>NC_092139.1:64844296-74844296 GCF_043159975.1 Macaca nemestrina
TAGGGAAGGGCCGGGGCAAATAAGGGACAGGGCACATCCAAATCCAAGAAAACGCCAGGGCCATGACAGAGCCAGGGCGAGTCCTTGGCAAGGCCACGTTCCAGGCCAGGGCCAGGAAAGGGTCAAGGCAGGGTCACTGTATGGCCAAGGTCCAGGTCAAAGCCAGAGCAGTGGCAGGGGCAGGCCTGCATAAGGGCAGGACCAGGGCCAGGGCCAGGGCTGTGCCAGGACAGAACAAGAGCAGTGCCAGGCAGGACCAGAGCCAGGCATTAGAGAGAGTAGGGCAAATGCCAAGGCAAGGCCAGGGCAGTGCCAGGGCTGAGGCAAGGTCAGGGAAGGTCCAGGGCTGACTCAGTGCTAGAACCAAGACAAGAGCAAAGGCCGCGGCAGATCTAGGGCACAAGCAAGGCAGACTAGGGCAGGGCAATAGCAAGACCAGGCAATAGCAGGGCCAGCCCAGGATAGAACAGGGTACAGGCAGGGCAGGGCCAGGGCCACAGCTGGGGCAGGACAAGGACCAGGATCAGAGTCCAGGCCAGGGCAAGGGTATGGCCAGGGCAGAGGTACAGCCAGAGGCAGGGTATAGGCAGGGCCAAGGCAGGTCCATTGCTGGGCCGGGGTTGAGACCAGGGCCGGGGCAGGGCCGGGGCAGGGCCAGGGCCAGGGCCAGGGCCAGGACCAGGAAAGGGCAATGTCAGGAACACGGCCATGGCCAACTTGGCTAGAGCCAGGACAGAGACAGGGTCAGGGGTGGGTGGGGCCAGAATAGCATGCCAGGGTAGGGCCAGGGCAAATTAGGGCCAGGACAGGGTCAGGAGGAGGACTGGGCCAGGGTATGGCCTTAAGTAGCCAAGAGCCAGGTCCAGGGTCCATGCCAGTGCCAGCGCCGGCCCAGGGCAGGGGCAGGGCCATGGCCAGGTCTGGGACAAGGCTGGGGCAGGGTCAAGTTCTCGCTCAGGGTAAGCACAAGACCAGGGCAGAGCCAGGGAAGGGGCAGGGCCATGGTAGGGCCAGGAGAGGGACGCGCGAAGGCAGAGCAAGATTAAACCAGGGACAGGATACCTTCAAATCCACTTCAGGGCCAGGGTCAGGCCAGGGCCAGGGCCAGGGCCAGGACAGGGCCAAGACAGGGCCAGGGCCAGGACTGTCAGGATCATTGGCAGGGCCAGGGCCATGGCACGACCAGGGTCAGGAGCAGTGGTCAATGCCGGGCCAAGGCCAGAGCAAGGACCAGGTTTGCACTAGGGCCAGTGTGAGGGCGAAGGGGTCAGGGCGGGGACAAAGGCAGGGCAGAGCCAGGGCAGGGTGGAGCAGGCCCAGGGTAGCACTGGGTAAAGGCAGGGCATGACCAACCAGGGCAGGTCTATGGCTGTGGCAGGGCCAGGGCCAGGGCCAGGGCCAGGGCCAAGGCAGGGCCAAGACAGTGACAGCTCCAGGGCAGGGCCGGGGTTAGGACCACGGACATGTCCAAGGCCAGTGCCAGGGCAAGGGCAGTGGCAGCGGCAGGGCCAGGGTCATCTAAGAACCAAGGACAAAGCCAGGCCCAGAGCAGGGCCAGGACAGGTACCTGGCAGGGCTAGGGTCTGGGACAGGGCCATGGCAGGGCCAGGGCCACAACCAGGTCTGTGCTATGGCCAGGTCCAGCACAGTGCCCAGGCAAGGCTAGGGTGAAGGCCAAAGTAGGGCCAGCGCAGGGTCAAAGCTAGAGTACGGCCAAGGCAGGACCAGGGCAGGCAAGGCAGGGCCAGGATAGCATAGGGCCAAGGCAGGGCAGGGCCAGGACAGTGCCAAGACCTGAGCAGGGCCAGGGAACAGCCAGGGCAGGGACAGGGCCATGGCCATGGCCTGGGCAGGACCAGGTTCGGGACAGGAGCAAAACAAGGGCAACAACAGTGCAGGTTCTTGGCACAGCCAGGCTCCAGGACAGTGTCAGGGCAGGGCCAAGGCAGGGTCTGGGCCATGGGAAGACGAGCAACAGGGCTGGGGCTTTTCCAGTGACAGGACTAGAGTCAGGGCAAGGGCCAGGGCAGTGCAAGGCCAGGGTAGGGTCAGGCATTTCACGGTCACGGCCAGGGGAGAACCAGGGCAAGGTCTGAAGCACGGCAGGGCCAGGGCCAAGACAGGTCCAGGGCAGGTCCATGACAGGGCCAGGGGCTGCATAAGGGCAAGGGCAGGGCCAGAGCAAGGTAAGGGTCAGGGCCAAGGCCAGGATAGGGACAGGGCAAGAAATATGGCAGGACCAAGGGCAATGCCAAGGCCAGGGCTGAGTCAGGGCAGGGCAGGGCATGGAATGGCCAGCGCAGGACACGACAAAAGGCGGTCCATAGAAACTGCAGGGCTGATGCCAGGAAAGGACCAGGCTGGTGCCAAGACTGAGGTAGTGTCATCGCATGCACAGGGCGGGGCCAGGGCCGGAATCGAGCCAGGGCACAGCCAAGGCAGGGTAGGTAGGGCAGGGCAATGCCACAGCCGGATCAGTACTAGGACAGGGCAGAACAGGGTAGAACAGGGCAAGGTGATGGTAGGGGCAGGACAAGGACAGGCCAAGGGAGAGCCAGGTCACTCCAGGGCCAGGACACCTCCAAGTCCACTTCAGGGCCAGGGCTATGAAGGACAAAGGCCAGGGCCAGGGTCAGGGCCAGGTCTGGGCTAGGGCCAGGTCCAGAGCAGGGCCTAGCGAAGACGAGGGTGACGAACTAGGTAGGGCCAGGGCAGGCTCATGACACATCCAGTGCATGGCAGGGTAGGGTGGTGGCAAGACCAGGGGCAGACCACTGCCAACTCAGGGCCAGGGAAAGGCCATGGCCAGGGCACAGCCAGGAAAGGGTCTGGGCCAGGGCCATGGCAGAGTCGGGCCAAGTCCTTGACAGGACCAGGTTCCAGGCCAGGGCCAGGGCAGAGGCAGGGGCAGGGTCTGGATAAGGGCAAGGCCAGGGATACGGTAGGACCAGGGCTAGGGCCAGGGCCCGGGCTAAGCCAGAACAAGGCCAGGGCCAGGCCATAGTGAGGACAGGGCAAAGGCCAAGGCAGGGTCAGAGCAGGTCCAGGGAGAGGCCAGTGCCAGGCAGGGCCAGGGCACAACCACGGCAGTGTAAGGCAGGTCAATGGCACCACTGAGCCATGACAGGGCAAAGTCAGTGCCAGGAGGGGGCGCAACAGGCAGGGCCACGGTGGGGCCAGGGCAGGGATGGGCCAAGGCAGGGCCAGAACAAATCTGGGCCAGGACACGTCCAAGGCCAGGTCAAGGCCAGAACAGGAGCAGGACCATGACCACTAGCAGGGCCAGTGCCACGACAGGACCAGGGTCAGGACAAGAGGCAGGGCCAGAGCCAAGGCCGGGCCAGCACAGGTTCAGGGAAAGGCCAGTGAAAAGGCAAAACCAGGATGGGATCGGAGCAGGGCAGGGCCGAGACAGTCCAGGTAACAGTAGGGCAGGGCCAGGGCAACGCAGGGCAGTACAGGCCCAGGTCCACGGCAGTGGCAGGGCAAAGCCAGGCCCATTGCCAATGCAACAGCCCACCCTACAAGGCTTCTACCACCTGGCCACTGCCGCAGCCCGGCCATCGCTGTAAGCCTCACCCCCAACCCTGGCTGCAGCCGCCTGACCTCCTAGCGTGGTCACTCTCCTACCGTTCCAGCACGCTGCAGTCTCCGTCACTGCCACCCACCCTCAGCGAGGCAAGCCGTGGTGTCACAGGCTCCAGGTGTCTCCTCCTCCTCCTGGCACAGAGCAGCTGGGCGGGCAAAGCCACAAAAGCCTAGAGGAAGATGCGAGGGGTGGTAGCATTAAGAGCCTCAACTTAACACCCTTCCCTGGCCCTGCCACTGCCCTGGCCCTTCCCATCTTCAGGTCTTACCAAGGCCCTACCCTGGTCCTGACCCTGCCCTGGCCTGGTCCTGACCCTGTCCCCCTACCCCAGAGAAGTGGAAGGGCAGAGCCAGGGAAGGGCCGGGGCAAATAAGGGACAGGGCACATCCAAATCCAAGAAAACGCCAGGGCCATGACAGAGCCAGGGCGAGTCCTTGGCAAGGCCACGTTCCAGGCCAGGGCCAGGAAAGGGTCAAGGCAGGGTCACTGTATGGCCAAGGTCCAGGTCAAAGCCAGAGCAGTGGCAGGGGCAGGCCTGCATAAGGGCAGGACCAGGGCCAGGGCCAGGGCTGTGCCAGGACAGAACAAGAGCAGTGCCAGGCAGGACCAGAGCCAGGCATTAGAGAGAGTAGGGCAAATGCCAAGGCAAGGCCAGGGCAGTGCCAGGGCTGAGGCAAGGTCAGGGAAGGTCCAGGGCTGACTCAGTGCTAGAACCAAGACAAGAGCAAAGGCCGCGGCAGATCTAGGGCACAAGCAAGGCAGACTAGGGCAGGGCAATAGCAAGACCAGGCAATAGCAGGGCCAGCCCAGGATAGAACAGGGTACAGGCAGGGCAGGGCCAGGGCCACAGCTGGGGCAGGACAAGGACCAGGATCAGAGTCCAGGCCAGGGCAAGGGTATGGCCAGGGCAGAGGTACAGCCAGAGGCAGGGTATAGGCAGGGCCAAGGCAGGTCCATTGCTGGGCCGGGGTTGAGACCAGGGCCGGGGCAGGGCCGGGGCAGGGCCAGGGCCAGGGCCAGGGCCAGGACCAGGAAAGGGCAATGTCAGGAACACGGCCATGGCCAACTTGGCTAGAGCCAGGACAGAGACAGGGTCAGGGGTGGGTGGGGCCAGAATAGCATGCCAGGGTAGGGCCAGGGCAAATTAGGGCCAGGACAGGGTCAGGAGGAGGACTGGGCCAGGGTATGGCCTTAAGTAGCCAAGAGCCAGGTCCAGGGTCCATGCCAGTGCCAGCGCCGGCCCAGGGCAGGGGCAGGGCCATGGCCAGGTCTGGGACAAGGCTGGGGCAGGGTCAAGTTCTCGCTCAGGGTAAGCACAAGACCAGGGCAGAGCCAGGGAAGGGGCAGGGCCATGGTAGGGCCAGGAGAGGGACGCGCGAAGGCAGAGCAAGATTAAACCAGGGACAGGATACCTTCAAATCCACTTCAGGGCCAGGGTCAGGCCAGGGCCAGGGCCAGGGCCAGGACAGGGCCAAGACAGGGCCAGGGGCAGGACTGTCAGGATCATTGGCAGGGCCAGGGCCATGGCACGACCAGGGTCAGGAGCAGTGGTCAATGCCGGGCCAAGGCCAGAGCAAGGACCAGGTTTGCACTAGGGCCAGTGTGAGGGCGAAGGGGTCAGGGCGGGGACAAAGGCAGGGCAGAGCCAGGGCAGGGTGGAGCAGGCCCAGGGTAGCACTGGGTAAAGGCAGGGCATGACCAACCAGGGCAGGTCTATGGCTGTGGCAGGGCCAGGGCCAGGGCCAGGGCCAGGGCCAAGGCAGGGCCAAGACAGTGACAGCTCCAGGGCAGGGCCGGGGTTAGGACCACGGACATGTCCAAGGCCAGTGCCAGGGCAAGGGCAGTGGCAGCGGCAGGGCCAGGGTCATCTAAGAACCAAGGACAAAGCCAGGCCCAGAGCAGGGCCAGGACAGGTACCTGGCAGGGCTAGGGTCTGGGACAGGGCCATGGCAGGGCCAGGGCCACAACCAGGTCTGTGCTATGGCCAGGTCCAGCACAGTGCCCAGGCAAGGCTAGGGTGAAGGCCAAAGTAGGGCCAGCGCAGGGTCAAAGCTAGAGTACGGCCAAGGCAGGACCAGGGCAGGCAAGGCAGGGCCAGGATAGCATAGGGCCAAGGCAGGGCAGGGCCAGGACAGTGCCAAGACCTGAGCAGGGCCAGGGAACAGCCAGGGCAGGGACAGGGCCATGGCCATGGCCTGGGCAGGACCAGGTTCGGGACAGGAGCAAAACAAGGGCAACAACAGTGCAGGTTCTTGGCACAGCCAGGCTCCAGGACAGTGTCAGGGCAGGGCCAAGGCAGGGTCTGGGCCATGGGAAGACGAGCAACAGGGCTGGGGCTTTTCCAGTGACAGGACTAGAGTCAGGGCAAGGGCCAGGGCAGTGCAAGGCCAGGGTAGGGTCAGGCATTTCACGGTCACGGCCAGGGGAGAACCAGGGCAAGGTCTGAAGCACGGCAGGGCCAGGGCCAAGACAGGTCCAGGGCAGGTCCATGACAGGGCCAGGGGCTGCGTAAGGGCAAGGGCAGGGCCAGAGCAAGGTAAGGGTCAGGGCCAAGGCCAGGATAGGGACAGGGCAAGAAATATGGCAGGACCAAGGGCAATGCCAAGGCCAGGGCTGAGTCAGGGCAGGGCAGGGCATGGAATGGCCAGCGCAGGACACGACAAAAGGCGGTCCATAGAAACTGCAGGGCTGATGCCAGGAAAGGACCAGGCTGGTGCCAAGACTGAGGTAGTGTCATCGCATGCACAGGGCGGGGCCAGGGCCGGAATCGAGCCAGGGCACAGCCAAGGCAGGGTAGGTAGGGCAGGGCAATGCCACAGCCGGATCAGTACTAGGACAGGGCAGAACAGGGTAGAACAGGGCAAGGTGATGGTAGGGGCAGGACAAGGACAGGCCAAGGGAGAGCCAGGTCACTCCAGGGCCAGGACACCTCCAAGTCCACTTCAGGGCCAGGGCTATGAAGGACAAAGGCCAGGGCCAGGGTCAGGGCCAGGTCTGGGCTAGGGCCAGGTCCAGAGCAGGGCCTAGCGAAGACGAGGGTGACGAACTAGGTAGGGCCAGGGCAGGCTCATGACACATCCAGTGCATGGCAGGGTAGGGTGGTGGCAAGACCAGGGGCAGACCACTGCCAACTCAGGGCCAGGGAAAGGCCATGGCCAGGGCACAGCCAGGAAAGGGTCTGGGCCAGGGCCATGGCAGAGTCGGGCCAAGTCCTTGACAGGACCAGGTTCCAGGCCAGGGCCAGGGCAGAGGCAGGGGCAGGGTCTGGATAAGGGCAAGGCCAGGGATACGGTAGGACCAGGGCTAGGGCCAGGGCCCGGGCTAAGCCAGAACAAGGCCAGGGCCAGGCCATAGTGAGGACAGGGCAAAGGCCAAGGCAGGGTCAGAGCAGGTCCAGGGAGAGGCCAGTGCCAGGCAGGGCCAGGGCACAACCACGGCAGTGTAAGGCAGGTCAATGGCACCACTGAGCCATGACAGGGCAAAGTCAGTGCCAGGAGGGGGCGCAACAGGCAGGGCCACGGTGGGGCCAGGGCAGGGATGGGCCAAGGCAGGGCCAGAACAAATCTGGGCCAGGACACGTCCAAGGCCAGGTCAAGGCCAGAACAGGAGCAGGACCATGACCACTAGCAGGGCCAGTGCCACGACAGGACCAGGGTCAGGACAAGAGGCAGGGCCAGAGCCAAGGCCGGGCCAGCACAGGTTCAGGGAAAGGCCAGTGAAAAGGCAAAACCAGGATGGGATCGGAGCAGGGCAGGGCCGAGACAGTCCAGGTAACAGTAGGGCAGGGCCAGGGCAACGCAGGGCAGTACAGGCCCAGGTCCACGGCAGTGGCAGGGCAAAGCCAGGCCCATTGCCAATGCAACAGCCCACCCTACAAGGCTTCTACCACCTGGTCACTGCCGCAGCCCGGCCATCGCTGTAAGCCTCACCCCCAACCCTGGCTGCAGCCGCCTGACCTCCTAGCGTGGTCACTCTCCTACCGTTCCAGCACGCTGCAGTCCCCGTCACTGCCACCCACCCTCAGCGAGGCAAGCCGTGGTGTCACAGGCTCCAGGTGTCTCCTCCTCCTCCTGGCACAGAGCAGCTGGGCGGGCAAAGCCACAAAAGCCTAGAGGAAGATGCGAGGGGTGGTAGCATTAAGAGCCTCAACTTAACACCCTTCCCTGGCCCTGCCACTGCCCTGGCCCTTCCCATCTTCAGGTCTTACCAAGGCCCTACCCTGGTCCTGACCCTGCCCTGGCCTGGTCCTGACCCTGTCCCCCTACCCCAGAGAAGTGGAAGGGCAGAGCCAGGGAAGGGCCGGGGCAAATAAGGGACAGGGCACATCCAAATCCAAGAAAACGCCAGGGCCATGACAGAGCCAGGGCGAGTCCTTGGCAAGGCCACGTTCCAGGCCAGGGCCAGGAAAGGGTCAAGGCAGGGTCACTGTATGGCCAAGGTCCAGGTCAAAGCCAGAGCAGTGGCAGGGGCAGGCCTGCACAAGGGCAGGACCAGGGCCAGGGCCAGGGCTGTGCCAGGACAGAACAAGAGCAGTGCCAGGCAGGACCAGAGCCAGGCATTAGAGAGAGTAGGGCAAATGCCAAGGCAAGGCCAGGGCAGTGCCAGGGCTGAGGCAAGGTCAGGGAAGGTCCAGGGCTGACTCAGTGCTAGAACCAAGACAAGAGCAAAGGCCGCGGCAGATCTAGGGCACAAGCAAGGCAGACTATGGCAGGGCAATAGCAAGACCAGGCAATAGCAGGGCCAGCCCAGGATAGAACAGGGTACAGGCAGGGCAGGGCCAGGGCCACAGCTGGGGCAGGACAAGGACCAGGATCAGAGTCCAGGCCAGGGCAAGGGTATGGCCAGGGCAGAGGTACAGCCAGAGGCAGGGTATAGGCAGGGCCAAGGCAGGTCCATTGCAGGGCCGGGGTTCAGACCAGGGCCGGGGCAGGGCCGGGGCAGGGCCAGGGCCAGGGCCAGGGCCAGGACCAGGAAAGGGCAATGTCAGGAACACGGCCATGGCCAACTTGGCTAGAGCCAGGACAGAGACAGGGTCAGGGGTGGGTGGGGCCAGAATAGCATGCCAGGGTAGGGCCAGGGCAAATTAGGGCCAGGACAGGGTCAGGAGGAGGACTGGGCCAGGGTATGGCCTTAAGTAGCCAAGAGCCAGGTCCAGGGTCCATGCCAGTGCCAGCGCCGGCCCAGGGCAGGGGCAGGGCCATGGCCAGGTCTGGGACAAGGCTGGGGCAGGGTCAAGTTCTTGCTCAGGGTAAGCACAAGACCAGGGCAGAGCCAGGAAAGGGGCAGGGCCATGGTAGGGCCAGGAGAGGGACGCGCGAAGGCAGAGCAAGATTAAACCAGGGACAGGATACCTTCAAATCCACTTCAGGGCCAGGGTCAGGCCAGGGCCAGGGCCAGGGCCAGGACAGGGCCAAGACAGGGCCAGGGCCAGGACTGTCAGGATCATTGGCAGGGCCAGGGCCATGGCACGACCAGGGTCAGGAGCAGTGGTCAATGCCGGGCCAAGGCCAGAGCAAGGACCAGGTTTGCACTAGGGCCAGTGTGAGGGCGAAGGGGTCAGGGCGGGGACAAAGGCAGGGCAGAGCCAGGGCAGGGTGGAGCAGGCCCAGGGTAGCACTGGGTAAAGGCAGGGCATGACCAACCAGGGCAGGTCTATGGCTGTGGCAGGGCCAGGGCCAGGGCCAGGGCCAAGGCAGGGCCAAGACAGTGACAGCTCCAGGGCAGGGCCGGGGTTAGGACCACGGACATGTCCAAGGCCAGTGCCAGGGCAAGGGCAGTGGCAGCGGCAGGGCCAGGGTCATCTAAGAACCAAGGACAAAGCCAGGCCCAGAGCAGGGCCAGGACAGGTACCTGGCAGGGCTAGGGTCTGGGACAGGGCCATGGCAGGGCCAAGGCCACAACCAGGTCTGTGCTATGGCCAGGTCCAGCACAGTGCCCAGGCAAGGCTAGGGTGAAGGCCAAAGTAGGGCCAGCGCAGGGTCAAAGCTAGAGTACGGCCAAGGCAGGACCAGGGCAGGCAAGGCAGGGCCAGGATAGCATAGGGCCAAGGCAGGGCAGGGCCAGGACAGTGCCAAGACCTGAGCAGGGCCAGGGAACAGCCAGGGCAGGGACAGGGCCATGGCCATGGCCTGGGCAGGACCAGGTTCGGGACAGGAGCAAAACAAGGGCAACAACAGTGCAGGTTCTTGGCACAGCCAGGCTCCAGGACAGTGTCAGGGCAGGGCCAAGGCAGGGTCTGGGCCATGGGAAGACGAGCAACAGGGCTGGGGCTTTTCCAGTGACAGGACTAGAGTCAGGGCAAGGGCCAGGGCAGTGCAAGGCCAGGGTAGGGTCAGGCATTTCACGGTCACGGCCAGGGGAGAACCAGGGCAAGGTCTGAAGCACGGCAGGGCCAGGGCCAAGACAGGTCCAGGGCAGGTCCATGACAGGGCCAGGGGCTGCGTAAGGGCAAGGGCAGGGCCAGAGCAAGGTAAGGGTCAGGGCCAAGGCCAGGATAGGGACAGGGCAAGAAATATGGCAGGACCAAGGGCAATGCCAAGGCCAGGGCTGAGTCAGGGCAGGGCAGGGCATGGAATGGCCAGCGCAGGACACGACAAAAGGCGGTCCATAGAAACTGCAGGGCTGATGCCAGGAAAGGACCAGGCTGGTGCCAAGACTGAGGTAGTGTCATCGCATGCACAGGGCGGGGCCAGGGCCGGAATCGAGCCAGGGCACAGCCAAGGCAGGGTAGGTAGGGCAGGGCAATGCCACAGCCGGATCAGTACTAGGACAGGGCAGAACAGGGTAGAACAGGGCAAGGTGATGGTAGGGGCAGGACAAGGACAGGCCAAGGGAGAGCCAGGTCACTCCAGGGCCAGGACACCTCCAAGTCCACTTCAGGGCCAGGGCTATGAAGGACAAAGGCCAGGGCCAGGGTCAGGGCCAGGTCTGGGCTAGGGCCAGGTCCAGAGCAGGGCCTAGCGAAGACGAGGGTGACGAACTAGGTAGGGCCAGGGCAGGCTCATGACACATCCAGTGCATGGCAGGGTAGGGTGGTGGCAAGACCAGGGGCAGACCACTGCCAACTCAGGGCCAGGGAAAGGCCATGGCCAGGGCACAGCCAGGAAAGGGTCTGGGCCAGGGCCATGGCAGAGTCGGGCCAAGTCCTTGACAGGACCAGGTTCCAGGCCAGGGCCAGGGCAGAGGCAGGGGCAGGGTCTGGATAAGGGCAAGGCCAGGGATACGGTAGGACCAGGGCTAGGGCCAGGGCCCGGGCTAAGCCAGAACAAGGCCAGGGCCAGGCCATAGTGAGGACAGGGCAAAGGCCAAGGCAGGGTCAGAGCAGGTCCAGGGAGAGGCCAGTGCCAGGCAGGGCCAGGGCACAACCACGGCAGTGTAAGGCAGGTCAATGGCACCACTGAGCCATGACAGGGCAAAGTCAGTGCCAGGAGGGGGCGCAACAGGCAGGGCCACGGTGGGGCCAGGGCAGGGATGGGCCAAGGCAGGGCCAGAACAAATCTGGGCCAGGACACGTCCAAGGCCAGGTCAAGGCCAGAACAGGAGCAGGACCATGACCACTAGCAGGGCCAGTGCCACGACAGGACCAGGGTCAGGACAAGAGGCAGGGCCAGAGCCAAGGCCGGGCCAGCACAGGTTCAGGGAAAGGCCAGTGAAAAGGCAAAACCAGGATGGGATCGGAGCAGGGCAGGGCCGAGACAGTCCAGGTAACAGTAGGGCAGGGCCAGGGCAACGCAGGGCAGTACAGGCCCAGGTCCACGGCAGTGGCAGGGCAAAGCCAGGCCCATTGCCAATGCAACAGCCCACCCTACAAGGCTTCTACCACCTGGCCACTGCCGCAGCCCGGCCATCGCTGTAAGCCTCACCCCCAACCCTGGCTGCAGCCGCCTGACCTCCTAGCGTGGTCACTCTCCTACCGTTCCAGCACGCTGCAGTCTCCGTCACTGCCACCCACCCTCAGCGAGGCAAGCCGTGGTGTCACAGGCTCCAGGTGTCTCCTCCTCCTCCTGGCACAGAGCAGCTGGGCGGGCAAAGCCACAAAAGCCTAGAGGAAGATGCGAGGGGTGGTAGCATTAAGAGCCTCAACTTAACACCCTTCCCTGGCCCTGCCACTGCCCTGGCCCTTCCCATCTTCAGGTCTTACCAAGGCCCTACCCTGGTCCTGACCCTGCCCTGGCCTGGTCCTGACCCTGTCCCCCTACCCCAGAGAAGTGGAAGGGCAGAGCCAGGGAAGGGCCGGGGCAAATAAGGGACAGGGCACATCCAAATCCAAGAAAACGCCAGGGCCATGACAGAGCCAGGGCGAGTCCTTGGCAAGGCCACGTTCCAGGCCAGGGCCAGGAAAGGGTCAAGGCAGGGTCACTGTATGGCCAAGGTCCAGGTCAAAGCCAGAGCAGTGGCAGGGGCAGGCCTGCATAAGGGCAGGACCAGGGCCAGGGCCAGGGCTGTGCCAGGACAGAACAAGAGCAGTGCCAGGCAGGACCAGAGCCAGGCATTAGAGAGAGTAGGGCAAATGCCAAGGCAAGGCCAGGGCAGTGCCAGGGCTGAGGCAAGGTCAGGGAAGGTCCAGGGCTGACTCAGTGCTAGAACCAAGACAAGAGCAAAGGCCGCGGCAGATCTAGGGCACAAGCAAGGCAGACTAGGGCAGGGCAATAGCAAGACCAGGCAATAGCAGGGCCAGCCCAGGATAGAACAGGGTACAGGCAGGGCAGGGCCAGGGCCACAGCTGGGGCAGGACAAGGACCAGGATCAGAGTCCAGGCCAGGGCAAGGGTATGGCCAGGGCAGAGGTACAGCCAGAGGCAGGGTATAGGCAGGGCCAAGGCAGGTCCATTGCAGGGCCGGGGTTCAGACCAGGGCCGGGGCAGGGCCGGGGCAGGGCCAGGGCCAGGGCCAGGGCCAGGACCAGGAAAGGGCAATGTCAGGAACACGGCCATGGCCAACTTGGCTAGAGCCAGGACAGAGACAGGGTCAGGGGTGGGTGGGGCCAGAATAGCATGCCAGGGTAGGGCCAGGGCAAATTAGGGCCAGGACAGGGTCAGGAGGAGGACTGGGCCAGGGTATGGCCTTAAGTAGCCAAGAGCCAGGTCCAGGGTCCATGCCAGTGCCAGCGCCGGCCCAGGGCAGGGGCAGGGCCATGGCCAGGTCTGGGACAAGGCTGGGGCAGGGTCAAGTTCTCGCTCAGGGTAAGCACAAGACCAGGGCAGAGCCAGGGAAGGGGCAGGGCCATGGTAGGGCCAGGAGAGGGACGCGCGAAGGCAGAGCAAGATTAAACCAGGGACAGGATACCTTCAAATCCACTTCAGGGCCAGGGTCAGGCCAGGGCCAGGGCCAGGGCCAGGACAGGGCCAAGACAGGGCCAGGGCCAGGACTGTCAGGATCATTGGCAGGGCCAGGGCCATGGCACGACCAGGGTCAGGAGCAGTGGTCAATGCCGGGCCAAGGCCAGAGCAAGGACCAGGTTTGCACTAGGGCCAGTGTGAGGGCGAAGGGGTCAGGGCGGGGACAAAGGCAGGGCAGAGCCAGGGCAGGGTGGAGCAGGCCCAGGGTAGCACTGGGTAAAGGCAGGGCATGACCAACCAGGGCAGGTCTATGGCTGTGGCAGGGCCAGGGCCAGGGCCAGGGCCAAGGCAGGGCCAAGACAGTGACAGCTCCAGGGCAGGGCCGGGGTTAGGACCACGGACATGTCCAAGGCCAGTGCCAGGGCAAGGGCAGTGGCAGCGGCAGGGCCAGGGTCATCTAAGAACCAAGGACAAAGCCAGGCCCAGAGCAGGGCCAGGACAGGTACCTGGCAGGGCTAGGGTCTGGGACAGGGCCATGGCAGGGCCAGGGCCACAACCAGGTCTGTGCTATGGCCAGGTCCAGCACAGTGCCCAGGCAAGGCTAGGGTGAAGGCCAAAGTAGGGCCAGCGCAGGGTCAAAGCTAGAGTAGGGCCAAGGCAGGACCAGGGCAGGCAAGGCAGGGCCAGGAAAGCATAGGGCCAAGGCAGGGCAGGGCCAGGACCGTGCTAATATGACCCAGCCATCCCATAACTCTGTATATACCCAAAGGATTATAGATCATGCTGCTATAAAGACACATGCACACGTATGTTTTTTGCAGCATTATTCACAATAACAAAGACTTGGAATCAACCCAAATGTCCATCAGTGACTGACTGGATTAAGAAAATGTGGCACATATACACCATGGAATAATATGTAGCCATAAAAAAGGATGAGTTTGTGTCCTTTCTAGGGACATGGATGCAGCTAGAAACCATCATTCTCAGCAAACTATTGCAAGAACAGAAAACCAAATACCGCATGTTCTCACTCATAGGTGGGAACTGAACAAGGAGATCACTTGGACTCTGGAAGGGGAACATCACACACCGGGGCCTATTATGGGGAGGGGGGAGAGGGGAGGGATTGCATTGGGAGTTATACCTGATGTAAATGGCGAGTTGATGGGTGCTGACGAGTTGATGGGTGCAGCACATCAACATGCACATGTATACACATGTAACAAACCTGCACGTTGTGCACCTGTACCCTAAAACTTAAAGTATAATAAAAAAAAGAAACAGAAAAAAAGAACATGAAAATAAATAAATAAAATATTATATAACCCACTTAAACAAAAAAAATGAATTATGTTTATACAACTTATGTAGTTTTTTTTAGTGATGTAAATATCACCTTATTTTATTATGACAAATTTTTAGACTTAGTACTTTCAGTTATACTAAGTGTTAAATGACATTTGTTAGCCTATTTTAGTGCAGGCAGTTTAAAATTTCAGCCAAACAGATGTTCCACTATAAACACGAATAAAAATGAGGGATAGTAAGACTAAATATAGGATATTTTATTATGTTAATATTAATATTACTTAAAATTCAGTAGTGGTAACATTGTATATAATCAATGAAGATGACAAGAAAGACTCCCTTTTATAATTTACAAAAAAGTTGTAATTGGTTTAGTTATTAAGTTAAAAAGTAATTTATTAATTTTGAACGTCAAGAATATACAAAGTAGACATGACTCACAGTGTTATCGTGATCATTTCTGATTTTGCTTCTCATGTTATTCTGACCCTGCTAAATCTCAGTACCATCTCATATTCAATACTCAAGTAGATACTATAAATTGATTATATAGATGTATTTACATATATGTGTATAGGTGATGTATAATAAAAAGTTGGAGGAAGGAAGACCTATGCTCTCTAGGAAAGAAAAACATAAATGTCATTTTCCCACAGTTTTTTCTTCATAAGTGAAGGAGAAATAAAACCCTTTACAGACAAGCAAATGCTGAAGATACTGTCACCAGCAGGTATGACTTAAAGAGCTCCTGAAGGAAGCACTAAATATGGGAAGGCAAAACCAGTACCAGCCCCTGCCAAAACATATCAAATTGTAAAGACCATCAACACTATGAAGAAACTGAATCATCACATGGGCCAAATTAGCAGCTAGCACCATAATGACAGGCTCGAATTCACACATATCAATATTAATCTTAAATGCAAATGGGCTAAATACCCCAATTAAAAGACACAGATTGGCAAATTGGATAGAGTCAAGATCATTTGGTGTGCTGTATGCAGGAGACCCATCTCATGTGGAAAGACACAAGTAGCCTCAAAATAAAGGGATGGAGGAAAATTTTCCAAGCAAAAGGAAAGCAAAACACACAGGGGTGCATTCCTAGTCTCTGAAAAAAACAGCCTTTAAACAAACAAAGATTAAAAAAAGACAAAGAAGGGCACTACATAATGGTAAAGGGATCAATGCATCAAGAGCTAACTATCATAAATATATATGCACTCAATACAGGAGCACCCAGATTCATGAAGCAAGTTCATAGAGACCTACAAAGAGACTTAGACTCCCACACAATAAGAGTGGGAGAATTTAACACCCCACTGTCAATATTAGACAGATCAATGACAGAAAATCAGCAAGGATATTCAGGACTTGAACTCAGCTCTGCACCAAGGGGATCTAATAGACATCTACATAATTATCCACCCCAAATCAATAGAATATACATTCTTCTTAGCACCACATCACATTTATTCTAAAATTGAGCACATAATTGGAAGTAAAACACTCCTCAGCAAATGCAAAAGAACGGAAATCATAACAAACAGTCTCTCAGACCACAGTGCAATCAAATAAGAACTCAGGATTAAGAAACTCACTCAGTAATACACAACTACATGGAAACTGAACAACCTGCTCCTGAATGACTACTGGGTAAATAACAAAATCATGGCAGAAATAAATAAGTTTTTTGAAACCAGTGAGAAGAAAGACACAACTTACCACAATTTCTGGGACACAGCTAAAGCAGTGTTTAGAGGGAAATTTACAGTTCTGAATGCCTACAGGGGAAAGCAGGAAAGATCTAAAATTGACATCACAATTAAAAGAAGTAGAGAAGCAAGAGCAAATTCAAAACCTAACAGAAGACAAGGAATAGCTAAGATGAGAGCAGAACTGAAGGAGATAGAGACATGAAAAACCTTTCAAAAAATCAACGAATCCAGGGGCTGTTTTTTGGATAAGATTAACAAAATAGACCATTAGCCAGACTAATAAAGAAGAAAGAGAAGATAATCAAATAGACACAATAAAAAAATGATAAAGGGGATAAAACCACTGATTCCACAGAAATACAAACTATCATCAGAGAATACTATAAATATCTCTACACAAATAAATTAGAAAATCTACAAGAAATGGATAAATTCTTGGACACATACACCCTCCCAAGACTAAACCAGGAAGAAGTCGAATCCCTGAATAGAACAATAACAAGTTCTGAAATTGAGGCAGTAATTTATAGCCTACCAACCAAAAAAAACCCAGCACCAGCTGGATTCACAGCCGAATTCTACCAGAGGTACAAATGGGAACTGATACCATCCCTTCTGAAATTATTCCAAACAATGGAAAAACAGGGACTCCTCACTAACTCATTTTATGAGGCCAGCATGATCCCGATATGAAAACCTGGCAGAGATACAACAAAAAAAGAAAACTTCAGGCCAACATTCCTGATGAACACTGATAAAAAAATCCTCAATAAAATACTGCAAACCAAATCCAGCAGCACATCAAAAAGCTTATCCACCACAATCAAGTCAGTTTTATCCCTGGGATGCAAGGCTGCTTCAACATACACAAATCAATAAAGGTAATCTATCACATAAACAGAAACAATCACAAAAACCACATGATTATCACAATAGATGCAGAAAAGACCTCTGATAAAATCTGACACCTCTTCATGCTAAAGACTCTCAGTAAATTCGGTATTGATGAAACATATCTCAAAATAATAAGAGCTATTTATGACAAACCCACAGCCAATATCATACTGAATGGGCAAAAACTGGAAGCATTCCCTTTGAAAACTGGTACAAGACAAGGATGGCCTCTCTCACTATTCCTATTTAACATAGTATTGGAAGTTCTGGCTAGGGCAATCAGGCAAGAGAAAGAAATAAAGCATATTCAAATAGGAAGAGAGGAAGTCAAATTGTCTCTCTTTGGAGATGACATGATTGTATATTTAGAAAATCCCATCATCTCAGCCTAAAGTCTCCTTAAGCTGATAAGCAACTTCAGCAAAGTCTCAGGATACAAAATCAATGTACAAAAATCACAAGCATTCTTATACACCAATAACAGACAAATAGAGAGCCAAATCATGAATGAACTCCCATTCACAATTGCTTCAAAGAGAATAAAATACCTAGGAATCCAACGTACAAGGGATGTGAAGGACCTCTTCAAGGAGAACTACAAACCATGCTCAATGAAATACAAGAGGACACAAGCAAACCGAAGAACGTTCCATGCTCATGGATAGGAAGAATCAGTATCGTGAAAATGGCCATATTGCCCAAGGTAATTTATAGATTCAATGCCATCCCCATCAAGCTACCAATGACTTTCTTCACAGAATTGGAAAAACCTACTTTAAAGTTCATATGGCACCAAAAAAGAGCCCACATCGCCAAGACAATCCTAAGTCAAAAGAACAAAGCTGGAGGGATCATGCTACCTGACTTCAAACTATACTACAAGGCTACTATAACCAAAACAGCATGGTACTGGTACCAAAACAGAGATACAGACCAACAGAACAGAACAGAGCCCTCAGAAATCATACCACTCATCCACCACCATCTGAGCTTTGAAAAACCTGACAGAAACAAGAAATGGGGAAAGGATTCCCAATTAAATAAATGGTGCTGGGAAAAGTGGCTAGCCGTAAGTAGAAAGCTGAAACTGGATCCCTTCCTTACACCCTGTACAAAAGTTAATTCAAGATGGATTAGAGACTTAAATGTTAGACCAAAAACCATAAAAACCCTAGGAGAAAACCTAGGTAATACCATTCAGGACATAGGCATGGGCAAGGACTTCATGTCTAAAACACCAAAAGCAATGGCAACAAAAGCCAAAATTGACAAATGGGATCTAATTAAACTAAAGAGCTTCTGCACAGCAAAAGAAACTACCATCAGAATGAACAGGCCACCTACAGAATGGGAGAAATTTTCTGCAATCTACTCATCTGACGAAGGGCTACTACCTAGAACCTACAAAGAACTCAAACAAATTTACAAGAAAAAACAAACAATCCCATCAAAAAGTGGGCAAAGGATATGAACAGACATTTCTCAAGACATTTATACACGCAACAGACACATGAAAAAATGCTCATCATCACTATCCATCAGAGAAATGCAAATCAAAACCACAATGAGATACCATCTCACACCAGTTAGAATGGCGGTCATTAAAAAGTCAGGAAATGACAGGTGCTGGAGAGGATGTGGAGAAATAGGAACACTTTCACACTATTGGTGGGACTGTAAACAAGTTCAACCATTGTGGAAGACAGTGTGGCGATTCCTCAAGGATGAAGAAGTAGAAATACCATTTGACCCAGCAATCCCATTACTGGGTACATACTCAAAGGATTATAAATCATGCTGCTATAAAGACACATACACACATATGTTTATTGCGGCACAATTCACAATAGCAAAGACTTGGAACCAACCCAAATATCCATCAATGACAGACTGGATTAAGAAAATGTGGCACATATACACCATGGGATACTATGCAACCATAAAAAAGGATGAGCTCATGTCCTTTGTAGGGACATGGATGCAACTGGAAACCATCATTCTCAGCAAAATATCACAAGAACAGAAAACCAAACACCGCATGTTCTCACTCATAGGTGGGAATTGAACAATGAGAACACTTGGACACAGGAAGGGGAACATCACACACCGGGGCCTTTTGTGGAGGGGGGGGGAAGAGGGGAGGGATAGCATTAGGAGATATACCTAATGTAAATGACGAGTTAATGGGTGCAGCACACCAACATGGCACATGTATACATATGTAACAAACCTGCATTTTGTGCACATGTACCCTAGAACATAAAGTATAATAATAATAAAAAAAAAAAAAGACCAAGATCATTTATATGACCTATAAAACTTTGATCATGCTGATTGTTTCCTGCAACCTCTCTAAGCTCATTGCCATTCTTCTCTTTTCTTTCCTTAGCCATGCTGGTCTTCAGTTTATCCAAATGGCCAATATTCCTCCAGCTCAAGCCTTTGTTCATGCTGTTCCCTCTTTCCGGCAGGCCTCCCTCACTCCGATTCCTACCCTCTCTTCTTCATCTGGCTAACTCAAATGCATCCTTCAGAATGACCCAAGGAAGGACTTCCTTGACTCTCCCCCAGGCTAGATGAGGACTCGCTGTCATAAATTCTCATAACACTTAGCATTTTTCCTTGTAACTTATTCAGATTTTCCATTTATATTTATTTTTCTGGTTGTTTCATTAATGTGTCTCTACTACACTAGATAGAATGCCCTAAGAGACTTTTCTTTCCTCACCATTGATAATCCACTGCCTGGTGCAGAGTCGATCCTCAATAAATATTTTGCAAATGAAAAATAAAGTCAATTCAGCTCATCCGGCCACTGCACTCCAGCCTGGGTGACAGTGGCTCATGCCTGTAATCCTAGCACTTTGGAAAGCTGAGTTGGGTGGGCTGTCTGAGCTCAGGAATTCAAGACTACCCTGAGCAACATGGTGAAACCTTGTCTCCACTAAAATACAAAAAATTACCCCAGTGTGTTGGCAGGTGCCTATAGTCCCAATTACTCCAAAGGCTGAGGTATGAGAATCGCTTGAACCCAAGAGTCGGAGGTTGCAGTGAGTCGAGATCGCACCACTGCACCCCAGCCTGGACAACAGAGTGACAGACTGTCTCAAAAACAAACAAACATTTTTCTCTACAACTGTTGCCTTCTGAATGTCTCTTGAATCCACATACTTTCCTCCATCTGTACTGTTACTGACCAAGTCCAGGTACCCTGCATCTCTCATCTCCATTTACAGAAGAGCCTCCAGATTTTCTCCCTGTGTCTCCTCCCAATCTTCCCACACCTTTATTCTCTACAAGCAGGACTCTATTTTCACCATGCAAATCTGTCTTCTCATTGCTCTTGAAACCAAATTCTTAATATGCATATGAGGCCCTTGCTATGTGGCCTTGGTCTGGTTCACAGTGTCTTCTCCCACAGCATCCTCCCTCACCCCACCCCCTCCAGCTTCTGGAAAGCACTTAAATATTCTTTCAGTGGGAGCACAAATGGGGACAATATGGGGCATAGGAGATAAAAACGGATACAATTATGGGGAATTGAGACTCAGTCAGATCAGGTGGATCTCATAGATCTTGTAAAGGCTGCCTATCTCTGCTCTAACAGCACAAGATGTGTTGGCCTTTGAGAGGGAGACAGACATCATCCAGAGCAGACAAAATCCCTGCCCTCAGGGAGCTTATGTTCTAGTGGAGAAGACAGACAACAAATGAGTAAATGGACTTATAAAGTCAAATATCAATGAGTGCTGATTAGACAATAAAACAGGGAAATGTGACAGAGAGTAACCAGCCAGATGGGGTAGGATAGGGGTCAGGATCAGACAGGGTGGTCAGGAAGAGAACCCAAGGAGGTCATGTTTCAGCTTGGACATAGGTGATAGTAACAAGTCACAGGACAGTATTCCTGGCAGTGGAAACTGCCAGTGCAAAGGCCTGGGCCAAAACAAGCAAAGAGCTTAGAATGTTCTGGGAACAGGAAAAAAAAGGTCAATGTGGCATTGCCAGTCATTTGACCCAGAGCAACTCCATCTTGAATGGGGACTAGGTAAAATGAGGCTGAGACCTCCTGGGCTGCATTCCCAGATGGTTTAGGTATTCTTAGTCACAGGATGAGACAGGAGGTCGGTACACGATACAGGTAATAAATACTTTACTAATAAAATAGGTTGAAGTAAAGAAGCTGCCCAAAATCCACTGAAACCAAGACGGCGATGAGAGTGACCTCTAGTTGTCCTCACTACTACACTCCCACCAGTGCCATAGCAGTTTACAAATGTCAACCCTAGTGTAGCATATAATCAAGAAATAACCATAAACTTGGGCAACCAGCACCCATCGGGGCTGCTCTACGGAGTACCCATTCTTCATTCCTTTACTTTCCTAATAAACTTGCTTTCACTTTAGTCTATGGACTGGCCCTGGAATTCTTTCTTGTGTGAGATCCGAGAACCCTCTCTTGGGGTCTGGATCAGGACCCCTTTCCAATAACAGCTTCAGCACCATGAGAGAGAGGGACCAGAGTGACGAGATCAGAGACTGTCCAAGACGAGGTCAGAGGTCCAGTAAGGAACTTGGGTTCAGTCTCAACAAAATGGGAGGCCATTAAAGGATGGTAAGCTAAAAAGTGACATGGTAATAATTTTTAAAAGGTCATTCTGGTTGCAGAGAAAAAGCAAAACTGCAGTCCCCTAGTGTCAGATCTTTCAGCTCATTAATTCATCAGAAGATTAAAGACCCCACTGTGTGCTACACTTCTAGGTGCTGGGGAGATTCAAAAACAAAGCGAACATATTAAAACCATTCTCATGTACTTTCAATAAATATTGGCTACCTTCTATTGGCTGGGCACTGGAACAGAGGTAAACAAGATAAGAGGTATGATCTGTTGGAACAGTACTAATTCAACTGTTAATCACTGGCTGTAAAATGAATCGCAAGCAATAAATGGCATTTAGGAAACTCACTAGGGTGACTGCAATTTACAACCTCATCTTCTGATGCAAGCCAAAGTAAATTACAGGAAGATTAAAGAGTTTAAAAAACAAAACAAAACAAAACAAAAACCTAGAAGAAAAAATGGCTAAGCATTGACTAACTATAAAATAGGAGAAATAGAAAGCAATCAGGTTGCAATCGATTTCATTACATCAAAAATCTTGAAGTGTAAAATTGGAAAAGATCCCAGGAAATACATTTAACAAGAGGAATTATTCCTGTGATTGGAATCATCTTCCTTGAACATAATGTGGTAAGAGGCAGCAGGAACATTATATATGTTACATTCTAGTGATTTCCTTTAAGTTTCAAAGTTGTCAACTGTTTTATTTGATCTCAGAATTGTGTTTTCAAAAGAAAAAAAAGCTTTGCCATTATCACACTTCTTATAAAGATGAAGAGAAAAATGAATCAAAAACTTCTATAGTTTAGGTACTGGTAACTACATTAAATATAGGAACAGCACTTAGGGGAAACTGATTTGTTTCTAATGGTGATAAAGATAATAAAAAGCACACTGACTGTAAAGCTCATTGCTTCACATATACACTTCCTAATTCTTACTACACTAACTCAGAGCTATGATTCTGAGTTCCATTTTGCTCTGAGCACCAACTGCTCAGAACTCCATCTTTCTCAGAGCTCCAATCACTCCAAACTCCTTCTTGCTCTGAGCATCCTCTGCGCAGAGCTCCATGTGCTTGGAGCTCCATCTTGCTGAGATCTCCAATCACTTCCAGCTCCATTGTGCTCTGAGCCCCATCTGCTTGAAGCTCCATCGTACTGTGAGCAGCATGTTCTCTCAGCTCCATCTGGCTCTGAGCACCATCTGCTCTGAGTCCATCTGAAACCAAGCAACATTTGCTCCAAGTTCCAACTCGCTTAGAGCTCCTTCTTGCTCAGAACTTCATCTGCTCCAAGCTCCATCTTGCTCAGAGAACCATCTGCTCTGAGCTCCATCTTGCTGAGTACTCCAATTGCTTTCAACTTCATTTTGCTCTAAGCGCCATCTGCTCAAACTCCATCTTACTGTGAGGAACATGTTTTCTAAGCTACATCTTGCTCAGAGGTGCATCTGCTCCAAGCCCCATTGTGCTCAAAGCTCCATTTATTCCGAGGTCGATCTTGCTTCTGAGCATCATCTGCTCAGAGCTCCAATCCTACAGAGCAATGTTTTTAACTTCCAATCACTCTGAGCTCCATGTTGCTCTGAGCACCGAGCACCATCTGCTCTGAGCTCCACCTTACACCGAGCAACATCTGCTCCAAGTTCCATCTTGCTTGGAGCTCTTATCGCTCTGAGATCCATCTTGCTCTGAGCACCAAATGCTCAGAGCTCCATTTTACTCTGAGCACCATCTACTCTGAGCTCCAGCTTGCTCAGAGCTGCATCTTCTCTGAGCTCCAGCTTGCTCAGAGCTCCATCTACTCTGAGCTCCATCTTGCTATGGCACAATCTGCTCAGAGCTCCATCTGCTCTGAGCTTCATCTTGCTCAAAGTTCTAATCACTCTGAACTCCATCTTGCTCTGAGCACCATCTGCTCTAAGCCCCATGTGTCAGAGTTCCATTTGCTCTAAGATCCTTCTTGCTCAGAGCTCCAATTACCCCAAGCTCCATCTTGCTCTGAGCACCATCTGCTCAAACCTTCTTCTTGCCTGGAGCTCCAGTCACTCTGAGCTCCATCTTGCTCTGAGCACCATCTGCTCGGAGCTCCATTTTGATTTGAGCTCCATCTTGCTCTGAGACCATACGCTTGGAGCTCCATCTTACTCTGAGCAACATCTGCTCTGCGCTTCATATTGCTCAGAGCTCCATCTTGCCTGAACCCCATCATGTTTCAAGCTCATCACGCTCAGAGTTTCCTCTTGCTTTGAGCACTATCTGCTCCACGGATGTTTACTGCAGCACTCTTCACAATAGGAAAGACATGGAACCAACCCATATGTGCATCAATGATAGAGTAGAAAAAGAAAATGTGCTAGATATCCACCACGGAATACTATGGAGCCATAAAAAAGTATAAGATCAAGTCCTCTGCAGGGATATGGATGAAGCTGGAAGCCATCATTCTCAGCAAACTAACACAGAAACAGAAAACCAAACACTGCATGTTCTCACTCATAAGTGGGAGCTGAACAATGAGAACACATTTTAATACTATTACAACCTCTGAAGATGGTCTCTATTTCTCTTAACAAAGGATATTTATACTTTGCAATTTTTCTCTCTAAAGGATTGTGGCTTCTCCTGTCTGTGCCAGTTTAGGGTACAGGTTGACCACCTCACCTTGAAATGACCCACTCCATGTCTGCACGTGGTTGGTCCCTCCTGTGAACTGTTTGTTCACAGCCTCTTATCACTTGTGGGTCATTTGAGAAGAGGTTTCTCACATAGTGCTACACCAGGCGAATCACCAACTGAAAGAATTACCAAAACAATGTGTGGACCTGGTTATTTCAAAGAATAAATAGGAGTCGGTTGAAGGTGATAAAGTCAGTAATACCTTAAGATGATAAGATGTAACATCTTAGATGACCAAGACTAATCCTGTGGGTCCCAAGAACATGTAACAATATGGAGTATGCCAGCAAAAAGCTCACCCACCAGACAACAGCAAATGACGCCCTGGCTCAAAGGTTAAATGTCCTCTCTCCATGTGTGAAAGCACATGACCAGCAGGAGGCAAAAACAACAGGGAGACAAAGGCTTTGCTGCATATCTGTGGACTTCAGTCTCCAATGAGACACTCAGAGCCTACATCTCCTCTGTTACCACTGCTGCTTTTATTTTACAGAACATTTCCATATATGTTTCATTCTGTTCTCTGAATTCTGTGCTTCATTTTTCTCTCAGTCTAGTTATGAATCAACATCACACTTTCGATTTCCAAGTATTTAAAATACATGAAAAGTTATTTTTGATATTCAGATTTTTATGGATATTTTTGTTTATTCTTCTTTGCAATCAGTTTTATCTCTATGCACAGTCAGATAGTAGCTACATAGAAGTCAAGCTCAATTTATCAAATGATTAAAGAATCACTGACCTCTTCATACTGTTACACATAATTTTCTAAAATTGTGGTCTTATTATATCTTCTCTGTACAAATCCATTTCATATTTTATACATTTTTACAGCAATTCTGATTTTGTGAAATTTTAAAAATATACCATGCTGTAGAATCCTGACAGTGTCTTTTCACATACACGATCATGAACACATGGCATTCTCATTAACTCTGTGAATGTGCTTAACAGTATTACAGGATTTGCAAATGCTGAATCTCACTTGCACTCCTGCCATAAAGGATATCTGGTCATGACATACTAATGTGTTGACACAATGGCTTCTAATATTTATAACTTTTACTTTTATACCCACATGTCCTATTTGTCTGTAGTATTCTCTGTGTCTCAGTCCAGATAATGATCTTAAGTAGCCCTCCAAAATTTTGGGGGGGACGTTTAACCACTTTATAACTCTTACACAGTTTAAGTGACATTTGTTTACTAAGTTTTTTTGTCTTGTTTTGTTTTGTTCTGTTTGTTTTTTGTTTTGTTATGTTATGTTTTTTAGATAGAATTTCACTCTGTCCCCCAGGCTGGAGTGCAATGGCGTGATCATGGCTCATTGCAACCTCTGCCTCCCAGGTTGAAGCTATTCTCCTGCCTCAGTCTCCTGAGTAGCTGGTAAGACAGCTGCGCACCACCACATCCGGCTAATTTTTGTATTTTTAGTAGAGAGGGGTTTCACCATGTTAACCAGGCTGGTCTCAAACTCCTGACCTCAGGTGATCTGCCCGCTTTGGCCTCCCAAAGTGCTGGGATTACACATGTGAGCCGCCACGCCTGGCCTACTGAACTTTTTTATACTGGAACTTACTTGTTTATAAGAGCTCTCTTCTGTTAAATGTATTTGTTATCTCTATTATTTCACTAAAATTTACCCCTATTGAGAAAGAGATTCTAAATCGATGAACCACCTTACTGGTACTATGTTCATAATACTGTTAATCACAGTAAAAGTAGGTATTCTTTTAGAAAATCAAGGTTGAAAGATCAAAAACAAAAAAAAGAAAAAGAAAAAGAAAAACACACACACAGGAAAACAAAATAAAACTTACATTGTCCCTCTCCATCCATTAGTGGCATAAACACAGAAAGATAACCAAATGGACCAAATGAAGGAGGCAGAAAATCAGACAAAAATTATATACAGTAAACACATTTTTCAGAAACACACCAAAGGTACTCAGGTTGAGAAACCTGGATATTCATGTGCAAAGGACTGAAGAACCTTATGTTGCACAATACACAAATATCGACACATAATAAAATGAACACTTAAGTCTAATCTTGAAATTAAAACAGCTCCCAGGTAAAAAACACAGGGTGTCTATTTTGGGGAAACTTGAATCTGTACACACCAGTTGCAAAAAGAAAAAATTAGGGAGAATATACACATACACAATACAATGGCTTCACCATGTCTTTTTATTTCCCAATGGGACACAGAAATCACTGGCAACAAAAGCAAATATAAGTATGATAGACAAAGGACAACTTTAAAATTTCTAAACAAGAAGAAAACAATGAACCAAAAGGAAAGGCATCCTAAAGATTGGGATAAAATTATAGAAAATTATGTATGTCAAAGGAATCATTATCTAACACACACAAGAAACTAAAGGTACTAAGTGGGCAAAAAGATGAAACAACTAAAACCTATATTGATCCAAACAATCTGCTACTGGCAGAAAAAGAGCCTACCCAATGGACAGAATGACGGAGTCCCCTGTGCCACCCAAATGTATATACACAGTGAACACAGTTTTCAAACGAACACAAAATGACACAATGGGAAAAGAAAAGTCAGCTCAATAAACGATTTTGAGGAAACTGGATAACCACTTGAAAAACAGTGAAATAGGACAGAATGCATGTAAATTACACTGAAGACTTAAACTCAGTTTTGAAACCACTTACTTCCCTTAGGAAACATAGGGTGAGCATATATTTTAGAAGACTAATCTATGCACACAATTTGCAAAATGTAAAATATAAAAAGAAAAAGAAAAGAAAAATTAGAAGGAAAAAACCCATAGACAATGCCATGGCTTGCAACCTTTTTCACTGTTTTTAATTGTACACAAAAGCCACCACTAATATATAAACATGTGGGACTACAGAAAACATTGGATCTTATGTAGGGAAAAGAAAACAATGAACCAGAAGAGAAGGCACCTCAAAGACTGAAAGAAAATTATGGAAAATCCTGTCTTTGAAAGGGGTTCTTACAAAATATGTGCAAGAAACTAACACTATGATGTGGGAGAAAACAAAAACAGAAACAAAAACAAATACCCAAGCTAAGTCTGGGCCAAGGACCTGAACAGACATGTCTGAAAAGTAGATGAGCAATTCACTCATAGGTAAAAGAAAAAGTTTCCCAACAGCTCTAATCCTCACGAGAATGTCAAGGGAAACCACAGTGAGATACCACTTCCATACACATAGAATGAATGTTACTGAAAACAAAAATACAAGTTTGAAAAGGAAACAACTGGTATAGACTTGCAGAAGGGGAAACTCTTCTCCTACACTCTTGGTGGGAATATCAATTGGTACACACTCTAGCAAAAATAGCTAGAAGTTCCTCAAACAAAGTAAAAACTCCATTTCATCTAGCCTTCCCACCACCGGCTGTACATTTACAGTCAATGAAATTCCTAAGTGGAAGAGATACCTCCCTTGCCCTGTGTACTGTAGTACTCACAATAGCCAAGATAGGAAATATGCCTACCCGTTCATTCACTGCTGAAGGGATGAGGAAACTGCAACATGCATCCAGAACGGAGTATTCTTCAACCATAGAAATGGGTGACATCTAGTCATTTGCAGCCATGTGGAAAAACCTGAGGGACATTATGTTAAATGAAATGAGCCAGGCAGAGAAAGACATATACTGCATAATCTCGCCTATGTGGAATCTAAAACACCTGACCTCATAGAAGTAGAAAGTTCAACAGTGGTTACCAGAGGCAGGGGAGAAGAGGGGCCTGGGTAGGAATTGGTAATGGTTACCAAGTTACACTTAGAAAACTGAACTCAATCCTACCCTTCTCTTCTATAGCAGGGTGATTAAGGTTAATATTGTAGTGAATTTTCCAAATAGCTGGAAAGGATTCTGAATATCCTCTCCACAGACAAATAAAATACCTAGAGGACTTCACAGATGCAAAATATTGTGATTTCATCAATATGCTAGGGGTACCTATATCAAAATGGCCCCTGCATCCTCTAGTTATATACATATACTTTAGGGCAATTTCTTTAAAAAAATAAATAAATAAATAAAGGATGCCAACAATGCTAAAATTAACATGGAACCATGAAATGCCCTAAATTTCAAAAGCATTTCTAGAAATAGAAAGTATGTGGGACGCATCACTGTCTTCCATTTGAAATTATATTGAAAAGCTAGTTATCTAAACAACAGATGACTGGCATTAACCAAGACACCCAGGCCAACAGACAGAATGAGGGAGCTCAATCACAAACCCAAACTCCTTGGTAGTATACGCATTTTGTAAAAGAACACCAAAAGACACAATGAAGAAGGGGGAATCTGTTTAATAAATTATTTTAAAAATTGGATATCCCCATATAAAATGACAAAATAGAATCCCTATTGTGTAAAAGGCACAACAATCAACTCAAAATGAATTAGAGACTAATACACAAAACTTGAAACCATCAAGCTCCCTCAAAGAGAAGACATACAGTGTGGGTATATTTAGGTCAATGTGGATCTGTGTTCACACTGTGCCAAAACCAAACAAACAATACAGGGGGAAAACTCATGGGTGATGGATTAGTTCGGACATGATTTTATTTTTCTTCATCAGTCACCTACGTCACAGGGAACCAAGAAAACAGACACACATGGGAATGCATCCCATTCTAGAGTTTGTGCCCAAGCAGATTAAAAAAAAAAAAAACTATGAAAAAAATTAAAAAGTCATCCTGAAGTTTGCAAGAAAGGTTTCGGCAAACATACATCTGACAAAAGGTTGTCTTCAAAATGTCTAAGCCACTAACACTACTTACTAGCAAAAACACAAATGAGAAACTAATAACCAAACAAAATGGGTCAAAAGAACATGAACAGACATTTCTGCAAAGAAGACATAACATTGAAAACAAGTTTAAGAACTTGGATAGCATCACAAATCATGAGAAAGATCAAAACAACACATACATCATCTCACTATAATTCAAATGGATGTTATCAAAGTTATAACATACATTAAAACAGACACAAATGTGGGTGTAAATTTCCAGAGAGCAACTCGTTTGGTAAGAACGTTAATTAGTATACAAACTACAGAAACCAGTGAGAGGTTCCTCCAAAAATTAAACCTACAACTACCACTTCATCTGACAATTCTACCATTAAGTATACTTTCAGGGCAAAAGAAATCAGTCCATGCAAGAGATATTTGCCATCCTATGTGGACTGCAGCACTACTGACAACTGCCAAGATACAGAATAAACTTACCTGTCCAGCCACAGATGAAGGGATAATGTAACTGTGATAGATGTACACAAATAGAATAGTCTTCAGCCAGAAAAACAGAATGAAATGTCATCATTTGGAGCCATACTGTTGAATCTGGAGGACATTATGGTAAATGACCTAAACCAGGCAGAGAAAGAAAAACACTGCCACATCTCACTCATGTAGAATCCAAAATAAAAGGCTTTATTGCATAAATCTAGAGAGCACAATACTGGTTACCAGAGGTTGGAGGGAAGAGGGGGGATGGGCAGGGATCAGAAATAGGTACAAAGTTACACTTAGATGAGAGGCATGAATTGTTCCTCTCTATTCCACAGCACAGTGACTAGAGTAAATTAACACTTCATCACACCTTTTTCACAAAATCTGGAAAAGATTTCCCATATTTTCACCATAAAGAAATTAACAACTGTTTGTGATAATAGAGAGTCTTGTAAATGCAAAATTCCAAATGTTTCCATCACAAAGAAATTAACAACAGTTTGTGATAACAGAGATTCTAAATATCCTGATTTTAACATTTCTCTGTATCTGCATTAACCAAAATGCCCCGCTCTAACTTCCCCCATTGTATGCCATTACTGTATGGACAACCTTTTAAAAAATATGTAAACATGCAATGCTAAAGTTCATGTGGACCACAAAACACCCTGAATTTCCAAAGCAACGCTGAGAAATACAAACTACACCGGTTGTGTCACACTTCCTGATTTTACATTCCATTGAAAAGTTAGGGACCCTCTTCCACACAGACCAGTGGAATAGATTAGAGAACCCAGACGTAAACCCGCACCCCTAACACCATCTGATCTTCAACAAAATCCACAAAACTAAGCTTTGAAGAAAGGATTCCCTCCTCTCAGTAGATGGTGCTGGGATAAATGGCTAGCCAGTTGCAGAAGAAAGGCAGTGAGCCCCTGTGTCTCACTGTGTACCGAAACTAACTCAAGATGAATGAAAGATGTAATGCAAGACTGCAAACTATGAAAAGCCTGCAGGAGAACCTAGGAAATACCCTTCTTGACAGAGGATTTGGCACAGCACGGATATGCCTATGTCCCTGCTTTGTGTATCAGTCTCTAATTAATTTTGAGTTGGTTCTTGTGCCTTTTACACAATAGGGATTCTATTTTATTATTTTATATAGGGATATCCAATTTTTAAAACAATTTATTAAGCAGATTCCCCCTTCTTCGTTGTGTCTTTTGGTGTTCTTTTACAAAATGTGTAAAAAGCAAGTGCAACTAAAACAATTATTGACAAGTGGGGCCTAATGTACAAAAGGGCTGCTGTACAGCAGAAGAAATTACCAACAGAGTAAACGGACAGCCTACGCAGTGGCAGAAAATGTTTCCACGTATGCATCTGATGAAGTCTAATATCCAGGATCTACCTCAAAGACCTTAAGCAAATAAATCAGCAAAACAAAGACTCAATGAAGGAAGGGCAAGGGGCATGAAAACAAGCATCTCAGAAGAAGGTTTACAGCAACCAACAGACAGGACAACATTTCTCTACCTCAGTAATCATCAGAGAAATGTAAAGCAAAAAACCCATGAGATAGTATTTCACACTGGTCAGAATGACGATTGTGACACAGTCCACGAGAATAAATGGCAGTGAGGCACAGGAGGAAAGGGATGCTGGTCGGCTGTTGGTGGAAATGAAAACTAGTTTGGACACCATGGAGAGCAATGTGGGGATTTCTCAAATAACTTTATTGACATCACTAATCCTCACAAAAATGTCCATGAAAACCACACTATGATTCCGTCTCATCCCACTCAGAATGAATACTACCCAAAACAAACAAAACACAGATTTTTGGAAAGTGACATCCAGTATAGACTTATAGAATGGTAACCTCTTAAACACTATTGGTGGGGATGTAAATTAGTATACACACTCTGAAAAACAGCTAGAGATTCCTGAACAAATTCACAGTACATCTACCACGTCAGCTAGCAGCCACACCAGTGGTTCCACATTTAAAGCAGTTGAAATCCTAGGTTGAAGAGAGCTATCTGCCTTCCCAGGGGTACTAAAGCACTTGTAACTGTGGCCAAGGTACAGAACCAACCTACCTGTGCATACGGAGCTGCAGGGATGAGGAAACTGCTGTATAGATACACCACAGAATATGTTTCAGCCACAAAGCTTTGGAAAATCCTGCCATCTGCAGCCACATGACGAAACCTGGAGAACATCCAATGAATGAGCCTGGTCGAGAAAGACTGATGCCATGTTATCTCAGGGATGTAGACTGAAAAGAACTTTACATCCTAGAAGTAACAAGTTCAATAGGGGTCACCAGAGTCTGCAGGGGAGGTAGAGGTGGTCTGGGAAGGAATCAGTGATGGGTACAAAGTCACTCTCAGATGAGAGTGATCAAATCTGGTCTTCTATTCCATAGCAGGGTGATTAGCCTTAACACAAATGTGTCATATGTTTCAAAGTAGCTAGAAGGAAAGATTCTGAATGTTGTTACCACTCAAAAAATAAAAACTATATGAGGTGAAGAGATGCTAAATAACCCGATTTTATCATTACTCAACATATACATGTATCAAAATCTTCCTTGTACCCTCTGATCATATACATTTAGTATATGGCAAATAGTGTTTTAAGAAATAGAAATAATGCCACAATGTATGTGAAAATGTGAAACATGCTGAATTTCCAAAGCTATCCTGAGAAATACAAACCATATGGGATGCATCACATTCTCTGAGTTCTAATTATTAGAAAATCCCTGGTTAACCAACCCATATGTTACTAGCATACACAGAGAAACACAGACCAGTGAGAAAAATGAGGATGCTCAAGAATCAACACAAAATTCTACAGAGTGAACACATGTTTCAAAACACCAGCAAAATGACACAATGGGGAAGGTTTCCAAAACTAGATATCCATATGGAATACAATACAGGACTCTTATGGTACTAGATACACAATAATCAACTCAAAAGGATTAAAGATTATACACCAAACTTGCAACCATAAGGCTCCTATAAAGACAACCTCTGGTGTGTGTATATTTAGGGCAACTTGGATGTATGCTCATGGTTTTCAAAAAGTAACAAAAATACAAGGAAAAAAATCATTGACAATGGACTGCTTTGGTAGCAATTTTGTTTTTTCCTGATTAGTAACCAACAGCACAGCTAACCAAGAAATTCTACACATGTGGGACCATGTCACTGAAGAGTTTGTGCCCAACAAAGAAAACAATGAACAAAATGAAAAAGCATACTAAAAATTATAAGAAAAGTTTGGGCAAACATACAGTGGATAAGGGGTTGTTTTTGAAAATGTACAAGCTAGTAACACTGCCAGCTGGCAAAAAAAACAAAACAACAGAAAAAAACACAGATCAAAATTGGGCAAATGACCTGAGTAGATATTTCTGCAAAGAACACAGGAAACTGACCCAATGTTTACAAAAATGGGGTTAACATTACTACTCATGAGAAAAATGTAGATCAAAACCACACTCAGAATTTATCTCACTCCAACTAGAATGAACATTACAAAAAAATTAAAGTATTTAAAAAGACAATTCCTAGGCTGGGCGCAGTGGCTCATGCCTATAATCCTAGCACTTTGGGAGGCTGAGGTGGGTGGATCACGCGGGCAGGAGATCAAGACCATCCTGGCTCACACAGTGAAACCCCATCTTTACTAAAAATACAAAAAATTACCCTGGCGTGGTAGCGGCTGCCTGTAGTCCCAGCTACTCGGGAGGCTGAGGCAGGAAAATGGCATGAACCCGGGAGGTGGGGCTTGCACTGAGCCAAAATCGGCCACTCCACTCCAGCCTGGGTGACAGAGCTAGACTCTGTCTCAGAGGGAAAAAAAAAAAAAAAAAAATCCTGGTATGAATTTCCAGAAAGGGGAACTGTTTGTGGAAACGTAAATTATTATTAACGCTATAAAAAACAGTTGAGGGGTCCTGCAAATAGGAAAAAAAAGAAACACCAAACCATCTAGCAGTCCCACTACTGGGTATCATTCAACCCACCTGTTCATCCACAGATACAGAGATCAAGAAACTCTCATATACATACACTAGGGAATATTCTTCAGCCATCAAAACAATGAAACACTGTCACTTAGAGCAAGCAGATGAACCTGGAAAACATTATGCTAAATGTAATGAGCTAGGCGTAGAAAGACAAACACTGCATGATACCACTCACATGAAATCTTAAGATGTTTATCTTAAAGAAATAGAAAGCACAATATTGATTACCACAGTCTGGGAGCTAGAGGGGGAATGGGGAAGGATTGGTTATGGAAACAAAGTTATCTTAACATTAAAGGAATACATCTGAATGTTCTCCTCAGCCCCGGTGACTGGAGTTAACAATATTATATTTTTCTAAAGAGCAAGAAGGGATAATTTTGAATGTTCTCTCCACACAAAAATATAACCTGTGTGAGGGAATAGAGCTCCCAAGTACCCTGATTTGATCATTACCCCATCTATATGTATGAAAATGTACCCCTAATTATAGACCTTTGTGTTGTGAAATAAAGTTAACAGCAATAAATACATATTGCTAAAAATCACAGAGAGCCACAAAGGCAATGAATATTTAAAGGAACCCTCAGAAATACAATCAAAGTGAGAACCCACAATCCTCAATATCAAATTACACTGCCAAGTTGTAGTCATGCAGCAGAAATATGGTACTTGCATAAATAAAAATACCTAGAACTGTGGAAAAAAACAGGGAGAGCAAAAACATGATCAACACAAATATGGACATAGTCAACTGACTTTCATAAAGAACACCACAATGTGGAAGGCAGAGTCTGCTCAATGAATACATTTGAGAAAAATGATATCCGGATGCAGAAGCAAGAAATAGGACCCTTATTTTACACGACCTATGAAAAACAAAACCCCCTCCCCCAAACTGAAGGCCAAAAGACCATAAACCACAAAAAGTTTTTAAAACACAGGATGAACATGTATTTTTGGTTACTTGAATCTCTGCTCATCTTTGCAAAGAGGAAAACAAACACCTTTGAAGAAAAACCTCACTGACAACTAAATGCTTTGTCACTGATATATATTTTTTTTATATGGGTGACCAAAATTACATGCATGAAATGCAAAAACAAACATATGGGACTATACCAACCTGAAAAGTCTCTGCATCTCAAAACAAATTACTTTACAAATAATAAAAGCATCCTATAGATTAGCCAAAAATTTCAGGCAATCTTGTAATTCACGAGTTGTCATCTAATGTGTACACAGAAAACACTATAAAGCAGCAAAAGAATCCAATCAACTATTTCGCCAAGAACCTGAACAGACAATTCTGCACAGTCATAAAAAAGAACAACAGATACGATATAAGATCCTCAAAATTAACTATTCATCAGAAAACTGTAATTCAAAACCACATGCACATAATCTCACACTTATTGAATATTCCTAAAAAAAACTTTTAAAAATAGGAGGGGCAGGGAGCTGTGGCTCAGGCCTGTAATCCCAGTATTTTGGGAGGCTAAGGCGGGTGGATCACCTGAGGTCAGGAGGTTGAGACCAGCCTGCCCAATGTCGTGAGACCCCGACTCTACTAAAAATACAAAAATTAGCTGGGTGTGGTGGCTGGTGCCCAGAGTCCCAGCTACTCTGGAGGCTGAGCCAGGAGAATTGCTTGATCCCAGGAGACAACGGTTTCAGTGAGCCGCGATCACGCCACTGCACCCCAGCATGGGCAACAGAGCAAGACTGTGTCTCAGAAAACAAAACAAACGAAAAGAAAAACATAGGAATGCGAGTGTGGTTTTCGAGAAAGGGGAACTCATACACTGTAGGTGGAACTGAAAATTAGGATACACACCATGGAAAACAGCGAAATAGCCGGACACTCCTCAAAGAATTGAAACTACACAATGTCCCCTGCTCTGGCCAGGTTTCTTGCTAAAGGTCTTGAGGCATCAAAAATAACCGTAGACCCCAGCTCAGAAGCCCATGGGGCTCGGAGAGACCCAGGACCCGCGCGTCACCGCCGGGGCTCTGGGCCAAGGGGCGGCAGGAGGGCGGACGCTGCCAAGGCCAGGACCCCACAACCGCCTCCATGCGGACGACTTGGGCCCAGATGCCCAGAATAAGTCAGGGCCCGAAAGCAGGGAGTGACCGGGAAAGAGCAGGGAGGTCCAGAGGGTTTCCAGTGGGGTCCATGCCCCGGACACTTACCGAGACTCGCCTCCCCCTCCACCGTCACGCCGAACCCACCACGGCTTCTCTGAAGCTCTCTCTGACCAGACTGCTCCGCCGCCGCTGCCGAGGCCTCACAGGAAGTGTAGTCTCAGCTTCCGTAGGGGCGGCACATGCATGCCGGCAAGTGCACGCGGGCATATGCACGCTGGCAGCGTCCCTCCGGCCAGGTTGAAGCACCACCCCCTCTTAAAGGGCCCGCGGCTCGGACGGGCCAGACGCAGTTTAGGGTTGTGGCACAGGCTGAGCCTCTGCCCAGCCACAGGGGTCGACGAAAGGCCCCAGTCTCTCATCCTCCCTGGCTCTAGGGCCCAAGATGTCACAGGAGCGCTCCCTGTGACCCCAGCCAAGAGATAGGCTCCCTTTGTTTGGTGAGCCCCCGGGACCTGCCCCTGCCCTCCTCTGAACTTCAGCTTCACCCTGCAAAGGAAGCGGCCTGGCCGAAGCTCTGGGGTCCCTCAAGCTCGGCACCTCGGTATCCAGGATCCCCTGCCCCTCTGCAGAGGGTGCCCAGAGAATCACAGAAAGCTGGGGGCTGGAGGGACAGTCCCCAGGGTAGCAGGGCCTCCCCGGCCACACTGTCCGCATCTGTCCTGTGGGAGCCCGGGGACCTCGCTAGGGCTGCCTGGGTCACCGGGCTTCCCAGGAGGCAGGCAGGGGCCCTGGGGTCCAGCGCTGTCCCCACCTCAACTCCATCCTGCATCAGCGCCTGCGAGGCGCCCTGTGGACTGGACCCAGGCTCGCCCATTCCCGGGGAGAGGGACCCGCATCGGTCTCTGTGACACCCACAGCAAGGGCGGTGCTGAACTCTCCTGGGGATCTGGGGGTGAGACGGGGGAATCCCGGCAACTTCTTGAAGCAAACTGAGTTAAGGAGGGACTCCTCCTGAACTATTTTGTGAAGCCAGTGTCAACCTGATATGAAAACCTAGCAAAGACACGCACACACACACACACCCCCCCACACACACAAAACCTACAGGCCAATATCCCTGATAAACATATACCCAAGATTCTCAACAAAATACTAGCAAACTTAGTGTAGCAGCGCATCCAAAAGTTAATTCATCATCACCCTGTAGATTTCTTTTCTGTAATCAAGGTTGTTTCAACATGTGAAAATCAAAAAATGTGATTTACCCCATAAACATAATTAAAAACACAACTCAATAGACGTGAAAAAAAGCTTTTGATAGCATTCAACATCCCTTTGTGTTAAAAAAAAAAACCCTCAATAAAGTAGGCATTAAAGGAACATATCTCACAATAATAAGAGCTATCTATGACAAACACACAGTTGACATTATACTGAATGGGCAAAAGCTGGAAGCAGTCCCCTTGAGAACTAGAACAAAAAATGATTCCCATTCTTACCACTCCTGTTGGATGTAGTACTGGAAGTTCTAGCCAGGGCAGTCAGGCAAGAGAAAGAAATGAAAGGCATCCAAATCGAAAAAGAGAAAGTCAAACTATTTCTCTTCACTGATGATGTAATTCTATACCCAGACCCCTAAAGACTCCACCAAAGGGCTTCTAGAAGTAATAACTTCATTAACATTTCAGAATAGAAATCAATATATGAAAATCGGTAGCATTTCTATACAGCAATGATGTTAGAGCTGAAAGCCCAATCAGGAATTCAATCTCATTAGCAGTAGCCACAAAAAGAATAAATCCCTAAGAATATATGTAACCAAGGAGGTGAAAGATCTCTACAAGGAGAACTACAAAACACTGCTGAAAGAAATCACAGACGGCAAACAAATGAAAAAGAAAAATTCCATGGCCATGGATTGGAAGAATCAAAATTATTAAAATAGTCATACTGCCCAAAGCAATCGAGAAATCTTATCCTACCAAACTACCCATGCTATTTTTCACGGAATTAGAAAACACTGTTCTAAAATGTGTATGGAACCAAAAAAGAACCCAAAGAGCCAAAGCAAACTTAAGTAAAAAGAGCCAAGCCGGGGTCATCATATTACCCAACTTCGAACTACACCGCAAGGTTACTGTATTAACCAAAACAACAGCTACCGGTGTAAAAACAGACACAGAGTCCAATGGACCAGAATGGAGAACACAGAAATAAAGCCACATACTCACCAATATCTAATCTTGGACGAAGTTTAAAAAAAAAAAAAAAAAGCAATGGAGAATGACTCTTGAATCCCCCCTGTTGGCTTAGAATGTAAAGAGGCCTGGCATAATTTGTGCAGTTGTAGAAAAGTCAATGAACACTCAATTGGCCTTTTCCACTCCTGCAGTGATTTTAGGCAGCCTCAGGCCTCTATCAGAGCCAGCCTCCAGGTCTAACAGTCGTCCAGGTCACTGTCTGGGTTTAGCAGTTTAGATATAGAACTTCAGTAACCTGGTAGTACTGACTTCACAAAGACAGTTCCTGCAGGGTCAGCATAGGGCACATTTTGTTTTAGCTGGGAATATTGTATTGTCAATAACAGAACACAGGTTAGTTTCAGCAGAGACAGGAACAGATCCACTGCCCCAGCACTGCAGGGTCAGGGCTTCAACTCTGTCTCTTCTGCAAGTGGCTGCTTTCTTATTTCCTGGAAAATCAGCCCCTAGGAACCCATAGCCCTGGCCCAGTGCTATGGCTCCACCTTGAGCCTCCTGGTGTGGACTTCCAAAGTGGATGCACCCAGACCCACGTCCCAACCCCAATCCCTGGAAGAAGGGGCCTGGGAAGCAGGCAGGTGCCCCATTTGGAATTCGGACTTTCATTCAGAGTGTCTGGACAGGGGCACCCAGGAGAGCCTCGGTTCTGAATTTGTTTTGCTGTAAACACTCATGGGGGTTTTGACGTAAGGAGGAAGAGAAAGTTCTTAGACGCTGTGACCTTCAGTTATACGTCAGCTTGACTTGGCCACAGGGAGCCCAGTGTGGTCAGGCTTTACTCTCAGTGGTGTTTCTGGATGAGGTTAATGTTTAAATCAGCAGAGGGAATAAAGCAGTTTGCCCTTCCCAGCGTGGGGGCCTCACCCCATCAGGCTGAAGCCCACAGGGAACAAGAGGCCTGCCCTTCCCCAAACAGAGAGAATTCCTCCTGCCTGTGAGTCCTTGGAACAGAACCACACAGGGCTTTCCTGGGCCTCCAGCTGCCCCCTCATCCTGCAGATCTGGGGCTGGTCGGCATTGCGAATAACAAGTTCACTCCTTATAATAAATTTCCCTATGCATCTACACTCACATCCTGTTGGTTTTGTTTCTCTGGCGAACCCTGACTAATGCAGATGCCGTGCACCGCTGGAGAAGAAAGAGCTGCAGGCAGAAGATGCTGACCAGATCCACGTGCCCACATGCGCAATGCCACAGGCCTCTGATTGGACCGTTCATCCTGCCCTTAGAACAGGAACGCACACTGAGCTCCCCCTGTGCTCAGGGCCTGCATCTCATGGGATTATTATTAAATAACCATAAGAAGCTCACAACATCCACAAGACCATTTTCTATGAAGTCCCTCGACACTATGTAATGGTAAATAGATGGTTCCCTGGACTGATGGGCAGTGTGCTGTCTAGGACAGCAGTCTGGGACTAGTCATGTTGTCTGGGGTGATGGCCCTGGCACCTGTCTGTGGCTGACAGGATTGTGCCACCAGGCACTTTGGTCTTGTGAGACACTGCTTGTCCCAAGCCAGAGCAGCCTCTGGACATTCCTCAAGGAGCACCTAGAGATTCAAACAGGACCTATCCTCTTGCTTCCCCTTTCAAAGTTGCTGGACAGAATGCAGTGCCACTGTTTAGTGTGGGAAGTATGAGGATCAAAATATCAGAAAATTTATGTTTCACAACAACGGAGTTCTCCATCAGAAAAAGTGACAAAGGACACCCTTGCAAGTGTAGCTGTGACAGATTTGAAAATTCCTCCTCTGAGAGGCAGGTGCCTACCGTTGCAGAATCACTGCATGGAAAGCACCATGATCCCTCAGGCTCTTAGGATTCTGCCACCTGCAAGTTCCTATATCCCCTGCAAGGTGAAACAGGAATTCACTGAGCCTGATGACTGACATCATATGTTAACACCGGCACTAGACCTTGTGACCAACTGAAAAGGACTGAAAGCAAAAAACAACGCAAAAATTGTGTTTAAAGGCCTTTTTATATTCAGGTTGTTTTTTCCTTCATTTCATTTTCTTTCATTTTAACTTTCACAAAATTCACTATTTATTATTCATCCACATACATATACCTTCTCCAGACTCAAGCTGGCAACCTGTGGAGACTCCGGGCATTCACAATACCAGGAAAACAGCAGCGCTCAGCAGAGCAGCTGGCTGTGAATGGAGCTGATGCTGTGGGAGTGCTGTGCTCACATGAGCCAATGGAAGATTCTATCATCTTGAGCATTCGCCTTGTGAACTGTGAAGTGCCTGGATCTGTGGGGACTGGGTTCTCACAGCCACCAGGTGAGTTAGGCCTAGAAGTCACCCTTGGTAAGAGGCAGAGTCCAGAGCAGGACCTGGGTAGATGCCAAAGGCAGCACTCCCTACGCCACACATGGGTTTCTCTCAAGTAAATCACCACCCAGGTGAGGTGCATACAGCATCTAGGGAGACGGAACACCGTGTTGTCCCCTCCTTCAGCCAGGAGGCCCCACACTGAGCGCCACTGTCTCCACTGTCTGATGCCACAGGAGAGACATTGCCTGCTGGGTAAGGAAGTAGAAACTGCAGATATTTTCCATCTTCTTGGAAATCACTCTTTGATACTTTTGCTTCATCTTCACTGAGTGCACACTGACTCTACCAGCAATAGTGTAAAAATAAACACAGCTTAAAGAAATAGGAGTATTCCTGGAACTTAAAAGCTTGACTTTCTCCAGTAAGTCAATTACCAGTGCCCACCGCAGGAAGAGCTCTGATGCTGGAGTTGACAGCACACTGGAAAACGGGAGGGGTGTCTGCATTTCTCGGGCCTCAAGTAATGAGAGGTTCTTCCAAGTACACTGACAGGGGTGTTTGTGGCCCTGTTTTAGAATTATTACTCTGAAGATCAGGGAATTTCAGTCAGTTGAACTCATGCCACAGCACCTGTGCTTTTCCAGTAGGGGAGGGATGGAGTCCAGTGCAGGAGTCCCCCATCACGGGGGAAAGCTCTGTGATGGGATGTCTGTGGAGGAATTAGAACCCAACAGCAGACGGGACAGGTGGGGAGTCTGTATATTTTTATTTTGATGCTTTCATGGAGTAAAGTTCCCAACCAAGTATCAGGCAGAGGGCAGGCCAGGCTATGGTGCTGTGCTGTGAGGCAGGAAGTCTAGGCAGGTCCTGTGTTCACTGTTTCACTTCCACAGACTGAAGCCCCTCGAGGGGACATCTGCACAGAGGCCGGCAAGTGACTTCAGGATGCTGACGATGACCTCAAGGTGAGAGCCAGACAAAATCCCCTCAACTCCGCTAACGAAGGGCCTCAATGGCCACGCGTGTGGTTTTCTCCTGCAAAGAACAAACCAGTTTGCAAACCATGCTTTTGAGGCTAGAAAAATGGCTGTATTCACCAGAGTGTCTGCTGAAGGCTGGGGCCCCTGAGAGTTGATTCAAATACTGTATTCTGGTAGAAAATATGGTAGCATATAAACCTGAAAAATGGCCTGGGGGTAATCTTATCAAACCTCTGCTGTGGTTATTTTATAACTGAGTGTATTGAAGGCTGGGGAACAAAGCCATCTGGTGCCAGCATCCTAGGTGCTCTCTCTCCTCCAGGGACTTGCCTGGGTTGGGGGCCTTTCCAGCAAAATTAGGCTGGAAAAATGAGATTCTAGTTGAACAAGGCCCACTGTTGCTTTAAGACAAAATGTCAAAGCTTTAAAAAACGTATCAACTTGCTCTTTTGGCCAAGAAATCAATAGATGTGCTTCCTTTCCACTGTGCAGGCACTGAGCTGACAGAGGAGTAAGAGCTTGAATCATTTCCACGGCCTGAGTGACCACAAGCTTCACTCGGAGCCCTGCTCCACAGCACACAATTCTGAATCACCCCAGCTAACAGCCATGCACAGCATGCTGATGCTCTGGTCAGGCTGAGGGGCGTGTGGCGTGGTGGCTAGGCTGTCTCAGAGAGCACCTCAGGCTGGGTGGACAAGGCTGACCCAGAAGAGGGCAACAGGCCTTTGACAGGGACTAGCTGGCTACAATCTGCCTCTTCTGCAGTTTGGGACAGTTAGGGTCATGTGTGAAAGCGTTTTTCCACATATAGTGGCCCGAAAGGAAAGGAAACTCATGCAAGTGTTCAGAACGTGTGCGGGTTTCTCAGGGAACGCTACTGCAGCGGTTGATGTCTAATCCAAGGAGCTCTGAAGGCTTGCCATAGAGATCTGTAGTTTTAATACCGAAGCCCCAAACATTCTGAGTTCCTCATGAAGACTGACTTAACATGAGCTATGCAGCCAGCTAAGGTATCCACTGAAGGAAATTGCCGGTGTTTCCTTCTCATTTTCCTCTGAGGTCATCTGAAAACAATCGCTCTGAGCATGCACTAAATATTTAATTCATTTGAATATAAATAAGTTAATGAACATGAATACATTAATAAATTAATTGGCATATATTTAGTCCTATTGCAGTTTCAAACTCACGAATTTATCCAACTTCTTTCCAATGAGTTCTCATTCAAGGGAAGTATTTCAGTCTTATGACTAGTACTTCTGACATAATAATAGTAACAACCAATATTTATTTAGAACTTTAGTTTACCAAGCACTCTACATTTTATTTTTACATTCGGTCTTTACAAACCCCCACGAGGCAGGCATTCTCCTTACACGCAGTGTTAATTGGTGACACAGAGGCTCAGGGGTTTAAATGGTTTCACTGCAAGCAATGTAATCTAGTAGGATGTTGCTTTCCTAGTTTTCCTAATACTCCCATGATTAGATATGGGTGGCTGAGTGAGAGTATATGATCTCGTGTATATGTGTAGATGTAACCCACACTCATAGACAGAAAGTTCTGCAGGTTGAGAAGTGAAGCCCTTTACTGAACAACCACCAACAACATTCTAGGACCCCCACACCCTTGGTTCTGCAGGCTACACCCCTCCCGTCTGCTTAGAACCAGAAAGAAAACTCTGCGGTTACTTTTGCCTTTGACAATGACCTGCGGTTCTCTTCCACGTTCTCCTGGGGACTTGGGTCAATGTTCTCCCACGCAAATGTTAGCCAGGCCCAGGGTTATTGTTTTCCCTAGCCCTGCAGATTGATCATGGCACACAGCTGCCCCACACTGGATTTCAGTCACCCCCATCAGCATCCCATGTGCTGCTTGTGCCTCTGGCCAGCTTCTTGCATGTTCCTGACATGGTGTTGTCACTCTCACATTATCTGCACACATTGTTTACCTATAGTTGGACACATTGTTCATAGGAGCCCAGCTGGAAAAGCAAAATATTTGAAGACTGTGCTGATAAGCTACTTCTTCCCTGCATCCTGGGCTGGTGAGAAGCTAGAGAGGAGTGAATGCTCTGCCTGTGAAGAGACCGCACTGCAGAGAGGAGGAGGCAGAGATGCAGTCATCACAGCCCCAAGACCCTGCCTGGACCTGGTTTTGCAGGTCAAGGGAAGAGTTTTGCATAAATTCTCACTGGGAGCATTGTCAGGGCTGCAGCACATCACTCTTTTTTGACCTGTGTCCTTTTAATGTTAGCTATGATGTCGAAAAAGATGAAATTGAAGTTGCCAACATTGGGTGGAAGGCAAAAACCAGAGGAGTTTCTACCCAGGGAGAGTTCCTCGGCAGGCCCCTTGCACCTGGTGGCCTGGAGTTGGGGAGGCCTCTGAAGCAACTCAGGGGATGGAATTCTGCGTTTTTTTCCATTTTATTATTTTCCTATTCTGACATCTTTGAAAAAAACCCCTCAGTCTCATGGTGTATGGGTCTTCTGATTGCTTTCGTCTTGATTTTATTCTAACTGAGGGACAATGGCAACTGTGGGCTCCTCATCCAGGATGAAGAGGGCCCATCCGTGGCCTGGGTCCATCCATGCTGTTCATGGTGGCCTCATGGATCATCATACAGAGGATGATCTCAGTGACGAGCTTGAGCTTACACAAAATTAAATTATATGGGTTTACAAGATTCCTGCCTCAGGATCAGTGACATCAGGCCTGTCCCTGCTGCTAACAAGGGCGACTTTATTATGTGCTGTCATAGTAGCGAAGGCTCACCCACTTGATGGAGATCTCAAAGACTAGCTCTACTCTTGAGAGATTTAAGCTAAGTTGCCTGGGAGTCCCTGGTGCTTTTTCAGGGTTCTACTGAAGACAATGCCATCATCCAAGTATCTCTGAATGCCTAAGTAGCTCTTGCCTCAGGAGCTCTGAGACCTTCTGTTATCTATTTTTGGATTGGCCAAGTCTCCCCCTCCCCCCAGCCAGGAAAGGGATGCTCTTCCCATCCTTGTCAGCATTCATGTCTTGTATTCCACTCCACAGCCTCCTGGCAAGCATCTCAGTGTCTGCAGGTGAGCGTGGCTGAGTTCAGTCTTGCTTACTGCAACTGTAGACATGAGGTCTGTGGAACTAAGAATCCTTCTATTTGCGAACTGGCATTTTGTTTAAGTCTCAGGTCACTAATCTCTGGCAAGACAATCCTCTTTGTGTTTTCTGGTGATGGACTTGAGTGATTTCAATTTAAACAGTGGCCCCACCTGGGAGTGTATCCCCTTCCCACGGTGAGGGTGTGCATAGCCCCTGCCAGGTTTCTGCTGTCCTCTCATCCTGCCACTGGGCTTTTCCCCTGCAGAGGGCCTGGTGCCCACATTACCTGCAAATGGCCACTCTTCCTTGTTCCAACCCCAACTCCACTGCAGCTTCCCAGAGCCCTAGAAGTGCTGGGCCCTGGCTGAGCACTATTCCTAGGCCTTGGATGGCGGGTGTGGAACTATGTCCTTATCAAGGTTATTTCCTCTTCTATTTTCATCATGTTAAGTAAATCCCTTTCTCACCATAAAATGCCCTGGAGAGAACAGATGCATGGCTGTGGAGTCTTGTTCTGTGATATATCAGGTACAGGCTCAGGTATGTGGAGGCCACAGGGGGTGGACATGACTGGTCTTTCTCTGTGTGAATTGCATGTTTTGTGCCAGCCCAAGGGTTCTGTGGAGGAGAATCAGCTGTTCACCTGGCTGAGTCTAACTCTGGGATGGTGACAACCGAAACCCCAGCTCCATTCCCTGACCTTCCCTAGGCTGCTGCGTGGGTTCCCTGGCACCCTCACTTGGCTAATGCATTCTGTCTCCTCCTGGGGTGAGGCCAGCCTTTACTCATAGTTTCTGCCCATTCCACATCATTCTGTCTCCCACCCTTGGCTTTTTCAAAGATCTGAGCCAAGCATGTGCCAGGGGGTTAGAAACATGCTGTCCACAGGGAACAAAAATACACGGAGATGAGAAACCAGCAGCACATGCTTTGGAGCTGTCACACCTTCTGGGAACTGAGAATCAACTCTCAGAGATGCCTGGAAACCTTGGGAACACACAAGGCCTCTGCATATATTTCGGTTGCAGAAGAGTTTATAGCCAAAGTAAAAAGGACATGAAGGGCATTCACGTTTCCAGGAACAGAAGCATCCTGTCTGGTTTTTCAGAGGTGAAAGGAGCAGTCTGAAGGGGCCGTGGCATAAGTGTGTCTACAATCAAAGCTCACAGCCGAGGCCCTGGGGGAGGATCGGGTGTGCACCAGGGGGTGTGCCCCAGCCAGCACTGCACTGACAGGGGCCTTGTCTTTATTAAATTCTAGGCTTTTTCCTGGGTGCTAGTTACAAAATGTGGGTTCAATGAACCCTTTTTCTTGTGGCTGCCACCCATCTCAAGGTTGCACAGGTAATGATCACCACCCCCTCCACCTTCTGCTGAGGGTCCGGGTGACCGCCTGGTCGTGTAACCCAGGCCCTCACTCCTAAGGGGCCCTGAGCCTTGCTCACCACATAGTCCTTGGTCTAGAGCTCCCGCACTTGTCCACATGTCATCAAATGCTGTGTACCGAGAGGCACTTGCGTGGAGCCCCTCCTTCCCCAGGCAGCACAGTCCTGCTCCAGCTGACACCACGGTCCAGGTGGTACTCATTTTTCTGCCCGCAGGTCCCATGGAGGAGCAGCCTGAGGACAAACCAGCACCCAGAGCTTGTTTTTTTTCAGAGAACCTGGACCTGCCCTGGCTAGAAGCCCCACAGCTGTGGAAACCAGGACCTCCTGCTTTTCAGAGCCCAGATGTGCAGGATATAGATGCACCTCAGAGGTCCTGGGTGTGATGTGGAAGGTTGGGGGACACTGGACTTCCTACTGCTGTGCTCCCATTGCCATATCTTCCACCTGGTGAAACAAGGCAGCTAGCAAAGGTGATAGATTCACCCAGACATGGTGTCCTCCCACATCCTGACCTGGCACCTGAGCCACACTGCTGGATCTGAAGCTCTCAGGAGCGTGTGTGTGCTGTGACCAGCAGACCATGTGCCCTCTTCCTCCCTCTGTGGCGTGAAATCAGTTCATCTGATGGTGTCATGTGAAGTCTTGTCCTGATGGGTAGAACTTTCTATAAGTCTTCCCATGGCCCCGGGGAAAGGCAAGTTCATCCCTGCAGGTTTAGCTCTTTCTGTTAAACACAACCCTGTCCTTCCCAGGGCATCAGGGCCTGGTGCAGTTGTCCCAGCCTGGCAGGAAGTCCCCTTGAGGGTAGCGTGAAGGGCACAGCCTGGGCCTGACTCGTGACCCTGGCAAAGGGCAGGTGAGCCCTGGGGCTGACCACCTGCACTTTCTGTTTGGTGGTGGGAGATGTGGGGCAATATTTATTGCCTTTCCTGTAGAGAGCATTTCCCAGCCTGCCCAGACCACTAGACCCCTACAAATGTGACTTGTAGGCAAGTCCTGGCTCTCTGTGGTGCTTTTCTCTCCTGTCCGAGCACCTGTGACTCTCAGGCTTCCAGCCCTGCCAGCTTCCCCCATCTAAGCTCCTGATGCAGGGTGAGGACTGTATTGTGGCAGACAGCAGGTCGGTTTACACAGTTCTGGGACAAAATTAGAGGTATACATTATTTTATATCCCAAGTAAATGAATCCCATTTATGGATACATTTTTTGACACAGAGGGAAGAAATGCATTGGTGAGATCCACGGGCCAGAGCTCAGGCCTGTGCTCAGGCTCTGGCAGCAGCTGTGTGGCTCTGGAGCTGTTGTGGGGGTGGGGAGGTGCTGTGTCTTTGCTCACTGAGTTAAAGGCTACATTTGTGTCTTTGTTCAGTTTGTTTTCTATGACCCCTGTTCAGCCACATTGAAAATCAAGCCTAGGAGGTGGAGACCTTGCTTTGGAGCAGGGGCGGGGCATTGGGTGGAAATGGGGAATAGGTAGACAGTGGGAATTTCATTTTCTGGAGCTCACGTGCAGCCTCTTGATGGCCTCGTCACAAGTTCACCTGATGACCTGAGTGGCCACTGTCCTTCTCCTGAGTGGGTTACGAGCTTGCCAGGCACATGAACAGGGCACGCTGACATTTTTCAAGTGAAGGAACTAAGAAGGGGTTGTCAGCAGATTGTCAGCCTGAAGTATGCCAGTGTTTGGTCCACAGTAAACCACACGTGGAGAGCTTAAAAAATTGCCCTCAAATCTGGCAAAAAAATGACTTAATAAATTATTACTGTGATACACATTTCTTTAGTTAAAATTATATATATATATTATATATATAACTAACAATTTTTCAAAAGTTTCTCATCTACCAGGATTTTTTTGTTTTTGCATACGTTTCCAAGGAACCCTAATGATGGGAACTGTCTCTTTTAAAATTAAATTTTATAAATAATTCCCAGAGCCATGATGGTAAGAAACAAAACAAAAGAAAAAGAACTGGAAACTTGAACAAACATTGGATTTCTGCTGGAAAAAAGGTGCAAAGTGGGCCTGCCTGCTGCACTTCCCCAGAGCTAATCCTTGAGCTGAAAGGGCTTCCTGGTGAAGCCTCACATGCTCTGTACCAGGGCATGGGGGGACCCAGACACACGGGCTCCAGATCTGACCATCTTTACCTAGTTATGGGGTTTCAATCATGTGTTTTAAATTCTTTGAGCTGCAGTTTTCACATATGTAAAGTGAACATATTTTTAAATTTTTAATTTGTGTTATAACCTTGTATAAAGATAAAATAGTACATTTGAAAGCGTTTTAGCTGAAGTTAAACATTCATGTGTGTGCATGCAATGGCTTCTTAATTATTTTTAGGGCTTAACCTGGTTTTGCTAGTACTGCTACTAGCACTGCTACTTCTCCATGTCTCTGAAGACTATGAAATGTTAGAACTTAAGCAACAAGAAGCATCTGTCAAAGGGTTCTATGACCCATGATGGATGTGACACACTGGCTATGATAATGTGTTAGATGGTGGCTAGAGCACTGCTGAGCAGAGACTTCATGCTGTTCAAAGTCAAAAGAGTCCCTAGAATTATGAACCTGCTGAAGCAGCCTTCAGAACTGAAGATGAGAAAAGTACATTTTCAGTTAAAGAAAGTCTGAGAGACTATGTTGCCATCACACCCAAACCATAATAAATGCAAAAGAAACTTGTTCAGGGTGAAGAGAAATGACAATAATTGGAAATTATAGTTCACAGAAAAGATCAAAGTGTGCCAAAAATAGTAAATATGTGAAGGGGAAATTACTACTTTTTTTTTTTTTTTTTTTTTTTTTTTGAGACAGAGTCTGGCTCTGCCGCCCAGGCTGGAGTGCAGTGGCCGGATCTCAGCTCACTGCAAGCTCCGCCTCCCGGGTTCATGCCATTCTCCTGCCTCAGCCTCCCGAGTAGTTGGGACTACAGGCGCCCGCCACTGCGCCTGGCTAGTTTTTTTTTTTTGTATTTTTTAGCAGAGACGGGGTTTCACCGTGTTAGCCAGGATGGTCTCGATCTCCTGACCTCGTGATCCGCCCGTCTCGGCCTCCCAAAGTGCTGGGATTACAGGCTTGAGCCACCGCGCCCGGCCTGGAAATTACTACTTTAATGACATCCTCCAGGAATTACAACATGTGCAGATGAAAAATCCAAGACAACGTGGCACAAAAGATGAGAGGAGGGTAAGGTAAGGTTTTTGTGTTTTATATAAGTGTTATGGTATTTAATATATGTTAAGTATTTATATTTTAATTTCTAAAGAACTCACCAAACGTAAATAAATGAAACAAGGAGTGATAGTTTAAAAAAAAAATCAAAGTACAAAATCCATACAAAAAGAAAGAAAGAAAGAAAGAAAGAAACCCCATAAAACAAACAAACAAACCAAAACTACAATAATCCAGAAGAAGACCAGGAAGGTGGAACAGAGACTGTCAAAGTAGGTAAAAAGGAAACCTCAATATCTGCTTTTAAAAAGAAATACACTTATGATATAAAGATACAAATAGATTCGAACTGAAAAGATGGACAAATATACACCATGCAAATCTTTGTTATCAAAAACTGCAGCCAGTGTGTTAATGGCAGATATGACAGACTACAAGAAAGACAAGCATCACCAGGGATAAAGAAGGATGTTTTATACTAATGAGTCCATTTGCTTAGAACACCTAATAATCATAAGCATGCACGCACCCAAGAAAAATAACAAGATACATTAAGCAAAAGTTATTGAATTAAAAGGATAAATGCATAAATCCACAATATGACAATTCTAATTCTTATATCTCAGAAATTAATAGAAAAAAATACAACAATAAGACTACAAAGTATTAATAGGGGAGATTATAACCAGAGCACCGGGAGATAAACAGCAATATCCAATATACTTACAACTACTGGGTGACAACTCAAAAGTGCCCAAAAGAATTTTTGACACTAGATAAAGGTAAATAGCCTGGAAAACCTACACGCCAGCATAGGAAGGAAGTGGAAAATGAAACGTTGATTGAAAATAAATCTGAAAGTCCGGGCACAGCGGCTCATGCCTGTAATCCCAGCACTTTGGGAGGCCAAGGTGGGTGGATCACCTGAGGTCGGGAGATTGAGACCAGCCTGACCAACATGGAGAAACTCTGTCTGTACTAAAAATACAAAATTAGCTGGGTGTGGTGGCGCATGCCTGCAATCCCAGCTGCTCAGAGGCTGTGGCAGAAGAATCACTTGAACCCGAGAGGTGGAGGTTGTAGTGAGCCGAGATCTCCCCATTGCACTCCAGCCTGGCCAACAAGAGCAAAATTCTGTCCCCTCAAAAAAATAAGAAAAGAAAAGAAATCTGAAGGAAGGAAAAGAGAATTGAGGATAAAACTTTGCAAATACAAAATTCAAAAATCAAATGATAGAAATAAGTTCAAATATATCACTGTTTCCTACCAAACATAGAGGGATTAACCTCATATATTAAAATACAAAAGTATCAATAATAAAGCAGCACTTTCAAATTAAAGAAAGAAAAAATAAAATAAATACTGTATAAAAATTTAAGCAAATATTCACAGAAAGCAAGCTGCTATCACAAAATCAATTTTAGTTCAAATAAAATGTAAGGAAGAAATCATAAACAACAGGAGAGACACTGCACATGGACGGACAATAGAACCGTGTAGGTGAAGCAACATCAAGTCCAATACTGGCCTCACCTCCAGGCATACAAAGAAACTAACAGGATAGAGCAGGTCTAGAGAGGGACGCTGGAACCCATACTTCTGAATTTAAATGGGAAATAGACAAAGATGCTATGTGTTTATAAAAGGTTTTAAAATCACAACAAATGCTGAACATACATCATTTTCTAGTATATGTAATACTTACCAAATGAGACCCATATTCGGTTGCAAAAGAAATTACAAAAAACCAGAGCAGGGAACCAAAGGACTAACAGAAGTCAGAACAAAAAACACACCGCAGATATTTTAGGAAAAAATGGCACAGTGATTTAATGATAAATCACTATAAACATAAAAGGATTCACCCAGAATAGTGATGAGATGCCAGAGTTCAAGATGACAACATGTGTCAGCCTGACTTTCTGAATGACTGCACAGGAAAGGCTGCCATCCAAAGAAGTGCAGAAAAGGACACCCTTTAAGTCCTGGATGGAGGAGGAAGACTTCCAATGCTGGATGGAGAAGGGTGCCCCCCAGTCCTAGATGGAGAAGGATGCCCCCCTCAGTCATGGATGGAGAAGGATGCCCCCTAGTTACTGGATGATAAAGGATGTCCCCCAAGTCCTGGATGGAGAAGGATGCCCCCCAATTCCGGGATGGAGAAGGATATCCCCTAATTCTGGGATGGAGAAGGATGCCCCCCAGTCCTGGATGGAGAAGGATGCCCCCCAGTCCTGGATGGAAAAGGATGCCCCCTAGTTTACTGGATGATAAAGGATGTCCCCCAAGTCCTGAAGGGAGAAGGTTGTCCCCCAGTTCCAGGATGGAGAAGGAAGCCCCCCATTTTTGGTATGGAGAAGGATGCCCCCTAGTCCCGGATGGAGAAGGATGCCCCCTAGTTACTGGATGGAAAATGATGTCTCCTGAGTCCTGGATGGAGAAAGATGGTCCCCCTAAGTCCTGGATGGAGAAAGACAGTCCTCCAAGTCCTGGATGGAGAAGGATGCCCCCCAGTTCCTGAGTGGAAAAGGATGCCCCCCAAGTCCTGGATAGAGAAGGATGCCCCCTAGTTACTGGATGGAGAAAGATGTCCCCAAAGTCATGGATGGAGAAGGATGCTCCCCAATTCCTGAATGGAGAAAGATGCCCCCTAGTTCTACATGGAGAAAGACAACCTCCAGTCCTGGATGGAGAAAGATAACCTCCAGTACTGGATGAAGCAGGATGTCCCCCAAGTCCTATATGGAGAAGGACAAACCCCAGTCCTGGATGGAGAAGGATGACCCCTTGTCCAGATGAAGAAGAATTTCCCCCACTCCTGAATGGAATCGGATCCCCTTCAAGTCCTGGGTGGATAAGACACCTCCCAAGTCCAGGGTGGAGAAGGACATCCCTCAGGTGCTGGATGGAGAAAGGATGCCCCCTAGGTCCTGGATGGAGAAAGATGTTCCCCAAATCCCGATTGGAGAATATGGCTCTGGGGACCACGTGGGCAAGGATACCCCTTTTTCAGCCTCCCCATTCATACTTATCCTGACCTGTTAATGTAGAACAAAGAGATTTGGAGGAAGAAACATGGGACTAAACTTTACTCAGAATGTTTTCCTTTTCATCAACATTTTATAAATTCTAATTTTTATTTGATAAAAATAAGTGAAATGTATGATATAAACACAGTATAACAACCGATTAGACCTATTTTTCCAGATCTGAGTCCTGGCTATGGGCACTATTGGTCATTCTACTTTTCTGTATTTGTAAAGCTTCTCAAAATTAAAGATAAAAGAGTTTATTGCTAATAACATGTATAAATAGACATTGAATAAAATGTGACTCTTTAAAAATTAGTTTATTCTATGGGCTTCTTTTGAAGGGTTATGGTGTACTAAAATTACTGGTGGATCTTTATTACAAACTCACTAGTAAAAATAGACAATGGGAAAATATTTGAATTTGTTATAAATTAGTGTTGCGTGAGTATTAATCAAAACTTTAAAACCAAAATATATGGACATAAGAATAAATTATTTGACTTAATTATCCATTGACTTTAAAATCTAATTGCTAAATTTACTTTTTGCCCATTTCACCTCCTTCAAATCTCCAAGTAACTCTTCTTTTTCTCTCCTGTCAGTACTTTATTCTCCCTTATTTTTTTTTCAATTTCCTGATTTTTTGAACAACTCTAAGAGAGTTGTGTTTTGCTTGTGTTAGAATGACGTCATTACGCTAACCCATTAGGCAACTAGACCCTCACCAAGGTGAGCACTAGGTGACTTCAGACCACAGAGCCTCTCCTGATTTTTGACTCAGGCTACCTGGCAACTGTGTTTAAATGATGAATTGTTTAATTTTTTAGATCCCCTAGAGATAAAGAAGGATTTTAATAACCATCAATTTAAAACGCACTGGGACACTTTATGACTGACATTTCTTGCAGTTTCTGTGCTGTGGCCTTATGAGTAACTGTCTGTAAGGTACAGCATGTTCCTCATTCTGGCGTTGCTCCTTGGGCTCCAAAAGGAAAAACCAGAAATTCTGTGGCTTTAAACACGGAAACATTCATTCTTTAAAGGAAAAGGCTGTAAAGTAGAGATAAGAACAGAGAAAGGATGTTATCGAATACATGCAAATGGACAAAATATGAATGATTATGTTCTCATATTCAACCCAACTTTTAAAAGTGGATGTATGAGCAGTGCCAGCATTTAGTCAGGCCATGGCGAGCCCATGGGCTAGAACAAGAGGCCACACTCAAGGTCAGACAGCACTCACGACGCAGGGCCTCTGCTCCTTTATGACTCCCTCTCTTCAGTGACCCGGAGCACCCTCCTATCACAACTTGCAGGGGAGAGGAAGGTGTTAGGGCACTTTGAATGACAGCGGAGCGTGGGTCTACATGCTCTCCTCACATGCCACAAATCCGCATCGCTTTCCAATATTCCAAAGGATTCTGAGTAAGGAACATTGCTGCAGAACCAGTAAAAGCTGCCCTCACAGATGATGCTAAATTGGGTTTTACAAAGTATTGTGAGAGATCTCGGGAGAGGGGGAGCAACCTGCTCATAGATTTTTTCATAATCAACATTTAAACACCTCCGTTAGGCAGAAAAGCAGCGCTACCGGAATTAGTTAGCAGCTCTTTCCTGCTGGACATCTCTCGGCCTCCAGACCCTACAGAGAAGAGGCCACGACCTAAAAGCAGCTTAAAAGCTTGAAAAAATAGAAGCTAAGGATTCAGCGAATATCGAAATTTGGAAAAGGAGAGAAGACTTTGTTCCTTGTAGAGGTTGCAGACTGCAAGGTGGCCACCCCACGGGCTGAGAAGAATAGCCTCCTGCTGAGACCAGAGATGGGCACTTCCAGGAGGAGGGGTTGGGGCAGGAGCTTTGGGGTGAAGATACACATTCATCAAGTGACAGGCATAGCAACATAAAATCAGCTGTAGGTAACACAGAATGATTCTGATATTGATGTTCAATTCCACACACTAACACATGTGAGAACATCATTCACTGCACCTGGAGAAGGCGCTGTATCTGCTCTGTGCTGGTCCAGATGACTTATGTTTATCGTTGCCTGGGTCTGCATTTTCTCTTCTCTAAATTTTGCTTCTCCTGTAAAGCTTGTGCTGGGACATCATTTCTAGGGTCAAGGTTAAGCTGAGCCTCAGAGGTTTCACTGCAGCTACGGTGGATATGGCTTGGTCCCCTGCAGTACTCTCTGGAAAGTACCTTCCTCCATTTGAAATCCCTGAAGTGGTACCTCCTACAGCCTGCACAGCTCTGGCCTCTCGCCATGGATCTCATGGCCTCTGCTGCTAAAACTAGACAGGAGGTTCATCCTCTGCTTCTTTGTAGAGAAGAGCCACCTGCTGACTGAGCTGAAAAGGGACTCCCCACAGACCAGGCTCACAAGTGTCCTGACAGCTGGGCAGAGCATGGGGACAGGGAATTCTGGGCAGACCCTCTTCAGAAATTGTGTCTCAAGGGGCCTTGGGGAACTTGGTCAACAGATGGCAAGACTTCATCTGTGGGCTGGCAGGTCAGCTCAGCGGGACTCCTGGCTTTGGAGCCGAGATTCAAGTCTCTACTCTGTACCAAGACAGAGACGGGGGCCGGGAAACAAGACACAACCATTTTCCATCATCGAGGGGCAAGGTGGTGCTTGGCATGAGGCAGAACCGGGCTCCGTCAATGCCACACGTCAGGAGGAACCTCTTTTCTGTTTCAACCCCTCCTGCTCATTTGTGGTAGACATTAGAGCGGCCTGACATAGTGTTGTTCTCCACGATCTGAGGACGTGATAGGATTTCATTCCTGCTCCACCTTGTGGATGGATGGAATCATGCGCCCAGCTCTGGTCAAGACCAAGAAACTGAGGTATCATTTTTGTTTCTGTGGGACCAGGAAAGGGGCTCTAATTTGGCTTGAAGTGTGTGTGTTTGTGCATGTGTGTGAGAGTGGACAGGTGAATGTGTGTAATGGAGAGTGTGTAGGTGAGTGTGTACATGTGTGAAAGTGTGTATGTGAGTTATTGAGTGAATGTGGAGAAATGTGTGTTTGAACATGGGAGTATGAGGGTGTATGTGGAATATAACTGTGTGTGAAAGTGTGAATATGAGTGTGTGTGTGTGTATTAGTGCGTGTGTGTGTGTGAATAAGCCATGTGAGTGTGGTGTGTGAGCTTGAGGCTATGAGTGTGTGTTTGCTTGTGTGTGAGCATGACAGAATATGTGAGTTTGGGGTGAGTGCAGGCCACAGCCAGTCCCGCCTGGGGCACTAGAACTCTCCAACCCAAGCACCTCAAGTCGTTCTCTTTCCTCACTCCATCCTGAGTTTCTCAGCCCACCACCTTTCCTCTAAACTCCCACAGGGAAACAGAGTCCCCAGGAACAGGGGCTCTGAGCATGGCACACTGCCATGCCTCCTCCCTCGCCGCCTCCTGAGAACCTGGGCGGAGCACAAAACAGTCAAATATATTCATCTTCTGTCATCACTAACTAGAGCTCCACAAGTTCCCAGATCGTCCCGTTAGCTCTTTGCCATAATTATCTAATTTTTGATATCATGCTAACACTCCATAATTATTCCCTCAGAAACAAAGCAAATCCGTGGGATGCAGAGGGTACGCAGATGACTTCTGCTCGGGAGAGAAGCCCCAACACAAGTCCTAGGCAGAGCCCAGAGACCTGGACTGTGGCCGCCAGTGGGCATCCAGCTGAGGAACAAGCAGGTGGGCCTCAGTGGTGGCTGCCAGGTCCCTGGATGCCTATGGCCACCGGCCTTGCCTCTCCTCTGCCTCAGAAGCTCTGGGGGCTTTGGGGATTTGGTGGTCCTCCGGCCCTAAACGTGAACCTGGTGTGACAAAATGAAGTTTGCCATCTCCATCCTCCTCAAGCTGCCTGTGCACCCCAGTAGCAGCCACCCTCTCTGTGCTCCCGTCTGCACCCCATGTCCTGGGGTCCTTCTTTGTGCTGTACCTGATGATAGCAATCAGTGTCTCGACTGTGACTTCCTTTCCCCTCAGGGACACACAAGCACTTTCACATCGAGGCTACTTTTCATCCCTTCTGCCTCCTGCAGGGATGCTGGATGCAGAGGCAGGAGGAGGACAGAGGGGCTGGTCTCAGGTGCGGCTTCTCTCACACCTGGCGCAGGTGGCCACTCACCTCCCCGCCCCGCACCCATCCACCTCAGCTCCCGGGTGTGAATGAGAAAGGAGAACCAAGAGATCATCCTTACATGGGACACGCCACAAACCCCAAAAAGACCCATTTGGTGAAAAGAAGTAAAACAACCACAAGGCTACTTTCACCTGAGGTGGTCTCATGGCTGGAGCAGACCACGGGTCTCCTGCTTGGGCTAGTCAAATACTAACCGGCGTGTCCTTCCATGGCAATTTTCCTTCGGGGTGAGCAAAAATACTTTGTCATCCTCCCACCCCTCAATAGAGCAGAAGGGAACCAAAAGCAACTACAGGGCCTTATAGAGCTGCTCTGGGGCCGCGGGAAACTTATCAGCATCGTGGAAAAGACAAAACCAGTGGGTTGCATGTGGCCTCTGACACATGCCACCCTGACTGCAGGATGTGGCCGCCCCCATCTTTCACCTTCCCATCCTTAGCAAGCGAAGTGATCCCCTACGCCTGGACAAAGCGCTGGAAAGCCCGGGCCCACCGGTCAGCTCCAGTCACTCGGCCTGTCAGGGAGGCGGGCCAGCCCCACAGCCAAGTCACAACTCCAGGGCCTGGTCTCACTTGAGCAGTGCGGCCTGGGGCTGCTGCTGGGCTGTGGGCTCCACGTCTGACCCTCCAGGCTGCACAGCGGGCACTAGGCCAGGAAGCATCTCCCCAGCAGGCGGCTCAGCACCAGGTTCACGCGCCGCGCCTGTGGTTGGGCGGCGGGGGTGGGGGGGGTGGGGGGGTGGGGCAGTTCCATGCAATGCTTGCAGACCATCAGTCCCGCAGGGCAGCATCACCGGCTTGTGCAGCAGCCTTGGGCAGCAGAGCCGGTCGCGGGGCGCTCTGGGCGCTGGGGCGGGCCCTGCCTAGCCTGGCGTCTCCAGCTTGCTTGATAGTTTGCTGTTGGGTGTAGAAATGCGACTGATTTTTCTGTGCTGATTTTGTTTTCTAAAACTACTGTATTCATTTACTGTTTCTGTTTTAGGTTTTTTTAATACATAAGATCATGTCATCTGCAGACAGGGACAATTTGGCTTTCGTTTTGTTTTTCAATTTGGATGTCTTTTCTTTCTCTTGCCTAATTGTTTTGGCTAGGACTTCCAGTACTGTGTTGAAGAGAAGTTAGTAAAGTGAACATCCGTGTCTCCTTCCAGATCTTGGAGACACGGTTTTCAACTTCTCTTTATTCAGTATCATGTTGGCTGTGGGTTATCATATATGGCCTTCATTTTATTGAGTTATGTTCTTTTTATAACTAATTTGTTAAGAGATCTTATGTTTACGAAAAGCATTGAATATTGTCAAAGGCTTCTTCTGTATCTATTTAAATGATTATATTATTTTTATCTTCCCTTATCAAATGTGGTGTATCACATTTATTGACTGACATATCATAAGCCCTCCTTGCCTCCCTGGAACAAATACAACCTGATTATGGTGAATGATCTTTTCAATGTGCTTTCAAATTACGATTGCTAGCATTGCTGGTTTTGAATTTTTGCATTCATGTTCATCAGTGACATTGGCCTGTGGTTTAGTTTTTCACTGTTCATGTCTCATTTTGGAATAAGGTAATTGTGTCTTCATAGAATGAGTTTGGAAGAGTTTCCTCCTTTTCACTTTTTTTGGAAGAGTTTGTAAATAATTAGTATAAGATCCTCTTTAAATGTTTTGAAGAATTCAGCAGTATAAGCTTCGGGTCCTGAACTTTTATTTTTTCTCTTTCTTTCTTTCTTTCTTTCTTTCTTTCTTTCTTTCTTTCTTTCTTTCTTTCTTTCTTTCTTTCTTTCTTTCTTTCCTTCTTTCTTTCCTTCTTTCTTTCTTTTTTTTCTTTCTCTCCTTCCTTCCTTCCTTCTTTCTTCTTCTTCTTATTAAATATTTTTGTTTAGAGACAGGGTCTTTCTCTGTCACTCAGGCTGGAGTACAGTGGTGCAGTCACATCTCACTGCAGCCTCAAATTCCTGGTCTTAAGTGGTCCTCCTGCCCCAGCCTCCCAAGTTGTTGAGACTACAAGTGCACACCACTACACCTGGCTAATTTTTATTTTTATTTTTGTAAAGACTGGGTCTCACTATGTTCCCCAGGCTAATCTGGAACTTCTGGCTTCAAGTAATCCTCCTGCCTTGGCCTCCAAAGTGTGAGTTTACGTGTGTCAGATACTGTGCCAAGCCCTCCTGATTTTCTTGTATTGACAAACAATGCTTCAGTCTCATCGTTTGTTACTGGTCTGTTCGCATTTTGTATTTCTTCATTCTTCAATTTTGATACGTTACATGTGTTCAGGAAATTGTTTATTTCTTCTAGGTTTTCTAATTTATTGGCATATAATTGTAGTACTTTCTCATGATTCTTTGTATTTCTGTAGTAACCATTTTGGTGTCTTTTTTCATCTCTGACTTTATTTATGTGACTTTTCTTTTCTTTTTTTTTTTTTTTTTTTGAGACGGAGTCTCGCTCTGTCGCCCGGCCTGGAGTGCAGTGGCCGGATCTCAGCTCACTGCAAGCTCCGCCTCCCGGGTTTACGCCATTCTCCTGCCTCAGCCTCCCAAGTAGCTGGGACTACAGGCACCCGCCACCTCGCCCGGCTAGTTTTTTGTATTTTTTAGTAGAGACGGGGTTTCACCGTGTTAGCCAGGATGGTCTCGATCTCCTGACCTCGTGATCCGCCCGTCTCGGCCTCCCAAAGTGCTGGGATTACAGGCTTGAGCCACCGCGCCCGGCCTTATGTGACTTTTCTCTCTTTTTTTCTTAATCTGACTAAAGATATATCAATTGTGTTTATCTTTTCAAAAAATAACTTTATTTCATTGATCTTTCATATTTTTGTCTCCATTTTGTTTATTTGTGCTCTGGTCTTCATTATTTATATTCTTTCACCAATTTGGGGCTTAGTTTGTTCACATTTCTATTAATTCCTTGAAATACATTCTTAAATTGTTAATGAGAGTGTTCTGTTTTTCATGTAGAAATTTATTTCTACAAACTTCCCTCTGAGGACTTTTTTTGCTGTATTTCATACATTTTTATATGTTCTGATTTCATTTTCATTTGTCTTAAGAATTTTTAAAATGAAACAATTTATTTTTTAACCCATTGGTTGTTTAGGGACATGTTTAATTTGTATTTATTTGCACAATATCTGAAGTTCTTGTTGTTTCGTTCTGGTTTTATTCTATATTGTCAGAATAGACATGTGATATAATTTTGATTTTTTTAAATTTGCTCATTTTGTGGCCTAATATATGACCCATCATGGAAAACATTCCATGCACAGTTGGGAAGACTGTGAGTTATGCAATTGTTGGATAAAATGTTCCGTAAATGACTGCTAAGTTATTCTGGTCCAGAGTTCAGTTTCAATATGCCGTTTCTTTGTTGATTTTCTGGCTTGATAATCTGTTTATTGCTGAAAGTGGAATGTTAGGGTTTCTTACTATTATTTTCTTGCTTGCTATTTCTCCTGTTAGATCTATTAACATTTGCTTTATGTATTTAGGTGCTTCAATATAGAGTGCATATACAATTACAATTATCATATTATCTTGTGATATTGACCCCTTTATAGTTATATAATGGCCGTATTTGTCTGTTTTTATAGATTTTTGCTTGAAGTATATGTTATCTGATATAAATATATCTATACCCAGCTTTCTTTCGGTTTCCATACTTATAAAATATATTTTTCCATCAGATCACTTTCAATTTATGTATATATTTACAGATGAAGTGAATTTCCTGTAGAAAGTTTATAGCTAGGTCTTGTTTTTAATCAGTGTAGCCATTATATGTCTTAAATGGGATAATCTATTTACATACAAGGTAATTATTGATAGACAAGGACTTGGTACTGCCACATTATTACTTGTTTTCATGTTTTTCTTAAAATTTATACTTTCATTGATTGATTGGTTGATTGATTTCACTATCTTCCTTTGTGGTTAAGTTTTCCCTATCAGTGTGTTTTGGTTTCTTGTTTTATTTTTTTAATTTTTAGAGTATCTACTACAAGTTTTTGCTTTGTGGTTACCGCAAGGCATGCAAAGAACATCTTATGCTTACAATAAGTTATTTTAAAGAGATAGCAACTTAATTTTGATTCAAACAAGGGGAAAAGAAACCACTCTACTCTTCAACTCCATCAATCCCTCACATTTTGCATTTCTGATGTCTTAATTTACATCTTTGTATATTGCTTCTTCCTTAACAAATTATTGTAATTGTTATTATTTGTATTGTATTTTAACCTTCCTACTAAGGATATATAAGTGGTTTACATTCAATTATTACCATATTAGTGCATTCCAAATTTGTCTGAATCCTCACTTCTACCTGTGGGTTTATACCTTCAGATATTTTATGTTACATATTGCTGCCGTTTTCTTTCAGTTTGAAGAACAATATTTAGCATTTCTTGTAAGGCTGGTTTGATTACAATGAATTCATTCACTTTTTGTTTGTCTGAGAATGTTTCAATCTCTCCTTTATTTCTAAATGATAGCTATGCTGGATACTGTATTCATGGTTGACAGTTTTTTTTATTCAGCACTTGAATCTATTATCCTACTCTCTCCTGGCCTGTAGTGTTTCTGCTGATAAATCTGCTGCCAGGCATATGGGAATTCTCTTACGTGTTATTTGTTTCCCTTTTCTTAGTCCTTTCAGGGTCTTCTCTTTGTCTTTTACCTTTGAGAGTTTAATTGTAATATGTCCTTGGTTGCCTTATTCAGATTAAATATGATTGGTGACTTTGACCATCCTAAACATTTTAATCTTTCACCAGGTTTAAAAAGTTTTCTGTTATCTATTTGAATAAACTATCACTTTTTCATTCTTAGTTCCCCTTTAATGTCAATGATATGTAGATTTGCTCTTTTGTTGTTGTCCCCCAAATCTCATAAACTTTCTTTGTTTCTTCTCATTCTCTTTTATTTTCATTCTACTCTGAATATGTATTTTCAAAGAGCTTGTCTTTGAGCTCACTGTTTCTTCTGCTTGATCAGTTCTACTATTAATGCCTTCCATTGGATTTTCAATGTGTTCAATGAACTTTCCAGCTCCATGATTTCCATTTGATTTTTTCCCATTATTTTGATTTATTTGTTGAATTTCTCTGGTAGATTTCTGAATTGTGTTTCTACTTTCTCAGTGTTCACAGGTTCTTCTTAAAACAGCCATTTTGAATTCTTTGCCTGCCAGATCATTCATCTGTATGTCTTTAAGGTCAGTTGCTGGCACCTTGCTTTTTCCATTTGGTGAGGCAACTTTCCTAAGCTATTATTAATATTTTTAGATATACATCTCCGTCTACACATTGTTGAATTAGATATTTGAGTCTTCTCAGTTTGGGTTTCTTTGTGACTACTTTTCAGTGGACTTATTAAGAAATTTTGAGTGGACTCACAATTGTATTCCATTGCAGCATTAGAGATAGCCCAGATCCCGCATTAGACGTAAGTCTTGCGATGGCTGCACCACTGATACACCATTTGCTGAATGGGCCCACGGGTGATCCACAGAGTCCCCTGGCTATGGGGTGAACACGTAAGGCCATCAAGCCTGTAGAGTCTGTGTGTTGTTTCACATGAGGCTGTTGCTAGCCTCACCTCCTCTTATGTCCTTAGCATCCTCACATGGTTCATCCCTTTTGGCACTCATGATGCCACTTGTGGGCTGATACAGGAGTGAGTCTACTGTGAAGGCACTCAGTGTAGTGAAAAAACCAAATATCAACCTCTTGCTGACTTTTTTCAATGTAAAACTATAAGCCCTGTGGGAGGTTCTGCAGATGGTACCATAATGGCCTGAGGGAGGAGTATCACAGTCACAGAGTTGGTTCGCTCACTGTCTAAGCCATGGTTTTACTCATCTTCACAGTCCAAACGTGCTTCATAACCTTGTTCATGCATTGAGGTTCTGTTCTCGTAATGGTAATTTCACATGTAGACAGTTGCTCATATTGATGTTTCTATAGGGGTGTGATAGCAGGAGAGGTCTGCACCACTGTCTTGCTCGGCCTCGATCATTTTTTTCTAACAAGAATTTGTCTCCTCCTCGTTTTTCTTTTTCTCTTAACCGACCAAGTTTAATCTTTTAATCCTTCTCCCTCCTCTGCTTCTAATGTCATTGTTTCTTTGTACACCTATCATATCCACTATGCTACATGACCTTCAGTTGATTAGATATGATATATAAGACTTAATGTCCTATAAAATAGAGGTAATAATAGTGTCTAGTTGATAGGAAGGTTAAGAATATTAAATGACACCATTGATGTTAAATGGAAGTAACTTTCTGAAATGTATTAATGAGATGTGATTCTTTGTTCTAGTCTCTTTATAGACTAGACTGCTTTGTTCGAGTTTTCTCTTTTCAGTCACAGAAAGCAAAACCATTGTAATAGTAAAAATGAAATAAAATTTAATTTAAAATTGTGTTCTACTCTTCTCCTTGTTCAGCCATGGAAAGCAATAAAATTGTGATAGAAGAAATTAAAAGTGAGCAGAGACTTATTTAAAAATTGGCATTCTCCTTTTCAATGCCAAAATAAGACCTAGACAGTTTTAATAAGGCAATAGTCTCCAGAAACAATTTATTGAAGAGAATGTGGGTTTCTAAATCCTAAAGAGATTTTTTACGTATGTGAGTCAAGTTTGGCTGCCTTGAATCCTACTATGACTTTAATGGAAGTTCTAGTTAGGGTGGAAATTGTCAAAAAAAAAAAATTGCACCAGACAAAGTTAACCACATAAAAAAGCTATTATTGAAGGTTATCGCAAAAGGGTAAAGAGGCCAGTACTTAGTCTGAACTCAGCTCCACTGAAACAAACAGCAGTAGAGATTTTGAGTTGGGATGAGGGGGAGATCATAGACCACCTTTCTTTGCTAGTTGTCTTTTTCCAAAGGAATGCTAAACTATCTTTTTATCTTTATGACAGAAGGTAATTTTACAAATTAGATCAATATGCCCACCAAAATTTTGCTCTTACTCTCTCATGGAGTCTGGGAGATAATGGTGTTATCTTTCTTGAGAAGTATATTTCAAAGGGATGGCACTGAGGTTCTTGAAATGGACATTTCTGAAGTGTAAAACTGGCAAGTGGGCTCTTACAAAGATGTCTATGTCAAAGAGGCAGAGAAAGAATTTACAATGATAACATTTCTAGAATATTAGAAAAAAAAGAAAAGAAAAGGAGCCTAGAATCAGAAATAATCCTGTCTAAAATTTTATCAAGCTGAAGGGATTGTTTTAGTCAAAGGTTTAATGTAAGGGGAATTTCTATGAACAAGAGGAAGAGAAGAGCTTTGAACTACACAGGAAGGAGAAAGTTCCCAGGACATGTGAACTTTCTCAGTGACTATGGCTCTGCCTGTGTCTCTGATCAGGTATTCAGCCCCAGCATCCTCCTGGGACTCACTCAAAGAGATAGATAAGAAAAAATAGACCAAGAAAGAAGAGAAAATATGGAGGCTGGTGTCTTCTCTAGTGCACATAGGGTGGCCCAGGAATGACAGAGTGGCAGGACAGCGGGAAGTGCCTTAGAGATCAATTCCCTTACTCTCAGCTTGTGAGTGCTGCCTGAAAATCCAGTCTCTCCAAGCTTAGTGGGAGGGGGACTCATAAATGGGTTGACTGGACCAGTGGAGGCCCCCGGTGGGACATGCTGGCCTCAGAATGTGAGGTCTAGGAGGCTAGAGGAAAATGGCATTGGGTGACCAGAAACTGCATCAGTGGGTGCCAATACATGCAAAATCAAAGAGAAGATGAGCCACGTCAGCAGATATCAGTGAAGAATGTCCAGAGAAGACTCCACTGACCATACACAGCACAGACCAGCCTGTTCCAGAGGACAGTGCAAATGGCGCCCAGCAGCAAGGGAGGCTACTTCGACCCTGCCCACGCCACCAGCAGCTCGGACCCTAGGGTCAGATGCCACCACAGGGCCTAATTCCAGTAGTCGGTTCACTTCTCAGGAAGACAGGAGCCTGCACTCAGCACCATCCCCGTGGCTGCACAAGGCCAAGTACCCGTGACCGGGAGCTCTGGGTGCAAGCCAAGAAACAACAGAACCTAGGGTCGCTTGTCGGTGAACTCGGCGACACTCTGACCATCTAGGAACAGCCTCAACAGCCTCAGCTGTGGGGTCAGCTGCAACTGCCACCTGCCGACAGCGCATGGGAGCAGTAGTGGCAACCCTTGACCCTGTCCCCGCCACCAGCAGCGTGGACAGCAGGGCCAGAGTGTGCCTCGGCACCTAAGACCTTAGGCCACGCAGCTGCAGGAGGACGTGAAACTGCCGCTGACACAGCTCCTAGAGGCTATGCGATGCCCAGCGAGGCGACCCTGCACTCTGGGCACGGGCCAAAGATCAGATACTACCATGAAAGGACGGTGAACTTGGTGACCCTAAGACTCGCAATGGGTTTAGCAGCAGCTGCCACCTGGAACCAACCCTGACCCTGACCGCATCACCAGCAGCAGGAACCCCAGGGCCAGATGCCGCCTCAGCGGCTAATTCAGGTGTTCCTCCTCCAGCTGCAGCAGGGCGGAAATCTGCTGCTGAGCCCCATCTTGGCGGCTGCACAAAGCCCAGCGCCCGCACAACGCGCTCTGGATAAGAGCAAAGGAAGAGCAGACCTAGGGTGGGAAGACCCTGCACTCTCAGATCCTCAGGCCATCTGGGGTCAGCCCTGCCAGCCTCGGTCTAATGCTCCGCTGCAGCTGCTACCTGCTCGTGGCGCCCAGCAGTGGCAAACCCAGCCTCTGCCCGCCACACCAGCGGCCCCGAAACCCTAGAGCCAGATGCCACGTAGTGGCAAAGTCAGGCAGTCAGCCCACAGCTGCAGGAGAGCGGGAACCTACCCTTCAGCGGATTCTTGGAGGCTGCACAGTGCCCAGCGCCCGCCACCCGGTACTCTGGGTGCGGGCAAATGACCCTCAGGCCATCTGGGACCGGACCAGCCCTGCAGCCTCAGCGGTGGGGTCAGGGGCGGCTGCCAAGTGCACACAGTGAACTATAGCAGCTGTGGCAGCCGGGGACCCTGTGCAAGCCACCGGCAGTGCAGACCCCATGACCAAAAGCCTCGGAGGCACCTAACTCAGGCTGTCCGCCCCCCAGCAGCGGAAACCTTCCCCCAGAGGGCAGAAACCTGCAGCTCAGCCCCATCCCATTGCCTGCACTGTGCTCAGCGCCTGCCAACAGCAGTGAGGATTCCATGGCTGGAGGCCTTTCCAGGGCAGGAACCTGCCGCTCTGCCTATTCTAGGCAGCCGCACAGGGCCCAGCGCCTGAAACCCCGAGCTCTGGGCGCGGGCCAAGGAAGAGTGGACCCTAGGCTGGGACAGCAGTGCACTGGGCGATCCTCACGCTTTATGGGACCAACCATGCCGGCCTCTCCTGAGAGCTCAGCTGCAGCTGCCACTTGTACAAGGGCACGGCAGCAGCAGAGCAACCGGGCACTTTGCCTGCACCACCAAGAGCCCTGACACCGGGGCCAACGCCATCTCAGCACCGAATACAGGAAGTCAGCCCTGCAGCAGCCGCAGGGCAGAAACCTTTGCCCTCGGCCCAGTCCCCCTGGCTGCACAGTTCCCAGTGCCCGCGACCCGGAACTCTGGGCGCAGGCAAAGGAACCGCGAACCCTAGGCTGGGATAGTGGTCCACTCCATGACCCTGAGGCTGTCTGGGACACGCCTTGCCAGCCTCCATCATGGGCTCAGCTGCAGCAGCCACTGCACATGGGTGCAGCAGCCTTGGTGGCGACCCAAGACCATGCTCTTACAGCAGCCAGGAGGACCCCAGGGCCAGAAGCCGCCCAGCAGCTAATTCGGGTGGTCAGACCTCAGCTGCAGGAGGGTGGGAACCGGCTACTCACCCATTTCCTGGAGGCTGCCCTATGCCCAGCGCATGAACACCCTGCTCTGGGTGCCTGCAAGAAAGAGCTGACTCTATAGTGAAAGGGCCGTGCCCTCAGCGATCCCCAGGCAGTCTGGGAACACCCTGCGTGCCTCTGCTGTAGGTTCAGCTGCAGTGGCAACCTGCAGCAGCTGTGGCAAACTCCGACCCTGCCAGCGCCACTAGCAGTGCGATCCCTTGGGCCAGAAGCCTCCAGGGCACCTAAGTCAGGGTGTTGGTCCTCAGCTGCAGAAGGACGGGAACTGGCGCTCAGCCCCACCTCAGAGGCTGCATGGTGCCCAGAGCCAGGGCCCAGCTCTTCTAGCGCAGGTTGTGGAGGGGCCAGGGGCAATCCAGGCTGGAGGGCAGTGTCATGATCACAGTTCACTGAAGCCTCAACCTCCTAGATTCAAGCTATGCTCTCACCTCAGCCTCCTGATTAGCTGGTAGCTGGACTACAGGCAGGTGCCATAATGCCTGGCTGTTATATTTTATATATATTTTGTAGAGACAGGGTCTCACCATGTTGCCCGGGCAGGTCTTGAACGCCTGCAGTTCAAGCGATCCTCCCAACTGGACCTTCCTCAGTGCTGGGATTGTATGTGTGAGCCACTGGGCCCTACCTGTCGCTTTTATTATAAGGATACTTGTCATTGGATTTCGGGCCCATCCTAATCCAAGATGAGATGCCCTCATCTGAAGGTGCTGGATTTAATTACATCTGCAGAGTGTTTTCCAAATAAAGGCACATTCACAAGTTCCAGTTAGACATAACTTTTAATTGACCACCATGCAATCCACTCGAGGAGTATTAAAATGCCAGTGTGGACTGAGGCACCAAAGAATGACATTATTATATCAAACACATTGCCTTCTTTGTAGTGACCTGTGGGCTTGGAAACAGAACCATTTGCAGCTGTCAGGGAAGTGCACAGAGCCTGGCCTTTCCCGCAGCCTCTTCCCCACTGGCCTTCCATGAGAGGATCACCCCTTGAGAGTGTGAGAGATTCCTCTTAAATGCTAAAGACCACAGGAGCATTTGGGAGGGGGAAGATGTTTAGGGAGCAACTTAGTTGCCCTGAGGTGCCCATCACCCTTCACTGTTTCAGCAAGGATCTGGGAATGGGAACCAGGCATAAGACAGATACATGTGGATGAGAAGAGGCCAGAGTTTTTCTCTGTGTAGGCACCACCCAGCCCAAGATGAGCATTGCTCCAGAAACACACGCACTCACGATGTTAAACCCAATCTATTGAGTACTTAATGTGAACTGGGAATTATTTTAAGCACTTAAGCTGTCATTTATGTCTCCCCTACCAGTGTTGCACATGGTATTAAGCATTTGACAAAGTGTATTGTATTAACTCCTGCAGAAAACCTAAAAAGGGGAAGGGCAGTATAATTAATAGAATTTTCCATATGAAAAGACGGGGACTTGAGTTGAGGTCACAATTTATATATGGTATTATATTGTACTTCACACACGTAACATAGTGAGTGTCCTGGAGAATCTTGGTCTCTTAGTCTATATAATAACATAAGCAACTTTTGTGAGATTAATTGTTTTTCCGAACCATGCCTAGAATATTTGCATAACATTCCAGTGTTTAAATATGTTGTTTATTGCCAGGTGTGGTGGCTCACGCCTGTAATCCCAGCATTTTGGGACTCCAAGGCAGGTGGATTGCCTGAGCTTAAGAGTTCAAGACCAGCCTTAGCACCATAGGGAAACCCCATCTCTACTAAAATACAAAAACATAGCCAGGCGTGGTGGGGTGTGCCTGTATTCCCAGCTACTTGGGAGACTGGACAGGAGAATTTCTTGAACCTGGGGGATGGATGTTGCAGTGAGCTGTGATCATGCCACTGCACCACAGCCTGGGCAACAGAGTGAGACCTCGTCTCAAAAAAATAAAAAAAGTTGTTTATCAAACCATTTTCATCTTCGAAACATTTCAGGCCTCCTCCAACTAACCAGCTTATGTTAAATATTGTTTTATTTGATTTAAATTTAATTTTAATAGTCACCTGTGGCTATTGGTTACTGCAGTGGATAGCACAGAGATGAGAAATAATAGAAACTTTTTGTTTTTTGTTTCAATGGCTGACATTGTCAAAAGTTCAGTTCCTGTTTTATGTAAGATTTTGGTTTATATTTTCTCAAAGAGGTGACGTACAAAACAAAGAAAACAAAATGATGTTCAAGCAGAACTTTGGTAAGGAAGGGTGAAGCACACTTAACTCAGGGTGGACACAACAGCAATGATCTTGTTTGAAATGCAGCTCCTGTCTGTGTGGCTCTCTGTGCTCTGTTGGGGCATCAGTTCCTTTACTTCTTAGTTAAATCAGCTATTTCGATGGTGCAATGCTTTTTTGTTCAATAAGTGCGATATTTTGCACAGCTGGTTTATTTCCAGTATGGAAGCTCTCTGCTCAATCGTCTTGATTTCTCTGGGCTTGTTCCCACTCTGCAGATGTAAACATGGCACCTGTATATCTCTCTCCAGGTTCTGATCTAGTGTGACAGTGTCTATGATGTACCCAGCTAGAGAAATATACACATTGCAACTTGAGGAAGAGAAAAAGAAGGCCCTGCAAAAAGCATCTACAGGCCCCACGTGCTGTTTACCCTTCTTATTTATTGGTGAAGTGAGTCCTCATCCATTTATTGGGCAGTTGTAAGCAAAGGAATTAACTGACTATGACAATTCATCTTGATGTACAAAACTTTAGTCTGTTTTGAGTTTCCACTGTTGAGAAATACCTAGTTATACTAATAGTTACACTAATTAAGAATAGTTACAGATAGTATAGTGATGGTCTTCTTTTTTTTTTTTTTTTTTTTTTTTTTTTTTTTTTTTTTTTTTTTGAGGCAGGCTCTTGCTCTGTCACCCAGATTAGAGTGGAGTGGCATGATGACGGCTCACTGCAGCCTCATCCTCCCCAGGCTCAGTAATTCTCTGACCTCAGTCTCCTGAGTAAGGGGGAATACAAGCACGTGCCTCCGTGCCTACATATTTTTTGTATTTTGTTTTGTTTTGTTTTGTAGAGATGAGATTTGGCCATGTCACCTAGGCTGGTATTGAATTTCTGGTCCCAACTGATCCTTTCTCCTCAGCCTCCCAAAGTACTGGGATTACAGGTGTGGACCAGCATGCCACGCCTATAGTGATATCTTTAAGTAAGCCTCTCCTTGCTTCTTTTGAGCAATTTTTCAAAGCAACAGACACCTTATTAAACGAGAAAGTTGATCGGTTTCCTAATGCCTGCTAATAAAGTAAAGAACTAAGGAATCTCTTTGATTTCAATGAAGTCCCTACAGATGTTCTGGGCTACTTGCTACTGACAAGTATGGTAGGAACTATAGGTCAAGCTGTGATAGGCAAATAGATCTTGCTGAAGAGGAAGAACGATTGGCTAAGATAATCCCCCAGGACAGCTGGCATACGTTTAGACATAGCTGAATTGAATGCTTTCTGAGGAGGAGTGTGTTAGTCTGTTCTCACAGGCTATAAAGACATACCTGAGACTGGGTAATTGAAAAAGAAAAGAGATTGAATTGGCTCACAGTTCTGTGGGCTGTACAGACTTATGTTTATAGGGAGGCCTCAGGAAACTTATAATCATGGCAGAAGGCGAAAAGGAAGCAAGCACATATTCACATGGCTGAAAGGAGTCAGGGGAGGTGCTGCACACTTTCTAAACAAGAAGATCTCAGGAGAACTTTGTCTTCAGACAGCACTAGGGGGATGAAGCTAAACCACTAGAAACCACATCCATGATCCAATCACTTTACACCAAGCCCCTCCTCCAACACTGGCCATTACAATTCCACATGAGATTGGGAGTGGAGGGTGCACAAATCCAAACCATATCAAGAAGCATTTTAAAAACTGAGGGAAGTTCTAATAGATGGCAAGTCAGGATACGGCATTCCATCAGCATAATACTCCTCTCAATCCACGCCAAAGTGGGAGAAAGGAAAAAGTGCAAAGATGAAGATGGGACACAGCAAAATGACAGGATGACTCACAAGATGACCCCTGTGGAAAGCATTTGCTGACTCAAAATCCAAACCATGAAGACAATAAGAACAAATTTGCTGAGTTTCTATGCTCTTTATGTTTATTAGAGAAGGGCAAAAGCCAGCCCCCTGACATTGTTATTGTTAATTAACATCATCACCGCCTGCTCTTAAGTGTCTAGATACTTTCTGGAATCTAGTATTATTTTCACTCAAATGTTTTTTGGATATGCCCTGTCACGCACGTGATATTGCAGAAACATTCTACGTTAACCACAGCAAGATGGCTATGTAATATGTGGGCTCACTTTAGGGGAGTGTATTTCTACCCTATTTTGAGATGGAAAATGAAGTAGAGATGTCCAATTGTCAATTTCTTCTACGTGTCAAATATTCAAAGAGATTATTTTATTTATTTCAAAGATGCATTCATGTTGAAATTAAAATTTAAATTAAGAAAATTTATAAACTGAGTCAAAAGAAAAGTAAGTGAGGCAGTTGGTTAAGGTGTCGGTTAATGCCACCATACTTCTGTATGCCCTGGAAGCGTCAGGCATAAATGATTTTAAAGTATTCGGCATGTGGCCAGGTGTGGTAGCTCATGCTGTCATTCCAGGATGTGGAGAGGCTGAGGCAGGTGGATTGCTTGAGACCAAGCAAGGCAACATGGTGAAACCCCATCTCTATGAAAAATACAAAAATTAGCCAAGCATGGGGATGCCTGCCTTTTAGTACTAGCTACTGGAAAGGCTAAGGTGAGAGGATCATTTGAGCCCAGGAGGTTGAGGCTGCAGTAAGCTCTGGTTGCACCACTGCACTCCAGCCTGGGTGAAAGAGGGAGACCCTCTGCCCAGGACTCTTGGGATAGGACTATACCCATAGGGATTGTCTGCAATAACTTCACATTTGAGTGGAAGTGGAGATCATATCTACCGATGCCAATATGTGGCAAAAAAGGAAAACATAAGAAATCATGGCAGAAATGGCCCAAAGAATGAAAGAGGGTGGAGGTAATTGAGAGAGGCTTTCTGGTGATACAATTTGAACTGATTTCTGGAGAATGGATTGAATTCCATTAGGGGGAGACGGACCAAGTTAATTTTGACGAGGGAAATGTCTTGAGCAAAATCTCAAAAAGGAAAACAGGCCAATGTAAAGTGTTAATGAGCGGTCCGGTTGGGGTGCGGTGTAGGAGGAGAGTTCCAAGTGAAAAGGTAGTTGGTCTGATAGGTCAGGGTCTTGCAGGCAGAGGCAGATACTATCATTATTCCATTTTTCAGATTGGAAAACAGACACAGAGAGTCCAAGGTCACAAAGCTGGGAAGCGAATCTGGGCAGTCTAGGGGTAGCACCCTCTTCTTAAATGATCCATTAAAGGTTCTCTTCTGCAGGCATTCCAAAACTCTTCTCCATCTTTAGCTTCCGCAGAGTACCATGAGGCCCCCTGTCTACCTCACAGGACGGGGCCTTAGAAAAGCAACAGATCCCAACTCATACTAGCTTTTAAATAAAAAAATGTATAATCTTGCAAAACAAGAAGTGCAGAGGTTGGGCAAGAGCCAACATTGGTTAGTTCAGCAGCTCAACAATAAATCCAAGGACCTGGGTATTGGTGCACCTCTCCACACCACCATCCTCATGGGCCAGCTTCTACTTCCTCCTGAATGCTGTGTCTTTCCCTAGTTTTGTCCCTGATTTTAGCTCAAGTGTTGCTTCCTTCCTGGGGCCAGCCTTTCCTGCCTCCCTCTTGGGGTCAGTCCATCTTCCCAGGCTCTTGCAGCACACCTGGGTCTGCTGCACTTCCCCTTATTACATAATTCCGTGAATAACGTCACCTCTTTCTGTTGGACTCAAAGCTCCACTAGGGAAGAAATTCTGTGCATATTGCTCACTATTGAACCCTGGAGTCGACCACCCAAATATTTGTCAAATGAATAAATGGTAGCTCTACAGGCCAAAGGAACCCAAGAAACATGCAAACTACCAAAATACTCTTTACAACTCACTCCCCTCTGGAGAGTTTTCCCGGAGGCACATTCCTGTTGGTTTCTTCCCCTCAACAAGCATTCTCCTTTCTCCTTCCTATAAAAGCCAGTTTTTTTCTCAGATAGCCACACCATGCCCCATGCAAACAGATTTGGATTGTTCTATCATTTGGACATATTCTGTGCACCCTATGCAGGTCCACAGGGTGCTGCTTGCCCCAGCTGCTGCTGGTGGTCTTCATGTAGCCAAGGTATCACTAGTGCATATGGAGAAAACAGAGCAACTGGAGAGAAACCGAATAGGTAAAAGTGGGCAGAGCTTGGTGATGTTTGGGGATATGAGGGATAAGACAGAGAATGGTCTTAGGAAAATCTCCTGTTTTTTCCTTTTGGATAATGATATAGATGAATAAAAGTTCCAATCACGGGGATAGAAAACACTGGAAAATATGAGATTCATTCAGGCAAGTCTTTCATACACTATTCCATCATCAGTTTCATAAGGGAAAGGGAGTCAGATCTCGTCTTCACCTTGTTTGCTTCTATCATACTGTGTTCTACCTTGTTGGATCTAGTTGATAACTAGATGATAGCTTCGTAGTGGTAGTGGACTTACCTACTAGTGTTTGCACCTCCTCCTTGGCAGCCTAGAAGCTCTGAGACAGCAGGAGCAGTATGTGTGCACGCATGTGTGTGTGTAACTGGATTCCCCACAGCACATTATTGTTTCATCCATAGTAAATGGTGGAGGAAAATTTGCAGGCATTAGCTGGACTGCAGCATTGTGAAGGTCAGATAACCACATTTGATAGGTTGGATTCTAACCTGGAAGCAGACAAAATGCCCATCTTATCAGCCTCGCTCACACCAGCTGTGCCTTTCCTTTGTGGTTGTACGTTTGAAGAGCTCATGCCACAAGCCTCTTAAAAAGGGGATTGGACGTTCACCAGCCTCAGGCTGCATGGCAGGGTGACTGTGTCTTTGAATATCCCAGCTGGAGGCTGGTCATCCTTTAGTCTTTGGGTGAGTAGACTACTCAGGAAGGCAGGGATGTGTGCAACCTCCTTTCTTGTTAATGAGTTTGCATTTTATTTTGGCAAATCTAAAATAATATTTCAAAGGCAGTGTAGAAGCAGATAGGGACATTACTTGTAATTGTTTAATATTGTTATGACATGATATTTGCCTACAGAAAGAGAGACAAGCCACCATCTTCAAGGGAGGGCCAGAAGTGTTAAGTGCATCATGTTGAATACAATTTTGTTTGGTGATCAGGCAGCCCTGGGGTCAAATCCTGTCTCTATTGCTACCAATTAAGCCACTTAACTCCATCTGAGCCTCAGGCTGCCCATCTGTGTAATAAGCAGTAATAGCAGCTCTCCTGCAGGACTATGGTGAGAATTACAGCTCAGGCAACGATCATCATACTTCTTGGCACAGAGGTGTTCACTACCCAGGCAGTGTTATTATTATGTCTAAAGTCACAAAGGGAGTTTTTAAGAAAGATGGAAAGAAAACTTGTTTCTCTCAATTCTGAGCTTATTAGAGCACACTGTTTTGCTTGAATAAAGCAGCCCTGGAGTCTCTCGGGGAGGGTGTTTGTAACATCTGCTCAGGCACGGTTTCATTTACCATGAAATTCATTACCCAGAGACTAGCCCAGTACAAGTTGTGGGGAGATACTCATGTGAGTTGGCGAACTTTTGGTCAAATATTTTCCCTAAGCCCAGGTCTCTATGGCATTCTACAGAACACTCTGCATCCTTCTAAGGGACACTGGAAGAGCAAATGGATTGTACAGTGAGTTACAAATAAAATGGCCAATCTCAGCATGAAAGACTGAGGGTGTTACCTAATGAGGACGCAAACCACTCCATCTACATACAAGCCCATCTACATACAAGCAAACCACAAGCCTGCCAGAAAGAAAGAACATGTTATGTAAAGGTTTAATAACAGTGATGACTATTTGAACTTCAGCTCCAGAGCAGTTCAGTGGCCTCCCTTCCAGGAACAGAAGCCAAAACACATCAGGATTCTTGAAGGCCCTGAAAGGTAAATGAGAATCCTAGTGTATGGCAAAACATTCCAACAAAAGAAGGGCTCCGTGTGTAGAGACTTAGAAAGGATTCCCAACTTCAGTCCCTTCAGAACCAGAAGCAAAGTTGGGGGACAGCCCATTTAAGTGGCCCTAGAGATTTGCCAGGAATTAGAGCCTTCCGGAGAAGTCCAGTTTTCCTATGCAGGGAGAGGACTGGGACTTCTCTGGTCACAAGCATTGTGCCTTTGTTTTCAGGAAGACTTTTGGAGTCCCCCAGCATTGGAGGAACATTGCCTTACTGCGGACTCAAGCACAGTCTCTTACCTGGTAAGAAAAATGGAGCTGCATGCAGCTGCTGAAAACTTTAACCGGAAACCCAAAGATGTTGGCACAAAGAAAGGAGGGCTGAAGAAAAGTGACCATGGAAACACATTGAGCTCTTAATCTGACCCATTTCTTCTGGGCCAGGCCTGGAGCCAGGAATGGGGTGATGAATGAGGCCTGAGCTGAGATCGTGAGGATGAGAGGGAGTCCACCCTGTGGGGATCTGGGATGATGAAAGGGCTCCGCAGATGGGGGACGCCCTGGCGAGTTCTGCTGAGTGGAAAAGGGCTTGGAGTAACTGAGGTCAGCTGGATTCCTTAAACACTGCTCAGAGCCCTTGAAGCCATCTAAGGGCACACTTCTCAGGCCTGCTCCAAGCCACGCTCAACTGGGAATCTTTTAAGGACAGCTGCTCTGTTAGGCTTGCCTGAGATGGTGTAGTATTTCCCCGCCGCGGTAGTGGCACAGACAGTAAGTGTTCAGGAGCCGGGCCTCACAATGCCGTGGACTAGGGCAAAGGAGGACCCTGTCCTCTCCCAGCCCTAGGCTAAAACACGGGAGGAACCCGACCGGTGGCTCCATGGACCCCTGCAATGCCAAGAGCTAGGTTATGCTGCTGAAGGACCTCTCCGCCCTGGACTAAGGCACCAGAGGATCCCGGCCCTGCTGCGCCCGGCGGTGTCCTGGACTGTGCCACTGCAGAACCCCCGCCACTCCACACCCTGGACTCTGGCTCTGGAGGACTCCGGCCCTGGCTCGTCCTGAACTACTCCTGCCCCTCAGCGCGCTGGACTGTGTTTCCAGAGGACCTGGTCCTGTGGCAACTTGGGCTACCTCGTGGACTCCAGGACCCCAGTCCTGCCGGGCCCTAGACCAAGACCCAGGAAGACCCGACACCCCCTGTACTAGGACACCAGAGGACCCATACCTTGCCGTGCCCTGGATTACAGCTCGGAAGGACCCCCAATTCGCTGAGCACTGGACTCCAGCACAGAGGGATCCCCGCCACGGAGATATGGACCACTCCTGCCCCACCGCACCCTGGACTACCGCACGCCAAGACCCTCGCCTGAACGCCTCCTACACTCTGGCATGGGAAATCCGGCCTCGCAGAGCCCTGGACTCTGGCATTGGTGGACTCCCACTCGGCTACGTCCTGGACTCCTGCACCAGAGGACTCCTGTCCCCCCGCACCCTGGACACCTACACTAGAAAACCCTGTCCCGTCTCCCCCTAGACTATGGCAGGGGAGGACCCTGCAAACCGACTCCGGCACAGTAACATCCCTGACCCGTCATGGGCTGTATTCCAGCACTGGAGGACCCCCTGCCATGGCGCTCTCTGGACTACCCCTGCTCCACTGCGTCCTGCCCTACAGCACAGCAGGACAGCCGTCCCCCGGCGCACTGGACTGAGGCACAGCAGGACTGGGGCCTCGTGTGTGGCGAACTATAGGACGAGGTGACCCCCGCCCCTCCGCACCTCGGACTATGGCACAGGAGGACCGCCACTCGTGCATGCCCTGCACCACCTCAGGACAGGTCCCCCACTCCGCCACGCCCGGAATACAGCACTGGAGGACCCCAATCCCGTCGCTCCACGGACTCCACCACCGAAGACCGTCGCCCCCCTGCGCCCTGGACAAAGGCACGGGAGGACCCAGCCTCACCGCCCCGAGGGCTATCGCATAGGAAAACCCCCAGCCCCACCGTGCCAGAGACTCTGACAAGAGAGGACTCCTTCCCCCTGCTCCCCCCACTACAGCAAGGCAGGAACCACACTCCTCGGAGGTCCTCACTGTGGCAACTGTGGACCCCCGCCCTGGTATGCCCTGAACTAAGTCAGGCAATGACCCCGACCCCACCACGCCGTAAACTCCAGTATTGGAGGACCATTGCATTACTGTGGACTCAAGCACTGGACTATCTCAGGGCAGGATCCCTGTCCCACCAAGCCCTACTCTATGGCACGAGAGTACCCAGCCTCACTGCGCTCTGGACTCCAGCACCCCAGGACTCCTACACGGAGGACTCCCGCTCCTTCACAGTCCCGTCCTGGACTGCTGCACAAGAGAACCCCCGCCCGACTGCACCCTGGATATAGCAAGGCAGGAATTCCGCCCTGTGGCGCTCTGCACTGTGGCACCTGAGGATCCACAGTCCAGTGCGCCCTGGACTACTGCGCCACAGGACTCCTGTTCCGCCGCACCCTGGACTATGGCATCAGAGAACCCAGCTCCCCGCGCCCGGGACAAGGGCACCGGAGGACCCAGCACCCCGCGTCCTGGACTAAGGCACAGTAGGACTCCGGCCACATTGTGTACTCCTGCACAGGAAGACCCTTGCAGGGCAGCGCACTGGACTGAGCTACTGAAGGGGCCCCACCCCTGCCTCACCCTGGACTAATGCACTGGAGAACTCTTCCTCCACAGAGCCGCGGACTCTTGCAGGAGAGAACTTCCACCCAGCCTGCCCTGGACTGTGGCCCAGTAGGGCTCACACCACGTCATGGACTCCTGTACTGGGGGAAGAGTAGTGATAAATGTCCAGGTTTACAAGTTGAAAAGTAGCAATCAATGTGTTACAATGAATGGATTTGATGTAAAACTACAAATGCTGAAAACATTATGTGTAATTGCCTAGCCAGAACAATTACACAAGACAAAGAAATAAAATAAATCCATATAGGGAAGGAAGAGGTAAGGTTGTTTCTGTTTTCTGAAAATATAATCTTAAGATAGAGAACATCTTAAAGAGTCCACCAAAATAAATGGTTAAAGCCGAAGAAGAAATTCAATGAAGTTAATAGTTACAAAATCAATATACAAATACCATTATTGTTTCTATACAATAATGACAAACTATTACCTGAAAAATAAATTGATAAGGCAATTTCATTTATAATAGAATCAAAACAGATATATAAATATATAAAAGACAGGAGTTAATTTAATCAAGAACGTGAAAGATTTGCACACTGAAAACTATAGCACATTGATGACAAAATTAAAATAGCATAAATAAATGGAGAGACATCCTTTATTGATGAATTCAAAAATTAGTATTTTAAAAGTGCCAATGCTACCCAAAGCAATCTACAGATTAAATGTAAGCACTATGAAATTCCAATGTCATTCTTCACAGAAATAGAAAAATTACTCCTGAAATTTGTATGGAACCACAAAAGACCCCAACTAACCAAAGCAATCTTGAACAAAAAGAATAAAGCTGGAGGCATCAGACGACCCAATTACAAACTATATGACCAAGCTGTAGTAATTGAAACAGCATAGCAGTGGCATAAAAAGAGACACGTAGAACAGTGAAAAGGGATATAGAACCCATAAATAAATCCACATGTCTGTGGTCAATCGGTTTTTTGATAAAATAACTAAAAAATACACAAAGAAGAAAGAAAATTATTTTCAATAAATGGTATAGAAAAAACTGACTATCCACATACAGAAGAATAAAATTTGACTTTTATTTTTCTCTTTATACAAGCATCAAATCAAAATTAAAAACTGAAATGTAAAACTACCACAAGGAGATAGAGAAGAAGACTGTCTGACATTGGCCTGAGCTATGATTTTCTGTAGATTATTCCAAAAGCACAGGCAACAAAAGCAAAAACACACAAATGAGATTGCATAAAACTAAAAAGCTTTTCCACAGGAAAAAAGCAATAATAGAGTGAAGAGAACCCACAAATGGGATGACATTTTTAAACCATACATCAGATAAGGGGGCTCATATAATAATATATAAGTAACTCAACCTACTCAAAAATAAGAAAAAAATTATGCTTATTAAAAAAAAAAAGCAAAGAACCTGAATAGACATTTCCTAAGGCATACAAAAAAGCTAACAGGTACATGAAAAAATCACAAACATTCCTAATTATCAGAGAAATGCAAATCAAAGCCACACTGAGATATCACCTCACACATTTTACTAGGGCTATCATAAAAAGAGATGGAAGATAAGTGTTGATGAGGACGTAGAGAAAAAGAAACCCTGTACACTGCTGGTCGGAATGGAAATTAGTACAACCATCTTGGAAAACAGTATGAAGCTTCCTCAAGAAATTATAAATATATTCCCTATGATCCATCAATCCCACTTCTGGATATATGTCCAAAGGAATTTCAATCAGGATGTCAAAAAGAGACATCTGCAATTTCATGTTCATTGCAGCATTATTCCTAATAGCCATGAATTAGAAACAACCTAAGTGCTTCTCAACTGAAGAATGGATAAAAATAGGTGGAAAAATTGGAACCCTTCTACACCACTGGTGAGATTTCAAAATGTAAAACAGTCTGGCAGTTCTTCAAAATGTTACACATAGACTTAGCACATGACGCAGCAATTCCACTCCTGTGTATTTACCAAAAAGAAAACAAAACAAATGCTACACACAGTAGTACACAAATGTTTATAGCAACAAAAAGTAGAAAATAACAGAAATGTTCATCAACTGAGGAGTGGATAAATCAAATGAATCCATAAAATAGAATCTTATTTAGCAATAAAAGGGAAAAAAGTGTTAATGCATGCTCCAGAATGGATGAACATTAAAAATATGTGAAGTGAAAGAAGTGAGTAAAAAATGACTATGTGTTATAATGATTCCATTTATGTGAAATGTCCAGAATAGGCAAATTCATATTCAGAAAGTAGACGAGTGGTCGCCTAGACTAGGAGGGCTTTAGGAAAGGCTGGAGAAAATGGGGAAGTTTGCTAATGGGCGCAAGTCTCTTTAAGGCACATTAAAATGTTCTAAAATTATACTATGATGATTATTTCTCCACCCAGTTAATATACTAAAAGAATTTGAAGTTTGTACTTTAAATGAGTGAATTACACAAAGTATGAATAATATCTCAATAAAGCTGTGGGAAGTTAAAAGTATATGTAGGATGCATACAAAAATCCTACTTATCTTTATACATGAATGAAATTCTGTCATTTGTAAAAACATGGATGAATTTAGAGGATATTATACGAAGTAAAATGAGCTAGATGCAGAAAGACAAATATCTCATAATATCACTTATATGTGAAATCCACAAATGTGCACTCACAGACGTTAGGAGTAGAATGGTGGTTTATCAGAGGCTGAGCCGGGCTTGTTGGGGGGAAGTTGGGAGTAGAATGATGGTTTATCAGAGGCTGAGCAGGGCTTTGGAGGGGGAAGTTGGGAGTAGAATGGTGGTTTATCAGAGGCCGAGCGGGGTGTGGGGGGGAAGTTGGGAGTTTAATGGTGGTTTATCAGAGGCTGAGCCGGGCTTGTTGGGGGGATGTTGGAAGTAGAATGGTGGTTTATCAGAGGCTGAGCGGGGTCAGGGGGAAGTCGGGAGTAGAATGGTGGTTTATCAGAGGCTGAGCGGGGTTGGGGGGAAGTCGGCAGTAGAATGGTGGTTTATCAGAGGCTAAGCGGGGTCGGGGGAAGTCGGCAGTAGAATGGTGGTTTATCAGAGGCTAAGCAGGGCCGGGGTGCAGGTAAGTTGGGAGTAGAATGGTGGTTTATCAGAGGCTGAGCAGGGCGGGGGTGAAGTTAGGATTAGAATGGCGGTTTATCACAGGCTGATCAGGGCGGAGTGGGGGGTGGGAAAAGGGGAACTATTCAATGGGATAATGCTTCAGCAAGGAGAGATACATTCTGGTGATATGGTGCACAGCAAAGTGACAGCAGTTACTCATAATGAAGTGCGTATCTTAAAACTGCTAAAATACTACAACTCAAATGTTTCACCATAATGTAATAAATATGTGAGGTGGAGGATATGTTATTTAACCTAATTTGTCCATTTCACAATATTTACATGTATTGTACCACATTGTATCCATATATATTTATTTATCAATAAAAACAAAATTTTAAAAAGTGAGCAAAACAGTTGTGCCAGATCTTCATCTAAAGACATTTCTGAGAAAAATGTATCTGTTTTCTTTCAGAATAAATTTACAGTTAATAGATATCATGTTACCTAAAGTAAAGCGGATAATTTTGGCCATCAGCTTATACTGTGGGATAATCTCTTTTTGCTGACCTTGTAAAAGCTGCGGCGGATTAACAACAAGTAGGAAAGATTTTTATCATGATCAAGTAAAGGTTCTGCATGCTTCTATTTTGAATAATATTGTCCCCCTAGAATCGCAAAGTGTGAATGCCTTTTGTTTCAGAGGTCTAGCCCTAAATGGTTTAGTCAATTACATCTTGCATTCTAAAACAAGTCCTGGTGCGTTTGTGATGGTACTACATATAATTGTGTTTTTAATTTAACTATCATATATGTCTACTTTTCTGTTAAAAGTCTATATTTTACAGAGGCCCTCCATACACATAAGTGCTTTTATGATAGGCTATCCACTAAATTTCAAACATAAGTTAAGGAACCGTTTTGCTTTTATTTTTTATTATTGTTATCATATTTTAAGGCTAGTCAAGTGAAGCAGTGGGAGTGGAGAAGGAACTGCTTTAATTTTTATATGTTGGTGTTACAGGCTGTATGTGACAGGCTATATGTTTGTCGGCTGAATTTTAGAAACAAAGTGAAATATTTATTTCATATTTCATTAGATATAGGGATGATGATTACTTCAAGGGATTGTCACTAGACTGAAAGCATCACATCATCAATCACTTGGAAACAATATTTTGCCTATGTGTTCTGTTATGTTGACAAAAACTTTTATTGTGGCAATATACCTCACAACTGAAATATGTGAAAAATATACAGAAAAAAAGACAATATTTGTTATTAAGGGATATTTAGGCCTGAGCTGCAAGATGCAAATATTTAAAACATACACTTTTTAAAAATTACATTTAAAATGTAAATTGAAGCAAGGTATTTAGAAAAAGACATAATATCTACTATAAAAGTCCTAGGTTAGAAAAGTTAAAATACTAAATGAGAAAATAATGCTTCTTGGGTAGCTTAAAATCAAATATGAGACAAAAAATTACTCAGAACTTTTTGTAAGATTAAGAACATCTATACAGTTTCTTTGATATAAAATGAAATACATGTCTGAATATAACTCTAATAGAATAGGCAAACAAGGGTAAAGGAGAGGTGTATGCAGAATAAAGTGAACATATTATTCTAACAATGAGAGGGACAGAATTGAATGATTGCTCTTGGAGACAAGGGATTTTAATGTCTGAGTCAATGACAAAACTTTTGTTTGCAAGTTAAAAAATGTACCTTAAACCTGGTGAAGGAATAAAGGGTGGTGGAGGGGATGATTCTTTGTACACTAAACTGGTTTTAATGACTATTGAATTAATCATAAGTTCAAATGATTTTATGGAGGCTGTTTCTTTTTTATTTGATACTTCTGGACTGCTTTTCTCTTTGTATTTACTCCATTTTTACCCACTTGAACAATTTTTCCCCGCAAAGTTTAGGAAACACTGTAACCACATGCTCCAGCATGATGTGATCCCGGAAAGCATTTGCAGCTGGGGGAGGAGGCAAAGGGGCTGCTCTTTCAACAAATGCATATTATCTCGGTGAAAACTCAGAAGTTTAAACATGGTCCTCCTTGGGTCATGTGGCTACCCCAGGATCAGTCATTGCACCAGACATAGGAGATAGTCTCAAAAGCCAGGCTGGAGTCAAGGTTCTCTGGTGGAGTTTCCACTTTAGAAATGGGTTTTGTCAGGCTTTGTGTTTTCGTGTTACAGACATGATAGCCATATATCTATCTATTCCATTTCCAGTGGAGATGAAAACCTAACGCATATGCCCATTCAATGGATTTTACATGAATCTTCATAGCAGCTTTACTTGCAACAGCCAAAACCTGAAAACAGTCCAAATGTCCATGGACAGGTGAATTTGTGACTGAAAAATTTACTGTGGTATATGTATATAATGAAATAATACTCCCTAGTAAGAACAGAACAATTGATAGATGTAGCAACATGAATAAATCTCCAAAATAGTGATGCTGAGTGATGAAAAAGTATACCCACCCTATGATTTCATGCATTTGGAAATAAAAACTCACAGGGACTACAGGTGGGTCAGTGGTTGCCTGTGGATGGGATGGGGATAGGCAAGAGAAAGTGAGTAGAAAAAACACAAGAAAACTTTGGTGGTAAAGGTAATGGATATGCTTTTTATTTGAATATGTTGTTGGTTTTATAGAGCTACAAATACCAAGAATAATCAAAATGTACAATTGAAGTATGTGCAGTTTATTGCATGTAAATAAACCTTTTAAAAATTAACTGATACAAATTGACTTACATGACCAGAAATCTGTTGAAAACTCTCATGTTTTCTTCCCTATTTTTATTCTTGTGTGCTCTTATAGACCATGTGAACACATTTCTCATCTTACTGTTCTTTTATGTCTACATTTCTCCAGGTCAATATAACTATCACCATAATTTCTCGGTTTCTCTTTAGTTCATTAGTAATTATGAGTAATGTATTGAAATGTTAAAGATATGTTCATGCATTCAGAATCCTCTGCTCTCTGATCCACATAATAGTGAATTAAGCTGTCAGCAATTACACAGAATATTGCTCCTTTGTTTGTTTGTTTGTTTTTTGATGAAGTCTCGCTTGGTTACCCAGGCTGGAATGCAGTGGCACATTCTGGGCTCACTGCAACCTCCACCTCCCGGGTTCAAGCAATTTTCCTGCCTCAGCCTCCTGAGCAGCTGGGATTACAGGCATCTGCCATCATCCTCAACTAATTTTTGAGTTTTTATCAGAGACAGCGTTTCACCACATTGGCCAGGCTGGTCTTGAACCCATGACCTCAGGTGATCTGCCCACCTTGGCCTCCCAAACAGCTGGGATTACAGGCATAAGCCACCATGCCCAGCCAGAATATTGCTACTTTTCCAAATAGCTACAATTAACCCTGATCTGGACACCTTGAGTTGATCATAGCTTTGTAAAAGAGGATAGCATTGTAAAACTATAAAAGTAGACTAATAATAAATAACAATGCTTTCAGTATAAGAAATAACACTATCCTAAGCAAAAATAAATAAATAAATAAATAAATAAATAAATAAAGCTGGAGGAATTCTATTATCTGACTTCATATCATACTACAGAATTATAGTAACCAAAAGAATATGGTACTGGCATAAAAACAGACCCATAGATCAATGGAACAGAATAGAGAATGCAGTAACAAATCTACATAGCTACAGTGGACTCATTTTTGACAAAGGTGCCAAGAACATACACTGGTGGTAAATGGTGTTGAAAAAACTGGATATCCATATGCAGAGGAATGAAAACAGACTAGTATCTCTCATAATATATGAAAGTAAAATAAAAGTTGATTAAAACTCCAACAATAAAACTAGTACAAAAAAAGTTTGAGGAAAATCTCCAGAACATTGGTCTGGGCAAAAATATTTTGAGCAATACCCACAAGCACAGGCAACCAAAACACAAATGGACAAATGGATCACACTAAGTTAAAAAGCTTCTGCCCAGAAAATGATACAATCAACAAAATTAAGAGACAATCCACAGAATGGGAGAAAATATTTGCAAACTACTCTTCCGACAAGGGATTAATAATCAGAATATATAAAAAGCTCGAACAACTCTCTAAGAAACAATCTAATAACCTGGTTTAAAAAAGGGGGTAAAAGATTTGAATAGATATTTCTCAAAAAAAGGCCTACAAATGGCAAACAGGTATAAGAAATGGTGCTCAGTATCACTGATCATCAGAGAAGTGCAAATTAAAACTACAATGAGATACCATCCCACCACAGTTTAAATGAACTTGTAAGCAAGCCAGGGAAAGTCTACTTTGATTGACTTATGGCCCTAGTCACCTGGCAGTTCCTTCAGATGTGGCTTCCCAGGTTTGTGTATCCATGTGACAATGTGCCTGTGTGTCCTTGTGTCCACGTGGCAGTGTCTGTGTGGTGGTATCTGACAGTGTGGAGGTGTGTCCATGTCACAGTGTGGCGGTGTGTCTGTGTATGTGGCAGTGTCCATGTGGCAGTGTGTCTGTGTGTTCGTGTGAGAGTGATGGTGTGTCCCTGTGACAGTGTGGTGATGTGTCTGAGTGTCTGTGTGTCCCTGTGGTAGTGTGGTCGTGTGTCCTTATGGTGATGTCTCCGTGTGTCTGTGTCTGTGTGACAGTCTGGTGCTGTGCCTGTGTGGTGACTTCTGCGTATGTCTGTCTGTCTGTCCATATCACAGTGTGGGAGTGTGTCTGTGTCATAATATCTCCGTGTGTCTGTACATGTGACTGTGTGGTGGTGTGTCTGTGTGTCCGTATGGTGATATCTCCATGTGTCTGTGTGTCTGTCCATGTGGCCATGTGGTGGTGTGCCCGTGTGGTGGTGTCTTCGTGTGGCGGTGTGTCAGTTTGACAGTATGGCGGTATTCCTTCCCCAGTGTGCAGTGCTGGCACCTTGCCCTCTCAGCCCAGGATGCCCCAGAAGGCCCCAGCTTGGCGGGCAGGGGGTGGCTCCTGAGGAGGGAGGTGCAGGGAGCCCCGACAGCCGAGTTTGTGGGATCCCCTGCATTGGGTGGGAGTGAGGAGAAAAGCACCCAGGCAGCCAGGACAAGCCTGGGCCTGCCCTAAGCAGGTGACCCGCTCTGGGCCTGCATTTCCTGGGCCGAGTGCCCCAGCTCAGTCATCTTGTCCTGAGTCCTTTGTGGGCCTTGGAGATTGCTGAGTTTTGAAGAAGGGAAGGTCATCTTTGTTGCGGAAAGCCTGATGTGTTACTCTATTGCTGTCACTTTTCAGCCTCATCGCTGGTGAAACATCAAACATCGGACACCTTCTGCCAAGAAAACTCCTGGAAGTAAATGTGGGGACTGGCAGTATCCAAGCAGAAGAGTCACACGCGGATTTCTGTTTGTTTGGAGATCTGAGTTTTTCCCTGTGGGTGGCGGAAGCGGAGCAGCTCTACAGCGGGAAGGAAGGTGGGTTCTGTGCTACAGGAAGGTCCTGGCCTGGGGCGGAGTGGCGAGAGGGGATGGGCGGCCAGGGGCTGTGCAGCTCATCGGGCAGTGTGCATCCCCGCTGCTGGTCGCCCAGGAGGAGGACAGGTCCTGGCCTGGCGGGAGCAGAGGCGGGGAGGCTGCGGTCCGCGAACCAGGCGTGATGGCTGGCAGAGCGGTAGGCCATGGCGGAGGGGGACTCCCGGGCACCTGCTGTGCATCCTCATGACCAGGATACACACCGGCCTCTGGAGGCCAGGCGGAGCAAGCGAGGGGCGCCAGGCAAGGTTTGGGGTTCCCGCGGCGGGAGGTGGGTCCCTGGATCCTGGTGTCCTGCTGCTGTCCGGAACATGGGCCGCCTTCCCTCAGGCGCGCCCCTCCAGGGTCGCCTATCTGCGACCTCAGCACAGCTCCTGGCGGGTAGGAGGATGGGGCGGAGGCCTCAGGTCCCAGCTGGGTCTGCAGTTTCCGCCACTGGCGGAGGCGCAGGGGCGAGCTCAAGTTGTGCCCAGGCAGGAAACTCTCCGACCTTGCCAGTTTCCGCGCCAGCTTTGGTGACTCTCTCCAGCTCAGCTTCAACACCGTTCAACAGTTCTGTGTTCTTTGTTGTCACAAAAATTCTTTCTGTATTTGCTATCCTTTATCAAATAAGAATTTAAAGATGCATGTGGAGTGATATCACAGTTGAAACATTAAAAATATATAATTTCAAGTGTTAATTTTAACTTTTTAAGAAGAAAAATTATGACTCTAGTGCTAATATAAGATAAACACGTATCAACAGTGTTATTCAACTCAGTAAGCAATGAAGTTTCAAGTAATAGGTTCAAATCATTGCAAGGAACATTAAAGTAACTTTACAGCCAATGTTAAGGTCAGATCGTGGGTTAGTTACAATACTGGTTAGTATCCAACATAGTCAGAATCTGTCATCTTTGTGAGTTATCTCTTCCATGGCACAGAAATTATGCGTTTCTCTACTGTACAAAATATTTATCTTTTCTACTACTTCTGCACATAAAAATATTGCCAGTCACAAAAGACCAGGATTGCACTGAAAAAAAAATCTGAGTACCATCTCTCACCGGTATTTGTACTTCTTTTCTTTCTTTATGAAATATCTTTGAACTGCATTTTCTATCTGAAGGTCTGTGGAGACAGAGAGTAAAATGAATAAAAGCATAGTAAGTGAATATTTTGATAACATTTACAGCTTTATTCGTGTCTAATGAACATAAAACACACTACCAATATTTAAAGTGTAATGAGATGAATTTGATGTATACATGCGCCCATTAAACAATCACCATGAAGGGTTCAGTGAGCATATCCAATACTCTCAAAGCTTCTCAGTTCCCCTTGGTAATGCACGCTCATACCTCTCAGGTGTGAAGTACTGAGCTACACACACACACGCGCACGCACACGCACGCACACACACACACACACACACACTGGGATATCTAATTGTTTCAGAAGCATTTGTTGAAAATGTTATGTCCATGAATGCTCTAAGAACTTTATTAAAAACTAGCTGAAAGCTGATATACATGTGTATATCTATATTTGTGCTACATCGTCTTAAGTACTGTAACTTGATAAGTCTTGAAACCAGGTGCTGTTAATTATCCAACAGCACCTGGTTTTAAAGTAATTGTTTCCTTTCAAAGTAATTTGCCTTTATAGGTCCTCTACCCATTGACATACATTTCAGAATTTTAGTTTCTCAATTTCTAAAATAAGGAATACAGCTGTGATTTGATTGGAATTCTTATAGATCAATGTGAGAAGAATAGACATTTTAACAGTATTGAGATTTATGACTCATACATTCCATTGATTGAGGTCTCTTATTTATTTTAACAATATTTTGTAGTTTCATAGTTTTCAAACGTTTCTCTTTTTTGCGGGTTTATCCCTAAGTACTACACGCTTTGATATTTGCAATAATATCAAAATTATGGTAATATTAATGTAAAGGTTTTATTTTTTCCTCCAGTAATTGTCAGGTAGCTTTAAATCATAATTTAATTGTATGATACAACGGGGTTTTGAGAAACGTATACATATTGCATATATACATTTTTTTCAGTTTGGCGGATTGACTCCACTATCATATCATAATTTAAAATTGCACTAATTACCACCAGCCTGCTCTCAAGGACAATACATCAAAATATGTATCATGTTTCAGTTTATTTAGCATCATGAAACTCCTACATTGCACTTACTTTTGGAAACCTGGAATAAAACAGTAATGTAAATATCAGCTCACAGGCAACATATGGGTACATGTGACAATTTTCTAAATATCAACCTTTTGCTATTTAATTCTATGTTTATATTGTCAATTTTTTCCCTCCTCTTGAAACTCTCTTACACTGCTTATTAAATTTTGGTTCAATTCTCTCCCTACTTTTTCCCCTAATCTACTTTCTAATATTTTACTGATGTTGTGCTCCTTTTTATTTGGACACTTTTAAAAAGCTGCATAATTTCTCCTTTGTATTAAAATGCAAATCCATATCCAAAATAAATGAGCACAGGGACCAAACAGATGTTTGCGCAGCGTGTCCATGAGCAATATTATCCACAATAATCAAAGGGAGGGAGCAGCCCATGTGAATATTGATGGATGAGTAGTTAAAAAAATGTGGTATATACGGCAACATCATAATATTCGGCCTTAAAATATATTCTGAACATACTATGAAATAGATGAAACTTGAAGATATGCCAAGTGAAATAAGCCAGTTCGAGAAATTCAGACATTCTATATCATGCCATTTCTGTGAGTTACTTAGTGAAATTTGTAGAGACAGAAAGTAGAATGGTGATTGCTATGCGGAGGGGGAGGGAGAGGAATGGGAAGGTGGTGTTCAATGAGTACAGAGTTTTAGTTGGAGAAGAAGACAAATTTTGAAGGTCTATGGTGGTGACTGTTGCATAACAGTGCAAATATACTTAATGCCACAAAACCGTGCACTTAAAGTGATTAAAAAGGTAAATCTTATGTTCTGTATATCTTTTCAGAATTATAAACCTGCAATCACAGTATAGAAATAGAACATGTTATATAGCTTTAGGTGATGATATTTTACACATTTGCACATAATTAGAATTTCAAAGCCTTAATTTCATATAAGGTAGTCTAGGACATAAAAATATTGATGTAAGAAAGCCATAGGCAATGTTTATTTTAAATCAGATTTACTGGAAAAATTTTATTGAATGGTCACTTTTCTTTGCCAATATTACTGTATTCTTATTTCTAGTAATAGAAGTGTGAAAATGCATCAAGGAAACTTAAATTGCATTCTCATACTGACTGCATACAATAATTCTGAAAACAGTGGAAGTTATATTTATCCCCCATAAATATATTAATGTAATTAAATGTAATTAAATGTAATTTAATGTAATTAAAATTCATGACATCGTTTAGCATTCATGTCCTGAACAAAAGTTTGGAATCCTGAAAAAGAAATTTAATTTGCTAATAAATATATTTCAGTTGAATTGAAATCCTTATATATTACTTCAAATAAGAACACAAGATGAATTATCATATAGAAAATTCTATCTCTCATTGTCCAAAATCTAATAGTTAAATTGAACTTATTGAATAATATTATTTGCCGGGCATGTGGCTTACATCTGGGATCCCAATACTTTGGGAGGCAAAGGCAGGTGGATTGTTTGAACTGAGGAGTTGCAGACCAGGTTCGGCAGTATAGTGAAACCCAATCTTGAAAAGAAAAAAAAAAAAAAAAAAAGCCAGGTGTGGTGGCTTGCCTGTAGTCCCAGATAGGAGGATGAGGTGGGAGGATCACGTGAGCCTGGGGAAGCTGGGGCTGCAGTGCACCATGATTGTGCCACTACACTCCAGCTTGGGCAACAGAATGAGACCCTGTCTCAAAGAAAGAAAGAGAAAGAGAACAAAAGAACAAGAGAAAGAAAGCAAGAGAACAGGAAGAAAGGAAGGAAGGAAGGAGGAAGGAAGGAAGGAAGGAAGGAAGGAAGGAAGGAAGGAAGGAAGGAAGGAAGGAAGGAAAGAAGGAAGGAAGGAAGGAAAGAAGAAGGAAGGAAGGAAAAATAATGTTTTTGGTGCCAATAATCTTTGTGAAATTATACGTGGAATTTTGCTTTAATGAAATAGATTTAACTAAGTTGTGACACGATTTAAGTGTACTGACCCTAGCAATCAGAGACCTCCGAATCCCCACAATGACTTGACAGTTACCTTTGACAATAAATGATTCTCCTATCACACATACAGCATAGTCAGAATTTCAGAACTCCAACTTTCCCTATGCTATTTGTGCACATTGCTTAACATCTCTAAGACTCGATATTTTTACTCTTAAAATACTACTAGTAATAGTACCTAGTTTTTATCATATAACATGTATCAAAAGCATTATACTTTCAGGCAGACAGCAATTTCTCAGTAAATATTTGCTAATGCTTTAGTACAAACAGGAAAATTGGATTATGATATTTATGACACGTTGATTCTCCTTCTAGAAATATTGAATTGTTTCTAAAACTTGTTTTCAAGTAGAGCAGTATTTTGTGTTCAAATTGAAAATACTATATGTTCATACTTTTTTTTAAAGAAAGTATTGCTTGAATATTTTCATAAAAATTTTCTAAATGAGCTTGAACAAGGAGGACAGGAGAGCTCAGTAAAATAAGGCTTTGTGGCATAGGAGACATTCGGTGGAAAGCTTTCAGCTCAAATAAGACTTGAAAAAAAAAGAGATAATTTTTTTAACAAATGTAAAGGCAGGATTTACCCTGATGAGCGTGTGAAGAAAATACAGAGTATAACGTAATTCAAGAAAGACTAATCAGTCAAAGTAGTTTTGAAGGGAATATCTCGAAGAGAGAGAACCTAAAATGAAGATCAGGTATGTAATTATTTTAATAATCTACCCATGAGATAGAAAGCACTGGGTTTTTTGAATTGATCACAAAGGGAAAATAGTTTCAAGAACCATTCTTTGTTCAGCCTAAAGTGGATTTTACATTTTGAAACAATGACATACTGTGCTAAGTAGATAAAATCCAAATTCATGTGTATATGAACAATTCTGTTCTCAATAAAAACACTTTATTCACACAAGTGATGATTATCTGCATTTGATTTAGTGCTGAAAGGCCAAAGGGGGACTGATAAAATTTTAGAAATGCAAGCGGCTTAACTGGAAAATCATGATCATATTCAACTCATCATGACTGAAATAAGAAAACAAAGCAAAAAATAAATAAGAAAAACATGGACTACGTGAACATTTGCTTCTCTCCTAAGAATCAAAACTCTTAATTTGCTGTGGCATAAAAGCATCTAGGTCCACAAGCCATGCAAAAGTCTACTGTTTCTGGGAGATAAGAAGAAGCAAAACACATCAGCTTTCAGAGAAGTTTAAGAAACCTCTCACACCCTACTCCACCCCACCTGAGACCAGGCAAAGGATCACTGCTTCTGGGGGATGGATGGAGCAAAAATACTTCTCCATCAGGAGAGGAACAAGGATTGTTTTGGGGCCCAGGATTTTGCACTAATGCAGAGTCATGCTACTGTGGTAAAGGGTTGGAAAGTCTCCATCTAGTGACCACAGACAAAGGTGCATTGTTCCTATGGAAGGAGAAAGAAAAGAGTTTGCCCTTATTGTGGGTTTGAAAACTTTCAATGATATAAATCAAAGGTTTTCTACCACTGAGGTGGCAGGAGGCAAGGTATTATTTCTTCCTCAAAAACCAACACAGATAAGGGACAGTTTGACTCCCACTGGAATAAGAGTCGGGAAGTGCTAAAAATAGCCCTTCTCTGAGAGTCTGATGATGAAAGTGGCTCAAAAATAACATGAATCATCCCTCTGCTCCTAACCTGAATTTTCTGCCTAGTCACACACACACAAGAAATGATGTTCTGCAGTTAGAGAGGAACAAGAAAGTGGAGAGAGACCCTCTCTGTGTCATAGGTGGTAAGGACTACCGGAAGGTAACTGTGGAAGAGGAGCATTGGCATATGCCCTCCAGAGCCTAAGGCCCCACACAAGGCACATGGTATGGCAGCCTACTGCTGGAGAAATTGAAGTTACATGGTTCACTGAATGTTTCAGACAACACAGCAAAAACCAGCCTTTGTTCCTGCCCACACTAATAGCATGACACAAACCAAAATGAAACAGAAACATAAAACAATCTTGACATAAGTAATTATCTCACGAGCTACTGTGTTTGTACATCTGATGATTTGCATTTTTTTAGAAACTGGGAGACACATAAAAGCAAGTTAGAAATTTGAGTTATGAGTTATAATATTTTCAAAAGATAAAAAGTCAACAGAATCAAATTCAGAGATAATTCAGATGTTGGAACTAAATGCAAGTAATTTAAAATAATAATGATCAAAATGTTAAAGGATCTAGTTAAAAAAAAGACATGCATGGAAAAATGAGGAATTTCAGCAGAGATGGGAACAGTAAAAGGCAAAAGCTAGAAATAAGTGAAAGCTTGAGAACAGAGATGAAGAATTACATCCGCAAGCTGATTAGCAGACTGGTCATCAGAGTTAAGAAAGAAGCAGCTAATTTTATATTAGGCCAACACAAATTATTTGAATGGCAGCACAAAGGGAAGAAAGAGGAAAACAAAATAAACCAATGAACCAAGCAAATAAAATACTCCGGTGAGTCCAAGAATTCTCTGCCAATACGAAATTAACTAAAATACAATTAATTGGAATTCCAGAAGGAGATTAAAAACAGAGTGTGAGAGAAGAAAAATTGGAAAAAGATGACTGAGGACCCCAAGCAACCTCAAAAAGCTCCAAGAAAGATTAATAAAAAATTTAAAGAATGCTAGAATAATCACACTAGTCTAACTGATGAAAACCAACGATTAGCATAAATCTTGAATTCAGTCACAGAAAAATAGGAACATTGTGTACAGAGATAAACAAAAACAAACATTACAGTGAACTGCTTGTCAGCAACTCTACAAGTCACAAACCAATGATACAAAATTTTTAAATAACTAAAAAAAAATCAGTCCCCAATCTTATATCCATTAACTATATAACTAAAATAAAAATTAAATGAAGACATTTTCAGATTAACACTGGAAGAGTCCCTTGCTAACAGGTCTGCACTAAAATAAACGTCAAAACGATTTCTTGAGGCAAAAAGAATATGGAAGCAGATGAATGTTGAAACTACTCAAAGAAATAAAGAGTGCCAGGGAAGATATAAAGATATGTAGCCCAATTATTTTACATTGCTCTAAAGATAATGGATTGTCTAAATTTTTTTTTAAAAAAGAGTAACTTCACATCATGGAATTCATAATATTTGAGACTATAGTGCATGACATAAATAGTGTAAAGGAGGGAGGAAACAGAAATATACAATTTAAGGTTTTTATGCCATAGTTGATGTAATATAAACTGTAGGTTACTGTAATAAGCTAGAATAGGTATTGAACTCTCTAGAGAAACAATGAACATTTTTTTTTTTTTTTTTTTTTTTTTTGAGACGGAGTCTCGCTGTCTCGCCCAGGCTGGAGTACAGTGGCCGGATCTCAGCTCACTGCAAGCCCCACCTCCCGGGTTTACGCCATTCTCCTGCCTCAGCCTCCCGAGTAGCTGGGACTACAGGCGCCCGCCACCTCGCCCGGCTAGTTTTTTGTATTTTTTAGTAGAGACGGGGTTTCACCGTGTTAGCCAGGATGGTCTCGATCTCCTGACCTCGTGATCCGCCCGTCTCGGCCTCCCAAAGTGCTGGGATTACAGGCTTGAGCCACCGCGCCCGGCAACAATGAACATTTTTAAAAGATTATATGTGCATTAATGTTTTCATAGAACTTCTAGTTTTTATTATTTGTTTTTATTTTATTTATTTATTTATTTATTTATTTATTTATTTATTTATTTATTTTTGAGACGCAGTCTCGACCTGGAGTGCAATGGCGTGATCTCAGCTCACTACAACCTCCGCCTCCCGGATTCCAATGATTCTCCTGCCTCAGCCCCCCGAGTACCTGGGATTACAGGTGCATAGTGTGTGGATATTTTCTTCCATTCTGTAGGCTGTCTGTTCAATCCCATGATAGTTTCTCATGCTGTGCAGAAGAAGCTATTTAGTTTAAATAAATCCCACTTGTCAGTTTTCATTTTTCTGGCAATTGCTTTTGAGTACTTACCCACAAATTCATTGCGAAGTGCAATGTCCAGAAGAATATTTCCTAGTTTTTCTTCCAAGATTTTTGTAGTCAGAGGATGTAATCTTATGCCAATGGGTCTTATTAATCAAATGACTCCACAGTGAGAATCATTACTCTGAAAAATCAATTTTGTTATAATGATGGAAATTTAAATACTTGAAAGTAAAAACAGATGCCACTTTATTGCTAGAATTCTACAAGGCAAATTGCTATTAGAGAGGCAGAGGAAATATATATATATCTCCAAAATATAATTTGCAGTGAAATAAATAGAAGCACATTATAAATAAACTTACCTGATTTTACAAACTAACCTGTAAAGGGATTTCTACTCATTTTTCTATTGCCTGCATTGAGCTTTCTTCTAGATCCAATTTATAATTTTGTACATCACCAATTTGTCTTCACCAGTGTGTTCTTTCCATAAGCATCTTAAGATTTAATATTTCTTCTTCCAACATATTTTTATCCTCCTCAAATTTTTTACATTCCTGTTGTACTTTTTTCATAGATAGTAACTCCCATTGAATAACTTGATTTTATTTAGTCAAATAGACATATTTTGAAGATACAGCTCCCAGCTGTGTTGTAAGATCATCAAACTACATTAATAAAATAATACAGCTTGATAATGAAGGAGGCTTAGAATAATCTCATACAAAACCAGTAACAAAATTTGAAATATATTTACTTGCAATAAAATGTTATCTATAACATACATTCTTTAAATGTTAACCCTTAAATTACTCAGAAATTCAAGAACAAAGTAAAAGCCACCATGAGTCACAATCATATACTCTTTACTATCATCTTTGCCACAGAACTTCTGCACTTGATCTTTCTTTTATTTTTCTGATAATTTGTGTTTGTTCCTCCTTAAATGGCTCCAAGTTAACTCTTATTAGAAAGTTTTGAACCCCCTTCTCTCATCATCATGTCCCAAAATTTGTCAAAAAAAAGTTTCTGAGATATTATATTGAGTTATTTAGGCCAAAGTCAATAAATGGATCTTAGAATAAGACTTTGAAAATAATATAATACTCTATGCTAGGCATGGTGGCTCATGCCTGTAATTCCAGCACTTTAGGAGGCTGTGGCAGAAAGATCACATTAGGCTGGGAATTTGAGACCAGCCAGAGCAACATAATGATACTATACTCTCAACAACAACAAAACCACATTTAAAAAACTAGCCAGGCATGGTGCCTTATGCTTGCAGCTCCAACTAGTTGGGAGACCAAGGCAAAAGGATGGATTGGACTCAGAGTTCATGGCGGTGGTGAATTATGACAAAATTACTTCACTTCTGCCTGGATGAGAGACAAAGACCATATCTCAAAAAAACACAAAATAATCATATAAATAAGGATTCTAATGCCATAAGCCTTTTCCTAGGCTGTAAATGTTTTATGCTCATTTGAATTGCATTTTAAAACATAAAGTCCTCCTCAAGATGGCTTGTGGAGGTAACCAAGAAGCCCGCAGTGCCATACAAGCCCTGAGGCATGGACTGGAGCCCTAATGCAAGTACACACCCTGCCACTGAGCCTGCTGCTCATTTCCTCTGTCTGGCTCCATTTGCAGCACAATTGTTGCACTGAGGCTTGTGCATACCTGGCAAGGCCAAGCTGGATCAAAGAGCAATGAGCCAAATCTGCAAGGGTGTGCCAGGAGCCGGTGGACCAGCACACCAACCTCACTCACTGCCATTCAGGATACATCATTTCTTCTATCCTAGAGGTAGGGCTTCAGTGCCATCTGCTTTCCTCAGGCCTCTGCTCCAGCAGCCATCAGGTGGCAGGCACTCAGGCTTTGGGAACCTGACCATCCCTGCTTCCTTCAGTGTGTGAGGTTGGTGACTGGTCCAACTGCTACACGCACACCCTTGCAAAGGTGGCAGGCTGTTCTTTGAACCAGCTTGGCCTTGCCTGTCATACACAGGCCCCAGCTACCCACGTACCGCTCTGAGTGAGTTGTCCTGCCTGAGGCCAAATTCTAAGTCTGGAAAGGGCCACAGAAAGCCTAGACCCCTGGATTGCAATCCTGGCTGCTTTCTTCACTTGAATATAAAGTTCTCCTTCAGACGGCCTGTGGTCTGCTTCTTGACAACAAAGAAGCCCGCAGTGCCATCTGAGCCCTGGGGAATTGACTGGAGCCCTAAAGGCAGCGCACACCCTGCTCCTGAGCCTGCTGCTCCTTTCCTCTATATGGCCCCATTTGTAACACAATTGTTGCACTGAGGTATGTGCATGCCAGGCAAGACCGAGCTGGCTCAAAGAGCAACCAGCCAACTCTGCAAGGGTGTGCCAGGAGCCCGTGGACCAGCCACCAACCTCACTCGCTGCCGGTCAAGGTACATAATTTCTTCTACCCTAGTGGCAAGGCCTCAGTGTCATCTGCTTTTCCTCGGGCCTCTGCTCCATCAGCCATCGGGTGGCAGCCACTCAGTCTGTTGGAATCTGGCCATCCCTGCTTCCTTCAGTAGGTGAGGTTGCTGGCTGGTCCACCGGTTCCAGGTGCACCATTGCAGTGGTGGCTGGTTGTTCTTTGAGCCAGCTTGGCCTCACCTGGCATGCAGAGGCCCCAGCTACTGAAATGCTCCTCTGAGTGAGCTTGTCCTGCCTTGGGCCAAATTCTAAGTCTGGTCAAGGCCACTGAAGGCCGAGTCCCCTGGGTGGTAATCCTGGCTGCTTTCTGTTTTGGAACATGAAGTCCTTCTCAAGAAGGCCTGTGGTCTGCCTCTTTAAAACCAGAAGCCTGCAGTGCCATACGAGCCCTGAGGCATGGACTGGAGCCCCAAAGGCACTGCACACCCTGCTCCTAAGCCTGCTGCTCATTTCCTCTATATGGCTCCATTTGTAGCACAGTTATTGCACTGAGGCTTGTGCATGCGGGGCAAGGCCAAGCTGACTCTAAGAGAAACCAGCCACTTCTCCAAGGGTGTGCCAGGAGCTGGTGAACCAGCCACCAACCCCACTGACTGCCGGTCGGGTACATCAGTTCCTCTACCCTAGAGGTAGGGCCCCAGTGTCTTCCGATTTTCCTCAGGCCTCAGCTCCATCAGCCATCAGGTGGCAGACAGTCCGGCTGTTGGAACCTGGCCATCCTTACTTCCTTGAGTGGGTGAGGTAGGTGGCTACTGCAACTGATCCAGGTGCACCCTTGCAGAAGTGACTGGTTGCTCTTTGAGCCAGCTTGGTTTTCCCTGGAATGCACAGACCCCAGGCACCAACATGCTGCTCTGAGTGAGCTGGTCCTGCCTGGGGCCAAATTCTAAGTCTTGCCAGGGCCACAGAAGACCTAGGCCCCTGGGTGGAAATCCTGGCTGCTTTCTGCACTTGAACATAAAGTCTTCCTCAAGATGGCCTGTCATCTGAGCCTTGGCAGGAAAGAAGCCCAGAATGCCATCTGAGCCCTGAGGAATTGAGTGGAGCCCTAAAGGCAGGGCACACCGTGCTCCTGAGCCTGCTGCTCATTTCCTCTATATGGTTCCATTTATAAGACAATTGTCACAATGAGGCTTGTGCATGCAGGACAAGGCCAAGCTGGCTCACGGAGCAACCAACCACCTCTGCAAGGGTGTGCCAGGAGCCCATGGACCAGCCACCAATCTCACTGGCAGTCAGGGTACATCATTTCTTCTACCCCAGGGGTAAGGCCTCAGTGCCATCTGCTTTTCCTCAGGTCTCTGCTCCATCAGCCGTCAGGTGGCAGTCACTCAGGCTGTTGGAATCCGGCCATCCCTGCTTCCTTGAGTGGGTGAGGTTGATGGCTGCTCCACCTGTTCCGGGTGCACCCTTGCAGAGATGGCTGGTGGCCCTTTGAGCCAGCTTGGCCTTGCCTGGCATGCACAGACTGCAGGTACCAAAGTGCTGCTCTGAGAGAGCTTGTCCTGCCTGGGGCCAAATTCTAAGTCTGGCCAGGGCCACAGAAGGCCGAGTTCCTTGGGTGGAAATCCTGGCTGCTTTCTGCACTTGAACATAAAGTCCTCCTCAAGACGTCATGTGGTCTCCCTATTTGCAACCAAGAAGCCCGCAGTGCCATCTGAGCCCTGAGGAATTGACTGGAGCCCTAAAAGCAGTGCACACCCTGCTCCTGAGCCTGCTACTCCTCTCCATTATACGGCTCCATTTGTAAGACAATTGTTGCACTGAGGCTTGTGCATGCCACACAAGGCCAAGCTGGCTCAAAGAGCAACCAGCCACCTCTGCAAGGGTGTGCCAGGAGACAGTGGACCAGCCACAAACCTCACTCACTGCCGCTCATGGTACATCAGTTCTACCATAGAGGTAGGGCCCCAGTGCCATCTGCTTTTCCTCAGGCTTCTGCTCCATCAGCCATCAGGTGGCAGCCACTCAGGCTGTTGGAAACTGGCCATCCCTGCTTCCTTGAGTGGGTGAGGTTGGCAGCTGCTCCACCTGCTCCAGGTGAGCTTGTCCTGCCTGAGGCCAAACTCTAAGTCTGGTCAGGGCCACAGAAGACCTAGGCCCCTGGGTGGAAATTCTTTCTGCTTTCTGCACTTGAATATAATAAAGTCCTCCTCAAGATGGCCTGTGGTCTGCCTCTTGGCAAAGAAGAAGCCCGCAGTGCCATCTGAGCACTGAGGCATTGACTGGAGCCCTAAAGGCAACTCATACCCTGCTCCTGAGCCTGCTGCTCTTTTCCTCAATATGGCTCCATTTGTAAGACAATTGTTGCACTGAGGCTTGTGCATGCCAGGCAAGGCCAAGCTGGCTCAAAGAGCAACCAGCCACCTCTGCAAGGGTGTGCCAGGAGCAGGTGGACCAGCCACCAACTTCACCCACTGCTGCTCGTGTACCTCATTTCTTCTACCCTAGAGGTAAGGCCTCAGTGCCATCTGCTTTTCCTCAGGCCTTTACTCCGACAGCCATCAAGTGGCAGCCAGTCTGGCTTTTGGGACCTGGCCATCCCTACTTCCTTGAGTGGGTGGGGTTGGCGGCTGGTGCAACTGCTCCTGGCACACCCTTGCAGAGGTGGCTGGTTGCTCTTTGAGCCAGGATGGCCTTGCCTTTCATGCACATGCCCCAGCTGCTCCGAGTGATCTTGTGCTGCCTGGGGCCAACTTTTAAATCTGCCCAGGGCCACAGAAGGCAGAGACCTCAGGCCTCTACTCCATCAGCACCTGCTCCAGGCGCACCCTTGCAGAGTTGGCTGGTTGCTTTTTGAGCCAGCTTGGCCTTGCCTGGCATGCACAGACCACAGACACCGATGTGCTGCTCTGAGTCAGCTTGTCTTGCCTGGGGTCAAATTCTAAGTCTGGCCAGGGCCACGGAATGCCTAGTCCCCTGGATTGCAATCCTGGCTGCTTTTTGCACTTGAACATAAAGTCCTACTGAAGATGCCCTGTGGTCTGACTCTTGGCAACGAAGAAGCCCGCAGTGCCGTCTGAGCCCTGAGGAATTGACTGGAGTCTTAAATACAGCACACACCCTGCTCCAGAGCTTGCTGCTCCTTTCCTCTATATGGCTCCCTTTGTAAGACAATTGTTGCACTGAGGCTTGTGCATGCCAGGCAAGGCCAAGCTGACTCAAATAGCAACCAACCCTCTGCAAGAGTGTGCCAGGAGAAGGTGGACCAGCCACCATCCTCACTCGCTGCCAGACATGGTAAATCCTTTCTTCTATCCTAAACGTAGGGCGACAGTGCCAACTGCTTTTCCTGAGCGCTCTGCTCCATCAGCCATCAGGCGGCAGTCACTCAGGCTGTCGGAACCTGGCCATCCCTGCTTTCTTGAGAGGGCGAAGTTGGTGGCTGAACCACCTGCTCCAGGCGCACCCTTGCAGAAGTGACTGGTTGCTCTTTGCGCCAGCCTGGACATACCTGGCATGCACAGACCCCAGAAACTGACACTGCTCTGTGTAAGCTTGTCCTGCCTGGGGCTAAATTCTAAGTCTGGCCAGGGCCACAGAAGGCCTAGGCCCCTGGGTGGAAATCCTGGCTGCTTTCTGCACTTGAATATAAAGTCCTCCTCAAGACGGCCTGTGGTCTACCTCTTCACAATGAAGAAGCCCGCAGTGCCATCTGAGCCCTGAGGAACTGACTGGAGCCCTAAAGCCAGCACACACCCTGCTCCTGAGCCTGCTGCTCATTTCCTCTATAGGACTCCAGTTGTAAGAGAGTTGTTGCACTGAGGCTTGTGCATGCCAGGCAAGGCCAAGCTGGCTTGCAACCAGCCAACTCTGCAAGGGTGTGCCAGGAGCCGGTGGACCAGCCACCAACCTCACTCACTGATGGTCAGTGTACCTCATTTCTTCTACCCTAGAGGTAAGGCCTCAGTGCTACCTACTTTTCCTCAAGCCTCTGCTCTGTCAGCCATCAGGTGGCAGCCAGTCCGACTGTTGGGACCTGGCTATCCCTACTTCCTTGAGTGGGTGAGGTTGGTGGCTGGTGCAACTGCTCCAGGTGCAACCTTGCAGAGGTGGCTGGTTGGTCTTTGAGCCAGGATGGCCTTGCCTTGCATGCACGGGTCCCAGCTGCTCCAAGTGATCTTGTCCTTCCTAGGCCCAAATTCTAACTCTGACCAGGGCCACAGAAGGCTGAGTCCCTTGGGTTTAAATCCAAGCGCTTTCTGCGCTTGAACATAAAGTCCTCCTCAAGATGGCCTGTGGTCTCCTCATTTGCAACAAGAAGCCCGCAGTGCCATCTGAGCCCTGAGGAATTGACTGGAGCCCTAAAGGGAGTACACACCCTGCTCCTGAGCCTGCTACTCCTTTCCTCTATATGGCTCCATGTGTAAGACAATTGTTGCACTGAGGCTTGTGTATGCCAGGCAAGGCCAAGCTGGCTCAAAGAGCAACCAGCCACCTGTACAAGGGTGTGCCAGGAGCCGGTGGAGCAGCCACCAACTTCACTCGCTGCCCCTCATGGTACATCGGTTCTACCCTAGAGATAGAGCCCCAGTGCCATCTGCTTTTCCTCAGGCCTCTGCTCCTTCAGCCATCAGGTGGCAGTCACGCAGTCTGTTGGAATCTGGCCATCCCTGCTTCCTTGAGTGGGTGAGGTTGGTGGCTGTTCCTGCTGCTCTGGGCGCACCCTTGCAGAGGTGGCTGGCTGCTCTTTGAGCCAGCTTGGCCTTGCCTGGTATGCAGAGAACGCAGGTACCAAAGTGCTGCTCTCAGTGAGCTTGTCCTGCCTGAGGCCAAATCCTAAGTCTGCCCAGGGCCACAGAAGGCCTAGGCCCCTGGGTGGAAATCCTTTCTGCTTTCTGCCCTTGAACATAAAGTCCTCCTCAGGATGGCCTCTGGTCTGCCTCTTGGCAATGAAGAAGCCCGCAGTGCCATCTGAGCCCTGAGGAATTGACTGGAGCCCAAAAGCAGCCCACACGCGGCTCCTGAGCCTGCTGCTCTTTTCCTCAATATGGCTCCATTTGTAAGACAATTGTTGCACTGAGGCTTGTTCATGCCAGGCAAGGCCAACCTGGCTCAAAGAGCAACCAGCCACCTCTTCAAATGTGTGCCAGGAGCCAGTGGACCAGCCACCAACCTCACTTACTGCCACTCATGGTACATCAGTTCTACCCTAGAGGTAGGGCCCCAGTGCCATCTACTTTTCCTCAGGCCTCTGCTCCACCAGTCATCAGGTGGCAGTCACTCAGTCTGTTGGAATCTGGCCATCTCTGCTTCCTTGAGTGGGTGAGGTTGGTGGCTGCTCCACCTGCTCTGGGCGCACCCTTGCAGAGGTGGCTGGTTGCTCTTTGAGGCAGCGTGGCCATGCCTGGCATGCACAGACTCCAGGTATGGACATTCTGCTCTGAGTGAACTTGTCCTGCCTGGGTCCAAATTTTACGCCTGGCCAGGGCAATAGAAATCCTAGGAACTTGGGTGAAAATCCTGGCTGCTTTCTGCACTTGAACATAAAGTCCTCCTCAAGACGGCCTGTGATCTGCCTCTTGGCAATGAAGAAGCCCGCAGTGCCATCTGAGCCCTGAGGAATTGACTGGAGCCCTAAAGGCAGCCCACACCCTACTCCTGAGCCTCCTGCTCCTTTTCTCTGTGTGGCTCCATTTGTAAGACAATTGTTTCACTGAGGCTTGTGCATGCCAGGCAAGGCCAAGCTGGCTCAAAGAGCAACCAGCCAACTCTGCAAGGGTGTGCCAGGAGCCGGTGGATCAGCCACCAACCTCACTTGCTGCCGGTCAAGGTACTTAATTTCTTCTACCCTAGTGGCAAGGCCTCAGTGTCATCTGCTTTTGCTCGGGCCTCTGTTCCATCTGACATCAGGTGGCAGCCACTCAGGCTGTTGGAATCTGGCCATCCCTGCTTCCTTGAGTGGGTGAGGTTGGTGGCTGCTCCACCTGCTCCAGGGGCACCCTTGCAGAGGTGGCTAGTTGCTCTTTGAGACAGCTTGGCCTTGCCTGGCATGCATAGAATGTAGGTACCAAAGTGCTGCTCTGAGTGAGCTTGTCCTTCCTGAGGCCAAATTCTAATTCTGGCCAGGGCCACAGAAGGCCTAGGCCCCTGGGTGGAAATCCTGGCTGCTTTCTGCACTTGAATATAAAGTCCTCCTCAAGACGGCCTGTGGTCTACCTCTTCACAATGAAAAAGCCCGCAGTGCCATCTGAGCCCTGAGGAACTGACTGGAGCCCTAAAGGCAGCGCACACCCTGCTCCTGAGCCTGCTGCTCATTTCCTCTATATGACTCCATTTGTAAGACAGTTGTTGCACTGAGGCTTGTGCATGCCAGGCAAGGCCAAGCTGGCTCAAAGAGCAACCAGCCACCTCTGCAAGAGTGTGCCAGGAGCAGGTAGACCAGTCACCAACCTCACTCACTGCCACTCCTGTACCTCATTTCTTCTACCCTAGAGGTAAAGCCTCAGTGCCATCTGTTTTTCCTCAAGCCTCTGCTAAATCAGTCATCAGGTGGCAGTCACTCAGGCTGTTGGGATCCGGCCATCCCTACTTCCTTGAGTGGGTGAGGTTGGTGGCTGGTGCAACTACTCCAGGCGCACCCTTGCAGAGGTGGCTGGTTGCTCTTTGAGCCAGCATGGCCTTGCATTGCATGCACATGCCCCAGCTGCTGCAAGTGATCTTGTCCTGCCTGGGGCCAAATTTTAAATCTGCCCAGGGCCACAGAAGGCAGAGTCCTCAAGCCTCTGCTCCATCAGCACCTGCTCCGGGCACACCGTTGCAGAGGTGGGTGGATGCTCTTCGAGCCAGCTTGGCCTTGCCTGGCATGCACAGACCATAGGTACCAACGTGCTGCTCTGAGTCAGCTTGTCCTGCCTGTGGCCATATTCACAGTCTGGTCAAGGCCACAGAATTCCTAGTCCCCTGGATTGCTATCCTGGCTGCTTTCTGCACTTGAACATAAAGTCCTCCTCAAAATGGCCTGTGGACTGCCTCTTGGCAACAAAGAAGCCCACAGTGCCATCTGAGCCCTGAGGAATTCACTGGAGTCTTAAAGGCAGCACACACCCCACTCTACAGCTTGCTGCTCATTTCCTCTAAATGGCTCCATTTGTAAGACAGTTGTTGCACTGACGCTTGTCTATGTCTGGCAAGGACAATCTGGCTCAAAAGTAACCAGCCAACTCTACAAGGGTGTGCCAGGAGCCTCAGGCCTCTGCTCCATCAGCCATCAGGTGGCAGCCACTCAGTCTGTTGAAATCTGGCCTTCCCTGCTTTCTTGAGTGGGTGCGGTTGGTGGCTGCTCCACCTGCTCCAGGCGCTCCCTTGCAGAGGTGGCTGGTTGCTCTTTGAGCCAGCTTGGACTTCCCTGGCAGGCACAGGCACAAGAATCCAACACTGATCCATGTGAGCTTGTCCTGCATGGGGCCAAATTCTAAGTCTGGCCATCCCTGCTTCCTTCAGTGGGTGAGGTTGAAGGCTGGTCCAACTGCTACAGGAGCTCCATTGCAGAGGTGGCAGGTTGCCCTTTGAGCCAGCTTGGCCTTGCCTGGCATGCACAGATTCGAGGTACCGACATGTTGCTCCGAGTGAGGTTGACCTGCCTTGGGCCAAATTCTAAGTCTGGCCAGGGCCACAGAAGGCCGAGTCTCTTGGGTATAAATCCTGGCTGCTTTCTGCACTAGAACATAAAGTCCTCCTTAAGACGGCCTGTAGTCTGCCTCTTGGCAACAAAGAAGTGCCATCTCAGCCCTGAGGAATTGACTGGAACCCTAAAGGCAGTGCAAACCCCGCTCCTGAGCCTGCTGCTCATTTCCTCTATGTGGCTCCATGTGTAAGACAGTTGTTGCACTGAGGCTTGTGCATGCCAGGCAAGGCCAAGCTGGCTCAAAGGGCAACCACCCACCTCTGCAAGTGTGTGCCAGGAGCCGGTGGACGAGCCACCAATCTCACTCACTGCTGGTCAGGGTACATATATCTTCTACACTAGAGATAAGGCCTCAGTGCCATCCGCTTTTCCTCAGGCCTATGCTACATCAGCCATCAGGAGGCAGCCATTCAGGCTGCAGGAACCTGGCCATCCCTGTTTCCTTCAGTGGATGACGTTGTCGGCTGGTCCAACTGCTACAGGCGCACCATTGCAGTGGTGGTTGTTTGCCCATTGAGCCAGCTTGGCCTTGCCTGGCATGCACAGACCCCAGCTACTGACATTCTGCTCTGAGTGAGCTAGTCCTGCATGGGGCCAAATTGTAAGTCTGGCCAGGGCCAGAGAAAGCCGAGTCCCCTGAGTGGAAATCCTGGCAGCTTTCTTCACTTCAACATAAAGTCCTCCTCAAGAGGGCCTGCGGTCTCCCTATTTGCAATCAAGAAGCCTGCAGTGCCATCTGAGCCCTGAGGAATTGACTGGAGCCCTAAAGGCAGCCCACATCCTGCTCCTGAGCTTGCTACTCGTTTGCTCTATATGGCTCCATTTGTAAGCCAATTGTTGCACTGAGGTTTGTGCATACCAGGCAAGGCCAAGCTGGGTCAAAGAGTAACCAGCCACCTCTGCAAGGCTGTGCCAGGAGACAGTGGATGAGCAACCAACCTCATTCACTGCTGCTCATGATACATCAGTTCTACCCTAGAGGTAGGGCCCCAGTGCCATCTGCTTTTCCTCAGGCCTCTGCTCCATCAGCCATCAGGTGGCAGCCACACAGTCTGTTGGAATCTGGCCTTCCCTGCTTCCTTGAGTGAGTGAGGTTGGTGGCTGCTCCACCTGCTCCAGGGGCACCCTTGCAGAGGTGGCTGGTTGCTCTTTGAGCCAACTTGGCCTTGCCTGGCATGCACAGACCTCAGGTACCAAAGTGCTGCTCTGAGTGAGTTTGTCCTGCCTGAGGCCAAATTCTGAGCCTGGCCAGGGCCACAGAAGGCCTAGGCCCCTGGGCGCAAATCCTGGCTGCTTTCTGCACTTGAACATAAAGTCCTCCTCAAGACAGCCTCTGGTCTGCCTCTTGGCAATGAAGAAACCCGCAGTGCCATCTGAGCCCTGAGGAATTGACTGGAGCCTAAAGGCAGCCTACACGTGGCTCCTGAGCCTGCTGCTCTTTTCCTCAATATGACGCCATTTGTAAGACAATAGTAGCACTGAGGCTTGTGCATGCCAGGCAAGGCCAAGCTGGCTCAAAGAGCAACCAGCCACCTCTGCAAGAGTGCCTCTGGAGCAGTTGGAGCAGCCACCAACTTCACTCGCTATCGCTCATGGTACATCAGTTCTACCCTAGAGGTAGGGCCCCAGTGCCATCTACGTTTGCTCAGGCCTCTGCTCCATCAGTCATCAGGTGGCAGCCACTCAGTATGTTGGAATCTGGCCATCCGTGCTTCCTTGAGTGGGTGAGATTGGTGGCTGCTCCACCTGCTCTGAGCGCACCCTTGCAGAGGTGGCTGGCTGCTCTTTGAGCCAGCTTGGCCTTGCCTGGCATGCACAAGCCCCAGAAACAGACACTGCTGCATGTGAGCTTGTCCTGCGTGGGGCCAATTTCTAAGTCTGGCCATCCCTCCTTCCTTAAATGGGTGACGTTGAAGGCTGGTCCAACTGCTACAGGCGCACCCTTGCAGAGGTGGCTGGTTGCTCTTTGAGTCAGCTTGGCCTCGCTTGGCAATGCACAGACCCCAGCTACGGACATTCTGTTCCAAGTGAGCTTGTCCTGCCTTGGGCCAAATTCTAAGTCTGGCTAGGGCCACAGAAGACCGAGTCCCTTGGGTTCAAATCCTGGCTGCTTTCTGCACTTGAACATAAAGTCCTCCTCAAGATGGCCTGTGGTCTCCCTATTTGCAACCAAGAAGCCCTCAGTGACATCTGTGCCATGAGGAATGGACTGGAACCCTAAAGGCAGTGCACACCCTGTTCCTGAGCCTGCTGCTCATTTCCTCTATATGGCTCCATGTGTAAGACAATTGTTGCACTGAGGCTTGTGCATGCCAGGCAAGGCCAAACTTGCTGAAAAAGCAACCAGCCACCACTGCAACGCTGTGCCAGGAGCCGGTGGACCAGCCACCAACCTTACTCGATGCCGCTCATGGTACATCAGTTCTACCCTAGAGGTAGGGCCCCAGTGCCATCTGCTTTTCCTCATGCCTCTGTTCCACCGGACATCAGGTGGCAGTCACTCAGTCTGTTGGAAACTGGCCGTCCCTGCTTCTTTGAGTGGGTGAGGTTGGTGGCTGCTACACCTGCTCCAGGGGCACCCTTGCAGAGGTGGCTGGTTGCTCTTTGAGCCAGCTTGGCCTTGTCTTGCATGCACAGACCACAGTACCAAAGTACTGCTCCGAGTGAGCTTGTCCTGCTTAGGGCCAAATTCTACGTCTGGCCAGGGTAACAGAAGGCCTAGGCCCCTGGGTGGAAATCCTGGCTGCTTTCTGAACTTGAGAAGAAAGTCCTCCTCAAGACAGCCTGTGGTCTCTCTCTTGGCAACAAAGAAGCCCACAGTGCCATATTAGCCCTGAGGAATTGACTGGATCCCTAAAGGCAGCGCACACCCTGCTCCTGAGCCTGCTGCTCCTTTCCTCTATGTGGCTCCATGTGTAAGACAGTTGTTGCACTGAGGCTTGTGCATGCCAGGCAAGGCCAAGCTGGCTCAAAAAGAAACCAACCACCTCTGCAAGGGTGTGCCAGGAGCTGGTGGACCAGCCACCAACCTCACTCTCTGCCACTCATGGTACATCAGTTCTACCCTAGAGGTAGGGCCCCAGTGCCATCTGCTTCTCCTCAGGCCTCAGCTCCATCAGCCATCAGGTGGCAGCCAGTCTGGCTGTTGAAACCATCTCTGCTTCCTTGAGTGGGTGAGGTCAGTGGCTGTTCCACCTGTTCCAGCCACACCTTTGCAGATGTGGCTGCTTGCTCCTGGAGCTAGCTTGTCCTTGCCTGGCATGCATAGACCCCAGCTACCACCATGCTACTCTGAGTGAGCTTGTCCTGCCTCGGGTGAAATTCTAAATCTGGCCAGGGGCACAGAAGGCCGAGTCCACTGGGTGGAACTCCTGGCTGCTTTCTGCACTTGAACATAAAGTCCTCCTCAAGATGGCCTGTGGTCTCCCTCTTTGCAACGAAGAAGCCCACAGTGCCATCTGAGCCCTGAGGAATGGACTGGAACTCTGAAGGCAGCGCACACCCTGCACCTGATCCTGCTGCTGCTTTTCTCTGTGTGGCTCCATTTGAAGCACAGTTGTTGCACTACAGCTTGTGCATGCCAGGCAAGGCTAAGCTGGCTCAAAGAGCAACCAGCCATGTCTGCAGTGATCCGCCAGGAGCAAGTGGACCACTCGTCAACCTGACCACTCAGGGAAGCCGGGAATGAGTGTTTGTACCATGCATTTCACTGCAAGTACCTTTCTCTGCAGTTGGTGACCTAGGTTTTCTTCTATAGGTTTTTTATGGTTTTAGGTTTTGCATTTAACTCTTTAATCCATCTTAATATAATTTTTGTATTAAGTGTAAGGGAATGGCCCAGTTTCAGTTTTCTGCATAGAGCTAGCCAGTTTTCCCAACACCATTTATTGATAGGGAATCCTTTCCCCATTGCTTGTTTTTGTCAGGTTTGTTAAAGATCAGACAGTTTTAGTTGCATGGTGTCATTTCTGCGGTCTCTGTTCTGTTCCATTGGTCCATATATCTGGATTGATATGAGTACTACGCTCTTTTGGTTACTGCAGCCTTGTAGAATAGTTTGAAGTCAGGTACTGTGATGCCTCCAACTTTGTGCTTTTTGCTTAGGATTCTCTTGGCTGTGTGGGCTCTTTTCTGGTTCCATATGAAATTTAAAGCAGTTTTTCTAATTCTTTGAAGAAAGTCAGTGGTAGTGTGATGGGAATAGCACTGAATCTATAAATTACTTTAGGTGGTATGGCACTCAGGCACAGAAATGTCCTTGAGTAGGGCAATACCATTCAGGACATAGGCATGGACAAAGTCTTCATCACTAGAACACCAAAAGCAATGGCAACCAAAGCCAAAATTGACAAATGGGATCTAATTAAACTACAGTGTCTGCAGAGCAAAAGAAACAATCATCAGAGTGAACAGGCAACCCACAGGATGAGAGAAATTTATTGCAATCTCTCCATCTGACCAAGGGCTAATATACATAATCTACAAAGAACTTAAACAAATTTACAAGAGAAAAACAAAGTACCCCATCAAAAAGTGGGCAAAGATATCAACAGACACTTCCCAAAGAAGACATTTATGCAACCAACAAACATGTGAAGCAAAGCACATCACCACTGGTCGTTAGAGAAATGGAAAGCAAAATCACAATGAGATACAATCTCATGCCAGTTGGAATGGCCATCATTTAAAAATCGGGAAACAATAGATGTTGGAGAGGATGTGGAGAAAGAGGAACGCTTTTACACTGTTGGTGGGAGTATAAATTAGTTCAACAATTGTGGAAGACAGTGTGATGATTCCTCAAGGATCTATAACTAGAAATAGCATTTGACCCAGCAATCCCATTACTGGGTATATACCCCCCAAAATATAAATCATTCTAATATAAAGACACATGCACACATATGTTTATTGAGGCACTGTTGACAACAGCACAGACTGGAACCAACCCAAATGCCCATCAAGGATAGACTTGATAAAGAAAATGTGGCATATATGCACCATGGTGTACTATGCAGCCACAATAATGGATGAGTTCATATCCTTTGCAGGGACATGGATGAAGCTGGAAACCATCATTCTCAGCAAACTAACACAAAAACAGAAAACCAAACATCACGCCTTCTCACTCATAAGTGGGAGTTGAACAATGGGAACACATGGACACAGGAAGGGGAACACCACACACCAGGGCCTGTCAGGGTGGGGAGCTAGGAGAGGGATAGCATTACCAGAAATTCATAATGTAGATCACGGACTGATGGATGCAGCAAGCCAGCATGTTCTGCACATACACCACAGAACTTAAAGTATAATTTTAAAAAAAGGAAATTTGCTTTTAAGTAAACTTTTAATCATAGAACTTTAAAAAAAAAATCCTTTTGAATCTTTTACTACCACATCATAGCTTGGACAAACTGCTGATATTTTAAAAGTAACACAAACATCAAACAGAAAGAACTAGACTTAGGAACCAAACTCAGGTTTCTGTAGTTAACAGGCAGAATCTTAACACTGGGTCACCAAGACTACTCCTTCAGTCTGGCCTTGGCTAGCAAAAGATGGCCTTGTTATGTAGGTGAGCCCACTTATGTACAAACAAAAAAAAATAAAATAAAAAATATTTTCTGATAACTGGAATTTTTTTTTTTCATTTTTGCAGCCACAGGGCTTTTAGCCAATTCAGATGCCTTGCTCCCCACAATTTGGAACATTCCCTTGGATTTGACCAAGTCAGGAAGAGATGGGAGAAAAGTGAAACAACAACAATAAAACCCCAAACACAAACACACACAAAGCAAAACAAACAAATGCACCATTTATATGATTACTGAGTGTTCTCATGGTAAGGAGAAATTAAAAGTAGCTGGTGGATAATCTTAAATTTTAGTCATTAGAAAAAATTTTAAGACAAAAGTCTAATTCAGTTACTTACCTGGAAATAAGGCTCAGGCTGGTGATCGTTCTCTGCCGTCTTAGAAGCTGGAAAAAACTGACACTCACCTTTCCTGTCAGAAGCAAGCCGAAACTCAGGAAAGGAGGTGCCTGCTCTCCATCGCCATGGAAGCAGGAAAATTTGCCTTCGTTGTTGGAAATGAGTAAAACTTCAGAAAAGGACTTGTACAGCAAAATCAACTTTAGATCTCAACCAAATTTTGGGAGATCAGGAACTCTCTGCAGGGGAGAAGCTCCCCAACCTCAGCAAATTATCCTATTGGTTTGGGCAATAAAGATAGCCCAGGTTGGTATCAATCAATAATGAGATTTATCCAAGGTCAGGACCACCTTTGTAATCTCCTTCTTTTTTTTCTTTTCTTTGAGATGGAGTCTCACTCAGTCACCCAGGATGGAGTGCAGTGGCACGATCCCAGCTCACTGCAAGCTCCAACTCCCAGGCTCAGGCCATTCTCCTGCCTCAGCCTCCCGAGTAGCTGGGACTACAGGCACCCGCCACCGTGCCCGGCTAGTTTTTTGTATTTTTAGTAGAGACGGGTTTTCATCGTCTTAGCCAGGATGGTCTTGATCTCCTGACCTCGAGATCTGCCCACCTCGGCCTCCCAAAGTGCTGGGATTACAGGCGTGAGCCACCGCGCCCGGCCCTCTTTCTTTTTTTATCTTTATTGCTATAGTTCGTTTGGTCAGGAACTAGGAGTGCAATACTTGCTTTTTTCTGTTTTCCATTTGATTGAAATATTTTTCTCCATTCTTTTATTTTGAGCTTATGTATGGCACTGTATGCAAGATGAGTTTCTTGAAGACAGCATACTCAAATGGGTCTTGGTTCTTTATCCAGCTTGCCCCCATGTCTTTCAATTGGAGCATTTAGCCCATTTCCATTTAAGGTTAATCATGGTATGTGTGGATTTGATCCTGTCGTCATGCTGTCAGCTGGTTATTTTGCAGACTTGTGTATGTGGTTGGTTTTTGGCATCACTGGACTGTGTACTTCAGTGCGTTTTTGTACTGGATGGTGATGGTTTTTTCTTTCCATATTTAGTGCTTCCTTCAGGAGCTCTTGTAAGATAGATCTGGTGATAATGAATTCCCTTAGCATTTGTTTGTCTGAAAAGGATCTCAATTCTCCTTCACTTATGATGCTTCATTTTGCTGGACATGAAATTCTGGGTTGAAATTTCTTTTCTTTAAGAAGTTGAATATCTTTTCTGGTTTGTCGGGTTTCAGCTGAGAGGTCTGTTAAGTGTGATGGAATTCCCTTTGTAGGTGACCTTGCCTTTCTCCCCAGCTGCCTTTAACATACTTTTTTTTCATTTTGACCTTGGAAAATCTGATGACTGTGTGTCTTGGGGATGATCTTCTCATGACATATCTTACTGAGGTTCTCTGGATTTCCTGAATTTGATTGTTGGCTGTCTGGTTAGGTTGGGGATATTCTCATGAATGATATTCTGAAGTATGTTTTCCAAGTTGGTTCCATTCTCCTCATCCCTTTCAGGTATATTAATTTGTCACAGATTTGGTCATTTATATCATCCCATATTTCTCGGATATTTTGTTCATTGCTTTTCATTCTTTTTTTTTCCCCATTCTTGTCTGCCTGTTTTATTTCAGAAAGCCAGTTTTCAAGATCTGAGATTCTTTCCTCTGCTTCATCTGTTCTGCTGGGTGGTTTTGCACATGAGATGGAGCTGGTGAGACCTCTGCCGTCCTTACTCTGTTTGCCTCTCCCAGGGCTAAAGCTTGGGCACACCTGCTTACAGGGCACTCTCGGGTGCCCACACACACTACAATAATTTTCATAATGCCATCACACACAATCACCATGTGACTGCATTATGAAAATTCTTGTAGTGTGATTTACAGCTCTATCAGGTCAGTTATGTTTTTCTCTGTACTGCCTATTTTGTCTGTCATCTCCTGCAGTGTTGTACAATGATTTTTAGCTTCCTTGTATTGGATGACAACGTACTTCTTTCACTCAGTGAACTTTATTCCTACCCATATCCTGATGTTGACAGGGATGGGGTTTTTGGCTCTGTTCCAACCACAGCTTCGTCTTCAGTGGCAGTTGGTGTGGGTTGGGGTGTGTGCTGCACTCCCATGTGCTATCAGGGCAAGTACAGAAAAACCCACCTTTGTAAACACACACAGCAAAGGGATGTGAGAAGTTTCCATATAAAGGGCTGCAGTATGGAGAGGTGATGTGCAGGCTGGTGCATGGCTGTAGGGGCCACCTTGCTGCAGCTCTCCACTAATCAGGCACGGTCCACTGGTACAGAAGCTATGGTGTGTGCACCCGAGAGTGTCCTGTAAGCAGGTGTGGCCTGGCTGGGGTCCTGGGAGAGGCAAGCTGACTAAGGGGTGCTGAGGTCAGACCAGCCTCACCTGATGTGCAAAACTGCCTAGCAGAGATCAGGTCTCAGAGAACTCTCTCAAAAGTGAACCCCAGCACAGCACAACTGCTCTACACAAACATGGCCAGACTTCTTTTTTAAGCAACTCCCCTTTTTAAAGAAGGTAACTCTTAGACCTGATCTGTGCTGGGCAATCTTGCACATGAGACAGGGCTGGTCTGACCGCAGCACTCCTTAAGTGCTGGGATAAAGTGTCTCATAAGAGCAAGCAGAGCTAGAGAGATAGCTGTCCCTGCCCTCTGGGCTGCATATCATCTGACTTGTTGCTCTACAACTTTGTCTCCTGGAGGCTCCACCCGAGAGAGACGTAAGTTAGCAGTTACTTAATGTAATCACCCCAGGATGGAGGGTCTGTGCTGTGAGCCCAAGTCAGGGTTCCCTGTCTGGTGATGAACAGTGCAGGGTGTGTTGTACCTGTGGGAAATGGACTGGTGTGTTCCTTGGGTCAACTGCAGCTTGTTGGAGGTGTCGATATGGCACTTAGGGTCTTTGCTCCCTTGATATTCTGAGGGAAGCAAGGGCAGTTCCATTGCAGAGGCAGCGGCAGAGAGGGTTTCAGTTGCTCCTGGAAGCTCAGTCCAGGGAATTGCCAAGTTGCTACAGGCTTGATAGTTCCAGTGGGGGGCTGGCTGGAGACCCTGCCAGGAGGGCCTACCCATTGAGGAGATATGGAAATGGGCACCCACATAACAGTCTGGCCACTTTTCTGTGGGGCTGCTGTGGTATGCTGGGGGTCCACTCCAGTCCCCAATGGCCTCCTATTTTTCCAGTGCCTGAAGGTATCAGCAGTGAAGTCTGCAAAAAGGCAAAGATGATAGCCTGCCCCTTCCTCTGGGAGCTCTGCACCTCGGAGGTATGAACCAGTTGCCAATCTGTACACACCTGTAGGATGTGGCTGGAGGCAAGTTGAGAAGCCCTGAACAGTCAGGAGGAACAGGAACAGGGACTTGCTTAAAAAAGAAGTCTGGTCACATTTTTGTAGAGTGGCTATGCTGTGCTGGGGGTTCACTTCAGCCCCTGGTTGCCTCAGACACTCTGAAACTTGAAGACTGAAATGGCTAAGTTGTCCAAACGGCAAAGATGACAGTCTGGTCCTTCCCCTGGAGCTCTGACTCAGGGAGGTCTGAAACCTCTGTCAGCCAGAGAACAGCAGTGAAGGTGGCTGGAGACCCTGGTTGAAAGCCTGCACCCAGTGTTTACAAATGTGGTCGGAGACTGACTTAAACACAAGTCTGGCCACATTTTTGGAGGGTGGCTGTGCTGCACTGAGACACCACTTCCACCCCTGGTCAGCTTGGGCTCTCCAAAGCCCATGGGCCAGAACGGCTAGGTACCCAAACAGCAAAGGTGGTGGCCCTCCCCTCTCTCTGGGAACTCTGTCCCAGGAAGGTTTTAAATCTCCGTTGGCCAGGAAACACTAGTGGGGGTAGCTAGAGGCCTCAGGTGGGAGGTCCTATCCAGTGATGAGGAACAGGATCAGGGCCTGCTTACAGAAGCAGTCTGGCCATGATTTGGTAAAGCAGCTGTGCCGTGCCACAGGATCTCTTCTGCCCTTGATGGGTTTGTAGTCTCCAAAGCCCACACACTAGAATGACTAAGTTGTCTGAACAGGAAAGATGGGGGCCTGCCCCATCTTGTCTCTCAGAATTTATCCTGTGTGATGCAGCTTAATGTTTAGGCTGTTAATTTTGCTGTCAACATTAGAGTTGTTCAGAAAGAATCTCACTGTTATCTTTTAGGTTAGATATATGAGAATTCATTTTTTCCTGTAAATAAACCTGTTCATGTTTGTTCTCTGTAAAGAAGTCTCTTTCATCTATTTGACATTGATCACAGTCATGTAGGGCAGTAGTCAGTCTAAAACGACATGATAGGATTTCCATTTCCAGTGTTTCCTAGCTGTGTCTTACATTCTGCAGTTCAGAACTGAGCATTCTCAGCGGTCAAAATGCTAAGCTGTCCACTCTACTGAAATACTGATTTTTACTCATGCTTCCTCATTCAATTTTACAGCCTTAAGAAGTTTATCATTATTCTCAGTTGTCAAAATGCTAAGCTGTCCACTGTACTTAAATGCTGACTTTTGTTAATGATCCTCCCTTAATTTTACAGCCTTTAGAAGTTTATCATTCTTTGCTTTCACACTTTCAATTTCCTCCAAAAGTTTCTTTTCCCTTAGCTGGCTCTGCTCTTTTATTTTGTCTACTTTCAGTCTCAGCATGGCAATTTCTTCCTGCAACATGTGATTTTCATGCAAGAGATCTTTTTCTTTCTTATTGGTAAGAGAAACCTAAGTAAACAAAGGGAACTTTTAATTAGCACTCAAGAGAATGACATATCATGATTTCTTCTGAAATTAAAGTATGACATTTATATTTGTATAAGGAAAGAATTCCCATAGTGGATATTTAACTGGAAAAAAGTTGGACAAAACTTCAAATCTAAAAATGTGTAAATTCCAAAAAGTTGAAATACTTATTTAAAGACCATGAAAAATAAGTCACTAGAGGATTTTTAGAATTTCAGAATTGGAAAAGCCTTTCTCTGAATTATAAAAAACACAAATGCATAAAATATAAGATTAATAAGCTTGAGTATATTTTTTAAATTGGGTTTATTCTCTGATATCTAATCTATCAACCACACCATTGTAAGAACCTTAGCTATGCATATATTTGGACAGAAGCAATTTCTTAAAGTTCTTTAAGTTCCTTTTTCTGAAGAAAGTTTTATCAATATACTACTTTTCTAATATTTTTACAGTCAGTTATAAGAATTGCATTTATTCGTAACTGTTTAAGCATTGTACCCTTCCACAATGTACATGTAGGCATCTAAACATTGCACTTCTGTTTTAAAAATCCTGTGTGCTTTCCAAAATACATAAAGTTGTCTTTTAAATAAATACACATATTAAAACATTTGAAAATGACTAAAGAAAATACCTCAGAATTCATTTTCTTTTCAGCCACTTCCATCTGCTCTTGTTTACCAGTCAGAATCTCTTGTGATATTCCAGCATTCTGTTCTTCCGAAACTTGCTTCTGGGTATCATTTTGTTCATCACTAGAAGAAATTTTGATTTTCATGAAATACTGAAGGTGTCCCTAAAATGATCTACAAGGCAACATGGTGCCATCAGATGTCATTCACACAATGCATATCTGCACATTAATCCAAGACAAGGCAAAGGGGTCTCACATCTCTTAACCCAGCTCTCCCCAACCATGATGGAACCAGGGACTGGTTTTGTGGAAGGTAATTTTTCTGTAGACCTGAGTTGGGGGATGGTTGCAGGATGATTCAAGCACATAACATTCATTGTGCATATTATTTCTATTATTACTTATATATGATGAAATAATTACATAGCTCACCATAATGTAGAATCAGTGGGAGCCTCAGCTTGTTTTCCTGCAACTAGATGGTCCCTTCTGGGGGTGACAGTAGATGGTGACAGATCATAAAGCATTAGATTCTCATAAGGAGTGAACAACCTAGATACCCTGTGTAAGCAGCTTACAACAGGGTTTGAGTCACACTACTATGACAATCCAATGCCACCACTGATCTGACAGGAAGAGGAGCTCAGGCAGTAATGTGAGTGACAGAGAGTGGCTTTAAACAGATGTAACTTTGCTTGCTCACCTGCCACTAGCCTCCTGCTCTGTGGTCCAGGTCCTAACAGTCCAGGGACTGGTACTGGTCCATGGCCTGGGGATTGGGAAGCCCTGTGTTAACCCATACTTTTTATATTTATTTTTGGGAAACACTTTCCACTTATATTCTTGATTCCTCTGTATTTTATAGACAACTTAGAAATTCCTTTTGGAACAAGACAGGGTCTAATATTGTGTTTTTAACATACAGCTTTGAATTAATTTTATCTGTGTACATACATCTGTGACAGAGATGTGAAATAAAGTAATCATTAATCACTTTTGATTTTACTTTTATTTCATGCATGTTAAGAATAAAACTGGGAAGTCCTAGGCAGAGCAATTGGGCAAGAAAAATAAAGGACATCCAAATTGGAAAAAAGAAAGTCAAATTATCTCTTCACCAATGATATGATCTTATCCCTAGAATACCCTAAAGACTCCTACAAAACACTCCTAGACTTGATAAATGAATTCAGTAAAGTCTCAGAGGCTACAAAATGTACAAATACCAATGAGTAGTACCACTATACACTACCTACAACCAAGTTGCGAGTCACGTCAAGAACCCAGTCCCTTTGACAATGGCTGCAAAAGAGTAAAATACCTAGGAAAATACGTAACGAAGGAGGTGAGTCAACTATAAAAGGATAACTGGAAAACACCACTGAAGAAAATCAGAGATGACACAAATAAATGAACATACATCCTATGTTCCTGGACTGAAAGCATTGATATTGTGAAAATGATCATAGTGCCCAAAGAAGTCTACAGATCCAATACAATTTCTATCCAAGTACCAATGTCATTCTTCACAGAGTTATTTTAAAAAGCTGCCATTCATGTAGAACCACAACAGAGCCTGAATGGCAGCACACACACCAAGCAAAAGGAACAAACATGTTGGCATCACATGACCTGAAAACTGTAATTATTTTTAATGAGGTAAAAATGCATAAGAATATTACTGTTATTGTACAGAGAAGACAGTGAACAAGAAAAGGAATTTAAAAAGAGAATATCACTACCATATACATATATTAACTGACAAAAAGACTAAAACCTCCTACTGGAGTTTATGTTAGGACTTGAATAAAAGCTTATAGAAATACCAATAACAGAAACAAGGCAATTAATTTTAAGGAATAAATTATGCAAAGAAATATGTATTTTAAAAAATATAAATAGATCTTCCTGAGAGCTATTATTAACCAATTCATCGTGACCACAATTTTAAAATGAGGTCTAAAATTCTGGAATATAAAATAGTTTCATTTTGAACATAGTTAATTGAAGGCAACTTTTAAACAGAAAATGTTCAGTTAAAGTTGAGTGTAACTTAGGAAAGAAATGACCTGTACCAATGGTAACAAGAAGCCACCCAGAGCCAGTTTGAAATCTAATCAACCAATCAATGACCACTGGTCTTGCTCACCAACCAATACAGATGTGAGCAGCTTGCTTCTGAAATACAGCCAAGCAGCAGCACCTGCTCCATCAGAATAGCCAGTGCCGGACCAGTATTCCTCTTACTATAGGAAGCAAAAAATTTCCAACTCTGTCTTTTTATTTCAAATACCAAAGGTTCATAATCCCTTGAAAAGAATTTGTAAGTCCATTAAATATGCCACCCCATTTTTTTTTTTTAAAGCAGGTGGCCAGGTGCAGTGGCTCATGCCTGTAATCCTAGCACTTTGAAGGGCCAAAGTGGGTGGATCACCTGAGGTAAAGAGTTCGAGACCAGCCTGCCCAACAAAGTGAAATTAGTAGTCTCTACTAAAAATACAGAAATTAGCCAGGTGTGGTGGCATGCCGCTGTAATCCCAGCTCCTCAGGAGACTAAGGCAGGAGAAATACATGAACCCAGGAGGCGGAGGGTGCAGTGAACTGAGACCCCACCACTGCACTCCAGCATGGGCGATAGAGTGAGACTCTATCTCAAAAATCAAATCAAATCAAATACTAGTAAAGTTTGCAATTCCTCTGACTCAGTTTACCATAATTACAATTATGATTACAAATAAAAGAATAAATAATGAATAACCACAATATTGGGCTTTTCTCCCTAAATAAAAAAATTAATATAAAGAATGTAGCTTATTATAAAAAGCCAAAACAATTATTAAAATGCATATAATTACCAGACAAAACTAATAGAATGACCCATGTCAAAATTTTAAAGTGAGACTCAATCAAACAACATACCCAGGATAAACTCCATTCACTCGTTTAATAAGGATTTATTAGGTAGCTACATCCAATACGCTAGGCCTTTTTCTAGGCAGTGAGGATATAGTAGTGAAAAATAAAATCCTTATTCATGAGAGTGAGATAAACACACAATAACAACAGACAGAGAAGACAAAATATACAGTACGTTAGAGGAGAAAAAACTAAAGCAGGAAAATGAAATGTTTATGTGTTTGATGGGGAGGGTGGTGGGAAAGTTGGGATGGTCAGAAAAGTCTCTGCTGAGAAAGGGGATTTCTTTCTTTCTAATACAAAAAACCTTTTATTTGTATATCAAAGACTCTAAGAAATGATGATATAAGGTTAAGAGTGTTGATGTCAAGATACAAATGGATTTGAAGTTAGAGATGATAAATCACTTTGTTTCATTGAACCTTCCCTTGGTTACATTAGAGAGCCTCCCTGGTACACTCCCAGTTGAATCTTAAGCATGATGCATCTGGGTAGTACATGGTTCTTCCTCAGAAAGTGGTTGTTCCATAATGTGTTTCTTTTTACCCTTTTTCTACTTCTTAGCAGAAAGGAGGTTTTAAATAAAGAACTGAAGGAATGGAAAGAGTAAGCTAGGAGGATATCTGGGGAAAAAGCATTCCAGACACAGGGAACTTCCAAGTACAGAGGTGTGCTTGGAGTCTTTAAGCACTAGGGGTAGATAAGGGATGGCAAGAAGTTCAGTGTGGCTAAAGCAGAGCAAGGGAGATAATTAGGAGGAAATTTGACACATACTCAGAGTGAAATGGGAGGCAATCAGAAGGGGTGGGGCACAGGACTGACACAATTTGACTTATATTTTAAGTACATCCACTGAGTTAAGAATTGATGAAAAGGGAAGTTTTTAAAAGCCAGGACTATCAATTACCAGTCTATGACACTCATGTAGACTGCAGATGAGGGTGGCTCAGATGTAGAAGATATGACTGGCTTCTGGACATATTCTTCAGGTAGACCTGACAAGATTTACTGAGAGAATAGATGTAAGGTGTCAGAGACGGAGAGAGAGATGAGTCAAGAATGACAACGAGATTTTTGGCAGAGCAACTGGAAGAGTTGCCCTTAACCAAAGTAGGAAAGAATACATGAGGGGTAGATTTCAGGAAGGCCATTAGTAGCCCAATTTTGGGTCTGACAAGTGTGTGATACCCAATAGCTAACCAAATAGAGATATCAAGTAGGCAGGCTCATATGGAAATCTGGAATTAGGGAGAGAGATCTGAGCCAGAGACATACATTTGGAAATCACTAGCATATACACGGTAGAAAAAGTCACGAGGGGCTGGGTGCAGTGGCTCATACCTGCAACCCCAACACTTTGTGAGGCCAAGGCAGAGAGATCACCTGAGGTCAGGAGTTTGAGACCAGGCTGGCCAACATAGGGAAATGCTGTGTCTACTAAAAATACAAAAATTAGCCGAGCATGGTGGCACGAACCTGTAATGCCAGCTACTCAGGAGGCTGAGGCAGGAGAATCACTTGAACCCAGGAGGTGGAGGTTGCAGTGAGCCGAGATCACACCACTGAACTCCAGCCTGGGTGACAGAGTGAAACTCTGTCTCAAAAAAAGAAAAAGTCATGAGAGAGAAGATTGAGGACTGAGCCCTCGGAAAAAACAATGTCCAAATGGAGAAAGATGAGGAGGAGCAAGCAAAAGAGGCCATGATGAATGGATTAGAAAGGCAGGAGGAAAAGCCTGAGGGACTGAGGTCCTGAAAGCCAAGTTGAAGACGCTGTTAGAGAGATGTCCTCCATTGGCTCAAATTCTGCTAACAGATTAAATAAAATGAAGTGTACGAAAAATGTCTAGATTTATTACAGAAAAAAATTAGTGATAATCTTGAGGAAAAACAACGTTGGAGGAGTACTGAAACTGAAGACTTACTGGTGTGAGATCAAGAGTGAATGAAAAGAAAATTGAGTTCATGAGTGTAGACATGTTCTTTTAAGGACATCATACTTAGAAGTCATGGCTGAGAATGTTGTTATTTTCTTCCACAGTCATGGAAAATAATAGACAATTAATTTCTAATTTTATATAACAGGTGTAGTCTTCAAATTTTACATAACAATTATATATTTTAAAAGTTATAAAATTATACACATGTGGCATTAAAAATGCCAGACTGAGGTGTTAAATTCTTAAAACTATAGAACTAAAAGTCACCTTAAACAATTCTAGATTCCATAAGCTGAATATCACTTTGTTCATGCTTATACATAAAGACCAAGAAACACTAAACGTTTCAAGGAGAGTATTTCTGGCTTGATAAAAATCAGCCAATTCTAGAACAGTTGATACTCATCAAATATACAAAGTAATTGATCACAGTAAACTACTGAGTTCTATTAACAGGAATAAAGTGGCAGAAATGCAGAAAATAGTCTTATGTTATAAATGAAATTTAAAAAATTATATGAAGTCACTGTGGAAAAATGTGGTGTGGTGAATACTGAAATATATCCTTTTCTAAAAGGAAGGATAATGTCACACATGCCGGACACTTTTATGAATAAGAGTTACTGCATTAGTAGCACCTTCCTTTTAGCACAAGGTCAGCACATTAGCACCTGTGGGCCAAATCCCACTGCCTGTTTTTGTAAGTCAAGTATCTTGGAACCCAGCCACGCTTATTCACTCTACAGTTCACAGAGTCAATTAGCTGGGTGTGATGTTGCACACCTGTGGTCCCAGCTAGCAGAGAGGCTGAGGTGGGAGGATCACTAGAGCCCAGAAAGTGGAGGCTGCAGTGAGCCATGATCACAAAACCGCACTCCAGCCTGGGCAACAAAGACCCTGTCTCAAAAATATATATACAGTCTGCAAAGCCTAAAATATTTACTAACTGACTCTTTGCAGAAAAATCTGACCAAATTCTGGTTTAGTAGATGAAAGATCCTTTGATACATTTTAATAAAAGTTTTACCCAATATACTGAAATGTTTATATTAAATATAGATCCCCATACAATCCCTTGGCAATATTCAGATTGAAGATCCAATATTTCAGCACTCAGGCACTGACAACAAAAATTTAATAACTAGCAATCAAGGTACAGTGTCAATGGAGCATGCAGCTTCCATTTGCAACACAGCAGATATTACAAGAATTCTAAAAAAATTATCTTAAGATGTGTTATCAAAGCAAAGGTTTTAAATACATTTTAATTGTGAAATAATCCGTATACTCTAGATCTAACCTCATTTGTAAAAAATGGTTCCATACTACATTATTTTCTGGGAATGAAAATTGAGCTATTTCCTATTGGTAAGGATTTGCTTTTAATAATGATAAATTCCTACTGATAAGGATCCATCTTTTGATATAATGATGCTGTAATAAATGTTCTTATATGTAAGTATATACGTAACAAATCTATACAAGTATCCTTAATATACATATATATCCTTACTATGTTATATATGTGTGTGTGAATATGCTACTCAATTAATGTTCGAAATGCATTTACCAACAGTGTACGACATGTCTTTTTCAATGAGACCATTTCCTTTGCAGCAACACAGATGGAGCTGGCGGCCACTATTCTAAGCAAACTAATGCAGAAATCAAATGCCACATATTCTTACTCATTTAGTGGAAACTAAACAATGAGAACTCATGGACACAAAGAGGAGAATAACAGGCAAAAGGGTCTACTTGAGGGTGGAGCATGGCTGGAGGGAGACGACCAAAAAACTACCTTTTGGGTATTTTGCTTATTATGTGGCTGATGAAATAATCTGTAGCCCAAACTTCCATGATACAGTTTACCTATATAACAAACTGCACATGTACCTCTGAAGCTAAAATAAAAGTTCACTAAAATGTAAAGAAATTCCTTTCCCCTCACATTTGCCAATACTCGTTATTTTTCAAATAAATTAATGACTGGAAAAAATGGTAACTCATTTTTTGCTGATTTTCATTTTTCTGATTACCAGGCAAGGCTGAATATCCTAGGAAAAATATAAAATTTTTAATCATGAATATTAGCCCAAATTAGGATTAGTTTGACAGCATATGGCTGTCTCCTATTAAATGTTGTCATAGGCTTACCTGTGATACTCTTCATTCTCAGTGTCAGGAAATTGCTGACTTTCAGGTGTTCTGCTCTTGCTTTGTGGAATTAATCCATCATCACCATTGCCAGCAGCGGCATCATTAGTCAGGTTTTCTGGTAATCCCATATTATTACTTCCGTGCTTCTTCATGTCTTCTTCAGCCTTGAGTGGAAGTTTGATATTAAGGATATTCACTTTATTGAATAAAAAGAACCTTTTTGATTGATTTTATCAATTGACTCAGTTTGTCATTATTGTAGTCATTAAAAATATTTCACACTTAAGTTTGATCATATATACAGAACAATTACCCTCTAATTTTAAGATGTAATTATCATATCATTGTAAAGTTTGCTTCATTTCTGCTTGACTGAATAAAACAGAATTTTTTAAAATTCAAAAAGGGCCCTCCTTCATTTTGTGCTTTTATTCCCAATGACTCTTCAGAATCTTATATATGTATTTATCCCATTTGACTCATGGAAACACACAAATAAAAATACAAAGATGCAAAATGTGTCTTCTTCTGTCTTTACCACCTAGATCTCACATTAAGCAGTCAGATTTAGAGGATGAGACACTGTGGGGCTTCAGGAATAGAAAGGAAGATTGCCCTTTTCTGCACTGAGATATTCTTCTCCCCCACTGCCTTTGATCATTTTTTTTCATTTGGTCCCTGGGATATCAAAAACATGATGGTTCTCACTGAAACATGGGAACCAAAGTTCGCCACAACACAAGGAACAGAGTGAAACTGCTGAGGTACAAGCGTGGATGCCCAGAAAATAAGATGTTCCCCAAATTTCACATTCGATAGCCGTACAATTTTCTAGCTGGAAGATACACAGAATAAGAAATTATCTTCTTTAGCCACATTAACTATTGATAATCAGACTAAAACCAAGAAAGATAAAATGATTGATCCAAAGCTTCTAAAGTCGCATGACCTAGCACTTTACGGCACCATTCAGGATTATTCCATAATAATGAAAGAATATCTCTGGGGTTTGTATCTCTTTAAAACTCAATCTACAGAATTCTTTCTGAGTTAAATATTAAATTTTTCACTGATGATTTATGCTACTTACATGATAGGATCATGTGTGCCTATACTTACAACACTTTATTAAACAACATAATGTAAAAATCTAATTCAACAGAAACATTTGAATATAATGGTATACCTCTCTATCACAATCCTTGTTTATTTCTGGTTCTTGAGACATTTCCTGCAAATGCAAAAATAGAAGGTTAATTTGCTTGTTGTATTTCTGTGATGTTTCCTCTTTTGGAATGCATGTTTTAAAAATAATTTTATTTTAAGTAATCAAGTATAGACAATGAAAAATTAGAAAATAATTAAAATTAAAATTTAACTGTTAAAATAAATAATTAATTAAAATTAAAAATTAACTTTTTAATCTACGTTCAGCTACTGCCACATCACTGGCTTCTGACTAACATGAGAAAAATAATTCACCTTAGCCAACGGGAGAAGATAAACATGAACCAGCAAACTTAACTTTGTCACCATTTGTTTGGACTCCACTTAATTTATTACGTGTTAAATCTGCCAAAAATGCATCAGCGGATGATTTGTAGTGTTGCAAAGTCTTCCTCACTTGAAAAGAGTTTACCTCACCAAACCCTAACCAGTGAGCCTCTACAGATTACTAACTGAATTGTAGGCATGCTTTCAGTTATTAGGAGCTGAAATCAACACCAAACAGAAAGAAATGCAAATTCTTAAATTTTAATTGAAATTATATGTCGTAATATGATAGTGTTGTGTATCTAGTTTATCTGCTTAAGTCCAGTTCTAATATATTCTAATGTGTACTAATGACAGTGGATAAAAATTTTAATAATCTGTACTCATTTTCTGCAACTGCAGTAAGTTCAAATGTTATTGTGTTTCTGCACTAACACCAAAGGTCCCATTCTGCAAGATACAATTCTTGTAATAGGCATTTGGGTTGCTTTTATGACCTGGTTCCCTCCCTGAAGAGAAACGCTGAGGTCAATGAGAGATCACAAGGCAGAATATATCTTTCACTTTGCTATCAGTGACTGCAATATAAAACTGCAGATTTTCAATCACTGGCCATGATTACTCTTCAACCACGAATCCAGCTCAGGGACCATCAGTGTTACATTGTTCATAATTCTATTGCTTAATAATATAATCCAATAATTGATGTTACTTTCTTTATCATGTCAGGGTGTTGTAAGAATAAAAGAACAAAGTTCTGGAATTTCTTTTGCCTCTATTCCAAAAGGAAAGATTACCTATAAGCTAATCAAAAAGGTAGATAAGAATATTTTAAATAAGAATATTGTAAAGTAAGAGTATTTTAAAGTTTATAGTGGTTATGTTTTTTAAGTTAAGTTTCAAATGCTAACTTAGAATCTATTGATTCTTCTGTTAATGAGGTTGCTGAATTTATTAAATTTTATGAATCTATTAAAAAGTTCTTAGAAAAAAGAATCTATTCATCCTCAAAACCTAGTCTGAAAGATAATTTCATTTGGACTACCTAATATTATTAAAGCAAAGAAAACAACATTAAATCAAACATTTAAATGTAAAATTTTCCATGCCTCTGGCTGGCTATTTTCACTGCCTTTAAGCCTTTGTGATTCTTCCTCTGATGTCAGCTTTAAGTCTTGTTCTGTTGAGAAATCCATATATTCAGTTAAAATGAACCACTTAGAACAGTTAAAAACTATTGCCTTTATAAAAATAGATTTAAGACAACATTTTATTTTATCTCATAAATTGAGTGTTTAGTGTTTCATGAAATAGTTACTTAGGAAATCACTCTCTAAGACTTCAACAAACCACTTAGGGAGACGCCTGATGAGATTCACTCACAAATTCATCCACCCAACATAAATGAACAAAACCACCAGAAACACAATTTTAAAATACAGTAGAAACATATAAGGTAACACAGAATGTTGTTCTCCACTTCCTAATCATGAAGCAGTAAATGTAATGAAAGGAAATTTAGTTTTAAAGAGAAACAAGTTTTCCTGCACTTAACTACTCTGACTCTAAGGATAGTAACAGGCAGGGCCCAGGTAAGGTTGTGTTGACCCTGTCCAAGAAGCCAGAGCCCACAGGTATGGGTCCAGACATCCCAGAGCAAGGTTAAGAAAACAAATTCCTTTACCGTCTCCCCTTCCCCTCAGCATTTACTCATAGCTATTTGTACAAATGTATATATTTTGCAAGTTCTTCTTTTCCTTCAATGTAGTTGCAAAGTCACAAGCTATGCTGAGGTTGCAAAACTGTCACTATATGATTAACTGCCTTTGTTCTGCTTCTGTAAGCTTGCCTTTATAAGCCAGGCTCTGTCTTTGTTCAGGACTCAGCATTTGGATGCAAATCCACTGAACCGGTGTGCACCTAAATAAAATCCTCCTGTTTCACCCACTGGGTCTCTCCTGCCTCCTGTTTTCTGCAACAATAGTACCTTATAAATGATTTCCAAAACTACTACTGACACCTTTATTAGTGCACAGTGTCTTCCTAATATCTAAAATGTTTCCCTCTACTATTCTGACAAATTTATTTTCTTTTCTTTTTTTTTTTCTTCTTCTTCTTCTTTTTTTTTTTTTTTTTTTTTGAGCCAGGGTCTTTCTCTGTCACCAGGCTGGAGTGCAGTGGCACAATCTCAGCTCACTGCAACCTCTGACTCCCTGGTTCAAGCGATTCTCTTGTCTCAGTCTCCCAAGAAGCTGGGATTACAGGCATGCACCATCATGCCCAGTTATTTTTCATATTTGTAGTAGAGATGACGTTTCATGATTGGCCAGGATGTTCCTGATCTTTTGACCTTGTGATCCACCTCCTCCAGCCCCCCAAAATGCTGGGATTACAGTTGTGAGACACAACAACTGGCCTTATTTTCATCTTTTAAAACAATGATATGTGAAGTCTTCCTTGATTCTGCATGTCTTTCCCCAGATAAAAAGGTACCTCCTTCTTGAGGCTGCCTTCTGACTTCACTGATTTTTCTACTGCATCTTTACCACCTGAACTCTACGTTATTCCCCCACATATCTGTCCCCTCTGCTCCAAGACTGCAGAGAACAGTCTTGCACATCATCTTTGTAAAAACAGTCTTTATTTTACTCAGAAATTTCTTATTGAGTCCTGCTACATACATGCTAGGCATTAGGGTTTAAAAACAATGAAAATAAAGCATATCAGGGATGGCTTTTCTAGAACACATGCCCAAGCACAGACTGAAATATTGAGGCTAGCCAGATTAAAAGTGGTAGAGGGAAGGAAAGGGTAACAGCATTCCACACAGCAGCAAGAGCAGGAGTGAGGCCTGAAAGAGTGAACGAGTGAGTAGGACATTACCAGCAACTCAGTAATGCCAGAGAAAGGGCGCACAGGGAAAAGGGCTAAAGATGGAGAGTGGGGCAGAAGTCAGATTATGAAACCTGATGTGTAATTTTAAGATGCTTGGACATTAATGTTCAAGAGTGATCCCTGGTCCTATCTGCATTTAGAAAAATATCATTTTAATGCCAAAACCAATATTCCTAGTGAGCCAATAGTCATTAAGACAAGGTGACAGATAGCTCTTGTGGACACAGCTGAGATGTTACTATGTAGCAAATTCTCAATAATTCTCATGAGCACTTGGAAAGTGAATTCTATAATAATTCAAAGAAATTATAATCAATCACTTAATATTTGGTTTGGGAAGGTGCTTTCTAAAGTTATAGTGCATACGAATATAATTCATAGTTGTGAATTCAGAGATGTGACAATAAAGCAATGAAACTACACTGTGTTTGAGTCAGTAATCTTCAGATTTCTCTCTCGTCTTCCTACCCGGTCTGTAAATTCTAAGTATAATCTTGGTACTCACTCTCAAGTTTATGTTAAATACTAGCCTATAAAAAAACACTCTTTCTCTTACTTCTTTTTGTTATTTATATGTTGCTGTTATTAAAGGAAGAACACAAAAATGCCCCACTGAAGGGATTCTATTTGGTTGCAGGCTACAAGAGGGGAAAAACAGAAAGCATATTTTGCAGAAAATAGTATTTCAGAAATCAGAACTATGACATGAAGTCAAGCAGGGCACTCTAGGACTGAATTTGCTGTGCTTCTTTAATACACTCCTTGCTCTCTTTCTTTTCTGGCAGCCGTGACTCACACAGGTCATGGAGACTATCATTCCCTAAGAGGAACACAATTCTGATATTCATCTTTATCTATTAAGTTCACCTATCCCAATTCTGTGTTCTGTGGATGCCAACTTTCGGTCACTGATGGTGATACACATGGACAGTTTCATCAACTTTCAGATTCTTTGATCTTTGATAAGTCTTGTTACTGAGAGTCAAAGTAGTAGGATGTGAGTTATAAATGCTGGTTATCCAATTACCTACTCAAAATATACTACATGAATATTCCATTAAACATGCATAGGAAAAAAATGGTCATTCCTGCTGACCTGCAGCTCTTTGCTCTTCTGTATTCACCAGAAAATTTCCTACTCCTTCCTCATGTCCAGGTTAAATACTAGTGTACGACCTGGAAACCTGTAAATCATCTGACATTTCTCTCGGTCCCCCAAGCCTTTCTCATTCAATTATCACTAAATCATATGGACTATACCTCTCTTCTGCCTCTGCTTTATATTCCCACTGCCACTGGGAACATAAACTTTACAAAATGGCTTCTATTTAAAAGAAAACCGTCAACTACTAATGTTAGTTCTTACATGAAAAAATTAAGCAAAACAAATAAAAAGGCATAACACCATAAAAACAAAGATCAACATATTAAAATGAGTAACTGAGATTCCTAACTTTATTCCACCATGGATAGGTGAAAACCTTATAATACATTGATACTAGTCCAAGGACGTGTGACGAAAACTATAGCTGACTATTGCAAAAGCTTCCTCTGTCTCCTGGTTTCTTTCCATGGTAACCTTCCACCAACCCCAGGAAACTATAGGCCACAGTCCAAACTAAATCTGCCTTATGGTTTGTAAATAAAGTTTTAAAGGAGCTCAGTCATGCCTGTTTGCTTACATAGAATCATGGTGGCTTTCACTCTACAACAGCAGACAACAGCAGGGGTAAGTAGTTATGACAGAGACCACATAGTCTAAAATATTTCCCACCTGGTCCTTTACAGGAAAAGCTTGCTAACCCATTTTACACCATAACCAGAATGCCTTAATACTCACATTTAATCTTGTGACTCCCCTGCTCCCATGTCTCCAATGAGCCCCTGCAGCAAACATTGTCGACTCCCTACCAATAGCCATTCCTTATTCTTTCTTGCAGAAGAAACACAAGTCTATTGGGATGTTTATTATCCCAATCTCCCTCCTCAGCCTTAGAAAGGGAAACGTTAATTCTAAGCTAATCACGTATTTGCATTCCCAGTGCCTGGTTTGGGAATGAGCAGGTAGTGTAACACAGCCAATGAAATGTTACAGGAAGCCCCTTGTGTACTTCTAAGTTTTCTCCCTGTTTAGAAAACACAGGTGAAGAAAAGAAGCCCTTGAGATGTTGTGTTGTGAGAACAAGATGTTTGGAGCTGTTGCAGATTACCCAACCATGAAAGGAGACATGAGTAAAACACTGTCGACAGCACAGAAAGAGGGACAAGAGGGATCCCTAGGATATCACTGAACAAACAAAACAACTCTGGTTCCTACTGTTTTCACCACTGTTCATCAGTATTTGCAGTCCAAAGCATTCTACCTGGTAAACTTCCCATGGCCCACAGGATAAAATCTACTCATTTCTGTAGTATTAAAAAGTCTGTCATAAACTTGCCTTACCTAAGTATTCACCTCATTCCCAACCTCTGGTATCTCACACTTTTGGTGCTGGCAGAACTGAACTGCTCAGAAACCCTGCAAAGTTCACTCAAGCATCTTGTCTTTTGCACTTGCTGCCCTTCCTGCCAAACAGGCAATCTCCTTAGATGTTCCTTCTGGCCAACACACAATCCTGTTGCATGTTTCTTCTGTCAAACATTATTCTTCTGCTTCTTTACCTAGAAAAATTCTTCTCACTCTGCATGCTTCCCTTGAATCATACCTACTTTTTTTTTTTTTTTACCAAAACTTTCCTTCCTCCTCACTTATGTCTGGCACATAATCAATATATAATAAATTATAAGCTTCCAGTGGGCATCTAGCACACAGTAAGAACTGAATAAAGTAGTAAAATAAAAAAATAATGACAATGATAATAACAAACTCCTGTCTGTATTTTTAATTGTGTTCTATTGCATTAGAAAAATGCTTAGTATCTAAAAGACATTCAATAGTTATTTGTTAAGTGAAGTGAAAACATAAATGGAAATATTTTCTTTGTAAATTCTATTGAAAAAGCACAGAAATGAAATAGAGACAGCTCTATTATGAGCACCTTAAGGATCAAAACTACATCTGCTCCATCTTTATCTCCTGCAACTTATAAAACCAAACTTATAAAAGTTCTTTGATAAATTGATGGCTAAATTAAAGGTGTTCTCATATCGTTTGGGTTATACAATGTATTAGGTGTCCACAACCAGGTAGCATACTAGCATTTTTGTTATTGTGAAACATTTTTCTAATTTTATTATAATCTCCTGAGCCTAGAGTTGAGAAATTTGTATATTTATTATGACAATCTTTTGGCAAATGGTAGCAGAGCATTTGTTCTAACAAAATTGCTGTTATCATGACAACTAACCAGCAGGTAGAAGAGCACATCTTCCTCCAACAAAGTAAATGTGTCTCTTTCCAACTTCAAATGAGGAAGAATGAAGTCAGTAATAGTGAGACCTTGTTGGGACAAGCATATGTAACATAACTTTGCTTCAGCATTCTTTTGAGATCAAAAGTTCCTTACTTTTACTTTTTTATCTATGGTAGGACCACCCAGAGCAGGGGTCCTCAACTCCCATGCTACAGACCGGTAGCAGTCCATGGATTATTATGAACCCATGGATTATTATGAACCACACCACACAGGAAGAGGTGAGCAGTAAGCAAACCAGGGAAGCTTCACCTGTACTTACAGCCAACCAATAATAATGGCTCATATTATTGCCTGAACTCTGCCCCTTCCTAGATCAGTGACAGCACTAGCTACTCATTGGAGCATGAACCCTGTTGTGAACTGCCCACCCGAGGGATCTAGGTTGTGTGCTTCCTATGAGAATCTAATGCCTGATGATCTGTCACTGTCTCATGTTGCCGCCAGATGAGACCATCTAGTTGCAGAAAAACAACCTCAGATCTTCCACAGATTCTACATGATGGTAAGTTGTATAATTATTTCATTATATATTACAATGTAATAATAATATAAATAAAGTAGCACAATAAATGTAACATGACTGAATAATCCTGAAACTATCCCCACCTTCCCCCAGCCCATAGAAAGACTGTCTTCCACAAAACTGGTCCCTGGTACCAAAAAGATCAGGGACAACTGACCTAAAGTAATTCACTATCACAAGGGTTACCTGGATTGCTGTTTTCAGAAGAGATTTTTAGCATCTGTTTTTCTTCGTAGTCAGAAAGTAATTGGCAAATTCTATGTATAAAAATGTAATAAACCAAATTACTATTTTAATACTGACGTAAAACACTTACCAAATGTAAAATTCTTAGAGTATTTCAAACAATATCATAATATCAGAACTTAACAGTATTATCCCATCCACTTATGAGTACATTCTACAAACTTCTCTTGAAGCTTCTAAGTAAAGAAGACAAAAATGTAGGGTGAAATGCTCATAAATCGAGAGCAGTGTGACCCAGTAAATTAGCTTGCATTAGCATGACATAATAGAAAGCGTTCCAACTCTGCTTAAGTCCTAGCTCCATAATGAACAGCTGCTATTTGTTCTTGGATGGCTTGCTTATCTTCTTCAACAAAGTGAGGACTTTGCTACCTTCTTTCACTAGGTTGTTACAAAGATTTAACAAGATAACATTTTTTAAATGCTCAGAGAAATAGTAAAGCAAAGTAATAATCTGTTCCTAAACATTGTAACTAAAATTATCTTGGAATCCCAAATAAAACCCAATGCATATTTTGTTCATAGGTTCTAATATGCAAATGTTATAGTTTTCAGCAAATGTTATTAAGTCTTAATTTTGCTTCTTAGTTTTCCTGCTCCTTAGGGCTTATAATTCTGGGCATCTCAACTACGTCTTAGTTTGTAACTAAATTTACTCATAAATATCTCATTAAAGTAGATAATGTGAGTGTCCACTATTACGGAGTTGACCAATCACACCAACGGCAGAAAAACCAATGGATGTTAAGACCTGGCTTGGACCAGTGATCCTTCTGTACCGACTCCAACTCTGAGCCAGCAGATGTTTCTTAGGATAATGGTTTATATTGATGTTCAATTCCACCTGACATGGAGACCAAAACTCTACCTATATGTTTTTTAGTTTCCATGAAGAAGTTGTAAGTTGACATTCTCTAATTTTTGACATACACACTAACAACATATTTTGCACCAAACACATTATTCAGCTCTGAATCACCTCATAGACCATCTTACATGACTATTTTTTTAGTACAAATCACAATTTCAATATTTTGGTGGCACCCATTTTTTGCTTTGATTCACACTGTTTCCTTAGAGCTAGTCAGCAAATAGTCAAATGACCTTCCAGTGACTGACCAAACTATGGAATGCTTCAAGAATTTGTGCTGCTTCCTTATGCAGAAGCCATGCTAATTTTCTCTGTATTGTTCCCATTTTAGGATATGTGCTGCGGAAGCAAGCACAAAGCCCTATTTTTACACATGATTAGTGATGAGTCATGCACAGGGCTTGGTTCTGTTAAGTCCAACTAACCTACTTGAGATTCTGAGAATTCTCTTCAATGGCTCCCTGTGAGGTAGAATTTGAAGATATTTTAAAATCTTGAGTTACAGATGAAAGTAGCTTGGACGATTTTCATTATCATGTAAAACAGATCACTCAAGGGCCGACCACAACTGGGAGCCACTGCTTGGAGAAGGTTCATAAATGGACTTTCTACTGCCTAAGGTTCTATAGAGAATATAAAGGTGCCTCACAGTACAGATCTGATAGCAAAGAAGAAGAAACAAACACTGATCTCTTTCTGTCACATTATTTGAACCCCTCTGACCCTTTAGAACAAGCCCAATTAATATCTGCCAGAGAAAAGACCAACAACGGCCTCAAAGGATTTTGTACCATGAAGGTCTCAGCTAATTCTTGGCTAAGATGTGGTTTCCACATTAGGTTCTGAATACGGGGGCAAGTGTCATTTTGCTCACTTTGTCTGCAGATCAAGTCAGGATGCCCAGCTGCCAGAGCAGGGTGCTGGTGCTTTGGGAACAATGGCTGAGCATAGAAGCATAGATATGGGAACTTAAAGACTTGAGGGATCTGAATCAGTAAGGGCATCTTGGTGTCAAAGGTCAACCATTACCAGGCAACAGGACCAGTTTGAGTGGCAACAACGCAGCAACAGAAACAAGGGAAACATCAGAATGACTGGAATGTCCTTTTTATTCTCCTCCTTCTGACTTGATAAAAGGGACTGTCTTCCTTGGATTTAGTGAATCCCTTCAGTTATTGAAAAATTCAAGGAGTATGTAGGAAATAGTCACCAGAAGACAGTACAAGGTTTTCTGTTAAGCTGGACATTTCAAGACTCAAATAACTAAACAGAAAAATGAAAGATATGACACTGTTTTTTAATCCCATCCATAGGTGTTATACTTGGATGAAATGAACAATGTTGGGATCTCTAAGTATCAAGGTCTTAAAAGTCCTGAGATAAAGAATCCTGTATCCATTGGTACTTCTAAATCGTCTTGCTTTTTTTTTGATTTCTTGCTGATGCAGGGGACTAACTGACTGCCACTCTAAAACTAGCTGAACCGCACTATGACATCTCACCTGATATGTAAGATGCTATTGTTATAATTATTTTAAACCTCAATTTAGCATTAACTCGCCTTTTAATGTAAACACTTACACATTATGATGACTAGAAACAGCATAGTCTCTGGCCGTCTGTCCAGATAGATCTTTAGAAGAGACATCAATATTTTGCTCGAGTAGAAGGCTGACTATACTTGCTGATCCACAACATACAGCAAGTATGAGAGCATTTCTAAAATGACAGAGATAATTTCTCCCTTAGGAACTGTAATAAACTTATTTTAAAAGCTAATTTGATATACTTTATCAACTTAACATCTTACCTGTCCATACAGAATTAAAGATTTACATGCACTAAAACACACAAGCACTTGGGTGCTTAAGTGTTCATCTTTGTAAAATACCAACAAGGTTTAAAAGAAGGGACAACAAGGAAACCTCTTATCTCGGTGAGGTATTGGAAAGTAGAAGACATTAATTTAAAGTCTTTCAATGGGCAAAAAACAATGCTAGGGCCACTTATCTGAAGTGGACAAAGTTATAAGTGAAAATTTCCTTACAGCTTCCCTAGATTGATATGCTGTAATAGAAAATCAGCTAGAGGGTAAGATAAGTAAGACCTCTCTGCTTGCTGAAAGCAGTAATATTAATAATACTGGTAAGAATAGTCATAGGAGTTTCAGTTAATGATGCCAATAAGCATGTGCTAGGCACTGAATTAAATGCCATATATATCTTCCTTACTTATGCACAATCAATTTGAAGGATATATTCTCCTACTTTTCATATATGACAACACATTTGGTGGTAAATAAGATTCCCAAGGTCACACACTTACCAAGTAAGAAAGCTAGGGATTAAACCCAGTCTTGTGTGAATTCAAAGCCTAGCTCTTTTCTCTTTATCACCCACCTACGGCTTGCCTTCATTAAAGGAAAAGTGTATCCACTTAAAACTATCTTCACTCCCTCTCTCCATACCAATTAAAAATAAAACCATCAAAATACACTGGAAATAAAAAAGGAAAAGCTGTTGGACCCACAGTATGTGGGAATAGCAATTAATTGTCAAGTAGGGATAAGCTAACATTAATATTCTTCAAACAAGGCAACTTAAAGCAGACTCATTGAATAGAAAAAAGGATTTTCAACTCCTATTTATGTTTCATGCAGCATATTTAGCAGAAAAGCATATAAGACACAGAGGTTAAAAACTACTAGAAAAGGTTAAGAAGTTCAATACTGGGTCATAAAGTAAACTAAAAGCTAAAGTTCACATTTCATAAAATTAACATGAAATCCCTTTAACTAACATAATCTCATCTAACCAAAAACATCATACAACAAATAACATCAGTCAATACAATAAGAGAAGATGAATCCTACTAAAACTGTTCTTCATGTTGCCCATTCGAAATAATTGTTTTTCTACTTAACTGATTTGTGTTGATACTCATCACTATGTCCCAATAAGTATAATTTAATCTTACTAATTTATTATTTATGACTTGAGTGACTGCTATCAATCTCGAACAACACACAGATTAAAAGAAATAACTATACCTTCCACATCTGTCACGTGCACTTAAATTAGCTTTTTTCTTGATTAAAAATTTCACCACTTGCTGTTTTTGTCCATGTACACCAAGCAAAAGTGGTGTGAGGCCATGCTGTAAAACAATATAAAACAAAAACAATATGTAATTCAAAAAATTACCTATTTCTCAGCTGAACTGGAAACTTTATATAAGATCCCGTGGACTTACACTCATAGAAAGTAAATCAAATGTAGCTGCTTCCATCTTACTCTTCTGTGCTTTCCCACATGTTGCTGCTTCCCTTGGAAACACCCCTTCGCTGCCTGACCACATCAATTCTGATCATCTCAAAAACTCACTTTCAACATTTACTGCTTCTAAGACTCTTTGCTTCTAACCCAGCATTTGGCATGGCACTTTTGGATGACGATTTTTTTTCCATTTAAACAAAGAGCTTCTTGAGGGCAGGGGATGTATCTTTTATCTCTATATTATCCAACCCTAAGACAAAATTCTTGTGTATAAAGCAAGAATTTGAATGTAAAATATTTCTTTAGTTTCACATGTTTTACCAAAAGTTCAAGCTCCAATGTGCAATAAAAATTGCTATTAATACTCCTACTGCCCATTTGAAGAATTTTTCCATTCATTCATTTAAAATCTATTTGTATTTACTTTTTCCAGATTGTTAACTAAATCATCAGTTCATAGGATTACTGAAACTAACAGAATTCCCGTCTGTATTCTTAATAACTCCATGGTTTTTAGTGTTTAAACCTGCCATCTTGATTATGTCAAAGCTCTGCAAACATAAGAGACATAATGGATAGTCCACAATACAGCTTCAATTGATTAAAAAAAAGGTTTAGAATTTGCTACAATTCTAATTGAGAAAACTCTGCTCTTAACAATGACTTACTGACCTAAGCACTTGAATAACTGAACAAAGAGACACAAAATCCTGAGAGGGCCATTCTCTACTTAATGAAAGACTACTCACTGCAAATTTCTAAAGACCTTATGAATGGCAGGGAAGAACTGAAGGTATAAAGGAAAAGGCATTATTCCGTAAGCTGATAGCGCCAATAATATTCATTTTAATGTCTCATCCACATATAAAAGTCAGACTTGGCCAGGAATGGTGGCTCACACCTGTAATCCTAGCATTTTGGGAGGCTGAGGTGGGTGATTCACTTGAGCCCAGGAGTTCAAGGTCAGCCTGAAAAACATGGCATTAACCTCATCTCTACTAAAAAACAAAAAAAAAACAAAAAACAAAAACAAAAACAAAACACTGAGATTGGAGAACCACCTGAGCTTGGGGAGGTCAAGGCTGTGGTAAGCTGTGATCACACCACTGTACTACAGCCTGGGGAACAGATTGAGACCCCATCTCAAAAACAAACCAAAAAAAAAGTTAGATTAATGTTATTGGAAAGGAAAGATTGAAAGGAATTAGCACATATCCAACTCCAACTCTTCTGGAAATATCTTAAGTTTCTGAGACATAAGAATTTACATATTACACTTATGTATTCATGGTTCTTAAGCAGAAGTGTATCCAGATTTTGAGAAATTTGTTGTTGTTGTTGTTGTTGTTAGAGACAGGGTCTCATTATGTTGACCGGGCTAGACTCGAACTCCTGAGCTCAAGCAATCCTCCCACCTCAGACTCCCCAGCAGCTGGGACTACAGCCCTGCAACACCACGCCTGGCTTCAAGGAAACATTTTTAAATGTACATATTAGACTTACTCTATCAAAACCTTCAGGGGAAAGCCTGGACTTGTGGATTATTTAAAAATTTTCCTGAGGTAACTGGAATGCACAACTCTAGCTGGAATCTAGTACAATAGATGATTACTTCAGTCTCAGCGCTCATCCACATAACCAATTCCCTTTATCATTTGAGGATTTGGCCAAAAAGAGGAAAGAGTAGGAGAGAGACTCATTTGCTGAAAACATCACATAATTTTCCCCGGTAAGAGTAGAACACGGTCTAGTAAACTCAAAATCCAACCTGATCTTGCTCCTTATAAGCCCCTTATCACCCACCTTCCCATCAAGATATTCTAGAGTTGAAAGCAGAGTTGAGACTCCAATTGGCCATTTTTACCAGAATAGGACACTAAGTCAGTTAATTACTTGTCGTTCCCTCTGCTCAAGTGTTTCCCACTACATTACCACCTATTCACTGCCTATCTGGATCCTCAGAGGCTTCCTGAAATTGATCTCTAAGCAGTTTACAACCCACTAACTCCCTCTCCCAAACTGAAAACTGTCATTCTCTAAAATTGAAAAGAACCTTGTCTCACCATACAAAGGAAACAAATGAATGATCAACAGCAACACACACACACACACAGAAAACCTCTTCATGGTCTTTCCCTCCGTTACCCAATTTCCAAATTGGCCTTGATATTTCTGATTGCTGTCTTTTTCCCTTTCTGCTTCTGCCTCATGTGCAATCAGAAATATCTTAAGACTTGTCACTGAGAAAAAGACTTGTCACTGAGAAATCCATCACCTCATATCTATTACTTTTTTGTTTGTTTGTTTTTTTGTTTTTTTGTTTTTTTTTGGAACTTGCCAAAGGGGCAGGATTACTATTCACTGAACTCTGTTTGAGTTTTCTTGGAGTTTTAATGTAAAACCTATTTCCAGGGCAAATTTTGTCATTTTACATTTATTAGGGGAAAAAAAACCTGGCATGAAAAAAAAACAAAGTATTACCTTATACAAATTCAGTGTTTTTTAAAAAAACATAAACCACAAGAGCATTAAAAAAAAAAAAACTGTACCCTCGAATGCTTCTTTAAAAGTAACAATATTTAAAATAAAGTCTTAGATAATAAACTCATTTCAAACTATTTTCATTCAGGTTATGCTTGAGCTTCCAAATATGGAAAACTGGCCTTACCCAGGTCAACGTTAAAATGAATGCATTTCAGTATTTTGAAGATGAAATTGGTAGACCCATACCTTGTTTTTTGATTCAATATCAGCACCGTATAAGAGCAGTGCTTTCGCCATTAATTTATCTTCATTGTAGATAGCATAGTGTAGAGCAGTATTTCCATACTCATCTGGAATATTTGGATCAGTGCCATGTTCCAGCAACATTAATGCACATTCATCTTCTTGGCATTGTACAGCCTGTCAGTATTAGACCAAAAATAAATTATAAGTCCTGAGAATTAAAAGTAACATTCCACAGCTTTCACCAACTAGTTCCATTTAAATGAGAAAACTCATTTTTATGCTATGTATTGAAATCAAAGCCATCTCATGCTGATATAGTTGACTACTGCATACCTTGATCAGAGCTGTCCTCTTTTTGTTGTCAAGGACATCAAGTTGACATCGTCTGTCCAGCAGGAGTTTTACTATTTCTGAATTCCCATTGGCAGAGGCCAGATGTAGAGCAGTCCTATGAGAGTGAGAAGACTTTTTAGGAAATTGTAGTGCACTATCTACAGCTACATCAATGATTCATGCAATAGCAAACACAGAAAGCCTGCTATTACTCTGCCTTCAAAACAAACTTAATTTCCCTTTGAAGAAAGCACACTACTTATTACCTCATGACTCACTGTATGAATGAAAGAGCAGCCTATTTGAATAGGAAGACCAGAGCCCTTGAATGGCATTCAACGTGGGCTGGAATCCTACTTGAAGCTCTGATGCTTCCCAGCTGTTGCTTACCTATTTTGGTTCTCAATTTCCTCATCAATAAAATGGGAATGAAAAGAGTCGATTTCTCAGAGGAAACCACAGTAATGCTTAAATAAGACTCTACACGAAAGATATAGAATAGTTCCTAACACAAATAACAACAGCTCAGTAATTGTAAGATATTATAATTTTTACTAATACCACTAAAGACAACATTTGAATTCAATGAGATGATACAATTATACCTACACTTTCAGGTATGTTTTAAAGATTACAGGTAACGATGTATTTTAGTGATTCTAAGATGATCATTGTCTCTATGTTTCACCATTTCTCACACTGAAATACCACTTATAATTCATGATTTACTATAACTATAATTGGCAGCATTTAAATAATTCTCTTATTGAGACATACAATAATGGGGCATCATACAATCCCTGGTGCCTTACATTAAGTAGAATATGTTACAATATAACACGTCTGGGGCGGTTCCAGTCAGATGACTAGCATTTAGATAAATTTTAGTTCTTAAAAGAAGTATGGAATAAGAGGGCTGAGGTGAAAACACAAACAAATTTCTAAAATAATCTATTTCTTACTTTGGTTTTCAAAAACTTTAAGCCAAAGAAAGCTTGAAATTCAAATGAATGGCATGGGCTCATTTTTATCAATACTTAGATTTATACAATGTATGTACATTAGATATTTCCAATCATTCATATTAGGATTTAAGACTGTTATAATTCTTATCCTTTTAAAATGAATTTATGAAACTATTTGTGGAGCTTTTTTTCAACGTTTACTTTCAGGGGTACAGGTGCAGGATGTGCAGGTTTGTTACATAGGTAAAAACGTGTCAAGGGGGTTGGTTGTACAAATTATTTCACTACCCAGGTGTTAAGCCCAGTACCCATTAGTTCTATTTCCTGCTTCTTTCCCTCCTCCCACCATTCACCCTCTGATAGGCCCCAGTGTGTGTCGCTTTCCTCTAGATGTCCGTGCGTTCTCATCATTTAGCTCCCACCTATAAGTGAGACCATGCGGTACTTGGTTTTCTGTTCCTGTATTAGTTTGCTAAGGATAATGGCCTTCAACACCATCCATGTCCCTGCAAAGGACATGCTCTCGTTCTTTCTTTTATGACTGCATAGTATTCCATGCTGTTTGTGTGCCACATTTTAGTTCTTAAAAGTACTAAAACAGTCTTTACCCAAGACTTATACATTTTCAGAAGGGTAGTTGAGGGTTATCTTTTACTATTGTCTACCTTCAGAAATGCTTTTGTTTGAAAGGAGGGAAGAAAAGTTTCAATTGAGATTACCTCCTAATGCCCCAATTTTAAATCTCTCAACTTGCTCAGGCCCAGCAGGTAAATATGAAGTTTTCAAAGACGGGAGGATCCTGAGAGATGGTAGAATATGCCTTCCACATAATAGGTGTCTGGCTTATGTTTGATGACTAAACGGATTGAAAGAATGCATAAACACAGCTTGGGAGCTCAATATTTTTAAAGAATGCTCCTGTTGAGTAGAGCAATACATTTACAATAGTAATGGTCATTTATATTTGCTATTTTAGTTTTCATAAATATATAACTAAAATAAAATAATTAATTCATACCTTTTACACATGTTTATATATATAATGAAAAGATAATTTTATAATAAAATGTATATACAATAAAATCTACAGGAACAGGTAAACAGAAACCCTCTACTTCTCAACAGGGTAAAAGTTCACAGAAGATAGCTATCCACAGGAATAAAAATAAATAATAAAATGTGAGAAATTATTTGTATCTATGCAAGTAGCATATTTCTTCTCTTTCCAAGGATTATTTCATTACTAGTGAAATTTAACTAAAACTTTTCAGATATTCATTGCAGAAATCACAGATAAGAGAAAGGGAAGAACTTCACTTACAAATCCCCAGAAATAAGTTTGATTATGTTTTCTACACGTTTTCAGGTAACACAAGAGCAGATTCTGTTTGTGTAGGTGTATAACAAACTGATTTTTTCCTCACTTGATATAGCAAAGCACATCTTTGCACAACATATCTCTGTATCTACTGACACCTTCAATGGTTACATGTTATTCCATCCTATGGATGCACTGAAATTTTTTCATAAAATCTTTATGTGAGCTCTTCTCAATACACTGCTATTTTAAGCAATACTAAGAAAAACATATGTGTCTATTTCATATAGATATTTCAGTATAATAGAGTTGATAGGTAAAAGGCATACACATTTTTAACATGTGGTTCTTATCATCGAAGTGTGTTAGAAAAGTTGCAGCAGCTTAAACTTTCAGCAACTACATAAATACCACTGTTCTTCACCCTCACAAACTTGGTGGATAGAAGACAGTATTTCATTCCTTTATTTATTTATTTTTATTATTAATTAATTTATTTATTTTTGAGATGAAGTCTCATTCCATGATCCAGGCGGGAGTGTAGTGGTGCAATCTCAGTTCACTGCAACCTCCACCTCCCTGGTTCAAGCAATTCTCCTGCCTCAGCCTCCTGAGTAGCTGGGATTGCAGGTGCATGCCACCATGCCTGGCTAATTTTTTGTATTTTTTAGTAGAGACGGGGTTTCACCATGCTGGCCAGGCTAGTCTCAAATTCTTGACCTCGTTATCCACCTGCCTTGGCCTTCCAAAGTGCTGGGATTACAGGCGTGAGCCACCGCGGCCGGCCTTTCATTTCTCTTCTAACTTCAATAGAAAACAGTATTTCATTCCTCTTCTAACTTAAGTTCCTTCTCTTACCAGGAACACTACGTTTTCCTATGTGCACAGGTCACTGGTAGATATGCAAAAAAGTACCTTGCCCAATCTTAAATTGAGCTTATTTTATTATATCTGCATATATATGCTTGGTTCAGTGGCTCAGGCTTGTAATCTCAGCACTTTGGGAGGCTGAGGCGGGTAGATCACAAGGATAGGAGTTCAAGACCAACCTGGCCAAGATGGTGAAATTCTGCCTCTATTGAAAATACAAAAAATTAGCCGGGTGTGGTGGCGGGCACCTGTAATCCTAGCTACTCAATAGGCTGAGGCAGAGAATTGCTCGAACCCGGGAGGCGGAGGTTGTAGTGAGCTGATATTGCGCCACTGAACTCCAGCCTGGGCAACAGAGTGAGATTCTGTCCCAGAAAAATAAATAAATAAATAAATAGTTGCATATATAAATAGGCTTTTGTGTTTTCTTCTGGTATTTTTCTCCTTTTGTATATTTAAAAATTTTAATCTATACTCCAGGAACTTACTTTTGTGACATAAAAATCTAGCTAGTTTTCTCCAAACAGCATGCATTTCATTTATTAATGATTAATCTTGCTTTATCAATATGAAACATCACCATTATCAAGTGCTAAATTCTTACATATATTTGGGTATTTCTGGATTTCCTATTCTGTTCTATTCATTGATATTTTTTCAGTTGTTAGTAAACAATTTGTGGAAATAACACATTCACATTTTGATATCTGGAAAAGCAAGTCTTTTTCCATTCTGTTACAAAAAATTAACTTATTACAGCAATAAAATACAGGATGTGCAGTGTAAAAATGCTAAAACTTTGCTATTTTTATTTGGCTTACGTAAAAGTGATAAACACAGAAAAAGCTCACATCTTAAGAAAAACGAATCTTCCTATTCAAGGACACAAACCATCTTCTCATTTCAGTTTCCTTGTAAGGTTCCTCAGTAAAGGACATATTTACATAGGGTACATTGATATAAAATCCATATTGGATTTTATTTGAAAAATATTTAGCCCAGAAGTTGATATATTATGGGACTTAGTTCTCAATATACACCTTTCTATAATGTATAGAACATTGTTTTAAAATGTGTACATTAAAAATAATCTGCTGCATCGACTTGATTTTGCGAGTTAAGTCACTTTCATACAGTCTATTAGTGTTCTATAAGGGAAATTATAATCGGATAGGAAATCAGCTAAAGTTTTGTTTCTGTGTTGTTGTTCATAAAGGGCCTGTGCCCTGACCTCTCTGAGGTTTCCACACCCAGGGTGGTGTGGGGCCTGCGGAGGAACAGAAAGCCAGGACCCCGATCCCTCCAGGAGGGTATGCCCCCATCATCCCCCCACGTCCCGCCTCCTCCCAGCCCAGGCCCGGTTACCTCTTTTGTTTGTCCGTCTTGTTCACGTCAGTGTCCCTGAGCATGACGATGAGATCCTTTCTGGGGACTTTACCCCACCAGGCAGCTCTGTGGAGCTTGTCCAGATCTTCTCCACTGACGTGGTACCTGGGCTCCATGAAGGCGCTGTCGTCGTAGTCTTCCCAAGCTTCCACGTTGCTCTCCCCGCGCCCCTTGCAGCTGGGGACGTGGTACCTGGGCTCCATGAAGGCGCTGTCATCGTCGTCTTCCCAAGCTTCCACGTTGCTCTCCCCGCGCCCCTTGCAGCTGGGGACGTGGTACCTGGGCTCCATGAAGGCACTGTCGTGGTAGTCTTCCCAAGCTTCCACGTTGCTCTCCCCGCGCCCCTTGCAGCGGGGGACGTGGTACCTGGGCTCCATGAAGGCGCTGTCGTCGTAGTCTTCCCAAGCTTCCACGTTGCTCTCCCCACGCCCCTTGCAGCTGGAGACGTGGTACCTGGGCTCCATGAAGGCGCTGTCCTCATAGTCTTCCCAAGCTTCCACGTTGCTCTCCCCGCGCCCCTTGCAGCTGGGGACGTGGTACCTGGGCTCCATGAAGGCGCTGTCGTCGTAGTCTTCCCAAGCTTCCACGTTGCTCTCCCCGCGCCCCTTGCAGCGGGGGAAGCAGTGGCAGCACCACTTGGCCATCTTGCTCCTAAGTGTCTTCATAGCAGAGGCATGGTGGTCCCCAGAAGTGCCCACGTTGCTCTTGCCGCTCCTCCTGCAGCAGGGGAAGCAGTGGCAGCACCACTTGGCCATCTTGCTTTTAAGTGTCTTCATAGCGGAGTCGTCCTGGTCTCCAGAAGCACCCACGTTGCTCTTGCCGCTCGCCCTGCAGCAGGGGAAGCAGTGGTGGCACCACTTGCCCATCTTGCTCCTGAGACCAAATGGCTTCTTCACAGCGGAGGCAGCGGGTATTGAAGAAACCTCAGCCACCATCTGCTTTGAACAGCCAGGGGAGGCCGGTAGTCGCGAGCACATCGCGTCTACCAACCAGTTTCACCAACTAGCAGGAAATTCTGGGTTTCCGATCTGTTTGAAGAGAAAGGTCAATCCCAGCCAAAACCTGCCAACCCCAGCAGGCGAGCCCAGCCCACCCCACCCGGGAAAACCCACACCCAGCCGGGGAAAGCCCACGCCCACCCAGGGTGATCCCACGCCCCCCCCCCCAGGAAGGGCCAACCCCCGCCGCGCCCCGCCCAAAGGAAACACCCAACCCAGCCAAGGGAATGCCAAGCCCAGCAGCGAAAAGGTCAAGCCCAGCAAAAGAACGCGATGGAGGAAACGTCAATCCAAGCGAGAAACACCGAAACACCGGGCAAAGCGATTAACGCCGAGCCAAGCGAGGAACGCCAAGCCAAGCCAGGAACGCAGAGCCAGGCCTAGCCGTTACAGGCTAGCCAAGCCGTTACGCGGGTGCGCGTGCGGTGTGCGCGCCTCAGGCGGCGTCATTGCACGTGGCACAGACAGTGGCCAATGTGTGCAACCTGCGCACAAGTCTTGGTGCCACGAATATCAGTGACAGCCTTGCGTTCCCGGCAAACTTCGTGGGAATTGGCGGAGCCTTCAGGCTATGGAGGAGAAGCCTCTGGTTGGAAAAAGCCTCTTGAAGCAGGACAGGGGCTAGAGCGCCTGGAACTGGAGGATGCTGACAGGCTCCTCTGAGGAAAGCCCGCAAGACACTCGTGGCGGTGCTGTTGCCGGTGGCCACGGCTGCCGCTCAGAGCTCGGGCTTCTTTCTTATATTTGTTTTGGTTTTATTTTGCTACTATTTTCTACTTTCTTGATGTGATAGCTGAAATTTTATTTGAGAAATTTCTACTTTTCCGTCATACACATTTAGTGAAACACATTTTCCTGCCAGCACTGGCTTTACCTGTGTTGAATCAAGTGTGATATGTCGTATTTTTATTCAGTTTAATATATTTAATAGTTTCCCTTGAGACGTTTCCCTTAGGAGTGTGCTTGCTGTTTAGCGCTATTCACAATAGCAAAGACATGGAATCAATCCAAATGTCCATCAATGATAGACTGGATGAAGAAAATGTGGTACACATACAACATGGAATACTATGCAGCCATAAAACAAGAATGAGATGATGTCCTTTGCAGGGACATGGATGGAACAGGAAGCCATTATCCTCAGGAAACTAATGCAGAAACAGAAAGCGAAACACCTAATGTTCTCCCTTATAGTAGGACCTGAACAATGAGAGCACATGGACACAGGGAAGGAAACAACACACAATGGGGCCCCTGGATGGGGGCGGGAGAGGGAGAGAATCAGGAAAAATAGTTAATGCGTGCAGGGTTTAATGCCAAGGCAATGGGTTGATATGTATAGCAAACCACCATGGCACAAATTTACCTGTGTAACAAACCTGCACATCCTGCACATGTACCCCAGAACTTAAAATAAAATAAATAAAAATGTAAAAAAGAAAAAAACCAACAAAACGAAAATGTGTGCTGTTTATCTTTCAAGTATTTAAGATTTTGCTGTTATCTTACTTTTTTATTTTGAATTGGATGCCATTTTGGCTGGAGGATACATTCTACATGATTTCAGTTCTTTTAAAACTCTAATGTTTGTTAAAATGCAGGACACAGACCATCTTGGTTTATGTTCTGTGGGTACCTAAATGTTCTGCTGTATTCTGATGCTAGGGGGTGGAGGAGCAGGGGTTTTTGTTGTTTCGTTTTGTTTTGTTTTTTTGAGGCAGAGTGTCGCTCATTTTGCCCAGGGTGGAATGCAATGGCCTGATCTCGGCTCACTGTAACCTTCGCCTCCCGGGTTCAAGCGATTCTCCTGCCTAAACCTCCCCAGTAGCTGGGATTACAAGCACCCGCCACCACACCCGGCTAATTCTAGTATTTTTAGTAGAGGCAGGGTTTTGCCATATTGGCCAGGCTGGTCTCCAACTCCTGACCTCAGGTGATGCACCCGCCTTGGCCTCCCAAAGTGGTGGGATTACAGGCCTGAGCCTCCGCACCCAGCCAAGGGTGGAGTACTTTATAAATGCCAGTGAGTGGCAGCCGCCAACATCAGTAGCTGCTGACACTGCTAGCGACTGGGGCGGACAGCGGCCAGAGCCGGAACCCAGGCTTCCTGCCACCTGTGCGTGCGGCGCACACCTGGAAGCTGTCCTCCCACAGCCTACACCGGGGGGCACAGCAAAGCTGGGACTCATGTTTGAAGGAAGGAAAAAAATCGAACGCGTAACCCAGCACTGTTCTTTCCAGATCCATCCCGCTGGCCCTCTTGTTTCCCACGTTTTTGAAAACTGGCTACTCTGACCTCAGATCCCTAAATCGCAGCCACTGAGACCTGGCTCTCAGAAGCCAAAGCCCTGGCACTTTCCAGGCTGAGCAGGAGGAGGTGAAGGCAGACTGGAGGCTGGTCCAAGACAGCTGAGGGCTGACCATAGGGGGTCATGCAGAGGCCACCACTGGGGCCGCTACACGTGACATGGGATTTGGGCCATTGGGTAGAAGGCGTGGAGATGGGGCACTGCCAGCGGAGCCAGGGAGGAAAGAGAACACTCTCCAAATTGTCTTCCAGGGTTTCCATGAGCATTTTATTAACTCAGAATCTGTCAGGAATAATACTAGGGAGTTACCTTTCCCTGAAGATGGCTCTTGTCAGAGTAGTGAGATAGGTGTGGGGGGGGGGGTAGGGGGGAGGAAGAGGAATGTGAGGCTCAGTTTACACATATTAAGATCAGCAATGGTGTGCCGCTGGCAGGAGCAGAGCGAGCCTGGAGATTTGGGTGGCTGCAGTTGGTAAGTGGTTGCAATCCAGAGAGTGGGACTGAGATCCTCTCTTGTCATGTTAGCATCCCGTTTCCTGGGCGCGGCTCTGACATCCTGCAGGTGGTCATTTCACTCATGGAGGCTTTGTCTCTCTTCCATCACCCCAGACTCAGCTTCACACTCCAGGGCTGCACACCACCAGCCACCGTCATGTTAACCCCTTCCCAGGTCAATGTGTCCCTCACCTGGAGCCCAATCTGCTGGACAGCCTTGGACCATCCATTTTCGGGGTGGTGGGCAACCTGGTGGCCATCGTGCTGCTGTGCAAGTCGCGCGAGGAGCAGAAGGAGACCGCCTTCTACACACTGGTATGCGGCTGGCCACCAACGACCTGTTGTTCACTTTGCTGGTGAGCCAGGTGACCATCGCCATGTACATGAAGGGCGGGTGACCTGGGGCCAGCCCCTGTGCCAGTACAGCATCTTCATCCTGCTCTTCTTCAGCCAGCCCGGCCTCAGCATCATCTGCACCCTGATATCTATACAGGTAATTTGTGTTCGACATTCTCAGAGGAGTTTCATAAGCTTTATGTTTTATCTGGTTTATAAACAGAGTCCTCAAATGCGTAAAAAAGAAATCATACCAGGATTGAATTTCAGCAGGAATAAGTTTATTTTACCTATTCAAAATTAAAATACTTTTGTTTTGTTTGATAATGTTTTTGTTAAAGATACATTTTTGAAAAAAATTTAGGTAAATATTTAATAATGTCCCCTTTTCTATCCCAAGAAGTAATTTCATAGTTTATTTAAATTTTTTTAACAAAAGTGTAGCATAGATTTCTTAAAAAAAAATGCATATTTTAACTCAATAAATCCAAAATACTGTGGCAACATGTAATCAATGTAAAAATTACTAGAGATAGTTTGCATTCTTTTTTCTTATGAAATCTTTGAAATCCATTGTGTATTTTACATTTTAGTACGTCTCAACTCAAATGTGAAATTTTCATCGAGAATATCTGAACTGTATTTAGATTAATAAAAACGGCAGTTAAAAAATTTAACATAGATTTAGTACGGGGTGTGCAGCCAGCTTGCAAATCAGATCTCGGCTGAGCGGCCAGGCAGCCAACCCCCGAGGAGCGGCCTGCTGGCTCCGCAGTGCCCAGAAGTTGAGGATGTTCTACAGATCCATCATGCCTGCCCCCAGCAGCACCCCCGGCTCCAGCACCCCTGGGCCGGGCACCCCGGTCCCTACAGGAAGCGTCCTGTCGCCGTCGGGTTCAGTGCCAGGAGCCGCTGTCCCTTTCAGACCGCTGTTTAACGACTTTGGACCGCCTTCCATGGGCTGCGTGCAGGCCATGAAACCACCTGGCGCCCAGGGCTGCCAGAGCACCCACACGGAACTGCTGTCGGTCACAGGGGAGATGGGCAAAGGGATCCGGACCACCTTCGCTGGCAGCAAGAGCACCACGGAGCGCCTGAAGAGAGGGATCATCCATCCCTAGTCAGAGTGCCTGGCGGAGACAGAGCGGAACCCACACACTTAACAGGAAGCTCCTAAGCCTCTGTGTCTGGACTTTTCCCGGCCACTCCAGAGCACCTGCTTCTCCCTGGCCCTCATCCCTAGTTGCACTAACCATCCTGGGCTTCCTGGGTCCTGTGTCCCTTGATGGTGCCCTCAGGAACCAAGGGGTGGCTCTCACTGCAGGTGGCAGCACTAACGATCCTCCCTTCCCCCCACCCCACTCCGCCAAAGCAACAAGAGTTAGCAGCGAGGTCCCCTGAGTCCCACCCATGACCTACCCACAGTGTTGCCCACTGGAACTTTCTGTGGGCCCCACCACTCAGCCCTTCCCAGCACTTCTCCCACGTGCCCCCAGCCTCCTTCTCCCTCAGCACGTCTCAGGCCTCAGGCCTGACACTTCCCTGCCTTGTGTCTTTTGCTAAATATGACCTTTCTACATTAATAAAAGATGATTTGGAGTTGTGCTCTCTAAAAAAAGTTTAATATAAAAGAGAAATAAAAGAAAATTTAGCAAAGGAATATATCGATGAATATTTAAATATTTAGATGACATTACTACCAGACATAATGAGATAATCAGATATTTCATTTACTTATGATTAATATGTTTGTATTTATTTTTTTATTTTATTTACGTATTTATTTTTAGTATACTTTAAGTTCTAGGGTACATGTGTACAACGTGCAGGTTTGTTACATATGTATACATGTGCCCTGTTAGTTTGCTGCACCCATTAACTCCTCATTTACATTAGGTATTTCTCCTAATGCTATCCCTCCTCACGCCCCCAACCCCATGACAGGCCCCTGTGTGTGATGTTCCCCGCCCTGTGTCCAAGTGTTCTCATTGTTTAATTCCCACCTGTGAGTGAGAACATGCAGTGTTTGGTTTTCTGACCTTGTGATAGTTTAAACAAACTAGCAAGTTCAGAAGTCACTTTATAAGAGAAATAATGAAAAATAAAGTATTACTGACATTGGTAACAGAATAAAAGTTAGAGTTAGACAAAGTATTAACAAATAAGCTTATTTATTTATAAGAGAAGGGAAAATATTAGAAAGGATTAAATGACGTCTTGTCAACATGAAGAAAAACTGTATTATATATAATTCATTTGTTAACTTATTATTGTGTTTCCTTGTATAATTTTCACTTGGTTTTGTCAGTTTTACTACTTGCTTCATTAGTTCAAAAACTACATCTTCATAGACCATTTCAGCTTTTGCTGTGTGGGCAGAATTATAAAACCCAGTTTCAAAATTTCAACTGAACGTTGTCAGCATTTTTCTTTGGGCTTTTTATTAAAAACAAAACAAAACAAAACCCCCCCCAAGTAATTGTGTGTGTGTGTATTTTAGCATTATCATGAATGTAATAACAATAAAATCAAACAGAATCAAATGGATAAGCAATATGTTGGACTAGCATCTCAAGTATGAAAATGGCATTGCCAACAGTGATATGATTTTTTCAAAATGGTCAACTTTTTAAAGTATAATCTTATTTCAACCTAAAATCTTACTATCGGAAAGTGTAGTGTACATTAAAATGTTCTGAAATGCCTTTATTCACATATATTAAATGGTAGTACTCATTCAGTTATCTACAAATTGGTTTTTCACTTCTGTAATTGTCTTATAGAATGTTCAGAAGTTATGCAGAATGTGAGATAATTTTCTATTGAATATGATCATTTTATCGTTGCAAGACATCAAACATCCCTGTTGCAAGCCATTAAACACCCCTGTTTCCTACCAAATAAATGTACAATAGTGATAAATGTAAAGATGTTTTTCAAAAAAGACACATTTTCGAGTTATAAAACAAGGATTTTAAAACTTGAATTGTTACAGTGAATATGTCTTAATATAGGCTACGGTCACTTTAGATAAAAAAATTACCTCACGTCTATTTTCAGTATTACTTAAAGGTATTTATGTAGTGGCAAAGAATTTTTTTTTGTTTTTTGCCTAGAGGCAGATATTTTTCCACATGGCTATTTATGGTATGAAACTGTATTTAAATGCATGTACACATATAAAAGCTGCCACTGTGGCTGTAAACTATTAAAAGTTATCAAGATTAAAAAATAAATAAAAAATAATTGTTTTTCTATGAAATGTCTTTATTCAAGTCCAAATTTAGAGGTTTAAAATGCTTGAAATGAATAAAAGTGAGTGTTTCACATATTTCAGTCGGAATGGCCTTTGTCCTAGTTTTATTAGTGAAGCAGCAGACTGCATTTTTTTCGCTCTCACACACCTTCAAAAGCTGGAGAGAAAAATTTGATAAAACTTCTAGGACATTATGTGATGAAACACATTAAACACTGAAGGAGAAATACAACCTCACTGTTTATAAAAAACATATAAGAAGGAATCCTGCATACATATATCTATCAGTTTTGTATTTTCAAAAAGTATTTGCCTTAAAATGAGCTTCATTAGAATATGTGTTCTCCCACAAAGCCAAGGAAAGTACGTTAGACAGAGGATCTGGAAGTCTACATGTGTGATGTAACTTCATTGAATACGTTTCACAAATAAGGCAGAAATGTATCCGTGTGACCCAAAATATTCTCTAAATTTTCTCAAAGCAATGTGGCCACATCTATTATCTTTTACCATGACTAGTGTTCATTCCAGGGGTTGGATATTACCTCGCCCATTTGCAGCCTCCTATCTCTGTGATTAATTATGGCTAACATTCTCAGCAGTCAAACATCTTGCAAGTGACAGCTTGAAAAGGCCTACCAGCATGATGTTCACTCTGCCACCTGACTAGCTTGTCTTCCATCTACACACTGCAGTATTTAGAAGAGCGCTTTAGTATTGTAAATTTGATCCAACATGTGTTCAACGAGATGAAATCTTCAATATTGCACTACCTGTGAATCGGGAGAATGTTAATTTGCTTCTGTAGTTTTAAGTGTATTCTCAGAGGTAGAGGAAGCCATATTATATCATTGGATTCAAGAAGTAAAGTAAATAGAAGAAAAAAAGATGTTATTCTAGTTTGGTTATGTTTATATCTTAAGTTTTCTTTTCCAGATATATAAGAACCTACTAAATACACTGAATAAAATGTGGTAGCCATGGGTTAAATATCATACTTTATGTTTTGCTAATTAATTCCAAGATACAGTAGAAAAATAAGCTCTCTTATATAATACAAAAATGATATGGGGGAAAGAAGTAAAAAATTAACTTAGAGACATCATTAATTAATTTCTTTTCTAAATGAAACACTAAATAATTTCTATTTGTTTTGACAAATAGAGAATATATTTAGAATCAATGCTTTATTACTTGGAAAGTGGAGTAAAATTTTAAATGTATTATTCAGATTGTATTATTACTATTTACTACAGATCACATACATTTGTCTTTTCTTCGTATTAGACATTAATTAATGGCAAACGTCCCTTCGAGGCCTATTTAATATGAGTAGTAAAGTATCTGGAATTTCTGAAATAATAAAAGTGACCTAAATCACCATGTTTGGTAAATTCACAACATTCAAATGGCAGGAGGGGAGTAGTGGATGTAGGGAAGGGAATGCTCATGTTCTCATTATTCCCAAACGGATTCTTACAAGTCTTCTCACTCGGCACATGGATGCATCTCAGTAACACACAATGTCTTACTTAGACAGCCACAACTGTCTGCAGTTTTTAACAAGGTACAATTCAACATTATTATTCCTTGCCACCTCAATATCAGATATTTTCTCATGTCATCTTTTACTTCTGAAGAGCTGAATTATTGATTCATAAACTGAATCCATAGCTACATATCTGTGGATGTTTTTAAATTATGTGAAAATTTTGTATATGCTTTCTTCTGGGGAAAGTATCGAACCTGGTGATTGTAACAAAAACAATCACTCGTGTTAATATTTAAGTCTTAATTAATTCAGAAAACTTTGCACACACCTTAAGGTCAGATATTATTTTGTACCCTACATATAAAAACTTTTTTTTTTTTTTTTGAGATGGAGTCTCACTCTGTTGCCCAGGTTGGAGTGCAATGGAGTGATCTCTGCTCACTGCAAACTCCGCCTCCCATAACATTAATGATCACTGATCAAAGATCACCATAACAAATATAATAATAATGAAATATTTAAAAAATTGTGAGGATTACCAAAATGTGAAACCAAGACACAAAGTGAGCACAGGCTGTTTATTAAATGGTACCAATAGACTTGTTTCACCTGGATTGTCACAAACATTTCATTAGTAAATAAAAGAAAAAAAGGCCATATCTGTGAATAAAGAGAAGTGCAATAAAACATGTTTGTATTAATTTGGTTAACTTTATTCCAACTTAATGTAAACTAGTTTGTTTATTTATTTATTTATTTATTGAGATGGAGTCTGGATCTTGCCCAGGCTGGAGTGCAGTGGCGCATCTCGGCTCACTGCAGGCTCTGCCTCTGGTGTTCACACCATTCTCCTGCCTCAGCCTCCTGAGTTGCTGGGACCACAGGCGCCTGCCACCACGCCCTGCTAATTGTTTGTAATTTTTAGTAGAGACAGGGTTTCACCGTGTTAGCCAGGATGGTCTTGATCTGATCTCGTGATCCTCCCACCTCGGCCTCCCGAAGTGCTGGGATTACAGGCGTGAGCCACCGCTCCTGGCCATAAACTAGTTTTAAAACAGTTTATAAAACTCTAAAATGAACCTGGCAAATTTAGAGCAATAATAATATGATTTAAATTAGAGAAGTATTTTTTAAAAAGGTTAAATAACAAATGTCTCATTGGAATTATTCAAGTTGTTTCAAGCTCAGCTCTGAGGTTCTTAGAAACTAAAGTAAAAAGTATGACCAGTTTCTGAAGTCAAGACAAAATCATACAATCTTTAACTTAGAAAATTATCTTCTGTGTTGTGTCCTAAGCATAAAACAAATGTAAGGACTTGCCCTGACACTCTGTAAGTCGTTCCACTCCCATACGCACTGCAGAAATGTTTCCTGGCAAGAACAGCAAGTCTGAAGCCTTTTCAGCACAATAAGGAGGGATATGCTACATATAAAAAAATAGATGAGGAGGGAAAATAGCACCTTAGAGAAGTGAGAAGTCTCAAAAGAGACATGTATAAGGAGAGAAGTTGCAATTATAAAGAGCAAAATATGGAATGATGAAAAAAGACACTGCAAAAAAAGTTTTCCTCAGTATTTGCAATGCTCTTGCCACCTTCTGAAGAACGCTGGCTCCTCCTGGAAACAGGGTATTTGGACCCAGGCTTTGGAATGGAGTGACCATCTGCATCGAACTACCTTAAACTCAACTTTGTGAGCATAGGGTAAGAATAATTGGGTTACATAAAAGTCATTTTTAATCTAAAATGTCGTTCGTTAGTTTGACCAACTTTCTTTACCACTGGCCACTTGATTATATACACAGTATATAATGCATACAATGTATGAAGTATGTGTGTATGTGTTAATTGCCTATTTATGTTATCAGTAAGGTTTCCAGTCAGCAGTAGGCTATTAGTAGTTAATTTTGGGGGAATCAAAAGTTATGCATGTATTCTGAACTGTGTGGAGTGTCAATGCCCCTAATATCCGCATTATTCAAGGGTCAACTGTATATATCTTACTCAGCATAAAAGCCTTTATGAGGAAATGAAGACCCAAAGAGGCGGTTAAGAGTCCACCTCGTTATTTATTGAATTAAACATGAGTGGTTGTGAAATGTGGTGAGTCCAAGGGGCTTGGGTTACAGTAATTTATTGGTTAGAGAAGTGACTAGGAAGAAAAAGGTTAGTTTAACAAGATTTATTTGTGCAGATTTTCCTCAGCTTTACCTTCCAATCATTAATGGCAAGAACGCTACTACTTTTGGTATAGAGAATATGTATTACACATGGTAATTTCATCTCTTGTTTTAAAAAAAAAAAAAACAGAGTTAAAGTAAGAGTGATCTTGAACCTGCCTTGAGTTTTTTTGTTTGCTTGTTTTTTTTGTTTGTTTGTTTTTTTGGTTTTGTTTTTTTTTTTGGGGGGGGGCTTTGTTTTCATTGAAAATAGTCAATATGCCAGAGTAGCATATTTTGTGGTGGAATCTTTTCAACTCCTTCACTGACTTAGCAAGATTCTTGTTCAAACTGCGTTCTACAAGGACAGAGAAAAGTCTGAGGTCAGGACTAGTCAAGAAGGACTCAAATACCTTACTAAAAATTTACTCAAAGGAAAGTCTTTGTCACAGGTAGGTCAAGAGAAACTGTATTAGTAAAAATCCTCTCTATTCCTTTATTTCTTCCTAGATTAATCATTTATGTAGCAAGGATATGTTAGGAATACATTATTTTTCAACCATAAAAAGTATGTTACACTCAAGGCCATCATTAACACACAAATTTAGATTTATAGTTTACAAGGACTGTGCAGTCTGTCTGTGTATATATTTTTTCTGTCTTTATATTAACAATATTAGATTTGGCTGAAAGTTTCATATTGTAGTTTTATAAACATTAAAGAATTTAAGCATTTTAAATGACAAGTATTGCAAATATATCCAAAGTGATGCAACTATTTAGATACTTCCTTCCTTACCCTCCAAATACATAGAAAGTATGATATATAATGTGATGTATTATAGTTTCTAAACCTGCTCCTATATGTGAAGAGGGAAATATAGTATCTTTATATGAAGAACTTCCATACTTTTTATCATATAGTAAATATCTGCTTTCCAAAAATATACCCTATGTCACCAGTAACCAGTTTTTGTTTTTGTTTTATTAATAGATTATATGTTCTAAGATTTCAGGACAGTAGTAGTCTCCACTTATTCATGGAGAATATGTTACAAGACCCTCTGTGGATGCCTGAAACCATAGATAGTACTGAAAGCTAATATATACCTGTACTATGATTTTTCTTATACATACCTATGATAAAGTTTATAGATTAGCCACAGAAAGAGATTAACAACATTATTTAATATAAAATTTACCAATTATAACAATATATTCCAATAAAAGTTATGTGAATATGGTCCCTCTCTCTTAACATTTCTTTTTCTTTTTTTTTTTTTTTTTTTCTTTTTTGAAATGGAATCTTGCTCTGTCACCCAGGCTGGAGTGCACTGGTGCGATCTTGGCTCACTGCAACCTTCACCTCCTGGGTTCAGGTGAATCTCCTGCCTCAGTCTCTTGAGTACCTGGGACTATAGGTGGGTGCCAACACGCATGGCTAATTTTTTGTACTTTTAGTAGAGATGCGGTTTCACCATGTTAGCCAGGATGGTCTCGATCTCCTGACCTCATGATCCGCCCTCCTTGGCCTCCCAAAGTGCTGGGAGTAAGTGGGTGTGAGCCACCATGCCCAGCCTCTCTTAACATTTTCTATTGTACTATAGATCTTAGCAACCTCAGGGTATATCTATTTTTTTCTTTCCCTACTGAGAATTTTGACCTTTTCACTTTAAGGAAGCACTTTACAACTTCTCTTTGACATATCCAAATTGCTGCACATCACTGCTCTTGCACTTATGAAATACAATAAGGGTGACTTGAACACAAGCACTGTGATACCAACAGTTGATCTGATAACCCAGCTAGCTCCTTAGTGATTCACCCACAGGAAGCGCAGACAGCATGCATTTGTGGGACAAAGGGATGATTCACATTCAGTTCCACCTGGGATGGGATAAAAATCTCATCGTGCTATTCAGAACTGTGTGCAATTCACAACTTAGAAACTGTTTATTCTTGGAATTTTCCATTGAATAATTTCAAACTGCAGTTGACGACTGGTAATTGAAAACTGTGAAAAGTGAAACTGGGATAAGGAGGGCTACTGTACTATTGTTTTTCTGTACATTTTCAACTCATTTTATTTCAGAAGTAATTCTATTGTAAATTTATTCCGATTTTGTTTTTGCTTTGGTAGAACACCTTAGGAAAACTGAGAATGGTGGTCAAAAGTATAATGGTTTTAGTTGGTTACTGGGACAGCCAAAAACAATCAACCACTTACTCCTAAAGATCCTTCTACTATATAAAAGTCCCCACAGTTCAAATCACAGATATTCAGTTTACAAAACTTTGGTTGACATTATGATTAAGAGTATAAAAAGTATAAAATACTATGTTAACATTTGAACACTAATGTTCCAACAGGCTATGAAAAGGAAATGGAACATTCATACAGACAGATAAATCTTAATTTTAGTCATTGAAAATTTATAGCTAATCAATTATCAATCATGTTGGAGACAATTATGAAAAGATATACTTAAAACACCTGTTTTTTTCTTTTCCATTGGTATAGAAGGCTCCATTTTTAAAATATTGAAATAAATCATTAATTTATATGGATTATGAATTATATGTATTTGCATTCCAAAAGTAATTTTAAAATTAGGTAACTTTCAAATTTTTTAAAAATTTTCTAATTTAAAATAGACATTAATTTCAGTTTTTCCAACTTCTCTTTGGCATAAATAAGTTTTATACACTGTCATTTGACTCTTTTCTATGTACTAATTTATTATTATTTAATGTTTATTATATTTTAAGCTCATTACATTAGTGCATTTTTTATAAAGAATACTAGACTAAGTAACTAGTATATTTGCTTATAAACCCAATATAAACTAAAATACTTTTCAGAAAATATGATCAACTTTACACACTAATTTTGAGATTTCAGTTGTAGCCTGAAATTAAGTTTCATAAAAACTTTAAAAGTATTTTTTAGGGCCAGGCATGGTGGCTCATGCTTGTAATTGCAGCACTTACGGCGGCAAAGTTGGGAGGATCCCTTGAGCCCAGTAGTTGAAGACCAGCTTGGGCAACATAAGAAGACTTTGTTTTTAGAAAAATTAAAATAAAATAACAAAAAATTAGCCAGATGTGGTGGCACACGCCTGTAGTCCCAGCTACTCAGGAGGCTGAAGGAGGAGGATTGCTCGAGCCCAGAAGGTCTAGGCTGCAGTCAACCATAATAACATCACTGCACTCCAGTCTAGGCAATAGAGCAAGACTTTGTCTCAGGAAAAAAAGTCTGTTTTCCTTTACTGATCCATGTAACATAATTGTTATTAAAATGTAAAACAATGTGTGTTATATTAAAATGACATCTTATTTACAACATATTGTTCATGTGTTATAATGACAGAAAACTCTAAAAATGCCCTGCCAAAAAATAAAAGCAGAAGTATAGAAATACTTTATTTTGTTGACCAGAAAAACTTCAAATAATTTTTTATTTCTAAGCAAGAATGTCAGTATTAAAAAGGGTACTTGCTTTAGACTTTAACATTTAAAAAAAAAAAAGTAAAACTTTATAGGATAAAGTTAATTTCTGAAGTGAGATCGTCTGAGTTCAAGTCTTATCTGTGTCAATTATTGTGTGAACTTAAATAAATTATTATGCTATTTGTGCCTCAATTACTCATTGAAAAAATTAGTATAGCAAATGTTCTTACATAGAGGTTTTGTGAAATAAGATGATGATTTGTACAGCTCAAGACATACATTAAACACCTATAAATGTTTCTTAACATGATATTTACATCTTAAGTCATTCAAATAGCTAGAAAATGTATCTACCCAATATGTATTTTTTAATGACCAACTTAATATTAATAATATATTGATATTAAGAAAGAACATAGAAAAAATATGAGTGTGAAACCCTGTTTGAACTATAATAAGAACTGGTAGTGTTAAGTGATACTTTATAATATCTATGTAGCTATATTCCTAATTTTCTAACCATCATCAGGGTATGTATCTATATTCTGTCTCCTAGATTGCAAAAATTTTAAATAGAAGAAAAGAAATGATAGAGAAAAATAAATTTTTAATTGATTGATAGGGAGGATGAAGAGTAATCAATAAGTTGTAACTTGCTTGGCTTAGTATTGTTCAGTCTCTGTTTTTGTTTCAAGAAAGATCCTTCAAGATGAAGAACACATTTTGGACACACAATGCTATTCTATAATAAGAAAATTAAAGGAACTGTAGACACATGCTAAAAAATGTATCCTTTATGTATCTTTCAAAATTTTTTGTTGCCATGCCTAGAAGATTTAGATTCCAGGATTTATCTTTTCTTGAGCATTTATTCAGTAATAGCTGTAGGAAATATGCAATGGTTTGTTTTGTTATAAACACTTTTTTTAGAAATTTATGAAAATCAGTTTAATATGAATAACTGAGACAATAAAACCCATATACCATAATTTATATTACGCTAAATCTTAAAAATCTTTCTTCTCTTTTATTGTACTTCCTATATGTGCTTCAAATGAAAAATGAAGCTTTATATGTAAATCAGAAATGGCTTTGATTATAAGTAATGGAAAATCCCAACAGATGGCCGAAAAGCAAATTTAAAGGAAATTCATTTGTGTCACATAATAAAATAACTAGAGCAAAGCCATTTTCTCTGAAACATTCTTAGCATTTTTCTCATTGTAACAAGATGTCTGTCATCACTTCAGTCTTTAAAGTCTAGGCAATATCAGGAAAGAAGCTTTGCCAACCACTTTTATCAAGGAAAACATAATGTTCTCAAAGGTTTCCAAGAGACCTTTCCTTACTTCTCACATGCTGAGTTCTAATTTACAGGAATCCTGAGATATTGAGAATTGGCATTTTCAAATTGATATGTACATACAAAAAGAAGAAGGAGGATAAATTAATAATTCATCAAACATCGTCTAAACAAGGATATTCTGTACGTTTTCAAAATTCATAGATTTAGCTAGTAGCACATTAAGAAAAAAAAAAAGCATGTGTCTTGGAACTTCAATATAACTATTTTGTTAGTCTGCTAATATAATAATTTGCCTCAAGTTACCACTACTGGAATCAACAGAAAGTGGTTGGTGTATTGAAAAATAAAATCTTACAAATTAAAAAAAAATGCAGAAAAAATTTAACATGGTTGCTTAACTTTATTTTCTTGACATTAATATAGATGATTTATTAAGTATTAAAATTATACTACCCTGAATTGTAGTAGATAAAAGAACCTGAAAAAAACTAGTGAAAATCAATGATTTTGCCCAATACGCGATGCTTTTATTTTCTTGTAGCATTACTTTTTAGTTTATTATCATTTCAAAACATCCTTAAGCTTTTTCATAACTGTTTTGTTAGCATAGAATAATATTGATTGCTCTATATTTCCAAAGAGTGTGGCTTTCTATAACTATACCTAAAGTGACAGAAAATATTGATCCAAAATATAGAATATATATCTAAAATCAAGAAGAATGCATTCAATTGAGTATTCAAATATTTGATATTACTATATTTTAAAATGTGCTATTCTTCAATAATGCAGATATGTTCACATGTACATAAATCTCATAAATGACTCTTGATTCATGATCTTTCATAAGTAAATGTTGATGAAAGTGATTACCTCTTTTCTATTCCTGATGTTACCTTACTTTTTGGCAGAATCTCACTGCCTGAGAATCCTGGCTTCTACTTTGTCCTCACTCATGATGTAATAGTTGATATATAAACATTTACCTAATTGGTGAATTTTCAATAAGATACTGACCGTGAGTAGTTCAATCTTGCCTTGGATGTTGTTTTCATTTTCTTTCCTCCCACTACAGGACCTTATTTCCGAGACAACATGCACTATGCTTTGTTTCTTCATGCCTTAAGTTTGATACATTTATACCACAGTATAACTATATGCCATTGTCAATTTCATCACAGTTCTTTGATCTTCAATAACTAAATCCTGTGATAATTTTAACTCTTTAAAAAGCAAAGCTAGAGGCATTACAATAAATGATTTTAAAATATGTTACAAAACTATAGTAATCAAAATAGCATGATACTGGCATAAAAACCGACATATCAGCCAACAGAACAGGATAGACAACCCAGAAATAAATCCATGCATTTAAGATCAACTAATTTTCCTCAAACAAAGGCAAGAGCACACAATAGGAAAAACATAGTCTCTTCAATAAATGGTGTTGGAAAAACTGAATGTCTACATGCAGAGGATTAAAAGTGTACTCTTATCTTACTCTATACACAAAAATTAAGTCAAACAGGAATAAAAACTTAAATGTAGAACCTGAAACACTAAAACTGCTGGATGAAAACATAGGGAAAAAAGCTTTATGACACTAGACCAAGTAATGACTTTTTTCTTTCACTATGTCCCCAAAACCACAGGCAACCAAATTTAAAAAAAAAAAGGATAAAGGAGATTGCATCAAACTGAGAAGCTTCTGTACATCAAAAAGTTCAATTGACATAATAGACAATCCACAGATTCCCCTTCTAGAAAAGCATTTGCAAAATATGCATCTAAGAAGGAGGTAATACCCAAAGTATAAAAGGAACTCAACTCAATAGCAAAAAAAAAAAAAAAAAAAGAAAAGAAATAATCAAATTAAGTTCTAGCAAGCAAAATGGAAAAATGTCCCCTTCTAGGAAAATAGCATCATTACATTCTACTCCTGACCAGATACATTAGGCCAATTTTGAATTGCTGTAAAGAAAAACTTGAGACTGGCCAATTTATTAAAAAAGAAGAAAAAGAGGCTTAATTGGCTCAAAGCTCTGCAGGCTAAACAGGAAGCACAGTGTCAGCATCTACTTCTGGAAAAGTCCTCTAATGATGGGAGAGGGAAATGGGAAAGCCAGCACGTCACATAGTGAGAGTCGGAACAAGGAAGAGAGGGAGGAGGTGCCACACAATTTCAAACCACCACATCTCACAAGAACTCACTTTCTCCCTGACAACACCAAGGCGGATGGTGTTAAACCATGAGAAACTGCCCCATGATCCAATCACCTCCCATCAAGCCACCTCCAAAACTGGATATTCCATTCCAACATAAGATTTGGAGGGCAAAAATAACCAAACCATAGCATACCATATTATGAATATCCATACACATTAATATAAATTAATAAAATCATATTTTAAATTTGTATAATTATTATATTATAGATGACTTACAATATTACACGATTTCTCTATTAATGGTAATTCAGAATTTTTCTGCATTTTTATTACTAAAAATACAGTAGAATAGCCAGCTATATTGTTATGCATTAAATTATGTCCCCTCAAAGTTTATGTGTTGGAGTTCTTACCCTCACTACCTCAAGATGTGACTGTAGTTGGAGAAAGAGCTTTTCAAAGAGTAATTAAGTTAAATGAAGTCATTCGAGTGAGTTCTAATTTAATGACTGGTGTCCTGATACAAAGGAAAGATTAGGACACAGTTGTGTACACAGGGCAGACCACATAAAATGAGAGCCATCTACCAGCCAAGGACAGAAGTCTCAAAAAGAAACCAGCTCTGCTGACATCTTGATCTTGTAGCCTCCTAAACTGTGAGAAAATAAAAGGCCATTCTTTTTTACTTTATATTCATTTTTAAATTATTTATTATTTTATTTTGAGACGTTGTCTTGCACTGTCACTCGGCTGGAGTGCAGTGGCGTGATCTCGGCTCACTGCAGCCCTGCCTCCCAGGTTCAGGAAATTCTTCTGCCTCAGCCTCCCCGAGTAGCTAGGACTACAGGCACACGCCACCACGCCCAGCTAATTTTTCTGTATTTTTAGTAGAGATGGAATTTCAACATGTTGGCCAGCATGGTCTTGATCTCCTGACCTCATGATCTGCCCACCTTGGCCTCCCAAAGTGCTGGGATTACACGCATGAGACACCGCTATCGGCTAAAAGACCATTCTTTAAGCCACTCAGTCTGTGATACTTTGTTATGGCAGCCCTAGCAACTTATGTATCTGAATCCTGTTTTTTAACAAGACACATTTATTATTTTGCTATATGGATATTTCTACACAGATGAGCTTTAATAGTGGAGTTGCTGGGTTAGTATGTTTATAGACTTTTATTTAAATAGACACTGGCAGATTTCTTTCTATAATGTTTGTAACAATATGTACTATAAATGTTTATTTGCCAAGGCTTTCTCTTCTTAAGATTTCTACTAGTTTAATTATTAAAAGTTGATATACACATCTATGAATATATACATTTATGCATATATATATAATACACACACATATACATATATGTCAATTTTATTTCCCAATAACTACTAGCAAATTTGACACTTTTTATGTTTGCTAGCCATTTAGGTTTGCTTGTTTCAGCCAATTTTTGTTCATATCATTTTCACAATTTTTTTTTTGGCTAGTAGTAATTTTGCTTGTTGGTTGTGTATTTTTCCAACCTTTAATTTTAATGTTTTTAGTCTTTAAGTTTTCTGGGAGTAACTTATAAATTTCACATAGCTGCAATGTATTTGGATTCCCTAAGCTGATATTCTCTCACTTTATTTTTTATTATAAATAAAACAATTTCATGAGACAATTTTACAAAGTCTAAACTTTTGTCTCTCCCCTCTCCTATGACTTTACCCACTCATTACCCTCTCTCTCTTTCTCTCCCTATTGCTATTGTTTTCTCCTCAAATGATGAAACAATATGAGTACCTAAATATCTGCATGATAGTAAATACCAAGATGTTATTACAAAAAGATCTCACAGTTTTGGCTTATGTGTGGTAATCTGTTTCCATGCTGGCCCAGGCTAATAGGAAAGCTCGGTTCTATTTGGTTATGGAGGGACCTTGGTCCCTATTTTCTTGTTGCTGTGTTATCCCCTAGGACATTGATCTCATTTTTACTCTAATTTCTGCATTCAAGGTGAAAGGTACTCACTGCTGCAAACACACTGCAGACCATAGAAAGGGAGCAAAGAAGAACTCATGAGCAAGCAGCTTTTCTTTAATTTCCAGATACTCTGAAAAGTGACCACATCAGATATGCTTACGTCGAATTAAACTGAAATCTAATCACATAAACACCCATGACTGAAACAGAGGCTGAGAAATCTACATTTTAGTTATGTTTTATCTACAGATGTACTAATTTGCATTTGCTGGGGTGCTGTAAAATCTCTGAGTGAATTATCTTTCTTATGCTCCCTGAATTGAGCATTTCTGCCCATTTGCAATTCCAGAAAATGGTCGTTGTTCGTTTGAATATTGTGTTCCCAAAGCAGTATCATTTTCTGGGAAATCTGAAATATGTTGACCTGTATCATTTTGGATTCTATTTTGAATTACCTCTGTTTTATATATTGCAGCTGTTTAATCACTTGGTGCTTTATTATGAATGACTTCTTCATATCTTTCTTTTTACTAATTATTTATAGATTAACCTAACTTTCTACTTTATATAGCCATTTCATTTTAATCTCAATGGCTAATCTACTCAACATAAATATATACGGATATAAAATTATGTTATTAAAGTTCTATTTTTCTTATTTCTAAATGTTTCAATGCTTTTGTTTATAATGTGGCCCCCATAATGGATTTTTATGTATGCATATATATTTATTTTTTAACCTGTCTAAACTACTTTAATTTGAAATGTGTTACTGTGAATAATTTGGCTGTTGATTGTGTTGGCAGTCTTATTTACTGAGGATAAGCTTTTCCTGTGTTCTGACTTGGGATGATTTATTTATCTTTAGAGCACTATTATCCGTGCTAACTGAGTGAGGTTTGACATGAATTTTGCGGTTGTGCTGTGGAAGGGAGCTTCACTTGCTCCAGAGTGTGAGAGTCAAATGGGTCCAACTCTTGCTCACTTGCCTGTGGAGCCTCACACCCCTCTGGGTTGGCACTTGCTTCTGTTATCGCAGGTTCCAAGTGCAAGCTTGTCTGGCTTAGCCCTGCCAGCTTCATTGATTCCCACCCTTGCCCTACACTTCACAGGCTGAGCATAGGACCTCTGAACCACTGAGTATTCCATGGGTCAACCTATCACCTGGGACACCCAAGTACCCCACCTGGTTAACAAAGGTCAAGCATAAACTCACTGTCACTGCTGCAGTTGGCTGTCACCTGCAAGTGCTACCTACAGGCCTGGAAGTCAGCCTGCACAGTCCATCACATCTGTTGACAGAAGTGCACAGTGCCTGGGAAAAAGACAAGCTTCTTACTACCTCTGCTCCCTGCTACTATCATCACCCACATCATCCCAGCTACACAGGAAGCTGTGAGCCCACTCACCTGCCCAGTACTCGACTACTACAACTGGCATTTGAGAATGCCGTGGCCCTAAGGCTATTTATCATCAAGAAAACCACACTGAATATTCGCCACTGAAGCACCCCAGAGGCGAAGCCAAATGACCTCCATCAACGTACGTCCTATTCACAGCCTGAAAAAAAAAGTCCTGCCCCAATAAAAGTAAATTGAAAAATAAGAAGTGACTGCTTCTTCAGGTGTGAAGAAATCAGTGTAATAATACTAGAACTATGAAAAAGCAAAATGTTATGACATCTTCAAAAGAAACACAGTAATTCTCTAGCAATGGATCCTAAAAAAAAAAAAAATGAATTTTTGAAATGATACGAGACATTGTCTCTATATTCTACGTTTATTTTTGTTTCAGTTCTACTAGGTGAACCAGAGATATTATCAGTTCATACACATATTCTAGGTTGAAGCTGCTGAATCAAAGATATAATGTGAGTGTAAATTGCTAAGTTTGCTTAAACATAGGGTTTTGCCACAAACGTTTAGTTGAGTTTCTTTCTTTTTTTCTTTTTTTTCCCCTCTTGTCCCTACCCAAACTTTTAAAGCAAGGAACTAGACAGTAAGAAAATACATACATACATACACACACACACACACACACACACACAAACAAAGAAACAAACAAAAAATACCCCATTGTACTCTCTCTGTGGTAGTTGTAAACATACGTTTGGCCTTTTGGTGGCATTTATTTTTAAGCTTCATCTTTCTTATCTAGGATCATGGCCTCATCTCATGAATTTCTGTAAGCATGAAGCCTTAGGTTTTCTATTATTGGTACAGGAATAGGCATGTTTACTCACACTTAACACTATGTTTTTAAATAATTTTTAAATTGAACTTCAATATGCTCCTTATTTTTTAATTCAGTCTTTGGCACTTCACCCTTGTGAATGGGAAGGTTCTTATGAAAGAGGCTTCACTCTGCACTCAGCTTTCTTGTCCTTCTATCTCTGCTTTGTGGGGACACAGTACCCTTTCCCTACAAAGAACGCACCAACCAAGCATCTTGGGATCAGACAGCAGCTCTGACCAGACAATCAAACATGCCAGTGCCTTGACTTTGACCTTTGCAGCCTCCAGAACTGTAAGAAAACTAATTTCTGCTTTTTATAAATTATCCGGTCTCAGATATTTTGTTATAACAGCACAAACAGGACACCTTTGTAATCTCTCTGTATCCGTAGAGACTGTATGGTCTGCTTTCTCTGAATGGCTGCATCCTATGCTAATGTTCTCCATTGAGGCTTTCTTGTGGAAGAAAAATTAAGGACTAGCCTTGTTCACATAGGAGTAATAATTAAATAATATTATTAGAGGGTAGATACTGAGCCACAGGCTGGTACTTTCACTAGATTAGCCATTCTTGTGTGGATTTCCATGCAATGGAGGTTTAGCCCCATTGCTTTCTTTTTTGAGGGGAGGAAATCAGGACCAAAAGTTGTAAAACTTTTACAAAAGAGGCCTCACTGGAGAGCACCAGCATAATAAGTAAATCTTGTCTTTTTTTTTTTTTTCCAGAATAGGGACAAAAGCAGAAATCAGGTTATCTTTACAAACAAGTTACAATATATGTTAATCAAATATTTTTGTGGATTTTTTATTCCTTTGTTTGTAAAATGAGCCAAAAAGGACTTTAAAAGTACCTTTTTCCTTTCAGTTTCTCTGAATCATAGCAACTTGAGTTTTTGTGGTAGATTAGTTTTGTGCGGTCATTCTATGTAGGTAATTTAATATCAAACCTATTTAGTAACACAGTATAATTTTCAGACCAATAACTACAGTGTTATTTATGTAGGCTTAATATGAAAAATGGTTGTGTTTTGAATTATGACCTAGAAAAATTAAGCTACAATCTAATGGTTTTCACTGACATTTAATTCCACAATAACTGATTACAGTATTATTTTTCCATTGTATATTTGAGCCCAATATAACTTTATAGTGTTATCAATAATTTAGCTCTCTTTCTTAGTGTTTACTTTGGTATATCAATATTCTATAGTATTCATGCATTGCACTTATATTTTTTATGTTAACATAATATATCTCATTTTACATTTTAATCACCTTCTTATATTCTTTAAAATTCAACTAGCATATTAATTTAACTTTATTGGCATAATTTATCTATATTATTTTCTCTTTAATTTGCAGAGGTGGAAAGAAACATTTAATGTATTCATGTTACAAATTGATGTCCAACAAATCTATGCTTATAGAAACAATAAATAAAAAACTAATTCCTAAAAATTATGGCAGTAGTTTAATTTCATCTTAAAGTGAAATTTTAAAAATAATATTCTTGATGTTTTAATAATTTGTCACTGATTTTTACTGAACTCTGGTCTAATTTCAATTACACATGTAAAGTTTATACATTTAATGAAGAACAATTCCATGCTATTTTGAAAATAATCTGTCATAAAATTTCTAGGTAATTTCCATGAAAACATATTTACCTAAATTTTGAATTAAGAATACAATTTATAAGGTTAAAAACTAAAATGACTACTCTTAAATTAATGCAGCAATTATTAGATGGTCCAACAACATCCTGATAACATATGTAACAAACTGTGTTTTATCTTCAACAGTTGTTGCTTAAAGCAAATACTTTTAAAAAATATTTTGATATTATAATTAATGTAAATTTTTTTTTTTTTTTTTTTTTTTTAGACGGAGTGTCGCTCTGCCACCCAGGCTGGAGTGCAGTGGCCGGATCTCAGCTCACTGCAAGCTCCGCCTCCCGGGTTCACGCCATTCTCCTGCCTCAGCCTCCCAAGTAGCTGGGACTACAGGCGCCCGCCACCACGCCTGGCTAGTTTTTTGTATTTTTTAGTAGAGACGGGGTTTCACCGTGTCAGCCAGGATGGTCTCGATCTCCGGACCTCGTGATCCGCCCGTCTCGGCCTCCCAAAGTGCTGGGATTACAGGCTTGAGCACCGTGCCCGGCCTGTTGTTTTTAAATATCTCCTTGTTTGCTATAGTAGTAAACACTGTACTGTTCTTTATGTCTATCTAAGAATGCCCTGATTTAGTTTATTTGTAACACTGAGATATATAATTTAGAATGAAAATGTGTTTACTATTCAGTTGTTTCCAAAATATTTATTTAATAATAGAAAATGGTGTAATAGTTAATATATATTCAATATATATTTACTTTGGGAAAACTGAAAAGGTTTGTATATATATTATAAAATATGTATAAATAAGAATTTGTAAAGTTATCAGTAATAAAATTAATAAAGTAAATGAAAAGAATATATATTGATAATGTTATAAATGAGAAAAACATGTTTTAGGTGTCAATGTAAAAAATAAAAAGAAAAATTAAATAATTCATGTTCTCTGATACCAGTGTTGTAAGGCTCATTAAACATGGGCAAATACAAAATCCATAACCACTTGAAAAAAAAGCCAATAAATAATACCTCAAATTGACAATTAAAATAAAAAGATTCTCTAAAATCCTTGTAAACATGTCTTATACTGGTAACATATAGAGTGGGAAATATTGTAAAAATGGACAACTGATAAACTATTTACTTTTTTGTTTGTTTGTTTATTTTTTTGAGATGAAGTCTTGCTCTGTCACCCAGACTGGAGTGCAGTGGCACAATCTCGCCTCACTGCAACCACTACCTCCTGGGTTCAAGTGATTCTCCTGCCTCAGCCTCCTGAGTAGCTGGGATTACAGGCAGGTGCCACCATGCCCGGCTAATTTTTGTATTTTTAGTAGAGACGGTGTTTCACCATGTTGGTCAGGCTGGTCTCGACTCGAACTCCTGACCTCATGATCTGTCCTCCTCGGCCTCCCTAAGTGCTGGGATTATAGGCATGAGCCACTGAGCCTGGCCAACATTTTTAATAGTAAGCAAAAATATACTTACTAATGATTTATTTGGAGAAAAGGAAAACAGAATATGATAATAGGTTAGAGATACAGACTAACTTACTAATATATATTGTGGCTGATAGAAATAAAAACAAGAGGAAATAAAAAAATCATGGATTTATAGAAGACATTGATGATATACATACTTTCAGAAAATTTAACATAATAATACTAAAACTATTAATATTTATTTTTTATTTTTAGCTGGAGATTATATGTACAAACTCTAAGTGTGTATTTACATATCCTAATCAGATGCAAAAAAAAGTTCAAATTAAACCCTCTTCATACTAGCATGAAAAAAATTCATTTCAGAATTTTAGAACATAGGCTCAGTTTGGAGAAAAAAAAAACAACAAGTAAGCAAGAACTGAGAGAATAAAACAGTAATAAGCATCAACAGGTCTTTCCAATCCTGGGCTATCTGAACTATAAAAGTTGAGCCAAAAAAATAAAAACATATTTTAGTACTTGTATTTAGAGATTAAGGGCCTGTATTAACCAAAAATTTATGTATATATTAATTGAGGCTCTGATAAACAAAATACTATTCAGATGATTCTTCTCAAATATCTCAGAAAAATACTGCAAATGCCAGAAATATTGAGAGGTTGAGATGGCATGATGGAAGCCCATTGTAATAATTTCAGGCATCAAAAGTGAAACTTATTATTAGAGTTTAAGTAAAACAAATATGATGATAATGCAGTTTGGAATTTAGAATATATTGTATGCTTCATTCTTTATACTTCCAGAGAATTAGGCAGTAAGTAGAGCATACATAAAACCTTCTTAGACCTGGATATTGGACTAGAAAATCTTCTCTCTGGGAGTGAGACCATTGCACATAAAAATTTATTGGATGTGTACAGTAATATTTTATAGGAAGAACATTTTTAATAAGTTAATTATTTTACTACTTATTCTCTAAATATTAAGAATAAATTGCTATAAGTTGAAAACCAAAAAGCAAATAAAGAACAGTATTATTGCAAAATGTTTGTTATGCCAAGTCTAAGTTTTATTTAAAAAGACAAAGTATCAAAGTTCAATGATCTAGCAAAATTTAAAAAAAGTACTCGTTATTGATGGAACGTATCTCGAAATAATAAGAGCTATTTATGACAAACCCACAGCCAATATCATACTGAATGGGCAAAAACTGGAAAAATTCCCTTTGAAAACTGGCACAAGACAGGGATGCCCTCTCTCACCACTCCTATTCAACATAGTGTTGGAAGTTCTGGCTAGGGCAATCAGGAAACAGAAAGAAATAGAGGGTATTCAGTTAGGAAAAAAAGAAGTCAAATTGTCCCTGTTTGCAGATGACATGATTGTATATTTAGAAAACCCCATTGTCTCAGCCCAAAATCTCCTTAAGCTGATAAGAAACTTCAGCAAAGTCTCAGGATACAAAATAAATGTGCAAAAATCACAAGCATTCTTATATACCAGTAACAGACAAACAGAGAGCCAAATCATGAATGAACTTCCATTCACAATTGCTTCAAAGAGAATGAAATACCTAGGAATCCAACTTACAAGGGATGTAAAGGACCTCTTCAAGGAGAACTACAAACCACTGCTCAGTGAAATAAGAGGACACAAACAAATGGAAGAACAATCCATGCTCATGGATAGGAAGAATCAATATCGTGAAAATGGCCATACTGCCCAAGGTAATTTACAGATTCAATGCCATCCCCATCAAGCTACCAATGAGTTTCATCACAGAATTGGAAAAAACTGCTTTAAAGTTCATATGGAACCAAAAAAGAGCCCACATTGCCAAGACAATCCTAAGTCAAAAGAACAAAGCTGGAGGCATCACGCTACCTGACTTCAAACTATACTACAAGGCTACAGTAACCAAAACAGCATGGTACTGGTACCAAAACAGAGATATAGACCAATGGAACAGAACAGAGTCCTCAGAAATAATACCACACATCTACAGCCATCTGATCTTTGACAAACCTGAGAAAAACAAGAAATGGGGAAAGGATTCCCTATTTAATAAATGGTGCTGGGAAAATTGGCTAGCCATAAGTAGAAAGCTGAAACTGGATACTTTCCTTATTCCGTATAGGAAAATTAATTCAAGATGGATTAGAGACTTAAATGTTAGAACAAATACCATAAAGCCCTAGAAGAAAACCGAGGTAATGCCATTCAGGACATAGGCATGGGCAAGGACTTCATGTCTAAAACACCAAAAGCAATGGCAGGAAAAGCCAAAATTGACAAATGGGATCTAATTAAACTAAAGAGCTTCTGCACAGCAAAAGAAACTACCATCAGAGTGAACAGGCAACCTATAGAATGAGAGAAAATTTTTGTAATCTACTCATCTGACAAAGGGCTAATATCCAGAACCTACAAAGAACTCAAACAAATTTACAAGAAAAAAACAAACAACCCCATCAAAAAGTGGGCAAAGGATATGAACAGACACTTCTCAAAAGAAGACATTCATACAGCCAACAGACACATGAAAAAATGCTCATCATCACTGGCCATCAGAAAAATGCAAATCAAAACCACAATGAGATACTACCTCACACCAGTTAGAATGGCAATCATTAGAAAGTCAGGAAACAACAAGTGCTGGAGAGGATGTGGAGAAATAGGAACACTTTTACACTGTTGGTGGGATTGTAAACTAGTTCAACCATTATGGAAAACAGTATGGCAATTCCTCAAGGATCTAGAACTAGAAGTACCATATGACCCAGCCATCCCATTACTGGGTATATACCCAAAGGATTATAAATCATGCTGCTATAAAGACACATGCACACGTATGTTTATTGCGGCACTATTCACAATAGCAAAGACTTGGAATCAACCCAAATGTCCATCAGTGACAGACTGGATTAAGAAAATGTGGCACATATACACCATGGAATACTATGCAGCCATAAAAAAGGATGAGTTTGTGTCCTTTGTAGCAACATGGATGCAGCTGGAAACCATCATTCTTAGCAAACTATCACAAGAACAGAAAACCAAACACCGCATGTTCTCACTCATAGGTGGAAACTGAACAATGAGATCACTTGGACTCGGAAAGGGGAACATCACACACCGGGGCCTATCATGGGGAGGGGGGGAGGGGAGAGGGATTGCATTGGGAGTTATACCTGATGTAAATGACGAGTTGATGGGTGCAGCACACCAACATGGCACAAGTATACATATGTAACAAACCTGCACGTTATGCACATGTACCTTAGAACTTAAAGTATAATAATAAAAAAAAAAATTAGGGGGTAAAATAGAATAGAAAGTAAACATCTTACTTCTAATTTCTCTGAATGCTTTCTTCACCTTGCATTGTAATGTTACATATTAAAAAGTCATTGGGGCTGGGGACGGTGGCTCACGCCTATAGTCCCTGTACTTTGGGAGGCCGAGGTGGGTGGATCATGAGGTCAGGAGATCGAGACCATCTTGGCTAACACAGTGAAACCCCGTCTCTAATAAAAATATAAAAAAATTAGCTGGGCATGGTGGCGGATGCCTGTAATCCCAGCTACTCAGGAGACTGAGGCAGGAGAATAGCGTGAACCTGGGAGGTGGAGCTTGCAGTGAGCCAAGATTGTGCCACTGCACTCCAGCCTGGGTGACAGATCCCGACTCCATCTAGAAAAAAAAAAAAAAAATCATTGGTTGGCTAATCTGAAATGTATACTATATCAAAGAGAAGAAATATTTTCTCAAACTTTTTAAAGATAAAGTGTTGTGTTCCTACGCTTAGCTCAAAATTTGAAATTAGTAAGTGGTAGGGAACTAATCAATGTTGTTTCATAAAGAAGCTTGATATCACCACCAAATTGCAATTTCTGCTTTAAAGTCATATAAAGCATAATAATTTTTTAACTATATGGATCCATGAATATTGCCTTTGATGAGTTAAAGTGAAATAGGCAAATATTTTTAATAGAACACAAATAACTGTTATTTCTACAGGAAAAACATGAATAGTGAACTATATTCAGATTAAGAATTGGTTTGCCTTAAAGACACCATTAAAAGAGAGGAGATATTTGTAACATATACATTTGATAAATGTATACAACATATACAAAAGAAGTTTTACCAATCTAGAAGAGGAAAAAAAAATCATATAAAAATTGGTAAAAAATTTGAAATGACCCTTTATAAACAGGGCTTCAAAAAGCTCAATAGAAACATGAAAAGTTACTCAACTCCATTAGCCACTAGGAAAAAATAAATTAAACCTTATATGTGGTACCTATCATAACTCATGCTGCAAAACATCTATAATGAAAAATAAGACAATGGAACTAAGTGTTTAAGAGAATGTCTAACAAGCGTAGATGTTATATTCTGCTGTTGGTAATGCAGAATGAAGTAATCAGTGTGGAAAATTTTTTGTAAGTACCTACAAACTTATACAAACACTATGAGTCAGAAATTTAACTGTTTAGTTTATATCAAGAAAAATATCTGGCCGTGCACGGTGGCTCACGCTTATAATCCCAGCATTTTGGGAGGCTGCGATGGGCGGATCACGAGGTCAGGAGATCGAGACCATCCTGGCTAACACGGTGAAACCCCGTCTCTACTAAAAATACAAAACAAAACAAAACAAAAAAAATTACCCGGACGCGGTGGCGGGCGCCTGTAGTCCCAGCTACTTGGGAGGCTGAGAAAGGAGAATGGTGGGAACCAGAGAATGGGAGTTTGCAGTGAGCCAAGATTGCGCCACTGCACTCCAGCCTGGGCTACAGAGTGAGACTCTGTCTCAAAAAAAAAAAAAAAAAAAAAAAAGAAAGAAAGAAAGGAAAAACATCCAAAAGAATGTATTCACATATTCAGCAAAAGACAAGTCAAAAATATTAATGGAACCATTTTTCATACTCACAATTAGCAGAAAACTCAGTACCCACAACCAGCAGAATGGTTACATTAATGATGATATATGTACTGAAATATTATATGACAATTAAAATAAGTGAATTATTACTAACTAAAACAATTTAACAACGACTTAATCTTAAAAAGTTTAGCTAAATAAACCAGACACAAAATAGTGACACCACACACACACACACACACACACACACACAGAGAGTTAAAAAACAGGCAAAAGATAAATCTATGGTGTTGGAATTTAAAGTGTTTATGACCATGTGTGGTGGCTCACACCTATAATCCCAGTGCTTTGGGAGCCCTAAGTGGAAGAGGCTCACTTGAAATCAGGAGTTGAAGAACAACATGGGTAACATAGTGGTACTGTAGCTCTCCAATTAAAAATAAAAATAAAAATTAGCTAGGCATGGTGGCACACATCTGTAGCCCTAGCTACTCAGGAGGCTGAGGTGGGAGGATCCCTTAAGCCCAAGAGTGAGCTTTGCTTGCACCACACTACAGTACAGCTTGGGCAATAGAAAGGGATCCTGTCTCTACTTTTTTAAAAAAAATAGTGTTTACTTTTGGAATAGGCTGATGATTAAAATGGTGCACAAGGGGGCTTTCTGGAAAGCCGGTAATATTTATTTCTTAATATGGAAGATTTCAATATATAATTTGATTGCATATAAAATGTAATCAAGGTTCATAGCTACATAAATGCATGAATACGCATCAGAAAGTTAATATCTTTTGACAAGTGAAAGTAAATGTACATGGTCAAAATGCAGAAAATACAAGTAAGAGTGAAATGAGGTACCCTAAACAAATCCATATTGGAAATAAAAACAACGTCCTTCTTCAAATTTTAGGAAAGGCTTGCATGAAAATAGAGGACAGAACTATGATTATTGAGGTAAATGACAGAAGGCAGATTTGTTTCAAAATAAGCAATTCTAGCTACCAGAGCTGTCCAGAAATTGAATAAAATATCACCTTGATACATGAGCCACCAAAATTATCAAACTTATTAAAAATAGTTAATTTTCATTTTTCTGAGTTTTTATCCAGTCATTTATTTTTATTTTGTTTTATTTCATTTCCCTGCAACAATTACTTACTGAGAATTCATTGGTGCTACATATTTTTCTAAGAGTATCCTGTATACTGGATTTTTTTTTATTGGCACAAATGTAGACTAAGTAATATTTTTTATTATTTGTTTTAACTCGAGAATAGATGGTTGTGTTAATAAAATATATTCGATTATACTTGAATATGTATTAAATATAATTAAATATTCCATTATCCTAGTAAAGGAAGGCAGATTTTCTTTAGGATCAACAAAGACCACTCTAAAGGGGTCCTGCAGAGGAGGATAGAGATTGGGTTTAACTCTGAATACAGCTTGGGTAGGTAGGAATTTATAGCCAAGGAGCGGATTGGGATTCAGTAGAGGGAAAATTGCAGAGAGAAAATATCGAGGGCAAGGGGTTTCCGGCTAAACTGACTTATAGAATTCTTGTTGAAAACCAGCCAGGGGATCAGACAGTGCCTAGAGGACAGCGGAGGATGATGAACCTGATCAGATATTCAGATGATCAGATATTAAAGGTGGGGAGTTCTTGTTAAACCGACTTGGTGAGGTCTTTGTTAAAACTAGATTTTATAAGGCAGCGCACAGATGGGTCTAGAAGACATCTCAGAAGTTTAAAATTTGGCCAAGAAATGAATTTTTGTCAATAGTCAAACTAAGGTGTGACATATTAGAGTGTTAAATGTATGTGTTGTGGTTTCAGTCTCTCAGAATTTGAAATCTCTGTCTCCACAGTGTACTGGCCTAGTGACCTGGTAAGTTTAATCCAACATTCTATTTCTCAGTTTCCTCAACTGTCAAATATGGATAAAATGGTAACTACTGCATAATGTTTTTCTAAAAATTAAACATTTTATAAATAAAACCATTGAGATATTCCTGGCTACTTCAAAAGCATCAGATATGTTAACACTGTAAATAATATTAATGTTTCTTATTTTGTTTAGGCAGGTGATTAAATACACAGACAGGTCACATATTTAAAAATTCCAAGAAAACTTATTTTCATATTCATAATGCTACACAGGTAAATGTATATTTGTTCTAGTTCAGATGAAAGTGTGTGTAAAAATTTAAAATAAGTTCATAAAAATAAATTATTATTTTATAAGAATCTTAGTGACAACCATTTTCATTTTAATTATACTACTCTTATGTAAAAATTAGACCATACTTTTTGGATTGATTCATGCATCTTGGATGTCCCACCTCCCTCACTGCACTGCACCGTTATATGTTTCAAAGTTCTGTGATACCCAGGAGACAACTTTTGTCCTTTGCCATCCGAAGTTATTCAGCTATGTTTCTTATTTCATGGGTCAGTTGCTTTCTTTGTTCTCCATCCATGAAGGATAAACCCAACATTTCTTACTGGATTGGAGGTAAGCAGTGGGATTCTTAACTGTATTGTGGATCTTGGCTTGTCACAGATGAATCGCTTCTCTTTGATACAACCTGAGCAATCTATCTAGTATGTGGAAAAATATCATCTCTGTGGAAGAAGAAACACAATTCAGACCAAAGAGAAGCTTCTCTTATTTAAAATGAATGGTGACTATTGATGGATGACAAATCCCCAGTTAGTTTTAAAGCTGCTAGCTGATTGTCTGTTGAATGATAAACACGGCTGAAAAACTAAGACAGTGTAGATGCACCATGGGTAATTCCTCTTACAATAAGTTAAACTACTAAATGTTGATAATATAATAGAAGCATGAAACTGTATTTTTGTTTTCTTTTATAAATGAGGTAAGAGGAAAATGGAAATTCATATTTTTCTAAGTGTGCCAAAAAGAATGGTTTGGTAAATATAGACTTATAAATGTGTTTGGAAAAAGCTGGGCTGAGGGTAATTAAGGTAAGGAGGTTTCTCTCTCTTTTGTTCTTTATCTTGTTCTCTCTCGCTAGGAAAAAGTCCTACTTTATTTCTCTAATGTCATGATATGATCAAATTACAGAATTCCTTTCAATGTTGGTAAATTCATTAATAATGTATCAGTAACATTTATTGAGATTTATGTAATAACACTTATTTAGTCATTAAGAATTTAATAAAATAAATGATAGGTTTTGTGGTTGAAAATTACTTTAAGAATAGTTTGTTATTTCCAGCATGTTAGAAATATGATGTAAATAGAAATTTATATTTTTAATAAATTGATTTGCTTCAAGGTAAACTATATATTACTCATAACTATATGTCTCAATGTATTTTTAAAGACTCACGTGTGACTGCAAGAAATAAACATGTATATACACTTTCCTTAGACTTAAGAGTTGCCTGAAATATTAAAACGTATGAAACAATTTCCTGTTAAAGCACAGCTCTGTGTCAGTGTAACTTTATACAACAAACACTAAGTAAATTTTTATGAACAAAGATATTGTGTATGTTTCTAAAAAAATAAATAGCTTGTGATTGTTTTTCAGAACAATGAGATAAATTATGCTATTTAAAAACATATCCAAAAATTGGAAAAAAAAACTCCGCAAAATAAAAGAAATACATAAATATCTACAGCAATTGTATCAGTATAAATATTTTATAGAATTAATATTACCTTATGCATTTTGAGGTTTGCTTTTAAATGTTATGCTATGCATAAAATTGAAATGTAGTGAATGGAGAGTATTACAAACAATTAGTATTTAAAATAGACATTTGTTTTATTATTTATAATATTCTCTACAATGTCAGATATTATTTTAATTTAAGAGAAAAAAGGGATTTCCTAATGCCTGTTGGTTCATAGCATTGGTCAGAGTATGAAATGTGACATTGTATTGAAATATACAATGAATTATTTAAAGAAGATGTTTTAAAATTACTATCTGTCTTTTGATATGTTGTTAAATACAACCATTGAGCTATATTTATATATTATATAAAAATCATATTTTGGCCAGGCGCGGTGGCTCAAGCCTGTAATCCCAGCACTTTGGGAGGCCGAGACGGGCGGATCACGAGGTCAGGAGATCGAGACCATCCTGGCTAACAAGGTGAAACCCCGTCTCTACTAAAAAATACAAAAAACTAGCCGGGCGAGGTGGCGGGTGCCTGTAGTCCCAGCTACTCGGGAGGCTGAGGCAGGAGAATGGCGTAAACCCGGGAGGCGGAGCTTGCAGTGAGCCGAGATCCGGCCACTGCGCTCCAGCCTGGGCGACAGAGCAAGACTCTGTCTCAAAAGAAAAAAAAAAAAAATCATATTTTATGAATTCACATATTTTGAATATATGTGTATATAACTTAATAACTTACATGGCAATATTTATCTGCAATATTGAAAGTCTATTGCACAATATTTATATGCCTTTTATCTTAGAGGAAGACTCTTAAAGAAATCACACAAAGAGCTTAAGTTCTTTTTGTTTGGTTGTTTCTCTAGTTGACATCTTTATAAAATTTCATGGTACACTCTTCCCTTGGTATATGCAGATAAATGGTTTGAGAACCACCCATGGATACAACAATTCATAGATGCTCAAGTCCCTCATGTAAAATGGCATAGTATTTGCATATAACCTACATATATCCTCCTGTATACTTTAAAACTTTTCTAGATTATATATAATACCTAATACAATGTAAAATGGTTTGTAAATAATTCTTATACTGAAATTTATTTTGTATTTTTTGTTGTAGTATTTTTATTGTCATGTTATATTTTATGTCTTCCTAAGGATTTCCAATAAAATACAACAGGAATAGATGTCACATTCTTAAAATAAATATAATGAAAGTGTGGATTCTGCTACTCAGGAGAGAATCACTCTGGAAGCTAATGTTGGGAGTGGGAGAGTGACTCAAGGCTGCCCAGATTCCTCAGTGACTAATAATTATCAAATTTCTATGCAGACAATGACCAATTTTCAAAGAAGGTGAGTAAGGTGAGCATGTATTTAAATGCCACTAACTCAGTCTTCCTCATAGGCTAAACACAGGAACTACTATTTAAAAATATAAAAGCATTGTATCACTTTTAACTGCAAATAGTTCTGTTTTACCATGTGGTAATTAATCACACAGATAAGACTGAAAAGAGAATTGTGAACTTGAAATGTCAATTTATGTAAACTCAATGATTTTTAAAAAAACTTTTACCAACAGAAGTTATAGTGGTACACAAAGGACCATTTCTCAAATATATTTTATATTTACTACAAAATAGGAGCCACCCAAGGATATTAAAGTATTTATTATGTTTTATCAAAAGCTTTCATTAATGGAAATACATATAGAGCAATTTATTTATTGAACTTGTGTTTTAGAATGAATTTATGAAAGTGACTTGTCAAAGTTGATCCTGTCTCTTTTACATAAATGTGTCTGTATAAATTTGAAAATGATTGATTTCATTATTTACATGGCTCCTACATTCACTGAATTGAAATGGTATCAAGGCAAACTTATCCAAGTATTAAAACTTGTCTTAAAACTTTGTTTAAAGATATAGCTTCTGAACCGGTAAAAAATTGGTGTGTGGGTTTTCTAGATTCCAGCCCAGCATGTAATTAGATTGGAAGTCACCATTCCTTTCTAACCACAAGTATAATGCTGAACAAATTAAAAAATAAACATCTCTTCTTAGGTCCTTCAGGGAAGTGAAGTTATAGAGCAAACCACTGTCCTCTCCTGAGTTGACAGGCAGACAGGCAGATACAGAATAAATCACACTTTACAAAAGCAGAAAATTCCCAACAGAAACCTCCATGGTAGCTCAGTAATGCAGTAGAAAAAGCTCAACCAGCCGGGCGCGGTGGCTCACGCCTGTAATCCCAGCACTTTGGGAGGCCGAGGCGGGCGGATCACGAAGTCAGGAGATCAAGACCATCCTGGCTAACAAGGTGAAACCCCGTCTCTACTAAAAATACAAAAAATTAGCCGGGCGTGGTGGCGGGTGCCTGTAGTCCCAGCTACTCAGGAGGCTGAGGCAGGAGAATGGCGTGAAACCGGGAGGCAGAGCTTGCAGTGAGCCGAGATCGCGCCACTGCACTCCAGCCTGGGCAACAGAGCCAGACTCCCTCCAAAAAAAAAAAAAAAAAAGAAAGAAAGAAAAAGCTCAAGTGTCATCGAGGAACTGTGGGATGTTCTTTGTGGACAAATCTGCGCAAAAAAAAACAAAAACAAAAAAACAGAAGTTTTCCCCATTTTTGTAAATTTAATCCCCTAAGGCTCTACTAGATTCTCACAGTGAAATTGAGATGAAAAATCTCCTCATTCCTTCCACAAAGGGACAGGGAAAACAACCATTTAGAAATATGCTGGAACATTCTGATTCTTGTTTGTAACCAGATCTGCCCTCAAGAGAAATTATATTACCAGAGTCTAATTTATTGGGGTTGTTTCAACCTAACAGACACGTAGGAAAAGAAATACCAAATCCTAGATGATGCTAGCCTGCCACACAAAGGAAGGAAATACCTAATATCAGCCCACACCAGTCTATCTGTCCCACCTAAGGTGGGAGAAACACACAGAGACACTTGTGAGGTTCACAGCCAAGGGAACAAATACACTAAAAGACTTAGACCTATTCATAGGACTATAAAATGCTTCCTGTCCTCCCATATTTTACCACATTATAAAAGGCCTACTTATCACAGTTCCTTATCATGTCCGACTACTAAGAAAAAATTACAAGGCATTGGAAACACACACACACACACACACACACACAGTTTGAAGAGACACAGCAAGTATCAGATTTAGACTTGAATATGACAGTTATTGAAATTATCAGACTGGAAATTAAAAACAGCTATAATTTATCCATTAAGCATGCTAAAGAATGATGTAGACAACATATAAGAACAAATGGGCAAGGTACGTGAAGAAAATAAAAATAGAAGAAAGAATAACAAAATTTCTAGAGGTCAAAAGCATTGTAACGAAAGGAATAGTACCTATGATGGATTCATTAATATACCATACACGACTGAAGAATCTCTGAGATTCAGGTTATAAGAATAGAAACAAACCTACACATTCTGCACTTGTATGCTGTAACTTAAGGTAAAAATAGAAAAACAAGAAAAGAAAAAAAGAAGAATAAAGAAAAGAATGGAAACATTCAAAACTAAAAAGCAAAGAGAAAAAAGTGAGCAAATACATATCCAAGAATGGTGGAATAACAACACAATGCATAACATACGTAATAAAATACCAGAAGAAGAAGGAGGAAGAGAAAGGAACAGAAGAAATATGTGAATCAATACTGACTGAGAATTCCCTATTTAATGCAAGACAGCAAACCACAGATACAGGCATCTCAGGGAACATCAAGCAGAATAAATGTAAAAACAAACAAAAAACAACAACAACAAAGCCACTTGAACACATACTCCTATTCAAACTGCAGAGACTCAAAGGTTATATATATAACTCAAAGGTTATATATATATATATGTGTGTGTGTGTATATATGTATATGTGTGTATATATATACACACACATATTTAAAGAAGCCAAAGGGGAGAATTAATCTTACCTATAAGGAGCAAAGTAAAAGTTAGCTCTAACTTTTCATTAGAAAACATGTAAACAACACAAAATGAAATGAAGCATTTAATGTTAAGAGGAAAAAAAATCAACCCAGAATTCTGTGTCCTGTGAAATTATCTTCCAAAGTTAAGGAGAAATAAAAACTTCCTCAGACCCCCTAAAATGAGAGAATTTGTTGCCAGTAATCATGGCTCGAAAGAAATATTAAAAGAAGTTCTTGAGAGAGTAGGAAATTGATATAAGTCAAAACATATATCTACATGAAGAAAGAATAATAATCTGGAAAATAAATAGATGGAAATAAATAAAACACTTTTATTTGTATGATTCTTAATTAATAAAGTTGTTAACAGTTTGTTCAAAATAATGACAGCAATACCTTTTTTGATTTTGTATGCTTATGCATAAAAATGCATACATGTATCTATAAAATAATATTTATGGATACTTTAGCGTAAGTAAAATTAATAACAGCAATAGTAAAAGAGAACAGAGGGGAAATTAGGAAATATTTTGCTATTACAGGGTACTCACACTACCCACGAAACAGTGTAGTGTTATTTAAAAGAAGATTTAGATTAATTGCACATATTTTGTTGTAGAAATAACACAGAAACTGAAAAGCGAATACTGCATGTTCTCACTTATAAGTGGGGACAAAATAATGTGTATATATGGACATAGAGTGTGGAGTGATAGACACTGGAAACTTGAAAGGGTGGGGAGTTCAAAGGTATGTAGGTAATGAGAAATTACTTAATGAATATGATGTATACTATTAAGGTGACGGATACACTAAAATCTCAGACTTCATTACTATGCAGTATATACATGTAACAAAATTGCACTTGTACCTTTTAAATTTATTCAAAATAAATAAATACATAAATGAGGTAGGATAAATGATATGCTAAAAAAAAGAAAAAGTGTAATTATATTTTAAAATGCTTAATAAACCACCAATGGCAAAAGTAAGTGGAAAACAAATAAAAATATGAGCAAACAACAAAAGCAATGAATAGAAAAATAACAAATATAATAGCATCCTACTATATCCATAATCACATTAAACCCCAATGATCTCAATATATCAACTAAAAAGCAATAACTGTAAAAGTAAGTCAATAGAGAATACCAACAAAACCAAACAATGGCAATTTACAAAGATCACTGATCTCAATTAGCTTCTAGCCATACTGAGAAAAAACTGAGATCACACATATTACTAATATCAGTAATAAAAAAGGGGGTACAATTAAGATCTCATGAACATCGCAAGAGTAATAATACTTTAAACAACTTTGTGCCCATATATTTAATAATTTAGATCAAGTGGACCAATTCCTTGAAAGACAATCTGCCAAAATATACATAACAAGAAATAAAAAACCTGAATAGGCCTATATCTGTTGCAGCAATTGAATCTGTAATTGATAACTGCCCAAGCAAGCATTAGGCCGTTTCACTGGTGAATTCTAATCAACATTTAATAAGTAAGAAGTAATATCAATTCTCTACCATGTCTTTCAGAAGATAGAAGCAGAGGCAATATTTCCTAACTCATTCTATAAGACCAACATAATCCTAATTCCCAAACCAGAGAAATACAAGAAAATAAAAATATACACCAATATTTCTCATAATCATAGAAGCAAAATCCCTGAAAAATATTAACACATGCAATCCAACAATGTATAAAAAGAATTATACATCACAACCAACTGCGATTTATCCCAAGTGTGCAAGGCAGGTTCAACATTCAAATATCAATCCATGTAATACATCAGATGAACAAGCTAAAGTAAAGAAAAGCTCATAATCGTATCAGTCCTTGCAGAAAAAGCATGTGACAATATCTAATACCTATTCATAACAAACTGTTAGCAAACTAGGAATAGAGGAGAACTTTTTCAACTGATGAACATTTACAAAAAACAAACGAATAAAAAAGAACACATCACATTTAATGATGAGAAACTAGAAACTTTCCTGCTAAGATCAGGAACAAAGCAAGGATGTCCCCTCTCACCACTCCTTTCAACACAATGCTGGATGTCCTGGCTAATGCAATAAGAAATGTAAAATAAATAAAATGTATATAAATTGGGAAGAAAGAAAACTTTTACCAGTTTCAGATAACGTGGTCACCTATGTAGAAAATCTGAAAGAACTGACCAAAAAAAAAAAAAAAAAAAAAACCCAAACTCCTGAAACTAATAAGGGGTTATAACAAGTTTTCAGGATAGAAAGTTAATATATAATTGTCAATGGCTTTCCTTTATGCTAGCCATAAAGAAATTGAATTTGAAATTAAAAACATACTACCATTTATTTTAGCATCCCTCAAAATTAAATACATATGTATAAATCTAACAAAATTGGTATAAGATTTGTATGAGAAAATCTACAAAACTGTGAGAAATGAAATTAAAAGGAACTAAATACCGGGAGAGATATTCTGCATTTATGGAAAGACTCAATATTGTCAAGATGTCAGTTCCTTCCAACATGATCTACAGATTCAACGTAACACCATTTCAAATTCCATCAAGTTGTTTTTTGGATATTGAGACACTGATTCCAAAGTTTATACAGAGAAGCAGAAGACCCTGATAAAGGACTATTACTCACAATATATAAAGAATGATCAAAACTAAATGGTAAGAAAACAGAAAATCTGACTTAAAAATGAATGAAAGATCACAATAGACATGTCACCAAAGAAGATTTACTGATGTCAAATAAGCATATGAAAAAAATACTTCACGGCCGGGCGCGGTGGCTCAAGCCTGTAATCCCAGCACTTTGGGAGGCCGAGACGGGCGGATCACGAGGTCAGGAGATCGAGACCATCCTGGCTAATATGGTGAAACCCCGTCTCTACTAAAAATACAAAAAACTAGCCGGGCGAGGTGGTGGGCGCCTGTAGTCCCAGCTACTCGGGAGGCTGAGGCAGGAGAATGGCGTAAACCCGGGAGGCGGAGCTTGCAGTGAGTTGAGATCCGGCCACTGAACTCCAGCCTGGGCGACAAAGCGAGACTCCGTCTCAAAAAAAAAAAAAAAAAAAGAAAAAAATACTTCACATTATATGTCATTCAGGAAAATGTAATTTAAAACACAGGGATACCACTAAAAGCCTATGAGAATCTCCAAAATTCAGAACACTGGCAATACTAAATTTTGGATTAGGCCAATTTTTGGGGACTCCAAGCTCAGCTGATGAGACTGAATTTTTGAGAATGCCCTAACTTATATCCCTGGTAACAAATATCAGACGGTCAACAGGGCTAACTTTGCCTAGTACCTCCCACCATCCATCAGGCTATCACAAAAGCAGCAAGAGAGAACCGATACAATGTGAAACGCTTTTCAAGTCTTTTGCATGTGTCACATTTGCTCATGAATCATTGGTTAAATCTAGTCATCTAGCAAAGCCCTGACAGAAAGGGTAAGAAAACAGACCCCACATATTCAAGGAAGAAGATGTAAAGCCACATTGCAAAGGATATTCAGACAGGGATAGCAAAAATTGTGGTCTTTTTAAAGATATATCAAAATTTCAAACTTGTCTTGCAATTTGGACAGATTTGTGATAGATTGCTTCCTTAGTAATTTAAATAAATTTATGATAGGCTCTCTTTTTAAAAATTCTGGTAGTAATTGCCTATATAAAGAGTAATATTTATACAAACTTCGTTCTACTGTTATAACTCATATTTACTTTTATTCTTTTAATGCATTGTTCTTAACAAGATAATGTTAACTAATAATGATAATAGCATAAATTAATTACTTTGTTAATAATACATATACATACACATGCAAATATCATATTCGAAATGACCAAGCCACTTACTGAGAATATTTTCATTTCAAAAGAATTGACTTATTTTTTATTCATATTTTCTTTGTATGAAAAGGTAAAATTCGTGAAAAAAAGAAATACAATTTGACAAACCAAAAAGACAATCATATAAGAAATACAATCACTTCTTTCTTTATTTCACACTTTAATGCCTTATTTAAATATTTATAATTTTAACAAATTGTTTGTGTTTGACTTCCCAGTTGACAAATTTCAGGTTACCGATAAAAATTAATGTATTCTATAAATATCTGACTACTTTTCTTAAATGTTGTTTTGATCTCTTAACAACTAATACACACATTGTCCTAAGAATTACAAAACAAAATTAAAAGTGTTGATTTTCCTCAAAAAAATATATATATTTATGTCAGAATTTCTGCCCTTATTTTAGAAAATTTTTACAAAATACTTGCTCTTTTCAGCACAATTTGTCTTGTTAAAAATGCATGAGCTATATATCATACAAATAATTCACAATATACATAAAATATCATAATTGAAATAAATGGAATGGGATGTCAGAATGAAAAATTAACAATAAAATTGGTTATTCAGTCCATCATTCATCTAATTAGGGATGCTACTTTGATGAAATACATAAAAATATAAATTTTCACAAAATGTTGGTATGGTTTAGTTTGATTTATTAGAAAGACATTTTCAAATTATTATTTAGAGAAGATGTTAAATTTGTTTTACCAACTGAACAGTAAGTATAGTACAATAAACTCATGTCTTAAATATCATTATATTTAAATAATTATACAGTCCTTGGTTACATGATTTAAGACAGAATAATTTTATACCTAGAAATCATGGAGCTACCAGATTAACCCTTAAGTACTCAGTACTGGTCCCGCAAACCCAACTCTGCTATGATACCTAGTATTCTGAGAAATAACCTATATAAAGTCTCAATAGCAGAGAACCTTAGCAGTCAGCATCTCTTGACAATTTATTTTACTTCCAGTACCCCAATGCTATGGGTACACTTGTCCAAGCCATAACTCTTCAATATAAAAGCATGAAGAGTAAAAAATTCAGAATGAGGTGACGTTTGACTCTTGGTTTTGTCCTGTAGACTGTTTTTTCCATTGAACACGCTGAGTAGTGGGATGTCTGAAAAACAAGTTTTTTTTTTTTTTTTCACTTCAAACAATTAAGAAAAAAGAGACAAAAGCTACTCAAGCAAAGTTATCCTCCATTGCTTGACAATAAGTGTGTTAGAACGAAGTTTACATTATTTTTCAGACTCAAAATAATTAATGTAAATGAACTTAAACCACGTTATGAAATTATTGCATGTGCCTCAGCAGGAGGGGAAGGAAGAAAAGTGTCTCTAGGATGGTAAAAGATTCGATATTCTAGGGATTAAGCGTATGTCCTAATTGTTCTTATTAGCCTGGCCCAAATGATTTTTTCCTGATTTAGTGTTCTTGCTCAGACCAGTAAGAGGTTACACCGTGTTTGTTTCTATTTACCAATCCAAAAGGTTAAACTAGGTGTCCTAGGGGAGGAAGAGTCAAGAACTATGTTGTAGATGGAAAAAAAAAAAAAAAGCGAGGCAGGGGATGAAATATCAAGAGGCTATTTGGCAAGATTCAATCTCAAACACAGATCTGTTTTTTTACTGTATATAGACAAGTTGTAATTTAGCAATACTGAACTGTCCAGCTGTATTTAACATACTGTGATATTGATCTAAAAAATTAAATATATTCCTCCTAACTGAGGCTTTTTACTCTTTGACTGTAATCTCCCTATTCTCCCCACCTCCTAGCCTTTGATAACCACCTTCTAGTCTTTGCTTGTATGAGTTCAAGACAGTTTTGACTGTCATGACTCCAATATTAGGGAGAACATGTGGTATTGTTCTTGCTGTGTTTGTCATATTTCACTTAGCAAAATGTTCTCCAACTCCATCCATATTCTTGCAAATGGCAGAATTTTTTCCTTAAAGTTGATTTATATTCCTTTGGGTATATACCCGGTAATGGGATTCTTGGGTCAAATGGTATTTCTGTCTTTAGGTCTTTGAGGTTTAATAGTATGACATTTTGCATATATACTACATATTTATGCATTTATCCTTTGATAGATGCCTGAGTCCATAATATGGCTACTGTGAATACTGCAATAAACATGGGATTGCAGATATGTCTTCCACATATTGATTTCAAATTTTGGGGGTAAATTCCCAGACAGAAGTGGGACCGAGGGATCATAGGTACTTCTATTTTTAGTTTTTTTCAGGGATCTCCATACTCTTTTCCACAATGGTTATATTAATTTACATTTCCAGCAACATTGTACAAGGATTCCCTTTGACCCACTTCCTTGCCAACACTTGTTTTCTTTCCTCTTTCTGATGAGAGTCATTCTAATAGGTATGAGGCACTATCTCACTGTGGTTTTAATTTTTCATTTCCCTAATGATTAATGATGTCAATAATTTTTAATATCTGTTAGCCATTAATTAAAGAAATGGAAGAAGATACAAATAAATAGAAAGATATATCTGTTCATAGACTGGAAAAATAAATATTGTTAAAATTTCCATACTACCCAAAGTGAACTACATATTCAATATAATCCCTATAAAAATTCCAATATCTTTTTTAAAGATTAAGAAAAAAAAATCTAAAATTCATATGGAACCATAAAAATGCAAATAGCCAAGGCAATCATGAGCAAAAAGAACAAAGCTGAAGGCATTACACTACCATATTTCGAACTATACTACAAAGTGATAGTAGTTGAAACAGCATGCTACTGGCCTAAAAACCAACACATCAACCAATACAACAAAATAGGGAACTAAGAAATAAACCCACACATCTATAGTCACACATCTTCAGTCAATTGATCTCCCACAAAGGTGCCAAGAATATACAAATGGGAAAAGAATAGTCTTCTCAAGAAGTGGTGCTGGAAAAACTGGATATCCATATGCAAAAGAATAAAATTGGACTCTTATCTCACACAACATAAGAAAATTAACTTAAAATTGATTAAAGACTTAAACATAAGACCTGAAACTTTAAAACTATTTGAAGAATACCTAAAGGAAAAACTATCATACATTCGTCTGGACAATTTTTTTTAATACTTGACCCCCAAAGCCCAGGCAACAAAAACAAAAATAACTAAGTGGGATTACATCAAAATAGAAAGCTTCTCTCATCAAAGGAAACAATTCATTGAGTGAAAAGACAACTTATGAATTGGGAGAAAATATTTGCAAGCCGTACATCTAATTAGGGGCTAATATCCAATATACATAAGGAACTCAAACAACTCTACAGAAAGAAAACAAATAATCCAATTGAGAAATGGGCAAGAGACCTGAATAGATTCCTTTTATTCTTTCTGTATTATATTCTTTATCTAAAGAAGACACATGGATCTGGTTTTGTATCCAGGCTCTGGGTTAGTAGCATAATCTCTGAGAATATAGTCTACAGTTTCTCTAGGTGGCTAGATCATAGGCACTGATGTATTACCAACTCAAATACTTATTTTTCAAAATAAGACATGGAAGGAGAAAGAAACATTGAGTTTCATATTTGGCGAAAGGACACAGAAGTTTTTATGATGTACTGGAAATAAAAGACCCTCCTTCATATCCCTCAATATGAGGTGGACTTTTCACATTTTCCTGTGGCCTTGAGAAAGATGTAAGTTTCAATTCCCAGATGCATTAATTTCCTGTCGCAGCTGTAACAAATGACCAAAAGTATCATAAAACAAAACATTTATTTATTTATTTATTTATTTACTTGTTTGTTTGTTTACAGGTAGGGTCTCACTCCTTCACCCAGGCTGGAATGCAGTGGCACAATCACAGCTCACTGCAACCTTGAACTAGTGGTATCAAGTGATTTTCCTGCCACAACTTCACAAATAGCTGGACTACAGCTGTGCACTACTACCTCAAGCTACGAAAACCACACATATTTATTATAATACAGCTTTGGAAGTCAGAAGTACAAAATTAGTCTCATTTGTCCAAAGTCAAGATGTGACCAGAGCTAGTTCCTTCTGGGGGTTTAAGGGGAGAATTCCTTTCCTGTAACTTTTCAGCTTCTAGAGGCTGTCTTTATGTCTTGACTTGTGGCCCTTAACTGTACCTTAAAAGGCAGCATTATTGTAGCATCTTAAACTCTTTCTCTGCTTCTAGCATCATAACATCTTTATTTTTTATTTTATTATTTACTTTATTTTTATTTAATTATTAATTTTAATTACCACATAGCAATTGTATATATTTATGAGGTACAGTATGCTATTTTTATGCATGTATGCAATTTGCAAAGATCAAAATCAAAGTTGTTAGCATACTCATCACCTCAAACATTTGTCATTTCTTTGTCTTGGGAATATTCAGAATCTGCTCTTCTAGCTATTTGAAAATATAAAAAAAAAAACTGTTGTTAATTGCAAAGTGCTATAGAACACTAGGACTTATTCTTCCTATTTAGCTGTAATTTTCTATCTGTTAACCAAACTCTGGTTATTCCCTTCTCCTCCTATCCTTCCCAGCTTCTAGTAACCATTATTCTACTCTCTGCTTCTATGACATCAACTTTTTTAGCTGTCATGCGTGAGTGAGAACATGAGGTACATTTTTCTTCTCTTCCTGGCTAATTTGACTTAACATAATGTCCTTCAAGCTCATCTATGATGCTATGAATGTCAAGATGTCTTTCTTTTTCATAGCTGTATAGTGTGCCATTTTGTATGTATACCACATTTTCTTTATTCATTCTTCTGTTAATGGACATTTAGGCTAAGTCCATATTTTGGCTTCTGCGGACCCTAACTTTTGGGCTCAAGTAATTCTCCCACTTCAGCCTCCTGAGTAGCTGGGACTAGAGGTGCATGCTGCTACACACAGCTAATTTTTGTTTTTGTTTTTGTTTTTGCAGGGATGGCTTCTCAGTATATTGCCCAGGCTGGTCTTGAACTCCTGCCCTCAAGCAATGCTCCCATCTTAGCCTCCAAAAATGTTGAGATGACAGGTGTGAGCCACCATGCCCAACTGCTTAATATATTTTAATCATAAAACGAAATCAGTAATTTTTATATCTTTGTTATTTAATATGTGAAAGAAAGGGATTTCTGCAGATGAGTAATTTTTCAAAACAATAATAAATATGAATTAAATTATACTAATTATAAGGCTTAAAAGAAGTAAAATTAAGTGTCAGATTACCTAAAATCGTCAACATATTCAGTGAATATCAATGATTATAAGTGTTTGTTGATTTTAAAATCTGAGTGTTAATGTGTAAAATTTAAGAAAATACATAATAGTGCCTTAAGTATTATAACTTCTAATAGCATATTTTGGGAAATAAAGTTAAAACTATTAATTGCTGAGTTTACAGTATATCACTTCAGTGGATGATACTGAGGGAATAGATTATTGTGGAATGTGGGAATATGTATAATAGACAGAAAGAAATATTTTTCACTGATAGTCTTAATAGTTAAGGGGTAGGCTTATTATTTTCCATAAGTGGATTGGAGGAGTTTTTTGCAAAAATATAAAATTAAAGATATCACTACTACTGCAATTATTTTGCATTTCTATAATGTCTTTTTATTTAAACACTTATAAATCCCATAAAGCAACTACTGGTACATGTTCTCTGTAAAATAAATGGATATGGTTCATAAGACTGCCAGAGTCCTTTATAACCTCATGATACCTTATAGAGTGGCTGTTACTCTTTCGATAGGAATAGCTATGGTTCATAGGATTTATGGGTAATCTATACCCCTGTGGTGTCTTGGGAGTGATAGCCCCTATAGATATTTTATCTTCTATTATAACCCTTACAAATAACACAGTTTATTTTCATGAGGCTTGAAATAGCCATAGCTAATTTCAAAATAATTTACTTCCTGTGGTTGTACACTTTATTATAGAAAGTACTGTACAAAGAAGTTACAGATTGAATGACAGTTAATTCTCACATATATAAAAAACATATTCTATCTTAATTAATTTATTGTTATTTTTCCTTGGCGTAGTGTTCTGTACCACGACGGTAGACTAGATAACCACTAAACATTTTAACTTTCTTCCACAGTATTGTGTGTGTATGTGAATTTGTGTGCAACTAAAATAAATCAATACAGTGATGCATGGAACATTCTGGTCAACATGTGTCTTGTTTTAGAGGAATTGAAATTACAAGGGTGATAAAACTGTTTACATTTAGTCTCAAAATATTTTATTCCATTTCCTTTCTATAGACATAATACATTTATCAAAATAAAAAATATTGACAAAATGTTATTCATATACTCAGAAAATGTGAAAACACACATGGCACTTTTGTGGAGCATCATTTCTGCAAAATGAAGTAAAAGCTGATCTTCATGTTTTTGTCATTAATGAAATAATTTATCCAGAAAAGTTTGTATAGAAAAATAATGGGTATATGAAAACCTGCAAAGCAAAGTTATTCAATAATATAGGCCATGAATATATGGTTGTAAGGCAAGAAATTATACTTATTACTGCCCTACTCTGAAAATACCTCAGGTTGAAATTATTTACAGTATTCTAATTGCTACACCTAGGTTACACTTATCTTACAGAAAGATCCAAATATTTTACATCACATAATTACTCAGCACAAAAATACTAAAGTTCTTGTCTCAAATATATATTTCCTTTTATCTCTTGGGGAAATACTATAGAACAATTTTTAAGTACAATTTCATAAACATGACCTAAAATACTTTTAAGTCCTTATTTTTACTCCCAATATACTTTTTTGTTCTTTTTTCCCTAGATTTATTGATGTATAGTTGAGAACTTAAAAATGCATTTATTTACAGTGTGCAGTGTGATGATGTGCATCATTCCCATAGTTTTCTTTCTGTTGTTGTGAGAACATTTACGATCAATTCTCCTAGCAAATGTCAAGTATACAGTATAGTATAACTTACTATAGTCACCATGCTGACTTTAAAGCTCCAGAACTTGTTCACTCGTTCACTCTGTTTAACTGAATATTTGTGTCCTTTGACCAGCATCCACCCCATTTCCTTCACCCTTCAACCCCTGGCAACCCCCATTCTACTCTGTTTCTGTAAGTTAAAATGTTTTAGATTGCACATATAAGAGAGATTGGCCGGGCGCAATGGCTCACGCCTGTAATCCCAGCACTTTGGGAGGCCAAGGTGGTTGGATCACGAGGTCAGGAATTCAAGACAGCCTGGCCAAAATGGTGAAACCCCATCTCTACTAAAAATACAAAAGTTAGCCGGACGTGGTGGCGGGCGCCTGTAATCCCAGCTACTCGGGAGACTGAGGCAGAGAATTGCTTGAACCCGGGAGGCTGAGGTTGTAGTGAGCAGAGATCATGCCACTGCACTCCAGCTTGGGCGACAGAGCAAGACTCTGTCTCCAAAAAAAAAAAAAAAAAAGAAGAAGAAGAAGAAGAGAGAGAGATCATATGCCTGACTTATTTTGTTTACTGTAATGTTCTATAGATTCATCCATGTTTCAGCAAATGACACGATTTCCTTCTTTTTAAAGACGGAATGAAGTTATGTCTATCTGCAGTATCATATTTTATTTATTCATTCAGCCAGTGATGAAGACTTAGGTTGTATCCATATATTGGCTATTGAAAATAGCTCTGCAGTGAAAATGGGAGTGCAGATATCTTTTCAAGACAATGATTTCTTTCTTTGGATATATAACCAGAAGTGAGATTGCTGGACCATAGAGTAGTTCTATTTTGTAATTTTCTGAGGAACTACCATGATTTTTTCTGTAATGACTCCACCAATTTATTGTGTATAAAAGTAAAACCTACCGTATCAACTATATATTATTTATAAATAGTACATGTGTTATGACATATATAGCGCATATTTATAATTTTTAAGTTTACATTTACTAAACTGCTTATGCTGTTTTCATATATTCCATTTCTTTAATTTTAATCTTCCTCTTAAAAGTAAGTTTGTGCCTTTCTTTGTTTTATTTCATTACATACATGACATAGATGTTTATGTCTTAAATTCAATCATTTTCACTTTAGTCTTACAAGTATTTAAGACCACTGATTTAAACACATATTGTAATACATGACACATGATGATTCATTCTCATTTTATCTTAAGACATTCTGCAGTTTTGCTTTCAAAGTAAATAATCTCTAGGAAATGCAGAAACTACAGAAAATAAATGACAATTTTGTTTGGTAGAAGCTCTAATGTGTTCTCTCACGGATTCATGGAATCAAAACAAAGCTAAATTTTTAAAAAGTCTGAAAAGTATATTCTGTTAAAATTAATGATTTCCAAGAATCACATACAAATTAAAGCATAAAAAGTAAATGAATAATATACACTTGAAATAAATGTCCAACACAGAAATTAATAGAGTTGCATTTTTTTTTTTTTTTTTTTTTTTTGAGACAGAGTCTCGCTCTGTCACCCAGGCTGGAGTGCAGTGGCCGGATCTCAGGTCACTGCAAGCTCCGCCTCCCGGGTTTACACCATTCTCCTGCCTCAGCCTCCCGAGTAGCTGGGACTACAGGCGCCACCTCGCCCGGCTAGTTTTTTGTATTTTTTAGTAGAGACGGGGTTTCACTGTGTTAGCCAGGATGGTCTTGATCTTCTGACCTCGTGATCCGCCCGTCTCGGCCTCCCAAAGTGCTGGGATTACAGGCTTGAGCCACTGCGTCCGGCCGCAAATATATTTTCAAGGTTGATTGGAGCTGGGGATGATCTCCTCAAACAGATCAGAATAGTTTCCATCTGATTCCCTCTTAATACATGTAAATATTTTCCACTGATTTTAGAAAAAATTAAATCTCTTTACAATGCCCTAACAAACTCTAAATATTCTTCTTTTGCTTACTTTTCTAAATGTATCAAAGATCACTCACTCACTTTTTTACTCATTCATTTCTAGACAAACTAACTTCAGAGCACGATAGTACTTTCAAGATTCAGATTTTCAGTACATTGTCCCGTCTACTTGGAATTCATTACTCCTATATCTGCAAATGTTTTCTGCCACTATAGCCTTGTTAGATTAAGTGTTAACTGAGTTTCTTTTTATCTGACATGAACTTTTTAATCTCCATTTCAGGATCTTTTTGTCCAATCCAGAGCACATTGCTGAATGAGTATTTATATATTTATTTTTTTTTGTATTTTCAACCCATTTACCTGTATATTATCTGAACCAAGAAGGCTAAACTGGGTTAGAAGAATTGACGAGGTAGAAGAGACAAAAAAAGGAGGTGAGTAAATTAGCTGATGTCTAAATTAAAAATAATAAGACCATGGATTAAGAGAGAGACCATGACAATATAAAGAAAATAATGCAATCAAATATAATTCTGAGGTAGACTCTATGGATATACCACCATATTAGATTTGGAGATCAAAGGAAGAAGTAATTAATTGTTATAGCTGATTTTGAATAAAAACCAAGGATATGATATTGTAGATACTTTCAAACATATGTGTAAGCCATGAAAAAGTCAATTTTAAAGTTGAATGCATTTGTGTTTGTGGGTTTGTATTGGGGGTTGCCCATGATAAAACACAATGAATAAAATTGTGAATACAGTGAATAATATAAAAGGTCAAATTATACACCTAACTTGGGTTGTTGACTATATATTGCCAATTGTTCCATTATATTTTTAGTTTATATAGACTTTTATGAGTAGTGTTGAGAAGAGAGTATCTATCTCTAGAAAACCTTAGTTTATTATTAATTATTAATTCATAAAAATTATAATTTTCATATAAAAATTGATGCCTCATTTGGTAAATTTGTATTTTATAACAAATAAAAACAAAATAATGTGTATTCTATCTACTGTAAAATTTTTAAATGAATTATTTCTTTAAATCTGTTGACTATATCCCAGTTGAAAAGGCTTAGCAATTGAGTCTATTACAAACATTTTACTCAGTTTAATTTTTACTTAATTTCTTCTAGATGGTTTGATAGTATATAAAAAATTGAAGAATATATTTTGTCATATATATTTTGTTAAATAATTTTATCATATGCCTCTTAGATATTTGTATTTTTTAATTCTCATATATATGATAAAAATTTTATATTTTTAAATTTGTTTTACTTTATACTGTGTTATATTACATTGTGGCTCATATAAGAAGGCACCTATTTTTGGTAATTATGTTGTATTTTGAGATTTTCATGAAAAATATTTTAATTCAGATATTATTTAATTTAATGTGAGAGTTTATTTATATGTATCTGATTTAGTTTCCAATATTTTCATAGTTTTTTTCTCAGTGATGTAGACCAAATGTCCAATATCCTGGTGTTTAATAGCGAAAATAGCATCCAATTTTGTCCATGGAAATCCTTCTCTTTTGTTATTGAGATACTGCCTGACTACCTAGAATTCATCACCATGTTTACTTAGTTTCTTTTTTATTCTCTCTGGATTAAATATGGCAGTTCACACGAAGGAATAAAATATATTTTATAATTAAAAATTAGCAAAATGCTTAAGATAAAATAAAAAGAATTTAAAGTAAAATTAAGTGGCAAGTGCAAAGCTAAAGGACGTCTTCTTTTTTTTTTTTTTTTACATCAGTCAAAATAATTTAAGTTTGAAGTAAGGTAATGTCAAGTCTAATCAAAGAAGGAAAGAGTTTTTTTCTTGCTGACTGCACTGGAAATGCTGAAGGTTCCATACTGCCCCTGCTATACAATCAAAACTATATCAAAATTTCTGTGATTCTCTTGGGACTTCATCAGTCTTCGTGCGGACTTCATCCTCTGAATGACTGAAGCAGTTTACACATCATATTTATACACCAATCTTTGAAGAGCAAGAAAGACAATTTGTGACCTAGAATTACCAAATAATGTTCAGATTTCCACACTGATTTTTACTTTTGTGTCAAGTCTTGCAGACTAGATAATAATACGTCACATCCCATTGATTAGTTTAAGAAGATGCATACTAAATGAGATGGTTAGGATTATCTTGAATAGTTTAATCTGGTGACTTCCAATGTTGCCTGCATGTTAGAATCGTGTATGGACATTAAAATGTATACTGATCTTAGTTATGTCCTCCTAGACCTAATCAATTGATCAATGAAAGTATATTATTACTTGATTAGGTATTTTTGTTAACAATATGAAAAATCTGAATATTAAAAACAATAAACCAGACAACTTTCTGATTTATTCTAATATACGCCGTGGAGAGATAGCCACAACTTTAGTTCCCTTAGAGGCCACTTCTAGAGGTGTGGATGAGGTTTAGTCCCATCCCAAGTGGACCCGAAAGTTTTGCTAGTGAGAAAGTACAGCAAACGTAGGAGGGAAAAAGCAAACTCCCACTGATTTAATTTGTAAATATCCTATTTCCAAGCGAGACAACATAATGTAATTCCTTATTTTCTTACCATCTCCAGCAAGTAATATATAGTGGATGATTTTGCTTAGTGTAAGCATCATTGCAGAGATAATTCAAGATGCGAAATTTAGATATTTTCCACAATTACACTAAGTTAAAGCTTTTCAAATCTCAATTGTTTTGTTTGCATGAACATTTAAGAAATTATAGTACAAAATAACTAATTGATATGGCTTACCTAATCATTTCTCCTAAAATCAGATTTCATTTTGACAAATAACAAATTAAGCAGAAATCTATATTCACTTCAATTTATATATTCTGAAATTATTAAAATGTTGATGTATTGTCTCAGGATATTGACAGGTAAAAAAATTTCTCTCCCAGTCGAAAAATATAGGCCAAAATAATTTATTTATTGTGTTCTTAGCTTGAGAAAGAAAAAAATGCTAGATCCATATAAAGTATTTGATAAGCAAACTAAATCTCCTATCACATCAAAGAGTAGGTTTTGCTTTGTTTGCTTTTTCTATGGTCTCTTGCTCGTGATACTGTTGTAAAATTCTCCAAGATCTAAAAAAAGGCTTTGAATTTTTTCTGCTGCAGTAGCAAGTCTATTAATAGAATGGGGAGAGAATTGTAATGCTTCATTACTTTCAGCTGAGAGAGGGGTATACAAGGACCTCTAACTTTCAAAGTGGCATTGAAGCAAAATTACTTCAACCAGACATGAAGGTATGCAATAAAGTAAAAATAGAGTTTTCTATTTCCCTCAAGGACTGAGGGGAATGCATATTTCTTCCAACAAATGCAAATATTTCAGCAATTAAAATTTTCAAAACAATTTTACTTGCTCAAATTAAAGTAAGAATGGTGTGACATGAAGCTAGCATTTATAATCAAGCATGAATTACAATTTGTATATAAATGTAAAATTGCTACATTGTGGTCCAATAATATTTGCTATGGAATAAATTCTAAATTACATAAGCTACAACTTTCCCACATTCTCTCAAAATATTGTATAATGACATCTAAAATACTCATTTAGACTAAAAATATCTAGTAAATATTTTCACTGGAATAAATATATTTTTAAGCACAAATTCACATATTATGAAATATTGTAAACGGAAAAATATATAATTAGGAAAGTCTTGAGTCAAAACAATGTCAAATTGAAAAGTTTGTCTCCAGGCAGGGCACGGTGGCTCACGCCTGTAATTCCAGAACTCTGGGAAGCCGAGAGCAGCAGATTGTTTGAGGCCAGGAGTTCGAGATTACTCTGGCCAACATAGTTCACCCTCTTTCAACTCCCTCTCTACTAAAAATGCAAAAACCAGCCAGGCATGGTGGCACACACCTGTAATCCCAGCTACTCAGGAGGCTGAGGCACGAGAATTGCTTGAATCTAGGCAGCAGAGGTTGCAGTTAGCCAAGATCGTGCCACTGCACTCCAGTGTGGGCAACAGAGCAAGACTCTGTCTCGAAAGAAAGAAAGAAAGAGGCAAAGAGAGAAAGAGAGAGAGAGGCGGGGAAGGAGGGAGGGAGGGAGGGAGGGAGGGAGGGGAGGAAGGAAGGAAGGAAGGAAGGAAGGAAGGAAGGAAGGAAGGAAGGAAGGAAGGAAGGAAAAGAGGAAAGGAGAAAGGAAAAGAGAGAGGAAGGAAAGAAGGGAAGGAAGGAAGGAAGGAAGGAAGGAAGGAAGGAAGGAAGGAAGGAAGGAAGGAAGGAAGGAAGGAAGGAAAGAAGGAAAGGGAAGGAAGGAAGGAAGGAAAAGAAAGAAAAGCAAGAAAGGAACAAAGGGATAAAAAGTTTGTGTCCAAAAGGTAGTTTTAATACCTTCTTTTATGTTAAAATATAATGAATAAATTGTTATAGTTAATTTACATTTTATATACAAATCCAAAGTTATTAATTTAATCTATTTAGTAGCCATTAGATTTTCGGTGTCTCTTACTTTAAAGCTTTCAGCAGCATATATTAGTTTCAAAAAAGGGAATAGTATTTGTTTGCAAAACTATAAACCAAAAAATTGTTAGCAATACAGAGAAAAATATTCATGAAAATAGAATAGATCACACTGGGGAAAAGAAATGGTGATAAAATTAATTAAATATCATCTTCCATATATATGCACTGGTTATCTCTAAAGATGAAGATTCTACACATGCACACCATTGGCATGGTGTATGTGGAGTATAATTGATTCTGCATATTTAGGAGTATATTAAAAAGTGATATAATTTTAAGAATACCTAACATACCATTTTTTCTCTTAGGTAATCTGTATCATCTAGTACAAATATAGTGGTTGATAAACAAGGGATTATATTGTCAAATGGACTTACACCAATCACTGATCTCACCTAATTCTGAAATATACAAATGATTTGTATATTACTTTCCTACTGCTTCAGCAATAAACTACCACAGACTCAGGAGCATAAAAAAGAACAAATGTGTTATCTTACACTCTTGCTGTGAGAAATCCAAAATGAGTTTAGCAGGGATAAAATCAAAGTGTCAGCAGAACTGCATTCCTTCTTGAGGCTCTAGGAGAATCCTTTTTATTTTTTCCTTTTCTCCTGTGTTCTTCAACTTGTGGCTGCATCATTCTGACCTCTTTTTCTATCATGATATACTTTTCTCCAACTCCGACCCTCCTGGCACTTTCTTATAAAGATCTTGTGATTCCATTGAGTTCACCTGGATATTCCCGAATAATCTTCCCATCTCAAGATATTAGGGTGGTGCAAAAGTAATTGCTGTTCTTACCATTCAAAGTAATGGTAATATCTTAAATGAAACACATTTTTAAAGCCATCTGTACTGGCTTTGGGAATTCAAACATGAACATTGTTGAGGGACCATTATTCTACTTACAACAATTTGTAACCAACTAAACAAAAAAGAATCAATAGAGACCTGTCACTCTAAAGTTTATCTGGAGAGGTAAAAGACCCAGAAGAGCTACCACAATATTAAATAAGAACAAAATTTCAGGACTGATTTCCTACTGCCAGACTTAATATAAAGCCACAATAATCAAAAAAGTGTGATGTTGGCAAAGTAATAGACAAATAAATAAATGAAACACAATAGATAGCCTAGAAATAGCTTCACATGAATATAGTCAACTGATCTTTAATGAAAAAAAAATTAAGGTAATACAATAGAAAAAAAAAGTCTTTTCAACAACTGTTGCTGAAACATTACATAAACAGAAAATTCATCTAAAATAAATGAGTGAAAACATAAACAGCAAATGGTGCTGGAACTCCTGGACATCTACATGCAAGAAAGTAAGTTTAAACACAGACTTTATACCCTTCACAAAAATTGTCCCAAAATGGTTCACAAGCCTAAATGCAAAATGCAAAATGCAAAACTACAAACTCCTAAAAGAGAGCATAACAGAAAGTCTAGTTGATCTTGGTTATGGGGATGATTTTTTAAATACAAGACCAAAGGCATGATATCCAAGAAAAAGTAACTGATAATCTGGAGAAGGGAAGCCATAGACCGGAATAAAATATTCGCAAAACAACATGCCTGATAAAGGTTATCATCTGAGATATTTTTTAAAAAAGCCACTCAAAACTCAATAATAAGAAAACACACAACCTAATTAAGGAATAGGTGAAAGACCTCAACAGACGTTTCACTAAAGAACACATGACAATGACAAATGAGAACACAAAAAGGTGCTCTGTGTCATATGCCATTAGGGAAATAAAAAATAAAACAAAAATAAAATACCTTTACTGGCCTATTATAAGAGCGAGAACACTGAGTACACCAAATGCTGGCAAAGATGTGGAACATAGGAACTTTCATTGCTGGTGTCAATGTAAAATGGTATAGCTACTTGGGAAGACAATTTATCACCTTCTTACAAAATTAAGCACACTCTTACCATTCAGTCCAGCAATCATGCTCCACAGTATTTATCCAAATGAGTTGAAAACTTACATACACACAAAAACCTGCACACAGATGTTTATAGCAGCTTTACTCCAAACTTTCCAAAACTTGGAAGCAACTAATAAGCCTTTCTCAATCAGAGAATGGAATTAAATGTATCTATTTAGTAAAATATTATTTAGCACTGAAAAAAACTGAGTCATCAAGCCATGAAAAGACATGGAGGAACCTTAAATGGATACTACTTAGTAAAAGAAGAAAGTTCATTTCCATATGACTCCAACTATATGGCATGACAGAAAAGGTGACTATGGAGATGCTAAAAATATCAGTCGTTTGAAGTCATTATGAAGAAGGGAAGGATGAGTAAGGAGAACACAAAGGATTTTTAAGCAGTGAAACTATTTTGTCTGATACTGTAATGGTGAATATATGCTATTGGAAATATGTCTAAACTTATAAAATATGTAATACCAAGAGTGAACCCTAATGTCAGCTATAGGCAGAGTGACAATAATGTGTCAATGTAGGTTCATCAATTGTAACAACAAATGTACCACTCTGGTGTGAGCAATTGATAATGCGGGAGGCTAGGCTTGTGTGAGAGAAGGAGTTATACTGGAAATCCCTCTACTTTCTGCTTCATTTTTTATGAACCTAAAGCTGCTCTAAAAACTAATGTCTTATACAATGAACAAACAAAAAAGATAAAGCATTGTTGCAAGATTTTAATAAATGGCTATACAGATGCTCTGTGACTTACAATGTGGTTACATCCTGATAAATCCAATATAAGTCAAAAAGTAGTATATGTTAAAAATGCAATAAATACCTTGATAAGCTATCATAAAGTTGAAAATTGTAAGTTAAAACATTGAAAGTAGCAACCATCTAGATGTGGGAAAATAAATAAATAAGAGAACAACCCAACATCAGTCTCTGGGAAGCTTTGAAACTCTAGAGGCTGTCAGTCAGTGAGTGCAAGCCTAGCTGCTTCAGCTTCAAAGCCAAAATACAAAAAGCAAAGTTTGATGAAATGAAAGCAACTTTATGCAAATGCTAGCAGATTGGAAATGTTCAAACTCATGGCTCCAAAAGACTATCTCAAATTTTGGGACTGACTGAGAGGGGTTAAAAAGGGAAACTTGGAATGGGAAACATGAGGGAGTGATGCAGGGTGCAGGTCTACATGTCTTTTTCTGATGGCTATATTGAATAGTTTTCCACCTGCTGTCCCAGCTGGCATCATCTGGACTGTGGTTGGATTGTAGAATTTCCACTTTGAGGTAATCTCTAAGTGGGTAAGAGTTCCATAGCTGGGTCACCATGTCTGGTTTGCTTTAGGATGAGCCCCTGAAAGTTCTAACTAAACATGTCATTAGATAAATATGCATGGTGCAAGGGAGTGCCTCCTGGGAAAATGAGAGAAACAAAGAGGATGAAAGTACATTCCAAGGCTATATTCTGAGTTTAGAAATAAAAGCTTCAAGATCAATTTTATACCTAAAATGCTTGATTACAATTCCCCAACTGACAAACTTTATTTCAGTTCAAATCTGGCTATTTTCTGGTAGAAAGGGACATAGTTGCAGAGCAATGGAACAGAATCTGTCTACCTAGAGTTGATTATATTCTTGAGTCCCTGGGCTTATAGAAGAGACCTGTTGAGCATCACAGTGAGTATGTAACAGCAATACAGTTCACAGCAGAAGAATAAACCTATTCCCATAATCATGGCTAAAACTCCAAGTAATTTTCTTTCTGTCATCACAAGGGATCTAATCCACATTATGTGGAGAGCCGTTGACTTAAAGAAATTGTGGAATCAGACATACTACTATTTTGCTTATATGTGTCTTATAGGACTGAGGATATATTTCCAGAGTTATATGGAATGTACAGACAGCATTTAGTTTTAGTTATTGTACACATTTCCCACTGTCAATTGTACCAAGAGTTTCTGTGGGAATCTGATAATAGATTGGCAAAACAAACATATTTAGGTTATAGTAATAAAGTGGGAAAATCTTTAAAAAATTTAAAGTTACTATATAAAGTTAGGCTAAAATAAGACTTAAAAGCCCCCCTTGAAATAAAAGTTAAAAAAATTAACTGCCTTTCTGTAAAATTTGTAAAGCATTAACTGTATCTCTCCCCTACATATATTATAAGTTCTATAAATTCCTGTTTTGCTTACTGTACAGCTGCAAAGTCACAAAATTAATAAGCATAAGTTACAAAACCCGTTTTCACAAGATATAACTAAATCTTAAAAATTTCACCTGATAATTAACTACTTTTAATCTCGCTTCTGTAAGCCTGCTTCCTGCATCACATAATCACCATCTTAAGATACATAAAAGACATTTGTTTTCTTTCTTTGCTGCTCAGACTTTCAGGATGCATGTCCGCTGAGCTAGTGTACACCTAAAATAAACCCTCCTGAACCCCACTTGATCTCTCTGGTTCTCTGATTTTGAGCTATGAATATTTATAAAGGTGGTGCTAGCACATGTTTCTTGAACAAATATGCGTGTAACATATGTCCCATGTTCATTTTGGGGTGGAGACTCAATATTAAAGTGTATTATAATTTTACCCTATACATTAAAAGGTCTGTTCAGGACACAAAGGCATGTAAGTGTGCAATTTTTGCAGAACTAGTTCATGTTTGGTGGTCTTTTCGTCAGGAGAAAGTTACTAAAATCAGTCTTTTGTCTAATTAAAGCTGTAGTTATGGCTGTTCGAATGGGCAGGTAGTCAGCCTATTTCAAGGTTGGTTCCTGTCTGGCTGCTAGAGAAAAAGAAAAACCTTGCGGCAGTTGGAACATAGTTTACTTTTTAAGTTTAGAAGGATGTGACTTAACGCTTGCCTAGCATGGTCTCAGAAAGTGTTTATAATGTAGTATGTTCTTATTATAAAGAGCCTGTCAGTCCTACAACCTCTATGTTACTGTTAATGCTGGTCAGTTGTGATTAAATTCCTAAGGAGAGAGAGTATTATGAGGTATGTCTGACCCACACCCCAACCCACAATTTTCTGTCATTTCTTGAACTCATTGGTGTTTCTTTGTGGATCCCCTTTGGCCAACAGCAGGTCCATTCAGTCTGTTGAGGGGCTTATAGTTCTACTTTATTTTGTTTAGTTTATATTCCCCCTTTTTGGTCAAGATATGCCAGAGGCAGTAAGCTTTTATTTTAGTTTTTCCATATTGATGCTGGGGTGGTGTACTACATGCTCTGGGTCCATCATGTAGGCAGACACCTACTGATGCTTGAAACCCCTTTTAGGCAATATAACCGCCAAAAACCAAAAGCCAAAAATTTAGGTTATAAAATTGATTTGTCTTTAAGTTTTATATGTTGAGTCATCTGCTATTTAGGCATATGTGTGTTTATCTTTGACTTGGAGGGTATGACTTAATTTTATTCCTCCAAATCAGCTCTTACAATATCATGCACTCTTTTTTTCCATGATAGTCTCAGGGCCTGGAGGCTTAATTAAGTGGTCTTAAATCCTAGAAGTAAAACAAAGCATAAAGAACTAGCAATATTTTAAAGAAAAAGGTTAGAAGTGCTGCCTTGTTCTGAGAATGGCAGGAAAAGAAGCTCACAGGTAGCTAAACAGTTAAATTACTTAGCATCCAGGCATATAATAAATTATAGTAAGTTAAATAGAAGCAAAATCATTAAATGACTATGTATGCCATTGTATACAGGCCTGGTCCAGTGTCAACTGCAGGTAGTTTATCTTGATAGTCATCTTCTACCAAATCTAAGGATGAGGATTTGATGAACTGGAATTTCGTGTCAGATATTCACAGAAGTCATTGTCTTATTTAGATGAGATACATGCAACCAGGAGTCAAAGCTCCGAAACTTCGTAGTACAAAGATTAGTTAATAGCACCTCATAAGGACCTTTTTAAGGGGCTAAAGGTAGTGATACTGGAGTCCATGACCTGACTAGTAGTTGTAAAATGATTTTATAAGCCTGCAGTGATGAATTTTTATAGTTTGATGAACTGAAGCAATAAGCCATAGACAATTTACAATTCAGTTTTGAAGATTTGTGTCAAAGATGTTAAAAGACTCAAAACATTTGATCAAAACAGATTTCTGATATGAATTTTCTTATAAACATTTTTACAACTTACATAGACTATCTATGACATGCTTTGACTTTCTGTTTTGTCCTGAATTTTCTTTTCTTAAATCATTAGTCATTTTGTTTAATCACGTAAGATTCTCATACTAAATTACTTTTTTAAGTTTTTAGCAAAAAATACTTCTATAACATTTTTTTGCACCTGTCTTTATTACTGGTTTCTTTTATTTTGTTACATCAATAACTTTTGAATTAGACAAAATTTATTTTTATTAAGAATATGTTATGTTATTTTAAAATAATTTTTTTCTTTATCTAAAACACATCATACTTTGGAAAACATTATATGCAGAATTATATATTACCTAGTTTTTTTTCTGTTAATTTTTTTTTTTTTTCTTTGATATGGTGGCTTGTTCTGTTGCCAGGCTGGAGTGCAGTGGTGCAATCTCAGCTCACTGCAACCTCCATCTCCTGGGTTCAAGTGATTCTACTGCCTCTGCCTCCCGATTACCTGGGACTACAGATGTGTGCCATCATGCCTAGTTAATTTTTGTACTTTTAGTAGAGATGGGGTTTCACCATATTGTCCAGTATGGTCTTGATCTCTTGACCTTGTGATCCACCCGCCTTGGCCTCTCAAAGGCCTGGCTGTTAATAATGTTTAAAGTCTGTGAAGATCAGGTGTTCATTTAAGTAAGAATTTTAAACACCTAGGTATTTTGCCAATAACATAAAATTTAACTGTTTTATTAAAAATTAACAATATTAAATTAGTCTTATTTTTCAAAAAAATTACAAAAAGTTTATTGTCCTTTTAGCTGGATTTATTGTCTTATAAATTTGATGCCACACCTTAAACCTTATAATATCTACCATAGATAAATATGTCTTATTTAACCAACAAAAAATGTAGCTGACAATTCTGAAGACGCTTCTATTTTTATTTTATTAATAGTTTTGAAATCACTTCTATTTATCTAAAATTGCTAAATTTATGTGAACTTGAAAAGCATTTGGATTTATCAGTGTTTATTTACTTCTATGTCAATTTGATAGTATTTTAGACATCACATATAACATTTGTACATAATGTATAAACATATCTAAATATATATACATGCAAATAAAGATCCAATAGCTTTTACCTCAGAATTTTTGCCAAATATAGCAATATAAATTCACCATTTTTAAAAATATAGCTGGATCTAAATTATTTTTCTGAACAAACTGAAACATTATCTAGGCTAAATTTTACTTTCCCTGAGAGCTAATCCAGCGAAAGTTGTGGAGCAAAATTTTGGGTAAAGCAGGGTCTATGACAATTTGATTTTTTTAGAAGCCTCTTTTATTTTCATGAGTTTCAAATGAGTTTCCAATTTTACATTTTAGCAAGATTTGGCTAAAATATAAAAGAAAAACAAAATCTCCATAGAGCCTTAAAATAGTGAATTTTATCTGAACACCAATAGCTGAAAAATGGCAGATTCAAAGAACGAAGAAAAGAAAAATGGGAAATATGTAGAGTTTAGAAGGTTCTAGTTAACTCTATAGTTTCCAGTTAACCGTTTGAGCTCTCAATTTGTCCTACTGTAATTTGCCCATTAGTTTAAAATGTGCACAAGAACAGACTATAACATATAACCATCTTGAGTCTCAGTCTAGAAAAGAGTTCACATGCTTTCTTCACCCACAAAGCTTAGCAAGACATATGAAATATTCTAGAGTCCCAAAGAGAATGGCAAAATCAGGGGTCAGGAAGTTGGAAACTTACTTCTCTAGTGCCAAGAGGTGCAGCCTATGTTGCTGCTTTCTGACAATCATGTGAACTTGGTATTGTCTGGTAGAACCCCACTTTACAGATGGAATAGAGACCATGTGAAACACTTGCAATGCAAAGAATAACAGTAATCACAGAAACAAACACAAATGGTTCTAATACAGAAAGAGCACTCCAAACTGGTCCCCAAAAGGAGAGACTGAAGAAAAAGTTTTAGATCGTGTCTCAAATACGGACAGCACCACAAAATTAGCATAGGATGCTAAACCCAGATGGTACTAAGACTCAGAGAGTAGAGATGGAGGAGTCCCTAGAGTACTATAGTCAACTTACCCAGCTCTGAAGCCTGTCAACTTCCTCAGGGCCACTTTCTTGTGTTAGCAAAGTGTTGTAGGCCACTGATGGTGTTGTGGGAAGTCAGGGTCCCTGAATGGAGGGACTGCCTGAAGTCATGGCAGAAGAACATAAATTGTGAAAATTTCATGGACATTTATTAGTTTCACAAATTAATACTTTTATAATTTCTTATGCCTGCCTTTACTGCAATCTCTGAACATAAATTCTGTAGATTTCATGGACACTTATCAGTTCCCCAATCAATATCCTTTTGAGTTCCTATGCCTGTCTTTACTTTGAACTCTTAATTCCATCATCTTCATAAGCTGAGGAGGATGTATGTCACCTCAGGACCCTGTGATGATTGCATTAACTGCACAAATAGTTTGTAGAGCATATGTGCTTGAACAATATGAAATCTGGGCACCTTGAAAAAAGAACAGGATAGCAGCAATGTTTAGGGAACAAGGGAGATAACCTTAAACTCTGACTGCCGGTATGCTGGGCAGAAAAGAGCCATATTTTTCTTCTTTCAAAAGCAAATAGGAGAAATATGGCTGAATTATTTTTCTCAGTGAGGAACATCCCTGAGGAAGAGAATGTGCCCCTGAGGGTAGGCCTCTAAAATGGCCACTTTAGAGGTGACCGTCTTTTACGGTCATAGACAAAAGGATGAAATAAGCCCCGGTATCCTGTAGCGCTCCCAGGCTTATTAGGAGGAGGAAATTCCCGCCTAATACATTTTGGTCAGACCAGTTGTCTGCTCTCAAACCCTGTCTCCTGATAAGATGTTATCAATTACAATGCATGCCCGAAACTTCATTAGCAATTTTAATTTTGCCCCATCCTGTGGTCCTGTGATCTCACCCTGCCTCCATTTGCTTTGTGATATTTTATTACCTTGTGAAGTATGTGATCTCTGTGACCCTCACCCTAGTCGTGCACTCCCTCCCCTTTTGAAAATCGCTAATAAAAACTTGCTGGTTTTATGGCTCGGGAGACTCACAGAACCTGCTGACATACGATGTCTCCACTGGACACCCAGCTCTAAAATGTCTCTCTTTTGTACACTTTCCCTTTATTTCTCAGACCAGCCGATGCTTAGGGAAATAGAAAAGAACCCACTTTGGATATAAAGGAAATCCCTGGGACAAAAGCATCCTCAGCAGCTGCCGAGAGGTCTCTGGAGTCCCCAGCTACAGAGTCTACTATTCACAAGCAAATGACATTTATGAACAGCAATTACTCCACATGGTAATGTGAACAGATAAGTCCTGGCACACTGCTGCCACCAATTCCTCCACTTGTTGGAAACCAGGCAGAGACAGGCAGGCTAAGCTACTCGAATCACACAGTTCCTCACATAGGGCACCAAATGTGTAAGTGAACGTAAGTCTGGCCACTTCCTGCTCGACAGCAAAAATAAAAGCAGCAAAGTGAGGTGAGGAAACCAACTTTGTTCAAATGCTAGCTGTTGGGAAATGGCCAGAATTATGCTTCAAAAAGATCATTTAAAATTTTAGGGTTGGTCAAGGAGGTTTATAAAAGGAAACTTGGTATGGGAAACATATGGGAGTGGTGTATGGTACAGATCTGAACTTTTTGTCCTGATGGCTATCTTGAATTATTATCTATCTGTAATCCTAGCTGGAATCATCTGGATTGTGGACAGGTTGTAAATTACTTACTTTGAGATAATATCTAGGTAGGGAAGAGTTCCACAGTTGGGTCTTCATGACTGCTTTGCTTTATCATGCTTGTTCAGAAGCTCCTGAGGCCTATCTTAAAGCAAAGCAGACAAGGGATTGTCTGATAGGAAAGGGAGAAAAACAAAAAAAAATGTAGTACATCTGAAGGCTATATTTTGAGTTTAGAGAAAATAAGTTTTAAGATGCACTTCATAGCTAAGATACTTATTTACAATGCAATCTCCTAAAAGTCCCATTTTGCATAGTAAGATGCATGATAAACAAGTCCTTGCATATTAGTCTTTAGTTACTCTTCATTTTAGACAAGTATATATTACATTAGGATATCCCTCCAAGTATGTTTTGAGTACATTTATAAATTTTAATCTGTAATTTTTTCATGAATTTTCATTTATATTTTTTCTTTTACCAAATAATGATTTAAAATATTTTTCTGTTAATTTTGTGAGATATATATATATACATATATATATGTATATCAATAGACAGATACACATAATTATACTATTGTTATACATTTCTATTTCTATAATAATGTAGGTTAGTGGTGGAATGATTTTTACAAAAGCAAACAAAGTCAAGTACTGAAATCAATCTGATTTCAATACTCTAAAACTACAATAATAGGAACGGTATGGTTGGTGTTGGTGTTAATACAAAAGTTAAAAATTGAGATTCCAATTTTGTGTATGCCCACACTTTCATGGCAATACAATTGTGAACAGATATTATTTTAAACAAAGAATAACTAAAAAAGGTGTTTAGCCAAATTAAAAGAAATAATTAATCCCTTACAACTATTTCTTCAGGTTTATACCCTTAAGCATAAAAGCTAAATGCACAAAATAACTAGAGGACATTCCTAGGAGAAAGTTCTTGACTAAAATATATGACTAGAAGTCAATGCTCTGAGATTTGGGGCTGTGGGTATTGTTACATTGCTTCATTGAGCTACCTGTGTACTACTATAGTTATATTAGCCTTTTCCAAAAAACATGGTGAGGAGGTAAGCAGGCACTTCAACTATTAAGTCAGTAGCACTGATAACTCAAACAGGCTTAAGAGGTAGTAGTGTGTTTCAGAAGCAATTAGATGCTTTGTAAACTTTTTGACACCTCAAACTTGAAACACTAAATTCAGAAGGCAAGAAAAAAAATAAGATAATAAGGGTGAAAACATTATTTTAATAAGAGAAGTTATCTAAACTACATGAATATTATTTGAAGATTATATAAAATAATACATTTTTAACTTCTCTTTTATAAATATCAACATTTCAAAACAGGACACATAGTTTTAAATCAATGATGGATAAGAGTTTTGTAGTATTACCACAATTATTTTTTTCAAACTAATTACAGATTAAAGTGAACCAAATTTAAATTGAATAATTCATCTAATAAGAAATTAACTTGCTAAATAACACGTGAAAACCTATTCTCTTCATAAGTAATCAAAGAAAGGAAAATTAAAACTTTGGATATATCTGTCTATCATGCTGGCAAACATAAAAGAATAGTAAAGAATGCCCATAAAGAGTCAGTAAAATTTTAATTGCATAGGTTGCATAATCCATGAACCTCATTGCTATGGCTTCCATTTTTAATTGATGCATAGTTCTTCTTTGTACAATTAAGCTAGCTAGTTATTTTATTCCAGTAATTACTTTTAAACAGTCAATCTTTATTTACTTTGTGGAAATATTTTTATATACCATGATTTTCATGTCTTTGGTCTTTTGAGGTGATTTTTTTGGAGGGGTTTCATATAATTGATGTTGTTATTTTCCAAGTAAATAGATATGGTTAGTATAGCATAATATGTATATTTACTCAATTTTAATATGCATATTTACCCCTTTTCATATTATTGGCCTTATATACAAATTGCTACTCCTTCTCTTTCATGTTAGAATTATCTTTGTTTTTCTGATTATTTATGTTCTTTTTTGTTAGGCTTATATAAATTTCTATAAAACTTATTCTTGAGTTTTGTTTTATATTTCAGTCCAGGAATACTTGTCAGCAATGGGGTCTCATTTTTCTTGATAGATCAGGTACATACAGCCCAGCTGAAAATTTGGCCTAATTTTCTTAATTTACTTCATCTGCATTCCCTTCTGCCACTGTGCCAGTCTGTAGGTTCACACTATTCTATAGGCCATTGCACTTACTTAACATGCTGTGTTGTGCTTCCTCTCCTCACAATTTATTTATTCTCTCCCTATGCTATTATAGTCACTATCCCACTTTGAAGTTCAACTGAATATAAATCATTCCTAAATTCTATCTCTAGCCAGTCCTTTCTCAGAAATCTGAGATTCTCCCTGAAAACAGTTTTTTTTGTTCATTCATATTTAAGTCATGACTTAGTCTTGACTAGTTTAATTCATAAGTGTAACCTGTATCTGCATCTCCATTGCCTCCTTGGTTGTTAAATGTATAATCACTTCATACCTCATGGCAGTGTTTCACTTTTTCCATGATACTTCAGCTGTATTCAAACCTATTTGCTATATGTTGAGATCAAAGTGATCTTTCCAAAATGTTTATATGATCTAACCACTCACATTGTCATAAATGCTTATAACTTGCTTTACATTGCTGATAATTAAGTTAAAAGTCATTATCTTTGCCAACCATGACATACTCACCTCAATAGATTACTTCATACTACACTTTACTTTCCTCTCAAGCCTGTATTATGGGCCTTTTTCAGTTTCTGCAACATCCTACTTCTCTCTCCCATGAGACTTTTCTCACTTTCTTCTCATAATTAACGTCTCACTGTATTTTATTTTCCAGTCTAATTCTAACTCATTCTTTAGAATTAATTGCTAAATTAAGGGCCCCTGATTTAATGCCATCTATGACTAGGGTAGGCCATCTAGTCAAAATTGTCCAATAACAACATATATTTCTCACTTGTAGCATTTGTAATCCCTGATAGATTTAAACTCGATGAAGGAAAACATGAGTATTCCCTGCTAAACTCTAAGACTGTGCATCATCTCTATCAGGTTGAATTTATATTAGTAATAACACCACATTTTTATTATCATAAAGATAAACATTTTATTTTGGTAAAACTTTGTGTTCTAAGTCTTAAATATAAAATGAAACTCACTAGTAATTGACATACTCAAATACTAACGCAACAAATAGACTCTGAACCTGTTATTTCAACTTTCTATTCTCATATTTGAGTAAAATTATGAAATAAATAAAACCAAATCTGAAATAAAATAATCACAAAGAAGAAAAAGAACATTTCTAAAGCTGGCTACAAAGAGCAATCTTCCTACCCCTAAACATTTTACTATCAGTATTAATTAGGCATAAGCCTGAATTTTTTTTTCCCTCTTCGGTGCCCTGAAGTTGGTTGAATTATCATTTACAAATCTTTTTTGGTGGGCTTGCTAAAGTGTATGTAGGGCTATATGTCATACAGAATTCAGATCAGGACACTAAAAGTGATTTGAGAACCTATTAAAAAATAAGTTTAATCATTCACAATAATATTACATTACTTATTAATAAATGTAATTGGTATTTTGAAATTGCTCATATCTAGTATCTTTAAGAGTACCTGATTATTTTAGCACTATTGAGGTATAATTGTTATTAAAAGTATTATGTACATTTAATATGTACATTTTCGTGTATTTAGACATAAGTACCTACCCAACCATTACATTCCTTAGCCTCGATTTTCTAACCCTTTATTTATGTTACACAATATGGCAACTCATATGAGCTTGCCATTTTGGATTACCCTTCTTATTTTTCCATATTTTGATTTAAGTACTTAATCTCTGAATAAGGGTCATGAAGATTTAAAAATTCAGTAGGGTGTAACTGCAAGCTATTGCCTAAGCATCAATGTCCCCAAATCATAGCTAATAAAAGATGTAATCTTGTTCAATTTGAAAAAACGCCAGCCGGGTGCAGTGGCTCACGCCTGTAATCCTTTGAAAGACCGATGAGGGCGGATCACGAGGTCAGGAGATCCAGACCATCCTGGCTAACACGGTGAAACCCTGTCTCTAACTAAGAAAGAAAAGAAAAACCTCAAAATACACAACCTGGAGATGTTTCAAAGGCAACTGCTATTACTCTAATTCGATTTTATTCCTGAAATGATGTTTCTTGTAAAGTGAGTAATATATTTACTCAGTCAATCCTTCATTGATAGTCATTCACCGGAGTGACTTTTTATTTTTTCTTGAAACAACAGTCACATTTAACGTATATTGTTTCTTTTGTATATATCTACATTTATATCTGCCTATCTAATTGTATGGCAGAAACAAACGAATGAGATTGTTAATGTGAAGAGTATGTGTATTTTATCTATAATTTACATTGCAGGATTACCTGAGAAATCTGGAACAAATTACATGGATGCAAAGTTTATGTATATGCTTTTACCTGAATCTCTGAGAAGACTAACCATTATAGCTTTGTAAAATTGCTACCAGCTTTGTAAAAATATACCAATCTGATGTATATGTAATGACATCTCATTTCTACTGTTTTTGCATTTCTTTGACTGTATGGTTTGCTTGATCACTTACTTTTCATCTTTACTTAAATATAAAACATATTCGCTGTTTATTCTATCTAAAATTATACCCATTCAACTTCCTATAGTTGTTTATAGCTTTATTTTCTTCCTTTGAGCTTACCTATATTAAAAAATGCTATATATTTCACTTATTTATCCCATTTGTTACCTCTCTTTTTCTGAAGAACATAAGCTCTGAAAACAGGAGTTTCCATAGTTTTGCTTATAGATACAACCCCAGCATGAGCAGATTGCCAGGCATATAGTAGGTATTCAATAAATGTTTTTAATGAATTAAAAAATAATGAAGCCACTTTAACAACAAAAAGATTTCTCTATATATCCAAAACGTCACTTCAAAGCATTTGGTTACTGGGTTCCCAGGGATGATGGAATCTGACCGAGGATTTACACTCAATTTATAAAATTTATGGGACATTGGCAATGCTGGAAATGTACTGGTAACATCGGCAACATCTTTATTCTTAGGTCAGGACGGGAGAACAAAATCATAACAAATACGAATGTCTAAAGGTACTGATTGCATTAGGTCACAACTCATTTTAGGCATAAACTTTCATCTTAAATAAGGCACAAGTTCATTGATAAACATTTGCAATATTTTCAACAAGATTAATTATTATGTCCAAAATATAATAATTGGTTTATGGGTCAATTGGGTCAATTGGTTTATGTGGAACCTAATGTTGAGTGGACAATCAATAACTAGTCCCTCTAGGTGCCAAATTAGTCCTGGGATTGTTATCCTAAAGGATATGCTTTCTGTGGAAACCACTGCTTACCCAAGAGCCACATAAAACAAGGCCTAGGGCATAGTAGCCCCAAGCAAAAACAAATCAACACATTTGTTTCTGGCAGCTGGAGCCTCTGTTCTACATGGTGCAGTGTTTACTACTTGACCTCTATTACTCTGGACTTTGCAACAAAACTTTAACCAAAGAAAACAATTTTATAAACAGCAGATATTTCTGCATTGTATGAATATAAAACACAAGATATTCAGCCCCACTTCATTTGAAAAATTGTTCTGAATGGAAACTAAGGACTTAAGTGAGATTAATAAAGAGCTATTGAGGAAACCCCATAATCAGATAAGTAGGAATGATTTTTATTGGAATTCACTAGAACCGTTTTTGTTGGAGCTCACTAAATTATACATTTATTAAGGGTTGATATTTGGAGTATAGTAACTAGGATTCATGTCAGAAATATTAATAATGGTATTCTAGTGATATAATGATTCTCACTCTTAAATGTACCCATTTTATGTAATTAAACATAAGTGTAAGTTTTAAACTTAATGTGCAAACTGCTGTTACTGTTGACATTTATGACTATAATACACTGAACCCTTGGAAACTCTCCAGTGTTGCTTTGTGTGGTCCTTGCACATAGATGATACTAATACTTATTAATGTAAAAATTACAGAACTTGTGATTTACGTTACAAAAATAAGTGTCAGGAAAACCTTGAGACAAGGTGGATGCCTTTTATAAAGAACTGATTAACGGGTCAATTTAGTTTGGTTTCATGGGGGGAAGTGTGGCCAGCAGATAGGTGTCCTGTGGAGTGAAATTTATGTTAGCAGAAAGGGAATAATGAGATGATATCCTAAAATTGCAGTGCAAACACACATACACACACACACACACACACAGACACACACACATGCACAATTACACAACCTGTACATCTAGAAATTCAAGATTTTGTAGTTACTGTAATAGCCTCTGGCAGCAAATCATCATTCTAGTAGGTTATATACTTCCAAATGTACCTACTATAGATAAGTCCAATCCTACTCCCTTAATCCCACTCTTGTTGAATCACTGCAAATAAACAATAGAGCAATACAGTGCAGGATTGAGTCATTGAGCCCCATGTTTGAGAGCATTCCCTAATTGACTATAATCCAGCAGTAGGCAATGGAGTCTTAAAGCCATACTAAAGTCTATCGGTCTAGGTCCTTTCAATTCTATTCTAGTGGATCAATCCAATTCCATTCTAGAAATTATTTAGATTAAATTATCCCATTAAAGTGTCATTTCAAAGGATGGTTTCCAATTATTTGAGTCATTTTTTAAAAAATTTATATGTCTATATGATTTGCAACACTATTTTTTTAATCTCCAAAATCAGGACATGTTTTAATTCACATATTTTGATACTTCATCCAAGTTTCTAGGTCTGGAAAAAGAAGTGGATGACTTTCATGGGCTATAAGGTTATTTCTAGCATAGAGAAAGATATGGGGAAAATTCTGCTATAAAAATTAAAGATGGCAATAGCACACTTGCAATATTTCATATTTTATAGCATTACTATTTGTGTTTGGGGCAGACTGAAAACCCATTTTTATTATGCCTTCTGAGATGGCACTTTGAATTTAAGCCTCATTTTCCGTCGCTTACAGCTTTTCCACTGAATACTTTTGGGGCTAAACTTCATCATTCTGTAAGTTGGAAGGAAATTTATTTCATCATTTTTGATTTAAGTAACTACAAGGAAATTATTTTTGGCTGTTCAAAAAATATACAAACAAGTTTTATATTGAATCATTCATAAGGAATTATGATTTTCAGTAAAATATTTATAATATGATTTTCTATAAAAGACATATTTAAAATTACTTATACAAACTAGGAAATGGAATATAATACATATTTACTGCATACCTTACTTTGCATAATAAAATTCTGTATGATCTGCCAAATTCATTAGAAGTTCTGAAATGTAGGTTTTTGTGGGCAAGACTGCTGTATTGAATCAAAATGAAAAATCTTATTTGCAAGAATGACTGACTACCTATTAAAGACTCAGGAGTTCAGTGTCATTTAAATGCAGTTTCAGTGGTTTATGCAAGCTGTCAAAAATTTCCATTTGCTCATTTCAAATATGTCTAGGTAAGCCTATTTTTTAGACCCATTTATACAAAATCAAAATTTGAAAGAGTAATATAATGAAAAATTCATAGATGATAAGAATGGCTAAGACTCACATAATAGCTCCTTTGGCTTAATAACTTTTGGAATTCTCAGAAGAAAAGAGGAATACTTATACTTTCCAACATAGCCATTAATTTAGCAAAAAGAATTACTTTACTGTGGCAGTTTGACAATTATTATACACTGAGTATTCATGAATTGGAGAGATTATCCCTTAAAAAAATAAGATAATTTGATCAGAAGCCTGACACCCTATTTATGTAAGCATAATATTTGTGACTTTGTCTCGCACACAAACGCAAACATACACATAGAATATATATGCAGAGACACACACATATATATACACATACATATATGTTTGTGTGTGTGTATATATATACTTAATATACATATTGTTATACACACATAATAAATGATGACTATATGGAAATGTATAGACAGACCATAGACAAGTATAGATGGATAAGTATTTGACTTTGGTTTAATTGTCTCCTGTTTCATAGTTTCCTATTTTCTGTGAAAAAAAATTTGTCTAATTAGATTTTAGAACGTTTCTTAAAATATCTAGTATTTAATTGTTTTTCCAATTATATTGCTAAATACCTTTATACACACATATGCAAAACTACCTCAGTTGATTTAGTCATTTTCATTTTGCATATTCTCTAAAAGTCATTTTTATTTTTAAAAAGTGAGCCTACAAAATTTTTCTTATGTTCATTTTGATTTATTATGATCCATGATCTAGGTACCATACTAAGGGAAAAGATATATAAAGAAAATTCATAAATAAATAATAGTGTGAGATGAAAAAATTTGAAACAACGTAAGTGTATCTATAAAGTGTTTTTGGAGCCATTGAAGTAGGAAAATGTGTTCATCTTAAGAAGAGCGAGGCGTTAATACTGGTTTTAAAGAAAACATTGGGTTTTATAAGGTAGTAAATGGAGGGGATTAGTTTCTATCAAGTATGTTCACTGTGTAAAATGATATTTCTGATGTTTTTTGTTAATGGATGTGTATCCAGAGATCATTAAATCACAGTGGAAAAGGAGAGAAAATTAATAATATTGTTCCAGATTTTTGAATTGGGTCATTTACATGTTTTAACCCAAACTTCTTTTCTTCTGATCCACGACCAGAATGCAATTACGTCACTCATGTTTCTCCTACTCAATACATTTATAGTCAAAATTCTAATTTTACCTCAAAAAACCTTATAACTTGTTTCCTCTTAAATATCAGTAAAGTTATATTAGAAAATATTAGATGATTAGAGACTATATCTCCATAATTAGTCACTCTTGCTTTTGAAAATCACAGTTCAGAGTGTATTATTGTTGCCATATGTCAATTTTCAGGTCATGTTTTGGCTCACTCTGGCAATTTGTGTTCCCTGATATTCATTTATATATAGGTCTTGCTCAGTACGAATTCCTGAAAGCTTTTATGATCTGGGAAAAGTAACCAGCGCTGCTCATAATCAGTATATAGCTATATGTTGTGCCTTATTTTAAACTATTTCAAGTGGACAAAGAGATAGAATTTAGGAGACTAAATGCCTGTTAGTATGTCTCTTGTTACTACAGCTGAAGTGAGAACTACAACAGCTGCACTCATTGCTTTCTAACATCTTTTTGTAGCTCTAAAAGTAAACTCTGACATGTAAAGTGTCAGCTCAAATAACCGGTAAAGAATTACAGATAGTTCTAAAAAAAAAACGCCTTTGTCTTTGCTAGCTACAGAACTGACACAGTTAAAAATCAGGTAACACCACAGATTCTGTAGGTATGTAAAGGGAATAATCTGGGATTTATTAGGAATGAATGGATTCCTGAGAAACAGGCTAAAAAATGTATTAGATGAATCTGTTAACCTTGAACCCATAAATGAACCCTGTTTTTTTTTTTTTTTAAATTAGGTGAAATAGCTAATTTTTCTTGATGAGTATATTTTCTCTCATACATAAAGTTATTTTATTTATTGACCTGAAAGCACTTGTACCCTTGAAAAGTTAGGATTTCCTAATTAAGCTCATCTAATGTATCTGTAATATGTACAATGCTCATCATTACTTTATTAAACATTCCTTTACTTTATTATTTTTCCAACATACTTAATTATTCATCTTTATTCCCAGGACCTGGTTAACGTATATTTGTGTGGTTTAAATGAAAGGTAATCCAGAATGAGAGAGAGGTACAAAAATGCATTTATATTCTATAACATGTATTATCTCTGAATATGGTTATTTTCATCGGAAGGAAATGATAAATAAGAATATTTTCTCTTAGGTGCCTATCATTGTAATATACCTAAAGTGTTATGCTTTTTTAAAAATGTCCCTTATATAAGGTTATTAGAATGCAATGAATGCCATTTTTATTTGGAAACAAACTTTTAGGCCAATCTGAAATGTCCACAGTTATTGTTTCTTTTGTAATAGTTACTTTATTTCTGTACATGCGTTTCAAGTCAGGTCAGAGAACCTATTCATCCCATAAAAAGTAATTTCAATAATATATTTTTATTTATTTTAAGATTATTGATGAGGTACAACATACACAAGAAAAACAGACTGGCCCTAAGTATATAACTTGATTAATATTCACAAATTGAAAACACTCACATAAGCATTATGTAGAACAAGAAAGAAAATATTAACAAACGTACACAATAATCTCTTATTAGCACTATGATTATTAGCAATGCCTCATTTTGTACACTTAGAAAAGGAATTCTGATTTTGTCTTTTCTTCTTGACTAGTCTGTTTTGCATTAGCTTTTAAAATTAATTCTACCTTTTAAAAATATTCTCTATTGTAAGTTTTTCCTATTGCAGTAATTTTTGCTCTTAGTTGTATGTTAATAATTCTATTTCTTCTAAATTTTTACTTTGATTCTTCTGTACTTTTTCTAGCTTCATGGAATATAAGCCCATATCATTAATTTTTAGCATTTTCTCTTTTCCAATATTGGGAAAAATCGATCTTTTTATAGGAACTGAATTGTATCCCCCTGCCCAAATTCATAAAGTCCTAATCCCAATGTACTTGGAAATGGGGTGGGACCTTTGGGTGTTAATGAGGTTTAAATAAGGTTATGAAGGTGGGCCCCTTATAATGTGAATAGTACCCTTATAAAAAGATACATCTGAGAACTTGCTTTCTCTCTCTCTCAGTCTTGTGAAGACATAGTGAAAAGATGGTTGTCTGAAAGCCAGAAAAACAGTTCTCATGGGCCAACTGAATCATCTAACACCTTGATCTTGGAGTTCTCATCCTCCAGAACTGTAAGAAATAAATTTCTGTTGCTTGACCCCTAGTCTATGATATTTTGTGATGGCAGCTTGAACTAATACTAATATATACCCTCAAATTGATAAATGTATCCTGTAAACACTACTTTAAGTACACCTGACAAGAGTTGATATATCTTTACTGGCATTCATGTAAATTAGTTTTCTAGTTGTCATTGTGATTTATTCTGTGTCCTGGGTGTTTCTTTGAAGAATATTCCTTAATGATTGTGGAGATCTCTATATCTACCTCAACTTTGTCAATTAAACTTATTGGAAGTCATGTTATTGTATGTCTGCATATTTAAATTTTGAAATATTTCTGCCAAATTGAATTGTATAAAGCAACTGTTCATGTGATGTGAGGACTTCAGTATTAAAATTTGCTATATCAAATATTAGCATATCTATACTAGCTTACTTTTGGTTAGAGTTTATGTAGAAAAACTTTTTCCAACCTTTCATATCCAACTATCTTTTCATGAGTTTATCATGTACAGCAAAAACTATGGTTTTGGTATTTTGTTCACTCTGATCATTTCAATCTTTAATTTGAATATTTATATTCTGTATAATTATTTACATATTTAACTTTATATCTAATATGACACTATTTATTCTATAATTGACCAGTCATTTAACATTAAATATTATCTCTATTTTCTTTTGCTCCTTTGAATTCATCAATTCATTATTTTGTTTTCTACTAACTGGTGATTACTTACTTAAAAAATTTTTGGTGGAATATCTAGAGTTTACAACATAAATGATTCAATAAAGAAATAGTTATATTTTTTCTTATTTGCATAATGCTAATTTACTTATGCTACTTATGAACAATAATTTGGTATTATTGTTTTCATGAATTTCTGCATTATTTTACATTTTTATACAGTCAACATTCATTTTTAATGTATTTATATATTTCTATCTGGTGATGCTTTTGATTTTATACTTTAGTATTTTCTACTTCTTAGATTTTTTTTTTCTGCTAGGTAGATGTTTAACATTACTTTGGGTACAGTGATAACACTGTTCATTTTATATTCATTTGAAAAAGTCTTATTTTATCTTTTATATTTGAAATATTTTTAGGGGGGAATTGGGAGTAGAATTTTTTTGTTAACATTATTTTTAGCTCTTTAAAAATGTCCTTCTCTTGCCTTCTGCTTTTCATCATTTCTGTTCAGAAGTCAGCCTTCAGGCTAACTATTGTTTCTTTGAAGATAGCAATATAACGACTTTATCTTTTTTCCTTTCACTATATTTTTTGATGTTTTGCTCTGATTTTTGTTGTCAGTTGTTTTATTATGATGTTTCCAGGTATGCTTTGCTGTATGTTTATCTTGTTTGATACTTCCAGAATTTCTTGAATCCTTTGAATGATTTTTTCTATTGAAATATTTTTTTACCTTACTTTCTCACTCATCTTCAACTGAATTTAAGTTGCATGTAGTCAAGCTTTTTTTTTTTCCATGTCATTTAGTCTTTACATAGTTTTCATTATTTTGATTTCTTTGCTTCAGTTTGTATATTTTCTATTTTCTTGATGTCCATTTAACTAAACCTGTCTTTATGTCTAATCTATTTTTAAAACCATCCATTAAAGACGTATAGAAGCAATAAGGACTAATATTCCAGCAAGAGGAAACCTCAGAGAGATGAACTACGACTGGAGATTTATACCTTCTTAGGGGCAAATGCATTCTCACTTTGAACTAGAGGCTGAGAATTCCTGCTTGACCTTGTGCCAAAGTTGCCACAGCAGAAGAAAGCAGAGTCTATTATCAATTTGTTTTCCATTATAACCAATTCATAGAACTGTAGAACGTATTCCTTTTGACCCTTAGGCTCTTTTGCAATTAGAAACAATTTAATAATTTGTGAGAATCAATACTACGCTTAGTTCTTGGTGGCCAGGAAAAAGTGAAGTATGTTATACATATAGAAGTAAAATATCCTCAAAATGTAAAAAAAAAAGTTAATCCCACATTACATTTATGTCTCCCTTTCTAAGGTATAAAAGTAAAATCCATGAATCATATTCTTCAAATATTCTGTTTACATGGTAGGCTGTTCTCCTGTTATTGTCAGACATGTTGAAAAAGTACAAACATAACTTAAAAATCTCCCATATGAAAATTGCAGGGTCTCGGGAGGCGGAGCTTGTAGTGAGCGGAGATCGCGCCACTGCACTCCAGCCTGGATGACAGAGCGATACTCTGTCTCCCCGCCCCCCCCCCAAAAAAAGAAAACTTCAATTGTAGAAATGAATTTTGGATACATAAAGTATTGCAAGGATCGAATACTTGAAGACAGTCTCTAAACTAAGACAATCCTTAGAGATAAGTACAAGTATTGTACTTGTAAGTACAAGTATATATACAAGCATATAAGTAAATACTTATAAGTATTGGTCTGCCTTAAAACAAAAACAGGAAAGGAAGTTGAATAGGACTATTTATCTATAAGGTGCATTCACAGATGCTGTCTATGTGGCTTTGAAATTTGGTAAGACTCACCTGTATCATTATGAAAGCAGTAAAGCAGTATATTCCAGCCAAGTAATGTAGAATGGAACAAAATATAAAAATCTAATAAAACGGAGAGACATTTTTATTCAGTAACATCCATAAAGATGTTCCTTTTGGACTAAAAAATATACAAAATATTAGTTGAATGTATTTTTAATTTCTCAGTATTTATATTGCATTATCTAATTAGATGGGTGATGTGCTGCTGCATATATAAATGTCAATATATATGAGATAACTGAGATTATTTTTTAGGATTTACAATTCTGGTATGCAGTAACTTCCTGATATCCTTCGGAAAAGCTATATTTTAATTAACCATTTGTTTTCCCATATAACTCAATGCTGAGACAGAATCAGAGGTGGTTAGTCACAACTAAAATAAGCATTCCCAGTTAATATCAAAGTTTCTACTAGACAGTCTTATTTACATGTGTTAGTGAAACATTCAGTATAAATGATATGTCTATGTATATTAATTGAATGACTTAATCAATAAAGCAGAGTAGGTTATTTATTATGTAGAGAATATACTAAATCCTAAAATTAGGCTGAGTTCCATAAGTTTTTAATTATATGTATAAGAAGTGTATATAATAAGGTAATGCAGAAAAAATTTCAGTTCCAAAGGTAACAAAAATTCTTAAAATGAGTATTAGAGTATCAGGGAGAAATTCTACTTTTCAATAATAAAATTTACAAATTTGCATTCACTGTAGTATAAGTTAGCTAGGTCTTTCGTCATTAGGTTTAATGCACATGCTATATACTTGACACCAGAGTAAAAAATAACATCACTGGCTAGGTAATTTTTTTTTCTTTTTTTTTGAGACAGTCTCGCTCTGTCACCCAGGCTGGAGTGCAGTGGCACGATCTCTCCTCACTTTAAGCTCCGCCTCCCGGGTCCACACCATTCTCCTGCTTCAGCCTCTCAAGTAGCTGGGACCACAGGCTCTCGCCACCACGCCTGGCTAATTTTTTTCGTATTTTTAGTACAGACGGGTTTCACCGTGTTAGCCAGGATGGTCTCGATCTCCTTACCTCGTGATCTGCCTGCCTTGGCCCCTCAAAGTGAGCCACCCGGCCGGTAATCTTAATTTCAATTAAGAAAGAATACAGCAAGCAGTATATCTTCCTTTTTTTTTTTTTTTTTTGGAGACAGAGTGTTGCTCTATCGACCCAGGCTAGAGTGCAGTGGTATGATCAAAGCTCGCCGCAGCCTCTGCAGCCTCGACCTCCCTGGCTTAGGCGATTCTGCCACTTCAGCCTCCTGAGTAGCCAGGACTATAGGCTGCGCCACCACACCTGGCTACTTTTTAATTTTTTTTTTTTTTTTTTTTTTGCAGTGACTGGTCTCTGTACATTGCCCAGTCTGGTCTCAAAGTCCTGAGCTCCAACCATCCTCCTGCCTCATTCTCTCAAAGTGCGAGGGTTACAGGTGTAAACTACTGTGCCTGGCCTCAGGCAAGCTTTTGGTAGACAGGATTATTCCTTGGATATTTTCTGTATCACATTTCCACTGTAGGACATAGGAAAATAACACATAGAGGTTCTGCCGCTATCAATAAGCTTATTTCTTCAAGAAGAATCAGAACACGGATGCTGACAGAGTTGATGGCTCTATAGATGTTGGCATATTTGTTTCTCATTTGTCTTGCTTCTCAATGCATTCCAGTGAACAGTGGAGAAATAAAGTGGAGAAAAAGACAGAGCTTTGATAGAGATTATAAAGTCAGGACAACACTTCTGCCAAAAACACAGATACAGATTTCTTGGACTGCATTTCAATTTCTTGTTATATTAGACACTCACTACATCAAATAAAATAAGTCATTTAACTTTCCTACAACTCAGTTTACTCTTTGTATAACGGAAAAATATTGTTTCTAGAAATGTTTCTGAAAATTGCCTATATAGTATCTAAAAAACAGCACTAATAAACCTAGCTTCTACTATCTTAGCTTGCTTGCTTCCTTCCTTCCTTCCCTCCTTCCTTCCTTCCTTCCTTCCTTCCTTCCTTCCTTCCTTCCTTCCTTCCTTCCTTCCTTCCTTCTTCTCTCCTTCCCTCTCTCTCTCTCTTTCTTTCTGTCTTTCTTTCTTTTTTAACAGAGTCTCGCTGTCAACCAGGCTGGAGTGCAGTGGCACAATCTCTGCTCATTGCAACTTCCACCTCCTGGGTTCAAGTGATTCTCCTGCCTCAGCCTCCAAAGTAGCTGTGACTACAGGTGTACGTATGCCAAAAAGTAATTTTTGTGCTTTTAGTAGAGATGGTGTTTCACTATGTTGGCCAGGCTGGTCTCTAACTCCTGATCTCAGGTAAACCGTCCGCCTTTGCCTCACAAGGTGCTGGGATTAAAGGCTTGAGCCACAGCACCCGGCCATAGCTGCTTCTTATTTCTAATATTCTTTATTTCTTTCATGTTTTTACCCCTAAATCAATAGTGGCATGCATGTTTTGATTTAAACTTTAATTACAGACCAAACACTGTTTTATATAAACATCTTAATACTTTTAGCCTCCCATGCCTAGTAGCTCTTATAAAGGAAGGAAATCGCTTCTCGGCTGTTTGGCTAAGATCAAGAGTTATAAAGGAGCAAAAATATACACTGATATCTTCCTAGCATCATGCTCAAAGAATATTTTATAAATATGAATATATATGATATATGAACATACATGACATATAAATAATACAGAAATATCAATTTACTGTAATCAGTCACCTTCTAAGAAGATGTGTAAGACAGGTGAGAAAAGTACATTTTATAAAAGGTCAGCAGGTAGAAGTGCCATGGTATAACGTATCAAATACCCACACATATGCACACACAGCACGGTATATATGGACATAGATAAATACATAAAATATCAAGTTGCTTAACAAATTATTTGAAATCATGTACCAAATATACACTTACTGAGCAGTCATTCTATTTTTTTCTTCTGTGAGTCCTAAATAAATCACTGTGTGTGATTAATTTCATACTTGTACTATAGCATTTATATCTTCTCATTTGTCTTGCAGTTAAGGATTATAATGAATGCTTATTTTAGATTTTTCCTAAATCTTTATGCTGATCAATTTTTCTTCATCTCTGTAGTTACAGCTCATTTTATTATACAGTTTTTATAATAATTAATCATCATGTATTTCTTCCCTCCATAGAAGATGCATGCATTAGCTGCAGTCTCTTTATTTTGCTTCCCAGTCAGCGATTACAATGCCAAAGTAAATTAAAGTAAATTATATTTTTACAGGTTTTTAGGTAAAAATTGATGATAATTGCTGAAGTTCTAGAATGAGCATATTGGGAAAACTGTCAAATAAATTAACCCAACAATAAGATTCATTCATCATAGAAAATTGTTGATGAAAAATTACTGATAAAAACTGGGTAAAATTTTCATCTATCTACTTTATTTCCACTTGAGTATACCTGTGGAAAAAATATACCCTTAAAGTTTACATTTTTTTTTGCCTTTTTGTTCTTTTGAATGAATGACATTTCACTGTTATTTAAATATTTTCTTTAAATCATATTAGATATCATCTGTATTCTTTCAACCATGACTCTCCTACCAATCCAAGGCACACAGTGATGTCTTAATAATATTTTCCACTGAATCAGTAAGTGAATGAATAATTTTTCTTTGTCACAATCTTTTGAATGGTTAAAATTCATTTTTCATATAATGTTTATAAAAAAGAAAAGAATCAATCAGCAGTTTTTCGTACAAACTATATGTTATCACCTTTTTAAGGAAGTATCCTTTGGCAAATGCACCATTTCTAACATGTCCAAACTTCAAAACACAAGGAATTTGGACAAACCTGTTTTAAAACCAATGGTGATCACTTATTTTGAGACCTTGCTGATTTAAAAATAAACATTAATTTAAAACGATTCAGTGCATCTTCTCTTTCCAACAGTAGACTTATGAGAATATTTGGATTTGATAATTAACATTTTTAAAATATGAAGTTTGCCTTCTTAAGCAAGTGATGAGATTACACATTTACCTTAGCCTTTTTTTCTTTTAAGCTCTATGATAATTTATCGGTTTTCACCTATAAGCGGTATTTGGAACCACATCAGATAATTCAGCGCTGAGATCACACTGACCACTTGGTGAGCTGTGTTACAGGCTGCATTTATTATCTATCGTTCTTGTCAGTGTGATGGTAAATATATCTCACAGTTGGATACACAAAATTAAGTCATTTAATGGATTTGTAGTTCAGCTGATTGAGGTCCAGAGGTCTCTGCGCACTTCTGGAAGCCATTTTATTTCTTCTGTAATTGTCAGTCACTGTCATTTCCACTTGACTGCTGTTCTGTGACCAGTCAGAATATATGGTGCTTAAATGGTATACAGAGCCGTGATAAAATGGTGTTTAAAGGAACCTTTACACTCACACACACACACAGACACACACACACAACGAAGTTTCATTAGATTAATTTGAATGGCAACATTTTTTTTCCTGATAGAATTGGAATGTATCTGTTTATACTAAGTACTTAACTTCATCTTGCTTTCTACATAAGCATATGTAATAGAATATCCTAAATACAAAAAAAAAAAAGAATCATGATAGAGAGTAATTTTTGTAGTATCGGAATTTCAGTGCAGAAATCAAAAAGTTGCAATAGTGAAGGTAACTCTATGAAGCAAAGCCATTTGCTACCTTTATATATTGAGTCTTCTTAAACAGGTTATAGTCATTTAGAAAAAAATAAATCCACATCTTTCATTCTTTGAAAAGGCACCTGTATATTTTCTGAAAACCCACATCATCTCAGGAAAGAGATCAAATCCTAGGAATGTAAGTTTGGCTCAAAATGATTGAGTGTTAATGGCCCAGTGCTGTTACGAGCTTGCCAAGATGCAATGATTTGTTCTTCATTTTTCAGTGCCAGCAGCTTTCTGATTCAAAAACCACAAACACAGCAGTTTTTTTTTTTTGCATTGACTCTGTGAGGACATTAGCAAATCTCAAATAAATAGCAGCACTATATTCTGGAAGCATTCTGAAAAGCAAGCTGAATTCCAGATGGAAATCTCAAGTTGGTCACTGAAATAAAGAGTTTTAACAAACAGAGTGGAAGTTAAGTGAGAAAACTTACAAATACTGACTTTGCTCAGCACCTTCTGCTGTGGAAATGTTTGAATTAAAAATGAATAACGTATATGCTCCTTGATATTTTATGATGACAAAAATACAAAATTAGAAGGCCACATTTTTAATAATTATGGATCACATTGAAGAGCAAGATATCAAATATGTTTCAGATTATATAACAATAATTTCTAAATGCAAAGTTTTATTTCTAGTAAGAAAAGAACATTAAAAACATTACACAGAATTTTTGTTTTTAATATTATACAGAGAAATGACTGAGTGAAATTTTGGGAGACACACAAATGCGTGTGTACAAAACTGACGATGAAAGACAAACTTCTTTGAGAATTTAGGAATATTTTATCATAATCTCACATACAAGAAAGTGAGTACAAAATAAAGTCAGCTGTTGAGGCCCTAATCCCACAGAGAGTTGCACATGGGTAGACTAATGTAGTCTAGTGTTTGGTTATTATATTCTTCAATTCTGATGACTTACTGCTTGGCTTATTAAATATGACCAATTCTTCTAGTAAGTATTCCACATTGGTCAAAGTTGCCCTAAAATGATTCTCTAAGAATAGGTTTATTTAGTGCACTAGGTCAAAATTAGATGATTTTTGGAATCCAGAAATACCTACTTAAGATATTTGTTGAAAAAGGGTACATGAACAAGTCATATAAGATAGGATATAAGATACACGAGAAAGAAATATGAGGTAGCAAGTGGTCATGAAAGAAAGTGCCATATGACATGAATTATCAGGAAAAAAGAAGAGGTGGATGGACTATAACTGAAATATCAAGATTATACAGTGATTTGGCATTAGAAATATTGGGAAAAACTGCAAAAATAGTGATAGGAAAGTAGCACAAATGAGCATTGGTATCAGGTTGCATTCATTCAATCGTAGAGATAGGCTTAGAAGGAAGATTCTAGGTCACAGGAAGGCAAAGCTACATTCTTAGACAAAGTTGGGCAAACCATTGGGAAAATACTTGAACTTCAAAGGCTCACTCATTAACCCAGCATGGTAACTAGTGTCTAAAGTGAAATTAGGATGAGTTGTAGAGCTCAGATGAGGATTTAGCACTATGCAAAAATCCCTGTATGGGAAGATGTATAGTGCATGAATAAACTATTGAGGTCTAGATGTCCCAAATACTTGGTGTTTAGGTCTTTGTAAAAAGAGTCACTAAAGATGTAATGAAATGAGCAACTTTTAAAATCATCTGTCTAGACCAGTAGTGGAGAAAATATTTGGATTAAAATTTAACAAGGTAACTTTGTTAGCAAACTGATGCTGCAGATATATGGGAGTTTTGAGAAAATATTTGAGCAAAACTAAAATATAGTCTCACTGAATTAGACCTGAGGCACAGTGAAAATAAAAATGTGGGATATGATGTTCTCTAAATATGAAAAAGTTCACCATTGAAGAGGATTTATAGACTCTCAAAATGTTTGATGCTCCTTCTCTACAATTAAAATATTATATTGCAAACGGGAAATGTGTGAGGTTTTAGAGTTTATTTACCTTAGTCAACCAAATCATTTTGACAAAAATAGCATAGTGTGTGCTTTTTAAACAAATTTTAACATATTATTTAACAGGGTAATTTAAATTGTGTGATAGTTTGACTTTGTTGCTACAAACTTCTCTTTATTGATCACAGAACTTTTTAAATAAGCAACTGCTGTTACCTCTAAAACTCAGATTCCAGTTTTGTGTCTTGTGTTCTATTTTCAACTTGTATGTTGTGCATGCCAAAATTATTCAAATGATTCTTGGTTTATGAGTTTATCAGCAAATTTTAACACAGCATTAGCATTAGGAATAATGTTCATTCTAATGTTTACAGTTCTGATGTGCTACTCTATTATTGTTTATATTTTATATTTCTGTGTTCATCAAGATATTTACATCACAGTCATATTAAGCAAATAGAAATCTTAAATATAAGTTCTACACGGAATTCACGAAAATTACTTCTTAAAGCAGGTAGGATTAAAGATGTTAAATGTCTTATCTTCTTCTAAGGGTCAATAGGCTGTATAAAAATCTAAAGAGAATGTACGTTACATCAAACAATAGTAGAAATATTCCATAAAATGAAACAGAATATACATATATTAATATGTATAACTGTACAGAGTTGCTATTTAGTATGTAACGATGTCCAGTATTTTTGAAAATGTGCACAATTTCACTTGCAAAAGTATTACTTTTATTTTCTCTGCTTCCTAGTTGACACATTTACTCCACTTAGCTAATTCTCTAAAATAATGCGATAGAGATATAATTTTAATGACAGGTTTTATTTTATTTTTACTCCCTGTTACTAGATCATATAAGAAATAGATGAAAGAATATGGCAGTATGTGACTGAAATGAAAATCAGTATTTGAAGAAAGACAATGAGTTTTTACAAATATATTATTTACATAGTTTCCTAAAGCAAGTAATTTTTACTTTTCTTATATGTTGTTTTAGAGTCTCAGCAGTATTACTGGCTAAATAGGACAGCAAAGAAAAAAATATCAAAACAAAATTTGAAAAATGGCTAAATCTGTTATAAAAGAAAATTTCATAGAAAAACGTTAGAAAATTGAATAATGCAAAATTCATATCTTCACTATACAGACTTCACTAAGTATTTACCACATAACATACAAGAATTAACCTTTTTAAGTTTAATTTCACATATTTAAAATGTAGTGATAAAATAACACCTATAATAAGTTGCAATCTCTATCCACAGCCTTGGGTTAGTATTATCTCTTTTTGTGAGGTGAATATATCAAGAGGAACCCTAAATAAAATTTTTAACAGCTTTGATGAGATATGATTGATATACAAAAACTGCACATATTTATAATATACAACTTCATGTGTTTAGACACACAAACACCAGTAACAACCTCACCATAATCAAGGTAATAGATATATCTAGCACCTCCCAAAGTGTCCTCATGTACCTTTGTTTTTATTTTATTTATTTTTTATTTTTTGTTTGACTTTTTTTGTGGTAAGAACTTTTGACATGATATCTACCCTCTGAACACATTTAAGTTCTAGAAACCTGCTATGTAACATAGTGTCTATATTAGCAATAAGGTGTTATGTACTGTATAAATTCTTCAAAGAGAATATCAAGACCAAAATATGATTGAGTGTGCGTGTGTGTGTGTGTGTGTGAAAGAGAGTTACAGAAACAGAGAGAGAGAGAGAAAGAAAGAGAGAGAGAGAGAGAGAGAGAGATTCCCTTCATCCCCCAGGCTGGAGTACAATAGCGTGATCTTGGCTCACTGAAAACTCTGCCTCCTAGGCTCAGGTGATTCTCCCACCTCAGCCTCCCAAGTAGCTGGGACTGCAGGTGTGGGCTGCCACACCCGGCTAATATTTGAATTTTTTAAGAGACGGGTATCTCACCATGTAACCTGGTCTCCGACTCCTGAGTTCAGTCTATCCACCTGCCTCGGCCTCCCAAAGTGCTGAGATTACAGGCTCAAGTCACTGTGTCTGGCCTGATTGGTATTTCTGAAGTCTTTTGCCCCCATACCTTTTTTCCAATTCTATATTTGACTGATAGCAAGCCAGTGAAAGATGAAGCCAGGAAAAGAAAATAAAACGTGTGTGTGTGTGTGTGTGTGTGTGTGTGTGTGTGTATAATATAATATGGGAACCCTGCTTAGAGTAACGGATTATCTTCTTATGTCATGATTCCAAAGGAAAGCAAGTAAGTATTATAAGCAAGGTAAAAAAGGTAAAAAAAAAAAAAAAAAAAAAAAAAAAAAAAGTAATGTAACACTATATATTATAGGATATTAATTTCAGTGTGGCTATGTAATATATTCAAAAACTTCAAATCTAAAGAATTTGTAACATTGTGCAGATGTTGGAATTACAAAGTTTGAAGCTGCCTATTTAAGTATTAATTAGACATTCAGTGGTGAAAATTGGGAATGGGCCGGGCGCGGTGGCTCAAGCCTGTAATCCCAGCACTTTGGGAGGCCGAGGCGGGCGGATCACAAGGTCAGGAGATCGAGACCACAGTGAAACCCCGTCTCTACTAAAAATACAAAAAATTAGCCGGGCGCGGTGGCGGGCGCCTGTAGTCCCAGCTACTCAGGAGGCTGAGGCAGGAGAATGGTGGGAACCCGGGAGGCGGAGCTTGCAGTGAGCCGAGATCGAGCCACTGCACTCCAGCCTGGGCAACAGCGTGAGACTACGTTTCAAAAAAAAAAAAAAAAGAAAATTGGGAATGTTAAATGTGTTGTTAACAATTTGCATGTGGTGTTGTCACTTTTATCTTGTTATTTAGCCAAAAACCGATAGATTTCATTTCTTCTAAGCTTCTGTAGACTTTATTTTCCATTTATAGTAATTGGTGTATTAACTTTCACATTTAAAAATTCCATTTACGTTTTCATTCATAATCATATTGCAGTGCTTTTCAAGATACTGATTTTTATATTTATGTAGCATATGAAAGTATAATTAGGAAACTGAGGTATGAAATTATTTTAATATTAGATTTAATAGAGTGAAAAATATTAAAGAGATTAACTTGTGGACTATATAGACTACGTACAACATACAGAGTTTTTTTTAGTATTAAGATACTTTGGAAAAATCTTCAAGTTTCTTTCACCATTAAAGTATCAAGTCTTTTTCTTGAAGAAAACATAGCAGAAAAAAATATGAAAACGTATTCATAAAATGAAATCTAAATTTGATTTTTAAAGTTTAAATAAATTATTAATTGTTTTTCTCTTAATCCAGATGGTTTTTCAGTTTTTTAAATTAGCTTTCATGTTCAGATATATCTGCTCTATCTTGCTGGAGTAAAAGGAATGGTAGAGTAGGATATAGAAGATCTGAGCTAATATCCTAATATTTCACTAATTAGCTGATTAGTTTGTGACATGTTAATTTTTGTTTTCTAGATCTTAGAAATTGAGAAAGATGATTTCTGAGTGCTTTTTCAACTCTTGATTCTTGGGCACATCTAAGACAATTTATGTGGCTTTCTCTTTTTGGGTTCCTGACAACACACATGTTGATGCTATTTGGCAATTTTACCCCATTTATAATCAAATATTTTCTATTTATTCATTAATATATATTTATAAATTTTAGTGGCACATATTGTGCTTGATACTATGTATAATGCAGAGTAAAGTATGTAAATTAAAGCCATTTATGAAGACACAATCCCAATTAAAATTGAGAAAGGTATGATTCTTAGGACTTGCTTTCTTTCTTCTTTATCTTCATTCTTACCTATATTTGTCTCACCCACTCTCATCCAGATCTTTAAATACTGTCTTTACCCTGATGATTCCTAAATTTATATCTCCAGATTTTTTACTCCAAACTCAAAGATCTCCAGTTGAAAAGACATTGTAAAATAACAGGGCCCAAACTGAATTTCTAATTTCTTATCAGATCTACTTCAACTTTCAGTCTTCCTGCTTTTGGCCTCCTCACTTTCTCAGTCTCTGGCAAAAAACTGGTTATTCATTCTCTCTTGTTTTCTTAATATGCCCATATTAGACATTTCAAGAAATCTCATTCACTGTAGTTTCAAAACATGCCATAAACCACCACATAACCTATCCTTCTTTGCCACCACTTAGTCAAGCTAGTTGATCTCACTGCTGAATTGCTATGATGTCCTCATAACTGATCTCCTTTCTTGCACTCCAACTCACTAGAGTCTATTCTCAATACTATACATTTAGCGGTCCTTCTAAAGCCCAAATCGTATCATGTCTCTCTCTGCTTAAAACTATTCAGTGGTCTCCATCTCCATCCCATTCAGATTAAGAATTCTAGTACTTAGTAAACAAAAAAGCCCTATCATGATTTTCACTTTCTGTGTCTTGTTTATGAAATGCTTTCTCATTTCACATTTATTTTAGTTATTCCCATTATGCTCTTAACATAGCTTAAGTTTGTTTTTCTATCATGCTGTATATTACAGAACTGGTTAAATTTTCTCTCATAGAATTAGCCAAATTTCCCAACATCATTTACTAAATACTGTATTTTTTTTTTTTTTTTGAGACGGAGTCATGCTCTGTCGCCCAGGCTGGAGTGCAGTGGGCTGATCTCAGCTCACTGCAAGCTCCGCCTCCCAGGTTTACGTCATTCTCCTCCCTCAGCCTCCCCAGTACCTGGGACTACAGGCTCCCGCCACCTCGCCCAGCTAGTTTTTTGTATTTTTTAGTAGAGACGGGGTTTCACTGTGTTAGCCAGGATGGTCTCGATCTCCTGACTTCATGATCCGCCCGTCTCGGCCTCCCAAAGTGCTGGGATTACAGGCTTGAGCCACCGCGCCCGACCTAAATACTGTATCTTGTCTCACTGAGTAATCATAAAAGCTCTTTGTATATCAGGTGTGTGGGGGGGGGCGCGGGGTCTTTAACTCTGTTCTATTTCATTGTTTGTTTGTCTCTTTCATTGCCATTATTACAAGTTTAAAATCACTTTAGTGGTGAAATATGTAATATCTGTTAGGGACACCTTCTTTTTATTATACTGCTTTGCCAAATTTTTCCATATACTTTTCTATATGTTTTTAGAATATGTTTATTCAATTTCTTAAAATGTTGCTTAAATTTTGGTGGAAACACTAGTGAATTTAGAGATCAGGTTAGTAGAAATTTCAATATTTTAAATACTATAATTTTATCCAAGGATTTAGGGAAATTTATCTAAAATGTTATATTCTTTCATATGCAGTTTGAATATAATAATGCCTAAAAGAAAACATGCTATAAAGAGTTTTTTGTTATCCTATTTTCCATAAAAGCATTTACAAGTTAGGGATTTTGTGTTATTAGAAATTTGGTATATGTTATCCACAAATCTGAACTTTTTAGAAAAATTTCTTTTTTTTTTCTTCACAGGATTTATTATCTTGGCATCTGCTTTGAAAACGACCCAACCAAAATAATATTATATCAGTATAAACTCTAAGGGCAGGCTTCTTTTATATTACAGCCTCAACAAATTTGTGTTTGGAATTTTATCTTTCTTGAGTACTTGGTAAATATTTTAAAGCAATATTTGATCTCTGTAAAGTGATTCAAATTCTTATATGATAAATAATTATTCAAATTATCAATTTATTTTTAAATTGCTTTTGTATAGATTTTTTTTTTTTTTTTTTTGAGGCGGAGTCTCGCTCTGTTGCCCAGGCTGGAGTGCAGTGGCGCGATCTTGGCTCACTGCAAGCTCCGCCTCCCGGGTTCCAGCCATTCTCCTGCCTCAGCCTCCTGAGTAGCTGGGACTACAGGCGCCGCCACCACGCCCGGCTAATTTTTTTGTATTTTTAGTGGAGACGGGGTTTCACTGTGTTAGCCAGGATGGTCTCGATCTCCTGACCTCGTGATCCGCCCGTCTCGGCCTCCCAAAGTGCTGGGATTACAGGCTTGAGCCACCGCGCCCCGCCGCTTTTGTATAGATTTTTAAGATTATATATCTACAAATATAACCATCTTATATTAATTTATTTGATCATTAAGTATTCATATTTTTCTATTATTTTTAAACCACTGAACTCATAATTTTATTTATTTTTAGTTTCAGTAGTTGAGTTTTAAAAACTTACCAAACTTGATTTCTTAATATTACTTTAATATCTTGACATGTATTCAAAAGATGCTTCTATTTCTTTATTATATTAACTATTTTTGGTGGATGTTTTGATGTTGCTTTTCTTATTTCATAGAAGTTTATTCATGGCCACACTTGTTGGCTCATGCCTATAATCCCAGCATTTTGGGAAGTTGAGGCAGCAAGATCTCTTGAGCTCAGAAGTTTGAGACCAGCCTGGGCAATATAGTGAGACTTTGCCTCTAGAAAAAAAAAAGACAAAATTAGCTTGGCGTAGTGGCACGTACCTGTAGTCTCAGGTACTCGGGAGGCTGATGTGGGAGAAGTCTTGAGCCAGAGAAGCTGAGGCTGCAGTGAATTGTGATAATGTCACTACACTCAACCCTGGGCAACAGAGTGAGACCCTGCTTGGTGCTAGTACAAATAAAGCTGCTATGAAAATGAAATTATAAGTATTTCCATGGCTATGTATTTTCATATATCTTGGGTAAACACCAAGAAATAGAATGGTTTGGTCATATAGTAGGCATATTTTCAACGTTGTAATAAACTGTCAAACAGTTTTCCAAAGTGGTTGTATCATTTGTGTTTTCATCAGCAATTAATGACAGTCATAATTTTCTCTATAGCCTTGCCAACACTTGGTATGATCATTCTTTACTTTTAGACCTTTTGATAGGTTCAGAGCAGCATCTCATTCAGTTTTAACTTGAATTCCCCTAATGTCTACTGATTTTTAGAATCTTTTAATAGTATTTTCATATTTAGTCTTGTTCAGTGTATCTTATTTCGTAGTGTATCTTGTTTACCTCTTTTCCTCATTTGTTTTTGTTTCTTTAACTGAAGTTTCAAAATTATTTTTATATTCTAGATAAAAATATTTGTTTCATATACCATTAAACGATTTTCTTCCATTGTATGACATGTATTTTCTTTCTCTGAAAGTGCCTTTTAAAGAGCAGAAGTTATTTTGTAATTATTTGAGGTGTGTTGGTGTCATACATTAATAATAATAAAAAACTTTGCTTAATATAAATACGATTTTACTTTCATATGTTTTGAGACAGTTTTAAATTTTATAATAAATATTTAAGTCTATATTTTCATTAAATTGTGTATTTGTTACATGATAGTGCCTGAATATTTATTTTTATGTTAGGATAAATTTTTGGGTCAGAGTACCAGTTAATACAAATATGTCTACCAGGGTTTTCACTGCTACTGCAGAGAGATACAATGTGTTTATTTGTATACATTGACCTTGAACTCTGCAGTCTTTCTAAACTTAGTAGTTCTTTTGTAGATTCTATCAAACTTTTTACATAGATGGTGATGTTATATGTAAATAAAAAGTTTTACTTCTTCCTTTCCAATCCTTATTTATTTGTTTTTCTTATCATATTGCAGTGGATAGAATAGCTAGTATAATATTAAATACAAGTGGTGAAAGCAAATATCTCTGTGTTTTTCTGGATTGGGGAAAAACTTTTGGTCTTTCCTTACCAAATAGCTTTTTAAAAGGTAAAAAAGCTTTGGAGATAATCCTAATCAGGGAGAAAAACTTTCCTTCTATTTTCAATTTGTAAGAGATTTCTGAAAATGGATAATGCGTTTGACATCCTAAAATTAGAAGAGTTTTTATATCTATGTGATATGGATTTTTTAAATACTATAATTGGTTTCTGGCCTTATAGAATGAGTTGAAAAATAGGCATTCCTCCAGCTTAGAATTCTATTCTAATTATACAATATTAATTTTCCCATTAGTTTATGGTACCGTAATCCGAGAAGCTGCTTTTTCCTCTAATAATTTCTGTATGTTTGCAATAACCTTGAACTCTTTTTTTACATTGCAAGGCCTCGTTTTTTCTAGTTTCAATCTTGATGTAAACTCAGAGAATTATAAAACAACTGTTTGGAGTAGTGAGAAATGTTAGTCCACTCTTATTTCCCAGGTGGTAAGCAAGTCATTCCATTTCAAATAGAATAATGGGGGACTGTTATTTCCATAAGCATAATATAGCAGGAAAATTGTGTGATGAGATATATGATTTAACATATTTCTCTTGGTTTTCCTAATCTTAATACCCACCAGTTATGCTTTTTATGACTTTGCCTTTTATTTACAAAATTCAATTAAGGAAATAAAACCAAAATTTGAGATTTTCCCAAGATGCTTGATTTTCTTTCAATGTTCTCAGATATTTTTCCAAAGGTATAAAACACTTCCTATAAAATAGCTTCACACAGGTTTTCTTTGAATAAGCTCTTCTGTATCAGCATATGAAACTCTTGGGAAGTAGACAATTCACAGACACATTCAGTATTTCTGAAAAAGTTCCTAGAGTTCAGCTTTGCCAAGTACATTTCTTGAGTTCTGATAGAAAAAGCAATAGTACACATACCATGGAATAGTATGCTGCCATAAAAATGAACAAGATAATGTCTTTTGCAGGAATATAGATGGAGATGGAGGCCGTTATCATTAGAAAGCTAATGCAGGAACAGAAACCCAGATAAGACGTGTTCTATCTTGTAAGTAGGAGTTAAATAATGAGAACACATGGACATAGAGGGGAGCAACACACTTTGGGGCCTATCAGAGAGTGGGGAATAGAAGGAGGGAGAGGATCAAGAAAAACAGCTAATGGGTACTAGGCTTCATACCCATTGTTGAAACGATCTATACAACAAGCCCTCATGACACAAGTTTACCTATGTAACACACCTGAACATATACCCTTGAACTTAAAATATGTTGAAAAGAAAAAGAAAAGGTAATGGTACACTCAGTTGCTTCAACAACAGGTAACAATGATTGCTACCTAGAAACAATCTGCATTGCTTCTATCCCCAAAATAGCTTGACCAATTCTACAGGCTAAATTCACTTACTTATGATAACTATTTTTCTACCATTCTTTTGATTCTTAAGTTTCCAATATGTGCACGCGCGACACACACACACACACATCATGAGCCTACACATGCACATGCACCTTTCAGGTCTTGTCACAGGCTCTCTTGCGATATATCCATGTATAAAAACGAAGATCTCTGACTTTTGGAATACATATTTACCTTATGTTCTTGCAAGCATATTCAGTAGTATAATTCAGAAGTAATTTTATTGCGTATAAAAGAAACAAAGCTCAAGATTAGAGGGGAGAGTCATGGGGAGAGAGAGAGAGGAGAAAGAGAGAGAATAAGCAGGGAAAGGGGGAACTAAAGCCATTCTTCAATGTCACTAAGATACTTCCTTTCTTCTGGTCTCTCTCCCTCTTTCTCCTTTGTACAACTTTTATCATAATTTCAGGACTGTTACCTTGTCACTATCTTGTCGGCATGGATATAGTCAGTTTACATCATCCCAATGTAATAATACTAAATACATGAGATTGAGAGATTGTTCTTTGCTACCACTTTACTATATAGCCCCAGGTTAGGATGCTAATTATGTAGATTTGAATCATCTGGCCATTTGTGTGCCAGTACTCCCAGCTGGGTAACCACAATTAGGTGTTTTGCCAAATCTCCTTTTGGTCTTATAATATCCATACTCCATAACTTCCAATCAAATAGAAGAAAATATTCTAAAATATTATTTTAAGAATTATCAAATAATTTATTATTAAAACCAAAAACAAATATTAGCTAGATATAGCCAGTCATGTTTCTATTAAGACAAAAGCCATTCATTAAGACATAAGTTATATTTTTATGTGGCAGTTTCCAGGAACTGTAAAAAATCAATGTTGGGTGTATACTGTAGCTTCTCTCCTTTTTCTCTTACGTACATCCAGATTGCTTTCTGTAATGAAGATTATGTCATCTTAGACTAGGAAGATGAAGAAAACATCTCAAAGATTAAAGAATAGTGAGCCATGGCCCATGAGAACTTTGAAAAATTTAGACTTGAGTTCATTTCTGAAGTTTGCATGAAAGAGAAATAAGTTTATGTCTTGAAAGCTACTGTTACTTTGACTCTCATTCTCTTGCTGTTGAATATAATTTAGTTAATAGTTACTTAGTTTTTGAAACACAAAATCTTCCTTTTTCTTTAATCTTTCTCCAATCTGCAAACCAGATTTGCCAATTCTACCTTAAATATGTACCATTTAAAAAAATGCTTTCTATATCTGTCACTACTATGTCATAAACCATCATAAGATTCATATGAATTGTGAAAATTGTAGCTAAATTTTTTTCTTCTAAAATTGGACTCATAAAGTTTATGTACCACATAACACCTAAAATGCATGATTACAAACAATCCAAATGATGTCATATTCTAGTAATCAATATTCACATAGTTTCTAGCTGCAAAAAGAAACCCGTGAAGACTTTACATTATTTTGCTTTGATTATATCTACAAGCATATTCACAAATATTTTGCTTATTATACAGAATCATAAATAACACTTTTCTGTTACTTAAAAACACTACATTTCTTTCTGCCGTAGAGACCTGATTGTAATTGTTCCTTCCGTGTTAACAAAGCAAAAATTGTAAAAGACAATGTTATCCAGGCAAGAAAGACTGTATTCAAGTCTACTGTAATAGGTAGAGAAGCCAGAATTTTAGTCTGAGGACAATGCTCCTAAAACAAAGAGCTGGAAATATTTCAAGAATGAAGTGAGGGATTGCAGGCCATCTACCTTTGCTAATTGGCTTGACCTTCAGGAAAATAAACTTTCTCTCATCTTCATGACAAGACAGTTTTACCACTTAGAACTGGGAGCCTGAGGTTAGGCTGAAGTTAGACTTTTATGTTGCCACACAAACTGGGAGTGAGAGGTGTTATATTTCTTGATGTTTGTCTTTCACAGGCATAGCTCATAGTTTCTTGAAAAAGACTTTTCTGGGTTGTAACACTGAAAAGAACCTTTTAAAAAGATTTACATCTCAAAGAAGAGGAGAAATAATTTACAAGTTTTCTAAAGTAAATATTAAAATAAAACATATGAATACTAAAAGATGAGATTAGCATGTAAATCTATAAAATGGGTAAGGCAAGTGGCTCTCCTTAATATGGGTGATCCTACAAAGTCAACTGAAGGCCTGAATAGAACAAATCACTGATTCTCCCCTGTGTAAAGTAAAGGTAGAATTATTTCTCTATGACAACCTTTAGACTGGCACATTGACTTTTTTTCCTGCCTGCAGGCTCAGAGGGAATCATTGGCTCTTCCAGGGTCTCAAACCTGCTGGCTGATGAACTGAAACGACGCAATCATTTCTCCTTTCGCTCAGACCTTTGGGCTCAGACTGGAGTTAAACCATCAGCACTCCTGGCTCTCCAGCTTGCCTCCTGACCTGCAGATTTTGGGACTTGTCAGCCTTCAGAATCCCATGAGCCACTTTTTAAAAATCACAAATCTCTCCCTACAATAAAACAGGTTAACATGTTTGCATTAAATAGACACACTTCATATCGCACAGCTTCTGTTTCTCTGTACAACCCTAATACATACGGTAAAAATTTTATTCCATTTTCATAAGAGAAAAGAAACAATGTAAAAAGCTGTTTTTTCTTAAAGACTTAAATGAGTTCATGTAAACTCTGCAACTGAATGAAAGGCTGACAATTTAATGAGGTAAAAAATTAAGCACATCCTCCATTCTAGAAAAAGTTTTTCAATTAATTATCAAAGATAGTAAAATATATCAATGAAATAATTTTAAAAGTTTATATCAGTAATCAACATAAATTGTAATAAACATAAAAAACATAAAATAAAATTGAAAGTAAATATAATTAGTATAAAAAATTTAACACATGTGTTTTAACTTGTCAAAGAAAGAAGAAACAGCTTGATAGTTGGTGACGAGTAGTGGGTGGTGAAGAAGGGGTGTGAAATGATCATCATTTGGAAAGTGATATATCAGGTGATTAAGTCAGGGATTCTTGATGATCATTTTTTTTTTCTGTGAGAGACTTTGATAAATGTAACCCACTGATGTAGAAGGCTTTGGCATATGCTTAAAAATGTTTTTCAGTCCAGGCTTAAAAAGTCATTTCAAAACACACTGAAGAAGCTCGCACACATCACAGATTGATGATGGATGTTACATTATTATTACACACAAATACACACAAATACACACACAAATACACACACATGTACACACACATATTTTTTTATTTAGATTTTTTCAAAACCTGGCAGATAGTTGAAAATTTTTCTGTTTGATATTGTCTTACTAGAATCTGTGGTACTGAGTAAATTTGAGAATGATTTGGCTGAAATTGTAATGATATCATAGCAATTCTTAAAGCAATTGTTTAGTTGCCTACTAAGGAAAAAATTATTTATGCAAAAATGATAAAATTTTCCTTAAAGGTTTTCTTCAAAAAGCTTTCAAATACCATTATTTCAAAAAGTTACTGAATAAACAATTTGTATGTGTGGCAAATCTGTATGTATGTATAAATTTAATTTCCTAAGACTTCCCATCAAGAAAAAAACAGGGCAGAGGATATCTAGGACAATGTCAAATTTTATTTCAGGAAATTGTCAAATGAGCTACTGTGTTAAGGAAGGAAATTTTTTGCAGATTTCCCTGTGGCTCAACTCTAATGATATTTTCTCATGACTTTTTGTCACCTGATTGCTATTACTTACTATATGTGGTATATTCCTCTCAAATTAATCCCGTATCTGTTTTTGAATCATCAGCACTTAAGGCTTGTCCTTGTTCACTTTTATTTCCTTTGTCTTATAATTTTCTCCATAAATCAGATTTAACTCTCACATTAAGATTCTCCATAGAAATAGATGAAATTATATCTATTTCTCTGAAAATAGATATAATAGATATATTGTAGAGCAATACATACAATTTTATATATGTATATTGTAATAATATATACAGCATATACAATAAACATATGTATACACATATGTATACCTATGTGCATGTGAAACATATACATATATATGCAGAAAGTGAGTGAGAAAGAGATTTTAAGGAATTGGCTTACATTATTATGGGTGGTGCCAGGTCTGAAATGTGCTGGGGGGACCAGCAGGCTGGAAACTCTTGCAAGAGTTCATATTGTAATCTTGAATACAAAGGCAGTCTGGAAGCAGAATTAGTTCATATTCAGGTCTTTTATCATAAGTCTTCAACAGATTGGATAAGACCCACTCACATTATGGGAGGCAATTTGCTTTACTCAATATCTTATTGAAATGTTAATCATATCTGAAAAGAAATGTTTTCACAGCAACAACTGAACTAGTGTTTGTCCAAAAAACTGGGTACCAGGACTCCCCCAGTTAACATATAAAATTAATCATCACTGTTCCTAAAAGACGCAGCTTTTGTATAAAATTAATAAATTATAAATAAATATATTAATTTATACCTGTAAAATAGTGTCTGTGTGTTTGCGTATGTCTGTGTGAACACATGTATGCAAATATTTCTGATGTATCTAATAATGATTTTTCATTTCACTGTCTTGGAATATTTAATGAGTTAATACATGTTTCAGCATATCTGAAGCATGTCTTCTTTCTTTAATGTCTCTTCTTTTGTGATGGCTTCATGAAGCCCAGAAATGTTTAACACATGATAGGAAACCTTTTCTTTACACTGCCTGGTTGCTTTGTCTTCTGTTATTCTGGGTCATATTGCCACTGATAATCTGGATGTACTAGAGCCATGATTCTTTTATGGCAAGAAAGGAATTCTTGCGTGCCGGGGCTGTACTTGTGGTCACTTGTGTAGTACAGAAACCCATATATGCTGGTAGAAAAAAAAAAAAAACTTTCTCACTTTTAGGGTTCCATTCAGTTATGGCAGCATCTTGCCAAAGAATGCTTAGGTTATAAATAAATACAACTTTTGCCATATTATTTGTTGGTTACACACATATGTATACAGGAATATTCCCTAAATGCAGTCATAGTGCCAAGATAATTTGACCTAATAAATTTAAGTGTTAGCCACATTCTGAATCGAAAGTATATAAATTAAAATTTATTATTTTAAATGATGCCTGAATGGAAAAGTTTTTAATTCTTGGATTTTTTTGAAAGAACTTTATCATTTTAAACAACGACTACTAGCCACAAGGAAAGAAGACAAAGTTTGAATAGCTTCTGTCCCTCTGCTTTCCCTTTTCCATTTGTAAGAAAGAACTCTGGGGTTTTCATTGTTACCTGATTGATGACAGAGCCTTCTGAGGACATTCCAAGACAGTACACAGTGCTGTGGTCTCTTTGGAAATCCGTGTAGATAACATTTCAAGGGCAATACCTCATTGGTTTTGACTGGATATTCATATAAACTTTTTAAAGAGTTGAGTGATAGACTTAACCCCTTATCTGTCAGTTCTGAATTTATATTGTTTAATCCCATGTACAAAGCCATTTTTTTCTTCCAAAAAAAAAGGCGACTTGACAAAGCATCAAATTTTTTATTTTGTTCGATTATTTTTTCTGGTTTTGAGACAGGGTCTGACTCCATCACCCAGGCTGGAATACAGTGATGCTATCACAGCTCACTTCAATCTCCACCTTCAGCACTTCTGATGATTAACCTTACCTTAGCTCACCTGAGTAGCTGGGACTACAGGTGTGTGCCACCACTCCTGGCTAATTTTTGTATTTCTGTTTATTTTTCTACAGATGAGGTTTCACCACATTGCCCAGGAGGGTCTCAAAGTTCATATTTTTATACAAGTTATTTGACATTCTAAAGTCTTCACTATTCTGTGAGATTTATTGTTTTTCAGGGTGAATTGAAACTACTGGGTTTTAGAATTTTTAAAACTTGTAAAATACAGTCATTTGTTCTAAGCATTACATTTTCCCCTATATTATCATCATTCTTTACTGTACCGTGTGAGAGTTTCCACTATATCCAATCTCAAGTATTGTGTCAGGTGTACAAAATTCCTTCTACTCTACAGTATATCTAATATACCACATAACATATATACATACATGTGTTCATTCTATTATGTAGTATATACATTTCTATCTATACTTCTATCTATATATTTCACCTTAGTGAAATACACTGTAAATTATATTAAATTATTTATTTTTCTGCACTTTGAGTTAGTTCCTCAAGTGTATGACTTCCTTCAACACATCATTGTTAGTACTGATGTGTCTGTGTCATACTGCTTCACATATGAATTGACTGTATCCAATGTATTTTTATACTATTCAGAGCAATCATTTGATATTTTGATATTCTAACTTTTTTCTTTCTAATCTTAGCATAATTTAGTATAATTTCTTTTAGCATTTCTCAGCATGATTCCTTTTAACATTTCTTAGCATAATTTAGTATAATTTCTTTTAGAAAAAAAGATAAACGATAGCATATATTCTGCCATCTGTATTGCCTAAAAGAGCATTAACTTCCATGAATTTATCCTTGGCTATGTACCAAGCTGTTGGTGATTTTGGATCTCCTTTCAGTCTAATATTGATAATAAAGCTGATAACTTGGGCATTGCACAAAATCATCACTGGATTGTATCAGAATGAGTTTTAAATCAGCCAATTCATAGAGTTTCCTGGAGTGGGTTGAGGTGTATCTATAGGCAGTCTATATGAAAAATAATTTTGGCAGTGGTGGGTAGTATTTAAAGAAAAAAAATTATCTTGTCATTTATAGTGCAATAAACTGTATCTTCTATCATCAAACTTTACCCAAACAAAACAGCTTAGAAGGTTATGCCAGGACCAGGTTTTAGGAGTACATACAGTGTGTGATGTTCTCAGTACCTTGAAAATTAAGAATAATTACATTTATATTATATTAGTCAACATTTTTATGAATGGCACTTGGTACTCTTGTCAAAAATTTAATACTTTTTTGTTTTACAAGAAGCATAGCTTGGAGGCAGAAAAAATACACACCCATTTGCAAGTGACTGTACGTGTGTGTGTATCTTGAAGACACAGCCCTGCTAAGTTGTAACACAGCAGAATGGCTTGCTCTGTCTCTCATGCTTTATACCCTTATTGGCCAGGCTACAGCAGGACACTCAACCACTTTTAATGACTTTCATTACTCCCTCTTATTTTCTAGGTTAATGACATATTGAAAGTGCTAATGGCATAGAATTTTCAAATAGCTCACACACTGTTCATGAAAGAGACAGTGTATTTTACTTTATAAGCACATAATTTTTCCCAGTGGATTAACTGCATCATTTTGCTGCTTTGTAATTTCTCAGTTTAATTGTGGAAGTTTTTAAAAAATAAAATCTAACAAAGCACAGTTTCCCAATTGAAGATGTGATTGTGAATGTGGCCATATTCCATGTCACCCCAATGACAGCAGGAGGTGGTCATATTCCATAATGTCCCCCAAGTGATGGCAGGAGGTATTATATAAGTTGGAAAAGGGAATATGGAAAATCAGAGATGTCAATCTGCTACCACTTTGTTTTCTAAAATCCTATGATATTCCAAATCATAAAGATCCACTAATTAGAATAAACGAAGGACTAGAAAAGGTATAAAATTCTTGGCATGAATAATATTTTTCTATTTCAAGTTTCATAAGTCATCTCTCCAAGTGCAACTTATAGAAAATCATTCAATTAAATTATATTCTAAAAATTCAAAAAATTAGTTTTACTCATTTAATTATAGAATATTTACATAAACAAGAAATGATACTATTTCTGAGTATGCCTCTTTGAATCAGGTATTCTGTCCCTTATTCTCTTTTATGGTGCAAGAGCCATTGATATATTCAGAGTATTTTAGATAATAAAAAATTTTTGAAGTGCAAGAAGTGGAAGAAGCAAACAATATTATATATACAGTCAAGTCTTAAGAAAGAATAAGAATTGTTCCTCAAGCAGGCCTCCTGGAAATTAACACGGTATTTATCAATTGAATTATAATTCAAGATATAGCTCAGCTTTAGGAACCTATTATTTTGTCAGTTCTTTAGCAGCAGTTGAGTGTTAGTTACACTAGTATCTTAAATCTATTTTGTTAGAAGTTTCTTAGTTAATGCTTTCTGTGAAAGTCTTAAAGAGGTGTTCTCATCTGCATGTGGATATTCAACTTTTCCAATACTATGTTTTGAAAAGACTGTCATTTCTCTAATGTGTGATCTTGTTGCCTTTGTCAAAAATCAGTCATCTGTAAGTGAATAGCTTTATTTCTATGTTCTCTATCATGTTCCTTTGCTAGAGCCTTATCTTTCACAATATGCAAAAACAAACTTAAAGTGGATTAAAGACTTACAGGTAAGACCTGAAATGATAAAACTACTTGAAGGACAATGCTTTATAAAATTTGTCTAAACAAGAATTTTCTTTCTCTCTCTTTCTTTTTCTTTCTTTCTTTCTTTCTTTTTATTTCTTTCTTTCTTTTCCTTTCCCTTTTTTCTTTCTCTTTCTTTCTCCTTCCTTCCTTCTTTCTTTCTTTCATTTAATTTTATTTTTTCTAGAAGGACTCTTGCTCTGTCACCCAGGTTGAATTGCAGTGGTGCAATCTAGGCTCACCGCAACCTTCACCTCCCGGAGTCAAGCAATTCTCCTGCCTCAGCCTCCCAAGTAGCTGGGATTACAGGCATGCATCACTACTGCCCAGATAATTTTTGTATTTTTAGTAGAGATGGGGTTTTACCATATTGACCAGGCTGGTCTTGAACTCCTGATCTCAAATGATCCACCTGACTCGGCCTCCTAACGTGCTGGGATTACAGCCATGAGCCACCACACCCAGCCAAGAAAATTTTTTAATAAGACCTCAAAAGCACAGGCAAATAAAAACAAAAATAGACAAATGAGATTACATTAAACTAAAAAGCTTTTGCACAGCAAAGTAAACAACAAAGTGAAGAAACGACCTACAATGCCCAGCCAAGAAATTTTTTTAATAAGACCTCAAAAGCACAGGCAAATAAAAACCAAAATAGTCAAATGGAATTACGTTAAACTAAAATGCTTCTGTACAGCAAAGTAAACAGCAAAGTGAAGAGATGACCTACAGAATGGCAAAAATATTTGCAGCCTATTTATCTGACAAGGAGTAAACATCCAGAATTTATAGGGAACTCAAATAACTCAATAGCAAAAGAATAAATAATCTTATTAAAAATAGACAAAAGTAACATCTTAAGCAACGTTTCTCATGAGAAGATATACAAATGTCCAAGAGGTATACAAAAAAATGCTTAAAATTACTAATCATTCAAGAAATGAAAATCAAAATGAAAATCTGATATCTCACTTTAATTTGAATGGCTACTATCAGAAACACACACACAAAATCTAATGTTGGTGTAAATGTGGAGAAATAAATGCTTACATACTTTAAGAATGTAAATTAGTACAATGATACTGAAAAATAACATGGAGGTACCTCGAAGTGTTAAAAATAGAGCTACCCTATTACTCAGCAATCCCACTATTGTGTGTATATCCAAGGAAATCAAAGCAGTATGTCAACGAGATGTCTCTACACTGACATGTTTATTGAGACACTACTAACAGTAACCGAGATATGGAATCAGCCTAAATGTGCATCAACAGACTAATGGATAAAGAAAATGTGGTATATATACAAAATGGAATACAATTCAATTATGAAAACAATTCTACCATATAAAAACAAGGATCCTTTTAAGTGGAAAATACAGAGACAATGTGGCTATGCAAACTATTCACTCTAGAAAAAATTAATAACCAGAAGATGCAAGGAATTCAAACAACTCAACAGTAAAAAAAAGTAAATAATTCGATTAAAAATGGGCAAATAAGCTAAATGGAGCTCTCTCAAAAAAGGACAAACAAATGGTCAACATGTATATTAAAACATGTTCAACATCACTAATTATTAGAGACATACAAATCAAACACAATGAGATATTATCTCATTCCTGCTAGAATGGCAATTATTAGAAAGACAAAAATACATGCTGGAAAGAATGTGGAAGGAAGGGAATTATACACAGTCTGTGAGAATAGCAAATTAGTATAGCCATTATACAAAACAGGGTGGAGCTTTCTAAAAAAAATTATGTGATAGTTTCTTAAAACAGAACTACCATACGAGTCAGCAACCAACTATTGAATATATATTCAAAAGAAGGAAAATTAATATGTTGAAGAGTTATCTGCATTCCCATGTTTATTTCACCTCTATTTACAAGAGTCACAATATGGAATCAACCTAAGTGTTCATAATCTGACAAATTAATAAAGAAAATGTGGTATAAATACAAAATGGAATACTATTCAGCCACAGAAAGCATGAAATCCTGCCATTTGCAGCAACACAGTTGAACCTAGAGAACATTAAATGAAATAAGCTGGATACAGAGAGACAAACAATGCATTATTTATTTATATGTGACATTTAAAGAAATTGATCTCATTAAAATAGAAAGAGAATAGTGGTTACCAGGGGCTAGGGAGAATAAAGGTGTGTGTTAGGAACAGATTGGTCAACAGGTATAAAGTTACAGTTAGATGAGAGAAATATGTTCTGGTGTTCTGTTGCACAGTAGGGATATTATGGTTACTAATATTGTATTGTAGATTTTTAGTTGGAAAAGAGGATTTCAATGGTCTCACGACAGATAAATGATGAGTGTATAAGATGATGGATATGCCAAACACTGCAATTTGATTATGACACAACACATGCATGTATTGAAACATCACAGTGTACTCCATTACTATGTATAAACATCATGGATCAATTAAAAATAAATAAATACATGCATACATATTTTAAAGTGTTCTCAGAAGGGGGACTGAAAGAAGCAGGAAAGGGCAGGAAAATGGCTAAGGAAAGATGTGATCTATACTGGAAACTAGCTTCATGCTTGTGTCACGTTCCCATAGAGTTCAATCTACACACAAAGATGATCCAACCTTAAAGCCAGGAATTAGACTCTTGTACCCTTCTTCCCTGTCAGTTACTGGCCTTGTACCTCTGCAACACAGTGTCATTTTCCTCTAAGGAGGCTAGAGAAGGTGATTTTCCAAAGGAGGATATGGTGTGGGGCCAGACAGCCAACATTTGTGGCAGCTGGGGAATGGGTGCAATATCCTGGGGAAATTGATACAATTAGCTTCCAAAGTCCCTATTCCAGACAAGTTGGCTAGTTTAGGAAGTGTTTCCTTGATAGGCTATATCATTGGCCATGGCCAATCTCCTTTGGGCCAGGGGTTCACCTTTGATGTCTAGTAGATTTATGAAATTAACATGTCCCAAAGAGAATTTTGATTCCAATCCTGTAAATATGTCCTTTTTCCCCAACTCTTTCTCATCTCAGTTAATTACATATTCTCTTGGGAGATGCACATGGCAAACACCTAGAAATCATACTTTTCACCCCTTAATCCCCATATTCAATCTGTCAGCTAAACCTTGCTTAATTGTGTTCATGCTTTTGTTTTGTTTTTACTGTTCCTAATGCTCCCCTCCACCACAGTATCTAATATGTTTGAAGGTAATAATCTTGCCTATTTGTATATCTCACTATAATCAAAGCTAAATATGTTTGCCACTCAATTAATCTTTGTTTAATTAACAAATACAGGTCCAGAAACCTCAAAGATTAATATCTATATTTTGTTGTATTTTATAGTGATGCCCAAAAACCTCTATTTATATGATCAATCTTAAGTGAATAGCTGCAGAAATGAAGTGTTGCTTCATATTCCCTTTACCTTCTTTATACCAGGTTTTGTATCATCACAAAAAAGAGTGCAATATTTTCTCTAATGTTTAATGCTGTGATCATTCAATTATATAGGTTCTGAAAGCATTCTTTAATTCTAACTCAGTTTTCTTCATTAATCAGGGTGTAATTTTCAACTTAAGACATCCCACAGGACTGGAAGAGATAAGCAGAGAATAATTCATTAATTATCATAATATTATGCTTTAAAAACAGAAAATGAATGTTTCTATGAAAAGTACATTAACAATACAATTTAATCTTTGCATCTGGTCTCTAAGCAAGAAACGTGATTCACACAGGGATACTTTTTTTTTTTTTTTTTTTGAAAACACATTCCAATCCTCATCCCAGGACGCCATTCTTCATCTTAATGTTGGTGTGTTTGATACATTAACACGTAGAACATGGAACTTAAATTTCCTGCTGATCTGTTATTATGTCACTTAGTCTTCTCAGGAGATACCTGTCTTATAAATATAGGCAAGAAAGACAAATGACAACTCCACAGATAGATGCATGTTTGCTGTGTTTTCAACCCAAGACATACACTAGATATATTGACACTAAGAGAAAAGCATGAAGTATACCTCCTTCCAACTAGGAGCACAAAGAAAACACAAAATTAACAAATGAAAAATATCTTTGAACATTCATGTTATAATTATGAACTTACAAAGATCAAATTACCTTTTGAAATATTTTCTACAAAGCCATAGTGTTTAAAAAACCATAAATGAAATTAAGTTGCTTGAGCAGCAGGAAACTGAATTTTAGACAGAAACTGTCAGACTGATATCATCTATCTTTCCAACAAGGATATCAATCATTGTTTCTTCCCTCCCTTCAGTACTACTTTCCACACTTTCAGCTGTCTATGCTGAAATAGCCGAATCGAGTTGCTTCTGCCTTACTTGTGTTTTATTTTTTAATTTTTAGAAAGCCTCTGGAGGGATAGAAAAAACAAATAATGCTGTTTATAATAAAAAAAAAACTTTGGATAGTTAAACGTAAAAGTACTGTAACAGAGTGTAAATTTCACTGCTCCTTAAATGAGAGATATTGAAAAACAGACATAAAATATGCATATTTATTATAACTATTTGGTTATATATTTTCTTTTATAGAAGTCAATGTACATTCTTCCATGGATTAATTTTCTAAAGCTAGAAATCCTTGTAAAAGAAGGCTGTACTCTAGAGTTTGTTGTCTAATGTTATAGTGTTTGAAAGTCTTTTATAATAAAATGTATTTCTCTAAGGTGGTATGCACGCCTCTTACAATAGTCTAGGCCTCTTGCTTACTTTTACAATCAAGGTACTTCTTGATACTAGAATTATTGAATATCATCAAACAGTTTTAAATATAATATAATACCTTGATTTTACCATACTATAGACCCAAACTAATTCATATTCCTTAATTATTAACTTGATTATATATGACTGAACTTTCCAAAGTGGATTATGTTTAAATTTTAATTCTTTTCTTTACACGTAAATTATGATGTTTTTAAAAATGCTTCTTATAAAAACTAGTTCTTGTAAAACTTTTAACTAATTATTGGCTCTCGAGAGGTATTTTTAAATTAATGCAAATGAAATGTAATGTGAATTTCAATAACATGCATGGCATTATAAATACCATGTAATATTTAAGTTGGGAATAAAGAGATTTGAACACCAAAATATGGTTTATTGCATTTATAAATTTAATATTTTATATTTGATTTAATAATAATTTTGGATGCACTGTATGTGTAAACTGATGTGAACCATATGTATACACAATTTTGCATGTAATTGTACAGTGTTCAGTGATTCCTTTGGTTCAGTTATTTACCAACTACGGACCAATCATTTTTAAAATAGCTTTTTCTCTAATAAATTTCCTAAAGAATATATTTGTATAATTTCTATTTGTTTAAAATATAAAAATGCTTTACCAAACTCGATGAGAAGTTGAGAACAGATACCATGTTGTTTTAATATTTATTGAGGGTTAACTTTAGTATATTAACTGTATTCTTCAATTATAGCTGTAGAAATTGTTTCTCGGTTAGTTTCTAAAAGATAAGGTGGATGGTGAAATTACAATTTTAAAACAATGTCTATATTTTGACTGGGTCATACCAAACATGTTTTTCTCTCTGAAATTAAATCATCATTTTCTATGTAATTAGTAATAATTTCAAAAGTCTTCCTATTTTCAGTCAGCCATTTAATTAAACTCAATGTTTATTATCACATTCTATTCTAGTCTCTGAAACTTACAAGACCCTGAGGATGATTTTCAAAAGTATAAGTTTACTTTACTGTTAAAAATGCAAAGTTTAGGCCGGGCCCGGTGGCTCAAGCCTGTAATCCCAGCACTTTGGGAGGCCGAGATGGGCGGATCACGAGGTCAGGAGATCGAGACCAGCCTGGCTAACACGGTGAAACCCCGTCTTTACTAAAAAATACAAAAAAACTAGCCGGGCGAGGTGGCGGGCGCCTGTAGTCCCAGCTACTCGGGAGGCTGAGGGGGAAGAATGGCGTAAACACAGGAGGCGGAGCTTGCAGTGAGCTGAGATCCAGCCACTGCACTCCAGCCTGGGCGACAGAGCCAGACTCCATCTGAAAAAAAAAAAAAAAAAAAATGCAAAGTTTATAAACACAATAGGGTCTGATATTAGTAATAGGCAGTATGTAGAAGTGTAATACAGTCTATAAGTCAAAAAAAAAAAAGCCTCACTTCTATTGCTACGTCCACCTTAGCAGTTTGTTCTTCCTGAACAAGCATGATTCCGATAACAGGAGTTAACATTAAATCTTCTAACTTAGTTCACATGTTTTAAAGAAATTTAAGTTTAGGTTTCCAGAGTAATCTTATGTTTCAGACACTGTTCATTGCTTAAAAATCAAAGACATATTCCATTTTCTTCCTTAAAGATATCGAATTTCTGGAATAAAGTTGTGGCAATGTTCTTAAGAAATCTGGATTCCTCTATCAGCTCCAAAGGTAAAGACAAATAGTCTAATCCAATCATAGGCCAATGTGATTTAAATGGAAGCCTACTCCACTCATAGGTGGACTTTAAAAAGTTGGTCTCATAGAAGTAGAAAGAAGAATAGTGATTACCAGAGCATGGGGAAGGTAGGGGAATGAAGAAATGGTGAACGATTGTTCAATGAGTACAAAGCTACAGTACGGTAGAAATAATAAGTTTATTGGACTTATTACTGGATAATAGTATGATTAGAGTTAACAATAACGAATTGTATATTTCAGAATATATCGAAGAGAGGTTTTGAATATTCTCATCGCAAAGAAAAGATAAGATTAAGGGAATTAATATGCTAATTACCCTTATTTGATCATAACAATGTATACAAGCACATGCAAATATTACATTGTACTCCATGAATACATACAATTATTATGTGTGAATCATAATTGCATGTATTTATGGAGTAAATGTAATATTTGCATACATATAAAATGCAAAAATATAAATGCATATTATTAAATATGGAGAGAGATAATATTTAAAGGTACAAAAATATGTAAAATCAGTTGTCTAAAATATGTAAAATCAGTTGTCTAAATGCTTGCCTACCCTGATTGTAATTGTAAAAGTAACACACTTTTATAATTTTTTTTTTTTTTTTTTTTTTTGAGACGGAGTCTCGCTCTGTCGCCCAGGCTGAAGTGCAGTGGCCGGATCTCGGCTCACTACAAGCTCCGCCTCCTGGGTTTACGCCATTCTCCTGCCTCAGCCTCCCGAGTAGCTGGGACTACAGGCGCCCGCCACCTCGCCCGGCTAGTTTTTTGTACTTTTTAGTAGAGACGGGGTTTCACCGTGTTAGCCAGGATGGTCTCGATCTCCTGACCTCGTGATCCGCCCGTCTCGGCCTCCCAAAGTGCTGGGATTACAGGCTTGAGCCACCGCGCCCGGCCCCACACTTTTATAATTTTTATAAACGTAGACCTATTCATTAATTTCAAGTAGATTACAGATGTCTTTTATCAAAATAAAAACTGCAAATTCAAAATGCAGATATTATTTTTGTAGGTTTAAGATAATTTTGAAACAACTTTCTAACTTGACCATTAGTATTATCGGATAGTTCTGGGGAGCTTAACTAGAATGAAAGGAATCTGGCTCTGGCAAAGGAGAATAAGATCATACAGAAATATTTTGAGAGCATAAAGTTGAATTTCTGTATATAGGAAAAATGCTCAAAGTCCTTTCGTTTGTAAATATTGTCAATCTAAACTAAAAACACGTGTGTGTGTGTGTGTGTGCATGTGTGTGTGTGGAGAGACAGAGAATCACTCTGTTGCCCAGGCTGTAATACAGTAACACAATCATAGAACACTGCAGCCTCGATCTTATCTCAAGCAATTCTCTCACCTCAGCCCTACTGAGTATCTGGGACCACAGGCATGTGCCACCATTTTTTAACTTTATTTTATTTTATTAACTAATTTTTAAACTTTATTTTATTTTATTACTTGTTAAGACAAAGGTCTCCCTATGTTGCCTAGGCTTTTTTTTTTTTTTCTCTATTTATGCCAAAGCCCATCATGCTAAAAAAAAAAAAAAGAAAGAAAGAAAAAAAAAAAAAAGAAAAAATAGAACCATTGGTTATAAAATTGAACATGTGGTTTGTCTCTTAAGATAAAATCAATATTGTTAAGTATTCCAACTTGCTGATCAGGAAAGCTTAAATATCTATTAGGATTCCTGTGTCAAATGGTATTTCTGGTTCTAGGTCTTTGAGGAATCTCCACATTGTCTTCCACAATGGTTGAAGTAATGGCACATATACACCATGGAATACAATGCAGCCATAAAAAGGAATGAGATTATGCCCATTGCAGGGAATTGGATGGCGCTAGCAACCTCAGCAAACTAACACAGGAACAGAAAACCAAACACCGCATGTTCTCATGTATAAGTGGGAACTGAGCAATGAGAACACATTAACACCGGGAGAGAAACAACACGCAGTGAGGCCTGTTAGGGGTGGAGGGAGGGAGAGCATCAGGATAAACACCTAATGCACACGGGGCTTAATACTTAGGTGATGGGTTGATAGGTGCAGCAAACCACCATGGCACACGTTTACATGTATAACCAACCTGCACGTCCTGCACATGTATCCTGAAACTTAAAATATAATAAGTAAAAATTATTTAAAATGCTGAAATAAAATAAAATAATATTGAAAAGCTCTGTAAACTATTAGACAAGTAATAACCACATACTAACTTGTACAAATATAATCACACTACTTTGAAAGTTGAGAAAACTTGTCTAAAAAGTTGCCCAAGATTGGAACCCAGAGTTTTCTTAGGAAAAAGTTGTGTGTTTTCCAGGATACTTGTGTCTGAGGGTACAAATGTTTATGTTCTGGAGACTCATTACAATGGTTCTAGGATTTATTAAATAAAATGTTACCTAAAGTATTCCTTATATTTTCAGTAAACAAATATAGATAAACAGGATAGATCTGTTGATGCTTGAATTAATTGAGTATGGGGTTTTTTTGTACTATATTCCGATTAAATATTAAAAATTACCTACACGAAGTAAGTTTTAAATTATTAACTTATGTCACGCAATTAGAAAAATTTATGTTTTTTTGAGTACATTTCTTATATTTGTAAATAAAATGTTTCCAGAAAACGAAAACTGCTCTTTCTGAATTTAATAGTGTGTGGCAAGTAGTGGGGAAAACAAGCACCTAATTCATCCAGAAGTGGTACTAGTTATGAATGTGAATTCTTATCTGTAGAGATCTAACATTTCTAGTTCCACACAGTAGAAATAATTTTCTGTCCCATTAAGAAGAGTTTACTTCCAATGATGGTTTTCAAAGTAGTTTCAAGATGTATATTTTTATATACATTAATAACTAGATAACTGTGGGATCCATACTCATAAACAAACACTGCACACCAAGTTAAAAAAAGAAAAAAAGACGGAAAAGCCCTGAGCAATGGCTATTTCTAAAAAAAAAAAAAAAAGTGAAATAAGGTTATTTCACAAATATTAAAGTGTAAAACGACAAAAAACTGCTGTTGAATACTTCTGTAGTAGTGAATTTATAAAATAAATTTCATTTGCAAAAATAATACTTATTTTTCAGTAAGGGTAAATAGTTCTTATTCATGATCAAAGTTCAGACAGTGTGGTTTTCAGGCAAAGCTTATTCAGATGGTCATATATATGACTGCCCAAGAACAACTGTCTTTAGACGGTTGCTTTTTGCCGCTCTCCAATGTTGTCTTTATTCCCTCCTTTGTCACCAAATTTCTTAGGATCTGATTGAAAACTAGGAGAAAAGTTTCAAGGTTAGGTAAATAATGTGCATGTGTGTGTTTCCTGAATAGTACTGCATGACGAACACTCCCAAACTCTCAGTGGCTTAAAACTATATTTATTTATACTAATGAGGCCAGGTAGCTCTATTTCACAGATCATTGAGGGGTTCCACTAGGCTTGAAAGACTCTAGGCTGATTGGCTACAGGTCCATTTCACGTATCTTTATTCCAGTTCTCAGACTGAAAGAGCATGGCTCCATGGGGCCATGCTCTTCTCATGCTGGCTCCACATACCTGATAAAAGTTCACCATATGTTTTAAAGCTTCAGCTAGAACTGTATAACTATATTCCATTAGTCAAGGCAATTCACGTGGCCGAGCCCAAATTCTCCCTAGTTGGAAGCACTGCAAAGTCACATGGAAAGAAATATGGGTGTTCAATTATATTATAGAGAAGAAGTAAAAAGTTAGAGGCAATACTATATCGACCAATACTAGTTTTCCTGTCTCTGCTTCCAAGAGAAGGTATGAGCTAGCTTAACACAGTGTTCTTACAGATCTAGATTATGTCACCAATTTTTCCAGCATTACAGTAATCCTTTGGCCTCTCAAGTCTAATTTTAGTACTATAAACTGTTTTTCCCTCAACAGATACAGTCCAAAATCTGTGAGTCTTATAGAAGCAGTTACAAATTATTTAAATGATCAACTTCACAAAGCCAATTTTTTATCTCTTTTTAAAAAAGTAGCTTTGAGGTTAATATTTCCTGTAAGAATTTATTCAGAGTGAACTAAGATTTTGACATATTATGTATTATCACAACTCAGGTAAAGAGCCTCTAACATATTGAATCTTGGATAGTAGTTATTCTAGTCTCTAAATCTTTCATAATCAGACTGTCTTAAAGAGAGTTGTGAAAATTATGCTGAGATATTTCAGTGCCAACAGTTTTGCTTGTACATTCTCTCTAAATATGCACATATATACATGCACACACATATTTAAGAACTAAGAAATAGTACATATTTGTTAAAAGTAATACCAAATAAGATTAATTTACCCTACATACGCAAATATATTCCTAAAAAGTATATTTCACTATTTTTAATAATTTTAATTTGTCTTAAGCTACATATTTTATATTGAGAACAAAGTGTTATATATACAACAGTCCACTTGGGACAGTGTGCATCATTGATCTGAACAGCAGATCAGCAGTGTATATGAAGTTTTCTCCATTCACCTTGTAACATTTTTCAAAAATGATTTTATTCAATACATTTCAACATGAGTTGGAAACTTTCTGCAAGTATTGTTTCCTCTGGATAGAATGCCTTGTATCAAAGAACAATTTCAGAATACATTTTTAATATCCTGCATTTCTCAAAGAGGGAATAGAATTTCAAACTGATATGTTCTTAAAAGACTTATAGCTAAAGTCTAATGCATTACTACATATTACAGTGACAGGGTAAGTCTTTTAGAAATTCCTCTGTACTTTTTTTTATTCAGTGAAAATTATTTTATAAGTTTCAAAGGCAGTGAAATTTGGGGTAAATTACACATGGGAGAATGTTAAAAGATATGTTATTACAAAAAAAGTTTTCCTCTTCTATTTTAGATAATGTTTTGCTTCTCTGAATTAAAGCAGTATTCACCTTTGTATTGAAAAATTCCATCTTTTAAAAGTAACATTAAAAGGTTAAACTTTTTCAACAGCAACAACTGGAGTGATGTGATATAGCTGTACAATGACAACTGAAATGAGAGAAAAGTGGTCAAAAATAAATATTACATTCTGTGGGGGCAAACGAAGGATTTATTCTATAAAAACATATTTGTCAAAAATATAAAGAGACCCTGAAAAAAGAGAGCAAACAAAAACTGTAGAGTGTATTAGAGATTGGAACTATATTGACAGTACTTTATTTCTACAATAGTTCAAACAACTTATTTCGGACATAGTAGAGATAGTCGAAAAACAGAAACATTTACTAACATAACATTTTAAGAAATTTTTTTTTTTTCTTAAAAAACTGTTCAGGTTGGGTGCAGTGGCTCATGCCTGTAATCCCAGCATTTTGGGAGGCCGAGGAGAGTGGATCATCCGAGGTCAGGAGCTTGAAACCAGCCTGGTCAACATGGTGAAACCCCGTCTGTACTAAAAATACAAAAAATTAGCTAGGTGTGGTGGCGTATGCCTGTAATCCCAGCTACTTGGGAGACTGAGGCAGGAGAATTGCTTGAACCTGGGAGGCAGAGGTTGCAGTGAGGTGAGATTGCACCATTGCACTGCAGCCTGGGCAACAAGAGTGGAACTCCATCTCAAAACAAACAAACTAACAAACAAAAAGATTGTTCAAAGTCAATCTAAGGAGATTATTAACAAAGTTAAAGAGGTTAATATAGTAATAGTAAACATAAAATAAAATTAAATATTAAGTTATCTGATTCAAATAAAATAATGTAATGCACTTTTGACATTTTTAGAAATTTCCAGAAAGGGATATGTGTAGTGCCTTTATATGGCAAGCCTTCTTATACTTACTTCATACTCTTTCCAAAGACTAGTCAGTTGATGTACAATCATTAACGACAATTTACAGATAAATAACAAATTTATACCTCCAGATTGCATGTACTTCTCAAAATCTACTCCTATATATTCAAGTGACTAGTAGAGATCGCTGCTTCAATATCTGAAAGTCATACCAAACTCAACCCATTCATCATAAAACTGGACCATTTCCACTATTTCACACCTTTGTATTAAGATACCACTTTGTTCTGTTACACAAGTCAGTAATGCATTATCCTTGATATCTCTCACTTTAATCCAAGTATCTACATTATAACATATCCACTGTCAATCATCTATATTCAAATAAAAGTCATTCCTTTCATGTGCACAATAAGCCTCATTCACTCTAGCTTGCACATGGCAAATATACTGGGTTTTGTTGGGTTTTTTTTGTTGTTGTTGTTTTTGTTTTGTTCCTTTCACAATTGTTATTAGCATGCCATATCAGGGGAACCCACCCCCAATATTTCAACATAGGTTCTTTCTATTTTCCATAAATGTCAGCCAGTCTGAGAAATAAAGAGAAAGAGTACAAAGAGAGGAATTTTACAGCTGGGCTGCCAGGGGTGACATCACATATTGGTAGGTCCATGATGCCCACCTGAGTCACAAAACCAGCAGGGTTTTATTCAGAACTTCAAAAGGGGAGGGGGTGTATGAACAGAGAGTAGGTCACAAAGATCACATGCTTTAAAGGGCAAAAAGGAGAACAAAGATCACATGCTTCTGAGGCCAATAAAGATCACAAGGCAAAGGCCAAAGCAAAGATCACAAGGCAAAGGGCAAAATGAAAACCTCCTGATAAGGGTCTGTATTCAGCTGTGCACATATTGTGTTGATGAACATCTTAAACAGCAGAAAACCGGGTTCGAGAGCAGAGAACCGATCTGACCTCAAATTTACCAGGGAGAGGTTTTTTCCCCACCCTAATAAGCCTGAGGGTACTGCAGGAGACCAGGGTGTATTTCAGTCCTTATCTCAACCGCATAAGACAGACACTCCCAGAGCGGCCGTTTATAGACCTCCCCCCAGGAATGCAATTCTTTTCCTAGGGTCTTAATATTCCTTGCTACGAAAAGAATTTAGTGATAGCTCTTCTACTTGCACACCCATTTATAGGCTCTCTGCAAGAAGAAAAATATGGCTCTTTTTGCCCAACCCCGCACACAGTCAGACCTTATGGTTGTCTTCCCTTGTTCCCTAAAATCACTGTTATTCTGTTTCTATCAAGGTGCACTGATTTAATATTGTTAAAACACACGTTTTACAATCAATTAGTACAGTTAACCCAATCATCACAGTGGACCTGAGGTGACATACAACCTCAGCTTATGAAGATACCAGGATTAAGAGATTAAAGTAAGATTACAGCTGTAAGAAATTATAAGAGTATTATTAGAGAGTGATAAATGTTCATGAAATCTTCACCATTTATGCTCCTCTGCCCTGGCTCCAGCCTGTCCCTCTCTTCAGGGTCCCTGACTTCCTGCAACAATGGCAGGTGATTTTATTTTTCTACTTTAAACAATCAAACAAACCTCAATGTCATTTATAGGTACTGCTTGTTACATAAATCCTCTCACAGTAGAATTCCTTGAAAGAGTTGTTTATTTTTGAAGAGCTCAGTTTCTTTTCTCCCTTTCTCTCCTGAACCCATTTCATTGAAGGGATTTTGTCTCTCCATTTCCCTGCAACTGCTCTGTCAATGTCCTTATGGCTCCACATTGCTAAGTCCAGTGGCCATTTCCCAGGCTTCATTTTACTCATGATCAGCATTTGAAAGAGATGATCAGATATTCTTCTGCTTGAAACACACTCCTCACTTGGTTTTCATTCCAGACACCTCTTTCATTTTTTATCCTCTTTAACCACTAATTTTCAGTGTTCTTCACCTAATTCTCCTTTTGGTATGATTGTTAATGTTGCACTGGGTTCAACTCTTTTTTTATTTTTTTAAAAGTCTGTATACAAACTTCATATGTGATTCTATCCATTTCCATGGTTTTTAATATCATGAATATGCAGATGACCTCCAAAGTTGTATCTCTAAACTAGCTCTCTCCTCTAAACTCCAGATTCAAGCATGCAAAGGTTATTATGTTATCTTTACGTGGATAGCTTATAAACACAGTAACCTAGCTCAGAAAAGTCCTCCCAACTCGATTGAACATGATAATTCTCTTAATTATATGCTTTCATACAATCATGTCCTTTGTCTTATATATAAATATATTTTTTGCTGTTCTTACCTATTAGGAGGATTCAGAGAAGAACACTGAAAATTAGTGGTTAAAGAGGAGAAAAACAAAAGAGGTGTCTGGCATGAAAACCAAGTGAGGAGAGTGTTTTGTGTGGAAGAGTGTGTGATCATGTCTTTCAAATGTGCCTGATGACTGAAATAAGCCTGGGAAATGGCCACTGGACTAGCAACGTGGAGGGCCATAAGGACGTTGACAGAGCAGTTGCAGAGAAATGGAGACAGACAAAGTCCCTTCAATGAAATGGGTTCAGGAGAGAAAGGGAGAAAAGAAATTGAGCCCTTTGCAAATAGACAACTCTTTCAAGGAATTTTACCATGGGAGGATTTGTATAATAAGCAGTACCTAGGCTTTCAAGTCATAAGATATACTTAGGTGATGATAAACAAATCCATTATGGTGTTCAATAGTACGGTGAAAACAGACGCTGGGGGTGAAAACGGGTATTTAAAAAACAAACAGAAAAAATGGATATTTATAAGCAATTGACTATTGGAAGATAGTAGGCAGTTGTAAGAATTATTTAGAATATTATGTGAGTGACTGGGGAGCTATCTATGTTACTCAAAAAGAGAAATAGGCAAGGACAAACACAGCAGAAAACCTGCAGAAACTTCAATTAATCAGTTTTAAACCTATTTAAATAAATGTGTGGAAATGGCAGTGAATATCCTTCTGCAATACAATTAGGCAATTATAAATTTGTATCTGCTCAGGAATGATATCAATCCTGGATTTTATTGTCATTGGTATAATAGTGAGTGTTTCTAGAACATACACACTGAGCAAAAGTTTAGAAAATAACCTAGCAAGAGTTTTGGAAATCACATATAGGAATGTGACAAATAAAGTCCATATAGAGAGAGCAATCATCATCATAGCAGTAAAAAAATCAAAGAATCTGCAATACTTTGCAGCATCACAGAAACATAGGCAGATGGAATTTTAAGACGGACCAGAGAGCAAAATGTACCATTCTTAAATTAGATGTAGAGGCTACAGAAAATCTTTGGTTGGGCAGTAAGCAAAAAAAAAAAAAAAAAAAAAAGTAGTGATTTATAAAATGAAATGGGGGGTGAAGAATTATAAGTTTTGAAGTTTGTTTTTATTTTATTTTTTGTAAGTTTGCTAGGGAGGTTGAGGCCATTATTGACTAAAAATCAGAGAGGAGAAGAATTTTATCAAAAGAATGACTAAACATGATTGCTAGTGAAATAAACAAGTGGAAAATGAAAAATTGAAGATACAAGAGGAAGCGATAGGCAGGAATATATGTGATCAAATGCTAAAGTGGTAATTACTAAATATAATAATTTGGTACTAGAAAGAAGAGTACAAATTAACTAGACCTGCAACATCCCAGGAGCTATGCTTTACTGAAAATTGCATTAGCTTTGTAACCTTTGGCAAATTATTTAGTGACTTGGGTTCTATTTCTTCATCTGTGAAATGTGGGTAATAAACACATATGACTCATCTACAGAGCACTGTGTGAAAATATAAAAAAATGGTGCTTCATCAGTTGAAAAATATTATAGAGAGGATCAATGTTTTTATTTCCCTGAAAGAGGATTTTGGAAACAGAAAATAAGGCTAGTAGCAAAAGTATTCCATCACTTTTATGATATAATGATTTACTGTGCCTATGTTACTTAATAGGTTAAATTTGCATAGAAAACTTACTGCGTTTTCATTATTACTTGCCCAATTTACTGATAGCATACTCTATAATCTCCCATTAAAATAATTCTCAGTTGAGATATTTAATTTAAATTACACCTATGGATGCACTCTTACCAACTTTAAAGCAAATTTCCCATGAATGTGCCCAAAGTTATGAATTAAAGGACTCTCTTAATTGGCCTTATACATTCATATGATACGACCAGTATGTATGTAGCAATAAAAGTTGCAATAGCCCTTAGGACTCCCCGTCGTGACAAGCAGCCTATGGTAAGCAATAAAGATTCAAGGATAACATTATGAATCAGATTTCTAAGTACATGCGCACAATGAGAAAGCAAAAGCATAGAACATATTTTTATTTGTACATGCAAAAATAGTTCCTGGTAATAAAAATGTCACCATATGATATTATCTCTCCTCCCTACTAATTTCTTATGCCTACCCAAATCAGAAAAGATCAGGTAATGTAAGGCAAAACAGTAGAGCCTTAGATTTTGAGAGGGACTTGTCTGCTTACAGTTCTTGGGATTCCATGAGGAAAACAGAAGTTTCTCTTAAAAAGGGGTCTGTGGCACCTTCTGTTTTTCCCATGGAGTCCCAGGCTGTCCGAAATTATCTCAGGTCCTCTCATGTGGGTACTGAGATTGGCAACAAGACTAGGAAAATAATTCAGACAACTAAGAAGAAAAAGAAAAACTTAGCACTATCTTCATTGTAAAGGCAGATAAACTGAGGCACAATGCAGTTTAAAATTTTATGTTCACATAGTGTTAGACTCCACAGCTCTCTCTTTTAACCATCCTGTAATTCTGCTGACTCTATGCCCAGTCACTGATGCACTTGTATGGTAGCTCATGGCCCCTTAGAGCTTGGAACCTGGGTTTCATTTCCTGCTCTACTGGTGTATAATTTAACAATTTTCCTCCAGGTTTGTTGGATTCTAATTCTATATATCCCAAATTTTATTAATATTACTGAATATTAAAGGGGGCTGTGATATCTTTAGTCTGTAGAAATATTAACCTACAAACAAAGGACTGTATGAGGTTAAACAGTATAGAAATTTCTATATGCTTTAAAACATCGAGGCAATGTCTTGAGAAACACACTTAAGAAACTGCAACCAATCCACTCTGGACAAAAATTTAGACACTATTCTTCAATATAAGCTATCTAGTGGCATTTTTACATATCCTTACATATATCAGAGTAGTTTACATGCTCATCACCTTAAAAATAAAAAGTGTCAAAATTATAGACCCTATGCATTTCTGTGGGCTTGAAAAGTGATACAGTACAGATTGTTTCTTTAAAGCAGTCAATAAAATGCATACACTTCTAGAGTAATCACTAAAACAGAGATTTCATACCAAAGGTAGTAATACCATAAATAAAACAGGGTTCAACACTGCAGTTTCTTAAAGGCAAAAGTTAATACTTTGTTTTGGTTGTGAATCTTGGCCTTAAAACATTGTACACATGATCCTCCCTGTCCTTTTCCTTTGCAAAGATGCGATGAACCAGATTTGCTCATGCAAATGACAATAATCTCGAAAATGGTGGCAGAGAAATAAAATGAAGGGAATACAGTTCACATAATAACCTCATAAATTGGGACTAATTACTCCTGTGACTCTTGCATAGCTCCAGACTAAGTGAGAGAGATGAAAGGGCTGTTTGCTAGCAATATTTTATTTGATGCTTCATTTTTGATTCCTTGAATAACTACTTACATCACATTAACAGGATCATGAAAGTATAGCTATTCAAGTAACCATAATTAGGCAATCAATGTTTTTCCTCATCTCTAAAGCATAGTAATGGACCGATTATTTTATGAATACAACTCACTGACAAGTAGTTTATTTTTAACTCAGTTTTGGTTTGTTGTTTGTTAAGGCCATTACTTAGGATAACGAAAACAAGAGGAGGAGAAACAAGAATAGAAACAAGAAACAGAAGCAACAGTATAAGAAAATGAAGACGAACAAGATGATGATTAGATGAAAAAAAAATAGACTGAAAGAAAGGAAGACGAAAAGGTGTGGGAATTAGAAAGCCCATTATGATACTTTATTTCCCCTCCTGATTTATGAAATTTGAAAAAATTCCAAGACATTTCACAACAAAACCAAGCTAAAAGATACACCAATAAGTCACCCCCTAAATTTTCTTAAGAATAGGACGATGTTGCCACTCACACCTGGGCCAGGCACCAGCAGGAGGAGGACACCTCCAGAATCTGCAGGAGAAGAAGGAGGACTCCTCCTTGTGCTGGCTGTGCCTCCCCTGCTGCCAGCACCTGCAGTACAGCACCTGCAGCTTCCTCCCCACCTCAGGCCGGGCTGCCTAGTGGGCTCCACAGCATTCCCACTCCAACTTCTCGGATCCCAGACTTGCTGCTGCTGCCACCACTAATGCCAACACGACCACCACTGCTGTTGCCCTCAATGCACCAGCCCACCCTACAAGCCTCCTACCACCTGGCCCCCGTCAACAATCTCCTACCATTCCAGTCGAGCTGCAGTCTCTGTCGCCGCCACCAATTGCAGCGAGGCGAGCCACAGACCCACACCATCTGCAGGCTCCTGCCTCCAGCATGCAACAGGTGACTCCTCCATCTTCTGGCTCGAAACATCTGGGTGGTCAAAGCCAGACATGCCTAGAACAGGACGCAGGGAGTGGGAGTGTTAGAGGCTCACCTTGTCATGCTGTCCATTGGGTGGCAGGGGCTGGTTTCAGCGAAGGCACAACTGGGGTGGGTGTTACTGCCTTTGCTGAAACCGGCCCCTGGTTAGGTACAGCTGGCCAGGAACTGCTGGTCCTACCCTGGCTGCACTCCTTGTTGAACAGGAGAAGCAAAAACTCAGACCCAGCCAGCCCTCTCCAACCAAGTGCCAGTTCCTGTTTCTGATGCCTCCACCCACAGGGCCCTGTTTCCCCGTGATGCCCGCTACTCCATACCCGGGAGACCCAGGTTGTCTCTGCAACACAGTGAGACGGTGCAGACCTGGGAATCATGGCGGGTGTTGGAGCCTTACTGTGCTCAGGATTCCCTGGGAAACATTAAGTGCCTGCCACGCTCTAATACGAGCAGAAGGAGGTTGCCCTCTAGAATCTAGAGTCTGGGAAGAGGAGGACGGCCCCTTCCTCGGAGGCCACAGCTATGGCTGCCACCTCTGTAGACCGCTGCTAGCAGCAGCAGTGCAGTGCAACCCCCAATAGCGCTCCCCCGTCCCATGCTACAGGGCACGTAAACCTGATAGTGTCCCCAAATCACCTCAGTGCCCCCATCTGTGCAGCCAGGGATAGTGCCCCTAACCAGCTGGGGGTAGTGATAGCCCAGATAGCGCTCCCAACCTGCCCCCCTGTCATAACAGTGCAGGAGCTGATAGTGCCCCTAACCCTCTTCCCAGCCGGTGGTGCGGCCCCAGTAGCACATGCAACCACCCCCACCACCAGGCAGTATAGCCAACCCCGCTGTCCCACGCCCCCAACACCCCCACCCGCAATGTGACCTTGATAGGTCCCTATCCAGGGTAGTGCATCCCTGGAGAGCTCACCTACCCTGCCACCTTTCTACCATGCTGGCCAAGCTGCAATCTCTGTCACCTCCACCAACCACAGTGAAGCGAGCCTAGGTGCCACAGGCTCAAGCCTCCAGCTTGTGGTATGTGGATCCCGCTTCTCGTTCTCTATGCTGGGCTCCTAGCTTCAATTCTGATTGGATGAGAGCAAGTCTTAGGAAAACCAATCAGAGCATGAAAATAAAGTCCAATCAGGATAAGCCTAGAGGTTTTCTCTCATCCAATCAGAACATGTAGTCCAGGAACCTCATTTGCATAACCTCAGTATATAAAGCATGCAGAGGGGGCACCCCACCATTTCAGGCTTTTACGTGGCTGCGTTCCCGGCTGCTCTGTGCAAGGCTTAGAGGACCAGAAGAAGGAGTCGTCACTTGCCACGGCTGGAGGCTGGAGCTGTGGGAGCGGCACCACAGCTCGCCTCGCTGTGGTGGGTGCTAGTGACAGAGACGGCAGCTCCGCTGGAGCGGTGGGAACGGGTAAGTAGTTTTGGGGTAAATGGAGGGATAAAGAGAGTGGTTAGCAGCAAAGGGAAAAAGAGGATGGTGTTCAGGAGAAGGCATTGCAAAAAGACGGTGGGGAAAAGATGGTTGGAAGAAAAGTTTTTGGGTAGATATTGGGGGAAAAGAGAGTGGGAAGTGGGAGGAGGAAAGAGAGGGGGGTGGGGAGGAACGGGCAAGTAGGAAGGAGAGGAAGTTTGCAAAAAGACTGGGGAGAAACACGGTGAGGAGAACAGAAAGACCGTGGGGAAAGTAAGGATGATGTGTGAAAAGATTTTGGGTAGACGGAGGGGGAAAAGAGGGTGGCATGTGGGAGGAGGAAGGAGAGGGTGCAGAGAGAGAGGGGGAAGAGACAGAAGGTGGTGAGCAGGAGAAGGAAGATTCTGTGAAAAGATGGTAGGGACAATTTTTTTTTTCGATCGATGGAGGAAAAAGAGGATGGTGATCAGAAGAAAAAAAGGTGGCGAATAGGAGGAAGAGAAAGTTTTGCAAAAGACAGTTGGGAGAAAAAACAGTGGGGGAGAAGTTTTTCAGTAGATGGAGGGCGGAAAGAGGGTGGCAAGCTGGAGGGTGGAAGAAGTATTGGGAAAACGACGATGGAAAAATAGTTTTGGGGTAGATGGAAGGCTACAGGAAGGTGGCATGTAGGAGGAGGGGCAGGAGTGGCAAAAAGAGGGTGGTCAGCAGAAGAAGAGATTGCAAAAAGATGGTGAGGGGGGAAAGACAGTGAGGAAGAAAGTTTTTGGTAGATGGAGTGGGAAAAGAGGATGGTGCGCAGGAGGGACAAAAGAGGATGGCAAGCTGGAGGGAGACCATGAGGAAAAGACAGTGGGCAGAGAAAAGTTTTTCGGTATATGGAGGGGGACAAGAGGGTGGCAGGGTTTTGCCAAAAGACAGTGGGCAGAAAAGACAGATGGTGGGGAAAGAAAAGACAGAGACGGTGGGTAAAAAGCGGGTCGATGCAGTGGGAAAAGAGGGTGGCAAGTGGGAGGAGAAAAGAGGGTGGTGAGAGGGAGCGGGGAAAGAGGGTTAGGAAAAAGACGATGGGGAAAATAGTTTTGGGGTAGATGGAGGGCAAAAGGAGAATGGTAAGGATTAAGGAAAGAAGAGGGTGAATGGGAAGAGGGGGACGGCTTTGTGAAATTTTTGGGGTGTAGATGGAGGAAGAAGGAGTCAGCAGGGGTGGGGAGAAGGCTTTGAAAAGATAGTGGGGAGACGTTTTGCATAGATGGAGAATGGAAAGAGGGTGGCAAGAAGGAGGAGGGGAAAGACGATGGGGAAAACAGTTTTTGGGTAGATGGAGGTTGGAAAAGAGGGTGGTGAGCAGCAGGAGTGGGGAGAAGGCGTTGGGAAAAGACGAGGGGAAAGTTTTTGGATAGATGGAGGAACAAAAGAGGGGAATGAGAGCAGAAGGGAGAAAAAGAGGGTGTCCAGTGAGTGGGTGAAAACAGTGGGGAAAAGTTTTGGGGTAGATGGATGATGAAAAGAGTGGTGAGCGGGAGAGTAGAGAAGGCTTTGTGAAATGACAGTGGGGAAAAATAGTGGGAAGAAAGCTTTGGGGTAGATGGAGGAAGAAAAAGAGTGAGGAGAGGGAGGGGGTCAAAGGTGGTTGGGAAAAGAAGGTGGGGGACAAAGTTTTTGGGTAGCTCTTTTTTTCTGATTTCTTAAATCAGGTTATTTGTATTTTTGCTTTGAGTAGTTTGAGTACTTTATATATTTTGTGTTGCATTAACCCCTTGCCTGATGCTTAGTTTGCAAATACTTTCTTCCATTCTGTGGATTGAATTGCTTCCACTACTTTGCAAAAGCTTTTAAGTGTAATGCAATTGTATTTTGTCTATTTTTGCTTTTTGTTGCTTGTGCTTTTGACGTACATATTTGGAAATCCCTTGTGCTAGCCAGTTTCACAAAGCATTTTCCTATGTTTTCTTCTCTAGTAGTTTCATAGTTTCAGGTCCTACATTTAAATCTTTATTTTGAGTAAATTTTTTGTGTATGGTAAGGTAACAGCCTAGATGGATTCTTGTACATGTGTGTTTTGGGTTTTCCTAGCACAGTTTATTGAAGAGATTGTCCTTCCCCAGTGTGTGTTTTTGGTGCTTTTGTTAAGAGTTGACTGTGAAAGCTTGAATTTATTTCTGAGTTCTCTATTCTGCTTCATTTGTCTATGTCGGTCTGTCACTCGTCTTTCTCTCTGTCTCTCTCTCGTCTCTTCTCTAATTTATATATTTATTTATTTATTTTTGCCACTACCGTGTTGTTTTGGTTACTAGATTTGTGGTATATTTTGAAATCAGGTAGTATGATGCCTCCAGTTTTTTTCTTTTTATTCAAGATTCTTTTGTCTATCTGAGGTATTTTGCATTTCCATGTGAATTTTAGGAATTTTTTTTTGAGACGGAGTCTTGTTCTGTCGCCCAGGCTGGAGTGCTCTGGCGTGATCTTGGCTCACTGAAAACTCTGCCTCCTGGGTTCAAGCGATTCTCCTGCCTCAGCCTCCTGAGTAGCTGGGATTACAGGCGTGCACCACCATGCCCAGCTAATTTTTGTGTATATAGTAGAGAAAGGGTTGCACCATGTTGTTCAGGCTGGTGTCAAATTCCTGACCTTGTGATCCAAGTGGTTTGGCCTCCCAAAGTGCTGGGATTACAAACGTGAGCCACCGTGCCCGCCCGTTTTTTGTTTTGTTTTGTTTTTTGTTTTCTATTTCTGTGAAGAATATCTTTCCTAATTTAACATGGATTCCATTGATTCTGTAGATCACATAGGGTGATATAGATATTTTAACAATAATCTTCTAGTGCTTGGACATGGGATATCTTTACATTTACTTGTGTCTGCTTTAATATCTTTCATATATGTTTTATAGTTTTAATTGTGAGATCTTTCACCTTTTTGGTTAATCTCTAGGTATCATTTTTGGGGGCATTGGGTAACTACTGCAATGAAATAGCTTTCTTGATTTCTTTCTTAAGTGTTTCACTATTGGTACATGGGTGTGCTACTCATTTTTATATATGGATATTGTATCTTGCAACTTTATGAAATGTTTATTATTTCAAGTAGGTTTTATTTTGGAATTTTTAGGGTTCGCCATATATATATGATCGTGTCACCTGCAAACAGTGACAATTTGATTTCCTTTTATTTCCAATTTGGATGCCTTTTGTTTCATTCTCCTAAGTCCTCTAGCTAGGACTTCAAGTACTGTGATGAATAAAAGTGGTAAAAGTAGCCACACCTGTTCCAGATCTTAGATGAGGAGCTTTTAACTTTTCCCCATTGATTATGATGTTAGTTGTGGGTTTGTAATATATGGACTTCATTGTGCTGAGATGAGTTCTACTGTTGAGGCCCTCTCATACATTTTTCAGTTCATCCATTGCATTTTTCAGCTTTGAGGTTTCTGTGGCCTTTTAAAATTACTTCCATCTCTTTGTTAAATTTCTTGGATAAATTTCTGAATTACTTCTCTATATTTGAATTTCATTGAGTATCCTCAAAACAGCCATTTTTACTTCTCTGTCTGGAGAGTCTCACATTTTTTTTTTTTTTAAGATGGTGTCTTATTTCATCACCTATGCTGGAGTGCAGTGGCACAATCTTGGCTCACTGCAACCTCCGCCTCCCAGGTTCAAGAAATTATCCTGTCTCAGCCTCCCAAGTAGCTGGGACTACAGGCACCTGCCACCACACCCAGCTAATTTTTGTCTTTTTAGTAAAGACGGGGTTTCACCTTGTTGGTCAGGCTGGTCTTGAACTTCTGACCTCAGGTAATCCACCCGCTCCAGCCTCCCAAATTCCTGGGATTACAGGTGTGAGCCACTACACCCAGCCGAGTCTCACATCTTGAGCTCTCCTGGGTTAGTCACTGGTGACTTATTTATTGTTTGGTGAGGTTGTATTTCCTTGAATGTTCTTAATGCTTTTGAGCATATGTTCATGCTTGGGAGTTGAATAAGTGGGTATTTATTTCAGTCTTTGCAGTCTGTTCTTTTTGTACTTGTCCTTCTTCAGTCTTCCAGAAATTCCAAGAAATTCAAGACTTGAGTTCCCCAAGCCTGTGGTCACTGCAGCTGTTTCAGCACCAGAGGGCACCTTAAGCTCAGGTTCACTGTGACTTCTGCAGACTGAGGTCCCTGGTGGCCGTGACAGACTTAGAGAAGATAAGCGGGGGGGCTCCCTGGGTTCCCAGGCAAAGTTCTTTATTTACGTGCCTCCTCTTCTCCTTGCAAGGAATCTGGGCACCAAGCTTTGTGGATCTGGGAGAAGTGTGATTTGGGCACTCTCATGGCCACTGCAGCTGGTGTCACACACCCAAAGCCCACAGCCTCCCAGAACAGAGCAGCACTGGGGCTTGTCTGAGTCCTGTGACCAGTATATTGCCTCACTGCTGCTGACTTACTTAGGTTTCTAAGCCAGGTTAGTCTGCTGGTGATGAAGCTGGTCAGGGTTTGGGTCCATCCTGCCTGGGATCAGGGCCACAGTGTTCTGCCTGATACTGTGTCCACTGTGATGGGGCTTGATACTGGGTTCTCTTCTTTCTTGCATAGGGAAGGAATTCTCTCTGCACTGCACTGCCTGGAGTTGGGATTGGGGTAACACAGGCAACCCTGTGGCCACTGCAGCTGATGTCATATACGAAGCCCACAGCCTACCTGACCAGCACATTGTTGGTTACTGGAGCTCACCCAAGGACCAAAGTGACTGTGGCCTGCCTGTCACTGACATTTATTTGGGGCCTGACACCACTTGAATCAGCTGGTAGTGAAGCAAGTCAGGACTCAGGTTTGTCCCACCAGGGCAGTGGATTCCCTTTTAGGCCAGGTCATATCTAAATGCTCTGTCTGTGGGCGCTGGCCTGGAATCAAAGGCCATGGGGTTCTGCCCAGTGCTGTGCTTTACTATAGCAGAGCTGGCACTGGGCTCCAAGGCAAAGTCCCACGGACCCTTCGTTGTCCCTTTTGCTAGAGGTGGACACATTCTCTGCACTGCACTGCCTGGGGATGAGGGAGGCGCAGTGCAGGTACTGCAAGACGGTCTTTTCACCCTCTTTAATGTGTCTTCTCTTGTTTATAAGCTAAAACCACATTCTGTGATCTGTCACCTGATTTCCTTAGCTCTTGTGAAGGTATTCTCTGGCTTGGATTGTTGGACGGTGGTTGAATTTAATGTTCCTGCAGAGACGCAATCACTGTGATTCTATGTTCCATCTCCCTCCACCACTTCTCATTTATTTATTTCTTCTTCAATTTGTTTCAACAATATTTCGGAGGTTTCAGAGTATGAGTTTTGAACTCCTCTTGTTAATTTCTAAATGTGTTACTTGTTTTGTTGCTATTATAAATGGGATTATTTCTTTAATATTTTAAGGCAGTTCATTGACAGTATGTAGAAATAAAATGAATTTTTAGTATTGCGTTTATATCTGGAAACCATGCCAAATTTATTTTGAATACTGTTTTACTGAATTTCTTAGAATTATGTATGTATAAGAGATCATGTCATCTGTAAACGTACATAATTTTATTTTCAGCCAGTATGTTTTCAATTTTCTATTCTTTACTAACTACACCTCACTAGAATCCACACTATAGTGTTGAGTAGAATTTGCAAGAGTGGACATTCTTGTAACTAATCTTACCTGGAAAGGATCCACCCTTTCATTGCTGAGTGTGATGATAGTGGTGGGTTTCATAGATAACTACCACTAGTTTCAGGAAGTTATCTTACTGTCCATAACTGGAGTGTTTTCATGATGAAAAGATCTACTATTTTCTCAAATGCTTTCCATCTGTTGAGATGCTCATATATTTTGGTCTTTTACTATATCACTATGGTGTTTGCATTCATTGATTTTTCAAATATTAAATCAATGGTGCATTCCTGGGGTCAATCACATCTGCACACAGTGCATAATGTATTTTATATGTTGGTGGATTCAACTTGGCAGTATTTTGTTGAAGATTTTTGATTTTATAAAACAAAGATACTGGTCTATATTGTTTTGTGATTCAGTTTTGGTATCAGAGTAATCCTGTTTGTAAAATGAATTGGGAAGTGTTCTCTCCCCCTTTTATTTTCTGCAAGAGTTGGTGAACAATTGATATTAATTTCTCAGAGTGTTTGATTCATCTGGGAAGCTAGCTGAGATGAGATTTTTATTGTAAGGTTTTAAAATTACAACCCAATCTTTTAACCTTCCCTATCTATTTATATTTTTTATTTCTCCTTTAGACTGCTTTAGTTTCTGTCATTCTAGGACTTCATCCATTCTATCTAGGCTATCTTACTTTTTTTGGCATAAGATTTTCATTGCATTCTCTTTTAAATCATTTTTATTTTGTAATAGTGGCAGTGATATGTTCTCTTCTCTTGCCGATTTTAGTAACTTGAGTCTCTTCTCTTTTATTCTTGCTTAGCTTAAGCAAACATTTGCCAATTTTTTAAATCATTTCAAACATTTAATTGTGGTTTATTGATTTTCTCTGTTTTGTATTCCCTTTCTGTTTTCCTAACTCTATCCCTCCCCTCCTTTTTTTTCCTTTTTTTTTTTTTTAGACAGAGTCTGACTCTGTCACCAGGCTGGAGTGCAGTGGTGTGATCTTGGCTCACTGTGACCTCTGACTCCCTGGTTCAAGCGATTCTCCTGCCTCAGTCTCCGTAGTAGCTGGGATTACAGGCACACACCACCAGGCCCAGATAATTCTTGTATTTTTAGTAAAGGCAGGGTTTCACCGTGTTGGTGAGGCTGGTCTCAAACTCCTGACCTCAAGCAATCCGCCTGCCTTGGCCTCCCAAAGTGGTGGGATTACAGGTGTGAGCCATCCTGCCCGGCTGGCTTAACTCTTGTGAACGTTTGTCTTTAGGAACATTGTATTTGGTTAATTAAAATTTAAGATTTTGGAGCATCAACTGTTCTCTTATATGAAAATAAAAGCATGACTTGTGAAATAATGGGTTCCCCAATTTTTTTGTGGGTGAACAAAACAACTATCCGTGTACCTCAGAACAGGGCAGATAGTATCGTTATGGCTATCTTTTAAGAAAAATCCAACAGCCTAGATAGAGGGAAATGTGTAAAAAATATTTTCAACATCAAGCTCAATTCGAAACTCACTTCAAAACTTAGTGAATGGAAGTTCAGTGAAAATTACATTAATGAGATGACAAATAGAATTAATTTTTTGTTTTATCCTTTTTGCCTAATTTATTATATCTTTTAACTTAACATATATAATGCTTTCAATGCTACCGCATTGAAATAACTGCACAGAGCATATTATTATTGATTTTATCATTTGAAATTAGTTTGATGAAAAGAGTCAAACTCCGTAAAATATTTTAAGAGATTTATTCTAAGCCAAATATGAGTGACCATGGCTCATGACACAGCCCTCAGGAGGTCCTGAGAACATGTGCCCAAGGAGGTTGGGGTGCAGCTTGGTGTTACAGGTTTTAAGGAGGTGTGAGACAATGAAGCATCAATCAAATACATTTAAGGAATACATTGGTTCGTTTCAGAAAGGTGGGACAACTTGAAGGTGGGTAGTCTTCCAGGCTATAGGTAAATTTAAACATTTTCTGGTTGAAAACTGGTTGAGTTTTTGTCTGAGGACCTGGGATCAATAGAAAGAATATGTTTAGATAAAAATTGTGGAGGTCAAGATTCTTTTGAAGTCTCATAGCAGCTGCCCTTAGAAACAAGGGATGAGAAATGTTTCCTATTCAGACCGTTTAAAAGGTGCTAGACACTCTGTTAATCTGTTCAGAACTGGAGGACCCTGGAGGGAAAAGATCTGGCTATGTTAATAGGGATTCTTTAGAGGTGTGAATTTTCCCCCACAGAGGATGGCTTGCAGGACAACTTCAAAATGTGACCAAAAAAACATGTTTTGGGGGTGAAATATTTTTATTTTCTTCCTTGTCTTATAATGTTATACCAGAGTCAGGTTGGAAAATAAGCCATGATATATAGGGTGAAATAAAACCTATCTGATGAAAATTTATGGTTTGTAGGGTGTGACTCCCTAGACCCCTTAGACGGGAATCTGGGCAAGATAAAAAAAAATCCGAGTTTTGGTCTCATTAGGAATAGAAAGACTGGATTACCTTGGCTACTTTGTATATCTAACCTTTTTTTTTAGTAACCTGGACCATGGATCACAAAGCAATTTTTGATTTAATATAAAGTCAATTAAAATCAAGACAGTCTTCCATTTGATTGAAGTAATTTGGTAGCAGAATCAAAGTCAGAGTAGCTTTGCATACTAAGTAAGAAATATGAATTGCTGTCAATAGTATTTTATGTCTTTTCAATATTTCTGATGGCTGTTACCAATCCATATTTTGCAAACATGTGTATCTATGAGGCCTTCATGATGAAATTTGACCCATTCAGTTTTTCTCCTCTCTTCTATATTGTGCAAGTAATTATTATCTATTCCACTGAGGCAGAAAATAAATCCAAAAGACCACAGGGTAGTGCATATGGGACAAATAAGCAGGCAGGTAAAAAAAACATACTTACAGTGGAAAGACAGGTGCTTAATTGCCTCAAGTGTTTTTTCTATTTTATTTCAAAATAAATGTACAAGAAAGTGTGTGTCTGTGTTTTCAAAGAAATATGTTATAAATGGATATTTAAATTTTAATTTCTAAATGTAAATTAACAGAGCAAAGGAAATTGTTCATGTTTATTCTAACTTTAATCATGCTATTCTTTCTGTGCTCTAAGTCTATTTAAAATTATTCATTTAACAACTTTTTTTTTAGTAACAAGTACTAGCCCAGCATTTGGGAGAGATACATCTGCGAACAAAACAGATGAGATCCATGCCTGCAGAGAGATTTTATTATATAGTAGTAGGTGGGGCCAGGCATGGTGGCTCACGTCTGTAATCTCAGCACTTTGGGAGGCTGAGGCCGGCAGTTCACTTAAGGTTTGGAGTTTGAGAACAGCCTGGCCAACATGGTGAAACCTCACCTCTAATAAAAACACAAAATTAGCCAGGCGTGGTGGCACATGCCTGTAATCCCAGTTACTTGGGAGGTTGAGGCAGGAGAATCACTTGAACTCCAGAGGCAGAAGTTGTAGTGAGCCTGGATGGTGCCACTGCACTCCTGTCTGGGCAACAGAGCCAGACTCTGTCTCAAAAAAACAAACAAACAAAAAAACAGTATGTGGGATAAATAAAGGCAAGCAAACGTGGTAAGTAATTAAGTTATGTGTACATTAAAAATTGACAAAAATTTTTAAAAAAGCAAAAGTAAGGGGCTGCAGGAAATTGGGAGGGGGAGGGATTGGTTTATTTTGTTAGCTGGGTTGTTCAGGATAGAATTAAGACGTTGACAAAGATTCAAAAATATGAGGGTATTAACTAAGGAGATATTTCAAAAAACATTCCAGGCAGATGGAGTATCTGGTGCAGAAGCACTGAGAGAAACATACCTGGCCACATCACGCAACAGCAAGTGGGCCAAGGTTGTTGGCAGAAGTGGGCAAAATCAATATTAGAAGAAAATGAGGTTAAGTGGTAAAAAGAAAGCAGAATATGGGGTATTTACAGATAAGTGAAAGAACTTTGACTTTTATGAAATTAAATGGGAAGTCTTTATAAGGTACTAAGCAGAGAATACTATTAACGGAATACCACACTAATCTAGGGGAAATGGCATGATGTTGGAAAGGGGTGGAGCATTGGGGAGGATGAGAATTGTTAAGTTTCTGGATAAATTTTGAAGGAAGTATTTCTGGAGATTGAAGTGTGAGGTGGCAGAGAAAAATTTCGAGTTTTTGTCCTGAGCAACTGGGAAGATGGATTTGCCAGAAACTCAACAGGGAATAAATAGATGGTAATTGAGATCATGAGACCACAGTCCTGAGGACATGAGATGACATAGGAGTGACTGTAGAAGGGAAAAGTAGATCAATATTTCACCTTGGACCTTTCCAACGTTAAAAACATTAAGGAGAAGCAAAGACGCCTGCAAAGGAGACAAAAAAGGACAAGGCAGTGACATAGGAGGAAAACCAAAATATGCTGCTGTCCTAAAAGCCAAGGAAAGTGTTTTAGGAAGGAAGGTATGTCGCCAAAATCAGCAAATAGGTCACCTAAGAGGAGACTGACAAACCAGTAAATTTAGCAGTTGGAAGTTATTAGTGAGGCAGGAGGGAAAACCATCTGTTGGATATAAAAGACAGGAGTAGACTCAACAAATACGATCTTTTCTTTTTAGCAGTTTGGTACAAAGAAATAGGAGGGTAGCTAGAAAGGAAAGTTGATCAAGATTATATATGTGTGTGTGTGTGTGTGTGTGTGTATTTAATATGGGACAAATAAAAGCATGTTTTTATGCTAACAAACTTGGTCTCATACAGAGCCAAATATTGATAGTGAATCTGTGGGTATATTTGGTAATGGAATTTTTCTTCTAACTCCAGCAGTATTCTAGGTGAAGTAGCAAATACCATTTGTTAAGAAAAGGAAGAGGAGGTTCAGAAGATTGATAAGGGAGAAGTTGTGAAATAGACATCCTGGTGCACGGTGGAGTATTTGTGTTGAAGAAAGTCAGTAGGACTGACTGGTAGCCTTAAGAGCCCACTTGAGGTTTGTGGTCCTCTGTTTAATGTGGGACCAGCCATAAATGCAAAGTAGAATGTGTCTGCATTCAGCCTTAACTGCTGCATAGATACGGGCATGGAACAGGCTTGTATTTAACTAGGGTTGAAGTTTTGCGCAGTAAAATTAAGGACATAAACAAGGGGTGAGTGTCAAGACAGTAATTATACTGACTGACAATGGCATTTAATCTGGTAAAGAAGAGGAATGAGGATATCAGTGAGGTTGGGGATGCAGAAAGGAGGTAGGAAAGATGAACAGCGAGGATCAGCACGCTATGGCTTACAGATGTATTCAGCCTATCATCCGATTTAGTGAATAATGTGTAATTGAAACACAGTTATGCTCTTTTGTTTAAGCACTGTGTGTAATTATTCTTACTCTACAACGGCAAAGAGTTACCTAAAGAGACTGAAATGTTTACCTTCAGTTACCTAAAGAGACTGAAATGTTTGCTACTTGGACCCAGGGCCCACATTATGACTTTTGTGGACCCCAGGATTTTTAAATTTCTTAGCCTCTTTCTCTCTCTCTCCATAATGATATATAGATATACAGATACAGCTGTATATCTACAGAAATATATATCTATGTCTAAATAGATAGATGCTTCTTAGATCTCTCTGCTCTCTGTCTCCATAGAATAGCTCTCTAAGTAAAATATATTATTTATATTTATGTATTTATAATATCTATCTGTGTTTCTGAGACCCTCTGCTTACTGAGCTTCATGGATAAGTCTAGTCATTTACAGAAAACGTTTGCCAACCCCAATGCCTAGATGTTCAATTATATACATATAGATGTATATAAATATATGTGTATATAATTGGAACCAGGGTTCTAGAGAAAATAAGCAGGAAATATAGAAACCGATAGAGGAGCATGAATGAAATAAAAATTTTAATGTTTAAAAGAATGATTTTCATCCTACCCAGTGGAAGGCCTGGGTTAATGAGGGTTGCTATCACAATAAATTAAATTTCGGCTGAGTGCTTACAGAAGACAGGAGTGTGGAATGGAAAACATGCATGGATTATTTTGTTCCAAATGTCAAGGACAATTTAAGTAAAGGAACGGAGATGGGAGAAGGCACAGTATGTGAAATGAATGAAAATAAGGTTTGCCTAGGTATAATATAAGGTGTAGGCAGGAACATTTTAGAATCCAGCTTGTGGTAGTTACATGAGTGAGCAGAAGATAATGCTGCAAAGATTTGTTCTTGACCTTAATGAAGGCATACAGCACCCACCTGCATATATTTTAGGAAATAATTAACTCATATTCATGATGATAATGATATTTTATTTTGTAGAGTGCTTCTAAATATGTAATATTTGGAAATACAGACTTCTAGTTGACTATCACCCTTATAGCAATCTTGTATTATACAAAAGTCAGCATATGTTTTTAAATTCACTTGCATACTCATTTAATTAGTTCTCCTAACATTTACTGAGCATCTTCTATGCACCGTACCCCATTTTATGCTCTGGAAATAAGAACATGAATGAGACACCTCTCTTATTTAATAGATTGAGAAGAAAAACAATCTTTGATGAGAGACAAACATACAAACAATTATCTGTGTTCTGTGAGCCTAATATATTTTGTTGAATACATGGATAAACATATAAGCTAAAATTTTAATTTTCACCATTTTAAATTGACATTCTGTAATTCAAACCACACTATATTACATAATATCCCAAAATTCCCACGTGATCCCAGTAAATGATGGGAAGATTGTGAAATAGGTAGCACAACCTATCTGCAGGAATAATAATTTCTTATTTTAACTGTGCACATAGTCATAGCCTTCCTCTCAATTTTCTTATAAAATGCTTAAAAGAGGGGCTTAATTGTTTTGAGTATTATTAATTATTACTTCTGAAGAGGATGATCATATCTTGCAGAAGACAAGACTTAATAAGCTTAAAATTTCATTGAATTTAGCAGATGGCTTTGCTACTGATACATTGAAAGGCACTGTTTAAATGACAATATTTCACATTTTATTCCTGAGATCAGCAGCTCAAGCCACTGCTCTGCCTATGGAGTAGCCATTGTTTTATCCCTTTACTTTCTTATAAACTTGTTTTCACTTTACTCTATGAACCAACCCCGAGTTCTTTCTTGCACAAGATCCAAGAACCCTCTCTCGAGGTCTGGATCAGGACCTCTTTCCGGTAACAGTGCTAAAAACAACACAAATCCTTGAGAACATAAACACGTTGAAAATCTTTATTATATGCCTGTCATGTTATATTTGTTACACACATCTTATCATTTTATGCTCAAAACTCCATAAAAACAGGCCTTTTTATTATCACAATTTTAAAGATGAGAAAAACCCCAAGTTTACAAAGCTCAAGTACAGTCCAAAATCACACTAAGACTAAATGACAAAGAATTAAACACAGACTTGCTGAAGTTCCAAATACACTGTAATAAGGAAAATAGAACACAATATCCATTTTAAGTATACTCAAAGAAAACTACGTGATAAACTATTATCTAATAGTTACGTCTACTTTGCTGTTTTTGAAAGGTGCACCTTATCACTTTTATTCACCTGGTGATTTGATAAATATCAGAATTTCTCCATCTTGGACATAGTGACATTAAGGATTATATTTATTTTTAAACTTTAAGAAATACTTCATAAACATTTTAGAAAGCGTCAAACATTGCTTTGTGAAACTTATAAGAAACTTATATATAAACAATATTTCCCCCAAATGCATATATTTATATATGCATAAAACCTTGAATATATGTATATATTGAATGTATATATATTCTATATATAGAGAGAGAAAATCTTGTATCTCTGTGTCTGTGTGTGTCTGTGTGTATGTGTGTGTATATATATGTATATATAGGGTTTTTAGGAACAGCAGCTTAGAGGGAGCCATGGCATGCAAGTTTTTTAAAATTTGGCATTTTCTTTTTCTACTTTTACTTTTAGATTCCCTATGTAAGCTACATAAGAAATAAGTAGCAGATAATTGTTTTTTCTCTTTTTAATAAAAATTTTGTTCTGTTTATTGCCAATATGCCATTACATACATTTTACTATATAGTATATATGCAAGGACCACAAGTAAAGTATATTAATAACACATTAAAAAGTAAATATGCCAAATGAGATTACAAGGTGATATCATTTTGAACAGAGGTCTCAGAACTGTGTCATCAGTGGTGTCCTAGTAAACATTTTAATTGGTAACTTGGATGGGCATATGGAGAACAAGCTCTTACATTCATTAAATTTGTGGGTCACTGGAATCTTGAAGGGTTAGTGAATGCATTGCAGAATAATTATAATACAGAAATGATCTTTACAACGTGTAATGATGGGCTGAATTGAACAAATTAGATGTAGTAGAGAGGTGCACATGGAAGATACCATACTTGGATCCAAATTACAAATGCTGTAAGTACTGAATTAGCATCAGCATAGGACAAAAATGTTTAAGTGATTTACACGACAGTGAATTCAATGTGAGCTAGCCTGTGATGTGGCTTTCAAGGACCCTAATCAGGCAAGCTCAGAAAAAAATAAAGTGAACTCAACTGAGTGTATATTATTTCTGTTCAGATATTTCTGTTCAGATAATACATGGGGGTATTATTGTTAATTCTGACTACTGTATTTTCAACATGATAAGAAATTCTGAGGTATTCTATTTAGGACAGTCTTCATTAAATAATTGAAATATCTTACAAAGAACATTTAAAGGACTGTTACGTTCTTCCTTTGAGGAAGAATAATTTTCTTTGAGGACAGAAGGGAAAGCGTGAATGCATTAATTAGGCAGGCTGCATGAGGTAGGGAGATGACGTTTACAAAACTAAAAAAAAAATAAATATTTAGAAAAGAAAATGCATTTGATGTTCAGAGTTTGAAGGATTTGAAAAAGGACCAGTGGGTGAAAATGACCAAAATGACCAAGGAACCTGTTTGGCACATTGCTTAACACCTACGATGCCTTATATACCACAGCTATTCCACCAGGGCCTGAGTATACATGTAGTGTACATATGAAGACATTGTCCTGGCCAGGAGAGACCGCACAGTTCAGTGTCTCAAAATAAGAACCCTTTGTTTTTAGAAAAAAAAACACTTAAATATTAATTCTAATGTTGACATTTTATGACTGTTACTTATAATTTCATCTTTTCTTAGCAATCATCATTTGTACAATTCTCACAACATATGTAAACATGAGGGAATACTCCTTGATGAGTACAGACCCCTCATCTGATGACTTGCATTGTAAGCAAACAAAAATAAATTTCCTAACTGACCTACAGCGCAACTGAAGACACTGCTATACTTGAGATACCAGGCATATTTCTTTGAGAACCCAGATATTTCCTTGTATAGCAGAGGTTTTACAAAAAGTACTCAGGCTTCAGTGAAAAGATTTGAGTATGCAGTGTGACTCAGCCACAATGTGAACACACAGATGCTACTTAGTAGAAAGAGAAAAACCTCACCTTTCAATGTGTTTGATAGAAATCTTTCTAACTAAGAGACTAGCTTTCATATATACCCTCATGATCTGATTCTTGTTAAAGAAAAATATCACACTGGACAGTTAGTTCACATGAGTTCCTTTTGTTGCCAGCAGTAGGGAAGAGGGCACTGACCAAGTATGGGTACCCTGCTTCATGGAGACAAAAGGCTGGAGAGTTGTTAAGAGCTGGGAAGGGAGCAGGAAGAGATCATAGGCCTCTTTGTTTGCTGGTTCACCTGAGCCAGTGGAAAGTGGAAAGTAACCTTTCTTCTACCTTTATGACAGAGCCAGTTCTACAACTTGGAGCAATATGTCCACAGAAGTTCAACTCCTACCCTCCCACAAACACTGAGAGATAAGGACAGTGCTGTCTTCCTTGACAGTGACATTTCAAAGGGATGCTACCCAAGTGCTTGAGGAAGATATTACTGTGGTATGAGACTGTTAAAAAGCCTTTGAAAAAATCTGAATCTCAAAGGGGCAGATAAACTTGGCAATGACAAATTTCTAAAGTAAATGCTCTAAGAAAAGGCAGGTCAGGGGACTTCATGCAGAAAGAAGCCTGTCTAAAGTTTAGTCAAGTAGAGGAGCATTTTAAGGCTGTCTTGGTCATCCTGTAAGACCAGAGAGCCTTCCTATCCTAAGTGGACTGACTCAGTAAGTGTTAGACTCTCTCTGGAAAATAAGGTCTCACAAAGGCCAAGATCTTTCTCAAAGTGAAAGTTTGCTTAGTTTTCCTTGTGGATTTGAACAACATATTTTATTACTGCTGATTCTTATGATTCTAAGACAAAGTGTACACATTAAAGTGGATATAACCATTTTTCAAGAGAGGTTAGAACAGAACATTAGGGAGAATGTTCATCTTTCAATTTCTGGAGAAAGATTCTAAAGAAAAATAGTGTGAAAGTTAAATTTTCATTGAATAAAGTGAGATTCTTTTTGCTTTGTTTTGGTTTTGTCTTTTAAAGAAAGCACTGGGCGGCATGGTGGCTCACACCTATAATCCCAGCACTTTGGGAGGCCAAGGCAGACAGATCACAAGGTCAGGAGATAGAGACCATCCGGGCTAATACGGTCAAACCCCATCTCTACTAAAAATACAAAAAATTAGCCAGGCCTGGTGGCAGGCACCTGTAGTCCCAGCTACTCGGGAGGCTGAGGCAGGATAATTTCTTGAACCTGGGAGGCAGAGCTTGCAGTGAGCCGAGATGGCGCCACTGCACTCCAGCCTGGGCGACAGAGAGAAATAAATAAATAAATAAATAAATAGAAAAAAAAAAGCAAGGGTTTAGATAAGGCAGTTTTTACTGTAAGTGGTGGAGTAATAAGTAGGATAAGACATAAATGGTGTCTGTCACAGGGGCAATGAAAATGTCATTCTGAACCTTGGAATGGAGAGAAACCTGGAGAACTAAGCACAGACTTAGGACCTTACAAGGAGATGTAATTCTGCCCAAACCCTCAGCCAACAACCTGGAAGAGAGAGGTGAGATATCTGTAACACCAGATGGTTTCAGGAAGAATCATAAACCAAAACATGTCAATTACCCTTTTTAGAATTCTGGCTGGATTCTACATCAAAGCATAGTTTGGGAGCTTGGGCGGCCATACTTATGTATAAATGGTGGCATGACATGGTTAAGCTGTGAAAGTCCCCAGTGTATAAACTCCTATTGCTGCCTGCAGGTGGCAAAATGAAACTGCAGGTATCTCCATGCAATTCAACTGTATAATTGTCTAAGCGTTAAAAGGTGCTAGAAGGGAAGACTCCTGGGGTCGAAGTGAGCAGGGTACAGAGTGTGTGGAACTTCAATGAGGAAACTTATCAAGGACTGTAATTACCCCCAGTAGTTGCCAGAATAAGACCAAAGGCCAGTTAGAGTCAGTTCCTGCCTGGATAGCAGTAGATATGGAGAGCCCTGCTGGAGATTGGGTTTCCTGGGAAACTGTTGCTGAGATTCAGAGTTCCATGTGGAAAGTTCATTAAGGAGTATTCTGAGGAGCATCATCAATGAGGACAGCAGCACTGGGCAGAAGGAGATACTGAGCAGAGTACTGAAACTCAGGCAGTCCCTCAGAAATGTACTCTCTGAACCAGCATATCAGTTTTTGTACGCAGGCTGCTTCATGACTTGATAGGTGGTAGTGATTTTTTTGTTTTTTGTTTTTTCCCATGAAGGGAAATACCTATAATAGGGTTTGATATGGTTTGGCCTTGTTCCCACCCAAATCTCATCCTGAATTCCCACATGTTGTGGGAGGGAGCCTGTTGGAGGTAATTGAATCATGGAGGCAGGTCTTTCCTGTGCTGTTCTTGTGACAGGGAATAAATCTCACAAGATATGATGGTAATCATAAGGGGAAGTTTTCCATCGCAGGCTCTCTTCACTTGTCTGTCACCATGTGAGACACGCCTTTCGCCTTCCAGCATGACTGTGAGGCTTGCCCCGCCACATGGAACTGTGAGTTCTCCATTAAATCGCTTTCCTTTGTAAATTGCCCAGTCTCGGGTATGTCTTTATCAGCAGCATGAAAATGGATTAACACAAGGTTCATTCTTCAACCTTCGGCATACACCATCCATGGAAGCTGGAGTAATAAGTGTCTTGGTCCTGAGGAGAGATTCATAGAATCCCCAAGGCCATATCAGGTGGAACAACTCAGCAGAGGCCTTCTAGTCGATAACCTATTATACAAGATTTCCCCCAGAAGCAGAAACCTCTAATAAAGCAAGACCAACTACCTGGTAGCCACTATCAGTCAGGATCACTTTAAATGAACTTGAGTTATTTTGGGCTATGCGGATAGTGAGAACTAGAACTAAAAGGCTCCAAAAGACCAGGTTGTAGTTCCATTTTCATACAGTCCTTTTTCCTCTCCATTCTGTTGAGGGTAAAGCTTTATTTTTACACACCCATGTAGTGTGTGCGTGTGTGTGTGTGTAACTTTTCGTTCATCTTTAACTTCAGGTTCCAACACGATGAGTGTCTCAGCTTAATGGCAGGGGTGGGGGTGCTCTCGTCTAAGTCTCCTAACTTTAGGCAGGTCTAGGATCCTTAGCTCTTTCTCTCATGCTACAGAAAGTCTTGAAATCTCAGCACACATTTCCTAGAACAGCAAATGATCTCAGGAGAATGCTCTTCTTTTTTCTAAATTTGACTTTTTAAGTTATTATTTTAGAATCAGAGGGTACATGCATAGCTTTGTTACATAGGTGTATTGCTTAATGCTAGGGTTTGGGCTTCTGCCCCCATTTTGGAGTCTCTGGTGTCCATAGTTTGCATCTTTATGTCCTTGTGCTCCCATTGTTAAGCTCCCACTTGGTAATGAGAACATGCAGTTTTTGACTTTCTGTTTCTGGGGCACTTCACTTAGGATAATAACCTTAAGTCCTATTCATGTTGCTGCAAAACACATGATTTTTAAATCCTTTTTTTGGTCTTAGTAGTATTCCATGGTGTACATACAAATGTGATATATATATATATCATATCATATTTATACATATATATCATATCATATATATATATCACATTTTCTTTATACAGTCCTTCATTGCTGGAAACTCAGGTTGATCTCACGACTTTTCTATTGTGAATAGTACTGTAATAAACATACAAGTGTAGGTGCCTTTTGAGAAAACAGTTTATTTTGGGGAGGTAGATACTCAGTAGTAGGATTGTTGGATCAAACGGTAGTTGTATTTTTATTTCTTGAGAAATCACCATGCTGTTTTCCACAGGAGCTGAACTAATTTACATTCCCACCAATAGTGTATAAGTGTTCCCCTTTCTCCCACTCCTTGCCAGCTGGTTATTTTTTGACTTTAATAGTACCCATACTGACTGGTGTGAGATGGTATCCCATTGTGGTTTTAATTTGCATTTTTCTGATGATTACTGATATTGAGCATTTTTTTCATGTTTGTTGGCCACTTGTATGTCTTCTTTTGAGAAATATCTGTTCATATCCTTTTCTCACTTTTTAATGGATCTATTTTTTTCTTTATGATTTAAGTTCCTTATAGATTCTGGACATTAGTTCTTTGTTGGGTCCATAGCAGGCAACTATTTTCTTTCATTGTGCAGGTTGTCTGTTTGCTCTGTTGATCGTGTCTACGCTGTGTGGAAGCTCTTTAGTTTTTTGTTTTATTAATTCCCATTTGTTGATATTTGTTTCTGTTGCATTTATCTCTGAGGTCTTAATCGCACATTTTTGTCTAGGCCAATATCAATAAAAGTTTTTCCTAGGCTTTCTTTTAGAATTTTTATAACTTAAAGTCTTCCATTTCAGTCTTTAATCCATCTTGAGTTAATTTTTGCATATGATGAGACATTGTGGGTCCATTTTATTCTTCTACATATGTCTAGCCAGTTTTCCCAATACCATTTATTGAATAGTGTTTCCTTTCCCCATTGTTTATTTTTGTTCACTTTGTCAAAGGTCAGTTGGCTGTAGGTGTGTGCCTTTATTTCTGGGTTCTCTATTCGGTCCCATTGATCTATGTGTCTGTATTTGTACTCGTACCGTGGTGTTTCGGTTACTATAGCTTTGTAGTATAAAGTTAGGTTATGTGATGCCAGCAGATTTACTTTTTTTTTTGCCTGGCATTTCTTTGGCTACTTGGACTCTTTTTTGGCTCTCTCTGAGTTGTAGAATTGGTTTTACTAATTATGTGAAAAATAATTTGGTAATTTGATAGGAATTGTGTTCAATCTGTAGATTGCTTTAGGCAATATGGTCATTGTAACAATATTGATTTTTCTAATCCATGAACATGGAATGTTTTTGCATTTGTTTGTGCTATTCATAATTTGTTTCAGCAGTGTTTCATAGTTATTCTTGTAGAAATCTTTCACCTCCTGGGTTAAACATATTCCTAGGTTTTTGTTTGTTTTGTTTTTTGCTATTGTAAATAGGATTGCTGTCTTGATTGGGTCTTAGTCTGAATGCTGTTGATGTATAGAAATACTACTGATTTTTGTACATTGATTTTATATCCTGAAACTTCACTGAAGACTTTAACTATTTCTAGGAGTCTTTGGAATGAATCTTTAGGATTTTCTAGATATAAATAGAATTATATTGTCAGTGAAAAAATATAATTTGACTTCCTCTTATCCTATTTGGATACACTTTCTTTCTCTTGCCTGATTTCTCTGGCTAGGCCTTCCAGTATTAGGTTGAGTAGGAGTGGTGAGAGTGGGAACCTTTGTCTTGTTTTAGTTGTTAGAGGAAATGCTTCCAGCTCTTTCCCTTTCAGTGTGATGTTGGCTTTGGATTTGTCACAAATAGCTATTATTTTGAAGTATTTTTCTTTGATGCCTACTTTGTTTAGGGTTTTAAATCATGAATGGATGTCGGATTTTTTGAATAATTTTTCTGCATGTATTGAAATGATTACATGGTTTTAGTTTTTAGTTGTACTTAGGTGGTGAATACGTTTATTGATTTTTTTTTTATGTCGAACCATCCTTACACTGCAAGCCAATATTTCTGATGAACATAGGTGAAGAAATTCTCAATTTAACTTATTTTTGATTTATAGGTTCTTACTCTATTGTCAGTTCAAGACATTAAATAATATTTTTCAAAATATCTTCTAGCTTTTTTGTCTTCATTAAGAGAGCTAATCCAGGTTCCTAATAAATGTTACAAACATCAAGTCAACACTTTAATGAAATTACATTAAGACAAAAACTAAGCTATTCTGGAAAAAGTCTAATTTTTCTTAGAAAATGTAAAATATTCCTTTGAAATACTCTATGTACTAAAATTGTATGTCTATATATGCATATATATGGAAAACAAACATTTGGAAAAAATTCCATGACTTATTTACCTTATTTTATTCACACTCTACCCAGTGTTTACACAGAGCTAATGCCAAATTATAGTTATAGTATAACTTTTATAAATATTACCTTTAAAAATAAAAACAGGACAGAGCACAGTTGCTAACACCTGTAATTCTAGCACTTTGAGAGGCCCAGGCAGGTCAATCTCTTGAGCCCAGGAGTTCAAGGCCAACCTGGGCAACATGTGAGACCACATCTCTACAAAAAACTACAAAAATTAGCCAGATATGGTGGCACATTCCTGTAGTCCCAGCTACTCCAAAGGGTAAGGTGGGAAAATCATCTCGCCCCAGGAGGTCGAGGGTACAGTAAGCCATGTTGTTGCTGCTGCATATCACCCTGGGTGACAGAGTGAGACCCTGTCTCAAAAAAAATAAAAAGAAAAGAAAAAAGAAAAGAATGGCAGTTTCTTACTCTAATTCTTGTGCTTTTATATTATTATTAAGCACAGCTGTATACTGTATATGGCTCTCTTATGCCTCCTTCCAAATCATCTTACAGTTTTATGCTTAAGACAATTAAAATGTATTGAGGGTTTTTTCTGGTGATGAACCAGTATAACTAATTTTAAATCAAAATATTTTTACAATCCCCTTTTTGCAAACAGGACTTCTAGTAAAATAAAACATAAAACAAAAGCAAAAACTTTCTTATTACGTGTACCAATATTATTTTCTTGCTTAATCATGTTGATAGAGAAAATTATAAATAATGATTAGAGGAACTCATGTTTATTGAGAAGTGGCCCCAGCAAGTCTAAGAACTTTCCTTTTGTAAATGTATTGACTTATCACATCAAGCCTTTGAAATAGGCACTGGAACACTGAGCAGTAGACAAGAGCATCTGTTCTGAATCCAGATATTTTAATTCAAATGTTCCTCAATGTCCTTCTGCCTGTGTGAATTCAGGCGAGTTAATTAAGTTACTGGCAACTATCAAATATAAGCAGTAATATCTAAATTTCATGTGATTGTACTTAGGAGGACATGAATTGGTTTCTAACTCTTTCAATGCCTGAATGATGTCTGACCCATAGTAAGCTCTTAAGAATACTAAAGATGATGAAATTGAGGCACTGAAGCTTACTTAGGTTTCTTATGTAGCAAAGATACTAAGTCTTACAGAGAAGATGTGGTACACTAAACAGAAGATATGTAGAGAATTTAATTAAATAGAAGCAAGTCATGTAAGTGTAGGCAGAGTTTAAGAAAACCATACAAGAATAAAGCAATATCCCATAGCGTATAACAACACATGACCCACAGGCATGGAGGATAAATAGTGGAAACGCAGTACTGCTCTCTCACTCTTGCTCTATGATTACTTATTCTCGAGGAAGCCAACTCAGTTTGTACATTATCACTTTGTAGAGGTTTCTCCTGTCTTCTCTTTCAAATATGCTCTCCCTACACATTCTACTATAATTTTAATGTAGCATGGATTTTACAAGTTTTTGTTATTGTTGGTAGGACATTTGTCTTATGTTTATTGCTGTATCCCCAGAGATTAGAGCAGATTCATACACAAAATACAAACGAAATAATTTGTAAGAACAAGTCATCAGTGATGAACCTAGATTTCTCCACTGTAGTTTTTCATGTGGATAGACTCACTTATATAAGGGTATTCTGAAATAATTGAGGTAGGAAAAGTTAGCATGATACAACACAAACACTGACCATTATATGTTTATGGCTAATATACCAAATGGGATGTTTATTTTCTGTATTCAGAATTCTAAAAAAGCAAACAATTAAATGTAATACTTAATGCATCATTTAATAAACAGCTATATTGTAAGTGAAATTAACACATTATTTATACTACAATATTTCACATCCAAGTTGTGTGAAGCAGGCAGTTTTCTAGATGTTTTAAAAAAAATACACTTATACTGGATAAATAGCATCTTCAGAAAAGATGATATTACTCAGCTGAAACAACTCTGCCCTAATAAATTTAGTAGTGCCCCATTCTTTCAGAATTGTTTGCTTTTCTTTTTGTTGGCAAGTGCTAATCTTATTTGAACAGGTGGAAGGAGTAATAAAAGACAAAGTGAATACGTCTCATGGAAAATATTTTGTACACATTATCTAAACTTACCAGGATTGTTAGTGCTAATTTATAGCATCCATCATATGTAAGGAATGTCTGTCTTAAATTTTCTTTGTAAAATAAACTGTCGGACTTTTCCTTCTTGGTAGTTTACCAAATTTTGAAAAAGAAGTGGTGATTTTTATTACTTTATTTATTTCCCTTAATGACTAGCACCATATTATATTAAATTAGATGTAATATAAGTAATATTCCTATCACCTAATTTTAAGAGTAAGGAACATAAAGGACTGTTTTAGTTGTCCAGCAAACTGAGAGTTTCCCCCTGTATCTGCAGTTTTCAGAAAAATACTGTAATGGTGACTCACTTGAAGAGTAATTGATAAGAAAAGGATATGTGTATGAGCATTTGTAGCACTAGAACACTAGATTTTCCAGTAAATACCACTGAGTATAAGTCAGAATGGAAACAGGTATGTGTGTGACAGGGTTTGGCTGTGTCCCCACAGAAATCTCATCTTGAATTGTAGCTCATACAATTCCCACATGTCGTGGGAGGGGCCCAGTGGAAGATAACTGAATCATGGGGGCAGTTTCCCCAATACTCTTCTCATGGTAGTGAATAAGTCTCACCAGATCTGATGATTTTGTAAAGGTGCATTTCCTTACACAAGCTTTCTCTTGCCTGCTGCCATGTAAGATGTGACTTTGCTCCTCCATTGTCTTCTGCCTTGAAGGTGAGGCCCCCCCAGCCACATAGAACTGTGAGTTCATTAAACCTCTTTTTCTTTATAAATTACCCAGTCTCGGGTATGTCTTATTACAGTGTAAGAGCAGGCTAATGCAGTGTGTATCTGTATGCGTTTGTATGTGTATGTATATCTATCTACTCAGCATAAATACTTTGATTTAACATTTTATATAGACAAATAAATTAGTATCTATTAGTGAAAAGAATGCAAGTTAACTGAGAATGAAAATTATTTCATAGGGGTTTCTATTCACAGAGATTAATAGTGTGTTCTAAAATTTAGAATTTCCTACTTCAAGTCCAATACAATTTTATTAAACCTTGCCACTTTCTCTAATGTTTGTTCCACAGAAAGATGGGTTAAATTAAACATATGCAGCATTAATCATTTATGCAGTTCCAATTGACACATTTGAAAACCTGCCTCAAGAGATCTGGTTTGTTTTCTAGCCTTGCCACATGAAGATGGTTTGCAAACATCCAAATAGAGTGAACATAATAAAACAAGAGCCTGGCTACTGCATATGGAAATCCATAATTGTCTTTGTGTGAAAGTCAAGATAAGTGCAGTGGGCTTCCTAGGAGCCACAAGTCTTTTGCTCAAGAAGTCCCTAGTATCCTTGACAAACTTAGAGAGGTCTAATGCTTTCATCCAAACTTCTTTTTTCCTCTCCTTCCACTGGGTTAGAATTGTATCATACTCTGAAGACTCACCCACACATTTCTTCCAACCTCTTCATTTGCTCTCATAGGTGTTTCTTCTAATACATTTTGTCAGATTTTTGAAATTCTTCCTCAGCAATTGCTTCTTGCAGGATCTGAAGTAATCCATTTTAGGACAATGTTTTTCCTATTTAAGGACAGAGGGACTTGATTCGCCATTAACAGGTAAGATATTACCAGAAAGTTTGGCATTTTCAATTTGAATATTTAATTCAACAAACTTAAAACATGGCAAGAAATCAAAAGCCTGAGATTTTTTATTGAATCTTTTTAACTTGCTTGTACCACAGAAACTTGCGGTTGCTTGATATGTGTGGTGGTTAATAATGAGTGTCAACTTGATAGGATTGAAGAATGCAAATAATTTTTTTTTTATTTTTTATTATTATTATACTTTAAGTTCTAGGGTATATGTGCATAACGTGCAGGTTTGTTACATATGTATACTTGTGCCATGTTGCTGTGCTGCACCCATCAACTCATCATTGTTCCTGGATGTATCTGTGAGGGTGTCACCAAAGGAGGCTAACATTTGAGTCAGTGGACTAGGGGAGGCAGAACCACCCTCTATCTGGCATAAAGCGGGCAGAAGAAGCTGGAAGAACCAGACTTGCTGAGTCTTCCAGCCTTCATCTTTCTCACCTGCTGGATGCTTCCTGCCCTTGAATATTGGACTCCAAGTTCTTCAGCTTTTGGACTCTGGGACTTGCACCAGTGGTTTCCCTGCAGCCACAGACTGAAGGCTGCACTATTGGCTTCCCTACTTTTGAGGTTTTGGGACTCAGACTGGCTTCCTTCCTCTTCAGCTTGCAGATGGCCTATTGTGGGACTTCACATTGTGACTGTGAGTCATACTCCTTAATAAACTCTGTTTTACATATACGTCTTTCCTATTAGTCCTGTCCCTCTAGAGTACCCTAATACAGTATGTTTTTATATTCCTAATAGAAAATAGAAGATAACTATAGCTTATGAAATTCCAAGTTTGGGGACATCATCTCTAGCAATCATTTTCTGTATAGAAAATAAAGCTCATAGTCAGGGTTGCTGGAAGAACAGTGACCTAGTATAATTCTGAAACTTGACTGTGAATAAACTTTATGTATTCGTTTCTTATTGCTGCTGTAACAAATTACCACATATTTAGTGGCTTAAGAAAACAGGCTGGAGATAGTGGCTCACGCTTGTAATCCCAGCACTTTAGGGGGTTAAGGCAGGAGAATCACTGGAGTCTATAAGTTTTAGACCAGCCTTGGGAAACATAGTTGAGACCCTGACGCTAGAAAATATTAAAAATAAGCCAGCTGCAGCAGGCAGCTGGTGTCAGGGTATCACTTGAATGCAGGCGGTTGAAGCTGTAGCGAGCTGTGATTGTGCCGCTGTGCTCCAGCCTGGATAACCGAGTGAGACTGTCTCAGGGAAAAATCAATCCACATATTTATTACCTCCCTGTTGTTGAGGTCAGAAGTACAACATCAGTCTTGTTGGGCTACAATCAAGGTGCGTGCATTGTTGATTCTTTCTGTAATCTCTGCCCGGGGAATGTGTTCCCTTGCCTTTTCCACCTTCTGGAGGCTGCTTGCATTCTTGGGCTAGAGACCCCTTCCTCTCCTCACTCCACTCAGATTATCCAGGATACTCACCATCCCAAGATCCTCAGTTTCATCACGTAGGCAAAGTCCTTTTGCTATGTAAAGTAATATATTAACCAGTTCTGGTTCAACCTTCCTAAAAACAGGAAGAGAAACATGGGATAATAGAAACAATTGCCCAGACATAAGAAGCAGTTTATAAGTAACTGTTGTTCTGATTCAGAAATCTGGAACTCTCCTGTAAAATCTGTTAATGAGTCTGATACCATACAAGAAAAAGGGAGCTGCCCTTGATCTTTGAAAAAGAATTTTTTATGAAGTGAAAGGGCAAGTAAAAGCTGAGGAAAAAAATTAGCAAGCTCAAAATTAATCTAGACATAATATATTTATATTCATACTATCCTCAATTTGTTCCAATGACTATGTTATAAAATCTTTCTGTTTACTTTTTCTTTCTAATAAGAGGAAAAAATTTGGTAGCAAGCATGCCTTCTTTTATAGTCCAAAGTGAGATTCCCTGAAGAATTTACTTTTTCCAGATTATATATGACAAGCATGAATTCATAATGTTTTTCTCATCTATTTACTTTAATAAAAATATCTCAGTGTGATGTTCAAGGAAAGGCTGCAAATCTTATATAAAGATATTTCTTTTTAACTAATATCATAAACCTAAAATAAATTTCGATAATTAATTGCCTTGAAAATTGTAATAATGAAGAAAATAGAATCTACGCTTGAAGAAGAGGAGCCAAGAGTTGTTCATGATGATTTTTCTGTTGTCGCTGTTATGTTTAGTCTGTTAATATTTCCCAAGTAAACTTTTTACAAAAGAGAAAAATTCTGAATAGAGCCTAAGTTTGTGTTGTAATTGACAGTAAAATAATGAGTAAAAATTACCTTAAATATATGAAATAAATGCTCATTATTCTGAGAAAAATATGTGATATCAGTTGAGGGTTAATTAAAAATGCTGTAGTTTAGGCTGGGAATGTATTCAGAATACTTTAATTTTTAATTCCAATTTTCTATAAAATATACATATTGTAAATGCATACATTTTTCTTCAACCACAAAATCAAAGCTATAATTATGTATTTGTTTCACACCAATCACTGATAATTATGGTGCATGATAAGAAATTTGCAAAAGAAAATATTTTAAATATATTGCCATTATCAGAAAAATTGGTATATTAGAGTTGTAACGGTTTTTAGATCTCAAAATATAAATCATACTTATTTAAATTATATTATATTAACATTACATTTACACACACACACACATATGTATGTGTGTGTATATATATATATTTTAACTAATTCCAATACCTACTTATAACACTTTCTCATTAAACCAAGTAAACTGGCGTGGACTAAGGCATTAAACCCATTTTCATATATGTATTTATACTTTTTCCCCCTACTTGTTGTAAATATTTAAAATTGTAGTTTATAGAAGAGAAAAAAAGAGATATTTATGAATTCAATTCTTAAGTATAAATGTATCCTGACTCTATTCTAGACACCAGCTTAGTCATACAGGGCAGATATAAAACCAAATAATCTTGATCTTAAATAAGATTGTAACTGTGATAAAATCAAAATTATTAATGGTAGTTTGTTATGTGGCATAGCATATAAAAGATAGAAGCATTTACTAACTATAGCAGTAGAGAAAAATGAACTCTCTATTGTGACATGAATTAAGTAGAAAACATTTTTCTAAGAAATTAGCACCTTATCCAGGCTTCAAAGATGATGATGAGTTTTCAAAGAAAGCAGAGGTCAAGATTGAGGGGGGTAATAATGAAAATAAAATTATTATAGGCAAAGAAGAGAATATGAAACAGTAAGAAGTTTTGAAATCACGTGGTACATCCAAGAAAGCCCAGAAGTTCTGTGATGTTTGTGAAAAAGTGTAAGGCAATCTATGGATTTAACTGAGACTAGAGAAGAATATGGGATGCAATAAAAAACCTCGCATGTTGCATTCAAGTTTACAGACTTTTGTTTGTATGAAATGGGGATAAATTAAAAGGCAGGAAAGAAGAAAAGAAACTCTTTTTAATCATGTTAGCATTCAAATGGGAAGAAGCTTAAGAGGTCCTGGCCTAGAGTAATGGTAGACTAGTGAGAATGGCATTATTTTGAATGATAGTAGAAATAAAAGGCAAAAGAGCAAGGCAGATTAAATACTAAAATGTAGAAGTGGCAAGACTTGGCAACGATCTATGGAAGGACAGGAAAAATTTTCACATAATTCTGACTTAGACAATTCTGTAAGGTGGGCTCATACATAAGTCGACACTGACTAAAGTGTTAACTAACAAAATGTCATGGGGGATGCAAGAATATCCCTATCAGACTTTCTAGATTTGAGGTGATTGTGTTAGCCTAAGTAGAATTATCAGGAAGCAGTTGGATGTAGCCGATTAGAATTTCATCTAGGCACATGTTGTAGAAATGAGAGTTTCTACCGCAGAAATATGATTAAAAATTTTACTGTATAGTCTTGGGAGAAGATGAGGAACACTAGTCTTGAATAGTGAGGTGAAACACTTTAGAAAGTCTGCAGGGAATTTTCCTATGATTTGCCAAAACCATATTTATTGACATTTATTGAGTTGATGCTGGGGCAAAATTAAATTACAGACTGTTAAAAATTAATTGCAGGCCCGGCGCAGTGGCTCAGGCCCGTAATCCCAGCACTTTGGGAGGCCAAGGTGGGTGGATCAAAAGGTCAGGAGATCAAGAACACCCTGGCAAGCACAGTGAAACCCTGTCTCTACTAAAAATACAAAAAATTAGCCAAGCGTGGTGGCGGGTGCCTGTAGTCCCAGCTAGTCAGGAGGCTGAGGCAGGAGAATGACATGAACCCAGGAGGCGGAGCTTGCAGTGAGCAGAGATTGCACCACTGCACTCCAGCCTGGGCGATAGAGTGAGACTCTGTCTCAAAAAACAAACAAACAAACAAAACCCTAAAAATTGCAGAAGAGAAAATGGAAACATGTGAAGTATAAAAAGTCTTCTAAAAATCAAAACCCAAGGGAGAAAGAAGTGTTTTAGTGAGTGTTGCGCTAGAAAGAGAGAATTTTTGCATGGGGTACAGATGTGAGCATTTTAATAAATTCAATAGAAAAACAATACAATAAAGGCTGTGAAGAGATGAGAAATATGAAGGGATACTGAGGGAGGAATTGCCCAGATTAGATAAATGAGGACTTGCTTTCTATTGAGAGAAGAAATAGGGCAAAGTTGTATAGCAAGAAGTGAACTTAAGCATGTTGGAGAGCCGCTGGTGATTGGAGGGCTTTGTAGTAAAGCGAAATTTCAATTGTTGATATTTGAGAATGATAAGCTCTTTGAGGATTGCTAAAATAGTATTGCATCTCTTTTGAGAGGAAAGGAATAAGGAGCTGAATACACTTGTGAACCCCAGATATCAGAGACAGGTCTCATTTAATTCAGAAAGTTTATTATTATTATTACTATTATTTTTGAGAGGAGTCTCACTCTGTCGTCCAGGCTGGAGTGCAGTGGCAAGATCTCGGCTTACTGCAAGCTCCGCCTCCCTGGTTCACGCCATTCTCCTGCCTCAGCCTCTGGAGTAGCTGGGACTACAGGCGCCCGCCACCAGGCCTGGCTAATTTTTTGTGTTTTTAGTAGAGACGGAGTTTCACCGTATTAGCCAGGATGGTCTCTATCTCCAGACCTTGTGACTCCCCTGCCTCCGCCTCCCAAAGTGCTGGGATTACAGGTGTGAGCCACCGTGCCCAGCCTAGAAAGTTTCTTTTTCCAAGGCTGAGGATGCATGCCTGTGAAACAGCCTCCGGAGTTTCTGAAGACATGTGCGCAGGGTTGTCAGAGCACAGTTTGATGTTGTACATTTTAGATATATGAGATTCCATCAACACATGTAAGATGAACACTGGTTGGGTCTGCAAAGGCGGGGCAACTCAAAGCAGAGGTGGGAAGACTTGAAGGGAGAGGGGTCTTCCAGGTCATAGGTAGATCGAGACAAGTGGTTACATTCTTTTGAGTTTCTGGTTAGTTTCTCCAAAAGAGGCAATCAGATACGCATTTATCTCCGTGGGCAGAAGGGTGATTTTGAGTAGAATGGGATGCAGGTTGGCCCTAAACAGTTATAAGCTTGACTTTTTTCCTTAGCTTCGTGCTTCGAAGGCCACGAGATTTATTTTTCTTTCACATTTCTCCAGTTTTATTTTTAAAAAATCTTTTGGAGAAAGCATTTTAGAAGAAAATGAGTCTCTGGTCTCAGGTTTTGTCTGATCTTTCATGGCTAGCATGGTTTATTCCCAGATGGGTAATTCCTGAATTATTAAGAAAGCTCATTTTTAGCAGGTTGTGAATTCTCATGTCCTACGAAGAGAAAATAGAGGGAGGAAGGGAGAAAAGCAACAACAAACAAAAGAGCAATCCTGGAAAATGCATATAGACCACATTACTCTGACGTTCATACATTTGTAGGCAGTATGAAAGTGGCTTATGTATATAAATAAGTTGCTGTTATTTTCTTCTGAAATTTAAGTTGTTTAGCTTCAGTTCTCATGGTTTTACGAAAGCACACCTTAGTTTTTGGTGACTCCAAATTAGAAAAAATGGAAAAAAAGGAAAAAAATGGACATCATTTTGCAGACTTGTAGCCAAAAAAAGTTAGAATTTTGTCCAAACTGTAGAAAATAATGAAAATGGAAAAACACTGGGCAAGCCTAGAATCTAACAACAGATATACTGTAGTTTTTGAAACTTTTTTTTTCTCTTCAGTTTCCCGTTTTTGACTGATTTGCGTTATTATACTTGGCCTAATGATTTATATACAATGAATCAAGAATAATTATTTTTACATAAGCTTTCAAATTGCTTTGATGGAACTTTGCTCCATACTAGGAATCTCAGATAAGACTTTTTAAAAGCTGAGCCCAGCCGTGGATTTGTGCCATCAAATAGCTATGTTTTGGGTGCATTTCCTCTACTATTGAGGTTCCAAGATAAACCTGGGGCTTCTGAGCCTGTCAGAAAGTGGCATTCTTTACTTTCCACTGGTCAGAAACCTTATACAGGGACTGTGTACACAGAATATGAGGCCAGTTTTTCCAAGTGCTTTATTGGCACCGTAAGGAAAGCACACCATTCCTATCAAAACCTTGGTAAAATAACTAGTTTCTCCAATTGTGTCCTGTTACAGATGAAAACAGATTCTTATTGCACTCATGCAAATAACTATGTTGCCATAAGTTAAGAATACTCACAAATAGTTTCCAAATTCTGGAGAAATTAGATAGAGAGAAACAAATATGCTCCAAATTTTGTTCATAGGAGTATACTAAATTACTAAAAGCTGTTAATATCTCAAAAGAAAAGTTTTCTTGCCTCCGAAAAAAACTAAACAAAGGATTAGCAATGTTTTAAGCAAAAAGTCAAAAAGATTATGTCAGTCTTTTATTAGTTCAGTCCATGCAGTCAATTACTGTTCTGCTCGATGCTCATGAATATTTTAGCTCTCTATGAGAGCTAAAGTAAAATGGTAGGATGAGTGCTATTATTTTATTTTGTAAACTCTAAAGTTATGATATCTTGATTAATCAAATATTAAAAATGCCATTTCTACATATTTTTCAAAGTTTTAATGTAATTTCTATACATAGCCTACATTTTTCATCTGTTCAAATACTCTTTCTCTTATCCTTAATATTGCCTCTATATTTATTATGTCCCTAATAAGGTAGATACAAACACTTAGGTGCTGTTAGATTCTTGGGGAAGTTATTTTGTAATAGGTTTAATGTTCATCAATTCACTTGTATCAGATATGCCTATACAATTGCTATAACCATATTTTGCCTCATATTTTCCCAAACAGGACATTCACTTCCCTCATTGCCATTTTGTAGACTAGAAAATTTAAAAAATAATGTAACTTCATGTATTAAGTACTTAGAGAGTAATTTATTAAGTAGAGTACTGGCAATAAGGACAATTTGTTTCCTGAAGCAGAGTCATGGAATTACATTGTAATTTCATGCCTGCCTTATGTGTGACAACCAAATACCTAATTTCTTCTATTTTTCACAGCTTCTATTTTTTATCCAGTATTTTGATAAACAACAATCTAATTCTCAAAATTACCTCATAACATGTTGACAAAGTTTACAAAAACACTGATAAACTATATATATTTAAACATAGGTCTAGGTCTATTTGCTGAACAATTGTGCCAATTAAATTGATTATTGTAACATTTTTCATTGGAAAAATAAATATTCCCAGTTACATCTTCCCCCCTCACTTCGTGCACACACACTGACAAAATGCTACAACCAACTTGACATTCACTTTGAGAGGTTTTGTCTACAAACCCATTCCTAATTCCAAGTACATTAGGCCTTCCATATCCTTGAGTTCTGCATCAATTGGTTTTCCAACCAACCAACCAACCTCAGATAAAAATATTTTAAAAATAATAATTCCACAAAGTTCCAAAAAGCAAAACTTGAATTTGTCTTGTGCTGTATACAAGGCAAGGTTGACTCCACATGAATAAAATGATGTATAGGTATTGTATTAAGTATGATGAGTAATTTAGAGATGAGTTTATATAAAATCATTTTATATAAAAAGTTTGAGCATCCATGGATTTTGGTATCTGCAGTGTTTCTGGAATTATTCCCTGATGAAGATGAAGAACTATATTCTTACCATTAGGCATGTATGTGTTAGGGAGTGAGAGAAAAAGAAAAGAAACTTGCCTAAGTCAATTTAATACATGTATACACTTCAATTATGTTATGATCTAGAATTGTAGGAGAAAATCTTAGTGTCTGTGGCAGGTTAGGAACTAACTTGTTCATATTTCTGTTATGACATAGCTATTCTTTCCCTCAAAATTACTAGAATTTTTTTTTCTACAAAGACACCAGTACTGCTTATTAGAATGTCAGATGGAGATAGTTAATGGCACTAACATTTATTTAAAAGGCCCGTGCTGGGCAGGTTCTTCCATTATAAGTCATCCAGTAAGCTACTGACTAGCCTACGTTGCCTCCCTACATGTGGTCTTTCCTAGTATGATTATAAAAAAACATTTTTTCCTCATCCTCACACCACCATGGAGAGCATTTTTATAAAGCACATTGAGAATAACTAGTGCATTTAGGATATAGACAGTAAATATAAGCATTTTTAAAAGGGTATTCAGTTTTTATTTACAAATTAAAGATATTTATTTGGAATATAAAAATCAGAAGCTAAGTAAAAGCCAAAAATACAGTCACTGAGATGAAAGCAACAGATAAGAAGAAAAAATCAGTAGGAGATGAGGATGTGCTTAAATAACAGATGGACATAATGGACAAATTTTGCAAATAAACAAGGAAGACAGTGACAAGATTAATAGTCATTTTAATGTGAAAACATTTACATCAGTGTGAAATAACTTCAAGCGACCATAAAAAAGAAAAACAGAAGAAAAATAAAAATATGATAAAAAGAAAACAGCAATAGTAGCTATATCCACCACATAGTATATGTTTCTTGCCATCTAGATCCCAGCAGGCCAAACAGAGTTACCCGGGTGGCTGCATTGCAGAGGATGGGTCTTGGTACTCATAAGAAGTCATCCTCACTAAGGGACCAAGACAGTTGATGGCCTGTGCAATAGAGACAGAAACAGTACTATTCACTAAGTTTCTTATGCCATCTTCCCTCCACTCCTATCACAGAGTGACTCTGAATAGAGCAATTGAATGGACAAGCAAATCTCAGGCACTCAGGACCTCTGGCTTTTCTCCCTAGGTTTCTATCAAGAAAGTAAATTGTAAATATGTGCTGGACTTTATGTCACCTCTTTCCAGACAACCCTTTGTACTCTAGTACTAGTCATCATACTAGTCTCGTACTTCAGTTCACCAGGAATATGCCTAAGGTCTTCATTAACTCAAGCAACTTCTCACTTTGTTAGGCAGGCACCAGCCTCCTGCCCTGGTAACTGCATACAGCATGTCTTCAGCTACCAGCTACTAAATGGCACTGCAGAGCCACAGCTACAATGACCAACCTTGAAGAGCAGGCAACTTCCCTGGCTTCTGATCAACATCTCTTAGAAGCAACAGTGCCAGCAATAGAGCAAAACTTGTCTGCATGAAAGTGAAGGTGTACCTCAGATATTGCTGAATTCAGTACAGACCACCACAATAAAGTGAATGTGCAACAACTGAATACTACAATACAGCAAGTCATACATCTTTTTGTTTCACCGTGGATATAAAAATTATCTTTATACTATACTCTGGTCTATTAAATGTGCAATAAGATTAGATATAAAAAGGGGATGGTGATTAGATGGCCGAATAGGAAGAGCTCCAGTCTGCAGCTCCCAGCATGAACGACACAGGAGACGAGATTTCTGCATTTCCAACTGAGGTACCAGGTTCATCTCACTGGGGCTTGCCAGACAAGTGGGTGCAGCCCATGGAGCAGGGCAAGACATTGCTTCACCCAGGAAGTGCAAGGAGTGGGGGAATTCCCTTTCCTAGCAAAGGGAAGTCATGACAGACAGCACCTGGAAAATCGGGACACTCCCACCCTAATACTGCGCTTTTCCAACGGCCTTAGCAAATGGCACACCAGGAGATTATATCCCGTGACTGGCTTGGAGGGTCCCACGCCCACAGAGCCTCGCTCACTGCAACAGTCTGTGATTGAAATGCAAGGTGGCAGTGAGGCTGGGGGAGGGGTGCCCGCCATTGCTGAGGCTTGAGTAAGTAAACAAAGCCCCCTGGGAGTTCAAACTGGGTGGAGCCCACCTCAATTCAAGGAGGCCTGCCTGCCTCTGTAGACTCCACCTCTAGAAACGGCATAGCTGAACAAAAGTCAGCAGAAACTTGTGCAGACTTAAATGTCCCTGTCTGACAGCTTTGAAGAGAGTGGTGGTTATCCCAGTACTGAGTTGGAGATCTGAGAATGGACAGACTGCCTCCTCAGCTGGGTCCCTGACCCCTGAGTAGCCTAACTGGTAGGTATCTCCCAGTAGGGGGGCAACTGACACCTCAGACAGCCGGGTGCCCCTCTGAGACAAAGCTTCCAGAGGAAGGATTAGGCAGCAACATTTGCTGTTCTGCAGCCTCCACCGGTGATACCCAGGTGAACAGGTTCTGGAGTGGACCTCAAGCAAACTCCAGCAGACCCACAGCTGAGGGTTCTGACTGTTAGAAGGAAAACTAACAAACAGAAAGGACACCCACACCAAAACCCCATCTGTACATCACCATCATCAAAGACCATCATCAAAGGTAGATAAAACCATGAAGATAGAGAGGAACCAGAGCAGAAAAGCTGAAAATTCTAAGAATCAGAGTGCCTCTTCTCCTCCAGAGGAAGAGAGCTCCTTGCCAGCAACGGAACAAAGCTGTATGGAGAATGACTTTGACGAGTTAAGAGAAGAAAGCTTCAGATCATCGGTAATAACAAACTTCTCTGAGCTAAAGGACGATGTTCGAACCCATCACAAAGAAGCTAAATACCTTGAAAAAAGTGTAGATGAATGGCTAACTAGAATAAACAGTGTAGAGAAGTCCTTAAATGGCCTGATGGAGATGAAAACCATGGCACAAGAACGACATGATGCATGCACAAACTTCAGTACCGAGTTGATCAAATGGAAGAAAGGGTATCAGTGATTGAAGATCAAATGAATGAAATGAAGCGAGAAGAGAAGTTTAGAGAAAAAAGAGTAAAAAGAAATGAACAAAGCCTTCAAGAAATATGGGACTGTGTGAAAAGACCAAATCTACATCTGATTGGTGTACCTGAAAGTGCGGAGAGAATGGAACCAAGTTGGAAGACACTCTGCAGGATATCATCCAGGAGAACTTCCCCAACCTAGCAAGGCAGGTCAACATTCAAATTCAGGAAATACAGAGAACACCACAAAGATACTCCTCGAGAAGAGCAACTCCAAGACACATAATTGTCAGATTCACCAAAGTTGAAATGAAGGAAAAAATGTTAAGTGCAGCCAGAGAGAAAGATCAGGTTACCCACAAAGGGAAGCCCATCAGACTAATGGCAGATCTCTTGGCAGAAACTCTACAAGACAGAAGAGAGTGGGGGCCAATGTTCAACATTCTTAAAGAAAAGAATTTTCAACCCAGAATTTCATATCCAGCCAAACTAAGCTTCATAAGTGAAGGAGAAATATAATACTTTACAGACGAGCAAATGCTGAGAGATTTTTGTCACCACCAGCCCTGCCCTACAAGAGCTCCTGAAGGAAGCACTAAACATGGAAAGGAACAACCAGTACCAGCCACTGCAAAAACATGCCAAATTGTAAATACCAGTAATACTAGGAAGAAACTGCATCAACTAATGAGCAAAATAACCAGCTAACATCATAATGACAGGATCCAAGTTCACACATAACAATATTAACCTTAAATGTTAATGGGCTAAATGCTCCAAGTAAAAGACACAGACAGGCAAATTGGATAAAGAGTCAAGACCCATCAGTGTACTGTATTCAGGAGACCATCTAATGTGCAGAGACACACATAGGCTCAAAATAAAGGGATGGAGGAAGATCTACCAAGTGAATGGAAAACAAAAAAAGGCAGGGGTTGCAATCCTAGTCTCTGATAAAACAGACTTTAAACCAGCAAAGATCAAAAGAGACAAGGAAGGCCATTACATAATGGTAAAGAGAACAATTCAACAAGAAGAGCTAAGTATCCTAAATATATATGCACCCAATACAGGAGCACCCAGATTCACAAAACAAGTCCTGAGAGACCTACAAAGAGACTGAGACTCCCACACAATAGCAATGGGAGACTTTAACACCCCACTGTCAACATTAGACAGATCAACAAGACAGAAAGTTAACAAGGATATCCAGGAATTGAACTCATCTCTGCACCAAGCAGACCTAATAGATATCTACAGAGCTCTCCACCCCAAATCAGCAGAATATACATTCTTCTCAGCACCACATCGCACTTATTCCAAAATTGACCACAGAATTGGAAGGAAAGCACTCCTCAGCAAATGTAAAAGAACAGAAATTATAACAAGCTGTCTCTCAGACCACAGTGCAATCAAACTAGAACTCAGGATTAAGAAACTCACTCAAAACCGCTCAGCTACATGGGAACTGAACAATCTGCTCCTGAATGACTACTAGGTACATAACGAAATGAAGGCAGAAATAAAGATGTTCTTTGAAACTAATGAGAACAAAGACACAACATACCAGAATCTCTGGGACAAATTTAAAGCACTGTGTAGAGGGAAATTTATACCACTAAATGTCCACAAGAGAAAAGAGGAGAGATCTAAAACTGACACCCTAACATCACAATTAAAATAATTAGAGAAGCAAGAGCAAACATATTCAAAAGCTAGCAGAAGGCAAGAAGTAACTAAGATCAGAGAACTGAAGGAGACAGCGACACAAAAAATCCATCAAAACATCAGTGAATCCAGGAGCTGGGTTTTGAAAAGATCAACAAAATTGACAGACCACTAGCAAGACTAACAAAAAAAGAGAGAAGAATCAAATAGATGCAATAAGAAGTGATAAAGGGGGTATCACCACCAATCCTACAGAAATACAAACTACCATCAGAATACTATAAACACGTCTATGCAAATAAACTAGAAAATATGGAAGAAATGTATAAATTCCTGGACATATACACCCTCCCAAGACTAAACTGGGAAGAAGTTGAATCCCTGAATAGGCCAATAACAGGTTCTGAAATCAAGGCAATAATTAATAGCCTACCAACCAAAAAAAGTTCAGGAACAGTCGGATTCACAGCCAAATTCTACCAGAGGTACAAAGAGTAGTTGGTTTCATTCCTTCTGAAACTATTCCAGTCAATAGAAAAAGAAGGAATTCTCCCTAATTCATTTTATGAAGCCAACATCATCCTGATACCAAAGGCTGGCAGAGACACAACAACAAAAAAAATTTAGACCAATATCCATGATGTAAATCAATGCAAAAATCCTCAATAAGATACTGGAAAACTGAATCCAGCAGCACATCAAAAAGCTTATCCACCACGTTCAAGTTGGCTTGATCCCTGGGATGAAAGGCTGATTCAACACACGAATCAATAAACGTAATCCATCATATAAACAGAACCAACGACAAAAACCACATGATTATCTCAGTAGATACAGTAAAGGCCTTTTACCAAATTAAACAGCCCTTCATGTTAAAAACTCTCAATAAATTAGGTATTGATGGGACGTATCTCAAAATAATAAGAGCTATTAATGACAAACCCACAGCCAATATCAAACTGAATAGGCAAAAACTGGAAGCAATCCCTTTGAAAACTGGCACAAGACAGGGATGCCGTCTATCACCACTCCTATTCAACATAGTGTTGGAAGTTCTGGCTAGGGCAATCAGGCAGGAGAAAGAAATCAAGGATATTCAGTTAGGAAAAGACGAAGTCAAATTGTCCCTGTTTGCAGATGACATGATTGTATATGTAGAAAAACCCATTGTCTCAGCCCAAAATCTCCTTAAGCTGATAAGCAACTTCAGCAGAGTCTCAGGGAGCAATAGGCTATCCCATTTAGCATAGCGGGCAGTAGGCTATGTCATCTAGATTTGTTTAAGTACTCTCTACAGTGTTTATGCAATAACAAACGTGCCTCATGACACATTTCCCAGAATGTATCCTGTAATTAAGTAAGGCAAGATGGTCTATATAATGTAAAACTATTTTATTCTGGCCGGGCATGGTGGCTCACCCCTGTAATACCAGCTCTTTGGGTGGCCGAGGCGGGTGGATCATGAGGTCAGGAGATGGAGACCATCCTGGCTAACACGGTGAAACCCCAAATCTACTAAAAATACAAAAAATTAGCAGGGCGTGGTGGTGGGTGCCTGTAGTCCCAGCTACTCGGAAGGCTGAGTTAGGAGAATGGTGTGAACCCAGGAGGCGGAGCTTGCAGAATCGTGCCACTGCACTCCAGCCTGGGCGACAGAGCGAGACTCCATTTCAAAAAAAAAAAAAAAAAAGAAAGAAAAACTTATTTTTATTTCAGACACATCGTTTCTTTTGCATATTTTAGCCCAATATATATTATGTAAATATAATTGAATAGAGTCCATATGTTTGGCATAATTGCAGTTTTATAGAGTTGCAAAAATATTGAGAAACAAATTCAGATCTTTGCCCATTAAACACATCGTTGGCAACTACTCAGTATACAATTGTATTTTGTAAATTGTCCAGTCACAGAAAAATTCCAACATAAGTATCTTGAGTTAGAAAATTATGGCTCACATATTTACAGATTCTTATAAAAGACATATATTGGACAGCCTGGGGATACATAAATAATATAAATGAAAACTGTTATTTGAAGCCAGTCATTTATGTATAGAGCATTCATCTAATTTTTGAGTCTAGACTGAAGCAGAGATGATTATTCTCATGTTGGTTTTTTAAAAAATTGTCAAATATCAAAGCAAGTATAATCAGTGTATTACTGACATTTGATTTATGCTAATATGCTAATATTTTAAATATTTCAAACAATAAAACATAAAATTATATTTGTTTATATTATAAATATATATGTGATAAAATAGGAATTACTTATGAATCTTTTCGAGTATATTACGTGCTAGAAAATATTTTGGGTTAAATTTCCCACTTAGCAGCCACTGGCAACATTTTATCAAAAACATTGACAGAGGAAAGAAAGAATTACAGGATATGGTTGCTTTTTTTCTTAAGTGCAGTTTTAGGTTCACAGCAAAATTGAGAATGTACAGATGCATAGTCTTTAGCATTATCAGCATCCCCCACCAGAGGGTACATTTGTTACAACTAATGAACCTAACACATCATTATCACTAAAAGTTCACCATTTACGTTAGGGTCCACTTTGGGTGCCGTACGTGCTATGTGTTTGCACATATGCATAATGACATGTATCCACAACTATAGTATCACACAGAGTAGTTTCACTGCCCGAAGAATCCTCTGTGCTCCACCTAGTCATCTATCCTTCCCCCACAGCCCCTGGGAACCACTAATTTATTTCTGTCTCCTTAATTTTGCCTTTTAAAGGATGTCATGTAATTGAATCACACAGTGTGTAGTCATTTTAAATTGGCTTCTTTCACTCACTATTATGGTTCTCTTTTCTTGATCTCTTTCCACTGTTTGATGGTTAATTTCTTTTTAGTGCTATACAATATGCTATTGTTTGGGTGTAGCACCTTTTACTGAAAGGCATCTCAATCCTCCCAAGTTTTAGACATTATTAATAAAGATGCTATAAACATTCATGTGCAGATTACTATGTGGAAATATGTTTTCAACTCATTTGAGAAGATATCAGGAAGGATGATTGCTAGGTTGTATTGTAAGAGGCTATTTCATTCTGTAAATAAACATCAAACAGTCTTCTGTCATTTTACATTCTCAACACCAATTTTTGAGAATTTCGTTGTTCTACATCCTCGTGAGCATTAGGTATTGTCAGTGTTCTAGACTGTAGCAATTAGAGTTATCTCATTGTTTTAATTTGCATTTTCCTGATGATCTATGATTGTGAGAATCTTTTTATATGATTATTTACCATCTGAATATCTTCTTAGGTAAGGTATTTGTTAACGTCTTTGGCCCATTTTGAAAATCTGATTGTGTTCTCATTGCAGAGTTTTAAGAGTTCTTTGTACATTTTGGGTATCAGTCCTTTAGAAGATATGCATTTTTTTGGCAAATATTCTCTCCAAGCCTGTGGCTTGTATTTTCATTCTCTTGACAATGTATTTTACAAAGCAGAAATTTCTAATTTTAATCAAGTTCAGTTTATCAACTATTTTATTCATAGATTGTACCTTTGTCATCGCATATAAAAAGCTAATTACCCAACCCTAGAGCATCTAGATTTTCCACTATATTATTATGGAAGAGTTTTATAGTTTTATACTTTACAGTTGGGTCTGTGATACACTTTGAGTTAAGGTTCATGAGGGGTATAGGTCTAGATTCATTTTTTTTTTGCATATGAATGTCTAGTTTTTCCAACACTGTTTGTTGAAAAACTATCTTTTCTCCATTGCATTGCTTTTGCTCATTAATCAAAATCGTTGGACTATCTGTATGGATCTTTTTTTCTATAGTCCATTCCATCAGTTCATTTGCCTCTTTTTAAACCAATATGACACTGTCTTCATTACCGTAGCTTTAAATACATCTTGAAATTGAGTAGTGTCAGCCCTTCAGCTTTGTTCTTTTCCTTCAATATTGTGTTTTCTATTCTGGATCTTTTGCATCTCTGTATAAACTTTAGAATAAATTGGTCTTATCTGCAAAATAACTTTCTGGAATTGTGATTGGTATCACAATGAATCGTAGATCAAGTTGGAAAGAACTGACATGTTGATAATATTGCATCTTGCTTTCCATGAACGTAGAATATCTTTCCATTTATTTAGTTTTTTGATAACTTTGGTTAGAGTTTTGACATTTTTCTTTATTATATCTTATACACATTTTGTAACATGTTTACCTAAGTATTTTTATGTGGGGGGATCCTAATAGATGATAATGTCTTCTGTGAACAAAGGCAGCTTTCTTTTTATTCCAAACTGTATATTTTTTAATTTATTTTTACCATATTGAGTTAGTAGGACTTCCAGTATGATGTAGAAAATCAGCCATGAGAGAGGACATTCTTGCCTTATTCTTGATCTTAGCAAGAAAGATTCAAGTTTCTCAATATTAAATATAATGTTAGCTGTAGGTTTCTTGTAGGTTTTTAATTTTTTGTATCAAGTTAGGATGTTTCCTTGTATTTCCTAGCTTTTTAATAAATGGGTATTGGATTTTGTCAAATGCTTTTTTATCATCTATTGATATGATCATGCGATTTTTCTTCTTTTGCCTACGAATGTGATGGATTACATTAACCGATTTTTGAATGTGGTGATAACCATGCATACCTGAGATCAATCCCACCTGGTTGTGGTGGAGTGATATTTTGATACATTTTTGTGTTTCATTTGCTAATACTTACTTTTTTAAAATATAATAGTTTTTTATTCCTATGCAGATTTTTTCTTTATATAGTTGAGATTATCTTATTTATGATTTTAACTATGGACAACACAGTACTCTTTACAAGTTTTATAAGTAAGTTGTTATGTCCACTATCCTTTCTTTTAGGCCTTTTGCATCTATGTTCATGAGAGATATTGGTCAATAGTGTATTTTCTTGTAATGGCTTTTCTGGATTTGGTATTAGGGTAGTGCTGGTTTCACTGAATGAATTAGAAAATATTCCTTGTAAATTTCTCTTCTAAGAGAGATTGAAGAGAATTGGTGTTGTCTGTTTCTTAAATGTTTGGTAGAATTCACTGGTGAACCTATCTGGTTCTGATGTTTCCTTTTTCAGAAGGTTATTAAGTATTGATTTAATTTATTTAATAGACAGAGGCCTATTTGGATTATCTATTTATTTTTATGTGTTTTGACAGAGTGTGCATTTTAAGAAATTGGTCTGTTTCAAATAGTTTATCAGCTTTGTGGGTATGTAATTGTTCATAGTATTTCTTTGTAACTTCTTTATTTTTATAGATTTAGAGGTACAAATTCAATTGTGTTATATGAATATATTGCATAGTGGTGAAGTCTGGGCTTTTAATATAGCCATTACTCAAAGAGTGTACATTCTACCCATTAGCTAGTATTTCATTTATTCCTTCCCTTCCACCCGTCCACACTTTAGAGTCTCCGGTGTCTGTTAGTCCATATTGTATGTCCATGTGTATCGATTCTTTAACTCTCACTTTCAGGTGAGAAAGAGAAGTTATTGATTTTCTGTTTCTGAGGCATTTCATTTAGGATAATGGTCTCCAGTGCCATCCATGTTGCTGCAGAAGACATAATGTTATTCTTTGTTATGGGTAAATAGTAGTATATTTTGTGTGTGTGTGTGTGTGTGTGTGTGTGTGTGTGTGACGTTTTTTCTTGTCCAGTCATCTGTTGATAGACACTTAGGTTGATTCTATGATTTTGCTATTTTGAATAGTAATGAGATAAATATGTAAGTGCAGATGTCCTTTGATATAATGGTTTCTTTTCCTGAGTTAGATACCCAGTAGTGGAATTGCTGAATCAAATGGTAGTTCTATTTTTACTTCTTCGAGAAATATCTACACTGTTTTTCATAGAAATTACAGTAATTTATATTCCTACCATATCTACACTGTTTTTCATAGAAATTACAGTAATTTATATTCCTACCAATATGTATAAGTGTTTCCTTTTCTCTAGTTTCTCACAAGTATCTGTTGTTTCTTGACTTTTTAATAATGGCTATTCTGAGTAGTGTAAGATGATATCTCATTGTGGTTTTAATTTGCATTTCTCTAATAATCAGTGATGTTGGGCATTTGTTCATGTTTGGTGACTGCTCTATGTCTTCTTTTGAGACATGTCTGTTTATATTCTTTGCCCACTTTTTAATCAGGTTATTTGTCTTGTTTTATTTCTTGTTGAGTTACTGAGTTCTTTATCAGACGCATTATTTGAATATAATTTCTCCCACTTGTCATCATTTTCATGACTATATAATTCAAAATGGCCCATTTTCATTTTTTATATTAGTAATTTGTTTTTCTCTCTTTTCTTAGTGAACTGACTACAGGCTCAGTGATTTTATGGATTTTTCCTAAGAACCAGCTTTTGGTTTTCTTGGTTTTCTGTATGATTTTCTGTTTTCAATTTAGTTGATTTCTGCTTTAATTCTTATTGTTTATTCTCTTCTACTTACTTTGAGTTTAACTTGCTCTTCTTTTTCTAATTTCCTAAAGTGGAAGACTAGGTAATAGATTTTAGATTTTTTTTTTCTTTTATAACATGTGAATTCAATGCTATGTAGTCCCTCTAAGCACTGCTTTTACTGCATCCCACAAATTTTGATAAGTCATGTTTTATTATTTGGTTCTTTTTTTTTTTTTTTTTTTTTTTTTGAGGCGGAGTCTCGCTCTGTCGCCCAGGCTGGAGTGCAGTGGCGCGATCTTGGCTCACTGCAAGCTCCGCCTCCCGGGTTCCCGCCATTCTCCTGCCTCAGCCTCCCGAGTAGCTGGGACTACAGGCGCCGCCACCACGCCCGGCTAATTTTTTTGTATTTTTAGTGGAGACGGGGTTTCATTGTGTTAGCCAGGATGGTCTCGATCTCCTGACCTCGTGATCCGCCCGTCTCGGCCTCCCAAAGTGCTGGGATTACAGGCTTGAGCCACCGCGCCCGGCCTATTTGGTTCATTTTTTTAAGTGTGGTGCTGAGTGAAAGGTAACTTACAACTATTTATATTCAATCAGAACAACTAGAAGGGAGGAAGAGTGAGAATTTTTAAAAACTTTTAAGTTAGAAAATACAATTTAGTTTTATTTTATATAAGTGATGCTACTCTCATTAACCATCACCACTTTATCTCCTCCCTTGCTACCTTTCCTAGCCACTAGTAGCCATCATTCCAACACTGAACTCTCTCTGATATTGTCTGGATATTTGTCTCCATTCAAATCTGATGTTTAATTGTAATCCCCAATGTTGGAGATGGGTCCTGGTGGAATATGTTTGGGTCATGGGAGCCTATCACTTATAGCTTGGTACTGTCTTCATGATAGCTAGTGAGTTCTCAAGAGATCTGATTGTTTAAGTATGTGGCATCTCCCCCAACTCACTCTTTTCTTGTTCCTGCTTTTGCCAGGTGAAGTTTTTGCTCCTCCTTCTGCTCCCACCTTAAATAAAAACTTCCTGAGATCTTCCCATAGGCAGAGGTTGGCACTGTGCTTCCTGTAAAACCTGCAGAAATCTGAGCAAATTGAATTTATTTTCTTATTAGTTACCCAGTCATAGATATTTTTATGCAAGAAATCACCTAATAGAATCTCCATGAGTTCAATTTTTTCACTTTTACCTCCCACAGATGAGTGAGAACATGAAAGTGTTTTTGTTTTTCGTATGCTTGACTTATATTTCACTTAATAAAATTTCTTTCTGTTTCTTTCATGTTGTTGCAAATGACAGGATTTCATTAATTTTGCAGTTGAATAATACTCCATGGTATAATGTATGACATTTTCATCATCATTCTCTCCAGAGATGAGCAGTTAGGTGAATTCCAAATCTTAGCTGTTATGAATAGTGCTGCAATAAGAGTGCTGCACTCGTATGAATAGTGCAGGTATCTCTTTGACATGCGATTTCTTTATTTAGGAAATATACCTAGCAGCGGGATTGCTAGATTATATGGTAGTTTTATTTTTACTTTTTTGAGGAACCTCCATAGTGTTCTCCACTATGCCTAGGTTACTTAATAGGTTAAATTTGCATAGAAAACTTACTGCGTTTTCATTATTACTTGCCCAATTTACTGATAGCATACTCTATAATCTCCCATTAAAATAATTCTCAGTTGAGATATTTAAATTAAATTACACCTAAGGATGCACTCTTGCCAACTCTAAAGCAAATTTCCCATGAATGTACCCAAAGTTATGAATTAAAGGACTCTCTTAATTGGCCTTATACATTCATATGATACGACCAGTATGTATGTAGCAATAAAAGTTGCAATAGCCCTTAGGACTCCCCGTCGTGACAAGCAGCCTATGGTAAGCAATAAAGATTCAAGGATAACATTATGAATCAGATTTCTAAGTATATGCGCACAATGAGAAAGCAAAAGCATAGAACATATTTTAATTTGTATATGCAAAAATAGTTCCTGGTAATAAAAATGTCACCATATGATATTGCAGGGAATACTTCCACTCACTGCTCCTAGAGGGATTCATAACACTATAACTAGAGGTTTTCATTCTCTGTGGATTTCAAAATGCAAATTGATTTGTTCATTTTCCTGGTTTAGAGAAACATAATAGTTCATGCTGCCCCATGAGATTCTTCAGATTTCTTTGACTGAAGTCAAAGTACTTATAAATACTTATGCATAAATGCCTCCAGGGTCATACTAAAAGCACAAAAGCTCACTAAGATCCATTGAATAATTTTTAGAATCACCTGGAATTTTAAATATTCAAGATTAAATACTACAAAATATATTTTATTTTTGAAACCAATCAAAATTACCATTACGTTTTAATTCCTATTTTTCAATGGTTCATAAAAAGAAGAATCTAAAATTGCATCATAAATCCTTACTTAAAAGTACTTGCACTAAAATTATACCCACTATTGAAGGTGATATTTGGAATACCATATTTAAGATACAGAAAGAAATATTTTATAGACGTAGGAAGATAATGAAAACGCTCTTTATCACAATCAAACTGAAAAGCTTTCAGCCAGAATAGTACTATCTAACAAATGTATATTGTACACAGGCTGCACGCCATAAACCAGACAGGGCTGCTGCAGTAAGTAACATATATATATATATATATATATATATATATATATATATATATATATACACACACACACACACACACACATATTTTTAAAAAAACACTTTTTCCCTTTTGGAAGGGAGTTTTGGAAGGGAATACTATAGGGAAGCTTGATAAGTTTTGTAATGTTCATAAGTAGCTGTTGCTGTAAGAATAAATGCAGTGTCTGAAGATGGTTGAACAGGGGAGGATTTAGGTATGGGCAGATATCCGAAAGACTTCTTTGGAGGAAACACTTTTGCCTCACTAGATATTTTGTCAGGGCTTTGCCAGGGGACATATGCAAAGAAATGCAGGTGAGAGAGAACGTAGCATGATGAGGAAAGTACAGGTAGTGAAAAAAGGCTTGCCTAAAGATGGAGATAGCAGGAATGACAGGTGAATAAAAAACATGAATTCCTTCTGTAACATACTAAAAAGTGAGAGAGTTTTTTCACTGTATAGCGGAGGCCATTTTAATATTTAAGTGTAATTTCAAAGCAGTCTCCTAGAGAGATTATTCTGACACCAGTGCGGCTAAAAGCAGAGACAGGGAAGCCAAATCACAGGGAGGAAGACATCTCTTGAGAAATACAGAGATGAGAGGACTCAGGCATAAATGCCTACAGTGGAAAAGTGGTTTTCCTTTGTAATTCATCCCACGTGACAGCAAAAGAACAGAGAAATGTGTGTGCACACTCCAGTTTCATACTTGAGTAATGGGGTGGCTACTGTGAAAAATCACAAATGTAGGAGTACGGCAGCAGATGACCTCATGGGATAAGATGGACTATAATATAGTGAGTGGCTTAAGATATATTGAAATAAGGCATTGTCAGATAGTTAAAGATTTCAGTCTCCACCCAGTCCTTGCATAGCCCCAAATTTCAAGCATCGTAAGTATTTTCAAGGTTAAACAGGCTCATAGGAATTTAGGATGTTCCATGTAGGAGTTTAGGGTAGAATCCATTACCACTGTTGTTAGAATGATGCTGGTTAAATTGTATAACCTTAATTCTATAAAGACAGGAACTCGCAATTGTTGTGGGGTCTTGAGAATTGCACTATTAGACAATTGAAGACAAATCCAGTTGCATCTTTACCTGGAAAATAAGAAGAGAAACCCACTGAGACAGAGCCAGCTAGTTGTCTCCTTCTGGGCACGTCTTCTATAATAATATACATTTTAGTAGAGTGTGTGACCATCTAGGCAAAACAAAAGTTCCCAGGTTCCACACAGATGTGCATGACCTTACAAATGGAATATGAGCAGAAATGATATATTTACTTTCCAGGTCACACCAAATAGAATGTGCACTTCCAAGTGGGAGGCAAAGAGGTAATTTGAAACACAAAATCTAAGCCACAATTTGATGATAAAAAGCAAAGGCCTAGACAGTCTTGGTCCTCAACAACGTGGAGGTGCCAATCACAAACTGCTGATACGCAGAGTGTGAATATGAATGAAATGCACTTCAAATTGGTTAAGACATTTTTGGTTTCTCTTGCCATCCCAACACATGCATAGGAAATGTTCTGAGGTCAGTTTAAATATGTGCAGAAGATGCCTAATTATTATCCATTTAGAAATTGAAGACAACTATGACAAGCATGTTGAGTTAGCTTTTCACAAACAAGCAAGTAATTTCTATCCTTTTAATGAGAATAAATGAAGCTCAGATGTTTGGCAAAGCAGTTTGAGCATGGGCACAAGCCAAATAAAGTTTCTGTTATCTGAACTAAGATTAAGACAGTGTGCAGAAAGACAATGTAATTGCAGTCATATCCTATATTTAATCCTTATTATTTTTACTTGTGCTGTTGGTTTTGTGATGAGCTAAACTTAGGCTATCAAAGAATGAAAAACAGTGATAAATATTAAATCAAAAATAGATAACTCATCAGACACTATATTTCAAAATAGGAGGTAATCTTTATGAGTAAAAATTTAAAAAAACACATGATTATGCCATACCCAGTGAATATTTTTATTTTCTTTTTTCTTTTTAAAATTTTTGTGGGTGCCTAGTAGGTGTATGTATTTATGTATATTTATCAAAATATACAGGAGATATTTTGATACAGGCATGTAATGTGAAATAAACATATCATGAGAATGGGGTATCCATCACCTCCAGCGTTTATCCTTTGAGTTAAAATGAATCCAATTACGTTATTTGAGTTATTTTAAAATATGCAATTATTATTGACTATAATCACCCTATTGTGCTATCAAATAGCAAGTTTATTCATTCTATTTTTGGACCCATTAATGATCCCCACCTCCCTGCAATCCCTCACTATCCTTTCCAGCCTCTAGTAACCATCCTTCTACTCTCTATGTCTATGAGTTCAATTGTTTTGATTTTTAGATTGCACAGATAAGTGAGAACATGCAATGTTTCTCTGTCTGTGCCTGGGTTATTTCACTTCACATAATGATCTCCAGCTCCACTCATGTTGTTGCCAATGACAGGATTTCATTCTTTTTTTTATGGATGAATAGGAGTCCATTATGCATATGTACAAAATCTCAATAAACAGAATATATAAGGAGCTCAACAACTCTATAGGAAAAAAATCTGATAATCTAATACAAAATGGGCAAAATACTTGAATAGACATTTCTCAAGAGAAGATATGTGAATGGTAAACAGGGATATAAAAAGATGCTCAACATCATTCATCATCAGAAATGCAAATTAAAACTACAATGGGACATCATCTTACCCCAGTTAAAATGGCTTACATTCAAATGACAGGCAATAACAAATGCTAACAATGATGTGGAGAAAAGGGAACCCTCATACACTGTTGGTGGGAATGTAAATTAGTCCAACTACTGTGGAGAACAGTTTGGAGCTTCCTCAGAAAGTGAAAAATTGAGCTACCATATAATCCAGCATTCTCACTGCTGGGTATATACACAAAAGAAAGGAAATCCAGTCTATCAAAGAGATATCTGCACTCCTATGGTTGCTGGAGACTGTTCATACTAGATAAGGTTTGGAAGCAACCTAAATGTCCATCGACAGAGGAATGGATAAAAAAATTCAGTGAAAAAATTTTTTTCTAATTTTATTACTTACAACATTTATAATAGCTAAGATACTCAAGCCTTATAGAAGTTAAAATTTACAAAAAGTACCTTATTTTCACCTTAAAAAGATTTGAGGTAACATGGTATTATTTTAAATATGAGAAAACTAAGTTTGAAAAAGTTTAATTTAATATATAATCCTATCATCACTGTGCTATTCTTCTTCACATTTACCATATCGAATGTATATTGATCATTTACTATATATCAGTAACTATGTGTTCTTTTCATATTTCACCTTATCTAATATTCATTGTTTTACAGGTGGAAAGGAATGTTTCAGTGGGGCCTGTGGTTACCAGTTTCATTTGCTATGAAATCCTTACTTAAACCCAGGACTGTTTGAAATAAAACTTTGTTCATTTAACCACTATTCTACATAATGAATATAGTTGTTCGTGAATAAAAGTTTAACAAATGGAAAAGATTCACTTAAAAATAATATTTGATTATTGGCCAGGCACAGTGGCTCACGCCTGTAATCCCAGAACTTTGAAAGGCCGAGGCAGGTGCATTACCTGAGGTCAGGAGTTTGAGACCAGCCTGGCTGACATGGTGAAACCCCATCTCAACTAAAAATACAAAAATTAGCTGGGAGTGATGGCAGACACCTGTAATCGCAGCTACTCGGGAGGCTGAGGTAGGAGAATCACTTGAACCCAGGAAGTGAAGTTTGCTGTGAGCCAAGATCATGCCACTGCACTCCAGCCTGGGTGACGGAGCAAAACTCCAGCTCAAAATGATAATAATAATAACATTTGATCAAACATGTTTTACAGTATCATATCTGCAGTTACTAGCTATTAAGTATTAATTAGTAAAATGATCAGGGGAAGTCTCATTCATTATGGAAAATCAAGGATGGATAATTACAGAGTGTTTTGGGATATCCATCAGTAAGACAGTTGTTTGAGTGTCTGCACAAAACTCAGGTATTTATAGAGGTTAAGAGGGCCAAACTTACTCCCTTAACTTCTAAATAATCTCCTTCTGCAGCCCTAAATGCTAAATGAAAGTTCCAATATAATCTGTTAATACGGTGTCATGGTAATTCCTGTGATTTAAATATTTTCTGGAGAATATATACTTTACATGAATCTTAGACATCAAAACTTTTCTCAAAATAATTTGAGTAATTTTTTTTTTTGCCTAGAAGAATCCTGAACAAACTAACATAGTAATGAGATTCGTATATTGTCAGATGATAAAAAGGAAGGTTCTAGACATGTCTAGTGTCATTTTTCAAAATCATCTAATGCTCCAGTTTCTCTGATGCATATGCTATCCCAAAGTAGTGTGTGATTCAGGTACGAGGCAGCTGAAATTGTTTCCTTTTATTTGTCATTATTCAACTAAGGATATTAAGAATTTCAATGATCTTTATATAGGTTACACACACACAACACACACACACACATTGTAATATGTGTCTGTGTTTGCCAGTAAACATATATTTTTATTGTTTTTTCAATGAAAAATTGTGTATCTTTTTAAGCTGCCATATTGTGCAATCTCTGCTTTGTGAACCGAAATTGAAATCTGTGTTCACAATCAATGTCGTCTTCAACCTTCTCTTTCCTGACAAGAGGTAGTTTTCCTCAGCACTGCTTCATTTGTGCTCTCCCCACCAGTGGGTTCTGCTGCCCCTGATTTCATCTGTGTGCCAGCAATATTACAAGATGCAGTGACTGAAATGTATAGCCCATTTGTCTGCAGTATATTTTTCTGTTCAAAATCCAACAGGTCAGAGCATCTGAGTGTCAATTCCAAGATAAATATTCTCATAAAGTAGCCGGAGTTCCAACTTTATGCTTTATATTTCTACTGGTATTAGGGAGGGTGCATCATATTGCTTAGTTCCAAAAATAGCTACAACATTGAAATAACTTTACAAATCATAGAGTCCATGTTTTTGAAACTCAAGATTATATTCACACTCATTTCCACAGCCATTCTTGTGGCTTGTAGTTTCCAGATTCATTAATTTTTTTAATCTTTATTATTTTCCTGTAAATAATGACATAGAGCCAGGTAAGATTATTATTATAAGAGTTTAGTCAACTTCCAATAGTTCAGAAGATAAAGTTATGTTTCATGTAAATTTAATGTAGTGCTTTTGATGTTAACTATAGGAACAAGTGTAATGTTAGAAGTCAAAGAGTGGAAAACTAACCAAGACTCGTTTTCTTGGCTCATTAATTTTGCAATGCGGTTGTACTTGGATTGTTCATAAAGATGCCTAAGAGCAGCAGATACTCTTTCAAAACCACAGGGCAGGGGTTATTCATCTTTTATACTTTCTACCTAGAAAAAACGTTGTATGAATATATTATATGTATTGCTGATAGTTTTTTTGCCTTTGATAGATCTATGAAACTGAGAGAAAATAGAAGGTTTGCTTCACATATTAATGATGTACTTTGCATCCAAAGAAACTTCATATCAAAAAACCAATAGGTCAGTAAGAATTTTAAGATTAGTGAGGTTTCCAAATTCTATAGAATTATTATATGATAAAAAATTAGAAAAATGCAGTACACTCCATTCAAGAATAAGCTAATGTGATGTAAATAATGTCAAAATATGTATGCATAAATGAATAAAAGTATTTACATAAAAATGGGTCCATATTCAAAATATACTCTAATCAAAAAACTTCTTTAAATATAAATATTTAAGAATCTGGACTTTTCTTCATAGCTGGAATGTGCCTTTAACCAACATTTATTAAACTTCTACATGGGGCCAATATTGTGGCACACTAGTAAAAATAGTTAATAAAGTGTAATATCTGTCCTTCCAAATTTTGATACCAAATTGCATGAAGAACAGAAGATGCAGAGATCAAAGTATACATGCTAAGGTCATGGAGGAGAAAGTGCTGTGGAAACAAAAAGAAAAGAGGAAAAGCTTACAAAAAGATCCTTTATTTCCACTTATATGAGTCAAGATTTTGGGCTTGCTATTCATTATTCATTCACTCTAGGCTGTCAAAATCTCCATAGGAATATCATATAATACAAAGTTTGAATTTTCTGGTCTGCAGTTTTGGTGTCATCACAATCTTTAGTTCTCAGCATTTTTATTTACTAATTCAAATTATGATAACTGATGTACATAGTTAAGTATTGAAAAGGCTCATGGGAATACTTAAAATGTGACACACCATAGGCAGCCACTAAGTCCATTAAACAGTTATTGAATATCTAATCTATGTCTGGATGAAGGGATATTGAACCCATTAAAAACAGACTGAAACTATGTGAAATGAATCCCACTTACAGATTCAAAAAGACAGAGTGTTGTTTGGTGGCCAGATTCTTGATGTCACTCATCCTTAGAAACCTATGCATAGCCTGTTGAGCCACAGATCACAAACACTTGACTGAGTGAGTTGGATTATGAGAAGCTCAAATCAAGGGTTAACCATAAAAAAAAACCCAGATGACACAGATTTAAGTGAAACAATTAAAACCTGAGTTCATTGAACTATAGTCTCCTTAAGTATATTAAATACAGCCTGCTAATTGGACCAAGAAAGAACTCACTCACTAAGGGGGACCAAGTGAATACTACAGATAAAGAGGGCCCATGAAGAGGGCTAATTGTCTGGAATCGCATAAATTGTGTTCAATAGATAGCAACTAGTAACTAGAAAGGTGAGAATGGAAGGGAATTTGAGATTTATTTGCAAGTTAACACCAGATCTTCCTCTTTTTTGTTGTTTTTGTTTTTGTTTTTTTGAGATGGAGTTTCGCTCTTGTCGCCCAGGCTGGAGTGCACTGACATGATCTCTGCTCACTGCAACCTCTGTTTCCTGGGTTCAAACAATTCTCCTGCCTCAGCCTCCTGAATAGCTGGGATTACAGGCATGCACCACCATGCCTGACTAATGTTGTGTTTTTAGTACAGATGGGGTTTCTCCATGTTGTTCAGGCTGGTCTCAAACTCCTGACCTCAGGGGTGATCCACCTGCCTCGGCCTCCCAAAGTGCTGTGGTTACAAGTGTGAACCACTGCACTCGCAAACCTTCCTCTTAATGGGGAAAAGGATCCCAAGAAAATCGCAAGCAATGGGTACAGTTTGAATACATGCTGATGTAAATATAATTTATTATTGCAAGTGGGCATGACTGGAATGGTCAAGAACTTACGTACCTGTCTCTATTGTCACTCCTGAGTTTCAGCCAGAGAAGAACTAAAGACAGAAATTGGGAGGAGAGACAAGTTTCATTGCACAAGCTGGGTTCACCTACACACCACTTGAAACCATTTTAATACTGCAGTAGGAAGCTCAAGTCCCAGCTGCTTGGAGGTTTTCTAGAAAACCAAAACTTTTTCATTTTAAGGTATCTTGTATGTCCCCTGAAAACATCAGGCATGATTCCCCCATAATTTATATATAACAATTGAAGTGTTTTACGTTAGTTGTGAGAAAATTGCTCATACCAATGCTAAGTGTTCTAATGTTGCAATTAAAACACATTAGAAATGTTAAATAATCTCTATGTAACTAGTGAGTTTTACCGTGACATGGGATTTATTATAGTTATCCAGGAGCCATTATAGGATTAATAATGATTTGATCAAATACAGTAGCCTTTTAAAAATTTTTTGTATTTTTGGTAGTTAATTTTTTAAATGTGGTTTTCTAAGTGTCCACTCAAATTACCACCCATCCTCTAATTTATATAGATATATATGTGTATATATATACACACATCCATATATGAAGCTATGTATGTCTTCATATATACATATATCTGCATATATATATACACACACATACACACACATGCATATATGAAGCTATGTATATCTTCATAGTCCTCTCTCTTGTCTTTAGCTTTTATTTTCTTAATGCTGGGCTGAGCGCGGTAGCTCATGCCTGTAATTCCAGCACTTTGGGAGGCTGAGGAGGGCAGATCACCTGAGGTCAGGAGTTCAAGAACAGCCTGGCCAACATGGTGAAACTCTATCTCTACAAAAATACAAAAATTAGCTGGTCATGAGGTGGGTGCCTGTAATCCCAGCTACCCGGGAGGCTGAGGCAAGAGAATCACATGAACCTGGGAGGCAGAGGTTGCAATGAGCTGAGATCACGCCATTGCACTCCATCCTGGGCAGCAGAATGAGACTCTGTCTAAAAAAATAAATAAAATAAATAAATAAATAGATAGATAGATAGATACTTTCTTAATGCCTCACTTGCCAGTCAAAATGTCAGCTATCCACTGTTCTACTTTTTATTTAATACTGACTTGTCATCTCCTTCGGGATTACAAACCCTTCAGAATGTGTACTAAGCTGGCATGCCTTCATTTTGTGTACATAGTGCTTTACATTATTTTTAGCACAAGTAGGCAATTCATAGCCAAAATTTTGATTGATATAAATGTGGAGTTCAATTTTTCAGAAACCTTCTGTAGTTTTATAGGATCTATGACCTATTTGATCTTCCCATAAATAAATAGGACTGTTCACATAATGTGACACTCATTTAGAATGTTATTACATCAGCTTTTAAAGTCCATGCAAATATTCTTCTTTGCACAGCTATTTGTTACATACAATCCTTCTCTAATTTTACAGCACCACCATCTTATATGATTAAGGTATTATCCAATGCACTTTAAAAGTATGTAATACTTTACTATATTAACAAAATCATTGCAAATTATGTAAATATTATGCACAATGATTTAATTCTAGAATACCTCATTTATCTATTTCATAGTTCAGAGATCAAAGCATATGCTCTACTTCAACTAGTCGCCTTGCGATATTAACCACATAACCTGACCAGATATTTAAATATGCACTAATACAAACAGATAAAATTAATTTCAAATGCATGTAGGTTTCTATTTAGTTATAAACTTTACTTGAATAAGCTAGCGAAACATTGTAAAAGAAATGAAATAGGTTTTGACAGGAAATAGTTTATTACTTTAATTTACTCAAAAAACCGTGCAATATGTAAATGATAAGAGAAATGTAAAAAGAAAAAAATGTATGTGGAATAATATTTTATGAGCCCTTTGCCGATACTTGTCAGAAGAATAGAAGAATAAAATGAATAGAAATATATAAATACAAAGTTTTGCAGATTGATTATTTTAACCTAAATACTACTATTTGGCTTCAAATGGACTCCCAAAACTTTTTTTGGGGTTATCTTCTGGATATTAACCCAGTAGCACTCACTTCAATATAACAATGCCTGAAATAGAAGAAATATCTTCATGAAATTTATTATAAAATATTAAATTATTCATCAAAGGTTACAAAAGCAGGCTGAAAATCATAATCCTAAGGAGCCTCCACCTTCCAATAAAAGTTAACATTCCACAAAAATCATGTCCAATGCACGTGCAACAACAATGTTGACATGTCATAAAGATAACACGGGATGATTCTGATTATTTCTGAGGCTCTTGCCCAAGTCTGCATTTTCAGGCCTCTGCTAGTCAACAAAGGTCGTTTCTCCTTGGAGAATGAATGAATAACTGAATCAATTATCTTATGTCCTGGCAGGGTGTGTCTTATGCTTAAGGCTGGAAGTGTGTGTCTTATCCTTAAGCCTGATTTTGTTTATGTTGATAAATGAGATTTTACATTTTCCTGAAACACAGTCTCTGTCTGTGGTAAGCATATAGTCCTAAAGAACTCAGTCATATCTCATTTTTCTTTCCTACTGGCTTCCTAATAATATTACATTTTCTTTCTCTCATCAATTGAAGGAAGGAGTGTCATATAATCACTTTGGGCCAATGAGTTTTGGGTAGAAATAATGTGCTTCAAATTCAGGCCATAGCACTGAATTACTGGTGCCTAATCCTTCATTGCCCTCTTCCCACTGCCTCAGTGATTTAGAAATTCACATAATCCAGACAGTGGCCCCAGTCCCCAAGATGATCACAGTTTCGGTAAACCAGTGCTCCTGGTTACTTTGAACACAAAATGTCCCACTCATGAACACATGCACAGTGAGTATGTAACACACACACACATACACACACACACACACACACACACACACACACATCTTTTCTGGCTTAGCCACAGGTATTTTAAAGTGAGTTTATTATTCTAATATTCCACCATAGTCTACTGTAGCTTAATACCCTCCCTTAAAACTATATGGTAGCCAAATAATTCCGTTTTTCCTTATTCCCTATACCAGAGAGCCTACATAATATTTCTGACATGTTAGACTGACGTCCCTTCATCCTTTTTTATTCTTCTTTCTCATATCCATCACCTCTGAGTTTGGAGATTATCCTAAGAATTGGGTTATTTGCTTTAGAAACTGATAACTATTGATGAATTTTCTGGGTGTAGCCTAGGTGCTCAATTTGTATTATTGCCATTTTTATTTGGCCTAATAATTTGCTCTTTATTCTTTACTGGACTCCTTTAGAATATCACTCAAATATCCCAACTACAAAATTTTTGATAAGACTTGTTACCTACAAACATCCTTTCAGTTGCCATATTCCTTATTGCCTAATTTTTTTAACAGTTATTACAGTCGTGTGTTTTCTCCACATTTTGATTCTACTCCAGGTTTATGTAAATAGTAACCAATTTAAACATTTATTATGATACCAAACAACATTTGTTTTTATGAGCAGTTTGTCCATCAAGTACATTGTGTGATTGGATTTAATTGTTTTTTACTTATTTTTCCTGTTCTTTTTCTTTTATTTTAACGTAAAGTAAATGAGTGAACTGAGCAATAATTGAAAAGTCACAATTTTGGAAACAAGACGTGGTTAAAATTCAGCATTTTGAGGGTAATGAAAGCTTATCTACAAAAAATAAGTGCAGTCTGTTTTGTTATAATACTTGCTTTGTAAATGTGACTGTGTTGCAAAACAATTAATATACCAGGAAACAGTGCAAACACAATGTGAATTTTAAGTTCCCTTATGTGCAATTTTGTCTGCAAGAAACATCAGATGAGCACAGAAAACTGCACCCACCCAGACAGAGCCACATAAGCATACATGAAACACACATATGCACATATCCCAAACAACTACCAGTGGTTTATGTTCCCTACATGTTAGGAGCCCACCCATTTACATCTGGTATCATCTATGCAGTCCAAATCAGATGACCCTCCTTCTATCACATCTAATAACTCACGAATTGTAACTTTTCTTAGGCAGATTTCTGTGAGTCAACTTCATACCTTTTCAAGGTCAAGTCACATTTATTTTATTTATTTATTATATATAGCTTAACAATTTATTAGGTTAAAAGAAGTGTTACTATGTTTTACATTTTTATTTTATGTGTTACCGAGAAAGTTTTGAGAGTGGGGCTCCCAACCTCCCTTCCTTCCTGTAAGTCTGGTTTTATTATGCAATTACACATAGCATGATAATTTTTAAAGAACTCCTGTATCATGCTGATCTGGTTTGAATTTTGTCTTCTCCAAATCTTATGTTGAAATTTGATCTCCAGTGTTGGAGGTAGGGCCTGGTTGAGGTAGATCCTGTTTGGTTCATGAGAGCAGATCTCTTTTGAATATCTTGGTGCCATTCTCACAGGAATGAGTGAGTTTGCATTCTGTTAATTGCTACAAGGACTGATTGTTAAAAAGAGCCTGGCATCTTCTGTTCCTCTCTCATTCTTGCTTCCTTCCTCTCCCTATGTGATGCCTGCTCCCCTTCACTCTTTTTCATGGGTGTAAGTTTTCTGAAACCCTGCAGAACTTTGAACAAAATAAACTTTTTTTTTTTTTTGAGATGGAGGCTCGCTCTGTTGCCCAAGTTGGAGTGCAGTGGTGAGAACTTGGCTCACTGCAACTTCTGCCTCTGGGGTTCAAGTGATTCTCCTACATCAGCCTCCCACATAGCTGGGACTACAGGCACCTGCCACCATGCCTGGCTAATTTTTTTTTTTTTTTTTTTTTGTATTTTTGGTAGAGACCAGGTTTCACTGTGTTAGCCAGGATGGTCTCAATCTCCTGACCTCGTGATCCACCCACGTCGGCCTCCCAAAGTTCTGGGATTACAGGCTTGAGCCACCATGCCAAGCCAATTATCCTCTTTCCTTTATAAATTACCCAGCTTCAGGTATTTCTTTATGGTAATGCAAATGGACTATGACACGTACTATAGCAAAATTTGGTACTGAGACTAACAATGAATTGAGCAAGAGCTGAGAAGAGATGGATGCTAGCAGCCTATACTGGCACTTATTCTAAGGGGAATGTGCAATAATGTAACTGTACACACAGGGGAGAGTCACTAAAATAAATCACTGTAGTACACATCAAACAATGTGAAAGTACTGTGTGGTACTGCAAGCAGACAATTCCAGTGTGCAACTACTTGAAACAGAAGTTGGTTCAGTTCAGAATTACAAGCAAAAGACATTGAAGAAGCAGTCACACACAGTCACAGAGTCCTCGGATCTTTCTGACAATCACAAATTGAAGAATGGCATTCATATACATGACCCAAATGTTTCCAGTGACAAGGTAGTTCTTTCAGTACACTGCAAATACTAAGAGCAAATATTAACTAATTAAATATAAGCCAGAAAGTAGGAGAAAACCTGCTGGTGTACATTTTGAAAAATAAAGTGTTAAAACTGTGAAAGCTGGACATTTGCATATACCAATTCTTCATGATATGGGAACATATATGAATATAGATTTAATCATAGTTAGCATAGTCCTAGATGCTGATTAGTATAAATTTTTAAAGTTGTATTATATTACATATGTCAAATAAAAACAGAATTATAGCTTAGCAGCATATTTACTAACATATTAACATATGTTTTATGCTGCTGAGCTATACTTGCAGTATGTCTTCATGTTTCTTTTGTCAGCATGTGTGTGTGTATGCATGTGTGTGTGTGGCTGTGTGTGGTATTTATTTTGGCTTATGCGTTCTATGCTAAATCCCATTCTGAGCACCATATTATGTGTAAAGCAGTAATTTTTTTGAAATTTTCTTAGCATTCATCAAGAAAAATTGCTTCAGCAATGATTCCCTTTTTCTTTGTATGTTTTGCTATGGAAGGACGTTTTAGAATTTTTATAATATATAAGCCAGCTCTTAGATATTGATATGGAATTACATGTGTATTAAGTGCAGTTATATTTTCAATTGAATTTAATCCAATAATTCAATTTAGGTATCATGAATTATTATATTTATTGCACAAATTTGAATACAAAAACTGAGAGGAAAAGCATCTATAGAGATTGTACTAAAATTAATACATACAATATTATTGGAGCCCGGCGCAGTTGCTCATGCCTATAATCCCAGCACTTTGGGAGGCCGATGTAGGCATATTGCTTGAGCTCGGGAGTCTGAGACTAGCCTGGGCAACATGGTGAGACTCCATCTCTACTAAAAATACAGAAAAACTTAGCCAGGCACGGTGGTGTGTGCCTGTGGTCCCAGCTACTTGGAAGACTGAGGTGGCAGGACAGCTTAAGCCCAGTGGTTGGAGGTTGCAGTGAGCCAAGATTGCACCACTGCATTCCAGCCTGGGTGACAGAGTGAGCCCCTGCCTCAAAAAAAAAAAAAAAAAAGAAAAGAAAAGAAAAGAAAAGAAAAAAACAATATTATTGTGTATTTTATTTAAATAAAAATGGAGTTTATAAAAAATAGTAAAGTCATATTCATGCTTTGAACATAATACTTCTTTTTGCTTTACTGATTAACACTATTATTTATATGTATATATACACACACATACATGTATGTATATGTGTGTATGTATATGTTTGTGTGTGTGTATGTGTGTATATATATATGTTCTGATAAGGGCGGTAAGACTTATTGAGTAAAGTAACATAGAGATAAAGATTAGGAAAAGCATCACTATATTTTCCTATATTAATCCTGTGAGGGTTACATTTGAGTGATCTAATCTAAAAAAGATATCAGAAGATGCCATGAAATACCTGAGACTCAAGTTTTCAGCACACAAAACAGTAAAGGCGAAGGACCTTAGGCTTGACAATGCCTGGAGTCTTTGCAGAATGCAAGAAGAATGGAACAAACAGGAAAATAATAGACAAGAGAAGAGTATTAATTTAAGAGTTAATGTCTTGCCAGACTGTCTTGTAGGGTCCTGAAGACTTTGAATTTTTGTTGGTTTTTATCATCATAACTATGAGAGTGGGATGGAAATTCATTGGAAAAAAATTAACCATAAGATGAGAGGATCTGACTTAAGAATTAAAGTGATCACTCTGGCTGTAGTGTTGAGAATACTCTTTGGGACAAGATGATCAATTACATTTCTATTGCAATAATCAAGGAGATCAAGGTGACTTGGATTAGGGTTGTGTTGGTGTATGTAGTAAGATGTTGTCAGAATTTGGATATTTTTGAAAGTAAATGTGAGGTGAGAGAGAAAAAGAGGAATCAGAAATAACTTCACGAGTTCATGACCTGAGCCACTGTAACAGTCAAATTGCCATATACTGAGGATTAAAATAGAAATTTGCAGATTGAATGAAAAATGTCAGAGGTTCAATTTGGCATGCTCTGAATGATGTAGCTATTTATATTTAAATAATAATTTTTGAAACATATCATCAATCTTTTGTTTAACTAAGCACTGCTCTTCATTTTGGAGGAAAAATACAATTTAAAATCTGAATTTCCTACTCAAGAAGTAGTATAAAAACATGACATTGATTTAACATACAACCTTCAGCAAAAATAAAGTTAATATAATTCCTTGGGAAATAAAATGCATATAGAGTTTATCCTGTTAGTCAATGTGATTTTCCATAATTGACAATTATTATAACCAAGAACAACAACAACGAAAAAATGAAGAGCTGAGTAAACCAGCCCAGTTTATGGTCCCTGATGTTTTAAAAACCACAAATAAAATGTAACTTTTCATGCAAATCATTTGATGACCATGAACACACTAGATTGTATCCTCATTTATAAAAGAGAATTGTTTGACAAGCACATAATATCGAGTCTCCAACACAGTGGATCCTATTTTGTTTAAAAAACAAAAACAAAAAAAAAGAAAACAACTAATTCTTAAATTTTCTTAGCTCTTTATAGCATATGTCACATGAAATTAAAGTTTTGCTTTCAAATACATTTTTCCATGTTGTCGTGGTATCGTCTGGTATTGTTCATGGTCAAATAACAATGTTTTAAGGAAAGTTGGGGCTTAGTCTATTCAGGTTACTATAACAAAATACCACAGAGCAGGTACTTATAAGCAGCATAAATATATTGCTCACCCTTCTAGAGGCTGGGAAATTTAAGATCAAAGCACCAGGAGACTTGGTTCTGCTGAGGGCCTGTTTCCTCACAGGCAGCCATTTTTTCACTGTAACCTCACATGGCTAAAAAGGTAAGGTATTTTTCTGTTGTCTCTTTTATAAGGGCATTATCCCATGCAGAAAGAATGCCTTCATGACTTCCCAAAGGCCCCTTCTCCTAACACCATCACATGTTTCGGATTTCGGCATATGAATTTTAGGGGGACATAGGCATTCAGTCCATTGCAGTTGGCTGTATGCATCTGGGCATTGCGAAGAATTCCAGGATGAAAAAAATATATTGTAATCCATTAGCATGCAAAGGACATTTAGATAGCAGATAAAAAAGAAAGTGAGGCGTAAGGGTGGACTCCAAGCCGTGAGCTGCAGAAAACTCCACGTTTTATTAAGAGAATCTGGAAGATGATGAGAAAAATATAGACTAAGGTGAAGAAGCAAATGAAGTAAAAATTAAATTAGGAGAATAAAGTGTGAACAAAGTTCAATGAAAAAAGTACTTTATGAAAAAGAATAAGTACTCCTCTAATAAATATTGCTGATTACTTAGCAGAGAGAGAATTGGTATTGATCAATGGCAAAAAATTAGCAGATTGGTGGAAAATCACCTAATTGGAGTGTTGATGTGCAAAGAAAAAAAAGGAGAAAATGAGTAAAGACCATACTATCACCACTTTTGACAATTACTTTTCTTTCTGGAGAGAGGAGCAGAAAAAGAGAATTAATGAGAAAGGTTTAGCAAGATTTTTTTAATACGAGAAATAATAGCATGTTTGTTTATTCAGGGGGAGGTCAATACTATGAAACAAAATAAATCAAAGAAAATCATGCTGCTATGAAGACACATGTACACGTATGTTCATTGCGGCACTATTCACAATAGCAAAGACTTGGAATCAACCCAAATGTCCATCAGTGACAGACTGGATTAAGAAAATGTGGCACATATACACCATGGAATATTATGCAGCCATAAAAAAGGATGAGTTTTTGTCCTTTGTAGGGACATGGATGCAGCTGGAAACCATCATTCTCAGCAAACTATCGCAAGAACAGAAAACCAAACTCCGCATGTTCTCACTCATAGGTGGGAAGTGAACAATGAGATCACTTGGACTTGGGAAGGGGAACATCACACACCAGGGCCTATTATGGGGAGGGGGGACGGGGGAGAGATTGCATTGGGAGTTATACCTGATGTAAAGGACGAGTTGATGGGTGCTGAGGAGTTGACGAGTTGATGGGTGTAGCACACCAACATGGCACAAGTATACATATGTAACAAACCTGCACATTATGCACATGTACCCTAGAACTTAAAGTATGATGATAATAATAATAATAATAATAAAGAAAATCACTGGAACAAAATCCATGAATAAGAGAGAAGATGGGGTTCAGTAGACACATAAATGCATCAGGCGACCATAGGTCGGTCACAGAGTTTATTTGCAGTTACAAAAAGAAAGAATATGTTCTCAGATACAAATAGGTGTTCAGATGGAAATTGTGGAAAGATTCTCGATCGTTTTGATATTTGCTATGGGATAAAGAAAAAGCAGCGAAATCAATAGCTGTGGAGAGAAAGAAGGAGGTTTTTGAATTAGTCATTTGAGAAATTGCTAGAGTGAATGGACAAAGAAAATAGATGAGGATTGGTGAACAAGAAAAGAAGTAAAAAGTTTCTGAGGTTAGTGGTCATAAAGTTGAAGTGAGATCCATCATTGTGGTTGCTCATTTAGATTTAGCTGCATGCAGATGAGGAAGATAATGGAAGTTTTGTTCACTAGGGTTTGGATTTTGCAAGGTGAGTATAAGTATCAAGAGGCAAAAATTAGAAGGAGAAAAACACTAAAGTGATTATAATGCTGACCCTGGGAAATTAAAATGAATGGGTTCAGTATTTAGGACATAGGATAATGTGTGAGTGACAGTAATGCAGTAGACACAAGGGTGTACACATTCCAGTATGGACAGAGAATCTCCGACCTGGTACTAGAGGCAATGAGTGTGAAAGGAAGCTTGTAGCAGTATAAGAGTAAGTTTCTGGAAGTTGAGATAATGGATCATTAAAATACTATTAATGACAATGAAATGGGACCACTGGTTTAAGTGGTTTGAATGGGAAAGCAAAATGTGAAAGTGGCAGCAAACACTTTTGTTAAACATAACTACATACCAGACAGTAGTCTAATAAATTTTTACAAACATATATACACATAAATTTATGTAATCTTCACTATAATACTATGTAGTAGGTGCACCTATTACATATATGTATAATAAAGGAATTACATATGTGTGTGTGTGTGTGTGTGTGTGTGTGTATAGATTGAGACAAGTAAACATTAACTAATCTACCCAAGGGCACAGAGCTTTGTTGTGATGGAGGTGGGTTTTAGAGAAAATTAGTTCTTCGTTATGAGCTCTTTGCATTTGGTTACAGATTGGGAAAGAGGGGGTTCAAGACGTAGCTATTTAGATTATTTGAAATATTATCTATATGGCTTTAGAAATTACCAAGAATTAACTCAGGAATGTGGGAGATTATTATAGTAAAACATAAGTCAAAATTTTAAAAGTAATCATCAATAATCTGGAGATCATCTGACAACTACCACAAATAAGGTACTTCTAGGGGAAAAGGAAGAAATCCAGAAGCAGTAAGGAGAAGAGTGATCTCATCTCCAAAACCAATGGTAAAGGATATTTTGCATGAAAATAATTAAGAGGATTTTTATAGGAGGAAATATCATTGAGGAAGAGCCAGGTTCCAATTATAGCAAAAATGGGAAGGGAATCTTCCCCCAAAATTTGAAGGTATAAGTCATTGTGAAGCTGACTATCAGTTCAGAGTTCATAGCAAAAAGTGGAAGTGTGGAAGAGGTATAAGTTAAGAGAGAAAAAGGAATAAAAAGTTGAATGATGACCATAATTATGGAATGGACATAAGTGTATTTTATAGAATCTTCAATTAATTGTATATTAACAAATACTGTTTTTAAAGGTATAAAAATTGCCATTTTGATTTTTCTGCTATCATGTAATGGAATTACAAAGTACATAATAATAAAACTGTATACATAGACATGATTTGATTTCCGGTGTGAGTTCCTTACAAGAAGAGTGTGTGTGTGTGTGTGTGTGTGTGTGTGTGTGTGTGTGTAGTTGATCCTTGAACAACAAGGGTTTGAACTGTATGAGTCCTCTTATACATGAATTTTTATACATGGATTTCTTCCACTAAAAGTTACCCTGCATATGCCTGTCTTTTCTGCCTCCCCTTGTGTCTCCTCCTCTCCACCTTTGTCATGCTTGAGACAAGACCAACCCCTCCTCTTTCTCCTTCTCCTAAGCCTCCTCAACATGAAGACAATGAGGATGAAGACTTACGATGATCCACTTTCCTTTAACAAATAGTAAATATAGTTTTTCTTTCTTTTTATTTTCTTAATAATATTTTCTTTTCTCTAGCTATTTTATTGCAATGATACATTATATAATACAGGTAACATACAAAATATGGGTTGATTGTATAGGTTATCAGTAAGGTTTATTGTCAACAATATGCTATTAGTAGTTAAATTAGTAGTTAAATTTTGGGGGAGCCAAAATTTTCAACTCTGTGGGGGTTGGAACCCCTAATCCCCACATTGTTTAAGAGTTAATTGTGGACTTAGCCAGAAATTCTTTGTCTTACCTTGATACAATATATCCATGTAACAAACTTGCATATTTACCACTTCCATGTAAAATAAAATAAAAGTTGAATTTTTTAAAAAGAGTCAATTTTATATTGAAATGCTAAACACTTTAAATTCTGACTTAAAAATATTTAATAACAAAATGATAAAAGTAAATATGATGCATCACTAAATAGTAAATATGTTAATTTCAGTCTACATATATAGTCCTAAAATATAATAAAGAATGTAAATATAGATACCATGCTTATAATATGCAATGAGTGGATGGTAAGTTCTCTGTATACTTTTCTATTGATTCTAAAATTTTAAAACTAACCCATATTATTTGATAACCAAAAGAAACATTTTAAAAATGTGTTGATAATCATACACTATACAACAAAATGTAAAACAGCCTGGAGGGAATATTGTGTGTCACTGCAAAGTGAAATATGAAAATTTCTATTCTATTCATCTGTCTTTGAGGTATCAGTGTGAAAATAAAAACAAAACACATATTCCCACTCAGCCAGCCACAGCTCTAAGTGAAGTGAAATGGTGAATAATGAATGTATGGAATCCACCCTGAGACACCCAAAACATGATGTGTCTTAGTATGTCATATTTTGGAATAATGTACTATTTTAGCATAAAATATTCTCCACATATTTGAATTAGGAGATAAATTAAAATTAGTTATGTTTCTGTGGCCATTAACAGTGATTTTTACTGTGATATAAAGAGCCTGATGCTAGCATCTGTGGATCTTAAGGCATTTGCATTTCACTTTGCTGAAGAAGCAAGTTCCCTCTTCAGGTTTCCAAAGCTGCACAGGGCAGATGCCACCTCCTGTACTGATAGTCGCTGAAGAAACGTAACCCAGTGTACCCTCTCATGGCACATGAAGTGTCCCGTTCTTACATTAAGCACTTTAAAAAGTGGCTGAAGCACTTTAACAGAAGGTTGGGAAAGAATGATTTGTCATCTAAGCAGACATTTGATTGATATCTATAGACCACTAAGGACTAAGGCAAACGGAGGTTTTTTCTCCCTTGTACAGACTTAAAGCAGAAACAATGTGGAAAACAACAACAGCAGCAACAACAACAACGAGCCGGGCACGGTGGCTCATGACTAATTTCAGCACTTTGGGAGGCTGATGCGGGTGAATCACTTAAGTTCAGGAGTTTGAGACCATCCTGGTCAACATGGTGAAACCCCGTCTTTACCAAAAACACAAAAATTAGTGGGGCGTGGTGGCATGTGCCTGTAATTCCAGCTACTTGGGAGGCTGAGGCAGGAGAATCTCTTGAAACTGTGAGGCGGAGGTTGCAATGAGTCGAGACCGTGCCATTGCACTCCATCCTGGGTAACAAGAGTGAAACTTCATCTCAAAAACAACAACCAATAAACAATTCTTGCTTCTGTTAGAATAAAAGATCACACCATGCATTTTATACAAATAATGCCTATGAATCATTGTTACCCCAAAGATTCTAACAAAGTTAGCATAGACAGAAATCACTGTATTGTGCTTCACTTTATTGTGCTTTGCAGAAAAGGCATATTTTATAAATTGAAAGTTTGCGGCAACTCAGCATGAACGAATCCATTGGCACCATTTTTTCAACATCACGTGCTCACTTTATGTGTCTGTTTCTATTTTAGTATTTATTGCAATCTTTCAAACTTTTTATTATTATTTTCTCTGTTATGTGATAGGTACAATATTTCAAAATTTAATTGTTTCAAATTTTGAAATATTATTGCAATATTTGAAAGTTTTACTATTATCTGTTATGTGATAGGTGACCTTGGGTGTTACTATTGCAATTGTTTTGGGAATCCACAATTCACACCTATATCAGACAGCCAACTTAGTCTGTAAATGTTATGGATATACTGACTGCTCTGCAGACCAACCATTCCCCCATCCATTCCCCTCTCCTTGGGACTCCCTATTCTCTGAGATACAACAATATTACAATTAGGCCAATTAATAACCCTCCAATGGCTTCTAAGTGTTCAGATGAAGGGAAGAGTTATAGGACTCTGACTTTATATCAAAGGTCAAAAGATAGAAATGATTAAGCTTAGTGAGAAAGCCATGTCAAAAGCTGAGATAGTGAATACTCAAGACCTCTTGCACCAAATGGCCAAGTTGTCGGTATAAAGAAAAAATTCTTAAAGACAATTAAAAGTGCTACTCCAGTGAACATATAAGTAATACGAAGGCAAAATGACCTTATTGCTGATAAGAAAAAAGTTATAGTGGTCTGGATAGATCAAACCGGCCACATTTTCTTAAGCCGTAAGCCTAATCCAGAGCAAGCCCCTAACTCTCTTCAATTGCTTTAAGGCTGACAGGGGAGTAGAAGATGGAGGAAAAAAAATTAAAGTGAGCAGACTTTGGTTCATGAGGTTTAAGGGAAGAAGCTGTCACCATAGCATAAAGGTACAAGGAGAAGCAGCAATTACTAATATAGAAGCAGCAGGAAATTATCCAGAAAATCCAGCTAAGATAATTGATGAAGGTGGCTATACTAAACAATTGACTTTCAATGTAGATTAAATGAACTTTTAATAGGAGATGCCATCTAGAACTTTCATAGCTAGAGAGGAGATGTCATGACTTCAAAGCTTTAAAGGGCAGGCTGACTCTTTTATTAGGAGCTAATGTAGCTAGACTTTGAGCAGAAGCCAATGCTCATTTACCAGAACGTAAATCCTAGGCCTCTCAAGAATTATGCTAAATGTACTCTGCCTGCGCTCCAGAAATGGAACAACGGAGTCTGGATGACAGGAAATCTGTTTACAGAATGGTTTACTGAATATTTTAAGCTCACTGTTAAGTCCTACTGCTCACACACACACATACACACACACAAAATTCCTTCAAAATATGACTCTCATTGACGACGCACCTGGTCACCTAATAGAATAGAGCAGCAATGCACCCAAATCACCCAATAGATGACTGTGATGGAGATATAAATGGAGATTAATGTTGTTTTCATGCTTGCTAACACAACATCTATTCTGCAGCCCATGGATCAAGGTTTAACTTTGACTTTCAAATATTATTATTTAAGAAATACATTTTGGCAGGGGGTGGTGGCTCACATTTGTATCCCAGCACTTTGGGAGGTGAGGGGGGCAGATCACGTGGCCAGGAGATCCACACCATCCTGGCTAACACGTTGAAACCCCCTCTCTACTAAAAATACAAAAAATAAAAAATAAAAAATAAAATAACGGGGCGTGGTGGCGGGCGCCTATAGTCCCAGCTACTTGGGAGGCTGAGGCAGGAGAATGGCGTGAACCTGAGAGGCAGAGCTTGCAGTGAGTCAAGTATGCATCACAGCACTCACTCTAGCCTGGGCGACAGAGTGAGACTCCATCTCAAAAAAAAAAAAAAAAAAAAAAAAAAAGTACATTTCATAGCTATAGTTGTCATAGATTGTGATTCCTCTGACGGATCTAGGGTAAAGTAAATTGAAAATCTTCTGGAAAGGATTCACCATTCCAGATGCCATTAAGAACATTTGTGATTCATGAGAGGAGATCAAAACATCAACATTAACAGAAGTTTGGAATAATTTGATTTAAAACTTCAGGGATAACTTTGAGGGGTTCAAGATTTCAGCGGAGGAATTAACTGCAGATGTGATAGAACTAGCAAGAGAGCTACAATTTTAAGTGGAGCCTGATGATGTGACTGAATTGCTTCAATCTCAGGATAAAACTTGAATATATGAGGATTCAATTCTTAAGGATGAGCTAAGAAAGTGATTTCTTAAGATGGAATCTTCTCCTGACAAAAATGCTGTGAACATTGTTGAAATAACCACAAAGTCTTTAGAATATGACATAAACTTAACTGATAAAGCAGCAGCGTGTTTTGAGAGGATCGACTCCAATTTTGAAAGAACTGAAGTCAATTTTACTGTGAGTAAAATGCTATCAAACAGCATTGCATATTATGAAAAAATTTGTCTTGAAAAAAAGAATGGCAATGTGACAAACTTCACTGTTATTTTAAGGAATTGCCACAACTATTCCAACCTTCAGCAACCACCACCTTAATCAGTTAGCAGCCATCAACATTGAAACAAGACTCTCCACCAGCAAAAAGATTACTCTTCTTTTAATACTGAGAAGATTATTCGCGTTTTTTTAGAAATAAAGTATTTTTAACAAGGTATGTACTTTTTTTGACATAATGCTATTTCACACTTAATAGACTATGGTATTGTGTAACGTAACTTTTATATGCACTGGAAAACTAAAAAAATCATGTGACTTGCTTCATTATTAGTTTTATTGCAGTGGTCTGGAATCCATCCAGAAATATCTCAGATGTATGTCTGTATCTAAATCTTTAATTGTACCTAAGTGCATGACGCTTTCTGTATAGATAATACAACAATTTGTTTCAGCAATCTGAGCATTTTATAATCAAGGTCTAAATTACACTGGTATTTTAATGTGGTGATAACTGTGGTTGGAAGGGATATTGAAACAAGAGTTCAAATAGGAGATAAAAACCTCACTCATGTTACACACTTTTTTTTTTTTTTTTTTTTTTTGAGATGGAGTCTCATGCTGTTGCCCAAGCTGGAGTGCAGTGGCGCGATCTCGGCTCACTGCAAGCTCCGCCTCCTGGGTTCACGCCATTCTCCTGCCTCAGCCTCCTGAGTAGCTGGGACTACAGGCGCCCGCCACCGCGCCCGGCTAATTTTTTGTATTTTTAGTAGAGACGGGGTTTCACTGTGGTCTCGATCTCCTGACCTTGTGATCCGCCCGCCTCGGCCTCCCAAAGTGCTGGGATTACAGGCTTGAGCCACCGCGCCCGGCCTACACACTTTTTTAGAAGCAACCTTTACCCTGCTTCCAATTTAAAGGGCTCTAATTACTTTTTTCCCCTGATTGTAGACGTGTTTTTATTTCTAGGTCTAAAATCAATTACTCTTGGCACAGAGTAATTAAGTGAACCAATTAGATGTTGATCCAAATTAGGACCATACTTCCTTTGAAACATTCTTGAACTAAACATTGACTATCAACTCTCTATTATTAGTATCTTTTCTGTCTCTGTTCTGGTTGTTTTCTGGAAAGGAACAATTCATGCTATACAGAAAAAGAAATTACTGATATATTTGAATTGTGTGTTACTCCCAGAAGCGGTACATTTTAATTCACAAAGAAATACACCTGGCTATCTAAGTCAGCTGTCAACTCTTGTACTCAGGTTAACTTCATTTAAATCATTTAAGTACCTATCATACTATAAATTGATTTGAATTTCTCCCTGATGTAGCTCTGAATTATTTTGGTGTTTTCTCTCTGGCTTATTGTATAAGGTACATATTTTTGCCTCATATTTTTGCATTAGTTCATGATTTTCTTAAATCCTTATCTGAACTAATAATGTAGTTGGGTTTCTCCAAAAATTGGAAAAGTTTAATGTTATCAGGTGAAAAAGCCAAATCAAATAAAATCACAATAAATAAGACCTCTGAAACCATTTCACTAGAATAACTATGTATTGTTGTATATGACTAAAAAAATTACATGTTGTATTAGTCCATTTTCATGCTGCTGATAAAGACATACCTGAGACTGGACAGTTTACAAAAGAAAGAGGCTTAATGGACTTACAGTTTCACATGGCTGGGGAGGCCTCACAATCATAGCAGAAGGCAAGGAGGAGCAAGTCACATCTTACATGGATGGCAACAGGCAAAAAGAGAGACCTTGTGCAGGGGAACTCTTGTTTATAAAACCATTAGAGCTCATGAGACTTATTCATGATCAGGAGAACAGCACAAAAAAAGATTTGCCCCTATGATTCAATTACCTCCCACTGGCTCCCTCCCATGAAACGACACATGTAAATTGTGGGAATCACAATTCAAGATGAGATTTGGGTGGGGACACAGCTGAACCATATAATTCTGCCCCTGGCCACTCCCAAATCTCATGTCTTCACATTTCAAAACCAATTATGCCTTCCCAGCAGTTCCCCAAAGTCTTAGCTCATTTCAACAATAACTCAAAAGTCCACAGTCCAAAGTCTCATCTGAGACAGGGCAAGACACTTCTGTCTATGAGCCTGTAAAATCAAAAGCAAGTTAGTTACTTCCTAGATACAACAGGGGTACAGGCATTGGGTAAATACAGCCATTCCAAGTGGGAGAAATTGGCCAAAACAAAGGGACTATAGACCCCATGCAAGTCCAAAATCCAGTAAGGCAGTCAAATTTTAAAGATCCAAAATGATCTCCTTTGACTCCATGTCTTACACCCAGGCCACGCTGATGCAAAAGGTGGGTTCCCGTGGTCTTGGGCAGCTCTGCTCTTGTGGCTTGCAGGATATAGTACCCCTCCTGGCTGCTTTCACCAGCTGGCATTTAGTGTCTGTGACTTTTCCAAGCACAGAGTGCAAGCTGTTGGTGGATCTACCATTCTGGAGTCTGGAGGATAGTGGCCCTCTTCTCACAGCTCCACTACGTGGTGCCCCAGTAGGGACTCTGTATGGGGGTTCTGATCTCACATTTCCCTTTTGCACTGCTCTAGCAAAAGTTCTCTATGAGGGCCCCACCCCTGCAGAAAACTTCTGCACGGGCTTCCAGGCATTTCCATACACCCTCTGAAATCTAAGCAGAAGTTCCCAAACCTCAATTCTTGACTTCTGTGCACCTACAAGCTCAACACCATGTGGAAGCTGCCAAGGTTTGGGACTTCTACCCTCTGAAGAAACAGCCTGAGCTATTCCTCGGACCCTTTTAGTCACAGCTGTAGTAGCTGGGACACATGGCACCACATTCCTAGACTGCACACAGCAGAGGGACACTGAGCCCAGCCTGTGAAACCATATTTTTCTCCTAAACCTCCAGGCCTGTGATGGGAGGGGTTGCTGCAAAGGTATCTAACATGCCCTGGAAACATTTTCCCCCATTGTCTTGGTGATTAACATTGGGGTCCTAGTTACTTATGCAAATTTCTGCAGCTGGCTTGAATTTCTCAGAAAATAGGATTTTCTTTTCTATCACATTGTCAGGCTGCAAATTTCTATCACATTGTCAGGCTGTTGTCCTTTTAAAACTGTCTTTAACAGCACCCAAGTAACCTCTTGAATGCTTTGCTGCTTAGAAATTTCTTCCTCCTGATACACTAAATCATCTCTCTCAAGTTCAAAGTTCCACAAATATGTAAGGCAGCGGCAAAATGCCAGTAGTCTCTTTGGTAAAACATAACAAGAGTCACTACCTTTGCTCCAGTTCCCAAGAAGTTTCTCATCTCCATCTGAGACCACCTCAGCCTGGACTTTATTGTTCATATCACTATCAGCATTTTTGTCAAAGCCATTCAACAAGTCTCTAAAGAGATTCCAAACTTTCCCACGTTTTCCTGTCTTCTGAGCTCTCCAAACTGTTCCATCCTCTGCCTGTTAGTCAGTTCCAACGTCATTTCCACATTTTCAGGTATCTTTTCAGCAGCACCCCACTCTGCTTGTTCCAATTTACTGTATTAGTCTGTTTCCACAATGCTGATAAAGACATACCTGAGACTGGGCAGTTTACAAAAGAAAGAGGTTTAAGGGACTTACAGTTCCACATGGCTGGGGAGGCCTCACAATCATGGCAGAAGGTAAGGAGGAGCAAGTCATGTCTCACATGGATGGCAACAGGCAAAAGGAGAGAACTTGTACAGGGGAACTCCTGTTTATAAAACCATCAGATCTCACAAGACTTATTCACGATCATGAGAACAGCACTAGAAAGACTCGCCCCTATGGTTCGATTATGTCCCACTTCCTCCCTCCCACAACATGAAGTGGGAGTTGGGGGAGTTAAATTCAAGATGAGATTTGGGTGGGGACACAGCTAAACCATATCACAGAGGTTCAACATGTTTTGCAATATCATTGTATTTAAATGCATATGGATATATTTGTCTGTCAAAGAGAATTTTTCTTTCTCCTTTTTTCAAAGATAACTATGTTTTTACTTGAAATCAAAGATGATAAAGGTGAATTCATACAGCAAGCCACATATCTCTCTCTCAAACTATTTATTTAAAATGGATTCAGTCCAACAATCTTTGGGTTAAAAGTACTATATGCCAACCTAATACTGTTCCCTGATCTCATCTGTGTGTGACATGTGTGTGCATGGCTTTCAGATGTAGGATTCTATAACCACAATGTTCTGAAAATATAATATGAGGACACATTACCCCACTGGTCAATGCCCCACCCCTTCAATGCAAATCTTTCAGCCTCTTTTCATCTGGAGACAATTCAATAGCCTTGGAACATTTTCTGGAATATTTTCCACAATGAGCAAGATCTCATCTCTTGTGTACTACATCAGTGTGTGAAAGGTCATCTTCCAAATCAGTAGGTGCATATAATTACACACACTGAGTGGACTATACGTGGATCCTTCTCATTTTAGGTATTTTTTTTTCTTCTACTATGCTAATTCTCCTTTGCCATGAAATATGTAAAAACAGAATCCTATACTCAATTCTAAAATATATAAGCTATATGAAACAAACAACAGAAAGTAAAGCTTGGGAAAATAGAAGTCAATGAAAAGTTTGAAACACCAAGATTCAAGTAAAACCTGCATCAAGTGTCAAAATCTTAAGCAGTAGAAACACAAATAACATTTTTTCAGAGCACTAAACGGCAGTATTCAGATCCAGTAGGTCTTTGTTTTGGACCTCACTAAATTCTAAACACTGGAAGAAAGAAATTCCTCAGTTTGAATCAAGTGTTTAATTCTGGATGAATCAGTGGAAGCTAGGAGTGCTTGGGTCACACAGCACATGCGTGACCACAGGTCTGCTGCTAGACATTCTGGGGCTGATATTAATTTATCTCACCAATAGGTGTCTTTCTCTAATAACAGATAAATTTGAATAGGTTGCAAACCGTTACCTTGTAAGGGATTTGGTAATATATTGAGTATATGTTCCTCTTTGGGAACTTCTCTGATAATATCAGAATCTCGGAGGTCTCTTATAGTACCCACTCTCACCCCACCCTGACATAAAACCTAAGGCCAAGTCTCAATTTAGTTTCCAGTGCTGCTTATTTATAAATATATTTGTTTTGACATTTCTCCTAATTTCTAATAAATACATATTCTCTACTTAAAAGAGACTTGTGTCTCCAACCCAGACAAGGAGTTCATGCAACAGACATAATATACAAATAATGAGGAAACCAACACTGAAGGAGACTTCTAGGTGAGCTAGACGCTAGTTTGTGAAATGTGCCTAACTTCATTGGGTCAAACCAAACTTGGAATAATTTAAAGATTTTCAATAACTATAGCAGGGAATTTATAGGTGGAGCTAGAAGAATATGAAATTGAGAGGAAGAAAACTTAAAAAGGGGGAATAGGAAAGTTGTGGTCTCTTTCCACAGTGACTTCCAGTAGGATCAAGCTGAATGGTGAGCCTGTCTATAAACATTGATGGGTCTGGCACAGACTTCTTAATTTTTAATAAGAAACTTGTAAACTCATTTTTTCTCTAGAAAAAAAGAATGCAATACTAACTTGGGGAAAGATACTTTTTAACCACATACAACTCATCTACACTTAACCTGCCAGAAGTTTTTTGCTGGCTGACTCATGCCTTGGATCTTTCATTGACTTCAAATATTTTTTCTTCATACTAATCTCTGGTATGCTATCTTTCTTAGTGTTATATTCTGCAGTGATCTTCATTAACTTCCCAACACCCAACTATGATTTTTATAAGGATGACCATACACTTAGATGTTTACATTACTACATAATATGAATGTGAGTTACATACTGGCTTTTTGTACATATCTGTTATATATTAATATCTATAATTTAGTTTCTGCAATGTATTTCCTATTTTTCAATAAGAATTGGGTTCCTGTTGCTCTTGGAAAAACTAAATCAATATTATTGTATTCTAATAGATAGACTAATTCTCACTGGAAGAAAGATGCTGATAACGATGCCATGCTGTATCAGTGTAAGGTAAATTATATTACCATACAACCTGGGATATTTACTTAATAAATTTAATCATTCTAGATAATTCAAGTAAGAATGATTTTTCCTCAGCAGAATTTGTTTTAAACACTACAAACTTTATCAGCCAGCCTTCTACACTTAACCACTTGCTGGACCAGTCGATGAGCCCTGTTGCCTCTGTAAATCAAATTGATTGATGCCTAGGGCACATCACTTGCCCATGGCAGGTCAGTTCTCTCTCTGGATGGCCATTAACTTCAGCTTCCACCACTTGAATTTTACTTAGAAAAATTGAGGTGTCTTTCTTTGAAAGCTTGTTATGCCATATATGCTCAAAATTCAGCAATGTCACTTAAATGTTATGAAAATAAGTTGAGATACATTCAAAATAGAAGAGATTCATTATTTTATATTGTTCTGTAAGACAATAAACATAATATAAGGGAAAATAATTGTGGACCAGATAATTATGAAAGATTGGGGATGTAAAAATATAAATGCTTCTCCACTGAAATGGCCACATAGTATTTTCATATCCTCTCTACAGAGTGAATGGATTAAACCCAAAAGCAATAAATGATGTATCATGAGTATGTCTTATGTAATGATTATAATATCAATTGTCATTAGGCCAACCTGTGTCTGCAAAAATGTATTCTCTTCATAAAATGTATGTATTATTGTATAATACATTATATCAATACCTATGTGTAGGTGTATGCATGTACCTATGCACAATCATAAACACACACCCCATACATATATATGCAATGCTACATATGTGTTTACCATGCACTTTTGAACTCACTATTTCTAGGAAACAAACAAACAAAAATAGGGGTTTATTCTAATTGATTCAAAATTTACTTCTAGTTTACTTAGTCTTTGTAGATACATGAAAAAAAACCAACAGAACACTCACCAATTACTTTTTTAGGATGGTAAATTTGAAGTTTTTAGACCGATGCCAGAGTTTACTGGTTGTTTTTGAACACAGAGAGGTGAATTGGGCTATCTTTGTTTTATATCTCTTATCGCTAACATTATATTTAAAAATGAAGTATAAAATTGCAGCTTAAGAAATAATAGCTCCTAATGCTCTTAAGTCACTATCACATTAAATCTTGCACATTTTGAGGAAAATAGGATTTTTTTCACTATGCATAAGTGTTTTATCACAAAGAACATAAAAACACATATAAACAGGGTTAACATTTTTTTTCTTGATAATCCAGGAAAGACTATGTTCTAGTATGAGCCAAGTTTTAACAAAACATTTTATCTTTTTTTCATAATATAGATGACCCCTTTGTAATACAACTTTCTACTTTGATGATGTCAAAGAAAAATTGTATCAATATTACACAGGCAAGGAACATTTTATTCAAGAGGACAGATGAGAACTCAATTTGAACTCAACTACAATGGAATAAAGGCTGGAGGATTTTAAAAGTTGGTGAAGGAGGTGGGGGAGTGGGGGGGATCATAAGCTGTTTTTGCTAGTAGGTGTTCCCAAAGGAAAAATAAACTAGCCCATATCTTTATCACAAGAATGGTATGCCCGCTGAAGTTAGGCTCCTACACTCCTACAAAGACTGGGAGATAGGAGTGCTATCATTCTTGATAGTTACATTTCAAGAAGATGGCTCCCAGATCCTGCAGAAAGAAATTCCTGGGTTTAAATACTAGTGAGAGACTTTTAAATAGATTTACATACATCTCAAAGGAACAGATAATGAATTTATGATTACAAGTTTTCCAAAAAAATGTTCTAAGAAAAGGGAACTCAGAGATTAGAAATAGGAAAAAGCCTGTCTAGAGTTCAGTCAAGCTGAGAGGAACATTAAGGCTGCCTTGAATCTAAAAATATTCTATTTCTGCAGTAGACAATATAGTAGTGACTAACCACTTGTGGATACTGAGGTCATGAAATGTGGGTATTATGACTGAGTCATTGAACATTTCCTTGTATTTCAATCTAGTTGAGGTAAATTTAAATTAATTAGTAATAAGTAGCTAGTGGCTGGGCAATACATACACATGGCATGTACTATATATATACATGGAAACATAATCAACGGTTATTTTGAACAAAAGTAAAATCTTAAGTTAAAAATGAAACATAATTGATATAGAAAGCATCTGCCTTTACATTTAGGATAGCTTATGTACTAATTTGCATTGCTACACTTTATTAGTTATTTGTTGTCATGTGATTTCACTTATGATGAATAATCAAAAGATTCATTAAACACACCCTGACTTATTAATTTGCAAATATTTGCTTTCAATTATTCATTTTCCACACACCCAAAGGGTACCAGTGCATGAGGAAATTCCATGAGAGAGAAAAGTAAATAAACTTCCATATTTTGCATTTCTGCCTTGGTTACAACATCATTCCACATTCAGTGCTGGAGCTGCACAGCACTCTATTTCAAAACCAACCTTTCTATAAAAAAGGAGTCTATCTATTGTTTATCACACTTTTTTTCTGAATTAATGATATGGGTAAATACCCAGTCCCAGAATTTTTTACCCATTGCTTAATCCAGTTTTGTTGCAGGAGATATAAATTTCCAGCAGAAATTACTCTGCATTCTCATTCTTTCTTTTCTCTTCCTTTTGTTTAGGAGAGATATATACCGCTATCCCAAGGTAAACCTGTGTACCACTGTTAGCATCCCCTTTCATAGCTGTGTTGCCAGGACCTGGATTTGCCATCAATTCCTCTCCCACCTGTAATGTCAACTGCTCTTTCCACTGACTCCTACTTCCAACCCAAGCCTAAAATCAAATTGACGTTTTTCCCAGCCAGGAATGACAGAAACCAACAGTGGCAGCAACAACAACTAAAAAAACAACAGACACTCTCATGGTTAAGGAAGTTGCTCCAATTTTCATGTGTTGAAATACATATAAATGCATGTAAGAATTATAAATACATATAAGACTTAAGGACAGTCTACATTCCCAGAATCTTTTATCAAACATCTTCTAGAAAAAGCAAACAAGCAAAACAAAACAAAACCAAGTTTTACTTACAGATACAAAGGTAAAAATCCTAAGAAACAAAAAAGAAAGACAGAGGGGAGAGAGAGAGAGAGAGAAAAGAAAGAAGAAAAGAAAGAAAGAAAAGAGAGGGAAGGGGGGAGGGGAGGCGAAAGGAGTAGGAGAGGGGAGGGGAAAGGGGTAGAGGGGAGGAGAGGGGAAGAAGGGGAGGGGAGGAGAGGGGAAGGAAATACCAAAAGCTTATTGTAATATTCTCAAGTAGAGTGTATAGCAAAAATGAAAGAATGCTTTATCATTTATTAATGTAATTCATTATTTTATTAAGGAAGGAAAATACGTGAGAAGTTAGAACTTCATCCTAAAAGACAGTACAACCTGGAGAAGAAAAGCTCAAAGTGTAGAATCAGATAATAGAAGTTTAGAACTTGACTTTACCACATCCTTTCTGTGTCACCCAGGCCACATTTTCTAACTTCTCTGTACCTATTTCCTTTTCTGTGAAATTGGAATAGCAATATTGCCTCAGAGTTGTTTAGAAGACAAAATGTTCTTTAAAATTTACAGCATTTTATTGAGTATCTGACCCATGATAAATCCTCAATACACATTAAATAGTATTAATGTTATATTACTTAATGTATGCATGAATGTATTTTCTTTCTACTTCAGCGTCAAGCTCCTCTGGTCCTTCCTTACTCACTTCCCTACTACTATCGTGGACAACCTCATTCATTCCCAAAAGATTGCTTTTCAGATTTGACCAGCAAATCTTTGTTACAGCCTAGATCTCTATAAAGTTTCAGTCTCATCTGTGTTCCCAACTGCCTATTAGTATAACAACTAGGTTGTCTTTCCAAAAATCAATACATCAAATCTAAGATAACTACCACTGTCTGCCCTTCCTTCATTAACACCATTTCAGCTTGTTACTTAGGCATTCTCTACCTTGGTTAAAGCAATCATGGTCCTGTCTCTCAAATTAAAAATCTCAGAAATACTTTTTTTTTCTCCCTTACCAAAATAATACTGCTGTTGTTCATATAAAATAGACAGAATGGATAAACAATAACCTAGGACAGTCTTTGGCACTTTCCTGGGAACCAAGAGCAAGCATTGGTTACTTAATAATGACTGAAGGAGTATAACAAGAAGTCACCAATGAAATGTGCATTTGTTCACCTGTCACCTTCTTTTCATTTCATTTTTCATCCTATGGTTTGAATCAGACTCTATAAACTCCTTCCCAGGGTGTACAATTTGCCTCTGATTTTCCAGCTTCCCAATTAATCTTTCATTGCTTAAAATATGCAATGGGATTTATTTAAAATAGTTTATGCTTTAAAACTTTTTAGTAGGTTATCGAGGCCTTCAAAATCATTATCTACCATATTTTTCTCTCTTCTGTCTCTTGATTTTGATGTACTCATTTTACTTTCTGATGACTCCCAAACTGATACAACAGTTTGTTTCCAAACAACTCAGGACATTTCTCACACCTTGGCTCTACATTCACTGGTCTCCATTTCCTGAATAGCTTTCTCCCTTTTCCCATATGTATAAATACTGATTTTACCTTCCTTGAGGCCCAGATAAAGTGTTATCCCCGCTATAAAAATACATCTTTCCTCCTCAAACTAAATATATTTTTGCACTAAAATTAATTTCTCCCTCTATATTCCAAAAGCATATGTCTTATAAAATTATCAATGTTTTAATTCTTTTATTGTTTCCTAGTAGAGAGATAACTCTTATCAAATGTGTATTTTTTTTAAATCTGTACATCGACATAATTAATATGACTTGCCTTCACTGATCCTTAAGTAAATAACTAATATTTTGAAATTTGTGCATCATTCAGGAAAACATACTATTTAATGTTATTATTCACTTTTGAAAACAATATACAGTCTCCAGTAAAAAATTTTATTTATTTCTTAACTTTAATGTGAAGATCAAGATTAAAAAACAAAATATTAACATACCTATATACCTATGCATTTAATAACTTAACTATAATTCAATATATTATAACTAATTATAAGAGATTTAAAAAATTTTATCAGACACTCAAGTATTAAATTTTCATACTCATTCTACTCTTTCTAGTAAGCTCTAGCATTTTAGGGGTTGGGCTGCCATCTGGTGGAAATTTTAAGTCTTAACTAAAAAATCCATCTTTTGGTGTAGCTTACTCATTTATGTTTTGTTTTGTTTTGTTTGTTGTTTTTTGCTTTTTTTTTTTTTTTTGAGACAGAGCCTCACTCTGTCTCCCAGGCTGGAGTGCAGTGGCCGGATCTCAGCTCACTGCAAGCTCCGCCTCCCGGGTTTACGCCATTCTCCTGCCTCAGCCGCCCCAGTACCTGGGACTACAGGCGCCCGCCACCTCGCCCGGCTAGTTTTTTGTATTTTTTAGTAGAGACGGAGTTTCACCGGATTAGCCAGGATGGTCTCGATCTCCTGACCTTGTGATCCGTCTGTCTCGGCCTCCCAAAGTGCTGGGATTACATTATGTTGTTATTATAAGCATGTTAATAAACATTGTGGTTGCACAGGAGAAAATGTACTAAATTAAATTAATGAGCTGAAATCTAATAGAAAATAAAATCAAACATACTTAAATTAGACAAGTATGCATTTCTGCTTGCCTTAACCATCCATTTGTACCACAATAAATTTAATATTGTGAATATAAAGAAGGCCATAAAAACTCAACAAATAGACAAACAGGCAATTGGTTACTGTGTGAACACAATTAAGATTTTTTTAACCCTAAGTTATAAACCAAGATTTGCTTTTACTGTCATGCAATTACAAAACCTCTACGTAAGATTCAAAAGGAACCACAGGTAGTCATGAAAAAATACACTGGGAACAGATTACGTTCTATTTCATTTCTGATTACCCAATTGCACATTCATTTCTCAATTATTTTTTCTTGAAATACCTTGTTTGGTGCAGTAATACCTTGCCGTTTATTTACTGTACTTAATGAAATACAACTAGAGTAGATAAACTCAGAACCAAATGTAAAAATGAGTACTCAGATATGAAATAGAATATTGTCAAATATTGTTTTAGTAAGACTCATATACAACCATTTCAAAACTGATTATACCTAAAAATTTTAAATGAAATTGTTGAAGATAACTCTTGGTTGGTAGAGTCGATATGTTAATATTCTAGAGTGCAGATCACATCCTTAGTTTAATTATTGACACCAACTCACAGGAGATGCATTTTTATCTAATGAGGGTGTTATTCTTGTTGGATATATTTTATTTACAAAAAATTAAAATTTAATCTCACCATAATAGGATGTTTGCCTAGACATGCTAGGCTTGACAGAGATTATTTATGATTCTGAAAATGTAACTAAATTGCACAAAGCCCTTGAGGAACCTAAAAGCAGAATGTGTTAGAGAAATGAGGGATACATTGTGAAGCAAGAAAGCTCAAGAGCAGTTCCAGTTCTGTTCTTAATTAACAGTATGGTTTAAATAATAATAATAAAATAATCATAATCATAAGCCACATTGTAAAGCAGTTTTCATATCACATATTGTTGAATCCTCACAACAATGAGACAATAAGCGTTCCTTTACTATTAGTTTTGTAGCAACCACAAAACAGGTTCAGAGATACAAAATAACTTTGCCAAGTGCAAACAGCTAGTACATGCCACAGATGGAACGTTCAGCCAGACTACTGGGATTCGGCTTGCTCATTGAAAAACAATATTCTGTGAATCCTATTTAGGATTTTAGTTTCCTATTCAGGTGAATCATAATAGGTTTACTTTATTACAGAACCAATTAGTATTTTAAAATTACTTAATCTGTATTTGTTTTGTTAGGATTTAACATATATAAAAAATGATACATAAAAATGTATGTGCCTGGAAAAAATAAGGTACAACAAAGAGCCATGGCTATAACTATAATCAGTATTCAAGAAGCCTCCACCAATTCATCTGTAAATATGAAACCTCTCTGCAGCTGACCTGGGTGTAAACTTTACACTAAAATTTATGATAATTATCTCCTTTTTTTTTTTTTTTTTTTTGAGACAGAGTCTCGCTCTGTTACCCAGGCTGGAGTGCAATGATGTGATCTCGGCTCACTGCAACATCTGTCTCCCAGGTTCAAGCAATTCTCCCTCAGCCTCCTGAGTAGCTGGAATTACAGGCGCCCACCACCACACCCGGCTAACTTTTTGTATTTTTTGTAGAGACAGGGCTTCACTATTCTGGCCAGGCTGGTCTCGAACTCCTGACCTCGTGATCCACCCACCTCAGCCTCCCAATATCGCCTTTTCAACAAACGTTATACACCTTTGTATTCATCCTTAAAGTTAATTTTGTTTTGTCTGTTATGCTTATTAATGGTAATATATGTTTTTATTTGACATCTTGTTTCAGTCAAAAGGTTTGTGAAAATTGTCTTAGATAATTTTAGATATTAGAGATGCCATTTATTTTTATTGCTCTATGGTAATTCATTGTATCAATAAGAAATATTTATTTTGTAATTGATAGACATAGGATTTTCTTCTAGTTTAAGTCTATTATGATAAAATCCAGTGGGATTTCTGTGTGACAAGTTATGTACATCTTCCAAATTAGTATACAATTATATCCTAATTACCAAAATGATTGTACCAACTTATTCTCTTATCCACACTTCACAATGAAATTTTTTGTTTCATTTTTTGCCACTCTCATGGTGGTTTTAATTTGTTTCGCTTTTATGCTTACAAGGTTGAACACACCTTTTCATAGAATTATAGAATACATAATCCACTTTTGTACTCATTTAAAAATACTATGCTATGTATTTCTCTTACCCATTTATAGCAATTCTAAACATATTTGGAATGCAGATTGTTTCCAAGCAAAGTAAAGAATAAAGCGTGTTCTGGGGAAAATAGAAACGAATATAGGCTGGGTGCAGTGGCTCACGCCTGTGATCACAGCACTTTGGGAGGCCGAGGCAGGTGGACCTCCTGAGGTCAGGAGTTCGAGACAGTCTGGTCAACATGGTGAAACCTTGTCTATACTAAAAATATAAAAATTAGCCTGGGGTGGTGGCGCATGCCTGTAATCCCAGCTACTCGGGAGACTGAGGCAGGCGAATCGCTTCAACCCTGGAGGCAGAGGTTGCAGTGACCCGAGATTGCGCCATTGCAATGTGGTCTGGGCGACGAGTGAAATTCCGCCCCAAAAATAAATAAATACATAAATACATAAATACATAAATAATGCAAGAAGCTAAGGGGCAAGGGAATGGGTACCGGAAAGATGGCAATTCACTGTAAGATGATCACCACGGCAATGACAAAGTATTTAGTAAAAACCTCACCATAATACATACACGCATGTATGTGTGTGCATGCAAGTATAATGCCAGGTTCATAAGGAACAACAGGTAGCAATGTAGGAACAGCTGGCAACAGGTTACATTCTATTTCATTCTGATTGCCCATGTCCACGTTCATATCTGAGTTATTTCTTCTTGAAATATCTTGTTTGATGTAGTAATAGCTTGCAGTTTACTGTACTTAATGAAATATCACTAAAGTAGATGAACTCAGAGACAAATGTACAAGTGAATAATCAGAAATGAAATAGAATATTGTCAAAAAGCTCAGAGACCTAAAAAATTTTCAACCACAATATAATATGAAATATTATTAAGATGTACTTTGATAACAAGGGAGGATCAAAGTCGACCTTTCTATAAGGATCAATTCAAGGGTATTAACAATCTTTCTATTGTTAATACTTTTGAATGGATTATGGTAGAGCTCAACAGATTTTTTCAATTGGAATAAAAATGATTCAGGAAATGATACTAAAGGTGCACATTGACCTCAAAGTCTGATAGTCTCATGGTTTCTGCAAGTAAGTTGAGAAAGAAAAAGAAGTTTTGGAGCACAAAAAAGCAGAGGAATGTTGCAAGACATTTGTTTTTAAACAAACAAAAAAACAAAAACTGAAATGAATGTTTATTGGCACATAAAACTAAGTAAAATAGAATAAAAAAAACCTACCATGTATATAGAGAGGAAAGCTACCATTATAACCAGAACTCTGGATATAAATATCTCCATTTCTATAACATTGTTTGAGTTAACGGTCTACAAATAGGAGGTAAACAACAAACGCCTAAGCTCTTAAGGAGGGCACATTGTTCACTTCAGATATGACAAAGAAAGTAGTGGAAAAAGAAGATCCTTCCCTTCCCTCCTCTACTTTTCTCCCCTCTCTTCCCCTTGCCTCCCCTCCCCTCTCCTCTTCTCCCCTCTCATCCCCTCCCCTGCCTTCCCCTTCTTTCCCCTCCTCTTCCCTTATATAGAAATAAAGACCATAGAGAACATTAGATTTAGGAATTTATCCCAGAGAGAAGATCTGGATCTCTAACAAAGAGTATGACCCAAACACTATCATAAAATAGGTCACCTTTAATTCCGACTAGAGTTACAGAATTGCTATTAACCATAAATTCTTTTATTCTCTCATTAATCTTCTTTTTGAAAGAGTATTTCAGTTTCATTGTCCGGATTCCTCCAATTCTACTTGGTGTATGTGGGGATAATTTCTTTCCCCATTCACTTCCATGTCTTTGGCTCTAGGGTTGGGACACTATCACTGGATAAAACATTTACAGTATATTTTGCCTGGATGAAGAATCCTAACCATAATATCTAGTGAACAGACAGACCAACTGTGATAAGGATCCAAGTTGTTCAACCAATCTTTCCAGTTTTATTCTTTGCAGAAACATGGTAGGCATTTTTGAAGTTTTCTTTATTAAGGAAGTTTTGTGATGTTTTCTGTCTCCATATGACTTGCTTTAGCCAATGTGGTATAATCGGGAGTGATATGGCTCACTTTGGGCCCAAATCATTAAAAGCCAGTTAATAATTCACCGCTTGCACTTCCCACAGTTCTGGTGATCACACATGCTCATGTCAACAAGCCTCCATTATCTCACATCCCTGAGTAACTCTTTGGGCAGATTGATCTAATAATCTACATAGGACATGTACTTGAAATGCAAACTTTCCATTTGTCAAACAAGCAAAATTTTGAAGTTGTTTTATACTGCAGAATTACTGACCCCACTGTGACTGTCAGAATAACAACATGTGTTTTCATTTGTTTCTGTAATAACTGTGCTACCCTATCTGATATCTTCTGAATAAAAGGATATCTAAACACCTGGACTCTGTCATCATCTTTCCTTCCAAATGTCATGTTATTGTTTCTGTATTTTAAATCTCTCTCTTTTAAATATACTGTTTTTAATAGTCAAGGCTTATTAACCATTACCCATCTGTCCCACTCTTATTTTTATTCTCTAATCTACCTCAGAACTTTTATTGGAAATTTCTTTCCACCTGCCCAAATATTGAATACTAAGTTTGGATTTGTAGGTGGTAGGTATGGCGTAGACTAGACTATCTTTACATAAAGTGAAATTAAGCCTGGATTAAGTTTTATGATATATTCAGGTTGCTTCTATTGAGCATCAAAAATAATTATTTGATTCTGTCACTAAAAAAAGGAAAAATGTGTCCAAACATTTTGTCTTACCTCGTACAAACCAACAATTTATTAGTTTATTTATTCTTTCTAAAATTTGGTTTACAGAAAGATAAATACAGTTTCAGGAAAGTATTTGAAAGGGTTAGAGAATAATTTTTACTTATTACTTTCACTAGGGATGTAAGACCACTTTGAATCAAGCAGGGACTTGCAAAATGTGTTCTGAAGGTTAGACCAATCCGGTTGAGAAGGACGTTTTGATTTATTAATCAAATATGAATCAAATAGCTGGCTGATTGTGGATTAATGATTTAAAGTAATACTTCTTTTAATTATGATCATAAATGACCTTAAAGAAGTTCTACGGGGCCAATTATTACCACATATTATGAGGAAGTAAACAAATTTGCCGCTAAATTTTTCTCCAGTGAAGTGAGTTGTACCGTAGTTTATCTTATTATTTGATATTTACAACCCAACTGTTGATGGTTACCAATGAACTTTTACTACTTCTGTGTTTTATGGTTACTGAAAGAAATACAATTTAATGATTGAATGAAATGTGTAGCCAGTAGTTAAATCACAGTCACACATTTAAATAGTTATTTATAAAGATACACATTTAGGATGCAAATGAATTCCAAAGTTTACTCATTTTCTAAAGAATTTATCTTTTTTTACTGGTTGCGGGTGAAGATTAGTGTATTAATAATTTTCTACCTATTTTTTTTCCTCTAGAAGTTACAATGTATCTTCAAAATTTTTCAAGTTTATCTTGCTTATATTCTCAGGATCAACTCTAAGTCACTTTTTCCTATCATCATTTCCAAAGTTTCCATTATGTTTTTAAAGTACATCATCTTTTCCTTATACTCTCTGGGATAATTTTGACTTTCCTAATTGATTCAAGTATAACATAATAACACATGTAAAACACTGGACTGTAATGTAAATGAAATAATGTATAGAAAGAAAATGAAAATTTCTGTTTTGAAATTCTCAATAGTTGACTTTTTTTTTTCCAGTGGATAAATTAAAATTTACTTATGAGGACGAATCACATTATCTTTTTATTAGAGGGTAAAACCTATTAAGCTCAAAAACTAGTAAAGGATTTCTGTGTTTATGCAAACATAAAATGGAAATCATAGACTAGAATATGAATGGAGAACTTCCATGAGAGGCCAAGCTGTCCAGATGAATAATGTGAGAATTGTCTGTTTGTGATGTTAGTTGCATTTTTACAGATTCTCTTAAATTTAACAAAAGTTGAACCTACAAGCAGAGATGAACAAATAAAATTCTTATTTTGTTCTCTTCTCTTTGGTCCAATGCCTGGCACTGGAAAGGCTGAATTCCAAATTAAGGGGAATAATCAATACAACTATCTCTGGAAGAAAACAGGTTGGCGGTTCTAACAAGGTAGCAGGTAAGGAAGTAAGCAAAGTTGCCCACATTAGAAGATCTCTGGTGGAGTGTCAATTAAGAATTTCCGGCCGGGCGCGGTGGCTCAAGCCTGTAATCCCAGCACTTTGGGAGGCCGAGATGGGCGGATCACGAGGTCAGGAGATCGAGACCATCCTGGCTAACACGGTGAAACCCCGTCTCTATTAAAAAATACAAAAAAAACTAGCCGGGCGAGGTGGCGGCGCCTGTAGTCCCAGCTACTCGGGAGGCTGAGGCAGGAGAATGGCGGGAACCCGGGAGGCGGAGCTTGCAGTGAGCTGAGATCCGGCCACTGCACTCCAGCACGGGCGGCAGAGCGAGACTCCGTCTCAAAAAAAAAAAAAAAAAAAAGAATTTCCAGTATTGGCGGGGCGCGGTGGCTCACGCCTGTAATCCCAGCACTTTGGGAGGCCGAGACGGGCGGATCACGAGGTCAGGAGATCGAGACCATCCTGGCTAACACGGTGAAACCCCGTCTCTACTAAAAAATACAAAAAACTAGCCGGGCGAGGTGGCGGTTGCCTATAGTCCCAGCTACTCGGGAGGCTGAGGCAGGAGAATGGCGTGAACCCGGGAGGCGGAGCTTGCAGTGAGCTGAGATCCGGCCACCGCACTCCAGCCTGGGTGACAGAGCGAGACTCCGTCTCAAAAAAAAAAAAAAAAAAAAGAATTTCCAGTATTATTTAATATGCCATATAAAAATTTCAGTGTCTGAATTGTGCTTTGCATATGTTGACCAGAGATCTTTATTACATTTTGTTAAACGCCATAACTTTAATTTTTGTGTACTTTAAGTTACCGAAATACACATTTGCTTCAAAATGGCATAGTTTACCATAGGAGAGGGAGAAACTAGTTAATAAATGACCAAGAGATATTTGCAGAAACTTAAAAATTATTTGGGATTTGTCAGAAATGTTGGCAAACTATACACATAATTAAAAGTCAAGATATTGTTGTGGGACATTACTTAGTGTCTTCTGAATGCTAGGAAATTTGGAAACACTTTATGTAATGAGTGATCTATTTTCAAACACTAATACCCTGACTAATTTGTAACATCTTAGGCAAACTCCTCCTTTGCTTACCATTCCCACTGATTTATTTATCATCCTTCACACGAAAACTTCTACAAACAGTTGTCCCCATGTACCCCGAACTTCCTCTTTGCCTCATTCCCTCATGGCCTACTTCAATCTGGCAGCATTTTACTAAATTTTTAAATCAACTCATTAATAACATCTGAGGCTGAAATTATTGGACACTTTCCTGCCTCATTCTATTTGAATACTCTTAACATTCACTCGTTACTATTCCTTTCCTCTCCACAAACTTCTCTCCATTTTCCTACCTATTTTCTACTCTGTTTTCATAAAAATTCAGAGCTGTGGGCCTCAATCTACTATGGAAAACTTTCCATTATCCAATTTTTACATAATGAATACCTCAGACTTTTTCTTCCTTTATCCTACTATATACTGTCTCCCTAGTTAATTTGATTTTATATCATTAGTTTGCCCTTATAATCATTGCATTCCCCTCCAATAACATATCTAATAATTCAATATTCCTGTTTTTACTACATACTAAATATTCCTGAAGTCTTTTCTTTATCTAAACAGCCACTTACTTAACTCAGCTTGAGTCCCTATAACTATCTATTCTTCCAGAAAGGAAGGCTTCCCACAATTACTCCACCTCCAGACCAATTGAATTTCTATGCACACCCAAAGTGTTCTTAAAAAGACTCAGATCATGTCACTTCTAAACTTGAAACCCTGCAGCAATTTTCTGTTTTAAGCCTCAAGTCTAAAATCATTAACCTGTTCTGTAAGGTGCTAACTGCCTCATGTCAACTTCTCAGCTTTTTCTGTTTCATTCTCAGAATTCTGAAAGAGGCTGCTGTCACAATGGTATATTTCTATCCCCTCAAATGTACCAGGCTCTTTTCTTTCTGCTTCAGGTCTTTCATGCTTGCTCTTTCCTTAGCCAGGGATACTTTTTGATTCTGAGTCCACTTTAAATATGTTATTTCAACCAATATATCCTGGGCCTATTTCCGTATTCTTTTCTAGAGAAAATGTCAGAATTATACCCAAATTTATCTAAATAATTTTATGTTGCTGTCAATCTTCTTCATTAAATTGAAAAGTCATAAAAGCAAGGATCATTTCTCACTTTTTCACCACGCTAACACCACACTTTGCAGATAGTTGACTTAAAATTCATATTTCATTAAGTGAATGAATTTATGAATAGTAGAACAAAAATCACAAATATAAGGCAGATAGTGAAGTACATTTTGAATGTTTAACATTTAGTTCATGCTAAGAAACATTCATGCTAAGAAAAATATTAATAATTTTAAAGGTAATAACGGCTTACATTGATTGTACAGTCATTAAGAGTCAGGCAATCTTCCGATAACACAGCATATTTTAAATCACTCAATTTATTGGTAACTTTCTAGCTCAATTCTCCAAAATTCACCACATTTTTCACCCTTATTTCCCTAACTACATTTTCACTTTCCTTTTACCTCTGTAAGGCATGACTGTGTTAATTTTCTCAGTTAAGTGTCATCTAATACAAATAGATAAACAATGTATTAGAGCTCCATTTTCTCTGTCACATGAAAGAGTGTGATGGATATTTCTTTTAGTTAAAATCCGTAAGTGTTTGTAATAGTGCTGTGAATACAGTGGATGCTCAGTAAATAGCAGGCTGGTAAAAAGAATGAGGAGGTATTCCTCATTAAAATAACTAGAATTCAATCAGCATTGTTTAACATCCCCAACAATTTGTTTCTGGAAGCTTAAAATAAGAGTGTAACTGTGATTACAAAAACAAAAACTTATTTTAGTCAAGACATTATTCACTTTTGAGTAGTTTAAATTTGATATTAGAAATCAATGAAAATGGCTACTGAGAAAAAGATATGGGTCAGACTGTTACAGTAAAACATCTTGGTATATTAAAAATGTATGATGTCAGTAGGGCTTCTATTTCAAGGCTGTGGGAAAGCATTTACCAAATCTAAAAGTAAGAATGAAGGGGCCTTTTGGAAAGGCTTAAGAAAATAACAATGTATAGTCTGAAAACTGGATCTTCTAAGAAGATTCTCTGATGGAACAATAGAAAGCTAGAAAGAAGGTTTGCAAATCATTTCTTGGCTCCATGTCTCAGGCTACCTGTGACAAACTCAATGATCGCAGTCTGATTGTGTGGCAAGTGAACATTTGGTATGATTATAGAATGGTTTTAACGAAGGAAAACTAGTGTGTAAAGTGTGAAGAGGTTTAGCACTTCAGGTCCCTTTGGTCTAATAAAATATATAATGTAATTTAAAATGCATTGTTCCTAGAATTAATTGCACAGTAATACTTGGAGTCAAGAAACATGTAACATTCTTGGAAATATGACCTAGGTTATGACTCAATAAATAGTTTAGATGATTGTGCTCTCTGTTGCATGAATGAAGCCATAAAATCTCAACTTTAAATATAATTATGATAACAATCATTTTGTTAATATACTGTAGTTGATTACCTAGTGAATTACATTCATTGTAGATCAAAATACATGCTCAGCATAGGAATGTCTTCTAGCTGAAATAATGACATTTTAACAAAAAGACTTCAGAAATGGTCAACTGAAAGGCTTTATATATATATATATGTATGTAATATATAGATACACATATATTAAATATATAAAATGTATGTGTACATATACATATATATATTTGGGAGATGGTCTGGCTCTGTAGCCCAGGCTGGAGTGCAGTGGCATGATCTTGACTCACTACAACCTCTGCCTCCGGGGTTTGAGTCATCCTATCACCTCAGCCTCCAAAGTAGTGGGGACTACAGTTGTACATGTGCAGCTAGTTTTTGTATTTTTTGCACAGACAGGGATTCTCCATGTTGTCTAGGTTGTTCTCTAATTCCTGAGCTCAAAGTATTTGCCTGCCTTGGCCTCCCAAAGTGCTGCGACTATACGAGTGAGCCACTAGGCCCAGACAAAAGGCTTTATATGTTTTACATAAAGGCCGTCAGATTTAAAATACATCATTTCACACTATGCACACTTGGAAGCATTTGGAAGAATTCTCAAAATTGGTCTTCTTAGTTTTCCTGTTTCCTTAGATAATCTGTGTAGGACTATCTGAAAGGACTTACTTTAAAGACTCTTAAAAGTATTCCTTATTTGAATGAAAGTTAACAACAAATATTTGCCTATTTTATGCCATAGTAATAACAAATCTTTCCAACTTACATATATACCAATATCAGACAGGTTAAAATACATATGATTATTTAAAGTATTTATTTCAATATAATTTATTTTATTAAAGTGTGGTTTATTATGTATAATGGATAATAATTATATTTGAATACATAAGTTGGCTTAGAAAATTACCAAAATCCAAAACAGTCAAACTTTTTTTACATTGGGGTACCTGATTTAGGTAAAAACAAAACTAAAACAAAATCTGCTGTGCCATTTAAGGTAGTTAGAAAACATTCTGTGCCATTTAGGGCACAGCCAAAACTATATCCCCAAAGTCTTCAATCTCTGTTACACTGCCTATATTCAAACCAGGGAATTTAAAATTATCTTGGGTTCCACTAAGACGTATTCACTTTCTATTGTTTTGTAGCAAATTGCTGAAAATTAAGTGGCTTAAATAATTTTTGTAGGTTAGAAGTCCTTGTAGGCTCAACTAGGTTCTCTGTGAGAGTCTCACAAGAGCAAAATCAAGGTGTTGGCTCAGCTGAACTCTTATGTTGAGACTCTGGGGGAAGAACTCACTTCCAGCTCATTTAGGTTGTCTGTATAATCTATTTCCTGCAGTTGGAAAACTTCAGTCCCTTTTGCTAGTTAACTATCTGCAGACATCTCTGTCAGCCTCTAATGCCATTCTCAAGTTTTCATATACCATAAAAGAAAAATTACATGACTAGTGAAAAATACAAGAGTGAATTTATTCAGGACTATTGGAACAGTGGAAAGAGATTATTAAACTATGCGAGAAGGATTGAATTTAACTCTACTGAAGCAAAAGGCAGGAAGATTTTTAAATGCTGGAGTGAGTTAATGGAAAACTACTGGAAGATGTTAGTGGAGATGTTGGTCAATGTGATTAGGCAATCTGTGTTTGCCTATTGTCACTTACTGAAGTTGGGCTCCTACCCTCCCACAAGGACTTGGAGGAAAGGATGCTATCTCTTTCTCCTTATACGAGTAAATGTCAAAGGAATGACTCCCAGATCATTGATAAAGAAACTCTTGTGTTATAGAAGATTCACATTTCAATAGAGCAGATAAATCTCTGTTACACACCCTATATTCAAATTTTCTAAAATAAATGCTTTAAGAAAATGGAAGTCAGGGGCCTATAGTCAGAAGGAAACTTTATATACGGTCAAGTTGAGGGGAACATTTTTAAGGTCTACGTTGCCCCCTCCACTTTCAAAGCCAGCAATTGTGCTTTGAATCATTCTCATGCTTTGAATATCTCTGCCACCATCTGGAGAAAACTCTACTCATGAAGGGCTCCTGTGATTAGGTTAACCCCACCTAGATAAGCTCTCTTTGCCACATAATGTACCACACTCACAGGAATGACATTCATATTTAGAGGAATGACATTCCTCTAAATGACAGAATGACATTCATACCACCTGCAATCGAAGGGGTTGAGAATCAAAGGTGAATTATCGGAATCATTTTGAGAATTCTTCCTACTAAATGAAGCATACAGTTTCTTCTTACATTATAATCTCTAGAAGCCAAGTTCAATTACTATTCAAAGTGTCACATTTTGAAGAAGAAAGTAAAAGAAGGGCTCTACTGTTCACAGGGCAGTTATTTCTTTATGAGTAGGGACATACAGTGGATTCAGTGTGCTCAGTGATGAGTAATTGTAAAGACATCCCAACTAGTTTCCTTTTTGTCTTTCCTTTTCATCTTTCTGTTTTCAGAGCCATGTGAAGAACAAGTGGGCTTGAAAACAGAGAGATGAGAAGAAAAGACAAAAAGGAATGCTTTATTTTTAAATCCTGAGTTATAATTTGTGCTACTCCAATAACTTTTTCTGGAATCACAAGCAATCTGACACTTCTTTTGGATACCAGGAATTATCAAAGAAGTCAGCCCATCTGCATAAATTCACAAAGATCCTATGACTGATAGTTACAATATTCTGTCTCTGATTACGAAAAAAGTAAAAGGTGCAGGGTGTATGATATGAATCAGCCTGTCCATTTCAAAATGTTTGACATCAAAAAAGAAAAATAAATAAACGCATATTCAGAATACATTATTCAATCTCTTCATTGGCATTTTTCAGAGTTTTCACTTGTTTGCCAAATGTGTTGCCATTGTAAATGGTATTCATTTTAAAGTCAAAGTCTTCAACAAGCACCTGTGTTCATGTCTAAGTAACATTATAACGGATATCTTGAGAAGCATTATTAGGTGTAAGTGAAAAGCAGAGAATATTTGGCAGGGCTGTTACTGTAGTGGTGCTCTTTAGGCAGAAGGCTGCAGTATTAGATCATGCTCAACACCTCCAGAGATTGCACTTAACTCCAGTGGATTAGTAACTAAGTGAACATTTTACCACATACTTTTTTAAATTTTTATTAATTTTTTATTATACTTTAAGTTCTAGGGTACATGTGCACAACGTGCAGGTTTGTTACATATGTATACATGTGCCATGTTGGTGTGCTGCACCCATTAACTCATCATTTACATTAGGTATATCTCCTAATGCTATCCCTCTCCCCACCCCACCCCACGACAGGTCCGGTGTGTGATGTTCCCCTTCCTGTGTCCGAGTGATCTCATTGTTTAATTCCCACCTATGAGTGAGAACATGAGGTGTTTGGTTTTCTGTTCTTACAATAGTTTGCTGAGAATGATTACACACTCCAAGCATCTCAGTTGCTTTTGCTTTTGCTTTTTTGAAAAAAAAAAAAGGGGGGGGATTGTTTCAAATATGTTCCAACATAAAAAGTAGTGAGAGCAATAGTTTGAGTCAGCTCACAGCACAGGAGAAAAAAAAGGAAAAAAAAATCTGATTATATATTAAACTTATGTTAGGAACTGGTAAAGTCCTCAATTCTCTGTGGTACCATTAAACAAATATATTCTCGTAAAACATAAGTTATTGAGAGATCAGTTCCCTGAGCGGTTAACAAACCTGTAAGAAAGGATAGCACACAGCATTTCTCATAGTGGGATGTAGTATATATTTATCAATATAATCACTTTTGAGTCATATTCATACTTTCTTTAAATAAAAAAATCAGACAATAGCTTTATGTGGAAATTGCATAGTTTTATCTTGAAACTGTAGAATCACTATGTTACAGTACAGTTTTGTAAAAGATATATGTCGTGGTAATAATATTTATACAACATGTTCTCAACATTAACAAAGACAAATCTTTATTTTGGCCCTTCAATACACACACCTGTGACTTTTGTAATTTCAGACTATCAGTGAATTAGACTTAAATCTCAGGCCATTCTTTCCCACCCTCCCTCCCTCCCTGCTTCTCTTTCCTTCCTTCCTTCCTTCCTTCCTTCCTTCCTTCCTTCCTTCCTTCCTTCCTTCCTTCCTTCCTTTCTTTCTTTTCCTTCCTTCCTTCCTTTCTTCCTTCCTTCCTCTTTTCCTTCCTTCCTACTTTCTTTTCTCTCCTTTCTTTCTTCCTTCATCTTTCTCTTTTTTCTTTCCTTCCTTCCTCCCTCCCTCCCTCCTTTCTTTCTTTCTCTTTCTTTCTTTCTTTCTTTCTTTGTTTTCTTTTCTTTTCTTTTCCTTTCTTTTCTTTTCTTTTCTTCTTTCCTTCTTTCTCTTTCTTTCTTTCTGTTTCTTTCTTTCCCCTTCCTTTCTTGCTTTTTCTTTTTAGTATGTTTCTCACTAAAATGTAAACTGATAAAATTTTAGTTGAATTCCAGAAAAAATGTTTAATATCCATACAGTAAATTTTGTGTTTTATCTAACCCAGATATTTTAGGTGATTTGATGTTTTATAACCTGGTTTAGGGAGAAAGTAAACTACTCTGGATAGAAGAAATGAAAAAATATAAGCTAAATATTTTATCACAAATATCCAGGATAACCTATACTGTTATTTCAGGTAGTACTAAAGGAATTCTGACCAGAAAAATGAAAATAAAACAGGAATACCTGCAAGTATATATCATGTGGAGGTACTTTCAAACTCTTAATAAATGGCTTACTAATTAGGAGTATCATGGACAAAGGAAAAGGAAGCTGTACCAACCTCACGTTACTTCTGTCTCTTCATTCTAAGCATTATCTCTGATTCTGGGTCCCAAAGCAACTCTATTATCGCATCCAACTTCCTTCTTCTGTTAGATAGGGTTGGTGATATAGTCCATGGTGGTGAGTTTTTATGGATCACGTGCTCCCTACTTTACTTGCGTATGAAAAGAAAATCCAGGCAGTCAATAAAGATTCAAATTTTCCTCTGAGAATTGCTCCATAACCTCCCCTTATCCTCACTTATTACTGAGGACTCAATTCCAAGTAACATGATATTAAACTCAAACTAGCTTAAGTAGAAATATAAACTTATTGGTTAACAGAAAAAAAAAAAAAAAGAAGTCAATAGAAAAGTCAAACTTTAAAAGAGTTGGGTCAAAATACTTGAAAACCATCATCAGAAATCTCTTTTTCTTCAATTATTTTATTGCATTTTAGAGATATTCTTGCTATGTTGCCCAAGTTGAATTCAAACTAGGCTCAAGGCCTTCCTCCTCAGCCACCTGAGTAGCTAGCTGGGACTACAGAATTTTTATTCAACTCTTAATACCTATTTTTTCTGAGTTTGCTTTATTTTCAGGCATTTTCTTTCCAAGTGGAGAGAAAGTTGCAACTAGCATGTTCAGGTTTTTGTTCTATCTTCAAGACTGCATCTAATAGATTCACTTGGAATTGACCCATCTTGAATCATTCATTTTTAGAAGGAGCCTCAATTTGGATTATGCCTATCCAGGGCGAAGGGATGCCTAATCTGATGTATGTAGACCTAGAGTGGGCAGAAATAGTTCCCCACAGATAAATCAATGTACTTTTAGTAAAACAACAAAAAATAGATGCTGGGAGGCACATTAAGTGATGATCTCAACACACAAGGGTCTCAGAAAGCACAGCTTACATACAAAAACCGAGAAGATTCATCCCTGCTGCTGCTAATGGTTTGTCTGCCCAGATGCTTCTCTCCTCCTGGGAGCCACACCACCTGTGTTTTGGGAATGGCTCTTCCCTAAATCAGGGGTGTTAATTTACTGGGTACAGTAATCAATGGTATGCTACACTTATGATCATAAAATACACTGAGTAAAGCCATTTCTAGGACTTGTTTTGAAAACTAGGAGGTTGGGGGGTGGATAATCAATCTATTATGGGTAAAAAACCTGGTATTTGTCAGTGGCTCTGTCAACATGGATGATTAGGAGTTTCTAAGAGTTAATTCATGTAATAAAAATAGAGATAAGATTTAGTAAGGAATCCTAAAAGTACTGGAGATATTTATTTCAGTACCTCTATGCTCTTCATAGGAATTCAATTATCAATTATACATCTCGTCTTTTTTATGTTTTCAAAGTAAGCATATAATATGCTTCTTAAATGGAAACTACACATGTTATATAAGTGTGATGGTTAATAATAGGTGTCAACTTGATTGGATTGAATGATGCCTAGGTAAAGTATTGTTTCTGGGTGGATCTGTAAGGGTGTTGCCAGAGGAGACTGACATTTGAGTCAGTGGACTGGAAGAGGAAGACCCATCAAATGGTCTGCCAGTGTGGCTAGAACAAAGCAGGTGGAAGAAGGTGGGATAAGCTCACTCACTATCTTCTGGTTTTCCCCTTTTTCCCATGCTGGATGCTTCTTTCCATTCCTTCTGCCCTTAGACATCAGACTCCAGGTTCTTCTGCCTTTGAACACTTGGGCTTACACCAGCGGTTGCCGGGGACTCTCAGGCCCTTGGTCACAGACTGAAGGCTGCACTTTCGGCTTCCCTACTTTTGAGGCTTTTGAACTTGGACTGAGCCACCACTAGTTTCTTCCTTCCTCAGCTTGCAGATGGCCTAATTGTGGGACTTTGCCTTATGATCATGTGAGCCAATCTCCCTAATAAACTCCCTTTCTTATACACATATATCTGATCAGTTCTGTCCCTCTGGAGAATTCTAATACAATAAAATACCATTCTCTTCACAGATCTTGTCAAAAGTAGTTACATTTCTCATATGTCTGCAGCATCAGAAATGAAGAGTTATTTATCAGTGTTTGTTTACTTCTAAAATATTACAGTAACTGGAAATTTGATTCTTATTGTTACTAATTATATCTTCTTATTAAAGCAGAGTTTACCAAAAAGGAAAATAAAACCTTCTTGAGGACAGCAGTTGCTGACAAGCATACAGATGGCACTTTTACAAGGCTGTTATAGTGATCCATAGAAACTATGGGTAGCCATTAAGCATGCTTATGTGGAAAAAACACATTTGCAGTAACTTATGATGTTATAAAATGGTGTGGGTTAGTAGCTGACCACACTGAATAGGGCAGAAGTAAAACATATTAATATTATATAGCCAACCCTTTCCTCCAGGTGTCTCCAGATCAGCTACTTCCATCTTTATACTTCTGCCTTCTTCCTCTTGCAATTTGTCTTTGTACTAGTCATGCAAAAGCTAACTTGTATGGGCACACTAAGTATCCATTTTCCTCAACACGGAGTTCAGTGCAAGCTGTGAGAATTAGCCATTTCTCCAATAGGTCCTTCTGTTGTTGGTGTCTCCAATCTTAACCATATTATTCTCACTTTTGTCATCCAAAGGGAAGAAATAGTAGAGAATACTGTGTTACAAAATGTAAAAGCTGAACCTGGAAAGTGATGTGCATTTCTTTCACCCATATTTCACTAGGCAGAACTCAGATGCTTGGCCCCAAATTAACTATTCAAGGTATAAGTTTATGTTTTCTCATAATTAAAAAAAGCTAGGTTCCTAAGGGAAAAAAGGAGTAAATGACTGTGTCCAATACAGTTATGTTCCTCCTCAATTTTACAATATATGTTATTTTCATCCTTGGTTATACCTTTTACCAAGCAATGCTTTTGTAGTCTACACATTGTTATCCACAAAGGTATGAAAAACACCATAAATTATGAATGATTTCATATATGTTTGCCATGATATTGAACAAATTTAGCGAGAACTCAAAAAAAAGCAATCTTTTTAAGACTGTTTATAATGCCCCTACCATTATTACAATATTAAAACAAATAAATAAATATGTAGGTAAATGAATTAAGGCCTAATAAATGTAACTCTATTAGAGAAGGAAGGCAGAAACTTCAGATTAGAAACCAACCACCTGCACTTCATATAGTACATTGCTACTGAAATAAATATCCGTATGTAATTTTTTCAAAGTGTTCTAGAAGGAAGCACAGCAACCATAAAACCAATTGATTTAACTATATCGGAAGTGGCAGAAATTAATGAAAGTCTTGTTTTGGAAGAATTATTATTGTTTTTCATTCCTGAGCAGAAAGGGGAGCTGCAGTGGCAAGATTATGATCTATTTAAGAGAAATCATCTGCTTATATTGGAATGGGGCCAAATACTGATGTCAACTAGAATGCATCAATGTGGAATGATCAAATACCCTTCACTTGCCATGGTGCGTGCAAATTAGTTCTGATGACACGTGCCTATAAAGGAATGATAAGGGTGTAAAAAGAAGTTACAAAGTCTCAAACATCATTTTCCCAGATTTAAATAATTTTACCCAAATTAAGAAATCATCAAGGGTACCCTTTCTCATAATTCAACAGAAAGCCTAAACAACACCATACATAAAGACCAAAAAAAAAAAAAAAAAAAAAGAAAAGAAAAGAAAAAGGGGGAAAAAATGGTGAAAAAACCTACCAAGGTTGTTTTCTGAGTAATAGTAAACATTTTAGTGGCCCAAAATTTTGCACCTCTTTTTATGACATCAAACTGTTTGGTGATACTATGATACTGCAAACACAAATAAAATAAATGAGAGGATATTTTCCCTGTGCTAAAAAATGCTTGAATAAAACCTGATGACAGAAAGGTAGACTTCACAAGATTTTTAATTGTGATGGAATTCATGCTTCTTTTGAGTAGCTACCCTAAGGGACAGTCTCCAAAGAAAATGCATAAAACGTTGAATTTTCTACAAACGATGGACTGGGCTGATTCTGGGTGGAAATACCAGTGAATATTTAATATGCTGTATAATTACTACGATAGTCACAAGCTCAGCTGAAGCCCTGATTATGAGGCTGTCAAAGATTTAATTACTCTGCCATATCATTTTTCCTCCTATAACTTCTGATATTTTTAGTGCATGAATTGGCAGAATTCATGAGTTTGTGTTTTTCTAAATCAACACATATATTAGATCTCAGCAAAAATACTAGGCAGTATTTGAGGACTCCAAGATGATAACACATCTGGTTAAAAAAGATATGCTGTCAGTGGGAGAAGACATATGTCTATAGTAGCAGAGTCAGTAGAGGATAGAAGGGGGCTTGGATCTGGGTAATTGCAAAATATAAGCATACTTACTTAAAAATGGAAGTAAGATGCAAAAATAAACCCAAGAGGCAGACTGGAAATAAAGGAAGTCCATTCCAATTTAAAAAAATGTATTACGAAGGCTTTGAATTGCCCTAAAACTTAATGATTTTAATTGAACAATCTGTTAAGAAACAAAGCAAAACAAACACCCAAAGGCAAGTAAGACTATGCAAAGCAACACACACAAAAGATAGTATGAAAATGTATTCCATGAGATATAAAGCCAATGAGACAAATGTTAGTAACTGATGAATCTAGGTGAAAGGTAGAAATTTATTAATTGACTGTTTTTGTAACTTTTCTATAGATTTTAGTTGGGGAAATTTAGTTAAATGATTTGTTAGACAGAAGCTAATGTAGAAATATCTACAAATAAAGATATCAGATACTGCCACAATTTAAGACTACAGTTGTTTGGTGAGTAATAACCAATATGCCTATTTATTTTAAGAGATGTTAGGCTCATAATAAACAGACCACAGAGAAGACAGAGTGAGAAACATTTATGTAAACAGGGGCATTATTGAGAAATCTACATATAGAAAAACAATTGTGCTAATCAGCCCCACATTCTTGTTTCTTCACTCTTAGAGCACAGATAAAAGGGGTGTTCCATTACCCAAAAAATGCATTCCCACTAGGTAAAATGAACTAGGAATTTAGGTGAAAGCTAAAACTTATTTAGAGGAAACTGACAGCTGGGGGAAAATTTTGTTTTAAGTTTGGCATTATGTCTTCTGCCTTCCAACCAGCTTTCTATAAACCTGATTTACATAGAGTCCTCAGAAAAAAATGCTCAGAAAAGAACTTGAATGAAATACCTAGTAGGAAAGTCAACTGATTCTTGAAATCATAAAGGTAATTCATATCTTATAGACAATCAAAGGTGTAAGTGAATCAAGAGAAAAAGCATAAAGTTGAGCAGCTGTTTAGAAAGTGTTGGGTCACAGAAAAAGACAAAAATATAGAATCACTGATATGGTTTGGCTGTGTGTCCCCACTGAAACTCATCTTAAATTGTAATTGCCATAATTCCCACATGTCAAGGGAGAGACCTGCTGGGAGGTGACTGGATCATGGGGACGGTTTCCCTCCTGCTGTTCTTGTGATAGTGACTTCTCATGAGATCTAATGGTTTTATAAGTGTTTGACAGTTCCTCCTTCACACTTGCTCTCCCTTGCCTGTTACCACGTAAGATGTGCCTGCTTCCCATTCTGCCATGATTGTAAGTTTCCTGAGGCCTCCGCAGTCATATGGAACTGTGAGTCAATTAAATCTCTTTCCTTTATAAATTACCCAGTCTTAGGAAAGTTCTTTATAGCAGTGTGAGAACAAACTAATACAGTCAGGCTCCCTTCAAGTACAAAATCCATTTAGATAGAAAATATTGAGCATTAAAGAGCTTTAGAAATGCAGAATCAGTGATCCCGCCCACAGAAAGGAACCATTAGAAAATAATACATCAACAAAATTATGAATTAGAAAAGGAAAAATTTGAATCAGTGAATCTGCATCATTTTATAATGGTGTAAGCATGCCATTATACATTTGTCAATACCCACAGCCCATACAAAACAAAGAGTAAACACTAATGTGAACTTCGATTAATAATATTTCAATACTGACTCATAAATTGTAACAAAGGTATCACATTCATTTCTTCTAATATTAGAAGTAACTGGTAAATGGGTTTGAAAGTGAAAGGGCATATGAGAACTCCACATTTTCCACTCAATTTGGTTGGTAGAGATTTGAATCCTAAAGGTGCTTCTGGTGAGGTCTCAGAAAGATATGAAGAACATGTCACTGGTCAATGGAGAAAAGATGACCCTTGTCATAAAGTGGAGAGAACTTGACTGAGTTACATTCTACCGTTGGGAGGAAAGTAGAATTTGTTAACAAAGAACTGATATTTCCAAGCACAGTGTGGAACAAACTCTCTGGTTTCTCCTTCTTACTTACAACAGTTTAATACAAGAGAAAATAGATAAAATGAGGAAGAAATCATTAAGCGAAAAGAAACCAACACTTGAGGATTTGGAAAATTCTCTGCTTAGCCAGGCAGCAGCAAAAAATGAGAAAAAAAAGATGTTCTGGAGAGAACATTAAAGCTATGGCTGGACAACCATGATTTAAGATTGCTAAAGAGATTAGACATGTGATTTATGGATTTCATCAAACATCTAATGAGAAACCAAGAATAAAATTTGGGCTATTCAGAAAGGATCTGGGGAGAACTTTTATGTCTAGTGGCTTAGAATCCCATGAATTGCATGGAAGACTGATAAGGCTTATGAGAACTTTATGTCAGCAGATACCATAAACTGGGACTGATAGGATTGGAGATAGCAAGAAATAAGGGAAAAATTATACTGAGGGAAGAGTCATAGTTGCAGAGGCCAGAAAGGACAGAGCAGTGGGCCCAGAGTTTGGGCAGCCCAATGGGGGCTCCAGAGCTCAGCGATGGGATCATTTGCCTTGTAGGACCCAGGGAGTGAAGCATCAGGTCACAGAGAATTAGTATGTGGCCTTAAAACCTAATCGAATTTGCTTAAGTAGGTTTTGGGGTTGCTTGGGACCCAAGACCCATTTTATGTTTCCGATTTCTCCCTTTTGGAATGTGAGTGCTATCTTATTTCTGTCTTATCACACCATAAAGTGTTTTTTTGGTTTTTGGTTTTGTTTTGTTTTTGGTTTTGTTTTTTTTTTTTTAAGTTGAGTCATACGAAGTATGTTAATGGAGTAAAACACAACAAAATTAGAAATCAAACATGGGCAGAAAAAAAAATTCAGAAATATGTGGAAATTTAAAAATGTACTGCTAAATAACTAATGGGTCAAAGAAGAAATCATAACAGTAATGACAAATCATTGGATTTCGTGGAAAATGAAAACAAAACATAAATTGAATGGAATACAGCTAAATCAATGCTCAGAGGAAAATTTATAGCTGCAATATGCTTTTATTAAAAATAGAAAGGTCTCATCCTGGCTAACACGGTGAAACCCCGTCTCTAGTAAAAAATACAAAAAAAAACTAGCCGGGCGAGGTGGCGGGCGCCTGTAGTCCCAGCTACCAGGGAGGCTGAGGCAGGAGAATGGCGTAAACCCGGAGGCGGAGCTTGCAGTGAGCTGAGATCCGGCCACTGCACTCCAGCCTGGGTGACAGAGCGAGACTCCGTCTCAAAAAAAAAAAAAAAAGAAAGGTCTCAAATAATGACCAAATCTTCTACCTTAAGAAATTAGAAAGAACATTAAGAACAAACTAAACCCAATAGAAGCAAGAAAAAGGAAATTTTAAAGATTAGAGAAAAATAAATAAAATGGAGAATAGAAAAAAGAGAATATCAGTAACCAAAAATTGTGTATTTTAAAATAAGTGACAATATTATTCAACATTTTAGCTCCTTACAAGATTGTAAAAGTTATGCAATCAATGATTCCTGGTGCCTTCACTTTGTTAAATAGGGAAAAATGAATATATATTGAAGTATTGTGAGGATAAAATTAAATGGCAAGTGCTTAGTAAATATCCCCATGCCACGCCAGGTCCTTGGCATTTGAATGAAGTTTGGACCTTGTACATTTGAATATAGTTATGCATACATATATTTAAATGTGTGTATAAAGCACCTGTTTTTTTCTGTAATTTATATTCTGTAACAATACTTTTGATATCTACTGCTTAAAATTTTACTATAAATTTAGATATGATTCTGAATTCTATTTAAATCAAAGTTTAGATATTAAAGAAAATATTTATATATTTTGATTGTCTTTGATTTCTTACATTTTGGTCATTTATTGAGATAATTTGATATTTCAATTAAAAATTAAAAGTTAGACAATTTAATCACCATTTTATACTTTATTAAGTAACCATAGGTTGATTTATTTTACCATCACAATTTAGTTGAGGATAAAAAAGTGTGTATCACTCTCAAATAAATAACTATTTAAGGTTAATTAGTTGATGCCAATAATCGTTTTAAACTGAATAAAATTAGTTTATTGACAAAAATTATATTACAATTTTAATCAGTTAAGTAATCTTAGTTTATATCTGAAAATGTTGACAATTTTGAAGTCTAAAAATATCCATTTTAAAATATTAATTAAGAATCATTTGGCCGGGCGCGGTGGCTCAAGCCTATAATCCCAGCACTTTGGGAGGCCGAGATGGGCGGATCACGAGGTCAGGAGATGGAGACCATCCTGGCTAACACAGTGAAACCCCGTCTCTACCAAAAAATATTTTTAAAAAACTAGCCGGGCGAGGTGGCGGGCGCCTGTAGTCCCAGCTACTCGGGAGGCTGAGGCAGGAGAATGGCGTAAACTCGGGAGGCGGAGCTTGCAGTGAGCCGAGATCGCGCCACTGCACTCCAGCCTGGGCAACAGCGTGAGACTCCGTCTCAAAAAAAAAAAAAAAAAAAAGAATCATTTTATCTTGAATTTTTTAAAGTAATATTTATTAGTCCACAGTGAATCCTGTGAAAAGTAAGTGAAGCAGATTTATTTCCCAAGAGACAGTGGATCACACAGTGTTGGAGCCAACAAACACAAATAAACTGACAGTGTATTTACATTTGCCTCAGGGGAGGTGGTACTTCCGAATTTTATGACAAAGTCTAATACTTTGAGGGAAATTTGATCTTTCTGACAGTTCTACCAAGTTATCATCCCAAAAGCAGAAATAATTTTGTCACATTTAGAAAGTCAAGGCAATTTATTATTGGAAGATAAGAAAACATGATTTTTTTTTTGCACAATATTTAGTGCAATGTCTTTAACGCTAGAATTTTAAAGGCATTTAATTTGGGTAATATTGTTCCATATTAAACAGTCATATTTTTTCAGTTGTGCTATTTAGTTATTATTATCTGGCTTTTTTCCATGGTTGAGAGAAGAACAGAAAAAGGAAGGGAGAGAGAGAGAGAGGAGAGAGATCATCCATAATCACTTAAAATAATGGCAAAACAATTTATGTGATTAGGATATTTATCAATTAGAAAAAAATTTAACATCTATCATTTTTTATTTTCTTCTTAGGTTGTAAAATTTATAAATAAAATAATACTTATTTTGAATAGCATATTATCAAATATCAAAACTAAATGTAATTTCTGAAATGAAAAATTTTTAAAATACACAGTCACAGATACACACACACACTTTATTAGGTACTGATTATTTTATAAGTTTCTTGTTTGTCTGCTTTCAGCGTGTTGGAGAGTAAGAAGATTGTGTGGTTGAATTTCTTATGGAAAAAATAAATTTCAACGGTTAAGTCACAGGTTTTTCTAAATCCAAGATATGTAAGGGTTGGGACAGTGACTGAAGCCATGTTTCATGGGATTGTAAAACCAAATACAGGGCTGTGTAGAGCTTAAAGATGTGACAAATCAAGGCTGCAAAATATCACTCAAAATAAAATTAAAATTGGATTCTGGAATTATCCACAGGATATACTGAAATAAGGCAATCTATGTGTGACACCAGACTAAACAAATCTCTTGAAAAGATTGTTATCTGGAAAAAACAGAGTCTCACTAATAGAAAAGATTATATCATCAATAAGTTCCTTAAAAAAATTAGATGCTCCTTGCACACAACTTAATGATTATATGTCATAGTGTTTGCCAAGGAAGGAAGTGTAGAATAATGTCAAACATTTTATCCTTAGATGACCTTACTCAGATGATTTGTCCTTTTATTTATATATATATATATATTTATTTATTACTTATTTTTACTTAGGTTTTATTGAAGTATGATTTTCATGTAATTTTATTAATGAGTTTTACACAAATAGCTTGATACATTTTTTAAATGTTTGCTCTTATTTAATCACTACCACAATTATGATATAGAACATTTTCATCACTCAAACAGTTTCCTCATGCCCCTTTGCAACCACTCTCTTCCCCATATCCTCTGGCTATTGGCAATCAATAAACTGCTTCCTAACACTACATTAAGTAAAATTGTATAATTTGTAATCTTTGGGGACTGGCTTTCTTTATATACCTTTGAGAATTATCTGTGCTAATGTATATATCAGAAGTCAATTCATTTTTAGTATTCATTTGCATTCCATTGTATGAATACACAATTTATCAAATATTTAGATAGAACAAAGTTGCTATAAATGTCTGAGGTCTTGCCTTGGAGGTGCACATGTTTTAACTTATTTTGGTAGTTACACTGAAGTGAAATTGTTGATTCCATAATAATCATAGGCTTACCTTTCTAGGAAACTCAAATCGTTTTTGAGAGTGGCTAGCCCATTTGTCACTGAACTGCAGGGAAGTTCCTCACCAGTCTTTGGTAATGGCTATTCTTTTTAAATTCAATCATTTTGGTAGGGGTTTAAAGGCATCTTATTATGGTTTTAAATTGCATTTCCTAATAACTAATAACCCTGAGAACCTTGCTTTGTGCTTAATTATCATCCAATATTTTGTTTGGCGAAGTATATCTTCAAATATGCTGGCAATTTTTATCAAATTATTTTTATTAATACATTATAAGAAGTCTTTATATACACTGGATACAAATCCTTTATCAGAAATATGATTTTTCATATATTTGCCTTCATTTTTTCACTGTTTAGTATAATGTTAGCTATAGTTATTTTGTAGTATCCCTTTATTGGGATGAGAAGTTTCCTTTCTACTCCTAGTTTGCTGAGATGTTTATCATAAATCATCGTAGAATTTTATTAAATTCATGAGATTGTAGTAACATGAAAAAATTGGTTACTGGCAAAGAATAATGCCCTTATCACCTTACAATTGATAGTATTGGATAACCAAATAGTAGATAAGGGAAAGCATCTGTTTATAAAATTATTCCAATCAATAAATTAAAATAAATGACATAATTAGAATATCACAATTTTGCAAGCCCTAATGAATTAAAAAGAAAAATAAAATATTTTATTTTTTACTTCATTTACTCTTTCTCTAAGACTTCTTTTTTTAATATACATCAGGGTTTCTGAGCTGTATCTTTTTCCTTCTCTCTGAAGACCTTACTTTGACATTTCTTGCAAGGCAGGTCTCTTGGTGATAAATTCCCTCTCAATTTTTAGTTTTCTGAAAGAGTCTACTTCTTCACTTTTGAAGGATAATTTCACTGCTTACTGAAGTCTAGGTTGGTGATTTTTGTTTTCTTTCAACATTTTGTGTATTTTACTTCACTCTCTTCTTGCTTGCACAGTTTCTGAGGAACAGTGTGGTTTAATTCATATCCATGTTCTTCTGTGGGATTTTTTTGTTCATTTGTTTTTTTTTGTATTCCTCTTTATGTCCCCTTAATATTTTAACTCACAAACTACTCCACACCGACCCTCCGGCAATCCATCAATTACAGATTAAAGTGCTTCTACCAACAGTGTTTCCAGCTTCTGGCTTCTGCTCCTGGGACTTTTTTACCTGGACTTCTTTACCCACAAACTTGTGAGTCTCTGTATCTCTCTGTCCATCTCCCACCATTTTCAGGGCAAAAGTTTTTTTCTATTACTCATTTATTTGTTGGACCTAAATGTTGTTGATTGTCAGTTAGTCAAGCTTTGTTCTTGTTGTGATGATTAAAGTGAGAATCTCCAATATCTTTGCATGTCAGATCAGAAACACACACAAAACTCAAAACTATAAAACTTCTAGAAGAAAACAAGGGAAATATAGGTGATTATGAGTTTCCCAATGAAATGTTACATACAACATCAAAAATATGATTCATGAGAAAAAACAAATTTTATATTAAACTATATTAAAAGCAAAAATTTCTGCTCTATGAAAAACACTATTAAGAAAATGAAAACACAGACCACCGACTGGAACCACATATTTATAAAAGACAAACCTGGTAAAGGAGGTGTATCTGGAATATACAAATAAGTCTTAAGACTCCACAATAAGAAAACAAATAATCCAATTAGAAAATAGACAAAAGATCTGAACAGACACTTCAGCAAAGATACATGAATGCCAAATAAGCATATGCAAATATGCTTATCATAAGACATTAGGGAATTGTAGATTAAGACAACAAAATACCATTACATACCTGTTAGAGTGGCTAAAATCCAAAACCATGACAACATCAGATTGTGAGGCAGTAAAGCAAAAGTGCTTTAATTTGTTGCTGATCTAAATTTAAAATGGTAGAATGACTTTGAAAGATGGTTTGGAAGTTTCTTACAAAGCTACATATAGTCTTACATATAATATGACAATTGAAATCCTGTTTACCAAAAATAGTTGTAAACATGTCACAAAGCATGCACATAAATGTTTATAGCAGTTTTATTCATAATTCCCCAAACTGGAAACAACCAAGATATTCCTCAATAAGTATATTTACAAATGAAATGTGTTATATTCATACAATGGAATACTTTTCAGCAGTACAAAGAAATGTGCTATCAAGCTATGAAAAGACATGGAGACATCTTAACTGTATGTTACTAAGTTAAATCAGGCAATCTGAAAGACTACACACTGTATCATTCCAATTATATGACATTCTGGAAAAGGCAAAACGAAAGGTTGTGGAAAGATTAGTTTTTTCCAGGGGTTGATGGGAGGAAGGAAGGCTAAGAAGATGGAGCACAGAGAATGTTTAGGGTAGTGAAACTATTCTGTATGGAAATGTAATGGTGGATACATAACATGAGGCAATTGACAAAACCAATATAATTTTTTATAACAGAGAGTGAACTTTAATGTAAACTATGAGCTTCAGTTATTAATAGTATGCCAATATCAATTGCAATAAATGTAACTATGCTAATTCAAAATATTAATAATAAATTAAACATAGTGGGAGTAGGCATAGGTGAGCTCTATTTGAATTCAATTTCTCCATAAATCTAAAACTGCTCTAAGAAATAAAGTATATTAATTACATGGAAAAAAGAAGTCCTGGGACTACCTATATTGAGGAAATACTTCTCATCATGTTGCTTTATCTTGGATCTATTGACCAGAGAGGTGTACCATGGAAAGGTTTTAGGGTACTGAGAAACTCCTCAATCTGTGTGAAAACTTCCTATCCTTGTATTTTACAGTTTGTATGAAATTCTTGTTGTAAACGTTGATCTGAAAGCTTTAAAACCCACATTGAAGTGTTAATATTAATCCGGAAGTCTATTGCTATTTTTGCAAATCTTAATACATATTTCTTAAGCAACTTAACTCAGATAAAATATTTTTCACAGATAATTCTTTTTTCCAAATCTTGACACTGTAATTTAGTTATGGAAAATTTCCTAAAACATTAAGTAACCAATATATTAAAAACTTTTATCCAAAATTGTATGTGCTCGTTCATTTAGCTTTGTTCCTGTCTTTTTAAACACCATTGTCAGTTTACATGGCACTTTTGGCTTCTCCAGTACACAGATTTTTGTTATTATTTTTCAGAGCTCAGAAAGAATGACCAGTCCCATGTGATTTTTGGTAGACGATATATTTCTATCTAAATCTTAGTGTCCGTGTCTTGAAGAAGCCTGGCAGCAGCAGCATTTTGATTAAACTGATAACTAAGGTTTCATGCCAGTTGGATGCACAGAAGTCTTGACTTCACATTTGTTGTGACTGCACTGCAATGAAGATAGATAGTTCAAACTATTCTGATTAAAAGTTCTGATCACAGTTGCATAATGGTTTGGCCACTCTGAATATGAAATAGGCTAAATGAATTATAGCACATGAACTTAATCAACTTCATCTTGTTTATGTCCAGGCTCCTCTCCAACTCATCAAGGTCATTTTGAATTTTAATACAGCTTTTAAGTGCTAATTGTCCTACCAAATTGGTGTCATCAGCAAATTTACTAAAGATACACTCTGGTTTATCACCCCAATCATTAATTTTTAAATTGTTTAATAGTAGCATACTAAGTATGACCCCAACAAAAAATATAGTTAGCACTTAAAATTTCAAAAGATGATACTTTATTGCCTGACAACTCAATATTTTCCATCGGTTAAAAAAATAGATTTGTTTCTTTTATTAAAGTATGAAGTTGTGTTTATCTGTGTGGAAATGCTAGTGTCAGGCATTTTGATCTTAGAACTAGAAAGTAGGGAATATGTCTATGTTAATCCTTGGTGATATTTTGATACACTATCACTTTTATTTGATTTGCCTGCCATTAAAATATCCCACCTATCATCCCTTCTTCTTTCTGTCTTATGTGACCTCAGTTTTACAGCAACCAATACTTGAAATATTTGGGGCCTGTACTTCACCACTGTGCCTGGTTCAATCACCTTAACATCCCATTACCCTGACCTTCCAAAGCCCTATACACATTTTTACTCCATTCTTCCTTAGGCAGAAACACATGCTCATACCTCAGAACTTGTCACAAAGATATGACATTTCAAAAATGTGGATGTCAAGCATCCTTCCACAACCATCCTCAGTTGTTGTTCCACCTTTATTTTAATATCCTTCTCTAATAATAATTTTACCTAATTTCAACACAGAATTTGTCAGCCCTATCATATTTCAAGATTCACATTTTCCTTCATACGCTGTTTCTTCTTTGCTCAGGCAAGAAAATCTATGGAATGGTATTATTATTCTTCAGCAAACCCAGCTTCGTACTCTTTGGCCTCTTGCCTATGTGCTTGACTTATTATACTAATTTCCTAGGGCTGCCATAAAACATACTACAAACTTGGTGGCTTAAAGCAACAAAGATATATTCTGTCACATTTCTGGATAATTTAAGTCTGAAATCAAGGTGTTGGCAGGGCCGTGTTCTCTCTGAAGGCTCTAGGGAAGAATCTTCCCTTGCCTCTTCCTCATTTATTTTGGTTGATGGCAATCCTTAGCATTTCTTGAATTCACTACAATTCTGCCTCACTACAATTTCTGTACTTATCTTCACATGACCTTATTCCCTTGAGGTGGGTCTTTCTATCCAAATCTCCCTCTCCTTATAAGAATACCAGTCGTTATAATTAGAGCCCCCCCTAATCCACATAAATTTATCTTAATTTGATAACCTCCGCAAAGATTCTATTTCAAAATGAAGTCACATTCTGAGGTTCTGGGTGGACATAAATTTTGAGGGGATATTATTCACATAGTATATGACAAGCTGTAATCCTTGTTAGACTCACAAAATTTCTATTGGATTTTTCAAACTGGATTTCATAGTATATCTGCAGAAAATAACATGTGAACTGGCCACTTAGAAATCATGACAACAAATCAGTAATACCCCTTACTATCCAAAATTCTTCCTATTCCTTAGAAATGAAAGTCCACCTTCTTAGGGGGTTATTTTACTTTTTCTTTAATTATCTAAAAAGTACATTTTAAGAAAGGAGATGACAACTCACATAACTAGCCACTGCCAATTTACTATAACCAGGACTGATATTCGGGGTCAATATTTATCCCATCGCCTTCCACTTACTGGAGAATTAGACCCCCAAAAGAGTTGCCCATTTTTTTCTCACTGTACTATTTTTTCTATTTTCACTTTTTTTTTTTTTCCAGATGGAGACTCACTGTCACCCAGGCTGGAGTGCAGTGGCGCAATTTCGGCTCACTGCAACCTCTGCCTCCCAGGTTCAAGTGATTCTCCTGCCTCAGCCTCCTGAGTAGCTGGGATTACAGGTGCCTGCCCCTATGCCCAGCTAATATTTGTTTTTTTTGTTTTTTTTGTTTTTTTTTTTTGAGACGGAGTCTCGCTCTGTCGCCCAGGCTGGAGTGCAGTGGCAGGATCTCAGCTCACTGCAAGCTCTGCCTCCCGGGTTTACGCCATTCTCCTGCCTCAGCCTCCCGAGTACTTGGGACTACAGGTGCCCGCCACCTCGCCCGGCTAGTTTTTTGTATTTTTTTTTAGTAGAGGCGGGGTTTCACCGTGTTAGCCAGGATGGTCTCGATCTCCTGACCTCATGATCCGCCCGTCTCGGCCTCCCAACATGCTGGGATTACAGGCATGAGCCACCGTGCCTGGCCTATTTTCACTATTTTCATTACCGTGCAACTACTGACTCATGTTCTGGTTGTTAGAAAACAACCTCCACTTATTCTATACTCATTTCTATTTCATCCTGCTATTTTTGGGAGTACTCTAGCCAACACTTCACTAAAATTATTTTATTTATATTTAATAATTCTATTTTGCCAAATTAAGTTTTCTATCTGTTTTTACCTTATGAGAAATTGTATCGCTATTCACCCCAGCTGACCACATTTTATATTTCTTAATATTTTTTGTTAGTTGCATGACAACAGAACTCTCCAGACTCCTTCTGTATTGCTTCAGTCATCAGAAGATGCAAATTTAATTTGTCTCTTCCTAATTTAACTAACTGCTCAGTGCTGGAGGGCTTTAGAACAACCATTTCAACCTTCTTTTCAGTATACTTCTGATTTCTAAATAGACTCCTAAAGGATGATTTCATCCCACAGCCTTGAGGTCTCTGATGTGTGTGTGTGTGTGTGTGTGTGTGTGTGTGTGTGTGTGTGTGTGTGTATAGCCTTAGTTTCTATCCAGTGATCCACCACTTAGGTGCTCAGAACAGAAACCTATATGCCACATTCTATTCTGGTCTTACCTCTGGTGTGATACACTTACTCTAGATTTCAAAACAAAATAAAGCAACAACAACAAACATGTAGACAGAGAATCAGAACAGATAAATAGTAGGGACCAAGAATGTTATCTCCAGGGAGAGTGTGGTGGGTAGAGGCAGCATAAAGTGTGAAGGTGTATACAGACTAAAGGGTAAATTATATTCAAGAGAAATAAAAAGATTCACGTACTAAGTTCAAGGAAAGAATATCAGGATACGAGGAGGGAGACTGTGAATGAGTCCAGATCATGTACATCATTCTAAATGTTAAAGAAGAAGACATTTATGCAGCCAACACACATGAAAAAAAGCTCATCATCACTGGTCATTAGAAAAATGTAAATCAAAACCACAATGAGATACTATCTCACACCAGTTAGAATGGCAGTCATTAAAAAGTCAGAAAACAACAGATGCTGGAGAAGATGTGGAGAAATAGGAACACTTTTTACACTGTTGGTGGGAGTGTAAATTACTTCAACCATTGTGGAAGACAGTGTGGTGATTCCTCAAGGATCTAGAACTAGAAATACCTTTTGACCCAGCAATCCCATTACTGGGTATATACACAAAGAATTATAAATCATTCTACTATAAAGACACATGCACAAGTATGTTTATTGTGGTACCATTCACAATAGCAAAGACTTGGAACCAACTCAAATGTCCATCACTGATAGACTGGATAAAAATAATGTCACACATATACACCACGGAATACTATGCAGCCATGAAAAAGGATGAGTTAATGTCCTTTGCAGGGACATGGATGAAGCTGGAAACCATCATTCTCAGCAAACTAACACAAGAACAGAAAACGAAACACTGCATGTTCTCACTCATGAGAACACATGGACACAGGGAGGGGAACAACACACACTGGGGCCTGTCAGGGTTTGGGAGGCTAGGGAAGGGATAGCATTAGGAGAAATACCTAATGTAAATGACGGGTTAATGGGTGCAGCAAACCACCATGGCACGTGTATACCTATGTAACAAACCTGCACGTTCTGCACATGTACCCCAGAACTTAAAGTATAATAATAATAATAATAATAATAATAATAATAATAAAGATAAGATGTCTTTGAAGAAAAATATGATAATACTTTATTCTTAAATTGAACTTGAATTAATTGACATGGTATGTATAATAATAAATAACGATGAAAAACATCCTTATAAATAACAAGTCACCACTGATGTGTTTTGGTATATTTAAAGTGATACTAATGGTTTTATTACAGTAAGGGAGACTCTTTCTTTGGTAAGTAATTAATAGTCATAATTTTAGTGGACAAATGTAAAAGTTGTGAATAATGAAGAAAAATAATGAAGAGTCTTCAGGACTTGTGTGTAAAGGGCAACAACAAAGTATTAGATACATAAATTTAAAATGCATTTGTAATGAATTAATACAATTTTGCAAAAATAAAGAAATTTTAACAGCATTTTAACAGTGTGAAAAATTATTAAAATTCTTAGTGAACATTAGAAATATTATAAGAAATAAATAAATCTTAGCAAAATAACATTTTAATAGTGTAACAACCATTCTTAATGTTCTTAAAGACCACAACAGTTTGACCCAAAATTAAGAGCATACAAAAAATTACAATTAGGAAATAATTTTAAAGAATTGAAATTAAGAAATAATATAAGAAATGGAGAGGATATAAAATCTGTGGAACTAGTCATGTGACCTTATAATATGGTTTCAGTCTCAACTAAGAATATTTTGTCTAAACTTGTGACTCACCAGGAAAACATATCGGTTGAGAATCTATTGATAAAGTCTGCCATTTAAATATTCTAACATTCCTTTCAGATAACTTCAAAATATATGCATGCATACAAACACACACACATACACAGTTGTATATCTGTGTAATATGATATACAGAGATATGTTTTAAATACTTATAAAAATCTTTTGTCAAAACAATATACATTATTAAAGCATAAAAGAACATTAAACATGTCTCAACATGCACAGCATTTTTTTCCCAAAGAATGTGTGTATTGCTTAGTAAAATATAATTTTTCAATTTTTTACAGCATACCATATAAGAAGTTAGATGTGTTTGGTGAAGCATTATAACTTATTCCCATAATAGAGTAATAAATACTTATTCTTAGAAGACAAATATAAACATTTCAAAAATGTCTCTTTATTGCTGCTTCCTTTTGAAAAGGGTTAATGACTTAAAATATTCTGGAAATGTATTTCCTTTTTAAGAAATACTTAAAACATATTTTTCAAAGAGCTACATAATTATAGATACAGTATATACTATTAATAAAACACAAACACATCTATAAATTTGCTAATGAATTTTAAAATCCACACATCTAAAAACAGAAGGTATTAAAACTGACTCAAGAAGAAATAATCTATTTATATACGTTTAATTATCGACGTTGAATCAGTTGTTAAAAGCTTTCTACCATCCAAGAAAAGAGAAAAAATAAATACAAACGAAACACATACAAAAAGTAAACCAGATGATTTTACAGGTATACTCTTTGAAGTCTTCAAGGAAGACATAAATAAAATCTTACGAAAACTTTTTCCCATAGGAGAACAAAATACCTCCTTTAATAACGGGGGGATATTAACAGCCATGAACCATATCTAATGCTAAACATGAGGGATGAGAAGATGGAGCAATTGTCAGAATCCAGAGACAGAGAGAATAATGTGGAGGGAGCTCTCTCTCTTTTGATTGTTCAAGGGTCCATTGAACGCCCACTCTACAACCAAACTGCTCTGTCATAGTTCATACACGGCAGTTCTGTTCAGCTCACAGAACATGGTCAAAATAAGATCTAGAAGGATTCACAAGAGATACATTCCACTGCTGAAAAACCTTATTTTGCAAAATTAAATATGCACACACACACAGATATACTCTTGGATAACAGAAACTTATGAATGCTTTATTAATTGTGTGTGTGCATGTGTATATTCTCATGAGTACATAAGAGGATGTTAACATTCAACAAGATCTTCTATAGAAATTTATTTCTCTTTGTTTTACTTTTCATTTTGTTGTGCTGAATTACAAAGATTGAAGCTATTCTAGGGAGTGAGCATATTTCTCCTCATACTTTCCCTACCATGCAGCTTAGTATGTATTTAAAATATTTCCCCACATCAATTGTGTATTCGAAGACTGAATTCTCCCCACGCAGTCATTATAAAGAATGAGGAAAAGTTATCTGAGGCTGGAAATCAATGGAATTCCATAGTAAATGACACAGAGTGAAAAACAGTAGTGTCAGAGTTGATGACAGAAAGGAAAACATCAAGATTACACATTGCTTTTTAGAAATGATTCTGGACTTACTCTGAATATGACAGAAGCCATTGGATGAATCTGATCTGAGGGGTGACCACATCTGACATATTTAAAAACGACCCTTCTGGGAAATAGAAACTAGACTTGTGAGGCAGCACAAATATGAAAGCAAGGGAATTAGGTGATGATTATATCAATATTCTAAGAAAGAGATGATAGATAACTGCTTGAACCAGAGTGTCTGCAGGGGATATAGTAAACAGTGGTCAGATTTGTTCATGGATAGTAAGGAGTTGGGAACATTAAAACATTTAGTGATGGATATACAGTTGACTCCTGAACAACCCTGGAGTTAGGGGCTGAGACCTCAGTATTTTTAAATTCATGTATAACTTTTGATGACAAACTTTTAACTACAAATAGCATACTGCTGACCAGAGCCTTACTGATGATAACATAAACAGTTGATAGTTGACTAGCACACATTTTCTATATTATATGTATTATATACCATATTTTTTTGAGACAGGGTCTGGCTCTGTTGCCCAGGCTGGAGTGCAAATGGAGTGATCACAGCTCACTGCAGCCTCCACCTCCCAGGCTCAAGCAATCCTCCTGCCTCAGCCTCCCAAGTAGCTGGGACTACAACCCCACCAAGCCTCACTAAATTTTGTATTTTTGGATTTTTTTGTTTGTTTGTTTGTTTTTGTAGAGAAGGGGTCTCCCTATGTTGTCCAGGCTGGTCTTGAACTCCTGGGCTCAAGTGAACCTCCTGCATTGGCCCCTTAAAGTGCTGGGATTAGAGGCATGAGCCACTGAGCCTAGCCTTATATACTGTCTTCTGACAACACAGATGCTAGAGGGAAGAAAAAGTTATTAAGAGAATCATAAGAGGTGTTCCATCAGACAGAGGTACAGAGAAGAGTACCCTGGCAGAGCAGGACAAACATTAAGAGAGGATTGCACAGGATAGCTGCAGCAATGTGGAGGTGATCCTCAATGTGCAGGTTCAGGAGCCCATGAGAGTGAGAGGCTTAGGCAAGGTGGACATCACCCTGCCTACTGGGTGGCACAGATACTGGGCATGAAAGCAGAAGGCTTGGATTGGCTTCTGTCCTGCTGCACCATCTGGTTTCCTGCGGGGCGACTGGGACCATGGCCTTTGGAGGGGTGGTCCCATGTATGCCACAGTATAAAGATTTTGGGAGGACCCAGAATGCTAATGGCTTCTCTACCTATGCATGTCTGGTGCTACTGGTGGCCAATACACTGCTGGTTTGGAAGGCATTCTGTGCTGTCTTTCCCATGGCAGAGCACACTCATGATCTTGACCTCTTTGCTGATGTTGGAACTCCATACTATGTCGGACTGGCAAAGGAACCAAATATAAAACGCCCGCCTTTGCAGACTCCCATTCTCAGCACATCTGGCACTGGGGCAGTTTCATGAGCTACCTACACTATGTCTTGGTCTTCACGAAGGTGACAGGCAGCCACACTTACCTGTTCATCCACTCTGCCTGCGGAAACCCTGGATTTCCTGGCCAAGGCCACACAGAGAGTGCAGGAGTCCTACCAGCAAGCCCGGCCACCTGTGCACACAGGGCACGAGCATCAAAATGGTGCTCGTGAGGACAAGCAGCGACACCTTCAAGACTGACCTTGCAGTTCTCCGTCTGTTGCAGGTGTTGGTGGACCTGGCCGTCCTGGGGCAGGGGTACGCCCTCGCCCACCACCTCCAGAATGTTGCGCCCATTGCAACGCCCCCGGCCAGAGCCACGTCCTCAGAGGCAGCCAGAGAGGACTAGGAAGTGTGGCACCCGCGCAGGCGCTGACTGGGACGCTGTGTTTCCCCGGATGCCGGAGGTCGGGCACTGTGTCCCTCTACAGGCTGACAGGGGTTCTGTGGGAAGAGATGGCGTCTGAGCGTCAAGTTCTGGATTAGGACCCTGTGGAGGTCTCAGGGCGGGCGGTGGGGACCACTGTATTCTCCAAGGCAAGAACGCGGAGAATGGATTTTCTCACTCCGAGGGGTGGAGAGGTCAGGTATTTGTTTGTTTTGTTTTGTTTTGTTTTGAGGCGGAGCTTTGCTCTTGTTGCCCAGGCTGCTGGAGTGCAGTGGCACGATCTAGGCTCACTGCAACCTCTGCCTCCCGAATTCAAGGGATTCTCCCGCTTCGGCCTCCCAAGTAGCTGAGATTACAGGCGTGCACCACCACGCCCGGCTAATTCTGTACATTTAGTAGAGACAGTGTTTCACCATGTTGGTCAGGCTGGTCTCGAACTCCTGACCCCAGGTGATCCACCAGCCTTCGCCTCCCAAAGTGCTGGGATTACTGGCGTGAGCCACCGCCCAGCTTAGGCGTTTTTAAGGTGATAGTAAAAGCGTCTTTTCCCACTTCCTCTGAAACACGCACTCGTACACACACACACACACACACACACACACACACACACACACACCTGGCCTGAACCTGAGCAGGGAAACTTCAGGCCCTGAAGGACAGCGGACGCTCAGGAACCTTCCCTGATCTTGGTGGGTCTTAGCCCCAGCTTCCAGGATCCCACCCAGCCGCATCTCTGGCCTCCTGGTGGGTTGAGGGACTGCGGACCCGGAGTGCGGACGCAGAAGCGAGAAGGAGACATGGCGTCAGGAGTCCCCCATGTCGCTCGATCTCTAGAGCCTTAGGCCTCAGCGCGCCCCTGACTGGATACCCTGGTTGGACTGGCTTGGCCTCTGAGCCCCAACGCGTTGGGCACCCACAGCAGTGCGTGGGTGTTCTCTGCCCCCGGTTCTCGTGGAAAGGAGGCCGCAAGGACGCAGTGGTCCCCGTGCTCTCGATTTTCTGGCCAGATTCGGCCTTCAGAGCGGCCACCTCCGGGGACTTAGCCCTGCCACCCTAGTGCGCACCCTGACGCCTCGCTGCCTTACTGGCTGTTTCCGGGAGAAACTAGGGTGGACACCCCGGGGAAAGCGGGCCAGCCCGGGACCCAACCTGGCTGGGGATGAGCCAGACTGCGCCCAGGAGTGTTCCAGTCAGTCTCCAGTTCTGAGTCCCAGCGACCCCCGGACAGACCCGGAGGCCCCCGGGGAGGAGGAGGAGGCCTGGAATGGGCTGCGCCGACACAGCCCCAGCCACCTCCCTGCGGAGAGGGCGGGTGAGTCTCCCCTTGCGGAAAACCCCTTTATTCTAAGTTTCCTCCACACCGCCGGACACAGCTTTGCAGCCCATCTTCCAGGACAGAGAGAAGACGTCGAATCAGGGGAGGGGATGCCGGCAAGGCGCCCTAAGGATCTGCAGGGCCCGGCTGCTGGGACGCCTTGTCGCACCCTCTGCTGCCCTGGGCTCTGGGCCTGAAGCGCCCTCCAGGGCGGTGGGCGGCAGCGCAGGTGCCCCTGCTGTCCTCTGCCCGCTGCCCACCCGGCCGTCTTGGGTCCCAGAGTTCAGGAGAGTCCACTGCTTCTGGCGGCAATGGGAGCAGCTATTCTGATTTGTCACACCGTATTCTGCCCGCCTCCCCGTTTCCAGTTTAACACGAGATCATACCGTTCTCACCAGTCCTGCGCTGCCTCCAGACTGCCCCCTAGGCCCCAGGGTTCTAGGTGCTTCCCTGCGGCTCCCATAGGGGTCTACTTTCCTTCTGGAGGGTGGATGGGCAGCTTCCGTGTAGAAGTTAACGCTGTCAGCGCCAAAACGCTAGGACTTCAGTGTTATTTGCTGCGGCTGGCGGGAAAATGTTCAAAGTTGTTTCTTCCTCCTAAGTTGTTCTCAGAAAACAAAACAAACAAAAGAACTCTTGAGTGCTTGAGTGAGGATCTTGCTTAGCTCTTTGGCCTGCAAGATGCTTTGAACATTTCAATTTTTATTTCTAATGAAGGGTAATGTTTGTAGAGGTAATTGCCTGCAAATTAAAATGTCACCAATTTGAGTCGTGGTGATGGGGAACGAATGTGCCCCCATGTGGCGAGTTTGAATGAATAAACCCTTTGTGGATCCAGGAAGAAAAAAAATCATCAGGATGTAGGAAACTGTGCCTGAATTTTCTGCTTGAAGCTACAAATCTGTCAGTTTCCAGGGCACATTAAAAGGAAGTCAGTGAGAACTTTGGTAGGGAATAGGGGAGCAAGTACTGTGTCCACGGAATCGACAACATTCAACGGTTGGGAAAATTAACAGAATCTAGCAAAGAGTTCTGACGAGTATCTACCAGGGAAGTAAGTTAAAAATCTGAAAAGGAAATGTCCCCCAAATCAAGGAAAAGGCACTTTTTCAAGAAGGATAAAGTGATCACCTGTTTCAAGTACTGGCAGCAGGTTATCCTGAGGACTTAGAATTGATCTTTTATTTTTTTGCATTATGAATTTTAGGGGTGATTTTGTTAGGAGTTCAAATTCATGAAAACTACTAAGTGCTACCCTTTTAGAGATTACATATTCATGCTTACATTTTTTGAGTCAGATTAGTAATATAAGTACAATTTTTCTTAAGGAATCGTCCCATTGTTTTCTTTGGGATTGAGAAAACCTAACTTCATATTCACACACTTTTTAAAAATACGTGCTTAATTTTTTCTTGAACCCTAGCTGGTAACATGCTTATTGATATAGACAATAAATAAATTTATTATTTAACTGCAAACAAATTAATATTAAAATGTTATTATGTTACATATAAAACATAATTTCATGTAATGTGATTATTCAATTGAATTTTAGTTGATTCATAACAAAAGTCTTATTGGAAAGAACTGAGAAAATAACAAGAAGATAGATGATAGATAGACCCAAAGTGAAAATTACAGATATTAAATCTTTTTTTTTTTTTTTTTTTTTTTTTTTTGAGACGGAGTCTCACGCTGTTGCCCAGGCTGGAGTGCAGTGGCGCGATCTCGGCTCACTGCAAGCTCCGCTTCCTGGGTTCACGCCATTCTCCTGCCTCAGCCTCCTGAGTAGCTAGGACTACAGGCGCCCGCCACCGCGCCCGGCTAATTTTTTGTATTTTCAGTAGAGACAGGGTTTCACTGTGGTCTCGATCTCCTGACCTTGTGATCCGCCCGCCTCGGCCTCCCAAAGTGCTGGGATTACAGGCTTGAGCCACCGCGCCCGGCCAGATATTAAATCTTAATACAGTTAATGGGGCTATTATCTTATCCTTAACCCTCTTGGTACTTCATGGTATAGAAATTTTTTTTATAATGATGGTTTAATGCATTTATAATCATATTTTTATAGAGAACCATTGGAATTAAGTAAAACCAAGATCATTTGATGATAATGTCTCATTTCTGTTAATTTTTTCACATGGAAAACAACAGACAAACTCAAATTTTGAAAATACATTAAATTTGAATTTCGTATACTAACATTCATTTAGCATAGTGCTAAGACTGTTTGCTTTTCGGACTTAATATGTGATGATTACAGGTTTATTTTTCCATTAATTTTCAGCTAGGAATACAGAAGATATATTTTGTCCCACATAATCTGCTAACTCTGTATGAGATTGGTGGGAAATATGCATGCTATTTACTGTGTCATTTCTGAAAGACACAGCTTTCATTATTTTCCTAACCGGTTTTTATTTATCAGCTGCCACTTTGGCCACATATATGTATGTACAACTGACTTCTTTTACATTTAATTGTAGTCATGGGAGTCTATTAGTGACTCTAATAAGAAATTTCTAATCCAGAGTGTTTTTTTTTTCTGTTTTGTTTGCTTCATTAATCATATTCGGGCCGGGCGCGGTGGCTCACGCCTGTAATCCCAGCACTTTGGGAGGCCGAGACGGGCGGATCACGAGGTCAGGAGATCGAGACCATCCTGGCTAACACGGTGAAACCCTGTCTCTACTAAAAAATACAAAAAACTAGCCGGGCGAGGTGGCGGGCGCCTGTAGTCCCAGCTACTCGGGAGGCTGAGGCAGGAGAATGGCGTAAACCTGGGAGGCGGAGCTTGCAGTGAGCTGAGATCCGGCCACTGCACTCCAGCCTGGGCGACAGAGCAAGACTCCGTCTCAAAAAAAAAAAAAAAAAAATCATATTCAGTATATATAAGCTAATTAAATAAACAAAATTTCTATACAGTGGTTCTAAAGCTTACTATTGTGAAGGAAGTCATTTTGGATTATAGCAATACATACTTTTACGCATACATACAGAAACATATACACCAACCTCTACAACAGATATTAGTAATGTTTTTTAAACTGAGATATCCAGTTGTACAAATTCTACCTGTGTTTATTTTTTCTTTATGATTTATATATATATATGGAAGTATATTTCATTACCAGCATGATGATGTCAGTGCAATCTAGGAAAAACTAACATACACACACACACACACACACACTCTCACACATACACACAAGATTGATTTCAAATTTTTTTTTGCCATGGTCTCTTTTATTGGCTAGCAAGTTACTCTCTATATATGTACATACACACACACACACACAAATCTTGAAGGAATCATGTAGGTCTACAAAATTTGCTTTTCTAAATTCGTAATATATGTTCTACCAGTGAAGAAGTTTTCCTCATGATAAAATAAAATGTAAAAGACTAAAAATAATTACATTATATTACACAAATATAATTTTGTATGAGACAATAGTAAATAGTCTCAAAATATGATGTTACAAAATGATATATGTGGTACACAAAAAGTAACATTTTGAAAACCTACATTGATGAAATGGGGAAAAGTGTACTCAGAAATTTGGAAATTTATTTTTTTATGGTAACTCATAACACTAAAACATTTTTTTCAAGTCTTTAAGTTTTTCAAAAATATTTTCAAGAGATAAAAATAAAAGTTAAAGTTATAAGGTACACACACACACGTGCTTAATTTATATATATATATTAACTTATTAATATATATATGTGTGTGTGTATATAGTATGTGTGTGTATATATACTATTGATTACCCCAAGAGAGATGGAGACAGAGAATTGATTAGGAATGGCATAATTCAAATTCCCAGTAGAAATTGCATCATTGCATTGTTCTCTTCTGAGGAGAGGGATTGTGATAATATTAATGAAGAAGAAGAAACTTGGCAAAAGGCCCAAGCTCAATCCAAAGAGAGCTAAAATTATGTCACATTATCTCTAGGAGAAATGGTAGGTGATGAGTAGACATAGCTTTCTATGATGCATGAGGGAATTGTCTTTTGGTGAGGAAATTAACAATTATCACATTATTAAATAAACACTAAATCTGAAGCCATAACTACACAAGTCTATTGAGGAAGAAAATAATTATGCTAATATTTCTGATTTTAAATTTTGTGTATAATAAGCATACAACTGAAGAAAATAAAATGTTGCATTCAAATGAGCTGTTTTTAATATGGAGAAAATTCAAGCTCATCTAAATAGAAATATTGGTGGGATGAAAAAAATAAGTATGTTGGAGGCTGAAAACTGTTCTCCATACAGGAGAACACATCTCCTATATGGAGTGAGAGAGAGAAAAAAAAATTTCAATTACATATCAGATTAAAAGCAAGAATGAGAAATTTTCCAAATTCAATAAATGCATGGGGGTCAGATGCAAGCATACAGAAAACTGCTGGACAAAATTCATCACTAGGGAACCACAGATCAAAAGGACACTGAACTACCACCTCACACCTATTAGGACAGCTACTCTCAAAAAAAAAAAAAAGTGGGCCGGGTACGGTGACTCACACCTGTAATCCCAGCACTTTGGGCGGCTGAGGCAGACAGATCACAAGGTTAAGAGTTCAAGACAAGCCTGGCCAATATGGTGAAACCCTGTCTCTACTAAAAATACAAAAATCTAGCCAGGCATGGTGTCGCACACCTGTAGTCCCAAGTACTCAGGAGGCTGACGCAGGAAAATCGCTTAAACTTGGGAGGTGGAGGTTGCAATGAGCTGAGATTTCAGCACTGCACTCCAGTCTGGGCAACAGAGGGAGATTCTTTCTCAAAAAAAAGAAAAAAAAAAGTGTTGATGAAGATGTGAAGGAATTGGAAACTTTGTGCACTTTTGCCCAAAATATAAACTGGTACAGCTACTATAAAAACTGCTCTTCAAAACATTAAAAAATGAAGAACAAAATGATGCAGCAATTCTACTTCTGGTTACATACGCAACATAATTGAAAATAAGATCTCAAAGTGATATTTACACATCAGTGTTCAGAGCAGCAATATTCACGGTAACAGAAATACAAAATCCACCCAAGATCCTTCGATGTATTAATGAATAAAATGTGATATACACATACAATGGAATATTACTCAGGCTTAAAAGGACATTCTAACACATTTGACAACATAGATGAACCTTGAGGACACTATTCTAAGTGAGGTAAACCAGTTGCAGAAAGACAAATAGTGTGTGAGTCCACATATAGGAGGCATCTGCGTAGTCAAATTTATAGGAACAGAAAGCAGAACAGTAGTTGACAAAAGCTGAGGGAAGAGACAAATGGGGAATTGTCTAATGGATATAGAATTTCAGTTTTATAAGATGAAAGAGTTCTTGAGATTCCTTGCAACAACAATGTGAATATACTTAACACTACTGAACTCTACACTTGAAAATGACTGAGAAGGTACATTTTATGTTAAATGTAATTTACCACTTTTTTTTTTTTTTAAAGAAACAAGTTCCTGGAAAGCTGAACATATTGAATAAAACCAATTCTGTTGATCTTAGCATTTAAAATCCTGGATGGGATATGAAGTATATCTCAGGACATTTTGGGTATGTAATACTCTGCTCCCTGTATACATAGTGTATTCCTGAAAGATTGATATTTTTTTAAAGTAAATTATAGTCATTCATAAGCACAAATTTTCATGTGAAATTTTGTATATACACAATATTGTGTGCGTTCTTTTTATGACTTTTACAAAATATTATTACAACATGTAACATTGTAATTTTACATTCCAAGTCTCAAATTTTGAAAATGTTCATATAATGCATAGGTTTGTCCTTTATATGGGAAAATGTTCCATTAAAGTGCTGAGTTTTATACGAACATTAGCGGTTGCCATACCTTTATCTTTTAAAAATCTAACAGATAGGAAATCCAACTACATTTATGTTATTCTCTATTATATACCATTGAGATAATCTACTTAGATGTTAGAAAAAAAATGATACTGAAAAGGATTTTTAGTACAGACAATTTTTTGAGTTGGAACATGAAATGCTTCCATTGCTGCTGGTCCATTATTTTTCACTTTATGAAACTATATATGCTCTCAGAACGCTTATAAAAATAACAGAAAATAAAGTATTGGAATATTTATAAATTTAATAAATAATTCTGATTATGAAAGAACCATAAAAATAAAGAGTCCTCCTGGTAAAGCGAATTATTCACATTTGTAATTTGATGCATGTGGTGTGTGACTGTTTTAGAAAATCTACGTAAATATAATTCAAGCTTTGGAAGTTTATTTCTACTTTACACCTAACCATATCAAAGTGGTAAGAAAATCAGTAAAATAAGAAACTGATTCCTCTAATCTGAAGTATTTTTATTTTTTATTTTTTGCCAAATATCCCAAAGTAAGATAATTAGAACTAAACTGAAAATGTTGCAGGTCATGTTTTCACAAAATGTGACATTTCATGTCATTGTTATGCAAACAGTGGCATCAAATTCAGTCTGCACCAATCATATTTTTATTTTAATATTTTAAGCAACATGGTTCTAATCCATTTAAATGAGTGCATTTAATTTAGTAAGTCATAAAATATTTCTTAGTCATAAAAACACACCAAATTTTTTTGGCTAAGTCTTACTAAAACTTATAATATCTAACCTCTTTAAAATATATATACCTTTGGTTTCTGTTTTAAAAATTTTCTCTTAGCTTCAAGTAACTTTATAGTAACTTTATAGTACTTTTTTCTTCCTAGCTAATTCTACTGTTCTTGGAAATAATAGAAGAAAAAGAATTTACCTTTTGAGTACAAGAGCGGTGAAGCAGGACTGGTAGTTTGGATAGGGAACATTGTACAAAATCTAGTTTAAAAAATCTAAAGAGTCTGAAGCATTGTCTGCTGGTTATCACATCTGGTACCTATGCAAATTTCCTTGAGCAGATGTTAGAAAATTCTTGAAATTCTATTCAATAGGATCATTCAGAAGTTCAGTCTGGTCTTCGTAAATAAAACCCAGCATAAATGATGCATAGAGCTCCTAGCTGTGCTCCTTATGTGCTGCAGTCAGATCCAACACCCCCTGGGACAAGACATCTGGAACTATATGCCATTGTATTTGACTAATCTTTCTCCTGAATACCAGCTTAAAATTGCCCATTATTCCAAGAAATTCAGAGAAGCACAAATAGACACAAAGAGCTAAAATAAGACATATTTTGTATAGTATTATATATATATACATAAAATGAAATAATGGCACATCTTTGTATATTTGAGTATGACACTAAGTCTCTGTTTTTATTTCCTGCTGGAAATGTATTCATAAAAATACTTATTGCAGAAATCTAGTATATGATATATACTAGCAAATGTTTGGACTATGTTGAAAAATCAATAAACCTCATAATTCATTCACTAAATAACCAGAATTTTTACAGGTCTGATTTTTTTAAATTATTTTTATTTGAGTTTTGCAAAGCTTTATCTATCAATCAGAAACATTAACCAAATATGTCTTAACATAGAGATATTTTGGTAGACATTACTTGTGAGCACTGATGTTTCTTTTTTCAACCCGGGGATATAAATGTCTATACTTTTCAGCACTCTTTTAGTTAGCAGGACCATAACTAGCAATACTGATATTCTATCGACAAAAGAGTTTTGTATCATGTCTAGCCTTAAATATTGGCTTACTTAGTAGGAGATAAGCAGCAAGGAAAATGAGCATTGAGGCTGTAAAAATGTTTGTTTTAGTGCAATACCGTGACACAATGAAGTGGCCGTGTTGTCTGAGGTGAATATCTGAAGTTTGTCCAAGGAAATCGTGAACACAGACATGCAAGGAATGAGCCAAAGTATAATAAGTGAGTGACCAGAAGTTTAATAGGCGAAAGAAAGAGGAAAGCTCTCTTGTGCAGAAGAAGAGAACTGGTTCTTTGGTTTGTGGCAAGATGCCAATGGTTTTATAGATGAGCTTGAGGAGTTGGTATCTGATTTACATAAGACAAAAGATTGGTTGGACCAAGTGTGTCATTTACAAAGAAGCTGGCCATCCTACCATAATCTTTTACTATGTAGATGTGTTTTCTACCTGGCAGATGCCATGTCTGTTCCTTATTGCACACATGGTGACAAAGAAAAGGGAAGATGGAGCTTCAGTATTGGATGTGCCTGGCTGCTAGGTAGCCCTTTTCTATTGGCACAGCTCCTGGCATTCACTTATGCCAGTTTCCAGTTTGCTTATTTATGTCTGCAGCTTGATTTTTTAGGCTGGTTTTGTTAGAAAAAAAAATGATTTGGGAGCTGCTTTTTATTAAAAGGGATACCTTGTCGAAGACTCTCTTACCCTCACTAACTGCCTAAATAATTTCTTTTTAGCTCTGTATCAAAAATATATAGTATTTTTGTTTTCAGATAAATTTGCAAGTATCGTATATGTCCACTGAATCTAAAACTTTTGGGATAAATGTTGGAAATCAAATTTTATGGACTGTGTTGGTTACTACTGGCTGCATTTGACAAAATATCATCAGCAAGAGATAAGCTGGGGGGTGAGGAGGAAGGCCAGATTTCACACAGGAATGAGAGAGTAAAGATAGGCTAAACACGTAGAGACTTGTTGCATTAGAGTACCTGACTGCTTTTAATCCCCAGAAGGTAAAAAAATGGAGTATAAGAACTTAAATAACCTTTGAATAAAAAATATTTCAGTCTAATATAGTGCTCGAATGCAAGAATTAGTCCAAGGGATGGAAGCATTAAAATTGCTTGACCAGGTGAGGTGGCTCACATCTGTAATATCGGCACTTTGGGAGACCAAGGCGGACGGATAACCTGAGGTCAGGAGTTTGAGACAAGCCTGACCAAAATGGCGAAATCCCATCTCTACTAAAAATCCAAAAAAAAAAAATAGCTAGGCATAGTGGCAGATGCCTGTAATCTCACCTACTCAGGAGGCTGAGGCAGGAGAATCATTGAACCTGGAAGGCGGACATTGCAGTGAGCCAAGATCGCACCACTGCACTCCGGCCTGGGCGACAGAGCGAGACTCCATCTCAAATAAATAAATAAACAACAACAAAAAACTTAAAACCTGTTAAGGACGCCTTAGGATAATGCCTGACAAATAGTAAGATTTTGATCAAAGTTGGACATTCTTGCCATAGCATATTTATAAGTTATACCTATATCTATGTCTACACATTTAAAATTAAATATGGGATAAGTTGTGCAACAAACATACTTGACATGTAAGAGGCTTATCATACTAACGCTGCTTTTTCACAAAATAATGTCTGCTTCCTGGCAACCAGCACTGTAAGGTCACATCTGTGGTACGTATTGGGACAATGCTATCCTTGGGAAATACACTCTTTTCTCAGTCAACTTGGAATCTTGGGTGTCTAAATCCCTAACACTAAAAAGGCCTGTGGTTTTTATGGCAATACATGTGTATTATTTAGTTACTGCTCTGTATGAAACCCACTGGTTTCTATGAGTTAAAATAACAATGAGCTTACTCAGGATTCTGTAGGTTGGTAGTTTAATCGAGGATTAGTTGGAGATCATTGTTCTGGTGTTGAGTGATTTCAGGTAAGTGTCCTCTTGCATTAACAGTCTGTTAGAAGTGTTGACTTGAGACCAACTGATGTACGCTGGTATTAGCTGCAATTCCTCATCTCTGCTCCGTAAAGCTCTACGATGTTTACCTAAGTTTCTTTTTCTGCCAAAGACAGAGTTCCACCACATTTCTGTTAGTCAAACAATACTCACCGTATAGGGAAGTAGACATCACCACTTGATAGGAAAAAACTAGAAAGCCGCATTGTAAGAACTTATCACAGAATTTAACTAGGAACAAATATAGACCTCTCTTGAGACAAAAATAAATCAGGAGAAATTAGAACTTCCAACCTAGCTAATAGAATTTCCTGAACTAAGACCTTTTAGAATTAAAAAATCAAATTTATTTAAAGTCTTTTTATACATCTAGCCCTAATATTTATACAAACTTCTTGTTCTTAAATACAGAGTCATTTTTGTATTTAACAATATCACCAAAGTGGCATTTGATGGCATTTTTAAATACTAAATATACTTTAACAAATTAACACCAAAGTAAAGACTTAAAAACAACAAAAATTTATTCATCTTACACTTCTGTACGTCCTAACTCCTAAAATCCAGGTATTGGCATTGTTGTGTTCCTTTTGGATGCTTTAGGGAACATTCTGCTTTGGCTTTTCCAGAAGGGGCCACCTACATTCCTTGTCTTATGACCTTTCCTCTGTGACCTCTATTTCTTACATCACATCTCTTTCTCTGACTCTAAACCACCTGGCCACTTCTTTTAAGAACTTTGTGATTACACTGGGGCACCCAGATAATCCAGGATAAACTTCACATCTCAAAGTCTTAATTTAATCACATTCACAATGTCTCTTTAGCCCTGTAAGGGAACATGTTCCCAAGTTTCTGAGATTCATATGTGACCAGAAGTGCAGGAGGCATGAGAGGGATAGAATTATGCCTACTAAAAATATCTCATTAGAACTGAGCTTTGAGAAGAGCAACTTGTGGTATAGATGTTTCCTAAGTATCAGAGCATCTTATGTTTATGGTACATAATACTGCTGCTGTTTTGGGTTATGGTATCTTTCTATACACATAGTAATTGAAAGAAGCCCCATATAGGAATTTATTTTTAATGGTAACATTCATCACTGGCTTTCACCTTAAACATTCTCAGTTATTTTTCTGAGAATGACAATTTTAACCATGTTAATATTTAAAATAAAAATGATAGATGGTAAAAATTCTAACAATGTAATATAAAGATCAAAATAAGAAATTTTAAATATTGAATGTGACATTTTCTTAACTCCAACTTAAAAGAAAACCCCATTCACAGAAAAAAAAAAAAAATGTTGCTAAGTTGCAGTATCCTTCAAAACTGCTATTGTCATTTAAATAAAACTCCTAGAAATGAACCCTTTAAATTTGCCTTTGCTCTTCCAGTCTTGATTATAAAACATAAGGTTGTGCAATCAATAATTTCTGGAGTTAAGAAGATTTATTTTTTCGTAACTTTTGATAACTTTTCCTTCATGTAAAACCTCTGAGGCATTTAGGAATAAAACATGAAATTTCAATAAGTCCCTTTCACATAAGCATTATATGCTTCGCACTACCTGATTAGACAATACTATTGGATTTTGGTAGCTTTTGTTTCTCTCGTTCTTGTCTGACTAATAGTTATCAGTATTACAGTGTAATTAATCCAAGACAAAACTGAACTAAATTGTTTGTGATGTGTTAGTAAGAGTTATGCCAAAACTTGAACTGAGCAAGCTAAAAAAGGTTTATCTATTTGGTGGTAGGAAAGAAAGTCAAAGCTTTTCCTTCTTTGGTATTACAACTCAAAACTGTGTTTTACATAAAGCAACATATGAAAGCACAAAGGCAAATAAAGTTGTTACGTGATATGGTTTGGATTTGTATCCCTGCCCAAATCTCATATAGAATTGTTACCCCCAATGTTTGAGGAGGGGTCTGGTGGGAGGTGATTGTATCATGGGGACAGATTTCCCCCTTGCTGTTCTCATGATGGTGAGTGAGTTCTCAGGAGATCTGTTTGTTTAAAACTGTGTAGCACCTCCCCTTTCACCTCTTCCTCCTTCTCCAGCCATGTAGGATGTGCCTGCTTCCCCCTTCTACCATGACTATATCTTGAGTCCTCTCCAGCCATGCTTGCAGTAAAGCCCACATAACCATAATCCAATTAAACCTATTTTCTTTATAAATTAACCAGTCTCAGGTAGTTCTTTATAGCCATTTGGGAATGGATTAATATAGAAAATTGGTACTGAGAAGTGGAGCACTGCTATATAAAGATACCTGAAAACATGGAAGCGACTTTGGTACTAGATAATGGGCAGAGGTTGGAACAGTTTGGAGGGATCAGAAGAAGGCAGAAAGAAAAGGGAAAGTTTGGAATGTCCTAGAGACTTTTTAAGCTGCAGTAACCAAGTTGTTGATAGTAATATGGATAATGAAATCCAGGCTTGAGGTGGTCTCAGTTGGAAATGAGGAACTTGAAGTGAATGAGAGGAAAGGTAACTTTTGTTATGCTTTAGTAAAGAAGTTGAAGGCATTGTGGCCCTGCCCTAGGGATCTGTGGAACTTTGATTTTGAAAGAGATGATTTAGGGTATCTGGCAGAAGAAATTTTTAAGCAGCAAAGAGTTCAAGATATGTCCTGATATGTTCTTACAGTGTAAGATATGTTCTTACCGTGTATGCTCATATGCCTGAACAAAGAGATGATCTGAAACTGGAATATATATTTAAAAGGGAAACAGAGGATAAAAGTTTGGAAAATTTGCAGCCTGACCATGAGTTAGCAAATAAAAACCCACTTTCTGGAGAGGAATTCTAGCTGACTGCCAAAATTTGCAAAAGTAAAGAGGAGCCCCACATGTTAATAGCCAAGACAATGGGGAAAATGCCTTGAAGGCATTTCAGAGACCTTCAGCATAGCCCCTCCCATCACAGGCCTGGAGGCTTAGGAGGGAAGAATGGTTTCAAGGGCCGGGCCCAAGGCCCTGCTGCACTGCGCAGCATAGGGACACTTCTCCCTGCATGCCAGCCACTCCAGCTTCATCCTTGACTAAGGCCCCAGATACATTTCAGACTGCTGCTGCAGAGTGTGAAAGCCCTACACTTTGGCAATTTCCATTTGATATTAAGCTTGTGTATGCACTGAGGGCAAGAGTTGAGCCTTGAAAGCCTCCACCTAGATTTCAAAGGATGTATGGGAATGCCTAGATGTCCAGGCAGAAGTCTGCTGAAGGAGTAGAACCTTCATGGAGAACCTCAACTGGGACAGTGCAGAGGGGATATGTGGGGTGTGAGTCCCCACACAGAGTCCCCACTGGGGCATCATCTGTTGGAGCCATAAGAATAGAGCCACCATCTTCCAGATCCCAGAATGGTAGATCCATTGAAAGCTTTCATTGTGCACCTGGAAAAGCCACATACACTGAATGCAAGCCCATAAAAATAGCTGAAGGGGCTGTACCCTGCAGAGCCACAGGGATAGAGATACCCCAGATATTGAGAGCCCATTGCTTACATCATTGAGGCCTGAATGTAAGACATGGATTCAAAAGATATTACTTTGGATCTTCAAGGTTTAATGACTGCCTTGCTGGGTTTTAGACTTGCATGGGGCCTGTAGTCCCTTGGTTTTGGCAGATTTCTCACTTTGGAAATGGGTATATTTACCCAATGCCTGTACCCCCATTGTGCTCTTGGAAGTAACTAACTTGTTTTTGATGTTATAGGCTCCTAGGCAGAAAGGACTTGCCATGTCTCAGATGAGAATTTGGACAGTGGAATTTTGAGTTACTGTTGAAATGAGTTAAAATTTGGGAGACTGTTTAGAAGGGAAGTTTGTATTTCACAATGTGAGAAAGACATGAGATCTGGGAGGGGCCAGGGGCAGAATAATATGGTTTGAATTTGTGTCCCTATGCAAATCTCATGTCAAATTGTAAACCCCAATGTTTAACATTAGATCATGGGAGTGAGTCCCCTGTCACTTTCTTCTGGCAGTGACTGAGTTCTCATGAGATACTGTTGTGTAAATGTGTGCTTCTTCCTCCTGCCCCAGTCATGTAGGATGAACCTGCTTCCCCTTCATCTCCTACCATGATTTTAAGTTTTCTGAGTCCTCCCCAGCCATGCTTTCTGTACTGCCTGTGGAACTGGGTGCCAATTAACTGCCCCTCTCTTTTTTTATAAATTAGCCAGTCTCAGGTAGTTCTTTATAGCAATGTGAGAACAGACTTGTACAGTATGCTTTATAAATATAAGGATTGTTTTATGAATGTCATTTTATTTATGTGTATCAAGGACTACTTAAAATAATAGACTAAAAATTTTAACCAATGAATAATTTCAGATTATTTCTTATCGTTCTTTCTCTTGAATGAAGGCAATTAACTCTACCCTACTCTTATAGGGCCTATTATTTATCAGGGTATGTAACACACAGGACATTGTTCATTGTCTATATTTCTTTAGATATCACTTTTCCTCAAAAACAAGTTATGTATGTGGAAATTTTAGCATACAAAGAATATTAAAATATACTACCAAGAAAATCATACTCTTACCTGTAGTAAGAAAAATCTTTTACATATTAAACATTTGATCTGGTAAAATTTAGGTGATGATTTGCATGTAAATGTCCTATTTATCATAGGGATGATGGAGAATATGTAAAATATCCTGGGGGCACAATATAGGATACTATAAAGCAGTTTGAAGCAATATATCAGGTATACACAGAACAATATGAATGAAATATCTATATATATGTGTGTGTGTGTGTGTGTGTATACTCATATATGGTACTGAGGAAAAAGCAAATAATATAATAAGATATACAAAATAGTATACATGAAAATTAATTTTGTAGACATACAAGAGTATTAAATTTATTGTTAAAATATATAAAATAAATGAACATATATAAAACATCTAGGAATAGTGGTCTTTAGGTTGTAGGGAATTGGGAATAACAATAAACAAACTAAAATAAAAAGAAAATAGATAATAAATAAATGAATATAAATAAATCACTAAAATAACAGAAGTGTCTTGCATAGACCAGTGCAGATTAAACACAATTTGTCCCCTTAAAGACCATCCATGACCCTTAGTCAAATATCAGTGCAATAATAATATGTAACTAGCAATTTATAAAATCTCAATGGCTTACAGAAGTAACCAATCATTTGGCCTGTGGTTTTGTAAGTGAGATAGAGCAGCTTAAATTCAAGGTATTGTTAAACTTCATCTGTCTTCCCATTCTCATGGTCCAAAAATGACCCAAGGTGTGGGTTTTTTATAGCAAATAATAGAAGCACAAGTGTGCAGACAAGATCTCCAAGCACATTTAAAGGCTTTGTTCCCATTTATTCACAATTATTCGATTTGTCAAATCATGTCACATGGCCTAGCTCAATGTGTCAGCCTGAGTCTGTCAGTAACATATATTTTACATCTACTGGGGCAGTGTTATGTTACATGGTGAAGATTATATGTACGATATATAGAGCCCACATATACACCCACACATATGTGTGTCACTGTTTCCCAGAATCAGTGTATATGTGTATTACTGTTCCTCAGAGTTGAGGAGTGGAAACTGAGAACAATAATTTTATTTTTCATAGGATGCATATACCCTGATACCACAACTGAAAACAAACACATCTATACAAAGTTATAAAAAAAAAAAAGAAGAAATAATAATATTCAAAGACTTTCAAAAATAAATAAGACAAAATATACTTTTAAATGAGGCTTCTTCTGTTTGAAACCCTTTTCTGATGTTTGTTGACTTTTTTGGTAAAGCAATTGCATCTTTCATTTGATCATTTTTCTTTCTCTTTAAGCAAGTACTATAGTTTCTCTCTTTTAAATTCTTTTTTTAGGTTGCACACATTACCAAAAGGGCTTCCCAAATTATGGACCTCTTTCCTGTGTTATAATCTGAGACTTCCCATCCTTCAGTGCCTCTGTATGTCATTTATAAGGAATAACAACAAAATCTATTTAAAAAGGCACAAGAGCTCACATAATGTGTTAGTGTGTATTAGTGTGTGTGTGTTTAGAAAAGCAAATATGCAACATATAGTAACAACTGGTTATTCACTTAAGGCAACATATTTGATAACATTTTCCACTATTATACACTTTTTAGAGATCTCCAAGTACTTATGATCTGTCCAGTGATATTGTGATTCTTTAAGGCATTAGAGAATGTACTACAATTGATAGTTTTACCTAAGTTCATGCGAAATATTTTATTTCTAGCTTCTTGCAGTTTCTTCTGTGAACATTCCTACCCATTTATGGAAAGGCTACTTTCCTAATTTTGCCATGTTTTCCATTATTTCCTTAAAAATACTTTTAGTATTTTTCATTTGAATTATGTTCTTGGTTTTTCTTGTAAGTCCTTTAAGGTGACTTTTTAAAGTTCATAAATTCTGCACTATATTATTTGACTCCTTATAAATTATATCTTGTGCAACAAACCTCCACACACAGACACACATGTATTCATATACATTTACAGACAGATGGATATTTTAAAACAGTAATATATTTCATTACATAGTCATAACTTGGTTCTGCTTGTCTACTTTCTTTATTCAGTCCTCTGTTGAAGGTCACTTAAGTTGATTCTATGACTTTACTGTTATAAATAGTGCTGCCATCAAGTACAAGTACAGGTTTCTTTTTGATAAAATGATTTTTTTTCCTTTCATAGATACACAGGATTCAAATTGCTATGTTGAATGATAATTCTATTTTTAGTTCTCTGAGAAATGTCCATACAGTTCTCCAAAGAGATTGTACAAATTTATGTTATGACCAATAGTATATGACTGTTCCCTTTTCTCTGTATCCTCACCAACACTTGTAATTTTTTGACAAATAATAGCTATTATGACTGGCGTAAGATGGTATATCACTGTGTCTTCAATCTGCATTTCTCTGATGATTAGTTATGTTGAGCTTTTTTTGTGTGTTTCTTGGCTGCTTGTTTGTCTTCCTTTGAGAAATCTCTGTTCATGTCCTTTGCTCAATTTTTAATGAGGTTATTTGTTTTTTTCTTGTTGAATTGTTTGAGTTCCTTATAGAATCTGGCTATTCGATCTTGGTTGGATTCATAATCTGCAAATTCTCCCATTCTGTAAATTGCTTATTTACTTTATTTATTTATTTATTTTGCTTTGCAGAAACTCTTTAGTTTAAGTCCAATTTGTCCATTTTTGTTTTTGTTACATTTGCTTTTGAAGTCCTAGTCATAAATTATGTGCCTTGGCCAATATCCAGAACAGTTATTCTTAGATGTTCTTCTATTATAGTTTTAGGTCTTACATGTAAGTCTTTAATATGTCTTGAGTGAATTTTTATCTATGGTGAGAGATAGGGGTCCACTTTCAAATGCCTGTGGTCTTGGCTACTTGGAGACTGATGTGGGAGGATCACTTGAGCCCAACAGGTTGAGGCTGCAGTGAGCCGAGATGACACCACTGCCCTCGAGCCTGGGCGACACAGTGAGACCTTGTCTCAAAAAAAAAAAAAATTGTAATCATTATATTGATGTAGAATATGGCATTTGATAACATTTACTATACCCATGATTTAAAGATTTAAAGATTTTTAAAAGCAGAGAATAAGAACGAGAGGGCATTTTCCTATGACTATCTTTCTCACACCCGTGGCCGGCATCACAAGGAGACTGCCCCTGACCTCCCTCTAAGGTTAGGAGGCACTGGGTGGCTGCTCTTAGTTACTCTTCCATATCACCCTGGAAGTCCTGGCCAATGCAACAAGACAGGAAAAAGAAATCAGGCTTCGAGGAGCAATACCAAGGGAAGCAAAGTCATATTACTATGTCTTTCATGATAACATGGTTGTTTAATGTTGAATTTCCCAAATAACCAACAGTTAACTGTTAGCACTAATGAGAGGTCAACAAGGGGGCCCAATATAAAGAAGTCAATAGCGTTCTTTAAAGCCAGTAAAAATAAACAAACAAATAAATAAATAATAACACGGAAGAGCTTATTTTCCGAAAGAACAAAAATTATAAAATATTCAAGAATTAACCTTGAAATCCACCTATCTTTTATGGGGACCAAAAACAAACAAACAAACAAACAAAACAAAACAAAAACAAAAGTTGTTCAAGAGCAAGTGGTTTAGTTTTTGCATACTAGTGCATTTCAAGAGCTCACCTTTGATTTGATTTTTTACTTTATGACCCTTTGGTCCCAGAAGATACTTGATATAAATTTGATTTTTTAATGTATTGAAAACAAAAAATAAAACCAAGCAACCTGAAATCTCTTTCTAGGCCATGTCAGAAGACTGGGCGAGAGAGTGCCATTCAGCCCCATGTGGAGAGGCCTGGTGGGAGGTGCCCACTGTTGCTGTGGCTGTGCTTGCCAGGTTCCAGTGCCCACATTCCTGCAGGTTGGATCTTGCAGGTACTAGGGAGCTATGGCGTGCTTTAGAGCACAGGAGGGGAATGTCAGATGTGTGTATGAGATGCTGTCTTGGCAGCCAGGATGGAGACGAGGTGAGTTGGGGAGCTGGGAATAGGACAGGTGAGGAGGGGTCAGCACTGGAGTAGGGCCCGGCAGTGCTCAGAGTAGACAGAGGTTTAGGAGGTTGAACTGATCAGGCAGGGAGTGAAAGAGGTGGCTCCCAAGCCTGAACTGCCAGGGGAGGGGTGCCTCTGAGAGATGGAGGTCTCAGGCCACTGGAGACCCGCATCACACTTTGGAGAAGAGCCAGGGCTGGAGACAGAGGCATGTACAAGGTGGCATCACCGCCCTGCTCCCGGGATGGGGAGACCGAGGCTGGGGAAGGGGCTTAGGGATTGGCAGGATCTCTAGCACAGAGAAGGTGACCAAGCTGTGGGCATGATGAGTGTCCAGGAGGAAAGATCAGATCCCAGGTGAGGGAAGAGGGCTCAGGGAGAGGGTGAATTGTGGGCAGAGAAGAAAGAAAGACCTCCCTGGGGCACCCGTGGGGCAGGAGCCAGGTGGGGTGTGGCCCTGGGGATGGGGGTGGTGTACGCACCCTCACAGGATTGGCCTGGTGGGCCAGGGCCAGGTTGCATGGGCTGAGAGAAGCTGACAGCCCTGTCTGTGACCTCTGGGACCCCTGGGTCTGCCTCTGTGGGCCCCTAATCCTGGGCTCACAGACCCACCAGCCTCCATGGGTGCTGGCCTATGCCTGGTGGGCACGGTTGGTGCAGGCTCCAAGGGGGCCTGGCAAAGCCTGGAGCTGGCTCAGGGGAAGCCACTCCTGGCCAGGGAGTCTCCTGACCCCCACCTTGGAGGGATGTATCAGCCCCGGTGAGGCTTCTCAGACTCATTCTGGAGTTTCTCAAGGGTGTGAGATCAGTTTGGCCGAGAAGGGCGCCCTGAATGTGAGACTGCTTGTCAGGAAGCGCTGCCAGGCCCAGTGAGATGTGGAGATTCAGCAGGGAACACCCGGCCTGAGTGGGCTGTCCTGGAGGAAGACAAATTACACCCTTCCCCTGATTCCTCAAGGACTAGGCATGGTCCTGCTGTGAGGGAGGTGCCTTTCTGTGCAGCTGAGGCTATAAAATCTGGAAGGGCCTAGCCCAAAGTCACGAAGTTACTGCAGATCAGGGCCAGGGGCCGAGCCTGCACCTTCCTTCCACCCCAATGCTAGGTGAAGTGTTCAATGTCTGTTTAAATCTATAGAAAAGGGTGAACTGGAGAGCTGAAGATTTACCGAACTTCTGGCAGTTAAGTCGCTGGGAAACAGCACCAAAAGAGATAATAAAGGAACCAAAAGAAGAAACCACACAGGAGCAGATGGAGGCACCAACTGCACAAAGAATGGTGACTGCATGCAGGCAAGATGCACACAGCAGGTGGGAAACTTCTGTAACAAGTATGTCCACGGGCAGATCACCTTTACCTGTGAGGAGTTTGCGTGCATGAGGGCAACCTCGCAGCAGCGACACCCACCACAGAATGCTGATGGCTCAAACCTGGCGGAAGTTTATTTAGGGCACGGAAAGCCAGAAACAAGGGCTTGACTGGCGGCAGCTCTGCAGCAGGGGGAGATTTGGACAGCGAGGGCTGTCCTGGAGGAAGTCCCAAGGTCCTCACTTCGCTCTGTAGGCCACCCTTGGTGTGGACAACAGCTGCAGACAGGAGACACGGAGGGGGCACACAGAGGTCTTAGAGTCTGGCCTCAGGTGATGTCCATCACACCTCTTTCTGTTGGTGAGAGCTAGTTACTCGGGCCCCCAGGGTGCAAGGCCGAGATGGCATGGCATGCAGACCACCTAGTAGGATCTTCTTGCCAGCTCAGGGGACAATGCACACATGGAGAACTGCAGTTGGCTACTAGGCATCTGGGAAAATGCACATACTCTCCCTTTTTCAAAGAAATTCAGGTTCAAAAACCAAACACCATTAGAAAATAGACACCCGTCAACACAATCAAGATTAGAAGGTCTATGGTGAGACCACTGATGGAGCATGAAGCTGGCCAAACTCTGGAGAGTGGTTGATGTTACGTATCAAGAATCCAAAATCCGGCAAGGCGTAGTGGCTCACGCCTGTAATCCCAGTACTTTGGGAGGCCAAGGCGGGTGGATCACATGAGGCCAGGAGTTCGAGACCAGCCTGGCCAACATGGCGAAACCCTGCCTCTACTAAAAATACAAAAATTAGCCAGGTGTGGTGGTGTACACCCGTAGTCCTAGCTACTCAGGAGGCTGAGGCATGAGAATCACTTGGTCTTGAGTGACTGCAGTGAGCAGAGATTGCACCACTGCACTACAGCCGGGGTGACAGAGTGAAGTGAGTCTCTAAATAAATAAATAAATAAATCTGAAATTCTAGAAATCTGTTTAATGACTCAAGATGTTATCTTTCCAAAACTCGAATCTGGCCCTGTCACTCCTCTGCTCAAACATCTCCAATGGCTCCCCACTGCTATCCTGGCCATGTTACAGCCCAGGCCCCTCCCTCCAGCCTCATCTTCTATGCTGAGGAGCACCGTCCTGACCAGTGCCCAACCTGGGCCTGGGGCACAGAGGGGTCGGCACATGTAGGCTGAGCTGAGCTTTGGGAAATGAGGAGGCCAGGCGCTGGGAGTGGTGGCCTTGCTCCAGGCTGAGCTGAAACAGCTGGCAGCTCAGCCTGCCCTCCACCTGACCTCCGGGCCCAGCCTTCCCTAGTGGGCCACGACCTTCCCACCAGGGCCCTCGGCCCTGCTCCTGCTGGCCCCTGCAGACCTCAGCTGAGTCCAAGCTCCTGGAGTGCAGGGAGAGTGAGCGTCTCGTGTGTCCCCAGCGCACAGCTGCGCCAGCTCCCGGTAGGGGTTTGTTACAGGAATGAATGGGGTGGGGGTTGGAGGAAAGTTTGGAGGAGATGGAGGCAGGCCGTGACGCTGGCTCTGGCGCACCCTCCAGGCCTTCTCGATCGCGGCTCCGCGGCTCCGCGGCTCCGGCTCTGGCCCCACCCCAGCCTCCCCCGCCCTGCCGGGAACCTGGGGCCTCAACGACCATGCAAGCCGCCCACACCTCCGCGGCTCCGCGCTCCCCTCTCGCTCCCCTACCCTAGCCTGGACCCTCCGCTCTCCAGGGCTCAGCAGCGACCCCGATCGGTCACTCGCTATGGCCACCGCCGCGGCAGCCACCTGTCCCGGGACGCCCAACCAACCCCTCGGGGGACCAAGCCCGGGGACTTCGTCCTCAACCCCAGGCCAGCTAAGCCACCCCACAGGGGCCCTGCCTGTCCCATCTGCAGCCTGCTGGGGTGTCCATGCTTGCGGTGATCAGGCGGGTGGCACGGCCCTCGGGTTACAGCCGGCGGAGGGGCTTCCCAAAAGAGTCCTCAGCCTCTCCCGCCTGCGGCGGCGCAGCCCAGGCGGGGCTCGGCTCTCAGAATCCCCTCGCGGCCTCGCCAGGTATGCGCGCGGGGCCCGGGGCGCGGGCCGAGGGCGGGTGCTGGAGCCGGGCCGGTGCCAGGCCCGCTACCACATGCTCGGGGACGCGGCGCACAAAGGCGCCTTCTGCCGCCCCCCGACCCCGCCCCGCACTGCCCCAGTCCAGCCTGGCGGCCCGCCCCTCCCGCCCCGGCAGGCGGTGAGAGGGGGTCAGGGTCCCCGCCTCCCGGGCCCGCCACCCTCCTCGCGGGCGACGTGCCCCGTCCGGGCGGCGCCCAGGCGCGGGCTTGTCCCACCGAGCAGGAATCCGCCGCCGCCGCGCGCGTTTCTGGCCCCATCCCCGCCCGCGGTGCAGGGGAGCCGGTGGGCAGCCGCGTGTTGGGCCTCCGACCCCGGTGGCCCCCGTCATACTCTCTTTCTCCACCCGCAGGGCTTTGCTCAGGAATCTACTTTTGCAGCCAGGGAGCTTCCGGGCCCCCTCCTCCAGGAAGCGTCCCTGGTTGCTCCGGTGAGCACGTGTCTCCTCATCCCCCTGTCTGGGCACCTTGAGAATCCAGCCTGGCCACTCCCCTCTCCTATGTCTGCATAGGAAGACACCCCATTGGAAACGGACCCTCCTCCCGCCGCCAGACCCTGGCAATCCCATGTCCAGGCTGGGGTTGGGAGTAAGGACCCACCACGAAGGAGGGTGCCCACCGGGTCAAGTGGGCAGTAGAACAGGGCTGCGTCCCAGGGATCCCCACAAGCCCGGTGGCTCCGTGGCTCTGCCCGGCAGAGGCCGGGCCGCCCTGCAGCTGGAGCCCACCTTTAGCGCCTTCTCCCTGAGCCCATATGTGGCAGAGGGGGTGGGGCCAGTCCCAGGCCCACTGGGCACCACGGGCCTCTGGGAGGGGACACTAATGACTGTAATTTCCACTTAGCAGATCAGGACGGCTGGCAGAGTGGAACTGTCCTCCTACCTCTCAGGTGCCCAGGCGAGACCCTTCCGTGGGCCCCTCTATCTGGACACCTGGCCCTGGGCCCCTCCCACGTGGGATTTTTGAGGCTACTCTCCCCTCCCCCAGGCTCAGAGGGTGGCCCTGTTTCCTGTGGGACCCCTTGTCGCCTTGTGCACTGGTTGGGGTGCTCAGTGGTGCTTGAACAGGGGTCGGGGACGCTTGAAGGTGTACTGAGTGGGTAGCTGTCAGCCGGCTCCAGAGGCTGGGGGAGCAGGAAACAAGCACGTTATAGGGTTGAGGGTTCTGAGCCGCGTGCCAGGCTGCAGCCTGTGCTGGCTCCTTTGTGGTCAGAAGCCCAGGGCATTCTGGGGTCTGTCTTGATGCTGAGCAGGCCGGTGTCCTGAACAACATCAGGCACCCAGGAGTCTCTGGGTGGGGCAGTTGTGGCTGCCGAATGGGGGGTGCTAGGGCAGGAGGGTGAGCATGTGAGGCCAGGCTGGCAGAGAGGAGCTGGGACTCTGTGCCCTGGGGCAGATTGGGGAGGTGAGGGAAGGGGCTGCTGTGGCCATCACAGGTTGAAGGTGAGGACTGGGCCATTGCCCAGTGCTGGTCTTCTCTGCCTGATTAGTCTGGGCACCAGGCCCTGTGCCCAGCTGGCAAGAGGCTAGGCAGGAGTTTCTGGGGCACCTGGGGAGCAGGCCCAGGCCCTGGGAGCTGGGGTTCCTCTGCTGAGGGAGTCAGCTCTGTCTCGCCTGGGCCTGCCTCCTGGCCTCCCCTGTGGCCTGGCTGGCAGGGCCTGGGTGTGGCCTGGCTCCCTGGAGCTGGCAAGGATCAAAGGGTTGAAAGCTGTCCTCCACCCTCGCCCACTGAGACAGGAATCCGTGGCCCCAGGGGGCGGAATCCACAGCCACATTCCCAGTGCCCTGGTCCCCGCAAGGCAAGGGTGGGGCAGGGCTGGGGTGCCAAGATTGGCACCATAAAGCGTGGGAACGTGGTGCTGCTGGCACCCAGCCCACTGCCTGAGCAGAGTGGGCGGCACCCTCCTCTCGGCCCAGTTGTGGCCTTTGCCCCTTCTGACCTGCCCTGATGGCCTCAGGCACCAGGGCCTCAGTTGCCAAATGGGTTTCCACCTTGCCAGGAGGTGGGGGTTTCATCCTGGTGGCCCAGGAGGCCTGGGGGTCCTGAGGAGGTTGGAGCCTGGGTCTCTGTGGCTCAAAGCAGTGAGCACTCCCGACCTCCAGGGCACTCTGGGCTGGGGGACTCGGCCTCCATCTGGGGTCAGTGGGGGCCACAGGAGGGAGAGGGTGTTGATAGCTGGGGCATCCCTACCAGGGGTCACCCTGAGCCCAGGCCCCTGGCACACACAGATGTGCTCACATACGCACGCAGCAGAAAGCAGAAAGGCAGCCTCTCAAAGGCAGCCTAGCCTCTTCTGGCCACAGCCCAAAAGGTCCCCAGGAGGGTTTGTCCCCAGCTGGCTGATGCAGGACTGAGTTGGCCCTGTGGACCCCCACCCATGGGTACAGGGTCACCTGCTGGCGGAGACAGCAGCCTTTAGGCGCCTGTGCTGGGTGGGGTGGGTCCCTGCTCCCGGGGGCTGGAGACCAGCCTGCTGGAGCCGGGCCCCAAGCTCTGTCCTGTAGTCCCATGCTCAGCCCCAGCAGTGATGCCTTCCCACGCCCACTGTACAGGTGGTAAGATGGAGGCCCAGAGAGGCCAGAGGACTTTCCCAAAGCCACCCAGCAAGTTGGTGGGCTTGGAGAAATCCTGGAGACCCAGACCTCCCACTCCCAAGAGCCAGGGCCGGTGGCATCCCCCTCTCTGGCCTGTTTCCTCACCTGGAGAGTGGGCCCACAGTGACCACCTGGCCAAGTTGTCCTGAAGCCCGGAAGGTACCAGCCAGGGGTCAGTTAGCCTCTTCTGTCCCCAGCCGCTGGGCTCCCAGATAAGCAGCACTGCTGTGTCCTGAGCCCGCATCTGAGGCAGGGTGCCCCCTGGTGGTTTGACAGTGCCTTTCTGTGCCCTTGGGTGATAGGACCTGAAGGAGGAGAAGGTAAGGGAGAGGACAAGCCTGGAGCAGGTGCTGGGAGGGCTGCAGGCCAGGGCAGAGGGGCTGCTGGCTTGGAGCAATGCCCCAGGGGGCTGGTCCATGCATGAAGGGCCTGGGGAGGACATTGGTCCTACCAGGAGGCTGCAAGTCAGGACCTTGGAAGGGTTCCCGTGGGCAGTTGAAGGCCATTAGGGCCCAAGGACACCGTCCCCTGGAGGATGGCAGTAGGGGAAGCAGGACTGGCGCACCACACACTGCCCACTGCTGGGGTCAGGAGTGTGGGCAGCCAGGCTTGGGGGAGCGAAGGCCAGTCCCAAGGTGTCCGTGTGTTGGCCAGCAAGCCCATCCTCCTTCAGACCTACACCCTGGGTGCCTCTAGAGGCCTTTCCATGATGCTCAAAGGCCCACACTACTTGACCCTGATCATCCCAGTGGCAGCCATCCAGGCATCAGGCCAGGTCTGGCACTGGACAGCCATGGGGCTTGTTTGCTGGGGATGTGAATGAATGAATGAATGAATGAATGAATGAATGAATGAGGAGCCTCTCGGGACTGCTGTCCATCCTGGCCCCCAGCTTGCCTCCCACAGCATGGGGTCCTTGTCAGTCAGCAGGCTGTGATGGGCAGGTGCTGAGGAACCTGGGGGAGGAGCAACAAGACTAGGGGTGGGTGGGGGCCCTGGCTCACCCATCCCAGCCCCTGACACCAGGGGAGGGAGCATCCCTAGCCTTCGGTGAAGGGGTGGCCTGCCCCTCCACACCTGTGGGAGTTTCTCGTTAGGTGGAAAAAGAGACTTGAGAAAAGAAGTGAGACACAGAGACAAAGTATAGAGAAAGAAAAAGTGGGCCCGGGGACCGGCACTCAGCTTACAGAGGACCCATGCTGGCACAGGTCACCTGTTCCCTTAGTATTTATTGATAATTATCTTTACTTAAAGATAAGGGAGTGACAGGACAATAGGATCATTGTAGGGAGGAAATCAGCAGTAAGACATATGAACAAAAATCTCTGTGACATGAGTAAGTTTAAAGGAAAACGCTGTGCCTTGAGATGCATATGCAAACATCTCCATAAACCTTTTAGCAGCATTGTTTCAGCCTATCACATGGGGAGAAACCTTGGACAATACCTAGCTTTCCTAAGCAGAGGTCCCTGCGACCTTTGGCCATGTATGTGTCTCTGGGTAGTTGAAATAGAGAATGGTGATGACTTTTAACCAGCAAGCTGCCTTCAGGCACTTGTTTAACAAGGACACATCCTGCATAGCCCAAAATCCATTAAACCTTGAGTCACCACAGCACATGTCTCTTGCAAGGACAAGGTTGGGGGTAGGGTCACAGATTAACAGCGTCTCAAATACAGAACAAAATGGAGTCTCTTATGTCTACTTCTTTCTATATAGACACAGTAACAGGCTGATCTCTCTTTCTTTTCCCCACATTTGGAAGTCGTGCAGGGCGGAGGACATACAGGGATGTGGTGGGGTGGGCCAGCCCATGGGACCCCTCTGGGCTATGGGTCTGGGTGGGAAGCGGTCTGCCTGGTCTCTGGGCACAGAGTGAAGGGACAGGTCTCAGTTCATAAGTTTGTGGTCCCCTGGTCCCTCTCCTACCCTGCTGTGAGGGCAGTGGGTTCAGGGGGGATCTGGGAAGCAGGCTTGAGCCTGCTCAGGGAGGGGCAGCTGGGCCCCCACCCACCCAGGAGCTTGCCAGCAACCTGGGCAGGGAGGCTCCCACCCTGGAACTCCTGGTTCTGCAGCGAGAGTCCCTGCAGACCTGGCCCCCTAATGTGTCTGCACAGCAGGACCCCAGCTCCCTGGACTTCTTGGCCTGGAGGGTGAGCCGGGGACCATCTGCTCTCAGGGCACAGGCCTGCCCTTGCAGGGCGCTGAGCCGGCCACACTCCCTCTAGCCCCCAGATGGCAAAGCACTCCCTGGCAAGGGCTGATGAGGGGACAAGCTGGGCCAGCTAAACCTCGGGGCGGGGGCCCAATGTCCCCAGGGGCTGGCATCTGCGACCTCCACTGTTTACACAACACCACACCCGAGGAGTGGATTGCCCAGAGTATGCGCGCACACACAATGCTGCCAGCACACACGATGCACACTTGCATGAGCACAGGGTATACACACATGTTCACACCAGCACTCACACACAAGCACACACCTTTGCACATGGAGGGGCACACAGCACACTGCCGTGCATGACATGCACGCCCATTCATACCAGTGTGTACGTGTGAGCGTCCCTGAGTTCCCAGCTGGGCGCCCTCTGCACCTCCAAAACCCAGAGCATGATGATGGAGGACACTGTGCCGGGAGTGGTGGGGGCGGGGTGAGGGGAGTGGGGGTTGGGGGGTAGATGTGCCTCTGTGGTGTTGGAGCCTCTGGGCCTCAGTTTACCTTCCATGCAATTGTAACAACCATTTACAAGGCACTTTGAATCTCAACGAACCATTCTGAGATAGCCGTTAGCGCCGTTTGCAGAGATGGGGAAACTGAGGCACGGAGCATTTGGTAATGTGCTTAAGGCCCTGGGGCAGGAGCTGGGCAGGGTCTGCCCTGGGCTGTCTCTGGTGGTTGTGGGGTGAGGGGACTTCACATCTGCCTGGGTCGCGAGCACAGAGGGTGCTGGATGCAAGCTGCCTGGGACGGGGAGGGACAGGGACAGGGCGGGCTCCAGCAGGAGGAACGAGGTGGGTGTGCGCCCCACCCCCGTCGAGGGAGCCTGTCCTCCCCTCGGCCCCCCTGGTTGGGGCCAGCCAAGAGCGGAAGGGGTCACGGGCCTTGGCCGGCTCTCCTGGGAATTGCAGGCGCGTGTGTCAGCGCGCTGGGCTTGGTCCCCGCCCCCAGCCCGGGCTGGCGGTTTGGCGAAGAAAGCCAGATTCCCGAGGGGGCGGGGGTGGCGGCTCCCAGGGTCTGGGATGGGGACCCAGGAACCCCTCTCCTCCGCCCACTCTTCCACTCCCAGAAGAGAGGCCCTGGCGGGAGCGGGTCCCCTCTCCACCTCCTTCCAGAGGGCTCGCCATTTCTCCAGTGAGGGGACTGAGGGAGGGCTTCATGGCCCCGAGTGCCAACACGTGCACCCGAATTCTCAGCACCTCCCTGCCCTGCCTGCAGACAGGCTCGGTGAGGTCCCCAAGGTCAGGAATGACGCTTGTTTCTGCGCAAACCTCTGCCGGAGAACGCGAGGCGTCTGCAACCTGGATACGAATTCCAGTGTGACTCCACTTTCGAATCTGAAAAGTGGGAACAATAGCCACACCCACCTCGGGGTGATTGTGCAAATAAGAGAGACAAGAGGCGAGGCCAAGGGCGATCTGCCTGGGAAGCGGGCCGGCGCCCCACTAAGAGGCGCGTGCGTGCTGGAACCCAGGAAACCCAGCGTGGGGCCAGCTCTCCGGCCCGCGTCAGCTCGCCCCGCGCCAGCGCACCAGCCTGCCTGGGCTCGCTCCAGCCTCTGCGGAGGCTCCTCTGGGCCGCGCAGACGTAGCCTCCCCGCCCGCCCCAGGCCCGTCCAGCCTCTGCTCCGCCAGCGGCCTCGACAGGCCCAGGCGCGCTCCAGCCCGCGGCGGCATGAGGGTGGGCACGGATGCCACCGCCGCGAGGCTGCCCGCCTGCCCGGAGCCCGCCCCGCCGGGCGAGAAGGGCCAGGGAGGCTCTTGGCCGGGGGGCGGAGATTGAAGGGTATGGTGCAGGCAGGAATGCTCCGGGTGGTTCCGGGCCTGGGGGGAGGGGACAGGGAACTCGGGACCGAGGGGTGGGGAGCAGTGAGGCTCGGGTTCTAGACCAGGGAGGGAACTGGGGAAGAGAATCCTGGGAATCGCTAGGGGAGAGGGGTTTTTCCGGACCGCGGAGGCCACGCGAATCATCCAGGCCCCAAGGGCCAGCTCCCCATTCCTCCCTGCCCCCGTGGGCGCAGCACGCCCATTTCCCTGCCTGGGAAACAGAGGCGCCAGGTCTGCAGTGCATCTGATGGTGGGGAGGAGATTGGCCGAGAGAGCCGTGTCCGAGGACCGCGTGCTGAGGGTCCCCGCGCAGAGCCGACTGCAGCCGGGAGAGAAGCGGCCCCAAGCGCTGGAGCCGAGGTTGCGGGTAACAACACCTCCTGGCTGCGGTCTCGACCTCTGCTGCTCATGGCGCACTCTCGGGCGCGGGCGGGGGAACTGGAGGTCAGATGCCCTGGAGCGCAGGCCTGGCGGGCGCAGCGCACCCGCAGCCACCAGGCGGCAGGGCAGCTCCGGGACCGGCGGGGCTGGGGACGTGGTTGGGGGAGCTGGGAAACACGTCTCAGTTTCTTAGGTCCGCCAGTCTCCTGGCCTCCACAGCCAGTCCCAGGAGCAGCCGAGTGAGGTCATAAGTGGCACCTAGGCCCTTGCCTGACACCCTCACCTTATCCTGGAGAGACTGTGGCAGGAGAGGGACAGGGAGGCCGCTGTCTCAGAGATACCAGGTGGAAGAAGTGTCTGGTCCGTGTGCCTCACCCTGCACCCTGCCTCTGATGGGCTGTGTGACCTTAAGCAACTTTCTCAGGCTCCTTGTGTCTCAATTGCTTCTAAGAAAATGGGAGGTGGAGGTGGGCGCGGTGGTTAACGCCTGTAATCCCAGCACTTTGGGATGCCGAGGCGGGCAGATCACCTGAGGTCAGGAGTTCAAGACTGGCCTGGCCAACATGGTGAAACGCGGTCTCTACAAAAATACGAAAATTAGCCGGGGATGATGGCAGGTCCCTGTAGTCCCAGCTACTTGGGAGGCTGAGGCAGGAGGATCACTTGAACCCAGGAGGCGGAGGTTGCAGTGAGCCGAGATCAGGCCATTGTACCCCAGCCTGGGTGACAGAGTAAAAGAAAGAAAGAGAGGGAGAGACAGAGAAAGAAAGATGAGAGGTGGGACGGTGAGAATTCCCAAGCTGCAGGGAATTGTCCCCTAGAGAAACAGGCTGTGGGAAGCTGGGTCTCTCCGGAGGAGAAGAGGAACTGACCACCAGCCTGTTAGAGCAGGTGGGGCTGGTAAGCCTGGGGCCCTGCAGGTCAGGGCCCAGCCCTCGGGTTTGGAACTGGGCAGTGGGAGTGTACCTCCTCCACCAGGGCCTGGCCACCCCCGCAGAGTCCATTTTAGGTCTTGGGGTGCCATTGAGCATTGCCCAGACACCCTCAACAGCAGCTCCTACCAGCATGGCCTGGCTGGCTGGCTGGGTTGTCCTCCTGCCCCAGGCACTGGAGCTTGGCAGTAATGGGAAATGGGAGATGACATGGCGGGGATTGGGGATGGAGAAGGCCCAGGACACAGTTGCTGAGGGTCTGTACCTCACTGCATAAACCTGATGGGGGCCAGGTCTAGTGAGAGCAAGGGAGGTCACAGGCCTCTGGGTGCCTTGCCCACAAGGGAAACTGAGGCAGGGAGCCATGACCAGCCCCTAGAAGCCCAGGACTCCCCCACATCACTCCCTGTTGTGTGGTTGTGGTTGGGGGTACTTCAGTCACTGTGACCAGGGGACCAAGAGATTTTCCGACTGAGGGTGACGGGGGTTTCTCTGAATCAAGAAAATTTCCAATGAGTGGCTGAGCCTGGGTCATTAGCTATTCACTGTCTGGGGAACTGAATGGGCCCCTGTGCCATACCCAGTATGCTGTTTCCCAAGGCTGGGCTGCAGGCACAGAGTCTGAGGGGCTGCTGCCTCCCGTGCAGTGGACACTGCCAGCTGCCTGCCCTCCCAGAGCCAGCTCCATGGAGGGAGGAGCAGGGCTGGCTGGACCCCCTCTCCCCAGCTGTGGCAGTGCCTGGAGTTTCACCATCATGCAGGAAGAACACAAGGTTGTCTCTAGGGTCTGAGACTTCCCTCGCTGGGTTCAGGCTGGTTTCAGGCTGTCCCAGGTCGCTGGAGGGAAGGGCCATGGGTGAGGGCTCTTTGAGTGCCTCGATGCTGGACACTCCCCTGTTCTTCCTGTCAGTGTTCATAGGGGGCTGTTCAGGGTCCCAGGTGTGGAAGGGTGAGGCCCAGAGCATGATGGGCTTGGGTGGCTGTGGGAAGTGAAGGCAGAGGGCAGGCCTGTGTCCCAGGGGAGTACCCAGCTACCTCCTGACCCCCTCCCTGGGCCCTGCTTGCCAGAGGAGGGGTGGTGTGAGAGCACAGACCTTGTTTGACCTCATACCTCAGGCCAGAACACCGGGACCCCGAGACCACAAGGTATGGCTGCCCCAAGGTTGTGGTGACTTAGAAAGTGATTAGTGGACAAAGCGGCCCCACTCTCCCGTCCAAGCCCAGCCCTAGGACTGGCCACTGGGCATCGCGTCACTAGACAGGTGGGATGCCGTAGCATCCTCCCTGTTCTGAGACGCACCATCACTTGATGGCAGAAAAAACTGTCACAGACCTCTGGGCAGACTAAACGACTTCTATTACAGGGTAACTTAGACATAGCCAAACCCAAAATATACGCTTTGACAAAAGGATGTCCAAGGCCTGCCCTCACTCCCCTCTGGTTCCAGCTATCCAGGGCTCAGCTTCTCCAAGCTCTCCCTCCACTCACCCTGCAAAGCTGGGCTTTGACATCTGCCTCTGTGAGCCCTCTCTGAATCTGCGTGGAAAAGGATCACTCAGCAGGCCTGGGAGTGCACACTCTGCACAGTCCAAAGAAAGGCCTGGCCCCTGCTGGCTCCTGGAAGGAGCCCTGTGCCCATGGAGAGGATGACATCCCTGTCCTCAGCCTGTGGTGGATGGATGTGGGGGTGGGCTGCACCAGTGATCTGTGGCAGCCCTTAGGTCTGGCCGTCAGGCCTTGCTCTGCTGGTCTCCAATTCACTAAGGCATGGGGTTTGGAAGCAGCACCCCCAGTTGGAGTCAGCCCACCAGGATGTGGGGCTTGTAGGGAAAAGGAAGTGGGGAGAGGTGGGTGGATAGAGAGGTGAGTGGATGGATACAGGGATGGATATATGGATGTATGAAAAGATGGACAAATAGCTAGAGGAATGGATGGAAAGAGCTGGACATATGGAGGGGTGGATGGATGGAGGGGTGGATGGATGGAGGGGTGAATAGAGGAGTGGAAGGGTGGATAGAGGGATGGGTGGGTGGATGGGTGGAAGGATGGATGGATGGATGGGGGGTGGATAGACGGATGGATGGGTAGATGCAGAGATGTATGAAGGAGCAAGTACAGTAAATTGTTAGCTAGCATTCAAGTGGTGAGTGTTTGGGGTTACGCTGTGATTCTTTTCATGTTGCTATATGTTTGAAAATATTACACAATGTTGGGGAAATTCTTTATAGACAAGCCTTGTGACACACACACACACACACACACACATGTACATACACTGCTAAATAACATAAGCTGAAGAAGAGATTATAATAGAAACCTTAAAAACCCAGAACTGTGCTGGGTGTGGTGGCTCACGCCTGTAATCCCAGAACTTTGGGAGGCCGAGGTGGGTGGATCACGAGGTCAGGAGTTTGAGACCAGCCTGGCCACATGGTGAAACCCCATCTCTACTAAAAATACAAAAAATTAACCGGGGATGGTGGCGCACGCCTGTAACCCCAGCTACTCGGGAGGCTGAGACAGGAGAATCGCTTGAACCCAGGAGGCAGAGGTTGCAGTGAGCCAAGATAGTGCCGTTGCACTCTAGCCTGGGCAACAGAGTGAGACTTCATCTAAAGAAAGAAAGAAAGAGAGAGAGAGAGAGGGGAGAGAGAGAGAGAGGGAGGGAGGGAGGGAGGAAGGAAGGAAGGAAGGAAGGAAGGAAGGAAGGAAGGAAGGAAGGAAGGAAGGAAGGAAGGAGAGAGAAAGAAAGAAAGAAGGAAAGAAAGAAAGAAAGAAAGAGAGAGAGAGAGAGAGAAAGAAAGGAAAGAAAGAAAGAAAGAAAAAGAAAGAAAAAGAGAAAGAAGGAAAGAAAGAAAGAAAGAAAGAAAGAAAGAAAGAAAGAAAGAAAGAAAGAAAGAAAGAAAGAAAGAAAGAAAGAAAGAAAGAGAAAGAAAGATAGAAAGAGACAGACAGACAGACAGACTGGATGATCATGAAAACATTGCACACCCAGCTTGTGGGGGCCACAGAAGCAGGGCTTCCAGGAAGATTGCAACAGATGCTTACTGTGAAAAGAAGAAACCTTAAGGTTTGTAAGCTGTCTCCATCTCAGAAAGTTAGGGGGCAGGATTGACTGTGAAGAGGCATGAGGGAACCTTTTGGGAGATGGCAAGTTTTTTTTGTTTTGTTTTGTTTTGTTTTTTCTTTTGAGACAGAGTCTCACTCTATCACCCAGGCTGGACTGCAGTGGCGAAATTTCGATTCTCCTGCCTCAGCCTCCAAGTAGCTGGGACTACAGCCATGTGTCACCATGGATGGCTAATTTTTGTATTTTTAGTAGAGATGGGGTTTCACCATGTTGACCAGGCTGTTCTCAAACTCCTGACCTCTGGTGATCCGCCCACCTCGGCCTCCCAAAGTGCTGGGACTACAGGTGTGAGCCACCGCGCCTGGCCAGGAGATGGAAATGTTTTATAGCTCAGTTGTGCTGGTGGTTACACAACTAAATGCATGTGTCAAGTCAGAACTGCATACCAGAGGTGTGAATTAACACTGTATGTAAATTATACCTTAAGTTTTAAAAAACAAATTTTAAAAAGAGAAAGTTGGGAGGTAAACAAAAACAAAAACAGTGTAAGCCCAGAAAGTTGAGAAAATGGAGATAAAAATAAGATCAGAAATCAATGAAATAGCAAAGATACAATAGAGAAGAACAATGAAGACAAAAATTGGTTCTTCGAAAAAAAATAACCAACAAAATGGATCAACAGTTCTGGGAAGAAGGAACAAAGAAAGGAAAGACACAAATAATATGAACAAAAAAGAGGCCAAGTTGCAGATTTAAAAGATAATAATTACTACAGACTGGTGGAAAATTTTGCAGATCATTTATCAGATAAAGGATTTCCATTCAGAATATATAAAGAATTCAGAACTGAACAATAAAAAAAAAACCCCCCAAAAAAACCCAGTTTAAAAATGGACTAATGCTGGGCACGGTGACTCACCTCTCACTTTGGGAGGCTGAGGTGGGCGGATCACTTGAGGTCAGGAGTTCGAGACCAGCCTGACCAACATGATGAAACCCCGTCTCTACTAAAAAAATACAAAATTAGCCAGGCATGGTGGCGCATACCTGTAATTCCAGCTACTTGGGAGGCTGAGACACGAGAATCGCTTGAACCCGGGAGGGGAAGGTTGCAGTGAGCCAAGATCGTGTCATTGCACGCCAGCCTGGTCAACAAGAGTAAAACTCTGCCAAAAAAAAAGGGGGGGCTAACAGCTGGGTATAGAGGCTCATGTCTGTAATCCCAGCATTTTGGGAGGCTGAGGTGGGAGGATCACTTGAAGCCAGGAGTTCAAGACCAGCCTGGACAACATAGGCCCTGTCTTTACAAAAATAAAAATAAAAAGTTAGCTGGACGTGGTGGCGTGTGCTTGTAGTCCTAGCTTCTTGGGAGGCTGAGGTGGAAGGATTGCTGAGGCCCAGGAATTGAAAGTTACAGTGAGCTATGACCACAACACTGCATTCCAGCCCGGGAGATAGAATGAGCCTCTGTCTCAAAAAGGAAAAAGAGAGAAAGAGAAAAGGAAAGGAAAAAAGAAGGCTAAAGATCTGAAGAAACAGAGCCACAGAAAGTATACAGATGGCAGATAAGAACATGAAAAGACGCTCTACGTAAGTTCTCATTAGGCGAGTGTAGATTAAACTGCAATGCCATCCCATTGCACAGCCACGCAAACAGAACGCCACAGGAGGTATACAGATGGCAAATAAGAACGTGAGAAGACGCTCCACATAATTTCTCATTAGTGAGTGCAGATTGAAACCACAATGCCATCCCATTGCACAGCCACAAAATGGCTAAAACATAATCACACAAGTAAAATGACAATGCCACATGCTGACACAGATGTGAAGCACAAGAAATTCTCATTTACTGCTGGTGAGAATGCAAAATGGTGCAGCCCTTGTGGAAAAGAAACTGGCCATTTCTCACCCAGAAATGCCACTCGCATAAATCTTCACAGCAGCTTTATTTATAATCACTAAAAACTGGAAGCAAATCCATTGTTCTTCAGTCGGTGAGTAGTTCAAACCTGCAGCCCATGGATGGAATAGAATACTATTCAGCAATAAAAAGGAAAAGGCCATCAATTCAAATATCATGGATGATCTCCAATGCATTTTTCTTTGTGAAAGAAACCGGATTCAAAAGGTTACTATCTGTACTAATAAGCATGGTTGTGCATTTTAATTGATTGATGAATCTCATTAATCAAATGCATTGATTAAATTGCATATTGGTTGATTGATTAATTACATTAATATGACATTCCAGAGAAAGCAAAGCTAGAGATAAAGAAAACAGATTGGTGGTTGCAGGGGTTGGGGATGGGGGCAGCACAGGGGAATGCGGGGGTGATGAGCCCGTTCTGAATCATGACTATGGGAGTGGATAACATGACTGTGCATTTGTCCAAACCTGTAGAACTGAACACCAGACAGTGGACTTTTTGGATATGTATATTAATATACTTTTATGCAAAAACAAAGCAATTCTCAGAAAAGGTAGTCTTCCCATGCATACATTTGGGGCTGGAAGGACCCGTTTTTTGAGTGAAGTCACAGAGACCAGAGGACAGTAACCTCAGAGCCTGTCCACCTAAAAGCCAAAGGAAGGGGCTCTGCTGAGGATGGAACTGCCCTCTCTGAAGGTGGAGGATTGACAGGAGCGGCCTGGCTGTGGCCCAGGCAAGCCCAGTGCCCGGGCCAGAGCTGGAGCCCACAGCTGCAGCCAGGAAGATGCCCCCAGCACCTCCAAGCAGTTTGCACATGGCATCGGGCCCCATGGGTCTGGTCCACACCCTGGTCTTGCCTTGAGGAAGCCCAGCCCAGAGACTTGAGGCAGCCTGCTTGGGGTCTCACAGCAGTAAGGTGGCCCAGGGCTCTGGACCCGTGGCCACCCATGATCCTGGCTGGCCTGGAGTCACGTGTGGGGGTTTGTGTGTGTGTCCCTGTGTGAGTGTGTGTCTGAACACATGTATGCAAATGCATGTCTGTGTGTGCATCTGTGTCTATGTGTGTGTGCACCTGTGTGTGAGTGTGCATGTGTGAAGATGAGATCCTTCAGGTGGGTGAGGCAGTGGACAGGTGCCAGCACGAGCAGGGCTGGAAGGTGTGGCTTTGGGGTGAGGGGCTAGAAGATGTGGCTTCAGGGGTGAGGCCCTGTCCAGGTGGGTGTTGGGTTCCTCCACCCCGGAAGGAAGTCACACCCCTGAGCAGGGGACACAGGCCAAGGCTGTGGAGTCTGTAGGTGAGGAGGCAGGAAGTGGAGCAGCACCTCCCCAACCTCCTGCATTCTCTGTGAGGCACAGGAGTGCCCTCCACTGCCCTGCCGTGGGCCAGTCAGAGCCGTGCAGCAGAAATCCTTTCATGTGCACACAGGAGTGTGCATTCTCACACACACGTATACACACACTGGCATGCCTGTGTTCACATGCATGGCCTGTTCGTCAGCCCTCCAGCTCCTGCCCAGACTCCACCAGCTCTGAGCACCTGGTGAATGCCCCCTACCTGCCCTCTGGCCTGCCCCTCACCCTCCTCCCCGTGGCCGGGCAACTCTGCCCTGCCAGCCTCACATGGCCTCTTAGCCCTTAGGCCCTAGGATCCTCCGGACCCTTGGCCCCAGTCTCCTCTGAGCCCTCTCGATGCCCCATGCAGTGTCCTCATGCTGGATGTCCTCTAGGCCTCACCTCTCCGACAGCCTGAGGGTGGCTGTGGCTTGGGGATGTCCACTCCCCAAGTCCTCCTCTCCCACAGACAGCCCTGAGCCCTCCTGCTCCCCTGCCCTCCGTCTCCTAGCCCAGCTTCCTTGGCCCATGGCCTTGCCCACTCTGAGTCACCCCTCACCCCTCCCTGCCTTTGCACTCACTGTCCCCTCAGCCCAAGATGCCCTGGCCTGCCTCAGCGGGCTCCACTCAAGCCCAGTCCCGCTGCGAAGCTTCCCGTCCTACTCCAGGATTTGGGCCTGGCCCGCGTGTCCAGGGCGGTGACGGTGGCCTTTCTCCAGGACCTGCTGACAGGAGGAGCCCCCTCCCATGACTTTGGGTCCTTGGAGGCAGAGAGCTCCCCCACTCAGAAGCTGCCCGGGGCGGGGCATGCCGCAGGCCTGCAGGTCTGTCTGCCAGAAATCTCCAGTTTCTGTGGGGGTCAGCCCCCACTCCACTGGTCCTCCTCTATTAGTGACAGGTGAGGGGTCCCACAGCCCAGGAGCCTTGGGTCCTTGACCCTGGGTTGTTAACCAGAGCCCTGGCAGCTGAGCTTGGCTGGAACCCCAACAGCCTGCAGAGGGAATCAAAATGTTTCCAGCATGGGCGCTGAGTGCTGACGTCAGCCAGGGTGCTTTCCACGTAGGGTTGCTGTCTCCCCAGTGGTGTCTGGGTTGCAGTCCTGGTCTCAGCTGCCAACCTGGACACTGCACCTTTAGGAGTTTCCCCGGGCTGAAGGACACTGGCAGGGACACAAGGGCCACCTCTCTATCATGTGGCCTCCTGGCGCTAGCCATCTCCCAGCCACCCTCCCAGCCGCCAGCCCTCCTGTGGGGACGTCGGAACAATGATTCTAAAACAGGACAGCTCTGAGCTTTCTCCTGGCTGCCTGAAGGCTACCAGGACTTCTTGCCCAGACATTTGGGGCTGGAAACTTCTTGTGGTGGCAGGAGGGGCTGTCCTGTGTGTTGCAGGACATTTTCCAGCATCCTTGGTCTCCACCCACTAGAAGCCAGTGGCACCCCTCCCTGCCGTGAAGTCCAAACATGTCTCCAGAGACCCTAACTGTCGTGGAATGGGGGACACTGGACCCCTCTCACTGGCATGGGGAAGGGGAAGTGCCTTTGGGAGCCACTAGGCCAGGCTCCCCCATGAGGGTTTCTGTGCTGAGCTGAGCTCGTGCTGGCCTGGATGGGGGCAGGGGAAGCAGTTGCACTTCTGCTGATCCGCAGGAAGACCTGGGGGAGCAGCCTGCTCCCTCAGCTGCCCCGCACCGTCCCTGTCCCCCGCCCTGAGGTCTCCGGGTGGCCCTTATCTTGGGCCTTTCCTGTCTCAAGGCACCATTAGGGCAAAACAAGCAGTTCCTAAAAACAGCCAAGAATAGGCCCCAAGGGCTTGGCAGGGGTGGAAGGGAGGGTCTGGGGGAGCTCAGGGCAGGGGCTGCGGGGTGGAAGGGAGGGTCTGGGGAAGCTCTGGGCAGGGGCTGCGGGGTGGAAGGGAGGGTCTGGGGGAGCTCAGGGCAGGGGCTGCGGGGTGGAAGGGAGGGTCTGGGGGAGCTCTGGGCAGGGGCTGCGGGGTGGAAGGGAGGGTCTGGGGGAGCTCTGGGCAGGGGCTGCGGGGTGGAAGGGAGGGTCTGGGGGAGCTCTGGGCAGGGGCTGCGGGGTGGAAGGGAGGGTCTGGGGGAGCTCAGGGCAGCAGGGCTGCAGAGGAGGCCCAGGGCTGTGAGGAAGATAAGTCCCCCACCTGTGGAGACTCTGTGGCCCCCCCCGCCCAGGCCTGGCACCCAGCAGGTACTTCACAGAAGAGCAGTGCCTGGGCAGATGGCTTCTGGGTGTGGTGGGACTTTCAGCAGCATCCCTGGCCCCACCTAGCCACCGCAGCTGGCTTCGCGTTGCTCCTTCCTGAGTCCAGGAAGCTGGTCCTGGATGTGGCACCTGTTGGCCCCAGCTGGCTCCAGGCCCTCAGGGAGTGTCACAGGGACTGTTCAGCTAGGGTCTGCCTGCTGCTGCTACCCCCTTCCCCCAGGGAGGAAAAAGGATGGTCAGTGGAAGCCAGGGACCACCCAGGGGCAGGAGCAGATGCAGGGCGAGTGGACGTGCCCCAAGGTCCAGCACCACAGGGGTCGGGGGATGGCCAGGCTCGAGGCAGGTTCCCTAGGGAGGTGCATTCTGAAGGGGACCAGCCCCCCATGCTGCGAAGGGCACTGAGAAGGACGCAGCCCCCACCAGGCCCAGGCCTTCCTTGGGGCACCGGGGGAGGGTCTCGGGAGGGGCTTCGGGGCTGGGCCTGAGCTGCAGGTGGAAGGGTGTGCTCTGCGACTGGGGAAAGTTTCAGGGGCCAGCTCTGGGGTTCAGGGGTCACATGATACCAAGCTCTCACCCCAGAGAGCCACCCACAGCCCACACTGACAGTGGACCCCCAACCTCGGCCTCCCACAGCTGCAAGGTCTTCCTCCCCACCAGTTCCTAGAGAGGAGAGATGGGAGTGACAGTCCCCAGAGATGGGACAGCCAGGAGCCCAGCTCTGGGAAGCCCCCAGGGGCTTGCTTCGATCTCTCCTGGACCCTCCAGGTAACAGGTGGGCTCTCAGAGCATGCCCTGCTAGCCCAGAGCTTGAGACCACAGGGGAAAAGCCCCTCCCCTGACCCTAGGAGCTCTCAGGGACACCGAGCAGCCCAGATTGCGGCCGAACCCAGCGCCAAGCAGAGAGGGCAAGAGAATGACAAGCATGGTCCTGGGGGGCTGCGGACGCATGGTCACTGCGGGAGCAGTGGTGGAGGCGGCTGTGAGTTGGACCCTGGCAGGGAGCAAGACCCAGAGGCTGGTGGAGGAAACAGGTAGAGGAAGGGGAGGCTATTGTGGCGGGGGTGGTGGTGCCGGGTGTTTGGCAGGCTCCGGGGCCCAGCTGGACACAAGCACCCAGATTCGCCTGGCCAGGCCTGGGCAGCCCAGCCTCAACCACACCAGGCATGGGCTGCCCAGAAGAGGAGCCACTCCGCCTAGGGTGGGCCCCAGAACCTGATGGGCCAGGGTCCTGTCCTGGGATTGTTCCAGAAATCAAGGCTGGAGCTTGAGACTGGGGGCTTCCCCAGGTCTCCCACCCTGAGGGGAGAGCTGGCCGTGGACACGACCCTCAGGGAGCTGAGAGGCCAGAGGTGGAGAGGGGCTGGGGGCCGGCTCTGCAGCCCCCAGGCCCCCACTGCAGCCCCCAGGCCACCCTTGGCTGCCGGCTTAGGGCCTATCTTTAGCCACCATGGCCTCGTAGAGTGCCCTACAGCCCCCTCTTGGCCCGGACGAGCCCTGGAGGAGTTCTTCACTTGGATAAGTGCATGGTTTACAGTGAGGGATTTGGCTTGCCAGCAACCGCGTGCCCCTTGGAAGCCCCTTTTTCCGCTCCCAGCAGCCCTGCTCCTACCCCCACACCCACCCCAGCAGCTAGTCTGAAGCTCCCCGTCTCCAGGGATGCTCCCAGCCCCCCTCCAGCAGAAGATCTTTCTGGAAACACCCTTAGGCTGAGCCTCTGTCCACTCTACTGGTGTAACCAACAATAGGGAGCTCCCAAGGACCCCAAAAAGGCAGACATTGTAAGGGGGAAACTGAAGCCCAAAGTGTCCAGCAAACAGTCATTCTAGTCTCTGTGAGCTGTTCTAGCAAAAGATTGAACCTGAAGAGAGGGTCATCAGACCTCCCATTTGTCATAACCAAGGCATTCGGAAGTCTTGGGTAACCTGGAGACCCACCCCTTGTGACTGGTGTCTGAAGTCAGGGCAGTCAAGGGCGACTGAGCCCTTAACCTAACCCACAAGTGAAGTGCCGGAGGCATTGTGAGTTACAGTATAGAAGAAAAACTTTCTTCCATACCCCCAGCTTCTCTGGCCTGGGGGCTCCACCTCCTTCCCAGTTCAACATCCCCTGACCCTTTTCTCATTTGGGGTAGTCGAGTCCCTGGGCTTGGCCAGCGGGCACCTTGCTCAGCTGCCAGGGACCTGCCTTTGCTAGGTGGAAGAAAAGCTGGCATTGGCCGGGCACGGTAGCTCACGCCTGTAATCCCAGCACTTTGGGAGGCTGAGGTGGGTGGATCACGAGGTCGAGAGATCGAGACCATCCTGGCTAATACGGTGAAACCTCGTCTCTACTAAAAATACAAAAAACTGGCCAGGCATGGCAGTGGGCGCCTGTAGTCCCAGCTACTCAGGAGGCTGAGGCAGGAGAGTGGAGTGAATCCGGGAGGCAGAGCTTGCGTTGAGCAGAGATCGCTCCACTGCACTCCAGCCTGGGCGACAGAGCAAGACTCTGTCTCAAAAAAAAAAAAAAAAAAAAAAAAAAAAAAAAGAAAGAAAAGAAAAGCTGGCATTGTAGCACATGTCCCCAGTTCCGCGCCCCCTTCCTGCTCCGAACAGCACCCAGAATCAGCTGGCGCAGCGACATCAAAGACTACGTTTCCCAGCCTCCCCTGCCGTCAGGTGTGATCACAAGACTACATTGGGCCCAGGAAGGAGGGAAGATGGAGCAGGTGAACTGGGTGGGAGTTCTGGGAAGTCTCTACACAGGGGATGGGTTGTGCCCTGCTCTCCTTTGCTTCTGCCTCATTCTTGGAACATAGATGTGAAAGCTGGAGCTCAAGTTGCCACCCGGGACCATGAGGTAAGGCTGGGGGCTTCCCATGGTTGTGGGGCTGTCGTGCCAGCCCTGAGAAAAAGGAAACCCTATGGATTAGGTGGGTTAGGTATAGTCGTCTGGGGTTTCTGGGGTCACAGGCAGCCTGTCCTGGGCCTCACTAGGACACACTAAGACTATTGAAACTATGACTCATGATGCACACTGGGAGTATACCCTGGTCAAAGGAACAGGCGTTGGCAACAAGGAGTTTCAGAATTATCCAGTTCTTGGGTTGACACTTCTCAAAAGCCCCTATCTTCCCCTGCCTCTTCTGTCTCGGGGAGGTCCTCTTCAAAACTTCCCTAAAAATCTTCCCTGGCTTAAACCTGGGGCCTCTTGCCTTCTCACCAGAGCAGCTGTCCCCCCACAGAAACCCCAGGACACTTCTGCCTTTCCTCTTCCCGCTTGGCCTGTCATCTGGTCCGCATCCCTGGCTTGCATCACCAACACCCAGGGGTGGGAGAGGCCAGGACAGAGCCCTCCTCCCAGGGAGTGAGCAAGGAGTCAGAAAAGGCTGGGAAGACTTCTTCTGAGGGATGGAGTCACCATCCGAGCAGAGGGGTCCGGTGAGGCGTGAATACACAGACACACCTGATGCAGGGGGCTCCGTGACTGGAAACTGACACACGGGATTTGCCCTATAATTGTCAGCACAGAGGCAGAGGGCGTGACTTGTCAAATCTGGGACCATTTGAGCATCATCAAGAACAATGACTAGGGGCCAGGCATTGTCCCAGCACTTTGGGAGGCTGAGGCAGGCAGATCACCTGAGGTTGGGAGTTCAAGACCGGCCTGACCAACATGGTGAAACCCCGTCTCTACTAAAAATACAAAAATTAGCTGGGCGTGGTGGTGTGTGCATGTAATCCCAGCTACATGGGAGGCTGAGGCAAGAGAATCACTTGAACCTGGGAGGCAGAGGTTGCAGTGAGCTGAGATTGCGCCATTGCACTCCAGCCTGGTCGACAAGAGCAAAACTCTACTCCTCCTCATCCTCCAGAGAACCCCTGGGTGTCCTCCAGTGCATGGCTGAGGCCAGCCAGCGTCTCAGGGCTCGGGGAAGTGCCTGCCGTGACCCTTCAAGTCCACGCTGCACTCTGGTGTTTGCTTTGCCTTCTAATGTGCCCCTAGACTGAGAGTGACTTGAAGCAGGGCATGTGGCGGGGACCCCCTGGCCTGGTGCCAGTGTGGCCCATGGAACACGCTTCATAAATCTAAAGGAGCCACCGGGTGTTGGAGCGGGAGGGGTCTGCCTGTGCCAGGCCTGGCCCCCAATCCCAGGCCCACATCCTGAGGGCCACCACATGGTCACCACCCCCAGTGCCTGAGCCTTCCCTAGGGCCGTCCTCCTTAGGATCTGGGCATCTGCCCGCCACACCTGTTGTCCTGGGAAGCTGGGAGGCCTGGGGCCCCCACTCTCAAAGCCTAGACTTCCGGCCACTGTCTCTCTACAGTTACAGAGCAAAGACCCCACCACCACCCCCGCTACCGTCACCAGAGGAGCAGCCCTGCAGGCCCACACAGTGTGGTCACACCTGGCTTGGGAGACAGCCGCACCCCACATGCAAGATAGCTCTTGGGAACTTCTGCTGCACACCCACCAGGTGGGGAAGGCCAGAGCTGGCTGTTCAGGGCGTTTTAGTGCCAGACAAAAGCAAGGCCCTGTGGCTGCCCGGGAGGTGGGGCAGGCCACACTGGCCCCATGCACAGGGGCTCTTCGGGTCCCTGGTCCCATCCTCCCAGCTCTTTCCAACTTTGCCCCCTGGACATTTCTTGGTCTGACCCTCCACTCCCTTATTCCTGGCCTTGTCTCCCCTGGGCCCACGCCGGCCCAGACTGACTGGACAAGTTAGCAAATCACCAGCTTTGGCTTCTGGAGGGTCCAGATGGGCCAAGAGAAAGGCCGGTGAACCCACTGGACAGCAGGGTGGTTTCTGATGCACACATCAGGATGTGAAGTTGCGCCCCGTGTCCGCAGCTTGGACCTCACCACTGCTGTGTCTGGGCCACAGGGAGCTGTTCTGATGTGTGACTCAGCCGTGGGCTGTTCTGGTGACTTCCTGTCTGAAACCTGCTCTCCTGTTGGTGAGGGGTTCTCTGGGTATGAATCGCTATGCCGGGGTCAGAGCAGGGAGAGCCAGCTCCCTGACGGGCTTCTCAGAGACAACACCAGGTGCTGCACGGCCTGGGGCAGCCCCCACTGGTCCTGGAGGCCTGGTAGGAAGAAGCAGGGCTGGTCCACACCCCCAGGCTCCTGCCTGTCCTCCACCCCAGCCTGGCTTCTCCACTTGGCAGGGGCAGGGGAGCTGGTACACGGCTGCCAACCCCCCAGCTCATGCCCACAGCTCCTGCCACCCAAGAGGCCCAACTTTCCTTTCCCAGAACCCAGTGAAGGACTCAAAGAGAGGATTCCGCTGACCTCACTTGAATCAGCTATTCCCGGACTGCCTGGCTAAGGCCAGAAGGCATGGAGGGTGACAATGGCCTGAGCGGGGTCTGGGTGCCACTCCTGGACCCCTCAGCTGGGGGTGCAGAGGAGCCCCGGTGAACATGACAGACTACCCAGTGGGGCGCAGGAGGAGGCAGGTCCCAGGGAGCCACTGGGGCCACCGACAGGAACCCACAGCTATCCCTGGCCATCACCCCTGCTGGCCTGATGTGGGCTCTGCCTATTGCTGCTCCGAGGGTGGGGCTGCCCTGGCCCAAAGACCCGGGAGGCCAGTGACCCCATGAGCAGCAGCCTGTGGAGGCACGTGTTTGCACCAGATGCCCTAGAGGATCACAGCCCCCTGGGCAAGTGTTTCTGGAAAGCCAAAGTGGACCCTGCCCTGAGACCTGCGCCTCCCCGCAAGGGCAGTGGGGAAGCCCAACTTTCCAGGGATTCCACTGCCACCCACACAAAACCCTCTGAAATCGCTGTTCAGAGGCAGCCTCCAGCCATGCGGCCCTGCAGCAGAGGGCAACTGTGATCCATGTGTCTGGGGGAAAGTGCAGACTGGGGGCTCAGCCTCCACCAGGCTCTCCTGGCCGTGGGCGCACCCACCCAGGACGGTGGCTGTCTTGACTCAATGACTGTCCCTGCTGCAGTGCTGGGCAGTGTCGCCTGGAGACATTTGTGGTCCCCAGCTGCTTCCCCCAGCCCAGCCCTGTCCCCTCTGCTGAAACAGCCTGGTTTGGATGGAGCTTGGCAGGCTCGGGAGTGGGCACCTGGTGGGGGGGTCTGTGCCCTGAAACCCAGAAGCAGCTTGGAGGTGAGGGGGGTTGTGGGTGCAGTCCACAGCCAGCTGGCATTTTCTAAGGAAACTGGGCCCACCAGGGCCGGAAGCCCCACACTGAGGGGGACCGTCCCAGGCCGCTCTGTGCACTGGGAAGTGGGCCTGGGGGCTCAGGCCCTGGGATGGGGCTGGGGGCTGGGAGCTAGAGGGGGGCAGAGGGGGATCTGAAGGCAAAGGTGATTTGTTGGTAAAAATGGAGGCTTTGTTGAGGGTTCTTAATCTGGGGTCCCTCCCAAGAGATAACCCAGGACCCCCAGTGACCACAGATGTGATGGGGGTAGAGGATTTGGGGGAGAGGGACAATGGCTTCCATTACACCTTTGTCACCGCCACCTTCCTGGAGACTTTCTTCTGGAAAAGGCTTCCCTGGCTACTGGGCCAGATGGTGGTGAGTCAGGGGGCTGGACTTGTCCCTGGAATCTCTCCTTGGCCACTTGCTTCCATGATTGGTGGGGGGCACTGAAGGGCCAGGCTTCTCTCTGTGGGGCCTGTGCTGCTTGTGGGGTTACACAGAGGGAGAAGCAGGGCAGTGGGGGCTGTGCTGGGGTGAGTGGCAGTTGGCCCAGTCACGTGACAAGATCCTGGGTCTGGGCAGGTCACCAGCCTCTGGGTTGGTATCTGGCACACCAGGTACAGCAGGGGGGGCCATACATTCTGTCAAGTGCATGACATGGGTCTGCACCACTGCAAGGGGCTGGGATTGACCACTGAAGACCGGCCAGTTGGGCTGAGCACAAAATGATGTTTCAGAAGATTGGCCAGGCTTAGGTGGGAGGGCAGAGGCTCCTGGAAGGAGTTGAGGATAGGGGCTGGGCACAGGGGCTCACACCTGTAATCCCAGCACTTTGGGAGGCCGAGGCAGGTGGATTACCTGAGGTCAGGCGTTCGAGGCCAGCCCGGCCAATATGGTGAAACCCTGTCTCTACTAAAAATACAAAAATTAGCCAGGCATGGTCGCACACGCCTGGAATCCCAGATACTCAGGAGGCTGGGGCAGGAGAATTGCTTGAGCCCTGGAGACGGAGGTTGCAGTGAGCCGAGATCATGCCATTGCATTCCTACCTGGGTGACAGAGCAAGACTCCTCTCAGAAAAAAAAAAAAAAAGGGAGAGAAAAAAGATAAGAATAGGGATAGGATAAGATGAGATGGGATAAGATAAGAACTCAGAGTGCCTGAAAGACTGACCTCACCAGTAGTCAAATAAACACAAATGTGTCTCTGAAAGATACATTTAAAAATATCTATCAAACTGGGGCCAGGCGCAGTGGCTCACGCTTGTAATCCCAGCACTTTGGGAGGCCAAGGTGGGTGGATCACTTGAGGTCAGGAGTTCGAGACCAGCCTGACTAACATGGTGAAATCCCGTCTCTACTAAAAATACAAAAATTAGCTGGGCGTGGTGACACATGTCTGTAATCCCAGCTACTTGGGAGGCTGAGGCGGGAGAATTTGAATCCGGGAGGTGGAGCTTGCAGTGAGCCAAGATTGTGCCATTGCACTCCAGCCTGGGCAACAAGAGCAAATCCCCGTCTCAAAAAAAGAGAATCTATCAAATTGGGAAAAATAAGAAAGTTGACTCTGGAATTTGGACGGGCGTGGTGGAGCAGGGAGGTTGGAGCAGGTGACTCAACATTTCCCTCCCTAGGGTTTGTCTCAAACGTGACGGGAGAAACGAGGTCACAGTGAAAGACGGAAATGGCTAGATAATGGCCAGCAACCATGAAATAGCTTAGAAATTACAGGCAATCAAGCCAGGTGCAGTGGCTCACGCCTATAATCCCAGCACTTTGGTAGGCTGAGGTGGGTGGATCACCTGAGGTCAGGAGCTCAAAACCAGCCTAACCAATATGGTGAAACCCCATCTCTACTAAAAGTATAAAATTAGCCCGGCATGGTAGCACATGCCTGTAATCCCAGCTACTTGGGAGGCTGAGGCAGGAGAATCACTTGAACCCAGGAGGCGGAGGTTGCGGTGAGCCGAGATCGTGCCATTGCACTCCAGCCTGGGGAACGAGAGCAAAACTCCATCTCAAAAAAAAAAAAAAAAAAAAAAAAAAAAAAGAAAGAAAGAAAGAAAAAAAGAAAGAAAGAAATTACAGACAATCCACAAGACAGACCTCAGCAGCCTGAGGAGCTGTTTTTGGCACACAGGATGGAATGAGGAACTGCTCCCTGCACATGGCAGGGGTCAGGGCTCCTTCTCCGTCCTTTTGTGTCTGTCTGAAAAGTTTCATAATAAAAAGTTACAAAATAGGGCCGGGCGTGTGGTGGCTCACTCCTGTAATCCCAGCACTTTGGGAGGCTGAGGGGGACGGATCAGCTGAGGTCAGGAGTTCAAGACCATCCTGACCAATATGGTGAAACCCCGTCTCTATTAAAAATACAAAAAATTAGCCAGGCATGGTAGCGGGCACCTGTAATCCCAGCTACTCGGGAGGCTGAGGCAGGAGAATCACTTGAACTTGGGAGGCAGAGGTTGCAGTGAGCCGAGATCGCGCCATTGCACTCCAGCCTGGGAAATGAGAGCCAAACTCCACCTCAAAAAAAAAAAGTTACAAAATAGATTTTAAAAGACTGGAGGAGCACAGCAACTGCAGGCCAGAGAGCTCCAGGGACAGTGGCTGGGTGAGGTCACGCTAGATCCTGTTATTGGAATGTCCATCCCAGCAGCATGTGGCACTTCTCCAATCTGGAAAATGGATTCATTGGCCAGGTGTGGTGACTCACGCCTGTAATCCCAGCACTTTGGGAGGCTGAGGTGGGTGGATTTCTTGAGCCCAGGAGTTCGAGACCAGCCTGGGCAACATAGCGAAACCAGGTCTCTATGAATAAAAATACAAAAATTAACTGGGTGTGGTAGCAGGTGCCTGTAGTCCCAGTTACTCAGAAGGGAGGATGATTTGAGCCCAGGAGGTGGAGGTTTTGATGAGCAGAGATTTTGCCACTATACTCCAGCCTGGATGAGGGAGTGAGACCTTTTCTCCAAAATAAATAAATAAATAAATAAACAAACAAATAAATAAAGTGAGAGAGAGAAGGAGAGGGTGAGGGAGAGAGAGAGAGAACAATTTTAATAGTAGTTAAAGAAAAAAAAGCTGGGCGCGGTGGCTCACGCCTGTAATCCCAGCACTTTGGGAGGCCGAGGCGGGCAGATCACGAGGTCAGGAGATCGAGACCATCCTGGCTAACACGGTGAAACCCCGTCTCTACTAAAAATACAAAAAATTAGCCGGTCGTGGTAGTGTGTGCCTATAGTCCCAGCTACTTGGAGGCTGAGGCAGGAGAATGGCGTGAACCCAGGAGGCGGAGCTTGCCGAGATGGTGCCACTGCACTCCAGCCTGGGCGACAAAGCGAGACACCGTCTCAAAAAAAAAAAAAAAAAAAAAAAAAAACAGAAAAAAAAAAAGCTGGGTGTGGTGGCTCACACCTGTAATCTCAGCACTTTGGGAGGCTGAGGCAGGAGGATCATTTGAGCCCAGGAGTTTGAGACCTGCCTAGGCAACATGGCGAAACCCCATTTCTATTAAAAGTACAAAAAATTAGCTGGACACGGTGGTGTGCCTGTAGTCCCAGCCACTCGGGAGGCTGAGGCGGGAGAATCGCTTGAACCTGGGAGGTAGGGGCTTCAGTGAGCCAAGATCATGCCACTTTGCTCCAGCCTGGGTGGCAGAGCAAGACTCCATCTTAACAAAAAAAAGAAAGAAAGAAAAGAAAAGGCAAATGAAAAAAAGAAAGAATGAACATGGGTTCACAGAAGCAGCACGGAAAGTGCGAGGCAGAGCAGCCTTGGAGCCCGCACACTGAGAACAGGAGAAAGGTGGGTTGGACACTGGAGAGAGAAGTCCAGAGAGCAGTGGACGGCTGGCCTCAGTGGGCTACCAAGGTGTGGCTTGAAGATGGAGCTGAACAGGGACGCATTTGCCCAGCATGGAGGCTGGGAGATGAGGGGCTTGGTCATTTGCTGAGGGGAGGTGGAGGCAGGGGCCCAGGGCCAGCAGGGGTGGGAGATGCAGCTGGAGCTCAGGGGTGGGTGGATGGGGATGTCAGGCTGACCTGGGCCCACCCACACTGTGGCCTTGTGGCTGGAGTCATCCGAGAGACCTCACCATGGCCATCATGTCTGGCCATGCTGCTCTGAATCCAGGTGGAGTTGGACGGTGATAAGGGGGCTTCAGCCTGTCACAGTCCCTCAGAGCAGACCAAAAATAGAGTTCCCCAGAGTCCACCAGGCCAGGGTGGCATTGCTGGTGCTGTGAGCATGGTGGGCTGTCCCCTACCCGAGCCTCCGGCGGGCTAGGGGCACCTTGCTGCCGTTTCAGGAGTGAAAGTCTGCACTGGGCGCCTTTCCCACAGGGCTTGGTCGCTCCCACCCATCCCACAGCTGAGAGGAGCCCCACCGGTGGGCCAGACAGCTGGGGCAATGAGAGGAAGGGGCGGTCTCCATGCACAGCCCAGGCAGGGCTTCCCCCACCCCAGGAGGGTGGTGCCTACTTCCTGAGTGGAACAACACAGGAAGCCTCTGCCTGGCCTTGTCCTTCCACTTGAAGACCCAGCCCCAGGGGAAGCTGAGAGAGGACCCGGGCCCCACTGCACCCTCCCCAGAAAGAGTAGTGTCTGAAATGTGGGCAGCCTGCTCTAACCCATGCCCCTTTCTGTGGAGGAAACAGCCCTGGCCCCGGGCCAAGACAGACCGCTACACTGCAGCTGGCGGGTGGGGCCACTGGGCTGGCTGGAGAGAGGGACCTGAGCCCCTATCCTGAGCTCACTCACCTCGAGGGGAGGCAGAGGCTCCCCGAGGCAGTACGAGTAGCAGGTGCAGCAAACTGATGGTGAGCAGGTGCTGGCGGGACCCCAGACCCTGGTCCAGGAAGGCCCTCAGAAGAGGCCGGTAGGCTGCCTGAGGCTGTGGACCTGTCCGGCAGGGAATGCCAGACAAAGCTTGAATGTGTTCTGAAAAGTGAAGGGCTGGTGCAGGGCTTCCCTGACGCCCAAGCCTGTTTGGCCATGCGTGGTGAAGAGCTGGACCTCGGTGCTAGCGAGTTGGGACGTCCCAGTGGGCCCAGCTCTCTGGCTGCCCTGCCCTGGGTTGGTCCCACCAGGCCTCCTGCTGGGCCCACTGACTCTTTCCAGGCATCCTCACCAGGCTGTCGGTGCCCAAAGGTCAGGCACGTGGCGGGATCTGGACATCAGCAGCTCGAGCCACATGGGCCACATGGGACCAGTTGGATGGGAAGGTGGCTCCGGCTCCTGCCCCTGGCTAGTCTCTGCTCTCAACATACAGGCCTGGAGCCCAGAGGGGCCTCTTTGTGAAAGCCTCCGCCTGGGGCTGGGCCTGGAGGGGAGTGTGCATTTTCACTTCAGCTGCCACTTCCTTTGGTTTTGCAGAAGTGCTTGCAGTCCTCTGTCCCAGGTTTGCTGGCTGGCATCAGGGTGACCGGGCGGCACAGCCCTGGACCAGCAAGAGCTCATCCTCCCAGGTTTGGGAGGGTTTCCAGAACCCTTGGTCCAGTTAAAGGCAGACTCCCCGGGAGCCCTTTCCTGGGCGGCTCAGTCATTCTGATGGGGTCCAGGGGCCTCAGGCAGCAGCTCCGTGTGCTCACTCCAGCTCATTTGACAGGAGAGGTCCCTGTCTCCTGTTATTCAGAATTTGAAAGGTCGGGAGGGTGCGGCTGCAGAATCAGAGTAGACAACAGCAAGCAAAAGTATGCGGGTTTCTAGGGCCCCTGAAGCGGGACTCGGCAGCTAAGGAGGGAAGCCAGGCCCGGTGTGAGGCTGATGGGGCCCCCCCACACCCCTGGGGCTCAGAAGGAACTGGACTGGTCGCAGGTGGCTCTGGCGTGTCCCCAGCCCACTCGGCCCACCTGCCTGGCTGGGGATCTGCCTTCCTTGGCCCTTCTGGTTCCACTCACTGCTTCCTCACCTACTGACCCCCTCTGTTTTGGGCATGGCCAGAGAGCCCTGCATCTCTTGCTGGACCTTGGAGCTGGGCGCAGCAGCCAGACGACAGGGCCACACAGATCTTAACAGAGCAGCAGCCGGGAGGGCAGCGTCCAGCACACAGGCACCCGAGGGAGAGTCTGAAGACCCTCAGCGCTGCCCCACCATTTCCACTCAGGGGGCTAGCCCGAGACGCAGGGAGCAGTGCATACTTATTCCAGCCACTGGGAGGGTGGGGGCAGAATGGGTAGCCCAGGAATCCCTCCAGCCCACACCACCCACCGCCAAGGGGGCATCACTTTGGAGATGGCTTTTCTGGATTCTTTCTTGACTCAGTGTCTCATTTTTTAATGTGTTTTCCAGGTATTGCTTTAAATTCTCCAGAAGTTCACGAGCTTCCTGTAGTCGTGGCCTCCTGTTTTTCCCGTTGTTAAAAAATGATGAGACAAGTCTCAATCATTTTAGGAGTTTTATTTGCTAAAGTTGAGACCACGCATCCGTGACACAGCCTCAGGAAGTCCTGATGACATGCCCAGGGTGGTCGGGCACAGCCTGGTTTCATGCATTTTAGGGAGACAAGAGACATCAGTCAATATATGTGAGACGTACATTGGTTCGGTCCAGAAAGGTGGGGACAACTCGAAGCAGGGAGGGGGCTTCCCAACTATCTGTCTCTCACCTACCTGTGGGTAGGTCACAGGTAGGTGGGAGACAAATGGTTGCATTATTTTCAATTTCTGATAAGTCTTTCCAAAGGAGGCCATCAGAATATGCATCTGTCTCAGTGAGCAGAGGGAGGACTTTGAATAGAACGGAAGGCAGATCGGCCCTGAGCAGTTCCCAGCTTGAAGGGGCCCGAGATACTTTTCTTTAACAGAAATATACTTGAAAGGGCAGCTGGGGATGTCAACACACAGGCAGCCCCACCTGCTGGCTCAGAGCCCTTGGTGTGGGTGTGCCTGGTTTCTGCCTCACTTTCGAGCAGCTTCCAGAGAATTCTTGCAAGAGCCACGTGGGATGGGTGGGAAGAGCAAATGGCTCCAGGTAGTGCCTCTGGCCAGCCTCTCAACATACAAGCCTCAGGCCCAAAGGGGCCTTGCTGTGTAGGGGCTCTGCCTGTAGCTGGGGCCTGGCCCTGCCCTTTGAGGGGAGTGTGTCCCAGGGGACTGACTGCACCTGCTGGCTTCCCATGAGGGTCTCGGCTGACAGAGGGCAGTACCAGGCACCATGGTGTGGGGGTCGGGCCTGGCACTAGGCAGGCAGGATTGGAGTTAGTGAGGCAGCTGCCAGGCTCAGCCTCCATCCCTGCACTGCAGGGCCCGGAAACAGCAGAGTGAGACCCTCAGGCTTTGCAGGGCTTTGGGAGAGGCACAAACACCATCTGAGAATGGGTTCAGGACACTCTCCTCCCTGCAAACCCTCTTTGGCTGGTCAGGGTGGTGCCTGTTTTAGAGGCATCTCAGGTTAAGGAAGGAAGCAGAGGGTTGTTAGTGGGGCCTGAGGTCATCGGCGTGGCCTGAGGCCAGCAGGTCGACCTCGCGCTTGCTGGCCAGTCTGCCCCGCCCGCCGTCTGTGCTTCCTCCTGCCCAGGACGCCCGCTCCAGCAATCTCTCCACTGTGCTTTCAGAAGTGCCCTTCCTGCTGCGCAGTTCTCCCCTCCTGGGTCGGCGGCAGTATTGAAGCTTGTGACAAGTGCCTTCACACAGACCCCTTGCAACTGTCCATGCGTGCCGTGGCACCAGGTGCTGCCCACCTGCTGGCCCCGGCCGCCGCTCCTCGTGAAAGTGCATTTTTGTAAATGTGTACATATTAAAGGAAGCACTCTGCATATTTGATTTAATAACGTTAACATTCCGGCCTCCCTTGTTCTTTGGGTGCTGTTCCTTTTGCATTTAGAGTCAGACTGGGAGAGAACCGCGCCGGCAGAGAGGCATGAGGCAGTGGGGCATGTGCTGGGTGTTGGCCCACATGGCTGTGGTGGCTGTGGAGGGTGAGACGGTCCTGCTGAGTCAGGGCCTGCCAGGGCCTCGAATGCATTGCCAAGTTGGTGGATGCAGGTTTGGCCAAAACCTTCCTGGGAATGGGGAGGGGGGTATCTAGGTGCCTGGCACCTGACCCTGACTACAAACAGCTGAAAACAGTTTTATAAAATAGTATTAAATTGCTTACCCACGAATACCTATCAAGGTCCTAAGGAATTAACAGTTCAAAATTTTTATTCATTCATTTATTCCTTTGTTTTGCTTGTTCATTCAGAGGCAAGGTCAGCATTTGAGAGACTGGAGGCAGGAGAGAAGCAGCCCTTCCACCTGGCCCTGGAGCTGGTTTTGCCTCTCACTGCTTGAGCCAACTGGAACATGGCATGGTGGCCTCAGGGCTGGGCATGGAAGGCCGACTCCAAGGCTGACTCTGAGCCGTCTGTCAGTGACGTGCAAGTCTTTAACCTGCTGTGAGGGGCAGGAGGTCAACTGAGTCAAGGAGCAAAGCCAAGAACCAGATCTATACAAAAAAGAAGAAAAAAGTCCTGCTGACAGCCTGGGAGTGAGGCTGCCTTGCACAGGCAGAACAAATGAATAAATGAATGAATGAATAAAAATTTTGACCTGGTAATTCCTTAAGACCTGCTGGTTGCTGCTGGTTACTCTGGATGTCTGTTGAGCACTGCTGCTAGGGACTCCAGTGAGCACTGCTGCTGTGGACTCCAGGAAGCCGTGCAAATGAGCTATGGTGTGCACTCCAGGGGCGGTCTCTCTCACTCTGGCTGGAATCCTCCCATCAGCTCCTCCACTGTATTGAGCCAGGTCTGCAGGGACACACAGAGGAGCTGGTAGGAGATCCTGCTTGCCATCGGCTGCTCACAAGCCCAAGGCTTGTGCCCTCAGGGTGGGGACAGGGATTAAACCCGTCTCCTGCCTTGGCCCCAAGGAGTTGGCCAGGCAGTTCAGGCAGAAGGGCAGCCCCTGAGGAGTCATGTACACCATGACTCGTGTGGCCATGAAGCCCATGTTCCCACCACCAGGTTGGCCAAAAAGACGGCAGGCTTTGAGTTTCCTTGTAAATGGTGTTTACCTACCTTCAGTTCCCTAGGTTCCTGGTGGAACCAAATGCAAATCACCTTTGTCGTAGACCTCTGTACGCCTCATGAATGATTTTTCAAGGTCAGTGAGTAGACCACAATCAAACCAAGCACACAGGGGAACCTGGCACCATGATTGAAATGCGTGCAGAGGCATCTGAGTATACTGGAATTCTCAGACATGGATTGTAAAAAGCTTGCTGTGCTCAAAGACAGCTTGGAAAAGCTGATAGGCCAAACAAACTTCAACCTAGCACCAAGTAGAACTTCTGGAAATGAAAAACAAATACAACATTCAAACTAAACACTCCAGAAGTAGTTTGGCAGCCACTCTTCGACACTGCTAAAAAGAGAATCTGTGAACTAGAAGATAGGTGAGAAGAAAAGATCCAGGCTACCCCCCAGGACAAGAGATAGAAAATAGCATCAGCAGCTGAGGAGGGGGCCCCACGCAAGGGCCTGGAAGGGGCTGTCCTGAGACCCATGGGAGCCCATCAGGCATGGAGTGAGCAGTGAGTAGGTGCGGCAGGTATAGCAGGTGTCATGGGTGCAGCTGGGTTGCCTTGTTACTTCTGCAAGAAGTGTCCCACAGACCTGCACTTCCCTGGCTGTGCCAATGTGTTCCCCCAATTCTGGGAAAGCCCCTGTAACCTCGGGGAGATGCATCTGGCTTGGAGTCTCACAGGACATAGACTGGCCTCTGTGCCTGTGTAAGGGTGTGTGGCTGTTGGAGGGGTGGCACTCAGGGGTCAGCATGCACCAAGTGTGCATGGGTTGAGCTGAGAGCCTCTGCCGTTGCCTGCATGTGTCCATGGTGGGCAGGCCTGCCTCCCCAACCCCAAGCTTATTGTCCAGTGTCCTGAGCCCACTGGGAGTTCATGGCCTCCCTCCACCCAATACTCAGTCATAAAACAACACTTAGGTGACCTTGCACCTTTTCAGGCCTGGCTGGTGCCTGGCCATAGCCAGCCCATGTGGATGGCAGTGCCAAGAGGTCCAGGCTCGACCGGCAGGCTTACTGCTCACTGTTTCACGCCATGCCAGGGTGGATGATGGGGCTCTTCTTCATCTCAGTGCTACCACCCCCATGGTGTGGTCATAAGCCAGGCTGGGTTCTGGCCCAACCCCCTGGGGTGAGCCTGGCAGTCCCCTCCTTTGGACCCTAGGCCACCTCCACACTTCCCGAATGCCACTCACCTGCCTCACAGAGTCCACTATACAGAGGCCAGGGTCCACAAGTGAGGGTTAGGCCCCAGGGTCCATCCTGCTGCCACCAAAGCCTTGTTCCCTTGTGGGGTGGGTGGAGGAGTGGCTGCCTCCAGAGAGGGTGCTGTGTGGTCTGCAAATCTAGGGAAGGAAGGCAGGCTCCCTGGCACCCCCAGGCTGGTGCCAGGCTCCTGGGGCCCCTCTGGCTGTGGCTGCAGGAACCCTGGCGGCCACCCCTGCTCTGGCTGCTGGACTTGGGACCTGTGCCACTCCTGTTTGCCCCTCAGGACACGCAGGCGTGCCCTGCCACCCATCCTGGCTGCCGAGTTCCTGGAGCCCGTTGTGTCCTGCCCTGCCATGAAGCGGGGACCCCCGACAGCGAGTCTCCCGCTGCCTCCACTCTTTTTGCTCTTCCTGTTGACAGGTCTGGGGTTCTGACCCGCTGTGCAGAGGGAGAGCTCCTCTGTCACTGGGGCACATGTCACCAAAATGAGCACCTGGGCCTCCCCAAGCCTAGTGGGCAGTGAGCTTGGGGGACATCAGGCTCTGAGGCATGTGCCAGGGATGGCTGGGGTGGGGTGGGCACAGGGCCTGTTCCCCACACTTTGGAGCTGCTCCCAGCCGGGCCCAGAGACTACATGGCTGTTGGTTGTGTGGCTCAGATGGGAAGGGTCTGGATGCAGAGGGAACTCTCAGGTGGCCACTGTGGCCCCAGGAGGGTGCCTGGCTGAGGAGGCCCTGGGCAGCAGGCACTTACTCAGGCAGAGGATACAGGGAGCCACACCACCATCCCAGCCACCACTTTCCAGGCAGAGTGACCTGTGCCCAGAGGCCAACCTGCAGGCTAGATGGCGTGGGCGGGGCCCCATGCGCACATGCCTTGGAGACTCCCGCCTCCCTGGGCCATCCTCTCCCACCTCTTCTCATTCCTACACTGTCAGAGCAGGGAGCAATGAGTCAGCCCTGCCTAGTCTGGCTGGAGAGCTGCGTCCTGACTGCGCCATCTGACCCAGCCTGGGACCAAGTCATGGCAGGGGCCTGCAGTGGGTGCAGAGCCCCTCTCAGGTGGTGAAGCAGCACCTCCCGCACCCACTGCTGCCAGGGCCGCCTGCTGCGTTCTTGGTGTTTGGCTGCCGGGACTGCGCCTGCTGGTTCTGCTTGGCAATAGCTCTGACTGCCGTGTCTCTGAAGAAACCGGGCCCCAGGGTGCAGAGAGGAGATTCCACACAGGAGCCTGGTCCCTGGGGTGGCCAGACCCATTAACCCCTGTAGGCCAGGAAGCAGCAGCCGGGTGGTATGCGACTCATGGTGGCCACAGGCCCAACTCCAACTGTCCCAAGACCCAGCAGGGCTCACCCCTTCCCCATCAGACCCCCAGACCCAGGGTCTTCCAAGGAGCCCCTAAGGTCAACAGGGACCTGTGAGGTCTCGGATGGAGAGCATCTGGATGCCAGGGCTTGAAGACCTTTATACAAAAGGGGAAACGGGCCCGGGAGGAAGGAACCTGCCCTGTGACATTCTTCATGGCTCCCCAGCCCTTGTGGATTCAGGGGCTAGGATTTGAGTCTTGGGGTCACGTTCTGAGAGGAGGGCAGCCAGCAGAAGCCATGGAGCCACGGGAGGGCTTGCTGGGGACAGTGGTATCAGTGCGGCTCTGGGCCAGGGGGCTGGGGTGGCAGCTGGGCGGCACCGGGGGCTTCTCTCCTGGGTAGAGAGGTGCTGTGGAGCATCTGTAGGGACAGAGGCTGGGGCCCTAGGAAGCTCACTCTAGGCTAGAAGGTGTAGCCTGTGGGGGTCACCTGTTCAGCCGCAATATTGTTATCCTGCTGTTGATCTGGGAACCAGGAAGTGTCTGCTTGAAAGCCTTCTGTGGAAGAAGGAAGCCCAAACGGTAAGGAGGATTCTAGAAGCACGGAGGAGGCTGGAAAAGGTTGCCAAGAGGCCCCCGGGGCTGCATCGTCCTTGCTCTGATGGAATGGCCAGGTGGCTTCCTTGTGCATCACAGGTTTGGGGTGGCCCAAGGGGGCCTGAACCCGAGGGATGGCAAGGACACACTCATCAACCGTGGGCAGGAGACAGGTCCTGGGAGAGCGCCCAGGCCATGGGACACGCCCACTCAGGCAGGAGGCCTCTCACCGGGCAGGGCTGGGCAGACCAGGGTCCTGAAGACAGGCTCCCCCACGGTGGCCAGGATCACCCCGGGGCCCCTCAGCCCTCATCCCACATGTTGCCATTTCCACAGCTGGATCCAGTCCCCCCACTCAGCACCCCGTCCCGCCCCACATCGGCACCCGAGCTTCTCGCAGTGTGGAGAATGACTCACATCCTGGGCCACGAAGGCCCCAGGGCTCTCGCTACCTCTGTGCAGGTCCCCAGGACCTGGGCCTGTCCTGCCTCCTGCCTCGCGGTGGAGGCTGCTATGCCTTCCACTCGTGCAGGCCTCTGGAGGCCAGGACCGCCCCCCCACCCCACCAGACCACAACAGCCCTGAGGGGCTCGGTAGCCAGAGATAGGCCCTGCCAGGACCCACAGCGCGGAGCCGCAGAGGAGGGGCCAGGCCCTCATCATCAAAGATGCTCATTTGACGTGATCAAAGTGCGGCACAAAATGGCTTTCCGGAGCTAGAGCCCTGAGGTCCCAATGAGCAATCGGGCAGCAAAGCAGAAGAACCGGGCGGCGGGGAGCTGGTGCGGAGACTCACAGGAGGCCTGGAGCCGGAGACGGGGAAAGGAAACTCAGGGCACAGCCTCTGAGTACCAGGAGCTGCAGAGGGAGAGGGAGGGACGCACGGAGGTGAGAAGATCACATGAAAAAGAACATTTCTCTGAGCTAAGTGGAGACCCCAGCCCGCAGACCGAAGGGCCCACCGGCTTCCAGCTGGGAACCTGGTGCCACGGCAAGGCCTGGGGAAAAGGAAACCTTCCGAAGCCACAGGCAGACGCCCTGCCAAGCGGGAAAGAGAATGGACTGTGTAGTGAGCTAGTGCAGCGAGCCCCGCAGAATGAGGCCCCCTGCCTCACTGTGGTCGGCGGGCTGGGGGCAGGTGTGCAGACTCTGCAGAAGGAGGGCACATGCACCAGTCCCTTGGGAAGGTGCCTGGCAAAGCCACTAGTTTCCAATGCAGGTGCCCTTCGGTGCAGCAACCTAGAGCGCCAGCCGCGAGGGTCCCAGGCCTAGGAGGGCTGCAACTGCACAGCCAACACGTGGCATGGATCAGGCACCAGACAAGACCACCACGGGAGAGGCCACTGGGGAGGCCACCAGGCTGCGGGGCCTGGCAGGGCAGTGCGCAGGTTCATGGAGCAAGCACACTGCGGCAGATTGCTGGAAAGGAGGTATTCAGAAACAAGCCACCGTACGATATGATCTGTGCTTGTGTGTTTTTGTTTTTGTTTTGACAAGGTCTCACTCTGTCACCCAGGCTTGAGGGCAGCGGCACGATCATAGCCCACTTCAGCCTCATCCTCTTGCGATCACGGGATCCTCCCACCTCAGTCTCTGGAGTAGCTGGGACTACAGGCACGCACCATCAGGCCTAGCTAATTTTTTAAAAACTTTTTTGTAGAGATGAATTCTCCCTATGTTGCCCAGGCTGGTCTTGAATTTCTGTGCTGAAGTGATCCTCGTGCCTTAGCCTCCCAAAGTTCTGGAATTATTGGAGTGAACCGCTGCCTCCAGCCTCATTTTAAACATTCTTAAGTGTACAGTTTAGTGGCATTAAGTATAGTCAATTGTGCAATCATCATGGTTTACCTTTAAAAATTTCTTTCTTTTATTTTCTTTTTTTTTTGAGACAGGGTCTCACTCTTGCCCAGGCTGGAGTGCAGTGGTGTGATCATGGCTCACTGCAGCCTCTACCTCCTGGGCTAAAGGGATCCTCCTGCCCCAGCCTCAACCTCCCAACTAGCTGACACCATAGGTGTGCGCCACCACACCCAGCTAATTTTTAATTTTTTGTAGAGATGGGGGTCTTGCTATGTTGCCCAGGCTGGTCTTGAACTCTTGGCCTCAAGTGATTCTCCTACCTCGGCCTCCCAAAGTGTTGGGATTACAGGCATAAGCCACTGCACCTGGCCTAACAAAATGTCAGTTGTGGTAAATACACATAAAATATCTCTCTTAACCATTTTCAAGTGTGTAACTCCACAACGCTAAGTCCATTCACATTGCTGATCACACTAGGTCTCCAGAAGTTTTTCATCTTGCAAATCTGAAACTCTGTCCCCATTAAACACCAACTCCCCATTCCCTTCTCTGCACACACCCTGGTGTCCACCATTCTACTGTCTGTCTCTATGAGTCTGACTACTTTGGATGCCTCCTATAAGTGGAGTCAGGCAGTGTTTGTCTTTCTGTGCCTGGCTTATTTCGCTTGACTTCATGTTCTCAAGGTTCATCCACGCTGTTGCATATGGCAGAATTTCCTTCCTTTTTAAGGCAGAATCATAGTTCCTGGGATGCGCAGACCACACTTTGCTTATTCAGTCATCTGTTGATGGCCCCTGGCTACTGTGTCTAATGCTGCTGTGAGCATGACTGTGCAAACATCCCTTTGAGACCCTCCTTTTGGTTTTGCTGGGAGTACACCCAGAAGCAAAATTGTGGGATCCACTCTGGGGTCATTCTGCTTTTAATTTTTTGAGAAACTGCCATACCTCTTACCAAGACAACATTCCCACCAGCAGCGCACAAAGATTCCAATTTATCCACAGCCTTAACTTGTTATGTTTTGTTTTGTTTTAATAACAGCCATCTTATTGGGTGGGAGGTGGTATCTCACTGTGGTTTTGATTTGCATTTCTCTAATTAATGATTAATTAATTTGAGATGATCTGTGTTCTTTTTTTTATTTTTTGAGACGGCCTATTTTTATATTAATTGTACTATTTTTCCCCTTTTTCTGTAGCCATACTTATTAGAGTCTTTTTTAGGAAAAGAAATTTTGGACTAGAGCTGATTGTAAATGTTTGCAGAGAAGAATTTAGAACAATAACTTTGAATGACAAAACTTAGACTAGTCATGGTTAAAATTTGATAAAATTCCCACGGTACAAGGAAATGTAGTTATTTTTGTTACCTGTAGCATTTTAAGATAACAATAAGAACCATGACTGACAGTGTCACATAAGGGCTATCAGGCTTTTATAAATTTTATGCAATCTTTAAAATACTCACATTAATAACATATCTATGTAAACATAGGTTTAGAACAGGTTTTAATATAACAAAGTTATGACTTATATTTGTTTTTTTTTAATTTCTACAATTTTGGAACATTTATATCAATAATATACCCATAAATGTAATTGAAAGAAGGTCTAGCATCACTTACCATTTGACAATGTTTCCATACAGTTTACCAAATAAGTCTAATCATGTAATTCAAAAAGGCTTAATTTAGGATTTTGGTCCTGGAGAAACCCATAAAAAATGTCAAAAGGTTTAAAGCACTTGATCAAAACAGAATCGCAAGTCATTGAAAAATAATAGTTATTTGTTTAACCAGAGTGATAATTAAAAGACCTCAAAGGCAATACAAAAGTTACATGGATGTAAAAGCCTTAACTCTTTCAAAGCTCAGTTCTTCTAAGTTATCAAAAAACAAATAGAGACAACACAGGAATTATCTTGACAAAATGTAAAATCTTGTGTGTGTGTGTTTTAGGCCAGTTACTAAAAAGGTAAAGGAAAACCTCTTGTAATGTCTGATTGCTTCTCTTTATGGGAAGCAATAGGTGGCTTCTAGGTTGATTTCTAGGTTTAGGTAACCTAGAAATCAAACTTCATTAAGAAAGGGTGTTTGTACTTAATCAGACACAGGAGAGTGTGTCCAGGGTAATGAGTGTACACTACATTATAGGGGAGTGTAAACAAGAAAACTAGTATCTTGAATGGGGGAATACATGACTCTTAGTAATGGCATGGGAAGTATCCTGGTTACACTGAACAATTCAGACATGTTAAGAAAAGCCAACCAGGCACAGTGGCTCACACTGTAATTCTAACACTTTGGGAAGCTAAGGTAGGAGGATCCCCTGAGGCCAGGAGTTTGAAACCAGTCTGATCAATATAGCAAGACCCTGTCTGCACACACATACACACACACACAAAGAAAAAGAAAGAAAAGTCAAATGTGATCAAGCCACTGCACTCCAGCCTGGTGACAAAGTGAGACCCTGTTTGAAAAAGAAAGGAAATAAAAAGAAAAGCCAACAGCACAGAATCAAATTATACTGGAGGAAAACATTGCTTTTCTAAACTGTGAAGATAAACATTTAAGCATCAGACCACAACAGCAAAGTTAGAACAGGAGTTGATGAAAAGATTGAAGGAGAGAGTTACAATCCCAGCCAAACAAAAAGATATGCCTTTTCAAGGGGAGAGGGAATAGAAGGCAATGACATATGACTGCACATTACATGGCAAAAGTTGAACTTCTGAGATGTAAATTTGAGAAGTTTAAAAAAGGAAACAGATAAGAATCAAAACCTCTTATAATTTTATTAAGAGCAAATCAAGACTTTAAGAAAACTTTGTTCTAATATAGGGAACCAATTTTTAGTTTTGTAGTAGTGTATTTTTTTTTTTTTTTTTGAGACGGAGTCTCGCTTTATCACCCAGGCTGGAGTGCAGTGGCGTGATCTCTGCTGACCACAAGCTCCGTCTCCAGGGTTCATGCCATTCTCCTGTCTCAGCCTCCCTAGTATCTGGGACTACAGACACCCACCACCACACCCAGCTAGTTTTTTGTACTTTTAGTAGAGACGGGGTCTAGGATGGTCTCGATTTCCTGACCTTGTGATCCACCCGCCTCGGCCTCCCAAAGTGCTGGGATTACAGGTGCCTGCCACCACACCCGGCTAATTTTTTGTATTTTTAGTAGAAACAGGGTTTCACGTTGTTAACTAGGATGGTCTCAATCTCCTGACCTCGTGATCCACCACCTGCCTCAGCCTCCCAAAGTGCTGGGATTACAGGTGCCCACCACCACACCCAGTTAATTTTTTGTATTTTTAGTAGAGATAGGGTTTCACTTTGTTAACTAGGATGGTCTCGATCTCCTGACCTCATGATCCGCCCGCCTTGGCCTCCCAAAGTTCTGGGACTGCAGACGCTTGCCACCACACCCAGCTAATTTTTTGTATTTTTAGTAGAGATGGGGTTTCACGTTGTTAACTAGGATGGTCTTGATCTCCTGACCTCGTGATCCGCCTTCCTCGGCCTCCCAAAGTGCTGGGATTACAGGCGTAAGCCACCGCGCCCAGCCATAGTGGTTTATTTTTAATATCAAAGCTCAAACCTTAGAAAGATTATTATAAATAATTATTTAAAATTATAGCTAACTTAATCACATACAAAATTCCTTTTATAAAATTTTCTTTTCATGAAACTTATCACAACTTACACAGGCCATTTAAGTTATGCTTGGACTTTTTGCTTTGTCCTATAATCAGTCATTTTATTTTAGGACAAAAACTTCACCATACAAGATTCTTTCTCATACAAAATTATTCTCTCTCTCTTTTTTAAACTTTTCTTACCAAAAATACAACTTCATATCCATAAACTTCTTTACATCTCTCCCTCCTACTTGCTGGCTTCTTTTAATTTTGTTTCATATTTAAAAAAAACTGAAAATTAGACAAAAATTATTTTTTCTCAATAAAGAACACATTTTGTGCCTTTTAAATAATTTTTAAATTAAAAACACATTTCTGGCACATTTACATATGAAATAATATATAAATTATAATTTTTAACTCTTAGTAAATAAACTTAAATTTAGTGAAAACCTAGGAAGCCAGAAATCTTGAATTATTTGTCACATACTAGAATTTTATTGATGAGAACAATATTACAATTTTTTTGAGATGGAGTCTTGCTCTATCACCCAGGCTGGAGTGCAGTGGCATGATCTTGGCTCACTGCAACCTCCTTCTCCCAGGTTCAAGTGATTCTCCCACCTCAGCCTCCCAAGTAGCTGGGACTACAGGTGCATGCCACCACACCCAGCTAATTTTTGTATTTTTGTAGTGATGGGGTTTTGCCGTGTTAGCCAGGCTGGTCTTGAACTCCTGACCTTGGATGATCTGCCTGCCTCAGCCTCCCAAAGTACTGAGATTTCAGGCATGAGTCACCAGGCCTGGCTCATATTATAATTTGTAGAAACATGTAACATAATATTTCTTAGTTGGAAATGGAGACATTTAAGATTTCAAATACGAAAAGTTTATTTATAGGCATTTATCCCATTGACATTTACTTATTTAGTAAATTGCTTTTCTAGATCTTCAAGAGAAGGTCTTTGCCTAGATTAATTATAAAAACTGAGATATTAGACAAAGTGAATCATCATTTTTAAGTTATTTTCCTGCTAACCATTTTTACAGCCTGTGAATATTAGGTGTTCACCTAAGTAAGAATATTAAAGTTAGATATATACGGCTATTTTTCTGATAACTCAGAAGATTTAACTCTTTTTATTAAACCAACAATATGAAATAATTTTTCTCATTAAAAAATTACACAAAGGTCATTCTGTTTCTGGCTGGGCTTATAGTTTTATAGTCTTCATGCTAAACCCTGACACCTTAAAATATTTATCAGCTCATATAAACCTGTCTGACCACTCAACCCAGGCAAATGTATGCTGACAATTCTGAAGACATTTCTGTTTCTTATTTTACCACTAATTTCAAAGTCATCTTATTTCTTAGAGATTTACTTAAGTTAGATGAACTTCAAAAATATTTGGGCTTACTAATTGATGAGCACTCATTTACAAGTCATTTGGTACCATGTAGACACAACATATAACATAAACGTACATATTTGTAAACACATCAAACACACATACACACACACAAATGTCTTACAGCTTTCATTTTAGAATTTTAGTCATGAGATACTAATAAGAAACTCACTGGTTTATAAAAGATGTTTGGATCCAAGTTACATTTTTTTTTTTTTTTTTTTTTTTGAGGCAGAATCTCACTCTTGTTGCCCAGGCTGGAGTGCAGTGGCACAATCTTGGCTCATTGCAACCTCCACCCCCAGGTTCAAGCGAATCTTGGTTCTCAGCCTCCTGAGTAGCTGGGATTAAAGGCACCCACCAGCAGCCCAGCTAATATTTGTATTTTTAGTAAAGACGGGGTTTCATTATGTTGGTCAGGCTGGTCTCGAACTCCTTACCTCAAGTGATCTGCCCACCTTGGCCTTCCAAAGTGCTGGGGTTACAGGTGTGAGCCACCGGGCCTGGCCCCAAGTTACATTTCTGACAACACTGGGACATGTTCACATGGCTAAACTTTATTTGCTTAAATTTTTAAAACCCCTTTTACCTTTTTTTTTAGTTTTACATGAGTTTAGGGTTAAAAATTCAGTGTATACATTTTAGTTAGAACTGGCTGAATTCTGTAAGAAAAACAAAATCTCCAAGTAGTCTTGAACTAGTAATACCATAAACAATGAGTTTTATCTTGAAAGCACTAGAAAATTCAGCAGATTCAGGCCGGACACAGTGGCTCATGCCTGTAATTCCAGCACTTTGGGAGGCTGAAGCAGGTGGATCACAAAGTCGGGAGATCAAGACCATCCTGGCTAACATGGTGAAACCCGGTCTCTACTAAAAAAATAGAAAAAATTAGCCAGGCGTGGTGGCGGGTGCCTGTAGTCTCAGCTGCTCAGGAGGCTGAGGCAGGAGAATGGCATGGATCCAGGAGGCGGAGCTTGCAGTGAGCCAAGATCGCACCACTGCACTCCAGTCTGGGTGACTGAACGAGATTCTGTCTCAAAAAAAGAAAAGAAAAAAAAAGAAAAGTCAGCAGATTCAATGTAGTCAGAAATAAAAGAAAAAAAGAGAGAGAACTTAGAATACTCTACATGTTAACTCTGTAGTTGAAGATTGGTTGCTCAAATTCTGAAGTTTTCTTGATGTTATCTGTCCATCAGTTTAAACATGTGGACAAGAATGGGTAATAATATGTAGCTGACTGTAGTCGCAGAAAACCTGGCATGTCTTAATGTTTGAAAATACAATTTTTGGTCATTTCAGTGTTAAATCATTGTCTCTGTTTCTCCCTCTGGTTATCTAAAAACTTGTGGGGCTTCAGAGTACTGTGTGACCAACCCTCATGTGTGTGTCCCCAGAAGAGCCAATTGTCAATCGCTTGTGACAAGGAATTTCCTGTGGGACCTCTGTGTGTTGAAAGGATGGCATCTCCAACACTTCCGTGAGCCCTCTAATCACCAAGGGATGCCAAATCAGAATCTAGTTGGAAGGAGCAAATATTCCTGGTCTTTGAAGTTGACTCAGGTCAAACCCTCATAGATTTTCATAGCTTCTGTCCCGCTGAGCCTTGCTTACAGAGTCAAACGGAAAGGGAGAGAGAGCACTGCCACAACCTAGCCAATCAGACACCTCACATGATCATTTCTTCCTAGTATCTTTCAGCGAGGAGAAATCCCCTTCTCAAGAAATAAAAGTCGCCAGGAATAACTTACCCCTTCATCAAGGAGTCATAGCAACTGCGTGTGAATAAATCTCAAGACCACCAGCTATGTGGGAGGAGAGACTCACTCAGTTGTCTGTAACCACTGGGGAGCCAGAGGGACTCAAAGGGCACAGGCTGGTACCAAGGCACCGGGTCCTGGTGATGTTTCAGACAACTCTGGGCAGCTGGGCTTGGAGTTCCCTCATGGTAGTCATGATTGTTGACTAAAGGAGAAAAAATCAAGCTTTCAAATAAATGAAGTTAGTTTTATTGTGAAGTCTGACTGAGGACTACAGATTAAGGCCAACAGCCTGGGAGCAGCTCTGTCAGGCTACTCCAACACAGTGTTTCAGCTCACTGCTTGTGTATGGAGTGGGGGTTAATATGTGCAAGAGCACATCAACGTGCTCGGATGTGACACTGAAGCAGAGTCACATCGAGGTTTGGTGGTAGAGTACATCTGCTTATAGATGACAGAGGCATCATCAAGAACCCCATCACATGTTATCTTATGTGTAGGAAAAGGCAAAAAAAAAATTTTTTTTTTGAGAGTCTTGCTCTGTCACCCAGCCTGGAGTGCAGTGGCACGATCTCAGCTCACTGCAACCTCTGCCCCTCCAGGTTTAAGCAATTCTCTGCCTCGGCATCCGGAGTAGCTGGGATTACAGGCGCGTGCCACCACGCCCGGGTAATTTATTTGTATTTTTAGTAGAGACGGGGTTTCACCATCTTGGCCAGGCTGGTCTTGAACTCCTGACCTCATGATCCACCCGCCTCGGCCTCCCAAAGTGCTGGGATTACAGGCATGAGCCACGGCGCCCGGCCAATAATTTTTTTTTTTTTTTTGAGTCAGGCTGTCATCCAGGCTGGAGTGCAGTGACTGATTTTTTAAAATTTAATCAGCAATCATGGCCACCAGGAAGGGACTCAGAGCTGACTGTCCAGGGTTGTCTGATCATAGCTCACGGTGTAACCTCAAACTCCTAAGCTCAAGTGATCCTCCTGCCTCAACCTCCCAAGCAGCTAGACATGTGCCACCATGCCCAGCTACTTAAAAAAATTTTTAAGGCCAAGCACGGTGGCTCATGCCTGTAATCCCAGCACTTTGGGAGGCTGAGGCAGGTGGATCACTTGAGGTCAGGAGTTGGAGGTCATCCTGGCCAACATGATGAAACCCCATCTCTACTAAAAATATAAAAATTAGCTGGGCGTGATGGCGCATGCCTGTAATCCCAGCTACTCAGGAGACTGAGGCGGGAGAATCACTTGAACCTCAACTGCGGAGGTTGCAGTGAGCCAAGATCCTGCCACTGCACTCCAGCCTGGGTGACAGAGCTAGACTCTGTCTCAAAAATAAAAATAAAAATAGAGACAGGGTCTTGCCATGTTGCCCAGGCTGGTCTCAAACCCTTGGCCTCAGATGATCATCCCACATGGGCCTCCACTGAGCCTGGCAGGGGTCATTTATCTTTGGAGGAATGTAGTGACTCAGGCAAGAGATGTGGGGGCCGTGCACTCTGTCCTGCTTTGTCTTCAAAGCATCTTTCTGGAGAGCTACACATTGTGGAAGAGTCAGGGCTTTGTGAAATTATACTGCAAGCAGAAAGCTTCTTACATTTGCTACTTTGTTTTGCAAAAGTAACACTTATGCATTAGAGAAGATTTGAAAAGGACAAATATACAGAAACTAAGGGGGAAAAATCCATCATCCCACTACTGAGAAACAACCACAGTTAATATTTTGGGATTTTTGTTTTGTTTTCTGTCCTTTTATTCTATTTAATTTTTATTGCGGTAAAATCACATACTGTAAAATGTACCATCCAAACCATCTTTAGGTGTGCAGTTCATGATTCGTAGTTTTCAGTTTATACACCTGACATCTCTTTTGTCAAATTTATCCTTAGTATTTTATACTACGTGATGCCTTTGTGGGTCGTGTTTTAAAATTTCTCAATTTCCAATTGTTTCTTGTAAATACATAAAAATACAATTGATTTAGCCGGGTGTGGTGGCTCATGCCTATAATCCCAGCACTTTGGGAGACTGAGGCAGGCGGACCTGAGGTCAGGAGTTCAAGACCAGCCTGGCCAACATGGTGAAACCCTGTCTCTACTAAAAATACAAAAATTATCCGGGCCTGATGGCAGGCACCTGTAATCCCAGCTACTTGGGAGGCTGAGGCAGGAGAATCCCTTGAACCTGGGAGGCAGAGGTTATAGTGAGCTGAAATTGTTCCATTGCACACTCCAGCCTACATGACAAGAGCGAAACTCCGTCTCAAAAAAAAAAAAAAAAATACGGTTGATTTTTGTTTAATGCTCTTATATCCCACAACCTTGCTAAATTCCCTTACTTGTTCTCGCTTCTGTCTTTTAGAAAACTGACATGAGCTCTGCTAATGATGGAGATGTTGACTGAGTCATCCAAGCCAGCTTGCTATTTCCATTCCTAGACATGAAATTGCTGGGTTGCAGGACAATGAAGCATTTTGGATGAGTGCTGCCAAACTACTTCCAAAAAGAGCTGCTGACTTCTACTACAGCGGGGGCATTCCTGTCTTCCCCACCCAGCTGGCAGGCTGTGGGATTTGGGGCAGAGCCATGGGGTCGTCTGTGAAATGGCTCCCGGTCCTGCACCTGGCTCTGACCTACAAGCGTCATCCTCACGGCTTTTCCAGGCATCCTATGGGCGATTTATCTGAATGTCAGCAAATGAAAAGAGGGCTCTGTGTGAGTTCCTGTCCATATAGCATGGAGTGTCATTTTAAAGGACCCTTTTTGTGCTGTTGTCTAAATACGAGTGGCTGGGGGCATTGAACTAATGGACTTTGGGCAGAGTCAAGCAGCTCCATAGTGAAGGACCAGGAGGCGACTTACCCTGCCTGGTTCTCACCCTCCTGTCAGTCCTTGCCAGCCAGGGCCCAGTCCATCACATTCTGCTCGCCCACCTAACCTCCGCAGCCGGGTGGCCTTTCATCCTACTTGATTGAATGGTATGAAATTGCCTCTTTTTAGTCAAAACAGCCACCTATCAGCAATTTTGTGTAGTTCAACCAAATTATTTAAGTGCAGCTGATGCTCAGCACCAATTTTCTCAGCATAAGAATCTCCCAGTTCCCCAGGCCAAGCAGCCCCTCAGGGTCCAGAGCATGGGAAACAGAGGGGTCGTCCTCACAGTGGCCTTTCCTGACCAAGTGCATCCTAACCTGAGCAGCTAGAGGGGCAGGGAGATCTCACCTTCCTCATCCTTCTTCCTCTCCTCTGGAAATAGAAGAACCCTCCAGTGCCTTTCCACCTTATTCAGAGGAAAAAGCCCAAGTCCTTAAAGGTCGCCCCATGGTCCAGCCCCCCACCCTCCACCCTGCCCTGGCTCCTTGGGCGGCCTCCCAGGCATGTGCACTTGTCCCTCCCTTGCATCTTAAAGCCTCTGCCTGTCATCCAGCACCCCTCCCTGGTCCTGGGAGCGTCTCTGTGAGTCACGGCCCCACGGTGCCTCTCACTGCTGGAGCTGTTTACTGTCTGTCTGCCCCCAGAAGCCAAGGTCCAGTAGGGCAGACTTAGACTGGGTTTCCCCTGTCCTGTCCCCAGGTGTGACCTGGTATGTCGCAGACACCCAGCAGATACTGCATGCATGAATGGATGAATATCCATTTCAAAATACCCTTGACAATAGTTCCTTTTTTGGCTGGGAGTGGTGGCTCACACCTGTAATCCCAGCACTTTGGGAGGCCAAGGCAGGTGGATCATCTGAGGTCAAAAATTCAAGACCAGCCTAGTCAACACAGTGAAACCCTGTCTCTACTAAAAATACAAAAATTAGCCAGGCATGGCGGGTGTTGCCTATAATCCCAGCTACTCGTAAGGCTGAGGCAGGAGAATCGCTTGAACCGATGCGGCGGAGGTTGCAGTGGGCCGAGATCATGCCATTGTGCTCCAGCCTGGGCAACAAGAGCAAAACTTCATCTCAAAACAAAACAAAAAATCCCTTTTCTTGTCCCTGTTCTGCTTGTGCCTAAGGGTGTGTGTAGGACACTGTTGGGCAATTCAGGATTTCTTACACCCACTTCACTTCAATATTGCTCTTACATTTCAATACCAAGTGTTTTTTTTTTTTAGAGATGGGGTTTTGCTCTGTCACCCAGGCTGGAGTACAGTGGCATGATCATGGCTTACTGCAGCCGTGAACTCCTGGGCTCAAGTGATCCTCCTGCCTCAGCCTCCTGAGTAGCTGGGACCACAGGTGTGCACCACCATGCCCAGTTTCCAAGTGTGTGTGTGAGAAATAGGAACTCACAGGTGCCCTAACACCTGGATTCTGACATGTTTGAAAAGAGTGGTATAAAATGCTTCGATCACTGCTGTCCTTCAGCATTGCATATTGCTGTGGAGAAGCTTGGCGTCAGCTGTTTTTTCTCTCCTTGTGGTAAGTTGATTTTTATGCCTATGTGGCTGTAGGATTTATAGCAGATTTTGTTTCTGGCTACTCAGCCCTTACCAGCTCTTCTCACTCTCCTCCACAGCACTGGGGCTAGACGTCTGAAAACTACATTCCCCAGACCTGCTGCCAAATGGATTTCCATGGGGTTCTGTACTTGGAGGCACTTGTGTGGGGTTAGAATGCAGGGGCTAGGAAGGACCACTCTGCTTTTGACCTTGGCAGCAGCAGCAGCTGTCTCAAAGTGACATCGTAGCAAAGGAGCTTAGGCTCAGGTGATGGAGGTTTTGCAGGGTGGAGGCCACCAAGGCCCATCCCTGGTCATGGCTGTGCAGCAGGTGGGATGTCTAGCTCAGGCTCCTACAGGCGTCATAGCTACTTCCCATGGGTCAGGATCTTTGGACAACACCTCCATCCCATTGTATTCTGTACAGGTTCTCTGTATTAGAAACACACAGAGTGGTTTCTGTTTCCTGTCTGCTGATCCACACTGAGCATCAGGAATGCATCCAAGAGAAAGACCCCAATCTGTGCTCTGTGGAGAACCCCGACTTGCATTCTGCGGTTGCTTCACACAGGGGTCCAGATGTTGAGACTGAAGAAGCCTCACACCCCTAGAGCATATGGGAAGTTGTGTTGCTCAGATAATGAACTTTCTGAGGAGGCAGGGCAGGCACAACCTGGTCCCGAATGGCTGAGTAAAGAGGGTGTGCGTTGCTTTGGTGTTTACTGGAGCCGGGGCTGGGGCTGTTTGCGTGGTTTGAACTTCCTGAATATGGGCTTTCTTGTTGGTTTGCTCAGATGCAGGGCAAAGGTTTGCGGGGAAGAGGCTTACCTGAAAGTTTTCAGCAGTCAAAGAGCAAAAGCGGAGTCAGACTCTATGATAATCTGGGCTTGGTTCACATGACCAGGCTCGGACGTGGTGACGGCCTCATTCTAACGGAAAATGGAACGCGATAGCCTGTATCATCCCTGCGAACCTTTATCCAGATTACCACCTGGAGTTGTCTGCGATGAAATGCTGCGATAGGCTGCTGGGGTGGCACATCAGTTAGCCAGAGCTGTGTCACAGCCGTGCACCTCCATGGCTGAAGATGTTAAGTGGGCACTTACTGTTGCTTGGGAGGTTCTGGCCCAGCTGCAGTTCTGCTGATCTGGGCCTGGTCTTTGCTGAGCTTGCTTATGAGCCTGTGGCCACCTGGCAGGTCAACTGAGGGTTAACTAGTTTAAGGTGGTCTCACTATCACCTCTAGGTGTGGTTGAAGGTCAGCTGGGGCAATGGGAGTGACTGGGCCACAATGCCTTTCATCCTCCAGCACTCTAGCCTGGGCTTGTTCCCACAGCAGCATGGCAGGAACAGAGGGAGGAGTGTTCATGGCTGCCTTGTCTTTCTTCTTTCTCTCTTTCCTTCTTCTCTTTCTTTCCAGCTTTATTAACATACATTTCATATACCATAAATACACTCTTATCTACGGCCATACCACCCTGAATGCACCCGATCCCGTCTGATAAAATGCACTCATTTCCAGCATACAATTCAATTACTTTTCACAAATGGAGAGTCATGCAATGGTAATGACTCTAAGCTCAGAACACCTCCATCACCCCAAGAGGAGGCTGCACACCCTTGCAGTCACTCCCTGTTCCCACCCGTGGTCCCCAGGGACTGAACTATTCCATTCATTTCCTGTCTGTAGATTTGCCTTTTCTGGACATTTTGTATCAGTGGAGTCATAAAATCTATGGTCTTTTGTGTCTGATGGCTTTCACTCAGTATAGTCATGTTATTCCATGTATCAGAACTTTGTTCCTTTTTATTACCATATCATGTCCCACTGCATGAATAGACCACACTGTTTCTCCATTCACCAGTGGATAGACACTTGGGTTATTTCCAGTTTGGGGGCTACTATGAATAAAACTGCTATAAATATTCACGTACAAGTTTTTGTGTGCAGATATGTTTTCATTTCTCTTGGGTGGATACCTAAGAGTGGGATTGCTGGGCCATATGGTGACTCTATGTTTAACAATCCAAGAACCTGCCAAACTGTCTCCAAAGCAGTTACTGCACCATTTTACATTCCTGTTATGAATAAGCGAGGGCTCCAGCTTCTCCACAACCTCTCCAGCTCTTATCTGTCTTTCTGGTTACAGGCATCCCAGGGTGTGCAGAGTGGTATCTCGTGGTTATAATTTGCATTTCTCTATTAACTAATGTTGCCAAGCATTTTTGAAAGCATCTGAATATGTCCTTTGGAGAAATATCTCTTCAAATCTTTTGGCCATTTTAAATTGGGATGTTTATCTTCTTACTTAGTTGTAAGACACAGGCACACACATATTATTAATATAAGTCCTTTAGGGAATATATAAAATTCGAGTGTTTTCTCCCATTCTCTGGGCTGGCTTCTTGTTGAAAAATCTATGGACCATAAATGTAAAAGATTACTTATGGATTTTCAGTTCTTTTCCATTTATCTGTATGTCTATCATATTTCCAGTACCACATTGTCTTGATTACTGTGACTTTGTAGTAAGTGAAATTAGGAAGTGTAAGTCTTCCATCTTTGACCTTCTTTTTAAGATTCTGTTGGCTATTTGGGGTACTTTATTGGTATGCCAATTTCTAGGAAAGCAAGAAAACAAAACAAAGCCAGCTGAAATTTTAGTAAGGACTACAATACATCTGTAGATGAATGTGGGAATTATTGCATCTTAACAGTGTTGAGTTGTCCAATCCATGAACATGGGATGTCTCTCCATTTAGGTCTTCTTTCAACAACATTTTGTAATTTTCAGTGGACATGACTGCGCTTGCTCAAGGGGTCTTGAGGTTCAGTCCTGGGACTGTTAAATGACATGTCTAACACACTCTGTTGGACACAGTTCTGGGGTCCACACACCAGATACAAGACATGGAGAAAGAGACTACCCCTGTTGGTAGGGAGCATTGCAAGGACATATGGTACAGAGTGTGGATCCAGGGATAGTGAAGAAATGTGGCCATTGCTTTCACCTTTTTAGCACAGGTGTGAATGATGACTATGAGGAATGAGGATTGGGCAGTTGCTGATGCCTGCACTGGGGAACTTAATGAAAGTCAGTGAGAATCCTGTGGTTAAATGTCTTCATTTACAAATGACAAAAAATGGAGCATCTATCATGGCCCTAACCACTTACCTTGTGTAGCCTCAGCACTAACTTAGTTGAAAGTCACCCCAAATTGGCCTTGGAAGTTGCAGAAGTCAAAGGAAAGTTGAATCTAGAGCCTCACCAGGTCATGTATATGAAAGTTAGCATCAACTCAGGGAGAGTAGAGTCCTGAGAATCAGAATGAGAATATTACCTGGGTTGGAATGAGTCTGATGAACTTGAACTTCCAACCTCTCTCCAGACTCCCTGGCTTACAAAGCAGCCCCTCCTCCCCTCTGTGTAGACTGGCCTTCCTTTGCTTGGCAGGTGAGTGGTACAGATTTTAACCTTGCCCAACAGGAGGTCCGGTCTTTGCCTTCAGCTCCTGGGTACTAATCTCTAGGTCCTTAGAATGTCCAGCCTAATAAGAGGGTCTTTGTTTCTGTGGAGGTTTTGGGCCACACCAGACAGTCTACACTTACAGTGTGATTTATGGTGAGAGTCTCGGGTCACATGGGATTGCCTGATGTCCAGAGGGACCAGAGACTGAGGTTGGCCACACAGGTAATCAGTCATGGAGTCCAATAAAGACTTTGGACACTGAGGCTCAAGTGAGCTTCCCTGCTTGGCCATACTCCATGCAGACTGTCACACATCAGTACCAAGAAGTCACACCATCCACAACTCTGGAGGGAGAGAACACCTGGAAGCTTGCACGTGGTGTCTCCTGGCCCCTGACCCCAGTGCCTCTTCCTTTGACTGCTTTTAATCCATATCTTTTTGCTGTAATAAACCATAAACACGAGTATAACAGCTTTCAGTGAGCTCTGTAGGCCCTTCTGGTAAATTGTTGAACCACAGAGTGATCTCGGGAACCCTCCAAACCTACAGTAGGTGTCAGAAGTAATGGCAGTTTTGCAGAATGCAGCCCCTAACTTCATGCCTGCCCTGTAATCACCTCCCTCAAGGCAGTTGTTTGCTGGGGGATTCTCCTGTCTCACAGCCTCAGCATCCTTTTTTGCCTCTAGATTCGTAACTCAAGGCAGATCCCAGCATGCCCCATGGGGACACATATAAAGTCCAAACCCAATGAGAGATGGCTGACACCCCAAAATTCATATGGGTAGAAACTCTTGGGTTGAGTGTGGGGATGGCTTCTGTCTTAGTCTGGCCTGCTTTAAGAGGCTACCATAGACTAAGTGGTTTATAAGATATTTATTGTTCATAGTTTTGGAGGCTGGAAGTCTGAAATCAAAATGCTGGCAGATTCCGTGTCTGTTGAGGGCTTATTCTTCATAGACAGTGCCTTCTCACTCTGTCCTCATGTGGCCAAGCTTGAACAGCTTCCTAGGGCCTCTTTTAGAGGGCACTAAACCCACTCATGAAGGCTGTGCCCTTATAATGTATTCACCTCCCCAAGACCTCACCTCCTAAGACTATCACCCTGGAGGTGAAGACTTCAACATATGAATTTGGGGGGATTCAAATATTCAGTCCACAGCAGCTTCCAAGGGTGGTCCTCCACCAAGGGTGGATCTGGTCATGCTTATCCACGTGTATTTCCTTATTGGAGCTGCTGGCACATGGCTGATTGCTTACCAGTGAGGAGGTGTCCCTGGTTTGCTTGGTTAGACAGCCGAGACATGCACTCAGTGGCCCTCACTGACTGAGGTCAAGACGCCAGCACACCTCTGGTGTAGCTGAGAAAGAATGAGAGGGCTTAGGGAATGGGATACTGTTACGGTTTTGTCCTGTGTAGCTCATCCTGCACCTCTATGCCTTGTAGATGTTCCCACCTCTTAGCGGGTAGATCCTTTCCCCTGAATGGGGAAAGAAATTTTACTCCAGAGCTCGGCCTCAGAGACAAGCTAACCACGTCATATTTCTTCATTCCTTTAACAAATGCTTCACAGTGTTCACTCTATGCCAGATCTTGCTCTGAAACCTTTGCAAAAATAATTCACTTAATCAACCTGCAGCACCACAGGTGTTTTGCTGGTGATACTGTTATTATTCCCATTTTGCAGGTAAGAAACTGAGGCATAGAAGGGCTACATGGATGGCCATGGCCACAGAGCTGACAGAGCATCCTGATCCCTTCCGGGTCACTCAGCATGAAGCTCCCACCTCCACACAAGTGGGAGAGGCCCTAGGCCCGCACCTCTCCTTTGCATGAATTTGGTCTCCAAATGTGCTGTGAGTACATACACATGGACAAGAAGCACATGAGCCTCCCCAGAGCAGACAGGATTCTCAAGGATGCTATGCCCACTCTGGAAGGGTGCCCCTGCTGGGTACCTCTGCCCTCTTTTGTCCCCCTTCCTGAGGTACAGACCCTCACAGGCCCAGCCTTGTGCAGAGCCCAGTTCCAGTCCCTGTCTGGGCAGAGCCTGTGGCCTGGCTGTGTCCCCAGAGCCCAGTGCCTCCCAGACGCAGCTGGATCCAATAGCCCTGCCCCTGTGGGTCCACATCCCTCCTTCTGACCTCCCAACTTGGCTATGCATTTTATCCTCATTTTAGAAAATCAGCACTTCTGGTGCTTGGGGTATAAACAGAGCTCCCAGCCCTGCCTGTTCAGGCATCTTGGGCAGGAGAAACCAGCCTTTTGCCCTTGGCCTAGGGGTCCACTCCAGTCTGTCTAATCACAGTGAGGACTCTGTTGTCGTGAAGCACCTGCACACAGAACATTCTCCCGGTGCCCCAGTGATGGACATTTCAAGGTGTTGCTGTGGAGCCGCCCCTGTGCAGGTTTTTTGAGGGATGGCTCTATCGCTGTGGGTGTACCATGTCAAGAGCGAACATGTCTGAAGATGTCGGTGGGGGCAATGGTGCTGCTCTGCACAGAGGCTGCACTCTGTGTGAGCTCACCCAGAGAGGGAATAGAGTTCCCTTTCCAGCACTGGGAGTGGGTGGGGCTCCTATGAAGAACAAAAATATGTGACCTTATTTGTACCCCAAGCTGGTAGAACAGGTTGCACTGGCTATATTTGTCTATAGTGTCTTTTGCCATGAGATATTTTTAATTTTTAAATGGAAAAATCTGTCATTTCTTCCATTATGTATATATGTATATTGCAAATATATATATATATATATATATATATATATATATATATATATATATATTGCAAATTCAGAGTTCATGATGCAGTGTTTGCTGAGTAAAAGTCTTAAATGCTTATGGTTGAATCTGTCCATCATTTTGGGACGTATGTTGCAAGAAGCATTCCTCAGTTTGTTCACTGTGGTTCTCTTAACTGATCAGAAGTTTGAAATTTTTGTGTAGTTAGGTCTGTCAGTCTTTGTGGCTTCTGTGCTTTTGTGGTGGGGGTGTTGAAGAGGACCACAAATAATGGCCCATCCCTCCCCCGACACACATACACACCAAATTCAGACCAAGTGAGGCCCATGAGTCAAACTGGTGGAAATGAAAATGCGGTTCAGTACTGACAGGGCTGGGTTGAGGCTGTGGATTGGATAAGTAGCTGCCATGGGCTCCATGAAGCATGCCCCTCTAACAGACACCCTCTGGTGACAGTTGGATGGGAAAAACAAGGTGGAAACTGTCATGTTGCTTCCCTCGTTTTCCACTAGCAAGCCCAGACAGGGAGATGGTCAGCATTTCTGAGGTGGCAGTAACAGAAGCTTCAGAGTCTCACCCTTAGACCTCATGTCATAGGATATTCATTTTGCTGTTATTTGTCTTGGCTAGGGAAATATGGTCCTAGAGTCAAACATAGGGGCATCTTCTGTTTCCACAATTTCTAGATTGTGGCAGGAATGGAAACTTCCTTGAGAGGTGCCTTGGATATCTTTTTGCTGTGTAATGAATCATCCCAAAGCTCAATGACCATGCATTCAGGTCATGATTCTGTGGGTTGACAATTTGGGCTGGGCTCAGCAGGATAGTTATTCTGCTGGGCTTGGCTAGGTTCACTCTTGCTTCTGTGGTCAGCTGTTGGTCCTGTTGTTAGTTGATGGGTCAGCTGGGATCTGGCTGGTTCTTATTGGCATCACACACAGATCTATTAGTTGACTGGTTTGGGGCTGGGGTGCTTCAACACTTACCCAGTTTCTTAGCCTCACCAATACTTGTTCACATGGTTCCAGCTCTCCAAGAGCACCAGAGCAGGAGCTCCACAGCTTTACTTTGAATACCTTCTTTGATCAAAGCTAGTCACAGGCCAGTCCCTAATGAGGGGGTTGAGAGAGGTGGTGAAATTGATCGACGTCTTGACTGCAAGAGCTACAAAGGATCTGTGGCCATTTCTAATCTGCCACAGCAGGACAATTCTGCAGTACCATTGTGAGAGTCATTGCTGAGGCTCGGCTGAAACCCTGGTCTTCCCGCTGTCACAGTGCTCTTAATTCTCTCCATTCTGCCTTCATTCAATCCCCTTTTTACCAAAAGTAGCCAGGATAAGTTTTTGTTATCCACAGCTGAATCCTGTCTCCTACAGTATTTGATACCATAAGTGATTGCAGAGAACAGACCTTTGAGGGTGAAATTCTGGGATGGTTTCTGCGACCTGGTTGGGTTTGGGGGCCATGAGGATGAAGGGATATTTGGAGTCCATGGCACCTGGTAAAAGTTATTAAGTAACCACCCATGCTCACCCAGAGTGAAATGCCTGTGCAGTGTGGGTCTGGTATGGCAGCACAGTACAGTGGGCAGGAGGGGCACAGGGCTGTGGGATGGGGCGGCTGCTCTGAGCTGCCCTGGAGAGTCTAATGAAACAAGATGACATAGTTGGGCTTTTCAAATGCTGAGCTCAAGCCATGGTCAGAGAACAAGAAGGTTTCCATAATCACTAGAAGAATCTCTTATCTCTTAAGGTTGTTGAGTCTGATGTGCCCTCAAGTCAGCTTCAGGGCATTATTGGGAGGTTTGCTGAATGCCGATGTAGACTGGACTTTCATCCTCCCTCAGGTGTCTTATGTGAGAATCAGGGCATGGACTGGGAAGGTGCTGGACCCCAGAATCAGGAGGGGAGCGATGAGCTGCATACCCTGACAATCACGCCAAGCAGAAGTAGCCCCTGTTTGATGGGTGTGGTCCTGCCTTGTTTGAAGACCTTGCTGTGACCTCACCTGATGTGGTTACTTTACAAGTAGGTGCTGATTTCCATCACTCCACCACTACTAACCTCACCGCTTCCAAACCTGCAATTAAAATCAGATCCCGGCATGTCCCAGGGGGGATCAGCACAAACCTAAATTGGGAAAAGAAGGCTTACACATCAAAAGGTTTGCAAGATTTGTCATTTATATTGTTAGAAGACTGGGGGTGTGTAGGGGGGTGGCTTCTGCAAACACTAAACCTGGGAGGGAAGCACAGACTTAAAGATTAGAGTCTGTCGAGCTGTGTGCATTTACAAGAGATTCTGAATTCAGTATTTTTAGCTCAAGAAGCTGGAGGTGGCCGGGCGCGGTGGCTCACATCTGTAATCCCAGCACTTTGGGAGGCCGAGGCTGGCGGATCACGAGGTCAGGAGATGGAGACCATCGTGGCTAACATGGTGAAACCCTGTCTCTATTAAATATACAAAAAATTAGCCAGGCGTGGTGGTGGATGCCTGTAGTCCCAGCTATATGGGAGGCTGAGCCAGGAGAATGGCCTGAACCCGGGAGGTGGAGCTTGCAGTGAGCAGAGATCGTGCCACTGCACTCCAGCCTGGGCAACAGAGCAAGATTACATCTCATAAAAAAAAAAAAAAAAAAAAAAAAAAAAAAAAAAGCTGGAAGTGCTTTTAACATTTTTCTTCGTTGGTTGATAGAAGCCTGAGCTCCAGAGTCACCTCCATCAGTGGAGGCTGAGCCGCTGAAGCGCCTTGGCATGACGTAGAGGAAGGAGTGGAAAATGAGGAAAGAGGTGCTCATCCCCTGACTCTCCCCCATGAAGACCCTGAGAAAAAGTCCCTCACCACGGCCTGGGAAATAGGCGGGAGGGCAAACGCTGGCTTTTGGCCCAGCCCCGAGGCTGTCCTCGTCAGGTGGGAGTGAGAGAGGGAGATGCTGATGGTAAAACGGCTCCCTGCCTGCAGTGGGGATGATGGGCAACCACATCCTAAAGGGTCAGATCGTAAAGAGAGAAGCAAAAATGAATGGATTCAGGTTGGTTAGAATGAATAAGTAAGTCTAGGAGCTAACTATTTGGGGATGAAATCAAAATAAAATAGAAAAACAACGAGAAAACCCAGTCAAGGAGAGAAAAGAGGTACTCGCCCTCCACATCGCCTGCCTGGCCCTCTTCCAAGCGCACTTTCCTTCCTTTCATTCCTGCTCTAAAACTTTTTTTTTTTTTTTTTTTGAGACGGAGTCTTGCTCTGTCACCCAGGCTGGAGTGCAGTGGCCCGATCTCCACTCACTGCAAGCTCCGCCTCCCGCGTTCATGCCATTCTACTGCCTCAGCCTCCTGTGTAGCTGGGACTATAGGCGCCGGCCACCGCGCCTGGCTAATTTTTGTATTTTTAGTAGAGACAGGGTTTCACCGTGTTAGTCAGGATGGTCTCGATCTCCTGACCTCGTGATCCGCCCGTCTCGGCTTCCCAAAGTGCTGGGATTACAGGCATGAGCCACCGGGCTCAACCCCATTTTTAATTTTTTTAAATGTTAAAAAAAATTGTTTTTGAAACAACTCACTCTGTTGCCCAGGCTGGAGTGCAGTGGCACAATCTCGGCTCACTGCAACCTCTGCCTCCTGGGTACAAGTAATCCTCCTGCCTCACTTTTCCAAGTAGCTGGGACTACAGGTGCACACTGCCATGCCCGGCTAATTTCTTTTGTATTTTAGTAGAGACAGGGTTTCACCGTGTTGCCCAGGCTGTTCTCGAACTCCTGAGCTCAGGCAATCCACCTGCCTTGGCCTACCAGAGTGCTAGGATTACAGGCGTGAGCCACCACACCCGGCCTAGATCCTGTCTTAAAAAAAAAAAAAGAAAAAAATCTGTCAATAAAAATAACATATTTTAAAAATAATAGTGATAACAAAACTCCAAAATGTAGCACAATAACGTAAAATTATAGGCTGTAATGACAATCATTGCAACGTTATTGTCATTTGCAATAACGACAATGCAAAAATATTAAATAAGATATTGGTAAATAGGATCAGGCAGCACATTTTAAAAAATCACACTCTGGGCCGGGCGCGGTGGCTCACGCCTGTAATCCCAGCACTTTGGGAGGCCCAGGGCGGGTGGATCACGAGGTCAGGAGATCGAGACCATCCTGGCTAACACAGTGAAACCCCGTCTCTACTAAAAAATACAAAAAACTAGCCGGGCGCGGTGGCGGGCGCCTGTAGTCCCAGCTACTGGGGAGGCTGAGGCAGGAGAATGGCGTGAATCCGGGAGGCGGAGCTTGCAGTGAGCCGAGATCCGGCCACTGCACTCCAGCCTGGGCGGCAGAGCGAGACTCCGTCTCAAAAAAACAAACAAAAAAACAAAAAAAACAAAAAAAAAAAACAAAAACTTAGCTGGGTGTGGCGGCATGCGTGCCTGTAGTCCCAGCTACTGGGGAGGCTGAGGGAGAGAATGGCCTGAACCCAGGAGGCGGAGCTTGCAGGGGTCAGACACAATGGCTTTCGCCTGTAATCTCCCTGTGTTGGGAGGTCAAGGCGGGAGGATTGCTTGAGACCAGGACTTTGAGACCAGCCTGGGAAACGTAACAAGATCCTGGCTCTACAATGTTTGAAAAATTGCCTGGCTGTGGTAGTGTACACCTGTAGTCCTAGCTACTCGGGAGGCTGAGCCAGGGGGATCGCTTAAGCCTAGGAATTTGACTTTACAGTGAGCTATGATCACATCACTGCACTCCAATTGGGGTGACAGAAAAAAATAACATGCACTGAAAAAAAAAAACCCCACCCAACCATACTCTGAAACCGCGTGACGTCTACCATGGAATCATGGAATGTAAGGGTGGCTCTTTTTTTTTTTTGAGGCGGAGTCTCGCTTTATCACCCCAGGCTGGAGTGTAATGGTGAGATCTCGGCTCACTGCAACCTCTGCCTCCCGGGTTCAAGCGATTCTCCTGTCACAGCCTCCTGCCAGTAGCTGGGATTACAGGTGTATGCCATCATGCCTGGCTAATTTTTGTATTTTTAGTAGAGACGAGGTTTCACCATGTTGGCCAGGTTGGTCTCCGACTCCTGACCTCAAGTGTTCCGCCTGCTTCAGCCTCCCAAAATGCCAGGATAACAGGCATGAACCACTGTGCCCAACCAGGATGGCTCATTAATGGAGAATATTTTAATACAATTCACCATATTAACAAATCAGAAGGCACAAGTTATTAACCTCTCCTTAGATACTTGAAGAGGCATTTTATAAAATTTAACATATTTTATTTTGTTGAGGAAATTTACATACAGTCAAATGGACAGATTTTTAAAACAATCTTAAACCTACAGAAAACTTTCAACTTATTTTCTGGAACCATTTGAGAGTAAGTTGCTGACCCGATGCCCCATCACCCTCAAGTGCTTCAGTGTGTGGTTCCCATAGCAAGACTATTCTCTCAAATAATGAAAATCCAACTCTCAAAGTCAGGAAACTGGCTGGGCATGGTGGCTCCCGCCTGTAATCCCAGCACTTTGGGAGGCTGAGGGGAGGCCGATTACGAGGTCAGGAGATCGAGACCATCCTGGCGAACACGGTGAAACCTCGTCTCTACAAAAAATACAAAAATTAGCCAGGTGCGGTGGCGGGCGCCTATAGTTCCAGCTACTCGGGAGGCTGAGGCAGAAGAATCACTTGAACCCGGGAGATGGGGGGTGCAGTGAGCCGAGATCGCACCACTGCACACCAGCCTGGGCAACAGAGCGAGACTCTGTCTCAAAAACAAACAAACAAACAAACAAAAAAACCACCAAACAAAGTCAGGAAACTGACACTGATGAAGCAGTGCCTTCTAGTTGTCAAACTCCCTGCAGATTTCATCACTTTCCTCACACGATCCCATCTGGAACTCCACACTGCATTCAGTTGCCCCATCTCTCCAATCTCCTTCCGTTTGGATTCGTTCTTCAGTATTTCCTTGACTTTTATGTCCTGGACACATTGGAAAAATCACATGCCGGTTATTTTGTAGGATGTTCCTCAGTCTGGATCTGCCTGAGATTTCCTCATTTTTAGATTCAGGATGTACATTGTTGTTACGAACATCTCAGAAGACAGGCTGTGTTCCCAGGGCACCCCATCAGGTGAACACACATTTCACTTTGCCCTGTTACAGACGATCTGCACCTTGATCAGTTCTCAGAATGTGAAGCTGCTCTCTCTCCCTCTGTAGTTACTAAACATTTTGTGAGAAGGTATATGGAGACTATGCAAATATCCTAGTCCTCATACGTCATGTAATTAATACATATCAGTGTGGATTCATGAATTCTTATTTATTCAATGCATTCTAATTGTAACTTTCAGTATTTATTTTATAGCTCAAATCATCCCAGATTTGACCACTTAAGCTAGCTCCTATGTCTTTTTGACATACCCCCTTCATTTGTTTTTTTTGTCTGTTTGTTTGAGACAGAGTCTTGCTCAGTCACCCAGGCTGGTATATGGTGGCATGATCACACCTCACTGCAGCTCCACCTCCTGGGTTCAAGGGATCCTCCCACCTCAGCCTCCCAGGTAACTGGGACTATAGGTGCTCACTACCAGTCCTGGCTAATTTTTCTCTGTTTTGTTGTTGTTGTTGTTTTTAGACAGAGTCTGGCTCTGTCACCCAGGCTGGAGTGCAATGGCGTGATCTCGGTTCACTGTAACCTCCGCTTCCTGGGTTCAAGTAATTCTCCTGCCTCAGCCTCCCGGGTAGCTAGGACTACAGGTGTGCACTACCATGTCTGGCTAATTTTTTATATTTTAGTAGAGACGGGTTTCACCATGTTGCCGAAGCTGGTCTTGAACTCCTGAGCTCAAGCAATCTGCCTGCCTCGGCCTCCCAAAGTGCTAGAATTATAGGCATGAGCCACTGCACCCAGCGAGTCCCAGCTAATTTTTACAAAAACTGTTTGTAGAACCAGGGTCTTGCTATGTTGCCCAGGCTGGTTGCGAAGTCCTGGGCTTAAGGGATCCTCCCACCTCAGCCTCCCAAGCATCTGGGACTACAGGTGTGCACCACCACACAGGCCCCTTCATTCTTGAAGCACAACTTACTCTCTGATAAACATGGTGTTCCAGGGCTCCCCTTATATGTTCCCTGAACCAATCTAGTTACTAGCCATTCCTTCAAGGATCCCTAATTCCTTTTAGTGGAGGAGGTATTCCAATATACAGATCTTAAGTGTACAATTCAATGAGATTTGAGAAATGTATGAGCCATTGCAGACAATAGCCTCAATCAAAGTATAAGCCATTTCCATCACCCCAAAAAGTTACTTTGCCTCTTGAAGATTATTCCTAACCCCATAACTAATCACTCTTCTGATTTCACTCAACATAGATTCATTTTGCCTGTGAATTCATGATTATATTCAAATGAAGAATTCATTTATTCTTCATTTGAATAGAAATATTAAGTACACATGTTTTTGTGTTTGGCATTTTTTATTCCATCTAAAGTTTTTGAGGTTCATTCATGTTGTGGCATACATCAATCATTCATTTTTGGTTTTGCCGCATAGTATTTCATGATAGGGCTCTACCATGATTTCTTTATCACCTTGATAATGCTGTAGCATTATAGGCATTAGCCACCATGCCTGACCCTTCTCTCTTTCTCTCTTTTCTAGAGACAGGGTCTTGCTCTGTCACCCGGGCTGGAGTGCAGTGCTGATCATAGTGCACTGCAGCCTCGAACTCCTGGGTTCAAGTCATAGTCCTGCTTTAGTCTCCCAAGTAGCTAAGACTACAGGAGTGTGCCACCTGGCCTAACTGTCTGTGTGTGTGTGTGTGTGTGTGTGTGTGTGTGTGTGTGTGTGTGCAGATGGGGTCTTGCTATATTGCCCAGGCTGGTCTTGAACTTTTGGCCTAAGGCAATCCTCCCACCTCAGCTTCCCAAAGCAGGGGGATTACAGTGTGAGCCAGCACGCCTGGCCTTCTAGTTTCCATTTCACTATGGAGATTTCATGTTTGTCCATTCATGTCACTCATTTGCTCCTTTAATCTTTGGACCTATTTACAATAGGTCTTTTAAAGTTAAGGTCTGCTAATTCCAACATCTGTTCACCTGGAGATCTGCTTCTATTTATTTCTATTCTACTGGCAGATCATCTTGAACATATCAGGCTTGACTTCTGCTTATTTTAAAATTTATTTTTATTTTGTTTTGAGACAGAGTCTCACTCTGTTGCCCAGGCTTGAGTGCAGTGACGTGATCATGGCTCACTGCAGCCTCAAACTCCTGGGCTCAAGTGATCCTCCCACCTCAGCCTCCTGGAGAGCTGGAACTACAAGTACCCACCACCGCACCTGGCTGCTTGTGTTTTGATAATATAAAATAATGTTATTAAAATATTCATATGTCTCCTGCCTGTAATCCCAACACTTTGGGAGGCCAAGGCAAGAGGATTGCTTGAGTCCAGAAATTGGAGACCAGTTTCTGCAACATAGTGAGACCCTGTCTTTAAAAAAAAAAAAAAAAGTAAAAAATTAAAATAAATTAGCTGGGCATGGTGTCACATGTCTGTAATCCCAGCTACTTGAGAGGCTGAGGTGGGAGGATTGCTTGAACCTAGGAGGTTCAAGTGAACCATGATTTTCCCACTGTACTTCAGCCTGGGCAACAGAGTGAGACCCTGTCTCAAAAAGAAAAATGTTTATTCTTAATTGTAAATTGAGCAAAAGTATACATTATAAAATAATATATCTGACACCATCCCTTATTTGTAAAAATTTGACAATGGCTATATAAGCATAGAAAGGACTAGAAGGAAATATTTTACGATCATGGTAAAGTTATCCCTGGTTTGTTGAGATAATGATTTTAGCCTTTTCTGAGTCTTCAGTTTTCTGCAATGAATATGCTTGTAGATGTCCTCAGTTTTCCTTATCTAAAGTTTTTATTTTTATGTGATAAGAACACTTAACTTGGGATCTACCCTCTGTACAAATTCTTAAGTGTAGTACACTACAGTATTGTTAACTATGGGGCAATGTTGTATAGGAGATCTCTAGAACTTATTCATCTTGAATAATTGAGACTTTATGCCCATTGACTAGAAACTCCTCATTTCCCCCTCCTCCCAGCTCCTGGCAGGCAAACAACATTCTATTCCCTGACTTTATGAGTTTGACTATTCCAGATATCTCATATAAGTGGAATCAGGTAGATTTGTCTTCCTGTTTTTGTTTCTGTCTTCCTTTGCTGTTTTCCTCTGCTTCATCCCTCTTCTCGTGTTCTCTTTTTTGGGTTTCATTGATATTTTTGTGTTGCTATGCTTTGATTCCTTTCTCCTTTTCTTCTGTGTAACTTCTATAGGTATTTTCTTTGTGTTTACCATAGGGCTTACATAAAGTACCTTATAATTAAAATAGTGTGTTTTAAGCTGATAACTTCAATCACATAAGCAAATTATACACTTTTACCATTCCTCCTACTTTATGTTACTGATGTCACAATTAACATCCACTTATATTGTGCACCCATTAAAATATTTTTAGTTGTAGTTATCTTCAATAATTCTGTAATTTAACTTTTATGTTAGAACTAAAGTGATTTACCCACCACCATGACAGTAATACAGTATTCTGTATTTGTCTATATATTTACCCTCGTCAAAGAGTTTTATGTGGCTGTGCACGGTGGCTCACGTCTGTAATCCCAGCACTTTGGGAGCCCGAGAAGGTCAGATTACCTGAGGTCAGAAGTTCGAGACCAGCCTGGCCAACATGGTGAAACTCCGTCTCTACTAAAAATACAAAAATTAGCTAGGTGTGGTGGTGTGTGCCTGTAATCCCAGCTACTTGGGAAGCTGAGGCAGGAGAATTGCTTGAACCTGGGAGGCGGAGGTTGTAGTGAGCTGAGATGGCGTCATTGTACTCTAGCGTGGGCAACAAGAGCGAAACTCCATCTCAAAAAAAAAAAAAAAAAAAAACAAATAAAAACAGTTTTATGTTTTCTTATGCTATCACGTTGCTGTTTATTGACCTTTCATTTCCAGTGAAATAACTCCCTTCATTATTTCTTATAAGGCAAGTTAATAGTGAAGAACAGTGTCAGCTTTTGTTTGTCTGGAAAGTATGTCTCTCAGCTTCATTTTTGAAAGAGTTTTTTCCCAGGTACAATATTCTTGCTTGGTAGTTTTTTAAAAATGTCAGCACTTTGTGTATGTCATCCCATTCCCTCTGGTTTGCAAGATTTCTGAAAAATCAGTTTATTTCTTATGGAGATTCTCTTAAATGTGATAAGTCACTTTTCCCTGCTGCTTTCTAATTCTCTGTTTGTCTCTGGCAACTTGATTTTAATGTAGCCTTGCTATAAATTTCTTTGAGTTCATCTTATTTGGGACATTTTGGCCTTCTTGAATCTGGATGTCCATTTTCTTCCCCAGATCTGAGGAGTTTTCAACCATTATTTCTTTGAATATAATGGTTCTTTCCCTTATCTTTCTGGGACTCCCTTAATGCATCTATTAGTCTGCTTGATGGTGTCCCATAAGTCCCTTCTACTTTCTTTACTCTTTTTTTCTTTTTGCTGTTTGCTCCTATGATTAATTTCCAGTGACCTTTCTTTAAGTTCACTGATCCTTTTTTCCGATGGATCCAGTCTGCTGTTCGGCTCCTCTTGTGAATTTTTCAGTACAGTTATCATATTCTTCAGTTCCATGATTTCTGTTTGGTACTTTTTAGTATTTTCTGTCTCTCTGTTGAAATTCTCCCATTGTTTATACATTGTTTTCCCGTCTTCAGTGAGCAATTGTATGACAGTTATTTAAAATTCTCTGTCCAATAAATCATATAACTCCCTATCACTAGAGTCAGTTTCTAGAGATTTATCTTATTCCTTTGTTTGAAACATTGTTCCCTGTTTCTTCATTTTCCTTGCCTTTCTGTGTTGGTGTCTGAACATTAAACAAAGCAGGCCTCTGTCAAGTTTTCATGAACTGGCCAGGTATAGGAGAAGACCCTCACCAATCAGCCAAGCCAAAGATTCTGGGGGCCTCTCTAAACTTCCTGCTGATCCAACCCACCTTCTTTGTTTTCTTCAGCCCCCAGGTGTCTAGAGTATGCCAAGTCCTGTCAGCACTTTAGACAAGTGACTGAAAGAAGTTCTTCAGGTAGACTCCAGAAAATTGGATTGTTGGGTGTTCTGTTCAACTGTTTTCTTCCCTAGGGAGAAGCTTGAATCTAAGGTGTGTTATGTTTTTTTTTCCTATTCAGTCTGTGTTGAGTTGGGCTGTGGTGACCAGTTGCACTCTAGATCATGCCACCATGTCTCTTCTCATGGCCCTGAGGCAGTGGGGTTATTTCAGGTCCCTTCCACGTTCTGAGACAGGCTAGACAGAAGTCAGCCCCCTGGGTAGCCCTCAGAAAAGTTGAGGTATTGAATACACAGCTCATTTCTCTCTCACTCCATGGTAAGTTGGGAGCTAGGGGATTTCCTCGCAGTCATACGGCACTGTGCTGGGCGTAGGGATCATGCCAAGAGGGTGTCTTAAATTCCCTACCGGTTTCAATATGAGTAGATTCATGCTCACCTGGAATGCAGGAGACTCTCAACTAGTTTCTGGATTTCTTGCAAAGGGAATTTTCATGAATTGTTGTTGAGTTGATGTCTTCATGGTTTTGAAAAGGAGAGTCCACAGCCTCCAATTCCATCATTTCCCTGATGTCACTCCAGGCTTGGTTTTATGCTTTGTAAGGGTGAATCTGTTTGGGTTTTGTTCTTAGTGCTATGCTTTGGCCCTTATTCTGGACTGTGATTCTTATTCTTAAGCCACATCCTTTCTGATTTCTCAACTGATTGCCTGAGGGGCTCAGTGAGGTTTCTCCACCCTAGCTGGGCAAGAACTGCAATGTCACCTCGCACTGCACACTGCTGGGCTTGTCTGTCAGCTCTCAGCCCCACAGCAGCAGCTTCCCGCTAGGCCTTGTGAAGGATCACCTTGCACATGTACAGCCTGGACTCACCCAGGGATCCGAGGGACCCACATGCAGCCTCTGAACCCTCATTCTACGTAGCACGCTCCCCTTCAGTGCCCTGCTCTACCAGTTGTAGCCACCTCAGCGCCCAAACGCTGATCTCTGCTTTCCCAGCCAGTGATCTCTGACTGGTGATCTCTGCTGTGGCTTTACCTGTCATATCTTGGTAGGAAAACCCAAAGTAAAAAGACAGGGCAAACTTGGACTCACTTCAGGTATTTCCCTTCTCTCAGGTTATCACAGTCTTGCCAGTTGTCCAATTCCTGTACATAATTGCCTTGTACATTTGGCCCATTATTTAATTTTTTTGCAATTAGAAGAGAGAAAGAAATTAAGTTTAAAAAATGCAAAGGAGGAAATAGAATATCACTTTTTGCAGATGACATGATCAAGTCCCTGGAAAATCCAAGATCAATTTAATTTCTATTACAAACAATATTTAAGTTTTGTGGCCAGAGGCCAGGTACGGTGGCTCATGCCTGTAATCCCAGCACTTTGGGAGGCCGAGGCAGGCGGATCATGAGGTCCGGAGATTGAGACCATCCTGGCTAACACAGTGAAACCCCGTCTCTAATAAAAATACAAAAAAATTAGCCGGGCGTGGTGGTGGGTGCCTGTAGTCCCAGCTACTGGGGAGGCTGAGGCAGGAGAATGGCATGAACCCGGGAGACAGAGCTTGCAGTGAGCCGAGATTGGCCACTGCACTCCAGCTTGGATGACAGAGCAAGACTCCATCTGGAAAAAAAAAAAAGTTTTGTGACTGGGACTAAAGTAACATGATAATTAGCCTTCATCTATATAAAAAATGACTTGCTAGCAGGAATATTGATGAGAAAAAATATCCCATTTACCATAGCACCAAAAAAAATTAAAACCTAGGAATAAACCTAAAAAGAAACATGTACAATCAAAAGGAATAACACTTTAAATCCACTGAGGGACATGAAAGGAGACTTGAGTGAATGAAAGGTATATCCTGTTCTCAGACCCAGTGGCTGAGCATCATAAGACAACAATCTTCACTGCTGGGAATTTATCCTATGGATATGTTCTCATGTGTATGAAATGAGGTTCGTGCAAGGTTATTCACTGTAGCATTGTCTGTAACAGTGGTGCGGGGCAGGCAAGCCCCCAAATTGGGGCTTAGCCCAGGAGGGTTCCTGGTTTCACCTAGGGAAGAATTCAGAGGCAAACTGCTATGCACAGCGGAGCAGCCATGCATGGCAGCAGCAGAGCCACTGTCCCTTGTGGAGCAGGGCCACCCATAGGTAGTACACCCAGAGCAGTGCTCAGAGGCAGCTCTGCACTCAGATTTATACCCACTTTTAATTACATGCAAATTAAGGGGTAGTTTATGCAGACATTTCTAGGGTGAGGGTGGTAACTTCTGGGTTACCAGGTCATTGCCATGGAAAGATGCCGTAACTTCTAGGTGTTGCCATGGTAATGGTAAACTGACATGGCACACTGGTGGGTGTGTCTTATGGGGAGGTGCCTCTGCCCTGGACCTGTTTTAGCTAGTCCTCAATTTGGTCCAGTGTCTGAGTCCTACCTCCAGAGTTGAGTTCTGTTTTCTACCTTAATAGCAAAAGTTTGGAAACAACTCAAAAGGTCGATGAGGCTGGTTAAATAAATCATATTACACACCCAGAGTGGGGGTATACTGCCATTAACAAAAACAAGGCTGGTGGAGTGACTCATGCCTGTAGTGTCAGCAGTTTGGGAGGCCTAGGCAGGGGGACCTCTCGAGTCCAGGAGTTCAAGACCAGCCTGGGCAACAAAGCAAGACCCAGTCTCTAAGAGAACATGTGAAAATTAGCCAGGCATGGTGGCACATGCCTTTAGTACCAGCTACTTGGGGGGCTGAGGCTGGAGGATTGCTAAGCCCAGAAGATCCAGGCGGTAGTGAGCTATGATTGTGCCAATGCACTCCAGCTTGGGCAACAGAGTGAGACCTTGTCTTTAAAACAAAACAAAACAAAACAAAACAAAGCAAAAACAAAACCCAAGAAAACAAGAACAAGACAATTTGCCAGGCACTGATAAAGGATGATCCACAAGATTGATGGTTCAGTGGAAAAATCAAGGTGCTAATGGGACAGTATGTGATCACTTGTGATGTATGTGTGGCATGCACTTGTGTGTCTGGTTTTGTATGTCAGAAATGTTTTGGCTTTAAGTAAAAAAAATCCAACCTAACATGAGGCCAACAAACAGGGGTTTTTCTCCCTTGAGACCCAGAGGCAGTGGCCTCAGTCCTGACTCAGCTGCCCAACTGTGCCATTGCCATCTTAGGCTTCTCTTTCCATTCTGCTCTCTGAAGCAGGATGGCATTTCCCTCAGTCTTGTTGCCTCCTATTTGCAAGATGGCTGACTCATCTCCAAACATGATGGCAATGCAATGTTCAAATTAAGAAGAAAGGGGAAGAGCAAAAAGGTGATTGGTCCTACATGTTATTGGAAAAGCAAATACTTTCTGATTGTACCGCTCAGCAAGTGTTTCTTGTATCTCATTGGCCAAAATGGAGTCACATGACTGTTCCTAGCTGCAAGGGAGGCTAGGAAATAGAGCATTTAACTTCCGGGACTCTGCAACAGAGAAAGGCAAAGGAGAATAGGTCAAGAATGAGTGGTGGGGCTGGGTATGGTGGCTCATGCCTATAATTCCAGAACTTTGGGAAGCTGAAGGGGGTAGATTGCTGGAGCCCAAGAGTTCAAGAGTAGCCTGGGCAACAAGGTGAAACCCCATCCGGAAAAAAAAAAAGAGTGGTAGGTGACTCACTTTACTACATTGGTCATACTTAGAAAGCCTTCAAAAGGACACATACGAAATTGGTAACTGGGAGTTCAAGACAAGCCTGGCCAAATGGTTAAACTCCATCTTTACTAAAAATACAAAATTTCGGGCATGGTTGTGGGTGCCTGTAATTCCAGCAACTCTGGAGGCTGAGGCAGGAGAGTTGCTTGAACCCAGGAGGTGGAGACTGCAGTGAGTTGAGATCGCGCCATTGCACTCCAGCCTGGGCAACAGAGTGAGACTTCGTCTCAAAAAAAAAAAAAAAAAAGAAAAGAAATTAAAGTAGTAATCACACCTGTATCCCAACGCACACGCATGCAAACACACTTCCCAAAGCCCCAGCACAGCAGTATTCACAGCACGCATATCCCAGACCTGTGGGGAACCATATCCACAGGACAGGATATGTCTGTTGTTCCAGAAAAGGAGAAGTTAAGGGAAAGTGTTCCTGCCCATTTGATGAAGCTCTGAGACAGCTAGAAATGGGAACACAAGTAAATTACAACCCAGTTTTATAAAAATCTTGAAGTATCAGCTAACCAAAATCCAACAGAATACCAAGGTCACATAAAGTTTATCTCAGAAATATCAGAAGGGTTCAAATCAGAAATGTTAATACAGAAATTCACCAGGTTCAAGAAGAAAAGTAAAGTCATCATGGGGGCTGGGCATGGTGGTGCCTACCTGTGCCTATTTACCTGTAGGTTTATTTTTTCTTGGGTCTTTGTTTGGCTTTGGTATCAGGATAATACTGGTTTTATAGAATTAGTTAGGGAGGAATCTCGTCTCAATTTTTTTTGAATAGCCTTTGGAAGATTGGTACCAGCTGTTCCTTGTACATCTGATAAAATTCAGCTGTGAATCTATCTGTTCTGGGCTTATTTTTGTTACTATATATTTTATATTGCTGATTAAATTTTATTACTCATTGTTGGTCTGTTCAGGATTTCTGTTTCTTCTTGATTCAACCTTGGAAGGTTGTATGTTTCCAGGAGTTGATGCATTTCCTCTAGCTTGTATAGATTGTGTGCATAGAGGTGTTCATAACAGTCTCTGAGGATTTTTTGTATTTCTGTAGTATTAATTGCAATGTCAGCTTTATTATTTCTGGTTGTGCTTATTTCAATCTTCTCTCTCTCTCTTTCTTTGTTAATGTAGCTAGCAGTCTATTAATCACTTTTACTCTTTCAAAGAAGCAACTTTTAATTTCGTTGATCCTTTGTATGATTTTTTAGTCCCAATTTTATTTAGTTTTGCTTTGATTTTTGTTATTTATTTTCCTTTGGTAGCTTTGGTTTTGGTTTGTTCTTGTTTTTCTAGTTCCTTGGGGTGCAAGGTTAGGTTGTCAATTTAAAATCTGTCTTTTGAATATAGGCATGTAATGCCATAAATTCTCCTCTTAAAACTGCTCGTGGTGTATCCCAGTGTTTTTGGTATGCTATGGCTGTGTTTTTATTTGTTTCCATTTAAAAAACATATTCTGTCTTAATTTTGTTTTTTACTCAAAAGTCGTTCAAGAGCAAGTGGTTTAGTTTTTGCATACTAGTGTGTTTTAAGAGCTCACCTTTGATTTGATTTTTTACTTTATGACCTTTTGGTCCCAGAAGATACTTGATATAAATTTGATTTTTTTAATGTATTGAAACTTCCTTGGGGGCCAAGCATATGGTCAGTTTTGGAGACTGTTTCATATGCAGATGAAAAAATGTATATTCTGTGTTTGTTGGTTGGCATTTTCTGTAGATGTGTATTAGATCTATTTAGTCAAGAGTGCAGTTTATGCCCATAGTTTATTTGTTTCTGCCTTGATGATATGTCTAGTGCTGTCAGTGGGATGATGAAATCCCTCACTATTATGGTATGGCCACCCGTCTGTTTCCTTAGGTCTAGTAGTGTTTGTTTCCTAAAACTGGATACTCTGAGGTTGGGTGTATATACATTCGAGTTAGATAAATCTTGTTGAATTAAAATCTTTATTATTATATCATGCCCTTCTTTGTATTCTTTTTTTCACTGTTGTTGAATTAAAGTCTGTTGTATATCATATAATAATAGCAATTCCTGTTCTTTTACATTTTCCATTTGCATGATATTTCTTTTTTTTACCCGTTTACTTTGAGTTTATGGGTGTTTTTACACATTAAATTGGTCTCTTGTAGAAAGCACATGGCTGAATCTTGCTTTTTATACAATTTGCCAATTTATATATTTTAAGTGGAATATTTAGGTTATTTATATTCAAGGTTAATATTGAATGTGAGTTTTTATTCTTGTCATAGTGTTGTTAGTTAGTGGCTGTAATCTCAATTGTGTAATTGCCTTAGAGGGTCTATGAACTTTGTATAATACTTATGTGTATTTTTATCATGTCAGGTATTTTGGTTCCATGCTTAGAACTTCTTTGCGCATATTCTGTAAGACCAACTTAATAGTGACATATTCACTTAGCATTTGTTTTGTCTGGTAATGAGTTTATTTCTCCTTCATTTATGAAACTTAATTCAGCATGATATAAAATTCTTGGTTGTCATTTTTTTTTTTTCTTCAAGAAAGCTAAAAATTGGCCGGGCGCGGTGGCTCAAGCCTGTAATCCCAGCACTTTGGGAGGCCGAGACGGGCGGATCACGAGGTCAGGAGATCGAGACCATCCTGGCTAACACGGTGAAACCCCGTCTCTACTAAAAATACAAAAAACTAGCCGGGCGAGGTGGCGGGCGCCTGTAGTCCCAGCTACTCAGGAGGCTGAGGCAGGAGAATGGCGCAAACCCGGGAGGCGGAGCTTGCAGTGAGCTGAGATCCGGCCACTGCACTCCAGCCCGGGCTACAGAGCAAGACTCCGTCTCAAAAAAAAAAAGAAAAAAAAAAAAAAAAGAAAGCTAAAAATAAGCCCCCAGTCTCTTCTGGTTTGTAAAGTTTCTGCTGAGTCCACTGTAAGTCTGATGAGATTTCCTTTATAGGTGATTTTACATTTCTCTCTAGAAGGTTTTAAGATTTTTTGTTTAGTGTTGATTTTGGATAATCTGATGACTATATAGCTTGATGATGTTTGTCTTGTATAGTATCTGCCAGGTGTTCTCTGAGTTTCCTATTTCTGGAAGTCTATCTCTCTAAGAAGATCAGGGAAACTTTCTTGAATTAATTCCTCAAATATGTTTTTCAATTGTCTTACATTTTCTTCTTCTCTCACAGGAATGTCTATATGTCACACATTTGTTTGTTTTGCATAATCCCATATTTCTTGGAGGATTTGTTCATTTTAAAAAATTATATTTTCTTCATTTTGTCTGACTAGGCTAAATTTTAAGACCAATGTTCAATATCTGAAATTGTTTCTTATACTTATTCTAGAATATTATTAAAAATCTCAACTCTATTTTGAAATTCATTTAGTATTTTTTTTTCATAATTTCTGGATTTTTAAAAGAGAATTATCTCATCTCTTATAATCCTGAATTGGTTTTCTGGCTTCTTTGTGTCATTCTTCAACTCTCTCTTGGATTTCATAGAACTTCCTTATTGTATTTTAAACTATTTATCATTTCAGAATTTTCATTTTGGTTAGGATTCATTTGTAGAGACTTAGTGAAATTATTTGAAGGTGTCAAACACTGTGTATTTTTGTATGGCTGCTGCTGGAGTTCTTGCACTAATTCCTTCTAATATGAAGTGGCTGTCACCCTTTATTTTGTGATTTGCTATCATTTAGAGGAAATTTAAAATTTGTATTCTGTTTTTCCCTTCATAATATTACTGTGGTGTATGTTGTGTAGAATTATTTGACTTTATTTCTGGGTGTTTTCAGGGGCCAAGGCTCTGTATGGATTCCATAGTATGGATAGCTACTTTGTGGCGGCTTTCTTGCACGCTGCTTGTTGAAGTGGAATATTGGATTATGAGCCTACACACTCTATTCTGCAGGGTTTGGGGTATGTGTATGGAGGTTTCAGTGAACTTATCTCAAACACTACCACTGTGTTCTTTTGCCAGCAGGTTTTTTTTTTTTTCCTATTTGGTCTTGTAGTGAGTCTACAGTCCAGTAAATTGCACTTAAGAGTATGGTATGGTTCTCCCATGGGCAGCCCAATCATGAGCGAAGGCACCAGCCCTGATGGGGGTTGGAGGAAAGTTCATGTGGGGACATGCTGAGGTCTCAGGGGGAGCATTAAGGGGACTGTATCAACATATCTTCCTAGGAAGGCAGGGATGTGGTCCACTTTCCTTTCACACCCTGACACAGGGATCATAACCTTTCGTTCATGCAGACACTGACCTTTGGCTCCCTGCTACAGTGCAATTGAGATCCATACAAATTTCCTTCTGGCAGCTACCACCGAAATGGCCTGAGTGCAGCACCACAAAACATGCTGGAAATTCTGTCTCCAAGCGTACCTGTGCCATCCCTCAGCAGGCAAAGTCTGTCGCACCTGCAACAGTGGACAGGGAGAGCAGTACATGACCCCTAATTCACTTCCATTCCTGGCCACGGATGCTGACCCTTCAGGGATTAGCACCACATTCATGTTTTCTTTGTCCCAGGAGGTGTTTGGTGGGTCATGCTCCCCACTAGGGACTGCCCACACCAAGGGCTAAACCTCCAGTGATCTTGCAGCTCCCCAGGGTTCCATGAGTACACTGTAGTTGCCAAAATCAGAGCGGGTTCTGGTTATGTTTGTGGGGGACCTGGTGATGTGGAGACACAAGGGTAGGTTTCCCAGGTAGAACAGTTGCACAAAATGAGTGCACAACCACAGTGGTCGGCTGTGTCCAATCAGGTAGGCTGAAGCACTGGAGTAAATTTCCCTGAAGAGGTGGGCACTGTCTGCCAACAAGAAAGGGGAATGCAGGGAGCTGAGATTGCCCCACGGCACTCCAACCTTGATGACAGAGGGAGACTCTCAAAAAATAATAATAATAAATAAACATTTAAAAAGCAGGGGATGAGGGTGGGGCGGGGGGGCCGGAGAGGCAGGCGTCAGTGTTTGCTAAAGAAACCAAGGCCCAGCAGAGAGTTAAATGTTTTGCCCAAGGTCAGGCAAAGAGTTGGCAGGAGGTCTAGAGAATACAGGTTTCCTCATCTAAACTCCAGCTTTTCCGCCCAAGCAGGGCATGCCCTGGGGCCAACCCCTCCAGGAAGCCTGGGTACTCTCCTTCCCTGAATTTCCCCAGGGGCTGCTGCCTCAAGGTGACTCAGAAGGAAGCTGTTGTCTCTAGTTCCTCCTCACCAATCCAGCTGATCTTAGGATCAGGAAAAATATAAGCTAATTGTCCGGTGATTAATTAACTTCAGCCAACTAATGATCTCAACTTGCCGCGGATACCCAGCCAGCAGAAATGCAGTTAACTGCCCGAGGGATGCCCGGAAGACCGGCCGAGCCAACTTCCGGCCGCAGAGGCTGCCGGGCAGGGGTTATGGCGGCCGCCAGAGTGAGCCTGGGCGGTGTCCGGGGCCACTTGGGGCACTGCGGATGGACAGCGTTGGTAGTCAATACCAGGGACCTAAGTTCGGGCAGGGCGCGGCCCCTAGGCACCCCAGACCCCTGCCGCCGAGCCTGTGCCAGGCCATGCTCAAAACATCAGGAAAAGCGTGTCAGTCCTCCTTGTGGGAGGAGAAGAGGCCTAGCGGCCGACCCCGGGCGCCTCCGGTCCCCAACTGCTCATTGGCCTGTGTCTGTCGCCCCCCGGTGGCCGCGTGAGGGACTGGAGCCCGGCTTTCTTCTCCCGTTGGCCTCTTTCCTCTTCCTGGCTTTGCGTGTCCCGACCACTAAAAGCCCCAAACATGACGAAGTAAAATGAGCACCGTCAAAAACCGCATCTGAGGACAGTGCTGGATTCGCTAGAGCGTATGGTTAAATTTTCAGACGTTTTGCAAGCTGGGTGTTAAATACATTTTTGACGTCTTTGTTAAAAAATAAATTTTAGGCCGGGCGCGGTGGCTCAAGCCTGTAATCCCAGCGCTTTGGGAGGCCGAGGCAGGTGGATCACGAGGTCAGGAGATCGAGACTATCCTGGCTAACATGGTGAAACCCCGTCTCTACTAAAAATACAAAAAAAAAACTAGCCGGGCGTGGTGGCGGGCGCCTGTAGTCTCAGCTACTTGGGAGGCTGAGGCCGGAGAATGGCGTGAACCCGGGAGGCGGAGCTTGCAGTGAGCCGAGATCACGCCACTGCACTCCAGCCTGGGAGACACAGCGAGACTCCGTCTCAAAAAATAAATAAATAAATAAATAAATAAATAAATAAATAAATAAATAAATTTTATAAGCCTACAATTAAATACATTATATTTTAAAAAAAAAAAGGTAGAGGCCGGCGCGGTGGCTCACGCCTGCAATCCTAGCACTTTGGGAAGCTGAGGCTGGTGGATCACCTGAGGTCAAGAGTTCAAGACCAATCTGGGCAACACGGTGAAACCCCGTCTCTACTAAAAAAATGCAAAAAAATTAGCTGGGCATGGTGGCGGGCGCCTGTAGTCCCAGCTACTCGGGAGGCTGAGGCAGGAGAATGGCGTGAACCGGGAGGCAGAGCCTGCAATGAGCCAAGATCATGCCACTGCACTCCAGCCTGGGCAACAGAGCAAGACTCCATCTCAACAAAAAACAAAAAACAAAAAACGAACATACTATAACTTAAAGAAACAAAACAAAACAAAACAAACAAAAAAAACCACCAGGCGTGGTGACTCATGCCTGTAATCCCAGCACTTTTGGAGGCCGAGGCGGTGGATCGCCTGGGGTCAGGAGTTCAAGACCAGCCTGAACAACACGGTGAAACCCTGTCTCTACTAAAAATACAAAAATTAGCCAGGCATGGTGGCGGGCCCCTGTAGTCCCAGCTACTTGGGAGGCTGAGGCAGGAGAATGATGTAAACCCAGGAGGCAGAACTTGCAGTGAGCTGAGATCCGGCCACTGCACTCCAACCTGGGCGACAGAGTGAGACTCCGTCTCAAAAAAAAAAAAAAAAAAAAGAATGGACTTGAATATTAATAACTAAGGGCCGCTGGCCAGGTGCAGTGGCTCATGCCTGTAATCTCACTTTGAGAGGCCAATGCAGGCAGATTACATGAAGTTAGGAGTTTGAGACCAGCCTGGGAAATATGGTGAAACCCTGGCTCTACTAAAATTACAAAAATTAGCTAGGTGTAGTGGTGGGCACCTGTAATCCCAGGTACTCAGAAGGCTGAGGCAGGAGAATTGTTTGACCCTGGGAGACAGAGGATGGAGTGAGCCAAGATCACACCACTGCACTCCAGCCTGAGTGAGAGAGCAAGACTGTGTCTCCAAAATTAATAATAATAATAATAATAATTAAGGGCATTTTTAGAAGTTGGATTATCTTCAATATTTAGTCATTAATTTTCTCTTAAAAATTTGGGAAACATTTTGCCTATTCCTCAAAAAATTAAATGAAGAATTCCCATTTGATCCAGCAATTCCACTTCTGGGTATATTCACAAAAGAATTGAAAGCAGTGTCTAAAACAGATATCTGTACACCCAAGTTCAAGCATCATTATTCACAAAAGCCAAAAGGTGGAAACAGGCTGGGCACGGTGGCTCACGCCTATAATCCCAGCACTTTGGGAGGCTGAGGCGGGTGGATCACCTGAGGTCGGGAGTTCGAGACCAGCCTGGCCAATATGGCGAAACTCTGTCTCTACTAAAAATACAAAAATTAGCTGGCCGTGGTGGCATGTGCCTGCAATCCCAGCTACTAGGGGGGCTGAGACAGGAGGAACGCTTGAACCTGGGAGGCAGAGGTTGCAGTGAGCCGAGATTGTGCCACTGCACTCCAGCCTGGGCAACAGAGTGAGATTCTGTCTCAAAAACAAACAAACAAACAAACAAAAAACCATAAAAATCTTTCTGGATTTTAACGCCCTCTTCATTTGTTGGGTGGTTGCTGTGAGGAAGGGGCCTGTTCTCAGCCTTGGGTCCGTGGGCTCCAGGCACAGGGACATGGAGGCGAGTCTGGGTTCCTGATTCTCTAATCGCCGGCGTGGCTGTGCCTTGTTCCTCAAGAGCCCAGCTTTCTCTGTCGTCCTCTTGACTTTTGTCACTTGCTTGAATTTTTTTTTTTTTTTTTGAGAGGAGTCTCGCTGTGTGGCCCAGGCTGGAGTGCAGTGGCCCGATCTCGGCTCACTGCAGGCTCCACCTCCCGGGTTCACGCCATTCTCCCGCCTCAGCCTCCGAGTAGCTGGGACTACAGGCGCCCGCCACCACGCCCGGCTAGGTTTTTTTTTTTTTTTTTGTATTTTTAGTAGAGACGGGGTTTCACCGTGTTAGCCAGGATGGTCTCGATCTCCTGACCTCGTGATCCACCCACCTCGGCCTCCCAAAGTGCTGGGATTACAGGCTTGAGCCACCGTGCCCGGCCAACTTGCTTGAATTTAAGGCGGAGCCACCCTTAGAAGAATGGGCTTAAAAGGAGGGTTAGGGAGCAGACACCAAGGAACACAGAGAAAGGTGCCAAGAGGAAGTAGTTACCTGAGAGGCTCTAAGACTGCCTCTGAGAGCCCACCAGTGACCCGACCATCGGGTGCTGGAGAAATGTGGTCACCCAGACACTTTGAAACACTTTCTGTGGTTTATAATAATAATAATTATTATTATTAATTTTTTTTTTTTGAGACGTGGTCTCACTGTCTCCCAGGCTGGAGTGCAGTGGTGTAATCTTGTGTCCCTACCATCTCCGCCTCCCGGGTTCAAGTGATTCTCCTGCCTCAGTCTCCTGAGTAGCTAGGATCACAGGCGCCCACCACCATGTCCGGCTAATTTTGTATTTTAGTAGAGATGGGGTATTTTGTCTTTCACCATGTTGGCCTCTTTCACCATGTTGGCCAGGCTGGTCTCGAACTCCTGACCTCAGGTGATCCGTCTGCCTTGGCCTCCCAAAGTGTTGGGATTACAGGTGTGAGCCACTGCACCTGGCCCATCGCGGTTTATAATTAGAGATTATCTGCTAAATGATGTCCTGTCCTCTCCCTCACACTGTGAGGTGAGGTCTGTTTGAGTCACGTCTGTATTCCCCAAACCTGGGACGGTATTGGGCTCAAATCCGTTCAGAAATGATTGACTGAATGAATGAATAAATGAATGAATACGTTTGGAGTCTCCTCTTCCCACTCCGCCCTCCCTCGTTCCCTCGTTCCCTCCAGCCCCCCAGGGACTGCCCAGCCCGCCTCCCACCCCCGACCCGGGAACTCCAGGGACTAGAGCGGGAGGGGCGGGGAGGGTGGGAGGGGGCGGTGGAGGCGGAGAGGTGGGAGGGCAGGGCTAGGGAGGGCTGCTCAGGGAGCCGGAGCCGCGACCAGGAGGCTGGGAGAGCCCCGCCCGCGCCCCGGACGTCTGCGCCGCGCCCCGCGCCCACCAGAGGGCAGCACCACGACGCGCGCGGACAAGGCTGAGGCGGGAACGCCCTCACCCCCTAGCCCCGCCCGGAGCCGCCCGGGCCCCGCCCCGCCCACGAGTACACCCCCGGCGCCGGCGGGGAAACTGAGGCCCGGCGCCCCCGACCCCGCGGCCCGGCCCCACTCTGGCTCTGACGTCAGCTCCGTGCCCCAAATAACTTCCTCCCCGAGTCTCTTACGCCGCGGCGCCGCGCCCACAGCCAGGCGGCAACACCGAGACTGTCACCACGGCCCGGCCTTCCCGGAGCCGCTTCCGCCCCGCCTGGTGCCGGGAAGCACCCGTCCCACCCGAGGGACGGCAGCCGGAGCCAGTGTCGGCCACCTGGGCCGGGCTGACGCGCGCCTGGGGGACTTCTGGGGCCTGGTGTCCCGGGAGGAGGGTCGCTGGGGCCAACCCCGGAGCCCGCCCCATGTCCCATCGCCTCCCCTGCCCTCGGCCCCACAAACACCCCTGTCCCTGACTTTCCCACCAGCGCTGCCTAGCCCCACTGTGTTCCGTCGGCGCTCAATAAAATACTGAATGAGGCCGGGCGCGGTGGCTCATCCCTGTAATCCCAGCACTTTGGAAGGCTGAGGACCGATCACGATGTCAGGAGATCGCGACCAGCCTGGCCAACATGGTGAAACCCCGTCTCTACTAAAATACAAAAAATTAGCCGGGCATGTTGGCGGGTGACTTTAGTCCCAGCTACTCTGGAAGCTGAGGCAGGAGAATGGCTTGAACCCGGGAGGCGGAGCTTGCAGTGAACCGAGATTGCGCTCCAGCCTGGGCGACAGAGCAAGACTCCGCCTCAAAAAATTAAAAAAATAAATAAAATAATAATAATGAATGAAGCTGGACGGACTTCGCGTGCACCGCGGTCAGCTTGGGGTGTGCTGGGTGTTCAGGGTCCAGGAACCAAGGCCAACGGCACCCCGCGCCGCGCTGACTTGAGGGGTCTGCCCGGGGGTCTCAGGGTTCAGGGCCAGGTCACAGAGGAGTCGGCTCTGGGCGCTTCCTTCCTGAGGAGAGGAGCTGGACAGGCCGGGCCATCGGGTTGGGCAGCATAGCCGGGCCTGTGCTCATCTCCAGCATAAAACTGCATTTCATGGAGCCTGCACCTCGCTCCTGCTTCAACACTTCTGCCACCGCCGACCCCAGCCCTGTGCCCCAGCCAGGCCTGAGGACATGAGGCGTCCCGCTGCGGTGCCGCTCCTGCTGCTGCTGTGTTTTGGTGAGTGACAAAGGTGCAGGGTCGGGGAGCTGCAGTCGCCCAACAGGCCCCGCTGCACTGCCTGAGGCTTCAGCTCAGCCCCCTACTCCCTGGGACAGGCCAGGGCTGTGGGACAGGCCATCCCTCCTGCCCCTGAGCAGGTGGGAAGGCTCTAGATGTGTCAACTGGGGAGCCCAAAGTGGGGAGGGCAGGGTGGGAGGTGTGCACACAGGCCGCAGAGGACCCCACTGCCATAACTGGGCAAGGCCTCCTCCCATGCCTCTCCGTGGGCTCTGGTGTGCCAGTTCTGGCCAGGCTCCCTGCTTCCTGCCACTTCATTCTCTCCAGCCTCTCCCCCCATTCTCTAGGTGAGGACAGAAGCCTCGTATGTGCAGGATGTGAACTCAGGCTCCAAGTGCCTGGACCATCATTCTTGGGGTGGGAGGGTGGCCGAGCCAGGGCTGCTGCCTGTGCCTGGAAGCCCCAGCAGGCTGGCTGCGGGCTCAATAGAGAGCTGGGGGCAGGGGGTGCAGGTGGCAGAGGGCCCTATCCCCTGCTGACAGAGGAACTGGCAATGCGCCACTGTGCCGTCTCCCAGTCCTGGGTCAGGGATAGCAGGTGCCAACCAGGGGGCCCCACCTGCCAGGTCCTCCCTGCAGGTCAGGACACTCTCTGTCAGGGAAACCCTCTCACATTCCTGGGCTAGCCTGGCCAGCCCGGCAGCCACCACACTTCCCTGTCCTCAAGTCACCTCCCGGGGCTGGGTCGGGTCATCCCAGGCTGCAGCTTAGCCAGGACTCCTGGCTTCCTAGTTCTCCTGGGCAGGAGGGCACCAGAGTGGCCCCTCTGGCCCGGCCTCCCCCACCCCATCCCCCCCAGCCTCCCAGCACAAGGATGATGGTGCCTTCTGAGCGAGCCATCTGCACAGAAGGTGGAAGGCAGTGACTGCCCCTGAGCGGGGTGAGGAACCAAGGTCATTGCCAAAACTCTTGGGCAATGAGTTTAGCAGTTGGTTCACCAACAGCTATGACCAGAGGCTGGACTCCTGGATGCGTCCTCACCCCCAGCCCCAGGGTGGCACCCCCACCAGGTCTTTGGCTGGCACCCACTAGAGTCCTAGGCTTCACCATCCCCACCAGCTACCAGCGAATCACAGGCCCAGGCCCCAAACAATGCTCCCGACATCCCCGGCACCCCTGTCTGTTGCTTCCAGCCCCCACAAGGCGCCCACCCTGGAGGGCTCAGCTCTCCACATCACCCATTTCCGATCAGCCCCCACAGCCACACTTGTGTCTCTCCACACATTTCCTGAGCTCAGGTCCCCCAGACGCAGCCTTTGCCTTCTTGGAGCTCCTGGGCTAAGATAAGACTTGATTCTGGCTCCAGGGTGTTGTAGGCAGAGCTCCCATCAGAAGGACAGAGAGCTAGAGAGAGAGTATGGGGCTTCCAAGATAGACAATGCAAGCAGCAAGGAAGGCTTCCTGGAGGAGGCAGCATTCAGTTGGGCCTTGATCTCTAGATCAAGACTAGGACTTGGCTGGGCGCCGTGGCTCACGCCTGTAATCCCAGCACTTTGGGAGGCCGAGGTCAGGAGATCGAGACCATGGTGAAACCCCGTCTCTACTAAAAAATACAAAAAATTAGCTGGGCGCGGTGGTGGGCACCTGTAGTCCCAGCTACTTGGGAGACTGAGGCAGGAGAATGGCATGAACCCGGGAGGCGGAGCTTTCAGTGAGCTGAGATTGTGCCACTGTACTCCAGCCTGGGTGACACAGTGAGACTTTGTCTCAAAAAAAAAAAAAAAAAAAAAAAGAAGACTAGGATTTACAGAGACTAGGGGAAGGGCATCCAGATTGTGGGGTGAGGGGAGCAAGCACTCACAGGCCAGAAGACTCTGCCTAAATGAGAAGTACAGGGTCACTTCAGGAAGGAAGGATCTGCACGGGGAGGAGGCATCGCTGGAGGGGGCAGTGCTCAGGCCGGGAGCATAGAGACACAGCTTCTGCAGACTCCCAGAGGGTGAGAAGGCCTGACAGTATGCGCTCTTCTGCAAGCAGGATCCTCAGGCTTGGAAGGAGCAAGGGGTCGGGGTTGGGGGGGGGGTCAGGGAATAACCCTCCTGGGGGTGTTTGCATTTTAAAAGGGCACCTAATTAGCACAAATTAATGAGCAGAGCATCCAGGGCAGACTCTCCATTTCCCGTTGCTCCTGACCCCGCATCTGCAGGGGACCCCTTTGCCTGCCCTGCACCTTCTCTACCTCCTCCTCCTGCCCATCCACAGCTGCCCCCTCGCAGCTTGCTGCCTTATTGTCCAGCACCCCCCAGGGGTGTCTCTGCCCACCAATGGTGTTGGGGAAGGTGCCCCCCAGACTGTGAGCCAGACAGGAAGGAAGAGGATGCCGTAAAAACCCTCGGGGTGCTTGAGCACTCCATGGCCACTTCCTGTCCCCACAGCCCCTTGACTTCAGGGAACTGGTTATCTTTTCCAGGCGGAGCGAAGACATGGTCCATAGCAGCCAGGCTGGGTCCCAGAAGGCACTGGAGGTTAAGGGGAAGCTGAGGGCCGAGATGTGGGGAGGTGCCTGTTCTAACCCCCCGCCCAGCTACGGGCAAATCTGCCCCCACAGAAGCAGACGCACGGAGTGCAGGGGTGGTGAGAGGACTCAAGGCCAGGCAGTTCCAGGCTTTGCTACCCCTGGGGCTGTACACTGTGGTCCTGACTGGGGTCTCCAAGCTGGGGTAGAGGCTCCAGTGTTTGGTTAAAGGCCCAGCAAGAGGTCCTTTGTGTCCTCGGTGTGGGAGGCAATGTCCCATCCTTGGTTCCCCTGAACGATCCCATACCTTACTTCTCTTCCTGGCCCCTCACCGTATCCGCCCCAAAGTCCCCCTTGCACAGTCCAGCAGGGGGTCCTGGGTCTCGCCTGCAGAGCCTGCTGCATGCCTGGGAGAGGGGTCAGCTCTTGGGACTCTGGAATCTTGACAAGGCTGATCTCTGGTGGCCAATGCAGACCACTGTACCTTCTCTACCCCCCTGAGGCCAGGGAGAAGCCTGTGGGGCTCAGGCCTCAGCCTCAGGACCAAAGTGAGACTTGGGGAAGAAGACCTGCCCATTCTGGAGCAGACTGTGAGAGAGCCTGGGCAGCTCAAATGCAGAGACAGTTCCTGGGCCTCTTCTGCTCCAAGCTGTTCCAGGAGAAAAGGCCAACCCCACAGTGTCAGGGCTGAAGGCTGGACCCTCCCCAGAAACTTCCAGACAAGGATGGGTGGGGAGTGTGGAGAGAGAGAACCCTTGCCAGGATGAGAAGGGGACATCTAGCCTGGGGATCCCTTCACTGGCACCTCCTGACCGGCTCCCCATGTGGCAAGGAGCATCCACCCTTGCAGATAAGCTCTGGCCCATGGGCCTGGGCCTGAGCATATGGCAGAGCCAGCCCTGGGGGGAAACTGCAGGCCCTTGGGCTCTCCTGTGAGGTCCCTCTGTGGACTGTCCTTCTGGAGTCCTCCGGAGCAGGGGAGGGTCAGTGGAGAGGGGCTGCATGGTTGGGGAGGGTAGGCCAGGCTGCACCTGGCCTGGCTGATCACCCTCTCCTCACTTCCAGGGTCTCAGGTGGCCAAGGCAGCAACAGGTAAGCACCCAAGGCCCTGGGGTGGGAGGGACAGGAGCCGGCTGGACTGAAACAGGGACACTCACACCGAGAGGGAATTTGGAACGCAAAGGGCACTGGAGAATTCCAGAGGAGGGGAAAGTGGGGGCTGCGTGGAACTGGAGCCCAGAAAGGAGAGGAGGAGGAAGGTCCACATGGGAGCAGGATGGCCAGCACAGAGCATTGACCGGCCCCCTCTGGGTGGCTCCCTTGCAGAGGGCATGACACCCGTTCCATCCTTCCAGGTGCCTGTTTGGGTCAGGCCCTAGGACAAGACCCTTCCCGGGTTATCTCAGTGTCTCTGTGGCCCCCACGAGGCAGCTGTTAGGTTGCCCTTCCCCGCATGGAGAGCCAGACTCAGGGGGCAACTAGGGAGGGTCTGCCTGTATCCCAGGCTGCCCAGAAGCTCAGGCCTCGGACTTCCCCAAGGTCTTCGGGCAGGTCGGGGGCAGGAGGGCCGAGGACTGGAGTGTGAGGCTGAGGGCTGAGCCTCGGCCATGGAACCAGCCCCAGTGAGCGCCCCCACCCACACCCCATGCTCCCCCAGCCTGTGGGCACACCAGGATGCTGAACCGAATGGTGGGCGGGCAGGACGCGCAGGAGGGCGAGTGGCCCTGGCAAGTCAGCATCCAGCGCAACGGAAGCCACTTCTGCGGGGGCAGCCTCATCGCGGAGCGGTGGGTCCTGACGGCCGCGCACTGCTTCCCCAAGTGAGTCCGCCCGCCCCTGCCCCCGCCCGCAGCGCTGACAGCGCCCCGCGCGCGGCCGGTTCAGCACCGCGGACAGCGCCCGCCGCGCCAAGTCCTGCGGGTGACCTCCCTGGGGGCTCCTGGTCCAGCCCCGCCTCCTTTCCAGCCAGATGCTTCCCTTAGGTCCAACCCCAGGGCTAACTTCCAACTGCAACCGCTGCTCCCGCCCGCGGGAGGCGCCTCGCACGGCCTCCAACCCCCTCCATCCCCTCCACCCACTCCCTGTGGGTCCCTGCGGAAGCCGCCGGCAGGTTCTGCACACCGGCCTGTCCTGTCCTTTCCCCATCCCGCATACACCTCAGCTCCACGACACTCTTCCCAGGAGGAACTCTGCTCACAAAGCCCAAGGACCAGACAGAATGGCCCTTCCTCCCCTCACCCACATGAGCCACCCCAGAAAGCCCTGAGCAGAGGCCAGGCCACCCAGCCCTCTGCCGTGTATGAACCACCTGGCCCCACACCTTCTGTGTGTCTCAAGTTCCTCACCTCACACCTCACCACCACAGCTCTAATTATTTTAAACCCCACATCTTTTTCTTTTTTCTTTTTTCTTCTTCATCTTTAAAAGAGTATCATGACAAAAAACCCACATCTTAAATTCAGATACTCATGGCCAGGCACGGTGGCTCATGCCCATAATCCCAGCACTTTGGGAGGCCAAGGCAGGCAGATTAGTTGAACCCAGGAGTTCAAGACCAGCCTGGGCAACATAGCAAGACCCTATCTGTACTACTTAAAAAAAAAAAAATACCCAGGTGCAGTGGTGCCTGTGGTCCCAAGTACTCAGGAAGCTGAGGTGGGAGGATGGCTTGAACCCAGGGGTTGGAGGCTGCAATGAGCGACAATTGTGTCACTGCTCTGCAGCCTGGGTGACAGAATGAGAACTCTGTCTCTAAGGGGAAAAAAAAAATCAGAAACTTGGGCTGAGAGAGGGCAGGTCACCTGCCAGAGGCCCACAGGTGGTGCTGGCCCTGCTGCACCTGGAGGGTAGTTCTCTCCCAGCCAGCCTTTCGGGTAGGCACTGTGGCTGTCCCCATAGCACAGATGCGAAAGCTGCGTCACAGAGAACTTGTTAGGTGACTTCCCCAAGGTCACACAGCGGCCAGGGGTGGAGGTGGAAATCTGAGGAGGGCGGTCTGGCTTCAATGTAAACATGCATCACTGCTACACCTGGCTGTCCTAGAGATGGCTCTCAAAGACAGCATGCAGAGAGAGGTGTGGGGCACGATGGTGGCCAGAGAAGGAGCCCCAGCCCCTCCTGGGCCTGTCCCCACATGAGGGGCATCCTCACACGGCCTCTCTGCTTCTCCCGCCAGCACCTCTGAGATGTCCCTGTACCAGGTCCTGCTGGGGGCAAGGCAGCTAGTGCAGCCAGGGCCGCACGCTGTGCATGCCCGGGTGAGGCGGGTGGAGAGCAACCCCCTGTACGAGGGCATGGCCTCCAGTGCCGACGTGGCCCTCGTGGAGCTGGAGGAACCAGTGTCCTTCACCAATTACATCCTCCCCGTGCGCCTGCCCGACCCCTCGGTGATCTTTGAGACGGGCATGAACTGCTGGGTCACTGGCTGGGGCAGCTCCAGTGAACAAGGTAAGGAAACACGGCTAGGAAATAATGAGGGATGTGCCTCAAGAAGGCCCAGGGCGGCTTGGGGGCCACTCTGAACCCACAGTCTTCCTGTTGCTGTATTAATACACACACCCGGTCTCTGTTCACATAGGTGGGGCTGAGGGGAGCAGCAGCAGACCCAGAAGGAAGAGGGGGTGAAGGGAGACGGGGACAGAAAGGGCCCAGCCTGCTGCCTGGAAGGAGGGAGGATGTCTGCCCCACAGTGCCCTAGGCCAGAGATAGTCTAAACATGAGGAAAGGGCAGGCAGGAAGGAGTGGTGGTTCCCGAGGCCGTGGGTTCTTGATGAGGAAGTCTGTTGAGCCCCGGGCCGTTCTGACCCTCCCCAGACCGCCTGCCCAACCCGCGGATCCTGCAGAAACTCGCTGTGCCCATCATTGACACGCCCAAGTGCAACCTGCTCTACAGCAAAGACGCCGAATTTGGCTATCAACCTAAAACCATCAAGAATGACATGCTGTGCGCCGGCTTTGAGGAGGGCAAGAAGGACGCCTGAAAGGTGGGAGCAATGTGGTGTCCACGGGGACTCAGTCCCCGCCTCCGGGCCCAGGGCAGGGTGGGATCATGCCCTGCTCCATGGGCTGTGCATTCCACCAGCTGAGCAGCTTGCTTCGAAAAAGCAGATTCCGGGCTGGGCGCGGTGGCTCATGCCTGTAATCCCAGCACTTTGGGAGGCTGCAGCAGGCGGATCACGAGGTCAGGAGATCAAGACCATCCTGGCTAACACGGTGAAACCGTCTCTACTAAAAATACAAAAAATTAGCCAGGCGTGGTGGTGGGTGCCTGTACTCCCAGCTACTTGGGAGGCTGAGGCAGGAGAATGGCGTGAACCCGGGAGGCGGAGCTTGCAGTGAGCCGAGATCACGCCACTGCACTCCAGCCTGGGAGACACAGCGAGACTCCGTCTCAAAAAATAAATAAATAAATAAATAAATAAATAAATAAATAAATAAATTTTATAAGCCTACAATTAAATACATTATATTTAAAAAAAAAAGGTAGAGGCCGGCGCGGTGGCTCACGCCTGCAATCCTAGCACTTTGGGAAGCTGAGGCTGGTGGATCACCTGAGGTCAGGAGTTCAAGACCAATCTGGGCAACACGGTGAAACCCCGTCTCTACTAAAAAAATGCAAAAAAATTAGCTGGGCATGGTGGCGGGCGCCTGTAGTCCCAGCTACTCGGGAGGCTGAGGCAGGAGAATGGCGTGAACCGGGAGGCAGAGCCTGCAATGAGCCAAGATCATGCCACTGCACTCCAGCCTGGGCAACAGAGCAAGACTCCATCTCAACAAAAAACAAAAAACAAAAAACGAACATACTATAACTTAAAGAAACAAAACAAAACAAAACAAACAAAAAAAACCACCAGGCGTGGTGACTCATGCCTGTAATCCCAGCACTTTTGGAGGCCGAGGCGGTGGATCGCCTGGGGTCAGGAGTTCAAGACCAGCCTGAACAACACGGTGAAACCCTGTCTCTACTAAAAATACAAAAATTAGCCAGGCATGGTGGCGGGCCCCTGTAGTCCCAGCTACTTGGGAGGCTGAGGCAGGAGAATGATGTAAACCCAGGAGGCAGAACTTGCAGTGAGCTGAGATCCGGCCACTGCACTCCAACCTGGGCGACAGAGTGAGACTCCGTCTCAAAAAAAAAAAAAAAAAAAAGAATGGACTTGAATATTAATAACTAAGGGCCGCTGGCCAGGTGCAGTGGCTCATGCCTGTAATCTCACTTTGAGAGGCCAATGCAGGCAGATTACATGAAGTTAGGAGTTTGAGACCAGCCTGGGAAATATGGTGAAACCCTGGCTCTACTAAAATTACAAAAATTAGCTAGGTGTAGTGGTGGGCACCTGTAATCCCAGGTACTCAGGAGGCTGAGGCAGGAGAATTGTTTGACCCTGGGAGACAGAGGATGGAGTGAGCCGAGATCACACCACTGCACTCCAGCCTGAGTGAGAGAGCAAGACTGTGTCTCCAAAATTAATAATAATAATAATAATTAAGGGCATTTTTAGAAGTTGGATTATCTTCAATATTTAGTCATTAATTTTCTCTTAAAAATTTGGGAAACATTTTGCCTATTCCTCAAAAAATTAAATGAAGAATTCCCATTTGATCCAGCAATTCCACTTCTGGGTATATTCACAAAAGAATTGAAAGCAGTGTCTAAAACAGGTATCTGTACACCCAAGTTCAAGCATCATTATTCACAAAAGCCAAAAGGTGGAAACAGGCTGGGCACGGTGGCTCACGCCTATAATCCCAGCACTTTGGGAGGCTGAGGCGGGTGGATCACCTGAGGTCGGGAGTTCGAGACCAGCCTGGCCAATATGGCGAAACTCTGTCTCTACTAAAAATACAAAAATTAGCTGGCCGTGGTGGCATGTGCCTGCAATCCCAGCTACTAGAGGGGCTGAGACAGGAGGAACGCTTGAACCTGGGAGGCAGAGGTTGCAGTGAGCCGAGATTGTGCCACTGCACTCCAGCCTGGGCAACAGAGTGAGATTCTGTCTCAAAAACAAACAAACAAACAAACAAAAAACCATAAAAATCTTTCTGGATTTTAACGCCCTCTTCATTTGTTGGGTGGTTGCTGTGAGGAAGGGGCCTGTTCTCAGCCTTGGGTCCGTGGGCTCCAGGCACAGGGACATGGAGGCGAGTCTGGGTTCCTGATTCTCTAATCGCCGGCGTGGCTGTGCCTTGTTCCTCAAGAGCCCAGCTTTCCCTGTCGTCCTCTTGACTTTTGTCACTTGCTTGAATTTTTTTTTTTTTTTTGAGAGGAGTCTCGCTGTGTGGCCCAGGCTGGAGTGCAGTGGCCCGATCTCGGCTCACTGCAGGCTCCACCTCCCGGGTTCACGCCATTCTCCCGCCTCAGCCTCCGAGTAGCTGGGACTACAGGCGCCCGCCACCACGCCCGGCTAGGTTTTTTTTTTTTTTTGTATTTTTAGTAGAGACGGGGTTTCACCGTGTTAGCCAGGATGGTCTCGATCTCCTGACCTCGTGATCCACCCACCTCGGCCTCCCAAAGTGCTGGGATTACAGGCTTGAGCCACCGTGCCCGGCCAACTTGCTTGAATTTAAGGCGGAGCCACCCTTAGAAGAATGGGCTTAAAAGGAGGGTTAGGGAGCAGACACCAAGGAACACAGAGAAAGGTGCCAAGAGGAAGTAGTTACCTGAGAGGCTCTAAGACTGCCTCTGAGAGCCCACCAGTGACCCGACCATCGGGTGCTGGAGAAATGTGGTCACCCAGACACTTTGAAACACTTTCTGTGGTTTATAATAATAATAATTATTATTATTAATTTTTTTTTTTTGAGACGTGGTCTCACTGTCTCCCAGGCTGGAGTGCAGTGGTGTAATCTTGTGTCCCTACCATCTCCGCCTCCCGGGTTCAAGTGATTCTCCTGCCTCAGTCTCCTGAGTAGCTAGGATCACAGGCGCCCACCACCATGTCCGGCTAATTTTGTATTTTAGTAGAGATGGGGTATTTTGTCTTTCACCATGTTGGCCAGGCTGGTCTCGAACTCCTGACCTCAGGTGATCCGTCTGCCTTGGCCTCCCAAAGTGTTGGGATTACAGGTGTGAGCCACTGCACCTGGCCCATCGCGGTTTATAATTAGAGATTATCTGCTAAATGATGTCCTGTCCTCTCCCTCACACTGTGAGGTGAGGTCTGTTTGAGTCACGTCTGTATTCCCCAAACCTGGGACGGTATTGGGCTCAAATCCGTTCAGAAATGATTGACTGAATGAATGAATAAATGAATGAATACGTTTGGAGTCTCCTCTTCCCACTCCGCCCTCCCTCGTTCCCTCGTTCCCTCCAGCCCCCCAGGGACTGCCCAGCCCGCCTCCCACCCCCGACCCGGGAACTCCAGGGACTAGAGCGGGAGGGGCGGGGAGGGTGGGAGGGGGCGGTGGAGGCGGAGAGGTGGGAGGGCAGGGCTAGGGAGGGCTGCTCAGGGAGCCGGAGCCGCGACCAGGAGGCTGGGAGAGCCCCGCCCGCGCCCCGGACGTCTGCGCCGCGCCCCGCGCCCACCAGAGGGCAGCACCACGACGCGCGCGGACAAGGCTGAGGCGGGAACGCCCTCACCCCCTAGCCCCGCCCGGAGCCGCCCGGGCCCCGCCCCGCCCACGAGTACACCCCCGGCGCCGGCGGGGAAACTGAGGCCCGGCGCCCCCGACCCCGCGGCCCGGCCCCACTCTGGCTCTGACGTCAGCTCCGTGCCCCAAATAACTTCCTCCCCGAGTCTCTTACGCCGCGGCGCCGCGCCCACAGCCAGGCGGCAACACCGAGACTGTCACCACGGCCCGGCCTTCCCGGAGCCGCTTCCGCCCCGCCTGGTGCCGGGAAGCACCCGTCCCACCCGAGGGACGGCAGCCGGAGCCAGTGTCGGCCACCTGGGCCGGGCTGACGCGCGCCTGGGGGACTTCTGGGGCCTGGTGTCCCGGGAGGAGGGTCGCTGGGGCCAACCCCGGACCCCGCCCCATGTCCCATCGCCTCCCCTGCCCTTGGCCCCACAAACACCCCTGTCCCTGACTTTCCCACCAGCGCTGCCTAGCCCCACTGTGTTCCGTCGGCGCTCAATAAAATACTGAATGAGGCCGGGCGCGGTGGCTCATCCCTGTAATCCCAGCACTTTGGAAGGCTGAGGACCGATCACGATGTCAGGAGATCGCGACCAGCCTGGCCAACATGGTGAAACCCCGTCTCTACTAAAATACAAAAAATTAGCCGGGCATGTTGGCGGGTGACTTTAGTCCCAGCTACTCTGGAAGCTGAGGCAGGAGAATGGCTTGAACCCGGGAGGCGGAGCTTGCAGTGAACCGAGATTGCGCTCCAGCCTGGGCGACAGAGCAAGACTCCGCCTCAAAAAATTAAAAAAATAAATAAAATAATAATAATGAATGAAGCTGGACGGACTTCGCGTGCACCGCGGTCAGCTTGGGGTGTGCTGGGTGTTCAGGGTCCAGGAACCAAGGCCAACGGCACCCCGCGCCGCGCTGACTTGAGGGGTCTGCCCGGGGGTCTCAGGGTTCAGGGCCAGGTCACAGAGGAGTCGGCTCTGGGCGCTTCCTTCCTGAGGAGAGGAGCTGGACAGGCCGGGCCATCGGGTTGGGCAGCATAGCCGGGCCTGTGCTCATCTCCAGCATAAAACTGCATTTCATGGAGCCTGCACCTCGCTCCTGCTTCAACACTTCTGCCACCGCCGACCCCAGCCCTGTGCCCCAGCCAGGCCTGAGGACATGAGGCGTCCCGCTGCGGTGCCGCTCCTGCTGCTGCTGTGTTTTGGTGAGTGACAAAGGTGCAGGGTCGGGGAGCTGCAGTCGCCCAACAGGCCCCGCTGCACTGCCTGAGGCTTCAGCTCAGCCCCCTACTCCCTGGGACAGGCCAGGGCTGTGGGACAGGCCATCCCTCCTGCCCCTGAGCAGGTGGGAAGGCTCTAGATGTGTCAACTGGGGAGCCCAAAGTGGGGAGGGCAGGGTGGGAGGTGTGCACACAGGCCGCAGAGGACCCCACTGCCATAACTGGGCAAGGCCTCCTCCCATGCCTCTCCGTGGGCTCTGGTGTGCCAGTTCTGGCCAGGCTCCCTGCTTCCTGCCACTTCATTCTCTCCAGCCTCTCCCCCCATTCTCTAGGTGAGGACAGAAGCCTCGTATGTGCAGGATGTGAACTCAGGCTCCAAGTGCCTGGACCATCATTCTTGGGGTGGGAGGGTGGCCGAGCCAGGGCTGCTGCCTGTGCCTGGAAGCCCCAGCAGGCTGGCTGCGGGCTCAATAGAGAGCTGGGGGCAGGGGGTGCAGGTGGCAGAGGGCCCTATCCCCTGCTGACAGAGGAACTGGCAATGCGCCACTGTGCCGTCTCCCAGTCCTGGGTCAGGGATAGCAGGTGCCAACCAGGGGGCCCCACCTGCCAGGTCCTCCCTGCAGGTCAGGACACTCTCTGTCAGGGAAACCCTCTCACATTCCTGGGCTAGCCTGGCCAGCCCGGCAGCCACCACACTTCCCTGTCCTCAAGTCACCTCCCGGGGCTGGGTCGGGTCATCCCAGGCTGCAGCTTAGCCAGGACTCCTGGCTTCCTAGTTCTCCTGGGCAGGAGGGCACCAGAGTGGCCCCTCTGGCCCGGCCTCCCCCACCCCATCCCCCCCAGCCTCCCAGCACAAGGATGATGGTGCCTTCTGAGCGAGCCATCTGCACAGAAGGTGGAAGGCAGTGACTGCCCCTGAGCGGGGTGAGGAACCAAGGTCATTGCCAAAACTCTTGGGCAATGAGTTTAGCAGTTGGTTCACCAACAGCTATGACCAGAGGCTGGACTCCTGGATGCGTCCTCACCCCCAGCCCCAGGGTGGCACCCCCACCAGGTCTTTGGCTGGCACCCACTAGAGTCCTAGGCTTCACCATCCCCACCAGCTACCAGCGAATCACAGGCCCAGGCCCCAAACAATGCTCCCGACATCCCCGGCACCCCTGTCGGTTGCTTCCAGCCCCCACAAGGCGCCCACCCTGGAGGGCTCAGCTCTCCACATCACCCATTTCCGATCAGCCCCCACAGCCACACTTGTGTCTCTCCACACATTTCCTGAGCTCAGGTCCCCCAGACGCAGCCTTTGCCTTCTTGGAGCTCCTGGGCTAAGATAAGACTTGATTCTGGCTCCAGGGTGTTGTAGGCAGAGCTCCCATCAGAAGGACAGAGAGCTAGAGAGAGAGTATGGGGCTTCCAAGATAGACAATGCAAGCAGCAAGGAAGGCTTCCTGGAGGAGGCAGCATTCAGTTGGGCCTTGATCTCTAGATCAAGACTAGGACTTGGCTGGGCGCCGTGGCTCACGCCTGTAATCCCAGCACTTTGGGAGGCCGAGGTCAGGAGATCGAGACCATGGTGAAACCCCGTCTCTACTAAAAAATACAAAAAATTAGCTGGGCGCGGTGGTGGGCACCTGTAGTCCCAGCTACTTGGGAGACTGAGGCAGGAGAATGGCATGAACCCGGGAGGCGGAGCTTTCAGTGAGCTGAGATTGTGCCACTGTACTCCAGCCTGGGTGACACAGTGAGACTTTGTCTCAAAAAAAAAAAAAAAAAAAAAAAAAGAAGACTAGGATTTACAGAGACTAGGGGAAGGGCATCCAGATTGTGGGGTGAGGGGAGCAAGCACTCACAGGCCAGAAGACTCTGCCTAAATGAGAAGTACAGGGTCACTTCAGGAAGGAAGGATCTGCACGGGGAGGAGGCATCGCTGGAGGGGGCAGTGCTCAGGCCGGGAGCATAGAGACACAGCTTCTGCAGACTCCCAGAGGGTGAGAAGGCCTGACAGTATGCGCTCTTCTGCAAGCAGGATCCTCAGGCTTGGAAGGAGCAAGGGGTCGGGGTTGGGGGGGTGGTCAGGGAATAACCCTCCTGGGGGTGTTTGCATTTTAAAAGGGCACCTAATTAGCACAAATTAATGAGCAGAGCATCCAGGGCAGACTCTCCATTTCCCGTTGCTCCTGACCCCGCATCTGCAGGGGACCCCTTTGCCTGCCCTGCACCTTCTCTACCTCCTCCTCCTGCCCATCCACAGCTGCCCCCTCGCAGCTTGCTGCCTTATTGTCCAGCACCCCCCAGGGGTGTCTCTGCCCACCAATGGTGTTGGGGAAGGTGCCCCCCAGACTGTGAGCCAGACAGGAAGGAAGAGGATGCCGTAAAAACCCTCGGGGTGCTTGAGCACTCCATGGCCACTTCCTGTCCCCACAGCCCCTTGACTTCAGGGAACTGGTTATCTTTTCCAGGCGGAGCGAAGACATGGTCCATAGCAGCCAGGCTGGGTCCCAGAAGGCACTGGAGGTTAAGGGGAAGCTGAGGGCCGAGATGTGGGGAGGTGCCTGTTCTAACCCCCCGCCCAACTACGGGCAAATCTGCCCCCACAGAAGCAGACGCACGGAGTGCAGGGGTGGTGAGAGGACTCAAGGCCAGGCAGTTCCAGGCTTTGCTACCCCTGGGGCTGTACACTGCGGTCCTGACTGGGGTCTCCAAGCTGGGGTAGAGGCTCCAGTGTTTGGTTAAAGGCCCAGCAAGAGGTCCTTTGTGTCCTCGGTGTGGGAGGCAATGTCCCATCCTTGGTTCCCCTGAACGATCCCATACCTTACTTCTCTTCCTGGCCCCTCACCGTATCCGCCCCAAAGTCCCCCTTGCACAGTCCAGCAGGGGGTCCTGGGTCTCGCCTGCAGAGCCTGCTGCATGCCTGGGAGAGGGGTCAGCTCTTGGGACTCTGGAATCTTGACAAGGCTGATCTCTGGTGGCCAATGCAGACCACTGTACCTTCTCTACCCCCCTGAGGCCAGGGAGAAGCCTGTGGGGCTCAGGCCTCAGCCTCAGGACCAAAGTGAGACTTGGGGAAGAAGACCTGCCCATTCTGGAGCAGACTGTGAGAGAGCCTGGGCAGCTCAAATGCAGAGACAGTTCCTGGGCCTCTTCTGCTCCAAGCTGTTCCAGGAGAAAAGGCCAACCCCACAGTGTCAGGGCTGAAGGCTGGACCCTCCCCAGAAACTTCCAGACAAGGATGGGTGGGGAGTGTGGAGAGAGAGAACCCTTGCCAGGATGAGAAGGGGACATCTAGCCTGGGGATCCCTTCACTGGCACCTCCTGACCGGCTCCCCATGTGGCAAGGAGCATCCACCCTTGCAGATAAGCTCTGGCCCATGGGCCTGGGCCTGAGCATATGGCAGAGCCAGCCCTGGGGGGAAACTGCAGGCCCTTGGGCTCTCCTGTGAGGTCCCTCTGTGGACTGTCCTTCTGGAGTCCTCCGGAGCAGGGGAGGGTCAGTGGAGAGGGGCTGCATGGTTGGGGAGGGTAGGCCAGGCTGCACCTGGCCTGGCTGATCACCCTCTCCTCACTTCCAGGGTCTCAGGTGGCCAAGGCAGCAACAGGTAAGCACCCAAGGCCCTGGGGTGGGAGGGACAGGAGCCGGCTGGACTGAAACAGGGACACTCACACCGAGAGGGAATTTGGAACGCAAAGGGCACTGGAGAATTCCAGAGGAGGGGAAAGTGGGGGCTGCGTGGAACTGGAGCCCAGAAAGGAGAGGAGGAGGAAGGTCCACATGGGAGCAGGATGGCCAGCACAGAGCATTGAGGCGCAGCGCAGGACAAGGGTGGCGGGGTCTGAGGATCACCCTGAAAAGTGACCGGCCCCCTCTGGGTGGCTCCCTTGCAGAGGGCATGACACCCGTTCCATCCTTCCAGGTGCCTGTTTGGGTCAGGCCCTAGGACAAGACCCTTCCCGGGTTATCTCAGTGTCTCTGTGGCCCCCACGAGGCAGCTGTTAGGTTGCCCTTCCCCGCATGGAGAGCCAGACTCAGGGGGCAACTAGGGAGGGTCTGCCTGTATCCCAGGCTGCCCAGAAGCTCAGGCCTCGGACTTCCCCAAGGTCTTCGGGCAGGTCGGGGGCAGGAGGGCCGAGGACTGGAGTGTGAGGCTGAGGGCTGAGCCTCGGCCATGGAACCAGCCCCAGTGAGCGCCCCCACCCACACCCCATGCTCCCCCAGCCTGTGGGCACACCAGGATGCTGAACCGAATGGTGGGCGGGCAGGACGCGCAGGAGGGCGAGTGGCCCTGGCAAGTCAGCATCCAGCGCAACGGAAGCCACTTCTGCGGGGGCAGCCTCATCGCGGAGCGGTGGGTCCTGACGGCCGCGCACTGCTTCCCCAAGTGAGTCCGCCCGCCCCTGCCCCCGCCCGCAGCGCTGACAGCGCCCCGCGCGCGGCCGGTTCAGCACCGCGGACAGCGCCCGCCGCGCCAAGTCCTGCGGGTGACCTCCCTGGGGGCTCCTGGTCCAGCCCCGCCTCCTTTCCAGCCAGATGCTTCCCTTAGGTCCAACCCCAGGGCTAACTTCCAACTGCAACCGCTGCTCCCGCCCGCGGGAGGCGCCTCGCACGGCCTCCAACCCCCTCCATCCCCTCCACCCACTCCCTGTGGGTCCCTGCGGAAGCCGCCGGCAGGTTCTGCACACCGGCCTGTCCTGTCCTTTCCCCATCCCGCATACACCTCAGCTCCACGACACTCTTCCCAGGAGGAACTCTGCTCACAAAGCCCAAGGACCAGACAGAATGGCCCTTCCTCCCCTCACCCACATGAGCCACCCCAGAAAGCCCTGAGCAGAGGCCAGGCCACCCAGCCCTCTGCCGTGTATGAACCACCTGGCCCCACACCTTCTGTGTGTCTCAAGTTCCTCACCTCACACCTCACCACCACAGCTCTAATTATTTTAAACCCCACATCTTTTTCTTTTTTCTTTTTTCTTCTTCATCTTTAAAAGAGTATCATGACAAAAAACCCACATCTTAAATTCAGATACTCATGGCCAGGCACGGTGGCTCATGCCCATAATCCCAGCACTTTGGGAGGCCAAGGCGGGCAGATTAGTTGAACCCAGGAGTTCAAGACCAGCCTGGGCAACATAGCAAGACCCTATCTGTACTACTTAAAAAAAAAAAAAATACCCAGGTGCAGTGGTGCCTGTGGTCCCAAGTACTCAGGAAGCTGAGGTGGGAGGATGGCTTGAACCCAGGGGTTGGAGGCTGCAATGAGCGACAATTGTGTCACTGCTCTGCAGCCTGGGTGACAGAATGAGAACTCTGTCTCTAAGGGGAAAAAAAAAATCAGAAACTTGGGCTGAGAGAGGGCAGGTCACCTGCCAGAGGCCCACAGGTGGTGCTGGCCCTGCTGCACCTGGAGGGTAGTTCTCTCCCAGCCAGCCTTTCGGGTAGGCACTGTGGCTGTCCCCATAGCACAGATGCGAAAGCTGCGTCACAGAGAACTTGTTAGGTGACTTCCCCAAGGTCACACAGCGGCCAGGGGTGGAGGTGGAAATCTGAGGAGGGCGGTCTGGCTTCAATGTAAACATGCATCACTGCTACACCTGGCTGTCCTAGAGATGGCTCTCAAAGACAGCATGCAGAGAGAGGTGTGGGGCACGATGGTGGCCAGAGAAGGAGCCCCAGCCCCTCCTGGGCCTGTCCCCACATGAGGGGCAGCCTCACACGGCCTCTCTGCTTCTCCCGCCAGCACCTCTGAGATGTCCCTGTACCAGGTCCTGCTGGGGGCAAGGCAGCTAGTGCAGCCAGGGCCGCACGCTGTGTATGCCCGGGTGAGGCGGGTGGAGAGCAACCCCCTGTACGAGGGCATGGCCTCCAGTGCCGACGTGGCCCTCGTGGAGCTGGAGGAACCAGTGTCCTTCACCAATTACATCCTCCCCGTGCGCCTGCCCGACCCCTCGGTGATCTTTGAGACGGGCATGAACTGCTGGGTCACTGGCTGGGGCAGCTCCAGTGAACAAGGTAAGGAAACACGGCTAGGAAATAATGAGGGATGTGCCTCAAGAAGGCCCAGGGCGGCTTGGGGGCCACTCTGAACCCACAGTCTTCCTGTTGCTGTATTAATACACACACCCGGTCTCTGTTCACATAGGTGGGGCTGAGGGGAGCAGCAGCAGACCCAGAAGGAAGAGGGGGTGAAGGGAGACGGGGACAGAAAGGGCCCAGCCTGCTGCCTGGAAGGAGGGAGGATGTCTGCCCCACAGTGCCCTAGGCCAGAGATAGTCTAAACATGAGGAAAGGGCAGGCAGGAAGGAGTGGTGGTTCCCGAGGCCGTGGGTTCTTGATGAGGAAGTCTGTTGAGCCCCGGGCCGTTCTGACCCTCCCCAGACCGCCTGCCCAACCCGCGGATCCTGCAGAAACTCGCTGTGCCCATCATTGACACGCCCAAGTGCAACCTGCTCTACAGCAAAGACGCCGAATTTGGCTATCAACCTAAAACCATCAAGAATGACATGCTGTGCGCCGGCTTTGAGGAGGGCAAGAAGGACGCCTGAAAGGTGGGAGCAATGTGGTGTCCACGGGGACTCAGTCCCCGCCTCCGGGCCCAGGGCAGGGTGGGATCATGCCCTGCTCCATGGGCTGTGCATTCCACCAGCTGAGCAGCTTGCTTCGAAAAAGCAGATTCCGGGCTGGGCGCGGTGGCTCATGCCTGTAATCCCAGCACTTTGGGAGGCTGCAGCAGGCGGATCACGAGGTCAGGAGATCAAGACCATCCTGGCTAACACGGTGAAACCGTCTCTACTAAAAATACAAAAAATTAGCCAGGCGTGGTGGTGGGTGCCTGTACTCCCAGCTACTTGGGAGGCTGAGGCAGGAGAATGGCGTGAACCCGGGAGGCGGAGCTTGCAGTGAGCCGAGATCACGCCACTGCACTCCAGCCTGGGAGACACAGCGAGACTCCGTCTCAAAAAATAAATAAATAAATAAATAAATAAATAAATAAATAAATAAATAAATTTTATAAGCCTACAATTAAATACATTATATTTAAAAAAAAAAAAGGTAGAGGCCGGCGCGGTGGCTCACGCCTGCAATCCTAGCACTTTGGGAAGCTGAGGCTGGTGGATCACCTGAGGTCAGGAGTTCAAGACCAATCTGGGCAACACGGTGAAACCCCGTCTCTACTAAAAAAATGCAAAAAAATTAGCTGGGCATGGTGGCGGGCGCCTGTAGTCCCAGCTACTCGGGAGGCTGAGGCAGGAGAATGGCGTGAACCGGGAGGCAGAGCCTGCAATGAGCCAAGATCATGCCACTGCACTCCAGCCTGGGCAACAGAGCAAGACTCCATCTCAACAAAAAACAAAAAACAAAAAACGAACATACTATAACTTAAAGAAACAAAACAAAACAAAACAAACAAAAAAAACCACCAGGCGTGGTGACTCATGCCTGTAATCCCAGCACTTTTGGAGGCCGAGGCGGTGGATCGCCTGGGGTCAGGAGTTCAAGACCAGCCTGAACAACACGGTGAAACCCTGTCTCTACTAAAAATACAAAAATTAGCCAGGCATGGTGGCGGGCCCCTGTAGTCCCAGCTACTTGGGAGGCTGAGGCAGGAGAATGATGTAAACCCAGGAGGCAGAACTTGCAGTGAGCTGAGATCCGGCCACTGCACTCCAACCTGGGCGACAGAGTGAGACTCCGTCTCAAAAAAAAAAAAAAAAAAAAAAGAATGGACTTGAATATTAATAACTAAGGGCCGCTGGCCAGGTGCAGTGGCTCATGCCTGTAATCTCACTTTGAGAGGCCAATGCAGGCAGATTACATGAAGTTAGGAGTTTGAGACCAGCCTGGGAAATATGGTGAAACCCTGGCTCTACTAAAATTACAAAAATTAGCTAGGTGTAGTGGTGGGCACCTGTAATCCCAGGTACTCAGGAGGCTGAGGCAGGAGAATTGTTTGACCCTGGGAGACAGAGGATGGAGTGAGCCAAGATCACACCACTGCACTCCAGCCTGAGTGAGAGAGCAAGACTGTGTCTCCAAAATTAATAATAATAATAATAATTAAGGGCATTTTTAGAAGTTGGATTATCTTCAATATTTAGTCATTAATTTTCTCTTAAAAATTTGGGAAACATTTTGCCTATTCCTCAAAAAATTAAATGAAGAATTCCCATTTGATCCAGCAATTCCACTTCTGGGTATATTCACAAAAGAATTGAAAGCAGTGTCTAAAACAGATATCTGTACACCCAAGTTCAAGCATCATTATTCACAAAAGCCAAAAGGTGGAAACAGGCTGGGCACGGTGGCTCACGCCTATAATCCCAGCACTTTGGGAGGCTGAGGCGGGTGGATCACCTGAGGTCGGGAGTCCGAGACCAGCCTGGCCAATATGGCGAAACTCTGTCTCTACTAAAAATACAAAAATTAACTGGCCGTGGTGGCATGTGCCTGCAATCCCAGCTACTAGGGGGGCTGAGACAGGAGGAACGCTTGAACCTGGGAGGCAGAGGTTGCAGTGAGCCGAGATTGTGCCACTGCACTCCAGCCTGGGCAACAGAGTGAGATTCTGTCTCAAAAACAAACAAACAAACAAACAAAAAACCATAAAAATCTTTCTGGATTTTAACGCCCTCTTCATTTGTTGGGTGGTTGCTGTGAGGAAGGGGCCTGTTCTCAGCCTTGGGTCCGTGGGCTCCAGGCACAGGGACATGGAGGCGAGTCTGGGTTCCTGATTCTCTAATCGCCGGCGTGGCTGTGCCTTGTTCCTCAAGAGCCCAGCTTTCCCTGTCGTCCTCTTGACTTTTGTCACTTGCTTGAATTTTTTTTTTTTTTTTGAGAGGAGTCTCGCTGTGTGGCCCAGGCTGGAGTGCAGTGGCCCGATCTCGGCTCACTGCAGGCTCCACCTCCCGGGTTCACGCCATTCTCCCGCCTCAGCCTCCGAGTAGCTGGGACTACAGGCGCCCGCCACCACGCCCGGCTAGGTTTTTTTTTTTTTTTTGTATTTTTAGTAGAGACGGGGTTTCACCGTGTTAGCCAGGATGGTCTCGATCTCCTGACCTCGTGATCCACCCACCTCGGCCTCCCAAAGTGCTGGGATTACAGGCTTGAGCCACCGTGCCCGGCCAACTTGCTTGAATTTAAGGCGGAGCCACCCTTAGAAGAATGGGCTTAAAAGGAGGGTTAGGGAGCAGACACCAAGGAACACAGAGAAAGGTGCCAAGAGGAAGTAGTTACCTGAGAGGCTCTAAGACTGCCTCTGAGAGCCCACCAGTGACCCGACCATCGGGTGCTGGAGAAATGTGGTCACCCAGACACTTTGAAACACTTTCTGTGGTTTATAATAATAATAATTATTATTATTAATTTTTTTTTTTTTGAGACGTGGTCTCACTGTCTCCCAGGCTGGAGTGCAGTGGTGTAATCTTGTGTCCCTACCATCTCCGCCTCCCGGGTTCAAGTGATTCTCCTGCCTCAGTCTCCTGAGTAGCTAGGATCACAGGCGCCCACCACCATGTCCGGCTAATTTTGTATTTTAGTAGAGATGGGGTATTTTGTCTTTCACCATGTTGGCCAGGCTGGTCTCGAACTCCTGACCTCAGGTGATCCGTCTGCCTTGGCCTCCCAAAGTGTTGGGATTACAGGTGTGAGCCACTGCACCTGGCCCATCGCGGTTTATAATTAGAGATTATCTGCTAAATGATGTCCTGTCCTCTCCCTCACACTGTGAGGTGAGGTCTGTTTGAGTCACGTCTGTATTCCCCAAACCTGGGACGGTATTGGGCTCAAATCCGTTCAGAAATGATTGACTGAATGAATGAATAAATGAATGAATACGTTTGGAGTCTCCTCTTCCCACTCCGCCCTCCCTCGTTCCCTCGTTCCCTCCAGCCCCCCAGGGACTGCCCAGCCCGCCTCCCACCCCCGACCCGGGAACTCCAGGGACTAGAGCGGGAGGGGCGGGGAGGGTGGGAGGGGGCGGTGGAGGCGGAGAGGTGGGAGGGCAGGGCTAGGGAGGGCTGCTCAGGGAGCCGGAGCCGCGACCAGGAGGCTGGGAGAGCCCCGCCCGCGCCCCGGACGTCTGCGCCGCGCCCCGCGCCCACCAGAGGGCAGCACCACGACGCGCGCGGACAAGGCTGAGGCGGGAACGCCCTCACCCCCTAGCCCCGCCCGGAGCCGCCCGGGCCCCGCCCCGCCCACGAGTACACCCCCGGCGCCGGCGGGGAAACTGAGGCCCGGCGCCCCCGACCCCGCGGCCCGGCCCCACTCTGGCTCTGACGTCAGCTCCGTGCCCCAAATAACTTCCTCCCCGAGTCTCTTACGCCGCGGCGCCGCGCCCACAGCCAGGCGGCAACACCGAGACTGTCACCACGGCCCGGCCTTCCCGGAGCCGCTTCCGCCCCGCCTGGTGCCGGGAAGCACCCGTCCCACCCGAGGGACGGCAGCCGGAGCCAGTGTCGGCCACCTGGGCCGGGCTGACGCGCGCCTGGGGGACTTCTGGGGCCTGGTGTCCCGGGAGGAGGGTCGCTGGGGCCAACCCCGGACCCCGCCCCATGTCCCATCGCCTCCCCTGCCCTTGGCCCCACAAACACCCCTGTCCCTGACTTTCCCACCAGCGCTGCCTAGCCCCACTGTGTTCCGTCGGCGCTCAATAAAATACTGAATGAGGCCGGGCGCGGTGGCTCATCCCTGTAATCCCAGCACTTTGGAAGGCTGAGGACCGATCACGATGTCAGGAGATCGCGACCAGCCTGGCCAACATGGTGAAACCCCGTCTCTACTAAAATACAAAAAATTAGCCGGGCATGTTGGCGGGTGACTTTAGTCCCAGCTACTCTGGAAGCTGAGGCAGGAGAATGGCTTGAACCCGGGAGGCGGAGCTTGCAGTGAACCGAGATTGCGCTCCAGCCTGGGCGACAGAGCAAGACTCCGCCTCAAAAAATTAAAAAAATAAATAAAATAATAATAATGAATGAAGCTGGACGGACTTCGCGTGCACCGCGGTCAGCTTGGGGTGTGCTGGGTGTTCAGGGTCCAGGAACCAAGGCCAACGGCACCCCGCGCCGCGCTGACTTGAGGGGTCTGCCCGGGGGTCTCAGGGTTCAGGGCCAGGTCACAGAGGAGTCGGCTCTGGGCGCTTCCTTCCTGAGGAGAGGAGCTGGACAGGCCGGGCCATCGGGTTGGGCAGCATAGCCGGGCCTGTGCTCATCTCCAGCATAAAACTCCATTTCATGGAGCCTGCACCTCGCTCCTGCTTCAACACTTCTGCCACCGCCGACCCCAGCCCTGTGCCCCAGCCAGGCCTGAGGACATGAGGCGTCCCGCTGCGGTGCCGCTCCTGCTGCTGCTGTGTTTTGGTGAGTGACAAAGGTGCAGGGTCGGGGAGCTGCAGTCGCCCAACAGGCCCCGCTGCACTGCCTGAGGCTTCAGCTCAGCCCCCTACTCCCTGGGACAGGCCAGGGCTGTGGGACAGGCCATCCCTCCTGCCCCTGAGCAGGTGGGAAGGCTCTAGATGTGTCAACTGGGGAGCCCAAAGTGGGGAGGGCAGGGTGGGAGGTGTGCACACAGGCCGCAGAGGACCCCACTGCCATAACTGGGCAAGGCCTCCTCCCATGCCTCTCCGTGGGCTCTGGTGTGCCAGTTCTGGCCAGGCTCCCTGCTTCCTGCCACTTCATTCTCTCCAGCCTCTCCCCCCATTCTCTAGGTGAGGACAGAAGCCTCGTATGTGCAGGATGTGAACTCAGGCTCCAAGTGCCTGGACCATCATTCTTGGGGTGGGAGGGTGGCCGAGCCAGGGCTGCTGCCTGTGCCTGGAAGCCCCAGCAGGCTGGCTGCGGGCTCAATAGAGAGCTGGGGGCAGGGGGTGCAGGTGGCAGAGGGCCCTATCCCCTGCTGACAGAGGAACTGGCAATGCGCCACTGTGCCGTCTCCCAGTCCTGGGTCAGGGATAGCAGGTGCCAACCAGGGGGCCCCACCTGCCAGGTCCTCCCTGCAGGTCAGGACACTCTCTGTCAGGGAAACCCTCTCACATTCCTGGGCTAGCCTGGCCAGCCCGGCAGCCACCACACTTCCCTGTCCTCAAGTCACCTCCCGGGGCTGGGTCGGGTCATCCCAGGCTGCAGCTTAGCCAGGACTCCTGGCTTCCTAGTTCTCCTGGGCAGGAGGGCACCAGAGTGGCCCCTCTGGCCCGGCCTCCCCCACCCCATCCCCCCCAGCCTCCCAGCACAAGGATGATGGTGCCTTCTGAGCGAGCCATCTGCACAGAAGGTGGAAGGCAGTGACTGCCCCTGAGCGGGGTGAGGAACCAAGGTCATTGCCAAAACTCTTGGGCAATGAGTTTAGCAGTTGGTTCACCAACAGCTATGACCAGAGGCTGGACTCCTGGATGCGTCCTCACCCCCAGCCCCAGGGTGGCACCCCCACCAGGTCTTTGGCTGGCACCCACTAGAGTCCTAGGCTTCACCATCCCCACCAGCTACCAGCGAATCACAGGCCCAGGCCCCAAACAATGCTCCCGACATCCCCGGCACCCCTGTCTGTTGCTTCCAGCCCCCACAAGGCGCCCACCCTGGAGGGCTCAGCTCTCCACATCACCCATTTCCGATCAGCCCCCACAGCCACACTTGTGTCTCTCCACACATTTCCTGAGCTCAGGTCCCCCAGACGCAGCCTTTGCCTTCTTGGAGCTCCTGGGCTAAGATAAGACTTGATTCTGGCTCCAGGGTGTTGTAGGCAGAGCTCCCATCAGAAGGACAGAGAGCTAGAGAGAGAGTATGGGGCTTCCAAGATAGACAATGCAAGCAGCAAGGAAGGCTTCCTGGAGGAGGCAGCATTCAGTTGGGCCTTGATCTCTAGATCAAGACTAGGACTTGGCTGGGCGCCGTGGCTCACGCCTGTAATCCCAGCACTTTGGGAGGCCGAGGTCAGGAGATCGAGACCATGGTGAAACCCCGTCTCTACTAAAAAATACAAAAAATTAGCTGGGCGCGGTGGTGGGCACCTGTAGTCCCAGCTACTTGGGAGACTGAGGCAGGAGAATGGCATGAACCCGGGAGGCGGAGCTTTCAGTGAGCTGAGATTGTGCCACTGTACTCCAGCCTGGGTGACACAGTGAGACTTTGTCTCAAAAAAAAAAAAAAAAAAAAAAAAAGAAGACTAGGATTTACAGAGACTAGGGGAAGGGCATCCAGATTGTGGGGTGAGGGGAGCAAGCACTCACAGGCCAGAAGACTCTGCCTAAATGAGAAGTACAGGGTCACTTCAGGAAGGAAGGATCTGCACGGGGAGGAGGCATCGCTGGAGGGGGCAGTGCTCAGGCCGGGAGCATAGAGACACAGCTTCTGCAGACTCCCAGAGGGTGAGAAGGCCTGACAGTATGCGCTCTTCTGCAAGCAGGATCCTCAGGCTTGGAAGGAGCAAGGGGTCGGGGTTGGGGGGGGGTCAGGGAATAACCCTCCTGGGGGTGTTTGCATTTTAAAAGGGCACCTAATTAGCACAAATTAATGAGCAGAGCATCCAGGGCAGACTCTCCATTTCCCGTTGCTCCTGACCCCGCATCTGCAGGGGACCCCTTTGCCTGCCCTGCACCTTCTCTACCTCCTCCTCCTGCCCATCCACAGCTGCCCCCTCGCAGCTTGCTGCCTTATTGTCCAGCACCCCCCAGGGGTGTCTCTGCCCACCAATGGTGTTGGGGAAGGTGCCCCCCAGACTGTGAGCCAGACAGGAAGGAAGAGGATGCCGTAAAAACCCTCGGGGTGCTTGAGCACTCCATGGCCACTTCCTGTCCCCACAGCCCCTTGACTTCAGGGAACTGGTTATCTTTTCCAGGCGGAGCGAAGACATGGTCCATAGCAGCCAGGCTGGGTCCCAGAAGGCACTGGAGGTTAAGGGGAAGCTGAGGGCCGAGATGTGGGGAGGTGCCTGTTCTAACCCCCCGCCCAGCTACGGGCAAATCTGCCCCCACAGAAGCAGACGCACGGAGTGCAGGGGTGGTGAGAGGACTCAAGGCCAGGCAGTTCCAGGCTTTGCTACCCCTGGGGCTGTACACTGTGGTCCTGACTGGGGTCTCCAAGCTGGGGTAGAGGCTCCAGTGTTTGGTTAAAGGCCCAGCAAGAGGTCCTTTGTGTCCTCGGTGTGGGAGGCAATGTCCCATCCTTGGTTCCCCTGAACGATCCCATACCTTACTTCTCTTCCTGGCCCCTCACCGTATCCGCCCCAAAGTCCCCCTTGCACAGTCCAGCAGGGGGTCCTGGGTCTCGCCTGCAGAGCCTGCTGCATGCCTGGGAGAGGGGTCAGCTCTTGGGACTCTGGAATCTTGACAAGGCTGATCTCTGGTGGCCAATGCAGACCACTGTACCTTCTCTACCCCCCTGAGGCCAGGGAGAAGCCTGTGGGGCTCAGGCCTCAGCCTCAGGACCAAAGTGAGACTTGGGGAAGAAGACCTGCCCATTCTGGAGCAGACTGTGAGAGAGCCTGGGCAGCTCAAATGCAGAGACAGTTCCTGGGCCTCTTCTGCTCCAAGCTGTTCCAGGAGAAAAGGCCAACCCCACAGTGTCAGGGCTGAAGGCTGGACCCTCCCCAGAAACTTCCAGACAAGGATGGGTGGGGAGTGTGGAGAGAGAGAACCCTTGCCAGGATGAGAAGGGGACATCTAGCCTGGGGATCCCTTCACTGGCACCTCCTGACCGGCTCCCCATGTGGCAAGGAGCATCCACCCTTGCAGATAAGCTCTGGCCCATGGGCCTGGGCCTGAGCATATGGCAGAGCCAGCCCTGGGGGGAAACTGCAGGCCCTTGGGCTCTCCTGTGAGGTCCCTCTGTGGACTGTCCTTCTGGAGTCCTCCGGAGCAGGGGAGGGTCAGTGGAGAGGGGCTGCATGGTTGGGGAGGGTAGGCCAGGCTGCACCTGGCCTGGCTGATCACCCTCTCCTCACTTCCAGGGTCTCAGGTGGCCAAGGCAGCAACAGGTAAGCACCCAAGGCCCTGGGGTGGGAGGGACAGGAGCCGGCTGGACTGAAACAGGGACACTCACACCGAGAGGGAATTTGGAACGCAAAGGGCACTGGAGAATTCCAGAGGAGGGGAAAGTGGGGGCTGCGTGGAACTGGAGCCCAGAAAGGAGAGGAGGAGGAAGGTCCACATGGGAGCAGGATGGCCAGCACAGAGCATTGACCGGCCCCCTCTGGGTGGCTCCCTTGCAGAGGGCATGACACCCGTTCCATCCTTCCAGGTGCCTGTTTGGGTCAGGCCCTAGGACAAGACCCTTCCCGGGTTATCTCAGTGTCTCTGTGGCCCCCACGAGGCAGCTGTTAGGTTGCCCTTCCCCGCATGGAGAGCCAGACTCAGGGGGCAACTAGGGAGGGTCTGCCTGTATCCCAGGCTGCCCAGAAGCTCAGGCCTCGGACTTCCCCAAGGTCTTCGGGCAGGTCGGGGGCAGGAGGGCCGAGGACTGGAGTGTGAGGCTGAGGGCTGAGCCTCGGCCATGGAACCAGCCCCAGTGAGCGCCCCCACCCACACCCCATGCTCCCCCAGCCTGTGGGCACACCAGGATGCTGAACCGAATGGTGGGCGGGCAGGACGCGCAGGAGGGCGAGTGGCCCTGGCAAGTCAGCATCCAGCGCAACGGAAGCCACTTCTGCGGGGGCAGCCTCATCGCGGAGCGGTGGGTCCTGACGGCCGCGCACTGCTTCCCCAAGTGAGTCCGCCCGCCCCTGCCCCCGCCCGCAGCGCTGACAGCGCCCCGCGCGCGGCCGGTTCAGCACCGCGGACAGCGCCCGCCGCGCCAAGTCCTGCGGGTGACCTCCCTGGGGGCTCCTGGTCCAGCCCCGCCTCCTTTCCAGCCAGATGCTTCCCTTAGGTCCAACCCCAGGGCTAACTTCCAACTGCAACCGCTGCTCCCGCCCGCGGGAGGCGCCTCGCACGGCCTCCAACCCCCTCCATCCCCTCCACCCACTCCCTGTGGGTCCCTGCGGAAGCCGCCGGCAGGTTCTGCACACCGGCCTGTCCTGTCCTTTCCCCATCCCGCATACACCTCAGCTCCACGACACTCTTCCCAGGAGGAACTCTGCTCACAAAGCCCAAGGACCAGACAGAATGGCCCTTCCTCCCCTCACCCACATGAGCCACCCCAGAAAGCCCTGAGCAGAGGCCAGGCCACCCAGCCCTCTGCCGTGTATGAACCACCTGGCCCCACACCTTCTGTGTGTCTCAAGTTCCTCACCTCACACCTCACCACCACAGCTCTAATTATTTTAAACCCCACATCTTTTTCTTTTTTCTTTTTTCTTCTTCATCTTTAAAAGAGTATCATGACAAAAAACCCACATCTTAAATTCAGATACTCATGGCCAGGCACGGTGGCTCATGCCCATAATCCCAGCACTTTGGGAGGCCAAGGCAGGCAGATTAGTTGAACCCAGGAGTTCAAGACCAGCCTGGGCAACATAGCAAGACCCTATCTGTACTACTTAAAAAAAAAAAAAATACCCAGGTGCAGTGGTGCCTGTGGTCCCAAGTACTCAGGAAGCTGAGGTGGGAGGATGGCTTGAACCCAGGGGTTGGAGGCTGCAATGAGCGACAATTGTGTCACTGCTCTGCAGCCTGGGTGACAGAATGAGAACTCTGTCTCTAAGGGGAAAAAAAAAATCAGAAACTTGGGCTGAGAGAGGGCAGGTCACCTGCCAGAGGCCCACAGGTGGTGCTGGCCCTGCTGCACCTGGAGGGTAGTTCTCTCCCAGCCAGCCTTTCGGGTAGGCACTGTGGCTGTCCCCATAGCACAGATGCGAAAGCTGCGTCACAGAGAACTTGTTAGGTGACTTCCCCAAGGTCACACAGCGGCCAGGGGTGGAGGTGGAAATCTGAGGAGGGCGGTCTGGCTTCAATGTAAACATGCATCACTGCTACACCTGGCTGTCCTAGAGATGGCTCTCAAAGACAGCATGCAGAGAGAGGTGTGGGGCACGATGGTGGCCAGAGAAGGAGCCCCAGCCCCTCCTGGGCCTGTCCCCACATGAGGGGCATCCTCACACGGCCTCTCTGCTTCTCCCGCCAGCACCTCTGAGATGTCCCTGTACCAGGTCCTGCTGGGGGCAAGGCAGCTAGTGCAGCCAGGGCCGCACGCTGTGTATGCCCGGGTGAGGCGGGTGGAGAGCAACCCCCTGTACGAGGGCATGGCCTCCAGTGCCGACGTGGCCCTCGTGGAGCTGGAGGAACCAGTGTCCTTCACCAATTACATCCTCCCCGTGCGCCTGCCCGACCCCTCGGTGATCTTTGAGACGGGCATGAACTGCTGGGTCACTGGCTGGGGCAGCTCCAGTGAACAAGGTAAGGAAACACGGCTAGGAAATAATGAGGGATGTGCCTCAAGAAGGCCCAGGGCGGCTTGGGGGCCACTCTGAACCCACAGTCTTCCTGTTGCTGTATTAATACACACACCCGGTCTCTGTTCACATAGGTGGGGCTGAGGGGAGCAGCAGCAGACCCAGAAGGAAGAGGGGGTGAAGGGAGACGGGGACAGAAAGGGCCCAGCCTGCTGCCTGGAAGGAGGGAGGATGTCTGCCCCACAGTGCCCTAGGCCAGAGATAGTCTAAACATGAGGAAAGGGCAGGCAGGAAGGAGTGGTGGTTCCCGAGGCCGTGGGTTCTTGATGAGGAAGTCTGTTGAGCCCCGGGCCGTTCTGACCCTCCCCAGACCGCCTGCCCAACCCGCAGATCCTGCAGAAACTCGCTGTGCCCATCATTGACACGCCCAAGTGCAACCTGCTCTACAGCAAAGACGCCGAATTTGGCTATCAACCTAAAACCATCAAGAATGACATGCTGTGCGCCGGCTTTGAGGAGGGCAAGAAGGACGCCTGAAAGGTGGGAGCAATGTGGTGTCCACGGGGACTCAGTCCCCGCCTCCGGGCCCAGGGCAGGGTGGGATCATGCCCTGCTCCATGGGCTGTGCATTCCACCAGCTGAGCAGCTTGCTTCGAAAAAGCAGATTCCGGGCTGGGCGCGGTGGCTCATGCCTGTAATCCCAGCACTTTGGGAGGCTGCAGCAGGCGGATCACGAGGTCAGGAGATCAAGACCATCCTGGCTAACACGGTGAAACCGTCTCTACTAAAAATACAAAAAATTAGCCAGGCGTGGTGGTGGGTGCCTGTACTCCCAGCTACTTGGGAGGCTGAGGCAGGAGAATGGCGTGAACCCGGGAGGCGGAGCTTGCAGTGAGCCGAGATCACGCCACTGCACTCCAGCCTGGGAGACACAGCGAGACTCCGTCTCAAAAAATAAATAAATAAATAAATAAATAAATAAATAAATAAATAAATTTTATAAGCCTACAATTAAATACATTATATTTAAAAAAAAAAAGGTAGAGGCCGGCGCGGTGGCTCACGCCTGCAATCCTAGCACTTTGGGAAGCTGAGGCTGGTGGATCACCTGAGGTCAGGAGTTCAAGACCAATCTGGGCAACACGGTGAAACCCCGTCTCTACTAAAAAAATGCAAAAAAATTAGCTGGGCATGGTGGCGGGCGCCTGTAGTCCCAGCTACTCGGGAGGCTGAGGCAGGAGAATGGCGTGAACCGGGAGGCAGAGCCTGCAATGAGCCAAGATCATGCCACTGCACTCCAGCCTGGGCAACAGAGCAAGACTCCATCTCAACAAAAAACAAAAAACAAAAAACGAACATACTATAACTTAAAGAAACAAAACAAAACAAAACAAACAAAAAAAACCACCAGGCGTGGTGACTCATGCCTGTAATCCCAGCACTTTTGGAGGCCGAGGCGGTGGATCGCCTGGGGTCAGGAGTTCAAGACCAGCCTGAACAACACGGTGAAACCCTGTCTCTACTAAAAATACAAAAATTAGCCAGGCATGGTGGCGGGCCCCTGTAGTCCCAGCTACTTGGGAGGCTGAGGCAGGAGAATGATGTAAACCCAGGAGACAGAACTTGCAGTGAGCTGAGATCCGGCCACTGCACTCCAACCTGGGCGACAGAGTGAGACTCCGTCTCAAAAAAAAAAAAAAAAAAAAAGAATGGACTTGAATATTAATAACTAAGGGCCGCTGGCCAGGTGCAGTGGCTCATGCCTGTAATCTCACTTTGAGAGGCCAATGCAGGCAGATTACATGAAATTAGGAGTTTGAGACCAGCCTGGGAAATATGGTGAAACCCTGGCTCTACTAAAATTACAAAAATTAGCTAGGTGTAGTGGTGGGCACCTGTAATCCCAGGTACTCAGGAGGCTGAGGCAGGAGAATTGTTTGACCCTGGGAGACAGAGGATGGAGTGAGCCGAGATCACACCACTGCACTCCAGCCTGAGTGAGAGAGCAAGACTGTGTCTCCAAAATTAATAATAATAATAATAATTAAGGGCATTTTTAGAAGTTGGATTATCTTCAATATTTAGTCATTAATTTTCTCTTAAAAATTTGGGAAACATTTTGCCTATTCCTCAAAAAATTAAATGAAGAATTCCCATTTGATCCAGCAATTCCACTTCTGGGTATATTCACAAAAGAATTGAAAGCAGTGTCTAAAACAGGTATCTGTACACCCAAGTTCAAGCATCATTATTCACAAAAGCCAAAAGGTGGAAACAGGCTGGGCACGGTGGCTCACGCCTATAATCCCAGCACTTTGGGAGGCTGAGGCGGGTGGATCACCTGAGGTCGGGAGTTCGAGACCAGCCTGGCCAATATGGCGAAACTCTGTCTCTACTAAAAATACAAAAATTAGCTGGCCGTGGTGGCATGTGCCTGCAATCCCAGCTACTAGAGGGGCTGAGACAGGAGGAACGCTTGAACCTGGGAGGCAGAGGTTGCAGTGAGCCGAGATTGTGCCACTGCACTCCAGCCTGGGCAACAGAGTGAGATTCTGTCTCAAAAACAAACAAACAAACAAACAAAAAACCATAAAAATCTTTCTGGATTTTAACGCCCTCTTCATTTGTTGGGTGGTTGCTGTGAGGAAGGGGCCTGTTCTCAGCCTTGGGTCCGTGGGCTCCAGGCACAGGGACATGGAGGCGAGTCTGGGTTCCTGATTCTCTAATCGCCGGCGTGGCTGTGCCTTGTTCCTCAAGAGCCCAGCTTTCCCTGTCGTCCTCTTGACTTTTGTCACTTGCTTGAATTTTTTTTTTTTTTTTGAGAGGAGTCTCGCTGTGTGGCCCAGGCTGGAGTGCAGTGGCCCGATCTCGGCTCACTGCAGGCTCCACCTCCCGGGTTCACGCCATTCTCCCGCCTCAGCCTCCGAGTAGCTGGGACTACAGGCGCCCGCCACCACGCCCGGCTAGGTTTTTTTTTTTTTTTGTATTTTTAGTAGAGACGGGGTTTCACCGTGTTAGCCAGGATGGTCTCGATCTCCTGACCTCGTGATCCACCCACCTCGGCCTCCCAAAGTGCTGGGATTACAGGCTTGAGCCACCGTGCCCGGCCAACTTGCTTGAATTTAAGGCGGAGCCACCCTTAGAAGAATGGGCTTAAAAGGAGGGTTAGGGAGCAGACACCAAGGAACACAGAGAAAGGTGCCAAGAGGAAGTAGTTACCTGAGAGGCTCTAAGACTGCCTCTGAGAGCCCACCAGTGACCCGACCATCGGGTGCTGGAGAAATGTGGTCACCCAGACACTTTGAAACACTTTCTGTGGTTTATAATAATAATAATTATTATTATTAATTTTTTTTTTTTGAGACGTGGTCTCACTGTCTCCCAGGCTGGAGTGCAGTGGTGTAATCTTGTGTCCCTACCATCTCCGCCTCCCGGGTTCAAGTGATTCTCCTGCCTCAGTCTCCTGAGTAGCTAGGATCACAGGCGCCCACCACCATGTCCGGCTAATTTTGTATTTTAGTAGAGATGGGGTATTTTGTCTTTCACCATGTTGGCCAGGCTGGTCTCGAACTCCTGACCTCAGGTGATCCGTCTGCCTTGGCCTCCCAAAGTGTTGGGATTACAGGTGTGAGCCACTGCACCTGGCCCATCGCGGTTTATAATTAGAGATTATCTGCTAAATGATGTCCTGTCCTCTCCCTCACACTGTGAGGTGAGGTCTGTTTGAGTCACGTCTGTATTCCCCAAACCTGGGACGGTATTGGGCTCAAATCCGTTCAGAAATGATTGACTGAATGAATGAATAAATGAATGAATACGTTTGGAGTCTCCTCTTCCCACTCCGCCCTCCCTCGTTCCCTCGTTCCCTCCAGCCCCCCAGGGACTGCCCAGCCCGCCTCCCACCCCCGACCCGGGAACTCCAGGGACTAGAGCGGGAGGGGCGGGGAGGGTGGGAGGGGCGGGGAGGGTGGGAGGGGGCAGTGGAGGCGGAGAGGTGGGAGGGCAGGGCTAGGGAGGGCTGCTCAGGGAGCCGGAGCCGCGACCAGGAGGCTGGGAGAGCCCCGCCCGCGCCCCGGACGTCTGCGCCGCGCCCCGCGCCCACCAGAGGGCAGCACCACGACGCGCGCGGACAAGGCTGAGGCGGGAACGCCCTCACCCCCTAGCCCCGCCCGGAGCCGCCCGGGCCCCGCCCCGCCCACGAGTACACCCCCGGCGCCGGCGGGGAAACTGAGGCCCGGCGCCCCCGACCCCGCGGCCCGGCCCCACTCTGGCTCTGACGTCAGCTCCGTGCCCCAAATAACTTCCTCCCCGAGTCTCTTACGCCGCGGCGCCGCGCCCACAGCCAGGCGGCAACACCGAGACTGTCACCACGGCCCGGCCTTCCCGGAGCCGCTTCCGCCCCGCCTGGTGCCGGGAAGCACCCGTCCCACCCGAGGGACGGCAGCCGGAGCCAGTGTCGGCCACCTGGGCCGGGCTGACGCGCGCCTGGGGGACTTCTGGGGCCTGGTGTCCCGGGAGGAGGGTCGCTGGGGCCAACCCCGGAGCCCGCCCCATGTCCCATCGCCTCCCCTGCCCTCGGCCCCACAAACACCCCTGTCCCTGACTTTCCCACCAGCGCTGCCTAGCCCCACTGTGTTCCGTCGGCGCTCAATAAAATACTGAATGAGGCCGGGCGCGGTGGCTCATCCCTGTAATCCCAGCACTTTGGAAGGCTGAGGACCGATCACGATGTCAGGAGATCGCGACCAGCCTGGCCAACATGGTGAAACCCCGTCTCTACTAAAATACAAAAAATTAGCCGGGCATGTTGGCGGGTGACTTTAGTCCCAGCTACTCTGGAAGCTGAGGCAGGAGAATGGCTTGAACCCGGGAGGCGGAGCTTGCAGTGAACCGAGATTGCGCTCCAGCCTGGGCGACAGAGCAAGACTCCGCCTCAAAAAATTAAAAAAATAAATAAAATAATAATAATGAATGAAGCTGGACGGACTTCGCGTGCACCGCGGTCAGCTTGGGGTGTGCTGGGTGTTCAGGGTCCAGGAACCAAGGCCAACGGCACCCCGCGCCGCGCTGACTTGAGGGGTCTGCCCGGGGGTCTCAGGGTTCAGGGCCAGGTCACAGAGGAGTCGGCTCTGGGCGCTTCCTTCCTGAGGAGAGGAGCTGGACAGGCCGGGCCATCGGGTTGGGCAGCATAGCCGGGCCTGTGCTCATCTCCAGCATAAAACTGCATTTCATGGAGCCTGCACCTCGCTCCTGCTTCAACACTTCTGCCACCGCCGACCCCAGCCCTGTGCCCCAGCCAGGCCTGAGGACATGAGGCGTCCCGCTGCGGTGCCGCTCCTGCTGCTGCTGTGTTTTGGTGAGTGACAAAGGTGCAGGGTCGGGGAGCTGCAGTCGCCCAACAGGCCCCGCTGCACTGCCTGAGGCTTCAGCTCAGCCCCCTACTCCCTGGGACAGGCCAGGGCTGTGGGACAGGCCATCCCTCCTGCCCCTGAGCAGGTGGGAAGGCTCTAGATGTGTCAACTGGGGAGCCCAAAGTGGGGAGGGCAGGGTGGGAGGTGTGCACACAGGCCGCAGAGGACCCCACTGCCATAACTGGGCAAGGCCTCCTCCCATGCCTCTCCGTGGGCTCTGGTGTGCCAGTTCTGGCCAGGCTCCCTGCTTCCTGCCACTTCATTCTCTCCAGCCTCTCCCCCCATTCTCTAGGTGAGGACAGAAGCCTCGTATGTGCAGGATGTGAACTCAGGCTCCAAGTGCCTGGACCATCATTCTTGGGGTGGGAGGGTGGCCGAGCCAGGGCTGCTGCCTGTGCCTGGAAGCCCCAGCAGGCTGGCTGCGGGCTCAATAGAGAGCTGGGGGCAGGGGGTGCAGGTGGCAGAGGGCCCTATCCCCTGCTGACAGAGGAACTGGCAATGCGCCACTGTGCCGTCTCCCAGTCCTGGGTCAGGGATAGCAGGTGCCAACCAGGGGGCCCCACCTGCCAGGTCCTCCCTGCAGGTCAGGACACTCTCTGTCAGGGAAACCCTCTCACATTCCTGGGCTAGCCTGGCCAGCCCGGCAGCCACCACACTTCCCTGTCCTCAAGTCACCTCCCGGGGCTGGGTCGGGTCATCCCAGGCTGCAGCTTAGCCAGGACTCCTGGCTTCCTAGTTCTCCTGGGCAGGAGGGCACCAGAGTGGCCCCTCTGGCCCGGCCTCCCCCACCCCATCCCCCCCAGCCTCCCAGCACAAGGATGATGGTGCCTTCTGAGCGAGCCATCTGCACAGAAGGTGGAAGGCAGTGACTGCCCCTGAGCGGGGTGAGGAACCAAGGTCATTGCCAAAACTCTTGGGCAATGAGTTTAGCAGTTGGTTCACCAACAGCTATGACCAGAGGCTGGACTCCTGGATGCGTCCTCACCCCCAGCCCCAGGGTGGCACCCCCACCAGGTCTTTGGCTGGCACCCACTAGAGTCCTAGGCTTCACCATCCCCACCAGCTACCAGCGAATCACAGGCCCAGGCCCCAAACAATGCTCCCGACATCCCCGGCACCCCTGTCTGTTGCTTCCAGCCCCCACAAGGCGCCCACCCTGGAGGGCTCAGCTCTCCACATCACCCATTTCCGATCAGCCCCCACAGCCACACTTGTGTCTCTCCACACATTTCCTGAGCTCAGGTCCCCCAGACGCAGCCTTTGCCTTCTTGGAGCTCCTGGGCTAAGATAAGACTTGATTCTGGCTCCAGGGTGTTGTAGGCAGAGCTCCCATCAGAAGGACAGAGAGCTAGAGAGAGAGTATGGGGCTTCCAAGATAGACAATGCAAGCAGCAAGGAAGGCTTCCTGGAGGAGGCAGCATTCAGTTGGGCCTTGATCTCTAGATCAAGACTAGGACTTGGCTGGGCGCCGTGGCTCACGCCTGTAATCCCAGCACTTTGGGAGGCCGAGGTCAGGAGATCGAGACCATGGTGAAACCCCGTCTCTACTAAAAAATACAAAAAATTAGCTGGGCGCGGTGGTGGGCACCTGTAGTCCCAGCTACTTGGGAGACTGAGGCAGGAGAATGGCATGAACCCGGGAGGCGGAGCTTTCAGTGAGCTGAGATTGTGCCACTGTACTCCAGCCTGGGTGACACAGTGAGACTTTGTCTCAAAAAAAAAAAAAAAAAAAAAAAAGAAGACTAGGATTTACAGAGACTAGGGGAAGGGCATCCAGATTGTGGGGTGAGGGGAGCAAGCACTCACAGGCCAGAAGACTCTGCCTAAATGAGAAGTACAGGGTCACTTCAGGAAGGAAGGATCTGCACGGGGAGGAGGCATCGCTGGAGGGGGCAGTGCTCAGGCCGGGAGCATAGAGACACAGCTTCTGCAGACTCCCAGAGGGTGAGAAGGCCTGACAGTATGCGCTCTTCTGCAAGCAGGATCCTCAGGCTTGGAAGGAGCAAGGGGTCGGGGTTGGGGGGGTGGTCAGGGAATAACCCTCCTGGGGGTGTTTGCATTTTAAAAGGGCACCTAATTAGCACAAATTAATGAGCAGAGCATCCAGGGCAGACTCTCCATTTCCCGTTGCTCCTGACCCCGCATCTGCAGGGGACCCCTTTGCCTGCCCTGCACCTTCTCTACCTCCTCCTCCTGCCCATCCACAGCTGCCCCCTCGCAGCTTGCTGCCTTATTGTCCAGCACCCCCCAGGGGTGTCTCTGCCCACCAATGGTGTTGGGGAAGGTGCCCCCCAGACTGTGAGCCAGACAGGAAGGAAGAGGATGCCGTAAAAACCCTCGGGGTGCTTGAGCACTCCATGGCCACTTCCTGTCCCCACAGCCCCTTGACTTCAGGGAACTGGTTATCTTTTCCAGGCGGAGCGAAGACATGGTCCATAGCAGCCAGGCTGGGTCCCAGAAGGCACTGGAGGTTAAGGGGAAGCTGAGGGCCGAGATGTGGGGAGGTGCCTGTTCTAACCCCCCGCCCAACTACGGGCAAATCTGCCCCCACAGAAGCAGACGCACGGAGTGCAGGGGTGGTGAGAGGACTCAAGGCCAGGCAGTTCCAGGCTTTGCTACCCCTGGGGCTGTACACTGCGGTCCTGACTGGGGTCTCCAAGCTGGGGTAGAGGCTCCAGTGTTTGGTTAAAGGCCCAGCAAGAGGTCCTTTGTGTCCTCGGTGTGGGAGGCAATGTCCCATCCTTGGTTCCCCTGAACGATCCCATACCTTACTTCTCTTCCTGGCCCCTCACCGTATCCGCCCCAAAGTCCCCCTTGCACAGTCCAGCAGGGGGTCCTGGGTCTCGCCTGCAGAGCCTGCTGCATGCCTGGGAGAGGGGTCAGCTCTTGGGACTCTGGAATCTTGACAAGGCTGATCTCTGGTGGCCAATGCAGACCACTGTACCTTCTCTACCCCCCTGAGGCCAGGGAGAAGCCTGTGGGGCTCAGGCCTCAGCCTCAGGACCAAAGTGAGACTTGGGGAAGAAGACCTGCCCATTCTGGAGCAGACTGTGAGAGAGCCTGGGCAGCTCAAATGCAGAGACAGTTCCTGGGCCTCTTCTGCTCCAAGCTGTTCCAGGAGAAAAGGCCAACCCCACAGTGTCAGGGCTGAAGGCTGGACCCTCCCCAGAAACTTCCAGACAAGGATGGGTGGGGAGTGTGGAGAGAGAGAACCCTTGCCAGGATGAGAAGGGGACATCTAGCCTGGGGATCCCTTCACTGGCACCTCCTGACCGGCTCCCCATGTGGCAAGGAGCATCCACCCTTGCAGATAAGCTCTGGCCCATGGGCCTGGGCCTGAGCATATGGCAGAGCCAGCCCTGGGGGGAAACTGCAGGCCCTTGGGCTCTCCTGTGAGGTCCCTCTGTGGACTGTCCTTCTGGAGTCCTCCGGAGCAGGGGAGGGTCAGTGGAGAGGGGCTGCATGGTTGGGGAGGGTAGGCCAGGCTGCACCTGGCCTGGCTGATCACCCTCTCCTCACTTCCAGGGTCTCAGGTGGCCAAGGCAGCAACAGGTAAGCACCCAAGGCCCTGGGGTGGGAGGGACAGGAGCCGGCTGGACTGAAACAGGGACACTCACACCGAGAGGGAATTTGGAACGCAAAGGGCACTGGAGAATTCCAGAGGAGGGGAAAGTGGGGGCTGCGTGGAACTGGAGCCCAGAAAGGAGAGGAGGAGGAAGGTCCACATGGGAGCAGGATGGCCAGCACAGAGCATTGAGGCGCAGCGCAGGACAAGGGTGGCGGGGTCTGAGGATCACCCTGAAAAGTGACCGGCCCCCTCTGGGTGGCTCCCTTGCAGAGGGCATGACACCCGTTCCATCCTTCCAGGTGCCTGTTTGGGTCAGGCCCTAGGACAAGACCCTTCCCGGGTTATCTCAGTGTCTCTGTGGCCCCCACGAGGCAGCTGTTAGGTTGCCCTTCCCCGCATGGAGAGCCAGACTCAGGGGGCAACTAGGGAGGGTCTGCCTGTATCCCAGGCTGCCCAGAAGCTCAGGCCTCGGACTTCCCCAAGGTCTTCGGGCAGGTCGGGGGCAGGAGGGCCGAGGACTGGAGTGTGAGGCTGAGGGCTGAGCCTCGGCCATGGAACCAGCCCCAGTGAGCGCCCCCACCCACACCCCATGCTCCCCCAGCCTGTGGGCACACCAGGATGCTGAACCGAATGGTGGGCGGGCAGGACGCGCAGGAGGGCGAGTGGCCCTGGCAAGTCAGCATCCAGCGCAACGGAAGCCACTTCTGCGGGGGCAGCCTCATCGCGGAGCGGTGGGTCCTGACGGCCGCGCACTGCTTCCCCAAGTGAGTCCGCCCGCCCCTGCCCCCGCCCGCAGCGCTGACAGCGCCCCGCGCGCGGCCGGTTCAGCACCGCGGACAGCGCCCGCCGCGCCAAGTCCTGCGGGTGACCTCCCTGGGGGCTCCTGGTCCAGCCCCGCCTCCTTTCCAGCCAGATGCTTCCCTTAGGTCCAACCCCAGGGCTAACTTCCAACTGCAACCGCTGCTCCCGCCCGCGGGAGGCGCCTCGCACGGCCTCCAACCCCCTCCATCCCCTCCACCCACTCCCTGTGGGTCCCTGCGGAAGCCGCCGGCAGGTTCTGCACACCGGCCTGTCCTGTCCTTTCCCCATCCCGCATACACCTCAGCTCCACGACACTCTTCCCAGGAGGAACTCTGCTCACAAAGCCCAAGGACCAGACAGAATGGCCCTTCCTCCCCTCACCCACATGAGCCACCCCAGAAAGCCCTGAGCAGAGGCCAGGCCACCCAGCCCTCTGCCGTGTATGAACCACCTGGCCCCACACCTTCTGTGTGTCTCAAGTTCCTCACCTCACACCTCACCACCACAGCTCTAATTATTTTAAACCCCACATCTTTTTCTTTTTTCTTTTTTCTTCTTCATCTTTAAAAGAGTATCATGACAAAAAACCCACATCTTAAATTCAGATACTCATGGCCAGGCACGGTGGCTCATGCCCATAATCCCAGCACTTTGGGAGGCCAAGGCGGGCAGATTAGTTGAACCCAGGAGTTCAAGACCAGCCTGGGCAACATAGCAAGACCCTATCTGTACTACTTAAAAAAAAAAAAATACCCAGGTGCAGTGGTGCCTGTGGTCCCAAGTACTCAGGAAGCTGAGGTGGGAGGATGGCTTGAACCCAGGGGTTGGAGGCTGCAATGAGCGACAATTGTGTCACTGCTCTGCAGCCTGGGTGACAGAATGAGAACTCTGTCTCTAAGGGGAAAAAAAAAATCAGAAACTTGGGCTGAGAGAGGGCAGGTCACCTGCCAGAGGCCCACAGGTGGTGCTGGCCCTGCTGCACCTGGAGGGTAGTTCTCTCCCAGCCAGCCTTTCGGGTAGGCACTGTGGCTGTCCCCATAGCACAGATGCGAAAGCTGCGTCACAGAGAACTTGTTAGGTGACTTCCCCAAGGTCACACAGCGGCCAGGGGTGGAGGTGGAAATCTGAGGAGGGCGGTCTGGCTTCAATGTAAACATGCATCACTGCTACACCTGGCTGTCCTAGAGATGGCTCTCAAAGACAGCATGCAGAGAGAGGTGTGGGGCACGATGGTGGCCAGAGAAGGAGCCCCAGCCCCTCCTGGGCCTGTCCCCACATGAGGGGCAGCCTCACACGGCCTCTCTGCTTCTCCCGCCAGCACCTCTGAGATGTCCCTGTACCAGGTCCTGCTGGGGGCAAGGCAGCTAGTGCAGCCAGGGCCGCACGCTGTGTATGCCCGGGTGAGGCGGGTGGAGAGCAACCCCCTGTACGAGGGCATGGCCTCCAGTGCCGACGTGGCCCTCGTGGAGCTGGAGGAACCAGTGTCCTTCACCAATTACATCCTCCCCGTGCGCCTGCCCGACCCCTCGGTGATCTTTGAGACGGGCATGAACTGCTGGGTCACTGGCTGGGGCAGCTCCAGTGAACAAGGTAAGGAAACACGGCTAGGAAATAATGAGGGATGTGCCTCAAGAAGGCCCAGGGCGGCTTGGGGGCCACTCTGAACCCACAGTCTTCCTGTTGCTGTATTAATACACACACCCGGTCTCTGTTCACATAGGTGGGGCTGAGGGGAGCAGCAGCAGACCCAGAAGGAAGAGGGGGTGAAGGGAGACGGGGACAGAAAGGGCCCAGCCTGCTGCCTGGAAGGAGGGAGGATGTCTGCCCCACAGTGCCCTAGGCCAGAGATAGTCTAAACATGAGGAAAGGGCAGGCAGGAAGGAGTGGTGGTTCCCGAGGCCGTGGGTTCTTGATGAGGAAGTCTGTTGAGCCCCGGGCCGTTCTGACCCTCCCCAGACCGCCTGCCCAACCCGCGGATCCTGCAGAAACTCGCTGTGCCCATCATTGACACGCCCAAGTGCAACCTGCTCTACAGCAAAGACGCCGAATTTGGCTATCAACCTAAAACCATCAAGAATGACATGCTGTGCGCCGGCTTTGAGGAGGGCAAGAAGGACGCCTGAAAGGTGGGAGCAATGTGGTGTCCACGGGGACTCAGTCCCCGCCTCCGGGCCCAGGGCAGGGTGGGATCATGCCCTGCTCCATGGGCTGTGCATTCCACCAGCTGAGCAGCTTGCTTCGAAAAAGCAGATTCCGGGCTGGGCGCGGTGGCTCATGCCTGTAATCCCAGCACTTTGGGAGGCTGCAGCAGGCGGATCACGAGGTCAGGAGATCAAGACCATCCTGGCTAACACGGTGAAACCGTCTCTACTAAAAATACAAAAAATTAGCCAGGCGTGGTGGTGGGTGCCTGTACTCCCAGCTACTTGGGAGGCTGAGGCAGGAGAATGGCGTGAACCCGGGAGGCGGAGCTTGCAGTGAGCCGAGATCACGCCACTGCACTCCAGCCTGGGAGACACAGCGAGACTCCGTCTCAAAAAATAAATAAATAAATAAATAAATAAATAAATAAATAAATAAATAAATTTTATAAGCCTACAATTAAATACATTATATTTAAAAAAAAAAAAGGTAGAGGCCGGCGCGGTGGCTCACGCCTGCAATCCTAGCACTTTGGGAAGCTGAGGCTGGTGGATCACCTGAGGTCAGGAGTTCAAGACCAATCTGGGCAACACGGTGAAACCCCGTCTCTACTAAAAAAATGCAAAAAAATTAGCTGGGCATGGTGGCGGGCGCCTGTAGTCCCAGCTACTCGGGAGGCTGAGGCAGGAGAATGGCGTGAACCGGGAGGCAGAGCCTGCAATGAGCCAAGATCATGCCACTGCACTCCAGCCTGGGCAACAGAGCAAGACTCCATCTCAACAAAAAACAAAAAACAAAAAACGAACATACTATAACTTAAAGAAACAAAACAAAACAAAACAAACAAAAAAAACCACCAGGCGTGGTGACTCATGCCTGTAATCCCAGCACTTTTGGAGGCCGAGGCGGTGGATCGCCTGGGGTCAGGAGTTCAAGACCAGCCTGAACAACACGGTGAAACCCTGTCTCTACTAAAAATACAAAAATTAGCCAGGCATGGTGGCGGGCCCCTGTAGTCCCAGCTACTTGGGAGGCTGAGGCAGGAGAATGATGTAAACCCAGGAGGCAGAACTTGCAGTGAGCTGAGATCCGGCCACTGCACTCCAACCTGGGCGACAGAGTGAGACTCCGTCTCAAAAAAAAAAAAAAAAAAAAAAGAATGGACTTGAATATTAATAACTAAGGGCCGCTGGCCAGGTGCAGTGGCTCATGCCTGTAATCTCACTTTGAGAGGCCAATGCAGGCAGATTACATGAAGTTAGGAGTTTGAGACCAGCCTGGGAAATATGGTGAAACCCTGGCTCTACTAAAATTACAAAAATTAGCTAGGTGTAGTGGTGGGCACCTGTAATCCCAGGTACTCAGGAGGCTGAGGCAGGAGAATTGTTTGACCCTGGGAGACAGAGGATGGAGTGAGCCAAGATCACACCACTGCACTCCAGCCTGAGTGAGAGAGCAAGACTGTGTCTCCAAAATTAATAATAATAATAATAATTAAGGGCATTTTTAGAAGTTGGATTATCTTCAATATTTAGTCATTAATTTTCTCTTAAAAATTTGGGAAACATTTTGCCTATTCCTCAAAAAATTAAATGAAGAATTCCCATTTGATCCAGCAATTCCACTTCTGGGTATATTCACAAAAGAATTGAAAGCAGTGTCTAAAACAGATATCTGTACACCCAAGTTCAAGCATCATTATTCACAAAAGCCAAAAGGTGGAAACAGGCTGGGCACGGTGGCTCACGCCTATAATCCCAGCACTTTGGGAGGCTGAGGCGGGTGGATCACCTGAGGTCGGGAGTCCGAGACCAGCCTGGCCAATATGGCGAAACTCTGTCTCTACTAAAAATACAAAAATTAACTGGCCGTGGTGGCATGTGCCTGCAATCCCAGCTACTAGGGGGGCTGAGACAGGAGGAACGCTTGAACCTGGGAGGCAGAGGTTGCAGTGAGCCGAGATTGTGCCACTGCACTCCAGCCTGGGCAACAGAGTGAGATTCTGTCTCAAAAACAAACAAACAAACAAACAAAAAACCATAAAAATCTTTCTGGATTTTAACGCCCTCTTCATTTGTTGGGTGGTTGCTGTGAGGAAGGGGCCTGTTCTCAGCCTTGGGTCCGTGGGCTCCAGGCACAGGGACATGGAGGCGAGTCTGGGTTCCTGATTCTCTAATCGCCGGCGTGGCTGTGCCTTGTTCCTCAAGAGCCCAGCTTTCCCTGTCGTCCTCTTGACTTTTGTCACTTGCTTGAATTTTTTTTTTTTTTTTGAGAGGAGTCTCGCTGTGTGGCCCAGGCTGGAGTGCAGTGGCCCGATCTCGGCTCACTGCAGGCTCCACCTCCCGGGTTCACGCCATTCTCCCGCCTCAGCCTCCGAGTAGCTGGGACTACAGGCGCCCGCCACCACGCCCGGCTAGGTTTTTTTTTTTTTTTTGTATTTTTAGTAGAGACGGGGTTTCACCGTGTTAGCCAGGATGGTCTCGATCTCCTGACCTCGTGATCCACCCACCTCGGCCTCCCAAAGTGCTGGGATTACAGGCTTGAGCCACCGTGCCCGGCCAACTTGCTTGAATTTAAGGCGGAGCCACCCTTAGAAGAATGGGCTTAAAAGGAGGGTTAGGGAGCAGACACCAAGGAACACAGAGAAAGGTGCCAAGAGGAAGTAGTTACCTGAGAGGCTCTAAGACTGCCTCTGAGAGCCCACCAGTGACCCGACCATCGGGTGCTGGAGAAATGTGGTCACCCAGACACTTTGAAACACTTTCTGTGGTTTATAATAATAATTATTATTATTATTAATTTTTTTTTTTTTGAGACGTGGTCTCACTGTCTCCCAGGCTGGAGTGCAGTGGTGTAATCTTGTGTCCCTACCATCTCCGCCTCCCGGGTTCAAGTGATTCTCCTGCCTCAGTCTCCTGAGTAGCTAGGATCACAGGCGCCCACCACCATGTCCGGCTAATTTTGTATTTTAGTAGAGATGGGGTATTTTGTCTTTCACCATGTTGGCCAGGCTGGTCTCGAACTCCTGACCTCAGGTGATCCGTCTGCCTTGGCCTCCCAAAGTGTTGGGATTACAGGTGTGAGCCACTGCACCTGGCCCATCGCGGTTTATAATTAGAGATTATCTGCTAAATGATGTCCTGTCCTCTCCCTCACACTGTGAGGTGAGGTCTGTTTGAGTCACGTCTGTATTCCCCAAACCTGGGACGGTATTGGGCTCAAATCCGTTCAGAAATGATTGACTGAATGAATGAATAAATGAATGAATACGTTTGGAGTCTCCTCTTCCCACTCCGCCCTCCCTCGTTCCCTCGTTCCCTCCAGCCCCCCAGGGACTGCCCAGCCCGCCTCCCACCCCCGACCCGGGAACTCCAGGGACTAGAGCGGGAGGGGCGGGGAGGGTGGGAGGGGGCGGTGGAGGCGGAGAGGTGGGAGGGCAGGGCTAGGGAGGGCTGCTCAGGGAGCCGGAGCCGCGACCAGGAGGCTGGGAGAGCCCCGCCCGCGCCCCGGACGTCTGCGCCGCGCCCCGCGCCCACCAGAGGGCAGCACCACGACGCGCGCGGACAAGGCTGAGGCGGGAACGCCCTCACCCCCTAGCCCCGCCCGGAGCCGCCCGGGCCCCGCCCCGCCCACGAGTACACCCCCGGCGCCGGCGGGGAAACTGAGGCCCGGCGCCCCCGACCCCGCGGCCCGGCCCCACTCTGGCTCTGACGTCAGCTCCGTGCCCCAAATAACTTCCTCCCCGAGTCTCTTACGCCGCGGCGCCGCGCCCACAGCCAGGCGGCAACACCGAGACTGTCACCACGGCCCGGCCTTCCCGGAGCCGCTTCCGCCCCGCCTGGTGCCGGGAAGCACCCGTCCCACCCGAGGGACGGCAGCCGGAGCCAGTGTCGGCCACCTGGGCCGGGCTGACGCGCGCCTGGGGGACTTCTGGGGCCTGGTGTCCCGGGAGGAGGGTCGCTGGGGCCAACCCCGGACCCCGCCCCATGTCCCATCGCCTCCCCTGCCCTTGGCCCCACAAACACCCCTGTCCCTGACTTTCCCACCAGCGCTGCCTAGCCCCACTGTGTTCCGTCGGCGCTCAATAAAATACTGAATGAGGCCGGGCGCGGTGGCTCATCCCTGTAATCCCAGCACTTTGGAAGGCTGAGGACCGATCACGATGTCAGGAGATCGCGACCAGCCTGGCCAACATGGTGAAACCCCGTCTCTACTAAAATACAAAAAATTAGCCGGGCATGTTGGCGGGTGACTTTAGTCCCAGCTACTCTGGAAGCTGAGGCAGGAGAATGGCTTGAACCCGGGAGGCGGAGCTTGCAGTGAACCGAGATTGCGCTCCAGCCTGGGCGACAGAGCAAGACTCCGCCTCAAAAAATTAAAAAAATAAATAAAATAATAATAATGAATGAAGCTGGACGGACTTCGCGTGCACCGCGGTCAGCTTGGGGTGTGCTGGGTGTTCAGGGTCCAGGAACCAAGGCCAACGGCACCCCGCGCCGCGCTGACTTGAGGGGTCTGCCCGGGGGTCTCAGGGTTCAGGGCCAGGTCACAGAGGAGTCGGCTCTGGGCGCTTCCTTCCTGAGGAGAGGAGCTGGACAGGCCGGGCCATCGGGTTGGGCAGCATAGCCGGGCCTGTGCTCATCTCCAGCATAAAACTGCATTTCATGGAGCCTGCACCTCGCTCCTGCTTCAACACTTCTGCCACCGCCGACCCCAGCCCTGTGCCCCAGCCAGGCCTGAGGACATGAGGCGTCCCGCTGCGGTGCCGCTCCTGCTGCTGCTGTGTTTTGGTGAGTGACAAAGGTGCAGGGTCGGGGAGCTGCAGTCGCCCAACAGGCCCCGCTGCACTGCCTGAGGCTTCAGCTCAGCCCCCTACTCCCTGGGACAGGCCAGGGCTGTGGGACAGGCCATCCCTCCTGCCCCTGAGCAGGTGGGAAGGCTCTAGATGTGTCAACTGGGGAGCCCAAAGTGGGGAGGGCAGGGTGGGAGGTGTGCACACAGGCCGCAGAGGACCCCACTGCCATAACTGGGCAAGGCCTCCTCCCATGCCTCTCCGTGGGCTCTGGTGTGCCAGTTCTGGCCAGGCTCCCTGCTTCCTGCCACTTCATTCTCTCCAGCCTCTCCCCCCATTCTCTAGGTGAGGACAGAAGCCTCGTATGTGCAGGATGTGAACTCAGGCTCCAAGTGCCTGGACCATCATTCTTGGGGTGGGAGGGTGGCCGAGCCAGGGCTGCTGCCTGTGCCTGGAAGCCCCAGCAGGCTGGCTGCGGGCTCAATAGAGAGCTGGGGGCAGGGGGTGCAGGTGGCAGAGGGCCCTATCCCCTGCTGACAGAGGAACTGGCAATGCGCCACTGTGCCGTCTCCCAGTCCTGGGTCAGGGATAGCAGGTGCCAACCAGGGGGCCCCACCTGCCAGGTCCTCCCTGCAGGTCAGGACACTCTCTGTCAGGGAAACCCTCTCACATTCCTGGGCTAGCCTGGCCAGCCCGGCAGCCACCACACTTCCCTGTCCTCAAGTCACCTCCCGGGGCTGGGTCGGGTCATCCCAGGCTGCAGCTTAGCCAGGACTCCTGGCTTCCTAGTTCTCCTGGGCAGGAGGGCACCAGAGTGGCCCCTCTGGCCCGGCCTCCCCCACCCCATCCCCCCCAGCCTCCCAGCACAAGGATGATGGTGCCTTCTGAGCGAGCCATCTGCACAGAAGGTGGAAGGCAGTGACTGCCCCTGAGCGGGGTGAGGAACCAAGGTCATTGCCAAAACTCTTGGGCAATGAGTTTAGCAGTTGGTTCACCAACAGCTATGACCAGAGGCTGGACTCCTGGATGCGTCCTCACCCCCAGCCCCAGGGTGGCACCCCCACCAGGTCTTTGGCTGGCACCCACTAGAGTCCTAGGCTTCACCATCCCCACCAGCTACCAGCGAATCACAGGCCCAGGCCCCAAACAATGCTCCCGACATCCCCGGCACCCCTGTCTGTTGCTTCCAGCCCCCACAAGGCGCCCACCCTGGAGGGCTCAGCTCTCCACATCACCCATTTCCGATCAGCCCCCACAGCCACACTTGTGTCTCTCCACACATTTCCTGAGCTCAGGTCCCCCAGACGCAGCCTTTGCCTTCTTGGAGCTCCTGGGCTAAGATAAGACTTGATTCTGGCTCCAGGGTGTTGTAGGCAGAGCTCCCATCAGAAGGACAGAGAGCTAGAGAGAGAGTATGGGGCTTCCAAGATAGACAATGCAAGCAGCAAGGAAGGCTTCCTGGAGGAGGCAGCATTCAGTTGGGCCTTGATCTCTAGATCAAGACTAGGACTTGGCTGGGCGCCGTGGCTCACACCTGTAATCCCAGCACTTTGGGAGGCCGAGGTCAGGAGATCGAGACCATGGTGAAACCCCGTCTCTACTAAAAAATACAAAAAATTAGCTGGGCGCGGTGGTGGGCACCTGTAGTCCCAGCTACTTGGGAGACTGAGGCAGGAGAATGGCATGAACCCGGGAGGCGGAGCTTTCAGTGAGCTGAGATTGTGCCACTGTACTCCAGCCTGGGTGACACAGTGAGACTTTGTCTCAAAAAAAAAAAAAAAAAAAAAAAGAAGACTAGGATTTACAGAGACTAGGGGAAGGGCATCCAGATTGTGGGGTGAGGGGAGCAAGCACTCACAGGCCAGAAGACTCTGCCTAAATGAGAAGTACAGGGTCACTTCAGGAAGGAAGGATCTGCACGGGGAGGAGGCATCGCTGGAGGGGGCAGTGCTCAGGCCGGGAGCATAGAGACACAGCTTCTGCAGACTCCCAGAGGGTGAGAAGGCCTGACAGTATGCGCTCTTCTGCAAGCAGGATCCTCAGGCTTGGAAGGAGCAAGGGGTCGGGGTTGGGGGGGGGTCAGGGAATAACCCTCCTGGGGGTGTTTGCATTTTAAAAGGGCACCTAATTAGCACAAATTAATGAGCAGAGCATCCAGGGCAGACTCTCCATTTCCCGTTGCTCCTGACCCCGCATCTGCAGGGGACCCCTTTGCCTGCCCTGCACCTTCTCTACCTCCTCCTCCTGCCCATCCACAGCTGCCCCCTCGCAGCTTGCTGCCTTATTGTCCAGCACCCCCCAGGGGTGTCTCTGCCCACCAATGGTGTTGGGGAAGGTGCCCCCCAGACTGTGAGCCAGACAGGAAGGAAGAGGATGCCGTAAAAACCCTCGGGGTGCTTGAGCACTCCATGGCCACTTCCTGTCCCCACAGCCCCTTGACTTCAGGGAACTGGTTATCTTTTCCAGGCGGAGCGAAGACATGGTCCATAGCAGCCAGGCTGGGTCCCAGAAGGCACTGGAGGTTAAGGGGAAGCTGAGGGCCGAGATGTGGGGAGGTGCCTGTTCTAACCCCCCGCCCAGCTACGGGCAAATCTGCCCCCACAGAAGCAGACGCACGGAGTGCAGGGGTGGTGAGAGGACTCAAGGCCAGGCAGTTCCAGGCTTTGCTACCCCTGGGGCTGTACACTGTGGTCCTGACTGGGGTCTCCAAGCTGGGGTAGAGGCTCCAGTGTTTGGTTAAAGGCCCAGCAAGAGGTCCTTTGTGTCCTCGGTGTGGGAGGCAATGTCCCATCCTTGGTTCCCCTGAACGATCCCATACCTTACTTCTCTTCCTGGCCCCTCACCGTATCCGCCCCAAAGTCCCCCTTGCACAGTCCAGCAGGGGGTCCTGGGTCTCGCCTGCAGAGCCTGCTGCATGCCTGGGAGAGGGGTCAGCTCTTGGGACTCTGGAATCTTGACAAGGCTGATCTCTGGTGGCCAATGCAGACCACTGTACCTTCTCTACCCCCCTGAGGCCAGGGAGAAGCCTGTGGGGCTCAGGCCTCAGCCTCAGGACCAAAGTGAGACTTGGGGAAGAAGACCTGCCCATTCTGGAGCAGACTGTGAGAGAGCCTGGGCAGCTCAAATGCAGAGACAGTTCCTGGGCCTCTTCTGCTCCAAGCTGTTCCAGGAGAAAAGGCCAACCCCACAGTGTCAGGGCTGAAGGCTGGACCCTCCCCAGAAACTTCCAGACAAGGATGGGTGGGGAGTGTGGAGAGAGAGAACCCTTGCCAGGATGAGAAGGGGACATCTAGCCTGGGGATCCCTTCACTGGCACCTCCTGACCGGCTCCCCATGTGGCAAGGAGCATCCACCCTTGCAGATAAGCTCTGGCCCATGGGCCTGGGCCTGAGCATATGGCAGAGCCAGCCCTGGGGGGAAACTGCAGGCCCTTGGGCTCTCCTGTGAGGTCCCTCTGTGGACTGTCCTTCTGGAGTCCTCCGGAGCAGGGGAGGGTCAGTGGAGAGGGGCTGCATGGTTGGGGAGGGTAGGCCAGGCTGCACCTGGCCTGGCTGATCACCCTCTCCTCACTTCCAGGGTCTCAGGTGGCCAAGGCAGCAACAGGTAAGCACCCAAGGCCCTGGGGTGGGAGGGACAGGAGCCGGCTGGACTGAAACAGGGACACTCACACCGAGAGGGAATTTGGAACGCAAAGGGCACTGGAGAATTCCAGAGGAGGGGAAAGTGGGGGCTGCGTGGAACTGGAGCCCAGAAAGGAGAGGAGGAGGAAGGTCCACATGGGAGCAGGATGGCCAGCACAGAGCATTGACCGGCCCCCTCTGGGTGGCTCCCTTGCAGAGGGCATGACACCCGTTCCATCCTTCCAGGTGCCTGTTTGGGTCAGGCCCTAGGACAAGACCCTTCCCGGGTTATCTCAGTGTCTCTGTGGCCCCCACGAGGCAGCTGTTAGGTTGCCCTTCCCCGCATGGAGAGCCAGACTCAGGGGGCAACTAGGGAGGGTCTGCCTGTATCCCAGGCTGCCCAGAAGCTCAGGCCTCGGACTTCCCCAAGGTCTTCGGGCAGGTCGGGGGCAGGAGGGCCGAGGACTGGAGTGTGAGGCTGAGGGCTGAGCCTCGGCCATGGAACCAGCCCCAGTGAGCGCCCCCACCCACACCCCATGCTCCCCCAGCCTGTGGGCACACCAGGATGCTGAACCGAATGGTGGGCGGGCAGGACGCGCAGGAGGGCGAGTGGCCCTGGCAAGTCAGCATCCAGCGCAACGGAAGCCACTTCTGCGGGGGCAGCCTCATCGCGGAGCGGTGGGTCCTGACGGCCGCGCACTGCTTCCCCAAGTGAGTCCGCCCGCCCCTGCCCCCGCCCGCAGCGCTGACAGCGCCCCGCGCGCGGCCGGTTCAGCACCGCGGACAGCGCCCGCCGCGCCAAGTCCTGCGGGTGACCTCCCTGGGGGCTCCTGGTCCAGCCCCGCCTCCTTTCCAGCCAGATGCTTCCCTTAGGTCCAACCCCAGGGCTAACTTCCAACTGCAACCGCTGCTCCCGCCCGCGGGAGGCGCCTCGCACGGCCTCCAACCCCCTCCATCCCCTCCACCCACTCCCTGTGGGTCCCTGCGGAAGCCGCCGGCAGGTTCTGCACACCGGCCTGTCCTGTCCTTTCCCCATCCCGCATACACCTCAGCTCCACGACACTCTTCCCAGGAGGAACTCTGCTCACAAAGCCCAAGGACCAGACAGAATGGCCCTTCCTCCCCTCACCCACATGAGCCACCCCAGAAAGCCCTGAGCAGAGGCCAGGCCACCCAGCCCTCTGCCGTGTATGAACCACCTGGCCCCACACCTTCTGTGTGTCTCAAGTTCCTCACCTCACACCTCACCACCACAGCTCTAATTATTTTAAACCCCACATCTTTTTCTTTTTTCTTTTTTCTTCTTCATCTTTAAAAGAGTATCATGACAAAAAACCCACATCTTAAATTCAGATACTCATGGCCAGGCACGGTGGCTCATGCCCATAATCCCAGCACTTTGGGAGGCCAAGGCAGGCAGATTAGTTGAACCCAGGAGTTCAAGACCAGCCTGGGCAACATAGCAAGACCCTATCTGTACTACTTAAAAAAAAAAAATACCCAGGTGCAGTGGTGCCTGTGGTCCCAAGTACTCAGGAAGCTGAGGTGGGAGGATGGCTTGAACCCAGGGGTTGGAGGCTGCAATGAGCGACAATTGTGTCACTGCTCTGCAGCCTGGGTGACAGAATGAGAACTCTGTCTCTAAGGGGAAAAAAAAAATCAGAAACTTGGGCTGAGAGAGGGCAGGTCACCTGCCAGAGGCCCACAGGTGGTGCTGGCCCTGCTGCACCTGGAGGGTAGTTCTCTCCCAGCCAGCCTTTCGGGTAGGCACTGTGGCTGTCCCCATAGCACAGATGCGAAAGCTGCGTCACAGAGAACTTGTTAGGTGACTTCCCCAAGGTCACACAGCGGCCAGGGGTGGAGGTGGAAATCTGAGGAGGGTGGTCTGGCTTCAATGTAAACATGCATCACTGCTACACCTGGCTGTCCTAGAGATGGCTCTCAAAGACAGCATGCAGAGAGAGGTGTGGGGCACGATGGTGGCCAGAGAAGGAGCCCCAGCCCCTCCTGGGCCTGTCCCCACATGAGGGGCAGCCTCACACGGCCTCTCTGCTTCTCCCGCCAGCACCTCTGAGATGTCCCTGTACCAGGTCCTGCTGGGGGCAAGGCAGCTAGTGCAGCCAGGGCCGCACGCTGTGTATGCCCGGGTGAGGCGGGTGGAGAGCAACCCCCTGTACGAGGGCATGGCCTCCAGTGCCGACGTGGCCCTCGTGGAGCTGGAGGAACCAGTGTCCTTCACCAATTACATCCTCCCCGTGCGCCTGCCCGACCCCTCGGTGATCTTTGAGACGGGCATGAACTGCTGGGTCACTGGCTGGGGCAGCTCCAGTGAACAAGGTAAGGAAACACGGCTAGGAAATAATGAGGGATGTGCCTCAAGAAGGCCCAGGGCGGCTTGGGGGCCACTCTGAACCCACAGTCTTCCTGTTGCTGTATTAATACACACACCCGGTCTCTGTTCACATAGGTGGGGCTGAGGGGAGCAGCAGCAGACCCAGAAGGAAGAGGGGGTGAAGGGAGACGGGGACAGAAAGGGCCCAGCCTGCTGCCTGGAAGGAGGGAGGATGTCTGCCCCACAGTGCCCTAGGCCAGAGATAGTCTAAACATGAGGAAAGGGCAGGCAGGAAGGAGTGGTGGTTCCCGAGGCCGTGGGTTCTTGATGAGGAAGTCTGTTGAGCCCCAGGCCGTTCTGACCCTCCCCAGACCGCCTGCCCAACCCGCGGATCCTGCAGAAACTCGCTGTGCCCATCATTGACACGCCCAAGTGCAACCTGCTCTACAGCAAAGACGCCGAATTTGGCTATCAACCTAAAACCATCAAGAATGACATGCTGTGCGCCGGCTTTGAGGAGGGCAAGAAGGACGCCTGAAAGGTGGGAGCAATGTGGTGTCCACGGGGACTCAGTCCCCGCCTCCGGGCCCAGGGCAGGGTGGGATCATGCCCTGCTCCATGGGCTGTGCATTCCACCAGCTGAGCAGCTTGCTTCGAAAAAGCAGATTCCGGGCTGGGCGCGGTGGCTCATGCCTGTAATCCCAGCACTTTGGGAGGCTGCAGCAGGCGGATCACGAGGTCAGGAGATCAAGACCATCCTGGCTAACACGGTGAAACCGTCTCTACTAAAAATACAAAAAATTAGCCAGGCGTGGTGGTGGGTGCCTGTACTCCCAGCTACTTGGGAGGCTGAGGCAGGAGAATGGCGTGAACCCGGGAGGCGGAGCTTGAAGTGAGCAGAGATCGCGCCACTGCACTCCATCCTGGGCGACAGTGAGACTCTGTCTCAAAAAAGAAAAAGCAGATTCCTGGACCCCATCCCAGGAGTCAGTGGTTCTGGGGTGGGGCACAGGAAACTGCATTTTCTTTTTTTTTTGAGACAGAGTCTCGCTCTGTCGCCCAGGCTGGAGTGCAGTGGCCGCATCTCAGCTCACTGCAAGCTCCGCCTCCCGGGTCTACGCCATTCTCCTGCCTCAGCCTCCCGAGTAGCTGGGACTACAGGCGCCCGCCACCTCGCCCGGCTAGTTTTTTGTATTTTTTTTTAGTAGAGACGGGGTTTCACCGTATTAGCCAGGCTGGTCTCGATCTCCTGACCTTGTGATCCGCCCGTCTCGGCCTCCCAAAGTGCTGGGATTACAGGCTTGAGCCACCGCGCCCAGCCTGGAAACTGCATTTTCAACGCACACACCCCCTAGTTGATCTGGGGACACTAAAAAAATAGGCACTCTAGTCAATCAACTGGCAGGAGAGGGGGAGCCAGGCATGGAGGCTCTGGGATGGAGAGGAGTCCAGTGTGGAGCTACATGCCTCCTGTGCGGCTGCAACTGAGTCTCCGGGAACTCAAGGTGGGCTGACAGTGCCTCTGCATCCCCCACAGGGCGACTCGGGCGGCCCTCTGGTGTGCCTCGTGGGTCAGTCATGGCTGCAGGCCGGGGTGATCAGCTGGGGTGAAGGCTGCGCCCAGCAGAACCGCCCAGGTGTCTACATCCGTGTCACCGCCCACCACAACTGGATCCATCAGGTCATCCCCACACTGCAGTTCCAGCCAGCGAGGTCGGGCGGCCAGAAGCCAGACCCTCGGGGCCAGGAGCCCCTTGAGCAGAGCTCTGCACCCAGCCTGGCTGCCCACACCATCCTGCTGGTTCTCCCAGCGCTGCTGTTGCACCTCTGAGCCCCACCAGACTCATTTGTAAATAGTGCTCCTTCCTCCCCTCTCAAATACCGTTATTTTATTTATGTTTCCTCCAATAAAAACCCAGCCTGTGTGCCAGCTGCCCACGTGGGGATCCTTGGGCGACCCCAGCTGGTGAGGAGCTGTGAGTTGCAGAACAAGGCCCAGGCGGGAGATGTGGAGGGCTCTGGTCATCTTTGAATCAGCGGAAGGGAGCTGCAGCTGGTGTCTGAGGGGAGGGCGGCACCAGAGCATGGGACCCCTGTCAGGCGCCTCGCACAGGAGGCCCCCTGCTGCCACCTGTTCCTCTGTTCCCTCACCTCGAAGGCCGCCCCAGGGTGGACACTGCGGACAGCGACAGACACATGTGGAAAGGCCCTCAGGGCCATGCAGGAGCCGTGCCTGGGGGAGAGGAGGGCATGGAGGGGCTGGCTGGGCAGGAGCACCTCAGCCTCCCAAGCCTGCACTTCTGGCTGCCCATGTCTTGGTGCCACCCAACTTCTCTTAACCACTTCAGCAGGAGTGGTGACAGTTGTCCCCTCGGGTGGGTGCCCACACCTGTGCTTTCCTGCTCCTGGCACCCTTTGTCTCCGTGTCCTGGTGTCTCCCCTTGACCCTTGGCTCCTCTTCCTCTGCCCCATTCTTCAGTCTCCACCCCCATGCCGGAGTCCAGAGCAGCACGTGGTGGCAAGGGGGTGGCAAGGGGGTTAGGCTGGACATGCGCACGAGTACATCACACCCACACACACCTGTTCACATGCACACAGGCCCGGGGTATTCACCGAGGAATCAAACCAACACCCACTCAGCAAGCAGCTGCTGGGGACCAGCCCTGGGGACACCATGGGGAGCAAAACAGAAGGAATTCCCCGCTGGGCCCAACCCACCTCCCCAAGGGCTGCCCAGTGGTCCCCATGGGCCATTTCTTGCACTCATCTAGCCCAGGGGTGGGCGGGCAGGTCTAGGGGGCCTGTGTGCACAGCCCCATGGTGGAGCAGATGCACAAAGCCCAGGCAGAGGGAGAGACAGGCCCGGGGAGCAGCAGCACTGGGTGGTCCTAGCCGAGCAGGGACTGGCCAGGCCTCGCAGCCTTGGAGAGCCCCCAGTGAACCTGCACCCTGCTCTGGGCTGTGCAAGGAGTCCCATGCCCCCATGGTCAGGGGGAGGCTACAGGTTAGATGGTCTCAGGAGGGCAGCCCCTGCTTTGTGCTGAGATCCCAGACCCAGGATGTCAACAGGCGGATGCCCATGGGAGGGGAGCAGAAAACACTCTCTGCAGAGACTAGGGGTTAAGAAGGGAAAACAGGTCTATTCCATGCAATTAACAGCTCCCACGAAGCACGCTGTGAGAAGGACGCTAGGAAGGGACCAGTCCAGGTTGCCACAGGTCGCTTTTCCACCCTGGGGCGGGGGTGCAGCTCAGACTTTGCACGCTGCCACCAAGCAGGGCTCTGAGCCATCTGCCAGGTGGGCGGCAGCAGGGCCCCTGCCAGCTCCAGGAGGAACTCGAGGGAGAGCCTGGCACAGGACTGTGCAAGTTCTGTGGCTCCCAGGGAGGCAGGCAGAGCGGGTGGCAGCCTTCATCCCCAGGCTCAGTTGGCCCATGTGTGCACGCGCACACACACACACACACCATACCCATGCCACTCACAGGCACACACCACATGCCACACATCACATACAGCACATGTGCATGCCACACACACTATGCGCACACAGGCACACACCACACCCACACCATGTACAGCCAGTACGTACATACACATATACACACACACACACACCACACACACAGCGGGAGCGCCGGGAAAGAAGTCTGTGGGCTCCATTCGGGAGCGGTGAACTGCGGTGAGGGGTCAGCCACAGGCTGGGCCTCCCTGTGCCAAGCCCCAGGCCTGGGAACGCTGGGGAGGAAGGGCTGGTCTGAGGGCAAACTGACCCATCTTGGGGGACATAGCTCAGAGTGCAGAGGTGCCGGAAGTCACCACCCCTCACAGACGCCACATCAGGGCCTTGGTGGCCGTACTGTGGGGCCAGCTCTTTATTACCCCAGCCAGCCACTGCCATGCGCTCTAGGAGGAAGGAGGGTGCCAGAAGTCCCTGCTGAATGGACACCAATAAATGCAGGGATGTCGAGGGTGGTGCCAGCTGCTGGAGGGCTCCAGTCATGGGCTCTGCAGGAAGCCTGGGGGGATGGGCACACACGCGAGGCATCTGCACGTGCCCCGCCCCTGCCTCCTCTTCTGCCCTCACACTGGGCTTCCTGGAGTGGGGCGGGGCCCCAGCCCCCACAGTGGGTGGGCTATGCCGGAGCCCTAGGTCTGAGGAGGAACAGGGCTCTCTCCCTGCCCAGCAGACCCAGCGGCCCTAAGCGTCCTCGGCTTCAGGATCCAAACTGCACGGCTTGTCTGCTTTCCAGCCTTTTGCTTGGATGGGAGACCTGCTCTGGGCTTTGGCTAGGGATGCCTGCCATGCTGAGGCCTCTCCCAAGTGCCCACAACTCTACCCGGTCAAGGGGTTGCAAGGCCTAGCCAGGCTCCTGGTGGGAGTCAGGCAGTGGGAAGACCCCTTGGAGCAGAATCTGGGTCTCTCCCCTGCTCCCAACCCCTGTGCCGGCCTCATGCTGGGCTCCTGGAAGCCCAGTCACCCACTCCACCCCTCACCAGGGTGCTGCGGTCAGGCTGGGCCAGCCACACACCTGGAAACAGGATGGACAAGGCCACTACAGCCTGAGGCTCTGTGACCTCAGACAGCCAGGCCCTGGGGGACACCATGAATGGGAATCTCCTTGCAGGGGGGCAGGGAGTCCAAGGACCAGGTTCGCAGAGCAGCCACCAGGGGAAGTCATAGCAGCTGGGGAGGGGGTGCCAGGACCCCAGGACCTTCTCAGGAAGCTCCTGCTGTCACCACCTGGGCTGCAGGCTAAAGTGAGGGAGGAGACATTGACTTGAGGTATCAGGACTTCCAAAAAAAACATCACTTGAGCCGGGCACAATGGCTCACGCCTGGAATCCCAGCTGCTTGGGAGGCTGAGGCAGGAGGATCACTTGAGCCCAGGAGTTCAAGACCAGCCTGGGCAACGTAGCAAAACCCTTGTCTCTTAAGGAAAAAAAAAAAAAAAGGCCCTTGTACATGGTCTCTAGTCCCCCAGGATGGGGGTATGATATCTGCTGGAGGCAGGTGAGGTGTCCAGGCGGAGCAGGATGCAGGGATAGGCTGTGCAGCTCTGATCCAGTGGCCCCAGCCAAGCTAGCACCCCGTGGACTGCCCGGCTCTGCCCCGGTCATCGACTGAGAGGCAGAGCCCCGAGTGAGCCGTGGCGGCCAGTGGGGCTGGGCGGCTTGGAGAGGCAGCACCTTGGTCCAAGCGACCCGGGTTGGCATTTCCCTGCATCTTAAGACCATTAACAGCTGCTACGCTCATTCATAAATACACAATTTTATTTGCTATTTTCAGGGGAAACTTAGGCATTAAACTGTAAGCTGATAAAATACAATACCTAAAAAAGTATAAAAGTATAAATATCCCCTCAGAATAAATTTTAGTGAATTAAGTCTTAATATCTTTAAATTAAAAAAACCACAAGCCTATCTACTATGTCAAGGTCAAAAGTCAAACAACGCTAAGCGGCCAGCAGCTCCCCAGAGAGGATGCCCAGGAGCCCCAGCGGCCGTCGTCCTCCCGGGCTCTGCTGGGGAGGACAGGGTCGACCGTGGCTAAGTCTGCCTTCTAGAAAGGCTTTTATAAATTGTTTAAGCCAAACATGTAACAACATACAAGAGACCTTACAAAAACGAGGAGGTAAGTCCTAATGCTGGAGAACTGGTTAATCAGGTGACTGGCAAAGAAGAGGATGAGGCCTAGGCAGGAAGTCTCCAGAAGCATTGGAAACCAGACAGTGTCAGAGCCTCTGACCTGCAGGCGGGAGGCCGGTGGTCAGTCTGCACAGCGCCCCTTGGGAAGCCTGAGGTCCGGAAGCAAAGCGCTTGGAGCCTGCCCTGCACACCAGGTCCCCAGACTCTGACAGGTCCCCACAGCCAGCTGAGAAAGGTCTGTTTTCAAAGCATGCGGGCAGCGGTTTCTAAAGGAATCCCAGCAGCTCCCACGGCATGTCGGGCAGAGCCCATGCAGGTCGAGTAAAGTCCCAAACATCCCAGAAAGAGAGGAAAGGCTGCATAGTTACACAAAGAAAATGAGAGAGCGGCGAGAGAGAGGCATTTGTGATGCTCTGTAAACATCCCGAATTTTCACCGTGACCCAGACCTTCAGCTCCAGAAGCCAGTGGACAGGCCTCCAGCTCAACCTCTATGCCAGGCGCAACAAGGCACTGACAGGCGCCAGCTCCCCGTGAGCCCGCAGTGGGAGGGACGAGGCGACACTGCTACCTCACGCTAACGGGTGGAACAGATCAGTCTGCACGCAGCAAGCCCTGTGGGCATTTCCAGAGTATAAACACTGGGGAGTCTATCCACACGGAAAAGGGGTACAAAGTTCTCTCGCCTGGGAAATACAAATTGAGAAGCCTTGACTATCCCAGGCTTGGTCAGGCGGGGTTGGAGCCTGTGTCAGAAGAAGGCCCAGCCTCGGAATGACACCGGGAAGTAGTGACGACGTAGAAGCCACCTGTGTCAGGAGCTCTGCGAGGTGGAGAGAAACCAGCGATCCCGCCTGCGAGGCAGAGCAGACTCCCTGACTGAGACTAGGGCCTGGCGGTTGGACCAGAGGCCACGACGCGCTGGACACCGATGCGGCTGCGGCCGCTTCCTGCCAGTGAAGCCCAGGCTGCTTTTCCAGACTGTGTAGCACCAAGAACGCTTCCTTCACACCATCTTCAGTATTGAGCGGGTTGACTGGGAGCGTCTGCCTCAGTCCCATGTGGCACTTGGAAAAAACAGATCGAGGCCCCCCCGAGAGGCAGTGCCCACCCGGCCGCTGCGCTCCCCCCACCTGGGGACGTCTGGCCTTGGACAGCTGGGCCCGTCTCTCACCACCCACCTCAGAGGCAAAAAAGGATTCACACCCAGATCTCTAGAAAAATGATCAAAAGCAGGTTTCTTCTCACAGCCAAGCTTCCTGGACATGGCAGTTCATTACATCTTGGGAAAACGTAAATCATTTCTTCAGCTGTCAATACTATGTCCCTTACATCCTTGAACCTCGTTCTTGCAAAATCTGAAAAACACCAAATGCATAAAATGAGGACTTGGGCCCTGGGCTAGGGAGGTGGCCCTGACCAGGCGCCTGCTCCAGAGAACAGAGCCCACAGGCCTGGGGTCAGCTCGGGGGGCCCTGAGAACCCAGAAGCACCGGCCAGGCTCTTGGGGACTCAGCTGGCAGGCCCAGGACCTTCACCGGGGTGACCGGCACATCTCCAGGCCCCACACAGGAAGTGCTCACTGTGCACGGCAGCCCCTCCCAGGCCCACCCAAAAGTGCTGACTCCTGGCCCTCTCACCCACTCAGTCCTGGGTTTCAGACATGAAATGCAACTCGGCCCGTGGGTCCCTCAGCAGTCCCCGCTCCCCGATTGTCTCCCTCCGTTCCTCTATGCCTACTGCAGCCCCCACCCCCACCCCGACACCCAGACCCTCCTGGAGATGCCCCTTGCCCAAGCCCTCGGCCCCGCACCTCAGCCTGGCCAGTCCACCTCGTATGCCGGCCCCTCCCGGCTGCCCCATGGAACACCGGCCAGCCCTCAGAGGCCTACCCCAAGTGCAGATCACGCTGTGGGGACCCCTCCTCATCTGGACCACGGCAGCCCTGCAGAGTCCACCGCCCCTCGGCCCCTGCCCTCCCCACCCTCTGACCTCCTCAGAACTCTTCCTTGGGGTACCCTCCCTACTTTCCTCACCAGCATCCAGGAACCCCCCGAGGCCACCCCCAAGTCGGCCTGGGCTCCCCTGAGAACAGGCTCAGGCGCTGGTCAATGCTGCTAAGCTGAACTCCCAAAATGAGCCACGGCAGCCCCAGAGACCATGTGGAGGGGAAACCAGCCCACGCTTCCGGGCAGGGAGCTTCGGAGCAAGCCAGCCTCACTGTGCGTGGCCCACAACGGCTGTCTCCATGTGTCACGTGAGGGCTGCGAAACACCAGGTGGGGCAGCAATGCCCGGGCCCTCGCCGGGCACAGCCTCCCAAAGGTCACTGCCATGCTGCACTGACCAGAAAGAGGGCAGTGGTGAGAGGTGCATGCCGCCCCAGGCTTGTTCCGAAGGCTCCCGGAGGCCATGTCCCCTGAGCTGCTCAGCCTAACTCCAATACTCCACCCCCAACGGTGCACCTGAGGCTCAGTGCCCTGGGCCACTTCCAGCTCGAGGCTCCCACTCACTCTCCAGTGCCTCGGAGGAGCCCATCCCGCAGGCCAGCACATCCCTGGGCCAGGGTGATACCCAAGTTTACTGGGATGTCTGGAGTTGACTCAGGGAGACAGTGCAGCTCCCAAGCCCCCACCAGCCCTGTGTAAAACTAAGCAGCGCAGTGGACAGGCCACGAGCAGCGTGGCATCGGAGCATCCGGGAGCCCCAACAGCTCCCTCCTGATGCGGGAAGGAGACCCCCTGGAGACCTGCAGCCAAAGTGCTGTCCTTCACCCTCCCAAGACTGGCCGGGGCAGCACTAGCTACTCTGTCTACTCTCACCCCAGGCTGAGACCCACGTCTTCTGGACACACTCTCGCCCTAAGCCATCTTCCACAGGAAGGCCCAACTGCAGACACCAACCAGGGGGCCCTTGAGGCTGTACCCCATGGCCAGGCACCCCACAGGAAGGCAGGCACGGGTGGCTGAGGAGCTTGCAGGACACGCTGGTCTGGGAGGCTTGAGCACAGCAGGGATGCCGTGGGCTTTGGCAGCTGAGATCGGGGTCTGCTGTCTGCTGCAGTGGTCCTGACCCCTTGGCCCTGAGCCTGTGGCCTGAGCCAGACAAGGTCACCCACTAGGGCTGCCAGCAGGAGTGGCACTCCCTGCCCAGCCTCCAGGAAGGGCTCTTGTGTTCGCGACTACTGACGTCCACAGCCTGGCCTGACACAGGCACCCTCCAGTCATCCCAACAAACGCCCCAATACTGCCCCTGGGCGTCTGCCCCCACAGCAACAGCCCCACCGCCCCCCAGAAAGTGCTATTTCGGATCTACAGCTGGCGTGGAGTGTGGAGGGCTCTTGTCAACTACGGGGCAGAGACAGACACACAGGGAGGGTCTGCAGCAAGGGTCAGCTGGGGCCATGGGGTCAAGGAGGCCACGGAGCTCACCATGACATTCACACTTAATCTGAGCCACTCCCTGGGTGCCCCTCGTCCTCGTCGTCACTCTGGCGGCGTGCAGCGTGCAGTAGGGGAGAAGACAGGCTGTCAGGACAGTGCGGGTGGGCGGCTACCCCGGGCCCAAACCCCCACACCCGGTGACCCTCCAGTGAGGCCACGCCATGAAGAGACACACAGGCTCAGGGGCTCTGCCACATCTCAGAGGTGAAACTTCCCTGTGTGAGGCAGCTGCATCTCGTGATCTGGGGCTGGTCCTGTCCCACCACATGCTGAGGGGCTGAACCCTGTCCAGAGGCGCCTGGCCTCCGGCCCCACTCCTGGCAGATGGCGCTAGCTCGCAGATCTTGGCCTGATAGGAGGGCCTCTGCTGCCTGGGCTCTGTGGACCCCACTGCATTGGCCCCACTGCTGCGGGAGAGAGGGTGGGGCCCTGGGTGACAGGAGGTAAGACTGGGATCAGCCATGGTGGCAGGCGGCGGACCTACCCATCGAGCGTGGCTATGGAATGGAGCCCCAAAAACACCAAAAACCCCCTCCTCAGCCGCCCGGGCACTGCTCGACGCCGGGGGAGACCCTGGCCTCTGCCCAGGCGCCCGCCCTTGCTGATCTGAACCTGTCTCTCTGTTCCTTGGGAATAAACAGCAGCCCCGAGTTCAAGCGCTCTGTGAGCTCTGCGCGTCCTTCTAACAAGTTCTTGAGGGGCTGGCGTGGGAAGCAGGTGTGCTCATGTGTGGACCACCTTCGCCTGCAACAAGTGCAACCCCTTGCTCCTGCCACCGCTGACTGAAGTGTGGACAGCTGCCCAGCAGCACCAGGCCACACATGCTGCAGGGACACCAGGGACGAGGGCCTGCAGACCATGCGGCCTGTGCAGCCCAGCCACACTCGGGTGCCTCCATCACAGTCCTCCAGCTGTGGCCCCAGCAATTCCCCACGGCCTCCTGAGGCCCTGGCCTGAGCTCTGCCTCCGGGGCACTGCTGACACCACCCCCATCAAGAAGCCACCACAGCTGCCCCACTTCAGAGCAGGTATTTTTGGAAAATGAAATAGGGCCACATTCTCAACCACAAATGGATTTGGGGTCATGCCTGGAGCTTCCTCACAGTACAGAGCATGTCCTTTCTGCAGCTGCCAAGCCACCTGAGGGATAGGAGCCCAGGGGAGCTTGGTTATAAAAACTAAGCTCAGAAATAAAAAACTTCTAAAAATAAAACCATTTAGAAAAGAGCCCTACGACTGCTCCAAGAGGAAGAGAAGCGCCTCCCTGTGACTGAGCTCCAGGGGTTGCCTCCTAGGCTTGAGACTCAAATGGAAGAGCATCTCCAAGCCTGGCAGTGAAACCCCAGCTTCCACCCTGGCTGTCACGAGCCAGGGCCTGTCCTAGCCCTATACTGCCCCGGCCTCGAGGAACAGTGGTGGAGCAGGACTGCCCTCTGCCCACAGCAAGAGGGCAACCGGCGGCCAGCAAGGGAGGCTCTGGGCCAGGACAGTTGCCCGTGGTGGAAAGGCTGCAGTGACCGGGTCACAGGCCTCCAGGAGACGTGCTTGGTGGCCCCGCCCCTCTGTTCCCAAAGGCATACCTCCAAAGGCCGACTCGGAGAGGCTCACAGGGACAGTCCTGGACTGCTGGTGGCTGGCCAGAGGCCCCCAGCCAAGAGTCTGCGGTTGCCCAGGTGTCCCTGGTTTAATGCCACCAGTTAAAAACCTTCCAGTTCTGGCCTCTCATGGCACCCACTCAACATCCTTTGCCAATGCCCCGAGCCTTCACCCCAGGCTGGCTCCCCACAGAGCCTGCCCCACCACCCAGGCTCTCCCAGACCAATGCAGACCCCAGCCAAGGGCTCTCCAGCCACCACCTGGCTCTGAGGTCCGGGAGTCCTGCCAGGTGGAGCTGGCCCAGGCCAAGGCCGGATTCTGCTCAGATGGTCACATTTGTCCATCTTGGAGTCTCAACCTTAAGAATGTGCCCAGAGGAAATGCCACCAGAATGGGTCACCTGTGGGCAGGGCCACGGGGCCAACCTGAAAGCAAATGAGGCAGGGGTCCCTGAATTTCACCCCAGCTGCCTGCCCCACAGAAAACAGAAGGGCCTGAACCCCCGCAGAGTCTGCGCCAGTGCTGCCAGGCTGGGTGCCACACAGGGCCCACTCTGTGCAGCCTGAGAATCCCAGGGCCTGCAGGACACCCTCCTCTCAACAAAGATGAGGCCCAGACAGTGGCTGAGCCAGGGTGCCCACCCCTGCACTCAGGGATGGCCCAGATCCCCACCACGACAACTGGACCCCCACATCCCTGCACTCAGGGATGGCCCAGATCCCTATGCCAGCCAGGCCTCAGCGTCCCAAGTCCTCACTCACACAGCAAAGGCTGTGCCCTGGGAACAGAGAACCCTGGGTCCCCTGAGACACAGCCCTCAGTGGCATTCCTAAGAGCACAGCCCCTGCAGTAGGCCCAGGGGCCCCTTCCAGGAGCAGCTCTGTGTACAGGCTGGGAGGTCGCAGGAGCTTACTGGGAGCCTGTGTTGACAGACCCTGTCCCACGGGAGACCATGCGTCTGACCAGTCAGCAAGGCCACAGGGGCGGACACTGGGGGCTTGATGAGAATGGCAGGAGAGGAGGAAGCTCTGAGAGGGCAAGAGCCTTCCCACCCAAGCCTGCCCCAGGCCGGGGCCATCCCAGCTCTCACCTTGGCCTTCTCGCTGGGCTCACTGGCTGTACCGTATGGGGTGTTGTGCAGCTCCTTGGACACCACACAGAGGAACTCCGCCTGGTCTTCGTTCCCATAGTTGTAAGAGGAGCCGATGCTGACCAGCTGCAAGGGAAGACACAGCCTGAGATGCAGCCCATTGAAGCCTGAGAGAGACGCAGCCAGGCTGACCGGCCCAGGCTCAGGACGTGCCTGCCACCGCGAAAGCCGCAGCAAAGACTGCCGACGCCTGAGGAAATGGATGGAAAACAAAGCCCCAGAACGCCTGCACGAGCACACGTGCGGCACCCCCACACCATGGCACGGCACGGGGTGAACTCGTCCTCTGCGAGGACCCTGAGCTTTCCTTGGCGCTTCCAGCTGGGACAAAAGGGGCTGCTGCCCCAGGGGGAGGGGCGCAGAAGGGTCCCTGAACTGGGGTGGAGGGAGAGGGGCAGCGGGAGGAGAGTGGAGGGCAGCTCTGATAGCCTGGAGGGAAGAGCTTGGGGCCCGCTGACTGGACCAAAAGCCGCTGGAGGAGCTGTGCTGCCCAGGAGTTCGGCCAGGGTGGGTCTGCTGCAGCCTGCTGGGCACACCCTTGGGCCACTCCAACCTGTCTCCCTCCAGGTGACCAGGCAGGCCAGGCCATGCAGGCCCAGGGCCAACCTGTCTCTCTGGCCAGGCATCTGGCCCATGGCTGGCTAATCTGGGCCCCTAGGAACTTCTGTGCTTTTAAAGGGAAAATTAAAATGCAATATGCAAATCACAAAAAGCATGCCAGCAGCACACCACCAAGCCAAAAAGCAGCTGGGTGGCACTCACAGTTTGGCCTCACTATGACCTGCACAGTTGGACCAATGGCCGGGAGAGCAACCCGCAGTTAGCTGCTGTTCCTGTGCCGCTGGCGGCTGACCCAGTGGGCAACAGTGGACCCAGCCCAGTGAGGCGGCCACAGGGGTGCTGGCATGGGCCCGAGCAGCTAAGGGTATCCCTGGGAGCACTCATGGCCATGCCCACCGGAGCCCCTGTGTCCTCACAGGCACCCCAGCCACTTCCCAAGCCTTGTTCGCAATCCCCTGCTGACCACTGGGGACCCTAGGTCCGGTCTGGCCACCTCCCAGCACCCCGCAGGGTCCCACCCCACAGCCGGGGCAGCTGGTCAGCCCAGCAGCTTCCCTACATGAACTGGGAGAAGGGGTCGCCAAGGGATGAAGCGTGCCAAGCAGGTCATAATCAAGGAACAGGGAGGACACCCGTTCTTTGCAATGGGTTCGGAATCCACCCAGAAGCGCTAAGGGCAAAGACCTGAAGCCGCCCCGGAAGGGAGGTGCCCACTACGGGCAAGACACATCGCTCCCTCCCAGACAGAAAAGTCACAAGACAGCTGCAAGAAGAGCACAGGTGCCACATGGGGATAGCCCTGTTCACGGACCCCGAGCTGCTGACACAGCTTCCCAGGGCCTCTTGACAATGGGGAGGTGGGGCTTGCCTAGCAGTGGAGATTTCTGTTCCCATGGGAGCCTCTGGCACGATTCTGGTGAGGTCAGAGCATGAGAAACATGCAGCCGCCAGTGCAGGGCAGGGCCCAGGCTGCTGGTCAGCTGCCCTGTCAGCACAGAGACCCACAGTCACCCCGGCCCCCAGCCTAGGGGTTCAGGGTGGACGGTGGGATGCAAATGTCTTTGGCGACATTTTAAGGGGAGGCTCAGAGTACCCTACAATGTGATTATTTTGAAAGACTCAAAGGAAAAGGTAGCTTTCATTCAGAGGGACACTGGCTGAGCCTGTCACTCCCACAACCTGGCAGGGCCACTGGGTCATGGACAGAATCTGCCCCAGACAGAAGCAAGTGACAGAGGAAACTCTTAGGACAGGGAGGGCTGGGCAAGGTCACTGTCCCCACCCTCAGTGTCTGCCTAGCACCAGGAACAGTGGCAGCCAGGCCGTGGGCAAGGGTTCCCCACTCAGAGGCCATGCCTCATGTGTCCTGAGGTCCCCGATGACAAGCCACAAGGCCACAGCACAGTGGCCCATGCAGCACTCAGGTGGCTCCCATGGAAGCTGCTGAAGAAGGCACGCCCTGCACAGACCCATCAGACCCCACCCGCCACAGCTTGGTAAAGCCAGGTGGAAAGAAGGCACGGGGGCCTAGCAGCACCTTCCAGCACAGGCAGGAAGGGAGGCAGCCTGAGAAGGGCATCAGGGCCTCCATATGCTTCACTGGAGTGAGCTGTGGGGGACGGGGGCGTGCACTGAGTGGTGGGCTTGCCAGGAGGCTCTGGGGACACCAATCCCCTGGTCACACAGAGGTGCCAGGTGATGTGAAGAAAGTGCAGCGCTGGGAAGAAGAGGCAGGCCAGGGAGGAGGGAAAGGTACGGGGCAGAGCCTGAGACACCTCTGCCCACCACACTCGAACTCCCACGGCTCCTCCAGTGGAAACAGGGCGCAGGCCACTGTCGTGAGCACCCCCGGAACTGCAGGAAGATGCCAGCAGCGAAGTCTGCATTTCCAGGAGCACTGAGCCCTGAGCCACTGTGAGTACAAGTTCAGCTGCAGCATGGCTGCCGCCAGCCTGGCCACGACCCCTCACCTGCTCAAACTTCCAGCCGTCAGACATGGTGGACACCATCTGCGTGAGCTCCTCCTCCTGGCATTGCAGCACGCGGTACACATGCTTCACAGGCACCTGCAAGAACAATGGGCACAAGTAAGGGCGGGCCACCCATGTCCCGCTGCTGCCTGTGGCCCCAGCCCAGGTGACCCAGGGAGGCTGAGGTTCACTCTCCAGTTCTCAGCGCAGGGCACGAGGCCCAAAGCAACCCTGAGCACATCCACAAAATCAAAACACGCGGCCCGAACAGCTGCTGTTTTCTGCTTCCTCGTTCGCCTCCAAAAATATTTCTATTTCTAAGTTCCAAAATAAAATGAGTCATGTTCCTGAAATCCCAAGAGCACCTGTGGCTCCACATGACGACACGAGAGCGTCCATTTCTGCTCCGCACGCAGGAACCATGCAGCCCTGAATTCACTGGTCAGGAAAGGCTCTGGCAGGCAGGGCCCTGAGAGCCAGTGGCAGACAAAGCTCACTCCCGGCTACCAGAAGAGGCTCCTGAACTTGCGCAGCAGCCTGGACTCAGGCCTCCTCAAGGCTGAGCTGCTTCCCAAAACTCCATCCACCTCCTAATCCCCCACCTGCCTGGCACACTTGCTATGCCCCTCTAGGCAGCTGTGGTCCTGGAAGTGATGGTGAGCCACCAGGGCCACCCGCCTGCATGGAGCTGCTCCCCAGTGGGCAGGGCGGCCCCATGTCCCAGACACAGTCATTACAGAGGACTCCGGCTGCAGACAGAGCTGGATGGAAACACAGCAGTGAGAAAGGGTTCAGGGATCCTTGGTCCTTGACCTTAAGATGGTGACTCATGCCAGGGATGTATGAGTGACAAAGGCACACAGTGGCCTCGAGGTCACACAACCGAGTGCCTTCTTCTGCAAGACAGTAAGATGCTACTGTGTGTCACAGCAAGACTGGACTGCAAGGACTCTCCCACCTGCACCATTTCTCACCCACCTGTGTCATACGGGCAGGTAGACTGAGGCAGGGAGCACCCACACAGCCCGGTCACACAACAGGGAAAAAAGCAGGCTGGACAAGGTGACCCAGGGTGTGGGACACAGCTCCTGCCCCACAGATAAGGAGCCCCTCCAGATCCCTCAGTGGTGCCAAGGGAACTCCAGCAGGAGGGGGAACTGGGCATGTCGCTAGGTGGCCAGTGGCCCTGAGTGGCCAGGCTAGGAGTCTCTGCATAGGGCCCAGGGCTCTAAGTGGACCGAGACTTCTGATGGCAGCTACAGCCACAGTGTGGCCCACACCCACTCCTGGTGCCTTCCCAAGGATGCTAAGCTGGGGCCGGGGCAGGCTCAGCTCTCAGGGACAAGACTGATGCCCAAGGCCCAGCAGTGGCCCCTCCACAGGAGGTACTGGGCACAGCCCACCAACAACCTGGGCTCCCCGGGCTGCAGAAGGGCTGCGCTAGGTGTGAGAGGTCTGTCTGTGGCGACTCGCCCCTCTTCCCAATAAAACCAAGGTCCTTCTGACGCCTGTGCAGATCCACATGACCCCTCTGCTGTCTCCCTCCAGTCATGCTAGCTGCAGGCCCTTGGCACCCTCTGCTCCCTACAAGATGCCATCCACCTCAGGGTCTCCCAGACCAGCCCTCATGGGGCCCTCCTTCCCTCCACGCGTCTCCCATGCCCAACTCCCTTACAACCATCCTTTGGGGGCTCCCAGAGGCTGGGCCAGGCAGGCTGAACGGATCCTTCAAGGGACCCTGGGGCGAGGCTGTAGACGGAGCTGGCGGGCACTGGGGTGGTGACAGAGGACAAGGGTCTCAGGGCAGGAGAGCCCCAGACTGCAGGACTCATGTGGGAGGCAGCCGATCGGGGGAGTAAGAGGGAGCCATTCCTTCACACCAGCCATAAAAGCTTCTAGCCTTAGTTATTTCTCTTACCTGTGATGTTTTGCTGTCTCGTTCTCTAATTTTGTCCTTTACAAGTTTTATTAACGAGGTGATATTGTAAAATTCTGCTTCCTCCAATACTCCTGGAATAAAGAAAAATAAATTGTCTATACTAAACCAAACGAAACCAAAGAATCCCCTGCAATGAGGACCCATGGCTCGGCCCAGCGTGAGCTGCTCAGGCCCCATCCTAACAGGCTTCCTGCAGACACGTTAGCCCTGCGGGGTTCCAGGATTATGGGTGGAGGGGCTGTGGCGAGAGGGCCGACGTGTGGACTAAATACCTCCAGCTCAGGTCACCCTAGGCAACTTCGAGCAACCTCCAGTGGCCCACCAGGTATGGAGTCACTGGTTACATGCAGCTCAGTGCATGCCTAAACTGAGGCCACGGCATGCAAGGGGTGGGATCTGGCATTTTCCCTCCAAGCCTGGAGGCCAAGGCTTCCTGCTGGGAACCTGCTCACGGCCACGCCACTGGGTGGGGTGCTGTGTGGGGCTCAGGCCTGCAGCCTTGTGTATATGTCTCAGTCACCTGGCACCTCAGTTTACCCCATTCAAAGGGAAGACTGTGGCTGGCTGAGAGGGTCACTTCCAGCTCTTCCCAAAGTCTGCCATCCTAAATGTGCCGCATTTAGGGACTGCACACCTCCCTTAAGAGCCTTAAGAGCAGATTCCACAGGTCTAGCCTCAGGGCTTCCTCACGGGTGGTCTCCAGACGAACCCACACATGGGACATGGTAGCTCAGGACAACACTCCGCCACCTACATAGCACAGAGCCACACAGGATAGAGATGAGAGCCTCAGAGTCACAGGCTTCCCAGCCCTGCACGGGTCCCGCACAGCCCCCTTGTCCAGCACCGAGGGCGAGTGGCCGCGTCGGAGGCGGGTTAGAGGCGGGCCAGCGAGCCCAGGCGGTTTGTGTCTAGCGCCTGTTTCTGAGCCAATCCCACTAGGGGCAGACTGAGATAAAGTGAAGCCTGGACTCAAACGGCTCCATGGCAGAACACAAGGGGCTGCCCAGGCGACCAGAGAGAGCGCATATGAAAGACATTGCCTGCCAAAGAGACAGGAGTGGGCAGCGTGGGTCACAGTCTCAGAGCGGGAGCAGGGCTGGGCCACAGCTCCCGTCACCCTGCGCCCCGCGTGAACTCGGAGGAGGCAGGCAGATACCGAGGCCCAGAGACCCAGAGCAAAAACGGAGTGAGACGCTGCCCAGTACAGACCGATGCACAGACACGGACGCCGGGGAGCAGGGCCACGCCTGCACGCAGGTGCCCAGAAACCCTCAGTCTTCATGGCAAGGCCTCGGGCTGTTCTGAGCCAAGCCAGCACTACAGCACACAGGCAGGCCAGCCTGGGCCCACGCGTGTGGGTGCCGTCCCTGCACCACCACCACTCAGAATGGAACACGGCAGCTGGCAGCAGCAGGCACAGTCCAGGTGATGGCACAGAGATACCACCCTTGGGCTGTCCCTGAGGGAGAGCAGGCCAGGGAACCAGGGCCCTGAGCCACACCGTGGGCATCACCGGGCATGTGCCTCACACACCTGCTCAGACCACCTCAGTCACAGCAGGGAGGAGCCCCTCGCCCCCTTGTGTCGCCAGCTGGAGCCTGCACAGAGGGAGCCCTCCAAGGAGCTGCAGCCGGGGAGGACCCCACAGCCACAGGGTCCCCAGACCTCCCTTCCGGCAGCTGCGCCGCTGCCCGTGGCCTCAGCACCAGAACGTAGGCCCCAGCTTCAGAGTACAGGGCCTGCTCCTCCCTGGGGGCCCAGGCTGCAGGCATCTGCGTCTTAAGTGGAGCCCGTGGCACCTTTGTCAGGCCCTTGCCCCCAAAGCTAAGGCACCTATGCTCAAAAGTCGGCTTACCTTCCTCCGCGAGGTCTTTGTTAATCACCAGTTTGCCATGTCTCAGGTAGTTCAGCACGGGCCCAAAATAGGTGGGGTCTCTGTCGATTAAATAGGCACCTGTTTCGTCCTAAAGAGAGCAGAGCATGGTGAGTCCTCCGTGAGAAGCCGACAGTTCCTGCAGGTCCACCAAGGCCCGGTCACATCAGGAGGCTTCGGAGGCACCAGGTGACCCAGGCCTCTCCCCAACAGACCTGAGCCTGCGGCATCTCGGGAAACCCCTGACGGTGTGGCCACGTCCTGCCACCTACAGCCTAACCCTGACCAGCCACCATCCCAGGTCTAAGTGAGTTTAAGTCTCTCTGTATGGAGACAGCCTGGCTCTGTGTACTCCAAGGTGAGGCCACTGTGCCCTGGACCTCTGTCCTCACAACTGCAAGACCTCTAGGAAAACACACATGAAAACCTCACCCACATCCTCTGGAGGCTATCGGCCGCTCTGCACCCCCGCCGCCGCCCCAGTGCCTCCAGGACAGCGGGCTTCATATGGGGCCCCTGCCACACTACACTCCTCCCACGTGGTTCAATTCTCTGAGCCCCACAACCTCTGGGCCTATGTAGGACACATCCAGACTCTGTGGACTCGGCACACTGGGCCTGCAGCTGCCTCCACAGCCCTCTCCCAGAGTGACACTGCAGAGCCCTGCATGGCCTGCCCTGAGACCACGTAGACCCTAGAACCCAGCTGAGCCGTGGGGCACCAGAGGCTGAAGGGTGAGCAGCAGGCTGAACCCTTGGTGGGAAATTCCAAAACTGGCTCCTCTGTGGCTGGCCTTATAGCTCTCCGGCCATTTCTTCCTGTGGATTCCTTCTAACTGGTGTGGTTCCTTGAGAAACAGGCCCTGTCTGGGCAGAGGGGAAGGTCAGGGACATCCGCGCCAGGGCAGGGAGGCAGTGGCGTGTGGAGGTGCTGCTCTCACCACTGCACTCTTTGAGTGCTTTCAATGGGAGATTTCCACATCCACAGGAAGTGCCAAGGTCTTAAACCAGGACCTCCAAATCCCACCAGGGTTCAGGTCTTGCTGTGGCCTGACTCGCTTCCACACATGTAGGCAAAGGTCTTGGTGCTCCCAGCTCAAGTGAGTCACGTGCTCCAGATAGGCCTAGCGCGTGCGGGGGCTACTCGTGGCGCCAGCCCAGGCCCCGACAGTGCCTAGCCCATGCGCAAGGGCCTTGGCAGCTCACTGCTGGTGTTAGGGATGTGGCTCGGTAGCCTCCACCCTGATGCAGAAACAACAAAAAATTAAGGAACATGGGAAAATGGGAAACACAAAATCATACAAAATTCAGGATATACTCCTAGGCTCACGGAGACAAAGGCAGCAAGGTCACCTTGGGGAGGTTTAGAACAGCGCCTGGGCCAACCTAGGCAGGGCCCCTGTGCTGCCCATAAGGCCAGCAGCAGGGCCTGCCCAAGCCCCCACAATACAAGGAAGGAAAGATGCCCCGGCCTGGTCACGCCTCTAAGTCTGGGATGAGGAGAGGCCACCACGAAGCCAGCGAGATGCTGCGGGCCGGGCGTGGGGGCGCTCTTCTTCCTGGCTTTCCAGTGCCTTCCACGGCTTACACAACCAGCACAGGCTGCACTTGATTTTCAGGAAGGTTCATGGTGTTTTTTTTTTGTAAAAGAGCCATAATTAAGACTGTTTTCTTGATAAGTCATTTCCCTCGTCTTCCCCGCATCTCACTGAATTGGCATCTGACCTACTTGTGGCCAGGCCCAAGATGGCATTGAGTGGGCCCAGCAGACTGGGCTGAGCCACCCATCTCCAGGGGTCCCAGCTTTCAGCTGGAGCCACGGGCCGTAGGCCAGGCAGGGCAGTTTCCAAACCACAAAGGAGAGGGTGACCCTGGACACGGGAGCACATGGGAGGCAGCGCCGAGCCAGGGCACACACAGCCCTGGGAGATGGAGAAAAGACCCCGCGGACAGAGCTGACTGCTTGCCCACTCCCCAAGTCCACAGGGCAGCTGCAGATGGACATCTGGTCAGGAAAGCAGTGCTCAGAGTAGTCTGGTAACAAGCTTGGCCACTCTGTTCATCTCACCAGACTCCGGCTGCAGCTCTCCACCATCCATGCTGTTGCCCAGCAAAGCAGCAGGGGCAACGTGGGGGTCCCCCAGCCTCTCAGGCACACGTCCCTAATGCAACCAGCAGCCTTGAAAATGGCAGTGAAGGGCTGGGAATGCTGGCTCACGCCTGTAATCCCAGAACTTTGGGAGGCCAAGGCAGGCGAATTACCTGAGATCAGGAGTTCAACACCAGCCTGACCAACATGGCAAAACCCTGTCTCTACTAAAAATACAAAAATTAGCTGGGCATGGTGGAGGGTACCTGTAATCCCAGCTACTAGGGAGGCTGAGGCAGGAGAATCGCTTGAACCCAAGAGCCCCGCTGCAGTGAGCCAATATTGTGCATTGCACTCCAGCCTGGGCGATACAGCGAGGCTCCCTCTCAAAAAAAAAAAAAAAAAGGAAAACCGCAGTGAGGAATGAGGGTGGAGACTGGCAAACTCTCACGCCAGATGCTGAACGGAACATAACCCTGCTGCCGCCCACTGCTCCCGCAGCTCCCGGAGCTCCGCACAGAGGCTCGGTCAGCCCTGCGGCTCTCAGTCACTCCCAGCGCTCGGAGACACGTGCCACCAGAGGGGACGAAATCAAGAGGGTGAGGTGCCCTGAGCCAACTCTGCCAAATTGCCCCACAGAAATCTAGACGCGAAGGCATAGAATTTTCTGTGCACCAACATCCGCAATCAACCTAATTAGAAATACTGAGTTTTTACTCTGAAATTATCCGATCTCGCACACAAAAGCTTCACCACTACTCTCTCTTCTGTTTTGTTTTATGCAGATGTGTGGTGTCTTTGGCCCATGAGAGGCCTTTGATGTCACCAATTACTAATGGGGAAACTGAGGCCAGAGAGCAAGGAGGCTTGTCCAAGGCACCCAGATTCGGAGAGCGGGGGGAACCCTGCGCCCTGATCGCCAGGCCTGCTGCCTCCCCACTACCCCTCCCTTCCATTGCTTCTGGGCCTCACCCAGCACAGAAACTGGAATTTGGGAGGTCCGTGCCCCACGCATGACTCAAAGCTTAGTGAGAAGCAGACGTGTGTGGTCTCATGACCTGGCCCTTCACACGAGGTCCAGCGGCTTCTCTGGGAAGAAACATGCTTCAGGTGCACCACAGGGGGTCTTGCCAAGCTGAGGTCGCTGCAGGGTCCTGCTCTGCTCGGCAGGAACTGGAGCCCTCTCAGAAGCAGGGGTCTCAGGTTTCTTGAAAGAAAACTCGGGGGCTGCCCAGGAAGCCCTGCCCTTCCCACAGCACCAGCACCCAGAGGTGGAGACACACCCTGTGGGGGCCTGTCCTGCTAGGGTCAGCCAGAGCTCTGGGTGGCAGCAAGGAGACTGGAAGGGAGAGGCATTCCTGGCCATACACACGGCCTTCAGCGGCCTCTGGCGCATCACCAAAAGCTGACAGGGCTGAGTGTGGCCAGAAGTGGACGTTAACAGAAATTAAGTGCGGCTGGCTGAGTGTGGTGGCTCACACCTGTAATCCCAGCACTTTGGGAGGCTGAGGCAGGTGGATCATGAGGTCAGGAAGTCAAGACCATCCTGGCTAACACGGTGAAACCCCGTCTCTACTAAAAATTCAAAAAAATTAGCCAGGCGTGGTGGCGGGTGCCTGTAGTCCCAGCTACTCAGGAGGCTGAGACAGGAGAATGGTGTGAACCCGGGAGGCGGAGCTTGCAGTGAGCCGAGATCGCACCACTGCACTTCACCCTGGGCGACAGAGCGAGACTCTGTCTCGGAAAAAAAAAAAAAGAAAGAAAAAGAAATTAAGTGCAGCTGCAGGAAGAAAAAAGCGTTCTTGGCATACTCTTTCTAAAAGCTAAGTACACTCACATCTGTAATTTCAGCACTTTGGGAGGCCAAGGTGGGCAGATGACCTGAGGTCAGGAGTTCGAGATCAGCCCGGCCAACATGGCAAAACCCCATCTCTACTGAATATACAAAAATCAGCCAGACATGGTGGCTGGTGGCTCGTGCCTATAATCCCAGCTACTTGGGAGGCTGGGGCAGGAGAATTGCTTGAACCTGGGAGGCAGAGGTTGCTGTGAGCCGAAATCACCCCAGCCTGGGGAACAGAGCGAGACTCCATCTCAAATAAATACATAAATAAATATTTAAAAATAAAAACCAAGTATAAGCATGAGATGAAGATTGCCAGGCACAACCTCTCCTGACTGCACTGGCCTGGCACCAGGTACGGGGCGGGGGCACCACATCTGTCATCTTCGGGAGAGGATGTCACCCTTACTTTACAGAGGAAGAAACTACAGCTCACAGGGACACGAAATCACCCCAAGTCACGAGGCAGGCCCGGGGTGGGCAGAGTCCAACCCAGGCTCCCCAACTCCAAGGAAGATGCTCCGTCACACCAACCCCAGGCCAGAATGTTCTAGGTGCTCTGCAGTCCAGGGAGAGCTGCCCAGTTGACGCCCACGGAGAACAAGCACATCCTGGGAGAGAGATGGCTTGCTGGCCCCTCCGCTATGAGGACCCCTCCCATGGTGCCACGCAGGCAGGTTCTTCCCCAGCCTTTAAAGACCATGCCTGGGGACTGCTAACCTGAGATGTGGAGGGGGGATCTGCTAAAAGAACCAAAGTGCCTACGAGAATCTGAAAAGGAGTCCCTGGGATGCCTGGTGGCTAACAACAGGGCTGGGGAGAGACCAGGCAGCAGGTGCCCCATCACAGCCACTGCTCTCTTCTCTGACCGGGGACCAGCCCTGGCGAGGCTTTAGACCTCACTCTATCTTGACCTTTCAGAGCAAAAACGGCCACACACAATCCGTAAGCAAACGGGCATCTCTGCATTCCTGTAAAACTTTACTTGCAAAAACAGGCGGGTGGGCCAAGTTTGCCTCATCCAATCAACTGAAGGCCTGAACAGAACAAAAAGACTGAGTAAGAGTCAACTCTCCCTCTCTCTGCCTGACTGCTTTACACTAGAACATTGGTCTTTTCAGACTCAGACTGAAAAATCTGTTCTTTTTGGATCTCAAAGCTACTGAGTTTCAGAATAAAACTACACATCAGTTTTCTGGGACTTCAGCTTGTTGACTGCAAATGCACTACATGCATGGTTACGGGTGTAGAAACGCTTGAATTCTGTGAGGGAGGAAGGCAGTAAAAAGATGTGGAGTGAGTTAATTATTGAAATACCGTGTATCAAGTGTTCTAAAAGTACCATTTTCTGATGCTGTGAGAGTGCTGTGCCAAGTCATCAAGGATAAGGGGAGATTTTCTGATTAGAGTGGTAAGTAAATTTTAATCCACACAAAAATGAATCAGGTATAAGAAATATAAGGTATTGGAAGGTGAATGAATATAATTTCCAAAGGATCTTAAATTAGTTCAATATAATTATATTATAGGAGTAGAGCTGTCAGATATTAGGAAGTGATAAAAGATGAAGAGAAAAGGAAAACAATTAAGAGAACAAAACCTACATTGTAAGCTACATCAATTCACTGTGACATGATGTAAATACTTGAAAGGTCACTTTTCTTCAGTTGAAAAGTGAATGACATGAACGAATATGTTCAGAAAATTACTTTGAGATTGTTTAGGTAATGTTATCCAGCCAAGAGACAACATACAAGCATAGAAAGACAACACTGAATTTTATGTTTACCTTCTATCTAGAAATAAGCAATACAAAAATTTTGACAATATAATGCATGGATTAGCATTAGAATAAATGTATGTGTAAATATATTAATATTGCAGATGCATGATTAATATTTGCTTTGTACTGATAGGTATGTGCAATGACAAAAATGTGAAAGTCATTGTTATAGGCCAAAATGCACAACATTCCATATGTAATTTAGGTCTCTCAGAGAAGATCATTGGCCTTATCAACAAGTAACAGTTTATATAAGTGTTCAAGCATTGTGAAATATGATCATTCAGTATTAAACACCTAAATTTCAAAAGAGGCCAAGTTCGATGGCTCATGTCTATATTCCTAGCACTTTGGAAGGCTGAGGTGAGAGGATCAGTTGACCCCAGAAGTTCAAGACCAGCCTGAGCAACATAGTAGGACTCTGTCTCTACAACATAAAAATTAAAAACAAAAAAATTAGCCAAGTGTCGTGGCACATGGTGGTAGTCCCAGCTACTCAGGAGGCTGAGGTGGGAGGATCACGTGCGCCTGTGGGATTAAGGATATAGTGAGCCATAATTACACCTGTACTCCAGCCTGGGTGACAGAGAGAGACTCTGCCCCAAAATAAATAAATAAATAAATAAATAAATAAATAAATAAATATTAAAAGAACACTAGACATTTGTTTTATTCTACCAATCCTGAAGTTCAATTAAAACAAACACAGAAATGTTAAAATTAGATAAATTGTATCAATTAAAACATGATATATAATACCTATAAACAAATTTTGTATGTATGTCTACCTTTAAATAAAAAGAGTGTTCAAAGTTTACAAAGGGATATAAAAGACAAAAATGTGAAAATCTTTTATCTTTATGGTAAAATTATAAAGCTATTAATATAAATTAATTTAAATATTTAGTATGCTTAAAATTATTAATAGAATTTTGGATTATCTAGCTGAAATAATACTAAAATTCATTTGGGAATCAGGAATCATTCAAATATAGCCAATAAAATATGGTAAAAAGCCAGTTGAATCATTATTGTAAAAAACATTGCACAATCCTTTTCTTACTTTTTTGAAAATAATATATTTTAATTGGATCCCAAACAATACTTAAACAATAAAACAAGGGGAAAATCACTTTCTTCTATCTCCTCCTTGAAAGACAGGGGTCAACCAGGGTGTAGACCACGGGCATCTAGGCCAGACAGGCAACTTAAACCTGTGACCCAACAAAGTTATGACAATTGATATTCACTCATGTCCTGTAGCTCAAGATAATGCAAACTGAAAAGAACCGAGAGCTTATTTCCAAGTTGATGATAAAAGATGTCATTTTACTCATAACACTATTTATTAGAGTGTGATCCATGAATCACATGAATCATGGATCACACGAATCATTATATGGGTTCCCAAATAAAAGTGCAAATTTGGGGAAAGTTCTGTCAAACCTAATTTATTAATATTCTTAGAAGTGAAACCAAGGGATCCACAATTTTAACAAGTATTAAGTGATCATTAAGTACATACTTTTTTCGTTGTTTTGAAACAGAGTCTCTCTCTGTCATCAAGCTGGAGTGCAGTGGCGCAATCTCGGCTCACTGCAACCTCCGCCTCCCGGGTTCAAGCAATTCTCCTGCCTCAGCCTCCCTGGTAGCTGGGACTACAGGTGCACGCCACCACACCCAACTAATTTTTGTATTTTTAGTAGAGATGGGGTTTCATCAGGTTGGTCAGGATTGTCTCGATCTCCTGACCTCATGATCTGCCTGCCTCAGCCTCCCAAAGTGAAGTACATATATATATTTAAGTTTAATTGTATAATTTCCAATTGTATGTCTTGGAGATTTAACAGATTTAGTTTTGTTAATCCCAATACTATGAGTTATGAGTCTTGATAATACCATATAACAGTTTGGTCAAAGGTGGTAAGTAATAAGTTATACTTATTACTTAGGTGGTTTCAGTTTGTCGTCAATTAATAAAGCACGTCTATGTACTAAAAAGATATGACATTACACTTTTCTTAGAATATTACAAATACAGTATTTTAAAAATAATTTTGTTTTTTGAAATATTTATATATAGATGAGGATTGTAATTATCAGTGGTCTTTGTCATCAGAGAGATTTGTCTTTGTATTACTTTTCCATTTCCTCATCTACAGAGGGGCAATAAGTATAATTTTATATAAGACTGTTTTGAGAGTTAAAGTACACGTGGTTCAATGTTTGGCAAATTTTAAGTGCTCAGCCAGTGTTATATTACACACTATCAAGCATATAATACACAAATACACATATGTTAGTTATTACGGTGAGAATAGATGGTTCCAGACAATCACAGTTAATCTTGTCTTTAAATAGTTATTGACAGGCAAAGAAACAACATGTACAATTAATGGCCCTGAAGATTTTAAATGTAAGTTACAAACAAAAACATCCAAGTGTAATCTAAGCATGCATATGTATATATACATATATATAACAAACTAGTTAATTATAGCATATGTATATATGTATGTATGAAAATATAACAAAGATATATTGAGACTTTATTTATCATGTATGTATATATGTATAATTATAGCATTATATGCTATAATTATTGGTTGTAATATTGAATAGTATATCATTGCATATCAGTATTGACATAGGACCCAAATTAGCATATATTTAATTTCTTTTTGTAGTAAAAGTTAACCTATAATTCTCTATTACTTAAAATATCTTTTTGTTACATAAATTTTATTAAATTTATGTAACCTAAATATAGCCCATAGTGATTGACATTGCTATTTTAATTGAAGAACTGCTTATTTATACAAATGGTATTTTTCTATGAAAACCACTCTTGTACCTGTGTTAAAGAAACTGTGGCAACAGCAGTGGCTTGGAAAGAGAAATAAAAAATGTAAATACTGCAAAGCGCTATAGAAGATTAAGTTGAATTTCCATGTCTTCTTAGTTGATATCTCCTGCTTTTCATCTACTCTTTGATTCATTTTTTAAAAAATTCTCAAGTGATCCTGTTTGAATCTCTGGTGTGTGTGTGTGTGTGTGTGTGTGTGTGTGTGTGTGTGTGTGTGAGAATCTTTGCCTCATCTTTTCTGCATGTACCACATAGCAACAATCCTCATTGTCACATCCCAGCATCCTCTACTCTTTTTCCTTCTGCCACACATGGCAATTATGGAATCAGATCTATCCCTCCTCATGAAAAGCCAAAAGAAAAAATAATCCCTAATCTGTAACAAAGAGATTTATGAAGATCAGCAGGATTAATTATATGAACAGGTAACATTTCAATGGACACTGAATGAATGAAAATAGCACTATTATTAGTAGGAGTAGTCTCTGGGTTTGGTAAGATTATAATTAGTAGAGCCTATTTAAGGGTAAAAATCATAAATTTAAATCTAAACCTAATTTTTATTTTGATTTTAATTATTATACGTATAGGTTAAAAAGATAAAAGAAAATATATTTCACTAAACTGTTAATATATAATAAGAAAAACATAGTAACATCTTTTGGCACATTCAGTGTATTTTTTTTCCTTTTTATAAAGAGAATGTATTATGTTACCATAATCATTCTTAGATTTGCGATTGTGTTTTCCTGATAGAATCATCACTTATTACCATTTATTCTGTCAGTTAAAATCATTTAGCTTAGCATTCTGTAAATAAGTGAGCTGTCATTTGGTAATATTTTTCAAAAATGTAAATGCCAGTAACTTTTTCCTTCAAAGTCATACTTCTAGTACCTTTGGAATCTTTTATTTTAGAAAGGTGATATAGAATATTTATATTTTTAAAGAATATTAATTGTGAAAATAAAATAAAGATGCACTGAGATACTTAAATTTTTTATCAATACAAACGATTATTTTTTTCTATATGGATATTTGTAAATGATCATAGAGTCAGGACAATTTTTTTGCAAAGGTCACAAGTTAAAAGTCAGTTATACTTACTAAGATAACTAGATTGCTTTGCTAGTAAAATGTATGAAAATTTTATCATTTCAATGTCTAAAAGAACATTTTATAGTTGGAAAATAATCAGTCATTTAGGGTAGTATATTTCTAATTAAAAGACATTAACTTAACTTCCTATTATATAGAGTATAGATCCAATTTCAATCTATCTTTCAAGTCCCATTTATAATGGATGTTTCTGATGACAAATTCTGAGACTAATCTCAAATAGTATTTTGTCAAACAAAATGAAAAAAACTATGGAAAGTGAACCTAAAAAAGGCGAAATAGAAAACATCTTCAGGATAGAATCAGACAAACTTACCTAAAAACAGTTTTCATTGCTATTGAGATTTATCTGTCATATGCTCTGAAGTAAAACAGAAAGAGTCCATGGGGAGAAAGAAAATGATTCTTTCATCTTAGCACCTTCTCTCCTATCACTGTGGCTTCCTAATTTTACCAATTATATGAGGTAGAGGTAGAACTAGAGGCAGAGATAGAGAGAGAGAAAAAATATATATTAACACCATAGATAAATTCTCCTGCCCTATTCTCAGGCCCAACTTTAGAGGTAATTGTATTGATCCGATTCTGCTCTTCCTCCTGTGTTAGTTTGCTAGGGCTACCATAACGAACTACTAGATTCTTGGTGACTTAAATAACAGAATGTATTGTCTCTCAGTTTGGAAGACTAGAAGTCAGAGATCAAGGTGTCAGCAGAGTTGGTTCCTTCTGAAGCGCTAATGGAAGGATCTGTTCCAGGACTCTCTCCTTGGCTTGTAGCTGGCCAACTTCTCCCTGTGTCTTCCCTCAGTACCTGTGCCCAGATTTTCTCTTCTTACAAGGATAACAATCTTACTGCATTAGAGCCTACAGTAATGACTTCAATTTAATTAATTACCTCTGTAAAGACCCTGTATAAAAATATGGCACATTCTAAGGTCATCTGGGTTCAGATATCAACATGAATTTTACAGAGACACAATTCAGCCGTTAACTGATTAATCCCCTAATAGTGAGCATTGTTCATACAAAAGTTAATAAAGTTGTTATAGAATTTTGTGTTTAATAACCACAAAAATACTTATGAAATACAAAGATTTTAACTTTTTATACTAATCTTCATCTTCCTTCTCATATTTTATATGTATTTAATACTATAATTAAAGTTCTATACCAAAGGTTTTATGTTCTATATGGATAATATCTTTCTTGTGCCACCCATGTCCCCTTTATTTTGAAGAGACAGAATCTTTTTGGACACCCAGGCTGGAGTGCAGTGGTGCAATCATGGCTCACTGCAGCCTTGACCTCCCAGGTTAAAGTGATCCTCCTATCTAAGCTTCCCAAGTAGCTTGGACTACAGCCACATCCCCTCTGACTAGATTTTTTAAATTTTTTGTAGAGATGAGGTCTCCTGGAGTTGCCCAGACTAGTCTTGAACTCATGGGCCCACGTAATCCTCCTTCCTCAGCCTCCCAAAGTGCTGGAATTACAGGAATGAGGCACTGCACCTGATCTCTTGCCCTTTTCTGATTTGTTTTCCTCTGAATTTCATTTTGATTAGTGGTTGTTCACAGAATAAGTATATGCCTTTTTATTATTTCCATTAAGATAAAAATCCAGTTTCTTCTTAAAGATATTGTACTCTGAGTTGGCTGAATTGTCTGAATTTCTGTGAGAATTTGAACAAAATTATTTCTTAATATGTTGCGGGAAGTCAGGGACCCCAAACGGAGGGACTGGCTGAAGCCACTGCAGAAAAACATAAATTGTGAAGATTTAATGGACATTTATTAGTTCCCCAAATTAATACTTTTATAATTTCTTACACCTGTCTTTACTTCAATCTCTGAACATAAATTGTGAAGATTTTATGGACACTTATCACTTCCCCAATCAATACCCTTGTGATTTCCTATGCCTGTCTTTACTTTAATCTCTTAATCCCGTCATTTTCTTCGTAAACTGAGGAGGATGAATGTTGCCTCAGGACCCTGTGATGATTGTGTCAACTGCACAAATTGTTTGTAGAGCGTGTGTGTTTGAACAATGTGAAATCTAGGCATCTTAAAAAAAGAACAGGATAACAGTGATGTTCAGGGAACAAGGGAGGTAACTGAACTGGCCGCCGGTGAGCAGGACAGAACAGAGCTATATTTCTCCCCTTTCAAAAGCAAATAGGAGAAATATCGCTGAATTCTTTTTCTCAGCAAGGAATATCCCTGAGAAAGAGAATGTGCCCTGAGGGTAGGCCTATGAATGGCCCCCTCAAGGCGTGCCATCTTTTATGGTCGAAACTGAAGGGATGAAATAAGCCCTGGTCTCCTGTAGTGCTCCCAGGCTTATTAGGATGTGGAAAATTCCTGCCTAATAAATTTTGGTCAGACAGGTTGCCTGCTGTCAAACCCTGTTTCCTGATAAGGTGTTATCAATGACAATGCGTGCCAAAACTTCATTATCAATTTTAATTTCACCTCATCCGGTGGTCCTGTGATCTCGCCCTGCCTCCATTTGCTTTGTGATATTTTGTTACCTTGTGAAGTATGTGATCTCTGTGACCCACACCCTGTTCGTGCACTCCCTCCCCTTTTGAAAATCGCTAATAAAAACTTGCTGGTTTTACGGCTTGGGGAACATCACGGATCCTGCCGACATGTGATGTCTGCCCCGGACACCCAGCTTTAAATTTCTCTCTCTTGTGCTCTTTCCCTTTATTTCTGAAACCAGCCAAGACACCCAGGAAATAGAAAAGAACCCACTTTAAACATCAGGAGTGGGTTCTCCCGATAATATATATCACAATACTCAGCATTCTTTCAATTACCTTTTAAAAATTAATTCTATCTTTCCTGGAAGTCTTGCTTTGTTTTCATATTGTTTTTTAAGTTAGGCACCATAATTAACTCTTTATTACTATTATACATTTTACAAAACTATTGACTTAGTCTTATACAATTGTTTTTCCTGTATACAGAATTCCAGTCTTAAATTATTTCCCCACTAGAGTTTACAATTAACATCTAATGTTGCCAATTAAAAAAAATGTGGCAACCATGTGAATCTAATTTATTTGTAAATACCTTCTTCTTTATGTTCCTCCTTCCACAGAAATTCATTGCAGTACTCTGATGTAAAGGGCCCTGAAATTTATTAATGGGAATTAGCTTTCATGATGATAGAAGATGAGAAGTCCCAAGATTTGAAGTCAGTGCTAGTTGGAGACCCAGGAAAGCCAATGTGTAGCTCCAGTCCAAAAGCTGGTAGGCTCAAGTCCCAAGAAGAGTTGACATTTAAGTCCAAAAACCAGAAAAGACCAATGTCTCAGATCAAAGTAGTTAAGCGAGAAACTTCAGCCTTTTTGTTCTACTCAAAGCTTTAACTGATTGGATGAGCCCAACTCATTTTAGGAAAGGCAATCTCCTTAACTAAACCTACCAACTCAAATGTCAATCTCATCCAGAAACATCCTCAAAGATACAGCCAGAATAATGTTAGGTCAAGTGTTTAAGTACTGCATGGCCCAATCAAGCTGACACAAACTATTAACCATCATAGGTAGCAAACACACGTTTATAATGTGTTTGTTATTCTTATGATGTATATCATATTATTTATGCAGTTGATTCTTGTTCTTAGCAGTTATGTTCTATAGCATAGTTACTAACTCTGAATTAGTGAATACTAGAACATTGCTTCTAGGGAAACTACAAGCTTAGATTTTTGTGAACTTCTAATCGGAACATTTTATTCAACATATCAATATATAACTTTGCTTTATGTGTGTTTTTCCTTAAAGCCATTTTATGCAATGTAGTGTTGATTCATAAACATTGAACTCATGGTCAACAGCATTATAACTCATGCTTCATTTAAGCTTATCTAACACAAGTACAGTATGTTCTGCATAACTCACATTATATCTGTCTTGTGCTTGGGAACACCAGAAAGCACTTAAGCATTATATTTCAGGTCATTTAAGCAGCAAAATCACCAACAGAAAGTAAAAGATGTAAAAAATGTGATACTACACAGACTGCATAAAGGATATTTAAAAAAAAAAATTACAGTTAATATAAGACAACAGAGCTTTGCCTTAACTTCATCTGGGAATGTGTACTCAAGTGACCCAAGTTTTTCACCACTGTACATGTCCATAAATGACTGCAAAAGTGTCTTGAGAGGTGATTTTGATGTTACAAATAAATCTTAGCTAGCATGTGCATTCTCAAATACAGAATTCACAAATAATGAGGCTCGAATGTATATATTACTATTTCATAGGTGCTGTTATAAGCATGTATCTTCTTTAACTTACAATAAACCTGGGATCTACTTAATGTTTTATCTCTGTTTTGGAAACCAGGAAGATTTTGCTCAGAGATGATTAAGTAAATTATCTAGAGGAATAAAGCTAGTCAGTGTGGGATCTAGGAAGGGGATGACTCTGGACACTTGGGCTCCAAAGTCTCTCCAATCTCTATGCCTTTCAAGATCAACTAGAAAATGAGTTCTTTACTTTTACCAAAATATTTGATTCCAAATATTTTATCCAAATATCTAGATTAGAACATGTTACCATAATTTAAATAGCAGACAAATACAAGGATTAGGTCTTGTTAATAATTTGTGGTTAAATACAAAACATTTGTTTGAAAATGTGAAACATGAAAACATAACTTACTATTTTGTAATCAACTCTTTTAAACAATATTATTATTTAGCAATTTATAAAAATTAAACATTTAAATTAGTTGAAAAATAAAGAGTAAGTGTGTGATTATAAGGAAGTTTTGCAAATTTCACCGCAAATAAATTAATAATTAAGCACATTTTAAATGTGGGTGCTTGTTGAATTATCTGCTTTTGTTGTAAGTTGTGATCAAACATGATTTATTTGCTTAGAAGCTTTTTATTAAGTCGTTAGGATGACATAGATAAGGAAACAAACAGAGCTTCTATTTCCAGGCAGCTTCCTCTCTGGCTCAGAGCAGGTGCTTTCATTGCTTTTATACTTCTCCTATGGGTGAGTTCTTCCAGTTCCTGAGGAGGTGGTAATGCGCATCAGTTTCATCAATACCAGCTTCATTCCAAGGAGTGTCATTCTGAAAATAGCAGGAAACACATAAACCATCTGCATTTAAGTACTTGACATTTTGGTGAAATACAACAGCTATACCAAAAACTACAACTGTTTGACTTGAATTCACTTGATTTTTTTTTTCTATTTTTACGAGGCAAAGGTTCAAAGAAAGCACAGTTACTGTTTAATGAAAACAGCAGGCAATGCATTGCACAGAGAACTGCTCTTCTATTCCCATTTGAGAGACCTGAATTTTAAAAACTGAATTCCTCCTTCAAAATCATCCTACTTTTTATTCAAATTTTAAACATTCAGGTTACCAACTGTTTGAAGAATTGAATGAGATTTTCAATTTGAAATTGACATAAGAATCTTTTTTGTTCCAACTGGGAAAAGGAATTCAGCTTGGTGCTTATGAATTTTTATATACAATGTAATAGCTTTTTTAAAGAAGACAAAAAAATTCATAATACTATTTTTCCCTCCTTTTTTTCTTTTTTCTTCCCTCCTTTCCATGATCATACTCTTTCCTTTGTTTTATTTCTTTTTTTCCTGCCCTCTCCAACTGGCTTCTCTCCTATAGCATTCAGTCATTTCACTGAGTCATAACTACTTGATTCTCTCATTCATTCTCTGCATATTCATTTCCTGCATATTTTCATTGCAGGCCTAATATGTACCTCTCTCCATTATATGTGCTATGGATAATATTCAAAAGTCTTTGTACTCATGCAGCTTAAGTTCAAGTAAGAGAAAATTATATTAAGTTAAATCAGAAATTTAAGCTGTTTTATTTACATGAATTATATTTTTTCTTAATAATTTATATTATTATAAAGCATTTGAATATATCATATATTTTCCTCACCATCACTACCTGTTTCTAATTTTGAATAAAAAAAAATTCAGCATTGTAAATACAACACAAATTTATATATATTTCCTACCACAATGAAATCGAAGGTATATTGCATGGAATTTAGGAAATATATCTGAATTCAGTAGGTCTAAAGCCTCTAAATCAACATAGAAATCTGAAAGTCGCTGGTCTTCTGACCAAACACCAGACCAATGGGTTAGATCCTGAGAAAATGTGGTTCCTTAATGATTTGCTTTATATACAGTTAATTGTCAATCCTTTTATTTTCCTTCTCTCTCTTCCTTTGAAAAGATGTGCATTTGTGTATTACTTCGTTCTCATGCTGCTATGAAGAAATACCCAAGACAGGGTAATTTATAAAAAGGAGGTGTTTAATTGACTCACAGTGGCACATAGCTGGGAAAGCCTCAGGAAACTTAACAATCATGGCAGAAGACATCACTTCACAGGGTGGCAGGAGAGAGAAAGAGTGCAGAGCAAAGGGGAAGGCACCTTATAAAACCATCAGATCTCCTGAGAACTCATTAGCACAAGAACAACATCGGGGAAATCACCCTCATGATTCAATTATCTCCACCTGGTCCTGACCTTGACATGTGAGGATTATTACAATTCCAGGTGAGATTTGGGTGGGGACACAGAGCAAAACCATATTATCCTGCACCTGGCCTCTGCCAAACCTCATGTCCTCACATTTCAAAAGACAATCATGCCCTTACAACAGTCCCCCAAATCTTAATTCATTCTAGTATTAACCGAAAAGTCCGAGTCCAACCTCTCATCTGAGATCAGGCAAGTCCCTTTCACCTATAAGCCTGTAAAATCAAAAGCAAGTTCGTTACTTCCTAGATACAATGGCGTGTCTAGTCTCTGCAGCTTTTTCACATGTGCAGTGCAAGCTGTCAGTGAATCTGCCATTCTGGGTTCTGGAGGACAGTGGCCCTCTTCTCACAGCTCCATTAGGCAGTGTCCCAGTGGGGACACTGTGTGGGGGCGTCAACTGCACATTTCCCTTCTGCACTGCCTTAGAAGAAGTGTCCCATGAGGTCTCTGCTCCTCCAGCAGACTTTTGCCTGGACATCCAGGTGTTTCCAAACATCCTCTGAAATGTAGGCAGAGGTTCCCCAACGTCAATTCTTGACTTCTGTGTACCTGAAAGCCCAACACCACATGGAAGCCGTCAAGGCTGAAGCAATGTCCTGAGCTGTACCTTGACCTCTTTTAATCAGAGCTCCATCTGAAGCAGCTCGGACACAGGGCACCACGTCCCAAGGCTGCAAGGGGGCCCTAGGTCTGGCCCACAAAACCATGTTTTCCTCCTAGGACTCCAAACCTATGATGGGTGGCCTGCCATGAAGGTCTCTGACATGCCCCAAGGACATTTTCTCCATTGTCTTGGTGATTAACATTTGGTTCCTCATTACTTATGCAAATTTCTAGCAAGGGCTTGAATTTCTCCTGAGAAAATGGGTTTTTTCCTATTGCATCATCAAGGTGTACATTTTTCAAACTTGTATGTTCTGCTTCCTCTTGAATGCTTTGCCACTTAGAAATTTCTTCCACCAGATATCATAAATCATCTCTCTCAAGTTCAAAGTTCCACAGATCTCTAGGGCAGTGGCAAAATGCTGCCAGTCTTTTTGCTAGAGCATATCAAGAGTCATCTTTATTCAAGTTCCCAACAAGTTTCTCATTTCCATCTGGGACCACTTCAGTCAGGACTTCATTGTCCACATCACTAGCAGCATTTTGGTCAAAGCCATTCAACAAGTCTCTAGACTAAAGTTTCAAACTTTCCCTCACCTTTCTGTCTTTTGAGCCCTCCATGTCTCTAGGAAATTATTAACTTTCCACATGTTTCTGTCTTCTTCTGAGCTCTCCAAACTGTTTCAATCGCTGCTTGTTACCCAGTTCCAAAGTCGCTTTCACATTTTTGGATATCTTTACAGCAGCACCCCACTACTCCCAGTACCAATGTACTGTATTAGGTCATTCTCATGCTACTATAAAGCAATACCCAAGACTGGGTTTTAATTGCTCACAGTTTGCATGGCTGAGGAGTCCTCAGGAAACTTACAATATGGAGGAAGGTACTTCTTCACAGGGCAGCAGGAGAGAGACGTGCAGAGCAAAGTGGGGAAAAGCCCCGTTTAAAATCATCAGATCTCAGGAGAACTCACTATCATGAGAACACCACAAGGGAAACTGCTCCCATGATTCAATTATCTCCACCTGATTCCACCCTTGATATCTGGGGATTATTACAATTCGAGGTAAGTGTTGGGTGTCTGGAGCATAAATATATTTTTTTCCTCCACAGAAAGACCGAGACAACTTTTCATGTCATTTAATTTAAATGTAAAACAAAATTGTTGGTATAAATTGCATGCTTCCTATGAACATATAGATATGTGTATATATCTGTATATATACTGTGTTAATACCACCCTGCAATAGCTTAGTCCCTTTTCATGTATATAATCACAAATTTATTTAATAAACATAAAAACAATGGAATAAAAACAATATTTATATATTTCAAGTCATCAGAAAAAAAGAAACACAGCAAGAATAATTCTAACAGTGGAGTACAAAAGAAGAAACATAAATTTAAAAGAAAGGAAATAGGAAGCCTAAAAGCAGAAATTTAATTAAAATAATAGACCTCATAACTGAGACAAAAGCACTTTGGTTAAAATATTTTTACAAAGGCCTCTGACAATCTTTATAAATGTGTTTGGGAATTTTAATTTTTTTCCTTCTCTTTAATTTTAGTAGACTGGGGTTTCTGTAAATTATTCTGTCAAATTATCCTCTTTAAGAAAAAAAAAATTAGTCTAACACATTAGATCTTCTAATAAATGGAAGAATACTCTTTCAGTATTAAAAGTTTCCCACTTTATTTTACATGATTTTTCTGTCTATGTTTAAAATAGTACTGAGGGCTCACAGAAAAGTTCAGATTTTTATAATTCAAAATCTTGTGTTTAAACAATAACATAAGGAATGACAAATTATCTTCCATAGTTCATTTACATTAAGTAGATGCTAAAATAAACTTGAGTAAAGATCTTAATCTCATGATTTTTGAAAGTTACACATGTACACATACATACATAATACAATTCCAATTTTGAACATTAGTAAAAGAAATTGACGTCATACATGAAAAATTTAATGTAAAACCTGTGTATAAATATTTATCATTATATAGGAGGAAATATTAGAAATATAAAAAGGAATATTTATTCTTTGTCAAACCCCAAGGAATCAATTAAATCTGGCTCATGAATATTAACATCTTCTCAGAAAATAATAATTATATTTTAAATATATGTTTTCTATAAAAGTGATGATATTTTAGTGAATATAGCAAATAATGACAGATACACTAAAATGAAGTAATTTCAGTTATTTTTCTTGTATATTATACATTTAAAATCCTACAGCACAGACTTTAGGTTTAATACAGGAAAATACAATTATATTTAAATATAAAGAAATTAAGCACTAGGATATAGTTATGAAATCACTATGATATAATGCCAATTCGCAATTTGTGCTTTCCCATTGTTTAACAAAGGTTAAGATAACAATTTAGTGTGGAACTGCAAGTGCAAAAATACCTAGGATATTCACATATATGTGTTTTAAATATTTACTAATCTCATATGGTACTTTTTCAGCCTTAATATGAATATTCACATATTTCTTACTATAGGTTTATTTTCCTTTACTTTTTTTCCTCATTTAATTGATTCTTTTCTCCTCCTGGAAGTTTTTTTTTTTTTTTTTTTTTTTTTTTTTTTAAGAAGGAGTCTCGCTCTGTCACCCAGGCTAGAGTGCAGTGACGTGGTCTTGGCTCACTGCAACCTGTGCCTCCTGGGTTCAAGTGATTCTCCTACCTCAGCCTCCTGAGTAGCTGAGACTACTAGAGCGTGCCACCACACCAGGATAATTTTTTGTATTTTTAGTAGAGACAAGGTTTCACTGTGTTAGCCAGGATGGTCTCAATCTCCTGACCTCGTGATCTGCCCGCCTCAACCTCCCAAAGTGCTGAGATTACAGGTATGAGCCACCGCGCCCGGCCTCATTTTTAATATATTAGCATCCTGCATTTGTTTCCTATGTCTCCTTACAATCATATATTTTTTAAAAAAATTGTAGTATGTCATCACTTAATTTCAACAACTAAATTTCAACATTCTTTTTTTTTTTTAACATTTTAAAGTATTTCTTTTTTTTATTATTATTATACTTTAAGTTCTAGGGTACATGTGCACAACGTGCAGGTTTGTTACATATGTATACATGTGCCATGTTGGTGTGCTGCACCCATTAACTCGTCATTTACATTAGGTATATCTCCTAATGGTATCCCTCCCCCCTCCCCCCTCCCCCCTCCCCACAATAGGACCCGGTGTGTGATGCTCCTCTTCCTGTGTCCAAGTGATCTCATTGTTCAATTCCCATCTATGAGTGAGAACATGTGGTATTTGGTTTTCTGTTCTTGTGATAGTTTGCTGAGAATGATGGATTTCAGCTGCATTCATGTCCCTACAAAAGGACACGAACTCGTCCTTTTTTATGGTTGCATAGTATTCCATAGTGTATATGTGCCACATTTTCTTAATCCAGTCTGTCACTGATGGACATTTGGGTTGATTCCAAGACTTTGCTATTGTGAACAGTGCCACAATAAACATACGTGTGCATGTGTCTTTATAGCAGCATGATTTTTTCTGTCTTTGAATTTTTTAGGGTGAAAATTAGTTACATAATTGCTTATTGTTTTTATGTGTTCTACCTGTATATCATATCTTTATATCTACCTAAGAAGTCTTGTTATTTGATTTTTAATGACCTCAAAAGGAGTTCACTGCTTGGATTTTTCTGCAGAGTTTTATTTTAGTAGTTATAATTTTTCTTGGCTTGCCTATATCAGAAAGTTTAGGATACTTCATCAGCCATACTATTGGAGTTTTTCATACATATCTCAGAGAATTGGCAAACTATGACTCTTTAGCATGATATTCTTTTTAAAAGAGTGCAGTGAAATTTATAGTCTATGTCTTAGTCTACTTTGTGTTGTGATTACAGAATGACTGAGACTGAGTAGTTTATGATCAATAGAAGTTTATTTAGCTCATGTTTCTGGAGAATGAAATCTGTAAGAGCATGGGGCAGGCATTTTGTGAAAGACTTTATGCTGCATCATTCTATGGCAGGAGGCTGAAGAGGAAGAAAATGTGAAAGCAAGAGAGTAAGACTCACTTTTTTAACAACCCACACTCACAATAATGACATTAATCCATTAATGAGGGTGGAGCCCTTGTTGTCTACTCACCACCCTTAACAATCTGAATTCTTAATGCAGTCACCATGATGATTAAATTTCAACATAACTTTTGGAGGAGCCAGTCAAACCACAGCATTTTAATCTTGACCCTTTAAAACTCATGTCCTTCTCACAAACAAAATGTATGTATTATACCCCAAGAGTCCCAAATCCTTAACTTGTTCCAGCACCAACTCAAAAGTCCAAAGTCCAGACTCTCATCTGATTTAGATACGGGTGTGATTCAAGGCACAATTCTGCCTGAGGGAACTTTTATTTATTTGTGAGCTTGTGAAATTAACATGCATGCATCCAAAGTAGAATTATAGGACAGATATGGGGTAGGCATTCCGAGTCCAAAAGGGAGAAGTAACAAGAAGAAAGGAGTAACTGGTCCCCAAAAGTCCAAAACTCAACAAAGAAAACAACTTCAAGTCTTAAAGATCCTGAATAATTTCCTCTGGCTCCAAGTCTAACATCCTGGGCACAGTGGAACAGGAGTTGGACTCCTAAAACCTTAGGCAGCCCCACCCCTATAACTTTGCTATGTTTAGTTCATCCAGCAGCTCTCATTTGTTGGTATCCTGTGCCTGCAGCTCTCCCAGGCTGATGCTGCAATGTGGTAGCTCTACAGTTATGAGGTCATGATAGTGACCTCACTACTACAGCTAAGCTAGGCATCACCCTAGTGGGGGCTCTCTGTGGTGACTCTTCTCTTGCAACAAGTCACTGACTGGGCCCCTAGGCTGTTCCGGACAACACTGAAAATCGAGGTGAAGGAAGTCATGCCCCCACGGCTCTGCATTCTGCACACCTACAAAATTAGCACCACATGGACTCTACCAAGGCTTATAGCTTGTACCTTCTAGAATGGTGGATGGAGCCGCACTTGGACCCGCTTGAGCTGTGATTGGAGCAACCAAGGAGCTGTGCTAAAATTTGTGGAGCATTGACATGGGGTGATTATGGGCAGCCTGTCCTAGAGGGTGACCTGGGCCTGTCTCTGCAAACTATTCTGCCTTCCTCCAGTTCTGGAACCATTATAAAAAAAGCAGCCTCAAAAATCTCAGAAACCCCTTTAGGGACATTCTGCCATTATTTTTATGATCCCTTCTTTCTGTACTAATCTTTTTAGCAGATAGTTGCTTGGCCACGTCCTTGGTTTGTGCTCCTGAGTATGCTCTTTCATTCTGTACAAGACCAGGTTGAAAATATTCAAAATCTTTCTGTGCCATTTCTCTCTTAATTATGAATTGTACCTTTAAGTCTTTTATGTTATCTCACTTTTTATTGTATGTGGTTAAAGGTATGTAGACAATTTCTACAATATTTTACTTAGAAACTTATTTCACTAGATATTCCTGTTCATTTTTCTGAAATTTCACTTTCCATAAAGCTGTACAGCATGTGCAAAATTCATTAAAGTTCTTTAATACTTCATAACAAGAATGGGCATTTCTCTCTTTTTCAATAAGACATTCCCTTTTTGCATCTGAGACCTTATCAGAGTCGCCTTTGCTTCCACCAATATTCTGATCATGACCACTTAAGTGATCACGTTAGAGAACTTCTTCTCTAAGAAGTTCTAGACTTTCTCTACCTTTTTCATTTACTTCTGAGCCCTCATCAGAATCACCCTTGACACTCCATTCTCGGCACTCTGGACTTTTTCTAGCATACTCCTTCAAAGTCTTCCAGCTTCTAACGATGACTTAGTTTCAAAGTTACTTTCACATTTCAGGTATTTGTTATAGCAACAGCCTCACTTCTGTGAACCAGTTTTTTGTCTTAGTTCATTATGTTTTACTGTAAGAGAATACATGAGATTGGGTAATTTTAACAATATAAGCCGGTTTACTTTATGGTTCTGGAGACATGGAAGTCTAAGTGTGGAACTCACATCTCATAAGGACCTTAGTGCCACATCACTCCATGGCAGAAGGCAGGACAAGAAAACACAAGAGCAAGCAAGAGAGAGAGGGCCAAACTCACTTTTACATTAACCCATTCTCATGACAACGAATTCACTCCATTGATAACAATATTAATCCATTAATGAAAGTGGAGCCCCCATGGCCTAATCACCTCTTAACAGTCCTACACTTTAACACCAGCAAGATGGAAATTAAATTTCAACAGAAGTTTTGGAGATAGCCTTCAAATCATCGCACCTGGCCATTATAGACCTGTCTATTGAGAATGGTAAGGGGCCTCTTATTTCTGAGGCTACTGTATGTTGTTTGAATACAGACAGCTTTAAAAGCTTGCAAGGATGAATATTCAGAGCAATAATGAAACTGGTATAAATAAGACCACGGACTTTCAGGACGCCAGTGCAAAGCAGGTGAGTAAGTCAGGACTTTTCTAGATCCTGGTAGTATCCATTCAGCAGACCAGTCTGACCACTTCAAACAGCCTCAGATTCATGTGTTTTCCTTTGATCTGCCATAGAACTTAGCCACTTCAGACTTCTGTTCCTTAGAGTCTATTCTAAAACTCGAGAAAATGACACCTAAACACTGTGTCTTAAACTCGAGAACTGAAAGCCTCAGAGATCTCAGAAATCCCTTGGGGGACATCCTGCCATTGTTAGAAATCCACCCTAGACCCTATTTATAAAATAGCTGGATCTGCTGGTAATGAGTTGGGATTATAGAATCAGAAGAAAGTATACATCCAAAAGTTACCCATATCCGCACTTAAAAAATAGACACACTCTTGGAAATTCACCCTGCTTTGAATACCTCACATGTGATTTTCCATGTACATATATTAATTCTGAATCATGTATTATTTTTATATCTTCTTAAGTTGTATACTTAAAGAATAAGTAATATCCTTATAAATGAAGAAAACAATGAAAATTATATTACATTATCTTTAGGTGAATGTAGTTTATATATGTGTATCTAAATATAGTCGTTCCTCAGTATGCATGGGGTATTGGGTTCCCCAGTGGATACCAAAAGCCTGAGATGCCCCAGTCCCTTATCTGAAATGACTCAGTACTTGTATGTAACCTATGCGCATTCTATGCACATAATAATTCTAAGTTATGTCTAGATTATTTATGATATGTAATACAATGCCTATACATTACTTCATTTGCATTGATTCCACATAATGCTAGATGAATACATAATTCCAGTTTTACTTTTTGGATCTTTGTGGAATTTTTTCTCCTAAGTATTTTTTTTAATCCATCATTGATTTGAATCCATGAATACAGAACACACAGATGTGAAGGGTCAAATCTATATGTATTTTACATAGGTGTGTACACACATACTTTATTATAAGAACATTGAAATAACATATATAGGAAGGAATATAATTACTTTAAATTGAATGTGTATGTTTTAGATTGCTTAAATATGCATTCCAATTCAAATAAAATTATGTATAATTATGTATGGTTTGAAGTTATATGTTAATTTAGCTATACTGTAGTGTATGTAAAATTTTAATAATCATCTCTGCTATGCTAACTTGGAGATTATTTTAAATAATAATATTGGGTGGACATAGATATAAATACAATTTCAATTCAAAAGTTTATTTTTATCTTCATGGTCCTTTATTTCTGAGTATAGCAATAATTACAAACTGAATTCAAAAGTTATGATTCCTTTCTTTATACAGTCCTTTATTTCTAAACTTAGCCTTAATAATCTAATTTTTTATTGAAAATTAGTTTTTTTTTATGAAAAGTCAAGTCTTTAGTTGAGACAAAGAATTATCTTATCATTTAGTGACAATTCATAATAAAATGAATTTCTGAGTAATATCAAAAGACTTTCTTATGAACTTTCATCAGAAACCCATTACAACCCATTTGAAGAAACTGACATGCAGCATATTACTGTGATTTAGTTTTTTGCATAGGAGAATGAAACCTAGCTTCCAAAACTTATTGAAGAAATTGGGAAAATTTTACTTAGACATAAATCTAGAGAAAGGGAAGACCAAAAAAAAAAAAAAAAATCTGAGGTCCCACGTCTGATAATCATGGGGAGAGGATTACTTGTAAACAAGAAACTGATGGATTTGTGATGAGCCTGGTGATGGTAACAGCATAATCACTAGTTCATAATGAGAAGATTTTCACAACCACATCAGAATAACTTAGTAAACAGTAAGTTTGGCATTTTAAAAATCCTGTATCTAAATAAAAAAAACTCTCATGATGATATTTTTGTATGGCTATACTTCAAAACAAAGCATATATTTATGGAAATAAGTCTATGTTTAAACCCTTTTAATTTTGAGTGCAGTGTTCCACAAAGAACTTACTGCAGGCTTAAATACTGTAGCACACCCAGCTCTAGTGAAGTATAATTTACAAGACAGAAAGGCTAAGATACTCGAAATGATTTAACAAGTACAGGGAAAGTATTTTTGAAGAAATTATTTAACCCATTTGAAACTCATTTTCTCAACTGAAACTTAGAAAATGTAGATTCTGTGAAAATAAATGAAATTATGTTTACAAAATACTATTTCTAGGACATAACAATCCTACTCTTTCACACACATACACACCCCAGTACAATAAATAGAAAAAATAAATAAGACATATTTAAGAATATTATAATTCACATTTGTCTACCTACAAAAGAGTTACAGCAATTCGCCTGGATTAAATGCCTTTACAATTAAGCTTTATCGGATGAGAGAAGAAAAATTTTAGAAGCAAAATTTAGGTGAAGACCCAGCAGATGAGATCAATGTTTCTCTCATTTCTCTATTGCATACTTTTGGGTCTGATTTTTCTTAATATTTTAAATCATATATACTGGCCAGTAATAATGGCATCTACCCACTGGTGGTGATTATTATAGTAACTCAAACACCTTCCTCAAGACTGTTCTTTTCTTAGCATTTGTTCCCCACCTTTTATGGCCCAACTACTTTATTCTTCCTTTTATTTTCTAACACTTCATTTCACTTCTAGGTTCACGACTAAACACACTTATTACGGTCTCTGTAAAAATATATATTTTGAAGTATAAGGTAATTAGCAGATAGTAATAGAGATTCAAATATGGATATCTTGCCCATTTGTCATGGCCTTGGCATTTTACTGAACCAAGCAGTAGTGTTTTTAAAACTTGCTACTCTCAGGAGAGAGTTTTCAGGCTGTTGCTTTCATACCACACACCTGCTGTAGGAAGAAACCGATCCCATCAGGACCTGTCATATTTTCATTTTTAACCAGGGGAAAAGTACATACAACACTTCCCCTGATAGAGCACAAACACTCCCTGAATACTTGGAAGAACAGTAAGAAATCCACAGAGTAGGAATTCACGTGCTAATTACTTATTTGTACAGAACTAGACCAAAAGAAAATTAGTGACATTTTCTTATTTTAAACTAAATTATCCTCTTATAGAAAAAGTGTATATCTATATCTGGATATATCTGTGCATAGATATACATACATTTGTATTAACACACACATATGTATATACACAAGATTGATGAAGGAATTTGGGAAAAGCATACTTTTTCAAAGTAAGGTGAGATTTGTCATCTATTCCTATCACAAATATGCCAGCAGAGGAAAGCCAAAAAGCCAAATTATTCAAAAGATGACTATAGTACAAATATGGGCACACTTGATTTTCGAAAAGTATCTTTCTGTTGGGCCTTTTAACTAATGGCATTAACTTGTTTTCTGTTTTATTTTTATTTTTTCCTTTCTGTTCAAAATAGATGAATCAGTACATCTGATTTATGTAACCTCTACATTCACCTTCTATAACCTTTTTCAGTGAGTCATTAGAAGGACTCGCAATAGAATCCTTAGTTATTGAAGGTTACGAGAAAATAAACCTTCCTGCTTTAACATGGTTCAGTGTTCTTTATACATGAGTTGACTCTGGGATGTTTTCCAAATCTTGCATGTAAAATGTTCTCTTTCAATTTTCTATTAATAAAGGCAGTTTTCTTACACCATTCCTTCTTTGTATTGGTATGACAATGCTTTTAATTGACTATTTTCAGAACACTTAATATGATTCTGCTCTTATTTGAAACTTATTTCAAGGAGAATGTTATATAATAATGATCTATAATGTGCAAGGTATAACTGCAGATATATGTCCAGCAGTATAGAACTCTAGTATGAGTTCTGTTAAGATCAGAGCTGCATTATGACACCCACAAGTCAGTTATGATGGAGCTACACAGGTCTTCACTAATTCTATTATATATTAAGCTGTCTGAATCCTGCTGCACTAATGTGGAGAATAAAAACTAAGTTGATAGAAGCCCAATTTAAATTCAACAACTATTAAAGATAGGATACAATTTTAGTACTGAAAATATTTGCAAATGTGATATGTTTAAAGCCTACAACTCTGCAACTCATTTACACAAAAGTGAGTGATATGTTAGGAGTTTAAGCCACGAGTTTGGCAACTTTTGTGGCAGATAACTTAGGTGAAATTGATGATGTTTTCATTTTCTTATTGTGTAAAAACTGGTAGCTTAGTTCTTTAAAAGTAAAAATGGTAATACAAAATGAATACATATTTAATACCAACTTGACTACTTCAGAAAAACATAATGTTTATTAAAAATATAAGTAAATAGCAAATTGAGTTAAGGAATTTTCTAAGACTTTAGTTAAAATTCATATCTCCAATCTAGTAAGAGTGAAACAGTATACAAATATTTCTTTGACACAAGTATTTTTGTTGATTTTCTAATTGAAAATTCATCAATAAGAAATACTAAATATCCCTGATTTTATTTTCGATCACAAAATTATATTTACATAATAAATTATTCACATATCCACAAATAAACAGATATAACACACACACACAGGGAAATAAATCCAAAGTTTATAAGCATGTATACAGTAGAAGTTTGTATTGCTTATGTTCAATCAATAGATAAATCAATTGACTGAGGTTTCCCAGTTACTGGGGAAAGTATAATGATAACTAATCATAGAATAGTGAACAATTTTTTAGTTTTTATATTTCTACTGATTAACTTTTTTCTAAAAAAAAGTTTATTCCACTTGTGTTTAATATTCTTAATTGAAATTTATTTTATATGTGTGTAATTATATAAACTGAACTGAGAATTATATAAATACTTAAATATAATACTAAAGTAGAGTTCAATTTTTATGGAAATAGTCACATTTTTCCCAGTGGGACTTTCGCTTCCTTTTGAAAATAAAGTTAGATCTATCTCTCACTCTCCACAGGGAAAGATGGACTGATCTTCAGTAACTTCGTATAAGATCAGAGTCTCCTAAATTTGAACTCCCCTCCATTTCATGTCCAGTTACCATAACTAAGAAAGCAATTGTTTAAAAAAAATTTCAACGATCAAAAGTATGTTCCCATGCTTTTTAGCATCATGACTAATGATGGGCCTCCTGTTTTGGTAGTAGTTAAACCTTTAAAGTAGTGAATGCCTCCCTACTACCCACAATGGAGACTGTCATGATTTCTCTTAGCAAGCTTTCCCAGTGTGAAATAAACCATCTATCATATTTCATTATTTTTGTCATCACCCTAAATAAATGTTATCTGGCTATTGCTGTGATGACCACAGGTTACTTTTGGTTAAGAATTCAATTGGGCCTGAATACTTACAATTATAACATGAAGAAGTTAAACCAGAAAATGTCTAATGTCTCTTCCAACATTGAAATATTGGGAATGCCAGTGAACAGACAAAATAAATTTATTTTTATATTACAGCTTTGACTCCAATATAGAAAAATGCAAAGGGCTTTTATATCTCTGGGGTAAATTTATAAAATCATGTAACAAATCAAAATCATGGAGATATGAGGCATGGATTTCCTACAGTTATAGGCCATTAATCGGGGCAGGAGTAACCTAGAAATTAATTGAAATACTGTTTGAAAAATGTGATGGTTAATGAATAGAAGACAGACGGATCCTGGAGAATGACAGTGGATTATCATAAGCTTAACCAAGTGGTGACTCCAATTGTAGCTGCTGTACCAGATGTGGTTTAATTGCTTGAGAAAATTAACACATCTCCTGGTACCTGGTATGCAACTATTGATCATTCAAGTGCTTTTTTCAACAATCCTGTCTGCAAGGCTCACCAGAAGCAGTTTGCCTTCATCTGGAAAAACTAGTAATACATCTTTAAAGCCCAACCTCAGTGGTATATCAAGTGTATTAGGGGAAACCCCAGCCCCAATATTTAACATGGATTCTTTTCTATTTCCCTAAGCATCTTGGCTGGTCTGAGAAATAAAGGGAAAGTATACAAGAGAGATAAATTTTAAAGCTGAGTTTCCGGGGAAGGCATCACATGTCAGCAGGTTCCATGACATTCCCTGAGCCGTAAAACCAACAAGTTTTTATTAGCGATTTTCAAAAGGGGAGGGAGTGTACGAACAGGGTGTGGGTTACAGAGATCACGTGCTTCACAAGGTAATAAAATATCACAAAGCAAGTGGAGGCAGGGCAAGATCACAGGACCACAGGATGGGGCAAAATTAAAATTGCGAATTAATTTTCAGGCACGCATTGTCATTGATAACATCTTATCAGGAGACAGGGTTTGAGAGCAGACAACCTGTCTGACCAAAATTTATTAGGTGGGAATTTCTTCCTCCTAATAAGCCTGGGAGAGTTACAGAAGACGGAGCTTATTTCATCCCTAAAAGACCGTAAATGACAGCTGCCTCCAAGGGGACTGTTCATAGACCTACCCTCAGGGCACATTCTCTTTCTCAGGGATGTTCCTTGCTGAGAAAAAGAATTCAGTGATATTTCTCCTATTTGCTTGTGAAAGAAGAGAAATACGGCTCTGTTCCATCTGGCTTACCAGCAGTCAGAGTTTAAAGTCTTATCTCCCTTGTTCCCTGAACATTGCTGTTATCCTGTTCTTTATTCAAGGTGCCCAGATTTCATATTGTTCAAACACACAAGCTCTATAAACAATTTGTGCAGTTAATGCAATCATCACAGGGTCCTGAGGCAACATACATCCTCCTCAGTTTACGAAAATGACAGGATTAAGAGATTAAAGTAAAGACAGGCATAGGAAATCACAAGGGTATTGATTGGGGAAGTCATAAGTGTCCATGAAATCTTCACAATTTATGTTCAGAGATTGCAGTAAAGACAGGCATAAGAAATTATAAAAGTTGTCTGGGCACGGTGGCTCAAGCCTGTAATCCCAGCACTTTGGGAGGCTGAGATGGGTGGATCACGAGGTCAGGAGATCAAGACCATCCTGGCTAACCCGGTGAAACCCCGTCTCTACTAAAAAAATACAAAAAAAAACTAGCCGGGCGAGGTGGTGGGTGCCTGTAGTCCCAGCTACTTGGGAGGCTGAGGCAGGAGAATGGCATAAACCCAGGAGGCGGAGCTTGCAGTGAGCTGAAATCTGGCCACAGCACTCCAGCCTGGACGACAGAGCGAGACTCTGTCTCACAAAAAAAAAAAAAAAAAAAAAAAAAAAAAAAAAAAAAAATTATGAAAGTATAAATTTGGGGAACTAATAAATGTCCATGAAATCTTCACAATTTATGTTCTTCTGTCATGGCTTCAGGCGGTCTCTCCATTTGGGGTCCCTGAAGAACATCAGTTCTTCAACCCTATGTAACAATTTGGTTCACAGGGAACTTGAGTGTCTTTTCATTCCACAAGCTATCATATTGGTCCATTACATTGATGACATTATGCTGATTAGACCTAATGAGTATGAAGTTGCAACGACTTTAAATTTATTAGTGAGATATTTGCATGCTGGAGGATGGGAAATGAACTTAACTAAAATTCAGGGTCCTTCTACCTCAGTGAAGTTTCTAGGACTCTATTGGTGTAAGGCATGTTGAAATATTCTTTCTAAACTGAAGGATAAGTTGTTGCATCTGACCCCTTCAACAACCAAGTAAAAGGCACAACACCTACAGACCTGTTTGGATTTTGAAGGGCACAGTCTCTTCATTTGGATGTGTTACTCTGGCGCATCTACCAAGTGACCCAAAAAGCTGGTAGTTTTGAGTGAGGTCTAGACCAGGAGAAAAATTGCAACAGGTCTAAGCTGCTGTGGAAGCTGCACTGCAACCTGGGCATTATGATCCAGTTGATCTAATGGTACTTGGGTGCTGTTTGGAGCCTTTGGCAAGTCTGTATATGTAAATCACAGTAGAGATCTTTGGGATTTTGGAGAAAGGCCCTGTCATTATCTGCACATAATTGCTCATCTTTTAAGAGATAGATTTTATTCTGCTACTAGATCTTAGTAGAAGCTGAAGGCTTGACCATGGACCACCAATTTACTGTGATACTTGGGCTGCCCATCATGAACCGGATGTTACTTGACCCCCTAAGTTGTAAAGTTGGGTGTGCACATCAGCACTCCATCATCAAATGGAATGGGTACACATGTGATCCAGTCTGAGCAGATCCTAAAGGTATGAGTAACTTAAATGAAGAAGTGGCCAAAATGCCCATGGTTTCTACTCCTGCTATGCTACCTTCTCTCTCCCAGCCTACACCTATGGCAACATGAAGCCTATCTTCTGATCAGTTCACAAAGGAAGAAAAGACTGGGGCCTGGTTTAGAGATGGTTCTAAACTATACGCAGGCACCACTCAAAAGTGGACAGTTGTAGCACTACAGGTGTGGAGTAACATGCTGTTTTAACGAGTGCCTGGGTGCAGGTGGGAGGAGGCCTAAAATGGCATCAGCCCCAAATGAGGACGGGGCAAAGGTTTTACAGTCTCCTATAAACAGGAAGTGTCCTACTCTGACATAACTACTGTGTTGTACCTGGATGGCCTCTCTCTCCATCTTCAGGGGTATGCGTCTTCTGCACAGGATAGCTGTCTTCCTGCCGGCTCTCTTTCTGCTTCCGCTATCTTACCGACACATGCTGCTGATGCAAGTGGCCTTACACCTTGAGACTGGGCCTGAGAAGGCAGGAGTACTCATCCCCTTAAGCTTTCAGGCCCAGGGGAGAATGTTACAATTATGCCCTGTGATTAAGGTCTATGGGAAACTGTAATAACCCAATTCAGGCAAGACTATGAATAGCTCAGACTCTTCAGGAATGCAACCTTGGGTCACTCCACCAGGTAAAGAAACATGACTGGCTAAGTTGCTTGCTGGAGACAAAAGGAATACAGAAAGAACAGTAGAAGATAGTTATACATACCAGCTACAACCAGGTGACCAGTTGCAGAAATGAGGACTGTAATTTGTTCTAAGTATTTTCTCCTGGTTTTGTTATGAATATATCTGTGCATATATGTACATATTTTAAGCAAATATCTGTGGTTTTGCTTCTCTCATTGCTTTATTATAACATAATATTAATTGCATTTACATAAGTATTTGAGTATTGTTAATTTTATATAATTGTATTTAAGAAAGGGGATATCAAGAGAAGAGTAAATATCAGTCAAAGACTTTCTCTCTTCTAAAGACAGGACTAGTGAGTTTTGGTTTTACACAGCTTCATGTTAAGCAAAACTAATATTTTATTATTGTTTTTATTTGGAGAGTATGACTTAGGAAGATGTATATGGATGCCAATTGACAAGGGTTGGGCTTGTAAAGATTAATTTTAGGTGTCAATTGGACCGGAAGGAGTACCTAAAAACCTGGCATAGCACTATGTTTGGGTATGTCTGTGAGAACGTTTCCAGAAGAGGTTAGTGTGGGAGACTGGGTGGATTTTCATTTCTTTTTCTTTTTAGTCCCCATTCCCCTCTCTATCTTTCCAGGTCTGATGGATTAATTGGGAAAAGTCCATCTTCAATGTGGGTAGGCATCATCCAATCTCCTAGCAGGCCCAGAGAGAATGAAAACAGAGAAAAGGAAAAATACATTAATCTGTCTGCTGGAGCTAAGATATATTCTTCCTCTCCAGTCCTTGGACAACTCCATACTCTCCAGGCTTTGGACTTCAGGACTTACACCACTGACTTCCTACCAGACCCTCAGATTCTCACATCTTTGGCCTTGAACTGAGAGTTTACACCAACAGCTTCCTTGGCTTTGAGGCTTAGAGAGTTGGACTAAGTTATGCCACAAGCATTTAAGGGTCTCCAGCTTGCAGATGGCCTGTTGTGAAAATTCTCAGCCTCTATAATCAATGAGCCAATTTATCTAATAAATTTCCTCTCACATCTCTCTCTTTCTCTTTCCACCTCCCCCTCATTGGTTCTGCCTCTCTGGAGAATCATGACTAATATAGAAAGTAAACAGCTCACAGCATGATGTAGACTATAATTGTTAGGTTGCAGACTGTTTTCCCAAAATTTATAATGAAGATCTAACCCCCAGTAACACAAAGTATTACTGCATTTGAATATAATGTCTTTAAATAGTGATTAAGTTAAAATGAAGTTATTAATGTGGGCCCATTTATGTTACTGGTATCTTTATAAGAAGGAGGAGTTGGGCACAGACAAAAATATAAGGAAGATCATGTGAAGATACAGTGAGGAGACAGCCATCTACAAGCCAAGGAAAAAGGTCTCAGAAGAAACCAACCCTGTAGACACTTTGATCTCAAATTCTAACTTCCAAAACTATGAGAAAGTAAGTTTCTCTTGTTCAAGTCAGGCAATCTGTGGTACTTTGTCATGGCAACCCTAGCAAACTAATACACATAGTGAGCAGAAATAGCATACAGGATGGTATAGTCTAGTGGAAAGATGTGAGGTCAGGTGTGCTATAGGCTCTGAGTTCAAGAGGGTGGAAAGAAGCAAGCTTTAGAGTTTGGACTCTAAGATACACTGCTGAGTTTCTAATTTTAAAGAAAATAAGAAATGTGCTACATTTTTTTTCAATGAAGGAAGAATCTCAAAAAATACAATGACAATAATTAACTGGGTACATAATGAGTCAAGTCTTAATTCTAGGAGTTCTCTAAGAGTCTTGAATAATGGAAATACCATAACATTAATAGAAGGCTTAAAATGTACCTGACACTACTATTCAAATGTGACTCATTTAATCCTTACAACCCCATGAGATATCCAATATGATGGTCAATTCTGTCTTACAGGTTGAGAAAAGAGAAACACGAAGAAGTTAAGTAAATTTCTCAAAGACGACATGCAAATGAAATGAAAAGGAAAAACCAGAGATTTTAACTCAGATAATCTGAATCTAAAAATCCAAACACCAACACATTTTTTTCTATACTCCTTCTTTTTCCAGTTTAAATCAGTGGAACAATTCTAGACTAGATACATGTTTTAGTTGATTCTGTTGAAGTTTTTACCTGTTGTTTTTGTTTAATTGTTTATATGTTATTATTTATTTGTATGTGTTCAGAAAATTTAACTCTCTAATATAGTTAGCAACCACTTTATAAATGTGCATACATATTACATTATGACTAAAAATCTTTAGAAATAATTTTTGCTGAATTATGACTTTATAAAGAAGGAAACTAATATCACACGGTTTGAATATTAGAGTAAGCAACAGAAACCAAACTGAAGAGGAATATGAAAATAAAATATTTGTTATTTTTTTAACCTTATGTTATGTTTATTACTGGTCATATTCTGAGAATTTGCAAACAAGGACAGTTTTCTCAAGTGGTATTTTAAAGCTGCAAAATAAAGACGACATACAAATGGCAAGCAGGCATAAGAAAAGGTGCTCGACATCATTGATCATCAGAGAGATGCACGTTAAAACTACAACGATATATATTTTCCAGTTAAAATGGCTTATAGCCAAAAACAAAAATAGGCAATAGCAAGTCCTGGTGAGGATGTGGAGAAAAAAGAAGTCTTGTACACTGTTAGTGGGAATGTTAATTAGTACAAACATGATGGAGAACAGTTTGGAGGTTCCTCAAAAAACTGAAAATAGAGCTTCCATATCATCCAGCATTTCCAGTACTGGGTATATACTCAAAAGAAAGGAAATCGGTATGTCAAAAAGATATCTACTCTTTTGTGTTTGTTACAGCACTGTTCACAATAGCTAAGATTTGGAAGCCACCTAAGTGTCTTCCAAAAGACATGGACAAAGAAAGTGTCTTCCAAAAGAAAGTGTCTTCCAAAAGACATGGACAAAGAAAGTGTCTTCCAAAAGACATGGACAAAGAAAATGTGGCACATATTCACAATGGGGTACTATTCAGCCATAAAAAAGAATGAGATCCTGTCATTTTTAACAACAAGGATGGAAGTGGAGATTTTTAGGTTAGGTGAAATAAACCAGGAACAGAGAGACAAACATTGCATGTTCTCACTTATCAGTAGGATCTAAACATCAAAATAATTGAACCCATGGATGTAAAGAGTAGAAGGATGGTTACCAGAGGCTGGGACGGGTAGTGGGGGAGTGAGGGTGGATGAATGGATACAAAACACAGTTAAAAATAATGAATAAAATCTACTATATGATAGCACAACAGAGTGGCTATAGTTAACAATAGCTTAACAACTTAATTTTACATTTTGAAATTACTAAAAGAGAGTAACTGGATTGCTTGTAACACAAAGGACAAATGCAGAATAGGTACACTATTACAGGGATGGATACCCTGTTATGTATGATGTGATTATTATACATTGTACACCTCTATCAAAACTTCTTATGTGCCACATGTATACACCTACTATGTATCCACAAAATATTTTTTTTAAAGACACAAAATAAATCTACTATTAATAAAAAATTATATAGACTGTGGCATCTTGAGAACTGACTGAAAATATAATAAATTTAAATAACAACTCTACTCCAGTACTGGTATATATCTGCATATCTACTTGTATATGTGTAAGAAATCACAACACATATGCCCCAATATTGACAATTGCATTAAACTTGTTCCTATATATATATATATATATATATATATATATATATATATATACACACACACATGGATGACAGATGATAGAAAAAGGAACATATGTATAATTTAAAAAATATGTGTAGTTGGGATATACCAAGTTTAAACATTTATGGGATTGCATTATACTTTATTTAATTAGAATCTTTGTTCTATTTTTTCTATCTTTGTTCTATCTTTGTTCTATTTGTTAGGATATCCATTTAATTACAATCTTAAAATTTAAGAGTTAAAAGGAGACTGGGGCTCAAATTTAGTATACTTCTGTTTTACTTGAACATACATCATGTAATAATAAATGAAGACTACATGTTCTAAAATTTCTAATAATTGATGTCAAATATGTTTTATAGTTCATAACACTTGTTAAAGCAGTAGAGAAATGCAATTGCACAACAATACGATTTGAATATCTCTTTATATCTAAGTTTAATAATGATGTTTTAAATTTTATTCACAATAAACCATTATTTACAGAAAAATATTGTAATTTTACCTAAGGGAGTTGCTAATAATATGGCAAATTATTTAAATAATAAATCATATTGGCCTTCTTAATGTAATTATTTTGAATATAACACATTTTCATGAAACTACATGCATGTAACTTTTATTATGGCTATTATTATTGTTTTGTTTTCCAATTGAGGAATTTCAGAAATAAAGAACTACAGAATATCTGGCAGTGTGAGAATCTGCAGCAAACTTGTTATATTGTTGCTGGTTTTTGGTGTTTTCAGGTTTTCTACAAGATTATTACACACCTTAAAGTTTCCCAGCTAGAATTTTTCAGATAGAGGCTACATCATATTTTCTCCACTTATTTACTTCCCATTCATTTTAAAATTACTGTATTAATTTTTATCAAAGTTATAAGTACACATGTTATGAAATATTAACTGATTCTACACTTGCATTTCTAGTTGTAACTCCACAGGGATAATTATTTTAGAATCATAATTATGTTGACATATGCCTTCTTCTGGTTAAATATTACTTATATAACTACTTCTTGATTTCTTAATTTGGAACATTGTCTATAAATGAGAATTTTGATCTCTTTCAATCCATCCCCATTTTACTCAATCTGAGTTTCCTTTTTCGACATCACAAATATAGATTGTGATTCTTAGATATACTATAGATTAGTATTCAAATTTATATTATTCTGATAATCTAAATTTTACTTACATGTCAGTTACAGGGTATTTGATCATATCATTTTATGTTTTGGTAGGAATTCACAATTTCTTCAGACTTAATCATAATTTTGCTTGCTTTAGTTTCTGAACATATCTGTACTTGTTTCCTGTAGTTGCTAAAACAAATTACCATAAACTTTATAGTTTAAAACAACAGAAATTTATTCCCTCAAATTTCTAGAGGTCAGAAGTCTGAAATCCAGCTGCCACAGGGCCATGCTTCTTCTGAAGCCTTTAGGAAATTATTATTATTTTTTCCATCTTTCAGCTTCTGTTGATTCTTGGTGATCGTGCCTTGTGGCAGCCTAACTCCAATCTCCTCCTCCATCATTTCTGTGTCTCTGGCTCAAATATCCCTCCCATTTCTCTTATAAAGATGTCCACACACTTGATTTAAGGTCCACTCTAAATGCAAGATAATCTTATCTTGAGATTCTTTCTTAAATCCACAAAGGCCTAATTTTCAAATAAGGTCATGTTCACAAGTATCGGGGTGAAATCTTGGACACATCTTTTTGAAGGATACAATTCAAGTCACTACGGTATCACAATATCAAATGTGCGCAAGAACATTAAATATTTTATCTTAAACTTTAAGCAAGTCTCTTCTAGAGCCTCCAGACCTGCTCCAATTTAGACAGTGGTTCTCTTTGCCAGATACCTGGTTCTTACTTTAGGAACCCCTTTCAGAGAGGCATCTGGAGAATTGCTTCCATCTGTGTCTTTGTTGAGTCCCTGTTTTCTTAACCCAGTGTCTTACTCTTTCTTGGTTGATATCCTTCATTTTTGTATGTCTATCTTCTCAATAGTTCTTTGAAAAAGATAAAATTATGAGACTTTGCATGTCTATAAATGTCTTAACTCCAAATTTACCTTTAACTATAAATGCTGCAAAGCATGAATGTGTAGATTTTATGATGTGTAAGTAGTAGGTGAACTTTCATCTTGTTTGTAGTAGCCTGGTTACCACTTGATTCATGGTACTGAGCTTTGCTCAAAATAGAAATAATATACACTAGTGGGTGTGGCAGCATGACTATTTATATCCCAAAGCTCCCTCAGAGGTATACATTACCAGTTCATCTACATTATTTCTTAAAAATCACTATTGTTTGACTTGCATGCCTGAGTTTGTTTGATTATTATTTTAATAGCTTTAAGGGTACAAGTGATTTTTGGGTACATGGGCAAATTGTGTACTGGTGAATTCTGGGCTTTTAGTGCACCCATTACCTGAATAGTGTTCATTGTACCACCGTGCCAGGCCAAGTAAGACCATTTTCATCGGGGATTCTCCACAGTTGTCCTGACGACTTTTTTTTTTCTCCTTTCTATTTATTGTACACCTGGTAAGATAAGAGTTTTCCTCCTCTTTTCTCCCTCTAATCTTTATATTTGTCATTTCTGCTATCTCTTATTCTCGGAGAGAGGTGGTTGAGAAAACAAATTCTCCCCGTCGTTTGGAAAGAGTTTGTTTCATTATTTCTACATTCGTCTCAACTGTGGAATCACTCTCAGCAAATATTTGGACTTAGTTGCCATTTATCTCTCCATAGCTATACCCTTAGAGAACTAGGTAGATATATTTAAATTTCAGAAAAATATTATTTCCTTAATTTTTGAATTTGTGTTATTTTAGTGTCAAGTAATTCATTCAATTTCAATGGTGGTGTAAATACTATTTTCTGCTTTATTTTGTATATTTATGGGCTATTGCTAAGTCTCTCATACTTTCTCTTTTTGTTATTTCTTCATTTCTTTCAATTAGGCCTGTGAAGTGTCTAATAATAATTCATTTGTCATGAATTAGATGCATATTTTATTCTCTGTTCACTGTCTGATAGATCCAAAACCTTCCTATCTTCCTTCGATTTTAGAGAAAAATAGTTTATCTAAAATCTTCGTCCAGGTTATCTCTTACAGGTTTTTTTTTTTGAATAATATGAACTCAATGAGCTGTAACCTATCTAAAAATTAATTTACTTTTCAAGTAACTCTTACCCATTTCCAACTGCTCATTAAGGTAAATTGACTAAAATTGTTATCAGCCAAAATTTTAGCTTCAACATGCCTTACATTGATTATTATTTTTCTTTGCTGTCTTTTAATTTGTTACTCTATTTGTGTATTTTAGCATAAAATGCTGGCACTACGACACTCACAGACCTCTTCTCTCATGAAAATGGCTGTACTTGTATCCTTACCTACAATACACGTCCTCTATTGGAAGTTTAATGAAGTACTGTCAATAATATTCTGAACTAAACAGCCTAAACTTTCCTTTGCAAACATATCCAAAACTTACGTAAGAAGCCATTGTACATAACACCACCAATAATGGTAACTTTTGCATTACTTTTTTTTTGATACCAGATGATATTCCGTGTAGTATCTCATTACTTCTAAACCACAACCATAGGAAGCAGACACATGATTATCATCATTTTACAGAAGAGGAAGCTAAAGCCCAGATACATTAAATAATATACCTAAGCTCCAAAGCTAATCTATAGGAAACTAAATTTCTACCTGAGTACTTAGACTCCAAAAGCTTTTCTCTTATACTCTACTAAAAGTGATTTCTACTACATCTCATTTGATATTCTCGGTCAGTGAATGGAAAAAAGACAGATGGGTCTGAGGTAATGGCAATGTGCTTACTTAAGCTTAATGAAGTTAAGATTCCATTTGCTGTCATGGACTCCTTAATGGTGAAATCGATACATTCCTGGCTTTCTGTGGGCAGCTATTGACATAGTGAATCTATTTTAGCCATTCTGTTAAATAGAAAATACACAAGTAGTACCCTTTAACCTAGTACATCATTACCATCCTATGTAGAATAAAGACATTCATTTTTTCCAAGGACAAGAACAAGAAAAAAAAAATGTTTATCATATTATAGCTTTCTTATAAGAAATCTCTCTGTGGAAAAAAAAAAAAGTCTAATTCTCCTGTACCATGGACTCTGGTTAGTAGTTATGGAAAGAAAACTGTGTGTGTGTTCGTGTATATGAATAATAATTGATTGACAGAATAACAAGAAAATGAAGGATATTACTGTTTTTAATATATGTTTATCATGTAATATGAGAAATTCAGTTTACTATGACTGGCTCAATACTTATCAGAATGACAATCACAATAATAGGTATCAAAAAGATAATGTTTAAAACTATAATGACTTGTTAACTTTAATATGTGTTGTGAAAAAAATTGATTTCAATCCCATGCTAAAAACTTTCTCAGCAGGATACCATTGTCAATTTGATGTTTGAGGAGGAAATGCTGAACAATGAGTCTTAAAAGCCTTCCCACCTTCAAAGGTGGAGAGTAAAGAATGTCCAAAAACCAAGGCTGTATTTCAGAAAGAAAAATATGTAATAATAAAAAATACTGAGTGTGATAGCACTAAACACTATGTAGCTGTGTAATGTGTAAAACTGCAGAAGTATTTCCAAGGGTCACATTAGAGTGATACCATAAAATACATAAAATGAGCTTGAAAACATATTGTTGGAAAACTTGTGTTTCTCAAGAAAGCATCCAGGAGGCCAGACTTTTCTTGGTACCATATAGATCACAGTGAAAGCAGTCAGAATCTTCTGACTTTTCTTATTTATAGATATAAAATTGACTGTCATCCAAATAGCAGTAGGTAAATGGAAACAACATTCTTCCCTAAAGTGAAAAAAAGTCTTTATTCTGCAGAAAATTCCTGCTTATACAATTACTGCTTAAGAACTAAAAAATGCCCACTGTATATGTGCTATTTGGGAACTCATATTATGTCATACTTTTACACCTGTAGTGCTAATTTAATTGCTTATTTTATTCACATAATATTTCCAAAAGTGTTTCTATTTCTTACCAAGAATGATTGCTAACACTTACTGGAAGTTTTGATGTGTCCTTCAACACAAATCCACATCAAATACTCCACAAGTTGACCTACAGATTGTATACAATCCTCATCAAATTACTAGGTGTCTTGCTTGAAGAAAATGGCAAAGTGATCCCAAAATATATATAAAAATAGAAAGGATCAAGAATAGTCAAGACACTTTTTAAAAAGAAGAATAAATTTGGGGGACTTGGCCTTCTCAAATTCAAAATTTTCACACAACTACAATAATTGAAACAGTATAGTACTGGCTTGAGGATAGTCAAATAAATATATCAATGAAATGTAATTTAAAATCTAAAAATAAACTCTTAAATGTGTGGTCAATCGATTTTCAAAGAAGGGTTAATTCAATTCAATTAGGAAATCAGTTGATAACAAATATTTCTGAGATTATCGGATAGCCATATGCAAAATAAAGACGAAATTGTGCCAAAAATAATATGCAAAATTCACTTCATATGATTCAGAGATCTAAATGAAAGAGAAACTACTATTAGAAACTTAGAAGAAAATGTGACTAAGTCTTTGTAGCCTTGGGTTAGAAAAATTATTCTTGAATATGACACCAAAATTATAAAGTGATCAAATAATAATTAATTCTACTTCATTAAACAAATATTTGAACTTCAAAGCCCAGTATCAAGAAAATTAAAGGACAACCAAAAAAAGAGAAAATATTTTTAAATTATGTATTTGATAAAGAACTTTTGTCTAGAATATGTAAACTACACTTACAATTCAATAATAAATATGTAAACAGGCACATTTAAAATGGGCAGAAAATTTGAATATTTTCCCAAAATAATATAAAAATGAGCAGAAAGCACTTAAGAAAATACACAACATTAACCATTAAAAAAATGCAAAACAAAACCACAATGAGATAGCATTTCACACCTAGTGTGAATGGGATGGCTGTAATAAAAAAGACAGATAATAATTATATTGGTAATGATGTAAAACATTAGAATCCTGTTATGCTGTTGGTAAAAAATGTCAAATGATACAGCTGTTATTGAAAATTGCTTGGCAGGTCCTTAAGAAAAGTTACACAAACTGGGTGCAGGGGCTTATGTCTATAATCCCAGCACTTTGGAAAGTGGGAGGATTGCTTGAGTCCAGGAGTTTAAAACCAACCTTTGCAACATGGTGAAACCCTGTCTCTACAAAAAATAGCCGGGTGTGGTGGTGTGTGCCTGTAGTATCAACTACTCAGGAGGCTGAGGTGGGAGGATGGCATGAACTCAGGGAGGTGGAGGTTGCAACGAGCTGAGATCACACCATTGCATTCCAGCCTGGGCGATAGAGCCAGACCTTGTCTCCCAAGCAAACAAACAAAAAAGTTAAACATGGAATTATTATATAACCCAGAAGTTCCACACCTAGTTATATATCAAGAGAAATGAAAATATATGTACAAATTTTTATGTGTACATGGATGTTTATAGCCACATTATTCGTAATGATAAAAAATGGAAGCTGTGCAAATGTCCATCATCTGAAAACAGGATAATTAATATTCAGTGTATTCATAAAATGGAATATAATCAGAAATAAAAGGTGAAGTACTAACACATGCCCAAACACGATGGCCCTTAACAACATAATACCAAGAGAAATGTGAAAGAAGCCAGTCACAAAGGCCAAAAATTATACTTATCTATTTATATTATATGTCCATAATTGAAACATCTATAGAGAAAAAAAAATAATAAATTTGTAGTTGCCTAGGGATATGCGGGTTTGAGGGAAATTGGAACAATTAATATCCATAACCTTTTCATTATAATGGGAATGTTTGAAAAGTGATTATATTAATGGCTCCATAACCTTTTGAACATACTAAAAAATATTAAATTGCACACATTAAATGGGTAACTGTCATAGTAAGTGAGTTATATCTCAAAAAAGCTGTGTAAAAAATAAAACACCTAATTGGAAATGTAATTACACAATAGATTATAATATAATGTATTTGTATCACCATTATATGCATAACTACTTTTTATTTTGTCTCAAAAACTGTTTTCTGGACCATAGTTTCAAGCTTCTAAGGGTAACAATGAAACATTATAGTACTCATTATTATATAATACTAAGTACATTACTTATACTATGATTGCTATCATAATTTTCATTTTACTTAATGTCATCATGTCAATATTTCACTTCACTTTATCTTTCTCATGATTTTTGCATTACTATTATTATTTATGTATTTATTTATTTATTTTTGAGATGGAGTCTCGCTCTGTCGCCCAGGCTGGAGTGCAGTGGCGCAGACTCGGCTCACTGCAAGATCCACCTCCCGGGTTCACCCCATTCTCCTGCCTCAGCCTCCGGAGCAGTTGGGACTACACGCACCTGCCACCATGACCAGCTAATTTTTTGTAGTTTTTAGTAGAGACGGGGTTTCACCATGTTAGCCAGGAAGGTCTCAATCTCCTGACCTCGTGATCCGCCCGCCTCGGCCTCGCAAAATGCTGGGATTACAGGCGTGAACCACCGCACCCGGCCTATTTTTGCATTATTTTAAGTGAGATGATATGCATGGTATGAGTCTGAGTATCATAACATATTCTACATTCTAAGCAGTGATCATTGCAGGAGCTCAGCCCTATATATTATGAGCCGTTGAATGGTGTCCCTAAAGCCACTTCAGGTGTGTCAGAACCTAGAGGAACTGTTTACTCATGGTTACAGTTTATTACAATTGAATGGATACAGATTAAAGACAGCCAAGGCCAAAAAAGCATGGAGACAGGTTCAGGAAATGTTCACAGGTAAACCAAGAAGTAGAGGATAATTCGAATCCCTATGGTTCAGTGCTTTCATATCTAGAGAAATAATAAAAATAAAGGTAGGAGTGGAGGAAAAAAAGTATCTCTATGGTTTAATGTTTTCCTATCTAAAAAAATAAATAAATAAAGGAAAGTAGATTGTACATATACAAATACTGATTTTTTTCACCTTTTGGTGGTAGTTGTTCAGTGGATAATGTGTATCTGCGTAAACTGGCAGAAGGGAAAAGCATGGAAAACTTTCTTGACTCCCTGTCTCCACCCAACTCAAAGCAAATCAAATCAATCATCAATCCTGCCAATACTCTCATCTTTGTATTTAAATAGACTCTCCTATTTTGTACTTTTTCACTTTCTCCTTATTATAATCATATTTAAGCTCCCAGCATCAAGAATCTGACTTCCTGCTAGTGTCTTCTCGGGCAGATATATAGAACTATTTTGAGTAACTTTATTTTATCAAAGCAAATGATGACAAACATTTATAAATATAAAATTAATTCAAGTAATAATAATAAAAAAAGCTAACCACCATGTCCTCAGAGAGGACAGGCACCGGTGTAACAGAAGGCTCCAGAGACCATCTCTCTAGACGTCTAGCTATAAAGCAATACTTCATTGGCAAAATGGAATGTAAATTTTATTTTAAAATAAATAATGCATAAAGGAATAGATGAATGAATATATATACACATACATATATGGAATATATGGACAAATTAATAGATATGAAAATGGTGTACAGAAGTTACTGAATTCCCATTGTAGCTGTCCATATACAGGAGAGTTTAGTCTGGGTCTCATTTTCCTAAAATATGAGATAATACATATTATTGATATTTTGAGCACCATTTCAGTTATAAGCGAATTCCCTGACCAAAGCAGTGGTAATTGAATGAAAGCAATTTATAAACTTAAGCATTTATTCTTGTTTTGAGACTAAAACAAACACAATAATCCAACATCTATAATAAACTATGACATGGATCTTTTTATTTATAAAAACAGATGATAATTTTAGACAAATTAGCTACTATTTAGGCAGAATATTTAAAAAATCTGATAATGATTTACAACTCTTTTTTCCCCTTAATTTGGTTTCAGTACCTTTAAGCTATTTGCATTTTCCAGATGTTTAAGGAAGCAAAGCAGCTGGAAGTGGTAAATAAATGCTTCTTAAATTTAAGTAGACCTTAAATAGAGACTTGTTGTAGTATAATTTTAGTTAAATAAATACTTAACAGATTACTTTTTTCTAATCTAAATGGAAAACCAACATCAAATACATATAGAAGCCATGCAATTTTTCATGACTTTTTCAAACTACAAAATAAAAGTTCAAAATTATGATATGACATTTGATTAATTTTTGCATTATTTTGCCTTATGATAACTTTTGGTATTGCATGCCAACTGAAGTTGTTTTTCAGGCCAATTAGATTATATCATGTTTTGATTTGTAGGCTTTTGAGAAAGATTATTATAAAATTATTTTGTGTAAACTAAAAATAAATCATATTAGATTTAAATTTCCCCTTTTCCTAATTGAGTCTAAAGCATATGATTGACACATAATACTAAATGTGGTATAGTTTCTTAGAATCGTCAAGAACAATGATTTCCTGGAATTAGAATCAGATATATTGATTGTACTGATGCTCAAGAGAAGTGCTGATCAGACATCAATAATTCATACAACTATGGCTGATGGCATATTGTCAGCAAAGAACAGAGCTAGTTAGACATCATCCATACTGTTAGAGCAGTAAATATTATTGTTTTATCTCAGAGCATGCTCTCATCCCCTTCTGTTCTTATGCCCTACACCTACTAATGCAAACATTTGTGTGTGCCATTTCAATCAGGAGTAATATTAATCTTTGTTTCATATTCAAAAATATGATTGTCTTTCATATTCACAGATGACAGCTTTGAGGGTTTTACTCCAAAATGATGTGAATGAAGGAATCAATGCTTTGCTTTTTTTCCTGCAATGATTATTTCAATAATTAATTGTTTTCTGGTTTTTTACAAGATTTGAACTGAATTATTTCAGGTTGACAAAAAACACAGATCTATGATTATCCAGAATTTATTGTTGATAAAATTTTTATGCAGTATTTTTGTATTTGTTTTTCTTTATTATCAATCAGAAACCTTAATTGTTAACTGAATTGTCTCTATGTACAATGTGATTATTCTATAAGTATGCTAATACATTTTTTAAATACATAAACCAAAAGAGTGTTCATTCGCTAAGAATTTGTTTTCAAGTTACATAGAATAAACTTATTTCTCAAAACATTTTGGCTTTTTATCTGGTCAACTTTATATAATAGTTTAAGATTCTCATTTGGAATGGAAAAATTATCTTTCAGGCCAATCATGATTTCCCAACGTGAGCCATGAAAAAATATTTCTTATTAAGTAAAACACCTTAAGTAAATACATTTTGTGTCCCTTTCAAATTTAATTCACTTTTTGTTAACATGTCTATTTTTAATTTTAAAGAGTGTTAAGATTATCTTTAGAAAAATTTTAGGTTCACACTAAAATTTGGAAGAAAGTATAGGGAAAACTCTATACTTTCCTCTAGCTCACATACCTCCTGCTCCCATGCATAAACAGCTTCCGCCACTGTCAGCAAACCCCATTAAAGTGTTATAATTGTTACAATGACTAAGCTTACATTGACACATCCTGATTACCTATAGTCATAGTTTATGGTTCACTCTTGGTGTGCATTCTATAGGTTTGGACAAATGTATAATGATATGATCCCACATTATATACCAAACAGACTATTTTTACTGCCCTGAAAATCTTCTGTGTGCTGCCTATTCATGCCTTCCTCCACTCTAACCAGTGAACACCGCTAATCTTTTTACTGTCTCCATAGCTTTGCCATTTCAAAATGCTAGATAGTTGGAAACATAAATTATGTAGCCTTTTCAGATTGGCTTCTTTCACTTAGCAGTATCATTTAAGGTTTCTCCATTTGTTTTCATTGCTTGATAAGTCATTTCTTTTGGGGAGGAAATAATATTCTATTGTCTCAAGATATCCCAGTTTGTCCATTCACCTCTTGAAAGACATATTGGTCATTTCCACATTTTGGCAATCATGAATAAAGCTACTATAAACATCTGTATGTTGGTTTTTGTGTGAACATACATTTTAAATTATTTTGAGTAAAAAGTTAAAACCATGATTGCTACATCATATGAAAAGAATGTGTTTACTTTTGTAAGAAACTCCCAAATTGTCTTCCAATGTGGCTGTGCTAGTTTACATTTCTACCAGCAATAAAAATCCCTGTTATTTTGTATTCTTTTCATCATTTGTTGCTGTCAGTGTTACAGATTGTGGTCATTTTAATGGTTGTATAGTCCTATCTCATTGTTGTTTTAATTTGCATTTTTCTTTTTTTTATTTTTATTTTTTATTATTATTTTTTTATTATTATACTTTAAGTTCTAGGGTACATGTGCATAACGTGCAGGTTTGTTACATATGTATACTTGTGCCATGTTGCTGTGCTGCACCCATCAACTCGTCATTTACATCAGGTATAACTCCCAATGCAATCCCTCCCACCTCCACCCTCCCCATGATAGGCCCCGGTGTGTGATGTTCCCCTTCCCGAGTCCAAGTGATCTCATTGTTCAGTTCCCACCTATGAGTGAGAACATGCGGTGTTTGGTTTTCTGTTCTTGTGATAGTTTGCTAAGAATGATGGTTTCCAGCTGCATCCATGTCCCTACAAAGGAAACGAACTCATCCTTTTTTATGGCTGCATAGTATTCCATGGTGTATATGTGCCACATTTTCCTAAAAGTGGGCGAAGGATCTGAACAGACATTTCTCAAAAGAAGACATTCATATAGCCAACAGACACATGAAAAAATGCTCATCATCACTGGCCATCAGAGAAATGCAAATCAAAACCACAATGAGATACCATCTCACACCAGTTAGAATGGCAATCATTAAAAAGTCAGGAAACAACAGGTGCTGGAGAGGATGTGGAGAAATAGGAACACTTTTACACTGTTGGTGGGATTGTAAACTAGTTCAACCATTATGGAAAACAGTATGGCGATTCCTCAAGGATCTAGAACTAGATGTACCATATGATCCAGTCATCCCATTACTGGGTATATACCCAAAGGATTATAAATCATGCTGCTATAAAGACACATGCACACATATGTTTATTGCGGCACTATTCACAATAGCAAAGACTTGGAATCAACCCAAATGTCCATCAGTGACAGAATGGATTAATTTGCATTTTTTTCTGCTAACATATGCTATGGAGCATCTTTTCGTATGCTTAGTTTCCATCTGCATAGCTTCTTTAATTTTTTTATTAATTTATTAATAACATTCATAATTTTTTCCCATAGGATTCATCAGATTTATTCTGGTAGTGACTGAGTTCATGTAAGTCACCAGCAATTTGGGCAGGTTTTGTATTATTGTTAATTTTGTGAAAGTTACATAAAAAATGAAACTGCACAGTGAGATTATGATGAAAAAAACAAACATTACCACTTCTCCTTTTCCCTCATACACACCATTTCTCACATTAACTCTCATCATATAAAAAAATATTTTTGGACCTTTGAGGGTTATTATTACATTTTCAGAAAATATTTTTCCTGTTTCCTTTTAATCAGTTGTTTTTAGTGCTGTTTGTTATCTTCGTGTAGTTTTAAAAATGTACATAACATTCTTTCTGGAATCTGTGACTTTTGATACCATCTCTTAATTTTCCACTGTTATGATTAAAAAAAAAAAACTTGCACTCTATATCAACAAAAAAGCTTCACCTTATGTCCATATTTCTTATTCTGATTCCCACTGTGATCACCTCTGTCTTTATTCTATGTTGACAAAACCATGCTTCTACTTTATGACTAAACTTTTCTTTATTCATATGCTGACTTTAGTTTATAATTCAGGTAAAGTGTTTACATTGTTTAGCTATATAAATATAATTTAATATTGAGCTAATTGTCTGTTACGATTAGATTCCTCTCTATTCAATATGCTAGACCTACTGAAATGTATAAAATAATGTTCCTTAAATTAAGGTAAAACTGAGTCTGCTTTTGTACATACAGTGATTTCTCTAACTATACCGCCCTTAGTTTGCTTTATGTTTGGCAAGTGCTATTTTTGTAATGTAGTTTTGATTTGTTTCTTAGCATTTCTATTTCTCTTATTTCCTACTTGGGTCAACAAACTTATCAGTCCTCCAAATTGTTACTGATATCAGTCAGCTTCTTATTAATCCTTCTATTGTCTACATCTGATTTTATATAGATATTCTCAATTGAGGCCACTGATATTGTTTTCTAAGAAGATACATGTCCCTTTCATATTTTACGTTTTCTTAAATTGTATAAATGTTTCTTTGTTATTATCCTTTTGTTCTTGGAATATATTTTTAAATAACTTTCTCAGGAAGATTGAATGGGGAAAATATTAGTTCATGCATGCACAAAAATGACTGACTACATTTTGTCCTCATATACTTGGCATATAGAATACTAGACTCGTCGAGTTAGAAATCACTTTTTAATCAAAACTTTAAAGACATTATACCCTCTCTTGATTTCTATTATCCTCTGTTACTCATTAATGCCAAATACCAGTATGATTATTGTCTTTCAGAGCTGATGTTTTTAAGAACATATATAATGTAAATTATACCATATATTGTATATTTATCTATACTTTCTCAATATGGACAGGGCAGATTAAATTTCCTGTCAGCAGTGTTTTGTAGTTCTTGTAGAGGTCTTTCACCTCCATGATTAGATGAATCCCTAGGTATTTTATGTGTGTGTGTGTGATTATTGTAAATGGAATTGCATTTCTCATTTTGCTCTCAACTTGAATGTGACTGGTATAGAGAAATGCTATGGAATTTTGTAGATTGCTTTTGTAACTTGAAACTTTACTGGCCTTTTAACAGTTCCAGGAGCTTTCTGGAAAAGTCATTGGGATTTTCTAGGTATGAAAACGTACCATCAGTAAAGAAAGATAGTTTGACTTATTTTATGTTTAGATGCTTTTTCTTTTTTTTTTCCTCTTGCCTGATTTCTTTGCTAGGACTTCCAGTACCCATGTTGAATGGGAGGAGTGGTGGAATTGGGCATCTTTATCTTGTTCTAGTTCTCAAGTGGAATGCTTCCAGCTTTTGTCCATTCAGTATAATGTTGGCTGTGGATCTGTCATAATGGCTCTTATTATTTTGACGTATGTTCCTTCATTGGCTAGTTTGTTGAGGGTTTTATTGTAAAGAGACCTCAAATGAGGTTATTTCAGCAATGTTCACGGCAGCTTCATCAGGAAGAGACTTCTTTTTGAGCAGCCACTTTCTTTGTTCATCCACGAGAAGCAACTCCTCATTCTTTCATGTTTTGTCATGAAATTGCAGCAATTCAGTCACATCTTTAGCTTCTACTTCTAATTGTATTTCTTTTGGTATTTCTACCACATCTGCAGTGACTTCCTCCACTGAAGTCTTGAGGCCCTCACAGTAATCCATGAGGGTTGGAGTCAACTTCTTTGAAGCTGCTATTAATGTTGACATTTTGATCTCCTTCCACGAATCACAAATGTTCCTAATGCCATTTAGAATGATGGGTTTTCTCCAGAAGGTTTTCAATTTACTTTGCCCATATCCATGAAAAGAATCACAATCTATAGCCATTGTAGCCTTAAAAGTGTATTTCTTACATAATAAGATTGAAAGATGCAATTATTTATTGATCCATGGGCTGCAGCATGGATGTTGTGTTAGCAAGTATGAAAACAACATTAATCTTTTGGGGTGTCAGGTGTATTGTCAATGAGCAGGAATATATTCAAATAAATCTTTTCTTCTGAACAGTGGGTTTCAACAGTAGGCTTAAAATGTTCAGTAAACCATTCCGTAAACAAGTAGGCTGTCACTCAAATTTTGTTCCTTTTCTAGAGCACAGGCGGAGTAGATTTAATATAACTTTTATTTTTTTTAACATGGAGTCTCACTCTATTGCCCAAGCTGGAGTGCAGTAGTGCGATCCCGGCTCACTGCAACCTCCACCTCCAGGGCTCAAGTGATTCTCCCGCCTCAGCATCCCTAGTAGGTGGGATTACAGGCGCGCGCCACCATGCCTGGCTAATATATTTGTATTTTAGTGGAGACAGAGTTTCACCCTGTTTCCCACAGTGGTTTCAAACTCCTGAGCTCAAGCAATCTGCTCTCCTCGGCCTCCCAAAGTGCTGGGATTACAGACGTCAGCCACCACCCCCAGCCAACGTAACTCTTAAGGGCCCTAAACTTTTCATCATAATAAATTTGCATTGGCTTCAATTTAAAGTCACCAGCTATATTAGCCTCTACCAAGAGAGCCACCCTGTCCTTTGAGGCTTTGTAGCCAGACATTGACTTCTCTTCTTTAGCTATGAAAATTCTAAATGGCATCTTCTTCTCATAGAAGGCTATTCGATCTACACTGAAAATCTGTGGTGTGGTGTAGCCACCTTTGTCGATGATCTCAGCTAGATGTTCTGAATAAATTCCTGCAGCTTCTACATTAGCACTTGCTGCTTTATCTTGGATTTTCACGTTATGGAGATTGCATCTTTCCTTAAACTTTACGAATCAGATTCTGCTAGATTCAAGCATTCCTTATACGGCTTTGTCACAGGGAGCCCTAGGGAGAGAGTGGATAAGTCGACACACAACATCTATCTGTTGAGCTCATAACTTTTTATGGGTCTGGGTTGTGGAGCCAAAAAATAATTTCAATAGCAACATCAAGGATCACTGATTACAGATCACATATTAAAAATGAAAAAGTTTTAAATATTGTGAGAATTACCAAAATGTGACAGAGAGACACAATGTGAGCATATGCTCATAGAAAAATGGTACCAGTAGACTTGCCTGGTACAGGGTTGCCATAAACCCTGGTTCAATTTATTTTAAAAATGCACCATTTGCAAAGTACAAAACAAAGTGCAATAAAATGAGATATGTCTATATTACCTTATTGTTTTATTGTAATTTAAATATTTGAATTATCTATTAATTTATTTGCTGCTAGTATTAACTGAGTTGGGGGCAACTTTTTAAATCTTTGCTCATGTATCTTTTCTCTCATATTGTCGATCTCTCTTGTTTTGCATTACATTATCTTTGAAACATTCTATTTTAAGTAATGCCCTATTACTAAAAATACATTCTTTTAATTTACTATTTGTCAGTTTCCTAGCATTATGTCCTCAATTTGAGAAACAGGACATTCTATATTCTGTTTAAAAATAGAATGATTATTTCTGTAGTTTTGCAATCTATTCTTTACGTTATGTGTTTCCATTCATGTTTTATTGTTTGTTCGTTTATTTTGGCTTTTTGCCTAAAGGTCTTATTCTCAAGATTTAAAGAGATGAGGATATGAAAGCTGACTAGGTGCTCTATGAATCCTGTGTGGATCAATGTTTGCAGAGCTCATATTACTAGTCATTATACATGAGTAACTCAAGCCCACATTACATACTGTATTGCTTCCAAGACAATCATTTAAATAATAAAGGAAAGGTCCCACTGATTTTTTTCTTAACCTAGGACATCTCTTTCTGTTTCTCATTATGTTTGTTGGAGAACAGGGAGGGAAGTAAATGTGTACACATTTTCCTATACAGATCTTAAATTAATTCTTGGATTTTTGCCCAATTTTTAATCCAGTTACCTGTTGTAGCAAGTTTTAATCCAGTTTTAATCCAGTTACCTGGTGAAGCAAGTCTGCAGTCTATACATAATTGCGCCGACATATAAGTTCCTACCTTTTTAACAGCTCTTTTATTGTACATTCAATCTTGTTGTCATTACTTCCATTTAAAAAATTATCCATCTATTTTATAACTTCTCTACGTGTCATATACTGGTATCCTCTTTTTTTTCTCTCTAGCATGTTATAGATGTAAATCCTTGTATTTAGTGTCATTTAAATAAGATCTTTGCTACTGCTTAAATAAAAGCAGGCTCACTGGTATGCTCAGTCTTACATTTTAATCTAGAAGGCTTGCAACTCTTTACTGGCAATTCCAATGGAATAAAATAAAAGAATAGCACCTTTCAATTAACCAACATAGGTAAATGTACTCATTTTCTACCATATCATTTATAATAAAATTTGTAGGGCCACTATTCACAGCACATAAAATTGACTGTGTCCTGTTATGCCATAAGTGGATTAGAAAAATTAATATGATGTCATATTATATTTGTAGTTCCATATATAGCTTATATAGCTCAATAGCATTTTATTTCTATTTAGCAATACAAATAGATAAAATTTGCTTGTTTTAGCTGATCTCTGGAACTTTCACTTGCCATAAAACCCTAAGTTTTTCTATTTTTTTGTTTGTTTGTTTGTTTTACCTCTCTACATACATCCAGAGTGATTTCACATGCATAAACCCAAAAAGGTGACATCCAAAATCCCTTAAAATTCTAATCCACTTATAGCATAACAGAACACGCTCAATTTATGTGCGTAAATAGTGGCCCTACAAATTTTATTATAAATGATATGGTAGAAAATGAGTACATGTTCAGTTGTACCTACAGAATTTATAATCAATCCTGAATTGAGGAAGTAAAGGGAAAAAAGCAAATTATTTATGTAAGGGCTTCATAAACATAATTTTGTTATTTTCAATCATCCATTGCATGCAAAGTAATATAAAGTATGCTCTTCCTACATACTGAGTGATCATTATTCATTCTCTGGGGCTTTCCTGTTCTGAGAGGTACAGACTTAGGTGATTTTACCAGGTGGTAATTGGATGAATGGCATTTCTCCTACTTGAACATACTGCCCATAATTGCTAGTAGGCCTTCAAGTTCTAGTACAAATTTAGGATGTTAATAAATCCATGTGTTTAGTTTTTGAAGAAAATAATTATTGAAAGTAAATTCAAATCAATACACTTTGAAATATTAGAGATGGCATTTCCAGTAATCATTTCTTTCTGTAGTTAGGAGTCCATCAGATTCTCTTACTTTGGCTGACAGGTTCTTGAACACTGCAATAAATGTGACAATCAATGACTTAGAGGTCAAAGATACTAGATGTGCATCGAATGGAATGAATTAATGTTATGATAGGAATCTTACGTGTTGCCCTTCTTTGATTACTTGTCTGTAAAGATGAAATAACCTACAGTATATCCCACATTACACAAATACTAAATTATATTTCCACATTACCCCAATTACTAAAATTACATAAAACTAAAAGATTCAAATATTTGGAAAACCTTAATTGTCTTTGATTTTCTTCTCTGTTAGGGACAGAGAGAAATTACTTATTAAAGAAATCACATGACTAAATAGTAAAGTTTCTACATAATCTGGTAAAAAATCCAAGCTCATTTGAAAGTTGAGACAGGCAATTTTTGTAAATAATTTGTCTAAACATTATATACTTAAAATATATTTTATTTTAGAAAATACTTAATGTTGAATGCCAGCATAATATACTAAATTGCATTTGATGTACAAGAAATGGAGTATTAAACAATTATTTAGATAATATAAATCTTAAATATAAAATAAAATAAGCATGAGAACTGTCTGTTCTCTCTAGTATATGTGAAATATTAAAGTTCCCTTTAAATTACTACATCTCATTTTCCTGAAAAATTGACATACTTTGGACCAAATAAATATTTCTTGAGCATCACCTTATTTATTGGTGGAAAAATAAATTTGCTCTAATTATGCTTTAAAAATTGGCAAAAATAAAGTAAAACCTAATCTATTTGCATTTAAATATCTCAAGTATAATAAAGATATTTTAAAACTCATTCATATATGTTATCAAATATGGTAAATACAACACTTTTAAATTATTCTACTTCTATTTTAATGACATTTCATCAGTGGCTCCTGACTTTGCTTAAAATTCCTCTCTGTGTCTTAGCTGATGCATTTTGTAATTATGATTCAGAGCAGAGAATTAAAATTACATCTATGATTTCTTCCTCTGACAAACTATCTCGGTTAACTTTTCTTTCCCTGTAATTACCTTAATGGTTCAGCTGCTGTATAGTTATCCCTGGAAATCTGAGAAACTAGGTAAATGTCTCTTATAATGTTTCCTACTGTAAAAGCTTGTTAACCCAATATCAAGCCTCATTGAAAACTCTGAGTTAGGCAATAATAAGCTGAAAAAGAAAATATGTTTTCTTATAAACATCTCTAAGTACTGAATGTAACAAATATAATTATGATGGAGGAAATACAGGCATGAAACATTCTTTTTGATGAGTAGAAGATCAAATTTTAAAAAGTAATCTCCCTTCCTCCAGTCTTGGTTAATGGAGGAGTTGGATTTATCCAACCAGAGGTGTAATCTGAAGTGAAACACACAGTGTGTCACTTGGTCTACATATCCGTGCCTCTGCTCATCACCTACATAAGCTACAGTCTTCAGATATTTTGTAAATTCTTCTTGTTTGCCATCCAAATGTAAAAGGAAAGATAAATTCCACCTTTGTGTTGAGAGTCACCAAAATAAATTTAAGTCACAGATAGAGAAAGCACAAAGACAGGAGTGCAATTTTATACTATGATTTTATTATTTGTATAAAACTAAGAAGTTTCTGTCTTTCTGATTATTGAAATAGGCAAAAATATTGTGATCTTAACAATTTTATTGTGTGAAATTAAGAGCAATTAAGTTTTTCAAGTGTAGCATTGGCTAGAGTGAGATTGTATTTGTTATCGAGTCCATCTTCCCTACTTCCAAAATTATTATTAAATTATTTCAGATTAATAGCCTCAGGCAAATAGCATACATAATATAATTCCAGGAAGTGATAAATGTATTACGAAGAAAACTAGGGCAGGACAAGAGTCATGGTGACTGGTGCTTATTTTGGATAGGTTTAAAAGTGAAAACTTCTTTGTGAAAATTAGATATAAGTAGAGATAAGAATGAAATGAGGACAGAGCTGTATAAATGTTGACTGCAATACAATGTTCAGCCAAAGGCAAATGCAAATTTGAGGGCATTTTCTGCCCTTTGTCTCAGAAGGCAGAAATAAAATTAACGTCTTCCAGATACATCAGTGTCAATGTTAACCATATGATAATTTTTCTGAGTCATAAGTTGTCACTTAGACACTGCATTGAAACTCTCCTACATATGGTAAATTCTATATGTGTACGATTACTTATTGTCCCCTATTTTCCTCACCGTGCATTACCATTACCTTTATTCCAAGATCTTTATCTAGATTAATGGCATTACTGTATACTTGGAACCAACAAGAAACTCCTATATATATAGTTTTTGACTCTTAGTTCTCTGCATATTCATTGGACTCTTTTTTTTTCCTCTGATGGTCTATATTCTTCTCCCAGTCTGTTAGCATAAGAAGACATTCACTATATTTATTAGAGTAAATCACATTTAATCAAAAAGTCCACTCCTTAAACCTCACACAAACAAATTGTATTATATTAGAAATTTATGAAGTCTCTATATTACTATTTTTATGGCAGGACTCTATTCTAGCCTGAGCCTGACCCTTGTGTAGCATTGCACGTCTTAGGTCAACATGCATCTTTTATTGGCATACTTAGTCTTTCTGAACTACTGTAAAGCAGCTAGGTCTAGATTCATCCTGCAGAATTACAGGGTACATTGTGTTAGATAATTGTTTAAACTAAAACTTCATTGACTTAATTGCTCAGGCAGACTTTTGATTTATTTTATTTATTATTTTTTTGTGTGTGACAGCGTCTCATTCTATCACCCATGCTGGAGTGCAGTGGTGTGCTTTTGACTCAATGCAACCTCCACCTCCCAGGTTTAAGTGATTCTCCTGCCTCAGCCTCCCAAGTAGCTGAGACTATAGGGGCACAACACCACACCCAGATAATTTTTCTACATTTATCAGAGATAGGATTTCACCATGTTGGCCAGGCTGGACTTGAACTCCTGATCTCAGGTGATCCATTCACCTTGGCCTCCCAAAGTGCTGGGATTACAGTCATGAGCCACCACACCCGGCCAAATTTTGATGTCTTAATCAGAATTTTTTCCTTTTCTTATACGTGAACATAATCTCTAAGTTCTCAATTCTATGATTTTTGTTTCTGATTTGCTTTTCTCCTGCACCAATCTACCTTTGCATTAATATTGATACCAGTGACTGTCATATAAGATGGTGAATTGGAGGCAGTATTAGCATGCCACTGACACTTGGAAAAACAAAACAGTAAATAGAGATTCACACTGTAAACTTTTTTCCAAGAAGCACCATAGGAAATTAACACAAAAAAGGAAAGAAACCACAAACCATTTGAAAGAAGCAGCAACCAGCAGCCTAAATCACAGCCTGGTGAAAACCTGTAAGTCCCCAGAATGTCAGAGGGAGAGAGACTACCTCCAGAAGATACACCCCATCTGGAGAACTTGGCAATTTAGCTCACAAGGCTTCGAAGGCGTGAACCCTACCCAGCACTGAAAGTGAAAGACGGAACAATGGGGAATATAAAAGTAGCAGCAGTGGGAAGAGCCCAGCATGCATTTCCAGTCTCCAGCACAGACTGAGGACGCCATTCCTGATTCTTTGTCACAGGGGACCTCACTGAAGTCTGCCAGTTAACTCAGCAGTTGCATGTTGAAAATGCTCCCAACTGAAATTCACAATATAACCTCGGGGGATGACAAACTCCTTTGGCCAGAACAGGGAGGCAAGTGGGAAGTGTGCTGCAACCATGAGCACAGGAGCCAGGCACCCTGGCTTTGGGGGTGGACAGGGAGGCACATGGCCTGAAAGCTGTGCTTCTTGTCTCCAAAGGGAAGGCTTATGAGACATCTGGGGCAGTTTTGACTTCTATGCTCAGACACGCAATTTAACTAGCTACTGCTAGCAAACACTGTGGGTGAGAGAAATGCCTTGCCAAGTGTGTGGGAGCTGGATGAAGCTTACCTCACCTTCTATTCACCACTCCCTGCAAAACTCTATTGCAGAGGAGGCAGCTATGATTATTTTTGGAACATTACCCAGTGGCCAGAGAACTGCCTCCCAATGCCCCCAGAGCCCTCTGATTTCCCCGCACATAAAGAGGCAGCACATAATCCTGTCTCACTTAGCTCCCCCTGATTTTGCCCTTCCACGTGTCCTGGTAGCTTAACACAAAAGAAAGAAACTGTAGGAAACCCTGTGGCTCTGCTCATCACCTAATAAACCAGAATACCTCCCCTGGGTAATGTAATGCAAGCACAAATCCACCTGCTTCCACCTCAGCTGGTGCTCTTTTGTAAGTGCCACTTCCTGGCTGGAGGTCACCTGACAGACAATTACAGCATCTCAAGGTAGAATAACAATGTATCCATGAAGTAGAAAACTTGTGTGTGTGAGCTCAGTCATCATCATTGTCTGCAACACCCTGGCTAACCAGGAGGTTCTGCGTCTGCGCAAATGACCAGTCCGCTACTACTACAACTGGTATTTGAGAAAGCCAACACACTAAGGCTATTTAAAACCAAGAAATCTCACAAAGCCTATTTCACTCCCTTGCCACATTTATCAGAGCATGTGCTGGTACCTGCTACTGGGACGCTTGAGGACAGATCACATCACTGGATCCCAATGGGCAGCTAAACCCAGAGCAACAGGAACATTTGCAGTTGTTTGGTTCACAGGGACTCCTACTCCTAAGGGAAGAGCAAGTAAACCACATCACGGAAACATCTCATGGGACAAAAGAATCTGGACTGCAGGCCTGAGTCCCAGATTTTTCCTCTGGTGGAAAGTTTCTTTAAGCAAGGCACAACCTCAGTGCTGAGTTAGCAGAGAAAATGTGTAGCTCTACCCACAGACAAGCAGCTCTGGTGCTCATGAAAGTTCTTCAAGAAGACTTATTTTCCCTTTTGTCCATCACTGCAGAAACAACTGGGGCATCTCCCATGGGAGCCTAGCATGGGTGCAAATATAGACAGAGTTTCTGAGACACTTCAGGATGATTGAACCCCCACAGGAGGAACATTCTCCAGATACAGGCTTGCATGAGGGGTAGAGTCATGATTCCTCTCCACTTGGACATCAACATTCCTGCAGATGTAAAAGGTGTCTGCCTGGTCTGAATAGCCAGAACAATGGGTCAAGAGTATGTCTGGGGAGTGGATAGCTTTCCTACTGGCCTGGCAGGGGAGCTAAGGTAGCTCCTACCCTTCCTTCTGACAAGGCCTTAGTGAATTTCACTGAGAGCTTCCCTGACTGCTTCTGTCAAGGCTGGGACTTTAGCCCCACATTGCATATTGCATTCACCCACCTACTTTAGTCACAAGCAGTTTCCACTCAGGGACACCTCCCCTACTGGCCTGAAGCCTGAACTATTTAACCTAGTGGATAAAATATTGGGGAAAAATAAATTAAAAAGTGCATACCATGGTGGGGTGAGGTGAGCTTCAAGAGACCTCTGCCATTCCAACCCATAGGAGACAGTGGAATTGCTGGCACACTCAACACACATTGCTGCTACAATCATTATCTAAGAAAAGTCATTATAAAAAACAAAAGCAAAAATGAAACTCTATAACCAAGGAACTCACACAGTCTTTACCGCTGAAGTACCAAGACCTGAATTAGGCTGCAATAAACTATAAACATTAAAGTCACATTCTTAAAAGGAAAAAAAACTTTAAAAACATAGTCAAAAACCAAATTTATTAATAATTAAAAGAAATAGCCTGCCCAAATGAGATGAAAAAAATTCTAGTTATATAACAAAATAGGCTTCGATCACATCCCCAAAAGATCACATTAGCTCTACGGCAATAAATCCAAACCAAAATGAAATCTTTGAAATACCACATGAAGATTTCAAAAGATTTGTTATTAAGCTACTCAAGGATATACCAGAGAAAGATGAAAACCAGCATAAATTAATTAAACAATTCAGGATATGAATATAAGTTTTCTAAAAAGACAGATTAAAAAAATCAGAAGTTCTGAAAATAAAAGACACATTTAGAAAATTACAAAATGCAGTGGAATTATTCAAAAATAGGCTAGAAAAAGTAGAAGAAAAAATTTCAAAGCTCAAAGACAAAGTTTTCAAATTAACTCAATAAGACAAAAATAAAGAAAAAAGAACAAAAAGAAATTAATAAAGATTCTAAGCAATGTGAGATCGTGTTAGCCAAACCTAAGACTATTTGGTTTTCTCAAGGGAGAAGAGAAAGCAAAAAAGTTAAAAAAAAAAAAAAAAGAAAACTTATTTGAGGGAATAACTGAGTACAATTTCCTTGATCTTGCTAGAGATTTGGATACTGAAATACAAGAGACCCAAAGAACTCCTGGTAAATTCATCACACACACCAAAAAAGTCTCCACCAAGGCATATACCCATTAGGCTATCTAAAGTGAATATTAAGGAAATAATTCTTAGATCAATGAGATAAAAGTATCAATCTTATAGGAAAACCTATCTGACTAATAGTAGACTTCTTATTAGTAACCTTGTCAACTATAAAAGATTGGGGTCCTGTCTTCAGCTTCCTTAAAAAGCATAACTGCCAACCAAGAATTTTGTATTCAGCAAAAGTAAGTTTTATAAATGAAGGAGAAACAGTCATTTTCAGACAAACACATGCTGAGGGAATTCGTTCCTACCAGGCCAACTCAACAAGAAATGCTAAAAGAAATTCTAAATCTTAAAACAAAAGGTTGATATGCACCAGAATAGAATGTCTTGAAAGCATAAAACAATAACACAATGTAGAAAACAAAGTGTCTAAGTAACAATTAATGTAACTAAACCTCATATCTCAATACTAAATTTGAAAGTAAATGGCCTAAACGTCCCACTTAAAACATACATATTGGCAGAATGAGTAAAGAATCACAAACCATGTCTCTGCTCCTAAGTATGAGAATTTGATAAACTCAAGTTAAAAGAGTGAAAAAAGATATTGCATGGAAATAGAAACCAAAATTGAGCAGGAGTAGTGATAATGGTTTGGCTGTGTGTCTCCTCCCAAATCTCATGTTAAGTTGTAATTCCTAATGTTGGAGGAGTGAACTTGTGGGAGGTGATTGGATCATGGGGGCAGATTTTCCCCATGACGTTCTTCTAGTGAGTGAGTTCTCATGAGATCTCATGGTTTAAAAGTGTGCAGAACTTTCCACCTGGCTCTCACTCTCTCCTGCCTCCATGGTAAGACACACTTGCTCCCCCTTTGCCTTCTGACATTATTGTAAGGTTCCCGAGGCCTCCCAGTTATGTTTCCTGTGAAGCCTGCAGAACTGTGAGTTGATTTTTTCTTCATAAATTGCCCATCCTCAAATAATTCTTCATAGCAGTGTGAGAATGGACTAAAACAGAAAATTGATTCTGGGAGTGCAGCACTGCTATAAAGATATCTGAAAATATGAAAGTGAATTTGGAACTGGGTAGTGGGCAGAGGCTGGAAGGGTTCAGAAGAAGATAGTGAGGGAAAGCTTGGAACTCTCTAGGACTTGTTAAATGATTATAACCAAAATGTTGCCAGTGATATAGACAGTGATGTCCAGGCTGAGGAGGTCTCAGATGGAGATGAGGAACTTATTGGGACCTGGAGTAAAGGTCATACTTGTTAGTGACCTCTGCTTTAGCAAAGAGACTGGTGGCATTTTTCCCACGTGCTAGAGATCTGGGGAACTTTGAATAAGAAAGAAAATAAAGATTATCTGGCAGAAAAATATTCTAAGCAGCAGAGTTCAAGAGCTGATGTGGCTTTTTCTGAAAGCATTCAGTCATATGTATGAACAATGAGATGCTCTGAAATTGGAACTTACATTTAAAAGGGGAGCAGAGAATAGAATAAAAGTTTTGAAAATTTGTAGCCCAGCCACGTGGTAGAACAAAAAAAAAAAAATTCTGGAAATAAATTTATGCCTGTTGCAGAAATTTGCATAAGTAAAGAGGAGTCAAATGTTAATAGCCAAGATAATAAGAAAACTGTCTCCAGGGCATTTTACAGAACTTCACAGAAGCCCCTCCCATCATAGGCCTGGAGGTTTAGGAGGGAGGAGGGTAAAACGGTTTTGTGGACCAGACCCAGGGCATTCCTGCTCTGTACACCCTCAGGACATGGAACTCTGCATCCCAGTCACTTCAGCTGTAGTCCTGGCTAAAAGGGGCCAAGGTACAACTCTGGTCATGGCTTCAGAGGGTGCAAGCTTTAAGCCTTGGCAGCTTCCATGTAATGTTGAGCCTATGAGTGCACAGAGTGCAAGAGCTGAGGTTTGGGAACCTCCACCTGATTTCAAAGGATCTATGGAGATGCCTGGATGAAAGGATTGATAAAAGGATCAATCAAACAAGAAGATGTTAGAAACATAAATTTATGTGCACCTAACACAGGAGTGCCCAGATTCATGAAACACTTACTACTAAACCTAAGAAATGAGACAGGCAGCAACACAATAATAGTGGTGGACTTCACCACTCTACTGACAGCACTAAACAGATCATCCAGACAGAAAGTCAACAAAGAAAAAATGGACTTGAACTACACTCTAACAAATGAACCAAACATGTATTTACAGAACATTCTACCCCAAAACTCCAGAATATATACTTTTCTCATCAACTCATGAAAGTTTCTCCAAGACAGACCATATGATCAGTCACAACAAGAGTCTCAATAAGATTAAAAATATCAAAATTACATAAAGTATCTTTGCAGACCACAGTGGAATAAAACTAGAAATCATCTACAAAAGGAACCCTCAAAACTGTACAAATAAATGTAAAGTAAACAATCCTCCTCAATAATTTTTGTGTTAACTATGAAATCAAGATGAACATTTAATAAAGTATTTGAAATAAATGATAATAATGACACAAGTAATGAAAACCTCTGGGATACAGCAAAAGCAGTGTGAAGAGAAAAGTTTGTAGCACTAAATGCCAACCTCAAAAAGTCTGGAAAATAACAAATTGACAATTGAATGTCACATCTCAAGGAACTAGAGAAACAAAAACAAACTAAATCCAAAGTTAGCAGCAGAAAATAAATAGCAAAAATCAGAGCACAGCAAAATGAAATTGAAACAAACAAATCAAAAAATAAAACACCAAAAACAAAAAAGTAATTGATATGGTTTAGCTTTGTGTTCCCACTGAAATCCCATTTTGAATCTTAATAATCCCCAGTGTGTCAAGTGCAGGATGAGGTGGAGATAATTGAATCCTGGGGGTAGTTTCACTGATGCTGTTCTTGTGATAATGAGTGAGTCTCACAAGTTCTGGTGATTTTATAAGCATCTAGCATTTTCCCTACTTGCACTCACTTCTCTCTCCTGCTGTCCTGTGAAGACATGCCTTCTGTCATGATTGTAAGTTTCCTGAAGCCTCCCCAGTCATGTGGAACTGTGAGTAAATTAAACCTCTTTTCTTTATAAATTACCCAGTCTCAAGTATTTTTTCATAGCAGTGTGAGAACAGACTAATACAAACAATGAAACAAAAAAAACGGCTTCTTTGAAAAGAAACAAAATTGATAGACCATTAGCTAGATTAGCCAAGAATAGAAGAGACACAATTCAAATAAATTCGATTAGAAATGAAACTGGAGATGTCACAACTGACACCACAGAAAGATAAAATATCATTTGAAACTACTATGAACACCTCTATGCACATAAAGTAGAAAATCTAGAGGAAATGAATAAATTCCTGGAAACACATAACCTTCCTTGATTAAATCAGGAAGAAACAGAAACCATGAACTGACCAATTACAAGGAGTGAGACTGAATCAGTAATTTAAAAATTGCCAACAACAACAACAACAAAAAAGGCAAGGGCCAGGTGGATTCACAGCTGAATTCTACCTGACATTAAAAGAAGATTTGGTGCTGAACCTATTGAAACTATCTTCAAAAATTAAAAAGAGAGGGAATTCTCTCCAAGTTATTTTATGAACTAGTGTCACCCTGATACCTAAATCAGGAAAGAACATAGAACAATAAAGGAAAACTACAAACCAATATACCTGATGACTGTTAATGCAAAATTCTCAACAAAATATTAGCTTACCAAATCCAACAGCACATCAACAACAACAACAACCAAAAAAACCCACAAAAAACAATACACAAGGATCAACTGGGTTTCATCCTAGGAATGCAGGGTTGGTTTAATATATGCAAGTCAAAATATGTGATACATCACATAAACAAAATTAAAAACAATAATCATGTGATTATTTTGATAGATACAAAAACAGCATGCATTTGAGAAAGGCACATCCCTTTATCATAAGAATTCAATAAACTAGGCATAGAAGGGACTTCCCTCAAAATAATAAAGGCTGTGTATGACAAACCAATAACCAACATCATACTGAATGGAGAAATGTTGAAAGCATTCCCTCTGAGAATTGAAATAAGACAAGAATGAAATGATGACCACTTATATTCATCATAGTACTGGAAATCCTAGCCAGAGCAATCAGGCAAGAGAAAGAAATAAAGGGCATAAAATTAGAAAAAATAAAAGTAAACCATTGCTTTTCGTTGGTAATATTGCTGTATTAGCCAGGGTTCTCTAGAGGGACAGAACTATATATATATATATACACACACACACACACTCACACACACAGTTGGCTACCCTACTTTTGAGATTTTGGAACTCTGACTAGTTTCCTTGCTCCTCAGCTTGCAAACAGCCTACTGTGGGACTTTATGATGTGATTGTGTGAGTCAATACTCCTTAATGAACTCCTATATATATATGAGTTTATAGATTATATATACTATATATTATACGATATATAAACATATTTATGTGTGTGTGTGTATATATATAGGAGTTTATAGATTGTGGATATATTTGAGTTTATATATGATGGATGACTGATTGGAAAGGGGAAAAGGATTTTTTCAGAGATGATGAAAATTTCCAGTACCTATTTTGTATAATGGCTATATCTTTGTCAAAACTCATCAAACTGAACACTTAAGATCTGTACACTTTACTGTATGTATATGAGTGTATATATATAGTAGTCTATATATGCATGTATATGTATACATAGGTAAAATATATGTATATATATTATACATGTAACATGTATATATGTATATATTATATATGTAACGTGTGTGTGTGTGTATATATAAAACACCTCAGGTTACAAAATCAATGTACACAAATAAGTAACACTGCTATACACTAATAACAACCCAGCTGAGAAAAGAAATAAAACTCTTTTCCTTTTACAATAGCAGCAATTAAATAAATAAAACACTTAAGAATGTACTTATAAACCAAAATACCTACAACCAACTAATCTTTGAAAAATCATATAAAATCATAAATTGGGGAAAAGAAACCCTATTTAATAAATTGTGCTTAGAAATCTGTCTAGCCACATGTAGAAAAATAAAACTGGATTTCTATCTCTCATCTTATAAAAAAATCAATTCAAGATGCATCAAAATCTTAAATCTAGGATCTGAAACTATAAACTCCCTAGAAGATAGCCTAGGAAAAACTTTTCTGAATATCGGTCTAGGCAAATAATTCATGACTACACCCCCAAGAAGCAAATGCAACAAAAACAAAAATTAATAAAAGGGACTTAATTAAACTGAAGCTCTTCTGTACAGCAAAAGAAGTAATCATCAGAGTAAGCAGACAATGCACAGAATGGGAGAAAATATTTGCCGACTCTGCAGGTGACAAAGGACTAATATCGAGAATCTACCAGGAACTAAAATCAGCAAGAAACAAAAAATAAAAAATAAAAAAATCCCATCAAAAGTGAAAAAATGACATGAATAGACATTTCCCAAAAGAATATAGACAAATGACCAATAAACATAGGAAAAATGCCTAACAGTAATCATCAAGGAACTGCAAATTAAAACGACAATCTACCTTATCCTGAAAGAATGGCCATTATTAAAAAGTCAAAAAACAGTAAATGTTAACATGGACATGGTAAAAAAGAAATGCTTATATACTGTTGGTTGGAATGAGAATTAGTACAACCTGTATGGAAAAAAAGTATAGAAATTTCTTAAAGAACTAAAGGTTGGTCTACCATTTGATCCAGCAATCCCATTACTGGGGATCTATCCAAGGGAAAATAAGATGTCATTATACCAAAAAGATGCCTGAATGTGTATGATTATTACAGCATAATTCACAATTGCAAAAACTATGGAACCAATCTAAGTGCCCAATGACCAATGGATAAAGAAAATGTGGTATACATACACCATGGAATACTGCTCAGCCATAAAAAAAAGAATGAAATTATGTCTTTTTCAGCAATTTGGACAGAGCTGGAGGCCATTATTCTAAGTAACATAACTCAGGAATGAAAATCAAATACTGTATGTTCTCATTCATAAATGGGAGCTAAGTGTACACAAAGGCAAAATGGACTATGGAGACACGGACAGGAAAGGGTAGAAGGGAGAGAAAGGGACAAAAAGTATATATTGGGTGAAAATTACACTACTTGATGACAGGTGCTCTAAAATCTCAGACTTCACCACTATATAATTCATTCATGTAACCAAAACCCACTTGTACACCAAAAGCTACTGAAAAAAAATATTTAAAAAGAGAGAATGGGACATAAAAAATATGATGATGACTGAAAACATTTCCACTTTTTGTAAAAGACATAAATTTCCAGATCTTAGAAGTTCAGTGAATACCAAGCAGAGAAAAATAAAATGAAAATAGTACTAGGGCACATCATAGTTAAACTATTAGAAACCAAATATAAAGAAAAACTCTGGAAAGCAGCCAGAGAAAAATTGCATGTTACAAGCAAGGGAAGAATGATTTGAAGCATCACTGACTTCTCAGCAGAAACTATAAAGGCCAGAAGTCACTGGAATAACATCTTTAAAGTGCTTGATAAAAGCCAGTCAATCCAGAATGCTATGTTCAGTGAATATATCCTTCAATTATGAAGACAAACTAAAGGCATTTTTAGATTAAAACAAACAAAAACAAAAACAAAAAACACCTAAGGGAATTCACTGCCAGCAGATCTGTGTTACAAAGAATGCTAAAGGAAGTTGTTCTTCAGAATGGAAACACAGATCTTCAGGAAAGAATAAAAAACACTTGAAATGATACATATGTGGATAAACATAAAATATGATTTTTCTAATAATTTCTTTAGAATGCATATAATTAATTAAAACAAAAATCATTACATTGTATTGTGTGGTTTATAATATATGCAGATATAATACATTTGCTTCTACAGCAAAAGGATGAAGGAGGTAGGTAATGTACTGATTCTTACTTTTTTTTTGAGATGGTGTCTCACTCTGTCGCCCAGGCTGGAGTCCAGTGGCGTGATCTCTGCTCACTGAAAGCTCCGCCTCCCAAGTTGCTGGGACTACAGGCACCCACCACCACGCCCAGCTAATTATTATTATTATTATTATTATTATTTTTAGTAGAGACGAAGTTTCACCTTGTTAGCCGGGATGGTCTGGATCTCCTGACCTCGTGATCCACCGACTTCGGCCTCCCAAAGTGCTGTGATCTTACATTTTATGTGAAATAGTCAAAGTTAACAAAGTACACTATGTACACTGTGGAAATATAAGGATGTATAATTCTAGAGCTACTATTCAAAACACAATGCAAAGTCACCAATTAAAAAGCTCATCTATGTTTTAAAATGTAATTGTAAAAAATCCCAGAAAAATTCAACTTCATGCAATAAGGTGGATGAAAGTCAAGACATCCTGAGCAAAAGAAGCCAAACACAATAATAAACACTCCATGATTCTACTCACATGATATTCTACAACGGACGAACTAACAAACTGGATCTTCAGCAAGAAGAAACTGTTGGCTCTTTGGGCGGAACAACAGGGCAACATGATGGATGACTAATTGGAAAGGGGAGAAAGGGATTTTTCTGAGGTGATGAAAACTTCCAGTATCTATTTTGTCTAATGGCTACACATTTGTCAAAACTCATCAAATTGAACACTTAAGATCTGTACACTTTACTGTATGTAGCTACACCTCAATTAAAAATTAAGTTGAAAATATATTGACACCAGGCAGGCCTGATGAAAATGTAAGATTGCTAAGTGAATTAATGAGAGACTGCCCTAGGTAAGTAAATAATTTGTAATAAAATATTCATCTAATCTATAACCTATGATCAGGCAAAAGCAAATCATTTGTTATTATAACAGCCAGTCTCCTGCACTTGAAAAAATTCCTGTCTATGCTGTTCTTCCTGCTTTAGGAAATCTCTCTCCCGAGCATACTTCATTTCTGCCAAAATCCTACTCATCTTGAGGTCCTATATCAGTGAGCATATACTCCAAGCAATTTTCTCTTTTATCTCAACCTTTAACATTATAGCACAGTGTGGCTCCCTTATTCTACTTATATGCTGTATTTTAAAAATTTCATATGTATTATTTCTTCTAAGGTTAATTTTTCACTAATATCTTTCTCAATTAGTTCCATAGTATTGGCAATTTCTGTGTGTGTGTGTTTTGTTGTTGTTGTTTGTTTTCTTTTTCTTTTTTCTTTTTTTGAGACGAATTCTCACTCTGTCATCCAGGCTGGAGTGCAGTGGCGCCAGCTCAGCTCACTACAAGCTCCACCTCCTGGGTTCACGCCATTCTCCTGCCTCAGCCTCCCGAGTAACTGGGACTACAGGCACACGCCACCACGCCCAGATAATTTTTACATTTTAAGTAGAGACGGGGTTTCACCATGTTGGCCAGGATGGTCTCCATCTCTTTGACCTCGTGATCGGCTCACCTCAGCCTCTCAAAGAGTTGGGATTACAGGAGTGAGCCACTGCGCCTGGCTGGCAATTTCTGTTTTAAAAGCAGCAGTCATTACTACCAGTCTTCCACCATGCCTCATCAATCAGCATTTCTCTCCTGACATGTTTATTTAGGTTAATGGGATTGTTACAAAACAGCTCACTCTAGCAAGAAACCCCTGAAGACACGGTTCTTGACTCTTCCTTCTTCCTCACATTCCTAGACATTTCTCTTTACCTACATTAGTTCATACTTCTCTTCCAACATAGCAAGTTCCTCCCTAGACTGTAAATTCTCTCTAAACAAAGGGTTATGTTTGTTCATATCTATGTAGCCAATGCAACACAATGCTGACTCATAAATTATTAGTTAATTTTAAAAGTTCTCTTATTTTTTTTTTTCATTTCTGTCTACTAACTTGGTCTCTCTAATGTATCCAAAACACATAATTTTATTTCTGCTTTGGTTCTTTTGCAATTCTCGGTTCCCTCTCCCTAGAACATTCCATCACAGGAAAAATATTCAAACAGCTCCCTCACTTATTTCATATTCTTGTTTCCTCCATAGTCTGACATTTTAAAACATGTTCATGAGAATGGGGTGTGAGGTGCTGGTGTGGATATATTCCAGGTAGTAAGTAAGCTCTGTAATGCTTGGGACTTGGTTTATTTTTCAACACCGTAGCTCCAAGTTTTAAGAATGCAGCCGGGCGCAGGGTCTCACGCCTGTAATCCCAGCACTTTGGGAGGCCGAGGCAGGCGGATCACCTGAGGTCAGGAGTTCCAGACCAGCCTGGCACATGGCAAAACCCCGCCTCTACTAAAAATACAAAAATCAGCCAGGCCTGGTGGCAGGAGCCTGTAATCCCATCTGCTCCAGAGGCTGAGGCAGGAGAAGCACTTGAACTCAGGAGGCGGAGGTTGCAGTAAGCTGAGATCGTGCCACTGCACTCAAGCCTAGGCGACAAAACAAGACTCTCTCTCAAATAAATAAATAGAATTTTAAAATAAAATAAAATACATCTGGTATAATGTAGGTGCTCAGTTATTTCTTAAATGAATAAATGATCTTTTAAATAATTAGCTGATTAATTAAGAATTCCCCATTCCCATCTATACAATTACTTCAGCATGCCAGGCACTTCTTAATTCTTCCTTATGTTTTGTGAGGAATAATAGAAAGGGCTCTTAATTTGTATATCCATGAACCAAATTCTACTGCTTAACGCAACTTTTGCAGTCCACATCATCTTCTACAGGGCTGGGAATCTGACTTTTATAAATGTTAAATCAAATTATAATAATCTTCTATTTTAATATTTGTTAAAGTTTTCTAACATCCATGAGATCATTCAAGTATTTTTTGGGGGGGAATAGATTGCTCTTCAAAACATATTTCCAGCCTCATTCTCCAGCTATGATAATCACAGGAATATTCTATGACATAGCCACATTAGACATTTTGCTATCCTGAATGTACGGTTTTATTTATGCTTAGGAACTTTCCCACCAGATGCTATTTGTATCTGGAAGCGCCATTATCTTCTTACTACAGATTTTCTGATATCAATAATGTAATGTCCTTGATTCTATGATGGTAAGTCAAATACAATGCAGATATTAATATAAGAGTACAGTTGTATCATACATTTAAGCAAAACTTGAGGTCATAAGGGGATAACAGGGGCCTTAGTGTTCAAGATTAGAAAGGATCATAAACGCAGAAATTCAGAAACTTTAAACAATGGCAATATAGATTTCAAATAAGTGACACCAAAGTAATGATGTTTTTAAAATTTTTGTTTTTATTTTTATTTGTTTTAAGAAACTCTGAATGTCTCATGGTTTGTAAGGATAGTCAAAAAATAAATTTTATCCAGAAATAAAGCCAAAGTTTGTTTTATATACCTTGATATTTATTGAATACATAATGATTTAAAGTTTTCATAGAAATTCTTACCGGGATATTTAAATTACATAAACATTTTTGGGATTAAGTAACAAAATACTTGTTACATCTTAAGCAAAATTTTTCAATTGAAAAATAATGATTGCCATAGACTGGAGTTCTAATCATCAGTTTACATCCAAATTTTGCATATTTTGTATTCTTTTTATTAAAAGTTCTATAAAAAGTTGGCAGGTATATGAAAGAGAAAATAGAACCTTACAAACTGCAAAAAATATCAGTTTAGTGGCCTGAATCTGCCATCTTGTGGTGTAATAGCTTCATCTCACATTTTACACATATTCTCTAGGCATTTCAAAATATTTTCTTAAATATGGAGTAAGTATAAAGGTTGGCTTTATTTTTCTACATTTGATTTTTAAAAATACTTGAATATATCAATTTTATTGTTTCTCTATGCACACATTTACTTGTTACTGAAAATGGAAAAAAAATAACACACGGAAGACTTCTTTTAATACAATTCAAATTTTTGAAAGTCAGAAAATCAAATTATTATGCTCTTGCAAACTACCCAATTTTTTCTTTCTCCAAGTTACTTTGTTACAGATTCTTGATGTTGGGTTACATTTCGCTGATTTCAGCCTTTTAAGACACATGGGAACACTTAGGACCTATTGATGCTTCTTTGGGTCAAATCGAAGAGTGGAGCTAAAGTATATTGAAGTTATTCAAATACATTCAAACTATACAGATCCCTTATGAATTACTGGTATCACAGCAGAAAGGAAAAGATATATGAAGAAAAATACATAAAAGAACTCATTATCAAAATTATTGTTATAGTCTGTAATAGTATAGAGTAGCTTTCTCAACTGCTGAATAATATTACCAGCAAGAGTAAAAAGTACAATAAAAAAAATGATGACTGAATCTGCTCAGTGTCAAAATTCCCTATTCTAGCATTCTCAGAAGGATCCCACCTAGTGCATGCAGAAAGTGCAGCCACATCTGAAAGGTTCCCTTCTCAATTCAGTCTGAACTCCTCTAAGCCCAGTGTCTGTTAGTTCTCTTTGAAGCTGAGAAAATCTGTGTACTAACAGGTACACAGATTTTACCACCCTTTCTTTCTGCACAGATAACTGTGTTCTCACTCCCTTCCCCCTGTAAGGCAAGCTGCCTCTGATATCCTGGAAAATAATTTCTCTTCTACCCTGTTGTTGAGGTAAACCTTCTGACAGATGAAGATGAGTTGGGAATTTGGTACCAGGATCGACACTCAAGTTACTACGGTTCTTTATCGACATGTTCGAGCAGAAGTTATAAGAGTCCTCTGAATCATCCTGAGAATTTTTTTTAGAAAGCATTTGTAAAGATTCTGGGATCAAGGGTGTGTTAAGCTTTGTGATGGTTTCATAGGTGGTCTAGTCACAGCACTATGCTTCTTCTGGATCTTTGGGTCCCAACACAAGGTGATACTAGACTGTCAAACTGCCACCAGGTAGTCTGGAAAGAACTGTGTAGCCCAGAAATAACTTGAAAACCCAAACTGTAACAAATATTAGTGAAAGAACCAAACTCTGATTTTTTTTTTTTTTTTACACTTAAGTATTTTTCCAAGCCAATACTATCTTAATCGGTGTTGTATGTTCAATTTCAGTGCCCAACATTTGGCCATTTGGATTTGTTCATTGGTAAATCTTTTTTAATATTATTATCTTGTCTCTCTTTAAACAAATCTTTCAAATTTTCAAATTATTTTGGAGGTGAATTTTTTAAAATACCGTCATATAGATTCCTTTGCCTTGATAATGATGTTTGTTACAATGTTGTTGGCCCAGTTACTCTTTGATTAGTATTTGGGAGTTAAATATAAAAGTAAATACAAAATAATTTTTAGATGGAAAAATCACATTAAAAGCATACTGGGAAATAAGAGTTAATATCACATGGCCAGGGGTTAAAGTATGTTTTTATATTTTCTTTAAAAATGTAAATGCACATTTTTACCACTAAGACATACTAATTGTTTCCTCAGTAAGCCACAACAGAAAAAAACAACTGTTTCTTATTTTATATGGGAATAAATGTATTTTGGCTTCAAATCATGACCTCAATAATCTAAAATATAGAAATCTGAAGTAAGTCAACATTTCACTGTGATCAAAAAGTTTAGCCTTTAAGTAATTGTTGCAGACAAACAAATTTACTCATTTACTTTACCTTTATTTATTAATCTCTTATTATAAACATTAGCTTAGAATGCAATTATAGAGTGAACATAAGCATAGCTCTTTTATAACTTTAAAGTTATGCTAAAATATTTTAGCAATAATATAATCATATGAGCAAATAAGGATCCATACATCATTTCTAGGAAGAAGGATTGATTGAATATTTTTAAAATGTCTGCTTTGGGGAGTGGCACCAGGGAAATAGTAGAGTGGGAAGCTCTGAATTCCTGTGTTTCATCAGAAACATAATAAAAATATCAGAAACAGGGCCGGGCGCGGTGGCTCAAGCCTGTAATCCCAGCACTTTGGGACGCCGAGACGGGCGGATCACGAGGTCAGGAGATCGAGATTATCCTGGCTAACACAGTGAAACCACGTCTCTACTAAAAAAAACCAAAATACAAAAAACTAGCCAGGCGTGGTGGTGGACGCCTGTAGTCCCAGCTACTCCGGAGGCTGAGGCAGGAGAATGGCGCGAACCCGGGAGGTGGAACTTGCAGTAAGCTGAGATCCGGCCACTGCACTCCAGCCTGGGGGACAAAGCGAGACTCCGTCTCAAAAAAAAAAAAAAAAAATCAGAAACACTGAGAACTCTGTCTTAAGTTTGTGAAACAGTCAAAGTCTTAAGTGAATGCAGAGTAAATAAAAGTCAGGTAAATATTCCCCTGGAATGCAAGGAAATCTTAGCCAAAACAAGCCTAAACCTAGAATAATAAAAATAGCAAATCCTGGGGAAAGGGAATATCTGATTACCAGACTTAGTCCATTAAAATTTAGAAATGTCCAGTTTTCAACCAAAAAATAATAAAGCCATACAAAGAAATCAGAAACTACTGGACACTCAAAGGAAAAAGTAATTCACAGAAGTAGGCCCTGAACAGGCACAAACATTGGACTTTCTATACAAAGACTTTAAATCAAATGTTTTAAAATCGTTCAAAGTGCTAAAGAAAAGTATAGAGAAGAACAAAAGGAAAACAGCAAAATAATACATGTGATAACAATATCAAAATAAAGATATAAATTATATAAAGGATCCAAATAGAATTTCTGGTGCAGATAAGAAAAGTATAATATACTTCTCTCTAGAGATGTATAATAACTGAAACACAAACTTTGCAAGAGAGTTTCAACAGCAGAACGAGCAATCAGGAGAAATAAATCAGTGAACTTAAAGAGAGACAATAGTATTTTTGCAGTGTGAGAAACAGAAAGAAAAAAGATTTTTTTTAAAATGAGCTGATCATAAGAGACCTGTGGAACATTATAAAGAAGGCCAATGTATTCATTATGGGAGTCCCAGAAAGAAGACTATGAGAAAATAAGGTGGAAAGACTATTTTAAGAAATAATGGCTGACAATTTCCCAAATTTAATGAAGAACATGAAACTACACATTAAAAATGTTCAGCAAATTTCAGGCAAAATATAGTCAAATCATTGAAAGTTAAACACAGAAAAAGCTTAAAAACAACATGAGAGAGGTAAGTCACGAAATATTTTTGATATAATTAACCACAGATTTATTATTGGAAACAATGGAGGACAGAGGCAGTGGGTTGATATAAAATACTGTAAATAGTCTGGGGTTTGGGGTAACAAAACTGTCAACCTAGAATTCTACACACAGCAAAACTGTCCTTCAAGTATTAAAAAAAAATTGCTAAGGAAACTTGTTACTAATTTACCTTACAAGGAATGCTAAAGGGAATTCATCTAGTTGAAATAAAAGGACCCCAGACAGTGGTTTGAAGCAATATGAGGAAATTAAGAACATTGGTGTAGGTAGCTATGCAGGTAAGTAAAAAAGCCAACCTCGTTGTATTTTTGTTTGTAACTCTTCATAGTTTTCCTATGTGATTTAAAAGACACACGCATAAAATGATAACTGAAAATATATATAATAGGCATACAATTCAAAAAGAGGTTAACTTTTATAAGATTGTTAAGAGAGTGGCAGAATGTATGAAAAATAAAACATTCATTTATCTGCTGTGTATGAAGAAAGAATCACTTTAGATGCAAAGACACAACAAAGTTTTAAGTAAAATAATGAAAACATACAGTCTATATTAAGAGTTACCACAAAAGACTTGGAATGACTATATTAATATCAGATAAAATAGATTTCCAATAAAATGTTTCCAAAAGAAAAAATTATATATTGTTGGAAGTTTCAATACAAAATAATTTTAAATGTATACATGCCAAACAATAGAGGCAAAATATATAAAGCAAAAATTGAAAGAATTAAAATGGAAAATAAATAATTCTACAATAATAGTTGGAGACTTCAATACATGACTTTACCATTCACTGTGAAAAGTACAGTCTCTTCCACAAATGGTGCCGGTAAAATGGGATATTTTCATGTAAATTATTGAAGTCAATCCCTTATCTTATACCACATAAAAAAAGTTAAGTCAAAATAGATAAAACACCTAAATTTAAGTGTCAATATTACAAACATCTTTAAAAAATGAGAACAAATCTGCATGGCGGTGGATTTGGCAATAGTTTTAAAATATAATACTAAAAATATAAGCAACAAAAGATAAAATTGGCATATTGGACTTTATTAAATTAAAAAAAAAACTTGTGTATCAAAGACACTATAAAGAAAGTAAAAACAACCCACAGAAAGGGAAAGAATATTTGTAAACTAAATATATGACAAGAAGTTAATATCCAGAATTTGTGAAGGATTTCTACAACTCAACAAGACAAAGAACCTAATCAACAAAACAAAGGACTTCTGTAGACATTTCTCCATATGAGATTGATTAATGGGCCGGGCATGGTGGCTCATGCCTGTAATCCCTGTGATTTGGGAGACCGAGGTGGACAAATCACGAGGTCAGGAGTTTGAGACCAGCCTTGCCAACATGTTGAAATCTCATCTCTACTAAAAATACAAAAAATTAGCCAGCCATGGTGGCATATGCTGTAATCCCAGCTACTAAGGAGGCTGAGACAGGAGAATCACTTGAACCTGGGAGGCAGAAGTTACAGTGAGCCGAGATGGCACCACAGCACTCCAGCCCAAGCAACAGAGTAAGACTCCATCTCAAAAACAAAACAAACAAACAAACAAACAAAAACAGATTGATTTATGGTCAATGGGCACATGAAAAGAATGCTCAAGAAATAGAAAATAGAAAACATGTAAACCAAAATCACACCACTTCAAAAATTCTGTGATGGCTATAATCAGGAAGATGAAAAATAACAAATGTTAGCAAGGATGCGGGGAAATTGGAACTTTTGTACATTGTAGGTGGAAATGTGAAATGATTTAGCTGCTGTAGAAATGTTTGGTGGTTTCTCCAAAAATTAGACATAGGATTACTATATGACTGGCAATTTCCCTCCTAGGTGTATATCTCAAAGAATTAAAATTAGGGACTCAAACAAATATATGCATACCAATATTTTAGCAGTATTATTCACAATAGTTAAAAGATAGCAAGAATACAAGCATCTATAAATAGATGAATAAAAAGGGGTATATATTACAATGGAATATTATTCAATCATTAGAAGGAATGAAGTATTGATGTATGCTACAACATGGTTGAACCTTGAAAACAATATACTAAGCGAAATCAACCAGACATAAAGCAGCATACATTTTAGATGAATGAACATGTATGTGAAATATCTAGAATAGGAAAATTCATAGAGACATAATATAGACTAGAAGTCATCAAGGGCTGGGGTTAAAGGGAATTGGGAAGTTGTTGCCTAATGAGTACAGTATTGGATTTCTGTTTGGGTTGATAACAAATTTTGGAACTAGATGTGGTGATGGTTGTACAATATTGTGAATGAAATTCATGGCAGTAAATTGTACATATAAAAATATTAAAATAACAAATGTTATGCTGTATGTATTTTACCACAATAAAAATATAGTTTAAAAAAGAAAATGTCTCTTTTTATAACTGATTTAATGATTATTAACATTAAGAAGAAAGGTAGAAGAAACTTTCCATTGATTTCTGTCACTCTTTTCTTTCGGTTTTTCTGCTTCCTTACTTCATAGTTTTATTCACTGTCCAATTTCCTTCAAAGCAAAAATAATGACAGTCATGACTCCAAATTGCGTCCTTATACTTTTCTAGCTACTACTTATTTTTTTCTTTTTAATATCAAAGATAATTTGTTGTGTATATACTAATAACTCCCCAATATTTATTTCTGACTTTGATCATTCTTCTAGATTTCAGATGTAAGTTTCCAGTTGATTGGTAGGGAATTTAACCTTGTATTTTTATGAAAATTTCTAAATTGTCGTCTCTATTCTTTACTTTTAAATCTTCTAGTGACACTCTGTGAGTAGTCAGTTAATAATGAAACAAATAATATAACATATATTATCCCAAGTACTGCTGATTTTCCACCTCTTTTTGCTATATTGGCCTATGTACAAACAGAATTTTTCTAACTATAAGTTTTTCTCCATTGACTGAATAAGACTCTCACTTTACCTTTAGCCCTCATTCAATCTTGAACAACACATATTTCCAACCACACCAAACTTCACGTACTCTTGCCAAATATTCTCATATATTCTTTTGCTCTTCTTCTTTTGTGGGCCTCTAATAATTCAGCCTCTCCAATTTTTATTATAGTTTAATTCATGCTAAACCCCTTTTATAAATTTAAAATTCTCCTTGTAGTTTTCCCTGAAATTTCTCAAAAACTATATTTTACTTTTATTTTCCAATTATGTGATTGTGTCATTAGTCCTGTGAGTTGGGATTTTTGTCATTCCTATTTTTGTTTTCATGCATGAATATCACCCATTTGATTCAGGAAGCAAATGATAGTAAAGGCCAGACACTATATAAAAGTAGGTAAAATATTCTGTTTTGCCGTGTGTTTTTCCGTATTATTTTTATAAGACTTATCTAGACATAATCAGTTATTTAAAAGACAGAGATATGCAGAGAACTATGGGAAGAGAAAAGTCAGTGTTTCTAGGGAGCAAGATATCATGATTGTTGTAACACCTTGTATTAACAAAGAGGGTATACTTGTAAATTAAATGTAAAGCACAAAAGACACTTACTTTCATTCTGACCAAAGTCTCCTTATGTCATAATTATCCTTGATTTTTTTGCAGGATTTCTTGTTTCCACACTTACTTTCAGTTGTCATAAAATACAAACTTCTTTGACTTTCATTTACTTCAGTAGTAATTTTAAATATCACCAGTAGATGCCATCTTTCGATACAAAATGAAAAAGAACTATGTTTCATAACTTGAAAGTATTAGAAGATGATAGGTATTTAGAAAGGTAGATCAATAGACAGATGCCAGATAAATGATGGATAGGAGGAGGACAGACGGAGTAACAGATAATTACAAGAATTGATATTTACGGGTACACTTCCACATGGTAGGTCCTTAGGAAATATGTGTTGAGTGAATGAATAACTTAATTGATGATGTTAGGGATTGACAAATTAGATTGAAACTAGAGAAGCAGGCCAACAGGCCCCAGAAATGGTCAGAAAATAAGGTAGTTTTAGGGGATCAGGTAAAAGGAAAAACAGGGCATTAAAAAATTAGAATTAATAGTTGGAGTTGGATCAGAGTAAGTTTGCAACAACTCCAGAATACCGGCCATCATGCAGATGTTTACAGTGGTGGTTAAAATTGGTTGAAGGCGTTTTGAAAAGCCCTTTCGTCTTATTCAGGCAGATAAGTCGTTGCCTGAATCTAGTCATAATATCTGAGATGGAGTTTCAGAATATACGAGGAACAAGAATCTTAGTCTTCATCTCTGGGAAAATTGTACCCAAATTGGAAGCGATTTAAAGATACGTGACAAGAATCAAAAGACAGAGTGAGTAGAATTACCTAGCAATGTCCAGAACATTGGAAGTATTCTTTTTCACAGTTGTATAACACATTTACACTAAGAGATTATTCTACTGCCCAACTGTATTGATATTCACTTATATTCTATCACGGGATGCCAAACTGCACATGGTTCTACTGTAGTTTTATTGATTTTAGTATTTATTTTTACCTTACCCATAGAGACTACCATTTCAATCTAGGCTGGGTATTCAAAATAAGTGAATAGTTGCCAATGTTATAACACTTCATATAAGAATCAAATAATTAATTAGCATTTTCTTCCCATCGGACCACTGGGCTTAAAGGTCAATTGTAAGGCATTAATTTTGAGGAGCTGAATTAGTTAGAAGTGATATTTACACTGCTTAGCATGGACATTATTGTGTACATATTTTATTTATATTTCAGGCAGGTGTTAGAGGGTCCACTTGCCCATACCACCTGGGAGTGTCATACGGGGAATTTCACTTGAGCGACAGCAACACATTCTTGTCATTGCCTCTGTGATTTAATTCAACATCCGTTATTTTAAGTGAATGGGAATTGTTGTCTTCATAAATTTGCACATAGTAATGCAAATATTTTTAGGGAAGAAAGTGGGGGTACTATTGTGATGTGTATATTTCTATTAGCACATACTGGAACATCACAATGAGTTGTTCTTTATTTTTGTTTTTAAAATATTAACTGATAAAATAAAAACTTTATTCTAATAACTGAGTGAATGACTCTGTAATACCTCATGCTAAAAACAATTTAAAGATTTTTAAAAAGTATAATACAAGTTACAAATACTTTAAAATTTTAAAAAATAAACGCTTAAAAGATATTTTTAAGAGTAAAAATGTTCAAAAATATTTAATTATAAAAATTTGGCTTGGATAAATGTAATATGGGTTGTATTTAAAAATGTTAAATAATTAAAATTGCTATTCTATTATATAATATCAAATTACATTAACTCTCAAGACTGAGCCAATATTACCACTGAAAATACAGAAAATGCAAGCTAGGTATCCAATGACTTGGAAAAACGGTGTTGAAATACATGTACCATGAACTACCTGAAATTTTCCAAACTCACCCTCAATCAATCACATCTAGATTGACAAAGATTATTCCATAGCTCTAGAGGTTCACTATAAAATATTTAAAACCGGCCGGGCGCGGTGGCTCAAGCCTGTAATCCCAGCACTTTGGGAGGCCGAGACGGGCGGATCACGAGGTCAGGAGATGAGACCATCCTGGCTAACACGGTGAAACCCCGTCTCTACTAAAAAAATACAAAAAACTAGCCGGGCGAGGTGGCGGGTGCCTGTAGTCCCAGCCACTCGGGAGGCTGAGGCAGGAGAATGGCGTAAACCCAGGAAGCGAAGCTTGCAGTGAGCTGCGATACGGCCACTGCACTGCAGCCTGGGCCACAGAGCGAGACTCCGTCTCAAAAACAACAACAACAACAAAGAAACAAAAAAAATTAAAACCAACTTTAAATGCCAATACCTTCCTCAGAGGCATTAGAAATATATTATGATCACTTTTTTCCTTAAAATGCGCATCCACATGTCAATGTTTTATATGATTTTTTAGATGGATTTTAAGTGAAATTATAAACCTAAGGAAGTATAATTGATCAACCTATCAGTAGGTTTACAGACATAAGTTTCATGTAATTTTGTTTGGCTGAAATACGTGCTAATATAATTTAAATCATGTCTCAATCTATGAGTTTTTTGTAGATCACAGTAGTTTACAGAACTCACCTTTCTTATATTTAAGGATAGAACTGTGATAATTATAATTTTTGTGCAATTTTTAAATTTTAGATTTATATTATATAATTGCTTTCAGTACAGTCCCTCAGGGTTTTAAAATATAGATATTTGGTATTGTAGTTCATCTACCAACTTTGCGTTATTACATTTGCATACTGAAGCATGGAACATGACACTTGACACGTTACAGATAATTTGTATCATTAAATAAATAATGGAAAAAATTGATATGTTGAAAAATTGAATAACCTAAATGTATCAAGTCTAGGCACCTTGTAACATTAGGTCAATAGGCTGCATTCTGGGATTTTACAAAGGTCAGACATGTCATGAGTGGACAACGACATATATTGGAACAATTCCATATAAAGAGATATGCAAATCCAGTGTAAGAAGCACAAAACACCATTGTAGTATGGCAAAGATAAATTACTATCTATTTCATCTGCACTAGAATCTCAGTTGATTAGCAATATTTCCATCAGCCCAGGACAATCCAGCCCCTAAATAGCCCAAGACAATCCAGCCCCTAAATACTCAAAAATATTGGAACTATTTTTAAGAGGATTTTTCGGGGTCATGCTGAGTATAACTGTTCTTACCTTCATTTGGTCTTTGTGATGGCTAATTTTATGTGTTATCTTGGCAAAACTTTGGTATCCAGTTGATCTGATAAGTCTCATGCAATCTTTTGAAAACTTTCAGATAGAGACAGAAGTTTCCTGAAGCAGGTCTGTAATATACAAACTCTGCCTGAGTTTCTAGTCTGCCTGGCCTGCTTTGTGAATTTTTCTCTCAAGACTGCAATATCAACTCCAACCTGAATTTCTAGTCCGCTGGTCTTCCCTATGGAATTAAGACATGTGAGTCCCGGGTTCCTTAAAATCTTTCTTTCCTTTTCTCTCTCTCTCTCCTCATATATATATATATATATATACACACACACACACACACACACACACACATACACGTATTTTTTGTGTGAGAGATATATAAAAATGTATAGATCTGTACACTATATATAAATATGTGGAGTATAAACATATACATAACATGTAATATAGTCTAGATCCCTTTTTATTAAGATTGATTCTTCCTAGTGTGGACTTCAAATACCATTATTGTAAGAAAACTTAAGTATTACAGTTACACTGTAATGTTATAACACTGAGACTTTGTTTTAATGAGGCTCTTCAAACAAGGAGCACATTCTGTTGCAGTAGGAATATTTGAATCAATTGCCAATTGGTCTGTACCAAAGCTGCTTTCTAAGTGAAGATTGTTCATTACGATATTACTACAGGCATAGACACACTCTCTCCCTCTCTCTCTCTCTCTCTCTCTCTATATATATATATATATAAAATAATTATCCTCATAATTTTAGGTACATGAACTTAAAATCATATTTGTGCATCCCGGTTTTGTTTATGGCAATCTTTGGACATTCTCATTTTGGTTCCACTTTTTTTTTTCTTTTTTGAGATGGTGCCTCACCTGTTGTCCTGGCTGGAGTGCAGTGTCACGATTATGACTCACTGCAGCCTTGAACTCCTAGTCTCAGGCAATCCTCCTGTCTCCGCTTCCAGAGTAGCTGAGAATTTAGGTGCCTGCGACCCTCTCTGGCTATTTTTAAAAAATTTCTTAGAGGTGGGCCTCATTATGTTGCCCAGGTTGACCTCTAACTCTAGGGCTCAAGCAGTCCTCCTGCCTCAACCTCCTGAGTAGTTGGAGTGACGGTCACAAGCCACTGAGACCAGCAGTTTCCACTTTTATCATGTCTTTTTCCCCATCCTTACATGCTATTCAGGCATCTAGATTTTTGATGCTACTGACTTGCACAGTGTCTTGTGAAACAAGCCAGTACTGTGGACTTGTTAACTGAATGTGGCTTTTCCTACTTTGCTCTCAAATCGTTTATTTTTCATCTGGCTATGTAAGGTAAATTACCCATCTAAACAATATTGAATTCTACATCAGCCACAGATTGCAATCAAATTAAATAAAAGATGGTGAGATTATAAAAGCCATCAGATTTAAAAATTGTATGTAAATTGAATATTATGAAACCCCAAATGGAAATGTGGTATGTGTAGATTATTATATGCAAACAAGCCCTACAACTAATTGAATTTTTTATTTATCAAAGTTTTCTTAAGTAATAAGCTTAAGAAATATTTATTGACGGCCATGCACGGTGGCTCGTGCCTATAATCCTGGCACTTTGGGAGGCTGAGGTGGGCGGAATCACTTGAGGTCAGGAATCTGAGACCAGCCTCACCAACATGGGGAAATCCCGTCTCTACTAAATATACAAAAATTATCCAGGCATAGTGATGCATGCCTATACTTCCAGATACTTGGGAGGTTGAGGCAGGAGGATCACTTTAACCCGTTGACGCAGGAGGATCACTTTAACCCGGGAGGCAGAGGGTGCAGTTAGCTGGGATGGCACCACTGCACTCCAGCCTGGGAGACAGAGTGAGTAAGACTGTCTCAAAAAAAAAAAAAAAAAAAGAAAAATAACTATTTATTGAATAGCTATAACTTCTAAATTCTGCCAGCTTGTCATATATATATAGTGTGTGTATATATGTATATATCTGTGTGTCTGTGAGTATATATATATATGCACACAGACATATATGACCTTCATTTATGACCTCTTATTGATTCTATTGTATGCCAGTTTCTTCAGGTTCCAGAAATCTGCTCCTTTCAGTTAGCGTGGACTCAAACAGCTTCACCATTCAAACTATGGGCAAAACCAAAAATGTCTATTTAAATTTAACTTATTTCTTTTCTTTACTTTTACATTTATTCAAAATAAGTTAATATAAAGAAATTATTACCAACAGAACAAATAGAACAGTACATTCTTTAGTACCAGGATTATCACATTTAGTATTAAATATGGGACATTCATCCAAATCACATATTTCTATTTTCTTCTCCTTAGTAAGTATAGAATGGAAGTCTATTTTTATCCAAAGAATTAGAACAGATATATATGTGTGTATATATATACATATAAATACGTGTGTATTTTATATACATATGTGTGTATATATATACATATAACTATGTGTATATTTTATATGTACATATATACACACATATACATATATATCTGATAGCATTTCTTAGTTTACTTTTATAGGGAATACACCAGATTATGCAGTAAAAAATAACTACTTTTGTTAGTTTACCTAAATTAAATAACTTTTTGTTTATTCCAATACACAAATTATCAACAAATAGATATATCATTTATACCCAATTCAGAATTTTAAAATATTGTAGCACTATTACTATTTTTAAACAATGCTGAATATGAACTCCTTATAAAACATTCAGAACTCCCACAATACATGCCATTTATAAATGATGATTCATGGTTGGGTGTGGTGTCTCACGCCTGTAATCCTAGCACTTTGGGAGGTCAAGGTGGCTGGATCACCTGAGGTCAGGAGTTTGCGACCAGCCTGGCCAGCATGGTGAAACCCTGTCTCTACTAAAAATACAAAAATTAGCTGGGTGTGGTGGCGACCACCTGTAATCCCAGCTACTCTGGAGGCTGAGGCAGGAGAATCGCTTGAACCAGGGGAGGCAGAGGTTGCAGTGAGCCAAGATTGTGCCACTTCACACCAGCCTGGGCAACAGAGGGAGACTCCATATAAAAAAAAAAAAGACTCATTAATAATTTGCTTGGGATTAAAGGTGAACATTATTACATTATTGTTTCTCAGATAATATGTACAGGGGAAATAAGTTTGAATACATAATATTTTATGCAAAACAAGATCTATCTATGTCTCCCTTCTTCTGAGTAGTAAAAAGTTACTGTTAATACATTTGGATCTCCCCCATCACATAGCTGGGGTTGAGTCTAAGTTCTCGGGGATACATAATGTAAAGAACTTAAGGACTAGTTGTATGATCTTTGATGTCTCTTCCAACCTGTGATAGCATCTCTGGAGACATTTTGAGTTGTTCTAATATCTTACCCTAGCTGTATGCAAGTCACTATTGCATTTTCTCACATTCTTACCTTTTTTCTAATCTGGCTAAAAATTAACCGCTTTCAGGGTTCTCTGTGGTTCCCAAGTTTTATCTTTCTATTTTTGAAAAAGCACATCATATTCCGTGGGATTGTTTAGGACACTTTAGGATTTGTGTCCTACTATTTAAATGTCCTGGCAACATGTTAATTCTCCAGGTCATGCTCAGGCGAGTCTGATTTCATCATTGATATGAGATATGATATGCCTTTTATACTCTAGGGCTTTGCCGCCACTTCACATTCTATTTAGGAGTAATATTTCCCTCATATTCAAAATTCCTACATCTGTCTATGTATCTATCTGTCTATCTGTCTGTCTATCTGTCTGTCTATCTGTCTATCCATTCATGTCCCGTAGAGCCTTTTCTCAAGGACTCACCAGTATTACTGGCTCCTAATTCTACTTGTTACTAATCTGCAACACAGAAAAGCCCACCAGGTAACCTGAGGATCAAATCCTCAGAAAATCATGTTTTCTTTATGTTTTCTTCTAGCTCTGATACCTTCATCAGAACTTACTCCCTTTTCACAGGGCTTACACTTTCTAAGTTCCAACTATAAAAGTTTACATTTTCTATATGATCAATTGAATCACTCCTTTTCTGAGGAATTAATAAAGCAAGTTCCAATGTAGAAAAGTGAGAAAAATCAAGAGTAATAGAAAATCGAGTGTTAAGAAGAATTAGTTAATATTTCAAAAACAGAATCTCACCATTCTATAAATTATATACCTAATGTTGCATATAACTATCAGATTTAGTTTGAGGAGCTATCAGAAAGGTGACTAAAGCAAAATGCTCTCAGACATAGATCTCAAATTTAAAGTTTATGTTTATCTCTAAAATTACTACTCTTCTCAGGTCTTAAAAAGTCATGCAGTGTTTAACTCTCATAAATATACATGAACATTATTAAGGAAAATTCCAAACTTCACAATTAACTCTCCACACTAAACAATTCACCAGTGCACAAGTGTAGAAGTATATGTGTAATTAGGCATTTCATCTGACAAGCAGGAAAGCAAAGACTGCACAGAACATGTTAGAGAACCAGAAATACAAAAGAAATTGTATAAAATGTCTTCCCAACTGAAAAAAGCTTCTCTCTTTCTGTGTGTGTAAGTTATAAACAGTGGAACAATTAAAATAATACTAATATACCAATTAAATAATAAATTGATATTTATTGAATCATATGACTAGAGCTAACAAAATTAGAATAGTACAACCCAATTCAGAAGATTCTTGAAATTGTTCAAGCTGAGGTCCACACTGCTCATCTCCCCGGGTCTGATCACCATACCCACAATGTTTTGCCTAGTTTCTGTGGCAAGTAGAAAGCTCTAAGTTTAGTCTATTGGAGTTTCAGTGTGAAGCAATAACCTTTCTGGGAGCAACCCATATCTCTTTTGAGAAATATTTTTGTTCTTGTAACTGGACTCTGGAAAACTGAATATTCTTAAAATTGGACGTAAAAATATCTTGAACCATTAAATACTCTCCATGATCTGTTAGTACGGTATTCGTCAAGTCTTAAATCTCAGTATACAAAGCTACTCTATAATGAAGTGAAAGGGACAAATATGCAGTAGGACCTATTCAAATCCAAAAGACCAAGTAGGTTACACATGGTAGTTTCTTATTTCTCCATGACAGCAGCATTGCTTCCTCTCTCAGCTCTTCCTATAAACTTATGTGGATTTTCATTAAAAAGTTGAAAGTAAAAGAAAAGAGGTAGGCTTGACTTACATATAAATAATCTTTGCTTAAACTGACCTTCTAAAATAAACTGAGGTAGCATTACAGTATTTCTTAGGTATAACTATAAAACACAGGGGAAACGTACATTTCCATGAGGTAGAACTTTCATCAGTACATTTGATTGTCAACTTTTCCCTAATACAAGAGAGTCCAGAGTTACAGATTTATACAAGGGTGTCATAATGTCAACATTTTTAACGTTTGTGCCAGAAAATCCTTGTCATGGGGTGCTGTCCATGTGCATTGCTGGATGCTTCATAGTATCCTTTGCCTCTACCCACTAAAATGCCAGTAGCATGGTGAAAACAAACAAACAAAAAAGTTTCCATCATTGTTCCCCCTCACATTGAGAACAATTAATTTACACTAATTATTGGGCAATTGTTAATTGTTTAGCTAGATGACGGCGTACTTGGAAGAGACAAGACTGAGAAGGGGTAGCAAGTAATTCTGGGAAAGCAGTATATTCAATGTACCTCACAGAATATGCGCAGGCTGTGAGCATGTTTGTGTCCCATGCTCGCCAAAGTACATGCACTCTAGAAGAGCCCCTGAGTAACTCAGTGGAAAAGATAGATGCCTATCAATTTTCCTATGTGACCACCTCAAAGTTTGCTCAATGGACTAATGAATAATCACATTTATACGGTAGTGAGATGAAGGTTTTATATGTGTTTTATTTCTCAATAAGCTTTATGTGGAATAAGTGTCCAACTGTTCAAGAACAAATACCAAAAATGTTACTGATAAATCACAATTCCCTGAGGACAGTAACCAGCCAATCAATGGTGGGAAAAAAACTGGACCCTTCTGATAATAAATGAAGTTGTTATCTGTCCTGGAATAGACACATAATCTGGATATAGATGTGCTTTACCTTTCTCTCTCCCTCCCCCTACACTTTCTTTATGATTGTTTCTTGAGCTATTCTGTACCTCATTGTCCATCTAATAATGCTCCAATGTGTGTACTGTTACATAGAACATAATTTATCGCCATTGTTAAGGCAGATGTTCATGGGATTTACTGAACTCACCATGTCCCTACAATTCAGAAGTTGTTGTCCCTATAGAACATTGTGATATCTATTAACGTACCTTTTATAATGTTAACTTGAGTTTCAGTAATGTCGCAAAAAATACGATATATGCTCTGATCCAGGGGAAATTTTATGTCATCATTTTTCTCTTAGTTAGACAAAAAAAGAGTGGGTATATAGATGGTATACATATTTTGTTAGATTTATACCAAAGTACTTCACGTTGTTTAGTGCTGTTAAAAACGGTACTGTATTTTTTGTTTCAAATTCCAGTTGTCTATCAAAGGTATGTATAACAGCAACAATGTTTTGTACATTAAACTGGTATGTTACAACGTTGCAGCAACAGCTTATTCATGTCTGAATTTTCTTTTGGTCAATTGTTGGGGATTTTTTTACATAGACAATCATGTTATCTATGAACATAGATAGTTTTATTTCTTCCATCTCAAACTGTATAACTTTCATTTTCTTTTTTGTCTTGTTGCATTAGTCAGGATTTTAGCAAAATGTTGAATAGGAGACATGAGAGGTGACATACTAGCCTTGTTTCCAGTCATAGGCTGATAGAATGTAGCTTCTCTCTACTGGATATGATGTTAACTCTATTTTTTAAAAATATATTCCTTGTTGATTTGAATAAATCTTCCACTATTTCTAATATGCTATGAATTTTTTTCATGAAAAAATGTGTTGGATCTTGTCAAACAACTTTTCTGCATAGATGGATATCATCCAATGATTTTTTTTTGTTAGCCTGTTGATGTGGTAAATTACATTATTTTATAATATTTTCAAGTATTGACACAGCTTTGAAAAGTTGAAATACATCTTATGTAGTTGTGGTATACATTATACATAGTTCTTTATATACCTTCTTAGATTTGCTGTAGTAATAATTACTTGACAATGTTTACATCTATCTTTCTCTGCTTTTGTTTTATTTAGACCGTGCATATTTCAAGTGATTGTTGAAATAGTTAGATTAATATCTACCATATTTGTACTCCTTACTAAAGTGGGACTTGTTTGGTTCTTTTCATATCTTCCTCTCTTTACTTGCCTTCTGTGGTGTGAATTGAGTACTTTATGTGATACCATTTTACCTTCTCTTAGGATATCAGTAATATTTTCTTTAAAAATTTTTATAGTGAGTACTCTTAAATGTTTTTTGTTTAATTTATTTTTAAATTTCAACCAGTTATACTTGATTCTCTATGGAGAAAGTCTACAGGAGTCCTCATATTGTTATTCTTAAAGTGCTTCTGTTCTGTTCAGGTGTTCATTTGATTTAAATTTGATAAAATTGAAACAGAACTTTTATGTCAACTTAGGAAGAATTGACTGCCTAACTAAATTAACTCTTTGAATCCGTGAGCATTAAATACCTTCCTGAGTATTTAGATGATTTTTAATAATGTTTCTTAACTTGCCTTATACAGGTTTTTAAAATTTCATTAGCTATGTTTTGAAGGATTTTATTTTTTATTCCATTATAAATGGAATAAGGCAGCACTATAGAATATGTTATGGTGAACAAATGTTCTTAGTGTTAATAGGAGATGGGATACATGAGAAAATGAATTTATCAAAACTAAACAATGCAATTAAGATCTGTGTATTTTAGCTTATTTAATGTACGGGCTCTCAGTCATAGGTTATTTTGTCTCAAGGAATATTTAGCACGGTGTGAAATCATTCTTGTTTTTAACACCAGTGCAGAGGTGATAATGGCTCTGTGAGTAAAATCCATGGATGCTGCTGGACATCCTAAAACTCCTAAAACAGGTCCCATGTAGCAAATAGTTCTCCAGCCTAAAAGAGCAATAATGCTGCTGTTGAGAAACTCTTACATAAAGTGCACGTGACTTTTAAAAATTACATTTGTAAAATTAAAAAAATATATTGTTTAGTAACTCAGAGGACAACTTAGTAGACAATTTAGTATCTAAGAGTAAGTCAGGGTATTAATATAAATGTTAGTATACTTTGAAAGTATCAATGTACAAATTTTCTGAGAAGAGTTATATTTCACTGAACAAAAAATAAAATGCTTATTATGTAAAGGTAAATATGAAAATTTCAACAAATATTATAAATTGAGAAGGGATGTAAAAGCGATCTCTATCATTTTGAAACAATAGCATGCTATTCCACGAAAGCTACTCAACTATTAAATCAGATATGTGATTTTATTGAAGAAAAATCTAATAGGTGTGACCAGTTTATATTAATAAGGGACGCATTTTTGGTAACTGGGAAAAGTTTCAGCTTCCATCAAATAGTTGAAATTTTCACCAGATTTATCTGCATATGTGTTTTTTCTTGAAATCTCTTTTATGCTGACATTGCCACTTCAGCACAAGCATGTGAAACCAATAGTTGATCATTATAAAGAACAGTCAAAGCATGATTGTTTATATAGCCTGAAGAGGGAAATGTAGTTTTACACACAAGAAAAGCTAAAAGGAATCAAACGTGATTTCCTGCACACCCCACATTAGGATAGAGTTACATCCAAACCATCTTAAAGGCAGGCAGACTTAAAATATAAATAAATAATCTCTATAGATGGTGTCTTCATTTTTATTGAAAATTCTACTTAATTTTCCTTAATATACTTTATCAGGATATTACTTTTGGTTGGTTTATCTATAAATTAATTAAAGCATCTAGCTTCTATTTTCACTTTCAGTCATATGAAATTATTTCTTCACTCAATTAATCAAGTCGGATTCTACCCTGAAACCTCCCTCTACACTTTTTCTTCTTTTACTTTTTTTTTTTTTTGAGACGGAGTCTCGCTCTGCCGCTCAGGCTGGAGTGCAGTGGCCGGATCTCAGCTCACTGCAAGCTCCGCCTCCCGGGTTCACGCCATTCTCCTGCCTCAGCCTCCCGAGTACTTGGGACTACAGGCGCCCGCCACCTCGCCTGGCTAGTTTTTTTTTTTTTTTTTTGTATTTTTTAGTAGAGACGGGGTTTCACCGTGTTAGCCAGGATGGTCTCCATCTCCTGACCTCGTGATCCGCCCGTCTCGGCCTCCCAAAGTGCTGGGATTACAGGCTTGAGCCACCGCGCCCGGCCTCTTCTTTTACTTTTAATCATTCCAAAAACATCATTACATCTCTTTCACTTAATATCCAGGTTGCTTCTAAAATTACTCATATCTGTCCATATATGTTCAGTATTGCTCCTGCACATACAACGTCAATGTAATTTTTTCAGTTTCTATAATATTATAATATTTACTACTTCCCATTATAACACTAATAAATGCTTTTATTTATTTAAACAAAGTGATTTTCCCGAAGACAACTGTATAAAAAACAGAGGAATTAGGTTTCTTAAAGTCAAGGAATATTCCTATAGAATATTGATTTTTACTCATTTCTAATTATAATACATGTAGGTGCTTTTCATTAATACATTAATGTTAGTGTTTTTAAAAAGTAATTATTTTTATCAATAAAATGCAAAATATTATTCTGTATATAATTGCATCCACTAGGGTATTTGCACTAGTGTGGCATCCCGAAATATTTTTTGGGATATGAAAGACTAAGACAAGACTTAGTCAAGAAATTATGTATTTAGTCGAAACTTCTTCTCAAGGATGTTTTTCATTTGGACAATTAATGAAATCAGAATGTTAGGTATTAAAAAGCCATCTTCTACATTGCTGCCTCAGTGTTGAATAAAATTCCAAATCTGACCCATTTTTATGCTTAAAAATATACCAAAATCTATCCATTCCTTACGTCATAAAAAAGCATAACATCTTTCACTCACATACTCAATACATTCATATTGTCCCCTACCGTATTATCATATCTACTACATCTCTTTTAGATATTAAAGACCCAGAAATAAAGAAAACAGTGATTGTCTCTATTTTAAAGAGCAGGTTAGGTAAAATGGTTTCAAGTGTTATGAAAGCTGTAAGATTTGAAAGACAGAAAGAAATTTGGAGGTGGTTAAAGAAGCCCTAATGTGAAGGATGAAAAATATCTTGTTATTTGAAGAGTGAAAGAAAGTAGATTTCTTCCAGGCAGAGAGAAGAATAAATAAAAACTTCAGTGTAGAACTAGGCTCTCTGGGTTCAATGAGCAGAAAGCTGTTCTGTTTTCTTGGGACTTGGTGAACCTCTTTGAAACAGAGCGAAGTGAAGTCAGAAAGACCATCTAGCGCTGCCTGACGCGCGCGGAGCCGGAGCCCGACCCTGAGTGGCTCCTGGCCCGACGTGGGGCTCCTGGGTCGCGGCGTCTGGCGGGCGATGCTCCAGCGGCCTGACCAGCCATGGAGGCCGAGGCAGGCGGCCTGGAGGAGCTGACCGACGAGGAGATGGCGGCGCTGGGCAAGGAAGAGCTAGTGCGGCGCCTGCGGAGGGAGGAGGCGGCGCGCCTGGCGGCACTGGTGCAGCGTGGCCGCCTCATGCAGGAGGTGAATCGGCAGCTGCAGGGCCACCTGGGCGAGATCCGCGAACTCAAGCAGCTCAGCCGGCGTCTGCAGGCAGAAAACCATGACCTGCGCGACCTCTGCTGTTTCCTGGACACGGAGCGCCAGCGCGGGCGGAGCGCCAGCGCGCCAGTGGCAACTCTTCGGGACCCAAGCATTCCGGGCAGTGCGCGAGGACCTGGGCGGCTGTTGGGAGAAGCTGGCCGAGCTGGAGGGCCGCCCAGAGGAGCTGCTGCGGGAGAACCTGGCGCTTAAGGAGCTCTGCCTGGCGCTGGGCGAAGAATGGGGCCCCCGCGTCGGCCCCGGCGGCGCGGGGGGCTCAGGCGCCGGGCCAGCACCCGAGCTTGCCCTGCCCCCGTGTGGGCCCGGCGACCTAGGCGATGGAAGCTCCAGCACCGGCAGCGTGGGCAGTCCGGATCGGTTGCCCCGACCTGTTCCCCCGATGACTGAAGGAACTGCCTCCTCCACGTTGATGCCCGCCTGGATTGCTCCCGGAGCCCGGGGACCGCTGTGGACCTCGGGACCTGGACGCTGTCCTGGCTGCGCAAGAGGGGCCGCTGGCATGGACTAAGAAATCCTGATACCGAGAAGGGCCCCTCGCTCTTGCTGGCAGGGCAGCAGGGGGACTGAAGGCTGGAGCGGAGGGACTTGCTGGGGGTTGGATTGGGGGTAATAAACCCATACGGAAGCGGGGGGAAAAAAAAAAAAAAGACCATCTGGAAACCTTTCAAGATTATTTGTTCCATGGGATTGACTTTAGATCCTATATATATATATATTAATTTTTTAGTATTCAGTGTGGCTATATTTTACACTTGTAAATTTATAAAACATAGCTGTAGATCAAATTTTTCTACTGTAAATTCTGTGTCTGAATTAAGATGGGCCATAAGAATAAAATATGCAAACAAGTACAGATATTTAGCATAATAACAAATGTAAAATATATCAATAATTTTATGAATATTGATTATGTTGAAATTGTAATATTTTTGATGAGTTTAATGAAACATTATTAAAATTAAGTTCACCTTTTCTTACATTTTTAATGTAAAAATAAAAACTAAAGCTATTAATTTTTAGTAAAAACTACTAGAAAATCTAAAATTATATGTATGACTTACATCATAGTTTCATTGGCCACTGCTGGTGTAGAGTGAAAGGAAGGTAAAGGTGAAGAGAGTTGACCATAATTTGTAGGTTAGTCAGCCCATAGGGTACACCTCAGTTGTATTGCCTGTGTTATCTGCTGATGAAGAACACTTCCCCTCTCATAGGTCTGTAATAGTCATTTTAGACTATTACATGATGAATGCTATAATTGTCATTATAGACCTATGATTTATTGTTAATTACTCTTATTGTTATTAAGTTGGACATTAAAGAAGATCTAGCTGGGCTTAAAGCAAATCCTAACTTAAGGCTAACCTCTTCCAAAACTCTCTTTTGACCACTTAATGTAGTGTTTTCATTCATGCATGCCTACTTTCATAAAACATTTATTATATATTGAAATGAATGTGAAGGAATGCAAGAATGAAATTAATAATTTTTCCAAGAGGAGTCATGAACGGTTTCTCAGAAGAGAGAGTATTTGAACTGAAATTAGAAGAATGAGTTGAAGCCTGCCATGTTGGAAAGGGTATTCTAAGCCAAGGAAGCAGTATTGCAAAGGTTTGAGAAGACATACTACATTTGGACACTGAAACTTTTGTGTACCTGGGGTAAAGACTGTTTGGAATTGAGGCTAGAGTTTGGACTTTCTATAAGAGTAAAGTTCAGAAGTAAGTATTTTGTCTCCCACATTCAAGTGGCAATTTGGCTGCAGAACAGAAAACCAAACACCGCCTGTTCTCACTCATAGGTGGGAACTGAACAATGAGTTCACTTGGACTCCGGAAGGGGAACATCACACACCGGGGCCTATCACGGAGAGGGGGGAGGGGGGGAGGGATTGCATTGGGAGTTATACCTGATGTAAATGACGAGTTGATGGGTGCTGACGAGTTGATGGATGCAGCACACCAACATAGCACAAGTATATATATGTAACAAACCTGCACGTTATGCACATGTACCCTAGAACTTAAATATAATAATAATAAAAAAATAGATCCTATATTTAATAGAGAAATGTTGAGGCTTTTATTTTTGAGACAGAGTTTCGCTCTTTTTAAGCAAGTAAGTTATATGATCTGATTATATTTGAAAATATGAAACCAGCTTTTCATGAATAAAAGATTGTACAGGGACAAGAAAACCTGTAGATAGACTGGTTAGGATAACAGTGAGATACTAAGTAAGAGATACGGTGCTTTGAGCAAAAACGATGGAAGTTAAGATGGAGAAAATTACCTAAATCATGTCATATGATAGTGATATATTCAACTGCACTTGAGAATGGATTGCACAGAACAATGAAATGAATAGATAATTATGTGATAGGTCTTTAACTTGATGAATTAGTTCCATTACTTTGCTTTTTACTCGATTGGCAAACAGGGAAAGGAAAGTAAGGAGCATCATAGCATTCATTATTTTAAATTCAAAGAGTCTATGTTATGTGTTTTTCTGTTTTCTCTACTGAGTATTAGACCATGTCCTGGCTGGCTTGATCAAAATTAAAATGGAAAGAAAGCTGGTTGTATATATATGACACAGAAAATATTTTAATCATAGTTACAAGGTAAAATCCAAATGCATAAGAGAACTTCCTAGCAGCTGAAAATGAGAATTCAGGACTTTCTGCTGAGTACGTTGGGGAAAATTTAAAATGTTGGTTGTAGCACTGGGGGAACAAGAGAGATAACTGAAAGCCATGTCTATCCAAACCATGTGAGTTCTTCATCACAGGTGGATCTTTGCGTCGCTTGTCTTAGATTAGTTAGTAAAACAAAAGGAAGATATCTTAGTCCCCACTTTAGTCTCCGCAGCCCCCACACCAAAAATCCAGAATGTATCTGATGTTTTCATCATGTCTACGATCCAAACATAGTGCCTACCATATAGCCCAAAGTGTTCAAACTGCAAGAACAAAGATCAGTGTCCATGAATACATTATTAGTAAAAAACAAAGCAAAACAAAACAAAACTTATTTATATATCATGTTCTACTGCTGGGCAAGTTTGCCAATGCTTTGTAGGATCTTCCTATTAAGCAAAGAAGAGACTTAAGGAATGTACTATTTTCTGTTTTTCAGATAAAGCATCTGAAGCTCAGAGGTGATGCCCAAAGTTACAAAGCATAGCTGCAAACTAGCGGAGTCAGGCTCAAATAGATATTTTCAGATTTCAAGTACATCAATCATCAGACTTTCCTCTACATCACCCCCTACCTTGGAGAATAAAATAGTTATGCAGGATTGCATAACTTGACCTCATTAGGACAAGAAACTCTCTCTGTCTTACAGACACTCTTATCCAGGGGTTGCATTCACTGTAGGCTGCTAAAGGCTGCATCAGCTCACCTTGCAACCCAATCATTCATAAAAACTTTGAACTCAAAAAATGTCAGGGACCTCACTACCTTGAACACAGGTTATGGATATATTTCATTACTCAAAAATTGTTACTCAAGATTAAAAATCTGAACATAAGTATCATCATTTTCAGCATTATCAGGCTTTATGTCTTTAAATATTATTTACAGAAAAAAACACTGCTTAATTTTCTTCCTTTAAAGTCATATACACCATTGAATTTTGAAGTAGCTCAGTTTTAGTCAAAATCACACTGACACAATTATTTCTCATGGGGTTAGCATGGCCCTATGGCCCTCTCTCTTTTACAAGTATGAAGCAAATTTCCATAAAATGCCATTGGCATCCCTCTAAGGTTTCAAATTCACATGAGGAATTGGAAGGCAAAAATTACTCCAAATGTTTTAACCTTAGAAAATTGAATGGAAACATAGAATGAAATTAAAGTCATTCCATCCTTTGTGATCATGTGAACATTATTTTTCAACTTTCTGATTTTTGAATTTTGAGGCAAACAGAGGATGTCAGTGTAGTGGCTCTGAGTTAGCAAAGAGAGGAATGGTATCAAATGACGTGACAAACAGCTAGAAGCTGAACTCCTTTTGGCTTCTGATGAGGAGCTTTAATTTTATTCTAGGACTAAGTAGGCTAGTTAGAAAAAGTTAAGATAATGTGAATGATTTGATAATTTGATTGTAAGTACTCATTGGAGACATCAGTAAGGATTGTTTGAGTTAGTGGTCTGGAAAGTATGAAATTCAGAATGCAGTGGGTTGACCTGTGACAAAATATATGGCAAGAGAGAAAGCAGGTATAGGAAACTCTTGGATATACATTTTTGTATGAGTGTGTGTACAGAATGCCCCAAAATTTAGAAACTACAAGTGACATAAGTCAAGGAAAAAATAAAATTCTGCATCTATTTGAGTGTGTGTGCTGAAACCAGAGATACTAAAACATGTACTGGGGAATTATGTAGAGAAAGTATTGATTTAAAAAAATACAAATTAGTCTATGAGAGGTGAGAAGATCTGAAATTTGAAAGTAAGGGAATATCATTAAAGAAAGGTACAGGCACAATGGAAAGAATTTGCTGATATACTTTCACACTGTTACCAGAATAGAATATAAAGTTTTTTCACTAGATGTTTCATAACACCCATTTCACATCATAGTCTGAATAGAAACATTGGAAACAGTCAATCCAGATTTCACATCACATTCAGGTAATAAGTACTGAATCTGTTGCAAATTGCTTTCAATTAATTTCATTCTTTTGTTTCTTCTTTCTGAACTGTTCCCTATCCCCAGCAGTGATGTCTAATTGGCCAGAGCTTTTCCTTCTGGGTCTGATTGAGACCTATGCCCAGAGAAGTCCTCAGGCTCTCTACTTACTCATATCTCATTTTGTTAACCATTTCATTTGTTTAGAATGAGTTATAGAATATTGCTTGAAACTAATTACTGTAATGAGATTATCAGATTTTTCTGAGTTAATACATTACCCATTCAATGCTTAAAATATGCTTTCTAAAATCAAGGTCTTATGTAAAAATATACAGATTTAAAGGCAAAGGTTTCCTAATACATCAAAATTAGAAGTCTTCATTAGGAAGAAAGCTCATCTTCCCTCAGATGACTAAATGATGATGGATTTCTGTTTTTTTTTTTTTTTTTTTTTTTTTTTTGAGACGGAGTCTGGCTCTGTCGCCCAGCCTGGAGTGCAGTGGCAGGATCTCAGCTCACTGCAAGCTCCGCCTCCCAGGTTCACGCCATTCTCCGGCCTCAGCCTCCCAAGTAGCTGGGACTACAGGCGCCGCCACCTCGCCCGGCTAATTTTTTGTATTTTTTTAGTAGAGACAGGGTTTCACCGGGTTAGTCAGGATGGTCTCGATCTCTTGACCTTGTGATCTGCCCGTCTCGGCCTCCCAAAGTGCTGGGATTACAGGCTTGAGCCACCGCGCCCGGCCATGATGATGGATTTCTAAATTTGATTTGTGTATAGATTTAATGCTTAAGTATACTCTGGAAAATAATAGAGTGGTATAAAAAAGGGGGACATTGGGCTGGGCAGGGTGGCTCACGCCTGTAATCCCAGCACTTTGGGAGGCCGAAGCGGGAGGATCACAAGGTCAGGAGATCGAGACCATCCTGGCTAACACGGTGAAACTCCGTCTCCACTAAAAATACAAAAAATTACCCGGGCGAGGTGGCAGGCGCCTGTAGGCCCATCTACTTGGGAGGCTGAGGCAGGAGAATGGCGTGAACCCGGGAGGCGGAGCTTCCAGTGAGCCATGATCTCGCCACTGCACTCCAGCCTGGGCCACACAGTAAGACTGCGTCTCAAAAAAAAAAAAAAAAAAGAAAAGGAAAGAAAAAGAAAGTGGGGGGCCATTGTTGGAAAACACAAACCATTCTGAAGACAGTCATAAATTCCTTATCTATTGAGAATCACGTAGAAAATGTTTTAAATATGATTAGATACTTTAGTAATGGATTGAAGGATTTCATCATTAAATTTTACAAGATTAATGGGAAAATACATGAAAATCAATAATACATAATTAAAAATTTATCTGCGGTTAAAATGCATTTAGATATTCAGGCCAATATTTAATATTCCTTTAACAGAAATTCATATATAGGTTTTATATATATATATCCTACATAATTGTATACTATGTACTATAATTACTTATATATAATTATGGAATATATATCCTCATATTTAATTTATGTAAATATATACTATATATTCACTTATATATAATTATGGTATATATATCTCCTACACAATTTTATACAAATACATACTATGTTTCTCTTATGTGTATGTAGTGTGTGTGTATATACACACAATACAAATAAATTTACATAATGTATGCGGACCATATATTATTTCACTATATTTCGTGTTAACATTTAGTATGTTTGTTTTAATTTGGCAAGAGCTTCAATAAAGTATACACTTTGCAGAAGTATAATGGGAAATAATTCAATTACTTAATTTTGGGAATATATAAAGATGAAAGTTAACATTTTTTCCAACAATAGTAGAAGGATCATTAAGGAAACACAATTTCCTCAAGCAAGAGTTGGAAATTAAGACTTATGGGATGGGCAAACTATGTCAATTACATACTGATTCTATTAGTGTTTAGCTTTGGGCATTACTTGAAAATTTTCTCTATTGCTATCAATATTTTATTGCAAACGTCCTAAAAGCTTGTTCCTATTTATAATCATACTTGCATATGTGCCATCAACATCATATGATAAAGCTTTGAAAACCACTCTATCCTGATGTAAAACACGAAGTTTAAATATTAGATCAAAAATTTTTATTATACTCTATGTACATTCATGAATTACAAAACATAAAATGGTAAATTCTCTTTCCTGTCATTTTTTTTTTTTTTTTGCTCCCAGCCACAGGACAAAAATCTAAGTTTTCCTTTTTCTTTCTCCCCCGCACTCCCCAAGGAGCTGCTTTAGAAGCACCATGATAATTTATAATGTCATTTTATCTTAAATTATCTTAAAGTACAACTGACACATATTAATTTTTTTTTACTTTAAGTATCTGATTCTACACACACAGAGACACTCACACACACATGTACATATGTCAGCTTGGGTTTTAAAATCTTAATAATTAAGAAAAAAGTTAATTTTTATTTGGGGCAACAGAAAGTTTTTCTGTAGAAAAGGACAAGAAAGAATTTTGGGAGGTGATGGAATTAATCTCTATTGTAATTGTGACTGTGATCATACAGAACTGCATATTTTAGTTAGCACTCATGAAATTGTAGAATAAATTTGTAAATATTTGTATTTAAATTACACCTCAATAAATATGACTGAGAATAGTAATTTCACTAACAAGATGAATGTTCTAATATCTCTGCTTATCATTGATAATATTTATTTTGGTAATATTTATATAAATTTCTGACAAACACATTATAATAAAGCTCATGTTCATTTCAAAATGCATATTATAGTAAACTGAGGTAGATTAATAAAAATTATTAAAATCAATAATATTTATTTTTGTTGCGTATGTGAAGAAATAGTTACGTTGGAAATGTAAACTCGTATCATAGTTTTAGATAGAAATTGCACAGTTTCTGTCAAACTACAAACACATACTTTTAAAAATTTTGTGTTAAAGCTTTAATGAAATTATTAAATCTTTAATAAAAATAATTAGAAATGTGATCATAAAAGCACTTTTTATTTTTTATGGTTCTCAATAAGAATTCTATAGCATAAATAAAATATGCCCACAATATGTAATTACTGTAATACATCTGTAAAACCAATTGTAGATTTTGTCAATCATGTGTTGTAGTGTCATGCGGCTGCTTTAAAAACTGATCACAAGCTTACCTTCTTAAGACAACAGATATTTATTCTCTCACAGTTTCTACAGGCCACAAGTCCAAAGCAAGTATTACTAGGTCAAAATCAAGATGTCAGTAGGTACATGCTCCCTGCAGAGGTTCTAAGGAGAGAATCAATTTCTTGGTTCTCCAAGCTTCCAGAAGGCTAACATTCAGCATTTCTAAGCTCGTGGCTACAGCACCACAACCTTGAAGCCAGCATCTTCAAATCTCTGTCTACTCATCTTCCAATTGCCTTCTCCTCTCTGCGTGTCAAATTTATCTGTGCCTCCATTTTATAAGGATACCTGTGATTGCATTTAATGCCCAGATGGATAATTCAGTAGAATCATGGCACCTCGAGACTCTTCATTTAATCACATCTGCAAAGACACTTTTTCCAAAGAAAGTAATTTTTATAGGGTCTAGGGATTAGAATCTGATATCTCTGAGGGCCATTTTAGTAATAGGATACCTTTATAAGGCAGACACATATAAATACTTATAAAAAATTCTGGAAGAACCCATAATAATAAAAACTGTTATAATATTTAACATTGCAGAAGGCAAATGCTTATACTGAGAAACTGTATTAATTAAGTCTATTTATAACACTAACATTTAAAGATAAATATTTATATACTCTGGCTTAAAATACCATATGTATTAATTACATAGAATTTACCTACAATGTGTATTAACATAGATTTCTTGTGAGTGATAATATGCATGTGACAGTTTAGATTGATTAAATTCTTAGATTGTTTAATAAACTCAAAATACTATTTATACCCTTAAAATAACATTATAAAACAAGTGATTGTTAAATATTTATTGTATGTGCTTAATATAATCTTTTTAAAAGGCTTTTATGAGTTTATTAAAGACATTCCTAGCAATTTTTGAGATTAAAAACATTTTTGCTTATAAATGGTACTTTATACTACTAGAACATATTCTGCAAAGGGACATTTTTTTTAAATGCTGTCATTGATCATTAGAGAAAGGCAAATCAAAACCACAATGAGATACCATCTCACTCTAGTTAGAATGGTGATCATTAAAAAAGTCAGGAAACAACAGATACTGGAGAGGATGTGGATAAATAGGAACGCTTTTACACTATTGGTGGGAATGCAAATTTGTTCAACCATTGTGGAAGACAGTGTGGCAATTCCTCAAGGATCTCGAACTAGAAATACCATTTGACCCAGCAATCCCATTACTGGGTATATACACAAAGGGCTACATATCATTCTACTATAAAGACACATGCACACGTATTTTTATTGAGGCGCTATTCACAATAGCAAAGACTTGGAATCAACCCAAATGTCCACCAATATTAGACTGAATATAGAAAATGTGCCATATATGCACCATGGAATACTATGCAGCCATAAAAAGGATGAGTTCATGTCCTTCGCAGGGACACGGAAGAAGCTGGAAACCATCATTCTCAGCAAACCCTAACAAGAACAGAAAACCAAACACTGCATGTTCTCACTCGTAAGTGGGAGTTGAACAATGAGAACACATGGACACAGGGAGGGGAACATCACACACTGGGGCCTGTCGAGGGGTGGGGGTTAGAGTAGAGATAGCATTAGAAGGAATACCTAATGTAGGTGATGGGTTGATGGGTGCAGCAAACCACCATGACATGTGTATACCCATGTAACAAAACTGCACATTCTGCACATGTACCCCAGGAATTAAAGTATAATAACAATAATAAAAGTTATTTTAATAAAATATTTTTATATTTAATTTCTATGATTTATTAAAGTCTCTGGAGAAATTTAAAAAATAAAACTCTACAAGTAATTTATTGTTCTTTTTTGTCTTATTAGGAAAAAAATTTTTTTCAGATGAAATCATCTCATAACAAAGACACATATTGTTGCTATGAAAAAAAAGATTGTTGTCTTTTCAGATTAATATTAATGAGAAAAATTCAAATTTTTCCCATGTAGAAATATAAAAGGAAAAATTAAGCACATATTATTACCATTATCCAACATTTATTTTGTTTTTCTTTTTTTTAACTTTTAATTTTTATGAGTACATAGTAGATATATATGTTTGTAGAGTACCTGAGCTATTTTGATTCAGGCATACAATGTGTAATAATCCCATCAGTGTAAGTGAGATATCCATCATCACCTCAAGCATTTATATCATTTCTTTGTGTTACAAACATTCCAATCATAATTTTTTGTTATTTTAAAATGTAAAATAAACTGTTGTTGACTGTTATAACCTTATTTTCCTATCAAATATTATACATTATTCATTTGATCTGACTATACTTTTGAACCCATTACCCATCCCTCCCCACGCCCAATCCTCCACAGTATCTGGTAACCATTTTTCTAATCTCCATCTCTATGAGTTCGATTGTTTTAATTTTTATCTTCCACAAATGAGTAAGAACATTCAATGGTTTGTTTTACTGTGCCTGGCTTGTTTCATTTAACATAATAACCTTCAGTTTCATCCATGTTTTTGCAAATGAGAGAATCTCATTCTTTTTATGGCTGAATAGTACCCCATTGTATATACACACCACATTTTCTTTATCCATTCCTCTGTTGATGGAAACAGGTTGCTTCCAAATGTTGGCTATTGTGAATGGTGCTACAATAAACATGGGAGTGCAGATACCTCTTTGATATACTGATTTCCTTATTTTGGGGTGTATACCTAGCAGTGGGATTGCTGGAACATATAGTAGTTTTATTTTTAGTTACATAGGAATCTCCATACTGTTCTCCATAGTGACAGCACCAATTTTTCATTCCCATCAACAGTGTATGAGGGTTTCCTTTCCTCCACATCTTCACCAACATTTGTTATTGCCTGTTTTTTATTTTTTATTTTTTGATTTGAAGTTGTCATGAGGCTTACAAAGAGCATCTTATAACCCATTGTTTTAAACTATTGAAAACACTGATTGCAAAACACAAATAAACTAACAAACAGGCAAAGAGAAAACTTATACAATTTCTACATTTTAAATCAACATTCCTCACTTTTTAAGTTTTTATTGTTTCTATTTATATCTTATTGTCTATGTCTTCAAAAGTTATTGTAGTTACTATTTTACATAAATTAATCTTCAATCTTTCTACTCAAAATATGAGTAGTTAGCATGACATAATTAGGGTGTTACAATAATCTGTGTTTGTCTGTGTACTTAACAGTGAGTTTTGTACTTTCAGATGATTTTTTTTTCTCAGTATCAACATTTTTCTTTCAATTTAAATAACTCCTTTTAGCATTTCCTATAAGACAGGTCTGGTATTGATGAAATCTCTCAGCTTTTGTTTGTTTGTTTGTTTGGCAAATTCTTTATTTCTCCTTCATGTTTGAAGAATATTTTCACTGGATATGCTATTCTAGATTTTTCCTTTGGAAGTATAAATATGTCATGCTACTTTCTCCTGACCTGTAAGTTTTCCACTGAGAAGTCTGCTGCCAGAAATACTGGAGCTCCTTTGCATGTTATTTGTTTCTTTCTTTTGCTGCTGCTAGGATCATTTTGTTATTCTTTACGTTTGGCAGTTGGATTATTAAGTGTCTTAAGGTCGTCTTATTTGGGGTAAATCTGCTGTTTGTTCCATCACCTTACAGTACTTGAATATTGGCATCTTTTTCTAGGTTTGGAATGTTCTCTGATATTATCCCTTTGAATAAAGTTTCTACCCTTATCTCTCTCTCTTGTCTTTTTGAGGCCATTTTTCTAGATATTGAAGTTGTGCTTCATTCTTTCTTACCATTTTGTCTCCTCTGACTGTGTATTTCCACATAGCCTGTTTTCAAGCTTACCAATTCTTTTTTCTGTTTGATGAATTCTGCTGCCAAGAGATTGTGATGCATTCTTCGGCATGTTAATTAAATTTTTAAGCCCCAGAATTTATGCTTGATTTTTAAAAATTATTTTAATTTCTTTTTTAAATTTATCTGATAGAACTTTGAATTTCTTCTCTGAAGTATCTTCTATTTTATTGACTCTTTTCAAAATAGTTATTTTTAATTCTCTGTCTTAAAGATTACATATCTTTGTCAATCTGGGATTAATCACTGGTGCTTTATTTAGTTTGTCTGGTGAATTTATGTTTTCCTGACTGGTCTTGATGCTTTTGAATGTTTGTCAATGTCTGGTCGCTGAAAAGTCAGGTATTCATTGCAGCCTTTGCAGTATGGGCTTCTGTGTATCCTCTTTCATGGGAAGGTTTTCCAAGTATTCAAAGAGAACTGACTGTTGTACTCTAAGACTTTGGTAACTACAACCATATCTGCATTAGGAGGTACTCCAAGCCCAGTAATTCTGTGGCTCTTGCAGACTCATAGAGAAGCTGCCTTGATGGTCCTCGCTAAGATCCAAGAGATGTCTCTGGACTACCAGGCAGAGACTTTTGTTCTCTTCTCTTACTTTCCCCCAAACAAAGGAAGTCTCCGTCTCCATGCCGAACTGCATAGAGCTGGGGGGAAGGTGAATAAAGCACCCCTGCGGCCACCACCACTGGGACTGTGTTGGGCCAGACCCAAAGCCAGCACAGCCCTGGGTCTCACTCAAGGTCAGCAGTGACCACCACCTAACCACCACCTATGTTCACTTAAGGTTCTAGAGTTCTTCAGTTAATAGGTGGTGAATCCAGCCAGGACTGTGTCTTTCTGTTTGGGCAGTGAGCTCCTCTCAGCCTTGGGCAGGTCTAGAAATGCCTTCCAGGAGCCAGGGCCTAGAGTTAGAAATCTTAGGAATCTACTTGGTGCTCTATTCTACTGCTGCTGAGATGACACCCAAGCCACAAGACAAAGTCCTTCTGACTATTTCCTCTCCCTTTTATCAAGCAAAAAGTCTCTCCTCATGATGACAACCATGTCAGACCCATGGTGACTACTGCTCACTGCTGCCAATGTTCACTCGAGGCCCCCAGTTCTTCAGTCAGCTTGTGGTGAATGTTTCCAGGCCTGGATCTTTCCCTCTAGAGAACTGGGAGCCCCTCTGGCACAGAGAAAGTCCAGAAATGCTGTCCAAGAGGCAAGCCTTGGAATTGGGAACCCTAGAAGCCTGCTTGGTGCTCTATCTCACTGTGGTCAAGTTGGTACCCAAGCTACAAGACGAAGTCTCTTTAATCTTTTGTCTCCTTTCCTCCAGGAGAAGAGATCTCTCTCTAAAGCCATCATAGCTCAGAATGTGCTCACTCACATCTGAAGCCAGCAGGACACTGGATCTCACTGTAGGCCCACCTTGAATCCTGCCTGGCTACTGCTGGTGTTTATTCAAGGCCCAGTGGGCACTTCAGTCAGCAGCTGGTAAATCTTTCCAGAACTGAGTTCTTCCCTTCAAGACGGTAAGTTCTCTTCTCACCCAGGTTGTGTTTAGGAACATCATCTGGGAGCTAGGGTCTGAAATAAGGGCCTCATGACTCTGCCTGGTGACCTATTCTACTGTGGCTGAACTAAAACCCAAGCTCCAAGACAAATTCCTTTTTTAGTCTTTCCTCTCTTCTCCTCAAGCAAAAGGAAATAATCTCCCCCAGAGCTGTGAACTGCACTACCTGGGGTTGGAGGAGGGATTGCATAAGAACTTCCTTGGCTGCCCAAGCTGGTGTCTCACTAGGTCGCGTGTAACCCAAGCCCACTGACTCTGAGCCCAGCACAGCACAAGGATTTGCCCAGAAATTGCCATCTCTCTGGGCTAGACTGCCTTTCAAGTTTATTTAGAACCCCATTATCTCCATAGCCCACTGTGGTGTGTCTAAGCAGAACTCAGGTTCTCACCACTGGATTGAAAGATTCCCCTCTGGCTGGGGCTGGTCTAAACGCTCCTGCATGGGCACCAGTTAAATTCTCCTCTGTGTTGCTTTCTACTGTGACTAGCAGTGCTGGGTTCCAATATAAAGACCCACAATGACTGTACTCTCCCACCCCCAAGGACACAGATTTTCTCTCCATGCCACATGGTCACTGCAAAGGGATTGCAGAGAGGTGTCTCAGCAATTCAAGACTGACTCTGCTACCCTTTCAGTGCCTTTTTCCTTCATATGATGTTAAAAGCAGGTACTGTGAGTTTTCATGTAATTTTGGTTCTTACGTAGGTGTTGTCTCATGTATATAGTTGTTCAATTTCTGGATGAAGCATAAATGCCAGAGGGCTCTAGACAGCCATCTTGTTTCATCTCCCTCCCAGATTTTTATTTTAGTTAATTAGGGATAAACCCGTGGTGTCCGACAGAGCCTATCTTGGAAGGCTTACAAATTTGGAAGGTAGGAAAGAGTGCATAACTTAATATAACAATATAAGTGAATATAATCTTAATGAGAATAAGGTGAAATCAAAAGCAATAAATGACAGCTAAATTCAGTGTAGAATTTTCTCTGAATTGTAAAGTTGTATGGAAATTCAGGGGTTCTGTGTTTAATTCTAACGAAATGTAGGAATTTCAATGATGGTATCTCTGGTATATAATTAGCAATTATGACATCTCATAATTAGCAATTAGAGTCATTTCATGTTTCTCTTTCTCTTTTATCTCTATCTTTATCTTCTCTTTCCTTATACTTTTTAAATCATGATTATGCAAACCATGATAAGATCATTTTTTTAATAAAATCTTAAGGTTTTAATGAATAAAGTGAGTAAGTATGCTACTGTCTGCATTTTACTTTGCTTAGTTGCTCGCTTTGATTTTATCCTGTAAAACCTTTATTTTGTGAGCTAGATGATCCCAAAATATACCAGATTTGACTCACTTAATTTCAATACACTTTAACTATGCTGAATGTTGAGGAGAAATATAATGACCTTTATTTCTTGCCCTAAGAGAGCTTTATTGGTCCTTTTAAAAACATGCTGAGTTGACAAAACAGGATTATCATAACATATAATTTTTAAGACAACCAGGAAGTACCTATTGTGGCCTGAGGTATACCTGGGGTAAACGCTACCAGGAGAAGTGATGTGCAGCTCACTTTTTCAAAAATGTCAAAATGCCTGAGTTGCAGTAGAAGGGTAAAAATATACACATATTTACAGTTTCACTAAAACTTGTTTTCTATTCAAAAATGTACTCACTGAGCCTGAGGAAGGCCTATCAGCATTCTTTCCCACAGCTGCTTACTTTATCTCAGTGTCACAGTTCACCAAAACAAAAACAAAGACAAAAGAAGGAAGAGCTTTGAATTGATTTTACTTTTTCCTTACACGTCACTATGTGTGTGTGAGTCCTCTCAGGGAATAACCATTCCATAATATCTCATTCTAATTTTATATTGACTTATTATTTACCTATTTGTTTTCTTTTAATATGAATGTTCAATAAAAGGTTGAAAGAATCTTTTTCACTACACAAGCTGACGTTAAAAATAATCTTGCAATAAACTGAAGATCACTTTACTTCCCAAGAAATGTTTCCTCTGTATATATTACAGCTATTGGGGCCGTAGCCTCTCCAATCAGGCTGCTAGAGATAAATCAATTTAGTACTCATTTTTTAGAGTCTTGTGATCCAGGGAAATTTGCTTAATCTCTCCATGCTACAGTTTCTTTGTCTGAAAAATGGGAATAAGCACAGGCAATAACAGATAAAAATAGTAAGAAAAAAGAGTATTTCTTATTTATCTGAAACATAGTGATATGTGCTGCTATCTAGATCTATCCATTCATCCATCTGTTATCTATCTATCCATCCATCCATCTATCAATCAAATACCTATCTATAGGTATGCATGAATGTATTTGCACATGTACATATAGTGTATGTGTATATACACATATACATCTGTCATATCTATATCCATTGATTTTTATTTCTATTATAGTTTTCAATAACCTATCTAAATGTCTTTTTAAAAAATTGATGAGCTTATGGCTATTGTAAGTTAGATGTGGTATTCATACTTATTCAGAAGCATCTGGACAACCTCAAAGATAGCCACAGATCTGATACTTCTTAGCTAGTTCATTAAATGGATGCAAGTGGGATTATTTAGTCAGGCAATTCGGGAAATTGCATAAATTTTCTCCAGTCTTCTGCAGGGAGAATATCATTAAACCAAACAAATATGTATATAAACATAGACTGTATTGACAACAGATACAAGGATCAGGGATAAGATCTTGTAAAATTTTAAATAGGCCCTGTATCTCAAATATCCTTAATCAGTTTGTGCTGCATTCCCCAACTGTTTCCTTTACTTCAATATCATCATTCAAAAATGCATGGTAAACTACTTTCTGCCAAATATAAAATATAACTTAGATTTTTATTAGCTATAGAAGTATTTACATTTTCATAGAATATTTACAGTTTGATAGATGACTGTAAAATATTGCTAGAACTTCATTACTCTAATGATGATATTTGAGACAACATGATGGGTTGAAGTTGTTGTAGAGGAGGGGAGATAGGTAACTTGCTGGTACCTCCCTATCAAGTAATCCTTGTCAAGTAAAATAAGCTTAAAACAATTTATGGATTAGAACTAATTTGTTCTGTGACAAAATTTTAGAAATGCAGATTTACTGCTATAAATTAGTATGGGCATTCTCTGAGTTGGTATCCCTTGTGGCCAATAAGTCCTGCCGCTCTTCAGTGTGCTTGGATTTGCTGAACGATTACTTTCTTTATTTAACGTTTTATCCTTAAGTAAAAAAAAAAATCAGCAAGATAATTAGCTGCTGTATCATAGATGTATATTCCAAGTTTACATCTTTTTCTTCTGCCCATAACTCTTGCTTCTATTCTGATTTTCTTTGTTTTGCCTAGACCACCGTCAGTTTTTTTATATTGCTATAAAAATAAATATAAAAATTTGCCCTTTCATTTGAACTATATTATCAGATTCCTTATTGTATCTCTTTATCTAATGACTAATCTTCTGACTCTTACCTACAAGACTATTTTCCCCAGCTCTACTAAGGTTTGCAATTGAAAAATGAAAATTATATGTATTTACAGCATCCAATGTGGTTTTCTGATATATGTATACATTGTGAAATGACTAAGCCAACAAATGAAAAAATGATATCCATCATCTCATATACTTATCAACTTTTGTTGTGAGAACATGTAAGATTTACAGGGTTAGCCTTTAAGTATATGTTTAATCATACTGAATCATTTCTTCCAATTGCTAATACATTTTAATCCCTCTTGTCTACAGGAGAGGCAATTTCTTTACACTGCATCAAAGGCCCTCTGACAAGACCTAAAGTCACATTTTCAGAAGAAGCACTTACCATTTTGGTGCCTTCAATGCCACATCAACTGACATAAATGTTTCTACATTTAGTTTTTCCCACATTGTCACACACATCTCATGTCTTCTATTGGATTCATTGCCTGCCTCTTTCACCACTTGGGAAATGCATACCCATTGTTAAAGTTAAATATCACCAAAGCTATAAATTCTCCCTAAATTATCTGAGTTCCCAAAGCATATTGAATATACATTTTTAGCAATTATGCTTATAAGCATTTTGCTATCTTTACAAATACCTAGATTCTGTTTTCTAAATTCCCTGAATAACATGACACAAAACATCCATTTCCTCAGCCCTAGTAATAAAAATAGATTTCAAATTGATATATGTAACTTGTTCACTGATTGATTGAAAATAGTGTTGTTTCTTAAAAAGAAGTTACAATAGTCCAAAGTCCTTCTAAAAGATCAATGATACATCTCTGTTTCCTCATAAGTGCCCGTGTTTCTTTTTGTTGGTGGGCTCAGGTCTTTCTGTCCTCATCCTCTTATATCTAGGGAGACGTTTCTCAATAAATTTGGTAATCACTGACAAGTGGCAGTCATACAGTCTGTCACTGATGGGGTTTTATTGTTACATCAATCAATTCTTAAACCCTTTCTTCTTGTGTCCTGTGCAGAAGAACTTAAATCAACCTTTTAGACACATTTGTCTAGTACTGCTGCTTTCTGCCCTGAAATATGGCCAATCTGGAAAAACTAAACAGAGGCATTTGGGGTTTCGGTGTTGGAGAAATGGCTATGCTCCATATTTCTTTATAGATGAGGATTCTTTCCTATTACTCACCGATGAAGCAATGACAATACTGAAGGAGAAATGGAAAATGTCTGGTAAAAGTCAAGTCTGACATCTGTACAGTTGAACAGCTTTAGCTTAGTTCAAATAAATGCTTTATAGAATTCAGAATTACAGGCTACTTTTTAGGGCTTTTGTTTAAAACATTAACATTCAAGACATAAAATGAGGTTCAACTATTACCTTCTACATAGCCTAAAAAAATAATGTGTTATCTAAACTGTAAACTAGTGTTTGTTTTGTATCATACTTCCAGGTTGCTTCCACCATCTCCCAATATATGTAACTGATCATGTGGAATTTAATGTTTATTTCCAAGTGTCATAGTTTTACTTTATGCAAATATGTTTTAATAATTCTTTATTCGCTCAAATATGTGTTTGTGAACTTTATTAATATTGTCGTGCATAGCTCCTGTTCAATTTTGTATAATAATTTGTTGTATAAATATAGTGCGATTCTGAAATCTTGGTTGTTTCTAATCTCATGTTATTATATACATTACTGTGAAAAATAATCCAGTTTGTATTTTCTGAGGATATTTGTACAAAATTTTCTCTAGAATATACCCATAAGTTGAATTATTGTGTACAAGGTTAATAAATTTTCAACTTTAATAAACATTCCAAAACCCCTATCTTAAACCACTTTAATGTAACATATCCTGAAATCCCTGTAAAATTGTATGTAATTATCAAAAGAAACTCCTAGAACTAAATTAATAAATTCAGCATTGCCTATGTGTTAGCTATCAATAATTGGAAAATGAAATAAACATATATAATGAAAGCATATGTATAACAAGTGAAATTCTTAAGTATAAATCAAATAAAACAGGATAGGTATATTAAAAATGAAAACACTGATAAAAATTATCTTAAATAAATGGTGAGCTGTAATATGAACATAGATTGGAAAGCTCAATGTTGTTAAGATATCAATTCTTTCCAAATTGATCTATAGACAACAACATTTTAATCAAAACTCTAGCAGAATTGCTGTAAAAATAGACAAGAGATCAAAAACCACTTCAATGGAACAGAAATGGGATCTAAAAATAAACCTATAAAATTATAGCTTCTTTTTGACAAACTTACAAAGATATTCAATGGAGAAAGTATTATCTTTTCAATAAATGATGCTGGAGAAACTAGAAATTAATATACAATAAAATAACCTTGACCTAAACTTCACACCTTACAAAAATTAACTGAAAGTAAAATATAGATGTCAATAAAAATATAAAATTATGATATTTTAAGAAGAAAACAAAAAAGATCTTCATACCTTGGGTTAGGCAACAAATTCTTAGACATAACTCTAAAAGTATACTGATAAAGAGAACAAATTAGATTTAATCAAAATTTAAAATTTTTTGCTCTGTGAAAGACATGACTGAGAGACTGAAAGGACAAGCTATATATTCAGAGTAAATTGCATATATGACAAAAGATGTGTTTCCATATGTGTAAACTCTCCTAAAATCAAACTAAGTAAACATAGAGCTAATTTTTAAAATGAGAAAAACTCTTGCATATACACTTCATGAAGGAGGATAGACAGCTAACTAACGAGAACATGAATAAATGCTCAGTATCATTACCATAGAGAAATACAAATTAAATCTACAAGGAGACATCACTACACAAAGATGTAGAGTAACTGGAGCTCTTGTATATTACCAACGGGAATGCAGTATGGTAAAGCCACTGTGGAAAACAGTTGGACAGATTCTTGTAAACTTCAGCATACACTTACCACGTAAGCCAGCACTCTATTTCTAGATTTTACAAAGATAAACATTTATTTTCACTATACAATGTGTGTAAGTGTTGAGACCACTACTATTTATAATTATCTAAGGGTGAAAACTACCCTAACATCCTTCAATGAATCTGTTGTCCTTAAATGAATTGATTTTACAAAATGTGGCATAGCCACACAGTGGAATGCTACTCAACAAAGAAAAAGCAATGAATTATTGCTACATACAACACCTTGAATGAGTCTCAAAATTATTATGCTGCAAGTAGCCAATCTTATGGGCTACATGCTGCATAATTTCATTTATAAGACATTCCAGAAAATTAAAACATATAGCGTTGGAGAACATACTAAAATTTATAAAACAGATCACAAAAAGTCAACTTTTCTGCATGTATCTTAAATACTATTTTTTTAAAGTTAAATATTAAAAATAAAATAAGGTGACATGAAGAATTTTATGAATATATGTGATCACACTTTTGTGAGTTTTTAATGCTTTCTAAAAATAAGTTGAGGAGGAGGCTCAGGTTGTTAAAATTAATAAAATATTCAGGCTATATGGTGTTTGAAAGTGATATATCTATAATAAAACAAATGTAAAAAGTAAAGTAGCAAGGCATATAAAAATATCAGGCAACAACAAGAGAGAGAGACAGGGAGAAGTGGGAGGGATTAGAATGTTGAAAGGAAAGTCAGAAAATATTAACAAATACCCACATCCCCACAAATTGGTCAGCCTCATTTTTGAGTGTATGAAATCCTAAGCACAAAGCACATATAAGATTCAGCAACACACTACAAGTGTATTACAAAATAATTAAGTAGGTTTTTGGTATTAAAAAAATTGGAGAGATATTTTGAAGAGGTTCTATAAACTATTATATATTTAAATTTACAAAAATGTTACATTTCATAGTTTATTCTATTTAGAAAACATTATATTCCCAAACTTAAATTGTGTTGATTTTTTAGTAATTTTAAAATCTGCTTTTATATTAAAGAAACATTTTTGTTTCTCAATAAACTTCTGCGGTGCCTTTACCAAACACATAATTTTGTATCCCAGAAATGAATTCAACCTAGAGTAGTTAATACAAGATAATCTATAAGCAGCCTTGGAGGCTTTATTTATAAAAAGCATAATAGGAAAAATAATTACTCTTATTATTTTGGCATATCTTTTTCAGTGAAATAGATGAGAATCATGTGTTTACATAGGATTCTTCAGTGCACAGGTTTTAATTTTTACTTAAAAAACAGACAAGATTAACAAATTATGTGCAACATATTATACAGTAGTATGAAAAAGTCAAAAATAAATAGGTGAAATTTAAAAAAATGATGACATGCTTTCACATGCATTTACACAATTCATGCATTCACTCATTAGCCCAATATATGTAAAAAATATATAAACAATGTTACTCTCTGACATTGTTTATATATCAGACCTAAGTCTTGATAGACAGAATTTTATAAAATATTTTATATTTTCATTTGAAAAAAATGTTATAAACACATAAGAGTTGCAAACAGTAAGCACAAAACACAAAAATCTCAGGTTTTGTCAAGAGCCGCATAAAACCACTGAAAATGAATTTGGCAATCTTTCCGCAGGGTAGACAGAGTGCTTCCAGTGGCTGGAAATCATAAGAAAGCCAAGGCAAGGTGCCCATGGTCATGAAAGAGGGTCCCTGAAGGAGCCACAGCTTTGTAGTATATTCTCTTGATGACAGAGGTCAATTACATAATGATACAGGCTCTATGGGCTGATGTGGTCATTTGATAAAGTTCAGTGCTTTAGATATGATTGAGACAGAATCAGTGACTATTAAGATTATTCCTACTCAAGAGTTGAGATCCTTTTTTTCGTGTGGTTTAAATACTTTCTGCAAGCAAATTCTTAAGGATTCCTGGTATGAAGAATGTCTTGTTTAATTGGTTTTCTACATAGAAACCAAAGAAATCTTCTAAAAGGTAAAACTGATCACCTAAGTGTCTCATTTAACAATCTAGTGACTTCCTATACTATTTAACAATAAATTCAAACTCCTCACCATGCTCTACAAACCCCCATATGATCTAGCTTTTGTCCACTTTTCCAAATTATATCTGGCCATCCTCACCTTCCTTTGCCTTACCAAATAATTTGTCTTTTTGTTTCCTCAAAAATTTTGTCTTTTTAAAATTTATGGCTGCATTACATTATTAAGGAAGCTCTGAGGTAATGTTATGCTTTGAACAGAATGATTTTATTAAATTCCATCCCCGTTACACCACCACCTCCTTTGAAGTACTTATTGAACATCACTCATAGGTGGGAACTGAACAACGAGATCACTTGGACACAGGAAGGGGAACATCACACACCGGGTCCTATTGTGGGGAGGGGGGAGGGTTAGCATTAGGAGATATATCTAATGTAAATGACGAGTTAATGGGTACAGCACACCAACATGGCACATGTATACATATGTAACAAACCTTCAGGTTGTGCACATGTACTCTAGAACTTAAAGTATAATAAAAAAAAACAAAAATAAAATAAATAAATAAATTACAGGACACCCAGTTTGTGTCTGCAGAGAAAAAAAAGAAAAAAGAAACTGTCCACTGCATCCTTTTTGCCTACTAGTTTTCAAGAAAAAAAAAAATGTGTAAATATTTACCATTATTTTTTAATATTTTAAGTCATAGAATTGATAAATTTTGTTGTGTTTCTAACACATACTCCTCTGATTAATCATGTGTACTCTCAAACCATGGCTATGACAGTCTAATTAAGTTTTAGTGCTGAATAAATACATAAATGAGTGCATAATTAATGAATAAATGGGTAAATAAATGAAAAGTAGACCAAGTATCTAAATTATGGAATATTACAATAGAAATTGATATTCTAAATAATTTTTATTTCTTTAGCCAGGAAATATATTTTTACTTTAAAATAAAGTGAATATTTTCTGGACCTTACTGACAATATAACATTCTATGAAATAAAATTATTTGCCTACAGATTAACAAGTTAAAGTTAATAACACTTAATATTCAGTGTATATTCCCTCTCTTTCATATATCTGTGTAGAGTATATGTAGAGTGAGCGTATATTATACATATTATATATACATGGTATATGTGTGCATATGTATGCATATATGCGTATTAAAGTATATGTGTGTATATATATGTATCCACTTTACTCACATATATATGCACATACTCATATTTTTAAGCAAAACTGGAATAGTATAGATTGTCAACATGCTTTTATCTTCTTTATAATGCAGAAACTATTATTAAGCTTTCTCATATATTAAGCTATATATAAAATTTTACATAATGGTTGTACTATATTCAATAATGGGGTTATACAATGACTAATTTGGGCATTCAGACATTATATGTTTTCTATGATCTTACTCTATGACTTCTATAGCATATTTAATCACTAAATATCCTTTTGATTCAGGGGAACTTTTGTGGGCTTTGCATAGAATTAAATTACGCCACTAATAGATTTCAGTTTGAGGTATTTCATCTTTTTCTGTCTTTACTCATAACTTTAATAAACAGTGCCAAAAATTAATTCAGTTTGGTCTTGTTCAATTCATCTTGGCCCCCTACATCTTAAACCCTATTCTGATAAATTAATAGTCAGAAACTTTTGTTTTGACATATCTCTAGGAAGCCAAATTAATCATATTTAAATTCAAATTAATGTGGCTGAAATTATGAATAATTTGATTTTTAAAATATTAAGTGTTTGGAATCATGTTAAAGTGTTGCATACAGAGTAAAAACATTATCTAAATACATTGATATATTGATAAATTGACAGACATACCCAGCTTGTCTCCCTCTCTGTTTTTCTCTCCTCCTTTCCTTTTCTCTCTCTCTCTGTTTCTCATTCTCTTTCTCTCCCTCCCTGCATGTGTTTGTGTGGGTTTTAACTGTCCCCCTGATATTTCACCATATAGAACAAAGAGTGAATGAATAATCTCATAATGTAGTGAGAAACAATACATAACATCTTTAAATAAAGCTCTTGCTGTTATTGGCTATTTAACTTCCAATAAAGCATAATACATAATTGTTAGAAATAACTATAATATTCAAATATTCATTTCTCTAAATGAAGTGTGACTAGAATTAAGATATAGTTAATATTTCTTCTATTACCTATGAATACATTTATGAATAAATCATAACCCCCAAATTATATTTTATATTTAAAATATAAATAAAATTATATATATGATTATTTTCTGAATTTGAGAATAGGATTTGACAAAAGAAATTCCTAGCCCATAATTCCAGTCTTATGTATAGAAAAAGAAAAGTGCACTCTAGTTAAGATACTTGTTCAAGCAAATCTAAAACATAGTTAACCTGGGGATTCTGGGTCTCTGACCCTTTTTACTAAGCTCACTCTGCTAAAGGGCATGTCCAGGGGTAGAGAGCTGTTATTTTTTTAGTGTAACCTGCTTGTGCTCTGGATTAAACCTCTGAATTGGTTGAGTCAGTGAATTTTATGGCACTGTGGTGGTTCCTTTCCCTCTAGTGCATGTTCCTATTCTTTCAGTTCCTAAACACGGCAGACCTGTGCCTGCGCCGTCTAGTTGGAGTTCTCAGGCTTGGTACAGGACTCTTCATGTCAAACTGTCAGTGCAACTGAAAAACGGACTCATAATCTGACCCTGTTCCCAATTATTTCACTAACGACAACAAACACCACACTTGTGCAGATATTTTCAGGTCAGAATCAGACAAAAGAATCTAAAAACGGTTTGAGAAAACAAATTAGAGATTTTTCATTCTCAAAACCTCTGAAGAGACATTTCATTACAATAAAATAATATGAATAAAATATTTTGGTGTTCTTCACAGGCCGTTAGTACAAGCTCTGCTTTAAGTAGGTGTTGAAGAGAGACAAAGCATAAAGTATGCTTTTGCCCGCAAGTACATTACAATTTTTAAAGAAAGAGACCTAAAAAGAGAATTTTCTCACATAGAAATAAAAATTATCTATGTACTATATAAGCAACAAATGGCATAAAGTTTATGTATTGAAGAGATGAGAGTAATTGAATTAAGCTTACTGAAAACTACATTTTAATACAATATATATATATAGTTTTCCCAGAGAGTGATATAACCAATGAATGTTTTCTCAATATGTATAAATAAATGTTATAGTTTTACCCATCTCCCTTTCATATTTCCACTACAAATTAATAGTGATCAGACCTTCCTAAAGAATAGATATTTATATTATTTTATAATTAAATATAATTTCATACAGTTATGAAGTAAACATTTATTTTGTGATGTTTAAATAATGATAGTGACAATTTATTGAATTATTACTACATTATTTACTACATGTTGTTTTCCAAACTAAGCACATTATGTGTGTTTCCTCAATAAACCTTAACACACCTCTTTTGATTGAAGACTCCGAGTCTCAGATTACATAATTTATCCAAGGTCAAGAAATGATAGGTTGCTGAAACAGAGTTTGAATTCAGGTCTGTATAACTGCAACATCTTGTCCTTAAAATGATGCTATAATTCATTCACATGTATAATGGAATTTTCTATGTGAAACTGTGCCATTACTGGAGGGCTACAATATACTTGAAAGCACATGTTAAGATAGGAAAATGGTATTTTAAAAATCTCTACATTAAATCAGGAACTGTACCAAAAAATGAAAATAAAATATTAGTATATTCCTTCCATGTTACTTCCTAGGGATATTATGTGTAACAATGCTAGACAGGACTGTAAATAATATACAGAGATTAACTAAGGCTCACCAATCTTTAACTGTCATAGAGCATTCACTTGACTGTAGATAAGATATTCTAAGTAACAAGACTTAGTGTGTTATTATATAGATATATGAAGTTCCATATTATCATACAGAATAAGGCAGACAGCAGATGTTCCCAGTTATACACGGTGACATTAACATGACAAAATCCACATCAGCCCTGAAACTCATCTAAAATTCCATTACCTCATTATTGATTAATTGCTCCTACTTTAAATTTACTTGAGATGAAACTGACTTATATGTCTACTTTTTCTACTTTGTCTATTTATTCCAGAATGTTCTACCTGTCAAAATGAAGGAATCTGATGATTTTCTTTCAAAAAAGAGAATAAGTATACTGACTGGCACAGTTGCCCTTGATAAAAAACAAAACAAAACAAAACAAAACAAACACATATGCACAATGGGCTTATTCAGACTAACAAAGACAAATTACACATGTAACAATTATGCATGTAATTAGTTCCCCATGACTAAAATAATGGAAATACTTTCAATTTTACCAAGTGTTGTGTACCCTTTTTCTATTTTTCTTTTTATAGTTTTGATCCAAACAGAGAAACTATAAGAAGGAAACACCATTGTGTCTTAAATGTTATATAAGAGTTTTGAAAATTCCTAAGGAGAAAAATTGAAGTACCCCTGAGGTATTGTTTTATTTGTTTGTTTTTGAAAACAGTATGGTAAGTGAAGTGTTGAAGATGGTATGGTAACACTTGTTAGACTTCTTTTCAGTTCTAATTGAGATAATACAACTGTACATACTTTTCCTGATCACAAAATTATTAGATTGACCCACATGAATACAGACATGTGTCCTGTATTATATTGGGCATACATCTATTACTGCATTTTTCAAAATAATTTATTCTCATAAGTAAATGAATAATCAAATGCTATATGATTGAAGAAGACTGATGGGGAAGGGGTTTATTAAAAAGAAGATACTCTTTTTTATTGACAGATGGAATAACCTTCAAATGTCATAAGAAATATTAAATGCACTTTGAAAGGTATACATTAATCAGTTCAAAATGTGGAACTAGAATGTCTCAGCAAGGTGAATTACTCATTTAAAGTACATTGTTCAGAAAAGAATAAATCATATTCAACAGAAGATGTATGATTCATTGTTACCATAGAAAATAATTTTGGTTGGTGTGAGTGGGCATATTCCATAGAATTCAAATGTGAGACAAGTAATCGAAGTTGGTCATTTTGAAGACAAAATATTATGGTCAGTCATCATTTATTGTGTGCTCACTTGGCTATGGCACATTTCTAATTCTTTTAATGTTTTAGCTAATTTAATTCTTCTAGGCATCCTAGCAGGCACTTATCCCTATTTCACAAAAGAGGTAGTAGAGAAAACCAACACCAGTGCTATTATTGCCTCCACAATGACATTACCTCCAGTACTACCACCACTATCACCCTGGCCTCCGACTACCCCATTCACTATCATTACTACGACCACATCCACAACTGCACTGCTCAATACTACTGCCATGATGACTAGCACTTCCACCCTAGCCCACTCCAACACCAACACCAGTCTGAATTAAGCCGTCATCAACTCTTCTTTGCGTACAACAGCTTTGCCCTAATTGGTCCTCCACCTGCTATTAATACTCTTTCAAATTATTTTGTACATAGAAACCAAGGAAATCTTCTAAAAGGTAAAACTGATCACCTAAGTGTCTCATTTAACAATCTAGTGACTTCCTATACTATTTAACAATAAATTCAAACTCCTCACCATGCTCTACAAACCCCCATATGATCTAGCTTTTGTCCACTTTTCCAAATTATATCTGGCCATCCTCACCTTCCTTTGCCTTACCAAATAATTTGTCTTTTCCACTTTGTCTCAAATACACAAAGCTCACCTTACACCTCGGGAACTTTCAAACTCATATTGTTCTGCCTGGAGTAATTTCTTTCCAACTTTTCCATGATTCTCTTTCACACTTTATCCAGGGATCTGTTAAAGATTCATGTCTGGCAGAATTCTTCCCTAAGCAAGTACAAAAACGATGTCCTTGTACCTGACCACGTGGCCTTCCTTTCCTCTTAATCCATGACCCTTTTAAATTTCCTATATAGTATTATAATACTATTATTTGAATAACTACATTGTGAGCTATTACATTGGACTAGGCTGTGGAGGTATAGCAATGAACAAATGAAAATAAAAGAAAAAAGATGCAAACTTTACCTTCACAAAGAATATATTCTAATCTCTAGAGAGAAAACAAGAACCAAAAATAATATTTAAAAATTCATGATGTCTTAGAAATGAAAGCAATTTCTATTTGGCATTGCAATTTATAAGAAATACTTCAAGTTTTCGTGGACCTATTGGGTCACTGGGGCAAGATCATAGAACTATTTGTGTTATGTATTTTAATTTGACTGACTTATTTTGCTTTGGAGTTCACTCAAAAGTGAAAGAGTCTAGGGTCACGAAGGAAAAGAATCTGAGCAGCACATTCCAGTGTGATATTTATTGCTTCCAAAGGTCAAAGAGGTCCATCAAGCATTGCTCCCCACTGTTCAAAAAGTAGTGCTACAGGATGTAAGAACTAATAAATTATCTTTTATCTGGAGTGGAATTCCTAAAACATTCCAACTGCTGAACACCCAGAAATGCAAAAGTGTAATATATCTGTCAGTCTCTGTCTTCTGTAGATTTTACCAAAATATATAGGGCACCCACTACTTGTTAACCTCATTTTATAATTAGCATGATACAATCACAGTAATAGGTGATCATGATACTCCATAGAATTATATGTATATATGTTTAACTCCTTATGGGCAAAACTGACATCTTACAATTTACATATTTCTGTGATTATATGGCAAAAAAACAAGGTCTTCTCGTATAAAAACTTTCAAAAATACTTTATTTGACTGTTGAAAAATAAATTCCTAGATAAGTATCTGTATACTATGTGCCAGATATATTTACTCAAACACACTGAAACATAGCTAAACACATATGGAGGAGGAGTTAAATATGTTTAAGAAGATCCAATAAACTTATTCAATTCTGTCTTTTGCAACGGCAAAAGAAAAATAACAATACATGATACACACTTTGCACATACCTGATAGTGGCACTGTTGGCTGAAGTTTTCTTAGACATTTAGGAGGAGTTTTCATTTACTATTTTGGTAGAAAAAGAGAGATTCCAGGGCTTCTACTTGACTCTCTCTAACCATGAATTAGAAAGGGAATGTGTAGATTCTGTAAGTTGCTAAGCAAAATAATTCTAGCTTTACATTCAGTAACTGAGTACATAAGCACAACATTCAGAATCAAGCGGATGCACCTTGAACTGGACTTGAAAGTTACATTAATTGCCAGAACCCTGTTAAACATCTCTATGGGCTGATTGACAGTGATATACCAGCTTCTCACATATTTGTGTTAGCTAGGGAGAGTTTCCAGTAATAATTGATTTTTCTAAGTAGTTCCCAATCTCCCATGTGTAATTACTATGACAATTGACCTTAGATATCTTTAAAGGCCAGAAGAAGTATTTCCAGCAGACCTCTCATGTTCTCACGTGATTCTTCCTAATGACAATATCCTTAAGTTTCATTCAGGAAGCTTTAGGACTACATAATAGTTGAAATCTAAGAACTGGGTGAGACACCATGGTGATAGTTCAAGTCTGGAATATCTTCCCAATGTAACTGCATATAAAGCCCCTTCCTCAATTATCCTTTGACACATAGTAGGGCCTTTGTAGTTAGCCTGGTAGTTTTTGAAAATCTGTCATCTATTCTTCCCAAAGTTTTTGAATGTCTTCTCAAGGAATACTTGTTATTTCAAACTTATTTAGCTTTTGTTTGCTCTGGGATAGGGCTTTCAATCAACCACACAGTAAATATAATTACTAGTAACGTATGAGCAACCATAGGGGTCAGCAAACTACAACCTGAATGTCAAACTCAGCCCACTCCCTGTTTTTATAAATAAAGTTTTATTGGACCTTACGGATAGCTTTATGTATTATCTATAACTCTTTTCTGACTACAATGGCAAGGTTGAATAGTTATGACAGGAATCATTTGGTGTCTAAAGCTTAAATATTTACTATGTGGCCTTTGGCAGAGAAGAATTATCCACCCCTTAAATAGTGCATTGAATTCAGAATGTCCAGTGTAATATGCATATCTCTTCTCATGCTATGTTTTATCTTTAAGGCTCTAAAACCCCCAGGATTTCTTCCCATAGACATTCTTGACATTTTTAGTAATATCATCTAGCAAAATCTTCCAATTATTTTGCCATGAGACATAATAATTCACATGTCTGCTCCACTTCAACTACTCTCAAGCAAACAGAAGCTAATTTGAGTCTAAAAGGAACCATGAAATGAGGCCATGGTGAGGGCTGAAGAGTAAGGACATGCCCAGCAAGTCCTTTCCCAAGGTGTGTTATTGTAGAGCATTTAAGCAACAGAGAAGCAGACACATGGGGAGTGGGAGAGGAATAACTATTGCTGGCAACAGAAATTCAGTGAGGTTTGGGGGTGGGCTCTATTCTGAATGGTCTACCTCCTATATCACTCCATTCCTATTCTCCAGGTCACACACTTTTACAATAATTCCCTGAGTTTCAAATAAAAGGTTGGTGAAGCTGACAATTCAAATAGCATTATAATTCAGCCACCTTTGGACCTGATTTGGGGCTACTTGTGGCACAGCTATGGACAATTCCTACTTATCCGATCATCCCAAGAGTTAAGAAATTAGGGAAAGCAGTCATTATCTTTCTCTAAGGCTGAGTACAATCAGAAGCAATCAGCTTATCCCACAGAGCTTTTCCTTATGCCAATGTCATAACTCTAGAAACTGTTAAGTATAGATGTATTACATCAGTGATCATAGTTGAAAATTTAAATAATCCTTTCATTACTGTCTGCCAGGGACAGCAAGAATCACATCTTTTCAATATAAGATGAATTCTTTTACCCTGGCAATATAATCAGACCAGATAACTAGCCCTGGATTTTTATTTCCTTGAGGCTCCATTGCCTGTAATTATGTTTGGCACCAATTTTTACACGATGAGGATTCTTTTGAAAAAACAAAAACAGAACAAAACAAAACAGGGTCTCACTCTGTTGCCCAGGCTGGAGTGCAGTGGCACAATCTGGGCTCACTACAACCTCTGCCTCCCCAGTTCAAGTGATTATCTTGCCTCGGCCTCCTGAATAGCTGGGATTACAGGCGTGCACCACCACACCTGGCTAATTTTTGTATTTTCGTAAAGATGGGATTATGCCATGTTGCCCAGGCTGGTCTCCAACTACTGACCTCAAAGTCATCCTCCCTCCTGGGCATCTGAAAGTGCTAGGATTATAGGCATGAGCCACTTCACCTGGTCTACCAAAAAATTTATTTAATGAAATTTTAAAAATAATGGAAAAAAGAGGAAACTAATTGAAGTAAAAATGGAGTCTACTAAAAGACATTTGGATCTTCGGGTGGGTCATGAAGTCAGTCACAGAAACTACTAAATGGCCACAGATCCCAACATGGGAATGTTCCAGTGAGGATCCTACAACTGGCAAGAAAACAATTACACTGGAGTCACCACAGCTCACCCTCATGATGCCGGCACTGGAGGTCAAAACGTTTTTCATGTCTGGCCTTGAAGTCCAGGTCATTCTGCCATCACTCTTACCAGACAAGATGGATATGTATGGAATTTGCCTCCTATATTGTTCTTTTCTGGATGAGAGTCCCATATTTACAATTTGAAAGACAACATTACTGCAAAATATTTTAGCTATTAAAAAAGAGGCTACAAAAGCAAATTTCTGACTTTTGCTTTGGTGAAAAATGTTATGACATGAGAATTTTTCCAAACATAAATAGGAAGTGTTCAAAATTTGCTGTGTAACTAAAGGTGTGACAAATTTCTCCCATGCCTTTTGGAGGAAAAAAAAAAGAAATGGGCAATAAAACAGAATTTTGACATCTTTAGAATTGTCTTAGTGTATTTACTCTAGAAACGATAACGTGTTTGCTACTGTTGGGTGAATCATAAAAACTCCACATCTGTTCCTTAAAGAATTTGACATGATCTGGTTCAGTAATTTTTACATAGTGATTGTTGTTCTTCTTTAAAACATCAGTGAGCATACTGAAATGCCAAAGTCACTGACTCTCTTTCTATGTTACAGAGTCACTTTGATTTCACATTTATTAGAAATAAGTGCTATATTTCCAGTTTCTGTATCAGGTTGTATTTACATTCATACAACCTGATATATTGTTCTGACAATACCCTATAATTACAAGATAGGGATGACTGGAGCCCCTTTACGTTGTTGGCAGTGATTTCAGTTTTGATAGTATTTAAGAATAATTTGGGGAGCAACTTGACAAAATATCCAAAAAGCCATATTATTACCAACTTTTAAAAATTATATATCCATTTTATTACTTTTGGGATATATTGTTGTTTATAGTGTGGTTATTTTGGAATTTTGTAAAGTTGTTCTACATATATATATTCCAAAACTATTTCATACATGTCTCTCTTTTTGTGCATGTATATATATTTCCAAGGTACAGTTACTATATATCCCTATATATCACATATATGTTTGTGTGTGTATATCTTCCCAAAACTATTGCTCAAGTGGATAAATATATTACATCGCAGTTTATTATTACAATGATGTCTTGCTAGTAATTAAAATAAGTAAATTTTTATATAACCTCATCAATTAAGTATGAAATACAGTGCTGTATGGAAAGAAAATCTCAACAATTTAGTTAGAATTAGATGTTGTACTTTTCAAGTCATACCGACTAGGGATCTGCCTTTGAGAAGGCAGGAGAAAGAGTAACAAGGATTAAACAATGCTAGATGTCAGCAACTTATCATAGAATTTTGGTCAAGGTACAGTTGACTGTTACATGTCAGCAGTAAGGAAAGGAGTAGAGGCCGTGTTCCACACCATCATTCAGTCCTTCGATCATGGGGTTCTGCAGCTTTTACAGTCTCCTACTCCTCTGTATTCAGTCAGTAAATGTTGGATAGAGAGTGTGGAGGGTTTTCTGTGATCTTCTCAATAGGCTTCATCTTAGGTGGTGCAGGTTGCTTTTGCTCACGTCATATCAGACATACTCAGTCTCATGAAAGCAGCTAAAGACAAGACTTGTGAATATAGTCAGGCACTAGGATTTGTAGGTAAAGGAAATAGATAAACTGTAAAATCTAATTACATAAAAATACAATTAAAGGTTTTTGCAAACATACATTTATAGTGGATGTATATTTGTTTTAGTTTCCTAGTGCTGCTATAAAAAATTAGCACAAACTTAGTGGATTAAAACAACACAAATATACTCTAATAGTTCTATAGGTTAGAAATCTCATTGTCCTTCAATCAGCGTTGGCAAAGCTGCATTCCTTTCTGGAAGAACAAATTCAGTTCTCTGCCTTTTCAAGCTTCTAAAGGCTGCCTATTTTCTTGACTTAACAGTCTTTCCCTCCATCTTTAAAGCCTACAGCATAGCATCTTCAAAAAAACCTATCTGACTCCTCTTCTGCCTCACTCTTACTTTAAAGGACACGTGTGATTGCAGTGGGCCCACTAGGATAACTCAAAGATAATCTTCCTATTTTAAGCTAATCATCTAATTTGCAAACTTATTTCCATCTACATCCGTAATTCAGCTTTACCACATAACACGATTTATCCATAGATTGTAGGGATTTGGGTCTGGCATCTTTGGGAGGGGACATTCTACTTATAACAATAGGTAGAAAATTACTGCCTAATGTAAACAAATTGTAATATTTATTGTCTCTCTCTGGATATATCCCTAAAGCACTTCATCTGTATCTGCAATCCTATGTTTATTTTTAAAATATAGCTGTGAATAAACATCACAAAATTATTGGTCAATTTCAGTGGTGCATTCATGTTTTGATATTAATCTTTATAATTTCCTGCATTTTAACTAGTGGAAATAAAAATACATCACATGTAAATAAATATGAATGCAGTGAAATTATTATAGAGAACTAGTTCAATGAAAACGAATAACTTATCTTTCTTTTAAGCATAACATCTATAAATTTAAGTGCAGTTTTAAAAGGGGAAAATGAGTAGAAAAAAATAAAAGAATTACGTAATGTACAACAATTATTAAGGAAAAAAGCCCATTTGTCAGAAAAGAGTAAGTTATATGCCATTAAAGAAATTAGAAAGTATCATTCAAATAAAAAAAAATGAGATCTACGTGAATGTAACTTGACAAAACAGCAAGAATTTCAGATATATTCAACATAGCCATGTACACAGAGAAACTTCTACCTTAACTTTGAAGTTCAAAGTTCCTCCTGAGCTTAGGGAGGGTGTTGTGCAGTTCCAGGGAAGAAACAAGTCCAATTACAATCTGTAAAGTTTTCCACTACCAACAGTAGGCTTTTGATCTGAGATTGCCACACATGGTTTATGTTCTGTGAAAGGCAGATGTACAAATAGGAAAGCTCTGTACTAAGTCTTGGCAAATGCCATCAAGAAGGTAGGAGGGCTGAGTAACAAGCGAAGTTGATACTATAAAGAAAGTATAAATTTATGTCTCTTTGTTCCAATGAAAACGGCCATATTGAAAAAGATGCAAACTATCGCAAGAACAGAAAACCAAATACTGCATGTTCTCATTCATAGGTGGGAACTGAACAATGAGATCACTTGGACACAGGAAGGGGATCATCACACACCGGGTCCTATTGTGGGGAGGTGGGGAGGAGGGATAGCATTAGGAGATACGCCTAATGTAAATGACGAGTTAATGGGTGCAGCACACCAACACGGAACATGTATTCATAAGTAACAAACCTGCACGTTGTGCACATGTACCATAGAACTAAAAGTATAATTTAAAAAAAATTTTTTTAATTTAAAAGAAAAGAAAAAGATGTAGAAATGCAAGGTGAAATGGAGAGGGGAGCAGTAGGAGACTCAATTGCAAATTAAATTACAATTATGTAAATTTTGAGATAACTGTAGCCTTTAAAATATTTGAATAAATATTTTTATCTCTAAATGAAATATTATTCAAAAATTTTTTTTCACAGATGTGTCATGGCATTTAGATATTTTGTAGTTAGTATTGCATGTCCAGAATAATTATAATTGCAACCACCTCACAGAACAAAGTAATTATAAAAAGTAGCATTGATTTTTCAGCCAAGAATTTTTAAGTGTCTTAAAACTCTTCATTGAAAAGCTACTTTCTTTGGTAAATTGATTAAGGTCACTCCAGTGACCTGTGAGACGTTTATTAAGCTGTACTATTCCAATGCTTTTTGAGGGTATGTGTACTGATACTCCTTAAATAGCCATGACTGTGGCAGTGAGATCTGGATCACGTTTGCAGGGTGTTTTCCTAAAAAGCATGTACGCCGGTTTTTTCCTCTTATTTCTCTTTAATTTTGGACATTTTCAATATCTTCATTGCTTTGAAAAGTCTAAATGACTGAGTATTAACATCAATTGAGAAAATTATTGTTTCTATAGAAAATGTATGTCACAGTGCAGCTCTTTAACCTTTCGTTTTTGGGTTGTTTAAAGGTAACATAATTTTAAAAACCAGGATGACTTATTTTTCTATGTGCAGGGAAAATATCAGAGCTAAAGGGTTAATGTGAATATTACATCTTTAAAGCCAAAAGGAAATTCAAGGAGGCCATCAAGTTGCTTTAGACTCAGCTATAGTTTCATTTCCCTTTTGTTTTAAATTTTGTTTTATACTCAGCAATATTACAGTTTATAGACAGATTTTAAATTTTACCTTATTTATTTTAAATTCTACTTAATGGCAGAAATTTTATTACTGGAATAAAATTGGACATTATTCTGCTTTTCAGAAAATAAGAAAAGATTCTTATGACACAACAATATGGTTAATTATTAACCTAAAGACAAAGTCAGAGAACATAAAAATGAAATAAAGCAACATAAACATGAAATTCTACAAATGGAGGGTGATACATGGAGAGAGCCAAGATTTATGCTGAGGCCTAAAAAAGATGAATAAAAATGACAGGAATTAATTAAGCGGTATGGATTCTCCCTTATGTTAGCTGCTATTTCTACTAATAATGAATAATCTTGTAATAAGTACTGTCACTTTCAACTGTGAGGTAAGTTACACTCATCATGGTTCACATTATTATTTTAATTCTTTATGTCCAAACACATCATTGTGGTTACCTCTCTCTTCCCATACTTCTATTATTGCTTTAACTTTTAGCACCACCAATCCATTCTGGATTGCTGGAGTGATCTTTTCAAAAATGTAATTTGGATTAAGTACTCCCTGACATAAAACAATTTAAGTTCATATTACATTATATTTGTGACTATGGGCATACTCAAAAACCAGATAAACATTTCAAGTTATTGTTAGGAAACAAAAGCTAAAACTATGAGTCTGCTTAATTTTCCTTCAAGGAATAGGTGTTGAGTTTTATTCCTGGTGGGTAAGTGGCCATGCACTGCAGAAAATTAAAACCAGGCTCACAACTCTAAATTCCTCACTGAATTGGCCTTTCTTGCACCCAGGAACAAAGACCCAGGAACAAAAACATCAGAAACGGAGCCCCGTGGCTGTGCCTTTTATAGATATTGCTCCCCTGTGATAGCGAGACAAAAAATGACAACCATTAAACTTTGTCTTGGGCTAGGCTACTTGAGACATGATCTCTCCCTAGTTACTGCTGAACAACAGCCCCAAGTTGCAGGACTCAGGGATGGGAACAGGCGACTATTAATTCATGGGTTGGGAAGAAGTGAACACAGATCTTAAAAAGTAACAGCCTTTCCCCCCACAATGTGGAAACTGAAACCTTCTGTAGTGAGTAATAAGCTGACAAATAAAGGTTTCAAAGTAAGTGAGAGAAAATAATGGTTTTAAAAAGCCCCAAAAGCTCTCATTAAGATAACTTACAGATCAATTCAACAATAGACTGTGTTTGCATGTGTGCGTGTGTGTGTGTGTGTGTGTGTGTGTATACACTATATTGTCCTCACTATGTTGCGCAGGCTGGAGTGCAGTGAAAATCTTCAATTTTACAGTGTTGAGAAGTGGGATGTTTAAGGGATGATTAGGTCATTAATAGAATGATGACAGTATCCTAGGAGTGGGTTAGTTATTCCAACAGTTGGTTCCCGATGAAAGAATAAATTTGGGCTTCTTCCACTCCCTCTCTCATGCACTCTTCCCATTCTGCTTACTGCTGTGGGAAGATGCAGAAAGAAGGCCCTTGCCAGATGCTGGTACCTTGATAAGAGACTCCAAAACTATGAGAAATACATTTATTTTCTTTAAAAATTACCCAGTAATTTTTAAATTTAAAAATTACCCAGTAATTTTTAAATTTAAAAATTACCCAGTCTGTGGAATTCTCTCATAGCAACATAAATGGAGTAAGACACTGGCCCAGCCAAGTTGGCATATAAAATTAACTATCACAATCACAATGACAAAATCACAGAGTAAGCTGGCAGAATACCAGAATACACAGAGGAAAACAAGGCTTGAGAGACCTTTTTTAAAATTATGTTTTTAAGATTGGAAAGAGTAACACCTTTTCTTTCACCCAATTATCTGCAAGATATTTCATGATCTAAAGTAGTAAAATTTGAAAAATTCTTAGAAAGCTACTTAAGAAGTCAAGAGGACAGAGATAATTCATCCTAAGAGATAATCAGTAAAGTGGTGTCTTGTTTGTGAAAACACATGATCTGTCTCTCTCTCTGAAAACTACATGGTGTGAAGACAGGGACTCTGTACGATATATCTACTGCTGTTTCCTCATAATATAATAGCATGTCATGTATATACAAGAGTTAAAAATGAAACAAAAAACCCCACAAAACCATAAATGAATGATATAAGAATGTATCGAAAGATAACAAGAAGATGTCCTCACTAAGGTAATACCATGTAATACAAAGGGTTAAAATTAAAATAAGTCTAACTATGATGCATGTGCATAGACCAATCAATACCTCCATGTAGAAATTCAAGGTATAGACCAATACTACATAAATATTAGACAAATAATGCTGATCAATAGAAAAAAGACTTTATCAAAAAGTTTTAAAATATTTTTAAATGCAGTTAATAAAATATTAATATAGCAATTCTAAGAAATTGTAAGAATAGCAATTGTAAGCAATTTCAATACATTTGAGCTTTTATATATTCAAGATGTCATGCTGGGCATTTTGCAAACTTAGTCCATTTATTTCTTTAAAATGTACCAGTATTTTACTAAGACAGATGACAAGGCTGCAAGTCCCTACCAAAGAATTTTGATTCATAGATTTGCTGTGGACTTGATAATATGCATTTCTAACAAGGGTCACATTTAAGAACCGCCGATCTATATACATTTTAACATATACATATATTTTTGAGACAGACTCTTGCTCTGTCACCCAGGCTGGAGTGCAGAGGCACCATCTCAGCTCACTGCAACCTCCACTTCCCAGGTTCAAGCGATTCTCCTGCCTCAGCTTCCCAAGTAGTGGGGATTACAGGTGCCTTCCACCACGCCTGGCTAATTTTTGTATTTTTAGTAAAGACGGGGTTTCGCCATGTTGGCCAGGCTGTTCTCGAACTCCCAACCTCAGGAGATCCACCTGCCTTGCCCTTCCAAAGTGCTGGGATTACAGGCACAAGCCACCACACCTGGCCAATACAACAATTTTTAAAGCTGCTTTAAGATAAATTTTAAAAACCACATTGCTTTCTTCCACAAAGTATGCTTAGTTTCAAGATATTATTAACAATTCTCAAAATATTCCATTCTATTTTATATCACCTAGGATTTTGGAAAAAGAAATCACTATTTCACATAAAAATCCATATTCACTTATTTTGCCTTTATTAATATTTTAAAATTAATTACACAAATCCATAATTGATTATTAGTTTTATGGTCTTATCAAGGCTTTTGTTTTCCCTATTGATAATGTGTTTTATTTGTGATACTCTATTTTATTATTCTTTGAATTAATTCTTAAATGTGGTCTTATTCCTTCTGGATATAAAACTGACACCCATACATGTTGGGAAATGGAGTAATTATTCTGTAAATTTTGTGGAAACATCTGTGTTTCTTTGAATGTTCACTACTTGTATCTAGTACTAGTTATTTGATTAACTGAAGAGACTACTTTCATTTTTTCTAAAAAGAGCAGCTTTTTAAAAGTTATTTACTATAGTGTACTAACATCTGATTTTCCCTCTGACACCAAAATTTATATGCAGTAATTTGTATTCACCATTTATAAATTAAATTTATATTATTACATATTCTTAAATAAATAACTATTTACTGGTAAATATAAACTGCAATATTACCTAGAGAGGGATGATAAATTATAAACTATTTGAAAGTAGTTTCTGAATAATTATGTTTGCTTCCTTTCCTACTTAAAACTATAAATGTATAAACCTTTCTGTAATTATTTAGTGATAATTAGGTGATTATCACAATTTTTCTATCAGAAGAAAAGGCAATACTATTAAACTTATAAAAGTTAATCTTAGTGGACAATATTTCGAATTTCAGATTTATAGTTCAAAGTTAACATATTATCCTGGAATATAATATGTTTGCCTCTAAATACGTGAAGAGTAAATATAGCAATAGTGTTTATGATTTAAAATAAATACTTTACATGCAACAGCTTAACCGTCATCAATATGCAAACTAATAAATATTTCTCAAGAAAGCATTCAAGACAAAAATATTTATATTTACTTGGCCATTGAGTTGTCAGACATCAAAAAGGGTTTTTTGGACACAAAGAGATAGAAGTAATTTAAAAAGGCCACAGAAACCTCAAAGCTGAAAAATGCAATGGATGAACTGAAAAATGCATGAGAGGGTCTCAACAGTAGAAATCTCAGCACAGTGGTATCCATATATGACAAAGCTCCTCGTCTAAGATCTGGAACAAGTGTGGCTACTTTTATCACTTTTATTCATCACAGTACTTGAAGTCCTAGCTAGAGGACTTAGGAGAATGAAATAAAAGGCTTCCAAATTGGAAATAAAAGGAAGTCAAATAGTCACTGTTTGCAGGTGACACGTCATATATATATGGAGAACCCTAAAGATTTCACAAAAAAACCTACTACAAATAATAAACATTTCACAAAGTTGCAAGATACAGTATCAATATATAAAAATGAATAGCACACCCATGTACCAATAGTGAAACACTTAAGAAAGGAAACAAGAAAGCAATTTCATTGCAGTAGTTACCCAATGCCCCCCAAAAAAGATACCTAGAGATAAACTTAACCAAAAAGGTGAAAGATCTCACAATTAAAACTATAAAACATATATGAAACATATTAAAGCAGACACAAGTAAATGTAAACATATCCCATGTCCAAGCACTAGAAGATTATTGTTAAAATATCTTTATCACCCTATGTGATCTACAGAATCAATGGAATCCATGTTAAATTAGGAAAGATATTCTTCATAGAAATAGAAAAGAAAAAAAAAAAAGAAAAAAAAAAAACGGCCGGGCACGGTGGCTCACGTTTGTAATCCCCAGCACTTTGGGAGGCTAAAGCACATGGATCACAAGGCCAGCAATTTGAGGCCAGCCTGAACAACATGGTGCAACCTTTTCTCTACTATATATACAAAAATTAGCTGGGCATAGTGGCACACGCCTGTAATCCCAGCTACTCAGGAGGCTGAAGCAGGAGAATCACTTGAACCCAGGAAGCAGAGTTTTCAGTGAGCCGAGATGATGCCAGTGCACTCCAGCCTCGGAGACAGAACAAGACTCCGTCTCAAAAAAAAAAAAAAAATTTCCTAAAATTCACATGGAAATGCAAAATACTTCAGATAGACAAAAGAATCTTGAATACAAAAAACAAAACTGGAGGCATCACACTACCTGATTTCAAAATATACCACAAATCTAGTAACCAAAACAGCATGGTAGTGGCAAAAAAAAAAAAAAAAAAAAAATTAGGGGAGAGACAGAAGAGAGACAGAGAGAACAGTGACAGACCGACATAGACAAATGAAGCAGAATAGAGAACTCAGAAATAAATTCAAGCTTTCACAGTCAACTCTTAACAAAAGCACCAAAAACACACATTGGGGAAGGACAATCTCTTCAATAAACTGTGCTAGGAAAACCCAAAATCCACATGTACAAGAATCCATCTAGGCTGTTATCTTATTCACAAAAGTTTACTCAAAATAAAGATTTAAATGTAGGATCTGAAACGATGAAACTACTAGAGAAGAAAACATAGGAAAATGCTTCGTGAAACTGGCTAGGGCAAGGGATTTCCAAATATGTACATCAAAAGCATAAGCAACAAAAAGCAAAAATAGACAAAATACAATTGCATTACACTCAAAAGCTTCTGTAAAGTAGCGGAAGCAATCAGTAGAATGAAGAAGCAATCCACAGAATGGAAGAAAGTCTTTGCAAACTATGCATCAGGCAAGGGGTTAATGCAACACAAAATATATAAAGTACTCAAACTACTCAAAGCAAAAATACAAATAACCTGATTTAAGAAATCAGAAAAAAGATCTACCCAAAAACTTTGTCCTCCACCTTCTTCTCCCAACCACCTTTGACCCCCTCCCTCTCGTCACCCTTTTTCTTCCTCCATCTACCCCAAAACTTTTTTCCCATTATTTTTCCCCACTGTCATTTTGCAAAGCCTTCTCTACTCTCCCGCTCACCACTCTTTATCATCCATCTACCCCAAAACATTTCCCCACTGTTTTCCCCCACTCACTGGACACCCTCTTTTTCTCCCTTCTGCTCTCATCCCCTTCTTTTGTTCCTCCATTTATCCAAAAACTTTCCCCTCGTCTTTTCCCAACGCCTTCTCCCCACTCCTGCTGCTCACCACCCTCTTTTCCAACCTCCATCTACCCAAAAACTGTTTTCCCCATCGTCTTTCCCCCCCGCTTCTTGCCACCCTCTTTCCATTCTCTATCTATGCAAAACGTCTCCCCACTGTCTTTTCAAAGCCTTCTCCCCACTCCTGCTCGCCACTCCTTCTTCCTCCACCTACCCCCCAAAATTTCACAAAGCCTTCCCCCACTTCCCACTCGCCCTCTTCTTTCCTTAAGCCTTACCCATCCTCTTTTTGCCCTCCATCTACCCCAAAACTATTTTCCCCATCGTCTTTTTCCCAAACCTCTTTCCCTGCTCCCTTTCACCACCCTCTTTTCTCCTCCCACTTGCCACCCTCTTTTCCCACTGCATCTACCCGCTTTTTACCCCCCGTTTCTGTCTTTTCTTTCCCCACCATCTGTCTTTTCTGCCCACTGTGTTTTGGCAAAACCCTGCCTCCCTCCCAGTTGCCACCCTCTTTTCCCCCTCCATATACCGAAAAACTTTTCTCTGCCCACTGCCTTTTCCTCATTGTCTTTTGGCAAAACCTTGTCTCTCTCCGACTTGCCATCCTCTTTTGCCCCTCCTGCTCACCACCCTCTTTTCCCACTCCGTCTACCAAAAACTTTCTTCCTCACTGTCTTCCCCCCCCACACCATCTCTTTGCAATCTCTTCTGCTCACCACCCTCTTTTCCCCACTCCTGCGCCTCCTCCTACATGCCACCTTCCCGTAGCCCTCCATCTACCCCAAAACTATTTTTCCATCGTCGTTTTCCCAACCCTCCTTCCACCCTCCCGCTTGCCATCCTCTTTCTGTCCTCCATCTACCCAAAAACTTCTCCCCCACTGTTTTTTCTCCCAATTGTCTTTTTGCAAAACTTCTCTTCCTCCTACTCGCCACCCTTTTTTCTTCTCCTGATCACCATCGTCTTTTTCCTCCATCGATCAAAAAAAAAATTGTCCCTACCATCTCTTCACAGAATCTTCTGTTTCCTGCTCACCAGCTTCTGTCCCTTCCCCTTCTCTCTCTGCACCCTCTCCTTCCTCCTCCCACATGCCACCCTCTTTTCCCCCTCCGTCTACCCAAAATCTTTTTACACATCATCCTTACTTTCCCCACTGTCTTTCTGTTTTCCTCACCGTGTTTCTCCTCACCATCTTTTTGCAAACTTTCCTTCCTACTTGCCAGTTCCCCCCCAACCCTCTCTTTCCTCCTCCCACTTGCCACCCTCTTTTCCCCCAATATCTACCCAAAAACTTTTTTTCCCAACCATCTTTTCCCCACCGTCTCTTTGCAATGCCTTTTCCTGATCGCCATCCTCTTCTTCCCTTTGCCGCTAACCACTCTCTTTAGCCCTCCACCTACCCCAAAAGTACTTATCGGCTCCTACTGCTCCCGCCGACCTTCCGTCTCTGTCACCAGCACCCACCACAGGGAGGCGAGCTGTGGTGCCGCTCCCACAGCTCCAGCCTCCAGCCGTGGCAAGTGACGACGACTTCTCCTGGTCCTCTAAGCCTTGCGCGGAGCAGCGCGGCAGGCAGCCATGTAAGAACCTGAAATGGTGGGATGCCCCCGCTGCATGCTTTATATACTGAGGTTATGCAAATGAGGTTCCTGGACTACATGTTCTGATTGGATGAGAGAAAACCTCTGGGCCTATTCTGATTGGACTTTACTTTCAAGCTGTGATTGGCTGTCCTAAGACTTGCTCTCATCCAATCAGAATTGAAGCTGGGAGCCCAGCTTAGAGAACCAGAAGTGGGATCCACATACCCAAAGCTGGAGGCTTGAGCGGGGCACCTAGGCTCGCTTCACTGCGGTTGGTGGAGGTGGTGGAGATTGCAGCTTGGCCAGCATGGTAGAAAGGTGTCAGGGTAGGTGAGCTCTCCAGGGAGGCACTACCCTGGGTAGGGGCCTATCAAGGTCATGTTGCGGGTGGGGGTGTGAGGGACGTGGGATGGCGGTGTTGGCTGTGCTATCGGGTGCTACACTGCCTGGTGGTGGGGGTGGTTGTGTGTGGTACTGCGGGCTGCACCACTAGCTGGGAAGAGGGTTAGGGGCGCTATCAGCTCCTATTCTGTTATGACGGGGGCAGGTTGGGAGCGCTATCTGGGCTGTCACTACCCCCAGCAAGGGATGGTTAGGGACATTATTCCTGGCTGCACAGATGGGGGCAGTGAGGCGGTTTGGGGGCACTATCAGGTTTACATGCCCTGTGGCATGGGGCGGGGGAGCGCTATTGGGGGTTGCACTACACTGCTGCTGCTAGCAGCGGTCTACAGAGGTGGCAGCCATAGCTGTGGCCTCCGAGGAAGGGGCCATTCTCCTCTTCCCAGACTCTAGATTCTAGAGGGCAACCTCCTTCTGCTCGTACTGGAGCGTGGCAGGCACGAAGTGTTTCCCTGGGAATCCTGAGCACAGTAAGGATCCCACATCCGCCATGGTTCCTGGGCCTGCACCTTCTCACTGTGTTGCAGAGACAACCTGTGACTCCTGGGTACGGAGTAGCGGGCACCACGGGGGAACAGGGCCCCGTGGGTGGAGGCATCAGAAACAGGAACTGGCACTTGGTTGGAGGGGGCTGGCTGGGTCTGAGTTTTTGCTTCTCCTGCTCACCGAGGAGTGCAGCCAGGGTGGGACCAGCAGTTCCTGGCCAGCTCTACCTAATCAGGGGCCGGTTTCAGCAAAGGCAGTAACACCCACCCTAGTTGTGCCTTCGCTGAAACCAGCCCCTGCCACCCACTGGCCAGCATGACAAGGTGAGCCTCTAACACAGTCACTCCTTGCATCCTTTTCTAGGCATATCTGGCTTTGACCACCCAGATGCTTTGAGCCAGGAGATAGAGGAGTCATCTGTTGCATGCTGGAGGCAGGAGCCTGCAGATAGTGTGGTTCTGTGGCTCGCCTCGCTGCAATTGGTGGCGGCGACAGAAACTGCAGCTCGACTGGAATGGTAGGAGATTGTCGGCGGGGGCCAGGTGGTAGGAAGCTTGTAGGGTGGGCTGGTGCATTGAGGGCAACAGCAGTAATATTAATAAAATTTCGGATATATAGAGTTAGAATCCAACAAATCTGGAGGAAAATTGTTATATTATATAGCTGTAGAGCAGGAAATGAAACCCAGGTTCCAAGCTCTAAGGGCCCACAAGCTACCATACAAGTGCGTCAGTGACTGGGCATAGAGTCAGCAGAATTACAGGATGGTTAAAAGAGAGAGCTGTGGAGTCTAACGCTATGTGAACATAAAATTTTAAACTGCATGGTGCCTCAGTTTATCTGCCTTTACAATGAAGATAGTACTGTTTTTCTTTTACTTCTTAGTTGTCTGAATTATTTTCCTAGTCTTGTTGCCACTCTCAGTGCCCACATGAGCGGATCTGAGATAATTTCTGACAGCCTGGGACTCCACGGGAAAAACAGAAGGTGCCATAGACCCCCTTTTAGGAGAAACTTCTCTTTTCCTCATGGAATCCCAAGAACTGTAAGCAGACAGGTCCCTCTCAAAATCTAAGGCTCTGCTGTTTCACCTTACATTACCTGATCTTTTTTGATTTGGGTAGGCATAAGAAATTAGTAGGGAGGAGTGATACAAAGAAAATTGTGGATATGAAGATGTGTTTATGGTTAGAAATGTTATGAAAAAAAGAAATTTTATATGAGAGAGGATCTTGTATGGCAAATTCTTAGAGTAAATTAGTCATCCTAAAGTAGAATGACTAATTATTTAGGAAATAGGGAAAGAGGAGAAGTCAGAAAGTTCAAGCATGTCATGGAAAGTCTCCCTCTGTCATCCAGGCTGGAATGCAGTGGCATGATCTTGACTCGCTGCAACCTCCACCTCCCAGGTTCAAACCATTCTCCTCCCTCAGCCTCCTGAGTAGCTGGATTACAGGCACCTGCCAACACACCTGGGTAAATTTTTTTGTATTTTTAGTAGAGAGCATTTCACTGTGTTGGCCAAGCTCATTTCGAACTCTTGACTTCAAGTGATCCAAACAGCTTCGGCCTCCCAAAGTGCTAGGATCCCAGTGAGAGCCACTATGCCTAGCCTCATCTATGATTTTATTTCAGCTTTCTTTCTCTTTTCCTTAGTCTAGTTAAAACTTGTCAATTTTTTTTTTCAAAATCCCCCAGCTCTCCATTGACTGTATTTTTTTGCATTTTGTGTTTTTTTTTCTGTTTTTAAAATTTCTTCTGTAATCTTTATGATATTCTTTCTACTAATTTTAACATTTGATTTTTTTGTTTTTCTTATTACTTGAGGTATACTGTCAGGTTGACTATTTGAGATCTTTTTGCTTTTCTGATGTAGGCATTTACAGCTATGCACTTTTCCTATTACACCTGTTTTTGCTGCATCCCACAGGTTTTGTTATGTTGTGTTTCTATTTTTATTTGTTTCAATAAATTTTTAATTTATTTTGTTATTTTTTATTGGTTGTTCATGAACATGTATTTTAATTTCCATATGTTTGTACAGTTTTTAAAGATCCTTCTGTTACTGATTTCTAACACTATTCCACTGTGATTAGAAAAGATGCTTGATACGAATTCAGTTTTAAAAAATGTGCTGTGACTTGTTATTTGGCCTAACACATAGTCTGTCCTGGAGAATGATCCATGTGCTGCTAAGTAGAATGTGCATTGCGCATTTGCAGAGTGGAAAGCTATGAAAAGTTAGGTCCATTCAGTAGAGATTACAGTTTAACTGGTTTTTTGTCGTTTGGATTATCTGTTCATTGATGATAGTGGGGTGTTGATTATAGTAGAGTGTTGAGGTGCTCTATTATTGCATTACAGTCCATCTGTCTCTTAAGATCTGTTAATATTTGCTTCTGTGTTTAGGTGCTCGAGTGTTGGTTGCATTTGCACTTATAATGGTGATACTGCTGTGTTGATTTGTTTCTCATTATACAATTGTGTTTCTGTTTTATCGAATATATGTATAGCTACTGTGCTTTTTTGTTTCCATTTGTATGGGATATCTTTTATCATCTCTTCATTTTCAGTCTATGTATATCTTCATATGTGAACTGAGTTTCTTGTAGGCAGTATATAGTTGGATCTTGTCTTTAAATCCGTTCGGCCACTCTGTCTCAATTGGAGAATTTAATTAATTTATATTCAAGGTTATTACTAACAGGTAAAAATGTACTACTGTCAGTTTTACTTGTTTTCTGGTCGTTTTGCTACTCTCTTTTGTCTTTTGTTATTTCTCTGCTCGTTTCTTCCTCTTTCTCTTCTCTCTCTCCTTCTTTCTTTCTTCCTTCCTTTTCTTCCCTCCTTCCCTTTCTTACTGTCTGTATTTATAGTGAGGTAATTTTCTCTGGTAGTGTGATTTAATTCCTTGCTTTTTAGGTGTCTGTTATTTTTAAGGTGTCTTATTACTGAATTTTGTTTTCCAGTTACCATGAGGCTAAGGAATATCATTGTAACAAGTGATTTTAAACTGAAGAAAACTTAACTTTGATTGCAAAGAACAAAAAAGAGAGAAATGAAAAGATATAAACATTTACCCCGTAACTCTATCCCCCTCAACACACCCACACATTTTGACATTTGGATCTTTTCAGTATCTTTTATATTGCCTCTCAATTTAAAAATTGTTAGGTTATTATTATTTTAATAATTTTGTATTTTAGCCTTTTGTTATTGTTAATTGCTGTTTGCACCATTGTTCAATCATGTCTTAATTTGTTCTAATAAGTACATGATACATATATATATACACACATATATATACAAATTTCTTAATGGCATGGGCATTTTCTTCAGCATTCTTTTTCCAGCCTCTAGTTCCTATTGCCTAGCAAGTAGAACACTTACACTAAATGCTTGTATGATGAGTAAAAGAGTTCTTTACAGTGAGTAGATCTTAACACGTTGCTATATGTAATTTGATTTGGAATAATTTTCCAAGAATTTAACTCATTTTGTTCTTTTTTAAGCTTCTATTTTTAGATCGGGGTACATGTGTAAGATATGCAGGTTTGTTACATAAGTAAACGTGCATTATGGGGGTGGATTGTACAGATTATTTCATCTCCCAGGTATTAAGCCTAGTGTCCGTTAGTTATGTTTCCTGCTTCTCTCCTTCCCCTAACCCTCCATCCTCTGATAGGCTCCAGTCTGTGTCGTTCCTCTCTATGTGGCCGTGTTCTCATCATTTAGCTTCCACTTAAAAGTGAGAACATGCAGTATTTGGTTTTCTGTTCCTGCTTTAGTTTGCTTAGAATAATGACCTCCAACTCCATCCATGTCCCTGCAAAGGACATTATCTCTTTTTTTTTTTTTTTTTTTTTTTTTTTTTTGTGGCTGCATGGTATTCCATGGTGTATATGTACCACATTTTCTTTATCCAGTCTATCATTGGTGGGCATTTGGATTAATTCCATGTGTTTGCTGTAGTGAATAGTGCTGCAAGGAACATATGCATGCATGTGTCTTTGCAGTAGAACAATTTATTATCCTTTAGGCATATACCCGTTAATGGGATTGCTGTGTGGAATGTTAATTCTGTCTTTGGGTCTTTGAGGAATCACCACACTGTCTTCCACAATGGTTGAACTAATTTACACTCCCACCAACCGTGTAAAGTGTTCCCTTTTCCCCACAATCTCACCAGCATCTGCTGTTCAACTTTTTAGTAATAGCCATTCTTACTGGCATCAGTTGGTATCTTACTGTGGTTTTGATTTGCATTTCTCTAATCAGCGATGTTGAACTTTTTAAATATGCTTGTTGACCGCATGTATGTCATATTTTGAGAAGTGTCTGTTCATGTCCTTTGCCCCCTTTTTAATGGCCTTTTTTTTTTTCTTGTAAATTTGGTTAAGTTCCTTGTATATGCTGGATGTTAGACTTTTGTCAGATGCATATTTTGCCAGAATTGTATCCCATTCTGTAGGTATCTGTTTGTTCTGATGATAGTTTGTTTTTTCTTTCTGCTGTGCAGAAGCTCTTTAATTTAATTAAATCCCATTTGTCAGTTTTTGCTTTTGTCACAATTGCTTTTGGTGTCTTTATCATGAAATCTTTGCCCATGCCTATGTTCTGAATGGTATAGCCTAGGTGGTCTTCCAAAGCTTTTACAGTCCACAAACCACTGCCCAAGGAAATCAGAGATGACACAAATATGAAAAACATGATGAGAAGAATCAATATGGTTAAAATGGTCATACTGCCCAAAACAATTTATACACTCAATGCTATTCCATTATACTACTACTGACATTCTTCACAGAACTAGAAACATCTATTTTAAAATTCATATGGACCCGTCAACGAGTCCAAATAGTCAAGGCAATCCTAAGCAAAAAGAATAAAGTGGGAGGCATCACACTACCCGACTTCAAACTATACTACAGGCCTACAGTAATCCTAACAGCATGGTATTTGTACAAGAACAGACACATAAACCAGTGGAACAGAACAGAGAATTTGGAATAAGACCACACATCTGTAAACATCTGATCTTTGACAAACCAGACAAAACCAAACAATGGGGAAAGGACTCCCTATTAAATAATTGATGCTGGGATAAGAGGCTAGCCATATAGAAAATTGAAACTGACCTCTTCTTTACATCATATACAAAAAAATTGACTCAAGATGAATTAAAGACTTAAATGTAAATTTAACTCATTTTGATATTGTTTCTTATGCATAAAAAATTTAATACCTCTTCAATGTACTATATCCATTTGCTTGCGTTTGTGATTATACTTCCATAGATCCAATCTCAGAAAAATTATTCTGTGTTCAATAAAGGCAATAAGATGGATGGATGATTTAGTTCGTACCTTCATTTTCCCTGTCTCGAGGTCACCGTCCTATCCTATCTGATGTTCACTGTCTGAAGACCATTGATACGTATATTTTATCAAAAATTTCTTAGTTTATTTAAGCCAAGAATGCAAACCTAGTCCTTATTGTGCCATGTGTCTGGAATAAGTTCCAGTGTTATAAAAAACATATGAAGTGTAATGTGAATACCAGTCAAAGTAGACTTCACAGGAAAATCAGTACAAAAGAGAAAGAGAAACATTTTATAATGATAAAATAATTGATTCATTTAAAAGACAAAACAATTTGAAATGCGTATGCTCTTAATAATATAACTTCAAATTATATAAAGTAAAATTTTATATATCTAGAAAGAACAGCCAAATTCATAATCTAATGATATCAAGTGGGTTTTATACCAGGGATGCAGGGATGGTTTAACATATACAAGTCATAAATGTGATACATCACATAAACATAATTAAAAACAAAAATTGTATGACCATCTCAATAGACACAGAAAAAACATTTGGCAAAATTCAGAATCCCTTTATGATTAAAATCCTCAGCAAAATTGGCATAGAAGGGGCATACCTCAAGGTGATACAAGCCATCTATAACAAACCCACCGTCAGTCAACATCATACTGAATAGGGAAAAGTTTAAAAGCATTCCCCCTGAGAATATGATGCCTGCTCACCACATCTATTAATCATAGTTCTGGAAGTCCTACCCAGAGCAATCAGACAAAAGAAAGAAAGGGCATCCAAATCAGTAAAGAGGAGGTCAAACTGTCACTGATTTCTAATGATAATATTATATCTAGATAACTCTGAAGACTTATCTAAAGAGCTCCTAGATATGATAAATTCAGTTAAGTTTCAGGACACAAAAATCAATGTACACAAATTATTAGCACTGCTATATACCAGCAACAACCAAGCTGAGAATCAAATCAAGAACTTAATCCTTTTTCCAACAACTGCCATATATTTATACATACATATATACATATATATGTGTGTGTGTATATATGTATATATATGCATATGCATGTGTGTGTGTATATATATGTGCGTGTGTGTGTATATATACGTGTATATATATACACTTGTAGTCCCAGCTACACAGGAGGCTGAGGTGGGAGGATCACTTGAGCCCAAGAGTTGGAGGCTGCAGTGAGACATCATCGCACCACTGCACTCCAGCCTGGGAGACAGAGCAAGACACCATATCAAAAAAAAAAAAAAGAAAAAGAAAAGAAAACAACATTATGAACATTCTCACCCCAAGCCTTCCTGGTGTCAGTTTCAATAACCATTCCCCTCTCTCCCAAAGGTAACCAGACTCTTTGTTTGTTTGTTGAGACAGGGTCTTGCTCTGTTGCCCAGGCTGGAGTGCAGTGGTGTGATTATGGCTCACTGCAGCCTTGAATTCCTGGGCTCAAGCAATCCTCCTGCCTCAGCCTCCTGAGTAGTTGAGACTACAGTTGCAAACCACCATGTGCAACTGATTTTTGTATTATTTTGTAGAAATGGGGTTTCACCAATTTGCCCAGTCTGCTCTCAAACTCCTGGTCTCAAGCAATCTACATATCTTGGCCTCCCAAAGTGCTGGGATTATAGGCATGAGCCTCCACACCCGGCTCAGGTTATGCACTTTTATAGTCAGTAGTATTAGTAACATGTGGTTGTATCCTTCTCCCTATTTTTTTTTTTTCTAAGACAGAGTCTCACTCTGTCCCCCAGGCTAGAGTGCAGTGGCATGGGTTCGGCTCACTGCAGCCTCTGCCTCCTGGGTTCAAGCAAGTCTCCCACTTCAGCCTCCCGAGTAGCTGGGATTATAGGCACGCGCCACCACGCCCAGCTAATTTTTATATTTTTAGTAGAGACGGGGTTTTGCCATGTTGATCAGGCTGGTCTTGAACTTCTGACCTCAGGTGATATGCCCACCTCGGCCTCCCAAAGTGCTGGGATTACAGGCATGAGCCACCATGCCCAGCCTTTTCTTTCTTTGTTTTTTTGAGACAGAATTTATCTCTGTCACCTAGGCTGGAGTTCAGTGGCACGATCTTGGCTCACTGCAACCCCCACCTCCTCGGTTAAAGCAATTTTTGAACCTTGGCCTCCCAAGTAGATGGAACTACAGGTGTGTGCCACCACACCCAGATAATTTTTGTATTTTTATTCTTTTTTATTTTATTTTATTTTATTTTTGAGACAGAGTCCACAGCCCAGGTTGGAGTGCAGTGGCGTTACTTCAGCTCACTGCATCCTCTGTATCCTGGTTCAAGAGATTCTCTTGCCTCAGCCTCCCGAGTAGCTGGGATTACAGGCATGCACCACCACGCCCAACTAATTTTTGTATTTTTAGTAGAGATGGGGTTTCGCCATGTTGGCCAGGCTGGTCTTGAACTCCTGACCACTTTGGGAGGATGAGGCAGGTGGATCACAAGGTCAGGAGTTCGAGACCTGCCTGATCAACATGGTGAAACCCCATCTCTACTAAAAATACAAAAAGTTAGCTAGGTGTGGTGGTGAGCACCTGTAGTCCCAGCTACTCGGGAGGCTGAGGCAGGAGAATCACTTGAAACAAGGAGGCAGAGGATGCAGTGAGCTGAGATCGCACCACTGCACTACCAGCCTGGGCGACAAAGTGAGACTCTGTCTCAAAAAAAATAATAATAAAATAAAAAAATGTTGTAGGTTTTTTTTTTGAAAAGGAAAATATACAATTACATGTTGTTGGCTGTGGATTTATTTGAAAAAAAAAAGAAAAAATATACAATTGGAAAAATTCTACTGTTAGGAATGAAGTCACCTCTTAGTTACAGGGAAATCATTTAGATCTTAATGTATTGTGTATTCCAGTGCTGTGGTGTAAAAACTTATTTTAGTCTGTGCTGATAAAAAATAGCATTGTCATTCAACAGTTGGGGTGTATTTGTAAAAAACAAAACCAAAGAAAAATAAATATATTGACAAAAACGTGAACTAGAAAATTTTGATAATATGGTTAATCAAGTAGAAGTGGTAGTGTGAAGAAAGTCCGTTCTTCATGGAAACAGGTAGACTTCTCAGCTATCCTGCTATTCAATAGAAAGATGGAGCCGGGAGTACTGGCTCATGCCTGTAATCTCAGCACTTTGGAAGGCCGAGGCGGGCAGATCACTTGAGGCCAGGAGTTTGAGGCCAGCCTGGCTAACTTGGTTGAAACCCCATCTCTACTAAAAATACAAAAAACTAGCTGAGCCTGGTGGCAGGCGCCTGCAATCCCAGCTACTCGAGAGGCTGAGACAAGAGAATTACTTGAACCTGGGAGGTGGAGGTTGCAGTGAGCTGAGATCATGCCATTGCACTCCTGGGTGACAAAGTGAGATAAGAAAGGAAGAGAAGAGAAAGTAAAGGGAGGGGAGAGAAGGGAAGGGAAGGGAGGGGAGGGAAGGGGAAAGAGAGAGAGATAGAGAGACGGGGGGGGAGAGAGAGAGACAGAAAGAGAGAGAAATAGAAAGAGAGAGAGAGACAGGAAAGAAAAGAAAAGGAAGGGAGGGAGGGAGGAAGGGAGGGAGGGAGGAATCCTCTTACTGGGCTTCTATTATGAAGCCTGTTTTTAAAATCACTTTTATTGAGACAGCATTTATGTACAATAAAAATGCACCCATCTTAAGTGTACAGTTCAATGAGTTTTGACAAATCTGTGCATCCATGCAACCACCACCACAATCGTGATATAGAATATTTCCATCACCTCAGAAAGTTCTCCCATGCCTTTTTGCAGTCAATCCTCCTCTCATGGCCCCAGGAAACCTCTGCTCTGCTCTCTGCCACCATAGATTAGTTTCACCTATTTTAGAATTTCTATAAATGAAAGCATACAGTATGTATTATTTTCCTCTAGCTTCTTTTGATTGTCTGTTTATTTTAATGATTATAGAGCAAACTTATGTTTACATGTGCCATAGTTTATGTCTCCTGTGTTAGATAACTGTGGGAAATAATAAAATAATAGGTAGGATACAACATGGGTTCATAAATTCTACTTCTTATTAGCTATTTTAGATGTCATGGAATGCAAAATGAACAGAGTTTTTAATATGTCTTTTCCCACTTCTGAAAACTTTACTTCATGAAGCACATAGGGACCCTCAGAATAGCATTTTATTTATTTATTTTTATTTTTTGAGACAGAATCTCACTCTGTCACCCAGGCTGCAGTGCAGTGGTATGATCTTGGCTCACTACAACCTCCACCTCTTGGGTTCAAGCGATTCTCGTGCCTCAGCCTCCCAAGTACGTGGGACTACAGGCATGCACCACTATTCCTAGCTAATTTTTTATATTTTTAGTAGAAATGGAGTTTCACTATGTTGGCCAGGTTGGTCTCAAACTCCTGACCTCAGGTGATCCACCTGCCTTGGCCTTCCAAAGTGCTGGGATTATAGGCGGGAGCCACCGCACCTGGCAGCATTTCATTTCTGAGATGCCATTTACGATCTGCCCTGTCCTTTTGGAAAAGTTTAGAATCTAAAGCCAACCCCAGGATATACCTTGTTTCTAGTCTGGTACCAGCTTCTGTCACTCAGCCCCTTCCATGTCCTCTCCTGACAAAGCCGAGTCCCTTTGCATTTTATAGAGCTCACCTAACCAGCTCGGCTCAGGCTGTAATGAAAGGGACCAGTGGAGTGTAAATTCCTGCAGGTGCAGGACAAGGGGGTTGAGAGGGCTCTCACACCAGATGTCCCCTCAGCTCGAAGGGCAGAGAATCAGGTTCCAGAGTGTCCAAGTCTCCTGCCACCCGGTCATAGATTCCTCTTGGATCCTGATATGCGTCTTCAGGCCAGCGGAGGTTCCAGAGGCCCTGACAGGCAAAAAGTGGAGTTAGAACCATGGAGAGATGCCCTGTAGGTCTTCATTGAAGATCTGGGGGATACACGCCCCTGCTTAACTTTCCAGACAAAAACTGTTTTAGCTTTTACTAAACCCCCAAAATATACAAAAAAGGAGTGCGTTATAATGAACGCCTATGATGAACCCCATGGGCTTATCGCCTGACTTCAATAATATCAGGCCAGGCACGGTGGCTCATGCCTGTAATTCCAGCACTTTGGGAGGCCAAAGCAGGAGGGTTTCTTGAGACCAGGAGTTCAAGACCAGCCTGGGCAACAGAGTGAGATCCTGCATCTACAAAAAATATATATATATTTTTTTCTTAGACAGGGTCTGGCTCTGTCACCCAGGCTGGAGTGCAATGGTTGCTCCCTGCAACCTCCACCTTCTGGGCTCAATCCATTCTCCTGCCTCAGCCTCCCAAGTAGCTGGGACTACAGGCACACACCACCACACCCAGCTAATTTTTGAATTTTTTTTTTTTTTCAGAGACGAGGCTTCCATTGTTGCCCAGGCTGGTCTTGTACTCCTAAGTTCAATTGATCCACCCGTCTCAGCCTCCCAAAGTGCTGGGATTATAACTGTGAGCCACTGCACCCAGCCTATAAAAAAGATTTTTTAAAAAATTAGCTAGGTGTGGTGGTGAGTGCCTATAGTCCTAGATACTCAGGAGGCTGAGGTAAGAGGATCGCTTGAGCCCAGGAGGTCAAGGCTGCAGTGAGCCGTGATTATGCCACTGTACTCCAGCCTGGTTGATAGAGTGAAACTGTCTCAAAAAAAGAAAAAAGAAAAAACCAGTAGCAATCCTTGCTCAATTGATTTATCTATATTTCTATCTTATTCCTCTCCCACACTAACTGGATTATTTTGAAGCAAGCCCAAGATATCCAAAGATTTCATGTTAGAAAAATAATGTAAATGTCAGAAATATAAAACCTTTAGGCTGAGGATGGTGACTCATGCCTGTAATGCTAGCATTTTGGGAGGCCAAGGCAGGCGGATCACTTGAGGTCAGGAGTTCAAGACCAGCCTGGGCAATGGGCAAAAAAACCCTGTCTCTACTAAGAATACAAAAATTAGCCAGGCATGATGGTGCATGCCTGTAATCCCAGCTACTTGGGAGGCTGAGGCAGGAGAATCGCTTGAACTTGGGAGGCAGAGGTTGCAGTGAGCTGAGATTGTGCTACTGCACTCCAGCCTGGGTTACAGAGCGAGCCTCCATTAAAATTTTTTAAAATGAACACTTTAAAAGTCCATGTTATCAGCTATGGCAACTATGGAATGTAAGTTATGATTCTATTGTCCTATGAATTTCCAAAACAGTTCCCTAATCATAATAGAAGAGAAAAACAAAACAAAACAAACAAACAAACCAAAAACATTAAAGGTGGCCCTAACTGGGGATGTGTTTTGTTCTAGGGCTGGGAGAAAATGATTATTTTAGTTCAGCAGACTTCAGAGCAAATTGGCCCATACTCCAAATATGGCCTGCCATCTGCTTTTTTTTTTACTGCCCAAGAGCTAAGAATGGTTTTCATTTATTTTTCTTTTTTTCTTTTCTTCTTTTTTTTTTTTTTTTTTTTTTTTGAGACAGAGTCTTTGTCTGTTGTCCAGGCTGGAGTGCAGTGGCGCAATCTTGGCTCACTGCAACCTCTGCCTCCTGGGTTTAAGCAATTCTTCTGCCTCAGCCTCCCGAGTGGCTGGGACTGCTGGCGCCCGCCACAACGCCCAGTTAACTTTTTGCATTTTTAGTAGAGATGGGGTTTCACCATGTTGGTCAGGTTGGTCTGAAACTCCTGGTCTCAAGTGATACGCCCGCCTCGGCCTCCCAAAGTGCTGGGATTACAGGAATGAGCCACCGTGCCCAGCCCTGTTTTTCATTTTTTAATTGTTGAGGAAAAATGAAAAAAGATAACATTTGTGACACAGAAAAATTACATGAAGTTCAGATTACAGTGTCCAAAAATAAAGTTTTGTAGGAACATAGCCACACTCATTCATTTATGCATCGTCTATGGCTGCTTTTACTTTACAGTGGCAGAGTTTGTGTAGAGTTTGAGGAAGACCGTATGTCTCACACAGCCCAAAGGGTTTACTATCTGGCCCTTTTCGAAAAAAGCCTGCAGCCTCCATCTGCGGATCTCTTAAAGAGAGCGCATATGGTCCAGCACCATGGACAGCGCTCTGCACCATGCTGGTGAGGAGCTAGGATCTGATAACAGTGCCTTGTATCGGAGGTCGTTCACAGAGACAGAAGGAAATCCTTGGACCAGAGGTGCCAGAGCATCAGCCAAGGCCACACAAGAAATCAGGGGTTCTGTCCCATCTCCCTAACTGTGCAGCAATGGGTGGGGGTTGGCTGGTGGTCAAAGTGCCTGTCTGTTGTTTTTGCCTGTACAGCCACCATCCTCACTTCCCTGCGAGCTCTCTGTCCCTCTCCCATTCTCAGCCCAGTGAACTGAGTGGGGCTGGCCCCTACTCCCTGATCGCATGGTGAACTGACCCAGGCCTCTCCTATTAGCATATTCCATCCCCTGACTCAGGGATGTGTTCAGGGATGAGAATGTGACCCAAACTAGACCAATAAGTGTCAGCATTGGGCATTTGGGGCCACTGGAAAATAGGCGTTCTCTTTCTTTGAAGATTTCTAATCTCGTAGGATACAAATCTAGATTTTCTAGGAACATTTTTTCCCTTTCTTTTTTGAAACATGGTCTCTCAGGCTGGAATGCAGTGGCCCAGTCAGGGCTCACGGCAGCCTCAACTTCCCTGGCTCAGGCGTTCCTCCTACCTCAGCCTCCTGAGTAGCTGGGACCACAGGCATGCATCACTATGCCCAGTTAGTTTTTTAAACTTTTTTTTTTTGACACAGAGTCTTGCTCTGTTGCCCAGGCTGGAGTGCAGTGGCATGATCTCTGCTCACTGCAACCTCCGCCTCTCAGGTTCAAGCAATTCTCCTGCGTCAGCCTCCCAAGTAGCTGGGATTACAAGTGTGTGCCACCACACCCAGATAATTTTTGCATGTTTTGTAGAAACAAGGTTTCACCATGTTAGCCAGACTGGTCTCGAACTCTTGACCTCAGGTAATCCACCCGCCTTGGCCTCCCAGAGTGTTGGGATTACAGGCGTGAGCCACCATGCTCGGCTTTTTTTTTTTTTTTCAAGATGGGGTCTTATTATGTTGCCCAGGCTGGTCTCCAACACCTGGGCTCAAGCAATCCACCTACCTCAGCCTGCTGAGATTAGAGATGTGAGCCGTGACCATGCCTAGCCATAATAGCATTTTTGGGGAGGAAAATTCTGGGCCCAGCTGGGCCTGATGACAATTGTATGCCTTGATTTTTCAGTTGAATGGGCCCCCAAACTTTCTCTTTCTCTCCCTTTAATCAGTGGAGTAGATACGGCTAATTATCTAAAAATATTCATGTCTACTTCCTTCCACAGCAGCAGAATTTCAGCAAGGCACATCACTGCCAAGCTAGACCGTATTTTACAGCCTCCTTTGCCATCAGGTGTGACCGTGTGACTCTCTTCTCATCAGGGGAGTGAGAGCAGAGTGGTGTGCACCATTTCTGGGCCTGGGCCACAAGGCAAGGTTGTGCCTTCTCCACATTCTTTCACCTTTTCCCATGGGTTGAACCCCCAGTGAACTAGCCCATTCATTTAGACTCAGATGACTTGAGCAGGGCCGCTTGTGTCTGACTGTGAAAAAGAAATAGACTGCCATCCTTTTTTTCACAGACAGGGTCTTGCTCTGTTGCCCAGACTGGAGTGCAGTGGTGCCATCATGGCTCACTGCAGCTTCTAACTCCTGAGCTCAAGGGATCCTCCTGGCTCAGCCTCCTGAGTAGCTGGGACTATAGGTGCACACCTCCATGCCTGGCTCGTTTTTTTAATCTTTTGTAGAGACAAGTCACTATATTGCCCAGGCTTGTCTCAAACTCATGGGCTCAAGCGATTTTCCTGCCTTGACCTCCCAAAGTGTTGGGATTACAGGCATGAACCATCATGCCCAGCCAACTGTCTTCTTTAAACCACTGGATCATGGTCAGGCCTCTTTGTTACAGCAGCTAGCTGGCCCTAACTTAATACAAGCAGTAGGAGGTAGGCTCCCAGCACTAGCCAGGAAGGATGGCTGCTGATGCAAAGCTCCTCACCATCTGCACTTCATCGTAGAGGGGTCCCCAGGCTCCAGACAGGGGGTACGTTCTTTCTGCCTCATCATACAAGTGCCCAGGGAAGGCCATATCCTCATCTTCACCTGTGAAACCTGGAGTTGGAGTGGAAGGGAGACATGATCAAGGCACCTGGTCCAGGCGTTGGGGGTACCTCTGAGTGGGGTCCTAACTCACCTTGGGAATAAGACACCTCCTCCTGTGTCAGGGGCAGCTGGGGGCTGAAGTCCCTCAGGGAGCGGTAATACGGCTCTGCCTCTGTTGTGCTGACCTGTTCCCCACATGCAAAACAGACAAAGCCCTTTCCATCCTCTGACCCCACGGTCCCAGGAAGGGCAGTGATCAACCTGATGCTAACGGCAGGGTTTCAGTCACCGTTGGTGCCCTGACTGTGGGGTCTCCAGGGCCACCCCCACTCACCGTGGAGCTCTGAGTGTCCTGCTCTCTTGTCCACTGGCTCTCCTCATATTCGTTCCTGACTCGGTCCTCTGACCTTCCAGGATGGAGGTGTGGAGGGCAGTTGAGTGCTGCCCCCCACCACCCATCTCCCCCAAACCTCCTCCCTCAGAGCCTTCTTCACAGAAAAATATCCCCACTTACTCTGCCTCTGTCTTCCCTGAGATGCCTGAAGGAAACAGGAATAAAGGGCTCAGTGACCCCATACAAGCCCCTCCCCTGGCCCCAGGAAGTTCCCCATCACCCTCAGGTCTCCACCCCCACAGGGAAGGTCTCTCCTCACCCTCAGCAAGACGCCTGAGTCTCCGCTGCCAGAGGACCCCCCCCGACACAGGAGGCATTGGAGAGGAGCAGAAGTCCCCCAAGACCAAGCAGCACAGGCAGCAGGGGCAGCCCCGAGGGTCCTAGGGGTAGAAGATACCCCTCAGTGAATCCCAGACAACAGGCTGTAGGCCAGGAGTGGGTCTCCCTGAGAAAGCCTACCCCTGAACCAAGTCCCTCCCCCAGGGTCAGAGAAACAGATGGGGAGGGGTCTCTGTGTCCAACCCTTCTGCCACCCAAGGGCAGGTGGCCTCTTAAGTCAAGCCATTAACAAAATGTCCTCCCTTTGCTTGAACTCTGCAAACTCAGAACTGAACTCCGGACTCAGGAGGGAGCTTCAGCTCCTTAGCTGGGCACTGAAGACTTTCTGTGGTCCAGCCTCTTCCAACGCCTCCAGCCATGTCCACTGAACTTAGACCCTGGTACTGGATTGTCCAGCCACACAAACCAAACCAACCACTAGCTGTTTCCGGAATCACTGAAGCAAATTCGCACCTTAGAGCTTTGGAATTGCTAAGTGTTTGTCCTCAAATGTCCTTTCTTCTCAAGCAAACTTCTGTTTGCCTTTCAAATTCCATCTCAAGGTCAGGCGCTGCGGCACATGCGTGTAATCCCAGCACGTTGGGAGGTCAAGGTGGGAGGATCGCTTGAGCCTAGGAGCTCAAGGCCAGCCTAGGCAACATAGCAAGGCCACTTCTTTCCAAAAAATTTAAAAGTTTAGCAGCATGGTGGTGCATGTTTATAGTCCCAGCTACTCGGGAGACTGAGGCAGGAGGATTGCTTGAGCCCAGTAACTCAAGGCTCTAGTGAGCTATGATTGCACCACTGCACTCCAGCATGGGCGGCAGAGCAAGACCCTGTCTCTGGAAAAAAAAAAAAAAAATCCCATCTCAAGGACTTCTTTATTTTATTTTATTTTTTAATTAAGATAGAGTTAGCTGGGCGTGGTGGCTCACATCTATAATCCCAGCACTCTGGAAGGCCGATGCAGGTGGATTACAAGGTCAGGAGTTCAAAATCAGCCTGGCCAACACAGTGAAACCCCGTCTCTACGAAAATACAAAAAATTAGCCGGGTGTGGTGGCAGGCATCTGTAGTCCCAGCTACTCGGGAGGCTGAGGCAGGGAAATCACTTGAACCAGGGAGGTGGAGATTGCAGTGAGTCGAGATCACACCACTGCACTCCAGCCTGGGTGACAGAGTGAGATTCTGTCTCAAAAAAAAAAAAAAAAAAAGAGTTTGTTTCACTCTGTCACCCAGACTGGAGTGCAGTGGCACAATCTCAGCTCACTGCAACCTCTACCTCCCAGGTTTGAGTGATTCTTCTCCCTCAGCCTCCCAAGTAGCTGGGACTACAGGCGCATGCCACCACACCCAGCTAAAGTTTTGCTTTTGATTTTTAGTAGAGACAGGGTTTCGCCATGTTGGACAGACTGGTCTTGAACTTTTGGGCTCAAGTGATCTGCCCACCTCAGCCTCCCACAGTGCTGAGATTATACGCATGAGCCACCACGCCCAGCCTCAAATGACTTCTTTCCACTAACTTCCATCCCAGTCAATATCAGGCTGACTTGGCTGCTGTATCCCTGAGGACAAGTCTGAATCCCTCTAAGTAGGCATCTGTTAGGTGGCCATCTCCCCTATCTTCTACTAACAGCACTTTTTTCCCCTGGGGAGAACAGCCACTCACCACTCTCAGTCTTGGGCCCAGGCAGGACTCCATAGTGGGCACATGGCCTGGCCTGAACAATAAGAGTCTCCATTCCTCTCTCCACAGTGATTGTTTAGACACAGGCATTTGACCCAACGTGTGTTTTTAACAAAACGTTTAGGACAATTCTACTAGCTGTCAAGAAGACAGAGGTTGGGGAGGGCTTCTCTGCCCCTCTGATTGAAGAAACTCAGAAAGAAGCCAGCACAGATGAAGACAAAGTTGAGAGAGGGTGAAAAACAGATCGCTGGTGAGATTTTTGAGCACCTGAAAGTGGCCACACTTGGAAGTTTTATTTCATGTACCAAGCCTTTTTTTTCCCCTTGAGACAGGGTCTCACTCAGTTGCCCAGGCTGGAGTGCAGTGACGTGATCTCGGCTCATTGAAGCCTCAACCTCCTGGGCTCAAGAAATCCTCCCGCATCAGCCTCCTGAGTAGCTGGGACTACAAGTGTGCACCACCATGACTTGCTAATTTTTTTGTTTTTGTTTTATAGAGATGGGGTTTCACCTCGTTGCCCAGGTTTGTCTCCAATGCCTGGGTTCAAGTGATCTACCTGCCTCAGCCTCCCAAAGTGCCAGGATTATAGGCATGAGCCACTGTGCCCAGCCAAGTCATTCTTTTATGTGTTTACAAAACAGCTGTATTTCTGTCACTTGCAACCTTTTTCTCAGGCTCTGAAGGGGATTGTTTGCCAAACGGTTGCAATCCTCTCCTGGTAGTCACATCCTTGAGTACAGGGCCTTTCCACACTGACTCTGTGTTGAGCCATGTCTCCAATGAGACAATAGTAACTGGGACAGAATCAGCTAGTAAATTGGAATGTACTCTCTTGCTGCTTTTGACCCCTGTGACCACCTTCATGTGAAAAAGTCAAGAAGAGACACGTGCCCAGTTATCTCCATTGTTCCAACCAAGAGGCCAGATGACCATCAGACATGTGGGAAGGGGGCAACCCTAGACCACCCAGTCCAGTGGAGCTGCCAGCTGACTGCAGAGATTACTTAAGCCAGCCCAGACCAGCACCGTTCTGCCAGACTCTTAGAATCATGAGAAAGAACGTTGCTATAAACACCCATGTTTGGGGTGGTTTGTTATACAGCAAATACAAACTGATGCAGGCTTCTTACAGGACATGGAGTGAGCTAATTTTTTCAGAATTAAACTAAATTTGGAAGAGAGAAAAATTTATCACTCCAGGCAAGAGAAAGATCAAAGAAAAAAAAGTGGCCAGATGCAGTGGCTCACCTCTGTAATCTCAGCACTTTGGGAGGCTGAGGTGGGCGAATCACGAGGTCAGGAGTTAGAGACCATCTGGCTAACACGATGAAACCCCATTTATACTAAAAATACAAAAAATTAGCTGGCTGTGGTGGCACATGCATGTAGTCCCAACTACTCAGGAGGCTGAAGCAAGAGAAGAAACTGGGAGGTGGAGGTTGCAGTGAGCCGAGATCGCACCACTGCACTCCAGTCTGGGTGACAGAGCAAGACTCGGTCTCAAAAAAAAAAAAAAAAGCCGGGTGCCATGGCCCATGCCTGTAATCCTATAATCCCAGCACTTTGGGAAGCTGAGACAGGCAGATCACTTGAGATCAGGAGTTTGAGACCAGCCTGGTCAACATGGCAAAACCCTGTCCCTACTAAAAAAGTACAACAATTAACCAGGTGTGGTGGCGGGTACCTGTAATCCCAGCAACTCGGGAGGCTGAGGCAAAAGAATTGCTTGAACCTGGGAGATGGAGGTTTCAGTGAGCCAAAATTTTGCCACTGCACTACAGCCTGGGCAACAGAACGAGACTATGTGTCAAAAAAAAAAAAAAGAAAGAAAGAAAAAAGAGGAAGCTCTAAGGGGTCTGCAAGTCTGCAGGGAGAGAACTAAGCCTTTTTTATTTTATTTTTTTGACATAGGGTCTCCCTCTGTTCCCAAGGCTGGAGTGCAGTGGCTCAGTCATAGCTCACTGCATCCTCCAACTCCTGGGTTTACATAATCCTCCCACCTCAGCCTTCTGAGTAGTCGGGACTACAGGCACATGCCACCACAGCCAGCTATTTTTTATTTTTGCAAAGATGGAGTCTCACCATGTTGCCCAGGCTGGTCTCAACTCCTGGGCTCAAGAGATCACATGCCTTGACCTCCCAAAGGCATGAGCCACTGAGCTCGGCCAGAACTAAGTTGTTCAGCAGCTGTGACTACGAGCAGAGCAGGTAGGGTCAAAGACAAAGAGACGTCTCCTTTGGGGAGACGGGAGGGATCAGGGGACAGAGGACTTGCCTGCAGGCGGCTCTATGGGCAACTGGTCTTCAGGTTCTCTGGAAGGCTGGTCCAGACCTGGGGAGTGGATATAGAGATTACAACTTAACACTAAGTCGGTGAGCTGAGATTGTATCACTGTACTCCAACCTGGTTGACAGAGCAAGACTCCATCTGCCTGCCTCAGCCTCCCAAAGTGCTGGGATTACAGGCCTGAGCCACTGCGCCCAGATAATTTTTTTTTTCCCTGAGACAGAGTCTTGCTCTGTCACCCAGGCTGGAGTACAGTGGCGCAATCTTGGCTCACTGCAACCTCCATCGCCCAGGTTCAAGCAATTCTCCTGCATCAGCCTCCCAAGTAGCTGGGACTACAGGCGCCCGCCACCACACCCGGCTAACATTTTTAGTAGAAATGGGGTTTCACCATGTTGGCCAGGCTGGTCTCGAACTCCTGACCTTGTGATTCGCCCACCTCGGCCTTCCAGAGTGCTGGGATTACAGGCATGAGCCACTGTGCCTGGCCAATTTTTTTATTTTTTATTTTATTTTATTTTTTAAAGAGACAGAGTCTCACTCTGTGGCCCAGGCTTGAGTGTAATGGCATGATCATAGCTCACTGCAGCCTTGACCTCCTGGGCTCAAGCTATCCTCCTGCCTCAGACTCCTGACTAGCTGGGACTACAGGCATGCACCACCACGCCTGGCCCAAAAATTAATTGTTGATGAGCACTTTCAGTGTACAAGATCCTTTTCACCTGAATTATCAATTTGTTGAGTTAACCAAAAAAGACTTTGGGCTCTCGATCCCTTAATAGAAGTATAAGTTCTAAAGCAAAGGAGGCAAGTGTCATACTTTATGTTTTAGTGTTCAAAGGGAAGACAGGAATGGGGTAGGGGGAAGAGCAGAGAAGATTGTAGAGATGAGAAAGTGTCCTTCCTTACATTGAGAAAAAGCCTGCTCTGTCAGGAAGAGGAAAACAGAAAGAAGAAGCTTGCAGCCGGGAGTGGTGGCTCACCCCTGTAATCCCAGCACTTTGGGAGACTGAGGCAGGTGGCTCACCTGAAGTAAGGAGTTTGAGACCAGTCTGGCCAACATGGTGAAACCCCGTCTCTACCAAAAATACAAAAATTAGCCAGGTGGGGTGGCATGCACCTGTAATCCCAGCTACTTGGAAGGCTAAGGCAGGAGAATTGCTTGAACCTGGGAGGCAGAGGTTACGGTGAACGGAGATCATGCCACTGTACTCCAGCCTGAGTGACAGAGCAAGATTCCGTCACACACACACACACACACACACAAAAAAAAAAAAAAAAAGAAAGAAAGAAAGAAAGGGAAAAAAAACGAAAGAAAGAAAAAAGAAAGAAAAAGAAACTGAGCCACAAAGATCTGTGCTATATAATATATTTTTAGAAACTGAGACACTTGCCTATGGTCACACAACTAGGAGGTAGCAGAGAGGGGATTTGAACCCAAGCTTCTCTGAACCAGGCTCTGTAAGGATTAACCATTGCAATACTGTACCTATCAGAATTGTAACATATTCATCATATTCAAGGAATTTGTCCTTCTTATCCTACTTGCTGAATTTATTGGAATAAAGTCATTCATAATATTCCCTTATTATCCTCTTAATGTCTGTGGAGTCTGTGGTAATATCCTTTCTTCCATTCCTGTTATTGGTAACTTGTATCTTCTCTCTTTTTTTGTCTTAATCAGCTTCATAAATGTTACTGATTTTTTTTCAAATAACCAGCTTCCGGTTTCATTGATTTTTCCCAATTGTTTTTCTGTTTTCTAATTCATTCATTTCTGCTCTTACCATTATTATTTTCTTCTTTCTTTTTACTTTGGGTTTAATTTGTTTTTATTAGTTTCTTTCTTTCTTTTTTCTTTTTTTTTTTTTTTTTTTTTTTTGAGATGGAGTTTTGCTCTTGTTGCTCAGGCTGGAGTGCAATGGCATGATCTCCGCTCACTGCAACCTCTGTCTCCCAGGTTCAAGTGATTCTTTTGCCTCAGTCTCCCAAGTAACTGGGATTACAGGCATGTGCCACCACGCCCGGCTAATTTTGTATTTTCAGTAGAGACAGGGTTTTTCCTTGTTGGTCAGGCTGGTCTCGAACTCCCAACCTTAGGTGATCCACCCGCCTTGGCCTCCCAAAGTGCTGGGATTACAGGCATGAGCCATGCTTTCTTAAGATGAAAACTTAGAATATGCATTCGAGGTGATTCTCAAAAGAAAAAAAAAAAAAAAACTAGGCCAGGCGTGGTGGCTCACACCTGTAATCCCAACACGTTGGGAGGCCAAGGCAGGTGGATCACTTGAGGTCAGGAGTTCAAGACCGGCCTGGCCAACATGGTAAAACCCCGTCTCTACTAAAAATACAAAAATTAGCCAGGCGTGGTGGCGCATGCCTGTAATCCCAGCTACTTGGGAGGCTGAGGCAGGAAAATTGCTCAAACCTGGGAGGCGGAGGTTGCAGTGAGCTGAGATGGCACCATTGCACTCCAGCCTGGGCAACAAGAACAAAACTGTGTCTCAAAACAAAAACAAACAAAAACTGGCCAACCATGGTGGCTCATGCCTGTAATCTCAGCACTTTGGGAGGCCAAGGCAGGTGGATCACTTGAGGTCAGGAGTTCAAGACCAGGCTGGCCAACATGGTGAAACCCCGTCTCTACTAAAAATACTAAAATTAGCCAGGCATGGTGGCACATGCCTGTAATCCCAGCTACTTAGGAGGCTGAGGCAGGAGAATTGCTTGAGCCAGGGAGGCGGAGGTTGTAGCGAGCCAGGATCGCACCACTGCACTCCAGCCTGGGTGACAGAGTGAGACGCCATCTCAAAAATAAAAAATAAGGCTGAGCGTGGTGGCTCAGGCCTATAATTCCAGCACTTTGGGAGGCCGTGGCAGGTGGATCATGAGGTCAGGAGTTCGAGACCAGCCTGACCAACATGGTGAAACCCCGTCTCTATTAAAAATACAAAATTAGCCAGGCATGGTGGCACATGCCTGTAATCCCAGTTATTCGGAAGGCTGAGGCAAGAGAATCGCTTGAACCTGAGAGATGAAGGTTGCAGTGAGCCAAGATCGTACCTTTGCACTCCAGCCTGGGCAACAAGAGTGAAACTCCGTTTCAAAAAAATAAAATAAATAAAAAATAAATAACTAAAATAAGCACTTAATACTATATATTTCCCTCTAAATACTGCTTTAACTGCAACCTCAAATTTTTATATGTTTTCATTTTCATTTAATTCAAACTGTTTTCTAATTTCCCTTGGTCATTAATCACATTCAGACAGTATGGGTTGTGGTTAACGGCTGGTCTCCAGTTCATCTGCCCGAGTTTCAGTCTCGTCTTTATCTTTTACTAGCTGTGTGACCTTGGACAATTTGTTTAACAGCTCTAGGCCTCAGTAACTCATCATAAAAAGGGAATTGTATTGATTTCAATGTACTACCCTACACATCCTCTGAGGCACACTCCAACCTGCTCAAGCCTTCTTTCCCACCTGGGGTAGTGATGGGAAGCTGGGTCCCCTAGTCAGCCAGTCCACTGTCTCCCAAGGCCTTGCTGGCCAGCAGCCAGACCTTGTATCGTGTAGAAGGCTGCAGACCAGTCAGTGTGAAGGTGGTGGCCTGGGGTGGTAGGACATCCATATAGTGGAACCCTGGAGTCCCCAGGGCCTCATACCTGCAGGACAGGGGGGATAGTAAGTTCAGGGAAGTGCCCCAGCCCATTGGCTGCCTCCCCTTCCTTCCTGCCTCGACAAGGACCCACTTGATGCAGAACCTCTGTGGCAGGCCCCCATCAAAGCCAGGCTTCCACTCCAACTCCACAGAGTGTGGGGTCAGACTCACAACCTTTAATCCTGATGGAGGGTCAGGGCGGCCTATGGGGAGAAAGATGGGAAAGCAGTCAGAGGATACAGAAGAATCCCAGAAGATTCTGTCCAAGTTTTCCCTAGGAATGATTTTAAATATACAATTGCTTCTCATTGTTCACGGTATAGTCATGTTCTATAAGGTCACTGTGAACACTCCTCTGGCAAACATCAGACTGTTCCTAAAATCCCAGTACTTTGTGAGATCAAGGCTGGAGGATTGCTTGAGCCCAGAAGTTCGAGACCAGCCTGGGCAACATAGCAAGACCCTTTCTCAAATTAAACATTACAATTAAAAATAATGTTAAAAAGAAGTAAGTGAAAACAAAACCAAAAGAAACAGCAAAAAAAATTCAAGACCGAATGGTTGCTTCTATGGAAAATGAAGGTTAGGTTTCTTTCTTTTTTCATTCTTTTTTTTTAGATAGAGTTTCACTCTTATTGCCCAGGCTGGAGTGTAGTGGTGCAATCTTGGCTCACTGCAAACTCTGCCTCCTGGGTTCAAGCAATTCTCCTGCGTCAGTCTCCCAAGTAGCTGGATTACAGGTGCCCGCCACCATGCCCAGTTAATTTTTTGTGTTTTTAGTAAAGACGAGGTTTCACCATGTTGGCCAGGCTTGTCTCGAACTCTTGACCTCAGGTGATCCACCCACCTTGGCCTCCCAAAGTGCTGGTATTACAGGCATGAGCCACCGTGCCTGGCTTGGTTAGGTTTCTTTTCTTCTTCTTTGAGATGGAGTCTTGCTCTGTTGCCTAGGCTGGAGTGCAGTGGCCTGATCTCAGCTCACCGTAACCTCCACCTCCCAGGTTCAACAATTCTCCTACCTCAGCCTCCCGAGTAACTGGGATTACAAGTGTGCGCCACCACGCCCAGCTTTTTTTTTTTTTTTTTTTTTTTTTTTTTTTTTTTTTTTTTTTTTTTTTTTTTTTTTTAGTAGAGACGGGGTTTCACCATACTGGTCAGGCTGGTCTGAAATTCCTGACCTTGTGATCTGCCCACCTCAGACTTCCAAAGTGCTGGGATTACAGGCGTGAGCCACCACACCTGGCTAATCCTAGTATTTTTATACCACTGTTAGGAAGAGAAAGAATTCTGTTTCCTCTGGGAATCTAACAGACCACTATGAGGGCCCTTAGAATAAAGCCAACACAGAGGTATGCAAACATAACAATGGAGAGGGCTGGGTGTGATGACTCACACCTGTAATCCCACCACTTTGGGAGGCTGAGGCAGGCACATCACCTGAAGTCAGGAGACCAGCCTGGCCAACAAGGTGAAACCCCATCTCTACTAGAAATACAAAAATTAGCTGGGTGTGGTGGCGGGCGCCTCTAATCTCAGCTACTTGGTAGGCTTGGCTCCAGAAGGAGCCAAGATTGCACCATTGCACTTTAGCCTGGGTGACAAGAGTAAAGTTCTGTTTCAACAACAACAAAGAATGGAGAGTTGCTGATGACAGCTGAACCTAGCTCCAGAAACCCCTGAAAATCTATTTTTCAGTTACTTGAGCTAATAAGTACCCCCTCTCCATCTTTTTTTTTTCTTTTCTTTTCTTTTTCTTTTGCCTTTGTTGTGGGTCTCCCTGAAGATCCAGTCTCCACTAGGATTTTCAGGGCAGGCAAAAACTCCAGCCTCACATATACACATATTCTCAGGTTTCAGAAACATGGGCAGCCCAGGGCCAATCAGGGATGTGAGAATGGATCCAAGGAGCACCCCCTCCCCAACACCCTCACAGCCCCTCCATACTGATGCTGACGAATTGAATGTTGGCTTGGTCCGAGCCTAGGGGGTTAGTGGCTGTGCGTGTGAAGAGGGCGTAATCCTGGGCTGCAGACACATTGGCAATGGTCAGGAGGCTGCTGTGGACACCACCCTGGTGGTATGTGTGCTCTGTGTACCTAGAGAGAAGGTAGGGCACCACTCATCCTTTCATTCACCCCACCACTTATGCTTGGAATCATCTATACAGACATCCATTCATTTAACCATCTGCCTATCTATCCATTCATCCATTAATCTTTTCATCCACTCATCCATTCACTCACTCATTCCTCCATGCATTAATCTTCCTTCTCTGCACCCTTCTCTGCAGGGACTCAGGGAGGGGAAATGAGGCTGGAGGTCCAGACCTGGGGCTGGAGTGCTGCCTGGCTGGGCCTGGGCTCACCTGGGATCTTGGAGATCCAGAAGGACCCCATTTTTGGTCCAAGTGAAAACAATGTTGGGGACACCTCGGGCACGGCAGTGGAGGGTGGCAGAACTGGTGCTGTCCCCAGCTGCAGCCACCTTAGTTAGGGGAGTGGGGTGCTCCACCTGGGGGGCAACTGGGAGGGGATGGGAGGTCAACATGAGCTATGTGGGAGGCATGAGGGCTGTGGGTTCAGTGGCAGGTCTTAAAGTCAGGTGTTTGGGTGATACCCACATCTGACAACAAGACGGACCAGCCCTCGTGCTGGAGGCGCCACCCCATTGTCCACGATGCACTGGTAAGCACCAGCCTGGGCCAGTTTGGCCTGGTGAATCTGCAGGTGCCCCGTGGGTCCCTTGGATATCTTCGCCATGTCATCCAGGCTCTGGTCCTCCTTCTCTTCTCCCCGGAGGCCCGAGTCAAGAATTGTCCTCCCAGTCTAGCCCCAGATCCATCACTGCCCAAACTGTCCCTTTTGTAGCCTCATTCTCCTAGACACAATCACCCTCCACAGAGGTACTGAAGAAAAAAAAAATTCTCCTGTCATCCATCTGTCCATTTACCCAATCCATCTTTTTATCCACCAATCCAGGCAACCACCTACCCATCCATTCACCCAACCACTTATGCTTGCAACCATCTATCCATCCATTTATCCATCTGCTTATCTATCCATTCATCCATTTATCTTTCCATCCACTCATCGGTTTACTCATTCATTCCTCCGCCCATTTGTCTTCTTTCTCTGCACCCATGTATCCACCCTTGTAGCTCTGCACCCATTCACACAACTATTCACTCATGCTTGCACACCCATAAATGCATGCATCTGTTCAGATATTTACCCAGCTACTTATTTATTCATCTCTCCATTGATCTTTCCACCCATCCATCCATCAATTCATCCATCATCCTTCCATAGATATCTTTCCTCTGCTGGTGTATCCATTCATCCATCTACCCTCTATCCACTGATTTTTCTCCTTCAATCATCTTCTCACCCATCCACTCACCCATTTATCCATCCTTTCATTTGTCCATCTGTTCCTCCATCCACTCACTCATTCATCCACCTGTTCATCCACTTACCTACCTATCGACCCATCTATCCATCTACCCACTCACTCGCCTGACTGTCTACCATTCATCCATCCATTCATTTTGCCACCAACAGTTATTCGTTCTGGGAGCATTCCCTGACGAGTATATAGTTATACAGGATCATACAGATGTAGGTGGTCCCCACTCCCAAGGAACTCACAGTCAAGAAACCACAACCCTTGGACCCCACCTCCTTTCACCAAAGGCTGGGTCCTCACCAGTCTCTCCCAGCTGAACATGCCTGGGAGAATGGGATTGGCATCAACCGTGCAGACTGTATCCACAGAACCCCCAACGTTCACCTCAGTGGGGTCCTGGAGGGCACGGATGGTGGGAGCATCTGGTGGAAGGCAGAGGCTTAGGGAAGGCACTTGGGACCAGACAGGTCTCTGTGGGAGAGGGCCCCAGGTGGGAGGGATGTCTTAGGAGTTCCAGGAAAGTTAGAGATGTGGACCCAATCTGCCCTTAATAGGAAAGAGTTGGAGGAGAGTTCTCAAGGTTAGCGAGGTTGTCTCCACCCTCCACTATGCCTCTGTGATAGAGTGGGTTGGGTGGGCTTCCAGAATTGTGAGGGGGGGCCTTCTACAATGGGCTCCCATTCCTGACGGGAGCAGCTTCCGAGTCTACGTCGGCCCCCTCTCTGGGCAGAGATTCCACACTGGGTCTCTCTAGTGGAAGGGGTTCCGCCGTGGGCGTGGTTACACCGCGGCGGGGACTACCAGAGCCAGAGCGGGAGGGTTCCAGGATGGGTGGCTATCCCCGGATGGTCGGAGTTCCCACAAGGAGGAGACTCCACATTGGGCAAGGTTCCTTTGGTGGGTGTGGTTTCCATGGTGGGCGGGACTCACAGTGCCCGTCCAACCGCAGCAGCGCTTCCGAGGTCCCCTGGGAGTTCTGGCAGTGCAGCTGATAGAGGCCGTCGTCCGCGCGGGTCACATTCCACAGATGCAGAGCCCCGCTGGACAGGATGCGATGCCGGGGGCCGCCCGCTGGGGAAGGCCAGAATAAAGGATCTGGCAGGCCCTCCCATTCCCGGGACCCCTCCTCATGCCCACTTCCCTCACCTGGACTGAGGCGATAGGCGCAGAAGGTCCAGTTGAAGGCCTCGGGGGCGGGGTTAGCGGACACGGACACGGGCAGCAACGCCTCACCCTGCTCCACCGCGGTCACCACCAGCACCTGCTCCCCCAGGAACTCTGGACGGTCTTCAGAGGGGGCGCCACAGGGAGTCAAGATTGTTGTCAAGGTCAGGATCAAGGACAGATTGGAGATCAGGCACAGGTTCAAGGGTTAAAGTGGGGAGATCACTACGGGTTTAAGGTTGTGGACAAGGCAACAAGTTCAGAACTGAATTCAAGGGTAAAGTTCGGGATAGAAATTAGAATACAGTTTAGGAAAAGAGTAGAAGCCAGCATCAGGTTGAAGGATGGAAAGAGGGGTCATGATAGGGATCGGGGTTAGGAGAGAGGACAAAGGCAATATGGGAGTGGACAGGATAGGATTTGGCCCAGGACTACTGGTCAGGATGAAGGTAGGGAGTTTCAAGTTTCAGGATGCGGTTAATGATAGAGTGATAGTGTCAAAGCAAAGACCCAGGCCAGGCTCAGTGGCTCACGCCTCTGCTCCCAGAACTTTGGGAGGCCAAGGCAGGAGGATCACTTGAGTCAAGGTGTTCAAGATCAGCCTGGGCAACTTAGAGAGATACCATCTCTATTTAAAATTAAAAGTACAAAAAATCAGCCTAGTGTAGTGGGATGCGCCTGTAATGCCAGCACTTTTGGAGGCCAAGGCAGGAGTATTGCTTCAGCCCAGGGGTTGAAGACCAGCCTGGGCAACATAGTGAGGCCCTGTTGCTACAAAAAAAAAAAAAAAAAAAAAAAAAAAAAAAAAAAAACTAGCCAAAAGTGGTAGTGCACACCTGTAGTTTCAGCTACTCAGGAGGCTGAGGTAGGATCACTTGAGCTCAGAAGCTGGAGGCTGCAGTGAGCTATGATTGCGTCACTACATTGCAGCCCCAGCCACAGAGGGAAACTCCATCAAAAAAGAGAGAGAAAGAGGAAGGAAGGAAGGAAGGAAGGAGGGAGGGAGAGAGGGAAGGAGGGAGGGAGGGAAGGAAAGAAGGAAGGAAGCCAGCCATCCAGCCGGGCGTGGTGGCTCACGCCTGTAATCCCAGCACTTTGGAAGGCCAAGGCGGGCGGATCACCAAGTCAGGAGATCAAGACCATCTTGGCTAACACGGTGAAACCCCGTCTCTACCAAAACTACAAAAATAAAATTAGCCGGGCATGGTGGCAAGCAACTGTAGTCCCAGCTACTCGGGAGGCTGAGGCAGGAGAATGGCGTGAACCATGGGAGGCGGAGCTTGCAGTGAGCCCAGATGGCACCACTACACTCCAGCCTGGGTGACAGAGCCAGACTCCATCAAAAAAAAAAAAAAAAAAAAAAAAAGGCGGGGAGGAGGGCAGGGGGCGCGGCGGAGACGCAAGGAGTAGGTTAGGGTCAGGAAGGCATCAAGAGGACCTTTCCAGCCAGGGCACATACACAGGACGTTGAGGCGATAGAAGGAGCTCACGGTTTCGCGGAGCTCGGCGCTGTGGGCGCGGCAGGTCACGCGTTGGCCATGATCAAGGGATGACACTTGCAGAAGGACGCTTCTGGCCGTGGCGGAGCCTTTGAACGGGGCTCTCCGGGGCGGGACGGGCCAAGCCCTCCAGCCTGTGGACCCGGGGTGAGGCCAGGGCTGCGAGCAGAGCCAGAGGCTGGAGAGGGGCTAGGCACTGGCCGGACATGCGTGGAGCGGGGCGAGGCCAGAGAGGGGCGGGGTCCCTCACACTCCCACCTCTCGCCTTCCTTGCCCCAGGACAAGGTGACCGGCGGGTTGCTGCTAACGCTGATGCATGTCAAGTTTAAGGCGTCCCCCGGGGGCAGTGCGGATGCGTTGGCCAGGATGGTCACGTTAGTTGGGGGAACTGGGAGAGGGGGTTGGAGGAGCGAGACTCAGAGGTTAGGGGCGGCCTGGTCTGCGTCCATCCCGCCTGCACCCCAGGCTCCGTCCAGTCTCGGGTGCCCCACCCCGCCCCCGCCCGCACCCCGCGAGTCCAGGGTTCGCTGGGTCCCTGCCCCACCTGGCTCTGTCCTCCACCCTGTCCTGCCCCGGCGGAGTCCGCCCCCGGGCCTCAGCCGTGCGCGCCCTCACACTGCACCGCCAGCTACGTGGACGCGCTGAGCTGGCCAGCCTTGCACATGAACTTGGCCTGGTTGTCCCACGGCCCTGTGACCAGCACCAGCTCTCGGGAGAAGGTGCTCCCAGATTTCTCCACGTTGCCGAGCTGCATGCACCGCGGCTCCTGCAGCAGCCGCGACTCAGTCACAGTGCGCGAGTCCTATGGGGCGGGAGTGACTGGGGGCCGCAGGCAGCCCTGCTGCTTCCACCAACCCCCAACTCCCGCACCCTGCCCACTGGGTTGGTGCTGCCAGCCCAGACAAAGCCTTTTGGTGATACGGAGAAACACCGCCATCAGCGCCACCCCCCTAGGGCAAAGCAGTGGGGAGTGGAACTGAGTAACCCCTGCCCTGGAGTCTCTCCGGCCTCCCCGGATCCCTGTGCACGGCAGTTTTGGGGATCTGAATCCCTCTTCTGTACCACACCCAAACCCCCGCTCAGCCTCTGCAGCCACCTGCGGGCCGTCAGCGCACTCCTCAAAATCTATTTCTGCTCTGTTTACCCAACACCAAGTGCAGGAAACTCCCTTGAAATTCCCAGGCCTTTCCCAGAATGCCTCAATTCCTTTTCTTAAAATTCCCACTGTCCCCAAAGAATTCCTTTGAAATTTTCCTTAATTCCAGTGCATTTCCATAGATTACTTTCTTTCTTTTTTTTTATTGTTGCTGCTGCACAAATTAAACTTTCCATAGATTCTGAATATTTCCCGATATTATATCTTATAATCCCAGTCTTTTAACAGATTCCTTTATATTGCCCAGATTCTCAGCACTTCCCCAGAATTCCATCCTATTAAAATGAAATTCCATTGTCATTTCTATAATTCCTAGTCTTCCCCCCAACATTTTCAACCAGCTCCCTAACTTCTCAGGATTTTCTTAGAATTAGGCTTCTCTTTCATTTTAACGAAATTTCATTTTCTTACCTCCAAATCCCAAGAATTTGATTTAATACTAATGAGTTTTCGATAGTCTGTGGAATTACTAGCTTTTCTCCAAATTTTCTTTTTCTTTTTCTTTTTTTCTGGGATTCAAGTCTTTCCCTAAAATTCCTGACATTTCAACTGAATTCTGAGATTTTTCACTAGAATTTTCCTTAATTTTAACGAAATTACCTTTTCTCTAGAATACCTAATCTTGATTCAGAATTCCAATTTTTATCCTAGAACTCTGTTTCCCCAGAATTTTCCTAGGATTCCATTTAATTCTCATGGCATTTTTTGTCTTTCCTGATTCCCTGCCAAACCTCAGAATCTCTAGTACTTTTCCAGAAATTTAATCTTTTTCTAAGATTGCCCAAGATTCTGAAGGAAAGAAGGGGGCCTGGTCCTTCCCCCACATTCCTGGCCACCCCCATAGCCCTGGTGGCACCAACCTTGTACCATGTGAGGGAGGGCTCTGGGTTGCCCCTGATGGCCAAACACACCAGCCTCACCCGGGTCCCAGCCCGGAGCTTCTGCCCCTCTGGGGCACACTCAGTCCACAGTTTCTGGGCGGGATCTGAGAGGAGAGGCAGGAAGAGTGACTTTTTCTCTGGGCTGGGTCCTGAGGCTTGGGGGCATTGCTGGGTAAGGGCAGACACTCACATTTTACGTTCAGGGTGAGCAACTTCTTGAAGGTCTCCTTGGCAAAGGCTTCACTGAAGGCCTCACATGTGAGGGTCAGACTGTTGTCCTCCCGCCGCACCAGGAATGTCAGGTTGGACATGGAGATGTAACCACCATGTAATCCCTGGCAGGGAATGAGCTTCAGATGTGGGGACTGCAGCACCCCCATCCATTGTGTTAGAGGCCTGAGTCCATCTCAGTCTCCAGCAGGGACACATGAGCCATCTCTAACACCCCTCTGTTGGACCCATGGTCCTCAAGGAGAAAGCCCCCAGGCTGCTGGACCCATCCCCTTCCCAATCCACGAGTCATGCCCTGCACCCCCCATGCTCAGACCCAGGAGCCTGGCCCCCGCCTCACATCCATGATCGTCTCCTCCATGGGCAGCAGCTGCTGCCAGCCCAGCCACCATCGTAGCAGGACCCGTGGGCGACTGGACTTGCTGACACAGGAGAGTGTCACGTTCTTGTTCTCAACCTGGGATGCAGATCCCAGGATAGTAATGGCACTAGGGGGAACTGCAGGGACAGAGAGGGAAGACATTAAGCTGAGCTGAATTTCTCACATACCAGCCCAGAGAGAACAACAGGACTGGAGACACATGCTGAGATCTTTGGCATCCAGTAGGCATAATTTGGGGGCACACATAGATGGTTCTCTGAGGCACAGACCGACAGGTGGGCAGCTGGCACCAGGACTCACAGGTGACCTGCAGCATGATGCTCCTGGGTCCCTGCAGACACGCTGTTATGGGCCTCGCAGCTGAGCCGCGCTCCATGGTCTTCTGGCCTCACGGTCATCACCAGCACACTGCGGGCCACGGCCTGGGTGTGCTCTGTGCCCCACACTGTGGATGCCGGCTGGCTATTCTGGAGACAGGAACAGGCCTGGGCCAGCTCAGGACCAGCTCCCGGCCTCCGCTCTCCCCACAGTTCCCATGCCCGCGACTGCCCTCACCTTCAGCCACTGCAGTGTGGCTAAGGGATTCCCCCCTTGGGCCACACATGGCAGCTCCAAGCTCTGTCCTGCCCGCACATGCCCCTCATCCAAGCCTGGCCACTCGATGACAGGGGGTCCTGGAGGGACTGGGAGATATCAGTCACTCAATGGGCCTGGAGTAGCCCATCCACTCTTTCCAGGCCCCACAACCTGCTTTTGAAACCCCATGTTTCTCTGAGTGCCTGAATTTCCATAATTCCTGTGATTCCCCTACACCCCCCAGTGCCTGCTCCCCATCCTCAGCGCCCTAGTTGGCCCAGTTCTCCACTTACACAGAACATTCACGGTGAATGAGGCCTTGATGGGGGCCTCCAGTGCTGGGCTAGACGCCTCACAGACTAGCAACTGCCCATTATCCGAGCTCTGGGGTGTCACCCTGGGATGAGAATTCATGGTTCTGGAGTCAGAGTCATCATCCGAAATCTGGGAGTCAGGGAGAAGAGGCGGGGATGCCGGCTCTGGTCCCCACACCTGGTCTAAGTCCCCATGGCGATCTCCTCTGGGATCCGGGGTTCCATGGGAGAGATTCTGGGAGTGAGCAGCGAGAACTGGAGCCTAGAGAGACCCACATCTGATCAAACTTTAGTGCCTGGGACTCTGGAACTGAGGTTCCCATGAGGATTTTTTGTTTATTTGTTTGTCTTTTGAGACAGAATTTGGCTCTGTCGCCCAGGCTGGAGTGCAGTGGTGCGATGTCAGCTCACTGCAACTTCCACTTCTTGGGTTCAAACAATTCTTCTGCCTCAGCCCCCTGACGAGCTGGGAGTATAGGCATGTGCCACCACGCCAGGCTAGTTTTTGTATTTTTAGTGAAAACAGGGTTTCACCATGTTGACCAGTTGATCTTGAACTCCTGACCTCAGGTGATCCACCCACCTCAGCCCCCCAAAGTGTTGAGATTACAGGCATGAGCCACCACCCCTGTTCCCTGTGAAGAAGCTTTGAGAGTCAGCTTTGAGAGTTCCCCATGAAGAAGCATTGGGTCGCAGATGTTCATACGTAGCCCAAGCTTCATGCTTTCATCCCTGGGGTCTGTGGTTCCCATGGGGAAAATTAGGGGTCATGGTTGGGGTTTTTTTTCAGTTTCCACACCTGGCTGTGGCCTCCACAGTGAAGAGCTTCTGCTGGGAGCCCTCGTTCATGTTTGCAGAGATGTCGGATATTGTCTGTCCACCTTGGGGCAACAAGAGGGCTAGAGGGGTTCTGGGCTCCCCGCAAGATAGATTCTGGGGAGCATGGCCTGGAAGTCCTCAGAGTGGATGTGATGCCCCCTCCCTCCTGGTTCTAGAGGACAAGGGCCTGGGGCACAGCTGGATCCCCTCCCGACTTTCTGGACTGCCTGAAGGCTGCAATCTTCAGTGCTGGGTCCTGGGCCTCCCCACTCCTCTCAACTCCTTGCTGGGTTGTACCATGTACCCCATCCCTCAGCTTCTCATGTCTGCACCAGCGCTACTGCCCATATCTCTATCTGGTCCTCAGTCTTGTGCTGGATGCCGCCTCCTCAATGTGCCCTCCCATCCACTGTGTCCCACACTGACCTCAGCATCTCCTCACACCTTCTCCTGGGTCCCCATCCCAGGGATGACATCTTTTCTGGGGCCCTTAGGAGGGCACTGGTCAGGGACACACACCCTTCCCACTCCAGAGGCTTCATGCTGCCCCCTGCCACCCAGTTCACCCTCACTCACTCAGGAGAATGGTGATGTCAGGTGCTGGCTTTGCGTCCCCAGACAAACAGCTGACCACGTACCCTTGCCCAGCTACCCAAGGGACCATGGTGCCTGCCTCCGGGGTCAGGTGGAGCAGCGTGGGAGGAACTGGTGAGAAGGGTCTGGGGTAAGCTTCCAGCACTGAGAAGGATTTGAAGATTGGAGCTTGGTACCAAGGGTCTGGGAGAGGAGAAACCGGGGGCTTGGACTCCTGGGTCCTGGGGTAAGGGAGGGCTTGAAGCCCAGACTCGTGGGTCCTGGGGGTCTGTCACCCATACCCAGGATGGAGAGGATCACTCTGGGAGACACGAACTCGGGCCCCATCATGGAGTGGCCGACCTGGCACTCATACTGCGCGTCATCGCTGAGGTCACCAGCCTCGATGTGGAGGTGGAATTCACCTGCAGGGGGAGCCGGAGGTCAGGGTTGCAACTTGGGCTGGTGGCTGAGGGTCTCAGGCTCTGATCCCTTACCTCTAGCAGGGTCCCCTTCCAGGCGGTACCTCAGGAAGCCTGGGATCCTGGGGTCGGGGCCCAGGAGCAGCCCGTCTTTGGCCCATTGCACCGCACTGCCAGGGGTGCTGACCCCACACCACAGCTCCACCGAGGCCCCCTTCACCACTGCCAGGTTTTCAGGCAGGGCCCAGAAGCCCTGGGGGATGGAGGCAGGAATCGCCAACTGTGTCAGGCCTGGGGACACAGCAGGGTGCAAGGAAAGGGCAGAGGGTTTGTCTAGGGAAGGTAAGTGGGAAATGGGGGCCACTTGGCACTGGGTACAAGGCTGGGATCCCACTCACCTTCAGTCAGCAGCCCCAGGAGCAGGAGAGGAGCCTTGAGCATTGTCCCCAGGGCCATCATGGGTCCCCCTACTGTTACCCCCACAGTGCCCACAGCCAGCCACCTGCGTCTGTCTGGCTCTCTCTGAGTCCCTCTCTCTGTGTCTCTGCCATCTGCTTTTTTTTAATCTCTCTTTCCATTACTCTCCTCCCTTTCTCTGTTTTCCTCTCCTCCTGTCAGTGTCTCTCTATCTCTGTCTTGCTCTCTCAGTCTCAATCTCTGAGTCTCTTTCTCTGTCCCTTTAAAATAATTTTTTTTCTTTTTTTTTTTTTTTTAGAGACAGGGTCTCACTATGTTGGCCAGGTTGATCTCAGACTGTTTCCCTCAAGCCATCCTCCCACCATGGCCTTCCCAAGTGTTGGGATTACAGGCATGAGCCAGTGTCCCTAGACTGTCTCTTTATCTTTTCATCTTTCTCTCTTTGTCTAAGGCATTCTCTCTCATTTTTTCTCTGTCTCGTTCTCTCTCTCTCTCTCTCTCAGTCTCTATCTTCTCTGCTGCCACCCCTCGCCCCTGCTCCTTGTCTCACTACTCACGGCCTCTCAAGAAGGACCTGCAGCCCAGAGTCTAGCAGGCCAGGAGCCCAGGAGAGCAATGAGGCTGATGCAGGCACTGGCAGAGTTGGCCCTGCTCTCTGACCCAACTTGAGCTCATCCTCACAGTGCAACCTCCCCCAGGTGCCCTCCAGAGCCCCCAGCTCTGGCCTCTGCCCAGCAGGCTCCTCCCAGCCAGCTGGGCTGGAGCACAAAATCCCCTGTCAGCACAGGCCAGGCGTGTTCCTCGGTGCCTCCCCAGCCTCCATGGCCCCAGGGCCTGGCTTAGGCTGGGAGGATGGGAGAAGTCAGACCTAGGTGGTCTCCCAGCTCAGCAGGGGAGCAGCCAGCTGGGCCCCCAGCTCTTCCCTGCCCTGATACATGACCTTGGGAAGTCCCTTTCTTTCTTTTTTTTTTTCTCAAGGTAGTCTTGCTCTGTTGCTCAGGCTGGAGTGCAGTGGCATGATCTCGGCTCACTGCAGCCTCCACCTCCCATGGCTTGAACCTCCCAAGTTCAAGCAATTCTCCTGCCTCTGTCTCCCAAGTAGATGGTACTACAGTCATACACCACCAGTCCTGGCTAATTTTTGTATTTTTACTAGAGATGGGGTTTCATGATGTTGACCAGGCTGGTCTTGAACTCCTGACCTCAGGTGATCCATTTGCCTCGGCCTCCCAAAATGCTGGGATGACAGGCATGAGCCACCGCACCTAGCCTCCCTTCCTTTCTTGAGTAGACATTAGCGACTAAATGATGTCAGGGATCTCTGCTGGGGAGTATGCAAGAGTGAGTGTGAGAGACTGGGAGACTGTAGGAGAGAGGGAAGATATCTGTGTGTGTACATGGGTGTGAGAGTGGGGAAGGTTAGAGTGAACTGTGATCTGTAATAAGCACATGGAGAGCGTGTGTGTGTGTGACAGAGTCCTACATGGGAGTGCACAGGGTGTGGGCAGGAGTAAAAGGCAGAGTCCAATTCTGCCGGCCCCCAGTATGGGTGCAGTGTGAGCCCAGAGTAGACGCCCTTTGGCAAGGACTGCATGAGCTTTCTTCTGTCTCTTTTTCTTGCCATCTCCCCCATCTCTTCTTTCCTTCTCCATGTCTCTCTCTCTTCCTCCCTCTATCCATCTTGACTTATCTTCCTTTCTTTTGAGATGGAATCTTGCTCTGTTGCCCAGGCTGGAGGGCAGTGGCATGATCTTGGTTCATTGCAGCCTCAACTTCCTGGACTCAAGTGATCCTCCTGCCTCAGCCTCCTGAGTAGCTGGGACTACAGGTACGCACTACCACTCCAGCTAACTTTTAAAAATTTGTTTGTAGAGACAGGGTCTTGCTCTATTGCCCAGGCTAGACTGTAGTGGTGTGGTCATGGCTCACTGCAGCCTCAAACCTCCTGGGCTCAAGTGTTCTTTCTGCCTCAGCCTCCTGAGTAGCTGAGACTACAGGCCCACATCACCATTCTGTTTTTTTTGTTTGTTTGTTTGTTTGTTTTTGAGAAGGAGTCTTGCTCTGTCACCCAGGCTGGAGTGCAATGGTACAATCTTGGCTCACTGCAACCGCTGCCTCCCAGGTCCAAGCGATTCTCCTGCCTCAGCCTCCTGAGTAGCTAGGAATACAGGCATCAGCCACCATACCAGGCTAATTTTTGTATTTTTAGTAGAGACGGGGTTTCACCATGCTGGCCAGGCTGGCCTCAAACTCCTGACCTCAGGTAACCCACCTGCCTTGGCCTCCCAAAGTGCTGGGATTACAGGTGTGAGCTACTGCGCCTGGTCACTTGGCTAATTTTTTTAAAATGTTTTTGCAGAGACAGTGTCTTGCTACGTTGCCCAGGCTTGTCTGGAACTCCTGGGCTCAAGCAATCCTCCCATCTTGGCCTCCCAAAGTACTAGGATTACGGGCATGAGCCACCGCACCCAGCCCTGCCCTTGATTTGTCTTTCTTTTTTTCTTTTTGTTTTGTTTTCTTTTCTTTCTTTTTTTTTTTTTTTTTTTTTTTTTTTTTTTTTTTTTGAGATGGAGTTTCGCTCTTGTTGCCCAGACTGGAGTGCAGTAGTGTGATTTCGGCTTACTGCAACCTCCGCCTCCTGGGTTCAAGTGATTCTGCTGCCTCAGCTTCCCTAGTAGCTGGGATTACGAGCATGCGCCACCACGCCTGGCTAATTTTTTGTATTTTTAGTAAAGACGGGGTTTCTCCATGTTGATCAGGCTGGTCTTGAACTCCTGACCTCAAGTGATCCGCCCACCTCAGCCTCCCAAAGTGTTGGGATTACAGGTGTGAGCCATCGTGTCCAGCCGATTTATCTTTCTATGTTTCTCCATCTGTTTGAGACTCTCTCTCTCTCTGTATGAAGTGGTTAAGTCTCAGTCAATCTTTATTTCACTGTCTCTCCGTCTCTACATGTCTCTGTTCTTCTGTTTCTCTGTCTCTGTTCTCACTTCTGTCGCTCCCCTCACCCCACACTCTGTCTCACACACACCAGGAGCTCCATAAATATTTGTTCTTAGCCACACTCTGACCACGCCTCTTTCTCTTATGTGTCTCTCCATCTCTGAGTGGCTCCCCTCATCACATCCCTGGATTTTATAACCATATGCTGGTAGGCCTGCCCTCCCCGCGTGCACATACACTCGCCTGGGATAAGCTTCTTCTGCCTGCTTATCTCCTGCGGGAATCGGAAATGCTAGTTTTCTCCCCGCCTCCCCAAGAACTCGGCCCCACCTGCGTCTCGTTCCCCAGGAACCAGATGAGGCATCTGGCCCCAGCCCCCAGCTTCATCCTCCATGCTGGCCTTCCCTCTTCCCTCACATGCTTGACCCCTTGCCCTGCTCCCACCTCCCCTCTCCCAACTGCCCCCTACACCCCCTGGGAAATGGGCTGGATGCCGAGCTGGGGGGGCGGTGGCTCTTTCCTGGGGGCCCTTGCCAGATGGTGTCCCAAGGGGCCAGAGCATGGAGCTGTCCCTTGCTGGGGCCTTTAATTAGCACAAACCTTCCACCCTCCACCTTGTCTGTTTTCCTTCTCCCAGTGCTCTTGGGACCTTGGGCTCTCCATCTTTCCATGTACATGGCCCCAGAGAGCCAGGAAGGGGAAGCTGCACCAAGTGCCTGGAAAAACAGTCCCACTACTTGAGTTCCTCCCCAAGACTCAGGAGTTCTGGGCCCATGCCATCCTATTTCAAAATCCATGCACTAGATATGCCACATAGAAGCCAGGAGTGTAGGCCCCCAGACCCCTCCCCTCTCAGACCCTGGGGTCTCAGTCCCTTCTCTCCAAGGACTCAGGAATTTGGGCCTCTGATCCTCCTGGCCACCCTACCCGCCCCTGCATCCCCCCGCCCCCCACCAGCCCCATACACACACACACAGACACACACACACACACACACACACACACACGACTTAGGACAGATGTTCACCGTCTGATTTCCAAATCCTCCTGGGCCCATGTGGGGGTGGGGAGAGATTGGCAGTTAAATCCACCGACTCTTAAGACTTAAGACCAGATATTCTGACCCCTGTCACCCTCTTCCAAGTGCACCATGCTGCAAGCAGGAGACCTAGGAGTTGAGTCTCCAGCCTCTCAAGGAACCAGGAGATCAGGCCATCAGCGTCTCAGCCAGCAAAGGCCTCAACCACCAGTCCCTTACAATCCTGTAAGTCCAACCCCTACTCCCAACCCCACCCCGCCATTTAGGGACACAGAGTCTGAGCCTAAGAACAGCGTAGAATTTGAATGTGGACCCCCCAGTTCTTACAGGTCCAGGAATGTCAGATCAGGGTCCCAGCTCCCCAGCCCTCCTTCAGGCTGCTCGGGGTCCCTCCCACCTGCTTGGCCAGCTGCCAGCGTGGGAACGCCCCAGCTGGGCTGCATGGAGCATCAGGACAAGCTGCGCGGTTCCCAGCCTCCCTGCCTGCCCTGGCCAGGCACCGCCGCCTCCCAGCCGTCGCCAGGCAACCAGGCCGAGGTGCCCGCCAGCGGAGTGGGGAGAGGGGCTGGGCCGGGACTGCGGGGTCCTGGGAAAGGAGGGGCCGGGGTCCTGGATTCCTCGGTCTTAGGACGTTTGCAGCCATAACAAGGGAACAGCCCTCTGTTCCCCACTTTGAGGAGGGGTTTTGAGGCTGGGGGAGTCAAGGCAGGGGTCCCAACTGTCCCCCAGGTATCGGCGTGCCCTCTTCCCGACCCGCAGGCCAGAGGAGCCCCGGACCCCGCCTCCCCAGGGCGCGGAAAGTGGTGAGGCCCCAGAGGCCCCCATTTATAGCTCGGTTTCCACTGAGCGCAGTCCCTCCAGGACCTGGGCTGAGCAAGTTTCTTCCACTCTTTCCCTTCCCTCCTCCTCACCCCCATGCCTGCCCCGCAACCTTGGCAGGGCGCAGGTGTCCAACCCAGCCCGGACCCCCTCCTGGAACCCAGGTGTTCTGGCTCCCAGACCCCAATTGAACTGGGGGCGTCCACCCGCCGGGGGACCCCGCCCTGCATCCCCCATTCATCCGCGTCCAGCCCCGGGAGTTTCTCAATGGGAAGAGGGCGGAGCTCCCAGGAGGCGGACCCGGGCAGGGCGAGCTGGATTGGGCCCTCTTGGGGTCTCCCAGAGACCCAGGGCGCGGAACTGGCAGGCGTTTCAGAGCGTCAGAGGCTGCGGATGAGCTCACTTGGAGGACTCCAGGCCAGAGACAGGGGTTCTCTAGGCTGGGGCGAAGAGTCGAGCGCGAAGGGGGCTCCGGGCCAGGGTGACAGGAGCAGTGCTTCCGAGGAAGAAGTTGACAGGGAGGCCCGTGCGACTGCAAATCTCATGAACCTTGGGGGACACACGCTCAGGATGCTGGTCCCCGCCCTCCTCGTCCTGCTCTTCTGCTTCAGAGGGAGCGCAGGTACCGCACGAAGGGAGCGGATGAATATGGGGTGGGTGTGGGGGGATTGCTTGCGGGCTGCCCCTTCACTAGGGAGAAGGGAGTTGGGGGCTGGGACCCCTGGGTCCTGAATGAGGGGGCTCTTGAAGGTGCTAAGCTCAGCCCTGCTGTCCCCAACTTTCCTAGACCCGTCGCCCCATTTCCTGCAACAGCCAGAGGACCTGGTGGTGCTGCTGGGGGAGGAAGCCCGGCTGCGGTGTGCTCTGGGCGCCTACTGGGGGCTAGTTCAGTGGACTAAGAGTGGGCTGGCCCTAGGGGGCCAAAGGGACCCGCGAGGTAAGACGGTTCTCTCCACGCTGGGACGGGCTGGCTAGGGGTAGAGTTGCTGGGCTCGGCTGTACCTGCAGTTTCTATTTTGACATTTTAAGTTTGGGAAATTTTACCCAGGGCTTGGGTAAACATTTAGGAGTCCTGATTTTTGAGCTGCTGCTTTGAGGGTGACTCATAGAGTTTTGGAATTATTATGTTATTGCGAAATAGTAAACAGGCCAGGTGCGGTGGCTCACGCCTGGAATCCCAACGCTTTGGGAGGCTGAGGCCAGAGGATAGCTTGAAACCAGGAGTTTGAGACCAGCCTGGGCAACATAACAAGACCTTATCTCTAGAAAAAAATATATATATTTTAAACAAATTAGCCAGGCATGGTGATGTGCATCTGTAGTCCCAGTTACTCAGTAGGCTGAAGTGGTAGGATTGCTTGAGCCCAGGAGTTCAAGGCTGCAGTGAGCCATGATCAAGCCACTGCACTCCAGGTAATGGTGAGACCCTGTCTCAAAAAAAAAAAAAAAAAAAAAAAAAGGAAAAGGAAAAGAAAGAAAGAGAACATAAATGCAAAAAATACAGTAAACATAAACGGAAGGTTTACCAAATAATATAGACACTCACACAGCCAATACCCAAGTCCACTGCCAGCTCCCCAGAAGCCCCCGTATTCCTTTCCCCTATCATAGCCCCCCTCCCCCTCACTCCAGAAGTAGTATCTAACCTAACTTTCATGGCAATCATTTTCTTGCTTTCCTTTCTGAATTTATTACCACCAAGTTTGCAGTGACTCTGGGTTGGGAGGGAGTTAGAGTCTCTATGGGCCCAGTACACACTCTTTAATAGTGTCTTACCACCAAATGTGTGGACCGGTCAGAACCATGGCGTGCTGCCTCCTCCCTGACTCCAGGGTGGTCCCGGTACTGGATATCAGGGAATGCAGCCAATGGCCAGCATGACCTCCACATTAGGCCCGTGGAGCTAGAGGATGAAGCATCATATGAATGTCAGGCTACACAAGCAGGCCTCCGCTCGAGACCAGCCCAACTTCACGTGCTGGGTAAGGACCTCACCCACTTGTCCCCTGGGAGCTCAAGGGGGCAGCCAGTACTAGCTGTGAGTAGCAGAGTCCAGGGAGCCCAGGGGAGTGGTCAATTGGAGCTGAGAGGATCAGGATCCATCTCTGACCCCAAATCCACCTTGCAGTCCCCCCAGAAGTCCCCCAGGTGCTGGGCGGCCCCTCTGTGTCTCTCATTGCTGGAGTTCCTGTGAACCTGACATGTCGGAGCCTTGGGGATGCCCGCCCTACCCCTGAATTGCTGTAGTTCCGAGATGGGGTCCGGTTGGATGGAACCACCTTCCATCAGGTCAGGTCCAAATTCCTGTGCTAGCCATTGCCCATTCAGGAAAACTTGGGGTACACTCTGACCACAGGCTCATCCCGAGGAGAAGAAGACATGGGAGGGCAGGGGTTCAAGGGTTTGGACTCTTGAAATATGATGCAGGGTCAAGATTCTAGGGCCAGACTACCTGGGTTCAAATCATGTCTCAGCCACTTGCTAGTTGATTGATCTTTAGTTAACCTCTCTGTGCCTCAGTTGCCTTATCTATACAATTGGAATAATAATAGCATGCATGTCATAGGGTATGGTGAGGATTAAATAAATAAATACCTATAAATGCCCAGAAGAGTGCCCAACACATAGTGAACCCTATATAAGTAAGGCAAGCTTATCCAACCTGTTGCCTGTGGGCTGCATGCAGCCCAGAACGGCTTTGAATGTGGCCCACCACAAATTCATACACATTCTTAAAACATGATGAGACTTTTTTGTAACTGTTTAGCTCATCAGCTATCATTAGTGTTAGTATGTATGGCCTAAGACAATTCTTCTTCCAATATGGCCCAGGGAAGCCAAAAGATTGGACACCCCTGATGTAAGGGGTAGATGGCATTATTATTCTTATCCATCCCTCCAGACCCTGCTGAAGGAAGGGACCCCTGGATCAGTGGAGAGCACCTTAACCCTGACCCCTTCCAGCCATGATGATGGAGCCACCTTGGTCTGCAGGGCCTGGAGCCAGGCCCTGCCTGCGGGAAGGGACACAGCTATCACACTGAGCCTGCAGTGTGAGTGCAGCTGGCCCTGGGAAAGAGGGGTGTGGGGCCCTGACTCCTGGGTATGAGGAAGGAGGGGACTGTGGCCCCTGGGGAATGAGGAAACTGGGACCTGGATTCCTGGATCTAAGAGAGCAGGAGAGGGCCAGGTATGGTAGCTCATGCCTGTACTCCCAGAACTTTGGGAAGCCGAGGCGGGCGGATCATCTGAGCTCAGGAGTTCGAGACCAGTCTGGCTAACATGTCGAAACCCATCTCTACTAAAAATACAAAAATTTGCCGGGCATGATAGCACACGTTTTTAATCCCAGCCACCTGGGAGGCTGAGGCAGGAGAATCACTTGTACCCCAGAGGCAGAGTTTGCAGTGAGCTGAGATCCTGCCACTCGGCAACAGAGTGAGACTCCGAGCAGGAGACGACAGATGGCTGGGGGTCCCTGGGGAAAGAGGAAGCTGGGCCTTGACTCCCTAACTGGGGGAATTGGGAACTGAAAGCCCAGACTCCTGACTCAAAGGGAGAAGGGGATTAGGGGCCCAGACTCCTGGGGTGGAGGAATCAGGCACTGGACCCCTAGGCCAGTGACAGAGGTGTTCCTGGTCCTTGCCCACCTGACCATTGTCCCACCCTCACAGACCCCCCAGAGGTGACTCTGTCTGCTTCACCACGCACTGTGCAGGAGGGAGAGAAGGTCACTTTCCTGTGCCAGGCCACAGCCCAGCCTCCAGTCACAGGCTACAGGTGAGGACGAAGACCACCTCTCCCTAGCCCCAAGAGTGAGCTTGGGAAGGGCTGGGACCTGAGTAGGTGTGCCAGAGAGCAGGGACAACGGTAACAGCGCCACCATTTCCTCAGGTGGGCAAAAGGGGGCTCCTCGGTGCTCGGGACCCGCGGGCCAAGGTTGGAGGTCGTGGCAGGCGCCTCGTTCCTGACTGAGCCCGTGTCCTGCGAGGTCAGCAACGCCGTGGGCAGCGCCAACCGCAGCACTGCGCTGGATGTGCTGTGTGAGCTGGGGCGGGGCTGTGGGTGTGGTCAAAGGTGGGCGAGGCTTTCAGGGTTGCTGAGGGGCGGGGCTTGGAGGGGCGGGGTCAGGAGAGTGGGCGTGGGGTATTAGGAGGAAGAGAGTGGACTTGGGGCATATTCTTGCCCCCTAGAGGGTGTGGTGTTTCTATGGGGCTGATCCCGGGTCAGGGACTGCATTCCTCTCCGGCCTTGTGACCCCTCATCTCCTTCGTCCAGTTGGGCCGATTCTGCAGGCAAAGCCGGAGCCCGTGTCCCTGGACGTGGGGGAAGACGCCTCCTTCAGCTGTGCCTGGCGCGGGAACCCGCTTCCACGGGTAACCTGGACCCGCCGCTGTGGCGCGCAGGTGCAGCCCTAAATCTTGAGGCGGTGGCTGGCGGGGGACCAGGCTTCCTTGCAAATCCGGCTTCTGACGCCCCTTCCCTGTCGCAGGTGCTGGGCTCTGGAGACGCACTGCGCCTTCCGTCGGTGGGACCACAGGACGCAGGAGACTATGTGTGCAGGGCTGAGCCTGGGCTCTCGGGCCAGGGGGGCTGTGCCGCGGAGGCTCCCCTGACTGTGAACGGTGAGAAGGCGGGGCTTCTAGGGGATCTAGCCCGTCCTGGGATAGGGAGTGGACAGAGGGGGCAAGGGCTAATGCAGTGGGAGTGGCCTGGAAGGAGCCTTACACCCAGCGGGGCCTGGAGACCAACCTATTAAAGGCGAGGCTTTTAGAGGAATCAGAGTTTGGAGGCAGCATGGCCTGATAGATTAAGGTTAGCGGAGAGTGCGCTGGCCAGACCAGGCTTTGTTACAGCCTTTGGGGAGAGCAAGGCCTCTCCTCTGAGTGACCCACCGTCTCCATCCCAGCTCCCCCAGTAGTGACAGCCCTTGAGTCTAGCCATGGAACTAGTCTCGACAACAGTGGGTTGTCATCTGGGTCCCAAAGAGATCAACAGCTTGCTGACAAAGCTTTTCTTAATTGAACTAACCCTGCCCAGATAGCAGAGCCCACCTGCTGCTCATTGCCCTTATGAGCCACATCTTCATTAAACCAATTCTAGGTCCGCTTCATTTGCTTTTTAAAAATTTAACAAATGAGCTTAGGTAGCTCCTTCAACAAATATACAAAGCCACAGATGCAGTCCTATGTCTGGCCAAAATATTTTAGACCACCAAATCAACTCAGTGGGGTTGGAGCCTGGTGTCATGTGTTATTGACACTGACAGCACCTGCAGATGGCTTTGTTTTTCCTCCCACGGGCAGCAGTCACACTAATAAAACATGGAGGACTTTGTTGCTTTTCCAGTATGCTAGCTTTTCTTCTCAGGGAAGAGAGGATTTATGGAGCTCGAGAGCCCTGCACCCTAAGATCCTTGCCTCAATCACTCAGCAGGTGCCAACACTCTAAAACCAACAGGACACCAGCTCAGGTAATGGATGCCCAGCCCAGAGGCCTTGAAACCTCTCCATGAAATAGTTTGCCCCATTATGGTCCAACAAATGACAAACTCTCATACAACCACAAGAAGGGATTCACAGAAAAGCAGTGTGGAAGCTTCAGATAATGTTTTGATGTAAGAAAATTCAAAATAGCAATATTCAGAATGGCCATACACTCTGGATTCAACAATGCCAAAATATTTTTGCAAGTGGAACCTAGTGGGAACATAATAGATAGAAATCCATTATTTTACTAGCGTGTTACAAAAATAATGTATTAATTATTTCATACTTTTAAATGTTATCAGTTTGGCCAACGTCGTATAAGATTTCAAACATAAAAGATTTATAATATCCATTATGGCTTTTTTTTTTTTTTTTTTTTGAGGCGGAGTCTCGCTCTGTCGCCCAGGCTGGAGTGCTGTGGCCGGATCTCAGCTCACTGCAAGCTCCGCCTCCCGGGTTCCCGCCATTCTCCTGCCTCAGCCTCCCGAGTAGCTGGGACTACAGGCGCCCGCCACCTCGTCCGGCTAGTTTTTGTATTTTTTAGTAGAGACGGGGTTTCACCGTGTTAGCCAGGATGGTCTCGATCTCCTGACCTCGTGATCCGCCCGTCTCGGCCTCCCAAAGTGCTGGGATTACAGGCTTGAGCCACCGCGCCCGGCCATTATGGCTTTTGTATAGGAAGGAAATTCATAGCCATTGATTATGTATGACATGTCAAGGGAGGTACATAAAATATTGCAATTAACCCTCACAGCAAAATTATAAAGTTAGGTAGTATCATCTCCTTCTTTCAGATAACACAAAATAACTTGCTAGTAGTTGACTACAGTAGACTGTCATATGGTTCCAAGTCTTTACTTCCCCCCAGTAATAGGATCATCTGTCTATACTCTTTGCTGTGTAAATTCACAGTGCCCCTTTGACTATGGATTTAGCTATGTGTCTTGTTTTGGCTGACGGGATGTTAGCAGATGGGATGCAAACAGAGGCTTAGAATGTGCTTTTACAGTTGGACCTGCTCTCTTGCCCCTCTGCCATCATCAGTCTAGCCTTCCGGTCCCAAAAAGACACCTAAAACAGAGCCACCCCCACTGAGCCATGCCTAGATCAATCTATCCCGTACCCAACAAACTCCCAGGCTGCCCCACCAACACACGAGCTAAACTAGTCCTTACTGTTGTATGCCACTGAAATTTTGTGATTGGTTACTACCTAGCACTAGGTTCTGGCCAAGGTAAACTGAAAAGTGACTAAGTTAGAAGTCAAACCCAGACCTCAAAATCCATAGTCTATTTTTCTGAGTAACACAATCAAAGTCTAAAACTTTTTCAAAATCTCACTTGATACATGGGCAATCAGGCTGAACCAAATGACATATTGAACAAGTTAGTCTTTTTCATGCTTCTTGCTTTCCCACTATAACCTCCCACACCTAAATATTCAAATTAGGCTGGTCCATGCCCTACAAATGACGGTAAAGTCTATTAAACCTGTTCCAATACAAGTCTTGCTGTGGTCTTCACGTTTAAATGTTATCAGTTTGGCCAACATCATGTAAGATTTTGAACATAAAAGAATTATAATCTATTTTCAAGTTTGTTAATTTTCTTTTTTTTACTACTTCAAATCCACTGTTGAGCCACTCTGGTAAATGTTTTATTTCAGTTATGTAATTTTAAACCCCAGAATTTGCTTTTGGTTCTGTTTTGTAATTTCTGTTTATTAACGTTCTCTATTTGATGTCACATTGTCATGCTACCTTCCTTTACTTCTTTAATCACAGTTTCCTTTAGTTCTGTGAACATGTTTGTATAATGGCTATCTTAAAGTATTTTGTTACTAAATATGATATCTGGTTATTCTCACAAGCAGTTTCTATTGCCTTCTTTGCTCCAGTGTTCCTCCAGTGTGTGGCTTGCAATATTTTTTGAGACTGAACATTTTAGATAATATATTGTAGCAGTGCTGGGTACTGGAATTCCCCTCTAAGACTTGTTTGTTATTTTCTTGTTTATTTTTCAGTGATTAGATTTGAGTGAAGTCTATTTCTCCCACCCCCTACTCCCTATCCCTACTCCATAGTGTTAAACCTCTGATGTTGCTCCTTAGGGAGATACAGACTTGGGTATGACCACAGTCACCCTGAGATGACCGTAGGATGAATCATATTGGTTCAGTTCTCTTTCTTTCCCTGTTGACTCCTAGCTGTTTAACTCTGCTAATTGCCTGCTGATCATTCTGTTGTTTTCAGCAATTCCCTAGGGCATAAATTTCTTTATAAAGTAATCCAATCAAATTATGACTCCTTTGGAGACACAGTTCCCGAGGTTCATGTTTGAGATTTGTTCTGACCCCAACAGGATTTCTCCCAACTGTTTTATTCTCCAGTTCTCTCCTGCAGACAAGTTGGCCTACCACGTAGACAGTATTGTCTTAAGACTTAGACCCATATGCATCAATTGCCTCTCACCAGAGAGGGCCCTTAGGTTTGAATTTCTCCACTCTCTATCGCAAATGAAGTCAGTTCCTTTGGGAAGAGATTAGGAGCTACTTGTTGTATGGCCTGCTTCTCTCCCAGGCAAAGTCTCTGAGACAGCTCTCAAGCTGGAGTTGAGGATGATGACAAGCTTCTTTCTGCTCTAGCTGAGTCCTCAGTGGAGTTGGGGGATCAAGGGTGTGACATCAGACTGGGGTCTTCTTGGTTTACCTCTTCTGATATGGAACCATCAGCCCACAAGCTGCGGTGGCACAAGAGTGATCAGGGCCCTAGTATTTTCAGCCTCCTCTGTTGCATAGCACAGGCTGAGAGGAAGAAGGGAGCCCTCACCTCTCACCAGCACTTGCCTGGAACTAAGCCTGGGCAACAGGCAGCTGAGGGCAAGATGAGAAATGCTGATATCCTGCTCCTCCCAGGAAGAAAGCAGTGGGAGCTGGGGGAAGAGAGAACCCTGTGTTCTTGGCCGCAGCCATCTGGAGTGGAGTCTCTACACTCAGCTGAGCAGGAGGGATGAGGCAAAGAGCCTCACTGAGCTGGGAGGGGAGAGGAAGGAAGAGGTCTTGGGGCAGATACCAGAGACTTGCTCCTTTCCTGCTGAATATTCATAGACTTGCTTGAAGATATTTTTCTTTCTTTTTTTTTTAAATTTATTTATTATTATTATACTTTAAGTTGTAGGGTACATGTGCATAACGTGCAGGATTGTTACATATGTATACTTGTGCCATGTTGGTGTGCTGCACCCATCAACTCGTCATTTACATCAGGTATAACTCCCAGTGCAATCCCTCCCCCCTCCCCCCTCCCCATGATAGGCCCCGGTGTGTGGTGTTCCCCTTCCTGAGTCCAAGTGATCTCATTGTTCAGTTCCCACCTATGAGTGAGAACATGCGGTGTTTGGTTTTCTGTTCTTGTGATAGTTTGCTAAGAATGATGGTTTCCAGCTGCATCCATGTCCCTACAAAGGACACAAACTCATCCTTTTTTATGGCTGCATAGTATTCCATGGTGTATATGTGCCACATTTTCTTAATCCAATCTGTCACTGATGGACATTTGGGTTGATTCCAAGTCTTTGCTATTGTGAATAGTGCTGCAATAAACATACGTGTGCATGTGTCTTTATAGCAGCATAATTTATAATCCTTTGGGTATATACCCAGTAATGGGATGGCTGGGTCATATGGTACATCTAGTTCTAGATCCTTGAGGAATCGCCATACTGTTTTCCATAATGGTTGAACTAGTTTACAATCCCACCAACAGTGTAAAAGTGTTCCTATTTCTCCACATCCTCTCCAGCACCTGTTGTTTCCTGACTTTTTAATGATCGCCATTCTAACTGGTGTGAGATGGTATCTCATTGTGGTTTTGATTTGCATTTCTTTGATGGCCAGTGATGATGAGCATTTTTTCATGTGTCTGTTGGCTGTATGAATGTCTTCTTTTGAGAAATGTCTGTTCATATCCTTTGCCCACTTTTTGATGGGGTTGTTTGTTTTTTTCTTGTAAATTTGTTTGAGTTCTTTGTAGGTTCTGGATATTAGCCCTTTGTCAGATGAGTAGATTGCAAAAATTTTCTCCCATTCTGTAGGTTGCCTGTTCGCTCTGATGGTAGTTTCTTTTGCTGTGCAGAAGCTCTTTAGTTTAATGAGATCCCATTTGTCAATTTTGGCTTTTGCTGCCGTTGCTTTTGGTGTTTTAGACATGAAGTCTTTGCCCATGCCTATGTCCTGAATGGTACTACCTAGGTTTTCCTCTAGGATTTTTATGGTATTAGGTCTAACATTTAAGTCTCTAATCCATCTTGAATTAATTTTCGTATAAGGAGTAAGGAAAGGATCCAGTTTCAGCTTTCTACTTATGGCTAGCCAATTTTCCCAGCACCATTTATTAAATAGGGAATCCTTTCCCCATTTCTTGTTTCTCTCAGGTTTGTCAAAGATCAGATGGCTGTAGATGTGTGGTATTATTTCTGAGGACTCTGTTCTGTTCCATTGGTCTATATCTCTGTTTTGGTACCAGTACCATGCTGTTTTGGTTACTGTAGCCTTGTAGTATAGTTTGAAGTCAGGTAGCGTGATGCCTCCAGCTTTGTTCTTTTGATTTACGATTGTCTTGGAGATGCGGGCTCTTTTTTGGTTCCATATGAACTTTAAAGCAGTTTTTTCCAATTCTGTGAAGAAACTCATTGGTAGCTTGATGGGGATGGCATTGAATCTATAAATTACCTTGGGCAGTGTGGCCATTTTCACGATATTGATTCTTCCTATCCATGAGCATGGTATGTTCTTCAATTTGTTTGTGTCCTCTTTTATTTCACTGAGCAGTGGTTTGTAGTTCTCCTTGAAGAGGTCCTTTACATCCCTTGTAAGTTGGATTCCTAGGTATTTGATTCTCTTTGAAGCAATTGTGAATGGAAGTTCCTTCATGATTTGGCTCTCTGTTTGTCTGTTACTGGTATATAAGAATGCTTGTGATTTTTGCACATTAATTTTGTATCCTGAGACTTTGCTGAAGTTGCTTATCAGCTTAAGGAGATTTTGGGCTGAGACAATGGGGTTTTCTAAATATACAATCATGTCATCTGCAAACAGGGACAGTTTGACTTCTTCTTTTCCTAACTGAATACCCTTGATTTCTTTCTCTTGCCTAATTGCCCTAGCCAGAACTTCCAACACTGTGTTGAATAGGAGTGGTGAGAGAGGGCATCCCTGTCTTGTGCCAGTTTTCAAAGGGAATTTTTCCAGTTTTTGCCCATTCAGTATGATATTGGCTGTGGGTTTGTCATAAATAGCTCTTATTATTTTGAGGTACGTTCCATCAATACCGAATTTATTGAGCGTTTTTAGCATGAAGGGCTGTTGAATTTTGTCAAAAGCCTTTTCTGCATCTATTGAGATAATCATGTGGTTCTTGTCTTTGGTTCTGTTTATATGCTGGATTATGTTTATTGATTTGCGAATGTAAGGACCATTTATAGAGGCTTTAGTTTGTTTGGCTTTTTTTTTTTTTTTTTTTTTTTTGATGATTTTCACCCACTTCACTGGTGAGCAGGTCACTGGAGTTCCTTATGCTGTCATGCCAGAAGTGGGACTCCAATTACTAGTTTTATATATATAACTTTTGTAATTAATGAAAATGTAAAATGAGAAGGAAACAATCTGGAAGTTTTGTTTATACCAAACCTGCTAATTTATACATGTAGAAACTGAGGTCTAAATTCAGTGGCTCAAGCTGATTAGTAGCAGGGCTTAGACCTACATCTATTTCTATGTATACTCATGTTCTTTTTCTTGCATCAACCTTGACCTTCTTCTGCCTCAGCCAACTTCTTCTGGTATCGTTACCCTGTCCCCTGGCCCCAGGCCCCTTTCTAGTACTAGCCATACCTCTCTTGCTCTAGGATAGCATGCCCCAGGGGTTTCTGTTACTCTTCAGCTACTTCTTTTTTATTTTATTTTATTTTTTTCGAGATGGAGTCTTGCTCTGTCACCCAGACTGGAGTGCAGTGATGTGATCTCAGCTCACTGCAAGCTCCACCTCCCAGGTTCTCCTGCCTCAGCCTCTCAAGTAGCTGGGACTACAGGCGCCCGCCACCACGCCTGGCTAGTTTTTTGTATTTTTAGTAAAGATGGGGTTTCACCATGTTAGCCAGGATGGTCTTGATCACCTGACTTCGTGATCCGCCTGCCTCAACCTCCCAAAGTGTTGGGATCACAGGCTTGAACCACCGCGCCCAGCCTCTTCAGCTGCTTCTTACTACAGGGAGCTGCTGCAATGTAATAAGGCAACAATATTCCAGTCCACTATAAAACCATACCGCTCTTACCTGTACCCAGTAGGTAGAAAGGTATTAAAATTAATAAATATCTTGGGGGAATGAAGGGGAAAAAAGTATTTAAGTGTATTTATTACCATGGAACTCTATACTTATAATGATAATTGTGGTAAATTATATTTATAGTTTTCCTAAATAAAAAAAAACTTAATAAATGTTGGTCCCAATGGTGCACAAGAAAATGTATGCCTGTCGTGGATAAAGGGGGATGTGATCATTGTAAAGAGTGTCTGCAGACCAAGGAGGATTTTCAGGACAGTGAAAATGCTCTGCGTGCTATTATAATAATGGATACATGTCATTACACATCTGTCCAAACCCATAGAATGTACAACACCAAGAGAGAATGCTGATGTAAGCCGTGGACTTTGGGTGATACTGATGTGTCAATGTGCCACTCTGTTGGGGCATGTTGATAATGGGGGGAGGCTATGCAGATGTAGGAGCAGGGGTTATATGGGAAATCTCTATACTTCCTGTCAATTTTGCTGTGGGCCTAAAGCTGCTCTTAAAAAATATTTAGTCTTAAAAAAGGGGTATCTGCCCAATGGCTCAAGAGAGGTACCTAAAAAGTATATAGGCTGCAATGCAGGTGCAAATTAAAACCACATTGAAGGCGGGGCACTGTAGCTCAAGCCTGTAATCTCAGCACATTGAGAGGCCAAGGCAGGTGGATGGCTTGAGGTCAAGAGTTTGAGACCAGCCTGGCCAACATAACTAAACCCCATCTCTACTAAAAATACAAAAATTAGGTGGGCATGATGGCATGCATGTGTAATCCCAACTACTAGGAAGGCTGAATCAGGAGAATCACTTGAATCTGGGAGGTGGTGGTTACAGGGAGCCATGACCGCACCACTGCACTCGAGCCTGGGTCACAAGAGAGAGGCTCAATCTAAAAAAAAAAAAAAAAAATACCGCATTGATTGAAATATCATGACCCCTATTATACTAGCTAACATGTAAAAGAGAACTAAATATTGGTGAGGATGTGAAACAACTAGGACTCCTGACAAGAAGGTAAATTGGTGCAACCACTTTGTTTGGCACTATCTATTAAAGCTGAGTGAGTGCTAATTCTAAAACCTAGCAGTTCCACTCTGAGATACATACCCCACTGAAATGCACACACATCTTCACCAGAACACCTGTACCAGAATGTTCATAGCAGCACTACTTCATGAAAGCAAAAAATTACAAATGATCCAAAGCCCACTCCTACCCAGAAAGCAATGCTCACATGCAGGACATTAATTAAAGAATCGTCATCCATGGCGGGAGGGGAGGGAGTAGAATTGGGCAGAGAGAAGCCGGGTGGGCTGCAATGCAGGTCATCGTGGCCTCAGCTGACCCCCACGGGAGAGCTCTGAATCTGGGATAGCGCTTCCTAGTTGTCCCAAGTTAGAGTGACAGGGCTAGGCCTTCATACCCCACATGTCAATCAGCACTGGATGTGGACTGCCCAGCAAAGGAGTGTGACCTGGGCAAAGCAGCTCTCCTCCACTGAGACAGCAGGGGAATTTGTCCTGCAGTCCTAAAGAGGGAAACTAGGCACCACGAAACAATAGAATGGATAAGTAAAGTGAAGCATATTCACCCAGCAAACAAATTAGAGTAAATTTGCCCAAGGAAATACAATGCAGTAATGAAAATAAGCAAAACACAATCATACATACATATTGATGAAGATGTGAAGAGAATAAGCAAACCGTAACCATACAAACATACTGATGAAGATATGAAGCCAGATTCAAAGGAGAACATAAGGTTGGAGCCCATGTGATGAAAGCTCAAAAACACACACACAATCCATGATTAGGATAGTGGCTTCTCTGGTAGTTGGGCTAGAAGTGAGAGGGGCCACAGGAGGAGCTGCTAAGATTCCATCTTGATCTGAGCTCAGGGGACCCCGGGTGTCACCACCTGTTGAAAGTCACTGAGCTGCACACATATGACCTGCACATTTTTCTGCACGTATTTTATACTACAATTAAAAGTTTTAGTGGTTGGCAGGGGCGGAGGAGGGGGGAAGTGGCGAGTGATGGCTCAGCAGGTACCAGGTTTCCTTTTGAGGTGGTAAAAATGTTTTGGAATGAAATAGAGATGTTTATTGTGAAACACAGAGAGTATACTAAACGCAACTGAAAGCTACACAGGGTGAGCATCCCTAATTCAAAAATTCAAAATCTGAAATGCTCCGAAATCTGAAGCTTTTTGAGTGCTACCTTGACACCAGAGGTGGAAAATTCTGCACATAAGAGTACTTACCACAAACTTTATTTTCTGTATAAAATTGTTAAAAATATTATAAAAATTACATTTAGGCTATGCATATAGGGCGTATATGAAATATAAATTAATCCCAAGTTTAGACTTGGGTCCTGTCCCCAAGATATCTCATTGTATACATACAAATGTTCTAAAATCCAAAAACATCCAAAATCTGAAGCACTTCTGGTCCCAAGTATTTCAAATAAGGGAATACTCAACCTGTCTTTTCACATGGTTCATTTTATGTTATGTGAATTTTACCTCCACAAAACTTTTAAAAATTAAGACTTTAAAAAACAGAGAAAAATAGAAGTCTCTGTTGAGTTGAGAAAAGGATGGAGCAATAGACAAAGAGGGGTAAGCAGTGAATTAATCACAAAGTGTATGTCACATAAGCAAGAGACTATTTGGCTGTTATGGCCTGAAGGAAGGAGGAAGTTTCACTTGCTTTCATCCTCTCCTCCATCCAATTACCCACGAGCTAGGCCTGCATGGAAGGAGAGAGGAGAGTGGAAAACAGAATTAGAGTCATCAAGGTTACCCTTCATCCTCACACCCTTCCTTTTGTTGTCTCCCCACAGAGTTTGGTGGGTTTTGGGGCCAAGGCAGACCTAGAAGAGATGTGGCAGGTGCAGCGTTGGAGGCAGATTAAAGGAGAATAATAAAGAGAATCTTCCCACTGACTCACTCATCCATCCTAGTTCAACAAGGTAGCTCCCATTACGGGGGTTATTTTATTTATGTAGCATTGCGACCCAACAATGCCAGTTAAATCAGGCATCACTCTATGGCCGATCCCAAGGTTTCTTTAGAATTGTTACGCTCAGCCATTGCTCCCTGAATTTTATATTACTAAAGATAACTCTGCTTTGTTTGACAAAATGCATCTGGAGTACAGAATCTTAAAAGAGAACGTGCCCAGATGGTAGAGGTATTTAAGGAAATACAGTCTTCCAGTTTGGAAATTTGTAACCCCCTCTGATTTCATTTGTATGCTTTTCCAACTCCCCCTGTTTGTTGCCCTTACACCCTGTTCAAGTTGCCAGGGGAGTTGTGTGGTGTAGCCAAAGTAACCATGAAACCTCCCTATGCTACCCCCCACCACACACACACACACACACACACACACACACACACACACTTCACACGCTTCACCCTCCAACCATAACTCACTCAAACTCCAATAATCATTTATATCCTGAAAAGGAACTTAAAATAACAAATACCAAAGTTGTATGAACCTCCACATGTTGTGTTTTTGTCACTACATCTAATTACTATTCACACCAAAGGTAAAAAATATAAATGGGATTCAGTGGCAGATTGCTTACAGTTGAAGGCTTCCTTTTTAATAGAGAGGAGAATAAGGATTTGCACCTTTCCCCCTCCGCTAGAAGGTGAGTTGAAATTGAAAGTGGCTTTAAAGATGTGTTCCTTCCTGATTGTCTTCCTTTTCCTTGCAGTAATAATTATTCTTGGCTAATAATGTTGGCTTTTAAGACAGGTAATTAGTGCTTCCAACACAGTCATTGAATTTCCTGAAAGCAAAGACCTGCATTCTATAATCTGGGTCCCCATTAACTGACCAAGGACTGAATCTCAAACTACCAGAGGCAAGAATTCCCCTGTATTTGCATCAGTTAGGCCACACCTGGGCTGGGGCAGCCAGCTCTCAGGAGACTGATTTCAGGGGAGTAATAAAGAATAGATCCACATTCAGGGGCAGAAGACCAAGTCAGTGAGTAAATGTGTACTCTGGATCTTAAAATGAAGCCATGGAGAATTAGGGAGTCATTGGTCTAGAAAAGAGAGTAGGACTTTAAGTCCCAAAGTCTGAGTTTTATGTGAAATGATCTCTGAAAAGCAGAAAAATGTCTCCTATAAAAGGAGTATCATTAGCCAGAGAGGTACCTCCCCCAGCTATTCACCACTCTCCAAAGCAAAGGATGGGGAAAGTCTCACCATTTGTTCTGAGAAGCCCCTGGTCCCTGCAGTGACTTGCTGAATTCAAGAAGCCCTCCAGGGAAGACATCCCCATCTTCTTCTCACTCTCTTGGTCTGTTGTTTTTCTAGCCTGGGTTACCCAGAGTAGAGCCTGAGATAAAGGCTTATGTGACAGTAGTTTCTTTGAAAGGGTGATTCTAGGCAGCAGGGCTGAGGACAGACAGAACAGGAGGGAAAGCAAGCCGATACCAGGATGTATTTGCATTCTTCAATGGGCCCTCACTCTGGGACCACTTACATCTCATGGAATCACCTGAGAAGTCACAACCAAGTCTCTGGAGTAAGAAAGGGAAGTAAGACATTTATTGATCAGATCCTGCCCCGCATTTGTCCAGGGGTCCCCCAAGAGACATAAGCTCACCTGCATTTCACAGCTGAGCATTTGTGAGTATTGAGCAATTCTTTGGGCATGCCACACTGTGTGACAAAAATTCCTGAGGCCCAGGCTGCAGGAAGCTTGTCAAAGCCTGCATAGATTGACTGCCACAGCAGCAGTCATTTAAGTAAGAGGCAAAGCCAAGAGCACGTGGGGTGGTGCACAGGAAGTATCTCATACACTGCAAGAGAGTAAGTAATGGGTAGGGCAGAGGTAGGAAGACGCCGTTCTGGAATTCACAGTCATTTCTTGAGGGTATAGTAGTAAAGACCTGACTGCCCATTTCTGACCCAGGGATGCAATTTCCTATTTCCTTCTCTAGAATGTTCTTCAACTACTATCAACTGGGCTTGATTTACATCACCTGAAATTCTGCCTGGATCCTCAGACACACACCCTGTCTCCCTCTGACCTGATGGAATACATGAGGCTGACCCAAGCCCATTATTTAAGATTCTGGACTTTTTCTGTTTCCCCCTGTTGGAGGAATCAGAACCTCTAAACACACCCTCCTTCTGTAGTCCTAGAATTTCTCATGATGACCTTCCTCTTGCTTCTATGTGTACCACCAGCTGTCCCCTTCGGACCTGGCCTTGATCCACGACCTGGCCTCCTCACTTTCTGTGTTCTTCTGTCCTCCTCATTCTAGTCATTCTCTTCCTCTTCTCTTCAACTTCTTTCCTTTGGGCTAAGCTTCCCTGGGGGATACCCTATATGCAGTGTAAATTAGATCTGGGAAGTCGATGCAAATACAATATTGATTTTTTTATGCAAGATTAGTGAATAGTCTGTTTTCACTTGCTGAAGTTACTTTAACAAAATGAAGCTGAAGTTCTTTAATATGAGGCAACCCCAAAAAGTAAATGCATAAAGATGAAATCATAAAGACATGTAATTCTAAACCAGCCTATTGGTGTCTCACGTATTAACTCAGACTCAAGGAGACCTGAAAAACAGAATTTTGAAAGAGGCATAATTTCTGCTAAACTTCATTCAGTCTCCCTACATCTCTATTTCATGGAATAAATCCCAATTTCCTTCATTCTTTACATAGCATGTGGTCACCTGTAAACCGGGTTTCATTTACAGTAATCACCTCTGATTCCTAGTGCTTTTCCCTGGCTATTAATAAAGGTTTTCTAATTCCATTAGGGGTTTCACCTGGTTATTTCTGAAAGTTCACAAGGAGTGACAAACATTTGCTTATAAGTGTTTTTTCCATGTTCTTCTTCCCGCCCTGGTTCACCACATTGTTATTACTACCCCCTACAAAGCCACTGGAGGTGATCCTTCCACATCATCACCATTGCTATTTGGTGTCTGTTCCACTCCAGTGAAAAGTAATTCTTTCATGCAAACTAATGCCAGGAAGGTCCATTTCAGGAAACATGCCAGGACTCACATGAAAATAATTTCCAGGTCCCTCATCCATCTGTCTTTTCTGGTCTCCTTCTCTATGTGCTCATCTTTAGCTGTGGAACATTCTGGAAATGGTGAAGTCCCTTCAAGCCAGATTTAGAGTACCCTCATTGTTTCACTACACTTTCTGATGCCTTTTCTACTTATTCAGCACCAGGGGAAAAAGCTTCTATTGAATGCATGAAACATGAAACACTTTTTTTCCTTAGAACTATAGATTCGAGGAAAAAGAAGGAGAGGAGAGGCAACTCACGTTTATGAACAACAGGTGAGAAAAAGGAGGCTCAGGGACCTTCCTCACCTGCCCATGCTTACCCATGTGGAGCCAAGATTTAAATCCGGGACTTTCCAACCACAAATCAATTCCTCTCCCTCTCCCTCTCCCTCTCCATCTCGCTACCCCCCTCCCCCTCCCCCATCTTCCCACTCCCCCTCTCTCCCTCTTTGCCCTCCGTCTTTTTCTCTCTCCTTCCCTCCTTCTCCCTCTGTTTTCTCTCTCCCTCCCTCCCTCCTTCTCCCTCTCTGTTTTCTCTCTCTCCCTTTTTCTCTTTTTCTGTCTCTCTTTCTCTCCCTCTCCCTTCCTCTCCCTCTCTCTCCTTCTTTCTCTCTCTCACTTTTTCTCTCTTTCTCTCTCTACATATCTCTCTCTCCTTTCTCTCCCTCTGTCTCTCCTTTCTCTGTCTCTTTTTTCTCTGTGTCTCTCTGTTTTCTCTCCCTCCCTCTCTCTCTCTCCTTCTCTCTCTCTTCATCTCTCTCTCTCTCTCTCTCTCTCTCTCTCTCTCTCTCTCCCTGCCTTCTCTCTTACCCTCCCTCCCTCCCTCTCTCTGTCTCCTTCTGCAGTAGGTTGCTTCCTGGTCTCTCTGATTATCTTCTTTTAGCCTCCACTGATATAGCTAAATGTAGTTTTCTGTCATTACTTTGTTGGCATCTCAGGTAAGATTTGAGTATAAAACTAACTCCATTTTCCCTATGGATACCTCCTTTCCTTTTTCCTTTAAGCTAGCCCTGAGCCTAGACTGCCTTTCATATTACACTGGCAGATCACCTGCTCCTCACTCCCTCTGTGGAAACCACTGGTGAGGAGTAATCAAAGCACGGTGCACCCTGTCAAGTGTCTCCAAACGAAACAGAGCTCACATGGCATGCACTTCCTTTGTGACCTACCAAGACTCACATACAGGAAATTATATTTCTGCATCTTCCTTTATATGCATACCCAAGTGATATTGTTCTTACTGTAGAAATCAAAACTTGGAGAGACCCTACAGCCATTGTGTCTGCCTCTTCTGTTTTAAAGATAAGGAAAATGAGGTTAAGCAACCAGTACAGGCTCTCACAGCCTTTCCTCAGGTCACAGAAGTTAAGGCTGGAGCCAAGAACTTCAGGGCTTCCAAACTGAGCTTCTCCTAGTATCTTTTACTGCCTTTGTATGGATCCATTGTGCTGAAAACATCTGCTCCCCTGAGCTCAGCTAGGACAGTGACTAGTTAATATAGTTAACGCCAGGAACTTTCAGCCAATGTATGGAAGAGTTCAGTCTTTGAGTAGACACCTTATGAATACACAAACCACCACTCCCTTCTGAGTTCTTCATAGCACATTGTTCTTACAGAATCCCAGGGGACACCAAGAAATTTTTTGCCTATATAAAATTAACTAGCAACAGTAAATGGTGAAGTCCCAATTAAATAAGCATGGGTTAAAAGCCAGTCATCTGTTAAGATGGTGCAGGGTGTTCCCATCCCCATGTTTAATAAATGATTGCTGAATCTACAATTCCTCTAAAGTTGATGGGAAAGTTTCCATCTTTCAGACAAGAACATATTATCCATGGTTAAAGGACATCCCAGGCCCTCCAGCAAATGCCTTCTGGAATCATCTCCACATTCAGACCCATTGTAAACAACAGAGGGGCAATACTCAGGCTTCACAAAAGCCATTCATTCCCCTTGGCAGAGGCGGGGAGAGAGGGCTGGCCAACCTTGGAGAAACCTTGTTTACATCTTCAAGGTAGCTACTGCCCTCTAGTGTTGGTATGGGAATAAAGCAAAAAAAAGTACACCTGGTTGAAACAAAACCCAACTTCACAAAGTTTTTCAATTATTGATGTGTCTCAGCAGCCTCAGTAGGAGCTTGGAAACATCATCAGGTGAGGATATTGCACTGGGACTGACTTGTTGTGGCTCCCAAGGTTTCTTTTCTTTTTCTTTTTCTTTTTTTTTTTTTTTTTTTTTTTGAGACGGACTCTCACTGTGTCACCCAGGCTGGAGTGCATTCTCTTTCCTGGGTCCAACCAAGACTCACATACCATCTCAGCTCACTGCAACCTCCACCTCCCAGGTTCAAGAGATTCTCCTGCCTTAGCCTCCCAAGTAGCTGGGATCACAGGCATGTGCCACCACGCCCAGCTAATGTTTGTATTTTTAGAAGAGATGGGGTTTCACGATGTTGGCCAGACTGGTCTCGAACTCCTGACCTCAAGTGATCCACCTGCCTTGCCTCCCAAAATACTGGGATTACAGGTGTGAGCCACTGCACCTGGCCTCCAAGGTTTCTTTGGAATTTTCCAATATTTGGAAAATTCATATTGTTACTTCCATACTTGTTAAAATACTGAAATGCTTCCATACCAGTTAGCAAAAGGCCACCACCCTCAGCCCTCTGACAACCAGCATCACCACTCCAGAACCAGTTTCCTCCTCTGGACCCCCCAGATCTCACCATCATCCAGTTACTAAAGTTTTAAAGCTCAGCAAAGCAGGAGCCACCAAGACCCGGACCCAGAGTTACAGCTGCAGTGTTAGGTCCGCATTTGAATCGATCTGGGAATTAACTCTTTTAAATATGACACTTCACTTGCTCCTCACCATTCAACTCATGTGCTCATTCATCTGTCTATTCATCATCTATTGAGACCTACAATGTATCACATACTGTGTTAGTCACAATGCATAGGGAAAATGAGGGTTTTATTAGGTCACAGTCTTGTGGGATCCTCCACAGTTAAGATGGTATCTATAATAATTTGGTTAATATTGGCCTAGTGGCCCAGAAGCATCTGCAGCAGATGACCCAGGCTTCTTTTGGAATAAGTTTGGTGGGATGATTATACCATACTATATGTCAGGTGATGAGCATTCAGACCTTGGCTCTGACTCTGAAAACAGGTTGAGCATTCCAAATCCAAATCCAAAAGTCAAAAATCCGAAATGCTCCCACATTCAAAACTTTTTAAGTGCCAACATGTACTCCAAGGAAATGTTCATTGGAGCATTTTAGATATCAAATGTTCAGACTTGGGATGCTCGACTGGTAGGTATAATGCCAGTATCCCAAAATCTTTAAAAACGGGAAATCCAAAACACTTGTGGTCCCAAGCATTTGGGATAAGGTATACTCGGTCTGTAGCTACTGGTCTTTGGCAAGTAACTTTCCCGTGCTCCAGTTTCCTCATTTCTAAAAGGAAGAAAATAACACTTACTCATTAGGTTATTATGAAGGTTAAAGGGGATAGGCTTTAAAAGTCTTTATCGCAGTGCTGGTCATTTAGTAAATTTCATGTGTGTTTGCTAAGTATCTGGATCACAAGGTATTAAAGATTAAACCATATTCACCAGTCATCAGATCAACTATTACTACTATTTTAATATACTGAAGAACAAAAAAGACATCGGTAATCAGAGCAATTCCACTATCCAGTGACAATCAGATGGAAAAACATCTGAAGGGAGAGAGAAATGACAGCATGAAAAATATGAAGAGAGACCAAAAGTGGGTTTTGTCAGTTCACATTTGTAGCCTCAGTTTAATAATTCAGTAGCTGCATTCACTATGCATAGAATTATTTACAGACTAATATGAGCAACTCTACATGGACATATGGTCAAGCTGTATCTGGTCAGTTGACAAGTCATTGTAAACTGGCTAATGGGTTCCTTTGCCTATAACCTGTACCCCCTTTTCATGATTCACAGCCTGTGATTGTGTCCTCCACTTAGTCATAGGACCACAGAACTGGTCAATATGACTTGGGACTGGGAAATATAATGACTCTTAATCACCTCAGGTTGAAGGTGCATTACAGAAAGATGGCAGGCTTCCAAAGAAACATCTTCCTCCACTGGCTACATGTCAGCACATTTGAACCAACAGTATTACAAATGCCTTCTATACCTATGAAGTATTGTTTACAGTTCTTAGAGTGCTTCATGGGACCACACACCTGGAGATAGCTGGATACCTGGAGAAATTGTATTAATTGACTTTGCTCTTAGGAACCACCATTCCAGGAGCGTATTGTTGTAGCGGACATTACTACTCAACAGCTCACCTCTGAAAAGCTAGAAGTATCCCATCTAGTCAAAGGATTAAGATAGTCACTTTTGTAGCAGTTGCTGTGGGAATGATTCAAGACCACTGGCCTGACATTCAGGGAGGAACAGGAATAGTCACCCACATCTGGGTACTCTCACCTCTCCCCAAAATGGGCACCTGTCTAGGCCACCTCCCACTAGAGAGAATGAAACCTGTTAATCCTTCAGAATTGCTCTTTGGAGCCCAAAGATTAATTTGAACTTTCCAAGTTTTGGCTACTTTGAAATAGAAGAGGAAGAAGATTCACAAGCATGAATCACTATTGAAAGTTGAACCATTAAACTTTTAAGAGCCCTTCCCTGCCCCTTAATCTCTTTCATCTACTTAACTCATTACACCAAGAACAGAGAAGTAACAACAAAAAACAGAGACACGCTTTTGGTCTGGTAGAGTTGGGGACCTCCAGGATTCAGATGGACCAAAAATCTGAGACCAAATCTCACACACAAAAAATAGCCTTATATATGCCTCCTTCCTTGAAACCTGAAATTCATGGATAAGTTATTTTAATGTTTGGCCCATTTGAAATGTGGCAAAACTGCCAAATCTCTCTCTGACTACTTAGCACATATTTCAAACTTTAAAACGTCTTTTTATATTTTATCCCTTATGTAACCTGAATGAAAACTGACTAATGCATGGCAAGTCTATTAAACTGAAAGTTGTGTGTATATATGCACACACTATGGAAGGGTTTTTAAAATTATTTTTATATGTCAAAAATATCTCCATGAACTTCCCCAAAATTTAATTTTAAAAAGTTGGGACCGGGCACAGTGGCTCACATCTGTAATTCCAGCACTTTGGGAGGCTGAGGTGGGCAGATCACTTGAGGTCAGGAGTTCGAGACCAGCCTGGCCAACATGGCGAAACCCTGTTTCTACTAAAAATGCAAAAATTAGTCAGGTATGGTGGTGCATGCCTGTAATCCCAGCTACTTGGGAGGCTGAGGTGGGAGAATCGCTTGAACCCAGGAGGTGGATATTGCAGCAAGCCAAGATCACGTTACTGCACTCCAGCCTGGATGACAGAGTGAGACTCTGTCTCAAGAAAAAAAATAATAATTAAAATTAAAAAATGAAATAAAAAGTTGGGCTACCTTTCAGAAATCATCTATTAAACCTACTGGTAAGCATCTATATATTTAAGGATACCTACCAAATATCCTTGTCCTATGACACTTGTCATAACTTAACAATGCACTACCAACATTCTGATGGCAAATCTTTAGCTCATGATAAGGTTGATATTTCCACTGTAAAATATGTAGCACTTAGGTTTTGGAAAATTATCCTACTTAAAACCATTCGAATATCAATCAATATATCATAAAATACATTTTAAAGAAGTATTGTTTTGTCACTTTCAGTATTTTGGGTGTCTATGGAATTTGCTTTCCCTTTCTTTTGGAGGAATGCTTTAATAAAAAACAGTCATTTGTAATTTGCTCATCAACTGCTTATAGTTATGTTTGTAAGTATTTTTATGCAGTTCCTTTGTAATAGAGTCCAATATCTAACTTTTCTGGAAAGCCACTTTATTTGTAGTTTTAATTGACTAGTAAAAATTCCATATATTTATGGTGTACAACATAATGTGTATATATACGTATGTCTGTATATATACACACCCACATTGTAGGGTGACTAAAGCTATTTCACACATGCATTACCTCACAAACTTACCATTTTTTGCATTTTAGGTGGTGAGCTGGAAAGCTATTTTTATAGACCTTTTGTTCATACCCTATTGAAATGATCACTAATGCTGATTTAGAGAAATCTGAATTACTGAGATTATATGTGGTAGGTAAGAAGTGGAGGACAGGGCCATCGTTTTTGAATGGCTCATCCTCCTGAGTGACAGTAGCTGTGATTAAATAAACCTCCCTACCTAGCAAAATCATCAAATGTGGTGACCACATTAACTTTGGTAGAGGACAACTTCTGAAAGAGCTTTGTTTTCTAAAGGAATACATATTAATGGTTTCTGAAATTTTAAAGTATTTTAAGTCAGTAGGACTAAAGGTAAATGGACAGCTAAATGTGTGTTTTCTGGTGAAATGACAGTAAATCCTTGTGCTCCAGCTCATAAACTGAACCTTCCAAGGGTCATAGTATGGTCCTACTAAATAAATCTCTTGCTCATTCTGTAATTAGCAATGACCATAACAACTTTTATTTCTCCATTTAACATTTGTGAGATAGCTTCAGTCTGTTTCATTTCATCATTCATCTTTTTGGAAATCTCACTGCTGCCACAACAGCCATGCATATAAATTCCTCACCATGCCTCTGCAAATCAAACAAAATGTACTTTAAGTTTGCCTCATAATCAAAGGCTGTATGTGATTTATTTTCAAACTGTTCTTAGGGCTGGGCCTAAATGTGACACAACTACACACAAAAACACAATGTTTTGGACAGGGTCAAAGTCCACATAGAGAGAGAGACCTAGCATAGCACAAGACACACAGTAGCCATTCTGCATTCTGTAAATTTGTTTTCGAATGAGATCTATGTAGATAAATTTACCCCACTCTGTCTTCCTTGTCTAAAGGAGGAGGTTTTCATCCTTTTCAAGAGACATTTCTAGGCAAGTTCAGGTGGACTGTCAGCAGGTCAGGTTCACATCCAGTCACATCTTGATCACTCCTGTGGATCCCTAGCTAGGGGGAAGCTTATAGAATCAGAGGCCCATCATAAGACACAATGAATTACAAGATGCCACAAGCATATTTGTCGATGAAAATCTTCACTAGGTAGAAATGGCCAAAACAAAGATCACCAACCCCCAGGGGAAAGGGCTCACCCTTTGCTAAGCTTCCGAAATACTTCAAGCCCTGCAACCAGACGCAGACCCATAAGGACAGGACCTGAGTGAAACCAAGCAGTTTCTGGGGAAGGAAATATTTTCATTGACATTTTTGGGTTACTGTTGCACTACCACTAGTTGTCTCAGAGCTCTAGGGAAATGTTGATCATTTTTCATGGGTTGCTAGTTTTTGTGAGCTTCTGGTTGGGTTGATTTTAAGTTATCAGAGCAATAGAACTTCCCTGACAAATGAAAGTACTACCTATTGGAAGAGTGTCAGTGCTACTCAAAATATGGCTTGAGAATTGACACCATCTGTGTCACCTGGGAGTTTGTTAAAAAATGCAGATTCTTCAGACCCCACCCCAGATTTACTGAATCCAAATCTCTGGGGGTGGGGCCCTGCAGAGTGAGTTTTAACATCTTTCTGGGTGATTCTGAAGCATGCAAAAGTTTAAGAAGCACTGATCCACCTATCCTTTCTGGCTTTCATCCTTGGAGCCAAGACCCTCAATTTGGAGGAGGGGCGGCGATGTTCCCAGTAAATACCACATTTCCCTGCCTCCTCTGCAGCAAAGGGAGGCTGGCTCGGCTGCAAGGCACAGCCCCTTTGCCCATTGCCCTTCCTCCTGCTTCCTGCCTGAAATGTGGATGCGAGGATCAGTGCTTCAACAGCCATCTTAGCCCATGAGGCTGCCTCAGTGATGGAAACTGTGCACTAAAGATCAAGGAGTCTGAAGGCAGGAGTGTGCTCCCAGGGATCAGAAGGCAGCCACACCAGCCCTGGCTTTCCTTCCTCCAGATTCCCTTCATATGAGAGTAAAATAATTTCCACGATAATTAGGTGATACTGGGCTCTTTCTTTTCCTTATTGCAGGGGGATGAGGGGTGAAAGGGAATTCTTTTTCCTAAACTGTAAACTTATTATAAATTGGTTTCTTTGAACTTTCAGTCATATGCCATCCAACACAATCCCAGGTCATTTAGCACAGATGCCTCCTAGAAAAGCCAGATGTGGCAGTGGAGACACCTTTCTCAGGGCTACTGGGATTCTTACCCCACTCACCAATGTCCCTCTTGCTTTCCTGGCCCCTATCTCTTCTTCCATGTAATACTTTCTGTAAAACTGATTAGGTAAAAATCGATTAGGTCTGTAGAAAACGGGCAAGTGCATCATTTCCCTTACCTAATTTATAAAGATAAAAAAATGGTACACTCCTCAAAGAAAAAAAAAAAAAAAAAAAGAGGAGGGAGCCACCACATTTGGAAATCCAGAGCTGACAAGTAACGTAGTAGCAATCCTTTTACAAACAAAAGGTGCATTTTGCGGATTGTCAGGTCATTGTCCTCAGTGTTTATGGCCAATTTACTATCCATCTTGCCTACTCCCTGTAAGTGGAATGAGGCAGGAGGCAGAAACTGTAACCAGTTTTTTCATCACTGTGTCCCCAGGACTTGGCACAGGGACTGGCCCACAGTCAGGGCTCAGTAAGGATTTGCTGAATGAATGAATGAATTAATGAATGAATACTAATCTTTTTATGTTTAAACTGATGCTTCCTCTCATTCTAGTAAAGCCACCAAGGGAATAGTCAATGAATGGTCTCAGGGAACAGAGAATATGTGTCACATTGTCCCATTCCTCAAACTGCAGGCTTCCCCAGAATTGTCATGAGAGCATCACCTTAGGCCTTGTCACCCTTTCCTCACATTACATGTAACCTGGGCCACATCATTTAACCTCTTGAGGTCCCCACGTTGCAAAATAAAAAGTTGAAGGAAGCAATTCTCGATGTTTCTCCCTGCTGATTCAATCAATTGAGGAATACAGAAGAGACCCTAGTGCCTGAAAATAATCTCTGACCCCAGTTCTTAAGGTTTTCTTACAGTTATTTTTATTATTTCGTTTTAATGAACACAAGGTAGCAGGGAACGCTGGGGTTGGGCGTTATTTGTTATATAACTTCAGGATAATGTACTACAAACTTCACAGATAGGCACACCTCTTTCACTAATTATTTTTAATAAAACAAAAGATCAAAAATCAGTATCAGGAGATGACACAATACACTTGGGACTACGGAAAGCAACTATCTCCAAGCTTGGCATCATAGAACACATCATCATGAACTGTGAACAGATTTGCTAAACAAAGGAGAGCCTCATCCTTTTAACCCTCCACAGCCGACATCGGGAGTCTCTTGGGGTAGAACACGAAATGAAAAAGAAGTGGATGACCAGATGCTGTACGTTGTCCCCCAGTGACCTGCCACAGAGACTATATATATATACACATATATATATTTTTTGAGACGGAGTCTTGCTCTGTTGCCCAGGCTGGAGTGCAGTGGCCGGATCTCAGCTCACTGCAAGCTCTGCCTCCTGGGTTTACGCCATTCTCCTGCCTCAGCCTCCTGAGTAGCTGGGACTACAGGCGCCCGCCGCCTCGCCTGGCTAGTTTTTTGGTTTTTTTTTTTTTTTTTTTTTTTTTTTTTTTTTGGTATATTGTAGTAGAGACGGGGTTTCATCGTGTTAGCCAAGATGGTCTCGATCTCCTGACCTCGTGATCCGCCCGTCTCAGCCTCCCAAAGTGCTGGGATTACAGGCTTCAGCCACCGTGCCCGGCCCACAGAGCCTATTTTTAAAGACGCATTTATCTCAGCAGGAGTGACAGCATTTAAGTAGCCAGGTACTCGCGCTAGACAATCCTTCATGAGAAAAGTCTGCAGAGCTTGGATGCACGCTTTACAAAGGCCTGAGTGATAGATCAGATGGGAATTGCCCTTGATTGGTTAGGTGGCTGGTTTAAAGACCCGTAAAGATAATGCAGAAGTGAGAGCTTGGAAACCAAATGGAGTTAGCCCCCAAATTATTGCAGCCACCCCAGCACTCAAAAGTTAATCCGATTTTAAATTTACAAGATCCATCTTAACTAGAAATGCAGGCTCTAATTGTCCTGCAAATTTTTTAAGTGGTAGCTGTTCAATGAATTGTATTATCCCATTAAAGAATAATGTTTTAGATGTGGTAATCCCAGACTCACACAATTCTCTTTTATGAACCTAACCACTGCATCCATATGGAAGGTAAATTACAGCTATATTACATCAAGCCTTTCATTATTGACACAGCATCATGTTAGGTACCCTTATAAAACACTGAGAGAAAGATTAATACACAGTGGTATATATATTTGGAGGAATCAGGGTGTCCAGTCAGAGTCGATATGTCTTCTCTCCCTGTACAGAAAAAAAGGGAGGGGTGTAAATAAAAAGGCGAGGGTTGACAGAAGCAGAGTAAACATTTTAACCATTAAAACTGATCACAAATCGACGGTGGAAAGGTGTTATAAGATTTACCCCTACCAACCCGTTAATTGAGGAAAATTACAGAAAGCTGTCCCGAAGCTCTCATAGGACCTAAGCATTTCTCCAAAACTGAGAAAGCACTCGATGCAGCCATTATTATTCTGTTTGAAATTTTTAGAGATCTCTGACAGGGAAAATGTGGCACTTTATAGCCATTGAGAGCATTGCAAATCAATTCAAAGAACTAGTTCTTGCAGGCTGATGTTCATTCGGCCTGGGCAGGTTCAAGTTCACCTCCACTGGCGGTTGTGCATAGCTCACTGTCCCCTCCATTGTCAGACACTTCTGATGTTCCTCTTCCATGCAGTCAAGACTTCAGTCTATTGTTGACCTTCATCAGACAGGTTTGTCCTAGGCTCCTCCCCCAACCCACACCCCTGTTTATGTTCAAGGCTGGATTTCAGGAAAGAGTTCTCTTAAGCACTGAAGAAAGACATATTTGGCGTCCACTATACTCCCTAACTCCCACTCCAATGGACTCTGTTTCAAAAGCCCTGGACACATAGCATAGATTTCTCATGAGACCCAACCATTCTAACAAATATGGATTGCATTTGCATTTTACTGCTAGAACAAACAAACAAAAAGTATTTACACTTGGAAGAACTGTGGCTACACTTCCCCATCCCCCCCTCAGTCCCCTCATTGTTTGATTCTTGCCAGAAAGAGTACCAGAGGCCACTGAACACATCTCACATTGTTTTGGGGTGAGTGGCAAAGTAAAATGCCAGCGCTGAAGATGGTAAGCTTGAGTTTCACAAGTCATCTATATAATAGAGAGAATTAACTACTCACTCCAACTGCACAAAGAAAGTGTCTGGATTAAGGGGACTGTACAACGTGAGTTTGTTAAGTACATCCTCCCAGCAGAAAGTTAAATGGCTCTAAGAAATTGTGCTTGCATTTCATTTGATCAGACCTCATTTCCTGGGACCTCAAACACCAAGTTCTCTCAAAATATGGCTAAAATGCTGGCAATATTTGCAGATACCAGTTGTGGAAATTAAACCCAAATAAAGTTATATACAAACTTAGTTTACAGAATACCTAACCCATTCAATTTCTTTGAATAGAGCAAAACAGAAATAAATATCCTTCTTAAATGTATCACCTAATTATCATGGAAAGCTTAGGAGACTTAGGAGAAAAGTAGATCTCTATAGATGTTGCTCAAATATTTGGCTTTCCAGACCAGAGTATTCTCAATGCTACCATGCCAGTATTCGAGTGGAAAATATGATAGGTGATACTTTTAAATGCAAAAATATATGTATCCTGTACTTCAAGCCCGATCTTCATATAATGACTCTAACTTCCAGCCAAGTTGATTTGTTAAGTTGTTGGGCTCCAAGGAGCTTTAGGGAGGAGCTTGGGTATTTCTTACCCTCTAATTCCTTTTGAAATGCAAGTAAGTCCTTGCACTTGACTTAGAGAAATGCTTACTCCTGGCATAGTGTGTGCACTCACTGGAGAATCCTCTCCCTGCCTTGGACTGGGAAGACCTGAAGTTAAACACGCAGCTCTGTGATTCTAAGGGTGGCTCAGGGCACCCCCAAAACAGTCACCTGAGTTACAAACATATTGACAGCTGAAGTGGGTCCTAAACTAGGGGTCACAAAGTCAACTTCTCCTCGCATGTTATCCGAGGTGCCCTCTGGACCGTGATAGGCAGGAAGTGTGGATGCATTTTAGTGTCCTGGACAAGATTCTCTTGACCTTTCCTTTTCCCATAGATGGTTCACATCAGGACCCGTTCTCGAGTCTCTGGCAGTCGAAGGGCAATCAGGCCACCCCCAACCAGAGAAGCAGCTGCCAGAAGGATGGGGATCACTTTGGTTATCCCAACAAAAGAAGCAAATATGGTGTTTCCCAGGATGGCGCCAAATTTGCATAATCCATTGAGAATGCCGAAGGCTGTTGCTCTGTAAAAGAAGAAGAATGGAAATAATTCTGACATTCTGAACCTCATTAGATGAACAGGACTGGAATCTTTCTTTTCCTTATTGCAGGGGGAAGAGGGGTACAAGGGAATTTTTTTCCCTAAATATAAAAATAACATATTCTCATTGTAGTCAAATTTGGAAGTACAGAATAATATAAAGATGAATGGATATCTAACCTCTTCACCGAGAGACAATCACTTCTGTTAATATTTTGAAGTATTTTCTTCAAAGAATTTTCTTTTTTGGTTTTTTTTTTTTCCAAAGATATATATTTAAAATTTTTTTACTGGTACTACATGCTTACTATGGAAATCCTGAAAGGATGAAGAAGTATGCAAAGCAGAAAATGTAAGTGTTCCCCCTTTTAACATTCTCAACCCTCCTGAAGCAGAGACTGCCAGTTGCCCCCAAATAGCATTGCCCCAAAGGTAGGACTACATTTCCCAGACTCATTTGCTGCTGAGAATGGCCATGTGACTTAGTTTTGGCCAATGGGATGTAAGTGGAAGTGGCGGCAGTTTTCAAGAAGCTTCCTTAAGGGACATTATGGGTGGGCCTTTTGCTCTGTTCCCCTTCATTCTTTTCCTTCTACCCTGCTTCATGATGGAACACAGATGGTTTCATTTTGGACCATGGTGAGTCCATGCAATGAAAAGCAATGAGATAGAAAGAGCCTGCACTACCCACTCTAGACTTTTTCAGGAAAGAAAAAATGCAATGCTTAACCTTCTCAAGACCACAGCAATGTATTTGAGGTTTCTGTCAGCCACAGCAAAACCTAATCCTAATTATGATCTTTCAATCCCGCTTTCCAGTGAGAACTATTACTAATCATTTATTCTTTCATGACCCCATCTGTATGCAGAGGCAATATTCCCAATACTACCTCTCCCCAAGTGAAATCAAATGTTTCTTTCTCATACCACAAGTGTATTAAGAAAGTGGCTATATTTTTGTACTTAAAACTCTTCTTTCATTTTTGTCTATAACTGTACCACACTGTAGCTTTATAATCACCAACCCAGTCTTTTTCATTTGTTTGTCTTAGTATTTTTGTTTTTGTATTTTCTTGGATCTTTTAACATATGTACTTTTTAAAATAAACTTTTTTCAAGTTCCCAGGGGGGAAAAAAAACTTGTTGAATTTTGAATGAACTCTTTTATGTTAGAAAAAATCTAAATACAATTTGACATTTTTGTAAGATTGAATCTTCTTATCCAAATTAAGTATATCTTGTCTCTTAAATATATATACATCTATTTATATATAATAAAAATATACTAATTATGTGCTATTAATTATATATTATCATAATTATATATAAATACATAATCTATAAATATATACATTTTCTGAGACAGGGTCTGTCTCTGTCACCCAGACTGGTGTGCAGTGTTGTGATCCTAGCTCACTATAACCTTGAACCCCCTGGGCTCTAGCAGCTCTCCCCATCAGCCTCCTGAGTAGTTAGGACTACAGGCACATGACACTATGCCTGGCTAATTTTCTAATATATTTTGTAAAGATGGGATCTCACTATATTGCCCAGGCTGATCTCAAACTCCTGCCTTCAAGCAATCCTTTTGCCTCGGCCTCCCAAGTCACTGAGTTGGCATATATTTATCTTCTCTTATGTGTCTTTTAAAAATATCTCTTAGTAAAGCTTTATGGTTCTCTTCATTTAAGTGTTTCACTTGTCAAGTTGATCCCTAATTGTTTTATGATGTCTCCTGTTATTAAATGGATTTGAATTGCATCTTTAACTTTTTCAATATATTTTAAAACCTATACATAATTTAGTTTTATTACTGACCACCTGACCAAATTGTCTTTTTCTCTCTAGTAGTCTCATTAGTTAATTCTCTTAGGTTTCCTAGATGTAAAATCACATCATATTCAAATAATAATCATTTGTCCTCCTGTTATTTTGTGTAAAACTTAGCAGTTCTTTGACTGAAATGAGAGGGGCTCCAAATATGACACATTGTGTTCTTCCTTAGTTATCTATATCCCAACAGCTCTGTCGCCAATTTTGGAAATATCACTAAGGTTTTTGCAGAATTTCATTTACCCACCTTCCTTACCATTTCACATTCCTTTTTGAACACAGAGCCTCTTATCTTCTCTCCTTAAAATTCACAATTTCCCCTCCACAAAGAAAAACAATTACTAAGTAATGACTTTCACCCTATGCCTTTAAACCAGGCCTCTTCCCATATATGACCTGTGCAAAATAAAAGTGACCCCTGGGCCTCCCTGCCACATTCTCTGCAGATTCCCTGGACTTCATGCTGCCTCCTGAGCTTTATTTACCTCCCTGCCCCTGTGCTATTTCAGTTCTTCACTTTTTTGCCTTATCTCCCATTGGGTCTGTTCTCTCTTGTGGATTACATGACACATATGGTTTTGCCAACTTTTCACTCTTATTTCCTTCTCCTGGACATAGTCTGCTCCCATCCTTTGCTTCTTGCCATCCTTCCAACCTTATCAAGCCCTAGCCTGCCAACTTTCAGGTCTATGCCGTCCCCCATGCAGGAGAAGCTCAACGTAAGAGACGTTTGTTTCATGGAACAGCAGAAAGACCACGATGGCCATGCACAGCATGAGATTCAGGGAGCAGGTAGACTTCTGACCAAAGAAACCCAAACCAGTCCCTGAGGAAAGCCCATGGAAGAACTAACCTCTGGTTGGTGGAATACAGCTCCACTGTGATCACATCCAGAGCATTCCAGGCTGCAATGCTTGTCCCACAGAACAGGCACTGCCAGCTGACCATCGCAGACTGGCTGTTGCCAAAAAACAGGAAGGAGCAGCAGACTGCAGAGATTAACATGGAGCCACCTGCAGAGGGAGTTCAAGGTCAAAAAGAAACATGAGGCCTGTGTCTTGCACACGGCTATCACTCACAGTTCTCATCCCATCTCCCAGCCTCACTGGTACACCTGAAGCCAAGGCTCCCTGAAGTATCAGGTTCATCCTCCACACAGAGAGAGCACAGCTGGAACCCTCCCATGGCATCCCAGCCATGGCATTAGAGCCCTCTGCATGGGTCGGATCACCAGACTTAGGAAGGCTTCTGAAGTCACCACACTAAGGTGTTGCCCAGCTCAGAATGATGGGACAGGGCAGATAGGGGCATTTGTTGAGAATCTATTATGTACCAGACATTGTTCTAGGTGCTTGAGCTACATCAGTATCAGTCAAAAAACAAAAACAAAACCTCAGTCTGGATTTGAAACCAGGATGTCAAAGAGATCTGTGCCTCTTGTTCAATGCAGCATTATTCACAATAGTCAAAATATGTAGTCAACCTAAGTGGCCATCAACAGATGACTGGATAAAGAAAATGTGGTTTACATACACAATGGGATACTATTCAGACATTAAAAAGAAAGGAATTCTGGCAGTCGCAGTGGCTCACACCTGTAATCCCAGCACTTCAGGAGGCCAAGGTGGGTGGATCACTTGAGGTCAGGAGTTCGAGACCAGCCTGACCAACATGGTGAAACCCTATCTCTACAAAAAATACAAAAAGTAGCCAGACTCGGTGGTGCACACCTGTAATCCCAGCTACTTGGGAGGCTGAGGCACGAGAATTATTTGAAGCAGGGAGGCAGAGGTTGCAGTGAGCCGAGATGGTGCCACTGCACTCCAACCTGGTGACAGAGCAAGACGCTGTCAAAAAAAGAAGAGAAAAAGAAGGAAAGAAGGAGGGAGGGAAGGAAGTAAGGAAGGAAAGAAGGAAGGAAGGAGGGAATGAAGGAAGGGAGAGAGAGGAAGGTAGGAAAAGAAAAGAAAAGAGAACAGAAGATAAAGGAATTCTTCCATTTAGGACAACATGGATGAACCTGGAAGGCAGGATGCTAGGTACAGTCCATGGGGTAAGCCAGGCACAGAAACATCATCTCACTTTTTGAGATCTACTACATAGCATGGTGACTACAGTTACTAACAATGTATTGTATATTTCAAAATTGCTGAGAGTAAATTTCAAATATTCTCATCACAAAACATATATATGTGTGGTGATGGATACGTTAATTAGCTTGACTTAATCATTCCACATCGTATATATGCATCAAAATATCACATTGTACCCCGTAAAAATACACAATTGTAATTTATCCATTGAAAATAAAAACATAATTTTAAAAATCCATTCTCATGGAGCTTATAACCTGGTGAGAACACACCTGTACATGGGCTACTGAAGGGAAACCTGAAGAAAGGCGGTGCTATTCTGCATTTACCAGAATCCCCACCCCAGAGATCTGACCTGCCCTTTTCAGCCCTACTCTATACTCTGTGCTCTATACATGTGTTCTGTGAACAATACTCTCTACTCACTAACCCCATGGACTTTCTTATCAGTTGGGAGGGGAAAGTGGCTGGAGTACCTCTTCCCAACTCCTCCCCTGGGGTAGAAGGCCTTTTCTGGCAATGGCTGCATCCCTCCAAGACCCCAGTTCCTCCCAGGTAGCTCTTGTTCCATGGTTCCAGCCCCCATGGAGCTCTGTGGGTGCAACTGCTCCCCCTTGTCCTCAAAGCCATAGAGGTGGTAACTGCTTCTCACTTTTGCTAGTGTCTGGGTGCCTCACCTGCCTTATTTGTTTCCACAACCCTGCCCACACCTCTAAAAGCCCTATGAGTAAGGTTTCCTTACTAGAACTATCTGGGTGAATCCCTTTTCCCCTCCGGGAATCTAAGTATGCAGTCCATGAGGTTGGCCTCGCAGGGCTCCCAGCAGGGTGGAGAAGTGCAGCTCAGATCTCTGGGGTGGAGATGGGAGTGAACAGAAAATGAGCAGCACAGCCCTTATAGAGCTAATAAGAGATCCCACCCAAAGAAGACTGTCAAATGCTGCCCAAATCCAGTAAGTTCAGCCCGGAGGAACTTGGTATGCAAGCTCCAAGTCCAAGGTGGATGCAGAGCATGGCAAAACAGGTTGCAGCCCAGGAAAGTGACTGGCGATGAGGTGGAAATAGGGTAAACAGAAAGGTGGGAAGGAAGCAGGTCTCAAACAACCAATCAGAACAGAGGGCATGAGTGCCCCACCAGGCACCAGGACCCTGCGGGAGGAAGGTATTCCAGTTGGCAAGAAGCCAGAGACCAACCTGGCCTCAATAAGAAACACCTCCCCAGGGATGGGCCTCAGCCCGGAGTGTCACCCTCAGACCTGGGGCTGCAAGACTAGTGCCAATCCTTGCTGATGAACTAGGAAATGATAACTGCCCAACTGGATCCTGCCCACTCTGGGAAGCGGTAGGGCTGTGAGCAGGTGCCTGGTGACCTTTTTCCACAAGCTAGGAGAGAACTAGAACAGGGGAAACTGGAATGCCTAGGACCCCAAGTGCTCTGTGGACAATACCCTGTACATCCATACATCCCTCAGAGGGGCCAGCCACGGGGCTTGGCTTACAGTAAATGCTGGCAAACACTTGATAACCACAAAACATGATCATCTGACAAACCAGCTAATACTAATGAAGGCCTTTCCTGATCCTTCAACTCCGTTAGATGTTCCTACTATAAGTCCCCAGGGCCCAGTGTACTTCCACTTCTATAATTCTTATTCCTCTTGTAATTGGGAGGCTTGGGTGCAAATGCCGGCTTACGTACTACCTGTGTGACCATGAGTGAGTTGCTTCACATTTCTGTGAGCTGTTTCACTGTCCCCGTCTCTAAAATGTTGATTAAATTAGTGCCTACATCATAGGGTTATCGTGAGGGTTCAATGCGTTAATATTGAATATTCAATAATAATAAGCATGTCATAGTGTTGAGGTAAATGAAATTTCTAGTTGAAGTCTGCCTCTCCCAACAGATCATTTGCTCCATAAGCACGGGGATATTGTCTATTTCAATTACTGTTGCATTCCCATTGCCTCCCACCCAGCCTTGAGAGAATAAGTACTGTATAAATAAATGTTACTGAATGAATAAATGAGTGGGTAACAGCCTAATCAGGAAAACTTCTACTCCACTGATAACAAGAAATGACTTGCACACTACAAAGAGCCCAGCAGATTAAGCAGAACAAAAATGTGCTTGCAGATTTTCTAGCGGGGTTGGTCTGAGAGCTGGGGATAGGGCTATTTCAAAGTGGTTCCCCCACATCCCATATCCCAGTGAAATAGGTATTAATTGAGCACCTCATCTTTACCATGCACTGCCAATATCACAGTCGACCCACTGCACGTCAGGCCTTTTACTAAAGACTGAAGGGTGGAGAGACAAAGAAGGCCCTGTCTGAGCTCTTAACAAGCTTGCCTCTAGCTCAGAAACAAAACAGAGACATTCACAAGAGAGTAGGCTATAAAGAATGATTAAATATTAGTTCTAGATCTCTCATTGGAGAGCATGCCTTTATTTAGCATTATAGGAATTGTTTTGATCTGGCATGTATTCACTATAAGAAGGGCTTCAGTGGTGAGGGAAAGGATGTCTGCTGTCTCACCATTCCGCCTGCCCCTGTGCCCAGCCACACCGCCCCCACTCCACTTCCATGAGGGAGCATGTGGCAGGTCGTTAGGTGGTGGGACGTTCTCGTCGACATGGGCACCCACCCCATCCTTATAACCCTGCCTCCCCCAAAACTTCCTTAGCTGCTTCATGAACAGAGCAGAGAATCCACTGGTAAACTCTGGGACTCATAAGGCTGGTGACAAATGGCAGAAGTGTCACATGTCTGCTCTCATACCCCTATCTCATTGAGGCAAACAGAGGTATTATTTTAACAATGGAAATAGAAGCTCAAAGAAGTTGACTTGGGTCAACACATAAAGCTAATCTTGGCAGAGATGGAGCCACCTGACTCCCAGCCAAAATTTTTTTTAAGATGACAACCTATAGTGTCTTCTGCTGAAAGCTTGGTGTTTGGAGCTCCCCTAGGAAAGAGGCCATCTTCATCTGTTCTGGTCAGTTCAGCAGCACTGCTGAGTATCAGTTCTTCTGCAGGCACTGCGCTGGACACACGGGTCATGGAAATGAGTAAGCCATTGTCCCTTCCTCCATAGGGCCTCAGGACTAACCAGGCACTCCCTCTAAGAGAGGAGAACATGAAGTCTGCCATACCTAAGAGATGACTCCACCTTCACCACGAGATTAAAAAGCTGAAGTCACAGGCACTTCTCATGCTCACCACACTGAATGTGCATGCTACTATTTATAATAGTGATATTCAGTATGAGCCAAATGCCAGAAAAAGAATTCCTTTCCATGAAGACCTGATCAATTTCCTCTTCTCCAACAAAATGACTTCATGATTTATTTTGTTTCGTTTTGCACGTTGCTGCTAGGAATCTTCGTATTAACTTTCCTAATCAACGTCCTCCCTAAGGCAGGTCCCTAATGGCATGTTTATTAATAACATGTCGTCCACTTCCCCACCCCTGGCCTTGACTCAGATTCTAATGTACATTTTCCCTGGTCCTCAATGTGTACATTTTGCTTCTTGTTTACCATTCATAGCATGTGTTTCTGTAATGAATTGCTGCAAGTCCCGATGGAATGAGGCAAGGCATACATGAATATAGCTACCATTTTTGAGAACCTACAATGTGCCCATTGCAGGTTCCTTATGTTCAATTCGCACAAAACCCTACCAACTAGATGTGGAAATCGTTCTCTTATAAATAAGGAAACTGAGGTCCAGAGAAGCAAAGGAACATATTCAAGGTCAAACGGCCTTTCGGTGATGTCTTCAATATGGCTCTGTCCAACTCCAAAGCCTAAAGTGGTATTGCTATTAAATAATAAAAGTAATACAGTTTACCTTCAAACATCAAACCATCATCCAGGACCATTGTATATATTTTTCTGACAATAATCTGATGAAGAGACAGGGTGGATATTATTACTACCCTTATTGAAGTGCTAATAGATTAAATGACTGTCACAGAATTTCTCTGTCAGGAAATGAACAAAAATCCCTCGCCTAGACCAAAGATTCTCGACTATTTCCAAGGAGCTCTGGAGTTTTCTACAGGCACGCATCCTTGGCTCTATAGCTCCATGTGCGATCTTACTTGTTGGGTTTATTGTGCAATAATTACTTAATAAAAGGGAAAATTTCCCTGCTTTAATACACTTGAAAGTCACTACCTCAGCGCGTTGGAGCCCAGAAGTGACCCTGCTGACAACTCACCAATCATCTTGAGCCTTCCGATTCTATCCATGAGCAGGGCAGAAATGATGCTTCCAGGTAAGACAGACAGGTTGCTCAGGAAGCTGACGAGGTAAATCAGGAAGTCATTATCTTGCTTCAAGTCCATGTGGCAGCCCTCCTTCTGCTCCAGAAAGGTGGAGTTGATAAACTGACAGTTGATGAACTTATGCTGGTAGAGGTCTAGGGAGAGAAGGAAACCTTCGGTTCATGTAAGTGCAAGGGAGCTGGAGAGAGAAAGGCAGAGGCAGGGATGAAGTCTGCCCCCTCCTGTAGGCAGGCTGTGGTAGCCTTTGCCAGTCAGACAGCCTCAAAGTCAAGGTAATATGTGGTCATGTCATCAAGGTATGGATGAATAGAGAAACTTTCAAAAATGTAATGACCTGTTCAAGTTCCTAAAAGCAAGGGGAATTAAACTAACACTGAGAGACTTAAAAATGCATCCTCTCAGCCAGGTGTAGCAGCTCACATCTGTAATACAAGCACTTTAGGAGGCCGAGGTAGGAGGATCACTTGAGCTCAGGAGTTCAGGACCAGCCTGGGCAACATAGTGAGATCTTATCTCTACAATAAATAAATAAATAAATAAATTTTTCTTTTAAATTAGCTAGGTGGGGTGGTATGTGCCTGTATTCCCAGATACTCTGGCACCTGAGGCAGGAGGATCACTTGAGCCCAGGAGGTCAAGGCTACATTGAGCCATGGTCATGCCACTGCACTCCAGCCTGGGCAAAAGAGGGAGACTTTGTCTTAAAATAAACAAACAAACAAACAACAACAAAAAAACAAAACTCTCCAGCTGTATAACAGTCCTGTTTGTACTAATCAGGTGACACTGAGACACTGAGGACCATGACAGCTAGGCCTCTCCTTGGAGGCTACCTGGCATAGGGAAGCAGAACACAAGAGAGTTGGTTCCAGATGGAGCCAATCACCCCAGAGCCCCTACTGTGGTCTGTGCCAAAACCTGAACGTTCTTAAAAAATAAAAGCCATTGGCATTGGAACCAGTTTGCAAGTCTTCTGACACCTTCTAAGATCAGCTGTTCTGACAGGGGAAGTCCTAAACAGGCTCCCCAGAAACCTGCATTTGGGGAACTGGCCCTGCTGTTGACCCTCTTTAACCTCCCTGAGGCTCTACCTAAAATATCTACACAATTGGAAGAGTACACCTGATCATCTCCACTGCTTCTCCCAGCTCTGAAATTTCCTGACTACATGTGTTTTCAAGAATCTCCATGATCAGAGTATTCAAATGAGGAGGCATCATTCAAACTTGCAATCATAAAACGATATGCCAGTTTTTAATGACACTTAGGAAACTTCTGGAACTCATCATTGTTTCAAGATCAGTCTAAAAGGAAATTCAGGAAGGTAAGTGCCAGAATGAATTATTAAGAGAGTCCAGAATATTTAGAGACCAGATATTGAAGCTCTTGAGGCTGATATCATAGAGGAAAAAGATGTTCTTATATAAACTATCCCTTGCTGCTGATGCCAAAAATAAAGCATAGATCTGGACATAATGCAAGTAGTTCTGTGGAAAGATTGCAGGTTTTACAGCCAAACCACTGAGGAATGAATCCAAACTCCCTCCACTTGCTAACCACGGCCTTCAGCAAGTTGCTTAAGTCTTGATTTCCTTAACTTGGTTTCCTTAGCTATAAAAGAAGGATAAAAAATTAGTACATTTCTCCATTGAGACAATGTAGGTAAAGGCCCCTAATGAAGCTCAGTTGATTTCCTTATACCCCAACTTCACTTGGTATGTTATTAATTTATGATGAGGGTAGTAAAAGTAACAAGAAGCAGTGAAGTGGTAGAATTTTGTGACTTTTTAAATCACAGAAATCTGGAATAGTATGATTTTAAAATAGTCTTCGTATTTCACTTTATGCACAAAATGTGAACAGATGTAATTTTCCCTTTTCATTTATTATTGTGAGAACATGAGTCTTGCATTTTGCAAGTTTCAAATTATGCAAGGTCTTCAAGAATGCATGCATTCCCTGCATAAAATGCAGCCCTCTTGGAATGCTAGTTGTTATTTGTGTCATCCTTCATTCGTACCAAAGACCCTTCATGTATAGCTTCAGCCTCACTGAGATGAGGATATTTGGCTAGAACTTTTGTTTCCATTTCATTTGTGATTAAACTGAGACACAGATACATTAAATGCCTTAGCAAAGGCTGTGCACCTAATTTGTGCCATGCCTGGGGCTAAAATCCATTTCCCCACCAAGGCTTGGCATTTGTATCTATGAATACTTTCCTACTCCTGAAGTTTATGCCTGAGCATTTTGATTCTTGAACAACACTAGTTGTCTCTTGTTACAGTCTATTCAATCTGTTAATCTTCTTACCTACCTGTGTTATAAAAGATGGTTGATTCAATGGTACAACTTTTGAAGTAGGTATCTGTTGATGTTACATCTTCAAAATAGCACTCATCAAAGAATGTGTCCTCAAAGAGTACATGTTTAAAGTACATTCTTGTGAACCTGTGGGAAGAGGTTGAGCTCTGAGTGATTCATCTGAGAAGAAAAGAGACTTAAGACCAAAATGGAAAACACAGCAAGGCAGAAAAAGGAGATCTGCAAGCAAAAGGTGCCAGAGCATTATTTTCAACCCGGACTACTTCCCCACTTCTTAGCTGTTTGTTTATTAGTGGGGAAGGGCTTCAGGATCTGGAAGCCAGTGTCTAGTGTAGGTGCATACGGAGTGCTATGCACCAACCTGGTGGTTTTCAAAGGAAGGTCCACAGACCTTCTGAGTCAGAATCACAGAAATGTGAAATAGTGTGAAATTTAAATATTGATAACATCTCACTTTCTGAGATACTTTTAAAACAAGCAGGTCCCAGGACTGGTCCTAGAAGTTTTGGAAGCCATAGAATTGTGACGGTCTGAGAATCTTTATTTTTTTTAAATGTTCCCAACAAAAATGTGGAGAAATAGGTACTTTCATTCATACTATTGGTAGAATATAATCCATGCAGCCTCTTTGGGGAGCAATTTTGCAAAATTTGAAATGCACATTCTCTTTGATCTAGGAATACCACCTCTAGGAATTTATCCTACACATATTTGTCCATCTATTCAAAGAGATACATTCACTGATCTTCATTGCAACACTGCTTGTAACAACAATGGATTAATACCTACATACCTATGTAACAGATGCCATATAACGGAATACCATGTGGCCATCATAGTAAATGAGGTAGATCTATATGTGTTAATATGGAATAATCTTTAAGATATATTGTTAAGTTAAAAAATCAAGATGCAACATAGAGTTTATAACATGGGCTCATTCAGGTAAGAAAATGCATGGATACATATGCTTCCAAATATATCTGCAGAGCTACACAAGAAACTGATAGAAATGGTTGTTTCCAGGGAGGTACAATGGAAGTGAGGAATAATACACTCAATTTTCACTTTACGTCAAGTGTATGTATTGTTTGTTCACTTCTTTTTAAACTCAGTTAATAAGATAGTAAGGCACCTAGACGATTATGAGGTGCAGCCACATGTGGGAGTCACTGCACCTCTCCAACTCCTGCATATTTAATAGGAAAGAACAATGCAACATTTAAAAATATATTTCACATACATTACCATCTTCCTCTGTTGGCTATATTTAACAAGCTTGGTCAAACTTTTAGGCTGGAAACCTTTAAATATGTCTTCATTTGTAAGTAATTACAACACATTCTTTCATTTTTCTATTCATTCACTTACATACTTAGTCTTCTGCAAACACTGAGCATGGTACTAGGTCCTGTGAGTATAGAGAGGAAAGACGAGGTCCCTGCTCTCCAGTCTAATTGGAAAAAAGTGCAAGCAAATAGGCAACTACAATACAGTGGAAATATGGTTGTTTTCTCCCCATATTGAAGACTTATTTCTTTTTTTGTTCATTATTTTTATAGTTGCTACATAGAGTAAGTTGTCTGACTATTGTTTGGTATGTGACTTCTGATCACTTAGGCACATTCCTCCATCATCTCTTTTTTACCACACAAGGTGAATCAGTTAGAAATCACAAAAACTCCCTCTTTTGATGCCAGTGGGAGTTTCAAACCTTATAAACCCCCGCCTGTGAGTAGGATCTCTCACTCTGCCTCCAGCACCAAACCATTATAAAAACCCTGAGCCGGTCTCCTTCCCTGCTCTCTCAAGCCATTTCGAACTTTCCTGAGAGACCGGCCCTGCTCTCAGTGGACACCCCAAAAGTGGAGATAGTTAACATTCCTGTATTCACTTGGTCTGAGAGTGTGGCACCATCAGACACAACATTCAGACTAAATGTTGGTTGAGATCTCTTGGCCTTTGCATGGCATAAACTACAACTCATGCGGTGAGTTTGGTGTCACTGTTCCTATTCACAGGACACACTCGATCTCTAAACCAACTCCGGGACACAGCAGGACATGCGATGTGGCTTGGCGCTGTGTCTCTACCAAAGTCTCCTTTCAAATTTTAACCCTCACGTGTCAAGGGATGAACCTGGTGAGAGTTGACTGGATCATGGAGGCGATTGCTCCATGCTGTTCTGGTGATAGTAAGTTTTCATGAGGTCTGATGGCTTGGTTTAAAAGCGTGTGGCAGCTCCTCTCTCCAACTGCCACCATCTAAGATGTGCCTTGCTTCCCCTTGCACCATGATTGCAAGTTTCCTGAGGCCTCCCCAGCCATGCAGGACAGTAAGTCATTTAAACCTCTTTTATATGAAGTGCTCAGCCACAGGTACTTCATTAGAGCAGTGTGAAAATGGACTAATAGAATATGCATAGTGGCATAAACTCCCTTCATGTCATAAAATTTTGTCATTATTTTGCTGTATTCTAGTATTTCCCTAAAAATATAGAAATAGGGCTCATTCATATATATATTCAGGAGTCTCTGACCCTTCATGTATTTGATCTATTTCTAAATCTGTTGTTAATGAATTGAGCATGCTATAATTAGTACCATATTTAATGACGTTAAATTAAAAAATTATAATCTTCACAGAAAAGTACAATTTTACAAATATTGTCATAGACATCATCATTATCAACAAAGATAACAAGTCACTTACTCTCAAAATATCCTCTTGTTTTGTAATTCCTCCTTCCTAGACCTTCCCTTCTCCTACAATACTCACAGTGAACTACTGATTTATTTATGTAACTTTAAATTAGTTTATATTCTATAGAATTTATAAAAGTTGTATCTTATGTATGTACTTTTATTTGTTGTACAGGAACAGCTCTTACTTCGTATTCAGGGTGAGGACAATCTATCCTTTATCTGTAGGAGGTGAGGCTTAGTGTGTGGGAAAAACAGAATTTTCCTGCTCAAGATCTCTGTGCCTGGACAGAAACCAAAGAATACGAGAAACAAGTCGCTTCAGCCTAGATAGAAGAATTCCTCATAGGAAAGGCAATACTGTGCCCGGATCCTACACAGAATTAAGAAGCGATAAACTTCGGGTAAACTGGAAAACTACAATTGTTTGCAGGCTGCATTCTTGCTTTCCCATGTTACGTGAGAGAATCAAGTAAAATCATTGTTTCTATATAAAAATTCATAAACAGTGTGTTGGCACAGAGAATGCACCACCTATCTCTTCAACATCAAGTTGTCCCATGGACCAGGCAGACACCCAGCTGCTGCTCTGACATTCATCACCTGGTTTGTGCCAAAGACATCCATTCTCGAATCTCCTTCAAGATAATGACTGTGCACAGTGAAGATACTAAGGTGTGGTTGGTTCTGGGCAGATGGAGGATTCCTGGTGGGCAACTGTGCTCAGGGAGGAACCAATGGCCCTGAAGGACTTAGCTTGGAACACTGGGCAGTTAGGAAGCCCCATCAGCTTCCCAGGCTTCTCCATCACTAGTTGGAAGATTGGCACTGCAGGCTGACAGTGTCTACAGCCTCACCCGGCCTCCTGTGCATTTTTCTGCCTCCATTAGTTAAAACTGCCTTTGCTACATGTGAGAATATTTATTTCTATAATACCAAAGTTTTCTAACCCAGAAACTTCAATGGTAGGAGCAGAACCACAAATAAAGAGAAGATCCCAAGAGAACTGTTAGATTCAGAGAAATCACAGACCTCCCAAAAAACCAGTTCATCTTCACCTGAGCCTGGAACTGTCCCTATCTTATTTGGGTGCTGAGTTCCCCCTGCAGCCTCCTTCTTTCTCCCTGCAGGAAAGTTGTGTCTGGGCTCACACTGATGTCCCTTCCCTTGGTACCTTTCACACAATAATACAGGGCCAAGTACTTGGCTCTCAGACTGTTCATTTGCAGATACGGTGAGTTCTTGGCATTGTTTCTGGAGATAGTGAATCTGCCCTTCCCAGAGTCTACTTAGTATGTTTTCCTTCCTTTATACTTTACATCTATTACTCACTGAAGCCCCTTCCCTGGAGCCTGGCCGATTCAGCTGATCCAGTAACTACTGAAGGTGGATCCAGAGGCTGCACAGGAGAGTCTCAGGGACCTCACGGGCTGTACCAAGTTTCCCCAGACTCCACCAGCAGCAACTCACACTGCACACCTGCGATCAAAGAGACACTGTGATCAGAAGCTGCCATACATATCCACTCTTTCTGTCATTCAGGTCCACTCATACTCAATATCCCTCTAAGTGTCCATGTATCTATCACCTTTAAAAATAGTGACAAGGAAAACCCAGCTTAGCCCAAACCCCATTGTGAGTCGTGTGTGTTCACTCTTGATCACCAAGTGGAAGCACCTGGGAATCGGGCTGGGGCTCTTCTTTCCCAGCTACAGAAAGTAAGCTGGGCTCGTTTTCATCAGGAGAGGGAAGGCCCTCTTTGCTGGTCTCCTCCTCTCTAGCAAGCTCTGGGGTGGGACACCTGAAGAGACAGCAGAGCCCAGGGCAGATGTGAGACTCCTGGAGGAATTGAGAGGCAACGGCAGAATTTGGGACAATATAATTTCTTATTATGTGACTGTGCTATTAAAATTGCTAAACAATTTTTATTTTTTAGCATATTCATATTATACAAATAGAAATATGACTGTATTAGGCAAACTTTAAGAGTTATAAAGAAATAAATAGGAAACAATAATAAAATAGAAGACTTCAACACCTTACTTTCAATAAAGTGTAGAACATCCCGAAAAAAATTCTTAAGAAGCCAGTGCACTTGAACAATACCATTCATCAAAGTAACCTAATAGACATTTACAGATCATTTCAACCAACAGCAGCATAATATGCATGCTTCCCAAGCACAGATTAAATATTCTCCATGATAGGTTATATGTTAGATAAAAAAATACATCACAATATGTAAAAATGTAACATCAGCTGTTCTCTTTCTCAAAATCGGTGTGCCACCAACCTTTCAAATGCTTTTTGTAAAGCTACGATTATCATATTACAAGTAACCGACAAGGGCAGAAGCAGAAAAATAAACTACAGACCAATATTCCTAATATAAATAAATAAACCACCTGCACAATAATGGTCAACTAAATTCCACAAGACTTTAAAAGAATCATACACCAATACCAACTCAAATTTACTTTTGAAGTGTACCGCTAATTCAATATCGGCAAATCAATAAATTGGACATGCCAAATTCAGAGAATAAAAGAAAAAATCCTATTAACTTCTCACCAGACACAGAAAATTCCATTTTAAAATGCAAAACTCCACCATAAAAATACTCTAAACAAACTAGTAATACTGGAAAATAACTTGTAAATAATAAAAGTCATTACAAAAATCCATAGCTATCATCCTATTTAATGGTGAAACATTAAAATACTTTGTCCCAATATCTGCATCAAGGCAATAATAAATGTGGAGTCATCTTAGTTCTAAGTTTCAAAATTAATTACAAAAATTGAGTATGAATAACAGATGGTAGTGACATAAAAGCATATGGAGAGCTCAAAAATAAACTGGTATCTTGATGGCAAACTAATTTCAACATGAAAACCAACAATAAACAATGGCTAAATCATAGTCCCTCCCAAAGAGGGTATTAGAAAAACTGGATGTACACATGGAAAGAATTAATAATTTTAGGTTAGAATTAATACAAAAAGCAATTCTAAATTAGTTAAAGTGTTAAATGAATGGCCTGCAATTGTAAAATTTTCTCTCCCGCAAAATACTTCAGAATGATTTTCTAGATTTTACATTAAAAGCACAGACAACAAAAGCAGAATTGAACAAGTGGGACAGCATCAAAACAGAAAGATCCTGCAAAGCAAGGAAAAAATTCCTACAGAACAACCTACAAAATGGGAGAATATAGTTATGAGTCTTACATCTGAAAAATTGTGAATATCCAAAATATAGATGTGAATTTTAAAACTCATTAGCAAAATTTAATAGCCTAATTATAAACTGTTCTGTTTTACACCTTAAAATTTTTTTAAGAAAGTAGATCTCATGTTAAAGTTTGTTCTCCATGGGCAATTATATGTTTTATGGTACAACAGGCTAGGCTGTACCTTACAGTTATTCAATCCAACAGGAACCTAGGGGTGTTGTAAATATCCTTTATAAATGTTATTAAAAGTGTCATCAGTTGCCTCTGGGTTAGGTAAATTGTCATTGATAACCCCGGGTGGGCTTGATTCCGTCAGAGCAGAACTGGAGTAGGTGAAATTCCATGGTGATTCACACTTCAACTCTCTCTGAGACTTCCAGCCTCCACTTTCTCATGACTTATCTTAGGGACATTGTAAATCCCTAGACATCTCCCTAAACTGTCATCCTCTACATCTCAGAAAAGTGGTATGTATATCTGTAGCTTGTTAAACCTAAAAAACAGACATAAAGAGACTCTAAAATAAAATAATGATTATTTGAGGATGGCCATCACAATGGGAATATACAAGGTTGCATTCAGGTAGGTAAAGGAAGACAAGGATTTTGAAAGAAAAATGAGGAGGGTTGGATGAGTAGTTTTGAGACAACTATTCCAGGCTAGAAGGATGAACAACAAGGGTGACATCAGTGTAAGGTTGGATAAGCAGTTGCTGGGCAGATGTACTTGGAGAAGTAATTATTTTGTGGTTGAGGTGGCCTTTGTGCAAGGTTGTGGTTTTGCAGTCTATTTACTATAGATCTTGTTATCAGGGATGAGTGTGAGAACCCTCCCTCATGGCCTTCTCCAGCTTCATTCATCAGGGTTTTAATACTAGTGGCTCCATTTTGATTCTGACAACTTTGACACCCACTTTGTAACACTACTGCTGAAGAAGGTGACTCAATGACAGTTTGCAGAGCACAGGATCAATTCCACATCCACGTCTCATGTTGACCAAGCAGGCTTATCCCCTGCAGTTCCCATTGGTCATTTTCATTCCCAGATGTGTCTAAACACAACAAAGTGTAGGGTCCTGAGCAATGGGGGTGAAGATAGTCTCATCAGTCTCCCCAATGTGGCTGCAGGAGCCACAGCTTGAGACCCATCTGAGCTCCAGGAAAAGAGCTTGAGCCCTGGAATTTAGACCACAGAAACCACATTTTATTTTTCAGGGAACAGGAAAAGCCAATGAAAAGGGAAGAACAACAACTAAAAAGAAATAAAACAAAACAAAACATGGATTGCAGACAAAAGGATCACCAGATTAGTGCTGGTTCTGATTTGCATACTTCAGTGTCAGCAGGAGAAGGATCAGACAGGAAACCTGTGAGGTTCTACATGACACTGACACTAGCCCAGCCCCTCTCATTGTTGTAATCAGAATCCCTAAAGACTGCTCTAGTCAGGGAATCTTTCCAAAGTTCCTGTCCTGAGTCTGATTGGAGAAGACTCACCAGGCACCCCTGAGTTTCCTCAGGACTCTGATTCTGGTGATCATGGTTGAGGACTTTTCATCTCTGTAAGCATCAATCTGTATTTTGTGCATGTGAGAATAGATTATCATATTAAAATAATCATTTTAAAAATATGTAGAGATGACATTATTAGGCACAGAATTCCAAACTTAAAGAGGTTCACTAGAGAAGCTGAAGATGAAGATGAAGTCCCACATCCTGACAGGAAATCAGCCTCCGTGTGCACCTGCCTCTGGGGTTGACTCTGGTCAATGGGTCCTGAGCACCCCTGCAGCTGATTCTCCCTGCAATGTTCCTGCAGGGAGGTTTCTGTATGGGCTGACACTGGCTTCCCCTCACTGCGTGCCTTTCGCACGGTAATAGAAAGCCGTGTCCTCAGCTCTCAGACTGTTCATTTGAAGATACAGTGTGTTCTTGGCATTCTCTCTGGAGATGGTGAATCTGCCCTTCATGGAGTCTGCATAGTGTGTGCTACCCCTACCATCACTAATAGCTGTGCAATTGTTCTGTGATAAACATTAAACAACTATCACATTTTTAGTTATGTTTAACTATGTGTATAAATTATGTTATTTAGGAGTCAGTGGTTTCTTCATTTACAGATGTAAAAGTGAACCCACACGTGGAGGGGCTCTGTATGTGTCTAAGGGCTTTTATCTGGCATGAGTGAGTCCTAGTATCTGGGCCTGTGCTCCTCACAGCTGGCCTTATTGCTCTCTTATCCAGCGCTAGAACAGAGCTAAACGTGCCTAGTGTGTTTTGCACAATCTGCTTTCTGTCATGAGAACCTGTGTGATTTTGCTGCATTCACCTAAAATTACAGAGAAAAGATTCAGACAGATAAATGTTTAGGTATACCTGACATTTAACATATTTATTTGTTCCTGCCTGTCATTCCTTTTTCGTCTAAACTTTCAGTTGTTCACTTGAAATACATTTTATGTTTTCATTGACAGATAATAAAAATTCACATATTTAACCTGTAAAATAGTAAAAGTTGAAAAAAAATCTCTATTTTCAAGAAGGTGACAAGTCAGCTCCCCTCAGCATTCCTCTTGCTTTTTTTATTTGTTTTTTGAGAGGGAGTCTCGCTCTGTCGCCCAGGCTGGAATGCAGTGGTGCCATCTCAGCTCACTGCAAGCTCTGCTTCCTGGGTTCCTGCCATTCTCCTGCCTCAGCTTCCATAGTAGCTGGGACTATAGGCGCCCATCACCACACAGGGCTAATTTTTTTTTTTTTTTTGCATTTTATTTGTAGAGACGGGGGTTTCACTGTGTTACCCAAGATGGTCTCGATCTCCTGACCTCATGATCCACCTTCCTCAGCCTCACAAAGTGCTGGGATTACAGGCATGAGCCTCTGCGCCTGGCCTCCTTTTGCTCTTCTATATAGTTTTTGTTTTTTTTCCTTCCCTTCTTCTACTATTTCTTTATAAAACTACTGATGTTTTCATATTTCTTTAGATTAGTTTTTATTTTCTAGAATTTATAAGAATACAGTAATCTATTTGGCTTATTTTTCTCAGTAGAAATACTGAGAATTAAACATTTTTGTTGTGTGTGTTTATTTCTTATAAATAATGGGTAGCATTTCAGCAAACAAATTTAGCATAATTTGTGCTTCTATTAAGTTTCTAATCGATACCTGAAATTTTTATTACTCTATGTCTTACTAATAAGTCTGCTACCCAGCGAAGTAATGTACATAGATTATAAATTATATAAACATATTTCTTTTTACAACAACAATAACAGATTAAACAAGAGAATGTGCTGTTTGGCAAATATTCTTTAATGTTTCAGATAATTGAAGTTATGAGATAGAAAACAATCCTGTAAACCAAGGAGTATCCATGACTAATCTCGATAGATTTAGGAAGTTCAGTTTTCCAAGATTAAGGACATGCCTGTGACACCACCTCAGGGAGTCCTGATGACATGTGCCCAAGGTTGTGGGGCACAGCTTGATTTTATAGACATTAATCAATATATGTAAGATGTACATTGGTTTGGCTGAGAAAGGCAGGACAATTTGAAGTGGGGAGAGAGCGTCCAGATCATAGGTAGGTATGAGAGAAATGGTTGCATTCTTTTGAGATTCTGATTAGCCTTTAACTGAATGCACAATTTACAGGAAGAGTCACGGAGGCCTTAGTCTGCCTTAGCGAAACAATAGAGCACAGAGAGCAATCAGATATGCATCTGACTTACATGAGCAGAGAAATGATGCTGATTGTCCTTGGTCCACAGAGATTTTCCTTGCGGTCAGATTTCGAAGGAAATATGTAGCTTTTAAAAACCTTAGCAGCTATCATTTTAGGGAAAGAATGGGAGGTGGGTGTGTTGCAAACAGTTTCCAACTTGACTTTTCCTTTGGCTTAGTGACTCGGAGGTCTCAAAAATTTATATTCCTTTCACAAACATGGTAATCTTGGGAGAAACAAGTTCTTATAGAAAGAAACATAGCCATGATGTTAGCTAAACTGAGGCAGAGGCTGCCATATGAAATAGAGTCTATTACAATTAAAAGCTACAAACATGTATCGGGTCATTTAAATTCCAGTGTGGTAAACGTGCTGTAGTGTGAAATTCTCAGGAACCACATACTGAAGGGCACTGATAAAGTGAATTAAATATGGCCTGAGAAGGACTCCATACTTCTGTGTTTGAGTCTTGGTGGACAAACTGTAACCTACCTGAATAGGGTGACAACACTGAAAACCTAATATAGGAGTATGCACCTGTAACACTAGTTGAGTTTTGGCCAATTCCTGCAGCCATACCTTAACCACTCATACACTCTTGAGTGTGCAAACTGCTTTTTAAAAAGAAGGCAAATGTGAAACTGTAGCAAATCCAGCAGTTCCTGTACCTCATTTCTAATTTCTGTACATCATTTTTTAAATCTATAAATCTTCTTCAGCCACGTGGCTGAACTAAAGTCTCTTTGAATCTGCTATAATTCTGGGGGCTGCCTGATTCATGAATCATCCATTGCTCAATTAAACTCATTTAAATTTAATTAAGCTGAAGATTTTCTTTGACCAGCATTCTTATCCTGCTGAATCCCTTTGCCCTAGAATGGGGACAGTCAGAAAAATCTTCCTTTCCTAAAGTGTCTGTCTAAGAGAGAGGGAGAGCCCATACTTCTGAAATGCATTCAGACCCACCTCCCTCATCAGCACTACAGAACTAAGGTATTACCTACCCTGCAGGGGCAAGACACTGAAACCATTACTCCAGAGGTGCTGGTGGAGCTCTAGAGGAAATGGGATGAAAACCAAGGTTCTCAGCAAGGTTCCATCGAGATGCACCTCCACTCTGTCATGAAATCAAATCCTTAATTTGCAGGGCATGGCAGCAGATCTAGGAGGTGATGATGATGGTGGAGAATATACTATCTGTGCTGTGGGATGGAACAACTGGGAAAAAACAGGAGAAAATAAATGTTTTTAACTCAGTAGACTTCAAGCTACTTACATGTTAATTAGGCAGAATATTTCCAAGCTAAAGACCTGATCTAGCATGAGAAATAATATAGAGATGACACATGGAGAATGCAACAGTGGGAAGCTGAGGATCAAGTTCTGATGTTCGTTTACTGATATTTGTCCCCTGGCATGTCCAGAACCTCATGAGTACAGAACTCCTCTAATACACAAACAAACTCTCACAGGACATGCTCCTCAAAATGATCTCACCTTCAAATGGAACATTACCTCAACCTTTTTTGGGTTTTGCCCCCTACAAGTTGAATTCCTGGCATGAGTCTGTCTCTCAATATTTGCACATATTGAATTGATAAAATTATTTTTCTTCTACATCTTCTAACTATAAAGATATCTGAAAACTCTAAAATTTTCTTTTCAAATTTGGTTCTCATTGACTCATTGGGCTGGGTAAATGCCCAAAGTATGACAGGATATGGAAAGACACAATGGTAGTTTTTGCTAAATTGTTTATGTTTTATTTTACTTTTATTTTCAAAAATAAAGATGATGCCTCACTATGTTTCACAGGCTGACGTCGAACTCCCTGGTTCAAATAATCTTCCCACCTCAGCCCCTCAAATTTCTCAGATTATAGGTGTAAGCCACTGTGCCTGGATATTAATTACTCATTTTAAATTTTTAATAGCATTTTTGTTTTGAAATAAGTGTAATTCAGGTGCTGGATACATTTTCTCCTCTGACTCCTCTGCACCAGGTCCAGGGCTGACATCTGTGTCGAGTGGGTTCTGGGCCTGCCCTGCAGCTCTGCCCTCACCCTGCAGGGGAGGACGCTGTTTGGGCTCACAGAACATCTTCTCCCAATGTTGCTGTCCCAGAATGAAGGGGCTGTCCACAGTTCACAATGCTCTTTCAGTGGCATCTATTGCTTTTGAAATTATCTTTTGAAACAATGATTTGGCATTACCTATACCCAGTAAACTGCAAGGAGAGCCCAAGCACAGCCTTTTATGAAAACACCAGAGAATCTCTTCCCTCGGACTGTCAAATGCAATGACACAGTCAAGATCCACGGTGAGTCCAGAAACTTTCAGATAAATTTTAGGAGCCTCTTATTTCTTTTAGAATTCTCTATTCAAAGTTCATGCCAAATAATATCTTCACAGAGAGAACTACATGGCTCAAAGCCCACAAAAATTAAAACACACATGCACACACACACATGCACACACACAGCGGTATGGCTGATTTTTACGTTAATTGGCTCTGAATTTGGAATCTTTCCTAGTGTAAACCAAAGGTTTCTGAGACAAATCCCAATCAAATTAAAATTAACTTTGTCAAAGTTAGGGCATGCCTGGAATGAAAATAATAGTAATCACAGCAACAGTATGTGTTCAGTGCTGTTCCCTGAAGACAATATTTAGGACTTTTAATATATAAAGGGGAAAAGCTGGTCAGAGGGGAAAGAGGAACTGTATGAAAATTTACATGTTATAATGAAAAAGCAGCACATAGGGAAATAGAAAATTATGTAGTTCTCCTGCACTGGCAGCAATTCATATAAAATAAAATGAACAAAGAGTACCTATCTGTGAAGATTTTTAACTTTTTATCTGTGGCTGTTTTATTAGGAATGAAAGAAAAATCGGTTTCTTGCATGGTTCATCCTTTAGGTTTTTTCCCCTCCTGACACAATGAATTGAGTTCACATGTTTTTATTTTCCTTCCATATTTTTCCCCATCTTTTCCTTTCCAAAATCTTTCAGAGGAAGCATTTTACAACCAAATGAGTTTCTAGTCTCCTGTTTTGTTTTATCTTTCATGGGTAGGACAGATTATTACTAGATAAACAGGTCCCATGTTGTTAGTGTAGCTCATTGTTACCTACCTTTCAAATGCTGTGAAGTCTCACATCCCATTAATAAGAAAATTGTGGGAGAAAAAGAGAAGTAAAACATAGAAAATAAAGGAGGAAATAACAAAAAATGGGTAACAATTGGGTGTGGTGGCATGTGCCTGTAGTCCCAGGTACTCATGAGGCTGATGCAGGGGAACCACTTGAACCCAGGTGGCGGAGGTTGCTGTGAGCTGAGATCACACCACTGCACTCCAGTCTGATGACAGAGTGAGACTCAATCTCAAAAAAAAAAAGTTATGCGGATAGTTACATGAAATAATAACATTAATTTATATTTTCTTAAAATCTCATTATTCCTAAGTAGTTAAAAAATAATAGTTAAATAGGAATTATTTCAATAAAATATAAAATTTGTTTTATGCCAGTTACCTAATGGCAACAAAAAACTTGCAGTGTGACTGCTTTTCCCTATGTTGAACTCCATGTAGATAACTTGCAAGTCAACTCTAATGAAAAAGTATTTGAATTAGACATAGGAAGAATGTATCTTGGATTACAAGTGAATATTTTGGTTCCATAGAAAAATTTAGACATTTAAAGAAAAGCCAAGAGCACAAAATGTTATTTCAAAAAAAAATTTTATTTAAAACTTTAAGATAAAGAATTTTTAGCATCAGGCAATAATAGCAGTTAGAAGCTAACAACACTAAGAAGTTAACTCCGTTAGAGGATAACTGCTGTAATAAACAAAAATAAAACGTTAAAGGAACTGAAGAAAAAGTTGAGATCCTCTGAAGCCTTCTCAAAGGGAAAACATAAAAATGGCAAGAGGCAATAAAAGGTAAGCTTTGGGGTTAAAAATTAAAATATCTTATGATTTTATTGAGTAAATAAATACTTCAAGACAATCTTTCATTCTAACCAATCTTCAGAGTATTAGTACATTTTCATATGAAAGACAGATCCCTATAAAGACTATCATAAATACTTCCCTTTTAATTATAGTCAACTTGACAACACGAAGTTTATTTTAATAAATTAGCTTTTTACAAACCTTATTTTGACTTGCACAAACAATTTATGGCATACTTGAACATCTTGTTTCATTCTAAATATCACTCTTTCTTAAATAAACACAGTCATTTTTATTTTAGGATAAAAAGTTACCATACAAGATTCTTTCCCATATAATTTTTTTTTAATTTAACCTTTCTTGCCAAAAGTATTTGACTATGTCTATAATATTCTTTAAATCTCTCTTATTTACTGGTTATGTTTATGATGATTTACAATTAAACCTTGAATTAAAGAAATTGTTTTTATAATAACAAAGTTTTTAGAAAAATATTTTCTTATTGTATATGTTTTTAAAAAATATCTTCTTATAGTGTATATATTTTAAAAAATTAGTAATGACCTAAATATTTAGTCAATACCTATTATTTAATTAAACTTTAGATTTTTAAATTATAGAACAAGTTTATTTAAAAGGTTAATTTTATTTCATTTCCCTAATTTACTTTATATAATCTAGCTTACCTAGATTATTTATGAAAACTGTAACACTCATCCTTTAAGGATGTTTTCCCTGTTAACCATGTTATAACACATGAATTTCAGGTGTTTACCTAAGTAAAAACCTTATGATTAAATAAATGATTGTTTTTCTAATAACTATTTACCTGTTTTTTATTAAAACAGCAATATTAACCGTCTCATTTGTCAACTTACAAAGATCATTCTGGTTTTAACTAGGTTTATAATTTTATAATATTCATAAAATTTTTGACATTATATAATATCTAGCTGTGATTTTAAATATAAAATCACTTGATAAATTGGGAAGCCAAGGTGGGTGGATCACGAGGTCAAGAGATCGAGAGTATCCTGGCAATATGGTGAAAACCCATATCCACTAAAAATACAAAAATTAGCTGGGTGTGGTGGCATGCTCCTGTAATCCCAGTTACTCAGGAGGCTGAGACAAGAGAATTGCTTGAACCCAGGAGGTGGAAGTTGTAGTGAGCTGAGATCACACCACTGCACTCCAGCTTGGCAACACAGTGAGACTCCATCTAAAACAAACAAACAAACAATAAGATATGCTGACAATTGTCAAAATATCTCTAAATTTTTTACCAATAATTTTAAAGCCAACTTATTTATTGAATATTAAAGTCACATATACTTCAAATGCACTGGAGCTCACTTGATTTAGAAATAGTTATTTGTTTTAAAACCAATTTTGTACCTTGTAGTCACAACACATAACAAAATATATATACATATATATTAGCACATCTAAGCACACATGCACAATACAAAGATACTGAGATTTTAAATTGAAAACCTAGCTATAGAATATCAATTAAAACTCAGCAGGTGTTTTTAAAAAAGGGTTAGATGTAAACAGTGATTGTTATCTTAAAACCAGTACAAACGCCCTGTAAACTGGAAAACAAAAACAAAAAACATATCCTCATCTTTCTTTATACATGTCACCCAAAACTTACTATATTCTCTTACTATTCTAATTCTTAGTAAGCCTACTTCACAGGGAGAAACCTAGGATTACTTAATTTAACATGACATGACTTTAAGATTTTAAATTACTGAAGATAATTATGGGACTAAATCTACAAAATTAATATTTGTAAAGCAATGTAAAATTTAAAGCTGACTCTAAAGAATTAGATGTACTTTTTAAAACAAAGTAGTTCATTAACCAGACTTAAATTGACTGGTGGTCTTTGAAACACAGCTTGATTAGATTCCTGGCCTTAGAATGGAGCCATTTAAGAAAAAGGGCCAAGAAAGCATGCAGATTTTAGTGCATAAACTACAATTTTTATGCAAATGCACAAAGAGATGAGTAGACTTTTATAGTAATGGCCATTTCCTGTAAACTGCCCTGATACAGCCCTAAGGTAGCTTTCAAAGCCACCCCTAACACTGCACCTTTCATTCACTATTGCACACACCAAGAATGGCTCCTCTCACAGTACAATGTAATTCAGGTAGCGTAGCATCCAAACCCAAAACATGACATAATACAAGAAAGCAGAGCTTTATACTTGAGAAGAATCTACCAGTGATTCTCAAAACCACAAAACAAGCAGGAAAACTCCCAACAGGTTAGTGGCAAGATCCAAAAGGAACTGTCCTGTAGTCCTGAGCTTCCCCTCAGGGTTATTAGTGTCCCCTAGTGTCCTGAGCTCCCTGTGCTGTCCTGAGCGCCCCCTGGTGGTTCTGAGCACACCCTATTGGTTCTGAATCCCCTGGTGCCTTGAGCTCCCCCTGATGGTTCTGAGAGCCCCCTGGTGTCCCGAGTGGCCCTGTTTTTTCTGAGTGTCTCCTAGTGTCCTGAACAGCCCCTGTGGTCCTGAGCACCCCCTGGTGGTTCTGAGCCCACCCTAGTGGTTCTGAGCACAGCCTAGCGGTTCTGAGCCCCCTGGTGTCCTGAGTGTCCGCTGGTGGTTCTGAGCACTCCCTAATGTCCTGAGTTTCCCCTGGTGTCCTGTGCCCCCGCTGGTCGTTCTGAGTGCATCCTGCTGTCCTGAGTTCCCCCTTGCGTCCTGAGCACCCTCTGGTGTTCCTGAGAGCCCCCGCCCCCTGGCAGTTCTGAGCACATCCTGGTGTCCTGAACCCCCCTTGGTGGTTTTGAGCGCATCTTCGTGTCTTGAGTAACACCAGGTGTTTCTGAGCGCACCCTAGTGTCCTGACATTCGTCTGGTGTCAAGAGTGCTCCCTTGTGGTTCTGAGCCCTCCTAGCGGTTTTTTTGTTTTTTTTTTTTTTGTTTGTTTGTTTGTTTTTTTTTTTTTGAGACGGAGTCTCGCTCTGTGGCCCAGGCTGGAGTGCAGTGGCCAGATCTCAGCCCACTGCAAGCTCTGCCTCCCGGATTCATGCCATTCTCCTGCCTCAGCCTCCCGAGGAGCTGGAACTACAGGCGCCCGCCACCTCGCCCGCTAGTTTTTTTGTATTTTTTTAGTAGAGACGTGGTTTCAACGTGTTAGCCAGGATGGTCTCGATCTCTCCTAGCAGTTCTTAGCCCCTGCCCCCCGCCCTGTGTCCTGAGCACCTGCTGGTGTCTTGAGCATCCCCTGGTGGTTCTGAGTGCCCCTTGGTGTCCTGAGCACCCCCGGTGGTACTGACCAACCCTTGGGGTCTTGAGAGCTTCCAGGTGGTTCTGAGTGCACCCTGGTGACCTGAGTGTCCCCTGATGGTTCTGAGTGTCCCCTGGTGCTTCTGAACAGCATCTAGCATGCAGTCTCCTCCTGTCTCCCTGCAGGTTTGTGCCTGAGCTCACACAAATGTCTCCTCACTGTGTTCCTCACAGAACTACACGGACTTGTCCCGGGCTCTTAGGTTAATCATCTTAAAAGATAATCTTCTGAAATGAGTGTCTCCGAGGACTGCTAATCTTCTTTGTACTCAAAGAGAGTCTAATCGAGAACTTCCACTTGAAATACTAATATTTTCCCCCACGCTAACCCCTGTCAGGAAGCCCACTGGACCAAGCTTATGCTGATTTCAGTGAAAGTGAATCCAGAGGCTTTGCAGAAAACTCTGAGAGTTCTTCCTCTGTAGTATTTCTCCGTCTGACTCCACCAGTTAACTTCACAGAGGACCTCTGCAAACACAAAGGCAACAGACTGAGAAGAGCCCCAGGTGGAGCAGCCACAGCTTAGCCTGATCCACGGGTAACCTGAATATTGAGAGTAATGCCAAGAGAAGCCCAGATCAGCCCAGACCACATGGTAAGGAAGGGCACAGGTATGCGGGGGTGGGGCGGGGGAGGTCATCACCAGGACCTGCAGGAACAGGTGAAGAGCTGCTTTTCATTAGCAGGGGAGGGTCCTCATTTACATGTCTTTCTCCCTGGGAACACGTGTGTGCTGCTCAGCAGGGCTCATCCCATCTAAATCTCTGGGTTCCAGAGAGTGCAGGGACAAAGGATTCCTGGGACTGGATGTTCAGGGTTGATCTCCCCATTACTCTTTCTTTTTCTCTCATGTGGACCCTGTTAGGATATCTTTATAGTATCAATGTTTATCAACAAGTAAGTACAGTAAACAAATAAAAATAAACCTTGCCCAGAGGAAATGGACTCCTGCCTGTAGGCTGTGCGATTAGAGCTGTAAACCACTGCCCTCTACAATAAAGCAAAGCCTTCAGTTAGAATTTTAAAATGCAAATCTACAAATTGTCAGAGCTGGAGCCATAATTACCTCTATCCTGAGCTCATTTTGCCACACAAGTGTTCAGTTTCAGATATATGTGCTTGTCTGAGGAGAAAATTAATGTAGGGACATGTGTGCTTATCTGAGGGGGAAGAGTTCACATGAGGACAGATGTGCTTGTCTGAGGGAAGAGTCAACATGAGGATGTGTTTGTTTGTATGAGACAGGTGTGTGTATTGTCTGATGCTAAATGCCCATTAAAAGACAGTATGTGCCTAGGCTGTGCTGAACATTGAGGGAAATCTTTCTCAGTCAAGGGAAGATGCGAATCCTCTGGATTACTTGCTTGTCAGGAGGAAAACTTGGTTGCACATGAACCTGATAAAAGAAAGGTATATTGTGTATGTAAATGTCTTATATACAAATGGGGAAAGTTACTTCATTCATTGTTGCCTGCATCTCACGCAATTCCATGCCCACAGTGTGTAAGATCATTAGATATTTTACTTTTATACACTGTGCATTTTATCCTGGGGTTCGTGATGTGCTAAATAATTCTGTAAGTTGTATATATTTAGATTCACATGTTACATCATAAAATCGCGAGAGTTAACAAATTGTGTCATGTGTTCACTACTGCAGATCAATAAAAAGTTTCACTGTTTGTAAACTGTGCCAGTTTCTCTGAATGCATACCCTGTCTCTAAATTTCTAAAAAAATCCTCACATATTTATGCGATCTACAGTTTTGTCTTTTACAGAATGTCAAATAAAAGGCACACAGCGTATTTGAAATAACCTCACTGAAGAGGGTGGCACATAAAGTTTCTCACCTGGATAATGTTGGAAGAGAGGGTGTTCTGTCAATCTAAAGTATAAACAAACTGCACTTAAACACTGTTCTCTAGTCAATAAACATACTTCCAACAGGGGTACAAGTTAGCAATTCTAATACCACTAGGCACATATTCTGAAATTGGACAACAAATTAAATTAATGACATGTGGTGGGAGGGGGGTTCCTCACTTTGCAATTGGGGGTTACAGCCAGGTGAGGACGGAAGGCTAGAAACATCCATGTGGCATCATAGTAGATTGTAGATACCAGTGTTTTCTACAGTTTGATGTAATAAAGCTACAGAAGGTAAGCTACATAAATACGTTAGATGTGCCTGTAAACATGGGTTAATATACACATACACATTTTCTAGGCCTGTTAGCTAAGAGATCCCAGAAACACTGATACCACATTAACAACACACACCCAAGATCACAACTTTGTATTTTAATATAATTCTTTAATATCAGGAACCAGAAATCCTTGGAGAAATAACTGAGTCTATGTATAGAAAAGATAATAAAGAAAATAAGCTTGGAATTTCTTGTAAGACCAGGAAATAGGAATGTGTTCAAAAACAAAGGGATGGGGTGTGCTGTAAGGACCCAAAATCCAAACTAAATGAGCTCACAGTACCTAAAAATGCTGTGGTGATTTCAGCAATAAAATGAATAGTGTAGCATCAAATTTTCTCCATAGTAAAAAATAAAAATTAATGAACCAACACTGATATTAACAGATAAGTAATAGTGGCTCATGCCTGTAATCCCAGCACTTTGGGAGGCTGAGGCAGGCTGATCACCTGAGGTCAGGAGTTGGAGACCAGACTGACCAACATGGAGAAACCTCGCCTCTACTAAATATACAAAATTAGTTGGCATGGTGACACATGCCTGAAATCCCAGCTAATCAGGAGGCTAAGGCAGGAGAATCATTTGAATCTGGGAGGCGAAGGTTGTGGTGAGCCAAGATTGTGCCATTACACTCTAGCCTGGGCAACAAGAGTGAAACTCCATCTCAAAATAAATAAATAAATAATATAAACATTTTTGAAAAAAGATATTTTTCATGCAGAAAAATTCCAAACGTCTTAAGTTAATAATCGTCCCATAAAGTAGGTGAAATTTAAACACTTATGCTGTAATTGTGGCCTGAGATTAGAGACAAGAGTTTTGTGTTATGTTTGGTTTCATAATTCATTTTTAGATATGATGCCAAAAGTATAATCTATGAAAAAATAAAATTATTTTATCCAAGTTTACACACACGCATGCACACACACACATAAATGTGTGTGTGTATGTGTGTGTGTGTGTGTATATATATATATATGAGTATTTTTCTGTCACTGATAAAGCAGTGAAAAGACAATTACACACCTGGAGAATACACTTGCAACTCAAATATGTGTTACATGGCTTTATGTTAACGTAGTAACTGACTTTTCTAATGGGTATGTAAGGAAACTTACAACTGATCAAAATAAAACAATGAAATTAAAAATGAGCCAAATGAGTCAAAACAGACACTTCATCACAATTATATAAAAATAATTAAATATGAAATTTTGTTTAGAGACATGTGCATTTAAACCATGAGATACCACTACTAATCGATTAGAATGGTTAAAATACACAACACTTATAGTCCCAAATGGCAATGAGGATGTGGAAGAATGAGATATATCACGTGTGACTGGTATGAATCCAAAATCATAACTGCACACTATGGAAAACTTTAAAACATCTTGATGTTTTATATAATGGAGGTAAATGTTCAGTTAAAATGTGATCTCACAGCCATGTTCCAAAATATTTACAACACTGATTCAAAAACTCATGCTCACACTGATATCTTCAGATAAATTCCTGTATAACTTTTATTAATTTGATTGTTTTCCACTCCTTGAATTTTGCTTACAGAATAAATATTATATGGAAAATTTCTCCAAATAATTAGAGTGCATATGCATTTCTATTGTTCCTTTTCTTCAATGGCTTAACCTCACTTTCTAAGAAAGTCTTCAGTCAAATAATTCCTGTCATCTCCTCAGCCCCAGCACAGCTGCCTCCTCCCTCAGGCTTTCTGACATTCTCAGGATGTGGGCTTTCACACTGTGTGACATGCACAGTAATACATAGCTGTGTCCTCAGATCTCAGGCTGCTCAGCTCCGTGTAGGCTGCACTCATGGACATGTACCTGGTCATGATGAGTCTGCCCTGAAACTTTTGGGCATTGCCTGTGTTAGCATTGCTAGGGTTGATCCATCCCATCCATTTAAGCCCTTGTCCAGAAGCCTGTCACACCCAGTGTATACCATAGCTGGTGATGGTGAACCCAGAAAAAATACAAGATAACTTCACTGAGGCCCTAGGCTTCCTCACGTCAACCTCAGACAGCACCAGCTGCATCCAGGAGTGGGACCTGTGGAGAGGACAAAGGAATGGGTAAAATTCTTTTTGACTGAAAAGAGTCCCCTCCTCATCCCTGGGACTAGGTGGTCATTTACCTGTAATTGCTGACACCAAAAAAAGAAACCTCCAGGTCCACTCTATGCTGAGGAATTGTGTTCTCAGTAGCTTTTCTAGAGAAGGGATGTGGTTGTTGGGTGATGCTCTCAGGGCACAGGAATATCCGAATTTACCTCAGTGGATCTCAGGTTATTTGCATATTCATGATACAGAGCATTTCATAGCTCAAGACCTGATCCAAGATAAGAAAGGGAGGATAAATGACACATCAGCCATGCAAGAGTGAGATGCTGATGGTCCACATCATAATCCTGCTTGATGAAAAGCATGTTCTGCTCCATTTCCAAGCTCCTTGTGAACAGAGGTACTTTTACTGAAACATAAGCCCCCACACAACAAGTTTTTCACTGTGAACCCACATTTGGTTAGCATGGAGGTCACCTTGATGATTTCTGGGACCATCACTGTCAATGACACTGAACAGGTGCTTTGGACTCTTGCTGGCCTTAGGCACCAGCACAGTTCACTGGTGACTCCAAGAAACTGACTGCTGGGTGTCCCACATGAGTTTCCAGCAGGTCCCTCTGAGATCTGCTGGGAGCTCCAAGACACTGTCTCCAGCACCTGCGTGGTGGCCTGGGATCCCAGGCTCTTCAATAGAAAAACTCTTGGTTTGCAGATTTGCCCCATGATGTGTGATTAGAGATGATTTTCTTATCTCAAGGACAATAGGAATAAGAAGATGAAACAATTGTTTGGATTTCTTCATGAACTAATCCTCCCAAAATAATTACCAAGTAATTTGTGTTTTGAATAAGTTTGGGTTTTCTTTCCTACTGCATTTATTAGAATTTTTTGAAGTATTTACATACTTTCAGCTCATATCCATAGATCCCTATCTTTATATATTGATTTCTTACTCACTTGGTCTGTGCACCTACCACACTCTGAGATCCACCACTGCCCTGTCACTCACACAATGTAGGCAAAAGTACTTAATACTGAAATCTGAGTTCCTTATTCATAGAAATATGGTGTCTCCAACAATTCTGTACACATTGAATTAGTAAAATCATTCCCATCTTTCATATTCTCATCATTAAGACATTTATAATCCTAGAAACCTACTTTTAAAAAGTTATCATTCAATAGCAAAGACATGGAATGACAACTATTTTTTAAAGTGGGTTTCTAGTTATAAATATCTTTGTGAGGCTGGGGGAAGGAGAGCCTTAGGAAAAGTAGCTAATGCATGCCGAGCTTAATACCTTAGTTATTGGTTGATAGGTGCAGCAAACCGCCATGGCACACAAATACCTATGTAACAAACCTACACATCCTGCACATGTACCCTGGAAATTAAAATTAGAATTAAAATAAAAAAGTTCTCATTGCTTTAAGTTATCTGCATGGTTGCAATATAATATGATATTTAAAGGCAAATCAGCAACTTGTCGAACGGTTTTTGTTTTATTTTGTTTTTGTTTGTTTGTTTGTTTTTCTGATAAAGGAAGACACAAACTCTGAGAGGAAACCTCCTGCCAAGCCTCCTGTGCACTTGATCCGGGGCTGGAACCTGTGCTGTGGGGCTCCTAAGTGCCCCCTCCAGCTCGGCCCTTGACTTGCAAGAAGTTTCCTGTTGGGGCTTACAAAGCATTTCCCCCCAGCATCTCTAGACCAGCATGAAGTGGCTGTGTTCTAGTTTAGAATGCTCCTTCAGTGACACCATATGCTTCTGACACCATCTCTTGAAACAATCGATTAGCCTTACTAAACCATTTGAACTCTGCAGGGAGACCCAAAACAAGGATTCTATGACACAGGAGGGAGCCTCTTCTCTAAAGCTCCAGATGCACTGAATCAGTGAATCCACAATGAATCCAAAAACTTTGCAGGAGTTTTTGGAGTGCTTTGTTTCTTCCTTGGGCTGCTGCAGTTGAATGTTGCATCTGAGAATACCTGCAGGTACAGCTAATTTCAGACTAAAGCCAATCTCTGTCTACTATTCTAATAACACCAATTTTCCTTTCTTATTAGTGTCTAGACAAACACAAAGTGCCTCCCACACTGACACTAGGCTCAGGTATCTGGCTTCTGTTCCCACAGATCTAAAGCAAACAGGATACAAGTGGAGACTTACGAAGTGCATGCAAGTTGTTATTTTCATTTTCTCAGCTAGAAACTCAGCAAAGACCCCGTGCTAAAAGAAGGGGAGATTAATGAAAGAATTTGAAAGACCTTGGTCTTAAAAATAGTGATGCTAGAGGCTTCAGATTGCTCTACTGTCCTTGTCTAACTCTCTGCAATTGTCTTTCAGTTTCCCTGTGTTCTCCTCAGAGTCTGTGCATTGCCACACTTTTATCCTTTATCCAGAGCCATCATCCTGGTGAGAATGGATTGTGTGGGGGCAGATAAGCACTGACTATTCTTACAATGGAAACCTAGAGACTTGATCATCTTTATCTGGCCTGTGACCTTTACCAGGTGTCTTGAGGGGAAAAGCAGAGTATTGGCTTTTAGTCTGCTTTGTGGTTTCAGTGACCCTGGACTGTTCCTTTACATCTCACCACCATTAGCTATAACTTTAGTCATTTCTATAATAATGGAAAAATGAGGAAGGGATCTGGGGTGGGAGATATTTTTTCTTCCTTCACATAGGATAAGATTCTGGAAATGTTCTTCTCCTTAGGATCCTTTGGAGAAGGCTCCTGATATATTCCTGAGTAAATGATCCTCTTCAATTCTAACCCATTGAAAACGTATTTGAATTATATCTTTTAAAATCTAGAAGTTTCTTGAAGGAAAGTCCAGCAGACTGAGGAGAGTAGGGCCCTCTGGAACTGTCATCTTTACCCTAGCTCATGTCTGTCTTTCAGACATCTATAGTGCTTACTATGTAAGTGGCCTCAACAGCTTGTGGCAAATTCTGTTCTGGTTAAGCAGGTGTCAACTGCCACTCTGGACCTGCCTGTCTCTTCAGGTTTTGGATAGGGTAATATTCCTTGCAATTTCAGTTATTTAATAGATTTCAAAAAGTATTGACATTCAGATTATACAGATATGTTTTGACTTTAAAATTAGGGTGATTAATTTAGTAATCTACATGTTGGAGCATAAACCAAAAGCACAATCAAAGGTCAACTGTGATGTGTTACTGGAGGCAGAATTCTGACCTTATTACATATATGTGGCATGTCTGACATATGAACAGGCAAGAAAACAGAGAAAGGACATGGCACAATGCTTATAAAAAGTCTCAGCAATTTTAATTTTCTTCTGAGGAAGCTGAAATTGTGAAAGTGAAACAGTGTGGCTGGTCATGTCTCCGATGATGTTGTGTTCTGGAAATTATCTCCAACCCTAGGCTGGATGCAGTAAGTGCACCCAGCCACCCAAACCTGAAGCAGGGACTCTTATTCCTTAAACACAAGACATTCCAATGAGAAATCTGTTCTCAGGTGAGTTGTAGAGCAGGAAGGAAGAGATGGAGGTTTCCTTGGCTTTCCAGAAGTGCTCAAACTTGAAGACCTAAGCCACCTCTGAGGGACAGATATCCACCTATGAGTACATCACTTCAGCTCTGCCTTCAGGAATCTTTGGCTGTGTGGGGGGATAAGAATGTAATTTATTTCTTTCTGCTCACCCAATATGCTTCAGAGAAAATGAAATTGAAGATTCAATAAATGTGTTTTTGCCATATTAAGGGAGAGAACATATATAATTCATGGCAATGCTAGTAATCACTCCATAGCTTGTAGAAGGAGCAAGTGCACAATTGAGAGAAGGAAGTGCCCTGCCCCAGGAAGCAGGTGCCCCAATCATCCCCTGGGGACTGCCCTTTAGATGCCATGCATCAGTGGAACCTGGGCTGAGGACTGGGATCTTGTAGATAGTGTGGAGAGCAGAGCATGACTCAATTCCTCCTCACCTGGGGACCTACGATGTAGGCGCCTCCCTCAGAGCTTTATACTGATAAGCTGTTAACATAAAATAGCAGCGGTAACTACCTGTAACCTTTCAGTTAGGATCCAGGGCTCTTCAGGATTGTTATCACTTTGTTTTCCCTACCCCTAGAAAACAGAAAAGTACCTGTGTGACCCTTCATCTCAGACCTCAGATGACCTCCTTGCAGAGGGCACACCTGCTTTGTTGCCATCACAAACATGGTAGTAGAACTGGAAAATATGTGTACCTTGTTATGGAATTTATCTGAATTATGTTACATTGGATGAAATTAGACTTAGTAAGTGACACTTAAAAATTTAGCTGAGGGCATATGTAAGCAAACTGTTGATGGTGTGTCTTCATTTCTCCTTGCCTATTATAGATAATATGAGAGGAGAGAGGTACATTAAAAGGAAACTATTGACCAATGTGGAATCAGGTATTTTAAAAATAAAGGTTATTTAATGGAAACTCCATTAAATTAAGTAAATTAAGGAACTTTAAGACTTTTTTTTATATTCTAGACACATGGCTAATATTGACTTAGATTTAAATGCAAAAAGAGGTAACACAGAAAATAAAAATTCTGCAGCAGATCCTTTTGCCAAATAGGCAGTTTTAAATATTTGTAATTTGACCTAAATGTTCAAAGAATAAGCCCCAGATCCAAATAAGAAATTATACCATTTCAATGTTTAATGACTGGTTGAAAGAAGCTTGAACTATTATTTTGATGAATTATAATTCAAAAATAAAACTGTGTCCAGTGGTCCAACTTTTCAAGGGGCTACTTGAGTAAGTAGTTTGTACCTCCCCTACCTGTGAGTCCTGGCACAATCTAGCATCATCTAAAATCTGGGGGGCTGCTAAGAACAGAGACAGAAGTTTGAATCCTATGAAGTTTTGACAGATCCAAAATTACTGTCTGGGCTGATTGGTGAGGGTGATCTCTATGAGCCTAGTTTTTGCAGAGTGTATGATGGCTTTTATTCTTTTATTATAATGAACTGATAACGACAAAGACAGTCAAGGAAAATGAAGAAGCAGGGGACATGGCCCAAACAGAAGAACAACATAAAGCTCCAGAAACTGACATCAATGAAAAGGAACCATCTGGATTACCTGGCAGAAAATTTAAAGTAAATGTTAGAAACCTATTCAATGAGCTAGTGGCAGCATCAAGAACAATGTGAGAATTTCAATAGAGATAAAGTATTTAGAAGACGACTAAACAAAAATATTGATGCTGAAGCATATAATAAGTCAGCCAAAAATTTTAACAGAAGATTTTAGACCAGACTAGATCAAGTAATAGAAAGAACAGTAAACTCAAAGAAAGGTCATTTGAAATAATAGAGACAAAGAAGAAAAATTTAAATGAAAGAAATAAAAAAGTTAAAGACTTATGAGTCAGGAAGCGCACTGAAAACTAAATTATGCATTTGATGAGTCATACAAATATAAAACAAAAGGGGTAGTGAAGGAAGGCCGAGTGCGTGGCTCACGTCTGTAATCCCAGCACTTTGGGAGGCCAAGGCAGGCGGATCACGAGGTCAGGAGATCGAGAACATGTTGGCTAACACGGTGAAACCCAGTCTCTACTAAAAATACAAAAAATTACCCTGGCGTGGTGGCAGGCACCTGTAGTCCCAGCTACTCGGGAGGCTGAGGGAGGAGAATGGCGTGAACCCAGGAGGCGGAGCTTGCACTGAGCCGAGATCGCGCCACTGCACTCCAGCCTGGGCAACAGAGGGAGACTCCGTCTCAAAAAAAAAAAAAAAAAAAAAAAAAAAAAAAAAAAAAAAGAGGGGGGCGTAATGAAGGAAAAAAGAGAGGAGGTGGGGGAGAGAGAGAGAGAGAGAGTAGCAAAGAAACTTTCTAAATCTAGAGAAGCAAATATTCACCCACATCCAAGAAGTTCTACAAATTTTAAATAAGATAAACCAATGAGAAAAATCTGAGATAGATTGAAATCACATTTTTAAAAGGAAAGGTTTTCAAAAACAGAAAGAAGAGCAGATTTAGCAGATTTCAGATTTCTCAGCAGAAGTTCAGAGTGGAGAGGAATTATATTCGATGATGTATGGTTTAGTGACAAGATTATTTCTGAGAAATGTGTTCCTAGTCAGTGTAATCATTGTTCAAGCATCATAGGGTGAACTTGCACAAAACTACAAGGAATACCCTCCTACACATAGGCTATGTGGAATAGCATAGTGTTCCCAGACAACTAACCTGTACGGCATGTTACTGCACTGAACACTATAAGGAACTGAAACACCATGGTGAGTATCTGTCTATCTAAACACATCTGAACATGGAAAAAGTTTGTGAAAATATGGTATTACAATGTTATGTGGCCAAAAACATATATGTGGTCTATCATTGACTGAAACATTGTGACACATGACTGTATTCAAATTGCTGGGGTAAAAACTGAAATACAAACGAAAATCTGCCAATCAAGAAATTTTACCATGTAAATATTTTTGTAAAATAAATTGTAGATAAGACTTTTCCCAGAGAAGCAAAATCTAAAGGAGTTCTTCACTGCTGGGCCTGCCTTAAACACCAAAGGGTCTCAACTAGGTCTGCAGAGTAATGACCTAGCTGCATCAGCTCCATTTTTGCCTCTGTCATATGACAGTTTTGTGTGGATTTAACTTCTACTCTCTCAGGAGATTTTTCTCTTTCAACTTCTAACTATTCTCCTTTTGATTCTCAGTTTATTGAAAAGATTCATATTTAGCTTAGAACATTAAAAACTTTGGAACAAAATTTCCTTTGAAACCCACCAAATCTAATTAACTCTCTTCAGGGATGCCCTTTTTTGTTTTCCTACGCAATATGGCCCTTGTTTATACTTCAGTCCAGTCCTTATTTTAAAATGCATGAGGCATCCAACCATCACACACCCAGGCACATCTTGGAGGAACGTACCCTACCATCCATCTCTTCAGCCTTCATGTGCACAGTGGCCACTCTATCAGCTGTTGTATGTGCTTTAGGGCTTTCCATTTACAAGTGTGTTTCACTAGTCCCCCTTATTAAGTTCTTGGAGCTTAAAACGTGATGTGTTGGGGGCATTGACAGCCAAATTCCATTGTAAGCCTCTTCTGCCCTTGGCACTTGCAGAAGACTGGGAATAGAGTAACAAAACTCCGACCCCATGTAGCTCCTCATTTAGCTATAGATTCAGTGCAAATTTAGAAAGTCGAAGACGTAGAATAATGTCGGTGTGGTTTTCTGTGGACATACTAAGGAGACAGCAGAAGATGGCCAGTGGTCAGTCTCCATCCAGCTGGTATTCTTTGTCCATTTGATATGTTCAAAAAAAGATAAAAGACAACTTTTGTGACAAAGCCCCAGGGCTTGTTTAAAAGACCTTGTCCAGAAAATGGCCAACAGGGACATGACAAGTTTTTATATCAGAGCTACTATTTTTGCCTAATTTATGTGGAAATCTGAGAGATACGCCCAGCCTCAGGGGGCTGATTCTCTCCATCCAGGGGACAGCGCTAATGGAGTTGTGTGGTATTAGTCTTTTGGGGTCTTCATAAGAAGACAACACAGAGTGGGTGGCTTACACAACAAATATTGATTTTCTTACAATTCTGCAGTCTGAATGTGGAAGATCAAGTAGCTGGCAGGGTTGGTTCTTGGTGCAGCCTCTTTCTGGGTGCCTAAGTGAGGATTTACATGTGGGTGGTGCCTTTGTATGGAGAGGTGAAAAGGGATGAGGGAGTCCCCAGTCTTTTAGGCTCACCCTGGGAGGAGGATGTTGACTGTGCCGTTTGATAATTCAGTTCTGCTCCTGGGGCCTCCCCTCAGCAAGCCCAGAGTCCTCTTCTTCCAGGTAGGAAATGTGCTGGAGGAGCTGGCCTGGAAGGAGTGTGATCAGGGATCAAGGACAGATTTTGGAATAGGGTCAGTACTGTTCTATCCTTAAAGATTCATATAAAACCAACCAAACATACAGGTCACCTAAATTCTCACTTACCCCTTCAGACACATTGAAACAGCAGCTGAATGAAACAATCACAGTGAGTTCAGACAAACCTGGATCCATCTGATGTTTATTGTAGTTCAGAACATCCGTTATGGTTAGAGGGAAGTTCCGTATCCCAGGAAGAGGGTTACTTTTTAAAAGCACCTGAGAGCTGCCTTCCGTGACCTTTTGAAATTTGGAATTTTGTCTGAGATCTCAGGAGAAGGTAGTGGGACATATCTCCATGCTTATCAACGTGTGACCTTGAAGATGTGCCCTGACCTCTAAAGACTTCTCTGTGAAAATATGTAGATTAGGGTTTGCAGTGACAACTTCAGACAAAAACTCTATCTCATCACCAAGATTAGTGCAATTACCTTTCCTGGGAACCAGAGATGACCTCTGTAAGCCCTCCCCTCTGAGAGCACAAGGAACTTTGTTCCTTACCTGACAGGTCACACATGGGAAACATGGCTGGACAATGACACTCAAGCCTAGAGTCCTTACCCACATATTTGCCAGTTCAGATCCACCTGTCTCTGAAAGACTTTCTCCTCCACTGAATTTCATGAAAATACCCTAGGGTATGCGGTACTGCAACTTGGGCATTTGACATTAGTTTGGTGAATTCTATAGTAAACATTCTATCTCCATGGATGTGGGTAACAGAAGAGTCATCAGAAGTTGGGAGGGTTGTAAAATCAGGATAAATCTGGACTCTCTTCTTAGGAACTGAACCAGTGGGCTGACCTATGGGACAACAGAGGGAAAGAGACAGACCTAACCTCTGGAGCCAGGTGAGCTCCTTACCTGCCAGGTGGTCTCTGGGCCTTTTGTCTGAACAGATCCAGAAGGACCTTCCTCACCCTGAGGAGAATTATGAATATTGAGGAAAATTGAGATACGTTTTTATTTACAGAGAATAATTCATAGGCTTCTAGACATCTACGTGGGTGTGTACAAGTTGCCAGGATATGCTCATACATGCAACATAAATAATTATATTTTGTGGAAAGAAAACAAAAAAGCTTCTAAATTGGTAGGTATTGTTTGCCACAGATGTGTCAGGTCACTAGATCATGTTATGATGCTGGAGGTAAAACTTCCCAACAATGTCATGGAGACAAAACGCAAAAGAGTAAAGATTCAAGTGAGATTCCCTTGAAAATCACCAGTAATGAACAGGCCAAAAGAAATCAACCATTATCGAAAGAGTGATCATTAAATGAAACAGCAAATTCCACGTTGAGAAGAGAGGGAAGTTCCATCTGACAGCTCATTTTCACCTCTGTGAAGACTTCAGAGCACAGACTAAGAGCAGAGAGTGAACTTAGAGCAAGCAGGAGCCAGATGTTTAAGGAGGATGGAGAGTGAGCTGGAGTCCTTGTGAGCCATTCAGAAAAGCAGCAGTGTGCCAGGGTGTATTGAGTCCTCCTGAGTTAAGAGGTGCTGAATATACACCAGTTTCACTGCCCTCATTCTGTTTTGTTCTCCAGATTCTCTTGGATGTCCAGATTTCAACACGTGGAGGATTGATGAAACTCATCATGACTAGGAACTTTTTCGTGAAGATGTAGGTAACAATATGGGTGTAGTTAAATTTAGGTTGTGAAAATAATATTATCCAAATTGTCAAATTCAGATCTATTAATTTATCTTTCTTTTTTATTTTACAGACAGACTTGTTCTGTTGCCCAAGCTGAAGTGCAGTGTCTATTAACTTTATAGCAAAAAGAATGATCAGCCCAATTTATGTAGTCATGTTATCTCCATCAAGGATTTAGGTCTATGTTCACCAGGAATATTCATCTGATATTTTGTTTTGTCATTATGTCTCTTCCTGATTTTGTGTGCCAGGAACACACAGTAGAAAAAGGACAGGCTTTTCAATAATGGTGTAAAAACTGGGCATCCATATGCAAAAGAAATAAAATTAGGCCTTCTCTAACTCCATATAAAAAGTGAACTAATAAGGAACATAATACCTGAAAGTATAAACTCATAAATCACATGGAGGAAAAAAACCTTCCTGCCATTGATTCGGAAGTGACTTCTTTGAATTTAATACCAAAGCACAGGAACAACTATGTGCAATTATGTGTCTGACAAGAAGTTCTATCCAAATGTATAAATACCCATACAACTCAGTAGCCAATAACAAATGACCTGATTTAACAAAAAGGGCGAAAACCTGGAGAGATGGTTTTTCAGAAGACTCACACATGGCTAACAGAAAATGAAAAGGTTCTTAACATTTCTAATTATCAAGGGGATTCAAATCAAAGTCCCAATGAGATATCACCACATACAACTTAATATGGCTATTATCAGAAATATAAAAGGTGACAAATGTTGGCAAGAATGTGGGGAAAAGGGTATATGTTGTGGTAGGATTGGTTACTGAATAAGTTGAAAATAAAGCTATCATAAAATCTGGTGATCCCATTTCTTGTTATATATTCCAAGGAAATAAAACTATTTTGCCAAAGACATGTTTATTGCAAGATTATTACTAATAGTGTAGATTTGTAAAATAATTTAATGACTGTAAGTTGATGAATGTATAAAGAAAATGTGTATACATAAGACTGAATTTTATTCAGCTTTGAAAAGAAGGAAATTCTGACATTTGCAACAACGGGGTAGGCCTGGAGGACATGCTGCTAAGTGGAGTAAGCCAGATGCAGAAAGACAAATGCTTCATGATCTCGTTTCTGAGTAGGATCTAAAAGATTCAAGCTCCTGAAAGCAGAGTGTAGAGTAGTGGGTCCCAGGACCTGGAGGAGAGGGAAATTGGGTGATGTTGGTTAAACTGTACAGAGTTTCTGTTGTGCAGGTTGAATGAGTCTTAGAGATCTAATGTACAGTAATGTTCCTATAGTTAATATTGTATTTTAAAAGTGATTTCTGCTAAAAGGGTAGATCTTAGGTGTTCTAGTTGGATACAAACACATGCAGTAAATTTAAAAAAAAATAAATAAAATGGTAGCTCTGTGAAATGATAGATATACACATTACCTTGACCATGATGATTGTTTTACAATGTATATCTGATACGATTTGGATCTGTGTCCTGGCCCAAATCTCATGTTGTATTAGAATCCTCAATGCTGGAGGTGGGACCTGGTGGGAGATGATTGGGTCATGGTGTGGGTCTTTCATGAATGGTTTAGCACCAACTCCTCGTGCTATTCTCATAATACCGCGTGAGTTCTCACAAGATCTTGTTGTCTATCAGTGTGTAGACACCCCTCTCCCTTCCTATGGCTTCTGCTCTGGCCATGTGATGTGCCTGTTCCCCTTTTTCTTCTGCAATGATTCTAACTTTCCTGAGTCTTGCCAGAAGGAGAAACCTCTACACTTGCTGTACAGCCTGCAGAAATGTGAGCCAATTAAATATCTTCTTTTTTTGTTTTCAAATTACTCAGTCTCAGGCATTTCTTTTTGGCAGTGTGAGAATGGACTAATACAACATTAAAACATCAAGTGGGGCACCTTAAATATACACTTTAAAAATATTCTATTATACCTCAATACAACTGAATAAAATTAAATTTACTCTTATAACAAAGAAATGCATAGTTCATATTTTCTCAATAAAAATGAGACAATGTAGAAAAACTTACGTTAAGATATTTGTAACAGCTTTGCTTACAATATTCATAAACTGGGAACAAACTTAAAGTCCATCAACAGAAAAACAGGTCAATATATTCTCATTTATTTACTTAATGGACTGACTCCGATATAAAATCTCTGTCCTTCCTCTTTCTGTCTCTCTCTCCATATACACAAGAAAACTTTGAGGTTTCACATCAGAGTCAGTCCATTAATTGAATAAATGGCAATATGTTGATCTAATTTTATACATTAAATAGCATGAATACACCTAAAAAATAGCAAAAGTAGCCCCTTACCAAAAAAAAAAAAAAAGTTTATAGTGCTAGATTCCATTTATCTGAGGTTCAAACCAGAAAACCATGGATTTATAGTGTCAGAAATGAAAACATTTCCCCATGCAGGAGTTGACCACAGGCACAGAGAAAGACCCATGTTGAGGGGATGGACTTGCTTTTCAGGTTACCTTAGGTGTTGGGGACAAAGGTATTCACAATTTCCAGAAACTCTGTAGTGATACATTTTAGGACTAGGCATTTCTTATTGTATGTAAACTTTATCTCATAAAACAAGGAATAAAAAAGTATAAAATAGTTTAAAATTCAGGAAATAAGAAAAATATGAACATTATCCTAAATATGAACGTTACCAAATGAACTAATAAAGTACATTCAAATATGCCTACTAAAATTAAATTCCAGAAACCAAAAGGAAAGAATAACATCTGTAACTTAAAAATTAATAAGCATACATTTCATAGAGAAGAAAACAGTAGTCAACACATCTGTGGAAAATGAATACTTTTTTCCAATCAAATGTCTTTACATTATTTATACAATATTTTAACCGGTGTCATAAATATCCATTACTAATATTTTGTGTGATATTACAACTGTGAACAACTTTTAAGGAGAAAAGGATATTTGAGAGCATGTGAACTAAACTGAATTTACTTTCAATGTTGGTCCAATGATTATACCTCAAAGTTCTAATGATACCCTAGTTTTGAGTGGATCTTTGGGAAAATTAACTTTGAGAGAAAACTTAATGCAAATCAAAACCACAATGAGATACCATCTCATGCCAGTTAGAATGGTGATCATTAAAAAGTCAGGAAACAACAGATCCTGAAGAGAATGTGGAGAAATAGGAACGTTTTTACACTGTTGGTGGGAGTGTAAATTAGTGTAAATTAGTTGGTGGGAGTGTAAATTGGTGGGAGTGTAATTAGTTGTGGAAGACAGTGTAGCGATTCTTCAAGGATCTACACTAGAAATACCATTTGATCCAGTGTAGGATTTGATGAGATTTTTCTTCAAATAGCCTGATCAATCCTTTCTTCTTTAATTCATAGTACCCCTCACCCCTTTTCCTTTTTCTCTTTTTTCTTTCTGCCTTTGTTACCTGCTTAGACACGCTACAGGACCAGGCTTATCAACACCAGTTCACTTTCCTTTCTTTATTTGGAAAGGAGACTAGCTCTCTAGCTCATTGCAGCCACCTCTTTCCCTTTTCCTCTCTCTCCCTTACATGACCACCTCATCAAAAGAAAGTTCAAATATCTAGCCAACGAGATTAGTTCAGATTGTGTGACCCAAATCTGGCCAGTGGGGAAAGGGTACAGGGGCAGGACTTGCATGAGGAATAAAAGCTCTCGTGACCCTTTGTACAGGTGTGCTCTCACGGCGACTGGCCAAGGAGAATCACCCCTCTGCACACAAGTAAAATTACTTTGCTAAGTCTCCGTTGTTTAAGTGTTCAATTTCCTTAAGATTTTAAGCCTTATTCACAAGGGCCAGCAATCCCATTACGGGGTATATACCCAAAGATTGTAAATCATGCTACTATAAAGACACATGCACATGTATGTTTATTGCAGCACTATTTACAATAGCAAAGACTTGGAACCAACGGAGATGCCCCTCAGTGTTAGACCAGATAAAGAAAGTGGGGCGCATATACACCATGGAATACCATGCAGTCATAAAAAGGAATGAGATCGTCCTGGCGTGGTGGCTCACGCCTGTAATTCCAGCACTTTGAGAGGCCGAGGCGGGTGGATCACGAGGTCAGGAGATTGAGACCACCCTTGTTAACACGGTGAAACCCAGTCTCTACAGAAAATACAAAAAAATTAGCCAGGCGTGGTAGCAGTCACCTGTAGCCCCAGTTACTCTGGAGGCTGAGGCAGGAGAATGGCGTGAACCCAGGAGGCGGAGCTTGCAGTGAGTAGAGATCACGCCACTGCACTCCAGCCTGGGTGACAGAGCCAGACTCCCTCTCAAAAAAAAAAAAAAAAAAAAAAAAAAAAAAAAAAAAAAGGTATGAGTTCATGTCCTTTGCAGGGACATGGATGAAGCTGGAAACTATCATCCTCAGGAAACTATCACAGGAACAGGAAACCAAACACTGCATGTTCTCACTTATAAGTGGTAGTTGAACAATGAGAAAATATGGGCACAGGGAGGGGAACATCACACATCGGGGCTTGTTGGGGTGTGGGGGGAAAGGGGAGGGATAGCATTAGGAGAAATACCTAATGTAGATTACGGGATGATGAGTGCAGCAAACTACCATGGCGCATGCATACTTACGTAATAAACCTACACGTTCTACGCATGTATCGCATAACTTAAAGTATAATAAAAATAAATAAATAAATGAAAGAATAATCTGTAATAAAGAGACATACGCATTCCATATCAGAAATAAATTGAAAATATGTAATACATATAAAGTCCTGAAAAGAAACTTTGAACCATAGGAAGAGTTTCATATGTAGTAGGTTGTAATATATTGTTAAAATTATTACTTTTATGCTGTTTTGAAAAACTTAAATTAAAGCTAAGAAAATGTAGTGTTTTTGTGTTTATTTGGTACAACAACAGCATGTTAAGAAAACTGAAGAGCTCTGTAATCCTGAGGAGGTGGCTTGATCCAAGGAGAGAGATGCTCCAGGTACTGTGGACACACACGGTTTGCCCTATTCTACCCATCTAGGAGCTATTTCCTCAAGCCTTCGGAGACAGGAGTATGGATGAGTTCCTTGGGGCAATTCAATCAGATCTGGACAGGGAGAAAAAAATCATGACCTAGGATGGATTAACAAATATAATTAAACTTTCATTGAAAAAATGAGAAATTTTTTCACCCCATATATTTATGGGGTGCCAAGCTATGTTATGCTTTGCAAGAAATTTTGCACCCCATATGTTTATGGGGTGCAAAGCTATGTTATGATTTCTGAATACAATATGGAATAATTGAATCAGGCTAATCGAAGTATATATTACCTCAAATCCACAAATCCTTATCATTTTTTTGTAACAAGAATATTTGAAATTTGTTCTTGGCTATTTTAAAATTACCAATACACTATGTTTAAGCTTACAAATAGACATCGATTTATGTAAACCATAGAGAATGATTGAAATCAATTAAAGATTACTCTAATAATTTATATTTAGTTTATCATTAAGTTTGATGTTTTAGGACATATTTTAGAATTGTTCTATTATAATGTTAAATATAAATTACTACTCATGTATGCATAGGCATGTGTATTTATACATATGTCTATAGATGTTAATTAATGTCCCTCTAGCTATGTAGTTGATGATATCAACAGATGTTAATAAAACTCTAGAAGAACAAGTACAAATTTTAGGAAGAATCTTTTCTTGAAGGTATGTATCTTTAAAAAATACTCCTACATATAAATTTTAAAATGACAAAAACACAAATCTCAATAAAAATACATCATAAATAAAAATAATAAAATATTGCCACCTTATAAGACTCCAGAGTCCCGCAAAAACAAACCCGCCTCCTGCATCTGAGAAAGGATATCTCCCCCTGCACCTGCTCCTGGAATCTATCCCGTCCTCAGTGAGTCCCGAGCGCCCCCTGGTGGCCTCGCTCTCTCCTGCAGGGAGTTTTGTGTCTGGTCTCACACTGACCTCCCCTTGCTGTGTGTTTAGCACAGTAATACACTGCCGTGTCCTCGGTTTTCAGGCTGTTCATTTGCAGGTACAGTGTGTTCTTTGAATCATCTGTTGAGATGGTAAATCTGTCTTTCACAGAAACAGCATATTCTGTCGTGTAACTGTTAGCTTTCTTTCTCATTAAACTTACCCACTCCAGTCCTCTCCCTTGAGCCTGGTGGGCCCAGTGCATGTAGTAGTTACTAAAGGTGAATCCAGAGGCTGCATAGGAGAGTCTCAGGAATCTCCCAGGCTGTACCAAGCCTCCCCCAGACTCCACCAGCTGCACCTCACACTGGACACCTGCAAACACAGAAACACCCTGCTGAGAAACTGCCACACATATCCACTGTTTCTCTCACTCATGTCTACTCACACTCAGTTTCAATAGTTCTCTACAATTTACCTTTTAAAAGAGCAACGAAAAAAACCCCAGCTCAGCCATGACTCCATGGCGAGTCCTCTGTGTTCAGTCCTGATCACCAAACGAAAACAGCTGAAAATCCTGGAGTTGTGGCTCCTCTCCCAGAGCTGCAGGGTCAGGGCTAGGCTGGTTTTCATCAGCAGAGGGAGGGCTCTATTTGCATATATGCTACTCTATAGCAAGCTCTGGGGTGAGAGGCCTTTGGAGAGAGTGGGGCTCACAGCACGTGACAGTGTCCTGGGCGAGATTTGTGATACTGATAGCATTTGGGAAATTGTAGTTTGTTATTGTAAGTTTGTTCTGTGATAAACCCTTAAAACTTATAATTTTTATAATTTTGTAATTTTTATTTTAAAACAGCTTTATTGAGGTATAATAGATCTACATAAACTGCATATATTTAAAGGTAGCACAAATTATTTTTTATTTTTACATATGCAGAGAAACCATGGTATGTAGTATCAGTGTTATTTCCATGTTACAGATGAAAAATTACCAGTAAAAGCACAGACGGTTTGTACAATCTCCCCAGAGCTCACATTGGGTCAGAGTCGGCCTGGGTACCTGGGCCTGTGCTTCTCACCACTGGACCTGACTTCTCCCTGAACCAAGCCCAGCACACAGGCAGTCACACCTAGCGAGGTTTGCGGAACCTTTTCTCTGTAATGAGAACACAGTGTGATGTGTATGCACTGTTGTGATTACCTTAAAAATATAAAGAAAAGAACGTTTTCTACAGTATTATTTTCTTGAGTGTCATACATTTCTCATGTTAGTGTCTATCTTTCCATCAGTCTCTATGGAACAAATTATCTATCCACTTATTTTCAATACCTTTATTAGGCATTATTGCTATGTAATAAATACTGCATAATTAAAGTGTGCAGTGTATTAAGCACTGAAGCCGAGTATGGTGGTGCATACCTGTAGTCTCAGTTATGTATGATAGAGGGAGGAGGATTGCTGGAGACCCAGGGTCTGAGGCTGCAGAGAGCTATGATCTCACCCCTGAGATCCTGCCTGGATGACAAAGCAAGGCCATGTCTTCAAAGGAAAAACATGTAATTTTACATGTGCTCACCTGTGCATCCAAAATAACAATCAAGATAACAACGAATTACCCTTGAAATCTTCCCTGTGTTCCTCTAACTCCTGCCTCCCACTCATTTTCCTCTCACCACACTGAGTCAACCTCTCATCTTTTTTACTTTTGATCTATTTTTCAAGATTCTGTTAACTTGAAATCTTATAGTTTCCATTTCATTTCTCTGGCCTCTTGCTCAGCATAATTACTTGTGAATCAGTAATTTGATTGTGTATAAAGAATGTGTTGATTTTAATGAGGAAGGGTGTTCCAGTTAATGAGTGCACCCCTACTATTTATTTATAAATCTCCTTAATATTTGTGTTATTTCCAGTTTCTGATACATACAAATTTCCAGTTCTGAAACTATACAAATGTAGTTTCTACTTAGGCTGGAGATGTAGGCATCTCATAAAAAATATATTATTTTTCCAACAACAACTAACTTTACTGAGCTACAAATTGGCCCATTTTCTTTAACACATGAGTTTATTCATGTGATAGGACAAACAAGAGACCTTACCTCTTGCAAAAATCAGTGATTTCAGGGATAAACAGGAAGAGAATATAATATTATGTGGGGCAGAGGGTGGCAAATGTCATATAAGCTAATGTTAAAATTAAGTTAGACATATTTACTAGATTGCTTAAAATTGGGTATAATAAAGAAGTTATTTTTTAAATTACCAGAGAACATACAATTGAGGAACTCCTATTGTTATTGAAACTTTTTCTCCCAGGATTGAGGACACATCATAAATATCTCCAGCGTCTACCTCCCAAGATAGTTCTGTGTGGGAAAGTGGAACAGCAGCTGTTGCTGAAATGCATCCAGACCCACTTACCCTGCCACCACTTCATTACCAAAGAATTAATATGCAGGGGCAAAGCCACTAACACCTCTGTGTTACTGGCAGTGGAGAAACTCATAGAAACTGGGATGGAAGAAAGAAAACTCCAAGGCTCTCTCCATTCTCTCAGGAATAACAGCCTCATCTCCCACCTCCTTGCTCTTCCCTCAGGGAAAAACAGCCTCATCCTGCTGGGAAGGGCAGAAAATAAGAAGCTGAAGTCATCAGTGGGAAGAGATAGTGGCTGCTTGAAGATCTGGGAAAAAACAAGGAGACCCTCTACCCAGGGATGGGAGGAAGATGCAGGGATCAGCATCACATCTGTAGGAGGGGCAGGGATACTTGGAAGGACACATCCTGAGGGAGGACTGCGATGTCTGCCCTGGAGTATGGCTCCCTCAGAAGGACAGAGAGTGCCCGTTCCGTGCAACCCCTCCCACCACGTTGACAATTGTCTGGTCCACGTGGTTCTGGGATGACCTTGGGAAGATGAAAGATAGAATCTCTCAGGACAGCAAAATTTTAAGACCCAAAGCCAAGTAGGAAACAAAATTAAGGTGTCACTGGAGGAATCTGAGTGTCTGGTGGCTGCAGAGGAAATGTACTTCAATTCCGGCAGCCACTGCAACAATCACTTTCAAATGTAGCCCTGACTAGTTTCATACATTCTACAATATAGGCTTAGAAAAGATAGAGCATGATCATCTACAAAAAAAAAAATCGTAAAATAAATAATTAGCTGACATAAGAAATCTGATAGAAGCATCTGTGGAACATAAATTTTGAAATAATTTACATAAATACTTTGAAGTATTTACACTTGATTCTGTAGTTGGTCTATGTGTAACTTTATAAGAAATTACCAACATGGGCTTATTTTTAATAACTAACACTTTATTAATATCATGCTTGTGAATGTAACAAAGACCACAGAGTAGGTTCTATTAGAACTATTGATAAAAAAGTCAACTTTGCAAAATACTTAGAGAGATTTATTCTGAACCAAATGTGAGGACCATGCCCTGTGACACAGCCCCAGGAGATCTTGAGAATATGTGCTCAAAGTAGTTTGATTGCAGGTTAAATTTAGTAACATCAATCTATACCTGTGAGATATATGTTGATTTGGTCCATAAAGACAAAAGAACTAGAAGTGACGCAGTGTTGGGAGGGGATTACAGCTTACAGGTGAATTAAAAGATTTTCTGATTGGCAGTTGATTGAAAGATTTGAAGTTTTATCTAAAGACATGAAATCAGTAGGAAAAAAATGACTGGGTTAAGATAATGGGTTTTGGAGAAGAAGATTCATATTATGTGGATAAAGTCTCTTATGCAGCCATACTTACTGACAATAGATGGAAAGGGTTTTCTGTTAAGACAGTTAAAAGATGCTAGACTCTCAACTAATCTCCTCATTATAACACAAAGACCTAGAAAGGAAAGAAGATTCACTACAGAATGTAAATTTCTCTCACAAAAGGTAACTGTGCAGGGAAATTTTGAAATATGTCAAAGAAATAAATTTTAGGCTAAAAGCCTTTGATTCTTTTCAAGGACTGCTCTCTGTCGTATGATGCTATTCCTGAGTCACGTTGGAATTTGGTATCTTACTGCTACCAAGAATCTGTTTTCTGAGCTTTGAGTTCTCTGTTTTCATGAAAATGCTGGTTAGTTGTTCTTGAATTCCAAAGGGAGGAGGGTATAATGAAGCATTTTGGATCCTCTATTTCTAACGTGGCCTGAGCTAGTTTTTCAAGTGTCTCTGGAACCCCTTCATGAAGAGAAAGGTCCCATCCAGTCAGCTGGAGCGCTTACAATTCTACTTTTAGTTTATAGGACATATATGATATTTATCCTAGTCAGGGATATCAGAAAATATTTACTGACATAATCACATTGAAGTTGAGACTTGAAAGATGGTCTCAGATTCTTCCCTGCAAACCTTTTCTCCTGACACTAGAAGAAGAAAACTTACCAGAAACAATTGTTAACATTTCTTCTATGTTCAAAATTGCCACCCATTAGGAAAATAATTAAACTTGCAAGACTTATCTTTAGAAACAAGTGGTCCTGTTGACTTCTAAAGTCCTTTACAAAATCTTTATGTCGTACATGTGATATTTTGATAAAAGAATATTATATGTGTATCTGGATAACTGGGATGCCCTTCATTTCAATCACTAATTATTTCTTTGAGTTAAGAACATTCTAAATCTTCTCTTCTAGTTATTCTGAAATATATACTAAATTATCAACTGTAGTTGTCTATGTGCCATTTCAGCATTCCCTTCCCACCAGCAAGGTGTGAAAACTCCTATTTTTCAACTTCCTCATCACCATTTGGTACTGTCTATATTGTGTATTTTATCCATTCTATTACATTGGTAGGATTTTTCGATATTAAAATTACATTTACCTAATGAAAACCCAGTTGATCACTTTTTAATATTTATTTTTAGGTGCAGTTTCTATTCAGGTCTTTGCCCATTTTAAAATTAAATTGTGTGGTTTCGTTGTTCATTTGTAAGGTAATTTGTGTATTTGTAATAAAAGTCCTTTCCCAAATATTTGATTTGCAAGCAAATTCTCCAAATCTATGGCTTATTTTTTCACACTCAGGAAAGGGTTCATTTTCAAAGGCCTAGGTTAGTTTATCCATCTATGAAAAGAGGATATTTGGCCAGGCGTGGTGGCTCATGCCTGTAATCCTGACACTTTGGGAGGCTGAGGTGGGTGGATCACCTATGGTCAGGAGTTCGAGACCAACCCGGCCAACATGGTGAAACCCCACGTCTACTAAAAATACATAAATTAGCCAGGCATGGTGGTGGGTGCCTGTAATCTCAGCTACTTGGGGGGGCTGAGGCAGGAGAATTGCTGGAACCCGGGAGGCAGAGGTTGCAGTGAGCCGAGATCGCACCATTGCATAACAGGGAGACTCCATCTCAAAAAAAAAAAGATGATTATAATTCTAAATTGTTAGAATTATTAGAATAATAATGTAAGTTGAAATTATTTCAGCATCTGGAATATATATCAGTTTTGGTATAACACTAGTGAGAACAATTTGTAGAGTGTTCTGTGTTGACCAGAAATCAGAAGATGATAAAGTGACGATCATATTTGAATAATCTGGATATGTGAATTGTATTTCGTATTCATCTCCTTCTGTTTCTCTATGAAGAGAAAATGGATAGATGACATCTCTGTGTGAAATGAGAAACAAATTTTTTAAGATGATTCTAAAAGAAAGTTGTGAATACAATCATTCATGTAATGTTCCGATACAGGGCTGTGGAGGGGGTGGTGGCTGCCAGTGGTTGCTGTCAGCCACAGGATTGGTTTGTTTGGCCACCGTTTTGTCCATGAGAGATATTGGGCTGTGATGTCTACATGCAGGTGAGTTTCTTAATCTCAGATAAGGAGAGAAACATGAGAACACAGAAGACAGGAAAATTGAAGATCTCACTACATCAATCACATTCCACTGAGGAGAACTTGTCACTGAGAGACCCAGGGATATGCAAGAATAGAGAGGAGTTTTGGGGATATTATCCATGAAAGAACGGATCCAACCTAGTTGACCTCCATGGAAGGAGGGTTTAAATGTTGACAGATAATGGTGGCTTATGTCAGGATTCCCACAGGTTTCAGAAAGAGTTTATATTAACAAATGCCATACTTAAAATTGATTATGTTTTTATAATTTATTTTCCCCTTTTGGGCTGCACCACAGAAGAAGGAGGGTCTCAGAATCCTTCCTGATCCTCTATGAGTTCCTGGTGCAGCTCCTGGAGGAAAAGCCTGCATGGGGGACGGAGCCCTCCTCATGTGCAGTCCTGAGGCTGTCACGTCACCTCACTCACCATTGCCCTTCAGTCACTTCCTGAATACTTATGAGTTAACCTTCCAGAAACTTGTGGTATTTGGCAGTGTCTTTCCCAGGTAAGAAAATAGTACATTCTATTTATCCCTGCAGGCAACTGTCTCTTTAAGGAGCACGGGTTGCAGTTGAGTGCTTGGTAGTGGATAATTAGCGGGAGGAGGTTTGTGTGCATCTTGTCATCTTACAGAGTGCACCCCGCACGGGATCGACACTGACAAGCATGCCCTTGGGCTTGCTCAGCTGGAGGATGACAGGCATTTTTGTAACCTATGACCCCAGTGAGGCTCTCCCGCTGCAAGACCAATGAGGCTCAGGCCTCTGGCTAAAGTGCAGCCAGCAAAGGGTCCAGTGCCCAACCCTGAGAGCTCCTTCCAGGTGGCAAACCACTTTGTAAGGGAAAGTTTTCCTGTCTGGATCCCATTAATTTGTCTGCATTTTCTGCATAAAAGGCTTTATCCAGGAACATCCCCACAAGATTATAGTGTTTCAAATCCAACTGAAGGGCATTATTCATGAAGGCCCTCATGACAAGTCTCCACTGCTCATTAAATGACATTAATTATGGGATTCACCAGAAGTTTCTGGCCTTTTAGTTGCACAGATCTGCCTCTACACCAGTGGTCCCCAACCTTTTTGGCACCAGGGAATGGTTTCATGGAAGACAATTTTTCCATGGATGATGGCAGTGGGTGGTTACGGGATGAGTCTGTTTCACCTGCAATCATCTGGCATTAGATTTTCATAGGGAGCACTCAACCTAGATCCCTTGCATGCACAGTTCACAATAGAATTCGGCTCGTAGGAGAATCTAAGGTGGAGCCCAGGCAGTGATGCTCACCCACCACGCACTTCAGGCTGGGCGGCCTGGTTTCTAACAGGCTGCAGACCACTTGTTCACTGCCTAGCATTTGGGGACCCCTGCTGTAAATGCTTGGAGATTGTAGAATGCCCTCTGAGAAGGGGCATAGAAAACTAGGAGTCAGAAGAGCTCTTAAATCAATGCATATTGAACGGATTCTTGAGGAAAGAGTGCAAAGAGGAATATCCCTACTCACTCTCCCTCTACCTGGCATCATCATTCCCAGTGACCTAATTGAAGAACTGGGGCACTTCAAGATAGTTTAGGCTTGTTAGACCAGGGACCACCAGAAAAGGAAACGATTGATGTGTTCATGCGGGTTCATCAGTTGCAGGTTATTTATTACTTCAGTGCAGGGTGTTGACCACGGAGAAGTCTGTGCGTGTCTTGGACAGGAGTACATGGGAAATCTGTTTCTTCTACTCAAATTTGCTGTGATCCTAAAAGTGTTTTAAGATAGATTTAATGTAAAAGAAGTGGCAAAGACATTTTGGAAGAAATGTTGGCCACTTCTGAGAAATTATGTTTAGTCTTACCATGTGATCAAGCAATCCTGCTCCAAATGATTTATCCATTTGATTTTAACATTTATGTCCCCACAAAGTCTCCATGGGAATGTTTGCATCAGCCTGACTGATTGCTGCCTTTCCCACTCCGTAAGTGTTACTTACATGGTGATAGGCGAAAAGACGATTTCCTATATAATTAGAGTGTATAAATCCTTCTATTGCTTCTTTTCCTCAATTACTTAACCCATTTTCTAAACACGTTTAAGCCTCATAAATCCTGTCATCTCCTCAGCCCAGCACACCTGCCTCCTCCCTCAGGATTTCTGACACTCTCATGATGTGGATTTTCACACCGCGTCTTTCACACAGTAATATGTGGCTGTGTCCTCAGATCTCAGGCTGCTCAGCTCCATTTGGCAGTGTCTGTAGACGTGTCCTCGGTCATGGTGACTCTGCCCTGGAACTTCTGTGCATATATTGTTTCACCACCTTCAGCATCAACAGGTCCCATCCACTCAAGCCCTTTTCCAGGGGCCTGTCACATCCAGTGCATGTAGTGGAAGGTGAAGGTGTTTCTAGAAGCCTTGCAGGAGACCTTCACTGAGGACCCAGGTTTCCTCACCTCAGCCCCAGACGGCACCAGCTGGACCTGGGACTGGGCACCTGTGGAGAGGACAAAGGAGTGGATAAAATCTCCCTTGACTTTACCCAGTCCCCTCATCAGCCCTGGAACTTAGGATTCTCTTATCTGTAGATGCTGCCGCCACCAAGAGGAGGATCTTCTAGGTCCAGTCCATGGTGAGGTGCTGTGCTCTGGGGGCTTTTGTAGGGGAGGGATGTTGTTGTTGTGTGATGCTCTCTGGGCAAGGACAGATCTGTATTTACCTTGGTAGACAACATTTGCATATTCATGAGGCAGGTATTTCATAACTCAAACCACCCCAACCTGAGGAAGAAGATAAGATACGTGCTGAACTCCCTGCTCTGAACTTTATTTAATGATATTTGTCCTCTGGTATGCTCAGAAGTCCAGGAAGACAGAACTCATCTTACAGAAAACCAGACTTTCCCAGGATATTGTCCTCAGTGGGATTTCTTGTTCATGTGGCACATTGACAACCTGTGGTTGAAGGTCACATCAGATTATAACTTTACACAAAGACCCCATGTCTCAAAGCCCCCCCAAACACACACTCACAGTGGCATATTTGCACAGTAATGAGCCTCAGATTTGCCCTCCTTCCAAGTGTCTTGTCAATGAAAAGTGCTTCCAACACTGGCCATAGTCCTGCTTGTGTTTGTTGTTGTTGTTTTGTTGTTTTATTTTTTCCAAACAGAGCTAAAGCAAGCTCAGTACTACTGGAGATTTGTAAAGTGTCTTCATGTTCCCTTTACCAGTTCTCACCTGAGAACCCTGCAGATGCCCCACAAGAGGTAAATCTAAGGCCTTTGAGGGAGAGGTTGTGACCTTGGTCCTGAAGCTGTTGTTCTCAGAGGCTCTGAATCACTTCACTGTCCTTGATTTGTTCCCTCCCATTGCCTTCAGTTTCCCTAAATTCTAGTGTTTGGACAGAGTCTGTGCATTGCCACACTTCTCTCTTTAATCCAGATTAATCCTATTGGTGAGGAGGTGAGGTGATGCGGTGGGCAGGGGAGCAGTATATGTTCTGGAAATTGACTTCCAATGTTTTCTTGCTGTTTTTTCTCTAGGCTGCACCCGTTACAAGGAGTCTCCAGTGGTACAGCTGATCTTCCTCTGTCCTCCACTCTCCCTCCTGGCTGCAACATCCACAGATTATGTTTTTGAATCTGATTCCAGTTGTTTATTAATTATACCCCTCTTCATGACACAGGAAGACTAAGATGAAACTGTCTCAGATGGAAAACAATCCCTTCGTCTCACATAGAATAAAGATCTTGAAAAGTATTTTTTCCCTGTAGGGTCTGTTAGGAGAAAGTTCCAAGCATATTTATCAGAGAATAGTTCTCCTGATGACAGAGCCATGAGTGATTTTGTTTGGATTCTCATCTTGAGAACCCAGAAGTTTCTGGAGGGAAATTCCATGAAAGTGTGGGGTGTGCAGCCTCCCTGGAATTCTTACCCTATCCCTGTCCACACCTGTCCTCCTGACATTTATGCAATTACCATATAACTGTTTCTGCCAGCTTGTGCTGTCAACTGAAGAATCACCCAATTTACCAATTTAGAAAGGAGGCTTAATTTGCGAGAAAGGATTGAAGCTGCAGGACGGTCATCTTAACAGACTGGGAAGCAAAGCCTCCCACAGAGATGTTGAGCAGGCACCTCAAGAGAGGGAAAGATGAGAAATGAATTCATGTGAATGAATGGACTGGCCAAGTGTACACATTCAGCAGGCTATTGAAGGAGCTGTGGGTGTTCACATGGCGGGCAGGCTGTCAAGTCTAATAAGCAGACACACATGTTACATGCATTTCATGTTTGCTTTGGGGTGAGGACTTAAGAAGTAAGTAAATTACAGTTGAACCCTGCACATAAGAAGGGTTTTGTGCAGGGGCAGAAAGACACACAGTGCACAGCCTCTGGAAATTGGAGAGGCCAAGTCCATGGTCAGTGGTCTCTTTTCAGGAGAAAGTTACTGAAATCTGTCTCTTGTCCAATCAAAGCTCTATTTATGGCTTGTAAAACAGGGTCGCAGTTACTCCATGTTTGGAGTTCCATGAGCTGCAAATGTTTTAATATTGCTTATCTCAGGACCAGTGCTTGTTTAGCTGTTAGAGACAAAGAAAAAGCCCTGTGGCCGTTACAACATATTCTATTTTTTAAGTGTAGGGGTGAGTGACTTAATCCTGGCCTGGCATAGCCTTAGGTCTTGTTTGTAATTGGGTATCTTATTGACACAGAAAGTTTATTACATCAGTGTGGTGATCTCTATTTTAATGTCTTTCTAGTTTTTGGGTCCTGGTTTTCCCTGCAATTTCATTTCTTCAATAGATCCAAGAAATCATTGATAATCAATTTTCCAGACTTTTATTATTATAAGAATGTGGGTGATGATTGACGTGCTCTTTACATATTAAAGAAGAAATCTGAAGTAGCTTCAGAGATCATCAGTGATGTGAAAGGAGCAGAAGGAATCTCATCTCATCAAGTGTAAGTGGCACCACACGGATGTAGCTGAACATGTGATGACACAGAAGAACCACAGCACAGGGCACATATGAAAAGTTTTTATAATTCTGAAGCTTTTCCCAGGAAGCTGGAATTCAGATGGTACACAGGGATGGACACAGATATCTCTCAGATGATACTATGTTTTGGAAGCTTATTTCCCCTCCTGTACTGGATTCAGTAGCTGCACCTGGGCCCACACACCTAAAACAAAAACTCTCATTAATTAAACACAAGACCCACCAATAAGAAAGTTGTCCCAGGGAGGGTGCATATCAGGGACCTCTGCTTTTGGGAACCTGTGGCTATGCAGGGAGGGTCAGGAGTCTGACCCATTTTCTTCTGCTTCCCCTGCCTGCTGCACAAACAACTGAAATCAGATTTACATTGCTAAGTACATAAAACACATGATAGTTGCAGGGAAATGTAATACACACATGAAGGAATGAGGAACCTACATATAATTAAAGTAAAACTGATATATTAAATAAATATAGAACACTATAAGAAATAATCATGGAAAAGACAACAATCAAATTTTAAAAACCTGTGTGTGTACGTGTGTGAGATAGTATTCTTGTAAATTAAATCATAATTTGTTTATAAAGTCCTTCAAGTAGGTACAGAATCTTTGCTTTTGATTGCCACAAAGATGGAGAAGAGTCTGGCACCAGGACTCCAGAGGTATGCTAGTGACTTTCGTTCCTATCTCCTGAGGACACGGTGCTTCCAACTCTGAGCATGAGGATACTGAAATTGACTGTGAGAAGAGAAAGTGGGATTTTCTGTGGGAAAATATGGTTATGAACGTAATTTTCAAGTAAATAAATATATTCTACCAGGAGACACACTGCCATCATGCTGACCATGTGTGTTGCCTTTGACATTAACATCATTGTTATTATCAGTATTACTGGGGCATTCCCTGGAAAATGACCAAATATCACAGAATTAATTCGGATCATTTTCATTTTAGCTTTTTCACACTTCCAGCTAAATCCACTGAGTTCACTGAGTTTGAGCATGGAAGTTTCAGGGCATGTTTTACAAATGATGGAGTGGAAGCTTTCCTGGGAATTAGATATAGTGTCGCTAAACGAGGACCAAAGATTTTGCTAGAAACTCCCCTCCTCGTCTATCCCAGCACCTGCTCCTCAGTGTGTCCCTTCCTGCCTGAGTTCTGAGCATCTCTGTGTTCCTGGACAATGCACGTCTGGGGCATCTGCTTCCTAGATGTGTATCCACAGGGCAGGTTTACTCTTCTTAATTGTTGAGAGGGAGCTGGGCCTGGATCCACCCAGGTGCCCCCACCCTGAGCACTGGGCTTCCTCCCAGCAAGGAGACAGGGTCAGCTAAGTGCCTCCACTTCATAGAAATTCTAGGAGGCAAATTCAGCCAAATCTCAACATAGTTTTGACATGCAATCCAGCAACCATGCTCCTAGGTATTTTTCTATCTGACTTTCAATATATGACCACAAAGAAAACTACACACGAATAATCACAATAATTTCATTCATATTTGTCAAAACTAGGAACACTCAAGAAGTTCTGTAGGTAAGTAGATAAACAGTCAGCAGTAAATTCATAGAATAATATTCATCAATTATAAACAAGAGCTATCAAACCATGAAAACATATATATGAATTTTAAATGCATATTGTTAAGTGAAATAAACAAGTCTGAAAAAGCTATATAACATGTTATTTCATTTATTTGATATTCTGGAGAAGTCCAAATATACAAACTAGATAAATCTGTATTTGTGAGAAATTTAAGGAGATGATGAAAATGGGTAAGAATATGAGGTTTAAAAGGGTCATGAAAGTATTGTGTATAATATTGTAATGGTAAATATGTGATATGAATTTGCTGAAATCAACAGAATATACAGCATAAAGGGTTAATTCTAATTCACAAAAACATAAAAATAAACAGGAGATTAGGAATTCCAGGATGGAATGCAGACTATACAGAAAATATCTAATGTCATCAACTGTATGAAATCTGAAGAGATGCCAAGTAGCTTCAGAAATAGTGTAGTCAATAAGATAAAAGAATAAAGATCCCAGCACTTTGGGAAGCCGAGACAGGCGGATCACGAGGTCAGGAGATTGAGACCATCCTGGCTAACACGGTGAAACCCCGTCTCTACTAAAAAAATACAAAAAACTAGCCAGGTGAGGTGGCGGGCTCCTGTAGTCCCAGCCACTCGGAAGGCTGAGGCAGGAGAATGGCATAAACCAGGGAGACGGAGCTTGCAGTGAGCTGAGATCTGGCCACTGCACTCCAGCCTGGGCAACAGAGCGAGACTCCATCTCAAAAACAAACAAACAAACAAACAAAAAGAATAAAGAAAGTGCACATCAACACTGTACCCCAGCTGATAATGTTCCACGAAGGAGCACAACGTATACAATCTGGTTCCACTCTACAGAAATCCTGGAAGATTTCTGTAAGAAAGAAGAGAGTAGGGGCCAATACTCAACATCCTTAAAGAAAAGGATAGGGACAAGAATAGAAGGAAGGTGATAAACATTCAGGTGGTATTAACTTAGGGCAGACATGTCAGTATATCTGGAAGTTTAGTATAATATAGGTACATAAATTAGATAAAAATAGTTTAGATGTTTGTATATATGGGTTAATACACAACACATACTTCCTAGAGTCATTACCTGAGAGGTTCTACAAGAAATGATAGCACATTAACAAAAAATATACCGAGAATTAAGATTTGAGTTTTTAATACCATTCTGCTATGAAAGGAACCAGCATTTCTTGGAGAAATGGCTAATTCTAGGGCCTGGAAAGAGAATACGGGAGTAAAGTCTACAATTTCTTATGGTACCAGAAAATAAGAAAGGGTTCCAAAATGAAGAATTGCTCCTTTGCAAATCTTATGGTAACCAATGTAATATTTGTAAAAAGTGAATTAGATAATATGTTAATGGAGAAATAAACATCGGTATGAAATGCTATTTTAAACAAAAAATAAGAGAAAAATAATATTACTTTTAAAATAGAACTTATAGTGGATCTAAAAAAGCAAAACCAAACTATTAGCTATGTACAGGAAAGGTACTTTACACATTCACATATATAAATGATAAGGATGAGAAAACATGGATTATGAAAATATGAACCAAAATAAAGCTATGGTAGCTGTGTAAATTTCAAACAAAACAGATATCAAAAAAGACTTTTAGGACTTAGGGATATTACATAGGATAAAGTTACCAGTTTCTTCAAAGATGCCAAAAAAGACTTAGCAGATATATAATAGATGAAGAACACCCCATTCATTGTGATTTACAGAACAAACGTGACAAAAGAAGTAAAGATGTCAGTTATACCATGCAAGGAAGGGTGTCCTGGGGACTATGAAGCTTCTTTGTACTCACGGAGAGCGCCACTGAGAACTTCCTTTTGAATTTCTCCCTGTTGCCGCCCACACTGACCCCGGTCTTGGAGGCTGCTGAACCACGATTATGCTGCAATCAGTGAAGGAAACTTTTCAGGAAGCTGAAATTGTGAAAGTGAAATGCTGTGACTGGTCATGTACCAGATGATGTTGTGTTCTGGAAAGTATCTCCAATCCTGGGTGGGATCCAGTAGGTGCACCTGGGCACCCAAACCGGAAACAGGGACTCTTATTCCTTAAACACAAGACATTCCAAAGAGAAAGCTGCTCTCAGATGAGCTGCAGATCAGCAGTGAGGAGATGGGGGTGTCCTTGGCTTCCCAGAATGGCTGAAACTTGAAGACCAAGGCCACCTCTGAGGGTCAGAGACCCACCTATGAGTACATCACATCAGCTCTGTCTTCAGGAATCTCTGGCTGTGGGGCAGGATAAGGAATGTGATTTCTTTCTTTCTGCTCACTCAACGTGCTTCAGAGACAATAAAACTGAAGATTAAATAAATATTTTTTTCTATATTAGAGGAGAGAACATGTACAATTCATGGCAATACAAGTGCTCACTTCAGAGCCTGCAGAAGGAGCAAGTGCACAACTGGCAGTAGCAAGTTCCCTGCTCCAGGGAGAAGACACCCTAAGATCATCCCCTGAGTACTGCCCTCTAGACGCCATACATCTGTGGAACATGAGCTTGTGCCTGGGATCTTGTAGGTAGTGCGGAGAGCAGAGCACAGCTCCACTCCTCCTCACCGTGTGACCTAGAATGTGGTCTTTTCCTCTGAGCTTTATTCTAATAAGGTGGTATTGGGAAGCACATCAGACTAACAGTGGATCTCTCGGCAGAAACTCTACAAGCCAGAAGAGAGTAGGGGCCAATACTCAACATCCTTAAAGAAAAGAATTTTCAACCCAGAATTTCATATTCAGCCAAACTAAGCTTCATAAGTGAAGAAGAAATAAAATCCTTTACAGACAAGCAAATGCAGAGATATTTTGTCACCACCAGGCCTGCCTTACAAGAGCTACTGAAGGAAGCACTAAACATGGAAAGGATAAACCAGTACCAGCCACTGCAAAAACATGCCAAATTATAAAGACCATCAATGCTAGGAAGAAACTGCAACTAACGAGCAAAAAACCAGCTAACATCATAATGACAGGATCAAATTCACACATAACAATATTAACCTTAAATGTAAATTGGCTAAATGCTCCAATTAAAAGACACAGACTGGCAAATTGGATAAATACTCAAGACTCATCAGTGTGCTGTTTTCAGGAGACCCATCTCACGTGCAGAGACACACATAAGCTCAAAATAAAGGGATGGAGAAAGATCTACAAAGCAAATGGAAAACAAAACAAAACAAAACAAAAGAACAGGGGTTGCAATCCTAGTCTCTGATAAAACAGACTTTAAACCAACAAAGATCAAAACAGACAAAGAAGGAATCAATTCAACAAGAAGATCTAACTATCCTAAATATATATGAACCCAATACAAGAGCACCCAGATTCATAAAGCAAGTCCTTAGAGACCTACAAAGAGACTTAGACTCCCACCTAATAATAATGGGAGACTTTAACATCCCACTGTCAACATTAGACAGAACAATGAGACAGAAGTTAACAAGGATATCCAGGAATTGAACTCAGCTCTATACCAAGTGGACCTAATAGACATCTACAGAACTCTCCACCCTAAATCAACAGAATATACATTCTTCTCAGCACCACATCACACTTACTCCAAAATTGACCACATAGTTGGGAGTAAAGCACTCCTCAGCAAATGTAAAAGAACAGAAATTATAACAAACTCTCTCTCAGACCACAGTGCAACCAAACTAGAACTCAGGAGTAAGAAACTCACTCAAAACTGCTCAACTACACAGAAACTGAACAACCTTCTCCTGAATGACTATGGGGTACATAACGAAATGAAGGCAGAAGTAAAGATGTTCTTTGAAACCAATGACAACAAAGACACAACATACAAGAATCTCTGGGACACATTTAAAGCAGCGTGTAGAGGGAAATTTATAGCACTAAATGCCTGCAAGAGAAAACAGGAAATACCTAAAATTGACACCCTAACATCACAATTAAAAGAACTAGAGAAGCAAGAGCAAATACATTCAAAAGCTAGCAGAAGGCAATAACTAAGATCAGAGCAGAGCTGAAGGAGACAGAGACACAAAAAATCTCTTCAAAAAATCATGGAATCCAGGAACTGGTTTTTTGAAAAGATCAACAAAATTGATAGAGCACTAGCAAGACTTATAAAGAAGAAAAGAGAGAAGAATCAAATAGATGCAATAAAAAAAGATAAAGGGGATATCATCACCAATTCCATAGAATACAAATTACTATAAGAAAATACTGTAAACACCTCTATGCAAATGAACTAGAAAATCTAGAATTGGATAAATTCCTAGACACATACATCCTCCCAAGACTAAACCAGGAAGAAGTTGAATCCCTGAGTAGACCAATAACAGGTTCTGAAATTGAGGCAACAATTAATAGCCTACCAACCAAAAAAAAAGTCCAGGACAAGACAAATTCACAGCCAAATTCTACCAGAGGTACAAAGAGGAGTTGGTACCATTCCTTCTGAAACTATTCCAATCAATAGAAAAAGAGGGAATCCTCTCTAATTCACTTTATGAGGCCAGCATCATCCTGGTACCGAAGCCCGACAGAGACACAATGAAAAAAGAGAATTTTAGACCAATATCCCTGATGAATGTTGATGCAAAAATCCTCAATAAAATACTGTCAAACTGAAACCAGCAGCATGTCAAAAAGCTTATGCACCTTGATCAAGTTGGCTTCAACCCTGGGATGCAAGCCTGGTTCAGCATATGCAATTCAATAAACGTAATCCATCATATAAACAGAATCAAAGACAAAAACCACATGATTATCTCAATAGATGCAGAAAAGGACTTTGACAAAATTCAACAGCCTTTCATGCTAAAATCTCTCAATAAACTAGGTATTGATGTGACGTTTCTCAAAATAAGAGCTATTTATGAGAAACCCACAAGCAATATCATACTGAATGGGAAAAAACTGGAAGAATTGCCTTTGAAATCTAGCAGAAGACATGGATGCCCTCTCTCACCACTCCTATTCAATATAGTGTTGGAAGTTCTGACCAGGGAAAACAAGTAGGAGAAAGAAATAAAGGGTATCCAATTAGGAAAAGAGGAAGTCAAATTGCCCCTGTTTGCAGATGGCATGATTGTATATTTAGAAAACTCCATCGTTTCAGCCCCAAATCTCCTTAACCTGATAAGCAACTTCAGCAAAGTCTCAGGATACAAACTCAATGGGCAAAAATCGGAAGCATTCCTGTACAATAACAGACAAACAGAGAGTCAAATCATTAGTGAACTCCCATTCACAATCACTTCAAAGAGAGTAAAATACCTAGGAATCCAACTTACAAGGGATGTGAAGGACCTCTTCAAGGCAAACTACAAACCACTGCTCAACGAAATAAAAGAGGACACAAATGAATGGAAAAGCATTCCATACTCATGAATAGGAAGAATCAACATTATGAAAATGGCCATACTGCCCAAGGTAATTTATAGATTCAATGCCATCCCATCCAGCTACAAATGACTTTCTTCATAGAATTGGAAAAAACTACTTTAAAGTTCATACAGAACCATAAAAGAGCCTGCATTGCCAAGACAATCTTAAGCAAAGAGAACAAAGCTGGAGGCATCATGCTACCTGACTTCAAACTATACTACAAGGCTACATAAACAAAACAGCATGGTACTGGTACCAAAACAGATATATAGACCAATGGAACAGAACAGAGCCCTCAGAAATAATACCACACATCTACAACCATCTGATCTTTGACAAACCTGACAAACACAAGAAATGGGGAAAGGATTCCCTATGTAATAAATGGTGCTGGGAAAACTGGCTAGCCATATGTAGAAAGCTGAAACTGGATCCCTTCCTTACACTTTATACAAAAATTAATTCAAGATGGATTAAAGACTTAAATGTTAGACCTAAAACGATAAAAATCCTAGAAAAAAAACCTAGGCAATACCATTCAGGACATAGGCATGGGCAAGGACTTCACAACTAAAATACCAAAAGCAATGGTAACAAAAGCCAAAATTGACAAATGGGATCTAATTTAACCAAAGAGCTTCTGCACAACAAAAGAAACTATCATCGGAGTGAACAGGCAACCTACAGAATGGGAGAAAATTTTTGCAATCTACTCAACTGACAAAGGGCTAATATCCAGAACCTACAAATAACTCAAACAAATTTACAAGAAAAAATCAAACAACCCCATCAGAAAGTGGGCAAAGGATATGAACAAACACTTCTCAAAAGAAGACACTTATGCAGCCTACAGACACATGAAGAAATGCTCATTATCACTGGCCATAAGAGAAATGCAAATCAAAACCACAATTAGATAACCATCTCACACCAGTTATAATGGTGATCATTAAAAAGTCAGGAAACAACAGGTGCTGGAGAGGGTTTGGAGAAATAGGAACAGTTTTACACTGTTGGTGGTACTGTAAACTAGTCCAACCATTGTAGAAGACAGTGTAGCGATTCCTCAAGGATCAAAAACTAGAAATACCATTTGACCCAGCCATCCCATTACTGGGTATATACCCAAAGGATTATAAATCATGCTGCTATAAAGACACATGCACACGTATGTTTATTGCGGCACTATTCACAATAGCAAAGACTTGGAACCAACTCCAATGTCCATTAGTAACAGACTCGATTAAGAAAATGTGGCAAATATACACCACAGAATACTAGGCAACCATAAAAAAGGATGAGTTCATGTCCTTTGTAGGGACATGGATGAAGCTGGAAACCATCATTCTGATCAAACTATCACAAGGACAGAAAGTCAAATACCGCCATGTTCTCACTCATAGGTGGGAACTGAACAATGAGAACACCTAGACACAGGGTGGGGAACATCACACACAGGGACCTGTCGTGGGATGGGGGAGAGGGGAGGGATAGCATTAGGAGATATACCTAATGTAAATGTCGAGTTAACGGGTGCAGCACACCAACATGGCACATGTATACATATGTAACAAACCTGCACGTTGTGCACATGTACCCTAGAACTTAAAGTATAATAAAAAAAGAACTTATACATGTAAGCCCCCCGCCCCCCAGTAACAGTTATTTGGGGTTACTGTGTAAGAAAGATATTTAGCCACCAGAGGGCGATGTGACACAGCACAAAGTAGGTCTCTGTTCTGCTGAAACCTTTACTTTTCAAAATGGGAAATGACCAGCCTGGCCAACATGGTGAAACCCGTCTCTACAAACAAACAAACAAACAAACAAAAATTAGCCAGGCGCTGTGGCGGGTGCCTGTAATCCCAGCTACTCAGGAAGCTGAGGCAGGAGAACTGCTTGAACCGGGGAGGCGGAGGTTGCAGTGAACCCAGATCGCGCCAATGCACTCCAGCCTGGGCCACAGAGTGAGACTCTGTCTCAAAACAAACCAAAACCAAACCAAAACAAAACAAAACAAAATGAGAAATCAAAATGGAATTCTAAGGAAGTGGGCACGTTTACATATATCCATGTTAAAGTTCTAGAGTTGTTGATAAATATAAAAACAATTGTAAGTTATTCCAGTAGGAGTTATGCATTATTTTCTTTATTAATGCTTAATATTTTCCAATTCACATTCCTGTATATGTATTCTATATAAAATTTTTATAAAATGGAGAATGACATGCTATCTAAAATGTAAAAAACACATATACGTGTATATATATACACAGATATCTACATGTTGCTCTTATAATTATAGAAGAAAACAATGACCTCTGTGCCATTAAAAAAGCATTTGTTTTTTCCACATTTGTTTCTCTTTTCCTTAGGGACTCAGAGTTGCAATGAAGTGGTTTTTGAAGGTTCTGTCTTGTAATATTGTTCTGTTGTTACAGAAACTCAAAAATACTTTGTAACAACAGACTTTATTAGAATTAACTTACATGTGTTTTTACCTTATTTTTATGTCAGACCACAGTTTTATTATTATTCAAATCAGACTTCCTGGGCATTTTTTATTTGTTTGTTTTGAGATGGAGTCTCACACTGTTGCCTGGGCAGGAGTGCAATAATGTGATCTCAGCTCACTGCAACTTCTGCCTCCTGGGTTCAAGCTATTCTCCTGCCTCAGCCTCCTGAGTAGCTGGGATTACAGGTGCCACCTACCATGCCTGGCTATTTTTGTTGTTGTTGTTGTATTTTTAGTAGAGATGGTGTTTCACTATGTTGGCCAGACTGCTCTCCAAATCCTGACCTCACGATCTGCCTGCCTCGGCCTCTCAAAGTGCCAGAATTACACGCGTGAGCCACCATGCCCAGCCTAAGTTTTTAAAGATAATTTTACAGGTAGGGGTTAGGAAAGTGGGGAGTGCCGATTGATCAAGTTGGAGATAGAATCATAGGAGGTCGAATTGAGATTCTTGCTGTCTTCTGTTCCTGGGTAGAATCTCAGAACTGATTGAGCCAGATTACCAGTCTAGATAGTGTCAGCTGAACCATCGAGTGGAGGGTCTGCAAATTCCTTCCCAAGGTTAGTTCAGCCTATGCCCAGGAATGAACAAGGACAGCTTAAAAGTTAGAAGCAAGATGGAGTCAGTTACGTCTGATCTCTTTCATTGTCATAATTTTCTCAGCTATAATTTTTGCAACGGTTGTTTCAATCCCTCCCTTATGGTTTCATAGCACCTTACCCTTAAGGTGTGGGCCATGAAGATGGGAAAAGGCCATTGATCACTCTGGATTCTTCCTGCGGAAAGGGGGCATATGCTGACCCCAAAGTGAGAGGAGCAGAACTGCTTTGCAGCTGTCTGAGGTGTTTGAGTGCACTCACACAGGCCGGGATGAGGTTTCAAGGCTTTCATGACAAAGGCATTCATATTCTCATCTACAGTTTTAGTATGACATTTAAGCAAACAGTGTACAATAAGGTAAATAATGAGTTATAGAACAAGGAGTGTAATTCCCAGTTTTAAAAGTGAAGATTTAAAAGCATTAGTTTGGACACTTGTAGCCTCCCAAAATTTAGGATTCAGTCTAAATGGCAGAAAAAAAATCCTCAAAAACAATTAACAACAGATGTACTATAGTTTTTGAAACAATTTTTCTCTCTTCAGTTCTTATTTTTATTAAAAACAAATCGAGATAGTGTTGATTTGTTTGTGAAATAAACTTTAGTTTTACTACACTTGGCAAGATTATTTGCATACAGCACAGCAAGAATAATTATTTTTCACGTAGGCCTTTTAAATTGGCTTTGATGGAATTCTGAATAAAGAGTCTTAGATAAGACTTTTTTTTAAAGCCCATCCCAGCCGTGGATTTTTACCCTCAAATGCATATAAGTTGGGTACATTCCTCTCTTCTTGAGATCCCAGGAGAACTTAAGATTCCTGGGCCTGTTGGAAAGTGACATTCTTTACTTACCATAGGTTAGGAACCCTGTACAGGGACTGCGCAGACAAGGTATGAGGCCAGTTTTCCCTAGGGGTTTTTATTGGCTCTAGAAGTCAAGTTTGATTCCTTAAACAGAAGCATGCCATTCCAGTCAAAGCCTTGGTAAAATAAACAATTTCTCCAATGGTTTCCTGTTGCAAAAGAAAACATTTTTATTACACTTATGCAAACAATCACGTAACCATAAATTAAGAATACTTGCAAATAGCTTCCAGATTCCAGAGAAATCAGGTAGAGAGAAACAAACATGGTCCAAATTTTGTTCACAGGAATATATTTTACTCAGTTGTTAAAAGCTGTAAGTAGCTCAAAAGAAACGTTTTCTTGGCTCTCTGAAAAATGAAAAGGATCAGACACATGTTAAATTAAAAAAAACAAAACAAAACAAAGAAAAGATCATTTCAGTTTTCTATTAGCTCATTCCATTCAGCAAACTCTTGTTCTGCTTAATATTCATGAACATCTCAGCTCTCCATGAACGTCCTGAACATTTTTTTCCTTTATTCTAATGTTCCTATCTCCAAAGCTATCAGACAGTTGCATTCAAAAGCACCCATCAAGATTTTATAGCTGATTACAAAACCATCTTCTAAAGAGGATCAAAACAAGACAACAATTGTCTGGTGATGAGAAGACATTTTAGGGCACCCAAAGTCAAACACAACTGACAAGAACATTTTTAACCTCTGTGGGATACAATAATTTAACATAGCAATTGTAATTATCACTGATAACATATGCTAAGGCATATCAAAATTATAGAAATCTTATTCAATTTTGGAACACATGCTAATAATGTACTTATATGAATATAATCCAAAGGAAGTTAAACATCATTTTATATTTAGCCATATTTTCTGCATGATTTTAATACATTAAATAAGCAGACTATGTCTTTTTGGACTGCAGGGGACCTTTTTTTAAACTTCAAATTTGATCTTGGCAGGTTTGTCAAATATCAAAGTTTTAATACACTGGATATCACAAAATAGAATCCTAGGTCACCATAAGTCATTTATTTAGCCAAAATGATAATTCACAAAGTTTTAAAAAGGAAAATAATCCTTTAGTTTGATAGAAAGGAGATTCAGTTTCTCAAACTGCAAGACCCAGTGAAGACAGCGTGAGGCCATTGAATTGGTCTCTTCTCTCTCCCCTCCCTTAAAAGGCAAACAAAATTTTTTCATTGCCTCTAACTATTACATAAGAATTTTTTTCAAAAGAGGAAACCAAATTTCATGTTTGCATTATTGCATCTTTAAAGCTAAAGCTAATTTTTATTAACATTTTATAAATCTATTCAGTGTTAATTAGTTTAACCATAAGTTAATGTTTTTATAAACCTTTTATAACCCTTTACAATTTAGTTGTTGTTGTTACAGAGCAGAACCATGTTTTAAGAAAACTCTGTTATGCTTTTATTCCAATGTTCAACTTATGGGAACATTGACTAGTACCCGTATAACTTTAGCCAATATGTTTACACACAGAATCTCTTCTACAATTAATTTTGTATAAACTTTTCACAACTTGCTTAAGCCTTTAGACATTTCCTATCTCACTTAAAACAATACTTTAACCCTCTAAACTTGGGCAAGAAATCCATATTCCCAGGACTTCTTCTAATCTTTTACCAAAACTACATTCTACTTTTCTTACATGCCTTGCACGTGGAACTGTTTCTTCAGTCGCCTCAAAAATATGTTACACTGTTAACTCTGTGCAACTTCTATTTTTGGTGAAATAACTGGTTAGTAGGCCATTTTAATTATGTACCAGGTGTGGAGCTTAGGACAGACAAAGGACAGAAGTGCAGATCACTTCTGACTTTTTCCAACATAGCTAAGAGATGTGTCTAACTCCACATGTGCCCAGCACTTACCTAACAGTAAAGCAGGTAAGTGCACAGTTAAGAGTCATAGTGGCATTTATGAAACATTTAGGCAGCCTAATAACCTTTAAATTGTACAACGTTTCTTGCATAAATTCCCTTTCATGAATCCTTTCATGACTTAGACCATCTGTTACATGCTTGGACGTCATTTCAACAACCAGTCATTTCACTTTAGGACAAAAATTTACCATACAAGATCCTTTCTTAGACAAAATCTTTTCATTATAACCTTCATTGCATAGCTAGGGGGCTAATTTTACATGCCACCAGTTCTTATCTAGAATGTAATGACTCCAAGCTAGGTAAATTGAACAATTTTCAAAAATTAAAGAAGCAGTTTATGATCATAAAGCATTTAGCAAACCTAACATCAGACTCAATTTAGACCAAATATCTAAATTTTGAAGACATGCTTATTTTACCAATAATTTTTTTTTTTTTGAGATGGAGTCTCACTCTGTCACCCAGGCTGGAGTGCAGTGGCATGATCTCGGCTCACTACAAGCTCTGCCTCCTGGGTTCACATCATTCTCCTGCCTCAGCCTCCCCAGTAGCTGGGACTACAGGTGCCCGCCACCACACCTGGCTAATTTGTTGGTACTTTTAGTAGAGACGGGGTTTCACCATGTTAGCCAGGATGGTCTCAATCTCCTGACCTCGTGATCTGCCCACCTTGGCATCCCAAAGTGTAAGGATTACAAGCATGAGCCACTGCACCCAGCCTATTTTATTAATAATTTTTAAATCTGTCTTTATTAGCAAAAGATTATTAAAGTTAGGTGATCTAAAGGGCATTAGTTTTAATTTTACTGACAAAATATTTAAGTACTTACTTTTCTTTAAACCAATTAATTAGAACTCTTTTATGTAAACTTCACATACACAACATGTATAAATACATAGAAAGACAGAAGATCCAGTAATTGTAAGATTTTTTATTTGCCAGTTCTTAAGTTTCCTAATGGGATTACGAGATTTGGGCTGGAGCCCTTTGAGAAACAGGGCTGGAAAAGTATGCAGTTTCTAGAGTCTAATAATCAGGCACAGCTGGAGGGCAAAAACAGATCCCCCAAATTAAGGGTGCCATTTTATATGGGATCCTGGATTCCCCCCAAAAGAGGGAAATACTACAGAAGAAGCTACTGCAGTGCTTCTACCCTGCATTTTATTGCAAGACAATCCAAAGCCAACTAGCCAATTTTGTAACTGGCCCATCCCCCTTGGAATTATCATCTCACAGTAGGGGGTAGGGATGTTTCCATACCTTCTAGGTGGTCAAGAGCATGCTTCTCTGATCCAAGCATACAAGGAGCCAAGTATTCTTCCTAATTGCCATTAGCAGTCCCTTGTAGTGGATTTCCTATCTGGTTATCACAAACCATGGCTAAAAGCTCTCCCATAATGTGAAGCAATTTCTGATACACCCAAAAGAAAAAAAAAAAAAAAAAAAAAAAAAAAAAACTCAGGTAACACAATGTAAAATTGAAAATTGAACCGAGACTTAGATTTCGAGGGAGATTTATTAACTTGCAGTTCCTGGGGTTTCATGAGGAAAACGGAGGTTTTTCCCACAATGGGATGTGTGATGCCTCCTCTGTTTTTCCCTATGAGTCCCAGGCTGTTAAAATTTATCTAGGTTCTCCCATGTGGGTTTCAAGAGCGGCAAGAAGAAAAAGTGGAGAAAACCAATTCAGAAGAAAAAAACTTTTTCCACAAAGACATGCATCAAGAAGAAGAAAAGATAAAGGCCTTTTAAATAGATATAGTTTGGATACTTTATTTATTTATTTATTTATTTATTTATTTATTTATTTTTGAGATGTGGTCTATTTTTTCCAGGCTTGTCTCAAACTCCTTCTCAAGCAAACCTCCTACTTTGGCCTCCTGAAGTTTTATCCAGGGTTACTCCATGCAACCCTGGATATCTATTTTTAATTAAGCCACTCTTAACCATAGAGCTCTTTTGTTTAAAAAAAAAACTTTTAAAATATCTCATTACCAGGCTCTAGTGAGGATAGCCAACATTTCTGGCTTTTGAATTCTATATCAGGCAACTTCTCACATGAAATTAGTAAGTTTTAACTAAGGTTATAACTTAAACATGAACTCATGAAGAGTTTCAAAGAGATGATAAGCAGTTATTTTAAAACAAGATTTAGAATTTTCCCAGGGTAGTTCAGAGAAAAGAAAATTCAAGACAGGAAATCAGAAGCTATCCATGGGGTGGGGAACCCTCAAAAAATGGCAAAGTTATACAAATAACAAACCAGAAAGAAATCATTCCCAAAGCCAAGAATAGAACCTGGGGCAGCCACTGTCAAAAGACAAATTCTTGGTTACTGAGCTACAGTATTCAGCAGGTTCTGTTGCTCTTCCCAGAAGGAGCTTAGAGGTGCCAATTTCAACCTTGCAAAGGCTTTTAATGACTCAAGATAATTTTTAGGGCTATGACATGAATCCCCAAATTCATGTCCACTGGATGGCAGAGACTAAGAGAAAGTATCCCCACATGGTCACAAGGTTAAGCTCTCAAGGACATAAAACCAAAAGAGAGAAACTTCATATGGCACTGGTGCAGGGACCCCCAGCAAAGTTTGTAAGTGACCAGCTGCCAGGCTAACTTGAAAAGCAGGCTTATAGGGGTCCTAAGCCCACCTTCTCTCCTGTGATACCTCCCTCTCCATTAAAGAAAAAAGCAGAAACACAAATTCTTAACACAAAGTGCTCCAGATTTACTACAGCCAAAGTTGAGTCTCACAAACTCTTTTTTCTATTAATCAAACCTTTGCAGAGGAGACAGTCCATTTTACCATTTGCACTCACACACACACACACAAACACACAGAGGGAGAGGGAGAGAGAGACACACTGAGAGAGAAAGACAAGAAACTTGGTTGATAAGAAATTCTTACCCTTTTTCCTTTTGCCAGCATATCAGGTTTCTGGGTTCTCTTTCTAGGCAGCTTTCAGAAAGACAAAGTAGCTTTGATGACCCCGCTTACTATATCATAGCTATGGGAGCCAAGTTCCATTACAAAATAAAATTATCATTTTCTGTTTGAGGGACCCATAGGCAAAAGCTTCTCAATTTTGCAAGATGCTGCCCAATAGGCTTCACTGGGAATCAAGTCAATATTTTCCTTCCCAGCCAAAGCAAAATACATGTGACAAAACAGACACAAGTCACTTTGTTCAACACCAATATTCACCTGGCAAGGCTCAAACTTTCTCCTTTTGGCCCCTGTTACTTTTGATCCACTCCAGGTGGGGAGGGATGACCTCCAAATGGTAATTCAATGTGCAATCTCTAGGCAAGATGACAAACCTGACAAAAACAAGCAATGGGGAAAGGATTTCCTATTTAATAAATGGTGTTGTGAAAACTGGCTAGGTATATGTAGAAAATTAAAACTGATCTTTTCCTTACAACCAATATAAAAGCTAACTCAAGATAAATTAAAGTCTTAAATGTAAAAGCCAAAACTATGAAAACCCTAGAAAAAAATCTAGGCAATACCATTCAGGTCATAGGCATGGGCATATATTTTATGTTGAAATCACCAAAAGCAATTGTAACAAAAGCAAAAATTGACAAATGGTATCTAATTAAACTAAAGAGCTTCTGTACAGCAAAAGAAACTATCATCAGAGTGAACAGACAACCAACAGAATGGGAGAAAATTTTTGCAATCTATCCATCTGACAAAGATCCAATATCCAGAATCTAAAGGGAATTTAGGAAGCTTACAAGAAGAAAACAAGCAACCCCATTAAAAAGTGGGCAAAGGACATGAACAAACACTTCTCAAAAGAAGACATAGATGTGGCCAAGAAAATTATGTAAAAAAGCTCAACAGCACTGATCATTAGAGAAATGGATATCAAAACCACAATGAGATACCATCACATGCCAGTCAGAATGGCAATTATTAAAAAGTCAAGAAACAACTGATGCTGGTGAAGTTGCAGAGACACACAAACACTTTTAGACTGTTTGCAGGAATGTAAATCAGTTCAATCATTGTGGAAGACATTGTGGTGATTCCTCAAAGATTTAGAACAGGAAATACGATTTGACCCAGCAATCCCACTACTTGGTATATACCCAAAGGAATATAAATTATTCTATTACAAAAATGAATGCATGTATATATTCATTGCAGCACTATTCACAGTAGCAAGGACATGAAATCAACCTAAATGCCCATCGATGATAGACTGGTTAAAGGGAATATACATCAGGGAATACGATTATGGGAATCTTGAAAAAGAATAAGATTATGTCCTTTGCAGGGACATGGATGAAACTGGAAGCAATTATCCTCAGCAAATTAATATAGGAACAGAAAACCAAACACCACACATTCTCACCTGTAAGTGGGAGCTGACCAAAGGGAATACATGCACACAGGTAGGGGAACAACACTCTCTGGGGCCTGTCAGAAGCAGGAGAGAGCATCAGGAAAAATAGCTAATGCATACCGGGCTTAATACCTACATGATGAGTTGATAGGTACAGCAAACCACCATGGCACACATTTACCTATGTAACAAACCTGTGCATCATGTACATGTGCCCCAGAAGTTAAAATAAAATAATAAAAAAGTAAAAATTACTCAAAATATCTGAACAGACGTTTCTCAAAAGAAGACATATGAATGGCAAACAGGTATATGAAAACATGCTCAAATCACTGATATCAGAGAAAGGCAATCAAACTACAATGAGATCTCATCTCACCCCAGTTAAAATGGCTTTTCTCCAAAAGACAGGCAATAACAAATGCTGGCAAGAATGGGAAGGGAACCCTCATACACTGTTGGTGGAAATGCAAGTTAGTACAACTTCTATGGAGAACAGTTTCGAGGTTCCTCAAAAACTAAAACTAGAGCTACCATATGATCCAGCAATCCCACTGCTGGGTACATACCCAGAAGAAAGGAAATCAGTATATTGAAGGGATACCTGCACTCCCATGTTCCTTCTAGCACTGTTCACAATAGACAGTATTTGGAATCAACCTAGTTAGTGTCCATCAACAGATAAAAGGATAAAGAAAAGGGTACATATACACAGTGGAGCACTCTTCAGCCACAGAAAAGCAATGAGAGCCTATCATTTGCAATAGCATGGATGGAACTGGAGGTCATTAAGTGAAATTAGGCAAAGAAAGACAAACAAACATCACATGTTCTCTCTTATTTGTGAGAGCTAAAAATTAAACAGTCAAACTCATGGGGATACAGAGTAGAAGGATGATTACTAGAGGCTGGGAAGGTGCAGTGGCAGAGAGGTGGGGATGGTTAAGGGATAAAAAAGGTAATTAGAAAGAATGAATAAAACCGACTATTTATAGTATTTGACCGCAATAGAATGCCTATAGTCAATAATAATTTAATTGCATATTTAAAAAATGAAGAGGATAATTGGATGGTTTGTAACACAAAGGAAAAAGGCTGGAGGTGATGGACACCTCATTTACCATACGTGATGATTACACACTGCATGCCTGTATGAAAGTATCTCATGTACCACATTAGCATATACATCTACTGTGTGCCCACAAAAATAAATATTAAACATTTAAAAATTATGAAAATTGTAATCAAAATACACAATGATCAATAAATACAAATAATGTAAGTTCTATGTCTGAGTTGATGCAGGGTAAGAACATATTAAGGGGGGAAGCTAGAACTGCAAACAAAAGAGATCCTGGGAGTAAGAAACGGGAGAAATAACAGAAACTCCAGGGAGAAGTCTGGATCTTAAAGACGTGGGAAACTGGGGAACTGGCACAGACATCTCCACAAAGCCAGGTCACATCTGTGTTCCAGGAAACAGAATAGAAAATGCACCCAGGGCTGTCTCTGACAGGGTGAGCAACTGGAGAGGGAAGAAAAGATCTGGGGGACGCAGGAGGGTGGAGGGACTGGAACTGGGACCTGAGGGCGGGGCTGTGCTTCAGCCTCCTCCTCCCACTGCCCTTGCCCTGCTGTCAGGAGCCCTTGGTGAGGAGGAGGTCCCCAGCTCTGTGATGCAGGCCTGGGCCCCAGTCTCTAGTCCCAAAAGTGATGCCCAGGTCTCAGTTGCTTGAAGGTGACATTGCACTTCAGATGGAAAAAATGCTCTTTCCTCTGAAGAGCCCTAGTGCCACATGGCTGGGCCCCAGCTCCACTCCCTGATTGTGGATTTCATCCTCACCTGAGTGTGGAGCTGGGGGTTCCTATTCTTGTTACTCTCCTACCTCCCCTGTGACCCACCCTCACCCCCACATGGGAGGAAGAGGAGCAGCAGGAAGGTAAGGAGCCCCCAGCCCAGCCCCACAGAGAAAGACTCTTTCTTCTCCTCCCCTCATTCCCACTTTTCCTAAGCAACAAGAGACCCTTCTGCGATGGGAAATCTCATCATCCCTCTAGGGAAGGGCAGGGCAGGCAGGGGTGGGAGTGGGTGGACGATTCCATCCCCAGCTCCCAGACCATCTGTGACATGCGCAGGAGGCATCGGCAAAAATCAACATTGGACTCAGCTGCAAGGACCAGATCAGGAGAGGGGTGAGATTTCTGTGGGAGGACAGGCCCCAGTCCTGGCTCATCAGCTTCTTTCTGAGGCAGGTGCCTGGGGCCCCAACCTCCTCTGTGTGGGGTAATTGGGGAGCTGTGTTGTGACCCTGAGAGCCTCCCGCCAGAGCCTGGATTCGTGTCTGGCCTCCTTTGAAGCAGAATCCTACTGGCAGCTCAGAGGCACCTGTAGGCCTGAGCCTGGGTCTGCCTTCAGCAGAGGAGCAGGGACTGGAGACATCCAGGGTGGAGTCACACACAAAACCCCCACTTGCATTTCCCTAAGAAGGAAATCAGAAAACATTTCATCAATGAAACATGAGTAAAAGAAACGCACACAGAGCTCCCTGAGCTAGAGGCAGAAAGCTGTGTCATTCATGAGCACTGCGTGTGTGCAGCTGGCCTGGGGAGAGGAGACTGAGAACTGGTCCCAGCCCCTCACTCTTGCTTGCCTCTCACCATCAAAGGAAGAGATTGGGAGGCACAGGAGCAGGAAGAAGATCCTAGCTCTGAAAGGTGAGGCTCTACTGCTCCGCGGACTCCCCAGAGGTGACTGAGCATCCCCTGTCCCTGAGGAAGTCATTTGCAGAGGCCTGAGAGGAAGCTCCTGGGAGGGAAATCAGAACCCGGGGCCTCCTCAGATTCCCTGTGGGAATGAAGCCATGGGCCCGGGAATCGGTATTGCCCATAAGGGGGCGCTGTGGGGGAAGGGAGCAAGGCCTGCCAAGATATGGGGGGAGGTCGGGAAGGCTCCAGGTCCATGTAGACAGCGGTTCTCCTCGGCCATGGCTGACTCTTCTTAGAGACCACCCCTGTCCGCTCTCCCCACAAGATGGCTGTGACACCCATGACAGGATGTATGTGGAAGCACGTTTTGCAAATGACAAAGTTCTGCACAGTGCACACCTTGCTGTCACCACTGGGGTCATGTGGTCTTGGAGAAAAATGCGTGGGCTTCAGGGTCTAGTTCCCCGTGATGTCCCCTAAAGAGACATCCACTCAGCCGCCTGTGAGGTTTGCTGGCACCGCCCTCCGCACTGTAACCCCATCTCCTGACTTCCAGCTTGCAGAATCCTCCTAAGGGAGCTGGAGGAGACTCAGGACCTGATCAACCTTCTGGAAAGATGAGGAGATTCCCCCTTCTTTCCATGTCCTCCTTTCTACCAGGGCCTGTGATACAACCCTAGGGCCTGGTGGTGACCTGGGAGGGGGAGGTCGTGGAAAGGGGGTAGGAGTGGATTGAAACTCTGGGGCAGGCATAGACAGAGCTTTGTGAAGCCAGCAGTGGAGGAGGTGGAGGAGCTGTGGGTACCAGGTGCCCAGCCTTCCCAACCTCCCAGTCCCACCTGCCCCTGGCTGCAGCTTGTGCCTTGTATCTCCAGCAACCACCTGGGAAAGTTTGCTGGGGAAGGCGACTCCCACGTGCCCTTAGGTGGAGTCCCCCAGGTGACATGTACAAATCAGCGCCTGCTAAGGCCCAGCAGCCACATAGGAAATGAATGCAAGATCCATCTCCCCCAGCTTGTCTCCAAAGGCTCCAGCAACTGCTCAGACCTCCACCCCATCATCAGGCACGTCGACCTTCTCAGAGCCTTTTGGACCACACTCAACCCTGAGTGCCTCCAGGCCACCAGAGCCCTTGCTTCCCCTAAAATGACCTGCACCCTGGCTACATATGCTTTTTCCTCCTTCACCACAGCCCCCTGTTCCCGTGGCCTCCTCTCCACCTCCACCCAGCTCCGGCCTGGCTGGATTTCAGTGTGGCTCCACAGTATGCCCCGTCCCCCCGAGCTGCCTTTTCCACAACCAGGGGCTGCCTTCTCCAACCAGGGTGATCTCCGGCTTTGGGTGCTCCAGTGATCCCATCTGGGACCTCTCCTGCTGGAGGGAGGCTGCCACCACCTGGGGCCTCTCCACCTGCTCACATGGCAAATCCCAGCAACAGCATCTTCCCGACCACCCCCCAGAGTATTCCTTCTGGGGAGACCCCACACCCAGGCAGATGGAGGTAGGTGCCTGCACATTCATCCACCCCGACATGCAGAAGCTGCTGGAAACTCTCATCACCAAGAGAGCAGTGATGAAGATGTGGCAGGTGAAAGATAGGGGGCAGCAGACTACCTGCAGATGACATCACTGGGGAAACAGTGGGACATCACGACTCTAAATCCCTTCTGGAATATGACAACCCAACCACAGCAGCTGCCTGGTCCTCAGCAGGTCTCTGACATCATGGCCATGGGGGACCAATTAGAGCAGAAATGCAGCCAGCTCTTCTGAGACCTCCCCTCTTTCAATAGTGAGTCCCTGGTGGCCATGGCCTGGGTTTCTAGAAACCCTTCCTCACAGAATGCACACTCTGAACCATTGGATAAAGCCTCCAATTCTCTTCCAGGTGAACCTGAAGTTGAGGCATCCTCACAGCTTTCCCAGGCACAACTCCAGCCCCACACATGGCCCAGCCCCAACCTTTCACTTCAACCTGGCCCCAGTCCCAGCCCCCCGCTCTGGTTGGGATCCAGATGCAGGCCAACTTCTCACCCCCATGCCAAGCCTACCATGCTCTTCTCCACCCCAGATTAGGGTCTGTGGAGCATCTTGCCCTACATCCCAGGAGAGGACAGTCTGTCAACCCCACTGGAAAGGAGTATCTTGAATGGCCCTTGCAGAAGTGACCAAACTGGAAGAGAGTTTTTTCCCTTTCTCCTCAAAAAGTCTCAGGCTGTCCTGAGCCAGCCCACTGACCACCTTTGCAAGGAGAGGCCAGCCTCCCAGAGCCCTAAGTCAGTCCCCATCCTTCCCAGGGTTGCCACCAGCCCTGAGCTCCCAGAGCACCAGTGGCAAGGAAGTAGTGCCATGCACCAGGAGGAGTCCTGTGGCCCTCCCAGCAGATTCCATCTGGAGACATGCTGCAGCCTGAAGGGGAATTCCCAGGGAAAACCCAGAGTCAGGCTGAAGACACACAGCGGGCCCGTTTGCCCTCCCAGGCTTCTGAATTTGAAGAAAAGGCCAGGAATGATATGCAGAAGACAGGGCTCAGGAGCTCTGGAAGGTTCTCTGGGAAGAGGTGCTTAGGGTCCAAACTGGAGCCACTACCAAGCCAGGATCACGGCACAGGAAGGACTTCAGCGAAGGTTCTGGAGAAAGATGAGGAGGAGGCAGAAGGTGACTTCAGGAAGCCCTGGAAGTACCAATCAGTAAGTTCCACACCCAGGGACCCAGACAGGAAGCATTTGGAAAACAAGCTGCAGGTCCATCTGGACAGGAAGGTGGGGGAGATCAAGGAGAGCTGGATTCCCGTGTCTGTGTATTGCTCCTGGTTCATGGCCAAACGTGCTGTTCCCAAGTCTGACACCCACAGGAAACCGGGGAAGCTGACATCCTGGAGGGGTGGGAAAGCCCGTGTAAACACCTCCCAGGAACTTTCCTTCCTTCATCCCTGCACCCGGCAGATGCTGGAAGCACATCCTTTCAGGTTCCGTGTGAGGCACAGGTGGGGTCCAGACCTCTAGTCCCTGGGGTCCATAAATATCCAGGCAGGTGAGGCTCAGCCCCCACTGCTCCCACACTCCACCTTTTCTCTCTGGGCCTCCTTGGAATCTCGGGTTGAATCTATAGCCAAGGTTGCCATTTTATTGAGAAAACCTCCCCAGAATGGTCCAGGAGACAACAGAACAACAGGCAAGTCAGTCCCCACTGTGAGTTGCCCTGTCCCTGCCCCACCACCTGAGCAGGAGGAAGGCCAGAGGGCTCCAAGAGGGTCCCAGTCAGCTGACACCCATGAGCAATCAGAGGCCTCTCCGACTGGACAGGAGGACAGGGCGTCCTCTCAGTCCCCCATGTGCAGCCTTGTAGGCAGAACCTGGTGGAGCGGGACTGTCCTGGGGTCCAGGAAACCCAACCTTGAGGGGAGTGTGGATTCAGAAATGGCTGGGAATGAGGCATAACTTGAGATTGAGAGCATGTCCCCAGGAGACCCCTGTCATAGTAGATCCCTGCAAGAGCTCAGCATAGGGTCCCAGTGGGCGAGGACCAGAGATGCCCTGGAGGCACTGGAGGCTGAGGAGGAGAAGCCCCGTACTTGGGAAGCCACCTTGGGAGCCAGTGTGAGGGCAAGTTTGGGAAGTGTTCAGGTGCATCTGAGGAGCACAGGAACTCTGGGGACCACTAGTAACCTCTCAGTGTCTACAATCTGTGTTGCTCAGGATCCAGGGCAGCTGTGTCTGAAAGCACAGGTGGTCAGTGAGATTACACTCTCAGTGCAGGTAGACAGAGCAGAGCTACCAGGCCATATCTCCAGCATCCTCCTCCAGGAGGGTCCCACAGGCCTGTGCCTTCAGTCTGCCACATGGATATGCTCCCAGTCACAGACAGGCCACCCACTCAGGACCCACTCTCCACCTCCCAGAATGTGTCCAGTAGGAACACGAAAGCTTGCCAGTGGCCATGTGCCCTCCTGTGGAAGGGAGGGGACAGACTGGGGCAGCAGGAGCCTGTGAGCCCAAAAGTGAAGGCCCCACAGAAGAGTCAGAAGACGCTGGGCTCTGTGGACAAGGGCAAAGCCCACAGAAGGCCCAGACCAGGGCAGCAGGGACACAGGTCCAAGGGACCCAGGACCTCCAAAGCCAATGGGAGGAGCCGCTCTGCTCACACCGGGGAAATAGGAGACAAACAAGGAAGGAAATACAACCAGCCTCAGTCGGAGGAGAGACAGGCACCACCAGAAAGCAACATCCAGAGAAAGATAAGTCACAGTCCACAGGGTCTACACACCAGGAAAAGAGGCGCAGGGCAGGAAGACGTCCTGCAGAAAGGCAAGCCTGGGGCAGATGCTGTCCAGAGCTGGAGGTCTGGCCCACCAAGGTTGTTTATGGACAGCATGGCTGATGAAGCCCAGGCCATCATCAAAGTTGTGGGTCAAATCCTGGTGGACAAACTGAGGCTTCAGCAGGGACGTGGTCCCTCAGAAGTTAATCGCCACAAAGGCGACCTCCATGCCCAGGAGAATGTGCCTTCCTGCTGCCACGGGAGTCACTACCACCAGGAACATAACAGAGAGATGAGAGCCCTGGCCTGCAGCCCCAAAGCCACCCCCAAGGGCCACAACTGTCCTGTCAAAAACAAGGGCATCAGAGACAGAGACAGCAGATGGGCCCGACCTCCCAGGGAGACTATGTCCCAGCTGGTCCCCAACACCACAGGCCACAAGTGGCAAGCACCTCCGGTGGCCCCATCCACAGCCACAGGAACTGAGGTCTACACAGAGGTGCCTTGCTTCCTGAACCAGCTCAGGCTTCTCACACCTCTCCTGGGAGAGTCAGGGGGTTCTACTCAAATAACACTGGACACCTACACAACAAACCTGTCCTGAATAGGTGATCACAGTTCCCATGTGTTTCTGACTTCCACGGAGAAGTTCCCAATATACCTGCTTTCCCTGCAGAGGTGGTGGCTTCTGTCTGTGCCACGCTAGAGCACAGGAAAGGGCTCTGTGTCAGCTCCTCCTGAGTATGGCTCCCAGAATGACTGGGCCAGGAGGAGGCTGACAAGGACCTGGAGGACCCCCTGTTCTCCCTGTCCCCACATTGAGTCTGGTTTCCAAACTGGATCATGACTCAGAGCCTTCAGGACATGTAAGGACAGCAAACCCTTTGGAGATCCCACCTGCACTCTGGCTTACTGCATCCCCGCATCCCCAGTTCTAAGATGATTTCTGTGCTGCTGTAGGGGCTGGGTCTGCAGGAGTCTCACGGACTGGGGTGGTGGTAGGCTCCAGGAGTGATGGATCCCAGAAACCTCCCTGCCCCACAGTAGCCTGGGAATGTGGGGGTGTCCTGTGCTGGCCTGGGTCAGAGGCAGGACTACTCTTTCTGGGATCTCCTGGTGGGGAAGAGACGACACCCTCCCCAGACCCTTTCCTGCCTGCTGAGTTCTGGGATGGACTGGGGCCCCGCCAGCACTTGGCTCGGTCTTGGGTTCTTGTCTGGTGTCCCCTGCCTCACTCCCCAGAGCCCTCTCCCAGCCCACTAGTGTGGGGTGTCTGTTTCAGGAGGCACCCAGGGCTGCTGCCTGATCCTCTGGTGGGACTCTGTGGTCAGGAACCACAGGAGGAGACCTTAGGGCCCAGGGTGAAAGGTGGGAGAAGAATTAGGTAATACGGGCATAAGTTTGCAAGTGCAGGATCCTCAAGCTGCCCATAGCTGTAACCAGGGTCCTCGCAGTGTGGTGACCATTACAAGCAAAAGTGGTCAGTGCCACTGCTGGGGGAGGGGAACCCAGAAGGCAAGGGTTGGCCTGGGTTAAAAAGCACATCTATGGTTCCAGGCCCAGGGGCTTGCAGGGGACACACTGGGGCTCAGAGAATCTGGTCATATGGTTGGCAGGGACAGTACTCACAGGGTCTAGTCCTGCACTCCCTTTGTCCTGGTGCTGGGTCCTTCCTGGCCATCCCGAGGGAAGGCAGGAACAAGGGCAGGGCAGGCAGGAGCGAGTTCCTCAGAAGGCTCTGCCCAGGCACCCTGCCCAGGAGAACTCTGCACCTGCAGGGGCTGTGGAGGCTGAGGACAAGACGACAGGTCTGTGCCCAGGCCTGGCGGGACCCAAGCTGGGGACCTGTTTTGAACACACCCTGGTGTCACTTTGGGTGTCCAGGCTACTACTGGAGCCAAATCCTGTCTGGGGTGGTGACCTGGGCAGCTCCAGTGTGGGCCCAACTCCTATGGGACCCAGGATCCTGGGACCTGCAGCAAAGGAACCCCACAGTGACCCCCAGAGACCCCAACAGAGAATCTGACTGAGATCCCCCCATGAAGACCCCGCAGAGGGACCTCCACACAGAAACTCCCGACAGAGACTCACACAGAGACACTTCAAAAGCAATTCAGAGATCCCCACGGAGACACCCACAGTGAGTCTAACAGAGACCTGCACAGAGAGAATATATCAAGGCCACTTTGCCACCCCCTAAAATCCCTAGCACTGCACTCACTTGGTGAAAATGAGCGGCATCTACCTCATTCCCCGCAGTGGTTTTCTCCTGGCAGCCTCTTGCCCTCTTCTGGATAAGATTCCTTGAGATACTGAACAATAGAAAAGCCTCCTCCATCAGACAGCTTCCAACGTAGAACAAGCCCCCGACCTGCTGACAGACCCTTCCCAAGATCACCCAATCACAACCCCCATGCTGACATCAAACTGTAACGTTCATGATAGAAACGGTGAGAGTTCCTCTGATGCCGTCACTCTGAGACTGCCCTCAGTTCCTCAGGCCATGCTCCCCCTCACTGCCAAGGGAATCCACCCAGCTGGTCTAGGTCGGCCTTGCTCACGGGGCTCCTCCTGCAGGCCTTGTGCTGGAGCACACGGAACAGGAAGGATCTCGACTTGGACAAAGCTTCCTCAGAAAACCTTCTCTGACTCCCCTATGAGGCCAGGCCCCCTGTGCTGGGTTTCCCTCCCTGGCCCTTCTTCCCTTGTGACAGCCTCTGCACACCTGCGCATGTTTCTCCTAGAACCCTGAACGCTTCTGGTGGGCCCAGTGAGGAGGGAGGCGTGCCTGACCACACTCCCGGTACTGACTGTGGCCCCTATTAAAAATTGTTTCATAAAATCTCCTTAGTTAATGGGCACAAGAATCAATGCCTCCTCTACCTCATATATAAGTTGCATCACTAAAATCATATTTTCATGAAGGGTCTTAACTCTTTCCAGTAGCCAATATCATGTTTCAAAGAAAATCTGTAAAAATAAAATGGCATTAAAACTTCAAATTTCGTGGTAAAAAGAAATTTTCAAATTCAAATTTTTCCATCTATTTATTTTAGAGACCAAATATGAATATCCTTGTAAGTTTTGAAATCCTTCAAAGTAAAATTCTGATGTTTAGAGAATACAAACTAAAAAGCAATTTTGCTTAAAAACATTCTTTCTAATGTGCCACAAATTTAGTTTTAAAAATGATTACCAAATAAGATGTTATTTTTAAGTAATTTAAATATACAACTTGCACACAAATGCTGTAAATCCACTCTTGTAAAAATGAGGAGCAGCTATATGTTTACTTTAACATCTAAGATGTTGAAATCTCTATACAATACATTGCTTATTTACAAACACATGTAAAATAGGGGATTGATAAATAATTCAGCCTGCATATTTGTTCTGTTTGTGATTTTTTTAAATTATTGAAAATAATTGAAAATCTTACAAAACATCACCTGTTTGAAGGATGTTAGAAAAGAGAGGGTAGAAAAATAGAACTGCACATTTATTGCTTAATGGTTTAACTTCAGTTATAAATACACACATATTATACATATCTGTGTGTGTATATGTGCACAGGTCTGTATACGCATGTGTGTGTGTATATACGTGTGTGTGTTGTAACATCATTGGATTATTCTCACCTATTCTATTGTTGGCTGGAATACACTGCTCTTTTCTGTTATTCTGCAGAGCAGGATGCATCACAAGTGATCTCTGGACTTGCCGAAGCAACTATTCTCTCTCCAGCAATTTCTGCCACTGCTTGGGTTTGGAAATTTCCTCCCTGCTCACCTCCACTGGCAGCACGTTCACCTCACCTAAGGCCCTCTGGTTCCACTCTAAATGTTCCAAAAATGTGATGAGTGTAGAGAGAATTTTCCTCTCAGGAAAACAATAATGGCTATATCAGTGATACACTATGGGTTCATAAAGAAAGTGAGTCTATTTGATTTGTCTATTAACTTGGAAAAGCACATTAAATATTTTTTCTTTTTTAGAATAAGTACAGGCACACACTGATCTTTTACTGAAAAAGAAAACATTTAAAGGTACATATAAATAAGAACAAAATACTTTTATTTAGCCCTAGATCCCAATAATTTTTTTAGAACTCTTTTCCTAAAAGGTTTACAGTACAACCTTTTATATTTAAGTTTGCAAACCATTTCAAGTTAATTAGTGTATAAAGTACGAAGTTTACACTGAGATTTTGAGCCTATAAATGTTTGTTTTCTCCAGTAACATTTGTTAAAAAGACTATTCTTTCTCCTTCAATTGCTTTTTTACCATTGTCAAAAATGAGTTGAGTATATTTACTTGTGTCAATTTCTGAGTTCTTTTTTCTGTTCTGCTGACTTATGTCTCCATCTCTCCACCAATATCATGTGCCTTTTCATATAAACTTAAAATAGGTTTATCTGTATGCATAAAAAAATATGTAGCTGGAGTTTTTATATGACTGTCGTTAAGTCTACCCATCAATTTGAAGAGAGTTGACATCTTTGCTATCTTGAGTCTTCCAAACCATTAATAATGTACGTTTGAATTTATTTAATTCTTCTCTCAATTCTTTCATGCACATTTTGTCATTTTTGCCATCTTGATTCTGCATGTCTTGTCAGATTTTTGCCTAAGTATTTTCTTTAGAGCAATTGTAAAGGTATTTTCAGTTTCCACACATTCATTATTAGTTCATAGAAATATGAGGAATTTTGGAGGATGGATCATTTATCCTGTGAACTTGCTAAGTATTATTATTACTACAAGAATATTTTAGTTTCGCTGAGACTTTACAAATACTATAGTGTAATATGCAATAGATGCCACTTTCCTTCTTTCTTTTTTTTTTTTTTCCTATCAGTGTGCCTTGCTTGTTTTTTGCCCAATTGTGCTGCTTAGAACTTTTAGTGCTCTGTCAGATAGCATTGTTGAGAGCAGACGTCTCTGCCTTGTTTCCACCCTGAGGGGAAAACCATTCATTCTTTCATCATTAAGCATGACAGGCCGGGCGTGGTGGCTCAAGCCTGTAATCCCAGAACTTTGGGAGGCCGAGACGGGCGGATCACAAGGTCAGGAGATCGAGACCATCCTGGCTAATACGGTGAAACTCCATCTCTACTAAAAAAATACAAAAAACTAGCCGGGCGAGGTGGCGGGCGCCTGTAGTCCCAGCTACCCGGGAGGCTGAGGCAGGAGAATGGCGTAAACCCGGGAGGCGGAGCTTGCAGTGAGCTGAGATCCGGCCACTGCACTCCAGCCTGGGCAACAGAGGGAGACTCAGTCTCAAAAAAAAAAAAAAAAAAAAAAAAAAAAAAGCATGACATAGCTGTTTGTTTTTAATAAATAGTCTTGATAAAGTTCAGGAAATTTCTTCGTATGTCTAGGCTTCTGAAAGTTTTTATCGTAAAACTGTGCTATATTTTGGCAAATGCTCTTTCTGCATCAATTGAGATCAGTAGCATATGTATTTTTGAATCATGTTTCTTTGTCCAGGTTGGTATTTCCTGTGTTTTAATTGACACATGTACACAATTTATATTTAAGATAACTGTAATATATATGTCAAGGCCTAGGTGTTCTACTTTATAATTTATTTTCTGCTTGTTCATTCTCTTTGTTTCCTCTGTTCTCCTTCCTAACCTTATTGTGAGTTATTGAAGTAGTTTAAGGATTACATAATGATTTATTTATACTGTTTTTAGTACATCTCTATATAATTTTCTTACTATCTTTACCTTATTATTGTTATATATGTGTAACTGATGCCAAAGTCAACTGGCATTGATGTTTTACCACTTTAAATGAAGTGTAGAAACTTTACTTCCATTTAAGTCCTTTTAGTCTCCTTGCTTTTAAAAATAGAATTGCACTGAGTAACACATCCAATACACTGGATGCTACAATAGGCAGTGTTATAATTTTAGTGTAAACATCAAATATGATTTTAAAAACTTCTGAGATGATGAATAACCTATGGCATCCATTTACATTTTCCCATTCTCTTATTCTTTTCTTTCTGAAGTTCCAAGCAGTTTTCAGATATCATTTGGTTCCTGTTTAAAGGACTTAATTTTCAGCTTTTTAAGAGGAGTTTTGGTAAAACACAAATTGTGTCAGTTTTCCTTCACATAAGGATGCCTTTATTTCTCCTTTCTTTTTTAATGTTATTTTTGCTGGACACAGAGTTTGCACTTGACAGTTTTTTTCTTTCAGGACGTACATGTTGGGACACATCCTTGTGTCCTACACTGTTTCAGATGAGAACTCTGTTGCCATTTGAATTTTATTTTTATAAGTCCATATAGTTTTTGGGGGGTAGGCTTTCAAGAATTTTTATTTGTCTTCTGTTTTCAGAAATTTTTATGTGATATGTTTTAATATGAGTTCTTTTAGGTTTATCTTATTTAGTATTGACTCAGCTACTTCATTCTCTAGGTTTGTGTCTTTGTCAAAATTGAGATGTTTTCAGATATCAATTTATTGACTCTTTTTCCAGTGCCACTATTTGTTTCCACTCTCTTTCTTGGTCTCTGATGATACATAGACTCAGTATTATGATGCTGCCTGACAGGTCCCCAAGGGTGTTCTCTGTTGTTTCATTTTGTATCTATTTTTGCTCTCTTGTTCAGAATAGAATCAGTAAATCCTACTGATTTGTCCTCAAGTTTACTGATTCTATCTTCTCTTTTCTCTTCTTTACTATTAAGCTTATCCAGTAAAGTTTTATTTCAGTTATCTTATTTTTTAATTTTTTAATTTCCATTTGGTTAATTCTTATAACTTTCATTTTTTGGTGGAGATTTTCAAGATTTTCATTTGCTTCAAAAGAACTCCTAATTGCCTGCTAGTGCCACCTCACTCAATCTCATTGCAGCTGTGTCAGTGTGGAGGTTTGGTTCACCCCAGGGTCCTACTGACACCAGAAATGGGGTTGGGGGAAATTGGAGATAATGCCACCTTGTCAGTGTGGTTGCACTGGGTGCAGCAGAGGCTCAGCTTCCTGCTTGACTTCAGTGACACCAGGGTTAGGAAGGTGACACTAGCGTACCTCACCCTGCCTCAGTCTCAATGTTGCTGCATGAATTTGAGGCTAAGCTTACCTCTGGCACCTCCAGACACTACTTTGGCAAGGGAATTGTAGAACTGTCTGCTTTCGCCAGACAGAAAATGGAAGAACAGCTTCTTTCTTGGTCTGTTGACATGACCTTGATAAAAATACCAGAATGCCACCTTCTTTTGCAATGTGGGAGAGAGAAGATTTATCTCCATTCCTGTCCCCACTGATACCATCAGGCAAAGGAATCAGAGCACTGCTGCTTTCTTCCACTCCGTGGAAGTGAAGTGGATCATCAGCTCCACACTGGACTCCACTGAACTATGATGTTTGGGGGTTTTTCCACTGATGTTTGGCTACAGTCAGGTGGGTATTCCCTGCTATGCCATTATTGTCCAGGTTCTTTGGCTGAGAAAGCTGGTGTTTTGTTAGGATTGGTTTTGTTGGGTGTGGTTTCTGGTTGGCGGCTTCTGCAGCACTCTCTCCAGGGCAGATGAGAAATATAGGAGACACACACCACTGTGTAACTCCCCAGGGAGTCTGACTTCCTTATTATACTTTTCCAACACTTCACATGCTCATTTGTTGCTGTATGTGCAGACTTTCATTTAGAACACAAAGGATGTGATAGTAATGAGGCTTCTCCAACTGGGCTGAAAACAGGTGTGTTTTTGTCTTAAAATCATAAGAGCAAGTATTTAAAAAAATACTTGAATAGGTTGGTGAGAATCCTGGGGAGAACTAACACATGACTGGGGAAAAAAACACATTTTCAACACTACAAGAAGAAGTCATTTCATAACAGTAAAAATTCCAGTTCATGTTATCTACAACTTACTTACTCATTTATTCTAGCCTGGTGTCAGAATTATCATTTGTCCCTGTGATAAACAAAATTACTAGACAAAGTGGAGTGTTTCTATGCAGCTTGTTTGGTCTTAACCTTAGAGTAGCCAATCAAAATACAATTTTCCAAAGTGTCTTTGATCAGTTTCTTTTTCTTCCTGGAAACCTCAGACTTCCTAGTGGATTTTTTTTTTTTAATTTGCAGAAAATAAGGATGAGATCTTGTAGTGTAGGATTTAGTAGGTTTTGAGAAGCCCACAGAGACATGTGTCCATCATCCAGCACTACAGAGAACAGCTGAATCACCCTAAAATTCTCTGTGTGATGCCTTTGTGATCAACCCTTCCCTTTCTTCCAATTGTGGGAAACGTCTGATCTGTTTTTTTGACCTATAATATTGCTTTCTCCAGAATGCTATACAAATGAAATCATACAATATGTAGACATTTGGGGCTGACTTCTTTCACATACATAATACATGTAAGTTCATCTCTACTGGTGTGTAAGGCAATAGTCTGTTCCTTTTTATTGTTCATGGTATTGACGCAATAGTCTCTCTATTCACCTGTAGAAAGATGTCTTGGTTAGGCTGGGTGCAGTGGCTGACATCTGTGATCCCGGCACTTTGGAAACTGAGATGGGCAGATCATGAAGTCAGGAGTTTGAGACCAGCCTGGCCAACATAGTGAAACCCCGTCTCTATTAAAAATACAAAACAATTAGCTGGGTGTGGTGGTGGGTACCTGTATTCCCAGCTACTTGGGAAGCTGAGGCAGAATAATTCCTTGAACCTGGGAGGCAGAGGTTGCAGTGAGCCGAGATCGCGACATTGCACTCCTACACTCCAGCCCCGGTGACAGTGTGAGACTCCATTTCAAAAAAGAAAAAAATAATAAAAAATAAAGACGTCCTGGTTGTTTCCAGGTTTTAGAGATTATGAGTAAAGCTGCTAAAACATTTGCCCAGCCTACAGGCTTTTATGTGAATTTGTTTTCATTATACATTGATAAATATATAGGAATGGAATGGTTGAACCTCACACTGGACATATGTTTTACTTAATATAAAGTTGCTAAATTATCTCCTAAAGTGACCATGTCATTTTACATTCCCAACAGTAATGAAAGAGAATCTTTGTTGCTACACATCTTCAGGAGCATTTGATATTTCAATTTTTTATTTCCATTCTAATGGCAGGTAGTAGTATCCCATTGTAGTTACGATTTGCATTCCCCTATTAATTAATAACAATAAACATGTTTTCATATGTTTATTTGCCACATGTCTGTCTTCTTTTGAGATGTATGTGCTCAAAATTTTTGCTCATTTTAAATTGGACTGTTTGTTTTGTATTGTTGAGTTTTAAGGGTTCTTTATTTATTCTGGATGAAAGCTTGTACAAGATATGTGACTGATATGGTTTGGCGGTGTCCCTGCCCAAATCTCATTTTGAATTGTAGTTCTCATAATCCCTATGTGTTGTGGGAGGGACCCAGCAGAAGGTAATAGAATCATGGAGGCAAGTTACCCCGCTGCTGCTGTTCTCATGATAGTGAGTGGGTTCTCATAAAATCTGATGGTTTTATATAGGGCTTTTCTTCCTTTGCTTGGCACTTCTCTCTCCTGCCACCATGTGAAGAACAACATGTTTGCTTGCCTTCTGCCCTGATTGTAAGTTTCCTGAGGCCTCCCCCAGCCATCTGGAACTGTGAGTCAATTAAACCTCTTTCCTTTGTAAATTACCCAGTCTCAGGCAGTTCTTCATAGCAGCAGCTGAACAGACTAACACAGTGACTTAAAAATATTTTTCCCTGATTGTTTTAGCTTTTTGCTCTTGTAATCGTTCTTTCACAGAATGAGCATTTTCAAATATGATAAAGTGTATTTTTTCATTTTCTCTTTTATGGATCATGTGTAGGGTATTTTATCTAGAAACTCATCAATGACCCCAAAGTCATATCTAATATCCCCTGTTTTATGATAGTATTTTATTGCTGTATACTTTACACTTTTATATAGTCCACTTCAGTCCACATTTGTAAAAGTTGTAAAATATGCATTAAGGTTCCCCCCCTTTTTTTTTAACATGGGGAAATCCCATTATTACATTCCCATTTAGAGAATAGATTATACTCTCCCCTTTTCCTCTGTGCCTTTTTCAAAATGCAATGGAATATATTTGTGTGGGTCTATTTCTGGGGTCTCTATTCATTCCATTGGTCTATGTGTCTAGTGTTTTAACAATATTTAAACAAAACCACGATATTTTGAGAACTGTAGCATAATAGTAAACCTTGTAATCAGTAGTGTATATCCTGTAACTTTGTTTTTTTTTCAGAAGTGCTTTGACTATTCTAGTTCTTTTGCTTTCCAACTACCAATAAAAAGCATGCAGAAATGTTCACTGTTAATGCAGGAACTCTACAAATAGAAATGGAAAAGACTGGCAGCTTAACTATATTGAGACTATGAATTCATAAATATTTAATTCCCCTCTTTTACTTAAATTTTCTCTTATTTATTGCATTTATATTTTATAATTTTCAGCATATAGATCCTGCACTTACATTGTTACATTAATACCTAAGTACTTAATTTTTGCTTCTATTTTAAACAGTAATTTAGTTTTTTCAACTGTTAATGCCTAACACATAGGAAAATTATTGACATTCTATATTGACCTTTGATAATAAAACACTATTCATTTCACGTATTTTTATAGAAGCTTTTTGTAAATACTGTAGGATTGTGTATATAAACATTTGTTTTATGAGCAAATAGAGGCAGTTTTACTTCTTCCTTTTCAATATGTATGTTATTAATTTCTTATTCTTGTCTTGTTGCACTTTGCAAATCTTGTAATACAATATTGAATATGACTTGTTCCCACTCTTAAGGAAAAATCATTTCATAATCATCATACAGTGTACAGATTTAAACATATATCCTAAGTTCTTTTATTCCTAATTTTATGAAAGTTTTGGTCAGAAATAGATGTTGGATTTCATCGAATGCTCTTTCTGCATCTCTTGAGAAGAAATGTTTTAAAAATAGTCTTTGTATAGCAGATTACTTGGATTGGATTTTAATAGTGAATCAGCTTTGTTTTTACTGGACATAATGAATCATCCTACATGGGTAGATGTTCAATTTGATATCACAATATTTTGTTGTCATTTTTCATATATGTCCATGACTGATACTTGTCTATAGTTTTCTTTTCTCTCAATATCAATTTTTGGTTTTGGTGTTATTGTAATGCTGGCCTTATAAAATGAGTTGGGAGTGCTCCCATCTCATCTATTTTCTCTAAAAGTTTGTGTACTGTCAAAATCATGTACTCTTCAAATATTTGATAGAAATCAGTGAAAGAACATGTGAATAGATTTTTTGGTAGATTTTATTTACAAATGCAATTTCTTAATTAATACAGGACTATTTGTTACTGTTTCTTCTTCAGTGAGGTTTGGCAGTATGTGTTGTGTCTCTAGAGGAATTTCTCTTTTTCATCTCATCTATTATATTTGTGTGTGTAAAATTATTTGTAGCATTACTTATTTATGCTATAATGTGTATTGATAGCTTGTCTTTCAGTCCTGCTGTTAGTAATCTGTACTCTCTCTTCTCTTTCCCTTTCTCTCTCTTTGGTTTTCAATTTCACTTATTTCTGCCCTAATTGTTATTAGTTCCTTTCTTTAGTTTCTTAGATTTAAGCTGTTCTTCTTTCTCTACGTTCCTAAAGAAGAATCTTAGGCTACTGAGGTGAAATTATTATTCTTTTCAAAGAACCAACTTTTAGCTATGTTTATTTCTTCTACTGCTTTTCAACCTTCTACTTCACTGATTTATACTCTAATCTTTATTATTTCTCTACTTCCGCTAGCTTCATATTTTGTTTTCTCTGGCTTTTAAACTGCCTTTAGATATAGAGTGAAGTTACTGATTTGCGATTTTTTTAATGTAGTTGTTTATATCTATACATTTTCCTTCAAACTCTACTTTCACTGCATTCATAAGTTTTGGTATGTTTTGTTTTTATTTTGTCTCAAGATATTTTCTAATTTCACTTGTGATTTATTCTTTCACTGGTAGTTTAAGAGTATGTTGTTTAATTTCTGCTTATTTGTGAATTTTTCAGTTTTCACTTATCTGTTGTTTCCTCCATTGTGGTTGTAGATTATATTTTGTAAGATTTAGAACTTTTGAAAATGATTAGGACATATTTTTGTGGACAAAGATATGGTCTATCCCAGAGAAAGTGCCACATCCACTCAAAAAGAATGTATATTTTGCTGTTGTTGGGTGGACTGTTCTGTACATGCTCTAAATGGTTTATACTGTTGTTCAAGTCTTCTATTTCTCATGAAGTTTCTGTCTCGTTTTTCTGCCCATTAATTAAAATGAGGTATTGAAGTGTCCAACTACTATTATAGAACTGTGTGTTTATCCTTTCAATCCTGTTAATTTTTTTCAGCTTTACTGAGGTATATTTGAGAAATAAATATTGTACATATTCAAGTTTACAATCTGATGTGTCTATATGTATGCACATTCTGAAATGATTACCAAAATGAAGTCAATTAATATACTAATTACCTCATATAATAGTTACCTTTTTTGTGTGCATGCATGAGATAAGAATACTTACCCCATCCCTAAAGACCGCAGAGCGGCCATTCAAGCTGCTCCAGGCTCCCGCAGAGGAGGAGCGGGGTGGGTGGCACCGCCAGGGGGGGCCCTCAGGCCTGGCGGGCACGCATTCCAGAGGCTGCCCAGGCCAAGGTGCAGTTGTCCTCTGCCCTGTGTGTGCAGGCAGCAGCCGCCTGTCGTCTCCCAAGCCCGCTCGTGCCGCGGGCATCGCAGAGCCTGGGCCAGACATCCTGGAGGCTGCACAGGAACAAGAACTGAGAACCTGCTGCTCAAACCCATCCCAGGTGACTGCGGACTGCCCATGCCAGCGGCTCCTGTCTCCCTGAGGTGGAGGAGAAGAGCAGGATGCACGACTTGGGGGCCCTCAGGCTGGGCGCGCTGGCCATCCCCAGGCCTCCCAGGCCATGCCCCTCCAGCCCGCCTGGGCTCCCCAGCTGCAGCCACCCTGTGTGTGCAGGTAGCAGCCTATGGGAAACCTCTAAGCCCGCCTGCACTCTTAACACCTCAGAACCGGGGGCAGATGTCCCGGTGACTGCAGCCAAGCCAGATGGTCTGCCCCATAGTGGCTGCACAGGAGCGGGAACCTGCCGCTCAATCCTATCCCCGGTGGCTGCAGAGGGCCCCTGGCCAGCGGTCCCGAGCTCTGGCAGAGGAGGGGGCAGGGCCTGGCGGGCTCTCAGTCTCGGTGCACTGGTGATCCAGAGGCCTCTCAGGCCATGCTCCCCCGCCTGGACGCCCAAGCTGCTGCCGCCCTCCGCCTGCGGGCAGCAGCTGTCTGGGAACTCCTAAGCTCGCTCGCGCTCCCTGGATCGCAGAACCCGGGCCAAATGTCACCATGGCTGTGGGCAAGCCAGGTGGTCTGCCTGGCGGCGGCTACAAAGGGGCGAGAACTGACAACTTGCCGCTCAGCCCCATCTCTGTTGGCCGCGGAGTGGGGGCTGGGCTCCCTTGGACAGCCTGGCCAGCGGTCCCGAGCTCCGGCAGAGAAGCCGAAGGGGAGGCCCGGCGAAGGGGACAGACTCTCAGGCCGCGCGCGCGCTCGCAATCCCACGGCCTCCTAGGCCATGCCCCGCCAGCCCTCCTGGTTGCCCAAGCTGCAGCCGCTTTTATTGTTTGTGTGTGTGCAGGCAGCAGCAGCCAGGCAACCTCCAAGCTCGCCAGCGACCCCAACCTCGCAGAACCTGGGCCAGATGCCGCCGTGACTGCGGCCAAGCCAGGCGGTCTGCCTGGCGGCGGCCGCACTACAAGCAAAAACTGACTCAGCCCCATCCCCGGTGGCTGCGGAGGGCCCCAGCCAGCTACCCTCCCTCTCTCTCCAGAGGAGCAGGGCGGCCAGCGCTGCCAGGCGGGCTGCGCGCCTGCGATCCTGGGGCATCCTGGGCGGGCCCAGAGAACCCGCGAGCCAGCGGCGCCTGAGCCCGAGCTGTAGCCGCCCCCTGCTGGCGCCGCGCTGCCTGGGAGCGGCTTCTGGAGTCCCGGCGGGCTCTGAGCTGCAGGCGGGTGCCTAAAGGCTCTGCTTTAGAAAGAACTTCCTTAATTTTTTGAAGAGACTATTCTGTATCCATTTTATAATTTTGTGGCCACCCAGAAAGATATGTCCAATCATAGACACAGTGAATACAGAAAGTGGTAGTTTAAAGTGTTGACTTTTGGTCGGGTGCAGTGACTCACACATGTAATCCCAGCAGTTTGGGAGCCCAAGGCGGGTGGATCACCTGAGGTCCGGAGTGCGACACCAGCCTGACCAATACGGTGAAACCCCCTCTGTACTAAAAATACAAAAATCATACAGGCGTGGAGGTGCATGTCTGTAATCCCAGCTACTTGGGAGGCTGAGGGAGGAGAATCGCTTGAACCCTTGCAGTGAGCCAAGATTGTGCCACTGCACTCCAGCCTGGGTGACACAGCGAAACTCCCTCTCAAAAATAAATAATAAAAAGAAATGTTGAATTTTTACGAGTCATTGTTTCCATTCTAATTTTTGAATGCAACCACAGCCTCTTACCAAACAGCCTTGTTAAACTAATTCCCTGATAATAAATTCTTGACTAAAAGGGGAATCGATCGAGCAGTTTCTGCCATAATTTGAATATTAATTAAAATCTTCTCTAGAACGTAGGAAGAGAAGATAGAAACACCATTTCCCTTTTGTCCAATATTTTTAGAACGGACAACAAATTATCTTGAAATTCTTAAGAACTAGCATACCTCTCAGCTAAGAAAAAAAATAGAAAGAACTAGATGGAGCAAAGGAGCACTTTGCTCCATTTGAAAAAAGAATTTTGAGCGAAGACTGCTTATTTCAGGGAGTTGGCGATCTCCATGATTTTGTTTCCCAGCAACCTGGAGATCTGTCAATTGGATGGAGGCTGCAAATAAACCATTCCATCAGCCTTCAACCATCCACCACCAACACCTGCCCCCTCCAAATGACTCAGCCTTCCCTTAACTCCTGCCCACAGTGCAACATGTTTCTTCACTAATTCAAGGAGGCGAGTTGTGGGGGAAATATTAGGTCGGTGCAAAAGTTACTGCAGTCTTTGCCATTGAAAGTAATCGCAAAAGCCACAGTTACTTTTGCACCAACCTAATACTTCCAGCCCACAATACATGGGAGTCCTTGAATACCATATTTACTTTTGAGTAAAGAACCAACCCAATTGAAAAATTGAACTAGGAAAAAAATCATAACAGGTTCCAACTATTATTTGTTTGTTCATTCATTTTTCCATGCAGGATTTTAGCTAGTGGCATTAAATTAACTGTTTCCTAGAAAATAAAACCACTACAAAGAAACACCATTGAGAGCATACTTTAAGTTTAAAATTTTCATTAATACCTGAGGACTATTTGAAATGTGAAGTCATGAACCAAAGAGAAGTGAAAGGACTTTTTAAAAAAAAGCTGATCAGAGACACTGTTTGAATCTTTGCCTGGTGATTGGGATAGGAGGTTAAAGATTTTAAAGGTTCTCAAACCCCTCCTCTTCCTCAGCCTAGTTCTAAGGGGAAAACGGAATTCCTAGGCAGCTTGGCATGAAACAATCACATTTCTTTTTTCCCCTGCTATGAAGATTATAAAGCCCTAAGAGATTAACAAAACTCTCTACTCAGATTAAAGATCAAAACTTGATACCCTGAACACCAGGGTGCGTGGAGTGGGACGCGAGGAGCAGTGTATTTCCTAATTTGGTAACACATAAACTGAGAAGGTTAGGATGGAACACAAGGGTCTTAAAATTCAATTCTAGTGGGTCCCATTCAGAGACAATATTTAATATATGGTATTGCACAGGCAGCAGCTCATCAGAAATAGCACTGGCCAGGGCACTAGGTCAGGACCTAGAGGATCCCTGCTAAGCCATGCATTGACCTTTGGTTTCCAGATTATAAGCAGGGTAGTAGAACACTGAAAAAGCTCCAGTCATCAGATATTTACCACCAAGCAGTATTTTAACAATTTATACAGCTCTCCTGGAGCATACCAGCTGCATGTCAGCCCCAGTCTGACCTTTCCAGGCACTAATGATTAGCCAGGCCCATGACCATTATGCCCCCAGCCTTGCTTTCCAACATCATCCAATTTCCGACAGTCACTTAGCTCTTGCCACTTTATACCAAGGGCCATCCAATTCTAGAGAAAGCATTCAGGAAGACAGAAATCCTCTTCCTAGACTATTCACCATAGTCACACTAGACACATCAGATGGGGAACAGGAGTTTTGATTTAGCATTTGGCATTCCCAAATTCACTCAGGAGTAAACAGAAATATGAAGCAATAGGATTTGAAAGGAAATTCACAAAATTTAAATGTTTAATACCACTTTCATCATGTCCTTCTCTGACTACACCTTGGTCTCCCCTGGACAGGTAAATTAGATTGGAATATGTTCTATATCTTCAAGCTGCACATTTAAATCAGTGTCATTTTAATTCTTGTGAATATGTGTGAATAAGACTATAAAATTATTAAGAGGGAAAAATACTTAACCAAAAAGAAAAGTTCACTGGTGACATCAACCATAATGACCAGGATATAGGGGCTTAATTATTACTAGAAAAAGCAGATTATCTTTAATAGTGTTTCATATTTCATGTTTTCCAATATACAGTAAGTCCTTCTCCTTCTTTTTTCCTTATGGGCTTTGAGTTTTAATACAAGTCTTATTTGAAGATCTTGGAAAAGCAGAGCAGCTGAAGAAATGTGTTTTACTTCCTGTTCTATTATTAATATTATTAATGGGTCCATTCCTTATGTTACCCCCTTTGCTTTGTCTTAAATATCCTTTTTTTTCTGAATGAGTTTCTGTTCACTCATCTTTCTAAATTAAGGTAAAATTCACACTCATATAAAAACTCACACACTTATGTGAAATTCACTAAAGTGTTTAGTGAATTTAGAAAATGTTTTTAAAAGTCACATACACAGAGATAGAGAATAAAACTCTAGCTAAGGGGGTAGGAGGAGGAGATGTGAAGATGCAGGTCAGAGCACACAAAGTCACAAATATGTAAGATGAACAAGTCTAGAGACCTAACGTACAACATGAGGACTATAGTTAATAAAACATACTGTATTCTGGAAGTTTGCTAAATGAGTAAATTTTAATTGTTCCTGCAACACAAAAAACAAAACGGGTAACTATGTGACATGGTAGATACTTTAATTTGCTTCACTATAGTAAGCATTTTACTATCTACATGTATCCCTTACCATCGTGTTGTATACCTGAAATATACATAAAATTTATTTTTAAAATGTACAATTCAGTGACATTTAGCACATTTACTATGTGATGCAAACATCACCACTATCTAATTCCAAAACGTTTTTGTAACCACACAAAAAAATTCTGTGCCCATTAAGCAACCATTCCCTGTTTCCTCTCTCCCTCTCAGGCCCTAAAAACAACTAATCTCCTTTTTGCCTCTATAGATTTGCCTATTCTGGGTATTTCATGGAAATGAGCTTGATCAAGATGTGGCTTTATGTGTCTAGCTTATTTCACTTAGCATGTTTCCAAGGTCCATCTGTATAGAAGTACCTTTTATGACTGATTTATATTCCGTTGTATGGGCATACCATTGTTTTTTATCTATCAGTTGCTGGACATTTGGGTTGCTTTTGAATAATATTAATAATGCTATTATGAACACTCATATAGATGTTTCTGTTTGGACACCTGTTTTCAGTTCTCTTGTACATATCTAGAAGTGGAATTGCTAGATCATATGACAATTCTATTTTTAATTTTTGAGGAATGGCCAATTTTGTGCAGTTGCTGCATCATTTCACATTCACACCAGCAACATACAAGGGTTTCAAATTCTCAATATCCTCACCAACATTTGTTTTCCATTTTCTGTATTACAGCCATCATTGTAGGTATGAAGGGGAATTCATTGTAGTTTGATTTGCATTTCTCTAATGACTAATGATGCTGATCGACTTTTCATGTACTTATTAGTATACCTTCTTTGGAGAAATGTTTATTCAAATCTACTGTCCATCTTTCTCATTTAGTCCTTTGCCTTTCTATTGTTGAGTTGTACATTTCAACTTTATTTTAAGTTCAAATGTTTGGCATTGGCTTTTCAAACAAATGACAAAGTTGCAAAATGGACAAAGTGATAAAAATAAAGCAAACCTAGATCACTTGTCACACCTACTAAACAAACACATACAGTAACTTCAGTTTTAGATTTTTGAGTTTCAATATTCCCAGCAAGACAACAGATAGGTAAGGTATTACTAAATGATTTTTTTTTTCAAATTGACAGAGGGGAAAATAATTTATTCATGTACATGCCTACTCAACAAATATTTATTGATCACTCTGTTAGGCATTAGGATGATTGAAAACATTGGTGAAACAGTGTTGGTGTTTATATTGTCCATCCATCCAGGAAGATGCATTATAAATGAAGTTTGATTATAGAAAATATGTGAGGACAAGTAATTGTGGAAAATCTGAGTTTTAATTTGCTCAGAGTTTAGAAAAATAATGAACTTTCCAAACAGCCTAGAGATAGATAATCCGTTTTATCTTCCCTCAGAAAAGATACTATGTTAAAGAGGAACCACATCTCTCACACCATACACAGGGATATATCACCCAAACTCATCAATACAATGCCTTTGAATAGGTAATTAGGTAGCAAATGTGTATTGTTCCTTTGGATTGTTAAGGATAGCTCAATGAGGAGCTTGTGGAAACCTTGAATATCAAGGAAATTTTGAACTCAGATGAAAAAATGATGATTCCAAGTTGGCATTTTTGGATGAAAGATTAAACAAGAAATCTATCAAGCAAAGCATGAATTTTAAATAGGTGAAAACTGTATATTTTGATTCTCAATGCCTGCATCTGTGGAAAACTGAGACATTGAATTACTGAAGTATACCAATGTCTGGAACTTCATAAACAAGATGTAGAATATAAACATAAAAATAGTATGGGCTGGGCACTATGGCTCACATCTGTGATTCCAGTGCATTGGTAGGCAGTGGCAGGAGGATTGCTTGAGACCAGGAGTTTAAGACCAGTGAGATCCTGTTTCTACAAAAACAAAAACAATTTGAATTACTCTGGTGTGGTGGCATTCACCTGTAGTACCAGCTACTAGGGAGGATGAGGTGGGCAGATCACTTGAATCCAGGAGTTCAAGATTGCTGGTGAGCTATAATTGCACCACTGCACTCCAGCCTTGGCAACAGAGCAAGACCTGGTCTCTAAAAGACAATAATAAAATTAAATTTTAATTTTAAAGTAAAATTTATTAGCATGGAATATACAGGCTTTGAAATCAGACAAACCTCAATTTTAGAATCAACTTTGCGTTTTAAAGTATGGCACTCAGTGAAAATTATTTATAGTTCCTAACTCTTGATTTCCTGAATTGTAAAATAAGGACTAAAATATCTCATTCGTTAATGCTTAGCACAATAACTGTAATACATTGATAATTTTTATAATTGTGTTGGAATATGATATAAATGGTGAATGGAGACAGAAGAATGCATAAATAGAGAGGAAAGGAAATCTGAACAAATTATTTTTAAATGAATTTGTTACAGATACAAACTCCATTTTCCAGGAGAAAAGATAATTTTTATAATTGCTACTCTCCATCATTTTTATAACCATTTATTCAGAATAATAGGTGTACAATCTCAACATTGACTCAAATGCAAACTCATTTACCTTGTTCAAGAATTATTAACTCAGCCAACTTTGGCCCATGACATATCTAATTATGCATGTTTAGTTAAAATATTTGAAAAATATAAATCAGTTTTTATTTTATATTAATTCTGTGAGATATGATTTGTATCAAGGTACTAGTGGGAAACTGCAACTGGAGGTCCATAGGTTAAAGAATCAGCTCTATAGAACATTGTAATGGGCTGAATGGTGGATTTTAGGAGCTTCTGATAATCCTGAAGGACACAATTCCCAAACACCATAATCTCAAATGTCAAAAATCTGAAAGATCACAAGTCCAAAAATATAATTCTGGGAAAAATAATTTTAAAATTATTTAAAAGATATTTGCATTTTAAAGGGGATTTGAGAAACATATAAAAACATGACAAAACACTTCATAGATCACTTTACACAATAAAGTAGTCAAAATAACATACATATTTTTGCAAGCATAAGCACTCAGGTATACCAATGACAGTCACATGGGTATGACTGTTATGAGCAGGTGAACTGTACTCACAAAGAAATGAGTCAAAAATTGAAATGTATAAACACGTATCACTATAGTTGGTAGTGTGTATACCCAGCTTTAGAGTTACAGTCATCTGAAATACCATGACTAAAAACCCAAGTCTTCTGATCAGATGGAGTAAAAGTTGTGATGAATCACCGCCACATATGCAGTTGTCTGAAGAGCCAAGATTTTGAGAAATTGTATCTTACACAAATGCAGATGTATGGACATATCTTTATTTATTGAGAAAGTTCCAACATTTTTACATACATACACAAAGCTTGCAAACAAAGTCACATTGTGATAAAGCACTTTCATGAAGTCAAATTTGCAAAAAAAAAAAATGCATAAAACAAATTAGAACTCTCTAAAAGTCCTTACATAATTTATATTTCCAGTATTGAAAATAATGCAAGATAAAATATGTAGCATAGCAAATTGTAAGATATATTTTGAAAATTTAAAATAGTGAGAAAAAGAAAAGGAAAAACTAAAAAGGAAATCTGACATATGAAATAGTGTATTACAGGGAAAAATTATGGGCAATTGCAGGGAGATAGTTCACTAAGTGATGGCTGGATTTCATGATCATTAAATATACATTGAAGTCTTGTATCACAATGAACAACTGCTTTTTTTCTTTTAGGACTTGGCCTTCCTCAGAGAATATTCATTTTCTACATGGTGCTGCTCTTTTCAAAATTCTTCTATGATTCCATACACACCAAAACAGGCATTCCCTATTAAATCTTCCTACCTTCAGTGTCATGCTTCTATGTTGTTTTGGGTATGTAGAAATCCATTCTACATGCGTTTATACATAGACCAATTTGGCAGAAATAATACTAGTGATCAAATAGTAACACCACTGTATAAGTGTCTTCTTATCCTACCATGCATATAATTATTTTTGAACCAGTCAGTAGCTTTGCTGGCTTCCTCAACAAATGTGGCTTTAATTTATTAAAAGTTCCTGAAATGTCATGTGCTGAAAGGAATGTCAATGCGGGCAAATGATGCATTTTTTTAAACTGAAGTTTTTGTCATTGCTGTACATCATGGTCAATCAACTCGTCTGAATTTTCTGCCAAATGCTTTGGGCTCAATGGAAAAAACACACCTTACTGGTAATACTTTCACATTCTCTTTTAGCAGCCTTGGTCATTCCTAGTTCCAAATCTGTCATTATGGCTTGGGGATTTAATTGAAATCTATTTTCTTCTGTGTAAGGACGGTAACAAGGTAATAGCTCCGCCTAACATGATGCAACTGTCTTGTGACTGTGATTGTCAGGATTTTAGACACCAGGAATTTTAAACTTTAGAGATTTTGATCTTTGGGATTTCAACATTTGGGAATATAGCCTGTAGGACTGTGTCTTTCGATATTATGATCAATCTCAGGCTCTGTGAACCACCTTTCTGCTTTGCCCTCTGCTCCCCGTTAAATTCTGCCAGAGGAAAAGAAAGATGTTCACTGAGGTCTGTTTCCTTTCGGTTTTCCGTTACTATAAGCATCATCTTAACAATGACTTCAGAAGCAGTTGTTGTTCCAGTAGCAGAATTTGAATTCAGTTAAATCTAGCTTGCAGTTAACTGCTTCAGTTCAATCAGAAGCAGTTGTTGTTCCAATAGCAGAATTTGAATTCAGTTAAATCTAGCTTGCATTCACTAAGGGGCATCAGCGCCAATTGTCTGTTTCCATCCCCTCAAGTTCATGGGTCCCAACCCCAGAGATACCCTCCTCCAAACTTCTAAATTGTGATAATTCCATTATTTGCCTTTGTTTCTCAACCCAGGAGCTGGTAGTTAATTCCTGCTGTTGTACCCTTCTATAATACTTTAATTCTCTCTGTTTATCTTTCAATTATTCGATACCCTTTGGCAACTGTTTATATTAAATTCTTTCTGTTAAAATGATTGCAGTGGTTTCTGTTTCCTGCCTGGACCCTGACTGATACAGGTCCCAGGCTAGTTGGTTTCTGGTACTATTTCTCATCAATAAGACTGGGAGCTCCCAGAGCAGCTGCAAAGAAGCTCATTTCCATCACCAGGAAGCCAACAGCAATTACTGTGTCAGTACTACCAACAAATCTGGTCTCATGCATTCTTCCAACCAATGTGAATCCAAGTGAATAAAGCCTCCAGAAAAATTAACCTCTGAAAAAGGTAAATCTAAAAAGACATAAAATAGATTAGTGTTATCCTGGGGCTGGATGTGAGAACAGGTACTGACTGCAAATAGGTACAAGGAAGATTTTGGGAGTGGTAGAAATGTTCTAACACTGATTTCAATGATAGTTTTATAAATATGCTAAAAATAATTGAATCATTTTTTAAAGTGGGTGACTTTTGTGAAATAAATGATGCCTCGATAGAGGTATTTTTTTAAAAAATCCACCTTTGAAATGTAACAAAGGACCCTGTGATCAGGGCCTATCATGGAAAGTGCAAGAGTGTCAGTTAAGTCAGGATTCTCATGCAAATCTGGACTTCTAATGTTTTCTCCAAATGTGATGCTACATACATACACCAACAGGACTGAAAGAACATGTTCATCACCACTAATTGTTAAAACACAAACACAGATTTTGTAACCTGAGGCCTCTTCACCTCTGAGATATTTATCTTCACTATCCAGTACATACATATTAATAAAATAGGACTTCTCTCTTTAGCATCTCAGCTAATCTCCAAGGCCAAAGACAGAGGAGGAAGAGGAGAGTTCACACTTAACTAAGCAACTACTATGGAAGAGGCATCATACTCTTGGCTTTATACCATCATTCAATCTCACTTTTATAATAGCCCTTTGTGATGGGCATTTCAACCCAAAATTCTACAGAGAAAAAAGGTGAAGCATTTAAAAGTAAAGTAACTTGCCCAATATCTTGTACTTAGTAAGTAGGATAGTTAGATTTAAAATTCAATTTTCTTACAGGAAATGGCATTTCCATTAAAACCTTGAAGTCTCTTCAGGGCAGCATTTCTAAGGGCCAAAAGAGAATTCAACAGGGCATCTTTGAATGAAAAAGGATAGCAGTCAAATCAATTTACGCAGCACATCAGTGTTTAATATCATATACATTATGAAGGTGGAATCTTTAAGAACTCTCAAAGGGTAGGCATTCCACATTGTATTTTACATAGGCAGATATTTTCCCCCTGATTACTTTAGGTTATTTTTTATTGAAATACTTGAAAACATTTTGCTTTATGTTGTTTTAAAGCATTCTGTGCTGACAAGTGGTGAGCTCAGAAAATTCAGTCCATTTTTCCCAAACCTATGAAAGTAATATTGTGCATGATTACTTTGGTAGTCCCTATGATTATGACCACACATTTAAAGTTGATGTTCCACTATGATTACCCAAACCAAGACTATTAACTTAAAACACACATCTGAAGATCGAAATGTATCTTCTCAATTGAGAAAAACAACAAAAAGAAATAGTATGTAAATTTGTTAAATCAATCTTTAAGTTATTAAGGGAAATCATCGGAATTGTATTGTCTTTTGCATGGAAATAAACTTTGTCATTGTTTAGAACAGAAGGACAAAAGTAGCTAAAATAATTTATGTTGCAAGTCTAACCATGCTAACATTTCAAACAGAAATTTGAATACCTAGGTCCCCAATTCCAATATCTTACTCATAATGGGAATTGTTTAAACATTTGAACGAAATAAGTGTCATTTGCCTTGTTGAGATAGATATTTCTAATATGATCGAAAACTGATGTTAAAATTACATCCCTATCCTGAGGCAATAGCGTAGAGACCAAGTCTACTTGGTGCTTTGGTTCATATAAAGGTCATTGTGATAAAAATCTCAATGACATGCAATAAAAAAATTCACATTGTCTATGTTGGGTGAGGAAAGTAAAGGCACAACTGTAGTTGTGAAGCTTAACTGAGGTTGGCGAGGACTATTTCCACTGAAACAAACAGCTTTTTATATTAAAATACTGTTAATGGTTACCGTAGATAATTTGATTAAGAAATTGGGGAGGTAAATAAATTTTTTCTTTTCATATTATATTATTCTGTGCTTAAACTTTAATGAAAGTGCTGGAACTTTTATCATGGGTATGCATTTCTTTGTTAGTGGAAGAAGTAATTACTTAAAATTTATTTTAAAATAAGAAGCAAAAATGACTTCTAAAAAGTCACATAATTTTTAAAAATAATTTTTATTACAGAGAGGTAATCCAATGCCAGGACACACGTGCTCCCTGGGATAAAACTGAAATATCTACAAAAACAAAATAAGAAGAAGCCATTTTAATGCCTAGAGGAAGAAAATACAGAATATGTGGACTGTGTGTGACCTTTGAGTAAGCCAGTGATGCTCCAAGTACCCATTCACAATGAGATCAGGAACCTGTGATGGAATAGAAACTAATACACTACTTTCTTCTATGAGCAAGCCTTGCTACCAAAATAGATAAACAAATACATAAATCAGATGAATTGAAAAGCATGCTTAATGGCTAAATTAATTTACACCCTGATGCAAACTGGTTGCAAACAGTTGGCCAACCAGAGACCACACTATGGGTAGAACTGAAATCGGCATACACCAAAAATAAATGGAAGGAGGAAGGTTTACAGAGTGAGTCAGTCAGGGTTCAATGTAGGAAACAGAACTCACTGTAGACATTTAATGCAGAAAAAGATTTAAAACAGAGAATTTAGTGCAGACAGAAATGGTGGAAGGAAGAATAATGTGCAACAAGTCCAGAAGCCGCCACTTAGCCAATTTGAAGAACTTCCATCATAACTACAATCCAGAGATCAGAGAGTTAGAATTGCTGTCACGACCACCACTACCTTTTAACATTTATGGATCTAGTGACTAGACAGAGGAACACTGAGTCTGGTCAATTCAATGGCTTCTAAATCTTCATGAGCTTGCTTGCCAGCTGAAAATGACCTCCACCTCTGCCCTCCCTATATGCCCATATTTGTTTGGTACATCATTCTATCCCCAATAGAAAAGCACGGTAATACTACACAGCAAATGATATCAATATACTGTCACAGGAAATGAAGAATTGGTACCAATATCCCAATCTTCAACAACTTTCAAAGTCTTTTACAATGCTACAGTTTCATATTCTATAATTCTCTGATACATATTCATAACAATGTATGAACTCCCTCAATACCTAGTTATCCACTTTCTGTCCTCCATCAACTCCCCCAAAAGACCATAGATAACCAATCTCTACCAAACTTATCCATTTTTAGCCCCTTCAATCTCAAAGGAAGTGCTGTTACTCTCTCTAACCATGGCCCATTCCCAGGCTGTGTTCTAAAATTTCCCCCAAAGTCTCAGAGACTTTAATTCTACTCTATTACTTCTTTTCTCCTAAATCTTCACCCTGGCTTCTTTCCCAATCAAACATCTATAACAAATGCTACAATCAAACATGTGACCTTTGATCTTAAAAATAAATGGTCTCCTATGACATTACATCTCCCTTAGCAAGCCTCTTCTTCCACATATGCATCTTTCACTAAAATACAAAATTAAGGTAAAATAAAAAAAATCTTTGAAATAAATGAAAACAGAGACACAATACACCAAAATCTCTAGGATGAAGCAAAGGCAGTATAAAGAGGAAAGTGTATACCACTAAACACTTACATCAAGAAGTTAGAAAGATTTCAAATTAGTGATCTAACCTCACACCTAAGCAAAAAACTAGGAAAACAAGAACAAACCAACAACCAACAAAGTCCAAAGCTAGCACAAGAAAAGAAGGAAAATCAGAGCAGAGCTAAATGAAGAAACTGTAACCCAAAAATCCATACAAAGGATCAATAGAAACAAAAGTTAGTTCCTTTGAAAAGATAAACAAGATCAATAGAATGCTAGCTAGATTAACAAAGAAAAACAAAGAGAGAAGATCCAAATAAACATAAACAAAAATGACAAAAGTGGCATTATAACCAAACCCAAGAAAAACAAAACATCCGCAGAGACTATTATGAACACCTCTATGCACAAAAACTAGAAAACCTAGAGGAAATCAATAAATTCTGGGAAACAAACAACCTCCCACGATTAAATCAGAATGAACTTGAAATCCTGAACAGACAAATAACAAGTTCTAAAACTGAATCAGTAGTAAAAAACCTACCAATGAGTAAGCCCTGGACCAGATGGATTCACAATGAATTCTACCAGATGTACAAGGAGCTGTAACAATTCTACTGAAACTATTCCAAAAAAATTGAAGAGGAGGGATACCTCCCTAACTCATTCTATGGAGCCAGCATCATCCTAATGCCAAAATCTAGCAAAGATACAACAACAAAAAAAGACAACTACAGACCAATATCTCTGATGAATATAGATGCAAAAATTCTCAACAAAATAATAGCAAACTGAATTCAGCAGCACATCAAAAAGTTCATTTACCACAATCAAGAAGGCTTCATTCCTGGGATTCAAAGTTGGTTCAACATGCAAATCAATATATATAATTCAACACATAAACAGAATTAAAAATGAAAATTATATGATAATTTCAGTCAATGCAGAAAAGGCTTTCAATAAAATCCAATCTTCCTTTATGATAAATACCCTCAACAAACTAAGCATCAAAGAGAATGTACCTCAAAATAATAAGAACCATCTATGACAAAGCCACAGTTAACACAATACCGAATGGGCAAAAACTGGAAGCACTTCCCTTAAGAACAGGAACAAGATGAGGATTCTCTCTCTATATACTTCTATTCCAGAGAGTACTGAAAGTTCTAGCCAAAGCAATCAGGCAAGAGAAAGAAATAAAAGGCTTCCAAATATGAAAAGTCACCGTCAAATTTCTCTCCTTGCTGGTAATATGGTTTTATAACTGGAAAACCCCATAGTTTCTTCCCAAAGACCCCCAGAACTCAAATGAATTCAGTAAAGTTTCAGGATACAAAGTCAATGTACAAAAATTAGTAGTATTTCTATATACCAATACCATTCAAGCTGCTCTAGAGCTCTGCATGAAAGAACCCTCTAATCTTCAGAACCATCCTGTGAGGCAGGTGCTACTGTTACTCTGTTTTCACAAGTAAAGAAACGAAGCACAGCAGATCCAAAGCCATGGTGTAGGATGTTGTGTAGAACGGCTCCCGGGACACTGGGAAAGTTCTTCTGCATCCCAGTATCTTCTTAACTGGTTCATTAATGTCTGATATCCCTGCATGAGAAAGCACAGCATAGACAGAAAGCTTAATATGTATATACACGCACTGAGAGATAAGGCATTGATCTAACATCTCATTATAGGTATTAGAAATGCCATCTCAAGAGCAGGTTCTCATGGGGTGACAGGCAGGGTATTCTAGGGGAAGGAATAGCCCAAGAAAGGAAGCATTACAAAGGAAGAGGAGAAAGACAGTTGTAAATGAGGAGACAGTGGTTTTCTTCCATTGCATATTTTCCCAAGGCTGGCCCCTTTTCTATCACATTCTTACCCAGTAACTCATACTTTCCCTAGAGCTCTTGCAAGCAAGAACTATTGAGAAAGTAGCCCATCTGAAAGTATATTTTCTGCTGTTTTTCTGCTTCTAGAACTGGCTGAAGTTTACTTTTGGTACTCCAGAGACCTAGCTTCTTCTTGCCTTCTTCCAATGTGGCCTATTTAATCTCCTGTCATGTGGGAAGTTACGTTCAAAATCTCCATGATCCTCAGTCTATAGTAAGTTAGGCATGTAGTGACAAGCACATGCCACTGCAATATGTTGCTGCTGGTTGTTGATCAAGATAGGCTGGAAGAAAAACATTATTTTCAGGTGTGAAAAACCGTCACCTTTATCAGTAATTCTTCTTGCATTTTTCCCAAGACATTGTAGCCTATTTAAACTTGGGAGGTTAAGTTTTGTAGCACTCATTATGACTGAAAATTTAGTTCATACCATCATGACGCTCTCTTTATTAGGTGTTACCATTAAACAATATTAAAATAAACACAATGTGGCTGGTCTTTTGAAAGTTACATGGCATGTTTACTTCTTTGTCTGGTTTCTTAATTACACTTCTTCATCTTTCTGAATACCAGTGCCGCTGTCACCCACAATATTTGCTGTTTTGAGTACGTGGTTTACATTTTGTTTTGCCCAATAATAGAATATGATGGGGACATATGGTGGCTCACACCTCTAAACCCATGAGGCTGAGGTGGGTGGATAACTTGAGGTCAGGAGTTCAAGATCAGCCTGGCCAACATGGTGAAACCCTGTCTCTACTGAAAATACAAAAATTAGCCGGGTATGGCGATGGACTCCTATAATCCTATCTACTCCGATAGCCGAGATTACACCAGCCTGGGCGATGGCCTGGGCAACAGACATACACATACAAAAAAAAAAGAAACTCAGGTTGTACCCTTGTACCCACTAGTTGCAGAGTGATTTTATTTTTATTTATTTATTTTGAGACGGAGTCTCTCTCTGTCACCCAGGCTGGAGTAGAGCGGCAGGATCTCAGCTCACTGCAACCTCCACCTCCCAGGTTCAAGCGATTCTCCTGCTTCAGCCTCCTGAGTACCTGGGATTACAGGTACTCACCACCATGCCCAGCTAATTTTTTGTGTTTTTAGTAGAGATGGGGTTTCATCATGTTGGCCAGGCTCGTCTCAAATTCTTGACCTTAGGTGATCCACCCGCTTTGGCCTCCCAAAGTGCTGGGATTACTGGTGTGAGCCACCACACCTGGCAGTGATTTTATATTTAAATGTGTATTTTATAGGATGCCTCATTTTCTGGTCACAGGGTCACAACGAAGCAAGTAGTTTATTGCCATTTTTCAATGGGAAAGCAGACATACACGAGGGCAAATGACTTCCCTTTGGTCATTCAGTCTGTAAGTGGGAATTGAGAGCGGGATCTTAGGTCCTCTGACCATCAGCCCTGTGTTCTGTCTTTCACTTAGCTTTCCATTTTCTTTAAGCCAAGTAATGGAAGTGATTTGAAAGCTGCATTCTCAGCCTATTGGAAAGTGGTTCACCAGAGGTGTTTTTTCACCACTCTCAGTCTTTAATGTCACCTGACACCAAAGATCTCATGATGGGAAATACTGAATGTGGATTTGGCCAGTCGTCACGCATCCCAAAATTACCCAAGCTCACCCCTCTGATCGGAAGCATTTGGGTGGTGGAAGGTAGGGCCTTAGTGGATATCCCTACTACCCCCCATGCACTGAGGTATGGCTGGCCAGTGATCCTCACTGACATCTGGGGATTGTGTGTAGGATTATGAGCATCCACTGTGAGTGCTGAGACCTGAGAAAATGCACCAAGTCAGGCAGAAGTGTGTTGCATCAGTGCCTTGACAACACAGTCTATTCTCACATGTTCAAGGCCTGAGCCACCACTGATCACCATCACGCTGATCCTAAGTGCCTACGATTTCAGCAAGAGGGGAATGGCAGTCACCTATATGCTTTTTGACTGTATTCTACTGGGCTTCCTAATAAAAGATGTTAATTCAGAGAGAAAGAGACAGGTGAGTGAGGTGGCACACAAACTGCTATCCCCAGACTTTGCCCAGATTTCAGAGTTAAGATCTTCTTTGAAGGCTCTGAAATCTGGCACAGTCCTTACCATGACTGAAACCTGGAGAGGAGATGTGGACAGAGGGTCATTTTTGTGTTGAGTCCCTAGGTGACCCTCTTTTCTTCTGTGTAACAATGTGTGTTGTGCCTGGGCCCTTGTTAAGTCCTCTTTGTATTATCTCTGGCTGTCACTAGCATAGCATGTGCTCTCCTCCCACTTTCAGCCTGAAAAATCCAACTTCTGAGCCCTGAGTGACAAATCAGCTTTGTAATGGGAAGCTGACACCAGGCTGTCTTCAAGGGTTATGACTGGGCAGTTGCAGAGAGCCCTGGTCTCAGAGGGGTTGTGCACTTGGTTTACAATGCTCTGCTGTTGCATCTTGAAATTCTTAATTTTTGAACAAGGAGCCATGTATTTTCATTTTTCACTGGGCCCATAATCTATGTAGCTCATGCTGCCAACATCATTGGCATTGTTGAGTATCAGAGTTCAGAAGAAACTTAAAGGCTACTGTCTGATTCGATCCTTGGAGCTTACAAAAAGGAACGTGGGGAACAGTCACTGTGCGACTAGCCTGAGGTTACTCAGGAAGTTAGAGGCAGAGCTGCAGTCAGGGTAACCTCTCTTTACTGCTACCTGTGTGCTCTTTCTACTGCACCCTGACTATAAAATATCTCGCAACCCAGGAACAAGGGCTATCTCATAGGTGGGCACAGCAGCGTGATCACTCTCTCAGTCATCTGTACTCCTCCTTTGCTTTGACCAAAGAGACAGGAAGGGACCTTTTGCCCTACATAAAATACCGCTCAAAGGCTTGGCAACAACAACAGATAAAAGAGAGTGTTGGCCTAAGACCAATGTTTCAACCATGATGTCAAAACAATATTTTGTTTCAACAAAGAAAAGCTGTGTCACAAGTAGATTCTTATTATTAATAATCAGACTGGGGTTCTTGACAATGATTTGGTTTCATACTACACTCGGACACCTGTGCGCACTGAGTATCACTGACCTTGTGAGAACATCATTCTCACTGAGATTATGTGCTTTCTTGTGTGAGAACTGTACATAATATTGTGTGTACCATTGGAAGGGTGTCCTGCCTGTGATGCTGTCTAAAAGGGGAATAAGTGTGGTTAAGAACTAAGGATACATTAAATATTTACTCTATCAGATTTTTCAAGGTTTATGTTAAGCCAGACCAGAAGAAAGTCATCTATTTGGACTGTATCACTCTAACCTGTTAAGTTGAACTGTCTATGCAGAATTAAAATTTCACAGTATGTCCCGATTTCTTACCGAGAGCCAATCTGAGACACCAACAAGACTAGTAAAACATCTTTGTGCTTTGGGTCGCATTGCTATCAAAGACCTTGTACATTATGTCATTCAAGAATCTTTATGTTAAGATTCTTATGGAAAATCCTTTCCAAAGTTTAACCCTATGATAAGCTTCTTTTTTTTTTTTTTTTTTTTTGAGATGGAGTCTCGCTCTGTTGCCCAGTCTAGATTGCAGTGGCATGATCTCAGCTCACTGCAACCTCCACCTCCCGGATTCAAGCAATTCTCCCTGCCTCAGCCTCCCTCAGCCTCCTGAGTAGCTGGGATCACAGGTGCCTGCCACTACATCTAGCTACATTTTTTTTTCTTTTTTGTAATACATTTTTTTAAACACATTTTTTAGCCAGGCATGGTGGCTTACACTTGTAATCCCAGCACTTTGGGAGGCCAAGCAGGCGGATCACCTGAGGGTGGGAGTTCAAGACCAGCTTTACCAACATGGAGAAACCCCATCTCTACTATAAATACAAAATTAGCCGGGCACGGTGGCACATGCCAGCAATCCCAGCTATTAGGGATTACATGCAGGTCCACTGCAGGGCCAGGGTTCAGACCAGGGCCAGAGCTGGGGCAGTGCCAGGGCCAGGACCAGGAAAGGGCAATGTCAAGACAAGGGCCATGGCAGGACCAGCAATGGGGCTAGGGCCAGGACAGGGACAGGGCCAGGGCCAGGGCCAGGGCCAGAATAGCAGGGTCAGGGTAGGGCCAGGGCAAATTAGGGCCAAGACAGCATCAGGACCAGGGCTGGGCCAGGGTATGGCCTTAACTAGCAAAGGGCCAGGGCAAGGGCCAGGGTCCATGCCAGTGCCAGCGCCGGTCCAGGGCAGGGGCAGGGCCATGGCCAGGTCTAGGACAAGGCTGGGGCAGGGCCAAGGTCTGGGTCAGGGTCAGCACAGGACTAGGGCAGAGCCAGCGGAGGGGCAGGGCCATGATAGGGCCAGGGCGGGGACAGGCCAAGGCAGAGCCAGGTTAAATCAGGGAGACCGAGGCAGGAGAACTGCTTGAACCTCGAAGGCAGATGTTGCAGTGAGCCAAGATCACGCCATTGCACTCTAGCCTGAACAGCAAGAACTCTGTCTCCAAAAAAAAAAAAAAAAAAAAAAAACACCCCAAAAACAAAAAAAACTAAATCCAGAAAGATTAAAAAATCTAAACTTTAAAATCTAGAAAACATCAGACAAAAATTAAAAAGTATACTTCAAAAATCTTGGTACATGCCAGACAAAAAGGCATGTGAATGTTTCCATTTATACGAAATGTCTAGTTGAGAGTAAGTAAATCCACAGAGACAAAAAATTACAATAGTGGTTGCCAAGGGCTGCGAGGGGAGAGGGACACGGAGTGACTACTAACAGGTTTCTTTTTGGGAAGATGAAAATGTTCTGCACAGAATCAGTGGTGATTGATGATTGTACAGCTTTGTTAATCCAGGGCCTGGGCCAGGGAAAGGCCAGTGCAAGGGCAGGGCCAGGACAGGGCAGGGACAGGGTAGCACAGGGCCAAGACAGAGCCAGGAGGGGGCCAGGGCAGGGCTGGGACAGGCCAGGTAGTTGTAGGGCAGGTCCAGGGCAGGGGCAGGGCAGGGCCAGGCCAAATGCCAAGGCCATGCCCAGGGCAGGGCCAAGGCAGAGGCAGGGCCATGGCATGGCAGGGCCAGGGTAGCACAAGGTCAAGGAAAGGCCAGGGAAAGTGGGAGCCTTGGCAGGGCCAGGGCCAAGGTAGTGCCAGGGCAGGGCCAGAAGCAGGGCAGGACCAGAGCAAGATGAGGACCAGGGCCAAGTCAGGGTCAGGGATATGGCAGGACCAGTGGCAGGGTAAGGACAATGGCAGGACCCGGGGCAGGGCCATGGGCATGGCTATGGCAGGGCCCCGGCATGGGCAGCGTTGGGCAGGGCAGGGCCAAGGTAGTGCAGTGACCAGTCAGGGCTGGGCCAGGGCAGGACCAGAACTGGGACAGGGCCAGGACTAGGACAGAACGGGGACAGGGTCACGGCCAAAGAAAAACCAGGGGCAGGGTCACAGCCAGCGACAAGTCAGGACCAAGGCCAGGGCCCAAAGCACAGCAGAACCAGGGCCGGGGCAGGGACATGTCAGGGCCAGGCCCACGGCAGGGCCAGGGCCAGCAGAGGGTCAGGGAAGGGCAAGGGTAGCACATGGCCAAGGCAGGCCAGGTTCAGTGTAGAGCAAGGAATGGGTCAGGGTATGGCAGGGCAGGGACAGGTAAGTCCAGGACCAGAGCCAGGTCTGGGACATGGACAGGGCAGGCCAGAAACACGGCAGGACCAAAAAAGGGCCAGGGCCAGGGCAAGGCCAGAGAAGGACCAGGGAAAAAACATGGCCAGGGAAGGTCCAGGGCAAGGGCAGGGCCAGGGCAGAACCAGAGCCAGGGCATGCCAAAGGGAAGGTCATGGCAGGGCAAGGCCAGGGTAGGGCAGGGCCAGGGTAGGGTGAGGGTAGGGCCAGGGCAGGACTAAGATAGCACAGGGCCAGGGCAGGACAAGGCCAGGGAACGGTAAGGCCAGGGTAGAAAAAGCCAGGGTAGAAAAAGCCAAGGTGGAAAAGGCCTGGGTAGAAAAGGCCAGGGTGGAAAAGGCCAGGGTGGAAAAGGCCAGGGTGGAAAAGGCCAGGGTAGGGCCAGGCCAGGATAAGAGAAGGCCAGGGTAGGGCCAGGGCCAATGCAGGGCAGGGCTACGGTAACACAGGGCATGGCCAAAAACAGGGCAGGGCTATAGTAGTAGCAGGACTGGCAACAGGGCCAGGGCAAGGGCTGGACCAGAGCATGGTGGGGACAATATAGGACCAGGACAGAGAATGGCAAGGCAGGTCCAGGGCCATGTCATGGACATGGCAGGCCCAGGGTCAGGCCAGGGCAGGGCAAGGACAAGGCTGGGGAGAAGGCAGGGTCGGGGTCAAGGCAGTGTCAGGGCTGAACAGCACCAGAGCAGGGCCAGTGCAGGGTGAGGGCAAGGCCAGGACATGGAAGGGCAGAGCAGGACCAAGGAAGGGCCAGAAGAGGGCCAGGGCAGGGTCAGGGCCAGAACAAGGGTACAGCCAGGCCAGGAACACGGTAGGACCAGGGCTGGACCCAGGTTGGGACATGCAGGTCAGAGCATGTACAAGGCAGGGCCAGAGCCAGGCCATAGAGAGGAGAGGACCAGCACCAAGGCAGAGTCAGGGTAGTTCCAGGGCTGAGCAGGGTCAGGGCAGGTCGCGGGTTGAGGCAGAGCTAGGGCCAAGGCAGGGCCATGGCAGCACCAGGACAGGGGGCAAGACGATGGCAGGACTGGGCCATGGCAACGCCTGGTCAACTCCAGGACAGGGCCAGAAGCAGGACAGGGCCAGGGCCAATGCTCAGGCCAGGGACAGGGCATGGCAGGAAGTGCCAGAGCAGGGCTGGGCCAATGTTGGGGCAGGGCAAATCAGGGCCAGGACACCTCCAAGTCTAGCTCTGGCCCTGCCTTGGCCCTGGCCCCTTCCTGGCCTGACCTTGTCCCCGGCCCTGCCCAAACCATGCCCTGTGTATTTGACCAGTGTTTTGTAACCAGAATGATACAAGAAACTTTAATAAGCTATTTTTGTACATTTTTAGTAGAGATGGGGTTTCACAGTGTTGTCCAGGCTGGTCCCAATCTCCTGAGCTCGAGCCATCCCCCTGCCTTGGCCTCCCAAAGTGCTGGGAGTAATCTGGCCAAGTACTTAACCTCTTTAGGTCTGTTTCCTATGTAAGGAAAATGGGGATGCCATAAGTACCCAGCACATAGAGTAATTGTGAGAATCGATGCCTCACAAATAAACGTACTTATAAAATTATACTCGGCCGGGCGCGGTGGCTCAAGCCTGTAATCCCAGCACCTTGAGAGGCCGAGGCGGGTGGATCACGAGGTCAGGAGATCGAGACTATCCTGGCTAACATGGTGAAACCCTGTCTCTACTAAAAATATAAAAAACTAGCCGGGCGTGGTGGCGGGCGCCTGTAGTCTCAGCTACTTGGGAAGCTGAGGTGGGAGAATGGCGTGAACCCGGGAGGCGGAGCTTGCAGTGAGCCGAGATCACGCCACTGCACTCCAGCCTGGGAGACACAGCGAGACTCCGTCTCGAAAAATAAATAAATAAATAAATAAATAAATAAATAAATAAATAAATTATACTCATAGAACACTACCGAAAACAAAAAGAGTATAAGTTAAAATTTAGTAATGATTTACTACAAATACTATTGCTATTACAAACAACATAATACAGATATTATTACTACTACTATAGTTACCTTAAAAATATAAAACAAAATTTGTAAATAATAGCCTAATGTAATCCCTCCTGCTCTGCCCTGGCTGAGCCCTAGCGCTGGCTCTACCCCTAGTCTCACCATATCCCTGGAACTGACCCTTCCCTGGCCCTGCCGCTGCCCTGGCCCTTCCCATCTTCAGGCCTTACCAAGGCCCTACCCTGGTCCTGACCCTGCCCTGGCTTGATCCTGACCCTGTCCCTACCGGAGAATTGGAAGGGCAGAGCCAGGGAAGGGCCGGGGAAAATAAGGGACTGGACACATCCAAATCCAAGAAAACGCCAGGGCCATGACAGAGCCAGGGCGAGTCCTTGGCAAGGCCACGTTCCAGGCCAGGGCCAGGAAAGGGTCAAGGCAGGGTCACTGTATGGCCACGGTCCAGGTCAAAGCCAGAGCAGTGGCAGGGGCAGGCCTGCATAAGGGCAGGACCAGGGCCAGGGCTGTGCCAGGACAGAACAAGCGCAGAGCAAGGCAGGACCAGAGCCAGGCATTAGAGAGAGTAGGGCAAATGCCAAGGCAAGGCCAGGGCAGTGCCAGGGCTGAGGCAAGGTCAGGGAAGGTCCACGGCTGAGTCAGTGCTAGAACCAAGACAAGAGCAAAGGCCGGGGCAGATCTAGGGCACAAGCAAGGCAGACTAGGGCAGGGCAATAGCAAGACCAGGCAACGGCAGGGCCAGCCCAGGATAGAACAGGGTACAGGCAGGTCAGGGCCAGGGCCACAGCTGGGGCAGGACAAGGACCAGGATCAGAGTCCAGGCCAGGGCAAGGGTATAGCCAGGGCAGAGGTACAGCCAGAGGCAGGGTATAGGCAGGGCCAAGGCAGGTCCATTGCAGGGCCGGGGTTCAGACCAGGGCCGGGGCAGGGCCGGGGCAGGGCCAGGGCCAGGGCCAGGACCAGGAAAGGGCAATGTCAGGAACACGGCCATGGCCAACTTAGCTAGAGCCAGGACAGAGACAGGGTCAGGGGTGTGTGGGGCCAGAATAGCATGCCAGGGTAGGGCCAGGGCAAATTAGGGCCAGGACAGGGTCAGGAGGAGGACTGGGCCAGGGTATGGCCTTAAGTAGCCAAGAGCCAGGTCCAGGGTCCATGCCAGTGCCAGCGCCGGCCCAGGGCAGGGGCAGGGCCATGGCCAGGTCTGGGACAAGGCTGGGGCAGGGTCAAGTTCTCGCTCAGGGTAAGCACAAGACCAGGGCAGAGCCAGGGAAGGGGCAGGGCCATGGTAGGGCCAGGAGAGGGACGCGCGAAGGCAGAGCAAGATTAAACCAGGGACAGGATACCTTCAAATCTACTTCAGGGCCAGGGTCAGGCCAGGGCCAGGACAGGGCCAAGACATGGCCAGGGCCAGGACTGTCAGGATCATTGGCAGGGCCAGGGCCATGGCACGACCAGGGTCAGGAGCAGTGGTCAATGCCGGGCCAAGGCCAGAGCAAGGACCAGGTTTGCACTAGGGCCAGTGTGAGGGCCAAGGCGGGGTCAGGGCGGGACCAAAAGCAGGACAGAGCCAGGGCAGGGTGGAGCAGGCCCAGGGTAGCACTGGGTAAAGGCAGGGCATGACCAACCAGGGCAGGTCTATGGCTGTGGCAGGGCCAGGGCCAGGGCCAGGGCCAGGGCCAGGGCCAAGGCAGGGCCAAGACAGTGACAGCTCCAGGGCAGGGCCGGGGTTAGGACCACGGACATGTCCAAGGCCAGTGCCAGGGCAAGGACACGGGCAGGGGCAGGGCCAGGGTCATCTAAGAACCAAGGACAAAGCCAGGCCCAGAGCAGGGCCAGAACAGGTACCTGGCAGGGCTAGGGTCTGGGACAGGGCCATGGCAGGGCCAGGGCCACAACCAGGTCTGTGCTATGGCCAGGTCCAGCACAGCGCCCAGGCAAGGCTAGGGTGAAGGCCAAGGTAGGGCCAGCGCAGGGTCAAAGCTAGAGTACGGCCAAGGCAGGACCAGGGCAGGCAAGGCAGGGCCAGGAAAGCATAGGGCCAAGGCAGGGCAGGGCCAGGACAGTGCCAAGACCTGAGCAGGGCCAGGGAACAGCCAGGGCAGGGACAGGGCCATGGCCATGGCCTGGGCAGGACCAGGTTCGGGACAGGAGCAAAACAAGGGCAACAACAGTGCAGGTTCTTGGCACAGCCAGGGTCCAGGACAGTGTCAGGGCAGGGCCAAGGCAGGGTCTGGGCCATGGGAAGAAGAGCAACAGGGCGGGGGCTTCTCCAGTGACAGGACCAGAGTCAGGGCAAGGGCCAGGGCAGTGCAAGGCCAGGGTAGGGCCAGGCATTTCACGGTCAAGGCCAGGGGTGAACCAGGGCAAAGTCTGAAGCAGGGCAGGGCCAGGGCCAGGACAGGTCCAGGGCAGGTCCACGACAGGGCCAGGGGCTGCGTAAGGGCAAGGGCAGGGCCAGAGCAAGGTAAGGGTCAGGGCCAAGGCCAGGATAGGGACAGGGCAAGAAATATGGCAGGACCAAGGCCAATGCCAAGGCCAGGGCTGAGTCAGGGCAGGGCAGGGCATGGAATGGCCAGCGCAGGACACGACAAAAGGCGGTCCATAGAAAGAGCAGGGCTCATGCCAGGAAAGGACCAGGCTAGTGCCAAGTCTGAGGTAGTGTCATGGCATGCACAGGGCGGGGCCAGGGCCGGAATCGAGCCAGGGCACAGCCAAGGCAGGGTAGGGCAGGGCAATGCCACAGCCGGGTCAGTACTAGGACAGGGCAGAACAGGGCAAGGTGATGGTAGGGGCAGGACAAGGACAGGCCAAGGCAGAGCCAGGTCACTCCAGGGCCAGGACACCTCCAAGTCAACTTCAGGCCCAGGGCTATGAAGGACAAAGGCCAGGGCCAGGGTCAGGGCCAGGTCTGGGTTAGGGCCAGGTCCAGAGCAGGGCCTAGCGAAGACTAGGGTGAGGGACAAGGTAGGGCCAGGGCAGGCTGATGACACATCCAGTGCATGGCAGGGTAGGGTGGTGGCAAGACCAGGGGCAGACCACTGCCAACTCAGGGCCAGGGAAAGGCCATGGCCAGGGCACAGCCAGGAAAGGGTCTGGGTCAGGGCCAGGACCAAGGCAGAGCAGGGCCAGGGCCATGGCAGAGTCGGGCCAAGTCCTCGACAGGACCAGGTTCCAGGCCAGGGCCAGGGCAGAGGCAGGGGCAGGGTCTGGATAAGGGCAAGGCCAGGGATACGGTAGGACCAGGGCTAGGGCCAGGGCCCAGGCTAAGCCAGAACAAGGCCAGGGCCAGGCCATAGTGAGGACAGGGCAAAGGCCAAGGCAGGGTCAGAGCAGGTCCAGGGAGAGGCCAGTGCCAGGCAGGGCCAGGGCACAACCAGGGCAGTGTAAGGCAGGTCAATGGCACCACTGAGCCATGACAGGGCAAAGTCAGTGCCAGGAGAGGGCACAACAGGCAGGGCCACGGTGCGGCCAGGGCAGGGATGGGCCAAGGCAGGGCCAGAACAAATCTGGGCCAGGACACGTCCAAGGCCAGGTCAAGGCCAGAACAGGAGCAGGACCATGACCACCAGCAGGGCCAGTGCCATGACAGGACCAGGGTCAGGACAAGAGGCAGGGCCAGAGCCAAGGCCGGGCCAGCACAGGTTCAGGGAAAGGCCAGTGCAAAGGCAAAACCAGGATGGGATTGGAGAAGGGCAGGGCCGAGACAGTCCAGGTAACAGGAGGGGAGGGCAGGGCCAGGGCAAGGCAGGGCAGTACAGGGCCAGGTCCACGGCAGTGGCAGGGCAAAGCCAGGCCCATTGCCAATGCAACAGCCCACCCTACAAGGCTTCTACCACCTGGCCACTGCCGCAGCCCGGCCATCGCTGTAAGCCTCACCCCCAACCCTGGCTGCAGCCGCCTGACCTCCTAGCGTGGTCACTCTCCTACCGTTCCAGCACGCTGCAGTCTCCGTCACTGCCACCCACCCTCAGCGAGGCAAGCCGTGGTGTCACAGGCTCCAGGTGTCTCCTCCTCCTCCTGGCACAGAGCAGCTGGTCGGGCAAAGCCACAAAAGCCTAGAGGAAGATGCGAGGGGAGGTAGCATTAAGAGCCTCAACTTAACACCCTTCCCTGGCCCTGCCGCTGCCCTGGCCCTTCCCATCTTCAGGCCTTACCAAGGCCCTACCCTGGTCCTGACCCTGCCCTGGCCTGGTCCTGACCCTGTCCCCCTACCCCAGAGAAGTGCAAGGGCAGAACCAGGGAAGGGCCGGGGCGGATAAGGGACAGGGCACATCCAAATCCAAGAAAACGCCAGGGCCATGACAGAGCCAGGGCGAGTCCTTGGCAAGGCCACGTTCCAGGCCAGGGCCAGGAAAGGGTCAAGGCAGGGTCACTGTATGGCCAAGGTCCAGGTCAAAGCCAGAGCAGTGGCAGGGGCAGGCCTGCATAAGGGCAGGACCAGGGCCAGGGCCAGGGCTGTGCCACGACAGAACAAGAGCAGTGCCAGGCAGGACCAGAGCCAGGCATTAGAGAGAGTAGGGCAAATGCCAAGGCAAGGCCAGGGCAGTGCCAGGGCTGAGGCAAGGTCAGGGAAGGTCCACGGCTGAGTCAGTGCTAGAACCAAGACAAGAGCAAAGGCCGGGGCAGATCTAGGGCACAAGCAAGGCAGACTAGGGCAGGGCAATAGCAAGACCAGGCAACGGCAGGGCCAGCCCAGGATAGAACAGGGTACAGGCAGGTCAGGGCCAGGGCCACAGCTGGGGCAGGACAAGGACCAGGATCAGAGTCCAGGCCAGGGCAAGGGTATGGCCAGGGCAGAGGTACAGCCAGAGGCAGGGTATAGGCAGGGCCAAGGCAGGTCCATTGCAGGGCCGGGGTTCAGACCAGGGCCGGGGCAGGGCCGGGGCAGGGCCAGGGCCAGGGCCAGGACCAGGAAAGGGCAATGTCAGGAACACGGCCATGGCCAACTTAGCTAGAGCCAGGACAGAGACAGGGTCAGGGGTGTGTGGGGCCAGAATAGCATGCCAGGGTAGGGCCAGGGCAAATTAGGGCCAGGACAGGGTCAGGAGGAGGACTGGGCCAGGGTATGGCCTTAAGTAGCCAAGAGCCAGGTCCAGGGTCCATGCCAGTGTCAGCGCCGGCCCAGGGCAGGGGCAGGGCCATGGCCAGGTGTGGGACAAGGCTGGGGCAGGGTCAAGTTCTCGCTCAGGGTAAGCACAAGACCAGGGCAGAGCCAGGGAAGGGGCAGGGCCATGGTAGGGCCAGGAGAGGGACGTGCGAAGGCAGAGCAAGATTAAACCAGGGACAGGATACCTTCAAATCCACTTCAGGGCCAGGGTCAGGCCAGGGCCAGGACAGGGCCAAGACATGACCAGGGCCAGGACTGTCAGGATCATTGGCAGGGCCAGGGCCATGGCACGACCAGGGTCAGGAGCAGTGGTCAATGCCGGGCCAAGGCCAGAGCAAGGACCAGGTTTGCACTAGGGCCAGTGTGAGGGCCAAGGCGGGGTCAGGGCGGGACCAAAAGCAGGGCAGAGCCAGGGCAGGGTGGAGCAGGCCCAGGGTAGCACTGGGTAAAGGCAGGGCATGACCAACCAGGGCAGGTCTATGGCTGTGGCAGGGCCAGGGCCAGGGCCAGGTCCAGGGCCAGGGCCAAGGCAGGGCCAAGACAGTGACAGCTCCAGGGCAGGGCCGGGGTTAGGACCACGGACATGTCCAAGGCCAGTGCCAGGGCAAGGACACGGGCAGAGGCAGGGCCAGGGTCATCTAAGAACCAAGGACAAAGCCAGGCCCAGAGCAGGGCCAGAACAGGTACCTGGCAGGGCTAGGGTCTGGGACAGGGCCATGGCAGGGCCAGGGCCACAACCAGGTCTGTGCTATGGCCAGGTCCAGCACAGCGCCCAGGCAAGGCTAGGGTGAAGGCCAAGGTAGGGCCAGCGCAGGGTCAAAGCTAGAGTACGGCCAAGGCAGGACCAGGGCAGGCAAGGCAGGGCCAGGAAAGCATAGGGCCAAGGCAGGGCAGGGCCAGGACAGTGCCAAGACCTGAGCAGGGCCAGGGAACAGCCAGGGCAGGGACAGGGCCATGGCCATGGCCTGGGCAGGACCAGGTTCGGGACAGGAGCAAAACAAGGGCAACAACAGTGCAGGTTCTTGGCACAGCCAGGGTCCAGGACAGTGTCAGGGCAGGGCCAAGGCAGGGTCTGGGCCATGGGAAGAAGAGCAACAGGGCGGGGGCTTCTCCAGTGACAGGACCAGAGTCAGGGCAAGGGCCAGGGCAGTGCAAGGCCAGGGTAGGGCCAGGCATTTCACGGTCAAGGCCAGGGGTGAACCAGGGCAAAGTCTGAAGCAGGGCAGGGCCAGGGCCAGGACAGGTCCAGGGCAGGTCCACGACAGGGCCAGGGGCTGCGTAAGGGCAAGGGCAGGGCCAGAGCAAGGTAAGGGTCAGGGCCAAGGCCAGGATAGGGACAGGGCAAGAAATATGGCAGGACCAAGGCCAATGCCAAGGCCAGGGCTGAGTCAGGGCAGGGCAGGGCATGGAATGGCCAGCGCAGGACACGACAAAAGGCGGTCCATAGAAAGAGCAGGGCTCATGCCAGGAAAGGACCAGGCTAGTGCCAAGTCTGAGGTAGTGTCATGGCATGCACAGGGCGGGGCCAGGGCCGGAATCGAGCCAGGGCACAGCCAAGGCAGGGTAGGGCAGGGCAATGCCACAGCCGGGTCAGTACTAGGACAGGGCAGAACAGGGCAAGGTGATGGTAGGGGCAGGACAAGGACAGGCCAAGGCAGAGCCAGGTCACTCCAGGGCCAGGACACCTCCAAGTCAACTTCAGGCCCAGGGCTATGAAGGACAAAGGCCAGGGCCAGGGTCAGGGCCAGGTCTGGGTTAGGGCCAGGTCCAGAGCAGGGCCTAGCGAAGACTAGGGTGAGGGACAAGGTAGGGCCAGGGCAGGCTGATGACACATCCAGTGCATGGCAGGGTAGGGTGGTGGCAAGACCAGGGGCAGACCACTGCCAACTCAGGGCCAGGGAAAGGCCATGGCCAGGGCACAGCCAGGAAAGGGTCTGGGTCAGGGCCAGGACCAAGGCAGAGCAGGGCCAGGGCCATGGCAGAGTCGGGCCAAGTCCTCGACAGGACCAGGTTCCAGGCCAGGGCCAGGGCAGAGGCAGGGGCAGGGTCTGGATAAGGGCAAGGCCAGGGATACGGTAGGACCAGGGCTAGGGCCAGGGCCCGGGCTAAGCCAGAACAAGGCCAGGGCCAGGCCATAGTGAGGACAGGGCAAAGGCCAAGGCAGGGTCAGAGCAGGTCCAGGGAGAGGCCAGTGCCAGGCAGGGCCAGGGCACAACCAGGGCAGTGTAAGGCAGGTCAATGGCACCACTGAGCCATGACAGGGCAAAGTCAGTGCCAGGAGAGGGCACAACAGGCAGGGCCACGGTGGGGCCAGGGCAGGGATGGGCCAAGGCAGGGCCAGAACAAATCTGGGCCAGGACACGTCCAAGGCCAGGTCAAGGCCAGAACAGGAGCAGGACCATGACCACCAGCAGGGCCAGTGCCATGACAGGACCAGGGTCAGGACAAGAGGCAGGGCCAGAGCCAAGGCCGGGCCAGCACAGGTTCAGGGAAAGGCCAGTGCAAAGGCAAAACCAGGATGGGATTGGAGAAGGGCAGGGCCGAGACAGTCCAGGTAACAGGAGGGGAGGGCAGGGCCAGGGCAAGGCAGGGCAGTACAGGGCCAGGTCCACGGCAGTGGCAGGGCAAAGCCAGGCCCATTGCCAATGCAACAGCCCACCCTACAAGGCTTCTACCACCTGGCCACTGCCGCAGCCCGGCCATCGCTGTAAGCCTCACCCCCAACCCTGGCTGCAGCCGCCTGACCTCCTAGCGTGGTCACTCTCCTACCGTTCCAGCACGCTGCAGTCTCCGTCACTGCCACCCACCCTCAGCGAGGCAAGCCGTGGTGTCACAGGCTCCAGGTGTCTCCTCCTCCTCCTGGCACAGAGCAGCTGGTCGGGCAAAGCCACAAAAGCCTAGAGGAAGATGCGAGGGGAGGTAGCATTAAGAGCCTCAACTTAACACCCTTCCCTGGCCCTGCCGCTGCCCTGGCCCTTCCCATCTTCAGGCCTTACCAAGGCCCTACCCTGGTCCTGACCCTGCCCTGGCCTGGTCCTGACCCTGTCCCCCTACCCCAGAGAAGTGCAAGGGCAGAACCAGGGAAGGGCCGGGGCGGATAAGGGACAGGGCACATCCAAATCCAAGAAAACGCCAGGGCCATGACAGAGCCAGGGCGAGTCCTTGGCAAGGCCACGTTCCAGGCCAGGGCCAGGAAAGGGTCAAGGCAGGGTCACTGTATGGCCAAGGTCCAGGTCAAAGCCAGAGCAGTGGCAGGGGCAGGCCTGCATAAGGGCAGGACCAGGGCCAGGGCCAGGGCTGTGCCACGACAGAACAAGAGCAGTGCCAGGCAGGACCAGAGCCAGGCATTAGAGAGAGTAGGGCAAATGCCAAGGCAAGGCCAGGGCAGTGCCAGGGCTGAGGCAAGGTCAGGGAAGGTCCACGGCTGAGTCAGTGCTAGAACCAAGACAAGAGCAAAGGCCGGGGCAGATCTAGGGCACAAGCAAGGCAGACTAGGGCAGGGCAATAGCAAGACCAGGCAACGGCAGGGCCAGCCCAGGATAGAACAGGGTACAGGCAGGTCAGGGCCAGGGCCACAGCTGGGGCAGGACAAGGACCAGGATCAGAGTCCAGGCCAGGGCAAGGGTATGGCCAGGGCAGAGGTACAGCCAGAGGCAGGGTATAGGCAGGGCCAAGGCAGGTCCATTGCAGGGCCGGGGTTCAGACCAGGGCCGGGGCAGGGCCGGGGCAGGGCCAGGGCCAGGGCCAGGACCAGGAAAGGGCAATGTCAGGAACACGGCCATGGCCAACTTAGCTAGAGCCAGGACAGAGACAGGGTCAGGGGTGTGTGGGGCCAGAATAGCATGCCAGGGTAGGGCCAGGGCAAATTAGGGCCAGGACAGGGTCAGGAGGAGGACTGGGCCAGGGTATGGCCTTAAGTAGCCAAGAGCCAGGTCCAGGGTCCATGCCAGTGTCAGCGCCGGCCCAGGGCAGGGGCAGGGCCATGGCCAGGTCTGGGACAAGGCTGGGGCAGGGTCAAGTTCTCGCTCAGGGTAAGCACAAGACCAGGGCAGAGCCAGGGAAGGGGCAGGGCCATGGTAGGGCCAGGAGAGGGACGCGCGAAGGCAGAGCAAGATTAAACCAGGGACAGGATACCTTCAAATCCACTTCAGGGCCAGGGTCAGGCCAGGGCCAGGACAGGGCCAAGACATGACCAGGGCCAGGACTGTCAGGATCATTGGCAGGGCCAGGGCCATGGCACGACCAGGGTCAGGAGCAGTGGTCAATGCCGGGCCAAGGCCAGAGCAAGGACCAGGTTTGCACTAGGGCCAGTGTGAGGGCCAAGGCGGGGTCAGGGCGGGACCAAAAGCAGGGCAGAGCCAGGGCAGGGTGGAGCAGGCCCAGGGTAGCACTGGGTAAAGGCAGGGCATGACCAACCAGGGCAGGTCTATGGCTGTGGCAGGGCCAGGGCCAGGGCCAGGGCCAGGGCCAGGGCCAAGGCAGGGCCAAGACAGTGACAGCTCCAGGGCAGGGCCGGGGTTAGGACCACGGACATGTCCAAGGCCAGTGCCAGGGCAAGGGCACGGGCAGGGGCAGGGCCAGGGTCATCTAAGAACCAAGGACAAAGCCAGGCCCAGAGCAGGGCCAGAACAGGTACCTGGCAGGGCTAGGGTCTGGGACAGGGCCATGGCAGGGCCAGGGCCACAACCAGGTCTGTGCTATGGCCAGGTCCAGCACAGCGCCCAGGCAAGGCTAGGGTGAAGGCCAAGGTAGGGCCAGCGCAGGGTCAAAGCTAGAGTACGGCCAAGGCAGGACCAGGGCAGGCAAGGCAGGGCCAGGAAAGCATAGGGCCAAGGCAGGGCAGGGCCAGGACAGTGCCAAGACCTGAGCAGGGCCAGGGAACAGCCAGGGCAGGGACAGGGCCATGGCCATGGCCTGGGCAGGACCAGGTTCGGGACAGGAGCAAAACAAGGGCAACAACAGTGCAGGTTCTTGGCACAGCCAGGGTCCAGGACAGTGTCAGGGCAGGGCCAAGGCAGGGTCTGGGCCATGGGAAGAAGAGCAACAGGGCGGGGGCTTCTCCAGTGACAGGACCAGAGTCAGGGCAAGGGCCAGGGCAGTGCAAGGCCAGGGTAGGGCCAGGCATTTCACGGTCAAGGCCAGGGGTGAACCAGGGCAAAGTCTGAAGCAGGGCAGGGCCAGGGCCAGGACAGGTCCAGGGCAGGTCCACGACAGGGCCAGGGGCTGCGTAAGGGCAAGGGCAGGGCCAGAGCAAGGTAAGGGTCAGGGCCAAGGCCAGGATAGGGACAGGGCAAGAAATATGGCAGGACCAAGGCCAATGCCAAGGCCAGGGCTGAGTCAGGGCAGGGCAGGGCATGGAATGGCCAGCGCAGGACACGACAAAAGGCGGTCCATAGAAAGAGCAGGGCTCATGCCAGGAAAGGACCAGGCTAGTGCCAAGTCTGAGGTAGTGTCATGGCATGCACAGGGCGGGGCCAGGGCCGGAATCGAGCCAGGGCACAGCCAAGGCAGGGTAGGGCAGGGCAATGCCACAGCCGGGTCAGTACTAGGACAGGGCAGAACAGGGCAAGGTGATGGTAGGGGCAGGACAAGGACAGGCCAAGGCAGAGCCAGGTCACTCCAGGGCCAGGACACCTCCAAGTCAACTTCAGGCCCAGGGCTATGAAGGACAAAGGCCAGGGCCAGGGTCAGGGCCAGGTCTGGGTTAGGGCCAGGTCCAGAGCAGGGCCTAGCGAAGACTAGGGTGAGGGACAAGGTAGGGCCAGGGCAGGCTGATGACACATCCAGTGCATGGCAGGGTAGGGTGGTGGCAAGACCAGGGGCAGACCACTGCCAACTCAGGGCCAGGGAAAGGCCATGGCCAGGGCACAGCCAGGAAAGGGTCTGGGTCAGGGCCAGGACCAAGGCAGAGCAGGGCCAGGGCCATGGCAGAGTCGGGCCAAGTCCTCGACAGGACCAGGTTCCAGGCCAGGGCCAGGGCAGAGGCAGGGGCAGGGTCTGGATAAGGGCAAGGCCAGGGATACGGTAGGACCAGGGCTAGGGCCAGGGCCCGGGCTAAGCCAGAACAAGGCCAGGGCCAGGCCATAGTGAGGACAGGGCAAAGGCCAAGGCAGGGTCAGAGCAAATCCAGGGAGAGGCCAGTGCCAGGCAGGGCCAGGGCACAACCAGGGCAGTGTAAGGCAGGTCAATGGCACCACTGTGCCATGACAGGGCAAAGTCAGTGCCAGGAGAGGGCACAACAGGCAGGGCCACGGTGGGGCCAGGGCAGGGATGGGCCAAGGCAGGGCCAGAACAAATCTGGGCCAGGACACGTCCAAGGCCAGGTCAAGGCCAGAACAGGAGCAGGACCATGACCACTAGCAGGGCCAGTGCCATGACAGGACCAGGGTCAGGACAAGAGGCAGGGCCAGAGCCAAGGCCGGGCCAGCACAGGTTCAGGGAAAGGCCAGTGCAAAGGCAAAACCAGGATGGGATCGGAGCAGGGCAGGGCCGAGACAGTCCAGGTAACAGTAGGGCAGGGCCAGGGCAAGGCAGGGCAGTACAGGGCCAGGTCCACGGCAGTGGCAGGGCAAAGCCAGGCCCATTGCCAATGCAACAGCCCACCCTACAAGGCTTCTACCACCTGGCCACTGCCGCAGCCCGGCCATCGCTGTAAGCCTCACCCCCAACCCTGGCTGCAGCCGCCTGACCTCCTAGCGTGGTCACTCTCCTACCGTTCCAGCACGCTGCAGTCTCCGTCACTGCCACCCACCCTCAGCGAGGCAAGCCGTGGTGTCTCAGGCTCCAGGCGTCTCCTCCTCCTCCTGGCACAGAGCAGCTGGTCGGGCAAAGCCACAAAAGCCTAGAGGAAGATGCGAGGGGAGGTAGCATTAAGAGCCTCAACTTAACACCCTTCCCTGGCCCTGCCGCTGCCCTGGCCCTTCCCATCTTCAGGCCTTACCAAGGCCCTACCCTGGTCCTGACCCTGCCCTGGCCTGGTCCTGACCCTGTCCCCCTACCCCAGAGAAGTGGAAGGGCAGAGCCTGGGAAGGGCTGGGGCAAATAAGGGACAGGACACATCCAAATCCAAGAAAACGCCAGGGCCATGACAGAGCCAGGGCGAGTCCTTGGCAGGGCCACTTTCCAGGCCAGGGCCAGGAAAGGGTCAAGGCAGGGTCACTGTATGGCCACGGTCCAGGTCAAAGCCAGAGCAGTGGCAGGGTCAGGCCTGCATAAGGGCAGGACCAGGGCCAGGGCTGTGCCAGGACAGAACAAGCGCAGAGCAAGGCAGGACCAGAGCCAGGCATTAGAGAGAGTAGGGCAAATGCCAAGGCAAGGCCAGGGCAGTGCCAGGGCTGAGGCAAGGTCAGGGAAGGTCCAGGGCTGACTCAGTGCTAGAACCAAGACAAGAGCAAAGGCCGGGGCAGATCTAGGGCACAAGCAAGGCAGGCTAGGGCAGGGCAATAGCAAGACCAGACAACGGCAGGGCCAGCCCAGGATAGAACAGGGTACAGGCAGGTCAGGGCCAGGGCCACAGCTGGGGCAGGACAAGGACCAGGATCAGAGTCCAGGCCAGGGCAAGGGTATGGCCAGGGCAGAGTTAGGGCCAGAGGCAGGGTATAGGCAGGGCCAAGGCAGGTCCATTGCAGGGCCGGGGTTCAGACCAGGGCCGGGGCAGTTCCGGGGCAGGGCCAGGGCCAGGGCCAGGACCAGGAAAGGGCAATGTCAGGAACACGGCCATGGCCAACTTAGCTAGAGCCAGGACAGAGACAGGGTCTGGGGTGGGGCCAGAATAGCATGCCAGGATAGGGCCAGGGCAAATTAGGGCCAGGACAGGGTCAGGAGGAGGGCTGGGCCAGGGTATGGCCTTAAGTAGCCAAGAGCCAGGTCCAGGGTCCATGCCAGTGCCAGCGCCGGCCCAGGGCAGGGGCAGGGCCATGGCCAGGTCTGGGACAAGGCTGGGGCAGGGTCAAGTTCTCGCTCAGGGTAAGCACAAGACCAGGGCAGAGCCAGGGAAGGGGCAGGGCCATGGTAGGGCCAGGAGAGGGATGGGCGAAGGCAGAGCAAGATTAAATCAGGGACAGGATCCCTTCAAATCCACTTCAGGGCCAGGGTCTTGCCCTGAAGTGGCACTGATGCATAATTAGATATATGGGGGAAAATTAGAAACTGAAATGCAAATGTAAATTGTGAGTATACTCAGTGATGTAGCTGAAACCTTAAATTATGTGGTAAAAGACTATATTTTTAATAAATTTAATGGGAAAATAAAATATTGGAAAATTTAAAAATAAGTATATATTCACAGTGTATACCTGGAGAAAAACCATTGAGAGATCTAAATGCAAATGATAAAACCACAAAATCCGTAGGAAAATCTCTCGGAGATCAAAAGGACTACATAGCAAAAAAAAAAAAAAAAAAAAAGAAAAAAAGATATAACAATAATCAAAAGACCGTGGGAAAATTATTTACCTATATCATAGAAATGGACAAATATTCTTATTGTATGTACAGGGCTACATAAATAAAAGAAATCGCTGGTTCTGAAAGGATCCCTCCGCGTCCAAAAGACCACAAGGTCGCGGTCAGGGGAGTTCTTCCAAGGATTCCCGGTCGCGCAGTCCCCTGTGGACGGCTTTGACCAACATTCTGGGGCGTGTACCTGGACGACTCGCCGAGGACTCTGGGGAGTGTAGTCCACTGCCGGGATGCGAAGCGGAGGGTCGCAGAGCCACGGGTCGCGCCGAGGATTCTGGGTAGCGTAATCCCGGCCGCGCAGAGGCTTCTGCGTAGCGTAGCCCGGGCGGCGCCGAGCGGTCCAGATGCCTGGGCGTCACCGAGCTGGGAGGTGGGTAGTCCACCGTCGGTGACTTCACCTCCTCCGTTCGCCGTCAGCCGCCTTGGTGAGTCGCGCTCCTGCGGGTCCCTCTCTCCAGCCCGCCCTTCCTGCGCAGGAAGAAGGGCCGGGAAGGCCTGGGACGCCAGGGCGCTGCTGGGGCCGTAGCGCGCCCTCCCTCAGGCCCGGCGTCTCCATGTTCTGGGGAGGGGCGGAGACCCAGGCCGCGCCTTGGAGTGGGCTGTGGTGCTGCGGCTCGCCGAGCGCCCCGGGTCTGGGCCGCTACTCAGTCTCCGTCCCCGGTTGCGTGTAGTGGTTAGGCGGTTAGGCAGCCAGGATTTCACAGGGGCGCCGAGCAACCCAGGTCTCCGTGTGCCAGGGTCGCCGCTCCTCGAGTGGGGACGGGCCAGCGGCCTAGGTAGCTGCCACGGGGGTCGTTTGGCTGGAGGTGGTGGGGGACTCGGCCACAGACTGGGTCCACCGGTTGGGTGGGGCTTACAGCCCAGAGACTGATGGACTAGGTCCGACTCGGGTTCCCTCCGACTCTTGATGCTCCAGACTTTGTTGTGGGAGGCGGGACCGGGGAGGACTTCGCCCGCGTGTTTTGGGGAAGGGTCGCTGCTTTGGGTTGGGGGCAGCCCGCCTTGGGACTATCTTCCTTGGGTGGGAGGGTAGGCCGGGACCAGATGTCCTGGCACGGGCACTTCTAGACGTGTGTGGGGGGCTCTGCGTGGGGCAGCGTCTGCGGGAGGTGAGGTAGCTGTGGGGACCCAGGTGGCCTCTTCCCTGGAGCCCTGCTAATGATGGCAAAATATATTTAAAGAGGTTTATTCTGAGTCAGTGTGAGTGACTGTGGCCCAGGTTATTCAGTCTCAAGAGGTCCTGAGAAAGTGCCCGAGGTGGTCGGCTTGCAGGTTAATCTTATACAATCCAGGGAGACAGGAATTTCAGGTAAAATCATAAATCAGCCTGAGCACTGTGGGAGGTCAGGAGTTCCAGAGCAGCCTGGGCGGCACAGCGAGACACCCTGTCTCTACGTGAAATTAGAAAAAAAAAAAAATTAGCAGAGCGTAGTGTCCCATGCCTGTGGTCTCAGCTACTTCGGTGGCCCAGTCAGTTGAGTCCGGGAGGTGGAGGCTGTAACGAGCTATGTTGGCTGCACTGCATGCCAGCCTGGGCAACACAGCGAGATCCTGCCTCAGAAAATCATAAATCAATGTGAGAAAGATACACATGGGTTCCTCCCAAAAATCCAGTATCTCCAAACGGGTTTACACCTCATGGGGGCACTTAGGTATTCTTTAGTGGACAATTGGTTGAGAGACTTAAGCTGTTGCCTAAAGACTGGAATCAGAAGTATGCCAGAGTTAAGGGGATTGCATAGATCAAAGTTCTTGTTATGTAGATGAAGCCTCTTAGTTGGCAGCACACAGAATAGATGGTAAATGTATGTTTTCAGTTATTTTTGTTTCTTTGTTTGTTTTTGTTTTTTTGAGAGAGAGTCTTGCTCTGTCGCCCAGGCTAGAGTGCAGTGGCGTGATCTCAGCTCACTGCCACTACCACCTCCCCGGTTTGAGCAGTTCTCCTGCCTCAGCCTCCTGAGTAGCTGGGACTACAGATGCCCACCACCACGCCTGGCTGATTTTTGTATTTTTAGTAGAGATGGGGTTTCACCATGTTGCTCAGGCTGGTCTTGACCTCGTGACCTCAGGTGATCCACCTGCCTCGGCCTCCCAGAGTGCTGGGATTGCAGGTGTGAGCCACCATGCGTCAAACTGGCTGTCTCTTCCAGCCTAGGAAAGGCTTAGAACGAAGGAGATCTGGCTACATTAGTGGAGATTTGCTACAGATGCAAATTTTCCCACTAAAGGCAGCTTTGCGGGGCTATCCATTTCAGTATGTTGCGCCTGTGGCAGCCACTTCAAAACTTGTCAAAGAAGTATATTTTGGGCTAAAATAAATTCCTTCAGCATCTGCTGTCATGTGATGCTGTACCAGAGTCAGGTTGGAAAGTGAGCCACATTATATAAGAGTAATAAAACTCATCTGATTAGATTTTATGGTTTCTAGGACAGGACTCCCCAAGCCCCATATATACGCATTTGGGCAAGGGAAAAAAGGTGAGTTTCATCCTCACCAGGTTGGTAGGGCTTCCTTGGTTAGTGGAGTGGGAGTAACAGCAACCATTGGGCCCAGCAGTTTTTTTAAATGCCTCTGGGGCTGTGGACTGGCCAAATAACTGATTTTAATCATTTCATTATGGAAAAATTGTAAGCAGAACCCCATGGTAGAGAGACCCATCAGTCAAGATATACCTCATGACCTTGCAAGCTAATCTAGCTTGACCCAGATCCCCTCCTAACCTGTGCAGATTCATTGAGAAATGTCAGAGCCCTGCCTACTGGTTAAGACATAACCCTTTACAGTGAGAACTGAAACCCAGGCTCTATCACTTTCTTGGCTGTGTTGCTTTGAGAAAGGTATTTAAATGTTTTGTGCCTGTTTCATCATCTGAAATTGGTGGGTAATAGTCACTTCATAGAACATTTGTGAAGATTGAATGCAGAAAAATTTGTGCCATGCCTGGAACCGTCCCTGGCATATATTAAATTCTCAATGTGTTAAATATTATAATGAATATCAACACTTCCTTATTCTGGAAGCACCGACAGGATAAGCTGTGTTTAGTGTAAGCATCGTTTCAGGACAGGCTCTGTTGTGATGCCCACACTCGGAATCTGTTCCCAGGAACCTGCCTACAATGGTTTTCTTCTCTGGAAGACTTTGGGTCCTTTTTTTTAACAAGAAGAGGCTGTACCCTGGTACTGAGGATTTCCAAGGCCACCTTTGAGGATCACAGAGCTAATTTTAGAACTATTTTAGTCCCCAGCTCCTCTTCCTCCACTCCCATGTTACCCATGAGAGGACTGCCTGCAGGGTAAGGGAGGACAGCCCAACCCCAGGTGGGGACTTCTTATGTATTGCCTTCCTGCAGTGCCTTCTCTGCCCTAAACCATCATGGGTTTCCTTTGCTAATGTCTGACATCTTGTGCCCTACACTGTCCCGTCTGAGGCTCAGAACCTCTCAGCTGGTTCTCCTCGTGGGGAAGCTTCCCCAGATCTGATGCCCTCATTCAGGGCACTTCCATCATTGTCCCTACATTTCTTCTCTCAGTGCTTTATTCAGGCTGCTGCATTCATGGTGCAGACCAGGTCTTGTAAAAAATTATTCTGTCAGCATGTGCTGAGCCATTGTCCTGTCCCAGGGACAGGGCTTTATAGTCATTGCCATATTCATCTCTTCAACCAGTATGGAAGGTAAGAATTGGAATCCCCATTTCCCAGACTAAGAAGTAGTGTGTTAATCAGTTGAAATAATTTTCACGACTGAGCATGGTGGCTCACACCTGTAATCCCAGCACTTTGGGAGGCTAAGGTCGGCAGGTCACCTGAGCTCAGGAGTTCGAGACCTGCCTGGCCAACATGGTGAAACCTCGTCTCTACTAAAAATACAGAAATTAGCCAGGCATGGTGGCTCACGCCGGTAATCCCAACTACTCTGGAGGCTGAAGCAAGAGAATTGCTTGAATCCAGGAGATGGAGGTTGCAGTGAGCAGAGAACATGCCACTGCACTACAGCCTGGGGGACACTGAGACTGTCTCAAAAAATAATAATTTTTACTTTATGTAACATATCTGGGATCAAGTGGACTGGGTTGTGGAGCAAGCTGGGATTTTGGGGGTTTCTGTTAAGAATTAGCTTCACTGAGGTATAATTGAGACAAAATTTCTCACATTTTAAGTTCTAGTTAATGAGTTTTAAGAAATGTATATAGTGAAGTCTTAATCTTCAAATCAACATATGAACATTTTTCATCCCCAAAAATGTAGGAGCTGTTTTTTAATCTTAGGAAAATTTTAATGAAATGTATGTGGAGGAGCTAAATGTTTCAAGTTTGCCTTATGTTCATATCTAATTTATTGGTAACTAATTTAAACCACTTTCTTCTGGCTCTCAGTTTCTATTCCTACTGGATATTAAGTCCCACAGATGTCAACAGATGGCAGGAGTGAGATCAAACAGTTTGCAGTGTTCTCCACTCACACCCTGGAAATGAAGGTTTCCTCTGTTTTTCCTCTCCAAATTATCTTGGAAGGGATATTCAATTTTTTTTTTCAAATTTACAATGAAAAATATTGAAGAAGGAACTAAAGTAGAGAGAATATATAACAAATCTCTCTATTCCCTACTTGCACCTTAACACTTTGCTCTTCTTACTTCATCCAACCCCCTCCCCACCCCACGCTTTCTGTTTTCAGGATAGAGCATCTTGAAGCCAATCCAAGACACCATTTTATCTGTAAATTTACTGCAGCTGCTTCTCTGAGGACTATTTTTGTTGTTATTGTTTTGCTTTTTAACATAACTAGAGTACCAGAATCACACTCAACAAAATTAGCAATTTATTAATTTCACCCATTACCCAGTTTATGCGGAAATTGTCCAGGTCTCAAAAATTTCTCCTCACAATTCAGATTTCACACTCAGGTTCATTAAGATGGGAAGCATGAGAGAAGAAACATCTAGAAACCAGCTCAGTAGTGCCCCCTGTCTGTTTTACTTCTCTCTTTGTGATCTAGGTAAAGGAAGTTTCCCTACCTTGGCAAACTACCCATCTGCTTGCTTAGGTGCTGAGGCTTGTTCATGCTTTCCTTGTCATGGCTTTTTCCTCCGCTTCCTCCTTCTGCCTGCCAGGCTCATCTCCTAATTCTACTTCTCCACTGTCTTTTGCCTCTCTGCCCATGAGGACAAATAATGATCACAGCCACTTACCTAATTGCCTGGCCCTAGTTCTGGTCCCAACTATAATCAGAAATGTGGATTCTGAAATGGCAGTGAGGAGCTATGTGGACTATATCTCCAGTAAAACACCGTAACTTGTAATTTAGAAAACCAAAAACAACCATTTAAACTACACAGAATTTGTCTTAAGACCACTCAGGAATTTAGAGAAACATTTATTCAGAAAAATCAACCGAGCCTTTCTGAGAACAGTGAGAGTCTGTAACATTTGACACACAAACTGCTACCCTCCCCACCCCCATTTTGGTCCGCTCTGAGAGAAACTCCACTATGGGCTGTGAAAATGACAAGATGGAACCCTCTCCCTCTCCAGTTCTCAGTCTATTGTGACAGTTTATCCCTGAGAGAGGCATGATGCCACTATTCTTAACTTCTCTCCCCCCGCCAGTCCTGTGTTCCTGAAGCTGGTTTCATGTAAGCGTAGTTGTGAAGTGTGGGTAGGGACCTCCTTGAATTTATTCTTGGAGTTTGTTGAGTGTGCTGGCCTTGTAGATTCATGTCTGTCTTCAAATTTTGAAGTGTTGGCCATTATTTCTTCAGTAATCTATCAGCATCTTCTCCTAGACACCCATATATATGTCCAGTTAATGGTGCCTTATAACTCTCTTGGCTCTGTTTACTTTATGTCATTGTTTTCTCTTCCTGCTTCTCTGTCTCTGTAATTTCTTCCCTGTATGTTTACTGATTATTTTTTTTTGCCTGCTCATCTGCTGTTAAACCCCTCTACTGAATTTTTCAGTTACTATGTTTTCAGGTCCAGAATTTTCGTTTGCTTCCTTTTTGTAATCTCTGTTGATATTTTTATTTTGTTCATATATATTTGCCTGATTTCCTTTTCTCTATATGTGTTTACATGAGTTTTTGAGAATATTTTAGACAGTCTAAAATCTGTCTAGTATGCCTGAAGCTTATGTTTCTCCAGGGAAGGTTTGCATCACTTTATTTTCTTCCACTATTGGTCCATGTTTTCTGAGTTTTTGTTGTTGTTGTTGTTGTTGTTAGAAATTAGGCATTGTGGGAAAAAACAACCTCCTTTTCCAATTTTTGCAGACTGACTCTTTTCCAGGGAGGATTTTTGCTATTACCTTGGCATTGGTTCTAAGCTTTGGGATCAGTCTGAGGAGAAGGTTTAAGATTTTCTCAGGCCTTTTTTGAGCATGGATCTTACCTTTGCTTGTGGCTTTTTCCATTTGCTCATAGGCAACTGCTTTTAAATACTTATTTGTCCCAAGAGTCTCTCCTCTGGGCCCTTGATGGTCTGTTGCATGTCTCTACCCATAATATCTTGCCCCAGGCATCTGCTTTTCAGTCTGTCTGCATCTTTGCCAAGCATGATCCAGTGCTTTTCCTCCCTAAGGTGTGAGATCCTCAAAACAGAGAGAGCAGTCCCTCAGGCAGCCTCCAACAGCTTAGAACCTTGTAAGAAAGGTCTACTCTGCTTTCTCGGATTTGAGGGAAGGAAGTGGAAACTGGGATGCTGCTTTAGAAGCTCTGTTGTATTCTGCACCTGTAATTTTTTGCCCCAGGGATCTATAGGCAAGTTCACCATGAGATTTTTCCGTTAGGCAGCACTTGGACAGGATAGAACACTGGGAATAAGGAGTATTGGGTTGCAAATATGACTGTCTCCTGTTTTGTTTTTGTTGTTGTTGTTGTTGTTGTTGTTGTTGTTGTTTTCCTGAGACTGTGTCTTGCTCTGTTGCCCAGGCTGGAGTGACAAAGCTCATTGCAGCCTCAACCTCTTGGGCTCAAGCCAGGAGTAGCTAGGACTACAGGCACGTGCCACCACACATGGCTAATATTTATATTTTTTGTAGAGACAAGCCTTTGCCATGTTGCCCAGGCTGGTCTTGAACTCCTGGGATCAAGCGATCCACATGCATCAGCCTCCCAAAGTGCTGGGATTACAGGAAAGCCACTGTGCCCAGCCAACTGCCTCCTGTTTCTAATGTGGCTTTTTCTTGATTGGGCAGTTTCTTGAATACTGGGGACTTTTGAGTATTTTCAAATGAAGTTTGTTCCTATAAGATTATTTTAGGCAATTTTTTGGTAAGCATAGAATTAGCAATATGATTAATGCTTTTTCTGTAAACTAGTATTATGAAAAATCTCAAATGGGTAGCAAAATTGGGAGAATGGTAATATGAATCCCCATGTTGCCTTCATCCAGATTCGATAAATTTTAAAACCATAGATAGTTTTGTTAGATTTATCCCTTCCCCCTGTTTATGTGCCAAAGTATTTTAAACAAATCCAGATGTCTTGTTATTTTACCCATATATATTTGGTCTCTGAGAGGATTTTTAATCAATGTTGAGGTGTAACTTGGGTACCATAAGAAGCACTGCTTTTAACTGTATACTTTAATGAGTTTTGACACAGGTCACTTATCACCTCAATCAAGATACAGAACATTTCAACAGAGTTCTCATGTGCCCTTATATGTAATCACTCTAGAGGAAAATAGTCAAGAATTCTCACCAAAATATGGACAAATAGCATCCAGCAATGCATGAAAAGGATGATATATTCTAGCCAAATGGAGTTTGTGCCTAAAAAACCAACGATAGGGTGAACATAGAGTAAGCTACCTGTGGAGATATTTAACTTTTTTTTTTTTTTTTTTTTTTTTGAGACGGAGTCTTGCTCTGTCCCCAGGCTGGAGTGCGGTGGCGTGATCTCCGCTCACTGCAAGCTCTGCCTCGTGGGTTCACACCATTCTCCTGCCCCAGACTCCCGAGTAGCTGGGTCTACAGGCACCTGCCACCATGCCCTGCTAATTTTTTTTTTTTTTCTTTGAGACTGAGTCTCTGTCGCCCAGGCTGGAGTGCAGTGGCACAATCTCTGCTGACTGCAAGCTCCGCCTCCCAGGTTCACACCATTCTCCTGCCTTAGCCTCCTGAGTAGCTGGGACTACAGGCGCCCTCCACCACTCCCGGCTATTTTTTTTTTTTTTTTTTTGAGACAGAGTCTCGCTCTGTCACCCAGGCTGGAGTGCAGTGGCGCGATCTCCGCTCACTGCAAGCTCCGCCTGCTCCTGGGTTCACGCCGTTCTCCTGCCTCAGCCTCCCTAGAAGCTGGGACTACAGGTGCCTGCCACCACGCCCAGCTAATTTTTTTGTATTTTTAGTAGAGAGGGGGTTTCACCGTGTTAGCCAGGATGGTCAGGATGGTGACCTCATGATCCACCCACCTCCGCCTCCCAAAGTTCTAGGATTATAGGCGTGAGCCACCGACCGCACTGAGCCCGGCGGAGATATTTTACCTTTTATCTGTGGTTCTCAGCTCAGGAAGGAAAGGAAAGGCAGCTTCTTGCATGAATCAGCTTTCAGCTTAATATTTTTCTTTTGGCAGAGTGGTTTGAGTTCCCACGTTTTTATATTCCTTTCACTGCTTTCAGGGAGCAAAAGAGAAAAACCTACACGAGTATCTTAATGCAGAAAAATATTTGATAACATTTCACACCTATTCAGGGTAAAAATTCTCAGCAGATGAGGAATAGAAAGAATTTCCCTTAATAAAACAAAGGTTATGTGTGACAGCCTGGCTGCAATCATCATATTTAATGGTGAAGTGTGTTCACACTAAGATCAGGAACAAGCATTAATGTTGATTCTCATCACTCTTTAGCATTATCTTAGAATATCAAGGTAATTTGTTAAGGTATTAAAAAGGAATAAAAGGCATAAACGTTGAAATAGAACAAGAAAAACTTTTTATTCACAGATGTGAGTGTGTACATGGAAGAATCTGTAGTTAAACAACTAGATACTAGTAACACACAGTTTAGGAACTTGAGAAAATAAGGTCAGTATTTTTAAAGAGCACTTGTATTTCTGTAACCTAGCAGCAAACAGTTAAAAAATGAAATACATATTTATACTACCACCAAAAACAAAATGTTTAAACTTCTAAGACTGAATGTAGGAGAATATCTTTGTGACTTTGGAATAGGTAAAGATAGCACAGATGAGACATGCAAGGATGTAAACTATTTAAGTGTACAGAAACAACAAAAATAAATGTTATAAATCGCCTTTCAACTGCCATCAGAAGAAGAAATTTCACTGCTTTTCTTCTCTAACTGCGTGTAAACCAAAAAGTATCAGAATCAAGTACCAATTTAGATGTTTTTATTATTATTATTATTATACTTTAAGTTCTAGTGTACATGTGCATAATGTGCAGTTTTGTTACATATGTATACTTGTGCCATGTTGGTGTGCTGTACCCATCAACTCGTCATTTACATCAGGTATAACTCCCAATGCAATCCCTCCCCCCTCCCCATAATAGGCCCCTGTGTGTGATGTTCCCCTTCCCGAGTCCAAGTGATCTCATTGTTCAGTTCCCACCTATGAGTGAGAACATGCGGTGTTTGCTTTTCTGTTCTTGCAATAGTTTGCTGAGAATGATGGTTTCCAGCTGCATCCATGTCCCTACAAAGGACATGAACTCATCCTTTTTTATGGCTGCATAGTATTCCATGGTGTATATGTGCCACATTTTCTTCAGTCTGTCACTGATGGACATTTGGGTTGATTCCAAGTCTTTGCTATTGTGAATAGTGCCACAATGAACATACGTGTGCATGTGTCTTTATAGCAGCATGATTTATAATCCTTTGGGTATATACCCAGTAATGAGATGGCTGGGTCATTTGGTACTTCTAGTTCTAGAACCTTGAGGAATCACCATACTGTTTTCCATAATGGTTGAACTAGTTTACAATCCCACCAACAGTGTAAAAGTGTTCCTATTTCTCCACATTCTCTCCAGCACCTGTTGTTTCCTGACTTTTTAATGATTGCCATTCTAACTGGTGTGAGATGGTATTTCATTGTGGTTTTGATTTGCATTTCTCTGATGACCAGTGATGATGAGCATTTTTTCATGTGTCTGTTGGCTGTATGAATGTCTTCTTTTGAGAAATGTCTGTTCATATCCCTTGCCCACTTTTTGATGGGGTTGTTTGGTTTTTTCTTGTAAATTTGTTTGAGTTCTTTGTAGGTTCTGGATATTAGCCCTTTGACAGATGAGTAGATGACAAAAATTTTCTCCCATTCTGTAGGTTGCCTGTTCACTCTGATGGTAGCTTATTTTGCTGTGCAGAAGCTCTTTAGTTTAATATAGATCCCATTTGTCAATTTTGGCTTTTGTTGCCGTTGCTTTTGGTGTTTTAGACATGAAGTCCTTGCCCATGCCTATGTCCTGAATGGTACTACGTAGGTTTTCTTCTAGGGTTTTTATGGTATTAGGTCTAACATTTAAGTCTCTAATCCATTTTGAATTAATTTCGTATAAGGAGTAAGGAAAGGATCCAGTTTCAGCTTTCTACTTATGGCTAGCCAATTTTCCCAGCACTGTTTATTAAATAGGGAATCCTTTCCCCATTTCTTGTTTTTCTCGGGTTTGTCAAAGATCAGATGGCTGTAGATGTGTGGTATTATTTCTGAGGACTCTGTTGTGTTCAATTGGTCTATATCTCTGTTTTGGTACCAGTACCACGCTGTTTTGGTTACTGTAGACTTGTAGTATAGTTTGAAGTCAGGTAGCGTGATGCCTCCAGCTTTGTTCTTTTGACTTAGGATTGTCTTGGCAATGTGGGCTCTTTTTTGGTTCCATATGAACTTTAAAGCAGTTTTTTCCAATTCTGTGAAGAAAGTCATTGGTAGCTTAATGGGGATGGCATTGAATCTATAAATTACCTTGGGCAGTATGGCCATTTTCACGATATTGATTCTTCCTATCCATGAGCATGGTATGTTCTTCCATTTGTTTGTGTTCTCTTTTATTTCACTGAGCAGTGGTTTGTAGTTCTCCTTGAAGAGGTCCTTTACATCCCTTTTAAGTTGGATTCCTAGGTATTTTATTCTCTTCGAAGCAATTGTGAATGGAAGTTCATTCATGATTTGACTCTCTGTTTGTCTGTTACTGGTATATAAGAATGCTTGTGATTTTTGCACATTGATTTTGTATCCTGAGACTTTGCTGAAGTTGCTTATCAGCTTAAGGAGATTTTGGGCTGAGACGATGGGGTTTTCTAAATATACAATCATGTCATCTGCAAACAGGGATAATTTGACTTCTTCTTTTCCTAACTGAATACCCTTGATTTCTTTCTCTTGCCTGATTGCCCTAGCCAGAACTTCCAACACTATGTTGAATAGGAGTGGTGAGAGAGGGCATCCCTGTCTTGTGCCAGTTTTCAAAGGGAATGCTTCCAGTTTTTGCCCATTCAGTATGATATTGGCTGTGGGTTTGTCATAAATAGCTCTTATTATTTTGAGGTACATTCCATCAATACCGAATTTATTGAGAGTTTTTAGCATGAGGGGATGTTGAATTTTGTCAAAGGCCTTTTCTACATCTATTGAGATAATCATGTGGTTTTTTTCTTTGGTTCTGTTTATATGTTGGATTACATGTATTGATTTGCATATGTTGAACCAGCCTTGCATCTTAGGGATGAAGCCCACTTGATTATGGTGGATAAGCTTTTTGATGTGCTAATAGATGTTTATTTTGCCAAGGTTGAGCACATGCCCCAGAGAGAGGTCAGTGGCTTTCCCCAAAGATGAGTTTGAGAGCTTCATTGTTTAAAAGGGAAAAGTAGGCTGGAGGGGAAAGAGGGAGGGTATGGTAATCCACCTGTGGCAAGAGAAAAGGAGCAGGTAGGAGAATAATCAGTTATGTATTCATCTCACACTCAGTAAATCAGCACTTTATGTAAGATAAGGTGTGCATAGAGCAGCTACTATGGAGATACTTAACCTTTTATCTGTAGCTATCTCCTTTGGAACAAAAGAAAAGGAAGCTTCTTACATGCTTTCCTTTTGGCATAGTGGACTGGGGTCCCTAGTTTTATTTTCCTTTCATAACACCGTAGTATTTTTTCACTTCTTCTGTCTCAAAGTTGCTGGCCAGTGGATGTATGCTGTGTTCATCATAATCACCACGATAGCATCTTTGTTCCTTCACATTTCCTTCTTTTCACCCTTGTATGTCTGTTTTTACTTTGAATTTTTTTTTTATCAAAACATTCACTTAAAAGTATAGTGAGTACTCTAATGAAATCATTGTACCCACCACTTTAATTTACAATTAATTCTTTTCCTGTATTTCTACTGGAATTATTTTCCAAAAATTCAGAGAAAATAGTACAATGAACCCAGTACACATTATTCAGTTCTAAAAATTATCAAGTGTGGCCAATAATGCTCAATTGACTTTTGAGGGTGAGAAGGGGTGTTTAAGCACATCCAGACATCATTTTCACTCATGAATGTTCTGAAAGTTTGTATACAAGGAAGGGCTCATGCTTTTAAAACCCAAAATATTTTTATAACAACAAAATCAATGTTTGATAATCTAATATCCAATTAGTGTTCAGATTTCACTGGCTGCTAAAACTCCTCACGTATTCTTTGTTGCAATCAGGATCCAAATTGCATTGGATCACTCACTGCCTTAGATTGACCACATGTCTGAGGACTTTTATTCTTGAAGGCTCACACTCCCCATGCTATTAATTTGTTACAGGCTTTGGTGTTGTACAGTACTTAATAACTGCCAATGCCATCTGCCTGTGGCCTTCTTAAGTTTGTCTGCCCCTGTGATTATCCTGACTTTAAACCCAGGTAGACGGAGGCTAGAAGAGGCAGACAGCTTTTGTGTGTTCTGTCCAATGCAAAGAGCACCTGCAACTCTGAGCCCTAACCTTAAACTCAAGACCTCATCTGCAGGTGTTGCACATCCTTTTAGCCCCTCAGTGATGTAAGCAACAAACCTCACCCAGCTCCTGGGACACAGGGTCTTCACTCCCAGATGAGCTTGTCCTGGATTTGCAGGGAGCCTGGCTCCCTAGACCTTTTGGCCAGACCCCCACAGGGGGATTGTGCAGATGTGCTCTCCCCAGATCCCCAGTTGGTATTGGAATCAGGCCTGTGTCACATGTGGGGAGGGCAGCTGCACCCAGCCACCCTTTGACTTCTCTCCTCCCACAGATCAGCCATCTGCAAGCTTCCCTTCTCCATGGAGAGCAGGAAGACAGTCATGGGACCCCAGGGAGCCAGGAGACAGGTGAGACTTCCCAGAACTGTCCTTCTTGCTGTCACAGGATAGGCTCGTTTCCTTCACTGGCCCTAGCAGTCACATTGTTAGCACAGGACCAAGGCCAGCACCGCTCCTGGGGAGTGATCTGTCTTTCCTGGCGTCCTCCAGCAAGTGACTGGCCTGTGGGTGTCACTTATCAAGTAGTGATCTGTGTACAACACCCAGGGAGCATTTACAGCCAAAGACAGGAATCTCCACACTCAGGTGTCCAGTGATGATGTTGGGTTGGTGTCAATGAAGGGTAGGGCAGAGAGGGAGGTCACAAAGGCCTCCAGTGGGAGGGGCTCCCTGGGCAGTTGCGAGAGATGTGGCAAGTACAGGAGATGGGGAAGAGGCAGAAGTGTGCTCAATCTCAGGCCGCCACTGGGCAGACTGCTCAACTGCAGGGACGAAGGGTTTTAGCAGTCAACGTTCTCACAGACGGCTGGTGGATGAATCCAGGTCCTAGGAGAAGCAGATCCCAAGATGCAATGAGATGGGCTGGGCTCATGTTAGAGGAAAGGCCTGCAAGAGAGAAAAGGGGATGACTGGAGCCTCATCAGACTCCAGTGAGGAGAGGGGGATAAAATTGCGTGGAAGTATCGGAGACCAAGTACAGCCTTGGGAGGCTCAGCCAGGCCAGCAGGTCTTCAAGCCATAGTGGGCCATCAGAGGAGCGCCTGGATCGGAAGGGGCTTGCCTTGATGTCCTTAAAATGCATGGCCACTGCCTGGAACAGCTGCGAGAAGCATGGCCTAGATGTGGGTGCAGGAGTGGACTGTGGTCCTTTAGGCTCCCAACTCAGAAGTCTGCCAGGTGCTGGCTTGGGGTGGCCACAGCTGATTTTCTGTGTGTTCTAGTGGAGGTGCAGAGTCACACAGGGCACCTGAATATCTCTGGTTTGGCAGACAGCATGTTGGATGGTTAGATGGGCTTTCAGCATTACCAAACTGGGAGATTGCACCTACAGCCCTGGATCGGCCACGTCTCTGAGGAGCAGTCACTGCCCTGTGCCGAGCCTGCATTGTCAGTTGGCCACAGATGCCCAAGCTCACCAGGGTCCTCACGGTTTGACAGTGTAGGATTGCCACCTCCCATAGCTCTGCCACTTCCTGCAGACTCCTCACAGCGTGGCCTAAACTGCTGAGATAGCTCCCACCTACCTCCCTCATTGTCCCCTGTCATCTGATTATTCCTAAAGACTGCTGGCTACCTCTGACCCTCCTGAGGACAGAGGCCTGGATGCCAGCCTGAGGAGCCCAACTTGGTCTTTAAGCTGTCTGGGGTTTTCTTGGTTTTTCTTTTGGGTTTTTTGGGGGGATGGTGGTCAGGGTCTCACTGTTGCCCAGGCTAAGTGCAGTGGCACAATAATAGCTCACTGCAGCCTTGACCTCCCAGGCTCAAACAGTGCTCACACCTCAGCCTCCCAACTAGCTGGGACTACAGGCACTTGCCACCATGCTCAACTAATTTTTTATTTTTGTGTATGTGGAGTTGGGGTCTCGCTATTTTGCCCAGGTTGGTCTCAAACTCCTGGATGCAAGCAATCCTGCATCAGCCTCCCAAAGTGCTAGGAGTATAGGCATGAGCCAGCATGCCCAGCCTGCCTGGATTTTGAGGATCTTTACAGTAGGTGTGACATGATAGATCAGTGCTGGGGGAAATAGGGATTGACAGTTAAGGGTCAAAGGAGAGGCTTTCTGACTCATGAGTCTAGTAGTCTGATGAGCTTCACGAATTGATTATTTAGGAGACAGAGTCTTGCTCTGTCGCCTAGGCTGGAGTGGTGTGGCACAATCTCAGCTCACTGTAACCTCCTCCCAGGTTCAAGCGATTCTCCTGCCTCAGCCTCCCAAGCACCTGAGATTACAGCCATGCACCACCACACCTGGCTAATTTTTATATTTTTAGTAGAGACAGGGTTTCAGCGTGTTGGCCAGGCTGGTCTCAAACTCCTGGCCTCAAGTCATCCGCCCGCCTCAGCCTCTCAGAGTGCTGGGATTACAGGCACAAGCCACCGTGCCTGGCCACAAATGGAATTTAAATTCATCAGGCACCTACAGAGATGCCAAACTGGTCACGTGCGTAGTTGCAGAACAGATGTACTGTGAGAAGGGCTCTTTCAAAAGTGCTCCATCCACTAATTCAGATGTGCTCAGACTGCCCTATACAGCACTGGATTTTTGGTAGAAATCAGATCTAACCTGGATCTGAATTCTGGGATCCTGCAGTGGAGATTTACATTTTCCAGCGCAGGTCCCAAATGATCGGTTGTCATTTTATCAGAAGATCCATGAGAGCTGTGTCTTGCTCATTTAGAAATTCATGGAGTATCTAACTCAGAACATGGCTCAGGGTACCGTAAAACTTTAGTAATGTGTTATTTACTGTTCATATGTTTGTAGGAAACACTGTTACTTAATTTTTTGAGTTTCCCTCTTCTCCCTGCCTAGGTTTAAAGCTCCATGCAGTTGAAACTCTCTGTGCTTCTAGGAAGCCCCATTAAGACTACCTAGCACCATAAATACTGGGGCCAGGCAGAGACGGAGGTCTTGGAACTCCAGGCACAGGTGGCAGAACCTGGAATCCTCCAACTGCCTGAGTGCAACACTGTCCCTGGTGAGCATGCCTGGGTTTTGTGTTACAGGCTTTCTTGGCATTTGGGGATGTCACTGTGGATTTCACCCAGAAGGATTCGAGGCTGCTGAATCCTGCTCAGAGAGCCCTGTACAGGGAGGTGACACTGGAGAACTACAGCCACCTGGTCTCACTAGGTAAGCGTGGCTTCCCTCGAGCCTAACATTTGACCTGTGGCGCCTCTGATGTTGCCATAGGGTTAGGTTCAGAGACAAGAATGTTGTTTTCTCTATTCCCCTGAGGAAGGTCTACCTTTGGTAAAGTTTCATACTGACTGCCACTGGGCACCTGCAGGCCTCTTTCCCCACCCTGCGGCTCCCCCTGGGGGTTTGTACTCTGAGCATGGTAGACAGGGTCCTCCTGAGCCTTCCCCCTCTGAGTCTCCCTCCCTTCCTGCCCTGGGTGGCTCCAGCAAATGGCCCCTGGAGCCTACAACCAGGAGTCACCTTATGGTTTTTTTCCCTGTGAGCAGGAATTCTCCATCCTAAACCAGAACTCATCAGGTGGCTAGGGCAAGGGGAAGCGCCCTGGGGAGAAGAGAGAAGATGCCGGCCAGGCCCCCGTGCAGGTGAGGGGATAGACAGGGCAGACAGAGCACAAGGCACTCAGCCTTTCAGGAGGGAGGAGGCTTCTCTGAGGCCAGGGGACCTGGAAGCTGTTCTGGCCTCCTTGGCTGCTCTTCAGACCACCTGGCCCTGCCTGCCTTTCAGTCCTTGCTGAGTGAGGGGTTCTCTTGGGGCCCCTGGACTCCTTCTCCCAGGAAGCCTCCTTTCCCCCTACTTGCTAGGCTTCTTTCTCCCACTCAGTCTCCTCATTTGTGACTTTCCTCGTGACTGCCCGACTGCAAGCCTAAGTCTGTCGCCCCTTCCTGATACTGTCAGGGTATTCCTATGTTAGCTTCTTTTTGTTTTGTTTTGTTTTTTATTTATTTTTCCGTATAAGTAAATATAAATTTTTTGACATAATTTGGATCTCATTCTTCTATATACTGATTTTCTTTTTTTTTTAAATTTAAGTTCTGGGGTACATGTGCACAACATGCAGGTTTCTTACATAGGTATACATGTGCCATATTGGTTTGCTACACCCATCAACTCATCATTTACATTAGATATTTCTCCTAATGCTATCCCTCCCCCTGCCCCCCAACCCCCAACATTCCCCAGTGTATAATGTTCCCATCCCTGTGTCCATGTGTTCTCATGGTTCAACTCCTACTTATGAGTGGGAACATACAGTGTTTGATTTTTCACTTCTTATGTGACTCTGCTGAGAAAGATGGTTTCCAGTTTCATCCATGTTCCTGCAAAGGACATGAACTCATCCTTTTTTATAGCCACATAGTATTCCATGGTATATATGTGCCACATTTTCTTTATCTGGTCTATCATTGATAGGCATTTGGGTTAGTTCCAAGACTTTGCTATTGTGAACAGTGCTGCAATAAACATACATGTGCCTGTGTCTTTATACTAGAATGATTTATAATCCTTTGGGTATATACCCAGTAACGGGATTGCTGGGTCAAATGATATTTCTAGTTCTAGATCCTTGAGGAATCGCCACACTGTCTTCCACAATGGTTGAACTAATTTACACTCCCGCTGACAGTGTAAAAGCGTTCCTATTTCTCCACATCCTCTCCATCACCTGTTGTTTCCTGACTTTTTAATGATTGCCATTCTAACTGGCATGAGATGGTATCTCATTATGGTTTTGATTTGCATTTCTCTAATGACCAGTGATGATGAGCATATTTTCTAAGTTTGTTGGCTGCATAAATGTCTTCTTTTGAGAAGTGTCTGTTCATATCCATTGCCCATTTTTTGATGGTTTTTTTTTTTTTTTTTGTAAATTTGTTTAAGTTCTATTTTAGCTTCTTAAAACCTCTGTCCATTATTCTTCTTCAATTCCCATAGCTTTTTTCCTTGTCTTTTAATGTTTTAAGCAGTACTACTGTTGCCAGAGGTCACTTCACCTTCCTCCTTCCCCCATTTCCCCCAGAAGTACTGCCTGAGTGGGGCTGTGGTCTAGAATTGTGCACCCTCTTAAGTCCCCTTAGTCACTGCAGTGGTTCATCAGGACTCATGATGATGATGATGATGATGAGGACTCATGATGATGATGATGATCAGGACTCGATGATGATGATGATCAGGACTCATGATGATGATGATGATGATGATGATCAGGACTCATGATGATGATGATGATGATCAGGACTCATGATGATGATGATGATGAGGATGATCAGGACTCATGATGATTATGATGATGATGATCAAGACTCGATGATGATGATGATCAGGACTCATGATGATGAGGACTCATGATGATGATGATGATCAGGACTCATGATGATGATGATGATCAGGACTCATGATGATGATGATGATGATCAGGACTCATGATGATGATCAGGACTCATGATGATGATGATGAGGACTCAAGATGATGAGGATGATGATCAGGACACATGATGATGATCAGGAATCATGATGATGATGATGATGATCAGGACTCATGATGATGATGATGATCAGGACTCATGATGATGATGATGATCAGGACTGATGATGATGATGATCAGGACTCAATGATGATGATGATGATTAGGATTCATGATGATGATGGTGATTATCAGGACTCATGAGTCCTGATCATGAGGATGATGATGATTATCAGTACTGATGATGATGATGATGATCAGGACTCATGATGATGATGATGATGATGATCAGGAATCATGATGATGATGATGATGATGATCAGGACTCATGATGATGATGATGATCAGGACTCGATGATGATCAGGACTCATGATGATGATGATGAGCAGGACTCGATGATGATGATGATCATGACTCATGATGATGATGATGATGATGAGGACTCGATGATGATGATGATCAGGACTCATGATGATGATGATCAACACATGATGATGATGATGATGATGATCAGGACTCATGATGATGATGATAAGCAGGACTCGATGATGATTTTGATCAGGACTCATGATGATCATGATGATGATGATCAGGACTCATGATGATGATGATCAGACTCATGATGATGATGATGATGCTCAGGACTCATGATGATGATGATGAGGACTCATGATGATGATGATGATGAGGATGATCAGGACTCATGATGATTATGATGATGATGATCAGGACTCGATGATGATGATGATCAGGACTCATGATGATGAGGACTCATGATGATGATGATGATCAGGACTCATGATGATGATGATGATCAGGACTCATGATGATGATGATGATGATCAGGACTCATGATGATGATCAGCACTCATGATGATGATGATGAGGACTCAAGATGATGAGGATGATGATCAGGACACATGATGATGATCAGGAATCATGATGATGATGATGATGATCAGGACTCATGATGATGATGATGATGATCAGCACTCATGATGATGATGATGATCAGGACTGATGATGATGATGATCAGGACTCAATGATGATGATGATGATTAGGACTCATGATGATGATGATGATTATCAGGACTCATGAGTCCTGATCATGAGGATGATGATGATTATCAGTACTGATGATGATGATGATGATCAGGACTCTTGATGATGATGATGATGATGATGATCAGGAATCATGATGATGATGATGATGATCAGGACTCATGATGATGATGATGATCAGGACTCGATGATGATCAGGACTCATGATGATGATGATGATGATCAGGACTCATGATGATGTTGATGATGATCAGGACTCATGATGATGATGATCAGGACTCATGATGATGATGATGATCAGGACTCATGATGATGATGATGATGATCAGGACTTATGATGATGATGATCAGGACTCATGATGATGATGATGATGATCAGGACTCATGATGATGATGGTGATGATCAGGACTCGATGATGATGATGATCAGGACTCATGATGATGATCAGGACCCACGATGATGATGATGATGATGAGGAGGAGGAGGACTCATGATGATGATGATTATCAGGACTCATGAGGATGATGATGATCAGGACTCGATGATGATGATGATGATCAGGACTCATGATGATGATGATGATCAGGACTCATGATGATGATGATGATGATGATCAGGACTCATGATGTTGATGATGATGATCAGGACTCATGATGATGATGATCAGGTCTCATGATGATGATGATGATTAGGACTCATGATGATGATGATGATTATCAGGACTCATGAGTCCTGATCATGAGGATGATGATTATCAGTACGGATGATGATTATCAGTACTGATGATGATGATGATGATGATGATGATCAGGACTCATGATGATGATGATGATGATGATGATCAAGACTCATGATGATGAGGATGATGATCAGGACTCAATGATGATGATGATCAGGACTCATGATGATGATGATAAGCAGGACTCGATGATGATGATCATGACTCATGATGATGATGATGATGACTCGATGATGATGATGATCAGGACTCATGATGATGATGATGATCAGCACTCGATGATGATCAGGACTCATGATGATGATGATGATCAGGACTGATGATGATGAGGACTCATGATAATGATGATGATGATCAGGACTCATGATGATGATTAACATTGATGATGATGATGATCAGGACTCATGATGATGATGATCAGGACTCATGATGATGATGATGATCAGGACTCGAAGATGATGATCAGGACTCATGATGAAGATGATGATGACCAGTACTCCATGATGATCAGGACTCATGATGATGATGATGATGATGATGATAATGATCAGGACTCATGATGATGAGGACTCATGATGATGATGATCAGGACTCGATGATGATCAGGACTCATGATGATGATGATCAAGACTCATGATGATGATGATGAGGACTCGATGATGATGATCAGGACTCATGATGATGATGATGATCAGCACTCGATGATGATGATCAGGACTCATGATGATGATGATGATCAGGACTGATGATGATGAGGACTCATGATGATGATGATGATGATGATCAGGACTCATGATGATGATTAACATTGATGATGATGATCAGGACTCATGATGATGATGATCAGGACTCATGATGATGATGATGATCAGGACTCGAAGATGATGATCAGGACTCATGATGATGAAGATGATGATGATGACCAGTACTCCATGATGATCAGGACTCATGATGATGATGATGATGATAATGATCAGGACTCATGATGATGATGATGAGGACTCATGATGATGATGATCAGGACTCGATGATGATCAGGACTCATGATGATGATGATCAAGACTCATGATGATGATGATGAGGACTCGATGATGATGATCAGGACTCATGATGATGATGATGATCAGCACTCGATGATGATGATCAGGACTCATGATGATGATGATGATGATCATCAGGACTCATGATGATCAGGACTCAGGATGATGATGATCAAGACTCATGATGATGATGATGATGATCATCAGGACTCATGATGATCAGGACTCATGATGATGATGATGATCACGACTCGATGATGATCAGGACTCATGATGATGATGATTATCAGGACTCATAGTGATGATGCAGATGATGATCAGGACTCATGATGATGATGAAGATGATGATCAGGACTCATGATGATGATGATGATGATCAGGACTCATGATGATGATGATCAGGACTCGATGATGATGATCAGGACTCATGATGATGAGGATGATGATGATCAGGACTGATGATGATGATGATCAGGACTCGATGATGATGATCAGGACTCATGATGATGATGATCAGGACTCGATGATGATCAGGACTCATGATGATGATGATCAGGACTCATGATGATGATGATGATGATGATGATGATCAGGACTCATGATGATGATGATGATCAGGACTCGATGATGGTGATGATGGTCAGGACTCGATGATGATGATGATGCTCAGGACTCATGATGATGATGATGATGATCAGGACTCATGATGATGATGATCAGGACTCATGATGATGATGATGATCAGGACTCATGATGATGATGATCAGGACTCATGATGATGATGAGGACTCAAGATGATGAGGATGATGATCAGGACACATGATGATGATGATCAGGACTCATGATGATGATGATGATGATCAGGACTCATGATGATGATGATGATGATGATGATAATCAGGACTAATGATGATGATGATGATCAGGACTTATGATGATGATGAGGACTCAAGATGATGAGGATGATGATCAGGACACATGATGATGATGATCAGGAATCATGATGATGATGATGATCAGGACTCATGATGATGATGATGATGATCAGGACTCATGATGATGATGATGATCAGGACTCATGAAGATGATGATGCTCAGGACTCGTGATGATGATGATGATCAGGACTGATGATGATGCTCAGGACTTATGATGATGATGATGATCAGGACTCATGATGATCATGATGATCAGGACTCATGATGATGATCAGGACCCACGATGATGATGATGATGATGAGGAGGAGGAGGACTCATGATGATGATGATGATGATCAGGACTCATGATGATGATCAGGACTCGATGATGATGATGATGATCAGGACTCATGATGATGATGATGATGATCAGGACTCATGATGATGATGATGATCAGGACTCGATGATGATGATGATCAGGACTCATGATGTTGATGATGATGATCAGGACTGATGATGATGATCAGGACTCATGATGATGATGATGATTAGGACTCATGATGATGATGATGATTATCAGGACTCATGAGTCCTGATCATGAGGATGATGATGATTATCAGTACTGATGATGATGATGATGATGATGATGATGATCAGGACTCATGATGATGATGATGATGATCAGGACACATGATGATGAAGATGATGATCAGGACTCAATGATGATGATGATCAGGACTCATGATGATGATGATAAGCAGGACTCAATGATGATGATCATGACTCATGATGATGATGAGGAGGACTCGATGATGATGATGATCAGGACTCATGATGATGATGATGATCAGGAATCATGATAATGATGATGATCAGCACTCGATGATGATGATCAGGACTCATAATGATGATGATGATCAGGACTGATGATGATGAGGACTCATGATGATGATGATGATGATCAGGACTCATGATGATGATGATCAGGACTCATGATGATGATGATCAGGACTCATGATGATGATGATGATCAGGACTCAAAGATGATGATCAGGACTCATGATGATGATGATGATGATGACCAGTACTCCATGATGATCAGGACTCATGATGATGATGATGATGATAATGATCAGGACTCATGATGATGATGATGAGACTCATGATGATGATGATCAGGACTCGATGATGATCAGGACTCATGATGATGATGATGATGATCAAGACTCATGATGATGATGATGATCATCAGGACTCATGATGATGATGATGATCAGGACTCATGATGATGATGATCAGGACTCGATCAGGACTCATGATGATGATCATCAGGACTCATGATGATGATGATCATCAGGACTCATGATGATGATGATGATGATGATGATCAGGACTCATGATGATGATGATGATCAGGACTCGATGATGATGATGATGGTCAGGACTCGATGATGATGATGATGATGCTCAGGACTCGTTATGATGATGATGATGATCAGGACTCATGATGATGATGATCAGGACTCATGATGATGATGATGAGGACTCAAGATGATGAGGATGATGATCAGGACACATGATGATGATCAGGAATCATGATGATGATGATCAGGACTCATGATGATGATGATCAGGACTCGATGATGATGATGATGGTGATCAGGACTCATGATGATGACGATAATCAGGACTCATGATGATGATGATGATCAGGACTTGATGATGATGATCAGGACTCATGATGATGATGATGATGATCAGGACTCATAATGATGATGATGATCAGGACTCATAATGATGATGATCAGGACTCATGATGATGATGATGATGAGATCTCATGATGATGATGATCAGCACTCGATGATGATGGTGATGATCAGGACACATGATGATGATGATCAGGACTTGATGATGATGATCAGGACTCATGATGATGCTGATGATCACCACTCGTTGATGATGATCAGGACTCATGATGATGATGATGATGATGATGATCAGGCTCATGATGATGATGATCAGGACTCATGATGATGATGATGATGATCAGGACTCATGATGATGATGATGCTCAGGACTCTTGATGACAATGATGATCAGGACTCGATGATGATGATGATCAGGACTCCTGATGATGATGATGATGAACACTCATGATGATGATGATCAGGACTCATGATGATGATGATCACGACTCGATGATGATGATCAGGACTCATGATGATGATGATGATGAGGACTCATGATGATGATGATCAGGACTCATGATGATGATGATGATACTCAGGACTCATGATGATGATGATGATGATCAGGACTCATGATGATGATGATGCTCAGGACTCTTGATGATGATGATGATGATCAGGACTCATAATGATGATGATGATGATCAGGACTCGATGATGATGATGATCAGGACTCATGATGATGATGATGATCAACACTCGATGATGATGATGATCAGGACTCATGATGATGATCAGGACTCGATGATGATCAGGACTCATGATGATGATGATGATCAACACTCATGATGATGATGATGATCAAGCCTCATGGTGATGATGATGATGATGATCAGGACTCGATGATGATCACGACTCAATGATGATCAGGACTCATGATGATGATGATGATTAGGACTCATGATGATGATGATGATAATCAGGACTCATGATGATGATGATGCTCAGGACTCATGATGATGATGATGATCAGGACTGAAGATGATGATGATGCTCAGGACTCTTGATGATGATGATGATGATCAGGACTCATGATGATGATCAGGACCCATGATGATGATGATGATGATGAGGAGGAGGACTCATGATGATGATGATGATTATCAGGACTCATGATGATGATGATGATGATCAGGACTCATGATGATGATGATGATCAGGACTCGATGATGATGATCAGGACTCATGATGATGATGATGATGATGATCAGGACTCATGATGATTATGATGATGATGATCAGGACTCGATGATGATGATGATCAGGACTCAATGATGATGATGAGGACTCGATGATGATGAGGACTCATGATGATGATGATGATCAGGACTCATGATGATGATGATGATGATGATCAGGACTCATGATGATGATGATCAGGACTCATGATGATGTTGATGATGATCAGGACTCATGATGATGATGATGATCAGGACTCATGATGATGATGATGATGACCAGGACTCATGATGATGATGATGATGAGGAGGACTCTTGATGATGATGATGATCAGGACTCATGATGATGATGATGATGATCAGGACTCGATGATGATGATGATGATCAGGACTCATGATGATGATGATCAACACTCATGATGATGGTGATGATGATCAGGACTCATGATGATGATGATCAGGACTTGATGATGATCAGGATTCATGATGATGATGATGATAATCATGACTCATGATGATGATGATCAGGACTCGATGATGATGATGATCAGGACTCATGATGATGATGATGATCACGACTCGATGATGATGATCAGGACTCATGATGATGATGATGATAATCATGACTCATGATGATGATGATCAGGACTCGATGATGATGATGATCAGGACTCATGATGATGATGATGCTCAGGACTCATGATGATGATGATGATCAGGACTCATGGTGATGATGATGCTCAGGACTCTTGATGATGATGATGATCAGGACTCATGATGATGATGATGATGATCAGGACTCGATGATGATGATGATCAGGACTCATGATGATGATGATGATCAACACTCATGATGATGATGATGATGATCAGGACTCATGATGATGATGATCAGGACTCGATGATGATGATCAGGACTCATGATGATGATGATGATGATGATCAAGCCTCATGGTGATGATGAAGATGATGATCAGGACTCATGATGATCACGACTTGATGATGATCAGGACTCATGATGATGATGATGATCAGGACTCATGATGATGATGATGATGATGATCAGGACTCATGATGATGATGATGCTCAGGACTCATGATGATGATGATGATGATCAGGACTCATGATGATGATGATGATCAGGACTCATGATGATGATGATGATGATCAAGATTCGATGATGATCAGGACTCATGATGATGATGATCATCAGGACTGATGATGATGATGATCAGGACTCATAATGATGATGATGATGATCAGGACCCATGTGTCCTGATCATGAGGATGATGATGATGATGATCAGGACTCATGATAATGATGATGATGATGATGATCAGGACTTATGATGATGGTGATGATGATCAGGACTGATGATGATGATGATCAGGACTCATGATGATGATGATGATGATGGTCAGGACTCGTGATGATGATGATGATGATCAGGACTCATGATGATGATGATGATGATGATCAGGACTCATGATGATGATGATGATCAGGACTCATGATGTTGATGATGATCAGGACTCATGATGATGATGATGATGATGATCAGGACTCATGATGATGATGACCATCAGGACTCAATGATGGTGATGCTCAGGACTTATGATGATGATGATGATCAGGACTCATGATGATGATGATCAGGACTGATGATGATGATCAGGACTCATGATGATGATGATGATCAGGACTCATGATGATGATGATGATGATCAGCACTCATGATGATGATCAGGACTCATGATGATCATCAGGACTCATGATGATGATGATGATCAGGACTCGATGATTATGATGATCAGGACTCATGATGATGATGATGATGAGGACTCGATGATGATGATGATCAGGACTCATGATGATGATGATGATGATCAGGACTCATGATGATGATGATGATGATCAGGACTCATGATGATCATGATAATGATCATCAGGACTCGATGATGATGATGATGATGATTCTTGCCTCGACGACGATGATGATGATGATTCTTGCCTCTAGGGTGGACTTGTTCTCTCTTGGAGCAGTTTTAGTTCACAGTTAGGCCGTTTTCCTCTCTTCTCTTTTCATTCTAGTTTACTGGCTTCCCTCACTCCTCACAGTGAGACCACAGGAGACTGCTAAAAAGTGATGTTAAGTTTTCTGCTTATGAGAATGATAAATTTAGTTTTCTCTGTCTTGTTTTGTGTCAGTTTCAGGGTCATCTGTTTCTATTGACCTTTATATCCTATTTAGTGAATGTGTGGACAGATTTAGCCTTACTTAGCTGCAGTTCTCCTCGAGTACTTAGAAGTCTCTTTATGTCTTGTTTAAGAAACCCTTCGTAGATCAAGTTTATAAAGATACAAAGACTTAAAGATATAAAGTTTTGTTTTGTTTTGTTTTGAGACGGAGTTTCACTCTTGTAACCCAGACTGGAGTGCAGTGACACGATCTTGGCTCCCTGGAACCTCCGCCTCCCAGGTTCAAGCAATTCTCCTGTCTTAGCTTTCTGAGTAGCTGGGATTACATGTGCTCACCACCACCCCTGGTTAATTTTTTTTTTGTATTTTTACTTGAGATGGGTTTCATCATGTTGGCCAGGGTGGTTTTGAACTCCTGACCTCAGGTGATCCACCCGCCTCGGCCTCCCAAAGTGCTGGGATTACAGACATGAGCCACCATGCTTGGCCAATTATATATAAAAATTTTGGTTGTTGTTGCTTAACTCTTCTGTGTCTTTACAGATTTTTTTTAGGGAGGGCAGTTTGAACTATCCAATACTTGAAAAGATGGTTTTTACATCTTCTATATTCATAGTGGATTGTTCTATATCTACTAAGTTTTGTAGGACCTACTTTATATATTTTAGCCTACTATTAAATACATGCAAGGTTAGAATTATTATAATTTTATTGGCTTACAGGGAATCTTGTGTCCTCTGTACTTTCACCCTCATCTCCCATTCCTGGATTATTTTGAAGCAAATCCTGGTCATCATATTTCATTTGTAAAACATAATAATAGTTACTATATTATTATCTATTTCATTTAATATTAATATTAGTTCTTAAGATATTTTTGGTGACTGTAATGCTCATTTAACTTTCCTTATTTCATGGCATGTATATTTTGAGTTTACATCCTATAATACTTTCTTTCTTCCAGCATTTTTTTGTGAAGCAAATGTTAAACACTTATATTTTGGTGGATACTAAAAAGTTGGAAGGCTTATAGAATGAACACCTGTCAGTCTACCACCTACAGTCAGCATTTAGCTCTGTGCTCCATATTCTTTATCACTTACTTATCCAGCTGTACATTGCTCTCTCCATAAGTCCATCTTCCTTTTGATGCTCTTTAATATTGGAGACATCATTATCCTTTACTGATAAACACTTCAGCATGCATATCAATAAGTAATATTATAATGTTTCTTTGTGGTTCTTCTTAGGACTTATGTAAGATGCATAAATCTTAAGTGTAACATTCAGTGAGCTTTGACATATGCATATCTTTATGTAATCTGGACCCCTATGACAACACATAACAATTACTTTCACCCCAGAAGTACTCTTATGCCTTTTTCCAGTCATTTCCTGCCCCCACATCCACCAGAGAAAATCACTATTTGGATTTTGTTCAATATGCCTTAATTTCACCTATCTTAGAACTTCTTGTAAGTGGAATTACACAGTATACTCTCTGTCAGAAAATTAGCAGGTTGTTTTTTTTTTATGGTTATTGTTGTTGACTTTGTCCTGTTGTTTCCCAAAAAAGCAGGTTCATACAGACTGTGGAGTTCTTTCTCATTCCTTGCTTCCCACCACCCCATAAAAAATGTGGGGGCATCCACTGAGAAATTTGGAGCCGGTCTGTGTTTTCATGGGTATGAAGTCTCTGCTTTTGGATTTATGATCGGTGCCACTCCCTCAGTTTGCATAGGTGGGAAGAGACTCCTTTCTTAGTCATCTCAAATATCATAGAAATGACAAAATATCATAGACTGGGAGGCTTAAACAACAGACATTTATTTCTTACAGTTCTAGAATCTGGGAATTCCAAGATGAAGGTGCTGGCACCTTTGCTTCATTGTGAGGGTCCCCATCCTGGCTCGCAGGCTGCGACCTTCTTGCTGTGTCCTCTCATGGTCACCCCATGATCTCAACTAAACCTGTTTATCTCCCAACAACTCCACCTCCAAATACCATCACATTGGAGGTTAAGGCATCAACATATGAGTTTGGGGGGGATGCTAACGTTCAGTCCATTATCAACTCCCTTCTCTCGCCCCCATATTAATTGCTTGCTGATTTGTCCGTCAGTTAATTAAAATAAAAGGCTTCTTGTCTACCACTGACTTCTGAAAGTGTGAATGTTTAATGTAATGGGAGTACATGTTAGGATTTTATTTAACTCATAAGTGAGGTTACTGGCAGAAAGACAAAGCTGGTTCAGTGCAGGTATGAGAAGATGGGGTGTATGTGGGTAGTGCCAAAATAACACCATTGTAAGTTACCCTGTAACTTTACAGAATCAGCAAACTTAACTCTCATTATCTGAGTGATCAGAAAAATTAGAAATTATACAGATGATGTAGGAAAGCTCATATAATCATATATCCGACAAGTTTTGGAGTACTTTTCCTGGACAACATGGCGAAATCCCATCTCTACAAAAAATACAAAAATTAGGCAGGCAGTGGCACCTGTGGCTTGACTACAGGCAGGCACCTGGAGTTCAGCTATTCGGGAAGTTAAGGTGAGAGGATCGTGTAAGCCTGGGAGGTCGAGGCTGCAGTGAACCATGATCATGCCACTGCACTCCAGCCTGGGCAACAGAGTGAGACCCTGTCTCAAAAAAACAAAAGTTTTTATCATAATGGGATTTTGAATTATATCAAATCCTTTTCTGTATCTGTTGAGATGATCATATGTCTTTTGGTCCTTCACTCTGTTGATGTGATGTATCACAAGTATTGATTTGTGTATGTTGAATCATGATCGCATACCTGGGATAAATCTCATTTGGTCATGGTGTATTATCTTTTCTGTGTTACTGGATTGGGTTTGCTAGTATTTTGTTGAGGATTTTTCCATTTAGCGTCATCAGGGATATTGGCCTGTAGTTCTCTGTTTTTGTTGTGTTCTTGTCTGTTTTTGGTATCAGGATAATGCTGGTCTTGTAGAATGAGTTAGGAAGAATTCCTCCCCGCCCCGCTTCAGGTTGTTGGAATAGTTTGAGAAGAATTGATGTTTGTTGTTCTCTATGAGTTTACTAGAATTAAGCAGTAAAGCAATTGGGTCCTAGGTTTTTCTTTGATAGAAGACTTTTCATTACTGATTCAGTCTCATTGTTGGTCTGTTTTCCAGGAATATATGCAGAACATGTCCTGCGGCCCAAGAATCTTGGACTTGCACATCAGAGGCAACAGCAACTACAATTTTCTGATCAAAGCTTCCAGAGTGACACAGCTGAAGGTCAAGAGAAAGAAAAAAGCTCTAAGCCCATGGCATTTTCCAGCCCACCCCTAAGACATGCAGTAAGCTCAAGGAGGAGGAACAGTGTAGTGGAAATAGAGTCTAGTCAAGGCCAGAGGGAAAATCCTACAGAAATAGACAAAGTATTGAAAGGAATAGAAAATTCAAGATGGGGAGCATTCAGGTGTGCAGAGCGTGGGCAAGACTTCAGCCAGAAGACGATAGTAATCATACACAAAAAAGCACATTCCAGGCAGAAACTTTTTACATGCAGGGAGTGTCACCAGGGCTTTAGAAATGAGTCAGCATTGCTCTTGCACCAGAAGACACACACAGGAGAGAAGTCCTATGTATGCAGTGAGTGTGGGCGAGGCTTCAGCCTCAAAGCAAATCTCAGACACCAGAGGACACACTCAGGAGAGAAGCCTTTTCTGTGCAAGGTGTGTGGACGAGGCTACACCAGTAAGTCATACCTCACTGTGCATGAGAGAACACACACAGGAGAGAAGCCTTATGAATGCCAGGAGTGTGGGCGAAGGTTTAATGATAAGTCCTCATACAACAAGCACTTGAAGGCACATTCAGGGGAGAAGCCTTTTGTGTGCAAGGAGTGTGGGTGAGGCTATACTAATAAGTCATACTTCGTTGTGCACAAGAGAATACACTCAGGAGAGAAGCCTTACAGATGCCAGGAGTGTGGCCGAGGCTTTAGCAATAAGTCACACCTCATCACACACCAGAGGACACACTCAGGGGAGAAGCCCTTCGCGTGCAGGCAGTGTGAGCAAAGTTTTAGTGTGAAAGGAAGTCTCCTCAGACACCAGAGAACACACTCAGGGGAGAAGCCTTTTGTGTGCAAGGATTGTGAGCGAAGCTTTAGCCAAAAGTCAACTCTCATCTACCACCAGAGAACACACTCAGGGGAGAAACCTTTCGTTTGTAGAGAATGTGGGCAAGGGTTTATTCAGAAGTCAACCCTCGTGAAACATCAGATCACACACTCAGAGGAGAAGCCTTTTGTATGCAAGGACTGTGGACGAGGCTTTATCCTGAAGGGGTGGCCTGCCCCTCCACACCTGTGGGTGTTTCTCGTAAGGTGGAACGAGAGACTTGAGAAAAGAAATAAGACACAGAGACAAAGTATAGAGAAAGAAAAGCGGGGGCCCAGGGGACCGGCGCTCAGCTTACAGAGGACCCACGCCGGCCCCAGTCTCTGAGTTCCCTTAGTATTTATTGATAATTATCTTTACCATCTTAAAGACAGGGGAGTGGCAGGACAATAGGATCAAAGAAAAAAGAGGAAATCGGCAGTAAGACATATGAACAAAAACCTCTGTGACATGAATAAGTTCAAAGGACAATGCTGTGCCTTGAGATGCATATGTAAACATCTCCATAAACCTTTTGGCAGCATAGTTTCAGTCTATCACATGGGGAGAAACCTTAGACAATACCTAGCTTTCCTAGGCAGAGGTCCCTGCGACCTTTGGCCGTGTACGTGTCTCTGGGTAGTTGAAATTAAGAGAATGGTGATAACTTTTAACCAGCAAGCTACCTTCAGGCATTTGTTTAACAAAGACACATCCTGCACAGCCCAAAATCCATTAAACCTTGAGTCACCGCAACACATGTCTCTTGCAAAGGACAAGGTTGGGGGTAGGGTCACAGATTAACAGCATCACAAATACAGAACAAAATGGAGTCTCTTATGTCTACTTCTTTCTATATAGACACAGTAACAGGCTGATCTCTCTTCCTTTTCCCCACATATCCAAAAGTCAACCTTCACATTACACCAGAGGTCACACTCAGAGGAGAAGCCTTATGGATGTCGGGAGTGTGGGCGAAGGTTTCGGGATAAGTCCTCGTATAACAAGCACCTGAGGGCACACTTGGGAGAGAAACGTTTTTTCTGCAGGGATTGTGGGCGAGGCTTTACCTTGAAGCCAAATCTCACCATACATCAGAGGACACACTCAGGAGAGAAACCCTTCATGTGCAAGCAGTGTGAGAAAAGTTTTAGTTTGAAGGCAAATCTTAGACATCAGTGGACACACTCAGGGGAAAGGCCATTTAATTGCTAGGATTGTGGGCGAGGCTTCATCCTAAAGTCAACTCTCCTCTTCCACCAGAAGACACACTCGGGGGAGAAGCCTTTCATCTGTAGTGAATGTGGGCAAGGATTTATCTGGAAGTCAAACCTTGTGAAACACCAGCTTGCACATTCTGGCAAGCAGCCTTTTGTATGCAAGGAGTGTGGTCGAGGCTTCAACTGGAAGGGAAATCTCCTCACACACCAGAGGACACACTCAGGGGAGAAGCCCTTCGTGTGTAATGTGTGTGGACAAGGCTTCAGCTGGAAGAGAAGTCTCACCAGACACCACTGGCGGATACACTCCAAGAAGCCTTTTGTGTGCCAGGAGTGTAAGCGAGGCTATACCAGTAAGTCAGACCTCACTGTGCATGAAAGAATACACACAGGAGAGAGGCCTTATGAATGCCAAGAGTGTGGACGAAAGTTTAGCAATAAGTCATACTACAGTAAGCACTTAAAGAGACACGTGAGAAGGGTTTTTGTACAGGGAGTGTGGGTGAGGCTTCATCTTGAAGCCATATCTCACCAGCCATCAGAGGACACACACAGGAGAGTAACTTTGCTTTGTTACAAGCTTCAGTTGAGGCTGCATAACTTGTTTGTGAAGATATAACAAAGGCAGACAGAATCCAGAGGGCCACAGAGAACCTGAATTCAACCCATGTGTCCCCAAGAGATTCGGAGAAAAGAGGTCAATGTTTAAGGAACAGAGATGCCAGTTGAGGGGAGGGCATTATTTAGGCTATTGGGGAAATATGGTCTCTTTCCTACTGAGCACATGTTCTTGTATTTGTGCCAGGCTGTTTTTTCTAAGGACTGCTCTTAGCCAGTGACTGCAGAGCAGGGATACCAAGGGAAGTCTGTTACTGACAATCTCCCCAACCTCCTTGGACTGCAGGCAATCTAGGACACCTCCACCAAACCTCTTCTTGCACTTTCCTTCCCTCTGGCTGCCCTCCCAGCCTTCCTTGGTTTGAATGTTTTGTCCCCTCCTTAATTTATGTTGAAACGCTACATAAACTGTTTACTGTTGAAACAGTGTGACAGTATTAGGAAGTGGGACCTTTGGGAAGTGACTAAGTCAAGTCATGAAGATAGAGTTTTTGTGAATGGGATCAGGTGCCCTTATGAAAAGGCTTGATAGAGGGAGTTTGTCCTGTGGCCCTTGTATTTTCTGCTCTGTGAGGACACAATGCTCCTCCCTTCCAAAAGATGCAGCATGAAGGCATCATCTTAGAAACAGACATGAGCCCTCAACAGACAATTGAACCTACTGATATTTTGATGATGAACTTCGCCTCCAGAACTCTGGGAAAATAAAGTCCTCTTTATACATTTCCTAGCCAGTGGTATTTTGTTATAACAGCTCAAATAGACTAAGTAACTGCTCCCCTCATCATTCTCTCACAATCATATCTTGAAATAAAATCTCTGTACATGCAGTCCCATCTTGGTCTTTGCAGAGAACTCCCTCCAACACAGTGATACCAAGAACAGTCTGACAAAACAGGTGGTAAAATAGGGATCTGGGGACCACTCACCTGCCTGGCAGGAGTAAAGCAGGTTGGCTAGTGGGGCACAGGTAGGTGGTTAGCTGCAAAATATTTCACAGGTGATTTCCTGAGAAAATGCTTCAATGATAGAGAATGCTGTGGCATGTGTGATGATGCAGGCCTTAGAAAATGTAGAGAAAGTGCCTACAAAGAGCGGAGTAGACTGATTATCGCTGATCTGCATTACCACCTGCAGAAGGACCTTGAGAAATTGAAGACGTCATTCAGCCATTAGCAAGCAGTGGTTAAGTAAACCAGGACTCCTTGATGAGTGCTTACGAGGCCTTTATTTTCTTGGATAGAAGGCAGAATCATTGCCCAAATATGTAGGCTGAAGGCCTTGTAGTTACAGTGGCAGAGCTCTACAGATGTTGGAATGCTTAGCCAATGCATGTCTATTTTGTAGAGGTCAGACCCTTTGTGAGGAAAATCTGGGATCCTGAAAAATGATACAGGAACATCTCCATGGATGCCCAAGATTGCCTCTGCCATGCTCCCAGCCACAGACCATCTGAGTGTGTAGAAATGGCCCATCCTTCCTTATGAATAGCATTTCCACCATTCATTACCACAGAACCTTCACAATTAAGGCCAGCTTAATGCACATGTGCCCTACATAGCTGTACACAACCCCTGTCCAGCACAGGGAAGATACATGCAATATGCCTATCCTTTTGTAAACGGTATTTGTGATGCTTGCCCTTCAACTTCCATAACTTTCCTCATACTCATTTTGAGTTTCACTATACATTGTGGGTTCACCAGAATTCTGTGCTTCTCTTCCGTATTAAACACATTTACATCTGAGTAATCAGGGACACTGACAGCCCCAAGAGACACCACTGTCCATTTGGACCCAGAATTTGATTTGAATTCAGAAGACAACATCTTAGCATAAACAGCCAAGGAACCTGGTCAACGCATTTCCTGCTCAAGTTCCTTTTGAGCAGGAAAATGATCACACAGATGGGATTGGAAACATAAGGCAACTCATAGCTACTTTTTCCCTGTTTCTTACTCAACATGAAGTTAGTGCACTGGTAGAATGTGCATATGGAGAAGTGAAGTAAAACAGTTGAATTAGAGATTAGACACAGTGGTTCATGCCTATAATCCCAACACTTTCTGATGCCAAGTTGAGTGGATCGCTTGAGTGCAGGAGTTCAAGACCAGCCTGGCTAAAGTGGCAAAATCCCATCTCTACAAAAAACTAGCCAGGTGTGGTGGCACATGCCTGTAGTCCAAGCTACTTGGGAGGCTTAGATGGGAGGATCACCTGAGGCTGGGGAGTTGAGGCTGCAGTGAGCTGTGACCACACCACTGCACTCAAGTCTGGGCAACAGAGTGAGACCTTGTCTAAACAAAAACAAAAACAAAAAAAAAAGGTTGAATTAGTTTCTGCAACATTTCTAACATTCTAAAAAAAAAAACACATCCTAATAGGAGAAACAAAGTAGAAACTGTCATTTCACTGATTGTGCTGATTAAATGGGCAATGCACAATATAATGATGAACAGGAAAGCTCGACAAATACATATGCACACACACACACACACACATATATATAATATAATTATATAAATACATAATAATATTTGGGATTACACTTGTAACCCCAGCACTTTGAGAGGCCGAGGCAAGTGGATCACGAGGTCAGGAGATCAAGACCATCCTGGCTAACATGGTGAAACCTAGTCTCTACTAAAAATACAAAAAATTAGCCGGGTGTGGTGGCGGGTGCCTGTAGTCCCAGCTACTCGGGAAGCTGAGGCAGAATGGTGTGAACCCGGGAGGTGGAGCTTGCAGTGAGCCAAGATCGCGCCACTGCACTCCAGCCTGGGTGACAGAGCGAGACTCCATCTAAAAAAAAAAAAAAAAAAAAAATTGCCAAGAACTACCCAGCATGTATCAGCAGAAAGTTGAGTCCCTAATATGACAGTATTCCTCAAGAAAATAAACTATTTACCTGGGGACAAACTGACTACATCAGCCACCTGCCAGCCTCTAAAAAACAGTGATTCAGCCTCACAGGGATAAATACCTTGGTTTATTCCAAACATGGATTTGCCTTTCTAGTCCTGTAAGTCTCAGCCAACACTATTACTCATGCCTGATCCAAAGACATGAAATACCAAGTAATATAACATCCAACCCAGGAGATTCACTTCATAGCAAAAATGCTATCGGAGTGTAAGAGTAGATAACAACTCTAAATATATATGTATCCAACAACAGAGCACTCAGATACATAAAGCAAATACTATAAAAAATAAAGATTCCAAGACAATAACTATTGAGAACTTCACTCCACTGTCAGCATTGGATCATCTAAACAGAAAAATCAACAAACATTGGATTTAAACTGCACTTTAGACCAAATGGACCTAACAGATATTTCAGAATCTTTTATCCAACAGCTATAGAACACACATTCTTCTCATCATCACATGGAACATTCTCCAGGGTAAACCTAATACATTAGGCCACAAAACAAGTCTCAACTTTTTTTTTTTTTTAAAGACAGGGTCTCGCTCTGTCATCCAGGCAGGAGTGCAGTGCTGTTATCATAGCTCACTGCAGCCTTGAACTCTTGAGCTCAAATGATCCCCTCTTCAGCCTCCCAAGTAATAAGGACTACAGGTGCACACCACAATGCCTAGTTAATTTTCAACGTTTTGTAGAGACAGTGTCTCACTATGTTGCCCAGTCTTGTCTCAAACTCTGGGCCTCAAAGAATCCTCCCACTTGAGGAGCTTCAGATTCCCAAAACACCAGGATTACAGGCATGAGCCACCAAGCCTGGCCTCAACAAATTTTTAAAAATTGAGGCCTGTAATCCCAGAACTTTGGGACGCTGAGGCGGGCAGATCACAAGGTCAGGAGTTCAAGACCGTCCTGGCTAATATGGTGAAACCCCGTCTCTAGTAAAAATACAAAAAATTAGCTGGGCGTGGTGGCGGGCACCTGTAGTCCCAGCTACTCAGGAGACTGAGGCAGGAGAATGGCATGAACCCACGAGGTGGAGCTTGCAGTGAGCCAAGATCCGCCACTGCACTCCAGTGTGGGCGATAGAACGAGACTCCATCTCAAAAAAAAAAAAAAAATTTAAATCACATCTAGTATCTTCTCAGACAACAATGGAATAAAACTACGTATCAATAACAAGAGGAACTTTAGAAACTACAAATACATGGAAATTAACATATTCCTGAATGATGGTCAATGAAGAAATTAAGAAGGAAATAAAAACATTTCTTCAAGTAAAAAATGTTGGAAACACACATCTCAAAACCTATGGGATACAACAAAAGCATTGCCATGAGGGAAATTTGTAACAATTAATAACTAGAGTCAAAAAGCAGAAAGACTTCAAATAACCTAATGAGACACCTCAAGGAAAGAAAAACCAAACCCCAAATTAGTAAAAGGAAGACAGAATAAAGATCAGAGCAGAATAAAACAAAATAGAGACAAAATCTACAAGGAAACAATCACAGGGAAAGTTGTGTGTTTTTTTTGTTTGTTTGTTTTATTTTTTTTTAAGATAAAGAAAATCAATAAACCAGTAGCCAGACTAACCAACAATACAAAGAGGAAGCTCAAATAAATAAAATTAGAAATGAAAAAGAAAACATTACAACTGATTCCACAAAAATGCAAAGGATCATTAGAGACTCTTATAAGCAACTACACACTAACAAAGTGGAAAACCTAGAGGAAACGAATAAATTCCTAGATGCATTTTATATAACAAGATTGAATCATAAAGAAATACAGGCTATTCAAGACATGGTGGCTCCACTAGGTGATATGTTCTCTTAGCAGCTACCAGGGATCCCACCACCCACACTGGAGCTCCGGGGCCAAGCTTCACTTCTTCAGGCAGCACCAGATACTCTGAGACCTTCTAACAGTACCGGGTGAATGAGTTGGAGTCATCTTTCAAGGCTTGCTTAGCTTCTCTGGTGAGTGAGGACTATGTCAATGGCATTGATCAGGAAAACATTTAAACTGGTGTTGATCAGTATATCTAGGAGTTTCTGGATATTGCAACACAGGAAGAATGTTTTCCTACAGAAAACGATTGCAATTATTTGTCCAGACACCAGAGCAAGTTACCAAAGAGGATATCTCAGAACTAAGGAATGAATTACAACAGAAACACACACTGTCCAGAAGCACTTGACAAAGCTGAGGCATTGGCAACAGGGGCTGAAGGGCATCAAATGTGCAGCACAGAACACCAGCCAGCAGCCCTCAGGGCTCCTCCGTGTACCTCAAGCAGGCATCTGCCAACATCCCTGCACCCCAGAAGCTGACCTGAGCACAAAGGTCAAGGCCATCAGCCCAAGATTGGGCTGGTGTCTGAGGCCGCCCTGTGCAGACAGTTAGCCACAAATCCCTTCTCGTGAACTTGGGATTTTGAATGAAGGAGTTAGTTTTATGCTCCCACCTAAATTTTTTTCACTATTTTTATAAGCTGTTAATGTCTTAAGTACTTTACACAATGCCCAGAGCTTGAGTAAACCAAATTCTTTTTCTCTTTAGCACAGTTAAGACTGTCAGTGTGGTGACACTTATAGATTCTGTGTTTTTATGTTTGTATGACTTTTCATTTTTTTGTGTGTATTTCCTATTATTTGATCTGAGGGAAAAAAAATTGCAATAGCCTGAGAATCAGGGGATTAGGATTTTGGTTGTAGGCCTTTTATGATAATTACCCTTCAGTGGTAGTATAGAAAAATATGTAAATTTGCTGTTTCAAGACTTCAGAATACTTCAGAAGAGGAATCTAATGCAACCATGTTTGTAATGCGTCCAAGGCTCTTAGAATGGGGATTTTTTGTGTGAATAGGTCAGAATAGGATTAAGGTTTCCTGGGTTAGGGTAGTCACATTACGGTAGGATCCTTAGGTTGAGGCTGACTTTTATTCAGGGTAAGGTTATATTTTATGTGGTGTTGGTTTACTTTTTTTTTTTTTTATAGGGAGGGACATAGTAGGATCAGTGATATGCTAAATTTTGTCATGTTCTGCAATAAGGAATCCATTTAAATAATGGGGCAGACCCTGTTCTCAGTAACATGACAGTTGGGGCATAGGTGAAGTATGAGAGGCTAAAGCTTGCTCTGATTATCTTTTTTTGTTTTCAGTTTTGTTTGCTTATATTGTTTTTATTTTACATTTTGGGAAGAGAGAGATTTTCCATTAAGAAGATTTTTGCTGTGGAGTTGATTCCAAGGGACTGGGGTCTCAGGGTGGAGGTGGGCTTGCGGGTGCGATCCTTGGCTACTTAACCTCCACCAAAAGCATGCGGCGCCTCTGCCTTTGGGAAGATATTTTGCTCTCTCGTTCGTTCCACAGGCCACCTCAGATACTCTGTTGAATTGCTGTTAAGAAATACAAGCATTGTTTCAGGCTCTCATTGCGTGAGGTTTTCCAGTGTTTTATGCAGTCTTTTATTAGATTACATCTTTTTACTCAGAACAAATGCTTCACTGTCATCTGAGCAGGGAGTACTCCTGTGGCTCAGTGTTTGGCTCACTTTGTTTTCTCCAGCCTTGAAGGTCCCTCCCACACACACTGACATCCATTCATCTCTTGATCTGACCTAGATGCCACCTGGTCCCTAAAGCCTCCCAGCACCTTTTCTGCTGCATCCCTAGGGCACAGGACTTTTATCTCTTCTATCGTCCTTTTTAGGTTCTCCCTTGTGGGTTAGTCGTTTGTATCTGTCTCCCTGCCCATCACTAATTGTACACCCATAAATATTAGACATTATTCCCTTTGAATATACCAGGACCATATGTTATTTATCCTTATAAATGATAGCTATTACTCTGTTTTGTCTGTGTATATACAGTATCTGGCATTGAACCTGTGATTAATTGCCTGAGACCAATGAATCCCGTCTGTTAGAATGTATAGTTTAAACAAAGCTTTTAAAACCCACATTATATTACCTCAAGGTTGTTAGCCTAGTCATCTAATGGTGATTCAAAAATCTGATTAGCAGCTTTAGATTTCTTGATTAAAGACCTAAATAAACTAAGTTTTAGGCTTTTTTTTTTTTTTTTTTTTTTTTTCTGAGATGGAGTCTCACTCTGTTGCCCAGGCTGGAGTGCGATGGCGCGATCTTGGCTCATTGCAACCTCCGTCCCTCCAGGTTTAAGCAATTCTCTGCCTCAGCCTCCAGAGTAGCTGGGATGACAGGCACGTGCCACCACGCCTGGCTAATTTTTTGTATTTTCAGTAGAGACGGGGTTTCACCATCTTGGCCAGGCTGATCTTGAAATCCTGACCTTGTGATCCACCCAACTTGGCCTCCCAAAGTGCTGGGATTACAGGCATGAGCCAAGGCACTCGGCCTTTCTTTATTTTATTATTATTATTTTTTGAGACAGAGTCTCACACGGTTGCCAGGGCTGGAGTGCAATGATGCCATCTCGGCTCATTGCAATCTCAGCCTCCCAGGTTCAAGCAATTCTGCCTCAACCTCCTGAGTATCTGGGATTACAGGTGCCTGCCACTATGCCCAGCTAATTTTTTTTTTTCTATTTTTTAGTAGAGATGGGGTTTCCCTGTGCTGGCCAGGCTGGTCTCAAACTCCTGACCGTGATCTGCCCATCTCAGCCTCCCAAAGTGTTGGGATTACAGGCCTGAGCCATCGCGCCTGGCCAGTTTTAGGCATTCTTTAAAAGGGGTTTTTAGTGAAAAGATTGGAAACTATTCTCAGTGAACTATTTAGTGCTCAGTGAAAATATTTTGAATTAATGTATATACCAGTTATTGCCATTTCCCTATTTAATTCAGAAGTTTTTTTAAATAAATAGAAATTTTTCAATCTTGAATAAAAAAAGGCATACAAAAACCTGAACAGACTAATAATAAGTAACGAGATTGAATCCATAATAAAAAGTCTCCCAAGAGTGAAAAATCTAGGACCAGATGGCATTGCTGCTACATTCAACTTCAAAAGAACAACTAACATTAATTCTCAAATTATTCCAAAAACATGAAGAGGCAGAAATTATTTCAAACTTAATCTATGAGACCAGCATTACTCTGATACCAAGGAAACAACAGCCAAAAAGTCCCTTACGAACATACAGTACAAATCTTCAAGAGTACTAGCAAACTGAACCTAGCAACACATCAAAAAGATACCATGATCAATGGGCTCTACCTCAGGGATGCAAAAGAGGTTGAACATATGCAAATCAATAAATGTGATATATCACATCAACAGATTGAAAGACAAAAACTGTGATCTTCTCAATAGATGCAGGAAAAGCATTTGATATAAGTTAACATTCCGTCCTGATAAAAACTGTCAACAAATTAGGCATAGAAAAAACATACCTCAACATAATATAGGCCACATATTACAAACCCACAGCTAACATCATAATGAATAGGGGAAAGCTGAAAGTCTTTCCTCTAAGAACTGAAACATGAATCAAATGCCTACTTTCACCTCTCTTATTAACATAGTAGTGGAAGTCTTAGAATCAAGCAAGATAAAGAAATAGGCATCCAAATTGGAAAACAGAAAGGCAAATTATACCTCTTTACAGACAAGATGATCTTAAATATAGAACATTCTAAAGACTTCACCAAAAAACTTAGAATAAACAAATTCAATAAAGTGACAAAAAAAAAGGCAAGATAAATTAGTACAGCCATTATGGAAAATGATACGGAGGTTCTTTTTAAAACTACAAATCGAACTGCCATACAATGAAGCAATCCTACAGCTTGGTATCTATTCAAAGGAAAGGAAATCAGGCGGGGTATGGTGGCTCATGCCTATAATCCCAGCACTTTGGGAGGCTGAGGCTGGTGGAACACTTGAGGTCAAGAGTTCGAGACCAGCCTGGCCAACATGGTGAAACCCTGTCTCTACTAAAAATACAAAAATTAGCCAGATGTGGTGACGCACACCTGTAATCCCAGCTACTTGGGAGGCTGAGGCAGGAAAATCATTTGAACCTGGGAGGCTGAGGTTGCAGTGAGCCAAGATCGTGCCACTGCACTCCAGCCTGAGTGACAGAGCAAGACTCCTTCTCAAGACAAAAAAAAAGAAATCAGTATACCAAAGGAATACATGCACCCTAATATTTATTGTAGTAGCACTGTTCACAATAGCCAAAACATGGAATCAACCTAAGTATCCATCAGTGGATGAATGAATAAAATATCCTATATATACACAGTGGAATATTATTCAGCCATAAAAACATAATTAAATCCTGTTATTCTACACCAAAATGGATGGAACTGGAGGTCATTATGTTAAGTGAAATAAGCCAGGGACAGAAACACAAGCATCACATATTCTTACTCATATGTAGGAGACAAGAAAGTTGATCTCATGGAGGTAGAAAGTAAAATGATGGTTACCAGAGGTTGGGAACAGGGCAGGCCTAGGGGAATGAAAAGTCATTGGTTAATGCATGGGAACATAGAGTTAGATGGAAGGAATATGTTCTAGTGTTTGATAGCACAGTAGGTTGGCTATAGTTAACACCAATATATTGTATATGTCATAATAGCTAAAAAAGAAGATTTGAAATGTTCCCAACACAAAAACAGTAAACGTAGACAAAAACAGCCTAAGTACTCTGATTTAATCATTTCGTATTGTATGTATACATTCCAATATCACATGTACTTCATAAATATGTATCATTATTATGTATCAATAAAACTTTTAAAGGAAACTATTATGCTAAACAAAGAAACCAGACATAAAATACCTCAAATTGTATGAGTTTACTTACTAAATTTCCAGAAAGGCAAATCTTAAAAATAGAAAGTATATTAGTTGTTGCCTAGGGGTGGGAAGGTCAGATGAAGAATGACTACAAAGTGAACTTTTGGGAGTGAAGGAAGTGCTCTAAACTAAATTATGATGATCACTGCACAATTGTATGAACTAAAACTCATCAAACTGAATACTTTCCATGGTTAAATTTCAAAGTATGTAAATTATACCTCAATAAAATGTTATTTTTAAAAAAGGATTAGGCCAGGCACAGTGGCTTACGCCTGTAATCCCAGCACTTTGGGAGGCCAATGCGGGCGAATCACTTGAGCTCAGGAGTTCAAGACCAGCCTGGTCAACATGGCGAAACCATATCTCTACTAAAAATACAAAAATTAGCTGGGCATGGTGGTGCACGCCTATAGTTCTAGCTACTTGGGAGGCTGAGGTATGAGAATCGCTTGAACTTGGAAGATGGAGGTTGCAGTGAGCCAAGATGGTGCCACTGCACTCCAGCCTGGGTGACAAAGCGAGGCCCTGTCTCAAATAAATAAGTTAATTAATTTAAAAGGATTATACTCCATGACCAAGTGGGATTTATTCCTGGAATGCAAGGATAATTGAGTATACAAAAATCAATCAATGCAATATACTACATTAACAAATTGAAGGGAGAAAACCACATAAACATCTCCATTGATGCAAGAAAATCATTTGACAGAATTCAACACCTCTTTATGATTAAAAAAAATTCAATAAACTAGGAATAAAAGGAAACTATGTCATGGGAAGGTAGTTTCTGTAAAGGAAACATAATAAAGGCCATCTATAAAAACCCACAGCTCACATCATTCTTAACAGTGAAAGACGAAAGTTTTTCCTCTAGGAGCAGGAACAAGGCAGGAATGTTCGCTTTTATCTCTTCTATTCAACATAGTACTGGAATTTCTAGCCAGAGCAATTAGGCAAGAAAAAGAAAAGGTATCCAATTTTGAAAGGAAGAAAAATCATCTCTGTTTGTAATTATGATGTTATATGTAGAAGATTCCACACAAAAAAACTGTTAGAACTAATAAATAAATTCAACAAAGTTGCAAAATGCAAATACAAAAAAAAGAGGTGGCCAGGTGCAGTGGCTCACGCCTGTAATCCCAGCACTTTGGGACGCCGAGGTGGGCGGATCACAAGATCAGGAGATCGAGACCATCCTGGCTAACATGGTGAAACCCCGTCTCTACTAAAAATACAAAAAATTATTCAGGTGTGGTGGCAGGCGCCTGTAGTCCCAGCTACTTGGGAGGCTGAGCCAGGAGAATGGCGTGAACCCAGGAGGTGGAGCTTGCAGTGAGCCAAGATCGTGCCCCTGCACTCTGCACTCTAGCCTGGGTGACAGAGCGGGGTGACAGAGTAAGACTCCGTCTCAAAAAAAAAAAAAAAAGAAGTGACCTTGAATTGGCCAACCTAAGTCTTCAGTGTCTGAATAGAGCTGGAAATAGAAATTATGTTCTCATCTAAAAAATTTAAAAATTATATAGTTCAGGCACCAAATTCTGGCAATTCCCAATCTAATTTGCATTATCTATGCAAAGACATCTAAACAGATTGTCATTGAATAATTTAAATAACCAGAGTCACAAATTAGTATTTCCCTACTTCATTCCTATCCCAAGGAAATACCCTCACCATGGCAAAACTTTCTCCAATAAATCTGCCCTGATGATGAAATTCATTTGCCTCCACAAACTGATCAAATATTTATCTAGACACACACACACATCTCCCACCCACCCCCCACTTGTCTCTCTCTCATTCACTCACAATTTGGCTTATACTTTTTAAACTACTTTATTTTTTGAGACAGGGACTTGCTCTGTCACCCAGGCTGGAGTGCAGTGGTGCAATCTTGGCTCACTGCAGCCTTGACCTCCTAAACTCAGGTGATCCTGCCTCCTCAGCCTCCCAAGTAGCTGGGACTACAGGCACACGCCACCATGCCTGGCTAATTTTTGCATTTTTTGTAGAGACGAGGGTCTCCCTATGTTGCCCAGGCTGGTCGCAAACTCCTGGGCTCAAGTGATCCTCCCACTTCAGCCTCCAAAAGTGTTAGGATTACAGGCATGACCACTGTGCTATAAGAGAAAATTTTACTATTTTTAATTGGTTAAAAAAATATCTAAGACGTAGCCTTTACATTTATTTTGATGTTTTAAAAATTGCAGGCTGGATGCAGTAGCTCATGCCTGTAATCCCAGCTGAGGCAGGATTGCTTGAGCCTAGGAATTCAAGACCAGCCTGGGCAACATAGCAAAACCTCATCTCTACAAAAAAATATAAAAATTAGCTGGGTGTGGTGGTGCATGCCTGTAGTCCCAGCTACTTGGGAGGCTGAAGTGGGAGGGTCGCCTGAGCTCAGGAGGCTGAGGTTACAGTCAGTCAAGATGGTGCCACTGTCCTCCAGCCTGGGCAACAGAGTGAGACCCTGTTTCAAAAAAAAATTATATTAAAACACACAACAAAATTTACCAACTTGGTCATTTTTAAGCATATATTTTAGTACCATTAAATACATTCACAATGTTGTGGAACAGATCCCCAGAACTTTTGCATCATGCAAAATGGAATCTCTATAGCCATTAAACAACTCTCCATTTTTCCCCTTCCCTCCACACCCTAGTAAATACCATTCTATTTTCTGTTTCTATGAATTTTTCTACTTTAGATTACTCATGTAAGTGAAATCACACAGTCATTTTGTGACTGGCTTCTTTCACTTAGCACTCAAGATTCATCCATGTTGGAGCATGAGACAGGATTACCTTCCTTTTTAAGTCTGTATAATATTCCATTGTGTATATATTATGGGCCTTCCATATCCATGGGTTCTGTGTCTGTGGATTTAACCAAACTCAGATTTAAAATATTCAAAAATACATTAAATTTCACAAAGTTCCAAAAAGCAAAACTTGAATTTTCCCTGAGTCAAATACTAAGTCAAATCCACACTAATAAAGTTATATGTAGGCACTGTACTAGGTATTATAAGTAACCTAGGATTCAAAGCAGTGGTTCCAAGCCCCAGGCCATGGATGGGTACCAGTTCTTAACCTGTTAGGAACCGGGCCACAGAGCAGGAGATGAACAAAGAAGCCAGCAATTATTACCGCCTGAGCCTCACCTCCAGTCACATCAGCAGTGGCATTCGATTCTCATAGGAACATGAACCCTATTCTAAACTGCACACGCAAGGGATCTAGGCTGCACACTCCTCATGAGAATCAGACTAATTCCTGATGATCTAAGGTGGAACAGTTTCATCCAAAAACCATCCCCCTGACCCTGTCTGTGGAAAAATTGTCTTCCACAAAACCGGTCCCTGGTGCCAAACAGTTAGGGACCGCTGTTAAAGTATATGGGAAAATGTGCCTAGATTATATGCAAATACTATGCCACACTATATAAGGGATTGGAGCATTTGTGGATTTTGGTATCTGCAGAGTATCCTGGAATTAATCCCCTACAGATACTGAGGGAAAAATGTGTCACATTTTGCTTATCCATTCATATGTTGATAGACATTTGGGTTGCTTCTGTCTCTTAGCTGTTCTGAATAGTGCTGCTATAACATGGGTGTGTAAACATCCCTTCAATACCCCGCTTTCAATTATTTTGGGTATACACCCAGAAGTGGGATTGTTGGATCATATGGCAGTTTTAATTATTTGAGGAATTTCCATGTTGCTTTCCAAAGCAGTGGCACCATTTACAATCCCCAAAAAGGCGCACGGGGTTGTAATATGCTCACGTCCTCACCAAAACTTGTTATTTTCTGTTTTTCTTGTAGTAGCCATCCTAATAGGTATGAGGTGGTATCCCAACAGAATTTTGGCTTGCATGTCTTTAATGATCAGTGATGGTCAGCATCTTTACATATGCTTCTGGGCCATTTGTATATCATCTTTGATGAAATGTCTATTCAAGTCCTTTGCTATTTTTAATGTTATTTGTTGTTGAGTTGTAATTCTTTTTTAAAATTATTATTACATTTATTGATACTGAATATTTATTATCTGTTATGTACCAAGCAAAATGGACACACTATCAGGAGATAAAACCTGTAACTTATATGTAAGATGAAACTTATATTGATTGAATTATTGAATTTTTTTTAGTATTTGCTATATACCAGGCAAAAGGCACAGAAACAAATTATCTGTTCACAGTTACTTTTAACTCTTTCAGCAATGCCTGAGTCCTCTTTATAAAAACTTCATTCTACTAAGTTAGCAACCATTCATTTTTTTGGTTACTCTTCATGTATAGTTTTCTCAAGTGTCCATTCAAATATTGCATAATGGTGTAGACCATTTAATATTCCAAACATAATCTGAAAGACTAGAAGAATCGCCATTAATTTCATTTGTGTTTGACAAAGCATCATCCAATGGAGTAAAACCCTTCCTTTTGGTGGCAGTGGAACGGTATGATACTTGGTTGCCAGACGTCCATTTTTAGTAAACGCCAAAGAACTGGGGTAGAAAACACCACAAACTATGCCAATCAGTGAGCTTCTGAAAACACAGTTTTCCTTGCTTATATTATCTTGAAGCAGCATCTGAACAGGAAGTTTGAGAATATTCCAGAGAAACCAGTTGTTGTCCCAAATGATGCCATTTGATATATATTTGGTGTCATTTCTTTTCTAAGGTAGTCAAAAATTTTTTCTATGATTTCTATGATCACTGATCTTCTGAGTTTTGCATCTTCTAGAGAAGGACTGGGTTGACCATGCATAGATGCGGTCATCTTGACATCCTTGGGCGCTTCCTCAGTTCCTACCCGCACCACACCTGAATCCCTCAGCTTAGCCCCAGCCTCATACCCGAACACTGCCATTTTGGTATTCTTTATACATTCTGCACATAAACCCCTTATCAGATATATGATTTGTAAATATTTTCTCCTACACTGTATGTTGCCTTTTCACTTTATAAATTATATTCTTTGATACACAGTGGTTTTATTTATTTATTTATTTATTTATTATTTTTTGAGACAACCTCACTCTGTTGCCCAGACTGAAGTATAGTGGTGCAATCTCGGCTCACTGCAACCTCCGCCTCCCAGGTTCAAGCATTTCTCCTGCCTCAGCCTTCTGAGTAGCTGGGATTACAGGCATGTGCTACCACGTCCAGCTAATTTTTTGTATTTTTAGTAGAGACAGGGTTTCACCATGTTGGCCAGGCTGGTCTTGAACTCCTGACCTCAGGTGATCTACCTCAAGTGATTACAGGCATGAGCCACCATATCCGGTGATACACAGAAGTTTTAAAGTTTGATTTAGTGGTCTTTAAATTTTTGAATGCTTTACAGGAGACATAAAACTGCCATACTACATGAGAACTCAAATGGTAAGTACTTAAATAAATATGAATTCTGGATCATTAGATTCTAAATGGGAGGCATGCAACAGATAGAACTGGAAAGTTCCCTGAAAGGACAGGAGAGCAGACTGCACCCTCTGGTTCACCCTCCCAAGGCTCAGTGCTTCCCTCTCTGTCCCAGGCCCACTGCAGAATCTCTCAAAATAGACATATCCTGGGCAACCCACCAGACTTGTCACTAACAAATGTATGCAGGATTGAGAATGGCTCCAAAAGCAAAAGCATTAATAGTAGGGTCATTGAGTCCCGTATGTCTTAACGCTTTGACTAGTTTCCAGTCTGTACCTAGAAAGCTTGGAACCAGTGCCTTACCTTTCATGTTTTTGGATAATTCCAGATGTTTCCAAACAAAAAGAGTGCCCAGATCACCATACTGTTCTTCCCATACTCCCAGGAGAAAAATATACTTAAAGGTTGAAAGGAAATTACAAGAGAGTGGCCAGGCACAGTGGCTTATTATGCTTGTAATCCCAGCACATTGGGAGTTCAAGGTAGGAGGATCACTTGGGCTCAGGAGTTCGAGACCAGCCTAGGCAACATCGTGAAACCCTGTCTCTACAAAAAAACAAAAAAAAATAGTCAAGTGTAGTGGTATGTACCTGTAGTCCCAGCTACTCAGGAGGTTGAGGTGGGAGGATTTCTTGAGCCTGGGAGGTCAAAGCTGCAGTGAGCCAAGATTGCACCACTGCACTCCAGCTTGAGTAACACAGTGAGATCCTGTGTCAAAAAAAAAAAAAAAAAAAAAAGGAAAGAAAAGAAAAGAGAAAGAGAAAGAAAATTACAAGAAAGTAATCATAACATCTGTTACAATATGGATGAACCTTGAAGACATTATGCTTAGGGAAAAGAGACAGACACAAAAGGTCACATATTGTATGATTCCATTTAAAACATTCAGAGTAAGTAAATCCATATGGATGAAAAGAACACTGGTAGTTGTCTGGGGCTAGGAGGAGTGAGAAATAAGAAGGAGCTGCTTAACAGGTAGGTACGCAGCTATATTTTGACATGGAATTGTTTGGAACTAGATGGAAGTGATAATTGAGCAACATTGTGAATCTACCAACTGCCACTGAGTCATTCTCTTTACAATGGTTAGTTTTATATTATATAAATCTGACTTCAATAAAGAAAGAAATCAGTCAATCAGTGTATAGAACACTGAATGTCAAATCCCATGATTAAGGCAGAGACTCATTGGCCCCACAATTAAATGGCTTCCTCTCCATTCACTCCCAAGCCTGCATTTGTCAGTGGGAATCTGAGCAGGGTCTGACCCACACCCTCTGCAGCAATCAGCTCAGAAAGGCAAACCAGAAACTGCTGTAGCAACCAACCCACACCAGTCAGGACATGGCAGTGATGCAGCTTCTCTAATTTGTGCCCCAGCTTTGAACTCAGAACCAAGCAGAGAAAGCCAAATGTACTCCCATAGCCAATCATATGAGATGCCTCAATGCTTATTAGACACTTCCAGTGTCCCATGTCAATAGCCTGCAGTCAACAGCACATCTGACGCCTTCCCTTTTGTTCACTACAAAGCTTTCCCACTTTGTCAAAAGTGGCTGACTCTCTTGCTTTAGCAAGCACTTTCTAAGTAGGCCCTGACTGTTCCCATTTGACAGCTTTATTTCCACACAGCTGTCAAGACATTACCAGGGATTTTCACATTTCAGTGACCTTCAGTGATAATTACATCTACCATCGTACACCACAGTACACAGACACTCTCTCCTAAACAAAATGCTTTCTTCAACAATGAGTGAACATCCTATGTACAAATGATGAAGTAAAAACACAGTGCCATTCAGACCTTTACTGATATTTAAACAAACTATAGAGGAAAATTCCAAATAAACAATACCGACACAAAAAAGTAAGTGCTGTTTGAAACTACCGAGAAGTGACTTGCAGTTTAGTGAATCAAAGGTTTTCCTTATTCTTTAAACATTTTTTAATAACAGGCATGTCCTTCCTAGAGAAGCACATACCTTTCTCCTAATTTTATTCTTACCAAAGATTATATTCTATTTCTTTACAATTACATACTCTCCTCCACATCTGTGTTTATGTCTTACTTTTGGCTTTCTTTTTCTTTTTCTCTTTTTTTAAGAGATGGGGGACTTGCTATGTTGCCCAGGCTGTTCCAAGTGATCCTCCTGCCTTGGCCTCCCAAAGTGCTAGAATTACAGGTGTAAGCCACCATGCCCAGCCATTTTTGTTTCTCATGTTATTTTATAACTATTCTTGCCAAATATTTTTCTATTCTCATTTTCATCAAATAACTAGCTTTCTGTTTCCTTGATCACTAATTCACTTCTCTTCTTTGTTTTGTAGTTTGTTAACCTGCACTTTTATGTTTACTTATTTTCTTGGTAACTTCTTTGAGCTATTTTATTGTTTTCCCTTTCTTTCTTTTTTTTTTTTTTCTTTTTTCTTTTTTTTGGTCTTGCTCTGTCACCTAGGCTGGAATACAATGGTGTGATCACAACTCACTGCAGCCTCGAACTTATGGGCTCTAATGATCCTTTCCTGCCTCAACCTCCCAATTAGCTGGGACTACAAGCAAGCACCACCACGCTTGACTAATTTTTGTACTTTTTGTAGAGACAGGGTCTCACTCTGTTGCCCACGCTGGTCTTGAACTCCTTGCCCCACGTGATCTTCCCACTTCAGGCTCCCATAATGCTGGAATTACAGGTATGAACCACTATGCCTGGCCTTTTGGTCCTTTTCCAGCTTCTTACATTTGTATTAAACTCATTTATTTGCTCCTTTTTGTTTCTATCAAAATACCTTTAAGTTTCTAAACTGTACACTGAATGTCATTTCCTTTCTTTATGCTGCAGTTTTTACTTTTACTTCTTCTTTAAGCTAAGACTCCAATGTATGTTTTCAATGTCCAAATGGATATATTTTTTGTTATCTTTCATTTTTAAATTTCTGCATTATGGTCAGTGTCATTTGGAAGGCATTACTTCTGCCTTTTCAAATTTATAGTTTATTTTTGAAACCAAGTACCTGATAAGGTCTTCTGAATTTTCATGTTTTAGAGTAAACTGTAGTATCTAAAAGGAAAGTGTGTGTATGTATATACACATACACAGAAATCAACTGTTTGTATTTCATCTCATTTTAATTTTTCTACTGTTTCATACTCTTTAATATCGTCTCATTTTTATTTTAAAACATCTACTAAATTATATATGTAAAGAAAACATACAAAATATACTTTTTTTTTTTACTATTTATATTACACTTATAAATAGATGTGTTTAAAAACACATGACAAGAAGTTCCAAGTTGGCGTCAATCCCCACCACAGAAAACCAAAACCAAATATGCACCTCCAAAATCCTCCCCAGCAACAACCCAGAGCTCAGGTACAAGGGCGAGACCGTTCCCAGGGCCACAGAGAAGGGGAAAAACTTCAAGCAAAGGACAGGAGAATTAGACTTCCATATCCATGATGCCCCTCCCCCTATTACACCTGGCACCAGTCTCCCCACAGCTCATGGTTTCTACAATGGAAAAAGTGAAATTGAGGTGGTCAACCACTCCTCCAACTTCTTGGATTCCCAGGCAGGAGACCTCTCCATGCTTTAACCCATGGGTAGCCTCGTGACTGCCTGAACAGAGAACTAACCCTAAGGACAGGCAGAAACAAACAGGGTAGGCAGGACTACCATCCCCAGCCTCAGAAACCACTTTGTAACTCAGCCAAAGGGGTTGCCAAATCAGGGTGTCTGTTCACCAGCACCATGCTGCAGGAGGGAGTTCCCCAGGTCCCCTGGACACGAACACCTAGACAATCTTTCCTCACTGCTAGGGTAATCTCTTTAGGACCTCCTCCATTTAAGACAGGCAGAACTCTGATCACTTAGAAGAGTTAAACCTGGGCTTAACGCGCCACCTAGAGCCACAGGAGGCAGTGACAATTCACTAAGCAAGTATGTTCAATAAAAAGCAAAACAAGCCAGAGAAAACTAGAATAAATAACTAATCCTCTATTGCAAAAAACATAGATATATGCCCACAAGAAACAACAGCAAACAGAGGAATATGACCTCCCCAAAAGGGCAAAGCAAAAATCCAGAGCGTGACCCTATCTAGATGGCGACTTGTGAGCTCTCTGACCAGGAATTCAAAATAGCAGTTTTGGCTGGGCAAGTGGTGACTCAAGCCTGTAATCCCCGTGCTTTGGGATGCCGAGGTGGGCGGATCACTTGAGGTCAGGAGTTCCAGACTAGCCTGGCCAATGTGGTGAAAACCCATCTCTACTAAAAATACAATAATTCAGCTGGGGTAGTGGCTGGCACCTGTAGGTGGGAGGATTGCTTGACCCCAGGAGGTTGAGGCTGCAGTGAACCATGATTGTGCCACGTGTTGTCCAGCCTGGACAACAGAGCAAAACTCTGCCTCAATAAAAGAAAGAAAGAAGATAGAGAAAATTACCTCCAAAGACCAAATCTAAGAATGATGTTCAAGAGGAAGCTGACCAAGAGCAAGGGGTAGAAATCTTCAAAGAAGTGATAACAGAAAATGCCAAAAACAGGAGAAAGAGGTAAATATCCAGGTGCAAGAAGGCATTAGAACATCAAACAGATTCAACCCAACAAGACTATCCCAAGTCATCTAATAAGCAAACCTCAAGGGTCAAGGACAAAGAGAAGATCCTAAAACCAGTGAGAAATAAGAAACAACATATAAAAGACCTCCAATATGTCTGGCAACAGACTTCTCAATGGAAATCATACCGGACAGGAGGGAGTGGAATGACATTCTCAGTACTCAAAGAAATAAAAACTGTCATCCAAGGATATCGTATCCAACTGAACTGTCATTAAAATATTAAGGGGAGATAAAGTATTTCCCAGATAGAATTCACCACCACCAGACCCTTCTTGCAAGAAATGCTAAAGACAGTTCTTCAGCCTGAAAGAAAAAAACACTAACATGCAAAAGAAAACTTATTATTTTACATAAAAATGTATAAATTGGCCGGGAGCATTGGCTCATGCCTGTAATCCAAGCAGCTTGGGAGGTTGACGCTGGCAGATCACCTGAAGTCACAAGTTTGAGACCAGCCTGGCCAACATGGCAAAACCCCATCTCTACTAAAAGTACAAAAATTAGCTGGGTGTGGTGGCGGGCAACTGTAATCCCAGCTACTCGGGAGGCTGATGCAGAAGAATTGCTCTAACCGGGGAGGCAGAGGTTGCAGTGAGCTGAGATCGCACCACGGCACTCCAGCCTGGGAGACAGAGTGAGACTCCATCTCAAAAAAAAAAAAGTATAAATTTGAGACAACTAAAAGTTAAAACGTGGGGGTAGGAATTAAACTGTAAAACTTTTGTGGGGGTTTTGGACTTGTTTGTTTCTGTTATTTGGGATCTAAGATAAGTTGTCATCTCTTTTAAATAACTCATATCTATAAAAACTGTTTTGTAAGCTTCATGGTAACCACAGCACAGTTTTTATAATAGATCCACTACAAGTAAAAAGCAACAAATTAAAACATGCCAAGAGATAATCACTTAATCACAAAGGAAGACAGTAAGAAAGGAAGAAAGAGACAAGTCTCAAAACAACCAGAAAACAAGCAACAAAATAGCAGTAGTAAGTCCTTACTTATCAATAATAACACTGAATGTAAATGTTCTCACTTCTCCGGCTAGAAGACATGAGTGACTGAATGGATAAAGAAGCAAAAACCAACTACATGCTACCTTCAGGAAACCCATTTCACCTCTAAAGACACATGTAGACCGAAAGTGAAGGGGTGGAAAAAGATATTCCATGCAAATGGAAAATTTTAAAAAGCAGGACTATCTATACTTATATAAGATAAAATATGCTACAAATCAAAGACTATAAAAAAGAAAAGGAGGGTCACTATGTAATGATAAAGGCATCAGTTCAGGAAGAGAATATAACAGTTATAAATATCTGTTCACCTGGCCGGGCACGGTGGCTCACACCTGTAATCCCAGCACTTTGGGAGGTCGAGGTGGGCGGATCATGAGGTCAGGAAATCCAGACCATCCTGGATAACACGGCGAAACCCCGTCTCTACTAAAAATACAAAAAATTAGCCGGGCGTGGTAGTGGGTGCCTGTAGTCCCAGCTACTTGGGAGGCTGAGGTAGAAGAATGGCGTGAACCTGGGAGGCGGAGCTTGCAGTGAGCAGAGATGGCAGTGAGCAGAGATCGCACCACTGCACTCCAGCCTGGGCGACAGAGCAAGACTCCGTCTCGAAAAAAATAAAAATGAATAAATAAATAAATTTGTGCACCCAACACCAGAGCTCCCAAGTATATAAAGCAAACATTAATAGCTCCAAAGAGAAAGTTAGACTATAATACAATAATAGTAGAGGCTTTTAACACCTCACTCTCAGTAATGGACAGATCATCCACATGGAAAATTAACAAATAAATGGCAGTTAAACTACACAAGATCTAATAGGTCTAACTGACATTTAAAGAAAATTTCGGCTGGGCATGGTGGCTCACTCCTGTAATCTCAGCACTTCGGGAGGCCAAGGTGGGAGGATCACTTCATGTCAGGTGTTCGAGACCAGCTTGGACAAAATGGTGAAACCCCATCTCTACTAAAAATACCAAAAAAAAATTAGCTAGGTGTAGTGGTGCATGCCTGTAATACCAGCTATTCGGGAGGCTGAGGCAGGAGAATTGCTTGAACCCAGGAGGCAAAGGTTGCAGTGAGCTGAGGTCATACCATTGCACTCCAGCCTGGGTGACAAAAAAAAAAAAAAAAAAAAAAAAAAATTCACCCAACTGCTATCAAATGCAGCAGTTTTACCAGTACAAGGAACATTCTCCAGAGTAGACCATACCTTAAGCCACAAACCAAGTCTGTATCGAGTCTGATTTCTATTAAAAATAAACAAGTCTGATTTCTATTTGAAAAAATAGAAATCATATCAAGTATATTTTCTGACCACAATGGAATAAAACTACAGAAATCAATAACAAGAGGAATCTCAGAAAAATACACAAACACATGGAAATTAAACAACATGCTCCTGAATAACCAATGGGTCAAAGAAAAAGTTAAGAAAGAGCTGGTGCAGTGGTACATGCCTTTGTACAAGTTACTCAAGAGGCTGAGGCTGGAGGATCACTTGTATCTAGGAGTTCTGGGCTATAGTGTGGTATGTCAATTAAGTGTCCACACTAATTTCAGCATCAATACAGTGACCTCCTGGGAGCAGGGGATCATCAAGTTGCCCAAGGAGACTGGGAAGTGGCCCAAGTTGGAAACAGGGCAGGTCAAAACTTGCATGCTGATGAGTAATGAGCTATGCCCAGGCAACACAGTATAGGCAACATAGCAAGATCATCTCTTAAGAAAAAAATAAAAGAATAAATTTTTTTTTCTCTTTTGAGACAGGGTCCTGCTCCATTGCCCAGGCTGGAGTACAGTGATGTGATCACTGCTCACTGCAGCCTCAAACTCTCAGGCTCAAGTGATCTCCCTGCCTTAGCCTCCTGAGTAGCTGGGACCACAGGCATGTGCCACCACACTTGGTTAATTTTTTATTTTTATTTTTGTAAAGACTGTTTTTGCCATGTTGTCCAGGCAAGTCTCGAAATCCTGGACTCAAGAGATCCACCTACCTTGGCCTCCCAAAGCACTGAGATTACAGGAGTGAGTCACCACACCTGGCCTAGAAAAAGGAAATTTTAAAATTTCTTGAAACAAATGAAAATGGAAATATGGCATACCAAAGCCTATGGGATACAGGAAAAGCAATACTAAGAGGGTAGTTTATAGCAACTAATGCCTATATCAAAAAAGAGGAAAAACAAATAAAACAACCTAACGATACACCTCAAGAAACTAGAAAAGCAAGAACAAACCAAACCCAAAATTAGTAGAAGGAAAGAAACAATAAAGATCAGAGCAGAAATAAATGAAAAGAAATCAACAAAATGAAAAGGTAGTTTGGTGGTTTGTTTTTTGTTTTGTTTTGTTTTTGTTTTTGTTTTTTGTTTTTTAGACAGGGTCTCATTCTATTGCCCAGGCTAGAGTACAGTGGCACCATCCCCGCTCACTGCAACCTCCACCTCCCAAACTCAAGCCATCCTCCCACCAAATTGCTGTGACTACAGGTGTGCCCCTCTACACTCAGCTAATTTTTGCATTTTTTATAGAGATGGGGTTTCGCCATGTTGCCCAGGCTGGTCTTGAACTCATGAGCTCAAGTAATCTGCCCATTTCAACCTCCCAAAATGCTGGGATTACAGGCCTGAGCCGCCATGCCTGACCTTGTTTTTTGAAAAGATAAACAAAATCAACAAAACTTTATCTAGACTAAGAGAAAAAGAGAAGATCCAAATAAATAAAATCAGAAATGAGAAAGGAGATACAACAACTGAGACCTTAGAAAGGATTATTAGATACTATTTGAAAGGAGTTATTTAGCTTGCCTTAGATAGATAACAAGGGAAGGGTGCCAGAGAGTCCCTGGCCCATGGTCAATGCCTCATTCTCACATAACATAAAAAGCAGCCTGAGAGGCCAGCGGTGGCTCACGCCTGTAATCCCAGCACTTTGGGAGGAGGAGGCAGGTGGATCACCTGGTCAAGAAATCGAGACCATCCTGGACAACATGGTGAAACCCCGTCTCTATTAAAATACAAAAATTAGCTGGGCGTGGTGGCGCGCGTCTGTAATCCCAGCTACTCTGGAGGCTGAGGCAGGAGAACCGCTTGAACCTGGGAGGCAGAGGTTGCAGTGAGCTGAGATCGCGCCACTGCACTCCAGCCTGGCGACAGAGCAAGACTCCCTCTCAAAAAAAAAAAAAAAAAAAAAAAAAAAGAAAGAAAGTAAAAAAAAAAAGCAAAAAAGCAGCCTGAGAAAAAATTTAGGCTGATAAGGGAACTAACACAGGGTGCTGTGCCTAGAGACATGCCCATGGTGGCACAGATAGTAAAACCTCTGGCCCTTTTGGATACAAACCTGCACAAACCTCCAGCTCACTCAGATAAGAGAACAAGGCCTGGCACAGAAATGCCTTTGTCCATTGTATACTCAGCAGGTTCTGAGAAAAAGTTCCTTCTCCTTTTGTGGGCATGGGCACAGTGGGTTCCGGTGGGTTCTAGTGGGCACTCTATTTTCCTTTATTTGGACTGTAAGTCCGGCTTCTATGAATTATCACTTCAACCCCTGATTGGTCCCAGGCTAAGGTCCTGGGCCAAGCTTTCAATTCAGCTTCTGACAGGTCCTGGGCCAAGCTGAGCAGCAGCTATGAATCATCATTTCAGCTCCTGACTGGTCGGTCGGCCAAGGTCCCTGGGCCAAGCTGAGTCACGTGTTCTCCAAGACAGCCCAGGAACTAAGCACATTCCTTCCCCTTCCCAGTCCATAAAACCTGGGAGCCCAGCCTCATAGTGGGCACCCCACTTGACCCCCTCTCTGCTGGCAAAGAGCTTTCTTCTTTCGCTTATTAAACTTTTGCTCTAACCTGACCTTTGTGTCTGTACTCCTTAATCATCTTGGAGGTAGGACAAAGAACTCCAGGTGTTATCTCAGACAAGAAGAGACTGTTACATCTTCGTGCATCGCTGAGACTACAACACTATTATGAACAACTATACGACAAATTTCAAAACCTAAGAGAAATGGATAAAGTCCTGAACCTATAAAACCTACCAAGATTCAACCATGAAGAAATAGAAAACCTCAACAAACCAATAAGATCCAAGCCATCATAAAAAGTCTCCCATCAAAGAAAAGCCTTGAACCTGATGGATTTACTGCTGAATTGTATCATTAAAGAACTAATACCAATCCTACTCAAACTCCTCAAAAAAACCGAAGAGGAAGGAATACTTCCAAACTCATTCTACAAGGCCAGCGTAAGTTACCCTAATACCAAAATGAGAGGAAGACACAACCAAAAAAAGAAAACTACATGCCAGTATCAACGATAAACATAATGTAAAAATCCTCAACAAAATAGTAGCAAACAAAATTCAACAACACATTGAAAAAGTCATTCACCATGATCAAGTGGAATTTATTCCAGGGATACAAAGATGGTTCAACACATGCAAACCAACAAACATGATACAATCACATTAACAGAGTCAATAACAAAAACCATTACTTCAATGGATGCCAAAAAAGTATTTGATAAAACTCAACATCCTTATATGATTTAAAAAAAAAAACTCATCAAAAAGGGTATAGGAGAAACTACCTCAAAATAATAAAGGCCATGTATGACACACCCATAGCTAATAGCATACTCAACACAGATAAATTGAAGGCCCTTCTCTAAAGGCTATAACAAGATAAGGATGCCTACTTTCACTGCTATTATTCAGCATAATACCAGAAGTCCTGGCCAGAGCAATTAGGCAAGAGAAGAAATGAAGGGCATCCAAATTGGAAAGGAAGAAGTCAAACTAGCCTTGTTTCCAGATGACATGATCTTATAATTACAAAAACCTAAAGACTCCACCAAGAACACTATTAGAATTGATAAATGAATGTAGTAAAGTGGCAGGGTACAAAACAACATACAAAAATCAGGAGCATTTATATATGTCAACAGTGACTGATCTGAAAAAGAAATCAAGAAAGCAGGGCCAGGCATGGTGGCTCATGCCTGTAATCCCAGCACTTTGGGAGGCCAAAGTGGGCAAATCATCTGAGGTCAGGAGTTCGAGACCAGTCTGACCAACATGGAGAAACCCTGTCTCTATTAAAAATACTAAATTAGCCAGGCATGGTGGCACATGCCTGTAATTCCAGCTACTCGGGAGGCCGAGGCAGGAGAATCGCTTGAACTTGGGAGGCGGAGGTTGTAGTGAGCTGAAATCGGGCCACTGCACTCCAGCCTGGGCAGCAAGATCAAAACCCCATCTCAAAGAAAAAAAAAAAAAAGAAAGAAAGCAATCCCATTTACAATAGTTACAAAATACATAAGACACCTAGGAATCAATCTAATCAGAGAAGAAATATCTATACAAGGCCGGGCACGGTGGCTCACACCTGTAATCCCAGCACTTTGGGAGGTGGAGGTGGGTGGATCACAAGGTCTGGAGTTCCAGACCATCCTGGCCAACATGGTGAAACCCCGCCTCTACTAAAAATACAAAAAAAAAAAAAAAATTGAGCTGGTCATGCATGGTGGCATGCGCCTGTAGTCCCAGCTTCTCAGGAGGCTGAGGCAGGAGAATCGCTTGAACCTGGGAGGTGGAGGTTGCAGTGAGCTGAGATCGTGACACTGTACTTCAGCCTGGCAACAGAGCGAGACTCCATCAAAAAAAAAGAAAGAAAGAAAGGAAGGAAGGAAGGAAGGAAGGAAGGAAGGAAGGAAGGAAGGAAGGAAGGAAGGAAGGAAGGAAGGGTCCATACAAAGAACAAAGGAACACTATAAAATTCTGATGAAAGAAATAGAAGAAGACAAAAATGAAAAGATATTCCATGCTCATGGTGTGGAGGAATTAATATTGTTAAAATGACAATACTACTCAAAGCAATTTACGCATTCAATGCAATCCCTCTGAAAATACCAATGATATTCTTCACAGAAATAGGAAAAAAATTCTAAGTAATTGTTTCCTTTCAAAGTAATTTGCCTTTATAGGTCCTCTACCCATCGACATACATTTCAGAATTTTAGTTTCTCAATTTCTAAAATAAGGAATACAGCTGTGATTTGATTGGAATTCTTATAGATCAATGTGGGAAGAATAGACATTTTAACAGTATTGAGATTTATGACTCATACATTCCATTGATTGAGGTCTCTTATTTATTTTAACAATATTTTGTAGTTTCGTAGTTTTCAAACGTTTCTTTTTTTTTGCAGGTTTATCCCTAAGTACTACACGCTTTGATATTTGCAATAATATCAAAATTATGGTAATATTAATGTAAATGTTTCATTTTTTCCTCCAGTAATTGTCAGGTAGCTTTAAATCATAATTTAATTGTATGATAAAATGGGGTTTTGAGAAACGTATACACATTGTATATATACATATTTTTCAGTTTGGCAGATTGACTCCACTATCATATCATAATTTAAAATTGCACTAATTACCACCAGCCTGCTCTCAAGGACAATACATCAAAATATGTATCATGTTTCAGTTTATTTAGCATCATGAAACTCTCATATTGCACTGACTTTTGTAAACCTGGAATAAAACAATAATGTAAATATCAGCTCACAGGCAACATATGGGTACATGTGACAATTTTCTAGATATCGACCTTTCACTATTTAATTCTCTGTTTATATTGTCGATTTTTTCCCTCCTCTTGAAACTCTCTTACACTGCTTATTAAATTTTGGTTCAATTCTCTCCCTACTTTTTCCAATAATCTACTTTCTAATATTTTACTGATGCTGTGCTCCTTTTCATTTGGACACTTCAAAAAAGCTGCATAATTTCTCCTTTGTATTAAAATGCAAATCCATATCCAAAATAAATGAGTGCAGGGACCAAACAGATGTTTGTGCAGTGTGTCCATGAGCAATATTATCCACAATAATCAAAGGGAAGGAGCAGCCCATGTGAATATTGATGGATGAGTAGTTAAAAAAATGTGGTATATACGGCAACGTCATAATATTCGGCCTTAAAATATATTCTGAACATGCTATGAAATAGATGAAACTTGAAGATATGCCAAGTGAAATAAGCCAGTTCGAGAAATTCAAACATTCTATATCATGCCATTTCTGTGAGATACTTTGTGAAATTTGTAGAGACAGAAAGTAGAATGGTGATTGCTACGGGGAGGGGTAGGGAGAGGAATAGGAAGTTGGTGTTCAATGAGTACAGAGTTTTAGTTGGAGAAGACAAGTTTTGGAGGTCTATGGTGGTGACTGTTGCACAACAGTGCAAATATACTTAATGCCACAAAACCGTGCACTTAAAGTGATTAAAAACGTAAATCTTTTGTTCTGTATATCTTTCCAGAATTATAAACCTGTAATCACAGTATAGAAATAGAACATGTTATATAGCTTTAGGTGATGATATTTTACACATTTGCACATATAAAATGCTAAACAAATTAAACATGGAATGAAGATTTGTCCTTAAATATAATTTACAAGAAGACTTTGATATTTGTTTTTCACAAGTGAAGCATTCTTATAAACTGTCATGACCTTTTGGGGGAACCTCTGGAAAAAATGGAGAAACTCTGAAGCTACATTCTCCCTAACCTCTCTTTACAGGGAGCTCCTGCAGCTCCTACATAAATGAGTGGCTGAGATTCTTGATTGCATAGCAGAACTTCTCATCCAAACCCTTTCCCTTTTTAGTGTCTGTGTATCAGTATAAAAGTTCTGTAAACTGTAGTTCCTTATTTTAATCCCAAAGCACAGTAACAATATATTTCATCCTAGCATTGGCAGTTTCTGTGAGTGTTTTGTTTAATTCTTAAAACTCTATCTTTGGGATTCCAAAGAGCCTAAAAAGTAAAATATTTTAAAAAGGGGAAAGAGACAAAGAGAAAGAAACTAAAATCAATAGCTCATTCTGTCACTGTTATTAAACACCAGAATACCTTTCTGTTAATCTAATTAAAATTAGTGACATCATTTAGCATTTATGTCTTGAACAAAAGTTTGGAATCCTGAAAAAGAAATTTAATTTGCTAATAAATATATTTGAGTGGAATTGAAATCCTTATATATTACTTCAAATAAGAACACAACATGAATTATGATATAGAAAATTCTATCTCTCATTGTCCAAAATCTAATAGTTAAATTGAACTTATCGAATAACATTATTTGCCAGGCATGTGGCTTACATCTGGAATCCCAATACTTTAGGAGGCAAAGGCAGGTGGATTGTTTGAGCTGAGGAGTTGCAGACCAGGTTTGGCAGTACAGTGAAACCCAATCTTGAAAAAAAAAAAAAAAAAGCCAGGTGTGGTGGCTTGCCTGTAGTCCCAGATACTCAGGAGGATGAGGTGGGAGGATCACGTGAGCCTGGGGAAGCTGGGACTGCAGTGCACCATGATTGTGTCACTGCACTCCAGCTTGGGCAACAGACTGAGACCCTATCTCAAAGAAAGAAAGAGAAAGAGAACAAAAGAACAAGAGAAAGAAAGCAAGAAAGCAGGAAGGAAGGAGGGAAGGAAAGAAGGAAGGAAGGAAGGAAGGAAGGAAGGAAGGAAGGAAGGAAGGAAGGAAGGAAGGAGAAAGAAAGGAAGGAAGGAAGGAAGGAAGGAAAAATAATGTTTTTGGTGCCAATAATCTTTGTGAAATTATACATGGAATTTTGCTTTAATAAAATAGATTTAACTAAGTTGTGACATGATTTAAGTGTACTGACCCTAGCAATCAGAGACCTCCGAATCTGCACAATGACTTGACAGTTACATTTGACAAGAATTGATTCTCCTATCATACATAGAGCATAGTCACAATTTCAGAACTCCAACTTTCCCTATGCTATTTGTGCACATTGCTTAACATCTCTAAGACTGGATATTTTTACTCTTAAAATACTGCTAATAATAGTAACTAGTTTTTATAACGTGTATCAAAAGCATTATACTTTAAGGCAAATAGTAATTTCTCAGTAAATATTTGCTAATGTGTGTTTTAGTACAAACAGGAAAATTGGATTGTGATATTTATGACACTGTTGATTCTCCTTCTAGAAACATTTAATTGTTTCTAAAACTTGTTTTCAAGTAGAGCAGTATTTTGTGTTCAAATTGAAAATACTATGTGTTCATACTTTTTTTTTTAAAGTATTCCTTGAATATTTTCATAAAAAAATTCCTAAATGAGCTTGAGCAAGGAGGACAGGAGAGATCAGTAAAATAAGGCTTTGTGGCATAGGAGACATTTGGTGGAGAGCTTTCAGCTCAAATAAGATTTGGAAAAAAAAAAAAGAGAGAATTTTTATAACAAACGTAAAGGCAGGATTTACCCTGATGAGCTTGTGAAGAAAATACAGAGTATAACGAAATCCAAAAGAGACTAATCAGTCAAAGTAGTTTTGAAGGAAATATCTCGAAGAGAGAGAACATAAAATGAAGATCAGGTATGTAATTATTTTAATAATCTACCCATGAGATAGAAAGCACTGGTTTTTTTGAATTGATCACAAAGGGAAAATAGTTTCAAGAACCATTCTTTGTTCAGCCTAAAGCAGATTTTACATTTTGAAACAATGACATATTGTGCTAAGTAGATAATATCCACATTTGTGTGTATATGAACAATTCTGTTCTCAATAAAAACACTTTATTCACACAAGTGATGATTATCTGCATTTGATTTAGTGCTGAAAGGCCAAAGGGGGACTAATAAAATTTTAGAAATGCAAGCGGCTTAACTGGAAAATCATGATCATATTCAACTCATCATGACTGAAATAAGAAAACAAAGCAAAAAATAAATAAGAAAAAAATGGACTACATGAACATTTGCTTCTCTCCTAAGAATCAAAACGCTTAATTTGCTGTGGCTTAAAAGCATCTAGGTCCACAAGCCATGCAAAAGTCTACTGTTTCTGGGAGATAAGAAGAAGCAAAACACATCAGCTTTCAGAGAAGGTTAAGAAACCTCTCACACCCTACTCCACCCCACCTGAGACCAGGCAAAGGATCACTGCTTCTAGGGCACGGATGGAGGAAAAATACTTCTCCATCAGGAGAGGAACAAGGATTTTTTGGGGCCCAGGATTTTGCACTAATGCAGAGTCGTGCTACTGTGGTAAAGGGTTGGAAAATCTCCATCCAGTGACCACAGACAAAGGTGCATTGTTCCTATGGAAGGAGAAAGAAAAGAGTTAGCCCTTATTGTGGGTTTGAAAACTTTCAATGATATAAATCAAAGGTTTTCTACCACTGAAGTGGGAGGAGGCAAGATATTATTTCTTCCTCAAAAACCAACACAGATAAGGGACAGTTTGACTCCCACTGGAATAAGAGTCACGAAGTGCTAAAAATATCCCTTCTCTGAGACTCCGATGATGAAACTGGCTCCAAAATAACATGAATCATCCCTCTGCTCCCAACCTCAATTTTCTGCATAGTCACACACACAAGAAATGATGTTCTACAGTTAGAGAGGAACAAGAAAGTGGAGAGAGACCCTCTCTGTGACATAGGTGGTAAGGACTACCAGAAGGTAACTGTGGAACAGGAGCATTGGCATATGCCCTGCAGAGCCTAAGGCCCCACACAAGGCACAAGGTATTGCAGCCTACTGCTGGAGAAATTGAAGTTACATGGTTCACTGAATGTTTCAGACACCACAGCAAAAATCAGCCTTTGTTCCTGCCCACACTAATAGCATGACACAAACCAAAATGAAACAGAAACATAAAACAATCTTGACATAAGTAATTATCTCACGAGCTACTGTTTTTGTACATCTGATGATTTGCATTTTTTTAGAAACTGGGAGACACATAAAAGCAAGTTAGAAATTTGAGTTATGAGTTATAATATTTTCAAAAGATAAAAAGTCAACAGAATCAAATTCAGAGATAATTCAGATGTTGGAACTAAATGCAAGTAATTTAAATAATAATGATCAAAATGTTAAAGGATCTAGTTAAAAAAAAGACATGCATGGAAAAATGAGGAATTTCAGCAGAGATGGGAACAGTAAAAGGCAAAAGCTAGAAATAAGTGAAAGCTTGAGAACAGAGATGAAGAATTACATCAACAAGCTGATTAGCAGACTGGTCATCAGAGTTAAGAAAGAAGCAGCAAATTTTATATTAGGCCAACACAAATTATTTGAATGGCAGCACAAAGGGAAGAAAGAGGAAAACAAAATAAACCAATGAACCAAGCAAATAAAATACTCCGGTGAGTCCAAGAATTCTCTGCTAATACGAAATTCACTAAAATACAATTAATTGGAATTCCAGAAGGAGATTAAAAACAGTGTGAGAGAAGAAAAATTTGAAAAAGATGACTGAGGACCCCAAGCAACCTCAAATAGCTCCAAGAAAGATTAATAAAAAATTTAAAGAACGCTAGAATAATCACACTAGTCTAACTGATGAAAACCAACGATTAGCATAAATCTTGAATTCAGTCACAGAAAAATAGGAACATTGTGTACAGAGATAAACAAAAACAAACATTACAGTGAACTGCTTGTCAGCAACTCTACAAGTCACAAACCAATGATACAAAATTTTTAAATAACTAAAAAAAAATCAGTCCCCAATCTTATATCCATTAACTATATAACTAAAATAACAATTAAATGAAGACATTTTCAGATTAACACTGGAAGAGTCCCTTGCTAACAGGTCTGCACTAAAATAAACGTCAAAACGATTTCTTGAGGCAAAAGGAATATGGAAGCAGATGAATGTTGAAACTACTCAAAGAAATAAAGAGTGCCAGGGAAGATATAAAGATATGTAGCCCAATTATTTTACATTGCTGTAAAGATCATGGATTGTCTAAATTTTTTTTAAAAAAAGAGTAACTTCACATCATGGAATTCATAATATTTGAGACTATAATGCATGACATAAATAGTGTAAAGGAGGGAGGAAACAGAAATATACAATTTAAGGTTTTTATACCATAGTTGATATAATATAAACTGTAGGTTACAGTAATAAGCTAGAATAGGTATTGAAATCTCTAGAGAAACAATAAACATTTTTAAAAGATTGTATGTGCATTAATGTTTTCATAGAACTTTTAGCTTTTATTTATTTGTTTTTATGTTATTTATTTATTTATTTATTTTTGAGATGCAGTCTCGACCTGGAGTGCAATGGCGTGATCTCAGCTCACTACAACCTCCGCCTCTCAGATTCCAATGATTCTCCTGCCTCAGCCCCCCGAGTAGCTGGGATTACAGGTGCATAGTGTGTGGATATTTTCTTCCATTCTGTAGGCTGTCTGTTCAATCCCTTGATAGTTTTTCATGCTGTGCAGAAGAAGCTATTTAGTTTAAATAAATCCCACTTGTCAGTTTTCATTTTTCTGGCAATTGCTTTTGAGTACTTACCCACAAATTCATTGCGAAGTGCAACGTCCAGAAGAATATTTCCTAGTTTTTCTTCCAGGATTTTTGCAGTCAGAAGTTGTAATCTTATGCCAATGGGTCTTATTAATCAAATGACTCCACAGTGAGAATCATTACTCTGAAAAATCAATTTTGTTATAATGATGGAAATTTAAATATTTGAAAGTAAAAACAGATGCCACTTTATTGCTAGAATTCTACAAGGCAAATTGCTATTAGAGAGGCAGAGGAAATATATATATATCTCCAAAATATAATTTGCGGTGAAATAAATAGAAGCACATTATAAATAAACTTACCTGATTTTACAAACTAACCTGTAAAGGGATTTCTACTCATTTTTCTATTGCCTGCAATGCGCTTTCTTCTAGATCCAATTTATAATTTTGTACATCACCAATTTGTCTTCACCTGTGTGTTCTTTCCATAAGCATCTTAAGATTTAATATTTCTTCTTCCAACATATTTTTATCCTCCTGAAATTTTTTACATTCCTGTTGTACTTTTTTTCATAGATTATAACTCCCATTGAATAACTTGATTTTATTTAGTCAAATAGACATATTTTGAAGATACAGCTCCCAGCTGTGTTGTAAGATCATCAAACTACATTAATAAAATAATACAGCTTGATAATGAAGGAGGCTGAGAATAATCTCATACAAAACCAGTAACAAAATTTGAAATATATTTACTTGCAATAAAATGTTATCTATAACATACATTCTTTAAATGTTAACCCATAAGTTACTCAGAAATTCAAGAAGAAAGTAAAAGCCACCATGAGTCACAATCATATATTCTTTACTATCATCTTTGCCACAGAACTTCTGCACTTGATCTTTCTTTTATTTTTCTGATAATCTGTGTTTGTTCCTCCTTAAATGGCTCCAAGTTAACTCTTATTAGAAAGTTTCGAACCCCTTTCTCTCATCATCATGCCCCAAAATTTGTCAAAAAAAAGTTTCTGAGATATTATATTGAGTTATTTAGGCCAAAGTCAATAAATGGATCTTAGAATAAGACTTTGAAAATAATGTAATACTCTATGCTAGGCATGGCGGCTCATGCCTGTAATTCCAGCACTTTAGGAGGCTGCGGCAGAAAGATCACATTAGGCTGGGAATTTGAGACCAGCCAGAGCAACATAATGATACCATACTCTCAACAACAACAACAAAACCACATTTAAAAAATTAGCCAGGCATGGTGCCTTATGCTTGCAGCTCCAACTAGTTGGGAGACCAAGGCAAAAGGATGGATTGCACTCAGAGTTCATGGCGGTGGTGAATTACGACAAAATTACTGCACTTCTGTCTGGATGAGAGACAAAGACCATATCTCAAAAAAACACAAAATAATCATATAAATAAGGATTCTAATGCCATAAGCCTTTTCCTAGGTTGTAAATGTTTTATGCTAATTTGAATTGCATTTTAAAACATAAAGTCCTCCTCAAGATGGCTTGTGGAGGTAACCAAGAAGCCCGCAGTGCCATACAAGCCCTGAGGCATGGACTGGAGCCCTAAAGCAAGTACACACCCTACCACTGAGCCTGCTGCTCATTTCCTCTGTCTGGCTCCATTTGCAGCACAATTGTTGCACTGAGGCTTGTGCATACCTGGCAAGGCCAAGCTGGATCAAAGAGCAATGAGCCAAATCTGCAAGGGTGTGCCAGGAGCCGGTGGACCAGCACACCAACCTCACTCGCTGCCGTTCAGGATACATCATTTCTTCTATCCTAGAGGTAGGGCCTCAGTGCCATCTGCTTTCCTCAGGCCTCTGCTCCAGCAGCCATCAGGTGGCAGGCACTCAGGCTGTGGGAACCTGACCATCCCTGCTTCCTTCAGTGGGTGAGGTTGGTGACTGGTCCAACTGCTACACGCACACCCTTGCCAAGGTGGCAGGCTGTTCTTTGAACCAGCTTGGCCTTGCCTGTCATACACAGGCCCCAGCTACCCACGTACCGCTCTGAGTGAGTTGTCCTGCCTGAGGCCAAATTCTAAGTCTGGAAAGGGCCACAGAAAGCCTAGACCCCTGGATTGCAATCCTGGCTGCTTTCTTCACTTGAACACAAAGTTCTCCTTCAGACAGCCTGAGGTCTGCCTCTTGACAACAAAGAAGCCTGCAGTGCCATCTGAGCCCTGGGGAATTGACTGGAGCCCTAAAGGCAACGCACACCCTGTTCCTGAGCCTGCTGCTCCTTTCCTGTATATGGCCCCATTTGTAACACAATTGTTGCACTGAGGTATGTGCATGCCAGGCAAGACCAAGCTGGCTCAAAGAGCAACCAGCCAACTCTGCAAGGGTGTGCCAGGAGCCCGTGGACCAGCCACCAACCTCACTCGCTGCCAGTCAAGGTACATAATTTCTTCTACCCTAGTGGCAAGGCCTCAGTGTCATCTGCTTTTCCTCGGGCCTCTGCTCCATCAGCCATCGGGTGGCAGCCACTCAGGCTGTTGGAATCTGGCCATCTCTGCTTCCTTCAGTAGGTGAGGTTGCTGGCTGGTCCACCGGTTCCAGGTGCACCATTGCAGTGGTGGCTGGTTGTTCTTTGAGCCAGCTTGGCCTCACCTGGCATGCAGAGGCCCCAGCTACTGAAATGCTCCTCTGAGTGAGCTTGTCCTGCCTTGGGCCAAATTCTAAGTCTGGTCAAGGCCACTGAAGGCCGAGTCCTCTGGGTGGTAATCCTGGCTGCTTTCTGTTTTGGAACATGCAGTCCTTCTCAAGAAGGCCTGTGGTCTGCCTCTTTAAAACCAGAAGCCCGCAGTGCCATACGAGCCCTGAGGCATGGACTGGAGCCCCAAAGGCACTGCACACCCTGCTCCTGAGCCTGCTGCTCATTTCCTCTATATGGCTCCATTTGTAGCACAGTTATTGCACTGAGGCTTGTGCATGCGGGGCAAGGCCAAGCTGACTCTAAGAGCAACCAGCCACTTCTCCAAGGGTGTGCCAGGAGCTGGTGAACCAGCCACCAACCCCACTGACTGCCGGTCGGGTACATCAGTTCCTCTACCCTAGAGGTAGGGCCCCAATGCCTTCCGATTTTCCTCAGGCCTCAGCTCCATCAGCCATCAGGTGGCAGACAGTCCGGCTGTTGGAACCCGGCCATCCCTACTTCCTTGAGTGGGTGAGGTAGGTGGCTACTGCAACTGATCCAGGTGCACCCTTGCAGAAGTGACTGGTTGCTCTTTGAGCCACCTTGGTTTTCCCTGGAATGCACAGACCCCAGGCACCAACATGCTGCTCTGAGTGAGCTGGTCCTGCCTGGGGCCAAATTCTAAGTCTTGCCAGGGCCACAGAAGACCTAGGCCACTGGGTGGAAATCCTGGCTGCTTTCTGCACTTGAACATAAAGTCTTCCTCAAGATGGCCTGTCTTCTGACCCTTGGCAGGAAAGAAGCCCAGAATGCCATCTGAGCCCTGAGGAATTGAGTGGAGCCCTAAAGGCAGGGCACACTGTGCTCCTGAGCCTGCTGCTCATTTCCTCTATATGGCTCCATTTGTAAGACAATTGTCACAATGAGGCTTGTGCATGCAGGAAAAGGCCAAGCTGGCTCACGGAGCAACCAACCACCTCTGCAAGGGTGTGCCAGGAGCCCATGGACCAGCCACCAATCTCACTGCCAGTCAGGGTACGTCATTTCTTCTACCCCAGGGGTAAGGCCTCAGTGCCATCTGCTTTTCCTCAGGTCTCTGCTCCATCAGCCATCAGCAGGCAGCCACTCAGGCTGTTGGAATCCGGCCATCCCTGCTTCCTTGAGTGGGTGAGGTTGATGGCTGCTCCACCTGTTCCGGGTGCACCCTTGCAGAGATGGCTGGTGGCCCTTTGAGCCAGCTTGGCCTTGCCTGGCATGCACAGACTGCAGGTACCAAAGTGCTGCTCTGAGAGAGCTTTTCCTGCCTGGGGCCAAATTCTAAGTCTGGCCAGGGCCACAGAAGGCCGAGTCCCTTGGGTGGAAATCCTGGCTGCTTTCTGCACTTGAACATAAAGTTCTCCTCAAGATGTCATGTGGTCTCTCTATTTGCAACCAAGAAGCCCGCAGTGCCATCTGAGCCCTGAGGAATTGACTGGAGCCCTAAAAGCAGTGCACACCCTGCTCCTGAGCCTGCTACTCCTCTCCACTATACGGCTCCATTTGTAAGACAATTGTTGCACTGAGGCTTGTGCATGCCACACAAGGCCAAGCTGGCTCAAAGAGCAACCAGCCACCTCGGCAAGGGTGTGCCAGGAGCCAGTGGACCAGCCACAAACCTCACTCACTGCCGCTCATGGAACATCAGTTCTACCGTAGAGGTAGGGCCCCAGTGCCATCTGCTTTTCCTCAGGCTTCTGCTCCATCAGCCATCAGGTGGCAGCCACTCAGGCTGTTGGAAACTGGCCATCCCTGCTTCCTTGAGTGGGTGAGGTTGGCAGCTGCTCCACCTGCTCCAGGTGAGCTTGCCCTGCCTGAGGCCAAACTCTAAGTCTGGTCAGGGCCACAGAAGACCTAGGCCCCTGGGTGGAAATTCTTTCTGCTTTCTGCACTTGAATATAATAAAGTCCACCTCAAGATGGCCTGTGGTCTGCCTCTTGGCAAAGAAGAAGCCCGCAGTGCCATCTGAGCACTAAGGCATTGACTGGAGCCCTAAAGGCAGCTCATACCCTGCTCCTGAACCTGCCGCTCCTTTCCTCAATATGGCTCCATTTGTAAGTCAATTGTTGAACTGAGGCTTGTGCATGCCAGGCAAGGCCAAGCTGGCTCAAAGAGCAACCAGCCACCTCTGCAAGGGTGTGCCAGGAGCAGGTGGACCAGCCACCAACCTCACCCACTGCTGCTCGTGTACCTCATTTCTTCTACCTAGAGGTAAGGCCTCAGTGCCATCTGCTTTTCCTCAGGCCTTTACTCCGTCAGCCATCAAGTGGCAGCCAGTCTGGCTTTTGGGACCTGGCCATCCCTACTTCCTTGAGTGGGTGGGGTTGGCGGCTGGTGCAACTGCTCCTGGCACACCCTTGCAGAGGTGGCTGGTTGCTCTTTGAGCCAGGATGGCCTTGCCTTTCATGCACATGCCCCAGCTGCTCCGAGTGATCTTGTGCTGCCTGGGGCCAACTTTTAAATCTGCCCAGGGCCACAGAAGGCAGAGTCCTCAGGCCTCTACTCCATCAGCACCTGCTCCAGGCGCACGCTTGCAGAGTTGGCTGGTTGCTCTTTGAGCCAACTTGGCCTTGCCTGGCATGCACAGACCGCAGGTACCGATGTGCTGCTCTGAGTCAGCTTGTCTTGCCTGGGGTCAAATTCTAAGTCTGGCCAGGGCCACGGAATGCCTAGCCCCTGGATTGCAATCCTGGCTGCTTTCTGCACTTGAACATAAAGTCCTCCTGAAGATGCCCTGTGGTCTGACTCTTGGCAACGAAGAAGCCCGCAGTGCCGTCTGAGCCCTGAGGAATTGACTGGAGTCTTAAATGCAGCACACACCCTGCTCCAGAGCTTGCTGCTCCTTTCCTCTATATAGCTCCCTTTGTAAGACAATTGTTGCACTGAGGCTTGTGCATGCCAGGGAAGGCCAAGCTGACTCAAAGAGCAACCAACCACCTCTGCAAGAGTGTGCCAGGAGAAGGTGGACCAGCCACCAACCTCAGTCGCTGCCAGACATGGTAAATCCTTTCTTCTATCCTAAACATAGGGCCACAGTGCCAACTGCTTTTCCTGAGCGCTCTGCTCCATCAGCCATCAGGCGTCAGTCACTCAGACTGTTGGAATCTGGCCATCCCTGCTTTCTTGAGAGGGTGAAGTTGGTGGCTGAACCACCTGCTCCAGGTGCACCCTTGCAGAAGTGACTGGTTGCTCTTTGCGCCAGCCTGGACTTGCCTGGCATGCACAGGCCCCAGAAACTGACACTGCTCTGTGTAAGCTTGTCCTGCCTGGGGCTAAATTCTAAGTCTGGCCAGGGCCACAGAAGGCCTAGGCCCCTGGGTGGAAATCCTGGCTGCTTTCTGCACTTGAATATAAAGTCCTCCTCAAGACAGCCTGTGGTCTACCTCTTCACAATGAAGAAGCCCGCAGTGCCATCTGAGCCCTGAGGAATTGACTGGAGCCCTAAAGGCAGCCCACACCCTGCTCCTGAGCCTGCTGCTCATTTCCTCTATATGACTCCAGTTGTAAGACAGTTGTTGAACTGAGGCTTGTGTATGCCAGGCAAGGCCAAGCTGGCTTGCAACCAGCCAACTCTGCAAGGGTGTGCCAGGAGCCGGTGGACCAGCCACCAACCTCACTCACTGATGGTCAGTGTACCTCATTTCTTCTACCCTAGAGGTAAGGCCTCAGTGCCACCTACTTTTCCTCAAGCCTCTGCTCTGTCAGCCATCAGGTGGCAGCCAGTCCGACTGTTGGGACCTGGCTATCCCTACTTCCTTGAGTGGGTGAGGTTGGTGGCTGGTGCAACTGCTCCAGGTGCAACCTTGCAGAGGTGGCTGGTTGGTCTTTGAGCCAGGATGGCCTTGCCTTGCATGCACGGGTCCCAGCTGCTCCAAGTGATCTTGTCCTTCCTAGGCCCAAATTCTAACTCTGACCAGGGCCACAGAAGGCTGAGTCCCTTGGGTTTAAATCCTGGCTGCGTTCTGCACTTGATCATAAAGTACTCCTCAAAATGGCCTGTGGTCTCCTCATTTGCAACAAGAAGCCCGCAGTGCCATCTGAGCCCTGAGGAATTGACTGGAGCCCTAAAGGGAGTGCACACCCTGCTCCTGAGCCTGCTACTCCTTTCCTCTATATGGCACCATGTGTAAGAAAATTGTTGCACTGAGGCTTGCGTATGCCAGGCAAGGCCAAGCTGGCTCAAAGAGCAACCAGCCACCTGTACAAGGGTGTGCCAGGAGCCGGTGGAGCAGCCACCAACCTCACTCGCTGCCCCTCATGGTACATCAGTTCTACCCTAGAGGTAGAGCCCCAGTGCCATCTGCTTTTCCTCAGGCCTCTGCTCCTTCAGCCATCAGGTGGCAGTCACTCAGTCTGTTGGAATCTGGCCATCCCTGCTTCCTTGAGTGGGTGAGGTTGGTGGCTGTTCCTGCTGCTCTGGGCGCACCCTTGCAGAGGTGGCTGGCTGCTCTTTGAGCCAGCTTGGCCTTGCCTGGTATGCACAGAACGCAGGTACCAAAGTGCTGCTCTCAGTGAGCTTGTCCTGTCTGAGGCCAAATCCTAAGTCTGCCCAGGGCCACAGAAGGCCTAGGCCCCTGGGTGGAAATCCTTTCTGCTTTCTGCACTTGAACATAAAGTCCTCAGGATGGCCTCTGGTCTGCCTCTTGGCAATGAAGAAGCCCGCAGTGCCATCTGAGCCCTGAGGAATTGACTGGAGCCTAAAGGCAGCCCACACGCGGCTCCTGAGCCTGCTGCTCTTTTCCTCAATATGGCTCCATTTGTAAGACAATTGTTGCACTGAGGCTTGTTCATGCCAGGCAAGGCCAAGCTGCCTCAAAGAGCAACCAGCCACCTCTTCAAGTGTGTGCCAGGAGCCAGTGGACCAGCCACCAACCTCACTTACTGCCATTCATGATACATCAGTTCTACCCTAGAGTTAGGGCCCCAGTGCCATCTACTTTTCCTCAGGCCTCTGCTCCACCAGTCATCAGGTGGCAGTCACTCAGTCTGTTGGAATCTGGCCATCCCTGCTTCCTTGAGTGGGTGAGGTTGGTGGCTGCTCCATCTGCTCTGGGCGCACCCTTGCAGAGGTGGCTGGTTGCTCTTTGAGGCAGCTTGGTCTTGCCTGGCATGCACAGACTCTAGGTATGGACATTCTGCTCTGAGTGAACTTGTCCTGACTGGGTCCAAATTTTACGCCTGGCCAGGGCCACAGAAACCCTAGGAACTTGGGTGGAAATCCTGGCTGCTTTCTGCACTTGAACATAAAGTCCTCCTCAAGACAGCCTGTGATCTGCCTCTTGGCAATGAAGAAGCCCGCAGTGCCATGTGAGCCCTGAGGAATTGACTGGAGCCCTAAAGGCAACGCACACCCTGCTCCTGAGCCTCCTGCTCCTTTTCTCTGTGTGGCTCCATTTGTAAGACAATTGTTGCACTGAGGCTTGTGCATGCCAGGCAAGGCCAAGCTGGCTCAAAGAGCAACCAGCCAACTCTGCAAGGGTGTGCCAGGAGCCGGTGCATCAGCCACCAACCTCACTCGCTACCGGTCAAGGTATGTAATTTCTTCTACCCTAGCGGCAAGGCCTCAGTGTCATCTGCTTTTCCTCGGGCCTCTGCTCCATCCGCCATCAGGTGGCAGCCACTCAGGCTGTTGGAATCTGGCCATCCCTGCTTCCTTAAGTGGGTGAGGTTGGCTGCTCCACCTGCTCCAGGGGTACCCTTGCAGAGGTGGCTGGTTGCTCTTTGAGCCAGCTTGGCCTTGCCTGGCATACACAGAACGCAGGTACCAAAGTGCTGCTCTGAGTGAGCTTGTCCTTCCTGAGGCCAAATTCTAAGTCTGGCCAGGGACACAGAAGGCCTAGGCCCCCGGGTGGAAATCCTGGCTGCTTTCTGCACTTGAATATAAAGTCCTCCTCAAGACAGCCTGTGGTCTGCCTCTTCACAATGAAGAAGCCCACAGTGCCATCTGAGCCCTGAGGAATTGACTGGAGCCCTAAAGGCAGCCCACACCCTGCTCCTGAGCCTGCTGCTCATTTCCTCTATATGACTCCATTTGTAAGACAGTTGTTGCACTGAGGCTTGTGCATGCGGGGCAAGGCCAAGCTGGCTTGCAACCAGCCAACTCTGCAAGGGTGTGCCAGGAGCCGGTGGACCAGCCTCCAACCTCACTCACTGTCGCTCGTGTACCTCATTTCTTCTACACTAGAGGTAAGGCCTCAGTGCCGTCTGCTTTTCCACAGGCCTCTGCTCCATCAGCCATCAGGTGGCAGCCAGTCCGGCTTTTGGGACCTGGCCATCCCTGCTTCCCTGAGTGGGTGAGGTTGTACGCTGGTGCAACTGCTCCAGGCGCACCGTTGCAGAGGTGGCTGGCTGCTCTTTGAGCCACCATGGTCTTGCCTGGCATGAACATGCCCCAGCTGCTCCAAGTGATCTTGTCCTACCTGGGGCCAAATTTTAAATCTGCCCAGGACCACAGAAGGCAGGGTCCTCAGGCCTCCGCTCCAACAGCACCTGCTCCAGGTGCACCCTTGCAGAGGTGGCTGGTTGCTCTTTGAGCCAACTTGGCCTTGCCTGGCATGCACAGACCGCAGGTACCAATGTGCTGCTCTGAGTGAGCTTGTCCTGCCTGTGGCCACATTCAAAGTCTGGCCAGGGCCACAGAATGCCTAGTCCCTGGATTGCAATCCTGGATGCTTTCTGCACTTGAACATAAAGTCCTCCTCAAGACAGCCTGTGGTCTGCCTCTTGGCAACGAGGAAGCCCGCAGTACCATCTGAGCCCTGAGGGATTGACTGGTGTTTTAAAGGCAGCATACGCCCTGCTCCTGAGATTGCTGCTCATTTCCTCTATATGTCTCCATTTGTAAGACAATTATTGCACTGAGGCTTGTGCACGCCGGGCAAGGCCAAGCTGGCTCAAAGAGCAATCAGACACCTCTGCAAGAATGTGCCAGGAGCCGGTGGACAAGCGACCAATCACACTCGCTGCTGGTCAGGATATATCATTTCCTCTACCCTAGAGTTAAGGCCTCAGTGTCATCTGCTTTTCCTTAGGCCTCTGCCACATCAGTCATCAGGAGACAGCCACTCAGGCTGGGGAAACATGGCCATCGCTGCTTCCTTCAGTGGGTGACATTGAAGGCTGGTCCAACTGCTACAGACGCACCATTGCAGAGATGGCTCGTTCCCCTTTGAACCAGGTTGGCTTTACCTGGCATGCACATACCCCAGCTATGGACATGCTGCTCTGAGTGACCTTGTCCTGCCTGGGGCCAAATTTTAAGTCTGGCCAGGGCCACAGAAGGCCAAGTCCCTTGGGTTTCAATCCTGGCTACTTTCTTCACTTGAACATAAAGCACAGGCCACCAACCTCACTCACTGCCGCTCATTGTACATCAGTTCTACCCTAGAGGTAGGGCCCCAGTACCATCTGCTTTTCCTCAGACCTCTGCTCCTTCAGCCATCAGGGGGCAGCCACTCAGGCTGTTGGAATCTGGCCATCCCTGCTTCCTTGAGCGGGTGAGGTTGGTGGCTGCTCCACCTGCTCCAGGGGCACCCTTGCAGAGGTGGCTGGTTGCTCTTTGAGCCAACTTGGCCTTGCCTGGCATGTACAGACCTCAGGTACCAAAGTGCTGCTCTGAGTGAGCTTGTCCTGCCTGAGGCCAAATTCTAACTCTGGTCAGGGCCACAGAAGGCCTAGGCCCCTGGGTGGAAATCCTTTCTGCTTTCTGCACTTGAATACAAAGTCCTCCACAAGAGGCCTGTGGTCTGCCTCTTGGCAAAGAAGAAGCCCACAGTGCCATCTGAGCACTGAGGAATTGACTGGAGCCCTAAAGTCAGCGCATATCCTGCTCCTGAGCCTGTTGCTCTTTTTCTTAATATGACTCCATTTGTAAGACAATTGTAGCACTGAGGCTTGTGCATGCCAGGCAAGGCCAAGCTGGCTCAAAGAGCAACCAGCCACCTCTGCAAGAGTGTGCCAGGAGCAGGTAGACCAGCCACCAACCTCACTCACTGCCACTCCTGTACCTCATTTCTTCTACCCTAGAGGTAAGGCCTCAGTGTCATCTGTTTTTCCTCAAGCCTCTGCTAAATCAGTCATCAGGTGGCAGTCACTCAGGCTGTTGGGATCCGGTTATCCCTACTTCCTTGAGTGGGTGAGGTTGGTGGCTGGTGCAACTACTCCAGGCGCACCCTTGCAGAGGTGGCTGGTTGCTCTTTGAGCCAGGATGGCCTTGCATTGCATGCACATGCCCCAGCTGCTCCAAGTGATCTTGTCCTGCCTGAGGCCAAATTTTAAATCTGCCCAGGGCCACAGAAGGCAGAGTCCTCAAGTCTCTGCTCCATCAGCACCTGCTCCGGGTGCACCCTTGCAGAGGTGGGTGGATGCTCTTTGAGCCAGCTTGGCCTTGCCTGGCATGCACAGACCGTAGGTACCAACGTGCTGCTCTGAGTCAGCTTGTTCTGCCTGTGGTCATATTCACAGTCTGGTCAGGGCCACAGAATTCCTAGTCCCCTGGATTGCAATCCTGGCTGCTTTCTGCACTTGAACATAAAGTCCTCCTCAAAATGGCCCGTGGACTGCCTCTTGGCAACAAAGAAGCCCACAGTGCCATCTGAGCCCTGAGGAATTGACTGGAGTCTTAAAGGCAGCACACACCCCGCTCTACAGCTTGCTGCTCATTTCCTCTAAATGGCTCCATTTGTAAGACAGTTGTTGCACTAAGGCTTGTGCATGCCTGGCAAGGACAAGCTGGCTCAAAAGCAACCAGCCAACTCTACAAGGGTGTGCCAGGAGCCTCAGGCCTCTGCTCCATCAGCCATCAGGTGGCAGCCACTCAGTCTGTTGAAATCTGGCCTTCCCTGCTTTCTTGAGTGGGTGCGGTTGGTGGCTGCTCCACCTGCTCCGGGCACTCCCTTGCAGAGGTGGCTGGTTGCTCTTTGAGCCAGCTTGGACTTCCCTGGCAGGCACAGGCCCAAGAATCCAACACTGATCCATGTGAGCTTGTCCTGCATGGGGCCAAATTCTAAGTCTGGCCATCCCTGCTTCCTTCAGTGGGTGGGGTTGAAGGCTGGTCCAACTGCTACAGGAGCTCCTTTGCAGAGGTGGCAGGTGGCCCTTTGAGCCAGCTTGGCCTTGCCTGGCATGCACAGATTCCAGGTACCGACATGTTGCTCCGAGTGAGCTTGACCTGCCTTGGGCCAAATTCTAAGTCTGGCCAGGGCCACAGAAGGCCGAGTCTCTTGGGTTTAAATCCTGGCTGCTTTCTGCACTTGAACATAAAGTCCTCCTTAAGACGGCCTGTAGTCTGCCTCTTGGCAACAAAGAAGTGCCATCTGAACCCTGAGGAATTGACTGGAACCCTAAAGGCAGTGCATACCCCGATCCTGAGCCTGCTGCTCATTTCCTCTATGTGGCTCCATGTGTAAGACAGTTGTTGCACTGAGGCTTGTGCTTGCCAGGCAAGGTCAAGCTGGCTCAAAGGGCAACCAGCCACGTCTGCAAGTGTGTGCCAGGAGCCGGTGGACCAGCCACCAATCTCACTCGCTGCCGGCCAGGGTACATCACTTCTTCTACCTGAGAAGTAAGGCCTCAGTGCCATCTGCTTTTCCTCGGGCCTCTGCTCCATCAGCCATCAGGCGGCAGCCACTCAGGCTGTTGGAATCTGGCCATCCCTGCTTCCTTCAGTAGGTGAAGTTGGTGGCTGGTCCACTGGTCCAGGTGCACCCTTGCAGAGGTGGTTGTTTGCCCTTTGAGCCAGCTTGGCCTTGCCTGGCATGCACAGACCCCAGCTACTGACATTCTGCTCTGAGTGAGCTAGTCCTGCATGGGGCCAAATTGTAAGTCTGGCCAGGGCCACAGAAAGCCGAGTCCCCTGGGTGGAAATCCTGGCAGCTTTCTTCACTTCAACATAAAGTCCTCCTCAAGAGGGCCTGCGGTCTCCCTATTTGCAATCAAGAAGCCTGCAGTGCCATCTGAGCCCTGAGGAATTGACTGGAGCCCTAAAGGCAGCCCACACCCTGCTCCTGAGCTTGCTACTCGTTTGCTCTATATGGCTCCATTTGTAAGCCAATTGTTGCACTGAGGTTTGTGCATACCAGGCAAGGCCAAGCTGGCTCAAAGTAACCAGCCACCTCTGCAAGGCTGTGCCAGGAGCCAGTGGACGAGCAACCAACCTCATTCACTGCCGCTCATGATACATCAGTTCTACCCTAGATGTAGGGCCCCAGTGCCATCTGCTTTTCCTCAGGCCTCTGCTCCATCAGCCATCAGGTGGCAGCCACACAGTCTGTTGGAATCTGCCCATCCCTGCTTCCTTGAGTGGGTGAGGTTGGTGGCTGCTCCACCTGCTCCAGGGGTACCCTTGCAGAGGGGGCTGGTTGCTCTTTGAGCAAACTTGGCCTTGCCTGGCATGCACAGACCTCAGGTACCAAAGTGCTGCTCTGAGTGAGTTTGTCCTGCCTGAGGCCAAATTCTAAGCCTGGCCAGGGCCACAGAAGGCCTAGGCCCCTGGGCGGAAATCCTGGCTGCTTTCTGCACTTGAACATAAAGTCCTCCTCAAGACGGCCTCTGGTCTGCCTCTTGGCAATGAAGAAGCCCGCAGTGCCATCTGAGCCCTGAGGAATTGACTGGAGCCTAAAGGCAGCCCACACGCGGCTCCTGAGCCTGTTGCTCTTTTCCTCAATATGACGCCATTTGTAAGACAATTGTTGCACTGAGGCTTGTGCATGCCAGGCAAGGCCAAGCTGTCTCAAAGAGCAACCAGCCACCTCTGCAAGAGTGCCTCTGGAGCAGTTGGAGCAGCCACCAACTTCACTCACTATCGCTCATGGTACATCAGTTCTACCCTAGAGTTAGGGCCCCAGTGCCATCTACTTTTCCTCAGGCCTCTGCTCCATCAGCCATCAGGTGGCAGCCACTCAGTATGTTGGAATCTGGCCATCCGTGCTTCCTTGAGTGGGTGAGATTGGTGGGTGCTCCACCTGCTCTGAGCGCACCCTTGCAGAGTTGGCTGGCTGCTCTTTGAGCCAGCTTGGCCTTGCCTGGCATGCACAGGCCCCAGAAACAGACACTGCTGCATGTGAGCTTGTCCTGCATGGGTCCAATTTCTAAGTCTGGCCATCCCTGCTTCCTTAAATGGGTAACGTTAAAGGCTGGTCCAACTGCTACAGGCGCACCCTTGCAGAGGTGGCTGGTTGCTCTTTGAGTCAGCTTGGCCTCGCTTGGCATGCACAGACCCCAGCTACGGACATTCTGCTCCGAGTGAGGTTGTCCTGCCTTGGGCCAAATTCTAAGTCTGGCTAGGGCCACAGAAGACCGAGTCCTTTGGGTTCAAATCCTGGCTGCTTTCTGCACTTGAACATAAAGTGTTCCTCAAGATGGCCTGTGGTCTCCCTATTTGCAACCAAGAAGCCCGCAGTGACATCTGTGCCATGAAGAATTGACTGGAACCCTAAAGGCAGCGCACACCCTGTTCCTGAGCCTGCTGCTCATTTCCTCTATAAGGCTCCATGTGTAAGACAATTGTTGCACTGAGGCTTGTGCATGCCAGGCAAGGCCAAACTGGCTGAAAGAGCAACCAGCCACCTCTGTAAGGGTGTGCCAGGAGCCGGTGGACCAGCCACCAACCTTACTCGATGCCGCTCATGGTACATCAGTTCTACCCTAGAGGTAAGGCCCCAGAGCCATCTGCTTTTCCTTATGCCTCTGTTCAACCAGACATCAGGTGGCAGTCACTCAGTCTGTTGGAAACTGGCCATCCCTGCTTCCTTGAGTGGGTGAGGTTGGTGGCTGCTACACCTGCTCTGGGCGCACCCTTGCAGAGGTGGCTGGTTGCTCTTTGAGCCAGCTTGGCCTTGTCTGGCATGCACAGACCACAGGTACCAAAGTACTGCTCCGAGTGAGCTTGTCCTGCTTAGGGCCAAATTCTACGTCTGGCCAGGGTAACAGAAGGCCTAGGCCCCTGGGTGGAAATCCTGGCTGCTTTCTGATCTTGAGAAGAAAGTCCTTCTCAAGACAGCCTGTGGTCTCTCTCTTGGCAACAAAGAAGCCCACAGTGCCATATGAGCCCTGATGAATTGACTGGATCCCTAAAGGCAGCACACACCCTGCTCCTGAGCCTGCTGCTCCTTTCCTCTATGTGGCTCCATGTGTAAGACAGTTGTTGCACTGAGGCTTGTGCATGCCAGGCAAGGCCAAGCTGGCTCAAAAAGCAACCAACCACCTCTGCAAGGGTGTGCCAGGAGCTGGTGGACCAGCCACCAACCTCACTCACTGCCGCTTATAGTACATCAGTTCTACCCTAGACGTAGGGCCCCAGTGCCATCTGCTTCTCCTCAGGCCTCAGCTCTATCAGCCATCAGGTGGCAGCCAGTCTGGCTGTTGAAACCATCTCTGCTTCCTTGAGTGGGTGAGGTCAGTGGCTGTTCCACCTGTTCCAGCTCACCTTTGCAGACGTGGCTGCTTGCTCCTTGAGCCAGTTTGGCTTTGCCTGGCATGCATAGACCGCAGCTACCACCATGCTACTCTGAGTGAGCTTGTCCTGCCTCGGGTCAAATTCTAAATCTGGCCAGGGGCACAGAAGGCCGAGTCCACTGGGTGGAACTCCTGCCTGCTTTCTGCACTTGAACATAAAGTCCTCCTCAAGATGGCCTGTGGTCTCCCTCTTTGAAACGAAGAAGCCCACAGTGCCATCTGAGCCCTGAGGAATGGACTGGAACACTGAAGGCAGCGCACACCCTGCTCCTGATCCTGCTGCTGCTTTTCTCTGTGTGGCTCCATTTGAAGCACAGTTGTTGCACTGCGGCTTGTGCATGCCAGGCAAGGCCAACCTGGCTCAAAGAGCAACCAGCCATGTCTGCAGGGATCCACCCAGAGCAGGTGGACCACTCGTCAACCTGACCCACTCAGGGAAGCCGGGAATGCGTGTTGTACCATGCATTTCACTGCAAGTACCTTTCTCTGCAGTTGGTGACCTAGGTTTTCTTCTATAGGTTTTTTATGGTTTTAGGTCTTGCATTTAACTCTTTAATCCATCTTAATATAATTTTTGTATTAAGCGTAAGGGAATAGCCCAGTTTCAGTTTTCTGCATACGGCTAGCCAGTTTTCCCAACACCATTTATTGATAGGGAATCCTTTCCCTTTGCTTGTTTTTGTCAGGTTTGTTAAAGATCAGACAGTTTTAGTTGTGTGGTGTCATTTCTGAGGTCTCTGTTCTGTTCCATTGGTCCATATATCTGGTTTGGTATGAGTACCACGCTCTTTTGGTTACTGTAGCCTTGTAGAATAGTTTGAAGTCAGGTACTGTGATGCCTCCAGCTTTGTGCTTTTTGCTTAGGATTCTGTTGGCTGTGTGGGCTCTTTGCTGGTTCCATATGAAATTTAAAGCAGTTTTTCTAATTCTTTGAAGAAAGTCAGTGGTAGCTTGATGGGAATAGCACTGAATCTATAAATTACTTTAGGTGGTATGGCACTCAGGCACAGAAATGCCCTTGAGTAGGGCAATACCATTCAGGACATAGGCATGGACAGTCTTCATCACTAGAACACCAAAAGCAATGGCAGCCAAAGCCAAAATTGACAAATGGGATCTAATTAAACTACAGTGTCTGCAGAGCAAAAGAAACAATCATCAGAGTGAACAGGCAACCCACAGGATGAGAGAAATTTATTGCAATCTCTCCATCTGACCAAGGGCTAATATACATAATCTACAAAGAACTTAAACAAATTTACAAGAGAAAAACAAAGAACCCCATCAAAAAGTGGGCAAAGATATGAACAGACACTTCCCAAAGAAGACATTTATGCAACCAACGAACATGTGAAGCAAAGCACATTACCACTGGTCGTTAGAGAAATGGAAAGTAAAATCACAATGAGATACAATCTCATGCCAGTTGGAATGGCCATCATTAAAAAATCGGGAAGCAATAGATGTTGGAGAGGATGTGGAGAAAGAGGAACACTTTTACACTGTTGGTGGGAGTATAAATTAGTTCAACAATTGTGGAAGACAGTGTGATGATTCCTCAAGGATCTATAACTGGAAATAGCATTTGACCCAGCAATCCCATTACTGGGTATATACCCCTCAAAATATAAATCATTCTAATATAAAGACACATGCACACGTATGTTTATTGAGGCACTGTTGACAACAGCACAGACTGGAACCAACCCAAATTCCCATCAAGGATAGATTTGATAAAGAAAATGTGGCATATATGCACCATGGTGTACTATGCAGCCACAATAATGGATGAGTTCATATCCTTTGCAGGGACATGGATGAAGCTGGAAACCATCATTCTCAGCAAACTAACACAAAAAACAGAAAACCAAACACCACACCTTCTCACTCATAAGTGGGAGTTGAACAATGGGAACACATGGACACAGGAAGGGGAACACCACACACCAGTGCCTGTCAGGGTGGGGAGCTAGGAGAGGGATAGCATTACCAGAAATTCATAATGTAGATCACGGACTGATGGATGCAGCAAGCCAGCATGGCATGTGTATACCCATAAAACAATCCTGCATGTTCTGCACATATACCACAGAACTTAAAGTATAATTTTAAAAAAAGGAAATTTGCTTTTAAGTAAACTTTTAAACATAGAACTTAAAAAAAAATCCTTTTGAATCTTTTACTACCACATCATAGCTTGGACAAACTGATGATATTTCAAAAGTAACACAAACATCAAACAGAAAGAACTAGACTTAGGAACCAAACTCAGGTTTCCGTAGTTAACAAGCAGAATCTTAACACTGGGTCACCAAGACTACTCCTTCAGCCTGGCCTTGGCTAGCAAAAGATGGCCTTGTTATGTAGGTGAGCCCACTTATGTACAAACAAAAAAAATAAAAATAAAAAATATTTTCTGATAACTGGAATTTTTTTTTTCATTTTTGCAGCCACAGGGCTTTTAGCCAATTCAGATGCCTTGCTCTGCACAATTTGGAACATTCCCTTGGATTTGACCAAGTCAGGAAGAGATGGGAGAAAAGTGAAACAACAACAATAAAACCCCAAACACAAACACAAAGAATTGAGCAAAACAAACAAATGCACCATTTATATGATTACTGAGTGTTCTCATGGTAAGGAGAAATTAAAAGTAGCTGGTGGATAATCTTAAATTTTAGTCATTAGAAAAAATTTTAAGACAAAAGTCTAATTCAGTTACTTACCTGGAAATAAGGCTCAGGCTGGTGATCGTTCTCTGCCATCTGAGAAGCTGGAAAAAACTGACACTCACCTTTCCTGTCAGAAGCAAGCCGAAACTCAGGAAAGGAGGTGCCTGCTCTCCATCGCCATGGAAGCAGGAAAACTTGCCTTCGTTGTTGGAAATGAGTAAAACTTCAGAAAAGGACTTGTACAGCAAAATCAACTTTAGATCTCAACCAAATTTTGGGAGATCAGGAACTCTCTGCAGGGGAGAACTCCCCAACCTCAGCAAATTATCCTATTGGTTTGGGCAATAAAGATAGCCCAGGTTGGTATCAATCAATAATGAGATTTATCAAAGGTCAGGACCACCATTGTAATCTCCTTCTTTTATTTCTTTTCTTTGAGACGGAGTCTCGCTCAGTCACCCAGGCTGGACTGCAGTGGCGCGATCCCAGCTCACTGCAAGCTCCGACTCCCAGGTTCATGCCATTCTCCTGCCTCAGCCTCCCGAGTAGCTGGGACTACAGGCACCCGCCACCGTGCCCGGCTAATTTTTTGTGTTTTTAGTAGAGACGGGGTTTCACCGTCTTAGCCAGGATGGTCTCGATCTCCTGACCTCGAGATCTGCCCACTTTGGCCTCCCAAAGTGCTGGGATTACAGGCGTGAGCCACTGCGCCCGGCCCTCTGTCTTTTTTTATGTTTATTGCTATAGTCCGTTTGGTCAGGAACTAGGAGTGCAACACTTGCTTTTTTCTGTTTTCCATTTGCTTGAAATATTTTTCTCCATTCTTTTATTTTGAGCTTATGTATGGCACTGCATGCAAGATGGGTTTCTTGAAGACAGCATACTCAAATGGGTCTTGGTTCTTTATCCAGCTTGCCCCCGTGTCTTTCAAGTGGAGCATTTAGCCCATTTCCATTTAAGGTTAATCATGGTATGTGTGGATTTGATCCTGTCGTCATGCTGTCAGCTGGTTATTTTGCAGACTTGTGTATGTGGTTGGTTTTTGGCATCACTGGACTGTGTACTTCAGTGCGTTTTTGTACTGGATGGTGATGGTTTTTTCTTTCCATATTTAGTGCTTCCTTCAGGAGCTCTTGTAAGATAGATCTGGTGATAATGAATTCCCTCAGCATTTGTTTGTCTGAAAAGGATCTTATTTCTCCTTCACTTATGATGCTTCATTTTACTGGACATGAAATTCTGGGTTGAAATTTCTTTTCTTTAAGAAGTTGAATATCTTTTCTGGTTTGTCAGGTTTCAGCTGAGAGGTCTGCTAAGTCTGATGGAATTCCCTTTGTAGGTGACCTTGCCTTTCTCCTCAGCTGCCTTTAACGTACTATTTTTTTCATTTTGACCTTGGAAAATCTGATGACTGTGTGTCTTGGGGATGATCTTCCTGTGACATATCTTACTGAGGTTCTCTGGATTTCCTGAATTTGATTGTTGGCTGTCTGGTTAGGTTGGGGATATTCTCACGAATGATATTCTGAAGTACGTTTTCCAAGTTGGTTCCATTCTCCTCATCCCTTTCAGGTACATTAATTCGTCACAGATTTGGTCATTTATATCATCCCATATTTCTCGGATATTTTGTTCATTGCTTTTCATTCTTTTTTTTTTCCCCATTCTTGTCTGCCTGTTTTATTTCAGAAAGCCAGTTTTCAAGACCTGAGATTCTTTCCTCTGCTTCGTCTGTTCTGCTGGGTGGTTTTGCACATGAGATGGAGCTGGTCAGACCTCTGCCGTCCTTAGTCTGTTTGCCTCTCCCAGGACTCCAGCTTGGGCACACTTGCTTACAGGGCACTCTCGGGTGCCCACACACACTACAATAATTTTCATAATGCCATCACACACAATCACCATGTGACTGCATTATGAAAATTCTTGTAGTGTGATTTACAGCTCTATCAGGTCAGTTATGTTTTTCTCTGTACTGCCTATTTTGTCTGTCATCTCCTGCAGTGTTGTACAATGATTTTTAGCTTCCTTGTATTGGATGAAAACGTACTTCTTTCACTCAGTGAACTTTATTCCTACCCATATCTTGATGTTGACAGGGATGGGGTTTTTGGCTCTGTTCCAACCACAGCTTCGTCTTCAGTGGCAGTTGGTGTGGGTTGGGGTGTGTGCTGCACTCCCATGTGCTATCAGGGCAAGTACAGAAAAACCCACCTGTGTAAACACACACAGCAAAGGGATGTGAGAAGTTTCCATATAAAGGGCTGCAGTATGGAGAGGTGATGTGCAGGCTGGTGCATGGCTGTAGGGGCCACCTTGCTGCAGCTCTCCACTAATCAGGCATGGTCCACTGGTACAGAAGCTATGGTGTGTGCACCCGAGAGTGTCCTGTAAGCAGGTGTGGCCTGGCTGGGGTCCTGGGAGAGGCAAGCTGACTAAGGGGTGCTGAGGACAGACCACCCTCACCTGATGTGCAAAACTGCCTAGCAGAGATCAGGTCTCAGAGAACTCTCTCAAAAGTGAACCCCAGCACAGCAGAACTGCTCTACACAAACATGGCCAGACTTCTTTTTTAAGAAACTCCCCTTTTTAAAAAAGGTAACTCTTAGACCTGATCTGTGCTGGGCAATCTTGCACATGAGACAGGGCTGGTCTGACCGCAGCACTCCTTAAGTGCTGGATAAAGTGTCTCATAAGAGCAAGCAGAGCTAGAGAGATAGCTGTCCCTGCCCTCTGGGCTGCATATCAACTGACTTGTTGCTCTACAACTTTGTCTCCTGGAGGCTCCACCCGAGAGAGATGTAAGTTAGCAGTTACTTAATGTAATCACCCCAGGATGGAGGGTCTGTGCTGTGAGCCCAAGTCAGGGTTCCCTGTCTGGTGATGAACAGTGCAGGGTGTGTGGTACCTGTGGGAAATGGACTGGTGTGTTCCTTGGGTCAACTGCAGCTTGTTGGAGGTGTGGATATGGCACTTAGGGTCTTTGCTCCCTTGATATTCTGAGGGAAGCAAGGGCAGTTCCACTGCAGAGGCAGCGGCAGAGAGGATTTCAGTTGCTCCTGGAAGCTCAGTCCAGGGAATTGCCAAGTTGCTACAGGCTTGATAGTTCCAGTGGGGGGCTGGCTGGAGACCCTGCCAGGAGGGCCTACCCATTGAGGAGATATGGAAATGGGCACCCACATAACAGTCTGGCCACTTTTCTGTGGGGCTGCTGTGGTATGCTGGGGGTCCACTCCAGTCCCCAATGGCCTCCTATTTTCCAATGCCTGAAGGTATCAGCAGTGAAGTCTGCAAAAAGGCAAAGATGATAGCCTGCCCCTTCCTCTGGGAGCTCTGCACCTCGGAGGTATGAACCAGTTGCCAATCTGTACACACCTGTAGGATGTGGCTGGAGGCAAGTTGAGAAGTCCTGAACAGTCAGGAGGAACAGGAACAGGGACTTGCTTAAAAAAGAAGTCTGGTCACATTGTTGTAGAGTGGCTATGCTGTGCTGGGGGTTCACTTCAGCCCCTGGTTGCCTCAGACACTCTGAAACTTGAAGACTGAAATGGCTAAGTTGTCCAAATGGCAAAGATGACAGTCTGGTCCTTCCCCTGGAGCTTTGACTCAGGGAGGTCTGAAACCTCTGTCAGCCAGAGAACAGCAGTGAAGGTGGCTGGAGACCCTGGTTGAAAGCCTGCACCCAGTGTTTACAAACGTGGTTGGAGACTGACTTAAACAAGAGTCTGGCCATGTTTTTGGAGGGTGGCTGTGCTGCACTGAGACACCACTTCCACCCCTGGTCAGCTTGGGCTCTCCAAAGCCCATGGGCCAGAACGGCTAGGTGCCCAAACAGCAAAGGTGGTGGCCCTCCCCTCTCTCTGGGAACTCTGTCCCAGGAAGGTTTCAAATCTCCGTTGGCCAGGGAACACTGGTGGGGGTAGCTAGAGGCCTCAGGTGGGAGGTCCTGTCCAGTGATGAGGAACAGGATCAGGGCCTGCTTACAGAAGCAGTCTGGCCATGATTTGGTAAAGCAGCTGTGCCGTGCCACAGGATCTCTTCTGCCCTTGATGGGTTTGTAGTCTCCAAAGCCCACACACTAGAATGACTAAGTTGTCTGAACAGGAAAGATGGGGGCCTGCCCCATCTTGTCTCTCAGAATTTATCCTGTGTGATGCAGCTTAATGTTTAGGCTGTTAATTTTGCTGTCAACATTAGAGTTGTTCAGAAAGAATCTCACTGTTATCTTTTAGGTTAGATATATGAGAATTCATTTTTTCCTGTAAATAAACCTGTTCGTGTTTGTTCTCTGTAAAGAAGTCTGTTTCATCTATTTGACATTGATCACAGTCATGTAGGGCAGTAGTCAGTCTAAAGCGACATGATAGGATTTCCATTTCCAGTGTTTCCTAGCTGTGTCTTACATTCTGCAATTCAGAACTGAGCATTCTCAGCGGTCAAAATGCTAAGCTGTCCACTCTACTGAAATACTGATTTTTGCTAATGCTTCCTCATTCAATTTTACAGCCTTAAGAAGTTTATCATTATTCTCAGTTGTCAAAATGCTAAGCTGTCCACTGTACTGAAATGCTGATTTTTGTTAATGATCCTCCCTTAATTTTACAGCCTTTAGAAGTTTATCTTTCTTTGCTTTCACACTTTCAATTTCCTCCAAAAGTTTCTTTTCCCTTAGCTGGCTCTGCTGTTTTATTCTGTCTACTTCCAGTCTCAGCATGGCAATTTCTTCCTGCAACATGCGATTTTCATGCAAGTGATCTTTTTCTTTCTTATTGGTAAGAGAAACCTAAGTAAACAAAGGGAACTTTTAATTAGCACTCAAGAGAATGACATATCATGATTTCTTCTGAAATTAAAGGATGACATTTATATTTGTATAAGGAAAGAATTCCCATAGTGGATATTTAACTGGAAAAAAGTTGGACAAAACTTCAAATCTAAAAATGTGTAAATTCCAAAAAGTTGAAATACTTATTTAAAGACCATGAAAAATAAGTCACTAGAGGATTTTTAGAATTTCAGAATTGGAAAAGCCTTTCTCTGAATTATAAAAAAACCAGATGCATAAAATATAAGATTAATATGCTTGCATATATTTTTAAAATTGGGTTTATACTCTGATATCTAACCTATCAACCACACCATTGTAAGAACCTTAGCTATGCATATATTTGGACAGAAGCAATTTCTTAAAGTTCTTTAAGTTCCTTTTTCTGAAGAAAGTTTTATCAATATACTACTTTTCTAATATTTTTACAGTCAGTTATAGGAATTGCATTTATTCATAACTGTTTAAGCATTGTACCCTTCCACAATGTACACGTAGGCATCTAAACATTGCACTTCTGTTTTAAAAATCCTGTGTACTTTCCAAAATACATAAAGTTGTCTTTTAAATAAATACACATATTAAAACATTTGAAAATGACTAAAGAAAATACCTCAGAATTCATTTTCTTTTCAGCCACTTCCATCTGCTCTTGTTTACCAGTCAGAATCTCTTCTTGTGATATTCCAGCATTCTGTTCTTCCGAAACTTGCTTCTGGGTATCATTTTGTTCATCACTAGAAGAAATTTTGATTTTCATGAAATACTGGAGGTGTCCCTAAAATGATCTACAGGGCAACATGGTGCCATCAGATGTCATTCACACAATGCATATCTGCACATTAATCCAAGACAAGGCAAAGGGGTCTCACATCTCTTAACCCAGTTCTCCCCGACCATGTTGGCACCAGGGACTGGTTTTGTGGAAGGTAATTTTTCTGTAGACCTGAGTTGGGGGATGGTTGCAGGATGACTCAAGCACATAACATTCATTGTGCATATTATTTCTATTATTACTTATATATAATGAAATAATTACGTAGCTCACCATAATGTAGAATCAGTGGGAGCCTCAGCTTGTTTTCCTGCAACTAGATGGTCCCATCTGGGGGTGACAGTAGATGGTGACAGATCATAAAGCATTAGATTCTCATAAGGAGTGAACAACCTAGATACCCTGTGTAAGCAGCTTACAACAAGGTTTGAGTCACACTCCTATGACAATCCAATGCCACCACCGATCTGACAGGAAGAGGAGCTCAGGCAGTAATGTGAGTGACAGAGAGTGGCTTTAAACAGATGTAACTTTGCTTGCTCATCTGCCATTAGCCTCCTGCTCTGTGGTCCAGGTCCTAACAGTCCAGGGACTGGTACTGGTCCATGGCCTGGGGATTGGGAAGCCCTGTGTTAACCCATACTTTTTATATTTATTTTTGGGAAACACTTTCCACTTATATTCTTGATTCCTCTGTATTTTATAGACAACTTAGAAATTCCTTTTGGAACAAGACAGGGTCTAATATTGTGTTTTTAACATACAACTTTGAATTAATTTTATCTGTGTATGCGACAGAGATGTGAAATAAAGTAATCATTAATCACTTTTGATTTTACTTTTATTTCATGCATGTTAAGAATAAAACTGGGAAGTCCTAGGCAGAGCAATTGGGCAAGAGAAATAAAGGACATCCAAATTGGAAAAAAGAAAGTCAAATTATCTCTTCACCAATGATATGATCTTATCCCTAGAAAACCCTAAAGACTCCTACAAAACACTCCTAGACTTGATAAATGAATTCAGTAAAGTCTCAGAGGCTACAAAATGTACAAATACCAATGAGTAGTACCACTATACACTACCTACAACCAAGTTGCGAGTCACGTCAAGAACCCAGTCCCTTTGACAATGGCTGCAAAAGAGTAAAATACCTAGGAAAATATGTAACGAAGGAGGTGAGTCAACTATAAAAGGATAACTGGAAAACACCACTGAAGAAAATCAGAGATGACACAAATAAATGAACATACATCCTATGTTCCTGGACTGAAAGCACTGATATTGTGAAAATGATCATAGTGCCCAAAGAAGTCTACAGATCCAATACAATTTCTATCCAAGTACCAATGTCATTCTTCACAGAGTTATTTTAAAAAGCTGCCATTCATGTAGAACCACAACAGAGCCTGAATAGCAGCACACACACCAAGCAAAAGGAACAAACATGTTGGCATCACATGACCTGAAAACTGTAATTATTTTTAATGAGGTAAAAATGCATAAGAATATTACTGTTATTGTACAGAGAAGACAGTGAACAAGAAAAGGAATTTAAAAAGAGAATATCACTACCATATACATATATTAACTGACAAAGAGACTAAAACCTCCTACTGGAGTTTATGTTAGGACTTGAACAAAAGCTTCTAGAAATACCAATAACAGAAACAAGGCAATTAATTTTAAGGAATAAATTATGCAAAGAAATATGTATTTTAAAAAATGTAAATAGATCTTCCTGAGAGCTATTATTAACCAATTCATCGTGACCACAATTTTAAAATGAGGTCTAAAATTCTGGAATATAAAATAGTTTCATTTTGAACATAGTTAATTGAAGGCAACTTTTAAACAGAAAATGTTCAGTTAAAGTTGAGTCTAACTTAGGAAAGAAATGACCTGTACCAATGGTAACAAGAAGCCACCCAGAGCCAGTTTGAAATCTAATCAACCAATCAATGACCACTGGTCTTGCTCACCAACCAATACAGATGTGAGCAGCTTGCTTCTGAAATACAGCCAAGCAGCAGCACCTGCTCCATCAGAATAGCCAGTGCCGGACCAGTATTCCTCTTACTATAGGAAGCAAAAAATTTCCATCTCTGTCTTTTTATTTCAAATACCAAAGGTTCATAATCCCTTGAAAAGAATTTGTAAGTCCATTAAATGTGCCACCCCATTTTTTTTTTTAAAGCAGGTGGCCAGGTGCAGTGGCTCATGCCTGTAATCCTAGCACTTTGAAGGGCCAAAGTGGGTGGATCACCTGAGGTAAAGAGTTCGAGACCAGCCTGCCCAACAAAGTGAAATTAGTAGTCTCTACTAAAAATACAGAAATTAGCCAGGTGTGGTGGCATGCCGCTGTAATCCCAGCTCCTCAGGAGACTAAGGCAGGAGAAATACATGAACCCAGGAGGCGGAGGGTGCAGTGAACTGAGACCCCACCACTGCACTCCAGCATGGGTGATAGAGTGAGACTCTATCTCAAAAATCAAATCAAATAAAATACTAGTAAAGTTTGCAATTCCTCTGACTCAGTTTACCATAATTACAATTATGATTACAAATAAAAGAATAAATAATGAATAACCACAATATTGGGCTTTTCTCCCTAAATAAAAAAATTAATATAAAGAATGTAGCTTATTATAAAAAGCCAAAACAATAATTAAAATGCATATAATTACCAGACAAAACTAATAGAATGACCCATGTCAAAATTTTAAAGTGAGAATCAATCAAACAACATACCCAGGATAAACTCCATTCACTCGTTTAATAAGGATTTATTAGGTAGCTACATCTAATACGCTAGGCCTTTTTCTAGGCAGTGAGGATATAGTAGTGAAAAATAAAATCCTTATTCATGAGAGTGAGATAAACACACAATAACAACAGACAGAGAAGACAAAATATACAGTACGTTAGAGGAGAAAAAACTAAAGCAGGAAAATGAAATGTTTATTTGTTTGATGGGGAGGGTGGTGGGAAAGTTGGGATGGTCAGAAAAGTCTCTGCTGAGAAAGGGGATTTCTTTCTTTCTAATACAAAAAACCTTTTATTTGTATATCAAAGACTCTAAGAAATGATGATATAAGGTTAAGAGTGTTGATGTCAAGATACAAATGGATTTGAAGTTAGAGATGATAAATCACTTTGTTTCATTGAACCTTCCCTTGGTTACATTAGAGAGCCTCCCTGGTACACTCCCAGTTGAATCTTAAGCATGATGCATCTGGGTAGTACATGGTTCTTCCTCAGAAAGTGGTTGTTCCATAATGTGTTTCTTTTTACCCTTTTTCTACTTCTTAGCAGAAAGGAGGTTTTAAATAAAGAACTGAAGGAATGGAAAGAGTAAGCTAGGAGGATATCTGGGGAAAAAGCATTCCAGACACAGGGAACTGCCAAGTACAGAGGTGTGCTTGGAGTCTTTAAGCACTAGGGGTAGATAAGGGATGGCAAGAAGTTCAGTGTGGCTAAAGCAGAGCAAGGGAGATAATTAGGAGGAAATTTGACACATACTCAGAGTGAAATGGGAGGCAATCAGAAGGGCTGGGGCACAGGACTGACAAAATTTGACTTATATTTTAAGTACATCCACTGAGTTAAGAATTGATGAAAAGGGAAGTTTTTAAAAGCCAGGACTATCAATTACCAGTCTATGACACTCATGTAGACTGCAGATGAGGGTGGCTCAGATGTAGAAGATATGACTGGCTTCTGGACATATTCTTCAGATAGACCTGACAAGATTTACTGAGAGAATAGATGTAAGGTGTCAGAGATGGAGACAGAGATGAGTCAAGAATGACAACGAGATTTTTGGCAGAGCAACTGGAAGAGTTGCCCTTAACCAAAGTAGGAAAGACTACATGAGGGGTAAATTTCAGGAAGGCCATCAGTAGCCCAATTTTGGGTCTGACAAGTGTGTGATACCCAATAGCTAACCAAATAGAGATATCAAGTAGGCAGGCTCATATGGAAATCTGGAATTAGGGAGAGAGATCTGAGCCAGAGACATACATTTGGAAATCACTAGCATATACACGGTAGAAAAAGTCACGAGGGGCTGGGTGCAGTGGCTCATGCCTGCAACCCCAACACTTTGTGAGGCCAAGGCAGAGAGATCACCTGAGGTCAGGAGTTTGAGACCAGGCTGGCCAACATAGGGAAATGCTGTGTCTACTAAAAATACAAAAATTAGCCGAGCATGGTGGCACCAACCTGTAATGCCAGCTACTCAGGGGGCTGAGGCAGGAGAATCACTTGAACCCAGGAGGTGGAGGTTGCAGTGAGCCGAGATCACACCACTGAACTCCAGCCTGGGTGACAGAGTGAAACTCTGTCTCAAAAAAAGAAAAAGTCATGAGAGAGAAGATTGAGGACTGAGCCCTCGGAAAAAACAATGTCCAAATGGAGAAAGATGAGGAGGAGCAAGCAAAAGAGGCCATGATGAATGGATTAGAAAGGCAGGAGGAAAAGCCTGAGGGACTGAGGTCCTGGAAGCCAAGTTGAAGATGCTGTTATAGAGGAGATGTCCTCCATTGGCTCAAATTCTGCTAACAGATTAAATAAAATGAAGTGTACGAAAAATGCCTAGATTTATTACAGAAAAAAATTAGTGATAATCTTGAGGAAAAACAACGTTGGAGGAGTACTGAAACTGAAGACTTACTGGTGTGCGATCAAGAGTGAATGAAAAGATAATTGAGTTCATGAGTTCTTTTAAGGACATCATACTTAGACAGTTCTTTTAAGGACATCATACTTAGAAGTCATGGCTGAGAATGTTGTAATTTTCTTCCACAGTCATGGAAAATAATAGACAATTAATTTCTAATTTTATATAACAGGTGTAGTCTTCAAATTTTACATAACAATTATATATTTTAAAAGTTATAAAATTATACACATGTGGCATTAAAAATGCCAGACTGAGGTGTTAAATCCTTAAAACTATAGAACTAAAAGTCACCTTAAACAATTCTAGATTCCATAAGCTGAATATCACTATGTTCATGCTTATACATAAAGACCAAGAAACACTAAACGTTTCAAGGAGAGTATTTCTGGCTTGATAAAAATCAGCCAATTCTAGAACAGTTGATACTCATCAAATATACAAAGTAATTGATCACAGTCAACTACTGAGTTCTATTAACAGGAATAAAGTGACAGAAATGCAGAAAATAATCTTATGTTACAAATGAAATTTTAAAAATTATATGAAGTCACTGTGGAAAAATGTGGTGTGGTGAATACTGAAATATATCCTTTTCTAAAAGGAAGGATAATGTCACACATGCAGGACACTTTTATGAATAAGAGTTACTGCATTAGCAGCACCTTCCTTTTAGCGCAAGGCCAGCACATTAGCACCTGTGGGCCAAATCCCACTGCCTGTTTTTGTAAGTCAAGTATCTTGGAACCCAGCCACGCTTATTCACTCTACAGTTCACAGAGTCAATTAGCTGGGTGTGATGTTGCACACCTGTGGTCCCAGCTAGCAGAGAGGCTGAGGTCGGAGGATCACTAGAGCCCAGAAAGTTGAGGCTGCAGTGAGCCATGATCACAAAACCGCACTCCAGCCTGGGCAACAGAGACCCTGTCTCAAAATTATATATACAGTCTGCAAAGCCTAAAATATTTACTAACTGACTCTTTGCAGAAAAATCTGACCAAATCCTGGTTTAGTAGATGAAAGATCCTTTGATACATTTTAATAAAAGTTTTACCCAATATACTGAAATGTTTATATTAAATATAGATCCCCATACAATCCCTTGGCAATATTCAGATTGAAGATCCAATATTTCAGCACTCAGGCACTGACAACAAAAATTTAATAACTAGCAATCAAGGTACAGTGTCAATGGAGCATGCAGCTTCCATTTGCAACACAGCAGATATTACAAGAATTCTAACAAAATTATCTTAAGATGTGTTATCAAAGCAAAGGTTTTAAATACATTTTAATTGTGAAATAATCCGTATACTCTAGATCTAACCTCATTTGTAAAAAATGGTTCCATACTACATTATTTTCTGGGAATGAAAATTGAGCTATTTCCTATTGGTAAGGATTTGCTTTTAATAATGATAAATTCCTACTGATAAGGATCCATCTTTTGATATAATGATGCTGTAATAAATGTTCTTATATGTAAGTATATACGTAACAAATCTATACAAGTATCCTTAATATACATATATATCCTTACTATGTTATATATGTGTGTGTGAATATGCTACTCAATTAATGTTCGAAATGCATTTACCAACAGTGTACGACATGTCTTTTTCAATGAGACCATTTCCTTTGCAGCAACACAGATGGAGCTGGCGGCCACTATTCTAAGCAAACTAATGCAGAAACAGAAAATCAAATGCCACATATTCTTACTCATTTAGTGGAAACTAAACAATGAGAACTCATGGACACAAAGAGGAGAATAACAGGCAAAAGGGTCTACTTGAGGGTGGAGCATGGCTGGAGAGAGATGACCAAAAAACTACCTTTTGGGTATTTTGCTTATTATGTGGCTGATGAAATAATCTGTAGCCCAAACTTTCATGATACAGTTTACCTATATAACAAACTGCACATGTACCTCTGAAGCTAAAATAAAAGTTCACTAAAACGTAAAGAAATTCCTTTCCCCTCACATTTGCCAATACTCATTATTTTTCAAATAAATTAATGACTGGAAAAAATGGTAACTCATTTTTTGCTGATTTTCATTTTTCTGATTACCAGGCAAGGCTGAATATCCTACGAAAAATACAAAATTTTTAATCATGAATATTAGCCCAAATTAGGATTAGTTTGACAGCATATGGCTATCTCCTATTAAATGTTGCCATAGGCTTACCTGTGATACTCTTCATTCTCAGTGTCAGGAAATTGCTGACTTTCAGGTGTTCTGCTCTTGCTTTGTGGAATTAATCCATCATCACCATTGCCAGCAGCGGCATCATTAGTCAGGTTTTCTGGTAATCCCATATTATTACTTCCGTGCTTCTTCATGTCTTCTTCAGCCTTGAGTGGAAGTTTGATATTAAGGATATTAAGGATATTCACTTTATTGAATAAAAAGAACCTTTTTAATTGATTTTATCAATTGACTCAGTTTGTCATTATTGTAGTCATTAAAAATATTTCACACTTAAGTTTGATCATATATACAGAACAATTACCCTCTAATTTTAAGATGTAATTATCATATCATTGTAAAATTTGCTTCATTTCTGTTTGACTGAATAAAATAGAATTTTTCAAAATTCAAAAAGGGCCCTCCTTCATTTTGTGCTTTTATTCCCAACGACTCTTCAGAATCTTATATATATATTTATCCCATTTGACTCGTGGGAACACACAAATAAAAAGACAAAGATGCAAAATGTGTCTTCTTCTGTCTTTACCACCTAGATCTCACATTAAGCAGTCAGATTTAGAGGATGAGACACTGTGAGGCTTCAGGAATAGAAAGGAAGATTGCCCTTTTCTGCACTGAGATATTCTTCTCCCCCACTGCCTTTGATCATTTTTTTTCATTTGGTCCCTGGGATATCAAAAACATGATGGTTCTCACTGAAACATGGGAACCAAAGTTCGCCACAACACAAGGAGCAGAGTGAAACTGCTGAGGTACAAGCGTGGATGCCCAGAAAATAAGATGCTCCCCAAATTTCACATTCCATAGCCATACGATTTTCTAGCTGGAAGATACACAGAATAAGAAATTATCTTCTTTAGCCACATTAACTATTGATAATCAGACTAAAACCAAGAAAGATAAAATGGTTGATCCAAAGCTCCTAAAGTCGCATGACCTAGCACTTTACGGCACCATTCAGGATTATTCCATAATAATGAAAGAATATTTCTGGGGTTTGTATCTCTTTAAAACTCAATCTACAGAATTCTTTCTGAGTTAAATATTAAATTTTTCACTGATGATTTATGCTACTTACATGATAGGATCATGTATGCCTATACTTACAACACTTTATTAAACAACATAATGTAAACATCTAATTCAACAGAAACGTTTGAATATAATGGTATACCTCTCTATCACAATCCTTGTTTATTTCTGGTTCTTGAGACATTTCCTGCAAATGCAAAAATAGAAGGTTAATTTGTTGTATTTCTGTGATGTTTCCTCTTTTGGAATGCATGTTTTAAAAATAAGTTGATTTTAAGTAATCAAGTATAGACAATGAAAAATTAGAAAATAATTAAAATTAAAATTTAACTGTTAAAATAAATAATTAATTAAAATTAAAAATTAACTTTTTAATCTACGTTCAGCTACTGCCACATCACTGGCTTCTGACTAACATGGGAAAAATAATTCACCTTAGTAAACGGGAGAAGATCAACATGAACCAGCAAACTTAACTTTGTCACCATTTGTTTGGACTCCACTTAATTTGTTACGTGTTAAATCTGCCAAAAATGCATCGGCGGATGATTTGTAGTGTTGCAAAGTCTTCCTCACTTGAAAAGAGTTTACCTCACCAAACCCTAACCAGTGAGCCTCTACAGATTACTAACTGGATTGTAGGCATGCTTTCAATTATTAGGAGCTGAAATCAACACCAAACAGAAAGAAATGCAAATTCTTAAATTTTAATTGAGATTATATGTTGTAATATGATAGTGTTATGTATCTAGTTTATCTGCTTAAGTCCAGTTCTAATATATTCTAATGTGTACTAACGACAGTGGATAAAAATTTTAATAATCTGTACTGATTTTCTGCAACTGCAGTAAGTTCAAATGTTATTGTGTTTCTGCACTAACACCAAAGGTCCCATTCTGCAAGATACGATTCTTGTAATAGGCATTTGGGTTGCTTTTATGACCTGGTTCCCTCCCTGAAGAGAAACGCTGAGGTCAATGAGAGATCACAAGGCAGAATATATCTTTCACCTTGCTATCAGTGACTGCAATATAAAACTGCAGATTTTCAATCACTGGCCATGATTACTCTTCAACCACGAATCCAGCTCAGGGACCATCAGTGTTACATTGCTCATAATTCTTTTGCTTAATAACATAATCCAATAATTGATGTTACTTTCTTTATCATGTCAGGGTGTTGTAAGAATAAAAGAACAAAGTTCTGGAATTTCTTTTGCCTCTATTCCAAAAGGAAAGATTACCTATAAGCTAATCAAAAAGGCAGATAAGAATATTTTAAATAAGAATATTGTAAAGTAAGAGTATTTTAAAGTTTATGGTGGTTATGTTTTTTAAGTTAAGTTTCAAATGCTAACTTAGAATCTATTGATTCTTCTGTTAATGAGATTGCTGAATTTATTAAATTTTATGAATCTATTAAAAAGTTCTTAGAAAAAAGAATCTATTGATTCTCAAAACCTAGTCTGAAAGATAATTTCATTTGGACTACCTAATATTATTAAAGCAAAGAAAACAACATTAAATCAAACATTTAAATGTAAAATTTTCCATGCCTCTGGCTGGCTATTTTCACTGCCTTTAAGCCTTTGTGATTCTTCCTCTGATGTCAGCTTTAAGTCTTGTTCTGTTGAGAAATCCATATATTCAGTTAAAATGAACCACTTAGAACAGTTAAAAACTATTGCCTTTATAAAAATAGATTTAAGACAACATTTTATTTTATCTCATAAATTGAGTGTTTAGTGTTTCATGAAATAGTTACTTAGGAAATCATTCTCTAAGACTTCAACAAACCACTTGGGGAGACGCCTGATGAGATTCACTCACAAATTCATCCACCCAACATAAATGAACAAAACCACCAGAAACACAACTTTAAAATACAGTAGAAACATATAAGGTAACACAGTATGTTGTTCTCCACTTCCTAATCATGAAGCAGTAAACGTAATGAAAAGGAAATTTAAAGAGAAACAAGTTTTCCTGCACTTAGCTACTCTGACTCTAAGGATAGTAACAGGCAGGGCCCAGGTAAGGTCATGTTGACCCTGTCCAAGAAGCCAGAGCCCACAGGTATGGGTCCAGACATCCCAGAGCAAGGTTAAGAAAACAAATTCCTTTACCGTCTCCCCTTCCCCTCAGCATTTACTCATAGCTCTTTGTAAAAATGTTTATATTTTGCAAGTTCCTCTTTTCCTTCAATGTAGTTGCAAAGTCACAAGCTATGCTGAGGTTGCAAAACTGTCACTATATGATTAACTGCCTTTGTTCTGCTTCTGTAAGCTTGCCTTTATAAGCCAGGCTCTGTCTTTGTTCAGGACTCAGCATTTGGGTGCAAATCCACTGAACTGGTGTGCACCTAAATAAAATCCTCCTGTTTCACCCACTGGGTCTCTCCTGCCTCCTGTTTTCTGCAACAATAGTACCTTATAAATGATTTCCAAAACTACTACTGACACCTGTATTAGTGCACAATGTCTTCCTAATATCTAAAATATTTCCCCCTACTATTCTGACAAATTTATTTTTTTTTCTTTTTTTTTTCTTCTTCTTCTTCTTTTTTTTTTTTTTTTTTTTTTTTTTGAGCCAGGGTCTTTCTCTGTCACCAGGCTGGAGTGCAGTGGCACAATCTCAGCTCACTGCAACCTCTGACTCCCTGGTTCAAGCAATTCTCCTGTCTCAGTCTCCCAAGAAGCTGGGATTACAGGCATGCACCATCATGCCCAGCTAATTTTCATATTTGTAGTAGAGATGGTGTTTCATGATTGGCCAGGATGTTCTTGATCTTTTGACCTTGTGATCCACCTCCTCCAGCCCCCCAAAATGCTGGGATTACAGTTGTGAGACACAACAACTGGCCTTATTTTCATCTTTTAAAACAATGATATGTGAAGTCTTCCTTGATTCTGCATGTCTTTCCCCAGATAAAAAGGTACCTCCTTCTTGAGGCTGCCTTCTGACTTCACTGATTTTTCTACCACATCTTTACCACCTGAACTGTACATTATTCCCCCACATGTCTGTCCCCTCTGCTCCAAGACTGCAGAGAACAGTCCTGCACATCATCTTTGTAAAAACAGTCTTCATTTTACTCAGAAATTTCTTATTGAGTCCTGCTACATACATGCTAGGCATTAGGGTTTAAAAACAATGAAAATAAAGCATATCAGGGATGGCTTTTCTAGAACACATGCCCAAGCACAGACTGAAATATTGAGGCTAGCCAGATTAAAAGCGGTAGAGGGAAGGAAAGGGTAACAGCATTCCACACAGCAGCAAGAGCAGGAGTGAGGCCTGAAAGAGTGAACGAGTGAGTAGGACATTACCAGCAGCTCAGTAATGCCAGAGAAAGGGCACACAGGGAAAAGGGCTAAAGATGGAGAGTGGGGCAGAAGTCAGATTATGAAACCTGATGTGTAATTTTAAGATGCTTGGACATTAATGTTCAAGAGTGATCCTGGTCCTATCTGCATTTAGAAAAATATCATTTTAATGCCAAAACCAATATTCCTAGTGAGCCAATAGTCATTAAGACAAGGTGACAGATAGCTCTTGTGGACACAGCTGAGATGTTACTATGTAGCAAATTCTCAATAATTCTCATGAGCACTTGGAAAGTCAATTCTATAATAAGTCAAAGAAATTACAATAAATCACTTAATATTTGGTTTGGGAAGGTGCTTTCTAAAGTTATAGTGCATACGAATATAACTCCTAGTTGCGAATTCAGAGATGTGACAATAAAGCAATGAAACTACACTGTGTTTGAGTCAGTAATCTTCAGATTTCTATCTCGTCTTCCTACCCGGTCTGTAAATTCTAAGTATAATCTTGGTACTCACTCTCAAGTTTATGTTAAATACTAGCCTATAAAAAAACACTCTTTCTCTTACTTCTTTTTGTTATTTATATGTTGCTGTTATTAAAGGAAGAACACAAAAATGCCCCACTGAAGGGATTCTGTTTGGTTGCAGGCTACAAGAAGGGAAAAACAGAAAGCATATTTTGCAGAAAATAGTATTTTAGAAATCAGAACTATGACATGAAGTCAAGCAGGGCACTCTAGGACTGAATTTGCTGTGCTTCTTTAATACACTCCTTGCTCTCTTTCTTTTCTGGCAGCCGTGACTCACACAGGTCATGGAGACTATCATTCCCTAAGAGGAACACAATTCTGATATTCATCTTTATCTATTAAGTTCACCTATCCCAATTCTGTGTTCTGTAGATGCCGACTTTTGGTCACTGATGGTGATACACATGGATGATGAAAATGATGACATTTTCATCAACTTTCAGATTCTTTGATCTTTGATAAGTCTTGTTACTGAGAGTCAAAGTAGTAGGATGTGAGTTATAAATGCTGGTTATCCAATTACCTACTCAAAATATACTACATGAATATTCCATTAAACATGCATAGGAAAAAAATGGTCATTTCTGCTGACCTGCACCTCTTTGCTCTTCTGTATTCACCAGAAAATTTCCTACTCCTTCCTCATGTCCAGGTTAAATACTAGTGTACGACCTGGAAACCTGTAAATCATCTGACATTTCTCTCGGTCCCCCAAGCCCTTCTCATTCAATTATCACTAAATCATATGGACTATACCTCTCTTCTGCCTCTGCTTTATATTTCCACTGCCACTGGGAACATAAACTTTACAAAATGGCTTCTATTTAAAAGAAAACCGTCAACTACTAATGTTAGTTCTTACATGAAAAAATTAAGCAAAACAAATAAAAAGGCATAACACCATAAAAACAAAGACCAACATATTAAAATGAGTAACTGAGATTCCTAATTTTATTCCACCATGGATGGGTGAAAACCTTATAATACATTGATACTAGTCCAAGGATGTGTGACGGAAACTATAGCTGACTATTGCAAAAGCTTCCTTTGTCTCCTGGTTTCTTTCCATGGTAACCTTCCACCAATCCCAGGAAACTATAGGCCACAGTCCAAATTAAATCTGCCTTATGGTTTGTAAATAAAGTTTTATAGGAGCTCAGTCATGCCTGTTTGCTTACATAGAATCATGGTGGCTTTCACTCTACAACAGCAGACAACAGCAGGGGTAAGTAGTTATGACAGAGACCACATAGTCTAAAATATTTCCCGCCTGGTCCTTTACAGGAAAAGCTTGCTAACCCATTTTACACCATAATCAGAATGCCTTAATACTCAAATTTAATCTTGTGACTCCCCTGCTCCCATGTCTCCAATGAGCCCCTGCAGCAAACATTGTCGACTCCCTACCAATAGCCATTCCTTATTCTTTCTTGCAGAAGAAACACAAGTCTATTGGGATGTTTATTATCCCAATCTCCCTCCTCAGCCTCAGAAAGAGAAACGTTAATTCTAAGCTAATCACGTATTTGCATTCCCAGTGCCTGGTTTGGGAATGAGCAGGTAGTGTAACACAGCCAATGAAATGTTACAGGAAGCCCCTTGTGTGCTTCTAAGTTTTCTCCCTGTTTAGAAAACACAGGTGAAGAAAAGAAGCCCTTGAGATGTTGTGTTGTGAGAACAAGATGTTTGGAGCTGTTGCAGATTACCCGACCATGAAAGGAGACATGAATAAAACACTGTCGACAGCACAGAAAGAGGGACAAGAGGGATCCCTAGGATATCACTGAACAAACAAAACAACTCTGGTTCCTACTGTTTTCACAACTGTTCATCAGTATTTGCAGTCCAAAGCATTCTACCTGGTAAACTTCCCATGGCCCACAGGACGAAACCTACTCATTTCTGTAGTATTAAAAAGTCTGTCATAAACTTGCCTTACCCAAGTATTCACCTCATTCCCAACCTCTGGTATCTCACACTTTTGGTGCTAGCAAAAGTGAACTGCTCAGAAACCCTGCAAAGTTCACTCAAGCATCTTGTCTTTTGCACTTGCTGCCCTTCCTGCCAAACAGGCAATCTCCTTAGATGTTCCTTCTGGCCAACACACAATCTTGTTGCATGTTCCTTCTGTCAAACATTATTCCTCTGCTTTTTTACCTAGAAAAATTCTTCTCACTCTGCATGCTTCCCTTGAATCATACCTACTTTTTTTTTTTTTTACCAAAACTTTCATTCCTCATCACATATGTCTGGCACATAATCAATATATAATAAATTAAAAGCTTCCAATGGGCATCTAGCACACAGTAAGAACTGAATAAAGTAGTGAAATAAAAAAATAATGGCAATGATAATAACAAACTCCTGTCTGTATTTTTAATTGTGTTCTGTTGCATTAGAAAAATGGTTAGTATCTAAAAGACATTTGATAGTTATTTGTTAAGTGAAGTGAAAACATAAATGGAAATATTTTCTTTGTAAATTGTATTGAAAAAGCACAGAAATGAAATAGAGACCACTCTATTATGAGCACCTTAAGGATCAAAACTACATCTGCTCCGTCTTTATCTCCTGCAACTTATAAAACCAAACTTATAAAAGTTCTTTGATAAATTGATGGCTAAATTAAAGGTGTCCTCATACCGTTTGGGTTATACAATGTATTAGGTGTCCACAACCAGGTAGCATACTAGCATTTTTGTTATTGTGAAAGATTTTTCTAATTTTATTATAATCTCCTGAGCCTAGAGTTGAGAAATTTGTATATTTATTATGACAATCTTTTGGCAAATGGTAGCAGAGCATTTGTTCTAACAAAATTGCTGTTATCATGACAACTAACCAGCAGGTAGAAGAGCACATCTTGCTCCAACAAAGTAAATGTGTCTCTTTCCAACTTCAAATGAGGAGGAATGAAGTCAGTAATAGTGAGACCTTTTTGGGACAAGCATATGTAATGTAACTTTGCTTCAGCATTCTTTTGAGATCAAAAGTTCCTTACTTTTACTTTTTTATCTATGGTAGGACCACTCAGAGCAGGGGTCCTCAACTCCCATGCTACAGACCGGTAGCAGTCCATGGATTATTATGAACCACACCACACAGGAAGAGGTGAGCAGTAAGCAAACCAGGGAAGCTTCACCTGTACTTACAGCCAACCAATAATAATGGCTCATATTATTGCCTGAACTCTGCCCCTTCCTAGATCAGTGATAGCACTAGGTACTCATTGGAGCATGAACCCTGTTGTGAACTGCCCACCCGAGGGATCTAGGTTGTGTGCTTCCTATGAGAATCTAATGCCTGATGATCTGTCACTGTCTCATGTTGCCCCCAGATGAGACCATCTAGTTGCAGAAAAACAAGCTCAGAGTTTCCACAGATTCTACATGATGGTAAGTTGTATAATTATTTCATTATATATTACAATGTAATAATAATATAAATAAAGTAGCACAATAAATGTAACATGACTGAATAATCCTGAAACTATCCCCACCTTCCCCCAGCCCATAGAAAGACTGTCTTCCACAAAACCAGTCCCTGGTACCAAAAAGATCGGGGACAACTGACCTAAAGTAATTCACTATCACAAGTGTTACCTGGATTGCTGTTTTCAGAAGAGATTTTTAGCATCTGTTTTTCTTTGTAGTCAGAAAGTAATTGGCAAATTCTATGTATAAAAATGTAATAAACCAAATTACTATTTTAATACTGATGTAAAACACTTACCAAATATAAAATTCTTAGAGTATTTCAAACAATATCATAATATCAGAACTTAACAGTATTATCCCATCCACTTATGAGTACATTCTACAAACTTCTCTTGAAGCTTCTAAGAAGACAAAAATGTAGGGTGAAATGCTCATAAATTGAGAGCAGTGTGACCCAGTAAATTAGCTTGCATTAGCATGACATACTAGAAAGTGTTCCAACTCTGCTTAAGTCCTAGCTCCATAATGAACAGCTGCTATTTGTTCTTGGATGACTTGCTTATCTTCTTCAACAAAGTGAGGACTTTGCTGCCTTCTTTCACTAGGTTGTTACAAAGATTTAACAAGATAACATTTTTTAAATGCTCAGAGAAATAGTAAAGCAAAGGAATAATCTGTTCCTAAACATTATAACTAAAATTATCTTGGAATCCCAAATAAAACCCAATGCATATTTTGTTCATAGGTTCTAATATGCAAATGTTATAGTTTTCAGCAAATGTTATTAAGTCTTAATTTTGCTTCTTAGTTTTCCTGCTCCTTAGGGCTTATAATTCTGGGCATCTCAACTACGTCTTAGTTTGTAACTAAATTTACTCATAAATATCTCATTAAAGTAGATAATGTGAGTGTCCACTATTACGGAGTTGACCAATCACACCAAGGGCAGAAAAACCAATGGATGTTAAGACCTGGCTTGGACCAGTGATCCTTCTCTACCGACTCCAACTCTGAGCCAGCAGATGTTTCTTAGGATAATAGTTGATATTGATGTTCAATTCCAGCTGACATGGAGACCAAAACTCTACCTATATGTTTTTTAGTTTCCATGAAGAAGTTGTAAGTTGACATTCTCTAATTTTTGACATACACACTAACAACATATTTTGCACCAAACGCATTATTCAGCTCTGAATCACCTCATAGACCATCTTACATGACTATTTTTTTAGTGCAAATCACAATTTCAATATTTTGGTGGTACCCATTTTTTGCTTTGATTCACACTGTTTCCTTAGAGCTAGTCAGCAAATAGTCAAATGACCTTCCAGTGACTGACCAAACTATGGAATGCTTCAAAAATTTGTACTGCTTCCTTATGCAGAAGCCATGCTAATTTTCTCTGTATTGTTCCCATTTTAGGATATGTGCTGCGGAAGCAAGCACAAAGCCCTACTTTTACACATGATTAGTGATGAGTCATGCACAGGGCTTGGTTCTGTTAAGTCCAACTAACCTACTTGAGATTCTGAGAATTCTCTTCAATGGCTCCCTGTGAGGTAGAATTTGAAAATATTTTAAAATCTTGAGTTACAGATGAAAGTAGCTTGGACGATTTTCATTATCATGTAAAACAGATCACTCAAGGGCCGACCACAACTGGGAGTCACTGCTTGGAGAAGGTTCATATGGGACTTTCTACTGCCTAAGGTTCTATAGAGAATATAAAGGTGCCTCACAGTACAGATCTGATAGCAAAGAAGAAGAAACAAACACTGATCTCTTTCTGTCACATTATTTGAACCCCTCTGACCCTTTAGAACAAGCCTAATTAATATCTGCCAGAGAAAAGACCAACAACGGCCTCAAAGGATTTTGTACCATGAAGGTCTCAGCTAATTCTTGGCTAAGATGTGGTTTCCACATTAGGTTCTGAATATGGGGGCAAGTGTCAATTTGCTCACTTTGTCTGCAGATCAAGTCAGGATACCCAGCTGCCAGAGCAGGGTGCTGGTGCTTTGGGAACAATGGCTGAGCATAGAAGCATAGATATGGGAACTTAAAGACTTGAGGGATCTGAATCAGTAAGGGCATCTTGGTGTCAAAGGTCAACCATTACCAGGCAACAGGACCAGTTTGAGTGGCAACAACGCAGCAACAGAAACAAGGGAAACATCAAAATGACTGGAATGTCCTTTTTATTCTGCTCCTTTTGACTTGAAAAAAGGGACTGTCTTCCTTGTATTTAGTGAATCCCTTCAGTTATTGAAAAATTCAAGGAGTATGCAGGAAATAGTCTCCAGAAGACAGTACAAGGTTTTTTGTTAAGCTGGACATTTCAAGACCCAAATAACTAATCAGAAAAATGAAAGATATGACACTGTTTTTTAATCCCATCCATAGGTGTTATACTTGGATGAAATGAACAATGTTGGGGTCTCTAAATATCAAGGTCTTAAAAGTCCTGAGATAAAGAATCCTGTATCCATTGGTACTTCTAAATTGTCTTGCTTTTTTTCTGATTTCTGGCTGATGCAGGGGACTAACTGACTGCCACTCTAAAACTAGCTGAACGGCACTATGACATCTCACCTGATATGTAAGATGTTATTGTTATAATTATTTTAAACCTCAATTTAGCATTAACTCGCCTTTTAATGTAAACACTTACACATTATGATGACTAGAAACAGCATAGTCTCTGGCCGTCTGTTCAGATAGATCTTTAGAAGAGACATCAATATTTTGCTCGAGTAGAAGGCTGACTATACTTGCTGATCCACAACGTACAGCAAGTATCAGAGCATTTCTAAAATGACAGAGATAATTTCTCCCTTAGGAACTGTAATAAACTTATTTTAAAAGCTAATTTGATATACTTGATCAACTTAACATCTTGCCTGTCCATGCAGAATTAAAGATTTACATGCACTAAAACACACAAGCACTTGGGTGCTTAAGTGTTCATCTTTGTAAAATACCAACAAGGTTTAAAGGAAGGGACAACAAGGAAACCTCTTATCTCGGTGAGGTATTGGAAAGTAGAAGACATTAATTTAAAGTCTTTCAATGGGCAAAAAACAATGCTAGGGCCACTTATCTGAAGTGGACAAAGTTATAAGTGAAAATTTCCTTACAGCTTCCCTAGATTGATATGCTGTAATAGAAAATCAGCTAGAGGGTAAGATAAGTAAGACCTCTCTGCTTGCTGAAAGCAGTAATATTAATAATAATGGTAAGAATAGTCATAGGAGTTTCAGTTAATGATGCCAAGAAGCATGTGCTAGGCACTGAATTAAATGCCATATATATCTTCCTTACTTATGCACAATCAATTTGAAGGATATATTCTCCTACTTTTCATATATGACAACACATTTGGTGGTAAATAAGATTCCCAAGGTCACACACTTACCAAGTAAGAAAGCTAGGGATTAAACCCAGTCTTGTGTGAATTCAAAGCCTAGCTCTTTTCTCTTTATCACCCACCTACGGCTTGCCTTCATTAAAGGAAAAGTGTATCCACTTAAAACTATCTTCACTCCCTCTCTCCATACCAATTAAAAATAAAACCATCAAAATACACTGGAAATAAAAAAGGAAAAGCTGTTGGACCCACAGTATGTGGGAATAGCAATTAATTGTCAAGTAGGGATAATCTAACATTAATATTCTTCAAACAAGGCAACTTAAAGCAGAGTCATTGAATAGAAAAAAGGATTTTCAACTCCTATTTATGTTTCATGCAGCATATTTAGCAGAAAAGCATATAAGACACAGAGGTTAAAAACTACTAGAAAAGGTTAAGAAGTTCAATACTGGGTCATAAAGTAAACTAAAAGCTAAAGTTCACATTTCATAAAATTAACATGAAATCCCTTTAACTAACATAATCTCATCTAACCAAAAACATCATACAACAAATAACATCAGTCAATACAATAAGAGAAGATGAATCCTACTAAAACTGTTCTTCATGTTGCCCAGTCCAAATAATTGTTTTTCTACTTAACTGATTTGTGTTGATACTCATCACTATGTCCCAATAAGTATAATTTAATCTTACTAATTTATTATTTATGACTTGAGTGACTGCTATCAATCTCGAACAACACACAGATTAAAAGAAATAACTATACCTTCCACATCTGTCACGTGCACTTAAATTAGCTTTTTTCTTGATTAAAAATTTCACCACTTGCTGTTTTTGTCCATGAACACCAAGCAAAAGTGGTGTGAGGCCATGCTGTAAAACAATATAAAACAAAAACAATATGTAATTCAAAAAATTACCTATTTCTCAGCTGAACTGGAAACTTTATATAAGATCCCGTGGACTTACACTCATAGAAAGTAAATCAAATGTAGCTGCTTCCATCTTACTTTTCTGTGCTTTCCCACATGCTGCTGCTTCCCTTGGAAACACCCCTTCGCTGCCTGACCACATCAACTCTGATCATCTCAAAAACTCACTTTCAACATTTACTGCTTCTAAGACTCTTTGCTTCTAACCCAGTATTTGGCATGGCACTTTTGGATGACGATTTTTTTTCCATTTAAACAAAGAGCTTCTTGAGGACAGGGGATGTATCTTTTATCTCTATATTATCCAACCCTAAGACAAAATTCTTGTGTATAAAGCAAGAATTTGAATGTAAAATATTTCTTTAGTTTCACATGTTTTACCAAAAGTTCAAGCTCCAATGTGCAATAAAAATTGCTATTAATACTCCTACTGCCCATTCGAAGAATTTTTCCATTCATTCATTTAAAATATATTTGTATTTACTTTTTCCAGATTGTTAACTAAATCATCAGTTCATAGGATTACTGAAACTAACAGAATTCCCGTCTGTATTCTTAATAACTCCATGGTTTTTAGTGTTTAAACCTGCCATCTTGATTATGTCAAAGCTCTGCAAACATAAGAGACATAATGGATAGTCCACAATACAGCTTCAATTGATTAAAAAAAAGGTTTAGAATTTGCTACAATTCTAATTGAGAAAACTCTGCTCTTAACAATGACTTACTGACCTAAGCACTTGAATATCTGAACAAAGAGACACAAAATCCTGAGAGGGCCATTCTCTACTTAATGAAAGACTACTCACTGCAAATTTCTAAAGACCTTCTGAATGGCAGGGAATAACTGAAGGTATAAAGGAAAAGGTATTATTCCGTAAGCTGATAGTGCCAATAATATTCATTTTAATGTCTCATCCACATATAAAAGTCAGACTTGGCCAGGAATGGGGCTCACACCTGTAATCCTAGCATTTTGGGAGGCTGAGGTGGGTGATTCACTTGAGCCCAGGAGTTCAAGGTCAGCCTGAAAAACATGACATTAACCTCATCTCTACTAAAAAACAAACAAACAAAAAACAACAACAACAACAAAAAACTGAGATTGGAGAACCACCTGAGCTTGGGGAGGTCAAGGCTGTGGTAAGCTGTGATCACACCACTGCACTATAGCCTGGGGAACAGATTGAGACCCCATCTCAAAAACAAACCAAAAAAAAGTTAGATTAATGTTATTGGAAAGGAAAGATTTAAAGGAATTAGCACATATCCAACTCCAACTCTTCTAGAAATATCTTAAGTTTCTGAGACATAAGAATTTACATATTACACTTATGTATTCATGGTTCTTAAGCAGAAGTGTATCCAGATTTTGAGAAATTTGTTGTTGTTGTTGTTAGAGACAGGGTCTCATTATGTTGACCAGGCTAGACTCGAACTCCTGAGCTCAAGCAATCCTCCCACCTCAGACTCCCCAGCAGCTGGGACTACAGCCATGCAACACCATGCCTGGCTTCAAGGAAACATTTTTAAGTGTACATATTAGACTTACTCTATCAAAATCTTCAGGGGAAAGCCTAGACTTGTGGATTATTTAAAAATTTTCCTGAGGTAACTGGAATGCACAACTCTAGCTGGAAGCTAGTGCAATAGATGATTACTTCAGTCTCAGCGCTCATCCACATAACCAATTCCCTTTATCATTTGAGGATTTGGCCAAAAAGAGGAAAGAGTAGGAGAGACACTCATTTGCTGAAAATATCACGTAATTTTCCCCGGTAAGAGTAGAACAAGGTCTAGTAAACTCAAAATCCAACCTGATCTTGCTCCTTATAAGCCCCTTATCACCCACCTTCCCATCAAGATATTCTAGAGTTGAAAGCAGAGTTGAGACTCCAATTGGCCATTTTTACCAGAATAGGACACTAAGTCAGTTAATTACTTGTCGTTCCCTCTGCTCAAGTGTTTCCCACTACATTACCACCTATTCACTGCCTATCTGGATCCTCAGAGGCTTCCTGAAATTGATCTCTAAGCAGTTTACAACCCACTAACTCCCTATCCCAAACTGAAAACTGTCATTCTCTAAAATTGAAAAGAACCTTGTCTCACCATACAAAGGAAACAAATGAATGATCAACAGCAACACACACACACACGTGCAGAGACACACACACACACAGAAAACCTCTTCATGGTCTTTCCCTCCATTACCTAATTTCCAAATTGGCCTTGATATTTCTGATTGCTGTCTTTTTCCCTTTCCGCTTCTGCCTCATGTGCAATCAGAAATATCTTAAGACTTGTCACTGAGAAAAAGACTTGTCACTGAGAAATCCATCACCTCATATCTATTACTGTTTTTTGTTTTTTTTTGTTTTTTTTGCGGGGGGGGGGAACTTGCCAAAGGGGCAGGATTACTATTCACTGAACTCTGTTTGAGTTTTCTTGGAGTTTTAATGTAAAACCTATTTCCAGGGCAAATTTTGTCATTTTACATTTATTAGGGGAAAAAAAACCTGGCATGAAAAAAAAACAAAGTATTACCTTTTACAAATTCAGTGTTTTTTAAAAAAACATAAACCACAAGAGCATTTAAAAAAAAACTGTACCCTCGAATGCTTCTTTAAAAGTAACAATATTTAAAACAAAGTCTTAGATAATTAACTCATTTCAAAATATTTTCATTCAGGTTATGCTTGAGCTTCCAAATATGGAAAACTGGCCCTTACCCAGGTCAACGTTAAAATGAATGCCTGGCCCTTACCCAGGTCAATGTTAAAATGAATGCATTTTAGTATTTTGAAGATGAAATTGGTAGACCTATACCTTGTTTTTTGATTCAATATCAGCACCGTATAAGAGCAGTGCTTTCGCCATTAATTTATCTTCATTGTAGATAGCATAGTGTAGAGCAGTATTTCCATACTCATCTGGAATATTTGGATCAGTGCCATGTTCCAGCAACATTAATGCACATTCATCTTCTTGGCATTGTACAGCCTGTCAGTATTAGACCAAAAATAAATTATAAGTCCTGAGAATTAAAACTAACATTCCACAGCTTTCACCAACTAGTTCCATTTAAATGAGAAAACTCATTTTTATGCTATGTATTGAAATCAAAGCCATCTCATGCTGATATAGTTGACTACTGCATACCTTGATCAGAGCTGTCCTCTTTTTGTTGTCAAGGATATCAAGTTGACATCGTCTGTCCAGCAGGAGTTTTACTATTTCTGAATTCCCATTGGCAGAGGCCAGATGTAGAGCAGTCCTATGAGAGTGAGAAGACTTTTTAGGAAATTGTAGTGCACGATCTACAGCTACATCAATGATTCATGCAATAGCAAACACAGAATAGCCTGCTATTACTCTGCCTTCAAAACAAACTTAATTTCCCTTTGAAGAAAGCACACTACTTATTACCTCATGACTCACTGTATGAATGAAAGAGCAGCCTATTTGAATAGGAAGAGCAGAGCCCTTGAATGGCATTCAACGTGGGCTGGAATCCTACTTGAAGCTCTGATGCTTCCCAGCTGTTGCTTACCTTTTTTGGCTCTCAATTTCCTCATCAATAAAATGGGAATGAAAAGAGTAGATTTCTCAGAGGAAACCACAGTAATGCTTAAATAAGACTCTACACGAAAGATATAGAATAGTTCCTAACACAAATAACAGCTCAGTAATTGTAAGATATTATAATTTTTACTAATACCACTAAAGACAACATTTGAATTCAGTGAGATGATACAATTATACCTACACTTTCAGGTATGTTTTAAAGATTACAGGTAACGATGTATTTTAGTGATTCTAAGATGATCATTGTCTCTATGTTTCACCATTTCTCACACTGAAATACCACTTATAATTCATGATTTACTATAACTATAATTGGCAGCATTTAAATAATTCTCTTATTGAGACATACAATAATGGGGCATCATACAATCCCTGGTGCCTTACATTAAGTAGAATATGTTACAATATAACACGTCTGGGGCGGTTCCAGTCAGATGACTAGCATTTAGATAAATTTTAGTTCTTAAAAGAAGTATGCAATAAGAGGGCTGAGGTGAAAACACAAACAAATTTCTAAAATAATCTATTTCTTACTTTGGTTTTCAAAAACTTTAAGCCAAAGAAAGCTTGAAATTCAAATGAATGGCATGGGCTCATTTTTATCAGTACTTAGATTTGGCCGGGCGCGGTGGCTCAAGCCTGTAATCCCAGCACTTTGGGAGGCCGAGACGGGCGGATCACGAGGTCAGGAGATCGAGAGACCATCCCGGCTAACACGGTGAAACCCCGTCTCTACTAAAAAATACAAAAAAAAAAAAAAAAAAAAAAAAAAAAAACTAGCGGGGCGAGGTGGCGGGCGCCTGTAGTTCCAGCTACTCGGGAGGCTGAGGCAGGAGAATGGTGTAAACCCGGGAGGCGGAGCTTGCAGTGAGCTGAGATCCGGCCACTGCACTCCAGCCTGGGTGACAGAGCAAGACTCCGTCTCAAAAAAAAACAAAAACAAAAACAAAAACAAAAAAAACCACTTAGATTTATACAATGTATGTACATTAGATATTTCCAATCATTCATATTAGGATTTAAGACTGTTATAATTCTTCTCCTTTTAAAATGAATTTATGAAACTATTTGTGGAGCTTTTTTTCAACGTTTACTTTCAGGGGTACAGGTGCAGGATGTGCAGGTTTGTTACATAGGTAAAAACGTGTCAAGGGGGTTGGTTTTACAAATTATTTCATTACCCAGGTGTTAAGCCCAGTACCCATTAGTTCTATTTGCTGCTTCTTTCCCTCCTCCCACCCTCCACCCTCTGATAGGCCCCAGTGTGTGTCGCTTCCCTCTAGGTGTCCGTGCGTTCTCATCATTTAGCTCCCACCTATAAGTGAGACCGTGCGGTATTTGGTTTTCTGTTCCTGTGTTAGTTTGCTAAGGATAATGGCCTTCAACACCATCCGTGTCCCTGCAAAGGACATGCTCTCGTTCTTTCTTTTATGACTGCATAGTATTCCATGCTGTTTGTGTACCACATTTTAGTTCTTTAAAGTACTAAAACAGTCTTTACTCAAGACTTATACATTTTCAGAAGGGTAGTTGAGGGTTATCTTTTACTATTGTCTACCTTCAGAAATGCTTTTGTTTGAAAGGAGGGAAGAAAAGTTTCAATTGAGATTACCTCCTAATGCCCCAATTTTAAATCTCTCAACTTGCTCAGGCCCAGCAGGTAAATATGAAGTTTTCAAAGACGGAAGGATCCTGAGAGATGGTAGAATATGCCTTCCACATAATAGGTGTCTGGCTTATGTTTGATGACTAAACGGATTGAAAGAATGCATAAACACAGCTTGGGAGTTCAATATTTTTAAAGAATGCTCCTGTTGAGTAGAGCAATACATTTACAATAGTAATGGTCATTTATATTTGCTATTTTAGTTTTCATAAATATATAACTAAAATAAAATAATTAATTCATACCTTTTACACATGTTTATATATATAATGAAAAGATAATTTTATAATAAAATGTATATACAATAAAATCTACAGGAACAGGTAAACAGAATCCCTCTACTTCTCAAGAGGGTAAAAGTTCACAGAAGATAGCTATCCACAGGAATAAAAATAAATAATAAAATGTGAGAAATTATTTGTATCTATGCAAGTAGCATATTTCTTCTCTTCCCAAGGATTATTTCATTACTAGTGAAATTTAACTAAAACTTTTCAGATATTCATTGCAGAAATCACAGATAAAGGGAAGAACTTCACTTACAAATCCCCAGAAATAAGTTTGATTATGTTTTCTACATGTTTTCAGGTAACACAAGAGCAGATTCTGTTTGTGTAGGTGTATAACAAACTGATTTTTTCCTCACTTGATATAGCAAAGCACATCTTTGCACAACATATCTCTGTATCTACTGACACCTTCAATGGTTACATGTTATTCCATCCTATGGATGCACTGAAATTTTTTCATAAAATCTTTATGTGAGCTCTTCTCAATACACTGCTATTTTAAGCAATACTAAGAAAAACATATGTGTCTATTTCATATAGATATTTCAGTATAATAGAGTTGATAGGTAAAAGGCATACACATTTTTAACGTGGTTCTTATCATCGAAGTGTGTTAGAAAAGTTGCAACAGCTTAAACTTTCAGCAACTACATAAATACCACTGTTCTTCACCCTCACAAACTTGGTGGATAGAAGACAGTATTTCATTCCTTTATTTATTTTTATTATTAATTTATTTATTTATTTTTGAGATGAAGTCTCATTCCATGATCCAGGCGGGAGTGTAGTGGTGCAATCTCAGTTCACTGCAACCTCCACCTCCCTGGTTCAAGCAATTCTCCTGCCTCAGCCTCCTGAGTAGCTGGGATTGCAGGTGCATGCCACCATGCCTGGCTAATTTTTTGTATTTTTTAGTAGAGACGGGGTTTCACCATGCTGGCCAGGCTAGTCTCAAATTCTTGACCTCGTTATCCACCTGCCTTGGCCTTCCAAAGTGCTGGGATTACAGACGTGAGCCACCGCGGCCGGCCTTTCATTCCTCTTCTAACTTCAATAGAAAACAGTATTTCATTCCTCTTCTAACTTAAGTTCCTTCTCTTACCAGGAACACTACGTTTTCCTATGTGCACAGGTCACTGGTAGATATGCAAAAAAGTACCTTGCCCAATCTTAAATTGAGCTTATTTTATTATATCTGCATATATATGCTTGGTTCAGTGGCTCAGGCTTGTAATCTCAGCACTTTGGGAGGCTGAGGCGGGTAGATCACAAGGATAGGAGTTCAAGACCAACCTGGCCAAGATGGTGAAATTCTGCCTCTATTGAAAATACAAAAAATTAGCCGGGTGTGGTGGCGGGCACCTGTAATCCTAGCTACTCAATAGGCTGAGGCAGAGAATTGCTCGAACCCGGGAGGCGGAGGTTGTAGTGAGCTGATATTGCGCCACTGAACTCCAGCCTGGGCAACAGAGTGAGATTCTGTCCCAGAAAAATAAATAAATAAATAAATAGTTGCATATATAAATAGGCTTTTGTGTTTTCTTCTGGTATTTTTCTCCTTTTGTATATTTAAAAATTTTAATCTATACTCCAGGAACTTACTTTTGTGACATAAAAATCTAGCTAGTTTTCTCCAAACAGCATGCATTTCATTTATTAATGATTAATCTTGCTTTATCAATATGAAACATCACCATTATCAAGTGCTAAATTCTTACATATATTTGGGTATTTCTGGATTTCCTATTCTGTTCTATTCATTGATATTTTTTCAGTTGTTAGTAAACAATTTGTGGAAATAACACATTCACATTTTGATATCTGGAAAAGCAAGTCTTTTTCCATTCTGTTACTAAAAATTAACTTATTACAGCAATAAAATACAGGATGTGCAGTGTAAAAATGCTAAAACTTTGCTATTTTTATTTGGCTTACGTAAAAGTGATAAACACAGAAAAAGCTCACATCTTAAGAAAAACGAATCTTCCTATTCAAGGACACAAACCATCTTCTCATTTCAGTTTCCTTGTAAGGTTCCTCAGTAAAGGACATATTTACATAGGGTACATTGATATAAAATCCATATTGGATTTTATTTGAAAAATATTTAGCCCAGAAGTTGATATATTATGGGACTTAGTTCTCAATATACACCTTTCTATAATGTATAGAACATTGTTTTAAAATGTGTACATTAAAAATAATCTGCTGCATCGACTTGATTTTGCGAGTTAAGTCACTTTCATACAGTCTATTAGTGTTCTATAAGGGAAATTATAATCGGATAGGAAATCAGCTAAAGTTTTGTTTCTGTGTTGTTGTTCATAAAGGGCCTGTGCCCTGACCTCTCTGAGGTTTCCACACCCAGGGTGGTGTGGGGCCTGCGGAGGAACAGAAAGCCAGGACCCCGATCCCTCCAGGAGGGTATGCCCCCATCATCCCCCCACGTCCCGCCTCCTCCCAGCCCAGGCCCGGTTACCTCTTTTGTTTGTCCGTCTTGTTCACGTCAGTGTCCCTGAGCATGACGATGAGATCCTTTCTGGGGACTTTACCCCACCAGGCAGCTCTGTGGAGCTTGTCCAGATCTTCTCCAGGGACGTGGTACCTGGGCTCCATGAAGGCGCTGTCGTCGTAGTCTTCCCAAGCTTCCACGTTGCTCTCCCCACGCCCCTTGCAGCTGGGGACGTGGTACCTGGGCTCCATGAAGGCGCTGTCATCGTAGTCTTCCCAAGCTTCCACGTTGCTCTCCCCGCGCCCCTTGCAGCTGGGGACGTGGTACCTGGGCTCCATGAAGGCACTGTCGTGGTAGTCTTCCCAAGCTTCCACGTTGCTCTCCCCGCGCCCCTTGCAGCGGGGGACGTGGTACCTGGGCTCCATGAAGGCGCTGTCGTCGTAGTCTTCCCAAGCTTCCACCTTGCTCTCCCCGCGCCCCTTGCAGCGGGGGAAGCAGTGGCAGCACCACTTGGCCATCTTGCTCCTAAGTGTCTTCATAGCAGAGGCATGGTGGTCCCCAGAAGTGCCCACGTTGCTCTTGCCGCTCCTCCTGCAGCAGGGGAAGCAGTGGCAGCACCACTTGGCCATCTTGCTTCTAAGTGTCTTCATAGCGGAGTCGCCCTGGTCTCCAGAAGCACCCACGTTGCTCTTGCCGCTCGCCCTGCAGCAGGGGAAGCAGTGGTGGCACCACTTGCCCATCTTGCTCCTGAGACCAAATGGCTTCTTCACAGCGGAGGCAGCGGGTATTGAAGAAACCTCAGCCACCATCTGCTTTGAACAGCCAGGGGAGGCCGGTAGTCGCGAGCACATCGCCTCTACCAACCAGTTTCACCAACTAGCAGGAAATTCTGGGTTTCCGATCTGTTTGAAGAGAAAGGTCAATCCCAGCCAAAACCTGCCAACCCCAGCAGGGGAGCCCAGCCCACCCCACCCGGGAAAACGCACACCCAGCCGGGGAAAGCCCACGCCCACCCGGGGTGATCCCACGCCCCCCCCCCCCCAGGAAGGGCCAACCCCCGCCCCGCCCCGCCCAAAGGAAACACCCAACCCAGCCAAGGGAATGCCAAGCCCAGCAGCGAAAAGGTCAAGCCCAGCAAAAGAACGCGATGGAGGAAACGTCAATCCAAGCGAGAAACACCGGGCAAAGCGATTAACGCCGAGCCAAGCGAGGAACGCCAAGCCAAGCCAGGAACGCAGAGCCAGGCCTAGCAGTTACAGGCAAGCCAAGCCGTTACGCGGGTGCGCGTGCGGTGTGCGCGCCTCAGGCGGCGTCATTGCACGTGGCACAGACAGTGGCCAATGTGTGCAACCTGCGCACAAGTCTTGGTGCCACGAATATCAGTGACAGCCTTGCGTTCCCGGCAAACTTCGTGGGAATTGGCCGAGCCTTCAGGCTATGGAGGAGAAGCCTCTGGTTGGAAAAAGCCTCTTGAAGCAGGACAGGGGCTAGAGCGCCTGGAACTGGAGGATGCTGACAGGCTCCTCTGAGGAAAGCCCGCAAGACCCTCGTGGCGGTGCTGTTGCCGGTGGCCACGGCTGCCGCTCAGAGCTCGGGCTTCTTTCTTATATTTGTTTTGGTTTTATTTTGCTACTATTTTCTACTTTCTTGATGTGATAGCTGAAATTTTATTTGAGAAATTTCTACTTTTCCGTCATACACATTTAGTGAAACACATTTTCCTGCCAGCACTGGCTTTACCTGTGTTGAATCAAGTGTGATATGTCGTATTTTTATTCAGTTTAATATATTTAATAGTTTCCCTTGAGACGTTTCCCTTAGGAGTGTGCTTGCTGTTTAGCGCTATTCACAATAGCAAAGACATGGAATCAATCCAAATGTCCATCAATGATAGACTGGATGAAGAAAATGTGGTACACATACAACATGGAATACTATGCAGCCATAAAAAAAGAATGAGATCATGTCCTTTGCAGGGACATGGATGGAACAGGAAGCCATTATCCTCAGGAAACTAATGCAGAAACAGAAAGCGAAACACCTAATGTTCTCCCTTATAGTAGGACCTGAACAATGAGAGCACATGGACACAGGGAAGGAAACAACACACAATGGGGCCCCTGGATGGGGGCGGGAGAGGGAGAGAATCAGGAAAAATAGTTAATGCGTGCTGGGTTTAATGCCAAGGCAATGGGTTGATATGTATAGCAAACCACCATGGCACAAATTTACCTGTGTAACAAACCTGCACATCCTGCACATGTACCCCAGAACTTAAAATAAAATAAATAAAAATGTAAAAAAGAAAAAAACCAACAAAACTAAAATGTGTGCTGTTTATCTTTCAAGTATTTAAGATTTTGCTGTTATCTTACTTTTTTATTTTGAATTGGATGCCATTTTGGCTGGAGGATACATTCTACATGATTTCAGTTCTTTTAAAACTCTAATGTTTGTTAAAATGCAGGACACAGACCATCTTGGTTTATGTTCTGTGGGTACCTAAATGTTCTGCTGTATTCTGATGCTAGGGGGTGGAGGAGCAGGGGTTTTTGTTGTTTCGTTTTGTTTTGTTTTTTTGAGGCAGAGTGTCGCTCATTTTGCCCAGGGTGGAATGCAATGGCCTGATCTCGGCTCACTGTAACCTTCGCCTCCCGGGTTCAAGCGATTCTCCTGCCTCAACCTCCCCAGTAGCTGGGATTACAAGCACCCGCCACCACACCCGGCTAATTCTAGTATTTTTAGTAGAGGCAGGGTTTTGCCATATTGGCCAGGCTGGTCTCCAACTCCTGACCTCAGGTGATGCACACGCCTTGGCCTCCCAAAGTGGTGGGATTACAGGCCTGAGCCTCCGCACCCAGCCAAGGGTGGAGTACTTTATAAATGCCAGTGAGTGGCAGCCGCCAACATCAGTAGCTGCTGACACTGCTAGCGACTGGGGCGGACAGCGGCCAGAGCCGGAACCCAGGCTTCCTGCCACCTGTGCGTGCGGCGCACACCTGGAAGCTGTCCTCCCACAGCCTACACCGGGGGGCACAGCAAAGCTGGGACTCATGTTTGAAGGAAGGAAAAAAATCGAACGCGTAACCCAGCACTGTTCTTTCCAGATCCATCCCGCTGGCCCTCTTGTTTCCCACGTTTTTGAAAACTGGCTACTCTGACCTCAGATCCCTAAATCGCAGCCACTGAGACCTGGCTCTCAGAAGCCAAAGCCCTGGCACTTTCCAGGCTGAGCAGGAGGAGGTGAAGGCAGACTGGAGGCTGGTCCAAGACAGCTGAGGGCTGACCATAGGGGGTCATGCAGAGGCCACCACTGGGGCCGCTACACGTGACATGGGATTTGGGCCATTGGGTAGAAGGCGTGGAGATGGGGCACTGCCAGCGGAGCCAGGGAGGAAAGAGAACACTCTCCAAATTGTCTTCCAGGGTTTCCATGAGCATTTTATTAACTCAGAATCTGTCAGGAATAATACTAGGGAGTTACCTTTCCCTGAAGATGGCTCTTGTCAGAGTAGTGAGATAGGTGTGGGGGGGGGGTAGGGGGGAGGAAGAGGAATGTGAGGCTCAGTTTACACATATTAAGATCAGCAATGGTGTGCCGCTGGCAGGAGCAGAGCGAGCCTGGAGATTTGGGTGGCTGCAGTTGGTAAGTGGTTGCAATCCAGAGAGTGGGACTGAGATCCTCTCTTGTCATGTTAGCATCCCGTTTCCTGGGCGCGGCTCTGACATCCTGCAGGTGGTCATTTCACTCATGGAGGCTTTGTCTCTCTTCCATCACCCCAGACTCAGCTTCACACTCCAGGGCTGCACACCATCAGCCACCGTCATGTTAACCCCTTCCCAGGTCAATGTGTCCCTCACCTGGAGCCCAATCTGCTGGACAGCCTTGCACCATCCATTTTCGGGGTGGTGGGCAACCTGGTGGCCATCGTGCTGCTGTGCAAGTCGCGCGAGGAGCAGAAGGAGACCGCCTTCTACACACTGGTATGCGGCTGGCCACCAACGACCTGTTGTTCACTTTGCTGGTGAGCCAGGTGACCGTCGCCATGTACATGAAGGGCGGGTGACCTGGGGCCAGCCCCTGTGCCAGTACAGCATCTTCATCCTGCTCTTCTTCAGCCAGCCCGGCCTCAGCATCATCTGCACCCTGATATCTATACAGGTAATTTGTGTTCGACATTCTCAGAGGAGTTTCATAAGCTTTATGTTTTATCTGGGTTATAAACAGAGTCCTCAAATGCGTAAAAAAGAAATCATACCAGGATTGAATTTCAGCAGGAATAAGTTTATTTTACCTATTCAAAATTAAAATACTTTTGTTTTGCTTGATAATGTTTTTGTTAAAGATACATTTTTGAAAAAAATTTAGGTAAATATTTAATAATGTCCCCTTTTCTATCCCAAGAAGTAATTTCATAGTTTACTTAAATTTTTTTAACAAAAGTGTAGCATAGATTTCTTAAAAAAATAATGCATATTTTAACTCAATAAATCCAAAATACTGTGGCAACATGTAATCAATGTAAAAATTACTAGAGATAGTTTGCATTCTTTTTTCTTATGAAATCTTTGAAATCCATTGTGTATTTTACATTTTAGTACGTCTCAACTCAAATGTGAAATTTTCATCGAGAATATCTGAACTGTATTTAGATTAATAAAAACGGCAGTTAAAAAATTTAACATAGATTTAGTACGGGGTGTGCAGCCAGCTTGCAAATCAGATCTCGGCTGAGCGGCCAGGCAGCCAACCCCCGAGGAGCGGCCTTCTGGCTCCGCAGTGCCCAGAAGTTGAGGATGTTCTACAGATCCATCATGCCTGCCCCCAGCAGCACCCCCGGCTCCAGCACCCCTGGGCCGGGCACCCCGGTCCCTACAGGAAGCGTCCTGTCGCCGTCGGGTTCAGTGCCAGGAGCCGCTGTCCCTTTCAGACCGCTGTTTAACGACTTTGGACCGCCTTCCATGGGCTGCGTGCAGGCCATGAAACCACCTGGCGCCCAGGGCTGCCAGAGCACCCACACGGAACTGCTGTCGGTCACAGGGGAGATGGGCAAAGGGATCCGGACCACCTTCGCTGGCAGCAAGAGCACCACGGAGCGCCTGAAGAGAGGGATCATCCATCCCTAGTCAGAGTGCCTGGCGGAGACACAGAGGAACCCACACACTTAACAGGAAGCTCCTAAGCCTCTGTGTCTGGACTTTTCCCGGCCACTCCAGAGCACCTGCTTCTCCCTGGCCCTCATCCCTAGTTGCACTAACCATCCTGGGCTTCCTGGGTCCTGTGTCCCTTGATGGTGGCCTCAGGAACCAAGGGGTGGCTCTCACTGCAGGTGGCAGCACTAACGATCCTCCCTTCCCCCCACCCCACTCCGCCAAAGCAACAAGAGTTAGCAGCGAGGTCCCCGTGAGTCCCACCCATGACCTACCCACAGTGTTGCCCACTGGAACTTTCTGTGGGCCCCACCACTCAGCCCTTCCCAGCACTTCTCCCACATGCCCCCAGCCTCCTTCTCCCTCAGCACGTCTCAGGCCTCAGGCCTGACACTTCCCTGCCTTGTGTCTTTTGCTAAATATGACCTTTCTACATTAATAAAAGATGATTTGGAGTTGTGCTCTCTAAAAAAAGTTTAATATAAAAGAGAAATAAAAGAAAATTTAGCAAAGGAATATATCGATGAATATTTAAATATTTAGATGACATTACTACCAGACATAATGAGATAATCAGATATTTCATTTACTTATGATTAATATGTTTGTATTTATTTTTTTATTTTATTTACGTATTTATTTTTAGTATACTTTAAGTTCTAGGGTACATGTGCACAACGTGCAGGTTTGTTACATATGTATACATGTGCCCTGTTAGTTTGCTGCACCCATTAACTCCTCATTTACATTAGGTATTTCTCCTAATGCTATCCCTCCTCACGCCCCCCACCCCATGACAGGCCCCTGTGTGTGATGTTCCCCGCCCTGTGTCCAAGTGTTCTCATTGTTTAATTCCCACCTGTGAGTGAGAACATGCAGTGTTTGGTTTTCTGACCTTGTGATAGTTTAAACAAACTAGCAAGTTCAGAAGTCACTTTATAAGAGAAATAATGAAAAATAAAGTATTACTGACATTGGTAACAGAATAAAAGTTAGAGTTAGACAAAGTATTAACAAATAAGCTTATTTATTTATAAGAGAAGGGAAAATATTAGAAAGGATTAAATGACGTCTTGTCAACATGAAGAAAAACTGTATTATATATAATTCATTTGTTAACTTATTATTGTTTCCTTGTATAATTTTCACTTGGTTTTGTCAGTTTTACTACTTGCTTCATTAGTTCAAAAACTACATCTTCATAGACCATTTCAGCTTTTGCTGTGTGGGCAGAATTATAAAACCCAGTTTCAAAATTTCAACTGAACGTTGTCAGCATTTTTCTTTGGGCTTTTTATTAAAAACAAAACAAAACAAAAAACCCCCCAAGTAATTGTGTGTGTGTGTATTTTAGCATTATCATGAATGTAATAACAATAAAATCAAACAGAATCAAATGGATAAGCAATATGTTGGACTAGCATCTCAAGTATGAAAATGGCATTGCCAACAGTGATATGATTTTTTCAAAATGGTCAACTTTTTAAAGTATAATCTTATTTCAACCTAAAATCTTACTATCGGAAAGTGTAGTGTACATTAAAATGTTCTGAAATGCCTTTATTCACATATATTAAATGGTCGTACTCATTCAGTTATCTACAAATTGGTTTTTCACTTCTGTAATTGTCTTATAGAATGTTCAGAAGTTATGCAGAATGTGAGATAATTTTCTATTGAATATGATCATTTTATCGTTGCAAGACATCAAACATCCCTGTTGCAAGCCATTAAACACCCCTGTTTCCTACCAAATAAATGTACAATAGTGATAAATGTAAAGATGTTTTTCAAAAAAGACACATTTTCGAGTTATAAAACAAGGATTTTAAAACTTGAATTGTTACAGTGAATATGTCTTAATATAGGCTACGGTCACTTTAGATAAAAAAATTACCTCACGTCTATTTTCAGTATTACTTAAAGGTATTTATGTAGTGGCAAAGAATTTTTTTTGTTTTTTGCCTAGAGGCAGATATTTTTCCACATGGCTATTTATGGTATGAAACTGTATTTAAATGCATGTACACATATAAAAGCTGCCACTGTGGCTGTAAACTATTAAAAGTTATCAAGATTAAAAAATAAATAAAAAATAATTGTTTTTCTATGAAATGTCTTTATTCAAGTCCAAATTTAGAGGTTTAAAATGCTTGAAATGAATAAAAGTGAGTGTTTCACATATTTCAGTCGGAATGGCCTTTGTCCTAGTTTTATTAGTGAAGCAGCAGACTGCATTTTTTTCGCTCTCACACACCTTCAAAAGCTGGAGAGAAAAATTTGATAAAACTTCTAGGACATTATGTGATGAAACACATTAAACACTGAAGGAGAAATACAACCTCACTGTTTATAAAAAACATATAAGAAGGAATCCTGCATACATATATCTATCAGTTTTGTATTTTCAAAAAGTATTTGCCTTAAAATGAGCTTCATTAGAATATGTGTTCTCCCACAAAGCCAAGGAAAGTACGTTAGACAGAGGATCTGGAAGTCTACATGTGTGATGTAACTTCATTGAATACGTTTCACAAATAAGGCAGAAATGTATCCGTGTGACCCAAAATATTCTCTAAATTTTCTCAAAGCAATGTGGCCACATCTATTATCTTTTACCATGACTAGTGTTCATTCCAGGGGTTGGATATTACCTCGCCCATTTGCAGCCTCCTATCTCTGCGATTAATTATGGCTAACATTCTCAGCAGTCAAACATCTTGCAAGTGACAGCTTGAAAAGGCCTACCAGCATGATGTTCACTCTGCCACCTGACTAGCTTGTCTTCCATCTACACACTGCAGTATTTAGAAGAGCGCTTTAGTATTGTAAATTTGATCCAACATGTGTTCAACGAGATGAAATCTTCAATATTGCACTACCTGTGAATCGGGAGAATGTTAATTTGCTTCTGTAGTTTTAAGTGTATTCTCAGAGGTAGAGGAAGCCATATTATATCATTGGATTCAAGAAGTAAAGTAAATAGAAGAAAAAAAGATGTTATTCTAGTTTGGTTATGTTTATATCTTAAGTTTTCTTTTCCAGATATATAAGAACCTACTAAATACACTGAATAAAATGTGGTAGCCATGGGTTAAATATCATACTTTATGTTTTGCTAATTAATTCCAAGATACAGTAGAAAAATAAGCTCTCTTATATAATACAAAAATGATATGGGGGAAAGAAGTAAAAAATTAACTTAGAGACATCATTAATTAATTTCTTTTCTAAATGAAATACTAAATAATTTCTATTTGTTTTGACAAATAGAGAATATATTTAGAATCAATGCTTTATTACTTGGAAAGTGGAGTAAAATTTTAAATGTATTATTCAGATTGTATTATTACTATTTACTACAGATCACATACATTTGTCTTTTCTTCGTATTAGACATTAATTAATGGCAAACGTCCCTTTGAGGCCTATTTAATATGAGTAGTAAAGTATCTGGAATTTCTGAAATAATAAAAGTGACCTAAATCACCATGTTTGGTAAATTCACAACATTCAAATGGCAGGAGGGGAGTAGTGGATGTAGGGAAGGGAATGCTCATGTTCTCATTATTCCCAAACGGATTCTTACAAGTCTTCCCACTCGGCACATGGATGCATCTCAGTAACACACAATGTCTTACTTAGACAGCCACAACTGTCTGCAGTTTTTAACAAGGTACAATTCAACATTATTATTCCTTGCCACCTCAATATCAGATATTTTCTCATGTCATCTTTTACTTCTGAAGAGCTGAATTATTGATTCATAAACTGAATCCATAGCTACATATCTGTGGATGTTTTTAAATTATGTGAAAATTTTGTATATGCTTTCTTCTGGGGAAAGTATCGAACCTAGTGATTGTAACAAAAACAATCACTCGTGTTAATATTTAAGTCTTAATTAATTCAGAAAACTTTGCACACACCTTAAGGTCAGATATTATTTTGTACCCTACATATAAAAACTTTTTTTTTTTTTTGAGATGGAATCTCACTCTGTTGCCCAGGTTGGAGTGCAATGGAGTGATCTCTGCTCACTGCAAACTCCGCCTCCCATAACATTAATGATCACTGATCAAAGATCACCATAACAAATATAATAATAATGAAATATTTAAAAAATTGTGAGGATTACCAAAATGTGAAACCAAGACACAAAGTGAGCACAGGCTGTTTATTAAATGGTACCAATAGACTTGTTTCACCTGGGTTGTCACAAACATTTCATTAGTAAATAAAAGAAAAAAAGGCCATATCTGTGAATAAAGAGAAGTGCAATAAAACATGTTTGTATTAATTTGGTTAACTTTATTCCAACTTAATGTAAACTAGTTTATTTATTTATTTATTTATTGAGATGGAGTCTGGATCTTGCCCAGGCTGGAGTGCAGTGGCGCATCTCGGCTCACTGCAGGCTCTGCCTCTGGTGTTCACACCATTCTCCTGCCTCAGCCTCCTGAGTTGCTGGGACCAGAGGCGCCCGCCACCACGCCCTGCTAATTGTTTGTAATTTTTAGTAGAGACAGGGTTTCACCGTGTTAGCCAGGATGGTCTTGATCTGATCTCGTGATCCTCCCACCTCAGCCTCCCGAAGTGCTGGGATTACAGGCGTGAGCCACCGCTCCTGGCCATAAACTAGTTTTAAAACAGTTTATAAAACTCTAAAATGAACCTGGCAAATTTAAAGCAATAATAATATGATTTAAATTAGAGAAGTATTTTTTAAAAAGGTTAAATAACAAATGTCTCATTGGAATTATTCAAGTTGTTTCAAGCTCAGCTCTGAAGTTCTTAGAAACTAAAGTAAAAAGTATGACCAGTTTCTGAAGTCAAGACAAAATCATACAATCTTTAACTTAGAAAATTATCTTCTGTGTTGTGTCCTAAGCATAAAACAAATGTAAGGACTTGCCCTGACACTCTGTAAGTCGTTCCACTCCCATACGCACTGCAGAAATGTTTCCTGGCAAGAACAGCAAGTCTGAAGCCTTTTCAGCACAATAAGGAGGGATATGCTACATATAAAAAAATAGATGAGGAGGGAAAATAGCACCTTAGAGAAGTGAGAAGTCTCAAAAGAGTCATGTATAAGGAGAGAAGTTGCAATTATAAAGAGCAAAATATGGAATGATGAAAAAAGACACTGCAAAAAAAGTTTTCCTCAGTATTTGCAATGCTCTTGCCACCTTCTGAAGAACGCTGGCTCCTCCTGGAAACAGGGTATTTGGACCCAGGCTTTGGAATGGAGTGACCATCTGCATCGAACTACCTTAAACTCAACTTTGTGAGCATAGGGTAAGAATAATTGGGTTACATAAAAGTCATTTTTAATCTAAAATGTCGTTCGTTAGTTTCACCAACTTTCTTTACCACTGGCCACTTGATTATATACACAGTATATAATGCATACAATGTATGAAGTATGTGTGTATGTGTTAATTGCCTATTTATGTTATCAGTAAGGTTTCCAGTCAGCAGTAGGCTATTAGTAGTTAATTTTGGGGGAATCAAAAGTTATGCATGTATTCTGAACTGTGTGGAGTGTCAATGCCCCTAATATCCGCATTATTCAAGGGTCAACTGTATATATCTTACTCAGCATAAAAGCCTTTATGAGGAAATGAAGACCCAAAGAGGCGGTTAAGAGTCCACCTCGTTATTTATTGAATTAAACATGAGTGGTTGTGAAATGTGGTGAGTCCAAGGGGCTTGGGTTACAGTAATTTATTGGTTAGAGAAGTGACTAGGAAGAAAAAGGTTAGTTTAACAAGATTTATTTGTGCAGATTTTCCTCAGCTTTACCTTCCAATCATTAATGGCAAGAACGCTACTACTTTTGGTATAGAGAATATGTATTACACATGGTAATTTCATCTCTTGTTTTAAAAAAAAAACAGAGTTAAAGTAAGAGTGATCTTGAACCTGCCTTGAGTTTTTTTGTTTGCTTGTTTTTTTTGTTTGTTTGTTTTTTTTGTTTTTTTTTTTTTTTGGGGGGGGGGCTTTGTTTTCATTGAAAATAGTCAATATGCCAGAGTAGCATATTTTGTGGTGGAATCTTTTTAACTCCTTCACTGACTTAGCAAGATTCTTGTTCAAACTGGGTTCTACAAGGACAGAGAAAAGTCTGAGGTCAGGACTAGTCAAGAAGGACTCAAATACCTGACTAAAAATTTACTCAAAGGAAAGTCTTTGTCACAGGTAGGTCAAGAGAAACTGTATTAGTAAAAATCCTCTCTATTCCTTTATTTCTTCCTAGATTAATCATTTATGTAGCAAGGATATGTTAGGAATACATTATTTTTCAACCATAAAAAGTATGTTACACTCAAGGCCATCATTAAGACACAAATTTAGATTTATAGTTTACAAGGACTGTGCAGTCTGTCTGTGTATATATTTTTTCTGTCTTTATATTAACAATATTAGATTTGGCTGAAAGTTTCATATTGTAGTTTTATAAACATTAAAGAATTTAAGCATTTTAAATGACAAGTATTGCAAATATATCCAAAGTGATGCAACTATTTAGATACTTCCTTCCTTACCCTCCAAATACATAGAAAGTATGATATATAATGTGATGTATTATAGTTTCTAAACCTGCTCCTATATGTGAAGAGGGAAATATAGTATCTTTATATGAAGAACTTCCATACTTTTTATCATATAGTAAATATCTGCTTTCCAAAAATATACCCTATGTCACCAGTAACCAGTTTTTGTTTTTGTTTTATTAATAGATTATATGTTCTAAGATTTCAGGACAGTAGTAGTCTCCACTTATCCATGGAGAATATGTTCCAAGACCCTCTGTGGATGCCTGAAACCATGGATAGTACTGAAAGCTAATATATACCTGTACTATGATTTTTCTTATACATACCTATGATAAAGTTTATAGATTAGCCACAGAAAGAGATTAACAACATTATTTAATATAAAATTTACCAATTATAACAATATACTCCAATAAAAGTTATGTGAATATGGTCCCTCTCTCTTAACATTTCTTTTTCTTTTTTTTTTTTCTTTCTTTTTTGAAATGGAATCTTGCTCTGTCACCCAGGCTGGAGTGCACTGGTGCGATCTTGGCTCACTGCAACCTTCACCTCCTGGGTTCAGGTGAATCTCCTGCCTCAGTCTCTTGAGTACCTGGGACTATAGGCGGGTGCCAACACGCATGGCTAATTTTTTGTACTTTTAGTAGAGATGCGGTTTCACCATGTTAGCCAGGATGGTCTCGATCTCCTGACCTCATGATCCGCCCTCCTTGGCCTCCCAAAGTGCTGGGAGTAAGTGGGTGTGAGCCACCATGCCCGGCCTCTCTTAACATTTTCTATTGTACTATAGATCTTAGCAACCTCAGGGTATATATATTTTTTTCTTTCCCTACTGAGAATTTTGACCTTTTCACTTTAAGGAAGCACTTTACAACTTCTCTTTGACATATCCAAATTGCTGCACATCACTGCTCTTGCACTTATGAAATACAATAAGGGTGACTTGAACACAAGCACTGTGATACCAACAGTTGATCTGATAACCCAGCTAGCTCCTTAGTGATTCACCCACAGGAAGCGCAGACAGCATGCATTTGTGGGACAAAGGGATGATTCACATTCAGTTCCACCTGGGATGGGATAAAAATCTCATCGTGCTATTCAGAACTGTGTGCAATTCACAACTTAGAAACTGTTTATTCTTGGAATTTTCCATTGAATAATTTCAAACTGCAGTTGACAACTGGTAATTGAAAACTGTGGAAAGTGAAACTGGGATAAGGAGGGCTACTGTACCATTGTTTTTCTGTACATTTTCAACTCATTTTATTTCAGAAGTAATTCTATTGTAAATTTATTCCGATTTTGTTTTTGCTTTGGTAGAACACCTTAGGAAAACTGAGAATGGTGGTCAAAAGTATAATGGTTTTAGTTGGTTACTGGGACAGCCAAAAACAATCAACCACTTACTCCTAAAGATCCTTCTACTATATAAAGGTCCCCACAGTTCAAATCACAGATATTCAGTTTACAAAACTTTGGTTGACATTATGATTAAGAGTATAAAAAGTATAAAATACTATGTTAACATTTGAACACTAATGTTCCAACAGGCTATGAAAAGGAAATGGAACATTCATACAGACAGATAAATCTTAATTTTAGTCATTGAAAATTTATAGCTAATCAATTATCAATCATGTTGGAGACAATTATGAAAAGATATACTTAAAACACCTGTTTTTTTCTTTTCCATTGGTATAGAAGGCTCCATTTTTAAAATATTGAAATAAATCATTAATTTATATGGATTATGAATTATATGTATTTGCATTCCAAAAGTAATTTTAAAATTAGGTAACTTTCAAATTTTTAAAAAATTTTCTAATTTAAAATAGACATTAATTTCAGTTTTTCCAGCTTCTCTTTGGCATAAATAAGTTTTATACACTGTCATTTGACTCTTTTCTATGTACTAATTTATTATTATTTAATGTTTATTATATTTTAAGCTCATTACATTAGTGCATTTTTTATAAAGAATACTAGACTAAGTAACTTGTATATTTGCTTATAAACCCAATATAAACTAAAATACTTTTCAGAAAATATGATCAACTTTACACACTAATTTTGAGATTTCAGTTGTAGCCTGAAATTAAGTTTCATAAAAACTTTAAAAGTATTTTTTAGGGCCAGGCATGGTGGCTCATGCTTGTAATTGCAGCACTTACGGCGGCAAAGTTGGGAGGATCCCTTGAGCCCAGTAGTTGAAGACCAGCTTGGGCAACATAAGAAGACTTTGTTTTTAGAAAAATTAAAATAAAATAACAAAAAATTAGCCAGATGTGGTGGCACACGCCTGTAGTCCCAGCTACTCAGGAGGCTGAAGGAGGAGGATTGCTCGAGCCCAGAAGGTCTAGGCTGCAGTCAACCATAATAACATCACTGCACTCCAGTCTAGGCAATAGAGCAAGACTTTGTCTCAGGAAAAAAAGTCTGTTTTCCTTTACTGATCCATGTAACATAATTGTTATTAAAATGTAAAACAATGTGTGTTATATTAAAATGACATCTTATTTACAACATATTGTTCATGTGTTATAATGACAGAAAACTCTAAAAATGCCCTGCCAAAAAATAAAAGCAGAAGTATAGAAATACTTTATTTTGTTGACCAGAAAAACTTCAAATAATTTTTTATTTCTAAGCAAGAACGTCAGTATTAAAAAGGGTACTTGCTTTAGACTTTAACATTTAAAAAAAAAAACAGTAAAACTTTATAGGATAAAGTTAATTTCTGAAGTGAGATCGTCTGAGTTCAAGTCTTATCTGTGTCAATTATTGTGTGAACTTAAATAAATTATTATGCTATTTGTGCCTCAATTACTCATTGAAAAAATTAGTATAGCAAATGTTCTTACATAGAGGTTTTGTGAAATAAGATGATGATTTGTACAGCTCAAGACATACATTAAACACCTATAAATGTTTCTTAACATGATATTTACATCTTAAGTCATTCAAATAGCTAGAAAATGTATCTACCCAATAGGTATTTTTTTTAATGACCAACTTAATATTAATAATATATTGATATTAAGAAAGAACATAGAAAAAATATGAGTGTCAAACCCTGTTTGAACTATAATAAGAACTGGTAGTGTTAAGTGATACTTTATAATATCTATGTAGCTATATTCCTAATTTTCTAACCATCATCAGGGTATGTATCTATATTCTGTCTCCTAGATTGCAAAAATTTTAAATAGAAGAAAATAAATGATAGAGAAAAATAAATTTTTAATTGATTGATAGGGAGGATGAAGAGTAATCAATAAGTTGTAACTTGCTTGGCTTAGTATTGTTCAGTCTCTGTTTTTGTTTCAAGAAAGATCCTTGAAGATGAAGAACACATTTTGGACACACAATGCTATTCTATAATAAGAAAATTAAAGGAACTGTAGACACATGCTAAAAAATGTTTCCTTTATGTATCTTTCAAAATTTTTTGTTGCCATGCCTAGAAGATTTAGATTCCAGGATTTATCTTTTCTTGAGCATTTATTCAGTAATAGCTGTAGGAAATATGCAATGGTTTGTTTTGTTATAAACACTTTTTTTAGAAATTTATGAAAATCAGTTTAATATGAATAACTGAGACAATAAAACCCATATACCATAATTTATATTACGCTAAATCTTAAAAATCTTTCTTCTCTTTTATTGTACTTCCTATATGTGCTTCAAATGAAAAATGAAGCTTTATATGTAAATCAGAAATGGCTTTGATTATAAGTAATGGAAAATCCCAACAGATGGCCGAAAAGCAAATTTAAAGGAAATTCATTTGTGTCACACAATAAAATAACTAGAGCAAAGCCATTTTCTCTGAAACATTCTTAGCATTTTTCTCATTGTAACAAGATGTCTGTCATCACTTCAGTCTTTTTTTTTTTTTTTTTGAGACGGAGTCTCGCTCTGCCGTTCAGGCTGGAGTGCAGTGGCCGGATCTCAGCTCACTGCAAGCTCCGCCTCCCGGGTTGACGCCATTCTCCTGCCTCAGCCTCCCGAGTAGCTGGGACTACAGGCGCCCGCCACCACGCCCGGCTAGTTTTTTGTATTTTTTAGTAGAGATGGGGTTTCACCGTGTTAGTCAGGATGGTCTCGATCTCCTGACGTCGTGATCCGCCCGTCTCGGCCTCCCAAAGTGCTGGGATTACAGGCTTGAGCCACCGCGCCCGGCCCCACTTCAGTCTTTAAAGTCTAGGCAATATCAGGAAAGAAGCTTTGCCAACCACTTTTATCAAGGAAAACATAATGTTCTCAAAGGTTTCCAAGAGACCTTTCCTTACTTCTCACATGAGTTCTAATTTACAGGAATCCTGAGATATTGAGAATTGGCATTTTCAAATTGATATGTACATACAAAAAGAAGAAGGAGGATAAATTAATAATTCATCAAACATCGTCTAAACAAGGATATTCTGTACGTTTTCAAAATTCATAGATTTAGCTAGTAGCACATTAAGAAAAAAAAAAGCATGTGCCTTGGAACTTCAATATAACTATTTTGTTAGTCTGCTAATATAATAATTTGCCTCAAGTTACCACTACTGGAATCAACAGAAAGTGGTTGGTGTATTGAAAAATAAAATCTTACAAATTAAAAAAAAATGCAGAAAAAATTTAACATGGTTGCTTAACTTTATTTTCTTGACATTAATATAGATGATTTATTAAGTATTAAAATTATACTACCCTGAATTGTAGTAGATAAAAGAACCTGAAAAAAAACTAGTGAAAATCAATGATTTTGCCCAATACGCGATGCTTTTATTTTCTTGTAGCATTACTTTTTAGTTTATTATCATTTCAAAACATCCTTAAGCTTTTTCATAACTGTTTTGTTAGCATAGAATGATATTGATTGCTCTATATTTCCGAAGAGTGTAGCTTTCTATAACTATACCTAAAGTGACAGAAAATATTGATCCAAAATATAGAATATATATCTAAAATCAAGAAGAATGCATTCAATTGAGTATTCAAATATTTGATATTACTATATTTTAAAATGTGCTATTCTTCAATAATGCAGATATGTTCACATGTACATAAATCTCATAAATGACTCTTGATTCATGATCTTCCATAAGTAAATGTTGATGAAAGTGATTACCTCTTTTCTACTCCTGATGTTACCTTACTTTTTGGCAGAATCTCACTGCCTGAGAATCCTGGCTTCTACTTTGTCCTCACTCATGATGTAATAGTTGATATATAAACATTTACCTAATTGGTGAATTTTCAATAAGATACTGACCGTGAGTAGTTCAATCTTGCCTTGGATGTTGTTTTCATTTTCTTTCCTCCCACTACAGGACTTTATTTCCGAGGCAACATGCACTATGCTTTGTTTCTTCATGCCTTAAGTTTGATACATTTATACCACAGTATAACTATATGCCATTGTCAATTTCATCACAGTTCTTTGATCTTCAATAACTAAATCCTGTGATAATTTTAACTCTTTAAAAAGCAAAGCTAGAGGCATTACAATAAATGATTTTAAAATATGTTACAAAACTATAGTAATCAAAATAGCATGATACTGGCATAAAAACCGACATATCAGCCAACAGAACAGGATAGACAACCCAGAAATAAATCCATGCATTTAAGGTCAACTAATTTTCCTCAAACAAAGGCAAGAGCACACAATAGGAAAAACATAGTCTCTTCAATAAATGGTGTTGGAAAAACTGAATGTCTACATGCAGAGGATTAAAAGTATACCCTTATCTTACTCTATACAAAAAAATTAAGTCAAACAGGAATAAAAACTTAAATGTAGAACCTGAAACAGTAAAACTGCTGGATGAAAACATAGGGAAAAAAGCTTTACGACACTAGACTAAGTAATGACTTTTTTCTTTCACTATGTCCCCAAAACCACAGGTAACCAAATTAAAAAAAAAAAAAGGATAAAGGAGATTTCATCAAACTGAGAAGCTTCTGTACATCAAAAAGTTCAATTGACATAATAGACAATCCACAGATTCCCCTTCTAGAAAAGCATTTGCAAAATATGCATCTAAGAAGGAGGTAATACCCAAAGTATAAAAGGAACTCAACTCAATAGCAAAAAAAAAAAAAAAAAAAAAAAAGAAATAATCAAATTAAGTTCTAGCAAGCAAAATGGAAAAATGTCCCCTTCTAGGAAAATAGCATCATTACATTCTACTCCTGACCAGATATATTAGGCCAATTTTGAATTGCTGTAAAGAAAAACTTGAGACTGGCCAATTTATTAAAAAAGAAGAAAAAGAGGCTTAATTGGCTCAAAGCTCTGCAGGCTAAACAGGAAGCACAGTGTCAGCATCTACTTCTGGAAAAGTCCTCTAATGATGGGAGAGGGAAATGGGAAAGCCAGCACGTCACATAGTGAGAGTTGGAACAAGGAAGAGAGGGAGGAGGTGCCACACAATTTCAAACCACCACATCTCACAAGAACTCACTTTCTCCCTGACAACACCAAGGGGGATGGTGTTAAACCATGAGAAACTGCCCCATGATCCAATCACCTCCCATCAAGCCACCTCCAAAACTGGATATTCCATTCCAACATAAGATTTGGAGGGCAAAAATATCCAAACCATAGCATACCATATTATGAATATCCATATACATTAATATAAATTAATAAAATCATATTTTAAATTTGTATAATTATTATATTATAGATGACTTACAATATTACACAATGATTTCTCTATTATTGGTAATTCAGAATTTTTCTGCATTTTTATTACTAAAAATACAGTAGAATAGCCAGCTATATTGTTATGCATTAAATTATGTCCCCTCAAAGTTTATGTGTTGGAGTTCTTACCCTCACTACCTCAAGATGTGACTGTAGTTGGAGAAAGAGCTTTTCAAAGAGTAATTAAGTTAAATGAAGTCATTCGAGTGAGTTCTAATTTAATGACTGGTGTCCTGATACAAAGGAAAGATTAGGACACAGTTGTGTACACAGGGCAGACCACGTAAAATGAGAGCCATCTACCAGCCAACGACAGAAGTCTCAAAAAGAAACCAGCTCTGCTGACATCTTGATCTTGTAGCCTCCTGAACTGTGAGAAAATAAAAGGCCATTCTTTTTATTTTTTATTCATTTTTTAATTATTGATTATTTTATTTTGAGACGTTGTCTTGCTCTGTCACCCGGCTGGAGTGCAGTGGCGTGATCTCGGCTCACTGCAGCCCTGCCTCCCAGGTTCAGGAAATTCTTCTGCCTCAGCCTCCCTGAGTAGCTAGGACTACAGGCACACGCCACCACACCCAGCTAATTTTTCTGTATTTTTAGTAGAGATGGAATTTCAACATATTGGCCAGCATGGTCTTGATCTCCTGACCTCATGATCTGCCCACCTTGGCCTCCCAAAGTGCTGGGATTACACGCGTGAGACACCGCTATCGGCTAAAAGACCATTCTTTAAGCCACTCAGTCTGTGATATTTGTTATGGCAGCCCTAGCAACTTATGTACCTGAATCCTGTTTTTTAACAAGACACATTTATTATTTTGCTATATGGATATTTCTACACAGATGAGCTTTAATAGTGGAGTTGTTGGGTTAGTATGTTTATAGACTTTTATTTAAATAGACACTGGCAGATTTCTTTCTATAATGTTTGTAACAATACGTACTATAAATGTTTATTTGCCAAGGCTTTCTCTTCTTAAGATTTCTACTAGTTTAATTATTAAAAGTTGATATATACATCTATGAATATATACATTTATGCATATATATAATACACACACATATACATATATGTCAATTTTATTTCCCAATAACTACTAGCAAATTTGACACTTTTTATGTTTGCTAGCCATTTAGGTTTGCTTGTTTCAGCCAATTTTTTTCATATCATTTTCACAATTTTTTTTTTGGCTAGCAGTAATTTTGCTTGTTGGTTGTGTATTTTTCCAACCTTTAATTTTAATGTTTTTAGTCTTTAAGTTTTCTGGGAGTAACTTATAAATTTCACATAGCTGCAATGTATTTGGATTCCCTAAGCTGATATTCTCTCACTTTATTTTTTATTATAAATAAAACAATTTCATGAGACAATTTTACAAAGTCTAAACTTTTATCTCTCCCCTCTCCTATGACTTTACCCACTCATTATCCTCTCTCTCTTTCTCTCCCTTTCGCTATTGTTTTCTCCTCAAATGATGCTGTGTTATCCCCTAGGACATTGATCTCATTTTTACTCTAATTTCTGCATTCAAGGTGAAAGGTACTCACTGCCGCAAACACACTGCAGACCATAGAAAGGGAGCAAAGAAGAACTCATGAGCAAGCAGCTTTTCTTTAATTTCCAGATACTCTGAAAAGTGACCACATCAGATATGCTTACGTCGAATTAAACTGAAATCTAATCACATAAACACCCATGACTGAAACAGAGGCTGAGAAATCTACATTTTAGATATGTTTTATCTACAGATGTACTAATTTGCATTTGCTGGGGTGCTGTAAAATCTCTGAGTGAATTATCTTTCTTATGCTCCCTGAATTGAGCATTTCTGCCCATTTGCAATTCCAGAAAATGGTCGTTGTTCGTTTGAATATTGTGTTCCCAAAGCAGTATCATTTTCTGGGAAATCTGAAATATGTTGACCTGTATCATTTTGGATTCTATTTTGAATTACCTCTGTTTTATATATTGCAGCTGTTTAATCACTTGGTGCTTTATTATGAATGACTTCTTCATATCTTTCTTTTTACTAATTATTTATAGATTAACCTAACTTTCTACTTTATATAGCCATTTCATTTTAATCTCAATGGCTAATCTACTCAACATAAATATATACGGATATAAAATTATGTTATTAAAGTTCTATTTTTCTTATTTCTAAATGTTTCAATGCTTTTGTTTATAATGTGGCCCCCACAATGGATTTTTTATGTATGCATATATATTTATTTTTTAACCTGTCTAAACTACTTTAATTTGAAATGTGTTACTGTGAATAATTTGGCTGTGGATTGTGTTGGCAGTCTTATTTACTGAGGATAAGCTTTTCCTGTGCTCTGACTTGGGATGATTTATTTATCTTTAGAGCACTATTATCCGTGCTAACTGAGTGAGGTTTGACATGAACTTTGCGGTTGTGCTGTGGAAGGGAGCTTCACTTGCTCCAGAGTGTGAGAGTCAAATGGGTCCAACTCTTGCTCACTTGCCTGTGGAGCCTCACACCCCTCTGGGTTGGCACTTGCTTCTGTTATCGCAGGTTCCAAGTGCAGGCTTGTCTGGCTTAGCCCTGCCAGCTTCATTGATTCCCACCCTTGCCCTACACTTCACAGGCTGAGCACAGGACCTCTGAACCACTGAGTATTCCATGGGTCAACCTATCACCTGGGACACCCAAGTACCCCACCTGGTTAACAAAGGTCAAGCATAAACTCACTGTCACTGCTGCAGTTGGCTGTCACCTGCAAGTGCTACCTACAGGCCTGGAAGTCAGCCTGCACAGTCCATCACATCTGTTGACAGAAGTGCACAGTGCCTGGGAAAAAGACAAGCTTCTTACTACCTCTGCTCCCTGCTACTACCATCACCCACATCATCCCAGCTACACAGGAGGCTGTGAGCCCACTCACCTGCCCAGTACATGACTACTACAACTGGCATTTGAGAATGCCGTGGCCCTAAGTCTATTTATCATCAAGAAAACCACACTGAATATTCGCCACTGAAGCACCCCAGAGGCGAAGCCAAATGACCTCCATCAACATACGTCCTAGTCACAGCCTGAAAAAAATAGTCCTGCCCCAATGAAAGTAAATTGAAAAATAAGAAGTGACTGCTTCTTCAGGTGTGAAGAAATCAGTGTAATAATACTAGAACTATGAAAAAGCAAAATGTTATGATATCTTCAAAAGAAACACAGTAATTCTCTAGCAATGGATCCTAAAAAAAAATGCATTTTTGAAATGATATGAGACATTGTCTCTATATTCTACGTTTATTTTTGTTTCAATTCTACTAGGTGAACCAGAGATATTATCAGTTCATACACATATTCTAGGGTGAAGCTGCTGAACCAAAGATACAATGTGAGTGTAAATTGCTAAGTTTGCTTAAACATAGGGTTTTGCCACAAACGTTTAGTTGAGTTTCTTTCTTTTTTTCTTTTTTTTCCCCTCTTGTCCCTACCCAAACTTTTAAAGCAAGGAACTAGACAGTAAGAAAATACATACATACACACACACACACACACACACACACACACACACACACACAAAGAAAACAAACAAAAAATACCCCATTGTCCTCTCTGTGGTAGTTGTAAACATACGTTTGGCCTTTTGGTGGTATTTATTTTTAAGCTTCATCTTTCTTATCTAGGATCACGGCCTCATCTGATGAATTTCTGTAAGCATGAAGCCTTAGGTTTTCTATTATTGGTACAGGAATAGGCATGTTTACTCACACTTAACACTATGTTTTTAAATAATTTTTAAATTGAACTTCAATATGCTCCTTATTTTTTAATTCAGTCTTGGGCACTTCACCCTTGTGAATGGGAAGGTTCTTATGAAAGAGGCTTCACTCTGCACTCAGCTTTCTTGTCCTTCTATCTCTGCTTTGTGGGGACACAGTACCCTTTCCCTACAAAGAACGCACCAACCAAGCATCTTGGGATCAGAGAGCAGTCCTGACCAGACAACCAAACATGCCAGTGCCTTGACTTTGACCTTTGCAGCCTCCAGAACTGTAAGAAAACTAATTTCTGCTTTTTATAAATTATCCCGTCTCAGATATTTTGTTATAACAGCACAAACAGGACACCTTTGTAATCTCTCTGTATCCGTAGAGACTGTATGGTCTGCTTTCTCTGAATGGCTGCATCCTATGCTAATGTTCTCCATTGAGGCTTTCTTGTGGAAGAAAAATTAAGGACTAGCCTTGTTCACATAGGAGTAATAATTAAATAATATTATTAGAGGGTAGATACTGAGCCACAGGCTGGTACTTTCACTAGATTAGCCATTCTTGTGTGGATTTCCATGCAATGGAGGTTTAGCCCCATTGCTTTCTTTTTTGAGGGGAGGAAATCAGGACCAAAAGTTGTAAAACTTTTACAAAAGAGGCCTCAGTGGACAGCACCAGCATAGTAAGTAAATCTTGTCTTTTTTTTTTTTTTTTCCAGAATAGGGACAAAAGCAGAAATCAGGTTATCTTTACAAACAAGTTACAATATATGTTAATCAAATATTTTTGTGGATTTTTTATTCCTTTGTTTGTAAAATGAGCCAAAAAGGACTTTAAAAGTACCTTTTTCCTTTCAGTTTCTCTGAATCATAGCAACTTGAGTTTTTGTGGTAGATTAGTTTTGTGCGGTCATTCTATGTAGGTAATTTAATATCAAACCTATTTAGTAACACAGTATAATTTTCAGACCAATAACTACAGTGTTATTTATGTAGGCTTAATATGAAAAATGGTTGTGTTTTGAATTATGACCTAGAAAAATTAAGCTACAATCTAATGGTTTTAACTGACATTTAATTCCACAATAACTGATTACAGTATTATTTTTCCATTGTATATTTGAGCCCAATATAACTTTATAGTGTTATCAATAATTTAGCTCTCTTTCTTAGTGTTTACTTTGGTATATCAATATTCTATAGTATTCATGCATTGCACTTATATTTTTTATGTTAACATAATATATCTCATTTTACACTTTAATCACCTTCTTATATTCTTTAAAATTCAACTAGCATATTAATTTAACTTTATTGGCATAATTTATCTACATTATTTTCTCTTTAATTTGCAGAGGTGGAAAGAAACATTTAATGTATTCATGTTACAAATTGATGTCCAACAAATCTATGCTTATAGAAACAATAAATAAAAAACTAATTCCTAAAAATTATGGCAGTAGTTTAATTTCATCTTAAAGTGAAATTTTAAAAATAATATTCTTGATGTTTTAATAATTTGTCACTGATTTTTACTGAACTCTGGTCTAATTTCAATTACACATGTAAAGTTTATACATTTAATGAAGAACAATTCCATGCTATTTTGAAAATAATCTGTCATAAAATTTCTAGGTAATTTTCATGAAAACATATTTACCTAAATTTTGAATTAAGAATACAATTTATAAGGTTAAAAACTAAAATGACTACTCTTAAATTAATGCAGCAATTATTAGATGGTCCAACAACATCCTGATAACATATGTAACAAACTGTGTTTTATCTTCAACAGTTGTTGCTTAAAGCAAATACTTTTAAAAAATATTTTGATATTATAGTTAATGTAAATTTTTTTTTTTTTTTTTTTTTTTTTTTTAGACGGAGTCTCGCTCTGCCACCCAGGCTGGAGTGCAGTGGCCGGATCTCAGCTCACTGCAAGCTCCGCCTCCCGGGTTCACGCCATTCTCCTGCCTCAGCCTCCCAAGTAGCTGGGACTACAGGCGCCCGCCACCTCGCCCGGCTAGTTTTTTGTATTTTTTAGTAGAGACGGGGTTTCACCGTGTCAGCCAGGATGGTCTCGATCTCCTGACCTCGTGATCCGCCCATCTCGGCCTCCCAAAGTGCTGGGATTACAGGCTTGAGCCACCGCGTCCGGTCTGTTGTTTTTAAATATCTCCTTGTTTGCTATAGTAGTAAACACTGTACTGTTCTTTATGTCTATCTAAGAATGCCCTGATTTAGTTTATTTGTAACACTGAGATATATAATTTAGAATGAAAATGTGTTTACTATTCAGTTGTTTCCAAAATATTTATTTAATAATAGAAAATGGTGTAATAGTTAATATATATTCAATATATATTTACTTTGGGAAAACTGAAAAGGTTTGTATATATATTATAAAATATGTATAAATAAGAAGTTGTAAAGTTATCAGTAATAAAATTAATAAAGTAAATGAAAAGAATATATATTGATAACTCAATGTTATAAATGAGAAAAACATGTTTTAGGTGTCAATGTAAAAAATAAAAAGAAAAATTAAATAATTCATGTTCTCTGATACCAGTGTTGTAAGGCTCATTAAACATGGGCAAATACAAAATCCATAACCACTTGAAAAAAAAGCCAATAAATAATACCTCAAATTGACAATTAAAATAAAAAGATTCTCTAAAATCCTTGTAAACATGTCTTATACTGGTAACATATAGAGTGGGAAATATTGTAAAAATGGACAACTGATAAACTATTTACTTTTTTGTTTGTTTATTTTTTTGAGATGAAGTCTTGCTCTGTCACCCAGACTGGAGTGCAGTGGCACAATCTTGCCTCACTGCAACCACTACCTCCTGGGTTCAAGTGATTCTCCTGCCTCAGCCTCCTGAGTAGCTGGGATTACAGGCAGGTGCCACCATGCCCGGCTAATTTTTGTATTTTTAGTAGAGACGGTGTTTCACCATGTTGGTCAGGCTGGTCTTGACTCGAACTCCTGACCTCATGATCTGTCCTCCTCGGCCTCCCTAAGTGCTGGGATTATAGGCATGAGCCACTGAGCCTGGCCAACATTTTTAATAGTAAGCAAAAATATACTTACTAATGACTTATTTGGAGAAAAGGAAAACAGAATATGATAATAGGTTAGAGATACAGACTAACTTACTAATATATATTGTGGCTGATAGAAATAAAAACAAGAGGAAATAAAAAAATCATGGATTTATAGAAGACATTGATGATATATATACTTTCAGAAAATTTAACATAATACTAAAACTATTAATATTTATTTTTTATTTTTAGCTGGAGATTATATGTACAAACTCTAAGTGTGTATTTACATATCCTAATCAGATGCAAAAAAAAGTTCAAATTAAACCCTCTTCATACTAGCATGAAAAAAATTCATTTCAGAATTTTAGAACATAGGTTCAGTTTGGAGAAAAAAAAAACAACAAGTAAGCAAGAACTGAGAGAATAAAACAGTAATAAGCATCAACAGGTCTTTCCAATCCTGGGCTATCTGAACTATAAAAGTTGAGCCAAAAAAATAAAAACATATTTTAGTACTTGTATTTAGAGATTAAGGGCCTGTATTAACCAAAAATATATGTATATATTAATTGAGGCTCTGATAAACAAAATACTATTCAGATGATTCTTCTCAAATATCTCAGAAAAATACTGCAAATGCCAGAAATATTGAGAGGTTGAGATGGCATGATGGAAGCCCATTGTAATAATTTCAGGCATCAAAAGTGAAACTTATTATTAGGGTTTAAGTAAAACAAATATGATGATAATGCAGTTTGGAATTTAGAATATATTGTATGCTTCATTCTTTATAGTTCCAGAGAATTAGGCAGTAAGTAGAGCATACGTAAAACCTTCTTAGACCTGGATATTGGACTAGAAAATCTTCTCTCTGGGAGTGAGACCATTGCACATAAAAATTTATTGGATGTGTACAGTAATATTTTATAGGAAGAACATTTTTAATAAGTTAATTATTTTACTACTTATTCTCTAAATATTAAGAATAAATTGCTATAAGTTGAAAACCAAAAAGCAAATAAAGGACAGTATTATTGCAAAATGTTTGTTATGCCAAGTCTAAGTTTTATTTAAAAAGACAAAGTATCAAAGTTCAATGATCTAGCAAAATTTAAAAAAAGTACTCGTTATTGATGGAACGTATCTCGAAATAATAAGAGCTATTTATGACAAACCCACAGCCAATATCATACTGAATGGGCAAAAACTGGAAAAATTCCCTTTGAAAACTGGCACAAGACAGGGATGCCCTCTCTCACCACTCCTATTCAACATAGTGTCGGAAGTTCTGGCTAGGGCAATCAGGCAAGAGAAAGAAATAGAGGGTATTCAGTTAGGAAAAAAAGAAGTCAAATTGTCCCTGTTTGCAGATGACATGATTGTATATTTAGAAAACCCCATTGTCTCAGCCCAAAATCTCCTTAAGCTGATAAGAAACTTCAGCAAAGTCTCAGGATACAAAATAAATGTGCAAAAATCACAAGCATTCTTATATACCAGTAACAGACAAACAGAGAGCCAAATCATGAATGAACTTCCATTCACAATTGCTTCAAAGAGAATGAAATACCTAGGAATCCAACTTACAAGGGATGTAAAGGACCTCTTCAAGGAGAACTACAAACCACTGCTCAGTGAAATAAGAGGACACAAACAAATGGAAGAACATTCCATGCTCATGGATAGGAAGAATCAATATCGTGAAAATGGCCATACTGCCCAAGGTAATTTACAGATTCAATGCCATCCCCATCAAGCTACCAATGAGTTTCATCACAGAATTGGAAAAAACTGCTTTAAAGTTCATATGGAACCAAAAAAGAGCCCGCATCTCCAAGACAATCCTAAGTCAAAAGAACAAAGCTGGAGGCATCACGCTACCTGACTTCAAACTATACTACAAGGCTACAGTAACCAAAAGAGCATGGTACTGGTACCAAAACAGAGATATAGACCAATGGAACAGAACAGAGTCCTCAGAAATAATACCACACATCTACAGCCATCTGATCTTTGACAAACCTGAGAAAAACAAGAAATGGGGAAAGGATTCCCTATTTAATAAATGGTGCTGGGAAAATTGGCTAGCCATAAGTAGAAAGCTGAAACTGGATACTTTCCTTACGCCGTATAGGAAAATTAATTCAAGATGGATTAGAGACTTAAATGTTAGAACAAATACCATAAAGCCCTAGAAGAAAACCGAGGTAATGCCATTCAGGACATAGGCATGGGCAAGGACTTCATGTCTAAAACACCAAAAGCAACGGCAGGAAAAGCCAAAATTGACAAATGGGATCTAATTAAACTAAAGAGCTTCTGCACAGCAAAAGAAACTACCATCAGAGTGAACAGGCAACCTACAGAATGGGAGAAAATTTTTGTAATCTACTCATCTGACAAAGGGCTAATATCCAGAACCTACAAAGAACTCAAACAAATTTACAAGAAAAAAACAAACCACCCCATCAAAAAGTGGGCAAAGGATATGAACAGACACTTCTCAAAAGAAGACATTCATAAAGCCAACAGACACATGAAAAAATGCTCATCATCACTGGCCATCAGAAAAATGCAAATCAAAACCACAATGAGATACTACCTCACAACAGTTAGAATGGCAATCATTAGAAAGTCAGGAAACAACAAGTGCTGGAGAGGATGTGGAGAAATAGGAACACTTTTACACTGTTGGTGGGATTGTAAACTAGTTCAACCATTATGGAAAACAGTATGGCAATTCCTCAAGGATCTAGAACTAGAAGTACCATATGACCCAGCCATCCCATTACTGGGGATATACCCAAAGGATTATAAATCATGCTGCTATAAAGACACATGCACATGTATGTTCATTACGGCACTATTCACAATCGCAAAGACTTGGAATCAACCCAAATGTCCATCAGTGACAGACTGGATTAAGAAAATGTGGCACATATACACCATGGAATACTATGCAGCCATCAAAAAGGATGAGTTTGTGTCCTTTGTAGGGACATGGATGCAGCTGGAAACCATCATTCTTAGCAAACTATTGCAAGAACAGAAAACCAAACACTGCATGTTCTCACTCATAGGTGGGAACTGAACAATGAGATCACTTCGACTCGGAAAGGGGAACATCACACACCAGGGCCTATCATGGGGAGGGGGGAGGGGGGAGGGATTGCATTGGGAGTTATACCTGATGTAAATGACGAGTTGATGGGTGCAGCACACCAACATGGCACAAGTATACATATGTAACAAACCTGCACGTTATGCACATGTACCTTAGAACTTAAAGTATAATAATAAAAAAAAAAATTAGGGGGTAAAATAGAATAGAAAGTAAACATCTTACTTCTAATTTCTCTGAATGCTTTCTTCACCTTGCATTGTAATGTTACATATTAAAAAGTCATTGGGGCTGGGGACGGTGGCTCACGCCTATAGTCCCTGTACTTTGGGAGGCCGAGGTGGGTGGATCATGAGGTCAGGAGATCGAGACCATCTTGGCTAACACAGTGAAACCCCGTCTCTAATAAAAATATAAAAAAATTAGCTGGGCATGGTGGCGGATGCCTGTAATCCCAGCTACTCAGGAGACTGAGGCAGGAGAATAGCGTGAACCTGGGAGGTGGAGCTTGCAGTGAGCCAAGATTGTGCCACTGCACTCCAGCCTGGGTGACAGAGCCCGACTCCGTCTAGAAAAAAAAAAAAAAAATCATTGGTTGGCTAATCTGAAATGTATACTATATCAAAGAGAAGAAATATTTTCTCAAACTTTTTAAAGATAAAGTGTTGTGTTCCTACGCTAGCTCAAAATTTGAAATTAGTAAGTGGTAGGGAACTAATCAATGTTGTTTCATAAAGAAGCTTGATATCACCACCAAATTGCAATTTCTGCTTTAAAGTCATATAAAGCATAATAATTTTTTAACTATATGGATCCATGAATATTGCCTTTGATGAGTTAAAGTGAAATAGGCAAATATTTTTAATAGAACACAAATAACTGTTATTTCTACAGGAAAAACATGAATAGTGAACTATATTCAGATTAAGAATTGGTTTGCCTTAAAGACACCATTAAAAGAGAGGAGATATTTGTAATATATACATTTGATAAATGTATACAACATATACAAAAGAAGTTTTACCAATCTAGAAGAGGAAAAAAAAATCATATAAAAATTGGTAAAAAATTTGAAATGACCCTTTATAAACAGGGCTTCAAAAAGCTCAATAGAAACATGAAAAGTTACTCAACTCCATTAGCCACTAGGAAAAAATAAATTAAACCTTATATGTGGTACCTATCATAACTCATGCTGCAAAACATCTATAATGAAAAATAAGACAATGGAACTAAGTGTTTAAGAGAATGTCTAACAAGCGTAGATGTTATATTCTGCTGTTGGTAATGCAGAATGAAGTAATCAGTGTGGAAAATTTTTTGTAAGTACCTACAAACTTATACAAACACTATGAGTCAGAAATTTAACTGTTTAGTTTATGTCAAGAAAAATATCTGGCCGTGCACGGTGGCTCATGCTTATAATCCCAGCATTTTGGGAGGCTGCGATGGGCGGATCACGAGGTCAGGAGATCGAGACCATCCTGGCTAACACAGTGAAACCCCGTCTCTACTAAAAATACAAAACAAAACAAAACAAAACAAATTACCCGGACGCGGTGGCGGGCGCCTGTAGTCCCAGCTACTTGGGAGGCTGAGAAAGGAGAATGGCGGGAACCAGAGAATGGGAGTTTGCAGTGAGCCAAGATTGCGCCACTGCACTCCAGCCTGGGCTACAGAGTGTGTCTCAAAAAAAAAAAAAAAAAAAAAAAAAAGAAAGAAAGAAAGGAAAAACATCCAAAAGAATGTATTCACATATTCAGCAAAAGACAAGTCAAAAATATTAATGGAATCATTTTTCATACTCACAATTAGGAGAAAACTCAGTACCCACAACCAGCAGAATGGTTACATTAATGATGATATATGTACTAAAATATTATATGACAATTAAAATAAGTGAATTATTACTAACTAAAACAATTTAACAACGACTTAATCTTAAAAAGTTTAGCTAAATAAACCAGACACAAAATAGTGACACCACACACACACACACACACACACACAGAGTTAAAAAACAGGCAAAAGATAAATCTATGGTGTTGAAATTTAAAGTGTTTATGACCATGTGTGGTGGCTCACACCTATAATCCCAGTGCTTTGGGAGCCCTAAGTGGAAGAGGCTCACTTGAAATCAGGAGTTGAAGAACAACATGGGTAACATAGTGGTACTACAGCTCTCCAATTAAAAATAAAAATAAAAATTAGCTAGGCATGGTGGCACACATCTGTAGCCCTAGCTACTCAGGAGGCTGAGGTGGGAGGATCCCTTAAGCCCAAGAGTGAGCTTTGCTTGCACCACACTACAGTACAGCTTGGGCAATAGAAAGGGATCCTGTCTCTACTTTTTTTTAAAAAATAGTGTTTACTTTTGGAATAGGCTGATGATTAAAATGGTGCACAAGGGGGCTTTCTGGAAAGCCGGTAATATTTCTTTCTTTTTATTTTTATTTTTTTTATTTTTTATTTTTTTTTTTTTTGAGACGGAGTCTCACTCTGTCGCCCAGGCTGGAGTGCAGTGGCCAGATCTCAGCTCACTGCAAGCTCCGCCTCCCGGGTTCCCGCCATTCGCCTGCCTCAGCCTCCCGAGTAGCTAGGACCACAGGCGCCGCCACCTCGCCCGGCTAATTTTTTGTGTTTTTAGTAGAGACGCGGTTTCGCCGTGTTAGCCAGGATGGTCTCGATCTCCTGACCTTGTGATCCGCCCGTCTCGGCCTCCCAAAGTGCTGGGATTACAGGCTTGAGCCACCGCGCCCGGCCATATTTATTTCTTAATATGGAAGATTTCAATATATAATTTGATTGCATATAAAATGTAATCAAGGTTCATAGCTACATAAATGCATGAATACGCATCAGAAAGTTAATATCTTTTGACAAGTGGAAGTAAATGTACATGGTCAAAATGCAGAAAATACAAGTAAGAGTGAAATGAGGTACCCTAAACAAATCCATATTGGAAATAAAAACGTCCTTCTTCAAATTTCAGGAAAGGCTTGCATGAAAATAGAGGACAGAACTATGATTATTGAGGTAAATGACAGAAGGCAGATTTGTTTCAAAATAAGCAATTCTAGCTACCAGAGCTGTCCAGAAATTGAATAAAATATCACCTTGATACATGAGCCACCAAAATTATCAAACTTATTAAAAATAGTTAATTTTCATTTTTCTGAGTTTTTATCCAGTCATTTATTTTTATTTTGTTTTATTCCATTTCCCTGCAACAATTACTTACTGAGAATTCATTGGTGCTACATATTTTTCTAAGAGTATCCTGTATACTGGATTTTTTTTTATTGGCACAAATGTAGACTAAGTAATATTTTTTATTATTTGTTTTAACTCGAGAATAGATGGTTGTATTAATAAAATATATTCGATTATACTTGAATATGTATTAAATATAATTAAATATTCCATTATCCTAGTAAAGGAAGGCAGATTTTCTTTAGGATCAACAAAGACCACTCTAAAGGGGTCCTGCAGAGGAGGATAGAGATTGGGTTTAACTCTGAATACAGCTTGGGTAGGTAGGAATTTATAGCCAAGGAGCGGATTGGGATTCAGTAGAGGGAAAATTGCAGAGAGAAAATATCGAGGGCAAGGGGTTTCCAGCTAAACTGACTTATAGAATTCTTGTTGAAAACCAGCCAGGGGATCAGACAGTGCCTAGAGGACAGCGGAGGATGATGAACCTGATCAGATATTCAGATGATCAGATATTAAAGGTGGGGAGTTCTTGTTAAACCGACTTGGTGAGGTCTTTGTTAAAACTAGATTTTATAAGGCAGCGCACAGATGGGTCTAGAAGACATCTCAGAAGTTTAAAATTTGGCCAAGAAATGAATTTTTGTCAATAGTCAAACTAAGGTGTGTCATATTAGAGTGTTAAATGTATGTGTTGTGGTTTCAGTCTCTCAGAATTTGAAATCTCTGTCTCCACAATGTACTGGCCTAGTGACCTGGTAAGTTTAATCCAACATTCTATCTCTCAGTTTCCTCAACTGTCAAATATGGATAAAATGGTAACTACTGCATAATGTTTTTCTAAAAATTAAACATTTTATAAATAAAACCATTGAGATATTCCTGGCTACTTCAAAAGCATCAGATATGTTAACACTGTAAATAATATTAATGTTTCTTATTTTGTTTAGGCAGGTGATTAAATACACAGACAGGTCACATATTTAAAAATTCCAAGAAAACTTATTTTCATATTCATAATGCTACACAGGTAAATGTATATTTGTTCTAGTTCAGATGAAAGTGTGTGTAAAAATTTAAAATAAGTTCATAAAAATAAATTATTATTTTATAAGAATCTTAGTGACAACCATTTTCATTTTAATTTTACTACTCTTATGTAAAAATTAGACCATACTTTTTGGATTGATTCATGCATCTTGGATGTCCCACCTCCCTCACTGCACTGCACCGTTATATGTTTCAAAGTTCTGTGATACCCAGGAGACAACTTTTGTCCTTTGCCATCCGAAGTTATTCAGCTATGTTTCTTATTCCATGGGTCAGTTGCTTTCTTTGTTCTCCATCCATGAAGGATAAACCCAACATTTCTTACTGGATTGGAGGTAAGCAGTGGGATTCTTAACTGTATTGTGGATCTTGGCTTGTCACAGATGAATCGCTTCTCTTTGATACAACCTGAGCAATCTATCTAGTATGTGGAAAAATGTCATCTCTGTGGAAGAAGAAACACAATTCAGACCAAAGAGAAGCTTCTCTTATTTAAAATGAATGGTGACTATTGATGGATGACAAATCCCCAGTTAGTTTAAAGCTGCTAGCTGATTGTCTGTTGAATGATAAACACGGCTGAAAAACTAAGACAGTGTAGATGCACCATGGGTAATTCCTCTTACAATAAGTTAAACTACTAAATGTTGATAATATAATAGAAGCATGAAACTGTATTTTTGTTTTCTTTTATAAATGAGGTAAGAGGAAAATGGAAATTCATATTTTTCTAAGTGTGCCAAAAAGAATGGTTTAGTAAACATAGACTTACAAATGTGTTTGGAAAAAGCTGGGCTGAGGGTAATTAAGGTAAGGACGTTTCTCTCTCTTTTGTTCTTTATCTTGTTCTCTCTCTCTAGGAAAAAGTCCTACTTTATTTCTCTAATGTCATGATGTGATCAAATTACAGAATTCCTTTCAGTGTTGGTAAAATCATTAATAATGTATCAGTAACATTCATTGAGATTTATATAATAACAGTTAATTTAGTCATTAGGAATTTAATAAAATAAATGATAGGTTTTGTGGCTGAAAATTACTTTAAGAATAATTTGTTATTTCCAGCATGTTAGAAATATGATGTAAATAGAAATTTATATTTTTAATAAACTGATTTGTTTCAAGATAAACTAGATGTTACTCATAACTATATGTCTCAATGTATTTTTAAAGACTCATGTGTGACTGCAAGAAATAAACATGTACATACACTTTCCTTAGACTTAAGAGTTGCCTGAAATATTAAAACGTATGAAACAATTTCTTGTTAAAGCGCAGCTCTGTGTCAGTGAAACTTTATACAACAAATACTAAGTAAATTTTTACGAACACAGATATTGTGTATGTTTCTAAAACAAAAATAGCTCGTGATTACGTTTTTCAAAACAATGAGATAAATTATGCTATTTAAAAACATATCCAAAAATTGGAAAAAAAACCCTGCAAAATAAAAGAAATACATACATATCTACAGCAATTGTATTAGTATAAATATTTTATAGAATTAATAATACATTATGCATTTTGAGGTTTGCTTTTAAATGTTATGCTATGCATAAAATTGAAATGTAGTGAATGGAGAGTATTCCAAAAATTAGTATTTAAAATAGACATTTTATATTATATTTATAATATTCTCTACAATGTCAGATATTATTTTAATTTAAGAGAAAAAAGGGATTTCATAATGCCTGTTGGTTCATAGCATTGGTCAGAGTATGAAATGTGACGTTGTATTGAAATATACAATGAATTATTTAAAGAAGATGTTTTAAAATTACTATTTGTCTTTTGAAATGATGTTAAATACAACCATTGAGCTGCACTTATATATTATATAAAATCATATTTTATGAATTCACATATTTTGAATATATATGTATATAACTTAATAACTTATATGGCAATATTTGTCTGCAATATTGAAAGTCTATTGCACAATATTTATATGCCTTTTATCTTAGAGGAAGACTCTTAAAGAAATCACACAAAGAGCTTAAGTTCTTTTTGTTTGGTTGTTTCTCTAGTTAACATCTTTATAAAATTTCATGGTACATTCTTCCCTTGGTATATGCAGATAAATGGTTTGAGAACCACTCATGGATACAACAATTCATAGATGCTCAAGTCCCTCATGTAAAATGGCATAGTATTTGCATGTAACCTACATATATCCTCCTGTATACTTTAATACTTTTCTAGATTATATGTAATACCTAATACAATGTAAAATGGTTTGTAAATAATTATTATACTGAAATTTATTTTGTATTTTTTGTTGTAGTATTTTTATTGTCATATTATATTTTATTATGTCTTTCTAAGGATTTCTAATAAAAAACAACAGGAATAGATGTCATATTCTTAAAATAAATATAATGAAAGTGTGGATTCTGCTACTCAGGAGAGAATCACTCTGGAAGCTAACATTGGGAGTGGGAGAGTGACTCAAGGCTGCCCAGGTTCCTCAGTGACTAATAATTATCAAATTTCTATGCAGACAATGACCAATTTTCAAAGAAGGTGAGTAAGGTGAGCATGTATTTAAATGTCACTAACTCAGTCTTCCTCATAGGCTAAATACAGGAACTACTATTTAAAAATATAAAAGCATTGTATCACTTTTAACTGCAAATAGTTCTGTTTTAACATGTGGTAATTAATCATACAGATAAGACTGAAAAGAGAATTGTGAACTTGAAATGTCGATTTATGTAAACCCAATGATTTTTTTAAAAACTTTAACCAACAGAAGTTATAGTGGTACACAAAGGAACATTTCTCAAATATATTTTATATTTACCACAAAATAGGAGCCACCCAAGGATATTAAAGTATTTATTATGTTTTATCAAAAGCTTTCATTAATAGAAATACATATAGAGCAATTTATTTAACTTGTGTTTTAGAATGAATTTATGAAAGTGACTTGTCAAAGTTGATCATGTCTCTTTTACCTAAATGTGTCTGTATAAATTTGAAAATGATTGATTTCATTATTTACATGGCTCCTACATTCACTGAATTGAAATGGTATCAAGGCAAAGTTATCCAAGTATTAAAACTTGTTTTAAAACTTAGTTTAAAGGTATAGCTTCTGAACCGGTAAAAAATTGGTGTGTGGGTTTTCTAGTTTCTAGCCCAGCATGTAATTAGATTGGAAGTCACGATTCATTTCTAACCACAAGTATAAAGCTGAACAAATTAAAAAATAAATGTCTCTTCTTAGGTCCTTCAGAGAAGTGAAGTTATAGGGCAAACCACTGTCCTCTCCTGAGTTGACAGGCAGACAGGCAGACACAGAATAAATCACACTTTACAAAGGCAGAAAATTCCCAGCAGAAACCTCCATGGTAGCTCAGTAATGCAGTAGAAAAAGCTCAGCTGTCATCAAGGAACTGTGGGATGTTCTTTGTGGACAAGTCTGCACAAAAAAAAAAAAAAAAAAAAAAAAAAAAAAAAAGCAGAAGTTTCCCCCAGTTTTGTAAATTTAATCTCCTAAGGCTCTACTAGATTCTCACAGTGAAATTGAGATGAAAAATCTCCTCATTCTTTCCACAAAGGGACAGGGAAAACAACCATTTAGAAAGATGCTGGAACATTCTGATTTTTGTTTCTAAACAGATCTGCCCTCAAGATAAATTATATTACCAGAGTCTAATTTATTGGGGTTGTTTCAACCTAACAGACACGTGGGAAAAGAAATACCCAACCCTAGATGATGCTAGCCTGCCACACAAGGGAAGGAAATGCCTAATATCAGCCCACACCAGTCTATCTGTCCCACCTAAGGTGGGAGAAACACACAGAGACACTTATGAGGTTCACAGCCAAGGGAACAAATGCACTAAAAGACTTAGACCTATTCATAGGACTATAAAATGCTTCCTGTCCTCCCATATTTTATCACATTATAAAAGGCCTACTTATCACAGTTCCTTATCATGTCCGACTACTAAGAAAAAATTACAAGGCATTGGAAAACAGGCACACACACACACACACACACACACACACACACAGAGTTTGAAGAGACACAGCAAGTATCAGATTTAGACTTGAATATGACAGTTATGGAAATTATCAGACTGGAAATTAAAAACAGCTATAATTTATCTGTTAAGGGTGCTAAAGAATGATATAGACAGCATATAAGAACAAATGGGCAAGGTACATGAAGAAAATAAAAATAGAAGAAAGAATAACAAAATTTCTAGAGATCAAAAACATTGTAACGAAAGGAAGAGTATCTATGATGGATTCATTAATAGACCGTACATGACTGAAGAATCTTTGAGATTCAGGTTATAAGAATAGAAACAAACCTACACATTCTGCACTTGTATCCTGTAACTTAAGGTAAAAAGAAAAAAACAAGAAAAGAAAAAAAGAAAAATAAAGAAGAGAATGGAAACATTCAAAACTAAAAAGCAAAGAGAAAAAAGTGAGCAAATACATATCCAAGAATGGTGGAATAACAACACAATGCATAACATACGTAATAAAATACCAGAAGAAGAAGAAGAAAGAGAAAGGAACAGAAGAAATATGTGAATCAATACTGACTGAGAATTCCCTAATTAATGCAAGACAGCAAACCACAGATACAGGCATCTCAGGGAACATCAAGCAGAATAAATGTAAAAACAAACAAACAGAAAACAACAACAAAGCCACTTGAACACATACTCCTATTCAAACTGCAGAGACTCAAAGGTAAAATATATATATATGTATATATACACACACATTTAAAGAAGCCAAAGGGGTGAATTAATCTTACCTATAAGGAGCAAAGTAAGGATTAGCTCTGACTTTTCCTTAGAAAACATGTGAACAACACAAAATGAAACGAAGCATTTAATGTTAAGAGGAAAAAAAATCAACCCAGAATTCTGTGTCCTGTGAAATTATCTTTCAAAAGTGAAGGAGAAATAAAGACTTCCTCAGACCCCCCAAAATGAGAGAATTTGTTGCCAGTAATCATGGCTCAAAAGAATTATTAAAAGAAGTTCTTGAGAGAGTAGGAAATTGATATAGGTCAAAACATACATCTACATGAAGAAAGAATAATAATCTGGAAAAGAAATAGATGGAAATAAATAAAACACTTTTATTTGTATGATTCTTAATTAATAAAGTTGTTAACAGTTTGTTCAAACTAATGATAGCAATACCGTTTTTGATTTTGTATGCTTATGTGTAAAAATGCATACATATATCTATAAAATAATATTTATGGATACTTTAGTGTAAGTAAAATTAATAACAGCAATAGTAAAAGAGAACAGAGGGGAAATTAGGAATATTTTGCTATTACAGGGTACTCACACTACCCACGAAACAGTGTAGTGTTATTTAAAAGAAGATTTAGATTAATTGCACATATTTTGCTGTAGAAATAACACAGAAACTGAAAAGTAAATATTGCATGTTCTCACTTATAAGTGGGGGCAAAATAATGTGTATATATGGACATAGAGTGTGGAGTGATAGACACTGGAAACTTGAAAGGGTGGGGAGTTCAAAGGTAGGTAGGTAATGAGAAATTACTTAATGAATATGATGTATACTATTAAGGTGATGGATACACTAAAATCTCAGACTTCATTACTATGCAGTATATACATGTAACAAAATTGCACTTGTACCTTTTAAATTTATTCAAAATAAATAAATACATAAATGAGGTAGGATAAATGATATGCTAAAAAAGAAAAAGTGTAATTATATTTTAAAATGCTTAATAAACCACCAATGGCAAAAATAAGTGGAAAACAAACAAAAATATGAGCAAACAACAAAAGCAATAAATAGAAAAATAACAAATATAATAGCATCCTACTATATCCATAATCACATTAAACCCCAATGATCTAAATATATCAACTAGAAACCAATAACTGTAAAAGTAAGTCAATAGAGAATACCAACAAAACCAAACAATGGCAATTTACAAAGATCACTAATCTCAATTAGCCTCTAGCCATACTGAGAGAAAGCTGAGATCACACATATTACTAATATCAGTAATAAAAAGGTACAATTAAGATCTCATGGACATCACAAGAGTAATAATACTTTAAACAACTTTATGCCCATATATTTAATAATTTAGATCAAGTGGACCAATTCCTTGAAAGACAATCTGCCAAAATATACATAACAAGAAATAAAAAACCTGAATAGGCCTATATCTGTTGCAGCAATTGAATCTGTAATTGATAACTGCCCAAGCGAGCATGAGGCTGTTTCACTGGTGAATTCTAATCAACATTTAAGTAAGAAGTAATATCAATTCTCTACCATGTCTTTCAGAAGATAGAAGAAGAGGCAATATTTCCTAACTCATTCTATAAGACCAACGTAATCCTAATTCCCAAACCAGAGAAATACAAGAAAATAAAAATATACACCAATATTTCTCATAATCATAGAAGCAAAATCCGTGAAAAATATTAACACATGCAATCCAACAATGTATAGAAAGAATTATACATCCCAACCAACTGCGATTTATCCCAAGTGTGCAAGGCAGGTTCAACATTCAAATATCAATCCATGTAATACATCAGATGAACAAGCTAAAGTAAAGAAAAGCTCACAATCATATCAGTCGTTGCAGAAAAAGCATGTGACAATATCTAATACGTATTCATGACAAACTGTTAGCAAACTAGGAATAGAGGAGAACTTTTCAACTGATGAATATTTACAAAAAACAAACAAATAAAAAAGAACACATCACACTTAATGATGAGAAACTAGAAACTTTCCTGCTAAGATCAGGAAAAAAGCAAGGATGTCCCCTCTCACTACTCCTTTCAACACAATGCTGGATGTCCTGGCTAATGCAATAAGAAATGTAAAATAAATAAAATGTATATAAATTGGGAAGAAAGAAAACTTTTACCAGTTTCAGATAACATGGTCACCTATGTAGAAAATCTGAAAGAACTGACCAAAAAAAAAAATAAATAAATAAAACCCAAACTCCTGAATCTAATAAGGGGTTATAACAAGTTTTCAGGATAGAAGGTTAATATATAATTGTCAATGGCTTTCCTTTATGCCAGCCATAAAGAAATTGAATTTGAAATTAAAAACATACTACTATTTATTTTAGCATCCCTCAAAATTAAATACATATGTATAAATCTAACAAAATTGGCATAAGATTTGTATGAGAAAATCTACAAAACTGTGACAAATGAAATTAAAAGGAACTAAATACCGGGAGAGATATTCTGCATTTATGGAAAGACTCAATATTGTCAAGATGTCAGTTCCTTCCAACATGATCTACAGATTCAATGTAACACCATTTAAAATTCCATCAGGTTGTTTGTTGGATATTGAGACACTGATTCCAAAGTTTATACAGAGAAGCAGAAGACCCTGATAAAGGACTATTATTCACAATATATAAAGAATGATCAAAACTAAATGGTAAGAAAACAGAAAATCTGACTTAAAAATGAATGAAAGATCACAATAGACATGTCGCCAAAGAAGATTTGCTGATGACAAATAAGCAAATGAAAAAAATGCTTCACATTATATGTCATTCAGGAAAATGTAATTTAAAACAAAGGGATACCACTACAAGTCTATGAGAATCTCCAAAATTCAGAACACCGGCAATACTAAATTTTGGATTAGACCAATTTTTGAGGCCTCCAATCTCAGCTGATGAGACTGAATTTTTGAGGATGCCCTAACTTATATCCCTGGTAACAAATATCAGACGGTCAACAGGGCTAACTTTGCCTAGTACCTCCCACCATCCATCAGGCTATCACAAAAGCAGCAAGAGAGAACTGATACAATGTGAAACGCTTTCCAAGTCTTTTGCATGTGTCGCATTTGCTCATGAATCATTGGTTAAATCTAGTCATCTAACAAAGCCCTGACAGAAAGGGTAAGAAAACAGACCCCACCTATTCAAGGAAGAAGATGCAAAGTCGCATTGCAAAGGATATTCAGACAGGGATAGCAAAAATTGTGGTCTTTTAAAAGATATATCAAAATTTCAAACTTGTCTTGCAATTTGGACAGATTTGTGATAGATTGCTTCCTTAGTAATTTAAATAAATTTATGATAGGCTCTCTTTTTAAAAATTCTGGTAATAATTGCCTATATAAAGAGTAATATCTATACAAACTTTGTTCTACTGTTATAGCTCATATTTACTTTTATTCTTTTAATGCATTGTTCTTAACAAGTTAATGTTAACTAATAACGATAATAGCATAAATTAATTACTTTGTTAATAATACATATACATACACATGCAAATATCATATTTCAAATGACCAAGCCACTTACTGAGAACATTTTCATTTCAAAAGAATTGACTTATTTTTTATTCATATTTTCTTTGTATGAAAAGGTAAAATTCGTGAAAAAAAGAAATAAAGCTTTACAAACCAAAAAGACAATCATATGAGAAATACAATCACTTCTTTCTTTCTTTTATTTCACACTTTAATGCTTATTTAAATATTTATAATTTTAACAAATTGTTTGTGTTTGACTTCCCAGTTGACAAATTTCATGTTACCAATAAAAATTAATGTATTCTATAAATATCTGACTACTTTATTCAGTTACATTGGGTAATTCTTAAATGTTGTTTTGATCTCTTAACAGCTAATACAAACATTGTCTTAAGAATTACAAACCAAAATTAAAAGTGTTGATTTTCCTCAAAAAAAATATATATTTATGTCAGAATTTCTGCCCTTATTTTAGAAAATTTTTATAAAATACTTGCTCTTTTCAGCACAATTTGTCTTGTTAAAAATGCATGAGCTAACATATCATACAAATAATTCACAATATACATAAAATATCATAATTGAAATAAATGGAATGGGATGTCAGAATGAAAAATTAACAATAAAATTGGTTATTCAGTCCATCATTTATCTAATTAGGGATGCTACTTTGATGAAATACATATAAATATAAATTTTCACAAAATGTTGATATGGTTTAGTTTGATTTATTAGAAAGACATTTTCAAATTATTATTTAGAGAAGATGTTAAATTTGTTTTACCAACTGAACAATAAGTGTAGTACAATAAACTCATGTCTTAAATATCATTATATTGAAATAATTATACAGACCTTGGTTACATGATTTAAGATAGAATAATTTTATACCTAGAAATCATGGAGCTACCAGATTAACCCTCAAGTACTCAGTACTGACCCCGCAAACCCAACTCTGCTATGATACCTAGTATTCTGAGAAATAACCTATATAAAGTCTCAACAGCAGAGAACCTTAGCAGTCAGCATCTCCTGACAATTTATTTTACTTCCAGTACCCCTGATGCTATGGGTATCCTTGTCCAAGCCATGACTCTTCAGTATAAAAACATGAGGAGTAAAAAATTCAGAATGAGGTGACATTTGACTCTTGGTTTTGTCCTGTAGACTGTTTTTTCCATTGAACACGCTGAGTAGTGAGATGTCTGAAAAACAAGTTTGTTTTGCTTTTTTTTTCACTTCAATCAATTAAGAAAAAAGAGACAAAAGCTACTCAAGCAAAGTTATCCTCCATTGCTTGACAATAAGTGTGTTAGAACGAAGTTTACATTATTTTTCAGACTCAAAATAATTAATGTAAATGAACTTAAACCATGTTATGAAAGTATCACATGTGCCTCAGCATGAGGGGAAGGAAGAAAAGTGTCTCTAGGATGGCAAAAGATTCAATATTCCAGGGATTAAGCGTATGTCCTAATTGTTCTTATTAGTCTGGCCTAAATGATTTTTTCCTGATCCCTTAGTGTTCTTGCTCAGACCAGTAAGAGGTTACACTGTGTTTGTTTCTATTTACCAATCCAAAGGGTTAAACTAGGTGTCCAACAGGAGGAAGAGTCAAGAACTATGTTGTAGATGGAAAAAAAAAAAAAAAGGCGGGGGCAGGGAATGAAATATCAAGAGGCTATTTGGCAAGATTCAATCTCAAACACAGATCTGTTTTTTTTTTTACTGTATATAGACAAGTTGTAGTTTAGCAATATTGAAATGTCCAGCTATACTTAACATACTGTGATATTGATCTAAAAAATTAAATATATTCCTCCTAACTGAGGCTTTTTACTGTTTGACTATAATCTCCCTATTCTCCCCACCTCCTAGCCTTTGATAACCACCTTCTAGTCCTTGCTTGTATGAGTTCAAGACAGTTTTGACTGTCTTGACTCCAATATCAGGAACAACATGTGGTATTGTTCTTGCTGTGTTTGTCATATTTCACTTAGCAAAATGTTCTCCAACTCCATCCATATTGTTGCAAATGGCAGAATTTTTTCCTTATTTTAAAGGTGATTTATATTCCTTTGGGTATATACCCGGTAATGGGATTTCTGGGTCAAATGGTATTTCTGTCTTTAGGTCTTTGAGGTTGAATAGTATGACATTTTGCATATATACCACATATTTACGCATTTATCCTTTGATGGATGCCTGAGTCCATAATATGGCTACTGTGACTACTGTGCAATAAACATGGGATTTCAGACATGTCTTCCATATATTGATTTCAAATTTTGGGGATAAATTCCCAGACAGAAGTGGGATCAAGGGATCATAAGTACTTCTATTTTTAGTTTTTTTCAGGGATCTCCTTACTCTTTTCCACAATGGTTATATTAATTTACATTTCCAGCAACATCGTACAAGGATTCCCTTTGATCCACTTCCTTGCCAACACTTGTTTTCTTTCCTCTTTCTGATGAGAGTCATTCTAACAGGTATGAGGCACTATCTCACTGTGGTTTTAATTTTTCATTTCCCTAATGATTAATGATGTCAATAATTTTTAATATCTGTTAGCTATTAATTAAAGAAATGGAAGAAGATACAAATAAATAGATATATCTGTTCATTGACTGGAAAAATAAATATTGTTAAAACTTCCATACTACCCAAAGTGAACTACATATTCAATATAATCCCTATAAAAATTCCAATATCTTTTTTAAAGATTAAGGAAAAAATCTAAAAATTCATATGGAACCATAAAAATGCAAATAGCCAAGGCAATCATGAGCAAAAAGAACAAAGCTGAAGGCATTACACTACCATATTTTGAACTATACTACAAAGTGATAGTAGTTGAAACAGCATGCTACTGGCCTAAAAACCAACACATCAACCAATACAACAAAATAAGGAACTCAGAAATAAACCCATAAATCTATAGTCACACATCTTCAGTCAATTGATCTCCCACAAAGGTGCTGGTTATGTGTAAAATTTAAGAAAATACATAATAGTGCCTTAAGTATTATAAATTCTAATAACATATTTTGGGAAATAAAGTTAAAACTATTAATTGCTGAGTTTACAATATATCACTTCAGTGGATGATATTGAAGGAATAGATTATTGTGGAATGTGGGAATATGTATAACAGGCAGAAAGAAATATTTTTCACTGATAGTCTTAATAGTTAAGGGGTAGGCCACTGAAGTCCTGCATCCCACAAAGTCATACATGAGGCTTAGAATCAACTTTCAACCTCCTGTGAATGTTGGTATTCTGACCTTCTCTCATGAATCTCCCTTAATAACTTGCTGCATGAATGTTCTTAATGGCATCTAGTTATTTTTGTTTTTGTTGCCTGGGCTTTGGGAGTCAAGTATTAAAAAAAATTGTCCAGACAAATGTATGGTAGTTTTTCCTTTAGGTTTTCTTCAAATAGTTCTAAAGTTTCAGGTCTTATGTTTAAGTCTTTAATCAATTTTAAGTTAATTTTCTTATGTTGTGTGAGATAAGAGTCCAATTTTATTCTTTTGTGTATGGATATCCAGTTTTTCCAGCACCACTTCTTGAGAAGACTATTCTTTTCCCATTTGTATATTCTTGGCATCTAGAATAATGAATCCTTTACAGGTTTTCAATTTACTTTGCCCAGTTCCATAAGACCAATGCTATCTATGGCAGATATAGCCTTGTAAAATGTAGTTCCTAAATAATAAGACTTGAAAGTTGAAATTACTCCTTGATCCATGGGCTGGAGAACAGATATTGTGCTAGCAGGTGTGAAAACAACATTAATCTCGAACATCTCTATCAGAGCATTTGTATGACCAGCTGCATTGTCAATGAGCAGTAATATTTTGAAATAAATCTTTTGTGTGTGTATGTGTGTGTGAGCAGTATTTCTCAACAGTGGGCTTCAAATATTCAGGAAACCATGCTGTAAACAGATGAGCTATAACCTAGGCTTTGTTCCAACTATAGAGCACAGGCAGAGTAGATTTAGCATATTCCTTAAGGGCCCTAGAACTTTGAGAATGGAAGATGAGCATTGACTTTAATTTAAGAAAGTTACCAGCTGCATTAGTCCCTAAAAAAAGTCAGCTTGTCCTTTGAAGTTTTGAAGCCAGGCACTGACTTTTCCTCTCTAGCTATGAAAGTTCTAGCTGGCATCTTCTTGTGATAGAAGGCTGTTTTGTCTATGAAAATCTGTTTAGTTTAACTACTTTCATTAATTATCTTAGCTAGATCTTGATAACTTGCTGCAGTTTCTTGTGCTTTTACATTATGGCTTTTACAAATGGCTTCTTTCCTTAAACTTCATAAAGCAATCTCTGCTAGCTTCAAACTTTTCTTCTTCAGCTGCCTCACCTCTCTCAGCCTTCACTGAATTAGAGAGCAGAGGGCCTTGCTCTGGATTAGGCTTTGGCTTAAGAGAATGTTGTGGCTGGTTGGATCTTCTAACCCTATCACTGAAACTTTCTCAAATTCAGAAATAAGGATGTTTCACTTTCTTATTATTCATGTGTTCACTGGAGTAGCACTTTTAATTTTCTTCAAGAACTTTTCCTTTGCATTCATAACTCGAATAACTGTTTGGCACAAGAAGCCTATCTTCTAAACTTAGTGATTTCTAGCTTTTGGTTTAAAGTGAGAAATGTATGATTCTTCCTTTCACTTGAACACCTAGAGGTCCACCGTAGAGTTATTAGTTGTCTTAATTTCAATAGTGTTGTGCTTCAGGGAATAGAGAGGCCCAAGGTGAGACAGAGAGATGCGGGAACAGCTGGATAGTGGAGTAGAATATATACAATACAGTGTTTATTGATTAAATTTACTGTATTATATGGGTGCAGTTTGTGGTGCCCCAAAACAATTACAATAGTAATATCAAAGATCACTGATCACAGACAACTGTAACAGATATAATAATGACAAAAAAGCTTAAAATATTACAAGAATAACCAAATGTAACATCAAGACATGAAGTGAACACATGCTGTTGGAAAAATGGCGCCTGTAGACTTGCTCAAGACAGGGTTTCCATAAAACTTCAATTTGTACAGAATGCAATGTCTGCAAAGCATAATAAAGCAAAAGCAATAAAATGAGATGTGCCTGTATATACTACAGGTTCTGTCTCTCTGGAGACGCTGACTAATCCACTTTCTAAGACTCATTGGATGGTTGGATGGAATACATAAGCAGCTGAGCACTACTTTAAACTTGTGAAACCTTATATAAGCACCTAAATAAATCAGCAAGTATTACTGATGTTTCCAGTGGGAACCTGAGAAAATCAGGACAACAGCAGAATTGGCCTGGTGAGTTTTCTCTCTCTCAACTTCCCAAGTCCTCTGATTTAGCAAGTTGTTCTTTGTCCCACGGACACACCCCAGCTATGTCTACTCATTCTCCTCCTTGAGATATTTCTCTGTGTTCTAAGATTTTTGTTCCTCATGTTTCTAGTATTTTTCCTTTCCCTTCAAAACCTCCTCTTTGCCATTCATCAGGAATTTGTTTAGAAAATGAAATGCTGTCATGAATTAAGTTATGCAAAGGCACAGTGGGCCGTGTGGAAAGAGCTGCAGAGACCTGCATTCTCACTTCAGCTATTCCAGTCACGATTATGTGACCCTGGTAAGAAATTACACCTGTTAAGCCTCAGCCTCCTAGTCTGAAAAGATGGGATGATAGTGGTTAATTTCTGTGTATGTGTAGATTAAGTACCTGATCCATGGCTGGAACGCAGAGTGAATTCCATTCTCCCCTCCTCTCCTTTGCTGTCTTTGCCTTTTTGTCAAAGGTGGTGATCTATGTTTCCGACAGAAGAGACCCCAGTGGTGGAAATAACATAACTGGTGGACTGAGAGGTAAATGGGAGAGGCATGAGGGTATCAGGGCAACTGGAGGCCCTGAGCTCACAGCCCACAGGCAACATCACACGGCCAGCTTCTGAAGCCAAAACATGGGGAATGTGTCACAAGCAAAATCCACTTCATAAGCCCTTAAGCTTCATAAGCACCCCGTCCACTTCACCGTGGAGCAGACCTGGCACCTCAGGTTAGGCAGGCGTGGAGCCTGCTGAGCTGAGGCTGCTCTGCAGCAAATCTGCAGGGAGAGTGGGTTGGAGTTTCTGGCACACCCTGGCGCTCATGGGGCAACATTTTTCAAATTTGGAATTGTGCAAATGCCTTTCAAATGGCAAAGGAATTTTTGTTCTTTTTTGGTGTTGACTTATTTTATTGTAATTTATCTAAATCTGTACAGACCTCAAAGTAGATGTAAATCCTTGGTGCTTACGGGCCTTAAACCACTATGAAACCAACCCACATTTATAAATTAAATATAAATAAATCTGAAACAATTTAAATTCAGCGTTGACAGTTTCTTGCAGTGGGCGTGTTTTGCTGAAACAACTTTGTCTCTGACAACATGGAGGTTGTGTCACCACTGCTTTCAGAGTTAATGTGAGCATTTTCACTGCTGTTTGGTGGAGTCATATGATGAGGGTCAAAGTTCTGACACCAAGGGGCTATACTTAGAAACCCATCCTCAGACTCAGTCCTGAAACACTCCAGGCCATGAGGAGTGGATGTGCCCACAGGGTTTCAAAACTGTATAATGGAAACATTGCAGGCATAGCACTATGAGAATCCAAAGACTTCTTGACATTGAAGGCAAAGCTTTTTATATTGTGAGTTATCTTCTAGGGTATGGGATCCCATTGCTTTCATTGGAGTCTGTGCCCCAGTAAATGCTAAGAACCACAGGGCTATGCAGAACTTTGAAACTTTATGTCAAGATACACAAAGAAAAATATATTTATGGGACAAATATTTATGATGACCTGGGGTAATCAACGGCTGTTGCTCTGGCCCCCTGAGGCTGGCTGTCCCGATGCCCCAAGGACCAATGGGGTCCATGCTTGGGCCCACTGTGCCCCATGCCTCACAGGCAGTTTTGGAAGAGGTGCTCCACATCCTTGCTGCTCAGAGTGGGGTCCCTGGACCAGTATGATTGACAGTACCTGGGAGCGTGTTGTCCACACATGGCATGGCCTCATTTTCCCAGGGTTTGACAGGTCAGCAATGCAAAACCTCCACCTCACTAGACCCTCTGAATCAGAATTTGCATTTAGAATATCTCTGGGTAATCCCTGAGTTCATTAAAGGGGGAGACTACTGGGGCATGGGATTGGCCTGTACAGACAGTTCCCAAAAATGTGGTGCAAAGTCTTATTACAATAGCTAAGTGGGGTCTATTTGCACTTGGAGCTATGGGGCACTATGAACATTTAATTATAATCTATAGGATTTTAGACACTTTATGGTTGTGTTTTTCAAACTCATGTCATGGTAAGAATCACTCAAGGGCATTCATTAAAAATCCAAGATATCTGAGCCCTACTGAGAATCTGTGTGCAGAATTTCAAGAGAAGGTTAATTAAATCCCAGAATGGTCCAGTGACCTGCATAGGGTTATAGAGCTGGTTGGCAGATGGGTGAGTTTTGGGGGGCATGCATTTTCTCTTCTCTATTCTTCTTCTTGCTCACTCTTCTCTTTTTCTCTCTCTTTAGAGGATGTCCTTCATGGCACACAGAGGGGTCTCACACACACTGGACCCAGAAAGAGCTAGCTTTCATCCCAGCAACCTTACCATTTACCATGTGACTTTGGGCAAGTTAGGCTGAGCCTAGGTTTCAACACTTTTCAGTGAGATTTAGTGCCTCACACCTCACAGGTAGTTATAAAGCTCAGAGGTACCCTGATGGCCAGTACCTGGAGACTGTGCCATCCTCTTCCATGTCCCTCATGAGGTGTGAGGGCACCTCCATGCCTTACAGCTTCTGGGCCAGATTTCTTGGATGAGGGCGGATGTGCTTCAGCCACCAGATCTGGTGTCCGAATCCAGCGCACCTAACTTCTGAGTGACAGCGCCTATTTATCATAGTCCTTCAACACTACCGACTGTGAATCTAGAAGAGTTACGGAAATAAAAGAAAATAGGATAATTGTGTTAACCACAGGAGGGTTTGCTCCCTGGTGACCTCATCTAAGGGAGGCCTTGGCGTTGGGGCTCTAGATTCTTACTTTTGTATCAGGGCCAGGGGCGGCCAATGCAGCACTTTGTAAACAGTCCACATCGCCAGGCGAAGTGAACTCCATGCTGTGCTGCAGCAGCCCACGCCCTTTGGAGAGTACTTCACACACATCCTGTCTGTCCAGTTCTCATTGCTTGTTCAGGGCAGTTCAGTGCCCTCCTTCTGCAGAGACCTGGCTGCCTTGGGATGACGGTGGGTTCATTCAGGAGACAGATGTGCCAGTTATTTTGGGCCAGTCTCAGCTTTGCTGTGTGCCCATAATCTATCCAGCCATCCTTTCACCCAGCATGGCCCGGAAAGCCCTACCCACCAGGTTGGCCTGTATCAGGGGTGTCTGCAGCATGCTTTGACCTCCTGGGCGGGAGGTGTGGGAGAAAAGAGGAGACTATGACCTGCCAAGCCCTGCAGAAATGCAGCCATGCTGTGGGTTACTAGACATGCTGACCTGCACCCTGACTTTATGCACATTTGTCGAGGCCCCTGGAGTCAAAGGCATTTGACTTTCTGCCTCAAGTTCCACTCAAGATTGTGGTCTCAAGATTGTGGATACACAGATGAGTTCACACTCTGAAATCACAGATCGCTCATGTCACCTGCCTGCTGTGGAGTCCTTCAGACACAATGGTGACAGGTGTTTTGAGTCCCTTGCTAGGTCACAATTGTGAAATCATTTACCTGAAGAAAGGATAGAGGAAACACTTCTCCCTGGGCTTACTGTTGGCTGGCAGTGTCACCTGGCCTGGATTACAAACCATTGGTGGCTATTCTTTTGTACTGCATTATAGTACAAGAATAGGTTACAGCATCTTTTGAAGATGGGTACTTAGGAAACTTGTACCGCTCTGTGTTTTTAATTGTTAGAAATCAGTATTTGCTAAGTACCAAAATCATAAAACTCAGATAACCATTGAGGATATTCAGGAATCCACCTTTCTCTATGTTTGTGTCTCACACAATACCTACCCTTTTGAAACCTGACTTTCCTCTTTAATATTGAGAGGCTTGCTTTCCACATTGGTAATGGTCCAGGTGACATGATATTGAGATATTGAAGAATTATTTTTCCCTCCCTTTCTTGGTTCTCCAGCTGGAGTCTTGCAAATTACATTGAAAAGACACAGATTAACACGAGAAAAACAAAGAGAAGTTTATTAATATGTGCATTGCACATACATATGGGAAATTCAATGACGAATAAGGCTAAGGAGTGCTTAGAACTTGGGCTCATATAGCACCTTAACAAAAAAATCAATAATTGTACAGAAGAGGGATAAGACAAAAGAAAAACTTTCAGGCTTCTGAGGATGGCAAACTCGGGGAAGAAAAAACATTGAGGGAAACTGATGGAGTAAGGTTCGTCTGGGCAGGTCCATTTTGACACTGACTTTCCAGCTCCTTCATGGCACAAACCTGCCCCAGGATAGGGATCTATGACCATCTTCAATTCTCAGAAGTGTCTGCTTTTAGTCAGATAAGGGAAGCTCTGGGAAGGCTTCTTTCTGCATCTGCTGAATCTCAAATACCTTTAGCTCCAAATAATCTTTGTGTTCACATGGCAAGTTTGGGGTGGCATACTCTGAACCTCTTCAGTTTGCCATTCAAAACTTCAAGAAGTTTCATGTATCAAAAGAGAGATGCACATTAGAAGTTGTGAGAGAGCTGTAAAGGGGCAAACAGAGATTGGAACAAGCAGAAAAGAACAAACCTAAGCACATGGCCCTCTATTTATTGAATCAGCCTCTGAGTCTTGGGAATAAGTCAGTCCAGCTAAGCAGTTGTGTCTCATTTTGGGGGGTTACCCTGAATGCTCCATGGTACCTCCACGGAGATGCTGTATCAGGTAAAGCTGGTGGCACCGAGGGTTTGCAGCCCTAACAGCAAACATTTTCAGGGTGCATGTGTGCATCCTGAGAGCATGAACCTGGGCTGCGTCCCCAGTGGGGGCTCAGGAGCAACACCTCAGGTCTTTGGAATGAAGGCATGATGTCACTCAACCATGCTGTCATTGCAGCAATGTTTTACTACTGGTGTTAAATGTTATTCATTCTTGATACCAGAAAAGCGCATGGTGCTTCAAAGCAACCCATGAATGAACCTCTTATGTGTTCCCGCTTACCTCACCGTCCCTTCTCCAAACAGTTGTTGCAAGGCAGGACTACTTAGGAAATGCCAGGGAAAGATAACGGGCTTTTCAGGACAGAGGCCCCAGGGCCCAGAGCTATTTATCTCTGGATGTGTGGGGCTCTGTTTTTGTACACATTTTTAGGTTGGTGAGTTTTGTTTTCCTAAATTTCTTGACTGCACTGGCACAAGGTTTGTAGGCCAGGAAATGGCACAGAGCTGAGAAGAATAAACACTGTCCCTATTCCTGCTCTCCCTCCACCCACCATAACCCCACAGCGGGAGACTGTGGAAATGTTTTCCCAATGCTCTCTTAGGAAGAAAATGTAAACACAGAAAGAAAATACAAAAAGCTTTTCTTCCACCCAAACACCACCTCCTAAGTGGCCTCCTAAAGCACAAGGCAGGATGTTAGCGCCACACGAGGCCTCACTTTACCAGCCTTTGTGGGGTGCCATCTCCCCATTCCCAGACACTTCTATCCATCCCAGACCCCTTCTGACTCCTAGAGCGTCAGGCCCTTCTGCTCTCCTCAGGCTCCAACCCGTCCTTCCTAATGAATGCTTCCCCAGCTCTGAAAGGATTTCCTTTGCTGAAACAGGCTCCCCTAACTTGTTTTCACATACACTACTTTCTTAAAAGGCTTCTGCCCCATCCTCTTATAAATACTTTGGAATGTATTTTGAGCAAAACTGATTTTAAACACAATTGCACAGTGGCCTCCTCTGGGCTGTTTTGCTTCTCATTTACAGTGTGGCCAGCCTTTCTCCCTGCTGTGTCCTGGTGCCCACAACAGTGCCCTGCACAGCATATGTGCCTGTAGCTATATTCGAAGGAGTGGACATGTAGACAGAGCCACTGGCCTAAGGTCACTGGGCTGGTGGATGACTGGAGGTGAGGTTGCAGTGCTGTATTTTTCAGGCCAATGTCTCTGCTTTTCTGTGCAACATACCTGCCTGCTGGGTGTCCAGGGCTGTGCTGGGCCATCCTCACCTTTCTTTAAAGTAGAAAGACTTCTTTTAGTTCAGGTAGGTTTCAAGGCCAAAGTTGCTAAGAAAGCCACAGTCTAAGCTCGGTGAGTTTCTAGCAAGAGACTTGCTGCGGCTGATCATGTGTAACACGTTCCCTTTGACTGAAAAGAAGCTGTCGAGGTTAGATCAATGGTCTCGAGTGACCTACCACTGGCTTGTACACTGGGTCCCTCCATGGAACACAAGTGCATGACATCAAGGGATAGGAAGCTTCCTGCTGGGCCACTCCTGCTATCAGAATATTACAGAGAAACCAATTATAGCTAACAAACCTCTAGAAAATGTGCTCGGCTTAATATGATTGGAAGCACATCATACACCTATTTGGAGGCCTGGCTTTGAAGTGAGCCTGCCACTTTAAACCTCCCTAATGACAATGCAGGCCCCATCCCATCCCATCCCATCCCGTCCTATCTGCAGACCATGGGCAACTGGCAGTGATCTCCTGGGCTCACTTGCTGCCTGGGAGTTGGGGAGGCTGCTGTTGACTGTTCCCAGAGGAAGCTGCCCCGACTCAGAGACATCTCTGGACATCAAGAGGGCCAGTCTGTGTTTGAGCAGGATTCATCCCACGTTACGGAGTGAGAGCTGCCCTGAGGAGGGCAAAGGCTGGAGTCTCTGGGTAAGAATTGCTTCCTCAAATATGAGAGACTGGACTCTAGAAGCAGGAGGATTAACAAAGAGGATGTGGGCCCTAGCCTCAGCCCCTTCCTCAGGGTATGGCCATTGGTGGTTCAGCTGGAGCCTCACTTCACCTGTTTTCCACAGAGATGCTGAGGCGAATTCATCCAGGCACTGTGACAGCTGATCATTCCAACCCTGGCCCTTCAGGTGTTGGCCACCACGTTCCATCTGCACCACTACCTTGAAGGCTGAAAGCCAGGCCTATTGTAATCACTGTGCTGGGGTTTCAGCAGGCTGCCTGTGGAATGAGTTCTTTCCAGAAATGATGGCCACACTAGCAACCTCAGACTGGGCAGCAATCAACCCAGAGAGAAACCCTGTAAATGCAGGTGCGTAATAAAGAAAATACACACCCAGCCAAACGCCCACCCAGGAAGCTTAGGCAGTGGGAGGTGGAGTTTCATTGTGTAAACTAAGCCCAGGGAAGATACTGCACTTTAGAAAAAAAAGCATCTGTGATTTCACCCACAGGAACAAAGGGCATCAGGGTAGGAACCACAGGATGTCTCCAGGAAACTGGTCCAAGTGTGGGGTGTGCACTAACTGGGGTCAAAGACTCAGAAAAGCAGAATTCATGTCCTGGCTTTCTCACTCCCAGGCTTGGTGCACTTGATGAATCATTTAGCATCTTAAAAGGCAGGAGTGGACTACCAGCCCTGCGTCCCACCGGCCCTTCCTCCCACTGGATCTTCCTTTCACTAGTTCTTATTCCAACTTATCCTTCCACCTGCCCTGCCTCCTGCACGCTCTGCCTTCCACCCGCCCTTCCTCCCACCCATCCTACCTCCCACCTTCTCTGTCTCCTACCTCCCAACCCCCTTCCTCCCATCCACTCTTCCTACTACCTGGCTCATAGGTAGGGATGTGACAAGAAAGAGGTGATGCCTGTGAGGCTCCTTCTAGGGCTGACATGTCATGCAGGCTGCAGCAGTGTTTGGCTGTTGAGCAGCCACTGTTTGCCTTCCCACGGCTCCTGACCCACTCTGGAGCAGCTGGGCGGCCCAGTTGGCCAGTTTTCTCACCCTGAGTCTAGGTTTCCTGCCCAAGACTTTCCTGTACCACAGCCTACAAGAGCACTAAGCCAACAGAGTGGTGGATGCACGCTTGGCTTGGCTTCCCATCCTTGGGGCAGACGTCTACAGCCTTGTCTGTGCTCACTGGATGACACTTCTCTTTCCCTATCTCGCTTTCTTTCCCAAATGCCTCACTTGTGCCTCCCAGATTACCTCCTGGATAGATTCCTTGCAATCAAGTCCCTGTCTTGAAGTCTGCTTTTTGAGGAAATCAAATAAAAATCTTATTATAATACAGAAATTCAAACTAGCCTAAGGACAAGTAGGCAAGTGCACAACCACTGCTCTTGAGGGCTGCAGCCAGTAGCATGGGCCTCCCATGCTAGCTGGCCCGGCACAAAAAACCTCAGATCCAGCCAGAACTACTGCATCAAAATCTGCACATTAGCAAGTTCCTCAGGCGTGGGTGTGCTTTAGAGTTTGGGGCATACTACTCCCCACCAAACAGCAGAGCAGGAGAAGCTTGGGGTTTGGCCTCGCTCCTTCTGGGTTCAGGCCTCCTCAGGTGTGGCCTTGGGCAAATGAACTCAGTTCTTGGCATTGCAGGGGCCTAATAGTACCAGCTCCTGCATGGTTACTGTTAGAAATAAAGAAAAATAGGCTAGGCGCGGTGGGTCACTCCCGTAAGCACTTTAGGAGGCTGAGATGGGTGGATCACGTGAGGTCAGGAGATTGAGACCAGCCTGGCTAACATGATGGAACCCTGTCTTTACCTAAAACGTACAAAAATAGCTGGGTGTGATGGTGTGCACTTGTAATCCCAGCTACTCAGGAGGCTGAGGAAGGAGTATCACTTGAATCTGGGTGGCAGAGGTTGCAGTGAGCTGAGATTTCACCACTGCCCTCCAGCCTGGGTAACAGGCTGTCTCAAAAGAAAATGAAAAAATAAATAAATTGAATACTGTCTTTCTGTGCTTTGTAAGCAGGAAAACCCTGCACACTTCTTTTTTGCCCGGTATGTGCTTAGAGTTGAAGTTTCACCATGAAGGCATCCACGGCTCTGGTCAGCCAGTTGTGCTGTTGCCCCAGTCAGGGCGAGAAAGAAAGAAACCCAAATCTTCCAGCTGCTTTCAGGGCATCATCACCCTCTGATATCAGCTGTATCAGCAACCTGAAGGGTGTGCTGAACACAGACAGCTGCACCCCACCCCATAGTGCCTGACTCAGAGGGTCAGGAGTGGTGCTGAGAATTCATGTGTTTAACAGCTTCCTAGGGGATCTCCATGCTGCTGGTTAGCAGTACCACTTTGAAGCTTTGCCTCCTTGGCAGAGTTCTGTGCTGTGCACACCTCACAGATGTGGATGCTTTCAGGCAGGGACACTGTTTGGTGTGGACATCGCAGGCATGGGTGCTCACAGCTGTGGACACCCACAGGCGAAGATATTCTTAAGTTTAGACTTTGCAGTTGTGGACACTCACAAGGACAGGCCATTAGCAACGAGACTTCTCCAGTTCAAGGGCAAATGCTTATATCTTGGCCTCACAAGCTTGCTGCCCATTTCTTCTTGGTACTTTGAAATCTAGAGAAATTTATAAAGTTCAACTGGCTCTTCAGTTTAGTCCTTAGCTGCCTTTTTAAATCCGAAATTGGGAACCTGGACTAAGAGCACTGTTCTTGTGGAAGCGTGTTTACACGTGGCCAAAGCCCACAGGGAACCCAAATGGTAGTACATATGTAGACAGGCACCAGAGCTGCGGAAAGGAAGGGTCAACTCAGCAGGAGGGGGTTTCTCACCCCAGGGTGGGAAGTTGAGGCTGTGCAAGCTCTCTGGGGACGCCACGGTTCTATGACAGCCCTGATAGGCCTCAGACCTCTAACCTGGATACCTGGCTCAGCAGTCACCTGTGGGGCCACTTTCTCAGCTCCTGCTCTGTCACCCACACGGGCTGGCCAGCACCTTGTCCACTCAATGCACTTGCCAGATACCCAGTGGCAGGCCATGGTCCCTTGGACCTCCTGAGAGCATATGCCCTGTTTCAGCCAGAGAAAGCCTGAATAAATGAGGCTGTGGATGGGCACTGTGGGAGCCTTAGGGGCAGGGACTGAAGACTGGGCAGCATGAGCCTCAGGATCTGTCGTTCCCATCACAGCTTTTGAAACCATCTAAGTCGTCTTGTACACTGTACACATTGGAACAGTTAACCCTAGTGTTAGGGGCTGAATTAGGTCCTCCCAATTTCATATGTTGGAACCCCAATATCTCAGAGTGTGACTGTATTTGGAGACAGGTCCTTTAAAGAGGTGATTACATTAAAATGGGATCATGCAGGAGGGTATTAATCCAATACAACAGGTGTTCTCACTTGAGGCCAGGAGTTCGAGACCAGCCTGGCCAACATGGTGAAATCCCATCTCTACTAAAAATACAAAAATTAGCCAGGCATGGTGGTAGGCACCTGCAGTCTCAGCTGCTCAGGAGGCTGAGGCAGGAAAATCACTTGAACCCAGGAGGCGGAGGTTGCGTTGAGTCAAGATTATGCCACTGCACTCCAGCCTGGGTGACAACAAGACTCTGTCTCAAAAAAAAAAAAAAAAAGAGAGAGAAAGAGAAGATTACGACACAGAGGGGAGAAAATATGCAGACACAGGGAGAAGATAGACAAGTTCATACCAAGAACAGAGGCTTAAGAAGAAACCAACCCTGCCAGCACCTTGACCTCAGAATTTCAGGCTCCAGCACAGTGAGAGAAGAACTTCTGTTGTTTAAGCCACCCAGTACATAGTATTTTGTTATGGTGATCGGAGTTGACTAATGCACCTGTCTTTAGACTCTCAGAAGCAGGACACTCATTTAAAACTCTTGTATTTCTCGCAGGAAATAGCTCAGTACTGGTTTATGATTTGGCCTCAATAAGCATGTGTGGCTGACAATTGGGGTGACAGGGATTCATTCTTAGCATGTCTGATTAATGTCCTTGTATCAATGTAATACAAATAAGGCAAAGGCAGGCTAGCATAAACTAAGAGGTTTAGTCTGTGTCCTGGCTGTGTCCCAGCTATGTCCAGACCTGCTGCCTTCAGTTCACGAGGCTGCCTAAATAAGCTTATATCTGTGGGCCTGGAATGTCTCATAAAATGAAGGTAATGAAGGCAGTTTTTAAATAAAGTTGTTGTGAAAATTTGCATGAGATCATTTAAATAAAGAAATTAGCACAGTGCCTGGCATGGAATAGAGATGCAATTCGAGTTGGCTGTTATATAGATTTTTAAAAATAATAATTACAATAATAATGGAAAAAGAACATTCATTTAAAACATTTGCCTTGGCACACTGCAGAATTAAATTTGGGCTTAGAAAGAAAAATTTAGTTACAAAGAGGCTTTAAAATTTGTTTGGAACATTTGCCTGCAGAAGTCATGTGTTGGCAACGACCTACCTCTATCTTTTTCTCCTCAGTCCTACAAAGAGATTTTTGCTTCTTGTTCAAAAATGAGAAATGTGTAAAACAATCACTGAAAATTAGAAGACATTAAAAAGCCACTTGAAGCTTCATGAACCTAAAGTTGCAATATTTGTATATATTTCTTGCCTGTCTTTCAAAATGTATAGTACATATACTATTTATTTTTATCAACTTTACCCATGCACATTGTGTAAAAAGTCGAGTCTCTCTGCAAGATGTGCCCTTACCCCTGCAGGGGCAGCTCTCCCTTTTCTTGCCTATATCCTATTTTTTTGCTCCCGAGTAGCAGTAACCCCCTTATCTCCAACTCATTCTTCATATAAAGTTCATCTTCATATCTCAAAATCACACATTTATATTTCTACATCTTGATTTTTCAGTCTTAGACACTGTTTATTAACTTTCATTCTGAAAATGGGGATTAACTCTGCTGCCTTATCAGAACAGCAGTAGTGACAGGTGGGAGCTGACACGCAACTCAGCAGACACAACCAGCTTTAACCCTGAGCCAGGCTGGCTTCTCTCTGTCTCAGGATGCGGGATAGAGAAGGCAGCATGCCCCGCATCTCCATCCATCTGGAGCCCAGCAGCCCTCACATTCATGTGGGATGTGCACAGCCGTCACAGAGGACAGCCACGGTGAGTGGAGTCGCCTGGACACAGAGAGGCCACAGACTGGTTTCCCCTCAATCTTTTACATTTTTCTGGTTACACAGGCCCAAGGCCAGTAGGCCAGTTCAAAGCCTCCCCACTTCAGGGAAGCCCTAGAGATCAGGGTTTCTAGAGCAAACCAAGTGGACAGCCCCTTCCTCATGGATCTTACCACTGTCATCTCGAAGGAAACCACTGTGTGAAGACAGACTCTTAGGTCTTTTCTCAGGCAGACCTTGATCAGCCCAGCCCCAGGCCTTGATCAGCCCAGATATTAACCTTTTATGTATACACACACTCTTATTCTCCTTGCCTCCAGCATACACACACACACATGCATGCACACCCACACATACGCACACAGGCATGCATGGCTGCACTTCCATCCTCTCTTCTTTTCAGCACAGTCACACTGCAGGTTTTGTGAAGTCCCCCTATTTGGCATTTTTATTTTTTGGTGATTGACAGCTGAGCCTGGTAGTGTACTATGATTGCTCTTCCTGCTTACATGACTTTTTGTTTTTCCTGGGGTTCATAATTGTGTTTTTGTACTTTTCAAATACAAATCACTAATTTATTCTCAAACTCTCCTCCAATTACTTAAGACATCCACACCGGATACTCTTCATTTCTTTTTCTTGAAGAAGTCTCTCCTGGAGCTCCCGACTCCTCCAGTCTGGACTGAAGTCTACATCTGGTGCATCACTGCCATCCTGGCATTTTCACCTGGAGTTCCTCCAGAGAGTCTCCTCTCCTCCTGTGCTAGATTTTCTGCTACTTGGATTCTGTCTCACCATATTCTTTGATTCATTCTCTTAATTTGATGGAGTACAAACTCCAGTAGCTTCTTCAGAGAGAGAAGTGAAGGAACATTTCTGAGATCTCACATATTTGAAAATGTCTACAGTCTACTTTCCTACTTAATTGATTGGCTGATGCTATGATCTGAATGTTGTTTGTCCCCCTAAAATTCTTATGTTGGAACCAAATCCCCAATGCAGTAGTATTAAGAGGTGCAGTCTTTGGGGGGTGATGAGGTCATGAGGGCTCAACCCTCATAAATGGGATTAGTACCCCAGGGAGCTTATCCGTCCCTTCCACCATGTGCATACACAGGGAAGGGTTGGCTGTGTATGAAGCAAAGACTGAGCACTCATCAGACACTGAATCTGCTAACACCTTGGTCTTGGACTTTCCAGCCTCCAGAACTCGTAGAAATAAATTTCTGTTGTTTATAAATTACCCAATCTAAGGCATTATGTTATAGTAGCCTGAATGGAGTAAGACAGCCAGGTATAGAATTCTAGGTTGCAAATTACTTACTTTCACAATTGAGAAAGTTTTTGTTTGTTTGTTTGTTTGTTTTAAGACGGAGTCCCACTCTATCACCCAGGCTGGAGTGCAGTAGTGCGATCTCGGCTCACTGCAGTCCAGCCTGTGCAGTGGGCTGGGGAGCCTCTGCCTCCCCAGTTCAAGCTAGTCTCATGCCTCAGCCTTCTGAGTAACTGGGATTACAGGAACCTGCCACCATGCCCAGCTAAGAGAAAGTTTTGATTTATGTCTTGTAGCTTCCAGTGTGGCTGTGGAGAAGTCAGATGGCATGCGACCCTTGGTCTTTGGTATAAGCTTTTATGGTTTTGCTCTAGAATGCATAGAGATTTTTGATCTTAGTCTATTTTCTTCCAATGTGCTGGGCTCTGGAAGGGCTCCTTCACCCTGGAAATTTTTGTCCTGCAGTCATCTTTAGCCAGATTAGCAGGATATATTCCACAATGGTGTGGCTTATGGTGCAGCTGGTTGGTTCCCCTGGTCTTGGCAGACAGAGTTTTCCCCTTCCCAGCTATGACTGCCTTGGAACCTAGAGGAAGTTGAGTCACTTCCTGATACAAATCACAAACTGTGAAAAATGTTATGCTTGCAACTGAGTTTTCCACATATCTGAAGTAATGATGGCTTAACAGGAGCTTTCAAAACACCCAGGCTTCATTGACACTAAACTGTAGAGCTTATAAAGTAATATCTAACCCATTGTCAGCTACTGAAAGATGAATGGGCCATTCAGGCTTCCGCTCTGGACTCGCCCAGGTTAATTCCCTCTTGCTCAGCCTAAGTGGCTTAGGAGTGAGCAGGGGGTTATTGGAAATAGGAGGCTGACTATAAAAAAATCCTAGCAATATTGCATTCTGGGTTTATCAGTCATCAGGCACCAAGTTTTCTCACCAACAACATTTGCATAAGTTCAGGCCAGCCTCTAATCAATGATACAGTCCTTTCTCCTCTAAAGAAAGCCTTTTGAGTGTTTAATGGCATGATGATGGCTGCTGTTGATAAAGCTCACTCTGCGAGGTATGGCATCGGGCTTTATAAATGCTGCTTTTATGCCTCTGCACTGTGATGCCAGGCAGGGGTGATTATCCTCTCATGACTATGAACGAGCTGTGATTGGAACACTGTAGCACACTGGCCCAGGGCAGCAGAGACCAGATTCACATCTAGGTATTTTTGCTTCAATTTCCCAGCTACTGGGCCACACTTCTCTTGATCCTCAGGTGGAAACATATATATGCTGAATATGAAACATATATATATATTCAGGAGAAAAGGGACAACAGCCTGTGAGGTGACCCTGTGGGGTGAGCATGAAGGTAGGGCCCTTCTGGGATGGATAAAAACCGCTTCTTAGGTAGCACAGGATTATTGAAGGCCCTGAGCCTGGAGCAGAGCCTGGGATCTGACATTAGCTGTGCCTCCTTGGGAAAGAGCTCTGCACCTAACATTTTTCATTTGTAGACTGGAAATGAAAATGCTGGCCTATTTGTGGTCACAGTGCTCTGTGAGGGCTCAGATGAGTAAGGTGTCTGCTAAGCAGCTGTAGAAACCTGGAAGCCCTGAGTGATTTTTTTTCACCTGCAACTCCCAACTTCTTCAGTATCCTGGATGTGGAGCTGAGGAATCGCTGCCCAAACAGACAGGTCTGCGCGCTTAAGTAGCTCAGTGGGTTTCTGCTCACATAGCACTTTTACTGTGGGAGAGAAAAGTGGCCAGCTTCTCTTTGGCCTGGCACTGGGACACTTGCCTTGAGGTGGGGGTGCGTCTCTTGGAACCTGGTGTGGAAGCGGAGCCTCTTCCTCCTGGGTGGGCGTGGAGCCCCTTAGGCTCCAGCCAGGATGGAGGGCAGGATCTGGAGGAAGTGGGAGGGGCTGGGCTTATCTGCTCCCCAGGGAGTCATCTGTCTCTCTGTCTATTGTGTGTGTGCTCCCGGGGTCAGACACGCCTTCCAGGGTCTTATCAATGATGAGTGACACTGCAGGGCTGGCCGCTGCTGGGGAAGGTGAGCTATTGGAAAGAACAGGTGGGAAGGTGGGAATAAGCCTTCCAGGACTGAACTGCCAAATTACGTTTCCTGAGCTGTTCTTGTTATTAAGGGCAAATGCAAAACGACGTGCATGAGAACGTGTGCTCCCGGGTGTTTTTATACATCATCCTTCCTTTTTCTAACCCTAGATAGGATGATCAGATCCACCATGCATGCATGGAACACTTAAAATGCTCACCACTTCCTAACATCATAAATGACAGCCTCTATTTTAAGATGCAGAAACTGAGGTCTAGAGGGATTAGAGAAATTGGACACAGTTAAATAGTTACTAAGTGGCAGGACTTGGGTCAGAACCTAGGGTCTTTGTTGTTTAGTGTTGTGCTGGGGCACCTGGCCTCCTCCTGCTAAGAACAGCCTGCTTATACATCACCTGTGATACTTATATATGCCGTACTGGGTTGAAGAGCACCTCCCCACTCCCCACAAAAATCTGTGTGCACACAGAACCTCAAAATGACATCCTCTTAGTGTGTTGCAGATATAATTGTTTACATTGAGATGAGGTCATGCTGGAGTAGTACGGGCACTTAATCCATTATGATTCGTGTCCTTATAGGAAGAAGAGAAGAATCACAGAGACAGAGTCACGCAGGGAAGAACGTCAAGGTGGAGTCTGAGATTGGAGCGATGCAGCCACAGCCATGGAAGGCCTGGAGCCACCAGGAGCTGGAAGAGGTGGGAAGGATCCTGCCCTGGAGACTTTTAGGAGACCGGCCCTTCTGAAACCTTGCCTTTGGACTTCTGGCCTGGGAGAGAACACGTTTCTGTTGCTTTAAGCCACCCAAATGTGAAGTGATTTGTTACCATAGCCCAGGAAGTGAACATACATGCTGAGCATTGTTTGGATTCAGCCTGTGAGCCACCAGGCTTGCTGGGCTCCATCAAACACAGAATTCCCTTCCTCACAGCTGAAGCCCTGCATCAGCTGCTCAGGCCCAGCCTGGAGTTTGTGTTAGGAGTTGTGGGGAATCCCTCCTGCCTTGCCTGCTGGGCTACAGGGTTGTAGATGAGTCCCACCTAAGTGCTCCTGCCTCTCCTCCATGGAGGGAAGGAAGCCTGCTGGCCCGGGACTATCATAGGCACAGAGTCCATCCCAGGGTGCTCCTGCATGCACCAGTGAAGTCAGCAAGCCTTGCAGATGCAGGGCCCTGGAGACCCACACCAAGCAGCTCTCCCCGCAGGGTGGCCCCAGGCCACACCCTCTGGGAGAGAGGGACAGGAGAGCTGCATCTGGAGGCTGTGCCTGCGACATCTGGTGGAGTCTCACACAACCCATCCCAGGCTGGGCTTGACCCAGGTCACCAGCAGCCATGATTTAAAGTCTGAGGGCAACCAGCTGCAAAGAAGGGGTTACCACTGGCCTGGAAAGCCAGCTGGAGAACCCAGTTTAGTTCTGAGCAAACATTCCCTAACACAGTCCAATCTGGCTCCTCCAATATCTCTTCATGATTGTGGTTTTGGGGAGAAAAGCAGAGAAGTTTAGTGTCTTCTCATCGCAGACCGGCCAACACTGGGCATGTTCTCGGGCATCACTGGGTACAGGAGTTAGCCGCCCGCTCCTCCTTTGTAAAGATACCACTTTCCCTCTTCATACGCTGTTCTTTGGAAGCTACTCACTAAGTCTGGCTCCCCTAAAGCGGGAGATGGGAATTAAGCTCCCCCTCCTGGAGGGGGAAATGTCCACATGTGTTATTTTGTGCCCCCTGTTTTAAATTGTGCCATCCCCAACTCCCATCTTGGTTCCCACTTGCAGATGTCATGCTCAGCACTTAGCATCCATGGACAGGCAGCATGTGTGTGGGTTTTTCCCCTGTCTCTCCCCACCAGGGCATCAGCTCCAGCAGGGATGGGGGTGGGATGGGCTGGGGGAGAGCTCAGAGGAGGGAGGGAGAGGCGCTTACTGAAGTCTGTCTTTGCCAACTGTCAGATGTGAAGCACCATGTGAAATCTGTGAAGTATTAATAATCCTGAGCCCCTCCTGAAAAATTGGGATGAGAAGAACTATCTTTTAGGGATATTGTGAGAGATTAATGAGAATGCAAATAAAGTGCTTTGAACTAACCAGATTCTGATCTTTTTAAAAAAACTTTCCTTTTGTTTGTTTAGGGCAAAGCTGCTCTAGCATTATTTCTCAGAATATGAATCCTCTGAAAGAAATTGTTTCCCTCCCTTCCTTCCTTCCTTCCTTCCTTCCTTCCTTCCTTCCTTCCTTCCTTCCTTCCTTCCTTCCTCCCTCCCTCCCTCCTTCCCTCCCTCCCTCCTTCCTTTCTTCCTTCCTCCCTCCCTCCCTCCCTTCCTTCGTCTCCTTTATCCTTCCATCGTCTCCTTTATCCTTCCATCTCTGCCTCCCTCCTGCCTTCCAGCCACCTCCATGCTGGGGCCAGGTCAGTGAGTACATCAAAGCCCTTGCCTTTGTGCATTCTTCATCCTGGTGACCTGCTCTATGATCCTCGCTTCTATTTTAGCTTTCTGTGCTTGCCCACATGAAATTCAAGTTACTTTCTTGCTGTTTGGTTGTTTGCAGACACTCTCCTTCATGGGGTTCTGCAGCACCCCAGAGGTAGACCCCAAAGCCACTGAAGACTATGCAAAGAGAAAGCTGCTTCAGGAGGCAGCCTGGGTACAGGAAAGATGCCCTGCTGAGGCTGGACAGCCTCCACATGGCGTGGGAGGGGGTGGCTCACTGCTTTTTCCAGAGTGGCCTTCTTTCCCTTTATTGTGGAATAATGAAGCCACGGAGTCTCAAAGCTGAAAGATGCTGTTAAGCTCTTCCAGCATCCAGGGTATGTGGGGCGGTGGTGTTCAGGCCCATCCAGGGGTTGCTGGAGCCCGCTCCAACCTGAGAGCCAATTGTTAAACTGTCAGGATTCTCTGTAGCCAGCTTTTACACGCAGCCCTTATGAAAAGGTGAATTATGTACACTTACAATGAAATAAATAATATTAAAACAAAGGGAATATTTACACAAAACTCATCACTTTCTATTTTATGATTATTCATGATCTATGCCATTAAGGTTAATTTCATCTGCTGTGTCTATGTGGTGGGGATACTCTGTAATGGTGGCTTCTGCATATCCCTTCCCCAGTTCACATTTGTATGACATCATACTGGCAGCCTGAGTGGGCACGCTCTCTCTACGGGAGAATTTCTGTGTTTTCCGGAGAGTCTGTGGTTCAACATTTACCAATACCACTGCATCCATCTCCAAACTATGCATCAGAATTTCTGTGACTGGGCCTGGACTTTTGTACTTTCTCAGGCAATATTGATGTAGCAGCCAGGCAAAGTCTTCAGAGTGGGTTTGGAAAATGCTGACCACCCACTCCTGCAGAGCCGGGGAGATGTTGGTCAAAAGGTACAAACCTTCAGTTACATGTTCTGGGGACCTAATGCACAGCGTGGTGACTGTGCTAATAATACTGTATTGTTGACTTGAAATTTGATAAAACAGCAGATCTTTAAGTGTCTTCACTGCCTCATGCCCCCAACACGATGGTAATCATGGGCAGTGATAGATGTGTTAATTAATTTGATTGTGGTAATCAGTATACCTGTATATATCTACATTAAATCATCACATTGCACATTGAATAGATGCAATTTTTGTCAATAAAATCTTTTAAAATAAAAAAAAGGGTTCTAGCACTGCATGAGTGGATGGGCTGGCCAGTGTCTTCCTATGGTTGCTGAGCAGTAGTGAGTTCCATGTCACTGGAGCTATCCAAACCCTCACTGGTCATCAGTTAGCAGGAATCCCAGCTGTTTGTCCTGTCTTTTCAGTTTGTTGCAAACAATATGGTACAGATTCTGTCAGCCAACTTATTACCTTTTATTCCTCGTTATAGGCCAACTGCCTCATCTAAACACCCATTCAAGTGTTTTAAGGGATGAAACCTTTAAGTGGCCACCTTTCTTGAGACATTCGGAATCAGACAGAATTAGGACATTTTCAGACATGTATTTATTGTGCAAAGCAATGCTTTTCTGCCAAAAGAAGCCTCTATTTTTGCAGAGAACAAGATTTAGTAAGAATCAACCATCAAAATTCTTCCCAGCTGACTACCAATTCAGGATGAAATCTTAAATGAACAATTCCTTAATAAGATCTTTATCATCCCAGATTATGTGTTCCATTGCTCTTGTTTTTTTAAAAAACTTTTTTAGCGTTTACTTTTTTTTGTTTGAGACAGGGTCTCACCCTGTTGCCCAGGCTGGAGTGCAGTGGCACAATCTCTGCTCACCGCTACCTCCATCTCCAGGGCTCAGGTGATCTTCCATCTCAGCCTCTCGAGTAGCTGGGACCACAGGCACTCGCCACCACACCTGGCTAATTTATGTGTGTGTGTGTGTGTGTGTGTGTGTGTGTGTGTGTGTGTATATATATATATATATATATATATATTTTTTTTTTTTTTTTTTTGGTAGGGATGAGGTTTTGCTATGTTGCCCAGGCTGGTCTTGAACTCTTGGGCTCAAGTGATCCACCTGCCTTGGCCTCCCAAAGTACTAGGATTACAGGTGTGAGCCACCGCCCCCATCCTTGCTCCTGCTTTAATTCCTTTGAACACACCTTCCTGGTCTTGGCAGGACATCGTAGTTGACTCTTTTGCCTCCCCGTGGGTTCATCTTCACTAGGGCCTCTCATCTCATTCCCTTGTTGGGGTCATACATCCCATGATCTTGTTCTCTACAGCTACCTCCACCAATCATGCCCACATGGACCCACTCTCCGCTGGCTCCTTTTCCCCAGAGCTCTTGTGCTTTATGTCCCATCCTTAGAAATGCCCGTACGAAGGGCGTGATTCCAAAACCCAAAGGAACTGCAGAATCTTTCCCTGTCAGGGCCAAGAGGATAGAACCTTTGGAACTTTACCATGTTGACTGGAAAGTCCTTGAGTTACTAGGACATGAAATGTGGGTACAGCCACCATGGAGAGGGTAAGCCAGTGCTTGCTGTGTGGCTAAAAGTGTGTGTAGAAATGGTACGCTGCTTAGAATTGATGTCCACACTCTTCCTTTTGCTCAATGTGCCTTTCTTCCTCTTCTTGCAAGTTAACAACCGAGAAGAATTTGTTCAGCATTTGAAAATACTTTTGAGCACGTACTACACACTAAAGATTGCTCTGGGCACTGGGGACTCACCACAAAACACACCAGTATCAATCCCCAGCTCTGCAGCTCGTACAGTGATTCTCTTTTGAGTCGACACCTGCGGGAGGTAGTGGTTAGGGGAAAAACTGTTTCCGACATCATCAGAATCTGTAACATCCCTAACTTATATGTCCCTTCTATTGTGAGAGTTGTCAGTGTTTGAGGATTGGGTCCAAAGCAGGCTGCCATCAGGACTTTTTTGGCAGTTTCTATAGAGGCTGAGGCGTCGCAGGTAGCTGGGCTTGGGTATAAATCCTTGACTTGCTCAAGTTGAGTTACTTAACTTCACAAAGACATGATTTCCCCAGAGTGGTGATGCTTCCTGGAGTGGTTTGGGATTTTAATAATAAAAAGAATGCAACCAGATGATCATGCAGGTGTGACTCGCTGTGGGCACTAAACGCATGATGGACCCACAGAGGGCAGACAGCTTCCCAGGGGGCTGGTGCCTCCTAGTTCCTGAGGCTGGAAGCCTGACAGAGCCAGGGCTAGGGGTTTTAGGCCAAGCTGGGAATTTGGCAGAGGCCAGAAGCAAGCTCCTAATGGTGGAAGTTTAGGCACAGTCATTTGCTCAGGGCTCATTTTAAGACAGAACAGACTTTGGCTTCATCAAAGTCAACTGCAAGGCCTTGGGACAAGTTCAGAGTAACAGCCTACAGGGCTTTGATAAGATTTCAAAGCAAACCTATTAGGCACACAGAAAGCAAGTAGCAGAGGCTGTCCTGGTTGGGTGGTGAGAAGGTCCTCTCTAAAGGTGGTGGGAGCACAGATAGATGGAACTCTTCCGGATCCCAAGTGGGGAGTATCTATGGTCATACGCAATACAGATCATCATATAGGCTGACCCAATAAATCTCCTTCTAAGAATCTATTATAAGAAATAACAGGCCAGATGTGGTGGCTCACACGTGTAATCCCAGCAGTTGGGAGTCGGAGGTGGGGATGAAAACTCAACAAATGGAAATGACTTTCAAGAAAACAGAGCACATGCAATGCAATTTTAGCACATGCATAAATACTACAAGTAATAACTTAGTATATGGTGAGTGTAGCCTTTCAAATACATGGGAAATTTTGTTATGTTCAAAAATGATACTTGGATTCAATTGTGATACTTGGATATACTTTTAGGAAAAAAAAATAGATCCCTCTTTTCTGTCATTAATGTTCTTGGAAGTTCTTTATAAGAAATAAATAAATATAAAAACTAAAACTGTAGTTTATATGTGTATGACATCATTTGTGAAACTTTTTTTTCCTTAAAAACCTTTGTCTTCCACTTCCTCGCTGAATACAACATAATTTACTATGGAATATGTATTCCTATTGCAATGCTTTCTTCCCAAGTAAGTATCTTTTCTTTTAGAAAATCTCTTTTTTTTATTTAGCCTCTGTTTATTATTTAGGTGGACACATTTTTTAAAAACTCACAAAACTTATTAAGGAAAAGTGAAGGTTCTGATTACATAAAAACATTTTAAAAATTATCTGTGACAAAGGTACTATAAACAAAATTAAAAGACATTTTAAAAAACTAGGAGAAAAAATATACAAAGATTTAATGCAGACTATAGAAAGAAGTTCTAGAATCACTTTAGAAGACTCGTTACACAGGGGCAAGGATGTGAGGAGGTTATTCGCAGCAGTGGAGATGCTCCAGCCAATGTAGACATCACCAGTATTCAGGGAAATCCAAACTAAAACAGCCATGAGATAATCCTTTTCACTTATTAGGCTGGCAAACATTAAAGTGTGTAATGATTTCAAATGTTAGCAGGTGTAAGAAAACAGCTGTTCCAATTTCAGGAGAACACATCAGTACAGCTATTTAGAGAACAATCTGGTGTATTTATCAAATTAAAGAGTGTGCCCAAGCTTTGACTCAGCAGTTCCACTTCCTTGTGTCCGCTCCAGAGAAAGAGGTGTGAGCTGGAGCCCTGGGAAGATGTTCACAGCAGCATTGTTCACTGGAGCAGGGAACGGCAGCATCCAGACAGGGATGCATGAGTGTGAGGGCTGATGGGGAAGGGACTCTATTCATTTTTATTTTGTTTGAATCTTTTGCGATGTATTTGAGGATTCCAAAAAACCAATGAAAAGTTGAGAAGAATAGATTGCAAGACGAACTCATTTTTATGAAAATAATTATGTATGTACATATATAAATACATATAATGCATACTGGAAAGAAAAACATCAAAACATGAGTGGTGTAAAGTAGGATCATAGTGAAGAGGAATTATAGGTGTTTTCAATGTTTCTTAGCTTTGTTTCTCTTGATTTTCTAATTTTCCTATACAAACATAGAAAATTTCTGTAATATACGTTTTAAAAGGCGTCATGATCACCCAGGGATTGTCCTAATGACCTGGGTTGAGTGTAGAATACCATGACCTTGGGCGCGATGGGTTCTGGGCCCAGCCTGCTCCACAAGGGAAAGGCAAGGACTGGGCTTGAGAGATGGGAGCTTGTGGGGTCCTGCCCATAACCTGACTCAGGATCCCTGTCCCATACTTCTGGGATCTGGCCATCCCCCTCCGTCCTTCACAGGGGGTCTGTGTGGGGAGCAGGGGCCTGTGTGTGATGGGGACTCCCCTTCAGGTTCTGCCAAAGTCCATTGGAGCTTTGCACATGGCTCTAAGGAGTCTGTTAAGGACAGCAAAGGCCAAATGTGTTATCAGTGCCCCTTTCATCCTCCCTGTGAGGCAGGAAACTGAGGCTCAGGACCCAGCTCCTTGCCTAACAGGCCAAGACTGGAGGAAGCACAGGCCTCTCTGACACTAGCCTTCTTGGAGATCAGAAACCACCATTGAAGCATCAATATTCTTTTTTGGGTCTTGAACTTAAAATATGACAAGTGTTATGGCTTCAGAAAACAGCTCGAGACCTTGAGCCCTCCAGGGCTTTTACAAGGACAGGCTGCATTAGACATGTTGGTGCTAAAATAATACATCTGCTTTTGTTTCCAGGATCAAAAATTACTGGAAACCAGAACCACATTCTAAGTGTCTGAGCTGGAACAGGAACTGATATCCCTATTAAACGGGTCACCAGGCATCACTGCTGTGAGAAGTGTTGGCCATGTGTGAAAATCTCTGTGGCTTCAGCAGCTAGGAAAATAAAACCTTTAGGGATAAAAACTATAGAGGGAACATTCTTTGCATGAGCATTAGGGAAAATCAGAAGATACTGTGGCTGAATTAAAGTTGTGCCTGGGCCCTAGAGGTGTGGCTAACTGTGCTAAGTGTTGCTGATGAACATTCGGCCACTGTCAGCTGGAGGGCAGCTGCAGCATCAGCACATCCCACTGAAAAACGCAGGGCTGGGTGGACCAAAGCCCACTTCCGTGGTCCTTTGCCAAAAGGTGGAGCCCAAAAATTCCAGACCAAATGTAATGTCTTGACCTGGGAACTAATTTTGCAAACAGCAGCCAACGTTTCCTAAAAGTGGAGGTTTTGGAAAGAAAGGCAGAGGGCGAGGCTGGGGGTCGGGGAGAGCCAAAGAAGGCAGCCTGTTTAGTGTATGAGCAGTGAATAACGAGTTAAAGGATGGGGTCATTTCTGTAATCTTGATGAAGAGTCGGTCCTCACCTCAAGTAACCATGGGGGTGGGGTTGCCCTTCCAGCTCCACTCACACTGGTTGCTTAGTCACTGGGTGAGTCACGCCATTTCCTTCAGTTGCTCTGGATAATGGGTTGATAATTTTGTTCCACAGAGAGACTCAGCACGCTGCTCTAGCAGCCCATCCTCTCTTCTGTGCATAAGCAGTGGAGACGCTGGGCACACACTTTCCTTCCCACGGAAACCTTTCAGATATTTATATCCAATTTATGCAAATATTTACATCCCCCAATTCATAGTGAGAAGTGACCCAGAAAACAGGAGACATAAGAGCATGGTGGTTAGGGACATGGGCCAAACGTTTGCAAGGGATCCGGGCAAGTGACCCAGCCTCACTAGGCCTCTGCTAATCTGTAGAATGGGACTATAGCTGAGGATGAGCACACCGCTGGGGAGATCACCCCTTGCAAAGCTCATGGAGCTGGGCCGTTTTTACAGTAATTATTGCAGACTTTGCTCTTGATACAACTGTTGTACAAATTCCATTAGCCTTGCTTTTGTAAACTTAAGAGCAATTAGGATTCAAGTAGTAATACTAGGATTCCTTCAAGACAAGGCAGTTTCATGGCTGAACAAGGCAGTGTGATAGTAAGCCGTGTAGTCTGCTTATTTTATTTACAACCAGAGTAGTGGGTCAGGATGAAAGAGGGAATGTGGGGAGGGGACATACAAAAACGCAGGGCAGGAGAGAGATAGCCCCAGAGAACTGGGACTTGGCCGAGTCTCCCCAGCACCCAAGGCTGACCGCTGACAGCCCAGCCGGCAAGAAGGGATGCTCACTGCCTCACAGCAGCAGTGACCAGAGGCTACTGTTCAGACAATAACCTGATAGTCCACCTCCTTCCCTCCCTCCCTCTGTGCCAGCTGCTGAGCTTGACACCAAGGTGCATGTGTACTCCCAGCATCTGGGTTCCCATCAGCGCAAAGTGGCTTATCTGAGAGGCAATGCCAGGAAACAGCCATAAGAGAATGGGGAAGTGAGGCAGGGGAGCAGGGGCAGAGAATCAAGGTGCGCGCTCCAGCAGGGGCCACTGTGGACAACTTCAGCTCAGTCCTGGGAGGAACCCTGGAGAACCACACACACACACAGACACACACACAGAGACACACACAGACACAGACACACATGCAGATACACAGAGAGACACAGACACACATACACAGACACACAGACACAGACTCATACACAGACACACACACAGACACACAGAGACACAGACACACAGATTCACAGACACACAGACACACACAGATACACACACAGAGACACAGACACACACAGAGACGCACACACACACACACACATTAGCACTGTTCCTCCTGGGGCGAGGGAGCGCAGGTCTGCACACACACTGGCAGAGTCTCTGGGTGAGGGGTGCTCCCGGCCTGTTGCTTGTGTGCACCCGCGTATACCCTCAGATCTGCTCTTCTGGGAAAGCTGCCAGGCACGGAGAAGCAGGCTCGCTGTGGAGGTGGGCAGGAGCCATCAGGAAGGGCAGGAGGAACAAGGCAGGTGCCTCATCAAGGCCTCACTCTAACCGGCAAGAGGGAGAGGCGAACGCCAGAGGGTGAGTGGAGAGGTTCTAAAGAGACTGATGACGAGTGGGGCCCAAGAGCTTTCCTGAGGGAGGTGACCAGGAGGAGACCGGGGGATGGAGAGGAGTCCGTAAGGGGTGGGGCAGCGCCCGGGGTAGGGGAACTGCAAATGCCTTGAGAAAGGATGAGGACATTCTCATCTTTCCTGAGTTTTTAAGGAGAGGCGTTCACTGTCCCATCCACATTTTAAGATCCCTCTGGTCCCCAAGTGGAGCTCGAGATGGGAGGGGCCATGCAGGGTGTGGGCGGAATCGTGGTCTGGACTGGGATGACGGCTGAGGGGAGGAGCATGGGGTGGACTTGGGATGTATTTAGGAGTGACTTTGGCAGCTGCCTTGGCTGTGGGAGGTGACAACGAGGAAGGCGTGGAGGGCGACCTCGAGTCCGCCCTAGCGATTGGCAGAAGGCACACACTGCCCTGAGACCCCCGACCTGTCCTCTTCCCTCCTGGGCCTGCTCCTCGCATTACATACACCCTCCCTCAACCCTCTTCCGCTTTCGGGCCCTCGGGGTGGCCCAGGGCGCCGGCGCCACTCTGTCTCTTTAAGGTGCTGGTTCTGTGCACAGGGTGACCCGGGCTCTGGGCGCCAGTCCTGGTGGGGCCACAAGTTTCTTGCTTCATCCGCAACAAATCCATGAGCTTGTCTTATTTTCGAAAGCAGTAAACAGTGACTCAGTGTCTAAGTAGTCAACGCCAAGCTCAGAAAAATAAAGGCTCAGTAAGATCAGAATTCCAACTTCCTGGAAATGCGTCTTGGAGAAAAATGATCGCCGTGGCTCCATCATTCCTTCCAGCCCTCAAGACAGAGCCTGGTGCCCTGAGTTTATGTTTGCTGCTCACGCAGATCTGCCTGGTTCTGCAGGGACAGAGCCCTCTGCCGTGGGTTCTCTGCCCGCCTGCAGCTCCGCCGTGGGCCGGCTGTGCTTTGTTTTGTGAGCAAAGTTCCCTGAAAAACAAAATTGGGAGGAGAGAGACTTTACCCCAATGAAGAGTTTGCAAACTGGGGAGACACAGCTTTGGTGTAAAAGAAAGTTATCTTCCCGGGGCCAAAGAGAGGGTTTGGGTTTTGTAGCAAAAGTGCCACACAAGATCCCAATCAGGTCGGTTGATGCATATAAAGGATTCAAACTTGCTTAGTTCCGATTGGTCAATGCAGCTGAGTTATGATTGGATACAGGTGAGCTGTGATTGGTCAGCTAAGCTTTCAATGCAAAGGTAGGTGAGCTCTGATTGGTTGGTTCAAGTAAGCTCTGTGCGTCCCAAAGCTAAAAAGGTGCTGGTTTTCAGAGTGCTTGTGTGAGTTACCTGTGTGACCTCGAATCAGCAAATAGCCACTCAGCTATATTTTAAATATAGGGCCAGTCACCCACATGGGATTCATCTTAAAGGATTGACTCTTGCAGTTTCGCGTTTGTTCACAATTTTCACAAAGGTGTCACAGTGGGGGCAGCAGGGACTAGACCAATTGTGTCCAGATACTGATTCTGCCATGAACTATCTGAGGTCTTGGGCAAGGTCCTCATCCTGTCTGTTCTCCAGTTTCCTCCCCTGTGTCTAGCTAATCGGTTGCAGGAATGATCAAATGAGGTGCTGGGAAGCGTCATTAGCTGTTGCTGCTGTGGGAATTTGACTGTTTCAGCTTCAGTTGCTGCAGCTGGTGGAGAGTGAGCTAATTATCCTAAGCAGGGCGGAGTAGATGGTTTTTAAGGGAAAAGTAAACATTTCTGTCTGCTCTTTTTACCCCTTCTTCACAGAGCTGCTTTCACCTGAGCACATGGTTCTTGGGTGGCATCTGTGGTTTTGGCTCCAATAATTATTTGGGTATTTAGGTCAGGGCTTGGCAAATTATGACCCTTAGGACAAATCTGGCTAGCCACCTGTTTTTGTATGACCCGTGGATTTTACATTTTTAGGTGGCTGGGAAGATTAATATTGCACAGCACCCGAAAATTATATGAAATTCAAAGTTCAGTGTATATAATAAAGTTTTACTGGAACACAGTGACACAATTTGTTTATGTATTGCCTATGGCTGCTTTGAAGCTACAACAGCAAGTTAACCAGTTGTGGCAGAGTCTGGATGGCCCCCACAGACTGAAATGTTTGCTGTCTGCTCTTCACATAAGAAGTTTGCTCACCTGGTTCAGACTGTGAACTACCCAGCAAAGATACTAGGTCAAGCCCAAGGGTCAAGAAGGGTGCAGGCCGACCCCTGTGTCTATTTCACTACCAGGGCCCTTTTGTGATTTCTCAGACATTTCCGTCCACAAGCAGATGTAGGAGAATGTATGGACACTGGGGAGGGACAGTGCTGAAGAGGAGAGGCTGGGGAGGGAGCACGTGTGTGTGTGAGTAGGCACCACGGAATGAATGATGCCAGCAAATCCTAGGGCTGGTGGCCTGATGGGAACCAAGGCTCCTCTCTGCCCTCTCCAGCCAGGTGCAAATGTTTACCTGGTGGCTCCTAAGGAGTGATAGGGACAAAACTTAAGTCATTGAGCTCTTTCTGACAAGCATAATGCCACATACATCTTGAATTCATCACGATTTTATTTTTAGATATTTTCCTCATTACTTTCACTAAAACCTCAGAGTCAAGAAAAATTCCAGGGGTCCTTTGCTGGTTGGGGAATTGAGAAGTGTCCCTGCAGTGGCATGGTGCCCCGATGATATGAGCCAGGTGGCAAGGGCAGTGAAAGTGTGTCAGTTCTCCCCCAGCTCGGCTGAGGGCAGCGCCCCAGAACTCCCAGGCAGGGGGCCCAGGCTGCCTGGGCTCTGCCTCTCCTCCTCCTACCTCAGACCTTTTGCTTTCCTTGGATTTCCTGTCAGCCTGCGGTCCTGCCGGTCCTCTGAGCAGCCTGCTGTCCTGCCGGTCCTCATGAACCCCACTTCTATCATCCACTTCCTCCCACCAGTGGATCCATCTAGTTGATGGAAAGCACCAGTGCAGGGACTTCATGTACATGAGTGAGCAAGTGCTGCAAACCCTTCAATAATTTGTACTTCAGAAGATGCTTGTTGGCCGGACGTGGTGGCTCAAGTCTATAATTCCAGCATTTTGGGATCCCAAGGTGGGCAGATCACTTGAGCCCAGGAGTTCAAGACTAGCCTGGGCAAATGGCTGGTCTCTACAAAAAATCTTTACAAAAAACATCTCTACAAAAAATTGTAAAATTTTTAAAAATTAGCCAGCTGTGAAGGTTCATGTCTATAGTCCTAGCTACTCAGGAGGCTGAGGTGGGGGATCTCTCAAGCCCAGGAGGTGGATGTTGCAGTGAGCTGAGATAGCGCCACTGCACTCCAGCCTGAGTGACACAGGGAGACCCTCCACAAAGAAAAATATAAGATGTCTTGTTTTCCTGAAGGGTTTTTTGTTTTTTGTTTTTGTTTTTGTTTTTTTTAAAATTTATTTATTATTATTATACTTTAAGTTGTAGGGTACATGTGCATAACGTGCAGGTTTGTTACATATGTATACTTGTGCCATGTTGGTGTGCTGCACCCATCAACTCATCATTTACATCAGGTATAACTCCCAATGCAATCCCTCCCCCCTCCCCCCTCCCCATGATAGGCCCCTGTGTGTGATGTTCCCCTTCCTGAGTCCAAGTGATCTTATTGTTCAGTTCCCACCTATGAGTGAGAACATGTGGTGTTTGGTTTTCTGTTCTTGTGATAGTTTGCTAAGAATGATGGTTTCCAGCTGCATCCATGTCCCTACAAAGGACGCAAACTCATCCTTTTTGATGGCTGCATAGTATTCCATGGTGTATATGTGCCACATTTTCTTAATCCAATCTGTCACTGATGGACATTTGGGTTGATTCCAAGTCTTTGCTATTGTGAAGAGTGCTGCAATAAACATACGTGTGCATGTGTCTTTATAGCAGCATAATTTATAATCCTTTGGGTATATCCCCAGTAATGGGATGGCTGGGTCATATGGTACATCTAGTTCTAGATCCTTGAGGAATCGCCATACTGTTTTCCATAATGGTTGAACTAGTTTACAATCCCACCAACAGTGTAAAAGTGTTCCTATTTCTCCACATCCTCTCCAGCACCTGTTGTTTCCTGACTTTTTAATGATCGCCATTCTAACTGGTGTGAGATGGTATCTCATTGTGGTTTTGATTTGCATTTCTCTGATGGCCAGTGATGATGAGCATTTTTTCATGTGTCTGTTGGCTGTATAAATGTCTTCTTTTGAGAAATGTCTGTTCATATCCTTTGCCCACTTTTTGATGGGGTTGTTTGTTTTTTTCTTGTAAATTTGTTTGAGTTCTTTGTAGGTTCTGGATATTAGCCCTTTGTCAGATGAGTAGATTGCAAAAATTTTCTCCCATTCTGTAGGTTGCCTGTTCACTCTGATGGTAGTTTCTTTTGCTGTGCAGAAGCTCTTTAATTTAATGAGATCCCATTTGTCAATTTTGGCTTTTGCTGCCGTTGCTTTTGGTGTTTTAGACATGAAGTCTTTGCCCATGCCTATGTCCTGAATGGTACTACCTAGGTTTTCCTCTAGGATTTTTATGGTATTAGGTCTAACATTTAAGTCTCTAATCCATCTTGAATTAATTTTCGTATAAGGAGTAAGGAAAGGATCCAGTTTCAGCTTTCTACTTATGGCTAGCCAATTTTCCCAGCACCATTTATTAAATAGGGAATCCTTTCCCCATTTCTTGTTTCTCTCAGGTTTGTCAAAGATCACATGGCTGTAGATGTGTGGTATTATTTCTGAGCACTCTGTTCTGTTCCATTGGTCTATATCTCTGTTTTGGTACCAGTACCATGCTGTTTTGGTTACTGTAGTCTTGTAGTATAGTTTGAAGTCAGGTAGCGTGATGCCTCCAGCTTTGTTCTTTTGACTTAGGATTGTCTTGGAGATGTGGGCTCTTTTTTGGTTCCATATGAACTTTAAAGCAGTTTTTTCCAATTCTGTGAAGAAACTCATTGGTAGCTTGATGGGGATGGCATTGAATCTATAAATTACCTTGGGCAGTATGGCCATTTTCACAATATTGATTCTTCCTATCCATGAGCATGGTATGTTCTTCCATTTGTTTGTGTCCTCTTTGATTTCACTGAGCAGTGGTTTGTAGTTCTCCTTGAAGAGGTCCTTTACATCCCTTGTAAGTTGGATTCCTAGGTATTTGATTCTCTTTGAAGCAATTGTGAATGGAAGTTCATTCCTGATTTGGCTCTCTGTTTGTCTGTTACTGGTGTATAAGAATGCTTGTGATTTTTGCACATTAATTTTGTATCCTGAGACTTTGCTGAAGTTGCTTATCAGCTTAAGGAGATTTTGGGCTGAGACAATGGGGTTTTCTAAATATACAATCATGTCATCTGCAAACAGGGACAGTTTGACTTCTTCTTTTCCTAACTGAATACCCTTGATTTCTTTCTCTTGCCTAATTGCCCTAGCCAGAACTTCCAACACTATGTTGAATAGGAGTGGTGAGAGAGGGCATCCCTGTCTTGTGCCAGTTTTCAAAGGGAATTTTTCCAGTTTTTGCCCATTCAGTATGATATTGGCTGTGGGTTTGTCATAAATAGCTGTTATTATTTTGAGGTACGTTCCATCAATACCGAATTTATTGAGTGTTTTTAGCATGAAGGGCTGTTGAATTTTGTCAAAAGCCTTTTCTGCATCTATTGAGATAATCATGTGGTTCTTGTCTTTGGTTCTGTTTATATGCTGGATTATGTTTATTGATTTGCGAATGTTGAACCAGCCTTGCATCCCAGGGATGAAGCCCACTTGATCATGGTGGATAAGCTTTTTGATGTGTTGCTGAATCCGGTTTGCCAGTATTTTATTGAGGATTTTTGCATCCATGTTCATCAGGGATATTGGTCTAAAATTCTCTTTTTTTGTTGTGTCTCTGCCAGGCTTTGGTATCAGGATGATGTTGGCCTCATAAAATGAGTTAGGGAGGATTCCTTCTTTTTCTATTGATTGGAATAGTTTCAGAAGGAATGGTACCAACTCCTCCTTGTACCTCTGGTAGAATTCAGCTGTGAATCCATCTGGTCCTGGACTTTTTTTGGTTGGTAGGCTGTTAATTATTGCCTCAATTTCAGAGCCTGCTATTGGTCTATTCAGGGATTCAACTTCTTCCTGGTTTAGTCTTGGAAGAGTGTAAGTGTCCAGGAAATTATCCATTTCTTCTAGATTTTCCAGTTTGTTTGCGTAGAGGTGTTTATAGTATTCTCTGATGGTAGTTTGTATTTCTGTGGGGTCGGTGGTGATATCCCCTTTATCACTTTTAATTGCGTCGATTTGATTCTTCTCTCTTTTCTTCTTTATTAGTCTTGCTAGTGGTCTGTCAATTTTGTTGATCTTTTCAAAAAACCAACTCCTGGATTCATTGATATTTTGGAGGGTTTTTTGTGTCTCTATCTCCTTCAGTTCTGCTCTGATCTTAGTTATTTCTAGCCTTCTGCTAGCTTTTGAATGTGTTTGCTCTTGCTTCTCTAGTTCTTTTAATTGTGATGTTAGAGTGTCAATTTTAGATCTTTCCTGCTTTCTCTTGTGGGCATTTAGTGCTATAAATTTCCCTCTACACACTGCTTTAAATGTGTCCCAGAGATTCTGGTATGTTGTATCTTTGTTCTCATTGGTTTCAAAGAACATCTTTATTTCTGCCTTCATGTCGTTATGTACCCAGTAGTCATTCAGGAGCAGGTTGTTCAGTTTCCATGTAGTTGAGCGGTTTTGATTGGGTTTCTTAGTCCTGAGTTCTAGTTTGATTGCACTGTGGTCTGAGAGACAGTTTGTTATAATTTCTGTTCTTGTACATTTGCTGAGGAGTGCTTTACTTCCAATTACGTGGTCGATTTTGGAGTAAGTACAATGTGGTGCTGAGAAGAATGTATATTCTGTTGATTTGGTGTGGAGAGTTCTATAGATGTCTATTAGGTCTGCTTGCTGCAGAGATGAGTTCAATTCCTGGATATCCTTGTTAACTTTCTGTCTCGTTGATCTGTCTAATGTTGACAGTGGAGTGTTGAAGTCTCCCATTATTATTGTATGGGAGTCTAAGTCTCTTTGTAAGTCTCTAAGGACTTGCTTTATGAATCTGGGTGCTCCTGTATTGGGTGCATATATATTTAGGATAGTTAGCTCTTCCTGTTGAATTGATCCCTTTACCATTATGTAATGGCCTTCTTTGTCTCTTTTGATCTTTGATGGTTTAAAGTCTGTTTTATCAGAGACTAGTATTGCAATCCCCGCTTTTTTTTGTTCTCCATTTGCTTGGTAAATCTTCCTCCATCCCTTTATTTTGAGCCTATGTACGTCTCTGCGTGTGAGATGGGTCTCCTGAATACAGCAGACTGATGGGTCTTGACTCTTTATCCAGTTTGCCAGTCTGTGTCTTTTAATTGGAGCATTTAGTCCATTTACATTTAAGGTTAAGATTGTTATGTGTGAACTTGATCCTGCCATTATGATATTAACTGGTTATTTTGCTCGTTAGTTGATGCAGTTTCTTCCTAGCTTCGATGGTCTTTACATTTTGGCATGTTTTTGCAATGGCTGGTACCGGTTGTTCCTTTCCATGTTTAGTGCTTCCTTCAGGGTCTCTTGTAAGGCAGGCCTAGTGGTGACAAAATCTCTAAGCATTTGCTTATCTGTAAAGGATTTTATTTCTCCTTCACTTATGAAACTTAGTTTGGCTGGATATGAAATTCTGGGTTTAAAATTCTTTTCTTTAAGAATGTTGAATATTGGCCCCCACTCTCTTCTGGCTTGTAGAGTTTCTGCCGAGAGATCTGCTGTTAGTCTGATGGGCTTCCCTTTGTGGGTAACCCGACCTTTCTCTCTGGCTGCCCTTAAGATTTTTTCCTTCATTTCAACTTTGGTGAATCTGGCAATTATGTGTCTTGGAGTTGCTCTTCTCGAGGAGTATCTTTGTGGCGTTCTCTGTATTTCCTGGATTTGAATGTTGGCCTGCCCTACTAGGTTGGGGAAGTTCTCCTGGATGATATCCTGAAGAGTGTTTTCCAACTTGGTTCCATTTTCTCCCTCACTTTCAGGCACCCCAATCAGACGTAGATTTGGTCTTTTTACATAATCCCATACTTCTTGCAGGCTTTGTTCATTTCTTTTTCTTCTTTTTTCTTTTGGTTTCTCTTCTCGCTTCATTTCATTCATTTGATCCTCAATCACAGATACTCTTTCTTCCAGTTGATCGAGTCGGTTACTGAAGCTTGTGCATTTGTCACGTATTTCTCGTGTCATGGTTTTCATCTCTTTCATTTCGTTTATGACCTTCTCTGCATTAATTACTCTAGCCATCAATTCTTCCACTTTTTTTTCAAGATTTTTAGTTTCTTTGCGCTGGGAACGTAATTCCTCCTTTAGCTCTGAGAAATTTGATGGACTGAAGCCTTCTTCTCTCATCTCGTCAAAGTCATTCTCCGTCCAGCTTTGATCTGTTGCTGGCGATGAGCTGCGCTCCTTTGCCGGGGGAGATGCGCTCTTATTTTTTGAATTTCCAGCTTTTCTGCCCTGCTTTTTCCCCATCTTTGTGGTTTTATCTGCCTCTGGTCTTTGATGTTGGTGATGTACTGATGGGGTTTTGGTGTAGGTGTCCTTCCTGTTTGATAGTTTTCCTTCTAACAGTCAGGACCCTCAGCTGTAGGTCTGTTGGAGATTGCTTGAGGTCCACTCCAGACCCTGTTTGCCTGGGTATCAGCAGCAGAGGCTGCAGAAGATAGAATATTTCTGAACAGCGAGTGTACCTGTCTGATTCTTGCTTTGGAAGCTTCCTCTCAGGGGTGTACTCCACCCTGTGAGGTGTGGGGTGTCAGACTGCCCCTAGTGGGGGATGTCTCCCAGTTAGGCTACTCAGGGGTCAGGGACCCACTTGAGCAGGGAGTCTGTCCCTTCTCAGATCTCAACCTCCGTGTTGGGAGATCCACTGCTCTCTTCAAAGCTGTCAGACAGAGTCGTTTGCGTCTGCAGAGGTTTCGGCTGTGTTTGTTATTGCCCTGTCCCCAGAGGTGGAGTCTACAGAGACAGGCAGGTTTCCTTGAGCTGCTGTGAGCTCCACCCACTTCGAGCTTCCCAGCAGCTTTGTTTACCTACTTAAGCCTCAGCAATGGCGGGCGCCCCTCCCCCAGCCTCGCTGCTGCCTTGCCGGTAGATCACAGACTGCTGTGCTAGCAATGAGGGAGGCTCCGTGGGTGTGGGACCCTCCCGGCCGGGTGTGGGATATGATCTCCTGGTGTGCCTGTTTGCTTAAAGCGCTGTATTGGGGTGGGAGTTACCCGATTTTCCAGGTGTTGTGTGTCTCAGTTCCCCTGGCTAGGAAAAGGGATTCCCTTCCCCCTTGCGCTTCCCAGGTGAGGCAATGCCTCGCCCTGCTTCAGCTCTCGCTGGTCGGGCTGCAGCAGCTGACCAGCACCGATCGTCCGGCACTCCCCAGTGAGATGAACCCAGTACCTCAGTTGAAAATGCAGAAATCACGGGTCTTCTGTGTCGCTCGCGCTGGGAGTTGGAGACTGGAGCTGTTCCTATTCGGCCATCTTGCTCCGCCCTCTCCTGAAGGGTTTTTTAAAGGCAAAGTCAATGCTCACTTCCACTGATTGATTGAAGTACAGTTGATCCTTGAACAACATGGGTCCATTTTAGACATTTTAAACTGTACAGTTCAGTGGCATTAGGTACGTTCACATTGCTGTGTAACTATCACCACCATCCACTTCCAGAACTTTCTTTCCAAACTGAAACTCTACACACATCAAACAACTCTCTATTCCCCTTTCCCCAAACACCAATTTTTTTTTATTCTTGTTGATAATACATGAATAGCATGTTGACTTTAACCAATGAGTAGCATTCCAGTATATGAATATGTCACACTTTATCTATTTTGCTGTTGGTGGACATTTAGGTCATTTCAGGTTTTACTTGTGCAAATGGTGCTTTTAAAAAAACGCACCATGTATATTTCTTATTGTGCATACATTTCAGAGATTGATGCTTAGATTTTCTAGAATAAAGTTTGCTGAGTCATGGGACAAGCTCAATTTTTAACACTACCTGATATTACCAGCTAGCTCTTCAAAGATATCTCATCAGCAGTGTATATAAATTCACAATTTCCTACCACACTTTCAACACTTGTTAGTGTAGGATTTGTTAGATTTTTCTTTCCTAAGAACTGAACATATGGCAGGGTGTGGTGGCTCATACCTGCAATCCCAATCCTTTGGGAGGCCAAGCCAGGCAGATGAACTGAGATCAGGAGTTCAAGACCAGCCTGGCCAACATGGTGAAACCCCATCTCTATAAAAATACAAAAATTAGCTGGGCATGATGGCAGGTGCCTGTAATCCCAGCTACTGGGGCAGCTGAGGCGGGAGAATCACTTGAACCTGGGAGAAGGAGGTTGCAGTGAGTCGAGATCACGCCATTGCACTCCAGCCTGGGTGACAGAGTGAGACTCTGTCTCAAAAAAAAAAAAAAAAAAAAAAAAAAAAAAGAATTGAACATATGATATTGTTACAGTGGATAGCTAGTCAAACAAAACAGGGCAGGAGAGGGCTTCCACTTCCCCACCAGGAATGCCAGGTGACCATCAAGTGATGGTCAGGCGGTTGTAGCACTCCCTCTCTAAAATAATAATTGGTCGCAGCCAGCGCTAGGGAAAGGCAGTTTCCCAATAGATAAAAACACCTGTAGCTGGTGATTGGCAGCTTCCTAATAAGATCTTAGGAACTGGACAAGTGGGCTTAGGCATGTGGATTAAGAGGCAAAATGAAAAACAAAAGCAGGAGCTGCAATCCTAGCCTCTGATTAAATAGACTTTAAACCAACAAAAATCAAAAAAGACAAAGAAGGGCATTTCATAATGGTAAAGGGAACAATTCAACAAGAAGAGCTAACTATTCTAACTATATCTGCATCCAATACAAGAACACCCAGATTCATAAAACAAGTTCTTCGAGACCTACAAAGAGACTTAGACTCCCACACAATAATAGTGGGAGACTTTAACACCCCACTGTCAATATTAAACAGAACAATGAGACAGAAAATTAACAAGGATATTCAGGACTTAAACTCAGCACTCTGGATCAAGTGGACCTAATAGACATCTACAGAGCTCTTCACCCCAAATCAACAGAATATACATTCTTCTCAGTGCCACATGACACTTATTCTAAAATCGGATCACATAATTGGAAATAAAACACTCCTCAACAAATGAAAAAGAACTGATATCAAAACAATCTCTCAGACCACAGTGCAATCAAATTAGAACTCAGGATTAAGAAAGTCACTCAAAACCACACAATTTCATGGAAATTGAACAACCTGCTCCTGAATGACTCCTGGGTAAATAATGAAATTAAGGCAGAAATCAAGAAGTTATTTGAAACCGATGAGAACAAAGAGACAATGTACCAGAATCTCTGGGACACAGCTAAAGCAGTGTGAAGAGGGAAATTCATAGCACTAAATGCCCACATCAGAAAGCTAGAAAGATCTGAAATCGACATCCCAACACCACAATTAAAAGAGCTAGAGAGGCAAGAGGAAACTATTCCAAAATTCTCTGAGCTAACTTAGCTCAGAGAGGAATTGAAGGAGACAGAGACACGAAAAACCCTCCAAAAATCAACGAATCCAGGAGCTATTGTTTTGGGGGGAAAAAAATAATGTGGCTCTGCTCATGCCGGTGAACCATTTCCTGAGCTTCAGAACAGCACGGAGCATTTGGGGATTTCATAACAAAGGAGCACTTGCCTTCATGAACCGTCAGACATCAGAGTGAACTCACTTCTTTGTGGCCTTGTTCTAATTAAGGAAGATCGGAGTGCTCTGCATCACAGAAGCAATTGACAAAACCCTTCTACATAAAACCAAGGTGATGACATCATCCAAATTCACCAGTAGTGCTGTCTTCCTGCTTCTTGCTACATGATGGCCTAGCTGAGATGAAAGCGTTCTTCAAAATAGATTTTAAAATTTAGAGAAAGTGTCCTTTTTCTTCAAGCTGAAAGAACAGCAGGGCAACTTTTAAATTCTTTGCATTTCTCCAACGTGTATCATCTGTGCTGTTCCAGAGGCAACAAGGGTCATGTGCTTTCAGAAATATAGTCAGCTCCCTATATTCCTAGGTTCCTCATGCACGGATCCAACCACCCAAGAAAGAAAGATCGTCCACAAAACAAGCAAAACATAATACAAACTTAGAAACACATGATAATGACTATTTCTATAGCATTTATTAGTTGTTAGAAGTAATCTAGAGATGGAAAAGAAGTGGAAAAACTGTGAGTTCTGAAAGTATGAGAGGGGAAAAGTCTGCCTCTGAACACGTGTCCCCACTAGGGAACCTGAAAATCCATATCACGGGAGAAGGATTTAACCTTACCTAGACCTGAAATGGATTTAAGGAGTCAAGCAAAATATAAAAATAGAAGCTGCTGTGGGAAGATCCCTGTAGGCACCCCTCATCCCCAGCTTGAGCCCGGGGAAGTCACCCCTGGATTCATCTTACAGGGGTCCTTGAGGACGGGAGCCAGTGAAATTGGGGAGGGACCACAGGGTGAAGGAAGCATCTAGCTGAACTTTGTAATAATTTTCATTAAGCACAATTTTCCTAAGCAGAATCTGAGGGTGGGAGGCAAACAGGAAGTGCAGATATGAGTACAGAAGCCATAGCTGACAGTGCAGGCAGGTAGGGAGGGGTGAGACCTGAGAGCCCTGCTTGCTTTCTCAGTGGGGAGGCTTGTAGCTTGGGGCAAGATCTCAGCCCTGCTGGCTGGTTGCCTGGATACAAACTTGGTGCTGTTGGTGGGGCAGGGCGGGAGTGAGACTGGCCTTGCTGGCTGCATGGGAGCTGGATGAGGCCCATTACTGCCAGCTTTCCCCCCACTTTCCTGGTGACCTGTATGATGCAGCAGAGGCAGCCATAATTTCCCTGGGAACATAACCACACTGGCCTGAGAACTGCCCCTCATCACCTACAGTGGCTGCAGCAAGCCCTGCTCAAGTAGAATCTGAGCTGAGACCTGTCTAGCCCTGCCCCAACCTGGTGACTTTTCTCTACTGGCCTAGCTGAAGACGAAAGACATAAACTGTTGGGAGCTCTATGGCCCCACCCATTGCCTAAGAAATCCGAGTACTTATAAAATACTGGCCAATTTAGGGCAAGCTTATATCCTCCCTATACTACCATAGTTGATGCTCTCTTGAAAGCACCACCTCCTGGCTGGATGCCAACCAACTCAGGCCTTTACAGCAACTTATAGCAGAACAACTCTGCTCCGAAGAAGGAGAAAACAACAGCTAATTCCACTGCCTATAACACCCTGGCTAAACAGAGATCATGAGTCTGTCCACGTGACAACTTCATTGCTAGCATAACCAGCATTCAAGAAAGCCAAGACACTAAAGAAAACCATAGCCAAGGACTCTCACAGAGCACACTTCACTCCCTTACCACCTCCACTGAAACAGGTGCTGGTGTCCACAGCTGGGAGACCTGAAGATGGATCACATCACAGGACTCTTTTCATTAATTTCCCCAGCACCAGCCTGGGGCCCTGAAGCCCTTGAGAGGCTACACCCAGAAGGGCAACAGCAGTCACTGGAGTCTAGCTCTCAGGAAGCCCTAAGCTTAAGGGAAGGGGAAGAGTACCATATCAAGGGATCACCCCATGGGACAAAAGAATCTGAACTGCAGCCCTTGGGTTCCAGATCTTCCCACTGAAACAGTCTACCCAAATGAGAAGGAACCAGAAAAGTAATTCTGGTACTATACAAAACAGGGTTCTATAACACTCCCAAAAGATCACACTACCTCTCTAGTAATGGATCCAAACCAAGAATAAATCTCTAAATTGCCAAATAAAAAATTCAGAAGATTGATTATTAAGCTACTCAAGGAGATACCAGAGAAAGAAGAAAACCAACTTAAAGAAAAATTTTTAAAATACAGTATATAGATGAAAAAGTCTCCAGATAAATAGATACCATAAAGAAAAGAGACCCACAACTTCTGGAAATGAAAGACATACTTAAAGAAATGCAAAATACACTAGAAAAATTCAATAATAGAATCGAATGAGTAGAAGAAAGAACTTCAGAACCCAAAGAAATGGCTTTTGAATTAACCCAATCCAACAAAGACAAAGAAAAAAGAATTTAAAAAAATGAACAGAGCCTCCAAGAAATTTGGGATTATGTTAAACAACCAAACATAAGAATAAGTGGTGTTCCTGAGGAAGAAGAGAAATCTCAAAGTTTGGAAAACTTATTTGAGGGAAAAATCAAGAAAAATGTCCCTAGTCTTGCTAGAGATCTAGACATCCAAATACAAGAAGCTACAAGAACACCCAGGAAATTTTATCGCAAAAAGATCATTACCTAGGCACATAGTCATCAAATTATTGAAAGTTAAGATGAAGGAAAGAGTCTTAAGAGTTGTGAGGCAAAAGCATCAGATCAGCTATAAAAGAAAACCTATCAGATTAACAGCAGATTTCTCAGCAGAAACCCTATAAGCCAGAAAAGATTGGTATCCTATCTTTAGCCTCCTTAAGCAAAATGATTATCAGCCAAGAATTCTGTATCCAGCAAACTAAGCTTCATCAGTGAAGGAGAGAGAAAGTCTTTTGCAGACAAATGCTGAGAGAATTTACCACTACCAAGCTAGCATCATAAGAACTTCTAAACGGAGTTCTAAATCTTGAAAAAAAAAAACCCTCAAATACACCAAAATAGAACCTCTTTGAAGCATAAATCTCACAGAGCCTATTAAACAATAACAGAGAAAATAAAAATCAAGGTATTCATATGACAACTAAAATGATGAATAGAACAGTACCTTGCATCTCAATGCTAATGTTGAATGTAAGTGGCCTAATGTTCTACTTAAAAGATGCAGAATGGATAAAAATCCACCAGCTATATATCTGCTGTCTTTAAGAGACTCACCTAACACATAAGGATTCACATAAACTTAAATGGATGAAGAAAGGTATTCCATACAAATGGAAAGCAAAAGTGAGCAGGAGTAGCTACTCTTATATAGACTATATAGACAAAACATACTTTAAAGCAACAACAATGAAAAAAGACAAAGAGGGACATTATGTAATGATAAAATGATTAGTCCAACAGGAAAATATCACAATCCTAAATATATATGCACCTAACACTGGAACTCTCAAATTTATAAAACATTTACTAGTAGACCTAAGAAATGAGATAGATGGCAACACAACAATAGACGGGGACTTCAATACTCCACAGACAGCACTAGACAGGTCATCAAGACAGAAAGTCAACAAAGAAACAATGAATTTAAACTATACCCTAGAACAAATGGATTTAACAGATGTTTACAGATCATTCTACCCAACAAGTGTAGAATATACGTTCTTTCCATCAGCACATGAGACATTCTCCAAGATCATATGCTAGGCCACAAAACAAGTCACAATAAATTTAAGAAAATCAAAATTATATCAAGTACTCTCTCAGACCAAAGTGAAATAAAATTCAAAGTTAACTCCAAAAGGAACACTCAAAACTATACAAATACATGTAAACTAAATAATCTGCTCCTGAGTGATCTTTGGGTCAACAATGAAATCAAGATGGAAATTTAAAAAATTTTCAAACTGAATGATAATAGTAATACAGCAAAATTAGTGCTAAGAGGAGAGTTCATAGCATTAAATGTCTACATAAAAAATTCTGGAAGAACACAAATAGACAATCTAAGCTCACACCTCAACGAACTAGAGAAACAAGAACAAACCAAACCCAAACCCAGCAGAAGAAAATAAATAACAAAGATCACAGCAAAATTAAATAAAATTGAAACAAACAAAATATAAAAGATAAGTGAAACAAAAAGCTGGTTCTTTGAAAAGATAAAATTGATACATCATTAGTCAGATTAACCAAGAAAAGAGAGAAAATACAAATAAGCTCAATTAGAAACAAAATGGGAGCCATTACAACTGATACCACAGAAATACAAAAGATAATTCAAGACTATTATGAACACCTCCATGCACACAAACTAGAAAACCTAGAGGAGATGGGTAAGTTCTTGGAAATATGCAACCCACCTAGATTAAAACAGTAAGAAATAGAAATTCTGAACAGATCAGTAACAAGTAGCGAGATTGAAACAGTAATAAAAACATTGCCAACAAAAAAAGCCCACGACCAGATGAATTCATAGCTGAATTCTTTCAGACATTCCAAGAAGAATTGGTATCAATCCTACTGAAATTATTCCAAAAGATAGAGAAAGAGGGAATGCTTCTTAAATTATTATATGAAGCCATTATTACCCTAATACCAAAACCAGGAAAAAACATAATAAAAAAAGAAAACTACAGACTAATATCCCTGATTAACATAGATGCAAAAATCCTCAACAAACTACTAGTGAAACAAATCCAACAGTATATTAAAAAGATGTATATTAAGTATATTAAAAACAGTATATTAAGGGATGCAGGATTAGCTTCACATACACAAGTCAATAAATGTAATACACCACATAAACACAATTAAAAACAAAAACCACATGATCATCTTGATAGATGCAGAAAAAGCATTTCACAAATTCAGCATTGCTTTATGATTAAAGCCCTTAGCAAAATTGGCATAGAAAGGACATATTTTAAAGTTATAAAAGACATCCGTGACAAACCCACAGCCAACATTATACTGAATGGGGAAAAGTTGAAAACATTCCCCCGAGAACTGGAATAAGACAAGGATGCCCACTTTTACCACTTCTATTCAACATAATACTGGAAGTCCTAGCCAGAGTAATCAGACAAGAGAAAGAAAGAAAGGGCGTTCAAATGGGTAAAGAGGACATCAAACTGTCAATCTATAAATTCAATGCAATTCCCATCACTGTTTACTGATGACATGATCATTTACCTAGAAAACCCTAAAGACTCATCCAAGAAGCTCCTAGTTCTGATAAATAAATTCAGTAAAGTTTCAGGATACAAAATTAAAGTACACGAATTAGCAGCACTGCTATACGCCAACAGTGACCACACTGAGAATCAAATCAAGAACACAACCCATTTTACAATGCTGCAAAAAATAAAATACTTAGGAAAATATCTAATCAAAGAGGTAAATTATCTCTGCAAGGGAACTACAAAACGCCACTGAAAGAAATCATTGACGACACAAACAAATGGAAACACATCCTATGCTCATGGATGGATAGAATCAACATTGTGAAAATGACCATACTGCCAAAAGCAATGTAAAAATTCAATGCAATTCCCATCAAAATACTATCATAATTCTTCACAGAACTAGAAAAAAATTCCTAAAATTCATATGGAACCAAAAAAGAGCCACATAACCAAAGTAAGACTAAGCAAAAAGAACAAATCTGGAGGTATCACATTTGACTTCAGACTATACAAGGCTATAGTTATCAAAGCAGCATGGTACTGGTATAAAAACAGGCATGTAGACCAATAGAATAGAATAGAGAACCCAGAAATAAAGCCCAGTACTTACAGCCAACTGACCTTTGACAAAGCAGACAAAAACATAAAGTGGGGAAAGGACACCCTATTCAACAAATGTTTGTGGGATAATTAGCAAACCACATGTAGAAGAATGAAACTGGATTCTTATCTCTCATCTTACACAAAAATCAAATTAAGATGAATCAGAAACTTAAAACTAAGTCCTGAAACCATAAAAATTCTAGAAGATAACATTAGAAAACTTCGTCTAGACATTGGCTTAGGCAAGACCAAGAACCCAAAAGCAAATGCAACAAAAACAAAGACAAATAGATGGAACTTAATTAAACTAAAACACTTCTACACAGCAAAGTAAATAATCAGCAGAGTAAATAGACAATCCACAGAGTGGGAGAAAGTATTCCCAAACTACGCATCCAACAAAGGACTAATATCTGGAATCTACAAAGAACTTAAAAAAATCAGCAAGAAGAAAACAAATAATCCCACCAAAAAGTGGGCTAAGAACAGAATAGACTATTCTCAAAGAAAGATATACAAATGACAACATACATGTGAAATAATGCTAAACATCACTTTTATCAGGGGAATAAAAATCAAAATTACAATGTGATACCACCTTACTCCTACAAGAATGGCCATAATCGAAAAATCAAAAAATAATAGATATTGGCATGGATGTAGTGAAAAGGGAACAATTTTACACTGCTGGTGGGAATGTAAACCAGTACGATGGCTATGGAAAACAGTATGAAGAATCCTTGAATAACTAAGAGTAAAAATACCATTCGATCTAGTAATTCCACTACTGAGTATCTACCCTGAGGAAAATAAGTCATTATATGTAAAAGACACTTGCACACGCTTGTTTATAGCAGCACAATTTGCAATTGCAAAAATATGGAGCCAACCTGAATGCCCATCATCCAACAAGTAGATAAAGAAAATGTGGGAGATATATATATATATATATATATATATATATATATATATATATATATACACACACACACCATGGAATACTACTAAGCCATAAAAAGGAACAAAATAATGGCATTAATATCAACCTGGATGGAGGTTGGAGTCCATTTTTCTAAGTGAAGTAACTCAGGAATGGAAAACCAAACATCCTCTGTTCTCACTCTTAAGTGGGAACTAAGCGATGAGGACACAAAGGCACAAGAATGACTCTGGGGACTTGAGGGGAAGGGTAGGAGGGGAGTGAGGGATACAAATATGTATCCCCATATGTTGCACACAATATGTACAGTGTACACTGCTGAGGTGTTGGGTGCACCAAGATCTCAGAAATCATCACTAAAGAACTTATCTATGTAACCAAACACCACCTGTTCCCCCCAAAATATTAAAATAATTTAAAAATTAAAAAAACACAATAATGTAGTAAACCCCAAAGCTAACTAATTATGAAATCATTTTTCACATACATTCCTTCATTTGGTTTTCTCAATAATATTCTGAGGTAGGTTTCAGATTAAGAAATTGAGAATTAGAGAAATTAAGTCATATGTTAAAAGTTCTTACAGTTGGTAAGTCCATGCACTGATCCCATTGCTCTTCCCAACTTCCCATAGGTGATCAATCATACTACTGCAATTTCCTTCATTCCAATAGGTGAATGGACGAGGGTTAACTTTCAAAAATCAGAAAAGCAGGTGAAAAATTTTGTCTTGAATTGTTGTCCATCCTATGGCACACTGTAACAGTGAAACTTTGGTGTATGATTTAGGTGATGATGCATTTGAACATGGGAGGGAGGGTAAGGACTGGGTCCTTGATTGTAATTCTCAAATGCTTATGCATAGATGGATCCCCTGGGCGCTCATTAAAGTGCAAACTTGGATTCCATATTTTGAGGTGGGACCTGGGCTTCTGCATTTCTGTAGCTCCCTGCTGATGCTGATGCTGATGCTGCTGGTTTGTGGACCACACTTTGAGCAAGGGAGTAGCTATATTTGTAGAGACATGATCATGTGCTATCTGTTTGCCTCTTCTGAATTTACTGAGTTCATTTTTGATTAAACAATAGGAGCAAAAATCAACAAAGACTTATAATCATTGATATTCACTGAATATGTTGACGATTTTAGATAATCTGACACTTAATTTTACTTCTCTTAAGCCGTATAATTAGTATAATTTAATTAATTCATATTTATTGTTTTGAAAAATTACTCTTATCTGCAGAAATCCCTTTCTTTCACATATTAAATAACAAAGATGTAAAAATTACTGATTTCATTTTATGATTAAAATATATTAAGCAGTTGGGCAGGGTGGCTCACACCTGTCATCTCAACATTTTTGGAGGCTAAGATGGGAGCATTGCTTGAGGGCAGGAGTTCAAGACCAGCCTGGGCAACATACTGACAAGCCATCCCTGCAAAAACAAAAACAAAAACAAAAATTAGCTGTGTGTAGTAGCATGCACCTCTAGTCCCAGCTACTCAGGTGGCTGAAGTGGGAGAATTACTTGAGCCCAGAAGTTAGAGGCCACAGAAGCCAAAATATGGACTCAGCCTAAATGTCCATTAACAGAAGAATGAATAAAGAAAATGTGGTATACATACAAAATGGCACACTATACAGCTATGAAAAAGAAAGACATCTTGACATTCATAGCATCATAGATGAGCTTGAAGGACATTGTGTTAAGTCAAATTATCCAGGAACAGAAGAAAAATGTACCTCATGTTCTCACTCATGCATGGCAGCTAAAAAAGTTGATGTCATCGAAGCAGAGAGTAGAATAATGGTTACTAGAAGCTGGGAAGGATAGGAGGAGAAGGGAATAACCAGAGTTTGGTTAACAGATAGAAAATTACAGCTAAATAGGAAGAATAAGTCCTAGTGTTCTATAGCACTTTGCAATTAATTAACAACAATTTTTTTTTGTATATTTTCAAATAGCTAGAAGAGCAGATTTTGAATATTTGCAACACGAAGAAATGACAAATATCTGAGGTGATGAGTATGCTAACAACTTTGATTTTGATCTTTGCAAGTTGCGTGCACGCATAAAAATAGCATACTATACCTCATAAATATATACAATTACTATGTGGTAATTAAAATTAATAATTAATTTTTTTTTCTTTTTTTTTTTTTTTTTGAGACGGAGTCTCGCTCTGTCACCCAGGCTGGAGTGCAGTGGCCGGATCTCAGCTCACTGCAAGCTCCGCCTCCCGGGTTTACACCATTCTCCTGCCTCAGCCTCCCGAGCAGCTGGGACTACAGGCGCCCGCCACCTCGCCCGGCTAGTTTTTTGTATTTTTTAGTAGAGATGGGGTTTCACCGTGTTTGCCAGGATGGTCTCGATCTCCTGACCTCGTGATCCGCCCACCTTGGCCTCCCAAAGTGCTGGGATTACAGGCTTGAGCCACCGCGCCTGGCCAATAATTAAATTTTAAAAAAGTAAATAAAAAATAAAGATGTTATGATGCTAGAAGGAGAGAAAGAGTTTAAGATGCTACAATAATGTTGCCTTTTAGGGTATAGTTAAGGGCCACAAGTCAAGACATAAAGACAACCTCTAGAAGCCGAAAAGTTACAGGAAAGGAATTCTCCCCTGAAACCCCTAAAAGGAACTAGCTCTGGTCACACTTTGACTTTGGACAAATGAGACTAATTTTGTACTTCTGACCTCCAAAGCTGTATTATAATAAATATGTGTGGTTTTCGTAGCTGGATGTAGTAGTGCACAGCTGTAGTCCAGCTATTTGTGAAGTTGTGGCAGGAAAATCACTTGATACCACTAGTTCAAGGTTGCAGTGAGCTGTGATTGTGCCACTGCATTCCAGCCTGGGTGAAGGAGTGAGACCCTACCTGTAAACAAACAAACAAGTAAATAAATAAATAAATAAGTTTTATGATACTTTTGGTCATTTGTTACAGCTGTGACAGGAAATTAATGCATCTGGGAATTGAAACTTATATCTTTCTCAAGGCCACAGGAAAATGTGAAAAGTCCACCTCATATTGTGGGATATGAAGGAGGCTCTTTTATTTCCAGTACATCATAAAAACTTCTGTGTCCTTTCTCTAAATATGAAACTCAATGTTTCTTTCTCCTTCCATGTCTTATTTTGAAAAATAAGTACTTGGGTTGGTAATACATCAGTGCCTATGATCTAGCCACCTAGAGAAACTGTAGACTATTTTCTCAGAGATTATGTTACTAACCCAGAGCCTGGATGCAAAACCAGATCCATGTGTCTTCTTTTGATAAAGAATATAATAGAGAAAGAATAGAAGGAATCTATTCAGGTCTCTTGCCCATTTCTCAATTGGATTATTTGTTTTCTTTCTGTAGAGTTGTTTGAGTTCCTTATATATGTTGGATATTAGCCCCTTATTAGATGTATGGCTTGCAAATATTTTCTCCCAATTCGTAAGTTGTCTTTTCACTCAATGAATTGTTTCCTTTGATGAAAGAAGCTTCCTATTTTCATGTAATCCCACTTAGTTAGGTAGGCTTATTATTTTCCATAAGTGGATTGGAGGAGTTTTTTGCAAAAATATAAAATTAAAGATATTACTACTACTGCAATTATTTTGCATTTCTATAATGTCTTTTTATTTAAACACTTATAAATCCCATAAAGCAACTACTGGTACATGTTCTCTGTAAAATAAATGGATATGGTTCATAAGACTGCCAGAGTCCTTTATAACCTCATGATACCTTATAGAGTGGCTGTTACTCTTTCGATAGGAATAGCTATGGTTCATAGGATTTATGGGTAATCTATACCACTGTGGTGTCTTGGGAGTGATAGCTCCTATAGATATTTTATCTTCTATTATAACCCTTACAAATAACACAGTTTATTTTCATGAGGCTTGAAATAGCCATAGCTAATTTCAAAATAATTTACTTCCTGTGGTTGTATACTTTATTATAGAAAGTACTGTACAGAGAAGTTACAGATTGAATGGCAGTTAATTCTCACATATGTATAAAATATATTCTATCTTAATTAATTATTATTTTTCCTTGGCATAGTGTTCCGTACCATGACGGTAGACTAGATAACCACTAAATATTTTAACTTTCTTCCATAGTATTGTGTGTGTGTGTGAATTTGTGTGCAACTAAAATAAATTAATACAGTGATGCATGGAACATTCTGGTCGACATGTGTCTTGTTTTAGATGAATTGAAATTACAAGGGTGATAAAACTGTTTACATTTAGTCTCAAAATATTTTATTCCATTTCCTTTCTATAGACATAATACATTTATCAAAATAAAAAATATTGACAAAATGTTATTCATATACTCGGAAAATGTAAAAACACACATGGCACTTTTGTGGAGCATCATTTTTGCAAAATGAAGTAAAAGCTGATCTTCGTGTTTTTGTCATTAATGAAATAATTTATCCAGAAAAGTTTGTATAGAAAAATAATGGGAATATGAAAACCTGCAAAGCAAAGGTATTCAGTAATATAGGCCATGGATATATGGTTGTAAGGCAAGAAATTATACTTATTACTGCCCTACTCTGAAAATACCTCAGGTTGAAATTATTTACAGTATTCTAATTGCTACACCTAGGTTACACTTATCTTACAGAAAGATCCAAATATTTTACATCACATAATTACTCAGCACAAAAATACTAAAGTTCTTGTCTCAAATATATATTTCCTTTTATCTCTTGGGGAAATACTATAGAACAATTTTTAAGTACAATTTCATAAACATGACCTAAAATACTTTTAAGTCCTTATTTTTACTCCCAATATACTTTTTTGTTCTTTTTTCCCTAGATTTATTGATGTATAGTTGAGAACTTAAAAATGCATTTATTTACAGTGTGCAGTGTGATGATGTGCATCATTCCCATAGTTTTCTTTCTGTTGTTGTGAGAACATTTACGATCAATTCTCCTAGCAAATGTCAAGTATACAGTATAGTATAACTTACTATAGTCACCATGCTGACTTTAAAGCTCCAGAACTTGTTCACTCGTTCACTCTGTTTAACTGAATATTTGTGTCCTTTGACCAGCATCCACCCCATTTCCTTCACCCTTCAACCCCTGGCAACCCCCATTCTACTCTGTTTCTGTAAGTTAAAATGTTTTAGATTGCACATATAAGAGAGATGGGCCAGGCGCAATGGCTCACGCCTGTAATCCCAGCACTTTGGGAGGCCAAGGTGGTTGGATCACGAGGTCAGGAATTCAAGACAGCCTGGCCAAAATGGTGAAACCCCATCTCTACTAAAAATACAAAAGTTAGCCAGACGTGGTGGCGGGCGCCTGTAATCCCAGCTACTCGGGAGACTGAGGCAGAGAATTGCTTGAACCCGGGAGGCTGAGGTTGTAGTGAGCCGAGATCATGCCACTGCACTCCAGCTTGGGTGACAGAGCAAGACTCTGTCTCCAAAAAAAAAAAGAAGAAGAAGAGAGAGAGATCATATGCCTGACTTATTTTGTTTACCATAATGTTCTATAGATTCATCCATGTTTCAGCAAATGACACGATTTCCTTCTTTTTAAAGACGGAATGAAGTTACGTCTATCTGCAGTATCAAATTTTATTTATTCATTCAGCCAGTGATGAAGACTTAGGTTGTATCCATATATTGGCTATTGAAAATAGCTCTGCAGTGAAAATGGGAGTGCAGATATCTTTTCAAGACAATGATTTCTTTCTTTGGATATATAACCAGAAGTGAGATTGCTGGACCATAGAGTAGTTCTATTTTGTAATTTTTTGAGGAACTACCATGATTTTTTCTGTAATGACTCCACCAATTTATTGTGTATAAAAGTAAAACCTACCGTATCAACTATATATTATTTATAAATAGTACATGTGTTATGACATATATAGCTCATATTTATAATTTTTAAGTTTACATTTACTAAACTGCTTATGCTGTTTTCATATATTCCATTTCTTTAATTTTAATCTTCCTCTTAAAAGTAATGTTTGTGCCTTTCTTTGTTTTATTTCATTACATACATGACATAGATGTTTATGTCTTAAATTCAATCATTTTCACTTTAGTCTTACAAGTATTTAAGACCACTGATTTAAACACATATTGTAATACATGACACATGATGATTCATTCTCATTTTATCTTAAGACATTCTGCAGTTTTGCTTTCAAAGTAAATAATCTCTAGGAAATGCAGAAACTACAGAAAATAAATGATAATTTTGTTTAGTAGAAGCTCTAATGTGTTCTCTCACGGATTCATGGAATCAAAACAAAGCTAAATTTTTAAAAAGTCTGAAAAGTATATTCTGTTAAAATTAATGATTTCCAAGAATCACATACAAATTAAAGCATAAAAAGTAAATGAATAATATACACTTGAAATAAATGTCCAACACAGAAATTAATAGAGTTGCAATTTTTTTTTTTTTTTTTTTTTTTGAGACAGAGTCTCGCTCTGTCACCCAGGCTGGAGTGCAGTGGCCAGATCTCAGCTCACTGCAAGCTCCGCCTCCTGGGTTTACACCATTCTCCTGCCTCAGCCTCCCGAGTAGCTGGGACTACGGGCGCCACCTCGCCCGGCTAGTTTTTTGTATTTTTTAGTAGAGACGGGGTTTCACTGTGTTAGCCAGGATGGTCTTGATCTTCTGACCTCGTGATCCGCCCGTCTCGGCCTCCCAAAGTGCTGGGATTACAGGCTTGAGCCACCGCGTCCGGCCGCAAATATATTTTCAAGGTTGATTGGAGCTGGGGATGATCTCCTCAAACAGATCAGAATAGTTTCCATCTGATTCCCTCTTAATACATGTAAATATTTTCCACTGATTTTAGAAAAAATTAAATCTCTTTACAATGCCCTAACAAACTCTAAATATTCTTCTTTTGCTTACTTTTCTAAATGTATCAAAGATCACTCACTCACTTTTTTACTCATTCATTTCTAGACAAACTAACTTCAGAGCACAATAGTACTTTCAAGATTCAGATTTTCAGTACATTGTCCCGTCTACTTGGAATTCATTACTCCTATATCTGCAAATGTTTTTTGCCACTATAGCCTTGTTAGATTAAGTGTTAACTGAGTTTCTTTTTATCTGACATGAACTTTTTAATCTCCATTTCAGGATCTTTTTGTCCAATCCAGAGCACATTGCTGAATGAGTATTTATATATTTATTTTTTTTTGTATTTTCAACCCATTTACCTGTATATTATCTGAACCAAGAAGGCTAAACTGGGTTAGAAGAATTGACGAGGTAGAAGAGACAAAAAAAAGGAGGTGAGTAAATTAGCTGATGTCTAAATTAAAAATAATAAGAGCATGGATTAAGAGAGAGACCATGACAATATAAAGAAAATAATGCAATCAAATATAATTCTGAGGTAGACTCTATGGATATACCACCATATTAGATTTGGAGATCAAAGGAAGAAGTAATTAATTGTTATAGCTGATTTTGAATAAAAACCAAGGATATGATATTGTAGATACTTTCAAACATATGTGTAAGCCATGAAAAAGTCAATTTTAAAGTTGAATGCATTTGTGTTTGTGGGTTTGTATTGGGGGTTGCCCATGATAAAACACAATGAATAAAATTGTGAATAAAGTGAATAATATAAAAGGTCAAATTATACACCTAACTTGGGTTGTTGACTATATATTGCCAATTGTTCCATTATATTTTTAGTTTATATAGACTTTTATGAGTAGTGTTGAGAAGAGAGTATCTATCTCTAGAAAACCTTAGTTTATTATTAATTATTAATTCATAAAAATTATAATTTTCATAGGTGAAAATTGATGCCTCATTTGGTAAATTTGTATTTTATAACAAATAAAAACAAAATAATGTGTATTCTATCTACTGTAAAATTTTTAAATGAATTATTTCTTTAAATCTGTTGACTATATCCCAGTTGAAAAGGCTTAGCAATTGAGTCTATTACAAACATTTTACTCAGTTTAATTTTTACTTAATTTCTTCTAGATGGTTTGATAGTATATAAAAAATTGAAGAATATATTTTGTCATATATATTTTGTTAAATAATTTTATCGTATGCCTCTTAGATATTTGTATTTTTTAATTCTCATATATATGATAAAAATATTATATTTTTAAATTTGTTTTACTTTACACTGTGTTATATTACATTGTGGCTCATATAAGAAGGCACCTATTTTTGGTAATTATGTTGTATTTTGAGATTTTCATGAAAAATATTTTAATTCAGATATTATTTAATTTAATGTGAGAGTTTATTTATATGTATCTGATTTAGTTTCCAATATTTTCATAGTTTTTTTCTCAGTGATGTAGACCAAATGTCCAATATCCTGGTGTTTAATAGCGAAAATAGCATCCAATTTTGTCCATGGAAATCCTTCTCTTTTGTTATTGAGATACTGCCTGACTACCTAGAATTCATCACCATGTTTACTTAGTTTCTTTTTTATTCTCTCTGGATTAAATATGGCAGTTCACACGAAGGAATAAAATATATTTTATAATTAAAAATTAGCAAAATGCTTAAGATAAAATAAAAAGAATTTAAAGTAAAATTAAGTGGCAAGTGCAAAGCTAAAGGACGTCTTCTTTTTTTTTTTTTTTACATCAGTCAAAATAATTTAAGTTTGAAGTAAGGTAATATCAAGTCTAATCAAAGAAGGAAAGAGTTTTTTTCTTGCTGACTGCACTGGAAATGCTGAAGGTTCCATACTGCCCCTGCTATACAATCAAAACTATATTAAAATTTCTGTGATTCTCTTGGGACTTCATCAGTCTTCGTGCGGACTTCATCCTCTGAATGACTGAAGCAGTTTACACATCCTATTTATACACCAATCTTTGAAGAGCAAGAAAGACAATTTGTGACCTAGAATTACCAAATAATGTTCAGATTTCCACACTGATTTTTACTTTTGTGTCAAGTCTTGCAGACTAGATAATAATACGTCACATCCCATTGATTAGTTTAAGAAGATGCATACTAAATGAGATGGTTAGGATTATCTTGAATAGTTTAATCTGGTGACTTCCAATGTTGCCTGCATGTTAGAATCGTGTATGGACATTAAAATGTATACTGATCTTAGTTATGTCCTCCTAGACCTAATCAATTGATCAATGAAAGTATATTATTACTTGATTAGGTATTTTTGTTAACAATATGAAAAATCTGAATATTAAAAACAATAAACCAGACAACTTTCTGATTTATTCTAATATACGCCGTGGATAGATAGCCACAACTTTAGTTCCCTTAGAGGCCACTTCTAGAGGTGTGGATGAGGTTTAGTCCCATCCCAAGTGGACCCGAAAGTTTTGCTAGTGAGAAAGTACAGCAAACGTAGGAGGGAAAAAGCAAACTCCCACTGATTTAATTTGTAAATATCCTATTTCCAAGTGAGACAACATAATGTAATTCCTTATTTTCTTACCATCTCCAGCAAGTAATATATAGTGGATGATTTTGCTTAGTGTAAGCATCATTGCAGAGATAATTCAAGATGCGAAATTTAGATATTTTCCACATTTACACTAAGTTAAAGCTTTTCAAAGCTCAATTGTTTTGTTTGCATGAACATTTAAGAAATTATAGTACAAAATAACTAATTGATATGGCTTACCTAATCATTTCTCCTAAAATCAGATTTCATTTTGACAAATAACAAATTAAGCAGAAATCTATATTCACTTCAATTTATATATTCTGAAATTATTAAAATGTTGATGTATTGTCTCAGGATATTGACAGGTAAAAAAATTTCTCTCCCAGTCGAAAAATATAGGCCAAAATAATTTATTTATTGTGTTCTTAGCTTGAGAAAGAAAAAAATGCTAGATCCGTATAAAGTATTTGATAAGCAAACTAAATCTCCTATCACATCAAAGAGTAGGTTTTGCTTTGTTTGCTTTTTCTATGGTCTCTTGCTCGTGATACTGTTGTAAAATTCTCCAAGATCTGAAAAAAGGCTTTGAATTTTTTCTGCTGCAGTAGCAAGTCTATTAATAGAATGGGGAGAGAATTGTAATGCTTCATTACTTTCAGCTGAGAGAGGGGTATACAAGGACCTCTAACTTTCAAAGTGGCATTGAAGCAAAATTACTTCAACCAGACATGAAGGTACGCAATAAAGTAAAAATAGAGTTTTCTATTTCCCTCAAGGACTGAGGAGAATGCATATTTCTTCCAACAAATGCAAATATTTCAGCAATTAAAATTTTCAAAACAATTTTACTTGCTCAAATTAGAGTAAGAATGGTGTGACCATGAAGCTAGCATTTATAATCAAGCATGAATTACAATTTGTATATAAATGTAAAATTGCTACATTGTGGTCCAATAATATTTGCTATGGAATAAATTCTAAATTACATAAGCTACAACTTTCCCACATTCTCTCAAAATATTGTATAATGACATCTAAAATACTCATTTAGACTAAAAATATCTAGTAAATATTTTCACTGGAATAAATATATTTTTAAGCACAAATTCACATATTATGAAATATTGTAAATGGAAAAATATATAATTAGGAAAGTCTTGAGTCAAAACAATGTCAAATTGAAAAGTTTGTCTCCAGGCAGGGCACGGTGGCTCACGCCTGTAATTCCAGAACTCTGGGAAGCCGAGAGCAGCAGATTGTTTGAGGCCAGGAGTTCGAGATTACTCTGGCCAACATAGTTCACCCTCTTTCAACTCCCTCTCTACTAAAAATGCAAAAACCAGCCAGGCATGGTGGCACACACCTGTAATCCCAGCTACTCAGGAGGCTGAGGCACGAGAATTGCTTGAACCTAGGCAGCAGAGGTTGCAGTTAGCCAAGATCGTGCCACTGCACTTCAGTGTGGGCAACAGAGCAAGACTCTGTCTCAAAAGGAAAGAAAGAAAGAAAGAGGCAAAGAGAGAAAGAGAGAGAGAGAGAGGGAAGGAGGGAGGGAGGGAGAGAGGGGAGGAAGGAAGGAAGGAAGGAAGGAAGGAAGGAAGGAAGGAAGGAAGGAAGGAAGGAAGGAAAAGAGGAAAGGAGAAAGGAAAAGAGAGAGGAAGGAAAGAAGGAAAGGGAAGGAAGGAAGGAAGGAAGGAAGGAAAGAAGGAAAAGGAAGGAAGGAAGGAAGGAAAAGAAAGAAAAGCAAGAAAAGAACAAAGGGATAAAAAGTTTGTGTCCAAAAGGTAGTTTTAATACCTTCTTTTATGTTAAAATATAATGAATAAATTGTTATAGTTAATTTACATTTTATATACAAATCCAAAGTTATTAATTTAATCTATTTAGTAGCCATTAGATTTTCGGTGTCTCTTACTTTAAAGCTTTCAGCAGCATATATTAGTTTCAAAAAAGGGAATAGTATTTGTTTGCAAAACTATAAACCAAAAAATTGTTAGCAATACAGAGAAAAATATTCATGAAAATAGAATAGATCACACTGGGGAAAAGAAATGGTGATAAAATTAATTAAATATCATCTTCCATAGATATGCACTGGTTATCTCTAAAGATGAAGATTCTACACATGCACACCATTGGCATGGTGTATGTGGAGTATAATTGATTCTGCATATTTAGGAGTATATTAAAAAGTGATATAATTTTAAGAATACCTAACATACCATTTTTTCTCTTAGGTAATCTGTATCATCTAGTACAAATATAGTGGTTGATAAACAAGGGATTATATTGTCAAATGGACTTACACCAATCACTGATCTCACCTAATTCTGAAATATACAAATGATTTGTATATTACTTTCCTACTGCTTCAGCAATAAACTACCACAGACTCAGGAGCATAAAAAAGAACAAATGTGTTATCTTACACTCTTGCTGTGAGAAATCCAAAATGGGTTTAGCAGGGATAAAATCAAAGTGTCAGCAGAACTGCATTCCTTCTTGAGGCTCTAGGAGAATCCTTTTTATTTTTTCCTTTTCTCCTGTGTTCTTCAACTTGTGGCTGCATCATTCTGACCTCTTTTTCTATCATGATATACTTTTCTCCAACTCCGACCCTCCTGGCACTTTCTTATAAAGATCTTGTGATTCCATTGAGTTCACCTGGATATTCCAGAATAATCTTCCCATCTCAAGATATTAGGGTGGTGCAAAAGTAATTGCTGTTCTTACCATTCAAAGTAATGGTAATATCTTAAATGAAACACATTTTTAAAGCCATCTGTACTGGCTTTGGGAATTCAAACATGAACATTGTTGAGGGACCATTATTCTACTTACAACAATTTGTAACCAACTAAACAAAAAAGAATCAATAGAGACCTGTCACTCTAAAGTTTGTCTGGAGAGGTAAAAGACCCAGAAGAGCTACCACAATATTAAATAAGAACAAAATTTCAGGACTGATTTCCTACTGCCAGACTTAATATAAAGCCACAATAATCAAAAAAGTGTGATGTTGGCAAAGTAATAGACAAATAAATAAATGAAACACAATAGATAGCCTAGAAACAGCTTCACATGAATATAGTCAACTGATCTTTAATGAAAAAAAAATTAAGGTAATACAATAGAAAAAAAAAGTCTTTTCAACAACTGTTGCTGAAACATTACATAAACAGAAAATTCATCTAAAATAAATGAGTGAAAACATAAACAGCAAATGGTGCTGGAACTCCTGGACATCTACATGCAAGAAAGTAAGTTTAAACACAGACTTTATACCCTTCACAAAAATTGTCCCAAAATGGTTCACAAGCCTAAATGCAAAATGCAAAACTATAAACTCCTAAAAGAGAGCATAAGAGAAAATCTAGTTGATCTTGGTTATGGGGATGATTTTTTAAATACAAGACCAAAGGCATGATATCCAAGAAAAAGTAACTGATAATCTGGAGAAGGGAAGCCATAGACCGGAATAAAATATTTGCAAAACAACATGCCTGATAAAGGTTATCATCTGAGATATTTAAAAAAAAAGCCACTCAAAACTCAATAATAAGAAAACACACAACCTAATTAAGGAATAGGTGAAAGACCTCAACAGACGTTTCACTAAAGAACACATGACAGTGACAAATGAGAACACAAAAAGGTGCTCTGTGTCATATGCCATTAGGGAAATAAAAAATAAAACAAAAATAAAATACCTTTACTGGCCTATTATAAGAGCGAGAACACTGAGAACACCAAATGCTGGCAAAGATGTGGAACATAGGAACTTTCATTGCTGGTGTCAATGTAAAATGGTATAGCTACTTGGGAAGACAATTTATCACCTTCTTACAAAATTAAGCACACTCTTACCATTCAGTCCAGCAATCATGCTCCATAGTATTTATCCAAATGAGTTGAAAACTTACATACACACAAAAACCTGCACACAGATGTTTATAGCAGCTTTACTCCAAACTTTCCAAAACTTGGAAGCAACTAATAAGCCTTTCTCAATCAGAGAATGGAATTAAATGTATCTATTTAGTAAAATATTATTTAGCACTGAAAAAAACTGAGTCATCAAGCCATGAAAAGACATGGAGGAACCTTAAATGGATACTACTTAGTAAAAGAAGAAAGTTCATTTCCATATGACTCCAACTATATGGCATGACAGAAAAGGTAACTATGGAGATGCTAAAAATATCAGTGGTTTGAAGTCATTATGAAGAAGGGAAGGATGAGTAAGGAGAACACAAAGGATTTTTAAGCAGTGAAACTATTTTGTCTGATACTATAATGGTGAATATATGCTATTGGAAATATGTCTAAACTTATAAAATATGTAATACCAAGAATGAACCCTAATGTCAGCTATAGGCAGAGTGACAATAATGTGTCAGTGTAGGTTCATCAATTGTAACAACAAATGTACCACTCTGGTGTGAGCAATTGATAATGTGGGAGGCTAGGCTTGTGTGAGAGAAGGAGTTATACTGGAAATCCCTCTACCTTCTGCTTCATTTTTTATGAACCTAAAGCTGCTCTAAAAACTAATGTCTTATACAATGAACAAACAAAAAAGATAAAGCATTGTTGCAAGATTTTAATAAACGGCTATACAGATGCTCTGTGACTTACAATGTGGTTACATCCTGATAAATCCAATATAAGTCAAAAAGTAGTATATGTTAAAAATGCAATAAATACCCTGATAAGCTATCATAAAGTTGAAAATTGTAAGTTAAAACATTGAAAGTAGCAACCATCTAGATGTGGGAAAATAAATAAAGAAGAGAACAACCCAACATCAGTCTCTGGGAAGCTTTGAAACTCTAGAGGCTGTCAGTCAGTGAGTGCAAGCCTAGCTGCTTCAGCTTCAAAGCCAAAATACAAAAAGCAAAGTTTGATGAAATGAAAGCAACTTTATGCAAATGCTAGCAGATTGGAAATGTTCAACCTCATGGCTCCAAAAGACTATCCCAAATTTTGGGACTGACTGAGTGGGGTTAAAAAGGGAAACTTGGAATGGGAAACATGAGGGAGTGATGCAGGCTACAGGCCTACATGTCTTTTTCTGATGGCTATATTGAATAGTTTTCCACCACCTGCTGTCCCAACTGGCATCATCTGGACTGTGGCTGGATTGTAGAATTTCCACTTTGAGGTAATCTCTAAGTGGGTAAGAGTTCCATAGCTGGGTCACCATGTCTGGTTTGCTTTAGGATAAGCCACTGAAAGTTCTAACTAAACATGCCATTAGATAAATATGCATGGTGCAAGGGAGTGCCTCCTGGGAAAACAAGAGAAATGAAGAGGATGAAAGTACATTCCAAGGCTATATTCTGAGTTTAGAAATAAAAGCTTCAAGATTAATTTTATACCTAAAATGCTTGATTACAATTCCCCAACCGACAAATTTTATTTCAGTTCAAATCTGGCTATTTTCTGGTGGAAAGGGACATAGTTGCAGAGCAATGGAACAGAATCTGTCTACCTAGAGTTGATTATATTCTTGAGTCCCTGGGCTTATAGAAGAGACCTGTTGGGCATCACAGTGAGTATGTAACAGCAATACAGTTCACAGCAGAAGAATAAACCTATTCCCATAATCATGGCTAAAACTCCAAGTAATTTTCTTTCTGTCATCACAAGGGATCTAATCCACATTATGTGAAGAGCTGTTGACTTAAAGAAATTGTGAAATCAGACATATTACTATTTTGCTTATATGTGTCTTGTAGGACTGAGGATATATTTTCAGAGTTATATGGAATGTACAGACAGCATTTAGTTTTAGTTATTGTACACATTTCCCACTGTCAATTGTACCAAGAGTTTCTGTGCGGATCTAATAATAGATTGGCGAAACAAACATATTTATGTTATAGTAATAAAGTGGGAAAATCTTTAAAAAATTTAAAGTTACTATATAAAGTTAGGCTAAAATAAGAATTAAAAGCCCCCCTTGAAAAAAAAGTTAAAAAAATTAACTGCCTTTCTGTAAAATTTGTAAAGCATTAACTGTATCTCTCCCCTACATATATTATAAGTTCTATAAATTCCTGTTTTTCTTACTGTACAGCTGCAAAGTCACAAAATTAATAAGCATGAGTTACAAAACCCATTTTCACAAGATATAACTAAATCTTAAAAATGTCACCTGATAATTCACTACTTTTAATCTCGCTTCTGTAAGCCTGCTTCCTGCATCACATAATCACCATCTTAAGATACATAAAAGACATTTGTTTTCTTTGTTTGCTGCTCAGACTTTCAGGATGCATGTCCGCTGAGCTAGTGTACACCTAAAATAAACCCTCCTGAACCCCACTTGATCTCTCTGGTTCTCTGATTTTGAGCTATGAATATTTATAAAGGTGGTGCTAGCATACGTTTCTTGAAGAAATATGCGTGTAACATATGTCTCATGTTCATTTTGGGGTGGAGACTAAATATTAAAGTGTATTATAATTTTACCCTATATATTAAAAGGTCTGGTCAGGACACAAAGGCATGTAAGTGTGCAATTTTTGCAGAACTAGTTCATGTTTGGTGGTCTTTTTGTCAGGAGAAAGTTACTAAAATCAGTCTTTTGTCTAATTAAAGCTGTAGTTATGGCTGTTCGAACGGGCTGGTAGTCAGTCAGCCTATTTCAAGGTTGGTTCCTGTCTGACTGCTAGAGAAAAAGAAAAACCTTGCGGCAGTTGGAACATAGTTTACTTTTTAAGTTTAGAAGGATGTGACTTAACGCTTGCGTAGCATGGTCTCAGAAAGTGTTTATAATGTAGTACGTTCTTATTATAAAGAGCCTGTCAGTCCTACAACCTCTATGTTACTGTTAATGCTGGTCAGTTGTGATTAAATTCCTAAAGAGAGAGAGTATTATGAGGTATGTCTGACCCACACCCTAACCCACAATTTTCTGTCATTTCTTGAACTTATTGGTGTTTCTTTGTGGATCCCCTTTGGCCAACAGGAGGTCCATTCAGTCTGTTGAGGGGCTTATAGTTCTATTTTATTTTGTTTAGTTTATATTCCCCCTTTTTGGTCAAGATATGCCAGAGGCAGTATTGATAGTCAAGCGTTTATTTTAGTTTTTCCATATTGATGCTGGGGTGGTGTACTACATGCGCTGGGTCCATCATGTGGGCAGACACTTATTGACCCTTGAAACCCCTTTTAGGCAATATAACCACCAAAAACCAAAAGCCAAAAATTTAGGTTATAAAATTGATTTGTCTTTAAGTTTTACATGTTGAGTCATCAGCTATTTAGGCATATGTGTGTTTTTCTCTGATTTGGAGGGTATGACTTAATTTTACTCCTCCAAATCAGCTCTTACAATATCATGCACTCTTTTTTTCCATGATAGTCTCAGGGCCTGGAGGCTTAATTAAGTGATCTTAAATCCTAGAAGTAAAACAAAGCATAAAGAACTAGCAATATTTTAAAGAAAAAGGTTAGAAGTGCTGCCTTGTTCTGAGAATGGCAGGAAAAGAAGCTCACAAGGTAGCTAAACTGTTAAATTACTTAGCATCCAGGCATATAATAAATTACAGTAAGTTAAATAGAGGCAAAATCATTAAATGAGTATGTATGCCATTGTATACAGGCCTTGTCCAGTGTCAACTGCAGGTAGTTTATCTTGAAAGTCATCTTCTCCCAGATCTAAGGATGAGGATTTGATGAACTGGAATTTCATGTCAGATATTCACAGAAGTCATTGTCTTATTTAGATGAGATACATGCAACCAGGAGTCAAAGCTCTGAAACTTCGTAGTACAAAGATTAGCTAATAGCACCTCATAAGGACCTTTTTAAGGGGCTAAAGGTAGCGATACTGGAGTCCATGACCTGACTGGAAGTTGTAAAATGATTTTATAACTCTGCAGTGATGAATTTTTATAGGTTGATAAACTGCAGCAATAAGCCATAGACAACTTACAATTCAGTTTTGAAGATTTGTCTCAAAGATGTTAAAAGACTCAAAACATTTGATCAAAACAGATATCTTATATGAATTTTCTTATAAACATTTTTACAACTTACATAGACTTATCTATGACATGCTTTGACTTTGTTTTGTCCTGAATTTTCTTTTCTTAAATCATTAGTCATTTTGCTTAATCATGTAAGATTCTTTCTCATACTAAATTACTTTTTTAAGTTTTTAGCAAAAAAGACCTCTATAACATTTTTTTGCACCTCTCTTTATTACTGGTTTCTTTTATTTTGTTACATAAATAACTTTTGAATTAGACAAAATTTATTTTTATTAAGAATATGTTATGTTATTTTAAAATAATTTTTTTCTTTACCTAAAACACATCATACTTTGGAAAACATTATATGCAGAATTATGTATTACCTAGTTTTTTTTTCTGTTAATTTTTTTGAGATGGAGGCTTGCTCTGTTGGCAGGCTGATGTGCAGTGGCGTGATCTCAGCTCACTGCAACCTCCATCTCCTAGGTTCAAGTGATTCTCCTGCCTCTGCCTCCCGACTACCTGGGACTACAGATGTGTGCCATCATGCCTAGTTAATTTTTGTACTTTTAGTAGAGATGGGGTTTCACCATATTGTCCAGTATGGTCTTGATCTCTTGACCTTGTGATCCACCCGCCTCGGCCTCCCAAAGGCCTGGCTGTTAATAATGTTTAAAGTCTGTGAAGATCAGGTGTTCATTTAAGTAAGAATTTTAAACACCTAGGTATTTTGCCAATAACATAAAATTTAACTGTTTTATTAAAAATTAACAATATTAAATTAGTCTTATTTTTCAAAAAATTACACAAAGTTTATTCACCTTTTAGCTGGATTTATTGTCTTATAAATTTGATGCCACACCTTAAACCTTATAATATCTACCATAGATAAATATAAGTCTTATTTAACCAACAAAAATGTAGCTGACAATTCGGAAGATGCTTCTATTTTTATTTTATTAATGGTTTTGAAATCATTTCTATTTATCTAAAATTGCTAAATTTATGTGAACTTGAAAAGGATTTGGATTTATCAGTGTTTATTTACTTTTATGTCAATCTGATAGTATTTTAGATGTCACATATAACATAATACATGTACATAATGTATAAACATATCTAAATATATATACAAACAAATAAAGATCCAATAGCTTTTACCTCAGAATTTTTGCCAAATATAGCAATATAAATTCACCATTTTTTAAAATATAGCTGGATCTAAATTATTTTTCTGAACAAATTGAAACATTATCTAGGCTAAATTTTACTTTCCCTGATAGCTAATCCAGGGAAAGCTGTGGAGCAAAATTTTGGGTAAAGCAGGGTCTATGACAATTTGATTTTTTCAAAAGCCTCTTTTATTTTCTTGAGTTTCAAATAAGTTTCCAATTTTACATTTTAGCAAGATTTGGCTAAAATGTATAAGAAAAACAAAATCTCCATAGAGCCTTAAAATAGTGAATTTTATCTAAACACCAATAGCTGAAAAATGGCAGATTCAAAGAAGGAAGAAAAGAAAAATGGGAAATATGTAGAGTTTAGAAGGTTCTAGTTAACTCTATAGTTTCAGGTTAACCATTTGAGCTCTCAATTTGTCCTACTGTAATTTTCCCATTAGTTTAAAATGTGCATAAGAAGAGACTATAACATAAAACCATCTTGAGTCTCAGTCTAGAAAAGAGTTCACATGCTTTCTTCACCCACAAAGCTTAACAAGACATAGGAAATATTCTAGAGTCCCAAAGAGAATGGCAAAATCAGGGGCCAGAAAGTTGGAAATTGTTACTTCTCTAGTGCTGACAGGTGCAGCCTATGTTGCTGCTTTCTGACAATCATGTGAACTTGGTATTGTCTGGTAGAACCCCACTTTACAGATGGAATAGAGACCATGTGAAACACTTGCAATGCAAAGAATAACAGTAATCGCAGACACAAACACAAATGGTTTTAATACAGAAAGAGCACTCCAAACTGGTCCCCAAAAGGAGAGACTGAAGAAAAAGTCTTAGATCGTGTCTCAACTACAGACAGCACCACAAAATTAGCATAGGATGCTAAACCCAGATGGCACTAAGACTCAGAGAGTAGAGATGGAGAAGTCCCTAGAGTACTATAGTCAACGTACCCAGCTCTGAAGCCTGTCAACTTCCTCAGGGCCACTTTCTTGTGTTAGCAAAGTGTTGTAGGTCACTGATGGTGTTGTGGGAAGTCAGGGACCCTGAACGGAGGGACTGCCTGAAGTCATGGCAGAAGAACATAAATTGTGAAAATTTCATGGACATTTATTAGTTTCCCAAATTAATACTTTTATAATTTCTTATGCCTACCTTTACTGCAATCTCTGAACATAAATTGTGTAGATTTCATGGACACTTATCAGTTCCCCAATCAATATCCTTTTGATTTCCTATGCCTGTCTTTACTTTGAACTCTTAATTCCGTCATCTTCATAAGCTGAGGAGGATGTATGTCATCTCAGGACCCTGTGATGATTGCATTAACTGCACAAATAGTTTGTAGAGCATATGTGCTTGAACAATATGAAATCTGGGCACCTTGAAAAAAGAACAGGATAGCAGCAATGTTTAGGGAACAAGGAAGATAACCTTAAACTCTGACTGCCGGTAAGCTGCGCAGAAAAGAGCCATATTTCTCTTCTTTCAAAGCAAACAGGAGAAATATCGCTGAATTATTTTTCTCAGCGAGGAACATCCCTGAGGAAGAGAATGTGCCCCTGAGGGTAGGCCTCTAAAACGGCCGCTTTAGAGGTGGCCGTCTTTTACGGTCATAAACGAAAGGATGAAATAAGCCCCGGTCTCCTGTAGTGCTCCCAGGCTTATTAGGAGGAGGAAATTCCCGCCTAATACATTTTGGTCAGATCAGTTGTCTGCTCTCAAACCCTGTCTCCTGATAAGATGTTATCAATGACAATGCATGCCCGAAACTTTATTAGCAATTTTAATTTTGCCCCTTCCTGTGGTCCTGTGATCTCGCCCTGCCTCCATTTGCTTTGTGATATTTTATTACCTTGTGAAGCAGGTGATCTCTGTGACCCTCACCCTAGTCGTGCACTCTCTCCCCTTTTGAAAATCGCTAATAAAAGCTTGCTGGTTTTATGGCTCGGGACCATCACAGAACCTGCCAACATACGATGTCTCCACTGGACACCCAGCTCTAAAATTTCTCTCTTTTGTACTCTTTCCCTTTATTTCTCAGACCAGCCGATGCTTAGGGAACTAGAAAAGAACTCACTTTGGACATAAAGGAAATTCCTGGGACAAAAGCATCCTCAGCAGCCACCAAGAGGTCTCTGGAGTCCCCAGCTACAGGGTCTACTATTCACAAGCAAATGACATTTATGAACAGCAATTACTCCACATGGTAATGTGAACAGTCCTGGCACACTGCTGCCACCAATTGCTCCACTTGTTGGAAACCAGGCAGAGACAGCAGGCTAAGCTACTCGAATCACATAGTTCCTCACATAGGGCACCAAATGTGTAAGTGAACACAAGTCTGGCCACTTCCTCCTTGACAGCAAAAATAAAAGAAGCAAAGTGAGGTGAGGAAACCAACTTTGTTCAAATGCTAGCAGTTGGGAAATGGCCAGAATTGTGCTTCAAAAAGATCATTTAAAATTTTAGGGTTGGTCAAGGAGGTTTATAAAAGGACACTTGGTATGGGAAACATATGGGAGTGGTGTATGGTGCAGATCTGAATGTTTTGTCCTGATGGCTATCCTGAATTATTATCTACCTGTAATCCTAGCTGAAATCATCTGGATCGTGGACAGGTTGTAAATTACTTACTTTTAGATAATATCTAGGTAGGGAAGAGTTCCACAGTTGGATCTCCATGTCTGCTTGGCTTAAAATAGGCCTCAGGAGCTTCTGAACAAGCATGATATTAGGTAAGGTACAAGGGATTGTCTGATAGGAAAGGGAGAAAAATAAAAAAAAAATGTAGTACATCTGAAGGCTGTATTTTGAGTTTAGAGAAAATAAGTTTTAAGATGCACTTCATAGCTAAGATACTTATTTACAATGCAATCTCCTAAAAGTCCCATTTTGCATAGTAATATGCATGATAAACAAGTCCTTGCATATTAGCCTTTAGTTACTCTTCATTTTAGACAAGTATATGTTACATTAGGATATCCCTCCAAGTATGTTTTGAGTACATTTATAAATTTTAATCTGTAATTTTTTCATTAATTTTCATTTATAATTTTTCTTTTACCAAATAATGATTTAAAATATTTTTCTGTTAATTTTGTGAGAGATATATATACATACATATACATATATGTATATCAATAGACAGGTACACATAATTATACTATTGTTATACATTTCTATTTCTATAATAATGTAGGTTAGTGGTGGAATGATTTTTACAAAAGCAAACAAAGTCAAGTACTGAAATCAATCTGATTTCAATACTCTAAAACTACAATAATAGGAACGGTATGGTTGGTGTTGGTGTTAATACAAAAGTTAAAAATTGGGATTCCAATTTTGCGTATGCCCACACTTTCATGGCAATACAATTGTGAACAGATATTTTTTTCAACAACAAATAACTAAAAAAGGTGTTTAGCCAAATTAAAAGAAATAATTAATCCCTTACAACTATTTCTTTAGGTTTATACCCTTAAGCATAAAAGCTAAACGCACAAAATGACTAGAGGACATTCCTAGGAGAAAGTTCTTGACTAAAATATATGACTAGAAGTCAATGCTCTGAGATTTGGGGCTGCGGGTATTGTTACATTGCTTCATTGAGCTACCTGTTTACTACTATAGTTATATTAGCCTTTTCCAAAAAACATGGTGAGGAGGTAGGCAGGCACTTCAACTATTAAGTCAGTAGCACTGATAACTCAAACAGGCTTAAGAGGTAGTAGTGTTTTTCAGAAGTAATTAGATGCTTTGTAAACTTTATGACACCTCAAACTTGAAACACTAAATTCAGAGGGCAAGAAAGAAAATAAGATAATAAGGGTGAAAACATTATTTTAATAAGAGAAGTTATCTAAACTACATGTATATTATTTGAAGATTATATAAAGTAATACATTTTTAACTTCTCTTTTATAAATATCAACATTTCAAAACAGGACACATAGTTTTAAACCAATGATGGATAAGAGTTTTGTAGTATTACCACAATTATTTTTTTCAAACTAATTACAGATTAAAGTGAACCAAATTTAAATTGAATAATTCATCTAATAAGAAATTAACTTGCTAAATAACATGTGAAAACCTATTCTCTTCATAAGTAATCAAAGAAAGGAAAATTAAAACTTTGGATATATCTGTCTATCATGCTGGCAAACATAAAAGAATAGTAAAGAATGCCCATAAAGAGTCAGTAAAGTTTTAATTGCATAGGTTGCATAATCTATGAACCTCATTGCTATGGCTTCCATTTTTAATTGATGCATAGTTCTTCTTTGTGCAATTAAGCTAGCTAGTTATTTTATTCCAGTAATTACTTTTAAACAGTCAATCTTTATTTACTTTGTGGAAATTATTTTTATATACCATGATTTCCATGTCTTTGGTCTTTTGAGTTGATTTTTTTGGAGGGGTTTCATATAATTGATGTTGTTATTTTCCAAGTAAATAGATATGGTTAGTATAGCATAATATGTATATTTACTCAATTTTAATATGCATATTCCCCTTTTCATATTATTGGCCTTATATACAAATTGCTACTCTTCCTCTTTCATGTTAGAATTATCTTTGTTTTTCTGATTATTTATGTTCTTTTTTGTTGGGCTTATATAAATTTCTATAAACCTTATTCTTGAGTTTTGTTTTATATTACAGTCCAGGAATACTTGTCTGCAATGGGGTCTCATTTTTCTTGATAGATCAGGTACATACAGCACAGCTGAAAATTTGGCCTAATTTACTTACTTTACTTCTTCTGCATTCTCTTCTGCCACTGTGCCAGTCTGTAGGTTCACACTATTCTATAGGCCATTGCACTTACTTAACATGCTGTGTTGTGCTTCCTCTCCTCACAATTTATTTATTTTATCCCTATGCTATTATGGTCACTATCCCACTTTGAAGTTCAACTGAATATAAATCATTCCTAAATTCTATCTCTAGCCAGTCCTTTCTCAGAAATCTGAGATTCTCCCTGAAAACAGTTTTTTTTTGTTCATTCATATTTAAGTCATGATTTAGTCTTGACTAGTTTAATTCATAAGTGTAACCTGTATCTGCATCTCCATTGCCTCCTTGGTTGTTAAATGTATGATCACTTCATACCTCATGGCAGTGTTTCTCTTTTTCCATGATACTTCAGCTGTATTCAAACCTATTTGCTATATGTTGAGATTAAAGTGATCTTTCCAAAATGTTTATATGATCTAACCACTCACATTGTCATAAATGCTTATAACTTGCTTTACATTGCTGATAATTAAGTTAAAAATTATTATCTTTGCTAACCATGACATACTCACCTCAATAGATTACTTCATACTACACTTTACTTTCCTCTCAAGCCCGTATTATGGGCCTTTTTCAGTTTCTGCAACATCCTACTTCTCTCTCCCGTGAGACTTTTCTCACTTTCTTCTCATAATTAACTTCTCACTGTATTTTATTTTTCAATCTAATTCTAACTCATTCTTTAGAATTAATTGCTAAATTAAGGGCCCCTGATTTAATGCCATCTATGACTAGGGTAGGCTATCTAGTCAAAACTGTCCAACAACAACATACATTTCTCACTTGTAGGATTTGTAATCCCTGATAGATTTAAACTCGATGAAGGAAAACATGAGTATTCCCTGCTAAACTCTAAGGCTGTGCATAATCTCTATCAGGTTGAATTTATATTAGTAATAAAACATGACATTTTTATTATCATAAAGATAAACATTTTATTTTGGTAAAACTTTGTGTTATAAGTGTTAAATATAAAATGAAACTCACTAGTAATTGACATACTCAAATACTGATACAACAAATAGACACTGAAGCTGTTATTTCAACTTTCTATTCTCATATTTGAGTAAAATTATGAAATAAATATAACCAAATCTGAAATAAAATAATCACAGAGAAGAAAAAGAACATTTATAAAGCTAGCTATAAAGAGCAATCTTCCTACCCCTAAACATTTTACTATCAGTATTAATTAGGCATAAGCCTGAATTTTTTTTTTTTCCTCTTAGGTGCCCTGAAGTTGGTTGAATTATCATTTACAAATCTTGTTTGGTGGCTTGCTAAAAGTGTATGTAGGGCTATATGTCATACAGAATTCATATCAGGACACTAAAAGTGATTTGTGAACCTATTAAAAAATGTTTAATCATTCACAATAATATTACATTACTTATTAATAAATGTAATTGGTATTTTGAAATTGCTCATATCTAATATCTTTAAGAGTACCTGATTATTTTAGCATTATTGAGGTATAATTGTTATTAAAAGTATTATGTACATTTAATATGTACATCTTCGTGTGTTTAGACATATGTACCTACCCAACCATTACATTTCTTAGCCTCAATTTTCTGTCCCTTTATTTATGTTACACAATATGGCAACTCATATGAGCTTGCCATTTTGGATTACCCTTCTTATTTTCCCATATTTTGATTTAAGTACTTAATCTCTGAATAAGGGTCATGAAGACTTAAAAATTTAGTAGGGTGTAACTGCAAGCTATTGCCTAAGCATCAATGTCCCCAAATCATAGCTAATAAAAGATGTAATCTTGTTCAATTTAAAAAAACGCCAGCCGGGTGCAGTGGCTCACGCCTGTAATCCTTTGAGAGCCCGATGAGGGCGGATCACGAGGTCAGGAGATCCAGACCATCCTGGCTAACACGGTGAAACCCCGTCTCTACTAAAAACGCGAAAAATTAGCTGGGCGTGGTGGCGGGCGCCTGTAGTCCCAGCTACGCAAGAGGCTGGCGTGAACCCGGGAGGTGGAGCCGAGATCCGAGATCGCGCCACTGCACTCCAGCCTGGGCGACAGAGCGAGACTCCGTCTCAAAAAAAAAAAAATAAAAAAAAAAAGAAAAGAAAGAAAGAAAAGAAAAGCCTCAAAATATACAACCTGGAGATGTTTCAAAGGCAACTGCTATTACTCTAATTCAATTTTATTCATGAAATGATGTTTCTTGTAAAGTGAGTAATATATTTACTCAATCCTTCATTGATAGTCATTCACCGGAGTGATTTTTTATTTTTTTCTCGGAACGACAGTCACATTTAACATATATTGTTTCTTATGTATATATCTATATTTATATCTGTCTATCTAATTGTATGGCAGAAACAAACGAATGAGATTGTTAATGTGAAGAGTATGTGTATTTTATCTATAATTTACATTGCAGGATTACCTGAGAAAGGTGGAACAAATTACATGCATGCAAAGTTTATGTATATGCTTTTACCTGAATCTCTGAGAAGACTAACCATTATAGCTTTGTAAAATTGCTACCAGCTTTGTAAAAATATAACAATCTGATGTGTATGTAATGACATCTCATTTCTACTGTTTTTGCATTTCTTTGACTGTATGGCTTGCACTTACTTTTCATCTTACGCCATTCTCCTGCCTCAGCCTCCCGAGTAGCTGGGACTACAGGCGCCCGCCACCTCGCCCGGCTAGTTTTTTGTATTTTTTAGTAGAGACGGGGTTTCACTGTGTTAGCCAGGATGGTCTCGATCTCCTGACCTCGTGATCCGCCCGTCTCGGCCTCCCAAAGTGCTGGGATTACAGGCTTGAGCCACCGTGCCCGGCCAGTATTTTCATATCCTCTCTACAGAGTGAATGGATTAAACCCAAAAGCAATAAATGATGTATCATGAGTATGTCTTATGTAATGATTATAATATCAATTGTCATTAGGCCAACCTGTGTCTGCAAAAATGTATTCTCTTCATAAAATGTATGTATTATTGTATAATACATTATATCAATACCTATGTGTAGGTGTATGCATGTACCTATGCACAATCATAAACACACACACCCCATACATATATATGCAATGCTACATATGTGTTTACCATGCACTTTTGAACTCACTATTTCTAGGAAACAAACAAAAATAGGGGTTTATTCTAATTGATTCAAATATTTACTTCTAGTTTACTTAGTCTTTGTAGATACATGAAAAAAACCCAACAGAACACTCACCAATTACTTTTTTAGGATGGTAAATTTGAAGTTTTTAGACCGATGCCAGAGTTTACTGGTTGTTTTTAAACACAGAGAGGTGAATTGGACTATCTTTGTTTTATATCTCTTATCGCTAACATTATATTTAAAAATGAAGTATAAAATTGCAGCTTAGGGCCGGGCACGGTGGCTCAAGCCTGTAATCCCAGCACTTTGGGAGGCCGAGACGGGCGGATCACGAGGTCAGGAGATCGAGACCATCCTGGCTAACACCGTGAAACCCCGTCTCTACTAAAAATACAAAAAAAAAACCTAGCCGGGCGAGGTGGCGGGCGCCTGTAGTCCCAGCTACTCCGGAGGCTGAGACAGGAGAATGGCCTAAACCCGGGAGGCGGAGCTTGCAGTGAGCTGAGATCCGGCCACTGCACTCCAGCCCGGGCTACAGAGCAAGACTCCGTCTCAAAAAAAAAAAAAAAAAAAAAAAAAAAAAAAAAAAATTGCAGCTTAAGAAATAATAGCTCCTAATGCTCTTAAGTCACTATCACATTAAATCTTGCACATTTTGAGGAAAATAGGATTTTTTTTCACTATGCATAAGTGTTTTATCACAAAGAACATAAAAACACATATAAACAGGGTTAACATTTTTTTTTTCTTGATAATCCAGGAAAGACTATGTTCTAGTATCAGCCAAGTTTTAACAAAACATTTTATCTTTTTTTCATAATATAGATGACCCCTTTGTAATACAACTTTCTACTTTGATGATGTCAAAGCAAAAATTGTATCAATATTACACAGGCAAGGAACATTTTATTCAAGAGGACAGATGAGAACTCAATTTGAACTCAACTACAATGGAATAAAGGCTGGAGGATTTTAAAAGTTGGTGAAGGAGGTGGGGGAGTGGGGGAGATCATAAGCTGTTTTTGCTAGTAGGTGTTCCCAAAGGAAAAATAAACTAGCCCATATCTTTATCACAGGAGTGGTATGCCCGCTGAAGTTAGGCTCCTACACTCCTACAAAGACTGGGAGATAGGAGTGCTATCATTCTTGATATTTACATTTCAAGAAGATGGCTCCCAGATCCTGCAGAAAGAAATTCCTGGCTTTAAATACTAGTGAGAGACTTTTAAATAGATTTACATACATCTCAAAGGAACAGATAATGAATTTATAATTACAAGTTTTCCAAAAAATGTTCTAAGAAAAGGGAACTCAGAGATTAGAAATAGGAAAAAGCCTGTCTAGAGTTCAGTCAAGCTGAGAGGAACATTAAGGCTGCCTTGATTCTAAAATTATTCTATTTCTGCAGTAGACAATATAGTAGTGACTAACCACTTGTGGATACTGAGGTCATGAAATGTGGGTATTATGACTGAGTCATTGAACATTTCCTTGTATTTCAATCTAGTTGAGGTAAATTTTAATTAGTAATAAGTAGCTAGTGGCTGGGCAATACATACACATGGCATGTACATATATATATATACATGGAAACATAATCAACGGTTATTATCTTGAACAAAAGTAAAATCTTAAGTTAAAAATGACACATAATTGATATATAAAGCACCTGCCTTTACATTTAGGATAGCTTATGTACTAATTTGCATTGCTACTCTTTATTAGTTATTTGTTGTCATGTGATTTCACTTATGATGAATAATCAAAAGATTCACTAACTAAACACACCGTGACTTATTAATTTGCAAATATTTGTTTTCAATTATTCATTTTCCACACACCCAAAGGGTGCCAGTGCATGAGGAAATTCCATGAGAGAGAAAAGTAAATAAACTTCCAAATTTTGCATTTCTGCCTTGGTTACAACATCATTCCACATTCAGTGCTGGAGCTGCACAGCACTCTATTTCAAAACCAACCTTTCTATAAAAAAGGAGTCTATCTATTGTTTATCACACTTTTTTTCTGAATTAATGATATGGGTAAATACCCAGTCCCATGATTTTTTACCCATTGCTTAATCCAGTTTTGTTGTAGGAGATATAAATTTCCAGCAGAAATTACTCTGTATCCTCATTCTTTCTTTTCTCTTCCTTTTGTTTAGGAGAGATATATACCGCTATCCCAAGGTAAACCTGTGCACCACTGTTAGCATCCCCTTTCATAGCTATGTTACCAGGACCTGGATTTGCCATCAATTCCTCTCCCACCTGTAATGTCAACTGCTCTTTCCGCTGACTCCTACTTCCAACCCAAGCCTAAAATCAAATTGACGTTTTTCCCAGCCAGGAATGACAGAAACCAATAGTGGCAGCAAGAACAACAACTAAAAAAACAACAGACACTCTCGTGGTTAAGGAAGTTGCTCCAATTTTCATGTGTTGAAATACATATAAATGCATGTAAGAATTATAAATACATATAAGACTTAAGGACAGTCTACATTCCCAGAATCTTTTATCAAACATCTTCTAGAAAAAGCAAACAAGCAAAACAAAACAAAACCAAGTTTTACTTACAGATACAAAGGTAAAAATCCTAAGAAACAAAAAAGAAAGAGAGACAGAGGGGAGAGAGAGAAAAGAAAGAAGAAAAGAAAGAAAGAAAAGAGAGGGAAGGGGGGAGGGGAGGCAAAAGGAGTAGGAGAGGGGAGGGGAAAGGGGTAGAGGGGAGGAGAGGGGAAGAAGGGGAGGGGAGGAGAGGGGAAGGAAATACCAAAAGCTTATTGTAATATTCTCAAGTAGAGTGTATAGCAAAAATGAAAGAATGCTTTATCATTTATTAATGTAATTCATTATTTTATTAAGGAAGGAAAATACGTGAGAAGTTAGAACTTCATCCTAAAAGACAGTACAACCTGGAGAAGAAAAGCTCAAAGTGTAGAATCAGATAATAGAAGTTTAGAACTTGACTTTACCACATCCTTTCTGTGTCACCCAGGCCACATTTTCTAACTTCTCTGTACCTATTTCCTTTTCTGTGAAATTGGAATAGCAATATTGCCTCAGAGTTGTTTAGAAGACAAAATGTTCTTTAAAATTTACAGCATTTTATTGAGTATCTGACCCATGATAAATCCTCAATACACATTAAATAGTATTAATGTTATATTACTTAATGTATGCATGAATGTATTTTCTTTCTACTTCAGCGTCAAGCTCCTCTGGTCCTTCCTTACTCACTTCCCTACTACTATCGTGGACAAACTCATTCATTCCCAAAAGATTGCTTTTCAGATTTGACCGGCAAATCTTTGTTACAGCCTAGATCTCTATCAAGTTTCAGTCTCATCTGTGTTCCCAACTGCCTATTAGTATAACAACTAGGTTGTCTTTCCAAAAATCAATACATCAAATCTAAGATAACTACCACTGTCTGCCCTTCCTTCATTAACACCATTTCAGCTTGTTACTTAGGCATTCTCTACCTTGGTTAAAGCAATCATGGTCCTGTCTCTCAAATTAAAAATCTCAGAAATACTTTTTTTTTCTCCCTTACCAAAATAATACTGCTGTTGTTCATATAAAATAGACAGAATGGATAAACAATAACCTAGGACAGTCTTTGGCACTTTCCTGGGAACCAAGAGCAAGCATTGGTTCCTTAATAATGACTGAAGGAGTATAACAAGAAGTCACCAATGAAATGTGCATTTGTTCACCTGTCACCTTCTTTTCATTTCATTTTTCATCCTATGGTTTGAATCAGGCTCTATAAACTCCTTCCCAGGGTGTACAATTTGCCTCTGATTTTCCAGCTTCCCAATTAATCTTTCATTGCTTAAAATATGCAATGGGATTTATTTAAAATAGTTTATGCTTTAAAACTTTTTAGTAGGTTATCGAGGCCTTCAAAATCATTATCTACCATATTTTTCTCTCTTCTGTCTCTTGATTTTGATGTACTCATTTTACTTTCTGATGACTCCCAAACTGATACAACAGTTTGTTTCCAAACAACTCAGGACATTTCTCACATCTTGGCTCTACATTCACTGGTCTCCATTTCCTGAATAGCTTTCTCCCTTTTCCCATATGTATAAATACTGATTTTACCTTCCTTGAGGCCCAGATAAAGCGTTATCCCCGCTATAAAAATACATCTTTCCTCCTCAAACTAAATATATTTTTGCACTAAAATTAATTTCTCCCTCTATATTCCAAAAGCATATGTCTTATAAAATTATCAATGTTTTAATTCTTTTATTGTTTCCTAGTAGAGAGATAACTCTTATCAAATGTGTATTTTTTTTTAAATCTGTACATCGACATAATTAATATGACTTGCCTTCACTGATCCTTAAGTAAATAATATTTTGAAATTTGTGCATCATTCAGGAAAACATACTATTTAATGTTATTATTCACTTTTGAAAACAATATACAGTCTCCAGTAAAAAATTTTATTTATTTCTTAACTTTAATGTGAAGATCAAGATTAAAAAACAAAATATTAACATACCTATATACCTATGCATTTAATACCTTAACTATAATTCAATATATTATAAGTAATTATAAGAGATTTAAAAAATTTTATCAGACACTCAAGTATTAAATTTTCATACTCATTCTACTCTTTCTAGTAAGCTCTAGCATTTTAGGGGTTGGGCTGCCATCTGGTGGAAATTTTAAGTCTTAACTAAAAAATCCATCTTTTGGTGTAGCTTACTCATTTATGTTTTGTTTTGTTTTGTTTGTTGTTTTTTGCTTTTTTTTTTTTTTTTTTTGAGACGGAGCCTCACTCTGTCTCCCAGGCTGGAGTGCAGTGGCCGGATCTCAGCTCACTGCAAGCTCCGCCTCCCGGGTTTACGCCATTCTCCTGCCTCAGCCGCCCGAGTACCTGGGACTACAGGCGCCCGCCACCTCGCCCGGCTAGTTTTTTGTATTTTTTAGTAGAGACGGGGTTTCACCGGGTTAGCCAGGATGGTCTCGATCTCCTGACCTTGTGATCCGTCCGTCTCGGCCTCCCAAAGTGCTGGGATTACATTATGTTGTTATTATAAGCATGTTAATAAACATTGTGGTTGCACAGGAGAAAATGTACTAAATTAAATTAATGAGCTGAAATCTAATAGAAAATAAAATCAAACATACTTAAATTAGACAAGTATGCATTTCTGCTTGCCTTAACCATCCATTTGTACCACAATAAATTTAATATTGTGAATATAAAGAAGGCCATAAAAACTCAACAAATAGACAAACAGGCAATTGGTTACTGTGTGAACACAATTAAGATTTTTTTAACCCTAAGTTATAAACCAAGATTTGCTTTTACTGTCATGCAATTACAAAACCTCTACGTAAGATTCAAAAGGAACCACAGGTAGTCACGAAAAAATACACTGGGAACAGATTACGTTCTATTTCATTTCTGATTACCCAATTGCACATTCATTTCTCAATTATTTTTTCTTGAAATACCTTGTTTGGTGCAGTAATACCTTGCCGTTTATTTACTGTACTTAATGAAATACAACTAGAGTAGATAAACTCAGAACCAAATGTAAAAATGAGTACTCAGATATGAAATAGAATATTGTCAAATATTGTTTTAGTAAGACTCATATACAACCATTTCAAAACTGATTATACCTAAAAATTTTAAATGAAATTGTTGAAGATAACTCTTGGTTGGTAGAGTCGATATGTTAATATTCTAGAGTGCAGATCACATCCTTAGTTTAATTATTGACACCAACTCACAGGAGATGCATTTTTATCTAATGAGGGTGTTATTCTTGTTGGATATATTTTATTTACAAAAAATTAAAATTTAATCTCACCATAATAGGATGTTTGCCTAGACATGCTAGGCTTGACAGAGATTATTTATGATTCTGAAAATGTAACTAAATTGCACAAAGCCCTTGAGGAACCTAAAAGCAGAATGTGTTAGAGAAATGAGGGATACATTGTGAAGCAAGAAAGCTCAAGAGCAGTTCCAGTTCTGTTCTTAATTAACAGTATGGTTTAAATAATAATAATAAAATAATCATAATCATAAGCCACATTGTAAAGCAGTTTTCATATCACATATTGTTGAATCCTCACAACAATGAGACAATAAGCGTTCCTTTACTATTAGTTTTGTAGCAACTACAAAACAGGTTCAGAGATACAAAATAACTTTGCCAAGTGCAAACAGCTAGTACATGCCACAGATGGAACGTTCAGCCAGACTACTGGGATTCGGCTTGCTCTTTGAAAAACAATATTCTGTGAATCCTATTTAGGATTTTAGTTTCCTATTCAGGTGAATCATAATAGGTTTACTTTATTACAGAACCAATTAGTATTTTAAAATTACTTAATCTGTATTTGTTTTGTTAGGATTTAACATATATAAAAAATGATACATAAAAATATATGTGCCTGGAAAAAATAAGGTACAACAAAGAGCCATGGCTATAACTATAATCAGTATTCAAGAAGCCTCCACCAATTCATCTGTAAATATGAAACCTCTCTGCAGCTGACCTGGGTGTAAACTTTACACTAAAATTTGATAATTATCTCCTTTTTTTTTTTTTTTTTTTTTTGAGACAGAGTCTCGCTCTGTTACCCAGGCTGGAGTGCAATGATGTGATCTCGGCTCACTGCAACATCTGTCTCCCAGGTTCAAGCAATTCTCCCTCAGCCTCCTGAGTAGCTGGAATTACAGGCGCCCACCACCACACCCGGCTAACTTTTTGTAATTTTTGTAGAGACAGGGCTTCACTATTCTGGCCAGGCTGGTCTCGAACTCCTGACCTTGTGATCCACCCACCTCAGCCTCCCAATATCGCCTTTTCAACAAACATTATACACCTTTGTATTCATCCTTAAAGTTAATTTTGTTTTGTCTGTTATGCTTATTAATGGTAATATATGTTTTTATTTGACATCTTGTTTCAGTCAAGAGGTTTGTGAAAATTGTCTTAGATAATTTTAGATATTAGAGATGCCATTTATTTTTATTGCTCTATGGTAATTCATTGTATCAATAAGAAATATTTATTTTGTAATTGATAGACATAGGATTTTCTTCTAGTTTAAGTCTATTATGATAAAATCCAGTGGGATTTCTGTGTGACAAGTTATGTACATCTTCCAAATTAGTATACAATTATATCCTAATTACCAAAATGATTGTACCAACTTATTCTCTTATCCACACTTCACAGTGAAATTTTTTGTTTCATTTTTTGCCACTCTCATGGTTGTTTTAATTTGTTTCGCTTTTATGCTTACAAGGTTGAACACACCTTTTCATAGAATTATAGAATACATAATCCACTTTTGTACTCATTTAAAAATACTATGCTATGTATTTCTCTTACCCATTTATAGCAATTCTAAACATATTTGGAATGCAGATTGTTTCCAAGCAAAGTAAAGAATAAAGCGTGTTCTGGGGAAAATAGAAACGAATATAGGCTGGGTGCAGTGGCTCACGCCTGTGATCGCAGCACTTTGGGAGGCCGAGGCAGGTGGACCTCCTGAGGTCAGGAGTTCGAGACAGTCTGGTCAACATGGTGAAACCTTGTCTATACTAAAAATATAAAAATTAGCCTGGGGTGGTGGCGCATGCCTGTAATCCCGGCTACTCGGGAGACTGAGGCAGGCGAATCGCTTCAACCCTGGAGGCAGAGGTTGCAGTGACCCGAGATTGCGCCATTGCAATGTGGTCTGGGCGACGAGTGAAATTCCGCCCCAAAAATAAATACATAAATAAATACATAAATAAATACATAAATAATGCAAGAAGCTAAGGGGCAAGGGAATGGGTACCGGAAAGATGGCAATTCACTGTAAGATGATCACCACGGCAATGACAAAGTATTTAGTAAAAACCTCACCATAATACATACACGCATGTATGTGTGTGCATGCAAGTATAATGCCAGGTTCATAAAGAACAACAGGTAGCAATGTAGGAACAGCTGGCAACAGGTTACATTCTATTTCATTCTGATTGCCCATGTCCACGTTCATATCTGAGTTATTTCTTCTTGAAATATCTTGTTTGATGTAGTAATAGCTTGCAGTTTACTGTACTTAATGAAATATCACTAAAGTAGATGAACTCAGAGACAAATGTACAAGTGAATAATCAGAAATGAAATAGAATATTGTCAAAAAGCTCAGAGACCTAAAAAATTTTCAACCACAATATAATATGAAACATTATTAAGATGTACTTTGATAACAAGGGAGGATCAAAGTCAACCTTTAAGGATCAATTCAAGGGTATTAACAATCTTTCTATTGTTAATACTTTTGAATGGATTATGGTAGAGCTCAACAGATTTTTTCAATTGGAATAAAAATGATTCAGGAAATGATACTAAAGGTGCACCTTGACCTCAAAGTCTGATAGTCTCATGGTTTCTGCAAGTAAGTTGAGAAAGAAAAAGAAGTTTTGGAGCACAAAAAAGCAGAGGAATGTTGCAAGACATTTGTTTTTAAACAAACAAACAAAAAAACAAAAACTGAAATGAATGTTTATTGGCATATAAAACTAAGTAAAATAGAATAAAAAAAACCTACCATGTATATAGAGAGGAAAGCTACCATTATAACCAGAACTCTGGATATAAATATCTCCATTTCTATAACATTGTTTGAGTTAACGGTCTACAAATAGGAGGTAAACGACAAACACCTAAGCTCTTAAGGAGGGCACATTGTTCACTTCAGATATGACAAAGAAAGTAGTGGAAAAAGAAGATCCTTCCCTTCCCTCCTCTACTTTTCTCCCCTCTCTTCCCCTTGCCTACCCTCCCCTCTCCTCTTCTCCCCTCTCATCCCCTCCCCTGCCTTCCCCTTCTTTCCCCTCCTCTTCCCTTATATAGAAATAAAGACCATAGAGAATAGTAGATTTAGGAATTTATCCCAGAGAGAAGATCTGGATCTCTAACAAAGAGTATGACCCAAACACTATCATAAAATAGGTCACCTTTAATTCCGACTAGAGTTACAGAATTGCTATTAACCATAAATTCTTTTATTCTCTCATTAATCTTCTTTTTGAAAGAGTATTTCAGTTTCATTGTCCGGATTCCTCCAATTCTACTTGGTGTATGTGGGGATAATTTCTTTCCCCATTCACTTCCATGTCTTTGGCTCTAGGGTTGGGACACTATCACTGGATAAAACATTTACAGTATATTTTGCCTGGATGAAGAATCCTAACCATAATATCTAGTGAACAGACAGACCAACTGTGATAAGGATCCAAGTTGTTCAACCAATCTTTCCAGTTTTATTATTTGCAGAAACATGGTAGGCATTTTTGAAGTTTTCTTTATTAAGGAAGTTTTGTGATGTTTTCTGTCTCCATATGACTTGCTTTAGCCAATGTGGTATAATCAGGAGTGATATGGCTCACTTTGGGCCCAAATCATTAAAAGCCAGTTAATAATTCACCGCTTGCACTTCCCACAGTTCTGGTGATTACACATGCTCATGTCAACAAGCCTCCATTATCTCACATCCCTGAGTAACTCTTTGGGCAGATTGATCTAATAATCTACATAGGACATGTACTTGAAATGCAAACTTTCCATTTGTCAAACAAGCAAAATTTTGAAGTTGTTTTATACTGCAGAATTACTGACCCCACTGTGACTGTCAGAATAACAACATGTGTTTTCATTTGTTTCTGTAATAACTGTGCTACCCTATCTGATATCTTCTGAATAAAAGGATATCTAAACACCTGGACTCTGTCATAATCTTTCCTTCCAAATGTCATGTTATTGTTTCTGTATTTTAAATCCCTCTCTTTTAAATATACTGTTTTTAATAGTCAAGGCTTATTAACCATTACCCATCTGTCCCACTCTTATTTTTATTCTCTAATCTACCTCAGAACTTTTATTGGAAATTTCTTTCCACCTGCCCAAATATTGAATACTAAGTTTGGATTTGTAGGTGGTAGGTATGGCGTAGACTAGACTATCTTTACATAAAGTGAAATTAAGCCTGGATTAAGTTTTATGATATATTCAGGTTGCTTCTATTGAGCATCAAAAATAATTATTTGATTCTGTCACTAAAGAAAAGAAAAAATGTGTCCAAACATTTTGTCTTACCTCGTACAAACCAACAATTTATTAGTTTATTTATTCTTTCTAAAATTTGGTTTACAGAAAGATAAATACAGTTTCAGGAAAATATTTGAAAGGGTTAGAGAATAATTTTTACTTACTACTTTCACTAGGGATGTAAGACCACTTTGAATCAAGCAGGGACTTGCAAAATGTGTTCTGAAGGTTAGACCAATCCGGTTGAGAAGGACGTTTTGATTTATTAATCAAATATGAATCAAATAGCTGGCTGATTGTGGATTAATGATTTAAAGTAATACTTCTTTTAATTATGATCATAAATGACCTTAAAGAAGTTCTACGGGGCCAATTATTACCACATATTATGAGGAAGTAAACAAATTTGCCGCTAAATTTTTCTCCAGTGAAGTGAGTTGTACCGTAGTTTATCTTATTATTTGATATTTACAACCCAACTGTTGATGGTTACCAATGAACTTTTACTACTTCTGTGTTTTATGGTTACTGAAAGAAATACAATTTAATGATTGAATGAAATGTGTAGCCAGTAGTTAAATCACAGTCACACATTTAAATAGTTATTTATAAAGATACACATTTAGGATGCAAATGAATTCCAAAGTTTACTCATTTTCTAAAGAATTTATCTTTTTTTACTGGTTGCGGGTGAAGATTAGTGTATTAATAATTTTCTACCTATTTTTTTTCCTCTAGAAGTTGCAATGTATCTTCAAAATTTTTCAAGTTTATCTTGCTTATATTCTCAGGATCAACTCTAAGTCACTTTTTCCTATCATCATTTCCAAAGTTTCCATTATGTTTTTAAAGTACATCATCTTTTCCTTATACTCTCTGGGATAATTTTGACTTTCCTAATTGATTCAAGTATAACATAATAACACATGTAAAACACTGGACTGTAATGTAAATGAAATAATGTATAGAAAGAAAATGAAAATTTCTGTTTTGAAATTCTCAATAGTTGACTTTTTTTTTTCCAGTGGATAAATTAAAATTTACTTATGAGGACGAATCACATTATCTTTTTATTAGAGGGTAAAACCTATTAAGCTCAAAAACTAGTAAAGGATTTCTGTGTTTATGCAAACATAAAATGGAAATCATAGACTAGAATATGAATGGAGAACTTCCATGAGAGGCCAAGCTGTCCAGATGAATAATGTGAGAATTGTCTGTTTGTGATGTTAGTTGCATTTTTACAGATTCTCTTAAATTTAACAAAAGTTGAACCTACAAGCAGAGATGAACAAATAAAATTATTATTTTGTTCTCTTCTCTTTGGTCCAATGCCTGTCACTGGAAAGGCTGAATTCCAAATTAAGGGGAATAATCAATACAACTATCTCTGGAAGAAAACAGGTTGGCGGTTCTAACAAGGTAGCAGGTAAGGAAGTAAGCAAAGTTGCCCACATTAGAAGATCTCTGGTGGAGTGTCAATTAAGAATTTCCGGCCGGGCGCGGTGGCTCAAGCCTGTAATCCCAGCACTTTGGGAGGCCGAGACGGGCGGATCACGAGGTCAGGAGATCGAGACCATCCTGGCTAACACGGTGAAACCCCGTCTCTATTAAAAAATACAAAAAAACTAGCCGGGCGAGGTGGCGGCGCCTGTAGTCCCAGCTACTCGGGAGGCTGAGGCAGGAGAATGGCGGGAACCCGGGAGGCGGAGCTTGCAGTGAGCTGAGATCGGGCCACTGCACTCCAGCACGGGCGGCAGAGCGAGACTCCTTCTCAAAAAAAAAAAAAAAAAAAAAGAATTTCCAGTATTGGCCGGGCGCGGTGGCTCACGCCTGTAATCCCAGCACTTTGGGAGGCCGAGACGGGCGGATCACGAGGTCAAGAGATCGAGACCATCCTGGCTAACACGGTGAAACCCCGTCTCTACTAAAAAATACAAAAAACTAGCCGGGCGAGGTGGCGGGCGCCTATAGTCCCAGCTACTCGGGAGGCTGAGGCAGGAGAATGGCGTGAACCCGGGAGGCGGAGCTTGCAGTGAGCTGAGATCCGGCCACCGCACTCCAGCCTGGGTGACAGAGCGAGACTCCGTCTCAAAAAAAAAAAAAAAAAAAAAGAATTTCCAGTATTATTTAATATGCCATATAAAAATTTCAGTGTCTGAATTGTACTTTGCATATGTTGACCAGAGATCTTTATTACATTTTGTTAAACGCCATAACTTTAATTTTTGTGTACTTTAAGTTACCGAAATACACATTTGCTTCAAAATGGCATAGTTTACCATAGGAGAGGGAGAAACTAGTTAATAAATGACCAAGAGATATTTGCAGAAACTTAAAAATTATTTGGGATTTGTCAGAAATGTTGGCAAACTATACACATAATTAAAAGTCAAGATATTGTTGTGGGACATTACTTAGTGTCTTCTGAATGCTAGGAAATTTGGAAACACTTTATGTAATGAGTGATCTATTTTCAAACACTAATACCCTGACTAATTTGTAACATCTTAGGCAAACTCCTCCTTTGCTTACCATTCCCACTGATTTATTTATCATCCTTCACACGAAAACTTCTACAAACAGTTGTCCCCATGTACCCCGAACTTCCTCTTTGCCTCATTCCCTCATGGCCTACTTCAATCTGGCAGCATTTTACTAAATTTTTAAATCAACTCATTAATAACATCTGAGGCTAAAATTATTGGACACTTTCCTGCCTCATTCTATTTGAATACTCTTAACATTCACTCGTTACTATTCCTTTCCTCTCCACAAACTTCTCTCCATTTTCCTACCTATTTTCTACTCTGTTTTCATAAAAATTCAGAGCTGTGGGCCTCAATCTACTATGGAAAACTTTCCATTATCCAATTTTTACATAATGAATACCTCAGACTTTTTCTTCCTTTATCCTACTATATACTGTCTCCCTAGTTAATTTGATTTTATATCATTAGTTTGCCCTTATAATCATTGCATTCCCCTCCAATAACATATCTAATAATTCAATATTCCTGTTTTTACTACATACTAAATATTCCTGAAGTCTTTTCTTTATCTAAACAGCCACTTACTTAACTCAGCTTGAGTCCCTATAACTATCTCTTCTTCCAGAAAGGAAGGCTTCCCACAATTACTCCACCTCCAGACCAATTGAATTTCTATGCACACCCAAAGTGTTCTTAAAAAGACTCAGATCATGTCACTTCTAAACTTGAAACCCTGCAGCAATTTTCTGTTTTAAGCCTCAAGTCTAAAATCATTAACCTGTTCTGTAAGGTGCTAACTGCCTCATGTCAACTTCTCAGCTTTTTCTGTTTCATTCTCAGAATTCTGAAAGAGGCTGCTGTCACAATGGTATATTTCTATCCCCTCAAATGTACCAGGCTCTTTTCTTTCTGCTTCAGGTCTTTCATGCTTGCTCTTTCCTTAGCCAGGGATACTTTTTGATTCTGAGTCCACTTTAAATATGTTATTTCAACCAATATATCCTGGGCCTATTTCCGTATTCTTTTCTAGAGAAAATGTCAGAATTATACCCAAATTTATCTAAATAATTTTATGTTGCTGTCAATCTTCTTCATTAAATTGAAAAGTCATAAAAGCAAGGATCATTTCTCACTTTTTCACCACACTAACACCACACTTTGCAGATAGTTGACTTAAAATTCATATTTCATTAAGTGAATGAATTTGTGAATAGTAGAACAAAAATCACAAATATAAGGCAGATAGTGAAGTACATTTTGAATGTTTAACATTTAGTTCATGCTAAGAAACATTCATGCTAAGAAAAATATTAATAATTTTAAAGGTAATAACGGCTTACATTGATTGTACAGTCATTAAGAGTCAGGCAATCTTCCGATAACACAGCATATTTTAAATCACTCAATTTATTGGTAACTTTCTAGCTCAATTCTCCAAAATTCACCACATTTTTCACCCTTATTTCCCTAACTACATTTTCACTTTCCTTTTACCTCTCTGTAAGGCATGACTGTGTTAATTTTCTCAGTAAGTGTCATCTAATACAAATAGATAAACAATGTATTAGAGCTCCATTTTCTCTGTCACATGAAAGAGTGTGATGGATATTTCTTTTAGTTAAAATCCGTAAGTGTTTGTAATAGTGCTGTGAATACAGTGGATGCTCAGTAAATAGCAGGCTGGTAAAAAGAATGAGGAGGTATTCCTCATTAAAATAACTGGAATTCAATCAGCATTGTTTAACATCCCCAACAATTTGTTTCTGGAAGCTTAAAATAAGAGTGTAACTGTGATTACAAAAACAAAAACTTATTTTAGTCAAGACATTATTCACTTTTGAGTAGTTTAAATTTGATATTAGAAATCAATGAAAATGGCTACTGAGAAAAAGATATGGGTCAGACTGTTACAGTAAAACATCTTGGTATATTAAAAATGTATGATGTCAGTAGGGCTTCTATTTCAAGGCTGTGGGAAAGCATTTACCAAATCTAAAAGTAAGAATGAAGGGGCCTTTTGGAAAGGCTTAGGAAAATAACAATGTATAGTCTGAAAACTGGATCTTCTAAGAAGATTCTCTGATGGAACAATAGAAAGCTAGAAAGAAGGTTTGCAAATCATTTCTTGGCTCCATGTCTCAGGCTACCTGTGACAAACTCAATGATCGCAGTCTGATTGTGTGGCAAGTGAACATTTGGTATGATTATAGAATGGTTTTAACGAAGGAAAACTAGTGTGTAAAGTGTGAAGAGGTTTAGCACTTCAGGTCCCTTTGGTCTAATAAAATATATAATGTAATTTAAAATGCATTGTTCCTAGAATTAATTGCACAGTAATACTTGGAGTCAAGAAACATGTAACATTCTTGGAAATATGACCTAGGTTATGACTCAATAAATAGTTTAGATGATTGTGCTCTCTGTTGCATGAATGAAGCCATAAAATCTCAACTTTAAATATAATTATGATAACAATCATTTTGTTAATATACTGTAGTTGATTACCTAGTGAATTACATTCATTGTAGATCAAAATACATGCTCAGCATAGGAATGTCTTCTAGCTGAAATAATGACATTTTAACAAAAAGACTTCAGAAATGGTCAACTGAAAGGCTTTATATATATATATATATATATGTATGTAATATATAGATACACATATATTAAATATATAAAATGTATGTGTACATATACATATATATATTTGGGAGATGGTCTGGCTCTGTAGCCCAGGCTGGAGTGCAGTGGCATGATCTTGACTCACTACAACCTCTGCCTCCGGGGTTTGAGTCATCCTATCACCTCAGCCTCCAAAGTAGCGGGGACTACAGTTGTACATGTGCAGCTAGTTTTTGTATTTTTTGCACAGACAGGGATTCTCCATGTTGTCTAGGTTGTTCTCTAATTCCTGAGCTCAAAGTATTTGCCTGCCTTGGCCTCCCAAATTGCTGCGACTATACGAGTGAGCCACTAGGCCCAGACAAAAGGCTTTATATGTTTTACATAAAGGCCGTCAGATTTAAAATACATCATTTCACACTATGCACACTTGGAAGCATTTGGAAGAATTCTCAAAATTGGTCTTCTTAGTTTTCCTGTTTCCTTAGATAATCTGTGTCGGACTATCTGAAAGGACTTACTTTAAAGACTCTTAAAAGTATTCCTTATTTGAATGAAAGTTAACAACAAATATTTGCCTATTTTATGCCATAGTAATAACAAATCTTTCCAACTTACATATATACCAATATCAGACAGGTTAAAATACATATGATTATTTAAAGTATTTATTTCAATATAATTTATTTTATTAAAGTGTGGTTTATTATGTATAATGGATAATAATTATATTTGAATACATAAGTTGGCTTAGAAAATTACCAAAATCCAAAACAGTCAAACTTTTTTTACATTGGGGTACCTGATTTAGGTAAAAACAAAACTAAAACAAAATCTGCTGTGCCATTTAAGGTAGTTAGAAAACATTCTGTGCCATTTAGGGCACAGCCAAAACTATATCCCCAAAGTCTTCAATCTCTGTTACACTGCCTATATTCAAACCAGGGAATTTAAAATTATCTTGGGTTCCACTAAGACATATTCACTTTCTATTGTTTTGTAGCAAATTGCTGAAAATTAAGTGGCTTAAATAATTTTTGTAGGTTAGAAGTCCTTGTAGGCTCAACTAGGTTCTCTGTGAGAGTCTCACAAGAGCAAAATCAAGGTGTTGGCTCAGCTGAACTCTTATGTTGAGACTCTGGGGGAAGAACTCACTTCCAACTCATTTAGGTTGTCTGTATAATCTATTCCCTGCAGCTGGAAAACTTCAGTCCCTTTTGCTAGTTAACTATCTGCAGACATCTCTGTCAGCCTCTAATGCCATTCTCAAGTTTTCATATACCATAAAAGAAAAATTACATGACTAGTGAAAAATACAAGAGTGAATTTATTCAGGACTATTGGAACAGTGGAAAGAGATTATTAAACTATGCGAGAAGGATTGAATTTAACTCTACTGAAGCAAAAGGCAGGAAGATTTTTAAATGCTGGAGTGAGTTAATGGAAAACTACTGGAAGATGTTAGTGGAGATGTTGGTCAATGTGATTAGGCAATCTGTGTTTGCCTATTGTCACTTATTGAAGTTGGGCTCCTACCCTCCCACAAGGACTTGGAGGAAAGGATGCTATCTCTTTCTCCTTATACGAGTAAATGTCAAAGGAATGACTCCCAGATCATTGATAAAGATACTCTTGTGTTATAGAAGATTCACATTTCAATAGAGCAGATAAATCTCTGTTACACACCCTATATTCAAATTTTCTAAAATAAATGCTTTAAGAAAATGGAAGTCAGGGGCCTATAGTCAGAAGGAAACTTTATATACGGTCAAGTTGAGGGGAACATTTTTAAGGTCTACGTTGCCCCCTCCACTTTCAAAGCCAGCAATTGTGCTTTGAATCATTCTCATGCTTTGAATATCTCTGCCACCATCTGGAGAAAACTCTACTCATGAAGGGCTCCTGTGATTAGGTTAACCCCACCTAGATAAGCTCTCTTTGCCACATAATGTACCACACTCACAGGAATGACATTCATATTTAGAGGGTCCACCTGCAATCGAAGGGGTTGAGAATCAAAGGTGAATTATCGGAATCATTTTGAGAATTCTTCCTACTAAATGAAGCATACAGTTTCTTCTTACATTATAATCTCTAGAAGCCAAGTTCAATTACTATTCAAAGTGTCACATTTTGAAGAAGAAAGTAAAAGAAGGGCTCTACTGTTCACAGGGCAGTTATTTCTTTATGAGTAGGGACATACAGTGGATTCAGTGTGCTCAGTGATGAGTAATTGTAAAGACATCCCAACTAGTTTCCTTTTTGTCTTTCCTTTTCATCTTTCTGTTTTCAGAGCCATGTGAAGAACAAGTGGGCTTGAAAACAGAGAGATGAGAAGAAAAGACAAAAAGGAATGTTTTATTTTTAAATCCTGAGTTATAATTTGTGCTACTCCAATAACTTTTTCTGGAATCACAAGCAATCTGACACTTCTTTTGGATACCAGGAATTATCAAAGAAGTCAGCCCATCTGCATAAATTCACAAAGATCCTATGACTGATAGTTACAATATTCTGTCTCTGATTACGAAAAAAGTAAAAGGTGCAGGGTGTATGATATGAATCAGCCTGTCCATTTCAAAATGTTTGACATCAAAAAAGAAAAATAAATAAACGCATATTCAGAATACATTATTCAATCTCTTCATTGGCATTTTTCAGAGTTTTCACTTGTTTGCCAAATGTGTTGCCATTGTAAATGGTATTCATTTTAAAGTCAAAGTCTTCAACAAGCACCTGTGTGCATGTCTAAGTAACATTATAACGGATATCTTGAGAAGCATTATTAGGTGTAAGTGAAAAGCAGAGAATATTTGGCAGGGCTGTTACTGTAGTGGTGCTCTTTAGGCAGAAGGCTGCAGTATTAGATCATGCTCAACACCTCCAGAGATTGCACTTAACTCCAGTGGATTAGTAACTAACTGAACATTTTACCACATACTTTTTAAAATTTTTATTAATTTTTTATTATACTTTAAGTTCTAGGGTACATGTGCACAACGTGCAGGTTTGTTACATATGTATACATGTGCCATGTTGGTGTGCTGCACCCATTAACTCATCATTTACATTAGGTATATCTCCTAATGCTATCCCTCTCCCCACCCCACCCCACGACAGGTCCGGTGTGTGATGTTCCCCTTCCTGTGTCCGAGTGATCTCATTGTTTAATTCCCACCTATGAGTGAGAACATGAGGTGTTTGGTTTTCTGTTCTTACAATAGTTTGCTGAGAATGATTACACACTCCAAGCATCTCAGTTGCTTTTGCTTTTGCTTTTTTGAAAAAAAAAAAGGGGGGATTGTTTCAAATATGTTCCAACATAAAAAGTAGTGAGAGCAATAGTTTGAGTCAGCTCACAGCACAGGAGAAAAAAAAGGAAAAAAAAATCTGATTATATATTAAACTTATGTTAGGAACTGGTAAAGTCCTCAATTATCTGTGGTACCATTAAACAAATATATTCTCGTAAAACATAAGTTATTGAGAGATCAGTTCCCTGAGCGGTTAACAAACCTATAAGAAAGGATAGCACACAGCATTTCTCATAGTGGGATGTAGTATATATTTATCAATATAATCACTTTTGAGTCATATTCATACTTTCTTTAAATAAAAAAATCAGACAATAGCTTTATGTGGAAATTGCATAGTTTTATCTTGAAACTGTAGAATCACTATGTTACAGTACAGTTTTGTAAAAGATATATGTCGTGGTAATAATATTTATACAACATGTTCTCAACATTAACAAAGACAAATCTTTATTTTGGCCCTTCAATACACACACCTGTGACTTTTGTAATTTCAGACTATCAGTGAATTAGACTTAAATCTCAGGCCATTCTTTCCCACCCTCCCTCCCTCCCTGCTTCTCTTTCCTTCCTTCCTTCCTTCCTTCCTTCCTTCCTTCCTTCCTTCCTTCCTTCCTTCCTTCCTCTCTTTCTTTTCCTTCCTTCCTTCCTTTCTTCCTTCCTTCCTCTTTTCCTTCCTTCCTACTTTCCTTTCTCTCCTTTCTTTCTTCCTTCATCTTTCTCTTTTTTCTTTCCTTCCTTCCTCCCTCCCTCCCTCCTTTCTTTCTTTCTCTTTCTTTCTTTCTTTCTGTTTTCTTTTCTTTTCTTTTCCTTTCTTTTCTTTTCTTCTTTCCTTCTTTCTCTTTCTTTCTTTCTGTTTCTTTCTTTCCCCTTCCTTTCTTGCTTTTTCTTTTTAGTATGTTTCTCACTAAAATGTAAACTGATAAAATTTTAGTTGAATTCCAGAAAAAATGTTTAATATCCATACAGTAAATTTTGTGTTTTATCTAACCCAGATATTTTAGGTGATTTGATGTTTTATAACCTGGTTTAGGGAGAAAGTAAACTACTCTGGATAGAAGAAATGAAAAAATATAAGCTAAATATTTTATCACAAATATCCAGGATAACCTATACTGTTATTTCAGGTAGTACTAAAGGAATTCTGACCAGAAAAATGAAAATAAAACAGGAATACCTGCAAGTATATATCATGTGGAGGTACTTTCAAACTCTTAATAAATGGCTTACTAATTAGGAGTATCATGGACAAAGGAAAAGGAAGCTGTACCAACCTCACGTTACTTCTGTCTCTTCATTCTAAGCATTATCTCTGATTCTGGGTCCCAAAGCAACTCTATTATCACATCCAACTTCCTTCTTCTGTTAGATAGGGTTGGTGATATAGTCCATGGTGGTGAGTTTTTATGGATCACGTGCTCCCTACTTTACTTGCGTATGAAAAGAAAATCCAGGCAGTCAATAAAGATTCAAATTTTCCTCTGAGAATTGCTCCATAACCTCCCCTTATCCTCACTTATTACTGAGGACTCAATTCCAAGTAACATGATATTAAACTCAAACTAGCTTAAGTAGAAATATAAACTTATTGGTTAACAGAAAAAAAAAAGAAGTCAATAGAAAAGTCAAACTTTAAAAGAGTTGGGTCAAAATACTTGAAAACCATCATCAGAAATCTCTTTTTCTTCAATTATTTTATTGCATTTTAGAGATATTCTTGCTATGTTGCCCAAGTTGAATTCAAACTAGGCTCAAGGCCTTCCTCCTCAGCCACCTGAGTAGCTAGCTGGGACTACAGAATTTTTATTCAACTCTTAATACCTATTTTTTCTGAGTTTGCTTTATTTTCAGGCATTTTCTTTCCAAGTGGAGAGAAAGTTGCAACTAGCATGTTCAGGTTTTTGTTCTATCTTCAAGACTGCATCTAATAGATTCACTTGGAATTGACCCATCTTGAATCATTCATTTTTAGAAGGAGCCTCAATTTGGATTATGCCTATCCAGGGCGAAGGGATGCCTAATCTGATGTATGTAGACCTAGAGTGGGCAGAAATAGTTCCCCACAGATAAATCAATGTACTTTTAGTAAAACAACAAAAAATAGATGCTGGGAGGCACATTAAGTGATGATCTCAACACACAAGGGTCTCAGAAAGCACAACTTACATACAAAAACCGAGAAGATTCATCCCTGCTGCTGCTGATGGTTTGTCTGCCCAGATGCTTCTCTCCTCCTGGGAGCCACACCACCTGTGTTTTGGGAATGGCTCTTCCCTAAATCAGGGGTGTTAATTTACTGGGTACAGTAATCAATGGTATGCTACACTTATGATCATAAAATACACTGAGTAAAGCCATTTCTAGGACTTGTTTTGAAAACTAGGAGGTTGGGGGGTGGATAATCAATCTATTATGGGTAAAAAACCTGGTATTTGTCAGTGGCTCTGTCAACATGGATGATTAGGAGTTTCTAAGAGTTAATTCATGTAATAAAAATAGAGATAAGATTTAGTAAGGAATCCTAAAAGTACTGGAGATATTTATTTCAGTACCTCTATGCTCTTCATAGGAATTCAATTATCAATTATACATCTCGTCTTTTTTATGTTTTCAAAGTAAGCATATAATATGCTTCTTAAATGGAAACTACACATGTTATATAAGTGTGATGGTTAATAATAGGTGTCAACTTGATTGGATTGAATGATGCCTAGGTAAAGTATTGTTTCTGGGTGGATCTGTAAGGGTGTTGCCAGAGGAGACTGACATTTGAGTCAGTGGACTGGAAGAGGAAGACCCATCAAATGGTCTGCCAGTGTGGCTAGAACAAAGCAGGTGGAAGAAGGTGGGATAAGCTCACTCACTATCTTCTGGTTTTCCCCTTTTTCCCATGCTGGATGCTTCTTTCCATTCCTTCTGCCCTTAGACATCAGACTCCAGGTTCTTCTGCCTTTGAACACTTGGGCTTACACCAGCGGTTGCCGGGGACTCTCAGGCCCTTGGTCACAGACTGAAGGCTGCACTTTCGGCTTCCCTACTTTTGAGGCTTTTGAACTTGGACTGAGCCACCACTGGTTTCTTCCTTCCTCAGCTTGCAGATGGCCTAATTGTGGGACTTTGCCTTATGATCATGTGAGCCAATCTCCCTAATAAACTCCCTTTCTTATACACATATATCTGATCAGTTCTGTCCCTCTGGAGAATTCTAATACAATAAAATACCATTCTCTTCACAGATCTTGTCAAAAGTAGTTACATTTCTCATATGTCTGCAGCATCAGAAATGAAGAGTTATTTATCAGTGTTTGTTTACTTCTAAAATATTACAGTAACTGGAAATTTGATTCTTATTGTTACTAATTATATCTTCTTATTAAAGCAGAGTTTACCAAAAAGGAAAATAAAACCTTCTTGAGGACAGCAGTTGCTGACAAGCATACAGATGGCACTTTTACAAGGCTGTTATAGTGATCCATAGAAACTATGGGTAGCCATTAAGCATGCTTATGTGGAAAAAACACATTTGCAGTAACTTATGATGTTATAAAATGGTGTGGGTTAGTAGCTGACCACACTGAATAGGGCAGAAGTAAAACATATTAATATTATATAGCCAACCCTTTCCTCCAGGTGTCTCCAGATCAGCTACTTCCATCTTTATACTTCTGCCTTCTTCCTCTTGCAATTTGTCTTTGTACTAGTCATGCAAAAGCTAACTTGTATGGGCACACTAAGTATCCATTTTCCTCAACACGGAGTTCAGTGCAAGCTGTGAGAATTAGCCATTTCTCCAATAGGTCCTTCTGTTGTTGGTGTCTCCAATCTTAACCATATTATTCTCACTTTTGTCATCCAAAGGGAAGAAATAGTAGAGAATACTGTGTTACAAAATGTAAAAGCTGAACCTGGAAAGTGATGTGCATTTCTTTCACCCATATTTCACTAGGCAGAATTCAGATGCTTGGCCCCAAATTAACTATTCAAGGTATAAGTTTATGTTTTCTCGTAATTAAAAAAAGCTAGGTTCCTAAGGGAAAAAAGGAGTAAATGACTGTGTCCAATACAGTTATGTTCCTCCTCAATTTTACAATATATGTTATTTTCATCCTTGGTTATACCTTTTACCAAGCAATGCTTTTGTAGTCTACACATTGTTATCCACAAAGGTATGAAAAACACCATAAATTATGAATGATTTCATATATTGTTTGCCATGATATTGAACAAATTTAGCGAGAACTCAAAAAAAAGCAATCTTTTTAAGACTGTTTATAATGCCCCTACCATTATTACAATATTAAAACAAATAAATAAATATGTAGGTAAATGAATTAAGGCCTAATAAATGTAACTCTATTAGAGAAGGAAGGCAGAAACTTCAGATTAGAAACCAACCACCTGCACTTCATATAGTACATTGCTACTGAAATAAATATCCGTATGTAATTTTTTCAAAGTGTTCTAGAAGGAAGCACAGCAACCATAAAACCAATTGATTTAACTATATCGGAAGTGGCAGAAATTAATGAAAGTCTTGTTTTGGAAGAATTATTATTGTTTTTCATTCCTGAGCAGAAAGGGGAGCTGCAGTGGCAAGATTATGATCTATTTAAGAGAAATCATCTGCTTATATTGGAATGGGGCCAAATACTGATGTCAACTAGAATGCATCAATGTGGAATGATCAAATACCCTTCACTTGCCATGGTGCGTGCAAATTAGTTCTGATGACACGTGCCTATAAAGGAATGATAAGGGTGTAAAAAGAAGTTACAAAGTCTCAAACATCATTTTCCCAGATTTAAATAATTTTACCCAAATTAAGAAATCATCAAGGGTACCCTTTCTCATAATTCAACAGAAAGCCTAAACAACACCATACATAAAGACCAAAAAAAAAAAAAAAAAAAAAAAAGAAAGAAAAGAAAAGAAAAAGGGGGAAAAAATGGTGAAAAAACCTACCAAGGTTGTTTTCTGAGTAATAGTAAACATTTTAGTGGCCCAAAATTTTGCACCTCTTTTTATGACATCAAACTGTTTGGTGATACTATGATACTGCAAACACAAATAAAATAAATGAGAGGATATTTTCCCTGTGCTAAAAAATGCTTGAATAAAACCTGATGACAGAAAGGTAGACTTCACAAGATTTTTAATTGTGATGGAATTCATGCTTCTTTTGAGTAGCTACCCTAAGGGACAGTCTCCAAAGAAAATGCATAAAACGTTGAATTTTCTACAAACGATGGACTGGGCTGATTCTGGGTGGAAATACCAGTGAATATTTAATATGCTGTATAATTACTACGATAGTCACAAGCTCAGCTGAAGCCCTGATTATGAGGCTGTCAAAGATTTAATTACTCTGTCATATCATTTTTCCTCCTATAACTTCTGATATTTTTAGTGCATGAATTGGCAGAATTCATGAGTTTGTGTTTCTCTAAATCAACACATATATTAGATCTCAGCAAAAATACTAGGCAGTATTTGAGGACTCCAAGATGATAACACATCTGGTTAAAAAAGATATGCTGTCAGTGGGAGAAGACATATGTCTATAGTAGCAGAGTCAGTAGAGGATAGAAGGGGGCTTGGATCTGGGTAATTGCAAAATATAAGCATACTTACTTAAAAATGGAAGTAAGATGCAAAAATAAACCCAAGAGGCAGACTGGAAATAAAGGAAGTCCATTCCAATTTTAAAAAATGTATTACGAAGGCTTTGAATTGCCCTAAAACTTAATGATTTTAATTGAACAATCTGTTAAGAAACAAAGCAAAACAAACACCCAAAGGCAAGTAAGACTATGCAAAGCAACACACACAAAAGATAGTATGAAAATGTATTCCATGAGATATAAAGCCAATGAGACAAATGTTAGTAACTGATGAATCTAGGTGAAAGGTAGAAATTTATTAATTGACTGTTTTTGTAACTTTTCTATAGATTTTAGTTGGGGAAATTTAGTTAAATGATTTGTTAGACAGAAGCTAATGTAGAAATGATCTACAAATAAAGATATCAGATACTGCCACAATTTAAGACTACAGTTGTTTGGTGAGTAATAACCAATATGCCTATTTATTTTAAGAGATGTTAGGCTCATAATAAACAGACCACAGAGAAGACAGAGTGAGAAACATTTATGTAAACAGGGGCATTATTGAGAAATCTACATATAGAAAAACAATTGTGCTAATCAGCCCCACATTCTTGTTTCTTCACTCTTAGAGCACAGATAAAAGGGGTGTTCCATTACCCAAAAAATGCATTCCCACTAGGTAAAATGAACTAGGAATTTAGGTGAAAGCTAAAACTTATTTAGAGGAAACTGACAGCTGGGGGAAAATTTTGTTTTAAGTTTGGCATTATGTCTTCTGCCTTCCAACCAGCTTTCTATAAACCTGATTTACATAGAGTCCTCAGAAAAAAATGCTCAGAAAAGAACTTGAATGAAATACCTAGTAGGAAAGTCAACTGATTCTTGAAATCATAAAGGTAATTCATATCTTATAGACAATCAAAGGTGTAAGTGAATCAAGAGAAAAAGCATAAAGTTGAGCAGCTGTTTAGAAAGTGTTGGGTCACAGAAAAAGACAAAAATATAGAATCACTGATATGGTTTGGCTGTGTGTCCCCACTGAAACTCATCTTAAATTGTAATTGCCATAATTCCCACATGTCAAGGGAGAGACCTGCTGGGAGGTGACTGGATCATGGGGACGGTTTCCCTCCTGCTGTTCTTGTGATAGTGACTTCTCATGAGATCTAATGGTTTTATAAGTGTTTGACAGTTCCTCCTTCACACTTGCTCTCCCTTGCCTGTTACCACGTAAGATGTGCCTGCTTCCCATTCTGCCATGATTGTAAGTTTCCTGAGGCCTCCGCAGTCATATGGAACTGTGAGTCAATTAAATCTCTTTCCTTTATAAATTACCCAGTCTTAGGAAAGTTCTTTATAGCAGTGTGAGAACAAACTAATACAGTCAGGCTCCCTTCAAGTACAAAATCCATTTAGATAGAAAATATTGAGCATTAAAGAGCTTTAGAAATGCAGAATCAGTGATCCTGCCCACAGAAAGGAACCATGAGAAAATAATACATCAACAAAATTATGAATTAGAAAAGGAAAAATTTGAATCAGTGAATCTGCATCATTTTATAATGGTGTAAGCATGCCATTATACATTTGTCAATACCCACAGCCCATACAAAACAAAGAGTAAACACTAACGTGAACTTCGATTAATAATATTTCAATACTGACTCATAAATTGTAACAAAGGTATCACATTCATTTCTTCTAATATTAGAAGTAACTGGTAAATGGGTTTGAAAGTGAAAGGGCATATGAGAACTCCACATTTTCCACTCAATTTGGTTGGTAGAGATTTGAATCCTAAAGGTGCTTCTGGTGAGGTCTCAGAAAGATATGAAGAACATGTCACTGGTCAATGGAGAAAAGATGACCCTTGTCATAAAGTGGAGAGAACTTGACTGAGTTACATTCTACCGTTGGGAGGAAAGTAGAATTTGTTAACAAAGAACTGATATTTCCAAGCACAGTGTGGAACAAACTCTCTGGTTTCTCCTTCTTACTTACAACAGTTTAATACAAGAGAAAATAGATAAAATGAGGAAGAAATCATTAAGCGAAAAGAAACCAACACTTGAGGATTTGGAAAATTCTCTGCTTAGCCAGGCAGCAGCAAAAAATGAGAAAAAAAAGATGTTCTGGAGAGAACATTAAAGCTATGGCTGGACAACCATGATTTAAGATTGCTAAAGAGATTAGACATGTGATTTGTGGATTTCATCAAACATCTAATGAGAAACCAAGAATAAAATTTGGGCTATTCAGAAAGGATCTGGGGAGAACTTTTATGTCTAGTGGCTTAGAATCCCATGAATTGCATGGAAGACTGATAAGGCTTATGAGAACTTTATATCAGCAGATACCATAAACTGGGACTGATAGGATTGGAGATAGCAAGAAATAAGGGAAAAATTATACTGAGGGAAGAGTCATAGTTGCAGAGGCCAGAAAGGACAGAGCAGTGGGCCCAGAGTTTGGGCAGCCCAATGGGGGCTCCAGAGCTCAGCGATGGGATCATTGCCTTGTAGGACCCAGGGAGTGAAGCATCAGGTCACAGAGAATTAGTATGTGGCCTTAAAACCTAATCGAATTTGCTTAAGTAGGTTTTGGGGTTGCTTGGGACCCAAGACCCATTTTATGTTTCCGATTTCTCCCTTTTGGAATGTGAGTGCTATCTTATTTCTGTCTTATCACACCATAAAGTGTTTTTTTGGTTTTTGGTTTTGTTTTGTTTTTGGTTTTGTTTTTTTTTTTAAGTTGAGTCATACGAAGTATGTTAATGGAGTAAAACACAACAAAATTAGAAATCAAACATGGGCAGAAAAAAAAAATTCAGAAATATGTGGAAATTTAAAAATGTACTGCTAAATAACTAATGGGTCAAAGAAGAAATCATAACAGTAATGACAAATCATTGGATTTCGTGGAAAATGAAAACAAAATATAAATTGAATGGAATACAGCTAAATCAATGCTCAGAGGAAAATTTATAGCTGCAATATGCTTTTATTAAAAATAGAAAGGTCTCATCCTGGCTAACACGGTGAAACCCCGTCTCTACTAAAAAATACAAAAAAAAACTAACCGGGCGAGGTGGCGGGCGCCTGTAGTCCCAGCTACCAGGGAGGCTGAGGCAGGAGAATGGCGTAAACCCGGGAGGCGGAGCTTGCAGTGAGCTGAGATCCGGCCACTGCACTCCAGCCTGGGTGACAGAGCGAGACTCCGTCTCAAAAAAAAAAAAAAAAAGAAAGGTCTCAAATAATGACCAAATCTTCTACCTTAAGAAATTAGAAAGAATATTAAGAACAAACTAAACCCAATAGAAGCAAGAAAAAGGAAATTTTAAAGATTAGAGAAAAATAAATAAAATGGAGAATAGAAAAAAGACAGAGAATATCAGCAACAAAAAATTGTGTATTTTAAAATAAGTGACAATATTATTCAACATTTTAGCTCCTTACAAGATTGTAAAAGTTATGCAATCAATGATTCCTGGTGCCTTCATTTTGTTAAATAGGGAAAAATGAATATATATTGAAGTATTGTGAGGATAAAATTAAATGGCAAGTGCTTAGTAAATATCCCCATGCCACGCCAGGTCCTTGGCATTTGAATGAAGTTTGGACCTTGTACATTTGAATATAGTTATGCATACATATATTTAAATGTGTGTATAAAGCACCTGTTTTTTTCTGTAATTTATATTCTGTAACAATACTTTTGATATCTACTGCTTAAAATTTTACTATAAATTTAGATATGATTCTGAATTCTATTTAAATCTTAAAGTTTAGATATTAAAGAAAATATTTATATATTTTGATTGTCTTTGATTTCTTACATTTTGGTCATTTATTGAGATAATTTGATATTTCAATTAAAAATTAAAAGTTAGACAATTTAATCACCATTTTATACTTTATTAAGTAACCATAGGTTGATTTATTTTGCCATCACAATTTAGTTGAGGATAAAAAAGTGTGTATCACTCTCAAATAAATAACTATTTAAGGTTAATTAGTTGATGCCAATAATCGTTTTAAACTGAATAAAATTAGTTTATTGACAAAAATTATATTACAATTTTAATCAGTTAAGTAATCTTAGTTTATATCTGAAAATGTTGACAATTTTGAAGTCTAAAAATATCCATTTTAAAATATTAATTAAGAATCATTTGGCCGGGCGCGGTGGCTCAAGCCTGTAATCCCAGCACTTTGGGAGGCCGAGACGGGCGGATCACGAGGTCAGGAGATCGAGACCATCCTGGCTAACACGGTGAAACCCCGTCTCTACCAAAAAATATTTTTAAAAAACTAGCCGGGCGAGGTGGCGGGCGCCTGTAGTCCCAGCTACTCGGGAGGCTGAGGCAGGAGAATGGCGTAAACTCGGGAGGCGGAGCTTGCAGTGAGCCGATATCGCGCCACTGCACTCCAGCCTGGGCAACAGCGTGAGACTCCGTCTCAAAAAAAAAAAAAAAAAAAAAGAATCATTTTATCTTGAATTTTTTAAAGTAATATTTATTAGTCCACAGTGAATCCTGTGAAAAGTAAGTGAAGCAGATTTATTTCCCAAGAGACAGTGGATCACACAGTGTTGGAGCCAACAAACACAAATAAACTGACAGTGTATTTACATTTGCCTCAGGGGAGGTGGTACTTCCGAATTTTATGACAAAGTCTAATACTTTGAGGGAAATTTGATCTTTCTGACAGTTCTACCAAGTTATCATCCCAAAAGCAGAAATAATTTTGTCACATTTAGAAAGTCAAGGCAATTTATTATTGGAAGATAAGAAAACATGATTTTTTTTTGCACAATATTTAGTGCAATGTCTTTAACGCTAGAATTTTAAAGGCATTTAATTTGGGTAATATTGTTCCATATTAAACAGTCATATTTTTTCAGTTGTGCTATTTAGTTATTATTATCTGGCTTTTTTCCATGGTTGAGAGAAGAACAGAAAAAGGAAGGGAGAGAGAGAGAGAGGAGAGAGATCATCCATAATCACTTAAAATAATGGCAAAACAATTTATATGATTAGGATATTTATCAATTAGAAAAAAATTTAACATCTATCATTTTTTATTTTCTTCTTAGGTTGTAAAATTTATAAATAAAATAATACTTATTTTGAATAGCATATTATCAAATATCAAAACTAAATGTAATTTCTGAAATGAAAAATTTTTAAAATACACAGTCACAGATACACACACACACTTTATTAGGTACTGATTATTTTATAAGTTTCTTGTTTGTCTGCTTTCAGCGTGTTGGAGAGTAAGAAGATTGTGTGGTTGAATTTCTTATGGAAAAAATAAATTTCAACGGTTAAGTCACAGGTTTTTCTAAATCCAAGATATGTAAGGGTTGGGACAGTGACTGAAGCCATGTTTCATGGGATTGTAAAACCAAATACAGGGCTGTGTAGAGCTTAAAGATGTGACAAATCAAGGCTGCAAAATATCACTCAAAATAAAATTAAAATTGGATTCTGGAATTATCCACAGGATATACTGAAATAAGGCAATCTATGTGTGACACCAGACTAAACAAATCTCTTGAAAAGATTGTTATCTGGAAAAAACAGAGTCTCACTAATAGAAAAGATTATATCATCAATAAGTTCCTTAAAAAAATTAGATGCTCCTTGCACACAACTTAATGATTATATGTCATAGTGTTTGCCAAGGAAGGAAGTGTAGAATAATGTCAAACATTTTATCCTTAGATGACCTTACTCAGATGATTTGTCCTTTTATTTATATATATATATATATTTATTTATTACTTATTTTTACTTAGGTTTTATTGAAGTATGATTTTCATGTAATTTTATTAATGAGTTTTACACAAATAGCTTGATACATTTTTTAAATGTTTGCTCTTATTTAATCACTACCACAATTATGATATAGAACATTTTCATCACTCAAACAGTTTCCTCATGCCCCTTTGCAACCAGTCTCTTCCCCATATCCTCTGGCTATTGGCAATCAATAAACTGCTTCCTAACACTACATTAAGTAAAATTGTATAATTTGTAATCTTTGGGGACTGGCTTTCTTTATATACCTTTGAGAACTATCTGTGCTAATGTATATATCAGAAGTCAATTCATTTTTAGTATTCATTTGCATTCCATTGTATGAATACACAATTTATCAAATATTTAGATAGAACAAAGTTGCTATAAATGTCTGAGGTCTTGCCTTGGAGGTGCACATGTTTTAACTTATTTTGGTAGTTACACTGAAGTGAAATTGTTGATTCCATAATAATCATAGGCTTACCTTTCTAGGAAACTCAAATCATTTTTGAGAGTGGCTAGCCCATTTGTCACTGAACTGCAGGGAAGTTCCTCACCAGTCTTTGGTAATGGCTATTCTTTTTAAATTCAATCATTTTGGTAGGGGTTTAAAGGCATCTTATTATGGTTTTAAATTGCATTTCCTAATAACTAATAACCCTGAGAACCTTGCTTTGTGCTTAATTATCATCCAATATTTTGTTTGGCAAAGTATATCTTCAAATATGCTGGCAATTTTTATCAAATTATTTTTATTAATACATTATAAGAAGTCTTTATATACACTGGATACAAATCCTTTATCAGAAATATGATTTTTCATATATTTGCCTTCATTTTTTCACTGTTTAGTATAATATTAGCTATAGTTATTTTGTAGTATCCCTTTATTGGGATGAGAAGTTTCCTTTCTACTCCTAGTTTGCTGAGATGTTTATCATAAATCATCGTAGAATTTTATTAAATTCATGAGATTGTAGTAACATGAAAAAATTGGTTACTGGCAAAGAATAATGCCCTTATCACCTTACAATTGATAGTATTGGATAACCAAATAGTAGATAAGGGAAAGCATCTCTTTATAAAATTATTCCAATCAATAAATTAAAATAAATGACATAATTAGAATATCACAATTTTGCAAGCCCTAATGAATTAAAAAGAAAAATAAAATATTTTATTTTTTACTTCATTTACTCTTTCTCTAAGACTTCTTTTTTTTATATACATCAGAGTTTCTGAGCTGTATCTTTTTCCTTCTCTCTGAAGACCTTACTTTGACATTTCTTGCAAGGCAGGTCTCTTGGTGATAAATTCCCTCTCAATTTTTAGTTTTCTGAAAGAGTCTACTTCTTCACTTTTGAAGGATAATTTCACTGCTTACTGAAGTCTAGGTTGGTGATTTTTGTTTTCTTTCAACATTTTGTGTATTTCACTCTCTTCTTGCTTGCACAGTTTCTGAGGAACAGTGTGGTTTAATTCATATCCATGTTCTTCTGTGGGATTTTTTTGTTCATTTGTTTTTTTTGTATTCCTCTTTATGTCCCTTTAATATTTTAACTCACAAACTACTCCACACCGACCCTCCGGCAATCCATCAATTACAGATTAAAGTGCTTCTACCAACAGTGTTTCCAGCTTCTGGCTTCTGCTCCTGGGACTTTTTTACCTGGACTTCTTTACCCACAAACTTGTGAGTCTCTGTATCTCTCTGTCCATCTCCCACCATTTTCAGGGCAAAAGTTTTTTTCTATTACTCATTTATTTGTTGGACCTAAATGTTGTTGATTGTCAGTTAGTCCAGCTTTGTTCTTGTTGTGATGATTAAAGTGAGAATCTCCAATATCTTTGCATGTCAGATCAGAAACACACACAAAACTCAAAACTATAAAACTTCTAGAAGAAAACAAGGGAAATATAGGTGATTATGAGTTTCCCAATGAAATGTTACATACAACATCAAAAATATGATTCATGAGAAAAAACAAATTTTATATTAAACTATATTAAAAGCAAAAATTTCTGCTGTATGAAAAACACTATTAAGAAAATGAAAACACAGACCACCGACTGGAACCACATATTTATAAAAGACAAACCTGATAAAGGAGGTGTATCTGGAATATACAAATAAGTCTTAAGACTCCACAATAAGAAAACAAATAATCCAATTAGAAAATAGACAAAAGATCTGAACAGACACTTCAGCAAAGATACATGAATGCCAAATAAGCATATGCAAATATGCTTATCATAAGACATTAGGGAATTGTAGATTAAGACAACAAAATACCATTACATACCTGTTAGAGTGGCTAAAATCCAAAACCATGAAAACATCAGATTGTGAGGCAGTAAAGCAAAAGTGCTTTAATTTGTTGCTGATCTAAATTTAAAATGGTAGAATGACTTTGAAAGATGGTTTGGAAGTTTCTTACAAAGCTACATATAGTCTTACATATAATATGACAATTGAAATCCTATTTACCAAAAAATAGTTGTAAACATGTCACAAAGCATGCACATAAAAGTTTATAGCAGTTTTATTCATAATTCCCCAAACTGGAAACAACCAAGATATTCCTCAATAAGTATATTTACAAATGAAATGTGTTATATTCATACAATGGAATACTTTTCAGCAGTACAAAGAAATGTGCTATCAAGCTATGAAAAGACATGGAGACATCTTAACTGTATGTTACTAAGTTAAATCAGGCAATCTGAAAGACTACACACTGTATCATTCCAATTATATGACATTCTGGAAAAGGCAAAACGAAAGGTTGTGGAAAGATTAGTTTTTTCCAGGGGTTGATGGGAGGAAGGAAGGCTAAGAAGATGGAGCACAGAGAATGTTTAGGGTAGTGAAACTATTCTGTATGGAAATGTAATGGTGGATACATAACATGAGGCAATTGACAAAACCAATATAATTTTGTATAACAGAGAGTGAACTTTAATGTAAACTATGAGCTTCAGTTATTAATAGTATGCCAATATCAATTGCAATAAATGTAACTATGCTAATTCAAAATATTAAATTAAACATAGTGGGAGTAGCATAGGTGAGCTCTATTTGAATTCAATTTCTCCATAAATCTAAAACTGCTCTAAGAAATAAAGTATATTAATTACATGGAAAAAAGAAGTCCTGGGACTACCTATATTGAGGAAATACTTCTCATCATGTTGCTTTATCTTGGATCTATTGACCAGAGAGGTGTACCATGGAAAGGTTTTAGGGTACTGAGAAACTCCTCAATCTGTGTGAAAACTTCCTATCCTTGTATTTTACAGTTTGTATGAAATTCTTGTTGTAGACGTTGATCTGAAAGCTTTAAAACCCACATTGAAGTGTTAATATTAATCCTGAAGTCTATAGCTATTTTTGCAAATCTTAATACATATTTCTTAAGCAACTTAACTCAGATAAAATATTTTTCACAGATAATTCTTTTTTCCAAATCTTGACACTGTAATTTAGTTATGGAAAATTTCCTAAAACATTGAGTAACCAATATATTAAAAACTTTTATCCAAAATTGTATGTGCTCATTCATTTAGCTTTGTTCCTGTCTTTTTAAACACCATTGTCAGTTTACATGGCACTTTTGGCTTCTCCAGTACACAGATTTTTGTTATTATTTTTCAGAGCTCAGAAAGAATGACCAGTCCCATGTGATTTTTGGTAGACGATATATTTCTATCTAAATCTTAGTGTCCGTGTCTTGAAGAAGCCTGGCAGCAGCAGCATTTTGATTAAACTGATAACTAAGGTTTCATGCCAGTTGGATGCACAGAAGTCTTGACTTCACATTTGTTGTGACTGCACTGCAATGAAGATAGATAGTTCAAACTATTCTGATTAAAAGTTCTGATCACAGTTGCATAATGGTTTGGCCACTCTGAATATGAAATAGGCTAAATGAATTATAGCACATGAACTTAATCAACTTCATCTTGTTTATGTCCAGGCTCCTCTCCAACTCATCAAGGTCATTTTGAATTTTAATACAGCTTTTAAGTGCTAATTGTCCTACCAAATTGGTGTCATCAGCAAATTTACTAAAGATACACTCTGGTTTATCACCCCAATCATTAATTTTTAAATTGTTTAATAGTAGCATACTAAGTATGACCCCAACAAAAAATATAGTTAGCACTTAAAATTTCAAAAGATGATACTTTATTGCCTGACAACTCAATATTTTCCATCGGTTAAAAAAATAGATTTGTTTCTTTTATTAAAGTACGAAGTTGTGTTTATCTGTGTGGAAATGCTAGTGTCAGGCATTTTGATCTTAGAACTAGAAAGTAGGGAATATGTCTATGTTAATCCTTGGTGATATTTTGATACACTATCACTTTTATTTGATTTGCCTGCCATTAAAATATCCCACCTATCATCCCTTCTTCTTTCTGTCTTATGTGACCTCAGTTTTACAGCAACCAATACTTGAAATATTTGGGGCCTGTACTTCACCACTGTGCCTGGTTCAATCACCTTAACATCCCATTACCCTGACCTTCCAAAGCCCTATACACATTTTTACTCCATTCTTCCTTAGGCAGAAACACATGCTCATACCTCAGAACTTGTCACAAAGATATGACATTTCAAAAATGTGGATGTCAAGCATCCTTCCACAACCATCCTCAGTTGTTGTTCCACCTTTATTTTAATATCCTTCTCTAATAATAATTTTACCTAATTTCAACACAGAATTTGTCAGCCCTATCATATTTCAAGATTCACATTTTCCTTCATACGCTGTTTCTTCTTTGCTCAGGCAAGAAAATCTATGGAATGGTATTATTATTCTTCAGCAAACCCAGCTTCGTACTCTTTGGCCTCTTGCCTATGTGCTTGACTTATTATACTAATTTCCTAGGGCTGCCATAAAACATACTACAAACTTGGTGGCTTAAAGCAACAAAGATATATTCTGTCACATTTCTGGATAATTTAAGTCTGAAATCAAGGTGTTGGCAGGGCCGTGTTCTCTCTGAAGGCTCTAGGGAAGAATCTTCCCTTGCCTCTTCCTCATTTATTTTGGTTGATGGCAATCCTTAGCATTTCTTGAATTCACTACAATTCTGCCTCACTACAATTTCTGTACTTATCTTCACATGACCTTATTCCCTTGAGGTGGGTCTTTCTATCCAAATCTCCCTCTCCTTATAAGAATACCAGTCATTATAATTAGAGCCCCCCCAATCCACATAAATTTATCTTAATTTGATAACCTCCGCAAAGATTCTATTTCAAAATGAAGTCACATTCTGAGGTTCTGGGTGGACATAAATTTTGAGGGGATATTATTCACATAGTACATGACAAGCTGTAATCCTTGTTAGACTCACAAAATTTCTATTGGATTTTTCAAACTGGATTTCATAGTATATCTGCAGAAAATAACATGTGAACTGGCCACTTAGAAATCATGACAACAAATCAGTAATACCCCTTACTATCCAAAATTCTTCCTATTCCTTAGAAATGAAAGTCCACCTTCTTAGGGGGTTATTTTACTTTTTCTTTAATTATCTAAAAAGTACATTTTAAGAAAGGAGATGACAACTCACATAACTAGCCACTGCCAATTTACTATAACCAGGACTGATATTCGGGGTCAATATTTATCCCATCGCCTTCCACTTACTGGAGAATTAGACCCCCAAAAGAGTTGCCCATTTTTTTCTCACTGTACTATTTTTTCTATTTTCACTTTTTTTTTTTTTCCAGATGGAGACTCACTGTCACCCAGGCTGGAGTGCAGTGGCGCAGTTTCGGCTCACTGCAACCTCTGCCTCCCAGGTTCAAGTGATTCTCCTGCCTCAGCCTCCTGAGTAGCTGGGATTACAGGTGCCTGCCCCTATGCCCAGCTAATATTTGTTTTTTTTTGTTTTTTTTGTGTTTTTTTTTTTTTGAGACGGAGTCTCGCTCTGTTGCCCAGGCTGGAGTGCAGTGGCAGGATCTCAGCTCACTGCAAGCTCCGCCTCCCGGGTTTACGCCATTCTCCTGCCTCAGCCTCCCGAGTACTTGGGACTACAGGTGCCCGCCACCTCGCCCGGCTAGTTTTTTGTATTTTTTTTTAGTAGAGGCGGGGTTTCACCGTGTTAGCCAGGATGGTCTCGATCTCCTGACCTCGTGATCCGCCCGTCTCGGCCTCCCAACGTGCTGGGATTACAGGCATGAGCCACCGTGCCTGGCCTATTTTCACTATTTTCATTACCATGCAACTACTGACTCATGTTCTGGTTGTTAGAAAACAACCTCCACTTATTCTATACTCATTTCTATTTCATCCTGCTATTTTTGGGAGTACTCCAGCCAACACTTCACTAAAATTATTTTATTTATATTTAATAATTCTATTTTGCCAAATTAAGTTTTCTATCTGTTTTTACCTTATGAGAAATTGTATCGCTATTCACCCCAGCTGACCACATTTTATATTTCTTAATATTTTTTGTTAGTTGCATGACAACAGTACTCTCCAGACTCCTTCTGTATTGCTTCAGTCATCAGAAGATGCAAATTTAATTTGTCTCTTCCTAATTTAACTAACTGCTCAGTGCTGGAGGGCTTTAGAACAACCATTTCAACCTTCTTTTCAGTATACTTCTGATTTCTAAATAGACTCCTAAAGGATGATTTCATCCCACAGCCTTGAGGTCTCTGATGTGTGTGTGTGTGTGTGTGTGTGTGTGTGTGTGTGTGTGTGTGTGTATAGCCTTAGTTTCTATCCAGTGATCCACCATTTAGGTGCTCAGAACAGAAACCTATATGCCACATTCTATTCTGGTCTTACCTCTGGTGTGATACACTTACTCTAGATTTCAAAACAAAATAAAACAACAACAGCAACAACAACAAACATGTAGACAGAGAATCAGAACAGATAAATAGTAGGGACCAAGAATGTTATCTCCAGGGAGAGTGTGGTGGGTAGAGGCAGCATAAAGTGTGAAGGTGTATACAGACTAAAGGGTAAATTATATTCAAGAGAAATAAAAAGATTCACGTACTAAGTTCAAGGAAAGAATATCAGGATACGAGGAGGGAGACTGTGAATGAGTCCAGATCATGTACATCATTCTAAATGTTAAAGAAGACGACATTTATGCAGCCAACACACATGAAAAAAAGCTCATCATCACTGGTCATTAGAAAAATGTAAATCAAAACCACAATGAGATACTATCTCACACCAGTTAGAATGGCAGTCATTAAAAAGTCAGAAAACAACAGATGCTGGAGAAGATGTGGAGAAATAGGAACACTTTTTACACTGTTGGTGGGAGTGTAAATTACTTCAACCATTGTGGAAGACAGTGTGGTGATTCCTCAAGGATCTAGAACTAGAAATACCTTTTGACCCAGCAATCCCATTACTGGGTATATACACAAAGAATTATAAATCATTCTACTATAAAGACACATGCACAAGTATGTTTATTGTGGTACCATTCACAATAGCAAAGACTTGGAACCAACTCAAATGTCCATCACTGATAGACTGGATAAAAATAATGTCACACATATACACCACGGAATACTATGCAGCCATGAAAAAGGATGAGTTAATGTCCTTTGCAGGGACATGGATGAAGCTGGAAACCATCATTCTCAGCAAACTAACACAAGAACAGAAAATGAAACACTGCATGTTCTCACTCATGAGAACACATGGACACAGGGAGGGGAACAACACACACTGGGGCCTGTCAGGGTTTGGGAGGCTAGGGAAGGGATAGCATTAGGAGAAATACCTAATGTAAATGATGGGTTAATGGGTGCAGCAAACCACCATGGCACGTGTATACCTATGTAACAAACCTGGACGTTCTGCACATGTACCCCAGAACTTAAAGTATAATAATAATAATAATAATAAAGATAAGATGTCTTTGAAGAAAAATATGATAATACTTTATTCTTAAATTGAACTTGAATTAATTGACATGGTATGTATAATAATAAATAACGATGAAAAACATCCTTATAAATAACAAGTCACCACTGATGTGTTTTGGTATATTTAAAGTGATACTAATGGTTTTATTACAGTAAGGGAGACTCTTTTTTTGGTAAGTAATTAATAGTCATAATTTTAGTGGACAAATGTAAAAGTTGTGAATAATGAAGAAAAATAATGAAGAGTCTTCAGGACTTGTGTGTAAAGGGCAACAACAAAGTATTAGATACATAAATTTAAAATGCATTTGTAATGAATTAATACAATTTTGTAAAAATAAAGAAATTTTAACAGCATTTTAACAGTGTGAAAAATTATTAAAATTCTTAGTGAATATTAGAAATATTATAAGAAATAAATAAATCTTAGCAAAATAACATTTTAATAGTGTAACAACCATTCTTAATGTTCTTAAAGACCACAACAGTTTGACCCAAAATTAAGAGCATACAAAAAATTACAATTAGGAAATAATTTTAAAGAATTGAAATTAAGAAATAATATAAGAAATGGAGAGGATATAAAATCTGTGGAACTAGTCATGTGACCTTATAATATGGTTTCAGTCTCAACTAAGAATATTTTGTCTAAACTTGTGACTCACCAGGAAAACATATCGGTTGAGAATCTATTGATAAGGTCTGCCATTTAAATATTCTAACATTCCTTTCAGATAACTTCAAAATATATGCATGCATACAAACACACACACATACACAGTTGTATATCTGTGTAATATGATATACAGAGATATGTTTTAAATACTTATAAAAATCTTTTGTCAAAACAATATACATTATTAAAGCATAAAAGAACATTAAACATGTCTCAACATGCACAGCATTTTTTTCCCAAAGAATGTGTGTATTGCTTAGTAAAATATAATTTTTCAATTTTTTACAGCATACCATATAAGAAGTTAGATGTGTTTGGTGAAGCATTATAACTTATTCCCATAATAGAGTAATAAATACTTATTCTTAGAAGACAAATATAAACATTTCAAAAATGTCTCTTTATTGCTGCTTCGTTTTGAAAAGGGTTAATGACTTAAAATATTCTGGAAATGTATTTCCTTTTTAAGAAATACTTAAAACATATTTTTCAAAGAGCTACATAATTATAGATACAGTATATACTATTAATAAAACACAAACACATCTATAAATTTGCTAATGAATTTTAAAATCCACACATCTAAAAACAGAAGGTATTAAAACTGACTCAAGAAGAAATAATCTATTTATATACGTTTAATTATCGACGTTGGATCAGTTGTTAAAAGCTTTCTACCATCCAAGAAAAGAGAAAAAATAAATACAAACGAAACACATACAAAAAGTAAACCGGATGATTTTACAGGTATACTCTTTGAAGTCTTCAAGGAAGACATAAATAAAATCTTACGAAAACTTTTTCCCATAGGAGAACAAAATACCTCCTTTAATAACGGGGGGATATTAACAGCCATGAACCATATCTAATGCTAAACATGAGGGATGAGAAGATGGAGCAATTGTCAGAATCCAGAGACAGAGAGAATAATGTGGAGGGAGCTCTCTCTCTTTTGATTGTTCAAGGGTCCATTGAACGCCCACTCTACAACCAAACTGCTCTGTCATAGTTCATACACGGCAGTTCTGTTCAGCTCACAGAACATGGTCAAAATAAGATCTAGAAGGATTCACAAGAGATACATTCCACTGCTGAAAAACCTTATTTTGCAAAATTAAATATGCACACACACACAGATATACTCTTGGATAACAGAAACTTATGAATGCTTTATTAATTGTGTGTGTGCATGTGTATATTCTCATGAGTACATAAGAGGATGTTAACATTCAACAAGATCTTCTATAGAAATTTATTTCTCTTTGTTTTACTTTTCATTTTGTTGTGCTGAATTACAAAGATTGAAGCTATTCTAGGGAGTGAGCATATTTCTCCTCATACTTTCCCTACCATGCAGCTTAGTATGTATTTAAAATATTTCCCCACATCAATTGTGTATTCGAAGACTGAATTCTCCCCACGCAGTCATTATAAAGAATGAGGAAAAGTTATCTGAGGCTGAAAACCAATGGAATTCCATAGTAAATGACACACAGTGAAAAACAGTAGTGTCAGAGTTGATGACAGAAAGGAAAACATCAAGATTACACATTGCTTTTTAGAAATGATTCTGGACTTACTCTGAATATGACAGAAGCCATTGGATGAATCTGATCTGAGGGGTGACCGTCACATCTGACATATTTAAAAACGACCCTTCTGGGAAATAGAAACTAGACTTGTGAGGCAGCACAAATATGAAAGCAAGGGAATTAGGTGATGATTATATCAATATTCTAAGAAAGAGATGATAGATAACTGCTTGAACCAGAGTGTCTGCAGGGGATATAGTAAACAGTGGTCAGATTTGTTCATGGATAGTAAGGAGTTGGGAACATTAAAACATTTAGTGATGGATATACAGTTGACTCCTGAACAACCCTGGAGTTAGGGGCTGAGACCTCAGTATTTTTAAATTCATGTATAACTTTTGATGACAAACTTTTAACTACAAATAGCGTACTGCTGACCAGAGCCTTACTGATGATAACATAAACAGTTGATAGTTGACTAGCACACATTTTCTATATTATATGTATTATATACCATATTTTTTTGAGACAGGGTCTGGCTCTGTTGCCCAGGCTGGAGTGCAAATGGAGTGATCACAGCTCACTGCAGCCTCCACCTCCCAGGCTCAAGCAATCCTCCTGCCTCAGCCTCCCAAGTAGCTGGGACTACAACCCCACCAAGCCTCACTAAATTTTGTATTTTTGGATTTTTTGTTTGTTTGTTTGTTTTTGTAGAGAAGGGGTCTCCCTATGTTGTCCAGGCTGGTCTTGAACTCCTGGGCTCAAGTGAACCTCCTGCATTGGCCCCTTAAAGTGCTGGGATTAGAGGCATGAGCCACTGAGCCTAGCCTTATATACTGTCTTCTGACAACACAGATGCTAGAGGGAAGAAAAAGTTATTAAGAGAATCATAAGAGGTGTTCCATCAGACAGAGGTACAGAGAAGAGTACCCTGGCAGAGCAGGACAAACATTAAGAGAGGATTGCACAGGATAGCTGCAGCAATGTGGAGGTGATCCTCAATGTGCGGGTTCAGGAGCCCATGAGAGTGAGAGGCTTAGGCAAGGTGGACATCACCCTGCCTACTGGGTGGCACAGATACTGGGCATGAAAGCAGAAGGCTTGGATTGGCTTCTGTCCTGCTGCACCATCTGGTTTCCTGCGGGGCGACTGGGACCATGGCCTTTGGAGGGGTGGTCCCATGTATGCCACAGTATAAAGATTTTGGGAGGACCCAGAATGCTAATGGCTTCTCTACCTATGCATGTCTGGTGCTACTGGTGGCCAATACACTGCTGGTTTGGAAGGCATTCTGTGCTGTCTTTCCCATGGCAGAGCACACTCATGATCTTGACCTCTTTGCTGATGTTGGAACTCCATACTATGTCGGCCTGGCAAAGGAACCAAATATAAAACGCCCGCCTTTGCAGACTCCCATTCTCAGCACATCTGGCACTGGGGCAGTTTCATGAGCTACCTACACTGTGTCTTGGTCTTCACAAAGGTGACAGGCAGCCACACTTACCTGTTCATCCACTCTGCCTGCGGAAACCCTGGATTTCCTGGCCAAGGCCACACAGAGAGTGCAGGAGTCCTACCAGCAAGCCCGGCCACCTGTGCACACAGGGCACGAGCATCAAAATGGTGCTCGTGAGGACAAGCAGCGACACCTTCAAGACTGACCTTGCAGTTCTCCGTCTGTTGCAGGTGTTGGTGGACCTGGCCGTCCTGGGGCAGGGGTACGCCCTCGCCCACCACCTCCAGAATGTTGCGCCCATTGCAACGCCCCCGGCCAGAGCCACGTCCTCAGAGGCAGCCAGAGAGGACTAGGAAGTGTGGCACCCGCGCAGGCGCTGACTGGGACGCTGTGTTTCCCCGGATGCCGGAGGTCGGGCACTGTGTCCCTCTACAGGCTGACAGGGGTTCTGTGGGAAGAGATGGCGTCTGAGCGTCAAGTTCTGGATTAGGACCCTGTGGAGGTCTCAGGGCGGGCGGTGGGGACCACTGTATTCTCCAAGGCAAGAACGCGGAGAATGGATTTTCTCACTCCGAGGGGTGGAGAGGTCAGGTATTTGTTTGTTTTGTTTTGTTTTGTTTTGAGGCGGAGCTTTGCTCTTGTTGCCCAGGCTGCTGGAGTGCAGTGGCACGATCTAGGCTCACTGCAACCTCTGCCTCCCGAATTCAAGGGATTCTCCCGCTTCGGCCTCCCAAGTAGCTGAGATTACAGGCGTGCACCACCACGCCCGGCTAATTCTGTACATTTAGTAGAGACAGTGTTTCACCATGTTGGTCAGGCTGGTCTCGAACTCCTGACCCCAGGTGATCCACCAGCCTTCGCCTCCCAAAGTGCTGGGATTACTGGCGTGAGCCACCGCCCAGCTTAGGCGTTTTTAAGGTGATAGTAAAAGCGTCTTTTCCCACTTCCTCTGAAACACGCACTCGTACACACACACACACACACACACACACACACACCTGGCCTGAACCTGAGCAGGGAAACTTCAGGCCCTGAAGGACAGCGACGCTCAGGAACCTTCCCTGATCTTGGTGGGTCTTAGCCCCAGCTTCCAGGATCCCACCCAGCCGCATCTCTGGCCTCCTGGTGGGTTGAGGGACTGCGGACCCGGAGTGCGGACGCAGAAGCGAGAAGGAGACATGGCGTCAGGAGTCCCCCATGTCGCTCGATCTCTAGAGCCTTAGGCCTCAGCGCGCCCCTGACTGGATACCCTGGTTGGACTGGCTTGGCCTCTGAGCCCCAACGCGTTGGGCACCCACAGCAGTGCGTGGGTGTTCTCTGCCCCCGGTTCTCGTGGAAAGGAGGCCGCAAGGACGCAGTGGTCCCCGTGCTCTCGATTTTCTGGCCAGATTCGGCCTTCAGAGCGGCCACCTCCGGGGACTTAGCCCTGCCACCCTAGTGCGCACCCTGACGCCTCGCTGCCTTACTGGCCGTTTCCGGGAGAAACTAGGGTGGACACCCCGGGGAAAGCGGGCCAGCCCGGGACCCAACCTGGCTGGGGATGAGCCAGACTGCGCCCAGGAGTGTTCCAGTCAGTCTCCAGTTCTGAGTCCCAGCGACCCCCGGACAGACCCGAAGGCCCCCGGGGAGGAGGAGGAGGCCTGGAATGGGCTGCGCCGACACAGCCCCAGCCACCTCCCTTCGGAGAGGGCGGGTGAGTCTCCCCTTGCGGAAAACCCCTTTACTCTAAGTTTCCTCCACACCGCCGGACACAGCTTTGCAGCCCATCTTCCAGGACAGAGAGAAGACGTCGAATCAGGGGAGGGGATGCCGGCAAGGCGCCCTAAGGATCTGCAGGGCCCGGCTGCTGGGACGCCTTGTCGCACCCTCTGCTGCCCTGGGCTCTGGGCCTGAAGCGCCCTCCAGGGCGGTGGGCGGCAGCGCAGGTGCCCCTGCTGTCCTCTGCCCGCTGCCCACCCGGCCGTCTTGGGTCCCAGAGTTCAGGAGAGTCCACTGCTTCTGGCGGCAATGGGAGCAGCTATTCTGATTTGTCACACCGTATTCTGCCCGCCTCCCCGTTTCCAGTTTAACACGAGATCATACCGTTCTCACCAGTCCTGCGCTGCCTCCAGACTGCCCCCTAGGCCCCAGGGTTCTAGGTGCTTCCCTGCGGCTCCCATAGGGGTCTACTTTCCTTCTGGAGGGTGGAGGGGCAGCTTCCGTGTAGAAGTTAACGCTGTCAGCGCCAAAACGCTAGGACTTCAGTGTTACTTGCTGCGGCTGGCGGGAAAATGTTCAAAGTTGTTTCTTCCTCCTAAGTTGTTCTCAGAAAACAAAACAAACAAAAGAACTCTTGAGTGCTTGAGTGAGGATCTTGCTTAGCTCTTTGGCCTGCAAGATGCTTTGAACATTTCAATTTTTATTTCTAATGAAGGGTAATGTTTGTAGAGGTAATTGCCTGCAAATTAAAATGTCACCAATTTGAGTCGTGGTGATGGGGAACGAATGTGCCCCCATGTGGCGAGTTTGAATAAATAAACCCTTTGTGGATCCAGGAAGAAAAAAAAATCATCAGGATGTAGGAAACTGTGCCTGAATTTTCTGCTTGAAGCTACAAATCTGTCAGTTTCCAGGGCACATTAAAAGGAAGTCAGTGAGAACTTTGGTAGGGAATAGGGGAGCAAGTACTGTGTCCACGGAATCAACAACATTCAACGGTTGGGAAAATTAACAGAATCTAGCAAAGAGTTCTGACGAGTATCTACCAGGGAAGTAAGTTAAAAATCTGAAAAGGAAATGTCCCCCAAATCAAGGAAAAGGCACTTTTTCAAGAAGGATAAAGTGATCACCTGTTTCAAGTACTGGCAGCAGGTTATCCTGAGGACTTAGAATTGATCTTTTATTTTTTTGCATTATGAATTTTAGGGGTGATTTTGTTAGGAGTTCAAATTCATGAAAACTACTAAGTGCTACCCTTTTAGAGATTACATATTCATGCTTACATTTTTTGAGTCAGATTAGTAATATAAGTACAATTTTTCTTAAGGAATCGTCCCATTGTTTTCTTTGGGATTGAGAAAACCTAACTTCATATTCACACACTTTTTAAAAATACGTGCTTAATTTTTTCTTGAACCCTAGCTGGTAACATGCTTATTGATATAGACAATAAATAAATTTATTATTTAACTGCAAACAAATTAATATTAAAATGTTATTATGTTACGTATAAAACATAATTTCATGTAATGTGATTATTCAATTGAATTTTAGTTGATTCATAACAAAAGTCTTATTGGAAAGAACTGAGAAAATAACAAGAAGATAGATGATAGATAGACCCAAAGTGAAAATTACAGATATTAAATCTTTTTTCTTTTTCTTTTTTTTTTTTTTGAGACGGAGTCTCACGCTGTTGCCCAGGCTGGAGTGCAGTGGCGCGATCTCGGCTCACTGCAAGCTCCGCCTCCTGGGTTCACGCCATTCTCCTGCCTCAGCCTCCTGAGTAGCTAGGACTACAGGCGCCCGCCACCGCGCCCGGCTAATTTTTTGTATTTTTAGTAGAGACGGGGTTTCACTGTGGTCTCGATCTCCTGACCTTGTGATCCGCCCGCCTCGGCCTCCCAAAGTGCTGGGATTACAGGCTTGAGCCACCGCGCCCGGCCAGATATTAAATCTTAATACAGTTAATGGGGCTATTATCTAATCCTTAACCCTCTTGGTACTTCATGGTATAGAAATTTTTTTTATAATGATGGTTTAATGCATTTATAATCATATTTTTATAGAGAACCATTGGAATTAAGTAAAACCAAGATCATTTGATGATAATTTGTCTCATTTCTGTTAATTTTTTCACATGGAAAACAACAGACAAACTCAAATTTTGAAAATACATTAAATTTGAATTTCGTATACTAACATTCATTTAGCATAGTGCTAAGACTGTTTGCTTTTCGAACTTAATATGTGATGATTACAGGTTTATTTTTCCATTAATTTTCAGCTAGGAATACAGAAGATATATTTTGTCCCACATAATCTGCTAACTCTGTATGAGATTGGTGGGAAATATGCATGCTATTTACTGTGTCATTTCTGAAAGACACAGCTTTCATTATTTTCCTAACCGGTTTTTATTTATCAGCTGCCACTTTGGCCACATATATGTATGTACAACTGACTTCTTTTACATTTAATTGTAGTCATGGGAGTCTATTAGTGACTCTAACTTTAATAAGAAATTTCTAATCCAGAGTGTTTTTTTTTTCTGTTTTGTTTGCTTCATTAATCATATTCGGGCCGGGCGCGGTGGCTCACGCCTGTAATCCCAGCACTTTGGGAGGCCGAGACGGGCGGATCACGAGGTCAGGAGATCGAGACCATCCTGGCTAACACGTTGAAACCCTGTCTCTACTAAAAAATACAAAAAACTAGCCGGGCGAGGTGGCGGGCGCCTGTAGTCCCAGCTACTCGGGAGGCTGAGGCAGGAGAATGGCGTAAACCTGGGAGGCGGAGCTTGCAGTGAGCTGAGATCCGGCCACTGCACTCCAGCCTGGGCGACAGAGCAAGACTCCGTCTCAAAAAAAAAAAAAAAAATCATATTCAGTATATATAAGCTAATTAAATAAACAAAATTTCTATACAGTGGTTCTAAAGCTTACTATTGTGAAGGAAGTCATTTTGGATTATAGCAATACATACTTTTACGCATACATACAGAAACATATACACCAACCTCTACAACAGATATTAGTAATGTTTTTTAAACTGAGATATCCAGTTGTACAAATTCTACCTGTGTTTATTTTTTCTTTATGATTTATATATATATATGGAAGTATATTTCATTACCAGCATGATGATGTCAGTGCAATCTAGGAAAAACTAACATACACACACACACACACACACACTCACACATACACACAAGATTGATTTCAAATATTTTTTTTGCCATGGTCTCTTTTATTGGCTAGCAAGTTACTCTCTATATATGTACATACACACACACACACACAAATCTTGAAGGAATCATGTAGGTCTACAAAATTTGCTTTTCTAAATTCGTAATATATGTTCTACCAGTGAAGAAGTTTTCCTCATGATAAAATAAAATGTAAAAGACTAAAAATAATTACATTATATTACACAAATATAATTTTGTATGAGACAATAGTAAATAGTCTCAAAATATGATGTTACAAAATGATATATGTGGTACACAAAAAGTAACATTTTGAAAACCTACATTGATGAAATGGGGAAAAGTGTACTCAGAAATTTGGAAATTTATTTTTTTATGGTAACTCATAACACTAAAACATTTTTTTCAAGTCTTTAAGTTTTTCAAAAATATTTTCAAGAGATAAAAATAAAAGTTAAAGTTATAAGGTACACACACACGTGCTTAATTTATATATATATTAACTTATTAATATATATATGTGTGTGTGTATATAGTATGTGTGTGTATATATACTATTGATTACCCCAAGAGAGATGGAGACAGAGAATTGATTAGGAATGGCATAATTCAAATTCCCAGTAGAAATTGCATCATTGCATTGTTCTCTTCTGAGGAGAGGGATTGTGATAATATTAATGAAGAAGAAGAAACTTGGCAAAAGGCCCAAGCTCAATCCAAAGAGAGCTAAAATTATGTCACATTATCTCTAGGAGAAATGGTAGGTGATGAGTAGACATAGCTTTCTATGATGCATGAGGGAATTGTCTTTTGGTGAGGAAATTAACAATTATCACATTATTAAATAAACACTAAATCTGAAGCCATAACTACACAAGTCTATTGAGGAAGAAAATAATTATGCTAATGTTTCTGATTTTAAATTTTGTGTATAATAAGCATACAACTGAAGAAAATAAAATGTTGCATTCAAATGAGCTGTTTTTAATATGGAGAAAATTCAAGCTCATCTAAATAGAAATATTGGTGGGATGAAAAAAATAAGTATGTTGGAGGCTGAAAACTGTTCTCCATACAGGAGAACACATCTCCTATATGGAGTGAGAGAGAGAAAAAAAAATTTCAATTACATATCAGATTAAAAGCAAGAATGAGAAATTTTCCAAATTCAATAAATGCATGGGGGTCAGATGCAAGCATACAGAAAACTGCTGGACATAATTCATCACTAGGGAACCACACATCAAAAGGACACTGAACTACCACCTCACACCTATTAGGACAGCTACTCTCAAAAAAAAAAAAAGTGGGCCGGGTACGGTGACTCACACCTGTAATCCCAGCACTTTGGGCGGCTGAGGCAGACAGATCACAGGGTTAAGAGTTCAAGACAAGCCTGGCCAATATGGTGAAACCCTGTCTCTACTAAAAATACAAAAATCTAGCCAGGCATGGTGTCGCACACCTGTAGTCCCAAGTACTCAGGAGGCTGACGCAGGAAAATCGCTTAAACTTGGGAGGCGGAGGTTGCAATGAGCTGAGATTTCAGCACTGCACTCCAGTCTGGGCAACAGAGGGAGATTCTTTCTCAAAAAAAAAAAAAAAAAAGTGTTGATGAAGATGTGAAGGAATTGGAAACTTTGTGCACTTTTGCCCAAAATATAAACTGGTACAGCTACTATAAAAACTGCTCTTCAAAACATTAAAAAATGAAGAACAAAATGATGCAGCAATTCTACTTCTGGTTACATACGCAACATAATTGAAAATAAGATCTCAAAGTGATATTTACACATCAGTGTTCAGAGCAGCAATATTCACGGTAACAGAAATACAAAATCCACCCAAGATCCATCGATGTATTAATGAAGAAAATGTGATATACACATACAATGGAATATTACTCAGGCTTAAAAGGACATTCTAACACATTTGACAACATAGATGAACCTTGAGGACACTATTCTAAGTGAGGTAAACCAGTTGCAGAAAGACAAATAGTGTGTGAGTCCACATATAGGAGGCATCTGCGTAGTCAAATTTATAGGAACAGAAAGCAGAACAGTAGTTGACAAAGGCTGAGGGGAGAGACAAATGGGGAATTGTCTAATGGATATAGAATTTCAGTTTTATAAGATGAAAGAGTTCTTGAGATTCCTTGCAACAACAATGTGAATATACTTAACACTACTGAACTCTACACTTGAAAATGACTGAGAAGGTACATTTTATGTTAAATGTAATTTACCACTTTTTTTTTTTTTAAAGAAACAAGTTCCTGGAAAGCTGAACATATTGAATAAAACCAATTCTGTTGATCTTAGCATTTAAAATCCTGGATGGGATATGAAGTATATCTCAGGACATTTTGGGTATGTAATACTCTGCTCCCTGTATACATAGTGTATTCCTGAAAGATTGATATTTTTTTAAAGTAAATTATAGTCATTCATAAGCACAAATTTTCATGTGAAATTTTGTATATACACAATATTGTGTGCGTTCTTTTTATGACTTTTACAAAATATTATTACAACATGTAACATTGTAATTTTACATTCCAAGTCTCAAATTTTGAAAATGTTCATATAATGCATAGGTTTGTCCTTTATATGGGAAAATGTTCCATTAAAGTGCTGAGTTTTATACGAACATTAGCGGTTGCCATACCTTTATCTTTTAAAAATCTAACAGATAGGAAATCCAACTACATTTATGTTATTCTCTATTATATACCATTGAGATAATCTACTTAGATGTTAGAAAAAAAATGATACTGAAAAGGATTTTTAGTACAGACAATTTTTTGAGTTGGAACATGAAATGCTTCCATTGCTGCTGGTCCATTATTTTTCACTTTATGAAACTATATATGCTCTCAGAACGCTTATAAAAATAACAGAAAATAAAGTATTGGAATATTTATAAATTTAATAAATAATTCTGATTATGAAAGAACCATAAAAATAAAGAGTCCTCCTGGTAAAGCGAATTATTCACATTTGTAATTTGATGCATGTGGTGTGTGACTGTTTTAGAAAATCTACGTAAATATAATTCAAGCTTTGGAAGTTTATTTCTACTTTACACCTAACCATATCAAAGTGGTAAGAAAATCAGTAAAATAAGAAACTGATTCCTCTAATCTGAAGTATTTTTATTTTTTATTTTTTGCCAAATATCCCAAAGTAAGATAATTAGAACTAAACTGAAAATGTTGCAGGTCATGTTTTCACAAAATGTGACATTTCATGTCATTGTTATGCAAACAGTGGCATCAAATTCAGTCTGCACCAATCATATTTTTATTTTAATATTTTAAGCAACATGGTTCTAATCCATTTAAATGAGTGCATTTAATTTAGTAAGTCATAAAATATTTCTTAGTCATAAAAACACACCAAATTTTTTTGGCTAAGTCTTACTAAAACTTATAATATCTAACCTCTTTAAAATATATATACCTTTGGTTTCTGTTTTAAAACTTTTCTCTTAGCTTCAAGTAACTTTATAGTAACTTTATAGTACTTTTTTCTTCCTAGCTAATTCTACTGTTCTTGGAAATAATAGAAGAAAAAGAATTTACCTTTTGAGTACAAGAGCGGTGAAGCAGGACTGGTAGTTTGGATAGGGAACATTGTACAAAATCTAGTTTAAAAAATCTAAAGAGTCTGAAGCATTGTCTGCTGGTTATCACATCTGGTACCTATGCAAATTTCCTTGAGCAGATGTTAGAAAATTCTTGAAATTCTATTCAATAGGATCACTCAGAAGTTCAGTCTGGTCTTCGTAAATAAAACCCAGCATGAATGATGCATAGAGCTCCTAGCTGTGCTCCTTATGTGCTGCAGTCAGATCCAACACCCCCTGGGACAAGACATCTGGAACTATATGCCATTGTATTTGACTAATCTTTCTCCTGAATACCAGCTTAAAATTGCCCATTATTCCAAGAAATTCAGAGAAGCACAAATAGACACAAAGAGCTAAAATAAGACATATTTTGTATAGTTATATATATATATATATATACATAAAATGAAATAATGGCACATATTTGTATATTTGAGTATGACACTAAGTCTCTGTTTTTATTTCCTGCTGGAAATGTATTCATAAAAATACTTATTGCAGAAATCTAGTATATGATATATACTAGCAAATGTTTGGACTATGTTGAAAAATCAATAAACCTCATAATTCATTCACTAAATAACCAGAATTTTTACAGGTCTGATTTTTTAAAATTATTTTTATTTGAGTTTTGCAAAGCTTTATCTATCAATCAGAAACATTAACCAAATATGTCTTAACATAGAGATATTTTGGTAGACATTACTTGTGAGCACTGATGTTTCTATTTGCAACCCGGGGATATAAATGTCTATACTTTTCAGCACTCTTTTAGTTAGCAGGACCATAACTAGCAATACTGATATTCTATCGACAAAAGAGTTTTGTATCATGTCTAGCCTTAAATATTGGCTTACTTAGTAGGAGATAAGCAGCAAGGAAAATGAGCACTGAGGCTGTAAAAATGTTTGTTTTAGTGCAATACCGTGACACAATGAAGTGGCCGTGTTGTCTGAGGTGAATATCTGAAGTTTGTCCAAGGAAATCGTGAACACAGACATGCAAGGAATGAGCCAAAGTATAATAAGTGAGTGACCAGAAGTTTAATAGGCGAAAGAAAGAGGAAAGCTCTCTTGTGCAGAAGAAGAGAACTGGTTCTTTGGTTTGTGGCAAGATGCCAATGGTTTTATAGATGAGCTTGAGGAGTTGGTATCTGATTTACATAAGACAAAAGATTGGTTGGACCAAGTGTGTCATTTACAAAGAAGCTGGCCATCCTACCATAATCTTTTACTATGTAGATGTGTTTTCTACCTGGCAGATGCCATGTCTGTTCCTTATTGCACACATGGTGACAAAGAAAAGGGAAGATGGAGCTTCAGTATTGGATGTGCCTGGCTGCTAGGTAGCCCTTTTCTATTGGCACAGCTCCTGGCATTCACTTATGCCAGTTTCCAGTTTGCTTATTTATGTCTGCAGCTTGATTTTTTAGGCTGGTTTTGTTAGAAAAAAAAATGATTTGGGAGCTGCTTTTTATTAAAAGGGATACCTTGTCGAAGACTCTCTTACCCTCACTAACTGCCTAAATAATTTCTTTTTAGCTCTGTATCAAAAATATATAGTATTTTTGTTTTCAGATAAATTTGCAAGTATCGTATATGTCCACTGAATCTAAAACTTTTGGGATAAATGTTGGAAATCAAATTTTGTGGACTGTGTTGGTTACTACTGGCTGCATTTGACAAAATATCATCAGCAAGAGATAAGCTTGGGGGCGAGGAGGAAGGCCAGTTTTCACACAGAAATGAGAGAGTAAAGATAGGCTAAACACGTAGAGACTTGCTGCATTAGAATACCTGACTGCTTTTAATCCCCAGAAGGTAAAAAAATGGAGTATAAGAACTTAAATAACCTTTGAATAAAAAATATTTCAGTCTAATATAGTGCTCGAATGCAAGAATTAGTCCAAGGGATGGAAGCATTAAAATTGCTTGACCAGGTGTGGTGGCTCACATCTGTAATATCGGCACTTTGGGAGGCCAAGGCGGACGGATAACCTGAGGTCAGGAGTTTGAGACCAGCCTGACCAAAATGGCGAAATCGCATCTCTACTAAAAATCCAAAAAAATTAGCTAGGCATAGTGGCAGGTGCCTGTAATCTCACCTACTCAGGAGGCTGAGGCAGGAGAATCATTGAACCTGGAAGGCGGACATTGCAGTGAGCCAAGATCGCACCACTGCACTCGGGCCTGGGCGACAGAGCGAGACTCCATCTCAAATAAATAAATAAACAACAACAAAAAACTTAAAACCTGTTAAGGACACCTTAGGATAATGCCTGACAAATAGTAAGATTTTGACCAAAGTTGGACATTCTTGCCATAGTATATTTATGAGTTATACCTATATCTATGTCTACACGTTTAAAATTAAATATGGGATAAGTTGTGCAACAAACATACTTGACATGTAAGAGGCTTATACTAACGCTGCTTTTTCACAAAAAAATGTCTGCTTCCTGGAAACCAGCACTGTAAGGTCACATCTGTGGTACGTATTGAGACAATGCTATCCTTGGGAAATGCACTCTTTTCTCAGTCAACTTGGAATCTTGGGTGTCTAAATCCCAAACACTAAAAAGGCCTGTGGTTTTTATGGCAATACATGTGTATTATTTAGTTACTGCTCTGTATGAAACCCACTGGTTTCTATGAGTTAAAATAACAATGAGCTTACTCAGGATTCTGTAGGTTGGTAGTTTAATCGAGGATTAGTTGGAGATCATTGTTCTGGTGTTGGGTGATTTCAGGTAAGTATCCTCTTGCATTAACAGTCTGTTAGAAGTGTTGACTTGAGACCAGCTGATGTAGGCTGGTATTAGCTGCAATTCCTCATCTCTGCTCCATAAAGCTCTACAATGTTTACCTAAGTTTCTTTTTATGCCAAAGACAGAGTTCCACCACATTTCTGTTAGTCAAACAATACTCATTGTTTAGGGAAGTAGACATCACCACTTGATAGGAAAAAACTAGAAAGCCACATTGTAAGAACTTATCACAGAATTTAACTAGGAACAAATATAGACCTCTCTTGAGACAAAAATAAATGGGGAGAAATTAGAACTTCCAACCTAGCTAATAGAATTTCCTAAACTAAGACCTTTTAGAATTAAAAAATCATATTTATTTAAAGTCTTTTTATACATCTAGCCCTAATATTTATACAAACTTCTTGTTCTTAAATACAGAGTCATTTTTGTATTTAACAATATCACCAAAGTGGCATTTGATGGCATTTCTAAATACTAAATATACTTTAACAAATTAACACCAAAGTAAAGACTTAAAAACAACAAAAATTTATTCATCTTACACTTCTGTAGGTTCTAACTCCTAAAATCTAGGTATTGGCATTGTTGTGTTCCTTCTGGATGCTTTAGGGAACATTCTGCTTTGGCTTTTCCAGAAGGGGCCACCTACATTCCTTGTCTTACGACCTTTCCTCTGTGACCTCTATTTCTTACATCACATCTCTTTCTCTGACTCTAAACCACCTGACCACTTCTTTTAAGAACTTTGTGATTACACTGGGGCACCCAGATAATCCAGGATAAACTTCACATCTCAAAGTCTTAATTTAATCACATTCACAATGTCTCTTTAGCCCTGTAAGGGAACATGTTCCCAAGTTTCAGAGATTCATATGTGACCAGAAGTGCAGGAGGCATGAGAGGGATAGAATTATGCTTACTAAAAATATCTCATTAGAACTGAGCTTTGAGAAGAGCAACTTGTGGTATAGATGTTTCCTAAGTATCAGAGCATCTTATGTTTATGGTACATAATACTGCTGCTGTTTTGGGTTATGGTATCTTTCTATACACATAGAAACTGAAAGAAGCCCCATATAGGAATTTATTTTTAATGGTAATATTCATCACTGGCTTTCACCTTAAACATTCTCAGTTATTTTTCTGAGAATGACAATTTTAACCATGTTAATATTTAAAATAAAAATGATAGATGGTAAAAATTCTAACAATGTAATATAAAGATCAAAATAAGAAATTTTAAATATTGAATGTGACATTTTCTTAACTCCAACTTAAAAGAAAACCCCATTCACAGAAAAAAAAAATGTTGCTAAGTTGCAGTATCCTTCAAAACTGCTATTATCATTTAAATAAAACTCCTAGAAATGAACCCTTTAAATTTGCCTTTGCTCTTCCAGTCTTGATTATAAAACATAAGGTTGTGCAATCAATAATTTCTGGAGTTAAGAAGATTTATTTTTTCATAACTTTTGATAACTTTTCCTTCATGTAAAACGTCTGAGGCATTTAGGAATAAAACATGAAATTTCAATAAGTCCCTTTCACATAAGCATTATATGCTTCGCACTACCTGATTAGACAATACTATTGGATTTTGGTAGCTTTTGTTTCTCTCGTTCTTGTCTGACTAATAGTTATCAGTATTACAGTGTAATTAATCCAAGACAAAACTGAACTAAATTGTTTGTGATGTGTTAATAAGAGTTATGCCAAAACTTGAACTGAGCAAGCTAAAAAAGGTTTATCTATTTGGTGGTAGGAAAGAAAGTCAAAGCTTTTCCTTCTTTGGTATTACAACTCAAAACTGTGTTTTACATAAAGCAAAATATGAAAGCACAAAGGCAAATAAAGTTGTTACGTGATATGGTTTGGATTTGTATCCCTGCCCAAATCTCATATAGAATTGTTACCCCCAACGTTTGAGGAGGGGCCTGGTGGGAGGTGATTGTATCATGGGGACAGATTTCCCCCTTGCTGTTCTCATGATGGTGAGTGAGTTCTCAGGAGATCTGTTTGTTTAAAACTGTGTAGCACCTCCCCTTTCACCTCTTCCTCCTTCTCCAGCCATGTAGGATGTGCCTGCTTCCCCCCTTCTACCATGACTGTATCTTGAGTCCTCCCCAGCCATGCTTGCAGTAAAGCCCACATAACCATAATCCAATTAAACCTATTTACTTTATAAATTAACCAGTCTCAGGTAGTTCTTTATAGCAATTTGGGAATGGATTAATATAGAAAATTGGTACTGAGAAGTGGAGCACTGCTATATAAAGATACCTGAAAACATGGAAGCGACTTTGGTACTAGATAATGGGCAGAGGTTGGAACAGTTTGGAGGGATCAGAAGAAGACAGGAAGAAAAGGGAAAGTTTGGAATGTCCTAGAGACTTTTTAAGCTGTAGTAACCAAGTTGTTGATAGTAATATGGATAATGAAATCCAGGCTTGAGGTGGTCTCAGTTGGAAATGAGGAACTTGAAGCGAATGAGAGAAAAGGTAACTTTTGTTATGCTTTAGTAAAGAAGTTGAAGGCATTGTGGCCCTGCCCTAGGGATCTGTGGAACTTTGATTTTGAAAGAGATGATTTAGGGTATCTGGCAGAAGAAATTTTTGAGCAGCAAAGAGTTCAAGATATGTCCTGATATGTTCCTACAGTGTAAGATATGTTCTTACAGTGTATGCTCATATGCCTGAACAAAGAGGTGATCTGAAACTGGAATATATATTTAAAAGGGAAACAGAGGATAAAAGTTTGGAAAATTTGCAGCCTGACCATGAGTTAGCAAATAAAAACCCACTTTCTGGAGAGGAATTCTAGCTGACTGCCAAAATTTGCAAAAGTAAAGAGGAGCCCCACATGTTAATAGCCAAGACAATGGGGAAAATGCCTTGAAGGCATTTCAGAGACCTTCAGCATAGCCCCTCCCATCACAGGCCTGGAGGCTTAGGAGGGAAGAATGGTTTCAAGGGCCGGGCCCAAGGCCCTGCTGCGCTGCGCTGTGCAGCATAGGGACACTTCTCCCTGCATGCCAGCCACTCCAGCTTCATCCTTGACTAAGGCCCCAGATACATTTCGGACTGCTGCTGCAGAGTGTGAAAGCCCTACACTTTGGCAACTTCCATTTGATATTAAGCTTGTGTATGCACTGAGGGCAAGAGTTGAGCCTTGAAAGCCTCCACCTAGATTTCGAAGGATGTATGGGAATGCCTAGATGTCCAGGCAGAAGTCTGCTGAAGGAGTGGAACCTTCATGGAGAACCTCAACTGGGACAGTGCAGAGGGGATATGTGGGGTGTGAGTTCCCACACAGAGTCCCCACTGGGGCATCATCTATTGTAGCCATAAGAATAGAGCCACCATCTTCCAGATCCCAGAATGGTAGATCCATTGAAAGCTTTCATTGTGCACCTGGAAAAGCCACATACACTGAATGCAAGCCCATAAAAATAGCTGAAGGGGCTGTACCCTGCAGAGCCACAGGGATAGAGATACCCAAGATATTGAGAGCCCATTGCTTACATCATTGAGGCCTGAAAGTAAGACATCGATTCAAAAGATATTACTTTGGATCTTCAAGGTTTAATGACTGCCTTGCTGGGTTTTAGACTTGCATGGGGCCTATAGTCCCTTGGTTTTGGCAGATTTCTCACTTTGGAAATGGGTATATTTACCCAATGCCTGTACCCCCATTGTGCTCTTGGAAGTAACTAACTTGTTTTTGATGTTATAGGCTCCTAGGCAGAAAGGACTTGCCATGTCTCAGATGAGAATTTGGACAGTGGAATTTTGAGTTACTGTTGAAATGAGTTAAAATTTGGGAGACTGTTTAGAAGGGAAGTTTGTATTTTGCAATGTGAGAAAGACATGAGATCTGGGAGGGGCCAGGGGCAGAGTAATATGGTTTGAATTTGTGTCCCCATGCAAATCTCATGTCAAATTGTAAACCCCAATGTTTAACATTAGATCATGGGAGTGAGTCCCCTGTCACTTTCTTCTGGCAGTGAGTGAGTTCTCATGAGATACTGTTGTTTAAATGTGTGCTTCTTCCTCCTGCCACAGCCATGTAGGATGAACCTGCTTCCCCTTCATCTCCTACCATGATTTTAAGTTTTCTGAATCCTCCCCAGCCATGCTTTCTGTACTCCCTGTGGAACTGGGTGCCAATTAACTGCCCCTCTCTTTTTTATAAATTAGCCAGTCTCAGGTAGTTCTTTATAGCAATGTGAGAACAGACTTGTACAGTATGCTTTATAAATATAAGGATTGTTTTATGAATGTCATTTTATTTATGTGTATCAAGGACTACTTAAAATAATAGACTAAAAATTTTAACCAATGAATAATTTCAGATTATTTCTTATCGTTCTTTCTCTTGAATGAAGGCAATTAACTCTACCCTACTCTTATAGGGCCTATTATTTATCAGGGTATGTAACACACAGGACATTGTTCATTGTCTATATTTCTTTAGATATCACTTTTCCTCAAAAACAAGTTATGTATGTGGAAATTTTAGCATACAAATAATATTAAAATATACTACCAAGAAAATCATACTCTTACCTGTAGTAAGAAAAATCTTTTACATATTAAACATTTGATCTGGTAAAATTTAGGTGATGATTTGCATGTAAATGTCCTATTTATCATAGGGATGATGGAGAATATGTAAAATATCCTGGGGGCACAATATAGGATACTATAAAGCAGTTTGAAGCAATATATCAGGTATACACAGAACAATATGAATGAAATATCTATATATATGTGTGCGTGTGTGTGTGTGTATACTCATATATGGTACTGAGGAAAAAGCAAATAATATAATAAGATATACAAAATAGTATACATGAAAATTAATTTTGTAGACATACAAGAGTATTAAATTTATTGTTAAAATATATAAAATAAATGAACATATATAAAACATCTAGGAATAGTGGTCTTTAGGTTGTAGGGAATTGGGAATAACAATAAACAAACTAAAATAAAAAGAAAATAGATAATAAATAAATGAATATAAATAAATCACTAAAATAACAGAAGTGTCTTGCATAGACCAGTGCAGATTAAACACAATTTGTCCCCTTAAAGACCATCCATGACCCTTAGTCAAATATCAGTGCAATAATAATATGTAACTAGCAATTTATAAACTCTCAATGGCTTACAGAAGTAACCAATCATTTGGCCTGTGGTTTTGTGAGATAGAGCAGCTTAAATTCAAGGTATTGTTAAACTTCATCTGTCTTCCCATTCTCATGGTCCAAAAATGACCCAAGGTGTGGGTTTTTTATAGCAAATAATAGAAGCACAAGTGTGCAGACAAGATCTCCAAGCACATTTAAAGGCTTTGTTCCCATTTATTCACAATTATTCGATTTGTCAAATCATGTCACATGGCCTAGCTCAATGTGTCAGCCTGAGTCTGTCAGTAACATATATTTTACATCTACTGGGGCAGTGTTATGTTACATGGTGAAGATTATATGTACGATATATAGAGCCCACATATACACCCACACATATGTGTGTCACTGTTTCCCAGAATCAGTGTATATGTGTATTACTGTTCCTCAGAGTTGAGGAGTGGAAACTGAGAACAATAATTTTATTTTCCATAGGATGCATATACCCTGATACCACAACTGAAAACAAACACATCTATACAAAGTTATAAAAAAAAAAAAGAAGAAATAATAATATTCAAAGACTTTCAAAAATAAATAAGACAAAATATACTTTTAAATGAGGCTTCTTCTGTTTGAAACCCTTTTCTGATGTTTGTTGACTTTTTTGGTAAAGCAATTGCATCTTTCATTTGATCATTTTTCTTTCTCTTTAAGCAAGTACTATAGTTTCTCTCTTTTAAATTCTTTTTTAAGGTTGCACACATTACCAAAAGGGCTTCCCAAATTATGGACCTCTTTCCTGTGTTATAATCTGAGACTTCCCATCCTTCAGTGCCTCTGTATGTCGTTTATAAGGAATAACAACAAAATCTATTTAAAAAGGCACAAGAGCTCACATAATGTGTTAGTGTGTATTAGTGTGTGTGTGTTTAGAAAAGCAAATATGCAACATATAGTAACAACTGGTTATTCACTTAAGGCAACATATTTGATAACATTTTCCACTATTATACACTTTTTAGAGATCTCCAAGTACTTATGATCTGTCCAGTGATATTGTGATTCTTTAAGGCATTAGAGAATGTACTACAATTGATAGTTTTACCTAAGTTCATGCGAAATATTTTATTTCTAGCTTCTTGCAGTTTCTTCTGTGAACATTCCTACCCATTTATGGAAAGGCTACTTTCCTAATTTTGCCATGTTTTCCATTATTTCCTTAAAAATACTTTTAGTATTTTTCATTTGAATTATGTTCTTGGTTTTTCTTATAAGTCCTTTAAGGTGACTTTTTAAAGTTCAAAAATTCTGCATTATATTATTTGACTCCTTATAAATTATATCTTGTGCAACAAACCTCCACACACAGACACACATGTATTCATATACATTTACAGACAGATGGATATTTTAAAACAGTAATATATTTCATTACATAGTCATAACTTGGTTCTGCTTGTCTACTTTCTTTATTCAATCCTCTGTTGAAGGTCACTTAAGTTGATTCTATGACTTTACTGTTATAAATAGTGCTGCCATAAAGTACAAGTACAGGTTTATTTTTGATAAAATGATTTTTTTTTCCTTTCATAGATACACAGGATTCAAATTGCTATGTTGAATGATAATTCTATTTTTAGTTCTTTGAGAAGTGTCCATACAGTTCTCCAAAGAGATTGTACAAATTTATGTTATGACCAACAGTATATGACTGTTCCCTTTTCTCTGTATCCTCACCAACACTTGTAATTTTTTGACACTTAAATAATAGCTATTATGACTGGCGTAAGATGGCATATCACTGTGGCTTCAATCTGCATTTCTCTGATGATTAGTTATGTTGAGCATTTTTTGTGTGTTTGTTGGCTGCTTGCTTGTCTTCCTTTGAGAAATCTCTGTTCATGTCCTTTGCTCAATTTTTAATGAGGTTATTTGTTTTTTTCTTGTTGAATTGTTTGAGTTCCTTATAGAGTCTGGCTATTCAATCTTGGTTGGATTCATAATCTGCAAATTCTCCCATTCTGTAAATTGCTTATTTACTTTATTTATTTTGCTTTGCAGAAACTCTTTAGTTTAAGTCCCATTTGTCCATTTTTGTTTTTGTTACATTTGCTTTTGAGGTCCTAGTCATAAATTATGTGCCTTGGCCAATATTCAGAACAGTTATTCTTAGATGTTCTTCTATTATAGTTTTAGGTCTTACATGTAAGTCTTTAATATGTCTTGAGTGAATTTTTATCTATGGTGAGAGATAGGGGTCCGCTTTCAAATGCCTGTGGTCTTGGCTACTTGGAAACTGATGTGGGAGGATCACTTGAGCCCAATAGGTTGAGGCTGCAGTGAGCCGAGATGACACCACTGCCCTCGAGCCTGGGTGACACAGTGAGACCTTGTCTCAAAAAAAAAAATTGTAATCATTATATTGATGTAGAATATGGCATTTGATAACATTTACTATACCCATGATTTAAAGATTTAAAGATTTTTAAAAACAGAGAATAAGAATGAGAGGGCATTTTCCTATGACTGTCTTTCTCACACCCGTGGCCGGCATCACAAGGAGACTGCCCCTGACCTCCCTCTAAGGTTAGGAGGCACTGGGTGGCTGCTCTCAGTTACTCTTCCATATCACCCTGGAAGTCCTGGCCAATGCAACAAGACAGGAAAAAGAAATCAGGCTTCGAGGAGCAATACCAAGGGAGGCAAAGTCATATTACTATGTCTTTCATGATAACGTGGTTGTTTAATGTTGAATTTCCCAAATAACCAACAGTTAACTGTTAGCACTAATCAGAGGTCAACAAGGGGGCCCAATATAAAGAAGTCAATAGCGTTATTTAAAGCCAGTAAAAATAAACAAACAAATAAATAACTAATAACACAGAAGAGCTTATTTTCCGAAAGAACAAAAATTATAAAATATTCAAGAATTAACCTTGAAATCCACCTATCTTTTATGGGGACCAAAAAATAAAAACAAACAAACAAACAAAACAAAACAAAAACAAAAGTCGTTCAAGAGCAAGTGGTTTAGTTTTTGCATACTAGTGCATTTCAAGAGCTCACCTTTGATTTGATTTTTTACTTTATGACCCTTTGGTCCCAGAAGATACTTGATATAAATTTGATTTTTTAATGTATTGAAAACAAAAAATAAAACCAAGCAACCTGAAATCTCTTTCCAGGCCATGTCAGAAGACTGGGCGAGAGGGTGCCATTCAGCCCCATGTGGAGAGGCCTGGCGGGAGGTGCCCACTGTTGCTGTGGCTGTGCTTGCCAGGTTCCAGTGCCCACATTCCTGCAGGTTGGATCTTGCAGGTACTAGGGAGCTATGGCATGCTTTAGAGCACAGGAGGGGGCATGTCAGATGTGTATATGAGATGCTGTCTTGGCAGCCAGAATGGAGACGAGGTGAGTTGGGGAGCTGGGAATAGGACAGGTGAGGAGGGGTCAGCACTGGAGTAGGGCCCGGCAGTGCTCAGAGTAGACAGAGGTTTAGGAGGTTGAACTGATCAGGCAGGGAGTGAAAGAGGTGGCTCCCAAGCCTGAACTGCCAGGGGAGGGGTGCCTCTGAGAGATGGAGGTCTCAGGCCACTGGAGACCCGCATCACACTTTGGAGAAGAGCCAGGGCTGGAGACAGAGGCATGTACAAGGTGGCATCACCGCCCTGCTCCCAGGATGGGGAGACCGAGGCTGGGGAAGGGGTTTAGGGATTGGCAGGATCTCTAGCACAGAGAAGGTGACCAAGCTGTGGGCATGATGAGTGTCCAGGAGGAAAGATCAGATCCCGGGTGAGGGAAGAGGGCTCAGGGAGAGGGTGAATTGTGGGCAGAGAAGAAAGACCTCCCTGGGGCACCCGTGGGACAGGAGCCAGGTGGGGTGTGGCCCCGGGGATGGGAGTGGTGTACACACCCTCACAGGATTGGCCTGGTGGGCCAGGGCCAGGTTGCATGGGCTGAGAGAAGCTGACAGCCCTGTCTGTGACCTCTGGGACCCCTGGGTCTGCCTCTGTGGGCCCCTAATCCTGGGCTCACAGACCCGCCAGCCTCCATGGGTGCTGGCCTATGCCTGGTGGGCACGGTTGGTGCAGGCTCCAAGGGGGCCTGGCAAAGCCTGGAGCTGGCTCAGGGGAGGCCACTCCTGGCCAGGGAGTCTCCTGACCCCCACCTTGGAGGGATGTATCAGCCCCGGTGAGGCTTCTCAGACTCATTCTGGAGTTTGTCAAGGGTGTGAGATCAGTTTGGCCGAGAAAGGCGCCCTGAATGTGAGACTGCTTGTCAGGAAGCGCTGCCAGGCCCAGTGAGATGTGGAGATTCAGCAGGGAACACCCGGCCTGAGTGGGCTGTCCTGGAGGAAGACAAATTACACCCTTCCCCTGATTCCTCAAGGACTGGGCATGGTCCTGCTATGAGGGAGGTGCCTTTCTGTGCAGCTGAGGCTATAAAATCTGGAAGGGCCTGGCCCAAAGTCACGAAGTTACTGCAGATCAGGGCCAGGGGCCGAGCCTGCACCTTCCTTCCACCCCAATGCTAGGTGAAGTGTTCAATGTCTGTTTAAATCTATAGAAAAGGTGAACTGGAGAGCTGAAGATTTACCAAACTTCTGGCAGTTAAGTCCCTGGGAAACAGCACCAAAAGAGATAATAAAGGAACCAAAAGAAGAAACCACACAGGAGCAGATGGAGGCACCAACTGCACAAAGAATGGTGACTGCGTGCAGGCAAGATGCACATAGCAGGTGGGAAACTTCTGTAACAAGTATGTCCACGGGCAGATCACCTTTACCTGTGAGGAGTTTGCGTGCATGAGGGCAATCTCGCAGCAGCGACACCCACCACAGAATGCTGATGGCTCAAACCTGGCGGAAGTTTATTTAGGGCACGGAAAGCCAGAAACAAGGGCTTGACTGGCGGCAGCTCTGCAGCAGGGGGAGATTTGGACAGCGAGGGCTGTCCTGGAGGAAGTCCCAAGGTCCTCACTTCGCTCTGTAGGCCACCCTTGGTGTGGACAACAGCTGCAGACAGGAGACACGGAGGGGGTACACAGAGGTCTTAGAGTCTGGCCTCAGGTGATGTCCATCACACCTCTTTCTGTTGGTGAGAGCTAGTTACTCGGGCCCCCAGGGTGCAAGGCCAAGATGGCATGGCATGCAGACCACCTAGTAGGATCTTCTTGCCAGCTCAGGGGACAATGCACACATGGAGAAGTGCAGTTAGCTACTAGGCATCTGGGAAAATGCACATACTCTCTCTTTTTCAAAGAAATTCAGGTTCCAAAACCAAACACCATTAGAAAATAGACACCCGTCAACACAATCAAGATTAGAAGGTCTATGGTGAGACCACTGATGGAGCATGAAGCTGGCCAAACTCTGGAGAGTGGTTGATGTTACAATATCAAGAACCCAAAATCCGGCAAGGCGTAGTGGCTCACACCTGTAATCCCAGCACTTTGGAAGGCCAAGTCGGGTGGATCACATGAGGCCAGGGGTTCGAGACCAGCCTGGCCAACATGACGAAACCCTGCCTCTACTAAAAATACAAAAATTAGCCGGGTGGGCCGGGCGCGGTGGCTCAAGCCTGTAATCCCAGCACTTTGGGAGGCCGAGACGGGCGGATCACGAGGTCAGGAGATCGAGACCATCCTGGCTGATACGGTGAAACCCCGTCTCTACTAAAAAATACAAAAAACTACCCGGGCGAGGTGGCGGGCGCCTGTAGTCCCAGCTACTCGGGAGGCTGAGGCAGGAGAATGGCGTGAACCCGGGAGGCGGAGCTTGCAGTGAGCTGAGATCCGGCCACTGCACTCCAGCCTGGGTGGCAGAGCCAGACTCCGTCTCAAAAAAAAAAAAAAAAAAAAAAAAAAAAAAAAAAAATTAGCCGGGTGTGGTGGTGTACACCCGTAGTCCTAGCTACTCAGGAGGCTGAGGCATGAGAATCACTTGGTCTTGAGTGATTGCAGTGAGCAGCGCTTGCACCACTGCACTACAGCCGGGGTGACAGAATGAAGTGAGTCTCTAAATAAATAAATAAATAAATAAATAAATCAATAAATCTGAAATTCTAGAAATTTGTTTAATGACTCAAGATGTTATCTTTCCAAAACTCGAATCTGGCCCTGTCACTCCTCTGCTCAAACATCTCCAATGGCTCCCCACTGCTATCCTGGCCATGTTACAGCCCAGGCCCCTCCCTCCAGTCTCATCTTCTATGCTGAGGAGCACCGTCCTGACCAGTGCCCAACCTGGGCCTGGGGCACAGAGGGGTCGGCACATATAGGCTGAGCTGAGCTTTGGGAAATGAGGAGGCCAGGCGCTGGGAGTGGTGGCCTTGCTCCAGGCTGAGCTGAAACAGCTGGCAGCTCAGCCTGCCCTCCACCTGACCCCCGGGCCCAGCCTTCCCTACTGGGCCACGACCTCCCCACCAGGGCCCTCGGCCCTGCTCCTGCTGGCCCCTGCAGACCTCAGCTGGGTCCAAGCTCCTGGAGGGCAGGGAGGGTGAGCGTCTCGTGTATCCCCAGCGCACAGCTGCGCCAGCTCCCGGTAGGGATTTGTTACAGGAATGGATGGGGTGGGGGTTGGAGGAAAGTTTGGAGGAGATGGAGGCAGGCCGTGACGCTGGCTCCTGGCGCACCCTCCAGGCCCTCTCGATCGCGGCTCCGCGGCTCCGGCTCTGGCCCCACCCCAGCCTCCCCCGCCCTGCCGGGAACCTGGGGCCTCAACGACCACTCAAGCCGCCCACACCTCCGCGGCTCCGCGCTGTCCTCTCGCTCCCCTAGCCTAGCCTGGACCCTCCGCTCTCCAGGGCTCAGCAGCGACCCCGATCGGTCACTCGCTATGGCCACCGCCGCTGCAGCCACCTGCCCCTGGACGCCCAACCAACCCCTCGGGGGACCAAGCCCGGGGACTTCGTCCCCAACCCCAGGCCAGCTAAGCCACCCCACAGGGGCCCTGCCTGTCCCATCTGCAGCCTGCTGGGGTGTCCATGCTTGCGGTGATCAGGAGGGTGGCACGGCCCTCTGGTTACAGCCGGCGGAGGAGCTTCCCAAAAGAGTCCTCAGCCTCTCCCGCCTGCGGCGGCGCAGCCCAGGCGGGGCTCGGCTCTCAGAACCCCCTCGCGGCCTCGCCAGGTATGCGCGCAGGGCCCGGGGCGCGGGCCGGGGGCGGGTGCTGGAGCCGGGCCGGTGCCGGGCCCGCTGCGACACGGTCGGGGACGCGGCGCACAAAGGCGCCTTCTGCCGCCCCCCGACCCCGCCCCGCACTGCCCCAGTCCAGCCTGGCGGCCCGCCCCTCCCGCCCCGGCAGGCGGTGAGGGGGGGTCAGGGTCCCCGCCTCCCGGGCCCGCCACCCCCCTCGCGGGCGACGTGCCCTGTCCGGGCGGCCCCTAGGCGCGGGCTTGTCCCACCGCGCGGGAATCCGCCGCCCCAGCGCGCGTTTCCGGCCCCAGCCCAGCCCGCGGTGCAGGGGAGCCGGTGCGCAGCCGCCTGTTGGGCCTCTGACCCCGGTGGCCCCTGTCATACTCACTTTCTCCACCCGCGGAGGCTTTGCTCAGGAATCCACTCTTGCAGCCAGGGAGCTTCCGGGCCCCCTCCTCCAGGAAGCGTCCCTGGCTGCTCCGGTGAGCACGTGTCTCTTCATCCCCCTGTCTGGGCACCATGAGAACCCAGCCTGGCCACTCCCCTCTCCTATGTCTGCATAGGAAGACGCCCCATTGGAAACGGACCCCCCTCCCGCCGCCAGACCCTGGCAATCCCATGTCCAGGCTGGGGTTGGGAGTAAGGACCCACCAGGAAGGAGGGTGCCCACCGGGTCAAGTGGGCAGTAGAACTGGGCTGGGTCCCAGGGATCCCCACAAGCCCGGTGGCTCCGTGGCTCTGCCCGGCAGAGGCCGGGCAGCCCTGCAGCCGGCGCCCACCTTTAGCGCCTTCTCCCTGAGCCCATATGTGGCAGAGGGGGTGGGGCCAGGCCCAGGCCCACCGGGCACCACGGGCCTCTGGGAGGGGACGCTAATGACTGTAATTTCCACTTAGCAGATCAGGACGGCTGGCAGAGTGGAACTGTCCTCCTACCTCTCAGGTGCCCGGGCGAGACCCCTCCGTGGGCCCCTCTATCTGGACACCTGGCCCTGGGCCCCTCCCATGTGGGATTTTGAGGCTACTCTCCCCTCCCCCAGGCTCAGAGGGTGGCCCTGTTGCCTGTGGGACCCCTTGTCGACTTGTCCACTGGTTGGGGTGCTCAGTGGTGCTTGAACAGGGGTCGGGGAGGCTTGAAGGTGTACTGAGTGGGTAGCTGTCAGCCGGCTCCAGAGGCTGGGGGAGCAGGAAACAAGCACGTTATAGGGTTGAGGGTTCTGAGCCACTTGCCAGGCTGCAGCCTGTGCTGGCTCCTTTGTGGTCAGAAGCGCAGGGCATTCTGGGGTCTGTCTTGATGCTGAGCAGGCCAGTGTCCTGAACAACACCAGGCACCCAGGAGTCTCTGGGTGGGGCAGTTGTGGCTGCCGAATGGGGGGTGCTAGGGCAGGAGGGTGAGCATGTGAGGCCAGGCTGGCAGAGAGGAGCTGGGACTCTGTGCCCTGGGGCAGACTGGGGAGGTGAGGGAAGGGGCTGCTGTGGCCATCACAGGTTGAAGGTGAGGACTGGGCCATTGCCCAGTGCTGGTCTTCTCTGCCCGATTAGTCTGGGCACCAGGCCCTGTGCCCAGCTGGCAAGAGGCTAGGCAGGAGTTTCTGGGGCACCTGGGGAGCAGGCCCAGGCCCTGGGAGCTGGGGTTCCTGTGCTGAGGGAGTCAGCTCTGTCTCACCTGGGCCTGCCTCCTGGCCTCCCCTGTGGCCTGGCTGGCAGGGCCTGGGTGTGGCCTGGCTCCCTGGAGCTGGCGAGGATCAAAGGGTTGAAAGCTGTCCTCCACCCTCGCCCACTGAGACAGGAATCCGTGGCCCCAGGGGACGGAATCCACAGCCACATTCCCAGTGCCCTGGTCCCCGCAAGGCAAGGGTGGGGCAGGGCTGGGGTGCCAAGATTGGCACCATAAAGCGTGGGAACGTGGTGCTGCTGGCACCCAGCCCACTGCCTGAGCAGAGTGGGCGGCCCCCTCCTCTCGGCCCAGTTGTGGCCTTTGCCCCTTCTGACCTGCCCTGATGGCCTCAGGCATCAGGGCCTCAGCTGCCAAATGGGTTTCCACCTTGCCAGGAGGTGGGGGTTTCATCCTGGTGGCCCAGGAGGCCTGGGGGTCCTGAGGAGGTTGGAGCCTGGGTCTCTGTGGCTCAAAGCAGTGGGCACTCCCGACCCCCAGGGCACTCTGGGCTGGGGGACTCGGCCTCCATCTGGGGTCAGTGGGGGCCACAGGAGGGAGAGGGTGTTGATAGCTGGGGCATCTCTACCAGGGGTCACCCTGAGCCCAGGCCCCTGGCACACACAGATGTGCTCACACACGCACACAGCAGAAAGCAGAAAGGCAGCCTCGCCTCTTCTGGCCACAGCCCAAAAGGTCCCCAGGAGGGTTTGTCCCCAGCTGGCTGGTGCAGGACTGAGTTGGCCCTGTGGACCCCCACCCATGGGTACAGGGTCACCTGCTGGCGGAGACAGCAGCCTTTAGGCGCCTGTGCTGGGTGGGGTGGGTCCCTGCTCCCGGGGGCTGGAGACCAGCCTGCTGGAGCCGGGCCCCAAGCTCTGTCCTGTAGTCCCATGCTCAGCCCCAGCAGTGATGCCTTCCCACGTTCACTGTACAGGTGGTGAGACGGAGGCCCAGAGAGGCCAGAGGACTTTCCCAAAGTCACCCAGCAAGTTGGTGGGCTTGGAGAAATCCTGGAGACCCAGACCTCCCACTCCCAAGAGCCAGGGCCGGTGGCATCCCCCTCTCTGGCCTGTTTCCTCACCTGGAGAGTGGGCCCACAGTGACCACCTGGCCGAGTTGTCCTGAAGCCCGGAAGGTACCAGCCAGGGGTCAGTTAGCCTCTTCTGTCCCCAGCCCCTGGCCTCCCGGATAAGCAGCACTGCTGTGTCCTGAGCCCGCCTCTGAGGCAGGGCGCCCCCTGGTGGTTTGACAGTGCCTTTCTGTGCCCTTGGTTGATAGGACCTGAAGGAGGAGAAGGTAAGGGAGATGACAAGCCTGGAGCAGGCGCTGGGAGGGCTGCAGGCCAGGGCAGAGGGGCTGCTGGCTTGGAGCAATGCCCCTGGGGGCTGGTCCATGCATGAAGGGCCTGGGGAGGACATTGGTCCTACCAGGAGGCTGCAAGTCAGGACCTTGGAAGGGCTCCCATGGGCAGTTGAAGGCCATTAGGGCCCAAGGACACTGTCCCCTGGAGGATGGCAGTAGGGGAAGCAGGACTGGTGCACCACACACTGCCCACTGCTGGGGTCAGGAGTGTGGGCAGCCAGGCTTGGGGGAGCGAAGGCCAGTCCCAAGGTGTCCGTGTGTTGGCCAGCGAGCCCATCCCCCTTCAGACCTACAACCCTGGGTGCCTCTAGAGGCCTTTCCATGATGCTCAAAGGCCCACACTACTTGACCGTGATCATCCCAGTGGCAGCCATCCAGGCATCAGGCCAGGTCTGGCACTGGACAGCCATGGGGCTTGTTTGCTGGGGATGTGTGAATGAATGAATGAATGAATGAATGAATGAATGAGGAACCTCTCGGGACTGCTGTCCATCCTGGCCCCCAGCTTGCCTCCCACAGCATGGGGTCCTTGTCAGTCAGCAGGCTGTGATGGGCAGGTGCTGAGGAACCTGGGGGAGGAGCGACAAGGCTTGGGGTGGGTGGGGGCCCTGGCTCACCCATCCCAGCCCCTGACACCAGGGGAGGGAGCATCCCTAGCCTTCGGTGAAGGGGTGGCCTGCCCCTCCACACCTGTGGGAGTTTCTCGTTAGGTGGAAGAGACTTGAAAAAAGAAATGAGACACAGAGACAAAGTATAGAGAAAGAAAAAGTGGGCCCAGGGGACCGGCGCTCAGCTTACAGAGGACCCACACCGGCACCGGTCACCTGTTCCCTTAGTATTTATTGATAATTATCTTTACCATCTTAAAGATAAGGGAGTGGCAGGACAATAGGATCATTGTAGGGAGGAAATCAGCAGTAAGACATATGAACAAAAATCTCTGTGACATGAATCAGTTTGAAGGAAAATGCTGTGCCTTGAGATGCATATGCAAACATCTCCATAAACCTTTTAGCAGCATTGTTTCAGCCTATCACATGGGGAGAAACCTTGGACAATACCTAGCTTTCCTAAGCAGAGGTCCCTGCGACCTTTGGCCGTGTATGTGTCCCTGGGTAGTTGAAATAAAGAGAATTGTGATAACTTTTAACCAGCAAGCTGCCTTCAGGCACTTGGTTAACAAAGACACATCCTGCACAGCCCAAAATCTATTAAACCTTGAGTCACCACAGCACATGTCTCTTGCAAGGACAAGGTTGGAGGTAGGGTCACAGATTAACAGCGTCTCAAATACAGAACAAAATGGAGTCTCTTATGTCTACTTCTTTCTATATAGACACAGTAACAGGCTGATTGCTCTTTCTTTTCCCCACATTTGGAAGTCGTGCAGGGCGGAGGACATACAGGGATGTGGTGGGGTGGGCCAGCCCATGGGACCCCTCTGGCCTATGGGTCTGGGTGGGAAGCGGTCTGCCTGGTCTCTGGGCACAGAGTGAAGGGACAGGTCTCAGTTCATAAGTTTGTGGTCCCCTGGTCCCTCTCCTACCCTGCTGTGAGGGCAGTGGGTTAAGGGGGGATCTGGGAAGCAGGCTTGAGCCTGCTCAGGGAGGAGCAGCTGGGCCCCCACCCACCCAGGAGCTTGCCAGCAACCTGGGCAGGGAGGCTCATGCCCTGGAACTCCTGTTCTGCAGCAAGAGTCCCTGCAGACCTGGCCCCCATAATGTGTCTGCACAGCAGGACCCCAGCTCCCTGGACTGTCAGTCCTTAAGGCTTCTTCAGAGTGCCCCAGCCTGAGTGCCTGGTACTGTCAGGGGTGGGGGGTTCCCTGGGGTTGGCTGACATGGCTGGCCCCCCTTCCTGGGCTCTCCTGTCACCTGAGCTGGGAGACTTCTTGGCCTGGAGGGTGAGCCGGGGACCATCTGCTCTCAGGGCACAGGCCTGCCCTTGCAGGGCGCTGAGCCGGCCACACTCCCTCTAGCCCCCAGATGGCAAAGCACTCCTTGGCAAGGGCTGATGACGGGACAAGCTGGGCCAGCCAAACCTGGGGGCGGGGGCCCAATGTCCCCAGGGTCTGGCATCTGCGACCTCCACTGTTTACACAACACCACACCCGAGGAGTGGATTGCCCAGAGTATGCGCGCGCACACAATGCTGCCAGCACACACGATGCACACTTGCATGAGCACAGGGTATACACACATGTTCACACCAGCACTCACACACAGGCACACACCTTCGCACATGGAGGGGCACACAGCACACTGCCGTGCATGACATGCACACCCATTCATACCAGTGTGTACGTGTGAGCCTCCCTGAGTTCCCAGCTGGGCGCCCTCTGCACCTCCAAAACCCAGAGCATGATGATGGAGGACACTGTGCCGGGAGTGGTGGGGGGGTGAGGGGAGTGGGGGTCGGGGGGTAGATGTGCCTCTGTGGTGTTGGAGCCTCTGGGCCTCAGTTTACCTTCCATGCAATTGTAACAACCATTTACAAGGCACTTTGAATCTCAACGAACCATTCTGAGATGGCCGTTAGCGCCGTTTGCAGAGATGGGGAAACTGAGGCACAGAGCATTTGGTAATGTGCTTAAGGCCCTGGGGCAGGAGCTGGGCAGGGTCTGCCCTGGGCTGTCTCTGGTGGCTGTGGGGTGAGGGGAGTTCACATCTGCCTGGGTCCCGAGCACAGAGGGTGCTCCATGCAAGCTGCCTGGGAGGGGGAGGGACAGGGACAGGGCGGGCTCCAGCAGGAGGAACGAGGTGGGTGTGCGCCCCACCCCGTCGAGGGAGCCTGTCCTCCCCTCGGCCCCCCTGGTTGGGGCCGGCCAAGAGCGGAAGAGGTCACGGGCTGTGGCCGGCTCTCCTGGGAATTCCAGGCGCGTGTGTCAGCGCGCTCGGCTTCGTCCCCGCCCCCAGCCCTCCGCCCGGGCTGGCGGTTTGGCGAAGAAAGCCAGATTCCCGAGGGGGCGGGGGGGCGGCTCCCAGGGTCTGGGATGGGGTTGGGGACCCAGGAACCCCTCTCTTCCGCCCACTCTTCCACTCCCAGAAGAGAAGCCCTGGCGGGAGCGGGTCCCCTCTCCACCTCCTTCCAGAGGGCTCGCCATTTCTCCAGTGAGGGACTGAGGGAGGGCTTCCTGGCCCAGAGTGCCGACACCTGCACCCGAATTCTCAGCACCTCCCTGCCCTGCCGGCAGACAGGCTCGGTGAGGTCCCCAAGGTCAGGAATGACGCTTGTTTCTGCGCAAACCTCTGCCCGAGAACGGGAGGTGTCTGCAACCTGGATACGAATTCCAGTGTGTCTCCACTTTCGAATCTGAAAAGTGAGAACAATAGCAACAGCCACCTCGGGGTGATTGTGCAAATAAAAGAGACAAGAGGCGAGGCCAAGGGCGATCTGCCTGGGAAGCGGGCCAGCGCCCCACTAAGACGCGCGTGCGTGCTGGAACCCAGGAAACCTAGCGTGGGGGCAGCTCTCCGGCCCCGTCAGCTCGCCCCGCGCCAGCGCACCAGCCTGCCTGGGCTCGCTCCAGCCTCTGCGGAGGCTCCTCTGGGCCGCGCAGACGTAGCCTCCCCGCCCGCCCCAGGCCCGTCCCGCCTCTGCTCCGCCAGCGGCCTCGACAGGCCCAGGCGCGCTCCAGCCCGCGGCGGCATGAGGGTGGGCACGGATGCCACCGCCGCGAGGCTGCCCGCCTGCCTGGAACCTGCCCCGCCGGGCGAGAAGGGCCAGGGAGGCTCTTGGCCAGGGGGCGGAGATTGAAGTGTATGGTGCGGGCAGGAATGCTCCGGGTGGTTCCGGGCCTGGGGGGAGGGGACAGGGAACTCGGGACCGAGGGGTGGGGAGCAATGAGGCTCGGGTTCTGGACCAAGGAGGGAACTGGGGAAGAGAATCCTGGGAATCGCTAGGGGAGAGGGGTTTTTCTGGACCGCGGAGGCCACGCGAATCCTCCAGGCCCTAAGGGCGGGCTCCCCATTTCTCCCTGCCCCCGTGGGCGCAGCACGCCCATTTCCCTGCCTGGGAAACAGAGGCTCCAGGTCTGCAGTGCGTCTGATGGTGGGGAGGAGATTGGCCGAGAGAGCCGTGTCCGAGGACGGCGTGCTGAGGGTCCCCGCGCAGAGCCGACTGCAGCCGGGAGAGAAGCGGCCCCGAGCGCTGGAGCCGAGGTTGCGGGTAGCAACACCTCTCGGCTGCGGTCTCGACCTCTGCTGCTCACGGCGCACTCTCGGGCGCGGGCGGGGGAACTGGAGGTCGGATGCCCTAGAACACGGGCCTGGCGGGCGCAGCGCAGCCGCAGCCACCAGGCGGCAGGGCAGCTCTGGGACCGGCGGGGCTGGGGACGTGGTTCGGGGAGCTGGGAAACACGTCTCAGTTTCTTAGGTCCGCCAGTCTCCTGGCCTCCACAGCCCGTCCCAGGAGCAGCCCGGTGAGGTCGTAAGTGGCACCTAGGCCCTTGCCTGACACCCTCACCTTATCCTGGAGAGACTGCGGCAGGAGAGAGACAGGGAGGCCGCTGTCTCAGAGATACCAGGTGGAAGAAGTTTCTGGTCCGTGTGCCTCACCCTGCACCCTGCCTCTGATGGGCTGTGTAACCTGAAGCAACTTTCTCAGGCTCCTTGTGTCTCAATTGCTTCTAAGAAAATGGGAGGTGGGGGTGGGCGCGGCGGTTAACGCCTGTAATCCCAGCACTTTGGGATGCCTAGGCGGGCAGATCACCTGAGGTCAGGAGTTCAAGACTGGCCTGGCCAACATGGTGAAACGCGGTCTCTACAAAAATACGAAAATTAGCCGGGGATGATGGCAGGTCCCTGTAGTCCCAGCTACTTGGGAGGCTGAGGCGGGAGGATCACTTGAACCCAGGAGGCAGAGGTTGCAGTGAGCCGAGATCAGGCCATTGTACCCCAGCCTGGGTGACAGAGTGAGACTCCATCTCAAAAAAAAAAAAGAGAGAGAGAGAGAGAGAGAGAGAGAGAAAGGAAAGAAAGAAAGAGAGGGAGAGAGAGAGAAAGGAAAGAAAGAAAGAGAGGGAGAGACAGAGAAAGAAAGAGGAGAGGTGGTAGGGTGAGAATTCCCAAGCTGCAGGGAATTGTCCCCCAGAGAAACAGACTGTGGGAAGCTGGGTCTCTCCGAAGGAGAAGAGGAACTGACCACCAGCCTGTTAGAGCAGGAGGGGCTGGTAAGCTTGGGGCCCTGCAGGTCAGGGCCCAGCCCTCGGGTTTGGAACTGGGCAGTGGGAGTGTACCTCCTCCACCAGGGCCTGGCCACCCCCCTCAGAGTCCAGTTTAGTTCTTGGGGTGCCATTGAGCATTGCCCAGACACCCTCAACAGCAGCTCCTACCAGCATGGCCTGGCTGGCTGGCTGGGTTGTCCTCCTGCCCCAGGCACTGGAGCTTGGCAGTAATGGGAAATGGGAGGTGACGTGGCTGGGATTGGGGATGGAGAAGACCCAGGACACAGTTGCTGAGGGTCTGCACCTCACTGCATAAACCTGATGGGGGCCAGGACCAGTGAGAGCAGGGGAGGTCACAGGCCTCTGGGTGCCTTGCCCACAAGGGAAACTGAGGCAGGGAGCCATGACCAGCCCCTAGAAGCCCAGGACTCCCCTACATCACTCCCTGTTGTGTGGTTGTGGTTGGGGGTACTTCAGTCACTGTGACCAGGGGACCAAGAGATTTTCCGGCTGAGGGTGATGGGGGTTTCTCTGAATCAAGAAAATTTCCAATGAGTGGCTGAGCCTGGGTCTTTAGCTATTCACTGTCTGGGGAACTGAATGGGCCCCTGCGCCATGCCCAGTATGCTGTTTCCCAAGGCTGGGCTGCAGGCACAGAGTCTGAGGGGCTGCTGCCTCCCGTGCAGTGGACACTGCCAGCTGCCTGCCCTCCCAGAGCCTGCTCCATGGAGGGAGGAGCAGGGCTGGCTGGACCCCCTCTCCCCAGCTGTGGCAGTGCCTGGAGTTTCACCATCATGCAGGAAGAACACAAGGTTGTCTCTAGGGTCTGAGACTTCCCTCGCTGGGTTCAGGCTGGTTTCAGGCTGTCCCAGGTCGCTGGAGGGAAGGGCCATGGGTGAGGGCTCTTTGAGTGCCTCGATGCTGGACACTCCCCTGTTCTTCCTGTCAGTGTTCACAGGGGGCTGTTCAGGGTCCCAGGTGTGGAAGGGTGAGGCCCAGAGCATGATGGGCTTGGGTGGCTGTGGGAAGTGAAGGCAGAGGGCAGGGAGTACCCAGCTACATCCTGACCCCCTCCCTGGGCCCTGCTTGCCAGAGGAGGGGTGGTGTGAGAGCGCAGACCTTGTTTGACCTCATACCTCAGGCCAGAACACCGGGACCCCGAGACCACAAGCTATGGCTGCCCCAAGGCTGTGGTGACTTAGAAAGTGATTAGTGGGCAAAGCGGCCCCACTATCCCGTCCAAGCCCAGCCCTAGGACTGGCCACTGGGCATCGCGTCACTAGACAGGTGGGATGCCGTAGCATCCTCCCTGTTCTGAGACGCACCATCACTTGATGGCAGAAAAAACTGTCACAGACCTCTGGGCAGACTAAACGACTTCTATTACGGGGTAACTTAGACATAGCAAAACCCAAAATATACACTTTGACAAAAGGATGTCCAAGGCCTGCCCTCATTCCCCTCTGGTTCCTGCTATCGAGGGCTCAGCCTCTCCAAGCTCTCCCTCCACTCACCCTGCAAAGCTGGGCTTTGACATCTGCCCTGTGAGCCCTCTCTGAATCTGCGTGGAAAAGGATCACTCAGCAGGCCTGGGAGTGCACACTCTGCACAGTCAAAGAAAGGTCTGGCCCCTGCTGGCTCCTGGAAGGAGCCCTGTGCCCATGGAGAGGATGACATCCCTGTCCTCAGCCTGTGGTGGATGGATGTGGGGGTGGGCTGCACCAGTGATCTGTGGCAGCCCTTAGGTCTGGCCATCAGGCCTTGCTCTGCTGGTCTCCAATTCACTAAGGCATGGGGTTTGGAAGCAGCACCCCCAGTTGGAGTCAGCCCCCCAGGACGTGGGGCTTGTAGGGAAAAGGAAGTGGGGAGAGGTGGGTGGATAGAGAGGTGAGTGGATGGATACAGGGATGGATATATGGATGTATGAAAAGATGGACAAATAGCTAGAGGAATGGATGGAGAGAGCTGGACGTATCGAGGGGTGGACGGATGGAGGGGTGGATGGATGGAGGGGTGAATAGAGGAGTGGAAGGGTGGATAGAGGGATGGGTGGGTGGATGGGTGGAAGGATGGATGGATGGATGGGGGTGGATAGACGGATGGATGGGTAGATGCAGAGATGTGTGAAGGAGCAAGTACAGTAAATTGTTAGCTAGCATTCAAGTGGTGAGTGTTTGGGTTTACACTGTGATTCTTTTCATGTTGCTATATGTTTGAAAATATTACACAATGTTGGGGAAATTATAGACAAGCCTTGTGACACACACAGACACATACACACACACACACGCATACATACACTGCTAAATAACATAAGCTGAAGAAGAGATCATAATAGAAACCTTAAAAACCCAGAACTGTGCCAGGCGTGGTGGCTCACGCCTGTAATCCCAGAACTTTGGGAGGCCGAGGTGGGTGGATCACGAGGTCAGGAGTTTGAGACCAGCCTGGCCACATGGTGAAACCCCATCTCTACTAAAAATAGAAAAAATTAACCAGGGATGGTGGCGCACTCCTGTAACCCCAGCTACTCGGGAGGCTGAGACAGGAGAATCGCTTGAACCCAGGAGGCAGAGGTTGCAGTGAGCCAAGATAGTGCTGTTGCGCTCTAGCCTGGGCAACAGAGCGAGACTTCATCTAAAGAAAGAGAGAGAGAGAGAGAGGGGAGAGAGAGAGAGAAAGAAGGAAGGAAGGAAGGAAGGAAGGAAGGAAGGAAGGAAGGAAGGAAGGAAGGAAGGAAGGAAGGAAGGAAGGAAGGAAGGAAGGAAGCGAGGGAAGGAGAGAGGAAAGAAAGAAAGAAAGAAAGAGAAAGAAAGAAAGAAAGAAAGAAAGAAAGAAAGAAAGAAAGAAAGAAAGAAAGAAAGAAAGAAAGAAAGAAAGAAAGGAAGGAAGGAAGGAAGGAAGGAAGGAAGGAAGGAAGAAAGAAAGAAAGAAAGAAAGAAAGAAAGAAAGAAAGAAAGAAGAAAGAAAGAAAGAAAAAAGAGAAAGAAAGAAAGAAAGAAAAAGAAAGAAGGAAGGAAGGAAAGAAAGAAAGAAAGAAAGAAAGAAAGAAAGAAAGAAAGAAAGAAAGAAAGAAAGAAAGAAAGAAAGAAAGAAAGAAAGAAAGGAAAGAAAGAAAGAAAGAAAGAAAGAAAGAAAGAAAGAAAGAAAGAAAGAAAGAAAGAAAGAAAGAAAGAAAGGAAGGATGATCATGAAAACATTGCACACCCAGCTTGTGGGGGGCCACAGAAGCAGGGCTTCCAGGAACATTGCTACAGACACTTGTTGTGAAAAGAAGAAACCTTAAGGTTTGTAAGCTGTCTCCATCTCAGAAAGTTAGGGGGCAGGATTGACTGTGAAGAGGCATGAGGGAACCTTTTAGGAGACGGCAAGTTTTTTTGTTTTGTTTTGTTTTTTCTTTTGAGACAGAGTCTCACTGTATCACCCAGGCTGGAGTGCAGTGGCGAAATTTCGATTCTCCTGCCTCAGCCTCCAAGTAGCTGGGACTACAGCCATGCGTCACCATGGCTGGCTAATTTTTGTATTTTTAGTAGAAAGGGGGTTTCACCATGTTGACCAGGCTGTTCTCAAACTCCTGACCTCTGGTGATCCGCCCACCTTGGCCTCCCAAAGTGCTGGGACTACAGGCGTGAGCCACCGCGCCTGGCCAGGAGATGGAAATGTTTTATAGCTCAGTTGTGCTGGTGGTTACACAACTAAATGCATGTGTCAAGTCAGAACTGCATACCAGAGGAGTGAATTACACTGTATGTAAATTATACCTTAAGTTTTAAAAAACAAATTTTAAAAAGAGAAAGTTGGGAGGTAAACAAAAACAAAAACAGTGTAAGCCCAGAAAGTTGAGAAAATGGAGATAAAAATAAGATCAGAAATCAATGAAATAGCAAAGATACAATAGAGAAGAACAATGAAGACAAAAATTGGTTCTTCGAAAAAAATTAACCAACAAAATGGATCAACAGTTCTGGGAAGAAGGAACAAAGAAAGGAAAGACACAAATAATATGAACAAAAAAGAGACCAAGTTGCAGATTTAAAAGATAATAATTACCACAGACTGGTGGAAAATTTTGCAGATCATTTATCAGATAAAGGATTTCCATTCAGAATATATAAAGAATTCAGAACTGAACAATAAAAAAAAAAAAAAACCCAAAAAACAAAACCCAGTTTAAAAATGGACTAATGCTGGGCACGGTGACTCACACCTCACTTTGGGAGGCTGAGGTGGGTGGATCACTTGAGGTCAGGAGTTTGAGACCAGCCTGACCAACATGGTGAAACCCCGTCTCTACTAAAAAAAAACAAAATTAGCCGGGCATGGTGGCGCATGCCTGTAATTCCAGCTACTTGGGAGGCTGAGACACGAGAATCACTTGAACCTGGGAGGGGAAGGTTGCAGTGAGCCAAGATCGTGTCATTGCACGCCAGCCTGATCAACAAGAGTAAAACTCTGCCAAAAAAAAAAAAAAAAAAAGGGGGGGGCTAACAGCTGGGTATGGTGGCTCATGTCTGTAATCCCAGCATTTTGGTAGGCTGAGGTGGGAGGATCACTTGAAGCCGGGAGTTCAAGACCAGCCTGGACAACATAGGCCCTGTCTTTACAAAAATAAAAAGTTAGCTGGGCCTGGTGGCGTGTGCCTGTAGTCCTAGCTTCTTGGGAGGCTGAGGTGGAAGGATTGCTGAGGCCCAGGAATTGAAAGTTACAGTGAGCTATGACCGCAACACTGCATTCTAGCCCGGGAGACAGAATGAGCCTCTGTTGCAAAAAGGAAAAAGAGAGAAAGAGAAAAGGAAAGGAAAAAAGAAGGCTAAAGATCTGAAGAAACAGCCACAGAAGGTATACAGATGACAGATAAGAACATGAAAAGACGCTCTACGTAATTTCTCATTAGGCGAGTGTAGATTAAACTGCAATGCCATCCCATTGCACAGCCACGCAAACAGAACGCCACAGAAGGTATGCAGATAGCAAATAAGAATGTGAGAAGACGCTCCACATAATTTCTCATTAGGCGAGTGCCGATTGAAACCACAATGCCATCCCATTGCACAGCCACAAAATGGCTAAAACATAATCACACAAGTAAAATGACAATGCCACATGCTGACACAGATGTGAAGCACAAGAAATTCTCATTTACTGCTGGTGAGAATGCAAAATGGTGCAGCCCTTGTGGAAAAGAAACTGGCCATTTCTCACCCAGAAATGCCACTCGCATAAATCTTCACAGCAGCTTTATTTATAATCACTAAAAACTGGAAGCAAATCCATTGTTCTTCAGTCGGTGAGTAGATCAAACCTGCAGCCCATGGATGGAATAGAATACTATTCAGCAATAAAAAGGAAAAGGCCATCAATTCAAATATCATGGATGATCTCCAATGCATTTTTCTTTGTGAAAGAAACCGGATTCAAAAGGTTACTATCTGTACTAATAAGCATGGTTGTGCATTTTAATTGATTGATGAATCTCATTAATCAAATGCATTGATTAAATTGCATATTGGTTGATTGATTAATTACATTAATATGACATTCCAGAGAAAGCAAAGCTAGAGATAAAGAAAACAGATTGGTGGTTGCAGGGGTTGGGGATGGGGGCAGCACAGGGGAATGTGGGGGTGATGAGCCTGTTCTGAATCATGACTATGGGAGTGGATAACATGACTGTGCATTTGTCCAAACCTGTAGAACTGAACACCAGACAGTGGACTTTTTGGATATGTATATTAATATACTTTTATGCAAAAACAAAGCAATTATCAGAAAAGGTAGTCTTCCCATGCATACATTTGGGGCTGGAAGGACCCGTTTTTTGAGTGAAGTCACAGAGGCCAGAGGACAGTAACCTCAGAGCCTGTCCACCTAAAAGCCAAAGGAAGGGGCTCTGCTGAGGATGGAACTGCCCTCTCTGAAGGTGGAGGATTCACAGGAGCTGCCTGGCTGTGGCCCAGGCAAGCCCAGTGCCCAGGCCAGAGCTGGAGCCCACAGCTGCAGCCAGGAAGATGCCCCCAGCACCTCCGAGCAGTTTGCACATGGCATCGGGCCCCATGGGTCTGGTCCACACCCCCGTCTTGCCTCGAGGAAGCCCAGCCCAGAGACTTGAGGCAGCCTGCTTGGGGTCTCACAGCAGTAAGGTGGCCCAGGGCTCTGGACCTGTGGCCACCCATGCTCCTGGCTGGCCTGGAGTCACGTGTGGGGGTTTGTGTGTGTGTCCCTGTGTGTGTGTCTGAACACATGTATGCAAATGCATGCCTGTGTGTGCATCTGTGTCTATGTGTGTGCGCACCTGTGTGTGAGTGTGCATGTGTGTAAAGATGAGATCCTTCAGGTGGGTGAGGCAGTGGACAGGTGCCAGCATAAGCAGGGCTGGAAGGTGTGGCTTTGGGGTGAGGGGCTAGAAGATGTGGCTTCAGGGGTGAGGCCCTGTCCAGGTGGGTGTTGGGTTCCTCCACCCCGGAAGGAAGTCACACCCCTGAGCAGGGGACACAGGCCAAGGCTGTGGAGTCTGTAGGTGAGGAGGCAGGAAGTGGAGCAGCACCTCCCCAACCTCCTGCATTCTCTGTGAGGCACAGGAGTGCCCTCCACTGCCCTGCCATGGGCCAGTCAGAGCCGTGCAGCAGAAATCCTTTCATGTGCACACAGGAGTGTGCATTCTCACACACACGTATACACACACTGGCATGCCTGTGTTCACATGCATGGCCTGTTCGTCAGCCCTCCAGCTCCTGCCCGGACTCCACCAGCTCTGAGCACCTGGTGAATGCCCCCTACCTGCCCTCTGGCCTGCCCCTCACCCTCCTCCCTGTGGGCGGGCAACTCTGCCCTGCCAGCCTCACATGGCCTCTTAGCCCTTAGGCCCTAGGATCCTCCGGACCCTTGGCCCCCATCTCCTCTGAGCCCTCTCGATGCCCCGTGCAGTGCCTTCATGCTGGATGTCCTCTAGGCCTCGCCTCTCCAACAGCCTGAGGGTGGCTGTGGCTTGGGGATGTCCACTCCCCAAGTCCTCCTCTCCCACAGACAGCCCTGAGCCCTCCTGCTCCCCTGCCCTCCGTCTCCTAGCCCAGCTTCCTTGGCCCATGGCCTTGCCCACTCTGCGTCACCCCCACCCCTCCCTGCCTTTGCACTCACTGTCCCCTCGGCCCAAGATGCCCTGGCCTGCCTCAGCGGGCTCCACTCAAGCCCAGTCCCGCTGCGAAGCTTCCTGTCCTACTCCAGGATTTGGGCCTGGCCCGTGTGCCCAGGGCGGTGACAATGGCCTTTCTCCAGGACCTGCTGACAGGAGGAGCCCCCTCCCATGACTTTGGGTCCTTGGAGGCAGAGAGCTCCCCCACTCAGAAGCTGCCCGGGGCGGGGCATGCCGCAGGCCTGCAGGTCTGTCTGCCAGAAACCTCCAGTTTCTGTGGGGGTCAGCCCCCACTCCACTGGTCCTCCTCTATTAGTGACAGGTGAGGGGTCCCACAGCCCAGGAGCCTTGGGTCCCTGACCCTGGGTTGTTAACCGGACCCCTGGCAGCTGAGCTTGGCTGGAAGCCCAACAGCCTGCAGAGGGAACCAAAATGTTTCCAGCATGGGTGCTGAGTGCTGACGTCAGCCAGGGTGCTTTCCACGTAGGGTTGCTGTCTCCCCAGTGGTGTCTGGGTTGCAGTCCTGGTCTCAGCTGCCAACCTGGACACTGCACCTTTAGGAGTTTCCCTGGGCTGAAGGACACTGGCAGGGACGCAAGGGCCGCCCCTCTATCGTGTGGCCTTCCGGTGCTAGCCATCTCCCAGCCACCCTCCCAGCCACCAGCCCTCCCGTGGGGACGTCCGTCGGAACAATGATTCTAAAACAGGACAGCTCTGAGCTTTCTCCTGGCTGCCTGAAGGCTACCAGGACTTCTTGCCCAGACATTTGGGGCTGGAAACTTCTTGTGGTGGCAGGAGGGGCTGTCCTGTGTGTTGCAGGACATTTTCCAGCATCCTTGGTCTCCACCCACTAGAAGCCAGTGGCACCCCTCCCTGCCATGAAGTCCAAACATGTCTCCAGAGACCCTAACTGTCGTGGAATGGGGGACACTGGACCCCCCTCACTGGCATGGGGAAGGGGAAGTGCCTTTGGGAGCTACTAGGCCAGGCTCCCCCATGAGGGTTTCTGTGCTGAACTGAGCTCATGCTGGCCTGGATGGGGGCAGGGGAAGCAGTTGCACTTCTGCTGATCCGCAGGAAGACCTGGGGGAGCAGCCTGCTCCCTCAGCTGCCCCGCCCTGTCCCTGCCCCCCTCCCTGAGGTCTCCGGGTGGCCCTTATCTTGGGCCTTTCCTGTCTCAAGGCACCATTAGGGCAAAACAAGCAGTTCCTAAAAACAGCGAAGAATAGGCCCCAAGGGCTTGGCAGGGGCTGCGGTGTGGAAGGGAGGGTCTGGGGGACCTCAGGGCAGGGGCTGCGGGGTGGAAGGCAGGGTCTGGGGGAGCTCAGGGCAGCAGGGCTGCAGAGGGGGCCCAGGGCTGTGAGGAGGGTAAGTCCCCCACCTGTGGAGACTCTGTGGCCCCCCACCCAGGCCTGGCACCCAGCAGGTACTTCACAGAGGAGCAGTGCCTGGGCAGATGGCTCCTGGGTGTGGTGGGACTTTCAGCAGCATCCCTGGCCCCACCTAGCCACCGCAGCTGGCTGCGCCTTGCTCCTTCCTGAGTCCTGGAAGCTGGCCCTGGATGTGGCACCTGTTGGCCCCAGCTGGCTCCAGGCCCTCAGGGAGTGTCACAGGGACTGTTCAGCTAGGGTCTGCCTGCTGCTGCTACCCCCTTCCCCCACGGAGGAAAAAGGATGGTCAGTGGAAGCCAGGGACCACCCAGGGGCAGGAGCAGATGCAGGGCGAGTGGACGTGCCCCAAGGTCCAGCTCCACAGGGGTCGGGGGATGGCCAGGCTCGAGGCAGGTTCCCTAGGGAGGTGCATTCTGAAGGGGACCAGCCCCCCATGCTGCGAAGGGCAGTGAGAAGGACGCAGCCCCCACCAGGCCCAGCCCTTCCTTGGGGCACCGGGGGAGGTTCTCTGGGGAGGGCCTTCGGGGCTGGGCCTGAGCTGCAGGTGGAAGGGTGTGCTCTGCGACTGAGGAAAGTTTCAGGGGCCAGCTCTGGGGTTCAGGGGTCACATGATACCAAGCTCTCACCCCAGAGAGCCACCCACAGCCCACACTGACAGTGGACCCCCAACCTCGGCCTCCCACAGCTGCAAGGTCTTCCTCCCCACCAGTTCCTAGAGAGGAGAGATGGGAGTGACTGTCCCCAGAGATGGGACAGCAGGAGCCCAGCTCTGGGAAGCCCCCAGGGGCCTGCTGCGATCTCTCCTGGACCCTCCAGGTAACAGATGGGCTCTCAGAGCATCCCCTGCTAGCCCAGAGCTCGAGACCACAGGGGAAAAGCCCCTCCCCTGACCCTAGGAGCTCTCAGGGACACCGAGCAGCCCAGATTGCGGCCGAACCCAGCGCCAAGCAGAGAGGGCAAGAGAATGAGAAGCATGGTCCTGGGGGGCCGTGGACGCATGGTCACTGCGGAAGCAGTGGTGGAGGCGGCTGTGAGTTGGACCCTGGCAGGGAGCACGACCCAGAGGCTGGTGGAGGAAACAGGTAGAGGAAGGGGAGGCTATTGGGGTGGGGGTGGTGGTGCCGGGGGTTTGGCAGGCTCCGGGTCCCAGCTGGACACAAGCACCCAGATTCGCCTGGCCAGGCCTGAGCTGCCCAACCTCAACCACACCAGGCATGGGCTGCCCAGAAGAGGAGCCACTGCGCCTAGGGTGGGCCCCAGAACCTGATGGGCCAGGGTCCTGTCCTGAGATTGTTCCAGAAATCAAGGCTGGAGCTTGAGACTGGGGGCTTCCCCAGGTCTCCCACCCTGAGGGGAGAGCAGCTGGCGGTGGACACCACCCTCAGGGGGCTGAGAGGCCAGAGGTGGAGAGGGCCTGGGGGCTGGCTCTGCAGCCCCCAGACCCCCACTGCAGCCCCCAGGCCGCCCTTGGCTGCCGGCTTAGGGCCTATCTTTAGCCACCATGGCCTCGTAGGGTGCCCTGCAGCCCCCTCTTGGCCCGGGCGAACCCTGGAGGAGTTCTTCACTTGGATAGGTGCATGGTTTACAGTGAGGGATTTGGCTTGCCAGCAACCACGTGCCCCTTGGAAGCCCCTTTTTCCGCCCCCAGCGGCCCTGCTCTTACCCCCGCACCCACCCCAGCAGCTAGTCCGAAGCTCCCCGTCTCCAGGGATGCTCCCAGCCCCCCTCCAGCAGAAGATCTTTCTGGAAACACCCTTAGGCTGAGCCTCTGCCCACTCTGCTGGTGTAACCAACAATAGGGAGCTCCCAAGGACCCCAAAAAGGCAGACATTGTAAGGGGGAAACTGAGGCCCAAAGTGTCCAGCAAACAGTCGTTCTAGTCTCCGTGAGCTGTTCTAGCAAAAGATTGAACCTGAAGAGAGGGTCATCAGACCTCCCATTTGTCATAACCAAGGCATTCGGAAGTCTTGGGTAACCTGGAGACCCACCCCTTGTGACTGGTGTCTGAAGTCAGGGCAGTCAAGGGCGACTGAGCCCTTAACCTAACCCACAAGTGAAGTGCCAGAGGCATTGTGAGTTACAGTATAGAAGAAAAACTTTCTTCCATACCCCCAGCTTCTCTGGCCTCGGGGCTCCACCTCCTTCCCAGTTCAACATCCCCTGACCCTTTTCTCATTTGAGGTAGTCGAGTCCCTGGGCTTGGCCAGCGGCCACCTTGCTCAGCTGCCAGGGACCTGCCTTTGCTAGGTGGAAGAAAAGCTGGCATTGGCCGGGCACAGTAGCTCACGCCTGTAATCCCAGCACTTTGGGAGTCTGAGGTGGGTGGATCACGAGGTCGAGAGATCGAGACCATCCTGGCTAATACGGTGAAACCTCGTCTCTACTAAAAATACAAAAAACTGGCCAGGCATGGCAGTGGGCGCCTGTAGTCCCAGCTACTCAGGAGGCTGAGGCAGGAGAGTGGAGTGAATCCGGGAGGCAGAGCTTGTGTTGAGCGGAGATCGCTCCACTGCACTCCAGCCTGGGCGACAGAGCGAGACTCTGTCTCAAAAAAAAAAAAAAAAAAAAAAAAGAAAGAAAGAGTGAAAGAAAGAAAAGAAAAGCTGGCATTGTAGCACATGTCCCCAGTTCCGCGCCCCCTTCCTGCTCCGAACAGCACCCAGAATCAGCTGGCGCAGCGACATCAAAGACTACGTTTCCCAGCCTCCCCTGCCGTCAGGTGTGATCACAAGACTACATTGGGCCCAGGAAGGAGGGAAGATGGAGCAGGTGAACTGGGTGGGAGTTCTGGGAAGTCTCTACACAGGGGATGGGTTGTGCCCTGCTCTCCTTTGCTTCTGCCTCATTCTTGGAACATAGATGTGAAAGCTGGAGCTCAAGTTGCCACCCGGGACCATGAGGTAAGGCTGGGGGCTTCCCATGGTTGTGGGGCTGTCGTGCCAGCCCTGAGAAAAAGGAAACCCTATGGATTAGGTGGGTTAGGTATAGTCGTCTGGGGTTTCTGGGGTCACAGGCAGCCTGTCCTGGGCCTCACTAGGACACACTAAGACTATTGAAACTATGACTCATGATGCACACTGGGAGTATACCCTGGTCAAAGGAACAGGCATTGGCAACAAGGAGTTTCAGAATTATCCAGTTCTTGGGTTGACACTTCTCAAAAGCCCCTATCTTCCCCTGCCTCTTCTGTCTCGGGGAGGTCCTCTTCAAAACTTCCCTAAAAATCTTCCCTGGCTTAAACCTGGGGCCTCTTGCCTTCTCACCAGAGCAGCTGTCCCCCCACAGAAACCCCAGGACACTTCTGCCTTTCCTCTTCCCGCTTGGCCTGTCATCTGGTCCGCATCCCTGGCTTGCATCACCAACACCCAGGGGTGGGAGAGGCCAGGACGGAGCCCTCCTCCAAGGGAGTGAGCAAGGAGTCAGAAAAGGCTGGGAAGTCTTCTTCTGAGGGATGGAGTCACCATCCGAGCAGAGGGGTCCGGTGAGGCATGAATACACAGACACACCTGATGCAGGGGGCTCCGTGACTGGAAACTGACACACGGGATTTGCCCTATAATTGTCAGCACAGAGGCAGAGGGCGTGACTTGTCAAATCTGGGACCATTTGAGCATCATCAAGAACAATGACTAGGGGCCAGGCATTGTCCCAGCACTTTGGGAGGCTGAGGCGGGCAGATCACCTGAGGTTGGGAGTTCAAGACCGGCCTGACCAACATGGTGAAACCCCGTCTCTACTAAAAATACAAAAATTAGCTGGGCGTGGTGGTGTGTGCATGTAATCCCAGCTACATGGGAGGCTGAGGCAAGAGAATCACTTGAACCTGGGAGGCAGAGGTTGCAGTGAGCTGAGATTGCGCCATTGCACTCCAGCCTGGTCGACAAGAGCAAAACTCTACTCCTCCTCATCCTCCAGAGAACCCCTGGGTGTCCTCCAGTGCATGGCTGAGGCCAGCCAGCGTCTCAGGGCTCGGGGAAGTGCCTGCCGTGACCCTTCAAGTCCACGCTCCACTCTGGTGTTTGCTTTGCCTTCTAATGTGCCCCTAGACTGAGAGTGACTTGAAGCAGGGCATGTGGCGGGGACCCCCTGGCCTGGTGCCAGTGTGGCCCATGGAACACGCTTCATAAATCTAAAGGAGCCACCGGGTGTTGGAGCGGGAGGGGTCTGCCTGTGCCAGGCCTGGCCCCCAATCCCAGGCCCACATCCTGAGGGCCACCACATGGTCACCACCCCCAGTGCCTGAGCCTTCCCTAGGGCCGTCTTCCTTAGGATCTGGGCATCTGCCCGCCACACCTGTTGTCCTGGGAAGCTGGGAGGCCTGGGGCCCCCACTCTCAAAGCCTAGACTTCCGGCCACTGTCTCTCTACAGTTACAGAGCAAAGACCCCACCACCACCCCTGCTACCGTCACCAGAGGAGCAGCCCTGCAGGCCCACACAGTGTGGTCACACCTGGCTTGGGAGACAGCCGCACCCCACATGCAAGGTAGCTCTTGGGAACTTCTGCTGCACACCCACCAGGTGGGGAAGGCCAGAGCTGGCTGTTCAGGGCGTTTTAGTGCCAGACAAAAGCAAGGCCCTGTGGCTGCCTGGGAGGTGGAGCAGGCCACACTGGCCCCATGCACAGGGGCTCTTCGGGTCCCTGGTCCCATCCTCCCAGCTCTTTCCAACTTTGCCCCCTGGACATTTCTTGGTCTGACCCTCCACTCCCTTATTCCTGGCCTTGTCTCCCCTGGGCCCACGCCGGCCCAGACTGACTGGACAAGTTAGCAAATCACCAGCTTTGGCTTCTGGAGGGTCCAGATGGGCCAAGAGAAAGGCCGGTGAACCCACTGGACAGCAGGGTGGTTTCTGATGCACACATCAGGATGTGAAGTTGCGCCCCGTGTCCGCAGCTTGGACCTCACCACTGCTGTGTCTGGGCCACAGGGAGCTGTTCTGATGTGTGACTCAGCCGTGGGCTGTTCTGGTGACTTCCTGTCTGAAACCTGCTCTCCTGTTGGTGAGGGGTTCTCTGGGTATGAATCGCTATGCGGGGGTCAGAGCAGGGAGAGCCAGCTCCCTGACGGGCTTCTCAGAGACAACACCAGGTGCTGCACGGCCTGGGGCAGCCCCCACTGGTCCTGGAGGCCTGGTAGGAAGAAGCAGGGCTGGTCCACACCCCCAGGCTCCTGCCTGTCCTCCACCCCAGCCTGGCTTCTCCACTTGGCAGGGGCAGGGGAGCTGGTACACGGCTGCCAACCCCCCAGCTCATGCCCACAGCTCCTGCCACCCAAGAGGCCCAACTTTCCTTTCCCAGAACCCAGTGAAGGACTCAAAGACAGGATTCCGCTGACCTCACTTGAATCAGCTATTCCCGGACTGCCTGGCTAAGGCCAGAAGGCATGGAGGGTGACAATGGCCTGAGCGGGGTCTGGGTGCCACTCCTGGACCCCTCAGCTGGGGGTGCAGAGGAGCCCCGGTGAACATGACAGACTACCCAGTGGGGCGCAGGAGGAGGCAGGTCCCAGGGAGCCGCTGGGGCCACCGACAGGAACCCACAGCTATCCCTGGCCATCACCCCTGCTGGCCTGATGTGGGCTCTGCCTATTGCTGCTCCGAGGGTGGGGCTGCCCTGGCCCAAAGACCCGGGAGGCCAGTGACCCCATGAGCAGCGGCCTGTGGAGGCACGTGTTTGCACCAGATGCCCTAGAGGATCACAGCCCCCTGGGCAAGTGTTTCTGGAAAGCCAAAGTGGACCCTGCCCTGAGACCTGCGCCTCCCCGCCAGGGCAGTGGGGAAGCCCAACTTTCCAGGGATTCCACTGCCACCCACACAAAACCCTCTGAAATCGCTGTTCAGAGGCAGCCTCCAGCCATGCGGCCCTGCAGCAGAGGGCAACTGTGATCCATGTGTCTGGGGGAAAGTGCAGACTGGGGGCTCAGCCTCCACCAGGCTCTCCTGGCCGTGGGCGCACCCACCCAGGACGGTGGCTGTCTTGACTCAATGACCGTCCCTGCTGCAGTGCTGGGCAGTGTCACTTGGAGACATTTGTGGTCCCCAGCTGCTTCCCCCAGCCCAGCCCTGTCCCCTCTGCTGAAACAGCCTGGTTTGGATGGAGCTTGGCAGGCTCGGGAGTGGGCACCTGGTGGGGGGGTCTGTGCCCTGAAACCCAGAAGCAGCTTGGAGGTGAGGGGGGTTGTGGGTGCTGTCCACAGCCAGCTGGCGTTTTCTAAGGAAACTGGGCCCACCAGGGCCGGGAGCCCCACAGTGAGGGGGACCGTCCCAGGCCACTCTGCCTGCCCACCCTGCAGTTCCCACAGGGCCCCTCACAGAGAAGCCCACCCGCAGGGCCCCTGGGCCAGGCCAGGCTTGGTTCTGGATGCAGGAGGGGTTGAGGTAGGGCTAGGGGAGGAATGTGGAGTGTGCAGTCAGCTATTCTTCCCACATGGCCCTGCCCCAGGAAGGGGGAGGCGGGGACATGAGGGTGCTTGTGTGCAGTGGCTGTGCTGAGCCTTCCAGGACATGCAGGTGCCATCCTGGTCCCAGGGCTGCAGTGGGCACACTCGGCCTCTCCACTCCTGGCATCCTGGACAAGGACTACTGGGAGGACACAGCCTCTGGGAAGTCACCCTGCTCCATGCTTGCCTGGCCCGAGAGCTGGCAACACGAGGCCTGAGCTGCAGAGGAGCTGGATTTTGTCTTTCCAGGGCCCCTCCCTGCCACGTGTCCTGCCTTGCCTGTCTGGGGACAGCTGCCGTGCTGTGCCAGGCCCTAGCCCCTGCCTGGGAGCTCCTGAGTGAGTGGAGCCTGGCTCTGGTGCCGTTATTGCCAACAGAGGTAAGTCTGGGGTTTCCTGCCACTCCCACCCCCAGGAAGATGACGAGACCACACTGTCATCACCAGTGAGATACCCCAGCCCGGGTTGGCTAACCCCAAGCTCAGCCCTGGTTGTGGTTAGGGGAGTTCTAGAGAGAACATAATTGGACCCCTGCTACTTCCTGAAACCTCAGCTAGGACTGCAGGGAGGGGTGTGAGGCCAGCCGCACAGGTGGGGCCCTGGGTAAGTAGCTGGGCTCTGTGCACTGGGGAGTGGGCCTGGGGGCTCAGGCCCTGGGATGGGGCTGGGGGCTGGGAGCTGAAGGGGGGCAGAGGGGGATCTGAAGGCAAAGGTGATTTGTTGGTAAAAACGGAGGCTTTGTTGAGGGTTCTTAATCTGGGGTCCCTCCCAAGAGATAACCCAGGACCCCCAGTGACCACAGATGTGATGGGGGTAGAGGATTTGGGGGAGAGGGACAATGGCTTCCATTACACCTTTGTCACCGCCACCTTCCTGGAGACTTTCTTCTGGAAAAGGCTTCCCTGGCTACTGGGCCAGATGGTGGTGAGTCAGGGGGCTGGACTTGTCCCTGGAATCTCTCCTTGGCCACTTGCTTCCATGATTGGTGGGGGGCACTGAAGGGCCAGGCTTCTCTCTGTGGGGCCTGTGCTGCTTGTGGGGTTACACAGAGGGAGAAGCAGGGCAGTGGGGGCTGTGCTGGGGTGAGTGGCAGTTGGCCCAGTCACGTGACACGATCCTGGGTCTGGGCAGGTCACCGGCCTCTGGGTTGGTATCCGGCACACCGGGTACAGCGGGGGGGCCATACATTCTGTCAAGTGCATGACATGGGTCTGCACCACTTCAAGGGGCTGGGACTGACCACTGAAGACTGGCCAGTTGGGCTGAGCACAAAATGATGTTTCAGAAGATTGGCCAGGCCCAGGTGGGAGGGCAGAGGCTCCTGGAAGGAGTTGAAGATAGGGGCTGGGCACAGGGGCTCACACCTGTAATCCCAGCACTTTGGGAGGCCAAGGCAGGCGGATTACCTGAGGTCAGGAGTTCGAGGCCAGCCTGGCCAACATGGTGAAACCCTGTCTCTACTAAAAACACAAAAATTAGCCAGGCATGGTCGCACACGCCTGGAATCCCAGATACTCAGGAGGCTGGGGCAGGAGAATTGCTTGAGCCCTGGAGACGGAGGTTGCAGTGAGCCGAGATCATGCCATTGCATTCCTACCTGGGTGACAGAGCGAGACTCGTCTCGGGAAAAAAAAAAAAGGAAGAGAAAAAAGATAAGAATAGGGATAGGATAAGATGAGATGGGATAAGATAAGAACTCAGAGTGCCTGAAAGACTCACCTCACCAGTAGTCAAATAAACACAAATGTGTCTCTAAAAGATACATTAAAAAAAATCTATCAAACTGGGGCCAGGCGCAGTGGCTCACGCTTGTAATCCCAGCACTTTGGGAGGCCAAGGTGGGCGGATCACTTGAGGTCAGGAGTTCGAGACCAGCCTGACTAACATGGTGAAATCCCGTCTCTACTAAAAATACAAAAATTAGCTGGGCATGGTGACACATGTCTGTAATCCCAGCTACTTGGGAGGCTGAGGCGGGAGAATTTGAACCCGGGAGGCGGAGCTTGCAGTGAGCCAAGATTGTGCCATTGCACTCCAGCCTGGGCAACAAGAGCAAATCTCTGTCTCAAAAAAAGAGAATCTATCAAATTGGGAAAAATAAGAAAGTTGACTCTGGGATTTGGACGGGCGTGGTGGAGCAGGGAGGTTGGAGCAGGTGACTCAACATTTCCCTCCCTAGGGTTTGTCTCAAACGTGACGGCAGAAACGAGGTCACAGTGAAAGACGGAAATGGCTAGATAATGGCCAGCAACCGTGAAACAGCTTAGAAATTACAGGCAATCCAGCCAGGTGCAGTGGCTCACGCCTATAATCCCAGCACTTTGGTAGGCTGAGGTGGGTGGATCACCTGAGGTCAGGAGTTCAAAACCAGCCTAACCAATATGGTGAAACCCCGTCTCTACTAAAAGTATAAAATTAGCCCGGCATGGTAGCACATGCCTGTAATCCAAGCTACTTGGGAGGCTGAGGCAGGAGAATCACTTGAACCCAGGAGGCGGAGGTTGCGGTGAGCCGAGCTCGTGCCATTGCACTCCAGCCTGGGAAACGAGAGCGAAACTCCATCTCAAAAAAAAAAAAAAAAAAAAAAAAAAGAAAGAAAGAAAAAAGAAAGAAAGAAATTACAGACAATCCACAAGACAGACCTCAGCAGCCTGAGGAGCTGTTTTTGGCACACAGGATGGAATGAGGAACTGCTCCCTGCACATGGCAGGGGTCAGGGCTCCTTCTCCGTCCTTTTGTGTCTGTCTGAAAAGTTTCATAATAAAAAGTTACAAAATAGGGCCGGGCGTGTGGTGGCTCACGCCTGTAATCCCAGCACTTTGGGAGGCTGAGGGGGATGGATCAGCTGAGGTCAGGAGTTCAAGACCATCCTGATCAATATGGTGAAACCCCGTCTCTATTAAAAATACACAAAATTAGCCAGGCGTGGTGGCGGGCACCTGTAATCCCAGCTACTCGGGAGGCTGAGGCAGGAGAATCACTTGAACTCGGGAGGCGGAGGTTGCAGTGAGCCGAGATCGCGCCATTGCACTCCAGCCTGGGAAACGAGAGCCAAACTCCACCTCAAAAAAAAAAAATGTTACAAAATAGATTTTAAAAGACTGGAGGAGCACAGCAACTGCAGGCCAGAGAGCTCCAGGGACAGTGGCTGGGTGAGGTCACGCTAGATCCTGTTATTGGAATGTCCATCCCAGCAGCATGTGGCGCTTCTCCAATCTGGAAAATGGATTCATTGGCCAGGTGTGGTGACTCACGCCTGTAATCCCAGCACTTTGGGAGGCTGAGGTGGGCGGATTTCTTGAGCCCAGGAGTTCAAGACCAGCCTGGGCAACATAGCGAAACCAGGTCTCTATGAATAAAAATACAAAAATTAACTGGGCGTGGTAGCAGGTGCCTGTAGTCCCAGTTACTCAGAAGGGAGGATGATTTGAGTCCAGGAGGTGGAGGTTTGGCTGAGCAGAGATTTTGCCACTATACTCCAGCCTGGATGAGGGAGTGAGACTTTTTCTCCAAAATAAATAAATAAACAAACAAACAAATAAATACAGTGAGAGAGAGAGGGAGAGGGTGAGGGAGAGAGAGAGAGAACAATTTTAATAGTAGTTAAAGAAAAAAAAGCCGGGCGCGGTGGCTCACGCCTGTAATCCCAGCACTTTGGGAAGCCGAGGCGGGCAGATCAGGAGGTCAGGAGATCGAGACCATCCTGGCTAACACGGTGAAACCCCGTCTCTACTAAAAATACAAAAAATTAGCCGGTCGTGGTGGTGCGTGCCTATAGTCCCAGCTACTTGGAGGCTGAGGCAGGAGAATGGCATGAACCCAGGAGGCGGAGCTTGCAGTGAGCCGAGATGGTGCCACTGCACTCCAGCCTGGGTGACAAAGCGAGACACTGTCTCAAAAAAAAAAAAAAAAAAAAAAAAAAAAAACAGAAAAAAAAGCTGGGTGTGGTGGCTCACACCTGAAATCTCAGCACTTTGGGAGGCTGAGGCAGGAGGATCATTTGAGCCCAGGAGTTCGAGACCTGCCTAGGCAACATGGCGAAACCCCATTTCTATTAAAAATACAAAAAATTAGCTGGACACGGTGGTGTGCCTGTAGTCCCAGCCACTCGGGAGGCTGAGGCGGGAGAATCGCTTGAACCTGGGAGGTAGAGGCTTCAGTGAGCCAAGATCATGCCACTTTGCTCCAGCCTGGGTGGCAGAGCAAGACTCCATCTTAAAAAAAAAAGAAAGAAAGAAAAGAAAAGGCAAATGAAAAAAAGAAAGAATGAACATGGGTTCACAGAAGAAGCACGGAAAGTGCGAGGCAGAGCAGCCTCGGAGCCCGCACACTGAGAGCAGGAGAAAGGTGGGTTGGACACTGGAGAGAGAAGTCCAGAGAGCAGTGGACGGCTGGCCTCACTGGGCTGCCAAGGTGTGGCTTGAAGATGGAGCTGAACAGGGACGCATTTGCCCAGCATGGAGGCTGGGAGATGAGGGGCTTGGTCATTTGCTGAGGGGAGGTGGAGGCAGGGGCCCAGGGCCAGCAGGGGTAGGAGATGCAGCTGGAGCTCAGGGGTGGGTGGATGGGGATGTCAGGCTGACCTGGGCCCACCCACACTGTGGCCTTGTGGCTGGAGTCATCCGAGGGACCTCACCATGGCCATCATGTCTGGCCACGCTGCTCTGAGTCCAGGTGGAGTTGCACGGTGATAAGGGGGCTTCAGCCTGTCACAGTCCCTCAGAGCAGACCAAAAACAGAGTTCCCCAGAGTCCACCAGGCCAGGCTGGCATTGCTGGTGCTGTGAGCATGGTGGGCTGTCCCCTACCCGAGCCTCCGGCTGGCTGGGGGCACCTTGCTGCCGTTTCAGGAGTGAAAGTCTGCACTGGGCGCCTTTCCCACAGGGCTTGGTCGCTCCCACCCATCCCACAGCTGAGAGGAGCCCCACCGGTGGGCCAGACAGCTGGGGCAATGAGAGGCAATGAGAGGAAGGGGCGGTCTCCATGCACAGCCCAGGCAGGGCTTCCCCCACCCCAGGAGGGTGGTGCCTACTTCCTGAGTGGAACAACACAGGAAGCCTCTGCCTGGCCTTGTCCTTCCACTTGAAGACCCAGCCCCAGGGGAAGCTGAGAGAGGACCTGGGCCCCACTGCACCCTCCCCAGAAAGAGTAGTGCCTGAAATGTGGGCAGCCTGCTCTAACCCATGCCCCTTTCTGTGGAGGAAACAGCCCTGGCCCCGGGCCAGGACAGACCGCTACACTGCAGCTGGCGGGTGGGGCCACTGGGCTGGCTGGAGAGAGGGACCTGAGCCCCTATCCTGAGCTCACTCACCTCGAGGGGACGCAGAGGCTCCCCAAGGCAGTAGGAGTAGGAGGTGCGGCAAACTGATGGTGAGCAGGTGCTGGCGGGACCCCGGACCCTGGTCCAGGAAGGCCCTCAGAAGAGGCCGGTGGGCTGCCTGAGGCTGTGGACCTCTCCGGCAGGGAATGCCAGACAAAGCTTGAATGTGTTCTGAGAAGCGAAGGGCTGAGAAGCGAAGGGCTGGTGCAGGGCTCCCCTGACGCCCAAGCCTGTCTGGCCATGCGTGGTGAAGAGCTGGACCTCGGTGCGAGCGAGTTGGGACGTCCCAGTGGGCCCAGCTCTCTGGCTGCCCTGCCCTGGGTTGGTCCCACCAGGCCTCCTGCTGGGCCCACTGACTCTTTCCAGGCATCCTCGCCAGGCTGTCGGTGCCCAAAGGTCAGGCACATGGCGGGATCTGGACATCAGCAGCTCGAGCCACATGGGCCACACAGGACCAGTTGGATGGGAAGGTGGCTCCGGCTCCTGCCCCTGGCTAGTCTCTGCTCTCAACATACAGGCCTAGAGCCCAGAGGGGCCTCTTTGTGAAAGCCTCCGCCTGGGGCTGGGCCTGGAGGGGAGTGTGCATTTTCACTTCAGCTGCCACTTCCTTCGGTTTTGCAGAAGTGCTTGCAGCCCTCTGCCCCAGGTTTGCTGGCTGGCATCAGGGTGACCGGGCGGCACAGCCCTGGACCAGCAAGAGCTCATCCTCCCAGGTTTGGGAGGGTTTCCAGAACCCTTGGTCCAGTTAAAGGCAGACTCCCTGGGAGCCCCTTCCTGGGTGGCTCAGTCATTCTGATGGGGTCCAGGGGCCTCAGACAGCAGCTCCCTGTGCTCACTCCAGCTCATTTGACAGGAGAGGTCCCTGTCTCATGTTATTCAGAATTTGAAAGGTGGGGAGGGGGCGGCTGCAGAATTGGAGTAGACAATAGCAAGCAAAAGTATGCGGGCTTCTAGGGCCCCTGAAGCGGGGCTCGGCAGCTGAGGAGGGAAGCCAGGCCCGGTGTGAGGCTGGTGGGGCCCCCCACACCCCTGGGGCTCAGAAGGAACTGGACTGGTCGCAGGTGGCTCTGGCGTGTCCCCAGACAACTCAGCCCCCCTGTCTGGCTGGGGGTCTGCCTTCCTTGGCCCTTCTGGTTCCACTCACTGCTTCCTCACCTACTGACCCCCTCTGTTTTGGGCATGGCCAGAGAGCCCTGCATCTCTTGCTGGACCTTGGAGCTGGGCGCAGCAGCCAGACGACAGGGCCACACAGATCTTAGCAGAGCAGCAGCCGGGAGGGCAGCGTCCAGCACACAGGCACCCGAGGGAGAGTCTGAAGACCCTCAGCGCTGCCCCACCATTTCCACTAAGGGGGCTAGCCCGAGATGCAGGGAGCAGTGCATACTTATTCCAGCCACTGGGAGGGTGGGGGCAGAATGGGTAGCCCAGGAACCCCTCCAGCCCACACCACCCACCGCCAAGGGGGCATCACTTTGGAGATGGCTTTTCTGGATTCTTTCTTGACTCAGTGTCTCATTTTTTAAATGTGTTTTCCAGGTATTGCTTTAAATTCTCCAGAAGTTCACGAGCTTCCTGTAGTCATGGTCTCCTGTTTTTCCCGTTGTTAAAAAATGACGAGACAAGTCTCAATCGTTTTAGGAGTTTTACTTGCTAAAGTTGAGACCACGCATCCATGACACGGCCTCAGGAAGTCCTGATGACATGCCCAGGGTGGTCGGGCACAGCCTGGTTTCGTGCATTCTAGGGAGACAAGAGACATCAGTCAATATATGTGAGACGTATATTGGTTCGGTCCAGAAAGGTGGGGACAACTCGAAGCAGGGAGGGGGCTTCCCAACTATCTGTCTCTCACCTACCTGTGGGTAGGTCACAGGTAGGTGGGAGACAAATGGTTGCATTATTTTCAGTTTCTGATAAGTCTTTCCAAAGGAGGCCATCAGAATATGCATCTGTCTCAGTGAGCAGAGGGATGACTTTGAATAGAACGGAAGGCAGATCGGCCCTGAGCAGTTCCCAGCTTGAAGGGGCCCGAGATACTTTTCTGTAACAGAAATATACTTGAAAGGGCAGCTGGGGATGTCAACACACAGGCAGCCCTACCTGCTGGCCCAGAGCCCTTGGTGTGGGGGTGCCTGGTTTCTGCCTCACTTTCGAGCAGCTTCCAGAGAATTCTTGCAAGAGCCACGTGGGATGGGTGGGAAGAGCAAATGGCTCCAGGGAGCGCCTCTGGCCAGCCTTGCAACATACAAGCCTCAGGCCCAAAGGGGCCTTGCTGTGTAGGGGCTCTGCCTGTAGCTGGGGCCTGGCCCTGCCCTTTGAGGGGAGTGTGTCCCAGGGGACTGACTGCACCTGCTGGCTTCCCATGAGGGTCTCGGCTGACAGAGGGCAGTACCAGGCACCATGGGGTGGGGGGTCGGGCCTGGCACTATGCAGGCAGGATTGGAGTTAGTGAGGCAGTTGCCAGGCTCAGCCTCCATCCCTGCACTGCAGGGCCCGGAAACAGCAGAGTGAGACCCTCAGGCTTTGCAGGGCTTTGGGAGAGGCACAAACACCATCTGAGAATGGGTTCAGGACACTCTCCTCCCTGCAAACCCTCTTTGGCTGGTCAGGGTGGTGCCTGTTTTAGAGGCATCTCAGGTTAAGGAAGGAAGCAGAGGGTTGTTAGTGGGGCCTGAGGTCATCGGCGTGGCCTGAGGCCGGCAGGTCGACCTCGCGCTTGCTGGCCAGTCCGCCCCGCCCGCCGTCTGTGCTTCCTCCTGCCCAGGACGCCCGCTCCAGCGATCTCTCCACTGTGCTTTCAGAAGTGCCCTTCCTGCTGCGCAGTTCTCCCCTCCTGGGATGGCGGCAGTATTGAAGCTTGTGACAAGTGCCTTCACACAGACCCCTCGCAACTGTCCATGCATGCCGTGGCACCAGGTGCTGCCCACCTGCTGGCCCCGGCCGCCGCTCCTCGTGAAAGTGCATTTTTGTAAATGTGTACATATTAAAGGAAGCACTCTGTATATTTGATTTAATAACGTCAACATTCCGGCCTCCCTTGTTCTTTGGGTGCTGTTCCTTTTGCATTTAGAGTCAGACTGGGAGAGAACCGCGCTGGCAGAGAGGCATGAGGCACTGGGGCATGTGCTGGGTGTTGGCCCACATGGCTGTGGTGGCTGTGGAGGGTGAGACGGTCCTGCTGAGTCAGGGCCTGCCAGGGCCTCGAACGCATTGCCAAGTTGGTGGATGCAGGTTTGGCCAAAACCTTCCTGGGAATGGGGAGGGGGGTATCTAGGTGCCTGGCACCTGACCCTGACTACAAACAGCTGAAAACAGTTTTATAAAATAGTATAAAATTGCTTACCCACGAATACCTATCAAGGTCTTAAGGAATTAACAGTTCAAAATTTTTATTCATTCATTTATTCCTTTGTTTTGCTTGTTCATTCAGAGGCAAGGTCAGCATTTGAGAGACTGGAGGCAGGAGAGAAACAGCCCTTCCACCTGGCCCTGGAGCTGGTTTTGCCTCTCACTGCTTGAGCCAACTGGAACATGGCATGGTGGCCTCAGGGCTGGGCATGGAAGGCCGACTCCAAGGCTGACTCCGAGCCGTCTGTCAGTGACGTGCAAGTCTTTAACCTGCTGTGAGGGGCAGGAGGTCAACTGAGTCAAGGAGCAAAGCCAAGAACCAGATCTATATAAAAAAGAAGAAAAAAGTCCTGCAGACAGCCTGGGAGTGAGGCTGCCTTGCACAGGCAGAACAAATGAATAAATGAATGAATGAATAAAAATTTTGACCTGGTAATTCCTTAAGACCTGCTGGTTGCTGCTGGTTACTCTGGATGTCTGTTGAGCACTGCTGCTAGGGACTCTAATGAGCACTGCTGCTGTGGACTCCAGAAAGCCGTGCAAATGAGCTATGGTGTGCACTCCAGGGGCGGTCTCTCTCACTCCGGCTGGAATCCTCCCATCAGCTCCTCCACCGTATTGAGCCAGGTCTGCAGGGACACAGAGAGGAGCTGGTAGGAGATCCTGCTTGCCATCGGCTGCTCACAAGCCCAAGGCTTGTGCCCTCAGGGTGGGGACAGGGATTAAACCCGCCTCCTGCCTTGGCCCCAAGGAGTTGGCCAGGCAGTTCAGGCAGAAGGGCAGCCCCTGAGGAGTCATGTACACCATGACTCGTGTGGCCATGAAGCCCATGTTCCCACCAGGTTGGCCAAAAAGACGGCAGGCTTTGAGTTTCCTTGTAAATGGTGTTTACCTAACTTGCAGTTCCCTAGGTTCCTGGTGGAACCAAATGCAAATCACCTTTGTCGTAGACCTCTGTACGCCTCATGAATGATTTTTCAAGGTCAGTGAGTAGACCACAATCAAACCAAGCACACAGGGGAACCTGGCACCATGATTGAAATGCATGCAGAGGCATCTGAGTATACTGGAATTCTCAGACATGGATTGTAAAAAGCTTGCTGTGCTCAAAGACAGCTTGGAAAAGCTGATAGGCCAAACAAACTTCAGCCTAGCACCAAGTGGAACTTCTGGAAATGAAAAACAAATACAACCTTCAAACTAAACACTCCAGAAGTAGTTTGGCAGCCACTCTTAGACACTGCTAAAAAGAGAATCTGTGAACTAGAAGATAGGTGAGAAGAAATGATCCAGGCTACCCCCCAGGACAAGAGATAGAAAATAGCATCAGAAGCTGAGGAGGGGGCCCCAGGCAAGGGCCTGGAAAGGGCTGTCCTGAGACCCATGGGAGCCCATCAGGCATGGAGTGAGCAGTGAGTAGGTGCGGCAGGTATAGCAGGTGTCATGGGTGCAGCTGGGTTGCCTAGTTACTTCTGCAAGAAGTGTCCCACAGACCTGCACTTCCCTGGCTGTGCCAATGTGTTCCCCCAATTCTGGGAAAGCCCCTGTAACCTCGGGGAGATGCATCTGGCTTGGAGTCTCACAGGACGTAGACTGGCCTCTGTGCCTGTGTAAGGGTGTGCGGCTGTTGGAGGGGTGGCACTCAGGGGTCAGCATGCACCAAGTGTGCATGGGTTGAGCTGAGAGCCTCTGCTGTTGCCTGCATGTGTCCATGGTGGGCAGGCCTGCCTCCCCAACCCCAAGCTTATTGTCCAGTGTCCTGAGCCCACTGGGAGTTCATGGCCTCCCTCCACCCCATACTCAGTCATAAACCACCACTTAGGTGACCTTGCACCTTTTCAGGCCTGGCTGGTGCCTGGCCATAGCCAGCCCATGTGGATGGCAGTGCCAAGAGGTCCAGGCCCGATCGGCAGGCTTACTGCTCGCTGTCTCACGCCATGCCAGGGTGGATGATGGGGCTCTTCTTCATCTCAGTGCTACCACCCCCATGGTGTGGTCATAAGCCAGGCTGGGTTCTGGCCCAACCCCCTGGGGTGAGCCTGGCAGTCCCCTCCTTTGGACCCTAGGCCACCTCCACACTTCCCAAATGCCACTCACCTGCCTCACAGAGTCCACTATACAGAGGCCAGGGTCCACAAGTGAGGGTTAGGCCCCAGGGTCCATCCTGCTGCCACCAAAGCCTTGTTCCCTTGTGGGGTGGGTGGAGGAGTGGCTGCCTCCAGAGAGGGTGCTGTGTGGTCTGCAAATCTAGGGAAGGAAGGCAGGCTCCCTGGCACCCCCAGGCTGGTGCCAGGCTCCTGGGGCCCCTCTGGCTGTGGCTGCAGGAACCCTGGCGGCCACCCCTGCTCTGGCCACTGGACTTGGGACCTGTGCCACTCCTGTTTGCCCCTCAGGACACGCAGGCGTGCCCTGCCACCCATCCTGGCTGCCGAGTTCCTGGAGCCCATTGTGTCCTGCCCTGCCATGAAGCGGGGACCCCCGACGGCGAGTCTCCCGCTGCCTCCCCTCTTTTTGCTCTTTCTGTTGACAGGTCTGGGGTTCTGACCCGCTGTGCAGAGGGAGAGCTCCTCTGTCACTGGGGCACATGTCACCAAAATGAGCACCTGGGCCTCCCCAAGCCTAGTGGGCAGTGAGCTTGGGGGACATCAGGCTCCAAGGCATGTGCCGGGGATGGCGGGAATGGGGTGGGCACAGGGCCTCTTCCCCACACTTTGGAGCTGCTCCCAGCTGGGCCGAGAGGCTACATGGCTGTTGGCTGTGTGGCTCGGATGGGAAGGGTCTGGATGCAGAGGGAACTCTCAGGTGGCCACTGTGGCCCCAGGAGGGTGCCTGGCTGTGGAGGCCCTGGGCAGCAGGCGCTCACTCAAGCAGAGGATACAGGGAGCCACACCACCATCCCTGCCACCACTTTCCAGGCAGAGTGACCTGTGCCCAGAGGCCAACCTGCAGGCTAGATGGCATGGCCGGGGCCCCATGCGCACATGCCTTGGAGACTCCCGCCTCCCTGGGCCATCCTCTCCCACCTCTTCTCATTCCTACACTGTCAGAGCAGGGAGCAATGAGTCAGCCCTGCCTAGTCTGGCTGGAGAGGTGCGTCCTGACTGCGCCATCTGACCCAGCCTGGGACCAAGTCATGGCAGGGGCCTGCAGTGGGTGCAGAGCCCCTCTCAGGTGGTGAAGCAGCACCTCCCGCACCCACTGCTGCCAGGGCCGCCTGCTGCGCCCTTGGTGTTCGGCTGCCGGGACTGCGCCTGCTGGTTCTGCTTGGCAATAGCTCTGACTGCCGTGTCTCCAAAGAAACCGGGCCCCAGGGTGCAGAGAGGAAGTTCCTCACAGGAGCCTGGTCCCTGGGGTGGCCAGACCCATTAACCCCTGTAGGCCAGGCAGCAGCAGCCGGGTGGTATGGGCCTCATGGTGGCCACAGGCCCAACTCCAACTGTCCCAAGACCCAGCAGGGCTCACCCCTTCCCCATCAGACCCCCAGACCCAGGGTTTTCCAAGGAGCCCCTAAGGTCAACAGGGACCTGTGAGGTCTCGGATGGAGAGCATCTGGATGCCAGGGCTTGAAGACCTTTATACAAAAGGGGAAACGGGCCGGGAGGAAGGAACCTGCCCTGTGACATTCTTCATGGCTCCCCAGCCCTCGTGGATTCAGGGGCTAGGATTTGAGTCTTGGGGTCGCGTTCCGAGAGGAGGGCAGCCAGCAGAAGGCATGGAGCCACGGGAGGGCTTGCTGGGGACAGTGGTATCAGTGCGGCTCTGGGCCAGGGGGCTGGGGTGGCAGCTGGGCGGCACCGGGGGCTTCTCTCCTGGGTAGAGAGGTGCTGTGGAGCATCTGTAGGGACAGAGGCTGGGGCCCTAGGAAGCTCACTCTAGGCTAGAAGGTGTAGCCTGTGGGGGTCACCTGTTCAGCCGCAATATTGTTATCCTGCTGTTGATCTGGGAACCAGGAAGTGTCTGCTTGAAAGCCTTCTGTGGAAGAAGGAAGCCCAAACGGTAAGGAGGATTCTAGAAGCACGGAGGAGGCTGGAAAAGGTTGCCAAGAGACCCCCGGGGCTGCATCGTCCTTGCTCTGATGGAATGGCCAGGTGGCTTCCTTGTGCATCACAGGTTTGGGGTGGCCCAAGGGGGCCTGAACCCGAGGGATGGCAAGGACACACTCATCAACCGTGGGCAGGAGACAGGTCCTGGGAGAGCGCACAGGCCATGGGACACGCCCACTCAGGCAGGAGGCCTCTCACCGGGCAGGGCTGGGCAGACCAGGGTCCTGAAGACAGGCTCCCCCACGGTGGCCAGGATCACCCCGGGGCCCCTCAGCCCTCATCCCACATGTTGCCATTTCCACAGCTGGATCCAGTCCCCCCGCTCAGCACCCCGTCCCGCCCCACATCGGCACCCGAGCTTCTCGCCGTGTGGAGAATGACTCACATCCTGGGCCACGAAGGCCCCAGGGCTCTCGCTACCTCTGTGCAGGTCCCCAGGACCTGGGCCTGTCCTGCCTCCTGCCTCGCGGTGGAGGCTGCTATGCCTTCCACTCGTGCAGGCCTCTGGAGGCCAGGACCGCCCCCCCACCCCACCAGACCACAACAGCCCTGAGGGACTCGGTAGCCAGAGATAGGCCCTGCCAGGACCCACAGCGCGGAGCCGCAGAGGAGGGGCCAGGCCCTCATCATCAAAGATGCTCATTTGACGTGATCAAAGTGCGGCACAAAATGGCTTTCCGGAGCTAGAGCCCTGAGGTCCCAATGAGCAATCGGGCAGCAAAGCAGAAGAACGGGGCGGCGGGGAGCTGGTGCGGAGACTCACAGGAGGCCTGGAGCCGGAGACGGGGAAAGGAAACTCAGGGCACAGCCTCTGAGTACCAGGAGCTGCAGAGGGAGAGGGAGGGACGCACGGAGGTGAGAAGATCACGTGAAAAAGAACATTTCTCTGAGCTAAGTGGAGACCCCAGCCCGCAGACCGAAGGGCCCACCGGCTTCCAGCTGGGAACCTGGTGCCACGGCAAGGCCTGGGGAAAAGGAAACCTTCCGAAGCCACAGGCAGACGCCCCGCCAAGCGGGCAAGAGAATGGACTGTGTAGTGAGCTAGTGCAGCGAGCCCCGCAGAATGAGGCCCCCTGCCTCACTGTGGTCGGCGGGCTGGGGGCAGGTGTGCAGACCCTGCAGAAGGAGGGCACATGCACCAGTCCCTTGGGAAGGTGCCTGGCAAAGCCACTAGTTTCCAATGCAGGTGCCCTTCGGTGCAGCAACCTAGAGCGCCAGCCGCGAGGGTCCCAGGCCTAGGAGGGCTGCAACTGCACAGCCACACGTGGCATGGATCAGGCACCAGACAAGGCCACCACGGGAGAGGCCACTGGGGAGGCCACCGGGCTGCGGGGCCTGGCAGGGCAGTGCGCAGGTTCATGGAGCAAGCACACTGCGGCAGATTGCTGGAAAGGAGGAATTCAGAAACAAGCCACCGTACGAAATGATCTGTGCTTGTGTGTTTTTGTTTTTGTTTTGACAAGGTCTCACTCTGTCACCCAGGCTTGAGGGCAGCGGCACGATCATAGCCCACTTCAGCCTCATCCTCTTGCGATCACGGGATCCTCCCACCTCAGTCTCTGGAGTAGCTGGGACTACAGGCACGCACCATCAGGCCTAGCTAATTTTTTAAAAACTTTTTTGTATAGATGAATTCTCCCTATGTTGCCCAGGCTGGTCTTGAATTTCTGTGCTGAAGTGATCCTCGTGCCTTAGCCTCCCAAAGTTCTGGAATTATTGGAGTGAACCGCTGCCTCCAGCCTCATTTTAAACATTCTTAAGTGTACAGTTTAGTGGCATTAAGTATAGTCAATTGTGCAATCATCATGGTTTACCTTTAAAAATTTCTTTATTTTCTTTTTTTTTTTTGAGACAGGGTCTCACTCTTGCCCAGGCTGGAGTGCAGTGGTGTGATCATGGCTCACTGCAGCCTCTACCTCCTGGGCTAAAGGGATCCTCCTGCCCCAGCCTCAACCTCCCAACTAGCTGACACCATAGGTGTGCGCCACCACACGCAGCTAATTTTTAATTTTTTGTAGAGATGGGGGTCTTGCTATGTTGCCCAGGCTGGTCTTGAACTCTTGGCCTCAAGTGATTCTCCTACCTCGGCCTCCCAAAGTGTTGGGATTACAGGCATAAGCCACTGCACCTGGCCTAACAAAATGTCAGTTGTGGTAAATACACATAAAATATCTCTCTTAACCATTTTCAAGTGTGTAACTCCACAACGCTAAGTCCATTCACATTGCTGATCACACTAGGTCTCCAGAAGTTTTTCATCTTGCAAATCTGAAACTCTGTCCCCATTAAACACCAACTCCCCATTCCCTTCTCTGCACACACCCTGGTGTGCACCATTCTACTGTCTGTCTCTATGAGTCTGACTACTTTGGATGCCTTCTGTAAGTGGAGTCAGGCAGTGTTTGTCTTTCTGTGCCTGGCTTATTTCGCTTGACTTCATGTTCTCAAGGTTCATCCACGCTGTTGCATATGGCAGAATTTCCTTCCTTTTTAAGGCAGAATCATAGTTCCTGGGATGCGCAGACCACACTTTGCTTATTCAGTCATCTGTTGATGGCCCCTGGCTACTGTGTCTAATGCTGCTGTGAGCATGACTGTGCAAACATCCCTTTGAGACCCTCCTTTTGGTTTTGCTGGGAGTACACCCAGAAGCAAAATTGTGGGATCCACTCTGGGGTCATTCTGCTTTTAATTTTTTGAGAAACTGCCATACCTCTTACCAAGACAACATTCCCAACAGCAGCGCACAAAGATTCCAATTTATCCACAGCCTTAACTTGTTATGTTTTGTTTTGTTTTAATAACAGCCATCTTATTGGGTGGGAGGTGGTATCTCACTGTGGTTTTGATTTGCATTTCTCTAATTAATGATTAATTAATTTGAGATGATCTGTGTTCTTTTTTTTATTTTTTGAGACGGCCTATTTTTATATTAATTGTACTATTTTTCCCCTTTTTCTGTAGCCATACTTATTAGAGTCTTTTTTAGGAAAAGAAATTTTGGACTAGAGCTGATTGTAAATGTTTGCAGAGAAGAATTTAGAACAATAACTTTGAATGACAAAACTTAGACTAGTCATGGTTAAAATTTGATAAAATTCCCACGGTACAAGGAAATGTAGTTATTTTTGTTACCTGTAGCATTTTAAGATAACAATAAGAACCATGACTGACAGTGTCACATAAGGGCTATCAGGCTTTTATAAATTTTATGCAATCTTTAAAATACTCACATTAATAACATATCTATGTAAACATAGGTTTAGAACAGGTTTTAATATAACAAAGTTATGACTTATATTTGTTTTTTTTTAATTTCTACAATTTTGGAACATTTATATCAATAATATACCCATAAATGTAATTGAAAGAAGGTCTAGCATCACTTACCATTTGACAATGTTTCCATACAGTTTACCAAATAAGTCTAATCATGTAATTCAAAAAGGCTTAATTTAGGATTTTGGTCCTGGAGAAACCCATAAAAAATGTCAAAAGGTTTAAAGCACTTGATCAAAACAGAATCGCAAGTCATTGAAAAATAATAGTTATTTGTTTAACCAGAGTGATAATTAAAAGACCTCAAAGGCAATACAAAAGTTACATGGATGTAAAAGCCTTAACTCTTTCAAAGCTCAGTTCTTCTAAGTTATCAAAAAACAAATAGAGACAACACAGGAATTATCTTGACAAAATGTAAAATCTTGTGTGTGTGTGTTTTAGGCCAGTTACTAAAAAGGTAAAGGAAAACCTCTTGTAATGTCTGATTGCTTCTCTTTATGGGAAGCAATAGGTGGCTTCTAGGTAACCTAAACCTAGAAATCAACCTTCATTAAGAAAGGGCGTTTGTACTTAATCAGACACAGGAGAGTGTGTCCAGGGTAATGAGTGTACACTACATTATAGGGGAGTGTAAACAAGAAAACTAGTATCTTGAATGGGGGAATACATGACTCTTAGTAATGGCATGGGAAGTATCCTGGTTACACTGAACAATTCAGACATGTTAAGAAAAGCCAACCAGGCACAGTGGCTCACACTATAATTCTAACACTTTGGGAAGCTAAGGTAGGAGGATCCCCTGAGGCCAGGAGTGTGAAACCAGTCTGATCAATATAGCAAGACCCTGTCTGCACACACATACACACACACACAAAGAAAAAGAAAGAAAAGTCAAATGTGATCAAGCCACTGCACTCCAGCCTGGTGACAAAGTGAGACCCTGTTTGAAAAAGAAAGGAAATAAAAAGAAAAGCCAACAGCACAGAATCAAATTATACTGGAGGAAAACATTGCTTTTCTAAACTGTGAAGATAAACATTTAAGCATCAGACCACAACAGCAAAGTTAGAACAGGAGTTGATGAAAAGATTGAAGGAGAGAGTTACAATCCCAGCCAAACAAAAAGATATGCCTTTTCAAGGGGAGAGGGAATAGAAGGCAATGACATATGACTGCACATTACATGGCAAAAGTTGAACTTCTGAGATGTAAATTTGAGAAGTTTAAAAAAGGAAACAGATAAGAATCAAAACCTCTTATAATTTTATTAAGAGCAAATCAAGACTTTAAGAAAACTTTGTTCTAATATAGGGAACCAATTTTTAGTTTTGTAGTAGTGTATTTTTTTTTTTTTTTTGAGACGGAGTCTCGCTTTATCACCCAGGCTGGAGTGCAGTGGCGTGATCTCTGCTGACCACAAGCTCCGTCTCCAGGGTTCATGCCATTCTCCTGTCTCAGCCTCCCTAGTATCTGGGACTACAGACACCCACCACCACACCCAGCTAGTTTTTTGTACTTTTAGTAGAGACGGGGTCTAGGATGGTCTCGATTTCCTGACCTTATGATCCACCCGCCTCGGCCTCCCAAAGTGCTGGGATTACAGGTGCCCGCCACCACACCCGGCTAATTTTTTGTATTTTTAGTAGAAACAGGGTTTCACGTTGTTAACTAGGATGGTCTCAATCTCCTGACCTCGTGATCCACCTGCCTCAGCCTCCCAAAGTGCTGGGATTACAGGTGCCCACCACCATACCCAGTTAATTTTTTGTATTTTTAGTAGAGATAGGGTTTCACTTTGTTAACTAGGATGGTCTCGATCTCCTGACCTCATGATCCGCCCGCCTTGGCCTCCCAAAGTTCTGGGACTGCAGACGCTTGCCACCACACCCAGCTAATTTTTTGTATTTTTAGTAGAGATGGGGTTTCACGTTGTTAACTAGGATGGTCTTGATCTCCTGACCCCGTGATCCACCTTCCTCGGCCTCCCAAAGTGCTGGGATTACAGGCGTGAGCCACCGCGCCCAGCCATAGTGGTTTATTTTTAATATCGAAGCTCAAACCTTAGAAAGATTATTATAAATAATTATTTAAAATTATAGCTAACTTAATCACATACAAAATTCCTTTTATAAAATTTTCTTTTCATGAAACTTATCACAACTTACACAAGCCATTTAAGTTATGCTTGGACTTTTTGCTTTGTCCTATAATCAGTCATTTTATTTTAGGACAAAAACTTCACCATACAAGATTCTTTCTCATACAAAATTATTCTCTCTCTCTTTTTTAAACTTTTCTTACCAAAAATACAACTTCATATCCATAAACTTCTTTACATCTCTCCCTCCTACTTGCTGGCTTCTTTTAATTTTGTTTCATATTTAAAAAAAACTGAAAATTAGACAAAAATTATTTTTTCTCAATAAAGAACACATTTTGTGCCTTTTAAATAATTTTTAAATTAAAAACACATTTCTGGCACATTTACATATGAAATAATATATAAATTATAATTTTTAACTCTTAGTAAATAAACTTAAATTTAGTGAAAACCTAGGAAGCCAGAAATCTTGAATTATTTGTCACATACTAGAATTTTATTGATGAGAACAATATTACAATTTTTTTGAGATGGAGTCTTGCTCTATCACCCAGGCTGGAGTGCAGTGGCATGATCTCGACTCACTGCAACCTCCTTCTCCCAGGTTCAAGTGATTCTCCCACCTCAGCCTCCCAAGTAGCTGGGACTACAGGTGCATGCCACCACACCCAGCTAATTTTTGTATTTTTGTAGTGATGGGGTTTTGCCGTGTTAGCCAGGCTGGTCTTGAACTCCTGACCTTGGATGATCTGCCTGCCTCAGCCTCCCAAAGTACTGAGATTTCAGGCATGAGTCACCAGGCCTGGCTCATATTATAATTTGTAGAAACATGTAACATAATTTTTCTTAGTTGGAAATGGAGACATTTAAGATTTCAAATATGAAAAGTTTATTTATAGGCATTTATCCCATTGACATTTACTTATTTAGTAAATTGCTTTTCTAGATCTTCAAGAGAAGGTCTTTGCCTAGATTAATTATAAAAACTGAGATATTAGACAAAGTGAATCATCATTTTTAAGTTATTTTCCTGCTAACCATTTTTACAGCCTGTGAATATTAGGTGTTCACCTAAGTAAGAATATTAAAGTTAAATATATACGGCTATTTTTCTGATAACTCAGAAGATTTAACTCTTTTTATTAAACCAACAATATGAAATAATTTTTCTCATTAAAAAATTACACAAAGGTCATTCTGTTTCTGGCTGGGCTTATAGTTTTATAGTCTTCATGCTAAACCCTGACACCTTAAAATATTTATCAGCTCATATAAACCTGTCTGACCACTCAACCCAGGCAAATGTATGCTGACAATTCTGAAGACATTTCTATTTCTTATTTTACCACTAATTTCAAAGTCATCTTATTTCTTAGAGATTTACTTAAGTTAGATGAACTTCAAAAATATTTGGGCTTACTAATTGATGAGCACTCATTTATAAGTCATTTGGTACCATGTAGACACAACATATAACATAAACGTACATATTTGTAAACACATCAAACACACATACACACACACAAATGTCTTACAGCTTTCATTTTAGAATTTTAGTCATGAGATACTAATAAGAAACTCACTGGTTTATAAAAGATGTTTGGATCCAAGTTACATTTTTTTTTTTTTTTGAGGCAGAATCTCACTCTTGTTGCCCAGGCTGGAGTGCAGTGACACAATCTTGGCTCGTTGCAACCTCCACCCCCAGGTTCAAGCGAATCTTGGTTCTCAGCCTCCTGAGTAGCTGGGATTAAAGGCACCCACCAGCAGCCCAGCTAATATTTGTATTTTTAGTAAAGATGGGGTTTCATTATGTTGGTCAGGCTGGTCTCGAACTCCTTACCTCAAGTGATCTGCCCACCTTGGCCTTCCAAAGTGCTGGGGTTACAGGTGTGAGCCACCGGGCCTGGCCCCAAGGTACATTTCTGACAACACTGGGACATGTTCACATGGCTAAACTTTATTTGCTTAAATTTTTAAAACCCCTTTTACCTTTTTTTTTAGTTTTACATGAGTTTAGGGTTAAAAATTCAGTGTATACATTTTAGTTAGAACTGGCTGAATTCTGTAAGAAAAACAAAATCTCCAAGTAGTCTTGAACTAGTAATACCATAAACAATGAGTTTTATCTTGAAAGCACTAGAAAATTCAGCAGATTCAGGCCGGACACAGTGGCTCATGCCTGTAATTCCAGCACTTTGGGAGGCTGAAGCAGGTGGATCACAAAGTCGGGAGATCAAGACCATCCTGGCTAACATGGTGAAACCCGGTCTCTACTAAAAAAATAGAAAAAATTAGCCAGGCGTGGTGGTGGGTGCCTGTAGTCTCAGCTGCTCAGGAGGCTGAGGCAGGAGAATGGCATGGATCCGGGAGGCGGAGCTTGCAGTGAGCCAAGATCGCACCACTGCACTCCAGCCTGGGTGACTGAACGAGATTCTGTCTCAAAAAAAGAAAAGAAAAAAAAAGAAAAGTCAGCAGATTCAATGTAGTCAGAAATAAAAGAAAAAAAGAGAGAGAACTTAGAATACTCTACATGTTAACTCTGTAGTTGAAGATTGGTTGCTCGAATTCTGAAGTTTTCTTGATGTTATCTGTCCATCAGTTTAAACATGTGGACAAGAATGGCTAATAATATGTAGCTGACTGTAGTCGCAGAAAACCTGGCATGTCTTAATGTTTGAAAATACAATTTTTGGTCATTTCAGTGTTAAATCATTGTCTCTGTTTCTCCCTCTGGTTATCTAAAAACTTGTGGGGCCTCAGAGTACTGTGTGACCAACCCTCATGTGTGTGTCCCCAGAAGAGCCAATTGTCAATTGCTTGTGACAAGGAATTTCCTGTGGGACCTCTGTGTGTTGAAAGGATGGCATCTCCAACACTTCCGTGAGCCCTCTAATCACCAAGGGATGCCAAATCAGAATCTAGTTGGAAGGAGCAAATATTCCTGGTCTTTGGAGTTGACTCAGGTCAAACCCTCATAGATTTTCATAGCTTCTGTCCCGCTGAGCCTCGCTTACAGAGTCAAACGGAAAGGGAGAGAGAGCACTGCCACAACCTAGCCAATCAGACACCTCACATGATTATTTCTTCCTAGTATCTTTCAGCGAGGAGAAATCCTTCTCAAGAAATAAAAGTCGCCAAGAATAACTTACCCCTTCATCAAGGAGTCATAGCAACTGCGTGTGAATAAATCTCAAGACCACCAGCTATGTGGGAGGAGAGACTCACTCAGTTGTCTGTAACCACTGGGGAGCCAGAGGGACTCAAAGGGCACAGGCCGGTACCAAGGCACCGGGTCCTGGTGATGTTTCAGACAACTCTGGGCAGCTGGGCTTGGAGTTCCCTCATGGTAGTCATGATTGTTGACTAAAGGAGAAAAAATCAAGCTTTCAAATAACTAAAGTTAGTTTTATTGTGAAGTCTGACTGAGGACTACAGATTAAGGCCAACAGCCTGGGAGCAGCTCTGTCATGCTCCTCCAACACAGTGTTTCAACTCACTGCTTGTGTATGGAGTGGGGGTTAATATGTGCAAGAGCACATCAATGTGCTAAGATGTGACATTGAAGCAGAGTCACATCGAGGTTTGGTGGTAGAGTACATCTGCTTATAGATGACAGAGGCATCATCAAGAACCCCATCACATGTTATCTTATGTGTAGGAAAAGGCAAAAAAAAAATTTTTTTTTTGAGAGAGTCTCGCTCTGTCACCCAGGCTGGAGTGCAGTGGCGCAATCTCAGCTCACTGCAACCTCTGCCCCTCCAGGTTTAAGCAATTCTCTGCCTCAGCCTCCGGAGTAGCTGGGATTACAGGTGCGTGCCACCATGCCTGGCTAATTTTTTTTTGTATTTTTAGTAGATACAGGGTTTCACCATCTTGGCCAGGCTGGTCTTGAACTCCTGACCTCGTGATCCACCCACCTCGGCCTCCCAAAGTGCTGGGATTACAGGCATGAGCCACGGCGCCCGGCCAATAATTTTTTTTTTTTTTTTTGAGTCAGGGTCTTGCTCTGTCATCCAGGCTGGAGTGCAGTGACTGATTTTTTAAAATTTAATCAGCAATCATGGCCACCAGGAAGGGACTCAGAGCTGACTGTCCAGGGTTGTCTGATCATAGCTCACGGTGTAACCTCAAACTCCTAAGCTCAAGTGATCCTCCTGCCTCAACCTCCCAAGCAGCTAGACATGTGCCACCATGCCCAGCTACTTAAAAAAATTTTTAAGGCCAAGCACGGTGGCTCATGCCTGTAATCCCAGCACTTTGGGAGGCTGAGGCAGGTGGATCACTTGAGGTCAGGAGTTGGAGATCATCCTGGCCAACATGATGAAACCCCATCTCTACTAAAAATATAAAAATTATCTGGGCGTGATGGCGCATGCCTGTAATCCCAGCTACTCAGGAGACTGAGGTGGGAGAATCGCTTGAACCTCAACTGTGGAGGTTGCAGTGAGCCAAGATCCTGCCACTGCACTCCAGCCTGGGTGACAGAGCTAGACTCTGTCTCAAAAATAAAAATAAAAATAGAGACGGGGTCTTGCCATGTTGCCCAGGCTGGTCTCAAACTCTTGGCCTCAGATGATCATCCCACATGGGCCTCCACTGAGCCTGGCAGGGGTCATTTATCTTTGGAGGAATGTAGTGACTCAGGCAAGAGATGTGGGGGCCGTGCACTCTGTCCTGCTTTGTCTTCAAAGCATCTTTCTGGAGAGCTACACATTGTGGAAGAGTCAGGGCTTTGTGAAATTATACTGCAAGCAGAAAGCTTCTTACATTTGCTACTTTGTTTTGCAAAAGTAACACTTGTGCATTAGAGAGGATTTGAAAAGGACAAATATACAGAAACTAAGGTGGAAAAATCCATCATCCCACTACTGAGAAACAACCACAGTTAATATTTTGGGATTTTTGTTTTGTTTTCTGTCCTTTTATTCTATTTAATTTTTACTGCGGTAAAATCACATACTGTAAAATGTACCATCCAAACCATCTTTAGGTGTGCAGTTCATGATTCGTAGTTTTCAGTTTATACACCTGACATCTCTTTTGTCAAATTTATCCTTAGTATTTTATACTACGTGATGCCTTTGTGGGTCGTGTTTTAAAATTTCTCAATTTCCAATTGTTTCTTGTAAATACATAAAAATACAATTGATTTAGCTGGGCGTGGTGGCTCATGCCTATAATCCCAGCACTTTGGGAGACTGAGGCAGGCGGACCTGAGGTCAGGAGTTCAAGACCAGCCTGGCCAACATGGTGAAACCCTGTCTCTACTAAAAATACAAAAATTATCCAGGTCTGATGGCAGGCACCTGTAATCCCAGCTACTTGGGAGGCTGAGGCAGGAGAATCCCTTGAACCTGGGAGGCAGAGGTTATAGTGAGCTGAAATTGTTCCATTGCACACTCCAGCCTGCATGACAAGAGCGAAACTCCGTCTCAAAAAAAAAAAAAAAAATACGGTTGATTTTTGTTTAATGCTCTTATATCCCACAACCTTGCTAAATTCCCTTACTTGTTCTGGCTTCTGTCTTTTAGAAAACTGACATGAGCTCTGCTAATGATGGAGATGTTGACTGAGTCATCCAAGCCAGCTTGCTATTTCCATTCCTAGACATGAAATTGCTGGGTTGCAGGACAATGAAGCATTTTGGATGAGTGCTGCCAAACTACTTCCAAAAAGAGCTGCTGACTTCTACTACAGCGGGGGCATTCCTGTCTTCCCCACCCAGCTGGCAGGCTGTGGGATTTAGGGCAGAGCCATGGGGTTGTCTGTGAAATGGCTCCTGGTCCTGCACCTGGCTCTGACCTACAAGCGTCATCCTCATGGCTTTTCCAGGCATCCTATGGGCGATTTATCTGAATGTCAGCAAATGAAAAGAGGGCTCTGTAGGAGTTCCTGTCCATATAGCATGGAGTGTCATTTTAAAGGACCCTTTTTGTGCTGTTGTCTAAATACGAGCGACTGGGGGCATTGAACTAATGGACTTTGGGCAGAGTCAAGCAGCTCCATAGTGAAGGACCAGGAGGCGACTTACCTGCCTGGTTCTCGCCCTCCTGTCAGTCCTTGCTGGCCAGGGCCCAGTCCATCACATTCTGCTCGCCCACCTAACCTCCGCAGCCGGGTGGCCTTTCATCCTACTTGATTGAATGGTATGAAATTGCCTCTTTTTAGTCAAAACAGCCACCTATCAGCAATTTTGTGTAGTTCAACCAAATTATTTAAGTGCAGCTGATGCTCAGCACCAATTTTCTCAGCGTAAGAATCCCCCAGTTCCCCAGGCCAAGCAGCCCCTCAGGGTCCAGAGCATGGGAAACAGAGGGGTTGTCCTCACAGTGGCCTTTCCTGACCAAGTGCATCCTAACCTGAGCAGCTAGAGGGGCAGGGAGATCTCACCTTCCTCATCCTTCTTCCTCTCCTCTGGAAATAGAAGAACCCTCCAGTGGCTTTCCACCTTACTCAGAGAAAAAGCCCAAGTCCTTAAAGGTCACCCCATGGTCCAGCCCCCCACCCTCCACCCTGCCCTGGCTCCTTGGGCGGCCTCCCAGGCGTGTGCACTTGTCCCTCCCTTGCATCTTAAAGCCTCTGCCTGTCGTCCAGCACCCCTCCCTGGTCCTGGGAGCGTCTCTGTGAGTCACGGCCCCATGGTGCCTCTCACTGCTGGAGCTGTTTACTGTCTGTCTGCCCCCAGAAGCCAAGGTCCAGTAGGGCAGAGACTTAGACTGGGTTTCCCCTGTCCTGTCCCCAGGTGTGACCTGGTATGTCGCAGACACCCAGCAGATACTGCATGCATGAATGGATGAATATCCATTTCAAAATACCCTTGACAATAGTTCCTTTTTTGGTTGGGAGTGGTGGCTCACACCTGTAATCCCAGCACTTTGGGAGGCCAAGGCAGGTGGATCATCTGAGGTCAAAAATTCAAGACCAGCCTAGTCAACACAGTGAAACCCTGTCTCTACTAAAAATACAAAAATTATCCAGGCATGGCGGGTGTTGCCTATAATCCCAGCTACTCGTAAGGCTGAGGCAGGAGAATCGCTTGAACCCATGCGGCGGAGGTTGCAGTGGGCCGAGATCATGCTATTGTGCTCCAGCCTGGGCAACAAGAGCAAAACTTCATCTCAAAACAAAACAAAAAATCCCTTTTCTTGTCCCTGTTCTGCTTGTGCCTAAGGGTGTGTGTAGGACACTGTTGGGCAATTCAGGATTTCTTACACCCACTTCACTTCAATATTGCTCTTACATTTCAATACCAAGTTTTTTTTTTTTTTTTTTTTTTTTTTTTTTTTTTTTTTTATAGATGGGGTTTTGCTCTGTCACCCAGGCTGGAGTACAGTGGCATGATCATGGCTTACTGCAGCCGTGAACTCCTGGGCTCAAGTGATCCTCCTGCCTCAGCCTCCCGAGTAGCTGGGACCACAGGTGTGCACCACCATGCCCAGTTTCCAAGTGTGTGTGTGAGAAATAGGAACTCACAGGTACCCTAACACCTGGATTCTGACATGTTTGAAAAGAGTGGTATAAAATGCTTCGATCACTGCTGTCCTTCAGCATTGCATATTGCTGTGGAGAAGCTTGGGGTCAGCTGTTTTTTCTCTCCTTGTGGTAAGTTGATTTTTCTGCCTGTGTGGCTGTAGGATTTATAGCAGATTTTGTTTCTGGCTACTCAGCCCTTACCAGCTCTTCTCACTCTCCTCCACAGCACTGGGGCTAGACATCTGAAAACTACATTCCCCAGACCCGCTGCCAAATGGATTTCCATGGGGTTCTGTACTTGGAGGCACTTGTGTGGGGTTAGAATGCAGGGGCTAGGAAGGACCACTCTGCTTTTGACCTTGGCAGCAGCAGCAGCTGTCTCAAAGTGACATCATAGCAAAGGAGCTTAGGCTCAGATGATGGAGGTTTTGCAGGGTGGAGGCCACCAAGGCCCATCCCTGGTCATGGCTGTGCAGCAGGTGGGATGTCTAGCTCAGGCTCCTACAGGTGTCGTAGCTACTTCCCATGGGTCAGGATCTTTGGACAACACCTCCATCCCATTGTATTCTGTACAGGTTCTCTGTATTAGAAACACACAGAGTGGTTTCTGTTTCCTGTCTGCTGATCCACACTAAGCATCAGGAATGCATCCAAGAGAAAGACCCAATCTGTGCTCTGTGGAGAACCCCGACTTGCATTCTGCGGTTGCTTCACGCAGGGGTCCAGATGTTGAGACTGAAGAAGGCTCACACCCCTAGAGAGTATGGGAAGTTGTGTTGCTCAGATAATGAACTTTCTGAGGAGGCAGGGCAGGCACAACCTGGTCCCGAATGGCTGAGTAAAGAGGGTGTGCTTTGCTTTGGTGTTTACTGGAGCCGGGGCTGGGGCTGTTTGCGTGGTTTGAACTTCCTGAATATGGGCTTTCTTATTGGTTTGCTCAGATGCAGGGCAAAGGGTTGTGGGGGAGGGGCTTACCTGAAAGTTTTCAGCAGTCAAAGAGCAAAAGCGGAGTCAGACTCTATGATAATCTGGGCTTGGTTCACATGACCAGGCTCGGACATGGTGACGGCCTCATTCTAACGGAAAATGGAACGCGATAGCCTGTATCATCCCTGCGAACCTTTATCCAGATTACCACCTGGAGTTGTCTGCGATGAAATGCTGCGATAGGCTGCTGGGGTGGCACATCAGTTAGCCAGAGCTGTGTCACAGCCGTGCACCTCCATGGCTGAAGACGTTAAGTGGGCACTTACTGTTGCTTGGGAGGTTCTGGCTCAGCTGCAGTTCTGCTGATCTGGGCCTGGTCTTTGCTGAGCTTGCTTATGAGCCTGTGGCCACCTGGCAGGTCAACTGAGGGTTAACTAGTTTAAGGTGGTCTCACTATCACCTCTAGGGGTGGTTGAAGGTCAGCTGGGGCAATGGGAGTGACTGGGCCACAATGCCTTTCATCCTCCAGCACTCTAGCCTGGGCTTGTTCCCATAGCAGCATGGCAGGAACAGAGGGAGGAGTGTTCATGGCTGCCTTGTCTTTCTTCTTTCTCTCTTTCCTTCCTCTCTTTCTTTCCAGCTTTATTAACATACATTTCATATACCATAAATACACTCTTATCTACGGCCATACCACCCTGAATGCACCCGATCCCGTCTGATAAAATGCACTCATTTCCAGCATACAATTCAATTACTTTTCACAAATGGAGAGTCATGCAATGGTAACGACTCTAAGCTCAGAACACCTCCATCACCCCAAAAGGAGGCTGCACACCCTTGCAGTCACTCCCTGTTCCCACCCGTGGTCCCCAGGGACTGAACTATTCCATTCATTTCCTGTCTGTAGATTTGCCTTTTCTGGACATTTTGTATCAGTGGAGTCATAAAATCTATGGTCTTTTGTGTCTGATGGCTTTCACTCAGTATAGTCATGTTATTCCATGTATCAGAACTTTGTTCCTTTTTATTACCATATCATGTCCCACTGCATGAATAGACCACACTGTTTCTCCATTCACCAGTGGATAGACACTTGGGTTATTTCCAGTTTGGGGGCTACTATGAATAAAACTGCTATAAATATTCACATACAAGTTTTTGTGTGCAGATATCTTTTCATTTCTCTTGGGTGCATACCTAAGAGTGGGATTGCTGGGCCATATGGTGACTCTATGTTTAACAATCCAAGAACCTGCTAAACTGTCTCCAAAGCAGTTACTGCACCATTTTACATTCCTGTTATGAATAAGCGAGGGCTCCAGCTTCTCCACAACCTCTCCAGCTCTTATCTGTCTTTCTGGTTATAGGCATCCCAGGGTGTGCAGAGTGGTATCTTGTGGTTATAATTTGCATTTCTCTATTAACTAATGTTGCCAAGCATTTTTGAAAGCATCTGAATATATCCTTTGGAGAAATATCTCTTCAAATCTTTTGGCCATTTTAAATTGGGATGTTTGTCTTCTTACTTAGTTGTAAGACACAGGCACACAAATATTATTAATATAAGTCCTTTAGGGAATATATAAAATTCGAGTGTTTTCTCCCATTCTCTGGGCTGGCTTCTTGTTGAAAAATCTATGGACCATAAATGTAAAAGATTACTTATGGATTTTCAGTTCTTTTCCATTTATCTGTATGTCTATCATATTTCCAGTACCACATTGTCTTGATTACTGTGACTTTGTAGTAAGTGAAATTAGGAAGTGTAAGTCTTCCATCTTTGACCTTTTTTTTAAGATTCTGTTGGCTATTTGGGGTACTTTATTGGTATGCCAATTTCTAGGAAAGCAAGAAAACAAAACAAAGCCAGCTGAAATTTTAGTAAGGACTACAATACATCTGTAGATGAATGTGGGAATTATTGCATCTTAACAGTGTTGAGTTGTCCAATCCATGAACATGGGATGTCTCTCCATTTAGGTCTTCTTTCAACAACATTTTGTAATTTTCAGTGGACATGACTGCACTTGCTCAAGGGGTCTTGAGGTTCAGTCCTGGGACTGTTAAATGACATGTCTAACACACTCTGTTGGACACAGTTCTGGGGTCCACACACCAGATACAAGACATGGAGAAAGAGACTACCCCTGTTGGTAAGAAGCATTGCAAGGACATATGGTACAGAGTGTGGATCCAGGGATAGTGAAGAAATGTGGCCATTGCTCTCACCTTTTTAGCACAGGTGTGAATGATGACTATGAGGAATGAGGATTGGGCAGTTGCTGATGCCTGCACTGGGGAACTTAATGAAAGTCAGTGAGAATCTTGTGGTTAAATGTCTTCATTTACAAATGACAAAAAATGGAGCATCTATCATGGCCCTAACCACTTACCTCGTGTAGCCTCAGCACTAACTTAGTTGAAAGTCACCCCAAATTGGCCTTGGAAGTTGCAGAAGTCCAAGGAAAGTTGAATCTAGAGCCTCACCAGGTCATGTATATGAAAGTTAGCATCAACTCAGGGAGAGTAGAGTCCTGAGAATCAGAATGAGAATATTACCTGGGTTGGAATGAGTCTGATGAACTTGAACTTCCAACCTCTCTCCAGACTCCCTGGCTCACAAAGCAGCCCCTCCTCCCCTCTGTGTAGACTGGCCTTCCTTTGCTTGGCAGGTGAGTGGTACAGATTTTAACCTTGCCCAACAGGAGGTCCGGTCTTTGCCTTCAGCTCCTGGGATTGCCTGATGTCCAGAGGGACCAGAGACTGAGGTTGGCCACACAGGTAATCAGTCATGGAGTCCAATAAAGACTTTGGACACTGAGGCTCAAGTGAGCTTCCCTGCTTGGCCATACTCCATGCAGACTGTCACACATCAGTACGAAGAAGTCACACCATCCACAACTCTGGAGGGAGAGAACACCTGGAAGCTTGCACATGGTGTCTCCTGGCCCCTGACCCCAGTGCCTCTTCCTTTGACTGCTTTTAATCCTTACCTTTTTGCTGTAATAAACCATAAACACGAGTATAACAGCTTTCAGTGAGCTCTGTAGGCCCTTCTGGTAAATTGTTGAACCACAGAGTGATCTCAGGAACCCTCCAAACCTACAGTAGGTGTCAGAAGTAATGGCAGTTTTGCAGAATGCAGCCCCTAACTTCATGCCTGCCCTGTAATCACCTCCCTCAAGGCAGTTGTTTGCTGGGGGATTCTCCTGTCTCACAGCCTCAGCATCCCTTTTTGCCTCTAGATTCGTAACTCAAGGCAGATCCCAGCATGCCCCATGGGGACACATATAAAGTCCAAACCCAATAAGAGATGGCTGACACCCCAAAATTCATATGGGTAGAAACTCTTGGGTTGAGTGTGGGGATGGCTTCTGTCTTAGTCTGGCCTGCTTTAAGAGGCTACCATAGACTAAGTGGTTTATAAGATATTTATTGTTCATAGTTTTGGAGGCTGGAAGTCTGAAATCAAAATGCTGGCAGATTCCGTGTCTGTTGAGGGCTTATTCTTCATAGACAGTGCCTTCTCACTCTGTCCTCATGTGGCCAAGCTTGAACAGCTTCCTAGGGCCTCTTTTAGAGGGCACTAAACCCACTCATGAAGGCTGTGCCCTTACAATGCATTCACCTCCCCAAGACCTCACCTCCTAAGACTATCACCCTGGAGGTGAAGACTTCAACATATGAATTTTTGGGGATTCAAATATTCAGTCCACAGCAGCTTCCAAGGGTGGTCCTCCACCAAGGGTGGATCCGGTCATGCTTATCCACGTGTATTTCCTTATTGGAGCTGCTGGCATGTGGGTGATTGCTTACCAGTGAGGAGGGGTCCCTGGTTTGCTTGGTTAGACAGCCAAGACATGCACTCAGTAGCCCTCACTGACTGAGGTCAAGATGCCAGCACACCTCTGGTGTAGCTGAGAAAGAATGAGAGGGCTTAGGGAATGGGATACTGTTACGGTTTTGTCCTGTGTAGCTCATCCTGCACCTCTATGCCTTGTAGATGTTCCCACCTCTTAGCGGGTAGATCCTTTCCCCTGAATGGGGAAAGAAATTTTACTCCAGAGCTCAGCCTCAGAGACAAGCTAACCACGTCATATTTCTTCATTCCTTTAACAAATGCTTCACAGTGTTCACTCTATGCCAGATCTTGCTCTGAAACCTTTGCAAAAATAATTCACTTAATCAACCTGCAGCACCACAGGTGTTTTGCTGGTGATACTGTTATTATTCCCATTTTGCAGGTAAGAAACTGAGGCATAGAAGGGCTACATGGATGGCCATGGCCACAGAGCTGACAGAGCATCCTGATCCCTTCCGGGTCACTCAGCATGAAGCTCCCACCTCCACACAAGGGGGAGAGGCCCCAGGCCTGCACCTCTCTCCTTGGCATGAATTTGGTCTCCAAATGTGCTGTGAGTACATACACATGGACAAGAAGCACATGAGCCTCCCCAGAGCAGACAGGATTCTCAAAGATGCTATGCCCACTCTGGAAGGGTGCCCCTGCTGGGTGCCTCTGCCCTCTCTTGTCCCTCTTCCTGAGGTACAGACCTTCACAGGCCCAGCCTTGTGCAGAGCCCAGTTCCAGTCCCTGTCTGGGCAGAGCCTGTGGCCTGGCTGTGTCCCCAGAGCCCAGTGCCTCCCAGACGCAGCTGAATCTGACAGCCCTGCCCCTGTGGGTCCACATCCTTCCTTCTGACCTCCCAACTTGGCTATGCATTTTATCCTTATTTTAGAAAATCAGCACTTCTGGTGCTTGGGGTATAAACAGAGCTCCCAGCCCTGCCTGTTCAGGCATCTTGGGCAGGAGAAACCAGCCTTTTGCCCTTGGCCTAGGGGTCCACTCCAGTCTGTCTAATCACAGTGAGGATTCTGTTGTCGGGAAGCACCTGCACACAGAACATTCTCCCGGTGCCCCAGTGATGGACATTTCAAGCTGTTGCTGTGGAGCCGCCCATGTGCAGGTTTTTTGAGGGATGGCTCTATTGCTGTGGGTGTACCGTGTCAAGAGTGAACACATCTGAAGATGTCGGTGGGGGCAATGGTGCTGCTCTGCACAGAGGCTGCACTCTGTGTGAGCTCACCCAGAGAGGGAATAGAGTTCCCTTTCCAGCACCGGGAGTGGGTGGGGCTCCTATGAAGAACAAAAATATGTGACCTTATTTGTACCCCAAGCTGGTAGAACAGGTTGCACTGGATATGTTTGTCTATAGTGTCTTTTGCCATGAGATATTTTTAATTTTAACATGGAAAAATCTGTCATTTCTTCCATTATGTATATATGTATATTGCAAATATATATATATATATATATATATATATATATATATATATATAGCAAATTCAGAGTTCATGATGGAGTGTTTGCTGAGTAAAAGTCTTAAATGCTTATGGTCGAATCTGTCCATCATTTTGGGACGTATGTTGCAAGAAGCATTCCTCAGTTTGTTCACTGTGGTTCTCTTAACTGATCAGAAGTTTGAAATTTTTGTGTAGTCAGGTCTGTCAGTCTTTCTTTGTGGCTTCTGTGCTTTTGTGGTGGGGGTGTTGAGGAGGACCACAAATAATGGCCCATCCCTCCCCCGACGCACATACACACCAATTCAGATCAAGTGAGGCCCATGAGTCAAACTGGTGGAAATGAAAATCCAGTTCAGTACTGACAGGGCTGGGTTGAGGCTGTGGATTGGATAAGTAGCTGCCATGGGCTCCATGAAGCATGCCCCTCTAACAGACACCCTCTGGTGACAGTTGGATGGGAAAAACGAGGTGGAAACTGTCATGTCACTTCCCTCGTTTTCCACTAGCAAGCCCAGACAGGGAGATGGTCAGCATTTCTGAGGTAGCAGTAACAGAAGCCTCAGAGTCTCACCCTTAGATTTCATATCATAGGATATTCATTTTGTTGTTATTTGTCTTGGCTAGGGAAATATGGTCCTAGAGTCAAACATAGGGGCATCTTCTGTTTCCACAATTTCTAGATTGTGGCAGGAATGGAACCTTCCTTGAGAGGTGCATTGGATATCTTTTTGCTGTGTAATGAATCATCCCAAAGCTCAATGACCATGCATTCAGGTCATGATTCTGTGGGTTGACAATTTGGGCTGGGCTCAGCAGGATAGTTATTCTGCAGGGCTTGGCTAGGTTCACTCTTGCTTCTGTGGTCAGCTGTTGGTTCTGTTGTTAGTTGGTGGGTCAGCTGGGATCTGGCTGGTTCTTATTGGCATCACACACAGATCTATTAGTTGACTGGTTTGGGGCTGGGGTGCTTCAACACTTACCCAGTTTCTTAGCCTCACCAATACTTGTTCACATGGTTCCAGCTTTCCAAGAGCACCAGAGCAGGAGCTCCACAGCTTTACTTTGAATACCTTCTTTGATCAAAGCTAGTCACAGGCCAGTCCCTAATGAGGGGGTTGAGGGAGGTGGTGAAATTGATCGACATCTTGACTGCAAGAGCTACAAAGGATCTGTGGCCATTTCTAATCTGCCACAGCAGGACAATTCTGCAGTACCATTGTGAGAGTCATTGCTGAGGCTCGGCTGAAACCCTGCTCTTCCCGCTGTCACAGTGCTCTTAATTCTCTCCATTCTGCCTTCATTCAATCCCCTTTTTACCAAAAGTAGCCAGGATAAGTTTTTGTTATCCACAGCTGAATCCTGTCTCCTACAGTATTTGATACCATAAGAGACTGCAGAGGACAGACCTTTGAGGGTGAAATTCTGGGATGGTTTCTGTGACCTGGTTGGGTTTGGGGGCCATGAGGATGAAGGGATATTTGGAGTCCATGGCACCTGGTGAAAGTTATTAAGTAACCACCCATGCTCACCCAGAGTGAAGTGCCTGTGCACTGTGGGTCTGGTATGGCAGCACAGTACAGTGGGCAGGAGGGGCACAGGGATGTGGGATGGGGCGGCTGCTCTGAGCTGCACTGGAGAGTCTAATGAAACAAGATGACATAGTTGGGCTTTTCAAATGCTGAGCTCAAGCCATGGTCAGAGAACAAGAAGGTTTCCATAATCACTAGAAGAATCTCTTATCTCTTAAGGCTGTTGAGTCTGATGTGCCCTCAAGTCAGCTTCAGGGCATTATTGGGAGGTTTGCTGAACGCCGATGTAGACTGGACTTTCATCCTCCCTCAGGTCTCTTATGTGAGAATCAGGGCATGGACCAGGAAGGTGCTGGACCCCAGAATCAGGAGGGGAGCGATGAGCTGCATACCCTGACAATCACGCCAAGCAGAAGTAGCCCCTGTTTGATGGGTCTGGTCCTGCCTTGTTTGAAGACCTTGCTGTGACCTCACCTGCTGTGGTTACTTTACAAGTAGGTGCTGATTTCCATCACTCCACCACTACTAACCTCACTGCTTCCAAACCTGCAATTAGAATCAGATCCCGGCATGTCCCAGGGGGGATCAGCACAAACCTAAATTGGGAAAAGAAGGCTTACACATCAAAAGGTTTGCAAGATTTGTCATTTATATTGTTAGAAGACTGGGAGTGTGTAGGGGGGTGGCTTCTGCAAACACTAAAACTGGGAGGGAAGCACAAACTTAAAGATTAGAGTCTGTCGAGCTGTGTGCATTTACAACAGATTCTGAATTCAGTATTTTTAGCTCAAGAAGCTGGAGGTGGCTGGGCGCGGTGGCTCACATCTGTAATCCCAGCACTTTGGGAGGCCGAGGCTGGCGGATCACGAGGTCAGGAGATGGAGACCATCGTGGCTAACATGGTGAAACCCTGTCTCTATTAAATATACAAAAAATTAGCCAGGCGTGGTGGTGGATGCCTGTAGTCCCAGCTACGTGGGAGGCTGAGCCAGGAGAATGGCGTGAACCCGGGAGGTGGAGCTTGCAGTGAGCAGAGATCGTGCCACTGCACTCCAGCCTGGGCAACAGAGCAAGATTACATCTCAAAAAAAAAAAAAAAAAAAAAAAAGCTGGAAGTGCTTTTAACATTTTTCTTCATTGGTTGATTGAAGCCTGAGCTCCAGAGTCACCTCCATCAGTGGAGGCTGAGCCGCTGAAGCGCCTTGGCATGACGTAGAGGAAGGAGTGGAAAATGAGGAAAGAGGTGCTCATCCGCTGACTCTCCCCCATGAAGACCCTGAGAAAAAGTCCCTCACCACAGCCTGGGAAATAGGCGGGAGAGCAAACGCTGGCTTTTGGTCCAGCCCCGAGGCTATCCTCCTCAGGTGGGAGTGAGAGAGGGAGATGCTGATGGTAAAACGGCTCCCTGCCTGCAGTGGGGATGATGGGCAACCACATCCTAAAGGGTCAGATCGTAAAGACAGAAGCAAAAATGAATGGATTCAGGTTGGTTAGAATGAATAAGTAAGTCTAGGAGCTAACTATTTGGGGATGAAATCAAAATAAAATAGAAAAACAATGAGAAAACCCAATCAAGGAGAGAAAAGAGGCACTCGCCCTCCACATCGCCTGCTGGCCCTCTTCCAAGCGCACTTTCCTTCCTTTCATTCCTGCTCTAAAGCTTTTTTTTTTTTTTTTTTTTTTTTTTTTTGAGACGGAGTCTCGCTCTGTCGCCCAGGCTGGAGTGCAGAGGCCCGATCTCCACTCACTGCAAGCTCCGCCTCCCGGGTTCATGCCATTCTCCTGCCTCAGCCTCCCGTGTAGCTGGGACTATAGGCGCCGGCCACCGCGCCTGGCTAATTTTTGTATTTTTAGTAGAGACAGGGTTTCACCGTGTTAGCCAGGATGGTCTCGATCTCCTGACCTCGTGATCCGCCCGTCTCGGCCTCCCAAAGTGCTGGGATTACAGGCATGAGTCACCGGGCTCCACCCCATTTTTAATTTTTTAAAATGTTAAAAAAAATTGTTTTTGAAACAATTCACTCTGTTGCCCAGGCTGGAGTGCAGTGGCACAATCTCGGCTCACTGCAACCTCTGCCTCCTGGGTACAAGTAATCCTCCTGCCTCACTTTTCCAAGTAGCTGGGACTACAGGTGCACACTGCCATGCCCGGCTAATTTCTTTTGTATTTTAGTAGAGACAGGGATTTCACCATGTTGCCCAGGCTGCTCTCGAACTCCTGAGCTCAGGCAATCCACCTGCCTTGGCCTCCCAGAGTGCTAGGATTACAGGCGTGAGCCACCACACCCGGCCTAGATCCTGTCTTAAAAAAAAAAAAAAGAAAAAAATCTGTCAATAAAAATAACATATTTTAAAAATAATAGTGATAACAAAACTCCAAAATGTAGCACAATAACGTAAAATTATAGGCTGTAATGACAATCATTGCAACGTTATTGTCGTTTGCAATAACGACAATGCAAAAATATTAAATAAGATATTGGTAAATAGGATCAAGCAGCACATTTTTAAAAATCACACTCTGGGCCGGGCGCGGTGGCTCACGCCTGTAATCCCAGCACTTTGGGAGGCCCAGGCGGGTGGATCACGAGGTCAGGAGGTCAAGACCATCCTGGCTAACGTGGTGAAATCCCGTCTCTACTAAAAATACAAAAAATTAGCTGGGTGTGGCGGCATGCGTGCCTGTAGTCCCAGCTACTCGGGAGGCTGAGGGGGAGAATGGCCTGAACCCAGGAGGCGGAGCTTGCAGGGGCCAGGCACAATGGCTTGCGCCTGTAATCCCCGTGTGTTGGGAGGTCAAGGCGGGAGGATTGCTTGAGGCCAGGACTTTGAGACCAGCCTGGGAAACGTAACAAGATCCTGGCTCTACAATGTTTGAAAAATTGCCTGGCTGTGGTAGTGCACACCTGTAGTCCTAGCTACTGGGGAGGCTGAGCCAGGGGGATCGCTTGAGCCTAGGAATTTGACTTTACAGTGAGCTATGATCACACCACTGCACTCCAGTTGGGGTGACAGAAAAAAAACAACATGCACTGAAAAAAAAAACCCCCACACAACCATACTCTGAAACCGCGTGACGTCTACCATGGAATCATGGAATGTAAGGGTGGCTCTTTTTTTTTTTTTTTCTTTTTTTTTTTGAGGCGGAGTCTCGCTCTGTCGCCCCAGGCTGGAGTGTAATGGTGAGATCTTGGCTCACTGCAACCTCTGCCTCCCGGGTTCAAGCGATTCTCCTGTCACAGCCTCCTGCGTAGCTGGGATTACAGGTGTATGCCATCATGCCTGGCTAATTTTTGTATTTTTAGTAGAGACGAGGTTTCACCATGTTGGCCAGGTTGGTCTCCAACTCCTGACCTCAAGTGTTCCGCCTGCTTCAGCCTCCCAAAGTGCCAGGATTACAGGCATGAACCACTGCGCCCAACCAGGATGGCTCATTAATGGAGAATATTTTAATACAATTCACCATATTAACAAATCAGAAGGCACAAGTTATTAACCTCTCCTTAGATACTTGAAGAGGCATTTTATAAAATTTAACATATTTTATTTTGTTGAGGAAATTTACATACAGTCAAATGGACAGATTTTTAAAACAATCTTAAACCTACGGAAAAGTTTCAACTTATTTTCTGGAACCATTTGAGAGTAAGTTGCTGACCCGATGCCCCATCACCCTCAAGTGCTTCAATGTGTGGTTCCCATAGCAAGAATATTCTCCCAAATAATCAAAATCCAACTCTCAAAGTCAGGAAACTGGCTGGGCGTGGTGGCTCACGCCTGTAATCCCAGCACTTTGAGAGGCTGAGGGGGGGCGGATTACGAGGTCAGGAGATCGAGACCATCCTGGCGAACACGGTGAAACCTCGTCTCTACAAAAAGTACAAAAATTAGCCGGGTGTGGTGGCGGGCGCCTATAGTTCCAGCTACTCGGGAGGCTGAGGCAGAAGAATCGCTTGAACCTGGGAGGTGGGGGGTGCAGTGAGCCGGGATCGCGCCACTGCACACCAGCCTGGGCAACAGAGCGAGACTCTGTCTCAAAAACAAACAAACAAACAAACAAACAAACAAACCACCAAACAAAGTCAGGAAACTGACACTGATGAAGCAGTGCCTTCTAGTTGTCAAACTCCCTGTAGATTTCATCACTTTCCTCACACGATCCCATCTGGAACTCCACACTGCATTCAGTTGCCCCAGTCTCCTTCCGTTTGGATTCGTTCTTCAGTATTTCCTTGACTTTTATGTCCTGGACACATTGGAAAAATCACATGCCGGTTATTTTGTAGGGTGTTCCTCAGTCTGGATCTGCCTGAGATTTCCTCGTTTTTAGATTCAGGATGTACATTGTTGTTACAAACATCTCAGAAGACAGGCTGTGTTCCCAGGGCACCCCATCAGGTGAACACACATTTCACTTTGCCCTGTTACAGACGATCTGCACCTTGATCAGTTCTCAGAATGTGAAGCTGCTCTCTCTCCCTCTGTAGTTACTAAACATTTTGTGAGAAGGTATATGGAGACTGCAAATATCCTAGTCCTCATATGTCATGTAATTAATATATATCAGTGTGGATTCATGAATTCTTATTTATTCAATGCATTCTAATTGTAACTTTCAGTATTTATTTTATAGCTCAAATCATCCCAGATTTGACCACTTAAGCTAGCTACTGTGTCTTTTTGACATACCCCCTTCATTTGTTTTGTCTGTTTGTTTGTTTGTTTGAGACAGAGTCTTGCTCAGTCACCCAGGCTGGTATACAGTGGCATGATCATAGCTCACTGCAGCTCCACCACCTGGGTTCAAGGGATCCTCCCACCTCAGCCTCCCAGGTAACTGGGACTATAGGTGCTCGCTACCAGTCCTGGCTAATTTTTCTGTTTTGTTGTTGTTGTTGTTGTTTTTAGACAGAGTCTGGCTCTGTCACCCAGGCTGGAGTGCAATGGCGTGATCTCGGTTCACTGTAACCTCCGCCTCCTGGGTTCAAGTAATTCTCCTGCCTCAGCCTCCCGAGTAGCTAGGACTACAGGTGTGCACTACCATGTCTGGCTAATTTTTTATATTTTAGTAGAGACGGGTTTCACCATGTTGCCGAAGCTGGTCTTGAACTCCTGAGCTCAAGCAATCTGCCCGCCTCGGCCTCCCAAAGTGCTGGAATTATAGGCATGAACCACTGCACCCAGCGAGTCCCAGCTAATTTTTACAAAAACTGTTTGTAGAACCAGGGTCTTGCTATGTTGCCCAGGCTGGTTGCGAAGTTCTGGGCTTAAGGGATCCTCCCACCTCAGCCTCCCAAGCATCTGGGACTACAGGTGTGCACCACCACACAGGCCCCTTCATTCTTGAAGCACAACTTACTCTCTGATAAACATGGTGTTCCAGGGCTCCCCTTATATGTTCCCTGAACCAACCTAGTTACTAGCCATTCCTTCAAGGATCCCTAATTCCTTTTAGTGGAGGAGGTATTCCAATATACAGATCTTAAGTGTACAATTCAATGAGATTTGAGAAATGTATGTGCCATTGCAGACAATAGCCTCAATCAAAGTATAAGCCATTTCCATCACCCCAAAAAGTTACTTTGCCTCTTGAAGATTATTCCTAACCCCATAACTAATCACTCTTCTGATTTCACTCAACATAGATTCATTTTGCCTGTGAATTCATGATTATATTCAAATGAAGAATTCATTTATTCTTCATTTGAATAGAAATATTAAGTACACATGTTTTTGTGTTTGGCATTTTTAATTTCATCTAAAGTTTTTGAGGTTCATTCATGTTGTGGCATACATCAATCATTCATTTTTGGTTTTGCTGCATAGTATTTCATGATAGGGCTCTACCACGATTTCTTTATTACCTTGATAATGCTGTAGCATTATAGGCATTAGCCACCATGCCTGACCCTTCTCTCTTTCTCTCTTTTCTAGAGACAGGGTCTTGCTCTGTCACCCGGGCTGGAGTGCAGTGCTGATCATAGTGCACTGCAGCCTCGAACTCCTGGGTTCAAGTCATAGTCCTGCTTCAGTCTCCCAAGTAGCTAAGACTACAGGAGTGTGCCACCAGGCCTAACTGTGTGTCTGTGTGAGTGTGTGTGTGTGTGTGTGTGTTTGTGTGTGTGCAGATGGGGTCTTGCTATATTGCCCAGGCTGGTCTTGAACTTTTGGCCTAAGGCAATCCTCCCACCTCAGCTTCCCAAAGCAGGGGGATTACAGTGTGAGCGAGCACGCCTGGCCTTCTAGTTTCCATTTCACTATGGAGATTTCATGTTTGTCCATTCATGTCACTCATTTGCTCCTTTAATCTTTGGACCTATTTACAATAGGTCTTTTAAAGTTAAGGTCTGCTAATTCCAACATCTGTTCACCTGGAGATCTGCTTCTATTTATTTCTATTCTACTGGCAGATCATCTTGAACATATCAGGCTTGACTTCTGCTTATTTTAAAATTTATTTTTATTTTGTTTTGAGACAGAGTCTCACTCTGTTGCCCAGGCTTGAGTGCAGTGACGTGATCATGGCTCACTGCAGCCTCAAACTCCTTGGCTCAAGTGATCCTCCCACCTCAGCCTCCTGGAGAGCTGGAACTACAAGTACCCACCACCGCACCTGGCTGCTTGTGTTTTGATAATATAAAATAATGTTATTAAAATATTCATATGTCTCCTGCCTGTAATCCCAACACTTTGGGAGGCCAAGGCAAGAGGATTGCTTGAGTCCAGAAATTGGAGACCAGTTTCTGCAACATAGTGAGACCCTGTCTTTAAAAAAAAAAAAAAAAAAAAAGTAAAAAATTAAAATAAATTAGCTGGGCATGGTGTCACATGTCTGTAATCCCAGCTACTTGAGAGGCTGAGGTGGGAGGATTGCTTGAACCTAGGAGGTTCAAGTGAACCATGATTTTCCCACTGTACTTCAGCCTGGGCAACAGAGTGAGACCCTGTCTCAAAAAGAAAAATGTTTATTCTTAATTGTAAATTGAGCAAAAGTATACATTATAAAATAATATATCTGACACCATCCCTTATTTGTAAAAATTTGACAATGGCTATATAAGCATAGAAAGGACTAGAAGGAAATATTTTACGATCATGGTAAAGTTATCCCTGGTTTGTTGAGATAATGATTTTAGCCTTCTCTGAGTCTTCAGTTTTCTGCAATGAATATGCTTGTAGATGTCCTCAGTTTTCCTTATCTAAAGTTTTTATTTTTATGTGATAAGAACACTTAACTTGGGATCTACCCTCTGTACAAATTCTTAAGTGTAGTACACTACAGTATTGTTAACTATGGGGCAATGTTGTATAGGAGATCTCTAGAACTTATTCATCTTGAATAATTGAGACTTTATGCCCATTGACTAGAAACTCCTCATTTCCCCCTCCTCCCAGCTCCTGGCAGGCAAACAACATTCTATTCCCTGACTTTATGAGTTTGACTATTCCAGATATCTCATATAAGTGGAATCAGGTAGATTTGTCTTCCTGTTTTTGTTTCTGTCTTCCTTTGCTGTTTTCCTCTGCTTCATCCCTCTTCTCGTGTTCTCTTTTTTGGGTTTCATTGATATTTTTGTGTTGCTATGCTTTGATTCCTTTCTCCTTTTCTTCTGTGTAACTTCTATAGGTATTTTCTTTGTGTTTACCATAGGGCTTACATAAAATACCTTATAATTAAAATAGTGTGTTTTAAGCTGATAACTTCAATCACATAAGCAAATTCTACACTTTTACCATTCCTCCTACTTTATGTTACTGATGTCACAATTAACATCCACTTATATTGTGCACCCATTAAAATATTTTTAGTTGTAGTTATCTTCAATAATTCTGTAATTTAACTTTTATGTTAGAACTAAAGTGATTTACCCACCACCATGACAGTAATACAGTATTCTGTATTTGTCTATATATTTACCCTCGTCAAAGAGTTTTATGTGGCTGTGCACGGTGGCTCACGTCTGTAATCCCAGCACTTTGGGAGCCCGAGAAGGGCAGATTACCTGAGGTCAGAAGTTCGAGACCAGCCTGGCCAACATGGTGAAACTCCGTCTCTACTAAAAATACAAAAATTAGCTAGGTGTGGTGGTGTGTGCCTGTAATCCCAGCTACTTGGGAAGCTGAGGCAGGAGAATTGCTTGAACCTGGGAGGCGGAGGTTGTAGTGAGCTGAGATGGCGTCATTGTACTCTAGCGTGGGCAACAAGAGCGAAACTCCATCTCAAAAAAAAAAAAAAAAACAAATAAAAACAGTTTTATGTTTTCTTATGCTATCACGTTGCTGTTTATTGTCCTTTCATTTCCAGTGAAATAACTCCCTTCATTATTTCTTATAAGGCAAGTTAATAGTGAAGAACAGTGTCAGCTTTTGTTTGTCTGGAAAGTATGTCTCTCAGCTTCATTTTTGAAAGAGTTTTTTCCCAGGTACAATATTCTTGCTTGGTAGTTTTTTAAAAATGTCAGCACTTTGTGTATGTCATCCCATTCCCTCTGGTTTGCAAGATTTCTGAAAAATCAGTTTATTTCTTATGGAGATTCTCTTAAATGTGATAAGTCACTTTTCCCTGCTGCTTTCTAATTCTCTGTTTGTCTCTGGCAACTTGATTTTAATGTAGCCTTGCTATAAATTTCTTTGAGTTCATCTTATTTGGGACATTTTGGCCTTCTTGAATCTGGATGTCCATTTTCTTCCCCAGATCTGAGGAGTTTTCAACCATTATTTCTTTGAATATAATGGTTCTTTCCCTTATCTTTCTGGGACTCCCTTAATGCATCTATTGGTCTGCTTGATGGTGTCCCATAAGTCCCTTCTACTTTCTTTACTCTTTTTTTCTTTTTGCTGTTTGCTCCTATGATTAATTTCCAGTGACCTTTCTTTAAGTTCACTGATCCTTTTTTCCGATGGATCCAGTCTGCTGTTAGGCTCCTCTTGTGAATTTTTCAGTACAGTTATCATATTCTTCAGTTCCATGATTTCTGTTTGGTACTTTTTAGTATTTTCTGTCTCTATGTTGAAATTCTCCCATTGTTTATACATTGTTTTCCCGTCTTCAGTGAGCAATTGTATGACAGTTATTTAAAATTCTCTGTCCAATAAATCATATAACTCCCTATCACTAGAGTCAGTTTCTAGAGATTTATCTTATTCCTTTGTTTGAAACATTGTTCCCTGTTTCTTCATTTTCCTTGCCTTTCTGTGTTGGTGTCTGAACATTAAACAAAGCAGGCCTCTGTCAAGTTTTCATGAACTGGCCAGGTATAGGAGAAGACCCTCACCAATCAGCCAAGCCAAAGATTCTGGGGGCCTCTCTAAACTTCCTGCTGATCCAACCCACCTTCTTTGTTTTCTTCAGCCCCCAGGTGTCTAGAGTATGCCAAGTCCTGTCAGCACTTTAGACAAGTGACTGAAAGAAGTTCTTCAGGTAGACTCCAGAAAATTGGATTGTTGGGTGTTCTGTTCAACTGTTTTCTTCCCTAGGGAGAAGCTTGAATCTAAGGTGTGTTATGTTTTTTTTCCTATTCAGTCTGTGTTGAGTTGGGCTGTGGTGACCAGTTGCACTCTAGATCATGCCACCATGTCTCTTCTCATGGCCCTGAGGCAGTGGGGTTATTTCAGGTCCCTTCCACGTTCTGAGACAGGCTAGACAGAAGTCAGCCCCCTGGGTAGCCCTCAGAAAAGTTGAGGTATTGAATACACAGCTCATTTCTCTCTCACTCCATGGTAAGTTGGGAGCTAGGGGATTTCCTCGCAGTCATACGGCACTGTGCTGGGCGTAGGGATCATGCCAAGAGGGTGTCTTAAATTCCCTACCGGTTTCAATATGAGTAGATTCATGCTCACCTGGAATGCAGGAGACTCTCAACTAGTTTCTGGATTTCTTGCAAAGGGAATTTTCATGAATTGTTGTTGAGTTGATGTCTTCATGGTTTTGAAAAGGAGAGTCCACAGCCTCCAATTCCATCATTTCCCTGATGTCACTCCAGGCTTGGTTTTATGCTTTGTAAGGGTGAATCTGTTTGGGTTTTGTTCTTAGTGCTATGCTTTGGCCCTTATTCTGGACTGTGATTCTTATTCTTAAGCCACATCCTTTCTGATTTCTCAACTGATTGCCTGAGGGGCTCAGTGAGGTTTCTCCACCCTAGCTGGGCAAGAACTGCAATGTCACCTCGCACTGCACACTGCTGGGCTTGTCTGTCAGCTCTCAGCCCCACAGCAGCAGCTTCCCGCTAGGCCTTGTGAAGGATCACCTTGCACATGTACAGCCTGGACTCACCCAGGGATCCGAGGGACCCACATGCAGCCTCTGAACCCTCATTCTACGTAGCACGCTCCCCTTCAGTGCCCTGCTCTACCAGTTGTAGCCACCTCAGCGCCCAAACGCTGATCTCTGCTTTCCCAGCCAGTGATCTCTGGCTGATGATCTCTGCTGCGGCTTTACCTCTCATATCTTGGTAGGAAAACCCAAAGTAAAAAGACAGGGCAAACTTGGACTCACTTCAGGTATTTCCCTTCTCTCAGGTTATTGCAGTCTTGCCAGTTGTCCAATTCCTGTACATAATTGCCTTGTACATTTGGCCCATCTTTATCATTGTTTATGGCAGGAGGCTAAGTATAAATCCCATTACTTGTCATGGCCAGAATCAACTTGCATTCTCAATAATACTTCTCAATGTGCTGCCATACATTTATGTCAGCCTCAAAGCTACCCCTTTGTCAAATGGGGAAGATACTAGAAGCATCTCTGTCAAGGTGAAAACTCAGGAAGCTGTCTTCTATCATCACTGTTATTTAATTTTTTTGCAATTAGAAGAGAGAAAGAAATTAAGTTTAAAAAATGCAAAGGAGGAAATAGAATATCACTTTTTGCAGATGACATGATCAAGTCCCTGGAAAATCCAAGATGATCAATTTAATTTCTATTACAAACAATATTTAAGTTTTGTGGCCAGAGGCCAGGTACGGTGGCTCATGCCTGTAATCCCAGCACTTTGGGAGGCCGAGGCAGGCGGATCATGAGGTCAGGAGATTGAGACCATCCTGGCTAACACAGTGAAACCCCATCTCTAATAAAAATACAAAAAAATTAGCTGGGCGTGGTGGTGGGTGCCTGTAGTCCCAGCTACTGGGGAGGCTGAGTCAGGAGAATGGCATGAACCCGGGAGACAGAGCTTGCAGTGAGCCTAGATTGGCCACTGCACTCCAGCTTGGACGACAGAGCAAGACTCCCTCTGGAAAAAAAAAAAAAAGTTTTGTGACTGGGACTAAAGTAACATGATAATTAGCCTTCATCTATATAAAAAATGACTTGCTAGCAGGAATATTGATGAGAAAAAATATCCCATTTACCACAGCACCAAAAAAAATTAAAACCTAGGAATAAACCTAAAAAGAAACATGTACAATCAAAAGGAATAACACTTTAAATCCACTGAGGGACATGAAAGGAGACTTGAGTGAATGAAAGGCATATCCTGTTCTCAGACCCAGTGGCTGAGCATCATAAGACAACAATCTTCACTGCTCGGAATTTATCCTATGGATATGTTCTCATGTGTATGAAATGAGGTACGTGCAAGGTTATTCACTGTAGCATTGTCTGTAACAGTGGTGCAGGGCAGGCAAGCCCCCAAATTGGGGCTTAGCCGAGGAGGGTTCCTGGTTTCACCTAGGGAAGAATTCAGAGGCAAGCTGCTATGCACAGCGGAGCAGCCATGCATGGCAGCAGCAGAGCAACTGTCCCTTGTGGAGCAGGGCCACCCACAGGTAGTACACCCAGAGCAGTGCTCAGAGGCAGCTCTGCACTCAGATTTATACCCCCTTTTAATTACATGCAAATTAAGGGGTAGTTTATGCAGACATTTCTAGGATGAGGGTGGTAACTTCTGGGTTACCTGGTCATTGCCATGGAAAGATGCCATAACTTCTAGGTGTTGCCATGGTAATGGTAAACTGACATGGCACACTGGTGGGTGTGTCTTATGGGGAGGTGCCTCTGCCCTGGAGCTGTTTTAGCTAGTCCTCAATTTGGTCCAGTGTCTGAGCCCTACCTCCAGAGTTGAGTTCTGTTTTCTACCTCAATAGCAAAAGTTTGGAAACAACTCAAAAGGTCGATGAGGCTGGTTAAATAAATCATATTACACATCCAGAGTGGGGGTATACTGCCATTAACAAAAACAAGGCTGGTGGAGTGACTCATGCCTGTAGTGTCAGCAGTTTGGGAGGCCTAGGCAGGGGGACCTCTCGAGTCCAGGAGTTCAAGACCAGCCTGGGCAACAAAGCAAGACCCAGTCTCTAACAGAACATGTGAAAATTAGCCAGGCATGGTGGCACATGCCTTTAGTACCAGCTACTTGGGGGGCTGAGGCTGGAGGATTGCTAAGCCCAGAAGATCCAGGCGGTAGTGAGCTATGATTGTGCCAATGCACTCCAGCTTGGGCAACAGAGTGAGATCTTGTCTTTAAAACAAAACAAAACAAAACAAAGCAAAAACAAAACCCAAGAAAACAAGAACAAGACAATTTGCCAGGCACTGATAAAGGATGATCCGCAAGACTGACGGTTCAGTGGAAAAATCAAGGTGCTAATGGGACAGTATGTGATCACTTGTGATGTATGTGTGGCATGCACTCGTGTGTCTGGTTTTGTATGTCAGAAATGTTTTGGCTTTAAGTAAAAAAAATTCAACCTAACATGAGGCCAACAAACAGGGGTTTATTTTTCTCCCTTGAGACCCAGAGGCAGTGGCCCCAGTCCTGACTCAGCTGCCCAACTGTGCCATTGCCATCTTAGGCTTCTCTTTCCATTCTGCTCTCTGAAGCAGGATGGCATTTCCCTCAGTCTTGTTGCCTCCTATTTGCAAGATGGCTGACTCATCTCCAAACATGATGGCAATGCAATGTTCAAATTAAGAAGAAAGGGGAAGTACAAAAAGGTGATTGGTCCTACATGTTACTGGAAAAGCAAATACTTTCTGATTGTACCACTCAGCAAGTGTTTCTTGTATCTCATTGGCCAAAATGGAGTCACATGACTGTTCCTAGCTGCAAGGGAGGCTAGGAAATAGAGCATTTAACTTCCAGGACTCTGCAACAGAGAAAGGCAAAGGAGAATAGGTCAAGAATGAGTGGTGGGGCTGGGTATGGTGGCTCATGCCTATAATCCCAGAACTTTGGGAAGCTGAAGGGGGTAGATTGCTGGAGCCCAAGAATTCAAGAGTAGCCTGGGCAACAAGGTGAAACCCCATCCGGAAAAAAAAAAAAAAGAGTGGTAGGTGACTCACTTTACTACATTGGTCATACTTAGAAAGCCTTCAAAAGGACACATACGAAATTGGTAACTGGGAGTTCAAGACAAGCCTGGCCAAATGGTTAAACTCCATCTTTACTAAAAATACAAAATTTCGGGCATGGTTGTGGGTGCCTGTAATCCCAGCAACTCTGGAGGCTGAGACAGGAGAGTTGCTTGAACCCAGGAGGTGGAGACTGCAGTGAGTTGAGATCGCGCCATTGCACTCCAGCCTGGGCAACAGAGTGAGACTTCGTCTCAAAAAAAAAAAAAAAGAAAAGAAATTAAAGTAGTAATCATACCTGTATCCCATCGCACACGCATGCAAACACACTTCCCAAAGCCCCAGCACAGCAGTATTCACAGCACTCATATCCCAGACCTGTGGGGAACCATATCCACAGGACAGGATATGTCTGTTGTTCCAGAAAAGGAGAAGTTAAGGGAAAGTGTTCCTGCCCATTTGATGAAGCTCTGAGACAGCTAGAAATGGGAACACAAGTAAATTGCAACCCAGTTTTATAAAAATCTTGAAGTATCAGCTAACCAAAATCCAACAGAATACCAAGGTCACATAAAGTTTATCTCAGGAATATCAGAAGGGTTCAAATCAGAAATGTTAATACAGAAATTCACCAGGTTCAAGAAGAAAAGTAAAGTCATCATGGGGGCTGGGCATGGTGGTGCCTGCCTGTGCCTATTTACCTGTAGGTTTATTTTTTCTTGGGTCTTTTTTGGCTTTGGTATCAGGATAATACTGGTTTTATAGAATTAGTTAGGGAGGAATCTCGTCTCAATTTTTTTTGAATAGCCTTTGGAAGATTGGTGCCAGCTGTTCCTTGTACATCTGATAAAATTCAGCTGTGAATCTATCTGTTCTGGGCTTATTTTTGTTACTATATATTTTATATTGCTGATTAAATTTTATTACTCATTGTTGGTCTGTTCAGGATTTCTGTTTCTTCTTGATTCAACCTTGGAAGGTTGTATGTTTCCAGGAGTTGATGCATTTCCTCTAGGTTGTATAGATTGTGTGCACAGAGGTGTTCATAACAGTCTCTGAGGATTTTTTGTATTTCTGTAGTATTAATTGCAATGTCAGCTTTATTATTTCTGGTTGTGCTTATTTCAATCTTCTCTCTCTCTTTCTTTGTTAATGTAGCTAGCAGTCTATTAATCACTTTTACTCTTTCAAAGAAGCAACTTTTAATTTCGTTGATCCTTTGTATGATTTTTTAGTCCCAATTTTATTTAGTTTTGCTTTGATTTTTGTTATTTATTTTCCTTCGGTAGCTTTGGTTTTGGTTTGTTCTTGTTTTTCTAGTTCCCTGGGGTGCAAGGTTAGGTTGTCAATTTAAAATCTGTCTTTTGAATGTAGGCATGTAATGCCATAAATTCTCCTTTTAAAACTGCTCTTGGTGTATCCCAGTGTTTTTGGTATGCTATGGCTGTGTTTTTATTTGTTTCCATTTAAAAAACATATTCTGTCTTAATTTTGTTTTTTACTCAAAAGTCATTCAAGAGCAAGTGGTTTAGTTTTTGCATACTAGTGTGTTTCAAGAGCTCACCTTTGATTTGATTTTTTACTTTATGACCTTTTGGTCCCAGAAGATACTTGATATAAATTTGATTCTTTTAATGTATTGAAACTTCCTTGGGGGCCAAGCATATGGTCAGTTTTGGAGATTGTTTCATATGCAGATGAAAAAATGTATATTCTGTGTTTGTTGGTTGGCATTTTCTGTAGATGTGTATTAGATTTAGTCAAGAGTGCAGTTTATGCCCATAGTTTATTTGTTTCTGCCTTGATGATATGTCTAGTGCTGTCAGTGGGATGATGAAATCCCTCACTATTATTGTATGGCCACCCATCTGTTTCCTTAGGTCTAGTAGTGTTTGTTTCCTAAAACTGGATACTCTGAGGTTGGGTGTATATACATTCGAGTTAGATAAATCTTGTTGAATTAAAATCTTTATTATTATATCATGCCCTTCTTTGTATTCTTTTTTTCACTGTTGTTGAATTAAAGTCTGTTGTATATCATATAATAATAGCAATTCCTGTTCTTTTACATTTTCCATTTGCATGATATTTCTCTTTTTACCCGTTTACTTTGAGTTTATGGGTGTTTTTACACATTAAATTGGTCTCTTGTAGAAAGCACATGGCTGAATCTTGCTTTTTATACAATTTGCCAATTTATATATTTTAAGTGGAATATTTAGGTTATTTATATTCAAGGTTAATATTGAATGTGAGTTTTTATTCTTGTCATAGTGTTGTTAGTAAGTGGCTGTAATCTCAATTGTGTAATTGCCTTAGAGGGTCTATGAACTTTGTATAATACTTATGTGTATTTTTATCATGTCAGGTATTTTGGTTCCATGCTTAGAACTTCTTTGCGCATATTCTGTAAGACCAACTTAATAGTGACATATTCACTTAGCATTTGTTTTGTCTGGTAATGAGTTTATTTCTCCTTCATTTATGAAACTTAATTCAGCATGATATAAAATTCTTGGTTGTCATTTTTTTTTTTCTTCAAGAAAGCTAAAAATAAGCCCCCAGTCTCTTCTGGTTTGTAAAGTTTCTGCTGAGTCCACTGTAAGTCTGATGAGATTTCCTTTATAGGTGATTTTACATTTCTCCCTAGAAGGTTTTAAGATTTTTTGTTTAGTGTTGATTTTGGATAATCTGATGACTATATAGCTTGATGATGTTTGTCTTGTATAGTATCTGCCAGGTGTTCTCTGAGTTTCCTATTTCTGGAAGTCTATCTCTCTAAGAAGATCAGGGAAACTTTCTTGAATTAATTCCTCAAATATGTTTTTCAATTGTCTTACATTTTCTTCTTCTCTCACAGGAATGTCTATATGTCACACATTTGTTTGTTTTGCATAATCCCATATTTCTTGGAGGATTTGTTCATTTTAAAAAATTATATTTTCTTCATTTTGTCTGACTAGGCTAAATTTTAAGACCAATGTTCAATATCTGAAATTGTTTCTTATACTTATTCTAGAATATTATTAAAAATCTCAACTCTATTTTGAAATTCATTTAGTATTTTTTTTTCATAATTTCTGGATTTTTAAAAGAGAATTATCTCATCTCTTATAATCCTGAATTGGTTTTCTGGCTTCTTTGTGTCATTCTTCAACTCTCTCTTGGATTTCATAGAACTTCCTTATTGTATTTTAAACTATTTATCATTTCAGAATTTTCATTTTGGTTAGGATTCATTTGTAGAGACTTAGTGAAATTATTTGAAGGTGTCAAACACTGTATATTTTTGTATGGCTGCTGCTGGAGTTCTTGCACTAATTCCTTCTAATATGAAGTGGCTGTCACCCTTTATTTTGTGATTTGCTATCATTTAGAGGAAATTTAAAATTTGTATTCTGTTTTTCCCTTCATAATATTACTGTGGTGTATGTTGTGTAGAATTATTTGACTTTATTTCTGGGTGTTTTCAGGGGCCAAGGCTCTGTATGGATTCCATAGTATGGATAGCTACTTTGTGGCGGCTTTCTTGCACGCTGCTTGTTGAAGTGGAATATTGGATTATGAGCCTACACACTCTATTCTGCAGGGTTTGGGGTATGTGTATGGAGGTTTCAGTGAACTTATCTCAAACACTACCACTGTGTTCTTTTGCCAGCAGGTTTTTTTTTTTTCCTATTTGGTCTTGTAGTGAGTCTACAGTCCAGTAAATTGCACTTAAGAGTATGGTATGGTTCTCCCATGGGCAGCCCAATCATGAGCGAAGGCACCAGCCCTGATGGGGGTTGGAGGAAAGTTCATGTGGGGACATGCTGAGGTCTCAGGGGGAGCATTAAGGGGACTGTATCAACATATCTTCCTAGGAAGGCAGGGATGTGGTCCACTTTCCTTTCACACCCTGACACAGGGATCATAACCTTTCGTTCATGCAGACACTGACCTTTGGCTCCCTGCTACAGTGCAATTGAGATCCATACAAATTTCCTTCTGGCAGCTACCACCGAAATGGCCTGAGTGCAGCACCACAAAACATGCTGGAAATTCTGTCTCCAAGCGTACCTGTGCCATCCCTCAGCAGGCAAAGTCTGTCGCACCTGCAACAGTGGACAGGGAGAGCAGTACATGACCCCTAATTCACTTCCATTCCTGGCCACGGATGCTGACCCTTCAGGGATTAGCACCACATTCATGTTTTCTTTGTCCCAGGAGGTGTTTGGTGGGTCATGCTCCCCACTAGGGACTGCCCACACCAAGGGCTAAACCTCCAGTGATCTTGCAGCTCCCCAGGGTTCCATGAGTACACTGTAGTTGCCAAAATCAGAGCGGGTTCTGGTTATGTTTGTGGGGGACCTGGTGATGTGGAGACACAAGGGTAGGTTTCCCAGGTAGAACAGTTGCACAAAATGAGTGCACAACCACAGTGGTCGGCTGTGTCCAATCAGGTAGGATGAAGCACTGGAGTAAATTTCCCTGAAGAGGTGGGCACTGTCTGCCAACAAGAAAGGGGAATGCAGGGAGCTGAGATTGCCCCACGGCACTCCAACCTTGGTGACAGAGGGAGACTCTCAAAAAATAATAATAATAAATAAACATTTAAAAAGCAGGGGATGGGGGTGGGGCGGGGGGGCCGGAGAGGCAGGCGTCAGTGTTTGCTAAAGAAACCAAGGCCCAGCAGAGAGTTAAATGTTTTGCCCAAGGTCAGGCAAAGAGTTGGCAGGAGGTCTAGAGAATACAGGTTTCCTCATCTAAACTCCAGCTTTTCCGCCCAAGCAGGGCATGCCCTGGGGCCAACCCCTCCAGGAAGCCTGGGTACTCTCCTTCCCTGCATTTCCCCAGGGGCTGCTGCCTCAAGGTGACTCAGAAGGAAGCTGTTGTCTCTAGTTCCTCCTCACCAATCCAGCTGATCTTAGGATCAGGAAAAATATAAGCTAATTGTCCGGTGATTAATTAACTTCAGCCAACTAATGATCTCAACTTGCCGCGGATACCCAGCCAGCAGAAATGCAGTTAACTGCCCGAGGGATGCCCGAAAGACCGGCGGAGCCAACTTCCGGCCGCAGAGGCTGCCGGGCAGGGGTTATGGCGGCCGCCAGAGTGAGCCTGGGCGGTGTCCGGGGCCACTTGGGGCACTGCGGATGGACAGCGTTGGTAGTCAATACCAGGGACCTAAGTTCGGGCAGGGCGCGGCCCCTCGGCACCCCAGACCCCTGCCGCCGCGCCTGTGCCAGGCCATGCCCAAAACATCAGGAAAAGCGTGTCAGTCCTCCTTGTGGGAGGAGAAGAGGCCTAGCGGCCGAGCCCGGGCGCCTCCGGTCCCCAACTGCTCATTGGCCTGTGTCTGTCGCCCCCCGGTGGCCGCGTGAGGGACTGGAGCCCGGCTTTCTTCTCCCGTTGGCCTCTTTCCTCTTCCTGGCTTTGCGTGTCCCGACCACTAAAAGCCCCAAACATGACGAAGTAAAATGAGCACCGTCAAAAACCGCATCTGAGGACAGTGCTGGATTCGCTAGAGCGCATGGTTAAATTTTCAGACGTTTTGCAAGCTGGGTGTTAAATACAGTTTTTGACGTCTTTGTTAAAAAATAAATTTTAGGCCGGGCGCGGTGGCTCAAGCCTGTAATCCCAGCACTTTGGGAGGCCGAGGCAGGTGGATCACGAGGTCAGGAGATCGAGACTATCCTGGCTAACATGGTGAAACCCCGTCTCTACTAACAATACAAAAAAAAAACTAGCCGGGCGTGGTGGCGGGCGCCTGTAGTCTCAGCTACTTGGGAGGCTGAGGCCGGAGAATGGCGTGAACCCGGGAGGCGGAGCTTGCAGTGAGCCGAGATCACGCCACTGCACTCCAGCCTGGGAGACACAGCGAGACTCCGTCTCAAAAAATAAATAAATAAATAAATAAATAAATAAATAAATAAATAAATTTTATAAGCCTACAATTAAATACATTATATTTAAAAAAAAAAAGGTAGAGGCCGGCGCGGTGGCTCACGCCTGCAATCCTAGCACTTTGGGAAGCTGAGGCTGGTGGATCACCTGAGGTCAGGAGTTCAAGACCAATCTGGGCAACACGGTGAAACCCCGTCTCTACTAAAAAAATGCAAAAAAATTAGCTGGGCATGGTGGCGGGCGCCTGTAGTCCCAGCTACTCGGGAGGCTGAGGCAGGAGAATGGCGTGAACCGGGAGGCAGAGCCTGCAATGAGCCAAGATCATGCCACTGCACTCCAGCCTGGGCAACAGAGCAAGACTCCGTCTCAACAAAAAACAAAAAACAAAAAACGAACATACTATAACTTAAAGAAACAAAACAAAACAAAACAAACAAAAAAAACCACCAGGCGTGGTGACTCATGCCTGTAATCCCAGCACTTTTGGAGGCCGAGGCGGTGGATCGCCTGGGGTCAGGAGTTCAAGACCAGCCTGAACAACACGGTGAAACCCTGTCTCTACTAAAAATACAAAAATTAGCCAGGCATGGTGGCGGGCCCCTGTAGTCCCAGCTACTTGGGAGGCTGAGGCAGGAGAATGATGTAAACCCAGGAGGCAGAACTTGCAGTGAGCTGAGATCCGGCCACTGCACTCCAACCTGGGCGACAGAGTGAGACTCCGTCTCAAAAAAAAAAAAAAAAAAAAGAATGGACTTGAATATTAATAACTAAGGGCCGCTGGCCAGGTGCAGTGGCTCATGCCTGTAATCTCACTTTGAGAGGCCAATGCAGGCAGATTACATGAAGTTAGGAGTTTGAGACCAGCCTGGGAAATATGGTGAAACCCTGGCTCTACTAAAATTACAAAAATTAGCTAGGTGTAGTGGTGGGCACCTGTAATCCCAGGTACTCAGGAGGCTGAGGCAAGAGAATTGTTTGACCCTGGGAGACAGAGGATGGAGTGAGCCAAGATCACACCACTGCACTCCAGCCTGAGTGAGAGAGCAAGACTGTGTCTCCAAAATTAATAATAATAATAATAATTAAGGGCATTTTTAGAAGTTGGATTATCTTCAATATTTAGTCATTAATTTTCTCTTAAAAATTTGGGAAACATTTTGCCTATTCCTCAAAAAATTAAATGAAGAATTCCCATTTGATCCAGCAATTCCACTTCTGGGTATATTCACAAAAGAATTGAAAGCAGTGTCTAAAACAGATATCTGTACACCCAAGTTCAAGCATCATTATTCACAATAGCCAAAAGGTGGAAACAGGCTGGGCACGGTGGCTCACGCCTATAATCCCAGCACTTTGGGAGGCTGAGGCAGGTGGATCACCTGAGGTCGGGAGTTCGAGACCAGCCTGGCCAATATGGCGAAACTCTGTCTCTACTAAAAATACAAAAATTAGCTGGCCGTGGTGGCATGTGCCTGCAATCCCAGCTACTAGAGGGGCTGAGACAGGAGGAACGCTTGAACCTGGGAGGCAGAGGTTGCAGTGAGCCGAGATTGTGCCACTGCACTCCAGCCTGGGCAACAGAGTGAGATTCTGTCTCAAAAACAAACAAACAAACAAACAAACAAAAAACCATAAAAATCTTTCTGGATTTTAACGCCCTCTTCATTTGTTGGGTGGTTGCTGTGAGGAAGGGGCCTGTTCTCAGCCTTGGGTCCGTGGGCTCCAGGCACAGGGACATGGAGGCGAGTCTGGGTTCCTGATTCTCTAATCGCCAGCGTGGCTGTGCCTTGTTCCTCAAGAGCCCAGCTTTCCCTGTCGTCCTCTTGACTTTTGTCACTTGCTTGAATTTTTTTTTTTTTTTTTTTGAGACGGAGTCTCGCTGTGTGGCCCAGGCTGGAGTGCAGTGGCCCGATCTCGGCTCACTGCAGGCTCCACCTCCCGGGTTCACGCCATTCTCCCGCCTCAGCCTCCGAGTAGCTGGGACTACAGGCGCCCGCCACCACGCCCGGCTAGGTTTTTTTTTTTTTGTATTTTTAGTAGAGACAGGGTTTCACCGTGTTAGCCAGGATGGTCTCGATCTCCTGACCTCGTGATCCACCCACCTCGGCCTCCCAAAGTGCTGGGATTACAGGCTTGAGCCACCGTGCCCGGCCAACTTGCTTGAATTTAAGGCGGAGCCACCCTTAGAAGAATGGGCTTAAAAGGAGGGTTAGGGAGCAGACACCAAGGAACACAGAGAAAGGTGCCAAGAGGAAGTAGTTACCTGAGAGGCTCTAAGACTGCCTCTGAGAGCCCACCAGTGACCCGACCATCGGGTGCTGGAGAAATGTGGTCACCCAGACACTTTGAAACACTTTCTGTGGTTTATAATAATAATAATTATTATTATTAATTTTTTTTTTTTTGAGACGTGGTCTCACTGTCTCCCAGGCTGGAGTGCAGTGGTGTAATCTTGTGTCCCTACCATCTCCGCCTCCCGGGTTCAAGTGATTCTCCTGCCTCAGTCTCCTGAGTAGCTAGGATCACAGGCGCCCACCACCATGTCCGGCTAATTTTGTATTTTAGTAGAGATGGGGTATTTTGTCTTTCACCATGTTGGCCAGGCTGGTCTCGAACTCCTGACCTCAGGTGATCCGTCTGCCTTGGCCTCCCAAAGTGTTGGGATTACAGGTGTGAGCCACTGCACCTGGCCCATCGCGGTTTATAATTAGAGATTATCTGCTAAATGATGTCCTGTCCTCTCCCTCACACTGTGAGGTGAGGTCTGTTTGAGTCACGTCTGTATTCCCCAAACCTGGGACGGTATTGGGCTCAAATCCATTCAGAAATGATTGACTGAATGAATGAAAAAATGAATGAATACGTTTGGAGTCTCCTCTTCCCACTCCGCCCTCCCTCGTTCCCTCGTTCCCTCCAGCCCCCCAGGGACTGCCCAGCCCGCCTCCCACCCCCGACCCGGGAACTCCAGGGACTAGAGCGGGAGGGGCGGGGAGGGTGGGAGGGGGCGGTGGAGGCGGAGAGGTGGGAGGGCAGGGCTAGGGAGGGCTGCTCAGGGAGCCGGAGCCGCGACCAGGAGGCTGGGAGAGCCCCGCCCGCGCCCCGGACGTCTGCGCCGCGCCCCGCGCCCACCAGAGGGCAGCACCACGACGCGCGCGGACAAGGCTGAGGCGGGAACGCCCTCACCCCCTAGCCCCGCCCGGAGCCGCCCGGGCCCCGCCCCGCCCACGAGTACACCCCCGGCGCCGGCGGGGAAACTGAGGCCCGGCGCCCCCGACCCCGCGGCCCGGCCCCACTCTGGCTCTGACGTCAGCTCCGTGCCCCAAATAACTTCCTCCCCGAGTCTCTTACGCCGCGGCGCCGCGCCCACAGCCAGGCGGCAACACCGAGACTGTCACCACGGCCCGGCCTTCCCGGAGCCGCTTCCGCCCCGCCTGGTGCCGGGAAGCACCCGTCCCACCCGAGGGACGGCAGCCGGAGCCAGTGTCGGCCACCTGGGCCGGGCTGACGCGCGCCTGGGGGACTTCTGGGGCCTGGTGTCCCGGGAGGAGGGTCGCTGGGGCCAACCCCGGACCCCGCCCCATGTCCCATCGCCTCCCCTGCCCTTGGCCCCACAAACACCCCTGTCCCTGACTTTCCCACCAGCGCTGCCTAGCCCCACTGTGTTCCGTCGGCGCTCAATAAAATACTGAATGAGGCCGGGCGCGGTGGCTCATCCCTGTAATCCCAGCACTTTGGAAGGCTGAGGACCGATCACGATGTCAGGAGATCGCGACCAGCCTGGCCAACATGGTGAAACCCCGTCTCTACTAAAATACAAAAAATTAGCCGGGCATGTTGGCGGGTGACTTTAGTCCCAGCTACTCTGGAAGCTGAGGCAGGAGAATGGCTTGAACCCGGGAGGCGGAGCTTGCAGTGAACCGAGATTGCGCTCCAGCCTGGGCGACAGAGCAAGACTCCGCCTCAAAAAATTAAAAAAATAAATAAAATAATAATAATGAATGAAGCTGGACGGACTTCGCGTGCACCGCGGTCAGCTTGGGGTCTGCTGGGTGTTCAGGGTCCAGGAACCAAGGCCAACGGCACCCCGCGCCGCGCTGACTTGAGGGGTCTGCCCGGGGGTCTCAGGGTTCAGGGCCAGGTCACAGAGGAGTCGGCTCTGGGCGCTTCCTTCCTGAGGAGAGGAGCTGGACAGGCCGGGCCAACGGGTTGGGCAGCATAGCCGGGCCTGTGCTCATCTCCAGCATAAAACTCCATTTCATGGAGCCTGCACCTCGCTCCTGCTTCAACACTTCTGCCACCGCCGACCCCAGCCCTGTGCCCCAGCCAGGCCTGAGGACATGAGGCATCCCGCTGCGGTGCCGCTCCTGCTGCTGCTGTGTTTTGGTGAGTGACAAAGGTGCAGGGTCGGGGAGCTGCAGTCGCCCAACAGGCCCCGCTGCACTGCCTGAGGCTTCAGCTCAGCCCCCTACTCCCTGGGACAGGCCAGGGCTGTGGGACAGGCCATCCCTCCTGCCCCTGAGCAGGTGGGAAGGCTCTAGATGTGTCAACTGGGGAGCCCAAAGTGGGGAGGGCAGGGTGGGAGGTGTGCACACAGGCCGCAGAGGACCCCACTGCCATAACTGGGCAAGGCCTCCTCCCATGCCTCTCCGTGGGCTCTGGTGTGCCAGTTCTGGCCAGGCTCCCTGCTTCCTGCCACTTCATTCTCTCCAGCCTCTCCCCCCATTCTCTAGGTGAGGACAGAAGCCTCGTATGTGCAGGATGTGAACTCAGGCTCCAAGTGCCTGGACCATCATTCTTGGGGTGGGAGGGTGGCCGAGCCAGGGCTGCTGCCTGTGCCTGGAAGCCCCAGCAGGCTGGCTGCGGGCTCAATAGAGAGCTGGGGGCAGGGGGTGCAGGTGGCAGAGGGCCCTATCCCCTGCTGACAGAGGAACTGGCAATGCGCCACTGTGCCGTCTCCCAGTCCTGGGTCAGGGATAGCAGGTGCCAACCAGGGGGCCCCACCTGCCAGGTCCTCCCTGCAGGTCAGGACACTCTCTGTCAGGGAAACCCTCTCACATTCCTGGGCTAGCCTGGCCAGCCCGGCAGCCACCACACTTCCCTGTCCTCAAGTCACTTCCCAGGGCTGGGTCGGGTCATCCCAGGCTGCAGCTTAGCCAGGACTCCTGGCTTCCTAGTTCTCCTGGGCAGGAGGGCACCAGAGTGGCCCCTCTGGCCCGGCCTCCCCCACCCCATCCCCCCCAGCCTCCCAGCACAAGGATGATGGTGCCTTCTGAGCGAGCCATCTGCACAGAAGGTGGAAGGCAGTGACTGCCCCTGAGCGGGGTGAGGAACCAAGGTCATTGCCAAAACTCTTGGGCAATGAGTTTAGCAGTTGGTTCACCAACAGCTATGACCAGAGGCTGGACTCCTGGATGCGTCCTCACCCCCAGCCCCAGGGTGGCACCCCCACCAGGTCTTTGCCTGGCACCCACTAGAGTCCTAGGCTTCACCATCCCCACCAGCTACCAGCGAATCACAGGCCCAGGCCCCAAACAATGCTCCCGACATCCCCGGCACCCCTGTCTGTTGCTTCCAGCCCCCACAAGGTGCCCACCCTGGAGGGCTCAGCTCTCCACATCACCCATTTCCGATCAGCCCCCACAGCCACACTTGTGTCTCTCCACACATTTCCTGAGCTCAGGTCCCCCAGACGCAGCCTTTGCCTTCTTGGAGCTCCTGGGCTAAGATAAGACTTGATTCTGGCTCCAGGGTGTTGTAGGCAGAGCTCCCATCAGGACAGAGAGCTAGAGAGAGAGTATGGGGCTTCCAAGATAGACAATGCAAGCAGCAAGGAAGGCTTCCTGAAGGAGGCAGCATTCAGTTGGGCCTTGATCTCTAGATCAAGACTAGGACTTGGCTGGGCGCCGTGGCTCACGCCTGTAATCCCAGCACTTTGGGAGGCCGAGGTCAGGAGATCGAGACCATGGTGAAACCCCGTCTCTACTAAAAAATACAAAAAATTAGCTGGGCGCGGTGGTGGGCACCTGTAGTCCCAGCTACTTGGGAGACTGAGGCAGGAGAATGGCATGAACCCGGGAGGCAGAGCTTTCAGTGAGCTGAGATTGTGCCACTGTACTCCAGCCTGGGTGACACAGTGAGACTTTGTCTCAAAAAAAAAAAAAAAAAAAGAAGACTAGGATTTACAGAGACTAGGGGAAGGGCATCCAGATTGTGGGGTGAGGGGAGCAAGCACTCACAGGCCAGAAGACTCTGCCTAAATGAGAAGTACAGGGTTACTTCAGGAAGGAAGGATCTGCACGGGGAGGAGGCATCGCTGGAGGGGGCAGTGCTCAGGCCGGGAGCATAGAGACACAGCTTCTGCAGACTCCCAGAGGGTGAGAAGGCCTGACAGTATGCGCTCTTCTGCAAGCAGGATCCTCAGGCTTGGAAGGAGCAAGGGGTCGGGGTTGGGGGGGGGGGGTCAGGGAATAACCCTCCTGGGGGTGTTTGCATTTTAAAAGGGCACCTAATTAGCACAAATTAATGAGCAGAGCATCCAGGGCAGACTCTCCATTTCCCGTTGCTCCTGACCCCGCATCTGCAGGGGACCCCTTTGCCTGCCCTGCACCTTCTCTACCTCCTCCTCCTGCCCATCCACAGCTGCCCCCTCGCAGCTTGCTGCCTTATTGTCCAGCACCCCCCAGGGGTGTCTCTGCCCACCAATGGTGTTGGGGAAGGTGCCCCCCAGACTGTGAGCCAGACAGGAAGGAAGAGGATGCCGTAAAAACCCTCGGGGTGCTTGAGCACTCCATGGCCACTTCCTGTCCCCACAGCCCCTTGACTTCAGGGAACTGATTATCTTTTCCAGGCGGAGCGAAGACATGGTCCATAGCAGCCAGGCTGGGTCCCAGAAGGCACTGGAGGTTAAGGGGAAGCTGAGGGCCGAGATGTGGGGAGGTGCCTGTTCTAACCCCCCGCCCAGCTACGGGCAAATCTGCCCCCACAGAAGCAGACGCACGGAGTGCAGGGGTGGTGAGAGGACTCAAGGCCAGGCAGTTCCAGTCTTTGCTACCCCTGGGGCTGTACACTGTGGTCCTGACTGGGGTCTCCAAGCTGGGGTAGAGGCTCCAGTGTTTGGTTAAAGGCCCAGCAAGAGGTCCTTTGTGTCCTCGGTGTGGGAGGCAATGTCCCATCCTTGGTTCCCCTGAACGATCCCATACCTTACTTCTCTTCCTGGCCCCTCACCGTATCCGCCCCAAAGTCCCCCTTGCACAGTCCAGCAGGGGGTCCTGGGTCTCGCCTGCAGAGCCTGCTGCATGCCTGGGAGAGGGGTCAGCTCTTGGGACTCTGGAATCTTGACAAGGCTGATCTCTGGTGGCCAATGCAGACCACTGTACCTTCTCTACCCCCCTGAGGCCAGGGAGAAGCCTGTGGGGCTCAGGCCTCAGCCTCAGGACCAAAGTGAGACTTGGGGAAGAAGACCTGCCCATTCTGGAGCAGACTGTGAGAGAGCCTGGGCAGCTCAAATGCAGAGACAGTTCCTGGGCCTCTTCTGCTCCAAGCTGTTCCAGGAGAAAAGGCCAACCCCACAGTGTCAGGGCTGAAGGCTGGACCCTCCCCAGAAACTTCCAGACAAGGATGGGTGGGGAGTGTGGAGAGAGAGAACCCTTGCCAGGATGAGAAGGGGACATCTAGCCTGGGGATCCCTTCACTGGCACCTCCTGACCGGCTCCCCATGTGGCAAGGAGCATCCACCCTTGCAGATAAGCTCTGGCCCATGGGCCTGGGCCTGAGCATATGGCAGAGCCAGCCCTGGGGGGAAACTGCAGGCCCTTGGGCTCTCCTGTGAGGTCCCTCTGTGGACTGTCCTTCTGGAGTCCTCCGGAGCAGGGGAGGGTCAGTGGAGAGGGGCTGCATGGTTGGGGAGGGTAGGCCAGGCTGCACCTGGCCTGGCTGATCACCCTCTCCTCACTTCCAGGGTCTCAGGTGGCCAAGGCAGCAACAGGTAAGCACCCAAGGCCCTGGGGTGGGAGGGACAGGAGCCGGCTGGACTGAAACAGGGACACTCACACCGAGAGGGAATTTGGAACGCAAAGGGCACTGGAGAATTCCAGAGGAGGGGAAAGTGGGGGCTGCGTGGAACTGGAGCCCAGAAAGGAGAGGAGGAGGAAGGTCCACATGGGAGCAGGATGGCCAGCACAGAGCATTGAGGCGCAGCGCAGGACAAGGGTGGCGGGGTCTGAGGATCACCCTGAAAAGTGACCGGCCCCCTCTGGGTGGCTCCCTTGCAGAGGGCATGACACCCGTTCCATCCTTCCAGGTGCCTGTTTGGGTCAGGCCCTAGGACAAGACCCTTCCCGGGTTATCTCAGTGTCTCTGTGGCCCCCACGAGGCAGCTGTTAGGTTGCCCTTCCCCGCAAGGAGAGCGAGACTCAGGGGGCAACTAGGGAGGGTCTGCCTGTATCCCAGGCTGCCCAGAAGCTCAGGCCTCGGACTTCCCCAAGGTCTTCAGGCAGGTCAGGGGCAGGAGGGCCGAGGACTGGAGTGTGAGGCTGAGGGCTGAGCCTCGGCCATGGAACCAGCCCCAGTGAGCGCCCCCACCCACACCCCATGCTCCCCCAGCCTGTGGGCACACCACGATGCTGAACAGAATGGTGGGCGGGCAGGACGCGCAGGAGGGCGAGTGGCCCTGGCAAGTCAGCATCCAGCGCAACGGAAGCCACTTCTGCGGGGGCAGCCTCATCGCGGAGCGGTGGGTCCTGACGGCCGCGCACTGCTTCCCCAAGTGAGTCCGCCCGCCCCTGCCCCCGCCCGCAGCGCTGACAGCGCCCCGCGCGCGGCCGGTTCAGCACCGCGGACAGCGCCCGCCGCGCCAAGTCCTGCGGGTGACCTCCCTGGGGGCTCCTGGTCCAGCCCCGCCTCCTTTCCAGCCAGATGCTTCCCTTAGGTCCAACCCCAGGGCTAACTTCCAACTGCAACCGCTGCTCCCGCCCGCGGGAGGCGCCTCGCACGGCCTCCAACCCCCTCCATCACCTCCACCCACTCCCTGTGGGTCCCTGCGGAAGCCGCCAGCAGGTTCTGCACACTGGCCTGTCCTGTCCTTTCCCCATCCCGCATACACCTCAGCTCCACGACACTCTTCCCAGGAGGAACTCTGCTCACAAAGCCCAAGGTCCAGACAGAATGGCCCTTCCTCCCCTCACCCACATGAGCCACCCCAGAAAGCCCTGAGCAGAGGCCAGGCCACCCAGCCCTCTGCCGTGTATGAACCACCTGGCCCCACACCTTCTGTGTGTCTCAAGTTCCTCACCTCACACCTCACCACCACAGCTCTAATTATTTTAAACCCCACATCTTTTTCTTTTTTCTTTTTTCTTCTTGATCTTTAAAAGAGTATCATGACAAAAAAACCCACATCTTAAATTCAGATACTCATGGCCAGGCACGGTGGCTCATGCCCATAATCCCAGCACTTTGGGAGGCCAAGGCAGGCAGATTAGTTGAACCCAGGAGTTCAAGACCAGCCTGGGCAACATAGCAAGACCCTATCTGTACTACTTAAAAAAAAAAAAATACCCAGGTGCAGTGGTGCCTGTGGTCCCAAGTACTCAGGAAGCTGAGGTGGGAGGATGGCTTGAACCCAGGGGTTGGAGGCTGCAATGAGCGACAATTGTGTCACTGCTCTGCAGCCTGGGTGACAGAATGAGAACTCTGTCTCTAGGGGGAAAAAAAAAATCAGAAACTTGGGCTGAGAGAGGGCAGGTCACCTGCCAGAGGCCCACAGGTGGTGCTGGCCCTGCTGCACCTGGAGGGTGGTTCTCTCCCAGCCAGCCTTTCGGGTAGGCACTGTGGCTGTCCCCATAGCACAGATGCGAAAGCTGCGTCACAGAGAACTTGTTAGGTGACTTCCCCAAGGTCACACAGCGGCCAGGGGTGGAGGTGGAAATCTGAGGAGGGCGGTCTGGCTTCAATGTAAACATGCATCACTGCTACACCTGGCTGTCCTAGAGATGGCTCTCAAAGACAGCATGCAGAGAGAGGTGTGGGGCACGATGGTGGCCAGAGAAGGAGCCCCAGCCCCTCCCGGGCCTGTCCCCACATGAGGGGCAGCCTCACACGGCCTCTCTGCTTCTCCCGCCAGCACCTCTGAGACGTCCCTGTACCAGGTCCTGCTGGGGGCAAGGCAGCTAGTGCAGCCAGGGCCGCACGCTGTGTATGCCCGGGTGAGGCGGGTGGAGAGCAACCCCCTGTACCAGGGCATGGCCTCCAGTGCCGACGTGGCCCTCGTGGAGCTGGAGGAACCAGTGTCCTTCACCAATTACATCCTCCCCGTGTGCCTGCCCGACCCCTCGGTGATCTTTGAGACGGGCATGAACTGCTGGGTCACTGGCTGGGGCAGCTCCAGTGAACAAGGTAAGGAAACACGGCTAGGAAATAACGAGGGATGTGCCTCAAGAAGGCCCAGGGCGGCTTGGGGGCCACTCTGAACCCACAGTCTTCCTGTTGCTGTATTAATACACACACCCGGTCTCTGTTCACATAGGTGGGGCTGAGGGGAGCAGCAGCAGACCCAGAAGGAAGAGGGGGTGAAGGGAGACGGGGACAGAAAGGGCCCAGCCTGCTGCCTGGAAGGAGGGAGGATGTCTGCCCCACAGTGCCCTAGGCCAGAGATAGTCTAAACATGAGGAAAGGGCAGGCAGGAAGGAGTGGTGGTTCCCGAGGCCGTGGGTTCTTGATGAGGAAGTCTGTTGAGCCCCGGGCCGTTCTGACCCTCCCCAGACCGCCTGCCCAACCCGCGGATCCTGCAGAAACTCGCTGTGCCCATCATTGACACGCCCAAGTGCAACCTGCTCTACAGCAAAGACGCCGAATTTGGCTATCAACCTAAAACCATCAAGAATGACATGCTGTGCGCCGGCTTTGAGGAGGGCAAGAAGGACGCCTGCAAGGTGGGAGCAATGTGGTGTCCACGGGGACTCAGTCCCCGCCTCCGGGCCCAGGGCAGGGTGGGATCATGCCCTGCTCCATGGGCTGTGCATTCCACCAGCTGAGCAGCTTGCTTCGAAAAAGCAGATTCCGGGCTGGGCGCGGTGGCTCATGCCTGTAATCCCAGCACTTTGGGAGGCTGCAGCAGGCGGATCACGAGGTCAGGAGATCAAGACCATCCTGGCTAACACGGTGAAACCGTCTCTACTAAAAATACAAAAAATTAGCCGGGCGTGGTGGTGGGTGCCTGTACTCCCAGCTACTTGGGAGGCTGAGGCAGGAGAATGGCATGAACCTGGGAGGCAGAGCTTGAAGTGAGCAGAGATCGCGCCACTGCACTCCAGCCTGGGCGACAGTGAGACTCTGTCTCAAAAAAGAAAAAGCAGATTCCTGGACCCCATCCCAGGAGTCAGTGGTTCTGGGGTGGGGCACAGGAAACTGCATTTTCTTTTTTTTTTTTTGAGACAGAGTCTCGCTCTGTCGCCCAGGCTGGAGTGCAGTGGCCGCATCTCAGCTCACTGCAAGCTCCGCCTCCCGGGTCTACGCCATTCTCCTGCCTCAGCCTCCCGAGTAGCTGGGACTACAGGCGCCCGCCACCTCGCCCGTCTAGTTTTTTGTATTTTTTTTTAGTAGAGACGGGGTTTCACCGTATTAGCCAGGCTGGTCTCGATCTCCTGACCTTGTGATCCGCCCGTCTCGGCCTCCCAAAGTGCTGGGATTACAGGCTTGAGCCACCGCGCCCGGCCTGGAAACTGCATTTTCAACGCACACACCCCCTAGTTGATCTGGGGACACTAAAAAAATAGGCACTCTAGTCAATCGACTGGCAGGAGAGGGGGAGCCAGGCATGGAGGCTCTGGGATGGAGAGGAGTCCAGTGTGGAGCTACATGCCTCCTGTGCGGCTGCAACTGAGTCTCCGGGAACTCAAGGTGGGCTGACAGTGCCTCTGCATCCCCCACAGGGCGACTCGGGTGGCCCTCTGGTGTGCCTCGTGGGTCAGTCATGGCTGCAGGCCGGGGTGATCAGCTGGGGTGAAGGCTGCGCCTGGCAGAACCGCCCAGGTGTCTACATCCGTGTCACCGCCCACCACAACTGGATCCATCAGGTCATCCCCACACTGCAGTTCCAGCCAGCGAGGTCGGGCGGCCAGAAGCCAGACCCTCGGGGCCAGGAGCCCCTTGAGCAGAGCTCTGCACCCAGCCTGGCTGCCCACACCATCCTGCTGGTTCTCCCAGCGCTGCTGTTGCACCTCTGAGCCCCACCAGACTCATTTGTAAATAGTGCTCCTTCCTCCCCTCTCAAATACCGTTATTTTATTTATGTTTCCTCCAATAAAAACCCAGCCTGTGTGCCAGCTGCCCACGTGGGGATCCTTGGGCGACCCCAGCTGGTGAGGAGCTGTGAGTTGCAGAACAAGGCCCAGGCGGGAGATGTGGAGGGCTCTGGTCATCTTTGAATCAGCGGAAGGGAGCTGCAGCTGGTGTCTGAGGGGAGGGCGGCACCAGAGCATGGGACCCCTGTCAGGCGCCTCGCACAGGAGGCCCCCTGCTGCCACCTGTTCCTCTGTTCCCTCACCTCGAAGGCCGCCCCAGGGTGGACACTGCGGACAGCGACAGACACATGTGGAAAGGCCCTCAGGGCCATGCAGGAGCCGTGCCTGGGGGAGAGGAGGGCATGGAGGGGCTGGCTGGGCAGGGGCACCTCAGCCTCCCAAGCCTGCACTTCTGGCTGCCCATGTCTTGGTGCCACCCAACTTCTCTTAACCACTTCAGCAGGAGTGGTGACAGTTGTCCCCTCGGGTGGGTGCCCACACCTGTGCTTTCCTGCTCCTGGCACCCTTTGTCTCCGTGTCCTGGTGTCTCCCCTTGACCCTTGGCTCCTCTTCCTCTGCCCCATTCTTCAGTCTCCACCCCCATGCCAGAGTCCAGAGCAGCACGTGGTGGCAAGGGGGTTAGGCTGGACATGCGCATGAGTACATCACACCCACACACACCTGTGCACATGCACACAGGCACTGTGGCCTGCACAGTGCCAGGAAGAAATCAGGCCCGGGGTATTCACCGAGGAATCAAACCAACACCCACTCAGCAAGCAGCTGCTGGGGACCAGCCCTGGGGACACCATGGGGAGCAAAACAGAAGGAATTCCCCGCTGGGCCCAACCCACCTCCCCAAGGGCTGCCCAGTGGTCCCCATGGGCCATTTCTTGCACTCATCCAGCCCAGGGGCGGGCGGGCAGGTCTAGGGGGCCTGTGTGCACAGCCCCATGGTGGAGCAGATGCACAAAGCCCAGGCAGAGGGAGAGACAGGCCCGGGGAGCAGCAGCACTGGGTGGTCCTAGCCGAGCAGGGACTGGCCAGGCCTCGCAGCCTTGGAGAGCCCCCAGTGAACCTGCACCCTGCTCTGGGCTGTGCAAGGAGCCCCATGCCCCCATGGTCAGGGGGAGGCTACAGGTTAGATGGTCTCAGGAGGGCAGCCCCTGCTTTGTGCTGAGATCCCAGACCCAGGATGTCAACAGGCGGATGCCCATGGGAGGGGAGCAGAAAACACTCTCTGCAGAGACTAGGGGTTAAGAAGGGAAAACAGGTCTATTCCATGCAATTAACAGCTCCCACGAAGCACGCTGTGAGAAGGACGCTAGGAAGGGACCAGTCCAGCTTGCCACAGGTCGCTTTTCCACCCTGGGGCGGGGGTGCAGCTCAGACTTTGCACGCTGCCACCAAGCAGGGCTCTGAGCCATCTGCCAGGTGGGCGGCAGCAGGGCCCCTGCCAGCTCCAGGAGGAACTCGAGGGAGAGCCTGGCACAGGACTGTGCAAGTTCTGTGGCTCCCAGGGAGGCAGGCAGAGCGGGCGGCAGCCTTCATCCCCAGGCTCAGTTGGCCCATGTGTGCGCGCGCACACACACACACACACACCATACCCATGCCACTCACAGGCACACACCACATGCCACACATCACATACAGCACATGTGCATGCCACACACACTATGCGCACACAGGCACACACCACACCCACACCATGTACAGCCAGTACGTACGTACACATATACACACACACACACACCACACACACAGCGGGAGCGCCGGGAAAGAAGTCTGTGGGCTCCATTCGGGAGCGGTGAACTGCGGTGAGGGGTCAGCCACAGGCTGGGCCTCCCTGTGCCAAGCCCCAGGCCTGGGAACGCTGGGGAGGAAGGGCTGGTCTGAGGGCAAACTGACCCATCTTGGGGGACATAGCTCAGAGTGCAGAGGTGCCGGAAGTCACCACCCCTCACAGACGCCACATCAGGGCCTTGGTGGCCGTACTGTGGGGCCAGCTCTTTATTACCCCAGCCAGCCACTGCCATGCGCTCTAGGAGGAAGGAGGGTGCCAGAAGTCCCTGCTGAATGGACACCAATAAATGCAGGGATGTCGAGGGTGGTGCCAGCTGCTGGAGGGCTCCAGTCATGGGCTCTGCAGGAAGCCTGGGGGGATGGGCACCCATGCGAGGCATCTGCACGTGCCCCGCCCCTGCCTCCTCTTCTGCCCTCACACTGGGCTTCCTGGAGTGGGGCGGGGCCCCAGCCCCCACAGTGGGTGGGCTATGCCGGAGCCCTAGGTCTGAGGAGGAACAGGGCTCCCTCCCTGCCCAGCAGACCCAGCGGCCCTAAGCCTCCTCGGCTTCAGGATCCAAACTGCACGGCTTGTCTGCTTTCCAGCCTTTTGCTTGGATGGGAGACCTGCTCTGGGCTTTGGCTAGGGATGCCTGCCATGCTGAGGCCTCTCCCAAGTGCCCACAACTCTACCCGGTCAAGGGGTTGCAAGGCCTAGCCAGGCTCCTGGTGGGAGTCAGGCAGTGGGAAGACCCCTTGGAGCAGAATCTGGGTCTCTCCCCTGCTCCCAACCCCTGTGCCGGCCTCATGCTGGGCTCCTGGAAGCCCAGTCACCCACTCCACCCCTCACCAGGGTGCTGCGGTCAGGCTGGGCCAGCCACACACCTGGAAACAGGATGGACAAGGCCACTACAGCCTGAGGCTCTGTGACCTCAGACAGCCAGGCCCTGGGGGACACCATGAATGGGAATCTCCTTGCAGGGGGGCAGGGAGTCCAAGGACCAGGTTCGCAGAGCAGCCACCAGGGGAAGTCATAGCAGCTGGGGAGGGGGTGCCAGGACCCCAGGACCTTCTCAGGAAGCTCCTGCTGTCACCACCTGGGCTGCAGGCTAAAGTGAGGGAGGAGAGGTGGACATTGACTTGAGGTATCAGGACTTCCAAAAAAAACATCACTTGAGCCGGGCGCAATGGCTCACGCCTGGAATCCCAGCTGCTTGGGAGGCTGAGGCAGGAGGATCACTTGAGCCCAGGAGTTCAAGACCAGCCTGGGCAACGTAGCAAGACCCTTGTCTCTTAAGGAAAAAAAAAAAAAAGGCCCTTGTACATGGTCTCTAGTCCCCCAGGATGGGGGTATGATATCTGCTGGAGGCAGGTGAGGTGTCCAGGCAGAGCAGGATGCAGGGATAGGCTGTGCAGCTCTGATCCAGTGGCCCCAGCCAAGCTAGCACCCCGTGGACTGCCCGGCTCTGCCCCGGTCATCGACTGAGAGGCAGAGCCCCGAGTGAGCCGTGGCGGCCAGTGGGGCTGGGCGGCTTGGAGAGGCAGCACCTTGGTCCAAGCGACCCGGGTTGGCATTTCCCTGCATCTTAAGACCATTAACAGCTGCTACGCTCATTCATAAATACACAATTTTATTTGCTATTTTCAGGGGAAACTTAGGCATTAAACTGTAAGCTGATAAAATACAATACCTAAAAAAGTATAAAAGTATAAATATCCCCTCAGAATAAATTTTAGTGAATTAAGTCTTAATATCTTTAAATTAAAAAAACCACAAGCCTATCTACTATGTCAAGGTCAAAAGTCAAACAACGCTAAGCGGCCAGCAGCTCCCCAGAGAGGATGCCCAGGAGCCCCAGCGGCCGTCGTCCTCCCGGGCTCTGCTGGGGAGGACAGGGTCGACCGTGGCTAAGTCTGCCTTCTAGAAAGGCTTTTATAAATTGTTTAAGCCAAACATGTAACAACATACAAGAGACCTTACAAAAACGAGGAGGTAAGTCCTAATGCTGGAGAACTGGTTAATCAGGTGACTGGCAAAGAAGAGGATGAGGCCTAGGCAGGAAGTCTCCAGAAGCATTGGAAACCAGACAGTGTCAGAGCCTCTGACCTGCAGGCGGGAGGCCGGTGGTCAGTCTGCACAGCGCCCCTTGGGAAGCCTGAGGTCCGGAAGCAAAGCGCTTGGAGCCTGCCCTGCACACCAGGTCCCCAGACTCTGACAGGTCCCCACAGCCAGCTGAGAAAGGTCTGTTTTCAAAGCATGCGGGCAGCGGTTTCTAAAGGAATCCCAGCAGCTCCCACGGCATGTCGGGCAGAGCCCGTGCAGGTCGAGTAAAGTCCCAAACATCCCAGAAAGAGAGGAAAGGCTGCATAGTTACACAAAGAAAATGAGAGAGCGGCGAGAGAGAGGCATTTGTGATGCTCTGTAAACATCCCAAATTTTCACCGTGACCCAGACCTTCAGCTCCAGAAGCCAGTGGACAGGCCTCCAGCTCAACCTCTATGCCAGGCGCAACAAGGCACTGACAGGCGCCAGCTCCCCGTGAGCCCGCAGTGGGAGGGACGAGGCGACACTGCTACCTCACGCTAACGGGTGGAACAGATCAGTCTGCACGCAGCAAGCCCCGTGGGCATTTCCAGAGTATAAACACTGGGGAGTCTATCCACACGGAAAAGGGGTACAAAGTTCTCTCGCCTGGAAAATACAAATTGAGAAGCCTTGACTATCCCAGGCTTGGTCAGGCGGGGTTGGAGCCTGTGTCAGAAGAAGGCCCAGCCTCGGAATGACACCGGGAAGTAGTGACGACGTAGAAGCCACCTGTGTCAGGAGCTCTGCGAGGTGGAGAGAAACCAGCGATCCCGCCTGGGAGGCAGAGCAGACTCCCTGACTGAGACTAGGGCCTGGCGGTTGGACCAGAGGCCACGACGCGCTGGACACCGATGCGGCTGCGGCCGCTTCCTGCCAGTGAAGCCCAGGCTGCTTTTCCAGACTGTGTAGCACCAAGAACGCTTCCTTCACACCATCTTCAGTATTGAGCGGGTTGACTGGGAGCGTCTGCCTCAGTCCCATGTGGCACTTGGAAAAAACAGATCGAGGACCCCCCGAGAGGCAGTGCCCACCCGGCCGCTGCGCTCCCCCCACCTGGGGACGTCTGGCCTTGGACAGCTGGGCCCGTCTCTCACCACCCACCTCAGAGGCAAAAAAGGATTCACACCTAGATCTCTAGAAAAATGATCAAAAGCAGGTTTCTTCTCACAGCCAAGCTTCCTGGACATGGCAGTTCATTACATCTTGGGAAAACGTAAATCATTTCTTCAGCTGTCAATACTATGTCCCTTACATCCTTGAACCTCGTTCTTGCAAAATCTGAAAAACACCAAATGCATAAAATGAGGACTTGGGCCCTGGGCTAGGGAGGTGGCCCTGACCAGGCGCCTGCTCCAGAGAACAGAGCCCACAGGCCTGGGGTCAGCTCGGGGGGCCCTGAGAACCCAGCAGCACCGGCCAGGCTCTTGGGGACTCAGCTGGCAGGCCCAGGACCTTCACCGGGGTGACCGGCACATCTCCAGGCCCCACACAGGAAGTGCTCACTGTGCACGGCAGCCCCTCCCAGGCCCACCCAAAAGTGCTGACTCCTGGCCCTCTCACCCACTCAGTCCTGGGTTTCAGACATGAAATGCAACTCGGCCCGTGGGTCCCTCAGCAGTCCCCGCTCCCCGATTGTCTCCCTCCATTCCTCTATGCCTACTGCAGCCCCCACCCCCACCCCGACACCCAGACCCTCCTGGAGATGCCCCTTGCCCAAGCCCTCGGCCCCGCACCTCAGCCTGGCCAGTCCACCTCGTATGCCGGCCCCTCCCGGCTGCCCCATGGAACACCGGCCAGCCCTCAGAGGCCTACCCCAAGTGCAGATCACGCTGTGGGGACCCCTCCTCATCTGGACCACGGCAGCCCTGCAGAGTCCACCGCCCCTCGGCCCCTGCCCTCCCCACCCTCTGACCTCCTCAGAACTCTTCCTTGGGGTACCCTCCCTACTTTCCTCACCAGCATCCAGGAACCCCCCGAGGCCACCCCCAAGTCGGCCTGGGCTCCCCTGAGAACAGGCTCAGGCGCTGGTCAATGCTGCTGAGCTGAACTCCCAAAATGAGCCACGGCAGCCCCAGAGACCATGTGGAGGGGAAACCAGCCCACGCTTCCGGGCAGGGAGCTTCGGAGCAAGCCAGCCTCACTGTGCGTGGCCCACGACGGCTGTCTCCATGTGTCACGTGAGGGCTGCGAAACATCAGGTGGGGCAGCAATGCCCGGGCCCTCGCCGGGCACAGCCCCCCAAAGGTCACTGCCATGCTGCACTGACCAGAAAGAGGGCAGTGGTGAGAGGTGCATGCCGCCCCAGGCTTGTTCCGAAGGCTCCCGGAGGCCATGTCCCCTGAGCTGCTCAGCCTAACTCCAATACTCCACCCCCAACGGTGCACCTGAGGCTCAGTGCCCTGGGCCACTTCCAGCTCGAGGCTCCCACTCACTCTCCAGTGCCTCGGAGGAGCCCATCCCGCAGGCCAGCACATCCCTGGGCCAGGGTGATACCCAAGTTTACTGGGATGTCTGGAGTTGACTCAGGGAGACAGTGCAGCTCCCAAGCCCCCACCAGCCCTGTGTAAAACTAAGCAGCGCAGTGGACAGGCCACGAGCAGCGTGGCATCGGAGCATCCGGGAGCCCCAACAGCTCCCTCCTGATGCGGGAAGGAGACCCCCTGGAGACCTGCAGCCAAAGTGCTGTCCTTCACCCTCCCAAGACTGGCCGGGGCAGCACTAGCTACTCTGTCTACTCTCACCCCAGGCTGAGACCCACGTCTTCTGGACACACTCTCGCCCTAAGCCATCTTCCACAGGAAGGCCCAACTGCAGACACCAACCAGGGGGCCCTTGAGACTGTACCCCATGGCCAGGCACCCCACAGGAAGGCAGGCACGGGTGGCTGAGGAGCTTGCAGGACACGCTGGTCTGGGAGGCTTGAGCACAGCAGGGATGCCGTGGGCTTTGGCAGCTGAGATCGGGGTCTGCTGTCTGCTGCAGTGGTCCTGACCCCTTGGCCCTGAGCCTGTGGCCTGAGCCAGACAAGGTCACCCACTAGGGCTGCCAGCAGGAGTGGCACTCCCTGCCCAGCCTCCAGGAAGGGCTCTTGTGTTGGCGACTACTGACGTCCACAGCCTGGCCTGACACAGGCACCCTCCAGTCATCCCAACAAACGCCCCAATACTGCCCCTGGGCGTCTGCCCCCACAGCAACAGCCCCACCGCCCCCCAGAAAGTGCTATTTCGGATCTACAGCTGGCGTGGAGTGTGGAGGGCTCTTGTCAACTACGGGGCAGAGACAGACACACAGGGAGGGTCTGCAGCAAGGGTCAGCTGGGGCCATGGGGTCAAGGAGGCCACGGAGCTCACCATGACATTCACACTTAATCTGAGCCACTCCCTGGGTGCCCCTCGTCCTCGTCGTCACTCTGGCGGCGTGCAGCGTGCAGTAGGGGAGAAGACAGGCTGTCAGGACAGTGCGGGTGGGCGGCTACCCCGGGCCCAAACCCCCACACCCGGTGACCCTCCAGTGAGGCCACGCCATGAAGAGACACACAGGCTCAGGGGCTCTGCCACATCTCAGAGGTGAAACTTCCCTGTGTGAGGCAGCTGCATCTCGTGATCTGGGGCTGGTCCTGTCCCACCACATGCTGAGGGGCTGAACCCTGTCCAGAGGCGCCTGGCCTCCGGCCCCACTCCTGGCAGATGGCGCTAGCTCGCAGATCTTGGCCTGATAGGAGGGCCTCTGCTGCCTGGGCTCTGTGGACCCCACTGCATTGGCCCCACTGCTGCGGGAGAGAGGGTGGGGCCCTGGGTGACAGGAGGTAAGACTGGGATCAGCCATGGTGGCAGGCGGCGGACCTACCCATCGAGCGTGGCTATGGAATGGAGCCCCCAAAACACCAAAAACCCCCTCCTCAGCCGCCCGGGCACTGCTCGACGCCGGGGGAGACCCTGGCCTCTGCCCAGGCGCCCGCCCTTGCTGATCTGAACCTGTCTCTCTGTTCCTTGGGAATAAACAGCAGCCCCGAGTTCAAGCGCTCTGTGAGCTCTGCGCGTCCTTCTAACAAGTTCTTGAGGGGCTGGCGTGGGAAGCAGGTGTGCTCATGTGTGGACCACCTTCGCCTGAAACAAGTGCAACCCCTTGCTCCTGCCACCGCTGACTGAAGTGTGGACAGCTGCCCAGCAGCACCAGGCCACACATGCTGCAGGGACACCAGGGACGAGGGCCTGCAGACCATGCGGCCTGTGCAGCCCAGCCACACTCGGGTGCCCCCATCACAGTCCTCCAGCTGTGGCCCCAGCAATTCCCCACGGCCTCCTGAGGCCCTGGCCTGAGCTCTGCCTCCGGGGCACTGCTGACACCACCCCCATCAAGAAGCCACCACAGCTGCCCCACTTCAGAGCAGGTATTTTTGGAAAATGAAATAGGGCCACATTCTCAACCACAAATGGATTTGGGGTCATGCCTGGAGCTTCCTCACAGTACAGAGCATGTCCTTTCTGCAGCTGCCAAGCCACCTGAGGGATAGGAGCCCAGGGGAGCTTGGTTATAAAAACTAAGCTCAGAAATAAAAAACTTCTAAAAATAAAACCATTTAGAAAAGAGCCCTACGACTGCTCCAAGAGGAAGAGAAGCGGGGCTTCTCTTCAAGCAGAGCTCACAGAGCGCTTGAGCTCCAGGGGTTGCCTCCTAGGCTTGAGACTCAAATGGAAGAGCATCTCCAAGCCTGGCAGTGAAACCCCAGCTTCCACCCTGGCTGTCACGAGCCAGGGCCTGTCCTAGCCCTATACTGCCCCGGCCTCGAGGAACAGTGGTGGAGCAGGACTGCCCTCTGCCCACAGCAAGAGGGCAACCGGCGGCCAGCAAGGGAGGCTCTGGGCCAGGACAGTTGCCCGTGGTGGAAAGGCTGCAGTGACCGGGTCACAGGCCTCCAGGAGACGTGCTTGGTGGCCCCGCCCCTCTGTTCCCAAAGGCATACCTCCAAAGGCCGACTCGGAGAGGCTCACAGGGACAGTCCTGGACTGCTGGTGGCTGGCCAGAGGCCCCCAGCCAAGAGTCTGCGGTTGCCCAGGTGTCCCTGGTTTAATGCCACCAGTTAAAAACCTTCCAGTTCTGGCCTCTCATGGCACCCACTCAACATCCTTTGCCAATGCCCCGAGCCTTCACCCCAGGCTGGCTCCCCACAGAGCCTGCCCCACCACCCAGGCTCTCCCAGACCCATGCAGACCCCAGCCAAGGGCTCTCCAGCCACCACCTGGCTCTGAGGTCCGGGAGTCCTGCCAGGTGGAGCTGGCCCAGGCCAAGGCCGGATTCTGCTCAGATGGTCACATTTGTCCATCTTGGAGTCTCAACCTTAAGAATGTGCCCAGAGGAAATGCCACCAGAATGGGTCACCTGTGGGCAGGGCCACGGGGCCAACCTGAAAGCAAATGAGGCAGGGGTCCCTGAATTTCACCCCAGCTGCCTGCCCCACAGAAAACAGAAGGGCCTGAACCCCCGCAGAGTCTGCGCCAGTGCTGCCAGGCTGGGTGCCACACAGGGCCCACTCTGTGCAGCCTGAGAATCCCAGGGCCTGCAGGACACCCTCCTCTCAACAAAGATGAGGCCCAGACAGTGGCTGAGCCAGGGTGCCCACCCCTGCACTCAGGGATGGCCCAGATCCCCACCACGACAACTGAACCCCCACATCCCTGCACTCAGGGATGGCCCAGATCCCTATGCCAGCCAGGCCTCAGCGTCCCAAGTCCTCACTCACACAGCAGAGGCTGTGCCCTGGGAACAGAGAACCCTGGGTCCCCTGAGACACAGCCCTCAGTGGCATTCCTAAGAGCACAGCCCCTGCAGTAGGCCCAGGGGCCCCTTCCAGGAGCAGCTCTGTGTGCAGGCTGGGAGGTCGCAGGAGCTTACTGGGAGCCTGTGTTGACAGACCCTGTCCCACGGGAGACCATGCGTCTGACCAGTCAGCAAGGCCACAGGGGCGGACACTGGGGGCTTGATGAGAATGGCAGGAGAGGAGGAAGCTCTGAGAGGGCAAGAGCCTTCCCACCCAAGCCTGCCCCAGGCCGGGGCCATCCCAGCTCTCACCTTGGCCTTCTCGCTGGGCTCACTGGCTGTACCGTATGGGGTGTTGTGCAGCTCCTTGGACACCACACAGAGGAACTCCGCCTGGTCTTCGTTCCCATAGTTGTAAGAGGAGCCGATGCTGACCAGCTGCAAGGGAAGACACAGCCTGAGATGCAGCCCATTGAAGCCTGAGAGAGACGTAGCCAGGCTGACCGGCCCAGGCTCAGGACGTGCCTGCCACCGCGAAAGCCGCAGCAAAGACTGCCGACGCCTGAGGAAATGGATGGAAAACAAAGCCCCAGAACGCCTGCACGAGCACACGTGCGGCACCCCCACACCATGGCACGGCACGGGGCGAACTCGTCCTCTGCGAGGACCCTGAGCTTTCCTTGGCACTTCCAGCTGGGACAAAAGGGGCCGCTGCCCCAGGGGGAGGGGCGCAGAAGGGTCCCTGAACTGGGGTGGAGGGAGAGGGGCAGCGGGAGGAGAGTGGAGGGCAGCTCTGATAGCCTGGAGGGAAGAGCTTGGGGCCCGCTGACTGGACCAAAAGCCGCTGGAGGAGCTGTGCTGCCCAGGAGTTCGGCCAGGGTGGGTCTGCTGCAGCCTGCTGGGCACACCCTTGGGCCACTCCAACCTGCCTCCCTCCAGGTGACCAGGCAGGCCAGGCCATGCAGGCCCAGGGCCAACCTGTCTCTCTGGCCAGGCATCTGGCCCATGGCTGGCTAATCTGGGCCCCTAGGAACTTCTGTGCTTTTAAAGGGAAAATTAAAATGCAATATGCAAATCACAAAAAGCATGCCAGCAGCACACCACCAAGCCAAAAAGCAGCTGGGTGGCACTCACAGTTTGGCCTCACTATGACCTGCACAGTTGGACCAATGGCCGGGAGAGCAACCCGCAGTTAGCTGCTGTTCCTGTGCCGCTGGCGGCTGACCCAGTGGGCAACAGTGGACCCAGCCCAGTGAGGCGGCCACAGGGGTGCTGGCATGGGCCCGAGCAGCTAAGGGTATCCCTGGGAGCACTCATGGCCATGCCCACCGGAGCCCCTGTGTCCTCACAGGCACCCCAGCCACTTCCCAAGCCTTGTTCGCAATCCCCTGCTGACCACTGGGGACCCTAGGTCCGGTCTGGCCACCTCCCAGCACCCCGCAGGGTCCCACCCCACAGCCGGGGCAGCTGGTCAGCCCAGCAGCTTCCCTACATGAACTGGGAGAAGGGGTCGCCAAGGGATGAAGCGTGCCAAGCAGGTCATAATCAAGGAACAGGGAGGACACCCGTTCTTTGCAATGGGTTCGGAATCCACCCAGAAGCGCTAAGGGCAAAGACCTGAAGCCGCCCCGGAAGGGAGGTGCCCACTACGGGCAAGACACATCGCTCCCTCCCAGACAGAAAAGTCACAAGACAGCTGCAAGAAGAGCACAGGTGCCACATGGGGATAGCCCTGTTCACGGACCCCGAGCTGCTGACACAACTTCCCAGGGCCTCTTGACAACGGGGAGGTGGGGCTTGCCTAGCAGTGGAGATTTCTGTTCCCATGGGAGCCTCTGGCACGATTCTGGTGAGGTCAGAGCATGAGAAACATGCAGCCGCCAGTGCAGGGCAGGGCCCAGGCTGCTGGTCAGCTGCCCTGTCAGCACAGAGACCCACAGTCACCCCGGCCCCCAGTCTAGGGGTTCAGGGTGGACGGTGGGATGCAAATGTCTTTGGCGACATTTTAAGGGGAGGCTCAGAGTACCCTACAATGTGATTATTTTGAAAGACTCAAAGGAAAAGGTAGCTTTCATTCAGAGGGACACTGGCTGAGCCTGTCACTCCCACAACCTGGCAGGGCCACTGGGTCATGGACAGAATCTGCCCCAGACAGAAGCAAGTGACAGAGGAAACTCTTAGGATAGGGAGGGCTGGGCAAGGTCAATGTCCCCACCCTCAGTGTCTGCCTAGCACCAGGAACAGTGGCAGCCAGGCCGTGGGCAAGGGTTCCCCACTCAGAGGCCATGCCTCATGTGTCCTGAGGTCCCCGATGACAAGCCACAAGGCCACAGCACAGTGGCCCATGCAGCACTCAGGTGGCTCCCATGGAAGCTGCTGAAGAAGGCACGCCCTGCACAGACCCATCAGACCCCACCCGCCACAGCTTGGTAAAGCCAGGTGGAAAGAAGGCACGGGGGCCTAGCAGCACCTTCCAGCACAGGCAGGAAGGGAGGCAGCCTGAGAAGGGCATCAGGGCCTCCATATGCTTCACTGGAGTGAGCTGTGGGGGACGGGGGCGTGCACTGAGTGGTGGGCTTGCCAGGAGGCTCTGGGGACACCAATCCCCTGGTCACACAGAGGTGCCAGGTGATGTGAAGAAAGTGCAGCGCTGGGAAGAAGAGGCAGGCCAGGGAGGAGGGAAAGGTATGGGGCAGAGCCTGAGACACCTCTGCCCACCACACTCGAACTCCCACGGCTCCTCCAGTGGAAACAGGGCGCAGGCCACTGTCGTGAGCACCCCCGGAACTGCAGGAAGATGCCAGCAGCGAAGTCTGCATTTCCAGGAGCACTGAGCCCTGAGTCACTGTGAGTACAAGTTCAGCTGCAGCATGGCTGCCGCCAGCCTGGCCACGACCCCTCACCTGCTCAAACTTCCAGCCGTCAGACATGGTGGACACCATCTGCGTGAGCTCCTCCTCCTGGCATTGCAGCACGCGGTACACATGCTTCACAGGCACCTGCAAGAACAATGGGCACAAGTAAGGGCGGGCCACCCATGTCCCGCTGCTGCCTGTGGCCCCAGCCCAGGTGACCCAGGGAGGCTGAGGTTCACTCTCCAGTTCTCAGCGCAGGGCACGAGGCCCAAAGCAACCCTGAGCACATCCACAAAATCAAAACACGCGGCCTGAACAGCTGCTGTTTTCTGCTTCCTCGTTCGCCTCCAAAAATATTTCTATTTCTAAGTTCCAAAATAAAATGAGTCATGTTCCTGAAATCCCAAGAGCACCTGTGGCTCCACATGACGACACGAGAGCGTCCATTTCTGCTCCGCACGCAGGAACCATGCAGCCCTGAATTCACTGGTCAGGAAAGGCTCTGGCAGGCAGGGCCCTGAGAGCCAGTGGCAGACAAAGCTCACTCCCAGCTACCAGAAGAGGCTCCTGAACTTGCGCAGCAGCCTGGACTCAGGCCTCCTCAAGGCTGAGCTGCTTCCCAAAACTCCATCCACCTCCTAATCCCCCACCTGCCTGGCACACTTGCTATGCCCCTCTAGGCAGCTGTGGTCCTGGAAGTGATGGTGAGCCACCAGGGCCACCCGCCTTCATGGAGCTGCTCCCCAGTGGGCAGGGCGGCCCCATGTCCCAGACACAGTCATTACAGAGGACTCCGGCTGCAGACAGAGCTGGATGGAAACACAGCAGTGAGAAAGGGTTCAGGGATCCTTGGTCCTTGACCTTAAGATGGTGACTCATGCCAGGGATGTATGAGTGACAAAGGCACACAGTGGCCTCGAGGTCACACAACCGAGTGCCTTCTTCTGCAAGACAGTAAGATGCTACTGTGTGTCACAGCAAGACTGGACTGCAAGGACTCTCCCACCTGCACCATTTCTCACCCACCTGTGTCATACGGGCAGGTAGACTGAGGCAGGGAGCACCCACACAGCCCGGTCACACAACAGGGAAAAAAGCAGGCTGGACAAGGTGACCCAGGGTGTGGGACACAGCTCCTGCCCCACAGATAAGGAGCCCCTCCAGATCCCTCAGTGGTGCCAAGGGAACTCCAGCAGGAGGGGGAACTGGGCATGTCGCTAGGTGGCCAGTGGCCCTGAGCGGCCAGGCTAGGAGTCTCTGCATAGGGCCCAGGGCTCTAAGTGGACCGAGACTTCTGATGGCAGCTACAGCCACAGTGTGGCCCACACCCACTCCTGGTGCCTTCCCAAGGATGCTAAGCTGGGGCCGGGGCAGGCTCAGCTCTCAGGGACAAGACTGATGCCCAAGGCCCAGCAGTGGCCCCTCCACAGGAGGTACTGGGCACAGCCCACCAACAACCTGGGCTCCCCGGGCTGCAGAAGGGCTGCGCTAGGTGTGAGAGGTCTGTTTGTGGCGACTCGCCCCTCTTCCCAATAAAACCAAGGTCCTTCTGACGCCTGTGCAGATCCACATGACCCCTCTGCTGTCTCCCTCCAGTCATGCTAGCTGCAGGCCCTTGGCACCCTCTGCTCCCTACAAGATGCCATCCACCTCAGGGTCTCCCAGACCAGCCCTCATGGGGCCCTCCTTCCCTCCACGCGTCTCCCATGCCCAACTCCCTTACAACCATCCTTTGGGGGCTCCCAGAGGCTGGGCCGGGCAGGCTGAACGGATCCTTCAAGGGACCCTGGGGCGAGGCTGTAGACGGAGCTGGCGGGCACTGGGGTGGTGACAGAGGACAAGGGTCTCAGGGCAGGAGAGCCCCAGACTGCAGGACTCATGTGGGAGGCAGCCGATCGGGGGAGTAAGAGGGAGCCATTCCTTCACACCAGCCATAAAAGCTTCTAGCCTTAGTTATTTCTCTTACCTGTGATGTTTTGCTGTCTCGTTCTCTAATTTTGTCCTTTACAAGTTTTATTAACGAGGTGATATTGTAAAATTCTGCTTCCTCCAATACTCCTGGAATAAAGAAAAATAAATTGTCTATACTAAACCAAACGAAACCAAAGAATCCCCTGCAATGAGGACCCATGGCTCGGCCCAGCGTGAGCTGCTCAGGCCCCATCCTAACAGGCTTCCTGCAGACACGTTAGCCCTGCGGGGTTCCAGGATTATGGGCGGAGGGGCTGTGGCGAGAGGGCCGACGTGTGGACTAAATACCTCCAGCTCAGGTCACCCTAGGCAACTTCGAGCAACCTCCAGTGGCCCACCAGGTATGGAGTCGCTGGTTACATGCAGCTCAGTGCATGCCTAAACTGAGGCCACGGCATGCAAGGGGTGGGATCTGGCATTTTCCCTCCAAGCCTGGAGGCCAAGGCTTCCTGCTGGGAACCTGCTCACGGCCACGCCACTGGGTGGGGTGCTGTGTGGGGCTCAGGCCTGCAGCCTTGTGTATATGTCTCAGTCACCTGGCACCTCAGTTTACCCCATTCAAAGGGAAGACTGTGGCTGGCTGAGAGGGTCACTTCCAGCTCTTCCCAAAGTCTGCCATCCTAAATGTGCCGCATTTAGGGACTGCACACCTCCCTTAAGAGCCTTAAGAGCAGATTCCACAGGTCTAGCCTCAGGGCTTCCTCATGGGTGGTCTCCAGACGAACCCACACATGGGACATGGCAGCTCAGGACAACACCCCGCCACCTACATAGCACAGAGCCACACAGGATAGAGATGAGAGCCTCAGAGTCACAGGCTTCCCAGCCCTGCACGGGTCCCGCACAGCCCCCTTGTCCAGCACCGAGGGCGAGTGGCCGCGTCGGAGGCGGGTTAGAGGCGGGCCAGCGAGCCCAGGCGGTTTGTGTCTAGCGCCTGTTTCTGAGCCAATCCCACTAGGGGCAGACTGAGATAAAGTGAAACCTGGACTCAAACGGCTCCATGGCAGAACACAAGGGGCTGCCCAGGCGACCAGAGAGAGCGCATATGAAAGACATTGCCTGCCAAAGAGACAGGAGTGGGCAGCGTGGGTCACAGTCTCAGAGCGGGAGCAGGGCTGGGCCACAGCTCCCGTCACCCCGCGCCCCGCGTGAACTCGGAGGAGGCAGGCAGATACCGAGGCCCAGAGACCCAGAGCAAAAACGGAGTGAGACGCTGCCCAGTACAGACCGATGCACAGACACGGACGCCGGGGAGCAGGGCCATGCCTGCACGCAGGTGCCCAGCAACCCTCAGTCTTCATGGCAAGGCCTCGGGCTGTTCTGAGCCAAGCCAGCACTACAGCACACAGGCAGGCCAGCCTGGGCCCACGCGTGTGGGTGCCGTCCCTGCACCACCACCACTCAGAATGGAACACGGCAGCTGGCAGCAGCAGGCACAGTCCAGGTGATGGCACAGAGATACCACCCTTGGGCTGTCCCTGAGGGAGAGCAGGCCAGGGAACCAGGGCCCTGAGCCACACCGTGGGCATCACCGGGCATGTGCCTCACACACCTGCTCAGACCACCTCAGTCACAGCAGGGAGGAGCCCCTCGCCCCCTTGTGTCGCCAGCTGGAGCCTGCACAGAGGGAGCCCTCCAAGGAGCTGCAGCCGAGGAGGACCCCACAGCCACAGGGTCCCCAGACCTCCCTTCCGGCAGCTGCGCCGCTGCCCGTGGCCTCAGCACCAGAACGTAGGCCCCAGCTTCAGAGTACAGGGCCTGCTCCTCCCTGGGGGCCCAGGCTGCAGGCATCTGCGTCTTAAGTGGAGCCCGTGGCACCTTTGTCAGGCCCTTGCCCCCAAAGCTAAGGCACCTATGCTCAAAAGTCGGCTTACCTTCCTCCGCGAGGTCTTTGTTAATCACCAGTTTGCCATGTCTCAGGTAGTTCAGCACGGGCCCAAAATAGGTGGGGTCTCTGTCGATTAAATAGGCACCTGTTTCGTCCTAAAGAGAGCAGAGCATGGTGAGTCCTCCGTGAGAAGCCGACAGTTCCTGCAGGTCCACCAAGGCCCGGTCACATCAGGAGGCTTCAGAGGCACCAGGTGACCCAGGCCTCTCCCCAACAGACCTGAGCCTGCGGCATCTCGGGAAACCCCTGACGGTGTGGCCACGTCCTGCCACCTACAGCCTAACCCTGACCAGCCACCATCCCAGGTCTAAGTGAGTTTAAGTCTCTCTGTATGGAGACAGCCTGGCTCTGTGTACTCCAAGGTGAGGCCACTGTGCCCTGGACCTCTGTCCTCACAACTGCAAGACCTCTAGGAAAACACACATGAAAACCTCACCCAGATCCTCTGGAGGCTATCGGCCGCTCTGCACCCCCGCCGCCGCCCCAGTGCCTCCAGGACAGCGGGCTTCATATGGGGCCCCTGCCACACTACACTCCTCCCACGTGGTTCAATTCTCTGAGCCCCACAACCTCTGGGCCTATGTAGGACACATCCAGACTCTGTGGACTCGGCACACTGGGCCTGCAGCTGCCTCCACAGCCCTCTCCCAGAGTGACACTGCAGAGCCCTGCATGGCCTGCCCTGAGACCACGTAGACCCTAGAACCCAGCTGAGCCGTGGGGCACCAGAGGCTGAAGGGTGAGCAGCAGGCTGAACCCTTGGTGGGAAATTCCAAAACTGGCTCCTCTGTGGCTGGCCTTATAGCTCTCCGGCCATTTCTTCCCGTGGATTCCTTCTAACTGGTGTGGTTCCTTGAGAAACAGGCCCTGTCTGGGCAGAGGGGAAGGTCAGGGACATCCGTGCCAGGGCAGGGAGGCAGTGGCGTGTGGAGGTGCTGCTCTCACCACTGCACTCTTTGAGTGCTTTCAATGGGAGATTTCCACATCCACAGGAAGTGCCAAGGTCTTAAACCAGGACCTCCAAATCCCACCAGGGTTCAGGTCTTGCTGTGGCCTGACTCGCTTCCACACATGTAGGCAAAGGTCTTGGTGCTCCCAGCTCAAGTGAGTCACGTGCTCCAGATAGGCCTAGCGCGTGCGGGGGCTACTCGTGGCGCCAGCCCAGGCCCCGACAGTGCCTAGCCCATGCGCAAGGGCCTTGGCAGCTCACTGCTGGTGTTAGGGATGTGGCTCGGTAGCCTCCACCCTGATGCAGAAACAACAAAAAATTAAGGAACATGGGAAAATGGGAAACACAAAATCATACAAAATTCAGGATATACTCCTAGGCTCACGGAGACAAAGGCAGCAAGGTCACCTTGGGGAGGTTTAGAACAGCGCCTGGGCCAACCTAGGCAGGGCCCCTGTGCTGCCCATAAGGCCGGCAGCAGGGCCTGCCCAAGCCCCCACAACACAAGGAAGGAAAGATGCCCCGGCCTGGTCACGCCTCTAAGTCTGGGATGAGGAGAGGCCACCACGAAGCCAGCGAGATGCTGCGGGCCGGGCGTGGGGGCGCTCTTCTTCCTGGCTTTCCAGTGCCTTCCACGGCTTACACAACCAGCACAGGCTGCACTTGATTTTCGGGAAGGTTCATGGTGTTTTTTTTTTGTAAAAGAGCCATAATTAAGACTGTTTTCTTGATAAGTCATTTCCCTCGTCTTCCCCGCATCTCACTGAATTGGCATCTGACCTACTTGTGGCCAGGCCCAAGATGGCATTGAGTGGGCCCAGCAGGCTGGGCTGAGCCACCCATCTCCAGGGGTCCCAGCTTTCAGCCGGAGCCACGGGCCGTAGGCCAGGCAGGGCAGTTTCCAAACCACAAAGAAGAGGGTGACCCTGGACACGGGAGCACATGGGAGGCAGCGCCGAGCCAGGGCACACACAGCCCTGGGAGATGGAGAAAAGACCCCGCGGACAGAGCTGACTGCTTGCCCACTCCCCAAGTCCACAGGGCAGCTGCAGATGGACATCTGGTCAGGAAAGCAGTGCTCAGAGTAGTCTGGTAATAAGCTTGGCCACTCTGTTCATCTCACCAGACTCCGGCTGCAGCTCTCCACCATCCATGCTGTTGCCCAGCAAAGCAGCAGGGGCAATGTGGGGGTCCCCCAGCCTCTCAGGCACACGTCCCTAATGCAACCAGCAGCCTTGAAAATGGCAGTGAAGGGCTGGGAATGCTGGCTCACGCCTGTAATCCCAGAACTTTGGGAGGCCAAGGCAGGCGAATTACCTGAGATCAGGAGTTCAACACCAGCCTGACCAACATGGCAAAACCCTGTCTCTACTAAAAATACAAAAATTAGCTGGGCATGGTGGAGGGTACCTGTAATCCCAGCTACTAGGGAGGCTGAGGCAGGAGAATCGCTTGAACCCAAGAGCCCCGCTGCAGTGAGCCAACATTGTGCATTGCACTCCAGCCTGGGCGATACAGCGAGGCTCCGTCTCAAAAAAAAAAAAAAAAGGAAAACCACAGTGAGGAATGAGGGTGGAGACTGGCAAACTCTCACGCCAGATGCTGAACGGAACATAACCCTGCTGCCGCCCACTGCTCCCGCAGCTCCCGGAGCTCCGCACAGAGGCTCGGTCAGCCCTGCGGCTCTCAGTCACTCCCAGCGCTCGGAGACACGTGCCACCAGAGGGGACGAAATCAAGAGGGGGAGGTGCCCTGAGCCAACTCTGCCAAATTGCCCCACAGAAATCTAGACGCGAAGGCATAGAATTTTCTGTGCACCAACATCCGCAATCAACCTAATTAGAAATACTGAGTTTTTACTCTGAAATTATCCGATCTCGCACACAAAAGCTTCACCACTACTCTCTCTTCTGTTTTGTTTTATGCAGATGTGTGGTGTCTTTGGCCCATGAGAGGCCTTTGATGTCACCAATTACTAATGGGGAAACTGAGGCCAGAGAGCAAGGAGGCTTGTCCAAGGCACCCAGATTCGGAGAGCGGGGGGAACCCTGCGCCCTGATCGCCAGGCCTGCTGCCTCCCCACTACCCCTCCCTTCCATTGCTTCTGGGCCTCACCCAGCACAGAAACTGGAATTTGGGAGGTCCGTGCCCCACGCATGACTCAAAGCTTAGTGAGAAGCAGACGTGTGTGGTCTCATGACCTGGCCCTTCACACGAGGTCCAGCGGCTTCTCTGGGAAGAAACATGCTTCAGGTGCACCACAGGGGGTCTTGCCAAGCTGAGGTCGCTGCGGGGTCCTGCTCTGCTCGGCAGGAACTGGAGCCCTCTCAGAAGCAGGGGTCTCAGGTTTCTTGAAAGAAAACTCGGGGGCTGCCCAGGAAGCCCTGCCCTTCCCACAGCACCAGCACCCAGAGGTGGAGACACACCCTGTGGGGGCCTGTCCTGCTAGGGTCAGCCAGAGCTCTGGGTGGCAGCAAGGAGACTGGAAGGGAGAGGCATTCCTGGCCATACACACGGCCTTCAGCGGCCTCTGGCGCATCACCAAAAGCTGACAGGGCTGAGTGTGGCCAGAAGTGGACGTTAACAGAAATTAAGTGCGGCTGGCTGAGTGTGGTGGCTCACACCTGTAATCCCAGCACTTTGGGAGGCTGAGGCAGGCGGATCATGAGGTCAGGAAGTCAAGACCATCCTGGCTAACACGGTGAAACCCCGTCTCTACTAAAAATTCAAAAAAATTAGCCAGGCGTGGTGGCGGGTGCCTGTAGTCCCAGCTACTCAGGAGGCTGAGACAGGAGAATGGTGTGAACCCGGGAGGCGGAGCTTGCAGTGAGCCGAGATCGCACCACTGCACTTCACCCTGGGCGACAGAGCGAGACTCCGTCTCGGAAAAAAAAAAAAAGAAAGAAAAAGAAATTAAGTGCAGCTGCAGGAAGAAAAAAGCGTTCTTGGCATACTCTTTCTAAAAGCTAAGTACACTCACATCTGTAATTTCAGCACTTTGGGAGGCCAAGGTGGGCAGATGACCTGAGGTCAGGAGTTCGAGATCAGCCCGGCCAACATGGCAAAACCCCATCTCTACTGAATATACAAAAATCAGCCAGACATGGTGGCTGGTGGCTCGTGCCTATAATCCCAGCTACTTGGGAGGTTGGGGCAGGAGAATTGCTTGAACCTGGGAGGCAGAGGTTGCTGTGAGCCGAAATCACCCCAGCCTGGGGAACAGAGCGAGACTCCATCTCAAATAAATACATAAATAAATATTTAAAAATAAAAACCAAGTATAAGCATGAGATGAAGATTGCCAGGCACAACCTCTCCTGACTGCACTGGCCTGGCACCAGGTACGGGGCGGGGGCACCACATCTGTCATCTTCGGGAGAGGATGTCACCCTTACTTTACAGAGGAAGAAACTACAGCTCACAGGGACACGAAATCACCCCAAGTCACGAGGCAGGCCCGGGGTGGGCAGAGTCCAACCCAGGCTCCCCAACTCCAAGGAAGATGCTCCGTCACACCAACCCCAGGCCAGAATGTTCTAGGTGCTCTGCAGTCCAGGGAGAGCTGCCCAGTTGACGCCCACGGAGAACAAGCACATCCTGGGAGAGAGATGGCTTGCTGGCCCCTCCGCTACGAGGACCCCTCCCATGGTGCCACGCAGGCAGGTTCTTCCCCAGCCTTTAAAGACCATGCCTGGGGACTGCTAACCTGAGATGTGGAGGGGGGATCTGCTAAAAGAACCAAAGTGCCTACGAGAATCTGAAAAGGAGTCCCTGGGATGCCTGGTGGCTAACAACAGGGCTGGGGAGAGACCAGGCAGCAGGTGCCCCATCATAGCCACTGCTCTCTTCTCTGACCGGGGACCAGCCCTGGCGAGGCTTTAGACCTCACTCTATCTTGACCTTTCAGAGCAAAAACGGCCACACACAATCCGTAAGCAAACGGGCATCTCTGCATTCCTGTAAAACTTTACTTGCAAAAACAGGCAGGTGGGCCAAGTTTGCCTCATCCAATCAACTGAAGGCCTGAACAGAACAAAAAGACTGAGTAAGAGTCAACTCTCCCTCTCTCTGCCTGACTGCTTTACACTAGAACATTGGTCTTTTCAGACTCAGACTGAAAAATCTGTTCTTTTTGGATCTCAAAGCTACTGAGTTTCAGAATAAAACTACACATCAGTTTTCTGGGACTTCAGCTTGTTGACTGCAAATGCACTACATGCATGGTTACGGGTGTAGAAACGCTTGAATTTTGTGACGGAGGAAGGCAGTAAAAAGATGTGGAGTGAGTTAATTATTGAAATACCGTGTATCAAGTGTTCTAAAAGTACCATTTTCTGATGCTGTGAGAGTGCTGTGTCAAGTCATCAAGGATAAGGGGAGATTTTCTGATTAGAGTGGTAAGTAAATTTTAATCCACACAAAAATGAATCAGGTATAAGAAATATAAGGTATTGGAAGGTGAATGAATATAATTTCCAAAGGATCTTAAATTAGTTCAATATAATTATATTATAGGAGTAGAGCTGTCAGATATTAGGAAGTGATAAAAGATGAAGAGAAAAGGAAAACAATTAAGAGAACAAAACCTACATTGTAAGCTACATCAATTCACTGTGACATGATGTAAATACTTGAAAGGTCACTTTTCTTCAGTTGAAAAGTGAATGACATGAACGAATATGTTCAGAAAATTACTTTGAGATTGTTTAGGTAATGTTATCCAGCCAAGAGACAACATACAAGCATAGAAAGACAACACTAAATTTTATGTTTACCTTCTATCTAGAAATAAGCAATACAAAAATTTTGACAATATAATGCATGGATTAGCATTAGAATAAATGTATGTGTAAATATATTAATATTGCAGATGCATGATTAATATTTGCTTTGTACTGATAGGTATGTGCAATGACAAAAATGTGAAAGTCATTGTTATAGGCCAAAATGCACAACATTCCATATGTAATTTAGGTCTCTCAGAGAAGATCATTGGCCTTATCAACAAGTAACAGTTTATATAAGTGTTCAAGCATTGTGAAATATGATCATTCAGTATTAAACACCTAAATTTCAAAAGAGGCCAAGTTCGATGGCTCATGTCTATATTCCTAGCACTTTGGAAGGCTGAGGTGAGAGGATCAGTTGACCCCAGAAGTTCAAGACCAGCCTGAGCAACATAGTAGGACTCTGTCTCTACCACATAAAAATTAAAAACAAAAAAATTAGCCAAGTGTCGTGGCACATGGCGGTAGTCCCAGCTACTCAGGAGGCTGAGGTGGGAGGATCACGTGCGCCTGTGGGATTAAGGATATAGTGAGCCATAATTACACCTGTACTCCAGCCTGGGTGACAGAGAGAGACTCTGCCCCAAAATAAATAAATAAATAAATAAATAAATAAATAAATAAATAAATATTAAAAGAACACTAGACATTTGTTTTATTCTACCAATCCTGAAGTTCAATTAAAACAAACACAGAAATGTTAAAATTAGATAAATTGTATCAATTAAAACATGATATATAATACCTATAAACAAATTTTGTATGTATGTCTACCTTTAAATAAAAAGAGTGTTCAAAGTTTACAAAGGGATATAAAAGACAAAAATGTGAAAATCTTTTATCTTTATGGTAAAATTATAAAGCTATTAATATAAATTAATTTAAATATTTAGTATGCTTAAAATTATTAATAGAATTTTGGATTATCTAGCTGAAATAATACTAAAATTCATTTGGGAATCAGGAATCATTCAAATATAGCCAATAAAATATGGTAAAAAGCCAGTTGAATCATTATTGTAAAAAACATTGCCCAATCCTTTTCTTACTTTTTTGAAAATAATATATTTTAATTGGATCCCAAACAATACTTAAACAATAAAACAAGGGGAAAATCACTTTCTTCTATCTCCTCCTTGAAAGACAGGGGTCAACCAGGGTGTAGACCACGGGCATCTAGGCCAGACAGGCAACTTAAACCTGTGACCCAACAAAGTTATGACAATTGATATTCACTCATGTCCTGTAGCTCAAGATAATGCAAACTGAAAAGAACCGAGAGCTTATTTCCAAGTTGATGATAAAAGATGTCATTTTACTCATAACACTATTTATTAGAGTGTGATCCATGAATCACATGAATCATTATATGGGTTCCCAAATAAAAGTGCAAATTTGGGGAAAGTTCTGTCAAACCTAATTTATTAATATTCTTAGAAGTGAAACCAAGGGATCCACAATTTTAACAAGTATTAAGTGATCATTAAGTACATACTTTTTTCGTTGTTTTGAAACAGAGTCTCTCTCTGTCATCAAGCTGGAGTGCAGTGGCGCAATCTCGGCTCACTGCAACCTCCGCCTCCCGGGTTCAAGCAATTCTCCTGCCTCAGCCTCCCTGGTAGCTGGGACTACAGGTGCACGCCACCACACCCAACTAATTTTTGTATTTTTAGTAGAGATGGGGTTTCATCAGGTTGGCCAGGATTGTCTCGATCTCCTGACCTCATGATCTGCCTGCCTCAGCCTCCCAAAGTGAAGTACATATATATATTTAAGTTTAATTGTATAATTTCCAATTGTATGTCTTGGAGATTTAACAGATTTAGTTTTGTTAATCCCAATACTATGAGTTATGAGTCTTGATAATACCATATAACAGTTTGGTCAAAGGTGGTAAGTAATAAGTTATACTTATTACTTAGGTGGTTTCAGTTTGTCGTCAATTAATAAAGCACGTCTATGTACTAAAAAGATATGACATTACACTTTTCTTAGAATATTACAAATACAGTATTTTAAAAATAATTTTGTTTTTTGAAATATTTATATATAGATGAGGATTGTAATTATCAGTGGTCTTTGTCATCAGAGAGATTTGTCTTTGTATTACTTTTCCATTTCCTCATCTACAGAGGGGCAATAAGTATAATTTTATATAAGACTGTTTTGAGAGTTAAAGTACACGTGGTTCAATGTTTGGCAAATTTTAAGTGCTCAGCCAGTGTTATATTACATACTATCAAGCATATAATACACAAATACACATATGTTAGTTATTACGGTGAGAATAGATGGTTCCAGACAATCACAGTTAATCTTGTCTTTAAATAGTTATTGACAGGCAAAGAAACAACATGTACAATTAATGGCCCTGAAGATTTTAAATGTAAGTTACAAACAAAAACATCCAAGTGTAATCTAAGCATGCATATGTATATATACATATATATAACAAACTAGTTAATTATAGCATATGTATATATGTATGTATGAAAATATAACAAAGATATATTGAGACTTTATTTATCATGTATGTATATATGTATAATTATAGCATTATATGCTATAATTATTGGTTGTAATATTGAATAGTATATCATTGCATATCAGTATTGACATAGGACCCAAATTAGCATATATTTAATTTCTTTTTGTAGTAAAAGTTAACCTATAATTCTCTATTACTTAAAATATCTTTTTGTTACATAAATTTTATTAAATTTATGTAACCTAAATATAGCCCATAGTGATTGACATTGCTATTTTAATTGAAGAACTGCTTATTTATACAAATGGTATTTTTCTATGAAAACCACTCTTGTACCTGTGTTAAAGAAACTGTGGCAACAGCAGTGGCTTGGAAAGAGAAATAAAAAATGTAAACACTGCAAAGCGCTATAGAAGATTAAGTTGAATTTCCATGTCTTCTTAGTTGATATCTCCTGCTTTTCATCTACTCTTTGATTCATTTTTTAAAAAATTCTCAAGTGATCCTGTTTGAATCTCTGGTGTGTGTGTGTGTGTGTGTGTGTGTGTGTGTGTGTGTGTGTGTGTGTGAGAATCTTTGCCTCATCTTTTCTGCATGTACCACATAGCAACAATCCTCATTGTCACATCCCAGCATCCTCTACTCTTTTTCCTTCTGCCACACATGGCAATTATGGAATCAGATCTATCCCTCCTCATGAAAAGCCAAAAGAAAAAATAATCCCTAACCTGTAACAAAGAGATTTATGAAGATCAGCAGGATTAATTATATGAACAGGTAACATTTCAATGGACACTGAATGAATGAAAATAGCACTATTATTAGTAGGAATAGTCTCTGGGTTTGGTAAGATTATAATTAGTAGAGCCTATTTAAGGGTAAAAATCATAAATTTAAATCTAAACCTAATTTTTATTTTGATTTTAATTATTATACGTATAGGTTAAAAAGATAAAAGAAAATATATTTCACTAAACTGTTAATATATAATAAGAAAAACATAGTAACATCTTTTGGCACATTCAGTGTATTTTTTTTCCTTTTTATAAAGAGAATGTATTATGTTACCATAATCATTCTTAGATTTGCGATTGTGTTTTCCTGATAGAATCATCACTTATTACCATTTATTCTGTCAGATAAAATCATTTAGCTTAGCATTCTGTAAATAAGTGAGCTGTCATTTGGTAATATTTTTCAAAAATGTAAATGCCAGTAACTTTTTCCTTCAAAGTCATACTTCTAGTACCTTTGGAATCTTTTATTTTAGAAAGGTGATATAGAATATTTATATTTTTAAAGAATATTGTGAAAATAAAATAAAGATGCACTGAGATACTTAAATTTTTTATCAATACAAACGATTATTTTTTTTCTATATGGATATTTGTAAATGATCATAGAGTCAGGACAATTTTTTTGCAAAGGTCACAAGTTAAAAGTCAGTTATACTTACTAAGATAACTAGATTGCTTTGCTAGTAAAATGTATGAAAATTTTATCATTTCAATGTCTAAAAGAAGATCTTATAGTTGGAAAATAATCAGTCATTTAGGGTAGTATATTTCTAATTAAAAGACATTAACTTAACTTCCTATTATATAGAGTATAGATCCAATTTCAATCTATCTTTCAAGTCCCATTTATAATGGATGTTTCTGATGACAAATTCTGAGACTAATCTCAAATAGTATTTTGTCAAACAAAATGAAAAAAACTATGGAAAGTGAACCTAAAAAAGGCGAAATAGAAAACATCTTCAGGATAGAATCAGACAAACTTACCTAAAAACAGTTTTCATTGCTATTGAGATTTATCTGTCATATGCTCTGAAGTAAAACAGAAAGAGTCCATGGGGAGAAAGAAAATGATTCTTTCATCTTAGCACCTTCTCTCCTATCACTGTGGCTTCCTAATTTTACCAATTATATGAGGTAGAGGTAGAACTAGAGGCAGAGATAGAGAGAGAGAAAAAATATATATTAACACCATAGATAAATTCTCCTGCCCTATTCTCAGGCCCAACTTTAGAGGTAATTGTATTGATCCGATTCTGCTCTTCCTCCTGTGTTAGTTTGCTAGGGCTACCATAACGAACTACTAGATTCTTGGTGACTTAAATAACAGAATGTATTGTCTCTCAGTTTGGAAGACTAGAAGTCAGAGATCAAGGTGTCAGCAGAGTTGGTTCCTTCTGAAGCGCTAATGGAAGGATCTGTTCCAGGACTCTCTCCTTGGCTTGTAGCTGGCCAACTTCTCCCTGTGTCTTCCCTCAGTACCTGTGCCCAGATTTTCTCTTCTTACAAGGATAACAATCTTACTGCATTAGAGCCTACAGTAATGACTTCAATTTAATTAATTACCTCTGTAAAGACCCTGTATAAAAATATGGCACATTCTAAGGTCATCTGGGTTCAGATATCAACATGAATTTTACAGAGACACAATTCAGCCGTTAACTGATTAATCCCCTAATAGCATTGTTCATACAAAAGTTAATAAAGTTGTTATAGAATTTTGTGTTTAATAACCACAAAAATACTTATGAAATACAAAGATTTTAACTTTTTATACTAATCTTCATCTTCCTTGTCTCATATTTTATATGTATTTAATACTATAATTAAAGTTCTATACCAAAGGTTTTATGTTCTATATGGATAATATCTTTCTTGTGCCACCCATGTCCCCTTTATTTTGAAGAGACAGAATCTTTTTGGACACCCAGGCTGGAGTGCAGTGGTGCAATCATGGCTCACTGCAGCCTTGACCTCCCAGGTTAAAGTGATCCTCCTATCTAAGCTTCCCAAGTAGCTTGGACTACAGCCACATCCCCTCTGACTAGATTTTTTAAATTTTTTGTAGAGATGAGGTCTCTTGGTGTTGCCCAGACTAGTCTTGAACTCATGGGCCCACGTAATCCTCCTTCCTCAGCCTCCCAAAGTGCTGGAATTACAGGAATGAGGCACTGCACCTGATCTCTTGCCCTTTTCTCAGATTTGTTTTCCTCTGAATTTCATTTTGATTAGTGGTTGTTCACAGAATAAGTATATGCCTTTTTATTATTTCCATTAAGATAAAAATCCAGTTTCTTCTTAAAGATATTGTACTCTGAGTTGGCTGAATTGTCTGAATTTCTGTGAGAATTTGAACAAAATTATTTCTTAATATGTTGCGGGAAGTCAGGGACCCCAAACGGAGGGACTGGCTGAAGCCACTGCAGAAAAACATAAATTGTGAAGATTTAATGGACATTTATTAGTTCCCCAAATTAATACTTTTATAATTTCTTACACCTGTCTTTACTTCAATCTCTGAACATAAATTGTGAAGATTTTATGGACACTTATCACTTCCCCAATCAATACCCTTGTGATTTCCTATGCCTGTCTTTACTTTAATCTCTTAATCCCGTCATTTTCTTCGTAAACTGAGGAGGATGAATGTTGCCTCAGGACCCTGTGATGATTGTGTCAACTGCACAAATTGTTTGTAGAGCGTGTGTGTTTGAACAATGTGAAATCTAGGCATCTTAAAAAAAGAACAGGATAACAGTGATGTTCAGGGAACAAGGGAGGTAACTGAACTGGCCGCCGGTGAGCAGGACAGAACAGAGCTATATTTCTCCCCTTTCAAAAGCAAATAGGAGAAATATCGCTGAATTCTTTTTCTCAGCAAGGAATATCCCTGAGAAAGAGAATGTGCCCTGAGGGTAGGCCTATGAATGGCCCCCTCAAGGCGTGCCATCTTTTATGGTCGAAACTGAAGGGATGAAATAAGCCCTGGTCTCCTGTAGTGCTCCCAGGCTTATTAGGATGTGGAAAATTCCTGCCTAATAAATTTTGGTCAGACAGGTTGCCTGCTGTCAAACCCTGTTTCCTGATAAGGTGTTATCAATGACAATGCGTGCCAAAACTTCATTATCAATTTTAATTTCACCTCATCCGGTGGTCCTGTGATCTCGCCCTGCCTCCATTTGCTTTGTGATATTTTGTTACCTTGTGAAGTATGTGATCTCTGTGACCCACACCCTGTTCGTGCACTCCCTCCCCTTTTGAAAATCGCTAATAAAAACTTGCTGGTTTTACGGCTTGGGGAACATCACGGATCCTGCCGACATGTGATGTCTGCCCCGGACACCCAGCTTTAAATTTCTCTCTCTTGTGCTCTTTCCCTTTATTTCTCAAACCAGCCAAGACACCCAGGAAATAGAAAAGAACCCACTTTAAACATCAGGAGTGGGTTCTCCCGATAATATATATCACAATACTCAGCATTCTTTCAATTACCTTTTAAAAATTAATTCTATCTTTCCTGGAAGTCTTGCTTTGTTTTCATATTGTTTTTTAAGTTAGGCACCATAATTAACTCTTTATTACTATTATACATTTTACAAAACTATTGACTTAGTCTTATACAATTGTTTTTCCTGTATACAGAATTCCAGTCTTAAATTATTTCCCCACTAGAATTTACAATTAACATCTAATGTTGCCAATTAAAAAAAATGTGGCAACCATGTGAATCTAATTTATTTGTAAATACCTTCTTCTTTATGTTCCTCCTTCCACAGAAATTCATTGCAGTACTCTGATGTAAAGGGCCCTGAAATTTATTAATGGGAATTAGCTTTCATGATGATAGAAGATGAGAAGTCCCAAGATTTGAAGTCAGTGCTAGTTGGAGACCCAGGAAAGCCAATGTGTAGCTCCAGTCCAAAAGCTGGTAGGCTCAAGTCCCAAGAAGAGTTGACATTTAAGTCCAAAAACCAGAAAAGACTAATGTCTCAGATCAAAGTAGTTAAGCGAGAAACTTCAGCCTTTTTGTTCTACTCAAAGCTTTAACTGATTGGATGAGCCCAACTCATTTTAGGAAAGGCAATCTCCTTAACTAAACCTACCAACTCAAATGTCAATCTCATCCAGAAACATCCTCAAAGATACAGCCAGAATAATGTTAGGTCAAGTGTTTAAGTACTGCATGGCCCAATCAAGCTGACACAAACTATTAACCATCATAGGTAGCAAACACACGTTTATAATGTGTTTGTTATTCTTATGATGTATATCATATTATTTATGCAGTTGATTCTTGTTCTTAGCAGTTATGTTCTATAGCATAGTTACTAACTCTGAATTAGTGAATACTAGAACATTGCTTCTAGGGAAACTACAAGCTTAGATTTTTGTGAACTTCTAATCGGAACATTTTATTCAACATATCAATATATAACTTTGCTTTATGTGTGTTTTTCCTTAAAGCCATTTTATGCAATGTAGTGTTGATTCATAAACATTGAACTCATGGTCAACAGCATTATAACTCATGCTTCATTTAAGCTTATCTAACACAAGTACAGTATGTTCTGCATAACTCACATTATATCTGTCTTGTGCTTGGGAACACCAGAAAGCACTTAAGCATTATATTTCAGGTCATTTAAGCAGCAAAATCACCAACAGAAAGTAAAAGATGTAAAAAATGTGATACTACACAGACTGCATAAAGGATATTTAAAAAAAAAATTACAGTTAATATAAGACAACAGAGCTTTGCCTTAACTTCATCTGGGAATGTGTACTCAAGTGACCCAAGTTTTTCACCACTGTACATGTCCATAAATGACTGCAAAAGTGTCTTGAGAGGTGATTTTGATGTTACAAATAAATCTTAGCTAGCATGTGCATTCTCAAATACAGAATTCACAAATAATGAGGCTCGAATGTATATATTACTATTTCATAGGTGCTGTTATAAGCATGTATCTTCTTTAACTTACAATAAACCTGGGATCTACTTAATGTTTTATCTCTGTTTTGGAAACCAGGAAGATTTTGCTCAGAGATGATTAAGTAAATTATCTAGAGGAATAAAGCTAGTCAGTGTGGGATCTAGGAAGGGAATGACTCTGGACACTTGGGCTCCAAAGTCTCTCCAATCTCTATGCCTTTCAAGATCAACTAGAAAATGAGTTCTTTACTTTTACCAAAATATTTGATTCCAAATATTTTATCCAAATATCTAGATTAGAACATGTTACCATAATTTAAATAGCAGACAAATACAAGGATTAGGTCTTGTTAATAATTTGTGGTTAAATACAAAACATTTGTTTGAAAATGTGAAACATGAAAACATAACTTACTATTTTGTAATCAACTCTTTTAAACAATATTATTATTTAGCAATTTATAAAAATTAAACATTTAAATTAGTTGAAAAATAAAGAGTAAGTGTGTGATTATAAGGAAGTTTTGCAAATTTCACCGCAAATAAATTAATAATTAAGCACATTTTAAGGGTGCTTGTTGAATTACCTGCTTTTGTTGTAAGTTGTGATCAAACATGATTTATTTGCTTAGAAGCTTTTTATTAAGTCGTTAGGATGACATAGATAAGGAAACAAACAGAGCTTCTATTTCCAGGCAGCTTCCTCTCTGGCTCAGAGCAGGTGCTTTCATTGCTTTTATACTTCTCCTATGGGTGAGTTCTTCCAGTTCCTGAGGAGGTGGTAATGCGCATCAGTTTCATCAATACCAGCTTCATTCCAAGGAGTGTCATTCTGAAAATAGCAGGAAACACATAAACCATCTGCATTTAAGTACTTGACATTTTGGTGAAATACAACAGCTATACCAAAAACTACAACTGTTTGACTTGAATTCACTTGATTTTTTTTTTCTATTTTTATGAGGCAAAGGTTCAAAGAAAGCACAGTTACTGTTTAATGAAAACAGCAGGCAATGCATTGCACAGAGAACTGCTCTTCTATTCCCATTTGAGAGACCTGAATTTTAAAAACTGAATTCCTCCTTCAAAATCATCCTACTTTTTATTCAAATTTTAAACATTCAGGTTACCAACTGTTTGAAGAATTGAATGAGATTTTCAATTTGAAATTGACATAAGAATCTTTTTTGTTCCAACTGGGAAAAGGAATTCAGCTTGGTGCTTATGAATTTTTATATACAATGTAATAGCTTTTTTAAAGAAGACAAATTCATAATACTATTTTTCCCTCCTTTTTTTCTTTTTTCTTCCCTCCTTTCCATGATCATACTCTTTCCTTTGTTTTATTTCTTTTTTTCCTGCCCTCTCCAACTGGCTTCTCTCCTATAGCATTCAGTCATTTCACTGAGTCATAACTACTTGATTCTCTCATTCATTCTCTGCATATTCATTTCCTGCATATTTTCATTGCAGGCCTAATATGTACCTCTCTCCATTATATGTGCTATGGATAATATTCAAAAGTCTTTGTACTCATGCAGCTTAAGTTCAAGTAAGAGAAAATTATATTAAGTTAAATCAGAAATTTAAGCTGTTTTATTTACATGAATTATATTTTTTCTTAATAATTTATATTATTATAAAGCATTTGAATATATCATATATTTTCCTCACCATCACTACCTGTTTCTAATTTTGAATAAAAAAAATTCAGCATTGTAAATACAACACAAATTTATATATATTTCCTACCACAATGAAATCGAAGGTATATTGCATGGAATTTAGGAAATATATCTGAATTCAGCAGGTCTAAAGCCTCTAAATCAACATAGAAATCTGAAAGTCGCTGGTCTTCTGACCAAACACCAGACCAATGGGTTAGATCCTGAGAAAATGTGGTTCCTTAATGATTTGCTTTATATACAGTTAATTGTCAATCCTTTTATTTTCCTTCTCTCTCTTCCTTTGAAAAGATGTGCATTTGTGTATTACTTCGTTCTCATGCTGCTATGAAGAAATACCCAAGACAGGGTAATTTATAAAAAGGAGGTGTTTAATTGACTCACAGTGGCACATAGCTGGGAAAGCCTCAGGAAACTTAACAATCATGGCAGAAGACATCACTTCACAGGGTGGCAGGAGAGAGAATGAGTGCAGAGCAAAGGGGAAAGCACCTTATAAAACCATCAGATCTCCTGAGAACTCATTAGCACAAGAACAACATCAGGGAAATCACCCTCATGATTCAATTATCTCCACCTGGTCCTGACCTTGACATGTGAGGATTATTACAATTCAAGGTGAGATTTGGGTGGGGACACAGAGCAAAACCATATTATCCTGCACCTGGCCTCTGCCAAACCTTATGTCCTCACATTTCAAAAGACAATCATGCCCTTACAACAGTCCCCCAAATCTTAATTCATTCTAGTATTAACCGAAAAGTCCGAGTCCAACCTCTCATCTGAGATCAGGCAAGTCCCTTTCACCTATAAGCCTGTAAAATCAAAAGCAAGTTCGTTACTTCCTAGATACAATGGCGTGTCTAGTCTCTGCAGCTTTTTCACATGTGCAGTGCAAGCTGTCAGTGAATCTGCCATTCTGGGTTCTGGAGGACAGTGGCCCTCTTCTCACAGCTCCATTAAGCAGTGTCCCAGTGGGGACACTGTGTGGGGGCGTCAACTGCACATTTCCCTTCTGCACTGCCTTAGAAGAAGTGTCCCATGAGGTCTCTGCTCCTCCAGCAGACTTTTGCCTGGACATCCAGGTGTTTCCAAACATCCTCTGAAATGTAGGCAGAGGTTCCCCAACGTCAATTCTTGACTTCTGTGTACCTGAAAGCCCAACACCACATGGAAGCCGTCAAGGCTGAAGCAATGTCCTGAGCTGTACCTTGACCCCTTTTAATCAGAGCTCCATCTGAAGCAGCTCGGACACAGGGCACCACGTCCCAAGGCTGCAAGGGGGCCCTAGGTCTGGCCCACAAAACCATGTTTTCCTCCTAGGACTCCAAACCTATGATGGGTGGCCTGCCATGAAGGTCTCTGACATGCCCCAAGGACATTTTCTCCATTGTCTTGGTGATTAACATTTGGTTCCTCATTACTTATGCAAATTTCTAGCAAGGGCTTGAATTTCTCCTGAGAAAATGGGTTTTTTCCTATTGCATCATCAAGGTGTACATTTTTCACACTTGTATGTTCTGCTTCCTCTTGAATGCTTTGCCACTTAGAAATTTCTTCCACCAGATATCATAAATCATCTCTCTCAAGTTCAAAGTTCCACAGATCTCTAGGGCAGTGGCAAAATGCTGCCAGTCTTTTTGCTAGAGCATATCAAGAGTCATCTTTATTCAAGTTCCCAACAAGTTTCTCATTTCCATCTGGGACCACTTCAGTCAGGACTTCATTGTCCACATCACTAGCAGCATTTTGGTCAAAGCCATTCAACAAGTCTCTAGAAAGTTTCAAACTTTCCCTCATCTTTCTGTCTTTTGAGCCCTCCATGTCTCTAGGAAATTATTAACTTTCCACATGTTTCTGTCTTCTTCTGAGCTCTCCAAACTGTTTCAATCGCTGCTTGTTACCCAGTTCCAAAGTCGCTTTCACATTTTTGGATATCTTTACAGCAGCACCCCACTACTCCCAGTACCAATGTACTGTATTAGGTCATTCTCATGCTACTATAAAGCAATACCCAAGACTGGGTTTTAATTGCTCACAGTTTGCATGGCTGGGGAGTCCTCAGGAAACTTACAATATGGAGGAAGGTACTTCTTCACAGGGCAGCAGGAGAGAGACGTGCAGAGCAAAGTGGGGAAAAGCCCCGTTTAAAATCATCAGATCTCAGGAGAACTCACTATCATGAGAACACCACAAGGGAAACTGCTCCCATGATTCAATTATCTCCACCTGATTCCACCCTTGATATCTGGGGATTATTACAATTCGAGGTAAGTGTTGGGTGTCTGGAGCATAAATATATTTTTTTCCTCCACAGAAAGACCGAGACAACTTTTCATGTCATTTAATTTAAATGTAAAACAAAATTGTTGGTATAAATTGCATGCTTCCTATGAACATATAGATATGTGTATATATCTGTATATATACTGTGTTAATACCACCCTGCAATAGCTTAGTCCCTTTTCATGTATATAATCACAAATTTATTTAATAAACATAAAAACAATGGAATAAAAACAATATTTATATATTTCAAGTCATCAGAAAAAAAGAAACACAGCAAGAATAATTCTAACAGTGGAGTACAAAAGAAGAAACATAAATTTAAAAGAAAGGAAATAGGAAACCTAAAAGCAGAAATTTAATTAAAATAATAGACCTCATAACTGAGACAAAAGCACTTTGGTTAAAATATTTTTACAAAGGCCTCTGACAATCTTTATAAATGTGTTTGGGAATTTTAATTTTTTTCCTTCTCTTTAATTTTAGTAGACTGGGGTTTCTGTAAATTATTCTGTCAAATTATCCTCTTTAAGAAAAAAAAAATTAGTCTAACACATTAGATCTTCTAATAAATGGAAGAATACTCTTTCAGTATTAAAAGTTTCCCACTTTATTTTACATGATTTTTCTGTCTATGTTTAAAATAGTACTGAGGGCTCACAGAAAAGTTCAGATTTTTATAATTAAAAATCTTGTGTTTAAACAATAACATAAGGAATGACAAATTATCTTCCATAGTTCATTTACATTAAGTAGATGCTAAAATAAACTTGAGTAAAGATCTTAATCTCATGATTTTTGAAAGTTACACATGTACACATACATACATAATACAATTCCAATTTTGAACATTAGTAAAAGAAATTGACGTCATACATGAAAAATTTAATGTAAAACCTGTGTATAAATATTTATCATTATATAGGAGGAAATATTAGAAATATAAAAAGGAATATTTATTCTTTGTCAAACCCCAAGGAATCAATTAAATCTGGCTCATGAATATTAACATCTTCTCAGAAAATAATAATTATATTTTAAATATATGTTTTCTATAAAAGTGATGATACTTTAGTGAATATATTTGAGGGTAGGACAGTAAATAATGACAGATACACTAAAATGAAGTAATTTCAGTTATTTTTCTTGTATATTATACATTTAAAATCCTACAGCACAGACTTTAGGTTGAATACAGGAAAATACAATTATATTTAAATATAAAGAAATTAAGCACTAGGATATAGTTATGAAATCACTATGATATAATGCCAATTCGCAATTTGTGCTTTCCCATTGTTTAACAAAGGTTAAGATAACAATTTAGTGTGGAACTGCAAGTGCAAAAATACCTAGGATATTCACATATATGTGTTTTAAATATTTACTAATCTCATATGGTACTTTTTCAGCCTTTTTTTTTTTTTTTTTTTTTTTTGAGACGGAGTCTCGCTGTGTCGCCCAGGCTGGAGTGCAGTGGCCGGATCTCAGCTCACTGCAAGCTCTGCCTCCCGGGTTTTTACGCCATTCTCCTGCCTCAGCCTCCCGAGTAGCCGGGACTACAGGCGCCCGCCACCTCGCCCGGCTAGTTTTTTGTATTTTTTAGTAGAGACGGGGTTTCACCGTGTTAGCCAGGATGGTCTCGAACTCCTGACCTCGTGATCCACCCGTCTCGGCCTCCCAAAGTGCTGGGATTACAGGCTTGAGCCACCGCGCCCGGCCATTCTTTTTCAGCCTTAATATGAATATTCACATATTTCTTACTATAGGTTTATTTTCCTTTACATTTAATTGATTCTTTTCTCCTCCTGGAAGTTTTTTTTTTGTTTTTTTTTTTTTTTTTTTTTTTTTTTTTTTAAGAAGGAGTCTCGCTCTGTCACCCAGGCTAGAGTGCAGTGACGTGGTCTTGGCTCACTGCAACCTGTGCCTCCTGGGTTCAAGTGATTCTCCTACCTCAGCCTCCTGAGTAGCTGAGACTACTAGAGCGTGCCACCTCACCAGGATAATTTTTTGTATTTTTAGTAGAGACAAGGTTTCACTATGTTAGCCAGGATGGTCTCAATCTCCTGACCTCGTGATCTGCCCGCCTCAACCTCCCAAAGTGCTGAGATTACAGGTATGAGCCACCGCGCCCGGCCTCATTTTTAATATATTAGCATCCTGCATTTGTTTCCTATGTCTCCTTACAATCATATATTTTTTTAAAAAATTGTAGTATGTCATCACTTAATTTCAACAACTAAATTTCAACATTCTTTTTTTTTTAACATTTTAAAGTATTTTTTTTAATTATTATTATACTTTAAGTTCTAGGGTACATGTGCACAACATGCAGGTTTGTTACATATGTATACATGTGCCATGTTGGTGTGCTGCACCCATTAACTCGTCATTTACATTAGGTATATCTCCTAATGGTATCCCTCCCCCATCCCCATAATAGGACCCGGTGTGTGATGCTCCTCTTCCTGTGTCCAAGTGATCTCATTGTTCAATTCCCAACTATGAGTGAGAACATGTGGTATTTGGTTTTCTGTTCTTGTGATAGTTTGCTGAGAATGATGGATTTCAGCTGCATTCATGTCCCTACAAAAGGACACGAACTCATCCTTTTTTATGGTTGCATAGTATTCCATAGTGTATATGTGCCTCATTTTCTTAATCCAGTCTGTCACTGATGGACATTTGGGTTGATTCCAAGACTTTGCTATTGTGAACAGTGCCACAATAAACATACGTGTGCATGTGTCTTTATAGCAGCATGATTTTTTCTGTCTTTGAATTTTTTAGGGTGAAAATTAGTTACATAATTGCTTATTGTTTTTATGTGTTCTACCTGTATATCGTATCTTTATATCTACCTAAGAAGTCTTGTTATTTGATTTTTAATGACCTCAAAAGGAGTTCACTGCTTGGATTTTTCTGCAGAGTTTTATTTTAGTAGTTATAATTTTTCTTGGCTTGCCTATATCAGAAAGTTTAGGATACTTCATCAGCCATACTATTGGAGTTTTTCATACATATCTCAGAGAATTGGCAAACTATGACTCTTTAGCATGATATTCTTTTTAAAAGAGTGCAGTGAAAATTATAGTCTATGTCTTAGTCTACTTTGTGTTGTGATTACAGAATGACTGAGACTGAGTAGTTTATGATCAATAGAAGTTTATTTAGCTCATGTTTCTGGAGAATGAAATCTGTAAGAGCATGGGGCAGGCATTTTGTGAAAGACTTTACGCTGCATCATTCTATGGCAGGAGGCTGAAAAGGAAGAAAATGTGAAAGCAAGAGAGTAAGACTCACTTTTTTAAAGCAAGAGAGTAAGACTCACTTTTTTAACAACCCACACTCACAATAATGACATTAATCCATTAATGAGGGTGGAGCCCTTGTTGTCTACTCACCACCCTTAACAATCTGAATTCTTAATGCAGTCACCATGATGATTAAATTTCAACATAACTTTTGGAGGAGCCAGTCAAACCACAGCATTTTAATCTTGACCCTTCAAAACTCATGTCCTTCTCACAAACAAAATGTATGTATTACACCCCAAGAGTCCCAAATCCTTAACTTATTCCAGCACCAACTCAAAAGTCCAAAGTCCAGACTCTCATCTGAATTAGATACGGGTGTGATTCAAGGCACAATTCTGCCTGAGGGAACTTTTATTTATTTGTGAGCTTGTGAAATTAACATGCATGCATCCCGAGTCCAAAAGGGAGAAATAACAAGAAGAAAGGAGTAACTGGTCCCCAAAAGTCCAAAACTCAACAAAGAAAACAACTTCAAGTCTTAAAGATCCTGAATAATTTCCTCTGGCTCCAAGTCTAACATCCTGGGCACAGTGGAACAGGAGTTGGACTCCTAAAACCTTAGGCAGCCCCACCCCTATAACTTTGCTATGTTTAGTTCATCCAGCAGCTCTCATTTGTTGGTATCCTGTGCCTGCAGCTCTCCCAGGCTGATGCTGCAATGTGGTAGCTCTACAGTTATGAGGTCATGATAGTGACCTCACTACTACAGCTAAGCTAGGCATCACCCTAGTGGGGGCTCTCTGTGAGAGAGAGCAACAAGTCACTGACTGGGCCCCTAGGCTGTTCGTGACAACACTGAAAATCAAGGTGAAGGAAGTCATGCCCCCACGGCTCTGCATTCTGCACACCTACAAAATTAGCACCACATGGACTCTACCAAGGCTTATAGCTTGAACCTTCCAGAATGGTGGATGGAGCTGCACTTGGACCCGCTTGAGCTGTGATTGGAGCAACCAAGGAGCTGTGCTAAAATTTGTGGAGCATTACATGGGGTGATTATGGGCAGCTTGTCATAGAGGGTGACCTGGGCCTGTCTCTGCAAACTATTCTGCCTTCCTCCAGTTCTGGAACCGTTATAAAAAAAGCAGCCTCAAAAATCTCAGAAACCCCTTTAGGGACATTCTGCCATTATTTTTATGATCCCTTCTTTCTGTACTAATCTTTTTAGCAGATAGTTGCTTGGCCACGTCCTTGGTTTGTGCTCCTGAGTATGCTCTTTCATTCTGTACAAGACCAGGTTGAAAATATTCAAAATCTTTCCGTGCCATTTCTCTCTTAATTATGAATTGTAGCTTTAAGTCTTTTATGTTATCTCACTTTTTATTTTATGTGGTTAAAGGTATGTAGACAATTTCTACAATATTTTACTTAGAAACTTATTTCACTAGATATTCCCGTTCATTTTTCTGAAATTTCACTTTCCATAAAGCCGTACAGCATGTGCAAAATTCATTAAAGTTCTTTAATACTTCATAACAAGAATGGGCATTTCTCTCTTTTTCAATAAGACATTCCCTTTTTGCATCTGAGACCTTATCAGAATCGCCTTTACTGTCTATGCTTCCACCAATATTCTGATCATGACCACTTAAGTGATCACGTTAGAGAACTTCTTCTCTAAGAAGTTGTAGACTTTCTCTACCTTTTCCATTTACTTCTGAGCCCTCATCAGAATCACCCTTGACACTCCATTCATGGCACTCTGGACTTTTTCTAGCATACTCCTTCAAAGTCTTCCAGCTTCTAACGATGACTTAGTTCCAAAGTTACTTTCACATTTCAAGTATTTGTTATAGTAACAGCCTCACTTCTGTGAACCAGTTTTTTGTCTTAGTTCATTATGTTTTACTCTAAGAGAATACATGAGATTGGGTAATTTATTAACAATATAAGCCTGTTTACTTTATGGTTCTGGAGACATGGAAGTCTAAGAGTGTGGAACTCACATCTCATAAGGACCTTAGTGCCACATCACTCCATGGCAGAAGGCAGGACAAGGAAACACAAGAGCAAGCAACAGAGAGAGGGCCAAACTCACCTTTACATTAACCCATTCTCATGGCAACGAATTCACTCCATTAATAACAATATTAATCCATTAATGAAGGTGGAGCCCCCATGGCCTAATCACCTCTTAACAGTCCTACATCTTAACACCAGCAAGATGGAAATTAAATTTCAACATAAGTTTTGGAGATAGCCTTCAAATCATCGCACCTGGCCATTATAGACCTGTCTATTGAGAATGGTAAGGGGCCTCTTATTTCTGAGGCTACTGTATGTTGTTTGAATACAGACAGCTTTAAAAGCTTGCAAGGATGAATATTCAGAGCAATAATGAAACTGGTATAAATAAGACCACGGACTTTCAGGACGCCAGTGCAAAGCAGGTGAGTAAGTCAGGACTTTTCTAGATCCTGGTAGTATCCATTCAGCAGGACCAGTCTGACCACTTCAAACAGCCTCAGATTCATGTGTTTTCCTTTGATCTGCCATAGAACTTAGCCACTTCAGACTTCTGTTCCTTAGACTCTATTCTAAAACTCGAGAAAATGACACCTAAACACTGTGTCTTAAACTCGAGAACTGAAAGCCTCAGAGATCTCAGAAATCCCTTTGGGGACATCCTGCCATTGTTAGAAATCCACCCTAGACCCTGTTTATAAAATAGCTGGATCTTCTGGTAATGAGTTGGGATTATAGAATCAGAAGAAAGTATACATCCAAAAGTTACCCATATCCGCACTTAAAAAATAGACGCACTCTTGGAAATTCACCCTGCTTTGAATACCTCACATGTGATTTTCCATGTACATATATTAATTCTGAATCATGTATTATTTTTATGTCTTCTTAAGTTGTATACTTAAAGAATAAGTAATATCCTTATAAATGAAGAAAACAATGAAAATTATATTACATTATCTTTAGATGAATGTAGTTTATATATGTGCATCTAAATATAGTCATTCCTCAGTATGCATGGGGTATTGGGTTCCCCAGTGGATACCAAAAGCCTGAGATGCCCCAGTCCCTTATCTAAAATGACTCAGTGCTTGTATGTAACCTATGCGCATTCTATGCACATAATAATTCTAAGTTATATCTAGATTATTTATGATATGTAATACAACGCCTATACATTACTTCATTTGCATTGATTTCACATAATGCTAGGTGAATACATAATTCCAGTTTTACTTTTTGGATCTTTGTGGAATTTTTTCTCCTAAATGTTTTTTTTAATCCATCATTGATTTGAATCCATGAATACAGAACACACAGATGTGAAGGGTCAAATCTGTATGTATTTTACATAGGTGTGTACACACATACTTTATTATAAGAACATTGAAATAACATATATAGGAAGGAATATAATTACTTTAAATTGAATGTGTATGTTTTAGATTGCTTAAATATGCATTCCAATTCAAATAAAATTATGTATAATTATATATGGTTTGAAGTTGTATGTTAATTTAGCTATATTGTAGTGTATGTAAAATTTTAATAATCATCTCTGCTATGCTCACTAGCTTGGAGATTATTTTAAGTAATAATATTGGGTGGACATAGATATAAATATAATTTCAATTCAAAAGTTTATTTTTATCTTCATGGTCCTTTATTTCTGAGTATAGCAATAATTACAAACTGGATTCAAAAGTTATGATTCCTTTCTTTATACAGTCCTTTATTTCTAAACTTAGCCTTAATAATCTAATTTTTTATTGAAAATTAGTCTTTTTTATGAAAAGTCAAGTCTTTAGTTGAGACAAAGAATTATCTTAGTGACAATTCATAATAAAATGAATTTCTGAGTAATATCAAAAGACTTTCTTATGAACTTTCATCAGAAACCCATTACAATCCATTTGAAGAAACTGACATGCAGCATATTACTGTGATTTAGTTTTTTGCATATGAGAATGAAACCTAGCTTCCAAAACTTATTGAAGAAATTGGGAAAATTTTACTTAGACATAAATCTAGAGAAAGGGAAGACAAAAAAAAATCTGAGGTCCCAGGTCTGATAATCATGGGGAGAGGATTATTTGTAAACAAGAAGTTGATGGATTTGTGATGAGCCTGGTGATGGTAACAGCATAATCACTAGTTCATAATGAGAAGATTTTCACAACCACATCAGAATAACTTAGTAAACAGTAAGTTTGGCATTTTAAAAATCCTGTATCTAAATAAAAAAACTCTCATGATGATATTTTTGTATGGCTATACTTCAAAACAAAGCATATATTTATGGAAATAAGTCTATGTTTAAACCCTTTTAATCTTGAGTGCAGTGTTCCACAAAGAACTTACTGCAGGCTTAAATACTGTAGCACACCCAGCTCTAGTGAAGTATAATTTACAAGACAGAAAGGCTAAGATACTCGAAATGATTTAACAAGTACAGGGAAAGTATTTTTGAAGAAATTATTTAACCCATTTGAAACTCATTTTCTCAACTGAAACTTAGAAAATGTAGATTCTGTGAAAATAAATGAAATTATGTTTACAAAATACTATTTCTAGGACATAACAATCTTTCTCTTTCACACACATACACACCCCAGTACAAGAAATAGAAAAAATAAATAAGACGTATTTAAGAATATTATAATTCACATTTGTCTGTCTACCTACAAAAGAGTTACAGCAATTCGCCTGGATTAAATGCCTTTACAATTAAGCTTTATCGGATGAGAGAAGAAAAATTTTAGAAGCAAAATTTAGGTGAAGACCCAGCAGATGAGATCAATATTTCTCTCATTTCTCTATTGCATACTGTTGGGTCTGATTTTTCTTAATATTTTAAATCATATATACTGGCCAGTAATAATGGCATCTACCCACTGGTGGTGATTATTATAGTAACTCAAACACCTTCCTCAAGACTGTTCTTTTCTTAGCATTTGTTCCCCACCTTTTATGGCCCAACTACTTTATTCTTCCTTTTATTTTCTAACACTTCATTTCACTTCTATGTGCATGACTAAACAAACTTATTACGGTCTCTGTAAAAATATATATTTTTGAAGTATAAGGTAATTAGCAGATAGTAATAGAGATTCAAATATGGATATCTTGCCCATTTGTCATGGCCTTGGCATTTTACTGAACCAAGCAGTAGTGTTTTTAAAACTCGCTACACTCAGGAGAGAGTTTTCAGGCTCTTGCTTTCATACCACACACCTGCTATAGGAAGAAACCGATCCCATCAGGACCTGTCACTTATTTTCATTTTTAACCAGGGGAAAAGTACATACAACACTTCCCCTGATAGAGCACAAACACTCCCTGAATACTTGGAAGAACAGTAAGAAATCCACAGAGTAGGAATTCACGTGCTAATTACTTATTTGTACAGAACTTCTAGACCAAAAGAAAATTAGTGACATTTTCTTATTTTAAACTAAATTATCCTCTTATAGAAAAAGTGTATATCTATATCTGGATATATCTGTGCATAGATATACATACATTTGTATAAACACACACATATGTATATACACAAGATTGATGAAGGAATTTGGGAAAAGCATACTTTTTCAAAGTAAGGTGAGACTTGTCATCTATTCCTATCACAAATATGCCAGCAGAGGAAGGGCAAAAAGCCAAGTTATTCAAAAGATGACTATAGTACAAATATGGGCACACTTGATTTTAGAAAAGTATCTATTTCTGTTGGGCCTTTTAACTAATGGCATAAACTTGTTTTCTGTTTTTTTTTTTCCTTCCTGTTTAAAATAGATGAATCAGTACACTTCTTTATGTAACCTCTACATTCACCTTCTATAACCTTTTTCAGTGAGTCATTAGAAGGACTCGCAATAGAATCCTTAGTTATTGAAGGTTACGAGAAAATAAACCTTCCTGCTTTAACATGGTTCAGTGTTCTTTATACATGAGTTGACTCTGGGATGTTTTCCAAATCTTGCATGTAAAATGTTCTCTTTCAATTTTCTATTAATAAAAGTAGTTTTCTTACACCATTCCTTCTTTGTATTGGTATGACAATGCTTTTTTATGTAAATTGACTATTTTCAGAACACTTAATATGATTCTGCTCTTATTTGAAACTTATTTCAAGGAGAATGTTATATAATAATGATCTATAATGTGCAAGGTATAACTGCAGATATATGTCCAGCAGTATAGAACTCTAGTATGAGTTCTGTTAAAATCAGAGCTGCATTATGACACCCAGAAGTCAGTTATGATGGAGCTACACAGGTCTTCACTAATTCTATTATATATTAAGCTGTCTGAATCCTGCTGCACTAATGTGGAGAATAAAAAATAAGTTGATAGAAGCCCAATTTAAATTCAACAACTAATAAAGATAGGATACAATTTTAGTACTGAAAATATTTGCAAATGTGATATGTGAAAAGTCTACTACTCTGCAACTCATTTACATAAAAGTGAGTGATATGTTAGGAGTTTAAGCCACGAGTTTGGCAACTTTTGTGGCAGATAACTTAGGTGAAATTGATGATGTTTTCATTTTCTTATTGTGTAAAAACTGGTAGCTTAGTTCTTTAAAAGTAAAAATGGTAATACCAACTTGACTACTTTAGAAAAAAATAATGTTTATTAAAAATATAAGTAAATAGCAAATTGAGTTAAGGAATTTTCTAAGACTTTAGTTAAAATTCATATCTCCAATCTAGTAAGTGTGAAACAGTATACAAATATTTCTTTGACACAAGTATTTTTGTTGATTTTCTAATTGAAAATTCATCAATAAGAAATACTAAATATTGCTGATTTTATTTTTGATCACAAAATTATGTTATATTTACATAATACATTATTCACATATCCACAAATAGACATAACACACACACACAGAAAAATAAATCCAAAGTTTATAAGCATGTATACAGCAGAAATTTTTATTGCTTATGTTCAATCAATAGATAAGTCAATTGACTGAGGTTTCCCAGTTACTGGGGAAAGTATAATAACTAATCATAGAATAGTGAACAATTTTTTAGTTTTTATATTTCTACTGATTAACTTGCTTTTTTCTAAAAAAAAAGTTTATTCCACTTGTGTTTAATATTCTTAACTGAAATTTATTTTATATGTGTGTAATTATATAAACTGAACTGAGCATTATATAAATACTTAAATATAATACTAAAGTAGAGTTCAATTTTTATGGAAATAGTCACATTTTTCCCAGTGGGACTTTTGCTTCCTTTTGAAAATAAAGTTAGATCTATCTCTCACTCTCCACAGGGAAAGATAGACTGATCTTCAGTAGCTTCATATAAGATCAGAGTCTCCTAAATTTGAACTCCCCTCCATCTCATGTCTTAACCAAAAGTAACCTGTGGTCATCACAGCTTACTTTTGGTTAAGGTTTTTGAACATTCTATTTCTATTGATGTAGCACAGGTTGGCTTCCTATTGTGTCTCATAATCCTAATTAATTGGATTTAAATTAGATATATGTATCTGACTGTCTAATAATAGTTCTGTAATTCATGATATTTTTCATATCTGTGTTTGTATCTTCACAAATACTTTATTTTCTAATTATTCTAATTTACATAAAATCAAACATTCATTCTTATTTCCTTTTCAAAAATTGAAAACAGGCATAAAGAAAATTACCTAGCTTCCTAATTCTACTCCCAGGTTTAAGTGGAAAGGAGTCAGTAACATGCTATGCAATTGTGCAGCACATCATATGTGTGCATGTGCCTGTTGTATATACTGTAAACTCACTAATTTGCTATCATCATGAACCTGAGTATCAGTGTGTGTAACAGACATATTGGGATAAATATTTAAAAGTGTTTTATAAAGGTAAAGTAAATTTCATTGAATGGAATTAAAAAAAAAAACTCCACCTTTGTCTTTGTAAAATGATATTCCTTTCCTCAGAGATTTTAGAACCCTTGCCGTTTAATGGAGAATGGGAGGTTTCTCTGTTTCTCTCTTGAATAATTTTGTTTATTCTAAAGAACTTTTTACTTCCTTACTTCTGAAAGAAGCACTTCTTTTGGGGCTTTTGATGATTTTCTTAGTTTGTATGCATTTAAAATGTCTTTCTTTATTGAAGTTCCTTCTTTATTCTCTTATTTATTCTACCTCTAGAAATCTAAATAATCTGTTAGATATTTTTTTTCTTTCACAAGTTTACTCTTTTACTTCTATGATTTCTGTTGAAAAGTCAGCTATCTTATTAATTCACCTTTGCATTCAATGTTCACCCCTAACAGCTTTTAAAAGATATTCTCTATGCCTTTGGAATTAAAATAGTTTGACAAGTGCTTTGGGAAGTATGTTTATATGTGCCTGATTATGTGTTTGGTTTGCTTTGTAGGGTTAGCTGAGACTCTTGATTCTGTGATTTGATGTCTTTCATTACTAGGAAAATTTTTGATAAACATTTTGTTAAATTCTGTTTCTACTATTTATTTCTCCTTACCTGTTGTGAGAAGCATTTACATATTTTACATTATTACAACTTTGTAGGGTTTCCTCCTTACTCTCTGATCCTAATTATACCTGTTAGTCCTATTGATATGGCCCTTAAATGTATCTGGTGGGTTTTGTTTTCTATTTTTTGTTTGTTTGTTTCAATTCAGATATGTTCCATGGATCTGTCACTGAGTTTAGTAATTCTCTTTCTCTTTTGTCCAGTGTACTGTAAACACAACTCCAGATAGTTTATATTCAGTTATCACATAATCATGAGACTGAATAGATTAGAACTCTCTGTTAAAACTATTGAAATTTTCCATGTTATTTATACTTTTCTTCATTTTTTAAGGTTACTTTGAGATACTTTACGTAAACTTCAATATCTGAATCATCATTTATACATCTGATTCTATATTTGCATTTTTCTTCATTACCATTCATACTTTTCTACCACTTTGCACACAGTGTATGCTAGAAATTTTGTATAGAACAACAGATGATCTAGATGACACTCCCAAAAGATACAATTCCAGTTTTACTCTATTAAAAAGGAAAAATGAGCCTGGTCTATCAAGAGATGATGACTCATTCTATCTTGTCTACCCTGCGATAATACCCCCAGACTTCAGACTAGCTCCTGCTAGAGCTATGACTCTTCACACAGGACAGACTGTGGGAGCATTAGTTCTGTATTGAAAAGATTTTGAGGTTTATGTACAGGGTTCTCAATCCAAAGAGCTTCAAAGATTGCACATTTCTTGAAGACTATCACATCTTTAATGCAGACTCACTCTCTCCACTAGGACTTTATGTACCATTAACTTTGAGGCTGCAGATGCTTTCATATCACCATTTAAAACCTTGTGTCATAGTTCCCAGCACCTCCAGTGTATTTAGCAAATATCTCATATTCTAAAAATGTCCACATTTTCCTCTTTTTCACATCAGAGTTCCACAGCCTGATCTGAACATGATCCTTAGAACTGGAATTACACATTGCAAACAAAGCAGCCAGTAACCCTCAACTCACCATGAGCAGACACACCCTCTGTACAATTTTATTTTAGCACATTTTTGCTGTTTCACACCTCTTTGTTGTCTTCAGAATTTTTTTTTTTTTTTTCGATTTAACTGACTGGTTCTAGCTATTGCAGTGCAGCATTGCCCTTCCATAGTCTAGTGGATGCAACCTATATCCCCATACATTCTAGTGAGAAATTGAAAAGTATGTTTGAAAACACCCAGTTTATAATTCCTGCTTAAGTCCTCAGTCCCTACTATTTTCTTCAGTTCTTCTGGTGTGTCTTGCTACAGATTTCACTTTTATGACATTCCACAACCAAGTAAACCTCTCTTTAAGTCCGAAAATAATTATTACTAATCGAAGTGTTTTTTTTTTTTTTTTTTTTTTGAGACAGAGTCTCGCTTTGTCGCCCAGACTGGAGTGCAGTGGCCGGATCTCAGCTCACTGCAAGCTCCGCCTCCCGGGTTCACGCCATTCTCCTGCCTCAGCCTCCCGAGTAGCTGGGACAACAGACGCCCGCCACCTCGCCCAGCTAGGTTTTTTTTTTTTTTTTGGTAGAGACGGGGTTTCACCGTGTTAGCCAGGATGGTCTCGATCTCCTGACCTTGTGATCCACCCGTCTCGGCCTCCCAAAGTGCTGGGATTACAGGCTTGAGCCACCGCGCCCGGCCAATCGAAGTTTTGATAACAGGGCAAAATAATGTTTGTTCCTAGTCAAAGTTTAATGACAATATTGGCTTTACTGCCACTGAGGCGCTGAGATCCCACAAAGCCCTGTAAAGATCTTATTCTGAAATTTCAGAGATCAGTTTCATCAGCTTTCAGAATGAACCATAGACACTGGTGCCCTGTGAAATCACTTGGGTCGATATGTAATTGAAATGTAAACACCCTCATCTAGTAAGGAGCTTTGTGTCAAGCTCATGGAGGGCTTTATAAACATTGTAGCTCTCACTGCAGTGCTGAATAAATGTAGATACTGCCCTGTAAAACAGTTCCCACTTCTCAGGATTAGGGTATCCTCTATACAAGGCAACTCTTTAGGACCTTTTACTTTTTTTTTTTTTTTTTTTTTTTGAGACGCTGTGCCGCCCAGGCTGGAGTGCAGTGGGCAGTGGTGCAATCTCGGCTGACTGCAACCTCCGCCTCCTGGGTTCAAGCGATTCTCTTGCCTCAGCATCCTGAGTAGCTAGTACTACAGGTGTGCGCCACCACGCCCAGCTAATTTTTTGTGTTTTTAGTAGAGAAGGGGTTTCACCATGGGCTAGGCAGGTATTGGACTTGTGACCTCAAACAATCAGCCTGCGTTGGCCTCCCTCAGTGCTGGGATTACAGGCGTGAGCCACCGCGCCGGGCCAAGTAGGACCGTTTTTATCAGGGATTTTCCACAGTTGTCCTGATGACTTTTTTTTTTCTCCTTTCTATTTATTTTATACCTGGTAAGATAAGAGTTCTCCTCCTCTTTTCTTTTCTCCCTCTAATCTTTATATTTGTCATTTCTTCTATCTCTTATTCTCGGAGGGAGGTGGTTAAGAAAACAAATTCTTCCCTTTGTTTGGAGAGACGTTGAGAAAACAAATTCTCCCCGTCCTTTGCAAAGAGTTTGTTTCATTATTTCTACATTCGTCTCAACTGTGGAATCACTCTCAGCAAATATTTGGACTTAGTTGCCATTTACCACTCCATAGCTGCACCCTTAGAGAAGTACGTAGAGATATTTAAATTTCAGAAAAATATTATTTCCTTAATTTTTGAATTTGTGTTATTTCAGTGTCAAGTAATTCATTCAATTTCAAAGGTGGTGTAAATATTAATTTCTGCTTTATTCTGTATATTTATGGGCTATCGATAAGTCTCTCATACTTTCTCTTTTTGTTGTTTCTTCATTTCTTTCAATTAGGCCTGTATAGTGTCTAATAATAATTCATTTGTCATGAATTAGATGCATATTTTATTCTCTGTTCACTGTCTGATAGATCCAAACCCTTCCTATCTTCCTTCGATTTTAGAGAAGAATAGTTTATCTAAAACCTTCGTCCAGGTTATCTCTTACAGGTTTTTTTTTTTTTTTGAATAATATGAACTCAATGAGCTGTAGCCTATCTAAAAATTAATTTACTTTTCAAGTAACTCTTACCCTTTTCCAACTGCTCATTAAGGTACATTGACTAAAATTGTTATCAGCCAAAATTTTAGCTTCAACATGCCTTACATTAATTATTATTTTTCTTTGCTGTCTTTTAATTTGTTACTCTATCTGTGTATTTTGCCATAAAATGCTGGCACTATGACACTCACAGACCTCTCCTCTCATGAAAATGGCCGTACTTGTATCCTTACCTACAATACACGTCCTCTATTGGAAGTTTAATGAAGTACTGTCAATAATATTTTAAATTAAACAGCCTAAACTTTCCTTGCAAACATATCCAAAACTTACATAAGAAGCCATTGTACATAATAAGACGAATAATGGTAACTTTTGCATTACTATTTGTTTGATACCAGATGATATTCCGTGTAGTATCTCATTACTTCTAAACCACAACCATAGGAAGCAGACACATGATTATTATCATTTTACAGAAGAGGAAGGTAAAGCCCAGATACATTAAATAACATACTTAAGTTCCAAAGCTAATCTATAGGAAACTAAATTTCTACCTGAGTACTTAGACTCCAAAAGCTTTTCTCTTATACTCTACTAAAAGTGATTTCTACTGCATCTCATTTGATATTCTCGGTCAGCGAATGGAAAAAAGACTGATGGGTCTGAGGTAATGGCAATGTGCTTACTTAAGCTTAATGAAGTTAAGATTCCACTTGCTGTCGTGGACTCCTTAATGGTGAAATCAATACATTCCTGGTTTTCCGTGGGCGGCTATTGACATAGTGAATCTATTTTAGCCATTCTGTTAAATAGAAAACACACAAGTAGTACCCTTTAACCTAGTACATCATTACCATCCTATGTAGAATAAAGACATTCATTTTTCCAAGGACGAGAACAAGAAAAAAAAAATGTTTATCATATTATAGCTTTCTTATAAGAAATCTCTCTGTGGAAAAAAAAAAGTCTAATTCTCCTGTACCATGGACTCTGGTTAGTAGTTTTGGAAAGAAAACTGTGTGTGTGTTCATGTATATGAATAATAATTGGTTGACAGAATAACAAGAAAATGAAGGATATTACTGTTTTTAATATATGTTTATTATGTAATATGAGAAATTCAGTTTACTATGACTGGCTCAATACTTATCAGAATGACAATCACAATAATAGGTATCAAAAAGATAATGTTTAAAACTATAATGACTTGTTAACTTTAATATATGTTGTGAAAAAAATTGATTTCAATCCCATGCTAAAAATTTTCTCAGCAGGATACCATTGTCAATTTGATGTTTGAGGAGGAAATGCTGAACAATGAGTCTTAAAAGCCTTCCCACCTTCAAAGGTGGAGAGTAAAGAATGTCCAAAAACCAAGGCTGTATTTCAGAAAGAAAAATATATAATAAAAAAAAATACTGAGTGTGATAGCACTAAACACTATGTAGCTGTGTAATGTGTAAAACTGCAGAAGTATTTCCAAGGGTCACATTAGAGTGATACCATAAAATACATAAAATGAGCTTGAAAACATATTGTTGGAAAACTTGTGTTTCTCAAGAAAGCATCCAGGAGGCCAGACTTTTCTTGGTAACATATAGATCACAGTGAAAGCAGTCAGAATTTTCTGACTTTTCTTATTTATAGATATAAAATTGACTGTCATCCAAATGGCAGTAGGTAAATGGAAACATTCTTCCCTAAAGTGAAAAAAAGTCTTTATTCTGCAGAAAACTCCTGCTTATACAATTACTGCTTAAGAACTAAAAAATGCCCACTATATATGTGCTATTTGGGAACTCATATTATGTCATACTTTTACACCTGTAGTGCTAATTTAATTGCTTATTTTATTCACATAATATTTACAAAAGTGTTTCTATTCCTTACCAAGAATGATTGCTAACACTTACTGGAAGTTTCGAGGTGTCCTTCAACACAAATCCACATCAAATACTCCACAAGTTGACCTACAGATTTTATACAATCCTCATCAAATTACTAGGTGTCTTGCTTGAAGAAAATGGCAAAGTGATCCCAAAATTTATATAAATATAGAAAGGATCAAGAATAGTCAAGACACTTTTTACAAAGAAGAATAAATTTGGGTGACTTGGCCTTCTCAAATTCAAAATTTTCACACAACTACAATAATTGAAACAGTATAGTACTGGCTTGAGGATAGTCAAATATATCAATGAAATGTAATTTAAAATCTAAAAATAAACTCTTAAATGTGTGGTCAATCGATTTTCAAAGAAGGGTTAATTCAATTCAATTAGGAAATCAGTTGATAACAAATATTTCTGAGATTATCGGATAGCCATATGCAAAATAAAGACAAAATTGTGCCAAAAATAATATGCAAAATTCACTTCATATGATTCAGAGATCTAAATGAAAGAAAAACTACTATTAGAAACTTAGAAGAAAATGTGACTAAATCTTTGTAGCCTTGGGTTAGAAAAATTATTCTTGAATATGACACCAAAATTATAAAGTGATCAAATTATAATTAATTCTACTTCATTAAAGTTAAACAAATATTTGAACTTCAAAGCCCAGTATCAAGAAAATTAAAGGACAACCAAAAAAAGAGAGAAAATATTTTTAAATTATGTATTTGATAAAGAACTTTTGTGTAGAATATGTAAACTACACTTACAATTCAATAATAAATATGTAAACAGGCACATTTAAAATGGGCAGAAAATTTGAATATTTTCCCAAAATAATATAAAAATGAGCAGAAAGCACTTAAGAAAATACACAACATTAACCATTAAAAAAATGCAAAACAAAACCACAATGAGATAGCATTTCACACCTAGTGTGAATGGGATGGCTGTAATAAAAAAGACAGATAATAATTACATTGATAATGATGTAAAACATTAGAATCCTGTTATGCTGTTGGTAGAAAATGTCAAATGATATAGCTGTTATTGAAAATCGCTTGGCAGGTCCTTAAAAAAAGTTACACAAACTGGGTGCAGGGGCTCATGTCTATAATCCCAGCACTTTGGAAAGTGGAAGCGGGAGGATTGCTTGAGTCCAGGAGTTTAAGACCAACCTTTGCAACATGGTGAAACCCTGTCTCTACAAAAAATAGCCGGGTGTGGTGGTGTGTGCCTGTAGTATCAACTACTCAGGAGGCTGAGGTGGGAGGATGGCATGAACTCAGGGAGGTGGAGGTTGCAACGAGCTGAGATCACACCATTGCATTCCAGCCTGGGCGATAGAGCCAGACCTTGTCTCCCAAGCAAACAAACAAAAAAGTTAAACATGGAATTATTATATAACCTAGAAGTTCCACACCTAGTTACATATCAAGAGAAATGAAAATATATGTACACATAAAAATGTGTACATGGAAGTTTATAGCCACATTATTCGTAATGATAAAAAATGGAAGCTGTGCAAATGCCCATCATCTGAAAACAGGATAATTAATATTCAGTGTATTCATAAAATGGAATATAATCAGAAATAAAAGGAGGTGAAATACTAACACATGCCCAAACACGATGGCCCTTAACAACATAATACCAAGAGAAATGTGAAAGAAGCCAGTCACAAAGGCCAAAAATTATACTTATCTATTTTTATATTATATGTCCATAATTGAAACATCTATAGAGAAAAAATAATAATAAATTTGTAGTTGCCTAGGGATATGCGGGTTTGAGGGAAATTGGAACAATTAATATCCATAACCTTTTCATTATAATGGGAATGTTTTAAAAGTGATTATATTAATGGCTCCATAACTTTTTGAACATACTAAAAAATGTTAAATTGCACACATTAAATGGGTAATTGTCATAGTAAGTGAGTTATATCTCAAAAAAGCTGTGTAAAAAATAAAACACCTAATTGGAAATGTAATTACACAACAGATTATAATATAATGTATTTTATCACCATTATATGCATAACTACTTTTTATTTTGTCTCAAAAACTGTTTTCTGGACCATAGTTTCAAGCTTCTAAGGGTAACAATGAAACATTATAGTACTCATTATTATATAATACTAAGTACATTACTTACACTATGATGTGCTATCACAATTTTCATTTTACTTAATGTCATGTCAATATTTCACTTCACTTTATCTTTCTCATGATTTTTGCATTACTATTATTATTATTTATGTATGTATGTATTTATTTATTTTTGAGATGGAGTCTCGCTCTGTCGCCCAGGCTGGAGTGCAGTGGCGCAGACTCGGCTCACTGCAAGATCCGCCTCCCGGGTTCACCCCATTCTCCTGCCTCAGCCTCCGGGGGCAGTTGGGACTACGCGCACCCGCCACCATGACCAGCTAATTTTTTGTAGTTTTTAGTAGACACGGGGTTTCACCATGTTAGCCAGGAAGGTCTCAATCTCCTGACCTCGTGATCCGCCTGCCTCGGCCTCACAAAATGCTGGGATTACAGGCGTGAGCCACCGCGCCCAGCCGATTTTTGCATTATTTTAAGTGAGATGATATGCATGGTATGAGTCTGAGTATCATAACATATTCTACATTCTAAGCAGTGATCATTGTAGGAGCTCAGCCCTATATATTATGAGCCGTTGAATGGTGTACCTAAAGCCACTTCAGGTGTGTCAGAACCTAGAGGAACTGTTTACTCATGGTTACAGTTTATTACAATTGAATGGATACAGATTAAAGACAGCCAAGGCCAAAAAAGCATGGAGACAGGTTCAGGAAATGTTCACAGGTAAACCAAGAAGTAGAGGATAATTCGAATCCCTATGGTTCAATGCTTTCATATCTAGAGAAATAATAAAAATAAAGGTAGGAGTGGAGGAAAAAAAGTATCTCTATGGTTTAATGTTTTCCTATCTAAAAAAAAAATAAAGAAAGGAAAGTAGATTGTACATATACAAATACTGATTTTTTTCACCTTTTGGTGGTAGTTGTTCAGTGGATAATGTGTATCTGCGTAAACTGGCAGAAGGGAAAAGCATGGAAAACTTTCTTGACTCCCTGTCTCCACCCAACTCAAAGCAAATCAAATCAATCATCAATCCTGCCAATACTCTCATCTTTGTATTTAAATAGACTCTCCTATTTTGTACTTTTTCACTTTCCCCTTATTATAATCATATTTAAGCTCCCAGCATCAAGAATCTGATTTCCTGCTAGTGTCTTCTCGGGCAGATATATAGAACTATTTTGAGTAACTTTATTTTATCAAAGCAAATGATGACAAACATTTATAAATATAAAATTAATTCAAATAATAATAATAAAAAAAGCTAACCACCATGTCCTCAGAGAGGACAGGCACCAGTGTAACAGAAGGATCCAGAGACCATCTCTCTAGACGTCTAGCTATAAAGCAATACTTCATTGGCAAAATGGAATGTAAATTTTATTTTAAAATAAATAATGCATAAAGGAATAGATGAATGAATATATATACACATACATATATGGAATAAATGGACAAATTAATAGATATGAAAATGGTGTACAGAAGTTACTGAATTCCCATTGTAGCTGTCCATATACAGGAGAGTTTAGTCTGGGTCTCATTTTCCTAAAATATGAGATAATACATATTATTGGTATTTTGAGCACCATTTCAGTTATAAGCGAATTCCCTGACCAAAGCAGTGGTAATTGAATGAAAGCAATTTATAAACTTAAGCATTTATTCTTGTTTTTCTGAGTAAAAAAAATCAAATCCTGAAATATTTATGAGACTAAAACAAACACAATAATCCAACATCTATAATAAACTATGACATGGATCTTTTTATTTATAAAAACAGATGATAATTTTAGACAAATTAGCTACTATTTAGGCAGAATATTTTAAAAATCTGATAATGTTTTACAACTCTTTTTTCACCTTAATTTGGTTTCAGTACCTTTAAGCTATTTGCATTTTCCAGATGTTTAAGGAAGCAAAGCAGCTGGAAGTGGTAAATAAATGCTTCTTAAATTTAAGTAGACCTTAAATAGAGACTTGTTGTAGTATAATTTTAGTTAAATAAATACTTAACAGATTACTTTTTTCTAATCTAAATGGAAAACCAACATCAAATACATATAGAAGCCATGCAATTTTTCATGACTTTTTCAAACTACAAAATAAAAGTTCAAAATTATGATATGACATTTGATTAATTTTTGCATTATTTTACTTTATGATAACTTTTGCTATTGCATGCCAACTGAAGTTGTTTTTCAGGCCAATTAGATTATATCATGTTTTTATTTGTAGGCTTTTGAGAAAGATTATTATAAAATTATTTTGTGTAAACTAAAAATAAATCATATTAGATTTAAATTTCCACTTTTCCTAATTGAGTCTAAAGCATATGATTGACACATAATACTAAATGTGGTATAGTTTCTTAGAATCGTCAAGAACAATGATTTCCTGGAATTAGAATCAGATATATTGATTGTACTGATGCTCAAGAGAAGTGCTGATCAGACATCAATAATTCATACAACTATGGCTGATGGCATATTGTCAGCAAAGAACAGAGCTAGTTAGACATCATCCATACTGTTAGAGCAGTAAATATTATTGTTTTATCTCAGAGCATGCTCTCATCCCCTTCTGTTCTTATGCCCTACACCTACTAATGCAAACATTTGTGTGTGCCATTTCAATCAGGAGTAACATTAATCTTTGTTTCATATTCAAAAATATGATTGTCTTTCATATTCACAGATGACAGCTTTGAGGGTTTTACTCCAAAATGATGTGAATGAAGGAATCAATGCTTTGCTTTTTTTCCTGCAATGATTATTTCAATAATTAATTGTTTTCTGGTTTTTTACAAGATTTGAACTGAATTATTTCAGGTTGACAAAAAACACAGATCTATGATTATCCAGAATTTATTGTTGATAAAATTTTTATGCAGTATTTTTGTATTTGTTTTTCTTTATTATCAATCAGAAACCTTAATTGTTAACTGAATTGTCTCTATGTACAATGTGATTATTCTATAAGTATGCTAATACATTTTTTAAATACATAAACCAAAAGAGTGTTCATTCGCTAAGAATTTGTTTTCAAGTTACATAGAATAAACTTATTTCTCAAAACATTTTGGCTTTTTATCTGGTCAACTTTATATAATAGTTTAAGATTCTCATTTGGAATGGAAAAATTATCTTTCAGGCCAATCATGATTTCCCAACGTGAGCCATGAAAAAATATTTCTTATTAAGTAAAACACCTTAAGTAAATACATTTTGTGTCCCTTTCAAATTTAATTCACTTTTTGTTAACATGTCTATTTTTAATTTTAAAGAGTGTTAAGATTATCTTTAGAAAAATTTTAGGTTCACACTAAAATTTGGAAGAAAGTATAGAGAAAACTCTATACTTTCCTCTAGCTCACATACCTCCTGCTCCCATGCATAAACAGCTTCCGCCACTGTCAGCAAACCCCATTAAAGTGTTATAATTGTTACAATGACTAAGCTTACATTGACACATCCTGATTACCTATAGTCATAGTTTATGGTTCACTCTTGGTGTGCATTCTATAGGTTTGGACAAATGTATAATGATATGATCCCACATTATATACCAAACAGACTATTTTTACTGCCCTGAAAATCTTCTGTGCTCTGCCTATTCATGCCTTCCTCCACTCTAACCAGTGAACACCGCTAATCTTTTTACTGTCTCCATAGCTTTGCCATTTCAAAATGCTAGATAGTTGGAAACATAAATTATGTAGCCTTTTCAGATTGGCTTCTTTCACTTAGCAATATCATTTAAGGTTTCTCCATTTGTTTTCATTGCTTGATAAGTCATTTCTTTTGGGGAGGAAATAATATTCTATTGTCTCAAGATATCCCAGTTTGTCCATTCACCTCTTGAAAGACATATTGGTCATTTCCGCATTTTGGCAATCATGAATAAAGCTACTATAAACATCTGTATGTTGGTTTTTGTGTGAACATACATTTTAAATTATTTTGAGTAAAAAGTTAAAACCATGATTGCTGCATCATATGAAAAGAATGTGTTTACTTTTGTAAGAAACTCCCAAATTGTCTTCCAATGTGGCTGTGCTAGTTTACATTTCTACCAGCAATAAAAATCCCTGTTATTTTGTATTCTTTTCATCATTTGTTGCTGTCAGTGTTACAGATTGTAGTCATTTTAATGGTTGTATAGTCCTATCTCATTGTTGTTTTAATTTGCATTTTTCTTTTTTTTATTTTTATTTTTTATTATTATTATTTTTTTATTATACTTTAAGTTCTAGGGTACATGTGCATAACGTGCAGGTTTGTTACATATGTATACTTGTGCCATGTTGCTGTGCTGCACCCATCAACTCGTCATTTACATCAGGTATAACTCCCAATGCAATCCCTCCCACCTCCACCCTCCCCATGATAGGCCCCGGTGTGTGATGTTCCCCTTCCCGAGTCCAAGTGATCTCATTGTTCAGTTCCCACCTATGAGTGAGAACATGCGGTGTTTGGTTTTCTGTTCTTGTGATAGTTTGCTAAGAATGATGGTTTCCAGCTGCATCCATGTCCCTACAAAGGAAACGAACTCATCCTTTTTTATGGCTGCATAGTATTCCATGGTGTATATGTGCCACATTTTCCTAAAAGTGGGCGAAGGATCTGAACAGACATTTCTCAAAAGAAGACATTCATATAGCCAACAGACACATGAAAAAATGCTCATCATCACTGGCCATCAGAGAAATGCAAATCAAAACCACAATGAGATACCATCTCACACCAGTTAGAATGGCAATCATTAAAAAGTCAGGAAACAACAGGTGCTGGAGAGGATGTGGAGAAATAGGAACACTTTTACACTGTTGGTGGGATTGTAAACTAGTTCAACCATTATGGAAAACAGTATGGCGATTCCTCAAGGATCTAGAACTAGATGTACCATATGACCCAGCCATCTCATTACTGGGTATATACCCAAAGGATTATAAATCATGCTGCTATAAAGACACATGCACATGTATGTTTATTGCGGCACTATTCACAATAGCAAAGACTTGGAATCAACCCAAATGTCCATCAGTGACAGAATGGATTAATTTGCATTTTTTTCTGCTAACATATGCTATGGAGCATCTTTTCGTATGCTTAGTTTCCATCTGCATAGCTTCTTTAATTTTTTTATTAATTTATTAATAACATTCATAATTTTTTCCCATAGGATTCATCAGATTTATTCTGGTAGTGACTGAGTTCATGTAAGTCACCAGCAATTTGGGCAGGTTTTGTATTATTGTTAATTTTGTGAAAGTTACATAAAAAATGAAACTGCACAGTGAGATTATGATGAAAAAAACAAACATTACCACTTCTCCTTTTCCCTCATACACACCATTTCTCACATTAACTCTCATCATATAAAAAAATATTTTTGGACCTTTGAGGGTTATTATTACATTTTCAGAAAATATTTTTCCTGTTTCCTTTTAATCAGTTGTTTTTAAGTGCTGTTTGTTATCTTCGTGTAGTTTTAAAAATGTACATAACATTCTTTCTGGAATCTGTGACTTTTGATACCATCTCTTAATTTTCCACTGTTATGATTAAAAAAAAACTTGCACTCTATATCAACAAAAAAGCTTCACCTTATGTCCATATTTCTTATTCTGATTCCCACTGTGATCACCTCTGTCTTTATTCTATGTTGACAAAACCATGCTTCTACTTTATGACTAAACTTTTCTTTATTCATATGCTGACTTTAGTTTAGAATTCAGATAAAGTGTTTACATTGTTTAGCTATATAAATATAATTTAATATTGAGCTAATTGTCTGTTACGATTAGATTCCTCTCTATTCAATATGCTAGACCTACTGAAATGTATAAAATAATGTTCCTTAAATTAAGGTAAAACTGAGTCTGCTTTTGTACATACAGTGATTTCTCTAACTATACCGCCCTTAGTTTGCTTTATGTTTGGCAAGTGCTATTTTTGTAATGTAGTTTTGATTTGTTTCTTAGCATTTCTATTTCTCTTATTTCCTACTTGGGTCAACAAACTTATCAGTCCTCCAAATTGTTACTGATATCAGTCAGCTTCTTATTAATCCTTCTATTGTTTACATCTGATTTTATATAGATATTCTCAATTGAGGCCACTGATATTGTTTTCTAAGAAGATACATGTCCCTTTCATATTTTACGTTTTCTTAAATTGTATAAATGTTTCTTTGTTATTATCCTTTTGTTCTTGGAATATATTTTTAAATAACTTTCTCAGGAAGATTGAATGGGGAAAATATTAGTTCATGCATGCACAAAAATGACTGACTACATTTTGTCCTCATATACTTGGCATATAGAATACTAGACTCGTCGAGTTAGAAATCACTTTTTAATCAAAACTTTAAAGACATTATACCCTCTCTTGATTTCTATTATCCTCTGTTACTCATTAATGCCAAATACCAGTATGATTATTGTCCGTCAGAGCTGATGTTTTTAAGAACATATATAATGTAAATTATACCATATATTGTATATTTATCTATACTTTCTCAATATGGACAGGGCAGATTAAATTTCCTGTCAGCAGTGTTTTGTAGTTCTCCTTGTAGAGGTCTTTCACCTCCATGATTAGATGAATCCCTAGGTATTTTATGTGTGTGTGTGTGATTATTGTAAATGGAATTGCATTTCTCATTTTGCTCTCAACTTGAATGTGACTGGTATAGAGAAATGCTACGGAATTTGGTAGATTGCTTTTGTAACTTGAAACTTTACTGGCCTTTTAACAGTTCCAGGAGCTTTCTGGAAAAATCATTGGGATTTTCTAGGTATGAAAACGTACCATCAGTAAAGAAAGATAGTTTGACTTATTTTATGTTTAGATGCTTTTTCTTTTTTTCCCCTCTTGCCTGATTTCTTTGCTAGGACTTCCAGTACCCATGTTGAATGGGAGGAGTGGTGGAATTGGGCATCTTTATCTTGTTCTAGTTCTCAAGTGGAATGCTTCCAGCTTTTGTCCATTCAGTATAATGTTGGCTGTGGATCTGTCATAATGGCTCTTATTATTTTGACGTATGTTCCTTCATTGGCTAGTTTGTTGAGGGTTTTATTATAAAGAGACCTCAAATGAGGTTATTTCAGCAATGTTCACGGCAGCTTCATCAGGAAGAGACTTCTTTTTGAGCAGCCACTTTCTTTGTTCATCCACGAGAAGCAACTCCTCATTCTTTCATGTTTTGTCATGAAATTGCAGCAATTCAGTCACATCTTTAGGTTCTACTTCTAATTGTATTTCTTTTGGTATTTCTACCACATCTGCAGTGACTTCCTCCACTGAAGTCTTGAGGCCCTCACAGTAATCCATGAGGGTTGGAGTCAACTTCTTTGAAGCTGCTATTAATGTTGACATTTTGATCTCCTTCCACGAATCACAAATGTTCCTAATGCCATTTAGAATGATGGGTTTTCTCCAGAAGGTTTTCAATTTACTTTGCCCATATCCATGAAAAGAATCACAATCTATAGCCATTGTAGCCTTAAAAGTGTATTTCTTACATAATAAGATTGAAAGATGCAATTATTTATTGATCCATGGGCTGCAGCATGGATGTTGTGTTAGCAAGTATGAAAACAACATTAATCTTTTGGGGTGTCAGGTGTATTGTCAATGAGCAGGAATATATTCAAATAAATCTTTTCTTCTGAACAGGGGTTTCAACAGTAGGCTTAAAATGTTCAGTAAACCATTCCGTAAACAAGTAGGCTGTCACTCAAATTTTGTTCCTTTTCTAGAGCACAGGCGGAGTAGATTTAATATAACTTTTATTTTTTTTAACATGGAGTCTCACTCTATTGCCCAAGCTGGAGTGCAGTAGTGCGATCCCGGCTCACTGCAACCTCCACCTCCAGGGCTCAAGTGATTCTCCCGCCTCAGCATCCCTAGTAGGTGGGATTACAGGCGCGCGCCACCATGCCTGGCTAATATATTTGTATTTTAGTGGAGACAGAGTTTCACCCTGTTTCCCACAGTGGTTTCAAACTCCTGAGCTCAAGCAATCTGCTCTCCTCGGCCTCCCAAAGTGCTGGGATTACAGACGTCAGCCACCACCCCCAGCCAACGTAACTCTTAAGGGCCCTAAACTTTTCATCATAATAAATTTGCATTGGCTTCAATTTAAAGTCACCAGCTATATTAGCCTCTACCAAGAGAGCCACCCTGTCCTTTGAGGCTTTGTAGCCAGACATTGACTTCTCTTCTTTAGCTATGAAAATTCTAAATGGCATCTTCTTCTCATAGAAGGCTATTCGATCTACACTGAAAATCTGTGGTGTGGTGTAGCCACCTTTGTCGATGATCTCAGCTAGATGTTCTGAATAAATTCCTGCAGCTTCTACATTAGCACTTGCTGCTTTATCTTGGATTTTCACGTTATGGAGATTGCGTCTTTCCTTAAACTTTACGAATCAGATTCTGCTAGATTCAAGCATTCCTTATACAACTTTGTCACAGGGAGCCCTAGGGAGAGAGTGGATAAGTCGACGCACAACATCTATCTGTTGAGCTCATAACTCTTTATGGGTCTGGGTTGTGGAGCCAAAAAATAATTTCAATAGCAACATCAAGGATCACTGATTACAGATGACATATTAAAAATGAAAAAGTTTTAAATATTGTGAGAATTACCAAAATGTGACAGAGAGACACAATGTAAGCATATGCTCATAGAAAAATGGTACCAGTAGACTTGCCTGGTACAGGGTTGCCATAAACCCTGGTTCAATTTATTTTAAAAATGCACCATTTGCAAAGTACAAAACAAAGTGCAATAAAATGAGATATGTCTATATTACCTTATTGTTTTATTGTAATTTAAATATTTGAATTATCTATTAATTTATTTGCTGCTAGTATTAACTGAGTTGGGGGCAACTTTTTAAATCTTTGCTCATGTATCTTTTCTCTCATATTGTCGATCTCTCTTGTTTTGCATTACATTATCTTTGAAACATTCTATTTTAAGTAATGCCCTATTACTAAAAATACATTCTTTTAATTTACTATTTGTCAGTTTCCTAGCATTATGTCCTCAATTTGAGAAACAGGACATTCTATATTCTGTTTAAAAATAGAATGATTATTTCTGTAGTTTTGCAATCTATTCTTTACGTTATGTGTTTCCATTCATGTTTTATTGTTTGTTCGTTTATTTTGGCTTTTTGCCTAAAGGTCTTATTCTCAAGATTTAAAGAGATGAGGATATGAAAGCTGACTAGGTGCTCTATGAATCCTGTGTGGACCAATGTTTGCAGAGCTCATATTACTAGTCATTATACATGAGTAACTCAAGCCCACATTACATACTGTATTGCTTCCAAGACAATCATTTAAATAATAAAGGAAAGGTCCCACTGATTTTTTTCTTGACCTAGGACATCTCTTTCTGTTTCTCATTATGTTTGTTGGAGAACAGAGAGGGAAGTAAATGTGTACACATTTTCCTATACAGATCTTAAATTAATTCTTGGATTTTTGCCCAATTTTTAATCCAGTTACCTGTTGTAGCAAGTTTTAATCCAGTTTTAATCCAGTTACCTGGTGAAGCAAGTCTGCAGTCTATACATAATTGCGCTGACATATAAGTTCCTACCTTTTTAACAGCTCTTTTATTGTACATTCAATCTTGTTGTCATTACTTCCATTTAAAAAATTATCCATCTATTTTATAACTTCTCTACGTGTCATATACTGGTATCCTCTTTTATTTCTCTCTAGCATGTTATAGATGTAAATCCTTGTATTTAGTGTCATTTAAATAAGATCTTTGCCACTGCTTAAATAAAAGCAGGCTCACTGGTATGCTCAGTCTTACATTTTAATCTAGAAGGCTTGCAACTCTTTACTGGCAATTCCAATGGAATAAAATAAAAGAATAGCACCTTTCAATTAACCAACATAGGTAAATGTACTCATTTTCTACCATACCTTTTATAATAAAATTTGTAGGGCCACTATTCACAGCACATAAAATTGACTGTGTCCTGTTATGCCATAAGTGGATTAGAAAAATTAATATGATGTCATATTATATTTGTAGTTCCATATATAGCTTATATAGCTCAATAGCATTTTATTTCTATTTAGCAATACAAATAGATAAAATTTGCTTGTTTTTTTTTTTTTTTTTTTTTTTTTTTGAGACGGAGTCTCGCTCTGTCGCCCAGGCTGGAGTGCAGTGGCCGGATCTCAGCTCACTGCAAGCTCCGCCTCCCGGGTTTACGCCATTCTCCTGCCTCAGCCTCCCAAGTAGCTGGGACTACAGGCGCCCGCCACCTCGCCCGGCTAGTTTTTTTTTTTTTTTGTATTTTTTAGTAGAGACGGGGTTTCACCGTGTTAGCCAGGATGGTCTCGATCTCCTGACCTCGTGATCCGCCCGTCTCGGCCTCCCAAAGTGCTGGGATTACAGGCTTGAGCCACCGCGCCCGGCCCTAAATTTGCTTGTTTTAGCTGATCTCTGGAACTTTCACTTGCCATAAAACCCTAAGTTTTTCTATTTTTTTGTTTGTTTGTTTGTTTGTTTTACCTCTCTACATACATCCAGAGTGATTTCACATGCATAAACCCAAAAAGGTGACATCCAAAATCCCTTAAAATTCTAATCCACTTATAGCATAACAGAACACAGTCAATTTATGTGCGTAAATAGTGGCCCTACAAATTTTATTATAAATGATATGGTAGAAAATGAGTACATGTTCAGTTGTACCTACAGAATTTATAATCAATCCTGAATTGAGGAAGTAAAGGGAAAAAAGCAAATTATTTATGTAAGGGCTTCATAAACATAATTTTGTTATTTTCAATCATCCATTGCATGCAAAGTAATATAAAGTATGCTCTTCCTACATACTGAGTGATCATTATTCATTCTCTGGGGCTTTCCTGTTCTGAGAGGTACAGACTTAGGTGATTTTACCAGGTGGTAATTGGATGAATGGCATTTCTCCTACTTGAACATACTGCCCATAATTGCTAGTAGGCCTTCAAGTTCTAGTACAAATTTAGGATGTTAATAAATCCATGTGTTTAGTTTTTGAAGAAAATAATTATTGAAAGTAAATTCAAATCAATACACTTTGAAATATTAGAGATGGCATTTCCAGTAATCATTTCTTTCTGTAGTTAGGAGTCCATCAGATTCTCTTACTTTGGCTGACAGGTTCTTGAACACTGCAATAAATGTGACAATCAATGCCTTAGAGGTCAAAGATACTAGATGTGCATCGAATGGAATGAATTAATGTTATGATAGGAATCTTACGTGTTGCCCTTCTTTGATTACTTGTCTGTAAAGATGAAATAACCTACAGTATATCCCACATTACACAAATACTAAATTATATTTCCACATTACCCCAATTACTAAAATTACATAAAACTAAAAGATTCAAATATTTGGAAAACCTTAATTGTCTTTGATTTTCTTCTCTGTTAGGGACAGAGAGAAATTACTTATTAAAGAAATCACATGACTAAATAGTAAAGTTTCTACATAATCTGGTAAAAAATCCAAGCTCATTTGAAAGTTGAGACAGGCAATTTTTGTAAATAATTTGTCTAAACATTATATACTTAAAATATATTTTATTTTAGAAAATACTTAATGTTGAATGCCAGCATAATATACTAAATTGCATTTGATGTACAAGAAATGGAGTATTAAACAATTATTTAGATAATATAAATCTTAAATATAAAATAAAATAAGCATGAGAACTGTCTGTTCTCTCTAGTATATGTGAAATATTAAAGTTCCCTTTAAATTACTACATCTCATTTTCCTGAAAAATTGACATACTTTGGAACAAATAAATATTTCTTGAGCATCACCTTATTTATTGGTGGAAAAATAAATTTGCTCTAATTATGCTTTAAAAATTGGCAAAAATAAAGTAAAACCTAATCTATTTGCATTTAAATATCTCAAGTATAATAAAGATATTTTAAAACTCATTCATATATGTTATCAAATATGGTAAATACAACACTTTTAAATTATTCTACTTCTATTTTAATGACATTTCATCAGTGGCTCCTGACTTTGCTTAAAATTCCTCTCTGTGTCTTAGCTGATGCATTTTGTAATTATGATTCAGAGCAGAGAATTAAAATTACATCTATGATTTCTTCCTCTGACAAACTATCTCGGTTAACTTTTCTTTCCCTGTAATTACCTTAATGGTTCAGCTGCTGTATAGTTATCCCTGGAAATCTGAGAAACTAGGTAAATGTCTCTTATAATGTTTCCTACTGTAAAAGCTTGTTAACCCAATATCAAGCCTCATTGAAAACTCTGAGTTAGGCAATAATAAGCTGAAAAAGAAAATATGTTTTCTTATAAGCATCTCTAAGTACTGAATGTAACAAATATAATTATGATGGAGGAAATACAGGCATGAAACATTCTTTTTGATGAGTAGAAGATCAAATTTTAAAAAGTAATCTCCCTTCCTCCAGTCTTGGTTAATGGAGGAGTTGGATTTATCCAACCAGAGGTGTAATCTGAAGTGAAACACACAGTGTGTCACTTGGTCTACATATCCGTGCCTCTGCTCATCACCTACATAAGCTACAGTCTTCAGATATTTTGTAAATTCTTCTTGTTTGCCATCCAAATGTAAAAGGAAAGATAAATTCCACCTTTGTGTTGAGAGTCACCAAAATAAATTTAAGTCACAGATAGAGAAAGCACAAAGACAGGAGTGCAATTTTATACTATGATTTTATTATTTGTATAAAACTAAGAAGTTTCTGTCTTTCTGATTATTGAAATAGGCAAAAATATTGTGATCTTAACAATTTTATTGTGTGAAATTAAGAGCAATTAAGTTTTTCAAGTGTAGCATTGGCTAGAGTGAGATTGTATTTGTTATCGAGTCCATCTTCCGTACTTCCAAAATTATTATTAAATTATTTCAGATTAATAGCCTCAGGCAAATAGCATACATAATATAATTCCAGGAAGTGATAAATGTATTACTAAGAAAACTAGGGCAGGACAAGAGTCATGGTGACTGGTGCTTATTTTGGATAGGTTTAAAAGTGAAAACTTCTTTGTGAAAATTAGATATAAGTAGAGATAAGAATGAAATGAGGACAGAGCTGTATAAATGTTGACTGCAATACAATGTTCAGCCAAAGGCAAATGCAAATTTGAGGGCATTTTCTGCCCTTTGTCTCAGAAGGCAGAAATAAAATTAACGTCTTCCAGATACATCAGTGTCAATGTTAACCATATGATAATTTTTCTGAGTCATAAGTTGTCACTTAGACACTGCACTGAAACTCTCCTACATATGGTAAATTCTATATGTGTACGATTACTTATTGTCCCCTATTTTCCTCACCGTGCATTACCATTACCTTTATTCCAAGATCTTTATCTAGATTAATGGCATTACTGTATACTTGGAACCAACAAGAAACTCCTATATATATAGTTTTTGACTCTTAGTTCTCTGCATATTCATTGGACTCTTTTTTTTTCCTCTGATGGTCTATATTCTTCTCCCAGTCTGTTAGCATAAGAAGACATTCACTATATTTATTAGAGTAAATCACATTTAATCAAAAAGTCCACTCCTTAAACCTCACACAAACAAATTGTATTATATTAGAAATTTATGAAGTCTCTATATTACTATTTTTATGGCAGGACTCTATTCTAGCCTGAGCCTGACCCTTGTGTAGCATTGCACGTCTTAGGTCAACATGCATCTTTTATTGGCATACTTAGTCTTTCTGAACTACTGTAAAGCAGCTAGGTCTAGATTCATCCTGCAGAATTACAGGGTACATTGTGTTAGATAATTGTTTAAACTAAAACTTCATTGACTTAATTGCTCAGGCAGACTTTTGATTTATTTTATTTATTATTTTTGTGTTTGTGACAGCGTCTCATTCTATCACCCATGCTGGAGTGCAGTGGTGTGCTTTTGACTCAATGCAACCTCCACCTCCCAGGTTTAAGTGATTCTCCTGCCTCAGCCTCCCAAGTAGCTGAGACTATAGGGGCACAACACCACACCCAGATAATTTTTCTACATTTATCAGAGATAGGATTTCACCATGTTGGCCAGGCTGGACTTGAACTCCTGATCTCAGGTGATCCATTCACCTTGGCCTCCCAAAGTGCTGGGATTACAGTCATGAGCCACCACACCTGGCCAAATTTTGATGTCTTAATCAGAATTTTTTCCTTTTCTTACACGTGAACATAACCTCTAAGTTCTCAATTCTATGATTTTTGTTTCTGATTTGCTTTTCTCCTGCACCAATCTACCTTTGCATTAATATTGATACCAGTGACTGTCATATAAGATGGTGAATTGGAGGCAGTATTAGCATGCCACTGACACTTGGAAAAACAAAACAGTAAATAGAGATTCACACTGTAAACTTTTTTCCAAGAAGCACCGTAGGAAATTAACACAAAAAAGGAAAGAAACCACAAACCATTTGAAAGAAGCAGCAACCAGCAGCCTAAATCACAGCCTGGTGAAAACCTGTAAGTCCCCAGAATGTCAGAGGGAGAGAGACTACCTCCAGAAGATACACCCCATCTGGAGAACTTGGCAATTTAGCTCACAAGGCTTCGAAGGCATGAACCCTACCCAGCACCGAAAGTGAAAGACGGAACAATGGGGAATATAAAAGTAGCAGCAGTGGGAAGAGCCCAGCATGCATTTCCAGTCTCCAGCACAGACTGAGGACGCCATTCCTGATTCTTTGTCACAGGGGAGCTCACTGAAGTCTGCCAGTTAACTCAGCAGTTGCATGTTGAAAATGCTCCCAACTGAAATTCACAATATAACCTCGGGGGATGACAAACTCCTTTGGCCAGAACAGGGAGGCAAGTGGGAAGTGTGCTGCAACCATGAGCACAGGAGCCAGGCACCCTGGCTTTGGGGGTGGACAGGGAGGCACATGGCCTGAAAGCTGTGCTTCTTGTCTCCAAAGGGAAGGCTTATGAGACATCTGGGGCAGTTTTGACTTCTATGCTCAGACACGCAATTTAACTAGCTACTGCTAGCAAACACTGTGGGTGAGAGAAATGCCTTGCCAAGTGTGTGGGAGCTGGATGAAGCTTACCTCACCTTCTATTCACCACTCCCTGCAAAACTCTATTGCAGAGGAGGCAGCTATGATTATTTTTGGAACATTACCCAGTGGCCAGAGAACTGCCTCCCAATGCCCCCAGAGCCCTCTGATTTCCCCGCACATAAAGAGGCAGCACATAATCCTGTCTCACTTAGCTCCCCCTGATTTTGCCCTTCCACGTGTCCTGGTAGCTTAACACAAAAGAAAGAAACTGTAGGAAACCCTGTGGCTCTGCTCATCACCTAATAAACCAGAATACCTCCCCTGGGTAATATAATGCAAGCACAAATCCACCTGCTTCTACCTCAGCTGGTGCTCTTTTGTAAGTGCCACTTCCTGGCTGGAGGTCACCTGACAGACAATTACAGCATCTCAAGGTAGAATAACAATGTATCCATGAAGTAGAAAACTTGTGTGTGTGAGCTCAGTCATCATCATTGTCTGCAACACCCTGGCTAACCAGGAGGTTCTGCGTCTGCGCAAATGACCAGTCCGCTACTACTACAACTGGTATTTGAGAAAGCCAACACACTAAGGCTATTTAAAACCAAGAAATCTCACAAAGCCTATTTCACTCCCTTGCCACATTTATCAGAGCATGTGCTGGTACCTGCTACTGGGACGCTTGAGGACAGATCACATCACTGGATCCCAATGGGCAGCTAAACCCAGAGCAACAGGAACATTTGCAGTTGTTTGGTTCACAGGGACTCCTACTCCTAAGGGAAGGGCAAGTAAACCACATCACGGAAACATCTCATGGGACAAAAGAATCTGGACTGCAGGCCTGAGTCCCAGATTTTTCCTCTGGTGGAAAGTTTCTTTAAGCAAGGCACAACCTCAGTGCTGAGTTAGCAGAGAAAATGTGTAGCTCTACCCACAGACAAGCAGCTCTGGTGCTCATGAAAGTTCTTCAAGAAGACTTATCTTCCCTTTTGTCCATCACTGCAGAAACAACTGGGGCATCTCCCATGGGAGCCTAGCATGGGTGCAAATATAGACAGAGTTTCTGAGACACTTCAGGATGATTGAACCCCCACAGGAGGAACACTCTCCAGATACAGGCTTGCATGAGGGGTAGAGTCATGATTCCTCTCCACTTGGGCATCAACATTCCTGCAGATGTAAAAGGTGTCTGCCTGGTCTGAATAGCCAGAACAATGGGTCAAGAGTATGTCTGGGGAGTGGATAGCTTTCCTACTGGCCTGGCAGGGGAGCTAAGGTAGCTCCTACCCTTCCTTCTGACAAGGCCTTAGTGAATTTCACTGAGAGCTTCCCTGACTGCTTCTGTCAAGGCTGGGACTTTAGCCCCACATTGCATATTGCATTCACCCACCTACTTTAGTCACAAGCAGTTTCCACTCAGGGACACCTCCCCTACTGGCCTGAAGCCTGAACTATTTAACCTAGTGGATAAAATATTGGGGAAAAATAAATTAAAAAGTGCATACCATGGTGGGGTGAGGTGAGCGTCAAGAGACCTCTGCCATTCCAACCCATAGGAGACAGTGGAATTGCTGGCACACTCAACACACATTGCTGCTACAATCATTATCTAAGAAAAGTCATTATAAAAAACAAAAGCAAAAATGAAACTCTATAACCAAGGAACTCACACAGTCTTTACCGCTAAAGTACCAAGACCTGAATTAGGCTGCAATAAACTATAAACATTAAAGTCACATTCTTAAAAGGAAAAAAAACTTTAAAAACATAGTCAAAAACCAAATTTATTAATAATTAAAAGAAATAGCCTGCCCAAATGAGATGAAAAAAATTCTAGTTATATAACAAAATAGGCTTCGATCACATCCCCAAAAGATCACATTAGCTCTACGGCAATAAATCCAAACCAAAATGAAATCTTTGAAATACCACATGAAGATTTCAAAAGATTTGTTATTAAGCTACTCAAGGAGATACCAGAGAAAGATGAAAACCAGCATAAATTAATTAAACAATTCAGGATATGAATATAAGTTTTCTAAAAAGACAGATTAAAAAAATCAGAAGTTCTGAAAATAAAAGACACATTTAGAAAATTACAAAATGCAGTGGAATTATTCAAAAATAGGCTAGAAAAAGTAGAAGAAAAAATTTCAAAGCTCAAAGACAAAGTTTTCAAATTAACCCAATAAGACAAAAATAAAGAAAAAAGAACAAAAAGAAATTAATAAAGATTCTAAGCAATGTGAGATCGTGTTAGCCAAACCTAAGACTATTTGGTTTTCTCAAGGGAGAAGAGAAAGCAAAAAAGTTAAAAAAAAAAAAAAAGAAAACTTATTTGAGGGAATAACTGAGTACAATTTCCTTGATCTTGCTAGAGATTTGGATACTGAAATACAAGAGACCCAAAGAACTCCTGGTAAATTCATCACACACACCAAAAAAGTCTCCACCAAGGCATATACCCATTAGGCTATCTAAAGTGAATATTAAGGAAATAATTCTTAGATCAATGAGATAAAAGTATCAATCTTATAGGAAAACCTATCTGACTAATAGTAGACTTCTTATTAGTAACCTTGTCAACTATAAAAGATTGGGGTCCTGTCTTCAGCTTCCTTAAAAAGCATAACTGCCAACCAAGAATTTTGTATTCAGCAAAAGTAAGTTTTATAAATGAAGGAGAAACAGTCATTTTCAGACAAACACATGCTGAGGGAATTCGTTCCTACCAGGCCAACTCAACAAGAAATGCTAAAAGAAATTTTAAATCTTAAAACAAAAGGTTGATATGCACCAGAATAGAATGTCTTAAAAGCATAAAACAATAACACAATGTAGAAAACAAAGTGTCTAAGTAACAATTAATGTAACTAAACCTCATATCTCAATACTAAATTTGAAAGTAAATGGCCTAAACGTCCCACTTAAAACATACATATTGGCAGAATGAGTAAAGAATCACAAACCATGTCTCTGCTCCTAAGTATGAGAATTTGATAAACTCAAGTTAAAAGAGTGAAAAAAGATATTGCATGGAAATAGAAACCAAAATTGAGCAGGAGTAGTGATAATGGTTTGGCTGTGTGTCTCCTCCCAAATCTCATGTTAAGTTGTAATTCCTAATGTTGGAGGAGTGAACTTGTGGGAGGTGATTGGATCATGGGGGCAGATTTTCCCCATGACGTTCTTCTAGTGAGTGAGTTCTCATGAGATCTCATGGTTTAAAAGTGTGCAGAACTTTCCACCTGGCTCTCACTCTCTCCTGCCTCCATGGTAAGACACACTTGCTCCCCCTTTGCCTTCTGACATTATTGTAAGGTTCCCGAGGCCTCCCAGTTATGTTTCCTGTGAAGCCTGCAGAACTGTGAGTTGATTTTTTCTTCATAAATTGCCCATCCTCAAATAATTCTTCATAGCAGTGTGAGAATGGACTAAAACAGAAAATTGATTCTGGGAGTGCAGCACTGCTATAAAGATATCTGAAAATATGAAAGTGAATTTGGAACTGGGTAGTGGGCAGAGGCTGGAAGGGTTCAGAAGAAGATAGTGAGGGAAAGCTTGGAACTCTCTAGGACTTGTTAAATGATTATAACCAAAATGCTGCCAGTGATATAGACAGTGATGTCCAGGCTGAGGAGGTCTCAGATGGAGATGAGGAACTTATTGGGACCTGGAGTAAAGGTCATACTTGTTAGTGACCTCTGCTTTAGCAAAGAGACTGGTGGCATTTTTCCCACGTGCTAGAGATCTGGGGAACTTTGAATAAGAAAGAAAATAAAGATTATCTGGCAGAAAAATATTCTAAGCAGCAGAGTTCAAGAGCTGATGTGGCTTTTTCTGAAAGCATTCAGTCATATGTATGAACAATGAGATGCTCTGAAATTGGAACTTACATTTAAAAGGGGAGCAGAGAATAGAATAAAAGTTTTGAAAATTTGTAGCCCAGCCACGTGGTAGAACAAAAAAAAAAATTCTGGAAATAAATTTATGCCTGTTGCAGAAATTTGCATAAGTAAAGAGGAGTCAAATGTTAATAGCCAAGATAATAAGAAAAATGTCTCCAGGGCATTTTAGAGAACTTCACAGAAGCCCCTCCCATCATAGGCCTGGAGGTTTAGGAGGGAGGAGGGTAAAACGGTTTTGTGGACCAGACCCAGGGCATTCCTGCTCTGTACACCCTCAGGACATGGAACTCTGCATCCCAGTCACTTCAGCTGTAGTCCTGGCTAAAAGGGGCCAAGGTACAACTCTGGTCATGGCTTCAGAGGGTGCAAGCTTTAAGCCTTGGCAGCTTCCATGTAATGTTGAGCCTATGAGTGCACAGAGTGCAAGAGCTGAGGTTTGGGAACCTCCACCTGATTTCAAAGGATCTATGGAGATGCCTGGATGAAAGGATTGATAAAAGGATCAATCAAACAAGAAGATGTTAGAAACATAAATTTATGTGCACCTAACACAGGAGTGCCCAGATTCATGAAACACTTACTACTAAACCTAAGAAATGAGACAGGCAGCAACACAATAATAGTGGTGGACTTCACCACTCTACTGATAGCACTAAACAGATCATCCAGACAGAAAGTCAACAAAGAAAAAATGGACTTGAACTACACTCTGTAACAAATGAACCAAACATGTATTTACAGAACATTCTACCCCAAAACTCCAGAATATATACTTTTCTCATCAACTCATGAAAGTTTCTCCAAGACAGACCATATGATCAGTCACAACAAGAGTCTCAATAAGATTAAAAGTATCAAAATTACATAAAGTATCTTTGCAGACCACAGTGGAATAAAACTAGAAATCATCTACAAAAGGAACCCTCAAAACTGTACAAATAAATGTAAAGTAAACAATCCTCCTCAATAATTTTTGTGTTAACTATGAAATCAAGATGAACATTTAATAAAGTATTTGAAATAAATGATAATAATGACAAAAGTAATGAAAACCTCTGGGATACAGCAAAAGCAGTGTGAAGAGAAAAGTTTGTAGCACTAAATGCCAACCTCAAAAAGTCTGGAAAATAACAAATTGACAATTGAATGTCACATCTCAAGGAACCAGAGAAACAAAAGCAAACTAAATCCAAAGTTAGCAGCAGAAAATAAATAGCAAAAATCAGAGCACAGCAAAATGAAATTGAAACAAACAAATCAAAAAATAAAACACCAAAAACAAAAAAGTAATTGATATGGTTTAGCTTTGTGTTCCCACTGAAATCCCATCTTGAATCTTAATAATCCCCAGTGTGTCAAGTGCAGGATGAGGTGGAGATAATTGAATCCTGGGGGTAGTTTCACTGATGCTGTTCTTGTGATAATGAGTGAGTCTCACAAGTTCTGGTGATTTTATAAGCATCTAGCATTTTCCCTACTTGCACTCACTTCTCTCTCCTGCTGTCCTGTGAAGACACGCCTTCTGTCATGATTGTAAGTTTCCTGAAGCCTCCCCAGTCATGTGGAACTGTGAGTAAATTAAACCTCTTTTCTTTATAAATTACCCAGTCTCAAGTATTTTTTCATAGCAGTGTGAGAACAGACTAATACAAACAATGAAACAAAAAAAACGGCTTCTTTGAAAAGAAACAAAATTGATAGACCATTAGCTAGATTAGCCAAGAATAGAAGAGACACAATTCAAATAAATTCGATTAGAAATGAAACTGGAGATGTCACAACTGACACCACAGAAAGATAAAATATCATTTGAAACTACTATGAACACCTCTATGCACATAAAGTAGAAAATCTAGAGGAAATGAATAAATTCCTGGAAACACATAACCTTCCTTGATTAAATCAGGAAGAAACAGAAACCATGAACTGACCAATTACAAGGAGTGAGACTGAATCAGTAATTTAAAAATTGCCAACAACAACAACTACAAAAAAGGCAAGGGCCAGGTGGATTCACAGCTGAATTCTACCCGACATTCAAAGAAGATTTGGTGCTGAACCTATTGAAACTATTTTCAAAAATTAAAAAGAGAGGGAATTCTCTCCAAGTTATTTTATGAACTAGTGTCACCCTGATACCTAAATCAGGAAAGAACATAGAACAATAAAGGAAAACTACAAACCAATATACCTGATGACTGTTAATGCAAAATTCTCAACAAAATATTAGCTTACCAAATCCAACAGCACATCAACAACAACAACAACCAAAAAAACCCACAAAAAACAATACACAAGGATCAATTGGGTTTCATCCTAGGAATGCAGGGTTGGTTTAATATATGCAAGTCAAGATATGTGATACATCACATAAACAAAATTAAAAACAATAATCATGTGATTATTTTGATAGATACAGAAACAGCATGCATTTGAGAAAGGCACATCCCTTTATCATAAGAATTCAATAAACTAGGCATAGAAGGGACTTCCCTCAAAATAATAAAGGCTGTGTATGACAAACCAATAACCAACATCATACTGAATGGAGAAATGTTGAAAGCATTCCCTCTGAGAATTGAAATAAGACAAGAATGAAATGATGACCACTTATATTCATCATAGTACTGGAAATCCTAGCCAGAGCAATCAGGCAAGAGAAAGAAATAAAGGGCATAAAATTAGAAAAAATAAAAGTAAACCATTGCTCTTCATTGGTAATATTGCTGTATTAGCCAGGGTTCTCTAGAGGGACAGAACTATATATATATATATACACACACACACACTCACACACACAGTTGGCTACCCTACTTTTGAGATTTTGGAACTCTGACTAGCTTCCTTGCTCCTCAGCTTGCAAACAGCCTACTGTGGGACTTTATGATGTGATTGTGTGAGTCAATACTCCTTAATGAACTCCTATATATATATGAGTTTATAGATTATATATACTATATATTATACGATATATAAACATATTTATGTGTGTGTGTGTATATATATAGGAGTTTATAGATTGTGGATATGTTTGAGTTTATATATGATGGATGACTGATTGGAAAGGGGAAAAGGATTTTTTCAGAGATGATGAAAATTTCCAGTACCTATTTTGTATAATGGCTATATCTTTGTCAAAACTCATCAAACTGAACACTTAAGATCTGTACACTTTACTGTATGTATATGAGTGTATATATATAGTAGTCTATATATGCATGTATATGTATACATAGGTAAAATATATGTATATATATTATACATGTAACATGTATATATGTATATATAATATATGTAACGTGTGTGTGCGTGTATATATAAAACACCTCAGGTTACAAAATCAATGTACACAAATAAGTAACACTGCTATACACTAATAACAACCCAGCTGAGAAAAGAAATAAAACTCTTTTCCTTTTACAATAGCAGCAATTAAATAAATAAAACACTTAAGAATGTACTTATAAACCAACCAAAATACCTACAACCAACTAATCTTTGAAAAATCATATAAAAACATAAATTGGGGAAAAGAAACCCTATTTAATAAATTGTGCTTAGAAATCTGTCTAGCCACATGTAGAAAAATAAAACTGGATTTCTATCTCTCATCTTATAAAAAAATCAATTCAAGATGCATCAAAATCTTAAATCTAGGATCTGAAACTATAAACTCCCTAGAAGATAGCCTAGGAAAAACTTTTCTGAATATCGGTCTAGGCAAATAATTCATGACTACACCCCCAAGAAGCAAATGCAACAAAAACAAAAATTAATAAAAGGGACTTAATTAAACTGAAGCTCTTCTGTACAGCAAAAGAAGTAATCATCAGAGTAAGCAGACAATGCACAGAATGGGAGAAAATATTTGCCGACTCTGCAGGTGACAAAGGACTAATATCGAGAATCTACCAGGAACTAAAATCAGCAAGAAACAAAAAATAAAAAATAAAAAAATCCCATCAAAAGTGAAAAAATGACACGAATAGACATTTCCCAAAAGAATATAGACAAATGACCAATAAACATAGGAAAAATGCCTAACAGTAATCATCAAGGAACTGCAAATTAAAACCACAATCTACCTTATCCTGAAAGAATGGCCATTATTATAAAGTCAAAAAACAGTAAATGTTAACATGGACATGGTAAAAAAGAAATGCTTATATACTGTTGGTTGGAATGAGAATTAGTACAACCTGTATGGAAAAAAAGTATAGAAATTTCTTAAAGAACTAAAGGTTGGTCTACCATTTGATCCAGCAATCCCATTACTGGGGATCTATCCAAGGGAAAATAAGATGTCATTATATCAAAAAGATGCCTGAATGTGTATGATTATTACAGCATAATTCACAATTGCAAAAACTATGGAACCAATCTAAGTGCCCAATGACCAATGGATAAAGAAAATGTGGTATACATACACCATGGAATACTGCTCAGCCATAAAAAAAAGAATGAAATTATGTCTTTTTCAGCAATTTGGACAGAGCTGGAGGCCATTATTCTAAGTAACATAACTCAGGAATGAAAATCAAATACTGTATGTTCTCATTCATAAATGGGAGCTAAGTGTACACAAAGGCAAAATGGACTATGGAGACACGGACAGGAAAGGGTAGAAGGGAGAGAAAGGGACAAAAAGTATATATTGGGTGAAAATTACACTACTTGATGACAGGTGCTCTAAAATCTCAGACTTCACCACTATATAATTCATTCATGTAACCAAAACCCACTTGTACACCAAAAGCTACTGAAAAAAAATATTTAAAAAGAGAGAATGGGACATAAAAAATATGATGATGACTGAAAACATTTCCATTTTTTGTAAAAGACATAAATTTCCAGATCTTAGAAGTTCAGTGAATACCAAGCAGAGAAAAATAAAATGAAAATAGTACTAGGGCACATCATAGTTAAACTATTAGAAACCAAATATAAAGAAAAACTCTGGAAAGCAGCCAGAGAAAAATTGCATGTTACAAGCAAGGGAAGAATGATTTGAAGCATCACTGACTTCTCATCAGAAACTATAAAGGCCAGAAGTCACTGGAATAACATCTTTAAAGTGCTTGATAAAAGCCAGTCAATCCAGAATGCTATGTTCAGTGAATATATCCTTCAATTATGAAGACAAACTAAAGGCATTTTTAGATTAAAACAAACAAAAACAAAAACAAAAAACACCTAAGGGAATTCACTGCCAGCAGATCTGTGTTACAAAGAATGCTAAAGGAAGTTGTTCTTCAGAATGGAAACACAGATCTTCAGGAAAGAATAAAAAACACTTGAAATGATACATATGTGGATAAACATAAATTATGATTTTTCTAATAATTTCTTTAGAATGCATATAATTAATTAAAACAAAAATCATTACATTGTATTGTGTGGTTTATAATATATGCAGATATAATACATTTGCTTCTACAGCAAAAGGATGAAGGAGGTAGGTAATGTACTTATTCTTACTTTTTTTTTGAGATGGTGTCTCACTCTGTCGCCCAGGCTGGAGTCCAGTGGCGTGATCTCTGCTCACTGAAAGCTCCGCCTCCCAAGTGGCTGGGACTACAGGCACCCACCACCACGCCCAGCTAATTATTATTATTATTATTATTATTTTTAGTAGAGACGAAGTTTCACCTTGTTAGCCGGGATGGTCTGGATCTCCTGACCTCGTGATCCACCGACTTCGGCCTCCCAAAGTGCTGTGATCTTACATTTTATGTGAAATAGTCAAAGTTAACAAAGTACACTATGTACACTGTGGAAATATAAGGATGTATAATTCTAGAGCTACTATTAAAAACACAATGCAAAGTCACCAATTAAAAAGCTCATCTATGTTTTAAAATGTAATTGTAAAAAATCCCAGAAAAATTCAACTTCATGCAATAAGGTGGATGAAAGTCAAGACATCCTGAGCAAAAGAAGCCAAACACAATAATAAACACTCCATGATTCTACTCACATGATATTCTACAACGGACGAACTAACAAACTGGATCTTCAGCAAGAAGAAACTGTTGGCTCTTTGGGCGGAACAACAGGGCAACATGATGGATGACTAATTGGAAAGGGGAGAAAGGGATTTTTCTGAGGTGATGAAAACTTCCAGTATCTATTTTGTATAATGGCTACACATTTGTCAAAACTCATCAAATTGAACACTTAAGATCTGTACACTTTACTGTATGTAGCTACACCTCAATTAAAAATTAAGTTGAAAATATATTGACACCAGGCAGGCCTGATGAAAATGTAAGATTGCTAAGTGAATTAATGAGAGACTGCCCTAGGTAAGTAAATAATTTGTAATAAAATATTCATCTAATCTATAACCTATGATCAGGCAAAAGCAAATCATTTGTTATTAAAACAGCCAGTTTTAATAACTTGAAAAAATTCCTGTCTATGCTGTTCTTCCTGCTTTAGGAAATCTCTCTCCCGAGCATACTTCATTTCTGCCAAAATCCTACTCATCTTGAGGTCCTATATCAGTGAGCATATACTCCTAGCAATTTTCTCTTTTATCTCAACCTTCAACATTATAGCACAGTGTGGCTCCCTTATTCTACTTATATGCTGTATTTTAAAAATTTCATATGTATTATTTATTCTAAGGTTAATTTTTCACTAATATCTTTCTCAATTAGTTCCATAGTATTGGCAATTTCTGTGTGTGTGTGTGTGTGTTTTGTTGTTGTTGTTTGTTTTTTTTTTTTTTTTTTGAGACGAATTCTCGCTCTGTCGTCCAGGCTGGAGTGCAGTGGCGCCAGCTCAGATCACTACAAGCTCCACCTCCTGGGTTCACTCCATTCTCCTGCCTCAGCCTCCCAAGTAACTGGGACTACAGGCACACGCCACCACGCCCAGATAATTTTTACATTTTAAGTAGAGACGGGGTTTCACCATGTTGGCCAGGATGGTCTCCATCTCTTTGACCTCGTGATCCGCTCACCTCAGCCTCCCAAAGAGTTGGGATTACAGGAGTGAGCCACTGCGCCTGGCTGGCAATTTCTGTTTTAAAAGCAGCAGTCATTACTACCAGTCTTCCACCATGCCTCATCAATCAGCATTTCTCTCCTGACATGTTTATTTAGGTTAATGGGATTGTTACAAAACAGCTCACTCTAGCAAGAAACCCCTGAAGACACGGTTCTTGACTCTTCCTTCTTCCTCACATTCCTAGACATTTCTCTTTACCTACATTAGTTCATACTTCTCTTCCAACATAGCAAGTTCCTCCCTAGACTGTAAATTCTCTCTAAACAAAGGGTTATGTTTGTTCATATCTATGTAGCCAATGCAACACAATGCTGACTCATAAATTATTAGTTAATTTTAAAAGTTCTCTTATTTTTTTTTTTCATTTCTGTCTACTAACTTGGTCTCTCTAATGTATCCAAAACACATAATTTTATTTCTGCTTTGGTTCTTTTGCAATTCTCGGTTCCCTCTCCCTAGAACATTCCATCACAGGAAAAATATTCAAACAGCTCCCTCACTTATTTCATATTCTTGTTTCCTCCATAGTCTGACATTTTAAAACATGTTCATGAGAATGGGGTGTGAGGTGCTGGTGTGGATATATTCCAGGTAGTAAGTAAGCTCTGTAATGCTTGGGACTTGGTTTATTTTTCAACACCGTAGCTCCAAGTTTTAAGAATGCAGCCGGGCGCAGGGTCTCACGCCTGTAATCCCAGCACTTTGGGAGGCCGAGGCAGGCGGATCACCTGAGGTCAGGAGTTCCAGACCAGCCTGGCACATGGCAAAACCCCGCCTCTACTAAAAATACAAAAATCAGCCAGGCCTGGTGGCAGGAGCCTGTAATCCCATCTGCTCCAGAGGCTGAGGCAGGAGAAGCACTTGAACTCAGGAGGCGGAGGTTGCAGTAAGCTGAGATCGTGCCACTGCACTCAAGCCTAGGCGACAAAACAAGACTCTCTCTCAAATAAATAAATAGAATTTTAAAATAAAATAAAATACATCTGGTATAATGTAGCTGCTCAGTTATTTCTTAAATGAATAAATGATCTTTTAAATAATTAGCTGATTAATTAAGAATTCCCCATTCCCATCTATACAATTACTTCAGCATGCCAGGCACTTCTTAATTCTTCCTTACGTTTTGTGAGGAATAATAGAAAGGGCTCTTAATTTGTATATCCATGAACCAAATTCTACTGCTTAACGCAACTTTTGCAGTCCACATCATCTTCTACAGGGCTGGGAATCTGACTTTTATAAATGTTAAATCAAATTATAATAATCTTCTATTTTAATATTTGTTAAAGTTTTCTAACATCCATGAGATCATTCAAGTATTTTTTTGGGGGGAATAGATTGCTCTTCAAAACATATTTCCAGCCTCATTCTCCAGCTATGATAATCACAGGAATATTCTATGACATAGCCACATTAGACATTTTGCTATTCTGAATGTACGGTTTTATTTATGCTTAGGAACTTTCCCACCAGATGCTATTTGTATCTGGAAGCGCCATTATCTTCTTACTACAGATTTTCTGATATCAATAATGTAATGTCCTTGATTCTATGATGGTAAGTCAAATACAATGCAGATATTAATATAAGAGTACAGTTGTATCATACATTTAAGCAAAACTTGAGGTCATAAGGGGATAACAGGGGCCTTAGTGTTCAAGATTAGAAAGGATCATAAACGCAGAAATTCAGAAACTTTAAACAATGGCAATATAGATTTCAAATAAGTGACACCAAAGTAATGATGTTTTTAAAATTTTTGTTTTTATTTTTATTTGTTTTAAGAAACTCTGAATGTCTCATGGTTTGTAAGGATAGTCAAAAAATAAATTTTATCCAGAAATAAAGCCAAAGTTTGTTTTATATACCTTGATATTTATTGAATACATAATGATTTAAAGTTTTCATAGAAATTCTTACCGGGATATTTAAATTACATAAACATTTTTGGGATTAAGTAACAAAATACTTGTTACATCTTAAGCAAAATTTTTCAATTGAAAAATAATGATTGCCATAGACTGGAGTTCTAATCATCAGTTTACATCCAAATTTTGCATATTTTGTATTCTTTTTATTAAAAGTTCTATAAAAAGTTGGCAGGTATATGAAAGAGAAAATAGAACCTTACAAACTGCAAAAAATATCAGTTTAGTGGCCTGAATCTGCCATCTTGTGGTGTAATAGCTTCATCTCACATTTTACACATATTCTCTAGGCATTTCAAAATATTTTCTTAAATATGGAGTAAGTATAAAGGTTGGCTTTATTTTTCTACATTTGATTTTTAAAAATACTTGAATATATCAATTTTATTGTTTCTCTATGCACACATTTACTTGTTACTGAAAATGGAAAAAAAATAACACACGGAAGACTTCTTTTAATACAATTCAAATTTTTGAAAGTCAGAAAATCAAATTATTATGCTCTTGCAAACTACCCAATTTTTTCTTTCTCCAAGTTACTTTGTTACAGATTCTTGATGTTGGGTTACATTTCGCTGATTTCAGCCTTTTAAGACACATGGGAACACTTAGGACCTATTGATGCTTCTTTGGGTCAAATCGAAGAGTGGAGCTAAAGTATATTGAAGTTATTCAAATACATTCAAACTATACAGATCCCTTATGAATTACTGGTATCACAGCAGAAAGGAAAAGATATATGAAGAAAAATACATAAAAGAACTCATTATCAAAATTATTGTTATAGTCTGTAATAGTATAGAGTAGCTTTCTCAACTGCTGAATAATATTACCAGCAAGAGTAAAAAGTACAATAAAAAAAATGATGACTGAATCTGCTCAGTGTCAAAATTCCCTATTCTAGCATTCTCAGAAGGATCCCACCTAGTGCATGCAGAAAGTGCAGCCACATCTGAAAGGTTCCCTTCTCAATTCAGTCTGAACTCCTCTAAGCCCAGTGTCTGTTAGTTCTCTTTGAAGCTGAGAAAATCTGTGTACTAACAGGTATCAATTTTACCACCCTTTCTTTCTGCACAGATAACTGTGTTCTCACTCCCTTCCCCCTGTAAGGCAAGCTGCCTCTGATATCCTGGAAAATAATTTCTCTTCTACCCTGTTGTTGAGGTAAACCTTCTGACAGATGAAGATGAGTTGGGAATTTGGTACCAGGATCGACACTCAAGTTACTACGGTTCTTTATCGACATGTTCGAGCAGAAGTTATAAGAGTCCTCTGAATCATCCTGAGAATTTTTTTTAGAAAGCATTTGTAAAGATTCTGGGATCAAGGGTGGGTTAAGCTTTGTGATGGTTTCATAGGTGGTCTAGTCACAGCGCTATGCTTCTTCTGGATCTTTGGGTCCCAACACAAGGTGATACTAGACTGTCAAACTGCCACCAGGTAGTCTGGAAAGAACTGTGTAGCCCAGAAATAACTTGAAAACCCAAACTGTAACAAATATTAGTGAAAGAACCAAACTCTGATTTTTTTTTTTTTTTTACACTTAAGTATTTTTCCAAGCCAATACTATCTTAATCAGTGTTGTATGTTCAATTTCAGTGCCCAACATTTGGCCATTTGGATTTGTTCATTGGTAAATCTTTTTTAATATTATTATCTTGCCTCTCTTTAAACAAATCTTTCAAATTTTCGAATTATTTTGGAGGTGAATTTTTTAAAATACCGTCATATAGATTCCTTTGCCTTGATAATGATGTTTGCTACAATGTTGTTGGCCCAGTTGCTCTTTGATTAGTATTTGGGAGTTAAATATAAAAGTAAATACAAAATAATTTTTAGATGGAAAAATCACATTAAAAGCATACTGGGAAATAAGAGTTAATATCACATGGCCAGGGGTTAAAGTATGTTTTTATATTTTCTTTAAAAATGTAAATGCACATTTTTACCACTAAGACATACTAATTGTTTCCTCAGTAAGCCACAACAGAAAAAAACAACTGTTCCTTATTTTATATGGGAATAAATGTATTTTGGCTTCAAATCATGACCTCAATAATCTAAAATATAGAAATCTGAAGTAAGTCAACATTTCACTGTGATCAAAAAGTTTAGCCTTTAAGTAATTGTTGCAGAAAAACAAATTTACTCATTTACTTTACCTTTATTTGTTAATCTCTTATTATAAACATTAGCTTAGAATGCAATTATAGAGTGAACATAAGCATAGCTCTTTTATAACTTTAAAGTTATGCTAAAATATTTTAGCAATAATATAATCATATGAGCAAATAAGGATCCATACATCATTTCTAGGAAGAAGGATTGATTGAATATTTTAAAAATGTCTGCTTTGGGGAGTGGCACCAGGGAAATAGTAGAGTGGGAAGCTCTGAATTCCTGTGTTTCATCAGAAACATAATAAAAATATCAGAAACAGGGCCGGGCGCGGTGGCTCAAGCCTGTAATCCCAGCACTTTGGGACGCCGAGACGGGCGGATCACGAGGTCAGGAGATCGAGATTATCCTGGCTAACACAGTGAAACCACGTCTCTACTAAAAAAAAACAAAATACAAAAAACTAGCCGGCCGTGGTGGTGGACGCCTGTAGTCCCAGCTACTCCGGAGGCTGAGGCAGGACAATGGCGCGAACCCGGGAGGCGGAACTTGCAGTAAGCTGAGATCCGGCCACTGCACTCCAGCCTGGGGGACAAAGCGAGACTCCGTCTCAAAAAAAAAAAAAAAAAAAATCAGAAACACTGAGAACTCTGTCTTAAGTTTGTGAAACAGTCAAAGTCTTAAGTGAATGCAGAGTAAATAAAAGTCAGGTAAATATTCCCCTGGAATGCAAGGAAATCTTAGCCAAAACAAGCCTAAACCTAGAATAATAAAAATAGCAAATCCTGGGGAAAGGGAATCTCTGATTACCAGAGTTAGTCCATTAAAATTTAGAAATGTCCAGTTTTCAACCAAAAAATAATAAAGCCATACAAAGAAATCAGAAACTACTGGACACTCAAAGGAAAAAGTAATTCACAGAAGTAGGCCCTGAACAGGCACAAACATTGGACTTTCTATACAAAGACTTTAAATCAAATGTTTTAAAATCGTTCAAAGTGCTAAAGAAAAGTATAGAGAAGAACAAAAGGAAAACAGCAAAATAATACATGTGATAACAATATCAAAATAAAGATATAAATTATATAAAGGATCCAAATAGAATTTCTGGCGCAGATAAGAAAAGTATAATATACTTCTCTCTAGAGATGTATAATAACTGAAACACAAACTTTGCAAGAGAGTTTCAACAGCAGAACGAGCAATCAGGAGAAATAATCAGTGAACTTAAAGAGAGACAATAGTATTTTTGCAGTGTGAGAAACAGAAAGAAAAAAGATTTTTTTTAAAATGAGCTGATCATAAGAGACCTGTGGAACATTATAAAGAAGGCCAATGTATTCATTATGGGAGTCCCAGAAAGAAGACTATGAGAAAATAAGGTGGAAAGACTATTTTAAGAAATAATGGCTGACAATTTCCCAAATTTAATGAAGAACATGAAACTACACATTAAAAATGTTCAGCAAATTTCAGGCAAAATATAGTCAAATCATTGAAAGTTAAACACAGAAAAAGCTTAAAAACAACATGAGAGAGGTAAGTCACGAAATATTTTTGATATAATTAACCACAGATTTATTATTGGAAACAATGGAGGACAGAGGCAGTGGGTTGATATAAAATACTGTAAATAGTCTGGGGTTTGGGGTAACAAAACTGTCAACCTAGAATTCTACACACAGCAAAACTGTCCTTCAAGTATTAAAAAAAAATTGCTAAGGAAACTTGTTACTAATTTACCTTACAAGGAATGCTAAAGGGAATTCATCTAGTTGAAATAAAAGGACCCCAGACAGTGGTTTGAAGCAATATGAGGAAATTAAGAACATTGGTGTAGGTAGCTATGCAGGTAAGTAAAAAAGCCAACCTCGTTGTATTTTTGTTTGTAACTCTTCATAGTTCTCCTATGTGATTTAAAAGACACACGCATAAAATGATAACTGAAAATATATATAATAGGCATACAATTCAAAAAGAGGTTAACTTTTATAAGATTGTTAAGAGAGTGGCAGAATGTATGAAAAATAAAACATTCATTTATCTGCTGTGTATGAAGAAAGAATCACTTTAGATGCAAAGACACAACAAAGTTTTAAGTAAAATAATGAAAACATACAGTCTATATTAAGAGTTACCACAAAAGACTTGGAATGACTATATTAATATCAGATAAAATAGATTTCCAATAAAATGTTTCCAAAAGAAAAAATTATATATTGTTGGAAGTTTCAATACAAAATAATTTTAAATGTATACATGCCAAACAATAGAGGCAAAATATATAAAGCAAAAATTGAAAGAATTAAAATGGAAAATAAATAATTCTACAATAATAGTTGGAGACTTCAATACATGACTTTACCATTCACTGTGAAAAGTACAGTCTCTTCCACAAATGGTGCCGGTAAAATGGGATATTTTCATGTAAATTATTGAAGTCAATCCCTTATCTTATACCACATAAAAAAAGTTAAGTCAAAATAGATAAAACACCTAAATTTAAGTGTCAATATTACAAACATCTTTAAAAAATGAGAACAAATCTGCATGGCGGTGGATTTGGCAATAGTTTTAAAATATAATACTAAAAATATAAGCAACAAAAGACAAAATTGGCATATTGGACTTTATTAAATTAAAAAAAAAACTTGTGTATCAAAGACACTATAAAGAAAGTAAAAACAACCCACAGAAAGGGAAAGAATATTTGTAAACTAAATATATGACAAGAAGTTAATATCCAGAATTTGTGAAGGATTTCTACAACTCAACAAGACAAAGAACCTAATCAACAAAACAAAGGACTTCTGTAGACATTTCTCCATATGAGATTGATTAATGGGCCGGGCATGGTGGCTCATGCCTGTAATCCCTGTGATTTGGGAGACCGAGGTGGACAAATCACGAGGTCAGGAGTTTGAGACCAGCCTTGCCAACATGTTGAAATCTCATCTCTACTAAAAATACAAAAAATTAGCCAGCCATGGTGGCATATGCTGTAATCCCAGCTACTAAGGAGGCTGAGACAGGAGAATCACTTGAACCTGGGAGGCAGAAGTTACAGTGAGCCGAGATGGCACCACAGCACTCCAGCCCAAGCAACAGAGTAAGACTCCATCTCAAAAACAAAACAAACAAACAAACAAACAAAAACAGATTGATTTATGGTCAATGGGCACATGAAAAGAATGCTCAAGAAATAGAAAATAGAAAACATGTAAACCAAAATCACACCACTTCAAAAATTCTGTGATGGCTATAATCAGGAAGATGAAAAATAACAAATGTTAGCAAGGATGCGGGGAAATTGGAACTTTTGTACATTGTAGGTGGAAATGTGAAATGATTTAGCTGCTGTAGAAATGTTTGGTGGTTTCTCCAAAAATTAGACATAGGATTACTATATGACTGGCAATTTCCCTCCTAGGTGTATATCTCAAAGAATTAAAATTAGGGACTCAAACAAATATATGCATACCAATATTTTAGCAGTATTATTCACAATAGTTAAAAGATAGCAAGAATACAAGCATCTATAAATAGATGAATAAAAAGGGGTATACATTACAATGGAATATTATTCAATCATTAGAAGGAATGAAGTATTGATGTATGCTACAACATGGTTGAACCTTGAAAACAATATACTAAGCGAAATCAACCAGACATAAAGCAGCATACATTTTAGATGAATGAACATGTATGTGAAATATCTAGAATAGGAAAATTCATAGAGACATAATATAGACTAGAAGTCATCAAGGGCTGGGGTTAAAGGGAATTGGGAAGTTGTTGCCTAATGAGTACAGTATTGGATTTCTGTTTGGGTTGATAACAAATTTTGGAACTAGATGTGGTGATGGTTGTACAATATTGTGAATGAAATTCATGGCAGTAAATTGTACATATAAAAATATTAAAATAACAAATGTTATGCTGTATGTATTTTACCACAATAAAAATATAGTTTAAAAAAGAAAATGTCTCTTTTTATAACTGATTTAATGATTATTAACATTAAGAAGAAAGGTAGAAGAAACTTTCCATTGATTTCTGTCACTCTTTTCTTTCGGTTTTTCTGCTTCCTTACTTCATAGTTTTATTCACTGTCCAATTTCCTTCAAAGCAAAAATAATGACAGTCATGACTCCAAATTGCGTCCTTATACTTTTCTAGCTACTACTTATTTTTTTCTTTTTAATATCAAAGATAATTTGTTGTGTATATACTAATAACTCCCCAATATTTATTTCTGACTTTGATCATTCTTCTAGATTTCAGATGTAAGTTTCCAGTTGATTGGTAGGGAATTTAACCTTGTATTTTTATGAAAATTTCTAAATTGTCGTCTCTATTCTTTACTTTTAAATCTTCTAGTGACACTCTGTGAGTAGTCAGTTAATAATGAAACAAATAATATAACATATATTATCCCAAGTACTGCTGATTTTCCACCTCTTTTTGCTATATTGGCCTATGTACAAACAGAATTTTTCTAACTATAAGTTTTTCTCCATTGACTGAATAAGACTCTCACTTTACCTTTAGCCCTCATTCAATCTTGAACAACACATATTTCCAACCACACCAAACTTCACGTACTCTTGCCAAATATTCTCATATATTCTTTTGCTCTTCTTCTTTTGTGGGCCTCTAATAATTCAGCCTCTCCAATTTTTATTATAGTTTAATTCATGCTAAACCCCTTTTATAAATTTAAAATTCTCCTTGTAGTTTTCCCTGAAATTTCTCAAAAACTATATTTTACTTTTATTTTCCAATTATGTGATTGTGTCATTAGTCCTGTGAGTTGGGATTTTTGTCATTCCTATTTTTGTTTTCATGCATGAATATCACCCATTTGATTCAGGAAGCAAATGATAGTAAAGGCCAGACACTATATAAAAGTAGGTAAAATATTCTGTTTTGCCGTGTGTTTTTCCGTATTATTTTTATAAGACTTATCTAGACATAATCAGTTATTTAAAAGACAGAGATATGCAGAGAACTATGGGAAGAGAAAAGTCAGTGTTTCTAGGGAGCAAGATATCATGATTGTTGTAACACCTTGTATTAACAAAGAGGGTATACTTGTAAATTAAATGTAAAGCACAAAAGACACTTACTTTCATTCTGACCAAAATCTCCTTATGTCATAATTATCCTTGATTTTTTTGCAGGATTTCTTGTTTCCACACTTACTTTCAGTTGTCATAAAATACAAACTTCTTTGACTTTCATTTACTTCAGTAGTAATTTTAAATATCACCAGTAGATGCCATCTTTCGATACAAAATGAAAAAGAACTATGTTTCATAACTTGAAAGTATTAGAAGATGATAGGTATTTAGAAAGGTAGATCAATAGACAGATGCCAGATAAATGATGGATAGGAGGAGGACAGATGGAGTAACAGATAATTACAAGAATTGATATTTACGGGTACACTTCCACATGGTAGGTCCTTAGGAAATATGTGTTGAGTGAATGAATAACTTAATTGATGATGTTAGGGATTGACAAATTAGATTGAAACTAGAGAAGCAGGCCAACAGGCCCCAGAAATGGTCAGAAAATAAGGTAGTTTTAGGGGATCAGGTAAAAGGAAAAACAGGGCATTAAAAAATTAGAATTAATAGTTGGAGTTGGATCAGAGTAAGTTTGCAACAACTCCAGAATACCGGCCATCATGCAGATGTTTACAGTGGTGGTTAAAATTGGTTGAAGGCGTTTTGAAAAGCCCTTTCGTCTTATTCAGGCAGATAAGTCGTTGCCTGAATCTAGTCATAATATCTGAGATGGAGTTTCAGAATATACGAGGAACAAGAATCTTAGTCTTCATCTCTGGGAAAATTGTACCCAAATTGGAAGCGATTTAAAGATACGTGACAAGAATCAAAAGACAGAGTGAGTAGAATTACCTAGCAATGTCCAGAACATTGGAAGTATTCTTTTTCACAGTTGTATAACACATTTACACTAAGAGATTATTCTACTGCCCAACTGTATTGATATTCACTTATATTCTATCACGGGATGCCAAACTGCACATGGTTCTACTGTAGTTTTATTGATTTTAGTATTTATTTTTACCTTACCCATAGAGACTACCATTTCAATCTAGGCTGGGTATTCAAAATAAGTGAATAGTTGCCAATGTTATAACACTTCATATAAGAATCAAATAATTAATTAGCATTTTCTTCCCATCGGACCACTGGGCTTAAAGGTCAATTGTAAGGCATTAATTTTGAGGAGCTGAATTAGTTAGAAGTGATATTTACACTGCTTAGCATGGACATTATTGTGTACATATTTTATTTATATTTCAGGCAGGTGTTAGAGGGTCCACTTGCCCATACCACCTGGGAGTGTCATACGGGGAATTTCACTTGAGCGACAGCAACACATTCTTGTCATTGCCTCTGTGATTTAATTCAACATCCGTTATTTTAAGTGAATGGGAATTGTTGTCTTCATAAATTTGCACATAGTAATGCAAATATTTTTAGGGAAGAAAGTGGGGGTACTATTGTGATGTGTATATTTCTATTAGCACATACTGGAACATCACAATGAGTTGTTCTTTATTTTTGTTTTTAAAATATTAACTGATAAAATAAAAACTTTATTCTAATAACTGAGTGAATGACTCTGTAATACCTCATGCTAAAAACAATTTAAAGATTTTTAAAAAGTATAATACAAGTTACAAATACTTTAAAATTTTAAAAAATAAACGCTTAAAAGATATTTTTAAGAGTCAAAATGTTCAAAAATATTTAATTATAAAAATTTGGCTTGGATAAATGTAATATGGGTTGTATTTAAAAATGTTAAATAATTAAAATTGCTATTCTATTATATAATATCAAATTACATTAACTCTCAAGACTGAGCCAATATTACCACTGAAAATACAGAAAATGCAAGCTAGGTATCCAATGACTTGGAAAAACGGTGTTGAAATACATGTACCATGAACTACCTGAAATTTTCCAAACTCACCCTCAATCAATCACATCTAGATTGACAAAGATTATTCCATAGCTCTAGAGGTTCACTATAAAATATTTAAAACCGGCCGGGCGCGGTGGCTCAAGCCTGTAATCCCAGCACTTTGGGAGGCCGAGACGGGCGGATCACGAGGTCAGGAGATGAGACCATCCTGGCTAACACGGTGAAACCCCGTCTCTACTAAAAAAATACAAAAAACTAGCCGGGCGAGGTGGCGGGTGCCTGTAGTCCCAGCCACTCGGGAGGCTGAGGCAGGAGAATGGCGTAAACCCAGGAAGCGAAGCTTGCAGTGAGCTGCGATACGGCCACTGCACTGCAGCCTGGGCCACAGAGCGAGACTCCGTCTCAAAAACAACAACAACAACAAAGAAACAAAAAAAATTAAAACCAACTTTAAATGCCAATACCTTCCTCAGAGGCATTAGAAATATATTATGATCACTTTTTTCCTTAAAATGCGCATCCACATGTCAATGTTTTATATGATTTTTTAGATGGATTTTAAGTGAAATTATAAACCTAAGGAAGTATAATTGATCAACCTATCAGTAGGTTTACAGACATAAGTTTCATGTAATTTTGTTTGGCTGAAATACGTGCTAATATAATTTAAATCATGTCTCAATCTATGAGTTTTTTGTAGATCACAGTAGTTTACAGAACTCACCTTTCTTATATTTAAGGATAGAACTGTGATAATTATAATTTTTGTGCAATTTTTAAATTTTAGATTTATATTATATAATTGCTTTCAGTACAGTCCCTCAGGGTTTTAAAATATAGATATTTGGTATTGTAGTTCATCTACCAACTTTGCGTTATTACATTTGCATACTGAAGCATGGAACATGACACTTGACACGTTACAGATAATTTGTATCATTAAATAAATAATGGAAAAAATTGATATGTTGAAAAATTGAATAACCTAAATGTATCAAGTCTAGGCACCTTGTAACATTAGGTCAATAGGCTGCATTCTGGGATTTTACAAAGGTCAGACATGTCATGAGTGGACAACGACATATATTGGAACAATTCCATATAAAGAGATATGCAAATCCAGTGTAAGAAGCACAAAACACCATTGTAGTATGGCAAAGATAAATTACTATCTATTTCATCTGCACTAGAATCTCAGTTGATTAGCAATATTTCCATCAGCCCAGGACAATCCAGCCCCTAAATAGCCCAAGACAATCCAGCCCCTAAATACTCAAAAATATTGGAACTATTTTTAAGAGGATTTTTCGGGGTCATGCTGAGTATAACTGTTCTTACCTTCATTTGGTCTTTGTGATGGCTAATTTTATGTGTTATCTTGGCAAAACTTTGGTATCCAGTTGATCTGATAAGTCTCATGCAATCTTTTGAAAACTTTCAGATAGAGACAGAAGTTTCCTGAAGCAGGTCTGTAATATACAAACTCTGCCTGAGTTTCTAGTCTGCCTGGCCTGCTTTGTGAATTTTTCTCTCAAGACTGCAATATCAACTCCAACCTGAATTTCTAGTCCGCTGGTCTTCCCTATGGAATTAAGACATGTGAGTCCCGGGTTCCTTAAAATCTTTCTTTCCTTTTCTCTCTCTCTCTCCTCATATACACACACACACACACACACACACACACACACACACACACACATACACGTATTTTTTGTGTGAGAGATATATAAAAATGTATAGATCTGTACACTATATATAAATATGTGGAGTATAAACATATACATAACATGTAATATAGTCTAGATCCCTCTTTATTAAGATTGATTCTTCCTAGTGTGGACTTCAAATACCATTATTGTAAGAAAACTTAAGTATTACAGTTACACTGTAATGTTATAACACTGAGACTTTGTTTTAATGAGGCTCTTCAAACAAGGAGCACATTCTGTTGCAGTAGGAATATTTGAATCAATTGCCAATTGGTCTGTACCAAAGCTGCTTTCTAAGTGAAGATTGTTCATTACGATATTACTACAGGCATAGACACACTCTCTCCCTCTCTCTCTCTCTCTCTCTATATATATATATATATATAAAATAATTATCCTCATAATTTTAGGTACATGAACTTAAAATCATATTTGTGCATCCCGGTTTTGTTTATGGCAATCTTTGGACATTCTCATTTTGGTTCCACTTTTTTTTTTCTTTTTTGAGATGGTGCCTCACCTGTTGTCCTGGCTGGAGTGCAGTGTCACGATTATGACTCACTGCAGCCTTGAACTCCTAGTCTCAGGCAATCCTCCTGTCTCCGCTTCCAGAGTAGCTGAGAATTTAGGTGCCTGCGACCCTCTCTGGCTATTTTTAAAAAATTTCTTAGAGGTGGGCCTCATTATGTTGCCCAGGTTGACCTCTAACTCTAGGGCTCAAGCAGTCCTCCTGCCTCAACCTCCTGAGTAGTTGGAGTGACGGTCACAAGCCACTGAGACCAGCAGTTTCCACTTTTATCATGTCTTTTTCCCCATCCTTACATGCTATTCAGGCATCTAGATTTTTGATGCTACTGACTTGCACAGTGTCTTGTGAAACAAGCCAGTACTGTGGACTTGTTAACTGAATGTGGCTTTTCCTACTTTGCTCTCAAATCGTTTATTTTTCATCTGGCTATGTAAGGTAAATTACCCATCTAAACAATATTGAATTCTACATCAGCCACAGATTGCAATCAAATTAAATAAAAGATGGTGAGATTATAAAAGCCATCAGATTTAAAAATTGTATGTAAATTGAATATTATGAAACCCCAAATGGAAATGTGGTATGTGTAGATTATTATATGCAAACAAGCCTCTACAACTAATTGAATTTTTTATTTATCAAAGTTTTCTTAAGTAATAAGCTTAAGAAATATTTATTGACGGCCATGCACGGTGGCTCGTGCCTATAATCCTGGCACTTTGGGAGGCTGAGGTGGGCGGAATCACTTGAGGTCAGGAATCTGAGACCAGCCTCACCAACATGGGGAAACCCCGTCTCTACTAAATATACAAAAATTATCCAGGCATAGTGATGCATGCCTATACTTCCAGATACTTGGGAGGTTGAGGCAGGAGGATCACTTTAACCCGTTGACGCAGGAGGATCACTTTAACCCGGGAGGCAGAGGGTGCAGTTAGCTGGGATGGCACCACTGCACTCCAGCCTGGGAGACAGAGTGAGTAAGACTGTCTCAAAAAAAAAAAAAAAAAAGAAAAATAACTATTTATTGAATAGCTATAACTTCTAAATTCTGCCAGCTTGTCATATATATATAGTGTGTGTATATATGTATATATCTGTGTGTCTGTGAGTATATATATATATGCACACAGACATATATGACCTTCATTTATGACCTCTTATTGATTCTATTGTATGCCAGTTTCTTCAGGTTCCAGAAATCTGCTCCTTTCAGTTAGCGTGGACTCAAACAGCTTCACCATTCAAACTATGGGCAAAACCAAAAATGTCTATTTAAATTTAACTTATTTCTTTTCTTTACTTTTACATTTATTCAAAATAAGTTAATATAAAGAAATTATTACCAACAGAACAAATAGAACAGTACATTCTTTAGTACCAGGATTATCACATTTAGTATTAAATATGGGACATTCATCCAAATCACATATTTCTATTTTCTTCTCCTTAGTAAGTATAGAATGGAAGTCTATTTTTATCCAAAGAATTAGAACAGATATATATGTGTGTATATATATACATATAAATACGTGTGTATTTTATATACATATGTGTGTATATATATACATATAACTATGTGTATATTTTATATGTACATATATACACACATATACATATATATCTGATAGCATTTCTTAGTTTACTTTTATAGGGAATACACCAGATTATGCAGTAAAAAATAACTACTTTTGTTAGTTTACCTAAATTAAATAACTTTTTGTTTATTCCAATACACAAATTATCAACAAATAGATATATCATTTATACCCAATTCAGAATTTTAAAATATTGTAGCACTATTACTATTTTTAAACAATGCTGAATATGAACTCCTTATAAAACATTCAGAACTCCCACAATACATGCCATTTATAAATGATGATTCATGGTTGGGTGTGGTGTCTCACGCCTGTAATCCTAGCACTTTGGGAGGTCAAGGTGGCTGGATCACCTGAGGTCAGGAGTTTGCGACCAGCCTGGCCAGCATGGTGAAACCCTGTCTCTACTAAAAATACAAAAATTAGCTGGGTGTGGTGGCGACCACCTGTAATCCCAGCTACTCTGGAGGCTGAGGCAGGAGAATCGCTTGAACCAGGGGAGGCAGAGGTTGCAGTGAGCCAAGATTGTGCCACTTCACACCAGCCTGGGCAACAGAGGGAGACTCCATATAAAAAAAAAAAAGACTCATTAATAATTTGCTTGGGATTAAAGGTGAACATTATTACATTATTGTTTCTCAGATAATATGTACAGGGGAAATAAGTTTGAATACATAATATTTTATGCAAAACAAGATCTATCTATGTCTCCCTTCTTCTGAGTAGTAAAAAGTTACTGTTAATACATTTGGATCTCCCCCATCACATAGCTGGGGTTGAGTCTAAGTTCTCGGGGATACATAATGTAAAGAACTTAAGGACTAGTTGTATGATCTTTGATGTCTCTTCCAACCTGTGATAGCATCTCTGGAGACATTTTGAGTTGTTCTAATATCTTACCCTAGCTGTATGCAAGTCACTATTGCATTTTCTCACATTCTTACCTTTTTTCTAATCTGGCTAAAAATTAACCGCTTTCAGGGTTCTCTGTGGTTCCCAAGTTTTATCTTTCTATTTTTGAAAAAGCACATCATATTCCGTGGGATTGTTTAGGACACTTTAGGATTTGTGTCCTACTATTTAAATGTCCTGGCAACATGTTAATTCTCCAGGTCATGCTCAGGCGAGTCTGATTTCATCATTGATATGAGATATGATATGCCTTTTATACTCTAGGGCTTTGCCGCCACTTCACATTCTATTTAGGAGTAATATTTCCCTCATATTCAAAATTCCTACATCTGTCTATGTATCTATCTGTCTGTCTATCTGTCTGTCTATCTGTCTGTCTATCTGTCTATCCATTCATGTCCCGTAGAGCCTTTTCTCAAGGACTCACCGGTATTACTGGCTCCTAATTCTACTTGTTACTAATCTGCAACACAGAAAAGCCCACCAGGTAACCTGAGGATTTGATCCTCAGGTTAAATCATGTTTTCTTCATGTTTTCTTCTAGCTCTGATACCTTCATCAGAACTTACTCCCTTTTCACAGGGCTTACACTTTCTAAGTTCCAACTATAAAAGTTTACATTTTCTATATGATCAATTGAATCACTCCTTTTCTGAGGAATTAATAAAGCAAGTTCCAATGTAGAAAAGTGAGAAAAATCAAGAGTAATAGAAAATCGAGTGTTAAGAAGAATTAGTTAATATTTCAAAAACAGAATCTCACCATTCTATAAATTATATACCTAATGTTGCATATAACTATCAGATTTAGTTTGAGGAGCTATCAGAAAGGTGACTAAAGCAAAATGCTCTCAGACATAGATCTCAAATTTAAAGTTTATGTTTATCTCTAAAATTACTACTCTTCTCAGGTCTTAAAAAGTCATGCAGTGTTTAACTCTCATAAATATACATGAACATTATTAAGGAAAATTCCAAACTTCACAATTAACTCTCCACACTAAACAATTCACCAGTGCACAAGTGTAGAAGTATATGTGTAATTAGGCATTTCATCTGACAAGCAGGAAAGCAAAGACTGCACAGAACATGTTAGAGAACCAGAAATACAAAAGAAATTGTATAAAATGTCTTCCCAACTGAAAAAAGCTTCTCTCTTTCTGTGTGTGTAAGTTATAAACAGTGGAACAATTAAAATAATACTAATATACCAATTAAATAATAAATTGATATTTATTGAATCATATGACTAGAGCTAACAAAATTAGAATAGTACAACCCAATTCAGAAGATTCTTGAAATTGTTCAAGCTGAGGTCCACACTGCTCATCTCCCCGGGTCTCATCACCATACCCACAATGTTTTGCCTAGTTTCTGTGGCAAGTAGAAAGCTCTAAGTTTAGTCTATTGGAGTTTCAGTGTGAAGCAATAACCTTTCTGGGAGCAACCCATATCTCTTTTGAGAAATATTTTTGTTCTTGTAACTGGACTCTGGAAAACTGAATATTCTTAAAATTGGACGTAAAAATATCTTGAACCATTAAATACTCTCCATGATCTGTTAGTACGGTATTCGTCAAGTCTTAAATCTCAGTATACAAAGCTACTCTATAATGAAGTGAAAGGGACAAATATGCAGTAGGACCTATTCAAATCCAAAAGACCAAGTAGGTTACACATGGTAGTTTCTTATTTCTCCATGACAGCAGCATTGCTTCCTCTCTCAGCTCTTCCTATAAACTTATGTGGATTTTCATTAAAAAGTTGAAAGTAAAAGAAAAGAGGTAGGCTTGACTTACATATAAATAATCTTTGCTTAAACTGACCTTCTAAAATAAACTGAGGTAGCATTACAGTATTTCTTAGGTATAACTATAAAACACAGGGGAAACGTACATTTCCATGAGGTAGAACTTTCATCAGTACATTTGATTGTCAACTTTTCCCTAATACAAGAGAGTCCAGAGTTACAGATTTATACAAGGGTGTCATAATGTCAACATTTTTAACGTTTGTGCCAGAAAATCCTTGTCATGGGGTGCTGTCCATGTGCATTGCTGGATGCTTCATAGTATCCTTTGCCTCTACCCACTAAAATGCCAGTAGCATGGTGAAAACAAACAAACAAAAAAGTTTCCATCATTGTTCCCCCTCACATTGAGAACAATTAATTTACACTAATTATTGGGCAATTGTTAATTGTTTAGCTAGATGACGGCGTACTTGGAAGAGACAAGACTGAGAAGGGGTAGCAAGTAATTCTGGGAAAGCAGTATATTCAATGTACCTCACAGAATATGCGCAGGCTGTGAGCATGTTTGTGTCCCATGCTCGCCAAAGTACATGCACTCTAGAAGAGCCCCTGAGTAACTCAGTGGAAAAGATAGATGCCTATCAATTTTCCTATGTGACCACCTCAAAGTTTGCTCAATGGACTAATGAATAATCACATTTATACGGTAGTGAGATGAAGGTTTTATATGTGTTTTATTTCTCAATAAGCTTTATGTGGAATAAGTGTCCAACTGTTCAAGAATACCAAAAATGTTACTGATAAATCACAATTCCCTGAGGACAGTAACCAGCCAATCAATGGTGGGAAAAAAAACTGGACCCTTCTGATAATAAATGAAGTTGTTATCTGTCCTGGAATAGACACATAATCTGGATATAGATGTGCTTTACCTTTCTCTCTCCCTCCCCCTACACTTTCTTTATGATTGTTTCTTGAGCTATTCTGTACCTCATTGTCCATCTAATAATGCTCCAATGTGTGTACTGTTACATAGAACATAATTTATCGCCATTGTTAAGGCAGATGTTCATGGGATTTACTGAACTCACCATGTCCCTACAATTCAGAAGTTGTTGTCCCTATAGAACATTGTGATATCTATTAACGTACCTTTTATAATGTTAACTTGAGTTTCAGTAATGTCGCAAAAAATACGATATATGCTCTGATCCAGGGGAAATTTTATGTCATCATTTTTCTCTTAGTTAGACAAAAAAAGAATGGGTATATAGATGGTATACATATTTTGTTAGATTTATACCAAAGTACTTCACGTTGTTTAGTGCTGTTAAAAACGGTACTGTATTTTTTGTTTCAAATTCCAGTTGTCTATCAAAGGTATATAGAACAGCAAGAATGTTTTGTACATTAAACTGGTATGTTACAACGTTGCAGCAACAGCTTATTCATGTCTGAATTTTCTTTTGGTCAATTGTTGGGGATTTTTTTACATAGACAATCATGTTATCTATGAACATAGATAGTTTTATTTCTTCCATCTCAAACTGTATAACTTTCATTTTCTTTTTTGTCTTGTTGCATTAGTCAGGATTTTAGCAAAATGTTGAATAGGATACATGAGAGGTGACATACTAGCCTTGTTTCCAGTCATAGGCTGATAGAATGTAGCTTCTCTCTACTGGATATGATGTTAACTCTATTTTTTAAAAATATATTCCTTGTTGATTTGAATAAATCTTCCACTATTTCTAATATGCTATGAATTTTTTTCATGAAAAAATGTGTTGGATCTTGTCAAACAACTTTTCTGCATAGATGGATATCATCCAATGATTTTTTTTTGTTAGCCTGTTGATGTGGTAAATTACATTATTTTATAATATTTTCAAGTATTGACACAGCTTTGAAAAGTTGAAATACATCTTATGTAGTTGTGGTATACATTATACATAGTTCTTTATATACCTTCTTAGATTTGCTGTAGTAATAATTACTTGACAATGTTTACATCTATCTTTCTCTGCTTTTAATTTGTTTTATTTAGACCGTGCATATTTCAAGTGATTGTTGAAATAGTTAGATTAATATCTACCATATTTGTACTCCTTACTAAAGTGGGACTTGTTTGGTTCTTTTCATATCTTCCTCTCTTTACTTGCCTTCTGTGGTGTGAATTGAGTACTTTATGTGATACCATTTTACCTTCTCTTAGGATATCAGTAATATTTTCTTTAAAAATTTTTATAGTGAGTACTCTTAAATGTTTTTTGTTTGTTTAATTTATTTTTAAATTTCAACCAGTTATACTTGATTCTCTATGGAGAAAGTCTACAGGAGTCCTCATATTGTTATTCTTAAAGTGCTTCTGTTCTGTTCAGGTGTTCATTTGATTTAAATTTGATAAAATTGAAACAGAACTTTTATGTCAACTTAGGAAGAATTGACTGCCTAACTAAATTAACTCTTTGAATCCGTAAGCATTAAATACCTTCCTGAGTATTTAGATGATTTTTAATAATGTTTCTTAACTTGCCTTATACAGGTTTTTAAAATTTCATTAGCTATGTTTTGAAGGATTTTATTTTTTATTCCATTATAAATGGAATAAGGCAGCACTATAGAATATGTTATGGTGAACAAATGTTCTTAGTGTTAATAGGAGATGGGATACATGAGAAAATGAATTTATCAAAACTAAACAATGCAATTAAGATCTGTGTATTTTAGCTTATTTAATGTACGGGCTCTCAGTCATAGGTTATTTTGTCTCAAGGAATATTTAGCACGGTGTGAAATCATTCTTGTTTTTAACACCAGTGCGGAGGTGATAATGGCTCTGTGAGTAAAATCCATGGATGCTGCTGGACATCCTAAAACTCCTAAAACAGGTCCCATGTAGCAAATAGTTCTCCAGCCTAAAAGAGCAATAATGCTGCTGTTGAGAAACTCTTACATAAAGTGCACGTGACTTTTAAAAATTACATTTGTAAAATTAAAAAAATATATTGTTTAGTAACTCAGAGGACAACTTAGTAGACAATTTAGTATCTAAGAGTAAGTCAGGGTATTAATATAAATGTTAGTATACTTTGAAAGTATCAATGTACAAATTTTCTGAGAAGAGTTATATTTCACTGAACAAAAAATAAAATGCTTATTATGTAAAGGTAAATATGAAAATTTCAACAAATATTATAAATTGAGAAGGGATGTAAAAGCGATCTCTATCATTTTGAAACAATAGCATGCTATTCCACGAAAGCTACTCAACTATTAAATCAGATATGTGATTTTATTGAAGAAAAATCTAATAGGTGTGACCAGTTTATATTAATAAGGGACGCATTTTTGGTAACTGGGAAAAGTTTCAGCTTCCATCAAATAGTTGAAATTTTCACCAGATTTATCTGCATATGTGTTTTTTCTTGAAATCTCTTTTATGCTGACATTGCCATTTCAGCACAAGCATGTGAAACCAATAGTTGATCATTATAAAGAACAGTCAAAGCATGATTGTTTATATAGCCTGAAGAGGGAAATGTAGTTTTACACACAAGAAAAGCTAAAAGGAATCAAACGTGATTTCCTGCACACCCCACATTAGGATAGAGTTACATCCAAACCATCTTAAAGGCAGGCAGACTTAAAATATAAATAAATAATCTCTATAGATGGTGTCTTCATTTTTATTGAAAATTCTACTTAATTTTCCATAATATACTTTATCAGGATATTACTTTTGGTTGGTTTATCTATAAATTAATTAAGGCATCTAGCTTCTATTTTCACTTTCAGTCATATGAAATTATTTCTTCACTCAATTAATCAAGTCGGATTCTACCCTGAAACCTCCCTCTACACTTTTTCTTCTTTTACTTTTTTTTTTTTTTGAGACGGAGTCTCGCTCTGCCTCTCAGGCTGGAGTGCAGTGGCCGGATCTCAGCTCACTGCAAGCTCCGCCTCCCGGGTTCACGCCATTCTCCTGCCTCAGCCTCCCGAGTACTTGGGACTACAGGCGCCCGCCACCTCGCCTGGCTAGTTTTTTTTTTTTTTTTTGTATTTTTTAGTAGAGACGGGGTTTCACCGTGTTAGCCAGGATGGTCTCCATCTCCTGACCTCGTGATCCGCCCGTCTCGGCCTCCCAAAGTGCTGGGATTACAGGCTTGAGCCACCGCGCCCAGCCTCTTCTTTTACTTTTAATCATTCCAAAAACATCATTACATCTCTTTCATTTAATATCCAGGTTGCTTCTAAAATTACTCATATTTGTCCATATATGTTCAGTATTGCTCCTGCACATACAACGTCAATGTAATTTTTTCAGTTTCTATAATATTATAATATTTACTACTTCCCATTATAACACTAATAAATGCTTTTATTTATTTAAACAAAGTGATTTTCCCGAAGACAACTGTATAAAAAACAGAGGAATTAGGTTTCTTAAAGTCAAGGAATATTCCTATAGAATATTGATTTTTACTCATTTCTAATTATAATACATGTAGGTGCTTTTCATTAATACATTAATGTTAGTGTTTTTAAAAAGTAATTATTTTTATCAATAAAATGCAAAATATTATTCTGTATATAATTGCATCCACTAGGGTATTTGCACTAGTGTGGCATCCCGAAATATTTTTTGGGATATGAAAGACTAAGACAAGACTTAGTCAAGAAATTATGTATTTAGTCGAAACTTCTTCTCAAGGATGTTTTTCATTTGGACAATTAATGAAATCAGAATGTTAGGTATTAAAAACCCATCTTCTACATTGCTGCCTCAGTGTTGAATAAAATTCCAAATCTGACCCATTTTTATGCTTAAAAATATACCAAAATCTATCCATTCCTTATGTCATAAAAAAGCATAACATCTTTCACTCACATACTCAATACATTCATATTGTCCCCTACCGTATTATCATATCTACTACATCTCTTTTAGATATTAAAGACCCAGAAATAAAGAAAACAGTGATTGTCTCTATTTTAAAGAGCAGGTTAGGTAAAATGGTTTCAAGTGTTATGAAAGCTGTAAGATTTGAAAGACAGAAAGAAATTTGGAGGTGGTTAAAGAAGCCCTAATGTGAAGGATGAAAAATATCTTGTTATTTGAAGAGTGAAAGAAAGTAGATTTCTTCCAGGCAGAGAGAAGAATAAATAAAAACTTCAGTGTAGAACTAGGCTCTCTGGGTTCAATGAGCAGAAAGCTGTTCTGTTTTCTTGGGACTTGGTGAACCTCTTTGAAACAGAGCGAAGTGAAGTCAAAAAGACCATCTAGCGCTGCCTGACGCGCGCTGAGCCGGAGCCCGACCCTGAGTGGCTCCTGGCCCGACGTGGGGCTCCTGGGTCGCGGCGTCTGGCGGGCGATGCTCCAGCGGCCTGACCAGCCATGGAGGCCGAGGCAGGCGGCCTGGAGGAGCTGACGGACGAGGAGATGGCGGCGCTGGGCAAGGAAGAGCTAGTGCGGCGCCTGCGGAGGGAGGAGGCGGCGCGCCTGGCGGCACTGGTGCAGCGTGGCCGCCTCATGCAGGAGGTGAATCGGCAGCTGCAGGGCCACCTGGGCGAGATCCGCGAACTCAAGCAGCTCAGCCGGCGTCTGCAGGCAGAAAACCATGACCTGCGCGACCTCTGCTGTTTCCTGGACACGGAGCGCCAGCGCGCCAGTGGCAACTCTTCGGGACCCAAGCATTCCGGGCAGTGCGCGAGGACCTGGGCGGCTGTTGGGAGAAGCTGGCCGAGCTGGAGGGCCGCCCAGAGGAGCTGCTGCGGGAGAACCTGGCGCTTAAGGAGCTCTGCCTGGCGCTGGGCGAAGAATGGGGCCCCCGCGTCGGCCCCGGCGGCGCGGGGGGCTCAGGCGCCGGGCCAGCACCCGAGCTTGCCCTGCCCCCGTGTGGGCCCGGCGACCTAGGCGATGGAAGCTCCAGCACCGGCAGCGTGGGCAGTCCGGATCAGTTGCCCCGACCTGTTCCCCCGATGACTGAAGGAACTGCCTCCTCCACGTTGATGCCCGCCTGGATTGCTCCCGGAGCCCGGGGACCGCTGTGGACCTCGGGACCTGGACGCTGTCCTGGCTGCGCAAGAGGGGCCGCTGGCATGGACTAAGAAATCCTGATACCGAGAAGGGCCCCTCGCTCTTGCTGGCAGGGCAGCAGGGGGACTGAAGGCTGGAGCGGAGGGACTTGCTGGGGGTTGGATTGGGGGTAATAAACCCATACGGAAGCGGGGGGAAAAAAAAAAAAAAGACCATCTGGAAACCTTTCAAGATTATTTGTTCCATGGGATTGACTTTAGATCCTATATATATATATATTAATTTTTTAGTATTCAGTGTGGCTATATTTTACACTTGTAAATTTATAAAACATAGCTGTAGATCAAATTTTTCTACTGTAAATTGTGTCTGAATTAAGATGGGCCATAAGAATAAAATATGCAAACAAGTACAGATATTTAGCATAATAACAAATGTAAAATATATCAATAATTTTATGAATATTGATTATGTTGAAATTGTAATATTTTTGATGAGTTTAATGAAACATTATTAAAATTAAGTTCACCTTTTCTTACATTTTTAATGTAAAAATAAAAACTAAAGCTATTAATTTTTAGTAAAAACTACTAGAAAATCTAAAATTATATGTATGACTTACATCATAGTTTCATTGGCCACTGCTGGTGTAGAGTGAAAGGAAGGTAAAGGTGAAGAGAGTTGACCATAATTTGTAGGTTAGTCAACCCATAGGGTACACCTCAGTTGTATTGCCTGTGTTATCTGCTGATGAAGAACACTTCCCCTCTCATAGGTCTGTAATAGTCATTTTAGACTATTACATGATGAATGCTATAATTGACATTATAGACCTATGATTTATTGTTAATTACTCTTATTGTTATTAAGTTGGACATTAAAGAAGATCTAGCTGGGCTTAAAGCAAATCCTAACTTAAGGCTAACCTCTTCCAAAACTCTCTTTTGACCACTTAATGTAGTGTTTTCATTCATGCATGCCTACTTTCATAAAACATTTATTATATATTGAAATGAATGTGAAGGAATGCAAGAATGAAATTAATAATTTTTCCAAGAGGAGTCATGAACGGTTTCTCAGAAGAGAGAGTATTTGAACTGAAATTAGAAGAATGAGTTGAAGCCTGCCATGTTGGAAAGGGTATTCTAAGCCAAGGAAGCAGTATTGCAAAGGTTTGAAAAGACATACTACATTTGGACACTGAAACTTTTGTGTACCTGGGGTAAAGACTGTTTGGAATTGAGGCTAGAGTTTGGACTTTCTATGAGTAAAGTTCAGAAGTAAGTATTTTGTCTCCCACATTCAAGTGGCAATTTGGCTGCAGAACAGAAAACCAAACACCGCCTGTTCTCACTCATAGGTGGGAACTGAACAATGAGTTCACTTGGACTCCGGAAGGGGAACATCACACACCGGGGCCTATCACGGAGAGGGGGGAGGTGGGGAGGGATTGCATTGGGAGTTATACCTGATGTAAATGACGAGTTGATGGGTGCTGACGAGTTGATGGATGCAGCACACCAACATAGCACAAGTATATATATGTAACAAACCTGCACGTTATGCACATGTACCCTAGAACTTAAATATAGTAATAATAAAAAAATAGATCCTATATTTAATAGAGAAATGTTGAGGCTTTTATTTTTGAGACAGAGTTTCGCTCTTTTTAAGCAAGTAAGTTATATGATCTGATTATATTTGAAAATATGAAACCAGCTTTTCATGAATAAAAGATTGTACAGGGACAAGAAAACCTGTAGATAGACTGGTTAGGATAACAGTGAGATACTAAGTAAGAGATACGGTGCTTTGAGCAAAAACGATGGAAGTTAAGATGGAGAAAATTACCTAAATCATGTCATATGATAGTGATATATTCAACTGCACTTGAGAATGGATTGCACAGAACAATGAAATGAATAGATAATTATGTGATAGGTCTTTAACTTGATGAATTAGTTCCATTACTTTGCTTTTTACTCGATTGGCAAACAGGGAAAGGAAAGTAAGGAGCATCATAGCATTCATTATTTTAAATTCAAAGAGTCTATGTTATGTGTTTTTCTGTTTTCTCTACTGAGTATTAGACCATGTCCTGGCTGGCTTGATCAAAATTAAAATGGAAAGAAAGCTGGTTGTATATATATGACACAGAAAATATTTTAATCATAGTTACAAGGTAAAATCCAAATGCATAAGAGAACTTCCTAGCAGCTGAAAATGAGAATTCAGGACTTTCTGCTGAGTACGTTGGGGAAAATTTAAAATGTTGGTTGTAGCACTGGGGGAACAAGAGAGATAACTGAAAGCCATGTCTATCCAAACCATGTGAGTTCTTCATCACAGGTGGATCTTTGCGTCGCTTGTCTTAGATTAGTTAGTAAAACAAAAGGAAGCTATCTTAGTCCCCACTTTAGTCTCCGCAGCCCCCACACCAAAAATCCAGAATGTATCTGACGTTTTCATCATGTCTACGATCCAAACATAGTGCCTACCATATAGCCCAAAGTGTTCAAACTGCAAGAACAAAGATCAGTGTCCATGAATACATTATTAGTAAAAAACAAAACAAAACAAAACAAAACTTATTTATATATCATGTTCTACTGCTGGGCAAGTTTGCCAATGCTTTGTAGGATCTTCCTATTAAGCAAAGAAGAGACTTAAGGAATGTACTATTTTCTGTTTTTCAGATAAAGCATCTGAAGCTCAGAGGTGATGCCCAAAGTTACAAAGCATAGCTGCAAACTAGCGGAGTCAGGCTCAAATAGATATTTTCAGATTTCAGGTACATCAATCATCAGACTTTCCTCTACATCACCCCCTACCTTGGAGAATAAAATAGTTATGCAGGATTGCATAACTTGACCTCATTAGGACAAGAAACTCTCTCTGTCTTACAGACACTCTTATCCAGGGGTTGCATTCACTGTAGGCTGCTAAAGGCTGCATCAGCTCACCTTGCAACCCAATCATTCATAAAAACTTTGAACTCAAAAAATGTCAGGGACCTCACTACCTTGAACACAGGTTATGGATATATTTCATTACTCAAAAATTGTTACTCAAGATTAAAAATCTGAACATAAGTATCATCATTTTCAGCATTATCAGGCTTTATGTCTTTAAATATTATTTACAGAAAAAAAACACTGCTTAATTTTCTTCCTTTAAAGTCATATATGCCATTGAATTTTGAAGTAGCTCAGTTTTAGTCAAAATCGCACTGACACAATTATTTCTCATGGGGTTAGCATGGCCCTATGGCCCTCTCTCTTTTACAAGTATGAAGCAAATTTCCATAAAATGCCATTGGCATCCCTCTAAGGTTTCAAATTCACATGAGGAATTGGAAGGCAAAAATCACTCCAAATGTTTTAACCTTAGAAAATTGAATGGAAACATAGAATGAAATTAAAGTCATTCCATCCTTTGTGATCATGTGAACATTATTTTTCAACTTTCTGATTTTTGAATTTTGAGGCAAACAGAGGATGTCAGTGTAGTGGCTCTGAGTTAGCAAAGAGAGGAATGGTATCAAATGACATGACAAACAGCTAGAAGCTGAACTCCTTTTGGCTTCTGATGAGGAGCTTTAATTTTATTCTAGGACTAAGTAGGCTAGTTAGAAAAAGTTAAGATAATGTGAATGATTTGATAATTTGTAAGTACTCATTGGAGACATCAGTAAGGATTGTTTGAGTTAGTGGTCTGGAAAGTATGAAATTCAGAATGCAGTGGGTTGACCTGTGACAAAATATATGGCAAGAGAGAAAGCAGGTATAGGAAACTCTTGGATATACATTTTTGTATGAGTGTGTGTACAGAATGCCCCAAAATTTAGAAACTACAAGTGACATAAGTCAAGGAAAAAATAAAATTCTGCATCTATTTGAGTGTGTGTGCTGAAACCAGAGATACTAAAACATGTAGTGGGGAATTATGTAGAGAAAGTATTGATTTAAAAAAATACAAATTAGTCTATGAGAGGTGAGAAGATCTGAAATTTGAAAGTAAGGGAATATCATTAAAGAAAGGTACAGGCACAATGGAAAGAATTTGCTGATATACTTTCACACTGTTACCAGAATAGAATATAAAGTTTTTTCACTAGATGTTTCATAACACCCATTTCACATCATAGTCTGAATAGAAACATTGGAAACAGTCAATCCAGATTTCACATCACATTCAGGTAATAAGTACTGAATCTGTTGCAAATTGCTTTCAATTAATTTCATTCTTTTGTTTCTTCTTTCTGAACTGTTCCCTATCCCCAGCAGTGATGTCTAATTGGCCAGAGCTTTTCCTTCTGGGTCTGATTGAGACCTATGCCCAGAGAAGTCCTCAGGCTCTCTACTTACTCATATCTCATTTTGTTAACCATTTCATTTGTTTAGAATGAGTTATAGAATATTGCTTGAAATTAATTACTGTAATGAGATTATCAGATTTTTCTGAGTTAATACATTACCCATTCAATGCTTAAAATATGCTTTCTAAAATCAAGGTCTTATGTAAAAATATACAGATTTAAAGGCAAAGGTTTCCTAATACATCAAAATTAGAAGTCTTCATTAGGAAGAAAGCTCATCTTCCCTCAGATGACTAAATGATGATGGATTTCTGTTTTTTTTTTTTTTTTTGAGACGGAGTCTGGCTCTGTCGCCCAGCCTGGAGTGCAGTGGCAGGATCTCAGCTCACTGCAAGCTCCGCCTCCCAGGTTCACGCCATTCTCCGGCCTCAGCCTCCCAAGTAGCTGGGACTACAGGCGCCGCCACCTCGCCCGGCTAATTTTTTTGTATTTTTTTAGTAGAGACAGGGTTTCACCGGGTTAGTCAGGATGGTCTCGATCTCTTGACCTTGTGATCCGCCCGTCTCGGCCTCCCAAAGTGCTGGGATTACAGGCTTGAGCCATCGCGCCCGGCCATGATGATGGATTTCTAAATTTGATTTGTGTATAGATTTAATGCTTAAGTATACTCTGGAAAATAAGTGTTTGTAGAGTGGTATAAAAAAGGGGGACATTGGGCTGGGCAGGGTGGCTCACGCCTGTAATCCCAGCACTTTGGGAGGCCGAAGCGGGAGGATCACAAGGTCAGGAGATCGAGACCATCCTGGCTAACACGGTGAAACTCCGTCTCCACTAAAAATACAAAAAATTAGCCGGGCGAGGTGGCAGGCGCCTGTAGGCCCATCTACTTGGGAGGCTGAGGCAGGAGAATGGCGTGAACCCGGGAGGCGGAGCTTGCAGTGAGCCATGATCTCGCCACTGCACTCCAGCCTGGGCCACACAGTAAGACTGCGTCTCAAAAAAAAAAAAAAAAGAAAAGAAAAGAAAAAGAAAGTGGGGGGCCATTGTTGGAAAACACAAACCATTCTGAAAACAGTCATAAATTCCTTATCTATTGAGAATCACGTAGAAAATGTTTTAAATATGATTAGATACTTTAGTAATGGATTGAAGGATTTCATCATTAAATTTTACAAGATTAATGGGAAAATACATGAAAATCAATAATACATAATTAAAAATTTATCTGCGGTTAAAATGCATTTAGATATTCAGGCCAATATTTAATATTCCTTTAACAGAAATTCATACATAGGTTTTATATATATATATCCTACATAATTGTATACTATGTACTATAATTACTTATATATAATTATGGAATATATATCCTCATATTTAATTTATGTAAATATATACTATATATTCACTTATATATAATTATGGAATATATATATATCTCCTACACAATTTTATACAAATACATACTATGTTTCTCTTATGTGTATGTAGTGTGTGTGTATATACACACAATACAAATAAATTTACATAATGTATGCGGACCATATATTATTTCACTATATTTCGTGTTAACATTTAGTATGTTTGTTTTAATTTGGCAAGAGCTTCAATAAAGTATACACTTTGCAGAAGTATAATGGGAAATAATTCAATTACTTAATTTTGGGAATATATAAAGATGAAAGTTAACATTTTTTCCAACAATAGTAGAAGGATCATTAAGGAAACACAATTTCCTCAAGCAAGAGTTGGAAATTAAGACTTATGGGATGGGCAAACTATGTCAATTACATACTGATTCTATTAGTGTTTAGCTTTGGGCATTACTTGAAAATTTTCTCTATTGCTATCAATATTTTATTGCAAACGTCCTAAAAGCTTGTTCCTATTTATAATCATACTTGCATATGTGCCATCAACATCATATGATAAAGCTTTGAAAACCACTCTATCCTGATGTAAAACACGAAGTTTAAATATTAGATCAAAAATTTTTATTATACTCTATGTACATTCATGAATTACAAAACATAAAATGGTAAATTCTCTTTCCTGTCATTTTTTTTTTTTTTTTTTGCTCCCAGCCACAGGACAAAAATCTAAGTTTTCCTTTTTCTTTCTCCCCCGCACTCCCCAAGGAGATGCTTTAGAAGCACCATGATAATTTATAATGTCATTTTATCTTAAATTATCTTAAAGTACAACTGACACATATTAATTTTTTTTTACTTTAAGTATCTGATTCTACACACACACAGACACTCACACACACATGTACATATGTCAGCTTGGGTTTTAAAATCTTAATAATTAAGAAAAAAGTTAATTTTTATTTGGGGCAACAGAAAGTTTTTCTTTAGAAAAGGACAAGAAAGAATTTTGGGAGGTGATGGAATTAATCTCTATTGTAATTGTGACTGTGATCATACAGAACTGCATATTTTAGTTAGCGCTCATGAAATTGTAGAATAAATTTGTAAATATTTGTATTTAAATTACACTTCAATAAATATGACTGAGAATAGTAATTTCACTAACAAGATGAATGTTCTAATATCTCTGCTTATCATTGATAATATTTATTTTGGTAATATTTATATAAATTTCTGACAAACACATTATAATAAAGCTCATATTCATTTCAAAATGCATATTATAGTAAACTGAGGTAGATTAATAAAAATTATTAAAACCAATAATATTTATTTTTGTTGCGTATGTGAAGAAATAGTTACGTTGGAAATGTAAACTCATATCATAGTTTTAGATAGAAATTGCACAGTTTCTGTCAAACTACAAACACATACTTTTAAAAATTTTGTGTTAAAGCTTTAATGAAATTATTAAATCTTTAATAAAAATAATTAGAAATGTGATCATAAAAGCACTTTTTATTTTTTATGGTTCTCAATAAGAATTCTATAGCATAAATAAAATATGCCCACCATATGTAATTACTGTAATACATCTGTAAAACCAATTGTAGATTTTGTCAATCATGTGTTGTAGTGTCATGCGGCTGCTTTAAAAACTGATCACAAGCTTACCTTCTTAAGACAACAGATATTTATTCTCTCACAGTTTCTACAGGCCACAAGTCCAAAGTAAGTATTACTAGGTCAAAATCAAGATGTCAGTAGGTACATGCTCCCTGCAGAGGTTCTAAGGAGAGAATCAATTTCTTGGTTCTCCAAGCTTCCAGAAGGCTAACATTCAGCATTTCTAAGCTCGTGGCTACAGCACCACAACCTTGAAGCCAGCATCTTCAAATCTCTGTCTACTCATCTTCCAATTGCCTTCTCCTCTCTGCGTGTCAAATTTATCTGTGCCTCCATTTTATAAGGATACCTGTGATTGCATTTAATGCCCAGATGGATAATTCAGTAGAATCATGGCACCTCGAGACTCTTCATTTAATCACATCTGCAAAGACACTTTTTCCAAAGAAAGTAATTTTTATAGGGTCTAGGGATTAGAATCTGATATCTCTGAGGGCCATTTTAGTAATAGGATACCTTTATAAGGCAGACACATATAAATACTTATAAAAAATTCTGGAAGAACCCATAATAATAAAAACTGTTAAAATATTTAACATTGCAGAAGGCAAATGCTTATACTGAGAAACTGTATTAATAAGTCTATTTATAACACTAACATTTAAAGATAAATATTTATATACTCTGGCTTAAAATACCATATGTATTAATTACATAGAATTTACCTACAATATGTATTAACATAGATTTCTTGTGAGTGATAATATGCATGTGACAGTTTAGATTGATTAAATTCTTAGATTGTTTAATAAACTCAAAATACTATTTATACCCTTAAAATAACATTATAAAACAAGTGATTATTAAATATTTATTGTATGTGCTTAATATAATCTTTTTAAAAGGCTTTTATGAGTTTATTAAAGACATTCCTAGCAATTTTTGAGATTAAAAACATTTTTGCTTATAAATGGTACTTTATACTACTAGAACATATTCTGCAAAGGGACATTTTTTTTAAATGCTGTCATTGATCATTAGAGAAAGGCAAATCAAAACCACAATGAGATACCATCTCACTCTAGTTAGAATGGTGATCATTTAAAAAGTCAGGAAACAACAGATACTGGAGAGGATGTGGATAAATAGGAACGCTTTTACACTATTGGTGGGAATGCAAATTTGTTCAACCATTGTGGAAGACAGTGTGGCAATTCCTCAAGGATCTCGAACTAGAAATACCATTTGACCCAGCAATCCCATTACTGGGTATATACACAAAGGGCTACATATCATTCTACTATAAAGACACATGCACACGTATTTTTATTGAGGCACTATTCACAATAGCAAAGACTTGGAATCAACCCAAATGTCCACCAATATTAGACTGAATATAGAAAATGTGCCATATATGCACCATGGAATACTATGCAGCCATAAAAAGGATGAGTTCATGTCCTTTGCAGGGACACGGAAGAAGCTGGAAACCATCATTCTCAGCAAACCCTAACAAGAACAGAAAACCAAACACTGCATGTTCTCACTCGTAAGTGGGAGTTGAACAATGAGAACACATGGACACAGGGAGGGGAACATCACACACTGGGGCCTGTCGAGGGGTGGGGGTTAGAGTAGAGATAGCATTAGAAGGAATACCTAATGTAGGTGATGGGTTGATGGGTGCAGCAAACCACCATGACATGTGTATACCCATGTAACAAAACTGCACATTCTGCACATGTACCCCCGGAATTAAAGTATAATAACAATAATAAAAGTTATTTTAATAAAATATTTTTATATTTAATTTCTATGATTTATTAAAGTCTCTGGAGAAATTTAAAAAATAAAACTCTACAAGTAATTTATTGTTCTTTTTTGTCTTATTAGGAAAAAAATTTTTTTCAGATGAAATCATCTCATAACAAAGACACATATTGTTGCTATGAAAAAAAAGATTGTTGTCTTTTCAGATTAATATTAATGAGAAAATTTCAAATTTTTCCCATGTAGAAATATAAAAGGAAAAATTAAACACATATTATTACCATTATCCAACATTTATTTTGTTTTTCTTTTTTTTAACTTTTAATTTTTATGAGTACATAGTAGATATATATGTTTGTAGAGTACCTGAGCTATTTTGATTCAGGCATACAATGTGTAATAATCCCATCAGTGTAAGTGAGATATCCATCATCACCTCAAGCATTTATATCATTTCTTTGTGTTACAAACATTCCAATCATAATTTTTTGTTATTTTAAAATGTAAAATAAACTGTTGTTGACTGTTATAACCTTATTTTCCTATCAAATATTATACATTATTCATTTGATCTGACTATACTTTTGAACCCATTACCCATCCCTCCCCACGCCCAATCCTCCACAGTATCTGGTAACCATTTTTCTAATCTCCATCTCTATGAGTTCGATTGTTTTAATTTTTATCTTCCACAAATGAGTAAGAACATTCAATGGTTTGTTTTACTGTGCCTGGCTTGTTTCATTTAACATAATAACCTTCAGTTTCATCCATGTTTTTGCAAATGAGAGAATCTCATTCTTTTTATGGCTGAATAGTACCCCATTGTATATACACACCACATTTTCTTTATCCATTCCTCTGTTGATGGAAACAGGTTGCTTCCAAATGTTGGCTATTGTGAATGGTGCTACAATAAACATGGGAGTGCAGATACCTCTTTGATATACTGATTTCCTTATTTTGGGGTGTATACCTAGCAGTGGGATTGCTGGAACATATAGTAGTTTTATTTTTAGTTACATAGGAATCTCCATACTGTTCTCCATAGTGACAGCACCAATTTTTCATTCCCATCAACAGTGTATGAGGGTTTCCTTTCCTCCACATCTTCACCAACATTTGTTATTGCCTGTTTTTTATTTTTTGATTTGAAGTTGTCATGAGGCTTACAAAGAGCATCTTATAACCCATTGTTTTAAACTATTGAAAACACTGATTGCAAAACACAAATAAACTAACAAACAGGCAAAGAGAAAACTTATACAATTTCTACGTTTTAAATCAACATTCCTCACTTTTTAAGTTTTTATTGTTTCTATTTATATCTTATTGTCTATGTCTTCAAAAGTTATTGTAGTTACTATTTTACATAAATTAATCTTCAATCTTTCTACTCAAAATATGAGTAGTTAGCATGACATAATTAGGGTGTTACAATAATCTGTGTTTGTCTGTGTACTTAACAGTGAGTTTTGTACTTTCAGATGATTTTTTTTCTCAGTATCAACATTTTTCTTTCAATTTAAATAACTCCTTTTAGCATTTCCTATAAGACAGGTCTGGTATTGATGAAATCTCTCAGCTTTTGTTTGTTTGTTTGTTTGGCAAATTCTTTATTTCTCCTTCATGTTTGAAGAATATTTTCACTGGATATGCTATTCTAGATTTTTCCTTTGGAAGTATAAATATGTCATGCTACTTTCTCCTGACCTGTAAGTTTTCCACTGAGAAGTCTGCTGCCAGAAATACTCGAGCTCCTTTGCATGTTATTTGTTTCTTTCTTTTGCTGCTGCTAGGATCATTTTGTTATTCTTTACGTTTGGCAGTTGGATTATTAAGTGTCTTAAGGTCGTCTTATTTGGGTTAAATCTGCTGTTTGTTCCATCACCTTACAGTACTTGAATACTGGCATCTTTTTCTAGGTTTGGAATGTTCTCTGATATTATCCCTTTGAATAAAGTTTCTACCCTTATCTCTCTCTCTTGTCTTTTTGAGGCCATTTTTCTAGATATTGAAGTTGTGCTTCATTCTTTCTTACCATTTTGTCTCCTCTGACTGTGTATTTCCACATAGCCTGTTTTCAAGCTTACCAATTCTTTTTTCTGTTTGATGAATTCTGCTGCCAAGAGATTGTGATGCATTCTTCGGCATGTTAATTAAATTTTTAAGCCCCAGAATTTATGCTTGATTTTTAAAAATTATTTTAATTTCTTTTTTAAATTTATCTGATAGAACTTTGAATTTCTTCTCTGAAGTATCTTCTATTTTATTGACTCTTTTCAAAATAGTTATTTTTAATTCTCTGTCTTAAAGATTACATATCTTTGTCAATCTGGGATTGATCACTGGTGCTTTATTTAGTTTGTCTGGTGAATTTATGTTTTCCTGACTGGTCTTGATGCTTTTGAATGTTTGTCAATGTCTGGTCGCTGAAAAGTCAGGTATTCATTGCAGCCTTTGCAGTATGGGCTTCTGTGTATCCTCTTTCATGGGAAGGTTTTCCAAGTATTCAAAGAGAACTGACTGTTGTACTCTAAGACTTTGGTAACTACAACCATATCTGCATTAGGAGGTACTCCAAGCCCAGTAATCCTGTGGCTCTTGCAGACTCATAGAGAAGCTGCCTTGATGGTCCTCACTAAGATCCAAGAGATGTCTCTGGACTACCAGGCAGAGACTTTTGTTCTCTTCTCTTACTTTCCCCCAAACAAAGGAAGTCTCCGTCTCCATGCCGAACTGCATAGAGCTGGGGGGAAGGTGAATAAAGCACCCCTGCGGCCACCACCACTGGGACTGTGTTGGGCCAGACCCAAAGCCAGCACAGCCCTGGGTCTCACTCAAGGTCAGCAGTGACCACCACCTAACCACCACCTATGTTCACTTAAGGTTCTAGAGTTCTTCAGTTAATAGGTGGTGAATCCAGCCAGGACTGTGTCTTTCTGTTTGGGCAGTGAGCTCCTCTCAGCCCTGGGCAGGTCTAGAAATGCCTTCCAGGAGCCAGGGCCTAGAGTTAGAAAGCTTAGGAATCTACTTGGTGCTCTATTCTACTGCTGCTGAGATGACACCCAAGCCACAAGACAAAGTCCTTCTGACTATTTCCTCTCCCTTTTATCAAGCAAAAAGTCTCTCCTCATGATGACAACCATGTCAGACCCATGGTGACTACTGCTCACTGCTGCCAATGTTCACTCGAGGCCCCCAGTTCTTCAGTCAGCTTGTGGTGAATGTTTCCAGGCCTGGATCTTTCCCTCTAGAGAACTGGGAGCCCCTCTGGCACAGAGAAAGTCCAGAAATGCTGTCCAAGAGGCAAGCCTTGGAATTGGGAACCCTAGAAGCCTGCTTGGTGCTCTATCTCACTGTGGTCAAGTTGGTACCCAAGCTACAAGATGAAGTCTCTTTAATCTTTTGTCTCCTTTCCTCCAGCAGAAGAGATCTCTCTCTAAAGCCATCATAGCTCAGAATGTGCTCACTCACATCTGAAGCCAGCAGGACACTGGATCTCACTGTAGGCCCACCTTGAATCCTGCCTGGCTACTGCTGGTGTTTATTCAAGGCCCAGTGGGCACTTCAGTCAGCAGCTGGTAAATCTTTCCAGAACTGAGTTCTTCCCTTCAAGACGGTAAGTTCTCTTCTCACCCAGGTTGTGTTTAGGAACATCATCTGGGAGCTAGGGTCTGAAATAAGGGCCTCATGACTCTGCCTGGTGACCTATTCTACTGTGGCTGAGCTAAAACCCAAGCTCCAAGACAAATTCCTTTTTTAGTCTTTCCTCTCTTCTCCTCAAGCAAAAGGAAATAATCTCCCCCAGAGCTGTGAACTGCACTACCTGGGGTTGGAGGAGGGATTGCATAAGAACTTCCTTGGCTGCCCAAGCTGGTGTCTCACTAGGTCGCGTGTAACCCAAGCCCACTGACTCTGAGCCCAGCACAGCACAAGGATTTGCCCAGAAATTGCCATCTCTCTGGGCTAGACTGCCTTTCAAGTTTATTTAGAACCCCATTATCTCCATAGCCCACTGTGGTGTGTCTAAGCAGAACTCAGGTTCTCACCACTGGATTGAAAGATTCCCCTCTGGCTGGGGCTGGTCTAAACGCTCCTGCATGGGCACCAGTTAAATTCTCCTCTGTGTTGCTTTCTACTGTGACTAGCAGTGCTGGGTTCCAATATAAAGACCCACAATGACTGTACTCTCCCACCCCCAAGGACACAGATTTTCTCTCCATGCCACATGGTCACTGCAAAGGGATTGCAGAGAGGTGTCTCAGCAATTCAAGACTGACTCTGCTACCCTTTCAGTGCCTTTTTCCTTCATATGATGTTAAAAGCAGGTACTGTGAGTTTTCATGTAATTTTGGTTCTTATGTAGGTGTTGTCTCATGTATATAGTTGTTCAATTTCTGGATGAAGCATAAATGCCAGAGGGCTCTAGACAGCCATCTTGTTTCATCTCCCTCCCAGATTTTTATTTTAGTTAATTAGGGATAAACCCGTGGTGTCCGACAGAGCCTATCTTGGAAGGCTTACAAATTTGGAAGGTAGGAAAGAGTGCATAACTTAATATAACAATATAAGTGAATATAATCTTAATGAGAATAAGGTGAAATCAAAAGCAATAAATGACAGCTAAATTCAGTGTAGAATTTTCTCTGAATTGTAAAGTTGTATGGAAATTCAGGGGTTCTGTGTTTAATTCTAACGAAATGTAGGAATTTCAATGATGGTATCTCTGGTATATAATTAGCAATTATGACATCTCATAATTAGCAGTTAGAGTCATTTCATGTTTCTCTTTCTCTTTTATCTCTATCTTTATCTTCTCTTTCCTTATACTTTTTAAATCATGATTATGCAAACCATGATAAGATCATTTTTTTTAATGAAATCTTAAGGTTTTAATGAATAAAGTGAGTAAGTATGCTACTGTCTGCATTTTACTTTGCTTAGTTGCTCGCTTTGATTTTATCCTGTAAAACCTTTATTTTGTGAGCTAGATGATCCCAAAATATACCAGATTTGACTCACTTAATTTCAATACACTTTAACTATGCTGAATGTTGAGGAGAAATATAATGACCTTTATTTCTTGCCCTAAGAGAGCTTTATTGGTCCTTTTAAAAACATGCTGAGTTGACAAAACAGGATTATCATAACATATAATTTTTAAGACAACCAGGAAGTACCTATTGTGGCCTGAGGTATACCTGGGGTAAACGCTACCAGGAGAAGTGATGTGCAGCTCACTTTTTCAAAAATGTCAAAATGCCTGAGTTGCAGTAGAAGGGTAAAAATATACACATATTTACAGTTTCACTAAAACTTGTTTTCTATTCAAAAATGTACTCACTGAGCCTGAGGAAGGCCTATCAGCATTCTTTCCCACAGCTGCTTACTTTATCTCAGTGTCACAGTTCACCAAAACAAAAACAAAGACAAAAGAAGGAAGAGCTTTGAATTGATTTTACTTTTTCCTTACACGTCACTATGTGTGTGTGAGTCCTCTCAGGGAATAACCATTCCATAATATCTCATTCTAATTTTATATTGACTTATTATTTACCTATTTGTTTTCTTTTAATATGAATGTTCAATAAAAGGTTGAAAGAATCCTTTTCACTACACAAGCTGACGTTAAAAATAATCTTGCAATAAACTGAAGATCACTTTACTTCCCAAGAAATGTTTCCTCTGTATATATTACAGCTATTGGGGCCGTAGCCTCTCCAATCAGGCTGCTAGAGATAAATCAATTTAGTACTCATTTTTTAGAGTCTTGTGATCCAGGGAAATTTGCTTAATCTCTCCATGCCACAGTTTCTTTGTCTGAAAAATGGGAATAAGCACAGGCAATAACAGATAAAAATAGTAAGAAAAAAGAGTATTTCTTATTTATCTGAAACATAGTGATATGTGCTGCTATCTAGATCTATCCATTCATCCATCTGTTATCTATCTATCCATCCATCCATCTATCAATCAAATACCTATCTATAGGTATGCATGAATGTATTTGCACATGTACATATAGTGTATGTGTATATACACATATACATCTTTCATATCTATATCCATTGATTTTTATTTCTATTATAGTTTTCAATAACCTATCTAAATGTCTTTTTAAAAAATTGATGAGCTTATGGCTATTGTAAGTTAGATGTGGTATTCATACTTATTCAGAAGCATCTGGACAACTTCAGAGATAGCCACAGATCTGATACTTCTTAGCTAGTTCATTAAATGGATGCAAGTGGGATTATTTAGTCAGGCAATTCGGGAAATTGCATAAATTTTCTCCAGTCTTCTGCAGGGAGAATATCATTAAACCAAACAAATATGTATATAAACATAGACTGTATTGACAACAGATACAAGGATCAGGATTAAGATCCTGTAAAATTTTAAATAGGCCCTGTATCTCAAATATCCTTAATCAGTTTGTGCTGCATTCCCCAACTGTTTCCTTTACTTCAATATCATCATTCAAAAATGCATGGTAAACTAATTTCTGCCAAATATAAAATATAACTTAGATTTTTATTAGCTATAGAAGTATTTACATTTTCATAGAATATTTACAGTTTGATAGATGACTGTAAAATATTGCTAGAACTTCATTACTCTAATGATGATATTTGAGACAACATGATGGGTTGAAGTTGTTGTAGAGGAGGGGAGATAGGTAACTTGCTGGTACCTCCCTATCAAGTAATCCTGGTCAAGTAACATAAGCTTAAAACAATTTATGGATTAGAACTAATTTGTTCTGTGACAAAATTTTAGAAATGCAGATTTACTGCTATAAATTAGTATGGGCATTCTCTGAGTTGGTATCCCTTGTGGCCAATAAGTCCTGCCGCTCTTCAGTGTGCTTGGATTTGCTGAACGATTACTTTCTTTATTTAACGTTTTATCCTTAAGTAAAAAAAAAATCAGCAAGATAATTAGCTGCTGTATCATAGATGTATATTCCAAGTTTACACCTTTTTCTTCTGCCCATAACTCTTGCTTCTATTCTGATTTTCTTTGTTTTGCCTAGACCACCGTCAGTTTTTTTATATTGCTATAAAAATAAATATAAAAATTTGCCCGTTCATTTGAACTATATTATCAGATTCCTTATTGTATCTCTTTATCTAATGACTAATCTTCTGACTCTTACCTACAAGACTATTTTCCCCAGCTCTACTAAGGTTTGCAATTGAAAAATGAAAATTATATGTATTTACAGCATCCAATGTGGTTTTCTGATATATGTATACATTGTGAAATGACTAAGCCAACAAATGAAAAAATGATATCCATCATCTCATATACTTATCAACTTTTGTTGTGAGCACATGTAAGATTTACAGGGTTAGCCTTTAAGTATATGTTTAATTATACTGAATCATTTCTTCCAATTGCTAATACATTTTAATCCCTCTTGTCTACAGGAGAGGCAATTTCTTTACACTGCATCAAAGGCCCTCTGACAAGACCTAAAGTCACATTTTCAGAAGAAGCACTTACCATTTTGGTGCCTTCAATGCCACATCAACTGACATAAATGTTTCTACATTTAGTTTTTCCCACATTGTCACACACATCTCATGTCTTCTATTGGATTCATTGCCTGCCTCTTTCACCACTTGGGAAATGCATACCCATTGTTAAAGTTAAATATCACCAAAGCTATAAATTCTCCCTAAATTATCTGAGTTCCCAAAGCATATTGAATATACATTTTTAGCAATTATGCTTATAAGCATTTTGCTATCTTTACAAATACCTAGATTCTGTTTTCTAAATTCCCTGAATAACATGACACAAAACATCTATTTCCTCAGCCCTAGTAATAAAAATAGATTTCAAATTGATATATGTAACTTGTTCACTGATTGATTGAAAATAGTGTTGTTTCTTAAAAAGAAGTTACAATAGTCCAAAGTCCTTCTAAAAGATCAATGATACATCTCTGTTTCCTCATAAGTGCCCGTGTTTCTTTTTGTTGGTGGGCTCAGGTCTTCCTGTCCTCATCCTCTTATATCTAGGGAGACGTTTCTCAATAAATTTGGTAATCACTGACAAGTGGCAGTTATACAGTCTGTCACTGATGGGGTTTTATTGTTACATCAATCAATTCTTAAACCCTTTCTTCTTGTGTCCTGTGCAGAAGAACTTAAATCAACCTTTTAGACACATTTGTCTAGTACTGCTGCTTTCTGCCCTGAAATATGGCCAATCTGGAAAAACTAAACAGAGGCACTTGGGGTTTCGGTGTTGGAGAAATGGCTATGCTCCGTATTTCTTTATAGATGAGGATTCTTTCCTATTACTCACCGATGAAGCAATGACAATACTGAAGGAGAAATGGAAAATGTCTGGTAAAAGTCAAGTCTGACATCTGTACAGTTGAATAGCTTTAGCTTAGTTCAAATAAATGCTTTATAGAATTCAGAATTACAGGCTACTTTTTAGGGCTTTTGTTTAAAACATTAACATTCAAGACATAAAATGAGGTTCAACTATTACCTTCTACATAGCCTAAAAAAAATAATGTGTTATCTAAACTGTAAACCAGTGTTTGTTTTGTATCATACTTCCAGGTTGCTTCCACCATCTCCCAATATATGTAACTGATGATGTGGAATTTAATGTTTATTTCCAAGTGTCATAGTTTTACTTTATGCAAATATGTTTTAATAATTCTTTATTCACTCAAATATGTGTTTATGAACTTTATTAATATTGTTGTGCATAGCTCCTGTTCAATTTTGTATAATAATTTCTTGTATAAATATAGTGCGATTCTGAAATCTTGGTTGTTTCTAATCTCATGTTATTATATACATTACTGTGAAAAATAATCCAGTTTGTATTTTCTGAGGATATTTGTACAAAATTTTCTCTAGAATATACCCATAAGTTGAATTATTGTGTACAAGGTTAATAAATTTTCAACTTTAATAAACATTCCAAAACCCCTATCTTAAACCACTTTAATGTAACATATCCTGAAATCCCTGTAAAATTGTATGTAATTATCAAAAGAAACTCCTAGAACTAAATTAATAAATTCAGCATTGCCTATATGTTAGCTATCAATAATTGGAAAATGAAATAAACATATATAATGAAAGCATATGTATAACAAGTGAAATTCTTAAGTATAAATCAAATAAAACAGGATAGGTATATTAAAAATGAAAACACTGATAAAAATTATCCTAAATAAATGGTGAGATGTAATATGAACACAGATTGGAAAGCTCAATGTTGTTAAGATATCAATTCTTTCCAAATTGATCTATAGACAACAACATTTTAATCAAAACTCTAGCAGAATTGCTGTAAAAATAGACAAGAGATCAAAAACCACTTCAATGGAACAGAAATGGGATCTAAAAATAAACCTATAAAATTATAGCTTCTTTTTGACAAACTTACAAAGATATTCAATGGAGAAAGTATTATCTTTTCAATAAATGATGCTGGAGAAACTGGAAATTAATATACAATAAAATAACCTTGACCTAAACTTCACACCTTACAAAAATTAACTGAAAGTAAAATATAGATGCCAATAAAAATATAAAATTATGATATTTTAAGAAGAAAACAAAAAAGATCTTCATACCTTGGGTTAGGCAACAAATTCTTAGACATAACTCTAAAAGTATACTGATAAAGAGAACAAATTAGATTTAATCAAAATTTAAAATTTTTTGCTCTGTGAAAGACATGACTGAGAGACTGAAAGGACAAGCTATATATTCAGAGTAAATTGCATATATGACAAAAGATGTGTTTCCATATGTGTAAACTCTCCTAAAATCAAACTAAGTAAACATAGAGCTAATTTTTAAAATGAGAAAAACTCTTGCATATACACTTCATGAAGGAGGATAGACAGCTAACTAACGAGAACATGAATAAATGCTCAGTATCATTACCATAGAGAAATACAAATTAAATCTACAAGGAGACATCACTACACAAAGATGTAGAGTAACTGGAGCTCTTGTATATTACCAACGGGAATGCAGTATGGTAAAGCCACTGTGGAAAACAGTTGGACAGGTTCTTGTAAACTTCAGCATACACTTACCACGTAACCCAGCACTCTATTTCTAGATTTTACAAAGATAAACATTTATTTTCACTATACAATGTGTGTAAGTGTTGAGACCACTACTATTTATAATTATCTAAGGGTGAAAACTACCCTAACATCCTTCAATGAATCTGTTGTCCTTAAATGAATTGATTTTACAAAATGTGGCATAGCCACACAGTGGAATGCTACTCAACAAAGAAAAAGCAATGAATTATTGCTACATACAACACCTTGAATGAGTCTCAAAATTATTATGCTGCAAGTAGCCAATCTTATGGGCTACATGCTGCATAATTTCATTTATAAGACATTCCAGAAAATTAAAACATATAGCGTTGGAGAACATACTAAAATTTATAAAACAGATCACAAAAAGTCAACTTTTCTGCATGTATCTTAAATACTATTTTTTTAAAGTTAAATATTAAAAATAAAATAAGGTGACACGAAGAATTTTATGAATATATGTGATCACACTTTTGTGAGTTTTTAATGCTTTCTAAAAATAAGTTGAGGGGGAGGCTCAGGTTGTTAAAATTAATAAAATATTCAGGCTATATGGTGTTTGAAAGTGATATATCTAAAATAAAACAAATGTAAAAAGTAAAGTAGCAAGGCATATAAAAATATCAGGCAACAACAAGAGAGAGAGACAGGGAGAAGTGGGAGGGATTAGAATGTTGAAAGGAAAGTCAGAAAATATTAACAAATACCCACATCCCCACAAATTGGTCAGCCTCATTTTTGAGTGTATGAAATCCTAAGCACAAAGCACATATAAGATTCAGCAACACACTACAAGTGTATTACAAAATAATTAAGTAGGTTTTTGGTATTAAAAAAATTGGAGAGATATTTTGAAGAGGTTCTATAAACTATTATATATTTAAATTTACAAAAATGTTACATTTCATAGTTTATTCTATTTAGAAAACATTATATTCCCAAACTTAAATTGTGTTGATTTTTTAGTAATTTTAAAATCTGCTTTTATATTAAAGAAACATTTTTGTTTCTCAATAAACTTCTGCGGTGCCTTTACCAAACACATAATTTTGTATCCCAGAAATGAATTCAACCTAGAGTAGTTAATACAAGATAATCTATAAGCAGCCTTGGAGGCTTTATTTATAAAAAGCATAATAGGAAAAATAATTACTCTTATTATTTTGGCATATCTTTTTCAGTGAAATAGATGAGAATCATGTGTTTACACAGGATTCTTCAGTGCACAGGTTTTAATTTTTACTTAAAAAACAGACAAGATTAACAAATTATGTGCAACATATTATACAGTAGTATGAAAATGTCAAAAATAAATAGGTGAAATTTAAAAAAATGATGACATGCTTTCACATGCATTTACACAATTCATGCATTCACTCATTAGCCCAATATATGTAAAAAATATATAAACAATGTTACTCTCTGACATTGTTTATATATCAGACCTAAGTCTTGATAGACAGAATTTTATAAAATATTTTATATTTTCATTTGAAAAAAATGTTATAAACACATAAGAGTTGCAAACAGTAAGCACAAAACACAAAAATCTCAGGTTTTGTCAAGAGCCACGTAAAACCACTGAAAATGAATTTGGCAATCTTTCCGCAGGGTAGACAGAGTGCTTCCAGTGGCTGGAAATCAAAAGAAAGCCAAGGCAAGGTGCCCATGGTCATGAAGGAGGGTCCCTGAAGGAGCCACAGCTTTGGAGTATATTCTCTTGATGACAGAGGTCAATTACATAATGATACAGGCTCTATGGGCTGATGTGGTCATTTGATAAAGTTCAGTGCTTTAGATATGATTGAGACAGAATCAGTGACTATTAAGATTATTCCTACTCAAGAGTTGAGATCCTTTTGTTCGTGTGGTTTAAATACTTTCTGCAAGCAAATTCTTAAGGATTCCTGGTATGAAGAATGTCTTGTTTAATTGGTTTTCTACATAGAAACCAAAGAAATCTTCTAAAAGGTAAAACTGATCACCTAAGTGTCTCATTTAACAATCTAGTGACTTCCTATACTATTTAACAATAAATTCAAACTCCTCACCATGCTCTACAAACCCCCATATGATCTAGCTTTTGTCCACTTTTCCAAATTATATCTGGCCATCCTCACCTTCCTTTGCCTTACCAAATAATTTGTCTTTTTGTTTCCTCAAAAATTTTGTCTTTTTAAAATTTATGGCTGCATTACATTATTAAGGAAGCTCTGAGGTAATGTTATGCTTTGAACAGAATGATTTTATTAAATTCCATCCCCGTTACACCACCACCTCCTTTGAAGTACTTATTGAACATCACTCATAGGTGGGAACTGAACAACGAGATCACTTGGACACAGGAAGGGGAACATCACACACCGGGTCCTATTGTGGGGAGTGGGGAGGGTTAGCATTAGGAGATATACCTAATGTAAATGACGAGTTAATGGGTACAGCACACCAACATGGCACATGTATACATATGTAACAAACCTTCAGGTTGTGCACATGTACCCTAGAACTTAAAGTATAATTAAAAAAAACAAAAATAAAATAAATAAATAAATTACAGGACACCCAGTTTGTGTCTGCAGAGAAAAAAAAGAAAAAAGAAACTGTCCACTGCATCCTTTTTGCCTACTAGTTTTCAAGAAAAAAAAAATGTGTAAATATTTACCATTATTTTTTAATATTTTAAGTCATAGAATTGATAAATTTTGTTGTGTTTCTAACACATACTCCTCTGATTAATCATGTGTACTCTCAAACCATGGCTATGACAGTCTAAGTTTTAGTGCTGAATAAATACATAAATGAGTGCATAATTAATGAATAAATGGGTAAATAAATGAAAAGTAGACCAAGTATCTAAATTATGGAATATTACAATAGAAATTGATATTCTAAATAATTTTTATTTCTTTAGCCAGGAAATATATTTTTACTTTAAAATAAAGTGAATATTTTCTGGACCTTACTGACAATATAACATTCTATGAAATAAAATTATTTGCCTACAGATTAACAAGTTAAAGTTAATAACACTTAATATTCAGTGTATATTCCCTCTCTTTCATATATCTGTGTAGAGTATATGTAGAGTGAGCGTATATTATACATATTATATATACATGGTATATGTGTGCATATGTATGCATATATGCGTATCAATTAAAGTATATGTGTGTATATATATGTATCCACTTTACTCACATATATATGCACATACTCATATTTTTAAGCAAAACTGGAATAGTATAGATTGTCAACATGCTTTTATCTTCTTTATAATGCAGAAACTATTATTAAGCTTTCTCATATATTAAGCTATATATAAAATTTTACATAATGGTTGTACTATATTCAATAATGGGGTTATACAATGACTAATTTGGGCATTCAGACATTATATGTTTTCTATGATCTTACTCTATGACTTCTATAGCATATTTAATCACTAAATATCCTTTTGATTCAGGGGAACTTTTGTGGGCTTTGCATAGAATTAAATTACGCCACTAATAGATTTCAGTTTGAGGTATTTCATCTTTTTCTGTCTTTACTCATAACTTTAATAAACAGTGCCAAAAATTAATTCAGTTTGGTCTTGTTCAATTCATCTTGGCCCCCTACATCTTAAACCCTATTCTGATAAATTAATAGTCAGAAACTTTTGTTTTGACATATCTCTAGGAAGCCAAATTAATCATATTTGAATTCAAATTAATGTGGCTGAAATTATGAATAATTTGATTTTTAAAATATTAAGTGTTTGGAATCATGTTAAAGTGTTGCATACAGAGTAAAAACATTATCTAAATACATTGATATATTGATAAATTGACAGACATACCCAGCTTGTCTCCCTCTCTGTTTTTCTCTCCTCCTTTCCTTTTCTCTCTCTCTCTGTTTCTCATTCTCTTTCTCTCCCTCCCTGCATGTGTTTGTGTGGGTTTTAACTGTCCCCCTGATATTTCACCATATAGAACAAAGAGTGAATGAATAATCTCATAATGTAGTGAGAAACAATACATAACATCTTTAAATAAAGCTCTTGCTGTTATTGGCTATTTAACTTCCAATAAAGCATAATACATAATTGTTAGAAATAACTATAATATTCAAATATTCATTTCTCTAAATGAAGTGTGACTAGAATTAAGATATAGTTAATATTTCTTCTATTACCTATGAATACATTTATGAATAAATCATAACCCCCAAATTATATTTTATATTTAAAATATAAATAAAATTATATATACGATTATTTTCTGAATTTGAGAATAGGATTTGACAAAAGAAATTCCTAGCCCATAATTCCAGTCTTATGTATAGAAAAAGAAAAGTGCACTCTAGTTAAGATACTTGTTCAAGCAAATCTAAAACATAGTTAACCTGGGGATTCTGGGTCTCTGACCCTTTTTACTAAGCTCACTCTGCTAAAAGGCATGTCCAGGGGTAGAGAGCTGTTATTTTTTTAGTGTAACCTGCTTGTGCTCTGGATTAAACCTCTGAATTGGTTGAGTCAGTGAATTTTATGGCACTGTGGTGGTTTCTTTCCCTCTAGTGCATGTTCCTATTCTTTCAGTTCCTAAACACGGCAGACCTGTGCCTGCGCCGTCTAGTTGGAGTTCTCAGGCTTGGTACAGGACTCTTCATGTCAAACTGTCAGTGCAACTGAAAAACGGACTCATAATCTGACCCTGTTCCCAATTATTTCACTAACGACAACAAACACCACACTTGTGCAGATATTTTCAGGTCAGAATCAGACAAAAGAATCTAAAAACGGTTTGAGAAAACAAATTAGACATTTTTCATTCTCAAAACCTCTGAAGAGACATTTCATTACAATAAAATAATATGAATAAAATATTTTGGTGTTCTTCACAGGCCGTTAGCACAAGCTCTGCTTTAAGTAGGTGTTGAAGAGAGACAAAGCATAAAGTATGCTTTTGCCCGCAAGTACATTACAATTTTTAAAGAAAGAGACCTAAAAAGAGTATTTTCTCACATAGAAATAAAAATTATCTATGTACTATATAAGCAACAAATGGCATAAAGTTTATGTATTGAAGAGATGAGAGTAATTGAATTAAGCTTACTGAAAACTACATTTTAATACAATATATATATAGTTTTCCCAGAGAGTGATATAACCAATGAATGTTTTCTCAATATGTATGAATAAATGTTATAGTTTTACCCATCTCCCTTTCATATTTCCACTACAAATTAATAGTGATCAGACCTTCCTAAAGAATAGATATTTATATTATTTTATAATTAAATATAATTTCATACAGTTATGAAGTAAACATTTATTTTGTGATGTTTAAATAATGATAGTGACAATTTATTGAATTATTACTACATTATTTACTACATATTGTTTTCCAAACTAAGCACATTATGTGTGTTTCCTCAATAAACCTTAACACACCTCTTTTGATTGAAGACTCCGAGTCTCAGATTACATAATTTATCCAAGGTCAAGAAATGATAGGTTGCTGAAACAGAGTTTGAATTCAGGTCTGTATAACTGCAACATCTTGTCCTTAAAATGATGCTATAATTCATTCACATGTATAATGGAATTTTCTGTGTGAAACTGTGCCATTACTGGAGGGCTACAATATACTTGAAAGCACATGTTAAGATAGGAAAATGGTATTTTAAAAATCTCTACATTAAATCAGGAACTGTACCAAAAAATGAAAATAAAATATTAGTATATTCCTTCCATGTTACTTCCTAGGGATATTATGTGTAACAATGCTAGACAGGACTGTAAATAATATACAGAGATTAACTAAGGCTCACCAATCTTTAACTGTCATAGAGCATTCACTTGACTGTAGATAAGATATTCTAAGTAACAAGACTTAGTGTGTTATTATATAGATATATGAAGTTCCATATTATCATACAGAATAAGGCAGACAGCAGATGTTCCCAGTTATACACGGTGACATTAACATGACAAAATCCACATCAGCCCTGAAACTCATCTAAAATTCCATTACCTCATTATTGATTAATTGCTCCTACTTTAAATTTACTTGAGATGAAACTGACTTATATGTCTACTTTTTCTACTTTGTCTATTTATTCCAGAATGTTCTACCTGTCAAAATGAAGGAATCTGATGATTTTCTTTCAAAAAAGAGAATAAGTATACTGACTGGCACAGTTGCCCTTGATAAAAACAAAACAAAACAAAACAAAACAAACACATATGCACAATGGGCTTATTCAGACTAACAAAGACAAATTACACATGTAACAATTATGCATGTAATTAGTTCCCCATGACTAAAATAATGGAAATACTTTCAATTTTACCAAGTGTTGTGTACCCTTTTTCTATTTTTCTTTTTATAGTTTTGATCCAAACAGAGAAACTATAAGAAGGAAACACCATTGTGTCTTAAATGTTATATAAGAGTTTTGAAAATTCCTAAGGAGAAAAATTGAAGTACCCCTGAGGTATTGTTTTATTTGTTTGTTTTTGAAAACAGTATGGTAAGTGAAGTATTGAAGATGGTATGGTAACACTTGTTAGACTTCTTTTCAGTTCTAATTGAGATAATACAACTGTACATACTTTTCCTGATCACAAAATTATTAGATTGACCCACATGAATACAGACATGTGTCCTGTATTATATTGGGCATACATCTATTACTGCATTTTTCAAAATAATTTATTCTCATAAGTAAATGAATAATCAAATGCTATATGATTGAAGAAGACTGATGGGGAAGGGGTTTATTAAAAAGAAGATACTCTTTTTTATTGACAGATGGAATAACCTTCAAATGTCATAAGAAATATTAAATGCACTTTGAAAGGTATACATTAATCAGTTCAAAATGTGGAACTAGAATGTCTCAGCAAGGTGAATTACTCATTTAAAGTACATTGTTCAGAAAAGAATAAATCATATTCAACAGAAGATGTATGATTCATTGTTACCATAGAAAATAATTTTGGTTGGTGTGAGTGGGCATATTCCATAGAATTCAAATGTGGGACAAGTAATCGAAGTTGGTCATTTTGAAGACAAAATATTATGGTCAGTCATCATTTATTGTGTGCTCACTTGGCTATGGCACATTTCTAATTCTTTTAATGTTTCAGCTAATTTAATTCTTCTAGGCATCCTAGCAGGCACTTATCCCTATTTCACAAAAGAGGTAGTAGAGAAAACCAACACCAGTGCTATTATTGCCTCCACAATGACATTACCTCCAGTACTACCACCACTATCACCCTGGCCTCCGACTACCCCATTCACTATCATTACTACGACCACATCCACAACTGCACTGCTCAATACTACTGCCATGATGACTAGCACTTCCACCCTAGCCCACTCCAACACCAACACCAGTCTGAATTAAGCCGTCATCAACTCTTCTTTGCGTACAACAGCTTTGCCCTAATTGGTCCTCCACCTGCTATTAATACTCTTTCAAATTATTTTGTACATAGAAACCAAAGAAATCTTCTAAAAGGTAAAACTGATCACCTAAGTGTCTCATTTAACAATCTAGTGACTTCCTATACTATTTAACAATAAATTCAAACTCCTCACCATGCTCTACAAACCCCCATATGATCTAGCTTTTGTCCACTTTTCCAAATTATATCTGGCTATCCTCACCTTCCTTTGCCTTACCAAATAATTTGTCTTTTCCACTTTGTCTCAAATACACAAAGCTCACCTTACACCTCGGGAACTTTCAAACTCATATTGTTCTGCCTGGAGTAATTTCTTTCCAACTTTTCCATGATTCTCTTTCACACTTTATCCAGGGATCTGTTAAAGATTCATGTCTGGCAGAATTCTTCCCTAAGCAAGTACAAAAACGATGTCCTTGTACCTGACCACGTGGCCTTCCTTTCCTCTTAATCCATGACCCTTTTAAATTTCCTATATAGTATTATAATACTATTATTTGAATAACTACATTGTGAGCTATTACATTGGACTAGGCTGTGGAGGTATAGCAATGAACAAATGAAAATAAAAGAAAAAAGATGCAAACTTTACCTTCACAAAGAATATATTCTAATCTCTAGAGAGAAAACAAGAACCAAAAATAATATTTAAAAATTCATGATGTCTTAGAAATGAAAGCAATTTCTATTTGGCATTGCAATTTATAAGAAATACTTCAAGTTTTCGTGGACCTATTGGGTCACTGGGGCAAGATCATAGAACTATTTGTGTTATGTATTTTAATTTGACTGACTTATTTTGCTTTGGAGTTCACTCAAAAGTGAAAGAGTCTAGGGTCACTAAGGAAAAGAATCTGAGCAGCACATTCCAGTGTGATATTTATTGCTTCCAAAGGTCAAAGAGGTCCATCAAGCATTGCTCCCCACTGTTCAAAAAGTAGTGCTACAGGATGTAAGAACTAATAAATTATCTTTTATCTGGAGTGGAATTCCTAAAACATTCCAACTGCTGAACACCCAGAAATGCAAAAGTGTAATATATCTGTCAGTCTCTGTCTTCTGTAGATTTTACCAAAATATATAGGGCACCCACTACTTGTTAACCTCATTTTATAATTAGCATGATACAATCACAGTAATAGGTGATCATGATACTCCATAGAATTATATGTATATATGTTTAACTCCTTATGGGCAAAACTGACATCTTACAATTTACATATTTCTGTGATTATATGGCAAAAAAACAAGGTCTTCTCGTATAAAAACTTTCAAAAATACTTTATTTGACTGTAGAAAAATAAATTCCTAGATAAGTATCTGTATACTATGTGCCAGATATATTTACTCAAACACACTGAAACATAGCTAAACACATATGGAGGAGGAGTTAAATATGTTTAAGAAGATCCAATAAACTTATTCAATTCTGTCTTTTGCAACGGCAAAAGAAAAATAACAATACATGATACACACTTTGCACATACCTGATAGTGGCACTGTTGGCTGAAGTTTTCTTAGACATTTAGGAGGAGTTTTCATTTACTATTTTGGTAGAAAAAGAGAGATTCCAGGGCTTCTACTTGACTCTCTCTAACCATGAATTAGAAAGGGAATGTTTAGATTCTGTAAGTTGCTAAGCAAAATAATTCTAGCTTTACATTCAGTAACTGAGTACATAAGCACAACATTCAGAATCAAGCGGATGCACCTTGAACTGGACTTGAAAGTTACATTAATTGCCAGAACCCTGTTAAACATCTCTATGGGCTGATTGACAGTGATATACCAGCTTCTCACATATTTGTGTTAGCTAGGGAGAGTTTCCAGTAATAATTGATTTTTCTAAGTAGTTCCCAATCTCCCATGTGTAATTACTATGACAATTGACCTTAGATATCTTTAAAGGCCAGAAGAAGTATTTCCAGCAGACCTCTCATGTTCTCACGTGATTCTTCCTAATGACAATATCCTTAAGTTTCATTCAGGAAGCTTTAGGACTACATAATAGTTGAAATCTAAGAACTGGGTGAGACACCATGGTGATAGTTCAAGTCTGGAATATCTTCCCAATGTAACTGCATATAAAGCCCCTTCCTCAATTATCCTTTGACACATAGTAGGGCCTTTGTAGTTAGCCTGGTAGTTTTTGAAAATCTGTCATCTATTCTTCCCAAAGTTTTTGAATGTCTTCTCAAGGAATACTTGTTATTTCAAACTTATTTAGCTTTTGTTTGCTCTGGGATAGGGCTTTCAATCAACCACACAGTAAATATAATTACTAGTAACGTATGAGCAACCATAGGGGTCAGCAAACTACAACCTGAATGTCAAACTCCGCCCACTCCCTGTTTTTATAAATAAAGTTTTATTGGATCTTACAGATAGCTTTATGTATTATCTATAACTCTTTTCTGACTACAATGGCAAGGTTGAAGAGTTATGACAGGAATCATTTGGTGTCTAAAGCTTAAATATTTACTATGTGGCCTTTGGCAGAGAAGAATTATCCACCCCTTAAATAGTGCATTGAATTCAGAATGTCCAGTGTAATATGCATATCTCTTCTCATGCTATGTTTTATCTTTAAGGCTCTAAAACCCCCAGGATTTCTTCCCATAGACATTCTTGACATTTTTAGTAATATCATCTAGCAAAATCTTCCAATTATTTTGCCATGAGACATAATAATTCACATGTCTGCTCCACTTCAACTACTCTCAAGCAAACAGAAGCTAATTTGAGTCTAAAAGGAACCATGAAATGAGGCCATGGTGAGGGCTGAAGAGTAAGGACATGCCCAGCAAGTCCTTTCCCAAGGTGTGTTATTGTAGAGCATTTAAGCAACAGAGAAGCAGACACATGGGGAGTGGGAGAGGAATAACTATTGCTGGCAACAGAAATTCAGTGAGGTTTGGGGGTGGGCTCTATTCTGAATGGTCTACCTCCTATATCACTCCATTCCTGTTCTCCGGTCACACACTTTTACAATAATTCCCTGAGTTTCAAATAAAAGGTTGGTGAAGCTGACAATTCAAATAGCATTATAATTCAGCCACCTTTGGACCTGATTTGGGGCTACTTGTGGCACAGCTATGGACAATTCCTACTTATCCGATCATCCCAAGAGTTAAGAAATTAGGGAAAGCAGTCATTATCTTTCTCTAAGGCTGAGTACAATCAGAAGCAATCAGCTTATCCCACAGAGCTTTTCCTTATGCCAATGTCATAACTCTAGAAACTGTTAAGTATAGATGTATTACATCAGTGATCATAGTTGAAAATTTAAATAATCCTTTCATTACTGTCTGCCAGGGACAGCAAGAATCACATCTTTTCAATATAAGATGAATTCTTTTACCCTGGCAATATAATCAGACCAGATAACTAGCCCTGGATTTTTATTTCCTTGAGGCTCCATTGCCTGTAATTATGTTTGGCACCAATTTTTACACGATGAGGATTCTTTTGAAAAAACAAAAACAGAACAAAACAAAACAGGGTCTCACTCTGTTGCCCAGGCTGGAGTGCAGTGGCACAATCTGGGCTCACTACAACCTCTGCCTCCCCAGTTCAAGTGATTATCTTGCCTCGGCCTCCTGAATAGCTGGGATTACAGGCGTGCACCACCACACCTGGCTAATTTTTGTATTTTCGTAAAGATGGGATTATGCCATGTTGCCCAGGCTGGTCTCCAACTACTGACCTCAAAGTCATCCTCCCTCCTGGGCATCTGAAAGTGCTAGGATTATAGGCATGAGCCACTTCACCTGGTCTACCAAAAAATTTATTTAATGAAATTTTAAAAATAATGGAAAAAAGAGGAAACTAATTGAAGTAAAAATGGAGTCTACTAAAAGACATTTGGATCTTCGGGTGGGTCATGAAGTCAGTCACAGAAACTACTAAATGGCCACAGATCCCAACATGGGAATGTTCCAGTGAGGATCCTACAACTGGCAAGAAAACAATTACACTGGAGTCACCACAGCTCACCCTCATGATGCCGGCACTGGAGGTCAAAACATTTTTCATGTCTGGCCTTGAAGTCCAGGTCATTCTGCCATCACTCTTACCAGACAAGATGGATATGTATGGAATTTGCCTCCTATATTGTTCTTTTCTGGATGAGAGTCCCATATTTACAATTTGAAAGACAACATCACTGCAAAATATTTTAGCTATTAAAAAAGAGGCTACAAAAGCAAATTTCTGACTTTTGCTTTGGTGAAAAATGTTATGACATGAGAATTTTTCCAAACATAAATAGGAAGTGTTCAAAATTTGCTGTGTAACTAAAGGTGTGACAAATTTCTCCCATGCCTTTTGGAGGAAAAAAAAAAAGAATTGGGCAATAAAACAGAATTTTGACATCTTTAGAATTGTCTTAGTGTATTTACTCTAGAAACGATAACGTGTTTGCTACTGTTGGGTGAATCATAAAAACTCCACATCTGTTCCTTAAAGAATTTGACATGATCTGGTTCAGTAATTTTTACATAGTGATTGTTGTTCTTCTTTAAAACATCAGTGAGCATACTGAAATGCCAAAGTCACTGACTCTCTTTCTATGTTACAGAGTCACTTTGATTTCACATTTATTAGAAATAAGTGCTATATTTCCAGTTTCTGTATCAGGTTGTATTTACATTCATACAACCTGATATATTGTTCTGACAATACCCTATAATTACAAGATAGGGATGACTGGAGCCCCTTTACGTTGTTGGCAGTGATTTCAGTTTTGATAGTATTTAAGAATAATTTGGGGAGCAACTTGACAAAATATCCAAAAAGCCATATTATTACCAACTTTTAAAAATTATATATCCATTTTATTACTTTTGGGATATATTGTTGTTTATAGTGTGGTTATTTTGGAATTTTGTAAAGTTGTTCTACATATATATATTTCAAAACTATTTCATACATGTCTCTCTTTTTGTGCATGTATATATATTTCCAAAGTACAGTTACTATATATCCCTATATATCACATATATGTTTGTGTGTGTATATCTTCCCAAAACTATTGCTCAAGTGGATAAATATATTACATCGCAGTTTATTATTACAATGATGTCTTGCTAGTAATTAAAATAAGTAAATTTTTATATAACCTCATCAATTAAGTATGAAATACAGTGCTGTATGGAAAGAAAATCTCAACAATTTAGTTAGAATTAGATGTTGTACTTTTCAAGTCATACCGACTAGGGATCTGCCTTTGAGAAGGCAGGAGAAAGAGTAACAAGGATTAAACAATGCTAGATGTCAGCAACTTATCATAGAATTTTGGTCAAGGTACAGTTGACTGTTACATGTCAGCAGTAAGGAAAGGAGTAGAGGCCGTGTTCCACACCATCATTCAGTCCTTCGATCATGGGGTTCTGCAGCTTTTACGGTCTCCTACTCCTCTGTATTCAGTCAGTAAATGTTGGATAGAGAGTGTGGAGGGTTTTCTGTGATCTTCTCAATAGGCTTCATCTTAGGTGGTGCAGGTTGCTTTTGCTCACGTCGTATCAGACATACTCAGTCTCATGAAAGCAGCTAAAGACAAGACTTGTGAATATAGTCAGGCACTAGGATTTGTAGGTAAAGGAAATAGATAAACTGTAAAATCTAATTACATAAAAATACAATTAAAGGTTTTTGCAAACATACATTTATAGTGGATGTATATTTGTTTTAGTTTCCTAGTGCTGCTATAAAAAATTAGCACAAACTTAGTGGATTAAAACAACACAAATATACTCTAATAGTTCTATAGGTTAGAAATCTCATTGTCCTTCAATCAGCGTTGGCAAAGCTGCATTCCTTTCTGGAAGAACAAATTCAGTTCTCTGCCTTTTCAAGCTTCTAAAGGCTGCCTATTTTCTTGACTTAACAGTCTTTCCCTCCATCTTTAAAGCCTACAGCATAGCATCTTCAAAAAAACCTATCTGACTCCTCTTCTGCCTCACTCTTACTTTAAAGGACACGTGTGATTGCAGTGGGCCCACTAGGATAACCCAAAGATAATCTTCCTATTTTAAGCTAATCATCTAATTTGCAAACTTATTTCCATCTACATCCGTAATTCAGCTTTACCACATAACACGATCTATCCATAGATTGTAGGGATTTGGGTCCGGCATCTTTGGGTGGGGACATTCTACTTATAACAATAGGTAGAAAATTACTGCCTAATGTAAACAAATTGTAATATTTATTGTCTCTCTCTGGATATATCCCTAAAGCACTTCATCTGTATCTGCAATCCTATGTTTATTTTTAAAATATAGCTGTGAATAAACATCACAAAATTATTGGTCAATTTCAGTGGTGCATTCATGTTTTGATATTAATCTTTGTAATTTCCTGCATTTTAACTAGTGGAAATAAAAATACATCACATGTAAATAAATATGAATGCAGTGAAATTATTATAGAGAACTAGTTCAATGAAAACGAATAACTTATCTTTCTTTTAAGCATAACATCTATAAATTTAAGTGCAGTTTTAAAAGGGGAAAATGAGTAGAAAAAAATAAAAGAATTACGTAACGTACAACAATTATTAAGGAAAAAAGCCCATTTGTCAGAAAAGAGTAAGTTATATGCCATTAAAGAAATTAGAAAGTATCATTCAAATAAAAAAAAAATAAGATCTACGTGAATGTAACTTGACAAAACAGCAAGAATTTCAGATATATTCAACATAGCCATGTACACAGAGAAACTTCTACCTTAACTTTGAAGTTCAAAGTTCCTCCTGAGCTTAGGGAGGGTATTGTGCAGTTCCAGGGAAGAAACAAGTCCAATTACAATCTGTAAAGTTTTCCACTACCAACAGTAGGCTTTTGATCTGAGATTGCCACACATGGTTTATGTTCTGTGAAAGGCAGATGTACAAATAGGAAAGCTCTGTACTAAGTCTTGGCAAATGCCATCAAGAAGGTAGGAGGGCTGAGTAACAAGCGAAGTTGATACTATAAAGAAAGTATAAATTTATGTCTCTTTGTTCCAATGAAAACGGCCATATTGAAAAAGATGCAAACTATCGCAAGAACAGAAAACCAAATACTGCATGTTCTCATTCGTAGGTGGGAACTGAACAATGAGATCACTTGGACACAGGAAGGGGATCATCACACACCGGGTCCTATTGTGGGGAGGTGGGGAGGAGGGATAGCATTAGGAGATACGCCTAATGTAAATGACGAGTTAATGGGTGCAGCACACCAACACGGAACATGTATTCATATGTAACAAACCTGCACGTTGTGCACATGTACCATAGAACTAAAAGTATAATTAAAAAAAAATTTTAATTTAAAAGAAAAGAAAAAGATGTAGAAATGCAAGGTGAAATGGAGAGGGGAGCAGTAGGAGACTCAATTGCAAATTAAATTACAATTATGTAAATTTTGAGATAACTGTAGCCTTTAAAATATTTGAGTAAATATTTTTATCTCTAAATGAAATATTATTCAAAAATTTTTTTTCACAGATGTGTCATGGCATTTAGATATTTTGTAGTTAGTATTGCATGTCCAGAATAATTATAATTGCAACCACCTCACAGAACAAAGTAATTATAAAAAGTAGCATTGATTTTTCAGCCAAGAATTTTTAAGTGTCTTAAAACTCTTCATTGAAAAGCTACTTTCTTTGGTAAATTGATTAAGGTCACTCCAGTGACCCGTGAGACGTTTATTAAGCTGTACTATTCCAATGCTTTTTGAGGGTATGTGTACTGATACTCCTTAAATAGCCATGACTGTGGCAGTGAGATCTGGATCACGTTTGCAGGGTGTTTTCCTAAAAAGCATGTACGCCGGTTTTTTCCTCTTATTTCTCTTTAATTTTGGACATTTTCAATATCTTCATTGCTTTGAAAAGTCTAAATGACTGAGTATTAACATCAATTGAGAAAATTATTGTTTCTATAGAAAATGTATGTCACAGTGCAGCTCTTTAACATTTCGTTTTTGGGTTGTTTAAAGGTAACATAATTTTAAAAACCAGGATGACTTATTTTTCTATGTGCAGGGAAAATATCAGAGCTAAAGGGTTAATGTGAATATTACATCTTTAAAGCCAAAAGGAAATTCAAGGAGGCCATCAAGTTGCTTTAGACTCAGCTATAGTTTCATTTCCCTTTTGTTTTAAATTTTGTTTTATACTCAGCAATATTACAGTTTATAGACAGATTTTAAATTTTACCTTATTTATTTTAAATTCTACTTAATGGCAGAAATTTTATTACTGGAATAAAATTGGACATTATTCTGCTTTTCAGAAAATAAGAAAAGATTCTTATGACACAACAATATGGTTAATTATTAACCTAAAGACAAAATCAGAGAACATAAAAATGAAATAAAGCAACATAAACATGAAATTCTACAAATGGAGGGTGATACATGGAGAGAGCCAAGATTTATGCTGAGGCCTAAAAAAGATGAATAAAAATGACAGGAATTAATTAAGCGGTATGGATTCTCCCTTATGTTAGCTGCTATTTCTACTAATAATGAATAATCTTGTAATAAGTACTGTCACTTTCAACTGTGAGGTAAGTTACACTCATCATGGTTCACATTATTATTTTAATTCTTTATGTCCAAACACATCATTGTGGTTACCTCTCTCTTCCCATACTTCTATTATTGCTTTAACTTTTAGCACCACCAATCCATTCTGGATTGCTGGAGTGATCTTTTCAAAAATGTAATTTGGATTAAGTACTCCCTGACATAAAACAATTTAAGTTCATATTACATTATATTTGTGACTATGGGCATACTCAAAAACCAGATAAACATTTCAAGCTATTGTTAGGAAACAAAAGCTAAAACTATGAGTCTGCTTAATTTTCCTTCAAGGAATAGGTGTTGAGTTTTATTCCTGGTGGGTAAGTGGCCATGCACTGCAGAAAATTAAAACCAGGCTCACAACTCTAAATTCCTCACTGAATTGGCCTTTCTTGCACCCAGGAACAAAGACCCAGGAACAAAAACATCAGAAACGGAGCCCCGTGGCTGTGCCTTTTATAGATATTGCTCCCCTGTGATAGCGAGACAAAAAATGACAACCATTAAACTTTGTCTTGGGCTAGGCTACTTGAGACATGATCTCTCCCTAGTTACTGCTGAACAACAGCCCCAAGTTGCAGGACTCAGGGATGGGAACAGGCAACTATTAATTCATGGGTTGGGAAGAAGTGAACACAGATCTTAAAAAGTAACAGCCTTTCCCCCCACAATGTGGAAACTGAAACCTTCTGTAGTGAGTAATAAGCTGACAAATAAAGGTTTCAAAGTAAGTGAGAGAAAATAATGGTTTTAAAAAGCCCCAAAAGCTCTCATTAAGATAACTTACAGATCAATTCAACAATAGACTGTGTTTGCATGTGTGCGTGTGTGTGTGTGTGTGTGTGTGTGTGTGTGTGTATACACTATATTGTCCTCACTATGTTGCGCAGGCTGGAGTGCAGTGAAAATCTTCAATTTTACAGTGTTGAGAAGTGGGATGTTTAAGGGATGATTAGGTCATGAATAGAATGATGACAGTATCCTAGGAGTGGGTTAGTTATTCCAACAGTTGGTTCCCGATGAAAGAATAAATTTGGGCTTCTTCCACTCCCTCTCTCATGCACTCTTCCCATTCTGCTTACTGCTGTGGGAAGATGCAGAAAGAAGGCCCTTGCCAGATGCTGGTACCTTGATAAGAGACTCCAAAACTACGAGAAATACATTTATTTTCTTTAAAAATTACCCAGTAATTTTTAAATTTAAAAATTACCCAGTCTGTGGAATTCTCTCATAGCAACATAAATGGAGTAAGACACTGGCCCAGCCAAGTTGGCATATAAAATTAACTATAACAATCACAATGACAAAATCACAGAGTAAGCTGGCAGAATACCAGAATACACAGAGGAAAACAAGGCTTGAGAGACCTTTTTTAAAATTATGTTTTTAAGATTGGAAAGAATAACACCTTTTCTTTCACCCAATTATCTGCAAGATATTTCATGATCTAAAGTAGTAAAATTTGAAAAATTCTTAGAAAGCTACTTAAGAAGTCAAGAGGACAGAGATAATTCATCCTAAGAGATAATCAGTAAAGTGGTGTCTTGTTTGTGAAAACACATGATCTGTCTCTCTCTCTGAAAACTACATGGTGTGAAGACAGGGACTCTGTACGATATATCTACTGCTGTTTCCTCATAATATAATAGCATGTCATGTATCTACAAGAGTTAAAAATGAAACAAAAAACCCCACAAAACCATAAATGAATGATATAAGAATGTATCGAAAGATAACAAGAAGATGTCCTCACTAAGGTAATACCATGTAATACAAAGGGTTAAAATTAAAATAAGTCTAACTATGATGCATGTGCATAGACCAATCAATACCTCCATGTAGAAATTCAAGGTATAGACCAATACTACATAAATATTAGACAAATAATGCTGATCAATAGAAAAAAAACTTTAACAAAAAGTTTTAAAATATTTTTAAATGCAGTTAATAAAATATTAATATAGCAATTCTAAGAAATTGTAAGAATAGCAATTGTAAGCAATTTCCATACATTTGAGCTTTTATATATTCAAGATGTCATGCTGGGCATTTTGCAAACTTAGTCCATTTATTTCTTCAAAATGTACCAGTATTTTACTAAGACAGATGACAAGGCTGCAAGTCCCTACCAAAGAATTTTGATTCATAGATTTGCTGTGGACTTGATAATATGCATTTCTAACAAGGGTCACATTTAAGAACCGCCGATCTATATACATTTTAATATATACATATATTTTTGAGACAGACTCTTGCTCTGTCACCCAGGCTGGAGTGCAGAGGCACCATCTCAGCTCACTGCAACCTCCACTTCCCAGGTTCAAGCGATTCTCCTGCCTCAGCTTTCCAAGTAGTGGGGATTACAGGTGCCTTCCACCACGCCTGGCTAATTTTTGTATTTTTAGTAAAGACGGGGTTTCGCCATGTTGGCCAGGCTGTTCTCGAACTCCCAACCTCAGGAGATCCACCTGCCTTGCCCTTCCGAAGTGCTGGGATTACAGGCACAAGCCACCACGCCTGGCCAATACAACAATTTTTAAAGCTGCTTTAAGATAAATTTTAAAAACCACATTGCTTTCTTCCATAAAGTATGCTTAGTTTCAAGATATTATTAACAATTCTCAAAATATTCCATTCTATTTTATATCACCTAGGATTTTGGAAAAAGAAATCACTATTTCACATAAAAATCCATATTCACTTATTTTGCCTTTATTAATATTTTAAAATTAATTACACAAATCCATAATTGATTATTAGTTTTATGGTCTTATCAAGGCTTTTGTTTTCCCTATTGATAATGTGTTTTATTTGTGATACTGTATTTTATTATTCTTTGAATTAATTCTTAAATGTGGTCTTATTCCTTCTGGATATAAAACTGACACGCATACATGTTGGGAAATGGAGTAAAATTATTCTGTAAATTTTGTGGAAACACCTGTGTTTCTTTGAATGTTCAGTACTTGTATCTAGTACTAGTTATTTGATTAACTGAAGAGACTACTTTCATTTTTTCTAAAAAGAGCAGCTTTTTAAAAGTTATTTACTATAGTGTACTAACATCTGATTTTCCCTCTGACACCAAAATTTATATGCAGTAATTTGTATTCACCATTTATAAATTAAATTTATATTATTACATATTCTTAAATAAATAACTATTTGCTGGTAAATATAAACTGCAATATTACCTAGAGAGGGATGATAAATTATAAACTATTTGAAAGTAGTTTCTGAATAATTATGTTTGCTTCCTTTCCTACTTAAAACTATAAATGTATAAACCTTTCTGTAATTATTTAGTGATAATTAGGTGATTATCACTTACAATTTTTCTATCAGAAGAAAAGGCAATACTATTAAACTTACAAAAGTTAATCTTAGTGGACAATATTTCGAATTTCAGATTTATAGTTCAAAGTTAACATATTATCCTGGAATATAATATGTTTGCCTCTAAATACGTGAAAAGTAAATATAGCAATAGTGTTTATGATTTAAAATAAATACTTTACATGCAACAGCTTAACCGTCATCAATATGCAAACTAATAAACATTTCTCAAGAAAGCATTCAAGACAAAAATATTTATATTTACTTGGCCATTGAGTTGTCAGACATCAAAAAGGGTTTTTTGGACACAAAGAGATAGAAATAATTTAAAAAGGCCACAGAAACCTCAAAGCTGAAAAATGCAATGGATGAACTGAAAAATGCATGAGAGGGTCTCAACAGTAGAAATCTCAGCACAGTGATATCCATATATGACAAAGCTCCTCATCTAAGATCTGGAACAAGTGTGGCTACTTTTACCACTTTTATTCATCACAGTACTTGAAGTCCTAGCTAGAGGACTTAGGAGAATGAAATAAAAGGCTTCCAAATTGGAAATAAAAGGAAGTCAAATAGTCACTGTTTGCAGGTGACACGTCATATATATATGGAGAACCCTAAAGATTCCACAAAAAAACCTACTACAAATAATAAACATTTCACAAAGTTGCAAGATACAGTATCAATATATAAAAATGAGTAGCACACCCATGTACCAATAGTGAAACACTTAAGAAAGGAAACAAGAAAGCAATTTCATTGCAGTAGTTACCCAATGCCCCCCAAAAAAGATACCTAGAGATAAACTTAACCAAAAAGGTGAAAGATCTCACAATTAAAACTATAAAACATATATGAAACATATTAAAGCAGACACAAGTAAATGTAAACATATCCCATGTCCAAGCATTAGAAGATTATTGTTAAAATATCTTTATCACCCTATGTGATCTACAGAATCAATGGAATCCATGTTAAATTAGGAAAGATATTCTTCATAGAAATAGAAAAGAAAAAAAGAAAGAAAAACAACAACAACAAAAAAACGGCCGGGCACGGTGGCTCACGTTTGTAATCCCAGCACTTTGGGAGGCTAAAGCACATGGATCACAAGGCCAGCAATTTGAGGCCAGCCTGAACAACATGGTGCAACCCTTTCTCTACTATATATATAAAAAATAGCTGGGCATAGTGGCACACGCCTGTAATCCCAGCTACTCAGGAGGCTGAAGCAGGAGAATCACTTGAACCCAGGAGGCAGAGTTTTCAGTGAGCCGAGATGATGCCAGTGCACTCCAGCCTCGGAGACAGAACAAGACTCCGTCTCAAAAAAAAAAAAAAAAAAAAAAAATTCCTAAAATTCACATGGAAATGCAAAATACCTCAGATAGACAAAAGAATCTTGAATACAAAGAAAAAAACTGGAGGCATCACACTACCTGATTTCAAAATATACCATACATCTAGTAACCAAAACAGCATGGTAGTGGCAAAAAAAAAAAAAAAAAAAAAAAAAAAAAAAAAAAAAAAAAAAAAAATTAGGGGAGAGACAGAAGAGAGACAGAGAGAACAGTGACAGACCGACATAGACAAATGAAGCAGAATAGAGAACTCAGAAATAAATTCAAGCTTTCACAGTCAACTCTTAACAAAAGCACCAAAAACACACATTGGGGAAGGACAATCTCTTCAATAAACTGTGCTAGGAAAACCCAAAAGCCACATGTACAAGAATCCATCTAGGCTGTTATCTTATTCACAAAAGTTTACTCAAAATAAAGATTTAAATGTAGGATCTCAAACGATGAAACTACTAGAGAAGAAAACATAGGAAAATGCTTCGTGAAACTGGCTAGGGCAAGGGATTTCCAAATATGTACATCAAAAGCATAAGCAACAAAAAGCAAAAATAGACAAAATACAATTGCATTACACTTAAAAGCTTCTGTAAAGTAGCGGAAGCAATCAGTAGAATGAAGAAACAATCCACAGAATGGAAGAAAGTATTTGCAAAACTATGCATCAGGCAAGGGGTTAATGCAACACAAAATATATAAAGTACTCAAACTACTCAAAGCAAAAATACAAATAACCTGATTTAAGAAGTCAGAAAAAAGATCTACCCAAAAACTTTGTCCTCCACCTTCTTCTCCCAACCACCTTTGACCCCCTCCCTCTCGTCACCCTTTTTCTTCCTCCATCTACCCCAAAACTTTTTTCCCATTATTTTTCCCCACTGTCATTTTGCAAAGCCTTCTCTACTCTCCCGCTCACCACTCTTCATCATCCATCTACCCCAAAACATTTCCCCACTGTTTTCCCCCACTCACTGGACACCCTCTTTTTCTCCCTTCTGCTCTCATCCCCTTCTTTTGTTCCTCCATTTATCCAAAAACTTTCCCCTTGTCTTTTCCCAACGCCTTCTCCCCACTCCTGCTGCTCACCACCCTCTTTTCCAACCTCCATCTACCCAAAAACTGTTTTCCCCATCGTCTTTCCCCCCCCCGCTTCTTGCCACCCTTTCCATTCTCTATCTATGCAAAACGTCTCCCCACTGTCTTTTCAAAGCCTTCTCCCCACTCCTGCTCGCCACTCCTTCTTCCTCCACCTACCCCCCAAAATTTCACAAAGCCTTCCCCCACTTCCCACTCGCCTTCTTCTTTCCTTAATCCTTACCCATCCTCTTTTTGCCCTCCATCTACCCCAAAACTATTTTCCCCATCGTCTTTTTCCCAAACCTCTTTCCCCGCTCCCTTTCACCACCCTCTTTTCTCCTCCCACTTGCCACCTTCTTTTCCCACTGCATCTACCCGCTTTTTACCCACCGTCTCTGTCTTTTCTTTCCCCACCATCTGTCTTTTCTGCCCACTGTCTTTTGGCAAAACCCTGCCTCCCTCCCAGTTGCCACCCTCTTTTCCCCCTCCATATACCGAAAAACTTTTCTCTGCCCACTGCCTTTTCCTCATGGTCTTTTGGCAAAACCTTGTCTCTCTCCGACTTGCCATCCTCTTTTGCCCCTCCTGCTCACCACCCTCTTTTCCCACTCCGTCTACCAAAAACTTTCTTCCTCACTGTCTTCCTCCCCCCACCATCTCTTTGCAATCTCTTCTGCTCACCACCCTCTTTTTCCCACTTCTGCCCCTCCTCCTACATGCCACCTTCCCGTAGCCTTCCATCTACCCCAAAACTATTTTTCCATCGTCGTTTTCCCAACCCTCCTTCCACCCTCCCGCTTGCCATCCTCTTTCTGTCCTCCATCTACCCAAAAACTTCTCCCCCACTGTTTTTTCTCCCAATTGTCTTTTTGCAAAACTTTCTCTTCCTCCTACTCGCCACCCTTTTTTCTTCTCCTGATCACCATCGTCTTTTTCCTCCATCGATCAAAAAAAAAATTGTCCCTACCACCTTTTCACAGAATCTTCTGTTTCCTGCTCACCAGCTTCTGTCCCTTCCCCTTCTCTCTCTGCACCCTCTCCTTCCTCCTCCCACATGCCACCCTCTTTTCCCCCTCCGTCTACCCAAAATCTTTTTACACATCATCCTTACTTTCCCCACTGTCTTTCTGTTTTCCTCACCGTGCTTCTCCCCACCATCTTTTTGCAAGCTTTCCTTCCTACTTGCCAGTTTCCCCCCAACCCTCTCTTTCCTCCTCCCACTTGCCACCCTCTTTTCCCCCAATATCTACCCAAAAACTTTTTTTCCCAACCATCTTTTCCCCACCGTCTTTTTGCAATGCCTTTTCCTCATCGCCATCCTCTTCTTCCCTTTGCCGCTAACCACTCTCTTTAGTCCTCTACCTACCCCAAAAGTACTTATCGGCTCCTACCGCTCCAGCCGACCTTCCGTCTCTGTCAGCAGCACCCACCACAGGGAGGCGAGCTGTGGTGCCGCTCCCACAGCTCCAGCCTCCAGCCGTGGCAAGTGACGACGATGACTCCTGGTCCTCTAAGCCTTGCGCGGAGCAGCGAGGCAGGCAACCATGTAAGAGCCTGAAATGGTGGTATGCCCCCGCTGCATGCTTTATATACTGAGGTTATGCAAATGAGGTTCCTGGACTACATGTTCTGATTGGATGAGAGAAAACCTCTGGGCCTATTCTGATTGGACTTTACTTTCAAGCTGTGATTGGCTGTCCTAAGACTTGCTCTCATCCAATCAGAATTGAAGCTGGGAGCCCAGCTTAGAGAACCAGAAGTGGGATCCACATACCCAAAGCTGGAGGCTTGAGCGGGGCACCTAGGCTCGCTTCCCTGCGGTTGGTGGAGGTGATGGAGATTGCAGCTTGGCCAGCATGGTAGAAAGGTGTCAGGGTAGGTGAGCTCTCCAGGGAGGCACTACCCTGGGTAGGGGCCTATCAAGGTCATGTTGCAGGTGGGGGTGTGGGGGACGTGGGATGGTGGTGTTGGCTGTGCTATCGGGTGCTACACTGCCTGGTGGTGGGGGTGGTTGTGTGTGGTACTGGGGGCTGCACCCCACTAGCTGGGAAGAGGGTTAGGGGCGCTATCAGCTCCTATTCTGTTATGACGGGGGCAGGTTGGGAGCGCTATCTGGGCTGTCACTACCCCCAGCAAGAGATGGTTAGGGACATTATTCCTGGCTGCACAGATGGGGGCAGTGAGGCGGTTTGGGGGCACTGTCAGGTTTACGTGCCCTGTGGCATGGGGCAGGGGTGCGCTATTGGGGGTTGCACTGCACTGCTGCTGCTAGCAGCGGTCTACAGAGGTGGCAGCCATAGCTGTGGCCTCCGAGGAAGGGGCCATTCTCCTCTTCCCAGACTCTAGATTCTAGAGGGCAGCCTCCTTCTGCTGGTACTGGAGCGTGGCAGGCACGCAGTGTTTCCCTGGGAATCCTGAGCACAGTAAGGATCCCACATCCGCCATGGTTCCTGGGCCTGCACCTTCTCACTGTGTTGCAGAGACAACCTGTGACTCCTGGGTACGGAGTAGCGGGCACCACGGGGGAACAGGGCCCCGTGGGTGGAGGCATCAGAAACAGGAACTGGCACTTGGTTGGAGGGGGCTGGCTGGGTCTGAGTTTTTGCTTCTCCTGCTCACCAAGGAGTGCAGCCAGGGTGGGACCAGCAGTTCCTGGCCAGCTCTACCTAATCAGGGGCCGGTTTCAGCAAAGGCAGTAACACCCACCCTAGTTGTGCCTTCGCTGAAACCAGCCCCTGCCACCCAGTGGCCAGCATGACAAGGTGAGCCTCTAACACAATCACTCCTTGCATCCTTTTCTAGGCATATCTGGCTTTGACCACCCAGATGCTTCGAGCCAGGAGATGGAGGAGTCATCTGTTGCATGCTGGAGGCAGGAGCCTGCAGATAGTGTGGTTCTGTGGCGCCCCTCGCTGCAATTGGTGGCGGCGACAGAAACTGCAGCTCGACTGGAATGGTAGGAGATTGTCGGCGGGGGCCAGGTGGTAGGAAGCTTGTAGGGTGGGCTGGTGCATTGAGGGCAACAGCAGTAATATTAATAAAATTTCGGATATATAGAGTTAGAATCCAACAAATCCGGAGGAAAATTGTTATATTATATAGCTGTAGAGCAGGAAATGAAACCCAGGTTCCAAGCTCTAAGGGGCCACAAGCTACCATACAAGTGCATCAGTGACTGGGCATAGAGTCAGCAGAATTACAGGATGGTTAAAAGAGAGAGCTGTGGAGTCTAACGCTATGTGAACATAAAATTTTAAACTGCATGGTGCCTCAGTTTATCTGCCTTTACAATGAAGATAGTACTAAGTTTTTCTTTTACTTCTTAGTTGTCTGAATTATTTTCCTAGTCTTGTTGCCACTCTCAGTGCCCACATGAGCGGACCTGAGATAATTTCTGACGGCCTGGGACTCCACGGGAAAAACAGAAGGTGCCATAGACCCCCTTTTAGGAGAAACTTCTCTTTTCCTCATGGAATCCCAAGAACTGTAAGCAGACAGGTCCCTCTCAAAATCTAAGGCTCTGCTGTTTCACCTTACATTACCTGATCTTTTTTGATTTGGGTAGGCATAAGAAATTAGTAGGGAGGAGTGATACAAAGAAAATTGTGGATATGAAGATGTGTTTATGGTTAGAAATGTTATGAAAAAAAGAAATTTTATATGAGAGAGGATCTTGTATGGCAAATTCTTAGAGTAAATTAATCATCCTAAAGTAGAATGACTAATTATTTAGGAAATAGGGAAAGATAGGACAAGTCAGAAAGTTCAAGCATGTCATGGAGAGTCTCCCTCTGTCATCCAGGCTGGAATGCAGTGGCATGATCTTGATTCGCTGCAACCTCCACCTCCCAGGTTCAAGCCATTCTCCTCCCTCAGCCTCCTGAGTAGCTGGATTACAGGCACCTGCCAACATGCCTGGGTAATTTTTTTGTAATTTTAGTAGAGTTTCACCATGTTGGCCAGGCTCGTTTCGAACTCTTGACCTCAAGTGATCCAAATGGCCTTGGCCTCCGAAAGTGCTAGGATCCCAGTGTGACCCACTATGCCTAGCCTCATCTATGATTTTATTTCAGCTTTCTTTCTCTTTTCTTTAGTCTAGTTAAAACTTGTCAATTTTGATTTTTTTTCAAAACCCCCCAGCTGTTTGTTCCATTGACTGTATTGTTTTGCATTTTGAATTTTTTTGTTTCTGTTTTTAAAATTTCTTCTGTAATGTTTATGATATCCTTTCTACTAATTTTAACATTTTTAAAAATTTTTCTCATTACTTGAGGTATACTGTCAGGTTGGCTATTTGAGATCTTTTTGCTTTTCTGATGTAGGCATATACAGCTATGCACTTTTCCTATTACAACTGTTTTTGCTGCATCCCACAAGTTTTGTTATGTTGTGTATTTTTATTTGTTTCAATAAATTTTTAATTTTTTAATTTATTGATTGTTCATGAACATGTATTTTGATTTCCATATGTTTGCACAGCTTTTAAAGTTCCCCCTGTTACTGATTTCTAATACTATTCCACTGGGATCAGAAAAGATGCTTGATATGAATTCAGTTTTTAAAAATGTGTTGTGACTTGTTATTCGGCCTAACACATAGTCTGTCCTGGAGAATAATCCATGTGCTGCTAAGTAGAATGTGCATTGCACATTTGCAGAGTGGAAAGCTGTGAAATGTTAGGTCCATTCAGTAGAGATTGCAGTTTAACTGTTTTTTTGTTGTCTGGATGATCTGTTCATTGATGATAGTGGGGTGTTGATTATAGTAGAGTGTTGAGGTGCTCTATTATTGCATTACAGTCCCTCTGTCCCTTAAGGTCTGTTAATATATGCTTCTGTGTTTAGGTGCTCGAGTGTTGGTTGCATTTACACTGATACTGGTGATACTGCTGTGTTGATTTCTTTCTTCTTTTTCAATGTTTTTTTTATTATTATACTTTAAGTTCTAGGGTACATGTGGATAACGTGCAGGTTTTTTACATATGTATACTTGTGCCATGTTGGTGTGCTGCACCCATCAACTCGTCATTTACATCAGGTATAACTCCCAATGCAATCCTTTCCCCCTCCCCCCTCCCCATGATAGGCCCAGGTGTGTGATGTTACCTTTCCCGAGTCCAAGTGATCTCATTGTTCAGTTCCCACCTATGAGTGAGAACGTGCGGTGTTTGGTTTTCTGTTCTTGCGATAGTTTGCTGAGAATGATGGTTTCTAGCTGCATCCATGTCCCTACAAAGGACATAAACTCATCCTTTTTTATGGCTGCATAGTATTCCATGATGTATATGTGCCACATTTTCTTTATCCAGTCTGTCACTGATGGACATTTGGGTTGATTCCAAGTCTTTGCTATTGTGAATAGTGCCGCAATAAACATACGTGTGCATGTGTCTTTATAGCAGCATGATTTATAATCCTTTGGGAATATACCCAGTAATGGGATGGCTGGGTCATATGGTACTTCTAGTTCTAGATCCTTGAGGAATCGCCATACTGTTTTCCATAATGGTTGAACTAGTTTACAATCCCACCAACAGTGTAAAAGTGTTCCTATTTCTCCACATCCTCTCCAGCACGTGTTGTTTCCTGACTTTTTAATGATTGCCATTCTAACTGGTGTGAGATGGTATCTCATTGTGGTTTTGATTTGAATTTCTCTGATGGCCAGTGATGACGAGCATTTTTTCATGTGGCTGTTGGCTGTATGAATGTCTTCTTTTGAGAAATATCTGTTCATATCCTTATTATACAATTATTTTTCTGTTTTATCAATATATGTATAGCTACTCTTGTTTTTTTGTTTCCATTTGTGTGGGATTTCTTTTATCATCCCTTCGTTTTCAGTCTATGTATGTCTTCATATGTGAGCTGAGTTTCTTGTAGGCAGTATATAGTTAGATCTTGTCTTTAAATCCCTTCGGCCACTCTGTCTCAATTGGAGAATTTAATTAATTTATATTCAAGTTAATTACTAACAGGTAAAAATATACTACTGCCAGTTTTACTTATTTTCTGGTCGTTTTGCTACTCTCTTTTGTCTTTTGTTATTTCTCTGTTCATTTCTTCCTCTTTCTCTTCTCTCCTTCTTTCTTTCTTCCTTTCTTTTCCTCCCTCCTTCCTTTTCTTCCTGCCTGTATTTATAGTGAGGTAATTTTCTCTGGTAGTGTGATTTAATTCCTTGCTTTTTAGGTGTCTTGTTATTTTTAAAGTGTCTATTACTGAATTTTGTTTTCTGGTTACCATGAGGCTAAAGAATATCATTGTAACAAGTAATTTTAAACTGAAGAAAACTTAACTTTGATTGCAAAGAATAAAAAAGAGAGAAATGAAAAGATATAAACATTTACCCTGTAACTCTATCCCCCTCAACACACACACACATTTTGACATTTGGATCTTTTCAGTATCTTATTATATTGCCTCTCAATTTAAAAATTGTTAGGTTTTTATTATTTTAATAATTTTGTATTTTAGCCTTTTGTTATTGTTAATTGCTATTTGCACCATTGTTCAATAATGTCTTAATGTATTCTAATAAATACATGATACATATATATGTTATATATATATACACATATATGTACAAATTTCTTAATGCCATGGGCATTTTCTTCAGCATTCTTTTTCCAGCCTGTAGTTCCTATTGCCTGGCAAATAGAACACTTACACTAAATGCTTGTCAGATGAGTAAAAGAGTTCTTTAGAGTGAGTAGCTCTTAACACGTTCCTATATGTAATTTGATTTGAAATAATTTTCCAAGAATTTAACTCATTTTGTTCTTTTTTAAACTTCTATTTTTAGATCGGGGTACATGTGTAAGATATGCAGGTTTGTTACATAAGTAAACGTGCATTATGAGGGTTGATTGTACAGATTATTTCATCTCCCAGGTATTAAGCCTAGTGTCTGTTAGTTATATTTCCTGCTTCTCTCTCTCCCCCAACCCTTCATCATCTGATAGGCCCCAGTCTGTGTTGTTCCTCTCTATGTGTCCATGTTCTCATCATTTAGCTTCCACTTAAAAGTGAGAACATGCAGTATTTGGTTTTCTGTTCCTGCTTTAGTTTGCTTGGAATAATGACCTCCAACTCCATCCATGTCCTTGCAAAGGACATTATCTCCTTTTTTCTTTGTGGCTGCATGGTATTCCATGGTGTATATGTACCACATTTTCTTTATCCAGTCTATCATTGGTGGGCATTTGGATTAATTCCTTGTGTTTGCTATTGTGAATAGTGCTGCAAGGAACATATGCATGCATGTATCTTTGCAGTAGAACAATTTGTTATCCTTTAGGCATATACCCATTAATGGGATTGCTGTGTGAAATGGTAATTCTGTCTTTAGGTTTTTGAGGAATTACCACACTGTCTTCCACAATGGTTGAACTAATTTACACTCCCACCAACCGTGTAAAGTGTTCCCTTTTCCCCACAATCTCACCAGCATCTGCTTTTTAACTTTTTAGTAATAGCCATTCTTACTGGCATGAGTTGGTATTTTATTGTGGTTTTGATTTGCATTTCTCTAATCAGCGATGTTGAACTTTTTAAATGTGCTTGTTGACCACATGTATGTCATCTTTTGAGAAGTGTCTGTTCATGTCCTTGGCCCGATTTTTAATGGCCTTGTTTTTTTTTGTAAGTTTGGTTAAGTTCGTTGTAGATGCTGGATATTATACTTTTGTCAGATGCATATTTTGCCAGAATTTTATCCCATTCTGTAGGTGTCTGTTTGTTCTGATGATAGTTTGTTTTTCCTTTTTGCTGTGCAGAAGCTCTTTAATTTAATTAAATCCGATTTGTCAATTTTTGCTTTTGTCACAATTGCTTTTGGTGTCTTTATCATGAAATCTTTGCCCATGCCTATGTTCTGAATGGTATAGCCTAGGTGGTCTTTGAAAGCTTTTACAGGTCACAAACCACTGCCCAAGGAAATCAGAGATGACACAAATGTGAAAAACATGATGAGAAGAATCAATAATGTTAAAATGGCCATACTGCCCAAAACAACTTATGGACTCAATGCTATTCCATTATACTACTACTGACATTCTTTGCAGAACTAGAAACATCTATTTTAAAATTCATATGAAACCATCAAAGATCCCAAATAGCCAAGGCAATCCTAAGCAAAAATTACAAAGCTGGAGGCATCACACTACCCGCCTTCAAACTGTACTACAGGCCTACAGTAATCCAGACAGCATGGTATATGTACAAGAACAGACACATAAACCAGTGGAACAGAATAGAGAACTCGGAATAAGACCACACATCTGTAAACATCTGATCTTTGACAAACCAGACGAAACCAAACAATGGGGAAAGGACTCCCTATTAAATAATTGACGCTGGGATAAGAGGCTAGCCATATAGAAAATTGAAACTGACCCCTTCTTTACCTCATATACAAAAAAATTGACTCAAGATGAATTAAAGACTTAAATGTAAACTTAACTCATTTCAATACTCTTTCTTATGCATAAAAAATTTAATACCTCTTCAATGTGCTATATCCATTTGCTTGTGTTTGTGATTATACTTCTATAGATCCAATCTCAGAAAAATTATTCTGTATTCAATAAAGGCAATAAGATGGATGGATGATTTAGTTCCTACCTTCGTTTTCCCTGTCTCGAGGTCACTGTCCTATCCTATCTCATGTTCGCTGTCTGAAGACTATTGGTATGTATATTTTATCAAAAATTTCTTAGTTTAGTTAAGGCAAGAATACAAACCTAGTCCTTATTATGCTATGTGTCTGGAATAAGTTCCAGTGTTATAAAAACATATGAATTCTAATGTGAATGCCAGTCAAAGTAGACTTCACAGGAAAATCAGTACAAAAGAGAAAGAGAAACATTTTATAATGATAAAATAATTGATTCATTTAAAAGACAAAACAATTTGAAATGCATATGCTCTTAATAATATAAATTAAAATTATATAAAGTTAAATTTTTATATAGCTAGAAAGAACAGCCAAATTCATAATCTAACGATTTCAAGTGGGTTTTATACCAGGGATGCAGGGATGGTTTAACATATACAAGTCATAAATGTGATACATCACATAAACATAATTAAAAACAAAAATTACATGATCATCTCAATAGACATAGAAAAAGCATTTGGCAAAATTCAGAATCCCTTTATGATTAAAATCCTCAGCAAAATTGGCATAGAAGGGGCATACTTCAAGGTGATACAAGCCATCTATAACAAACCCACAGTCAATCAACATCATACTGAATAGGGAAAAGTTTAAAAGCATTCCCCCTAAGAATATGATGCCTGCTCACCACATCTATTAATCATATTTCTGGAAGTCCTAGCCAGAGCAATCAGACAAAAGAAAGAAAGAAAGGGCATCCAAATCAGTAAAGAGGAGGTCAAACTGTCACTGATTTCTAATGATATTATTATATCTAGATAACTCTGAAGACTTATCTAAAGAGTTCCTAGATGTGATAAATTCAGTTAAGTTTCAGGATGCAAAAATCAATGTACACAAATCATCAGCACTGCTATATACCAGCAACAACCAAGCTGAGAATCAAATCAACAACTTAATCCCTTTTCCAGCAATTGCCATATATATACACACACACATATATATACGCGTGTATATATATACGTATATGCATATACACGTATATATGTGTGTACATACACGTATATAAGTGTGTGTGTGTATATATATGTATATTTGAGGAACATACAAAGCCAAGGAGGTGAAATAACTCTTCAAGGAAAACTACAAAAAACTGCTGAAAAATATCATTGACAACAGAAACAAATAGATAACACATCTCATGCTAATGGATGGGTAGAATCAATATTGTGGAAGTGACCATACTGTCCAAAGCAATATACAGATTCAATGCAATTCTCATCAAAAGACCATCATCATTCTTCACAAAACTAGAAAAAACAATCCTAAAATTCATATAGAACCAAAAAAGATCCTGCCTAGCCAAAGCAAGATGAAACAAAAATAATGAATCTGGAGGTGTCACATTACCCAACTTCAAACTATATTAGAAGGCTATCCTTACCAAAACAACATGGTACTTGTATAAAAATAGGTACATAGACCAATGAAACAGAATAGAGAACCCCGAAATGAAACCAAACACTTAGCAGCCAACTGATCTTCGACAAAGCAAATAAAAACGTAAAGTTTGGAAAAGACACCCTATTCAACAAACGGTAATGGAATATTTGGAAAGCCACATAAAGAAGAATGAGACTGAATTCTCATCTCTCATCTTATGCAAAAATCAACTCAAGGTGGATCAAAGACTTAAATCTAAGATCATAAACCATAAAAATTCTACAAGATAACATTGGAAAAAACATTCAAAACATTGTCTTGGTTCTTCGTGACCAAGAAACCAAAATCAAACACAACAAAAACAAAGATAAATAAATTGAACTTAATTAGACTAAAAAGCTTCTGCAACGCAAAAGAAATAATCAGCAAACAGACAACACATAGAGTAGGAGAAAATCATTGCAATCTATGCATCCGACAAAAACTCATATTTGGAATCCACAAGGAACTTAAACAAAACAGCAAGACAAAAAAAAAATTCTATCAAAAAGTGGGCTAAGGACATGAATAGAAAATTCTTAAAAGAAGACATACAAATGGCCAACAAATATTTGAAAAACTGCTCTGCATCAGTAATTATCAGGGAAATGCAAGTTAAAAACACAATGAGATATCATCTTATTCTTGCAAGAATGGCCATACTTTAAAAATCAAAATATAATAGATATTGACATGGATGTGGTGAAAAGGGAACACTTTTGCATTAATGGTGGGAATGTAAACTAGTATAACCACTGTGGAAAACAGTATGGAGATTCCTTAAAGAACTAAAAGTAGTACCTCCATTTGATCCAGCAATCCCACTACTGGGTATCTACCTAGAGGAAAAGATGTCATTATATGAAGAAGACATGCACATGCGTGTTTACAGCAGCACAGTTTGCAATTGTAAATATATGGAACCAATCTAAATGTCCATCAACCAATGAATAAAGACAATGTGGCATGGAATACTATCCTGGCATAAAAAGAAATAAAATAATAGGCCAGGCCCGGTGGCTTATGCCTGTAATCCCAGCACTTGGGGAGACCAAAGCGGTTGGGTCATCTGAGGTCAAGAGTTCAAGACCAGCCCTGTCAACGTGGTGAAACTCCATCTCTACTAAATATACAAAACTTAGCAGGGCATGGTGGCAGGCACATGTAAGATCAGCTACTCGGGAGGCTGAGGCAGGAGAATCACTTGAACCTGGGAGGCAGAGGTTGCAGTGAGCTGAGATCGTGACATTGTGCTCCAGCTTGGACAACAAGAGTGAAACTTTGTCTCCAAAAACAAAAACAAAAAATGAAAAGAAAAAATTATGAAATAATGGCATTTGCAGCAACCTGAATGGAGTTCGAGATTATTATTCTAAGTGGAGTAACTCAGGAGTGGAAAATCAAACATTGCATGTTCTCACTTATAAGTGGGGGCTAAGCTATGAGGACACAAAAGCCTAAGAATGATATAATGGACTTCGGGGACTCGAAGGGAAGGGAGGTAAGAGAGTGAAGGAGACTACACATTGTGTACAGTGTACACTGCTTGGGTGATGGGTGCATAAAAATCTGAGAAACCACTACTAAATAACTTACCGTATAACCAAAAACCACCTCTTCCCCTAAAAACTATTAAAATAAAGATAATTTAACACCTTTCCATCACCACTTCATCAAATGAATAAGATATCAGTATGAAAATAGAAGAGTTAAAAAAAAATATTCGACATTTATAACCAATTAACAATATATATATATTTTTCAATTGGCAAATGTTACCAAACATTTAACAAGATACAATATATGATGAGTCATACATCGTCTCAATAAAGTACATTCTGTGATCATAAGCATATTGTTAGAAATAAATAAAAATAAGATACTTAGAAAAACACAAGCTATCTGGGAAAGAAATCATGCACCTCTGTACATTCTGTATCTCATGTTGTTTTAAAAATTCCTTATATTGGGGTGTGTGTGTGTGTGTGTGTGTGTGTTATTAGACTTACCACATGTCAAACAAATATATTAATCTTTCACAGAACAAAGTTTTCCTTGTATTTTTCTGTGTCTTTAATTTCTACTTTTATATTTGCTGTTGCCATTTTCTTCTTCCTTTAGTTTTAATGTAATCTGTTTTTGTAGCTTATTGTGGATGTTTAGATAATTGATTTTGCATTATCTTTTTTAGGATCAATACACAGAACTATAAATATTTTAAATACTACTGTGTTTGTACAAATTGTGGTACATAGTAGTATCATTATTTTTCAGTACGAAAGGTTTTCCAACTTCTCTGTGAATTTTTTCTTTGATTCAAGTACAACTTTAAGAGAATGCCTTGAAGGAACACAATGTCTGCGTCATTTAAGGAAAAAGACAATGATAGAGGAATTAATAGTATAATGTTATAGTTGGGGACTTTTGATACATAGTAATTATTGGTACTCTTAAGTCAACTTTTCTGTAAGTCTGGAATTATGCCAAAATGAAATTTATAAATTAAGCCTTTTACTCTATTACAAAAACACTTACATCAGGAACTCAAGGATAATACAATTTTAAAAAACTTATGTAAGCATGTCATATTAAAAGATTAAGGACGAAGGATTATACGATTACCTCCATAGTTTCAGAAAAATACACTAAAAATAAATATTTACTGCATATTATGTTTAAAGCAAAACATTAGAAAGATATCTTTTATTTTGGAAACCAGGATGCCTGTTATGACTAATTTTAAATGGAAAATTTGAGATGATTTTCAATAAAATAGCAATAAAACTAGGAAGTACATAAAAGAGTGAATATCAAGCAGAAAGAATCTATATTATTTTGTATTGCAGAAGTCATAATGATATGGTTAAGATAAAAAGAACTAATAAGAATGTATAAAACAGGGCTAATTATAAGGTCAGCATTAAACTAATAACATATTTCTTATACATTATCAGAAGAAAAATGAAAATTATATAAGAAATTCATTTTACTATAGGAAATTTATGTCTACATACAAATTACCTAGGAATAAATTAACAATAAATACATTGGAATATAATGTGTTAAAATTTACTTAACTATGTGAAAGAAAAAATTAGCTATGTAAAAGAAAAAAAAGAGAATTGCTTTTAATGCATGGTGTAACTCAATATTTAAAGACCTCAATTATTTCCAGTTTCTCTCTGTCTCTCTCTCTTTTTTTTTTTTTTTTTTTTTTGAGACAGGGTCTTGCTCTTATCTCCAGGCTGGAGTACAGTGGTGCGATCTCACTGCAACCTCTACCTCCCGGGTTCAAGCGATTCTCCTGCCTCATCCTCCTGAGTAGCTGGGACTACAGGCACACACCACCACATCGAAGTAATTTTTGTATTTTTAGTAGAGACAGGGTCCCACCATTTGGCCAGGATTGTTTCAAACTTCTGACCCCAAGTGCTCCATCTGCCTCCGCCTCCCAAATTGCTGGGATTACAGGCATGAGCCTCCATGCTCGGCCTTTACTATTAATCCACAGCCATATCAGTCTGTTCTGTTTGGATACTTTTTGAAACCTAATAATTTCTTTCTAAAGTTTCTGTGGAAGACTAGATGGGTGGAAGTGAGAATTACAAAGAAACATTAAAAAAGAGTAAAATGTTTTACCAATTTTAAGGATCCCTGTCTATACTTATAAAAATATGATGTTTATCTAAACATATGATAACCATGTTATTTCAAACCAGATAATAATGATGGAATAGCAAAATTAAATAATGAAAGAGGAAGACGAAATATATGTATTATAGTTAAGATTTTGTTAAATTTGGTCTTTCAAATCAATGATATTATTCAATATAGTTTATAGCACACAGATGTAAATGCTGTACTATGCTGAAACAGTTAAGCATTTGTTTTTGTGCCCTCAGTCAAATGATCACAGATCACATCCATCTGTGACATGTATATGATAGTGAAAATCCGACGTCACTGAGATAATTACTTGTTGATTTAATTTCTACTATTTTCTCTTACTAGATTTGTTGCATATATGTTTTTAAATAGAATTCATCTTGCCTGTGTAGTGCATACACATGAGGTGTGCACACACACACGTACACATATGCCATCATCTGTGTGCATAAGCATACTCAGGTACACTTGTTTTGAGTTTATGCTAGCTGTATAAAAGTAACTTCTAGTTTTTCATGTTTTTATTTTGAATCCATTTATATATTAAGGAAATTATGTATTCTTTCTTTTCCTTTCTGAACTATGAATTCTTGGCCCAGGAACTTTATTATAGGAGTTCTTTGATGAAATTTTGATAATCTTCTCATTAATTATTTGTATGACAAATATTTTAGTATTGATTTCTTCTAAAGTCAGTTTTGATGATTTCAGACCACATATTTTTAAAAATGATTTGAGATTGGCACTTCATTTTATGGTTTATAAGTTTATATTGAATATGTCATTAATTATAATTCCTGCTTTTTCTGCTAAGTTTTCCATATTCTGTTTATATCATTGTACTTTTTGAATAGCTAAATATATTTTTAAAAATATTCTTATGCCATAGAAGAAAAGGTCCTAAACACCTTTTGTGTGATTCATATCACTAGTTAGAATAAAGATAAAACAAAGACAATTTTAAATTCTATTAACTTATGATCAAATATTATTTCTCCACACCAAAATACCAAGTGAATGATGTGAAGTGTAACCCAACCATTGGCTATGTTTCATGTTATTGTAACACACTTGTTTTCTTCAGCACAGTATTTGCAAAAATTGTGTGCGCAGTCATCAGATAAATTTTCTGGGCCTGATTTCCTTCCAGATGTAATTTTATGATCATCCATTTTCCAATTTCCTTTGAAATTCACTCATTTAGAATTTAGTGAATATATTCTGTGTACACTGCTTCATACTGAAATTGGTGATTTAAAAAGAAGTTAAAATGTATTCTTTATTAATACTTTCTGGGAACATTCATTGTACATGTGCATCAAAGACATGCACATAGGAAGAATCTGCAACAATTTAATTTACATACAATAGGAACTATAAAAATGTGTGATACAGAAAACGTGTCAAAAATAACAAACTAGCCCTACAGGAAGTAAATTAGAAAGACAATGAGAATCTGTACTTGGACTGGACATTGAACAATAAGTAAATTTTAAGAGCCAATGGGAATAGAAAGACAATTGAAAAATTAGGTATATGAAAATAATATTTTTTGAAAACCTCTTTTCTGTTTTTATTCCAATAAAATGTTAGTATGTTGGTGGAAGATAAATCTAAGAGATTACCATAGAATAGTAAATATGTATTATAGACCTTAATGGTTTTCTAAATGCAGAAGTTTATTATATGGTTTAAGTCTGTATTTATTCAGAAAAATGCATTATTCTTATATTTACTTTCCCTGATGAGTCATTTGGCCTTCTTTTTAGAAACGTATATTGGTTATTCACATTATATCAACCACATGTATAAACAATTGAAGAAAGCCGTAAACAAAAAAAAATTGCTCTGATCCTCACATAATTTATATTCTAGAAACAAAAGATACAGTTTAATAAATAAGTCAAATAATATGTACTTCATGACAGGAGATATTATCCATGTCAAAGTTTCATAAACAATCACCTGGATATGGCCATGTAATGCCAATATATGTATTGTGGAAATATAAGACCTTCTGTGTGAAAAAGAATTGAAAGGAATCCTGGACTCAAACGAATATGTAAAAAGTTTTTGTAGAGTGTTAAGCAGGAGATGATTGTCATTTGAAATAACAAGTTATAGGTGGGAATGGAAAGAGTAAATAGACCAAGGAAACATTTGAGGGAAACATACTTTCTGATATTATATTTATGCTGCAAGGGAACAGAGAAAAGTAATAAATAATTATTTTTCAAATTTCTGGCTTAAAAATTTGTTAATCCAGCTCCTGATACAGGGGATATTAGTTAAGACTAACTGCTTTGGTTGCCAGGTAAAGAAATTCTACTTTGTCAGGAACAGGCAGGAGTCAATATACTGTGGTCCACGGCCAAATTGATCTTGCCACCTGTTTTTGTAAATGAAGTTTAATTGCAACACAGCCATATCCATCATTGGAGCTTAATAGTTGCACCCAAACTGTATGTTCCATAAAAACCTAAAATATTTGCAATCTAGCCCTTTACAGAAGATGCTTACTGACCTTGGACTAAAACAGAACAGTAAAGTTCATCAGTGTTCACGTGTTTTCAGGTGTTCAGACAGTGTCATCCGGACTCTGCCTCTACATCTTTCAGTTCTGCTTCAACATCGGCTCCTGCTTCAGTAGGCTGTGAATGTGCTGCGCTGAGACAACATTACCGTATCCATTTAGAATTGAAAGGGAGTAAAGGTTGTCCAACATTTTTAACAAAGTTCATGGAAGTCACTTTCTGTACTGAGTTCTGGATTTCATGGCGTCTGTGGAGTTATAGGTGGAATAAAGTCATTCGGACTGAGGATTTGGAGTCTCCAAAGGAAAATCATGGTACTATTATCACCCACACCTGATGTCCAGCATATTGGGAACATAGGAGAAGCATAAGGTCTTGGAAAGAGAAAACATTTTTAAATTTTAGTCAGAATGAGTTAAAAAGATACAGTAATTTAAAAAAATGAATACTTACGCAGAACGTATTATGAGCTAGATAAAGTTTTGGTCTTTGGAGAATTTTATCTATATTGACTGTGTTACCTCTCACAATGCTGCTGTGAGATACATATCTCCATTTTCAGATGACAAAATTGAGGGAAACTGAAGATATTCAGAAATAATAGCAACCAACTAATACTATTTATTTACTATTTGCTAAATAATTTCCTAAATAAATTTTTAAAGTAATTATCTTCCCTGGCAATGCATAATTATTGAAAAGTCACTGTTACAAGCATCAAATGCCTAGCTATGTACAAAAAGACAAAGTATCTGCCATCTGGGAAATCGTGCTACTATGACATGATAGTAAACAGGTAGAAGAAGTTGGCTTTCAATACTTAAGTACCATCAGCAAAGTATGATGGGAGGCCTTCATTTTAAATGAATGCTGCATGTTCAGCCCAATTCCTTCTAAACATAACTGATACATGAATTGATATCATACTACATATTTCTGTTTTTGAGTATCAGCATAATTTTGAGTGGAGAAAAATATACATACACCTTTATTTGTGGTGAGATGTTCCTTCTCTCTATGTAAAGAAAATTGAAATAGAATTGTGTTGTTTTAGAAAAGCAAGGTTAAATTTCTTTTGTTTAATAAATGTAAATTATTTACTTATTGAAAGTAGGTAACGGGAAGATCATGATCACAGCTAATGATTATTGAGTCCTTGAAAAATACTGGATAGTCTTTACTTAAATCGTCTTTAGATTAACTGGCATTATTATAAACCTATTTTACCAGCATGGAAATTCCTGTGGTCACCTGGCCCTTAGTGCACCATAAGCTGTATAGTCAGGATTTGAACCCAGTGAGATACAGCTAGAGCAGCATGCTTCTACTTACTACACCATGATGCCTCCATAGAACCCCATGGTTTTCATTGGTGCTGCTTGTTCTCTTGTCTCAACTGTGAAAACATCTGAGACTTTGCAGCTGACTCAGAGAAGTAGAAAGAAAATTGCAGTCCCTTTCCTGATACTACCAGGGATAGGAAAGTGACTGCAAACATTGAACACAATTTTAAGAGTAAGAAATGCTTGGACTCACTGTTTCCTGAATCGCGTAGTGCAGAATATGAATTCAGGCAGTGGCTGACTTTGTCCTCCACCTGTGTAAACAAGGCGGTAGACTCCAGGAGGGAATCTGAGATAAGTTTTAAAAATTTTTTAATTATTAGTTTTGTAACCTGTGACACCTGTATGTGCAGTTTCTGTGGCCCTCTTTAACTCTAAATGGATTATGGAGCAAGTTGATAAATAGTCCATCACCTAGAAAACCGTTATGCAGAACAGGCCCCATCTGTGAAAGAAAACAAAAATCAACTTCATTAATGTCTATGTTTTTGGAAAGGAAATTCTCCCTTATGCTTTTCACAGTTATGTAAATCTCAGGCACAAAAAAAGCCTTTTCATAAGTATTAGCATATACTTTTTTTAAATAATGAGAATGTTTTAAATGTTACAATTAAAATATAAGGAAACATAATAGTTAAATTTCAATAATACATGTATGTACAAAGTAGTACAAATCATATGCTGTAATAGATGGGAACACAGTAATTTGGTTCAGAGTATTTAGAGCATGTTCATTAATCTAGATTAATACATTGCATGTTTAATTTAGATAGAAATAACATTTTTATTTTATAATTATATAAGAACATAGCTATTTTTCAGATTTATACATTATTTTCTCAGAATCTGAAACTAAAATTTAGTTTTAGCTGTATTGTCACCTTGTTTTTTCTTTTTGGAGATATGTAGTTTAGGTCAGCTTAGTAATATCCAGAATTTACACATGTAAAATTTAGCAGGATTTTAAGATATACCGATATTCTCAAGAAAGTATGAAATAAATGACAAATTAATGAAAATTAATGATAAAATAATACTAACAATAATCATGGAGAGCATTGATCTTATTTTCCTTGAAATACCAAAGAATTGGCACAATGATGGGACTTTTTTTAGATTAAATGATCTAAATAATTGCTTCAGTCTTCCATTATGCTTTCCTAAACTAGATTCTTAGGACTTTATGATATGTGGTAGTTAAGAGTATACAGAGGGGAAGAAATCACATCCAGTAAGTTGTTTGCTTAACATACTTATCATAGTTCTCACTTATAAGCTAATTTAAGCAATTTTTTAGGTATACATATTCTAAGCTAAATCTAACATAGCTTTATTTTCTGATCTCAAAGAAGATCTTAATTCCACTGAAATTATTGTTATCAATATCACTGTTTCATATGCTTGTTAATATTTAGATATTGTGATACCTACCTACATACATACATACATACATATTTGATAAAATATAGCAATAGATATATCTAGAAATACATCTACCTTTTTTAATGAGACTTTAGCTCATGGCAACTTGAGCACAAAAAAAGGATGACTGTAGTATCCATAGTCGCAATATACAGGAGTAATCCTACTTCATTGAAGTACCTTTATGAAAGGATAGCATTGTACTACATTAAGGGTCATAAATTATCATGATACTGATGAATGGATTTGTTAGAGAAAATAAGTAAAGTGGTATTTAGTATGTGAGAATCAGTTAGCACTCAAAATTTTATTTTTTTCACTAACTTCTATGAAACTTTCTATTGTTTTCTTCTGGGATTTGACTTCTCCATTTGGCGAGCTGTCATTTTGACAGGGGTTAACACCAAAGATCATCTTTCCGGAGGGCCATTTTACTGGCAAGCTTGAAGACAGCTGTGGTGGGATTTGCTTCACATTAAACCCAGTTTAGAGGAGAATGCAGAGTCCCCCAGGTATGCTGTTAAAGCAGGGCATGCCAAAGTAATATCTTGCTTGGTTGCCACTTTGAACTGCTTTCTCTTTATATTGTTGAAGCAGATTTTTTTCCCTCTGCCATTAAAGGTATTAATTGTAAGTGCTTGAGAAGCACTTGTCACAAAGCACCTCTGCTCCTCCTCACATTTATTTAGTTGTAGCTTTCAAAACATAGAGAAATAACTGTTTTTTTGTTTTTATATAACAGCACTTTAAAATGTTTCTTTTATGCTGTTCCTAAACAATGTCATAAAGTCATCTCCATTAGAGATCTTTCTGCTTATTTCAAACATCAAAAATTACCCATATGTGTTGAATAATTTTCACACTATATGAAAGCTTCACGTTTCCGTACAATTTTTCCCAATCTAGAATTTTGAATCTACATGGTTTAAGTAGCCCAGACCTCTGGTACCCAGATATGGATGAATTAATCATCAATGACTAATACATATTTTATATAGTTTGAATTTTATTAATTTGTATAATGAAGGGAACTTCAGCCTGTTGTATTCCATGGGAAATCAATCATCTTATGTACAGTGTTTACTTCCCAGCTTTGCAACTATAGTGGCTGGAAATGATAAAGTAGTTCCCAGAATTTCAGTGTTAATTACAGTGTAGTACATCATTGGGACCCTTGTTCTAGAAAAGAAAACCTTTTCAAGATTTGTATTACATTGCCATCTACTTGAAATGTAGTTTAATTGTATAAGAAATACATTTTTTTACAATTTTGATTTTGAGTATTTTCCTACTAAACTATATCAAAGATATTTAATGTTTTCAAAACATGTTTTTGTAAACGTGTTTTGAAAGAAATAAAGAAAATGAATCACCCTAATAAATATTTTAAAATTGTTTTAGATCTAGGATATTGTAGCTGTTATTGTGATACTCTGTCAGTTTTTATCTTCGGGGCCTCCAAGAAACTCATTTCCCAGTTTATGAGGAAGACCATTTACAGCTTCATCACTCAATTAGGAATTGCCCTCAACCACAGGAACCTGCATATGTCAAGAGTATGCCCATTGCGTGAATGCATCCTGAGATCCATTGTTGTCCTATGGTGGGGATACCAAAGTTGAACTCTTATAACTCTATTTGGAACTGTGTTGAAGGCTCATTTTAAGTCCAGAGCTGTTTATAGAATCAGCAGAATCCTCGATTGTCACCTTACTGTTTGGCAGCTTCCCCCTCTTGTCTAACCTTGCATTTCTCCCTTCCTTGCAGGTGTGTATCTCAAGAGCACTCCACAACAAAGATTCTGCCAGCAATCCTCCACTTCAAGGTCTGTTTCAGGAAACCTGTGTAACACAGTTATGCATAGAGTGGTCTCAGGAAGCTGACTCTAACATGAAAATTTAGATTTGGATCTTTTCCTGACATACTGAATATTCATAAGAGCATACGATACATTTGTCTACCATAAACATGTCATTTCAAAAAATCCTCAAAATTACCTTGTAGAACATAATTTTAAAACTAGTGTGTAGGAATATTTAGTATCAGTTATTCAGTCTTCTTAATATCTGAATCCAAATTAATCTTCCATTCTGCTTTTATTTATAAATAATATGATTTATTGTCAGATTCAATAATTTATATTTTCATTTATTCTAAAGTAGGAAATGCCAGCATAAAAATAAATTATTTGAAACAAATCACATTGTTGTCCCATTTCACCATTACTCACATGTAGAAGAAACTGTTTTTAACAAAACTAATAAGAAACAGAAACTACCATTTATTAACTCATGCTTACTGGAAGCATAGAAGGATTTTCTTATTTAACTTTGAATCAACTTTTTCATGAACATTTTTGTTATTGACAAATAAGTTTAATTTATCAAATCCTCACAGCAAATTATAGGTGCCATTATTAACAGATTTTTTTTTAAACCTGATTCATAGAAAAGATTTAATGATATGGTTTGGATCTTTGACGGCATCAAATCTCATGTTGAATTGTAATCCCCAGTGCTGGAAATGGGGCCTGGTGGGAGGTGATTAAATTATGGAGGTGTAGTTCTCATGAATGGTATAGCACCTTTCCCTTGGTGCTGTCCTGTGATCGAGTTTTCATGACATGCGGTTGTTTAAAAGTGTGTGGCTCCTTTCCCATCTCTCTCTCTTGCTCTTCCTGCAGCCATGTGAAGGGCTGTTCCCCCTTTGCCTTCTGCCATGATTGTAAATTTCCTGAGGCCTCCCCAAAAGCTGAGCAGAAGTCAGCATCATGCTTCCTTAACAGCGGATGGAATTATGAGTCAATTACATCTATTTTCCTTACGAATTACCAGTCTTCAGGTTTTCTTCATAGCAGTGAGGAAATGAACTAATTCAGCTAGTAAATGACAAATATAAAAATAGCAAATAGCACAAGAAGATACCAAGCAAGACTAGGGGACTCCGGAACCTAAGGATTTCTGAAAGCATAGGTTTCTAAGAGTGTGGAGAAACTAAGTCTGGGACATGTTTAGGAACTCAATTACATAAGAAATAAAAATCATATATAGACTATTTAAATTGAGAAGAGGAGGAGGAGAGGAGAAAGATGAGGAAGAGGAGGAGGAAGAAGAAGACATTCTGGCTTAGCACATTTACTCCAGTCTATAGGGAAAGCTCAGTTATACCCCTTCCCCACTAACCCTAAGAGGAGCTCTAATGTTCGTAAGGGGCTTTCTCAAGGACTCAAATCCTCAGGGATACAAAATAGGGTGGGATACCAAGCAGTAGAGGGGTGTGTGTGTGTATGTGTGTGTGTATGTTAGACAAATAGATGAAAAATGTTATTTTGCGACATAATCATTTTGTTTGGAGTCTCTCTTTTTCTCTCAATTTTCTTTCTCTCCCTCTCTCTTTTTCTTTCTCACTTTCCCTTTGCAATACTAGTGAAGTAAGGCAAAATGAAATGAGCATGGGATCTTTCTCTAGCTTGATAGATCGTTTGTTATTATTTGTTTCTTCATTACAAACTGCCCTGTTAAACGTTCATGGCTTAAAACAAAATAATTTATCTTGTTCCTGCAACTGAACTTTGGGCAGGGCCTAGTGTGAAGGTCTCATCTCTGTCTGTGTCAATCAGGTCAGCTGAGGAAACTCCACTGGGGCCACAGGTATAATTTTCAAGACAGCTCACAGATGTGGGTGATGGATGCTGTCAGTTGGTACCTCAGCTGTAACTGTCATTCAGGAGCCTCACTTCCTTTCCAAATGAGAGTCTCTACAGAACAGCTTATGTTCTCCATGGCATAGTGGCAGTATCCTAAAAGCAAGTCTTCCAAGGGACAGGAAAGAGAAGATGCTAATCTCTCTCTCTACTCCCCTCCACACTTTAAGTTCTGGGGTACATGTGCAGAATGTGCAGGTCTGTTACATAGGTATACATGTGCCATGGTGGTTTGCTGCACCCGTCAAATCATCACCTAAATTAGGTATTTCTCCTAATGCTGTCCCTCCCCTAGCCCCCAATCCCCCAAAAGGCCCCAGTGTGTGATGTTCCCCTCCCTGTGCCCACAGGTTCTCCTTGTTCAGCTCCCACTTATGAGAACATGCAGTGTTTAGTTTTCTTTTCTTGTGTTAGTTTGCTGAGAATGATGCTTTCCAGCTTCATCCGTGTCCCTGCAAATGATACGAACTCATCCTTTTTTTTTTTTTTTTTTTTTTACGGCTGCAGAGTATGCCATGGTGTATATGTGCCACATTTTCTTTATCCAGTCTGTCATTGATGGATATTTCGGTTGGGTCCAAGTCTTTGCTGTTGTGAATAGTGCCTCAATAAACATATGTATACATGTGTCTATATAGTAGAATTATTTATCAATCTTTGTGTATACAGTCAATAATGGGATTGCTGGGTCATATGGAGTTTCTAGTTCTAGATCCTTGAGGAATCACCAAACTGTCTTCCACAATGTTTGAACTAATTTCAACTGCCACCAGCAGTGTAAAAGCATTCCTATTTCTCCACATCTTCTCCAGCATCCATTATTTCCTGACTTTTTAATGATTGCAATTTTAACTGGTGTGAGATGGTATCTGATTGTGGTTTTGATTTGCGTTTCTCTAATGACCAGTGATCATGAGCTTTTTTTCATATGTTTATTGGCTCCATAAATGCCTTCTTTTGAGAAGTGTCTGTTCATATCCTTGTCCACTTTTTGATGGGATTGTTTTTTTTTTCTTGTAAATTTGTTTAAGTTCTTTTTTTTTTTTATTATACTTTAAGTTCTAGGGTACATGTATATTAGTGCCATGTTGGTGTGCTGCACCCATCAACTCTTCAGCACCCATCAACTCATCATTTACATCAGGTATAACTCCCAATGCCTTCCCTCCCCCCTCCCCCCTCCCCATAATAGGCCCCAGTGTGTGATGTTCCCCTTCCAGAGTCCAAGTGATCTCATTGTTCAATTCCCACCAATGAGTGAGAACATGTGGTGTTTGGTTTTCTGTTCTTGCGATAGTTTGCTGAGAAGTTCTTCGTAAATTCTGGATATTAGCCCTTTGTCAGATGGATAGATTGCAAAAATTTTCTCACATTCTCTGTGTTGCCTGTTTACTCTGATGATGGTTTCTTTTGCTGCACAGAAGCTCTGCAGTTTAATTAGATCCCATTTGTCAATTCTGGTTTTTGTTGCCATTGCTTTTGGTGTTTTAGACATAAAGTCTTTGGCCCATGCCTATGTCCTAAACGGTATTGCCCAGGTTTTCTTCTTGGATTTTTATGGTTTTTAGGTCTTACATTTAAGTATTTAATCCATCTTGAGATGATTTTTGTCGAAGGTGTAAGGAAGGGGTCCAGTTTCAGTTTTCTGCATATGACTAGCCAGTTTTCCCAACACCTTTTAAATAGGGAATCTTTTCCTCGTTGCTTGTTTTTGTCAGGTTCATCAAAGATCAGATGGTTGTAGATGCCTGGTGTTATTTCTGAGGGCTTTGTTCTGTTCCATTGGTCTATATATCTGTTTTGGTACCAGTACCATGCTGTTTTGGTTACTGTAGCATTGCAGTATAGTTTGAAGTCAGGTAGTGTGATGCCTCCAGCTTTGTTCTTTTTGCTCAGGATTGTCTTGGCTATGCGGGCTCTTTTTTGGTTCCATATGAAGTTTAAAATAGTTTTTTTCCAATTCTGTGAAGAAAGTCAGTAGTAGCTTGATGGGGACAGCTGAATCTACAAATTATGTTGGGCAGTATGGGTATTTCCACAATACTGATTCTTCCTATCCATGAGCATGGAATATTTTTCCATTTATTTGTGTGCTCTCTTATTTCCTTGAGCAGTGGTTTGCAGTTCTCCTTGAAGAGGTCTTTCACATCCCTTGTAAGTTGTATTGCTAGGTATTTTATTCTCCTTGTAGCAATTGTGAATGGAAGCTCACTCATGATTTGGCTCTCTGCTTGTCTGTTATTGGTGTATAGGAATGCTGGTGATTTTTTCACATTGATGTATCCTGAGACTTTGCAGAAGTTGCTTATCAGCTTAAGGAGATTTTGGGCTGAGACGATGGGGTTTTCTAAATATAATATCATGTCATCTGCAAACAGAAGCAATTTGACTTCCTCTTTTCCTATTTGAATACCCTTTATTTCTTTCGCTTGCCTGACTAGCCTGACTAGAACTTCCCACACTGTGTTGAATAGGAGCAGTGAGAGAAGGCATCCTTGTCTTCTGCCAGTTTTCGAAGGGCATACTTCCATTTTTTGCCCATTCAGTATGATACTGGCTGTGGGTTTGTCATAAATAGCTGTTATTATTTTGAGATACACTTCATCAATACCTAGTTTATTGAGATTTTAGCATGAAGGGCTATTGAATTTTGTTGAAGGCCTTTTCTGCATCCATAGAGATAATCATGTGGTTTTTGACATTGGTTCTGCTTATGTGATGGATTACATTTATTGATTTGTGTATATTGAACCAGCCTTGCATCCCAGGTATGAAGCCAAGTTGATCTTGTGGGTAAGCTTTTTGATGTGCTGCTGGATTTGGTTTGCCAGTATTTTATTGAGGATTTTCACAATGATGTTCATCAGGGATATTGGCCTGAAATTTTCCTTTTGTGTTGTGTCTCTTCCAGGTTTGGTATCAGGATGATGCTGGCCTCATAAAATGAGTTAGGGAGGATTCCCCCTTTTTCTATTGTTTGGAATAGTTTCAGAAGAAATGGTGCTGCCTCCTCCTTGTAACTCTGGTAGAATTTGGCTGTGAATCCGTCTGGTCCTGGGCTTTTTTTGGGTGGTAGGCTATTAATTATTGCCTCAATTTCAAAACTAGTTGTTGTTCTATTCAGGGATTCTACTTCTTTCTGGTTTAGTCTTAGGAGGGTGTATATGTCTAGGAATTTATCCATTTCTTCTAGATTTTCTAGTTTATTTGTGGAGAGGTGTTTATAGTATTCTGTGATGGTAGTTTGTACTTCTGTGGGATGAGTGGTGATATCCTTTGTATCATTTTTTTATTGCATACATTTGATTCTTCTCTCTTTTCTTCTTTAGTCTGGCTAGCGGTCTATCTATTTTGTTGATCTTCTTAAAAAACCAGCTCCTGGATTCTCTGATTTTTTGAAGGGTTTTTTGTGTCTTCACCTCTTTCAATTCTGCTCTGATCTTAGTTACTTCTTGTCTTCTGCTTGCTTTTGAATTTATTTGCTGTTGCTTCTCTAGTTCTTTTAATTTTGATGTTAGGCTGTCCATTTTAGGTCTTTCCTACTTTCTCTTGTAGGCATTTAGTGCTATAAATTTCCCTCTTCACACTGCTTTAAATGTGTCCCAGAGATTCTGGTATGTTGTGTCATCGTTCTCATTAGTTTCAAAGGACAGCTTTACTTCTGCCTTCTTTTTGTTATTTGCCCAGTAGTCATTCAGGAGCAGGTTGTTCAGTTTCCATGTAATTGTGTGATTTTGAGTAAGTTTCTTAATCTTGAGTTTTATTTTGATTGCACTGTGGTCTGAGAGACTGTCATGATGTCCGTTCTTTTGTATTTGCTGGGCACAGTGGCTCATGCCTGTAATCTCAGCACTTTGGGAGACTGAGGCAGGAGCATCGCTTAAGCTCAGGAGTTTAAGACCAGCCTGGGCAACAGGGGGAAAACCCATCTCTACAAAAAAGTTTTCTAAAAATTAGCCAGGTACAGTAACATGTGCCTGTAGTTCTAGTTACTTGCTATTTAGGAACTTAGGAATTTTTCACTGGAATTCATGTAAAGAAAGACCATGGGCATTTGTAATGGATTTAGCATTCATCATTTGACTGCAGGACTCACCCCTAGAACCATAAATTTACTAATGAATTTTTCAGATACTACTCAGCTCAGAACTGAACCTAACCAGCAACCCACCCTCAACCACTGAGTGATCTTTTGTTCTGCTCTATTCTTCCTGAAAGTCCATTACTCTCAGAAAGTGATAAAAACTTGCATTTCTTTTTCTTTTTTCTTCCTAGAGACAGGGTCTTGCTCTGTCACCCAGGCTGCAGTGCAGTGGTGCGATCATGGCTCACTGCAGCCTGAAACCCCTGGGCTCAAACAGTCCTCCCACCTCAGCCTCCCAAATAGCTGGGACTGCAGACATTTGCCCCTATGCCCAGCTAACTTCTTTCTTTTTTTTAATTGTACAGATGGGATCTTGCTATGTTGTCCAGGATGGTGTCAAACTCCTGGCCTCAAGTGATCTTTCTGCCTCAGCTTCCCAAAGTGCTGGGATTATACGCAGGTGGGAGCCATCTGTGTTCAACCCCTATTTTCTTTCTTTTTTTTTCTTTTGGAGACAGAGTCTTGCTCTGTCGCCCAGGCTGGAGTGCAGTGGCATGATCTCAGCTCACTGCAACCTCCAACTCCCTGGTTCAAGCAATTCCCCTGCCTTAGCCTCATGAATAGTTGGCATTACAGGCACATGCCACCATGCCTGGCTAATTTTTTGTATTTTAGTGGAGACAGGGTTTTGCCGTGTAGGCCAGGCTGGTCTCAAACTCCTAACCTTAAGTGATCTATCCGTCTCGGCCACCCAATTTGCTGGAATTACAGGCATGAGCCACAGCACATGGTCCCTTTTTAAAATAATGATTTTATTGAAATATGATTAATATCATACAAATCATTTATGAAAGTATGCAATTCAGGCTGGGTGCAGTGGCTAATTCCTATCATGCTAAGACTTTGGGAGGCTGAGGGAGGTGGATCACTTGAGTTCAGGAGTTTGAGACTAGCCTGGGCAACAAGACTAAACAGCATCTCTATTAAAAATACAAAAATTAGCTGGGTGCGCTGGCTTATGCCTGTTGTCCCAACTACTCGGGGACATGAGGCTGGAAGATCACTTGAGCCCAGAAGGCATAGGTTGCAGTGAGACCAGATGGTGCCACTGCACTACAGCGTGGGTGACAGAAGGAAGAAAAAAAGAAAGTTTGCAATTAAGTGGTTTTTAGAATATTCAAAGAGCTGTGTATTCCTTACCACAGTCACTTTTAGAAGTGATTGCCCACTTACAAGTTACCCATTTATAAGTGAGAAACCCTCACTTACTAGCTACTACCTCCTACTTCCTCCACATTCCTGTGTCTTTATAGACAACCACTGATTTATTTTCTGTCATTGTAGTTTTGCCTAATCTGGATCTTTTATAGAAATAGAATTATACAATATGTGAGCTTTTGTAGTTTGCTTTTTTTTCCCCCTTAGCACAATATTTTCAAATTTCTTTCATGTTCTGGTGTGTATCAGTATTTTTTTTCCTTTTGTAGTTGAATAATAGCTTATGTTTATCCATTCATCAGTTGATGGACATTTGTCTTGTTTCTGTGTATTGACCATCATGAGTAATGCTGCTATGAACAAGCATATGCAAGTTTTATTGTGAATATATATTTTTATTTCTCTTGGATTTACACCCAGGAGTGAAATTGTTGCATTATGTGATAACTATACATTCAACCTTTGAGAGATGGTCACATTGTTTTTCAAAGTGGTTATACCAGTCAGGCATAGTGGCTCACACTTTTAATCTCAGGTATTTGAGAGATTGAGTTTGGAGGATTGCTTTAGCCCAGGAGTTCAGGACCAGCCTGGGCAACATAGGGAGACAATATCTTGGTTTTTTAAAAAATCAAATGACGAGAAAAGAAACACTCAAACTGATTACACCATTTTATGTTCCCACCAGTAATGTATGTGGGTTCCAATTCTTCCACATTGTCATCAACTTTTTTTTTTTTTCTGGAGACAAAACCTTGCTCTGTCATGCAGGCTGGAGTGCAGTGGTATGAACATGGTCAGTGCAGCTGTGGTCTCCCAGGCACAAGTGATCCTCTCACCTGAGCCTCCCAAGTAGCTGGGACTTACAGCTGAATGCCATCATGTGTGGCTGATTTTTACATTTTTTGGTGGAGATTGGGTTTTGACATGTAGCCCAGGTCTGTGTCAAACTCCTGAGCTCAAGTGATCTGCCTGCTTCCGCCTCCTGAAGTGCTGGGATTACAGGTGTGTGCCACCACACCTGACTGGTGTAACCACTTTGGAAAACAGCCACTGAGCCCAGTCTTCACCAATATACCAATATTTGTTATATCTTTTTTTTTTTACTATTTTTTATTTTTAAAAACTTAGATTTTTTTTTTCTGTCTTAATTATAACAACAGACAATTTTGTAGTAAAGTCCCCCAAAAAAGTATTTGTTGTTTAACTGAAATAGTTCTTTTTTAACCTGGGTATATATTTTTTCATTTTCATTTTTAGTTTTTATTTAAAAAATTGTTTTTATATTTTTTATTATAATAGGTGTTTGGGAAACATTTGGTGTTTGGTTCCATGAATAAGTTCTTTAGTTTTGATTTCTGAAATTTTGTAGTACCCCTCATTACCCATTAAATTATATATTAAGTCATTATAAAATCATTAATAAATCAAAGACTTTAGTAAAATGGAAATTTTATTTTAACTTGCAACCTGAGAAATAACTGTCAAAAAAAAATTAGAGAAATTACCACATTAAAGTTTTAAAATTTTGAACGTAACAATGAACACTCAGGTGCACCTAAGAACCACCAGCCCACTGGTCAAGGTGAACAAAAATAATGACAAAGCAAAATAAAATGAAGAAAACCAAATTCAGGATTATTCAGTATTCTATAATGTTGTTTTATCTTGGGAGTCACAGGAAATGGTTATTATTATTTTTATTTTGATATGGAATCTCTGTCACCCAGACTGGAGTGCAGTGGTGCAATCTCGGCTCACTGCAACCTCCGCTTCTCAGGTTCAAGTGATTCTCCTGCCTCAGCCTCCAGAGTAGTTGGGATTACAGGCATGCTCCACCATGCCTGGCTAACTTTTGTATTTTTATTAGAGACAGAGTTTCACCTTGTTGGCCAGGCTGTTCTCAAACTCCTGACCTCAAGCAATCCACCTGCCTTGGCCTCCCAAAGTGCTGGAATTACAGGCATAGGCCACTGCACTCAGCTTAAAATAATTAATTTTATGCACATTCCAAGTCAGAATACATTCTATTTTTGAGTATTTGATGACTTTAGGATACTGTATTAACTCTTAATTGAATTAATACAAGTTTAGATGTAAAGGTCATGTTTATGTTGACTAAAATTTATTAATGTTTTATGTATATGAAAGTAATAATGTCATAGTTTTTATACTTGTAGAATACTTTGAAATATATATTAGCTAATATTTTATATTCATTTTGGGTTTTCACATTATTGTTAGAGAGATCCATAGAAAACTAATACTTTGTGAATATCCAAATCTTAAGCATTTTGCTGGATGCATTCATAAATATTTTACTTAAAAAGAACATTAATTGAAGTTTGCACCATTTTATGATTCATCAAACACAGCAACTGAATACTGGCATATAGCAACATTACAGAGGTTAGTCTAAGATAAAACTCATAAAAGAGTAAAAGGAAGGAAAGGAAAAAGGATACCAGGCTGTATAAAGATTTTAAAAACAGTCCGGGCACGGTGGCTCACACCTGGAGTTTCAACACCTTGGGAGGCCGAGGTGGGCAGATCACGAGGTCAGGAGATCGAGACTCATCCTGGGTAACATGGTGAAGCCTCGCCTCTACTAAAAGTACAAAAATTAGCTGGGTGTGGTGGCGCACATGTTTTGTTCCAACTACTCAGGAGGCTGAGGCGGGAGAATCACTTGAACCTGAGAGCCTGAGCTTGCAGTGAGCCGAGATCGCACCACTGCACTCCAGCCTGGGCAACACAGCGAGACTCCATCTCAAAAATTAATTAATTAATTAATTAATTTAAATAAAGATTTCAAAAACAAACTTCATATGTCTGAACCTTTGCCTGGAGTTTCATATTTTGTGAAAAGCATTTTGTAAGTAGAGGACTCATGAGTGCTATAAGGCACCTGGTACACTCCAATGGCACAGACGTGGCAGATACTCAATGAAATGATTTTAACTTCTGATATATGTTATCTTCGTTGTCCATTTATTAAACTAGTGAAAATCAGCCAATAGATGGAGTGACATTAACCTGTAAATCTTCCAAGATCCCATCCAAGCTTAGTGACCTCTGAAGTTCTCCATAATTTATTGTCTGTTCCAGCCAACATTTAGCATAAGCTACAGCTTATATTGTTAATCATCTTATGTTTATGTGCTGACTTGCAGACAAATGGACCTATGTGGCCTTTATTTTCACAGCCCTAATACTATCTACATAATTTAATAACTTTGTTATAAACTTGATGCTTCATAAAATAACGTCTTTATCAACTGTGTTCTGGTAAAAGAATTACACATTTTTGCTTAAGCTTTTCTGACTATCCATTGTGTGCTGAATACAGTAAGTTCTTATTTAGTGTGAGGATTTAATACATTCTTGAAAACTGTGACCTGTAATTAAACCATTTTTCCATTCTACCATAGCCTAATTGATAGAAATAGTTCGTTTTCTATGGCATATTTCTGATCACAAAAACATCACCAAAGTTACAAGGGCCCAAAACACTTACAATATTAAACACTGAAATAAATGCAAGCTCTACATAAATGTAAGAAAAATAAGGTCGGGCATGGTGGCTCATGACTGTAATCTCAGCACAGGAGGATCACTTGAGGTCAGTAGATCGAGAGCAGCCTGGCCAATGTGGCAAAATCCTGTCTCCACTAAAAATACAAAAAATTAGCCGGGTGTGAGGCTGAGGCAGGAGAATCCCCTGAATGTGGTGGGAGGTGGAGGTTGCAGTGAGCTGAGATCGAGCCACTGCACTCCAGCCTGGGTGGCAGAGCAAGACACCAGTTCAAAAAGTAAATAAATACATAAAAATACCTACATAAGTAAATAAAAGAAAAATTAATAAAAATGTTACCAGGGCCACCCTGATGAAATAACTGCAAAAGTTCTTTTTCTTACTTTGTTTCTTTAGTTTCTTTATTTTATTTGTAGGCACAGCTATATAAAGAAGCCAGATGGCCCAACAGCGCCAGAGCTTCTCCACCCCTGACCAGATATCAGAAGGAGGTAGGATCCCCAACCAGCACAAACTTTAACAGGTGACCCCTAGTTGCTTTTAGATCTGTTTTTTGTTGTTGTTGTTGTTGTTTTAAGACAGAGTCTTACTCTGTCACCCAGGCTTGGGTGCAGGGGCACCATCTCAGCTCACTGCAACCTCCGGTTCCCAGGTGCAAGCTATTCTCCTCCTCAGTCTCCCAAGTAGCTGGGATTACAGGTGTATACCACCTCGCCCAGCTAATATATATATATATCTGTATTTTTTTTTAGTAGAAACCAGGTTTCACCATGTTAGCCAGGCTGAACTCCTGACCTTAGGTAATCCACTCGCCTCGGCCTCCTAAAGATGTATGTTTATGCACTGAACCTGTGCCTCTAGAGTCCCACCCTGCACAGTTCTTTAAAACCCCTGATAAAATTGTGTATTAATTCTAGTGATATTTTAGTGAATCCTTTTTTTTTTATCAGAAAATTATTTCATTTGCTATAATGACAGTTCTACTTTTATTTTACAATCTGGACAATTTTTTCTGTTGTAGAATTTCCCTAGCTAATACCTCCAGTGCAATGCTGAATAGAGTGGTTAAAGTGGAAACTCTTGACTTCTCAAACTTCCAGGTAAAGAAGCACAAGTCTGTCACCATTAAGTATGATGTTAGCTGTAGGTTTTTTATAGATATCTCTTAGTGGGTCTCAGAATCTTCTATTAGTGGTTTTCTGGGGTTTTGTCAGGAAAGGATGCTAGATATTTGTAACTTTGTACCTATTTAAAGGATCACTTTTTGTTCTTATCTTGATTGAATTTCAAATACTAAGTCACAACTACATTTACGAAACAATCACATTTGTTCTTGGTGTATAGTCATATTTTATGTGCGTGGATTTAGCATGCTGAAGTTTTCTGAGGCTGTATGCGTCTACATGAATATAGCACATTTGCCCACAGACCTTCTGTTTATTCTTGTGTCTGGCCTTAGTATTACAGTAATACTGGCCTCTAGAATGAATTGGAAAATGTTCCTTCTCTTTCATTTTTTGGAAGTATTTTCTGCTGAAGAATTAGTATTAATTATTTATTGAATATTGGTAGAACGTTTTATATAGATTATTTTTCCCTGGACTTTTCTTTGTGAAAATATTTTAAATGAATGCTTTTGCTTTACTTGGGTAACAATTCGTAATATATAAATATTTATTTTACATTATACTTTTCTGTTTACTTTCATAATTTGTACATCCAAGATATTAATTTCTAATTTATAACATTCCATGTGTAATAGATTTTCTAGGCTGTTAACATGAAAAAATCAGAAATAATATAGAGTGAGGCTTCAGCCCAATCAATGAATGACCCAAAGTCTGTCTGTTGTAGGACGGATCATTTAAATATGATGTTGTACTTAATGTTTACATTTATTTTGTGAGGAAATAAGGAAATAAGGTACTAAATCTAAAGGAAATTAGTAAAACTACCAGTTAACTTTGGATTTTCTCAAGAGGGCAGACCAAGTAGACCTTCTAATTTTTGTTGATACTTACATAAGACAGAAACATAGTTTTTAATTAGAACAAACAGTATACCACTTGAAGAATGGTATGAAGATGATAATTTGATGAATAATTTTACTAGTGCTTGCTTAGTGCATGCAATATATTAGGCAAGATTCTAAGACTGTATGTATGTGTGTGTGTGTATATATATATATATACACATACCTCGTATATAATTGTTTAAAATAAGGATCCCACAGATTCATGGGCAGTGAAAAAATGACATATTCTCAATCTTAGTAATTTTAAAACTGTCATAAAAATTTACTGTTTTGATTTACAATAACTAAATGTACATAAAACTATTAACTTCATTAGAAAGTTTGACTTGGCATGGAGATAAATTGTTGCACAATTGAAAAGTAACCATAGACACATTATTATCAAATACCAAACAAAAGCATTTAAAAAAAAGATTAGGACTAAAAGATGCCATAGAATTTGTCACAACAAAAATACAACAGAACACACTTTTAGGCACTGTGATATGTTAATAAAAACTATCAATGTATAAATACAGGCCAGTGTGCTCATCATTACATGAAAAAATTTTGGAACTAGTAAACGAAGTTGGTAGGTTTGCAGGATACTCTATCAATGCACAAAAAATCAATTGCATTTTTATACCCCAACAACAAGTATCTGGGAAAAATCAAGAAGACAGTTACATTTGCCACAGTGTCTAAAATAATAAAGTATTAGGTTGTTAATGGCAAAAACCACAATTACATTCGCACCAACCTAACACTTAGAAATAAAGAAGGTAAAAGATTTGTACAACAAAAACTGTAAACTATTAGTGGAGACAGTTATAGACAAGACAAATTTAAAAATACTTAGTGGTCATGGATTAGAAAAATTAGTATTAAAACATTCATACTGGTCAGGCACAGTGGCTCACGCCTGTAATGCCAGCACTTTAGGAGACTGAGGCAGGTGGATCATGAGGTCAGGAGATCGAGACCATCCTGGCCAAAATGGTGAAACTCTGTCTCTGCTAAAAATACAAAAATTAGGTAGTGTGGTGGCACATGCCTGTACTACCAGCTACTCAGGAGGCTGAAGCATGAGAATCGCTTGAGCCTAGGAGGCGGAGGTTGCAGTGAGCTGAGATTGCGTCACTGCACTCCAGCCTGGTGACCGAGTGAGACTCCATCTCAAAAAAACAAGACCAAGAGAAAAAAAAAAAACATTCGTACTACTGAAATTGGTGTATATAGCATTTTCAACAAAAATTTTTTTAAAATCCACAGTTTGTATGGAATTATAAAAGACCTCAAATAAAGCAATTTTGAGCAAGAGGAACAAAGCGAGAAGCAGTATGCTACCTAATTTCAAGCTATATAGCAAAGCTGTAGTCATCAAAACTGCAAAATATTGGCATAAACACAAAAACATAAGCCAATGGAACAGAATAGAGAGCTCAGAGATATATATATATATAATATATCCATCTGTATACAGTCAATACATTTTCAACAAAGGCATATAAACAGACAATGGTGAAAGAATAAACTCTTCAATAAATGGTGATGGGAGAATGGGATATCCATATGCAAAAACAGATTGCACCCAACCTTTACAGCATACATAAAATTAATTTAAAATATATTAAAGACTTAAACATTGGACTTGAAAGCCATAAATCTTCCAGAAGACAACACTAAGCAAAATTCTTTGGCATTGATCCTAGCAATAGTTTTTTTTTTTCCTTTTTTTTTGTATTTTATACCAAAAGCACAGGAAAAAAAAGTGGGACTACATCAAACTAAAAAGTTTCTACTGCAAAGCAAAAGACTGTCAGTGACATTAAAAGGCTATGTACAGAATTGGAGAAAAATATCTGTGTGGCAAATATCAGATAAAGTATTAGTGTTCAAAATCTGCAAGAAACTCATACAACTTAAGCCCCCCAAATAAAAATAACAACGAAAAGTAACACATTGTTTTAAAAAGTGGCCAGAAAGCTAGTTTTTTTTTTTTTTAAAGAAGCCATTAGTAATTCTGAGAAAACTGCAAATCAAAACCACAATGAGTTAGCATTCAAACACATATTAAGGTGATATTTATCAAAAATTCAAAAGAAAGCAAGTGTTATCAAGAATATAGAGAAAAGAGACCCTTGTACATTGTCACTGGGAATGTAAATTGGTAAAGCCATTATGGAAAATGGCATGGAGTTTCACCAGATAATTAAAAATAAAACTATCATGTGATTCAGCAATCTCACGTCTAAGTAAATATCCAAAGAACATAAAATCACTATCTTGAAGAGATAGAAGAGATATTTTCACTCTTATGTTTATTGAAGCATTATTAACTACAGGTAAGGGGCTGGGTGCAGTGGCTTACGCCTGTAATCCCAGCTCTTTGGGAAGCCAAGGTGTGTGGATCAGGAGGTCAGAAGTTCGAGACCAGCCTGGCCAATATGGTGATCCCAGTACTTTGGGAGGCTGAGGCGGGCGGATCACGAGGTCGGGAGTTCGAGACCAGCCTGACCAACATGGTGAAATCCCATCTCTACTAAAAATACAAAAATTAGCTGGACGTTGTGGTGCGTGCCTGTAATCCCAGCTGCTCAGGAAGCTAAGGCAGGAGAATCGCTTGAACCCAGGAGGTGGAGGTTGCAGTGAGCTGAGATTGCACCACTGCCCTCCAGCCTCAGAAACACTGTCTCAAAAAAAAAAAAAAAAAAAAAGGAATACTTCAGGAGAAACATTTTCTGCTATCAAAATGAAAATAAAAATGAAAGAAACTTGATACAGAAATGTCAACCCATGGTAGACTTTGGAATTAAATTACATGGTCCTTGGATGCATCAGTTTTGAAAGCATATAAATACAATAAAGTGTGATTCCATGCATTTTATTAAATAAGATAAAAGGAACTCCAGGGCTACTTGAACAATTTAACTGTAGGAGAAGACTATTTTTTAGAAATGTTTTCCGTCACCAACTTGTTAAAGCTTTATAGCACTTCGCATATTTTGGAGAATGTCATCTATCTTTTTATCAGAGCTGATTTGTACTGGTGGAACAACAGTGGCATAGACATTGCCCACAAGGTTCTACATACTCAGGATGACTGGGTTACGCGTCCACAGCAGGGTTGAAGAAGATGAGATGGTGAGTTCCACCCAGCTTATGACGAGAAAGTAGCTCACTAACAGCGGGATGGTCTGAGTGGTCCTTTTCTCTGGGAAGGGTGGTGGAGAGATTCTGATGCTGTAGAGGTGAGGAGATCGCCTCTGATGCCTGGAGAAAAGGATCACCATGTGTGCAATTGAATGCAGTGTCATTCCTATAATGAAGACATCCCTGGATAATGTCAGAGTAAAGAATACTTTTCTCCTGAAGGACTTCATGGGAGAAAGTGAACAGTATTTGCTGACCTTAAGTAGGTTGGTCTGGGTCACATTAGCAAAAGCCACAGCGAAGAATATTATGTTATAAATGAAAGACAAAGTGACAGACCAGAAAAAAAATTAACACTGCTAATGTTACTGTGAATTTGTATTGAAGCCTTGCCAAACAGCAGTTGCTGGGGCTGATGGTGCCGGCCTGGTGTACACTCAGGAGACAGGTGTTAACAGACACACAGGCCCATCCTCACTCTGTTTAGACAAGGACTTACATTTGAACTCATTCCCTAAGTGCAGTGATTCAAGCATATCTGGAGGCCAAGCATCCACCACAGTGAGGAACATCACTACATGAATGAAGGCCGAGTTACAGCTGATGAGGTCATGGGGCTTCGATTTCTGATCATGAAGGAATGTGAAGATGTTGAAGAAAAGGTAAGAGATGTTGGTTAAAAGTCCAAAGACAGGTTGGGGAAAAAGGGTTTTTGTATTTTGTTTTTGAGAAGGAGTCTTGCTCTGTTGCCCAGGGTGGAGTGCAGTGGCACGATCTCAGCCTTCCAAAGTGCTGGGATTACAGGCGTAAGCCACCGTGCCTGACTGAAGAAAGGTATTTTTAAGTGTAACAGAAGCATTATGCTTAAAGTATGTTCATCTTAATAACAAGAAATGTATTTCATGTATCTAGGAAAAAACAACAGATCTCGCATTATCAATGTTTGTTCTTTAGTGCTCCAAATAATTACCATGATCATTTTAATTTTACCTTGGTTAACTCTGATTATCTCATATACATTCCGGATAATCTAGCCTCTTCACTCATTTCCACATCAAATAATATAAAACATCAACACATCCACAGAGTGTACAATTTCTAAACTTTTATTGTACTGTCTGGGTTCCATACTTTTTAATGTGAAAGCTCATTTTTCTATGCAGCTTCTGCCTAATGGATTGTATGTTCTCAGAACTTGTCAACAAAATGTACCTCCCAAATAATCCAGCCTTCAAAAAGTGCACAACACAATATCACATTTCCTAATGTGTTTCTATGGGTTCTCTACAGGTGATTTGTAGTGTTTTTCAAATATGTTCCTTAGTGAATTTTTGTTTTCTGAATTGAACTAGATCAAAAGCATTTTGGAAGTCAGAAAAATGTTACTTCTTTCAGAGCTACATAAGAGAAGTGCTCCATCCTCCAGAGGACACGTCTATGACACAGAACATGAGATACAGGGAGGAAACCTAGGTTGCTTATTACTTCCGCTCCCATCAATTTGTCCTGATGCATTTATTGAGAACAGAAGGACATCTCCATTCCAGCCACTGAGTTCTGTGTCTTTTACTGAGTCTGTGCCTCTGTCTTGTCATCTTAAAAAATGCTTCACATTTCCCACCCCTTAGGTTTAACAGGGAGGCTGGAGGGATGGGAGTTGCACATGTTTCTTCTCTCACATGAAGGGCTCAGGTGGTCTGAAGTTGAATATTTCTCTTCTTCCCCACTGAAGACTAGAGCAGTCTGGTGATGGGTGTTTCCCTTAACTGAGTCATATAAACTCTGACAAAACCCCAGTAGGTTAGGCTTTGCTAAAATAGTTTTCTGATGACAGAGCTTGGTAAGAAGAATAGAATGTTCTAGGTGGCTTTTAGAATGGGTGCATTTCCTTTCCCTATGCCAGAAACAAGAGATTTTTCTCTCTACTATGAGAATCTGGTAAGGCTTCTGAAGATAAAACTCTCAAAAGTGAGAAGGAGGAACTAAGACTGGCCTCCCTGGAGATTTTAACTCTCACACTTGTCCACTCTCAGGCTTCAGCAATTCCTCCATTACCGTGTAGGTTTCCTACCACAGTACTAATTGCTACTGAAGTTTTTTCTTACAGGTTTCTCTTCTGGTGAGTCGTGATTATCTTTATTCATATACCTTTCCATACAATTTGGGCGGCAGATGTTTAGCTCATGACCTCATTTTTCCTTTTAAATTCTTTTCTTTTGAGACGGAGTCTCACTCTGTTGCCCAGATTGGAATGCACTGGTGTGATCATGGCTCGCTGCAACCTCCACCTCCTGGGTTCAAGCAATTCTCATGCCTCAGCCTCCTGGGTAGCTGGGATTACAGGCGCCCGCCACCATGCTCAGCTAATTTTTGTATTTTTAGTAGAGACGGGGTTTCACCATGTTGGCAAGGCTTTCTTGAACTCCCGACCTCACGTGATCAGCCCACCTCAGCCTCCTAAAGTGCTGGGATTTATACAGGCATGAGCCACCACGCCCAGCCTTTAATTTTGTTTTTAATTGACACAATACTTTTATATGTAGATGGGGTACAATGTGAGCTTTAGATATGTGTTTATATATGTAATAATCAAATTAGGGGATTTAGCATATCCAACATCTCATTTATTATTTCTTTGTGGTGAGAACATTCAAAATTCTCTTTTCTAGCCATTTGAAATATTCAATACAAAACTGTTCACCATGGTCACCTTACTGTGCACTATAATATTTTCCTCCTATTAACTGTAACTTACTGCCCATTGACCATTTTCTCCTCATTTTGCGCTCTTTTACACACGCTAGCTTCTAGTAACCACCATTCTACTCTCTAATCCCATGAGATCAACTTTCTAGATTCTATATATTAGTGAGAATGTGCAGTATATTTTTTTCATGCCTGGATTATTTTACTTAACACAGTGTCCTCCAGGTTCATCCCTGTTGCTGCAAAGGACAGAATTTTATCTTTTTATGGCTGAATACTATTTCATTGTGTGTGTGTGTGTGTGTGTGTGTGTATAATGGTATGTATACACAATGAAATACGATTGTGTATTTACATTATTGTGTAACATATCTATATTACATTCTGTGTATATATACAGTGAAATTATGTATACACACACACACACACACACACACACACACCACATTTGTAAAATCCATTTATTTATTGAAGGACATCAGATGATTCCATGTCTTTGCTATTATGAATAGTACTGTGTACTCTTGTAAATAGTGTTGTAATAGTACTGTGATCTGTGATTAATATAAGCATGCATGTGTCTTTACAGTTGAATGATTTCTATTTTGGGGGTATATACCAATAATGGAATTCCTGGGTCAAATGGTAGTTTGGTTTTAAATTCTTTGAGAAATCTCCGGAGTACTTTCCACAGTGGCTAGAAAAATTTATATCCCCTCTAGCAGTGCATAAGCTTTCTCTTCACTACTCAGCAGCATCTATTATTCTTTGCCTTTTTAATGTGGCTGCTGTGACTGGTGTGAGATGGTATCTCATAGTTTCAATTTGCATTTTTCTAATGATTGGTGATATTGAGCATTTTAATATGCTTGTTGGATGCATGTATATCTTCTTTTGAGAAATGTATGTTCTTGTTCTTCTTTCATTTTTAATAAGGTTTGTTTTTTTGCTTGGTGAATTACAATTCTTTAATAGATTGTACATATTAAACCTTTGCTGAAAAACGTAGTTTGCAAGTTTTTTGTTTTTTTGTTTTTCTCATTCTGTTGGTTGTGTGTTTACTCTGTTGGTAGTTTCTCTTGCTGTGCTGAAGCTCTTTAGCTTCATCCGGTCTCATTTGTCAACTTCTTGTTGTTCAGTTGCTTTTAGAGTCTTGAAGTCTTTGCCAGGGCCAATGTACAGCATGGTATTTCCTAGATTTTCTTCTAAGGTTTTTATACTTTTAGGTTTTATATTTAAATCTTTAATCCATCTTGAGTTAATTTTTCTATCTGGTATAAATGAAGTGTTTCAGTTTCAATCTTCTGCATATGACTAGCCAGTTATGCCAGCACTATTTATTGAATAGAGAGTCTTTTCCTTCCTTCCCTTTTTTTTTTTAAGATGGTATTTGACTCTTATTGACCAGGCTAGAGTGCAATGGTATCATCTCAGCTCACTGCAACATCCGCCTTCCAGGTTCAAGTGATTCTCCTGCCTCAGCCTCCAGAGTAGCTGAGATTGCACCCTCCACCACGCACGGCTAATTTCTGTAATTTTAGTATAGATGGGGTTTTACCATATTGGCCAGGCTGGTCTCAAACTCCTGACCTCAGGTGATCTGCCTGCCTTGGCCTCCCAAAGTGCTGGGATTACAGGCATGAGCCACCGTGCCTGGCAGAGAGTCCTTTCCTTATTGTTTATTATTGTTGGCTTTGTGAAAAATCAGATGGTTTTAGATGTGTGGCTTCATTTTTGGGTTTTCTAGCCTGTTCCTTTGGTCTATGTATCTATTTTTGTACCTGTACCCATGCTCTTTTAGATATTGTAGGCTTGTAGTATAGTTTGAAGTTGGGTAGTATGATGACTCCAGCTTTGTTCCTTTGCATAAAATAGCTTTGAGTATTCAAGTTCTGTAAAACATGTTGTTGATAGTTTGATAGGAATAACATTGAATTCAAAAGTAAATTTCTTTTGGTAGTGTGGCCATTTTAGCAGTATTGATTCTTCCTATCCATGAGCATAGAATGTTTTTCTATTTGTTTTTGTCATCTCTAATTTTTTTGTTAACAGTGGTTCGTAATTGTCATTGTAGAGATCATTTGCCTCCCTGGTTAGCTGTGTTTCCAGGTATTTTATTCATTTGGTGGCTATTGTGAATAGAATTGTATTTTCAATTGGATGTTATTGGTGTATAGAAATGTTACTAATTTTCATACATTTATTTTGTATGCTGAAATTTTACTGAAGTTCTTTTTCAGATCTAGGAGCCTTTGGGCAGAGACTGTGGGCTTTTCTAAGTATAGAGTTATATCATTTGTGAAATGAAATCATTTGACTTCCACTCTTCTTATTTGGATGCCTTTTATTTCTTTCCCCTGGCTGATTGCTTTGACTGGGACTTCCAGTATTTTGTTTAATAGGAATAGTGAGAAAGGGTATCCTTGTTTTGTTCTGATTCTCAAAAGGAATATTTCAAGCTTTTGCCCTTTCAGTATGATCTTGACTGTGGGTTTGTTATAGATGGCTGTTTTTATCTTGAGGTACCTACCTTTGATGCCTAGTTTTTTAGGGTGTTTAACCATGCATCCCAGGAATAAAGCCTACCTGATCATGGGGATTAGCTTTTTGGATGTGTTGCTGGGTTCGGTTTGATACATACATATAATAAATATAAATAATATAAATATATATAAATAAATATAAATGTATGTATAAATATATAAATATGTATTTATATATTTGTGTGTGTGTGTGTGTGTGTGTATATATATATATATATATATATATATTTTTTTTTTTTGAGATGGAGCTTCACTCTTGTTGCCCAGGCTGGAGTGCAATGGCGTGATCTCGGCTCACTGTAACCTCCGCCTCCTGTGTTCAAGGGATTCTCCTGTCTCAGCCTCCCGATTAGCTGGAACTACAGCCCTGTGCCACCATGCTTAGCTAATTTTTTGTATTTTTAGTAGAAACGGAGTTTCACCTTGTTAGCCAGACTGGTCTTGAACTCGTGACCTCAGGTGATCTGCCCACCTCTGCCTCCCAATGTGCTGGGATTACAGGCATGAACCATCACGCCCAGACCAATTTGCCTTCACCCCCCCCCATATCTGCTAGGTTTTGGTGTCAGAATGGTGCTGGCCTCATAGAATGAGTTAGGAAGAAGTCTCTCCTCCTCCTTTTTTTGGAATAGTTTCAGTAGAACTTCCAACTCTTCTTTATATGTCAGGTAGAATTTGGCTGAGAATCTATCTGGTCCAGAGCATTTTCTGGTAAAGTTTTTATTATTGATTCAATTTCAGAAGTCAGTATTGGTCTATTCAGGGTTTTAATTTCTTCCTGATTCAGTCTTGGGAGTTTACATGTTTCCAGGTATTTATCCATTTCTTTTGTGTTTTCTAGTTTGTGTGCATAAAGGTATTCATAATAGTCTCTCATGGTTTCATGTATTTCTGTGGCATCAGTGATAATATTTCCTTTGTCACTTTTTATCATGTTTAGGTAGATCATCTTTTTTTCTTTAACTAGCTGTCTATCAATCTTATTTATTCTTTCAGAAATAAGTTTTTTTTACATTTTTTTTAATCTCCATTCATTCAGTTCAGCTTTGATATTTCTTGTCTTCTAGCTTTGGGGTTGATTTGCTGTTACATTTCTGTTTCCTCCAGATATTGCCTGGCACAGTGGCTCACGCCTGTAATCCCAGCACTTTGAGAGGCCGAGGCGGGTGGATCACCTGAGGTCAGGAGTTCAAGACCAGCCTGACCAATATGGTGAAACCCTGTCACTACTAAAAATAAAATAATTAGTTGGGCATGGTGGCACACACCTGTAGTCTCAACTAGGCTGAGACAGGAGAGTTGCTTGAACCTGGGAGATGGAGGTTGCAGTGAGCTGAGATTGCTCCACTGCACTCCAGCCTGTGCGACAGGGCAAGACCCTGTCTCAAAAATAAATAAATACAATAAAAAGATACAACATTAGGTTCTTAATTTGATACCTTTCTAACTTTTCAATGTGGGTGTTTAGTGCTACAAACTTTCCCTTCAACACTTTTTTTAAACCGTTTCTCAGTGATTTAGGTACGTTGTATCTTTGTTTCTATTAGTTTCACATAATTTATTGATTCCAGCCTTAATTTTATTCTTTACCCAAAAGTCATCCAGCAGCTGCTTATTTAATTTTTTTACAAAATTGTATGGCTTTGAGAGATCTTCTTGGTATTGATATCTGTTTTTATTGCACTGTGGTCCGATAGTGTGGTTGGTATGATTTTGATTCTTTAGAATATATTGAGAGTTGCCTTATGGCCAAGTGCGTGGTGGTCAATTGTAGAGTATGTGTCCCGTGCAGGTGAGAAGAATGTATATTCTGGTTTTGCTGGCTGGAGTGTTCTGTAGATGAGTATTAGGTCCATTTGGTTAAGTGTCAAATTTAGGTCCTAAATATCTTTGTAGGTATTGTGCCCTGGTGATCTGTCCAGTACTTTCAGTGGGGTTTTCAAGTCTCACAGTGTAATTGTGTGGTTATCTAAGTCTCTTCATAAGTCTCTAGGAACTTGATTTATGAATCTGGGTGCTCCAGCATCGGGTGCATATAATTAGTATTTAGAATAGTTAAGTCTTCTTACTGAATTGAACCCCTTATTTTGAAATCCCCTTGTCTTTTTCGATCATTGTTAATTTAAAGTCTGTTTTGTCTGAAAAAATAATAGCAACTTCTGCTCTTTTATGTTTTGTATTTGCTTGGTAGATCTTTCTCCATCTGTTTTCTTTGAGTCTGTGGATGTCCTTGCATGTGAGATAGGTCTCTTGAAGACAGCATGCAGTTGGGTCTTCCTTCTTTATTTAACTTGTCACTCTGTGCCTTTTCAGTGGGTATTTAGCACATTCTTTTTTGAGGTTAATATTGACATGTGCAGATTTGATCCTGACATTGTGTTGTTAGCTGTTTGTTATGTAAACTTGATTGTGTATTTACATTATAGTGTAAATAGCCCATGTACTTCAGTGTGCTTTTTGTGGTGGCCAGTAATAGTCTTTCCTTTCCATGCTTACCATACCCTTAGGAATCACTTTTAAGGCAAGTTTAGTGGTAATGAATTCCCTTAGCATTTGCTTGTCTGAAAGGATATCTTCTCTCTTTTGTTTATGAAGCTTAGTTTGGTGTGCTTAGATTCTTGGTCGGAGTTTGTTTTCTTTGAGAATGCTGAACATAGGCCCCCCCCCCAATTGCTTTTGTCTTTGCATGGCTTCTGCTGGAAGGTCTGCGGATAGCCTAATGGAGTTCCCTTTATAAGTGACCTGCCCCTTGTCTCTAGCTGTGTTTAATATTTTTTCTTTCACATTGACCTTGGAGAATCTGATGATTGTATGTCTTGGGGATGAATGGTTATCTTGTGTACTATCTCCCAGGGGTCCCCTGAATTTTCTGAATTTGAATTTCAACCTCTCCAGGAAAGTAAAGAGAATTATTTTGGACAGTATCCTAAAAAAATGTTTTCCAAGTTATTTCTTCTCTCTTCCTTTCTTTTAGAGATGCCAATGAGTTGTAGATTTGGAGTCTTCACATGAGCCCATATTTCTTAAAGTTTTTATTCATGAAAAACAATCTTTTTCAGTTAGTTTTGTCTGACTGAATTAATTCAAAGAACTGGTCTTTGAGCTCTGAGATTCTTCCCTCAGCTTGGTCTCATCTGGTCTTAATATTTCTGATTGTATTACAAAATTCTTTTTATGAGTTTTTCAGCTTTATCAGATCAATTTTGTTCATTTTTAAGAAGGCTGTTACATCTCTCACCTCTTGAATAGTTTTACTGAATTTTTTAGATTCCTTGAAATGAGTTGCAACTTTCTCCCGAATCTTGACAATCTTCATTGGCATCCAGGCTCTGAATTCTCTGCCATTTCAGCAGTTTTATGCTGGTCCCCCACTTGAGTACTAGCCATAGGTCTTGGGTTGGCTCTCCCATCCCATAGCCCTGTGCATCATAGCTCTGGGGTGAACTCAGGCTTTTCATTTTCTCCCCAACTTGGGAGCAGCAGGGTTGGGGACCTCGGCAATGGCAATGGCAGACAGCCTTTCACTTGTCTCTTGGGCTACCACCTCAGAGACATGCAGAGCTGCTGCCAATCAGAATGATCAGTGAGAAAAGGAGCAGCTGCATTGTGGGCCTAAGCTGGGACCCTTGCCTGGTTAAGAGCAGGAGATTTGGGGCCAACAGGGAAGACAGACTGGACTTCCCTCCATATGGTGGCTGTGGCGTGCTGCAGGTGTGAGCAAAGCACTGAGGCACTTTGTTTCTTCCCCAACCTGAGGGCAGCAAGGGCAGCATCACTGCAGCAATAATGGCAGAAAGGTTGTCAGTTGCCTCCGGGAACTCCACCCCAGAGAGACACAGAGCCACTGCCAGTGAGAATGTTCTGCCAAGGGTGAGGTGGCCGAACTGTGGGCTTAAACCTGGGGCTCCTTCTGGTGAAGAGCAGGAAGCTGAAAGCTCACAGAGAAGAGAAACTGGAATTTTCTCCTTCTGGTGGCTGTGGCATGCTGGAGGTGCTGGCAAAGCAATCAGGGTCTTTATTCTTTGCCCAGACCAAAGGCAGCAATGGTGGTACTGCTACAGTGGCAATAGCAGAGAGCCTGTGGGTTACCCCTGAAAGCTCCATCTCAGAGAGATGCAGAGATGCCACTTACTGAAGCAGTTCGTCAAGGTGGGGGTGCAGGATGGCTGTGCTGGGGGCCCAGGTCAGGAGACCTTCCCAGTGAGGCATAGCAGAGAGGGGGACCAACGTGGAAACAGTTTGTGCACTCTCTGTAAGGCAGCTGTGGTGTGCTAGAAACCTGTGACAGTTCTTGGGCTCTTCGGTCCCTCCCTAGCCTCAGAAAGGTAAAGTGCAGGGGCCATGGCAATTGCAGAAACAGCAGACCTGACAGGTACCTCTGGGAGGTCTGTCTACAGAATTGCAGTTACCCTGAGTGCTCAGGCAGGGGGTAAGTGGCTGCACTGAGACCCAGGCCAGTGGGCATTACCAGGCGAGGTGTAGTGGAGGTGAGGCCTCTACAGGAGGTAGAGTGGAGACAGGAGGTGAGTCTGTCTGCTCCTCAGCACTATAGATATGGCCCCTATCCTGGGAGCATGTGAGCGAGTCTGGCCTCTTCTGGTGGCAGAGCTATAGCAGCTGGCACTGTGGTGCTCAGGGGTCCAGCGTCCTTAGGGTTCCGTGTGGGCCTGGCTGGAGGCTCTTACCAGACTCCATGCAGCTCTCTGTGTCAGTTGGGGAGCTCTGTGGGGAGGGTGTCGGAGGATTTTCTGTGCCCAGGATTTCAAAAGTTGATGGCAGAAGGGTGAGTCAGCAGTGGCCCTTGCTTACTCACCATTTCCCTGCCGTGGGGAGACCCCTGGGCTCCACGCCGATTCTGGGTGGGTGGCTTTTCTGTCTCACTCCTCTCTGCTCTCTGTGGGTCACATTTCTTCCTTGATGAATTCCCCATTTTAAAACAACTTTACATATTTGTGGAGTATGAGTACGGTTTTGTTGCATGCGTAGATTGCATAGTGCTGTCAAGGTTCATCTATAGCGTTATCAGAATTTTCTTTAAAAAAAAACTTACAGAGATGAGGTCTTGCTATTTATTTTGCCCAGGCTGGTCTGTAACTCCTGGGCTCAGATGATCTGCCTGTCTCGGCCTCCCAAAGTGCTGAGATTACAGGAGTAAGACCCTGAACCTGGCCAGAATCGTTGTTTACTTTATGCAGCTGAATAATATTCCATGTATGTGTGTGTATCACATTTTGTTTATCCATTTACCTATTGATGGGCCTTAGGGTTGGTTGTACTTTTTGGCCACTGTGAATAATGTTGCTGTGAACATGAATGTACAAATACCTGTTTGAGTCCTTGCTCTCAGTTCTTTTGGGTATATACCCTGAAAGGGAGTTGTTGGATTGTGTGATAATTCTGTGCTTAATGTTGTAAGGAGCTGCCAAACCATTTTCCACAGGGGCTGCAGCAGTTTACGTTCTGAAGAGCAGTGCGTACAAGGTCCGGTTTTCCGATATCCTTGCTGACAGTTCATATTTTCTGTTTATGTGTTGAATATTGATAGTGTTTGAAATTCGTTTGAGGGTATTTGTTGTTACCAAAATATTACAAAACATTTTTCAAATAGAGCAACGTGCTGTAATATAAATCATCTTACTTGTTTCTTGATGCCTGTGATCTGTTTTCTCAGTAAGAAGGGAAATGTGTCTCCCCCAGCCTCAGTCCACTGCACCCACCCTTCGTTATGTCAGGATGTGCAAGGGAAAGAGGGAGCTGGGCAGCTCTGTCCCACGTTGGTCTGTGATAGTCCGTCTATCTCTCCTCCTCCTCCTCCTTGGGAGAAATTTCACTGATTCTGAGTGCCATCTGCATTTATTTTGGGTGTGATATTAACCTAATGTTATTGAAATAACACTAGATACAAAGTTATGGAATAGATTCTCTATGTGATGAGAGTTTTAGACAAATCACATACTTAGTTTTTGAGTCTTGTTTTTTCTCATAGGCAAAAAAAAGCAGTAAATTAGACAGCCAGTGGGAGATCCTCAGAGCTCTGAATGTGGGTTTGGAACACCAGATTTTTACCACTCACTTTCTTATTACTTGTGTTTCACAAAGATCATGGCCCAAGTAAAAATGTCCACCCTGGCCGTTGAAGATGAGGAGTCCTCAGCAGGATAGTGGTGATATTCCTCATGTCAGCTCTTGAGTCCGTGGTGAGACCTTCTCTTCTGACATTCCATAGTTGGGTAGAACTCGGCTGTAGATAAAGTTGATTTGTTTTTGTAGAAGATATAATTTTATGGGTTTTTTTTTTGTTTGTTTGTTTGTTTTTTGTTTTTTTTTTAGTTTTAAGGAATAGTTTTCTTTTCTTGGATAGTAGTTTTGCTTTTCAAATCACATTTTATTACCATGCTTCAGAGTGTTTAATTTTTACATTGAATCTCAAATAATTTTCTACCATTATTTTAGGCAATCATTTGTTTTGCAAGTGTTAACTTTGAAATTATATCTAATATTTGTGGTTACTCAGAATGAGTTTGTATACTAGAGTGTGGTACTGGAGTTTTATTGTATCTGTATGTAGATTTCCGGAATTTGGGGTCGTGATGGCATCTTTACTATTGTGTATCTGTATTTCTTCTGCTTACACATTCACTATTGCGTTAACCACCTCTTTCTAAATTGTTTAGTGTTAGCTGTTTATATGTGTGTGTGTGTCTGTGTGTGTGTGTTTTTAGATGGAGTCTCACTGTGTCACCAAGGGTGGAGTGCAGTGGTGCGATCTTAGCTCACTGCAACCTCCGCCTCCCAGGCTCAAGTGATTCTCCTGACAGCCTTTCTAGTAGCTGCAACTGCAGACGTGCACCACCGTACTCAGCTAATTTTTGTATTTTTGCTAAAGATGGGGTTTCACAATGTTGGCGAGGCTTATCTTGAACTCGTGAGCTCAAGTGATCTGTCTGCCTTGGCCTCCCAAATGGCTGGGATTGAAGGTGAGAACCACTGCACCTGGCCACCTCTTTACTTTAAAAAAAGCCTATCATCTGCATAATTACAGTGAAATATTGAGTACTGATTATGTAGTTTTGTATTTTTATATTACTATCATGGCAGTTATACATTTAATTTATATTTTTATGGGTATATGGCTGAAACTAGTATTTATTATAAAAAGTATCAGGCTTAGGTGTTTTCTGTTTTTTTTTTTTTTACTTTATTTTGAGAAAGGGTCTTACTCTATTGTCCAGATTGAAATGCAGTGATGTCATCATGGCTCACTGCAGCCTGGACATCCTGGGTTCAAGTCTTCCTACCTCTGCCTCGGAGTAGCAGGGACTATAGGCATGTCCTACCACATCTGGCTGCTTTGTTTTGCTTTTTAATGGGGATGAGGTCTTAATATACTGCCCAGGCTGGTCTCTTAACTCTTGAGCTCAATCAGTTCCACCTCCGCCTTTCAAAGTCCTGGGATTACAGGCATGAGCCACTGCTCCTGGCCTAGCTAATTTTTAAGCTTTTTTTTTTTTTTTTTTTTTTTTTATAGAAACAGGGTTTCTTTATGTTGCCCAGGTTTGTCTTAAACTCCTGGGCTCAAGCAATTGTCCTGCCTTGGCTTCCCAAAGTGTTGGGATTACAGGTATGAGCCACCATGCACGGCCTTAGGTATTTTCTGACATATTAAATGTAAACATTTTAAGCAGGAGGAGCTATGCATTTTCCTCCTCTTAAGTGGTTGAAAAGTATTAGGTGGTGCTTAACCTCACAGAGCTCTGTGTGACATAGTTTGTGGATGCTTTGTTTTTCTTTCATTTTTTTGAGACAGGATCTGACTCTTTCCGAATGGAGGGCAGTGGCTTGATCATAGCTCAGTGCAGCCTTGACCTCTTGGGTTCAAGTGACCTTCCTGCCTCGGTCTCCCAAAGTGTTCAGATTATAGGCTTGAGCAACTGTGCTTGACCATCTTTTCTGTTTTCTTATTAGGGCATTAAAAAAAGTTTTAAAAACTTTATAAAATTATCTCCCTAAAGAAATTTCAGAATGGTTTGTTATTAATCTATTGTTGTTTTATGAATGACTTGTTTCTTCCTTGTTGTCATAAAATCAGCCAAACTTTGTGACTGTAAATTCTAAATAAAAATTTGGAGATGAAATGCGGTTCTGTTGATAATAAAATCATTTTTTAAAATATTGATCTCTGCAAAGAGTACCATAGGGCCTCATAAGAGCCAGTCACTTCCTTGGAATTTCTTTACAGTTCCCTCATCTTTGGCATAGTCATTCCACTATTCTCAGCCTTTACTTCTTCCTCCCCAGCATTAGTAAGACTATTTCTTCTCCTATTTCTACTTGTATATTACACACTATAAGTAAAGGTGTAGAAACTGCTGAGCTCTTCACTGGCTTGAAGTGAGTGCTTCACTGGCTTGAGTGCTAAACAGATCCAGGCTGACTTTATCTCTTCCTGGGCTAGTAGACGTCCTTTAGCTAATCTGTGGATAGTACATGAACCTTGCTTTACTCTTTCATAAACATTGCCATTGTTAACAGGATTGTTTTAAGAGTGCGGATAGTGAAGCAAGAATGTACCCTCATTTACTGCAAGGTAAGTAAATAATAGTTCCTTACAGGAGAGTAGTCACAGCACATGTCATGTAAGTGCAATGGAAGGAAATTACCGTGGCCCATCATTCTTCACTCTGGGGCAACTGTTGGGCCACCTGTAGGTCAGAAGTTCTCTACCATGGCTTTATTATAGCTCAAAAGATTTCTGATCCCCTCGCTAACTGCTAAATTAGTTACTGAAGATAACATTTTAAAGCAATATTATGCAGAAATAATCTCCATTTAAAAAATTAGAGGGCAATTATTGTACAAATCAAAAACAAATAGTGGAAAGCTTATAGTTTTCAACAAATGATATTGAGAAAATAGGCTATTTGGTAAAAAGTTAAAATTTTGGTAAAAACAAGCTTCAACGTATAGTCTTCATCATGTAATCAGTTAAATTCTAGATGAGCAAAAATAGTTTTACTGAGACAAATTTTAAAACCAAAACAAAATATATGTAATTATTATGTAATTATTTAATTCCATAAATGGCTTCTCTATGCCTAAAATAAGTGATGTACTTTTATGGGTCAGTCGGAGATACACTAACACATTTGATAAATAGACAAAGGATATAGTAATTTGCAGAAAATTATGCTGCGATGCTCTTTAATTTTAACACCAATCAGTGGAGTATGTTTATTATACTAAGATACCCTTTTTCAAGATTTCTGGAAAAGTCACGTGGTAACATTTGCTGGGATATTACGAACATTATTAGAAAGCAAATTTTAGTGGATTTTGAGTGTTTGTAATATTGACTCTAAATGGTTTTTTTTTTTTTTTAGTTATACAACTAATCATTTGCTTATTTATTTTATTATTATACTTTAAGTTCTAGGGTACATGTGCGCAACGTGCAGGTTTGTTACATATATACACATGTGTCATGTTGGTGTGCTGCACCCATTAACTCGTCATTTACATTAGGTGTATCTCCTAAAGCTATCCCTCCCCCCATCCTCTCCCCACAATAGGACCCGGTGTAAGATGCTCCCCTTCCTGGGTCCAAGTGATCTCATTGTTCAATTCCCACCTATGACTGAGAACATGCGGTATTTGGTTTTCTGTTCTTCTGATAGTTTGCTTAGCATTATGGTTTCCAGCTGCAACCATGTCCCTACAAAGGACATGAACTCATCCTTTTTTATGGCTGCATAGTATTCCATGGTGTATATGTGCCACATTTTCTTAATCCGGTCTGTCACTGATGGACATTTGGGTTGATTCCAAGTCTTTGCTATTGTGAATAGTGCCGCAATAAATATACATGTGCATGTGTCTTTATAGCAGCATGATTTATAGTCCTTTGGGTATATACCCAGTAATGGGATGGCTGGGTCAAATGGCATTTCTAGTTCTTGATTCTTGAGGAATTGCCACACTGTTTTCCACAATGGTTGAACTAGTTTACAATCCCACCAATAGTGTAAAAGTGTTCCTATTTCTCCACATCTTCTCCAGCACCTGTTGTTTCCTGATTTTTTTAATGATTGCCATTCTTACTGGTGTGAGATGGTATCTCATTGTGGTTTTGATTTGCATTTCTCTAATGGCAAGTGATGATGAGCATTTTTTCATGTGTCTGTTGGCTGTATGAATGTCTTCTTTTGAGAAGTGTCTGTTCATATCCTTTGCCCACTTTTTGTTGGGGTATTTTTTTTTCTTGTAAATTTGATTGAGTTCTTTATAGGTTCTGGATATTAGCCTTTTGTCAGATGAGTAGATTGCAAAAATTTTCTCCCATTCTGTAGGTTGCCTATTCAGTCTGATGGTAGTTTCTTTTGCTGTGCAGAAGCTCTTTAGTTTAATGAGATCCCATTTGTCAATTTTGGCTTTTGTTACCGTTGCTTTTGGTATTTTAGACAAGAAGTCCTTGCCCATACCTATGTCCTGAATGGTATTCCCTAGGTTTTCTTCTAGGGTTTTTATGGTTTTGGATCTCACATGTAAGTCTCTAATCCATCTTGAATTAATTTTAGTATAAGGAGTAAGGAAAGAATCCAGTTTCAGCTTTCTACTTATGGCTAGCCAATTTTCCCAGCACCATTTATTAAATAGGGAATCCTTTCCCCATTTCTTGTTTTTGTCAGGTTTGTCAAAGATCAGATGGCTGTAGATGTGTGGTATTATTTCTGAGGGCTCTGTTCTGTTCCATTGGTCTATATCTCTGTTTTGGTACCAGCACCATGCTGTTTTGTTTATGTAGCCTTGTAGTATAGTTTGAAGTCAGGTAGTATGATGCCTCCAGCTTTGTTCTTTTGGCTTAGGATTGCCTTGGTAATGCAGGGCCTCTTTTGGTTCCATACGAACTTTAAAGCAGTTTTTTCCAATTCTATGAAGAAAGTCATTGATAGCTTGATGGGAGTGGCATTGAATCTATAAATTACCTTGGGCAGTATGTCCATTTTCACAATATTGATTCTTCCTATCCATGAACATGGTGTGTTCTTCCATTTGTTTGTGTCCTCTTTTATTTCACTGAGCAGTGGTTTGTAGTTCTTGAAGAGGTCCTTCACATCCTTGTAGGTTGGATTCCTAGGTATTTTATTCTCTTTGAAGCTATTGTGAATGAGAGTTCATTCATGACTTGGCTCTCTGTTTGTCTGTTGCTGGTGTATAAGAATGCTTGTGATTTTTGCACATTGATTTTGTATCCTGAGACTTTGCTGAAGTTGCTTATCAGCTTCAGGATGTTTTGGGTTGAGACAGTGGGGTTTCCTAAATATACAATCATATCATCTGCAAACAGGGACAATTTGACTTCTTCTTTTCCTAACTGAATACCCTTGATTTCTTTCTCTTGCCTGATTGCTCTAGCTAGAACTTCCAACACTATGTTGAATAGGAGTGGTGAGAGAGGGCATCTCTGTCTTGTGCCAGTTTTCAAAAGGAATGCTTCCAGTTTTTGCCTATTCAGTATGATATAGGCTGTGGGTTTGTCACAAATAGCTCTTATTGTTTTGAAATACTTTCCATCAATACCGAATTTATTGAGAGTTTTTAACATGAAAGGCTGTTGAATTTTGTCAAAGGCCTTTTCTGCATCTATTGAGATAATCATGTGGTTTTTGTCTTTGGTTCTGTTTATATGTTGGATTACGTTTATTGATTTGCATATGTTGAACCAGCCTTGTATCCCAGGGATGAAGCCCACTTGATCATGGTGGATAAGCTTTTTGATGTGCTGCTGGATTCGGTTTGCCCGTATTTTATTGAGGATTTTTACATCGATGTTCATCAGGGATATTGCTCTAAAATTCTCTTTTTTTGTTGTATCTCTGTCAGGCTTTGGTATCAGGATGATGCTGGCCTCATAAAATGAGTTAGGAAGAATACCCTCTTTTTCTATTGATTGGAATAGTTTCAGAAGGAATGGTACCAACTCCTCCTTGTACCTCTGGTAGAATTTGGCTGTGAATCCATCTGGTCGTGGACTTTTTTTGGTTGGTAGGCTATTAATTATTGCCTCAATTTCAGAGCCTGCTATTGGTCTATTCAGGGATTCAACTTCTTCCTGGTTTAGTCTTGGGAGAGTGTAAGTGTCCAGGAAAATATCCATTTCTTCTAGGTTTTCTAGTTTGTTTGTGTAGAGGTGTTTATAGTATTCTCTGATGGTAGTTTGTATTTCTGTGGGATCAGTGGTTATATCCCCTTTATCATTTTTTTATTGTATCTATTTGATTCTTCTCTCTTTTCTTCATTAGTAGTCTTGATAGCAGTCTATCAATTTTGTCAATCTTTTCAAAAAACCAGCTCCTGGATCCATTGATTTTTGGAGGGATTTTTATGTGTCTATCTCCTTCAGTTCTGCTCTGATCTTAGTTATTTCTTGCCTTCTGCTAGCTTTTGAACGTGTTTGCTCTTGCTTTTCTAGTTCTTTTAGTTGTGATGTTAGGGTGTGAATTTTAGATCTTTCCAGCTTTCTCTTGTGGGCATTTATTGCTATAAATTTCCCTCTACACACTGCTTTAAACGTGTCCCAGAAATTCTGGTATGTTGTATCTTTGTTCTCATTGGTTTCAAAGAACATCTTTATTTCTGCCTTCATTTGGTTATGTACCCAGTAGTCATTCAGGAGCAGGTTGTTCAGTTTCCATGTAGTTGAGTGGTTTTGATTGAGTTTCTTAATCCTGAGTTCTAGTTTAATCACACTGTGGTTTGAGAGACAGTTTGTTATAATTTCTGTTCTTTTACATTTGCTGAGGAGTGCTTTACTTTCAACTATGTGGTCAATTTTGGAATAAGTGTAATGTGGTGCTGAGAAGAATGTATATTCTGTTGATTTGGGGTGGAGAGTTCTGTAGATGTCTATTAGGTCTGCTTGGTGCAGAGTTGAGTTCAATTCCTGGATATCCTTGTTAACTTTCTGTCTCATTGATTTGTCTAATGTTGACAGTGGGGTGTTAAAATCTCCCATTATTATTGTATGGGAGTCTAAGTCTGTTTCTAAGTCTCTAAGGACTTCCTTTTATGAATCTGGGTGCTCCTGTATTGGGTTGTATATGTTTAGGATAGTTAGCTCTCCTGATGAATTGATCCCTTTACCATTATGTAATGGCCTTCTTTGTCTCTTTTGGTCTTAGATGGTTTAAAGTCTGTTTTATCAGAGACTAGGATTTCAACCCCTGCTTTTTTTTGTTTTCCATTCGCTTGGTAGATCTTCCTGCATCCCTTTATTTTGAGCCTATGTGTGTCTCTGCATGTGAGATGGATCTCTTGAATACAGCACACTGATGGGTCTTGACTCTTTATCCAGTTTGCCAGTCTGTGTCTTTGAATTGGAGCATTTAGTCCATTTACATTTAAGGTTAATATTGTTATGTGTGAACTTGATTCGTCATTGTGATATTAGCTGGTTATTTTGCTTGTTAGTTGATGCAGTTTCTTCCTAGCATCAATGGACTTTACATTTTGATGTGTTTTCGCAATGGCTGGTCCTTTTGTTCCTTTCCATGTTTAGTGCTTCGTTCAGGATCTCTCGTAGGGCAGGCCTGGTGGTAACAAAATCTCTAAGCATTTGCTTGTCTGTAAAGGATCTTATTTCTCCTTCACTTATGAAACTTACTTTGGTTGAATATGAAATTCTCGGTTGAAAATTCTTTTCTTTTAGAATGTTGAATATTGGTCCCCACTCTGGTGCACCCAAGATGGCCAAACAGGAACAGCTCCAGCCTCCATCTCCCAGCATGAGTGACACAGAAGACGGATGATTTCTGCATTTTCAACTGAGGTACCGGGTTCATCTCACTGCGGAGTGCTGGACAATCAGTGCTGGTCAGCAGGTGCAGCATGACCAGCGAGAGCTGAAGCAGGGCGAGGCATCACCTCACCTGGGAAGCACAAGGGGGAAGGGTATCCCTTTTCCTAGCTAAGGCAAACTGAGACACACAACACCTGGGAAATCGGGTAACTGCCACCCTAATACTGCACTTTACCAAGGGTCTTAGCAAACGACACACCAGGAGATTATATCCCACACCTGGCCCAGAGGGTCCTATGCCCACGGAGCCTCCCTCATTGCTAGCACAGCAGTCTGAGATCTAACTGCAAGGCAGCAGCAAGGCTGGGGGAAGGGTGCCCGCCATTACTGAGGCTTAGGTGGTAAACAAAGCCACCGGGAACCTGGAATTGGGTGGAGCCCACCGAAGCTCAAGGAGGCCGGTCTGCCTCTGTAGACTCCTCCTATAGAGACAGGAAATAGCTAAACAAAAAGCAGCAGAAACCTCAGCAGAAGTAAATGCCTGTCTGATAGCTTTGAAGAGAGCAGTGGCTCTCCCAGCACGGAGGTTGAGATTTGAGAACAGACAGACTGCCTTCTCAAGTGGGTCCCTGACCCCTGAGTAACCTAACTGGGAGACATCCCCCACTAGGTGCAGACTGACACCTCATACCTCACACGGTGGGGTACACCCCGAGACGAAGCTTCCAGAGTGAGAATCAGACAGCAACACTCGCTGTTCAGCAATATTCTATCTTCTGCAGCCTCCGCTGCTGATACCCAGGCAAACAGTGTCTGGAGTGGACCTCTAGCAAACTCCAACAGACGTACAGCTGAGGGTCCTGACTGTTAGAAGGAAAACTAACAAACAGAAAGGGCACCCACACCAAAACCCCATCAGTACGTCACCATCTTCAAAGACCAAAGGCAGATAAAACCACAAAGATGAGGAAAAGCAGTGCAGAAAAGCTGGAAATTCAAAAAATCAGAGCGCATCTCCCCCTCCAAAGGAATGCAGCTCATTGCCAGCAACGAAACAAAACTGGACGGAGAATGACTTCAACAAGTTGAGAGAGAGCTTCAGTCGATCAAACTTCTCAGAGCTAAAGGAGAAACTACGTAACCAGCGCAAAGAAACTAAAAACCTTGAAAAAAGAATGGATGAATGGATAACTAGAAAAATCAATGCAGAGAAGACCTTAAAAGAACTGATAGAGATGAAAACCATAGCACGAGAAATACATGACAAATGCACAAGCTTAAGTAACTGACTCAATCAACTGGAAGAAAGAGTATCAGCGATTGAAGATCAAATGAATGAAATGAAGTGAGAAGAGAAGTGGGGAGAAAAAGGAGTAAAAAGAAATGAACAAAGCCTCCAAGAAATATGGGATTATGTGAAAAGACCAAATCTACGTCCGATTCTTGTGCCTGAAAGTGACGGGGAAAATGGAAGCAAGTTGGAAAACACTCTGCAGGATATCATCCAGGAGAATTTCCCCAACCTAGTAAGGCAGGCCAACATTCAAATTCAGGAAATACAGAGAATGCTACAAAGATACTCCTCGAGAAGAGCAGCTCCAAGACATAATTGTCAGATTCACCAAAGTTGAAATGAAGGAAAAAATGCTACGGGTAGTCAGAGAGAAAGTTTGGGTTACACACAAAGGGAAGCCTATCAGACTAACAGCAGATCTCTTGGCAGAAGCTCTCCAAGTCAATGGTGGTTTTTCTTGACTTTCATGTCTTTTTTGAGAAAGTCATTGAAGATGTACATAAATATTTTCTTCCCAGGCTATTACAATAGTGTTATTTTTAGGAGGGAAAGTTTGAATCACTGACCTTTGAAATAATGTTAGCACTAAATGAATTATGGTGTATCCATAAAATGGAATACTATGTACTCTGTAACGTTTTTAAAGAATTTGACTTTTATAGAAATATGCTTAGTGAAAGTTGGTAAGTAATCACCTAAATGTGACTCTGGCTATGTGTAGATGGAGGAATACTTCTGGAGGAGGGGATTATGTACTGAATGTTGCAGTGTGGGTTTCAGTCCCTTCTTTCAATACTGATGGCACTAATTTCCCCAGCTGCTGCCAGTGTTTGAGTCACCTTGTCCACCTTTTCCCTGGGGAGGGCCACACTGGCTTCTGAGCCCTTGGTGCAGCTGCATCCTGTTCAGCACTTTGCCTGTTCATCCATGCCTGCCTCCCATTCCTGGGTGCTGTTATTGGCAGTGCTCCCCAGCAAGCCTTCTTGAAATCTCAGTCTTTTTCTTCAAGAATCTGACCTATAACAGATTACAAGGGATTTCTGCATTTTTTTCTTATAAATTTTGTCTTGTCTTTTGTTTAAAATCAGGCAGAAATCTATTTAGAAAGAGTGGTAACTTAAAAAATGGTATTAGATTTTTTTTTTTTTTTTTTTGAGACAGAATCTTGCGCTGTCACCCAGACTGGAGTGCATTGGCATGATCTCGACTCACTGCAACCTCTGCCTCCCAGGTTCAAGCAATTCTCCTGACTCAGCCTCCCAAGTAGCTGGGATTACAGGCATGAGTCACCACATCCGGCCTTTCTTTCTTTCTTTCTTTCTTTCTTTCTTTCTTTCTTTCTTTCTTTCTTTCTTTCTTTCTTTCTTTCTTTCTTTCTTTATTATTATTATTTTGCTTTTCTTTTTTTTTTTTTTGAGATGGAGTCATGCTCTGTTGCCCAGGCTGGAGTGCAGTGGCACGATCTCGGCTCACTGCAGGCTCCACCTTCTGGGTTTACGCCATTCTCCTGCCTCAGCCTCCCGAGTAGCTGGGACTACAGGTGCCCACCACCACACCCAGCTAATTTTTTGTATTTTTAGTGGAGACAGGTTTCACCGTGGTCTCGATCTCCTGACCTCATGCTCCACCTGCCTCAGCCTCCCAAAGTGCTGGGACTTCCGGTGTGAGGCTTTCTGCCCAGGCTTGTGTTAGATTTTTTAATTCATCTAGCAGAAATGGTGCTTTTAAATGTCTGCCTTTAACATAATGTTTGCTGTTCTTATTGTAGTTTAAAGAACTGGCCAAGTTTAAGGTCAAAGTGACCTGCATCACAGATTATAAAGAGGAACTGAAGGACAGAGGACACAATTTTTTTCAATACCAGAAAGAATTTTCAAATAGACTTTGTAAAATATTGTAAGCATTGTATTTTTGTCATTTTTATTTCATGAATTTTAAACCTAAATTTTTATAGATAAGACTAGTCATATTTTCTTCTAAAGCAGAAAGAAGTTTAAACTGTGTGTGTGTGTGTGTGTGTGTGTGTGTGTGTGTATATATTTTTTTTTTCTTTTTTTTTTTTTGAGATGGAGTCTCATTCTGTTGTCTAGGCTGGAGTGCAGTGGTGAGGTCTCGGCTCACTGCAACCTCTGCTTCCTGAGTTCAAGCAAATCCCCTGCCTCAGCCTCCTGAGTAGCTGGGATTACAGGCACATGGCACCACACCCAGCTAATTTTGTTTTTCTTTTGTATTTTTAGTAGAGATGGGGTTTCACCATGTTGGTCAAGCTGGTATTGAACTCCTGACTTCAAATGATCCACTCACCTCGGCCTCTCAAAGTGCTGGGATTACAGGTGTGAACCATTGTGCACAGCCTAAACTATGAATGATTCTCTGAAATGTTTATGAAGACATTTCACAATGCTCAAAAGGAATCACTGAGGTGGTAATATGTCAGGGTAGATACTGAGGAATTGAGGAAAATGGCAAATGTTTATTGTGTGGGGCTCCTTGTTTGGCTTCCCTCTGGATTGATGAGACACATTAGAGAGAAAGTAATGAAGTTTGGGAAATTGTGAATAGATTAAAAGTTCTTACTCAGATAAGGAGTTCTAGATAAAGATGGTGAACTGAAAACAAGAAATTCACTGTGCAAATGAGTTTGTTTAAGCATGGTACAGAATTAAACAGTTCTGAACTCACTGAGTGGAATCACCTTATCTGAATCTTCAGTGGGTTTTGTAATCCTCATTTAGAGCAGTGAGCTTATTTGACATTGGAACACAGCATTTACTATAGGGTGTTAACACTTATGGCCTTTCACAGTATGACAGGTTTCATATCTGTATGTAACTTAACACTATCGATAGGTTTCATGTTAACTGAGTGATACAGCATTTTCTTAAAAACACTGAAAGGGAACAAAAAAAGGCGGGGCATCTATAGGCACAGAATACATACAAGCATAACTCATTTTTTTGAGCCCTGCAGATACTGCAGTTTTTACAAATTGAAGATTTGTGGCAATCTTGTGTCAAACAAGTCTGTGGTGCCATTTTTCCAACAACACATGCTCACTTTGGTTCTCAGTGTCACATTTGGTTACTCTTACAATATTTCAGATTTTTTTCATGATTATTGTATGTGACCTCAGGTGACCTGAGATCAGTGAGCTTCGATGTAACTGTTGAATTTGTTTTGGACTCCATGAACGCACCCATATAAGATGGCAAACCTCATTGGCAAATGTTGTGTGTTCTGACTGCTCCACCAATCAGGTGGTTTCCCATCGCTTCCTCTCCTAAGGCCTCCCTAGTCCCTGAGACACAATATTGAAATGAGGCCAGTTAACAGCCCTCCAGTGGCCTCTAAGTGTTCGTGTAAAAGAGAGTTGCAGTCTGCTCACTTTAAATCAAAAGATAAAAACGATGAAGAAAGAAAGTGATGAAGACATATTGGCAGCTGAAAGCTAGGCCAGTTTGCCAGGTGGTGAATGCCCAGGAAAAGTTATCAAAGGAAATGAGAAGTGCTGCTCCAGTGAACCCACAAATGATAAAAAAGCAAAACAGCCTTATTGCTGATAGAGAAACTTTGGTCTGGAGAGAAGATCAAACTAGCCACAACATTCCAGTAAGTCAAAGCTTAATCCAGAACAAGGCCCTAACTCTTCAATTCTGTGATGGCCGAGAGGAAGTGAATAAGCTGCAAAAGAAAAGCTGAAAGCTAGCAGAGGTTGGCACATGAGGTTTAAAGAAAGACACAGTCTCTGTAATATAAAAGTGCAAAGTGAAGCAGCAAGTGCTTGGTGTAAGAACTGCGAGTTCTTCAGAAGATCTCACTGAGATAATTCATGAAGATGGCTACACTCAAAAAACAGATTTTTAATGTAGGCAAAACAGCCTTACATTGGAAGATGCCATCTAGGACTTTGCTAGCTAGAGAGAATTCTATTACTGGCTTCAAGACTTCAAAGGATGGGCTGAGACTCTTGTTAGGGGCTAATGCAGCTGGTGACTTTAATTGAAACCATTGCTCATTTACTATTCCAAAAATTCTAGGGCCCTTAGCTATGCTAAATCTGCTCTGCATGTGCTCTTATCAGTGGAACAATGAAGCCTGGATGACAGCACATCTCTTTATAGCATTGTTCACTGAATATTTTAAGCCTACTTTTGAGACCGACTGCCCAGAAAAAAAAAAGTTCTTTTCAAAATATTACTGCTCATTAACACTGTACCCAGTCCCTCTGAGAGCCCTGAAGGAGGTGTACAAAGAGATGAATGTCGTTTTCATGCCTGCTAATGCAACATCCATTCTGCAGCCCATGGATCTAGGAGTAATTTCAAGTCTTATGATTACTATATTTTCTTTTTTGAGAAGGTCATCTCACTGTTGGTCAGGCTTGAGTGTAGTGGCACAATCACAGTTCACTGCAGCCTCAATCTTCTCAGGCTCAGGTGATCCTCCCACTTCAGCCTGCTGAATAGCTGGGACCACAGGTGGTGCACCAGCACGCCTGGTTAATTTTTGTGGGGTTTTTTTGTCGAGATGTTTTGTTTCCATGTTGCCTAGGCTGGTTTCAAACTTCTGGGCTCAAGCAGTCGGCTCACCTCGGCCTTCATCGGTGCTTGGGATTACAGGTGTGAGCCACTGCACTCAGCCTACAAGTTTTATTCTTTAGGAAGCATATTTTGTAGGCCAGGCACAGTGTCTCATACCTGTAATCCCAGCAATTTGGGAGGCCAAGGCAGGCAGATCACGAGGTCAGGAGATCGAGACCAGCCTGGTCAACATGGTGAAACCCCATCTTTACTAAAAACACAAAAATTAACTGGGTGTGGTGGTGTGCACCTGTAATCCCAGTTACTTGGGTGTCTGAGGCAGGAGAATCGCTTGAACTAGGGAGGCGGAGGTTCCAGAGAGCCAAGATCGCACCACTGTACTCCAGCCTGGCAACAGAGCGAGACTCCGTCTCAAAAAAAGAAAGAAATACATTTTGTAAGGCCATAGCTGCCCGAGATAGTGATTCCTCTGAAGGATCTGGGCAAAGTAAATCAGAAACCTTCTGGGAAAGATTTACTGTTCTAGGTGTCATTAAGAACATTTTTGATTCACGGGAAGAGAACAAAATATCATTAACAGGACTGGAAAAAGTTGATTCCATCTTTCATTGGTGAGTTTAAGGGGTTCAAGATTTTTTTTTTTTTTTTTGACGCGGAGTCTTGCTCTGTGCCCCAGGCTGGTGTGCAGTGGCGCGATCTCGGCTCACTGCAAGCTCCGCTCCCCCGGGTTCACGCCATTCTCCTGCCTCAGCCTCCCGAGTAGCTGGGACTACAGGCGCCTGCCACCTCGCCCGGCTAATTTTCTTGTATTTTTAGTAGAGACGGGGTTTCACCGTGTTAGCCAGGATGGTCTCGATCTCCTGACCTCATGATCCGCCCGTCTCGGCCTCCCAAAGTGCTGGGATTACAGGCTTGAGCCACCGCGCCCGGCCGGGGTTCAAGATTTTAGTGGAGGAAAGAACTGCAGATGTGGTGGAAATAGCAAGTGAACTAGAATTAGAAGTGGAGCCTGCTGGCTGGACACAGTGGCTCATGCTTATAATTCCAGCAGTTTGGGAGGCCGAGGTGGGTGGATCACCTGAGGTTGGGAGTTTGAGACCAGCCTGACCAACATGGAGAAAGCCCATCTCTACTAAAAATACAAAATTAGCCAGGCATGGTGGTGCATACCTGTAATCCCAGCTACTTTTGAGGCTGGGGCAGGAGAATCACTTGAACCCAGTGGGTGGAGGTTGTAATGAGCCGAGATCCTATCATTGCACTCCAACCTGGGCAACAAGAGTGAAATTCTGTCTCAAAAAAAAAAGAGTGGAGCCTGCAGAGGGGTCTGAACTGCTGCAGTTTCATGATCTAATGTGAACAGATAAGGAGTTGCTTCTTACAGTGAGCAAAGAAAGGGGTCTCTGAAATGAAATCTACTCCTTGTGAAAATGTCATGAATATTGTTGAAATGACAAAAGATTTAGAATATTCCATAAATTTACTTCATAAAGCAAAGGCAGGGTTTTGTAGGATTGACTCCGATTTGGAAAGAAGTTCCACCGTGTATAAAATGGTATCCAATAGCATCATACCTCCCAGAGATCTTTTGTGAAAGAAAGATTCAACATAACTTTTAAATGCATTGGGAAATGAAGACATTTGTGTAACTTCACTTTATACTTCCATGATTGTGGTGGTCTGGAATGAACCTACAGTATCTCCCACAGATGTCTGTATGCCACTAAAGTTTAAACTTAAATTTCTGTCGTCAGATTAGATTCAATTCGTGATAAATTGAGCAGATTACTAGTGTATTAAAAATTTTGCCAATTCACTATTCGCCAATTCCTATTCTGTGTAGCATTTTTAGTTTCTTAAAAAAACTATCCTTGCCACTGTAACCCTCCCCTCACCACCTGTGATACAATCTTCCAAGCTTTATGGTAGTAACCTATTTTTTAAATTTTGCCAATATTATAATTTTGAGAAATGTGAAGTCCATGACTGTATGTGTCTTTATACTAATAATGCTATTTTGATTGTGTGTGTATCACCTGCCCTCTGACCCACAAATCCCACAGTCTCGCGGGCAGCTGTGCTTACTCTCCCCTTCCTGTGCTCCATGGTTATACATGGTTCTCCATTGATTAGAACTAAGCATTAGGGGAGTTGTTCTCGTTGCGAGTTGTAGTCCCGGTCTATTGGTATTTGTAATTTGTTTACATTGCTACTAATTTGATACCATGAAGAATGGTTTTTGTACCTAATTCTCAAGTACCTTTTATTTGTTTATAATAGTGTTCTTCTGAAACATGATCAATAGGTTCATGAGGAAGTTGTAGAAATTCTTCAGGAGAATTCTGAGCCCTTCTCTGGGATTTAGTGAAGTGCTATTGAATAGAACTAAATATAATGTGAGTCATTCACATGATTTACAGCTTTCTAGTTATAATATTATAATATACAGGGAAACAAGTGAAAATCATTTTAGTGGCAATACTTTAAAATATTTCAATGTGTAATCAATATAGAAATTATTGATGGGATATTTGGAATACTTTTTGTGCTGAGTTTTCAAAAGTCAGTGTCTGTTGTTCACTTACAGAACATCTGAATTTGGACTGGCCACATTTCAAGTGTCACGCGTGTCTAGTGGTTGTTGTGCTGGACTTTGTAAGCCTAGAATTTTTTTCTTGATGATAGTCTTCCCATATTTCAGTTTATAGCCAATAAATTACTCTTATGTTAGGTTTTTATTTTAAAAGCTCCCTTTAAAATCTTCCCCCTGCTTTTGTTTTTTTAAACACAGGGTCTCTTTCTGTGACCCAGGCTGGAGTGTAGTGGTATAATTATAGCTCATTGTAACCTTAAATTCCTGGACTCAAGCAATCCTCTTGTTTCAACCTCCAGAGTAGCGAGGACTGCAGATACGCACCACCACACCTGATTTTATTTATCTTTTTATGTAGGGATAGGTTGTTTCTATGTTGCTCAAACTGGTCTTAAAATCCTGGGCTCAAGCAATTCTACCTCAGCCTCCCAAAGTGGTGGGATTATAAGTGTGGGCCACCTCATTTTACTTATGTTTTGTTTGTAAAACAGATCACAAATATTGGAACACAGGAAATACTATTTTTATTAAAAGCCAAATAAATGCTAAGAGAATATATATGCACCTTAATATTTGTTACAGGTGTTGAAGAAGAAGAAAAGGTTGCAGAGATGCATAAAATGAAGTCTACAACCCAGGCGAATCAGATGAGTGTAGAAGCTGTAGAAATGGCAACACTCAGAAAAAAGAGTTGAGGACGATTTCTGCTTTTGCTATCTTAAAGGCAATTTTATAAAAGATACATGATATAATAGAATTTTCTAATGTTATGCCATTGACTTAACAGTCATATAACACACATTTTCACAAACTGAATGGATGAGGAATAACCTTACTTTTTCCATTTCTAGTTAGGAGGAACCCAAGAAATACGCCACAGTAGGACCATCTTAAAGACAATAATGCAAGAAATCAGACATTTCTCTCTCCTTTTGTGTGGTTTTAAAAGTCATATATTTAGTATACTTTTCATTTTGGCCCTTTGGATCGGCGTCAGGTTTAGAACTTCCTACATGTGAATAGGGTGCTGTAGTATTAAGTAATTTTAAAATCACATATTACAAATGATCATGTATGTCTTTATTAAGCCACAATAAGGTAGTGATGGTTTTGTAAATCTTACAATTTAATGACATTTATCTGCTTTTCACCTGCCCCAGGGGAAGCTTTACAAAACCCCACAGAGGTGCCTGTACCATATGAGAAGATGCTACAAGACCAGTCAGCTTTGATAGGACGGGGCTTCCAGATGGTTTTACCTTTAAACACCCTGAGAATTGTGATCTTGCAACCCTGAAATGGATTTTGCAGAACACAGTCGGGATTTCATTTATTATCCTTAGATATTTATATAAACCAAGAAAAGTTCATTGAGCTGAGAAAGTAGAGACTTGTTTTTTGTTTTCAGATCAGCTGCTTGTTTTCTAGGTAAGATCATAGATCTGCCCCCACTTCCAAGCATTATGAGTAGGATTAATTGACCTCATGTCACTGAATAGGCATGGTGTTTTTGGGCACAGGTTTGGGTGTTCATGCACATGAACACACACATTATGTTTTCTGTTAACCTTTGTTTTATTCTCATTGTAGTGAAAAGATTAATTTTTAGCAGCTTTATTGAGGTATAATTGATGCACCATGAAAATCACCCATCTGAAATATTTAATTCACTGATGGTAAATTTACAGTCTTAAAATTTTTTTAAAATGATTTTACAACCATTGTCACAATCTAATTTTAGGATGCTTTTATTACCCCTGTCTCTGAATTATGATACAGAAATTGAATGTATAGTGTGTTTCTATTGAAATTAGTTTTTTTTCACTGAGCATAATTCACCTCAGGCTCATTGGGCTTGTTGCGTGTATCAGTAGCTCCTTTTTATTGCTGAGCATTAAGTATTCTCTGAACATACCACCTGTTTATCTCATCATCACTTGATGATCCTGTTGTTTTCATTTTTTGCTGTTATGAATAATGCTGCAGTGACCATACTTGAGAAAGTTTTTGTCTGGACATATCTGAATATCTCTTGTATGTATACCTAGGAGTATAATTTCCAGGAATAGGGTACATTTGCACTGAACTTTGAAGAAGCTGACCAGTTGTTTTCCCAGGTGGCTGTACCATTTTATATTCCAGCAGCACATTATGAGCGTTCAGATTCTCCACATCGCTACCAACTTACTGTCTTCTTGATGTTAGCCATCGTAATAGGTGTGAAGTGGTATCTCATTTTGGTATTTTTTCTTTTGTTTTGTATTTCTCCAATGACTATTGATGTTGTGTTACCTTTCACTTTTTCTTTTTTAAACAGAGTCTCACTCTGTCACTCAGGTTAGAGTCCAGTGGCATGATCTGGGCTCAGTGCAGCCTCAACCGGATGATCCCCCTGCCTCAGGTCTTGAGTAGCTGGGACTACAGATGTGCGCCATCATACCTGGCTGATTTTTGAAATTTTTTTTTTTTTTTTTTGAGAGATGGGCTTTCCTCAACGTTGCCCAGGCTGGTGTCAAACTCCTGGACTCGAGCAATCCACCTGCCTAGGCTTCCCAAAGTGCTTGGATTACAGGTTTGTGTTATCTTTCAGTGTGCTTATTGGTCATTTACGTATATTTTTTGGAGTAATGTCTATTTAGATCCTCTTCCCATTTTAAAATTGGGTATATGTTTTTATTATTGAGTCAGAAGAGTGTTTTACATGGTCTCGATATAAGTCCCTAATTGATTGATGATTTTAAAAAAAATGTGTGTGTGAGACAGGATGTCGCTCTTTCATGCAGGCTGTGGTGTAGGATTTGGGAATATTTTCTCCAATTCTAATAATTCTACATTATTCTTAATATATAAGTTGTCTTCTCTCTTTCTTGGTAGTATCGTTTTGAGGCAGAAAAGTTTTTAATTTTGAGAGAAACCAGATTATTCTCTTGGCACTTGTGCCTTTGACTTCACTTTTTTTTTTTTTTTTTTTCTGAGACAGATCTCGCTCTGTCGCCCAGGCTGGAGTGCAGTGGCGTGATCTTGGCTCACTGCAACCTCGCCTCCTGGGTTCAAGCAATTCTGCCTCAGCCTCCCAAGTGTCTGGGACTACAGGCACGTGCCTCTGTGCCCGGCTAAATTTTTGTACTTTTAGTAGAGATGGGGTTTCACTGTATTAGCCAGGATAGTCTCGATCTCCTGACATCGTGATCCACCTGCCTTGGCCTCCCAAAGTGCTGGGATTACGGGCATGAGCCACCGAATCCAGCCTTGACTTCCTATTTAAGACACCATTGCCTAACCCAAAAGCATGAAGATTTTATTTTGTTTTACTTTTATTGTGTGTGACATGTCTATATAAGTGTCTGCGCATTTAAAAACTGTGTTCTTCTTTTACAAGTTATAGCTAAGTCCTCGATATGTTCTGGATGCAAGTCTTTTATCAGAAATAAGAGTCTGCACATATTGTTGCTGTCTGGCTAGTTGTTTCATTTTCTTGGTGGTATCCCTTATAGCTCAAAAGCTTTTGCTTTGGTGAAATTCAGTTTTTCAAGTTTTCCTCTTATTACTACGCTCTTGGTGTTGTATCTAGAGAATCTTTGTCCAACCTAAGGTCACAAATGTTTAAACTCAGATTTTTTTCCTGAAATTTATAGTTTGATCTGTTATGTTTAGGGTAAGATCCATTGTAAGTTATTTTTTGCACATATTGTGAGGTAAGAGTTTAAAGTCATCATTTTGCACGTGATGTACCAGCAGCATCTGTTGAAAAGACCATTCCTTCTCCACTTACTTACCATAAAACCTTTTTCAGAAATCAACTTGTGGGCTCAAGTAATCCACTCAACTTGGCCTCCCAAAGTGCTAGAATTACAAGCACGCAGCACCGTGCCTGGCACTAGTTTGTATATTAAGGGATTTATAGCTTATATGTTCCTTTAAGCGCTTTAACCTGTCTTTAGGTTATATGTGGGGCCCAAAAATTTTAATCTATGAAACACAATTTTACATTGTTGAAAAATAGTTGATGTCTCTGGGCTTAACCTCTTGCAGAGGATGAGAGCCAGTTGTCGGTTGTGTTCTATCTGAATTTTCACTGTTGCAGATCCTGGCATCGTGGGGCTTTTAACTGTGCTTTCACATGAGTTCAAAAAATATCTTCCGGCTCAGTGTGATGACTCATGCCTGTAGTCTCAGCATTTTGGCAGCCTGTGGCATGTGGATTGCTGGAGCCAAGGAGTTAGAGACCAGCCTGGGCAACATAGCAATACTCCACCTCTATAAAAAATACAAAAATTAGACAGGTGTGGTGGTGCATGTCGGTCGCCTCAGCTACTCAGGAAGCTGAGACAAGAGGGTCACTTGGGTTCAGGAATTGGAGGCTGAAGTGAGCTAGGATTACACCATTGCACTCCAGCCTGGGCAATAGAGCAAGATTCTGTCTTTAAAAAATAAAAATGTATATTCTACAGTGAATTTCAGGTTTAGGATTTATCCAGAAACACAGGATAATTTTATAAAAAATCTTAATTCATTTTCTCATATTATTGAACTAACTAGAAATAATGTATCATCTGGGTATCTCATGAAAAAGCAGCAGAAATCCTTAATATAATTGGTTGCAATAATATTATTGCAAATGCCAACCCATTATTATCTAATAGTGAACCACTAGAAGCATGCTTCATATGAAACAGATACACATTCCCCCCAGGTACTCATCAGTTTCCTAGATGTTTAAACCAGTGCAGATTACTTGTAAATAATTAGAAAGTAAAGGGCACATCTTCTTTTGCAGGTTATATGATTATATATGTAGGAAACCAGTCAGAATCATTTAGAAAATGAATAAAATCCAAACATTTATAATCTGACATTACTTCAAGAAATGTTAAAATCCAGATATAATAAGACTTTAGATTAAAAACAGGTGAAAAAAAATACACTTCAGTTTCTTTAAATGTATTCTATGCACACATTTGACCAAAAATCTAAATGTTTTGTATGGCAAAACCAACTAAAATGTGTCAAAGGCCATGTAAGAGAAAGGGTAGGCTATTTGCAAGAAGATGACAAAGGGTTCGATTTGCAAAGAACAAATCCAGGCTAGGCACGGTGGCTTACACCAGTAATCCCAGTGCATTGAGGGGCCAAGATGGGAGGATTGCTTGCCCTCAGGAGTTTGAACCCAGCCTGGGCAACAAAGGAAGACCCCCACTGTATAGTTTTTTAAAAGAAGCAATCCACAAAATAAATGAGAAGAGACTCAAGAAATTCTCAATCTAATTAAAGAAGTGGAGCTAAAAATCTAAGAATTAAAATGTTTGACACCTAGTAGGTTGGCAGACGGTAAATTTTGCTTATGCTCAGTCTTAGCAAAGGGTTTGGAAAAAAAGGCAGGTTAAGACATTGTTTATGTGCATGTAGACTATAACTATCTTGTGGATGGTACTTTGATGAAATCTGTTATTTTCAAGATACGTATATTCTTTAACCCATTGCTGCTTTATAAAAAAGATAATTAACCTATAGTTCCATTCTGGAAATTCTATTCATGTTGCCAGTAAACACAAAGTGATGGCTCTGTTTATATTCATATGGAAATACCTGTAAGATAGACCACAAGAGAAAAGCTTGATATAGAAGAGATAAATAATATTGTAATTCTTTTACATTTTTGTTGTAAAATCAGTTACAGTTTGAAACAATTTCAAGCTAACAGAAAGCCCCCAGAAAGCATCCATGTACATGGTGCAATAAACTTTTTCCTGTACTATTTGACAGTAAGTTGCCAGCACAATGCCCTATCTCTCAGCTACTTCCATGTGTAATTTTTATAAACAAGGACACTGGCCTGTGTAACCACAATACAGTCAGCACAATAAGGAAAATCATCGTGTGCATGCGCACATTTACATCTGTATTTATCTGTGTTCTTACACAGGTTGGAGGCCAAAAGCTCATACCTGTATCTTCACTTCTGTTCTTAACATCCAGGGCTTGTTTTTTGTTTGCTGGTTTGTTTCTTTTCCTATTTATAATTCTTTCATAGAACCATACCAACCAGATATTTTCAGCCTGTTGATTTATTCCATCATTTCCCCAGTGTTTATCTTGCGTACTAGTGCCACCATCGAGCCTCCCGCTACTTGACCCATGTCCTTTACTCACATGGGACACTCCTTGGTGGGCTGTTACCACCTTGCCTGCCACTCATCTGCCTCTGTCTGCCCAGGGACTTGGCAACTTCTCCTGCTCCTCCTGAACCTTCTCATCCTGCTGTGCTTCCCGGGGCAACCACCTGCCACACTTAGCACCATGTAATGGCATCTGGAATGAATTGCTGGGGAGAGGGGAAGGACTGTGATAATATGAGTGTGTGCATGCATGTGAATGAGCTTTTATGTATGTAAGTGTATTTTGGGAGAGCTGCAAGAAACTATAGAAGTATTATTATTTTTTGTTTTGTTTTGAAACAAACTCTCACTTTGTTGCCCAGGCTAGAGTGCAGTGGTGCAATCTCAGCTCAGGGCAACCTTCGTCTCCCAGGTCCAAGTGATTCTCCTGCCTCAGCCTCCTGAGTAGGTGGGATTACAGGTGAGTGCCACCATGCCCAGATAAGTTTTATATTTTTAGTAGAGACTGGGTTTCACCATGTTGGCCAGGCTGAACTCATACTTCTGACCTCAAATGATCCACCTGCCCTGGCCTCTTCCAAAAAACTAGAATACTAAGGTGTCTGAGGAACAACTCTAGGCCATGGCTGCCACTGCACCCACTCTCCTTTTGACTTTGGAGGTGGGATACTGTGTGGCTGGCACTGGCGGCTTTGGGGCATAGTGAAGCTGTCGGTAGTGTCAGAGGCATTGCCAACCAGATGCATATCTTGTTATTGGAGGGCCTTCCTTCACCAGGCAGAATGAGGGTACCAAGGAGTGACCTTGATGGGATTAGGGTGCAGACAAGGAGACCAAAAGAAGGCACAGATCCCTCTGCCTTCTCTGGCCTGTTGTCTCCACATAGTGTGTTCTTGTGGCAGAGACTCACACAAAGCCAGTTGCTGTGCAGAGCGCAAGCTTCAACACAAACCCAGAGGATGGGTTTGCAGCTGAGAGACATCAGCTTTGATGGCTAGCCACGGCTACCCTCTTTGGCTACTCAGGAAATATACACACCCTTCCCTGCACATGTGACTTTCTGTACAACACAACTGTTCCATCCAACAAAGTGCAACTTCCTACAGATAAATCACTTTTTACCATCTACTCAAAATGAGGAGATGTAGTGTTCCAACAGCCACACCTGTCTCTGGGAGACTGACTAGTCATGAGGCGTGTCACGTACTCTTCAAATTCAATCCTAGCCTATTTGAGTATTCTCTAGTCTAATGGACAAATGGAAAAGAAACCTCCAATAAAACTTCTGTAAAATATTGCACAAAAGAAGGGAATAGTTAATATATGCAAATACATAATCTGCATACAAACACATTCATAACAGGAAAGGAAGAAAATACGTATAGTTGCTACAGCCTATGTTTCTGCAACTTCCAAGACTTTTTTTGGATTTAACCTTTTTAATTCATACATTTGTACATATTTATAGGGTAACTGTGATATTTGTTTTATGTATCATCTGTGGTATTATCAAGTCAGAGTAGCTGGGGTGTCTATAACCTTGACTATTTATGATTTCAAGTTCTGTCTTCTAACTAATTTGGAATGTACAATGCATTGTTGTTAACTATAGTCATTCTAATCTGCTGTCAATTGTCACAAAAATTTATTCCTTATTTAGTTTACTACCTTACATTAACGTTTTTAGTTGGTTTTTTTTTTTTTTTTTTTTTTTTTTGAGATGGAGTCTCGCTCTGTCACCAAGGCTGGAGTGCAGTGGTGCAATCTTGGCTCACTGTAAGCTCCACCTCCCGGGTTCACGCCATTCTCCTGCCTCAGCCTTCCAAGTAGCTGGGACTATAGGCGCCTGCCACCATGCCTGGCTAATCTTTTGTATTTTTAGTAGAGACAGAGTTTCACTAAGTTAGTGAGGATGGTCTTGATCTCCTGACCTCATAATCCACCCACCTCAGCCTCCCAAAGTGCTGGATTACAGGCATGAGCCACCGTGCCCGGCTTTTCGGCTTTTTTTTTTTTTTTCTTTTGAGACAGTCTTGCTCTGTCACCCAGGCTGGAGTGCAGTGGCACGATCTCTGTTCACTCCAAGCTCCGCCTCTGGGGTTCATGCCATTCTCCTGCCTCAGCCTCCCAAGTAGCTGGAACTACAGGTATGTGCCACCATACCCAGCTACATTTTTGTATTTTTAGTAGAGACGTGGTCTCACCATGTTGGCCATGCTGGTCTTGAACTCCTGACCTCAGATGATTTGCTTGCCTCGGCCTCCCAAAGTACTAGAACTGCAGGCATGAGCCACTACTCCCAGCCTAGATATTCAATAACAAGGATTTTGTTTGCCTATTTTGACCTTCAAATGAGAGACATTACCCAGTATGCACTCTTTTGTATCTGGCCACAAAAGTCCGCTTCAAATTACCTATCCTAATTGTGGGCAAAGCTTTATGCAGAAAGGTATGCTTTGTCCTCTTGTTAATAAAAGAGATTTATGAGGAGGAAAAAAAAAGCAACGTATCTCATCATTGAAATTGCCAAAAATTATACCATCTCTACTCTGGAATATTGAGTTTTTTGTTTTGTTTTGTTTTTTGTTTTGAGATGGAGTCTCGCTCTGTCGCCCAGGCTGGAGTGCATTGGCGTGTTCTCACTGCAAGCTCTGCTTCCCGGGTTCATGCCATTCATTTTCCTGCCTCAGCCTCCAGCCTCCCTAGTAGCAGGGACGACAGGCACCTGCCACCACGCCCAGCTAATTTTTTGTATTTTTAGTAGAGATGGGGTTTCACCGTGTTAGCCAGGATGGTCTCGATCTCCTGACTTCATGATCTGCCCGCCTCAGCCTCCCAAAGTGCTGGGATTACAGGCGTGAGCCACCACGCCTGGCTGAAATATTGAGTTATTAAAACTGATGTATATAAGGGTTTTTCAATGGTTTTAATAATAGTATTTTTAGTATTCAGTGAACGTGGATTGTGACTGAATTTTCTTTAATTCTAAAGATAAGAATTTGCTGGAGAAAAAAAATTAGCAAGTAATTGCAGAATATTAATATGTGGCTAAAACTTTGTCTTGGTTGGGACTATAGGCAATTCCTACACTCTGCTACCTAGCAAACTTGTGTCCTTTCTAAGACTTTTAAAGTCTTTATTTAAAATGGGTATAGATTGCTGTATTTATAGGGAGCATGGAGAGGAGTTCCCTACACAATCTAGCTGAAAGCCCTGACACGCAATCATATAATTTCATTTGCTTTTATAGGCATTTCCCTGGAAGTGGCAGCAGTGACAGGAAAGGAAGAATCAAGATCCCGATTATGATTTATACCACATTCAAGGTAATAAGGGTTAATGCAATTTTTTTATAAAAAATATTTGTGGTTAAAATTAAAGTTTATCAGTTGCTTTAACTTCTAAAGTAGTATTTTATCGATTAGTTCTTGATTGACATGTGTATTTGTAAATCAGTCACTGGGATAAAATACTTTTTAAATGTGGATATAAAGTCAACTCACACAATTCAGAGGATATGTAAAATAGTCATTCATGTTTGTAAAAGTATAAACAGAAGTTGTGGCACAATTTAGAATTCAATCCCAGTCTCTAGTGTTGCAAAATAAACCTATTAGGCAAGTGCCGATATAATCAGCTTAATTTTTTATCAATGCTTAATTATAGTAAATTAAATATTTAAAGTATAAAATCCAGTTAGTTTTGAGATGCACATACCTAATAAACCATCTTCATTGCCACCAAGATACTGAAATATCCATACCCCCAAAAGTTTTCTCGTGTCGCCTTGTAATTCATGACCCTGCCCAGTATTTAGGCAACATGCTGATTTTCCATTTAAGCTTAGTTTGCATTTTCTAGAAAGTCATATATATGATATATGATATGACAACATGTGGACTATTTTCATGGGGTGGAGATTATTGTGGCTTCTTTTACTTCACATAGTTGTTATGAAATTCATCCAGTGTTGCATGTATCAATAGGAGATTCCATTTTGTCATTGATTAATACACTGTTGTATACCTGGGTCAAAATTTGTTCATCCATTTGTCTGTTGATTGCCATTTGGGTTCTTCCAGTTTGGGGCTAATGCAAATAGAGCTACTGTGAACATTTGTGTACAAGTTTTTGTGTGGACATAGGCCTTCATTTCTCTTGAGTAGATATCTGGGAATGGAACAGCTGGGATCTATGGTAGGTATATAACTTTTGAAGGAAGTGCCAAACGGTTTATTTTACATTTCCATCAGCACGGTATGAGAGTTTTGGTTGACATTCTTGTGAATACTTGTATGGTCAATCTTATTTTTACCATCTTAAGTTGATATGCAGTGATTGCTCATTGTGGTTTTAATTTGCAATTGCCTAAAAGGTTTATTTTCTCTCAAAGGATAGCTTTATGAGGTCTAGAGAACACTGAAAGTGTTTTGAGTAAATCTGGCTCATAATTATGTGAGTATGTGTATACACATATTAAGCCATGTCCAAGTGAATTTCATGTTTTTAGCAGTTTTCAGTAATTTACTGCTTGTGACATTAGGAATTAATTACGTTCTTTTTTTAATAAGTTGGTAAAATATGCCAGTGAAACCTTCTGGGCCTTGAGGTTTCTCTGATAGTAAGTTTCCTAACTCCCTTTGTTACAAAAATTACCCTCATCTGGATGTGCACCCTATTGTCACTCCCCAACCTGAGGTGGAAGAATCACTTGAGCCTGGGAGTTCTAGGCCAACCTGGGCAACATAGTGAGATTCCATCTCTTGGGAGGCTGAGGTGGGTGGATCATCTGAGGTCAGGAGTTCAAGACCAGCCTGGCCAACATGGTGAAACCCCATCTCTACTAAAAATACAATAACAACAACAAAAAAAAATTAACCCAGCATGGTGGCAGACACCTGTAATCCCAGCTACTCAGGAAACTGAGGCAGGAGAATCACTTGAACCTGGGAGGTGGAGGCTGCAGTGAGCCAAGATCTTGTCATTTCACCCCAGCCCAGGCAACAAGAGCAAAACTCCATCTCAAAAAAAAAAAAAAATGTTTTAATCGATACAGGGCTATCAGTTTTCTCTTCTGTGAATCTTGTAATGAATCTCAAAATGGATACATGACACATTTTCCTATTTAAGGTAAAGTACACATTTATACCTTAGAATAGTCAGAAGTCAGGTTCTTATTGTATGATTAGTAATGCAAATATTGATAAGGTCATGTTGATACTTAGTATTGAGAAGAATTCTGAAATATTCACTTGTTCATCTGTAAGTTTCATGAATTGATTACCTTTTTTGGAATTTTTCCTGGTGTTCCCAAACTTGATACTTACAGGCTATTTGTAACAGCTTTTACTTCGATCTGCTCTGGTTTTTAGCACATGAAATGGATTTTCATTAGGTTCAACGTATAACATATATTCAGTTGTTTATTTCAGATTTTAAAAGAACAGAAAGGGCCTATGGAATCATTGCTTACTTTGAAACCAGCCCGGTAGTCCCATAGGATAAACAGAAATTTAACCCTGCTGTTAAAGCTTGAAACTTGTATTTATCTGCCTTCCCTCAAAAAAAGACCTTCAGGAAGTATCAAAGAGCTGAAACTCACCAGATCACAGTGCCAGATGCTTCCTTGCTCTTCCCTAATTCCTGTTTTCTTATACAGTGTTACATTTCTTCCTGCCAAATAGACTCCCAGTTTTAGTCAGTGAAGGAGATGGATTTAAGACTGAGCTTCCCTCTCCTTGGCTGCACCACCCGGGTTACAGCCTTCTTCCTTAGCAATACTTGTCACTGGGTTTCTGTGCGGTGAGAAGCAGGACCCAGACCAAACCTCTTTTGTTTCGATAACAACGTGAACGACCATCTTAATTGTTACTCTTTACTGAAAAATTTTACTTTTCAACTGCTGGCTCATTTTTCACTATCTCTCCTTCCTTTGACCTCACATCTCTTTTTTCTTTTTGATTTTACAGTCCAGAACTTAATGCTCCATAAATTCAAATTTTAAGGTTAAAAAAAAGGAATAACTAATTTACACTCCCAGAAAATGTAGTGCATATACACCATAGAATACTATGCAGCCGTAAAAAGGATGAGTTCATGTCCTTTGCAGGATGAAGCTGGAAACCATCATTCTCCGCAAACTAACACACAAACAGAAAACCAAACGCTGCATGTTCTCACACATAGGTGGGAGTTGAACAATGATAACACATGGACACAGGGAGGGAAACATCACACACCGGGGGTTGTGCGAGGTGGGGGGCTAGGGGAGGGATAACATTCAGAGAAATACCTAATGTAGGTGACAGGTTGATGGGTGCAGCAAACCACCATGGCACGTGTATACCTATGTAATAAACCTGCATGTTCTGCACATGTATCCGTTTAAAAAAAAAAATCCAGCTCAAGAGATTGCTTTGAGGATTATATAAGATAATGTACATTAGAAAGGGAAAGAAAGTGTGTGTAGAGAAAGTATATTTTTTAATGAACTAAAGGTTGATTCATAGGTATATGTTTATAGATTTACCTAGAGTTTTGAGTTCATGTGCAGTTTTACAATGTAAGTGGAAAAGAATCTGAATGTCATTGTGACATAATAAAGCTAGATATTGAAAGCCAAAAAGATTTGGCCTCAGTATGGCACTTTGAATACTAATCGCTTAATGACAGTTTTTCAGACTGTAATCATTGCTCTTCAAAAATTAAGAGGAAATATATTTATAACATTTGTATTACTTTTATCACAATTTCTGAATTTAGTTATCAGTAGATAAGACAAAATAGATAAGCATCTGCTTCCCTGCATTCTTACTAAGATGTAATATATTTTTATTCACACCTGAAGGCAGTGTTTTTCAATCTTTTCCATGTTTGCAGCTCAGGTCTTTAAGGACAGAGGATGCATATTGGGGCAGCTTGCATTCTGAATCCTAAGTAGCTCTCTGATGTCTTAAGTTCTTTCTTTCCTATTTGTGAGAATTCGGGAGATAATGTATGCAAACTGCATGTTACTAGTATTGTTGGTTGTATTAAGAATCTGCTTTGTAATGTGAAAATCTCCTTTGTATTAAATAGTCCTGGCAGATGATCCTTGACTCTTATGTGGAAAGTACCCATTGTCTAGTGAAAACATGTACTGCGCGTTCCTAGCTGTGAGACTTTGAGAAAGATACTTGACCGTTCTGAGCTCCTACCTCACAGACATTCATGGAGCTTAGTGAGATAATGGCTATAATGTATCTAGCACAACTGATAGGTAATAAATGCCATTCCATTTCTCTTTGGTTTTTAGAAAGGATTAACTTAAAATGTGTAAAATTCAGTGGCATTTAATTACATTCACAAGGTTTACAAGCATCATCACTATGTATTTCCAGAATTTTTCATCATCCCAAACAGAAATTCTGTACCCAATAAGCAATAACTTTCCATTCTTTCCTCCCTGACACCCTGGTAACTTCTTAATCTAATTTGCGTTTCTGCAAATTTGCTTATTTGGGTACCTCACATAAAAGGAATCATGCAATACTTGCCCTTTTACGTGTGGCTTACTTCACTTAGCCTAATACTTTCGAGGTTCAGCCAGGTTCTAACAATATGTCTGATAGCATTGATCAGAACTTCATTCTTTTTCATGGTTGAGTAATATTCCATTGCACATGTATGTCGCATTTTGTTTATCCCTTCATCTATGGATGGACACCTGGGGTGTGTCCACCTTTTGGTAATTGTGATTAATGCTGCAGTGAATACTGTCCTCAGGCTTCCCTTTCTTCTCTTGTCTCCAGCCAGCATCAGCAGTTGCACGTCAGCACTCAGCATGTTTCTGAGTTCATTTTTGCAGTTCTTTTGGGTATACACCTGGGAGTGGAATAGCTTAGTCATACGGTAAATCTGTGTTTAACTTTTTGAGAAACTTCCAGACTTTCACAGTGACTGTACCGTTTTACTTTCCTACCAAGAATATTCAAGCGTTCTAATTTCTCCACTTCTTCGAACCAGCACTTGTTATCTTTTAATTATTATTATAGCCATCCTAGCAGGTATGATGTGATATCTCATTTTAGGATTGATTTTCTTTCCCTAATAATGAATGATTTTGAACATTTTCTTATATGCTTATTGGCCATTTGTATATCTTTGGTGGAATTACTATTTAAGTCTTTTTTTTTTTTTTTTTTTTGAGACGGAGTTTTGCTCTGTCACCTGACTGAAGTGCAATTGCGTGATCTCGGCTCACTGCAGCCTCCACCTCCTGGGTTCAAGTGATTCTCATGCCTCAGCCTCCCGAGGAGAACTGGGACTACCGGTACGCACCACCACGCCCAGCTAATTTTTGTATTTTTGGTAGAGACAGTGTTTCACTATGCTGGCCAGGAATAGCCTCGATCTCTTGACCTCGTGATCCACCTGCCTCAGCCTCCCAAAGTGCTGGAATTACAGGTGTGAGCCACCATGCTTGGCCTACTATTCAAGTATTTTGCCTGTTGTAAAGTTTAAATAATAAACTCTGGTTAGCTATATGATTTCTAAATATTTTATCCCATTCCATAGAGTGTCTGTTCTCTTTCTTTTTAGAGACAGAGTCTTGCTGTGTTGCTCAGGCTGGAGTGCAGTGACACAATCATAGCTTACTGTAATCTCAAGCTCCTGGGCTCAAACAATCCTCTCATATCAGCCTCCGGAGTCACTGGACCTATAGGCGCACACTACCCTGCATGGCTTACTTTTGTTTGTTTGTTTTTGTAGAGACAGAACTGCCTCTTTCTTCATAGGTAGGGGAGTGTTCTGTAGTAAATATGACCTGGTGATGGATGGATCCAGCTCCCTATTGAATCCAGCAAACATTTGAGGGCAGTTGTCATATTCTGTTCTTTCTTCCAGTCTAAAATGCTCCCAGTTCCTTTAGTCCAAGGGTTAGCACATTAAAGGGCCAGATGCTAAATATTTTAGGCTTCAAAGACTAAGAGACAAAAGCAAGAATAACATGTAGGTATAATGAGATAAAACAAATTTCCACAAAATTTTAATGAATGAAATTCAAAATATAAATGAGTACAACTTTTTGTAATATAGCTCCATTATGGAGAAGAATTGGGTTGTTTTGTGGGGGATGGGGTAGGAAGTAGGGGGTAGGGTGGTCTACAGGAGGATCTTGTGCTAGAAACCTAGGACTAAGACCAAATATGAAAACAAAAGATGCTCCTATCACTTCTATCTTTATAAGAGCTTTAGAAGCTCTGTGCCAGGACCAGGGGCAGAGACCAAATGTGTCTTCCTCTTCATTTGTTTTCTATTTTTGAGACAGTTTGAGACAGAGTCTCACTCTATCACCCAGGCTGGAGTGCAGTGACGTGATCATAGCTCACTGCAGCCTCAAACTCCTGGGTTCAAGCAATCCTCCTGCCTTATCTTCCTGAGTAGCCAGAACTACAGGTGCATGCCACCTACGCCCAGATCATGTTTGTATTTTTTATAAAGATGCAGTCTTGTTATGTTGCCTAGACTGGTCTCAAACTCCTGGGCTAAAGTAATTCTCTCTCAGCCTCTCATGTAGCTGGGACTGCCTGTGCACATCACAATGACTGGCTAAATTCATTATTACTACCATTTCTGTAGAGATGGAGTCTCACTATGTTGCCTAGGCTGGTCTTGAACTCCAGGCCTCTAGCATTCCTCCCACCTTGGCTTTCCAGAGTGTTGGGATTACAGGTGTGAGCTACCATGCCAAGCAATCACAAGGGTCTTTACGATAGCAAGAGGGAGGTAGAAGAGTCAGAATTGGAGGAGATGTGATGATGGAAGCAGAGGTGAGATGCTCCGCTTCTTGCTTTGAAGATAGAGTTAGGAGCCATGAGCCAAGGAATGTGGGTGGCTTCGTGAAGCTGGAAAAGGCAAGGGAACACATTCTCTCTAGGCCCTCCAGGAGGAATGCAGCCCTGCTGACGCCTTGACTTTAGCCTTGTTATGCCTATTTTGGATTTCTGAGCTTCAGAACTGTCAGATAGTGGACTTGTGATGTTTTAAGCCACTCAATGTAGGGTAGTGTGTAAAAGAAGCAAGAAGAAATGAACACGAAGCCAGGCACAGTGGCTAATGCCTACGATCCCAGCATTTTAGGAGGCTGAGGTGGGAGGATCAGTTGAGCCCAGGAGTTCAAAACCAGTCTGTACAACATGGTGAGACCCTGTCTAAAAAAAAAAAAAGTCATGGTAGCACACACCTGTAGTTTTAGCTACTAAGGAGGCTGAGGCGGGAGGATTGCTTGAGCATGTGAGTTCAAAGTTGCAGTGAGCTGTGATTGCACCACTTCACTCTAACCTGGTTGACAGAGGGGGTTCTTGTCTTAAAAAAAAAAAAAAAGGAGAGAAAAGAAAAGAAATGAGTGAGCATGGTGGGAATGGGGACAGACGGCAATATTAAATAGAGTGTTCAGGGTTGTCCTCATAAGTGAAAACTGAACAAAGGCTTGAAGGAGGGAAAGGAGCTGGCCAAGGTGCTTAGGGAAGAGCATTGCAGGCAGAAGCAACAGAATGAAGATGTTAGGAGGGAACTCCTTGGTGTGTCTAAGGCTCAGGATGGAGTCCAGTGCAGCAGAGAGAGGGAGGAAGAGAAGCAGGGGAGGAGGCCAGGGAGGTGTTGGGCTGAGATCACTACAGGTTGTGTCAGCCCTGGGAGGTTATTGCTGGGGCGTTGACTTTTACTCTGACTGAGATGGGAACTGCAGGAAGGTTCTGAGCAGAGAGGTGACATGATCTGTCTCTCTATTTAAAAGCACCCCCTGGCTGCTGATTTGGGAAAGACTACAGGGAGGTTTTGGTAGAAGCAGGGAGGCCAAGCTGTCACGATGTGCGGGTGGGAGATGATAGTGGTCCTGACCAGGGTCCTGGTGGCGGTGAGAGATGGTCAGAACCTGGATACATGTTGAAGACTATCAACAGGATTTCCTGAGAGACTGCACGTGGGGTGTAAGAGAAGGCAGGGGTCATGGTGGAGTTTGATTCAAATTGAATTATTAAGTAATTAAAAAAAAACACTACTGCCTTTCCCAATCCTACCAAGTAAAGGATGCTAGATGAAAGAAATCTCAAGTCAGGCCAAGTGCAGTGGCTCACACCTGTAGTTCCAACAGTTTGAGAGGCAGAGATGGGAGTGGCTTTTAAGGCCAAGAGTCAGCAGCCTTGGCAACATAGCAAGACCTCCTCTCTACAAAAATAAAAGAAAGAAATTTAGTAAAATAAATGTAGCCAGGCATGGTGGTGTATGCATGTGGTTTCAGTTACTCAGAAGGCTGAAGTGGGCAGATAACTTTTGAGGCTAGGAGTTTGAGGCCAGCTTGGGCAACATAGCAAGACTTCTCTCTCTACAAAAATTTAAAAAAAAATAGCCTGGCATGGTGGAACCTGCCTGCATTCCCAGGTATTAGGGAGGCTTAGGCAGAAGGATCTCTTGATGTCAGTTGGTCAAGGCTGTAGTGAGCCATAATTACACCACTGCACTCCAGCCTGGGTGATGGAGCAGAACCCTGTCTCAAAATACAAATAAAATGAAATCTCAAGTCAGACCAGTTCCATCTAGGCTATGCAGGCCTTTCAACTGCATAGCCACATGATTGGGTTTGTGTGGCTGTGGATGAGAAGACTGCTGCCCAATTATTGTTGACTGTATAATCAGTTTATTTTTAAATATAGTAGTAATGGTCTTGATGGTCTCAGATACATGTGGGTTTTGGAATTCTTTTTGGGACAAGTTTTAACATCTAATTGGTTCCATCATTTCATATTTTTTATCAGATCAATTTTTTTTGTTTGTTTGTTTTGAGACAGAGTCTCACTTTGTCACCCAGGCTGGAGTACAATCTTGTCTCACTGCAACCTCCACCTCCCAGGTTCATGCGATTCTCCTCCATCAGCCTCCTGAGTAGCTGGGATTACAAACACGTGCCACCACTCCCGGCTACTTCTTTGTATTTTGGTAGATACGGGGTTTTACCACATTGGCCAGGCTAGTCTCGAATCCCTGACCTCAAATGATCCACCCACTTTGGCCTCCCAAAGTGCTAGTTTTATAGGAGTGAGCCACCGTGCCAGGCACTTAACAATTTTTAATAGAATCAGAGTTGATATTACACTACCTAATCAGTTTTGATTAATGAAAAATGAAATTGTGTTGTTTGCACTTTATCCAAATTTGGTGTCATATTGGCTAAATCAGATCAACGCTTGAACAGAGGCAAAATTAGAGCTTCTTTATCACGCGACATTATGTTGTTCTTGAAGAAGATGCCATTTTTCTATTGTAGTCTTTATAATAAACAGCTGCTATCATTGCAAACTTGCTGTCTTGGCACATAGGAATTTTTCACTAGAAGGCATGTGAAGAAAGACCAAGGCCATTTGTAATGAATTTAGCATTCATTGTTTGACTGCATGACTGTCCCGGAGCTGTAACTTTACTAATGAATTTTTCAGAACCCACTTGGCTAGCAACTGAGACTAACCAGCCACTCACCCTCATTATTCAGTGTTCTTTTATTCTTGTCTATTCCTTCTCAAACTTGGCTACGCTCACAAAGTGATAAAAACTTGCATTTCTTTTCTTTTTAATTTTTATTTATTTATTTATTTTGAGATGAAGTGTTGCTCTTGTTACCCAGGCTGGAGTGCAGTAGCATGGTCTGGAATCACTGCAACCTCTAGGATCATAGTAACCTCTTGATCCTTGTGCCCCTGTGGTTTTATGCCTTACTCTTAATGGGAACCATAAACATAGTTCTAAGGAGGCTGGGAGGTCTGGACTGGGTGGAATTCACCCCAGCATGGCAAAGCAGCTGTGGCCAGACTACTTCTCTAGATTCCTCCTCACTGGACAGGGCATCTCTGAAGGAAAGGCCCCAGTCAGGGGCTTACAGATAAAACTCTCATCTCCCTGGGACAGAGCACCTGGGGGAAGGAGCAGCTGTGGGCGCAGCTTCAGTGGATTTAAACTTTCCTGCCTGCCGACTCTGAAGAGAGCAGTTGATCCTGACAAGTGGGATTCTCCCAGCACAGCGCACCAGCTCTGCTGTGGGACAGACTGCCGCCTCAAGTGGGTCGCTGACCCCTGAGCCTCCTGACCAGGAGAGACCTCCCAACAGGGGTTGAGAGACACCTCGTACAGGAGAGCTCTGGCTGGCATCAGGTTAGTGTCCCTCTGAGATGCAGTATCCAGAGGAAGGAGGAGGCAGCAATGTTAGCTGTTCTGCAGCCTCCGGTGTTAATACCCAGGTGGACAGGGTCTGGAGTGGACCTTCGGCAAACTGCAGCAGACCTGCAGAACAGGAGGGGCCTGACTGTTAGCATAAAAGCTAAGAAACAGAAAGCAACACTATCAACATCAACAAAAAAGACCCCACACAGAAACGTCTTCCAAAGGCCATCAGCATCAAAGATCATAGGTAGATAAATCCACGAAGATGAGGATAAAACAGTGCAAAAATGCTGAAAATTCCAAAACCAGAATTCCTCTTCTCCTCAAATGGTAGCAACTCCTATCCAGCAAAGGCACAAAACTGGACAGAGAATGAGACTGACTAATTGATAGAAGTAGGCTTCAGAAGGTGGGAATAGCAAACTCTTCTGTGCTAAAGGAGCATAGACTAACCAAATGCAAGGAATCTTAGAACCTTGATAAAAGGCTACAGGAACTGCAATCTAGAAGAATCAGTTTATAGAGGAACATAAATGACCTGATGGAGCTGAAGAAACCCAGCACAGGAACTTTGTGAATCATGCACAAGTACCAATAACTGAATTGATCAAGCAGAAGAAAGGATATCAGTGATTGAATATCACTTTGCTGAAATAAGGCATGAAGACAAGATTAGAGAAAAAAGGAATGAAAAGGAATGAACAAAGCCTTCAAGAAATATGGGACTATGTGAAAAGGCCAAACCTATGATTGATTGGTGTACCTGAAAGTGATGGGGAGAATGGAACCAAGTTGGAAAACACACTTCAGGATTTTATACTGGAGAACTTCTCCAACCTAGCCAGACAGGCTAACATTTAAATTCAGGAAATAGAACCACTACTAAGATAATCCTTGAGAAGAGCAACCCCAAGTCATGTAATTGTCAGATTCTCCAAAGTTGAAATGAAGGAAAAAATGTTAAGGGCAGCCAGAGAGAAAGGTCAGATTACCTACAAAGGGAAGTTCGTCAGACTAACAGCAGATCTCTCTGCAGAAGCCCTACAAGCCAGAAGAGAGTGGGGGCCAATGTTCAACATTCTTAAAGAAAAGAATTTTCATCCCAGAATTTCATATCCAGCCAAACTAAGCTTCATAAGGAAAGGAGAAATAAAATCCTTTTTAAATAAGGAAATGCTGAGGAATTTTGTCACCACCAGACCTGCCTTACAAGAACTTCTGAAGGAAGTACTAAATATAGAAAGGAAAAACTGGTACCAGCCACTGCAAAAACACACCAAAATATAAAGACCAAGGAAACTATGAAGAAACTACATCAACTAATGTTCAAAATAACCAGTTAGCATTGTGATGACAGGATCAGGTTCACACATAACAATGTTAACCTTAAATGTAAATGTGTTAAATTCCCCAATTAAAAGACACAGACTGGCAAATTGGGTAAAGAACCAAGTCCCATCAGTGTGTTGCATTCATTCAGGAGAACATCTCACATGCAAAGACACACATAGGCTCAAAAGAACGGGATTGGGGAATATCTGCCACACAAATGAAAAGCGGGAAAAAAAAAAAAAAGCAGAGTTGCAATCCTAGTCTCTGCTAAAACAGGTTTTAAACTAACAAAGATCAAAAAGACAAAGAGGATCATTACATAATTATAAAGAGATGAAGGAAACAAGAAGAGGTAACTATCCTAAATATATGTGCACCCACCCAATACAGGAGCACTGCGCTTCATAAAAGAAGTTCTTAGAGACCTACAAAGAGACTTAGACTCCTACACAATAATACTGTGAGGCTTTAACACCCCACTGTCAATATTAGGCAGATCAAGGAGACAAAATATTAACAAGGATATTCAGGACTTGAACTCAGCTCTTAACCAAGCAGACCTAATAGACATCTAGAACTCTCCACCCCAAATCAACAGAACGCATTCTTCTCAGTGCCGCATAGACTTATTCTAAAATTTACCACATAATTGGAAGTAAAGCACTCTTCAGCAAATGAACGGAAATCATACACAGTCTCTCAGACCACAGGGCAATCAAATTAGAACTCAGGGTTAAGAAACTCACTCAAAACCACAGCCTGTTCCTGAATGACTACTGGGTAAATAACGAAATTAAGACAGAAATAAAGAAGTTCTTTGAAAACAGTGAGAAAAATGTACCAGAATCTCTGGGACACGACTAAAGCAGTGTTAAGAGGGAAATCAGAAAGCTGGAAAGATCTGATATCGACACCCTAACATCACAATTATAAGAACTGGAGAAGCAAGAGCAAACAAATTCCAAAGCTAGCAGAAGACAAGAAATAACTAATATCAGAGCAGAACTGAAGGAGATAGAGACCCGAAAAACCCTTCAAAAAAATCTATGAATCCAGGAACTAGTTTGTTGAAAAGATTAACAAAATAGACAGACTGCTAGCTAGATTAATAAGAAAAGAGAGATGAATCAAATAAACATGAGAAAAAATGATAAAGGGAATATCACCACTGATCCCATAGAAATGCAAACTACTGTCAGAGAATACTTATAAACACCTCTATGCAAATAAACTAGAAAATCTAGAAGATACGGATAAATTCCTGGACGCATACACCCTCCGAAGACTTAACCAAGTAGAAGTCGAATCGCTGAATAGACCAATAATACATTCTGCAATTGAAGCTGTAATTAATAACCTAGAAATGAAAAGAAGCCCAGGACCAGTCAGATTTACAGCCAGATTCTACAAGAGGTACAAAGAGGAGCTGGTACCATTCCTCGTGAAACTATTCCAAACAATAGAAAAAGAAGGGCTTCTCCCTAATTCATTTTATGAGGCCAGCCTCATCCTGATACCAAAACCTGTCAAAGACACAACATAAAAAAGAAAATCTCAGGCTGATATCCCTGATGAACACTGATGCAAAAATTCTCAATGAAATACTGGAAAACAAATCAGCACATCAAAAAGTGTATCCACCATGATGAAGTTGGCTTCATACCTGGGATGCAAGGCTGGTTCAATATATGCAAATCAATAAACATAATCCATCACATAAACATAACCAATGACAAAAACCACATGATTGTCTCAATAGGTGCAGAAAAAGCATTTGATAAAATTCAGCATTCCCTCATGTTAAAAACTCTCAGTAAACTAGGTATTGATGAAACATATCTCAAAATAACAAGAGCTATTTAAAACAAGCCCATAGCCAGTATCGTACAGAATGGGCAAATGCTGGAAGCATTCCCTTTGAAAACTGGCACAAGACAAAGATGCCCTCTCTCATCACCCCTATTCACCTTAGAATTGGAAGTTCTGGCCAGGGCAATCAGGCAAGAGAAAGAAATAAAGGGTATTCAGATAGGAGGAGAGGAAGTAAAATTGTCTCTCTTTGCAGATGATATGATTATATATTTAGAAAACCCCATCATCTCAGCCCAAAAACTCCTTAAACTGATAAGCAACTTCAACAAAGTCTCACAAAATCAATGTGCAAAAATCACAAGCATTCCTATGCCCCAATAATAGACAAGCAGAGAGCCAAATTGTGAGTGAACTCCCATTCACAATTGGTTCAAAGAGAACAGAATACCTAGGAATAAAATTGAAAAGTGATGTGAAGCACCTCTTCAAGGAGAACTACAAACAACTGCTCAAGTAAATAAAAGAGGATATAAACAAATGGAAAAACCTTCCATGCTCATGGATAGGAGGAATCAATGTCATGAAAATGGCCATACTGCCCAAAGTAATTTATAAATTAAATGCTATTCCCATCAAGCTACCATTGACTTTCTTCACAGAATTAGAAAAAAACTACTTTAAATTTCATATGGAACCAAAAAAGAACTTGTATAGCCAAGACAGTCCTAAGCAAAAAGAACAAAGCTGAAGGCATTGCACTACCTGACTTCAAACTATACTACAAGGCTACAGTAACCAAAGCAGCATGGTACTGGTGCCAAAACAGATACATAGACCAATGGAGCAAAACAGAAAACTCAGAAATAACACCACACATCTACAACCATCTGATCTTCAACAAACTTGACAAAAACAAGCAATATGGAAAGAATTCCCTATTTAATAAATGGTGATGGGAAAGCTGGTTAGCCATATGCAGAAAACAGAAAGTGGACCCCTTCCTTACACAGTATACAGAAATTAACTCAAGATGGATTAAAGACTTATAAATATAAGACCCCACCAAAAAAAAAAAAAAAAACCCTAGAGGAAAACCTAGGCAATACCATTCAGGGCATAGGCATGGGCAGAGACTTCATGACTAAAACACCAAAAGCAATTGTAACAAAAGCCAAAATTGGCAAGTGGGATCTAATTAAACTAATGAGCCTCTGTACAGCAAAAGAAACTATTATCAGAGTGAACAGGCAGCCTACAGAATGGAGGAAAATTCTTTGCAATTTCCCTATCTGATAAAGCCCTAGTATCCAGAATCTACAAGGAACTTAAACAAATTTACAAGAAAAATCTAAAGCCCCATCAAAAAGTGAGTGAAGGATATCAGCAGACACTTCTCAAAAGAAGACATTTATGTGGTCAACAAACGTGAAAAAGAGCTCATCATCACTGGTCATTAGAGAAATGCAAATCAAAACCACAATGAGATACCATCTCATGCCAGTTAGAATAGTGATGATTAAAAAGTCAGGAAACAACAGATGCTGATGAGGCTGCTGAGATACAGAAATGCTTTTACACTGTTGGTGTGAGTGTAAATTAGTTCTACCATTGTGGAAGATAGTGGGGCGATTCCTCAAGGATCTAGAACCACAAATACCATTTGACTCAGCAATCCCATTACTGAGTATGTACCCAAAGGATTATAAATCATTCTTCTAAAAAGACACACGCACACATATGTTTATTGCAGCACTGTTTACAATAGCAAAGACTTGGAACCAACCAAATGTCCATCAATGATAGACTGGATAAATAACATATGGCATATACACACCATGGAATACTGTGTAGCCATAGAAAATAATGAATTCACATCCTTGAGAAACTAACACAGGAATAGAAAGCCAAACACTGCACGTCCCCACTCGTAAGTGGGAGTTGAACAATGAGAACACATGGACAGAGGGAGGGGATCATCACACATCGGGGCCTGTCCGTGGTGGGTGGGGGACAAGGGGAGGGAGAGCATTAGGACAAATACCTAGTGTGTGCGGGGCTTAAAACCTAGATGAAAGATAGGTAGGTTCAGCAAATCACCATGGCACATGGGTACTTATGTTAAAAAGCTGCATATTCTGCACATGTATCCCAGAAATTGAAGTTAAAAAAAAAAAGTATTCTGTATTTTTAAGTTTTCTTTTAATTGAAATGTAATAATTGTGCATATTTATAGGATACAATGTGTGATGTTTTTTACATGTGTGCCATTGCACAATAGTCAAATCAGCTATTTAGCAGATCTCTCACCTCAGCATTTCCTTGTAGCGAAAACATAGTCTTGTATTTGAGTTATTGTGAAATTTTTCTCATATATTTGGAGCATTATTCCCCTTTGTTATGTGCATAGTTTGCATTTTGTCACCAAAGTTCATCACCTACATTCTAGTCCCTTTCATTCCTCAAGAATTATCCCACTTCCAAAATCAATGATTCAGACATGGTCTTCTCTGACCATTACCTCATGTCATTAGAGTATAATCACTTAACTGCTGTCTCTTCACTGGGGCCTCCAACTCACTGAACATTTTTGGTTTTATTGAGACAGGGTCTCACTTTGGCACCCAGGCTGGAGTCAAGAATTGAGGTTTGGTAACCTCCCCCTAGGTTTTGGAGGATGTATGCAAATGCCTGGTTGTCTAGGCAGAGGTTTGCTGCTGGGGCAGGGCCCTCATTGAGAACCTCTGCTAGGGCAATGTGGAAGGGGCATACGGGGTTGAGGCACCCACAGATAGTCCCCACTGGGGCACTGCTTAGTGGAGCTGTGAGAAGAAGGCCACCATCCTTCAGAGCCCAGAATAGTAGATCTCCCAACAGCATGCCCTGCGTGCCTGGAAAAGCTTCAGACACTCAACATCAACCCATAAAAGCAGCTGGGAGGGAGGCTATACCCTGCAAAGCCACAGGGGCAGAGCTTCCCAAGACCATGGCAACTCTTGCATCAGTGTGACCTGGATGTGAGACATGGAGTCAAAGGGTATTATTTTGAATCTTTAATATTTGAATGCCCCACTGGATTTTGGACTTGCATTGGGCCTGTAGCCCCTTGTTTTGATCAATTTCTCCCATTTGGAATGGGGATAATTTCCCAATGCCTATACCCCCATTGTATCTAGGAAGTAACTAACTTGCTTTGGATTTTACAGTCTCATAGCTGGGAGGGATATGCCTTGTCTCAGATAAGACTTTGGACTGTGGACTTTTGAGTTAATGATAAAATGAGTTAAGACTTTGGGGGACTGTTGGGAAGGCATGATTAGTTTTGACATGTGAGGACATGAGATTTGGGAAAGGCCAGGGGTGAAATGACATGGTTTGGCTGTGTCCCCACCCAAATGTCATCTTGAATTGTAGCTTCCATAATTCCCATGTGTTGTGGGAGTGACCCAGTGGGAGACAATTGAATCATGGGGTGGTTTTTCTCATACTATTCTCCTGGTAGTGAATAAGTCTCATGAGATCCGATGGTTTTATAAGCTGTTTCCCCTATTGCTTCACTCCCATGCTCTCTTGCCTGCTGCCATGTAAGAAGTGCCTTTCACCTTCCACCATAATTGTGAGGCCTTCCAAGTCGTGTGAAACTGTGAGACCGTTAAACCTCTTTTTCTTTATAAATTACCCAGCCTCAATTATGTCTTTATTCGTAGCATGAGAACAGACTAATACAAGTTGTTAAACCATTTCACTGATGAGAATTGAGAGATTCAGGCCAGGCGTGGTGGCTCAAGCCTATAATCCCAGCACTTTGGGAGGCCGAGACGGGTGGATCACGAGGTCGGGAGATCAAGACCATCCTGGCTAACACGATGAAACCCTGTCTCTACTAAAAAATACAAAACACTAGCTGGGCGAGGGGGCAGGCGCCTGTAGTCCTAGCTACTTGGGAGGCTGAGGCAGGAGAATGGCGTAAATCCAGGAGGCGGAGCTTGCAGTGAGCTGAGATCCAGCCACTGCACTCCAGCCTGGGCTACTGAGCAAGACTCCATCTCAAAAAAAAAAAAAAAAAAAGAGAGAATTGAGAGATTCATATCGGGATAATTTGCCCATCACCACAGTGGATAAGTGGCAGAACATTGGTGTTCCTTCTCTTGGTTAGCCTGTAGATTTCATTTAGATTGGAGGGGAGTAGAATTCATAAATTTCCTGGTACAAATTTTATGATCACTCTGAAGTAGAAGTGGCACTTTATTGTGGAGTTGCCAGGTTATTTCACACTGCAGCTCCTGTTGCATGACCTGATAATGAAGTTATTATGTATAAGAGTGTATCTCTAGATGTATCGAAAATACATCTGCTGAGTCAGCCCAGAGGAGCCAAGCCATGGCCTGGTCTCTGACGGAGTTTGACAAAAATTTTCTTTTCTCATCTCATCTGCTCTTGTCTCTTTCCTTTTTTTTTTCCTCCTCTCCATCTCCCTCTCCCTGTCCTTGTCTCTGTCCCTCGAGTCTGGTTCTGTCACCTAGGCTGCAGTGCAGTGATGCAGTCACAGGTCACTGCAACCTCTGCCTCCCAGGCTCAAGCCATCCTCCCACCTCAACCTCCTGAGTAGCTGGGACTACAGATGCCCACCACCACACCAAGCTACTTTTTTTTTTTTTTTTTTTTTTGGTAGAAATGAGAGTTTCACTATGTTGCCCAGGCTACATTTGAACTTCTGAACTCAAGCGATTTGCTGTCCTCAGCCTCCAAAAGATTGAGGATTATAGGCATGAGCCACTGCGCCCAGTCAGTTTGAGCTTTTCATACACACATTCTCAGGGATGTCATCCTTGACTGCAGCCTGTGGATGCTGATGGGGAGTAGCACAGTCTGAATCATGGTGTCCTTCAAAAAGTCGGTGTCCTTCAAGGATCTGGCTGTGGACATCACCAGGGAGGAGTGGGCCCTGCTGGACACAGCCCTGAGGAAGAACAGAGACATGATGCTGGAGATCTTGAATCCTGTGGCATCTGTGGCTGAATCTGTCAACATTCATTTACTTCATCAAATACTACCCAGAATAGCTTCCCCACATTCCACTCCATCTCTGCCCTGGTGCCTATGCGGTAGTCCCCACCTCATCTGCTTTAAATACATTCCCAGACCCTCAGTGGATGCCTGAAATGAGAGAGTATCTCTATGCTGTTTATTCCTGTACATTCATACCTATGATAAGGTTTAAATTAGGCACACGCAAAAGATTAACAGTAAAAATTAATAATACAATCAAATCATATAAATATCTACTACAATCAAAGTTATGTAAATGTGGTCTCTTAAAATATCTTACCGCATGATACTTAATTTTCAGACCACAGTTGACTGCAGGTAACTGAAGCCACAAAAGCATAACCTCAACTGAGGGAGGACTAGTTAGCACCCCTATAGCACTCAGAACTAACTGGACAGAATTTGCTTATTTATTCACTTATGTGTAGTTTGTCATCTCATGAGAATGCTCACTTCCTGACCAAGAATTTATAGGTTTTTTTGCTACTCCATATCTAACACCCAGAACCATGCTGGACGCTCAATGGATATTTGTTAAAAGGAGGAAAAACTGTGTTAAGTATTTACTAACAACCGTTCTGCTCAGTGAACCATGGTGGAGTTTGACACCCCAGTAGTAAACATGGCAGAGACTATTCCTCTAAAATAGACCTCTCAGCGTTCTGATTGAGCTTATGCCTATTAGACGTCTTTTGAAAATAAGATCTAATCCGCTGTGGAAACAATACCATCCTGGTTGTAAAAAAGAGAAGGTATAGCAGCCTGTCAGAGACAGTGTCTCATTCTGTCACCCAAGCTGGAGGGCAGTGGCACAGTCAGCTCACTGCAGCCTCAAATTTCTGGGCTCAAGTGAGCCTCCTGCCTCGGCTTCCTGAGTAACTGGGACTGCAGACATACACCACGATACCTAACTGAGTTTTTATTCTTTTAGAGACAAGGTCTCTGTGTTGCCCAGACAGGCCTCGAACTCCCAGCCTCAAGTCACAATCTCCCAAGGTGCTGCAATTACAGGTAGAGGCCTCCATGCCTGGCCATGCAGTCTATCTTTAGCCCTGGGCACGAGCATCAGCAAACAGCTCCCCAGTCTCTGAGCTCCAGGCCAGGTGCCCTTCCTGCTCTGGGCGGCGCCTCCCATGTCTCTGGTATTCAGGGCACTCTTCCTGGCATTGCCATTTCATGTGTGCTGTGTTCCTCCCCTCCCCGCCCTTGATCAGTCACAGATCTCAGCACAGAACTAAACGTTCAAGCCCATGTTTTCTGCAAACAGGATATCAGGTCTCCAAATCAGGTGTGAGTGCTCAGAGCCAGGAGAGGAGAAGCGGAGGGGAGGAGGTTGCCCCAAATCCTGAGTGCAGGTGAGCTCCAGGTCCTGTGAGCTGGTGTGAAGAGCCACCCAGGAGGGACAGGGCTGGGGCCATGTCAACCTCAGATGTCCTTGAGGTAGTGGCTTTTCCAACGTCGTATTGAGGTCAGTGTAAAAATGCCTGTCCAGTGGTGTCATAATTCTTCAGACATTTCCCTCTGTCTTCATCTAGCCTTCAGCACGTTCCTTGGCCTCAGAGGGAGGCATCTTCCTTCCATGCGTCTTTGACGGGAGTTAAACTTGATACAGTACCCTTTGTTTTTGGCCCTCCCCTTGTTGATTTCCCCTGTCTCAATCTCCCAACATCCATCTTTTAATTTTCCCTCTCATTTTGGTCTTAACAGTATTCTCTAATTGTTGATGTCCTATAATGTTCTTCTGATCGCTGGTATATTCCTTTATTTCGTGTCTTCACTCTTTGTTGAAGATCAATATTTGAAACATACTTGCTTGCTTTTGTAAAATGTTCCTTCCCCTAATGCCACTATAGCTGTTTCTTTTCTCAAAGAAACATCTTTTCACATCTTCTCAGGTATGGAAAGTGAACTTGAAAGGTATGAAACGATAGTCACACAGGATATCTTTAGGAAATTCCCATTCATCCATGCGTCAGTTTTAAGTCTCAGGGAATGACCCTGCCTGTCCACATAAGGGACCTGGGACTGGGATGAGTTAGAAACTCGGCGCAACCACCTGCCTGAAAATAGAGATGAACGTAGGCGCTGCCCCAGTAGCAAATGTTGCATAATTTGAATTTTGGAATGAAATTGGCCTAAAGTCAAACTGTAATCTGAGTTTCTATGAAATGGAGACTGCTTAATCATACCTCACATATCTAGCATTTGGAACATAAACAAGATCTAAAACTTAACCGGAAAGCAATGCAGGTGACGGGCTGAAGTTTAGAAACTGGATGCGAATGTAAGAAAGTAACACTCCATTTGAAGATAACTGACTCAGGGAGACTTAAGCTGGAGAGGATCCCTGAAGGGCCAACTCAGAAGTAACATGCAAAGGAATGAATGAAGGAATGTATGTGAGCAAGCCTCCCACAGCCTCTTCCTTCCATGCCAAGAGCAGAGATTTCTTACAAGAGTGGAACTTTTTTAATGTAATGAGCCTGGGGAAGATTTCACATACAACCCAAACTTCTGTCCGCCTGGCCTGGCCTTCATTTTTCTGCCTTCTCGCCTCACGTGCTGCCTTCTTCTCTTCTGACTCTGCCTTCCTCTTTTCTCGGCTTCCGGCCTTTTGCCTTCCAGCCTTTCTGGCCTTCTGACCTTCTACTTTGTTCCTTTCTGGCTGCTGCCGTCTGGCCTGGCCTTCTGCCTTCTGGCCTTGCCTTCTTGCCTCCACACCTTCTGCATTTGGCCCTCTGGCTTTATTTACTTCTGCCTTCTGACCATCTGACTTGGCCTTCTGCCTTCTGATGATCTGATCTGGCTTTCTGCCTTCTGGCCTGGCCTTCTGCATTCTGGCCTCCGGTCATTCAGGCCTTCTGCCTCTGGCCTCTGGCCTTCTGCTTTCTAGCCATGTGGCCTACCGCCATCTGGCCTGGCCTTCTGCGTTCTTGCCTTCTGGCTTTCTGGAGCTCTGGCATGATGTCTTCCTTTTGGTGTTCTGTCTTCTGGCCTGGACTTGTGCCTTCCCGCATTCTGGCTCTCTGGCCTGGCCTTTTGTTTTCTGGCAGTCTTCTCTCTGGCCTGGCCTCTGGTTTTCTGCCTTCTGGCTTTCTGCCCATCTGGCCTGGTCTTTGGCCTTCCGTCCTCCTGTCCTTCCTTCTAACCTCCTTGTCCATCCTCCTTTCTGTGTTCTCCTTTTGGTGTTCTGCCCTCTGGCCTGGGCTCCTGCGTTTTCGCCTGGAGTTCTATTTTCTCACCTACTGACCTTCAGGCCTTTGTCCCTGGTCTTCTGCCCTCTGGTCTTCTGGCCTGGCCTTCTTCCTTCTGGTCTTCTGCTTTCTGGCCTGGCCTTCTGTTTTCTGTCCTTCTGCCTTCTGTCCTTTTCCCTTCTGGCCCTCTGCCTTCTGGCCTTCTGGCTTTTGTCCTTCTGGCCTTCTGCTTTCTTGTCATTTGCCCTTCTGCCCCTGGCCTGGCCTTCTGCATTCTGGCCTCCTGGCCTTCTGGCTTATGGCCTTCTGTCCTCTGGTCTTTTTTTTGTGTGCCTTGTAGCCTTCTGCCTTCTGGCCTGGCCTTCTGCCTTCTGGCCTTCTGCCTTCCGCTCATCTGGCCTGGCCTTCTGGCTTTTTGGCGCTCCGGCCTGACCATCTACTATCTTTCTGTTGTTGTTCTGGCTTCTTGGCTTATCTTCTGTATTCTTGCCTGGCCTTCTGTATTTTGTTCCTGCCTAATGACCTTCTGGCCTTCTTCCCTGGCTTTTTGGCCTCCTGCCATCTGACCTTGGGGCCTGGCCTTCTGCTCTCTGGCCTTCTGCTTTTTGGCCTTGTGTCCTGGTCTTTGCCTTCTGAGATCTGGCCTTCTGTCTTCTGGGTAGCTGACTGGGCCTTTGGCCTTCTCATCTTCTTGTTTCCTTCCTGGCCTTCTGCTGGCTGTTCTTCTGGCCTTCTGCCCTCTGGCCTGTGTTTCTGGTCTTGCCTTCTTTCTGACTTCTGGCCTTTTCTGGCCTGGCTTTTTCTTTCCTGGCTCTCTTTTCTCTAGCTTGGCCTTCTGTGTTGTGTCCTTCTAGCCTTCTGACTTTCAGCCTGCTCACCTCTGTCCATCTGGCTTGGGCTTCTGCCTTCTTGCCTGGCCTTTGCTTGCTGGCCTTCTGGCCTTCTGCCTTCAGGAATTCTGGCCTTTTGGACTGGCCTTATGTTTTTCTGGCCCTCTTCTCTCTGGCCTGGCCTCTGGCCCTCTGCCTTCTGGTCTTCTGCCCATCTGGCCTAGCCTTTTGCCTTCTTGACTTGTCTTTTGTTTTCTGGCCTCTGACCTGCTGTCTTCTGACCTTCTGACCTTCTGTCTTGGCCTTCTGGATTTCTTCCCTGGTCTTTTTGCTTCTGGCCTTCTTCCCTGGCTTTCTGCCTGCTGGCCTTCTGGCCACGTGACCTGACCTTCTACCCTCTGGCCTTCTGGTCTGGCCTTTTGCCATCTTGCATTCTGTCTTGGTCTTCTGCCCTCTGGAAGTCTGACCAGGCCTTTGGCCATCTCACCTTCTTGCTTCCTTCCTGGCGTTCTGCTTGCTGGTCTTCTGGCCTTCTTGCTTCTTGGTGCTCCGGCATGGCCATCTGTCTTTCTTTCAGTGTTCTGTCTTCTGACTTGGCCTTCTGACTTTTGGCATTCTTGCCTTATGGCCTGGTCTTTTGTTTTCTGGCCTCCATCTCTCTGGCCTAGCCTCTGGCCTTCTGCTCATTTGGCTTGGCTTTCAGCCTTCTGTTTTTCTTTCTTCTGGCCTTCCTCCTTCTAACCTTCTGGCCTTCTGGCTTTCTGGCACTCTGGCTTGGCCTTCTTCCTGTTGGTGTTCTCTCTTGTGGTCTGACCTTCTGCCTTCTTGCCTCATTTTCTGTTTTCTGGCTTTCTTCCGTTGTCTACTTTTTTCTGGCCTTCTTCCCTGGCCTTCTGCATTCTTTCCTGGTGTTCTGTTTTCTGGCCTTCTGGCCTGCTGCCCACTGACCTTCTGACATTCTTCCCTGACCTTCTGCCTCCTGGCCTTCTGGCCTGATATTTTGCCTTCTGGCTATGTGGCCAGGCCTCCAGCCCGCTCACCTTCTTGTTTCCTTTCTGCCCTTCTGCTTGCTGGTCTTCTAACTTTCTACCTTCTGGCCTTCTGGCATGGCTTTTCCTTTTCTTCCCTCTGACCTGGCCTTGTGGCTTTCTGTCTTCTGGCCGTCTGGCCTGGCATTCTGTCTTCTAGCATGGCTTTCTGCCGTCTGCCGTTCTGGCCTCTGTCTTCTCTCCTGGTCTTCCGCTTTCTTACCCCTTATAGGTTCTGGCCTTTTAGCCTGGTCTTCTGCCTTCTTACCTTCTGGCTTTCTGCCTCCTGGCCTTTGGCCTTTTGCCTATTTAGCCTTTTTGTTTGTTTTCTTTCTTTTTTTTTTTTTTTCTCCTGGCTTTCTCCCTTTTGGATTTCTGGCTCTCGGACTTTTGGTCTTCTGGACTGGCCGCCTTCTTATCGCCGTTCTGGCCTCCTAGCTTTCAGCCTGCTGACCTCTGGCCACTCGGCCTCGGCTTTTGCCTTCTTGCCTGGCCTTCTGCTTGTTGGCCTTCCAGCCCTCTGCCTTCTGGCATTCCTGCCTTCTTGCCTGGTCTTTTGTTTTCTGGCCCTCTTCTCTCTGGCCTGGCCTCTGGCCTTCTGGCTTCTGTTGTTCTGCTCATGTGGCCTGGCCTTTTGCCTTCTGGCCTTCTGGCTTTGGCTTTCTTTTGGCTTTGGCCTTCTGCTTTCTGGCCATCTGGCCTGTCCTTCTGCCTCCTGGCCGCCTGCCTTCTTCCTTTTGGCCTTTGGCTTAATGGTGCTCTGCCTGGCCTTCCTCCTCCTGTTCTGCCTTCTTGCCTTGCCTTTTGTTTTCTGGTCATCTGGCATGTTGTTTTCTGGCCTCCTGTTTTCTGACCCAGTGCTCTGTTTTCTGGTCTTCTGGCCTGCAACCTTTCGTTCCTCTGTCCTTCTTCTGGCCTTCAGGCTTTCTGGCGCTCCAGCTTGGCCTTCTTCCTTTCAGTGTGTTGTTTTCTGGCCTGGCTTTCGCCCTTCTTGCCTGGCTTTCTGTTTTCTGGCCTTGTGGCCTGCTTCCTATTTACCTTCTGGCCTTCCTCCCCGGTCTTCTGCCTCTGGCCATCTTGCCATCTGCCTTCCGGCTGTCTGGCCGGGCCTTTGGCCTTCTCACTTTCTTCCTTCCTTCCTCTGCTGGCTTGGCCTCCGCTTGCTGGTCTTCTGGCCTCCTGTCTCCTGGCCTGTTTCTCTGGCCTGGCCTTCTGCCTTCTGGCCTTTTGACTTTTGTCTTCTGGAATTCTATCTTCTTGCCTTTGCCTTTCTGGCTCACTGGCCTGGCCTTCTTTCTTCTGGTCTTCTGCCATCTGGCCTGGCCTTCTGCTTTCTGGGCATCTGACCTGCTGCCTTCTGGCCTTGTGTCCTGGCCTTCTGCCTTATTCCCTGGTCCTGTGCCTTCTTACTGTTTGCCTGTTGGCTTTCTGACCTGGCCTCCTGCATTCGGGCCTTCTGCCCATTTGGCCTGGCCTTCTGACTTTGACCTCCTGACCTTCTGTCTTCTTGGCTCTGGCTTTCTGGCTCTCTGGCCTGTCCTTTCTTCTGGCCTTCTGTCTTCTGGCCTCCTGACTTTTTGGAACTCCGGGCCTTCTTTTGTTTGGTGTTCTGTCCTCTGGCCTGACTTTATGCTTTCTTGCCTTGCCTTCTGTTTTCTGGCCTTCTGGCCTGCTGTCTTCTGGCCTTGTGCCTTCTTGCTTTCTGGCTTGGCCTTCTGCTTTCTGGCATTCTGTCCTGCTCTTCTGCCTTCTGGCCATCTGGCCTTCTGCTTGCTGATCTTCTGGCCGTCTGGCTTCTGGTTTGGCCTTCAGGCATTCTGATCTTCTGGACTGACCTATTGTTTTCTGGCCCTATTCCTTCTGGCCTGGCCTCCTGGCTTTCTGCCTTCTGGCCTTCTTGGCAAGCCTTCTGGCCTGGCCTTTTGCCTCCTAACATTCTGGCCTTCTGACCTGGCCTTCCTGCTCTTTCTTTTGGTACAGTACCTGTTCAGGTCTTTTGCCTGTTTTTTTCCCGATTGGGTACTCTACCTTTTTCTTATTGGTAAGTGTTCTTTATATATTCTGGATATTAGTTCTTGGTTGAAGATATTATTGCTAATATGTTCTCCATTCTGTAGGTCGCTCTCTCATTCTCCTAATGGTGATATTTGTTGGACAGATATTCTCATTTGTAATATTATACATTTTATTTCTTTTTTCTTGCAACAGAATAGAATTTTCTTAAGGATATTTAAATGAAGAAAACAGCATCTTCCAGTGGATGAAGGGGTTTGAGCAGAGGGAGGGAGGTGGGAATGTCAGGACCTTGGAGGACACAGGTGTCACCTGACCCTCAGGGATGTGTAAGAATCTGGAGCCGGGGGGGAGGCTGCAGGAGTTTTGGTTGGGACAATCATGGAGGCTTTCCAAAGCCATGCTGTGGAGTTGGTCTTCCTTCCTGAAGTCCACAGAGAGCTGAAGTTTTGAGCAAGGGCTGTCAAGACCAGAGCTGGGGTTAGGATTATTCATTCAACAGCAAATGCCTGATGTGGTGAAGTGGAGTCAGAGAGAGCCCCGCCTAGAAAGACTTGGGGCAGCCTCATAGAGAGGGCTTAGCACTCTTTCTCCCCAAAGGCATATAGGCTGGGGATGGGGTGTGGAGACACATTCATGGATGCTGTGTCTTTGAGGATAATGCCACAGCCCTCTCTGGCTCTGACTCAGTCTAGAGCTGTCTTTCTGCTCTATGGAAAAGCTCAGAGAACAAGCAGATGAGTCAGAGGTTCACAGGGCAATCCTTCATCCATCAGTGCTCTGGTAGCATTGGAGGAGATGGGGCAAGTCTGCCAAACTCCTCTCGCTGAAATCTAAACATCTCAGAACCCAGATAGGGACATGGAAATCATACGTTTTATTTTGAAAAATATCATCACTCTTCTAAAAATATTTAAGGTGACTAACAAAATAATAGCAGTAACATCTGTACTGTATCCTTAGGCCAGACCCCATACTGGTCATTATGGTAGGAGACGCACTTGGAGCTATGCACAGAGAGGATGCCAAAAGCAGAGGCATGTGATGGAAAATAAGGCAGGAGCTCAAAGAGCCTGTGGTGGGGAGTTGTATGTGTCCACCTGGCCAGGCTATAGCACCCAGTTACTCAATCCAACACTCATCTAGGTGTTGCTCTCAAGGGATTTTGTAGATGGGCTAACATCTACTATCAGTTGACTTAAGATAAGGAGATTACCTTCAGTAAACTGAATAGGCCCCATTTGATCAGTTAAAAGGCCTAAAGAGTGGAACTGAGGTTTCTCTGAGGAAGAAGAAATTCTTCCCCAAGACTGCAGCATCATCAGCTCCCGCCTGAGCACTTGCAGCCTGCTGACCCGCCCTGAAGATGTCGGAATTGGCCAGCCCCACAATTTCATGAGCAGATACATTAAAGTAAGTGTTTTTTAATATCTCTCTCTTTTTTTTATGTCTCTCTCTACCTCTACCTCTACTTCTACCTCTTTATCTCCATCTGTACCTCCGTCTTCATCACCATCTCTATCATCTCTATCTCTGTCTCCATCTCTATCTCTAAGTGTGGTTTCATATCTCTGTCTACATATCCTGTTCTTCCTGTTTCTCTGGAGACTGCAGGCGAATACTTAAAGCCAAGGTCAATGGAGCAGTGGACAATGAGGACCAGTTCTCTGACCTTAGTGTCTTCTTCAGTTTCTCTCTCTTACTCTGCTGTAGCTACAAAGACCCTCTTTCTGGTCTTCAAATGTTCCAAGCATGTTGTAGCTGCCAGACTTTGGCACTTGTTCCCATCACCCAGACAGCTCTTCCTCACAGCCTGAGCATCCACTTCATCTAGGGGTCTGCATAGAAGCCACCTCAGGGAGAGGTCTCCCCTGGTGGCTCGAACCTACAATATCCATCACCATCATCCTGTCTTTACTCAGATAGTTTTCTTCCCAGTGCTTATCACTGCTGGCTAGTAGATAGCTTTTATTTATTTATTTATCTATTTTTTATTTATTTATACCCAGGCTGGAGTGTAGTGGCATTTTCTTGGCTCACCGCAGCCTCTGTCTCCCAGATTCAAGTGATTCTCCTGCCTCAGCCTCCTGAGTAGCTGGGATTATAGGTGAGTGCCACCATGCCCAGCTAATTTTGGTATTGTTATTTTTATTTATTTTTTGTTATAATTTAAGTTCTAGGGTACATGTGCACAATGTGCAGGTTTGTTACATATGTATACATGTGCCGTGTTGCTGTGCTGCACCCATTAACTGGTCATTTACATTAGGTATCTCCTAATGTAACATATCTCCTAACATATCTCCTAATGCTATCCCTCCCCTCTCTCCCCACCCAACGACAGGCCCTGGTGTGTGATGTTCCCCACCCTGTGTCCAAGTGTTCTCATTGTTCAGTTCCCGCCTATGAGTGAGAACATGTGTTTTGTTTTCTGTCCTTGTGATAGTTTGCTCAGAATGATGGTGTCCAGCTTCATCCATGTCCCTACAAAGGACATGAACTCATCCTTTTTTATGGCTGCATAGTATTCCATGGTGTATATGTGCCACATTTTCTTAATCCAGTCTGTCATTGATGAGCATTTGGGTTGGTTCCAAGTCTTTGCTATTGTGAATAGTGCCGCAATAAGCATACGTGTGCATGTGTCTTTATAGTAGCATGATTTATAATCCTTTGGGTATATACCCAGTAATGGGATGACTGGGTCAAATGGCATTTCTAGTTCTAGATCCTTGAGGAATCACCATACTGTTTTCCATAATGGTTGAACTAGTTTACAGTCCCACCAACAGTGTAAAAGTGTTCCTATTTCTCCACATCCTTTCCAGCACTGTTGTTTCCTGACATTTTACCATCTGACTGGTGTGAGGTGGTATCTCACTGTGGTTTTGATTTGCAATTCTCTGATGGCCAATGATGATGAGCATTTTTTCATGTGTCTGTTGGCTGCATAAATGTCTTCTTTTGAGAAGTGTCTGTTCATATCTTTTGCCCACTTTTTGATGGGTTGTTTTGATTTTTTCTTGTAAATTTGTTTAAGTTCTTTGTAGATTCTGGATATTAGCCATTTGTCGGATGGATAGATTGCAAAAAATTTCTCCTGTTCTGTAAGTTGCCTGTTCACTCTGATGCTAGTTTCTTTTGCTGTGCACAAGCTCTTTAGTTTAATGATCCCATTTGATATTTTGGCTTTTGTTGCCATTGCTTTTGGTGTTTTAGACATGAAGTCATTGCCCATGCCTGTGTCCTGAATGGTATTTCCTAGGTTTTCTTCTAGGGTTTTCATGATTTTCAGTCTAACATTTAAGTCTTTAATCCATTTTGAATTAAGTTTTGTATAAGATGTAAGGAAGGGATCCAGTTTCAGCTTTCTACTTATGGCTAGCCAGTTTTCCCAGCACCATTTATTAAATAGGGAATCCTTTCCCTATTCCTTGTTTTTGTCAGGTTTTTCAAAGATGAGATGGTTGTAGATATGTGGTATTATTTCTGAGGGCTCTGTTCTGTTCCATTGGTCTGTATCTCTGTTTTGATACCAGTACAATGCTGTTTTGGTTACTGCAGCCTTGTAGTATAGTTTGAAGTCAGATAGTGTGATGCATCCAGCTTTGTTCTTTTGGTTTAGGATTGTCTTGACAATGGGGGCTCTTTTTTGGTTCCATGTGAACTTTAATATAGTTTTTTTTTTTCGGATTCTGTGAAGAAAGTCATTGGTAGCTTGATGGGGATAGCATTGAATCTATAAATTACCTTGGGCAATATGGCCATTTTCATGATATTGATTCTTCCTATCCATACGCATAGAATGTTTTTCCATTTGTTTGTGTCCTCTTTTATTTCATTGAGCAGTGGTTTGTAGTTCCTCCTTGAAGAGGTCCTTCATATCCCTTGTAAGTTGTATTCCTAGATATTTTATTCTCTTTGAAGCAATTGTGAATGGGAGTTCACTCATGATTTGGCTTTCTGTTTGTTATTGGTGTGTAGGAATGTTTGTGATTTTTGCACATTGATTTTGCATCCTGAGACTTAGCTGAAGTTGCTAATCAGCTTAAGGAGATTTTGGCTTGAGACTGTTGGGTTTTCTAAATATACAATCATGTCATCTGCAAACAGGGGCAATTTGACTTCCTCTTTTCCTAATTGAATACCCTTTATTTCTTTCTCTTGCCTGATTGCACTGGCCAGAACTTCGAACACTATGTTGCAATAGGAGTGGTGAGAGAGGGAATCCCTGTCTTGTGCCAGTTTTCAAAGGGAATGCTTCCAGTTTTTGCCCATTCAGTATGATATTGGCTGTGGGTTTGTCATAAGTAGCTCTTATTGTTTTGAGATACATTCCATCAATACCTAGTTAATCAAGAGTTTTTAGCAAGAAGTGCTGTTGAATTTTGTCAAAGGCCTTTTCTGCATCTATTGAGATAATCATGTGGTTTTTGTTTTTGGTTCTGTTTATTATGGATTACCTTTATTGATTTGCATATGTTGAACCAGCCTTGCATCCCAGGGATGAAACCCACTTGGTTGTGGTGGATAAGCTTTTTGATGTGCAGCTGGATTTGGTTTGCCAGAATTTTATTGAGGATTTTTGAATCAATATTCATCAAAGATATTGGCCTAAAATTCTCTTTTTTTGTTGTGTCTCCACCAGGCTTTGGTATCAGGATGATGCTGGCCTCATCACACGAGTTAGGGAGGATTCCCTCTTTTTCTATTGATTGAAATAGTTTCTGAAGGAATGATACCAGCTCCTCTTTGTACCTCTGGTAGAATGCAGCTGTGAATCTGTCTGGTCCCGGACTTTTTTTGGTTGATAAGCTATTAATTATTGGCTCAAAATTTGAGAGCCTGTTATTGGTCTATTCAGGGATTCAGCTTCTTCCTAGTTTAGTCTTGGGAGGGTGTATGTGACCAGGAATTTATTCATTTCTTCTAGATTTTCTAGTTTATTTGTGTAGAGGTGTTTATAGTATTCTGTGATGGTAGTTTGTATTTCTGTGGGATCAGTGGTTATATCCCCTTTATCATTTTTTTATTGTATCTATTTGATTCTTCTCTCTTTTCTTCATTATTAGTCTTGATAGTCTATCAATTTTGTTGATCTTTTCAAAAAAACAGCTACTGGATCCATTGATTTTTTTGAAGGGGTTTTTGTGTGTCTATCTCCTTCAGTTCTGCTCTGATCTTAGTTATTTCTTGCGTTCTGCTAGCTTTTGAATGTGTTTCCTCTTGCTTCTCTAGTTCTTTTAATTGTGATGTTAGGGTGTCAATTTTAGATCTTTCCAGCTTTCTCTTGTGGGCATTTATTGCTATAAATTTCCCTCTACACACTGCTTTAAACGTGTCCCGGAGATTCTGGTATATTGTGTCTTTGTTCTCATTGGTTTCAAAGAACATCTTTTTTTTTAAAATTAATTATTTAATTAATTAATTATTATTATTATACTTTAAGTTCTAGGGTACATGTGCATAACGTGCAGGTTTGTTACATATGTATACTTGTGCCATGTTGGTGTGCTGCACCCTTCAACTCATCACCCATCAACTCATCAGCACCCATCAACTCATCATTTACATCAGGTATAACTCCCAATACAATCCCTCCCCCCTCCCCCCTCCCCATGATAGGCCCAGGTGTGTGATGTTCCCCTTCCAGAGTCCAAGTGATCTCATTGTTCAGTTCCCACCTATGAGTGAGAACATGCAGTGTTTGGTTTTCTGTTCATGTGATAGTTTGCTAAGAATGATGGTTTCCAGCTGCATCCATGTCCCTACAAAGGACACAAACTCATCCTTTTTTATGGCTGCATAGTATTCCGTGGTGTATATGTGCCACATTTTCTTAATCCAGTCTGTCACTGATGGACATTTGGGTTGATTCCAAGTCTTTGCTATTGTGAATAGTGCCGCAATAAACATACGTGTGCATGTGTCTTTATAGCAGCATGATTTATAATCCTTTGGGTATATACCCAGTAATGGGATGGCTGGGTCATATGGTACTTCTAGTTCTAGATCCTTGAGGAATCGCCATACTGTTTTCCATAATGGCTGAACTAGTTTACAATCCCACCAACAGTGTAAAAGTGTTCCTATTTCTCCACATCCTCTCCAGCACCTGTTGTTTCCTGGCTTTTTAATGATTGCCATTCTAACTGGTGTGAGATGGTATCTCATTGTGGTTTTGATTTGCATTTCTCTGATGGCCAGTGATGACGAGCATTTTTTCATGTGTCTGTTGGCTGTATGAATGTCTTCTTTTGAGAAATGTCTGTTCATATCCTTTGCCCACTTTTTGATGGGGCTGTTTGTTTTTTTCTTGTAAATTTGTTTGAGTTCTTTGTAGGTTCTGGATATTAGCCTTTTGTCAGATGAATAGATTGCAAAAATTTTCTCCCATTCTGTAGGTTGCCTGTTCACTCTTATGGTAGCTTCTTTTGCTGTGCAGAAGCTCTTTAGTTTAATTAGATCCCATTTGTCAATTTTGGCTTTTGCTGCCATTGCTTTTGGTGTTTTAGACATGAAGTCCTTGCCCATGCCTATGTCCTGAATGGTACTACCTAGGTTTTCTTCTAGGGTTTTTATGGTATTAGGTGTAACATTTAAGTCTCTAATCCATCTTGAATTAATTTTCATATAAGGAGTAAGGAAAGGATCCAGTTTCAGCTTTCTACTTATGGCTAGCCAATTTTCCCAGCACCATTTATTAAATAGGGAATCCTTTCCCCATTTCTTGTTTCTCTCAGGTTTGTCAAAGATCAGATAGCTGTAGATGTGTGGTATCATTTTTGAGGATTGTATTCTGTTCCATTGGTCTATATCTCTGTTTTGGTACCAGTACCATGCTGTTTTGGTTACTGTAGCCTTGTAGTATAGTTTGAAGTCAGGTAGCGTGATGCCTCCAGCTTTGTTCTTTTAACTTAGGATTGTCTTTGCAATGCGGGCTCTTTTTTGGTTCCATATGAACTTTAAAGCAGTTTTTTCCAATTCTGTGAAGAAAGTCATTGGTAGCTTGATGGGGATGGCATTGAATCTATAAATAACCTTGGGCAGTATGACCATTTTCACGATATTGATTCTTCCTATCCATGAGCATGGCATGTTCTTCCATTTGTTTGTGTCTTCTTTTATTTCACTGAGCTGTGGTTTGTAGTTCTCCTTGAAGAGGTCCTTTACATCCCTTGTAAGTTGGATTCCTAGGTATTTTATTCTCTTTGAAGCAATTGTGAATGGAAGTTCATTCATGATTTGGCTCTCTGTTTGTTTGTTACCGGTGTATAAGAATGCTTGTGATTTTTGCAATTTAATTTTGTATCCTGAGACTTTGCTGAAGTTGCTTATCAGCTTAAGGAGGTTTTGGGCTGAGAGAGTGGGGTTTTCTAAATATACAATCATGTCATCTGCAAAGAGGGACAATTTGACTTCTTCTTTTCCTAACTGAATACCCTTTATTTCTCTCTCTTGCCTGATTGCCCTAGCCAGAACTTCCAACACTATGTTGAATAGGAGTAGTGAGAGAGAGCATCCCTGTCTTGTGCCAGTTTTCAAAGGGAATTTTTCCAGTTTTTGCCCCAAAGAACATCTTTATTTCTGCCTTCATTTCGTTATGTACCCAGTTATGTACTTCAGGAGCAGGTTGTTCAGTTTCCATGTAGCTGAACAGTTTTTAGTGCATTTCTTAATCCTGAGTTCTAATTTGATTGCACTGTGGTCTAAGAGACAGTTTGTTATAATTTCTGTTATTTTGCATTTGCTGAGGAGTGCTTACTTCCAACTATGTGGTCAATTTTGGAATAAGTGCGATGTGGTGCTGAGACGAATGTATATTCTGTTGATTTGGGGTGGAGAGTTCTGTATATGTCTATTAGGTCTGCTTGGTGCAGAACTGAGTTCAAGTACTGGATATCCTTGTTAACTTTCTGTCTCGTTGATCTGTTTTATGTTGACAGTGGGGTGTTAAAATCTCCCATTATTGTTGTGTTGGAGTTTAAGTCTCCTTGTAGGTCTCTAAGGACTTCCTTTATGGATCTGGGTGCTCCTGTATGGGGTGCGTATGTATTTAGGACAGTTAGCTCTTCTTGTTGAATTGATCCCTTTGCCATTATGTAATGGCCTTCTTTGTCTCTTTTGATCTTTGTTCCTTTAAAATCTGTTTTATCAGAGTCTAGCATTGCGACCCCTGTTTTGTTTTGTTTTTTTCTTTTTTTGCTTCCATTTGTTTGGTGTATCTTCCTCCATCCCTTTATTTTTAGCCTATGTGTGTCTCTGCATGTGAGATGGGTCTCCTGAACACAGCACACTGATGGGTCTTGACTCTTTATCCAATTTGCCAGTCTGTGTCTTTTAACTGGAGCATTTAGCCCATTAACATTTAAGGTTAATATTCTTATGTGTGAATTTGATCCTGTAATTATGATGTTAGCTGGTTATTTTACATGTTAGTTGATGCAGTTTCTTCCTAGCATCAATGGTCTTTACAATTTGGCATGTTTTTGCACTGGCTGGTACCAGTTGTTCCTTTCCATGTTTAGTGCTTTCTTCAGGAGCTCTTGTAAGGCAACCCTGGTGGTGACAAACTCTCTCAGTATTTGCTAGTCTGTAAAGGATTTTATTTCTCCTTCACTTATGAAGCTTAGTTTGGCTGGATATGAAATTCTGGGTTGAAAATTCTTTTCTTAAGAATGTTGACTATTGAGCCACCCTCTCTTCTGGCTTGTAGAGTCTCTGCTGAGAGATTCGCTGTTAGTCTGATGAGCTTCCCTTTCAAAGGGAACTTTGAACTTATCAAAGTCATTCTCTGTCCAACTTTGTTCCATCACTGGCGAGGAGCTGCATTCCTTTGGAGAAGAAGAGGTGCTCTGATTTTTAGAATTTTCAGCTTTTCTGTTCTGGTTTCTCCCCATCTTTGTGGTTTTATCTACCCTTGGTCTTTGATGATAGTGACGTACAGATGGAGTTTTGGTGTGGATGTCCTTTTTATTTGTTAGTTTTCCTTCTAACAGTCAGGACCCTCGGCTGCAGGTCTGTTTGAGTTTGCTGGAGGTCTACTCCAGACCCTGTTTGCCTGGGTTTCACCAGTGGAGACTGCAAAACAGCAAATATGGCAGAATGACTAAAGTTGCTGCCTGATCCTTCATCTGGAAGCTTCGTCTCTGAGGGGCACCTGGCTGTACGAGGTGTCAGTTGGCCCCTACTGGGAGACGTCTCCCAGTTAGGCTACTCGGGAGTCAGGAACCCACTTGAGGAGGCTGTCTGTCCATTCTCAGATCTCAAACTCCATGTGGGAGAACCCCTACTCTCTTCAAAGCTGTCAGGGATGTTTAAGTCTGCAGAAGTTTCTGCTGCCTTTTGTTCAGCTATGCCCTGCCCCCAGAGGTGGAGTCTACGGAGGCAGGCAGGCCTCCTTGAGCAGCAGTGGGCTCTACCATGTTTGAGCTTTCCAACCATGTTGTTTACCTACTCGAGCTTCAGCAATGGTGGACGCCCCTCCCCCAGCCTCGCTGTCACCTTGCAGTTCAATCTCAAGCTGCTGTGCTAGCAGTGAGTGAGGCTCCATGGGCATGGGGCCCTCAGAGCCAGGTGTGGGATATAATCTCCTGGTGTGCCATTTGCTAAGATCATTGGAAAAGCTCAGTATTAGGGTGGGAGTGTCCTGATTTTCCAGGTACTGTCTGTCACGGCTTCCCTTGGCTAGGAAAGGGAATTTCCCAAACCCTTGCCCTTCCCGGGTGAGGTGATGCCCTGCCCTGCTTCGGCTCACACTCCATGGGCTGCATCCACTGTCCAACCAGCCCCAGTGAGATGAACCCGGTACCTCAGTTGGAAACGCAGAAATCACCCGTCTTCTGCATCACTCATGTTGGGAGCTGTAGACTGGAGCTGTTCCTATTCGGCCTAATTTTTGTATTTTTAGTAGAGGCGGGGTTTCTCTATGTTGGCCAGGTTGGTCTTGAGCTCCTGACCTCAAGTGGTCCACCTGCCTCAGCCTCCAAAAGTGCTGGGATTACAGGTGTGACCCACTGCACCACACCATAGCTTTGTTTTAATTGTCTCTTGCTCACTGGAATAGAAGCTTCACAAGAGCAGAGATATACTTTTTATCTCTCACCTCTTAGACCTCAGCACAGTGCCTGCCACAGAGTGGGCCCTCAGTGGGTTCCAGATTGTGGTGGGTTTTGACTGGTGGGCTCAGTAATTGTAAGGAGTTGAAAGCAGATTAACCACCTGATATCCTCCTGGCAGCCATGGACTCCTGGAGAGACACCTTGGAGGGAACCTGCGAAAAGATACCAGCAAGAAACAACTCGGAGGTACCTGAAAGTTTTTCCTTATCTCTGATCCACGTTGCCTGGCCACGTTGTTCATAAAGAAGGCCTTATGACACATCTCATAAAAGCAACCCTAGCCTCTCGATCACTTGGCAATTTGGGGGAGGAAAATCAGACACTGAAAATGAAAGTGCACAGTGGTAATATATGGTATCATATCCATCATTCTTTACAGCAACAAGAACGATGGCCTTTGGGAAGCAGCAGTTGCACCTAAAAGATAGGCAGTTTAGACATGTCTTGATAGAGAAGAATTACCCATCTCACCCTCATCCCCCCACATCCCCATCCTGATCCCAAGGAATGGCAGAATTACAAAGAAATCAAATGCAGGGCAGATTTAGTAGGGATTCAAGGCTTTGGTGCTAATAACAAGATGAAGTTTTAGTCTACCAGGTATCAGCATATTCTCAGTCTGGGCGAGGGTGTGGCTGCCCGTTAGACAGGACTTGGTGGGATATGGGAGGACTCACTTGCCTCTAATAGCGCTCAATAATTTGTCCAGGGTGCAGAACTGGGGCCATGCAGGCCTAATTAGCGTTGACAAATAGCAGTCCCAGGTGATGGTTCTTACACTTGGCTTCTGTGTGAGAGTGAGTTTATTTTGAATTAATGAAGCTGGAGTGGGAATAGATATCTAGAAATTACAAACATAAGCTTATGAGAGCCAGTTGATAACATAAGCAAGTGAAGCAAGGTTTAAAGCAATAGAGAGTAGTGGGGATTGTGGTTAACCTGAAGGTGCAAACCCCACCTAAAGCAAGAAGCCACCACTCAGTTTCAGCTGTTTGAGGCCAAGTGGGAGTGTGAGACTGGTGTTTCCAATCAGAATTTATGGGAGGAGCTAAAAAAAAAAAAAAACCTCTTTTATGTGGGATCTCTTGATTTTAAATATTGGCAGCTAATTTTAAAATGTTCTAGACTAATCCCTTATCTTAAGATGGGGAGTTGCAGGCCAGGCCAGAAAGGGGACGAGACTTGCTCAAAGCAGTTCAGCAACTTTGCCACAAGATAGGGATTGTAATTTCATTGCCTGACTCCTAGTTTAGTGCTCTTTCCTTTTCACTTCAGCTTGCTTTCCTCTTTAACAAAAGTCTTTAGTCTCTCATCCCTGGACCCAGAAAAGACAGGGTAAGGAAGAAATTGGCTGGGTCGGGGGATGTCTAAGCAAACAAGTCCTAAATTTTACAAGAGCATGAGATAAACACAATTATTTTAACACACTCTAACTCAGCAAAGTTCTGGATTTAGGGTACAGAAGCCAGGGACTGAGGATATCAGGACTGGAGAGTCAGGGGTGCTTTGCAAAGATGTGTGCTCCTCCTGGACCATCTGCAGTGTTCTGGGGCATCCCTTGTGGAGCACCTCTGAGCTCTGAGCCAAATGCGTCCCTTTTCCTTTTATGCTAACCAAGTTTCACAAGAACAGATCCTGTGGCCTCTGACTTCAACCACAGTAGTTGTAAGCTGTCCTTGTAGGAGTTCTCTGGAGCAGAATAATCATGCAGACCATGGAGAAAAATCCGTCAAGATATATCTGGTCTAGCCACCTATCATAACTCAACAGCGTCTTCCTTCTGCTCCCTGGCTTAGACTCCCTGAGCCCTTATCCTCCAAAGCTGGGCAAATCTTTCACGTTTGGCAATATGGGGGACACAATTTGCATTACACAAATCAACAATGTCATCTCAGAAGAGACCAAATAGGAAATAAGAGGCTTAATGGGATTTATCAATTACTGTCTAGGACCATATTTCTTTGGGAAGTGATTGTTTCACAGAATCTAATGTCTCATAGTTTCAGATTACTTCCAACCAGGACAGCCTACAAGATAGCAGTACAATCGGGAGAATTGGGCAATGTAATTATAGTATGGAAATGATGTTGATCACTCAAGCAGAGTGTAGACCTTGAATCTAAAACCTTGCTCTGTCTTCTCACCCATTTTCCATGGCTCGCACTTGAAGCTGTAGCCACCACACCCAGGAAACCTGGAGGTAAGCTCACTCCTACTTGGAAGCTAGAAGGTGGTCAAGTCCCTGTGTAGGGTGTAATAAGGTGTGGGGCAAGGGATCAGGACCAAGCAGGGACTGAGCAGTTGGGGCTAACAGGAACACCTCAGGGGTGACCCATTGCCCTAGTTTATGATGGTAACAATTTCCCAAGTACTTAATTTCCCAAGCATATACTTATGTGTGTGTGTATGTGTATGTGTGTGTGTGTATGCATATATATATAACTCCTAATTCTTGTTACATATTAACAAGACTATGTATATGTATATATGTGTGTATGTGTGCGTATGTACATATATATACACCTTCCTCCCTCTCATCTTCTTTTCTACCGCTCATCCTTTCTTTCATCCATTCATCTATCCATCATCCATCCATTATTAAATATTTTCTTACTATTTTCCTTCCTTTTCTCCTTCTTTCATTTGTTCATTCCTTCCTTCCTTCTTTCCTCCCACGCATCCTTGATTTCTTGCATCCATCTGTCCATTCATCTATACATTATCTACTCTTTGTTATTAAATCCATCCTTCCTTCCTTCCTTCCTTCCTTCCTTCCTTCCTTCCTTCCTTCCTTCCTTCCTTCCTTCCTTCCTTCCTTCTTCCCTCCCTCCTCCTTCCCTCCCTCCCTCCCTCCTTTTCATCCATTTATTTACTGAGTACCATCTCCACATGAGACAATATGTAAGGTTTTTGACGATACAGAGATGAATTATTTCAACTACTCATTGAGCATATGCTATGTGCAAACATACCTATACGTAGCTTCCAGGTATAGAAAAACTCATTATTCATATTGTTCATCAAATATTTGTGGATGATTGATAAGTTTTTTGGACTTACTACTGCTCGTCAAACCCATTTCCACTTTTACTTGAGCACACAGTTTAAACTACATTTTCAAGCCTTCCCTGCAGTGAGGTGTGACCAAAGTGACTGAATTCTAGTTAAAGGAATGTGAGCAGAAGTGATGTGGGGTAGTTCCTGACCTGGCCATAAAATGTTCCTGCTTTTTCCACAACCTTCCAGCTAGGTTTCAACACCAAGGATGACCCTGGAAGGTCACTTGTTGAAACTGGCAGAGCCATCAGGAGCCTGGGTTCTTGAATGAACCAGTGGAGCAGAGCCCTCCTTCCCTCCCCCATCCTCTGGTGCCCTGAACCTGCATTGCATCGTCAGGTAAGTAAAACCTGCACTGATTGAGTTGAGGAGAAACATGAAGGTTGTCAATTGCAACAGTTAGATAAACTTTATAACAGGTGCTGGGGGAATGAACATTCATGCAGACTTTTTTTTTGGCACCTACTACAGTCCAGGAAACATAGTGAGTGGCCAGAATGAGGCACAGCTCGCTCATTCAAACAACTCTACTAGGCTATGGGGCTGCAGAGATAGATTCATAACAATTTCCACAAACAATCATTAGGTAATTAGTATGCCCCAGTCGTGGAGTTAAACTTTGAGGACACAAAGAATAATTCATTCAAACAGGGATTAAGTTTACTACTACGTGCTTGACACCGGGTTGAGTATTAGGGAATCAAAGATAAACATAACTGTTCTCTTCAAGGGGTTCACAATCTGGTGGAAGAGCCACATCACGTCCTGGTGTTGCAAGTATGGGAAGTGTTCAAATAGAACTTTCCATGAGATTCCATGATGACCCAGGAAATTATCTCTGCTTGAGGCTGAGGGAGAAGAGGAAGGAGCATGGAAGGCTGCAATAAATGGTGGTTTTAGATCTCAGCTTTGAAGGATGAATATAAGTTTTCTAGGCAGAGAATAGTTGGAAGGGAAATCCAGGCAGAGGACACAGCATGTGCAATGGGGATGTGTCCTGGGATCAATGAAGAGTTCTGTGTGTCTGGAGCTCAGGGACAGGGGCAAGGACAGAAGCAAGTGAACAGGATGGCAGCCTGACTGTATGGCAGATGCTCTCCTCTTTCTCCCTGCAGGGTTTGTGTGACTGGACTTAGCAGGGCTAACAGGCTGAGATTAATCCCATCCTGGACTGAGGCGGGAGTAGACATTCTGTCTGATGCCTCTCCCACTGGACAAGGACTGGGGTTCATTTTAAAATGATATCTTAATGAGGAACCTCACGATGTCATCCTGCTAATATCATCCCCATTTTATGAATGAGTAAATTACTCATTCAGATGACACGGCTGTTTGAGCCCAGGTTGGCACTTAAGCCTCCAAGTGAGATTGCATTTATAATGTGCTTGTGGCCCCTGTAGAGTAGGAAAGGGGTTTCCAGATCAAACAATGAGGCAGAGGCTCTGAAAATCTCGGGGTGATTGACTATATTTGGCAGAGGCCAAGGAAGTTCCCCTTCCAAACACTAACCAGAACTAGTTCCACCTGGCACTCGTGTGTGTTTGTGTGTGTTCGTGTGTGTTCATGCGCACGTGCGCACGCCTGTGTGTGTGTGTGCATGTTTGTGTGTATGTGTAGTGTAGTGAGGGGTGTAAAGGTGGGAGAGTCGTAGCTGAGCCAGGTACAGCCTGTGCTGTGCTAGGAAGGAAGAAATCTCTCCCTGAGCCAATGTTAATATAAGCTTGGCAGGTTCTGCGCAGGCCCCCAGTTGATTATGCCAGTGAATGCTGGGGAGGAAAAGATTAAGCTGCCAGAGTGGGGTGTGAATGCACATTACACAGGGTGACTACACACACACACCCACACAGCCACACACCAACCCACACAGCAACACACCGACCCACACAGCAACACACCAACCCACACAACACACCGACCCACACAGCAACACACCAACCCACACAGCCACACACCAACCCACACAGCCACACACCGACCCACACAGTCACACTGACCCACACAGTCACACACTGACCCACACAGCCGTGCACCCACACACTCACACAGTCATACACCCACACACCAACCTACAGAGCTACACACCGACCCACACAGCAACACACCAACCCACATGGCCACACACCGACCCACACAGTCACACACCGACCCACACGGCAACATACCGACCCACACAGCCACACACTGACCCACACACCCGTGTAGCCACACACCCACACAGTCATACGTCCACACACCAACCCACCCACATAGTCACACACTGACCCACACAGCCATGCAGCAACACACCCACAGAGTCATACACCTACACACTAACCCACAGAGCTGCACACAGACCCACATACCTACCCAGCCCCACACACCCACACAGCCATACACTGACCCACATGGCCGTACCAAGGTGATCAGAGTCTGGAACACTCTTTCTATAGACTGACCGCAAATTGGATTTCCTGTCAACTCTCGCACTTGGAGTCACAGCTCAGGGTATTTGAAGAACACGCTTGGTGGGGCTCACAGAGCCATCTCGCTAATTTGGGGCAGCCCAATCTGTAGAGTTATAAAGTGTTGCTTTTCACAAGGTTACTTCGCTGGATGGGTTTTGTGCAGCTTTGAAAATAAGACTTATTCCTAACAGAGCTTTCCTCTGGGGCTGTTGTTCCATTACTGTTTTTATTATTTATTTGTATGGGTGTGACATGGTCGGGGGAGGAGAAGGGGCGTGTGTGTGTGTATGTGAGAGAGACAGAGAGAGGGAGAGACCATGGAAGCTGGTTGGCCCCATCTAAAGCATTTGTATGAAGTCTCTTCCAGAAATGTGTTTACGTGACAGACTGTATCAGATCCAGCAAGGAGAGGCTGCTTTTTGGCGAATATTATCAATTCCAAAATGTGTAATAAATACACATTTCACAAAAGCAATATGTGTTTTAAAATATAATATGTGCAGACAATCTTATAAATCACTAGCTTGACACTAGTCAGCTGGAGAGGTTTCTGGGGCAATGGTGATGTACATGTGCGTGTGTTTTTAATAATGTCAGCGTATGCATAATCTGTTTGAAAAACAACAGCCAAGCCCTTTCTACCTGCCACCTTTACAATACGCATTTACCCGGAGCCTGCTGTATCCTAGACTCCCAGGCAGATAACAAGGGGGAAAGGAAAGGAAAGGAGAAGGGAGGTGAGGAGAGGGGAGGGGAGGGGGAAAGGAAGGGGAGAGAGAGAGAGAGAGAAGAAAAGAAAAGAAGAAAGTATAAATATGAATAAGATGTGAAAGTTCCACCCATCTCAGGATATATTTCCCGGATGGACTTGACCAGCTGAGGCTTCAGATGTCAAAAAGTATGCATTTTATGGTGTTCACGCAGAGGTTTGTGTGATAATATTACATGAGGCAGAGCCACAGACTGCAAGAGAGGGGAGGGTTTCATCCGATCCCCCATGCTGACACACCCATGGAGCCTCATGCTGTCATGGTGTGTTAAGGGCTAAATGTCAACCTAGAGTATACATTTTCTGCCCTTTGTCAGTTGGTGATACCCTTTGGATTTTTTTCATGCCCACTTTAGTGTTTCATGGTTGAATGTCACTTTCCTGGTATAGGTAGTAGTGGTCACAATGGGATTTCTGACTCACAGTTATCCTCTACTGGATCCCTTAACCTCTTCAAGGAGTTCCATGGGCCTCATCACCTCGTGGGTACTGCCTCACAGAGCATCAGTATTCTAACCCTAACCCACGGTTGTCTACCTATCCTCCCGCCCCACCAGAACTAGCAAAGAGAACCAGCATTTCTCAAGTGTTGCAACCAAGTTTTCAACATAAAAATGAGACCAGTGCCCAGAGGAGGTAAAGTATATTTATAAATAAGAATTCTATTACAAAGTGCAGGTTATAAAGTGCAGCCTGGGCAACAAAGTGAGACCCCATCTCTACAAGATGAAAAATTAAAAAAAAAAAAATAGCCAGGTGTGGTGGTGCATGCCTGTAGTCTCAGCTCCTCGGGAGGCTGAGACAGGAGGATCCTTGAGCACAGGAGTTTGAGGTTACAGTGAGCTGATCACACCAGTACACTCCAGCCTGAGCAGCAGAGAGAAACCATCTTCAAAACAAAAACAAAAATAGCAAGTACGGGAAAAAAAGAATATATGCCTATATTTAGGTAAAAGGATATTCATTTAAGTGTTGGTCATAATACTGAAAAAATCAAAGCAAATTAAATTCCCAAACAAGGAGAGATTATTTAAATGAGTTATGGTACATTTGTGCAGTGGAATACTATACAACCATTGCCAAAAAAAAACCAAAATAATTTAGAGACTTAGAAAAGGTTTCATGATAGTAAATGAAAAAGCAGGTTATAAATCAGGCCAATTTGAGAGTATTTTATATTCTGTTACATTTGTTATTGCTGTCATGTGTTACTTATGGAAGGCTGCAAAGTGCTACATATTCAATATGAGTTTAATGTTTTAGTATATAACGCATTCACATATGTTAGTTTTATATAGGTTTATATTTGGAAGATATGTCTAGAAATGTTAACATTCGTCATATTGGGAGAGGGGATTCAGGATCATATTTATGCTCTTTGCCTATTTGCATTTGTTTCTGCAATGAATAAAAACTGTTTTGTTTTGTTTTGTTTTAAATTAGAGGGTTTTTTTTTTTAAGAAAGAGTCTCATTCTGTTGTCCAGCATGGAGTGCAGTGGCACAATCATAGCTCACTGTAAACTAAACTCCTGGGCTCAAATGAGCCTCCCGTCTCTGCTTTAAGTAGCTGGGACTACAGGCATGCAACACCATGCCTGGCTATCTTGTATTTGTTCGTTTGTTTTTACTTTTAGTAGAGACAAGATCTCACTATGATGTTGAGGCTGGTAATAAGAATTAAAATGTGTTTTTAAAGTATTTTAGTGTCCTAGGAAAATAAGCTGACACTTAAATGTTTAAGTCTACCACGGGCATAAAAGAAATCAGGCAGTAGAAGAAAATACTAAGCAGCAGGTGCCATTACAACTTGACCTCTTACTCCTTTAGGGAACTTCATTGGTGGATGTCCATGTTTTCTCATTCTCTGGGTGCCCCATTAGTTGGTAGTCACCCCAGTAGCAGGCCTGGATAGTTGCAGGATGAAGCCAGTATCAGATTCCAACCTTTCCGTTCTTTCATACAGACAACCAGAAATGGGTAGCGGCCAGAAGAGAACAAAATGACCCCTTCTCCTTTGTCTTAAAGTAATTGTAAGTGAAGGAAAGGGCTCAACGCATGTCCTTGGGGATGGTCATCATCCTCTTTTTTCTCTACTGGCCCACCCAGAACCTTATACCTGATTGTCATAATATCAGTAAGTGGAATGACCTCAGAAAACAATACCAGAAAGAGGATGAGAATAACATTGATAAATGCAAATAGCTGCCTGAAAGCAGGTGTCAGCAAAGTTTTATGGGAACACAGTAACACATATTAGTTTACCTATTGTCTATGGCTGCTTTTTCATGATAGTGGCAATGGAGGAATTGAGAGTTAGGCCAGGAGCTCACAATCCCCCAGTATAGACTATCTTGATGTTTTATTATAGATCTATTATTTGTTGTCTGACTTCTGTATCTGAAATGTAATATCCATGAGGGCAAGAATGTGGTTTCCCTAACAGGCCTTTCCTTAGTATTAAGAATAGTGCCTGACACATAGTAGGCACTCAGTAAATCAATATTGAATGAATAAAACTGAACACAAAAATGACAAGTGAAGAACTTAATCATAACTTAAGAAAACAGAAGGCAAGGAAAGGAAGACAATTTTATGCAACTGCACCATGTTGCTAAGGAATGAAATAACATATATGTTTTTAAAGGAAATCAAAGATTATTAAACAATGAAACGAGAAGAAAGACTGCAAAGCAAAAGAAACTGAGAGCTAAAACACCACCACCATGGAACTGACAGATAATCTAATTAAAATAGCAATGATTGAAATACTTAGCTAAACTAAAATTCTGATATAAAGGCTTCATTTAGTCATGATGAGTGCAGAGAATAAAAGACAAAGCAATAAGAGACAATATAATCAATAATGGAGGACAGTCAAAAAGTGATCAACTTAAAAACAATTGATGTTCCTGAAGTAGAGAACCCACCAATGAAAAAACCTGTTAAAGATAGAATAGCCAAAAGATATGAGATAACAACATTATAGATAATTAGTGATAGATTCATAGAGAAACATTAACTGTAAGCTATGTTCTAGTTAAATTTTTTAACTTTGAAAACAAAAATTGTTTAGATTTCTAGGCAGGAAATGCAAATCACCAGCAAAGGGTCACCATCGTTTTTGGATGAAAATTAGATAATCTCTTGGCTTTGCCAAACCAATGTTTACTGGTGGACAGGGGAGTAAAAGGCTACTTAGGACTTGGTAAAAGAAATGGAACTGTGGAATGATGGGAAAATATGAAAGGAAAAATTTGTTAATTTTGCAAGAAAATATCTGAAAAAATAAAAGATGCACACAAATGGGCACATACACACAATCTGACTTCAGAAGTTTTCTTCAGAATTGCAATAGTTTTTTCTTTTTTTTTCATGTAATGTGTAATTTCGGCGTATCTACTGGATTCCTTTGAGGTAGCTTTGTGCTATGAGTTGTAATGAATTCTCATTTGGTTGTTCCTAAAGTTGGCTTCCCCGTGTCTGGCCCCAAATCAGGCCGAGTAATCAGGTAAGCTGCCTCTGCAACTCCCTGATGATGTTTATATTGTCTGATTAGTGTATTCCACAAACCTTTGTTATTGTTATTGTTTTTCTTAAACCACTTAATTGATGTATGATTGACATATAAAAAGTGGTACATATTTAACATATATATCTTCATCAGTTTGGGGATAAACAAACATCCCTGAAACCATCACCACCATCAAGGTTATAAACAAACCTGTCACATCTCAAAGTTTCCTGCCACCCCCTTTATTATGATTGTTGTTGTTTTGATAAGAGGACTTAACAGAAGATCTACCCTCTTAGCAATTTTAGGTACACAGTACAGTATTGTCAGCTATTGGCACTATGATGAAACTTTGTACCCTGTAACCATCACTTCCCAATCTCCCGCTTCCCCCAGCACCTGGCAACCACCACGCTACTCTCTGCTTCATATTTTAGATTTCACATGTAAGTAAAATCATACAGTGTGTGCTACCTGTATCTGGCTTATTTCACTTAACACAATGTCCTCTGGGTTCATCCATGTTGTCACAAATGAGAGGATTTCCATTTTGGGGGGGCCGAATAATACTCCATTGTGTGTATACACCACAATTTCTTCATTCATTCATTCATCAATCAACATGTAGGTTGTTTCCATATGTTGGCTGTTGAGAATGCCGCCATAAACATGAGAGTACAAATATCTCTTCAGCATACTGATTTCAGTTCCTTTGGATATATACCCAATATGGGAGTGCTGGACCACATGGCAGTTTTACGTTTAATTTTTTGAGAAACCTGAGTACTATTTTCTATAATGGCTGTAACAATTTATATTCCCACCAGTAATATACAAGGTTTTCCTTTTTTCCACATCATCACCAACAGTTATCTTTTTTAAAAAACAGGAGCCATCTTCATTGTGGATTTGATTTGCATTTTCCTGATGATCAGTGATGGTAAGCATGTTTTCCTATATCTGTCGGTCATTTGTATGTCTCCTTTGGAGAAATGTCTATTTACGTCCTTTGCCCATTTTTTCAATCAGGTTATTTGTGGATTTTTCTGCTATTCAGTTGTATGAGTCTCTTAGGATATTAAACTCTTACCAGATAATATGGTTTGCAAATGTTTTCTCCCATTCTATAGGTTATCTTTTCTTTTTTTTTTTTTTTTTTTTGAGGGGGAGTCTCGTGCTGTCGCCCAGGCTGGAGTGCAGTGGCGCCATCTCAGCTCACTGCAAGCTCCGCCTCCCGGGTTTGAGCCATTCTCCTGCCTCAGCCTCCCGAGTAGCTGGGACTACAGGCACCCGCCACCTCGTCCGGCTATTTTTTTTTGTATTTTTTTAGTAGAGACGGGGTTCCACTGTGTTAGCCAGGATGGTCTCGATCTCCCGACCTCGTGATCCGCCCGTCTCGGCCTCCCAAAGTGCTGGGATTACAGGCTTGAGCCACCGCGCCCGGCCTATCTTTTCATTTTATTGATTGTTTACTGTGCAGAAGCATTTTAGTTTGATATAGTTGCACTTGTTTATTTTTGCTTGGCATTGTATCCAATATCCAGGATCTTTTCCCCTATGTTCCCTTCTAAGAGTTTTATGGTGTCAAGTCTGACATTTTAGTTTTTAATCCATTTTGAGTTGATTTTTGGGTGTGGTGTACAGCAGGGGTCCAATTTCATTCTTTTGTGCGTGGATACCCAGTTTTCCCAACATCATTTATTGAAGAGACGGTCATTTTCCCACTGTGTATTCTTGGTACCCTTATTGAAATTTAGTTGACCATATATGATGGGTTAATCTCTGGGCTCTCTATTCTGTTCCATTAGTGTATGTATCTGTTTTGCACTAGCCTTTCTACCATGCATAGTTGCTATCACAGACTACAAAAACATCTTAGGTATTTTTTAATTTTTGCAGTGTCTTATTTGTGGAGCTAGTGATTGCTTCATTGGCTCCGTTGCAGGACGCTGTTCTGAGAGAAGCAGGATTAATATTTCATGCAACCTCCCGCAAGTTGCAGCTACTATATTCCTAATGTCTTCGGCCTGTTTTGTTTGAGAGATGGGTTCTAGTGCCTGCCAAGCTTCTAAGTACAAAGAATAATACCATTACTGAAAAGGTCCAAAACCACATGAATGAAAAGATCTGATTGCCCTTACAATGCCATATAAGACATGAGAAATGTACAGACAAAACAATCATTCAGGGCTGGGTGCATTGGCTCAGGCCTGTAATCCCAGCACTTTGGGAGGCTGAGGTGGGCGGATCACTTGGGATTAGGAATTTGAGACCAGCCTGGTCAATGTGGTGAAACCCCATCTCTGTTTTAAAAAAATATAAACATTGGGCCAGGCGTGGTGACTCAGGCCTGTAATCCCAGCACTCTGGGAGGGACAGATCATTTGAGGTCAGGAGTTCAAGAGCAGTTTGGCAAACATGGTGAAACCATCTCTACTAAAAATACAAAAACTAGCTGGGGTGGTGGCGCATTTTTTCCCCTAATAATTCCCTACCTCACTCCCTCATAATCTCTAAGCAATATATGTGTTTCTCAAACCTAAAGATGTAAAACCACACAGTATGTAATGAACAGTGTAAAAGTTTTGTGCAAAATCATTGGAGAAGAAGGAAAACTCTGGCTTCCTTAGCTCTCAAAATTAAATAGAAAAGTAATCAGAGATTTTTACATAACCAGGATATTATTAGTTTTGTTTCTTAATGTCAATTTTAAGCATTTAACAAAATACAGACTAGACATCATGTGCATTATTAAATACCTCTTACTATGGAAATGTGATAGTCAATATTATAATTATCCAGGATTGTAATCTTGAAATAGAAATGCTTAATCATATATTTGTTTCCTATATAGTTTTCCATGTAGAGCTTACCATGCAGTATTTTTTCTTCATAATACTTAATACAATTGTAAATAATGAATTATGCTGTAATTACTTATTCACTGTGTGACATCCTTCTAGGCGTCATACATTGTGTTAATGGCTCAAATATTTCACAATCCCTCTGATTAAAGCTATTGCCTTGAGATTTTGCATTTTCTTCCACAAAAGAGGACATTTCTCTGCCCCTTGATTTGGGGTTTGGGCATCTAACTAACTTGTTTTGACCAATGGAATAAAGCAGATCTTATGGAGAGCTAGTTCCAAGGCAAGAATCCAAGAGACCTTGTGTAAAATGCTGTTCTACATGAGCTGATGCCGTCATCATGAGAAATACACACCTGGTCTAGCCTATTAGCCTGTGGAAGAGAATGAAAAACATATGAAACAGAACTTTCCCATCGAAACAAAACCTACCAAATCCAACCAAGAGCAGAACCCACATGTCAGGCATTACTCCTATGTTTGCAGTTTAGCTGCTTACTTGTGCATTTGCAAATACCAACGGGGCTTGCTATAGGCTGCATTTGATGGGGGCAGCTTACTTGATGTTATGGTCTGAATGTATCCCCACACTTCATCTGGTAGAAACATAATCCCCAATGCAAGTGTTGGGAGGATGGGTTTTGGGGAGGTATTCAGTCATGAGGGTTCTGCCCTCATGGGTGGATTAATATCAGTATGAAAGGACACAATGGAGGGAGTTTGCCTCTCTCTCTTTTGTCCTTCCAACCCTTCCACCTTTTCTACTTGGTGAGGACACAGCATTCCTCTTCTTCAAAGGATGCAGCAACAAGGCACCAACTTGGAAAGAGAGATGAGGCCCTTACTAGATCTGAACCTGCTGGTGCGTTGATCTTGGGTTCCAGCCTCCATGAAAAATACATTTCTGTGCTCTATAAATTACCTAGTCTAAAGTATTTTGTTACAACAACACAACCAGAGTAAGACATCTGGTATATTCTGCTCTACAGCCCATCCACCCTGCTTTTGTTGTATTTTAACACAGACATGTTCTACTCATAGTATTGCAGAAATGCTAAAAAGCAAATAGAAATGCATGCAGGTGCTTACCTCAGCAGCACATACACTAAAATTGAAATGTTACAGAGATTAGCATAGCCTCTGCGCAAGGATGACACACAGATGCATGAAGCATTGCAGATTTTTGTAACACAAAGGATAAATGCTTAAGGAGACGGACACCCCATTTCCCATGATGTGATTATTATACATTGCCTGCCTCTATCAACATATCTCATGTACCTCATGAGATATTTAAACATCTGTTATGTACCCACAGACATTTAAAATGAAATATTTAAAAAATGTATGAAGGCCTTTGAAGCCTAGGCTTTGAACAGACATACCTTCATTTCTGCCTCATTCTATTAATTAAAGCAAGTCATATAGGGAGATATATTCTGCCTTTATCAGAGAAACTCTAAAGTCATATGACAAAGAGCTCAGAGAGAGGAGTGAAAAATAAGGATTATTAATAAAAATTCATTTCTAGCTTTTCCCATATCCACCTAGATTAAGAAATAAAGTATTACTAGGACCTTAGAAGTCGCTCTGATGTCCTTACTCAGTTATTATCTCTGACCTTCCTCCTCCATATTAACAATTATCTTGACTCCTAGCTACATAGATCAGTTTTGCTAACTTTTATAAAATGAAATCATAAAATCTGTATTTATCTGTGTTGGGATTCTTCATTTTAATAAAATTTAGTGAGATTCATGACCATTGTTATAGGTAGCCATAGTGAGTTCATTTTCATTGTGATTTAGTGTTACATTTTAGGAATATGCCACAATTTGTTTATTGTCAGTCATCTACTATTGATGAATATTTAGGCTATTTTCAGTTTGGGGATATTATAAATAATGTTGCTGCAAACACTTGGCAAACACCTATAAGCTTCTCTTTTGCCTGCATACTAACAATGGGTTTGCACAGGCTAGAAGACTTCTGACTGCTCCACATCCTCTTTAACACTTACAATTGTTAGTGTTTATTTCATTCTATTTTTATTACTCTTTTTTCTTTTAGACGGAGTCTCACTCTGTCACCCAGGCTGGAGTGCAGTGGTGCGATCTTGGCTCACTGCAATCTCCACCTCCCAGGTTCAAGCGATTCTCCTGCCTCAGCCTCCCGAGTAGCTCGGATTACAGGCATGCACCACCATGCCCAGCTAATTTTTGTATTTTTAGTAGAGATGGGTTGGCCAGGCTGGTCTCGAACTCCTGACCTCAGGTGATCCGCCTGCCTTGGCCTCCCAAAGGGCTAGGATTACAAGCATGAGTCACTCCTTCCAGCCTATTTTATTTTAGTTTATTTTTTTTTTTAGAGACAATGTCTTGCTCTGTCACCCAGGCTGGAATACAGTGGTGAGATCATGGTTCCTGGCAGCCTCGACCTCCCAGGCTGAAGTGATATTCCTGCCTCAGGCTTCCAAGTAGCTTGGACTACAGGTGTGTGCCACCATGCCTAGCCAGTATTTTAAATTTTAGTCATTTTGGAAGATATTCATTAAGTGGTTTATATTATGTACAATTTTTATGCTTTTGTAAGTGGTATGAATTTTAAATATAATTTTACTTCTTTATTGCTCATATATAGAAGTATAATATTGATCCCTGACCTTGCTAAATGTACTTATTAATTTTAAGTTCATATGTGGATTCATTTACATATTTTACATACACAGTTGTGTCACTTACAAATAATGAGTTTCTACTTCCTTCTCATTTTTATACCTTTTGTTTCCTTATTGCACTGGCTAGAACCTGCAATATGATGTTGAATACAATGTTGAAAAGAAATGGTAATAGAAGGTATTCTCATTCATTTCCAAGCTCTCAGGGAAAAAAATATTATTTTCCCAGTAACTGTAACAATTGATGTAGTTTTTGGTAGCTACCCTTTATTGCTTAATTCCATTTCCCTACTTAGCATGTAAGCTCTACGTTCTTTAAATCTCCATTTGGGGTTGTCCTCGTGATTTCAATGTGTTTTCTGACTTGTTAAAATCTAATATATGTTAATACTATTACCACTTTTGAGAAAACATAAGGACTGTATTACTTTAATTTCATTTTTTCTCCCACCTTTTGTGCTATTATTGCCATGTGATGTATATATTGCCAAAATGCTTCTTTTATCATTGCCTTATATAGCCAATATCCATTTCTGTTTACCCATATGTTTACATTTGAATTGCTCTCAGCCTTTCAGCGGCTGCTTTTAAGTGAGCAAATGACTGACGGCAGATGAAGTAGTAGCAAATGTCCACAGATAGCTTCTCCTTGAGAACCTGGGCTTTGCTACTCTGTGGGATTGTGTTCTAATTTCTTGCCACCTTGGTAGATCTGTAATCTCTACCAGTAGCTATAATTTTATGTGTTTTTATATTTTGTCTAGTATCTGTTTGTTTTTAATGGGAAATTTTTCCATAACAAGGTCATCTAGTACTTCTGGAAATACAAATTCTAATATGTGTCTCACTTCCTAAGATTCCAAAAAGCGAGGACTTCCATTTCTAGCCACACTGCAGATTAGATACTAAACTCCTGCTGAAATTGACAAATAATCCTGTGTGTGTGTATGTGCAAAAATGTATATATGTATATATACATTTGTATATATACAGCATACTTATAAGATGCCCATCTGGCAGGAAATCTTCTAATGCCCAACATTCAGTAAAAGAGGAATCTCAAATAAATGGGTGTAAAAGTGAACCAGCCTTCAATTGAATTCATTCGTCAAGTTAAATAAACTTCAACTTTTATGTTCTTAGCGTTATGGTTGTGACCCTGGAGGGTAACCAGAAGGTTAACAACCTAAAATAACATGGTATAGAGTATAAATACAATACAATAGAATAAAAATATGAGACTGCATTGAATAAGGATTACTTCTGACGTTTGTGAAACTTTTGGTTTACTTGATTGCCAAGTAAAACAAATTTCTTGTTTTGTGTTGGGGTCATATATCAGACCACAACACCTGTATATAACTAGAAACAGCCACCTGTATGTAACCAGGAGAAAACTATGACAGTGTTTAAGTAGCGCTGTTTGCATTAAGAAAAAATGGACACATTTAAATATCTATAAACAGGAGAATGATAAATAAATTGTATTATATCCAGAAAATTGAATAGTAGGTCGAAGGAGAACCAGTGAATAATGGCTAAATGGAACAATATGGTCAAATCTTAGAGATAATTAATTAAAGAGCCTATATTTAAAGAATATTTATGGTATGATTTCATTTATATGCATTCAAAAACATGCAAAACTGAACAAAATAGAAACACATGCAGTAAAACTTTTGACATTCTATGGAATGATAAACACAAATTTTAGAAGGCTCAAAAGGCCTGCATTTTTGGGGTCTCTGCTCACCAGTAAATAGTCTCCTGACACAACTGCATAATGTGACCCTGAAAATTCAAAATGACTCACAGCTTGGTTTACTATTGCCCAAGTCTTAAATTCAACCAATGCAGGTGAAATTTTTATGTATTACTTTATTCTTTAATGGCCAGCTGTTACCTGTCTCTTAGTGTTTCTGGTAAAAAATAAAAAATAAAAAAAATAAGGGTTTGTAAATCCCAGTATATAAAAGTCTTTCTTCCTACTTAATGGAAAGTAGTTGTTCCAATAAACACTAGGTATAGAGGGGAAATCAATCAAAATTAAGAAGTTTAGAAGACGTAAAACGAAAGACAGAGTCACATCAAACAAGTGCCTTCTTGTACTCCCCTTTCTTATTATAACTCTAGGAAAAGGCAATAGTTTTATGAATGCCATTTATTCTTTGAGAGAGGCAATAGTATGTACTGGTAATATTGTTCCCCTGCAGATGTGATAAAATCAGATACCATGGTTATCCCAAATAGGAAGAATTATGCCAATTGAGTTTAAGTTCACAGGTCCTGGGTTCTGGGTCATAGCCCTGAACAACTAACATATCAGCAAGCGTGAAATCAAGATTTTTCCTTTTCTGTCTAACCTCCATCCTGCATATAATCTCATGCTCTTTCTCTTTGGTAAATTTTCCTTCTGCGAACCAAATTTTTCTCCAAAAACTGCTTTGTGATTACACAGCTGCTACCAGGTAGAGCCAGATCATGAATCCAGACAGTCAGAATAAATAGTGTGGTAATCATTATATCATGTAAAAATAGATTTTTTTTCAGGGAAAATTTTACTTTAAAGTTCACTTCTTCCTTATCTAATGAAACGAATAGCAGAGATTATGTGTCAAAGCACTTTGATGATATATGAAATTATTAGGCACAAAACAGCTTTTAAAAGGAAGTTATTACAATGATGAGTCAGTTTCAAAAATCTAAGTGTTTTGGTTCAACTGAGTGCAATTACTCACATTTGATAATTCATTATAAATGCTAGGCTCCATATCTCATTTTTCTTCCAACTATTCAAATTTTATGTTCATCCAACAGCTATATTCAAGGTAAATTTGAAAAATGTGGATCATTTTCTGTGCTGCTGGGTACCTGTTTCTAGGAATGATGCTTCCTTGTTTTTCTCTTCAATGGCATTATCAAAACTCTAGTCAGTTAATCATCAAAGGAATTGCACAAACAATATTTTTCAATTGCATCAAACATAACAAAGCTTGTCAAATATATTTTTAAACAAAATTTCTATGACAATAATGAACCAGACACTAACGTCTGTCAGGCATCACAGTTTCTGTGTCATCCCTAAACTTGTCAAAATGTCATGACCATCCCTATGCAAATTTATCTGCTTGAGATTTTATGTGTTCCTTTACCAAAAAAGGATCCTTGAACGATATGCATATCTTTGAACACTCAAACCTAAATGATAACTAAATGTTACAGGGAATAGAAGGTCTGGTTTTTTACATTTTTATGGGTATGTAGTGGGTATTTTTGACTTCATGTGAAATCTCTTTTAAAATACTCTCATCTATTAAGTAATTAACACAGTCTTATAACTCATCCATTGCCAATTAAATTATGAGATATTTCTATGATGCTGTACTTTAAATGAAACCCTAGAAGCATGCCTATGATATTAGAAGAGAAAAGGAAAAAGAAAGATTAAGTGAATTTCTTGCACCGTTTTTTCTGTCCACGAGGCCCCAGAATGTGATCAGTACCTATGATCCACAATAGATTCCAAACTGAAAATGAAAAAACACATCAAACAGGGATCTGAAGAGGCGAAAGAAAGTCCTCAGCTCAGACAGCATCCAAGCCCACATTCTAATTTGGTAACTAAATTGAGGGTATTTGAATATAATAAGGGTCTGTCAACTACTTGGCCCATAGACAAACAACATTGATCTTGGTAAATTGATGCTATTTCTCTATATTTGTGCTCCAAAAGATTATTTCTTGATTTTTCATCCCAACATGAATGAACTCTTCAGTGAATAGTCTTTTTAATTTTTTTTATTTTTATGCTCAAACAATATATGATGTTCCATACTAACTAAATACTAATGTGTTTGTTCTGTTTTGATGTTTTTGTATTAATATTTTCTATTGTAATGCATTATGTATGCATAAACAATATTATACTTAAGTTACCAAGAAAATAATATGAAGCATAACATTAAGGCCATCACTTAGCCTTCAAACAAGACCATTTCCAATAACTTGCATCTACCGTTGTGCCATTCTCTTGTCCCACCCCGCTTGTGTCCTTTTAAAAAGATAACTACAATTCTGCATTCTGTGTTTACCAGCTTCTTGCTCTAGTTTTATCATGTGCCTAAGGAGTATACTGCATAATTTTGGGATTGTTTTTAAATTTTATAGTTAGATATAATAGTGTGATCTTCCAGGACTTGCTAGTTTGTCTTGATGCTTCCAAAGGTTCATCCCTGATGTCATGGTTAGATACAGGCCATTTTTTTTTATGGCTTTGTATATTCAACTGTGTGAATGCATTCCAACTTATTTATTCATTTCTCTGTCAACATGCTTTTGAATCATTTCCAGTTGTAGGAGGCATATTTCTTCCCAGTCCCGTTCTTTCTTTCTTTCTTCACACAAACGTTGCTTCTATGTTCTCTAGGATGTGTGCACAAACTGTTCATTAAATATGTGTTTCTTCTTTATACTGGGCACGCAACTAGACTACATTTTGCAGATCTCCTTGGAATAGTCGTGACCGAGCTGTAGCTGAGGTAATGGTGAGCCAAAGTCTGATACATCTGAGATACAGCTTTCAAGTCATGTGTTTGCCCTTCCAATGACCAGCAGAACAGCATCTCTTTCGTTTGTCTCTTTCCCTGTCCACCAGCAGAAAATAAGGGGCTCAGAATATGTTGGAGACACAATGCACAAATAACCTGGATCTCTGAATGTTCACGTGGAAAAAGTCTCTCATGGCAAGTGATACATATTTGGACTATTATTTGAATGAGAAATAAGCTTCTATATTATAGACTTCATTTATACATTTTGTAATGTAGTTGCTAAAACTATTCATATTCCTCTAACTTAGTGGTTCAGTGAGTAGAATTTTTCTATCGCTTAAAGGAACATTTGACATTATCTGTCACATGGGACCACAGTGAGGTGAGGTACAATCCAAGAGCACATTAAATTCTGTGCCCTAAGCACCTCACTCTTATAAAGGCTTGCTCCTGGCATCTAGTAGATAGAAACCAGGATGCTGCTAAACATCCTAAAATGCATTTCCCCACAGCAAAGAATTATCTTACCCAGAATATCAACAGTGCCAAGGGTGAGAAAACCTGCGCTAATTAATATACAAGCAGATAACAAATGAGAACTTAATGAGTGGTAGTTACCCTAATGCAGCTTAAAGTCAACTCTTTAGATTACATTTCTGTGGCCGTCCAATTGCATCCAATGGTTCAACAATCCAGATTCACAATGGCATGCCAATTAAGTAAAGAACATGGCTTCAATATTTTTTTTTTACTTTTTAAAATTACACACATGCTCCTAGAAAGTACAAAATACAAGTGCATAGAAAAATAATTACTCTCATTTTAGTAGTGTTTTGTTATATATATTTAATCAACCAACAGATCAGGAACTAAAATGTAAATACTAATATTTGATAATCCACAAATTTTTTTTATAATTTTACATACATTCATTTTAATTTTTTAAATTATACTTTAAGTTCTAGGGTACATGTGCACAATGTGCAGGTTTGTTACATATGTATACTGGTGCCATGTTGGTGTGCTGCACCCATCAACTAGTCATTTACATCAGGTATAACTCCCAATGCCATCCCTCTCCCCTCCTCTCTCCCCATAATAGGCCCCGGTGTGTGATGTTCCCCTTCCAGAGTCCAAGTGATCTCATTGTTCAATTCCCGCCTATGAGTGAGAACATGCAGTGTTTGGTTTTCTGTTCTTGAGATAGTTTGCTGAGAATGATGGTTTCCAGCTGCGTCCATGTCCCTACAAAGGACATGAACTCATCCCTTTTATGGCTACATAGTATTCCATGGTGTATATGTGCCACATTTTCTTAATCCAGTCTGTCACTGATGGACATTTGTGTTGATTCCAAGTCTTTGCTATTGTGAATAGTGCCGCAGTAAACATACATGTGCATGTGTCTTTATAGCAGCATGATTTATAATCCTTTGGGTATATACCCAGTAATGGGATGGCTGGGTCATATGGTACTTCTAGTTCTAGATCCTTGAGGAATCACCATACTGTTTTCCACAATGGTTGAACCAGTTTACAATCCCACCAACAGTGTAAAAGTGTTCCTATTTCTCCACATTCTCTCCAGCACCTGTTGTTTCCTGACTTTTTAATGATTGCCATTCTAACTGGTGTGAGATGGTATCTCATTGTGGTTTTGATTTGCATTTCTCTGATGGCCAGTGATGACGAGCATTTTTTCATGTGTCTGTTGGCTGTATGAATGTCTTCTTTTGAGAACTGTCTGTTCACATCCTTTGCCCACTTTTTGATGGGGTTGTTTGTTTTTTTCTTGTAAATTTGTTTGAGTTCTTTGTAGGTTCTGGATATTAGCCCTTTGTCAGATGAGTAGATTGCAAAAAGTTTCTGTAGGTTGCCTGTTCAGTCTGATGGTAGTTTCTTTTGCTGTGCAGAACCTCCTTAGTTTAATTAGATCCCATTTGTCAATTATGGCTTTTGTTGCTGTTGCTTTTGGTGTTTTAGACATGAAGTCCTTGCCCATGTCTATGTCCTGAATGGTATTCCCTAGGTTTTCTTCTGGGGTTTTTATGGTATTAGGTCTAACATTTAAGTCTCTAATCCATCTTGAATTAATTTTCATATAAGGAGTAAGGAAAGGATCCAGTTTCAGCTTTCTACTTACGGCTAGTCAATTTTCCCAGCACCATATATTAAATAGGGAATCCTTTCCCCATTTCTTGTTTTTGTCCGGTTTGTCAAAGATCAGATGGATGTAGATGTGTGGTATTATTTCTGAGGGCTCTGTTGTGTTCCATTGGTCTATATCTCTGTTTTGGTACCAGTACCATGCTGTTTTGGTTACTGTAGCCTTGTAGTACAGTTTGAAGTCAGGTAGCGTGATGCCTCCAGCTTTGTTCTTTTGACTTAGGATTGTCTTGGCAATGCAGGGTCTTTTTTGGTTCCAGATGAACTTCAAAGCAGTTTTTTCCAATTCTGTGAAGAAAGTCATTGGTAGCTTAATGGGAATGGCATTGAATCTATAGATTATCTTGGGCAGTATGGCCATTTTCACAATATTGATTCTTCCTATCCATGAGCATGGAATGTTCTTCCATTTGTTTGTGTCCTCTTTTATTTCACCGAGCAGTGGTTCTTGTAGTTCTCCTTGAAGAGGTCCTTTACATCCCTTGTAAGTTGCATTCCTAGGTATTTTATTCTCTTTGAAGCAATTGTGAATGGAAGTTCATTCATGATTTGGTTCTCTGTTTGTTTGTTACTGTTGTGTAAGAATGCTTATGATTTTTGCACATTGATTTTGTATCCTGAGACTTTGATGAAGTTGCTTATCAGCTTAAAGATTTTGGACTGAGATGATGGGGTTTTCTAAATATACAATCATGTCATCTGCAAAGAGGGACAATTTGACTTCTTCTTTTCCTAACTGAATACCCTTTATTTCTTTCTCTTGCCTGATTGCCCTAGCCGGAACTTCCAACACTATGTTGAATAGGAGAGGTGAGACAGGGCGTCCCTGTCTTGTGCCAGTTTTCAAAGGGAATGCTTCCAGTTTTTGCTCATTCAGTATGATATTGGCTGTGGGTTTGTCATAAATAGCTCTTATTATTTTTAGTTACATTCCATCAATATCGAATTTATTGAGAATTTTAGTATGAAGGGCTGTTGAATTTTGTCAATGGCCTTTTCTGCATCTATTGAGATAGTCATGAGGTTTTTGTCTTTGGTTCTGTTTATATGCTGGATTACATTTATTGATTTGCCTATGTTGAACCATCCCTGCATCCCAGGGATGAAGCCCACTTGATCATGGTGGATAAGCTTTTTGATGTGCTGCTGGATTCAGTTTGCCAGTATTTTATTGAGGATTTTTGCATCGATGTTCATCAGGGATATTGGTCTAAAATTCTCTTTTGTTGTTGTGTCTCTGCCAGGCTTTGGTATGAGGATGATGTTGGCCTCATAAAATGAGTTAGGGAGGATTCCCACAAATTGTTTAATGTTCAAAAAAATGGAAATTACAGGACTAAGAAAATTAAAGTGGATGAAGTGTGACATAAAAGACCAAAACAACCTGCTCTCATAATCTGTCCATATCTTACCATGTGCTTCTAACGTCTTGTTCCATCATGAATTCCTGGGTCAACTAAGCCTTGGATTTGGTGTCTGCCCAAACTGTAATCCGATTTATTAATTTTCCTGGCTGGCCTCAATGTTTGGCTGGAAATCAAGCTCTCTTCCTACTGTTGTGCATCCATTTCTCTGCTTCTAATGCCAGGCTCCATTTAATATTTATTATATTCAGGAAGTCCAAATGGAGGCAATATAGCAAAGTGTTCAGGAACAGAAGCTCTGATTCAAATGCAATTTTTACCACTTTCTGAAATAGAGACCTTAAACTGGATGGAGTCTTCTTGTGACTTACATTCCTTTCTGTAACATGATGATAGTAGGATAATGTGAGGGGCAAAAAGAAGTAACATATGTACAATACTTAGAGCAATAGCTACACATAACAAGTACTCCCAAAAAGGTCATCTTTATTATGCTCAAGTACTTCATTGACTATCTTGCTTTCATATTTTGGAGTTTTCTTATTCTTGTCTGTGTGACTGCTTGCTTGATTTATATTTTACTAACTGATTTGACTTCTAGTTCCTGATCTTTCTTCTTGGCCATCATCTTCTGTTTTACTCTCTGTTCTGCTTTTTGTTCTCATGTTGTATATATTATTGATTCATCCATTTATTCAACAAATGTCTATGGGGTGCCAACTATGTTCTACTCTAGTTATGGCAGTGAATAAAGCAGACAAAAATATCTGCTCTCACAAAACTTAAATTCTATGAACGCATAGAACTGCCCTCATAGAGCTTAAATTTTAGTGGACACTCCATCCATATCTGGAATCATGACAAGACTCTTGATTTCTTCATGGTTACAGATCTTAGCTAAATTTTAAATTCCATGTATCGGTTGGCTGTTCTCACTGTGCCTTCTAGTCCTGTCTGGTATAAATAAATGACAACAGTTGACCAAGTCTTACCATTGGTTCCAATTCCATAAGTTGCAAACATCAGTGCACAGAAATTAAAACTGGGGCAATGCTGGGTGACCATTTCTCTGATTCTTGAGAGATGTTTATTCAATATTTCACTAGGGTTGAAGCAGATAAAAAGTACTAGAGGTAGCAGACTGCATGAAAAGTGCAGGAAATATTCAGGGGGAAGTTTACCCTGGGATTCTAAAAGCTGTGATTTACTTAGATCAAAAGGAGAACTTTTCTGGGCATGCCATTGGTCACAGGGTATTTGGAAATTTCCGCATCATTTGTAGATGTCCTAGAGATATTCTTACACTTCTGACATTGTATTTTTATGTCATTGTTGTCCAGGATCCCAGTAAAAATCCCATTCTGACAAGCGTTTTGTAATTTTATTTTTGGTGATTATATAAAATACAAAAACAAGCTGGATAGAGTATATGTCTGATAAAATACACCAATTCTTGCAAAAATTATGTTTTATTAAGCATCACTTCAACTTGCAGAAAGTGAAAATCCTTTGCTATTATACAGCTATCTAAAAGTTAATTTTCTTTTCCTACCTTGGGTTTTATGTATTTCAATGTTTCAATTTTGAAAAACAACCATAGGTAAATTACACAACTGGCTTTAGAAATGAATAATCATGCATTTTCTACATCAGAGAAATGGGGCCTTAAACATATCTTTGAAGCAAATAGAAGATATTCACTTCGCTACTGATTAATGCTAGATGCCTTTTCAGTACACAAGGGAAGGATTAACAATATGTAGGAACATGTAAATGGGGAAAATCAGTCGCTGGTGCCAAAGGCACCATAATGATTGCCTTCCTATGGAACAATAATCCCAGTGTTCATCAAATAGAGAACGGGGTTCCTCTTTGGAATATGAAAATCAAGTTTTGTAGCAGTTAAGGGCTATTTTGTGAGAAAACTTCGAGTTGATGGAATGCATGCTCCTGTCATTTGTATCAGAACATTTGTGCTTCAATATAAAGATACTGAACATAGAAACCTACCAAGTGAAACTTCCAAATTCTGAACAGGAAATAGTAGAGTCAGACAATGTTGAGCACTTTTTAGTTGCTTCTGATGTGGACAGTATGTGTATTTTCTCTCAAATGTCTTTAACTTTTTGATTAGCTATGTTAGTTTATATGTGGAAATTGTTTTCCAAGTGAATGAAAAGGCTCAAAACCAGTGACTTAATTATACTATATTATCTAATTAAGGTGAAGTACTTTGCAGTTCACACATTTGAAATTTATGTACAACAAGAATTAGACTAACGTTCCTCCCTAGTTCCAAGTAGTTCAACAATGAATTTTATTATTTCTTCATGCAGCAAATTAATGCACTACTGGAAAGGTTTAGTCATGTTAGGGTGCATGTCAGTCAGATGACTGTTTAAGATATGACATGTGAATCTCTTGCTCTGTCAATTACATAAATTGTTTTTAAATTATGCTGTAGATCTGCAAACTATCTTGCAAAAAAACAGTAAAAACACTTACTAAGCACCAGAGGCCACAAACTATGGATTATGCAACTTAGCCTTTAGTAAAAGCAGACACACAAAGGTAGTACATCCAATGCTGTTTTCTGTCTCATATAGAAAACCATATGAATTTAATCTATTTTGGATATTCCTGTGAAATTTGAGGAACCTGTGTTACATATACACCTATAAATCTATCTTTGAAATGGGAGTCTCAATATTTCATTGCAAGGACATGTGAAATCCTAGAATCTTGGTCTATCTAGCGTCTGAACTTAGGCTAATTCTAGAAATTTTTAGAAGTATTCCATCTAGGCTACCACTGGATGCACAGTCTTGGCACAACTGAAAATGACAAATGCAACATGTAAGAGTGTTTCAAGAACCATCTTTGTTTAGTTAGCGCTCCTGTAGGTCCTATATTTCTAAGCACCACAATTTTAAACTTTTAACTAATAATATAGAAATGCAATTTTTCTTAACACAGAGTGGCCCTTTCATTATTTTGCTAAGTGGTTAAAGCAAAGTGATGGAAGGATTCCTCAGGGTAGTGAACTTTCTGTTTCTTAGTGAAAGATTGACTGGATACAGGCTGCTGACAATGAAGTATAAGAGACTGGCTTCATTCAAAAACAGCAGCTGTAGCCAATAAAGTAGTTTAAAATAGAATAAAACTACTATGTCTACCTTTTCATTGCCTTTGATTTGTCTCAATAAAATTCGCATTTAAACATAGTAGGATTATCTTGCTTTGCTATGCTTCATATAAAAAACACTGTTCCCATACAAAGAAAGTTTAATTTCTTTTCCAACATTTATTTTCATTATACTTTACTACTACTATGTATGTTGGCACTTTGTATAAACATTCATTAGCTATGGTACAAAAAAGTATGTGTGTGGTCAATCTAAATAAAAGGTAAATATTTGTTTCAATAATGCTAGTTGCATTTTCATTAAATATTTGTCTTTCATATACAGCAACCAGATGTAACCTAGGGTTAGTCTCTTTCCAGTATGCAGAATTTAATTAGACTGTTGCCTTAAAATCTTATTGTCTGTAAAAAGCAATGTACCTTCCAAATTTAAAATATTTAGATTCCATTATCTAGTTTGTTGATTTATATGTGACATAATTCTGCTATTAGAGCCATGTCAAAGTAACCATATGGAGGAGTCATCATATTATTTATGTTAAAGAAAATCAGTCTTTAAAGTGAAGCTATTTAGCCTTCTCTAATAAAGCAAATATTCACTTCTTAGATATAAAAATTGTATGAAAGGAGTAGTAAGTGTTCATAATAGTATAATACTCATCTATTAGAACATAGCCAATGAATGTATAATAATGACAAAGCAGACCAGTACTGACAGGTTTTACAAGATCAAACTGTGTAACTGTAGAATAACTGACGGAAGAAAAAATATTCAGTTCACTTGGTTATGTATTAGCATTATTTAAATTGTATTATTTAATCTTCATTTTAATTTTAAAAATTGTATCAGGGAAGTCACTTTTCTATAAGTTACCTAAACATATTTTACCGTATTATGAATGTTAAACTGATTCTAAATCCACTAGGATAAAATAAAGACATGTAAATTACATACAGCAAATATAAATTTTGGAGTAACTTATGAATTTAGGTTGTATTTTCAGGTATTAATTGATGCTTTCACTGCAGGAGAAGGGGAGAGATGAAAGGGTATGAAAAGAATGAGTTATTTAGTTTGGTTCTACATGACTGAAATTCACTAAAGGTAATTGACAACTTCTTTGTCATGCCCAGCCTGGATCTCAAATCAGTTAGTGTAAATCGTCCCATGTGGTGAAGTTTATCTATTTATAACACACTTAAATCTGGGAAATCCACAGCTACACAGCATTAACAGCAGGTCAACAGAGAAGTACATCTGAAATTCAAAATAAACAGAAAAAGACCAGTCAATCTTAGGCTTGTTAAGTACATTTTTATTGATTGTATTTTCTTCCTTCAGCATGAATCAAAAGGACAAAAACTGGTCCTGTGGCTTTTACTCTTTCATTATCCCAGACAAGAAAGAAAGGATAGTATAGAAAACAGGAACATAAAATAGCTGTTTCTGCAAAAATGATCACTTTCCTCATAGCTTCATAATTTACTCCAGGTCCATAAGGGCCTCAGTTCCTGTGGTCACAATGATGGATGACTCCACTTCAGCTACAACAGGCAAAGATGCTGCAAAGTATCACTCTGCAGGATACACAATAGAACCAACGAACCAGCAGGACTGAATGACAAGCAGGGGTGCCAAGAAGAATTCTCTTCAGTGGAAGAGTAGATAGTCATTCTCTGGAATTATTGAAAATGCAGCTTGTAAATATTGCTCCTATTGTGGACACATGCATTTGCAACTTGACAGAAATGGGCAATGCTGGCACAGAAGAACGCAAAAATATTTTCCACTTCAGTGCCCGTATTTCTCACATGGCCATATTTTGCATTAAACACAGCTCTAGCTCGATGCCCAGTGGATTGTTGAGAATGTAAGTATACATATTTATATAGCTGGGACTACAGGTGCACACTACCATGCCTGGCTAATTTTTGTATTTTCAGTAGAGACAGGGTTTCTTTTTTTTTTTTTTTTTTTTGAGGCGGAGTCTCGCTCTGTCGCCCGGGCTGGAGTGCAGTGGCGCGATCTCGGCTCACTGCAAGCTCCACCTCCCGGGTTCCCGCCATTCTCCTGCCTCAGCCTCCCGAGTAGCTGGGACTACAGGCGCCGCCACCACGCCCGGCTAATTTTTTTGTATTTTTAATGGAGACGGGGTTTCACTGTGTTAGCCAGGATGGTCTTGATCTCCTGACCTCGTGATCCGCCCGTCTCGGCCTCCCAAAGTGCTGGGATTACAGGCTTGAGCCACCGCGCCCGGCGGAGACAGGGTTTCATCATGTTGGCCAGGCTGGTCTTGATCTCCTGACCTCAGGTGATCTGCCAGCTTTGGCCTCCCAAAGTGCTGGGATTACAGGCATGAGCAACTTCACCCAGCCTATAGTATGACATTTCTAAATAGCTACTCTGAGAATATGAACCATTCTCCGGAACAAAATTGATTTTATTTCCATGAATATACATTTTATTTATCTTTGAAGAAAGTCCTATAATGTACACAAGGGATATATTTAGCCCATAATGAATATTCATGAGAATGCAGGTTATTAATAAACTTACAGTTGTTTGCTTTATACTTCTGAATTATTTTTATATATACTTTTCAAAATATAAGCACTTTTTAAAGGCATTTTTCTACTTTGAATTAGGAAAAATGTTTTAAGATAAAATTATTTTTATCAATTTAGTATCAATTAAAAATAAATATATCAAATAGGATACATATACATCACCTTCCCAAGCCCCTGATACACAGCAGGCATTTAAAAAGTGGAAAAAAAAGTTGTTGTAAAATAAAAATATACATGGATATTACATTATTGTATCATTAATTTTATCCGTTCAGGAAGGGCCAAAATATTATATGAACATCTTCACAGAGACTCACAAATGCTTTTCACTCCAGCTGCAAAGAGTCAAAGTTTTAAAGGAAACTTGTTTTATGTGGTATTTTAATTTAGTTTAACATATTTGATATTTTTTAATTAATTACACATTTTAAGAATTCAAATTACCTAGGGGCTGTGACATATACAAAACTGTGGGAAAATAACATTTATGTTTTTCTTTCCTTGAGAGCATAGGTCTTCCTTCCTCCCACATTTTATTATACATCACATATACACATATGTAAATATATATATCAATGTATAGCATCTAATTGAGTATTGAACATGAGATGGTACTGAGATTTAGCAGGGTCAGAACAACATTAGAAGCAAAATCAGAAATGATCAGGATAACACTTAAGTCATATCTGTTTAACTTTATTCCCATATTCTTGCCATTCAAAATGTTGGACAGGTGAATGGTTGAGTAAACTGTGGTATATCCATATGATGAAATACTACCCAGAAATAAAGAATATACTTTTGACACATGCAATCACTTGCATAGATCGGAAGGGCATTGTGCTTAGTGAAAAAAGCCAATATCAAAAGGACACATAGTATATTACTTCATGTATATAACTTTAATAAAATATACATATAGAAAACAGATTAGTTATTTCCAGAGGTTAGTGATTGTAGAGAAATGTGAGATGAATATGACTATAAAATGTGAGGAAGACACTTTTAGTGATGGAAGAGTTCTGTAACTCAATTGTAATAATGGTCACATTAATGAACACATGATAAAATTGACATAGACCTATGTATTCACATTGTACCAATGTCAATGCCTGGTCTTGATGTTGTACTACATTATACAAGATGTAACTCTTGGAAGAAACTGTGTAGAATGGTACATGAGACCTTTGTATTTGAAACTTCCTATGGATCTGTGATCTTTTCAAAATAAAAAGCTAAAAAATGCTAAATGTTCGATAAATAAAGTAGTAACTACCTTTCATCCAATTCTTACCGTATAAAATTGCTTCACATACATTAACTCATACAATTCAATCTATAGCAGGATCATATTGATGCCATTATTATTCCTAATTTACAGCCTAGTAGCTTGTTCAAGGTCACATAGTTAATAGGAGGAAGGGTTATGATTTTAATCCAATAACCAGCTCCAGAGGATGTGCTCCCAATCGACACATCACAGCGTTTCTCAAAAATAATTCCGGACTGAAGGAAAGAAGGGAGAGAAGGAAGGGAGGGAGGGAGGGAGATACAATAGCCTGTATATTTACTCAAAGTGAAGGCATCATAAAACCCTTTTAACAAACACAGCCTGAGTTTTCAAATTCCCTCTCCATTCAACTTCCTTGACTATAGAGTCCTAATCAGGGTTAAGGGAAGGAGAAATCAAACTAAAGATCATAATGCTGCATGTATGTGGCATTGCATTGCTGGAGTTCTCTGAGTAAACCTTTCTAGAGATGGACATTTTGCACTCTATTGGAAAAGTTATCTTAGTTATAATGTTTCTGAAGATGCATTTGCCATAATGAAAGTAAGCGGTCACATACAATTTGATAGACACCAGCACAACTGACAGGAAAAACTTGGTGAAGTTGAAGGAACTGCCTTTGTTGTATCTAATATTCTGTCACCCCAGATCTATCTTCTTAAATCTCCACATTACTTAGCCTAACCCCATTTTTTTCTATTTTCTAGAAGAACCCACCACATTGATCAGGTGGATTTATTCACATTTTTTCCAAAAATGCTAGGTACATTCCTTCCTAAATCCATCAGTGAGTTACAGTCCGTGTTCCCCATGGATGAACTATGTTCACCAGTTATGACTCTTAGGGGGAACTTCACAAAAGATCGTCAGTGGCATCTATTGGTACCTGTTGGACATTACCTAAAAATTTAGCAACCAACAGATGCTATTCTTATACCTGTTGGTCATCCCCAGGTAGTTACATGTAAAATAATTACACAGAGTTTGAAAATTTCAAGATGTTTGCCCACCTGTATAGTGCCCTTCACTCTCCTCTCCAGCTTTCCAAATATTATCCATAATTCAAAGACCAGTTCAGTCCTACAGGCATATTCCCAGAATAACTTCCCTGAAAATATTGCTTAAATTAATGAAGAACATCTATGGGCAATGCATCTTCAGTAAGATCTAGTGGAAAAAAAGAAACGAAAAAATTTCAATACAATGTGATGAAGATTTTAAATTGTTTCTCTCTTGCGAATTTCCATTGCTTGTTTGAACATTCAGGAGAATAGTACTCCTTTCCCATTAAATGTATAAATAAATGTAAGAATGAAGGTTGGCCCTCCCTCCAAATTCATTAAACATTAAATTTTTTAAAGTAAAAGATATGAGGGCTGTAAAAAAATTAAAATTTGTAATTACTTCCAATATAGAAAATAATTGAAATAGATAAAAACACAACCAAATAGAAATGGATATTGCTTAAAATCACTTTTTTTTTTTTTTTTTTTTTTTTTTTTTTTTGAGACAGAGTCTCACTCTGTGGCCCAGGCTGGAGTGCAGTGGCGCAATCTCCACTCACTGCAAGCTCCGCCTCCCGGGTTCACGACATTCTCCTGCCTCAGCCTCCCGAGTAGCTGGGACCACAGGCGCCCGCCACCTCGCCCGGCTAGTTTTTTGTATTTTTAGTAGAGACGGGGTTTCACCGTGTTCGCCAGGATGTTCTCGATCTCCTGACCCTGTGATCCGCCCGTCTCGGCCTCCCCAAGTGCTGGGATTACAGGCGTGAGCCACCGCGCCCAGCCTAAAAATCACCTTCTTAATTAAATTAGTATCAAAAGTGAAATTACTGTTCTATCCATATTGGTGACATTACTTCTTAAATTATTCAAATGAAAATATATTCTACGGCCGGGCGCGGTGGCTCACGCCTGTAATCCCAGCACTTTGGGAGGCCGAGGCGGGCGGATCACAGGGTCAGGAGATCGAGAACATCCTGGCGAACACGGTGAAACCCCGTCTCTACTAAAACTGCAAAAAAATTAGCCGGGGGTGATGGCGGCGCCTGTAGCCCCAGCTACTCGGGAGGCTGAGGCAGGAGAATGGTGTGAACCCGGGAAAGTGGAGGTTGCAGTGAGCCGATATCGCGCCACTGCACTCCAGCCTGGGTGACAGAGCCAGACTTTGTCTCAAAAAAAATAAAAATAAAAATAAAAAGAACATATATTCTACCTGTGAGTTCAGGAAAAATTGACCATAAAGGAATGGTATCATACACAAACAAATATAGCTCACAGTTTTCGCCTAGCAATGAAGTGTTTACAGAACAAGTTACAGATTATTCTGCAATACGAAACAAATCTAAAGTGTTTTTAATCTTAAAATTCAAATTAGAAGTGAAATGATGTTCTTATTTCAGCAATGAATACAGAAGTGAAATGACTTGATTTTTCTGACGACTGTATTTTTCAGTGTTCATCTGGGTTTAATACTTTAAAGATTCCCTTTTATTCCTTAACTAATATTCTGTTTGTGAATGTAAACACCTTTTTCAGTTCCACTTATTCTGCAGAAGGACCCTTCCACATCAAGGATTAACACAATATGCATCATGGGTTCAAAAAGTTCAATTTGCAGCTCTCCTTAGCAAATCATGAGAACCATCTGGACTGACTGATGTGGAGATTGAAAGTAACTGATCCTGCAATTGAGAAGCTTTTTGAAACATGAAATTAAACAAGACGATATTAAGCATTCTGAAGTTCATCAGAGTGGCACATCAAATGTGTTACTAGCTGTTCATTTTCCTTCGTATTTTTATGAAGACCCTTGACTAGCAGAATGGAACAGAAACAGAAGGTAAAATAGTGAGCTATTGATGCAGTGATCAAAGACACACAGCTGGTTTACTTTGTTATAATAAGCATTTTATGTGGTACATGAAGACTTTGATCCCTTGATAAATGTCATTTGTAGGTGAGCAATTATTAATAGGATTGTAAGACTTAATATGCAAGGATAACCATTAATACAAGTAGACTCTTGTAAAGTGAATTAGCAATCATTTTACTTATGAATAAACACATACTATTTCAGGTCATTTTCTTATTGTTTCTTGAAAAAAGTCTTTTACAAGTCCAGTTAAATGTTATCTAATTTTCGCATCATATTTCATGGTTAACAAGGCTTATTTTCTTTCTTTACTGATTTTAAAAGCTAAATTTCACTGGGGATATATCTTTTGTTTAAGGCTGGGTAACTGATAACCTAAGCCAAGACCCAAAGTTTGTTATTTTCTTTATTTCCAGCACACAATATTTTCCATCATGGTATATAACATCTTGCTAAAGAAGCAATGTTTTTTTAGCAAGACAATTGAAAAGCATGAACATTGGTTTACTAGAAAGATTTTTATTGTTCCATATTATTTACAACTATTTGCTTATTTCCATGTATAAAATGGTATTGATTCAATAGACTTCTTCCACATTTGCATGATATTCAGCTATACCACTAACTCAGGCACTATCCATATGACTCCAGAATTAAAGCAATATCTGACAAGAGGGTCCAGTGTGACCTCCCAACTGAATTAGAAGATAGGCATTTTGTGATTTGAGGAAGACATCCTGTGAATTTACAAATGTCCAGGAAGTGATACAAAAGAAAAACAAAAGACTTCAGTCTAGTTAAAAGTAGTGCCACTATTTGTTGAAATGCAGAAAGCTGTAATAAGTATCATTCCGAAATCTGGGGATAAGGTACAGAAAATGGCATCTCCCAATATAATCTTGGACATATTTGTCATTAAGGAACACAATGAAATATGACAAATTGTACAGCAACTTTTAAAAATTGCTAATAACACCTTCCTTTCTTGTTCAGATGATGCTCTGAGACATTGCCATTTATTTTGACTGCCTCTTTTTAAACAAACTTCCACTTAGGAACTTTAAAACCATCTATAAACCAATAGTCACAAAATAAGTGGGGAACTCAGTGTCTGAGCATTGTTGTTCTGCCAGACACAGTACTGTGCACTTACATAAATGCTATGATTTGAGCATGACAATAATGAAATAGGAATTGTACTTTTATTCCATTTTTACAGGTGAAAGAAATTGAGGTCTATAAAATAAATAATATGTTCAAATTCATAAGGGTTTTGATTTTAGAACTTTTAGATTTTTTGTTTAATACCTATTATTTTTAAATAATTCGACTCAACTCAGAAGTTAAAAAATACTAAAAGGAATGACCGTGTTATTTTCAGCCAGCTTTTCCCAATGATTACATCTAACTTAACCTAGTACATTGCCAAAGTCAGGAAATTGACATTGTTTCTATACTATTAACTCAGGTTCAGACCCTATTCATATTTTGAAGGATTTTACATGTACTCTTGTGTAGGTGTGTGTGAGTGCATGTGTGATGTGTGTATAGATCTATGAAGTGTGGATTTATGTAACCATTACCGTAATCTGGATGCAGAACAGCTCTATCACCACAAAGAAAGTGTAACATGTTTTCAGGTTATTCCGCACTAATCACATCTTCCAACCAACCCTAACCCTTGGCAGCCACTGATCTGTTCTCCATCACTAGGATTATGCTATGTAATTCAGGTATTTTTGAAGCCAAAACTCATGAGGTTGCAAAATAAATAATAATGTTTTATAAAATGTTATTTTCAGTCTTTATAAATGGCACACTGTAGCACATATTCCAATGTGCTATACATGTGTAGGTGGCAAAGTTTGAACATGGATCTAAGTGCCTGAATGTAAAAAATATTGTACGCTTTTATCACAACATCCCCATTTGTAATCTTTTCCCCCAAAAGCTAGTAGTAGTGATGTTTGCTTTCTCTTATTTAAACTATCAGAATTATAGTCATTACTAATTGAAAGTGTGTTTGAATAATGCCTGATTGCACTTACATAAGGTATCTAAAATAGTTAAACTCCTAGAAACAGAGTAGAATACTGGTTGCCAGGGACTGGAAGGAGGGGAAATGGGGGTTGCTATTCAATGGGTATAAAATTCAGTTATAACAGATGAATAAGTTCTGGAGGTATGCTGTCAACAGAGCACCTATAGTTAACAAGATTGTATTGTGCAGTTAAAAATTTATTAAGAGGATATGTCTCATGTTAAACATACCTACTTAATTAACAGAAAAAAGCATGGAATATTTTATGCATAAAAATTACATATATGCCTGAATTTCACATTTCGTTTCACAAATTGAACTGGTGCTGAAAAGGTATTTTTATATTGAAAAACATCTAGCTGAAGGAGAAGTTACAAATGAGGGATCATTCATAAATAAAATATCATCCTAGGGACTGCTGCTGTTTTTCTATTTTGAATGCCCTCCACAATTAGTCTTACTAATTACTTTGACTCAATGCAAAATAATGATTTCTCAAGAGACAATAGAGAGTAGAGAATAAGTCCATTCTTGAGAAAATTTGTAGTTAGTCAAAGTAATTTTTCATCCTCTTTTCTTATTTAAACCTCAAGTACTCTCTGAGACTCTCTGCTCTTCTTTTCTAGTGTAAATTATGCCAGCTATCCAGAGAGTCAGGGCTTTCTCTAACCGCTCCTCCCTAGAGATGTCAACAGACTTTTACTCAGCTAGACTGTCTAGTTGTCTGTCTTCATATCAAATTCACAAGACCTGTGGACCATTCTCTTAGGCCCTTGCGGGGCAGTGCATAATACATTCCATGCTAATTATCTAATGAAGTTCACTAAGTTAATATTTTATTATACCACATAAAATATTCTTAGATCTAACGGTACAAAAATTTCCAATTATGGGCCGGGCACGGTGGCTAGCACCTGTAATCCCAGCACTTTGGGAGGATGAGGTGGGCAGATCATGAGGTCAGGAGATCTAGGTCATCCTGGCTAACACTGTGAAACCTCATCTCAACTAAACATACAAAAAAAGCTGGGAATGGTGGCAGGCACCTGTGGTCCCAGCTACTTGGGAGGCTGAAGCAGGAGAATGGCACAAACCCGGGAGGTGGAGCTTGCAGTGCACCCAGATCAGGCCACTGCACTCCCACCTGGGTGACAGAGCGAGACTCCGTCTCAAAAAAAAAAAATAAAAAAGAAAATCCAATTAAGTCACTCCTTTGAATTACATCTAAAGGCTAATTTAAAGAGGGTATCACAAAAATAGAAATGATAGTGACAGAAAATGGTCCCAATCTTCACTGCACTGTTGCTGAGACCACCTTGCCATTCATGATTATAGAATGCCTTTCAGGTAACATAAAAAGAGCCAGTGTTAAAATGGAACCTTACTACACCCATGTGTAACAGGCAGGACCTCTATTATTATTCATAGTTTACAGATTAAGCAGTTAGATTCGGCCCAGGTCACTGGCTTATTAAATGACAGGCTAAGACAGAACCAAGTTTTATTCTCAAAGAAGACCATAAAGAAGAGGATTGATCCAAATGAATTATAAACATTTCTTACAGCCCCAGTAACAATAATTGATAAGCTAATGATTTCTTTAATAAAAATCTGATAGGACAAGTAGAATGTAACAGAATCAACATGATCTGTTAATCAGATTTGGGTAGTAGTTGGTAGCTAAATTTTGGATACTCATGGACATAAAGATGACAATATTTATGACTTTAAAGATGACCATTCCACAGTTTCAGAATTTCTACAGAGAAAGAGATGAAGGAGCTTTCTGAAGTGATTGAAACTGTGTGAAGATGAATTATTTGATTGATAAACTGCTATCATTCTAAATTGACTTTGATTTCTGAAAAAAAAGTCCATAAGGATGAAATATGTATTGAATGGAAATCATATTTTGTTTTTCCATTTTTTACCTAATAAAAAAATCAGAAAAACAGATTTAAAAAAAAAAAAGAAAAGATGACAATAATAGACAATGGAGACTACTAGAGGCAGTAGGGAGGGCAGCCAGGGTTGAAAAACTACAGGGTACTAAGCTTCATACCTGCGTAATGAGATCCATCATACCCCCAAACCTCAGCATGGCACAAAATACCCAGGAAACAAACCTGCCTGCACACCCCCTGTATCTAAAATACAATTTGAACTTAAAAAAAAAAAAACTAAAAAATAAATAGAGCATATCATTACTATTTGAGTAGGACATTGTTTTAATTTGGGCTGCCATAACATATTTCCATAGAATAGGTAGTTTAAATGAAAGAAATATACCTTCTCACAAGTCTAGAGGCTAAATGTGTCCAAGATCAAGGTGCTGTCAAGTTGGTGTCTTCTCCAGCCTCTCTCATTGGCTTGTAGAGGGCTATCTTTTCCACGCATCTTCACTTCATCTTCCCTCTGTACCTGTTTGTGTTCAAATTTCCATTTTAGCTTAATTTAGCTTTACCTCTTTAAAGATCATGTCACCAAATACTGTCACTGTATTTTAGGTACTGGGAGTTAGGAACTCAGCATATGAATTTTGAGTGAACACATAAGGCAAGGGTGAAATAGAGCGATTATTTAAAAGGCTATTGCATTATCTAAAGGAAAAATGTTTTCTAATTGGACTAGAACACGGGTTATGAGATTCAGTAATTATAAAAGTTATATAAAGAAAGGAATTATACTGCTTATCAATGTTTTTTCATGAACTCCTCCAAACATTTTAGATTCCCTACCGTTTTCCCCCATGCTAACTATAATCCATGCATTAGGTCACCCAACTGGATATTCAAAAGATAGAATTCAATGTTGGTGTGTCTGGTTCCAAAGATCACATTCTGTCCTTCATAGCGTGCTTCCTGGAGGTTGACTTTTATCCTCCTAGAGTTATTTAATAGCAAGTGAATAAATATATGTTAATTAGGAAGCCTTTGATCATAGAGTGATTATATATGTTTTCCTAAAGATTATAATGTATATTTACTTTGCTTTTATATAGAATACATATCAGTAGTAACTAGACTTGAATTGAGGCTTTTTGTACAACAGTTCTTTATTTAGTCTCTATTGTTTATCGGGTTTTATAATAAATACTGGGAGGAATCAGAAGTGACTGTCTTTGCTTTGAGGGAATTTCCCATGATGTTGAGAAGAAAGGTAATATGCACACACAAATATGGTATTTGCCATGAACCAAATGAGTTAGCTGACAAATCGTGCTAGAGGAGTTCAGATGAAGAAAGCAGACAATCACCCCAGGCTTAGAAAAAGGAAAAAAGGATGAAGCTTCACTTCCAAGAATCTACAAATCCAATTTAAAAAAAGACAAAACCTAATAATACCATGTTACAAAAGTAGACTTCTTTTATTCTAGGTAGGCAAGGGTCTTCTTTTCTGAAGTCCTGTGTGAATCTTAGTCTGACAGTTTTAGGTTTCCAAAGATTGCTATTACATAAAAACGCAGAGAGCATCCTGTGTTTTTCCTTCCTAGCAGTCTTCACATTTTCATTTTGTTTGTTTTTTTAACAGCAGCATCAGTTGGTAATTGGCAAGCATCAGGAAAGCAGGGATGACTTATATCTGTTTTCATTCCATTTTCACTCCTTCAGCACATAGAAAATATAGTGAGAAAGAAGTCAGTAGATTAGGTTCAAAGGCATAAAATGTGGCAAGAATAGCAATCAGGTAAGACATTTGCGTAAAATGAGATGATTGCAGGGTAGTTTTAAAAGTCATTTCCCTGATGAAAATATGGACTGTTGTGCACACTATTTCATAGACTTTGTGTTTGTTAAAGGTCTTAACCAAAAATTATCAAAGATTTCTCATATTAATAAATGTCAATAACATCATATTAATGGCTCTATAAAGACCTTATTCTGTGATTGTATCATAATTCAACAAGTGCCCTATTGTTGAACACTTAGACTCTTTCTGATTATTTCTTTACAAAAAATGCTATATTATACATTTTTGTATGTACTTTTAAGATATGAAATTGGTAGGGCAAGAGATGTGAATAAATGTAAGGTCTTTGATAAATACTGTCAGAATTCTCTCCATAGAGGATATGATAAAGCATCTTTTCATTTGAAGGAACAAGAATAACTGCTATGTGCTTCTGAGACTTCCAGTACTTTTTTGGTTTTGAGTTTTATTGTTGTTTATTTGGTTTTTTGGAGGTTTTCTGTTTTGTTTTATAAGTAGGTTTCAGTATTACTTAGTGATCAGTCATGGTGGATATTTGAAGAATAATTTCTCTCTTTCGGATTATTCCTCTAACACTACAAGCAAGTATCACTGTGTTCTTTCTCTAAAGGAAAATATAAAGCATAGACAAATTAAATGCTGCTCAGATTCTAAAACTTTGAAAACACAACAATGGAGAAAACAAATAGAAAGTTTGTAGCTACTCAATGACAAGCATTGAGTGAATCCCAGTATGCCTATTTTTGCATAGAATGAAAAAAGACACAGCAGGTTCCTTTGAAACATCAAAGTGAGAAAATTGACTACAGCTTTAACAGCCTTCAAAGAAATTTTGGCAGAATGAAAAAGTATGCATAATTGAGAAAAGTACCCTAATCTGTAGAATAAAATAGGTATAAAAAGAGGCTAAACAAAAATGCTGCTGCCTGTTCTTTCCACAACAATTTTCCACCTGTCCCTGACTGCTGTGTTTAGGGAATCCAAGTTTAGAGCTGAAAAAAATAGGAGATTGGAGAGTTTAGGACGAAGGCAGTGTAGGGCTGTGTAAATTGCAGAGAACTTGGAGCCGGAAGACTTGAGCGGCATGCAATTGTGGGTGGGCTATGAAATCGGGGAGCCTGGCTTTAAATCCCAACTCAGACATGTACTAATCCTATGATCCCAGGCAAATACCATATCCCCTCTTTGACTCAGTTTCTACATTTTTAAATAGAGATAAAAATAGTGCTTTATGGCTGGGCGCAGTGGCTCAAGCCTATAATCCCAGCACTTTGGGGGGCCGAGGTGGGCGGATCACGAGGTCAAGAGATCGAGATCATCCTGGCTAACACGGTGACACCCCATCACTCTCCTAAAACTGCAAAAAATTAGCCGGGCATGGCGGGCGCCTGCAGTCCCAGCTACTCGGGAGGCTGAGGCAGGAGAATGGTGTGAACCCGGGAGGCGGAGCTTGCAGTGAGCCGAGATCGCGCCACTACACTCCAGCCTGGGTGACAGAGCGAGACTCCGTCTCAAAAAATACATAAATAAAATAATAAAAACAGTGCCTTACTTTCTCAGTGCCCGACTCATATTATTTATTAAATATTAGCCAGTGTTTTATTATATAACTAGATTGGAACTAGACACGTCACCTTACTTTGTGTCTCAATTTCTTCAACTGTAAAATGAAGTAGTTAGACAATGTGAGCATGTGATATCACAACCAGATGTGAAAGTCTGTGGTCCTGTCAGAACAGCTTAGAGTAGGTTTGGAAATTATTTGAAACCAGCAAAGTGAATATGAAAATAAAGAATTTGAAGCACAGTAGGAGAGAAAAGGAGAGAGGAGAAATAAAAAAAGACACTTTTACAGAAGGATTTTTTATATCTGCATTTTTTTTTTTTTTTTTTTTTTTTTTTTTTTTTTTTTTTGAGACGGAGTCTCGCTCTGCCACCCAGGCTGGAGTGCAGTGGCCGGATCTCAGCTCACTGCAAGCTCCGCCTCCCGGGTTCACGCCATTCTCCTGCCTCAGCCTCCCGAGTAGCTGGGACTACAGGCGCCCGCCACCTCGCCCGGCTAGTTTTTTGTAGTTTTTAGTAGAGACGGGGTTTCACAGTGTCAGCCAGGATGGTCTCGATCTCCTGACCTCGTGATCCGCCCGTCTCGGCCTCCCAAAGTGCTGGGATTACAGGCTTAAGCCACCGCGCCCGGCCTATATCTGCATTTATCCTCTGAAACTATAATTATATCAAATATATGATTGATTGCATAGGCCATAAAGTTACTCTAAAATAGTCATTTGTGCACTGCAAGAAGAGTGGCTTTTTCCAACTTCCTTTTGTAAGCCAAAAAGTGAATGAGTCAGATCTCAAGTGATTTAGAGATTTTGCTTTGCAAGGTGGAGGATACTTGCAAAGGGAAAATAGGAGGTTGGAGAGTTTAGGACATAGGCAGTGTAGGGCTGTGTAAATTGCAGAGAACTTGGAGCCGGAAGACTTGAGCGGCATGTAACTGTGGGTGGGCTATGAAATCGCGGAGCCTGGCTTTAAATCCCAACTCAAACATTTACTAATCCTATGATCCCAGGCAAATACCATATCCCCTCTTTGGCTCAGTTTCTGCATTTTTAAATAAAGATAAAAATAGTGCCTTACAGCCCGGAAAAAGAAGCACAAGTCACAAGTAGGCGGTGTCCCGTGCTTTTTCTAAAGAGGGCTTCGGGAACTTCAATATTTAAAGGAGAAAGAGCAAGCAGGCAGGAAATTAAAACCAGGGAGGAAAAGAAAGAGAGAGAGTAGGCAAGGAAGCTAATTGCTACATTCTTGCGAGGCTCTGATTAGTTCTCACTGAGTCTGTATGTTACATGTGGCAAAAAAAAAAAAAAAAAAAAGGAAAGAGTCAGTTGTGCATTCATCCTGGCTCTCAGTAAATCTGCATTTTACGTAAGTTAAAGTAAGCATGTGAAATTACAGCTATCTGTTTGGGAACAAAAGGATGGCAGTTTTTGAATGACTCAGGTTCCAAGCTTAATTTTTCTTTGTCATAGTGAGTTTGGGGTCCCGAGATTTTATTTTCCTTTCACACTTTCTCCCAATATAAAGCTTCCTCATAGACGCCTTCTTTTTTCAAACATTTACAACCCTCATGGTTTTCTCTCCTTTTAAGTACAGAAAAACATAATACTGTGTAATAATCTTATCTGTCTTAAATACAAGACTGCTTAGGATTCACTTAAAATTTAAAAATGGCTCCACATTCCTGGTTTTCAGCTGGATTGTGATTTCCACCACAAATCAGAGCTTTTTAACATTGAGTTTGAGTTTCACAGACCCAGTAAAGTGGAAATATAGACTTTTTCTTAAGACAGTGTTATGACAGTCCAAAGAATCATGGCCAAACTTAATTACCTGTTGTAAACATCATTGCAGTTTTTTACTGAACTATCAGACACTTTCCAGGGCTTATCACAACGTATACTCTAAGTAAATATTATGGGTCCAGGCACACTGGCCCAGGCCTATAATCCCAATGCTTCGAAAGGCCAAAGCAGGAGGATTGCTTGAGGCCAAGAGTTTGAGACCTGCCTGGCCAACATACCACAACCCCATCTCTAAAAAAAATTTTTTTTTTAAATTAGCGAAGCATGGTGGCAGGTGCCTGTAGATCTAGCTACTTGGGTGGCTGAGATGGGAGGATCACCTGAGCCCAGGAGTAAGGTTACAGTGAACTATGTTCACACCACTGCACTCCAGCCTGGGTGACAGAGTGACACCCTGATTCTAAAAATAAAAAATAAATTAAAAACGCATAAATACGTAAATAAGTATTATGGAATCAGCAAATAAATACATTGAATAAACGATTGAGTAAAATTACTTGGTAATGAGGCCTTTCTTGTCTATCCTTACACAAAATAAATCCCCAGGCCCCCACATCCCCCTTACTATTCATGTTTTCCTCCATACCATTCATAGTCATGTTGTACTACATATGTATTTGGTTATGGTCTTTCTCTTGCTGCTAGAATGTAAACTCCATGATAGAAGAGACGTTGTTGGTGTTTTCCTTTGTATTTTTTTCACTGCTTAATTCCCACTGCTTACAGTAAACACACAATAAATATTTACTATATGGATATTTAAGCAAGTCACTTCCCTTGATTTCTTCAAATTATTTATGTCACTTTGAAAGTAAAATCTCTCTTCTATACATCATTTTTCCTTCAATCTTCACTTTTAATATCTGTCACCGGCAAACTTAACACGTCTGCTCTTTGTCCAGGTCAACAATGAGAATTTTTAAGCACTTTATTCAATAAGTACTGAGTGCTCCTCCATAATGGACACTCTACTATACATTTCTGCCTTACTTGTGGAATGTATTCAATGTAATTACGCCACACACATAGACGTCCAGATCCTTGTGTCAAACTTACTTTCCTTGGCTTTGTGGGAGAACATGTACTTTTATGAAGCTCAGTTTAAGGCAAATGTTTCATGAAAATACAAAACTGATGGATATATGTATGCAGGGGTCCTTCTTATACGTCTTTTATAAACAATGAGGTTGTATTTCTCCTTTAGTATTTAATGTGTTTCATCAGATAATGCCCTACAAGTTTTATCAAAGCTTTCTGTCCATGTTTTGAGGTTGTATGAGAGTGAAAAAAAATGCAGTCTGCTGCTTCACTAATAAAACTAGGACAAAGGCCATTTAAACTTAAATATGTGAAAAACTTGCTTTTATTTCAAGCATTTTAAATGTCTAAATTTGGACTGGAGTAAAGACATTTCATAGAAAAACAGAAATATTTGTACTTGTTTATTTTTCAATCTTGATAACTTTTAATAGTTTACAGCCACAGTGGCAGCTTTTACATGTGTACATGTGTTTAAATATAGTTTCATACCATAAATAGCCATGTGGCAAAATACCCGCCTCTAGGCAAAAAAAAAAAAAAAACAAAAAAACAAAAAAAACCTTTGCCATTACATAAACACCTTTAAGTAATACTGAAAATAGATGTGAGGTAACTTTTTATCTAAAGTGACTGTAGCCAACATTAAGACATATTCACTGTAACAATTCAAGTTTTAAAATCCTTGTTTTATAACTCTAAAATGTGCCTTTTTTAAAAAAAAAATCTTTACATTTATTGCTATTGTACATTTATTTGGCAGGAAACAGGGATGTTTGATGTCTTGCAATGATAAAATTATCCTATTCAATAGAATATTATCTCACATTCTGCATGACTTTTGAACATTCTATAAGACAATTACATAAGAGAAAAACCAATTCGTAGATATCTGAGTGAGTACAACCATTTAATAAATGTGAATAAAAACATTTCCGAACATTTTAATATACACTGCATTTTCTGATAGTAAGATTTTAGGTTAAAATAAGATCACAATTTAAAAAGTTTACCATTTTGAAAAAAATCATATCACTGTTTGCAATGCCATTTTCATACTTGAGATGCTAGTCCAACATATTGCTTATCCATTTGCTTTTGTTTGATTTTATTGTTATTAGATTCATGATAATGCTAAAATACACACACGCACACACACAATTACTTCGGTATTTTTTTTTTATTAAAAGCCCAAAGAAAAGTGGTGACAATGTTCAGTTGAAATTTTGAAATTGGGTTTTATAATTCTGCCCACGTAGCAAAGGTTGAAATGGTCGATGAAGATGTAGTTTTTGAAATAATGCAGCAAGTAGTAAAATCAACAAAACCAAGTGAAAATTATACAAGGAAACACAATAATAAGTTAACAAAGGAATTATATATAATACACTTTTTCTTCGTGTTGACAAGACATGATTAAATCCTTTTTAATATTTTCCCATCTCATAAATAAATAAGCTTGCTTGTTAATACTTTGTCTAACTCTAATTTTTATTCTGTTACCAATGTCAGTAATACTTTATTTTTCATTATTTCTCTTATAAAGTGACTTCTGAACCTCCTAGTTTGTTTAAACTATCACAAGGTCAGAAAACCAAACACAGCATGTTCTCACTCATAGGTGGAAATTAAACAATGAGAACACTTGGACACAGGGCAGGGAACATGATACACCATACACCACGGCCTGTCATGGGGTCGGGGGCCGGGAGGAGGGATAGCCTTGGGAGAAATACTTGATGTAAATGATGAGTTAATAGGTGCAGCAAACCAACAGGGCACATGTAAACATATGTAACAAACCTGCACGTTGTGCACATGTACCCTAGAACTTAAAGTATAATAAAAATAAATACATAAATAAAATTAAATTAAAAGGTAAATGCAAACATATTAATCATAAGTAAATGAAATATCTGATGATCTCATTATGTCTGGTAGTAATGTCATCTCTGAGTACTTAAATATTCATCTATATATTCCTTTGCTAAATTTCCCTTTATTTCTCTTTTATATTAAACTTTTTTTTAGAGAGCGCAACTCCAAATCATCTTTTATTAATGGAGAAAGGTCATATTTAGCAAAAGACACAAGGCAGGGAAGTGTCAGACCTGAGGCCTGAGCCCGTGCTGAGGGAGAAGGAGGCTCGGGGCACGTGGGAGAAGTGCTGGGAAGGGCTGAGTGGTGGGGGCCGCAGAAAGTTCCAGTGGGCAACACTGTGGGCAGGTCATGGGTGGGACTCACGGGGACCTCGCTGCTAACTCTTGTTGCGTTGGCAGAGTGGGGTGGGGGGAAGGGAGGATCGTTAGTGCTGCCACCTGGAGTGAGAGCCGCCCCTTGGTTCCTGAGGGCACCATCAAGGGACACAGGACAGGAAGCCCAGGATGGTTAGTGCAGCTAGGGATGAGGGCCAGGGAGAAGCAGGTGCTCTGGAGTGGCCGGGAAAAGTCCAGACACGGAGGCTTAGGAGCTTCCTGTTAAGTGCGTGGGTTCCGCCCTGTCTCTGCCAGGCACTCTGACTAGGGATGGATGATCTCTCTCTTCAGGTGCTCCGTGGTGCTCTTGCTGCCAGCAAAGGTGGTCCGGATCCCTTTGCCCATCTCCCCTGTGACCGACAGCAGTTCCCTGTGGGTGCTCTGGGAGCCCTGGGCGCCAGGTGGTTTCATGGCCTGCATGCAGCCGATGGAGGCGGTCCAAAGTCGTTAAATAGCGGTCTGAAAGGGACAGCAGCTTCTGGCACCGAGCCCGACGGCGACGGGACGCTTCCTGTAGGGACCGGGGTGCCCAGCCCAGGGGTGCTGGAGCCGGGGGTGCTGCTGGGGGCAGGTGTGATGGGTTTGTAGGACATCCTCAACTTCTGGGCACTGCGGAGCCAGCAGGCCGCTCGTCAGGGTTTGGCTGCCTGGCCGCTCAGCTGAGATCTGATTTGCAAGCTGGCTGCACGCCCCCTACTAAATCTGTGTTGAACTTTTTAACTGCAATTTTTATTAATCTAAATACAGTTCAGATATTCTCGATGAAAATTTCACATTTTAGTTAGTTGAGACATACTAAAATGTAAAATACACAATGGATTTCAAAGGTTTCATATGAAAAAAGAATGCAAACTATCTCTAGTAATTTTTACATTGATTACATGTTGATACAGTATTTTGGATATATTGAGTTAAAATATGCAATTATTTTTTTTAAAAAATCTATGCTACATTTTTGTTTAAAAATTTAAATAAACTATGAAATTACTTCTTGGGATAGAAAAGGGGACATTATTAAATATTTACCTAAATTTTTTTCAAAAACATATCTTTAACAAAAACATTATCAAACAAAACGAAAGTATTTTAATTTTGAATAGGTAAAATAAACTTATTCCTGCTGGAATTCAATCCTGGTATGATTTCTTTTTTACGCATTTGAGGACTCTGTTTATAACCCAGATAAAACATAAAGCTTATGAAACTCCTCTGAGAATGTCGAACACAAATTACCTGTATAGATATCAGGGTGCAGATGATGCTGAGGCTGGGCTGGCTGAAGAAGAGCAGGATGAACACGCTGTACTGGCACCGGGGCTGGCCCCAGGTCACCCGCCCTTCATGTACGTGGCGATGGTCACCTGGCTCACCAGCAAAGTGAACAACAGGTTGGTGGCGGCCAGCCGCATACCAGTGTGTAGAAGGCGGTCTCCTTCTGCTCCTCGCGCGACTTGCACAGCAGCACGATGGCCACCAGGTTGCCCACCACTCCAAAAATGGACGGTCCCAGGCTGTCCAGCAGATTGGGCTCCAGGTGAGGGACACATTGACCTGGGAAGGGGTTAACATGACGGTGGCTGGTGGTGTGCAGCCCTGGAGTGTGAAGCTGAGTCTGGGGTGATGGAAGAGAGACAAAGCCTCCATGAGTGAAATGACCACCTGCAGGATGTCAGAGCCACGCCCAGGAAAGGGGATGCTAACATGACAAGGGAGGACCTCAGTCCCACTCTCTGGATTGCAACCACTTACCAACTGCAGCCACCCAAATCTCCAGGCTCGCTCTGCTCCTGCCAGCGGCACACCATTGCTGATCTTAATATGTATAAACTGAGCCTCACATTCCTCTTCCTCCTCCCCGCCCCCCCCCCCCACGCCTATCTCACTACTCTGACAAGAGCCATCTTCAGGGAAAGGTAACTCCCTAGTATTATTCCTGACAGATTCTGAGTTAATAAAATGCTCACGGAAACCCTGGAAGACAATTTGGAGAGTGTTCTCTTTCCTCCGTGGCTCCGCCGGCAGTGCCCCATCTCCATGCCTTCTACCCAATGGCCCAAATCCCATGTCACGTGTAGCGGCCCCAGTGGTGGCCTCTGCACAACCCCCCATGGTCAGCCCTCAGCTGTCCTGGACCAGCCTCCAGCCTGCCTTCACCTCCTCCTGCTCAGCCTGGAAAGTGCCAGGGCTTTGGCTTCTGAGAGCCAGGTCTCAGTGGCTGCGATTTAGGGATCTGAGGTCAGAGTGGCCAGTTTTCAAAAACGTGGGAAACAAGAAGGCCAGCGGGATGGATCTGGAAAGAACAGTGCTGGGTTACTTGTTCGATTTTTTTCCTTCCTTCAAACATGAATACCAGCTTTGCGGTGCCCCCCCTCCCCCCCCCGCCGTGTAGGCTGTGGGAGGACAGCTTCCAGGTGTGAGCCGCACGCACAGGTGGCAGGAAGCCTGGGTCCCGGCTCTGGCCGCTGTCCGCCCCAGCCGCTAGCAGCGTCAGCAGCTACTGATGTTGGTGGCTGCCGCTCACTGGCATTTATAAAGTACTCCACCGTTGGCTGGGTGCAGAGGCTCATGCCTGTAATCCCACCACTTTGGGAGGCCAAGGCGGGTGGATCACCTGAGGTCAGGAGTTGGAGACCAGCCTGGCCAATATGGCAAAACCCTGCCTCTACTAAAAATACTAGAATTGGCCGGGCACGGTGGCTCAAGCCTGTAATCCCAGCACTTTGGGAGGCCGAGATGGGCGGATCATGAGGTCAGGAGATCGAGACCATCCTGGCTAACACGGTGAAACCCTGTCTCTACTAAAAAATACAAAAAACTAGCCGGGCGAAGTGGCGGGCGCCTGTAGTCCCAGCTACTTGGGAGGCTGAGGCAGGAGAATGGCGTGTACCCGGGAGGCGGAGCTTGCAGTGAGCTGAGATCCGGCCACTGCACTCCAGCCTGGGCGACAGAGCATGACTCCGTCTCAAAAAAAAAAAATTAAAAATAAAAAAATAAAAATACTAGAATTAGCCGGGTGTGGTGGCGGGTGCTTGTAATCCCAGCTACTGGGGAGGTTTAGGCAGGAGAATCGCTTGAACCCGGGAGGCGAAGGTTACAGTGAGCCGAGATCAGGCCATTGCATTCCACCCTGGGCAAAATGAGCGAGACTCTGCCTCAAAAAAACAAAACAAAATGAAACAACAAAAACCCCTGCTCCTCCACCCCCTAGCATCAGAATACAGCAGAACATTTAGGTACCCACAGAACATAAACCAAGATGGTCTGTGTCCTGCATTTTAACAAACATTAGCGTTTTAAAAGAACTGAAATCATGTAGAATGTATCCTCCAGCCAAAATGGCATCCAATTCAAAATAAAAAAGTAAGATAACAGCAAAATCTTAAATACTTGAAAGATAAACAGCACACAGTTTTGTTGGTTTTTTCTTTTTTACATTTTTATTTATTTTATTTTAAGTTCTGGGGTACATGTGCAGGATGTGCAGGTTTGTTACACAGGTAAATTTGTGCCATGGTGGTTTGCTATACATATCAACCCATTGCCTTGGCATTAAACCCAGCATGCATTAACTATTTTTCCTGATGCTCTCCCTCTCCCGCCCCCATCCAGGGGCCCCATTGTGTGTTGTTTCCTTCCCTGTGTCCATGTGTTCTCATTGTTCAGGTCCTACTTATAAGTGAGAACATTAGGTGTTTCGCTTTCTGTTTCTGCATTAGTTTCCTGAGGATAATGGCTTCCTGTTCCATCCATGTCCCTGCAAAGGACATGATCTCATTCTTTTTTTATGGCTGCATAGTATTCCATGTTGTATGTGTACCACATTTTCTTCATCCAGTCTATCATTGATGGACATTTGGATTGATTCCATGTCTTTGCTATTGTGAATAGCGCTAAACAGCAAGCACACTCCTAAGGGAAAAGTCTCAAGGGAAACTATTAAATATATTAAACTGAATAAAAATACGACATATCACACTTGATTCAACACAGGTAAAGCCAGTGCTGGCAGAAAATGTGTTTCACTAAATGTGTATGACGGAAAAGTAGAAATTTCTCAAATAAAATTTCAGCTATCACATCAAGAAAGTAGAAAATAGTAGCAAAATAAAACCAAAACAAATATAAGAAAGAAGCCCGAGCTCTGAGCGGCAGCCGTGGCCACCGGCAACAGCACTGCCACGAGTGTCTTGCGGGCTTTCCTCAGAGGAGCCTGTCAGCATCCTCCAGTTCCAGGCGCTCTAGCCCCTGTCCTGCTTCAAGAGGCTTTTTCCAACCAGAGGCCTCTCCTCCATAGCCTGAAGGCTCGGCCAGTTCCCACGAAGTTTGCTGGGAATGCAAGGCTGTCACTGATATTCGTGGCACCAAGACTTGTGCGCAGGTTGCACACATTGGCCACTGTCTGTGCCACGTGCAATGAGCCACCTGAGGCGCGCACACCGCACGCGCACGCGCATAACGGCTTGGCTTGCCTGTAACGAACGGCTAGGCCTGGCTCTGCGTTCCTGGCTTGGCTTGGCGTTCCTCGCTTGGCTCGGCCTTAATCGCTTTGCCTGGTGTTTCTCGCTTGGATTGACGTTTCCTCCATCGCGTTCCTTTGCTGGGCTTGACCTTTTCGCTGCTGGGCTTGGCATTCCCTTGGCTGGGTTGGGTGTTTCCTTTGGGCGGGGCAGGCCGGGGGTTGGCCCTTCCTGGGGGGGGGGCGTGGGATCACCCCGGGTGGGCGTGGGCTTTCCCCGGCTGGGTGTGGGTTTTCCGGGGTGGGGTGGGCCGGGCTCCCCTGCTGGGGTTGGCAAGTTTGGGCTGGGATTGACCTTTCTCTTCAAACAGATCGGAAACCCAGAATTTCCTGCTAGTTGGTGAAACTGGTTGGTAGAGGCGATGTGCTCGCGACTACCGGCCTCCCCTGGCTGTTCAAAGCAGATGGTGGCTGAGGTTTCTTCAATACCTGCTGCCTCAGCTGTGAAGAAGCCATTTGGTCTCAGGAGCAAGATGGGCAAGTGGTGCCACCACTGCTTCCCCTTCTGCAGGGGGAGCGGCAAGAGCAACGTGGGCACTTCTGGAGACCAGGATGACTCCGCTATGAAGACGCACAGGAGCAAGATGGCTAAGTGGTGCTCCCACTGCTTCCCCTGCTGCAGGGGGAGTGGCGAGAGCATTGTGGGCCCTTCTGGAGACCAGGAGGACTCCGCTGTGAAGACGCACAGGAGCAAGATGGCCAAGTGGTGCTGCCACGGCTTCCCCCACTGCAAGGGGGACGGGGAGAGCAACGTGGAAGCTTGGGAAGACTACGACAACAGCGCCTTCATGGAGCCCAGGTACCACGTCCCCAGCTGCAAGGGGCGCGGGGAGAGCAACGTGGAAGCTTGGGAAGACTACGACGACAGCGCCTTCATGGAGCCCAGGTACCACGTCCGTGGAGAAGATCTGGACAAGCTCCACAGAGCTGCCTGGTGGGGTAAAGTCCCCAGAAAGGATCTCATCGTCATGCTCAGGGACACTGACGTGAACAAGACGGACAAACAAAAGAGGTAACCCTGCCTGAGCTGGGAGGAGGTGGGACGTGGGGGGATGATGGGGACATACCCTCCTGGCGGGATCGGGGTCCTGGCTTTCTGTTCCTCCGCAGGCCCCACACCACCCTGGGTGTGGAAACCTCAGAGAGGTCAGGGCACAGGCCCTTTATGAACAACAACACAGAAACAAAACTTTAGCTGATTTCCTATCCGATTATAATTTCCCTTATAGAGCACTAATAGACTGTATGAAAGTGATTTAACTCGCAAAATCAAGTCGATGCAGCAGATTATTTTTAATGTACACATTTTAAAACAATGTTCTATACATTATAGAAAGGTGTATATTGAGAACTAAGTCCCATAATATATCCACTTCTGGGCTAAATATTTTTCAAATAAAATCCAATATGGATTTGATATCAATGTACCCTATGTAAATATGTCCTTTACTGAGGAACCTTACAAGGAAACTGAAATGGCAAGACGGTTTGTGTCCTTGAATAGGAAGATTCGTTTTTCTTAAGATGTGAGCTTTTTCTGTGTTTATCACTTTTACGTAAGCCAAATAAAAATAGCAAAGTTTTAGCATTTTTACACTGCACATCCTGTATTTTATTGCTGTAATAACTTAATTTTTAGTAACAGAATGGAAAAAGACTTGCTTTTCCAGATATCAAAATGTGATGTGCTATTTCCACAAATTGTTTACTAACAACTGAAAAAATATCAATGAATAGAACAGAATAAGAAATCCGGAAATACCCAAATATATGTAAGAATTTAGCACTTGATAATGGTGATGTTTCATATTGATAAAGCAAGATTAATCATTAATAAATGAAATGCATGCTGTTTGGAGAAAACTAGCTAGATTTTTATGTCACAAAAGTAAGTTCCTGGAGTATAGATTAAAATTTTTAAATATACAAAAGGAGAAAAGTACCAGAAGAAAACACAAAAGCCTATTTATATATGCAACTATTTATTTATTTATTTATTTTTCTGGGACAAAATCTCACTCTGTTGCCCAGGCTGGAGTTCAGTGGTGCAATATCAGCTCACTACAACCTCCGCCTCCCGGGTTCGAGCAATTCTCTGCCTCAGCCTATTGAGTAGCTAGGATTACAGGTGCCCGCCACCACACCTGGCTAATTTTTTGTATTTTCAATAGAGGCAGGATTTCACCATCTTGGCCAGGTTGGTCTTCAACTCCTATCCTTGTGATCCACCCGCCTCAGCCTCCCAAAGTGCTGAGATTACAAGCCTGAGCCACTGAACCAAGCATATATATGCAGATATAATAAAATAAGCTCAATTTAAGATTGGGCAAGGTACTTTTTTGCATATCTACCAGTGACCTGTGCACATAGGAAAATGTAGTGTTCCTGGCAAGAGAAGGAATATAAGTTAGAAGAGGAATGAAATACTGTTTTCTATTTAAGTTAGAAGAGGAATGAAAGGTCGGCTGCGGTGTCTCACGCCTGTAATCCCAGCACTTTGGGAGGCCAAGGCAGGTGGATAACGAGGTCAAGAATTTAAGACTAGCCTGGCCAGCATGGTGAAACCCCATCTCTACTAAAAAATACAAAAAATTAGCCAGTCATGGTGGCATGCACCTGTAATCCCAGCTACTCAGGAGGCTGAGGCAGGAGAATTGCTTGAACCAGGGAGGTGGAGGTTGCAGTGAACTGAGATTGCACCACTACACTCCAGCCTGGATCATGGAATGAGACTTCATCTTAAAAATAAATTAATTAATTAATAATAAAAATAAATAAATAAAGGAATGAAATACTGTCTTCTATCCACAAAGTTTGTGAGGGTGAAGAACAGTGGTACTTATGTAGTTGCTGAAAGTTTAAGCTGCTGCAACTTTTCTAACACACTTCGATGATAAGAACCACATGTTAAAAATGTGTATGCCTTTTACCTATCAACTCTATTATACTGAAATATCTATATGAAATAGACACATATGTTTTTCTTAGTATTGCTTAAAATAGCAGTGTATTGAGAAGAGCTCACATAAAGATTTTATGAAAAACTTTCAGTGCATCCATAGGATGGAATAATATGTAACCATTGAAGGTGTCAGTAGATACAGAGATATGTTGACGTGCAAAGATGTGCTTTGCTATATCAAGTGAGGAAAAAATCAGTTTGTTATACACCTACACAAACAGAATCTGCTCTTGTGTTACCTGAAAACATGTAGAAAACATAATCAAACTTATTTCTGGGGATTTGTAAGTGAAGTTCTTACCTTTCTCTTATCTGTGATTTCTGCAATGAATATCTGAAAAGTTTTAGTTAAATTTCACTAGTAATGAAATAATCCTTGGGAAGAGAAGGAATGTGCTACTTGCATAGATACAAATAATTTCTCACATTTTATTATTTATTTTTATTCCTGTGGATAGCTATCTTCTGTGAACTTTTACCCTCTTGAGAAGTAGAGGGTTTCTGTTTACCTGTTCCTGTAGATTTTATTGTATATACATTTTATTATAAAATTATCTTTTCATTATATATATAAAATGTGTAAAAAGTATGAATTAATTATTTTATTTTAGTTATATATTTATGGAAACTAAAATAGCAAATATAAATGGCCATTACTATTGTAAATGCATTGCTCTACTCAACAGGAGCATTCTTTAAAAATATTGAACTCCCAAGCTGTGTTTATGCATTCTTTCAATCCGTTTAGTCATCAAACATAAGCCAGACACCTATTATGTGGAAGGCATATTCTACCATCTCCCAGGATCCTTCCGTCTTTGAAAACTTCATATTTACCTGCTGGGCCTGAGCAAGTTGAGAGATTTAAAATTGGGGCATTAGGAGGTAATCTCAATTGAAACTTTTCTTCCCTCCTTTCAAACAAAAGCATTTCTGAAGGTAGACAATAGTAAAAGATAACCCTCAACTACCCTTCTGAAAATGTATAAGTCTTGGGTAAAAACTGTTTTAGTACTTTTAAGAACTAAAATGTGGTACACAAACAGCATGGAATACTATGCAGTCATAAAAGAAAGAACGAGAGCATGTCCTTTGCAGGGACATGGATGGTGTTGAAGGCCATTATCCTTAGCAATCTAATACAGGAACAGAAAACCAAATACCGCACGGTCTCACTTATAGGTGGGAGCTAAATGATGAGAATGCACAGACACCTAGAGGGAAGCGACACACACTGGGGCCTATCAGAGGGTGGAGGGTGGGAGGAGGGAAAGAAGCAGGAAATAGAACTAATGGGTACTGGGCTTAACACCTGGGTAATGAAATAATTTGTACAACCAACCCCCTTGACATGTTTTTACCTATGTAACAAACCTGCACATCCTGCACCTATACCCCTGAAAGTAAGCGTTGAAAAAAAGCTCCACAAATAGTTTCATAAATTCATTTTAAAAGGAGAAGAATTATAACAGTCTTAAATCCTAATATGAATGATTGGAAATATCTAATGTACATACATTGTATAAATCTAAGTATTGATAAAAATGAGCCCATGCTATTCATTTGAATTTCAAGCTTTCTTTGGCTTAAAGTTTTTGAAAACCAAAGTAAGAAATAGATTATTTTAGAAATTTGTTTGTGTTTTCACCTCAGCCTTCTTATTCCATACTTCTTTTAAGAACTAAAATTTATCTAAGTGCTAGTCATCTGACTGGAACCGCCCCAGACGTGTTATATTGTAACATATTGTACTTAATGTAAGGCACCAGGGATTGTATGATGCCCCATTATTGTATGTATCAATAAGAGAATTATTTAAATGCTGCCAATTATAGTTATAGTAAATCATGAATTATAAGTGGTATTTCAGTGTGAGAAATGGTGAAACATAGAGACAATGATCATCTTAGAATCACTAAAATACATCGTTACCTGTAATCTTTAAAACATACCTGAAAGTGTAGGTATAATTGTATCATCTCACTGAATTCAAATGTTGTCTTTAGTGGTATTAGTAAAAATTATAATATCTTACAGTTACTGAGCTGTTATTTGTGTTAGGAACTATTCTATATCTTTCGTGTAGAGTCTTATTTAAGCATTACTGTGGTTTCCTCTGAGAAATCGACTCTTTTCATTCCCATTTTATTGATGAGGAAATTGAGAGCCAAAAAAGGTAAGCAACAGCTGGGAAGCATCAGAGCTTCAAGTAGGATTCCAGCCCACGTTGAATGCCATTCAAGGGCTCTGCTCTTCCTATTCAAATAGGCTGCTCTTTCATTCATACAGTGAGTCATGAGGTAATAAGTAGTGTGCTTTCTTCAAAGGGAAATTAAGTTTGTTTTGAAGGCAGAGTAATAGCAGGCTATTCTGTGTTTGCTATTGCATGAATCATTGATGTAGCTGTAGATAGTGCACTACAATTTCCTAAAAAGTCTTCTCACTCTCATAGGACTGCTCTACATCTGGCCTCTGCCAATGGGAATTCAGAAATAGTAAAACTCCTGCTGGACAGACGATGTCAACTTGATGTCCTTGACAACAAAAAGAGGACAGCTCTGATCAAGGTATGCAGTAGTCAACTATATCAGCATGAGATGGCTTTGATTTCAATACATAGCGTAAAAATGAGTTTTCTCATTTAAATGGAACTAGTTGGTGAAAGCTGTGGAATGTTAGTTTTAATTCTCAGGACTTATAATTTATTTTTGGTCTAATGCTGACAGGCTGTACAATGCCAAGAAGATGAATGTGCATTAATGTTGCTGGAACATGGCACTGATCCAAATATTCCAGATGAGTATGGAAATACTGCTCTACACTATGCTATCTACAATGAAGATAAATTAATGGCGAAAGCACTGCTCTTATACGGTGCTGATATTGAATCAAAAAACAAGGTATAGGTCTACCAATTTCATCTTCAAAATACTGAAATGCATTCATTTTAACGTTGACCTGGGTAAGGGCCAGTTTTCCATATTTGGAAGCTCAAGCATAACCTGAATGAAAATATTTTGAAATGAGTTAATTATCTAAGACTTTATTTTAAATATTGTTACTTTTAAAGAAGCATTCGAGGGTACAGTGTTTTTTTTTTTTTTAATGCTCTTGTGGTTTACGTTTTTTTAAAAAACACTGAATTTGTAAAAGGTAATACTTTGTTTTTTTTCATGCCAGGGTTTTTTTTCCCCTAATAAATGTAAAATGACAAAATTTGCCCTGGAAATAGGTTTTACATTAAAACTCCAAGAAAACTCAAACACAGTTCAGTGAATAGTAATCCTGCCCCTTTGGCAAGTTCCCCAAAAAACAAAACAAAACAAAAAACAGTAATAGATATGAGGTGATGGATTTCTCAGTGACAAGTCTTTTTCTCAGTGACAAGTCTTAAGATATTTCTGATTGCACATGAGGCAGAAGCGGAAAGGGAAAAAGAGAGCAATCAGAAATATCAAGGCCAATTTGGAAATTAGGTAATGGAGGGAAAGACCATGAAGAGGATTTCTGTGTGTGTGTGTTGCTGTTGATCATTCATTTGTTTCCTTTGGTGAGACAAGGTTCTTTTCAATTTTAGAGAATGACAGTTTTCAGTTTGGGAGAGGGAGTTAGTGGGTTGTAAACTGCTTAGAGATCAATTTCAGGAAGCCTCTGAGGATCCAGATAGGCAGTGAATAGGTGGTAATGTAGTGGGAAACACTTGAGCAGAGGGAACGACAAGTAATTAACTGACTTAGTGTCCTATTCTGGTAAAAATGGCCAATTGGAGTCTCAACTCTGCTTTCAACTCTAGAATATCTTGATGGGAAGGTGGGTGATAAGGGGCTTATAAGGAACAAGATCAGGTTGGATTTTGAGTTTACTAGACCTTGTTCTACTCTTACCAGGGAAAATTATGTGATGTTTTCAGCAAATGAGTCTCTCTCCTACTCTTTCCTCTTTTTGGCCAAATCCTCAAATGATAAAGGGAATTGGTTATGTGGATGAGCGCTGAGACTGAAGTAATCATCTATTGCACTAGCTTCCAGCTAGAGTTGTGCATTCCAGTTACCTCAGGAAAATTTTTAAATAATCCACAAGTCTAGGCTTTCCCCTGAAGGTTTTGATAGAGTAAGTCTAATATGTACATTTAAAAATGTTTCTTTGAAGCCAGGCGTGGTGTTGCATGGCTGTAGTCCCAGCTGCTGGAGAGTCTGAGGTGGGAGGATTGCTTGAGCTCAGGAGTTCGAGTCTAGTCTGGTCAACATAATGAGACCCTGTCTCTAACAACAACAACAACAACAACAACAAATTTCTCAAAATCTGGATACACTTCTGCTTAAGAACCATGAATACATAAGTGTAATATGTAAATTCTTATGTCTCAGAAACTTAAGATATTTCTAGAAGAGTTGGAGTTGGATATGTGCTAATTCCTTTCAATCTTTCCTTTCCAATAACATTAATCTAACTTTTTGTTTGTTTGTTTTTGAGATGGGGTCTCAATCTGTTCCCCAGGCTGTAGTGCAGTGGTGTGATCACAGCTTACCACAGCCTTGACCTCCCCAAGCTCAGGTGGTTCTCCAATCTCAGTTTTATTTGTTGTTGTTGTTGTTTGTTTGTTTGTTTGTTTAGTAGACACGAGGTTAATGCCATGTTTTTCAGGCTGACCTTGAACTCCTGGGCTCAAGTGAATCACCCACCTCAGCCTCCCAAAATGCTAGGATTACAGGTGTGAGCCACCATTCCTGGCCAAGTCTGACTTTTATATGTGGATGAGACATTAAAATGAATATTATTGGCACTATCAGCTTATGGAATAATACCTTTTCCTTTATACCTTCAGTTCTTCCCTGCCATTCAGAAGGTCTTTAGAAATTTGCAGTGAGTAGTCTTTCATTAAGTAGAGAATGGCCCTCTCAGGATTTTGTGTCTCTTTGTTCACTTATTCAAGTGCTTAGGTCAGTAAGTCATTGTTAAGAGCAGAGTTTTCTCAATTAGAATTGTAGCAAATTCTAAACCTTTTTTTTAATCAATTGAAGCTGTATTGTGGACTATCCATTATGTCTCTTATGTTTGCAGAGCTTTGACATAATCAAGATGGCAGGTTTAAACACTAAAAACCATGGAGTTATTAAGAATACAGACGGGAATTCTGTTAGTTTCAGTAATCCTATGAACTGATGATTTAGTTAACAATCTGGAAAAAGTAAATACAAATAGATTTTAAATGAATGAATGGAAAAATTCTTCAAATGGGCAGTAGGAGTATTAATAGCAATTTTTATTGCACATTGGAGCTTGAACTTTTGGTAAAACATGTGAAACTTAAGAAATATTTTACATTCAAATTCTTGCTTTATACACAAGAATTTTGTCTTAGGGTTGGATAATATAGAGATAAAAGATACATCCCCTGCCCTCAAGAAGCTCTTTGTTTAAATGGGAAAAAAATCGTCATCCAAAAGTGCCATGCCAAATGCTGGGTTAGAAGCAAAGAGTCTTGGAAGCAGTAAATGTTGAAAGTGAGTTTTTGAGATGATCAGAGTTGATGTGGTCAGGCAGCGAAGGGGTGTTTCCAAGGGAAGCAGCAGCATGTGGGAAAGCACAGAAGAGTGAGATGGAAGCAGCTACATTTGATTTACTTTCTGTGAGTGTAAGTCCATGGGATCTTATATAAAGTTTCCAGTTCAGCTGAGAAATACATAATTTTTTGAATTACATATTGTTTTTGTTTTATATTGTTTTACAGCATGGCCTAACACCACTTTTGCTTGGCGTACATGGACAAAAACAGCAAGTGGTGAAATTTTTAATCAAGAAAAAAGCTAATTTAAGTGCACGTGACAGATGTGGAAGGTATAGTTATTTCTTTTAATCTGTGTGTTGTTCGAGATTGATAGCAGTCACTCAAGTCATAAATAATAAATTAGTAAGATTAAATTATACTTATTGGGACATAGTGATGAGTATCAACACAAATCAGTTAAGTAAAAAAACAATTATTTGGACTGGGCAACATGAAGAACAGTTTTAGTAGGATTCATCTTCTCTTATTATATTGACTGATGTTATTTGTTGTATGATGTTTTTGGTTAGATGATATTATGTTAGCTAAAGGGATTTCATGTTAATTTTATGAAATGTGAACTTTAGCTTTTAGTTTACTTTATGACCCAGTATTGAACTTCTTAACCTTTTCTAGTAGTTTTTAACCTCTGTGTCGTATACGCTTTTCTGCTAAATATGCTGCATGAAACATAAATAGGAGTTGAAAATCCTTTTTTCTATTCAATGACTCTGCTTTAAGTTGCCTTGTTTGAAGAATATTAATGTTAGCTTATCCCTACTTGACAATTAATTGCTATTCCCACATACTGTGGGTCCAACAGCTTTTCCTTTTTTATTTCCAGTGTATTTTGATGGTTTTATTTTTAACTGGTATGGAGAGAGGGAGTGAAGATAGTTTTTAGTGGATACACTTTTCCTTTAATGAAGGCAAGCCGTAGGTGGGTGATAAAGAGAAAAGAGCTAGGCTTTGGATTCACACAAGACTGGGTTTAATCCCTAGCTTTCTTACTTGGTGTGTGACCTTGGGAATCTTATTTACCACCAAAAGTGTTGTCACATATGAAAAGTAGGAGAATATATCCTTCAAATTGATTGTGCATAAGTAAGGAAGATATATATGGCATTTAATTCAGTGCCTAGCACATGCTTATTGGCATCATTAACTGAAACTCTTGTGACTATTCTTACCATTATTATTAATATTACTGCTTTCAGCAAGCAGAGAGCTCTTACTTATCTTACCCTCTAGCTGATTTTCTATTACAGCATATCAGTCTAGGGAAGCTGTAAGGAAATCTTCACTTATAACTTTGTCCACTTCAGATAAGTGGCCCTAGCATTGTTTCTTGCCCATTGAAAGACTTTAAATTAATGTCTTCTACTTTCCAATACCTCACCGAGATAAGAGGTTTCCTTGTTGTCCCTTCCTTTAAGCCTTGTTGGTATTTTACAAAGATGAACACTTAAGCACCCAAGTGCTTATGTGTTTTAGTGCATGTAAATCTTTAATTCTGCATGGACAGGCAAGATGTTAAGTTGATAAAGTATATTAAATTAGCTTTTAAAATAAGTTTATTACAGTTCCTAAGGGAGAAATTATCTCTGTCATTTTAGAAATGCTCTCATACTTGCTGTACATTGTGGATCAGCAAGTATAGTCAGCCTTCTACTCGAGCAAAATATTAATGTCTCTTCTAAAGATCTATCTGGACAGACGGCCAGAGACTATGCTGTTTCTAGTCATCATAATGTGTAAGTGTTTACATTAAAAGGCGAGTTAATGCTAAATTGAGGTTTAAAATAATTATAACAATAGCATCTTACATATCAGGTGAGATGTCATAGTGCGGTTCAGCTAGTTTTAGAGTGGCAGTCAGTTAGTCCCCTGCATCAGCCAGAAATCAGAAAAAAAGCAAGACAATTTATAAGTACCAATGGATACAGGATTCTTTATCTCAGGACTTTTAAGACCTTGATACTTAGAGATCCCAACATTGTTCATTTCATCCAAGTATAACACCTATGGATGGGATTAAAAAACAGTGTCATATCTTTTATTTTTCTGATTAGTTGTTTGGGTCTTGAAATGTCCAGCTTAACAGAAAGCCTTGTACTGTCTTCTGGAGACTATTTCCTACATACTTCTTGAATTTTTCAATAACTGAAGGGATTCACTAAATCTAAGGAAGACAGTCCCTTTTATCAAGTCAGAAGGAGGAGAATAAAAAGGACATTCCAATCATTCTGATGTTTCCCTTGTTTCTGTTGCTGCGTTGTTGCCACTCAAACTGGTACTGCTGCCTGGTAATGGTTGATCTTTGACACCAAGATGCCCTTACTGATTCAGATCCCTCAAGTCTTTAAGTTCCCATATCTATGCTTCTATGCTCAGCCATTGTTCCCAAAGCACCAACACCCTGCTCTGGCAGCTGGGCATCCTGACTTGATCTGCAGACAAAGTGAGCAAATTGACACTTCCCCCCATATTCAGAACCTAATATGGAAACCACATCTTAGCCAAGAATTAGCTGAGACCTTCATGGTACGAGATCCTTTGAGGCGGTTGTTGGTCTTTTCTCTGGTAGATATTAATTGGGCTTGTTCTAAAGGGTCAGAGGGGTTCAAATAATGTGACAGAAAGGGATCAGTGTTTGTTTCTTCTTCTTTGCTATCAGATCTGTACTTTGAGGCACCTTTATATTCTGTATAGAACCTTAGGCAGTAGAAAGTCCCATATGAACCTTCTCTGAGCAGTGGCTCCCAGTTGTGGTTGGCCCTTGAGTGATCTGTTTTACATGATAATGAAATTTGTCCAAGCTACTTTCATCTGTAACTCAAGATTTTAAAATATTTTCAAATTCTACCTCACAGGGAGCCATTGAAGAGAATTCTCAGAATCTCAAGTAGGTTAGTTGGACTTAACAGAACCAAGCCCTGTGCATGACTCATCACTAATCATGTGTAAAAGTAGGACTTTGTGCTTGCTTCTGCAGCACATATCCTAAAATGGGAACAATACAGAGAAAATTAGCATGGCTTCTGTATAAGGAAGCAGCACAAATTTTTGAAGCATTCCATATTTTGGTCAGACACTGGAAGGTCATTTGACTATTTGCTGACTAGCTCTAAGGAAACAGTGTGAATCAAAGCAAAATGGGTGCCACCAAAATATTGAAATTGTGATTTGCACTAAAAAAATAGTCATGTAAGATGGTCTATGAGGTGACTCAGAGCTGAATAAAGTGCTTGGTGCAAAATATGTTGTTAGTGTGTATGTCAAAAATTAGAGAATGTCAACTTACAACTTCTTCATGGAAACTAAAAAACATATAGGTAGAGTTTTGGTCTCCATGTCAGCTGGAATTGAACATCAATATAAACCATTATCCTAAGAAATATCTGCTGGCTCAGAGTTGGAGTCGGTAGAAAAGGATCACTGGTCCAAGCCAGGTCTTAACATCCATTGGTTTTTCTGCCCTTGGTGTGATTGGTCAACTCCGTAACAGTGGACACTCACATTATCTACTTTAATGAGATATTTATGAGTAAATTTAGTTACAAACTAAGACGTAGTTGAGATGCCCAGAATTATAAGCCCTAAGGAGCAGGAAAACTAAGAAGCAAAATTAAGACTTAATAACATTTGCTGAAAACTATAACATTTGCATATTAGAACCTATGAACAAAATATGCATTGGGTTTTATTTAGGATTCCAAGATAATTTTAGTTATAATGTTTAGGAACAGATTATTCCTTTGCTTTAGTATTTCTCTGAGCATTTAAAAAATGTTATCTTATTAAATCTTTATAACAACCTAGTGAAAGAAGGCAGCAAAGTCCTCACTTTGTTGAAGAAGATATTGAGCCTAAGACAAGCAAGTCGTCCAAGAACAAATAGCTGTTCATTATGGAGCTAGGACTTAAGCAGGGTTGGAACACTTTCTATTATGTCATGCTAATGCAAGCTAATTTACTGGGTAACACTGCTCTCGATTTATGAGCATTTCACCCTACATTTTTGTCTTCTTTACTTAGAAGTTTCAAGAGAAGTTTGTAGAATGTACTCATAAGTGGATGGGATAATACTGTTAAGTTCTGATATTATGATATTGTTTGAAATTCTCTTAAGAATTTTACATTTGGTAAGTTTTTTACATCAGTATTAAAATAGTAATTTGGTTTATTACATTTTTATACATAGAATTTGCCAGTTACTTTCTGACTACAAAGAAAAACAGATGCTAAAAATCTCTTCTGAAAACAGCAATCCAGGTAACACTTGTGATAGTGAATTACTTTAGGTCAGTTGTCCCCGATCTTTTTGGTACCAGGGACTGGTTTTGTGGAAGACAGTCTTTCTATGGGCTGGGGGAAGGTGGGGATAGTTTCAGGATTATTCATTCATGTTACATTTATTGTGCTACTTTATTTATATTATTATTACATTGTAATATATAATGAAATAATTATACAACTTACCATCATGTAGAATCTATGGAAGCTCTGAGCTTATTTTTCTGCAACTAGATAGTCTCATCTGGGGGCAATATGAGACAGTGACAGATCATCAGGCATTAGATTCTCATATGAAGCACACAACCTAGATCCTTCGGATGGGCAGTTCACAACAGGGTTCTTGCTCCAATGAGTATCTAATGCTATCAATGATCTAGGAAGGGGCAGAGTTCAGGCAATAATATGAGCCATTATTATTGGTTGGCTGTAAGTACAGGTGAAGCTTCCCTGGTTTGCCTGCTGCTCACCTCTTCTTGTGTGGTGTGGTTCATAATAATCCATGGACTGCTACCGGTCTGTAGCATGGGAGTTGAGGACTCCTGCTCTGGGTGGTCCTACCATAGATAAAAAAGTAAAAGTAAGGAACTTTTGATCTCAAAATAATGCTGAAGCAAAGTTATGTTACATATGCTTGTCCCAACAAGGTCTCACTATTACTGACTTCATTCCTCCTCATTTGAAGTTGGAAAGAGAGAGACATATTTACTTTGTTGGAACAAGATGTGCTCTTCTACGTGCTGGTTAGTTATCATGATAACAGCAATTTTGTTAGAACAAATGCTCTGCTACCATTTGCCAAAAGATTGTCATAATAAATATACAAATTGCTCAACTCTAGGCTCAGGAGATTGTAATAAAATTAGAAAAATGTTTCACAATAACAAAAATGCTAGTATGCTACCTGGTTGTGGACACCTAATACATTGTATAACCCAAACAGTATGAGGACACCTTCAATTTAGCCATCAATTTATCAAAGAACTTTTGTAAGTTGGGTTTTGTAAGTTGCAGGAGATAAAGATGGAGCAGATGTAGTTTTGATTCTTAAGGTGCTCATAATAGAGCTGTCTCTATTTCATTTCTGTGCTTTTTCAATAGAATTTACAAAGAAAATATTTCCATTTATGTTTTCACTTCACTTAACAAATAACTATCGAATGTCTTTTAGATACTAACCATTTTTCTAATGCAACAGAACACAACAGAACACAATTAAAAATACAGACAGGAGCTTGTTATTATCATTGTCATTATTTTTTTATTTTACTACTTTATTCAGTTCTTACTGTGTGCTAGATGCCCACTGGAAGCTTATAATTTATTATTGATTGTGTGCCAGACATATGTGATGAAGAATGAAAGTTCTGGTTAAAAAAAAAAAAAAGTAGGTATGATTCAAGGGAAGCATGCAGAGTGAGAAGAATTTTTCTAGGTAAAGAAGCAGAAGAATAATGTTTGACAGAAGGAACATGCAACAAGATTGTGTGTTGGCCAGAAGGAACATCTAAGGAGATTGCCTGTTTGGCAGGAAGAGCAGCAAGTGCAAAAGACAAGATGCTTGAGTGAACTTTGCAGGGTTTCTGAGCAGTTCACTTTTGCTAGCACCAAAAGTGTGAGATACCAGAGGTTGGGAATGAGGTGAATACTTAGCTAAGGCAAGTTTATGACAGACTTTTTAATACTACAGAAATGAGTAGGTTTTATCCTGTGGGCCATGGGAAGTTTACCAGGTGGAATGCTTTGGACTGCAAATACTGATGAGCAGTGGTGAAAACAGTAGGAACCAGAGTTGTTTTGTTTGTTAAGTGATATCCTAGGGATCCCTCTTGTCCCTCTTTCTGTGCTGTCGACAGTGTTTTATTCATGTCTCCTTTCATGGTTGGGTAATCTGCAACAGCTCCAAACATCTTGTTCTCACAACACAACATCTCAAGGGCTTCTTTTCTTCACCTGTGTTTTCTAAACAGGGAGAAAACTTAGAAGCACACAAGGGGCTTCCTGTAACATTTCATTGGCTGTGTTACACTACCTGCTCATTCCCAAACCAGGCACTGGGAATGCAAATACGTGATTAGCTTAGAATTAACGTTTCTCTTTCTGAGGCTGAGGAGGGAGATTCGGATAATAAACATCCCAATAGACTTGTGTTTCTTCTGCAAGAAAGAATAAGGAATGTATTGGTAGGGAGCCGACAATGTTTGCTGCAGGGGCTCAATGGAGACATGGGAGCAGGGGAGTCACAAGATTAAATGTGAGTATTAAGGCATTCTGGTTATGGTGTAAAATGGGTTAGCAAGCTTTTCCTGTAAAGGACCAGGCGGGAAATATTTTAGACTATGTGGTCTCTGTCATAGCTACTTACCCCTGCTGTTGTCTGCTGTTGTAGAGTGAAAGCCACCATGATTCTATGTAAGCAAACAGGCATGACTGAGCTCCTATAAAATTTTATTTACAAGCCATAAGGCAGATTTAATTTGGACTGTGGCCTATAGTTTCCTGGGATTGGTGGAAGGTTACCATGGAAAGAAACCAGGAGACAAAGGAAGCTTTTGCAATAGTCAGCTATAGTTTCTGTCACACATCCTTGGACTAGTATCAATGTATTATAAGGTTTTCACCCATCCATGGTGGAATAAAGTTAGGAATCTCAGTTACTCATTTTAATATGTTGGCCTTTGTTTTTATGGTGTTATGCCTTTTTATTTGTTTTGCTTAATTTTTTTCATGTAAGAACTAACATTAGTAGTTGACGGTTTTCTTTTAAATAGAAGCCATTTTGTAAATGTTTGTGTTCCCAGTGGCAGTGGGAATATAAAGCAGAGACAGAAGAGAGGTGTAGTCTATATGATTTAGTGATAATTGAATGAGAAAGGCTTGGGGGACCGAGAGAAATGTCAGATGATTTACAGGTTTCCAGGTCTTACACTAGTATTTAACCTGGACATGAGGAAGGAGTAGGAAATTTTCTGGTGAATACAGAAAAGCAAAGAGCTGCAGGTCAGCAGAAATGACCATTTTTTTCCTATGCATGTTTAATGGAATATTCATGTAGGATATTTTGAGTAGGTAATTGGATAACCAGCATTTATAACTCACATCCTACTAGTTTGACTCTCAGTAACAAGACTTGTCAAAGATCAAAGAATCTGAAAGTTGATGAAAATGTCCATGTGTATCACCATCAGTGACCAAAAGTCAGCATCCACAGAACACAGAATTGGGACAGGTGAACTTAATAGATAAAGATGACTATCAGAGTTGTGTTCCTCTTAGGGAATGATAGTCTCCATGACCTGTGTGAGTCATGGCTGCCAGAAAAGAAAGAGAGCAAGGAGTGTATTAAAGAAGCAAAGCAAATTCAGTCCTAGAGTGCCCTGCTTGACTTCATATCATAGTTCTGATTTCTAAAATACCATTTTCTGCAAAATATGCTTTCTGTTTTTCCCCTCTTGTAGCCTGCAACCAAACAGAATCCCTTCAGTGGGGCATTTTTGTGTTCTTCCTTTAAAAACAGCAACATATAAACAACAAAAAGAAGTAAGAGAAAGAGTGATTTTTTATAGGCTAGTATTTAACGTAAACTTGAGAGTGAGTATCAACATTATACTTAGAATTTACAGACTGGGTAGGAAGACGAGATAGAAATCTAAAGATTACTGACTCAAACACAGTGTCCTTTCATTGCTTTATTGTCGCATCTCTGAATTCACAACTATGAATTATATTCGTATGCACTATAACTTTAGAAAGCACCTTCCCAAACCAAATATTAAGTGATTTATTATAATTTCTTTGACTTATTACAGAATTGACTTTCCAAGTGCTCATGAGAATTATTGAGAATTTGCTACATAGTAACATCTCAGCTGTGTCCACAAGAGCTATCTGTCTCCTTGTCTTAATGACTATTGGCTCACTAGGAATATTGGTTTTGGCATTAAAATGATATTTTTCTAAATGCAGATAGTACCAGGGATCACTCTTGAACATTAATGTCCAAGCATCTTAAAATTACACATCAGGTTTCATAATCTGACTTCTGTCCCACTCTCCATCTTTAGCCCTTTTCCCTGTGCGCCCTTTCTCTGGCATTACTGAGCTGCTGGTAATGTCCTACTCACTCGTTCACTCTTTCAGGCCTCACTCCTGCTCTTGCTGCTGTGTGGAATGCTGTTACCCTTTCCTGCCCTCTACTGCTTTTAATCTGGCTAGCCTCAACATTTCAGTCCTGCTTGGGCGTGTGTTCTAGAAAAGCCATCCCTGATATGCTTTATTTTCATTGTTTTTAAACCCTAATGCCTAGCATGTATGTAGCAGGACTCAATAAGAAATTTCTGAGTAAAATAAAGACTGTTTTTACAAAGATGATGTGCAAGACTGTTCTCTGCAGTCTTGGAGCAGAGGGGACAGACATGTGGGGGAATAATGTACAGTTCAGGTGGTAAAGATGCAGTAGAAAAATCAGTGAAGTCAGAAGGCAGCCTCAAGAAGGAGGTACTTTTTTATCTGGGGAAAGACATGCAGAATCAAGGAAGACTTCACATATTGTTTTAAAAGATGAAAATAAGGTCAGTTGTTGTGTCTCACAACTGTAATCCGAGCATTTTGGGGGGGCTGGAGGAGGTGGATCACAAGGTCAAAGATCAGGAACATCCTGGCCAATCATGAAACGCCATCTCTACTAAAAATATGAAAATTAGCTGGGCATGATGGTGCATGCCTGTAATCCCAGCTTCTTGGGAGACTGAGACAGGAGAATCACTTGAACCAGGGAGTCAGAGGTTGCAGTGAGCTGAGATTGTGCCACTGCACTCCAGCCTGGTGACAGAGAAAGACCTTGGCTCAAAAAAAAAAAAAAAAAAAAAAAAAAAAAAAAAAAAAAAAAAGAATAAGAAGAAGAAGAAAAAAGAAAAATAAATTTGTCAGAATAGTGGAGGGAAACATTTTAGATATTAGGAAGACATTGTGCACTAATAAAGGTGTCAGTAGTAGTTTTGGAAATCATTTATAAGGTACTATTGTTGCAGAAAACAGGAGGCAGGAGAGACCCAGTGGGTGAAACAGGAGGATATTATTTAGGTGCACAGCAGTTCAGTGGATTTGCATCCAAATGCTGAGTCCTGAACAAAGACAGAGCCTGGCTTATAAAGGCAAGCTTACAGAAGCAGAACAAAGGCAGTTAATCATATAGTGACAGTTTTGCAACCTCAGCATAACTTGTGACTTTGCAACTACATTGAAGGAAAAGAGGAACTTGCAAAATATATGCATTTGTACAAAGAGCTATGAGTAAATGCTGAGGGGAAGGGGAGACGGTAAAGGAATTTGTTTTCTTAACCTTGCTCTGGGATGTCTGGACCCATACCTGTGGGCTCTGGCTTCTCAGACAGGGTCAACACGACCTTACCTGGGCCCTGCCTGTTACTATCCTTAGAGTCAGAGTAGCTAAGTGCAGGAAAACTTGTTTCTCTTTAAAACTAAATTTCCTTTTCATTACGTTTACTGCTTCATGATTAGGAAGTGGAGAACAACATACTGTGTTACCTTATATGTTTCTACTGTATTTTAAAGTTGTGTTTCTGGTGGTTTTGTTCATTTATGTTGGGTGGATGAATTTGTGAGTGAATCTCATCAGGTGTCTCCCCAAGTGGTTTGTTGAAGTCTTAGAGAATGATTTCCTAAGTAACTATTTCATGAAACACTAAACACTCAAGTTATGAGATAAAATAAAATGTTGTCTTAAATCTATTTTTATAAAGGCAATAGTTTTTAACTGTTCTAAGTGGTTTATTTTAACTGAACATATGGATTTCTCAACAGAACAAGACTTAAAGCTGACATCAGAGGAAGAATCACAAAAGCTTAAAGGCAGTGAAAATAGCCAGCCAGAGGCATGGAAAATTTTACATTTAAATTTTGGATTTAATGTTGTTTTCTTTGCTTTAATAATATTAGGTAGTCCAAATGAAATTACCTTTCAGACTAGGTTTTGAGAGTCAATAGATTCTTTTTTCTAAGAACTTTTTAATAGATTAATAAAATTTAATAAATTCAGCAATCTCATTAACAGAAGAAACAATAGATTCTAAGTTAGCAATTGAAACTTAACTTAAGAAACATAACCACTATAAAATTTAAAATACTCTTACTTTACAATATTCTTATTTAAAATATTCTTATCTGCCTTTTTGATTAGCTTATAGGTAATCTTTCCTTTTGGAATAGAGGCAAAAGAAATTCCAGAACATTGTTCTTTTATTCTTACAACACCCTGATGTGATAAAGAAACTAACATCAATTATTGGATTATATTATTAAGCAATGGAACTATGAACAATGCAAAACTGATGGTCCCTGAGCTGGATTCGTGGTTGAAGAGTAATCATGGCCAGTGATTGAAAATCTGCAGTTTTATATTGCAGTCACTGATAGCAAGGTGAAAGATATATTCTGCCTTGTGATCTCTCATTGACCTCAGCGTTTCTCTTCAGGGAGGGAACCAGGTCATAAAAGCAACCCAAATGCCTATTACAAGAATCATATCTTGCAGAATGGGACCTTTGGTGTTAGTGCAGAAACACAATAACATTCGCACTTACTACAGTTGCAGAAAATCAGTACAGGTTATTAAAATTTTTATCCACTGTCATTAGTACACGTTAGACTATATTAGAACTGGACTTAAGCAGATAAACTAGATACATAACACTATCATATTACAACATATAATTTGAATTAAAATTTAAGAATTTGCATTTCTTTCTTTTTGGTGTTGATTTCAGCTTCTAATAATTGAAAGCATGCCTACAATCCAGTTAGTAATCTGTAGAGGCTCACTGGTTAGGGTTTGGTGAGGTAAACTCTTTTCAAGTGAGGAATTGCAACACTACAAATCATCTGCTGATGCATTTTTGGCAGATTTAACACATAAACAATTAAGTTGAGACCAAACAAATGGTGACAAAGTTAAGTTTGCTGGTTCATGTTTTTCTTCTTCCATTGGCTAAGGTGAATTATTTTTCCCATGTTAGTCAGAAGCCAGTGATGTGGCAGTAGCTGAACGTAGATTAAAAAGTTAATTTTTAATTTTAATTAATTATTTATTTTAACAGTTAAATTTTAATTTTAATTATTTTCTAATTTTTCATTGTCTATACTTGATTACTTAAAATAAAATTATTTTAAAAACATGCATTCCAAAAGAGGAGACATCACAGAAATACAACAAGCAAATTAACCTTCTATTTTTGCATTTGCAGGAAATGTCTCAAGAACCAGAAACAAACAAGGATTGTGATAGAGAGGTATACCATTATATTCAAATGTTTCTGTTGAATTAGATTTTTACATTATGTTGTTGAATAAAGTGTTGTAAGTGTAGGCATACATGATCCTATCATGTAAGTAGCATAAATCATCAGTGAAAAATTTAATACTCAACTCAGAAAGAATTCTGTAGATTGAGTTTTAAAGAGATACAAACCCCAGAGATATTCTTTCATTATTATGGAATAATCCTGAATGGTGCCATAAAGTGCTAGGTCATGCCACTTTAGGAGCTTTGGATCCATCATTTTATCTTTCTTGGTTTTAGTCTGATTATCAATAGATAATGTGGCTAAAGAAGATAATTTCTTATTCTGTGTATCTTCCAGCTAGAAAATTGTATGGCTATCGAATGTGAAATTTGGGGAGCATCTTATTTTCTGGGCATCCACGCTTGTACCTCAGCAGTTTCACTCTGCTCCTTGTGTTGTGGCGAACTTTGGTTCCCATGTTTCAGTGAGAACCATCATGTTTTTGATATCCCAGGAACCAAATGAAAAAAGAATGATCAAAAGCAGTGGGGGAGAAGAATATCTCAGTGCAGAAAAGGGCAATCTTCCTTTCTATTCCTGAAGCCCCACAGTGTCTCATCCTGTAAATCTGACTGCTTAATGTGAGATCTAGGTGGTAAAGACAGAAGAAGACACATTTTACATCCTTGTCTTTTTATTTGTGTGTTCCCACGAGTCAAATGGGATAAATACATATATAAGATTCTGAAGAGTGGTTGGGAATAAAAGCACAAAATGAAGGAGGGCCCTTTTTGAATTTTGGAAAATTCTATTTTATTCAGTCAAACAGAAATGAAGCAAACTTTACAATGATATGATAATTACATCTTAAAATTAGAGGGTAATTGTTCTGTATATATGATCAAACTTAAGTGTGAAATATTTTTAATGACTACAATAATGACAAACTGAGTCAATTGATAAAATCCATTAAAAAGGTTCTTTTTATTCAATAAAGTGAATATCCTTAATATCCTTAATATCAAACTTCCATTCAAGGCTGAAGAAGACATGAAGAAGCACGGAAGTAATAATACGGGATTACCAGAAAACCTGACTAATGATGCCGCTGCTGGCAATGGTGATGATGGATTAATTCCACAAAGCAAGAGCAGAACACCTGAAAGTCAGCAATTTCCTGACACTGAGAATGAAGAGTATCACAGGTAAGCCTATGGCAACATTTAATAGGAGATAGCCATATGCTGTCAAACTAATCCTAATTTGGACTAATATTCATGATTAAAAATTTTATATTTTTCCTAGGATATTCAGCCTTGCCTGGTAATCAGAAAAATGAAAATCAGAAAAAATGAGTTACCATTTTTTCCAGTCATTAATTTATTTGAAAAATAACGAGTATTAGCAAACGTGAGGAGAAAGGAATTTCTTTACGTTTTAGTGAACTTTTATTTTAGCTTCAGAGGTACATGTGCAGTTTGTTATATAGGTAAACCGTATCATGGAGGTTTGGACTACAGATTATTTCATCAGCCACATAATAAGCAAAATACCCAAAAGGTAGTTTTTTGGTTGTCTCTCTCCAGCCATGCTCCACCCTCAAGTAGACCCTTTTGCCTGTTATTCTCCTCTTTGTGTCCATGAGTTCTCATTGTTTAGTTCTCGCTAATGAGTAAGAATATGTGGCATTTGATTTTCTGTTTCTGCATTAGTTTGCTTAGAATAGTGGCCGCCAGCTCCGTCTGTGTTGCTGCAAAGGAAATGGTCTCATTGAAAAAGACATGTCATACACTGTTGGTAAATGCATTTGGAACATTAATTGAGTAGCATATTCACACACACATATATAACATAGTAAGGATATATATGTATGTTTAGGATACTTTTATAGATTTGTTACATATATACTTACATATAAGAACATTTATTACAGCATCATTATATCAAAAGATGGATCCTTATCAGTAGGAATTTATGATTATTAAAAGTAAATCCTTACCAATAGGAAATAGCTCAATTTTCATTCCCAGAAAATAATGTAGTATGGAACCATTTTTTACAAATGAGGTTAGATCTAGAGTATACTGATTATTTCACAATTAAAATGTATTTAAAACCTTTACTTTGATAACATATCTTAAGATAAATTTTTTAGAATTCTTGTAATATCTGCTGTGTTGCAAATGGAAGCTACATGCTCCATTGACACTGTACCTTGATTGCTAGTTATTAAATTTTTGTTGTCAGTGCCTGAGTGCTGAAATATTGGATCTTCAATCTGAATATTGCCAAGGGATTGTATGGGGATCTATATTTAATATAAACATTTCAGTATATTGGGTAAAACTTTTATTAAAATGTATCAAAGGATCTTTCATCTACTAAACCAGGATTTGGCCAGATTTTTCTGCAAAGAGCCAGTTAGTAAATATTTTAGGCTTTGCAGACTATGTATATATTTTTGAGACAGGGTCTCTGTTGCCCAGGCTGGAGTGCAGTTGTGTGATCACGACTCACTGCAGCCTCAACTTTCTGGGCTCTAGTGATCCTCCCACCTCAGCCTCTCTGCTAGCTGGGACCACAGGTGTGCAACATCACACCCAGCTAATTGACTCTGTGAACTGTAGAGTGAATAAGCGTGGCTGGGTTCCAAGATACTTGACTTACAAAAACAGGCAGTGGGATTTGGCCCACAGGTGCTAATGTGCTGACCTTGTGCTAAAAGGAAGTTGCTGCTAATGCAGTAACTCTTATTCATAAAAGTGTCCTGCATGTGTGACATCATCCTTCCTTTTAGAAAAGGATATATTTCAGCATTCACCACACCACATTTTTCCACAGTGACTTCATATAATTTTTAAATTTGCATTTATAAAATAAGACTATTTTCTGCATTTCTGCCCCTTTATTCCTATGAATAGAACTCAGTAGTTTACTGTGATCAATTACTTTGTATATTTGATGAGTATCAACTGTTCTAGAATTGGCTGATTTTTATCAAGCCAGAAATACTCTCCTTGAAACGTTTAGTGTTTCTTGGTCTTTATGTATAAGCATGAACAATGTGATATTCAGCTTATGGAGTCTAGAAATGTTTAAGGTGACATTTAGTTCTATAGTTTTAAGAATTTAACACCTCAGTCTGGCATTTTTAATGCCATATGTGTATAATTTTATAATCTTTAAAATATATAATTGTTATGTAAAATTTGAAGACTACACCTGTTATATATAAAATTTGATATTAATTGTCTATTGCTGTTCCATGACTGTGGAAGAAAATTACAACATTCTCAGCCATGAACTCTAAGTTTGATGTCCTTAACAGAACTGTCTACACTCACGAACTCAATTTGCTTTTCATTCACTCTTGATCTCACACCAGTAAGTCTTCAGTTTCAGTACTCCTCCAACATTGTTTTTCCTCAAGATTATCACTAATTTTTTTCTGTAATAAATCTAGGCATTTTTCTTACACATTTTATTTAATCTGTTAGCAGAATTTGAGCCAGTGGAGGACATCTCCTCTCTAACAGCGTCTTCAACTTGGCTTTCAGGACCTCACTCCCTCAAGCTTTTCCTCCTGCCTTTCTAATCCATTCATCATGGCCTCTTTTACTTGCTCCTTCTCATCTTTCTCCATTTGGACATTGTTTTTTCCCAGGGCTCAGTCCTCAATCTTCTCTCTCGTGACTTTTTCTTTTTTTGAGACAGAGTTTCACTCTTTCACCCAGGCTGGAGTTAAGTGGTGTGATCTCGGCTCACTGCAACCTCCACCTCCTGGGTTCAAGTGATTCTCCTGCCTCAGCCTCCTGAGTAGCTGGCATTACAGGTTCGTGCCACCATGCTCGGCTAATTTTTGCATTTTTAGTAGAGACAGCATTTCCCCATGTTGTCCAGCCTGGTCTCAAACTCCTGACCTCAGGTGATCTCTCTGCCTTGGCCTCACAAGGTGTTGGGATGACAGGCATGAGCCACTGCACCCAGCCCCTCGTGACTTTTTCTACCGTGTATATGCTAGTGATTTCCAAATGTATGTCTCTGGCTCAGATCTCTCTCCCTAATTCCAGATTTCCATATGAGCCTGCCTACTTGACATCTCTATTTGGTTAGCTATTGGGTATCACACACTTGTCAGACTCAAAATTGGGCTACTGATGGCCTTCCTGAAATCTACCCCTCATGTAGTCTTTCCTACTTTGGTTAAGGGCAACTCTTCCAGTTGCTCTGCCAAAAATCTCATTGTCATTCTTGATTCATCTCTCTCTCCGTCTCTGACACCTTACATCTATTCTCTCAGTAAATCTTGTCAGGTCTATCTGAAGAATATGTCCAGAAGCCAGTCATATCTTCTACATCTGAGCCACCCTCATCTGCAGTCTACATGAGTGTCATAGACTGGTAATTGATAGTCCTGGCTTTTAAAAACTTCCCTTTTCATCAATTCTTAACTCAGTGGATGTACCTAAAATATAAGTCAAATTGTGTCAGTCCTCTGCCCCAGCCCTTCTGATTGCCTCCCATTTCACTCTGAGTATGTGTCAAATTTCCTCCTAATTCTCTCCCTTGCTCTGCTTTAGCCACACTGAACTTCTTGCCATCCCTTATCTACCCCTAGTGCTTAAAGACTGCAAGCACACCTCTGTACTTGGCAGTTCCCTGTGTCTGGAATGCTTTTTCCCCAGATATCCTCCTAGCTTACTCTTTCCATTCCTTCAGTTCTTTATTTAAAACCTCCTTTCGACTAAGAAGTAGAAAAAGGGTAAAAAGAATCACATTATTGAACAACCACTTTCTGAGGAAGAACCATGTACTACCCAGACGCATCATGCTTAAGATTCAACTGGGAGCATACCAGGGAGGCTCTCTAACGTAACCAAGGGAAGGTTCAATGAAACAAAGTGATTTATCATCTCTAACTTCAAACCAATTTGTATCTTGACATCAACGCTCTTAACCTTATATCATCATTTCTTAGAGTCTTTGATATACAAATAAAAGGTTTTTGTATTAGAAAGAAAAAATCTCCTTTCTCAGCAGAGACTTTTCTGACCATCCCAACTTTCCTACCACCCTCCCCATCAAACACGTAAACATTTCATTTTCCTGCTTTAGTTTTTCTCCTCTAACGTACTGTATATTTTGTCTTCTCTGTCTGTTGTTATTGTGTGTTTATCTCACTCTCATGAATAGGGATTTTATTTTTCACTACCATTATCCTTACTGCTTAGAAAAAGGCCTAGCATATTGGATGTAGCTACCTAATAAATCCTTATTAAATGAGTGAATGGAGTTTATCTTGGGTATATTGTTTGATTGATTCTCACTTTAAAATTTTGACATGAGTCATTCTAATAGTTTTGTCTGGTAATTATACGCATTTTCAAATTTGTTTTGGCTTTTTATAATAAGCTACATTCTTTATATTAATTTTTTTTATTTAGGGAGAAAAGCCCAATATTGCGGTTATTCATTATTTATTCTTTTACTAGTAATCATAATTGTAATTACGGTAAACTGAGCCAGAGGAATTGCAAACTTTACTAGTATTTGATTTGATTTGATTTTTGAGATGGAATCTCACTCTATCGCCCAGGCTGGAGTGCAGTGGAGGGGTCTCATTTCACTGCACCCTCCGCCTCCTGGGTTCATGCATTTCTCCTGCCTTAGCCTCCTGAGGAACTGAGATTTACAGGGGCATGCCACCATGCCCGGCTAATTTCTGTATTTTTAGTAGAGACTGGGTTTTACCTTGTTGGGCAGGCTGGTCTCGAACTCTTTACCTCAGGTGATCCACCCACTTCGGCCCTTCAAAGTGCTAGGATTACAGGCATGAGCCACTGCACCCGGCCACCTGCTTGAAAAAAAAAAAAAAAAAAAATTTGGGTGGCACATTTAATGGACTTACAAATTCTTTTCAGGGGATTATGAACCTTTAGTATTTGAAATAAAAAGACAGAGTTGGAAATTTTTTGCTTCCTATAGTAAGAGGAATACTGGTCAAGCACTGGCTATTCTGATGGAGCAGGTGCTGCTGCTTGGCTGTATTTCAGAAGCAAGCTGCTCACATCTGTATTGGTTGGTGAGCAAGACCAGTGGTCATTGATTGGTTGACTAGATTTCAAACTGGCTCTGGGTGGCTTCTTGTTACCATTGGTACAGGTCATTTCTTTCCTAAGTTAGACTCAACTTTAACCGAACATTTTTGGTTTAAAAGTTGCCTTCAATTAACTATGTTCAAAATGAAACTATTTTGTATTCCAGAATTGTAGACCTCATTTTAAAATTGTGGTCACGATGAATTGGTTAATAATAGCTCTCAGGAAGATCTGTTTACAATTTTAAAATAGATATTTCTCTGCATAATTTATTCCTTAAAATTAATTGTCTTGTTTCTGCTGTTGGTATTTCTAGAAGCTTTTGCTCAAGTCCTAACATAATCTCCAGTAGGAGATTTTAGTCTCTTTGTCAGTTAATGTATGTATATGGTAGTGATATTCTCTTTTTAAATTCCTTTTCTTTTCTTGTTCACTGTCTTCTCTGTACAATAACAGTGATATTCTTATACATTTTTACCTCATTAAAAATAATTACAGTTTTCAGGTCATGTGATGCCAACATGTTTGTTCCTTTTGCTTGGTGTGTGTGCTGCTATTCAGGCTCTGTTGTGGTTCTACATGAATGGCAGCTTTTTAAAATAACTCTGTGAAGAATGACATTGGTACTTGGATAGAAATTGTATTGGATCTGTAGACTTCTTTGGGCACTATGATCATTTTCACAATATCAATGCTTTCAGTCCAGGAACATAGGATGTATGTTCATTTATTTGTGTCATCTCTGATTTTCTTCAGTGGTGTTTTCCAGTTATCGTTTTATAGTTGACTCACCTCCTTCGTTACGTATTTTCCTAGGTATTTTACTCTTTTGCAGCCACTGTCAAAGGGACTGGGTTGTTGATGTGACTCGCAGCTTGGTTATAGGTGGTGTATAGTGGTACTACTCATTGGTATTTGTACATTTTGTAGCCTCTGAGACTTTACTGAATTCATTTATCAAGTCTAAGAGTGTTTTGTAGGAGTCTTTAGGGTTTTCTAGGGATAAGATCATATCATTGGTGAAGAGATAATTTGACTTTCTTTTTTTCAATTTGGATGTCCTTTATTTCTCTTGCCCAATTGCTCTGCCTAGGACTTCCCAGTTTTATTCTTAACATACATGAAATAAAAGTAAAATCAAAAGTGATTAAGGATTACTTTATTTCACATCTCTGTCGCATACACAGATAAAATTAATTCAAAGTTGTATGTTAAAAACACAATATTAGACCTTGTCTTGTTTCAAAAGGAATTTCTAAGTTGTCTATAAAATACAGAGGAATCAAGAATATAAGTGGAAAGTGTTTCCCAAAAATAAATATAAAAAGTATGGGTTAACACAGGGCTTCCCAATCCCCAGGCCATGGACCAGTACCAGTCCCCTGGACTGTTACGACCTGTGCCACAGAGTAGGAGGCTAGTGGCAGGTAAGCTAGCAAAGCTACATCTGTTTAAAGCCACTCTCTGTCACTCACATTACTGCCTGAGCTCCTCTTCCTGTCAGATCGGTGATGGCATTAGATTGTCATAGGAGTGTGACTCAAACCCTGTTGTAAGCTGCTTACACAGGGGATCTAGGTTGTTCACTCCTTATGAGAATCTAGTGCTTTATGATCTGTCACCATCTCCTGTCACCCCCAGATGGGACCATCTAGTTGCAGGAAGACAAGCTGAGGGTCCCACTGATTCTGCATTATGGTGAGCTATGTAATTATTTCATTATATAAAAGTAATAATAGAAATAATGTGCACAATGAATGTTATGTGCTTGAATCATCCTGCAACCATCCCCCAACTCAGGTCTACAGAAAAATTACCTTCCACAAAACCAGTCCCTGGTGCCAACATGGTTGGGGAGAGCTGGATTAAGAGATGTGAGACCCCTTTGCCTTGTCTTGGATTAATGTGCAAATATACATTGTGTGAATGACATCTGAGGGCACCATCTTGCCCTGTAGATCATTTTAGGCACACCTCCAGTATTTCATGAAAATCAAAATTTCTTCTAGTGATGAACAAAATGATACCCAGAAGCAAGTTTCAGAAGAACAGAATGCTGGAATATCACAAGAAGAGATTCTGACTGGTAAACAAGATCAGATGGAAGTGGCTGAAAAGAAAATGAATTCTGAGGTATTTTCTTTAGTCATTTTCAAATGTTTTAATATGTGTATTTATTTAAAAGACAACTCTATGTATTTTGGAAAGTATAAAGGATTTTAAAAACATATATATACACACACTCCATAGATCCTTTATCATATATCTATATATGTACATACAGGATAAAACCATGTTCTTAATTCAACTGCATTTGCCTGCAACTGTAGAGTAGTGATCTTCACAATGGCCTCAATCCAAAGGAGAAGCATTTCATATGTTTCATAAGAATTGATGATCTTTCCAATATCAAAAATAAGTTTTGCTACTAACAACAGATTTTCTAGTTTTTGGACATTAGTTCATCTTTTTAAAATATTGATAGAGAAATCAGTTTGTTATTTTCACTGATAGGAAAATAGGAAATGTATAGCTGGGTCAGAGGCCACATTGTGGATGTCATTATCCTTGCTTTTAAGGAGAGTAACAGTTTGCTCCAAGAAGTTTCTCATTTCAATGCAAAGAGTTTTGAATACAATGGCGTGCCATGATATACATTTAGTGATAATTTATTGATAAGCATTTTGTTCCCAGAGAAATATTTCAGTATATTTCCCTTATTTCACACTTATTACTATTTCAAACATTATAAAGAGGAAAGAAAAGTTATTGCAATGGCAAATAATCTCACGATTTCTAAGAAAAGCTTTGTAAGTTGTATCTTATTTACCATTTGTATTTTGAAATATAGGGCTTCTTTTGTATTAATATATTTACACCACAAAAGTAACCGTGATTTTATGAAGTCGCCCATGCTGGCATGCAATGGCACGATCTCAGCTCAGTGCAACCTCTGCCTCCCAGGTTCACACGACTCTCCTGCCTCAGCCTCCTGAGTAGCTGGGTTTACAGGTGCACACCACCACACCCAGCTAATTTTTTGTATTTTTACTAGAGACAGGGTTTCACTATGTTGGCCGGACTGATCTCAAACTCCTGACCTCATGATCTCTGCCCACCTCAGCCTCCCAAAGTGCTGGGATTACAGGTGTGAGCCATTGCTCCCGGCTGCATTTATTTTCTGACCTCTCCTTTTAAGAATCATGATCTTAAATGAGTTCAGTGTTGTTTGTAGAAGTGCAATGCTTAGATGCCGACGTGTACATTGTGGAAGGGTACAATGCTTAAACAGTTATGAATAAATGCAATTCCTATAACTGACTGTAAAAATATTAGAAAAGCAGTATATTGATAAAACTTTCTTCAGGAAAAGGAACTTAAAGAACTTTAAGAAATTGCTTCTGTCCAAATATATGCATAGCTAAGGTTCTTACAATGGTGTGGTTGATAGGTTAGATATCAGAGTATAAACCCAATTTAAAAAATATATGCAAGCATATTAATCTTACATTTTATGCATCTGGTTTTTTTATAATTCAGAGAAAGGCTTTTCCAATTCTGAAATTCTAAAAATCCTCCAGTGACTTATTTTTCATGGTCTTTAAATAAGTATTTCAACTTTTTGGAATTTACACATTTTTAGATTTGAAGTTTTGTCCAACTTTTTTCCCGTTAAATATCCACTATGGGAATTCTTTCCTTATACAAATAAATGTCATTCTTCAATTTCAGAAGAAATCACGATATGTCATTCTCTTGAGTGCTAATTAGAAGTTCCCTTTGTTTACTTAGGTTTCTCTTACCAATAAGAAAGAAAAAGATCTCTTGCATGAAAATCGCATGTTGCAGGAAGAAATTGCCATGCTGAGACTAGAAGTAGACAAAATAAAAGAGCAGAGCCAGCTAAGGGAAAAGAAACTTTTGGAGGAAATTCAAAGTGTGAAAGCAAAGAATGATAAACTTCTAAAGGCTGTAAAATTGAGTGAGGAAACATTAACAAAAATTAGTATTTAAATACAGTGGACAGCTTAGCATTTTGACAACTGAGAACAATGATAAACTTCTAAAGGCTGTAAAATTGAATGAGGAAGCCTTAGCAAAAATCAGTATTTCAGTAGAGTGGACAGCTTAGCATTTTGACCGCTGAGAATGCTCAGTTCTGAACTGCAGAATGTAAGACACAGCTAGGAAACACTGGAAATGGAAATCCTATCATGTCGTTTTAGACTGACTACTGCCCTACAAGACTGTGATCAATGTCAAATAGATGAAAGAGACTTCTTTACAGAGAACAAACATGAACAGGTTTATTTACAGGAAAAAATGAATTCTCATATATCTAACCTAAAAGATAACAGTGAGATTCTTTCTAAACAACTCTAATGTTGACAGCAAAATTAACAGCCTAAACATTAAGCTGCATCACACAGGATAAATTCTGAGAGACAAGATGGGGCAGGCCCCCATCTTTCCTGTTCAGACAACTTAGTCATTCTACTGTGTGGGCTTTGTAGACTACAAACCCATCAAGGGCAGAAGAGATCCTGTGGCACGGCACAGCTGCTTTACCAAATCATGGCCAGACTGCTTCTGTAAGCAGGCCCTGATCCTGTTCCTCATCACTGGACAGGACCTCCCACCTGAGGCCTCTAGCTACCCCCACCAGTGTTCCCTGGCCAACGGAGATTTGAAACCTTCCTGGGACAGAGTTCCCAGAGAGAGGGGAGGGCCACCACCTTTGCTGTTTGGGTACCTAGCCGTTCTGGCCCATGGGCTTTGGAGAGCCCAAGCTGACCAGGGGTGGAAGTGGTGTCTCAGTGCAGCACAGCCACCCTCCAAAAATGTGGCCAGACTCTTGTTTAAAAGTCGGTCCCCGACCACATTTGTAATCACTGGGTGCAGGCTTTCAACCAGGGTCTCCAGCGACCTTCACTGCTGTTCTCTGGCTGACAGAGGTTTCAGACCTCCCTGAGTCAGAGCTCCAGGGGAAGGACCAGACTGTCATCTTTGCCGTTTGGACAACTTAGCCATTTCAGCCTTCAACTTTCAGAGTGTCTGAGGCAACCAGGGGCTGAAGTGAACCCCCAGCAGAGCATAGCCACTCTACAAAAACGTGACCAGACTTCTTTTTTAAGCAAGTCCTTGTTCCTGTTCCTCCTGACTGTTCAAGACTTCTCAACTTGCCTCCAGCCACATCCTACAGGTGTGTACAGATTGGTGACAGGTTCATACCTCTGAGGTGCAGAGCTCCCAGAGGAAGGGGCAGGCTATCATCTTTGCCTTTTTGCAGACTTCACTGCTGATACCTTCAGGCACTGGAAAATAGGAGGCCATTGGGGACTGGAGTGGACCCCCGGCATACCACAGCAGCCCCACAGAAAAGTGGCCAGACTGTTATGTGGGTGCCCATTTCCATATCTCCTCAATGGGTAGGCCCTCCTGGCAGGGTCTCCAGCCAGCCCCCCCACTGGAACTATCAAGCCTGTAGCAACTTGGCAATTCCCTGGACTGAGCTTCCAGGAGCAACTGAAATCCTCTCTGCCGCTGCCTCTGCAGTGGAACTGCCCTTGCTTCCCTCAGAATATCAAGGGAGCAAAGACCCTAAGTGCCATATCGACACCTCCAACAAGCTGCAGTTGACCCAAGGAACACACCAGTCCATCTCCCACAGGTACCACACACCCTGCACTGTTCATCACCAGACAGGGAACCCTGGCTTGGGCTCACAGCACAGACCCTCCATCCTGGGGTGATTACATTAAGTAACTGCTAACTTACATCTCTCTCAGGTGGAGCCTCCAGGAGACAAGGAAAGTTGTAGAGCAACAAGTCAGATGATATGCAGCCCAGAGGGCAGGGACAGCTATCTATCTAGCTCTGCTTGCTCTTATGAGACACTTTATCCCAGCACTTAAGGAGTGCTGCGGTCAGACCAGCCCTGTCTCATGTGCAATATTGCCCAGCACAGATCAGGTCTAAGAGTTACCTTCTTTAAAAAGGGGAGTTGCTTAAAAAAGAAGTCTGGCCATGTTTGTGTAGAGCAGTTGTGCTGTGCTGGGTTCACTTTTGAGAGTTCTCTGAGACCTGATCTCTGCTAGGCAGTTTTGCACATCAGGTGAGGCTGGTCTGACCTCAGCACCCCTTAGTCAGCTTGCCTCTCCCAGGACCCCAGCCAGGCCACACCTGCTTACAGGACACTCTCGGGTGCACACACCATAGCTTCTGTACCAGTGGACCGTGCCTGATTAGTGGAGAGCTGCAGCAAGGTGGCCCCTACAGCCATGCACCAGCCTGCACATCACCTCTCCATACTGCAGCCCTTTATATGGAAACTTCTCACATCCCTTTGCTGTGTGTGTTTACACAGGTGGGTTTTTCTGTACTTGCCCTGGTAGCACATGGGAGTGCAGCACACACCCCAACCCACACCAACTGCCACTGAAGACGAAGCTGTGGTTGGAACAGAGCCAAAAACCCCACCCCTGTCAACATCTCACCCTTGAGGTAATGCTGTGCAGAGAAAAAGGGACCTTCTTATATCCTGAGCGACCACTGCTGCTTTGGGGGAGGGGGGGCTCAGAGAAGGCACCCAGACGTGCACTGGCCAGCAGTCCACCCCAAATCAGCACTGCCTCCAGTGTAACAGCACACAGAGTCAGCAGGGGCACCCTGGCCCACACCTCAGCTGTCTTGCCTCCACCTCTAGTCAACGCTCGCAGGAAGGCAGGGACTCCTGCATCTGCTAGCATTGCGCCGCAGCTGCCACACTTGGATCCCCTCAGTGCAGTGGACTCCAAACCTCGAGGAGCCAGAGAACAAAGATGGGGCTGAATACACGTTCCCCAGAGTTAAAGAACACAGTTCAGGAATTGAGAGCTGCGTGTTGGCCCCTAAAATCCTCCAAAACCAAAACCAGTTGGCTGAGTCTGCCTTACACCACAATCAAATCCTCAAGGTCATCAGATATAATAAAAGAAAAATACCCTGTCCAAAGGTCAGCAACCTCAACGACTGAAGGAGGATAAGCCCATAAAGATGAGAAAGGATCTGTGCAAGAACACTGAGAACTCAGAAAGTCAGCATGCCTCCTTTCCTCCAAATGACTGCATCAGCTCTCCAGCAAGTGTTCAGAACTGGGCTGAGGCTGAGATGTCTGAAATGATACAAGCAGAGTTCAGGATACGGGTAGGAATAAAGTTCACTGAGTGAAAGAAGTACGTTTTCATCCAATACAAGGAAGCTAAAAATCATTGTACAACACTGCAGGAGATGACAGACAAAATAGGCAGTACAGAGAAAAACATAACTGACCTGATAGAGCTGTAAACCACACTACAAGAATTTTCATAATGCAGTCACATGGTGATTGTGTGTGATGGCATTATGAAAATTATTGTAGTGTGTGTGGGCACCCGAGAGTGCCCTGTAAGCAGGTGTGCCCAAGCTGGAGTCCTGGGAGAGGCAAACAGACTAAGGACAGCAGAGGTCTGACCAGCTCCATCTCATGTGCAAAACCACCCAGCAGAACAGACGAAGCAGAGGAAAGAATCCCAGATCTTGAAAACTGGCTTTCTGAAATAAAACAGGCAGGCAAAAATGGGGAAAAAAAAGAATGAAAAGCAATGAACAAAACATCCGAGAAATATGGGATGATATAGATGACCAAATCTGTGACGAATTAATGTACCTGAAAGGGATGAGGAAAATGGAACCAACTTGGAAAACGTACTTCAGAATATCATTCATGAGAATATCCCCAACCTAACCAGACGGCCAACAATCAAATTCAGGAAATCCAGAGAACCTCAGTAAGATATGCCACGAGAAGATCATCCCCAAGACACACAGTCATCAGATTTTCCAAGGTCAAAATGAAAAAAAATATGTTAAAGGCAGCTGGGGAGAAAGGCAAGGTCACCTACAAAGGGAATTCCATCAGACTTAGCAGACCTCTCAGCTGAAACCCGACAAACCAGAAAAGATATTCAACTTCTTAAAGAAAAGAAATTTCAACCCAGAATTTCATGTCCAGCAAAATGAAGCATCATAAGTAAAGGAGAATTGAGATCCTTTTCAGACAAACAAATGCTGAGGGAATTCATTATCACCAGATCTATCTTACAAGAGCTCCTGAAGGAAGCACTAAATATGGAAAGAAAAGACCACCACCAGCCAGTACAAAAACGCACTGAAGTACACAGTCCAGTGATGCCAAAAACCAACCACATACACAAGTCTGCAAAATAACCAGCTGACAGCATGACGACAGGATCAAATCCACACATACCATGACTAACCTTAAATGGAAATGGGCTAAACGCTCCAATTGAAAGACACGGGGGCAAGCTGGATAAAGAATCAAGACCCATTTGAGTATGCTGTCTTCAAGAAACCCATCTTGCATGCAGTGCCATACATAAGCTCAAAATAAAAGAATGGAGAAAAATATTTCAAGCAAATGGAAAACAGAAAAAAGCAAGTGTTGCACTCCTAGTTCCTGACCAAACGAACTATAGCAATAAAGATAAAAAAAGACAGAGGGCCGGGCGCAGTGGCTCACGCCTGTAATTCCAGCACTTTGGGAGGCCGAGGTGGGCAGATCTCGAGGTCAGGAGATCGAGACCATCCTGGCTAAGACGGTGAAACCCCGTCTCTACTAAAAATACAAAAAGTTAGCCGGGCACGGTGGTGGGTGCCTGTAGTCCCAGCTACTTGGGAGGCTGAGGCAGGAGAATGGCATGAACGTGGGAGTCGGAGCTTGCAATGAGCTGGCATCGCGCCACTGCACTCCAGCCTGGGTGACTGAGCGAGACTCCGTCTCAAAGAAAAGAAAAAAAAGAAGGAGATTACAAAGGTGGTCCTGACCTTTGATAAATCTCATTATTGATTGATACCAACCTGGGCTATCTTTATTGCTCAAACCAATAGGATAATTTGCTGAGGTTGGGGAGTTTCTCCCCTGCAGAGAGTTCCTAATCTCCCAAAATTTGGTTGAGATCTAAAGTTGATTTTGCTGTACAAGTCCTTTTCTGAAGTTTTACTCATCTCCAACAACGAAGGCAAGTTTTACTGCTTCCATGGCGATGGAGAGCAGGCACCTCCTTTCCTGAGTTTCGGCTTGCTTCTGACAGGAAAGGTGAGTGTCAGTTTTTTCCAGCTTCTAAGATGGCAGAGAACGATCACCAGCCTGAGCCTTATTTCCAGGTAAGTAGCTGAATTAGAATTTTGTCTTAAAATTTTTTCTAATGACTAAACTTTAAGATTATCCACCAGCTGCTTTTAATTTCTCTTTACCACGAGAACACTCAGTAATCATATAAATGGTGCATTTGTTTGTTTTGCTCAATTCTTTGTGTTTGTTTGTGTTTGGGGTTTTATTGTTGTTGTTTCACTTTTCTCCCATCTCTTCCTGACTTGGTCGAATCCAAATGTTCCAAATCCAATTTGGAACATTTCCTTGAACAAATCCAAGGAAATGTTCCAAATTGTGGGGAACAAGGCATCTGAATTGGCTAAAAGCCCTGTGGCTGCAAAAATGAACGAAAAAAATCCAGTTATCAGAAAATATTTTTTATGTGTTTTTTTTGTTTGTTTGTTTGTACATAAGCGGGCTCACCTACATAACAAGGCCATCTTCTGCTAGCCAAGGCCAGGCTGAAGGAGTAGTCTTGGTGACCCAGTGTTAAGATTCTGCCTGTTAACTACAGAAATCTGAGTTTGGTTCCTAAGTCTAGTTCTCTCTGTTTGATGTTTGTGTTACCTTTAAAATATCAGAAGTTTGTCCAAGCTATGATGTGGTAGTATAAGATTCAAAAGGATTTTTCTTTTAAAGTTCTATGATTAAAAGTTTACTTAAAAGCAAATTTCCTTTTTTTAAAATTATACTTTAAGTTCTGTGGTATATGTGCAGAACATGCAGGATTGTTTTATGGGTATACACATGCCATGCTGGCTTGCTGCATCCATCAGTCCGTGATCTACAGTATGGATTTCTGCTAATTCCATCCCTCTCCTAGCTCCCCACCCTGACAGGCCCTGGTGTGTGGTGTTCCCCTTCCTGTGTCCATGTGTTCCCATTGTTCAACTTCCACTTATGAGTGAGAACATGTGGTGTTTGGTTTTCTGATTTTGTGTTAGTTTGCTGAGAATGATGGTTTCCAGCTTCATCCATGTGCCTGCAAAGGATATGAACTCATCCATTATTGTGGCTGCATAATACACCATGGTGCATATATGCCACATTTTCTTTATCCAGTCTATCCTTGATGGGTATTTGGGTTGGTTCCAGTCTGTGCTGTTGTCAACAGTGCCTCAATAAACATACATGTGCATGTGTCTTTATATTAGAATGATTTATAATTTTGGAGGTATATACCCAGTAATGGCATTGCTGGGTCAAATGCTATTTCTAGTTATAGATCCTTGAGGAATCATCACACTGTCTTCCACAATTGTTGAACTAATTTATACTCCCACCAACAGTGTAAAAGCGTTCCTCTTTCTCCACATCCTCTCCAACGTCTATTGTTTCCCGATTTTTTAATGATGGCCATTCTAACTGGCATGAGATTGTATCTCATTGTGATTTTGCTTTCCATTTCTCTAATGACCAGCGGTGATGTGCTTTGCTTCACATGTTCGTTGGTTGCATAAATGTCTTCTTTGGGAAGTGTCTGTTCGTATCTTTGCCCACTTTTTGATGGGGTTGTTTTTCTCTTGTAAATTTGTTTAAGTTCTTTGTAGATTATGTATATTAGCCCTTGGTCAGATGGAGAGATTGCAATAAATTTCTCTCATTCTGTGGGTTGCCTGTCACTCTGATGATTGTTTCTTTTGCTCTGCAGACACTGTAGTTTAATTAGATCCCATTTGTCAATTTTGGCTTTGGTTGCCATTGCTTTTGGTGTTCTAGTGATGAAGACTTTGTCCATGCCTATGTCCTGAATGGTATTGCCCTACTCAAGGACATTTCTGTGCCTGAGTGCCATACCACCTAAAGTAATTTATAGATTCAGTGCTATCCCCATCAAGCTACCACTGACTTGCTTCAAAGAATTAGAAAAACTGCTTTAAATTTCATATGAAAACAGCAAAGGGCCCACACAGCCAACAGAATCCTAAGCAAAAAGCACAAAGTTGGAGACATCACAGTACCTGACTTCAAACTATTCTACAAGGCTACAGTAACCAAAAGAGCATGGTACTCATACCAAACCAGATATATGGACCAATGGAACAGAACAGAGACCTCAGAAATGACACCACACAACTAAAACTGTCTGATCTTTGACAAACCTGACAAAAACAAGCAATGGGGAAAGGATTCCCTATCAATAAATGGTGTTGGGAAAATTGGCTAGCCGTATGCAGAAAACTGAAACTGGGCTATTCCCTTACGCTTAATACAAAAATTGTATTAAGATGGATTAAAGAGTTAAATGCAAGACCTAAAACCATAAAAAACCTATAGAAGAAAACCTAGGTCACCAACTGCAGAGAAAGGTACTTGCAGTGAAATGCATGGTACAAACACGCATTCCCGGCTTCCCTGAGTGGGTCAGGTTGACGAGTGGTCCACCTGCTCCGGGCAGATCCCTGCAGACATGGCTGGTTGCTCTTTGAGCCAGCTTGGCCTTGCCTGGCATGCACAAGCCGCAGTGCAACAACTGTGTTTCAAACGGAGCCACACAGAGAAAAGCAGCAGCAGGATTAGGAGCAGGGTGTGCGCTGCCTTCAGGGTTCCAGTCCATTCCTCAGGGCTCAGATGGCACTGTGGGCTTCTTCGTTGCAAAGAGGGAGACCACAGGCCATCTTGAGGAGGACTTTATGTTCAAGTGCAGAAAGCAGCCAGGAGTTCCACCGAGTGGACTCGGCCTTCTGTGCCCCTGGCTAGATTTAGAATTTGACCCGAGGCAGGACAAGCTCACTCAGAGTAGCATGGTGGTAGCGGGGTCTATGCATGCCAGGCAAGGCCAAACTGCCTCAAGGAGCAAGCAGCCACGTCTGCAAAGGTCTGCCTGGAACAGGTGGAACAGCTACTGACCTCACCCACTCAAGGAAGCAGAGATGGCCAGGTTTCAACAGCCAGACTGGCTGCCACCTGATGGCTGATGGAGCTGAGGCCTGAGTAGAAGCAGATGGCGCTGGGGCCCTACCTCTAGGGTAGAACTGATGTACCATGAGCGGAAGTGAGTGAGGTTGGTGGCTGGTCCACCAGCTCCTGGCACACCCTTGCAGAGGTGGTTGGTTGCTTTTTGAGCCAGCTTGGCCTTGCCTGGCATGCACAAGCCTCAGTGAAACAACTCCCTTACACATGGAGCCACATAGAGGAAATAAGCAGCAGGCTCAGGAGCAGGGTGTGTGCTGCCTTTAGGGATCCAGTCAATTCATCAGGGCTCATATGGCACTGCGGGCTTCTTTGTTGCCAAGAGAGAGACCACAGGCTGTCTTGAGGAGGACTTTCTTCTCAAGTTCAGAAAGCAGCCAGGATTTCCACCCAGGGGCCTAGGCCTTCTGTTACCCTGGCCAGACTTAGAATTTGGCCCTAAGCAGGACAAGCTCACTCGGAGCAGTACTTTGGTACCTGTGGTCTGTGCATGCCAGACAAGGCCAAGCTGGCTCATAGAGCAACCAGCCACCTCTGCAAGGGTGCGCCCAGAGCAGGTGTAGCAGCCACCAACCTCACCCACTCAAGAAAGCAGGGATGGCCAGTTTCCAACAGACTGAGTGACTGCCACCTGATGTCTGGTGGAACAGAGGCATGAGGAAAAGCAGATGGCACTGGGGCCCTACCTCTAGGGTAGAGCTGATGTACCATGAGCGATAGTGAGTGAAGTTGGTGGCTGCTCCAATGGCTCCAGAGGCACTCTTGCAGAGGTGGCTGGTTGCTCTTTGAGCCAGCTTGGCCTTGCCTGGCATGCACAAACCTCAGTGCCATATTGAGGAAAAGAGCAGCAGGCTCAGGAGCCGCATGTGGGCTGCCTTTAGGCTCCAGTCAATTCCTCAGGGCTCAGATGGCACTGCGGGCTTCTTCATTGCCAAGAGGCAGACCAGAGGCCATCTTGAGGAGGACTTTATGTTCAAGTGCAGAAAGCAGCCAAGATTTCCGCCCAGGGGCCTAGGCCTTCTGTGGCCCTGACCAGGCTTAGAACTTGGCCTCAGGCAGGACAAACTCACTCAGAGCAGCACTTTGGTACCTGAGGTCTGTGCATGCCAGGCAAGGCCACGTTCGCTCAAAGAGCAACCAGCCACCTCTGCAAGAGTGCCCCTGGAGCAGGTGGAGCAGCCACCAACCTCACTCACTCAAGGAAGCAGGGATGGCCAGATTCCAACAGACTGTGTGGCTGCCACCTGATGGCTGATGGAGCAGAGGCCTGAGGAAAAGCAGATGGCACTGGGGCCCTACATCTAGGGTAGAACTGATATATCATGAGTGGCAGTGAATGAGGTTGGTTGCTTGTCCACTGGCTCCTGGCACAGCGTTGCAGAGGTGGCTGGTTACTCTTTGAGCCAGCTTGGCCTTGCCTGGTATGCACAAACCTCAGTGCAACAATTGGCTTACAAATGGAGCCATATAGAGCAAATGAGTAGTAAGGTGTGGGCTGCCTTTAGAGCTCCAGTCAATTCCTCAGGGCTCAGATGGCACTGCAGGCTTCTTGATTGCAAACAGGGAGACCGCAGGCCCTCTTGAGGAGGACTTTATGTTGAAGTGAAGAAAGCTGCCAGGATTTCCACCCAGGGGACTCGGCTTTCTGTGGTCCTGGCCAGACTTACAATTTGGCCCCATGCAGGACTAGCTCACTCAGAGCAGAATGTCAGTAGCTGGGGTCTGTGCATGCCAGGCAAGTCCAAGCTGGCTCAAAGGGCAACCAACCACCTCTGCAAGGGTGTACCTGGAACCAGTGGACCAGCCACCAACCTCACCTACTGAAGGAAGCAGGGAAGGCCAGATTCCAACAGCCTGAGTGGCTGCCGCCTGATGGCTGATGGAGCAGAGGCCCGAGGAAAAGCAGATGGCACTGAGGCCTTACTTCTCAGGTAGAAGAAGTGATGTACCCTAACCGGCAGCGAGTGAGATTGGTGGCTGGTCCACCGGCCTCTGACACACCCTTGCAGAGGTGGGTGGTTGCCCTTTGAGCCAGCTTGGCCTTGCCTGGCATGCACAAGCCTCAGTGCAACAATTGTCTTACAAATGTAGCCTTATAGAGGAAATGAGCAGCAGGCTCAGGAGCAGGGTGTGCGCTGCCTTTAGGGTTCCAGTCAATTCCTCATGGCACAGATGTCACTGCGGGCTTCTTGGTTGCAAATAGGGAGACCACAGGCCATCTTGAGGAACACTTTATGTTCAAGTGCAGAAAGCAGCCAGGATTTGAACCCAAGGGACTCGGTCTTCTGTGGCCCTAGGCAGACTTAGAATTTGGCCCAAGGCAGGACAAGCTCAGTCAGAGCAGAATGTCGGTAGCTGGGGTCTGTGCATGCCAGGCAAGGCCAAGCTGACTCAAAGAGCAGCCAGCCACCTCTGCAAGGGCGCACCTGTAGCAGTTGGACCAGCCTTCAACGTCACCCATTTAAGGAAGCAGAGATGGCCAGATTCTAACAGCCTGAGTGGCTGCTGCCCGGTGGCTGATGGAGCAGAGTCCTGAGGAAAAGCAGATGGCAGTGGGGCCCTACCTCTAGGGTAGAAAAAATGGTGTACCCTGAGCAGCATCGAGTGAGGTTGGTGGCTGGTCCACTGGCTCCTGGCACACCCTTGCAGAGGTGGTTGGTTGCTCTTAGAGCCAGCTTGGCCTTGCCTGCCATGAACAAGCCTCAGTATAATTATTGTCTTACAAATGGAGCCATATAGAGGAAATGAGCAGTAGGCTCAGGAGCGGGATGTGCACTGCCTTGAGGGCTCCAGTCCATTCCTCAGGGCTCAGATGGCACTGCGGGATTCTTGGTTGCAAAGAGGGAGACCACAGGCCATCTTGAGGAGGAATTTATGTTCAAGTGCAGAAAGCAGCCAGGATTTAAACCCAAGAGACTCGGCCTTCTGTGGCCCTGGCCAGACTTAGAATTTGGCCCAAGGCACTACAAGCTCATTTGGAGCAGCCTGTCAATACCTGGAGTCTGTGCATGCCAGGCAAGGCCAAGCTGGCTCAAGGGCAACCAGCCACCTCTGCAATGGTGCGCCTGTAGCAGTTGGACCAGCCTTCAACGTCACCCATTTAAGGAAGAAGGGATGGCCAGACTTAGAAATTGGCCCCACGCAGGACAAGCTCACAGGCAGCAGTGTCTGTTTCTGGGGCCTGTGCATGCCAGGCAAGGCCAAGCTGGCTCAAAAGCAGCCAGCCACCTCTGCAAGGGTGCATGCAGAGCAGGTGGAGCAGCCACCAATCTCACCGCTCAAGGAAGCACGGATGGCCAGATTCCAACAGACTGTGTGGCTGCCACCTGATGGCTGATGGAGCAGAGGCCTGAGGAAAAGCAGATGGCACTGGGGCCCTACCTCTAGGGTAAACTGATGTATCATGAGCGGCAGTGAATGAGGTTGGTTGCTCGTCCACCGGCTCCTGGCACATCCTTGCAGAAGTGGCTGGTTACTCTTTGAGCCAGCTTGGCCTTGCCTGGTATGCACAAACGTCAGTGCAACAATTGGCTTACAAATGGAGCCATATAGAGCAAATGAGTAGCAAGCTCAGGAGCAGGATGTGGGCTGCCTTTAGGGCTCCAGTCAATTCCTCAGGGCTCAGATGGCACTGCAGGCTTCTTGATTGCAAATAGGGAGACCGCAGGCCCTCTTGAGGAGGACTTTATGTTGAAGTGAAGAAAGCTGCCAGGATTTCCACCCAGGGGACTCGGCTTTCTGTGGCCCTGGCCAGACTTACAATTTGGCCCCATGCAGGACTAGCTCACTCACAGCAGATTGTCAGTAGCTGGGGTCTGTGCATGCCAGGCAAGTCCAAGCTGGCTCAAAGGGCAAACAACCACCTCAGCAATGGTGCGCCTGTAGCAGTTGGACTAGCCGACAACGTCATCCACTGAAGGAAGCAGGGATGGCCAGGTTCCTGCAGCCTGAATGGCTGCCTTCTGATGGCTGATGTAGCATAGGCCTGAGGAAAAGCGGATGGCACTGAGGCCTTATCTCTAGTGTAGAAGATATGATGTACCTTGACCGGCAGCGAGTGAGATTGGTGGCTGGTCCACCGGCTCCTGGCACACACTTGAAGAGGTGGCTGGTTGCCCTTTGAGCCAGCTTGGCCTTGCCTGGCATGCACAAGCCTCAGTGCAACAACTGTCTTACACATGGAGCCACATAGAGGAAATGAGCAGAAGGCTCAGGAGCAGGGTTTGCTCTGCCTTTAGGGTTCCAGTCAATTCCTCAGGGCTCAGATGGCACTTCTTTGTTGCCAAGAGGCAGACCACAGGCCGTCTTGATGAGGACTTTATGTTCAAGTGCAGAAAGCAGCCAGGATTTAACCCAAGAGACTCGGCCTTCTGTGGCCCTGGCCAGACTTAGAATTTGGCCCAAGGCAGGTCAAGCTCACTTGGAGCAACATATTGGTACCTGGAATCTGTGCATGCCAGGCAAGGCCAAGCTGGCTCAAAGGGCAACCTGCCACCTCTGCAATGGAGCTCCTGTAGCAGTTGGACCAGCCTTCAACCTCACCCACTGAAGGAAGCAGGGATGGCCAGACTTAGAATTTGGCCCCATGCAGGACAAGCTCACATGGATCAGTGTTGGATTCTTGGGCCTGTGCCTGCCAGGGAAGTCCAAGCTGGCTCAAAGAGCAACCAGCCACCTCTGCAAGGGAGCGCCCGGAGCAGGTGGAGCAGCCACCAACCGCACCCACTCAAGAAAGCAGGGAAGGCCAGATTTCAACAGACTGAGTGGCTGCCACCTGATGGCTGATGGAGCAGAGGCCTGAGGCTCCTGGCACAGCCTTGTAGAGTTGGCTGGTTGCTTTTGAGTCAGCTTGTGCTTGCCAGGCATGCACAAGCCTCAGTGCAACAACTGTCTTACAAATGGAGCCATTTAGAGGAAATGAGCAGCAAGCTGTAGAGCAGGCTGTGTGCTGCCTTTAAGACTCCAGTGAATTCCTCAGGGCTCAGATGGCACTGTGGGCTTCTTTGTTGCCAAGAGGCAGTCCACAGGCCATTTTGAGGAGGACTTTATGTTCAAGTGCAGAAAGCAGCCAGGATAGCAATCCAGGGGACTAGGAATTCTGTGGCCCTGACCAGACTGTGAATATGGCCACAGGCAGGACAAGCTGACTCAGAGCAGCATGTTGGTACCTACGGTCTGTGCATGTCAGGCAAGGCCAAGCTGGCTCAAAGAGCATCCACCCATCTCTGCCAGGGTGCGCCCAGAGCAGGTGCTGATGGAGCAGAGGCCTGAGGACCCTGCCTTCTGTGGTCCTGGGCAGATTTAAAATTTGGCCCCAGGCAGGACAAGATCACTCGGAGCAGCTGGGGCATGTTCATGAAAGGCAAGGCCATCCTGGCTCTAAGAGCAACCAGCCACCTCTGCAATGGTGCGCCTAGAAAAGTTGCACCAGCGTCCAACCTCACCCACTCAAGGAACTAGGGATGGCCAGGTCCGAAAAGCCGGACTGGCTGCCACCTGATGGCTGATGGAGCAGAGGCCTGTGGAAAAGCAGACGGCACTGAGGCCTTACCTCTAGTGTAGAAGAAATGAGGTACACGAGCGACAGTGAGTGAGGTTGGAGGCTGGTCCACTGGCTCCTGGCACACCCTTTCAGAGTTGGCTGGTTGAAAGCCAGCTTGGCCTTGCCCTGCATGCACAAGCCTCAGTGCAACAACTGTCTTACAAATGGAGTCATATAGAGGAAATGAGCAGCAGGCTCAGGAGCAGAGTGTGTGCTTCCTTTAGAGCTCCAGTCAATTCCTTGGGGCTCAGATGGCACTGCGGGCTTCTTCATTGTGAAGAGATAGACCACAGGCTGTCTTGAGGAGGACTTTATATTCAAGTGTAGAAAGTAGCCAGGATTTCCACCCAGGTGCCTAGGCCTTCTGTGTCCCTGGCCAGACTTAGAATTTGGCCTCAGGAAGGACAAGCTCATTTAGAGCAGCACTATGGTACCTGCATTCTATGCATGCCAGGCAAGGCCAAGCTGGCTCAAAGAGCAACCAACCACCTCGGCAAGGGTGCCCCTGGAGCAGGTGGAGCAGCCACCAACCTCACCCACTCAAGGAAGCAGGGATGGCCAGATTCCAACAGACTGAGTGGCTGCCACCTGATGGCTGATGGAGCAGAGGCCCGAGGAAAAGCAGATGACACTGAGACCTTGCCACTAGGGTAGAAGAAATTAAGTACCTTGACCGGCAGCGAGTGAGGTTGGTGGCTGATCCACCGGCTCCTGTCACACCCTTGCAGAGTTGGCTGGTTGCTCTTTGAGCCAGCTTGGCCTTGCCTGGCATGCACAAGCCTCAGTGCAACAATTGTCTTACAAATGGAGCCACACAGAGAAAAGGAGCAGGAGGCTCAGGAGCAGGGTGTGCGCTGCCTTTAGGGCTCCAGTCAATTCCTCAGGGCTCAGATGGCACTGCGGGCTTCTTCATTGCCAAGAGGCAGATCACAGGCCGTCTTGAGGAGGACTTTATGTTCAAGTGCAGAAAGCAGCCAGGATTTCCACCCAGGTTCCTAGGGTTTCTGTGGCCCTGGCCAGGCGTAAAATTTGGAGCCAGTCAGGACAAGTTCACTGAGAGCAGAATGTCCATACCTGGAGTCTCTGCATGCCAGGCAAGGCCAAGCTGCCTCAAAGAGCAACCAGCCACCTCTGCAAGGGTGCGCCCAGAGCAGGTGGAGCAGCCACCAACCTCACCCACTCAAGGAAGCAGGGATGGCCAGATTCCAACAGACTGAGTGACTGCCACCTGATGTCTGGTGGAGCAGAGGCCTGAGGAAAAGCAGATGGCACTGGGGCCCTACCGCTAGGGTAGAACTGATGTACCATGAGCGGCAGTAAGTGAGGTTGGTGGCTGGTCCACTGGCTCCTGGCACACACTTGAAGAGGTGGCTGGTTGCTCTTTGAAGCAGCTTGGCCTTGCCTGGCATGAACAAGCCTCAGTGCAACAATTGTCTTACACATGGAGCCATATTGAGGAAAAGAGCAGCAGGCTCAGGAGCCGCGCATGGGCTGCCTTTAGGCTCCAGTCAATTCCTCAGTGCTCAAATGGCACTGCGGGCTTCTTCATTGCCAAGAGGCAGACCAGAGGCCATCCTGAGGAGGACTTTATGTTCAAGTGCAGAAAGCAGAAAGGATTTCCACCCAGGGGCCTAGGCCTTCTTTGGCCCTGGCCAGACTTAGGATTTGGCCTCAGGCAGGACAAGCTCACTGAGAGCAGCACTTTGGTACCTGCGTTCTGTGCATACCAGGCAAGGCCAAGCTGGCTCAAAGAGCAACCAGCCACCTCTGCAAGGGTGCACCCAGAGCAGGTGTAGCAGCCACCAACCTCACCCACTCAAGGAAGCAGGGATGGCCAGATTCAACAGACTGAGTGACTGTCACCTGATGGCTGAAGGAGCAGAGGCCTGAGGAAAAGCAGATGGCACTGGGGCTCTACCTCTAGGGTAGAACTGATGTACCATGAGGGGTAGCGAGTGAGGTTGGTGGCTGCTCCACCGGCTCCTGGCACACCCTTGTAGAGGTGGCTGGTTGCTCTTTGAGCCAGCTTGGCCTTGCCTGGCATACGCAAGCCTCAGTGCAACAATTGTCTTACAAATGGAGTCACATACAGGAAAGGAGTAGCAGGCTCAGGAGCAGGGTGTGCACTCCCTTTAGGGCTCCAGTTAATTGCTCAGGGCTCAGATGGCACTGCGGGCTTCTTGTTGCAAATAAGGAGACCACAGGCCATCTTGAGGAAGACTTATGTTCAAGTGCAGAAAGCAGCCAGGATTTAAACCCAAGGGACTCAGCCTTCTGTGGCCCTGGTCAGAGTTAGAATTTGGCCTATGAAGGACAAGATCACTTGGAGCAGCTGGGACCCGTGCATGCAAGGCAAGGCCATCCTGGCTCAAAGACCAACCAGCCACCTCTGCAAGGTTGCGTCTGGAGCAGTTGCACCAGCCACCAACCTCACCCACTCAAGGAAGTAGGGATAGCCAGGTCCCAACAGTCGGACTGGCTGCCACCTGATGGCTGACAGAGCAGAGGCTTGAGGAAAAGTCGGTGGCACTGAGGCCTTACCTCTAGGGTAGAAGAAATGAGGTACACTGACCATCAGTGAGTGAGGTTGGTGGCTGGTCCACCGGCTCCTGGCACACCCTTGCAGAGTTGGCTGGTTGCAAGCCAGCTTGGCCTTGCCTGGCATGCACAAGCCTCAGTGCAACAACTGTCTTACTACTGGAGTCCTATAGAGGAAATGAGCAGCAGGCTCAGGAGCAGGGTGTGTGCTGCCTTTAGGGCTCCAGTCAATTCCTCAGGGCTCAGATGGCACTGCGGGCTTCTTCATTGTGAAGAGGTAGACCACAGGCCGTCTTGAGGAGGACTTTATATTCAAGTGCAGAAAGCAGCCAGGATTTCCACCCAGGGGCCTATGCCTTCTGTGGCCCTGGCCAGACTTAGAATTTGGCCCCAGGCAGGACAAGCTTACACAGAGCAGTGTCAGTTTCTGGGGCCTGTGCATGCCAGGCAAGTCCAGGCTGTCTCAAAGAGCAACCAGTCACTTCTGCAAGGGTGCGCCTGGAGCAGGTGGTTCAGCCACCAACTTCACCCTCTCAAGAAAGCAGGGATGGCCAGGTTCCGACAGCCTGAGTGACTGCCGCCTGATGGCTGATGGAGCAGAGCGCTGAGGAAAAGCAGTTGGCACTGTGGCCCTATGTTTAGGATAGAAGAAAGGATTTACCATGTCTGGCAGCGAGTGAGGTTGGTGGCTGGTCCACCTTCTCCTGGCACACTCTTGCAGAGGTGGTTGGTTGCTCTTTGAGTCAGCTTGGCCTTGCCTGGCATGCACAAGCCTCAGTGCAACAATTGTCTTACAAATGGAGCCATCTAGAGGAAATGAGCAGCAGACTCTGGAGCAGGGTGTGCGCTGCATTTAAGACTCCAGTTAATTCCTCGGGGCTCAGATGGCACTGCGGGCTTCTTCGTTGCCAAGAGTCAGACCACAGGGCGTCTTGAGGAGGACTTTATATTCAAGTGCAGAAAGCAGCCAGGATTGCAATCCAGCGGACTAGGCATTCCGTGGCCCTGGCCAGACTTAGAATTTGACCCCAGGCAGGACAAGCTGACTCAGAGCAGCACATCGATATCTGCGGTCTGTGCATGCCAGGCAAGGCCACGCTGGCTCAAAGAGCAACCAGCCACCTCTGCAAAGGTGCGCCTGGAGCAGGTGCTGATGGAGTAGAGGCCTGAGGACTGTGCCTTCTGTGGCCCTGGGCAGATTTAAAAGTTGGCCCCAGGCAGTACAAGATCACTCGGAGCAGCTGGGGCATGTGCATGAAAGGCAAGGCCATCCTGGCTCTAAGAGCAACCAGCCACCTCTGCAAGGGTGTGCCAGGAGCAGTTGCACCAGCCGCCAATCCCACCCACTCAAGGAAGTAGGGATGGCCAGGTCCCAAAAGCCGGACTGGCTGCCACTTGATGGCTGACGGAGTAAAGGCCTGAGGAAAAGCAGATGGCACTGAGGCCTTACCTCTAGGGTAGAAGAAATGAGGTACACGAGCAACAGTGAGTGAGGTTGGTGGCTGGTCCACCTACTCCTGGCACACCCTTGCAGAGGTGGCTGGTTGCTCTTTCAGCCAGGTTGGCCTTGCCTGGCATGCACAAGCCTCAGTGCAACAATTGTCTTACAAATGGAGCCATATTGAGGAAAAGAGCAGCAGGCTCAGGAGCAGGGTATGAGCTGCCCTTAGGGCTCCAGTCAATTCCTCAGTGCTCAGATGGCACTGCGGGCTTCTTCTTTGCCAGGAGGCACACCACAGGCCGTCTTGAGGAGGACTTTATTATATTCAAGTGCAGAAAGCAGAAAGGATTTCCACCCAGGGTCCTAGGTCTTCTGTGGCCCTGACCAGACTTAGAGTTTGGCCTCAGGCAGGACAAGCCCACCTGGAGCAGGTGGAGCAGCTGCCAACCTCACCCACTCAAGGAAGCAGGGATGGCCAGTTTCCAACAGCCTGAGTGGCTGCCACCTGATGGCTGATGGAGCAGAAGTCTGAGGAAAAGCAGATGGCACTGGGGCCCTACCTCTACGGTAGAACTGGTGTACCATGAGCGGCAGTGAGGTTTGTGGCTGGTCCACTGGCTCCTGGCACACCCTTGCAGAGGTGGCTGGTTGCTCTTTGATTCAGCTTGGCCTTGCGTGGCATGCACAAACCTCAGTGCAACAATTGTCTTACAAATGGAGCCGTATAGTGGAGAGGAGTAGCAGGCTCAGGAGCCGGGTGTGCACTGCTTTTAGGGCTCCAGTCAATTCCTCAGGGCTCAGATGGCACTGCGGGCTTCTTGGTTGCAAATAGGGAGACCACATGACATCTTGAGGAGGACTTTATGTTCAAGTGCAGAAAGCAGCCAGGATTTAAACCCAAGGGACTCGGTTTTCTGTGGCCCTGGCCAGACTTAGAATTTGACCCCAGGCAGGACAAGCTCTCTTAGAGCAGCACTTTGGTACCTGCGGTCTGTACATGCCAGGCAAGGCCAAGCTGGCTCAAAGGGCCACCAGCCATCTCTGCAAGGGTGCACCCGGAACAGTTGGAGCAGCCACCAACCTCACCCACTCAAGGAAGCAGTAATGGCCGGATTCCAATAGCCTGAGTGGCTGCCACCTGATGGCTGATGGAGCAGAGACCCGAGGAAAAGCGGATGACACTGAGGCCTTGCCACTAGGGTAGAAGAAATTATGTACCTTGACCGGCAGTGAGTGAGGTTGGTGGCTGATCCACTGGCTCCTGGCTAACCCTTGCAGAGTTGGCTGATTGCTCTTTGAGCCAGCTCAGTCTTGCCTGGCATGCACATACCTCAGTGCAACAATTGTCTTACAAATGGGGCCATATAGAGGAAAGGAGCAGGAGGCTCAGGAGCAGGGTATGGGCTGCCTTTAGGGCTCCAGTCAATTCCTCAGGGCTCAGATGGCACTGCGGGCTTCTTTGTTGTCAAGAGGCAGACCACAGGCCATCTGAAGGAGAACTTTATGTTCAAGTGAAGAAAGCAGCCAGGATTGCAATCCAGGGGTCTAGGCTTTCTGTGGCCCTTTCCAGACTTAGAATTTGGCCTCAGGCAAGACAAGCTCACTCAGAGCGGTATGTGGGTAGCTGGGGCCTGTGCATGACAGGCAAGGCCAAGCTGGCTCAAAGAGCAGCCTGCCACCTTGGCAAGGGTGTGCGTGTAGCAGTTGGACCAGTCATCAACCTCACCCCCTGAAGGAAGCAGGGATGGTCAGGTTCCCACAGCCTGAGTGCCTGCCACTTGACGGCTGCTGGAGCAGAGGCCTGAGGAAAGCAGATGGCACTGAGGCCCTACCTCTAGGATAGAAGAAATGATGTACCCTGAACGTTAGCGAGTGAGGTTGGTGTGCTGGTCTACTGGCTCCTGGCACACCCTTGCAGATTTGGCTCGTTGCTCTTTGATCCAGCTTGGCCTTGCCAGGTATGCACAAGCCTCAGTGCAACAATTGTGCTGCAAATTGAACCAGACAGAGGAAATGAGCAGCAGGCTCAGTGGCAGGGTGTGTGCTTGCTTTAGGGCTCCAGTCCATGCCTCAGGGCTTGTATGGCACTGCGGGCTTCTTGGTTACCTCCACAAGCCATCTTGAGGAGGACTTTATGTTTTAAAATGCAATTCAAATTAGCATAAAACATTTACAGCCTAGGGAAAGGCTTATGGCATTAGAATCCTTATTTATATGATTGTTTTATGTTTTTTTGAGATATGGTCTTTGTCTCTCATTCAGGCAGAAATACAGTAATTTTGTCGTAATTCACCACCGCCATGAACTCTGAGTCCAATCCATCCTTTTGCCTTGGTCTCCCAACTAGTTGGAGCTGCAAGCATAAGGCACCGTGCCTACCTAGTTTTTTAAATGTGGTTTTTCTTTTGTTGTTGTTGTTGAGAGTATGGTATCACTATGTTGCTCTGGCTGGTCTCAAATTCCCGGCCTAATGTCATCTTTCTGCCACAGCCTCCTAAAGTGCTGGGATTACAGGCATGAGCCACCATGCCTAGCATAGAGTATTACATTATTTTCAAAGTCTTATTCTAAGATCCATTTGTTGACTTTGGCCTAAATAACTCAATATAATATCTCAGAAACATTTTTTTGACAAATTTTGGGGCATGATGATGAGAGAAGGGGGTTTGAAACTTTCTAATAAGAGTTAACTTGGAGCCTTTTAAGGAGGAACAAACACAAATTATCAGAAAAATAAAAGAAATATCAAGTGGAGAAGTTCTGTGGCAAAAATGATAGTAAAGAATATACGATTGTGACTCATGGTGGCTTTTACTTTGTTCTTGAATTTCTGAGTAACTTAAGGGTTAACATTTAAAGAATGTATGTTATAGATAACATTTTATTGCAAGTAAATATATTTCAAATTTTGTTACTGGTTTTGTATGAGATTATTCTCAGCCTCCATTATCAAGCTGTATTATTTTATTAATGTAGTTTGATGATATTATAATACAGCTGGGAGCTGTATCTTCAAAATATGTCTATTTGACTAAATAAAATATTTATTTGACTAAATAAAATAAAAATATGTTGGAAGAAGAAATATTAAATCTTAAGATGCTTATGGAAAGAACACACTGGTGAAGACAAATTGGTGATGTACAAAATTATAAATTGGATCTAGAAGAAAGGGCAATGCAGGCAATAGAAAAATGAGTAGAAATCCCTTTACAGGTTAGTTTGTAAAATCAGGTAAGTTATATTTAAAATGTGCTTCCATTTATTTCACTGCAAATTATATTTTGAAGATATATAGATATTTCCTCTGCCTCTCTTATAGCAATTTGCCTTGTAGAATTCTAGCAATAAGGTGGCATCTGTTTTTACTTTCAAATATTTAAATTTCCTTCATTATAACAAAATTGATTTTTCAGAGTAATGATTCTCACTGTGGAGTCATTTGATTAATAAGACCCATTGGCATAAGATTACATCCTCTGACTACAAAAATCCTGGAAGAAAAACTAGGAAATATTCTTCTGGACATTGCACTTCGCAATGAATTTATGGGTAAGTACTCAAAACCAATTGCCAGAAAAATGAAAACTGACAAGTGGAATTTATTTAAACTAAATAGCTTCTTCTGCACAGCATGAGAAAATATCAAGGGATTGAACAGACAGCCTACAGAATGGAAGAAAATATCCACACACTATGCACCATAATCCCAGCTACTCAGGAGGCTAAGGCAGGAGAATCATTGGAACCTGGGAGGCGGAGGTTGCAGTGAACTGAGATCATGCCATTGCACTCCAGCTTGGGCAACAGGTCAAAACTCCGTCTCAAAAATAAATAAATAAAATAAAATAAATAAAAACAAATAAATAAAAGCTAGAAGTTCTATGGAAACATTAATGCACATATAATCTTTTAAAAATGTTCATTCTCTAGAGATTTCAATACCTATTCTAGCTTATTACAGTAACCTATAATTTGTATTATATTGACTATGGTATAAAAACCTTAAAATGTATATTTCTCTTTCCTCCCTCCTTTACACTATATATGTCATGCATTATAGTCTCAAATATTATGAATTCCATGATGTGAAGTTACTCTTTTTTTTAAAAAAAAAAAGTAGACAATCCATGATCTTTAGAGCAATGTAAAATAATTGGGCTACATATCTTTATATCTTCCCTGGCACTCTTTATTTCTTTGTGTAGTTTCAACTTTCATCTGCTTCCATATTCCTTTTGCCTCAAAAAATCATTTTGACATTTATTTTAGTGCAGACCTGTTAGCAAGGGACTCTTCCAGTGTTAATCTGAAAATGTCTTCATTTTAGTTATATAGTTATTTTGTTATTTTAGTTATATAGTTAATTAATATAAGATTGGGGACTGACTTTTTTCAGTTATTTAAAAATTTGTATCATTGGTTTCTGACTTTTAGAGTTGCTGACAAGCAGTTCACTGTAATGTTTGCTTCTGTTTATCTCTGTACACAATGTGTCTATTTTTCTGTGACTGAATTCAAGATTTATGCTAATCGTTGGTTTTCATCAGTTAGACTAGTGTGATTATTCTAGCGTTCTTTAAATTTTGTATTAATCCTTCTTGGAGCTTTTTGAGGTTACTTGGTGTCCTCAGTCATCTTTTTCAAATTTTTCTTCTCTCACACTCTGTTTTTAATCTCCTTCTGGGATTCCAATTAATTGTATTTTAGTTAATTTCATATTACCAGAGAATTCTTGGATGCACTATAGTATTTTATTTGCTTGGTTCATTGGATTATTTTGTTTTTCTCTTTCCTCCCTTTGTGCTGCCATTCAAATAATTTGTGTTGACCTATTATAAAATTTACTGCTTCTTTCTTAACTCTGATGACCAGTCTGCTAATCAGCTTGCGGATGTAATTCTTCATCTCTGTTCTCAAGCTTTCACTTATTTCTAGCTTTTGCCTTTTACTGCTCCCATCTCTGCTGAAATTCCTCATTTTTCCATGCATGTCTTTTTTTTAACTAGATCCTTTAACATTTTGATCATTATTATTTTAAATTACTTGCATTTAGTTCCAACATCTGAATTATCTCTGAATTTGATTCTGTTGACTTTTTATCTTTTCAAAATATTATAACTCATAACTCAAATTTTAATTTCCTTTTATGTGTCTCCCAATTTCTAAAAAAATGCAAATCATCAGATGTACAAAAACAGTAGCTCATGAGATGATTATTTATATCAAGATTGTTTTATGTTTCTGTTTCATTTTGGTTTGTGTCATGCTATTAGTGTGGGCAGGAACAAAGGCTGGTTTTTGCTGTGTTGTCTGAAACATTCAGTGAACCATGTAACTTCAATTTCTCCAGCAGTAGGCTGCCATACCATGTGCCTTGTGTGGGGCCTTAGGCTCTGGAGGGCATATGCCAATGCTCCTCTTCCACAGTTACCTTCCGGTAGTCCTTACCACCTATGACACAGAGAGGGTCTCTCTCCACTTTCTTGTTCCTCTCTAACTGCAGAACATCATTTCTTGTGTGTGTGTGACTAGGCAGAAAATTGAGGTTGGGAGCAGAGGGATGATTCATGTTATTTTTGAGCCACTTTCATCATCAGACTCTCAGAGAAGGGCTATTTTTAGCACTTCGCGACTCTTATTCCAGTGGGAGTCAAACTGTCACTTATCTGTGTTGGTTTTTGAGGAAGAAATAATACCTTGCCTCCTGCCACCTCAGGGGTAGAAAACCTTTGATTTATATCATTGAAAGTTTTCAAACCCACAATAAGGGCAAACTCTTTTCTTTCTCCTTCCATAGGAACAATGCACCTTTGTCTGTGGTCACTAGATGGAGACTTTCCAACCCTTTACCACAGTAGCATGACTCTGCATTAGTGCAAAATCCTGGGCCCCAAAACAATCCTTGTTCCTCTCCTGATGGAGAAGTATTTTTGCTCCATCCATCCCCCAGAAGCAGTGATCCTTTGCCTAGTCTCAGGTGGGGTGGAGTAGGGTGTGAGAGGTTTCTTAAACCTCTCTGAAAGCTGATGTGTTTTGCTTCTTCTTATCTCCCAGAAACAGTAGACTTTTGCATGGCTTGTGGACCTAGATGCTTTTATGCCACAGCAAATTAAGAGTTTTGATTCTTAGGAGAGAAGCAAATGTTCACGTAGTCCATGTTTTTCTTATTTATTTTTTGCTTTGTTTTCTTATTTCAGTCATGATGAGTTGAATATGATCATGATTTTCCAGTTAAGCCGCTTGCATTTCTAAAATTTTATCAGTCCCCCTTTGGCCTTTCAGCACTAAATCAAATGCAGATAATCATCACTTGTGTGAATAAAGTGTTTTTATTGAGAACAGAATTGTTCATATACACATGAATTTGGATTTTATCTACTTAGCACAATATGTCATTGTTTCAAAATGTAAAATCCACTTTAGGCTGAACAAAGAATGGTTCTTGAAACTATTTTCCCTTTGTGATCAATTAAAAAAACCCAGTGCTTTCTATCTCATGGGTAGATTATTAAAATAATTACATACCTGATCTTCATTTTAGGTTCTCTCTCTTCAAGATATTCCCTTCAAAACTACTTTGACTGATTAGTCTTTCTTGAATTACGTTATACTCTGTATTTTCTTCACAAGCTCATCAGGGTAAATCCTGCCTTTACATTTGTTAAAAAAATTATCTTTTTTTTTCAAGTCTTATTTGAGCTGAAAGCTTTCCACCGAATGTCTCCTATGCCACAAAGCCTTATTTTACTGATCTCTCCTGTCCTCCTTGTTCAAGCTCATTTAGAAATTTTTTATGAAAATATTCAAGCAATACTTTCTTAAAAAAAAGTATGAACATATAGTATTTTCAATTTGAACACAAAATACTGCTCTACTTGAAAACAAGTTTTAGAAACAATTCAATATTTCTAGAAGGAGAATCAACGTGTAATAAATATCATAATCCAATTTTCCTGTTTGTACTAAAGCATTAGCAAATATTTACTGAGAAATTGCTATCTGCCTGAAAGTATAATGCTTTTGATACATGTTATATGATAAAAACTAGGTACTATTACTAGTAGTATTTTAAGAGTAAAAATATCGAGTCTTAGACATGTTAAGCAATGTGCACAAATAGCATAGGGAAAGTTGGAGTTCTGAAATTCTGACTATGCTGTATGTGTGATAGGAGAATCATTTATTGTCAAAGGTAACTGTCAAGTCATTGTGGGGATTCGGAGGTCTCTGATTGCTAGGGTCAGTACACTTAAATTGTGTCACAACTTAGTTAAATCTATTTCATTAAAGCAAAATTCCACGTATAATTTCACAAAGATTATTGGCACCAAAAACATTATTTTTCCTTCCTTCCTTCCTTCTTTCCTTCCTTCCTTCCTTCTTTCCTTCCTTCCTTCCCTCCTTCCTTCCTTCCTTCCTTCCTTCCTTCCTTCCTTCCTTCCTTCCTTCCTTCCTTCCTTCTTCCTTCCTTTCTTCCTGTTCTCTTGCTTTCTCTTGTTCTTTTGTTCTCTTTCTCTTTCTTTCTTTGAGACAGGGTCTCAGTCTGTTGCCCAAGCTGGAGTGTAGTGGCACAATCATGGTGCACTGCAGCCCCAGCTTCCCCAGGCTCACGTGATCCTCCCACCTCATCCTCCTATCTGGGACTACAGGCAAGCCACCACACCTGGCTTTTTTTTTTTTTTTTCTTTTCAAGATTGGGTTTCACTATACTGCCGAACCTGGTCTGCAACTCCTCAGTTCAAACAATCCACCTGCCTTTGCCCCCCAAAGTATTGGGATCCCAGATGTAAGCCACATGCCCGGCAAATAATATTATTCAATAAGTTCAATTTAACTATTAGATTTTGGACAATGAGAGATAGAATTTTCTATATGATAATTCATCTTGTGTTCTTATTTGAAGTAATATATAAGGATTTCAATTCAACTGAAATATATTTATTAGCAAATTAAATTTCTTTTTCAGGATTCCAAACTTTTGTTCAAGACATGAATGCTAAATGATGTCATGAATTTTAATTACATTAAATTACATTTAATTACATTTAATTACATTAATATATTTATGGGGGATAAATATAACTTCCACTGTTTTCAGAATTATTGTATGCAGTCAGTATGAGAATGCAATTTAAGTTTCCTTGATGCATTTTCACACTTCTATTACTAGAAATAAGAATACAGTAATATTGGCAAAGAAAAGTGACCATTCAATAAAATTTTTCCAGTAAATCTGATTTAAAATAAACATTGCCTATGGCTTTCTTACATCAATATTTTTATGTCCTAGACTACCTTATATGAAATTAAGGCTTTGAAATTCTAATTATGTGCAAATGTGTAAAATATCATCACCTAAAGCTATATAACATGTTCTATTTCTATACTGTGATTGCAGGTTTATAATTCTGAAAAGATATACAGAACATAAGATTTACCTTTTTAATCACTTTAAGTGCACGGTTTTGTGGCATTAAGTATATTTGCACTGTTATGCAACAGTCACCACCATAGACCTTCAAAATTTGTCTTCTTCTCCAACTAAAACTCTGTACTCATTGAACACCACCTTCCCATTCCTCTCCCTCCTCCTCCGCATAGCAATCACCATTCTACTTTCTGTCTCTACAAATTTCACTAAGTAACTCACAGAAATGGCATGATATAGAATGTCTGAATTTCTCGAACTGGCTTATTTCACTTGGCATATCTTCAAGTTTCATCTATTTCATAGTATGTTCAGAATATATTTTAAGGCCGAATATTATGATGTTGCCGTATATACCACATTTTTTTAACTACTCATCCATCAATATTCACATGGGCTGCTCCCTCCCTTTGATTATTGTGGATAATATTGCTCATGGACACGCTGCGCAAACATCTGTTTGGTCCCTGCGCTCATTTATTTTGGATATGGATTTGCATTTTAATACAAAGGAGAAATTATGCAGCTTTTTAAAAGTATCCAAATAAAAAGGAGCACAACATCAGTAAAATATTAGAAAGTAGATTAGGGGGAAAAGTAGGGAGAGAATTGAACCAAAATTTAATAAGCAGTGTAAGAGAGTTTCAAGAGGAGGGAAAAAATTGACAATATAAACATAGAATTAAATAGCGAAAGGTTGATATTTAGAAAATTGTCACATGTACCCATAAGTCGCCTGTGAGCTGATATTTACATTACTGTTTTATTCCAGGTTTCCAAAAGTAAGTGCAATGTAGGAGTTTCATGATGCTAAATAAACTGAAACATGATACATATTTTGATGTATTGTCCTTGAGAGCAGGCTGGTGGTAATTAGTGCAATTTTAAATTATGATATGATAGTGGAGTCAATCTGCCAAACTGAAAAAAATGTATATATACAATATGTATACGTTTCTCAAAACCCCGTTGTATCATACAATTAAATTATGATTTAAAGCTACCTGACAATTACTGGAGGAAAAAATAAAACCTTTACATTAATATTACCATAATTTTGATATTATTGCAAATATCAAAGCGTGTAGTACTTAGGGATAAACCCGCAAAAAAGAGAAACGTTTGAAAACTATGAAACTACAAAATATTGTTAAAATAAATAAGAGACCTCAATCAATGGAATGTATGAGTCATAAATCTCAATACTGTTAAAATGTCTATTCTTCTCACATTGATCTATAAGAATTCCAATCAAATCACAGCTGTATTCCTTATTTTAGAAATTGAGAAACTAAAATTCTGAAATGTATGTCAATGGGTAGAGGACCTATAAGGCAAATTACTTTGAAAGGAAACAATTACTTTGAAACCAGGTGCTGTTGGATAATTAACAGCACCTGGTTTCAAGACTTATCAAGTTACAGTACTTAAGACGATGTAGTACAAATATAGATATACACATGTATATCAGCTTTCAGCTAGTTTTTAATAAAGTTCTTAGAGCATTCATGGACATAACATTTTCAACAAATGCTTCTGAAACAATTAGATATCCCTGTGTGTGTGTGTGTGTGTGTGTGTGTGCGCGCGTGCGCGCGTGTGTGTGTGTGTGTAGCTCAGTACTTCACACCTGAGAGGTATGAGCGTGCATTACCAAGGGGAACTGAGAAACTTTGAGAGTATTGGATATGCTCACTGAACCCTTCATGGTGATTGTTTAATGGGCACATGTATACATCAAATTCATCTCATTACACTTTAAATATTGGTAGTGTGTTTTATGTTCATTAGACACGAATAAAGCTGTAAATGTTATCAAAATATTCAATTACTATGCTTTTATTCATTTTACTCTCTCTCTCCACAGACCTTCAGATAGAAAATGCAGTTCAAAGATATTTCATAAAGAAAGAAAAGAAGTACAAATACCGGTGAGAGATGGTACTCAGATTTTTTTTTTCAGTGCAATCCTGGTCTTTTGTGACTAGCAGTATTTTTATGTGCAGAAGTAGTAGAAAAGATAAATATTTTGTACAGTAGAAAAACGCATAATTTCTGTGCCATGGAAGAGATAACTCACAAAGATGACAGATTCTGACTATGTTGGATACTAACCAGTATTGTAACTAACCCACGATCTGACCTTAAGGTTGGCTGTAAAGTTACTTTAATGTTCCTTGCAATGATTTGAACCTATTACTTGAAACTTCATTGCTTACTGAGTTGAATAACACTGTTGATACGTGTTTATCTTATATTAGCACTAGAGTCATAATTTTTCTTCTTAAAAAGTTAAAATTAACACTTGAAATTATATATTTTTAATGTTTCAACTGTGATATCACTCCACATGCATCTTTAAATTCTTATTTGACAAAGGATAGCAAATACAGAAAGAATTCTTGTGACAACAAAGAACACAGAACTGTTGAACGGTGTTGAAGCTGAGCTGGAGAGAGTCACCAAAGCTGGCGCGGAAACTGGCAAGGTCGGAGAGTTTCCTGCCTGGGCACAACTTGAGCTCTCCCCTGCACCTCCGCCAGTGGCGGAAACTGCAGACCCAGCTGGGACCTGAGGCCTCCGCCCCATCCTCCTACCCGCCAGGAGCTGTGCTGAGGTCGCAGATAGGCGACCCTGGAGGGGCGCGCCTGAGGGAAGGCGGCCCATGTTCCGGACAGCAGCAGGACACCAGGATCCAGGGACCCACCTCCCGCCGCGGGAACCCCAAACCTTGCCTGGAGCCCCTCGCTTGCTCCGCCTGGCCTCCAGAGGCCGGTGTGTATCCTGGCCATGAGGATGCACAGCAGGTGCCCGGGAGTCCCCCTCCGCCATGGCCTACCGCTCTGCCAGCCATCACGCCTGGTTCGCGGACCGCAGCCTCGCCGCCTCTCCTCCCGCCAGGCCAGGACCTGTCCTCCTCCTGGGCGACCAGCAGCGGGGATGCACACTGCCCGATGAGCTGCACAGCCCCTGGCCGCCCATCCCCTCTCGCCACTCCGCCCCAGGCCAGGACCTTCCTGTAGCACAGAACCCACCTTCCTTCCCGCTGTAGAGCTGCTCCGCTTCCGCCACCCACAGGGAAAAACTCAGATCTCCAAACAAACAGAAATCCGCGTGTGACTCCTCTGCTTGGATACTGCCAGTCCCCACATTTACTTCCAGGAGTTTTCTTGGCAGAAGGTGTCCGATGTTTGATGTTTCACCAGCAATGAGGCTGAAAAGTGACAGCAATAGAGAAACACATCAGGCTTTCCGCAACAAAGATGACCTTCCCTTCTTCAAACCTCAGCAATCTCCAAGGCCCACAAAGGACTCAGGACAAGATGACTGAGCTGGGGTACTCGGCCCAGGAAATGCAGGCCCAGAGCGGGTCACCTGCTTAGGGCAGGCCCAGGCTTGTCCTGGCTGCCTGGGTGCTTTTCTCCTCACTCCCACCCAATGCAGGAGATCCCACAAACTCGGCTGTTGGGGCTCCCTGCACCTCCCTCCTCAGGAGCCACCCCCTGCCCGCCAAGCTGGGGCCTTCTGGGGGCATCCTGGGCTGAGAGGGCAGGGTGCCAGCACTGCACGCTGGGGAAGGAATACCGCCACACTGTCACACTGACACACCGCCACAGGAAGACACCACCACACGGGCACACCACCACATGGCCACATGGACAGACACACAGACACATGGAGATGTCACCATACAGACACACAGACACACCACCACACAGTCACATGTACAGACACACGGAGATATTATGACACAGACACACTCCCACACTGTGATATGGACGGACAGACAGACATACGGAGAAGTCACCACACAGTCACAGCACCAGACTGTCACACGGACACAGACATATGGAGATGTCACCATAGGGACACAGGACCACACTACCACAGGGACACACAGACACACAGACACATCACCACACTGTCACAGGGACACACCATCACTCTCACACGAACAGACACACTGCCACATGGACACTGCCACACACACAGACACACCGCCACACTGTGACATGGACACACCTCCGCACTGTCAGATATCACCACACAGACACTGCCACGTGGACACAAGGACACACAGGCACATTGTCACATGGATACACAAACCTGGGAAGCCACATCTGAAGGAACTGCCAGGTGACTAGGGCCATAAATCAATCAAAGTAGACTTTCCCTGGCTTGCATACAAGTCATTTAAACTGTGGTGAGATGATATCTCATTGTAGTTTTAATTTGCATTTCTCTGATGATCAGTGATACTGAGCACCGTTTCTTATACCTGTTTGCCATTTGTGTGATCCATTTGTCCATTTGTGTTTTGGTTGCCTGTGCTTGTGGGTATTGCTCAAGATATTTTTGCCCAGACCAATGTCCTGGAGATTTTCCTCAAACTTTTTTTGTACTAGTTTTATTGTTGGAGTTTTAATCAACTTTGATTTTTTTTTTCATATATTATGAGAGATACTAGTCTGCTTTCATTCCTCTGCATATGGATATCCAGTTTTATAAACACCATTTACCACCAGTGTATGTTCTTGGCACCTTTGTCAAAAATGAGTCCACCATAGCTATGTAGATTTGTTACTGGGTTCTCTATTCTGTTCCATTGATCTATGGGTCTGTTTTTATGCCAGTACCATATTCTTTTGGTTACTATAATTCTGTAGTATAATATGAAGTCAGATAATATAATTCCTCCAGCTTTATTTATTTATTTATTTTTGCTTAGGATAGTGTTATTTCTTATACTGAAAGCATTCTATGTTATTTATTATTAGTCTACTTTTATAGTTTTACAATGCTATCCTCTTTTACAAAGCTATGATCAACTCAAGGTGTCCAGATCAGGGTTAATTGTAGCTATTTGAAAAAGTAGCAATATTCTGGCTGGGCATGGTGGCTTATGCCTGTAATCCCAGCTGTTTGGGAGGCCAAGGTGGGCAGATCACCTGAGGTCACAGGTTCAAGACCGGCCTGGCCAATGTGGTGAAACACTGTCTCTAATAAAAACACAAAAATTAGTTGAGGATGATGGCAGATGCCTGTAATTTCAGCTGCTCAGGAGGCTGAGGCAGGAAAATTGCTTGAACCCAGGAGATGGAGTTTGCAGTGAGCCCAGAATGTGCCATTGCATTCCAGCCTGGGTAACCAAGACAGACTTCATCAAAAAACAAACAAACAAAAAAGGAGCAATATTCTGTGTAATTGTTGACAGCTTAATTCACTATTATGTGGATCAGAGAGCAGAGGATTCTGAATGCATGAACATATCTTTAACATTTCAATACATTACTTATAATTACTAATGAACTAAAGAGAAACCAAGAAATTATGGTGATAGTTATATTGACCTGGAGAAATGTAGACATAAAAGAACAGTAAGATGAGAAATGTGTTCACACGGTCTGTAAGAGCACACAAGAATAAAATAGGGAAGAAAACATGAGAGTTTTCAACAGATTTCTGGTCATGTAAGCCAATTTGTATCAGTTAATTTTTAAAAGTTTTATTTACATGCAATAAACTGCACATAATTCAATTGTACATTTTGATTATTCTTGGTATTTGTAGCTCTATAAAGCCAACAACATATTCAAATAAAAAGCATATCCATTACCTTTACCACCAAAGTTTTCTTGTGTTTTTTCTACTCACTTTCTCTTGCCTATCCCCATCCCATCCACAGGCAACCACTGATCCACCTGTAGTCCCTGTGAGTTTTTATTTCCAAATACATGAAATCATAGGGTGGGTATACTTTTTCATCACTCAGCATCACTATTTCGGGATTTATTCATGTTGCTACATCTATCAATTCTTCTGTTCTTACTAGGGAGTATTATTTCATTATATACATACACCATAGTACATTTTTCAGTCACAAATTTACCTGTCCATGGACATTTGGACTGTTTTCAGGTTTTGGCTGTTGCAAGTAAAGCTGCTATGAAGATTCATGTAAAATCCATTGAATGGGCATATGCGTTAGGTTTTCATCTCCACTGGAAGTGGAATAGATAGATATATGGCTATCATGTCTGTAACACGAAAACACAAAGCCTGACAAAACCCATTTCTAAAGTGGAAACTCCACCAGAGAACCCTGACTCCAGCCTGGCTTTTGAGACTATCTCCTATGTCTGGTGCAATGACTGGTCCTGGGGTAGCCACATGACCCAAGGAGGACCCTGTTTAAACTTCTGAGTTTTCACCGAGATTAATATGCATTTGTTGAAAGAGAAGCCCCTTTGCCTCCTCCCCCAGCTGCAAATGCTTTCAGGGATCACATCATGCTGGAGCATGTGGTTACAGTGTTTCCTAAACTTTGCAGGGAAAAATTGTTCAAGCAGGTAAAAATGGAGCAAATATAAAGAGCAAAGCAGTCCAGAAATATCAAATAAAAAAGAAACGGCCTCCATAAAATCATTTGAACTTATGATTAATTCAATAGTCATTAAAACCAGTTTAGTGTACAAAGAATCATCCCCTCCACCACCCTTTATTCCTTCACCAGGTTTAAGGTACATTTTTTAACTTGCAAACAAAAGTTTTGTCATTGACTTAGACATCAAAATCCCTTGTCTCCAAGAGCAATCATTCAATTCTGTCCCTCTCATTGTTAGAATAATATGTTCACTTTATTCTGCATACACCTCTCATTTGCCCTTGTTTCCCTATTCTATTAAAGTTATATCCACACATTTATTTCATTTTATATCAAAGAAACTGTATACATGTTCTTAATCTTACAAAAAGTTCTGAGTAATTTTTTGCCTCATATTTGATTTTAACCTACCCAAGAAGCATTATTTTCTCATTTAGTATTTTAACTTTTCTAACCTAGGACTTTTATAGTAGATATTATGTCTTTTTCTAAATGCCTTGCTTCAATTTACATTTTAAATATAATTTTTAAAAAGTGTATGTTTTAAATATTTGCATCCTGCAGCTCAGGCCTAAATATCCCTTAATAACAAATATTGTCTTTTTTTGGTATGTTTTTCACATATTTCAATTGTGAGGTATATTGCCACAATAAAAGTTTTTGTCAACATAACAGAACACATAGGCAAAATATTGTTTCCAAGTGATTGATGATGTGATGCTTTCAGTCTAGCGACAATCCCTTGAAGTAATCATCATCTCTACATCTAATGAAATACGAAATAAATATTTCACTTTGTTTCTAAAATTCAGCCGACAAATATATAGCCTGTCACATACAGCCTGTAACAGCAACATATAAAAATTAAAGCAGTTCCTTCTCCACTCCCACTGCTTCACTTGACTAGCCTTAAAATGTAATAACAATAATAAAAAATAAAAGCAAAACTGTTCCTTAACTTAGGTTTGAAATTTAGTGTATAGACTATCATAAAAGCACTTATATGTATGGAGGGCCTCTGTAAAATATAGACTCTTAACAGAAAAGTAGACATATATGAAAGTTAAATTAAAAACACAATTATATGTAGTACCATCACAAACGCACCAGGACTTGTTTTAGAATGCAAGATGTAATTGACTAAACCATTTAGGGCTAGACCTCTGAAACAAAAGGCATTCACACTTTGCGATTCTAGGGGGACAATATTATTCAAAATAGAAGCATGCAGAACCTTTACCTGATCATGATAAAAATCTTTCCTACTTGTTGTTAATCCGCGGCAGCTTTTACAAGGTCAGCAAAAAGAGATTATCCCACAGTATAAGCTGATGGCCAAAATTATCCGCTTTACTTTACGTAATATAATATCTATTAACTGTAAATTTATTCTGAAAGAAAACAGATACATTTTTCTCAGAAATGTCTTTAGATGAAGATCTGCCACAACTGTTTTGCTCGCTTTTGAAAATTTTGTTTTTATTGATATATAAATATATATGGATACAATGTGGTACAATACATGTAAATATTGTGAAATGGACAAATTAGGTTAAATAACATATCCTCCACCTCACATATTTATTACATTATGGTGAAACATTTGAGTTGTAGTATTTTAGCAGTTTTAAGATACGCACTTCATTATGAGTAACTGCTGTCACTTTGCTGTGCACCATATCACCAGAATGTATCTCTCCTTGCTGAAGCATTATCCCATTGAATAGTTCCCCTTTTCCCACCCCCCACTCCGCCCTGATCAGCCTGTGATAAACCGCCATTCTAATCCTAACTTCACCCCCGCCCTGCTCAGCCTCTGATAAAGCACCATTCTACTCCCAACTTACCTGCACCCCGGCCCTGCTTAGCCTCTGATAAACCACCATTCTACTCCCAACTTCCCCCCGACCCCGCTCAGCCTCTGATAAACCACCATTCTACTCCCAACATCCTCCCCCACGCCGCTCAGCCTCTGATAAACCACCATTCTACTCCCAACTTACCTGCACCCCGGCCCTGCTTAGCCTCTGATAAACCACCATTCTACTCCCAACATCCTCCCCACCCCGCTCAGCCTCTGATAAACCACCATTCTACTCCCAACATCCTCCCCACCCCGCTCAGCCTCTAATAAACCACCATTCTACTCCCAACATCCTCCCCACCCCGCTCAGCCTCTGATAAACCACCATTCTACGCCCAACTTCCCCCCCTCCCCGCCCTGCTCAGCCTCTGATAAACCACCATTCTACTCCCAACATGCCCCCCTCCCCGCCCGGCTCAGCCTCTGATAAACCACCATTCTACTCCCGACTTCCCCCCCAACCCTGCTCAGCCTCTGATAAACCACCATTCTCCTCCCAACTTCCCCCCTCCCCCGCTCAGCCTCTGATAAACCACCATTCTACTCCCAACTTCCCCCCCCAACCCTGCTCAGCCTCTGATAAACCACCATTCTACTCCCAACATCCTCCCCACCCCGCTCAGCCTCTGATAAACCACCATTCTACTCCCAACTTCCCCCCCCACCTCCCCACTCAGCCTCTGATAAACCACCATTCTCCTCCCAACTTCCCCCCCACCCCGCTCAGCCTCTGATAAACCACCATTCTCCTCCCAACTTCCCCCCCACCCTGCTCAGCCTCTGATAAACCACCATTCTACTCCTAACATCTGTGAGTGCACATTTGTGGATTTCACATATAAGTGATATTATGAGATATTTGTCTTTCTGCGTCTGGTTTATTTTACTTAGTATAATATCCTCTAAATTCATCCATGTTTTTACAAATGACAGAATTTCATTCATGTATAAAGATAAGTAGGATTTTTGTATGCATCCTACATATACTTTTAACTTCCCACAGCTTTATTGAGATATTATTCATACATTGTGTAATTCACTCATTTAAAGTACAAACTTCAAATTCTTTTAGTATATTAACTGGGTGGAGGAATAATCATCATAGTATAATTTTAGAACATTTTAATGTGCCTTAAAGAGACTTGCGCCCATTAGCAAACTTTCCCCATTTTCTCCAGCCTTTCCTAAAGCCCTCCTAGTCTAGGCAACCACTCATCTACTTTCTGAATATGAATTTGCCTATTCTGGACATTTCACATAAATGGAATCATCATAACACATAGTCGTTTTTTACTCACTTCTTGCACTTCACATAGTTTTAATGTTCATCCATTCTGGAGCATGCATTAACACTTTTTTCCCTTTTATTGCTAATAAGATTATATTTTATGGATTCATTTGATTTATCCACTCCTCAGTTGATGAACATTTCTGTTGTTTTCTACTTTTTGTTGCTATAAACATTTGTGTACTACTGTGTGTAGCATTTGTTTTGTTTTCTTTTTGGTAAATACACAGGAGTGGAATTGCTGCGTCATGTGCTTAGTCTATGTGTAACATCTTGAAGAACTGCCAGACTGTTTTACATTTTGAAGTCTCACCAGTGGTGTAGAAGGGTTCCAATTTTTCCACCTATTTTTATCCATTCTTCAGTTGATAAGCACTTAGGTTGTTTCTAATTCATGGCTATTATGAATAATGCTGCAATGAACATGAAATTGCAGATGTCTCTTTTTGACATCCTGATTGAAATTCCTTTGGACATATATCCAGAAGTGGGATTGATGGATCATAGGGTAAATATATTTATAATTTCTTGAGGAAGCTTCATACTGTTTTCCAAGTTGGTTGAACTAATTTCCATTCCGACCAGCAGTGTACAGGGTTTCTTTTTCTCTACGTCCTCATCAACACTTATCTTCCATCTCTTTTTATGATAGCCCTAGTAAAATGTGTGAGGTGATATCTCAGTGTGGCTTTGATTTGCATTTCGCTGATAATTAGGAATGTTTATGATTTTTTCATGTACCTGTTAGCCTTTGTATGCCTTAGGAAATGTCTATTCAGGTTCTTTGCTTATTTTTTTTAATAGGCATAATTTTCTTCTTATTTTTGAGTAGGTTGAGTTACTTATATATTATTATATGAGCCCCCTTATCTGATGTATGGTTTAAAAATGTCATCCCATTTGTGGGTTCTCTTCATTCTATTATTGCTTTTTTCTTGTGGAAAAGCTTTTTAGTTTTATGCAATCTCATTTGTGTGTTTTTGCTTTTGTTGCCTGTGCTTTCAGAATAATCTACAGAAAATCACAGCTCAGGCAAATGTCAGACAGTCTTCTTCTCTACCTCCTTGTAGTAATTTTACATTTAAGTTTTTAATTTGATGCTTGTATGAAGAGAAAAATAAAAGTCAAATTTTGTTCTTCTGTAAGTGAATATTCTTCAGTTTTTTTCTATACCATTTATTGAAAATAATTTTCTTTCTTCTTTGTGTATTTTTTAGTTATTTTATCAAAAAATCGATTGACCACAGACATGCGGATTTATTTATGGGTTCTATATCCCTTTTCACTGTTCTGTGTGTCTCTTTTTATGCCACTGCTATGCTGTTTCAATTACTACAGCTTGGTCATATAGTTTGTAATTGGGTCGTCTGATGCCTCCAGCTTTGTTCTTTTTGTTCAAGATTGCTTTGGTTAGTTGGGGTCTTTTGTGGTTCCATACAAATTTCAGGAGTAATTTTTCTATTTCTGTGAAGAATGACATTGGAATTTCGTAGCGCTTACATTTAATCTGTAGATTGCTTTGGGTAGCATTGACACTTTTACAATAGTAATTTTTGAATTCATCAATAAAGGATGTCTCTCCATTTATTTATGCTATTTTAATTTTGTCATCAATGTGCTATAGTTTTCAGTGTGCAAATCTTTCACGTTCTTGATTAAATTTACTCCTGTCTTATATATTTATATATCTGTTTTGATTCTATTATAAATGAAATTGCCTTATCAATTTATTTTTCAGGTAATGCTTTGTCATTAGCGTATAGAAACAAAAATGGTATTTGTATATTGATTTTGTAACTATTAACTGCATTGAATTTCTTTATCAGCTTTAACCATTTATTTTGGTGGAGTCTTTAAGATGTTCTCTATCTTAAGATTATATTTTCAGAAAACAGAAACAATCTTACCTCTTCCTTCCCTATATGGATTTATTTTATTTCTTTGTCTTGTGTAATTGTTCTGGCTAGGCAATTACACATAATGTTTTCAGCATTTGTAATTTTACATCAAATCCATTCATTGTAACACATTGATTGCTACTTTTCAACTTGTAAACCTGGACATTTATCACTACTCTTCCTCCAGTACAGGAGTCCATGAGGTGGTGTGGGCCCTACTGGGCCACAGTCCAGGGCAGGCTTGGTGGAGGTTCTCTCCTGCAAGAGTCCGCGGGCTCTACGGAGGAAGAGTTCTCCAGTGCCTTAGTCCAGGGTGAGGCAGGGGTTGGGCTCCTTCAGTAGCTCAGTCCAATGCACTGCCCTGCAAGGGTCTTCCTGTGCAGGAGTACACAATGTGGCCAGAGTCCTACTGTGCCTTAGTCCAGGACGCAGGGGTGCTGGGTCCTCCGGTGCCATTGTCCAGGGCGCGGGGGAACAGGAATCCTGCGGCGCAGTAGTCCAGGGCGCGCTGGAGTGTGGATCCTCAGGTGCCACAGCGCAGAACGCCACAGGGCGGAATTCCTGCCTTGCTATATCCAGGGTGCAGCGGGGCCGGGGTTCTCTTGTGCAGGAGTCCAGGACGGGACTGTGAAGGAGCGGGAGTCCTCCGTGTAGGAGTCCTGGGGTGCTGGTGTCCAGAGCGCAGTGAGGCTGGGTACTCTCGTGCCATACAGTAGGGCACGGCGGGACAGGGATCCTGCCCTGAGATAGTCCAGTGCTTGAGTCCACAGTAATGCAATGGTCTTCCAATACTGGAGTTCATGGCGTGGTGGGGTCGGGGTCATTGCCTGACTTAGTTCAGGGCATACCAGGGCGGGGGTCCACAGTTGCCACAGTGAGGACCTCCGAGGAGTGTGGTTCCTGCCTTGCTGTAGTTCGGGGGAGCAGGGGGCAGGAGTCCTCTCTTGTCAGAGTCTCTGGCACGGTGGGGCTGGGGGTTTTCCTATGCGATAGCCCACGGGGCGGTGAGGCTGGGTCCTCCCGTGCCTTTGTCCAGGGCGCAGAGGGGCCAGGGTCTTCAGTGGTGGAGTCCGTGGAGCGACGGGATTGGGGTCCTCCAGTGCTGTATTCTGGGCACGGCGGACTGGGGGACCTGTCCTGTGGTGGTCCGGGGCATGCGCGAGTGGTGGTCCTCCTGTGCCATAGTCCGAGGTACGGAGGGGCGGGGGTCACCTCGTCCCGTAGTCCGCCACACACGAGGCCCCAGTCCTGCTGTGCCTCAGTCCAGTGCGCTGGGGGACGGCTGCCCTGCTGTGCTGTAGGGCAGGACGCAGTGGAGCAGGGGTAGTCCAGAGAGCGCCCTGGCAGGGTGTCCTCCAGTGCTGGAATACAGCCCATGACGGGTCAGAGGTGTTACTGTGCCAGAGTCGGTTTGCAGGGTCCTCCCCTGCCATAGTCTAGGGGGAGAGGGGACAGGGTTTTCTAGTGTAGGTGTCCAGGGTGCGGCGGGACAGGAGTCCTCTGGTGCAGGAGTCCAGGACGTAGCCTAGTGAGAATCCACCAATGCCAGAGTCCAGGGCTCTGCGAGGCCGGATTTCCCATGCCAGAGTGTAGGACGCGTTCAGGCGAGGGTCTTGGGGGGCGGTAGTCCAGGGTGCTTTGGGGCAGGGGGGGTCTTATCTCCATTGCGGGGGTCCCTCTGTGCTGGAGTCCAGTGCTCAGCGAATCGGGGGTCCTTCCGAGCTGTAGTCCAGGGCAAGGCAAGGTATGGGTCCTCTGGTGCCCTAGTACAGGTGGTGTAGGGTCCTCCTGGGTCTTGGTCTAGGGCCCGGTAGGACTGGGTTCCTGGAGTCCACGAGGTAGCCCAAGTTGCCGCAGGACCAGGTCCTCTGGAAACACAGTCCAGCGCGCTGAGGGGCAGGAGTAGTTCAGGGCGAGCCAGGGCCGGAGTCCTCCAGAGCCAGAGTCCAGAGTGTGGAGGGGCGGGGGTTCTGCAGTGGCACAGTCCAGGACACCGCGGGGCGGGGCAGGGCGGGGATCCTCCGGTGCCTTAGTCCAGGGCGGAGAGGTCCTTCAGCAGCATAACCTAGCTCTTGGCATTGCAGGGGTCCATGGAGCCACCTGTCGGGTCCTCCCGTGTTTTAGCCTAGGGCTGGGAGAGGACGGGGTCCTCCTTTGCCCTAGTCCATGGCATTGTGAGGCCCGGCTCCTGAACACTTACTGTCTGTGCCACTACCGCGGCGGGGGAAAACTACACCATCTCAGGCAAGCCTAACAGAGCAGCTGTCCTTAAAAGATTCCCAGTTGAGCGTGGCTTGGAGCAGGCCTGAGAAGTGTGCCCTTAGATGGCTTCAAGGGCTCTGAGCAGTGTTTAAGGAATCCAGCTGACCTCAGTTACTCCAAGCCCTTTTCCACTCAGCAGAACTTCTGGCCACGGGGTCCCCCATCTGCGGAGCCCTTTCATCATCCCAGATCCCCACAGGGTGGACTCCCTCATCCTCACGATCTGAGCTCAGGCCTTATTCATCACCCCATTCTAGGCACTAGGCCTGTCCCCGAAGAAATGGGTCAGATTAAGAGCTAAATATGTTTTCTTGGTCACTTTTCTTCAGCCCTCCTTTCTTTGTGCCGACATCTTTGGGTTTCCGGTTAAAGTTTTCAGCAGCTGCATGCAGCTCCATTTTTCTTACCAGGTAAGAGACTGTGCTTGAGTCCGCAGTAAGGCAATGTTCCTCCAATGCTGGGGGACTCCAAAAGTCTTCCTGAAAACAAAGGCACAATGCTTGTGACCAGAGAACTCCCAGTCCTCTCCCTGTATAGGAAAACTGGACTTCTCCGGAAGGCTCTAGTTCCTGACAAATCTCTAGGGCCACTTAAATGGGCTGTCCCCCACCTTTGCTTCTGGTTCTGAAGGGACTGAAGTTGGGAATCCTTTCTAAGTCTCTACACACGGAGCCCTTCTTTCGTGGGAATGTTTTGCCTTACACTAGGATTCTCATTTACCTTTCAGGGCCTTCAAGAATCCTGATGTGTTTTGACTTCTGTTCCTGGAAGGGAGGCCAATGAACTGCTCTGGAGCTGAAGTTCAAATATTCATCACTGTTATTAAACCTTTATATAGCATGTTCTTTCTTTCTGGCAGGCTCGTGGTTTGCTTGTATGTAGATGGGCTTGTATGTAGATGGAGTGGTTTGCGTCCTCATTAGGTAACACCCTCAGTCTTTCATGCTGAGATTGGCCATTTTATTTGTAGCTCACTGTACAATCCATTTGTTCTTCCAGTGTCCCTTAGAAGGATGCAGAGTCTTCTGTAGAATGCCATAGAGACCTGGGCTTAGGGAAAATATTTGACGCAAAGTCCGCCAACTCACATGAGTATCTCCCCACAACTTATACAGGGCTAGTCTCTGGGTATATAGGAAATGAAACCGTGCCTGAGCAGATGTTACAAACACCCTCCCCTGAGAGACTCCAGGGCTGCTTTACTCAAGCACAACAGCAGTGTGCTCTAATAAGCTCAGAATTGAGAGAAACAAGTTTTCATTCCATCTTTCTTAAAAACTCCCTTTGTAACTTTAGACATAATAATAACACTGCCTAGGTAGTGAACACCTCTGTGCCAAGAAGTATGATGATCGTTGCCTGAGCTGTAATTCTCACCATCGACCTGCAGGAGAGCTGCTATTACCTTATTTGGGGAGGACTTTACTGTTTTTATGGCTGAATAGTATTCTATTGTGTATATATACCACATTTTCTTTATCCATTCTTCTATTGATGAGTACTTAGATTGGTTTCATATCTTGGCTATTGTGAATAGTGCTGCAATAAATTTTGTGTGTTAATTTAAGTAAGCCAGAGAGTACCCAGATTATGTACTGTTTCTGGGTATGTCTGTGACAGTAGGTTCTGGGTGATACTAGCATTTGAGGTGGTGACCTTAGTAAAATAGAGTGCCCTCCCCAAAGTGGTTGGGTATCAATCTGTTGAGGGCCTGAACAGAACAAAATGTGAAGGAAGGAGGAATTCACCCCTTGTCCCCCCGCTTCCTGACTGAGCTGGGATATCTCATCTCATCTTTTCTAAACCTTGGACTGAAATTTATGTCATCAGTTCTCCTAGTGATGGTAGCAGTAGGCTTTCCGGAGCAGCTGCTGTGTGGACACCAGCTGCAGCAGGGGAGGTGCAATCAGGCCTAGGACTAGGTGGGAACCCCCTCAACTACTGAGTTGGCAGGGTAGGGCCCCATGCTCCCGGGTGTAGCTACAGCCACCCAGCTGCCGCTCTAGACCCAGCTCTCACTGTACTCTCAGGGACCCAGGAAGTCCCCTGCCCCTGCAGGCTTGACAGTGCCTGCTCCCTCTCCCTGGCCTCTCCCCACTCCCAGTGCCTGCTCTGGGGCAGAGCAAAGTCATGGCCAAGTCTGAGTGCCGTCAAAACCTGACCAGGCGTGCATGAGCTCAGGGCAGTGCTGACATACCAGCCCCCTGTCACCTTGACTCTTCTGGACTTTGAGCACCGAAGAGCACAGGAGTGGGGCTAAAGGGGCTGAGGGTAGCTCAGCACAGGCCTGTGGGCTCCTCTCTGTGTGGACAGCCTGGGCACCATGGATGGCATGTTAAAGGCAGACAGGTTCCTAGGCGGGAAGGAGTGGGTCCCTGTTGAAACCTCAACGTCAGGCCACTGAGGGCCTGAAGTCTAGGGGCCAGGCTGCCAGTCCTGGGTGAAGTCCATGGCCCAGAATGAGAACTTCATTGATGACCAATTAGCCAATCAGATCTGCTGGTGGCTGCCCATGGACCAATCACCACACGCTTCCTCCATTTTGGAAACATAAAAACCCCAGAATCAGCCAGACTCATACTCTTGCTAGGATGACATGCCCATAGAAAGGAGCTGCCCACTTTGAGTCTCCTGAGAGCTACCTGTTGCTTGGTGAAGCTTCTCTTCATCTTGCTCACCCTCCAGTTTTCTGCTTACCTCATTCTTCCTGGTCACAGGATAAAAACTTGGGACCCACCAAATGGTGGAACTAAAAGAGTTGTAACACAAACAGAGCTAAAATATCCCCCCACCACTACCACTTGCCATGTTGTGGGCAATGAGAAGGAGAGAAAAGTTGTGGCCCTTCTGGGATCCCAGACCTCAGGGCTTCCTAAGCCAGGGCTGTGACACACTGTAGATCTTTCGAACTCTGCAGATCCTGGCATCTCTGAGCTCTTGGGTGCCATCACATCCCGCTTGTCCAGATGCTGGTGCCAGCAGCAGAAGCCACTTGCAGTACATCTGGTCCAGCGGCAGCCTCACATGGAGCCAGTGCCTGTGCTGGGGCCTGGAACTGCCAACCCCACCAAGCCAGCACACTTAGCTGTGCATAGTGGCTGGACCGCACGTTTGCTTGCTCACACACCCCCCATCACTCTGTGCCTGGCTCACCCTTGGCAGACATGGGATCTAAGTTGGTAGTGTGAACCGAAAGCAGCCTGCAAGGCCAGGTGGGCAGAACAAGCCCAGTGGGCACAAGCAAAACCCAAGCAGAGGTGCCTCCGGCCACAGAGGTTTCTAGCTGGTGAAAAGACACCTTAATGATCCCATGACACTAGTTCTCAGTCCTTAGATGGTGACCAAATTAAACCACTGGCTTTCATGAGTTTCTAGCTTGCAGATGGCAGATTCTAGGACTTTTCAACCTTTATAACTGCGTGAACCAATTTCTTAAAATAAATCATGGGAGAAGATAGATGGATCTCACTCTATCTAAACACACACACACACACACACACACACACACACACACACACACACGCATACATACAAAAACACACACATCTTATAGCTGCGGGGTCTGTTCCACAGACCTTGACCCAGTGATGGATGAATAACAAACACTGACACAGATACTCTGCCTGTCAGTTCGGCTTAGGGTCTGGATCCCTCACAGACATCAAGGAAGGTGCTGTAAAGAGTAGCAGCCTCCACCCTGTTCAGCCAGCGAATTTATTCAGTATAGATTAAATGATAATGATATTGAGTAAACACCACTAGAGGGTAATTGACCTGGTTGCCCATCCCCCAAGTAGAGAGCAATTATGCACCTGCGGTTGATCAAAGTTTGGTCTTACGACCACATCAGTAAACGAGCTATTTGGATAAACTACTCTGCATTCCTTTGTACCTACTTTAAGCTCTTTACTCAAGGTAAGGATTTAGGCTGCTTTCAACCATAACTCTATCTTGAGACTTTTACAAAACCTTCTGGCCTTCCAAGAAGATTTGTCTCTATATCCTATAATTTCATCTTAAAATTTTTCCCACCAGCCTGACTGAACTGCCCCCCACACACACCACAAACAACACCCTGTTGTTTCTATTTCTCTTGAGAACTCTGGCTGATATAATGATGCAGGCTACACAGAGAAGTGAGGTAGACCAACACCCCAGGAAGAGAGAAAGGTGATAGTGTCCAGATATGCACATGAGCAGCAAGTATAGAGGACATTGCAGCAGATCAAAAGACTTTAGGAAAGACTTAGGAAAGACTTCTTTAAGAAGAAAGTGGTAATTAATTGGTGTAAATGAACACCTAAATATAAGATTTAGTGAACAGTAAAGAATTTGTGACTGGAATATTGGTACACAGAAAGTTAAGCAAAAGCAGCTATAAAACATGTATTACATGCAAGGGAAATTAAACATATGCAGATATGACAAAGTAAGACTATCTACCGTGTGGCTGTTTTGTGAATAGAAGTTACTACCTTTTAAGCTCGATAGTCAATATTAGCCTCGCAAATATAATTATATTCTCACTTATGTAGGATCACAGGTGGACAATTTATGTCTGTGTACTAGGGCTGTGGGAAAGAAAGAAAGTTAAGTCTTCAACTTCTGTGGTGAAAAGTCAATAGATAATGCCTGAAGGACCAATTGATGCATGTCCTCTGGAGACATGGAAGTAAATCACAAGAGCTAAATTTTTGTAGATTTGAAAACAGTTAACTGAGGAAGAGAAAATAAGAAATGAAAAACTGAGGTGGCCTACAGCCTGCTTTATTTTTTAAATAAACCTTATAAAATATTTGTCTCTTTAAATTACATGGAAGCATAACTTTGATAAATTGAATTATTATAATAATTCTAATCAGAAAGTATAGAGAATCACATAAGCATAGTTATATACAAATCATGAGTTGTACATAATTTTTCAGAGAAGATGTGCCATGTCCAATCAAGGTAACAATTATCAAGAAACTAGATGGAATTAAAGACTAATAAAGTCAACTTTAACTTGCAACTAATTCATACGTGTAATGAAAAAATGATTATTCAATGAGAAATGTGGTTGATAAATCAGAGAGAACTGAATATGCTTGTAAATTCTTTGATGATACATGGATATTGTATTTGGCCTGAAGTAGTGTTAATAAGACCACAAGAGAAATGTGGTGTGTAGAATTCCCTTTTAAGTACCAAGTGAATTAACATTTGATTTTTTTGATTTAGTCAATTCCCTCCTTTGTTCTTTTCACAAAATAAATCAATTTGTTTCAAATAAGGCTTAATATATTTTTATACGGTAAAGGTTTGTTTTTGGAATTTCTGTTTATCCTACTCTGTTTTTTGGCTTTATGAATGCAATAGATGGAAGTTTCTTTTTACCCTCTATTTCTAACATCAAAATATGTGTTTTATAGCATTTGTGGAGTTACATGTTAATCAGCAATTTAATTTAAAAAGATAAGATTGCTTGGTTAGGTGGAAAAGTAATTAATATACCTGAGGGTGATACATTTGGGGGGCTTATATTTTCACCAGAAAAAAATCATTTGTATCTCTACCAAAACAAAATATATAAACAAACATGAAATTTCCCTACATTGGAGTTCTTTAATGAATTTTATGACCATCACGGAATCTTTTAAACCATTAACAAAAAGGGAGTTTAGATATTTGATACCTTAACTGTTCTTCTATTAATATCTATGTATATTTCTACTCCCCATTAGAAAGTTTCTTCACATCCAAGTTAGAATGAGAACATTTCTTTTATGCTGTATTTTGAGTTATCTATATTCTATAGTAAAAAATCTAGAAAAATGCTTTGCAGATTAAAAATACCTTATTTTTCAGAATATGTCAACTCAATAAATCTCTTTTTTTTTTCATTTTCTTAACTTTTGTATTTTGAAACTTGCCGAATTGTTTCATAGAACTGATTTTTTGGTATGTTTTGAACAAAGATAGAAACTGACCCTCCAAATCTTAAAAGTTGAGAAAATTACTTTTGTCTTATCTGAGTTCCTTTCTCAAGAAACCAACCATCATACCTCTCATGTAGTATCAAGGAACTGAAACTTACCAGATCATCACATCTGAACAGTGAGACCCCAGACCCCTCACCTATCATGCCTGAGTAGCTGAGCTTATAGGTGTGTATCACCATTTCTGGCTATTTTTTTTTTATTTCTAGTAGAAATGGGGTTTTGTCATGTAGGTCAGGCTGAACTTCAACTCCTGGGTTCAAGTGATCCATCTGCCTCAGCCTCCCAAAGTGCTGGGATTATAGGCATGAGCCACTGTGCCCAGCCTATTATATTTAAATATGAAATTCCCTACAAAAGTTTAGTCCTGTACCTATGATTATTGTCATTCCTATTAGTGAAGAATTATTACTTATTTCACAGATAAGAAAACAGAATAAGATGAAGTTGTAATTGAGAAAGAAAAGAATTTTTGTCTGAGTAATGTAAGCCTTCTTTAATTATCAGTCACAGAGAGGCATTAAAATGTGATAGCATGTGACAGCAGTCACACCTCACTTTCTCCCTCAAGCTACAACCCTTTGAAACCACTTACCATGAGGGCACTAGATTAACGAACACCAAGTTGCCATAAAAGGCCATATGCTGGACACCAGAACTCATAACCTTGAGATTCAACAATGTATATCCAATCACTATACAATGTTATTTCATAAAAATACATAAATAACCTTATAGTTCAACAATGTATAGCCAATCACTAGTTAATGTTATTTTTGTAAATTAATAAAAATTCTTATCAAACAACTTTGTATCAACTCACTCCTTGCTCTCTTCTGCCTTTAAAAACATGCTTTAAGGAAGGATTAACAAAACACTTTCCAAGGCAACATACAAGTGTTTCCCAGGCAGCTGTCCTTACTTTGGCTCAAGTAAGCTCTTTACAATTATATCTTGTGCCTCATCTGCTTCAAAAAGATTCTAACAGGAAAGCCCCTGCTTCCAATAGGTTATGCTTATTTTCAAAGGACCTGTTGATTCCAGTTGTCAATGTGGCATGTGGCTGACAGAATAAGTTTCTTATCTTCTTTTTTTTTTTTCTGATCAGTGCTTTCTGACTTAGTAGTAATATAGGCTGTATGAAGAACTAAATAAACAGAAGCAACAACAACAAAAAATCAAAACTCTACAGAGAGTAGGAAATCTTATAGCTATTATCACTTATCTCTGAGAGGTTATCTTCCAATATGATAGTAACTAATCAGATTTCCACTAAATACCTTTTGTTGGAGTGCATAAAATGATTACTCAAAATATGGCACTTGGGCATATTGAGTGCTTTTGAACATCAAAAGGCCTCAGAAATAAGCCTCAGGATCCCTCTAACTTTGACTTGTTTCCCTCTCTTCCCCCACAAGCTCAAGGAGGGACACATTTTTTGGAATGTCTTTATTTGACCAAGAAATCTTTTACCAAAGGAAACACAATTTTCCTCTATCCCCTCCTTGAAATCTCGTTATTTCACTAAAGAATAGTAAAGAATGCAACCACACCTGGATGGAACTTATTTTCACAAGACAATGTCTGTCTCTTGGGTCATTCCAATTATTTGCAAGTTAGTTTCTATCTCTCTCATCTATTCATTCTCCCTAATAATTATCTCCTGCACCTCAACAGAATCCTGTACATTTTCCATCTCCTCCCTCCGCTATGGGAAAGGGTATACAAGCTTCCACACCCCATTGAGGGTGGGGGTAATTAACCCGTGATTCTGCTTGTGTACATTCATATAGGTATATGCCTTTGCTTGTATGCTTGTTACCCATTGATTTTTCAGTGAGCTTTCAGAGGGCAAAGGGAAAGTTTTTTCTTCAACCCAACATTTTGCTATGTTGGTAGAGGAGTTAATTTAAAAAGGTCAACACACTGACTAAGTTTTATTACATGAATTTATTATATGAAATACTTAAACTGAAATTTTATTTAGCTGGCAATAAAAAGTATTGGCATGAGTCAACTAAATGATGAATAATCTCAATACGCCTACTAAATGACTAGCACAAGTTTAGAAACTTTATTAAACAATTTTCAGTATGCGTATTGATAATGTGATGAAAATCTCTTATGCTATAAAACACTAGCATAATAGATTTATTTTACCACCTCTTTAATTTTATTTTAATGCTATTTACAATGTTATTGGAGACTCTGAGGTGTCCTCCAATTAATAGAATTCCTCCTCTGCACCTATGTTTTAGGTAACTGAGAAAGCTAATACTGTACACAGTACATGGAAGCCCACATATCAATTTTGGAGATCATAGTTTAGTGTGGAAACCAAAAGTGTTGCTAAGTGGACTACAGAATTGTCAGATGTGTACTATTCCTAGACAAAACCTTATTTAGACAACCTCCTTGTGTAGACAGTCTTGAAGAATGGAAGGGTGAGACAGAACTCATGCTGATTGCAGGTAAGCCAATTTTGACAGTTCCAAATGTATGAAGAAGTCGTGTCTACAAACTCCCAAGAGAATGTGAAGCTCATCTAAGTCTCAGGAAACATTTCATGGAAATAAAAAACTGGGAGAGTGCATTTCCCCTGAACACATCAAGTATTTATTTACTTAGATTATTATATAATTATAAGCATCATTAATTGCATGAAGCATTTCTAACCAAGACTTGGATTTAAAAAGCTTCTGGTAAGAGGTGTGCGCAAAGCCAAGGGTTAGCCAAGAGGTAATCTAGGTGACATGGTTTGGCTGTGTCCCCACCAAAATCTCATCTTGAATTGTAGTTCACATAATCCCCAAGTGTCATGGGAGGGACCCAGTGAGAGGTAATTGAATCATGAAGCAGTTACTTCTATGCTGTTGTACTTGTGGTAGTGAGTTCTCACTAGATCTGTTGGTTTTATAAGGGGCTTTCCCCTCTTTGCTCGGCACTTCTTCCTGCCACCATGTAAAGAGAAGCATGTTTGCTTCCCCTTCTGTCTTGATTGTAAGTTTTCTGAGGCCTTCCCAGCTCTGAGGAACTGTAAGTCAATTAAACTTCTTTCATTTATAAATTACCCAGTCTCAGGCAGTGCTTTTTAGCAGTGTGAGAACAGACTAATACAGTAAATTGGTCCTGAGGTAGTGGGGCACTGCTGTAAAGATACCCAAAAATGTGAAAGTGAATTTGGGAGTGGGTAACAGGCAGAGGTCAGTTTGGAGGGCTCACAAGAAGATGGAAAAATGTCAAAAAGTTTGGAACTTCCTAGCAACTTGGAGGACTCAAAAGACAGGAAGATGTTTGAAAGTTTGAAATGTCCTAGAGACTTGTTGAATGACTTGGACAAAAATGTTGATAGTGATAGGGACGAAGAATTCCAGGTTTGAGGTGGTCTCAGATGGAGATGAGGAACTTGTTTGAAACTGGAGAAAAGGTCACTCTTGCTATGCAAAGGGACTGGTGGCATTTTGTCCCTGTCATAGAAATCTGTGGAACTTTGAACTAAAAAAAGAGATGATTTAAGGTGTCTGGTGGAAGAAATTTCTAATCAGCAAAGTGTTCAAGAGGAATCACGGCATAAAAGTTTAGAAAATTTGCAGCTTCATAATGTGATATAAAAGAAAAACCCATTTATCTCAGGAGAAATTCAGGCCCTTTGAGAAATTGGCATAAGTAACGACGAACTGAATGTTAATCACCAGTTAACACCAGTTAATCATCTCCAGGGCATGTCAGAGACCTTCATGGCAGCCTCTACCATAACAGGCCCAGAGGCCTAGAAGAAAAAAATGGTTCTGTGGGCCAGGCCCAGGGCCCCCTGCTCTATGCAGCTTAGAGATACTGTGCTCTGCATTCCAGCTGTTCCAGCCCCAGCCATAGCTAAATGGGGCCAATGTACAGCTCAGGCCATTGCTTCAAAGGGTGGAAGCCCCAAACCTTGGTGGCTTACTGTGGGTGCACAGAAGACATGAATTGAAGTTTGGGAACCTCCACCTGGATTTCAGAGGATCTATGGAAATGCCTGGATATCCAGGCAGAAGTTAACTGCAGGGGCAGAAACCTCATGAAGAACCTCTGCTAGGGCAGTGCAGAAGGAAAATGTAGGGTCGGAGTCCCCACACAGAGTCCTCACTGGGGCACTGCCTGGCAGAGTTATGATAAGAGGGCCACCATCCTTCTGACCCCAGAATAGCAGATCCACCGATGGCTTGCACTGTACACCTGGAAAATCTGTACACACTCAATGCCAGTCTGTGAAAGTGGCCAGGAAGGGGATTGTACCCTGCAAAGCCACAGAGGTGGAGCTGCCCAAGGCCATGGGAGCACAGCTCTTGCATCAGTGTGACCAGGATATGAGACATAGAGTCAAAGGAGGTCATTTTGGAGCTTTAAGATTTGAGTGCCTGCTGGATGTCAGACTTGCATTGATTGGGCTTGTAGCACCTTTGTTTTGACCAGTCACTCCCATTTGAAATAGCTGTATTTACCCAATGCCTGTACTCCTACTGTATCTAGGAAATAACTAACTCACCTTCAATTTTACAGGCTCATTGGCAGAAGGGACTTGCCTTGTTTCAGAATGAACTTTTGACTATGAACTTCTGAGTTAATACTGAAATGAATTAAGACTTTGGGAGACTCTTGGGAAGGCACGATTGTGTTTTGAAATGTGAGGACATGAGATTTAGGAGGGGCCAGGCGCAGAATGGTATGGTTTCACTGTATTCCAACCAAAATCTAATCTTGAATTGAGGTTCTCATAATTCCCACGTGTCCTGGGAGGGACTCAGTGGGAGATAATGGAATCATTCGGGCAGTTACTCCCATGCTGCTGTTCTTATGATAGTGAGTGAGTTCTCAGGAGATATGATGGTTTTATAATGGGCTTTTCCCTCTTTGGCATTTCTCCTTTCTGCTGCCATGTGAAAAATAACATGTCTGCTTCCCCTTCTGCCATGATTGTAAGTTTCCTGAGGCCTCCCAAGCCCTACAGAACTGTGACTCAATTTAACCTCTTTTCTTTATAAATTACCGAGTCTCAGGCAGTTCAGTGTTTCATAGGATTGTGAGAATGGACTAATATACTAAGGTAAACCAGTGAATGCAACAAAATTTCCAAAATAATTAAACATAATTGCAAAGAGCTGTAAATCAAGTTAGTATCTGTTATAGTCCATTTTATTCTGCTATAACAGAAAACCTGAGACTGAGTAATTTATAATGAGCAGAAATCCATTTCTCACAGTCCTGGAGAATGGGGATTCCAGGATTGAGGGGCTGGCAACTGGTGAATAATTTTTTGCTGCCTCATAACACATTGGAGGTATCAGATCATGAAAGGGCAAAGAGAGGGAAAGAGAGGGGAAGAGGAGAGAGAGAGAGATTGCAGAACTTCCCGTCATATAACTAACCTACTCTTGCAATAATGACATTGATTCATTCACTCTGACCTCAGAGTCTAATCATCCTTCATTAGGATCTACCTCCCAATACTGTTGTATTAGAAATTTAGGCTTCAGCACAAGCTTTTTGAAGATCATTTTCAAACCACAGAAGTGTTCTACTTTTTCTTAGGTTGCTGTATCTCTTGTTATAAAAGACATCTTTGCATGAAACATTTTTCTTCAGGTAAGTTAAACATTACGTATGGAAAACTTATATTTCTGATCAGTAAATTATGTTTTACAGCTGTGTCAGGAAGTTCTAAATTATGTCTATAAAATATACATACAATTTTTAATGCAGAGAAGTGTACTGAAGTTTCACTGTTACTTGTTATCGTTTTGCATCTGCATTATTTCCTAATTTGATGTTAGTTATTTTACTTCCATGAAGACTTCTTTTACTGAACTCAAGTAGTTCAAAATTGTTACAATATACAGTCATAACTCCCAATAATTAGGCATTAACACTTTTTTTCTGATTTTACAGAGTGAACTAAAGCTTAGATGTAAACAAATTCTTATAAATAATACACTCATATCACACAGTTATGAATTCTCAAGAGTATATTGTTTTATTATTAGTTATTACCAAAATGGCTGACTAGAGGTTTTGTTGTGTTTTTCTTTGTGTGTGTGATTTTTTGAGTTTGGATCTAATAACTGAAGAGTAAGAAATTTTAGCTTCTACCTTTGTAGTTTGCCTCAAATTGGATTCTTCATCTTGGCTGATACAGGGTTTTATCAACTGCCCCTGTGTGCCTCAAGGTAAAGATAATTGAAACTCAAATTTACCCTATTGCAAATATTCTTAATGAAAAAGCCAGATATAGAACTTTTATTTTCACTTAGTTTTGGTATTTAAATATTTCTAACTATATCAGTATTTAATTAATTCCATTCAAAACATTTTTTTCAAAATGTTTAATTGTGCATTTTTGATATTTTCCTCTTGCTTTCCCAGTAAGATCGTCAATAAAGCTCCTTAGTCTGCTTGCTGAAAAGAAACCTCACGTTTAAAAACTATACCTACATTTTAAAAATATTATTTTTAGACATACAGGCTCTAGCACAATCTTTACTCCATATTAGAGACATTTTAAATGTACTTATTAAATGCTTATTTTGCGTTATAATGAAAGGAAGCACTTTGTTTCTTACTACTCTTGAATGTTCAACCACGAACAAATATGTTTTTCTTACACTTTTCCACCAAAATTGTAGAAATGTTTTCAGATTGATGTTATTTTGATGCTCACCATGATCCACGCCTCCCAGATTTCATGCTTGGGGCAGTCCTGTCACACTTTCACAGTGAGCTCGTTCATATGACTGGCTTTGGTCAATGGGACATCAGAGAGTGTCACAGGAGAAACCCAATGAGAGTTCTTACTTGAAGTATTGTCCTCTGAAAGTGTTTTTTCTTTGAAATTCAACTGCCATATTATAAGAAAAATAAAGCTATCACATCAAGAGATATCATCTGTAGGAAACAGAGACTTGTGGTCAATTGCCACAGCTGAGCTTCCAACTAACAATTAGCATTACTTGCCATTTAAGTGAGTGAGCCTTTATGAAAGTGTAATTTCCAGCCCAAATCAAGCTATGCTAGGTGAGGCTAAGTAGTACACATAAACTAGTCTCGCTAAGCTCAGTCCAACCCATAAAACCCTAAGCCATTACGTTTTAGGATGAGTTCGTTATATTGCAATAAATAGCTAATAATGTTATTGTTAAATGTAGAATATAGCCTGTGAAAATGAATTCATGTGTATTATTAAAGACAATACCTTAAGCAACTATGAATAGTTTTGAATTAAATGAACTGGATATTTCTATTAAAGGTCATGGGGTCGTCTGAAGTTTGTTTTCTTAAACCATTCACATAACTTTTTAAGTTTGATTTCCATCATCTGTAAAATGAAAAATAATACTACTAAAAATTAACTTGTATGGAAATTGTGGCTATAAAGTGGAACAATATATGTGAAAACAAACCTATGTCAATCCTAGACAGATAGATAAAAGTTCATAAATAATTGCTATTAGTATTATTAGTCTGTTATTACATCCAAAAAATGTAACTTTTTAGTGTTAAATATATTCCCTTCTCTGTACAGGTTTTCTTAGTTCCATACCATAGAAATTCTTTAATGCAGGCAACCCTCGGAGATACTGCAGGTTCAGTTTCAGACCAACACAGTAAAACAAATATTGCAACAAAGCAACTTGTTGCAGAGAGTTAGTCCATGAGTAGGGGAGGAGAGGGCTCTCTCCCCCACCCACCAGGACTGTAAGGTGATCATTGGATTACGGTTTGACAGTTATCACGTTGCCTCTCTAAAAATGATAATTTGGCAGTCAGTGCCAGGGAGTGACAAGCTCTTGATGGTCCACAGCTGTCGCATTAAAGCATTAATTGAATGCAGATGCCAGGAAGAGGTAACTCCCGGGGCATGAACATTAAACGACAAAATGGAAGAGTATGACTTTTCAGGAATAGCCACTGGAAAAAAGGGAAGAAAGCCTCAGATGGACATGCATACAACTTCCTATAACTTCCTCAGCACACTGCGCATGCTCACTTCCGAAGTGTAAGGCGGGCACTGCATTTGTGACAGCCCGCCCTAAGGGAAGATTCATGGGAAAGTGGCACAAGACGCCAGAAGTGGGCTGGTCTATGACGTTCTAGGATCAAGGTAAAATGCTGCATTTGACCGTCTAAGTGTCCACTTGGGTCTCTTCCAAGTGTACTAGCCTTTCTTTACTGCTCTAAAGCTTTTTAACATACTTCCACTCCTGCTCTGAAACTTGCCTCGGCCTCTTTTTTCTGCCTTATACCCCTCAGTCAAACTTTCTTCTGAGGAGACAAGAATTGAGGTCGCTGCAGATCCGTACAGATTCACCACCGGTAACTCGGATCCCTTTTACCATTCACAAAGTTACACAAACCTTTTTGTTTCCCAGTGAATATACTAGTTATATTAACACTATACTGTAGCTTATTAGTTACTAAATATACAGTAGCATTGTGTCTAAAACAACTAAGTGTGTAATATTGTGTCTAAAAACAATATACATAATTTGATTAAAAATACTTTATTGCTAAAAATTGCTAACATTTATCTTAGCCTTCAGTGAGTTCAGAATCTTTTGGCTGGTGCAGGTTCTTGCCTCAGTGTTGATGGCTGTTGACTGATTTGGGTGGCGGTTGCTGAAGGTTGGGATTGGCTGTGATAATTTCTTAAAATAAGACAACAGTAAAGTTTGCCACAGCAATTGACTCTTTCTTTCATGAAATATTTCTCTGCAGCATGCCCTGTTTGATAGTATTTTACTCACAGTGGAACTTCTTTCAAAATTGGAATCAATCCTTTCAAACCCTGCTACTGCTTCCTCAACTATGTCTTCTGTTGTCATTTCAATAATGTTCACCGCATCTTCAGCAAGTCTAGATTGTCTTGCTGTATCAGGAAGATACTTTCTTTGCTCATCCAAAAGAAGCAACTCCTCATCCATTCAAGTTTTATTATGAGAATGCAGCAATTCTGCCACATCTTCAGGCTTCACTTCTAATTCAAATTATCTTGCTATTTCCACCACATCTGCAGTTACTTCCTCCATTGAAGTCTTAAACCCCTCAAGGTGATCAATGATAGTTGGGATCAACTTATTTCAAACTACCATTCATGTTGATATTTTGACCTCCTCCCTTAAATCACAAATGTTCTTAATGGATCTACAATGGTGATCTCTTTCCGGAAGATGCTCAATGTGCTTTGCCCCAGATCTCTTAGAGGAATTCCTATGTGTGGCAGCTATAGCCTTATAAAATGTATTTGTTAAATAATAAGACTTGGAATTACTTTTTGATCCATTAGGAATGAATGTTGTGTTAGCAGGCATATAAACAATGCTAATATCCCTGGATATTGGAGTGTTTGGGTGTCAAGTGCATTGTCAGCAAACAGTAATATTTTAAAAAGGGCTTTTTTTGTTGTTGTTGTTCTACTAAGCAGTAGATCTTTACATTGGGCTTAAAATATTCAGTAAACCATGTTGTAAACAGATGTGCTGTGATCCAGGCCTTACTCTTCCATTTACAGAGTACAGGCAGAATAGATTTAGCATAATTCTTAAAGGCCTAGGATTTCCTGACAGGTAAATGAGCAGTGGCTTCTGCTTCAAGTCACTAGCTGCATTAGCTTCTAGCAAGAGAGTCAGCTTGTTCTTTGAAACTTTGAAGGCAGGCATTGACATCACCGTGCTGGCTCTGAAAGTCCTGAATGGAAACTCCTTCCATTAGAAGGCTATATAATCTAGATTGAAAATCTGTTGTTTAGTGTAGCTACCTTTATCAAGGATGTTAGCTAAATCATCTGGATAACTTCCTGCAGCTTCTACATCAGGACTTGCTGCTTCATCTTGGACTTTTATCTTATGGAGACTGCTGCTTTCCATGTACTTCATGAACCAATCTCTGCTACGTTCAAATGTTTTTTCTGTACCTTCCTCATCTCTCTAAGCCTTCACAGAATTGAAGAGGGTTGGGACCTTGCTGTGGGTTAGGTTTTGGCTTAAGGGAATGTTATGGTGGATTTGATCTTCCAACCAGTACGTTCAAATTTTCTCAGGATCGCAATGAGACTTTTTTGCTTATCTTCATTTCCTTCAAAATATTTCTCTTAAATTTCCAACTGGGCTCACTATTCATTGCCAGAGATCTAGTTTTTGGCTTATCTTGGCTTTCTTTTTTTTTTTTTTCCTTGAGACAGAATCTTATTCTCTCACCCAGGCTGGAGCGTCACCCTCAGTTCACAACAATCTTCACCTCCAAGTTTCAAGTGATTCTCGTGCTTCAGCCTCCCGAGTAGCTGGGATTATGGATGAGAGCCACCACATCTGGCTAATTTTTCTATTTTTAGTAGAGATGGGATTTCACTGTGTTGGCCAGGCTGGTGTCAAACTCCTGACTTCAAGCAGTCGGCCCATCTTGGCCTCCCAAAGTGCTGGAATTACAGGTGTAAGCCACTGTGCCCGGCCTCCATCTTGGCTTTTGACAGGCCTTCTTCACAAAGCTTTGGATTTAAAGTGAGAGACATGTGACTCTTTCACCTGAACACTTAGAGGCTATTGTAGGGTCATTCAATGGCTTAATATCAATAGTGTCGTGTCTCAGGGAATAGGAAGGCCTGAGGGGAGAGAGACAGAGGAGAGGCTGGTGTGTGGCAAACTGGGGACACAAACAACATTTATAGATTAAATTTCCTGTTGTACATGGGTGTGGTGTGTGATGCCCCAAACAATTACCTTAGCAACATTAAAGATCACTCATCACAAAACACCATAATAGATAATAATAATGAAAAAGTTTAAAATAGTTTGAGAGTTATCAAAATGTGACAGAAAGACGCAAACCGAGCACGTTGTTGGAAAAATGGAGCCAGCAGAGTTGCCACAAACCTTTAATTTGTAAAAAACAAAAAAGCAACAACAAAAAACCCTCAGTATCCTTGAAGGACAATAAAGTGAAATCCAATAAGGTAAGGCATTCCTGTACTACTCAATAATCATAAGTAGTTCTTAATATTATGAAATAGAGCAGATATAATCTTCTTTAGGGATAGACATTATAAATTAAAATGTTTTCTTTTTATTATAAATCCATCTTTTTCATATTTTCTCTAACCTTGCATCAAATTTTCTGCACATTATCTGTGTAAAAATTAATAAATAGTTTGATACTTTATTGAAAGATAAATTTTGTATTTACTTGTCTTTCAGTTGCCAAAAGATTTCTTATCACTGGGCACTGTAATTTTCCTATTTTTTCCTTTTCATCTAATCACATCAACCACACCAGAATTCCCTATCAAATAGAATATTTAGTGCTTACAACTATGTACTCTAACATCCTTCACATGCAATTATACCAAAAATTGGGAACATTGCTGAAAAAAATTATTCTTTCATCCCATATTTTTCCTGAGAATAATGTATTTTCTTTGGTTTTAAACTTGATATCCAGCTGTGTCTAACTTTAATAACTCTGTTGTAGAAGAGATTACTGGGAGCCATTTGAGTTATTTCTATGAGGTGGCAAAAGATGAATTAACAGTGTCAAAACACCCAATTTGTGGTAGTACATTGTTGAAGAACAAACACATCTCCTAATTGGAAATTGACAGCTTTGGCACTAATTTGAACTAATCATTGCTAGCATTCACACTAGCCTCCATTTCTGCAAGCTCTATTAAGTCATTAAAATGCCACCACAATCTTCTCCACAGGTGTGGAATACCAGATCCTTGCCTGTGGTAGACTTAATTAGACTAACAGCTGGATAGTTAAACTTAAAAAAGAGAAATCTAAGAGATGATAATGTTTTTCGAAGTGCCCCAAATGAAAAAAAAATAGTACGGGAGTGGCTTGTTTTTATTTTATCCAGATTTTGTTAGATAGGAATTATATAATTTATAGATGCTTGCTAAATATGTAACAAAATTATGATTAAAATGTTAACATAATTAAATAGTACATATATTATGATTGAGCTAAATAATTTTAAACTTGGAGTTTGTGGTTTTGCTGATACCTCCTGGATAGTAAGAACATGCATTTGCTGTTGCTCATGTTGTTCCTCCATTAAACAGTCTATCTTTCTCTCTTAATTACAGAATTCGATATAACCATTCCCAGAAGCTTACTGGACTTTGAATGCAAGAAGAGAGTAAGAACAACAACATAAATTTTGTTGTGACAGAGGAACTATTACTAGCTGATAACAATTTGTGTGGGTCACCATAGCATTTTTCTCCCAGAAAAATATTTGTCTTAACGTTTTCTTGAACAGCAAGATATTATAGAGATTTAAAAATCCTATATGATACAAGAAATCTGGTTCCTCACAAACTTTCACCTTTCTTAATTTGAGTCCAGAGTCGGCCTTTAGCATAGATTATTCTTGAATCCTAATCTTAAGTCTGACCTATTAAAACTACTTTGTAAAATATATGCAGTAAGCAACATTTCTATACAGAAACATATGATTTTTTAAACTGTTTTCATCTCATTTAGATAAATTTTCAATGTATCTCAACATGTATTTGGTTATATATATTCAAAACATTAGATATATAAAATTAAATTTCAGTTTGTATCTGTTTATCTCTTTATATTACTGTGTATCTATGTCTATCTATCTGTTATAGGCTGAGCTTTATCCTGCAAAATGTTCATACTGAAGTCATAATCCCCAGTACCTCAGAATGTGTCTGTGTTTGGAGATATGGTCTTTAAAGATGTAATTAATTAAAAATTTGGTCATTTATGAAACATGTCCCTATGAAAAGAAGACATTTGGACACAGATTCACAGAAGAAATTCAGCCTCAAGTCTGTCTTCGGACTCAAATGGAAGCATTTGCTCATCCCTGGGTCTCTAGCCTATAGTTGTATCCTGGAAACTTACAGATTCTGGACTTGCTGGCCTCCATCCATAATTAAGTGAGCCAGTTCCTTAAATAAGTCTCTGTCTTTACACACACACACACACACACATACACACACACACACACACACATCCTGTTGGTTCTGTTTCTGGGGAAAATCCTGACTGAATATACTATCTGTCTATTTGTCTGTCTTTCTGTCTATCTGTCTAATGACTGAGAGGGAAAGAGATTCTGTTAAGAGAACTACTAAATTGAGCACTTCAAAGTATACAAGGTATTTCAAGTATGAAAATAAAATTCTGTAAGGAAGGTAAAATAAAAAGAAAGTTTCTATGAAGAAAATGGAAATATATGAAATGCTCAAAACTTAAAGAATAGCTTCTATGGACAGATAGGTGGAGAAATTGATAATGATAGTGATGATATAACTGCTGTGGTAATTTCAATAGAAAAATTAAAAGAGAAATATACCTATTTTTAAAATCCTTGGCAGAAGCAGTGGCTCACACCTGTAATCCCTGCACTCTGGGTGGCCGAGGTGGGAGGATCACTTTGGGCCAGAAGTTTGAGGCCAGACTGGGTAACAGAAACCCTGCCTCTACAAAAAATAAGTTATCTGGGTATGGTGGCATATGCCGTGTGTAGTCCCAGCTATTTGGGAAGCTCATGTGGGAGGACTGCTTAATCCGAAGAGGTTGAATTTCAGTGAGTCAAGGGCATGCACCACTGCAATCCAGCCCAGGTGACAGAGTGACACCCTACAAAACAAAAACAAACAAACTACAATAACAGAAATCCCTCAGAATTATAAAATGCTGACAAATACCTCATTTGAACTGTTTAATCCCATGTAGAAAACACACTAAAATGTTTGAAGAGGTATATAAGCCCCACACGAAATGAAAATTACATTAGGGATACTGAAACTGAAATGTATATAGGGCTCTGTTTACTTAGTTAATAAATCTAGTGGTTTAAAAACTAATGTTAAAAATGTATCATTAAAATTGTAACAGGTAGGTGTCTGTTGTAACAAAGACAGCCTCCAATGTATATACAAATAATTAATCTTTTATATATTTATATTATGATTATCTATGTATATGTTCCTTTATATTAAATCCAGTGTTACTGAAAAATCATACTTTTAGGGCAAAGAGTAATATTTATCAGTGTGAGGAAAGTGCTAGCTGAAAGAAGAATTTTGTGTTCAAATAATGCTGTTTAATTATTTTAAACAAATTTTGCAAGTGTATCAGATTCTGAAGTGACTTTATAAGTAGTCACAGATGAACCAGAGAGAAAAAAAGTAGTCAATTATCTCCAGCCTCGAAGAGCTTACCTATATGTCATAAATTAAAACAAAGTGTAATACAATGCATGCTAAGTGATAATAGGTAACACACAGAACCCTAAGTCACAGAGGATATCCAAAAACCTTTCCAGAGAATGCAGACCTTGAACTTAAAGAGGAAAAAACAAATGAATAAATAATAGTCAACCAGATACACGACATTGGCTCAGAGAGAGTCTGGAGGCAAATATAGAATGTTGAACTGATATGACTTGAGTGACTATCAGAGAATTATATTTAGAGATATACTGGAGTGTTATTACATTAGCTAATATCAGTACATTGAAGGATAATTTTCCTGACAGTGATGTGAAGATTTCCAAGAATTTTATAAAATTATCAGATAAAGTTTTAGAAAGGTTTTTACTGGCACCAATTTGGAGTATGTATTAAGTGAAATTAAAACTATAATAATAATATGACTTTTAAGCAATTGTTATTTAGGGAGTCAAATAAATTGGCCCAGCAGGCATTCTCATTACATTCTCTTAAATAAATATTGAAAACAGAATTGTTTTCTGTATTGTTAGAACAAGTAAAATATTTGAACAATTAGATGATGTGTATACAGTCTTTTAAAAAGTTCTAAATATTCCCCTCTTTCATTTGCTGGACTTAGGGATTATGGGGATTGTATTGCAAACGTACTTTCAGTTGTAGCTCTAAAACTTTAAGATGATTTTCTTAAAATTTCTGCCTATTCTATCAATGCAACACTCAGTTCTGCAAATCAAAATAGCTTCCAGTTAATGTTGGAGTGTAACCTTTTCACAGGTTTAGCACAACACAGTAGGTGGTTAAAAGCACCAATTAGAGATATGTAATTATAAATGTATAATTACACCTGTAAACGTATCTTTGTGTTTTCTGTAATATTGAAAATGATTTAATGCACTGTTATCTGAAACAATTATATGAAGTTATTCTTTAAGAATGCCCCCTAAAGTTTCTGAAAACTTTGACATTAGCACTAGGTAACATTTTTATACAAGTATACATTTTACTTGTTTTTTAAAAAATGGTTTAATTTTCTTTTTTAAAAAAATCTTGTGTGATATTACTTCAGAAAATTTGGGAAATATGTTACAGAAAAACAAAATTCATAATCTGTTGTCAATCTTTCCAAATAATACTATTAAACACATATTTTGTTCAATCATATAATCATAAATATGTGTGTATGTATACATAATTAAAGCCCCAAATAAATCTGTATCTATATGCAACCGTATATTAATTGATAAAATAAATAAGATTATAAATTTACAAATGCTGACTAATTTTACAATTTGTTTTACCACTATTTGAACCCACGTATTTAATATTTAACATGCTTATGTCTTTAAAAATCTATACTTAAATTGACATATTTTAAACTTGTTACATATTGGTAAGTGTATTATAAATGCTCATTTATTCTTGTACAGGGAAAACATGGATGGTATAAAGAAAACTATTTAAAATTCAGATACAGTCACGCGTCTTAATTTTTTTCTTCTTATGTATGGCATTAGTCACTTTCATGTCAGGACTTGACATAGGATAACAAACAGAAGGCAATGCTGTAGAGCAAGCATTGACATCCAACAGTATGAATATGGAAGATAAATGGTCTCAAAATTGATGTCACAGCATGCATAAACTCGGTCTGTTTCTTTCTTGTTCTGTACCCTACTTTATAAAGAATGATGATTTTTTTTGTACCTGGGGAGGAGTTCCTGAAACAAATTACATGAATAAAAGTCAGGTTCTGTTAATAAATGTAAAGGGGGTACAAATGCCAGGTAAGTGTTAGTAGTATCTACCATATGTGCAAGGACAAAATAGGAATTCTTTAGTATTACTATTTTCTTGCTACTTTCTTGTAATTTATCTGGCATTCTTTAGTTAATATTACATTACAGAACGCACCATGCCTTGTCCTCTAGGAAGTCTTTGACCTTGGCATACATTGAGGAATGTGTGGAATGTATGGAAACATGCAGTCAGCACATCACAGTTAAGCATTGTTTACTCCTTAAACATTGGATGCATTTCTGTTTGTACAGGTTGCTTAAATTATATTGCAGTCAGCCTCTTCAGTTATGGTTCCCTTTCCGCCATATTTTCAAAAATTCCATAACATTTTTTCTCCAAAATAAATTGCCATGATAATGACTAGAGCTGTATTTGGCCACAAGTTGCTGCTAAGTTACCTTTTGTACTCAGGTCATTGATGAGACTTAAGAGTTTAGGTGTGCAGTAGATCATTTAACTAATTCATTATCTTCTTCATTCTATAAAACTCTTAAAAAACATATTTTTTCATCATAAGAAAGATGAAATAGTAAAAGAATGGGATACATCTATCAGTCAAAATAACTCATAAATCCAAAGCACATGTTCTAATAACTGGAGGTAAACAGTACTCTTTTTGGATTCACATTTGTACAAAATATTGTCCTCAAGGAAAATCAGGGCAGAGTAAAGATCCATTTCCCCAGAGATTAGATAAGGGAAATTAAATGTATTATACATGTAGAAGTAAAGAGAATTTCCTTTCCCTCCTTTCTGAAATTGTGATAATTTGTTCTATAAAATTAGTCTTATAAAGACCTCATTTTTTCTTCCTCCAAAGGACTAGTTCGCTTACCAAGAATCAAACACTGGCCACAACATTAAAGGAATGGAATCTTAACCACTAGACTACGTACGGCACTTCCTTTTATGAGCCCTTCAGGGGATTCAAATCAGGCATTTTGAGCATACAAAATATTTTAATTTTTTATTTGATTTATACAAATCCATTGGGAAAAAAGGAACACACATTTATTACATGCACTCATGTCCATAGTAGTCATACAAAACAGAAAAACTCAAAGAAAGGGCCAGATGGCCGAACTTTTTTTTATCATCCGGAGTTTACAGAATAAGTACGGACTTGGAGAATGGCAAGAGAAGTTACAGGATGGAGAGGTGGAGGAAAGGCATGGAGCAAAAGTGGTCTTGTTATGCACAGAAACGGTCACAGGTAGCAGCTCTCAGAAAGGAAATATGGCAGTCTGTGGTAACAGTTTCTTTGTCAGACCTTTTGTCTTCTTTTTCTATGAGATAATCTGTCCTAGATCAAAGAGGGAATTCAGAGAAAGCCTGTGTGTATCTGTTGTTAATTTCTTCTGCAGATGCAAATCTTTTCTATGAGGGACAGCTTTTCAGCTATTCCTGTGTTTTTAGCTTCTTTGAATGGCCATCTTGAAATATGCCAAGGAAGTACATTTTGAGCATATTTTTGGTTCCCTTCATACACAGCCTCAAATGAAAAACATTGCATATAAACTCTGTCCCTAATTGAAGTTATTAGAAAGGAGGAAATTTACCTCTTTCTACCTACTCATCTATAACATTTTAGCCATTTAGTAGAAAAACTAAACTAAATTGTTTTTTCCCAACCTACCACGCTTTTTCCTTTTTTAACCAGTTTAAGGCCTTATTAAGAATAATTGTTTTTCATACACATTACAAATGTCTTGGTGCATGTCATATGTTTATAATGAGGAACAATTTATTTATTTGCAATTATGGGTATGTGTGAAATATTTTTTAAGGAGATATTAATGAATCATTACTCGTATACTTTATTAACGATTTATCACAACTAGTAACTACTAGTGTATAATTACTCCACATACCAATGCCTAATTTATCATCATATATGCCTATAATGACTTATGGTATACAAAAGAATGACATTTGCTATTATGCCTGCAATTTTTTACTCCTATGTTACTACTATTGGTATTTCTTGCCTTAAGACTTATTATATATTTATAGTGATTAATACACAGCATCCCACGTATAATAAAACTTCAACATCTCTGTCTGTGTGGAAGTATCATTAATGTCTAGTAAGGATTCTGATTATCTTGAAACTCTCTTGGCTTTTACATAAAATATAAGCCTGTACTCCATGAGGGTTGAGCTGTGGGATGTTTTCAAAAGTATCTCTAATCTAGACTCATCTTGCATTCTCTCCAACAAAAATCCATGCAGCCTATCCTTTATAAAATTCTGATTGAAGTCATATCTATCTTAGAAAGTTTAATATCTTAAAATATGCTAAGAGTTGGGAAATTTATGATCAAAGTAGCTATGAAAATGCAAAATATGACTGTCATTGTTCTCGAAAGGTAAATAGCAATCATTCATGGGCTTTGTGCAGTTTCCTCCAGTCACTGTGATCTGATCTGTTCCCGTGAAGCTGGTTTGCCATTGATTAAATGCTCTTATCTCGATTGCCAAGTTAATCTTGTGTGGCATCCAAGCTTTTATTTTATCTTCTTTACACAGTGCCCTTCAGGCTCTACAAATGTGAGTAAACTTTAAAGAAATCACAAACCAGCAGTCATCCTTTTCTTCTCAACAAGTTGTTGTTCATAAAACCCTCTGTAAGTTGCTAAGTTCTCTCTAGACACTCACTTCCCTTTTTTTAAGAACTGAAAATATGTTAAGGACTAGAAGATTTTGATGTCTCCCTGAGAATTACTGTTACAAGGAGATGCTTAGTCAAGGTGTTTGTGTGATAGGCTAAGGTCCTCACATAGAAGGAAGGAGTTGGGGAGAGGAAGAAGCATGGAGGAATTTAGCTGTGGGCGATGAATTTTGATAATTTGTTTTATGTATTAACACATTTGGCAGGATTGTTCTCATTATAACATTAGCGCATATGAATACTAATACCTGTTCCATTATTTAGCTATTGTTCACTTATCAGAAATATACAACAAATTAAAAATAAAATAGTTCCTCACAAGATGGCCTTGTACCTTGGCAGAATCTAGTACTATACTACATGAATCTTGTAGAAATTCTAGTTTACTGTGATAAGCAGAGAGAATATAGCCTCAGCTTTAGATACTAGCATCAGTGAGAAGGAGTTCAGTGAGCTTGACTTCTTGAGTCTACCAAGTTATTAGGTATAGGAGATAAGCTTTGGTGTGTCAATGGGAATCTCTATTTTTGTTTAGGTCCTACCAATTTGTGGGAAACCTCAAATAGGGATCAGTGAGTCACATCCAGCATAATGTCCTAATAATATTTTCAACAGTGTTTATAAAGACATATCATCCAATTCTAACTTCAAAATACTAGAGTAAAAAAAACCCTTTTCGACCGGGCGCGGTGGCTCACGCCTGTCATCCCAGCACTCTGGAAGGCCAAGGTGGGTGAATCACGAGGTCAGGAGATCCAGATCATTCTGGCTAACAAGGTGAAATCCTGTCTCTACTAAAAATACAAAAAAATTAGCCAGGCGTGGTGGCGGGCGCCTGTAGTCCCAGCTACTCTGGAGGCTGAGGCAGGAGAATGGCATGAACTCGGGAGGCGGAGCTTGCAGTGAGCCCAGATCGCGCCAGTGCACTCCAGCCTGGCGACAGAGCGAGACTCCATCTCAAACAAACAAACAAACAAACAACAAAAAAAGTCCTTTTCGTGACCAGTGAGCCTACACTAGGCAGCATATATTCACATTTTCATTGTAGCTAGATACTAATAAACAATAAGAACAATTAATCTTCTGCATTAAAAAGGTAGAATTGAGCAAGGCAAACTTGATAAACGTTTAAATTAAGAGGGATACATTAGCTTAAGATTTACCAGATAAGTACCTCTATATTAGAGAGTGACATATATCATACATATACGGACACTTTATTCACACATAGAATAACAGAAAATAATAATTTAAAAATGTGGTTACCTACTTCAGAGAGCACATGTCTCTGGGTTTAGATAAATTAATTTGAATTAATTATCAAAGACAGTAATGGTAAAGACCACATTCTCTTAACTGCAATACAATGAAATAAAGAACACCATTATAGGCCGGGCGCGGGGGCTCAAGCCTGTAATCCCAGCACTTTGGGAGGCCGAGACGGGCGGATCACGAGGTGAGGAGATCGAGACCATCCTGGCTAACATGGTGAAACCCTGTCTCTACTAAAAAATACAAAAAAACTAGCTGGGCGAGGTGGCGGGCACCTGTAGTCCCAGCTACACAGGAGGCTGAGGGAGGAGAATGGCATGAACCCGGGAGGCGGAGCTTGCAGTGAGCCGAGATCGCGCCACTGCACTCCAGCCTGGGCGACAGAAGGAGATTCCATCTCAAAAAAAAAAAAAAAAAAAGAAAGAAACTGATTAAATGGACAGATTTTAAAAGTAAATAAAAACATCTATCTAATTACTCAATAAATTCGGAAGCAATTCAAGTTACAATTGTAAAATATTCCAAATATGGTGTTAATTACATTAATATATAGTATATGAGAGGTAGGCATAGCTATACAAGAGATTCTTTTCCATACATGGTATTACCATATGCACCACCATGACAGAAAACAATGGGATTAGTTTTATTTTTTAACCTTTAAAATGATAATTTATGAAAAATACAAACCAAAATCTTTGTGTTTTTCTTATCTAAAAATGTATTTAAGAAGTAATGAATTGAATATGATCTTATTTTTACATGAAAGTTCAGTTAATAATACTCTTAGTTTAATATTAGTTTCGGTCTTTACATACTGAAACTGAAACTATCTTCGAAAGAGCCAATAAATTTTCATTTTCAAAAGATAGTAGAGATGTACTCAAGTGCAGCTGCACATTGAATTAGACTGTTGCAGTATTTCAATTTGCCTTATAATTTATTGTGTATGACAATCTAATGTTATAGAATAGAGATCACAAAGGAGGTAGAACAGTATATAAGAAATTCCAAAAAAAATTATAGCAGTAAGAAATTGGTTTGAGTAAAGCATCTCTGAGCTTGAGGATATGTTTATATATCTATATCTATGTATATACGTATATAGATATAGACATATGTGGGAGAGAGTATTTTAATGACTTATAATAAATAAATTATAATAAATGAATACCTTAAATCTTTCCATGTAACAATATTAGTAAGCAAAGGAAATTATTTACATTGTCAAAGAGAGGAGAACAAGGAAGAATTAAGGCAGTGAAGTTTGAATTATACTACCAAAAGTTATTCCCCCGGCTATACTATTTTGTATATTCAAAAAGTATAAATGAACGATATTAAAATTCTTATGAAAAATTTGTGCATTGGTGACAGAGTGAATGGCTTTTATGACTTGTGACACCAAGGTATGAGAGAAACAGTGTATCTACCTACTAGTCTGGAAGAGTAGTACTGTGGTGTGCAATGCGCTAAGATGTTGTATGAAATTATGTTTACATTATACCCAGAGTCTTTCTGTAATAAAAACATTTACACAGGATGATTGCTTTACAGCATATCATGAGATTGGTACATTTTAAATTTGTCCATAAAAACTAACATTTTACTAATCATATTTTGATCATAAAATATGCTAAATAAACTACTTTGATCTGTCATTTAAGTATTCACTGAAGTTGAAAATGTTACATGACTAGGAATACAATAGAAAAAAGCTGGATAGAACTATTATCTATTTATTATCTCTCATAATCATACATATTCTGATTTGCCTAATAATATTTTAGTAAAAACTTGTATGATTCATGGCTTATCTTTATGTAGGTGTTCTGTCCTTTCTGAAGTTTTGGTGGCATAACAAACATTTGTGTTTTTTTGTGTGTTGTTTTCCATATATCCTGACACAGTATGCCATTTTCTGTTCTTAAAATTATGAGGGCTGAAAATGACTTCAGCTTCATGTGATTATTTCAGCTAATCTCCTTTGTTCTCTATATTTAATGTATCCAGACAAACAAGTACATAGAGAGTTTCTCTCAATCCGTAGATGTGACACTAAGAACATCCATGTCACTAATACTGAAAGACCAGAAGGAATCACAGATCACTCACACTTGGTTTCTGCTTGTGATTCAGCCTGCAAAGCCAGCTCTGGAAATTCTAGTCCACAACAGTAAACAAATCTCGCCTATTTTTTTGGAGTTCAGGAATAATAATTGTCCATGTCACTTCATTTGAGAGTAACATATGCCCATTTGAGAGTAATATATGCTGTTATATAAAACCTAGTATTATAGATAGAAGCTACCTAACAAAGACATATGTGTGATTACCTTTACCTGCAAAATGGGAAATGAGAGCAATTGTTATGTATTTTAGGCAAATAAATGAACTTTCTGTTGCTACTGTTTATATTTTAAGTTTGTGTTTTAGCAGAAAAAAATACCAGCAATTTTTAACTGAAAATATTCTGGACTTTGAGTTGCTTTTTTGGTAATAAGGTAATTCGAAGTTACTGGTTCTTGTGATGAATCATGTAAATATACTATTGTAGATGAAATTTTGTCCACCTCAAGGACCTTATATTGAAGTCCTAACCCTCTCCTGTAATTGTATTTAGAGATAGGGTCTTTAAAGTGGTAATCCACATTAAGTGATGTCATAAGGGTGGGCCCTAACCCAATAGGACTGATGTACTTATAAGAAGAGGCAGAGACATCAGGGATGTAGATGCATGCACAGAAAATGCCATGTGAGAACACGGCAAGAAGGCAGCCGTCTGCAAGCCAGTGCACCAGGTCTCAGGAGAAACCAGACTTGTCAATACTTTGATCTTGAGCTTCTGGCCTCGAGAACTGTGAGAAAGTAGATTTCTGTTGAATAGGTCATTCAGTCTGTGAAGCTTTGTTATGGTAATCTTAGCGGACTAATACCGGTAATAAAAGCTAATCAGACTCTGGACAGGTTGCGGTCAGAGGAAAATTGTGTCTGATCACCAGAACATATCTTCAAATGCTAACTGTGGAGTATAACATAAGCCAGTTGACTAAACTCAAGATCCATGTACAATGTCAGCCATCCGATCCTCCTCCATCATCAACCTTATTAGGATGAAAACAGTTTCCTGAATCATCCAATTTTAGGCTTTTTGACTGTATGCAATTAATAGGCTGTGGCTTAAAAGCAGGGAGGACGTTGATCCTTTGGAACCCTGTTCTGAGCGTTTGAGTGCAGTCAGAGGCCACTCTGACATGACAAAATCCCTCCACCAGAAGCTGCATTGTGTCTGTCATGTGTCATGGGAGAACAGAATATTTTTGGCTTACCAAAGGTAAAGGTAACAAGGAATTGTGGCACTCCCGGACATTCCTGTATTAATCCATTACCTTCTGCATAACAGTGGAAAAAAAATTGCATTTGGTAAAAGAGTGGTTGTGGTGTTTGTTTGTTTCCCTCCCTGGTGTGTGTCTACTGCCTGCTTCTGGAACTATCCCAAGTTCCTCAATGCCAAGGACAACTATCTTACATTCTGTTAGTGGAAACCACTTGGGTAAATCAACTATAATATTCTTGCTATTTGATGTGAAAATAAAATAGATTGTTTCACCTAGATTTTCGTCTCCTGTAGATCAAAGGCCTTATCTGATATTTCATTTTAATTCCTACAAATATAAAGCACGTATCCTTTCATTGAGAATACTTTAATTATTAGATTTTATCACCCAGGAATATTTCTGCTTCTGTCTGTCTAAGAAGGAAGTTAGGAAGAAGGACACTTGCAGAAAGATAGTTTGTTATTAGCAAAAGATTTCTGTATTTTTTTTTAATTGTACTTTAAGTTCTGGAATACATGTGCAGAATGTGCAGGTTTGTTACATAGGTATACATGTGCCATGGTGGTTAGCTGCACCTATCAACCATCATCTAGGTTTTAAGCACAGAATGCCCCGGGTATTTGTCCTAATGCTCTCCCTCTGCTTGCCCCCCACTCCCTGACAGGCCCTGGTGTGTGATACTCCCTCCCTGTGTCCATGTGTTCTCATTGTTCAAATAAGATTTAAAATATAACCTTGTCCTTGAATATACTCCGTATATGTAAGTTATTTTTGACTGGTTAGTGGATGATACTACAACCTGGTTAAATAATATGCTTGCTATATCAAGAGAACATTCAATTATAAGATACTCCATATCTCCTTATGCTACACTGAGAAAATAGTAAAGATAATTTGGGAACACAATGATACACCTTAATGTTTCTGACAGAGAGAAAACAAACTTCTAAAGTACTTTTAGTTAGTTTAAACATCAGTAGAAAGTCTATAACAAAGACATATTTAGCTTCTAGATGTTATTGACACACATCTTAAAAGTATGTCCTCATAGTTTTTAATTTTTTAAAAAGAAACAGCCTCCCATATAGCCTAAATTATATTTAGTATTCACAAAAGCAAACATTTTTTAAAAGTAAGATTTCAAACAAAAATTTTAAAAGCACATTCTTAACACCCTTCCTTGAAAAGCTAAACAAAAAATATTGGTAAGATGAGTAGTTTTTAAAAAGCAAATAATTTTACACATCTGTTTAGTAAATACAGCAACAAAAATATTTGTAAAGAAGAATGGTGAATAAAAGCCTTGTTTCTGTGTCAGGAATACTAGTTACCAATCTATCTTCTGAAGTAAAAGTGACTTTTAAAAATTGAGGTATAGACTATTTGTGTTAATTCAGTAATTAAATCAATTTATTATTACAGGGAAATGTAGGTAAAGTGATCATTGACATTAATGCTTTTCGTAGATTTTATTGCTTTTTACAATATCAACATTTTCATGATACACAATTAATTAGATGCTTTTAATGGAGTAAGAATAATTATAGAATTTTTGAAGATGTAAGATGCAAAATATAACTCCAGATGCTAGAGTTGCTATTTTTCTGCATTCATCTATATATATACACACTTAAAATAACTGATAATAGGCAAATTTTTCTCCATTGCCTTTTGTCTATATGAAATGTAGATTTTAGGGTAAATATTTGATTTCGGAATCCCAGGTAGATTCCCATTTACCACTGTTTTATACTGTATCTAAGAAATTAAAATTATTTTTAATTCTTGCTGTTTTTTAAAAGACTAATTTTCAAAAGTATCTTTACCCTGTGAAGCAGTATTTTCAAAGAAAATTCAGGTTTTCTTAAAGGAAACCCCTGGAAATCCTGGCCTGATCGTATTAATCTTATCTCCATTATCTGAAACCAACTTCAGATCATCGTTTTTTATCTCTGAGGATGAGAATCCCTCTCTTTTTAGAGGTTAATCCCATTATCTGTGTTCAAACCTCTATTTCATGTTTTTTCTCTAACCTTCTTTCTGCATCTTTCACTTTTTCTTTTTACAAATTTTCCTCAAACTAAAGGCAAGTTCAAAACTCTTCCAGTTTAAGATAAATAGAATATGATGTAAATGTCCATTACTACAAAATTCACTGAATGTCATTCTTTATTTACTGATTCTACTTCCTTACTTTCAAATATCCTTTCAATATGTTTCAATTACTTATATTCATATTATTATCTATTTCAAAAAATTTGTATGTCCTGCAATACCTCTCTTATACTATCATCAATACATTTACATAAAACAGAAATATGTTATATTACTTTCTTCACCTTGAGGGTTTATAACCAATTATTTATTTATCAAGGTATGTTCATTATATTTTATCATTACCATTTGTCTTAATCTGTTCAGGTTGCTTGAATAAAAATGTCATAAACTGGGTACCTTACGAGAAACAAAATTATTTCTCACAGTTCTGGAGACTAGGGCGTTCTAGTTCAAGTCATCAACAAATTTTCTCTTTGGTGAGTGTTCTCTTCCTCACAGACAGAACCTCCTGTGGCATCCACAGAACCTTCTGTGGCAGAGGGAAGAATGAGCTCTCAGAGCTTCTTTTATAGAATAACTAATCTCATTTACGGGAGCTCTGCCCTCATGATCTAATCACCTCCCCAAAGCCCCACTCCTTAATACTACCACATTTAGGATTGGGTTTTAAAATATAAACTTTGGGAGGACACAATTTTCCAGACTACAGCAACATCCTCTCTTTTCTGCCTGTCTCTCTTTTCATGGATATTAATTTTAATCTTTACCAACTTTCACTTGCCTATGTAAATAGTTCTCCATCTTGTTTCCCTCCTCGAAATTTGTCTCAATTCAGACTTGTATAAGGGAACTTAATACAATCTGTATTTTACTTTGTTCTTTCTGCTTAAAACAAATTAATGCAGCTTTTTGAAAATATTAAGTTGTTACAGCAATGTTTTGGCATGTCTTGCTTGATATAACCCTAATACCCATTTTTATGCCACAGACTATTGTGAGAGATAGGGTAAAACAGTGAACTTAACAAAGACCATGTTCTTATGGAGATTATATTCCAGAGGAGCAAAATTAATATTCGATACATAAGAGTTAAGTTGGGTTAAAAGATGGTGCATTTGGAAGTATTTTTTGTAGGGCTGCCAGGGATGATCTCTATGTTGAATAGAAATTTGAATGAAATAGGCAATAAACCCCATTTTAGCTGAAAGAACAATGAGTTAGAACTATGTTTTCTATGAGGCCAGACAGAGTTTTGACAGAAGGTTTTGAGACCAGGGTTTTGACGGAAGTCTACCATAATCCAATTTTTGTTTTCAGTGCTGTCTCTTTGCCTGTTATAGAGGTCAATGATGGGAAAAAAAACAAAAACAAAAAAAAGAGGCTATTTAAGAGTTGAGTTAAAGTGAATGAGAATGGTAGAAATTGGATTAGGGATATGGTGTGGAGAGAGGTACCAGAACATAGCTTAAAGCCATAAGGGGTCTAGTAAGATCAGAATTGTTTATTGTCTATGTGTCTACTGTGAATAGTGAAAAACTTGGAAATATTTAACAAATGAGTAAAAACTTGTTTTGTTTTTGGTTGGGAAATGTGATGGAGGCAAGAATTGAAGAGGTACTCATTGTAGTTTATTGCAGCACAAACAAAAGATAATGGTAGATTTGACTAGTGTGGGGCAAGCTGACGGTATGAAGTTTGAAAGACTTTTTAAGTTTAAGAATTTATCAATGAATTATATATGTTGTGTTAGTGAGAGACAAACTAAGGTTAAACAAAGGACCCTCAGAAATAGAGACCAGTAAAGAAAACAGAAAATGTAGTATGTATGTGTGATCCCAAAAATCAAGACAGAAAAAAATATCAAGGAGAAATAATATATTACATCTAATATTCACAATAAGTTGAAAAGAAGTTCGAGATAAACCATTGTATTTGAGTTTGTGAATAGTATTGATGAACTTGTTATAGGCAAATGGAAATGGAACTTGTTATAGGCAAAAAGAAATATACAGGGCATTTCTTGACGTACCTCCAAATTTCTTTCTTTTCTTTGACACAGTAAGTAGTCATTTTGACAATAATTTCTTTAAATGTTAATTACCATAGAATAAAAATTATAAATTATACTGTAACATAACTCATGTAAAATTTTTTTAAGTTTCATTGTGTATTAGCTGTCTTATATTTCTCTCAATATCTTATATTTCTCTTCTTCAAATGTTTTGTAACCTTTAATACAGCTAGATGGAAGATGATTTTTCTTGGATGTGATTGAATATGACTTTGGAAGTTTTTCTCCCTGTGAGTTTCAAAGTAGTGTTAAAGTAAATAAGAAGGAGGCCATTACATACAGAGATTTTCTCTGCTTGTCTCTGTAGCAGAAACTCTCGTATTAGCAAAACCAGGACTTAACTTAAAAAACATTTCTTGTAACTAAGAAAATAAAAAGGGGGCCTCAGTCAGTCACCACTAATCAACCAGCCAATACACTATAAAACTAGAAACCTCCCATCAGAACATGCCCAAGTAAGGTAAATGCCTCATCACATTGTGCAGAAATAAAGCAAAGATCTCGCTGTGTCTAATCACGTAATTTCTCTGCTTCTGCATTTGCTGCTCATGCTACTGGGTGTAGCTTTCTGAACCTCTTCTGGTTCTGAATACCACCTGATTCATAAACTGTTATTTGCTCAAATGACCTCTGTTTAATTGCCTAAAGTTTTTCTTTTAACAATAATATAATTTTAGTTATTTTTCTATGAAATTAATCTAATTTTGAGTTATTTTTCCTTCACAAGTTTTCAATTTGCTCTAAAGCCCATGTTCTAAATGGAATTAAATAGCTAAAGTAATTTTGGGTCTTGGCTCTTTTAGTTAACTTTGTGAATAGTAGTATACCAAGTAATTCTGTAGTGACTAAAGTTATGATGCCATATAATTGATCTTATTTAGCTTTGTAATATTATTTAAATGTTTATAACTAGTTTTGACTTAAAATTATATAATGTTATTCATTCAGTTGTTCTTATTTACTGTATCTATCTCATGTACCCTCTCATTTACATAACATGAAATACATTTTCCTAATTATTTACCTATATAAAACTATTTATTATTAGTTTCTAATTAGATGTATTAAGTATCATGATTTATTATTGCATTCTTCCAATAATACCTACAATCTATAAGCAATTCATACATAGAATTTCAAAATATAAATCAGTTTTTACCAACATTAATAAATATAAATAGGATATTCACAATAAACATTCAATGGAACTGAATATTTAGACCTTATTAAATTGAATTGAATGAATTTTCTCTAATTATGTTCATTAGAAATGATGGTGTTCCACACAATCAAATGATCATTGATCATGGCACAAATTCAAGGATACTAGAAATAACATTAAAATTGTAACAGGAAGTTATTCAGTTTTCAAAATCCTCACCTGAAAGAAAAAGCTAAATTGTTGACTTTTGATGAATATCTAGGGCAAAGCTAAATTTACTGCTCTCTGTGTGTGTGTGTGTGTGATATTAAAACTTAACAAAGCAGTACAGCAGATCCTAGATTAATGACTTTTTGTTAATGTTGTTTTGTTATAATGTTTATGAGGAAAATAAAATCTACTTCCAGCCAGGGCCAGTGACTGTGTGGAGTTTGCCTATTCTCCTTATGTTTGCATTAATTTTCTCCAAGGGCTCCCTTTTCCTTCCACATCCCAAAGATGTGCATATTTGGTTAAATGGCATTTCTGCAACATCCAAATTTGAATGAGTGTGGGTGAGACCTGTGATAGGATGGCATCCTGTTCAGGACTGATTCCCATCTTGTGCCTTTAGTTGCCAGGAGAGGCTTTGGACACCCATGACCCTGAGCTAGAATAATTGGGTAAACAATTAGCGCTTTTTTTTTTTTTTACAAAAAATGTGTCTTAAATGTATGTGTAGCTTGTATTTATTTTAATGTTTAATATTAGATGTATTTTGATATTTACTTAGATATGTAGTGATTTTTTGTTTGTTTGTTTTGAGACGGAGTCTTGCTCTGTCGCCCCGGCTGGAGTGCAGTGGCTGGATCTCGGCTCACTGCAAGCTCCCCTTCCCAGGTTCACGCCATTCTCCTGCCTCAGCCTCCCAAGTAGCTGGGACTACAGGCACCCACCACCTCGCCCGGCTAATTTTTTGTATTTTTTGGTAGAGACGGGGTTTCACCGTGTTAGCCAGGATGATCTCGATCTCCTGACCTCGTGATCCGCCCGTCTCGGCCTCCCAAAGTGCTGGGATTACAGGCTTGAGCCACTGCGCCCGGCCAATATGTAGTGATCTTAATATTTTATGACCAAAAATTTGCCATAAATACTTAACTCTTATTTATATTAATTAGCCTATTGGAAAATTTGTTTCATTACATGTCATTTCACTTAAAGTTACAGTTTTAAGAGCCTATTCATGATGTTAAGTGAGGACTTATTGTACTTTATTATATATGATACATTCTCTTATATTCTCATTTTGACCAACTGTTTTTATAAAAATATATATTATAAACTTATTAAATTGATTTTTCCCATTTAATATCTTTCAACCTGAAGCTCAAAATCTCTAAAAATTTAAGTGTAAATTATTTTTTAATAGATACCACCGAGATATCAGCTGTTTTATTTAATTTATTTATTTTTTTGAGACAGTCTCACTCTGTCACCTAGGCTGGAGTGCAGTGGCGTGATCTTGGCTCAGTGCAACTTCCACCTCCCGGGTTCAAGAGATTCTCCTGCCTTAGCATCCTGAGTAGCTGAGACTACAGGCACGCCACCACGCCCAGCTAATTTTTGTATTTTTAGTAGAGATGTGGTTTCACCATGTAGGCCAGGCTGGTCTTGAACTCCTGAACTCCCACCTCGGCCTCCCAAACTACTGGGATTGCAGGTGTGACCCAGTAGCCCAGCTGATACCGGCTTTTAATAGCAGAAAAAAATAAACATTTTGAGTGCCTCAGAAAATAAAGAAGATACTTTTAAGAAGAGATTTAAACATTGTATCATGGGAGAGTGATATTTGGGTAGCTGTGAATGACACTGAGAATTCTGAATCTTGAAATTTCTGAGAACATCTTTGGCTGAAAAAGCAGGCCCCACTCCATCACATCTGAGTGAACCAGTCCTCTATATATTGTATACAATATTTTCAGAAACTACATTAGCAAAATCTGAAACTAGATATCCTCCAGGACCTCCTCTCCACTTCCCATGTCATTGCTTACAGGCCCAAAATAAGTTGAACTCCATTATGTCTTGAGCCAGAAGTGTTTACATCTTGGTTCATACAGGTATAGTTTGTACACTGAAGGCCAACCCCTCATTAATTCATATAGTAGAATTCAGAAAGGGTTCTGTAGTAATTAATTTGAAGAACATTGAACAAAGTAAGAACTCTGAACTTCGGGTGGTAGAGAGAATCTTGGTTCAAGTCTGTCTGACAATAAGTCTAGTGGAACGGTGGACCACTCCTGTTGTTTTTTTTTTTTTTCTTTTCACACATGTCTAAAATACAGTGGAATAGTTATGCCTCATGACAGGTAGAATCTGTGCATAGGTACTATAATGTGTAGATTATTACGGTAGGCAGAACTGGGAGTAAATATGGTACTACTTATCTGGGAGAATTACCAATATTTGTGCCATCAACAGTTTGAAAGAATTTTGTGTTGATGCCTATAACATCCCTATTTAATGTTCCTGTTTGACAGATGCCAATTATTTGAGAAAAATGACTTACCACAAAATTAACCAGGTGGTATCGATAATTGCTGGTGTTGCTTCACATCCTTGTTGAAACAATTCAACACAGGTTCAAATACATTGCATGTAACATGGGATATTTTCAGAAATAATTTTCATTCTTATGGCAGAAATAGCATAACCTTTGTTTTCTTGCCCTAGGGATAGGCCAATTGTGATGCTCTTGGTAATGATACAGTACAAATAATGCCAAATGATCTATTTTAATAGCCCAAAGAAAGTCATGATATTTCATTATATTGATAAAATAACAATAATTATTCCATGGTAGGCCTGGAGTAGTAAGCATTGTAGATGACTAAGTAATTCAGATACATGCCAAAAGATAGTAGGTGTACCTCATGAAAATTGAGACCTGGAACACTGGTAAGCTTTCTAGGAATCTAGTAATCTGGGTATCCATTTTTAAGTAAGAGAGAAATTGTTCACCTTAAACTACCCATCTTGAAGAAAGAAGTAAAAAGTTGGTGGACCCCTTCGAATCTTGGGGTCAACTGACATACCACCAGCCATGAATGATCTAGATTTTGTAGGACTTGAAGTTTGTATAATTTTAGAACCCCACTTAAAAATACACAAACTTAAGAATACAAGATTAGCCACAAATTTCAATGCAATCATGTGCCGCATATATGATGGCAGTCCCATGAGATTATAATTGAGCTGAAAAATTCCTATTGCCTAGTGACGTCATAACGTTGTAGTGCAATGCAGTACTCATGTTTCTTGTGTAAACAAACCTACTGCACTGCCAGTTGCATATAAGTATAGCATATACAATTATTTACATTACATACTTTATAATGATAAAACAGCAATGTTACTAGTTTATACATTTTACCACTCTTTTATTATTTTAGAGTGTATTCGTTCTACTAAAAAAAAAAGGTAACTGTAAAACAACCTCAGACAAGTCCTTCAGGAGTTATTCCAGGAGAAGGCATTGTTATCAAGGATGAAAACTCTTTGGGTGTTACTGCCTCTGAAAACCCTCCAGTGGGACAAGACATGGAGATGGAAGATAGTTCTATTGATGATCACAAACATATAGGTAGGCCTAGGCTAATGTATGTGTTTATGTCTCAGTTTTTAACAAGAAGTTTAAAAAATAAATAAAAAATTAAAAATATTTTGGAATAAGAATAAATGGAAGAAAATGTTTGTATAGCTGTACAATGTGTGTTTTAAACTAAGTGTTGTCACAAAAAGTCAAGAAGTTAAAAAAGTTAAAAGTTTACAAAGTAAAAACTTACAGTAAGCTAAGGTTAATTTTTTATTGAAGAAATAAAATTTTGAAATAAGAATTTAAAATGAATTTAGTGATGCCTAATTTTCCAGTGTTATAAAGTCTACAGCAGCACACAGTAATGTCCTAGCCCTTTACATTCAGTCACCACTCACCCACTGACTCATTCAGATCAATTTCCAGTCCTATAAACTCCATTGATGGTAAGTACCCTCTAAAGAGGCACCATGTTAAATATTTTAAATTGTACTTTTAATGTTTGTAACTTTTCTGTGTTTATACAAACACTCATCATTGTGTGACAATTGCCTACAGCATTCAGTACAGTAACATATTGTACAGGTGAATAGCCTAGGTGCAATGAACTATATCATACAGCTGAGGTGTGTAGCAGGCTCCAGCGTCTAGTTCTGGGTAAGTACACTCTGTGATGTTCCAATAATGACAAAATTACCTAAGAATGCTTTTCTCAGAACATATCCCTGTCATTAAATGATGCATTACTGTATTTGTTTTAATTACTGGGTATGACATTATAATTTTTTTTATTTTCTGTGTTTTTGCTGTATATTTCAAACTGATAGATCCTGGATTATGTTTCATATAAAATTATATTAAATACAATTTTCTAGACAGATAATTTGAATATAATTTAATATTCCTTTTGACACATTTGCTGAACAGAAAAAAATTACAAAACCTAGTTTCCAGTTCTGAACATCTTTAAATCTTTTTATTATATTATTCCTAGAATTTTTGTGACTTAAGTAAGAAACACATATTAGCAGAGAAATTTGTGGTTACATGCATTTTAGGGGTAGGAGTGAGGTGGTGAAATAGGAAAACATGATTATTAAATTGTTCACAGTGGACACAGATTAACTTTTGGTTTTATAGCTAAATGGGGTTATGCGTGCACTCGTATTTGTTTATATGCAATATAATTGGTTACATTTTAGCTTTAATTTATATTTAATTTTATAGCTCAATTTTGACATTTCCAGAATTTAACATATCAGAGTCCAGGACTACCACTAGAGTGTGTGGTATACAAAGATAATACATTTCTGTGTAGCCCTTGTCTATACAAACTATTTGATTAAAAAAATGCTTACAAAGTATGTGGGTCTATGTGGGATATGGTGATTTATCAATGAAGATTTAGAAAAATCGGAAGAGAAGATTTAGTTATATATTTCAGAAGATTATTTGTAGTATCAGAGCACGCTGTTTTTCTGTTTAGATCTAGACACTATCTCATCAAGTTTTTCAATGTTAAGTGTGCTGTTACTGGAAAAATTTCTCTCTCTCATCCCAGTGGAATATGTAGCAATTCTATGTGACTCATAACTGTATGGCTCCACAGATTTCTTTCTATTGAAACTATTTAGTACTAATTGTCTCTGAATTTTCTTAATGCTGTGTATTTTATGTTGGTTGCATCTTTGTTCAGGACGCTACATCATCTCCCAACCCACCACTAAATACTGGCTTCCAATTACTCTCTGAAAGATGAGTTAGTGATGATGACAGATGCTAGTCTTACCAAGAGTGTGAAAGAGAATGAAATATTTGAACCATATTCACTTTCTGGTCCTGTTATATTTAGCATTTGAAATTTTATAACAGAAATGTAGAGCTACATGTATTCCAAATGCATTTACTGGGAGAACTCTTAGGCCACAATCATTACACTTCTAGAATGTGATCTCTTTCAACATTGACCACGTAATTGCCTTCCACATGTTTCTGTCTGCATGCAGACCAAACTAGGAGTGCATGGACTAGGTGAAAAGAACATTCTAATTTGTTCTAGAATGCTTGCCACATGTCCAGGAAAGCTTAAGACCTACTTGGGAGATCATGTTATTACCTTCTCAATCAGAGGAAGGATTGGCTGTATAACATGCAGGATCCAGTGAAAAACAAAAATTAAGGACTATTGTTAAAAAATTGCACAAAACTGTAAGATAGCAATAGCAGAGAATTAAATAAAGAATGAGACCCTCTCAAAGAAGTGCTCTGAGATATTGCACAGGTTGCACATTCATAAAGACAGCCCTGATTGGAGAAAAGACACAAATCAGAGTGGTTCTTCGATATTGTCAAATCTCAGATGTGATTGATGTGACCAACCACAGAAGACCTGCTGATACTAGAGGGGATGGACGTCAGTAGTAGATAGGGAGTGTGTACAAGGTAAATAAAGTATTTCCCTGCTCCTGCCGCTTTCAGGAGCTACAGACCAGAGGCAGCACCTCAGTGGGAACATGGACCAGGAAAACCCAGTGAAAGGACCCACACACATGACTTGAGACCACAAGTCAGAGGTGGTCTTTAGGTAGGCCAGAATCCTGATCTTTTCCTGTGTCTGACATGAGTAAAAGTCATCTAAATTCATCATTTTGGCACTATATATGCAGCTAATTTTCTGCAGCTTCATGAAAGACATTCTATTCTGACTGTGGAATGCAAACAATCATTTTACCAGGTTTCCCTTCTGGAACTGGGTCTGGAGTTGGGACTTTGACTGGGACAACCCCAAAAACATAATTCTGGGACTGTGTTGGGAAATTTGTTGGATCCTATATATGGAGACACAGGGTCAGAGAGCTCTATTATGGATCCAGGTCTGGGCTTGCACTGCCCCGCATAGATATCCTTGCTGGAATCAGCTAATCTCAAATGCTAGAGAGGAACTTCAATATTTTCAGAAAGACACTGAAACTCAGGGGCCCATGAGGCATGGGACTTGTGCTGGAGTTCCTGATTACTCAAGAAGGTTTGAAAAGAGAAAGTGACCTGGGCCTCTCTTGGACCGAGTTAATCCTTATAGAATAATTTTTACCCCTTTATAAATGAAATATCTGAGTAATATACCATCCAAAACTTATTTGCCCAAAATAATTTTTGGATAATTATAAGTGATACTAAAGTACAATCTAAATGTGTTTTAATCCCACACATGACTGCTACAATCATGTAGCAGTTAATAAAACAAAATTTGATAATCAAATTATAGAAAAACAGCTCATTTAAAATGTCAGTTTTAAAGTAATTATTAATCTTTAATACAAAGTAGCAATTATATGCATTTTAAGTAGTTCAGATAAAGATGTGTTTAGGAGAAAGTATTACCAGCCTTTCACAAATGTTTTCAGAAATGTGAAGCTGGAAATATAAACTGTTATAATGTGAACAATTATATAACTCCTAAAAAGTATTTTAAACTCTTTATATGTATTCATCCTCTCAGAGCTGTTATGTGGTAGAGATGCTATTATGCTGAATAAGTACTTAACCATTTCTAGGGAAATATAAACCAAAGCAAAACATTAAATCTTCTGGTGCCTTGTAAGTAAGATGATAAGCACAGAAATCTGTAGCATACTTAATATCATTTTCTCCACCCTGTACTTTATCTTCAATATTCATTTTTTATTAGGTCTGGTTGATTTTTACTTCCTTGGTGTTTGGCAAATAGTTTTTTTGTTCCGTGAATCTTGCATATGACTTAGTTTAGAATTCAATGCTATTTATTCCATCTTGCTCTTTACCTGCTCTCATCCTTTGGTACACATTTTCCTCGGTTTTCTAAAAACACAAACAGATCATGTTACTTCTCTTCAAATTCTTCAACAAATCCTAATATCCTTCAAATTCAAAGTCATTCATCAAAGGGAAATATGGCATATATTGGTGATATGGCACACACTGAATTTTCTTGTCTCATTCTATTAATGTATCATTCATCTATCCATTCATATGTATGGACTGCGGGTTTTCTGTCATACACTATTATATGCCTAGGGGTATAGCATTAGTCAGCACCATGGTTCTTGTTCCGATGTGACTGTTGGTCTAGTAGGAAACAAAAATACAATGAAAATAAAATCAGATAGAAAAGATAATTTTGAAAAGTGATACCAATCTTAAAAAAATAATGAAATGAAGCAGTTTGAATGTAACAAAGTCTGAAAAGGAGGGACAGCATAAAAAAGCTTTCTGGAAAGAGAGACATCTGAGCTGAGATGTGAACTGAAATAGCCAACCATGCAAAGACAAAGATCCTCTCAGGCAAAGGGAAAATAAGGTTCAAAGTCTCTGAAGCATGGGTGAACTAGGTTTGTTCAAGAAGCAGAAACAATATGTCAGAGGCATAATCAAAAGAAAGCTGGTAGGAAAAGAGATTGAAATGGAAGGCAAGGCCTGGGTTTTACAGAACATTATTTCTATTTTCACAAATTATTCTTTATATAGTTCTGCATTGACAGCTCCCTTGAATATATTCACACAACCCCAGCTCTTTCTCTTTGTTGTGTTAGAAGAATCAGGGTGGTTTCGTTTCCTCTCATAATCCATAACCCTTACTTGTACTGAATGTTCCAGTTAGGCACTTCTTCTGTTTATCATGATCATAATGCTTAATATGATGTTTCAAAACATAAATTTCCATTTTCACCCCTTTCTTGAACTCTTTTTAATAACTAAGATGGTGTTTTTAATACATTTGCATTATTTCAATTATGTAGCCCATTTTAAGTGCTCTGAGGATCTTTAATAATTTTTAAATAAGAAAACCAATTAATATACAAAACAAAGAAAAAAGATAATGTGAGCCCACAATAAACCACTTTGTTTAATATAACTGTTTTGACTAAGCAACTCAATATCTTGACATTTAACCCCTTTGAACCAATTTCTCCCATTTGGAACAGGACTATTTACCCAATGCCTGTCCCCCCATTGTATCTTGGAAGTAACTAAGTTTTTTTTTTTTTTTTCTGTTTTGCAGGCTCATAGGCAGAAGGGAGTTGCCTTTTCTCAGATGAGACTTTGGACTGTGGACTTTTGAGTTAATCCATACTTTTACAACCTGGTTGTCAATACATACCACTAGATGCATCTTTTTTTCCCCTTTCAGTAGCAATTTTAGAGCAAAACACAATGCTCTGACAAGATAAACATTTATATATACAAATAAAGAAACTGGCATATAATAATGTTTTGAAAAATGTTTGCCATACTGATATGGTTTGGCTTCATGTCCCCATCTCATGTTGAATTGTAATTCCCAGTGTTTTGTGGTGGCTGTTGGGAGGTTATTGGATCACAAGGGAAGGTATCCCCTTGCTGTTCTCCCAAATGTGTTCTCACAAGTTCTGATGGTTTAAAAGTGTGTGGCACTTCCCCCTTCCCTCTCACTGTCTCCTGCTGCCATGTGAAGACATGCTTGCTTCCCCTTCAACTTCCACCATGATTGTAAGTTCTCTGAGACCTCCCAGGAATGACTCCTGTACAGTCTACAGAACTGTAAGTCAATTAAACCTTTTATTTTCATAAATTTCCCAGCCTCAGGTAATTCTTTACAGCAGCGAGAAAACAAACTATTACAGAAAATTGGTACCAGAGAAGGAGAGCTTTGCTATAAATATACCTGAAAATGTGGGATTAGCTTTGAAACTGGTTAACAGGCAGAGGTTGGAACAGTTTGGAGGGCCCTGGAGACGATAGAAAGATAAGGGAAAGTTTGGAACTGCCTAATGACTTGTTGAATGGTTGTGACCAAAATGCTGATAGTAACATGGACAGTGAAGTCCAGGCTGAGATGGTCTCAGATGGAGATGAGGAACTTACTGGGAACTGGAGTAAAGGTCATTTTGCCTATGCTTAACAAAAAGATTGGTAGTCTTGTGCCCATGCTTTGGAGATCTGTAAAACTTTGAACTTGAGAGAGATGATTTAGAGTATCTGGCAGAAAAAAAAAAAATTCTATGAAGCAAAGTGTTCAAGATATGGCCTAACTGCTTCTAAAAGCCTATGCTCATTTGCATAAACAAAGAGAAGATCTGAAACTAGAACTTAAATTTAAAACTGACGACGGGCGTAAAAGCGTGGAAAATTTGCAGCCCAACCACGCAGTACAAAAGAAAAACCCATTTTCTGGGGGAAGAATCCAAGGCTGCAGAAATTTGCATAAGTAAAAAATAATTGAATGTTAATAGCCAAGACAATGGAGAAAATGACTTCAGGACACTTCTGATAGCTTCATGGCAGCCCCTTCTATCACAGCCTTAGAGGCCTAGGAGGAAAATAATGATTTTATGAGCCAGACCCAGGGCTCTGATGCTCTATGAAGCCTCAGGCCATGGCATCCAGCATCCTAGCCACTCGACCTCCATTTGTCACTAAAAAGGGCCAAGGTACAGCTTGGGCCATTGCTTCAGGTGGGGCAAGCCTCAAGCTTTTGTGGCTTCTACATGGTGTTGGGCCCGCAGGTGCACAGAAGGCAAGAATTGAGGTTTGGGATCCTCTGCCTAGATTTCAGAGGATGTATGAAAACACCTGGATGTCCAGGCAGAAGTCTGCTGCAGGTGTAGATCCCTCATGGAAAAACTCTCCTGGGGCAGTGTGGAGGGAAAAATGTGGGATTGGAGCCCTCACAAAGAGTCCTCACTGGGTCACTGTCTAGTGGAGTTGTGAGAAGAGGTCCGCCATCCTCCAGATTCCAGAATGGTAAATCCACTGACAGCTTGCACTCTGAGCCTGGAAAAGTCATAGGCACTCAACACCAGCCCATGAATGCAGCTGCAGGTGCTGTGCCCTCCACAGGAATGGAGTTGGTCAAGGTCTTAGGAGCCTACCTCTTGCATTCCCATGTCCTGGATGTAAGACCTGGAGTCAAAGGAGTTTTGAAGCTTTAAGATTTAATGACTCCCCTGCTGGGTTTTGAGCTTGCATGGGGCCTGTAGCCCCTTTGTTTGGATCAATTTCTCCCACTTGGAACAGGACCATTTACCCAATGCCTGCACACCCACTGTATCTTGGAGATAACTAACTTTTATTATTATTATTTTTATTTTACAGGCTAATAGGCAGGAGGGACTTGCCTTTTCTCACATGAGACTTTGGACTGTGGAATTTTGAATTAATGCTGGAATGAGTTAAGACTTTGGGGACTCTTGGGAAGGCATGATAGTGTTTTGAAATGTGAGAAGAACATGAAATTTGTTAGTGTCTAGGAGTGGAATGAAGTGGCTTGGTTTTTGTCCCCACCCAAATCTCATGTTGAATTGTAATTCCTAATGTTGGGGGAGAGACCTAGTGGGAGGTGATTGAATCATCGAGGTGGATTTTCCCCTTGCTGTTCTCATAATAGTGAGTGAGTTCTCATGAGAGCTGATGGTTTAAAAGTGTGTAGCACCTCCCGCTTTACTCTCTCTCTCTCTCTCTCTCTCTTTCCTCCTGCAGTATAAAGATGTGCTTGCATCCCCTTTGCTTTCCACCATGATTGTAAGTTTCCTGAGGCCTCTCAGCCATGCTTCCTGTACAGTCTGTGGAATTGTGATTCCATTAAACCTCTTTTCTCTATAAATTATCCACTCTCAGGTAGTCCTTTATAGCCATGTGAAGACGGACTAATGCACATGCCCTGTACACTTTCTATTTTCCATGCATTTATGAATTTATGATAGATTTCATAGAGATTTATCTTTCTATAAATGTAAGAATGAGTGACTGAATCCATTCTTTTTTAAAGGACTTTTGAAATGAGTGAGATAATGTTTACTTTCTTTTTTGTAGTTTTCTCTAGCTAGTATTTATTATATTTTTTATAGATTCAGGGGGGTATATGTGCAAGTTTGTTACAGGGGTGTGTTGCATAATGGTGAAGTTGACCTTCTAGTGTGTCCATCATCTAAATATTGAACACTGTGCCCTGTAGGAATTTCTCAATCCTCACTCCCTTACAGTGCAAACCCATTCTTAAACATAGATTCAAATGATTATGATAAACATTAGCCACAGAAGTAAAATATTTTATATGACTGACACATTTTTGCTCCATTTCTTAAGGTAATAGCTTCAAATAATTGCGAAAGTCAAGAGAAGAAATATGTGGTAGAAGTCTTAAAATTAAGGCTCAGTACTGTATGTTGCCTTGACATCTAGGAAAACCCAGGGAGTCTTCACATTGTTATACTACAAGTTCTCCTTCCCAACTGCTCCCACGGATAAAGTCTCCTCCTTTTCATGCAGAGTAGATACAATTCCTGCTTACCCCTTAGAAGCAGGTTTCATTTCCTTGCCATTCAGTGAAATTACTCAAAAAAGTCAATCACACCCTCCTTTGGGGACCAGGGTTTACCCCACACTTTTGCTACTACAAATCCTGCCTCCCACAGTTCCTGCTTCTTCAATCTGTTCCCAAATACAATCCCTGTGTGGCCTTGAATAGCATGCTACGTTGTCCTCCCCTGGTCTGTGAGTATATGTGTCTGATAAACTGCTGCTGATTTCATCTGCCCAGGGTCAGGTGTCATGGGTTCAGCCATCCCCATAACTCGAGGGTGGAAAGCTCTTTCTCATTGTAAAGCAGCCTGGAAGGGCATTTTTAATGGGGCTTCTTAGAAGTCAGCTACGTTCAATTCTTGAAATGTATTAGTATTTCAACTAATGAACTACTTCTAATGAACAACTAATGAAATACAAATAATGAAATAGTATTTCAACTAATGAAAAATTGTTTCTGCTCAAAATTGTATTCATGGATATTAATCAGATTATAACTTTTATATTATTAAGAATCTAATGATCAGTTTTTATTAATAATTACAAATTATAATCTGTAATGAACATAACCAATAATCAGTTTCTGTTCCTGAAATTTTAATAGTTTTCATTCAGTAATGAACTCAGTAAACCACCTGCATTGTTCTAGCAACTTTTCAGACAACTTCATTGTAAGATACATCAAAGTTTTATTGCGAATTGCCAAAGGAAAGAGGGAAGAAATACCTTAAAAAGTCATTTTATTTTTCACTCTTCATAGAGGCATTTATGTACAAAAAACAACATGCAAACAAACAGCAACAACATGTGATAGATTAAAGAAATAGCTATTTAAAGATTGTAAGAATGGCATTTCCATTGAATGGTTATTTCTATTTTTTTAAATGAATTCTTAATCTCTTTAAAGTCAGAAAAATCCCTAGAGCATTTTAATAGCAATATTATTGCTCTCCTGAGAATGTTATAAAGTATATCAGAAAAACATATTATCCCAGACAAAATTTGGGATGAGGGATTTTTAATACTTCTAGGCTGCATTTTATACAAAAACATACTTTACAATTAGATTTTTTTTTCTGAATTTTCTCTTTATATGCTATTTACTTAGTTCAAATTTATTTGCAAAGTTCTCACATTTACAGCTGCCCCAGATATAAACTATTGAATATTTTCATTCTCACATAGCCAGCCAGCAGCAGTGATTCCAGCAAAACTTTTTTTCCTTCCACAGATAATCTACATTTTTTTCAGCTTTCAAGGTTTATATCCTGACTACTTCATATAAATATTTACAAAGAAAAGAATTATGAGCAGGAAATTTGTGAAGAAATGAAGTCAAAGTCTTATACCATTTTAAAAGCAAAACATTTGCAACACTGTTTGATTCTACTACATCTGCAAACATTTATCACTGTTTTGACATAAACAGCTTTGAAATCTTGAGAATATCTGTGCCTTTCCAAATTGAATAAGATTAATAGAAAGTACTTATGTAATTTCGAAGGTTGCATGTTACAAAACTCAAGAATCTTGTGCTTAAGATTTATTCAGTTAACATTTTTAGATTCATTAGTTAAATGTTTTCTTACTAAAGTATTACATGAGCCAGATAGTGTATAAGGTAAAATGCAAGGAAGTGATTTTAGAAAATATATCATTAGAAAATAGTTTAAAACTAGCATCTGAGATTATGTTTCTCAATGAGAATGTTACTGGTACTGGGGGAGGGAGTCTTGCATTGTCCTGTAAAGGCCCATGCCAGGAGATATGGCACTGCTGGTTTTTGGTCACTAAATTACAGTGCCAACTCCCACTCATGGGACCACTCTGTTTTCTAATTACAATTGCACATGGTTTGTACAAATTCTAGTAAAGACATTGCTTGAATTTCTGTATAATATTATTATATTCTGGACCATATCATCTAGCTTAGAAATCTTTTAATAGTGTTAAGTACCAAAGCGGTTTCTATTTTTTTGCCCTTCATTTATACAGAAAGTGATGGCATTTTCAACAGTTTCTCTTTAGTGTTTCTCCGTATTCCTGCTGCTATGGTTTATCTTCTAATGACCACATTCCACAAGGTACCACTTTCTTATGACTTAAAAAACATTTGGTTACTTGAACTTCAATTTTACCCATAGCCACAGCATCTCTGTAATGGGTTTGACACTAATTTCTTCTTTACAATTCCCCTCCCCATTCTCTACCTTCAGAATGTTATACCACATTAAGTAAAAGGCTATGTGTGGCTCGAAGTTTCTCTGGTTCTCTGGTGCTACTCAAGAATATACAAAGTATATTAGTTATTCTAACACAGGTAAGATGGCATAAAGAGTTATTTGAACTGGTAATGGAGATTGCAGAGAACAAAATAAATGAGATGGACATCAAGATATTAGAGAGTTACAGTTACTCTGTTATGTTGGGAGGAGCAACTGATGAAGTTAGGATTATTAGGTTGTGTAAATTAGATGAAAGACCCAGAAGAGCTGAGATGCAGAGAGAAGGCACTGACACACTGATGCTGACGAGAGTGGCCAGTAGAGCATTGCAGTGTTCTCTTAAAATTTCCATGAAATCACCAAGTAGGCGCTGAAATATGTTACTGGAGTATTTTGTTGGACATGATATGGTACACATATGGAACCAGTGTTCGTTATATCTTGCTGAGATTCAATGGGTAGAAGACTTGCATCTAGGAATCACTGTGTGATAGCAGAATTGCTTTTTATTACCATCGCTTTCAATTACCAATTGCAAAATTCGTGCTCCTCAGTCTTTTTAGTCTATGAGGGTTTATAGCTAATTACACCAATAGGGTGAGGGAAGGAATTCCTTCCATGAACTAATGCTGTGGATGCTATCATGTGACTTTAGACTTTAAATGCTGATACTAGATCATCAGGCAAAGAAAGACATTATTCTACTAGTGGGCAAATTTTCTAGAATGTTATGAAGTACTAGGAATCCTTCGGCATGATGAGAAGAGGAAAGAGTAAGTATGAAATTTGAATAATTCAATGAGCTGCTTCTGGGTACTTCCAAACTTGGTGACAGTAGTCACCTGACAGCTGCTGTGACTATAACCTGACAAGACAAGGTAACTAGATGACCAAAAGTTTTGAGAATCTATGTCTATACCACTCTACTGGACAAGAAAACCAACTAGCTGACATTCTAAGCTTGGTTAAGAGAGAAGATGAGTAGTAACTAAAGCCTTGGGAGTAACTGCTGCAGGAGGAGCTATAGCTTATTCCACTAGACTTCTGATATCACATCATTTTTAGACATTATGATCAGCTCTTACTTCAAAGCATCCATAACAGAGTAGACTAGTATAGGGCATAGGCAGATCTCCATAGAGCAAGGGGTAGCCAGAAGTCAAAATAGGAGTGCTGCCCATTTCTTCTTGCTCAGTTGAATCTGGATGAGCTGCAATAGTCACTTTTCATGCACATTTTCACCGAAACCACTCTACCTCAAGGTCTTATGTGACTGCTTGTGATGATGGTCCTTCTATAGTGCTATGCAAACCAGTTAGACCCACTGGTGGCCAGAATTCAAAGCTTAGCGTAGAGCTATCTGCCAAATAATTTTGGATGCTTCTAGGGAAGTTCAATGGGACTGTTTATAATACTGTGGAAAGATATCTAACTGAAATACACTGATGAAGAAATTGCTGAAGTGATGTCCACATGATCAAGCAAGAAAACACAAAGAAGCAAGTGGTATATTACTCCTCCTTCCAGACACCAACTTCCCCCTGTGGAGATTCCTAGAGGAAGAGCTAAACTGATATCAAGTTGGCAAAAGAGAAATGTCTTGGCCAAGTCCTTGCAACAGCAGCACAAAATAAGTAGAGAAGGTTGGGCTTTGAAAGAAAATATCTCAAAATTACTATATTGTTTGAATACAATCTTGATTTCTTATGACTCCAATTTTATTTTTTGCATTAAAGAATTTGGTAACATATTAAATGGTTAGCTGATGAGAATGTCTCTGAGAAACCTTTGTATCTTTCAGGTGTATGGAATACCATAAAATAAAGAAGAGAGAGACGTTGTAAAATGGTGTCATAAGGCTGGGCGGGGTGGCTCATGCCTGTAATCCCAGCACTTTGGGAGGCGAAGGTGGGTGGATCAGGATATCAGAAGTTCAAGACCAGCCTGGCCAACATGGTAAGACCCTGTCTCTACTAAAACTTCAAAAAAAATCAGCCAGATGTGGTGGTGAGTGCCTGTAGTCCCAGCTACTCACGACACTGGGGCAGGAGAATTGCTTGAACCTGGGAGGTGGAGGTTGCAGTGACCAGAGATCGTGTTACTGCACTGCAGCCTAGACTAAAGAGCAAGACTCCATCTTGGAAAAAAGATAACGTCACTTAGAAATATCTGCCTTGCCTGAAAGTACACTTTGCTGGTTCTAATAGGCATCGCAGAGCTTGCCATGAAATTGACACCTAGTAAAACTTCTCATTTTGAATTCATGGATACTAAGCTGTAAGGAAATTGAAAGTGTGTTTTGCTTGCTTGTTTGTATAGCAGTAGTATCTTTTTTTTCTTTTTTCAATTTTTGTCTTTCCATTTATTTAGGTGTTTTAAAATTTCTCTAAACAGTTTAAGTTTCAGGGAGGCACATTCTATACAACCGTGATTATATTAATTCCTAAGTGCGTGGCGTTTTTAAGATTTTATAAGCATTGAAAAAAATTTTTTTTAATGTAATTGGCCGGGCACGGTGGCTCATGCCTATAATCCCAGCACTTTGGGAGGCCAAAGCAGGTGGATTACCTGAGGTCAGGAGTTCGAGAGCCGTCTGGCCAACATGGTGAAATCCCGTCTCTACTAAAAATACAAAAATTTAGCTAGGCGTGGTGGCATGTGCCTGTAATACCAGCTACTCGGGAGGCAGGAGGCTGAGGCAGGGCAGTTGTTTGAACCAGGGAGATGGAGGTTGCAGTGAGCTGAGATCGCACCACTGCACTCCAGCCTGGGCGACAGAGTGAGACCCCGTCTCAAAAAAAAAATATATATATATATATATAAAATTGACACTTAATAATTGTGCTTATTTATGGGGTACAATGTGATGTTGCCATATGTATATAAATTGTGTAATGATCAAAATAGGGTAATTAGCATATTTATCATCTTAAACACATTTATCATTTATTTGTGATGAGAACATTCAAAAACCTCTCTTTTAACTATTTAAAAATATACACTACACTATTGGTAACTAGTCATCTCATTATGCAATAAACCAGCAGAACTCATTTCTCCTAACTGTGGCTTTGAATCCATTGATCAATGTCTCATTGCCAGTCCATCCTCTCTACATCTCCATCTTCTAGTAACCACTATTCTATGCTCTACTTCCACGAGATGCAGTTTTTACATTCCCCATATTAGTGAGGTCATGTAATTTTTTTATGTTAAGTGAGAAAGTGATAAGTTTTGTCCAATCAATTTATTTCAGAAGGAATTCTCTCTAGACTCTGTAGAGAATCATCACTAAGAAATATAGAGTTTTTAAAATAAAATGTTATAAAATGTGGTGTTACTAGTAGTTTAAATTACCATTTACTGAAGTCAATGCTGCAGGAGACATCTTGTGGTCAAAGCAGGAATGAAGTGAACTTCTTTGAACAGAGTAAAGAAATCTCAGAAGATGATAACTTTATATATAGAAGAAAATGGAGGAAGTTAAATATATGGTACAGAAGACACAAAATTAAAAAAAAAACAATATAACTATTATGTATAAAAATCTCTGTATGGACAGGCAGGGCATGGTGGCTCATGCCTGTAATCCCAGCACTTTGGCAGGCTAAGGCAGGAGGATCATATGATGTCAGGAGTTTGAGACCAGCCTGACTAATGTGGTGAAACCCCGTTTCTACTAAAAATATAAAAATTAGACTGGCGTGGTGGCACACGCCTGTAATCCCAGCTACTCAGGAGTCTAAGGCAGAAGAATTGCTTGAACCCAGGAAGCAGAGGTTGCAGTGCACTGGGATCACACCATTGCACTCCTGCCTGGGCGACAGAGTGAGAGTCCATCTTAAATAAATAAATAAATAAATAAATAAATAAATAAATAAATATAAAATCTTCATCTGAATGGACTTACACAATTTAAGAGTAAGCAAAAAACCCAAAAGTATAAAAAACAAAGCCTTTTTATTATAAATATTCAACTTATAGTTTAACATAAAATTCTTCAGATCTGTTGGTTTTTATATTGTCTGAGTTCTCACTTTCACAAATTAATTGAAATTGGTTATTTTGCCTCATACACTCCTTCCAATTGTACTTTAAATATTAATAAAGTCAGAAAAGTTAAAAAAAGTAGATAGGTTACAAAATTGTTAATTATTGTGTTATATTTGTCTCTATACATCTGTATCTATCAGCATATCATTTATTTATTCATTTATTTAATGTCATGGCTGAACCATTTTATACTTTCTGCACGTTGCACATATTGTGAAACTACATTCAAAGTAATATTTCCTACCTATGAGAATACTTTCTACAAAAAATAGTGCTGTTATCACACATTAAGAAACAAAAATGAGCTTTCATTTATACATTGTTTTGTGCATTTTCTATTGGTCAGCATATTTTCGAGTCATTCATGTTGCTGCATGTGATAGAGATTTTTTATTGTGTTTCTGTTTTGTTATAATTTTGGCTTTGCTTAGCAATGACAAATATACTTATAGATATATTATATACTTGTATCAATATGCCACTGTTAGTTTTTGATCATCTCTCAGAAATCGCCTTAATTGTACTGACCTTGGATCCCATCTTTATTAGAATGTCCTAGTTAAAGGATGGAAAGCAGCAATTCTCCATGAGCTCCGTCACATGTGATGATGAAAACGTGTAGGTGCTAAGGCTTCCGTTTGCTTTCTGAAAGTTTTTTCAGAAGTCACCTGACAAAAGGCAGATTCAAAGGAAAATGTTTACGAATTTATTAACGTGCATAGGAGTTACAGAAAAAAATGGGGGCCTTGGAGCAAGACAATACAGGTTAGGGCAGCAAAACAGGTTATGGGATGGGAAAAAAGAGGATGCCTGTTTAGCAAATATGGTCCTGTAAAGCAGATGAAATCTCTCACAGGTAGTAACCCTCAGGGAGAAAATATGGTAAACGTTTCTTTTAGGTCTTTAAAGCTATCAGACCTTCAGTTAATCTTTCCTAGATCTGAACAAGGGAGGGCCTTCAGAGAAAGCCTGGTTGCATCATGCATATTTTCTCCACAGATTAAAGTCTCCCCCACAAAAGACAGTTTTGCAGGGCTGCTACTGTTTGCAGGCCCTCAGAACAGCCATCTCAACACAGCTCAAATATTTGGCTTCCTCCAGATGCCATCTGAAAATTACAGTAACTCCATTTGTAATTAACTCAGTTGATCCCAGGGGGGTCCCTAGGTAGCCAAGGGAACTGAGGAGTGACCTTCTCCAGCAACATAATATCTGTCAAAGAAAGTGGAGGCTACGTTCTATTGCAGGTGAGATATGAAAGAAGGATCACATCTTTGAGCAAAGAGAGCTTCAATAGCAAGGGAGTTCAATAGATGTGCTAAGCTTTTGGGTTGCTGCTTCCACGACCTAAGGCAGAGTAGGTAGCTGGGTATGAAAGGTCAAGGATCTTGGGTTTGTAAGAGCCTCTGTTTTCAAGAGAGTATAGTATGTGACCAGGAATTGCTTCTTTAATGACCTATACTGTGAGGCCAGGTAGAAAAATTTACTGTGTAAGAAAGTCATACACCAAATATTGTGATAAACTTATGGAACAAAGCCTCTGGGAACCATGAGAGAAGGTTTATAAAGATGCTACAGTGAAGGAGTCTTTGGGGACACGAATGGGAGTGGCTGTTTTATTGTGATTTTTACAGATGTTTAGCAACCTTTGTTGGAGGGGGTTGTATGCAAGGTAGGCTGATTTGCAAGTAACGATGAATGACAACATAAATAATCTTAAGCAAAATTTGTAAATGATAAATATTTCACCTCCAGAGCACAAAACATGCCTAAAAGATATTTGGTTGGTTTCAACATTGTGGGTGATAAAAAGGTCAATAGTGGTTTTTTTGATAGTGTCAGGAAAGGAGTGGAGTGTCCGTCAGTTTACCAAATAATTCTCAGAACTCTAAACAGGATAGTGGGTTTTGTACTATGTGCAGAGCAATTCCTCATTTTATTTTATTTTTTTAACTCCTTTTTGAGTATCTTTGTGTACTGAATGAGCATGTCAAATGAATCTCCTCTGGAGGAGGATGCTGTCAGTAAGATTACACCTGTGCTCCTGGAGAAAGTTGGGCATGTTTAAGATCCTGGCAGTGAAGACTGTACAACATTGAAGCTACTGAAGTATCCCATGGGTACACAAGTAAAAGCATACTTTGCTTCTTCATCTGAGAGGATTTGGTTCACAGCATTAAGTGGCGTTAAGCTTGTGGTAATCAACTGTAAAGGCTATTCACTCTTTCTAAGTTTAAGAAGAGCCTAGCTTAGGCTATACATGTGGAAGTAATGAAAATAATCACCCTTTCTCTGAATAGGCCTTTTTTGCTTGATTTAAATCCTTGATTGACTTTACATTGCACCATGTTAACTATGTTAACTGTAGTGGAAGAACAATGGAGTTTCACTTTTTCAAGCCAATTTGCAAGTGCCAAAGACTTGATTTAATTTAAATTTATTACTCATTTGATCAAAGTGTCTTTAGCCATAGTCAAAAACATTTTAGGACAATGGGTACCATAACCATGAAGGATTTAGGCAAGGCAATATAAGAGTTAAGGTGAGGAATATCTATTTGTTCTCTATTTTATGTTCCATAACCCCCTAAGATTAGAGGGATACCTTATTTAAAATTAGTGGAATCCCAAGACACAAATGTAAATTGAGCCCCAATGTTAATTAAGGCCATGATGGCTTTTCAGTTGTGCATTTCGGCAGCTGCTAGTTAAGTTAGAACCTATGTCTTAGAAGCACAAAAGCCAATCTCTGCCTTCAAATAGGCTGGAATCAATATCACCAGGGTTAAACACCTCCCTAATAAAAATGGCTGAATTAAACTCTTAGTTCATGTATGCTTTCCTTATCATCCTGAAACTCAAGATCTTTTTCTGATAGAGACATAGGTAGCAGCAGAAACAACACCATTTATTTTGCAGAATTCTAGTGATCCTTCTGCTTTTAAGAAAGTGGAACTCAGAAATCTAAATATTGACTCTTCTTCCTCCCCTCTACACAACCAACTGTCTGATGGGACCATATATCACACACAGTGTAAGTCTTTCACCTGACCTCTCTGTAAAATGGAGCCAGCACCAGGTTGAGACATAGAAGCAGTGATCATAGGGTAAGGGTCATTCGCCTGAGTCTAATGTCAAACAAGGCTTATGCTGGAACTGAGATGAAAAATTTCATCGAAGATACCTAAATAGGACCAGGCTAAGACATATGACCCGGGGGCACTGTAAGAAGAGATTCAATTCTATCCTTCAGTTCCTAAATAGAAGTTATCAAAATTTATGACTTCGGAGTTTTAAATCTATAACAGAGGTTGGGTAGAATTCAGCAAATACAGCACAGAGTAGCACAGTTCAAAGTTCAAGCTTGACGTCAACAAACAGCTCCAACTGCAGGCTGGCCAGCAGGCAGCCAAGCCAGCTGGCAAGCCAAACAAGGGAAGAAGGCTCACTAGTGGTGGTAATCATCACTAGCTACCCAGATCATTGTGCCAATTGTTGCCATCACTACTAATGTATAGGATATACCACAACTCAAAAATTTGGTTTAGATGTAGAAGTGGATGATGACACACACACACATTAAGAGTATGAAAAAGTAGGCCGAGCGCGGTGGCTCAAGCCTGTAATCCCAGCACTTTGGGAGGCCAAGACGGGTGGATCACGAGGTCAGGAGATCGAGACCATCCTGGCTAATACGGTGAAACCCCGTCTCTACTAAAAAATCCAAAAAAAAAAAAAAACTCGCCGGGCGAGGTGGCCGGCGCCTGTAGTCCCAGCTACTCAGGAGGCTGAGGCAGGAGAATGGCGTGAACCTGGGAGGCGGAGCTTGCAGTGAGCTGAGATCCGGCCACTGCACTCCAGCCTGGGCCACAGAGCGAGACTCCGTCTCAAGAAAAAAAAAAAAAAAAGGTGTATTACTCACAAACCGAGGCTTTCTGGAGAGAGCATGGTGGCCCACAAGTAGTTCCAGAAATGGCTTGAGAAAGCAGGGAAAGAGGACTGGTTTGGAGTTTTCTCTCATGGACAGAAGATAGGGCCAGTGTGGGGATTCCCATATGGGCAGGCACTTACACTGTTTGAACCCCCACCAGTGCCAAAGAAAGAAACATCCAGGCTTTCTTAGCTTTCCCAGATGTGGGGTGGAAGGGAAAGAGAGCAGGATGAAGACTGAAATATGTTAGCAGTAAAACATCAAAAAATGTATTCAGATCACTTATGACAAATGTATCTGGGAGGTAGATGCTGCTGAAGGTCTAGGGAGCATCCGTAGTTACCAAAGTTTTTCATTTATTAGCTTTTCTAAAGAAATTTAATTTATTCTGAAGCGTAACATTACACTAAAACAAAGGAACCAATTTGGTGCATATAAAGTAAATGAGTGTACTACTATAATATTCCCAAGATATACAAACTCCATACTTTTCTCAAAATTAAATCTGCCTTATGCATATACAGATACGTACCATATAGGATTATTTATATTAAAATTTAATTCATTATTTATCCCCTTTGAAATCTTAGATTAACAAAAAATTATCTAATTAACATTTTCCAAGCACTTTTCAGGAATGCTAGTTATTTAATATTACAAAAATAAGAAACATAAAATTCTCAGTATGCTGCTCTCCTAATACTATGTCATGGAGAGTAAATATAATATTTGCCTACTAAGCGAATTCCTTCATTTCTGTGATGAATATGATAAAGTGCACCCGTGTAATTTGCATATATAATAGGAAATGTCATCTTATAGTGGTATCTTAGTGAAATAACTATATAATCAATTACATATTACATATGCAAAAACTACACATTATATATATCAAAAATTATATCTATACATGATGCAGATATAGAAAGAAAAACTCTTTTTTTTTTTTTGAGATGGAGTCTCGCTCTGTCACCCTGGCTCGACTGCAGTGGCCGGATCTCAGCTCACTGCAAGCTCCGCCTCCCGGGTTTACGCCATTCTCCTGCCTCAGCCTCCTGAGTAGCTGGGACTACAGGCGCCTGCCACCTCCCCTGGCTAGTTTTGTTGTATTTTTTCAGTAGAGACGGGGTTTCACAGTGTTAGTCAGGATGGTCGCGATCTCCTGACCTTGTGATCCGCCCGTCTCGACCTCCCAAAGTGCTGGGATTACAGGCTTGAGCCACCGCGCCTGGCCTAAGAAAAACTCTTATGCTGAACATTTTCTAGAGAATTCAATATGCTCACATAGGTATAAAACTCACTAGCTCATTTGAACCAGCAATAATAATCATTTTAAATTGTAATACATGTTAAATTGTAATACATGTGTTCTTGTTTTAAAGTATTCAATATTAAAGTAAACTATTCATTCAGTTCCTCTAAGTATACAATGACATATTGCTTAACTTAATATTAGACTTTTTATTAGTTCAATAAAATAGTTCAATATCTTAATGTGCTCAATTAGAAACACAGTTGCATTCATTCACAAAGGTACATTAAGTTTTACTGTGAATTCAAACCCCACTTGCACTTCCAAACCACAAAACATAAAAGTAAAATCCGCAGACATATAGTGCATATTTAATGCCATTAAGTAATTCCTTAGTATTCAAATCTGCTGATGAAATACGCCAGAAAAATCATGAAACCTGAATTGTGTCAGTTAAACGGACTTTGTATTTTCTGGGCCCAGGATGTTTTCATGTTTAATAACAGATCAACCTCTACTTTTCTAATCGCAATTCTCATTGTAATTCAAAGTAGTTATTTGCACGTGTTTTTTTAGTCATAGAAAAATGTACTGTCCAATATGGTAGCTGATAGTTACCTGTGGTTATTTAAATTTAAAGTTCAATTTATTAAAATATTTAAAATATTTGAAATTTAGTGCTCAGTCACACCAGCCACACTTCAAGGACTCATCATAACTGGCTGGCAACCACTCTACTGAACAGAACAGAAATGAGAACATTTCCATCATTGCAGAAAGTGTTAGTGGACACCAGTATTATACGAGATACAATATGGAAAAAGAGAGCCACGTTTAGAGATTAATGTAGAATTCATTTTAGTTGCAGAGGAGGAGAAAAACGGTTGCTACATAGTCAAATACATATTTATAAATTAAATAGTTATTTAATCATGTCTACCCTAAAACTGTTAAAAAACATGTTACATACTCTGAAGTTTATTACAAAAATTCAGAAAATATAGACATCTACAGTGAAATAATCTTCAAAGTTCCAGTAATGAAAAAAGTAAGTATTAATTTGTTGAAGTATTTATTTCCAGAACTTTGCTTTTCCTAGATAGTTAACACACAATTAAAATTGTCTCTCATTTAATACAAAATATGTATTCATATATTTTGTTTACATTTAACCATATATAAATTCCAGGTTACCCTAGATTTTCTGAAATAAAAAAATTACTGTTATCTGTCTTATGTATTTATGGTCACAGTGTATATATATATATAGACTCAAAACAGAGTTTTCATTCATAATTTTAATATAATTTTCTATCAAAATTAGATTTCTATAAACTCCCAATTAAACTATTATCATGTCTCTGATTACAAAATAACATAATATTCGAACACACTAATATTTACATTGAAAACCATCATTAATAACCTGATTTTACAGTGTCCTTAAAGGGATGGTTATTGACAGCAGTGGACTTTTCTTTAAATTTGTTCAGTTTATGAGAGATAAGTTCCTGGTCTTAATAAGTGATTCTCTATTCCTTTTTCAAAAATGCACTAAAAGTTAAAAGCAGAAATTTTAACATTATGTCCCCAAAGCAAGAGGAATTACTACTTTTATATTAAAAGATGAAATGTTACAATGATATAACTATACCTGTTAGAGACAAATCCTAGATGTGGCTACATGGGATTTTGAATATTTCACTTTGCACAATATGGGGAAGTCTGACATGAGACACTGACATTGCAAAGAAGAAAGCACAAAAACTATGTCCTGAAACACATATGTTGTTGATGCTGATACACCAATATATAGGTATGTAGTTCTACAACCCAAATTAGTATTTACTGTAAGTTTGTTGTTATATTTTCAATGCAACTAGAGACATCTTAGTTTAGTTTTACCCAGAAGCAATCCTGAAACAAACACTATTCACAGGTGTATTTTTGGTAAGTGATCCAGGAAGTATAAGTGAGAGAGCAGAATAAAGTAACAGAGAGAAGAGAGAATAGCCAATAAAGGGTAATTTTGTGAGTGATTTAATGAGGTGGGTAACTGAAGCTCAGTCTTCCCAGGAATGTCAGAGAAACTGTGTACCTCAGCAATGTACTAAGGAAAGATGAGAAGATTGAAACATCCAGCCTGTTTTTTGTCTCTCACTAGTTGAATATTGACTTTGGCAACATTAAATTCCAAGCATTCTAGGACTAAAACTAGGGGACCTGGCTAGCTCTCTTGGTGCTGTAGGAAGTGCTGAATCTGATAAGCAGGAGCAGAGAGACACATGTATTGGAGGTAGAAAGCTCCAGTATTCATGAAATATGTGGCTTCAACTGCACTCAGAGGGGCTGAGACAGTGCTGCTTGTCCACCCATTTTACCATTCAAATGTGTTCATGTTACATTGATTGACCCTCTCTGTTTCGGAGGCCCCAATGTGATCTCTATCCATAACCTTTAAAAGTGATGTGAAAATGAAGGTTAGGTCCACAAGCTAGAATCCCTGTGTAGGAACTACTTCCAAGGCTGTAGTTATAATTTATTTCCTTTCTTAATAAACCATAACTCTCAACCTTTGACTAGCCCTTTAGCTGGTTGATTTTTGTCACCATATTTGGAAGCACCCAAGTGTACCCCAGTGAATCCTACGGTGTCTCAGACTCTGAATGAGCTGCTTACGATGTCCTTTGTAGTGCTGTTGCTACTGGAGATTTTCAGGATGCTTTTGGAGTAAATTCCGAATGACAAGACTTTTCATTATTACCTCAACATTCACAGACTCACATGTAGGCAAATGGTTGGATATACCTAGGTCAATGGCCAGGATCTACTTGTTAGAGTGTGTGTCGAAGTTATAACTAACTTCTCCTACTATATATAAATTTCAAGACACGTTGCCCTCCTTCAAGAGAGACAGAGTATTATTCAGTTGCTGGGAAAACAATTGGTAAAATGTCCTTTATAACATATGACATTGTAATTGGCATGAAAGTCACTTATTCATTCTAACTTAATAGACATTTGTGTTGTGTCCTTTTTATTTGTCTGGATATTTATGAATAGGGCTACTATGAACATTCGTTCCCAAATCTTTTAGCATAAATAAGCATTCAGACAAGTGCAGAAAGAAATGTCTGCACTTGTCTGAACGCTTATTTATGCTAAAAGATTTGGGAACAGAAAGAAATGTCGCCGGGTGCGGTGGCTCAAGCCTGTAATCCCAGCACTTTGGGAGGCCGAGACGGGCGGATCACGAGGTCAGGCGACCGAGACCATCCTGGCTAACACGGTGAAACCCTGTCTCTACTAAAAATACAAAAAATACAAAAAATTAGCGGGGCCAGGTGGCGGGCGCCTGTAGTCCCAGCTACTCGGGAGGCTGAAGCAGGAGAATGGCGTAAACCCGGGAGGCAGAGCTTGCAGTGAGCCGAGATGGCACCACTGCACTCCAGCCTGGGCGACAGAGACTCCGTCTCAAAAAAAAAAAAAAAAAGAAATGTCAATTAATGAATTGTGCTGCCAAATTACTTATTGACTCAGTCTGCGCCCAAGGAAAAAAGAGAAGCCGCACAGCGATTTGAACAGGAAAATTACATAGTTTCTAACATAGAATATTAAAGTCATGTGGGAATTGCTGCTTAAGAAGTAATGCGAATTGTGAAGAATATAGGAACAGCAGATATGAGAAGCAACCACTATTCCAAGGAAAAACTATGTCTTTGGGGATAAGATCCAGGATATGCCTGTGGTTCTTGGATGGCAAAGAAGTTGCTATGGTACCATGTTAATGGAGCTGGCTGGAAGTCCGCCTCAAGTATGCCAGGGAAGGCTGTTCATGAGTAGCTTCTCTGGAGGTTCTTGGCTATGTAATTGCCTAAATTTGGATGCCAAGGGGAGCTGGTGGCCCCTGGGAATTGATGGCCACAATGTGTTGCAGGAGCCAAGTCCCCTGGATAAGCTACGAGAAGAGCAGGAACCCGGTGCAGGGGGAAGCCATGTATGCCTCAGGAACTTGCCAAGTGAGTACATCAGAAACAGGAAGCAGAGTTCTTTTTCTTTTTTCAATAGGCTTTAATATCTCACTAGTACCCTCCACTGACACAGTTTCATTGTCAGTTGTCAAAATTTTTGTTTTTAAAAAGCCACTTTCCTTTTTAACAGAGTGGGTAAAAAGAACAAATTTGGAGCTTAGAAGCAACAAATAGAAAGAAAACCAGCACATTTCTCCGTATAAAGAATGAAATTAGATGCTTTCATCTAATTTTGAACTATTTTACTTTAACATAGAATGGATATAGGTCTTTCTAAAGACCAAAGCTTTTTAATGCATTATAAATGTCATTACTAATTTCATGCATCTAAAGTGAAAGGGAGAAAAAACTTACAAGAAATGAAATATCTTTTTCACATAGGACGATGGCGGCATTTAATTTTAAGAATGTATTAATGAATTGCATCTAAAGATACACTCCCACTGATTTTAAAAATGAACATGTGAAAGCCATTTGTTATATAACTTCAAGAACTACATCACATTAATTGTTACATTCTTAGTCTTTGACAGAGTTTTGTATTTGAATAGACTGATCTATTTTGACACCTTTCAAATATTTTAAGGCATTTACTAAATATAATGTGTCAAAGAGTACTTGTCACAATTATTCTTAAATTACACAAGGAATGCTGAGCCTCCTCCAATCAGATTAGACTCCCAAGGGCTACTAAAATAACTGTTGGAAAATTCAAAATATTTCTCTAAGCAAAATCACTAACACATCATCTCTATAAGGGGAGAAGAAACTGACAAACATTTATATAGGTAGGGTGCTTTTTAATTTTTATTTTTTTGGTTTATATAAAAGATAAAAGTTCATATATAGGAATGTTGAAGTTTATGATAATTTTTAAGCTGGTCTAGGTTTTTAAATCATTTGATGTTCTAAAATTAGAAATATATCAAACCCAACATTATATTTATTAAACATATGCCAAATTTAGTTAACCTCAGAAGTTTTATTACAGACACATCCATTTTTCATTAAAACCTACATCTTTTTGAAATTAACTTTAGCATTCATCATAATTTATTGCATGCCACAAAAGGGTACATAATTGTTTTTCAAAAAAAGAAAATTTAACATAATAAGTATATTGCCTTATATCTTTGTAGAGCATTCACCCTGAATTACAGACTCACCCACACTGGGGGAGAACTTATACGTAATCTAAAACAACTTTCTTGATAGCTTTGAAAGATGAATGAATCCAACTTCTGACTTCAACAATTACCTTAGCCTAAAATTGCTCTAAATAATACACAATATATATCATGTTTTCTAATATGTTAAAATAATACTGTCATATTATTACAGTTACCATAAAACTAACTGTCTTTGTGGGATATATTATATAGTGAACAGGGAAACTGTTGTGAATTTAATTTTGATACTGTGTAAAATGAAACATCTCTGCATATACTGGACATACAATCATCCCAACTCTCAACTCCCTTGATAGGAATCCTCTGTTTGTGTTCACATTGGCTTATACTTTAATTGTTGTTTTTGAAATATTGTGTGTTGCATTTTAGATTTAAGGCAATTTGGGGGTAAAAATAAAATTTTTAGATTGTTTTTATGATTATGGAATACAAAAAGTGTCCGTTTTATAAGTTTAAAATTTTCTACTCCCCTACTATAAAAAAGGAAAACTATTACATTATTTTATGATGCAAACATGATATTTTTTAAAAAATTAATTTGTAAGTGAGTCAGATGCTAACTTGTTCAAAATCCCGGCAGGAAAGTGATAACAAACACCAATTGGTAACTGAATAGCATTTATGGAAAAGATGGTTACTAAAGTGTGGGTAGGGGTAAGGAAAACATCAAAGGATGCTGAAGTATTCAGCATCTCACAATACTGGGAAACTTTTAACGCTCCTTAGCACTGAAAAATTACAGGGAAGGAGCATCCAGAATAAACATCCCTAAGTATCTTTTTACTTTATTCTTATCGGCTGTTGACGCTAGCCATTGACCAACATCAGCTAGAAGCAGAGAGCAAGGGAACTCAAATGGAACATTGGGACAACATCAGGTACAGGACACACAGAAAGATAAAGAAAGGTGATTAGATTTGGGGGACAAAACAGAATATTCCAAACACATGCTATGACGGGGCAACTTGCTCCGAAAAAAGAAAAAAAAAAAAGCTAGATCTACTTTTGATGATGTATATTTATAGCCTGGAATTATTTCTCAACCTAAAATATTAAGATTATGTATATATTTTAAAATATTTTTAGTTTAGAATGTAAGATTAACTCTTGTGCATATGAACTTAGCTTGTTTTTGTAGCTTGTTTTGTAGCTTTGTAGCTTTGTTTTTAACAACCCATCACGGGTTAAGTAGTTGCAATAGTAAAGTTTAATCTGGAAAAGTTTGCATGTGAAAGTAGGTAATTGATAAAAGAAAGTTGAATAAATGGACTATTTCCAAAGTTGTGCATAAGGAAAGGGAGAAGTGATAAACAGCAACAAAGTACCTTGCCTTTGCAATACCGGGGAGCAGAGGGAGATCAAGGGAGTGGTCACATAACCTGAAGAGGCTATCTCAAAAACAATATCACCTCCCGTAGAGAGACGTCGGTAACTCATAGCAAAAGGTAGGGAAAAGTCCTAGTATTAATGTCCTGGCTTCACTCTCTTCCCATTTCTGGTCTCCTCTTGGTTCTTGTGGTGAACTGAATTTAGTAAGAATAAGAAAGCAGAAAGCTTAATGACACCTTGCATAAAGATCAGTGCCTCAGGTCACAGACTGGATGAAAAAGGATAAGGAGATCAAAGAAAATACCCAGCACACCAAGAAATAGGTATTGCAATTCCTAGTTTCTATTTTAGAATTCCTATTATTAGAGAGATATTGAAATCTGATTTTTTAAATGTCATAATTTTCCAGAGGAAAAAAAATCTTCTGGGGAGACTAATAATACTCTCACATTAGACGGTGACAAAACTATATGCTCTCAAAAATAGAAGTGAGAGAAATCTGATAGGGAGTAATGCAGAAACACTGGAAGTTGGAGACAAAGAATAAATCTAAAATTAAAGAAGCTATCCAAATTCATTTTGATAAATACCCATTATTATGACAGGTAATTTCAACTCCTGTCTCTTGTAAAAATTTGATGGACACTCAAAGTTACCTGAGTTAGTTTCAAGTATGTTTGAGAATAAAATTCCAGACCTTGGCAAAGTTAAATGACCTCGAACTTCTGGCCTAAGAAAATTTCTTTTTAAATCTATGTGGAATTTTTTACTATAAATATTGAATTCTTCGTTTTTTTCTGAATAAATGTTTTAAAAAGGTTTACTCAATGCTTTCCTTTGAAGCATTTTGTTAATCAATTAGGGACTTAATATTCATCTTATTTTAAGAGGAATACTAGTAGACTCTTCAGGCTTAATTACTACTGAAATGTAAAGAGAACAAAGCAGGAAATCACGTTATATTTAATATGAATTGAAGATAAAAATCACAAAACAATACTTTTACTACATTGTGTTTATACCAAAATACTAGTCTCATACAGATATTACCAGTACTTAGAAACTATGATTAAAAGTTTGAAATTAGAATGAGGCAGTGGATACTTCATATTATATTACATTATACATTACATGACACAATACATTACAATGTATTCTCGCTATTTTTCTATTGAGTTAACATCTGGATTTATATATTTATTACCTATTTTGTGCAGAATTCATGACATATATATTTGTATATCCCATTCAAAAACAAAACCACCATTTGACATTATGATTCTGGGAATAGTTAATTATTTCATTAGCACATTCTAAAATTCAAAATCATTTGACAGCTGATAAAAAAATCAACAAAAATATAAGAGAACAATATTTTGTTTTAAAAGTTTTCGAAAGTGTACATACATATTTTAACTATGTGTGTATAAAGAAAAAAATCGATTGCAAAAAATCCTAAGACATATTTTCTGACGGGAGTGATACGAAAACACTGGAAGTTGGAGACAAAGAATAAATCTAAAATTAAAGAAGCTATCCAAAATCCAGTTATCTGCATTAAATTAAAAATAATACTTCTAGTTTAGTATGGGGAACTTTTCATGATTGAAGCATTTGGATACAAAATGTTTATATTGCACTACTGTTGGAATTAAGGATTTCTATTTTAATATGTCAATTATTTTCTCACATAAAAATGCAGGTGGTTTTAAGCCATTTACCTGGCTTTAGCTCCATTCATGCGATTTGCAAAGAAACTGGTACCTAGTAATGAGACATAGCAGCATCATAATGAAAATACCAACACACTACATTGTGGGAAAATAATTAATAATAGATAGTTTAATATAATGTTCAAAAATAGTTACATTGAAATTGTACATCTTTTAATACTTATCACATTAAATCTCTGAATTAGCATTTCCTTGATAAATCTTCTCAAGATTTAGCTCCTTAAATGTAGCCTGTTCACTTCCCAGATATAAAAATGACCAAACACATAAATAAATACACACACAAACACATTCAGGAAAATTAACATTATGCTACACACACACACATTAAGTACACATGTATTTATTTATTACTTAATAAAAATAAGTACATAAATAAATAAGAACAACAATGTAAATAAAATCAAGCAACATTAGTGCCATTTAGTTTTAGTTTCACATACTACTTTCCAAACCAACCATAGACTCTATGGTAATTTTATTCCACATTTCATTTTTGAATAATGCTTAAATTACATGAATTTTTATGAATCTCTAGGAAGAAAGACTATTTTAAAGAAATCTCAATCCTTGGAAATTAGCATAAGTGATTTAATTCATTTCTGTGTCTTTAAACCTGGAACAAATACTAGCAATTATATTAATGTTTCTGCAGTGAAACACAGAATGTCACACTAAGTGACACAAATTAAGATTCTAAAGCGTCTCATGTTAATTCAGGTCAGGTCTTGCCACCAAATGAATTCAGATTAGGTCTCATTTTGCTGCCAAGTGAGTGTGAAAGATTCTTGGGTTTAAGTTTAGTTGTTTCAGGTTTGCTTGGAATTGTAGATAAAGGATTTGGTGTTCAGATTTGTTTGGATTTTGGAATTGAGATAAAGAATTATAAAATCATCAATAATTTATTTAAAAGCTATTAAATGTATCCTCACTAAATGGGTGAGGAGACTATCCCAGGGAGGTTAAGTAAGTTTCCCAAATTAACACAGCAAAACAATTAAGTCAGGGACTTAAACAAGGCAGTAATGTTCAGAGGCCAAGCTTTCAATCACTTGGCTATGCTTTCTTTATAAGATTATTGTGAGGACTGGAAACAGCAGCTCACGCCTGTAATCCCAGCACTTTGGGAGGCCAAGACATGCAGATCACTTGAGGTCAGGAGTTCGAAACCAGCCTGGCCAACATGGTGAAAGCCTTGTCTCTCTTAAAAATTTAAACAATTAGCTGGGCATGGTTGTGCAGGCCTGCAATCTCAGCTACTGGGGAGTCTGAAGCAGTAGAATCACTTGAACCTGGGAGACAGAGGTTGCAGTGAACTGAGATTGAGTCACTGCACTGCACTCCAGCCTGGGTGACAGAGTGAGACTCGTCTCAAGAAAAAAAAAAAAAAATTATTGTGAGGATTTTGTTGAATAAACCATTCAAATTTCTTATAGTTACTGCTATATAGAAAGTTGACCTTCTTCTTTCTTTTCTCCTTCCTGTGCTCCTTCTCTCTTCCCTCACAGCTGTCCCAATCATCACCTCTGTATTCAATAAATTAATTCTACTGAAACATGACTGGGATCCTATCACTTTTTGTGGCCAAACTTAAACACTTTTACAGTCTCATTCTGCAAATTAGGTTTAATGTGCTTTCTGTGACTTTGGAATCACTAAGCTCTATTTATTGACGTTTCAGTCGTTGGATCACTGTCCTAGTGTTCCATCAACTTCTAGATATACACATAATCAATAGCTTCAGTTTAGAAAACAATGCTGGACAAGTGAATAAAATAATCCAAGTGATGAAAAATTTAGGCTTTTTAGATAAGGAGCATAAAAATAGGAAACAGAGAAATTCTGAGAATAGTGTCCATATTTCCTCAAAATTGTTTGGGTCTCCTCTGATCTCCTGACTAAAATGTCTAAAAAATCTCAGAGAATTGAGAGAAACGTGTGAATACTTTGATTCTATGGAACACTAGTTTTAGTTATAACTAGAATCAAAACATGAAGTTTAGAAAAGTTAAAGATGTTAAATCACCCATATTTTATCTAAAAGCTATTAAATTCTATCATGTCCTTAGTTTTTATTTTCAATAATACATTTTTAATTGTAGTTGCAAATTTCAATTGTAGTTGCATAGGTTCATTTTAAAGTGAAATTCTTGATTTAAAGTAATTTTTTTCTCTAGACAATGCCTCTTGTTGATTTGAATTTTTGAGAAAACATATTTCAACTCTAAGCTGTAAAATGATTTAATTACCAAATGACTAACTTATGTCTGTTTTCCTATTATGTAATATTTCATTTATTTCAGTCAGAGACTTACATGCTATGCAGATCCAGAGTGAGATTCACTATCTCCCCAATTTTAGATTATACACAATATGAAAATCCTGATCAATAATTTCTACACTGAAAGTACTATATTATCACTCTTTAATGTCAGCTGAACGCTTTTTGTTATTGCGAGTGCTACATTAAACCATTTCTGATGTTAGCGTTATTGTAAATCATTTAGTTAGAAATAAAAATCAGAAAAAAATAATAACGAATAATAAATGAGAAAGATTTAATAAAGAGATAACTTGATTTGGACATGATCTTTTATTTAAAAGACTCAGAAGGTACATGTTGTATGTTTCCATTTATTTGATATTCTTGCAAAACAAAACTATGGTTTCCGAAAAAGGATCAATGGTTGCCAGTATTTGGATATAGGGAAAGGACCTGACTAACAAGGAGCCACAGGGAATTTTGGAGAACAAGTCTACATTTCGGTTGTGCTGTTGATTGCGTGACTGTATGCATTTGTCAATTTTGCTGGATTATATGCCAAAAAGAGTGAACTGCATGTGAATTAAAACTTAATTAAAAAATATAAAAGTGCTATAGTTTGCTTTAAAAATACAGTTCATCTGTAGCAGTTTTAAGAGTTTTGAAATTATAATTTTTCAACTTTTAAAAATAAAATTCATAACATTGTTCAAATTGGAAAGAATAGAACATTACCCCCCATCCCGATATCCTAAGCATTAAGACTTAGCAGCTATTATCATTTTGGTATGTGTGTTAGCTATCTAGCTACACACATTGCATTTTGTTATTATGGTATTTATTTTATTCTAATTAGAGTTTCCATTAATTTTTTCATCGTCATCATTGGATAGTCAGCCTTTATCAAGTCTCCCACAGTTTGTATTATTTCTTAAACTGGAAGTTTGGTCTAAATGCTGAATTATATCTAGATTAAACATTTTGTCAAGAATCTTTTGGAGGTGATGCGCTGTGGTTCACGTCACATCACCTCAGCAGGTTATATAGTGTCCCCTTAGCCAATGTTTAAATATACAAAATGTTGAATGCTTTGTTAGTTTGGTTTCTCCCAGATCCCTTCATTACGAAGATATGATTTTCTCTTGTGATTGATAAATAATGTCTGCTAATACTTTGTCATCTTTCAAATATCATGTTAGCTGAGAACATTTTATTCAGTGGTTTTAGCATATTATTGGTGATTATCACTTGAATAAATTACTTTTTTGTACTTGCGAATTTATTTTCTATATTTTATTATATTTTACATTTTATTAGCTGATAATACTTTATTTCCTCAACTGTAATTGAATTTGAATTCTTTAAAAAATAGAAAGTCCTCCTGTTTAATTATTTCATTTACAACTGTCAATTTTCAAAGTGAGGAAATGGGTTTATTTCAATTTAAATCTCTCTTTCTGTCTCTCTCTCTCTCGCACACACACGCACACACACATATCTCTATGGGCACACAGATTCAATTTAACTAACACTTTAGAGTTAATAGTAGGCATTTATTGTATTGCTAGAAGAGTTGTCACAAATTGTCAAAATTGCCACGAATGTGGTCAGTGGAAATCTTGTCAAGTTATCTTCTGTATTCTTTTTTTACACATGCTTCCAATAAACTCTGCCATGTGGCAGGCTACTTTATATTTTCCCTTTTCCAGTAGTAAAACCAGCCATTTACCAAGGTTCTCAGTTTCTTTCAGCAGAAATAGCATTTAGAAGTAAGCCTATGAGTTCTTGGAGTGTGACCCAACTGGAGTCTCATTGTATCAAGTTGCAGAGTTACACTGCATCTTTCAGTCACCAGGGCAAAAAAATACATTTTAAAAATAATGCATCAATTTATACTTCAAATTCAAATGTAATCTTCAGAAGTTATGTGTAGTTTATTTGATTTTATATTTGCATCTTTTTTCCCTTTTACCTTAAAAGTGTGATTTCTTAATAACACTAGAATTATTTGTTTTAACCTTTAATCATACCAAATATTTTTCTTCAGGCAGTTATACTACTAATTGTGGGCAGCTGTAGTACTAATTTAAACAGAGTTAAATTTATTCATTGTAAATTGCTTACAATTTTAAGACTGTTCATTCTTTCTATTTAAGTTTATTTTGAATGTGTAAACATTTACATATGCAGAACCAAGACTGCATAAAATTGCTGTACTCAGAAAAGTACCACAACTTTTCCGACTCTCTCAACAATGTTCTCTCCTTATGTGAAACCAACTTTTATAGTTTGTGGATACTTTTTTTCAACATTCTTTTGGTAATAATAAACAAATCTGTATTTTTCGGTGTACATATTATATAATCATATACACTCTTATGCATTTTGCTTTTTTCGCTTGACAATATATTCTAGAGATCGTTCCCTATAATTCTAGAGACATCCGCTTCATTTTTAATGACCACTTGCTCCTGGGTTGAGTGCAGGAACTGTAATTTATTTAATAAATTTTATCTCTAGAGACATTTTTGTTTATTTTTTTTTTGCTTATAGCAACAATGACACAATGAGTGTAAAGTTTTATATTTGTGCAGAAGTGTGTTGAAGGTGCAGTTCCAGTGATGTGAATACTTTGTGAAAGACTAAATGCATCAATCGTTTGTTTGGCAAATCCTCTGTAGGATTGTATGTTTTTCCACTTCCATGAGCAATAAATAAGAATGTTTGTTATTTTCAGATTTAGTAACAGAGTGTGGTGTCAGATATTTATGTTATTTTCAATATTATAGATAAGAAATAGGGAGTCAGTGAATTTTGAATTTGTAATTCTGGGAGGAAGACTTCCCATGTGATTTTAAGTGGTTTATATAGGAGGACTCACTCCCATTCGGTCTGCATTATGCGGAACCATCTCTTCCAGTATTTCCTCCATTTTTATTTTGAATTTTACATTATATATTTAAATACATTACAAACATTATAATGTATATACACACAGTATAATATATATGCAATATATAATAAATATATTAAAATATATAAATATTTTATAATGCATTATAATATGTACATGATAAACATTCTATTCCAGAAAGATTAGCCTTTTGAAATAAAAGTAGCAATGGTTTCATTAAGTTTTTACTTTTTTATTTGCTTGATATTTTCTACCATACACAACTATTACTGCTGTTTTTACATTGGTAACTTCCAGTTTTTCATTATAAAATCTATAAATACACACTTCTGGTCTGTTAGTATGAGAAGTCCAAAATAATCAGGTAGCAGATAGAACTTCAGGAAGAACCTTATGTTCTTCCTCTGTTCCAAGTACTCTCATGACCACCATGCTACCAGAAATAGTTTATCCAATCTTTCCAGACCAAAAAATTGTGAGAATGGCATGATGTCTCTTCTACTTCTATCCTCTTCTTCCTGAACCTATCTTTTCTAGCCGAGATATAGTGCCCCAGAAGGCTGTGAGTTCACACACTGAAACTAGGAAATCCTTCTAATAAGGCCAGAAATCAATCCCTGCCTGCTGTGCTAGTTATGCCTTTAAGTAGCCATCTCAATGTTTCATTAGATCAGCAGCTTCCTAATGATGTGATGTATGTTAAAACTAGTGGTTCCTGCAGTCACGTGCCCATTGATATGATCCTTCACTATGCAGTGGGTTCTTTGGGCCAAGACAATATAATGGGAGATACTGTATTTGATAAATTAGATACCCTGTGAGTCTTCAGATAGTAGTTCTGGCTGAGACGGTGTGGTCAGAGAAGGTCAGGCCATATAAGGATATGTATTAATCGCATTGAAGGCAAGCTGGTGCCTCCTTCAAGGAGAAAGATGACTGATGCAATCAACTTGCCCTTAAGTAACTGATTGGCATTCATGTAGAAAAAGTTATATTCACAACTGTTTCCTGTTGTTGATGGGTCAAACATTTAGCAGGTTACATAGCTGGAGAAGCTTTGGGGAAAACAATGGCATCGTTACGGCTTTCTTTCTAGTGTGAGCTAAACAGTATATTCAATATTAAGGAAAATGATGAAATACATGTATGGTATATTAATGGAGACATTCCACAGTAAAATATACTTTGAAATACTCACAGATTTTTCAAACATGTTGGAATTAGAAACTTGTAAAAGCTGCTGCAGTATATAATAGCTTTTCATTTGGATGTCTTAGCTGTGCCTTTTTGGTAGTTTATACATTAAATGTATCTTGTCCGCATTTTTTATGGCCTCTGATTTTTTTTTTTATTATGTAGGATTAGATGTCCACCAAGATTATTGTAAGTGAACCAGGACCTGATTTCAAATTCTGAATATGCACCCAATATTTGTCCACATATACTGCTCCCCAAAGTCAGCAAAACACTGCTTATTGAGCAGGCTTACCATAATAGAAAAGTATGAGAATGCAGGACATTATTTTTATAAAGGCTATAAGTAAAAGCAGATTTCGGCTGTCTAGATATCTTATTCTAGAAAATACAGGTTTAAGATTTTTCAGACAGGCCAGGTGCAGTGGCTCACACCTGTAATCCCACCAGTTGGGGAGGCTGAGGAGGGTGGATCACTTGAGGTCAGGAGTTCTAGACCAGCCTCACCAATATGGTGAAACTCCATCTCTACTTTAAAAATACAAAATTAGCCAGGTGTGGTGGCATGTGCCTGTAGAGCCAGCTATTTAGAAGGCTGAGAGGGGAGAATTGTTTGAACTTGGGAGGCAGAGGTTGCAGTGAGCCAAGATCACGTGACTGCACTCCAGCCTGGGCAACACAGTGAGACTCTGTTTCAAAAAAAATATTTTTCAGATAATGATTCTTGCTCATATTTATCTCCTTCATTTCCCAATGAGATAATTTCCTTCACAGTGACGAGAGATGTCCATTTTTTTATGGAAAAATGGCTTGCTTTCTTCAACCGATCAGGACAAAGACATCACTTATTGGCCATGCTGGCCACAGCCTTCTTGGGCTGATATAATGGGGAGTTCACTGTTGGACTATTGTCGAGTATGTTCTGGGCCTCTTGAACACTGGTTCCTTCCAGGGAACCTTTAAGTCTAATGCCTGGAAGGCTTTGGTGATCCCATTGGCAATGATAGTACAGTGGATGACACCACCAAAAATACTGACAAGGATGACTTCAACCTTAGGATCAGCTGTGAGCAATGTGAATGCTCGATATACTTGAGCTTCCTTTACAACACTTCCAAGATTCCAAGAAGTTGACTGGCTTCCCACTATTATGGAAAATGGTATCACAAGTAGCCATGGTTAATCCAGCACCATTCACAAAGCAGGTAATGTTCCCATCCATTCCTATGTATTTTAGATCATGTCTGGCATCTTCATATTCAGTGAGCTCTGTATTTGTGCATTTTCACGCTACTGTATATTACCTGAGACAGGGTAATTTATAAAAGACAGAAAGGAAAGAGGTTTATAGTTCTGCATAGCTGGGGAGGCCTCAGGAAACTGACAATCATGTCAGTAGGTGAAGGGGAAGCAAGGCATTTCTTATATAGTGGCGAGAGAGAAAGAAGGAGGAAGTGCCACACTTTTAAGTCATCAAATCTCGTGAGAACTCACTCACTATCACAAAACAGCATGGGGCAGCCCCCGCCCCCACGATTCAATCACCTCCCACCAAGTCCGTTCCTTGTCACGTGGGGATCACAATTTAAGATAAGATTTGGGTGAAGTCACAGAACCAAACCATATCAGGCTCATTCTCCAATTTGTCATCCCTAGCAGGTATGTCCTGTTGTCAGAATCCTGCATTGTCATGAAAGTTTACGTTGGCATTAAAGCAGACAACTTGTCTTTCTCAAATTTCACCAGAGGGATTCACTATCACCTGAGTAGCATCAATTTTTAGGAAGAGATTATACAGTTTCTTAATTTGATCTGCAACCTGATTTTTCAAAGACCCCAGGAAGCCTAGATTTTCTGCCATCTGCTCAACTCTGAACTCGGCTGTCCTTTATCCCTTGAAAAATTTGCTCCTTAAAAATAAATTCTGAATTTGAAGCATCCACCTCTTCAATGTCAATGGCCCCTGGGGCCTGCCCACCAGCATGGGGCCATGGCAGGACCTGTCCATCAGAATCACCAGGTAAGTTTTTCTGGAAGTGTCCAAGGTTTCAGTAACCATCAGCTTATTAACTTTCACATCTTCTTTTGGAGTTTGGTTTATTGCCCCAAACATACCCAATCATGTTTAGCCAGCTTTCCCACAACTTTAGGTTCTTTTGTTAAGTGAATACCTCCTTTCAAACCACAATTGAAGACACCCTTTCCTTTTCTTCCGGCTAAGATCTGGGCTTTTAATTAAAACAATTTATTTTGCTTTTAGTCTCTTGGCAACCTCAAGTGCTTCATTCACAGTGTCTGCTACAAGGAATATTTGAACTCTCACTCTGTTGTCAGACATCAGTTTCTCACTCTGGTGTTCCTGGAGGGTCTGCCATCTTCTGGAAGTTAATTGAAGTGCCTGGACCTGGCTACCAAGGTCCAGAGTGGAGCGCTAGGTCTCTCAGAAGTTTCCTGGCTTGCGCACTACCAGGAGAATGTCATTTTAAACAGAAAACCCAAAGTGGCATATTGGGACTTGGATTATTATTTTTAGTTCTCATAGATGAGTGCTCTCTAGATATTAGCTTTTATTATCTGGATTATTCTTTATATACTAATTATTCCTTAATTAGAACTATGAGTGCTATACAGAGAGTGAAATTGATAAATTCACTGTCTAAAATATATCTATCTATAAAATATATAGTTAAATATATATTTATTTAAAGGACTTGACTGAAATAGTGAGTGTTATAGCTACTATTAGAATGTATATTCATTTATTTCATATAGTAATAACACAAGTATACTATCACCATCCTCTCCACAAAAAACTGAAAAATTACGACCCAAGGTCAAAGCTAATAGTGAGTTTTGCTGCTGGAAACAAAGTATTGTATGTTAAAAAATACTTTCTCTTAAAGAATGTAGTGAGCTTCCAAGTATTCCGTTCCCAGTAAAATCCAAGAATATATTTTGCAAATAACAGGAGTCAAATATGAGGATTGGTTCATATCTCAGTGTGGAATTCCTCTTTGAAAAACGTGGTACCGCTTTTTTGTCTGAATGTTATTGTTGTTATATTGAGTATGTAAGCAAAAGCACCAATTAAAATCTAGTCCCCTTATCAAAAAATCAGCTTTCACGACACTTGCTCTCTTAATGGTCAATACATTACATAATATTTTTCTGATAAACAGAATACGTTGTGACTATATATGCTTTGATATTGTTTATTCAGTCTTTATTTATAAAAAGTTGGTGTATTATCAGTTGCCACCAGTCTGTGAAACATCAATTCCTATTACCATCCTCAAGCTGGACATATATTTTCCATGTCCAAAAATAGAAGACATTTGTAATGACATTGCAAGATCTACTAGGTAATGGTATTGACACATCGTTATCAATTTAGCATTAATGTGTCTAAATGGAGCACCTATTCTTCAATAATACATATTGAGGTTAAAAGATTATCTAAGAGATAGTAATTTAACCCCTAGGAATTACTCTAGCGGTAATTATTTCAGGTTCAATGGGACCCTGGTGGAAAAGCCACTTTTGTCCAGGAATTATTTTTTAGTTCCTCTGCTTGTATATCTCATCAAAAATAAAATATTTAAAATTTAATTTAGTTAAACAAGTATTTACAGGAATTAATCTAAGAGATTTTCCATGTGGCTAAGGGAGAAATGAATGCTTTAAGTTGAATGGCTCACTGTAGTAATAAAGACATTATTACATTATTTTACTATGAATAAAAACACAGTTATAATTGGGTTCAAGATATCATATAGAGAAGATTATCTCTAATAAATCAGAAACTAATTGTATGTCTTTTAATCTAGGATATAATTGTTAATTACAAGGAAGCGAAAATTAGCTATGCCCTGTAATTATTAGATTTTTAGATAAATAATAATATGGTTTTACAATTTGCAATGGATATTGGAAGACCATAGTCTAGACCGGTATATAGACAAGAAATATAAGCTTAAAATTATATATATATACACATATATATATATATCAAGATTAGCTGTTATACTTGGACATTAAACTCAGAATTCTCATTTGCATCTTCTTACGTCTCAGGCCTAATTGTGGCTTTACCCTGTTAGATACTAATTTATACATGAGGAAAAAAAAAATGGGCTTAGAGCTGTTTAGTAACTTGACAAGTTTCCTCAGTAGTATGGCAGAGGACTGATGCTCTTGAGAGAGGTTTGCCTTTGTAGCCCTGATTCCAAGTTGGTGGACTTGATGTTACATTTTACTCTTGCTTACTCAGAGCTTCCAAACTGCTTCTCTCCTGAACATATCAATCCTTTGGGAGTCTAAAACTTCTTCTTAAATTTTAGCTTTCTTAGTTTTTCACTCCTTTTTTTTTTTTTTAAGAATGCATATACCTTTGCCTGTTTCCACACTTTGCACATATCAGATTTTTCCAGTTCTATGTCCTATTTCATCCCAGCTGACAATTAAAAATTTATAAATTCAGTCTCTAAAATTACCATCTTAATTTTAACTCTTCAGATTAATTCTCGACCACTCTCTACCCTGTTATTTACCCCAGGAAGCTGATATATGTGTATTACACATCAATGGTCTGCCTTGACTTTTTCTAAGAAGTGCTGCCACAAAGGAATCCAACATTGGCAGGAAAGAGGAGGGTGAGATGAGGATGTTTAACCCTTGACTGCCTCCTCGCCAAGTTACTGGGATTGGTTGTGTTCCAGCCGATAGTCACAGATCCTCTTAAGGAAGACTTTCTATTGACTCTACTTTCCATTCTGAAACTATTTTTCGCTCTATTCAACCCCTGTCATCTTTAGGGGCTAAGATACACAAAACCTGTTACCACTGTGTTATCTTTCATTATTTTCCTGTATCTACTTCTAATTGTGTAAATGATAGTTCTTTTTTTAATCCTTAAATTATCCTAAAATGTGTGTGCCATCTGTTTTGCTGGGACCATGACTTAAGTACACAGTCAGCAATTTGTCCAAAGAAACAAAAAAATAATTATAAATTGTGGCATTGTTCTCAATTTAAAACACCAATAAGTATTTAAAGACTATACTATGTGAAATGAACAAATGGATAATTGTGTCTTGTCTGAAAAATAATGTATTAATGGCAGAAGAATGTTGAATAGGAAATTGGCTCCCAGGCACATAGAACTCACTTGTAAAAAAAGTGGGTAGAAGATATATACTTATCCAAGTAATACATATTAATATTAATTAGAAATATTCAAATTCATACAGTTTCCCTGGCCTGTGTCCTAGCTTTTCTCATAATTAGTTCTTAAGCTATGATCTCAAGAATGTGGAGCATATAAGAGTGAGAGAAGGTTATCAAAAATCAATTTATGTTCATAATTAGTAAAACATTGAAATGATAAATGAAAGATCTCGACAGGCACAATGAAACCCTTACTCTTCTGGAGCCATTTTATGAAGACTTTTTAAAACTATTCTTAACCAACATTCGATGACTAACAATATTTTACTAGTAACTATAAACATAAAAGAATAGCAAATTAGCCTTTTGCCAAAAAGTAAACTCATAAATCTAAGTGTGATTTATTGTTTCATTTGTGTTAATTGCATTTACAAGGGCTAAATGTAAATGGGCTACTTTGGGACACTAAACAAACCTGATTTAATCCTCATGTTCTACCTGCAGCACAATTGTAAGCCCATCTGACGGACATGTTGATTTCCTCTCCATAAGGGCGATATAATTAATGTGACCTTTTGATAAGGTGGCAGATATAGTGCTTGTTTCTTTTAATTCAGTCATAATTAATATTCCCCAAACCAAACCATCATACATTTATAAATAAATGTGTAACACTTTGAAAAGAAACTATATCTCTGATTTATTTTAGCTCCAAAATCTGTAATCGTTTGAATTAAGCATGTGTGCCTGCTGTCTACAGAATAGTCTACTCAACATCTTAGTTTTAAATTTGTTTCCTACTCTATTACCCTCCAAACTTTAAATATGATTATCAGGATTACCTAAACTATATCTTCATCCCTAAGAATGATATTTTATATATGTTGATTTTACTTAGTTTTAATGTGAGTAATCCAGCATTATTTGGTTTATTTTCATTTGAGCTATTTGCATCTCTCTTTCTCCTATATTTATCTATCTAATCTGTCTTTCATCTAATTATATTTTCACCCCATAAATCTTTAGAAAGGTGAGTTTCACCTTTGTTAAATTTAAATATTTATAATATATCACATTGATGTGGAACTAAAGTATATCGACTGAACACAGAGAGTGGATAGTGTAGTACATAATGAGACAAATGGGTTTTAGTCACAGACTGCTTTGTGTCTGAGTCTTGGCTCTATTTTTCATTGGCTACACAAGAATAAACAAGTTAGTTTTACCACATGTAAGGATAAAAGTTGGAAAATGGAGAACCTTAGTAATATACTGCATTTAAAATAGGTGTCAGAGTGCCTAGGACATGGAAGGATAGCAGTCGAAAGCAACATAACATAGTGATTAAGAAAACACTGCAGCCAGACTGTTTTTTTGTCTCAGCTCTGCCACTTTCTAATTCCTTGACATTGGGCAAGTTACTTAGTCTCTCATCCATAAAAAAAACGATAAGATTAGTACCTAATTCAGAGTTAATATTCATATAGACTAGATCCACGCCTTGTATATATTGGTAATTAATCAAAACATGTTAGCATTGCTGTTATGACATAATTAACTGATTAACAATTTTATAGTTAATAGATTTACTTGATAATACTAGCATGGTAGTCATTTCATGGGCTTGCATTGGATGGTTTAAAGATATATCCGGGCCGGGCGCGGTGGCTCAAGCCTGTAATCCCAGCACTTTGGGAGGCCGAGACGGGCGGATCAGGAGGTCAGGAGAGCGAGACCATCCTGGCTAAAACGGTGAAACCCCGTCTCTACTAAAAAATACAAAAAACTAGCCGGGCGAGGTGGCGGGCGCCTGTAGTCCCGGCTACTCAGGAGGCTGAGGCAGGAAAATGGCGTGAACCCGGGAGGCGGAGCTTGCAGTGAGCTGAGATCCGGCCACTGCACTTCACCCTGGGCGACAGAACGAGACTCCGTCTCAAAATAAATAAATTAAATAAATAAATAAATAAATAAAGATATATCGGGCCTTGAGAATCACTCTAACTGCTGCGTGGCAACACAATCATTGGCACCCATGAAAATACTTTACTGCATTCCATATAAGTTATCCTGTTTTATTTTCTCCTTCATGCTAAACAAATAAATGAATGCATAGTAGAAATAAAGTAGTATAATATATAAACACAAACACACATACACATACTGTGTATTGAAACTATTGCACAAATCCATACACTGAAAAATTTAAGTAGATATTGCATTTCCAACCCCTTTTAATATAGATTTCTGCATTTTCTTTTCTCTATTTGTCATGTAAATTGGTGTATTATAACACACATCAGAAAGCATAACCTAAACGGATTTATGAGGCAAGATAAAACAGGCAGTAACAATAGAATCTGTATTCTCGTTCTTCATTAGTTTTATTCTTTCAATTATTAAGGAATTGTTAACTAGGTCCTTCAGAGCACACTTTGCCAAGTGATGAACAAGTGTTCAGAGGTGTTCAAAAGAGCATTATTGTTACAATTATTATAGCTTAGTAAAAACTGGCATTTTTTCTGCAAATAAATCTTTGAAACCAGTATTTTTTAGTTAGTAGAAATTAAGTTAAACATAGATAAAAATAGAAATCTATGTAAAATTATAGCTTCTCTGAAAGAAATCATTAATAATGAGAGATTTACTTCCGGAATTCTTGAGTAAATTTAGGTTGACTGGCCTTTTTTTTTTTTTTTTCGAGACGGAGTCTCGCTTTGTCACCCAGACTGGAGTGCAGTGGCCGGATCTCGGCTCACTGCAAGCTCTGCCTCCCGGGTTTACGCCGTTCTCCTGCCTCAGTCTCACAAGTAGCTCAACTACAGGCATCCGCCACTTCGCCCAGCTAGTTCTTTTGTATTTTTTAGTAGAGAGGGGGTTTCACCATGTTAGCCAGGATGGTCTCAATCTCCTGATCTCGTGATCCACCCGCCTCGGCCTCCCAAAGTGCTGGGATTACAGGCTTGAGCCACCGCGCCTGGCCTAGGTTGACTGGCTTTCTAACATAGTTGTGGCTTCACTAAAATAAATCTGCACATGGTATCTATAATATGTTAAAATTACTTTTTATTATGAAGAAAGCAGTACTCATACTTCCAAACCAAATTATGAGAAAAAAATAAATAGATAAGCTATCCTTCCAAATAATGTATGCTATAACACATACTAAAGTAAAACACTGTTTCTAAAGCAATACTTATTTGGGATATATACTATGGACAAACTCTATACTGAACAAATCTAAAATGTGTGAGTGAAGACATACACTGAAGTAAAAGTGAAAAGAGTGTCATAAAACTAGACAGAGTACTTAAACAATTAAAGTTTACATCAGAGGAGAACAAAAGTTAAAATGGGGAGAACAAAATGTTCATTTATGGACTCATGAATCTACTGTAAAATAAGGGTGAAAAGTGGAAACACTGAAATTCAAATTTGTAAGTCTTCTTCCTCTCAATTTTTCTTTCTGCATTTAGCAGAAAAACACAGCAGAAGAGTGAAATAGAGGACTCTCTGTAGAACAGAAGGCTTTGACCAAACTGTTGAAATGGGTGGAGGTCGCTGGAAATACCATACCATCTACAGACAGTAAAATAACTGTGTCTATAGACACAATTACTTAAGTTGCCTTTGGTTTCTAAGTTCATTTTCTTTAGGGACATAGGCAAATTTACAAACACATTGTTTTGAAGGATATAAACGTGTCAGGACTAGCAATTGAGGAGCTCTTTGCTGGGTACAATTAATATTCAAAGTTCTCTGTGTCCAGGCAGCCTCAGCATCACATGAGAGTTTGTTGGAAAAGTAGAATCACAGTTCTCCACCCTAGATGTACAAATAATGCATTTTAACAAGATTCCTGGGCGATTTGTATGCAAATCACTGTTTAAAAAGGGCTGATCTAGTACATATAGGTTGTTTGACAGATGAAGATGTTCTAAATGCTTTTTATAGTTGCATTTGCAGTGACAGAAGGAAAAAGTTACCGAATGCGGAATAAGTGCAAATAAAAACTATCTTAGCATTTTATCCTCAAAATTCCTGCCATTTTACCTGGAAAAAGTAAGATTCTTATTACAAAGTGAATCACAAATATTATGTTGTTTCTCTGGAACTTGAAACTCAATATGAAATCATTTGAGGTTCCATTCAAAATTCTAAAACGTATGAAACGTAGGATATTTTGCATTATCTAAGCAGTTTCATTAAAATTTGCATAGGCCTAAGTAAAGAAGAGGTTATGGTGTTATGATACATCTAATATAAAATTTTTCTATAAAAGATATTTTAGTAGCTCCTGAGAAAGCAATCTGATCAAGATAGGACACTGAATTAATTACTTCTTTAGAGTGAATACTAAGAAATCTCCTGTTCTTTCTTCTCTATATTAAGGTATTGTGCATTTGCCATTGATGAAGAAATAGTGAAGTAGCTCAGAGCTCATGTATGTACCATATTTTGTATCTTTATATAGTGAGTATCTAAGAATTCATGTGCATGTAATTTAGAAAGAAATCATATAAAAATAAGGGACAGTCTTGAAAGTGTCAGAATTTTACTCTTATTAAAATATTTTGCATCAAATTATCTGTTAGGAAGGCACCATTTTCTTCCCAAAAAAAAATACATCTTGAAATAAAAGTCTAGAAATTTAATAAAACCACATAAAACCAAGAGATCAATATCAAAATATTTGATGTTTATGGAATATATTTCTTTTTGTGAGGGGGTAAATTGTATTAACATTGCATTTTGATATAAATTAACAGAATAAACATACATAAAGAAAATAAAGCATTAAAAGAATGGCCGGGCGCGGTGGCTCAAGACTGTAATCCCACCACTTTGGGAGGCTGAGACGGGCGGATCACGAGGTCAGGAGATCGAGACCATCCTGGCTAACACGGTGAAACCCCGTCTCTACTAAAAAATACAAAAAACTAGCTGGGCGAGGTGGCGGGCGCCTGTAGTCCCAGCTACTCGGGAGGCTGAGGCAGGAGAATGGTCTAAACCCGGGAGGCGGAGCTTGCAGTGAGCTGAGATCCAGCCACTGCACCCCAGCCTGGGTGACAGAGCAAGACTCTGTCTCAAAAAAAAAAAAAAAAAAAGAAATATGGCGAAAAGCAATAGTGGCTATTTGGGAAACAGATTACTACTATTATTTTATTTATACTTCTCTACTTTTGATAGTCTTTTCAATAAATAAAATACATATAGTAATTGTTAATGAGAAAAATACTTTTAAAATAATGATAGCTGCATTGGTTCTTGATGAAAGCTTATCATATTAAAGCTATATTAACATTGGAAACCTCAATAAATAAGATAAAAATATAAGTATATGCTAATTTTGTGATGTATTATGTCTTTCCTTCTCCTATTAAAATAAATAACATTGACAAACACAATTAAAGAACATATTCTATAAAATGATTCAAACATCCATAAGGGACACATTTTACATGAGTTGTTTAATCTTTTGATGAAAATAGATGTATTCTTTAAGGTGAAACATTTAGATAATGTTCCAGTAAGGATGTTTGTACAAGATTATTTTATCTTTTTTGTGTGGTTTTTTTTCTAATTGTATTAGAATTCAAATTTTAGTGGAAATTTGAATACATTGCTATTTAACTGATAATTGATATTATTATATTAAATACCAATCATATTATAAAATACTTATATTTATAGGAGCATATTTGATTAAACAAAAGATATCGTACATCTAGTTCTAGATCCTTGAGGAATCGCCATACTGTTTTCCATAATGGTTGAACTAGTTTATAATCCCACCAACAGTGTAAAAGTGTTCCTATTTCTCCACATCCTCTCCAGCACCTGTTGTTTCCTGACTTTTTAATGATCGCCATTCTAACTGGTGTGAGATGGTATCTCATTGTGGTTTTGATTTGCATTTCTCTGATGGCCAGTGATGATGAGCATTTTTTCATGTGTCTGTTGGCTGTATGAATGTCTTCTTTTGAGAAATGTCTGTTCATATCCTTTGCCCACTTTTTGATGGGGTTGTTTGTTTTTTTCTTGTAAATTTGTTTGAGTTTGTTCTTTATAGTTTTAAAAACCAATGAAATAATTGGATTTGGGAAAATTAATAGGATAATTCAACTTATACTAAATTATATCAAAATGCTCTCTCCCATTTTTAAGTGGTTTAAAACCTCTCAAACCTAAAATTTGGGGACTATTTATTTCTATAATTGATATAGTGATGTTATCTTCTACCATGCCTATGAAGAAATGCGAGCTTATTTACCTAAAAATTAATATAATTCTTCACAAAATGTCTGTGCTATTACACCACTTGTACTTTTATTTTTCTCAAATCTCACCATTGACAATGTTAAGCATTAATTACAACTGAATTTAGCTATCACAAATGGCAATTGCATCCATTGGGAATCACGATTTCTTCTGATACATTTTTATTTATGAATTTTATTTCCTGAATGTAACTGATTATATTGTTTATTTAAATAAAACCCACAGTATTAATTTAATATCCTAACAATTACTCTACATTATTTTTAAATGCATAAAATGTAGTTTCATAACACTCATCACTAAAGTGTATTTTAAGATAAAAAATGGGAAACGGACCACAATAAAGAGCTTTAATAATTTTATTTGAGCAATATTATATTTTTGGTTGCTATGTTAAAATGTCATTTTAAAATGACCACAGAGCAGCGTTAAAGTAATATGTCAGAATGTTGATTTTAAATGGTCTTATAAGTTTGCAAAGTGAAGGATTTTATGTAGAACTAACCTAACCAGGAAGCAAAAGTTTAACTGAAATTTATACATAGGTATAATCAGATATAGTCATTTCTAAATGACATATAAATTTGGACATCTACAATATGTATTCTACACATTTTATTGACATATACAATATGTAATCTACAAAGGAACGATTAGCAATATGTATACTGATCAACTGCAACAAAAAGCCATAAAAGCGCTAACATAGAGGATATTTCTTTTTCCACCTAAATAGGAATTATTAATTAATGAAAGATTTCATGTATTGTTTCATAAGTTATATTCTTTTATTTAAATAATTTAAAATTGTACTTACAACAGGGCATTTATGCTTATTGTAGTAATAACTTACACAAATGATTATACACAATAATATCTTCAACCATTATTCAAAAATGGTAATTGTGACATTGTTAATTTTTTCCACAATTTTGCTTTCATTCATTGCAGGCAAGAATTTTCTTAGTCAATGATTAGTGATAAATGGTAAAAATCAACTTTATTACAAGCAAATGTTTATTTTATAACATAGATATTTAAATTAGTAAATCACACGAGTTCTTTAATGAAAAGTGTTAACTTTATTGAGAAAAATTTCAGTGCAGAATGCTTACTACTGTGAATAAGTTTTGCATATGTGTCTATCTACCTGTCTTTTATTGCATCATTAGTTTTAATTGCTTTAATCGTATCAAGTTAAACCCATTTGCATATTATCATTGTGTAGAGATATACATTTTAGCACGCAAGTACTTTGAATCACAGACATCTATAATACACAGTCTGTGGGTGATTCTGAAATAGATTTACATATTTATATAGGGAGCCATATTGGGATCACTGGGATAGTTTCCTGAAATAGAAGAACTAATTTCTGTGAGGATATTAAGAAGACAGCTGTCGTGTAATGCTTCCCAAGTAGTTTAAGGTACATAAACAATATTCTGTAATGAACACTCAGATTAGCATATCAGATGAAAGAGTGGAAATTCATCCTGAATAACTTTTAAAGGAAAAACATTTTGAAAAAAATTAAAGAAACAAAGTTTTTTCCTCCTTGTTCCATACTATTATGTTGTTTCAATCTAAAGCTTGAGGGTAATCTGCCAGTACAAGTACCTTCTTAAATGTTGTTGAATCCAATTAAAGTTTTCCAGTGAATTTAGAATAAATGTGAGACCACATTATGATAGTAGATGAATAAGAGAATAAGTAAGAAAAGAATGGCACTAATCTTTTAGTAAAAGTGACCCTCCAGGCAAAAAATAAATAAGTGAAAAAAATCTAAAGGTTTAGGTAGCTGACTATGAGTTTGCTTCATTTACCCTTCTTTTTAAATACATTAAAATTCCAGATATAATTAGTAAGGTGTGTATAATAGCATATATATGTTTTGATGCAAGCCGTAAGAAGAACTTTGGGATCATTGGCCATTGAGAAGTGTGATGGAAATTCACTATCACTGATAAAGGATATCCAGGAGCAAACATCAGATACTAAGGCAATTAGGCAGCAAGACTGGAAGCAGAACAACAGCCGACAGCTAGGCAGTTTGTACACCATACATACAATTTCAGCAAAGGGAGGAAGAGAAGGCTGGAATTCAGTTCTCCCTCCTTTTAACGATCATTATACCCAAACTACAATTGTTTCGATGTAAAAGAGTGATGATTCATTAATTTATTTTCTCAAAAAGCATACATGAATGTATGCAAAGGAGTCTGCAGAGGCGAAGCACAGAAGAAGCATTTTTATTCCAGTTTCACAATAAGCTAAATCACTGCCTAGAAGTTCTTCCTAGAAGCAGAAATGCCTGTGAGTACTTAAATCCTCCAACTTAAAATATGGCAGAATTATTCTAACAGAAATTAAACATGTACTAAGAGAAACCAAGGAGAATCTGTGTCATTGTGCATGGTCCCATGCTTTGCATGTGTTGACCTCTCTAACTCTAACTACAGCGGTTCCATCAAAACCAAACATATCACACTAGAACTTTGAATTACAAAAAGACATAGAAAAACTCACTTCAAAAATATTGCTCCACAATTGAAATACTATAATGTGAGGCAAACAAGAGAGAGCCAAATAAAAGTTAAATACTTAGTTCTTCTTTATAAGTAATCACTCAGAATATACCTAAATAACCAAGTGCATTTACATATTTCTTTTTTACTACAATAAAAATGGAATCGAATGATAAAAAACTGTTTTATTGTTTTTAAATTACTGATTTGGCATCGTATAAATCTACCTTATTAGTACTTTAAAGTTCACTATCAAAAAAAATAAGTTCACTATCTTATAATGAAACTCTGTGTATAAAAATGACAGCTGATAATCATTAAAATTACAGCCACCAAGGCCCAAATGTTGTAAGGAACACTTTTCGCTGCTGGAAGTTTCCATTCCCAGGACTCTCCAAGCAGAGTAGATGCCAGATGCTCCCATGGCAATAAAACTGAATGCCCTTTGTGGTCACAAATTTTTGATGCGATATTCAGTGAAAGAAAGTTACTTTTTCTTTCTTTTTCTACAATAAATAGAACCAGAAACAGTCATAGAAATAGGCGCTGACTTAACTATTTGCATTATTCAAATATTAAATTCCTAAAATCGCAGACAGTTTAAAGATGATTAGAGAGTATTTGAAAGCAAACTTTCACATTATAATACAATTTATTTTGGTATATATATAGTGGCAGGATTTTTTTTTTTTTTTTTTTTTTTTATATAGAGTATTGCTCTGTTACCCAGGTTGGAGTGCAGTGGCACGATCTCAGCTCACTGCAACCTCTGCCTCCTGAGTTCAAGCTATTCTCCTGCCTCGGCTTCCTGAGTAGCTGGGACTACAGGCATGGGCCACCGCACCCGGCTAATTTTTGTATTTTTAGCAGAGACGGGGTTTCACGGTATTAGCCAGGCTGGTCTTGAACTCCTGACCTCGTGACCCACCCGCCTCGGCCTCTCAAAGTGCTGAGATTACAGGTGCCACCACACCCGGACAGGCAAATTATTTTTTTGAATTTACTTAGATACAGGTAATAAGAATTTAGAAGAAGAAACCTGAGGGAGCATATAGGTCAAATACGAGACCTAGATGAGAACACTGTGAAACGGATCAAGTCAATCCAGGAAGTGACAAGATTAGCCATTAATGTTGCTTTCATTGATAAAAATAATTATCCAATATTCATTGGCATTTGCCAGGGACTGGGGTGAGGGGAATTTGGTGAGATGCTATTTAAAGGGTGTAACATTCTAGTTATGCAAGATAAATAAATCCTAGAAATCTACTGTACAACATGGAGCCTATAGATAGTAATACTACATTGTGCTCTTAAAAATTTAAGAGGGTTGATCTCATTTTAGGTGTCGTTACCACAATAAAAAATGTAATTATAGTGTTTGAATATATATACATTTTATCTCACTTCATTTTAAAGCTATTTTCACACCAAGCATAATGTCCTTCCTTCAAGAATATAAAACATTAAATGTCAATTTAATTTATATAATATTCATATGTATAAAAGTATATTATGAATATATAAAACTATTTTAAAGGCCAGCTAAACTTCAGAACATATCATTGGTCAGATGCAATATTCTTAATATATTACATATCACATTCTTCGACTAGCTCATTCTGGTTTTGCTAAAGAGCATAACTTTATTTATATCTGTGCCTATAGAATACTCAGCTTTTCTTTATAAGTAAAGAAAAACTGTCTTTAAATTATTTCCATGCTAGTGACAGTGCCTACAGATTTTCATTAATATATATCCATCTAGATGAGAGAGTAGCTTATAAGAAAGTAATCAGTTTGTGCGTAATTTAAAGGCTTAAGTTGAACCAGTGAAAATATATAATCTAATAATCTTTCTCAAATACAAAATGATCCTTAAAAGAAGAACAAGTTGTGCATAACATTTTAGACTAGACTGGGAAAGAAATGACAGTCGTAGAGCACCGTTTTCCAAAGGCGTTCCCTGAAATGCATACAACCAGTTGTTAACAGAAGAGCAGAATAAAATGCCTCAATGTCAGTAGTTATGTTTTATTCCCACATAAAAATCACAAGGATCATAGTGCATATTAGAATTTTAGTACTTCTGATGAGCCCTACCATAAAAAGGCTGTTTGACTTTGCTAAATTCAGATATTTTAATGGGCTTGCTTAATTACTAATATCCTTAAGAACTGTGTTCTGTGGAGTAAAGTATAAACCTGAAACATGTTCATTTTTAAAAACATCTTTATTGAGATATAATTCATATGCCATACAACCATCCATTATTTAATCAATAATTTTTAGTATATTCAGAATTGTACAACCATCGCCATGGTTTTAGAACATTTTTATCACCCTAAAAGCCAACCTGTATCCATGAACATTTTCCGTTCTCCTTTTCCCCAGCTCTACACAACCACTCTCTACTTTTATTCTCTAAGGATTTGCCTATTTAAGACAATATATATGGAATAATGTTTGCCTATTCAAGAACATACAAATGGAATCATCCAATATGTGGTTATTTATATGTAGCTTCTTTCATTTAGCATAAAGTTTTCAAAGTTTATCCATGATTCTAGCACGTATCAATTATTCATTTCTTCTTCAGGTAGAATACTTTTCCATTGTACGGGAGTACTATATTTTATTTATGCATTCATCAGTTGATAGCATTTAGGCTGCTTTGACTTTTTGTTACGAATAATACTGCGATGAACATTCATGTATATGCTTCACATTTTATCATTTCCCTTAGCTGCATACCTAAGGGAACTGGTATGCAATTCCAGTGGAGTGCTATATTATATGGCAACTTTATGGTCACCTTTTTGAAGTACTGCCAGACTGTTTTCTGAATGGCTGCGTCATTTTATATTTCTAACAATATATGAGGGTTTTGATTTCTCTACATCCTAATGCATATTATCTATCCTTTAAATTATTTCCATGCTAGTGACTGTGCAGTGGATTTTTATGGTTCTTTTGATTTGAAGTTCCATAATGATATTATTTGATAATGATGTTACTTCCATTATTTGAAGTATAATGATATTGAGAGTTTTTTATATGTTTATCGGCCAATTGTATAACCTTTTTTGAAGAAATCTCTTTACATCCTGCCCCACTTTTTAATTGAGTAATTATTAACTTTCCAATATTTTTATTGTGGTAAAATGTACATAACATAAAATTTACCCTCTCAACTATCTTCAAATGTCCAGTCCACTGTCATTAAATATATTCGTACTATTAGGTAACCATAACTGATCACTTTCCATCTCCAAACTCTTTTTTTAGAAAATTGAAACTCTATATTCCTAAAGGTTATACCATTCTGCCTTAAATGTACATTAGCTTATCTTCAATAACACACAAAAAATCCGCTCCTTCAACAACTCCATTCCTACCCCTCTTGGTTGTGGATAACATAAAAGGACTTCTTTATACATTGTATTCCGCAAAACATAAACTAGTAATCCTCTTAAATGCATTCTCTTTTAAATTATATAGAAACAAAATCTAGAGTAACAAATCAGAGTTAAAAATTACAATAGCTTTTAAGGACAAACTTGTTGGCTCACACCTGTAACCCCAGAACTTTGGGAGGCAAAAGTAGGAGAACCACTTGAGCCCAGAAGTTCAAGACCAACCTGGGTAACATTTTTATAGACTCCATGTCCATAAAATGAAAATAAAACAACACTAACTTTTAGACTAATACCTGTTTTTTTAAAATGTATTAGTTTCTTAAATTATGTAGAAAACAAAAATGTACAGTTACAAGCCCTTGTTATAATATTACTAACATTTAAAATTGCCCATATATTTACTTTTACTGAGATTTACATTTCTTCGTATGGATTTGAGTTACTGTCTAGTTTCTTCTCATTTTACCCTGCAGAATTTCCCAAAGCATGTTTTTCAGGTCAGCTATAGTGGAACAAACTCCTTCTTTAATTAACTAAAAATGTTGTAATTTCTCTTTTGTAAGACTTTTTTTTTTTTTTTTTTGAGATGGAGTCTTGCTCTGTTGCCCAGGCTGGAGTGCTCACTGCAAGCTCCGCCTCCCAGGTTCACACCATTCTCCTACCTCAGCCTCCCGAGTAGCTGGGACTACAGGAGCCTGCCACCATGCCAGGTTAATTTTTTGTATTTTTGGTAGAGACGGGGTTTCACCGTGTTAGCCAGGATGATCTCGATCTCCTGACCTCGTGATCTGCCCACCTCAACCTCCCAAAGTGCTGGGATTACAGGAGTGAGCCATCGTGCCTGGTCAAGACTTTTTTTGGGGCATCAAATTTGGTTGACAGTTTTTTTTTCCCTTGTATTTTGAATATGTTGGCCCACTGCCTTCTATCCTCCAAAGTTTTTGATGAGAAATCTACTGATAATCTTATTGAAGATCTCTTGTATGTAACAAGTTGTTTTTCTCTTACTGCCTTCAAGATTCTCTCATTGTCTTTGTCTTTCAAATGTATTATAATGTGTCAAGGTGTGGAATGGTCTCTTTGAGTTAATCTTATTTGAAGTTTGTGGAGCATCTTGGATGTTTATATTTATCTTTCATAAAATTTGGAAAATTTCAGTCAGTATTTCTTCAGATAATCTGTCTGCCTCTTTCTCTCTTCTCATTCTGGGACTACCTGCATGTGTACTTATTCCTCTTGATGATGTCCCACATGTTCCTTAGGCTTTGTTTACTTCTTCAGTATTCTCTTTTCTTGTTATTCTTCTATCTCAATAATTTTTATTGTAAAATCTTTGATTTTGCTGATTCTTTCCTATGCCTGCTTGAATCTGTCTTTGGATCCCTCTTTTCAATTAAAAAAAAAAAGTTTAGTTATTGTAACATTCAGCTTCAGAAATTTTTTCAATTATTTTCAGCTTTTTCAAATCTCTTTATTGATAGTTTCATTTTGCCCATGCATCATTTTGTCTTTTTCTACATCTTTCTTTAGTTCTATGAATATCTTTTAACAGTTATTTTAAAGTTTTTGTATGATAAATTAGCCTGCAGGACATTTTCAGAAATGGTTTATGTTGATTGATTGTTTTTCTTTCAATGGTCATAATTTTCTGTCTTGTATTTTCTTAATTATTTTATTTTGGATTTTTATCTATTTATTTATTTAGACACTGGGTTATGAGACTGGCTAATTTTTGTGTTTTTGGTAAAGATAGGGTTTTGCCATGTTTGCCCAGGCTGGTTTCGAACTCCCGGGCTCAAGTGATCTTCCCACCTCAGCCTCCCAAAGTGCTAGAATTACAGGCATGAGCCAGCACGCCTGGCTCTCTCTTGTAAGTCTTGTAATTTTTTTTTGTTGAAAACTGACATTTGAATCTAATAATGTGGTAACTCTTAAATTTATCTTTCTCTTTCCCCAGAGATTGTTGCTTTTTCTTATTATCTTCATTGTTTTTATTTCTTGATTGTTGTAGGATCTGTATGTCAAATATCAGCCTGTGGTGTAAATTTATGCTTCTCAGTTTTTTCTGGGTTCATACCTTTCCCTGAGCATATGTAGTCACATTTTAATCTCCCTCATATATTCCATTCCTTTTAAATGTCCTAGTGTTTAATGTCTGTCTCTGCACCCCCCACAAAAGAGAGAGAGAGACAGAGAGAGAAATGAAGGAAAGAAAAATGATGCTGGTTCTTTAAATCCTCAAGAAGTCACTTCAGCCTGGAGGGGGAGAAACTGTAACAGTGATAAAAGGGGCAATAACAACGGCTGCCTATCTTCCTGTACCTCTGTGAGATATATACAGCAGCAGTCAAAGATCAGCACACAGGACCTCAAGATTTGGAGGAGGGAGACAGAATCTTTTTGGTCATCCTGGCTCCTGTAAGTTGTGGGCAGGTTTCTCCAGGAACAAGTGCACAGCTGCCTGTCACAGGGCTGGGGAACTAATACTGTGCGAAGAGCTTAAATTGACCAAAATTGCGTTCTTTTGAAGTTGCAAGCCTTTGACAGAGTCCAGAATTCCAAAATAGTTACATCAGACAGAATGATTTTGTCCACGCTATTGTGTAGGTGGGAAGACCAATTCCTCATGCTTCCTACTCTGCTATTTTCCCAGATTTCCCCTGAGGCATTTTAGTAACATAAAATTTCAGAACACATGAAGATGATGAATACTGCAAAGGTATAGAGGTTATCTTTGGTAGCAGAAGCCTATGAGGATACTGTATTAATTCACAAATGTAATATTATTCAAATGATTCATATAAAATATTCAGTGGAAAAAACTTTATGTAATATTTGAAGACCAATTTAGTTACTAAACCATTAAGATATGAAATAGCATCATAACATCTAGAAAAACGGAGAAAATAAGAAAATTACAAATAATAAGAGTTTGGTAAAGAAAGAGTTATAGTCTAAATATATGATAGCAACTTATATATCAAAGAATAACTAAATATCAAAAAGAATATTAAATTAATGATAGAAACAATAGAAATACCCTTTACAATGAAATTCTAAAACCTAAGTGTCATAAAACTATAGAACTGTAATGTGAAAAGTGAGCTTTGACTAACCAAAAGCTACACAATAACACCAGTGTGGGGAAAAGGATTTAAACCATCTCCAAATTTTGCTGTTGTCAAACAATGGAATGCAAAACTTAAAGATGATTTTAAAGTTGGTAATGCAATTATAAATTTTGTATACAAGATAAAAAATAATACTTTTGAAAGAGACAAAAGAGGGAAATATATATTTAACCAGATATGAAAATATATTTGCTGTGCAGAAGCTCTTTAGTTTAATGAGATCCCATTTGTCAATTTTGGCTTTTGCTGCCGTTGCTTTTGGTGTTTTAGACATGAAGTCTTTGCCCATGCCTATGTCCTGAATGGTACTACCTAGGTTTTCCTCTAGGATTTTTATGGTATTAGGTCTAACATTTAAGTCTCTAATCCATCTTGAATTAATTTTCGTATAAGGAGTAAGGAAAGGATCCAGTTTCAGCTTTCTACTTATGGCTAGCCAATTTTCCCAGCACCATTTATTAAATAGGGAATCCTTTCCCCATTTCTTGTTTCTCTCAGGTTTGTCAAAGATCAGATGGCTGTAGATGTGTGGTATTATTTCTGAGGACTCTGTTCTGTTCCATTGGTCTATATCTCTGTTTTGGTACCAGTACCATGCTCTTTTGGTTACTGTAGCCTTGTAGTATAGTTTGAAGTCGGGTAGTGTGATGCCTCCAGCTTTGTTCTTTTGACTTAGGATTGTCTTGGAGATGCGGGCTCTTTTTTGGTTCCATATGAACTTTAAAGCAGTTTTTTCCAATTCTGTGAAGAAAGTCATTGGTAGCTTGATGGGGATGGCATTGAATCTATAAATTACCTTGGGCAGTATGGCCATTTTCACGATATTGATTCTTCCTATCCATGAGCATGGTATGTTCTTCCATTTGTTTGTGTCCTCTTTTATTTCACTGAGCAGTGGTTTGTAGTTCTCCTTGAAGAGGTCCTTTACATCCCTTGTAAGTTGGATTCCTAGGTATTTGATTCTCTTTGAAGCAATTGTGAATGGAAGTTCATTCCTGATTTGGCTCTCTGTTTGTCTGTTACTGGTGTATAAGAATGCTTGTGATTTTTGCACATTAATTTTGTATCCTGAGACTTTGCTGAAGTTGCTTATCAGCTTAAGGAGATTTTGGGCTGAGACAATGGGGTTTTCTAAATATACAATCATGTCATCTGCAAAGAGGGACAATTTGACTTCTTCTTTTCCTAACTGAATACCCTTGATTTCTTTCTCTTGCCTAATTGCCCTAGCCAGAACTTCCAACACTATGTTGAATAGGAGCGGTGAGAGAGGGCATCCCTGTCTTCAGAGTGAACAGGCAACCTACAGAATGGGAGAAAATTTTTGCAATCTACTCATCTGACAAAGGGCTAATATCCAGAACCTACAAAGAACTCAAACAAATTTACAAGAAAAAAACAAACAACCCCATCAAAAAGTGGGCAAAGGATATGAACAGACATTTCTCAAAAGAAGACATTCATACAGCCAACAGACACATGAAAAAATGCTCATCATCACTGGCCATCAGAGAAATGCAAATCAAAACCACAATGAGATACCATCTCACACCAGTTAGAATGGCGATCATTAAAAAGTCAGGAAACAACAGGTGCTGGAGAGGATGTGGAGAAATAGGAACACTTTTACACTGTTGGTGGGATTGTAAACTAGTTCAACCATTATGGAAAACAGTATGGCGATTCCTCAAGGATCTAGAACTAGATGTACCATATGACCCAGCCATCCCATTACTGGGTATATACCCAAAGGATTATAAATTATGCTGCTATAAAGACACATGCACACGTATGTTTATTGCGGCACTATTCACAATAGCAAAGACTTGGAATCAACCCAAATGTCCATCAGTGACAGACTGGATTAAGAAAATGTGGCACATATACACCATGGAATGCTATGCAGCCATAAAAAAGGATGAGTTTGTGTCCTTTGTAGGGACATGGATGCAGCTGGAAACCATCATTCTTAGCAAACTATCGCAAGAACAGAAAACCAAACACCGCATGTTCTCACTCATAGGTGGGAACTGAACAATGAGATCACTTGGACTCGGGAAGGGGAACATCACACACCGGGGCCTATCATGGGGAGGGGGGAGAGGGGAGGGATTGCATTGGGAGTTATACCTGATGTAAATGACGAGTTGATGGGTGCTGACGAGTTGATGGGTGCAGCACACCAACATGGCACAAGTATACATATGTAACAAACCTGCACGTTATGCACATGTACCCTAGAACTTAAAGTATAATAATAATAAATAAATTAAAAATATATATATATATTTAAGACAAAAATAATTTATACTTAAAAATATATGATGTATTTATCTAAACATAGCAGTATAAAATCTTATGATACTATATATATTATTTAAAACAGTAAAATGAAAATCACTGATGTGAAAAATGGAAAAATATAAGAAACAAATAGTAAAAAATCTATTAAAACTCATATCTATTAGGATAATCGTAACAGCCTATGGTGAAGTGAATTCAGATCTAGTATTAAGTAAAATATAAAAGCAAACAAAACAACAAATATCAACCTAGAAATTTTGTAAAATATTTGATTATATTAAATTGCTTAATGGAGTTTTACTTTCAATCACACCATCTGTAGAAATGAGAAAATTAAATATTTAGAAAATGATTTACAACAATTTTCTATTCATCAAAAGATGAAGGGATAAAGTATGGTATACTCATAAAATGGAATACCATTCAGCCACCGAAAGAACTGAAGGGTTGATACACGCTACAACTTGGATCAGTCTTTAAGACATTATGCTAAACAAAAAACGCTACTTACAAAAGTTCAAAAATTATATGAGTCCATTGATAGGAAAGTCCAGAATAGGGTAACCTATGTAGAAATAAAACATATTAGTGAGTGCTTAAGCCTGGGAACAAGAGATTTTATGGGGTAATAATAGAGAGGTGGAGGGTTTATTCTGAGATAATGAAAATATTCTAATAATAACTATCATGATAACTGTACATATCTGTGAGTATATAAAAGACAATTTAATTGTAGTTATTTCCAGAAAATTCAGTTTATTTATCTTTTCATACATAATTCTTCTTTTAAATACCTTTAAAATTGACCAATAATAGTTGTGTGTATTTCCTGTGTACAAATGTTTGGAATATATTTACATTGGGGAATGGTTACTCTGAAGTTACATATGTGGGGTGTGTGTGTGTGTGTGTGTGTGTGTGTGTTTGTGTGTATGTGTAGTGAGAGAACTTAAAATCTACTCTCAGAAATGTTTGAGAATACAATACATTGTTATTAACTATAGCACCATCTTGTACAATAGCTCTTTTAAATTTATTACTCCCACCTAACTGAAATTTTGTATATTTTGACTAACCTCTCCTCAAACTTTTCACCGCATATCCCCAACTCAAGCTCCTGGAAATCACCATTCTACTCACTGCTTCTCCGAGTTCAACATTTTCACATTATGCATATAAGTGAGACTATGTGATATCTGTCTTTCTATGCCTGGCTTATTTCACTTAACATGATGTCCTCCCATCCACTGATGGACACTTAGTTTGCATTCATATCTTGGCTATTGTGAATAACGCTGCAATAAACATTAGAGTGTCGCAATTACTTCTACATACTGCCCCATTTCCTTTGTATGTGTACCCAGTAGTGAGATATTTGGGTCATATGGTAGTCCTATTTTTAATTTTTTGAGAAAATTCCCTGGCAGTACTAATTTGCAATTCTACCAACAGTGTGCAAAGGTTCCCTTTTATCCATATGCTCACTGGCGCTTTTTATCTTTTGTCTTTTTGATAATAGCTATTCTAACCAGTGTGAGATAAAATCTCATTTTGGTTTCAATTTCTACTTCTCTGATGATTAGCGATATTGAGCATTTTTTCATATAATAGTTCACTGTGTGTATGTATACATATGTGTGTAATATATGTAATATTTGAAGACTAATATATGTAAATATTTCAATGTTTAGTTATTGAATCATGTTAACTTCTTCAAATAAACCTCTGTGTGAAAGAAAAGTCTGACTTTTTGATCTTATCAAGACACTAAATAAATGTCTCGCCCCAACCTGGGCTTTCTTGCCAAAGCACACTTTCCTGATGATGAACCTCCTAATTTTATCATCTTTTGCATTCTGCACAAGCTGACAATTTTCAAAATTATGAAGTTCAGTTTCCCTTTTGTTTGTTATCTCAATGTATCTCCTTCCTTAGTATTAACTATAAGCAGCAAAAAGAAGCAAAGCCACTCCTTCAAAACTTTGTGTGGAAATGTCCTCAGTTGTATATCCAACTTTATCCTTTCTCTTCTATAAAGATAATGGCTATAAGGTCATATGAATTGTTGAAGTATTTAAGAAAATATTAGATCGTGTTGCTTTCAGAGGACTGGGGAGATCGCCCTGAAAGGAGGCTACATTTAGTTTCTTAACAGAGTTTCCAAAAGACAAATTTCACTATTTATATTCAACATGTGGAACGTTATCCCTATGAAAGAAATCCTCCAATTAGAAAAGGCAGTACAAAATCTATCCCATGTTAGCTGAAACAATCAGTGACTCTACCTCAACTGTGGAAGGCATTCTGGTTAGGCTGAATACACTGGGGAGAATACATTCTACTCGATAATATTTTCCACATGAGGATGTTTTTCAGTCTTTAATGCAGTTTTTTTTTAATTTTTCCTAAATACTGCTAGCACACCTACATTTTTCCATTTCAGATTGACTTTGCTATATGTATTCAATTATGCTCCATTTAAAGTAATATATTGTATAGTTTACCTGTGTAATACCAGTTTACCTGTGTAATCCCAAATGTATGACACAATGCATTGTAAAATATGCTCTCAGTAAATCATTTTTAATAAATGTCGGCAAATGAAATTTTGTGTCATATTTTAATTGAAGTTTCAAAAGCTCATTCGGAGATTTTATTGAAGAAAAAGGCAATTGGGAGTCCACTGAAGACTTTGTGAGCAGAACAGGTATGTAGTCAGACATAAAATGTAGTAAGATTAATTTGAAAGAGGTTTTTATACTGCATTGGAGCATGAGACAATTCATTCTGTTAAAAGACTGTTTCAATAATCCAAGTGGTAGATGTGATGGAGCTAATCCTAGGGGGCTGATAGTCATTACAGAAAAGAAGTAAGACATCACTTGGAAATGCTCCATGGAAACAACAACAAAAAAAGAATGTTAAAAATGCCATGATCATATATTGAGAAGAAAATAAGGGCTTATTTGTTTTTTTAAACTAGAGCTATTATGCCTTTTATTTCTTAAAACTAATGGTTAGTAATCATAGCATACAAACTAAATATATGATTTAAAAATGGTTAACAATTTACCTCTGTATTAACAGAAAAGTTGTTTAAATCATTTAATTTTTAAATTTTTTTGTGCATAGGCAAACATAAAATCTTCATTGTAGTATTCACTGAATTTCTTAAAACTAACAAGATAGTTAACAATAAATATTCTTAATACACAAATGAGTTAGTTCTATGGAGTTTTAAAGAAATACCTATCATCATACTCTTGATATAAAAGTATAAACCTAATGATAATTTCTGTAGTACATGGCTATTTAAGCAGCATTTAAATGTTGTTTATATTCTGCTACTCTTTTATAAGGATAACATTTAACTTGTTTTTGTGGGGGTTTTTTTGGTGGTTTTTTTTTTTTTTTTTTTTGAGATGGAGTCTCACTCCGTCGCCCGGGCTGGAGTGCGGTGGCGTGATCTCGGCTCACTGCAACCTCCGCCTCCCAAGCTCAAGCCATTCTCCTGCCTCAGCATACCGAGGAGTCGGGATTACAGGTGCCCGCTACCATGCCCGGCTAATTTTTGAATTTTTAGTAGAGAGGGGATTTCACCATGTTGGCCAACCTGGTTAATCAGTAAGTGTGGGCTGGGCATGGTGGCTCACGCCTGTAATCCCAGCACTTTGGTAGGCCGACGAGGCAGGTGGATCAAGAGGTCAGGAAATAGAGACCATCCTGGCTAACACGGTGAAACCCCGTCTCTAGTAAAAAGACAAAAAATTACCCGGGCGAGGTGGCGGGCGCCTGTAGTCCCAGCTACTCAGGAGGCTGAGGCAGGAGAAGGGCCTGAACCCGGGAGGCGCAGCTTGCAGTGAGCCGAGATCGCCGCCACTGCACTCCAGCCTGGGCGACAGAGCGAGACTCTGTCTCAAAGTAAAGTAAAAATAAAAATCAAAAAACTCTAAGTGTGATTATCTAAAGAAAATGTTATTGGAAAGACAATTCTTTTCTATATGTGGTACATTCAATGTTTTTCAAAGGTGTTCATGACTGTTACCTTGAAGTTGGCTGTGAATTCTCTATAAACTCATTGAAATTATATGTATAAGTTTGAGTATGTATTAATGTTACTGTTTATGCAGGTAATTTTTTAACATTCTTTTACTTTTAAACACCTACAATATAAGAGTTAAGAATCACCATGTTTTAGTAATATATATTCAAAAATAAATATTAGAATTCTAAAAGTTTTTATCATGTACCTTGTGTATTCTAGTCTATGTTATATTAACAGATACAAATTTCAAGGAGTATAAATGAGCTCAGTAGTTGCAAATGGAAAGGCATTTGATTCAAATGAAGCATATAATTTAAAAATTAACATCAATACACTGGCAAACTATTCATAAAAATATATACATAATAAAAATGTTTTACTGTTTATTATATAAGTAATCTGAAAGAAGGTAGAAATTAAGTGGGCATAAAAGGCTAGAATTTATGTTGGCATTAAACAGTGAGTGATTGTGTGTACTTTTACTGGAAATGACTCATCTGTATTCTTAAGTACAATGTCCTATATACAAGGGCCTTGACTTAAATAAAACATAAGTTAAAAATTAACACCAGTAGAAAAGCAAACTATTAATAAAAATCTGTATGCATAAGTTTTTTTTAGTGTTTAGTAAAGAAGTGATCTGAGAGAAGGCAGGAAATAAGTGGGCATAAAAGCTTAGAATTATGTTTGTATTAAAAATTGCACATACTTTTCCTGGGAATGACTGATCTTAGCTATCAAGAGCTTATTTTTAAATTTCTAAGAATTTTATAAGTTGGTTGTTAAACACGGGCATTATTAAAAATTAATGTATGTATAAAGAAATAAAATGTATCAAAAACCAATGTAATAAATACAAGCTATTGCTTTCTCATTATTTTATTAAATTTAACTCTTATCTATGTTCTCGATTTTTTTCTTCGGTTTACTGTATTGATATGGTAGAGAGGCTAACAATTACGTATTACTGTTAATCTCTTCCCAATTCAATGTTCAGATACGTCGCATAGACAGTGTTATGGGCTGACTAACATTCCCCCCAAATTTATACATTAAGTTCTAACACCAGTACCTCACAATGTGACCATATTAGTGATAGGGTCTTTAAAGAATAATTCAAGTTATAATGAGGTTATTAGGGTGACCCCTAATCCAGTATGACTGGTGTCCTTATAAAAATGAAACATCTGGACACAGAGACATGTATAGAGAAAAGATGATGTGAAGACAACTAAAGGAGAAGATGACCATCTACAAGCCCAAAGAGAAAGACCAAGAACAGAGATTTCCCTCAGGGTCCTCGGAAGGAATAAACACTGGTTACACCTTGATTTTAGACTTTTAAGACTCAAGAAATGTAAGACAATAAATTTCTGTTTTTCAAGCCACCCAGTTTGTGGTACTTTGTTATGGTAGCTTATATTAATTCGTTCTTGCACTACTATAATGTCATATCTGAGACTGAGTAACTTACAAGGAAAAGAGATTTAATTGGCCCACAGTTCTGCAGGCTGTAAAGGAAACACAGTAGCTTCTGCTTCTGGGGAAGCCTCAAGAAGCTTCCAATCATGGGAGAAGGCAGGAGCAGGAGCAAGAGAGAATAAGGGGTGAGGTGCTGCACACTTTCAAACAACCAGATCTCACAAGAACTTACTCACTACGACAAGAACAGCACTAAGAGAATGGTGCTAAAGCATTCATGAGAAATCCACTCCTATTAATCCAGCCACCTCCCAGAAGGCCTCAACTCCAACACTGGGGTTGACAATTCAATATGACATATTGAAATCAAATTCTAGGAAACTAACAGAAGAAACTTGTAATTTGCAGTGGTAGGTTTCACATCGCAGGAATTGGCAAAGGCTGCATATTGTGTCTTTTGTTCCTGTATAGTATGTTGGTAAACATTTACCAGCATGCCACTGTGGGTATGTGTATGTGTGTGTTTCTGTGTATGTCATTTACAAGAACTATGAAACATTTTACTATTGTGGATGACTACTCTTCCCTCCACGAAGGCCTGTCATATAAAGCAGCTTTTAATTTTCAAATAATTTGTCTCTGGTGTAATAAACCTTCATGATGCATTTTCATTAAAAATTTTAGCAATACATAATAATTGTACATACTTATCGGGTATATGAGATATTTTCATACAAGCATATGATGTGCAGTAATCAAATTTGGGTAACAACTGGGATATTTGTCACCTCGAATATTTATCATTTATGTTGGGAACATTTCAACTTTTCTAGCTATTGTGAAATATACAATAAATTATTAACTCTAATTGCCCTATTTTAAAGAATACTAGTTCTTATTGCTTACATAAAATTGCATTTTCATATTCATAAACTAAACCTGTTAATTCCCACTCCTCTCTACCCTTCCTAGCCTCTGGTTACAATAGTTGTATTCACTACCTCCATGACATCAATTATGTTTTTAGTTTCTGAGGATGAAAAGATAGGGAAAGTGTTCGTATACTGTTGGTGGAAATGCAGATGAGTACAATCAACCACGAAAGTTTCTCAAAAAAATAAAAATATAATTGTTATATGATCCATCAATCCTACTGATGAGTATATATCCAAAAGTAAGGAAATCAGTATATATTTGCACACCCCCATGTTTATTGCAGCATTACTCACAATAACCAAGATATGGAATCAGCCTAAGTGTCCATCAACTGATAAACAGATAACATATATTTTTCAAAACTAGAAAACTACTCTTCCACGAGTAGGCGATTACAGAGGCAGATAAAAATGTTCGTCTTGAACTTGGCCAGATTACATAAACATATGAGATAAAAGCGGGTCTATGAACTGATCAATTAGGTTGAATGAGGGAAAAGTATGCAAGTAGCATGTCAATCAGAGAGACATGGCAACCTCTGACAATCTTAATGTCGAGCATGTCTACGTGTAGAAAGTTATGAGTCATCCTCTGCCTAAAGAACATTCTTATATAATTGAGAAAAAATTTCCAACACTGTAAGTTATTATGGTGCTGGTGAAGAGGGTGCAGGGTGATTCTTGTTATCTACATAATAAAGCTTACTTGGATCACCCTCCTCAACAGCATGGTCAGTCTATGACAACATATGCCTGTTACATGTTGTATGGAGAAAACTTGCTGTGCACCTCAGTGACATCAGAGATATCACAAAATAAAAGTATTTACTAATGAATTTAGTCCTCATTAAATCAGCCTATATTTATCATTTACCTTTATCCCAGCCTACTATCTCAATTTATTAGCCTCACTTTCTCTCTAATTATCCACAGTAAAAAATACATTGTAATGAAATAATGCAATTACCTCTGAAATGAGATTGTGAGATCTGCAAGAGATGAAAGCCTTCTTAGAACTCATGGTAAGTTTCTCAAATCTCACACAAAACTATTGACATGTGAGGATCTGGTAGTGTTTGACTAGGAAAGTGTGAAAGAAGTAAACAATGGAAATGCATATGCTTTTATCTCTTCACTAGAGAATGAATTAAATACCAACAGAAATTCATGAAGTGCTAACTTTAAATAATACACTTTAAATTTAATGCAAAAGACAAATATGAGATAGATGCTTTTATGTCATTCCTTCTTTAAAAAATCAACACTTGCATGTGTTTCTTTTCAGGAAAGATGAAATATAATTTTACTGAAAATAAATGAAATAAAATGTATCAAGGTTTATTTTTCAGGGTAAGAAGACACAGTCCCATAAAATAAAAACTATCTCTTTTTGATGGATTAAAGTGGTGTTTACCAATTATAAATCTCGTAGGGCATTTCACATTAAATTTGTGCAAAACTAAATTCTTTATTTCTATATGAAGAAAAGCGGTATCCTTTCCCAAACGTATCCCTTTCTGTGAATAGTAATTCAATTATGTCAATTGTACAGATTAAAATTTAACTGTATTAGTTGGTCTTTTTTTTACATCCCTCCATGATCAATCTACTAGCAATTTCTCTTGGCTGTGTATTTGAAATAGATACAACTAAGTTCTGAAATGTTTATTCTGTCATTCTAATTCAAGTTGCCATTACTCATCACTCAGAAAATAGTAACAACTTCCAAACTGGTCTCACTGCTTCTACTTTTGCCTGTTTAAATTAGTCTTTACTCATTAGCCAAAGCGATACTTTTAAAACTGAAGTAACACTTTTCTACTCCTATCCTCCCAATGATTTACATTTCACTCAACAAAACATCAGAAGTCTTCATTATGCAGTATATGGCTCTACAGGATATAGTTACCAGTCACACTTGTTATCATCTCTGACCTCCTCACCTTCCATTCTCATTCATTCACACCCCTTTTCCAACTCTGCCTTCTTTGTACTTCTTGGATTTTTCAAACGCACCCATTGTGCATTTTAGGTCTTGCTATTTCTTGTCCTGGAATGTTCTCTCCGTCTCTATATGGGAGTCGTTATTGTCTCATTTTATTTAGCTCTTTGTTCAACTGTCTTTTTGTTTTGTTTTGTTTTGTTTTGAGACGGAGTCTCCCTCTGTCACCCAGGCTGGAGCGCAGTGGTGCGATCTCGGCTCACTGCAACCTCCACCTCCCGGGTTCACGCCATTCTCCTGCTTCAGCCTCCCAAGTAGCTGGGACTACAGGCGCCCGCCACCACGTCCTGTTAATTTTTTGTCTTTTTAGTAGAGACGGGGTTTCACCGTGTTAGTCAGGATGGTCTCGATCTCCTGACCTCATGATCCGCCCGCCTCGGCCTCCCAAAGTGCTGGGTTACAGGCGTGAGCTACCGAGCCCGGCCAACTGTCTTCTTATCTAAGATGACTTCACTGATTGTTATGACTCAAATAACCCCTCCCCATAAAGTGCCTCTTTCATGATAACACTTCGTTTTTATTCTTCATGGTTAGCATTATCAACAAGGTATTTATTAACTTGTTTGTTGTCCCTTTTCCAAAGGTAAGTACCTTTTTTTTGCTCAACACCATTTAAATCACACCTAGTATTTAGTATACACTCAGTAAACATTTGTCTTCTAAAACGAATATATTAAAGGCAATGAGTGAGATGGCATGGGCAGGGAGCTTAACGTTACCAGATGCTAGCAGTCAAAATTTAAGTGTGGGCTATTCAACTTATTGTCCCTAATATGCATACCAACAGTGAGGAATGCTTAGGATTGCTCATAGATCTAGAAATCTGCGAGGCTCTTCAATATATGCCTAACTGTTTAAAACGTATTACTGTGGATCTTATAATGAATACAGTCACTATATGCTTAAGTCAGAACTATGAGATAATCTTGGTAGTAGAAATGATAAAATAGTGCTAGCAAAACAACAAATATAGATGCCATTTATTATTTGCCATAAAACCTATATCGATTTTAGCTTGTTACATATGTTATCTTGTCATGCAATACCCTCTTTAAAATTACCGTAAAATCATACATTTTAAAAATGAGCAAATTGATTTAGAGGAATCCAGAAATATGCTCAAAGTTATGCTCTAATGTTTAAAAGCCCCGATGTAAACCCTAGGCCACTTGACTCTAAAACCTTTACAATGCCGTATTTGCCAGCATGACATGAAAGCATCTATTCCATATTTGCCATTTGCATCAACATTTCTTTAAAAGTTATTTCAAAGCTTCATTGAATTTTCTAGGTATTTAGTTCATTCTCTACTGAGCAACTCCTATGCATTTGCAAGGCCTTTTGTTCCTTTTTTCATAGTAACTAGTCAAACACTGCCAAATCCTCACAAGTCAATAACTTTGTGTGAGATTTGAGAAGCTTATCATGATTTCTATGGAATCCTACATCTCTTGAGAATCTTACAAACTTATTTCATATGTAGCTGCATTATTTCATTGTGTTGTATTTGTTGCTGTTGATAACTGGGGAAAAAGTGAGGCTAATAAATTGAGATAGTAGGCTAGAATAAAGGCAAATAATAAATACAGGTTAATTTTATAAGGACTCAATCCCTTAGCAAATAATTTTATTTCACGATGGATTAGTTGTCAGTCTAATGAGGATCTAAGGTACCTTCAAGCAAGACAGGATAGGTACATTTGGTGAGATGACTTTTAGATAATGAGACAAATTTTATGTCTTGTATATCAATTTTTATGAAGCTTACAGTCGATAATGTTGAATAACTGATATATGATTTAAGGACATGAGATATCAGTGAAAATTTGTTTCATGTGTTAAATTTTTCCTCCCCTTTTTAAAAACTACTCTAAACCTTAATTTCAAAGGATTTATGTTCTTTTGGTACATATATCTGGAAGACCAAAAACAGTGTAAGTGCTCACTGGTCTTTATTTATACAGAAGTAAGTTTACCTAAGATAAGACTTTAAGGAATTAAGTAAGCATAGGGAAACATTTGCCTCTGAAAATAACCTCGGAGACATTCTTGAAAATATGCCAATATTTATAGTTTGTAAAATCATCCATTTTAATATACAATGACGGTTTCAGATGTCACAATCACGAGACAAAAATAAATAGTCTTCGATTTTCTAAAACATTTTGCCAGGGCCAAGATCAGGGAAATACTATAAGGTGCAAATAATTTAAAATGCAGTTCCAAATGAATTGCCTGCAACAAATAAAATGCAGAAGGTATTTAGCTCATGTTATGTCAGGTTGAGACATATTTTCTTTAGCATCAAAAGGACTCCACTGGTTAGAAAATAGGAATGCCTATTACATCCGGGAGAAGTACACATAAACCTGTCCTGTTTCATAACTACCTAGAGAGTGGAACATATATATGTACATTAACTGCTGGGAACACTTCAGATGAAAAATTGTATCTTTGTTATAAATTAAAAAAGAGCAAGTGAGAGAGAAAGATGTAGAGAGAGAGAGAAAGAAAGAAGTAAAAATAACGTAAGGTTCTGTGAAAATAACCTACTGCAAATGAGTAGGGGAGATTTTCCTTAAGGGAATAAAAAAATCATAGAGAAAATGTGTTAAAATGTTTTTTGTAGATTCATAATAGATAGATAGATATTTAATTATACAGTAAACTCTATGACAAAATCTCTACTATGTTCTAGGAATCAAAAGATAAAACTTAGTTTATGTCCTTAAGGATTTAACAAGTGAGTGAAGGAAAGAGGACAAATCAACCTGTAATTGTATTAAGATGTGTTGTATTAATTAACAACTGCTGCATGGTACCTTATAAAAATACAGAGAAAGGGAAATTTCATGGCAGATTTTTGGTGTCAGTGCATTTTTAAAATGCATAGTTCCCTGGAGACAAAATATTTAATGACAAGGGGAAACAACTGATATGTAGCTGAAAGTGCCTATGTGTTTAAAGAGAATCGGATAAAGTATAATTTGAGGAAACTAAAATTACAGAAGCAGAGTAATATTCCTCAAGGATTAGCATTACAGAAACAATTCTGAGAATATGCCAAAATTCAGGGAAGCTGGGAAAAGCATGGTTACAATTAAAATAAAATCCACCAAAGGCAGACAGTAGAGAGTACAGATGAAACCTGCTGAAGCTTAGTAAAGATACAGGAAATTTGGGGGAAATATAATTTGAAAAACTATATTCCAAGAAAAGTCAATAGTATAAAAATATTAAAAACAAATCAACATAGCATTTATATCAAGAAAGCAAAAAAAAAGGAAAACAAAATTAACTAAAAATGGGTAATATATTCAGGTTATGAATATATTAACTAAAAATAAGTTAACATTAATAAAAAGGGTGAAGAAATACCTAAAAATAGAATTCCTAGAAATTCATAATGTTAAAGAAAATACATTTGAAAAGCATATCATCTAATAAATGGGCAAAAACTTGGACAGACAGTTGACAAATGAATGCATTCAAATATTTAATAAATATATAAAATTCAACAAAGTCATTTGTTAGAGAAAATAGAGCTCAAAAATAAAACAATAGAGATATGATCAATTTACTTTTGATTAAGATGCAAAAGCAATTCAATGGAGAATGGACAGACTGTTCAAGAAATGATGCTGGAATAACAAGATGTCTTAATTCTAAAAAAAAAAAAAATAGAAAAAAATGATCTTTGGCGTATACATTACAACTTTTACAAAAACTGACTCAAATTAGACCATAGACCTACATGTAAAACCAACAAACTAACTATAAGATTTCTAGAAAGAAAAAAAAACACACAAGAAAATCTGCATGATCTTGGGTTTAGCAATAAATTTACATGATTCATAATTTATTGAATGACAAATTAGACTTTATCAAAATTAAAAGTTTTTGTCTGTGAAAGATGTTTAAAACAACAAAATGTGAGCCAAGTCCTCGGTGAATCATTGCAACACACATATCTGACAAAGGACTTATATCCAGAAGATATATAAAGAACCCTTAACATTTAATAATTTAAAAAAATTTTTTAACAATGATTCATCAAAAAGATGAAACAAGATACTTCATCAAATAATATATATGATGGCAAATAATCACAGAGATAGATGTTCAGCATCATTGTTTATCAGCAAAACAAAATTTAAAAAAGCAACAAGGTAACCTACAAAATGGTCAGAGAAATGCAAATAGAAGCCACAATGATAGTCTAACACATTCACAATGAAATGGCTAAAATGGAACAAACAAACAACTAAACAAATACGTAAATGACAGTGACAAACAATATTAAATATTTGAAGATGTGGACCATCTAAGATGTTATTCATCGACTGTGGAAGAGTAAATTGGTACAATCACTCATGAAAGCTTGTGAAAGTGTTCCTTAAATTAAATGTACACATATACTATAACCAAGAAATTCTACTCATATATGAACAATCTCACATATGTGTGGGTTTGTGTATGCATTTTTGTCTACCTATCTGACCTTTGATTTTTCTCTGATACGCATGTGCAATAATTTCCAAAGTAGCATTATTTATAATTTTTCCAAAACTGAAAACACCATGTATTAGGGCTCTCTAGGGGGACAGAATTAATGGAATAAATATTTATATGAAGGGAGATTATTAATTCACATGATCACAAAGTCCCACAACAGGCCATCTGCAAGCTCAGGAGCAGGAAGAGCGAAGAACTTGCAGTCCGATGTTTAAGTGTAGGAAGCATCCAGCACGGGAGAAAGATGTAGGCTGGGAGGCTAGGCCAGTCTCTCTTTTCACATTTTTCTGCCTGTTTATATTCTAGCCACGCTGGCAGCTGACTAGATTGTACTCACCCAGATTAAGGGTGGGTCTGCCTTTCCCAGCCCACTGACTCAAATGTTAATCTCCTTTGGCAACACCCCTACAGACGCATCCAGGATCAATACTTTGTATCCTTCTGTCCAGTCAAGTTGACACTCAGTATTAACCATCACAAATCCACTCCTTGTAAACTTGAACCCATACACATCTCCTGAAATCACACATAATCTTCAAATAAAGACAACAATAAGGTCAGAATTATGCCTCACATAATACAACTATCCTTTGTACAACCGGAAATGCACCAATCCCCAAACCAAATATTTTTACAGAAAGTTAACAATACTTAAATGCTGATTTAAAGTTAATAAATGTATGTCACATGATAAAGGAAAATAAAATGAAGATATATTCTTAGTACAAGTGGATAAACGCACAAACGTATTTTTAACAAAAGAAGGAGGAAATACTCATGAAAATTACAGTCCTCATTTCTGCAACTAGTCATGTGGTCGTAGCTGCTATTGATGACTACCTTCTTCTACTACCCATTCTGTATTCCTGTTGCCTTCATCAGGCACCTCAGCAGGTCGTGGTTTTTTCCTGTGGAGTGACCTAAACCTTCATTCCTGAAGGGTCTGGGTCATTTGTAGTCCTGCCTGGAATGGGTTGTTGTAGTTTCCCACTGATATAAATCACAGGGCATGGTAATACTAAGAGACACCGTAAAGGATTGCCTCTATTCAATGCATACTCTTCCTTACCTCCATTATGGAGTAGTAGACTGATTTCATCTTTATAGTCTGGCTCAATTACCCCAGCCAACACTGTAACTTCCCTTCTTAGACTGTTGACTTAAAAGTAGGAGGAGCCCAAAGTGTCCAGGTGGCCATCTTAACTTCCAGTTTAATGGAATCCCTGTTGTGTCTCCTGGTGTCAGCGTTCCTCCCTCTGGAACAAAGACCTCTAGGCCAGCAGAACATAATGCATTGGGAACAGGAATCACACATTTCGCTAGTGGATCACTATGGGAGATGGTGAGTTGTGCCACTTCCAGTTCTAACCCCTTGATTTCCAGACCCATGAATCCTGGCTATGGGAGAAACAGTACCATATACTGGACATTGATTCAGATCACACACAGCCTTCTTGAGAACTTTGCCCCAGCCCTGAAAAGCATTGTCATCTAGTTGGCATTGTAGTTGTGGCTTCCAAAGGCCATTCCACCGTTCTATCCATCCAGCTGCTTCAGGATGATGGGAAACATGGTAAGACCACTGAATTCCACGAGCATGAGCCCACTGATACACTTCTTTGGCCATAACATGAGCGCCTTTGTCAAATCCAATGCTGTGTGGAATATCAAGACAGTGGATAAGGTGTTTCCATGAGTGCAGGGATGGTAGTCTTCTCAGAAGCATTGCGTGCAAAAGAGGCAAACCCATATCTGGAGTGTCTATTCCAGCAGGGACAAACCTCTGCCCTTTCCATAATGGAAGAGGTCCAATATAATCAACCTGCCACCAGGTAGTGGGTGGATCACCCCAAGGAATGGTGCCATATTGAAGGCTCAGTATTGATCTCTGCTGCTGCAAAATTGTGCACTCAGCAGTGGCTGTAGCCAGGTCAGCCCCGGTGTGTGGAAGTCCATTCTGCTGAGCCCGTGGATAACCTCCATCCCTGCCACCATGGCCACTTTGTTCATGGCTCCTTGGGCAATGACAGGGGTGGCTGGGGAAAGAGGCTGAGTGGAGTCCACATAATGGGTCATCCTATCCACTTGATTATTAAAATTCTCCTCTGCTCAGGTCACTTCTTGGTGAGCACTAACATGGGATACAAGTATCTTCATGGCTTTTGACCACTCAAAGAGGTCCATCCACATACCTCTTCCCCAAATTACTTTGTCACCAATTTTCTAATCATGCTTTTTCCAAGTCTCTGACCATTTCCCCAAACCATGGCTACAGCCCATCAAACAGTACATAATCGCATATCTGACCATTTCTCCTTCCATGTAAAGTGCATAACCAGGTGCACTGGTCAAAGTTCGGCCTGCTGGGAAGACTTCCCTTCACTGCTGTCCTGCATGAATGTCCTAGAAAGGGGCGGTAGTGCTGCCACTGTCCACTTTTGCGTGGTGCCTGCATATCCTGCAAAGCCATCTGTGAACTAGGCCCTAGTCTTCTCTTTCTTTATCAACTGATCATAGGGAACTCGCCATGAGGCCATCGGTGCTGGCTGGGGGAGAGAAGGCAGGTGGCAGGAGTGGAGACCACGGGCATTTGAGCCACTTCCTCATGTAACTTACTTGTGCCTTCAGGACATGCTCAAACCAGGTCAGGCATGTACCGCTTCCATTTGATGATGGAATGCTGTTGTGCACAACCACTTAATGGCTGGATGGGTCAGGAAGCACCCGGTTCATGACAGGCAGTTCAGGTCATATGGTGACTTGATGACCCATAGTCAAACCGTTTCCACCAAAGCCCAGTAACAGGCCAAGAGCTGTCTCTCAAAAAGAGAGTAGTTATCTGCAGAATGTGGCAGGGCTTTGCTCCAAAATCCTAGAGGCCTCCGCTGTGATTCACCTATTGGGGGCCAGCCAAAGACTCCAAACAGCATCCCTATCTACCACAGACACATCAAGCACTCTTGGATCTGCTGGGTCACATTGCCCAAGTGGCAGAGCAGCTTGCGCAGCAGCCTGGGCCTGTTGCAGAGCCTTCTCCTGTTCTGGACCCCGTTCAAAACTGGCAGCCTTTCAGGTTACTCAATAAATGGGCCAGAGTAACGCATCTAAAAGAGGAATGTGTTACCTCCAAAATCCAAACAGGCCTTCTAGGCATTGTGCCTCTTCCTTGGTTGTGGGAGGAGATAAACGCAGCAAGTTATCCTTCACCTTAAAAGGAATATTTCCACAGGCCCCACAGCACTGTACCTCTAGAAATTTTGCTGAGGTAGAAGGTCTCTTAATTTCAGTCAGATTTATTTCCCATCCACTGGCACACAAATGTCTCCTCAATAAGTCCAGTGTGTTTGCTACTTTTTGCTCACTGGATCCAATCAGCATAATGTCTTCTATGTAATGGACCAGTGTGATATCTTGTAAAAGTAAAAAGCGATCAAGGTCTCTCTGAATAAGATTATGACACAAAGCCTGAGAGTCGATATACCCCTGAGGTAGGACAGTAAAGGTATATTGCTGGCCTTGCCAGCTGAATGCTAATTGCTTCTGGTGGGTTAATGGACAGGAGTGGAGATAAAGGCAATTGCCAAGTCAGTGGCTGCATACCAGGTGGCAGGAGATGAGTTAATTTACTCAAGCAATGAAACCACATCTGGTGCAGCAGCTGCAACTGGAGTCACCCGTTAGTTAAGCTTATGTTAATCCACTGTTATTCTCCAAGATCCATCTGTCTTCTGCACAGGCTGAATGGGAGGGTTGAATGTGGATGTGGTGGGAATCACCACCCTTGTATCTTTCAAGTCCCTGATGGTGGCATTAATTTCTGCAATCTCTCCATGAATGCGGTATTATTTTTGATTTACTATTTTTCTAGGTTAAGGCAGCTCTAATGGCTTCCATTTGGCCTTTCCCACCATAATAGCCTCCATCCTACCAGTCGGGGAGTCAACGTGGGGGTTCTGCCAGCTGCTTAATATGTCTATGCCTATTATGCATTCTGGCACTGGGGAAATGACCACAGGGTGAGTCCAGGGACCCACTGGACCCTCTGTAGTTAGACCTGAGCCAAAACTCCATTAATCACCATACTTCCATAAGCACCTACTTTGGGTCCCCTGGAATCAACATCAACTCAGTGCCAGTGTCCAGTAGTCCCCAAAATGTCTCATCACTTCCCTTTCCCCAATGAACAGTTACCCTGGTAAAAGGCCGTAAATCTCTTTGGGGAAATATGGAAGAAAAAATCACGGCATAAACTGTCGGTAATGTAGTGGGGTCCTTCCTCAAGGGGACACAGCCTCCCCTTCAATAAAGGGGTTCTCGGTCTGTAAACTTGCTCAAGTCTGGAAATTGATTGAGGGGCAGTGAACCCCTCTTTTATAATTCAAATTAGTCTTTTATCCACTCGATCTAGAAGTCTTCTGCTTGTATAAATGAAGTAGGAATGCAGTTGGCTTCCTATCAATTTCACGTCTAGGAACACCATGATTAATGAGCCAATCCCAGAGCTCCACATGAGTTAAACTGTTCTGATTGCTGCTTTGACTCTGCTGTCCATTGCAGCAGCTACGCCCACCTTGCCTTTGATGGTTGAGTGCTGCCACTTGGCCCCTGCCACCTCAGGATCCAATTATTCCCATTGTATTTAAATTTTGTAGTTGAGTGACCGCAGTTCCCACCATTACATCTGACATACAGAGAAGAGGAATTACAGGGCTTTTCAAAGATTCAGGTGCTGCCCTCACAAATCTATTTTGTGAGACATTGGTCAAGGGTACATCTGGATCTTCTCAGCTGGAATGAGGAGGTCTAAAGTGACTAATCCACTCCACCATCCCAATCTCCTTAAGCCTTTGGATCCCTTCCTCTACATTTAACCAAGGGAGATCAGGCATGTCCACCTCGCTCAATATGAGCCACCTTTTAATCAATATTTTAGCTAAACAAACAAATAAACTGTTAGAACTTTTTTTAACTCCCGGAGCTATGACATTAAATGAGGAGTCCCTATTTGGTGGGCCCAAATCAATAAATTCAGCCTGATTCAACTCCATGTTCCTTCTGTCATTATTCCACATCCTTAATAATATTCAGTCCCATGCCTTTTCTTCAGATTTCTGTTTATATAACTTAGAAAACTCAAGAGCGTAGTGCACCTCCTCATGGGCCACACACACAGCCTCAGCTCTAGGGGCCCACCAGGACTTCAGTCGAATTATACGTCAAGAATTATACAGGGGTGTTGGTGGTGGCATCTGAGGAGAATCAACATTATTTTGCCTGGCAACTCCCTCAGGAGCTAACACTGTGAAACTCCTTCTCTACTAAAAATACAAAAAATTAGCCAGGCATGGTGCCATGAACCTGGGAGGTGGAGCTTGCAGTGAGCCGAGATCGTGCCACTGCACTCCAGCCTGGATGACAGAACAAGACTCCATCAAAAAAAAAAAAAACAAAAAACAAAAAAACAAAACGAAACAGCACACACCTGGCAAGGCTGTTCATGCACCTTTTGTTGTAGGTTAGCCACTAGCATAAGAGCTTGTGTCTATTTTTTCACAATTTCAGCTCTTCCTCTAAAGGAGATAAGACTCTCAGGGCAAGTTTTGGAGATCTGTGGCCCAGTATCTGCCTCTGAAGCTAGGAGATAGAATCCCTGAGTTCACTATTTTCTTTCAGCACTTAGGAGCAACCAACCACCTTCATTATGTTCCTTAGTTCTCCACATATGGTCAGAAGTGTTATGTATGGCACCACTAAACTCTTTGCCTCTCACTAGCAGTGCATCAGGAGCGTCCATTGCATTTATTTTACGTAACTCTCTAAACAGTCTCTGCCAGGGACTATCCGTGTTCTCCATAGTATTAGAAGTAGAGTCCTTAGAAGTTTGGGGTTTAATCATATTAAGCAGGCAACCCCAGAAACTCCAAAACCAAAGAAATAACTTCATCCTTAATATTCTGTTCCTCTGGAACCACTTCTGGTACCAAAATCTGTGTTAGTCAGGGTTCTGTAGAGGGACAAAATTAATGGAATATATACATGGGAGGTTAAGTATTAACTCACATGATCACAAGGTCCCACAATAGGCTGTCTGCAGACTGAGGATTAAGGAGAATCAGTCCGAGTTCCAAAACTGAAGAACTTGGAGTCCAATGTTTGAGGGAAGGAAGCATCCAGCATGGCAGAAAGATGTAGGCTGGGAGGCTAGGCCAGTCTTTCTTTTCACATTTTTCTGACTGCTTGTAGTCTAGCTGCACTATCAGCTGATTAGATTGTGCCCACCCAGATTAAGGGTGGGTCTGTCTTTCCTAGCTTACTGTATCAAATCTTAATCTCCTTTGACAATACCTTCACAGACACACCCAGGATCAATACTCTGTTTCTTGACACTCAGTATTAACCATCACACACTACAAAGGTCAACATTACTAGAAAAGACACAATTTTTCCAGTGTATTCTGGTGTTTTATTATAATGGAATACTAGACAGCAGAGAATTGAACACAGTAGCCCTACACATCACTATCACTATTATAACGTTATGTGATGAACATCGGACACAAAAAGTACAGATTGTATTCTCAATTAATATAAAATTCAAAAAGAAGTAATCTAAATGTGTATTAGTTTCCTATTGTCGCTGTAACCAATCACCGTAGATTTCCCTGCTTAAAACAACACAAAAAGGTTCTCTTACAGTTCTGGATGCTGGGAGTTTGAAAGGAGGGTCACTGAGATAAAATTAATGTGCCAGAAGGCTGCATTCTTTCTGGAAACTCCAAGGGGATTCCATTTCTCTGCCTTTCCTGGCTTGTAGAGGATGCTTGTATTCCTGGGTTTGTGCCCCCACTCCTCCATCTCAAAAGCTAATGATGGCTCTGGCTTTTCCTTCTGTTGCCACAACTCTTTCTCTTACTCTGACTCTATTACCTCCCTCTTCCACTTATAAGCACCCTTGTGATTACACAGGGACAACCTGCATAATCCAGGATATTCTACTTATTTCAAGGTCAGCTGAATAGCAAGTCTGAATAAATTTTTCACCATTTATTCTCATTTGCTATGGAACAACATATTCACAAGTACCGAAGTACCAGGGAAGAAGACATTGACATCTTTGGGAATCATTACTCCTTCTACCACAAGTGATATATACATATATGCATATGTGAATTTAAGTGTATTAATTTAAATACTAATATACATACTATTGAATAAATTTAATACATGATAAATTTATACCTGTAAATTTATGTGTATATTAATTTAAATATTGACACCATGTAATATTAAATTTACATATATAGACATACATTTATATATAAATTTAAATTTAAAAATAAAAATATAATATTTAATTTAAATATGTATAATTCCTACGACAGATTATTTATTTCCAAATATCACTGAGAGTTCTAATAGTTTATTGAAATATCTGTTTAGAGAATATCTTAAATGTGTAGAAAATGAGCATGAACTTCTTATCAAAAAAAATCACTGAATTTTACAAAATAGTCTGCGCCCAACATTTTCTGAACCATTTGTCTTTAAAATTTGAAAGTGACATCTAACACAAAATCTCAATGTTTTGAAAAGCAATTCAAAGTTCAAAAAGTGCTGTTCTAGCTGGAAAAAAGTGGCAGGTGAAGCCTAAAGTGAATTTCTCTAGTCTGTAATTTCCCAATGCCTCTCAAAGCCCTTAGAATACTTCCAAGAAATCAATATGGAAATGGTCAGAGATAGCTTCAGAATTAAATAACAAATTTGTTCAGTCCTTCAAATTATTTAATTAAAATCCATAAGCCAAAATTTGAAAATTTTCATTCAATATCATACGTGGCCAGTTGTATAATGAGGAAATAATTTTTATCACCATTAGGAAATACTTATTTGAAATTCCCAGATGCACTCTTTCTGCTTGATACTATATTGCAGTATTCTAGAATTTTATTTAGGGTATAAAGAAGGATGTTTACTTGTTAAGATTTATTTTTCTGCTCAGTTTATTTAGTTATCAGAGTCCTCTTTGGGTTTAGAAATGATTTAAAGCGTTTTCAAGAGTTTCTCAGTAGTTCTTTAAGTTTCTTTGCAAAACATTTTATGGTTTTAACAAAATGAAAAAGAAATCTGACAAGCAGGGTGTCCAGAGAGAAATCTCATTTTTTAATTAAAATCTGACAAGCAGAGTGTCCAGAGAGAAATATCAGTTTTTATTATTTTAAATTATTGTGGTTACAGAATAGGTGTATGTATTTATGGGATACATGTGATGTTTTGATACCAGCATATAATGTATAACAATAAAATCAGGGTACTTAGGATAGCTAACACCTCAAGAATTTATCATTTCTTTATGTTAGTGGCAATTCTACTCTTATAGTTGTTTTAAAATATACAATAAATTATTATTGATTATAGTCACCCTGTTGTGTTATCAAACACTATATTTATTCTATCTAATCAGATTTTTTAAATAGGCTAAAGATCTGAATGGAAATTTTTCAAAAGATATGCAGATGGACAATAGCTCTATGAAAAGAAAACGTTGAACATCATTAATCATCAAAGAAATGCAAATCAAAGCTACAAGGAGATGTCATCTCATCTAGTTAAAATAATCATACAGTCACTATGGAGAACACTATGGAGGTTCCTCAAAAAAGTAAAAATAGAACTACCATATAATCTAGCAATCCCACTGCTAGGTATATTTCCTAAATAAAGAAATCGTATGTCAAAGAGATACCTGCACTATTAATAAGAGTGCAGCACTCTTTATTGCAGCACTATTCATAACAGCTAAGACTTGGAATTCACCTAAGTGCTCATCGCTGGAGAGAAGAATGAAGAAAATGTTATACATTATACCATGGAGTATTATTTAACTGCAAAATTAATGAAACCCTGTCATTTGCAACAACATGAAAGAAACAGAAAGAAATTATATTAAGTGAAATATAGGTCAAGCACACGAAAAACAAAAACACTTTCACGTTCTCACTCATCTGTGGGAGGTAAAAGTGAAAAAATTGAACTCATGGAGACTCTATTAGGCGGTTTCTTGCATAAAAAAAAATCTGTGACTGGATAACTAATAAGAAAGTAAATTCAATTTCCTCAGATTTCTGCAGGTTTTATAGGAAGCACAGTGCCAGTCTTTGCCTGTGGAAAGATCTCAGGAAGTTTTTATTTAAGGTGGGAGCAGAAGGAGGAGCAAACACTTCACCTGGCAAAAGCAGGAACAAGAGAAAGAGTGAGTTGGGGGAGATGCCACATACTTAAACAATCAGATCTCTTGAGAAGTCGCTAACTATCATGAAGACAGTATCAAGCTATAAGTGATAGGCTCCCATGACCCAAACACATCCCACCAGGACCCATCTCCAACACTGGAGATTACAATTAAATATCAGATTTGAATGGAGACAAATATCCAAACAATATCAGAGAGAGTACAGTGTTGGAATATGGCTACTAGTGGCTAGGAAAGGTAGCAAGGGAGGAGATAAAGTGGTGATGGTTAATGAGAGTAGCATCACTTATATAAAATAAAACTAAAGTGTATTTTCTAACTTAAAAGTTTTTTAAAATTCTCACTCTTCCTCCCTTCTAGGTGTTCTGATTGAATATAAACAGTTGTAAGTTGGCTTTCACTCAGCACCACACTTACAAAAATGAACTAATTAATAAAACATGACTTATCAAAATTTGTGGGATGCAGTAAAAGCAGTGCTTAAGGGGAATACATAGCATTGAATTCACATGTTATAAAAGAAAAAAAAATCTAAAATCAATTATCTAGGCTTCCACTTTAGGAAATTAGAAAGAGAAGAGCAAGTTAAACTCAAAGTAAGTAGAAGAGAATAAATAATAAGAATTAAAGCAGAAATCAACTAAATCGAAAGCAGAAAATCATACAGAAAACCAAGAAAACCAAAAGCTGGTTCTTAGGAAAGATCCATAAAATCACCGAGCCTGTAGTCAGGTTCACTAAGAAGAAAAGAGAGAAAAACAAATTACTAATATATAAAATGAAAATGGGCCATTTTGAATTATATAGACATGAAAATGATGACAAGTGGGAGAAATTATATTCAAATAATGCATCTGATAAAGAACTCAATAACTCAACAAGAAATAAAACAAGACAAATAACCTTATTAAAAAGTTGGCAAAGAATATAAGCAGACATGTCTCAAAAGAAAACATAGAGCAGTCACCAAACATGAACAAATGCCCAACATCACTGAATATTAGAGAAATGCAAATTAAAACCACAATGATATATCATCTTACACTACTCAGAATAGCCATTATTAAAAAGTTAAGAAACAACAGATACTTGTGAGAAACCAGAGAAAATGAAACACTTATATATATTGGTAGGAATATAAATGACTACAATTTCTATGAAAAAAAGTGTGGATATTTCTCAAAGAAGTAAAAATAGAACTACCATTTGACTCAGCAATTCCACTACTGGGTATCTAACTCAGGAAAAGAAACCAATGTATCAAAAGACATCTGCACTTACATGTTTATCTCATCACTATTCAAAATAGCAAAATCACAGAATCAACCTAAGTGTCTATTAACAGATGATTGGACAAGAAAATATGTGATACACACACACACACACAATATACTACTATTTACCCATAACAAAGAATACCATTATGTCGTCTGCAGCAACATGGATGGCACTGGAGACCATTATCCTAAGTGAAATGCCTCAGAAACAGAAAATTAATAACTTTTTTTTTTTTTGAGACAGAGTCTCGCTCTGTTGCCCAGGCTGGAGTGCAGTGGTTGGATCTCAGCTCACCGCAAGCTCCGCCTCCCGGGTTTACGCCATTCTCCTGCCTCAGCCTCCCGAGTAGCTGGGACTAGAGGCGCCCGCCACCTCGCCTGGCTAGTTTTTTGTATTTTTAGTAGAGACGTGGTTTCACGGTGTTAGCCAGGATGGTCTCGATCTCCTGACCTCGTGATCCGCCTGTCTCGGCCTCCCAAAGTGCTGGGATTATAGGCTTGAGCCACCGCGCCCGGCCAATAACTTCTTTTTCTCACCAACAATCGATACACATGGACATATAGTATGGATTAATAGACACTGGAGACTCTAAAGTGTGGACGGGTGGAAGGGAAGGAAGAAATGAAATACTAGCTAATGGGTAGAATGTACACTCTGAGTAATGGCTATATTAAAAGCCCAGACTTCACCACTATGCAATATATTCATATAACACAACTGAATTTGTAACTCTAAATCTATAAAAATAAGGAAGTTACAAAGAAATACTATGAACAATTACATGCCCACAAAGCTGATAAACTATTTGAAACAGACCAATTTCTTAAAAGGCACACTCTGTCAAAACACATAAAAATAAATAGATAATCCAAATAGGCCTCTGTCTCTTACATAAATTAAATCAATACTTAATAGCCTTCTGAAAAAGGAAGCATCAGAACCAGATGTGTTCACTGGTGAATTCTACCAACATTTAAGAAAGAAACACCACCAATTCTCTTCAATCTCTCTTAGAAGAGAAACTTATAAGGAATACTTTCTAATTCATTCAGTGAAACCAGCACTACCCTAATACCAAATCCAGAAAAGCCATTACAAGAAAATACACTATTGACCAATATCTCTCATGAACATAGATGCAAAAGGCCTAAAAGAAAGGATAGTGGACATAACAACTTACTTATAAAACTTGTAAAGAGTGCTGTGTTGTCCATAGTTAAAATCGTATATAAGATAATCTCAACTGTATAAAGAAATAATCTGCATAGGAATAAAAAGCTATTGTATTTTTAAAAAGGAAATATTAGCAAATGAAACACAAAAATATATAAAAATATCACTCAACCACAATGAGGTGGGATTAATCGATCTCAGGTATGCATGGTTGTCTCCACATTCAAAAATCGGTTAATGTAATCCATCACATCCGTAGGCAAAAGGAGGAAAATCGCACAATCATATCAATAGATGATAAAAAAGCATTTGGCAAAATCCAATACCCATTTATGTAAAAACTCTAAAAACCTAGGAAATACAAGGAAACATCCTAACTTGATACAAAAAAAATTAAAAAGCTACAAGAAACTTACAGCTAACATTATATTTAATATTGAGAAACTTGAATCTTTCTTGCTAAGATCAAGAATAAGGCAAGAATGTCCTCTCTCACAACTGATTTTCTACATCATACTGGAAGTCCTAGTAATTCAATATGGTAAAAACAAAAAAAAGATATACAGTCTGAAATAAAAAGAAAGCTGTCTTTGTTCACAGATGACATTATCATCTATTAGGATCCCCCCAAATAAAAATACTTAGGTAAACATGTTACAAAATATGTATAAGATATAATAAAGAAAAATGTCAAAACTCTAACCAAAGTTATCAAAAAACTAAATAAATGGAAAGATATTCTACGTTCATGGAAAGCAAGATGCAATATTATCAACATGTCGGTTCCTTCCAACTTGACATACAGATTCATTGAGATACCAATCACAATTCCAGAAAGTTATTTTGCAGATAAGACCAATTTATTATAAAGTTTATACGGAGATGCAAAAGATCCAGAATAGAAAACACAATATTGAAGGAAAAGAACAAAGCTGAAGGGCTGACTCTACTCAATTTCAAGATGTATTTAAAGTTACAGTAATGAAGACAGTGTCGTATTGGTTAAAAAAGAGGCAAATGAACTAATGGAATGGACTATGGAGAAATAGATCCACACAGATAGTCCAATGATTTTGATTAATGAGCAAAAGCAATGCAATGGAGAAAAGATAGTTTTTCAACAAATGGTGTTGGAAAAACTAGACATTCATATGCAAAAAAAAAAAAAAAGAAAAAAAGAATCTAGACCTTATACCCACCCCTCATGAACCTTAACTCAATGTGTATCACAGACCTAACTGTAAAGTATAAAAGCATAAAACTCTTCCATAATAATACAGGGGAAAATCTAGATGCTCTAGGGTTGGGTGATAGCTTTTTAGATGTGATGACAAAGGTACAATCTATGAATAAAACAGTTGATAAACGAAACTTGATTAAAATTAGAAATTTCTGCTTTGTAAAATACATTGTCAAGAGAATGAAAATATAAGCCACAGGCTTGGAGAGAATCTTTGCCAAAAAAATACATATCTTCTAAAGGACTGACACCCAAAATGTACAAAGAACTCTTAAAACTCTGCAAGGAGAACACAATCAGATTTTTAAAATGGGCCAAAGACGTAAACAAATACCTTACCTAAGAAGATATTCAGATGGTAAATAATCATATAAAAAGATTCTCACCATCATAGATCATCAGGAAAATGCAAATTTAAACAATAAGATAACTAATTGCTACAGTCTAGAACACTGACAATACCTAATGCTCACGAGGATGTAGAACAACAAAACTCTCAAAAATTGGTGGTGAGAATGCAAAATGACAGAAGACTGTTTGGTGTTTATTTACAGAATGAAATAGCGTCTTACAATACAACCTGGCAATCATCCTTCCTGGTATTTACTCAAATGAGTTGAAAACGTATTTCCACACAGTAATCTGCACATGAATGTTTATAGCGTCTTTATTAATAATGTCTAAAACTTGGAAGCATTGAGATGTCTTTCAGTAAAAGGTGCTCCATCCAAACAATAGCATACTGTATAGCACTAAAAAGAAATTAACCATCAAATCGTAGAAAGAGATAAAGAAAAGAGAACCATAATAGTGAGTGGAAGAAGCCAATTTAAAATGACTACACACTGTGTGATTCAATTATGTGACATCCTTTAAAAGGCAAAATTAAGGAGACAGAAATAAATTAGTGGTTCCCAGGGGTTGAGGGGGAAGGATAGATGACTAGGTGGAGCACAGAGGATTCTTCAGGCAGTGAAACTACTCTGTGTGATACTATAATGGTGGATACATGTCATTATGCACATATGCAAACACATAGCATGTACAGCACCAAAAGTGGACCCTAATGTAAATGGTGAACTTTGAGTGATAATGATGTGTTAGGTTCATTAGTTGTAACAAACGTACCCTCTGGTGGGGGATGCTGATAATGCTAAAGACTATGCATCTGTGGGCAAGGATATGAGCAATCTCTGTACCTTCTCAATTTTGCTGTGAACCTAAAACTGCACTTAAGAAAAAAAGCAACCATATCCTGTAATCCTTTCTTTCCTCTGTCATGTTTTTGATAATAATGTTGCCAATGGTCTTTACTCCTAAGTGGGAAATTTAACCTGAAATATTTTCTAGCATGTAATATATTCTAAAAGATTCCTAAGTAATTCCTATTTTATCACATATATATTATAATATAAACAAATATAAAATGTTTTTTATTGCTTGATATATTTAAAATATTAGCATATTAACATAAATTAAATGTCAGTAATACACAAATTATTACACTTGCTTTGACATTTGACAAATATCAATCGTTCACCCACTGTTGCAGAAAATAAAAGGGGAGAGAACACTTCCCAATTCATTTTACAAACAGGATTACTCTGACACTAAAACTGAATCACAAAACAATATAGACCAGTATCTTTGTTTTATAAAATCAAACATCTTCAACAAAATACTGCCAAGTTGAATCCACCAACATATAAAATAAATTATGCACTGTGTGCAGATGTGATTGACCCCAGTAATGCACCATTGATTTAATATTTGAAAAATCAACGAATGCAAACACTATAGTGATATAGTAAAAGACCAAAATAGATGAGCATCTCAACAGATGGAAAGCATTTGAGAAAATAGTAGATATTTTCATCATGAAAACACTCCAGTTATGGACAGTAAGATAACTTCCTGAAACTAGTGGTAGTTATCTACAGAACCCACAGCTATCATCACACTCAGCAATGAAAGGTTGGATCCTTTCCTGGTAAGACTAATTACAAGAATGTCCACTCTTGCAAATTCTACTTAACATTATAGTGTGGATTCTAGTAAGGTGTAGTTAGTAAAGAATAGAAAATTGAAAACATACTGGTTGAAAATAAAATAATAAAATTATGTTTACAGATGACATGATCTCTTATACATATGTAATTCTAAGAAATTCAGTAAAACAGTATTCAAAATAAATTTGGCATGGTTTCCAGATATAAACGCAATACTAAAAATTCATTTTATTTCTACATACTGTCAATGAACTGCCTTAAAATATTAAAGAAACAATCCCATTTATAATAGCAACAAAACAAGTAATACATTTAGAAACTAACAAGAGCAGTTCAAAATTCATACTCTGAAACCTCAAAATATTGTTGAAATAAATTGAAGAAGAACTAAATAAATGAGAAGAGGTGGAGGGAGATGGAACATAGAATCTCAGTGATTGTGTCTCTGCTGGAACATTAAATTCAACCACTGTCCAACAATCTAAGCCAGAGAATACCTTCACAAGAGCTAAAGAAATCAGGTGACAGATTACGGAACGTCGTTTTACCTTAAAAACAAGAGAAGACACATTAAAGAGGGTGAAAAGACAGTCTTGCAGTACCTGCACTGCCCCTCCCTCAACCCCAGGCAGTGCAGTACAGAGAATGTGTCCACTTCTAGCAAAAGGAACAAGGAAGGGTCCATAGGACTTTGCCTTGGAGCCCAATGCCAGCTCTGCTATAGTAAAGCACAGCACTGGGCAGAACCCCATGGCCTTTGATTCCAGGCCAGTGCGCACAGAGAGAGCATTTGGATATGACCTGGCCTAAAAGGGAATCCACTGCCCTGGTGGGACAAACCTGAGTCCTGACTTGCTTCACTACCAGCTGATTCAAGTGGCCTCAGGCCCCAAACAAATGTCAGTGACAGGCAGGCCACAGTCACTTTGGTCCTTGGGTGAGCTCCAGTAACCAACGATGTGCTGGTCAGGTAGGCTGTGGGCTTCGTATATGACATCAGCTGCAGTGGCCACAGGGTTGCCTGTGTTACCCCAATCCCAACTCCAGGCACTGAAGTGCAGAGAGAATTCCTTCCCTATGCAAGAAAGAGGAGAACCCAGTATCAAGCCCTACCACAGTGGACACAGTATCAGGCAGAACACTGTGGCCCTGATCCCAGGCAGGATTGACCCAAACCCTGACCAGCAGACTAACCTGGCTTAGAAACCTAAGTCAGTAAGCGGCAGTGAGGCAATATACTGGTCACAGGACTCAGACAAGCCCCAGTGCTGCTGTTCTGGGAGGCTGTGGGCTTTGGGTGTGTGATGCCAGCTGCAGTGGCCATGAGAGTGCCCAAATCACACTTCTCCCAGATCCACAAAGCTTGGTGCCCAGATTCCTTGCAAGGAGAAGAGGAGGCACGTAAATAAAGAGCTTTGCCTGGGAACCCAGGGAGCCACTCCCTTATCTACTCCAAGTCTGTCATGGCCACCAGGGACCTCAGTCTGCAGAAGTCACAGTGAACCTGAGCTTAAGGTGCCCTCTGGTGCTGAAACAGCTGCAGTGACCACAGGCTTGAGGAACTCAACAGTCTTGAATTTCTTGGAATTTCTGGAAGACTCAAGAAGGACAAGTACAACAAGAACAGACTGCAAAGACTGGAATAAATACCCACTTATTCAACTCCCAAGCATGAACATATGCTCAAAAGCATTAAGAACATTCAAGGAAACACGACCTCACCAAACAATAAATAAGTCACCAGTGACTAACCCAGGAGAGCTCAAGATGTGAGACTTGGCTGGGTGTAGTGGCTCACACCTGTCAGGACTTTGGGAGGCCAAAGCGGGTGGATTACCTGAGGTCAGGAGTTCAAGACCAGCCTGACCAACAAGGTGAAACCCCGTCTTTACTAAAAATACAAAAATTAGCTGGGTGTGGTGGCAGGTGCCTGTAGTCCCAGCTACTTGGGAGGCTGAGACAGGACAATTTCTTGAACCTGGGAGGCGGAGGTTGCAGTGAGCCAAGATTGTGCCACTGCACTCCAGCATAGGTGATGAAATAAGACACCATCTTAAAAAAAAAAAAATGTGAGATTCTCCAGACAAGGAAGTAAAAATGGCTGTTTTGAGGATACTCAATGAAATTCAAATATAGAGAAGTAATGGAAGTAATTTTAAAAGGCCACAGAAACCTCAAAGCTGAAAAATGCAATGGATGAACTGAAAAATGCATGAGAGGGCCTCAACAGTAGAACTCATCTCAGCACAATGAAGTCCATATATGACAAACCCACAACTAACATCATAATCAATGGGGAAAAGTTAAAAGCTCCTCATCTAAGATCTGGAACAGGTGTGGCTACTTTTACCACTTTTATTCATCACAGTACTTGAAGTCCTAGCTAGAGCACTTAGGAGAATGAAACAAAAGGCATCCAAATTGGAAATAAAAGGAAGTCAAATTGTCACTGTTTGCAGGTGACACGATCATATATATATGGAGAACCCTAAAAATTCCACAAAAATCCTACTAGATATAATAAACATTTCATAAAGTTGCAAGATACAATATCCATATATAAAAATGAGTAGCACACCTATGTACCAATAGTGAAATACTTAAGAAAGAAATCAAGAAAGCTATTTCATTGCAGTAGTTACCCAATGCCTCCCAAAAAAGATACCTAGAGATAAACTTAACCAAAAAGGTGAAAGATGTCACAATTAAAACTATAAAACATACATGAAAGATATTAAAGCAGACACAAGTAAATGTAAAGATATCCCATGTTCAAGCACTAGAAGATTATTGTTAAAATATCTATATCACCCTATGTGATCTACAGAATCAATGGAATCCATGTTACATTAGGAAAGATATTCTTCATAGAAATAGAAAACAAAAAACAAAACAAAACAAAACAAAAAACGGCCAGGCACGGTGGCTCACATTTGTAATCCCAGCACTTTGGGAGGCCAAACCACTTGGATCACAAAGTCAGGAATTTGACACCAGCCTGAACAACATGGTGCAACCCCTTCTCTACTATATACACAAAAATTAGCTGGGCATGGTGGTGCATGCCTGTAATCCCAGCTACTCAGGAGGCTGAGGCAGGAGAATAGCTTGAATCCAGGAGGCAGAGTTTTCAGTGAGCCAAGATCACGCCAGTGCACTCCAGCCTGGGCGACAGAACAAGACTCCGTCTCAAAAAAAAAAAAAAAAAAATTCCTAAAATTCACATGGAAATGCAAAATATCTCAGACAGACAAAAGAATCTTGAATAAAAAGAAAAAAAAACTGGAGGCATCATACTACCTGATTTCAAAATACACCACAAATCTAGTAACCAAAACAACATGGTAGTGGCAAAAAAAAAAAAAAAAATTAGAGAAGAGACAAAAGAGACAGAGAGACAGACCGACATAGACAAATGAAACAGAATAGAGAACTCAGAAATAAATTCAAGCTTTCACAGTCAACTTTTAACAAAAGCACCAAAAACACACATTGGGGAAGGACAATCTCTTCAATAAACTGTGCTAGGAAAACCCAAAACCCACATGTACAATAATCCATCTAGGCTGTTATCTTACCATACACAAAAATTTACTCAAAATAAATATTTAAATGTAGGACCTGAAACTATGAAACTACTAGAGAGGAAAACATAGGAAAATGCTTTGTGAAACTGGCTAGCACAAGGGATTTCCAAATATGTACACCAAAAGCACAAGCAACAAAAAGCAAAAATAGACAAAATACAATTGCATTACCCTTAAAAGCTTTTGCAAAGTAGTGGAAGCAATCAGTAGAATGAAGAAACAATCCACAGAATGGAAGAAAGTATTTGCAAACTATGCATCAGGCAAGGGGTTAATGCAACACAAAATATATAAAATACTCAAACTACTCAAAGCAAAAATATGAATAACCTGATTTAAGACATCAGAAAAAAGAGCTACCCAAAAACTTTGTCCCCCACCTTCTTTTCCCAACCACCTTTGACCCCCTCCCTCTCGCCACCCTTTTTCTTCCTCCATCTACCCCAAAGCTTTTTTCCCACTATTTTTCCCCACTGTCATTTCGCAAAGCCTTCTCTACTCTCCCGTTCACCACTCTTTTCATCATCCATCTACCCCAAAACTTTTCTCCACTGTTTTCCCCCACTCACTGGACACCCTCTTTTTCTCCCTTCTGCTCTCATTCCCCTCTTTTGTTCCTCCATCTATCCAAAAACTTTCCCCTCGTCTTTTCCCAAAGCCTTCTCCCCACTCCTGCTGCTCACCACTCTATTTTCCAACCTCCATCTACCTAAAAACTGTTTTCCCCATCGTCTTTCCCCTCCTCCTTCTTGCCACCCTCTTTACATTCTCCATCTATGCAAAAACATCTCCCCACTGTCTTTTCAAAGCCTTCTCCCCACTCCTGCTCGCCACTCCTTCTTCCTCCATCTACACCCCCAAACTTTCACAAATCCTTCCCCCTCTTCCCATTCACCCTCTTCTTTCCTTAATCCTTACCATTCTCCTTTTGCCCTCCATCTACCCCAAAACTATTTGCCCCATCATCTTTTTCCTAACCCTCTTTCCCCGCTCCCTCTCACCACCCTCTTTTCTCCTCCCACTTGCCACCCTCTTTTCCCACTGCATCGACCCGCTTTTTACCCACCGTCTCTGTCTTTTCTTTCCCCACCATCTGTCTTTTCCGCCCACTGTCTTTTGGTAAAACCCTGCTTCCCTCCCACTCGCCACCCTCTTTTTCCTTCCCCCGCTTGCCACCCTCTTTTCCCCCTCCATATACCTAAAAACTGCAAACTTTCTCTCCTTCCTACTTGCCCGTTCCTTCCCACCCCCCTCTCTTTCCTCCTCCCACTTCCCACCCTCTTTCCCCCCAATATCTACCCAAAAACTTTTTTTCCAACCATCTTTTCCCCACCGTCTTTTTGCAATGCCTTTTCCTGATCGCCATCCTATTTTTCCCTTTGCCGCTAACCACTCTCTTTATCCCTCTAACTACCCCAAAACTACTTACCCGTTCCCACCGCTCCAGCGGAGCTGCTGTCTCTGTCATCAGCACCTACCACAGCGAGGCGAGCTGTGGTGCCGCTCCAGCCTCTAGCCGTGGCAAGTGACGACTCCTTCTCCTGGTCCTCTAAGCCTTGCACGGAGCAGCCGGGCAGACAGCCACGTAAAAGCCTGAAATGGTGGGATGGCCCCGCTGCATGCTTTATATACTGATGTTATGCAAATAAGGTTCCTGGACTACATATTCTGATTGGATGAGAGAAAACCTCTAGGCCTATCCTGATTGGACTTTATTTTCATGCTGTGATTGGTTGCCCTGAGACTTGCTCTCATCCAATCAGAATTGAAGCTGGGAGCCCAGCTTAGAGAACCAGAAGTGGGATCCACATACCACAAGCTGGAGGGTTGAGCTTGTGGCACCTAGGCTTGCTTCACTGAGGTTTGTGGAGGTGATGGAGATTGCAGCTCGGCCAGCATGGTAGAAAGGTGGCAGGGTAGGTGAGCTCTCCAGGGATGCACAACCCTGGATAGGGTCCTATCAAGGTCACGTTGCGGGTGGGGTGTTGGGGGCGTGGGACGGCGGGGTTGGCTATACTGCCTGGTGGTGGGGGTGGTTGCGTGTGCTACTGGGGCCGCACCACCAGCTGGGAAGAGGGTTAGGGGCGGTATCAGCTCCTGCACTGTTATGACAGGGGGCAGGTTGGGGGCGCTATCTGGGCTGTCACTACCCCCAGCTGGTTAGGGGCACTATCCCTGGCTGCACAGATGCGGGCAGTGAGGTGATTTGGGGGCACTATCAGGTTTACGTGCCCTGTAGCATGGGAGCTCTATTGGGGGTTGCACTGCACTGCTGCTGCTAGCAGCGGTCTACAGAGGTGGCAGCCATAGCTGTGGCCTCCGAGAAAGGGGCCGTCTTCCTCTTCCCAGACTCTAGATTCTAGAGGGCAACCTCCTTCTGCTCATATTGGAGCATGGCAGGCACGCAGTGTTTCCCAGGGAATCCTGAGCACGGTAAGGCCCCAACACCCGCCATGATTCCCAGGTCTGCAGCCTCTCACTGTGTTGCAGAGACAACCTGGGTCTCCCTACCCGGGAGTAGTGGGCACCACGGGAAAACAGGGCCCTGTGGGTGGAGGCATCAGAAACAGGAACTAGCACTTGGTTGGAGAGGGCTGGCTGGGTCTGAGTTTTTGCTTCTCCTGTACAACAAGGAGTGCAGCCAGGGTAAGACCAGCAGTTCCTGGCCAGCTGTACCTAACCAGGGGCCGGTTTCAGCAAAGGCAGTAACACCCACCCCAGTTGTGCCTTCGCTGAAACCAGCCCCTGCCACCCAGTGGCCAGCATGACAAGGTGAGCCTCTAACACTCCCACTCCCTGCGTCCTGTTCTAGGCATGTCTGGCTTTGACCACCCAGATGCTTCCAGTCAGAAGATGGAGGAGTCACCTGTTGCGTGCTGGAGGCAGGAGCTTGCAGACGGTGTGGTTCTGTGGCTTGCCTCGCTGCAATTGGTGGCGGAGACAGAGACTGCAGCTCGACTGCAATGGTAGGAGATTATCGACGGGGGCCAGGTGGTAGGAGGCTTGTAGGGTGGTGCATTGAGGGGAACAGCAGCGGTGATCGTGTTGGCGTTAGTGGTGGCAGCAGCAGCAAGTCTGGGATCCGAGAAGTTGGAGTGGGAATGCTGTGGAGCCCACCAGGCCCAGCCCGGCCTGAGGTGGGGAGGAAGCTGCAGGTGCTGTACTGCAGGTGCTGGCAGCAGGGGAGGCACAGCCTGCGCAAGGAGGAGTCCTCCTCCTTCTCCTGCAGTGTCTGGAGGTGCCCTCCTCCTGCTGGTGCCTGGCCCAGGTGTGAGTGACAACATTGTCTTATTCTTAACAGAATTTAGGGGGTGACTTATTGGTGTATCTTTTAGCTTGGTTTTGTTGTGAAAAGTCTTGGATTTTTTTCAAATTTCATAAATCAGGAGGGGAAATAAAGTATCATAAAGGGCTTTCTAATTCCCGCACTTGTTCGTCTTCCTTTCTTTCAATCTGGTTTTTTTTTTCATCTAATCATCATCTTGTTCGTCTTCATTTTCTTGTGCTGCTGCTTCAGTTTCTTGTTTCTATTCTTGTTTCTCCTCCTCTTGTTTTCATTATCCTAAGCAATGGCCTTAACAAACAACAAACCAAAACTGAGTTAAAAATAAACTACTTGTCAGTGAGTTGTATTCATAAAATAATCGGTCCATTACTATGCTTTAGAGATGAGGAAAAACATTGATTGCCTAATTATGGTTACTTGAATAGCTATACTTTCATGATCCTGTTAATGTGATGTAAGTAGTTATTCAAGGAATCAAAAATGAAGCATCAAATAAAATATTGCTAGCAAACAGCCATTTCATCTCTCTCACTTAGTCTGGAGCTATGCAAGAGCCACGGGGGTAATTAGTTCCAATTTATGAGGTTATTAAGTGAACTATATTCCCTTCATTTTATTTCTCTGCCACCATTTTCGAGAGTATTGTCATCTGCATGAGCAAATCTGGTTCATCGCATCTTTGCAAAGGAAAAGGACGGGGAGAATCATGTGTACAATGTTTTAAGGCCAAGATTCACAACCAAAACAAAGTATTAACTTTTGCCTTTAAGAAACTGCAGTGTTGAACCCTGTTTTATTTATGGTATTACTACCTTTGGTATGAAATCTTTGTTTTAGTGATTACTCTAGAAGTGTATGCATTTTATCGGCTACTTTAAAGAAACAATCTATATTGTATCATTTTTCAAGCCCACAGAAATGCATAGGGTCTATAACTTTGACACTTTTTATTTTTAAGGTTATGAGCATGTAAACTACTCTGATATACATAAGGATATGTAAAAATGCCACTAGATAGCTTATATTGAAGAATAGTGTCTAAATTTTGTTCAGAGTGGATTGGCTGCAGTTTCTTAGGTGTGTTTCTCAAGACATTGCCTCGATGTTTTAAAGCATATAGAAATTTCTATACTGTTTAACCTCATACAGTCCTTTGTTTGTAGGTTGTTTAATATTTCTACAGACTAAAGATATCACAGCCCCCTTTAATATTCAATAATATTAATAAAATTTGGGATATATAGAATTAGAATCCAACAAACCTGGAGAAAAATTGTTAACTTATACACCTGTAGAGCAGGAAATGAAACCCAGGTTCCAAGCTGTAAGGGGCCACGAGCTACCATACAAGTGCATCAGTGACTGGACATAGAGTCAGCAGAATTACAGGATGGTTAAAATAGAGAGCTGTGGAGTCTAACGCTATGTGAACATAAAATTTTAAACTGCATGGTGCCTCAGTTTATCTGCCTTTACAATGAAGATAGTACTAAGTTTTTCTTTTTCTTCTTAGTTGTCTGAATTATTTTCCTTGTCTTGTTGCCACTCTCAGTGCCCACATGAGAGGACCTGAGATAATTTCTGACAGCCTGGGACTCCACGGGAAAAACAGAAGGTGCCACAGACCCCTTTTTAAGAGAAACTTCTCTTTTCCTCATGGAATCCCAAGAACTGTAAGCAGACAGGTCCCTCTCAAAATCTAAGGCTCTACTGTTTCACCTTACATTACCTGATCTTTTTTGATTTGGGTAGGCATAAGAAATTAGTAGGGAGGAAAGATACAAAGAAAATTGTGGATATGAAGATGTGTTTATGGTTAGAAATGTTATAAAAAAAGAAATTTTACGTGAGAGAGGATCTTGTATGGCAAATTCTTAGAGTAAATTAGTCATCCTAAAGCAGAATGACTCATTATTTAGGAAATAGGGAAAGATAGGACAAGTCAGAAAGTTCAAGCATGTCATAGAGAGTCTCCCTCTGTCATCTAGGCTGGAATGCAGTGGCATGATCTTGACTTGCTGCAACCTCCACCTCCCAGGTTCAAGCCATTCTCCTCCCTCAGTCTCCTGAGTAGCTGGATTACAGGCACCTGCCAACACACCTGGGTAAATTTTTTTGTATTTTTAGTAGAGAGCGTTTCACTGTGTTGGCCAAGCTCGTTTCGAACTCTTGACTTCAAGTGATCCAAACAGCTTCGGCCTCCCAAAGTGCTAGGATCCCAGTGAGAGCCACTATGCCTAGCCTCATCTATGATTTTATTTCAGCTTTCTTTCTCTTTTCCTTAGTCTAGTTAAAACTTGTCAATTTTTATTTTTTTTCAAAATCCCCCAGCTCTCCATTGACTGTATTTTTTTGCATATTGTGTTTTTTTTCTGTTTTTAAAATTTCTTCTGTAATCTTTATGATATTCTTTCTACTAATTTTAACATTTGATTTTTTTGTTTTTCTCATTACTTGAGGTATACTGTCAGGTTGACTATTTGAGATCTTTTTGCTTTTCTGATGTAGGCATTTACAGCTATGCACTTTTCCTATTACACCTGTTTTTGCTGCATCCCACAGGTTTTGTTATGTTGTGTTTCTATTTTTATTTGTTTCAATAAATTTTTAATTTTTCTTATTTTTTTATTGGTTGTTCATGAACATGTATTTTAATTTCCATATGTTTGTACAGTTTTTAAAGATCCTTCTGTTACTGATTTCTAACACTATTCCACTGTGATTAGAAAAGATGCTTGATACGAATTCAGTTTTAAAAAATGTGCTGTGACTTGTTATTTGGCCTAACACACAGTCTGTCCTGGAGAATGATCCATGTGCTGCTAAGTAGAATGTGCATTGCGCATTTGCAGAGTGGAAAGCTATGAAATGTTAGGTCCATTCAGTAGAGATTACAGTTTAACTGGTTTTTTGTCATCTGGATTATCTGTTCATTGATGATAGTGGGGTGTTGATTATAGTAGAGTGTTGAGGTGCTCTATTATTGCATTACAGTCCATCTGTCTCTTAAGATCTGTTAATATTTGCTTCTGTGTTTAGGTGCTCGAGTGTTGGTTGCATTTGCACTTATAATGGTGATACTGCTGTGTTGATTTCTTTCTCAATATACAATTGTGTTTCTGTTTTATCGAATATATGTATAGCTACTGTGCTTTTTTGTTTCCATTTGTATGGGATATCTTTTATCATCTCTTCATTTTCAGTCTATGTATATCTTCATATGTGAACTGAGTTTCTTGTAGGCAGTATATAGTTGGATCTTGTCTTTAAATCCGTTCGGCCACTCTGTCTCAATTGGAGAATTTAATTAATTTATATTCAAGGTTATTACTAACAGGTAAAAATGTACTACTGTCAGTTTTACTTGTTTTCTGGTCGTTTTGCTACTCTCTTTTGTCTTTTGTTATTTCTCTGCTCGTTTCTTCCTCTTTCTCTTCTCTCTCTCCTTCTTTCTTTCTTCCTTCCTTTTCTTCCCTCCTTCCCTTTCTTACTGTCTGTATTTATAGTGAGGTAATTTTCTCTGGTAGTGTGATTTAATTCCTTGCTTTTTAGGTGTCTGTTATTTTTAAGGTGTCTATTACTGAATTTTGTTTTCCAGTTACCATGAGGCTAAGGAATATCATTGTAACAAGTGATTTTAAACTGAAGAAAACTTAACTTTGATTGCAAAGAACAAAAAAGAGAGAAATGAAAAGATATAAACATTTACCCCGTAACTCTATCCCCCTCAACACACACACACATTTTGACATTTGGATCTTTTCAGTATCTTTTATATTGCCTCTCAATTTAAAAATTGTTAGGTTATTATTATTTTAATAATTTTGTATTTTAGCCTTTTGTTATTGTTAATTGCTGTTTGCACCATTGTTCAATCATGTCTTAATTTGTTCTAATAAGTACATGATACATATATATATACACACATATATATACAAATTTCTTAATGGCATGGGCATTTTCTTCAGCATTCTTTTTCCAGCCTCTAGTTCCTATTGCCTAGCAAGTAGAACACTTACACTAAATGCTTGTATGATGAGTAAAAGAGTTCTTTACAGTGAGTAGATCTTAACACGTTGCTATATGTAATTTGATTTGAAATAATTTTCCAAGAATTTAACTCATTTTGTTCTTTTTAAAGCTTCTATTTTTAGATCGGGGTACATGTGTAAGATATGCAGGTTTGTTACATAAGTAAACGTGCATTATGGGGGTTGATTGTACAGATTATTTCATCTCCCAGGTATTAAGCCTAGTGTCCGTTAGTTATGTTTCCTGCTTCTCTCCTTCCCCTAACCCTCCATCCTCTGATAGGCTCCAGTCTGTGTCGTTCCTCTCTATGTGGCCGTGTTCTCATCATTTAGCTTCCACTTAAAAGTGAGAACATGCAGTATTTGGTTTTCTGTTCCTGCTTTAGTTTGCTTAGAATAATGACCTCCAACTCCATCCATGTCCCTGCAAAGGACATTATCTCTTTTTTTTTTTTTTTTTGTGGCTGCATGGTATTCCATGGTGTATATGTACCATATTTTCTTTATCCAGTCTATCATTGGTGGGCATTTGGATTAATTCCATGTGTTTGCTGTTGTGAATAGTGCTGCAAGGAACATATGCATGCATGTGTCTTTGCAGTAGAACAATTTATTATCCTTTAGGCATATACCCGTTAATGGGATTGCTGTGTGGAATGTTAATTCTGTCTTTGGGTCTTTGAGGAATCACCACACTGTCTTCCACAATGGTTGAACTAATTTACACTCCCACCAACCGTGTAAAGTGTTCCCTTTTCCCCACAATCTCACCAGCATCTGCTGTTCAACTTTTTAGTAATAGCCATTCTTACTGGCATCAGTTGGTATCTTACTGTGGTTTTGATTTGCATTTCTCTAATCAGCGATGTTGAACTTTTTAAATATGCTTGTTGACTGCATGTATGTCATATTTTGAGAAGTGTCTGTTCATGTCCTTTGCCCCCTTTTTAATGGCCTTTTTTTTTTCTTGTAAATTTGGTTAAGTTCCTTGTATATGCTGGATGTTAGACTTTTGTCAGATGCATATTTTGCCAGAATTGTATCCCATTCTGTAGGTATCTGTTCTGATGGTAGTTTGTTTTTTCTTTCTGCTGTGCAGAAGCTCTTTAATTTAATTAAATCCCATTTGTCAGTTTTTGCTTTTGTCACAATTGCTTTTGGTGTCTTTATCATGAAATCTTTGCCCATGCCTATGTTCTGAATGGTATAGCCTAGGTGGTCTTCCAAAGCTTTTACAGTCCACAAACCACTGCCCAAGGAAATCAGAGATGACACAAATATGAAAAACATGATGAGAAGAATCAATATGGTTAAAATGGTCATACTGCCCAAAACAATTTATACACTCAATGCTATTCCATTATACTACTACTGACATTCTTCACAGAACTAGAAACATCTATTTTAAAATTCATATGGACCCGTCAACGAGTCCAAATAGTCAAGGCAATCCTAAGCAAAAAGAATAAAGTGGGAGGCATCACACTACCCGACTTCAAACTATACTACAGGCCTACAGTAATCCTAACAGCATGGTATTTGTACAAGAACAGACACATAAACCAGTGGAACAGAACAGAGAATTTGGAATAAGACCACACATCTGTAAACATCTGATCTTTGACAAACCAGACAAAACCAAACAATGGGGAAAGGACTCCCTATTAAATAATTGATGCTGGGATAAGAGGCTAGCCATATAGAAAATTGAAACTGACCTCTTCTTTACATCATATACAAAAAAATTGACTCAAGATGAATTAAAGACTTAAATGTAAATTTAACTCATTTTGATATTGTTTCTTATGCATAAAAAATTTAATACCTCTTCAATGTACTATATCCATTTGCTTGCGTTTGTGATTATACTTCCATAGATCCAATCTCAGAAAAATTATTCTGTGTTCAATAAAGGCAATAAGATGGATGGATGATTTAGTTCGTACCTTCATTTTCCCTGTCTCGAGGTCACCGTCCTATCCTATCTGATGTTCACTGTCTGAAGACCATTGATACGTATATTTTATCAAAAATTTCTTAGTTTATTTAAGCCAAGAATGCAAACCTAGTCCTTATTGTGCCATGTGTCTGGAATAAGTTCCAGTGTTATAAAAAACATATGAAGTCTAATGTGAATACCAGTCAAAGTAGACTTCACAGGAAAATCAGTACAAAAGAGAAAGAGAAACATTTTATAATGATAAAATAATTGATTCATTTAAAAGACAAAACAATTTGAAATGCATATGCTCTTAATAATATAACTTCAAATTATATAAAGTAAAATTTTATATATCTAGAAAGAACAGCCAAATTCATAATCTAATGATATCAAGTGGGTTTTATACCAGGGATGCAGGGATGGTTTAACATATACAAGTCATAAATGTGATACATCACATAAACATAATTAAAAACAAAAATTGTATGACCATCTCAATAGACACAGAAAAAACATTTGGCAAAATTCAGAATCCCTTTATGATTAAAATCCTCAGCAAAATTGGCATAGAAGGGGCATACCTCAAGGTGATACAAGCCATCTATAACAAACCCACCGTCAGTCAACATCATACTGAATAGGGAAAAGTTTAAAAGCATTCCCCCTGAGAATATGATGCCTGCTCACCACATCTATTAATCATAGTTCTATCTAAAGAGCTCCTAGATATCATAAATTCAGTTAAGTTTCAGGACACAAAAATCAATGTACACAAATTATTAGCACTGCTATATACCAGCAACAACCAAGCTGAGAATCAAATCAAGAACTTAATCCTTTTTCCAACAACTGCCATATATTTATACATACATATATACATATATATGTGTGTGTGTGTATATGTATATATATGCATATGCATGTGTGTGTGTATATATATATATGTGCGTGTGTGTGTATATATACGTGTATATATATACACTTGTAGTCCCAGCTACACAGGAGGCTGAGGTGGGAGGATCACTTGAGCCCAAGAGTTGGAGGCTGCAGTGAGACATCATCGCACCACTGCACTCCAGCCTGGGAGACAGAGCAAGACACCATATCAAAAAAAAAAAAAAAGAAAAAGAAAAGAAAACAACATTATGAACATTCTCACCCCAAGCCTTCCTGGTGTCAGTTTCAATAACCATTCCCCTCTCTCCCAAAGGTAACCAGACTCTTTGTTTGTTTGTTGAGACAGGGTCTTGCTCTCTTGCCCAGGCTGGAGTGCAGTGGTGTGATTATGGCTCACTGCAGCCTTGAATTCCTGGGCTCAAGCAATCCTCCTGCCTCAGCCTCCTGAGTAGTTGAGACTACAGTTGCAAACCACCATGTGCAACTGATTTTTGTATTATTTTGTAGAAATGGGGTTTCACCAATTTGCCCAGTCTGCTCTCAAACTCCTGGTCTCAAGCAATCTACATATCTTGGCCTCCCAAAGTGCTGGGATTATAGGCATGAGCCTCCACACCCGGCTCAGGTTATGCACTTTTATAGTCAGTAGTATTAGTAACATGTGGTTGTATCCTTCTCCCTTTTTTTTTTTTTCTAAGACAGAGTCTCACTCTGTCCCCCAGGCTAGAGTGCAGTGGCATGGGTTCGGCTCACTGCAGCCTCTGCCTCCTGGGTTCAAGCAAGTCTCCCACTTCAGCCTCCCGAGTAGCTGGGATTATAGGCACGCGCCACCACGCCCAGCTAATTTTTATATTTTTAGTAGAGATGGGGTTTTGCCATGTTGATCAGGCTGGTCTTGAACTTCTGACCTCAGGTGATATGCCCACCTCGGCCTCCCAAAGTGCTGGGATTACAGGCATGAGCCACCATGCCCAGCCTTTTCTTTCTTTGTTTTTTTGAGACAGAATTTATCTCTGTCACCTAGGCTGGAGTTCAGTGGCACGATCTTGGCTCACTGCAACCCCCACCTCCTCGGTTAAAGCAATTTTTGAACCTTGGCCTCCCAAGTAGATGGAACTACAGGTGTGTGCCACCACACCCAGATAATTTTTGTATTTTTATTCTTTTTTATTTTATTTTATTTTATTTTTGAGACAGAGTCCACAGCCCAGGTTGGAGTGCAGTGGCGTTACTTCAGCTCACTGCATCCTCTGTATCCTGGTTCAAGAGATTCTCTTGCCTCAGCCTCCTGAGTAGCTGGGATTACAGGCATGCACCACCACGCCCAACTAATTTTTGTATTTTTAGTAGAGATGGGGTTTCGCCATGTTGGCCAGGCTGGTCTTGAACTCCTGACCACTTTGGGAGGATGAGGCAGGTGGATCACAAGGTCAGGAGTTCGAGACCTGCCTGATCAACATGGTGAAACCCCATCTCTACTAAAAATACAAAAAGTTAGCTAGGTGTGGTGGTGAGCACCTGTAGTCCCAGCTACTCGGGAGGCTGAGGCAGGAGAATCACTTGAAACAAGGAGGCAGAGGATGCAGTGAGCTGAGATCGCACCACTGCACTACCAGCCTGGGTGACAAAGTGAGACTCTGTCTCAAAAAAAATAATAATAAAATAAAAAAATGTTGTAGGTTTTTTTTTTTTTTTGAAAAGGAAAATATACAATTACATGTTGTTGGCTGTGGATTTATTTGAAAAAAAAAAGAAAAAATATACAATTGGAAAAATTCTACTGTTAGGAATGAAGTCACCTCTTAATTACAGGGAAATCATTTAGATCTTAATGTATTGTGTATTCCAGTGCTGTGGTGTAAAAACTTATTTTAGTCTGTGCTGATAAAAAATAGCATTATCATTCAACAGTTGGGGTGTATTTGTAAAAAACAAAACCAAAGAAAAATAAATATATTGACAAAAACGTGAACTAGAAAATTTTGATAATATGGTTAATCAAGTAGAAGTGGTAGTGTGAAGAAAGTCTGTTCTTCATGGAAACAGGTAGACTTCTCAGCTATCCTGCTATTCAATAGAAAGATGGAGCCGGGAGTACTGGCTCATGCCTGTAATCTCAGCACTTTGGAAGGCCGAGGCGGGCAGATCACTTGAGGCCAGGAGTTTGAGGCCAGCCTGGCTAACTTGGTTGAAACCCCATCTCTACTAAAAATACAAAAAACTAGCTGAGCCTGGTGGCAGGCGCCTGCAATCCCAGCTACTCGAGAGGCTGAGACAAGAGAATTACTTGAACCTGGGAGGTGGAGGTTGCAGTGAGCTGAGATCATGCCATTGCACTCCTGGGTGACAAAGTGAGATAAGAAAGGAAGAGAAGAGAAAGTAAAGGGAGGGGAGAGAAGGGAAGGGAAGGGAGGGGAGGGAAGGGGAAAGAGAGAGAGATAGAGAGACGGGGGGGAGAGAGAGAGACAGAAAGAGAGAGAGATAGACAGAAAGAGAGAGAGAGACAGGAAAGAAAAGAAAAGGAAGGGAGGGAGGGAGGAAGGGAGGGAGGGAGGAATCCTCTTACTGGGCTTCTATTATGAAGCCTGTTTTTAAAATCACTTTTATTGAGACAGCATTTATGTACAATAAAAATGCACCCATCTTAAGTGTACAGTTCAATGAGTTTTGACAAATCTGTGCATCCATGCAACCACCACCACAATCGTGATATAGAATATTTCCATCACCTCAGAAAGTTCTCCCATGCCTTTTTGCAGTCAACCCTCCTCTCATGGCCCCAGGAAACCTCTGCTCTGCTCTCTGCCACCATAGATTAGTTTCACCTATTTTAGAATTTCTATAAATGAAAGCATACAGTATGTATTATTTTCCTCTAGCTTCTTTTGATTGTCTGTTTATTTTAATGATTATAGAGCAAACTTATGTTTACATGTGCCATAGTTTATGTCTCCTGTGTTAGATAACTGTGGGAAATAATAAAATAATAGGTAGGATACAACATGGGTTCATAAATTCTACTTCTTATTAGCTATTTTAGATGTCATGGAATGCAAAATGAACAGAGTTTTTAATATGTCTTTTCCCACTTCTGAAAACTTTACTTCATGAAGCACATAGGGACCCTCAGAATAGCATTTTATTTATTTATTTTTATTTTTTGAGACAGAATCTCACTCTGTCACCCAGGCTGCAGTGCAGTGGTATGATCTTGGCTCACTGCAACCTCCACCTCTTGGGTTCAAGCGATTCTCGTGCCTCAGCCTCCCAAGTACGTGGGACTACAGGCATGCACCACTATTCCTAGCTAATTTTTTATATTTTTAGTAGAAATGGAGTTTCACTATGTTGGCCAGGTTGGTCTCAAACTCCTGACCTCAGGTGATCCACCTGCCTTGGCCTTCCAAAGTGCTGGGATTATAGGCGGGAGCCACCGCACCTGGCAGCATTTCATTTCTGAGATGCCATTTACGATCTGCCCTGTCCTTTCGGAAAAGTTTAGAATCTAAAGCCAACCCCAGGATATACCTTGTTTCTAGTCTGGTACCAGCTTCTGTCACTCAGCCCCTTCCATGTCCTCTCCTGACAAAGCCGAGTCCCTTTGCATTTTATAGAGCTCACCTAACCAGCTCGGCTCAGGCTGTAATGAAAGGGACCAGTGGAGTGTAAATTCCTGCAGGTGCAGGACAAGGGGGTTGAGAGGGCTCTCACACCAGATGTCCCCTCAGCTCGAAGGGCAGAGAATCAGGTTCCAGAGTGTCCAAGTCTCCTGCCACCCGGTCATAGATTCCTCTTGGATCCTGATATGCGTCTTCAGGCCAGCGGAGGTTCCAGAGGCCCTGACAGGCAAAAAGTGGAGTTAGAACCATGGAGAGATGCCCTGTAGGTCTTCATTGAAGATCTGGGGGATACACGCCCCTGCTTAACTTTCCAGACAAAAACTGTTTTAGCTTTTACTAAACCCCCAAAATATACAAAAAAGGAGTGCGTTATAATGAACGCCTATGATGAACCCCATGTGCTTATCGCCTGACTTCAATAATATCAGGCCAGGCACGGTGGCTCATGCCTGTAATTCCAGCACTTTGGGAGGCCAAAGCAGGAGGGTTTCTTGAGACCAGGAGTTCAAGACCAGCCTGGGCAACATAGTGAGATCCTGCATCTACAAAAAATATATATATATTTTTTTCTTAGACAGGGTCTGGCTCTGTCACCCAGGCTGGAGTGCAATGGTTGCTCCCTGCAACCTCCACCTTCTGGGCTCAATCCATTCTCCTGCCTCAGCCTCCCAAGTAGCTGGGACTACAGGCACACACCACCACACCCAGCTAATTTTTGAATTTTTTTTTTTTTTCAGAGACGAGGCTTCCATTGTTGCCCAGGCTGGTCTTGTACTCCTAAGTTCAATTGATCCACCCGTCTCAGCCTCCCAAAGTGCTGGGATTATAACTGTGAGCCACTGCACCCAGCCTATAAAAAAGATTTTTTAAAAAATTAGCTAGGTGTGGTGGTGAGTGCCTATAGTCCTAGATACTCAGGAGGCTGAGGTAAGAGGATCGCTTGAGCCCAGGAGGTCAAGGCTGCAGTGAGCCGTGATTATGCCACTGTACTCCAGCCTGGTTGATAGAGTGAGACTGTCTCAAAAAAAGAAAAAAGAAAAAACCAGTAGCAACCCTTGCTCAATTGATTTATCTATATTTCTATCTTATTCCTCTCCCACACTAACTGGATTATTTTGAAGCAAGCCCAAGATATCCAAAGATTTCATGTTAGAAAAATAATGTAAATGTCAGAAATATAAAACCTTTAGGCTGAGGATGGTGACTCATGCCTGTAATGCTAGCATTTTGGGAGGCCAAGGCAGGCGGATCACTTGAGGTCAGGAGTTCAAGACCAGCCTGGGCAATGGGCAAAAAAACCCTGTCTCTACTAAGAATACAAAAATTAGCCAGGCATGATGGTGCATGCCTGTAATCCCAGCTACTTGGGAGGCTGAGGCAGGAGAATCGCTTGAACTTGGGAGGCAGAGGTTGCAGTGAGCTGAGATTGTGCTACTGCACTCCAGCCTGGGTTACAGAGCGAGCCTCCATTAAAATTTTTTAAAATGAACACTTTAAAAGTCCATGTTATCAGCTATGGCAACTATGGAATGTAAGTTATGATTCTATTGTCCTATGAATTTCCAAAACAGTTCCCTAATCATAATAGAAGAGAAAAACAAAACAAAACAAAACAAACAAACAAACCAAAAACATTAAAGGTGGCCCTAACTGGGGATGTGTTTTGTTCTAGGGCTGGGAGAAAATGATTATTTTAGTTCAGCAGACTTCAGAGCAAATTGGCCCATACTCCAAATATGGCCTGCCATCTGCTTTTTTTTTTACTGCCCAAGAGCTAAGAATGGTTTTCATTTATTTTTCTTTTTTTCTTTTCTTCTTTTTTTTTTTTTTTTTTTTTTTGAGACAGAGTCTTTGTCTGTTGCCCAGGCTGGAGTGCAGTGGCGCAATCTTGGCTCACTGCAACCTCTGCCTCCTGGGTTTAAGCAATTCTTCTGCCTCAGCCTCCCGAGTGGCTGGGACTGCTGGCGCCCGCCACAACGCCCAGTTAACTTTTTGCATTTTTAGTAGAGATGGGGTTTCACCATGTTGGTCAGGTTGGTCTGAAACTCCTGGTCTCAAGTGATACGCCCGCCTCGGCCTCCCAAAGTGCTGGGATTACAGGAATGAGCCACCGTGCCCAGCCCTGTTTTTCATTTTTTAATTGTTGAGGAAAAATGAAAAAAGATAACATTTGTGACACAGAAAAATTACATGAAGTTCAGATTACAGTGTCCAAAAATAAAGTTTTGTAGGAACATAGCCACACTCATTCATTTATGCATCGTCTATGGCTGCTTTTACTTTACAGTGGCAGAGTTTGTGTAGAGTTTGAGGAAGACCGTATGTCTCACACAGCCCAAAGGGTTTACTATCTGGCCCTTTTCGAAAAAAGCCTGCAGCCTCCATCTGCGGATCTCTTAAAGAGAGCGCATATGGTCCAGCACCATGGACAGCGCTCTGCACCATGCTGGTGAGGAGCTAGGATCTGGTAACAGTGCCTTGTATCGGAGGTCGTTCACAGAGACAGAAGGAAATCCTTGGACCAGAGGTGCCAGAGCATCAGCCAAGGCCACACAAGAAATCAGGGGTTCTGTCCCATCTCCCTAACTGTGCAGCAATGGGTGGGGGTTGGCTGGTGGTCAAAGTGCCTGTCTGTTGTTTTTGCCTGTACAGCCACCATCCTCACTTCCCTGCGAGCTCTCTGTCCCTCTCCCATTCTCAGCCCAGTGAACTGAGTGGGGCTGGCCCCTACTCCCTGATCGCATGGTGAACTGACCCAGGCCTCTCCTGTTAGCATATTCCATCCCCTGACTCAGGGATGTGTTCAGGGATGAGAATGTGACCCAAACTAGACCAATAAGTGTCAGCATTGGGCATTTGGGGCCGCTGGAAAATAGGCGTTCTCTTTCTTTGAAGATTTCTAATCTCGTAGGATACAAATCTAGATTTTCTAGGAACATTTTTTCCCTTTCTTTTTTGAAACATGGTCTCTCAGGCTGGAATGCAGTGGCCCAGTCAGGGCTCACGGCAGCCTCAACTTCCCTGGCTCAGGCGTTCCTCCTACCTCAGCCTCCTGAGTAGCTGGGACCACAGGCATGCATCACTATGCCCAGTTAGTTTTTTAAACTTTTTTTTTTTTTTGACACAGAGTCTTGCTCTGTTGCCCAGGCTGGAGTGCAGTGGCATGATCTCCGCTCACTGCAACCTCCGCCTCTCAGGTTCAAGCAATTCTCCTGCGTCAGCCTCCCAAGTAGCTGGGATTACAAGTGTGTGCCACCACACCCAGATAATTTTTGCATGTTTTGTAGAAACAAGGTTTCACCATGTTAGCCAGACTGGTCTCGAACTCTTGACCTCAGGTAATCCACCCGCCTCGGCCTCCCAGAGTGTTGGGATTACAGGCGTGAGCCACCATGCTCGGCTTTTTTTTTTTTTTTTCAAGATGGGGTCTTATTATGTTGCCCAGGCTGGTCTCCAACACCTGGGCTCAAGCAATCCACCTACCTCAGCCTGCTGAGATTAGAGATGTGAGCCGTGACCATGCCTAGCCATAATAGCATTTTTGGGGAGGAAAATTCTGGGCCCAGCTGGGCCTGATGACAATTGTATGCCTTGATTTTTCAGTTGAATGGGCCCCCAAACTTTCTCTTTCTCTCCCTTTAATCAGTGGAGTAGATACGGCTAATTATCTAAAAATATTCATGTCTACTTCCTTCCACAGCAGCAGAATTTCAGCAAGGCACATCACTGCCAAGCTAGACCATATTTTACAGCCTCCTTTGCCATCAGGTGTGACCGTGTGACTCTCTTCTCATCAGGGGAGTGAGAGCAGAGTGGTGTGCACCATTTCTGGGCCTGGGCCACAAGGCAAGGTTGTGCCTTCTCCACATTCTTTCACCTTTTCCCATGGGTTGAACCCCCAGTGAACTAGCCCATTCATTTAGACTCAGATGACTTGAGCAGGGCCGCTTGTGTCTGACTGTGAAAAAGAAATAGACTGCCATCTTTTTTTTCACAGACAGGGTCTTGCTCTGTTGCCCAGACTGGAGTGCAGTGGTGCCATCATGGCTCACTGCAGCTTCTAACTCCTGAGCTCAAGGGATCCTCCTGGCTCAGCCTCCTGAGTAGCTGGGACTATAGGTGCACACCTCCATGCCTGGCTCGTTTTTTTAATCTTTTGTAGAGACAAGTCACTATATTGCCCAGGCTTGTCTCAAACTCATGGGCTCAAGCGATTTTCCTGCCTTGACCTCCCAAAGTGTTGGGATTACAGGCATGAACCATCATGCCCAGCCAACTGTCTTCTTTAAACCACTGGATCATGGTCAGGCCTCTTTGTTACAGCAGCTAGCTGGCCCTAACTTAATACAAGCAGTAGGAGGTAGGCTCCCAGCACTAGCCAGGAAGGATGGCTGCTGATGCAAAGCTCCTCACCATCTGCACTTCATCGTAGAGGGGTCCCCAGGCTCCAGACAGGGGGTACGTTCTTTCTGCCTCATCATACAAGTGCCCAGGGAAGGCCATATCCTCATCTTCACCTGTGAAACCTGGAGTTGGAGTGGAAGGGAGACATGATCAAGGCACCCGGTCCAGGCGTTGGGGGTACCTCTGAGTGGGGTCCTAACTCACCTTGGGAATAAGACACCTCCTCCTGTGTCAGGGGCAGCTGGGGGCTGAAGTCCCTCAGGGAGCGGTAATACGGCTCTGCCTCTGTTGTGCTGACCTGTTCCCCACACGCAAAACAGACAAAGCCCTTTCCATCCTCTGACCCCACGGTCCCAGGAAGGGCAGTGATCAACCTGATGCTAACGGCAGGGTTTCAGTCACCGTTGGTGCCCTGACTGTGGGGTCTCCAGGGCCACCCCCACTCACCATGGAGCTCTGAGTGTCCTGCTCTCCTGTCCACTGGCTCTCCTCATATTCGTTCCTGACTCGGTCCTCTGACCTTCCAGGATGGAGGTGTGGAGGGCAGTTGAGTGCTGCCCCCCGCCACCCATCTCCCCCAAACCTCCTCCCTCAGAGCCTTCTTTACAGAAAAATATCCCCACTTACTCTGCCTCTGTCTTCCCTTAGATGCCTGAAGGAAACAGGAATAAAGGGCTCAGTGACCCCATACAAGCCCCTCCCCTGGCCCCAGGAAGTTCCCCATCACCCTCAGGTCTCCACCCCCGCAGGGAAGGTCTCTCCTCACCCTCAGCAAGACGCCTGAGTCTCCGCTGCCAGAGGACCCCCCCCCCAACACAGGAGGCATTGGAGAGGAGCAGAAGTCCCCCAAGACCAAGCAGCACAGGCAGCAGGGGCAGCCCCGAGGGTCCTAGGGGTAGAAGATACCCCTCAGTGAATCCCAGACAACAGGCTGTAGGCCAGGAGTGGGTCTTCCCGAGAAAGCCTACCCCTGAACCAAGTCCCTCCCCCAGGGTCAGAGAAACAGATGGGGAGGGGTCTCTGTGTCCAACCCTTCTGCCACCCAAGGGCAGGTGGCCTCTTAAGTCAAGCCATTAACAAAATGTCCTCCCTTTGCTTGAACTCTGCAAACTCAGAACTGAACTCCGGACTCAGGAGGGAGCTTCAGCTCCTTAGCTGGGCACTGAAGACTTTCTGTGGTCCAGCCTCTTCCAACGCCTCCAGCCATGTCCACTGAACTTAGACCCTGGTACTGGATTGTCCAGCCACACAAATCAAACCAACCACTAGCTGTTTCCGGAATCACTGAAGCAAATTCGCACCTTAGAGCTTTGGAATAGCTAAGTGTTTGTCCTCAAATGTCCTTTCTTCTCAAGCAAACTTCTGTTTGCCTTTCAAATTCCATCTCAAGGTCAGGCGCTGCGGCACATGCGTGTAATCCCAGCACGTTGGGAGGTCAAGGTGGGAGGATCGCTTGAGCCTAGGAGCTCAAGACCAGCCTAGGCAACATAGCAAGGCCACTTCTTTCCAAAAAATTTAAAAGTTTAGCAGCATGGTGGTGCATGTTTATAGTCCCAGCTACTTGGGAGACTGAGGCAGGAGGATTGCTTGAGCCCAGTAACTCAAGGCTCCAGTGAGCTATGATTGCACCACTGCACTCCAGCATGGGCGGCAGAGCAAGACCCTGTCTCTGGAAAAAAAAAAAAAAAATCCCATCTCAAGGACTTCTTTATTTTATTTTATTTTTTAATTAAGATAGAGTTAGCTGGGCGTGGTGGCTCACATCTATAATCCCAGCAGTATGGAAGGCCGATGCAGGTGGATTACAAGGTCAGGAGTTCAAAATCAGCCTGGCCAACACAGTGAAACCCCGTCTCTACGAAACTACAAAAAATTAGCCGGGTGTGGTGGCAGGCATCTGTAGTCCCAGCTACTCGGGAGGCTGAGGCAGGGAAATCACTTGAACCAGGGAGGTGGAGATTGCAGTGAGTCGAGATCACACCACTGCACTCCAGCCTGGGTGACAGAGTGAGATTCTGTCTCAAAAAAAAAAAACAAAGAGTTTATTTCACTCTGTCACCCAGACTGGAGTGCAGTGGCACAATCTCAGCTCACTGCAACCTCTACCTCCCAGGTTTGAGTGATTCTTCTCCCTCAGCCTCCCAAGTAGCTGGGACTACAGGCGCATGCCACCACACCCAGCTAAAGTTTTGCTTTTGATTTTTAGTAGAGACAGGGTTTCGCCATGTTGGACAGACTGGTCTTGAACTTTTGGGCTCAAGTGATCTGCCCACCTCAGCCTCCCACAGTGCTGAGATTATAGGCGTGAGCCACCACGCCCAGCCTCAAATGACTTCTTTCCACTAACTTCCATCCCAGTCAATATCAGGCTGACTTGCTGTATCCCTGAGGACAAGTCTGAATCCCTCTAAGTAGGCATCTGTTAGGTGGCCATCTCCCCTATCTTCTACTAACAGCACTTTTTTCCCCTGGGGAGAACAGCCACTCACCACTCTCAGTCTTGGGCCCAGGCAGGACTCCATAGTGGGCACATGGCCTGTCCTGAACAATAAGAGTCTCCATTCCTCTCTCCACAGTGATTGTTTAGACACAGGCATTTGACCCAATGTGTGTTTTTAACAAAACGTTTAGGACAATTCTACTAGCTGTCAAGAAGACAGAGGTTGGGGAGGGCTTCTCTGCCCCTCTGATTGAAGAAACTCAGAAAGAAGCCAGCACAGATGAAGACAAAGTTGAGAGAGGGTGAAAAACAGATCGCTGGTGAGATTTTTGAGCACCTGAAAGTGGCCACACTTGGAAGTTTTATTTCATGTACCAAGCCTTTTTTTTCCCCTTGAGTCAGGGTCTCACTCAGTTGCCCAGGCTGGAGTGCAGTGACGTGATCTCGGCTCATTGAAGCCTCAACCTCCTGGGCTCAAGAAATCCTCCCGCATCAGCCTCCTGAGTAGCTGGGACTACAAGTGTGCACCACCATGACTTGCTAATTTTTTTGTTTTTGTTTTATAGAGATGGGGTTTCACCTCATTGCCCAGGTTTGTCTCCAATGCCTGGGTTCAAGTGATCTACCTGCCTCAGCCTCCCAAAGTGCCAGGATTATAGGCATGAGCCACTGTGCCCAGCCAAGTCATTCTTTTATGTGTTAACAAAACAGCTGTATTTCTGTCACTTGCAACCTTTTTCTCAGGCTCTGAAGGGGATTGTTTGCCAAACGGTTGCAATCCTCTCCTGGTAGTCACATCCTTGAGTACAGGGCCTTTCCACACTGACTCTGTGTTGAGCCATGTCTCCAATGAGACAATAGTAACTGGGACAGAATCAGCTAGTAAATTGGAATGTACTCTCTTGCTGCTTTTGACCCCTGTGACCACCTTCATGTGAAAAAGTCAAGAAGAGACACGTGCCCAGTTATCTCCATTGTTCCAACCAAGAGGCCAGATGACCATCAGACATGTGGGAAGGGGGCAACCCTAGACCACCCAGTCCAGTGGAGCTGCCAGCTGACTGCAGAGATTACTTAAGCCAGCCCAGACCAGCACCGTTCTGCCAGACTCTTAGAATCATGAGAAAGAATGTTGCTATAAGCACCCATGTTTGGGGTGGTTTGTTATACAGCAAATGCTAACTGATGCAGGCTTCTTACAGGACATGGAGTGAGCTAATTTTTTCAGAATTAAACAAAATTTGGAAGAGAGAAAAATTTATCACTCCAGGCAAGAGAAAGATCAAAGAAAAAAAAGTGGCCAGATGCAGTGGCTCACCTCTGTAATCTCAGCACTTTGGGAGGCTGAGGTGGGCGAATCACGAGGTCAGGAGTTAGAGACCATCTGGCTAACACGATGAAACCCCATTTATACTAAAAATACAAAAAATTAGCTGGCTGTGGTGGCACATGCATGTAGTCCCAGCTACTCAGGAGGCTGAAGCAAGAGAAGAAACTGGGAGGTGGAGGTTGCAGTGAGCCGATATCGCACCACTGCACTCCAGTCTGGGTGACAGAGCAAGACTCGGTCTCAAAAAAAAAAAAAGAAAAAAAAGCCGGGTGCCATGGCCCATGCCTGTAATCCTATAATCCCAGCACTTTGGGAAGCTGAGACAGGCAGATCACTTGAGATCAGGAGTTTGAGACCAGCCTGGTCAACATGGCAAAACCCTGTCCCTACTAAAAAAGTACAACAATTAACCAGGTGTGGTGGCGGGTACCTGTAATCCCAGCAACTCGGGAGGCTGAGGCAAAAGAATTGCTTGAACCTGGGAGATGGAGGTTTCAGTGAGCCAAGATTTTGCCACTGCACTACAGCCTGGGCAACAGAACGAGACTATGTGTCAAAAAAAAAAAAAAAAAGAAAGAAAAAAGAGGAAGCTCTAAGGGGTCTGCAAGTCTGCAGGGAGAGAACTAAGCCTTTTTTATTTTATTTTTTTGAGATAGGGTCTCCCTCTGTTCCCAAGGCTGGAGTGCAGTGGCTCAGTCATAGCTCACTGCATCCTCCAACTCCTGGGTTTACATAATCCTCCCACCTCAGCCTTCTGAGTAGTCGGGACTACAGGCACATGCCACCACAGCCAGCTATTTTTTATTTTTGCAAAGATGGAGTCTCACCATGTTGCCCAGGCTGGTCTCAACTCCTGGGCTCAAGAGATCACATGCCTTGACCTCCCAAAGGCATGAGCCACTGAGCTCGGCCAGAACTAAGTTGTTAAGCAGCTGTGACTACGAGCAGAGCAGGTAGGGTCAAAGACAAAGAGACGTCTCCTTTGGGGAGACGGGAGGGATCAGGGGACAGAGGACTTGCCTGCAGGAGGCTCTATGGGCAACTGGTCTTCAGGTTCTCTGGAAGGCTGGTCCAGACCTGGGGAGTGGATATAGAGATTACAACTTAACACTAAGTCGGTGAGCTGAGATTGTACCACTGTACTCCAACCTGGTTGACAGAGCAAGACTCCATCTGCCTGCCTCAGCCTCCCAAAGTGCTGGGATTACAGGCCTGAGCCACTGCGCCCAGATAATTTTTTTTTTCCCCGAGACAGAGTCTTGCTCTGTCACCCAGGCTGGAGTACAGTGGCGCAATCTTGGCTCACTGCAACCTCCATCGCCCAGGTTCAAGCAATTCTCCTGCCTCAGCCTCCCAAGTAGCTGGGACTACAGGCGCCCGCCACCACACCCGGCTAACTTTTTTAGTAGAAATGGGGTTTCACCATGTTGGCCAGGCTGGTCTCGAACTCCTGACCTTGTGATTCACCCACCTCGGCCTTCCAGAGTGCTGGGATTACAGGCATGAGCCACTGTGCCTGGCCAATTTTTTTATTTTTTATTTTATTTTATTTTTTAAAGAGACAGAGTCTCACTCTGTGGCCCAGGCTTGAGTGTAATGGCATGATCATAGCTCACTGCAGCCTTGACCTCCTGGGCTCAAGCTATCCTCCTGCCTCAGACTCCTGACTAGCTGGGACTACAGGCATGCACCACCACGCCTGGCCCAAAAATTAATTGTTGATGAGCACTTTCAGTGTACAAGATCCTTTTCACCTGAATTATCAATTTGTTGAGTTAACCAAAAAAGACTTTGGGCTCTCGATCCCTTAATAGAAGTATAAGTTCTAAAGCAAAGGAGGCAAGTGTCATACTTTATGTTTTAGTGTTCAAAGGGAAGACAGGAATGGGGTAGGGGGAAGAGCAGAGAAGATTATAGAGATGAGAAAGTGTCCTTCCTTACATTGAGAAAAAGCCTGCTCTGTCAGGAAGAGGAAAACAGAAAGAAGAAGCTTGCAGCCGGGAGTGGTGGCTCACCCCTGTAATCCCAGCACTTTGGGAGACTGAGGCAGGTGGCTCACCTGAAGTAAGGAGTTTGAGACCAGTCTGGCCAACATGGTGAAACCCCGTCTCTACCAAAAATACAAAAATTAGCCAGGTGGGGTGGCATGCACCTGTAATCCCAGCTACTTGGAAGGCTAAGGCAGGAGAATTGCTTGAACCTGGGAGGCAGAGGTTACAGTGAACGGAGATCATGCCACTGTACTCCAGCCTGAGTGACAGAGCAAGATTCCGTCACACACACACACACACACACACACAAAAAAAAAGAAAGAAAGAAAGAAAGGGAAAAAAAATGAAAGAAAGAAAAAAGAAAGAAAAAGAAACTGAGCCACAAAGATCTGTGCTATATAATATATTTTTAGAAACTGAGACACTTGCCTATGGTCACACAACTAGGAGGTAGCAGAGAGGGGATTTGAACCCAAGCTTCTCTGAACCAGGCTCTGTAAGGATTAACCATTGCAATACTGTACCTATCAGAATTGTAACATATTCATCATATTCAAGGAATTTGTCCTTATCCTACTTGCTGAATTTATTGGAATAAAGTCATTCAAAATATTCCCTTATTATCCTCTTAATGTCTGTGGAGTCTGTGGTAATATCCCTTCTTCCATTCCTGTTATTGGTAACTTGTATCTTCTCTCTTTTTTTGTCTTAATCAGCTTCATAAATGTTACTGATTTTTTTTCAAATAACCAGCTTCCGGTTTCATTGATTTTTCCCAGTTGTTTTTCTGTTTTCTAATTCATTCATTTCTGCTCTTACCATTATTATTTTCTTCTTTCTTTTTACTTTGGGTTTAATTTGTTTTTATTAGTTTCTTTCTTTCTTTATTTTTTCTTTTTTTTTTTTTTTTTTTTTTTTTGAGATGGAGTTTTGCTCTAGTTGCTCAGGCTGGAGTGCAATGGCATGATCTCCGCTCACTGCAACCTCTGTCTCCCAGGTTCAAGTGATTCTTTTGCCTCAGTCTCCCAAGTAACTGGGATTACAGGCATGTGCCACCACGCCCGGCTAATTTTGTATTTTCAGTAGAGACAGGGTTTTTCCTTGTTGGTCAGGCTGGTCTCGAACTCCCAACCTTAGATGATCCACCCGCCTTGGCCTCCCAAAGTGCTGGGATTACAGGCATGAGCCATGCTTTCTTAAGATGAAAACTTAGAATATGCATTCGAGGTGATTCTCAAAAGAAAAAAAAAAAAAAACTAGGCCAGGCGTGGTGGCTCACACCTGTAATCCCAACACGTTGGGAGGCCAAGGCAGGTGGATCACTTGAGGTCAGGAGTTCAAGACCGGCCTGGCCAACATGGTAAAACCCCGTCTCTACTAAAAATACAAAAATTAGCCAGGCGTGGTGGCGCATGCCTGTAATCCCAGCTACTTGGGAGGCTGAGGCAGGAAAATTGCTCAAACCTGGGAGGCGGAGGTTGCAGTGAGCTGAGATGGCACCATTGCACTCCAGCCTGGGCAACAAGAACAAAACTGTGTCTCAAAACAAAAACAAACAAACAAAAACTGGCCAAGCATGGTGGCTCATGCCTGTAATCTCAGCACTTTGGGAGGCCAAGGCAGGTGGATCACTTGAGGTCAGGAGTTCAACACCAGGCTGGCCAACATGGTGAAACCCCGTCTCTACTAAAAATACTAAAATTAGCCAGGTGTGGTGGCACATGCCTGTAATCCCAGCTACTTAGGAGGCTGAGGCAGGAGAATTGCTTGAGCCAGGGAGGCGGAGGTTGTAGCGAGCCAGGATCGCACCACTGCACTCCAGCCTGGGTGACAGAGTGAGACCCCATCTCAAAAATAAAAAATAAGGCTGAGCGTGGTGGCTCAGGCCTATAATTCCAGCACTTTGGGAGGCCGCGGCAGGTGGATCATGAGGTCAGGAGTTCGAGACCAGCCTGACCAACATGGTGAAACCCCGTCTCTATTAAAAATACAAAATTAGCCAGGCATGGTGGCACATGCCTGTAATCCCAGTTACTCGGAAGGCTGAGGCAAGAGAATCGCTTGAACCCGAGAGATGAAGGTTGCAGTGAGCCAAGATCGTACCATTGCACTCCAGCCTGGGCAACAAGAGTGAAACTCCGTTTCAAAAAAATAAAATAAATAAAAAATAAATAACTAAAATAAGCACTTAATACTATATATTTCCCTCTAAATACTGCTTTAACTGCAACCTCAAATTTTTATATGTTTTCATTTTCATTTAATTCACTGTTTTCTAATTTCCCTTGGTCATTAATCACATTCAGACAGTATGGGTTGTGGTTAACGGCTGGTCTCCAGTTCATCTGCCCGAGTTTCAGTCTCGTCTTTATCTTTTACTAGCTGTGTGACCTTGGACAATTTGTTTAACAGCTCTAGGCCTCAGTAACTCATCATAAAAAGGGAATTGTATTGACTTCACTGTACTACCCTACACATCCTCTGAGGCACACTCCAACCTGCTCAAGCCTTCTTTCCCACCTGGGGTAGTGATGGGAAGCTGGGTCCCCTAGTCAGCCAGTCCACTGTCTCCCAAGGCCTTGCTGGCCAGCAGCCAGACCTTGTATCGTGTAGAAGGCTGCAGACCAGTCAGTGTGAAGGTGGTGGCCTGGGGTGGTAGGACATCCATATAGTGGAACCCTGGAGTCCCCAGGGCCTCATACCTGCAGGACAGGGGGGATAGTAAGTTCAGGGAAGTGCCCCAGCCCATTGGCTGCCTCCCCTTCCTTCCTGCCTCGACAAGGACCCACTTGATGCAGAACCTGTGTGGCAGGCCCCCATCAAAGCCAGGCTTCCACTCCAACTCCGCAGAGTGTGGGGTCAGACTCACAACCTTTAATCCTGATGGAGGGTCAGGGCGGCCTATGGGGAGAAAGATGGGAAAGCAGTCAGAGGATACAGAAGAATCCCAAAAGATTCTGTCCAAGTTTTCCCTAGGAATGATTTTAAATATACAATTGCTTCTCATTGTTCACGGTATAGTCATGTTCTATAAGGTCACTGTGAACACTCCTCTGGCAAACATCAAACTGTTCCTAAAATCCCAGTACTTTGTGAGATCAAGGCTGGAGGATTGCTTGAGCCCAGAAGTTCGAGACCAGCCTGGGCAACATAGCAAGACCCTTTCTCAAATTAAACATTACAATTAAAAATAATTTTAAAAAGAAGTAAGTGAAAACAAAACCAAAAGAAACAGCAAAAAAAATTCAAGACCAAATGGTTGCTTCTATGGAAAATGAAGGTTAGGTTTCTTTCTTTTTTCATTCTTTTTTTTTAGATAGAGTTTCACTCTTATTGCCCAGGCTGGAGTGTAGTGGTGCAATCTTGGCTCACTGCAAACTCTGCCTCCTGGGTTCAAGCAATTCTCCTGCCTCAGTCTCCCAAGTAGCTGGATTACAGGTGCCCGCCACCATGCCCAGTTAATTTTTTGTATTTTTAGTAAAGACGAGGTTTCACCATGTTGGCCAGGCTTGTCTCGAACTCTTGACCTCAGGTGATCCACCCGCCTTGGCCTCCCAAAGTGCTGGTATTACAGGCATGAGCCACCGCGCCTGGCTTGGTTAGGTTTCTTTTCTTCTTCTTTGAGATGGAGTCTTGCTCTGTTGCCTAGGCTGGAGTGCAGTGGCCCGATCTCAGCTCACCGTAACCTCCACCTCCCAGGTTCAACAATTCTCCTACCTCAGCCTCCCGAGTAACTGGGATTACAAGTGCGCGCCACCACGCCCAGCTATTTTTTTTTTTTTTTTTTTTTTTTAGTAGAGACGGGGTTTCACCATACTGGTCAGGCTGGTCTGAAATTCCTGACTTTGTGATCTGGCCACCTCAGACTTCCAAAGTGCTGGGATTACAGGCGTGAGCCACCACACCTGGCTAATCCTAGTATTTTTATACCACTGTTAGGAAGAGAAAGAATTCTGTTTCCTCTGGGAATCTAACAGACCACTATGAGGGCCCTTAGAATAAAGCCAACACAGAGGTATGCAAACATAACAATGGAGAGGGCTGGGTGTGATGACTCACACCTGTAATCCCACCACTTTGGGAGGCTGAGGCAGGCACATCACCTGAAGTCAGGAGACCAGCCTGGCCAACAAGGTGAAACCCCATCTCTACTAGAAATGCAAAAATTAGCTGGGTGTGGTGGCAGGCGCCTGTAATCTCAGCTACTTGGTAGGCTTGGCTCCAGAAGGAGCCAAGATTGCACCATTGCACTTTAGCCTGGGTGACAAGAGTAAAGCTCTGTTTCAACAACAACAAAGAATGGAGAGTTGCTGATGACAGCTGAACCTAGCTCCAGAAACCCCTGAAAATCTATTTTTCAGTTACTTGAGCTAATAAGTACCCCCTCTCCATCTTTTTTTTTCTTTTCTTTTTCTTTTGCCTTTGTTGTGGGTCTCCCTGAAGATCCAGTCTCCACTAGGATTTTCAGGGCAGGCAAAAACTCCAGCCTCACATATACACATATTCTCAGGTTTCAGAAACATGGGCAGCCCAGGGCCAATCAGGGATGTGAGAATGGATCCAAGGAGCACCCCCTCCCCAACACCCTCACAGCCCCTCCATACTGATGCTGACGAATTGAATGTTGGCTTGGTCCGAGCCTAGGGGGTTAGTGGCTGTGCGTGTGAAGAGGGCGTAATCCTGGGCTGCAGACACATTGGCAATGGTCAGGAGGCTGCTGTGGACACCACCCTGGTGGTATGTGTGCTCTGTGTACCTAGAGAGAAGGTAGGGCACCACTCATCCTTTCATTCACCCCACCACTTATGCTTGGAATCATCTATACAGACATCCATTCATTTAACCATCTGCCTATCTATCCATTCATCCATTAATCTTTTAATCCACTCATCCATTCACTCACTCATTCCTCCATGCATTAATCTTCCTTCTCTGCACCCTTCTCTGCAGGGACTCAGGGAGGGGAAATGGGGCTGGAGGTCCAGACCTGGGGCTGGAGTGCTGCCTGGCTGGGCCTGGGCTCACCTGGGATCTTGGAGATCCAGAAGGACCCCATTTTTGGTCCAAGTGAAAACGATGTTGGGGACACCTCGGGCACGGCAGTGGAGGGTGGCAGAACTGGTGCTGTCCCCAGCTGCAGCCACCTTAGTTAGGGGAGTGGGGTGCTCCACCTGGGGGGCAACTGGGAGGGGATGGGAGGTCAACATGAGCTATGTGGGAGGCATGAGGGCTGTGGGTTCAGTGGCAGGTCTTAAAGTCAGGTGTTTGGGTGATACCCACATCTGACAACAAGACGGACCAGCCCTCGTGCTGGAGGCGCCACCCCATTGTCCACGATGCACTGGTAAGCACCAGCCTGGGCCAGTTTGGCCTGGTGAATCTGCAGGTGCCCCGTGGGTCCCTTGGATATCTTCGCCATGTCATCCAGGCTCTGGTCCTCCTCCTCTTCTCCCCGGAGGCCCGAGTCAAGAATTGTCCTCCCAGTCTAGCCCCAGATCCATCACTGCCCAAACTGTCCCTTTTGTAGCCTCATTCTCCTAGACACAATCACCCTCCACAGAGGTACTGAAGAAAAAAAAAAATTCTCCTGTCATCCATCTGTCCATTTACCCAATCCATCTTTTTATCCACCAATCCAGGCAACCACCTACCCATCCATTCACCCAACCACTTATGCTTGCAACCATCTATCCATCCATTTATCCATCTGCTTATCTATCCATTCATCCATTTATCTTTCCATCCACTCATCGGTTTACTCACTCATTCCTCCGCCCATTTGTCTTCTTTCTCTGCACCCATGTATCCACCCTTGTAGCTCTGCACCCATTCACACAACTATTCACTCATGCTTGCACACCCATAAATGCATGCATCTGTTCAGATATTTACCCAGCTACTTATTTATTCATCTCTCCATTGATCTTTCCACCCATCCATCCATCAATTCATCCATCATCCTTCCATAGATATCTTTCCTCTGCTGGTGTATCCATTCATCCATCTACCCTCTATCCACTGATTTTTCTCCTTCAATCATCTTCTCACCCATCCACTCACCCATTTATCCATCCTTTCATTTGTCCATCTGTTCCTCCATCCACTCACTCATTCATCCACCTGTTCATCCACTTACCTACCTATCGACCCATCTATCCATCTACCCACTCACTCGCCTGACTGTCTACCATTCATCCATCCATTCATTTTGCCACCAACAGTTATTCGTTCTGGGAGCATTCCCTGACGAGTATATAGTTATACAGGATCATACAGATGTAGGTGGTCCCCACTCCCAAGGAACTCACAGTCAAGAAACCACAACCCTTGGACCCCACCTCCTTTCACCAAAGGCTGGGTCCTCACCAGTCTCTCCCAGCTGAACATGCCTGGGAGAATGGGATTGGCATCAACCGTGCAGACTGTATCCACAGAACCCCCAACGTTCACCTCAGTGGGGTCCTGGAGGGCACGGATGGTGGGAGCATCTGGTGGAAGGCAGAGGCTTAGGGAAGGCACTTGGGACCAGACAGGTCTCTGTGGGAGAGGGCCCCAGGTGGGAGGGATGTCTTAGGAGTTCCAGGAAAGTTAGAGATGTGGACCCAATCTGCCCTTAATAGGAAAGAGTTGGAGGAGAGTTCTCAAGGTTAGCGAGGTTGTCTTCACCCTCCACTATGCCTCTGTGATAGAGTGGGTTGGGTGGGCTTCCAGAATTGTGAGGGGGGGCCTTCTACAATGGGCTCCCATTCCTGACGGGAGCAGCTTCCGAGTCTACATCGGCCCCCTCTCTGGGCAGAGATTCCACACTGGGTCTCTCTAGTGGAAGGGGTTCCGCCGTGGGCGTGGTTACACCGCGGCGGGGACTACCAGAGCCAGAGCGGGAGGGTTCCAGGATGGGTGGCTATCCCCGGATGGTCGGAGTTCCCACAAGGAGGAGACTCCACATTGGGCAAGGTTCCTTTGGTGGGTGTGGTTTCCATGGTGGGCGGGACTCACAGTGCCCGTCCAACCGCAGCAGCGCTTCCGAGGTCCCCTGGGAGTTCTGGCAGTGCAGCTGATAGAGGCCGTCGTCCGCGCGGGTCACATTCCACAGATGCAGAGCCCCGCTGGACAGGATGCGATGCCGGGGGCCGCCCGCTGGGGAAGGCCAGAATAAAGGATCTGGCAGGCCCTCCCATTCCCGGGACCCCTCCTCATGCCCACTTCCCTCACCTGGACTGAGGTGATAGGCGCAGAAGGTCCAGTTGAAGGCCTCGGGGGCGGGGTTAACGGACACGGACACGGGCAGCAACGCCTCACCCTGCTCCACCGCGGTCACCACCAGCACCTGCTCCCCCAGGAACTCTGGACGGTCTTCAGAGGGGGCGCCACAGGGAGTCAAGATTGTTGTCAAGGTCAGGATCAAGGACAGATTGGAGATCAGGCACAGGTTCAAGGGTTAAAGTGGGGAGATCACTACGGGTTTAAGGTTGTGGACAAGGCAACAAGTTCAGAACTGAATTCAAGGGTAAAGTTCGGGATAGAAATTAGAATACAGTTTAGGAAAAGAGTAGAAGCCAGCATCAGGTTGAAGGATGGAAAGAGGGGTCATGATAGGGATCGGGGTTAGGAGAGAGGACAAAGGCAATATGGGAGTGGACAGGATAGGATTTGGCCCAGGACTACTGGTCAGGATGAAGGTAGGGAGTTTCAAGTTTCAGGATGGGGTTAATGATAGAGTGATAGTGTCAAAGCAAAGACCCAGGCCAGGCTCAGTGGCTCACGCCTCTGCTCCCAGAACTTTGGGAGGCCAAGGCAGGAGGATCACTTGAGTCAAGGTGTTCAAGATCAGCCTGGGCAACTTAGAGAGATACCATCTCTATTTAAAATTAAAAGTACAAAAAATCAGCCTAGTGTAGTGGGATGCGCCTGTAATGCCAGCACTTTTGGAGGCCAAGGCAGGAGTATTGCTTCAGCCCAGGGGTTGAAGACCAGCCTGGGCAACATAGTGAGGCCCTGTTGCTACAAAAAAAAAAAAAAAAAAAAAAAAAAAAAAACTAGCCAAAAGTGGTAGTGCACACCTGTAGTTTCAGCTACTCAGGAGGCTGAGGTAGGATCACTTGAGCTCAGAAGCTGGAGGCTGCAGTGAGCTATGATTGCGTCACTGCATTGCAGCCCCAGCCACAGAGGGAAACTCCATCAAAAAAGAGAGAGAAAGAGGAAGGAAGGAAGGAAGGAAGGAAGGAAGGAAGGAAGGAAGGAAGGAAGGAAGGAAGGAAGGAAGGAAGGAAGGAAGGAAGGAAGGAAGGAAGGAAGGAGGGAGGGAGGGAGGGAGGGAGGGAGGGAGGGAGGGAGGGAGGGAGGGAGGGAGGGAAGGAGGGAGGGAGGGAGGGAAGGAAGGAAGCCAGCCAGCCAGCCAGCCGGGCGTGGTGGCTCACGCCTGTAATCCCAGCACTTTGGAAGGCCAAGGCGGGCGGATCACCAAGTCAGGAGATCAAGACCATCTTGGCTAACACGGTGAAACCCCGTCTCTACCAAAACTACAAAAATAAAATTAGCCGGGCATGGTGGCAAGCGACTGTAGTCCCAGCTACTCGGGAGGCTGAGGCAGGAGAATGGCGTGAACCATGGGAGGCGGAGCTTGCAGTGAGCCCAGATCGCACCACTACCTTCCAGCCTGGGTGACAGAGCCAGACTCCATCAAAAAAAAAAAAAAAAAGGCGGGGCGGGGGGCAGGGGGCGCGGCGGAGACGCAAGGAGTAGGTTAGGGTCAGGAAGGCATCAAGAGGACCTTTCCAGCCGGGGCGCATACACAGGACGTTGAGGCGATAGAAGGAGCTCACGGTTTCGCGGAGCTCCGCGCTGTGGGCGCGGCAGGTCACGCGTTGGCCATGATCTAGGGATGACACTTGCAGAAGGACGCTTCTGGCCGTGGCGGAGCCTTTGAACGGGGCTCTCCGGGGCGGGACGGCCAAGCCCTCCAGCCTGTGGACCCGGGGTGAGGCCAGGGCTGCGAGCAGAGCCAGAGGCTGGAGAGGGGCTAGGCACCGGCCGGACATGCGTGGAGCGGGGCGAGGCCAGAGAGGGGCGGGGTCCCTCACACTCCCACCTCTGGCCTTCCTTGCCCCAGGACAAGTTGACTGGCGGGTTGCTGCTAACGCTGATGCATGTCAAGTTTAAGGCGTCCCCCGGGGGCAGTGCGGATGCGTTGGCCAGGATGGTCAACTTAGTTGGGGGAACTGGGAGAGGGGGTTGGAGGAGCGAGACTCAGAGGTTAGGGGCGGCCTGGTCTGCGTCCATCCCGCCTGCACCCCAGGCTCCGTCCAGTCTCGGGTGCCCCACCCCGCCCCCGCCCGCACCCCCCGAGTCCAGGGTTCGCTGGGTCCCTGCCCCACCCGGCTCTGTCCTCCACCCTGTCCTGCCCCGGCGGAGTCCGCCCCAGGGCCTCAGCCGTGCGCGCCCTCACACTGCACCGCCAGCTACGTGGACGCGCTGAGCTGGCCAGCCTTGCACATGAACTTGGCCTGGTTGTCCGACGGCCCTGTGACCAGCACCAGCTCTCCGGAGAAGGTGCTCCCAGATTTCTCCAAGTTGCCGAGCTGCATGCACCGCGGCTCCTGCGGCAGCCGCGACTCAGTCACAGTGCGCGAGTCCTATGGGGCGGGAGTGACTGGGGGCCGCAGGCAGCCCTGCTGCTTCCACCAACCCCCAACTCCCGCACCCTGCCCACTGGGTTGGTGCTGCCAGCCCAGACAAAGCCTTTTGGTGATACGGAGAAACACCGCCATCAGCGCCACCCCCCTAGGGCAAAGTAGTGGGGAGTGGAACTGAGTAACCCCTGCCCTGGAGTCTCTCCCGCCTCCCCGGATCCCTGTGCACGGCAGTTTTGGGGATCTGAATCCCTCTTCTGTACCACACCCAAACCCCCGCTCAGCCTCTGCAGCCACCTGCGGGCCGTCAGCGCACTCCTCAAAATCTATTTCTGCTCTGTTTACCCAACACCAAGTGCAGGAAACTCCCTTGAAATTCCCAGGCCTTTCCCAGAATGCCTCAATTCCTTTTCTTAAAATTCCCACTGTCCCCAAAGATTTCCTTTGAAATTTTCCTTAATTCCAGTGCATTTCCATAGATTACTTTTTTTTTATTGTTGCTGCTGCACAAATTAAACTTTCCATAGATTCTGAATATTTCCCGATATTATATTTTATAATCCCAGTCTTCTAACAGATTCCTTTATATTGCCCAGATTCTCAGCACTTCCCCAGAATTCCATCCTATTAAAATGAAATTCCATTGTCATTTCTATAATTCCTAGTCTTCCCCCCAACATTTTCAACCAGCTCCCTAACTTCTCAGGATTTTCTTAGAATTAGGCTTCTCTTTCATTTTAACGAAATTTCATTTTCTTACCTCCAAATCCCAAGAATTTGATTTAATACTAATGAGTTTTCGATAGTCTGTGGAATTACTAGCTTTTCTCCAAATTTTCTTTTTCTTTTTCTTTTTTTCTGGGATTCAAGTCTTTCCCTAAAATTCCTGACATTTCAGCTGAATTCTGAGATTTTTCACTAGAATTTTCCTTAATTTTAACAAAATTACCTTTTCTCTAGAATACCTAATCTTGATTCAGAATTCCAATTTTTATCCTAGAACTCTGTTTCCCCAGAATTTTCCTAGGATTCCATTTAATTCTCATGGCATTTTTTGTCTTTCCTGATTCCCTGCCAAACCTCAGAATCTCTAGTACTTTTCCAGAAATTTAATCTTTTTCCAAGATTGCCCAAGATTCTGAAGGAAAGAAGGGGGCCTGGTCCTTCCCCCACATTCCTGGCCACCCCCATAGCCCTAGTGGCACCAACCTTGTACCATGTGAGGGAGGGCTCTGGGTTGCCCCTGATGGCCAAACACACCAGCCTCACCCGGGTCCCAGCCCGGAGCTTCTGCCCCTCTGGGGCACACTTAGTCCACAGTTTCTGGGCGGGATCTGAGAGGAGAGGCAGGAAGAGTGACTTTTTCTCTGGGCTGGGTCCTGAGGCTTGGGGGCATTGCTGGGTAAGGGCAGACACTCACATTTTACGTTCAGGGTGAGCAACTTCTTGAAGGTCTCCTTGGCGAAGGCTTCACTGAAGGCCTCACATGTGAGGGTCAGACTGTTGTCCTCCCGCCGCACCAGGAATGTCAGGTTGGACATGGAGATGTAACCACCATGTAATCCCTGGCAGGGAATGAGCTTCAGATGTGGGGACTGCAGCACCCCCATCCATTGTGTTAGAGGCCTGAGTCCATCTCAGTCTCCAGCAGGGACACATGAGCCATCTCTAACACCCCTCTGTTGGACCCATGGTCCTCAAGGAGAAAGCCCCCAGGCTGCTGGACCCATCCCCTTCCCAAGCCACGAGTCATGCCCTGCACCCCCCATGCTCAGACCCAGGAGCCTGGCCCCCGCCTCACATCCATGATCGTCTCCTCCATGGGCAGCAGCTGCCGCCAGCCCAGCCACCATCGTAGCAGGACCCGTGGGCGACTGGACTTGCTGACACAGGAGAGTGTCACGTTCTTGTTCTCAACCTGGGATGCAGATCCCAGGATAGTAATGGCACTAGGGGGAACTGCAGGGACAGAGAGGGAAGACATTAAGCTGAGCTGAATTTCTCACATACCAGCCCAGAGAGAACAACAGGACTGGAGACACATGCTGAGATCTTTGGCATCCAGTAGGCATAATTTGGGGGCACACATAGATGGTTCTCTGAGGCACAGACCGACAGGTGGGCAGCTGGCACCAGGACTCACAGGTGACCTGCAGCATGATGCTGCGCTCCTGGGTCCCTGCAGACACGCTGTTATGGGCCTCGCAGCTGAGCCGCGCTCCATGGTCTTCTGGCCTCACGGTCATCACCAGCACACTGCGGGCCACGGCCTGGGTGTGCTCTGTGCCCCACACTGTGGACGCCGGCTGGCTATTCTGGAGACAGGGACAGGCCTGGGCCAGCTCAGGACCAGCTCCCGGCCTCCGCTCTCCCCACAGTTCCCATGCCCGCGACTGCCCTCACCTTCAGCCACTGCAGTGTGGCTAAGGGATTCCCCCCTTGGGCCACACATGGCAGCTCCAAGCTCTGTCCTGCCCGCACATGCCCCTCATCCAAGCCTGGCCACTCGATGACAGGGGGTCCTGGAGGGACTGGGAGATATCAGTCACTCAATGGGCCTGGAGTAGCCCATCCACTCTTTCCAGGCCCCACAACCTGCTTTTGAAACCCCATGTTTCTCTGAGTGCCTGAATTTCCATGATTCCTGTGATTCCCCTACACCCCCCAGTGCCTGCTCCCCATCCTCAGTGCCCTAGTTGGCCCAGTTCTCCACTTACACAGAACATTCACGGTGAATGAGGCCTTGATGGGGGCCTCCAGTGCTGGGCTAGACGCCTCACAGACTAGCAACTGCCCATTATCCGAGCTCTGGGGTGTCACCCTGGGATGAGAATTCGTGGTTCTGGAGTCAGAGTCATCATCCGAAATCTGGAGAGTCAGGGAGAAGAGGCGGGGATGCCGCCTCTGGTCCCCACACCTGGTCTAAGTCCCCATGGCGATCTCCTCTGGGATCCGGGGTTCCATGGGAGAGATTCTGGGAGTGAGCAGCGAGAACTGGAGCCTAGAGAGACCCACATCTGATCAAACTTTAGTGCCTGGGACTCTGGAACTGAGGTTCCCATGAAGTTTTTTTGTTTATTTGTTTGTCTTTTGAGACAGAATTTGGCTCTGTCGCCCAGGCTGGAGTGCAGTGGTGCGATGTCAGCTCACTGCAACTTCCACTTCTTGGGTTCAAACAATTCTCCTGCCTCAGCCCCCTGATGAGCTGGGAGTATAGGCATGTGCCACCACGCCAGGCTAATTTTTGTATTTTTAGTGAAAACAGGGTTTCACCATGTTGACCAGCTGATCTTGAACTCCTGACCTCAGGTGATCCACCCACCTCAGCCCCCCAAAGTGTTGAGATTACAGGCATGAGCCACCACCCCTGTTCCCTGTGAAGAAGCTTTGAGAGTCAGCTTTGAGAGTTCCCCATGAAGAAGCATTGGGTCGCAGATGTTCATACGTAGCCCAAGCTTCATGCTTTCATCCCTGGGGTCTGTGGTTCCCATGGGGAAAATTAGGGGTCATGGTTGGGGTTTTTTTTCAGTTTCCACACCTGGCTGTGTCCTCCACAGTGAAGAGCTTCTGCTGGGAGCCCTCGTTCATGTTTGCAGAGATGTCGGATATTGTCTGTCCACCTTGGGGCAACAAGAGAGCTAGAGGGGTTCTGGGCTCCCCACAAGATAGATTCTGGGGAGCATGGCCTGGAAGTCCTCAGAGTGGATGTGATGCCCCCTCCCTCCTGGTTCTAGAGGACAAGGGCCTGGGGCACAGCTGGATCCCCTCCCGACTTTCTGGACTGCCTGAAGGCTGCAATCTTCAGTGCTGGGTCCTGGGCCTCCCCACTCCTCTCAACTCCTTGCTGGGTTGTGCCATGTACCCCATCCCTCAGCTTCTCATGTCTGCACCAGCGCTACTGCCCATATCTCTATCTGGTCCTCAGTCTTGTGCTGGATGCCGCCTCCTCAATGTGCCCTCCCATCCACTGTGTCCCACACTGGCCTCAGCATCTCCTCACACCTTCTCCTGGGTCCCCATCCCAGGGATGACATCTTTTCTGGGGCCCTTAGGAGGGCACTGGTCAGGGACACACACCCTTCCCACTCCAGAGGCTTCATGCTGCCCCCTGCCACCCAGTTCACCCTCACTCACTCAGGAGAATGGTGATGTCAGGTGCTGGCTTTGCATCCCCAGACAAACAGCTGACCACGTACCCTTGCCCAGCTACCCAAGGGACCATGGTGCCTGCCTCCGGGGTCAGGTGGAGCAGCTTGGGAGGAACTGGTGAGAAGGGTCTGGGGTAAGCTTCCAGCACTGAGAAGGATTTGAAGATTGGAGCTTGGTACCAAGGGTCTGGGAGAGGAGAAACTGGGGGCTTGGACTCCTGGGTCCTGGGGTAAGGGAGGGCTTGAAGCCCAGACTCGTGGGTCCTGGGGGTCTGTCACCCATACCCAGGATGGAGAGGATCACTCTGGGAGACACGAACTCGGGCCCCATCATGGAGTGGCCGACCTGGCACTCATACTGCGCGTCATCGCTGAGGTCACCAGCCTCGATGTGGAGGTGGAATTCACCTGCAGGGGGAGTCGGAGGTCAGGGTTGCAACTTGGGCTGGTGGCTGAGGGTCTCAGGCTCTGATCCCTTACCTCTAGCAGGGTCCCCTTCCAGGCGGTACCTCGGGAAGCCTGGGATCCTGGGGTCGGGGCCCAGGAGCAGCCCGTCTTTGGCCCATTGCACCGCACTGCCAGGGGTGCTGACCCCACACCACAGCTCCACCGAGGCCCCCTTCACCACTGCCAGGTTTTCAGGCAGGGCCCAGAAGCCCTGGGGGATGGAGGCAGGAATCGCCAACTGTGTCAGGCCTGGGGACACAGCAGGGTGCAAGGAAAGGGCAGAGGGTTTGTCTAGGGAAGGTAAGTGGGAAATGGGGGCCACTTGGCACTGGGTACAAGGCTGGGATCCCACTCACCTTCAGTCAGCAGCCCCAGGAGCAGGAGAGGAGCCTTGAGCATCGTCCCCAGGGCCATCATGGGTCCCCCTACTGTTACCCCCACAGTGCCCGCAGCCAGCCACCTGCGTCTGTCTGGCTCTCTCTGAGTCCCTCTCTCTGTGTCTCTGCCATCTGCTTTTTTTTAATCTCTCTTTCCATTACTCTCCTCCCTTTCTCTGTTTTCCTCTCCTCCCGTCAGTGTCTCTCTATCTCTGTCTTGCTCTCTCAGTCTCAATCTCTGAGTCTCTTTCTCTGTCCCTTTAAAATAATTTTTTTCTTTTTTTTTTTTTTTTAGAGACAGGGTCTCACTATGTTGGCCAGGTTGATCTCAGACTTTTTCCCTCAAGCCATCCTCCCACCATGGCCTTCCCAAGTGTTGGGATTACAGGCATGAGCCAGTGTCCCTAGACTGTCTCTTTATCTTTTCATCTTTCTCTCTTTGTCTAAGGCATTCTCTCTCATTTTTTCTCTGTCTCGTTCTCTCTCTCTCTCTCTCTCTCAGTCTCTATCTTCTCTCCTGCCACCCATCACCCCTGCTCCTTGTCTCACTACTCACGGCCTCTCAAGAAGGACCTGCAGCCCAGAGTCTAGCAGGCCAGGAGCCCAGGAGAGCAATGAGGCTGATGCAGGCACTGGCAGAGTTGGCCCTGCTCTCTGACCCAACTTGAGCTCATCCTCACAGTGCAACCTCCCCCAGGTGCCCTCCAGAGCCCCCAGCTCCGGCCTCTGCCCAGCAGGCTCCTCCCAGCCAGCTGGGCTGGAGCATAAAATCCCCTGTCAGCACAGGCCAGGCGTGTTCCTCGGTGCCTCCCCAGCCTCCATGGCCCCAGGGCCTGGCTTAGGCTGGGAGGATGGGAGAAGTCAGACCTAGGTGGTCTCCCAGCTCAGCAGGGGAGCAGCCAGCTGGGCCCCCAGCTCTTCCCTGCCCTGATACATGACCTTGGGAAGTCCCTTTCTTTCTTTTTTTTTTTCTCAAGGTAGTCTTGCTCTGTTGCTCAGGCTGGAGTGCAGTGGCATGATCTCGGCTCACTGCAGCCTCCACCTCCCATGGCTTGAACCTCCCAAGTTCAAGCAATTCTCCTGCCTCTGTCTCCCAAGTAGATGGTACTACAGTCATACACCACCAGGCCTGGCTAATTTTTGTATTTTTACTAGAGATGGGGTTTCATGATGTTGACCAGGCTGGTCTTGAACTCCTGACCTCAGGTGATCCATTTGCCTCGGCCTCCCAAAATGCTGGGATGACAGGCATGAGCCACCGCACCTAGCCTCCCTTCCTTTCTTGAGTAGACATTAGCGACTAAATGATGTCAGGGATCTCTGCTGGGGAGTATGCAAGAGTGAGTGTGAGAGACTGGGAGACTGTAGGAGAGAGGGAAGATATCCGTGTGTGTACATGGGTGTGAGAGTGGAGAAGGTTAGAGTGAACTGTGATCTGTAATAAGCACATGGAGAGCGTGTGTGTGTGTGACAGAGTCCTACATGGGAGTGCACAGGGTGTGGGCAGGAGTAAAAGGCAGAGTCCAATTCTGCCGGCCCCCAGTATGGGTGCAGTGTGAGCCCAGAGTAGACGCCCTTTGGCAAGGACTGCATGAGCTTTCTTCTGTCTCTTTTTCTTGCCATCTCCCCCATCTCTTCTTTCCTTCTCCATGTCTCTCTCTCTTCCTCCCTCTATCCATCTTGATTTATCTTCCTTTCGAGATGGAATCTTGCTCTGTTGCCCAGGCTGGAGGGCAGTGGCATGATCTTGGTTCATTGCAGCCTCAACTTCCTGGACTCAAGTGATCCTCCTGCCTCAGCCTCCTGAGTAGCTGGGACTACAGGTACGCACTACCACTCCAGCTAACTTTTAAAAATTTGTTTGTAGAGACAGGGTCTTGCTCTATTGCCCAGGCTAGACTGTAGTGGTGTGGTCATGGCTCACTGCAGCCTCAAACCTCCTGGGCTCAAGTGTTCTTTCTGCCTCAGCCTCCTGAGTAGCTGAGACTACAGGCCCACATCACCATTCTGGTTTTTTTTTTTTTTTTTTTTTTGAGAAGGAGTCTTGCTCTGTCACCCAGGCTGGAGTGCAATGGTACGATCTTGGCTCACTGCAACCTCTGCCTCCCAGGTCCAAGCGATTCTCCTGCCTCAGCCTCCCGAGTAGCTAGGAATACAGGCATCAGCCACCATACCAGGCTAATTTTTGTATTTTTAGTAGAGACGGGGTTTCACCATGCTGGCCAGGCTGGCCTCAAACTCCTGACCTCAGGTAACCCACCTGCCTTGGCCTCCCAAAGTGCTGGGATTACAGGTGTGAGCTACTGCGCCTGGTCACTTGGCTAATTTTTTTTAAATGTTTTTGCAGAGACAGTGTCTTGCTACGTTGCCCAGGCTTGTCTGGAACTCCTGGGCTCAAGCAATCCTCCCATCTTGGCCTCCCAAAGTACTAGGATTACAGGCATGAGCCACCGCACCCAGCCCTTGATTTGTCTTTCTTTTTTTCTTTTTGTTTTGTTTTCTTTTCTTTCTTTTTTTTTTTTTTTTTTTTTTTTTTTTTTTTTTTTTTAGATGGAGTTTCGCTCTTGTTGCCCAGACTGGAGTGCAGTAGTGTGATTTCGGCTTACTGCAACCTCCGCCTCCTGGGTTCAAGTGATTCTGCTGCCTCAGCCTCCCTAGTAGCTGGGATTACGAGCATGCGCCACCACGCCTGGCTAATTTTTTGTATTTTTAGTAAAGATGGGGTTTCTCCATGTTGATCAGGCTGGTCTTGAACTCCTGACCTCAAGTGATCCGCCCACCTCAGCCTCCCAAAGTGTTGGGATTACAGGTGTGAGCCATCGTGTCCAGCCGATTTATCTTTCTATGTTTCTCCATCTGTTTGAGACTCTCTCTCTCTCTCTGTATTAAGTGGTTAAGTCTCAGTCAATCTTTATTTCACAGTCTCTCCGTCTCTACATGTCTCTGTTCTTCTGTTTCTCTGTCTCTGTTCTCACTTCTGTCGCTCCCCTCACCCCACACTCTGTCTCACACACACCAGGAGCTCCATAAATATTTGTTCTTAGCCACACTCTGACCACGCCTCTTTCTCTTATGTGTCTCTCCATCTCTGAGTGGCTCCCCTCATCACATCCCTGGATTTTATAACCATATGCTGGTAGGCCTGCCCTCCCCGCGTGCACATACACTCGCCTGGGATAAGCTTCTTCTGCCTGCTTATCTCCTGCGGGAATCGGAAATGCTAGTTTTCTCCCCGCCTCCCCAAGGACTCGGCCCCACCTGCGTCTCCTTCCCCAGGAACCAGATGAGGCATCTGGCCCCAGCCCCCAGCTTCATCCTCCATGCTGGCCTTCCCTCTTCCCTCACATGCTTGACCCCTTGCCCTCCTCCCACCGCCCCTCTCCCAACTGCCCCCTACACCCCCTGGGAAATGGGCTGGATGCCGAGCTGGGGGGGGCGGTGGCTCTTTCCTGGGGGCCCTTGCCAGATGGTGTCCCAAGGGGCCAGAGCATGGAGCTGTCCCTTGCTGGGGCCTTTAATTAGCACAAACCTTCCACCCTCCACCTTGTCTGTTTTCCTTCTCCCAGTGCTCTTGGGACCTTGGGCTCTCCATCTTTCCATGTACATGGCCCCAGAGAGCCAGGAAGGGGAAGCTGCACCAAGTGCCTGGAAAAACAGTCCCACTACTTGAGTTCCTCCCCAAGACTCAGGAGTTCTGGGCCCATGCCATCCTATTTCAAAATCCATGCACTAGATATGCCACATAGAAGCCAGGAGTGTAGGCCCCCAGACCCCTCCCCTCTCAGACCCTGGGGTCTCAGTCCCTTCTCTCCAAGGACTCAGGAATTTGGGCCTCTGATCCTCCTGGCCACCCTACCCACCCCTGCATCCCCCCGCCCCCCACCAGCCCCATACACACACACACAGACACACACACACACACACACACGACTTAGGACAGATGTTCACCGTCTGATTTCCAAATCCTCCTGGGCCCATGTGGGGGTGGGGAGAGATTGGCAGTTAAATCCACCGACTCTAAGACTTAAGACCAGATATTCTGACCCCTGTCACCCTCTTCCAAGTGCACCATGCTGCAAGCAGGAGACCTAGGAGTTGAGTCTCCAGCCTCTCAAGGAACCAGGAGATCAGGCCATCAGCGTCTCAGCCAGCAAAGGCCTCAACCACCAGTCCCTTACAATCCTGTAAGTCCAACCCCTACTCCCAACCCCACCCCGCCATTTAGGGACACAGAGTCTGAGCCTAAGAACAGCGTAGAATTTGAATGTGGACCCCCCAGTTCTTACAGGTCCAGGAATGTCAGATCAGGGTCCCAGCTCCCCAGCCCTCCTTCAGGCTGCTCGGGGTCCCTCCCACCTGCTTGGCCAGCTGCGCAGCTTGGGAACGCCCCAGCTGACTGGGCTGCATGGAGCGTCAGGACAAGCTGCGCGGTTCCCAGCCTCCCTGCCTGCCCTGGCCAGGCACCGCCGCCTCCCAGCCGTCGCCAGGCAACCAGGCCGAGGTGCCCGGCCAGCGGAGTGGGGAGAGGGGCTGGGCCGGGACTGCGGGGTCCTGGGAAAGGAGGGGCCGGGGTCCTGGATTCCTCGGTCTTAGGACGTTTGCAGCCATAACAAGGGAACAGCCCTCTGTTCCCCACTTTGAGGAGGGGTTTTGAGGCTGGGGGAGTCAAGGCAGGGGTCCCAACTGTCCCCCAGGTATCGGCGTGCCCTCTTCCCGACCCGCAGGCCAGAGGAGCCCCGGACCCCGCCTCCCCAGGGCGCGGAAAGTGGCGAGGCCCCAGAGGCCCCCATTTATAGCTCGGTTTCCACTGAGCGCAGTCCCTCCAGGACCTGGGCTGAGCAAGTTTCTTCCACTCTTTCCCTTCCCTCCTCCTCACCCCCATGCCTGCCCCTCAACCTTGGCAGGGCGCAGGTGTCCATCCCAGCCCGGACCCCCTCCTGGAACCCAGGTGTTCTGGCTCCCAGACCCCAATTGAACTGGGGGCGTCCACCCGCCGGGGGACCCCGCCCTGCATCCCCCATTCATCCGCGTCCAGCCCCGGGAGTTTCTCAATGGGAAGAGGGCGGAGCTCCCAGGAGGCGGACCCGGGCGGGGCGAGCTGGATTGGGCCCTCTTGGGGTCTCCCAGAGACCCAGGGCGCGGAACTGGCAGGCGTTTCAGAGCGTCAGAGGCTGCGGATGAGCTCACTTGGAGGACTCCAGGCCAGAGACAGGGGTTCTCTAGGCTGGGGCGAAGAGTCGAGCGCGAAGGGGGGTCCGGGCCAGGGTGACAGGAGGAGTGCTTCCGAGGAAGAAGTTGACAGGGAGGCCCGTGCGACTGCAAATCTCGTGAACCTTGGGGGACACACGCTCAGGATGCTGGTCCCCGCCCTCCTCGTCCTGCTCTTCTGCTTCAGAGGGAGCGCAGGTACCGCACGAAGGGAGCGGATGAATATGGGGTGGGTGTGGGGGGATTGCTTGCGGGCTGCCCCTTCACTAGGGAGAAGGGAGTTGGGGGCTGGGACCCCTGGGTCCTGAATGAGGGGGCTCTTGAAGGTGCTAAGCTCAGCCCTGCTGCCCCCAACTTTCCTAGACCGGTCGCCCCATTTCCTGCAACAGCCAGAGGACCTGGTGGTGCTGCTGGGGGAGGAAGCCCGGCTGCGGTGTGCTCTGGGCGCCTACTGTGGGCTAGTTCAGGGGACTTAGAGTGGGCTGGCCCTAGGGGGCCAAAGGGACCCGCGAGGTAAGACGGTTCTCTCCACGCTGGGACGGGCTGGCTAGGGGTAGAGTTGCTGGGCTTGGCTGTACCTGCAGTTTCTATTTTGACATTTTAAGTTTGGGAAATTGATGGGCTTGGGTAAACATTTAGGAGTCCTGATTTTTGAGCTGCTTCTTTGAGGGTGACCCATAGAGTTTTGGAATTATTATGTTATTGCGAAATAGTAAACAGGCCAGGTGCGGTGGCTCACGCCTGGAATCCCAACGCTTTGGGAGGCTGAGGCCAGAGGATAGCTTGAAACCAGGAGTTTGAGACCAGCCTGGGCAACCTAACAAGACCTTATCTCTAGAAAAAAATATATATATTTTAAACAAATTAGCCAGGCATGGTGATGTGCATCTGTAGTCCCAGTTACTCAGTAGGCTGAAGTGGTAGGATTGCTTGAGCCCAGGAGTTCAAGGCTGCAGTGAGCCATGATCAAGCCACTGCACTCCAGGTAATGGTGAGACCCTGTCTCAAAAAAAAAAAAAAAAAAAAAAAAAAAAAGGAAAAGGAAAAGAAAGAAAGAGAACATAAATGCAAAAAATACAGTAAACATAAACGGAAGGTTTACCAAATAATATAGACACTCACACAGCCAATACCCAAGTCCACTGCCAGCTCCCCAGAAGCCCCCGTATTCCTTTCCCCTATCATAGCCCCCCTCCCCCTCACTCCAGAAGTAGTATCTAACCTAACTTTCATGGCAATCATTTTCTTGCTTTCCTTTCTGAATTTATTACCACCAAGTTTGCAGTGACTCTGGGTTGGGAGGGAGTTAGAGTCTCTATGGGCCCAGTACACACTCTTTAATAGTGTCTTACCACCAAATGTGTGGACCGGTCAGAACCATGGCGTGCTGCCTCCTCCCTGACTCCAGGGTGGTCCCGGTACTGGATATCAGGGAATGCAGCCAATGGCCAGTATGACCTCCACATTAGGCCCATGGAGCTAGAGGATGAAGCATCATATGAATGTCAGGCTACACAAGCAGGCCTCCGCTCGAGACCAGCCCAACTTCACGTGCTGGGTAAGGACCTCACCCACTTGTCCCCTGGGAGCCCAAGGGGGCAGCCAGTACTAGCTGGGAGTAGCAGAGTCCAGGGAGCCCAGGGGAGTGGTCAATTGGAGCTGAGAGGATCAGGATCCATCTCTGACCCCAAATCCACCTTGCAGTCCCCCCAGAAGTCCCCCAGGTGCTGGGCGGCCCCTCTGTGTCTCTCATTGCTGGAGTTCCTGTGAACCTGACACGTCGGAGCCTTGGGGATGCCTGCCCTACCCCTGAATTGCTGTAGTTCCGAGATGGGGTTCGGTTGGATGGAACCACCTTCCATCAGGTCAGGTCCAAATTCCTGTGCTAGCCATTGCCCATTCAGGAAAACTTGGGGTACACTCTGACCACAGGCTCATCCCGAGGAGAAGAAGACATGGGAGGGCAGGGGTTCAAGGGTTTGGACTCTTGAAATATGATGCAGGGTCAAGATTCTAGGGCCAGACTACCTGGGTTCAAATCATGTCTCAGCCACTTGCTAGTTGATTGATGTTTAGTTAACCTCTCTGTGCCTCAGTTGCCTTATCTATACAATTGGAATAATAATAGCATGCATGTCATAGGGTATGGTGAGGATTAAATAAATAAATACCTATAAATGCCCAGAAGAGTGCCCAACACATAGTGAACCCTATATAAGTAAGGCAAGCTTATCCAACCTGTTGCCTGTGGGCTGCATGCAGCCATGGCCCACCACAAATTCATACACATTCTTAAAACATGATGAGACTTTTTTGTAACTGTTTAGCTCATCAGCTATCATTAGTGTTAGCATGTATGGCCTAAGACAATTCTTCTTCCAATATGGCCCAGGGAAGCCAAAAGATTGGACACCCCTGATGGCATTATTATTCTTATCCATCCCTCCAGACCCTGCTGAAGGAAGGGACCCCTGGATCAGTGGAGAGCACCTTAACCCTGACCCCTTCCAGCCATGATGATGGAGCCACCTTGGTCTGCAGGGCCTGGAGCCAGGCCCTGCCTGCGGGAAGGGACACAGCTATCACACTGAGCCTGCAGTGTGAGTGCAGCTGGCCCTGGGAAAGAGGGGTGTGGGGCCCTGACTCCTGGGTATGAGGAAGGAGGGGACTGTGGCCCCTGGGGAATGAGGAAACTGGGACCTGGATTCCTGGATCTAAGAGAGCAGGAGAGGGCCAGGTATGGTAGCTCATGCCTGTACTCCCAGAACTTTGGGAAGCCGAGGCGGGCGGATCATCTGAGCTCAGGAGTTCGAGACCAGTCTGGCTAACATGTCGAAACCCATCTCTACTAAAAATACAAAAATTTGCCGGGCATGATAGCACACGTTTTTAATCCCAGCCACCTGGGAGGCTGAGGCAGGAGAATCACTTGTACCCCGGAGGCAGAGGTTGCAGTGAGCTGAGATCCTGCCACTCGGCAACAGAGTGAGACTCCGAGCAGGAGACGACAGATGGCTGGGGGTCCCTGGGGAAAGAGGAAGCTGGGCCTTGACTCCCTAACTGGGGGAATTGGGAACTGAAAGCCCAGACTCCTGACTCAAAGGGAGAAGGGGATTAGGGGCCCAGACTCCTGGGGTGGAGGAATCAGGCACTGGACCCCTAGGCCAGTGACAGAGGTGTTCCTGGTCCTTGCCCACCTGACCATTGTCCCACCCTCACAGACCCCCCAGAGGTGACTCTGTCTGCTTCACCACACACTGTGCAGGAGGGAGAGAAGGTCACTTTCCTGTGCCAGGCCACAGCCCAGCCTCCAGTCACAGGCTACAGGTGAGGACGAAGACCACCTCTCCCTAGCCCCAAGAGTGAGCTTGGGAAGGGCTGGGACCTGAGTAGGTGTGCCAGAGAGCAGGGATAACGGTAACAGCGCCACCATTTCCTCAGGTGGGCAAAAGGGGGCTCCTCGGTGCTCGGGACCCGTGGGCCAAGGTTGGAGGTCGTGGCAGGCGCCTCGTTCCTGACTGAGCCCGTGTCCTGCGAGGTCAGCAACGCCGTGGGCAGCGCCAACCGCAGCACTGCGCTGGATGTGCTGTGTGAGCTGGGGCGGGGCTGTGGGTGTGGTCAAAGGTGGGCGAGGCTTTCAGGGTTGCTGAGGGGCGGGGTCAGGAGAGTGGGCGTGGGGTATTAGGAGGAAGAGAGTGGACTTGGGGCATATTCTTGCCCCCTAGAGGGTGTGGTGTTTCTATGGGGCTGATCCCGGGTCAGGGACTGCATTCCTCTCCGGCCTTGTGACCCCTCATCTCCTTCGTCCAGTTGGGCCGATTCTGCAGGCAAAGCCGGAGCCCGTGTCCGTGGACGTGGGGGAAGACGCCTCCTTCAGCTGTGCCTGGCGCGGGAACCCGCTTCCACGGGTAATCTGGACCCGCCGCTGTGGCGCGCAGGTGCAGCCCTAAATCTTGAGGCGGTGGCTGGCGGGGGACCAGGCTTCCTTGCAAATCCGGCTTCTGACGCCCCTTGCCTGTCGCAGGTGCTGGGCTCTGGAGACGCACTGCGCCTTCCGTCGGTGGGACCACAGGACGCAGGAGACTATGTGTGCAGGGCTGAGCCTGGGCTCTCGGGCCAGGGGGGCTGCGCCGCGGAGGCTCCGCTGACTGTGAACGGTGAGAAGGCGGGGCTTCTAGGGGATCTAGCCCGTCCTGGGATAGGGAGTGGACAGAGGGGGCAAGGGCTAATGCAGTGGGAGTGGCCTGGAAGGAGCCTTACACCCAGCGGGGCCTGGAGACCGACCTATTAAAGGCGAGGCTTTTAGAGGAATCAGAGTTTGGAGGCAGCATGGCCTGATTGATTAAGGTTAGCGGAGAGTGCGCTGGCCAGACCAGGCTTTGTTACAGCCTTTGGGGAGAGCAAAGCCTCTCCTCTGAGTGACCCACCGTCTCCATCCCAGCTCCCCCAGTAGTGACAGCCCTTGAGTCTAGCCATGGAACTAGTCTCGACAACAGTGGGTTGTCATCTGGGTCCCAAAGAAATCAACAGCTTGCTGACAAAGCTTTTCTTAATTGAACTAACCCTGCCCAGATAGCAGAGCCCACCTGCTGCTCATTGCCCTTGTGAGCCACATCTTCATTAAACCAATTCTAGGTCCGCTTCATTTGCTTTTTAAAAATTTAACAAATGAGCTTAGGTAGCTCCTTCAACAAATATACAAAGCCACAGATGCAGTCCTATGTCTGGCCAAAATATTTTAGACCACCAAATCAACTCAGTGGGGTTGGAGCCTGGTGTCATGTGTTATTGACACTGACAGCACCTGCAGATGGCTTTGTTTTTCCTCCCACGGGCAGCAGTCACACTAATAAAACATGGAGGACTTTGTTGCTTTTCCAGTATGCTAGCTTTTCTTCTCAGGGAAGAGAGGATTTATGGAGCTCGAGAGCCCTGCACCCTAAGATCCTTGCCTCAATCACTCAGCAGGTGCCAACACTCTAAAACCAACAGGACACCAGCTCAGGTAATGGATGCCCAGCCCAGAGGCCTTGAAACCTCTCCATGAAATAGTTTGCCCCATTATGGTCCAACAAATGACAAACTCTCATATAACCACAAGAAGGGATTCACAGAAAAGCAGTGTAGAAGCTTCAGATAATGTTTTGATGTAAGAAAATTCAAAATAGCAATATTCAGAATGGCCATACACTCTGGATTCAACAATGCCAAAATATTTTTGTAAGTGGAACCTAGTGGGAACATAATAGATAGAAATCCATTATTTTACTAGCGTGTTACAAAAATAATGTATTAATTATTTCATACTTTTAAATGTTATCAGTTTGGCCAACATCGTATAAGATTTCAAACATAAAAGAATTATAATATCCATTATGGCTTTTTTTTTTTTTTTTTTTTTTTGAGGCGGAGTCTCCCTCTGTCACCCAGGCTGGAGTGCTGTGGCCAGATCTCAGCTCACTGCAAGCTCCGCCTCCCGGGTTCCCGCCATTCTCCTGCCTCAGCCTCCCGAGTAGCTGGGACTACAGGCGCCCGCCACCTCGCCCGGCTAGTTTTTGTATTTTTTAGTAGAGACGGGGTTTCACCGTGTTAGCCAGGATGGTCTCGATCTCCTGACCTCGTGATCCGCCCGTCTCGGCCTCCCAAAGTGCTGGGATTACAGGCTTGAGCCACCGCGCCTGGCCATTATGGCTTTTGTATAGGAAGGAAATTCATAGCTATTGATTATGTATGACATGTCAAGGGAGGTACATAAAATATTGCAATTAACCCTCACAGCAAAATTATAAGGTTAGGTAGTATCATCTCCTTCTTTCAGATAACACAAAATAACTTGCTAGTAGTTGACTATAGTAGACTGTCATATGGTTCCAAGTCTTTACTTCCCCCCAGTAATAGGACCATCTGTCTATACTCTTTGCTGTGTAAATTCACAGTGCCCCTTTGACTATGGATTTAGCTATGTGTCTTGTTTTGGCTGACGGGATGTTAGCAGATGGGATGCAAACAGAGGCTTAGAATGTGCTTTTACAGTTGGACCTGCTCTCTTGCCCCTCTGCCATCATCAGTCTAGCCTTCCGGTCCCAAAAAGACACATAAAACAGAGCCACCCCCACTGAGCCATGCCTAGATCAATCTATCCCGTACCCAACAAACTCCCAGGCTGCCCCACCAACACACGAGCTAAACTAGTCCTTACTGTTGTATGCCACTGAAATTTTGTGATTGGTTACTACCTAGCACTAGGTTCTGGCCAAGGTAAACTGAAAAGTGACTAAGTTAGAAGTCAAACCCAGACCTCAAAATCCATACTCTATTTTTCTGAGTAACACAATCAAAGTCTAAAACTTTTTCAAAATCTCACTTGATACATGGGCAATCAGGCTGAACCAAATGACATATTGAACAAGTTAGTCTTTTTCATGCTTCTTGCTTTCCCACTATAACCTCCCACACCTAAATATTCAAATTAGGCTGGTCCATGCCCTACAAATGACGGTAAAATCTATTAAACCTGTTCCAATACAAGTCTTGCTGTGGTCTTCACGTTTAAATGTTATCAGTTTGGCCAACATCATATAAGATTTTGAACATAAAAGAATTATAATCTATTTTCAAGTTTGTTAATTTTTTTTTTTTACTACTTCAAATCCACTGTTGAGCCACTCTGGTAAATGTTTTATTTCAGTTATGTAATTTTAAACCCCAGAATTTGCTTTTGGTTCTGTTTTGTAATTTCTGTTTATTAACGTTCTCTATTTGATGTCACATTGTCATGCTACCTTCCTTTACTTCTTTAATCACAGTTTCCTTTAGTTCTGTGAACATGTTTGTATAATGGCTATCTTAAAGTATTTTGTTACTAAATATGATATCTGGTTATTCTCACAAGCAGTTTCTATTGCCTTCTTTGCTCCAGTGTTCCTCCAGTGTGTGGCTTGCAATATTTTTTGAGACTGAACATTTTAGATAATATATTGTAGCAGTGCTGGGTACTGGAATTCCCCTCTAAGACTTGTTTGTTATTTTCTTGTTTATTTTTCAGTGATTAGATTTGAGTGAAGTCTATTTCTCCCACCCCCTACTCCCTATCCCTACTCCATAGTGTTAAACCTCTGATGTTGCTCCTTAGGGAGATACAGACTTGGGTATGACCACAGTCACCCTGAGATGACCGTAGGATGAATCATATTGGTTCAGTTCTCTTTCTTTCCCTGTTGACTCCTAGCTGTTTAACTCTGCTAATTGCCTGCTGATCATTCTGTTGTTTTCAGCAATTCCCTGGGGCATAAATTTCTTTATAAAGTAATCCAATCAAATTATGACTCCTATGGAGACACAGTTCCCGAGGTTCATGTTTGAGATTTGTTCTGACCCCAACAGGATTTCTCCCAGCTGTTTTATTCTCCAGTTCTCTCCTGCAGACAAGTTGGCCTACCACGTAGACAGTATTGTCTTAAGACCTAGACCCATATGCATCAATTGCCTCTCACCAGAGAGGGCCCTTAGGTTTGAATTTCTCCACTCTCTATCGCAAATGAAGTCAGTTCCTTTGGGAAGAGATTAGGAGCTACTTGTTGTATGGCCTGCTTCTCTCCCAGGCAAAGTCTCTGAGACAGCTCTCAAGCTGGAGGTGAGGATGATGACAAGCTTCTTTCTGCTCTAGCTGAGTGCTCAGTGGAGTTGGGGGATCAAGGGTGTGACATCAGACTGGGGTCTTCTTGGTTTACCTCTTCTGATATGGAACCATCAGCCCACAAGCTGCGGTGGCACAAGAGTGATCAGGACCCTAGTATTTTCAGCCTCCTCTGTTGCATAGCACAGGCTGAGAGGAAGAAGGGAGCCCTCACCTCTCACCAGCACTTGCCTGGAACTAAGCCTGGGCAACAGGCAGCTGAGGGCAAGATGAGAAATGCTGATATCCTGCTCCTCCCAGGAAGAAAGCAGTGGGAGCTGGGGGAAGAGAGAACCCTGTGTTCTTGGCCGCAGCCATCTGGAGTGGAGTCTCTACACTCAGCTGAGCAGGAGGGATGAGGCAAAGAGCCTCACTGAGCTGGGAGGGGAGAGGAAGGAAGAGGTCTTGGGGCAGATACCAGAGACTCGCTCCTTTCCTGCTGAATATTCATAGACTTGCTTGAAGATATTTTTCTTTTCATTTGCCATTGGGACCATTTATAGAGGCTTTAGTTTGTTTGGCTTTTTTTTTTTTTTTTTTTTGATGATTTTCACCCACTTCACTGGTGAGCAGGTCACTGGAGTTCCTTATGCTGTCATGCCAGAAGTGGGACTCCAATTACTAGTTTTATATATATAACTTTTGTAATTAATGAAAATGTAAAATGAGAAGGAAACAATCTGGAAGTTTTCTTTATACCAAACCTGCTAATTTATACATGTAGAAACTGAGGTCTAAATTCAGTGGCTCAAGCTGATTAGTAGCAGGGCTTAGACCTACATCTATTTCTATGTATACTCATGTTCTTTTTCTTGCATCAACCTTGACCTTCTTCTGCCTCAGCCAACTTCTTCTGGTATCTTTACCCTGTCCCCTGGCCCCAGGCCCCTTTCTAGTACTAGCCATACCTCTCTTGCTCTAGGATAGCATGCCCCAGGGGTTTCTGTTACTCTTCAGCTACTTCTTTTTTATTTTATTTTATTTTTTTCGAGATGGAGTCTTGCTCTGTCACCCAGACTGGAGTGCAGTGATGTGATCTCAGCTCACTGCAAGCTCCACCTCCCAGGTTCAAGCCACCTCCCAGGTTCTCCTGCCTTAGCCTCTCAAGTAGCTGGGACTACAGGCGCCCGCCACCACGCCTGGCTAATTTTTTGTATTTTTAGTAGAGATGGGGTTTCACCATGTTAGCCAGGATAGTCTTGATCGCCTGACTTCGTGATCCACCTGCCTCAACCTCCCAAAGTGTTGGGATCACAGGCGTGAACCACCGCGCCCAGCCTCTTCAGCTGCTTCTTACTACAGGGAGCTGCTGCAATGTAAAAAGGCAACAATATTCCAGTCCACTATAAAACCATACCGGTCTTACCTGTACCCAGTAGGTAGAAAGGTATTAAAATTAATAAATATCTTGGAGGAATGAAGGGGAAAAAAGTATTTAAGTGTATTTATTACCATGGAACTCTATACTTATAATGATAATTGTGGTAAATTATATTTATAGTTTTCCTAAATAAAAAAAACTTAATAAATGTTGGTCCCAATGGTGCACAAGAAAATGTATGCCTGTCATGGATAATGGGGGATGTGATCATTGTAAAGAGTGTCTGCAGACCAAGGAGGATTTTCAGGACAGTGAAAATGCTCTGCGTGCTATTATAATAATGGATACATGTCATTACACATCTGTCCAAACCCATAGAATGTACAACACCAAGAGAGAATGCTGATGTAAGCCGTGGACTTTGGGTGATACTGATGTGTCAATGTGCCACTCTGTTGGGGCATGTTGATAATGGGGGGAGGCTATGCAGATGTAGGAGCAGGGGTTATATGGGAAATCTCTATACTTCCTGTCAATTTTGCTGTGGGCCTAAAGCTGCTCTTAAAAAATATTTAGTCTTAAAAAAGGGGTATCTGCCCAATGGCTCAAGAGAGGTACCTAAAAAGTATATAGGCTGCAATGCAGGTGCAAATTAAAACCACATTGAAGGCGGGGCACTGTAGTTCAAGCCTGTAATCTCAGCACATTGAGAGGCCAAGGCAGGTGGATGGCTTGAGGTCAAGAGTTTGAGACCAGCCTGGCCAACATAACTAAACCCCATCTCTACTAAAAATACAAAAATTAGGTGGGCATGATGGCATGCATGTGTAATCCCAACTACTAGGAAGGCTGAATCAGGAGAATCACTTGAATCTGGGAGGTGGTGGTTACAGGGAGCCATGACCGCACCACTGTACTCGAGCCTGGGTCACAAGAGAGAGGCTCAAACTAAAAAAAAAAAAAAATACCGCATTGATTGAAATATCATGACCCCTATTATACTAGCTAACATGTAAAAGAGAACTAAATATTGGTGAGGATGTGAAACAACTAGGACTCCTGAAAAGAAGGTAAATTGGTGCAACCACTTTGGCACTATCTATTAAAGCTGAGTGAGTGCTAATTCTAAAACCTAGCAGTTCCACTCTGAGATACATACCCCACTGAAATGCACACACATCTTCACCAGAACACCTGTACCAGAATGTTCATAGCAGCACTACTTCATGAAAGCAAAAAATTACAAATGATCCAAAGCCCACTCCTACCCAGAAAGCAATGCTCACATGCAGGACATTAATTAAAGAATCGTCATCCATGGCGGGAGGGGAGGGAGTAGAATTGGGCAGAGAGAAGCCGGGTGGGCTGCAATGCAGGTCATCGTGGCCTCAGCTGACCCCCACGGGAGAGCTCTGAATCTGGGATAGCGCTTCCTAGTTGTCCCAAGTTAGAGTGACGGGGCTAGGCCTTCATACCCCACATGTCAATCAGCACTGGATGTGGACTGCCCAGCAAAGGAGTGTGACCTGGGCAAAGCAGCTCTCCTCCACTGAGACAGCAGGGGAATTTGTCCTGCAGTCCTAAAGAGGGAAACTAGGCACCACGAAACAATAGAATGGATAAGTAAAGTGAAGCATATTCACCCAGCAAACAAATTAGAGTAAATTTGCCCAAGGAAATACAATGCAGTAATGAAAATAAGCAAAACACAATCATACATACATATTGATGAAGATGTGAAGAGAATAAGCAAACCGTAACCATACAAACATACTGATGAAGATATGAAGCCAGATTCAAAGGAGAACATAAGGTTGGAGCCCATGTGATGAAAGCTCAAAAACACACACACAATCCATGATTAGGATAGTGGCTTCTCTGGTAGTTGGGCTAGAAGTGAGAGGGGCCACAGGAGGAGCTGCTAAGATTCCATCTTGATCTGAGCTCAGGGGACCCCGGGTGTGACCACCTGTTGAAAGTCACTGAGCTGCACACATACGACCTGCACATTTTTCTGCACGTATTTTATACTACAATTAAAAGTTTTAGTGGTTGGCAGGGGCGGAGGAGGGGGGAAGCGGCGAGTGATGGCTCAGCAGATACCAGGTTTCCTTTTGGGGTGGTAAAAATGTTTTGGAATGAAATAGAGATGTTTATTGTGAAACACAGAGAGTATACTAAACGCAACTGAAAGCTATACAGGGTGAGCATCCCTAATTCAAAAATTCAAAATCTGAAATGCTCCGAAATCTGAAGCTTTTTGAGTGCTACCTTGACACCAGAGGTGGAAAATTCTACACATAAAGTACTTACCACAAACTTTATTTTCTGTATAAAATTGTTAAAAATATTATAAAAATTACATTTAGGCTATGCATATAGGGTGTATATGAAATATAAATTAATCTAATGTTTAGACTTGGGTCCCATCCCCAAGATATCTCATTGTATACATACAAATGTTCTAAAATCCAAAAACATTCAAAATCTGAAACACTTCTGGTCCCAAGTATTTCAAATAAAGGAATACTCAACCTGTCCTTTCACGTGGTTCATTTTATGTTATGTAAATTTTACCTCCACAAAACTTTTAAAAATTAAGACTTTAAAAAACAGAGACAAAAATAGAAGTCTCTGTTGAGTTGAGAAAAGGATGGAGCAATAGACAAAGAGGGGTAAGCAGTGAATTAATCACAAAGTGTATGTCACATAAGCAAGAGACTATTTGGCTGTTATGGCCTGAAGGAAGGAGGAAGTTTCACTTGCTTTCATCCTCTCCTCCATCCAATTACCCACGAGCTAGGCCTGTGTGGAAGGAGAGAGGAGAGTGGAAAACAGAATTAGAGTCATCAAGGTTACCCTTCATCCTCACATCCTTCCTTTTGTTATCTCCCTACAGAGTTTGGTGGGTTTGGGGGCCAAGGCAGACCTAGAAGAGATGTGGTAGGTGCAGCGTTGGAGGCAGATTAAAGGAGAATAATAAAGAGAATCTTCCCACTGACCCACTCATCCATCCTAGTTCAACAAGGTAGCTCCCATTACAGGGGTTATTTTATTTATGTAGCACCGAGACCCAACAATGCCAGTTAAATCAGGCATCACTCTACGGCCGATCCCAAGGTTTCTTTAGAATTGTTATGCTCAGCCATTGCTCCCTGAATTTTATATTACTAAAGATAACTTTGCTTTGTTTGACAAAAATGCATCTGGAGTACAGAATCTTAAAAGAGAACGTGCCCAGATGGTAGAGGTATTTAAGGAAATACAGTCTTCCATTTTGGAAATTTGTAACCCCCTCTGATTTCATTTGTATGCTTTTCCAACTCCCCCTGTTTGTTGCCCTTACACCCTGTTCAAGTTGCCAGGGGAGTTGTGTGGTGTAGCCATAGTAACCATGAAGCCTCCCTATGCTACCCCCCACCACACACACACACACACACACACACACACACACACACACTTCACACCCTTCACCCACCAACCATAACTCACTCAAACTCCAATAATCATTTATATCCTGAAAAGGAACTTAAAATAACAAATACCAAAGTTGTATGAACCTCCACATGTTGTGTTTTTGTCACTACATCTAATTGCTATTCACACCAAAGGTAAAAAATATAAATGGGATTCAGTGGCAGATTGCTTACAGTTGAAGGCTTCCTTTTTAATAGAGAGGAGAATAAGGATTTGCACCTTTCCCCCTCCTCTAGAAGGTGAGTTGAAATTGAAAGTGGCTTTAAAGATGTGTTCCTTCCTGATTGTCTTCCTTTTCCTTGCAGTAATAATTATTCTTGGCTAATAATGTTAGTTTTTAAGGCAGGTAATTAGTGCTTCCAACACAGTCATTGAATTTCCTGAAAGCAAAGACCTGCATTCTATAATCTGGGTTCCCATTAACTGACCAAGGACTGAATCTCAAACTACCAGAGGCAAGAATTCCCCTATATTTGCATCAGTTAGGCCACACCTGGGTTGGAGCAGCCAGTTCTCAGGAGACTGATTTCAGGGGAATAATAAAGAATAGATCCACTTTCAGGGGCAGAAGATCAAGTCAGTGGGCAAATGTGCACTCTGGATCTTACAATGAAGCCATGGAGAATTAGGGAGTCATTGGTCTAGAAAAGAGAGTAGGACTTTAAGTCCCAAAGTCTGAGTTTTATGTGAAATGATCTCTGAAAAGCAGAAAAATGTCTCCTATAAAAGGAGTATCATTAGCCAGAGAGGTACCTGCCCCAGGTATTCACCACCCTCCAAAGCAAAGGATGGGGAAAGTCTCACCATTTGTTCTGAGAAGCCCCTGCTCCCTGCAGCGACTTGCTGAATTCAAGAAGCCCTCCAGGGAAGACATCCCCATCTCCTTCTCACTCTCTTGGTCTGTTGTTCTTCTAGCCTGGGTTACCCAGAGTAGAGCCTGAGATAAAGGCTTATGTGACAGTAGTTTCTTTGGAAGGGTGATTCTAGGCAGCAGGGCTGAGGACAGACAGAGCAGAAGGGAAAGCAAGCCGATACCAGGATACATTTGCATTCTTCAATGGGCCCTCACTCGGACCACTTACATCTCATGGAATCACCTGAGAAGTCAGAACAAAGTCTCTGGAGTAAGAAAGGGAAGGAAGACATTTATTGATCAGATCCTGTCCCACATTTGTCCAGGGGTCCCCCAAGAGACATAAGCTCCCCTGCATTTCACAGCTGAGCATTTGTGAGTATTGAGCAATTCTTTGGGCATGCCATGCTGTGTGACAAAAATTCCTGAGGCCCAGGCTGCAGGAAGCTTGTCAAAGCCTGCATAGATTGATTGCCACAGCAGCAGCCATTTAAGTAAGAGGCAAAGCCAAGAGCACATGGGGTGGTGCACAGGAAGTATCTCATACACTGCAAGAGAGTAAGTAATGGGTAGGGCAGAGGTAGGAAGACGCCGTTCTGGAATTCAGTCATTTCTTGAGGGTATAGTAGTAAAGACCTGACTGCCCATTTCTGACCAAGAGATGCAATTTCCTGTTTCCTTCTCTAGAATCTTCTTCAACTACTATCAACTGGGCTTGATTTACATCACCTGAAACTCTGCCTGGATCCTCAGACACACACCCTGTCTCCCTCTGACCTGATGGAATACATGAGGCTGACCCAAGCCCATTATTTAAGATTCTGGACTTTTTCTGTTTCCCCCTGTTGGAGGAATCAGAACCTCTAAACACACCCTCCTTCTGTAGTCCTAGAATTTCTCATGATGACCTTCCTCTTGCTTCTATGTGTACCACCAGCTGTCCCCTTCAGACCTGGCCTTGATCCACGACCTGGCCTCCTCCCTTTCTGTGTTCTTCTGTCCTCCTCATTCTAGTCATTCTCTTCCTCTTCTCTTCAACTTCTTTCCTTTGGGCTAAGCTTCCCTGGGGGATACCCTATATGCAGTGTAAATTAGATCTGGGAAGTCGATGCAAATACAATATTGATTTTTTTATGCAAGATTAGTGAATAGTCTGTTTTCACTTGCTGAAGTTACTTTAACAAAATGAAGCTGAAGTTCTTTAATATGAGGCAACCCCAAAAAGTAAATGCATAAAGATGAAATCATAAAGACATGTAATTCTAAACCAGCCTATTGGTGTCTCACGTATTAACTCAGACTCAAGGAGACCTGAAAAACAGAATTTTGAAAGAGGCATAATTTCTGCTAAACTTCATTCAGTCTCCCTACATCTCTATTTCATGGAATAAATCCAAATTTCCTTCATTCTTTACATAGCATGTGGTCACCTGTAAACCGGGTTTCATTTACAGTAATCACCTCTGATTCCTAGTGCTTTTCCCTGGCTATTAATAAAGGTTTTCTAATTCCATTAGGGGTTTCACCTGGTTATTTCTGAAAGTTCACAAGGAGTGACAAACATTTGCTTATAAGTGTTTTTTCCATGTTCTTCTTCCCGCCCTGGTTCACCACATTGTTATTACTACCCCCTACAAAGCCACTGGAGGTGATCCTTCCACATCATCACCATTGCTATTTGGTGTCTGTTCCACTCCAGTGAAAAGTAATTCTTTCATGCAAACTAATGCCAGGAAGGTCCATTTCAGGAAACATGCCAGGACTCACATGAAAATAATTTCCAGGTCCCTCATCCATCTGTCTTTTCTGGTCTCCTTCTCTATGTGCTCATCTTTAGCTGTGGAACATTCTGGAAATGGTGAAGTCCCTTCAAGCCAGATTTAGAGTACCCTCATTGTTTCACTACACTTTCTGGTGCCTTTTCTTTTCTTTTTTTTTTTTTTTTTTGAGACGGAGTCTCGCTCTGCCGTTCAGGCTGGAGTGCAGTGGCCGGATCTCAGCTCACTGCAAGCTCCGCCTCCCGGGTTGACGCCATTCTCCTGCCTCAGCCTCCCGAGTAGCTGGGACTACAGGCGCCCGCCACCACGCCCGGCTAGTTTTTTGTATTTTTTAGTAGAGATGGGGTTTCACCGTGTTAGTCAGGATGGTCTCGATCTCCTGACCTCGTGATCCGCACGTCTCGGCCTCCCAAAGTGCTGGGATTACAGGCTTGAGCCACCGCGCCCGGCCTCTGGTGCCTTTTCTACTTATTCAGCACCAGGGGAAAAAGCTTCTATTGAATGCATGAAACATGAAACACTTTTTTTCCTTAGAACTATAGATTCGAGGAAAAAGAAGGAGAGGAGAGGCAACTCACGTTTATGAACAACAGGTGAGAAAAAGGAGGCTCAAGGACCTCCCTCACCTGGCCATGCTTACCCATGTGGAGCCAAGATTTAAACCCGGGACTTTCCAACCACAAATCAAGTCCTCTCTCTCTCCCTCTCCCTCTCCCTCTCCTTCTCCCTCTCCATCTCGCTACCCCCCTCCCCTCTCCCCCATCTTCCCACTCCCCCTCTCTCCCTCTTCGCCCTCCGTCTTTTTCTCTCTCCTTCCCTCCTTCTCCCTCTGTTTTCTCTCTCCCTCCCTCCCTCCTTCTCCCTCTCTGTTTTCTCTCTCTCCCTTTTTCTCTTTTTCTGTCTCTCTTTCTCTCCCTCTCCCTTCCTCTCCCTCTCTCTCCTTCTTTCTCTCTCTCACTTTTTCTCTCTTTCTCTCTCTCCATATCTCTCTCTCCTTTCCTTTCTCTCCCTCTGTCTCTCCTTTCTCTGTCTCTTTTTTCTCTGTGTCTCTCTTTTTTCTCTCCCTCCCTCTCTCTCTCTCCTTCTCTCACTCTTCATATCTCTCTCTCTCTCTCTCTCTCTCTTCATATCTCTCTCTCTCTCTCTCTCTCTCTCTCTCTCTCTTTCTCCCTGCCTTCTCTCTTGCCCTCCCTCCCTCTGTCTCCTTCTGCAGTAGGTTGCTTCCTGGTCTCTCTGATTATCTTCTTTTAGCCTCCACTGTTATAGCTAAATGTAGTTTTCTGTCATTACTTTGTTGGCATCTCAGGTAAGATTTGAATATAAAACTAACTCCATTTTCCCTATGGATACCTCCTTTCCTTTTTCCTTTAAGCTAGCCCTGAGCCTAGACTGCCTTTCATATTACACTGGCAGATCACCTGCTCCTCACTCCCTCTGTGGAAACCACTGGTGAGGAGTAATCAAAGCACGGTGCACCCTGTCAAGTGTCTCCAAACGAAACAGAGCTCACATGGCATGCACTTCCTTTCTTGTGACCTACCAAGACTCACATACAGGAAATTATATTTCTGCATCTTCCTTTATATGCATGCCCAAGTGATATTGTTCTTACTGTAGAAATCAAAACTTGGAGAGACCCTACAGCCATTGTGTCTGCCTCTTCTGTTTTAAAGATAAGGAACATGAGGTTAAGCAACCAGTACAGGCTCTCACAGCCTTTCCTCAGGTCACAGAAGTTAAGGCTGGAGCCAAGACCTTCAGGGCTTCCAAACTGAGCTTCTCCTAGTATCTTTTACTGCCTTTGTATGGATCCTTTGTGCTGAAAACATCTGCTCCCCTGAGCTCAGCTAGGACAGTGACTAGTTAATATAGTTAACGCCAGGAACTTTCAGCCAATGTATGGAAGAGTTCAGTCTTTGAGTAGACACCTTATGAATACACAAACCACCACTCCCTTCTGAATTCTCATTCATAGCACATTGTCCTTACAGAATCCCAGGGGACACCAAGAAATTTTTTGCCTATATAAAATTAACTAGCAACGGTAAATGGTGAAGTCCCAATTAAATAAGCATGGGTTAAAAGCCAGTCATCTGCTAAGATGGTGCAGGGTGTTCCCATCCCCATGTTTAATAAATGATTGCTGAATCTACAATTCCTCTAAAGTTGATGGGAAAGTTTCCATCTTTCAGACAAGAACATATTATCAATGGTTAAAGGACATCCCAGGCCCTCCAGCAAATGCCTTCTGGAATCATCTCCACATTAAGACCCATCGTAAACAACAGAGGGGCAATACTCAGGCTTCACAAAAGCCATTCATTCCCCTTGGCAGAGGCAGGGAGAGAGGGCTGGCCAACCTTGGAGAAACCTTGTTTACATCTTCAAGGTAGCTACTGCCCTCTAGTGTTGGTATGGGAATAAAGCAAAAAAAAAGTATACCTGGTTGAAACAAAACCCAACTTCACAAAGTTTTTCAATTATTGATGTGTCTCAGCAGCCTCAGTAGGAGCCTGGAAACATCATCAGGTGAGGATATTGCACTGGGACTGACTTGTTGTGGCTCCCAAGGTTTCTTTTCTTTTTTTTTTCTTTCTTTTTTTTTTTTTTTTTTTTTTTTTTTTTGAGACGAACTCTCACTTTGTCACCCAGGCTGGAGTGCATTCTCTTTCCTGGGTCCAACCAAGACTCACATACCATCTCAGCTCACTGCAACCTCCACCTCCCAGGTTCAAGAGATTCTCCTGCCTTAGCCTCCCAAGTAGCTGGGATCACAGGCATGTGCCACCATGCCCAGCTAATTTTTGTGTTTTTAGAAGAGATGGGGTTTCACGATGTTGGCCAGACTGGTCTCGCACTCCTGACCTCAAGTGATCCACCTGCCTTGCCTCCCAAAATACTGGGATTACAGGTGTGAGCCACTGCACCTGGCCTCCAAGGTTTCTTTGGAATTTTCCAATATTTGGAAAATTCATATTGTTACTTCCATACTTGTTAAAATACTGAAATGCTTCCATACCAGTTAGCAAAAGGCCACCACCCTCAGCCCTCTGACAACCAGCATCACCACTCCAGAACCAGTTTCCTCCTCTGGATCCCAAAGATCTCACCATCATCCAGTTACTAAAGTTTTAAAGCTCAGCAAAGCAGGAGCCACCAAGACCCGGACCCAGAGTTACAGCTGCAGTGTTAGGTCCGCATTTGAATCGATCTGGGAATTAACTCTTTTAAATATGACACTTCACTTGCTCCTCACCATTCAACTCATGTGCTCATTCATCTGTCTATTCATCATCTATTGAGACCTACAATGTATCACATACTGTGTTAGTCACAATGCATAGGGAAAATGAGGGTTTTATTAGGTCACAGTCTTGTGGGATCCTCTACAGTTAAGATGGTATCTATAACAATTTGGTTAACATTGGCCTAGTGGCCCAGAAGCATCTGCAGCAGATGACCCAGGCTTCTTTTGGAATAAGTTTGGTGGGATGATTATACCATACTATATGTCAGGTGATGAGCATTCAGACCTTGGCTCTGACTCTGAAAACAGGTTGAGCATTCCAAATCCAAATCCAAAAGTCAAAAATCCGAAATGCTCCCACATTCAAAACTTTTTGAGTGCCAACATGTACTCCAAGGAAATGTTCATTGGAGCATTTTAGATATCAAATGTTCAGACTTGGGATGCTCGACTGGTAGGTATAATGCCAATATCCCAAAATCTTTAAAAACTGGAAATCCAAAACACTTGTGGTCCCAAGCATTTGGGATAAGGTATACTCGGTCTGTAGATACTGGTCTTTGGCAAGTAACTTTCCCGTGCTCCAGTTTCCCCATTTCTAAAAGGAAGAAAATAACACTTACTCATTAGGTTATTATGAAGGTTAAAGGGGATAGGCTTTAAAAGTCTTTATCGCAGTGCTGGTCATTTAGTAAATTTCATGTGTGTTTGCTAAGTATCTGGATCACAAGGCATTAAAGATTAAACCGTATTCACCAGTCACCAGATCAACTGTTACTACTCTTTTAATATACCGAAGAACAAAAAAGACATTGGTAATCAGAGCAATTCCACTATCCAGTGACAGTCAGATGGAAAAACATCTGAAGGGAGAGAGAAATGACAGCATGAAAAATATGAAGAGAGACCAAAGGTGGGTTTTGTCAGTTCACATTTGTAGCCTCAGTTTAATAATTCAGTAGCTGCATTCACTATGCATAGAATTATTTACAGACTAATATGAGCAACTCTACATGGACATACGGTCAAGCTATATCTGGTCAGTTGATGAGTCATTGTAAACTGGCTAATGAGTTCCTTTGCCTATAACCTGCACCCCCTTTTCATGACTCACAGTCTGTGATTTTGTCCTCCACTTAGTCATGGGACCACAGAACTGGTCAATATGACTTAGGACTGGGAAATATAATGACTCTTAATCACCTCAGGTTGAAGGTGCATTACAGAAAGATGGCAGGCTTCCAAAGAAACATCTTCCTCCACTGGCTACATGTCAGCACATTTGAACCAACAGTATTACAAATGCCTTCTATACCTATGAAGTATTGTTTACAGTTCTTAGAGTGCTTCATGGGACCACACACCTGGAGATAGCTGGATACCTGGAGAAATTGTACTAATTGACTTTGCTCTTAGGAACCACCATTCCGGGAGCGTATTGTTGTAGCGGACATTACTACTCAACAGCTCACTTCTGAAAAGCTAGAAGTATCCCATCTAGTCAAAGGATTAAGATAGTCACTTTTGTAGCAGTTGCTGTGGGAATGATTCAAGACCACTGGCCTGACATTCAGGGAGGAACAGGAATAGTCACCCACATCTGAGTACTCTCACCTCTCCCCAAAATGGGCACCTGTCTAGGCCACCTCCCACTAGAGAGAATGAAACCTGTTAATCCTGTTAATTGCTCTTTGGAGCCCAAAGATTAATTTGAAATTTCCAAGTTTAGGCTACTTTGAAATAGAAGAGGAAGAAGATTCACAAGCATGAATCACTATGGAAAGTTGAACCATTAAACTTCTAAGAGCCCTTCCCTGCCCCTTAATCTCTTTCATCTACTTAACTCATTACATCAAGAACAGAGAAGTAACAACAAAAAACAGAGACACGCTTTTGGTCTGGTATAGTTGGGGGCCTCCAGGATTCAGATGGACCAAAAAACTGAGACCAAATCTCACACACAAAAAATAGCCTTAGATATGCCTCCTTCCTTGAAACCTGAAATTCATGGATAAGTTATTTTAATGTTTGGCCCATTTGAAATGTGGCAAAACTGCCAAATCTCTCTCTGACTACTTAGCACATATTTCAAACTTTAAAACGTCTTTTTCTATTTTATCCCTTATGTAACCTGAATCGAAACTGACTAATGCATGGCAAGTATATTAAACCGAAAGTTGTGTGTATATATGCACACACTATGGAAGGGTTTTTAAAATTATTTTTATATGTCAAAAATATCTCCATGAACTTCCCCAAAATTTAATTTTAAAAAGTTGGGACCGGGCACAGTGGCTCACATCTGTAATTCCAGCACTTTGGGAGGCTGAGGTGGGCAGATCACTTGAGGTCAGGAGTTCGAGACCAGCCTGGCCAACATGGCGAAACCCTGTCTCTACTAAAAATGCAAAAATTAGCCAGGCATGGTAATGCATGCCTGTAATCCCAGCTACTTGGGAGGCTGAGGTGGGAGAATCGCTTGAACCCAGGAGGTGGAGGTTGCAGCAAGCCAAGATCGCGTCACTGCACTCCAGCCTGGATGACAGAGTGAGACTCTGTCTCAAAAAAACAAAATAAAAATAAAAATAAAAAAATGAAATAAAAACTTGGGTTACCTTTCAGAAATCATCTATTAAACCTACTGGTAAGCATCTATATATTTAAGGATACCTACGAAATATCCTTGTCCTATGACACTTGTCATAACTTAGCAATGCACTACCAACATTCTGATTGCAAATCTTTAGCTCATAAGGTTGATATTTCCACTGTAAAATATGTAGCACTTAGGTTTTGGAAAATTATCCTACTTAAAACCATTCGAATATCAATCAATATGTTATAAAATACATTTTAAAGAAGTATTGTTTTGTCACTTTCAGTATTTTGGGTGTCTATGGAATTTGCTTTCCCTTTCTTTTGGAAGAATGCTTTAATAAAAAACAGTCGTTTGTAATTTGCTCATCAACTGCTTATAGTTATGTTTGTAAGTATTTTTATGCAATTCCTTTGTAATAGAGTCCAATATCTAATTTTTCTGGAAAGCCACTTTATTTGTAGTTTTAATTGACTAGTAAAATTTCTATATATTTATGGTGTACAACACAATGTGTATATATACATATGTCTGTATATATACACACCCACATTGTAGGGTGACTAAATCAAGCTACTTAACACATGCATTACCTCACTTACTTACCATTTTTTGCATTTTTGGTGGCAAGCTGGAAAGCTATTTTTATAGGCCTTTTGTTCATACCCTATTGAAATGATCACTAATGCTGGTTTAGAGAAATCTGAATTACTGAGATTATATGTGGTAGGCAAGAAGCGGAGGACAGGGCCATCGTTTTTGAATGGCTCATCCTCCTGAGTGACAGTAGCTGTGATTAAATAAACCTCCCTACCTAGCAAAATCATCAAATGTGGTGACCACATTAACTTTGGTAGAGGACAGCTTCTGAAAGAGCTTTGCTTTCTAAAGGAATACATATTAATGGTTTCTGAAATTTGAAAGTATTTTAAGTCAGTAGGACTAAAGGTAAATGGACAGCTAAATGTGTGTTTTCAGGTGAAATGACAGTAAATCCTTGTGCTCCAGCTCATAAACTGAACCTTCCAAGGGGCATAGTATGGTCCTGCTAAATAAATCTCTTGCTCATTCTGTCATTAGCAATGATTATAACAACTTTTATTTCTCCATTTAACATTTGTGAGATAGCTTCAGTCTGTTTCATTTCATCATTCATCTGTTTGGAAATCTCACTGCTGCCACAACAGCCGTGCATATAAATTACTCACCATGCCTCTGCAAATCAAACAAAATGTACTTTAAGCTTGCCTCACAATCAAAGGCTGTATGTGATTTATTTTCAAACTGTTCTTAGGGCTGGGCCTAAATGTGACACAACTACTCACAAAAGCACAGTGTTTTGGACAGGGTCAAAGTCCATGTAGAGAGAGAGAACTAGCATAGCACAAGACACACAGTAGCCATTCTGCATTCTGTAAATTTGTTTTCGAATGGAATCTGTGTGGATAAATTTACCCCACTCTGTCTTCCTTGTCTAAAGGAGGAGGCTTTTCATCCTTTTCAAGAGACATTTCTAGGCAAGTTCAGGTGGACTGTCAGCAGGTCAGGTTCACATCCAGTCACATCTTGATCACCCCTGTGGATCCCTAGCTAGGGGGAAGCTTATGGAATCAGAGGCCCATCATAAGACACAATGAATTACAAGATGCCACAAGCATATTTGTCGATGAAAATCTTCACTAGGTGGAAATGGCCAAAACAAAGATCACCAACCCCCAGGGGAAAGGGCTCACCCTTTGCTAAGCTTCTGAAATACTTCAAGCCCTGCAACCAGACGCAGACCCATAAGGACAGGACCTGAGTGAAACCAAGCAGTTTCTGGGGAAGGAAATATTTTCATTGACATTTTTGGGTTACTGTTGCACTACCACTAGTTGTCTCAGAGCTCTAGGGAAATGTTGATCATTTTTCATGGGTTGCTAGTTTTTGTGAGCTTCTGGTTGGGTTGATTTTAAGTTATCAGAGCAATAGAACTTCCCTGACAAATGAAAGTACTACCTATTGGAAGAGTGTCAGTGCTACTCAAAATATGGCTTGAGAATTGACACCATCTGTGTCACCTGGGAGTTTGTTAAAAAATGCAGATTCTTCAGACCCCACCCCAGATTTACTGAATCCAAATCTCTGGGGGTGGGGCCCTGCAGAGTGAGTTTTAACATCTTTCTGGGTGATTCTGAAGCATGCAAAAGTTTAAGAAGCACTGATCCACCTATCCTTTCCGGCTTTCATCCTTGGAGCCAAGACCCTCAATTTGGAGGAGGGGCGGCGATGTTCCCAGTAAATACCACATTTCCCTGCCTCCTCTGCAGCAAAGGGAGGCTGGCTCGGCTGCAAGGCACAGCCCCTTTGCCCATTGCCCTTCCTCCTGCTTCCTGCCTGAAATGTGGATGCGAGGATCAGTGCTTCAACAGCCATCTTAGCCCATGAGGCAGCCTCAGTGATGGAAACTGTGCACTAAAGATCAAGGAGTCTGAAGGCAGGAGTGTGCTCCCAGGGATCAAAAGGCAGCCACACCAGCCCTGGCTTTCCTTCCTCCAGATTCCCTTCATATGAGAGTAAAATAATTTCCACGATAATTAGGTGATACTGGGCTCTTTCTTTTCCTTATTGCAGGGGGATGAGGGGTGAAAGGGAATTCTTTTTCCTAAACTGTAAACTTATTATAAATTGGTTTCTTTGAACTTTCAGTCATATGCCATCCAACACAATCCCAGGTCATTTAGCACAGATGCCTCCTAGAAAAGCCAGATGTGGAAGTGGAGACACCTTTCTCAGGGCTACTGGGATTCTTACCCCACTCACCAATGTCCCTCTTGCATTCCTGGCCCCTATCTCTTCTTCCATGTAATACTTTCTGTAAAACTGATTAGGTAAAAATCGATTAGGTCTGTAGAAAACGGGCAAGTGCATCATTTCCCTTACCTAATTTATAAAGATAAAAAAATGGTACACTCCTTAAAGAAAAAAAAAAAAAAAAAAAAGAGGAGGGAGCCACCACATTTGGAAATCCAGAGCTGACAAGTAACGTAGTAGCAATCCTTTTACAAACAAAAGGTGCATTTTGCGGATTGTCAGGTCATTGTCCTCAGTGTTTATGGCCAATTTACTATCCATCTTGCCTACTCCCTGTAAGTGGAATGAGGCAGGAGGCAGAAACTGTAACCAGTTTTTTCATCACTGTGTCCCCAGGACTTGGCACAGGGACTGGCCCACAGTCAGGGCTCAGTAAGGATTTGCTGAATGAATGAATGAATTAATGAATGAATACTAATCTTTTTATGTTTAAACTGATGCTTCCTCTCATTCTAGTAAAGCCACCAAGGGAATAGTCAATGAATGGTCTCAGGGAACAGAGAATATGTGTCACATTGTCCCATTCCTCAAACTGCAGGCTTCCCCAGAATTGTCATGAGAGCATCACCTTAGGCCTTGTCACCCTTTCCTCACATTACATGTAACCTGGGCCACATCATTTAACCTCTTGAGGTCCCCACGTTGCAAAATAAAAAGTTGAAGGAAGCGATTCTCGATGTTTCTCCCTGCTGATTCAATCAATTGAGGAATACAGAAGAGACCCTAGTGCCTGAAAATAATCTCTGACCCCAGTTCTTAAGGTTTTCTTACAGTTATTTTTATTATTTAGTTTTAATGAACACAAGGTAGCAGGGAACGCTGGGGTTGGGCGTTATTTGTTATATAACTTCAGGATAATGTACTACAAACTTCACAGATAGGCACACCTCTTTCACTAATTATTTTTAACAAAACAAAAGATCAAAAATCAGTATCATGAGATGACACAATACAGTTGGGACTACGGAAAGCAACTATCTCCAAGCTTGGCATCATAGAACACATCATCATGAACTGTGAACAGATTTGCTAAACAAAGGAGAGCCTCATCCTTTTAACCCTCCACAGCCGACATCGGGAGTCTCTTGGGGTAGAACACGAAATGAAAAAGAAGTGGATGACCAGATGCTGTACGTTTTCCCCCAGTGACCTGCCACAGAGACTATATATATATACACATATATATATTTTTTGAGACGGAGTCTTGCTCTGTTGCCCAGGCTGGAGTGCAGTGGCCGGATCTCAGCTCACTACAAGCTCTGCCTCCTGGGTTTATGCCATTCTCCTGCCTCAGCCTCCTGAGTAGCTGGGACTACAGGCGCCCGCCGCCTCGCCCGGCTAGTTTTTTTTTTTTTTTTTTTTTTTTTTTTTTTTTTTTTTTTTTTTTTTTTTTTTTTTTTGGTATATTGTAGTAGAGACGGGGTTTCATCGTGTTAGCCAAGATGGTCTCGATCTCCTGACCTCGTGATCCGCCCGTCTCAGCCTCCCAAAGTGCTGGGATTACAGGCTTCACCCACCGTGCCCGGCCCACAGAGACTATTTTTAAAGACGCATTTATCTCAGCAGGAGTGACAGCATTTAAGTAGCCAGGTACTCGCGCTAGACAATCCTTCATGAGAAAAGTCTGCAGAGCTTGGATGCACTCCTTACAAAGGCCTGAGTGATAGATCAGATGCGAATTGCCCTTGATTGTTAGGTGGCTGGTTTAAAGACCCGTAAAGATAATGCAGAAGTGAGAGCTTGGAAACCAAATGGAGTTAGCCCCCAAATTATTGCAGCCACCCCAGCACTCAAAAGTTAATCCGATTTTAAATTTACAAGATCCATCTTAACTAGAAATGCAGGCTCTAATTGTCCCGCAAATTTTTTAAGTGGTAGCTGTTCAATGAATTGTATTACCCCATTAAAGAATAATGTTTTAGATGTGGTAATCCCAGACTCACACAATTCTCTTTTATGAACCTAACCACTGCATCCATATGGAAGGTAAATTACAGCTATATTACATCAAGCCTTTCATTATTGACACAGCATTATGTTAGGTACCCTTATAAAACACTGAGAGAAAGATTAATACACAGTGGTATATATATTTGGAGGAATCAGGGTGTCCAGTCAGAGTTGATATGTCTTCTCTCCCTGTACAGAAAAAAAGGGAGGGGTGTAAATAAAAAGGCGAGGGTTGACAGAAGCAGAGTAAACATTTTAACCATTAAAACTGATCACAAATCGATGGTGGAAAGGTGTTATAAGATTTACCCCTACCAACCCGTTAATTGAGGAAAATTACAGAAACTGTCCCGAAGCTCTCATAGGACCTAAGCATTTCTCCAAAACTGAGAAAGCACTCGATGCAGCCATTATTGTTCTGTTTGAAATTTTTAGAGATCTCTGACAGGGAAAATGTGGCACTTTATAGCCATTGAGAGCATTGCAAATCAATTCAAAGAACTAGTTCTTGCAGGCTGATGTTCATTCGGCCTGGGCAGGTTCAAGTTCACCTCCACTGGCGGTTGTGCATAGCTCACTGTCCCCTCCATTGTCAGACACTTCTGATGTTCCTCTTCCATGCAGTCAAGACTTCAGTCTATTGTTGACCTTCATCAGACAGGTTTGTCCTAGGCTCCTCCCCCAACCCACACCCCTGTTTATGTTCAAGGCTGGATTTCAGGAAAGAGTTCTCTTAAGCACTGAAGAAAGACATATTTGGCGTCCACTATACTCCCTAACTCCCACTCCAATGGACTCTGTTTCAAAAGCCCTGGACACATAGCATAGATTTCTCATGAGACCCGACCATTCTAACAAATATGGATTGCATTTGCATTTTACTGCTAGAACAAACAAAAAGTATTTACACTTGGAAGAACTGTGGCTACACTTCCCCATCCCTCCCTCAGTCCCCTCATTGTTTGATTCTTGCCAGAAAGAGTACCAGAGGCCACTGAACACATCTCACATTGTTTTGGGGTGAGTGGCAAAGTAAAATGCCAGCACTGAAGATGGTAAGCTTGAGTTTCACAAGTCATCTATATAATAGAGAGAATTAACTACTCACTCCAACTGCACAAAGAAAGTGTCTGGATTAAGGGGAGTGTACAACGTGAGTTTGTTAAGTACATCCTCCCAGCAGAAAGTTAAATGGCTCTAAGAAATTGTGCTTGCATTTCATTTGATCAGACCTCATTTCCTGGGACCTCAAACACCAAGTTCTCCCAAAATATGGCTAAAATGCTGGCAATATTTGCAGATACCAGTTGTGGAAATTAAACCCAAATAAAGTTAGTTAGTTTACAGAATACCTAACCCATTCAATTTCTTTGAATAGAGCAAAACAGAAATAAATATCCTTCTTAAATATATCACCTAATTATCATGGAAAGCTTAGGAGACTTAGGAGAAAAGTAGATCTCTATAGATGTTGCTCAAATATTTGGCTTTCCAGACCAGAGTATTCTCAATGCTACCATGCCAGTATTCGAGTGGAAAATATGATAGGTGATACTTTTAAATGCAAAAATATATGTATCCTGTACTTCAAGCCCGATCTTCATATAATGACTCTAACTTCCAGCCAAGTTGATTTGTTAAGTTGTTGGGCTCCAAGGAGCTTTAGGGAGGAGCTTGGGTATTTCTTACCCTCTAATTCCTTTTGAAATGCAAGTAAGTCCTTGCACTTGACTTAGAGAAATGCTTACTCCTGGCATAGTGTGTGCACTCACTGGAGAATCCTCTCCCTGCCTTGGACTGGGAAGACCTGAAGTTAAACACGCAGCTCTGTGATTCTAAGGGTGGCTCAGGGCACCCCCAAAACAGTCACCTGAGTTACAAACATATTGACAGCTGAAGTGGGTCCTAAACTAGGGGTCACAAAGTCAACTTCTCCTCGCATGTTATCCGAGGTGCCCTCTGGACCGTGATAGGCAGGAAGTGTGGATGCATTTTAGTGTCCTGGACAAGATTCTCTTGATCTTTCCTTTTCCCATAGATGGTTCACATCAGGACCCGTTCTCGAGTCTCTGGCAGTCAAAGGGCAATCAGGCCACCCCCAACCAGAGAAGCAGCTGCCAGAAGGATGGGGAACACTTTGGTTATCCCAACAAAAGAAGCAAATAGGATGTTTCCCAGGATGGCGCCAAATTTGCATAATCCATTGAGAATGCCGAAGGCTGTTGCTCTGTAAAAGAAGAAGAATGGAAATAATTCTGACATTCTGAACCTCATTAGATGAACAGGACTGGAATCTTTCTTTTCCTTATTGCAGGGGGAAGAGGGGTACAAGGGAATTTTTTTCCCTAAATATAAAAATAACATATTCTCATTGTAGTCAAATTTGGAAGTACAGAATAATATAAAGATGAATGGATATCTAACCTCTTCACCGAGAGACAATCACCTCTGTTAATATTTTGAAGTATTTTCTTCAAAGGATTTTCTTTTTTGTATTGTTTTTTTCCAAAGATATATATTTAAAATTTTTTTACTGGTACTACATGCTTACTATGGAAATCCTGAAAGGATGAAGAAGTATGCAAAGCAGAAAATGTAAGTGTTCCCCCTTTTAACATTCTCAACCCTCCTGAAGCAGAGACTGCCAGTTGCCCCCAAATAGCATTGCCCCAAAGGTAGGACTACATTTCCCAGACTCATTTGCTGCTGAGAATGGCCATGTGACTTAGTTTTGGCCAATGGGATGTAAGTGGAAGTGGCGGCAGTTTTCAAGAAGCTTCCTTAAGGGACATTATGGGTGGGCCTTTTGCTCTGTTCCCCTTCATTCTTTTCCTTCTACCCTGCTTCATGATGGAACACAGATGGTTTCATTTTGGACCATGGTGAGTCCATGCAATGAAAAGCAATGAGATAGAAAGAGCCTGCACCACCCACCCTAGACATTTTCAGGAAAGAAAAAATGCAATGCTTAACCTTCTCAAGACCACAGCAATGTATTTGAGGTTTCTGTCAGCCACAGCAAACCCTAATCCTAATTATGATCTTTCAATCCCACTTTCCAGTGAGAACTATTACTAATCATTTATTCTTTCATGACCCCATCTGTATGCAGAGGCAATATTCCCAACACTACCTCTCCCCAAGTGAAATCAAATGTTTCTTTCTCATACCACAAGTTTATTAAGAAAGTGGCTATATTTTTGTACTTAAAACTCTTCTTTCATTTTTGTCTATAACTGTACCACACTGTAGCTTTATAATCACCAACCCAGTCTTTTTCATTTGTTTGTCTTAGTATTTTTGTTTTTGTATTTTCTTGGATCTTTTAACATATGTACTTTTTAAAATAAACTTTTTTCAAGTTCCCAGGGGGGAAAAAAAACTTGTTGAATTTTGAATGAACTCTTTTATGTTAGAAAAAATCTAAATACAATTTGACATTTTTGTAAGATTGAATCTTCTTATCCAAATTAAGTATATCTTGTCTCTTAAATATATATACATCTATTTATATATAATAAAAATATACTAATTATGTGCTATTAATTATATATTATCATAATTATATATAAATACATAATCTATAAATATATACATTTTCTGAGACAGGGTCTGTCTCTGTCACCCAGACTGGTGTGCAGTGTTGTGATCCTAGCTCACTATAACCTTGAACCCCCTGGGCTCTAGCAGCTCTCCCCATCAGCCTCCTGAGTAGTTAGGACTACAGGCACATGACACTATGCCTGGCTAATTTTCTAATATATTTTGTAAAGATGGGATCTCACTATATTGCCCAGGCTGATCTCAAACTCCTGCCTTCAAGCAATCCTTTTGCCTCGGCCTCCCAAGTCACTGAGTTGGCATATATTTGTCTTCTCTTATGTGTCTTTTAAAAATATCTCTTAGTAAAGCTTTATGGTTCTCTTCATTTAAGTGTTTCACTTGTCAAGTTGATCCCTAATTATTTTATGATGTCTCCTGTTATTAAATGGATTTGAATTGCGTCTTTAACTTTTTCAATATATTTTAAAACCTATACATAATTTAGTTTTATTACTGACCACCTGACCAAATTGTCTTTTTCTCTCTAGTAGTCTCATTAGTTAATTCTCTTAGGTTTCCTAGATGTAAAATCACATCATATTCAAATAATAATCATTTGTCCTCCTGTTATTTTGTGTAAAACTTAGCAGTTCTTTGACTGAAATGAGAGGGGCTCCAAATATGACACATTGTGTTCTTCCTTAGTTATCTATATCCCAACAGCTCTGTCGCCAATTTTGGAAATATCACGAAGGTTTTTGCAGAATTTCATTTACCCACCTTCCTTACCATTTCACATTCCTTTTTGAACACAAGGCCTCTTATCTTCTCTCCTTAAAATTCACAATTTCCCCTCTACAAAGAAAAACAATTACTAAGTAATGAGTTTCACCCTATGCCTTTAAATCAGGCCTCTTCCCATATATGACCTGTGCAAAATAAAAGTGACCCCTGGGCCTCCCTGCCACATTCTCTGCAGATTCCCTGGACTTCATGCTGCCTCCTGAGCTTTATTTACCTCCCTGCCCCTGTGCTATTTCAGTTCTTCACTTCTTTGCCTTATCTCCCATTGGCAGGTCTGTTCTCTCTTATGGATTACATGACACATATGGTTTTGCCAACTTTTCACTCTTATTTCCTTCTCCTGGACATAGTCTGCTCCCATCCTTTGCTTCTTGCCATCCTTCCAACCTTATCAAGCCCTAGCCTGCCAACTTTCAGGTCTATGCCGTCCCCCATGCAGGAGAAGCTCAACGTAAGAGACGTTTGTTTCATGGAACAGCAGAAAGACCACGATGGCCATGCACAGCATGAGATTCAGGGAGCAGGTAGACTTCTGACCAAAGAAACCCAAACCAGTCCCTGAGGAAACCCCATGGAAGAACTGACCTCTGGTTGGTGGGATACAGCTCCAGTGTGATCACATCCAGAGCATTCCAGGCCGCAATGCTTGTCCCACAGAACAGGCACTGCCAGCCTATCATCGCAGACACGCTGTTGCCAAAAAACAGGAAGAAGCAGCAAACTGCAGAGATTAACATGGAGCCACCTGCAGAGGGAGTCCAAGGTCAAAAAGAAACATGAGGCCTGTGTCTTGCACACGGCTATCACTCACAGTTCTCATCCCATCTCCCAGCCTCACTGGTACACCTGAAGCCAAGGCTACCTGAAGTATTAGGTTCATCCTCCACACAGAGAGAGCACAGCTGGAACCCTCCCATGGCATCCCAGCCATGGCATTAGAGCCCTCTGCATGGGTCAGATCACCAGACTTAGGAAGGCTTCTGAAGTCACCACGCTAAGGTGCTGCCAGCTCAGAATGATGAGATAGGGCAGATAGGGGCATTTGTTGAGAATCTATTATGTACCAGACATTGTTCTAGGTGCTTGAGCTACATCAGTATCAGTCAAAAAACCAAAAACAAAACCTCAGTCTTGATTTGAAAACAGGATGTCAAAGAGATCTGTGCCTCCTGTTCAATGCAGCATTATTCACAATAGTCAAAATATGTAGTCAACCTAAGTGGCCATCAACAGATGACTGGATAAAGAAAATGTAGTTTACATACACAATGGGATACTATTCAGACATTAAAAAGAAAGGAATTCTGGCAGTCGCAGTGGCTCACGCCTGTAATCCCAGCACTTCAGGAGGCCAAGGTGGGTGGATCACTTGAGGTCAGGAGTTCGAGACCAGCCTGACCAACATAGTGAAACCCTATCTCTACGAAAAATACAAAAAGTAGCCAGACTCGGTGGTGCACACCTGTAATCCCAGCTACTTGGGAGGCTGAGGCACGAGAATTATTTGAAGCAGGGAGGCAGAGGTTGCAGTGAGCCGAGATGGTGCCACTGCACTCCAACCTGGTGACAGCAAGACGCTGTCAAAAAAAGAAGAGAAAAAGAAGGAAAGAAGGAGGGAGGGAAGGAAGGAAGGAAGGAAGGAAGGAAAGAAGGAAGGAAGGAGGGAATGAAGGAAGGGAGAGAAAGGAAGGTAGGAAAAGAAAAGAGAAGAGAAGAGAAGAGAAGAGAAGAGAAGAGAAGAGAAGGGAAGAGAAGGGAAGAGAAGGGAAGAGAAGGGAAGAGAAGGGAAGAGAAGAGAAAGGAATTCTGCCACTTAGGACAACATGGATGAACCTGGAAGGCAGGATGCTAGATACAGTCCATGGGGTAAGCCAGACACAGAAACATCATCTCACTTTTCAAGATCTACTACATAGCATGGTGACTACAGTTACTAAAAATGTATTGTATATTTCAAAATTGCTGAGAGTAAATTTCAAATATTCTCACCACAAAACATATATATGTGTGGTGATGGATATGTTAATTAGCTTGGCTTAATCATTCCACCTCGTATATATGCATCAAAATATCACATTGTACCCCGTAAAAATACACAATTATAATTTATCCATTGAAAATAAAAACATAATTTTAAAAAATCCATTTTTATGAAACTTATAACCTGGTGAGAACACACCTGTACATGGGCTACTGAAGGGAAACCTGAAGAAAGGCGGTGCTATTCTGAATTTACCAGAATCCCCACCCCAGAGATCTGACCTGCCCTTTTCAGCCCTACTCTATACTCTGTACTCTATACATGTGCTCTGTGAACAATACTCTCTACTCACTAACCCCATGGACTTTCTTATCAGTTGGGAGGGGAAAGTGGCTGGAGTACCTCTTCCCAACTCCTCCCCTGGGGTAGAAGGCCTTTTCTGGCAATGGCTGCATCCCTCCGAGACCCCAGTTCCTCCCAGGTAGCTCTTGTTCCATGGTTCCAGCCCCCACAGGGCTCTGTGAGTGCAACAGCTCCCCCTTGTACTCATAGCCATAGAGGTGGTAACTGCTTCTCACTTTTGCTAGTGTCTGGGTGCCTCACCTGCCTTATTTGTTTCCACAACCCTGCCCACACCTCTAAAAGCCCTATGAGTAAGATTTCCTTACTAGAACTATCTGGGGTGAATCCCTTTTCCCCTCCGGGAATCTAAGTATGCAGTCCACGAGGTTAGCCTCGCAGGGGTCCCAGCAGCGTGGAGAAGTGCAGCTCAGATCTCTGGGGTGGGGATGGGAGTGAACAGAAAATGAGCAGCACAGCCCTTATAGAGCTAATAGGAGATCCCATCCAAAGAAGACTGTCAAATGCTGCCCAAATCCAGTAAGTTCAGCCCGGAGGAACTGGGTATGCAAGCTCCAAGTCCAAGGTGGATGCAGAACATGGCAAAACAGGTTAGCCCAGGAAAGTGACTGGCGATGAGGTGGAAATAGGGTGAACAGAAAGGTGGGAAGGAAGCAGGTCTCAAACAACCAATCGGAACACAGGGCACGAGTGCCCCACCAGGCACCAGGACCCTGAGGGAGGAAGGTATTCCAGTTGGCAAGAAGCCGGAGACCGACCTGGCCTCAATAAGAAACGCCTCCCCAGGGATGGGCCTCAGCCCGGAGTGTCACCCTCAGACCTGGGGCTGCAAGACTAGTGCCAATCCTTGCTGATGAACTAGGAAATGATAACTGCCCAACTGGATCCTGCCCACTCTGGGAAGCGGTAGGGCTGTGAGCAGGTGCCTGGTAACCTTTTTCCAAAAGCTAGGAGAGAACTAGAACAGGGGAAACTGGTATGCCTAGGACCCCAAGTGCTCTGTAGACAATACCCTGTACATCCATACATCCCTCAGAGGGGCCAGCCACGGGGCTTGGCTTACAGTAAATGCTGGCAAACACTTGATAACCACAAAACATGATCATCTGACAAATCAGCTAATACTCAGGGAGGCCTTCCCTGATCCTTCAACTCCGTTAGATGTTCCTACTATAAGTCCCCAGGGCTCAGTGTACTTCCACTTCTATAATTCTTATTCCTCTTGTAATTGGGAGGCTTGGGTGCAAATGCCAGCTTACGTACTACCTGTGTGACCATGAGTGAGTTGCTTCGCCTTTCTGTGAGCTGTTTCACTGTCACCATCTCTAAAGTGTTGATTAAATTAGTGCCTACCTCATAGCGTTATCGTGAGGGTTCAATGCATTAATATTGAACACATGTTCAACATTAATAATATTCAGTAATAATAAGCATGTCATAGTGTTGAGGTAAATGAAATTTCTAGTTGAAGTCTGCCTCTCCCAACAGATCATTTGCGCCATAAGCACAGGGATATTGTCTGTTTCAATTACTGTTGCATTCCCATTGCCTCCCACCCAGCCTTGAGAGAATAAGTACTGTATAAATAAATGTTACTGAATGAATAAATGAGTGGGTAACAGCCTAATCAGGAAAACTTCTACTCCACTGATAACAAGAAATGACTTGTACACTACAAAGAGCCCAGCAGATTAAGCAGAACAAAAATGTGCTTGCAGATTTTCTAGTGGGGTTGGTCTGAGAGCTGGGGATAGGGCTATTTCAAAGTGGTTCCCCCACATCCCATATCCCAGTGAAATAGGTATTAATTGAGCACCTCATCTTTACCATGCACTGCCAATATCACAGTCGACCCACTGCACGTCAGGTCTTTTACTAAAGACTGAAAGGCAGAGAGTCAAAGAAGGCCCTGTCTGAGCTCTTAACAAGCTTGCCTCTAGCTCAGAAACAAAACAGAGACATTCACAAGAGAGTAGGCTATAAAGAATGATTAAATATTAGTTCTAGATCTCTCATTGGAGAGCATGCCTTTATTTAGCATTATAGGAATTGTTTTGATCTGTGATGTATTCACTATAAGAAGGGCTTCAGTGGTGAGGGAAAGGGTGTCTGCTGTCTCACCATTCCGCCTGCCCCTGTGCCCAGCCACACCGCCCTCAGTCTACTTCCATGAGGGAGCATGTGGCAGGTCGTTAGGTGGTGGGACGTTCTCGTCGACATGGGCACCCACCCCATCCTTATAACCCTGCCTTCCCCAAAACTTCCTCAGCTGCTTCATGAACAGACCAGAGACTCCACTGGTAAACTCTGGGACTCATAAGGCTGGTGACAAATGGCAGAAGTGTCACATCTGCTCTCATACCCCTATCTCATTGAGGCAAACAGAGGTATTATTTTAACAATGGAAATGGAAGCTCAAGGAAGCTCAAAGAAGTTGACTTGGGTCAACACATAAAGCTAATCTTGGCAGAGATGGAGCCACCTGACTCCCAGCCAAAAATTTTTTTTAAGATGACAACCTGTAGTGTCTTCTGCTGAAAGCTTGGTGTTTGGAGCTAACCTAGGAAAGAGGCCATCTTCATCTGTTCTGGTCAGTTCAGCAGCATTGCTGAGTGTCAGCTCTACTGCAGGCACTGCGCTGGACACAGGGGTCACGGAAATGAGTAAGCCATTGTCCTTTCCTCCATAGGGCCTCAGGACTAACCAGGCACTCCCTCTAAGAGAGGAGAACATGAAGTCTGCCATACCTAAGAGATGACTCCACCCTCACCACGAGATTAAAAAGCTGAAGTCACAGGCACTTCTCATGCTCACCATGCTGCATATGCATGCTACTATTTATAATAGTGATATTCAGTATGAGCCAAATGCCAGGAAAAGAATTCCTTTCCATGAAGACTTGATCAATTTCCTCTTCTCCAACAAAATGACTTTATGATTTATTTTGTTTCGTTTTGCACATTGCTGCTAGGAATCTTCGTATTAACTTTCCTAATCAACGACCTCCCTAAGGCAGGTCCCTAATGGCATGTTTATTAATAACATGTTGTCCACTTCCCCACCCTTGGCCTTGACTCATATTCTAATTTACATTTTCCCTGGTCCTCAATGTGTACATTTTGCTTCTTGTTTACCATTCATAGCATGTATTTCTGTAACAAATTGTTGCAAGTCCCGATGGAAAGAGGCAAGGCATACATGAATATAGCTACCATTTTTGAGAACCTACAATGTGCCAAGTATTACAGGTACCTCATGTTCAATTCTCACAATACCCTACCAGCTAGATGTGGAAATCGTTCTCTTATAAATAAGGAAACTGAGGTCCAGAGAAGCAAAGGAACACATTCAAGGTCAAACGGCCTTTCGATGATGTCTTCAACATGGCTCTGTCCAACTCCAAAGCCTAAAGTGGTATTGCTATTAAATAATAAAAGTAATACAGTTTACCTTCAAACATCAAACCATCATCCAGGACCATTGTATATATTTTTCTGACAATAATCTGATGAAGAGACAGGGTGGATATTATTACTACCCTTATTGAAGTGCTAATAGATTAAATGACTGTCACAGAATTTCTCTGTCAGGAAATGAACAAAAATCCCTCGCCTAGACCAAAGATTCTTGACTATTTCCAAGGAGCTCTGGAGTTTTCTACAGGCACGCATCCTTGGCTCTATAGCTCCATGTGCGATCTTACTTGTTGGGTTTATTGTGCAATAATTACTTAATAAAAGGGAAAATTTCCCTGCTTTAATACACTTGAAAGTCACTACCCCAGTGCGTTGAAGCCCAGAAGTGACCCTGCTGACAACTGACCAATCATCTTGAGCCTTCCGATTCTATCCATGAGCAGGGCAGAAATGATGCTTCCGGGTAAGACAGACAGGTTGCCCAGGAAGCTGACGAGGTAAATTAGGAAGTCATTATCTTGCTCCAAGTCCATGTGGCAGCCCTCCTTCTGCTCCAGAAAGGTGGAGTTGATAAAGCGACAGTTGATGAACTTATGCTCGTAGAGGTCTAGGGAGAGAAGGAAACTTTCGGTTCATGTAAGTGCAAGGGAGCTGGAGAGAGAAAGGCAGAGGCAGGGATGAAGTCTGCCCCCTCCTGTAGGCAGGCTGTGGTAGCCTTTGCCAGTCAGACAGCCTCAAAGTCAAGGTAATATGTGGTCATGTCATCAAGGTATGGATGAATAGAGAAACTTTCAAAAATGTAATGACCTGTTCAAGTTCCTAAAAGCAAGGGGGAATTAAACTAACACTGAGACTTAAAAATGCATCCTCTCAGCCAGGTGTAGTGGCTCACATCTGTAATACAAGCACTTTAGGAGGCCGAGGTAGGAGGATCACTTGAGCTCAGGAGTTCAGGACCAGCCCGGACAACATAGTGAGATCTTATCTCTACAATAAATAAATAAATAAATAAATTTTTCTTTTAAATTAGCTAGGTGGGGTGGTATGTGCCTGTAGTCCCAGATACTCTGGCACCTGAGGCAGGAGGATCACTTGAGCCCAGGAGGTCAAGGCTACATTGAGCCATGGTCATGCCACTGCACTCCAGCCTGGGCAAAAGAGGGAGACTTTGTCTTTAAAAAAAAAAAAAAAAAAAACTCTCCAGCTGGATAACAGTCCTGTTTGTACTAATCAGGTGACACTGAGACACTGAGGACCATGACAGCTAGGCCTCTCCTTGGAGGCTGCCTGGCATAGGGAAGCAGAACACAAGAGAGTTGGTTCCAGATGGAGCCAATCACTCCAGAGCCCCTGCTGTGGTCTGTGCCAAAACCTGAACATTCTTAAAAAATAAAAGCCATTGGCATTAGAACCAGTTTGCAAGTCTTCTGACACCTTCTAAGATCAGCTGTTCTGACAGAGGAAGTCCTAAACAGGATCCCCAGAAACCTGCATTTGGGGAACTGGCCCTGCTGTTGACCCTCTTTAACCTCCCTGAGGCTCTACCTAAAATATCTACAAAATTGGAAGAGTACACCTGATCATCTCCACTGCTTCTCCCAGCTCTGACATTTCCTGACTACATGTGTTTGCAAGAATCTCCATGATCAGAGTATTCAAATGAGGAGGCATCATTCAAACTTGAAATCATAAAATGATATGCCAGTTTTTAATGACACTTAGGAAACTTCTGGAACTCATCATTGTTTCAAGATCAGTCTAAAAGGAAATTCAGGAAGGTAAGTGCCACAATGAATTATTAAGAGAGTCCAGAATATTTAGAGACCAGATATTGAAGCTCTTGAGGCTGATGTCATAGAGGAAAAAGATGTTCTTATATAAACGATCCCTTGCTGCTGATGCCAAAAATAAAGCATAGATCTGGACATAATGCAAGTAGTTCTGTGGAAAGATTGCAGGTTTTACAGCCAAACCACTGAGGAATGAATCCAAACTCCCTCCACTTGCTAACCATGGCCTTGAGCAAGTTGCTTAAGTCTTGATTTCCTTAACTTGGTTTCCTTAGCTATAAAAGAAGGATAAAAATTAGTACATTTCTCCATTGAGACAATGTAGGTAAAGCCCCCTAATGAAGCTCAGTTGGTTTCCTTATACCCCAACTTCACTTGGTATGTTATTAATTTATAATGAGGGTAGTAAAAGTAACAAGAAGCGGTGAAGTGGTAGAATTTTGTGACTTTTTAAATCACAGAAATCTGGAATAGTATGATTTTAAAATAGTCTTCGTATTTCACTTTATGCACAAAATGTGAACAGATGTAATTTTCCCCTTTCATTTATTATTGTGAGAACATGAGTCTTGCATTTTGCAAGTTTCAAATTATGCAAGGTCTTCAAGAATGCATGCATTCCTGCATAAAATGCAGCCCTCCTGGAATGCTAGTTGTTATTTGTGTCATCCTTTGTTCGTACCAAAGACCCTTCGTGTATAGCATCAGCCTCACTGAGATGAGGATATTTGGCTAGAACTTTTGTTTCCATTTCATTTGTGATAAAACTGAGACACAGATAAATTAAATGTCCTAGCAAAGGCTGTGCACCTAATTTGTGCCATGCCTGGGGCTAAAATCCATTTCCCCACCAAGGCTTGGCATTTGTATCTATGAATACTTTCCTACTCCTGAAGTTCATGCCTGAGCATTTTGATTCTTGAACAACACTAGTTGTCTCTTGTTACAGTCTATTCAGTCTGTTAATCTTCTTACCTACCTGTGTTATAAAAGATGGTTGATTCAATGGTACAATTTTTGAAGTAGGTATCTGTTGATGTTACATCTTCAAAATAGCACTCGTCAAAGAATGTGTCCTCAAAGAGTACATGTTTAAAGTACATTCTTGTGAACCTGTGGGAAGAGGTTGAGCTCTGAGTGATTCATCTGAGAAGAAAAGAGACTTAAGACCAAAATGGAAAACACAGCAAGGCAGAAAAAGGAGATCTGCAAGCAAAAGGTGCCAGAGCATTATTTTCAACCCGGACTACTTCCCCACTTCTTAGCTGTTTGTTTATTAGTGGGGAAGGGCTTCAGGATCTGGAAGCCAGTGTCTAGTGTAGGTGCATACGGAGTGCTATGCACCAACCTGGTGGTTTTCAAAGGCAGGTCCACAGACCTTCTGAGTCAGAATCACAGAAATGTGAAATAGTGTGAAATTTAAATATTGATAACATCTCACTTTCTGAGATACTTTTAAATCAAGCAGGTCCCTGGACTGGTCCTAGAAGTTTTGGAAGCCATAGAATTGTGACGGTCTGAGTATCTTTATTTTTTTTAAATTTTCCCAACAAAAATGTGGGGAAATAGGTACTTTTATTCATACTATTGGTAGAATATAATCCATACAGCCTCTTTGGGGAGCAATTTTGCAAAATTTGAAATGCACATTCTCTTTGACCTAGGAATACCACCTCTAGGAATTTATCCTACACATACTTGTCCATGTATTCAAAGAGATACATTCACTGATCTTCATTGCAACACTGCTTGTAACAACAATGGATTACTACCTACATACATATGTAATAGATGCCATATAACGGAATACCATGTGGCCATCATAGTAAATGAGGTAGATCTATATGTGTTAATATGGAATAATCTTTAAGACATATTGTTAAGTTAAAAAATCAAGATGCAACATAGAGTTTATAACACGGGCTCATTCAGGTAAGAAAATGTATGGATACATATGCTTCCAAATATATCTGGAGAGCTACACAAGAAACTGATAGAAATGGTTGTTTCCAGGGAGGTACAATGGAAGTGAGGAATAATACACTCAATTTTCACTTTATGCCAAGTGTATGTATTATTTGTTCACTTCTTTTTAAACTCAGTTAATAAGATAGTAAGGCACCTAGACGATTATGAGGTGCAGCCACATGTGGGAGTCACTGCACCTCTCCAACTCCTGCATATTTAATAGGAAAGAACAATGAAACATTTAAAAATATGTTTCACATACATTACCATCTTCCTCTGTTGGCTATATTTAACAAGCTTGGTCAAACTTTTAGGCTGGAAACCTTTAAATATGTCTTCATTTGTAAGTAATTACAACACATTCTTTCATTTTTCTATTCATTCACTTACATACTTAGTCTTCTGCAAACACTGAGCATGGTACTAGGTCCTGTGAGTATAGAGAGGAAAGACAAGGTCCCTGCTCTCCAGTCTAATTGGAAAAAAGTGCAAGCAAATAGGCAACTACAATACAGTGGAAATATGGTTTTTTCTCCCCATATTGAAGACTTATCTCCTTTTTTGTTCATTATTTCTATAGTTGCTACATAGAGTAAATTGTCTCACTATTGTTTGGTATGTGACTTCTGATAACTTAGGCACATTCCTCCATCATCTCTTTTTTACCACACAAGGTGAATCAGTTAGAAATCACAAAAACTCCCTCTTTTGATGCCAGTGGGAGTTTCAAACCTTATAAACCCCCGCCTGTGAGTAGGATCTCTCACTCTGCCTCCAGCACCAAACCATTATAAAAACCCTGAGCCGGTCTCCTTCCCTGCTCTCTCAAGCCATTTCGAACTTTCCTGAGAGACCGGCCCTGCTCTCAGTGGACACCCCGAAAGTGGAGATAGTTAACATTCCTGTATTCACTTGGTCTGAGAGTGTGGCACCATCAGACACAACATTCAGACTAAATGTTGGTTGAGATCTCTTGGCCTTTGCATGGCATAAACTACAACTCATGCGGTGAGCTTGGTGTCACTGTTCCTATTCACAGGACACATTCGATCTCTAAACCAACTCTGGGACACAGCAGGACATGTGATGTGGCTTGGCGCTGTGTCTCTACCAAAGTCTCCTTTCAAATTTTAACCCTCACGTGTCAAGGGATGAACCTGGTGAGAGTTGACTGGATCATGGAGGCGATTGCTCCATGCTGTTCTGGTGATAGTAAGTTTTCATGAGGTCTGATGGCTTGGTTTAAAAGCGTGTGGCAGCTCCTCTCTCCAACTGCCACCATCTAAGATGTGCCTTGCTTCCCCTTGCACCATGATTGCAAGTTTCCTGAGGCCTCTCCAGCCATGCAGGACAGTAAGTCATTTAAACCTCTTTTATATGAAGTGCTCAGCCACAGGTACTTCATTAGAGCAGTGTGAAAATGGACTAATAGAATATGCATAGTGGCATAAACTCCCTTCATGTCATAAAATTTTCTCATTATTTTGCTGTATTCTAGTATTTCCCTAAAAATATAGAAATAGGGCTCATTCATATATATATTCAGGAGTATCTGACCCTTCATGTATTTGATCTATTTCTAAATCTGTTGTTAATGAATTGAGCATGCTATAATTAGTACCATATTTAATGACGTTAAATTAAAAAATTATAATCTTCACAGAAAAGTACAATTTTACAAATATTGTCATAGACATCATCATTATCAACAAAGATAACAAGTCACTTACTCTCAAAATATCCTCTTGTTTTGTAATTCCTCCTTCCTAGACCTTCCCTTCTCCTACAATACTCACAGTGAACTACTGATTTATTTATGTAACTTTAAATTAGTTTATATTCTATAGAATTTATAAAAGTTGTATCTTATGTATGTACTTTTATTTGTTGTACAGGAACAGCTCTTACTTCATATTCAGGGTGAGGACAATCTATCCTTTATCTGTAGGAGGTGAGGCTTAGTGTGTGGGAAAAACAGAATTTTCCTGCTCAAGATCTCTGTGCCTGGACAGAAACCAAAGAATACGAGAAACAAGTCGCTTCAGCCTAGATAGAAGAATTCCTCATAGGAAAGGCAATACTGTGCCCGGATCCTACACAGAATTAAGAAGCGATAAACTTCGGGTAAACTGGAAAACTACAATTGCTTGCAGGCTGCATTCTTGCTTTCCCATGTTACGTGAGAGAATCAAGTAAAATCATTGTTTCTATATAAAAATTCATAAACAGTGTGTTGGCACAGAGAATGCACCACCTATCTCTTCAACATCAAGTTGTCCCATGGACCAGGCAGACACCCAGCTGCTGCTCTGACATTCATCACCTGGTTTGTGCCAAAGACATCCATTCTCAAATCTCCTTCCAGATAATGACTGTGCACAGTGAAGATACTAAGGTGTGGTTGGTTCTGGGCAGATGGAGGATTCCTGGTGGGCAACTGTGCTCAGGGAGGAACCAATGGCCCTGAAGGACTTAGCTTGGAACACTGGGCAGTTAGGAAGCCCCATCAGCTTCCCAGACTTCTCCATCACTAGTTGGAAGATTGGCACTGCAGGCTGACAGTGTCTACAGCCTCACCCGGCCTCCTGTGCATTTTTCTGCCTCCATTAGTTAAAACTGCCTTTGCTACATGTGAGAATATTTATTTCTATAATACCAAAGTTTTCTAACCCAGAAACTTCAATGGTAGGAGCAGAACCACAAATAAAGAGAAGATCCCAGGAGAACTGTTAGATTCAGAGAAATCACAGACCTCCCAAAAAACCAGTTCATCTTCACCTGAGCCTGGAACTGTCCCTATCTTATTTGGGTGCTGAGTTCCCCCTGCAGCCTCCTTCTTTCTCCCTGCAGGAAAGTTGTGTCTGGGCTCACACTGATGTCCCTTCCCTTGGTACCTTTCACACAATAATACAGGGCCAAGTACTTGGCTCTCAGACTGTTCATTTGCAGATATGGTGAGTTTTTGGCATTGTTTCTGGAGATAGTGAATCTGCCCTTCCCAGAGTCTACTTAGTATGTTTTCCTTCCTTTATACTTTACATCTATTACTCACTGAAGCCCCTTCCCTGGAGCCTGGCCGATTCAGCTGATCCAGTAACTACTGAAGGTGGATCCAGAGGCTGCACAGGAGAGTCTCAGGGACCTCACGGGCTGTACCAAGTTTCCACAGACTCCACCAGCAGCAACTCACACTGCACACCTGCAATCAAAGAGACACTGTGATCAGAAGCTGCCATACATATCCACTCTTTCTGTCATTCAGGTCCACTCATACTCAATATCCCTCTAAGTGTCCATGTATCTATCACCTTTAAAAATAGTGACAAGGAAAACCCAGCTTAGCCCAAACCCCATTGTGAGTCGTGTGTGTTCACTCTTGATCACCAAGTGGAAGCACCTGGGAATCGGGCTGGGGCTCTTCTTTCCCAGCTACAGAAAGTAAGCTGGGCTCGTTTTCATCAGGAGAGGGAAGGCCCTCTTTGCTGGTCTCCTCCTCTCTAGCAAGCTCTGGGGTGGGACACCTGAAGAGACAGCAGGACCCAGGGCAGATGTGAGACTCCTGGAGGAGTTGAGAGGCAACGGCAGAATTTGGGACAATATAATTTCTTATTATGTGACTGTGCTATTAAAATTGCTAAGCAATTTTTATTTTTTAGCATATTCGTATTATACAAATAGAAATATGACTGTATTAAGCAAACTTTAAGAGTTATAAAGAAATAAATAGGAAACAATAATAAAATTGAAGACTTCAACACCTTACTTTCAATAAAGTGTAGAACATCCAGAAAAACAATTCTTAAGAAGCCAGTGCACTTGAACAATACCATTCATCAAAGTAACCTAATAGACATTTACAGATCATTTCAACCAACAGCAGCATAATATGCATGCTTCCCAAGCACAGATTAAATATTCTCCATGATAGGTTATATGTTAGATAAAAAAATACATCACAATATGTAAAAATGTAACATCAGCCGTTCTCTTTCTCAAAATCGGTGTGCCACCAACCTTTCAAATGCTTTTTGTAAGGCTACGATTATCATATTACCAGTAACCGACAAGGGCAGAAGCAGAAAAATAAACTACAGACCAATATTCCTAATATAAATAAATAAACCACCTGCACAATAATGGTCAACTAAATTCCACAAGACTTTAAAAGAATCATACACCAATACCAACTCAAATTTACTTATGAAGTGTACCGCTAATTCAATATAGGCAAATCAATAAATTTGACATGCCAAATTCAGAGAATAAAAGAAAAAATCCTATTAACTTCTCACCAGACACAGAAAATCCCATTTTAAAATGCAAAACTCCATCATAAAAATACTCTAAACAAACTAGTAATACTGGAAAATAACTTGTAAATAATAAAAGTCATTACCAAAATCCATAGCTATCATCCTACTTAATGGTGAAACATTAAAATACTTTGTCCCAATATCTGCATCAAGGCAATAATAAATGTGGAGTCATCTTAGTTCTAAGTTTCAAAATTAATTACAAAAATTGAGTATGAATAACAGATGGTATTGACATAAAAGCATATGGAGAGCTCAAAAATAAACTGGTATCTTGATGCAAACTAATTTCAACATTGAAACCAACAATAAACAATGGCTAATTCATAGTCCCTCCCAAAGAGGGTATTAGAAAAACTGGATGTACACATGCAAAGAATTAATAATTTTAGGTTAGAATTAATACAAAAAGCAATTCTAAATTAGTTAAAGTGTTAAATGAATGGCCTGCAATTGTAAAATTTTCTCTCCCGCAAAAAACTTCAGAATGATTTTCTAGATTTTACATTAAAAGCACAGACAACAAAAGCAGAATTGAACAAATGAGACAGCATCAAAACAGAAAGATCCTGCCAAGCAAGGAAAAAATTCCTACAGAACAACCTACAAAATGGGAGAATATAGTTACGAGTCTTACATCTGAAAAATTGTGAATATCCAAAATATAGATGTGAATTTTAAAACTCATTAGCAAAATTATAATAACCTAATTATAAACTGTTCTGTTTTACACCTTAAAATTTTTTTAAGAATGTAGATCTCATGTTAAAGTTCGTTCTCCATGGGCAATTATATGTTTTATGGTACAACAGGCTAGGCTGTACCTTACAGTTATTCAATCCAACAGGAACCTAGGGGTGTTGTAAATATCCTTTATAAATGTTATTAAAAGTGTCATCAGTTGCCTCTGGGTTAGGTAAATTGTCATTGATAACCCCGGGTGGGCTTGATTCCATCAGAGCAGAACGGGAGTAGGTGAAATTCCATGGTGATTCACACTTCAGCTCTCTCTGAGACTTCCAGCCTGCACTTTCTCATGACTTATCTTAGGGACATTGTAAATCCCTAGACATCCCCCTAAACTGTCATCCTCTACATCTCAGAAAAGTGGTATGTCCATCTGTAGCTTGTTAAACCTAAAAAACAGACACAAAGAGACTCTAAAATAAAATAATGATTATTTGAAGATGGCCATCACAATGGGAATATGCAAGGTTGCATTCAGGTAGGTAAAGGAAGACAAGGATTTTGAAAGAAAAATGAGGAGGGTTGGATGAGTAGTTTTGAGACAATTATTCCAGGCTAGAAGGATGAACAACAAGGGTGACATCAGTGTAAGGTTGGATAGGCAGTTGCTGGGCAGATGTACTTGGAGAAGTAATTATTTTGTGGTTGCGGTGGCCTTTGTGCAAGGTTGTGGTTTTGCAGTTTATTTACCATAGATCTTGTTATCAGGGATGAGTGTGAGAACCCTCCCTCATGGCCTTCTCCAGCTTCATTCATCAGGGTTTTAATACTAGTGGCTCCATTTTGATTCTGACAACTTTGACACCCATTTTGTAACACTACTGCTGAAGAAGGTGACTCAATGACAGTTTGCAGAGCACAGGATCAATTCCACATCCACATCTCATGTTGACCAAGCAGGCTTATCCCCTGCAGTTCCCATTGGTCATCTGCATTCCCAGATGTGTCTAAACACAACAAAGTGTAGGGTCCTGAGCAATGGGGCTGAAGATAGTCTCATCAGTCTCCCCAATGTGGCTGCAGGAGCCACAGCTTGAGACCCATCTGAGCTCCAGGAAAAGAGCTTGAGCCCTGGAATTTAGACCACAGAAACCACATTTTATTTTTCAGGGAACAGGAAAAGCCAATGAAAAGGGAAGAACAACTAAAAAGAAATAAAACAAACAAAACATGGATTGCAGGCAAAAGGATCACCAGATTAGTGCTGGTTCTGATTTGCATACTTTAGTGTCAGCAGGAGAAGGATCAGACAGGAAACCTGTGAGTTCTACATGACACTGACACTAGCCCAGCCCCCCTCATTGTTGTAATCAGAATCTCTAAAGACTGTTCTAGTTACGGAATCTTTCCGAAGTTCCTGTTCTGAGTCTGATTGGAGAAGACTCACCAGACACCCCTGAGTTTCCTCAGGACTCTGATCCTGGTGATCATAGTTGAGGACTTTTCATCTCTGTAAGCATCAATCTGCATTTTGTGCATATGAGAATAGATTATCATATTAAAATAATCATTTTAAAAATATGTAGAGATGGCCGGGCGCGGTGGCTCAAGCCTGTAATCCCAGCACTTTGGGAGGCCGAGACGGGCGGATCACGAGGTCAGGAGATCAAGACCATCCTGGCTAACACGGTGAAACCCCGTCTCTACTAAAAAAATACAAAAAACTAGCCGGGCGAGGTGGCAGGCGCCTGTAGTCCCAGCTACTCGGGAGGCTGAGGCAGGAGAATGGCGTAAACTTGGGCGGCGGAGCTTGCAGTGAGCTGAGATCCGGCCACTGCACTCCAGCTTGGGCGACAGAGCGAGACTCCGTCTCAAAAAAAAAAAAAAAAAAAATGTAGAGATGACATTATTAGAATTAAGAATTCCAAACTTAAAGAGGTTCATTAGAGAAGCTGAAGAAGAAGATGAAGTCCCACATCCTGACAGGAAATCAGCCTCTGTGTGCACCTGCCTCTGGGGTTGACTCTGGTCAATGGGTCCTGAGCACCCCTGCAGCTGATTCTCCCCGCAATGTTCCTGCAGGGAGGTTTCTGTATGGGCTCACACTGGCTTCCGAACTCACTGCGTGCCTTTCGCACGGTAACAGAAAGCCGTGTCCTCAGCTCTCAGACTGTTCATTTGAAGATACAGTGTGTTCTTGGCATTCTCTCTGGAGATGGTGAATCTGCCCTTCACGGGGTTTGCATAGTGTGTGCTACCCCCACCATCACTAATAGCTGTGACCCACTCCAGCTGCTTCCCCAGAGTCTGGCTCACCCAGCTCAAGTAGTAGTTACTGAAGGTGAATCCTCCAGAGGCTGCACAGGAGAGTCTCAGGGACCCTCCAGGCTGTACCAAGCCTCCCCCAGACTCCACCAGCTGCACCTCAAACTGGACACCTGCAAACACAGAGACACAAAGATCAGAAACTGCCACACATATCCACTGTTTCTCTTACTTATGCCCCCTCACACCCAATATCTCTAGTTCTCCATAAATCACCTTTTAATATAGTAACAAGAAAAACCCAGCTCAGCCCAAACTCCACGGAGGGTCCTCTGTGTTCAGTGCTGATCACCGAATGAAAACCCCAGCGAATCCCAAGGCTGGGGCTCCTCTCCCAGAGCAGCAGGGTCAGGGCTGGGCTGATTTTCATCAGAAGAGGGAGGCACCTATTTGCATGTCTCCTGCTATATAGCAAGATCTGGGTTGGGACGTCTGCGGCAAGGGCAGGGCCCAGAGCAGATGTGAGTGTCCTCAGGGATTTTAATGACAGTGATTGTATTTGGGGAAAATGTGCTGCAGGGAGGTTTCTGTATGGGCTCACACTGGCTTCCCCTCAGTGCGTGCCTTTCGCACGGTAACAGAAAGCCGTGTCCTCAGCTCTCAGACTGTTCATTTGAAGATACAGTGTGTTCTTGGCATTCTCTCTGGAGATGGTGAATCTGCCCTTCACGGAGTCTGCATACTGTGTGCTACCCCCACCATCACTAATAGCTGTGAAATTGTTCCGTGATAAACATTGAACAACTATCACATTTTTAGTTATGTTTAACTATGTGTGTAAATTATGTTATTTAGGAGTCAGTGGTTTCTTCATTCACAGATGTAAAAGTGAACCTACACATGGAGGGGCTCTGTATGTGTCTAAGGGCTTTTATCTGGCATGAGTGAGTCCTAGTATCTGGGCCTATGCTCCTCACAGACGGCCTTATTGCTCTCTTATCCAGCTCTAGAACAGAGCTAAACGTGCCTAGTGTGTTTTGCACAATCTGCTTTCTGTCATGAGAACCTGTGTGATTTTGCTACATTTACCTAAAAATACAGAGAAAAGGTTCAGACAGATAAATGTTTAGGTATACCTGACATTTAACATATTTATTTGTTCCTGCCTGTCATTCCTTTTTTGTCTAAACTTTCAGTTGTTTACTTGAAATAAATTTTATGTTTTAATTGACAGATAATAAAAATTCACATAGTTAACCTGTAAAATAGTAAAAGTTGAAAAAAAAATCTCTATTTTCAAGAAGGTGACAAGTCAGCTCCCCTCAGCCTTCCTCTTGCTTTCTTTGTTTGTTTTTTGAGAGGCAGTCTCGCTCTGTCGCCCAGGCTGGAATGCAGTGGTGCCATCTCAGCTCACTGCAAGCTCTGCCTCCTGGGTTCTCCTGCCTCAGCTTCCATAGTAGCTGGGACTACAGGTGCCCGTCACCATACGAGGCTAATTTTTTTTTTTTGCATTTTATTTGTAGAGACGGGGGTTTCACTGTGTTACCCAAGATGGTCTCGATCTCCTGACCTCATGATCCACCTGCCTCAGCCTCACAAAGTGCTGGGATTACAGGCATGAGCCTCTGCGCCTGGCCTCCTCTTGCTCTTCTATATAGTTTTTGTTTTTTCTCCTTCCCTTCTACTATTTCTTTATAAAACTACTGATGTTTTCATATTTCTTTAGATTAGTTTTTATTTTCTAGAATTTATAAGAATACAGTAATCTATTTGGCTTATTTTTCTCAATAGAAATACTGAGAATTAAACCTTTTTGTTGTGTGTGTTTATTTCTTATAAATAATGGGTAGCATTTCAGCAAACAAATTTAGCATAATTTGTGCTTCTATTAAGTTGCTAACTGATACCTGAATTTTTTGTTACTCTATGTCTTACTAATAAGTCTGCTGCTCAGCGAAGTAATGTACACAGATTATAAATTATATAAACATATTTCTTTTTACAACAACAATAACAGATTAAACAAGAGAATGTGCTGTTTGGCAAATATTCTTTAATGTTTCAGATAATTGAAGTTATGAGATAGAAAACAATCCTGTAACCAAGGAGTATCCATGACTAATCTCGATAGATTTAGGAAGTTCAGTTTTCCAAGATTAAGGACATGCCTGTGACACCACCTCAGGGAGTCCTGATGATATGTGCCCAAGGTTGTGGGGCACAGCTTGATTTTATAGACATTCATCAATATATGTAAGATGTACATTGGTTTGGCTGAGAAAGGCAGGACAATTTGAAGTGGGGAGAGAGCGTCCAGATCATAGGTAGGTATGAGAGAAATGGTTGCATTCTTTTGAGTTTCTGATTAGCCTTTAACTGAACGCACAATTTACAGGAAGAGTCACGGAGGCCTTAGTCTGCCATAGCGAAACAATAGAGCACAGAGAGCAATCAGATATACATCTGACTTACATGAGCAGAGAAATGATGCTGATTGTCCTTGGTCCACAAAGATTTTCCTTGCGGTCAGATTTCGAAGGAAATATGTAGCTTTTAAAAACCTTAGCAGTTATCATTTTAGGGAAAGAATGGGAGGTGGGTGTGTCGCAGACAGTTTCCAACTTGACTTTTCCTTTGGCTTAGTGACTCGGAGGTCCCCAAAATTTATATTCCTTTCACAAACCTGGTAATCTTGGGAGAAACAAGTTCTTATAGAAAGAAACAAAGCCATGATGTTAGCTAAACTGAGGCAGAGGCTGCCATATGAAATAGAGTCTATTACAATTTAAAGCTACAAACATGTATCGGGTCATTTAAACTCCAGTGTGGTAAACGTGCTGTAGCGTGAAATTCTCAGGAACCACATACTGAAGGGCACTGATAAAGTGAATTAAATATGGCCTGAGAAGGACTCCATACTTCTGTGTTTGAGTCTTGGTGGACAAACTGTAACCTACCTGAATAGGGTGACAACACTGAAACCCTAATATAGGAGTATGCACCTGTAACACTAGTTGAGTTTTGGCCAATTCCTGCAGCCATACCTTAACCACTTATACACTCTTGAGTGTGCAAACTGCTTTTAAAAAAGAAGGCAAATGTGAAACTGTAGCAAATCAAGCAGTTCCTGTACCTCATTTCTAATTTTGTACATCATTTTTTAAATCTATAAATCTTCTTCAGCCACGTGACTGAACTAAAGTCTCTTTGAATCTGCTATAATTCTGGGGGCTGCCTGATTCATGAATCATCCATTGCTCAATTAAACTCATTTAAATTTAATTAAGCTGAAGATTTTCTTTGACCAGCATTCTTATCCTGCTGAATCCCTTTGCCCTAGAATGGGGACAGTCAGAAAAATCTTCCTTTCCTAAAGTGTCTGTCTAAGAGAGAGGGAGAGCCCATACTTCTGAAATGCATTCAGACCCACCTCCCTCATCAGCACTACAGAACTAAGGTATTACCTACCCTGCAGGGGCAAGACACTGAAACCATTACTGCAGAGGTGCTGGTGGAACTCTACAGGAAATGGGATGAAAACCAAGGTTCTCAGCAAGGTTCCATCGAGATGCACATCCACTCTGTCATGAAATCCAATCCTTAATTTGCAGGGCATGGCAGCAGATCTAGGAGGTGATGATAATGGTGGAGAATATACTATCTGTGCTGTGGGATGGAACAACTGGGAAAAAACAGGAAAAAATAAATGTTTTTAACTCAATAGACTTCAAGCTACTTACATGTTAATTAGGCAGAATATTTCCAAGCTAAAGACCTGATCTAGCATGAGAAATAATATAGAGATGACACATGGAGAATGCAACAGTGGGAAGCGGAGGTTCAAGTTCTGATGTTGGTTTACTGATATTTGTCCCCTGGCATGTCCAGAACTTCATGAGTACAGAACTCCTCTAATACACAAACAAACTCTCACAGGACATGCCCTCAAAATGATCTCACCTTCAAATGGAACATTACCTCAACCTTTTTTGGGTTTTGCCCCCTACAAGTTGAATTCCTGGCATAAGTCTGTCTCTCAATATTTGCACATATTGAATTGATAAAATTATTTTTCTTCTGCATCTTCTAACTATAAAGATATCTGAAAACTCTAAAATTTTCTTTTCAAATTTGGTTCTCATTGACTCATTGGGCTAGGTAAATGCCAAAGTATGACAGGATATAGAAAGACACAATGGTAGTTTTTGCTAAATTGTTTATGTTTTATTTTACTTTTATTTTCAAAAATAAAGGTGATGCCTCACTATGTTTCACAGGCTGACGTCGAACTCCCTGGTTCAAGTAATCTTCACACCTCAGCCCCTCAAATTTCTCAGATTATAGCTGTAAGCCACTGTGCCTGGATATTAATTACCCATTTTAAATTTTTAATAGCATTTTTGTTTTGAAATAAGTGTAATTCAGGTGCTGGATACATTTTCTCCTCTGACTCCTCTGCACCAGGTCCAGGGCTGACATCTGTGTCGAGTGGGTTCTGGGCCTGCCCTGCAGCTCTGCCCTCACCCTGCAGGGGAGGACGCTGTTTGGGCTCACAGAACATCTTCTCCCAATGTTGCTGTCCCAGAATGAAGGGGCTGTCCACAGTTCACAATGCTCTTTCAGTGGCATCTACTGCTTTTGAAATTATCTTTTGAAACAATGATTTGGCATTACCTATACCCAGTAAACTACAAGGAGAGCCCAAGCACAGCCTTTTTTGAAAACACCAGAGAATCTCTTCCCTGGGACTGTCAGATGCAATGACACAGTCAAGATCCACGGTGAGTCCAGAAACTTTCAGATAAATTGTAGGAGCCTCCTATTTCTTTTAGAATTCTCTATTCAAAGTTCATGCCAAATAATATCTTCACAGAGAGAAGAACTACATGGCTCAAAGCCCACAAAAATTAAAACACACATGCACACACACACACGCACACACACAGCGGTACGGCTGATTTTTACACTAATTGGCTCTGAATTTGGGATCTTTCCTAGTGTAAACCAAAGGTTTCTGAGACAGATCCCAATCAAATTAAAATTAACTTTGTCAAAGTTAGGGCATGCCTGGAATGAAAATGAAAGTAATCACAGCAACAATATGTGTTCAGTGCTGTTCCCTGAAGACAATATTTAGGACTTTTAATATATAAAGGGGAAAAGCTGGTCAGAGGGGAAAGAGGAACTGTATGAAAATTCATATGTTATAATGAAAAAGAAGCACATAGGGAAATAGAAAATTATGTAGTTCTCCTGCACTGGCAGCAATTCATATAAAATAAAATGAACAAAGAGTACCTATGTGTGAAGATTTTTAACTTTTTATCTGTGGCTGTTTTATTAGGAATGAAAGAAAAATCAGTTTCTTGCATGGTTCATCCTTTAGGTTTTTTCCCCTCCTGACACAATGAATTGAGTTCACATGTTTTTATTTTCCTTTCATATTTTTCCCCATCTTTTCCTTTCCAAAATCTTTCAGAGGAAGCATTTTACAACCAAATGAGTTTCTAGTCTCCTGTTTTGTTTTATCTTTCATGGGTAGGACAGATTATTACTAGATAAACAGGTCCCATGTTGTTAGTGTAGCTCATTGTTACCTACCTTTCAAATGCTGTGAAGTCTCACATCCCGTTAATAAGAAAATTGTGGGAGAAAAAGAGAAGTAAAACATAGAAAATAAAGGAGGAAATAACAAAAAATGGGTAACAATTGGGTGTGGTGGCATGTGCCTGTAGTCCCAGGTACTCATGAGGCTGATGCAGGGGAACCACTTGAACCCAGGTGGCGGAGGTTGCTGTGAGCTGAGATCACACCACTGCACTCCAGTCTGATGATAGTGTGAGACTCAATCTCAAAAAAAAAAAAAAAAGTTATGCGGATAGTTACATGAAATAATAACATTAATTTATATTTTCTTAAAATCTCATTATTCCTAAGAAGTTAAAAAATAATAGTTAAATAGGAATTATTTCAATAAAATATAAAATTTGTTTTATGCCAGTTACCTAATGGCAACAAAAAACTTGCAGTGTGACTGCTTTTCCCTATGTTGAACTCCATGTAGATAACTTGCAAGTCAACTCTAATGAAAAAGTATTTGAATTAGACATAGGAAGAATGTATCTTGGATTACAAGTGAATATTTTCGTTCCATAGAAAAATTTAGACATTTAAAGAAAAGCCAAGAGCACAAAATATTATTTCGAAAAAAAATTTTTATTTAGAACTTTAAGATAAAGAATTTTTAGCATCAGGCAATAATAGCAGTTAGAAGCTAACAACACTAAGAAGTTAACTCCGTTAGAGGATAACTGCTGTAATAAACGAAAATAAAACGTTAATGGAACTGAAGAAAAAGTTGAGATCCTCTCAAGCCTTCTCAAAGGGAAAACATAAAAATGGCAAGAGGCAATAAAAGGTAAGCTTTGGGGTTAAAAATTAAAATATCTTATGATTTTATTGAGTAAATAAATACTTCAAGACAATCTTTCATTCTAACCAATCTTCAGAGTATTAGTACATTTTCATATGAAAGACAGATCCCTATAAAGACTATTATAAATACTTCCCTTTTAATTATAGTCAACTTGACAACACGAAGTTTATTTTAATAAGTTAGCTTTTTACAAACCTTATTTTGACTTGCACAAACAATTTATGGCATACTTGAACATCTTGTTTCATTCTAAATATCACTCTTTCTTAAATAAACACAGTCATTTTTATTTTAGGATAAAAAGTTACCATACAAGATTCTTTCCCATATAATTTTTTTAAATTTAACCTTTCTTGCCAAAAGTATTTGACTATGTCTATAATAGTCTTTAAATCTCTCTTATTTACTGGTTATGTTTATGATGATTTACAATTAAACCTTGAATTAAAGAAATTGTTTTTGTAATAACAAAGTTTTTAGAAAAATATTTTCTTATTGTATATGTTTTTTAAAAATATCTTCTTAGAGTGTATATATTTTAAAAAATTGGTAATGACCTAAATATTTAGTCAATACCTATTATTTAATTAAACTTTAGATTTTTAAATTATAGAACAAGTTTATTTAAAAGGTTAATTTTATTTCATTTCCCTAATTTACTTTTTATATAGTTTACGTAGATTATTTATGAAAACTGTAACACTCATCCTTTAAGGATGTTTTCCCTGTTAACCATGTTATAACACATGAATTTCAGGTGTTTACCTAAGTAAAAACCTTATGGTTAAATAAATGATGGTTTTTCTAATAACTATTTACCTATTTTTTATTAAAACAGCAATATTAACCATCTCATTTGTCAACTTACAAAGATCATTCTGGTTTTAACTAGGTTTATAATTTTATAATATTCATAAAATTTTTGACATTATACAATACCTATCTGTGATTTTAAATATAAAATCACTTGATAAATTGGGAAGCCAAGGTGGGTGGATCACGAGGTCAAGAGATCGAGAGTATCCTGGCAATATGGTGAAAACCCATATCCACTAAAAATACAAAAATTAGCTGGGTGTGGTGGCATGCTCCTGTAATCCCAGTTACTCAGGAGGCTGAGACAAGAGAATTGCTTGAACCCAGGAGGTGGAAGTTGTAGTGAGCTGAGATCACACCACTGCACTCCAGATTGGCAACACAGTGAGACTCCATCTAAAACAAACAAACAAACAATAAGATATGCTGACAATTGTCAAAATATCTCTAAATTTTTTACCAATAATTTTAAAGCCAACTTATTTATTGAATATTAAAGTCACATATACTTCAAATGCACTGGAGCTCACTTGATTTAGAAATAGTTATTTGTTTTAAAATCAATTTTGTACCTTGTAGTCACAACACATAACAAAATATATATACATATATATTAGCACATCTAAGCACACATGCACAATACAAAGATACTGAGATTTTAAATTGAAAACCTAGCTATAGAATATCAATTAAAACTCAGCAGGTGTTTTTTAAAAAACGTTAGATGTAAACAGTGATTGTTATCTTAAAACCAGTACAAACGCCCTGTAAACTGGAAAACAAAAACAAAAAACATATCCTCATCTTTCTTTATAAATGTCACCCAAAACTTACTATACTCTCTTACTATTCTAATTCTTAGTAAGCCTACTTCACAGTGAGAAACCTAGGATTACTTAATTTAACATGACATGACTTTAAGATTTTAAATTACTGAAGATAATTATGGGACTAAATCTACAAAATTAATATTTGTAAAGCAATGTAAAATTTAAAGCTGACTCTAAAGAATTAGATGTACTTTTTTAAACAAAGTAGTTCATTAACCAGACTTAAATTGACTGGTGGTCTTTGAAACACAGCTTGATTAGATTCCTGGCCTTAGAATGGAGCCATTTAAGAAAAAGGGCCAAGAAAGCATGCAGATTTTAGTGCATAAACTACAATTTTTATGCAAATGCACAAAGAAATGAGTAGACTTTTATAGTAATGGCCATTTCCTGTAAACTGCCCTGATACAGCCCTAAGGTAGCTTTCAAAGCCACCCCTAACACTGCACCTTTCATTCACTATTGCACACACCAAGAATGGCTCCTCTCACAGTACAATGTAATTCAGGTAGCGTAGCATCCAAACCCAAAACATGACATAATACAAGACAGCAGAGCTTTATACTTGAGAAGAATCTACCAGTGATTCTCAAAACCACAAAACAAGCAGGAAAACTCCCAACAGGTTAGTGGCAAGATCCCAAAGGAACTGCCCTGTGGTCCTGAGCTTCCCCTCATGGTTCTGAGTGTCCCCTGGTGTCCTGAGCTCCCTGTGCTGTCCTGAGCGCCCCCTGGTGGTTCTGAGCACACCCTACTGGTTCTGAGTCCCCTGGTGCCTTGAGCTCCCCCTGATGGTTCTGAGAGCCCCCTGGTGTCCCGAGTGGCCCTGTTTTTTCTGAGTGTCTCCTAGTGTCCTGAACAGCCCCTGTGGTCCTGAGCACCCCCTGGTGGTTCTGAGCACACCCTAGTGGTTCTGAGCACAGCCTAGCGGTTCTGAGCCCCCTGGTGTCCTGGGTGTCCGCTGGTGGTTCTGAGCACTCCCTAATGTCCTGAGTTTCCCGTGGTGTCCTGTGCCCCCCCCTGGTGGTTCTGAGTGCATCCTGCTGTCCTGAGTTCCCCCTTGTGTCCTGAGCACCCTCTGGCGTTCCTGAGTGCCCCCGCCCCCTGGCAGTTCTGAGCACATCCTGGTGTCCTGAACCCCCCTTGGTGGTTTTGAGCGCATCCTCGTGTCTTGAGTAACACCAGGTGTTTCTGAGCGCACCCTAGTGTCCTGACATTCGTCTGGTGTCAAGAGTGCTCCCTTGTGGTTCTGAGCCCTCCTAGTGGTTCTTTTTTTTTTTTTTTGAGAAGGAGTCTCGCTCTGTCGCCCAGGCTGGAGTGCAGTGGCCAGATCTCAGCTCACTGCAAGCTCTGCCTCCTGGATTCACGCCATTCTCCTGCCTCAGCCTCCCGAGTAGCTGGGACTACAAGCGCCCGCCACCTCTCCCGGCTAGTTTTTTTGTATTTTTTTTAGTAGATACGTGGTTTCAACGTGTTAGCCAGGATGGTCTCGATCTCTCCTAGCGGTTCTTAGCCCCTGCCTCCCGCCCTGTGTCCTGAGCACCTGCTGGTGTCCTGAGTATCCCCTGGTGGTTCTGAGTGCCCCTTGGTGTCCTGAGCACCCCCGGTGGTACTGACCAACCCTTGGGGTCTTGAGAGCTTCCAGGTGGTTCTGAGTGCACCCTGGTGACCTGAGTGTCCCCTGATGGTTCTGAGTGTCCCCTGGTTCTGAACAGCTTCTAGCATGCAGTCTCCTCCTGTTTCCCTGCAGGTTTGTGCCTGAGCTCACACAAATGTCTCCTCACTGTGTTCCTCACAGTACTACATGGACTGCTCCTGGGATCTTAGGTTAATCATCTTAAAAGATAATCTTCTGAAATGAGTGTCTCCGAGGACTGCTAATCTTCTTTGTACTCAAAGAGAGTCTCATCGAGAACTTCCACTTGAAATACTAATGTTCTCCCCCACACTAACCCCTGTCATGAAGCCCACTGGACCAAGCTTATGCTGATTTCAGTGAAAGTGAATCCAGAGGCTTTGCAGAAAACTCTGAGAGTTCTTCATCTGTAGTATTCCTCTGTCTGACTCCACCAGTTAACTTCACAGGGGACCTCTGCAAACACAAAGGCAACAGACCGAGAAGAGCCCCAGGTGGAGCAGCCACAGCTTAGCCTGATCCAGGGGTAACCTGAATATTGAGAGTAATGCCAAGAGAAGCCCAGATCAGCCCAGACCACATGGTAAGGAAGGGCACAGGTGTGCGGGGGTGGGGAGGTCATCACCAGGACCTGCAGGAACAGGAGAAGAGCTGCTTTTCATTAGCAGGAGAGGGGCCTCATTTACATGTCTTTCTCCCTGGGAACATGTGTGTGCTGCTCAGCAGGGCTCATCCCATCTAAATCTCTGGGTTCCAGAGAGTGCAGGGACAAAGGATTCCTGGGACTGGATGTTCAGGGTTGATCTCCCCATTACTCTTTCTTTTTCTCTCATGTGGACCCTGTTAGGGTATCTTTATAGTATCAATGTTTATCAACAAGTAAGTACAGTAAACAAATAAAAATAAATCTTGCCCAGAGGAAATAGACTCCTGCCTGTAGGCTGTGCGAGTAGAGCTGTAAACCACTGCCCTCTACAATAAAGCAAAGTCTTCAGTTAGAATTTTAAAATGCAAATCTACAAATTGTCAGAGCTGGAGTCCATAATTACCTCTATTCTGAGCTCATTTTGCCACACAAGTGTTCAGTTTCAGATATATGTGCTTGTCTGAAGAGAAAATTAATGTAGGGACATGTGTGCTTATCTGAGGGGGAAGAGTTCACATGAGGACAGGTGTGCTTGTCTAAGGGAAGAGTCAACATGAGGATGTGTTTGTTTGTATGAGACAGGTGTGTGTATTGTCTGATGCTAAATGCCCATTAAAAGACAGTATGTGCCTAGGCTGTGCTGAACATTGAGGGAAATATTTTTCAGTCAAGGGAAGATGTGAATCCTCTGGATTACTTGCTTGTCAGGAGGAAAACTTGGTTGCACATGAACCTGATAAAAGAAAGGTCTATTGTGTATGTAAACGTCTTATATACAAATGGGGAAATTTACTTCATTCTTTGTTGCCTGCATCTCACGCAATTCCATGCCCACAGTGTGTAAGATCATTATTTTACTTTTATACACTGTGCATTTTATCCTGGGGTTCGTGATGTGCTAAATAATTCTGTAAGTTGTATATATTTAGATTCACATGTTACATCATAAAATTGCAAGAGTTAACAAATTGTGTCATGTGTTCACTACTGCAGATCAATAAAAAGTTTCACTGTTTGTAAACTGTGCCAGTTTCTCTGAATGCATACCCTGTCTCTAAATTTCTAAAAAAATTCTCACGTATTTATGCGATCTACAGTTTTGTGTTTTACAGAATGTCAAATAAAAGGCACACAGCGTATTTGAAATAACCTCACTGAAGAGGGTGGCACATAAAGTTTCTCACCTGGATAACGTTGGAAGAGAGGGTGTTCTGTCAATCTAAAGTATAAAGAAACTGCACTTAAACACTGTTCTCTAGTCAATAAACATACCTCCAACAGGGGTACAAGTTAGTAATTCTAATACCACTAGGCACATGTTCTGAAATTGTACCACAAATTAAATGAATGACATGTGGTGGGAAGGGGGTTCCTCACTTTGCAATTGGGGGTTACAGCCAGGTGACAAAGGAAGGCTAGAAACATCCATGCGGCATCATAGTAGATTGTAGATACCAGTGTTTTCTACAGTTTGATGTAATAAAGCTACAGAAGGTAAGCTACATAAATATGTTAGATGTGCCTCTAAACATGGGTTAATATACACATGCACATTTTCTAGGCCTGTTAGCTAAGAGATCCCAGAAACACTGACACCACATTAACAACACACACCCAATATCACAACTTTGTATTTCAATATAATTCTTTAATATCAGGAACCAGAAATCCTTGGAGAAATAACTGAGTCTATGTATAGAAAAGATAATAAAGAAAATGAGCTTGGAATTTCTTGTAAGACCAGGAAATAGGAATGTGTTCAAAAACAAAGGGATGGGGTGTGCTGTAAGGACCCAAAATCCAAACTAAATGAGCTCACAGTACTTAAAAATGCTGTGGTGATTTGAGCAATAAAATGAATAGTGTAGCATCAAATTTTCTCCATAGTAAAAAATAAAAATTAATGAACCAACACTGATATTAACAGATAAGTAATAGTGGCTCATGCCTGTAATCCCAGCACTTTGGGAGGCTGAGGCAGGCTGATCACCTGAGGTCAGGAGTTCGAGACCAGACTGACCAACATGGAGAAACCTCGCCTCTACTAAATATACAAAATTAGTTGGCATGGTGACACATGCCTGAAATCCCAGCTAATCAGGAGGCTAAGGCAGGAGAATCATTTGAATCTGGGAGACGGAGGTTGTGGTGAGCCAAGATTTTGCCATTACACTCTAGCCTGGGCAACAAGAGTGAAACTCCATCTCAAAATAAATAAATAAATAATATAAAAATTTTTGAAAAAAGATATTTTTCATGCAGAAAAATTCCAAACGTCTTAAATTAATAATCCTCCCATAAAGTAGGTGAAATTTAAACACTTATGCTGTAATTGTGGCCTGAGATTAGAGACAAGAGTTTTGTGTTATATTTGGTTTCATAATTCATTTTTAGATATAATGCCAAAAGTATAATCTATGAAAAAATAAAATTATTTTATCCAAGTTTACACACACGCATGCACACACACACATAAATGTGTGTGCATGTATATGTGTGTGTGTGTGTATATACATATATATGAGTATTTTTCTGTCACTGATAAAGCAGTGAAAAGACAATTACAGACCTGGAGAATACACTTGTAACTCAAATATTTGTTACATGGCTTTATGTTAACGTAGTAAATGACTTTTCTAATGGGTATGTAAGGAAACTTACAACTGATCAAAATAAAACAATGAAATTAAAAATGAGCCAAATGAATCAAGACAGACACTTCATCACAATTCTATAGAAATAATTAAATATGAAATTTTGTTTAGAGACATGTGCATTTAAACCATGAGATACCACTACTAATCTATTAGAATGGTTAAAATACACAACACTTATAGTCCCAAATGGCAATGAGGATGTGGAAGAATGAGATATATCACGTGTGACTGGTATGAGCCCAAAATCATAACTGCACACTATGGAAAACTTTAAAACATCTTGATGTTTTATATAATGGAGGTAAATGTTAAGTTAAAATGTGATCTAGCAGCCGTGTTCCAAAATATTTACAACACTGATTCAAAAACTCATGCTCACACTGATATCTTCAGATAAATTCCTGTATAAGTTTTATTAATTTGATTGTTTTCCACTCCTTGAATTTTGCTTACAGAATAAATATTATATGGAAAATTTCTCCAATAATTAGAGTGCATATGCATTTCTATTGTTCCTTTTCTTCAATGGCTTAACCTCACTTTCTAAGAAAGTCTTCAGTCAAATAATTCCTGTCATCTCCTCAGCCCCAGCACAGCTGCCTCCTCCCTCAGGCTTTCTGACATTCTCAGGATGTGGGCTTTCACACTGTGTGACATGCACAGTAATACATAGCTATGTCCTTAGATCTCAGGCTGCTCAGCTCCGTGTAGGCTGCACTCATGGACATGTACCTGGTCATGACGAGTCTGCCCTGAAACTTTTGGGCATTGCCTGTGTTAGCATTGCTAGGGTTGATACATCCCATTTATTTAAGCCTTTGTCCAGCAGCCTGTCACACCCAGTGTATACCATAGCTGGTGATGGTGAACCCAGAAAAAATACAAGATAACTTCACTGAGGCCCTAGGCTTCCTCACGTCAACCTCAGACAGCACCAGCTGCATCTAGGAGTGGGACCTGTGGAGAGGACAAAGGAATGGGTCAAATTCTTTTTGACTGAAAAGAGTCCCCTCCTCATCCCTGGGACTAGGTGGTCATTTACCTGTAATTGCTGACACCAAAAAAAGAAACCTCCAGGTGCAGTCTATGCTGAGGAACTGTGTTCTCAGTAGCTTTTCTAGAGAAGGGATGTGGTTGTTGGGTGATGCTCTCAGGGCACAGGAATATCCGAATTTACCTCAGTGGATCTCAGGTTATTTGCATATTCATGATACAGAGCATTTCATAGCTCAAGACCTGATCCAAGATAAGAAAGGGAGGATAAATGACACATCAGCCATGCAAGAGTGAGATGCTGATGGTCCACATCATAATCCTGCTTGATGAAAAGCATGTTCTGCTCCATTTCCAAGCTCCTTGTGAACAGAGGTACTTTTACTGAAACATAAGCCCCCACACAACAAGTTTTTCACTGTGAACCCACATTTGGTTAGCATGGAGGTCACCTTGATGATTTCTGGGACCATCACTGTCAATGACACTGAACAGGTGCTTTGGACTCTTGCTGGCCTTAGGCACCAGCACAGTTCACTGGTGACTCCAAGAAACTGACTGCTGGGTGTCCCACATGAGTTTCCAGCAGGTCCCTCTGAGATCTACTGGGAGCTCCTAAGACACTGTCTCCAGTACCGGCTTGGTGGCCTGGGATCCCAGGCTCTTCAATAGAAACACTCTTGGTTTACAGATTTGCCCCATGGTGTGTGATTAGAGATGATTTTCTTATCTCAAGGACAATAGGAATAAGAAGATGAAACAATTGTTTGGATTTCTTCATGAACTAATCCTCCCAAAATAATTACCAAGTAATTTGTGTTTTGAATAAGTTTGGGTTTTCTTTTCTACTGCATTTATTAGAATTTTTTGAAGTATTTATGTACTTTCAGCTCATATCCATAGATCCTTATCTTTACATATTGATTTCTTACTCACTTGGTCTGTGCACCTACCACACTCTGAGATCCACCACTGCCCTGTCACTCACACAATGTAGGCAAAAGTACTTAACACTGAAATCTGAGTTCCTTATTCATAGAAATATGGTGTCTCCAACAATTCTGTACACATTGAATTAGTAAAATCATTCCCGTCTTTCATATTCTCATCATTAAGACATTTATAATCCTAGAAACCCACTTTAAAAAATAGTTATCATTCAATAGCAAAGACATGGAATGACAACTATTTTTTAAAGTGGGTTTCTAGTTATAAATATCTTTGTGAGGCTGGGGGAAGGAGAGCCTTAGGAAAAGTAGCTAATGCATGCCGAGCTTAATACCTTAGTTATTGGTTGATAGGTGCAGCAAACCGCCATGGCACACAAATACCTATGTAACAAACCTACACATCCTGCACATGTACCCTGGAAATTAAAATTAGAATTAAAATAAAAAAGTTCTCATTGCTTTAAGTTATCTGCATGGTTGCAATGTAATATGATATTTAAAGGCAAATCAGCAACTTGTCGAACAGTTTTTGTTTTATTTTGTTTTTGTTTGTTTGTTTGTTTTTCTGATAAAGGAAGACACAAACTCTGAGAGGAAACCTCCTGCCAAGCCTCGTGTGCACTTGATCCGGGGCTGGAACCTGTGCTGTGGGGCTCCTAAGTGCCCCCTCCAGCTCGGCCCTTGACTTGCAAGAAGTTTCCTGTTGGGGCTTACAAAGCATTTCCCCCCAGCATCTCTAGACCAGCATGAAGTGGCTGTGTTCTAGTTTAGAATGCTCCTTCAGTGACACCATATGCTTCTGACACCATCTCTTGAAACAATCCATTAGCCTTACTAAACCATTTGAACTCTGCAGGGAGACCCAAAACAAGGATTCTATGACACAGGAGGGAGCCTCTTCTCTAAAGCTCCAGATGCACTGAATCAGTGAATCCACAATGAATCCAAAAACTTTGCAGGAGTTTTTGGAGTGCTTTGTTTCTTCCTTGGGCTGCTGCAGTTGAATGTTGCATCTGAGAATACCTGCAGGTACAGCTAATTTCAGACTACAGCCAATCTCTGTCTACTATTCTAATAACACCAATTTTCCTTTCTTATTAGTGTCTAGACAAACACAAAGTACCTCCCACACTGACACTAGGCTCAGGTATCTGGCTTCTGTTCCCACAGATCTAAAGCAAACAGGATACACGTGGAGACTTACGAAGTGCATGCAAGTTGTTATTTTCATTTTCTCAGCTAGAAACTCAGCAAAGACCCCGTGCTAAAAGAAGGGGAGATTGATGAAAGAATTTGAAAGACCTTGGTCTTAAAAATAGTGATACTAGAGGCTTCAGATTGCTCTACTGTCCTTGTCTAACTCTCTGCAATTGTCTTTCAGTTTCCCTGTGTTCTCCTCAGAGTCTGTGCATTGCCACACTTTTATCGTTTATCCAGAGCCATCATCCTGGTGAGAATGGATTGTGTGGGGGCAGATAAGCACTGACTATTCTTACAATGGAAACCTAGAGACTTGATCATCTTTATCTGGCCTGTGACCTTTACCAGGTGTCTTGAGGGGAAAAGCAGAGTATTGGCTTTTAGTCTGCTTTGTGGTTTCAGTGACCCTGGACTGTTCCTTTACATCTCACCACTATTGGCTATAACTTTAGTCATTTCTATAATAATGGAAAAATGAGGAAGGGATCTGGGGTGGGAGATATTTTTTCTTCTTTCACATAGGATAAGATTCTGGAAATGTTCTTCTCCTTAGGATCCTTTGGAGAAGGCTCCTGATATATTCCTGAGTAAATGATCCTCTTCAATTCTAACCCATTGAAAACGTATTTGAATTGTATCTTTTAAAATCTAGAAGTTTCTTGAAGGAAAGTCCAGCAGACTGAGGAGAGTAGGGCCCTCTGGAACTGTCATCTTTACCCTAGCTCATGTCTGTCTTTCAGACATCTATAGTGCTTACTATGTAAGTGGCCTCAACAGCTTGTGGCAAATTCTGTTCTGGTTAAGCAGGTGTCAACTGCCACTCTGGACCTGCCTGTCTCTTCAGGTTTTGGATAGGGTAATATTCCTTGCAATTTCAGTTATTTAATAGATTTCAAAAAGTATTGACATTCAGATTATACAGATATGTTTTGACTTTAAAATTAGGGTGATTAATTTAGTAATCTACATGTTGGAGCATAAACCAAAAGCACAATCAAAGGTCAGCTGTGATGTGTTACTGGAGGCAGAATTCTGACCTTATTACATATATGTGGCATGTCTGACATATGAACAGGCAAGAAAACAGAGAAAGGACATGGCACAATGCTTATAAAAAGTCTCAGCAATTTTAATTTTCTTCTGAGGAAGCTGAAATTGTGAAAGTGAAACAGTGTGGCTGGTCGTGTCTCCGATGATGTTGTGTTCTGGAAATTATCTCCAACCCTAGGCTGGATGCAGTAAGTGCACCCAGCCACCCAAACCTGAAGCAGGGACTCTTATTCCTTAAACACAAGACATTCCAATGAGAAATCTGTTCTCAGGTGAGTTGTAGAGCAGGAAGGAAGAGATGGAGGTTTCCTTGGCTTTCCAGAAGTGCTCAAACTTGAAGACCTAAGCCACCTCTGAGGGACAGATATCCACCTATGAGTACATCACTTCAGCTCTGTCTTCAGGAATCTTTGGCTGTGTGGGGGGATAAGAATGTAATTTATTTCTTTCTGCTCACCCAATATGCTTCAGAGAAAATGAAATTGAAGATTCAATAAATGTGTTTTTGCCATATTAAGGGAGAGAACATATATAATTCATGGCAATGCTAGTAATCACTCCATAGCTTGTAGAAGGAGCAAGTGCACAATTGAGAGAAGGAAGTGCCCTGCCCCAGGAAGCAGGTGCCCCAATCATCCCCTGGGAACTGCCCTTTAGATGCCATGCATCAGTGGAACCTGGGCTGGGGACTGGGATCTTGTAGATAGTGTGGAGAGCAGAGCATGACTCAATTCCTCCTCACCTGGGGACCTACGATGTAGGCCCCTCCCTCAGAGCTTTATACTAATAAGCTGTTAACATAAAATAGCAGCGGTACTACCTGTAACCTTTCAGTTAGGATCCAGGGCTCTTCAGGATTGTTATCACTTTGTTTTCCCTACCCCTAGAAAGCAGAAAAGTACCTGTGTGACCCTTCATCTCAGACCTCAGATGACCTCCTTGCAGAGGGCACACCTGCTTTGTTGCCATCACAAACATGGTAGTAGAACTGGAAAATATGTGTACCTTGTTATGGAATTTATCTGAATTATGTTACATTGGATGAAATTAGACTTAGTAAGTGACACTTAAAAATTTAGCTGAGGGCACATGTAAGCAAACTGTTGATGGTGTGTCTTCATTTCTCCTTGCCTATTATAGATAATGTGAGAGGAGAGAGGTACATTAAAAGGAAACTATTGACCAATGTGGAATCAGGTATTTTAAAAATAAAGGTTATTTAATGGAAACTCCATTAAATTAAGTAAATTAAGGAACTTTAAGACTTTTTTTTGTATTCTAGACACATGGCTAATATTGACTTAGATTTAAATGCAAAAAGAGGTAACACAGAAAATAAAAATTCTGCAGCAGATCCTTTTGCCAAATAGGCAGTTTTAAATATTTGTAATTTGACCTAAATGTTCAAAGAATAAGCCCCAGATCCAAATAAGAAATTATACCATTTCAATGTTTAATGACTGGTTGAAAGAAGCTTGAACTATTATTTTGATGAATTATAATTCAAAAATAAAACTGTGTCCAGTGGTCCAACTTTTCAAGGGGCTACTTGAGTAAGTAGTTTGTACCTCCCCTACCTGTGAGTCCTGGCACAATCTAGCATCATCTAAAATCTGGGAGGCTGCTAAGAACAGAGACAGAAGTTTGAATCCTATGAAGTTTTGACAGATCCAAAATTACTGTCTGGGCTGATTGGTGAGGGTGATCTCTATGAGCCTAGATTTTGCAGAGTGTATGATGGCTTTTATTCTTTTATTATAATGAACTGATAACAACAAAGACAGTCAAGGAAAATGAAGAAGCAGGGGACATGGCCCAAACAGAAGAACAACATAAAGCTCCAGAAACTGACATCAATGAAAAGGAACCATCTGGATTACCTGGCAGAAAATTTAAAGTAAATGTTAGAAACCTATTCAATGAGCTAGTGGCACCATCAAGAACAATGTGAGAATTTCAATAAAGTATTTAGAAGATGACTAAACAAAAATATTGATGCTAAAGCATATAATAAGTCAGCCAAAAATTTTAACAGAAGATTTTAGACCAGACTAGATCAAGTAATAGAAAGAACAGTAAACTCAAAGAAAGGTCATTTGAAATAATAGAGACAAAGAAGAAAAATTTAAATGAAAGAAATAAAAAAGTTAAAGACTTATGAGTCAGGAAGCGCACTGAAAACTAAATTATGCATTTGATGAGTCATACAAATATAAAACAAAAGGGGTAGTGAAGGAAGGCCGAGTGCGTGGCTCACGTCTGTAATCCCAGCGCTTTGGGAGGCCAAGGCAGGCGGATCACGAGGTCAGGAGATCGAGAACATGTTGGCTAACACGGTGAAACCCAGTCTCTACTAAAAATACAAAAAATTACCCTGGCGTGGTGGCAGGCACCTGTAGTCCCAGCTACTCGGGAGGCTGAGGGAGGAGAATGGCGTGAACCCAGGAGGCGGAGCTTGCACTGAGCCGAGATCTCGCCACTGCACTCCAGCCTGGGCGACAGAGGGAGACTCCGTCTCAAAAAAAAAAAAAAAAAAAGAGGGGGGCGTAATGAAGGAAAAAAGAGAGGAGGTGGGGGAGAGAGAGAGAGAGACAGAGAGAGAGAGATAGACTATTCAAAGATGTAATAGCAAAGAAACTTTCTAAATCTAGAGAAGCAAATATTCACCCACATCCAAGAAGTTCTATAAATTTTAAATAAGATAAACCAATGAGAAAAATCTGAGATAGATTGAAATCACATTTTTAAAAGGAAAGGTTTTCAAAAACAGAAAGAAGAGCAGATTTAGCAGATTTCAGATTTCTCAGCAGAAGTTCAGAGTGGAGAGGAATTATATTCGATGATGTATGGTTTAGTGACAAGATTATTTCTGAGAAATGTGTTCCTAGTCAGTGTAATCATTGTTCAAGCATCATAGGGTGAACTTGCACAAAACTACAAGGAATACCCTCCTACACATAGGCTATGTGGAATAGCATAGTGTTCCCAGACAACTAACCTGTACGGCATGTTACTGCACTGAACACTATAAGGAACTGAAACACCATGGTGAGTATCTGTCTATCTAAACACATCTGAACATGGAAAAAGTTTGTGAAAATATGGTATTACAATGTTATGTGGCCAAAAACATATATGTGGTCTATCATTGACTGAAACATTGTGACACATGACTGTATTCAAATTGCTGGGGTAAAAACTGAAATACAAACAAAAATCTGCCAATCAAGAAATTTTACCATGTAAATATTTTTGTAAAATAAATTGTAGATAAGACTTTTCCCAGAGAAGCAAAATCTAAAAGAGTTCTTCACTGCTGGGCCTGCCTTAAACACCAAAGGGTCTCAACTAGGTCTGCAGAGTAATGACCTAGCTGCATCAGCTCCATTTTTGCCTCTGTCATATGACAGTTTTGTGTGGATTTAACTTCTACTCTCTCAGGAGATTTTTCTCTTTCAACTTCTAACTATTCTCCTTTTGATTCTCAGTTTATTGAAAAGATTCATATTTAGCTTAGAACATTAAAAACTTTGGAACAAAATTTCCTTTTAAACCCACCAAATCTAATTAACTCTCTTCAGGGATGCCCTTTTTTGTTTTCCTACGCAATATGGCCCTTGTTTATACTTCAGTCCAGTCCTTATTTTAAAATGCATGAGGCATCCAACCATCACACACCCAGGCACATCTTGGAGGAACGTACCCTACCATCCATTTCTTCAGCCTTCATGTGCACAGTGGCCACTCTATCAGCTGTTGTATGTGCTTTAGGGCTTTCCATTTACAAGTGTGTTTCACTAGTCCCCCTTATTAAGTTCTTGGAGCTTAAAACGTGATGTGTTGGGGGCATTGACAGCCAAATTCCATTATAAGCCTCTTCTGCCCTTGGCACTTGCAGAAGACTGGGAATACAGTAACAAAACTCCGACCCCGTGTAGCTCCTCATTTAGCAATAGATTCAGTGCAAATTTAGAAAGTCGAAGACGTAGAATAATGTCGGTGTGGTTTTCTGTGGACATACTAAGGAGAGAGCAGAAGATGGCCAGTGGTCAGTCTCCATCCAGCTGGTACTCTTTGTCCATTTGATATGTTCAAAAAAAGATAAAAGACAACTTTTGTGACAAAGCCCCAGGTCTTGTTTAAAAGACCTTGTCCAGAAAATGGCCAACAGGGACATGACAAGTTTTTATATCAGAGCTACTATTTTTGCCTAATTTATGTGGAAATCTGAGAGATACGCCCAGCCTCAGGGGGCTGATTCTCTCCATCCAGGGGACAGCGCTAATGGAGTTATGTGGTATTAGTCTTTTGGGGTCTTCATAAGAAGACAACACAGAGTGGGTGGCTTACACAACAAATATTGATTTTCTTACAATTCTGCAGTCTGAATGTGGAAGATCAAGTAGCTGGCAGGGTTGGTTCTTGGTGCAGCCTCTTTCTGGGTGCCTAAGTGAGGATTTACATGTGGGTGGTGCCTTTGTATGGAGAGGTGAAAAGGGATGAGGGAGGCCCCAGTCTTTTAGGCTCACCCTGGGAGGAGGATGTTGACTGTGCCGTCTGATAATTCAGTTCTGCTCCTGGGACCTCCCCTCAGCAAGCCCAGAGTCCTCTTCTTCCAGGTAGGAAATGTGCTGGAGGAGCTGGCCTGGAAGGAGTGTGATCAGGGATCAAGGACAGATTTTGGAATAGGGTCAGTACTGTTCTATCCTTAAAGATTCATATAAAACCAACCAAACATACAGGTCACCTAAATTCTCACTTACCCCTTCAGACACATTGAAACAGCAGCTGAATGAAACAATCACAGTGAGTTCAGACAAACCTGGATCCATCTGATGTTTATTGTAGTTCAGAACATCCGTTATGGTTAGAGGGAAGTTCCGTATCCCAGGAAGAGGGTTACTTTTTAAAAGCACCTGAGAGCTGCCTTCTGTGACCTTTTGAAATTTGGAATTTTGTCTGAGATCTCAGGAGAAGGTAGTGGGACATATCTCCATGCTTATCAACGTGTGACCTTGAAGATGTGCCCTGACTTCTAAAGACTTCTCTGTGAAAATATGTAGATTAGGGTTTGCAGTGACAACTTCAGACAAAAACTCTATCTCATCACCAAGATTAGCTCAATGAGGAGCTTGTGGAAACCTTGAATATCAAGGAAATTTTGAACTCAGATGAAAAAAAGATGATTCCAAGTTGGCATTTTTGGATGAAAGATTAAACAAGAAATCTATCAAGCAAAGCATGAATTTTAAATAGGTGAAAACTGTATATTTTGATTCTCAATGCCTGCATCTGTGGAAAACTGAGACATTGAATTACTGAAGTATACCAATGTCTGGAACTTCATAAACAAGATGTAGAATATAAACATAAAAATAGTATGGGCTGGGCACTATGGCTCACATCTGTGATTCCAGTGCATTGGTAGGCAGTGGCAGGAGGATTGCTTGAGACCAGGAGTTTAAGACCAGTGAGATCCTGTTTCTACAAAAACAAAAACAATTTGAATTACTCTAGTGTGGTGGCATTCACCTGTAGTACCAGCTACTAGGGAGGATGAGGTGGGCAGATCACTTGAATCCAGGAGTTCAAGATTGCTGGTGAGCTATAATTGCACCACTGCACTCCAGCCTTGGCAACAGAGCAAGACCTGGTCTCTAAAAGACAATAATAAAATTAAATTTTAATTTTAAAGTAAAATTTATTAGCATGGAATATACAGGCTTTGAAATCAGACAAACCTGAATTTTAGAATCGACTTTGTGTTTTAAAGTATGTCACTCAGTGAAAATTATTTATAGTTCCTAACTCTTGATTTCCTGAATTGTAAAATAAGGACTAAAATATCTCATTCATTAATGCTTAGCACAATAACTGTAATACATTGATAATTTTTATAATTGTGTTGGAATATGATATAAATGGTGAATGGAGACAGAAGAATGCATAAATAGAGAGGAAAGGAAATCTGAACAAATTATTTTTAAATGGATTTGTTACAGATACAAACTCCATTTTCCAGGAGAAAAGATAATTTTTATAATTGCTACTCTCCATCATTTTTATAACCATTTATTCAGAATAATAGGTGTACAATCTGAACATTGACTCAAATGCAAACTCATTTACCTTGTTCAAGAATTATTAACTCAGCCAACTTTGGCCCATGACATATCTAATTATGCATGTTTAGTTAAAATATTTGAAAAATATAAATCAGTTTTTATTTTATATTAATTCTGTGAGATATGATTTGTATCAAGGTACTAGTGGGAAACTGCAACTGGAGGTCCATAGGTTAAAGAATCAGCTCTATAGAACATTGTAATGGGCTGAATGGTGGATTTTAGGAGCTGCTGATAATCCTGAAGGACACAATTCCCAAACACCATAATCTCAAATGTCAAAAATCTGAAAGATCACAAGTCCAAAAATATAATTCTGGGAAAAATAATTTTAAAATTATTTAAAAGATATTTGCATTTTAAAGGGGATTTGAGAAACATATAAAAACATGACAAAACACTTCATAGATCACTTTACACAATAAAGTAGTCAAAATAACATACATATTTTTGCAAGCATAAGCACTCAGGTATACCAATGACAGTCACATGGTTATGACTGTTATGAGCAGGTGAACTGTACTCACAAAGAAATGAGTCAAAAATTGAAAGGTATAAACACGTATCACTATAGTTGGTAATGTGTATACCCAGCTTTAGAGTTACAGTCATCTGAAATACCATGACTAAAAACCCAAGTCTTCTGATCAGATGGAGCAAAAGTTGTGATGAATCACCACCACATATGCAGTTGTCTGAAGAGCCAAGATTTTGAGAATTGTATCTTACACAAATGCAGATGTATGGACATATCTTTATTTATTGAGACAGTTCCAACATTTTTACATACATACACAAAGCTTGCAAACAAAGTCACATTGTGATAAAGCACTTTCATGAAATCAAATTTGCAAAAAAAAAAAAAATGCATAAAACAAATTAGAACTCTCTAAAAGTCCTTACATAATTTATATTTCCAGTATTGAAAATAATGCAAGATAAAATATGTAGCATAGCAAACTGTAAGATATATTTTGAAAATTTAAAATAGTGAGAAAAAGAAAAGGAAAAACTAAGAAGGAAATCTGACATCTGAAATAGTGTATTACAGGGAAAAATTATGGGCAATTGCAGGGAGATAGTTCACTAAGGGACGGCTGGATTTCATGATCATTAAATATACATGGAAGTCTTGTATCACAATGAACAACTGCTTTTTTTCTTTTAGGACTTGGCCTTCCTCAGAGAATATTCATTTTCTACATGGTGCTGCTCTTTTCAAAATTCTTCTATGATTCCATATACACCAAAACAGGCATTCCCTATTAAATCTTCCTACCTTCAGTGTCATGCTTCTATGTTGTTTTGGGTATGTAGAAATCCATTCTACATGCATTTATACATAGACCAATTTGGCAGAAATAATACTAGTGATCAAATAGTAACACCACTGTATAAGTGTCTTCTTATCCTACCATGCATATAATTATTTTTGAACCAGCCAGTAGCTTTGCTGGCTTCCTCAACAAATGTGGCTTTAATTTATTAAAAGTTCCTGAAATGTCATGTGTTGAAAGGAATGTCAATGCGGGCAAATGATGCATTTTTTTAAACTGAAGTTTTTGTCATTGCTGTACATCATGGTCAATCAACTCGTCTGAATTTTCTGCCAAATGCTTTGGGCTCAATGGAAAAAACACACCTTACTGGTAATACTTTCACATTCTCTTTTAGCAGCCTTGGTCATTCCTAGTTCCAAATCTGTCATTATGGCTTGGGGATTCAATTGAAATCTATTTTCTTCTGTGTAAGGACGGTAACAAGGTAATAGCTCCGCCTAACATGATGCAACTGTCTTGTGACTGTGATTATCAGGATTTTAGACACCAGGAATTTTAAACTTTAGAGATTTTGATCTTTGGGATTTCAACATTTGGGAATATAGCCTGTAGGACTGTGTCTTTCAATATTATGATCAATCTCAGGCTCTGTGAACCACCTTTCTGCTTTGCCCTCTGCTCCCCGTTAAATTCTGCCAGAGGAAAAGAAAGATGTTCACTGAGGTCTGTTTCCTTTCGGTTTTCCGTTACTATAAGCATCATCTTAACAATGACTTCAGAAGCAGTTGTTGTTCCAGTAGCAGAATTTGAATTCAGTTAAATCTAGCTTGCAGTTAACTGCTTCAGTTCAATCAGAAGCAGTTGTTGTTCCAATAGCAGAATTTGAATTCAGTTAAATCTAGCTTGCATTCACTAAGGGGCATCAGCGCCAATTGTCTGTTTCCATCCCCTCAAGTTCATGGGTCCCAACCCCAGAGATACCCTCCTCCAAACTTCTAAATTGTGATAATTCCATTATTTGCCTTTGTTTCTCAACCCAGGAGCTGGTAGTTAATTCCTGCTGTTGTACCCTTCTATAATACTTTAATTCTCTCTGTTTATCTTTCAATTATTCGATACCCTTTGGCAACTGTTTATATTAAATTCTTTCTGTTAAAATGATTGCAGTGGTTTCTGTTTCCTGCCTGGACCCTGACTGATACAGGTCCCAGGCTAGTTGGTTTCTGGTACTATTTCTCATCAATAAGACTGGGAGCTCCCAGAGCAGCTGCAAAGAAGCTCATTTCCATCACCAGGAAGCCAACAGCAATTACTGTGTCAGTACTACCAACAAATCTGGTCTCATGCATTCTTCCAACCAATGTGAATCCAAGTGAATAAAGCCTCCAGAAAAATTAACCTCTGAAAAAGGTAAATCTAAAAAGACATAAAATAGATTAGTGTTATCCTGGGGCTGGATGTGAGAACAGGTACTGACTGCAAATAGGTACAAGGAAGAGTTTGGGAGTGGTAGAAATGTTCTAACACTGATTTCAATGATAGTTTTATAAATATGCTAAAAATAATTGAATCATTTTTTAAAGTGGGTGACTTTTGTGAAATAAATGATGCCTCAATAGAGGTATTTTTTTAAAAATCCACCTTTGAAATGTAACAAAGGACCCTGTGATCAGGGCCTATCATGGAGAGTGCAAGAGTGTCAGTTAAGTCAGGATTCTCATGCAAATCTGGACTTCTAATGTTTTCTCCAAATGTGATGCTACATACATACACCAACAGGACTGAAAGAACATGTTCATCACCACTAATTGTTAAAACACAAACACAGATTTTGTAACCTGAGGCCTCTTCACCTCTGAGATATTTATCTTCACTATCCAGTACATACATATTAATAAAATAGGACTTCTCTCTTTAGCATCTCAGCTAATCTCCAAGGCCAAAGACAGAGGAGGAAGAGGAGAGTTCACACTTAACTAAGCAACTACTATGGAAGAGGCATCATCCTCTTGGCTTTATACCATCATTCAATCTCACTTTTATAATAGCCCTTTGTGATGGGCATTTCAACCCAAAATTCTACAGAGAAAAAAGGTGAAGCATTTAAGAGTAAAGTAACTTGCCCAATATCTTGTACTTAGTAAGTAGGATAGTTAGATTTAAAATTCAATTTTCTTACGGGAAATGGCATTTCCATTAAAACCTTGAAGTCTCTTCAGGGCAGCATTTCTAAGGGCCAAAAGAGAATTCAACAGGGCATCTTTGAATGAAAAAGGATAGCAGTCAAATCAATTTACGTAGCACATCAGTGTTTAATATCATATACATTATGAAGGTGGAATCTTTAAGAACTCTCAAAGGGTAGGCATTCTCCACATTGTATTTTACATAAGCAGATATTTTCCCCCTGATTACTTTAGGTTATTTTTTATTGAAATACTTGGCAACATTTTGCTTTATGTTGTTTTAAAGCATTCTGTGCTGACAAGTGGTGAGCTCAGAAAATTCTGTCCATTTTTCCCAAACCTATGGAAGTAATATTGTGCATGATTACTTTGGTAGTCCCTATGATTATGACCACACATTTAAAGTTGATGTTCCACTACGATTACCCAAACCAAGACAATTAACTTAAAACACACATCTGAAGATCGAAATGTATCTTTTCAATTGAGAAAAACAACAAAAAGAAATAGTATGTAAATTTGTTAAATCAATTTTTAAGTTATTAAGGGAAATCATCGGAATTGTATTGTCTTTTGCATGGAAATAAACTTTGTCATTGTTTAGAATAGAAGGACAAAAGTAGCTAAAATAATTTATGTTGCAAGTCTAACCATGCTAACATTTCAAACAGAAATTTGAATACCTAGGTCCCCAATTCCAATATCTTACTCATAATGGGAATTGTTTAAACATTTGAACGAAATAAGTGTCATTTGCCTTGTTGAGATAGATATTTCTAATATGATCGAAAACTGATGTTAAAATTAAATCCCTATCCTGAGGCAATAGCGTAGAGACCAAGTCTACTTGGTGCTTTGGTTCATATAAAGGTCATTGTGATAAAAATCTCAATGACATGCAATAAAAAAATTCACATTGTCTACGTTGGGTGAGGAAAGTAAAGGCACAACTGTAGTTGTGAAGCTTAACTGAGGTTGGCGAGGACTATTTCCACTGAAACAAACAGCTTTTTATATTAAAATACTGTTAATGGTTACCGTAGATAATTTGATTAAGAAATTGGCGAGGTAAATAAATTTTTTCTTTTCATATTATATTACTCTGTGCTTAAACTTTAATTAAAGTGCTGGAACTTTTATCATGGGTATGCATTTCTTTGTTAGTGGAAGAAGTAATTACTTAAAATTTATTTTAAAATAAGAAGCAAAAATGACTTCTAAAAAGTCACATAATTTTTAAAAATAATTTTTATTACAGAGAGGTAATCCAATGCCAGGACACACGTGCTCCCTGGGATAAAACTGAAATATCTACAAAAACAAAATAAGAAGAAGCCATTTTAATGCCTAGAGGAAGAAAATACAGAATACGTGGACTCTGTGTGACCTTTGAGTAAGCCAGTGATGCTCCAAGTACCCATTCACAATGAGATCAGGAACCTGTGATGGAATAGAAACTAATACACTACTTTCTTCTATGAGCAAGCCTTGCTACCAAAATAAATAAACAAATACATAAATCAGATGAATTGAAAAGCATGCTTAATGGCTAAATTAATTTACACCCTGATGCAAACTGGTTGCAAACAGTTGGCCAACCAGAGACCACACTATGGGTAGCACTGAAATCGGCGTACACCAAAAATAAATGGAAGGAGGAAGGTTTACAGAGTGAGTCAGTCAGGGTTCAATGTAGGAAACAGAACTCACTGTAGACATTTAATGCAGAAAAAGATTTAAAACAGAGAATTTAGTGCAGACAGAAATGGTGGAAGGAAGAATAATGTGCAACAAGTCCAGAAGCCGCCACTTAGCCAATTTGAAGAACTTCCATCATAACTACAATCCAGAGATCAGAGAGTTAGAATTGCTGTCATGACCACCACTACCTTTTAACATTTATGGATCTAGTGACTAGACAGAGGAACACTGAGTCTGGTCAATTCAATGGCTTCTAAATCTTCATGAGCTTGCTTGCCAGCTGAAAATGACCTCCACCTCTGCCCTCCCTATATGCCCATATTTGTTTGGTACATCTCCTTAAAGGGTATTCATTGGGATCCACACCTTTGGGTTGAAATAAGTTCTGCTTTGTGTATGTTCATTCTGGAGTCCAGAATGAAAAAGTGGTGGCTGTTCATGGAATGTCCGAGTCGTGGTGATGAAGCCAAACACAAGCACATATAAGGCTCCTGCTCACATCATATCTTCTAGCATCTCAATGTCCAATGCAAGTCACATGGCAAAGCCCATTTTCAAAGATCTACATTCTATCCCCAATAGAAAAGCACGGTAATACTACACAGCAAATGGTATCAATATACTGTCACAGGAAATGAAGAATTGGTACCAATATCCCAATCTTCAACAACTTTCAAAGTCTTTTTCAATGCTACAGTTTCATATTCTATAATTCTCTGATACATATTCATAACAATGTATGAACTCCCTCAATACCTAGTTATCCACTTTCTGTCCTCCATCAACTCCCCCAAAAGACCATAGATAACCAATCTCTACCAAACTTATCCATTTTTAGCCCCTTCAATCTCAAAGGAAGTGCTGTTACTCTCTCTAACCATGGCCCATTCCCAGGCTGTGTTCTAAAATTTCCCCCAAAGTCTCAGAGACTTTAATTCTACTCTATTACTTCTTTTCTCCTAAATCTTCACCCTGGCTTCTTTCCCAATCAAACATCTATAACAAATGCTACAATCAAACATGTGACCTTTGATCTTAAAAATAAATGGTCTCCTATGACATTACATCTCCCTTAGCAAGCCTCTTCTTCCACATATGCATCTTTCACTAAAATACAAAATTAAGGTAAAATAAAAAAAATCTTTGAAATAAATGAAAACAGAGACACAATACACCAAAATCTCTAGGATGAAGCAAAGGCAGTATAAAGAGGAAAGTGTATACCACTAAACACTTACATCAAGAAGTTAGAAAGATTTCAAATTAGTGATCTAACCTCACACCTAAGCAAAAAACTAGGAAAACAAGAACAAACCAACAACCAACAAAGTCCAAAGCTAGCACAAGAAAAGAAGGAAAATCAGAGCAGAGCTAAATGAAGAAACTGTAACCCAAAAATCCATACAAAGGATCAATAGAAACAAAAGTTAGTTCCTTTGAAAAGATAAACAAGATCAATAGAATGCTAGCTAGATTAACAAAGAAAAACAAAGAGAGAAGATCCAAATAAACATAAACAAAAATGACAAAAGTGGCATTATAACCAAACCCAAGAAAAACAAAACATCCGCAGAGACTATTATGAACACCTCTATGCACAAAAACTAGAAAACCTAGAGGAAATCAATAAATTCTGGGAAACAAACAACCTCCCACGATTAAATCAGAATGAACTTGAAATCCTGAACAGACAAATAACAAGTTCTAAAACTGAATCAGTAGTAAAAAACCTACCAATGAGTAAGCCTTGGACCAGATGGATTCACAATGAATTCTACCAGATGTACAAGGAGCTGTAACAATTCTACTGAAACTATTCCAAAAAAATTGAAGAGGAGGGATACCTCCCTAACTCATTCTATGGAGCCAGCATCATCCTAATACCAAAATCTAGCAAAGATACAACAACAAAAAAAGACAACTACAGACCAATATCTCTGATGAATATAGATGCAAAAATTCTCAACAAAATAATAGCAAACTGAATTCAGCAGCACATCAAAAAGTTCATTTACCACAATCAAGAAGGCTTCATTCCTGGGATTCAAAGTTGGTTCAACATGCAAATCAATATATATAATTCAACACATAAACAGAATTAAAAATGAAAATTATATGATAATTTCAGTCAATGCAGAAAAGGCTTTCAATAAAATCCAATCTTCCTTTATGATAAATACCCTCAACAAACTAAGCATCAAAGAGAATGTACCTCAAAATAATAAGAACCATCTATGACAAAGCCACAGTTAACACAATACCGAATGGGCAAAAACTGGAAGCACTTCCCTTAAGAACAGGAACAAGATGAGGATTCTCTCTATATATACTTCTATTCCAGAGAGTACTGAAAGTTCTAGCCAAAGCAATCAGGCAAGAGAAAGAAATAAAAGGCTTCCAAATATGAAAAGTCACCGTCAAATTTCTCTCCTTGCTGGTAATATGGTTTTATAACTGGAAAACCCCATAGTTTCTTCCCAAAGACCCCCAGAACTCAAATGAATTCAGTAAAGTTTCAGGATACAAAGTCAATGTACAAAAATTAGTAGTATTTCTATATACCAATACCATTCAAGCTGCTCTAGAGCTCTGCATGAAAGAACCCTCTAATCTTCAGAACCATCCTGTGAGGCAGGTGCTACTGTTACTCTGTTTTCACAAGTAAAGAAACGAAGCACAGCAGATCCAAAGCCATGGTGTAGGATGTTGTGTAGAACGGCTCCCGGGACACTGGGAAAGTTCTTCTGCATCCCAGTATCTTCTTAACTGGTTCATTAATGTCTGATATCCCTGCATGAGAAAGCACAGCATAGACAGAAAGCTTAATATGTATATACACACACTGAGAGATAAGGCATTGATCTAACATCTCATTATAGGTATTAGAAATGCCATCTCAAGAGCAGGTTCTCATGGGGTGACAGGCAGGGTATTCTAGGGGAAGGAATAGCCCAAGAAAGGAAGCATTACAAAGGAAGAGAAGAAAGACAGTTGTAAATGAGGAGACACTGGTTTTCTTCCGTTGCATATTTTCCCAAGGCTGGCCCCTTTTCTATCACATTCTTACCCAGTAACTCATACATTCCCTAGAGCTCTTGCAAGCAAGAACTATTGAGAAAGTAGCCCATCTGAAAGTATATTTTCTGCTGTTTTCCTGCTTCTAGAACTGGCTGGTTTACTTTTGGTACTCCAGACACCTAGCTTCTTCTTGCCTTCTTCCAATGTGGTCTATTTAATCTCCTGTCATGTGGGAAGTTACGTTCAAAATCTCCATGATCCTCAGTCTATAGTAAGTTAGGCATGTAGTGACAAGCACATGCCACTGCAATATGTTGCTGCTGGTTGTTGATCAAGATAGGCTGGAGGAAAAACATTATTTTCAGGTGTGAAAAACCGTCACCTTTATCAGTAATTCTTCTTGCATTTTTCCCAAGACATTGTAGCCTATTTAAACTTGGGAGGTTAAGTTTTGTAGCATTCATTATGACTGAAAATTTAGTTCATACCATCATGACGCTCTCTTTATTAGGTGTTACCATTAAACAATATTAAAATAAACACAATGTGGCTGGTCTTTTGAAAGTTACATGGCATGTTTACTTCTTTGTCTGGTTTCTTAATTACACTTCTTCATCTTTCTGAATACCAGTGTCGCTGTCACCCACAATATTTGATGTTTTGAGTACGTGGTTTACATTTTGTTTTGCCCAATAATAGAATATGATGGGGACATATGGTGGCTCACACCTCTAATCCCATGAGGCTGAGGTGGGTGGATAACTTGAGGTCAGGAGTTCAAGATCAGCCTGGCCAACATGGTGAAACCCTGTCTCTACTGAAAATACAAAAATTAGCCGGGCATGGCGATGGACTCCTATAATCCTATCTACTCCGACAGCCGAGATTACACCAGCCTGGGCGATGGCCTGGGCAACAGACATACACATACAAAAAAAAAGAAACTCAGGTTGTACCCTTGTACCCACTAGTTGCAGAGTGATTTTATTTTTATGTATTTATTTTGAGACGGAGTCTCTCTCTGTCACCCAGGCTGGAGTAGAGCGGCAGGATCTCAGCTCACTGCAACCTCCACCTCCCAGGTTCAAGCGATTCTCCTGCTTCAGCCTCCTGAGTACCTGGGATTACAGGTACTCACCACCATGCCCAGCTAATTTTTTGTGTTTTTAGTAGAGATGGGGTTTCATCATGTTGGCCAGGCTCGTCTCAAATTCTTGACCTCAGGTGATCCACCCGCTTTGGCCTCCCAAAGTGCTGGGATTACTGGTGTGAGCCACCACACCTGGCAGTGATTTTATATTTAAATGTATATTTTATAGGATGCCTCATTTTCTGGTCACAGGGTCGCAACGAAGCAAGTAGTTTGTTGCCATTTTTCAATGGGAAAGCAGACATACACGAGGGCAAATGACTTCCCTTTGGTCATTCAGTCTGTAAGTGGGAATTGAGAGCAGGATCTTAGGTCCTCTGACCATCAGCCCTGTGTTCTGTCTTTCACTTAGCTTTCCATTTTCTTTAAGCCAAGTAATGGAAGTGATTTGAAAGCTGCATTCTCAGCCTATTGGAAAGTGATTCACCAGAGGTGTTTTTTCACCACTCTCAGTCTTTAATGTCAACTGACACCAAAGATCTCATGATGGGAAATACTGAATGTGGATTTGGCCAATCTGCTGACACCATCCTGTCACGCATCCCAAAATTACCCAAGCTCAACCCTCTGATCGGAAGCATTTGGGTGGTGGAAGGTAGGGCCTTAGTGGATATCCCTACTACCCCCCATGCACTGAGGTATGGCTGGCCAGTGATCCTCATTGACATCTGGGGATTGTGTGTAGGATTATGAGCATCCGCTGTGAGTGCTGAGACCTGAGAAAATGCACCAAGTCAGGCAGAAGTGTGTTGCATCAGTGCCTTGACAACACAGTCTATTCTCACATGTTCAAGGCCTGAGCCACCACTGATCACCATCACGCTGATCCTAAGTGGCTGCGATTTCAGCAAGAGGGGAATGGCAGTCACCTATATGCTTTTTGACTGTATTCTGCTGGGCTTCCTAATAAAAGATGTTAATTCAGAGAGAAAGAGACAGGAGAGTGAGGTGGCACACAAACTGCTATCCCCAGACTTTGCCCAGATTTCAGAGTTAAGATCTTCTTTGAAGGCTCTGAAATCTGGGACAGTCCTTACCATGACTGAAACCTGGAGAGGAGATGTGGACAGAGGGTCATTTTTGTGTTGAGTCCGTAGGTGGCCCTCTTTTCTTCTGTGTAACAATGTGTGTTGTGCCTGGGCCCTTGTTAAGTCCTCTTTGTATTATCTCTGGCTGTCACTAGCATAGCATGTGCTCTCCTCCCACTTTCAGCCTGGAAGATCCAACTTCTGAGCCCTGAGTGACAAATCAGCTTTGTAATGGGAAGCTGACACCAGGCTGTCTTCAAGAGTTATGACTGGGCAGTTGCAGAGAGCCCTGGTCTCAGAGGGGTTGTGCACTTGGTTTACAATGCTCTGCTGTTGCATCTTGAAATTCTTAATTTTTGAACAAGGAGCCATGTATTTTCATGTTTCACTAGGCCCATAATCTATGAAGCTCTTGCTGCCAACATCATTGGCATTGTTGAGTATCAAAGTTCAGAAGAAACTTAAAGGCTACTGTCTGATTCGATCCTTGGAGCTTACAAAAAGGAATGTGGGGAGCAGTCACTGTGTGACTAGCCTGAGGTTACTCAGGAAGTTAGAGGCAGAGCTGCAGTCAGGGTAACCTCTCTTTACTGCTACCTGTGTGCTCTTTCTACTGCACCCTGACCATAAAATATCTCGCAACCCAGGAACAAGGGCTATCTCACAGGTGGGCACAGCAGCGTGATCACTCTCTCAGTCATCTGTACTCCTCCTTTGCTTTGACCAAAGAGACAGGAAGGAGCCTTTTGCCCTACATAAAATACCGCTCAAAGGCTAGGCAACAACAACAGATAAAAGAGAGTGTTGGCCTAAGACCAATGTTTCAACCATGATGTCAAAACAATATTTTGTTTCAACAAAGAAAAGCTGTGTCACAAGTAGATTCTTATTATTAATAATCAGACTGGGGTTCTTGCCAATGATTTGGTTTCATACCTACACTCGGACAACTGTGCACACTGAGTATCACTGACCTTGTGAGAACATCATTCTCACTGAGATTATGTGCTTTCTTGTGTGAGAACTGTACATAATATTGTGTGTACCATTGGAAGGGTGTCCTGCCTGTGATGCTGTCTAAAAGGGGAAGAAGTGTGGTTAAGAACTGAGGATATATTAAATATTTACTCTATCAGATTTTTCAAGGTTTATGTTAAGCCAGACCAGAAGAAAGTCATCTATTTGGACTGTATCACTCGAACCTGTTAAGTTGAACTGTCTATACAGAATTAAAATTTCACAGTATGTCCCGATTACTTACCGAGAGCCAATCTGAGACACCAACAAGACTAGTAAAACATCTTTGTGCTTTGGGTCGCATTGCTATCAAAGACCTTGTACATTATGTCATTCAAGAATCTTTATGTTAAGATTCTTATGGAAAATCCTTTCCAAAGTTTAACCCTATGATAAGCTTTTTTTTTTTTTGAGATGGAGTCTCGCTCTGTTGCCCAGTCTAGAGTGCAGTGGCATGATCTCAGCTCACTACAACCTCCACCTCCCGGGTTCAAGCAATTCTCCCTGCCTCAGCCTCTGAGTAGCTGGGATCACAGGTGCCTGCCACTACATCTAGCTACATTTTTTTTTTCTTTTTTGTAATACATTTTTTAAAACACATTTTTTAGCCAGGCATGGTGGCTCACACTTGTAATCCCAGCACTTTGGGAGGCCAAGGCAGGCGGATCACCTGAGGGTGGGAGTTCAAGACCAGCTTTACCATCATGGAGAAACCCCATCTCTACTATAAATAAAAAATTAGCCAGGCATGGTGGCACATGCCAGCAATCCCAGCTATTAGGGATTACATGCAGGTCCACTGCAGGGCCAGGGTTCAGACCAGGGCCAGAGCTGGGGCAGTGCCAGGGCCAGGACCAGGAAAGGGCAATGTCAAGACAAGGGCCATGGCAGGACCAGCAATGGGGCTAGGGCCAGGACAGGGCCAGGGCCAGGGCCAGAATAGCAGGGTCAGGGTAGGGCCAGGGCAAATTAGGGCCAAGACAGCATCAGGACCAGGGCTGGGCCAGGGTATGGCCTTAACTAGCAAAGGGCCAGGGCAAGGGCCAGGGTCCATGCCAGTGCCAGCGCCGGTCCAGGGCAGGGGCAGGGCCATGGCCAGGTCTAGGACAAGGCTGGGGCAGGGCCAAGGTCTGGGTCAGGGTCAGCACAGGACTAGGGCAGAGCCAGGGGAGGGACAGGGCCATGGTAGGGGTAGGGCGGGCACAGGCCAAGGCAGAGCCAGGTTAAATCAGGGAGACCGAGGCAGGGGAACTGCTTGAACCTCAAAGGCAGATGTTGCAGTGAGCCAAGATCACGCCATTGCACTCTAGCCTGAACAACAAGAACTGTGTCTCAAAAAAAAAAAAAAAAAAACCCAAAAACAAAAAAAACTAAATCCAGAAAGATTAAGAAATCTAAATTTTAAAATCTAGAAAACATCAGACAAAAATTAAAAAGTATACTTCAAAAATCTTGGTACATGCCAGACAAAAGGCATGTGAATGTTTCCATTTATACGAAATGTCTAGTTGAGAGTAAGTAAATCCACAGAGACAAAAAATTACAATAGTGGTTGCCAAGGGCTGCGAGGGGAGAGGGACGGGGAGTGAGTACTAACAGGTTTCTTTTTGGGAAGATGAAAATGTTCTGCACAGAATCAGTGGTGATTGATGATTGTACAGCTTTGTTAATCCAGGGCCTGGGCCAGGGAAAGGCCAGTGCAAGGGCAGGGCCAGGACAGGGCAGGGACAGGGTGACAGGGTAGCACAGGGCCAAGACAGAGCCAGGAGGGGGCCAGGGCAGGGCTGGGACAGGCCAGGTAGTGGAAGGGCAGGTCCAGGGCAGGGAGGGCAGGGCCAGGCCAAATGCCAAGGCCATGCCCAGAGCAGGGCCAAGGCAGAGACAGGGCCATGGCATGGCAGGGCCAGGGTAGCACAAGGTCAAGGAAAGGCCAGGGAAAGTGGGAGCCTTGGCAGGGCCAGGGCCAAGGTAGTGCCAGGGCAGGGCCAGAAGCAGGGCAGGACCAGAGCCAGATGAGGACCAGGGCCAAGTCAGGGTCAGGGATATGGCAGGACGAGTGGCAGGGTAAGGACAATGGCAGGACCCGGGGCAGGGCCATGGGCATGGCTAAGTCAGGGCGCCGGCATGGGCAGCGTTGGGCAGGGCAGGGCCAAGGTAGTGCAGTGACCAGTCAGGGCTGGGCCAGGGCAGGACCAGAACTGGGACAGGGCCAGGACTAGGACAGAACGGGGACAGGGTCACGGCCAAAGAAAAACCAGGGGCAGGGTCACAGCCAGCGACAAGTCAGGACCAAGGCCAGGGACCAAAGCACAGCAGAACCAGGGCCGGGGCAGGGACATGGCAGGGCCAGGCCCACGGCAGGGCCAGGGCCAGCAGAGGGTCAGGGAAGGGCAAGGGTAGCACATGGCCAAGGCAGGCCAGGTTCAGTGTAGAGCAAGGAATGGGTCAGCGTATGGCAGGGCAGGGACAGGTAAGTCCAGGACCAGAGCCAGGTCTGGGACATGGACAGGGCAGGCCAGAAACACGGCAGGACCAGAAAGGGGCCAGGGCAAGGCCAGAGAAGGACCAGGGAAAAAACATGGCCAGGGAAGGTCCAGGGCAAGGGCAGGGCCAGGGCAGAACCAGAGCCAGGGCATGCCAAAGGCAAGGTCATGGCAGGGCAAGGCCAGGGTAGGGCAGGGTCAGGGTAGGGTGAGGGTAGGGCCAGGGCAGGACTAAGACAGCACAGGGCCAGTGCAGGACAAGGCCAGGGAACGGTAAGGCCAGGGTAGAAAAGGCCAGGGTGGAAAAGGCCAGGGTGGAAAAGGCCAGGGTAGGGACAGGCCTGGATAAGAGGAGGCCAGGGTAGGGCCAGGGCCAACGCAGGGCAGGGGTACGGTAACACAGGGCATGGCCAAATACAGAGCAGGGCTATAGTAGTAGCAGTACTGGCAACAGGGCCAGGGCAAGGGCTGGACCAGAGCATGGTGGGGACAATACAGGACCAGGACAGAGAATGGCAAGGCAGGTCCAGGGCCATGTCATGGACATGGCAGGCCCAGGGTCAGGCCAGGGCAGGGCAAGGACAAGGCTGGGGAGAAGGCAGGGTCGGGGTCAAGGCAGTATCAGGGCTGAGCAGGACCAGTGCAGGGCCAGTGCAGGGTGAGGGCAAGGCCAGGACATGGAAGGGCAGAGCAGGACCAAGGAAGGGCCAGAAGAGGGCCAGGGCAGGGTCAGGGCCAGAACAAGGGTACAGCCAGGCCAGGAACACGGTAGGACCAGGGCTGGACCCAGGTTGGGACATGCAGGTCAGAGGATGTACAAGGCAGGGCCAGAGCCAGGCCATAGAGAGGAGAGGACCAGCGCCAAGGCAGAGTCAGGGTAGTTCCAGGGCTGAGCAGGGTCAGGGCAGGTCGAGGGTTGAGGCAGAGCTAGGGCCAAGGCAGGGCCACGGCAACACCAGGACAGGGGGCAAGGCGATGGCAGGACTGGGCCATGGCAACGCCTGGTCAACTCCAGGACAGGGCCAGAAGCAGGACAGGGCCAGGGCCAATGCTCAGGCCAGGGACAGGGCATGGCAGGAAGTGCCAGAGCAGGGCTGGGCCAACGTTGGGGCAGGGCAAATCAGGGCCAGGACACCTCCAAGTCTAGCTCTGGCCCTGCCTTGGCCCTGGCCCATTCCTGGCCTGACCTTGTCCCCGGCCCTGCCCAAACCATGCCCTGTGTATTTGACCAGTGTTTTGTAACCAGAATGATACAAGAAACTTTAATAAGCTATTTTTGTGCATTTTTAGTAGAGATGGGGTTTCACAGTGTTGTCCAGGCTGGTCCCAATCTCCCGAGCTCAAGCCATCCCCCTGCCTTGGCCTCCCAAAGTGCTGGGAGTAATCTGGCCAAGTACTTAACCTCGTTAGGTCTGTTTCCTATGTTAGGAAAATGGGGATGCCATAAGTACCTAGCACAGAGAGTAATTGTGAGAATCGATGCCTCACAAATATACGTATTTATAAAATTATACTCATAGAACACTACCGAAAGCAAAGAAAGTATAAGTTAAAATTTAGTAATGATTTACTACAAATACTACTGTTATTACAAACAACATAATACAGATATTATTATTATACTATAGTTACCTTAAAAATATAAAACAAAATTTGTAAATAATAGCCTAATGTAATCTCACCTGCTCTGCCCTGGCACAGCCCTAGCACTGGCTCTGCCCCTAGTCTCACCATATCCCTGGCCCTGACCCTTCCCTAGCCCTGCCGCTGCCCTGGCCCTTCCCATCTTCAGGCCTTACCAAGTCCCTACCCTGGTCCTGACCTTGCCCCGGCCTGATCCTGACCCTGTCCCTACCCTAGAGAAGTGGAAGGGCAGAGCCAGAGAAGGGCCGGGGCAAATAAGGGACAGGACACATCCAAATCCAAGAAAACACCAGGGCCATGACAGAGCCAGGACGAGTCCTTGGCAGGGCCAGGAAAGGGTAAAGACAGGGTCACTGTATGGCCAAGGTCCAGGTCAAAACCAGGGCAGTGGAAGGGTCAGGACTGTATAAGGGCAGGACCACGGCCAGGGATACGGCAGGGCCAGGGCCAGGGCTGTGCCAGGACAGAAAAAGAGCAGAGCAGGGCAGGACCAGAGCTAGGCATTAGAGAGAGTAGGGCAAATGCCAAGGCAAGGCCAAGGCAGTGACAGGGCTGAGTCAGTGCTAGAGCCAAGACAAGAGCAAAGGCCGGGGCAGATCTAGGGCACAACAAGGCAGGCTAGGGCGGGGCAAAAGCAAGACCAGGCCACGGCAGGGCCAGCCCAGGATAGAACAGGGTACAGGCAGGGCCGGGCCAGGGCCACAGCTGGAGCAGGACAAGGACCAGGATCAGAGTCCAGGCCAGGACAACGGTACGGCCAGGGCAGAGGTAGGGCCAGATGCAGGCTCTAGGCAGGAAAAGGCAGGTCCACTGCAGGGTCGGGGTTCAGACCAGGGCCAGAGCAGGGACAGGGCAGGCCCAGGGCCAGGACCAGGAAAGGGCAATGTCAGGAACACAGCCATGACAGGACAAGCAACTTGGTTAGAGCCAGGACAGAGACAGGGTCTGGGGTGGGGCCAGAATAGCATGCCAGGGTAGGGCCAGGGCAAATTAGGGCCAGGACAGGGTCAGGAGGAGGGCTGGGTCAGGGTATGGCCTTAAGTAGCCAAGAGCCAGGTCCAGGGTCCATGCCAGTGCCAGCGCCGGCCCAGGGCAGGGGCAGGGCCATGGCCAGCTCTGGGACAAGGCTGGGGCAGGGTCAAGTTCTCACTCAGGGTAAGCACAAGACCAGGGCAGAGCCAGGGAAGGGGCAGGGCCATGGTAGGGCCAGGAAAGGGACGGGCGAAGGCAGAGCAAGATTAAATCAGGGACAGGATCCCTTCAAATCCACTCCAGGGCCAGGGTCAGGCCAGGGCCAGGGCCAGGCCAGGGCCAAGACAGGGCCAGGGCCAGGACTGTCAGGATGATTGGCAGAGCCAGAGCCATGGCACGACCAGGGTCAGGAGCAGTGGTCAATGCCGGGCCAAGGCCAGAGCAAGGACCAGGTTTGCACTAGGGCCAGTGTGAGGGCCAAGGCGGGGTCAGGGCGGGGCCAAAGGCAGAGCAGAGCCAGGGCAGGGTGGAGCAGGCCCAGGGTAGCACTGGGTAAAGGCAGGGCATGACCAACCAGGGCAGGTCTATGGCTGTGGCAGGGCCAGGGCCAGGGCCAGGGCCAGGGCCAGGGCCAGGGACAAGGCAGGGCCAAGACAGTGACAGCTCCAGGGCAGGGCCGGGGTTAGGACCACGGACATGTCCAAGGCCAGTGCCAGGGCAAGGGCAGGGGCAGGGCCAGGGTCATCTAAGAACCAAGGACAAAGCCAGGCCCAGAGCAGGGCCAGGACAGGTACCTGGCAGGGCTAGGGTTTGGGACAGGGCCATGGCAGAGCCAGGGCCACAACCAGGTCTGTGCTATGGCCAGGTCCAGCACAGTGCCCAGGCAAGGCTAGGGTGAAGGCCAAGGTAGGGCCAGCGCAGGGTCAAAGCTAGAGTACGGCCAAGGCAGGACCAGGGCAGGCAAGGCAGGGCCAGCGCAGGCAAGGCAGGGCCAGGAAAGCATAGGGCCAAGGCAGGGCAGGGCCGGGACAGTGCCAAGACCTGAGCAGGGCCAGGGAACAGCCAGGGCAGGGACAGGGCCATGGCCATGGCCTGGGCAGGACCAGGTTCGGGACAGGAGCAAAACAAGGGCAACAACAGTGCAGGTTCTTGGCACAGCCAGCGTCCAGGACAGTGTCAGGGCAGGGCCAAGGCAGGGTCTGGGCCATGGGAAGACGAGCAACAGGGCTGGGGCTTTTCCAGTGACAGGACCAGAGTCAGGGCAAGGGCCAGGGCAGTGCAAGGCCAGGGTAGGGCCAGGCATTTCACGGTCAGGGCCAGGGGAGAACCAGGAAAAGGTCTGAAGCACGGCAGGTCCAGGGCCAGGACAGGTCCAGGGCAGGTCCATGACAGGGCCAGGGGCTGCGTAAGGGCAAGGGCAGGGCCAGAGCAAGGTAAGGGTCAGGGCCAAGGCCAGGATAGGGACAGGGCAAGAAATATGGCAGGACCAAGGGCAATGCCAAGGCCAGGGCTGAGTCAGGGCAGGGCAGGGCATGGAATGGCCAGCGCAGGACACGACAAAAGGCGGTCCATAGAAAGAGCAGGGCTGATGCCAGGAAAGGACCAGGCTGGTGCCAAGGCTGAGGTAATGTCATGGCATGCACAGGGCGGGGCCAGGGCCGGAATCGAGCCAGGGCACAGCCAAGGCAGGGTAGGGCAGGGCAATGACACAGCCGGGTCAGTACTAGGACAGGGCAGAACAGGGCAAGCTGATGGTAGGGGCAGGGCAAGGACAGGCCAAGGCAGAGCCAGGTCACTCCAGGGCCAGGACACCTCCAAGTCCATTTCAGGCCCAGGGCTATGAAGGACAAAGGCCAGGGCCAGGGTCAGGGCCAGGTCTGGGCTAGGGCCAGGTCCAGAGCAGGGCCTAGCGAAGACTAGGGTGAGGGACAAGGTAGGGCCAGGGCAGGCTGATGACACATCCAGTGCATGGCAGGGTAAGGTGGTGGCAAGACCAGGGGCAGACCACTGCCAACTCAGGGCCAAGGAAAGGCCATGGCCAGGGCACAGCCAGGAAAGGGTCTGGGTCAGGGCCAGGACCAAGGCAGAGCAGGGCCAGGGCCATGGCAGAGTCGGGGCAAGTCCTTGACAGGACCAGGTTCCAGGCCAGGGCCAGGGCAGAGGCAGGGGCAGGGTCTGGATAAGGGCAAGGCCAGGGATACGGTAGGACCAGGGCTAGGGCCAGGGCCTGGGCTAAGCCAGAACAAGGCCAGGGCCAGGACATAGTGAGGACAGGGCAAAGGCCAAGGCAGGGTCAGAGCAGATCCAGGGAGAGGCCAGTGCCAGCCAGGGCCAGGGCACAACCAGGGCAGTGCAAGGCAGGTCAATGGCACCACTGTGCCATGACAGGGCAAAGTCAGTGCCAGGAGAGGGCACAACACGCAGGGCCACGGTGGGGCCAGGGCAGGGATGGGCCAAGGCAGGGCCAGAACAAATCTGGGCCAGGACACGTCCAAGGCCAGGTCAAGGCCAGAACAGGAGCAGGACCATGACCACTAGCAGGGCCAGTGCCATGACAGGACCAGGGTCAGGACAAGAGGCAGGGCCAGAGCCAAGGCCGGGCCAGCACAGGTTCAGGGAAAGGCCAGTGCAAAGGCAAAACCAGGATGGGATCGGAGCAAGGCAGGGCCGAGACAGTCCAGGTAACAGTAGGGCAGGGCCAGGGCAAGGCAGGGCAGTACAGGGCCAGGTCCACGGCAGTGGCAGGGCAAAACCAGGCCCATTGCCAATGCAACAGCCCACCCTACAAGGCTTCTACCACCTAGCCACTGCCGCAGCCCGGCCATCGCTGTAAGCCTCACCCCCAACCCTGGCTGCAGCCGCCTGACCTCCTAGCGTGGTCACTCTCCTACCGTTCCAGCACGCTGCAGTCTCCATCACTGCCACCCACCCTCAGCGAGGCAAGCCGTGGTGTCTCAGGCTCCAGGCGTCTCCTCCTCCTCCTGGCACAGAGCAGCTGGGCGGGCAAAGCCACAAAAGCCTAGAGGAAGATGCGAGGGGTGGTAGCATTAAGAGCCTCAACTTAACACCCTTCCCTGGCTCTGCCGCGGTCCTGGCCCTTCCCATCTTCAGGCCTTACCAAAGCCCTACCCTGGTCCTGACCCTGCCCTGGCCTGGTCCTGACCCTGTCCCGCTACCCCAGAGAAGTGGAAGGGCAGAGCCAGGGAAGGGCTGGGGCAAATAAGGGACAGGACACATCCAAATCCAAGAAAACGCCAGGGCCATGACAGAGCCAGGGCGAGTCCTTGGCAGGGCCACGTTCCAGGCCAGGGCCAGGAAAGGGTCAAGGCAGGGTCACTGTATGGCCACGGTCCAGGTCAAAGCCAGAGCAGTGGCAGGGTCAGGCCTGCATAAGGGCAGAACCAGGGCCAGGGCCAGGGCTGTGCCAGGACAGAACAAGCACAGAGCAAGGCAGGACCAGAGCCAGGCATTAGAGAGAGTAGGGCAAATGCCAAGGCAAGGCCAGGGCAGTGCCAGGGCTGAGGCAAGGTCAGGGAAGGTCCAGGGCTGACTCAGTGCTAGAACCAAGACAAGAGCAAAGGACAGGGCAGATCTTGGGCACAAGCAAGGCAGGCTAGGGCAGGGCAATAACAAGACCAGACAACGGCAGGGCCAGCCCAGGATAGAACAGGGTACAGGCAGGGCAGGGCCAGGGCCACAGCTGTGGCAGGACAAGGACCAGGATCAGAGTCCAGGCCAGGGCAAGGGTATGGCCAGGGCAGAGGTAGGGCCAGAGGCAGGGTATAGGCATGGCCAAGGCAGGTCCATTGCAGGGCCGGGGTTCAGACCAGGGCCGGGGCAGGGCCAGGGCCAGGGCCAGGACCAGGAAAGGGCAATGTCAGGAACACGGCCATAGCCAACTTAGCTAGAGCCAGGACAGAGACAGGGTCTGGGGTGGGGCCAGAATAGCATGCCAGGATAGGGCCAGGGCAAATTAGGGCCAGGACAGGTTCAGGAGGAGGGCTGGGCCAGGGTATGGCCTTAAGTAGCCAAGAGCCAGGTCCAGGGTCCATGCCAGTGCCAGCGCCGGCCCAGGGCAGGGGCAGGGCCATGGCCAGGTCTGGGACAAGGCTGGGGCAGGGTCAAGTTCTCGCTCAGGGTAAGCACAAGACCAGAGCAGAGCCAGGGAAGGGGCAGGGCCATGGTAGGGCCAGGAGAGGGACGGGCGAAGGCAGAGCAAGATTAAATCAGGGACAGGATCCCTTCAAATCCACTTCAGGGCCAGGGTCAGGCCAGGGCCAGGGCCAGGACAGGGCCAAGACAGGGCCAGGGCCAGGACTGTCAGGATCATTGGCAGGGCCAGGGCCATGGCACGACCAGGGTGAGGAGCAGTGGTCAATGCCGGGCCAAGGCCAGAGCAAGGACCAGGTTTGCACTAGGGCCAGTGTGAGGGCCAAGGCGGGGTCAGGGCGGGGCCAAAGGCAGGGCAGAGCCAGGGCAGGGTGGAGCAGGCCCAGGGTAGCACTGGGTAAAGGCAGGGCATGACCAACCAGGGCAGGTCTATGGCTGTGGCAGGGCCAGGGCCAGGGCCAGGGCCAGGGACAAGGCAGGGTCAAGACAGTGACAGCTCCAGGGCAGGGCCGGGGTTAGGACCACGGACATGTCCAAGGCCAGTGCCAGGGCAAGGGCAGGGGCAGGGCCAGGGTCATCTAAGAACCAAGGACAAAGCCAGGCCCAGAGCAGGGCCAGGACAGGTACCTGGCAGGGCTAGGGTCTGGGACAGGGCCATGGCAGGGCCAGGGCCACAACCAGGTCTGTGCTATGGCCAGGTCCAGCACAGTGCCCAGGCAAGGCTAGGGTGAAGGCCAAGGTAGGGCTAGCGCAGGGTCAAAGCTAGAGTACGGCCAAGGCAGGACCAGGGCAGGCAAGGCAGGGCCAGGAAAGCATAGGGCCAAGGCAGGGCAGGGCCGGGACAGTGCCAAGACCTGAGCAGGGCCAGGGAACAGCCAGGGCAGGGACAGGGCCATGGCCATGGCCTGGGCAGGACCAGGTTCGGGACAGGAGCAAAACAAGGGCAACAACAGTGCAGGTTCTTGGCACAGCCAGGGTGCAGAACAGTATCAGGGCAGGGCCAAGGCAGGGTCTGGGCCATGGGAAGACGAGCAACAGGGCTGGGGCTTTTCCAGTGACAGGACCAGAGTCAGGGCAAGGGCCAGGGCAGTGCAAGGCCAGGGTAGGGCCAGGCATTTCACGGTCAGGGCCAGGGGAGAACCAGGGCAAGGTCTGAAGCAGGGCAGGGCCAGGGCCAGGAAAGGTCCAGGGCAGGTGAATGACAGGGCCAGGGGCTGCGTAAGGGCAAGGGCAGGGCCAGAGCAAGGTAAGGGTCAGGGCCAAGGCCAGGATAGGGACAGGGCAAGAAATATGGCAGGACCAAGGGCAATGCCAAGGCCAGGGCTGAGTCAGGGCAGGGCAGGGCATGGAATGGCCAGCGCAGGACACGACAAAAGGCGGTCCATAGAAAGAGCAGGGCTGATGCCAGGAAAGGACCAGGCTAGTGCCAAGGCTGAGGTAGTGTCATGGCATGCACAGGGCGGGGCCAGGGCCGGAATCGAGCCAGGGCACAGCCAAGGCAGGGTAGGGCAGGGCAATGACACAGCCGGGTCAGTACTAGGACAGGGCAGAACAGGGCAAGCTGATGGTAGGGGCAGGGCAAGGACAGGCCAAGGCAGAGCCAGGTCACTCCAGGGCCAGGACACCTCCAAGTCCATTTCAGGCCCAGGGCTATGAAGGACAAAGGCCAGGGCCAGGGTCAGGGCCAGGTCTGGGCTAGGGCCAGGTCCAGAGCAGGGCCTAGCGAAGACTAGGGTGAGGGACAAGGTAGGGCCAGGGCAGGCTGATGACACATCCAGTGCATGGCAGGGTAAGGTGGTGGCAAGACCAGGGGCAGACCACTGCCAACTCTGGGCCAAGGAAAGGCCATGGCCAGGGCACAGCCAGGAAAGGGTCTGGGTCAGGGCCAGGACCAAGGCAGAGCAGGGCCAGGGCCATGGCAGAGTCGGGGCAAGTCCTTGACAGGACCAGGTTCCAGGCCAGGGCCAGGGCAGAGGCAGGGGCAGGGTCTGGATAAGGGCAAGGCCAGGGATACGGTAGGACCAGGGCTAGGGCCAGGGCCCGGGCTAAGCCAGAACAAGGCCAGGGCCAGGACATAGTGAGGACAGGGCAAAGGCCAAGGCAGGGTCAGAGCAGATCCAGGGAGAGGCCAGTGCCAGCCAGGGCCAGGGCACAACCAGGGCAGTGCAAGGCAGGTCAATGGCACCACTGTGCCATGACAGGGCAAAGTCAGTGTCAGGAGAGGGCACAACACGCAGGGCCATGGTGGGGCCAGGGCAGGGATGGGCCAAGGCAGGGCCAGAACAAATCTGGGCCAGGACATGTCCAAGGCCATGTCAAGGCCAGAACAGGAGCAGGACCATGACCACTAGCAGGGCCAGTGCCATGACAGGACCAGGGTCAGGACAAGAGGCAGGGCCAGAGCCAAGGCCGGGCCAGCACAGGTTCAGGGAAAGGCCAGTGCAAAGGCAAAACCAGGATGGGATCGGAGCAGGGCAGGGCCGAGACAGTCCAGGTAACAGTAGGGCAGGGCCAGGGCAAGGCAGGGCAGTACAGGGCCAGGTCCACGGCAGTGGCAGGGCAAAACCAGGCCCATTGCCAATGCAACAGCCCACCCTACAAGGCTTCTACCACCTAGCCACTGCCGCAGCCCGGCCATCGCTGTAAGCCTCACCCCCAACCCTGGCTGCAGCCGCCTGACCTCCTAGCGTGGTCACTCTCCTACAGTTCCAGCACGCTGCAGTCTCCGTCACTGCCACCCACCCTCAGCGAGGCAAGCCGTGGTGTCTCAGGCTCCAGGTGTCTCCTCCTCCTCCTGGCACAGAGCAGCTGGGCGGGCAAAGCCACAAAAGCCTAGAGAAAGATGCGAGGGGTGGTAGCATTAAGAGCCTCAACTTAACACCCTTCCCTGACCCTGCCGCTGCCCTGGCCCTTCCCATCTTCAGGCCTTACCAAAGCCCTACCCTGGTCCTGACCCTGCCCTGGCCTGGTCCTGACCCTGTCCCCCTACCCCAGAGAAGTGGAAGGGCAGAGCCAGGGAAGGGCTGGGGCAAATAAGGGACAGGACACATCCAAATCCAAGAAAACGCCAGGGCCATGACAGAGCCAGGGCGAGTCCTTGGCAGGGCCACGTTCCAGGCCAGGGCCAGGAAAGGGTCAAGGCAGGGTCACTGTATGGCCACGGTCCAGGTCAAAGCCAGAGCAGTGGCAGGGTCAGGCCTGCATAAGGGCAGAACCAGGGTCAGGGCCAGGGCTGTGCCAGGACAGAACAAGCACAGAGCAAGGCAGGACCAGAGCCAGGCATTAGAGAGAGTAGGGCAAATGCCAAGGCAAGGCCAGGGCAGTGCCAGGGCTGAGGCAAGGTCAGGGAAGGTCCAGGGCTGACTCAGTGCTAGAACCAAGACAAGAGCAAAGGACAGGGCAGATCTTGGGCACAAGCAAGGCAGGCTAGGGCAGGGCAATAACAAGACCAGACAACGGCAGGGCCAGCCCAGGATAGAACAGGGTACAGGCAGGGCAGTGCCAGGGCCACAGCTGTGGCAGGACAAGGACCAGGATCAGAGTCCAGGCCAGGGCAAGGGTATGGCCAGGGCAGAGGTAGGGCCAGAGGCAGGGAATAGGCATGGCCAAGGCAGGTCCATTGCAGGGCCGGGGTTCAGACCAGGGCCGGGGCAGGGCCAGGGCCAGGGCCAGGACCAGGAAAGGGCAATGTCAGGAACACGGCCATAGCCAACTTAGCTAGAGCCAGGACAGAGACAGGGTCTGGGGTGGGGCCAGAATAGCATGCCAGGATAGGGCCAGGGCAAATTAGGGCCAGGACAGGGTCAGGAGGAGGGCTGGGCCAGGGTATGGCCTTAAGTAGCCAAGAGCCAGGTCCACGGTCCATGCCAGTGCCAGCGCCGGCCCAGGGCAGGGGCAGGGCCATGGCCAGGTCTGGGACAAGGCTGGGGCAGGGTCAAGTTCTCGCTCAGGGTAAGCACAAGACCAGGGCAGAGCCAGGGAAGGGGCAGGGCCATGGTAGGGCCAGGAGAGGGACGGGCGAAGGCAGAGCAAGATTAAATCAGGGACAGGATCCCTTCAAATCCACTTCAGGGCCAGGGTCAAGCCAAGGCCAGGGCCAGGACAGGGCCAAGACAGGGCCAGGGCCAGGACTGTCAGGATCATTGGCAGGGCCAGGGCCATGGCACGACCAGGGTCAGGAGCAAGGGTCAATGCCGGGCCAAGGCCAGAGCAAGGACCAGGTTTGCACTAGGGCCAGTGTGAGGGCCAAGGCGGGGTCAGGGCGGGGCCAAAGGCAGGGCAGAGCCAGGGCAGGGTGGAGCAGGCCCAGGGTAGCACTGGGTAAAGGCAGGGCATGACCAACCAGGGCAGGTCTATGGCTGTGGCAGGGCCAGGGCCAGGGCCAGGGCCAGGGCCAAGGCAGGGCCAAGACAGTGACAGCTCCAGGGCAGGGCCGGGGTTAGGACCACGGACATGTCCAAGGCCAGTGCCAGGGCAAGGGCAGGGGCAGGGCCAGGGTCATCTAAGAACCAAGGACAAAGCCAGGCCCAGAGCAGGGCCAGGACAGGTACCTGGCAGGGCTAGGGTCTGGGACAGGGCCATGGCAGGGCCAGGGCCACAACCAGGTCTGTGCTATGGCCAGGTCCAGCACAGTGCCCAGGCAAGGCTAGGGTGAAGGCCAAGGTAGGGCTAGCGCAGGGTCAAAGCTAGAGTACGGCCAAGGCAGGACCAGGGCAGGCAAGGCAGGGCCAGGAAAGCATAGGGCCAAGGCAGGGCAGGGCCGGGACAGTGCCAAGACCTGAGCAGGGCCAGGGAACAGCCAGGGCAGGGACAGGGCCATGGCCATGGCCTGGGCAGGACCAGGTTCGGGACAGGAGCAAAACAAGGGCAACAACAGTGCAGGTTCTTGGCACAGCCAGGGTCCAGGACAGTGTCAGGGCAGGGCCAAGGCAGGGTCTGGGCCATGGGAAGACGAGCAACAGGGCTGGGGCTTTTCCAGTGACAGGACCAGAGTCAGGGCAAGGGCCAGGGCAGTGCAAGGCCAGGGTAGGGCCAGGCATTTCACGGTCAGGGCCAGGGGAGAACCAGGGCAAGGTCTGAAGCAGGGCAGGGCCAGGGCCAGGACAGGTCCAGGGCAGGTCCATGACAGGGCCAGGGGCTGCGTAAGGGCAAGGGCAGGGCCAGAGCAAGGTAAGGGTCAGGGCCAAGGCCAGGATAGGGACAGGGCAAGAAATATGGCAGGACCAAGGGCAATGCCAAGGCCAGGGCTGAGTCAGGGCAGGGCAGGGCATGGAATGGCCAGCGCAGGACACGACAAAAGGCGGTCCATAGAAAGAGCAGGGCTGATGCCAGGAAAGGACCAGGCTAGTGCCAAGGCTGAGGTAGTGTCATGGCATGCACAGGGCGGGGCCAGGGCCGGAATCGAGCCAGGGCACAGCCAAGGCAGGGTAGGGCAGGGCAATGACACAGCCGGGTCAGTACTAGGACAGGGCAGAACAGGGCAAGCTGATGGTAGGGGCAGGGCAAGGACAGGCCAAGGCAGAGCCAGGTCACTCCAGGGCCAGGACACCTCCAAGTCCATTTCAGGCCCAGGGCTATGAAGGACAAAGGCCAGGGCCAGGGTCAGGGCCAGGTCTGGGCTAGGGCCAGGTCCAGAGCAGGGCCTAGCGAAGACTAGGGTGAGGGACAAGGTAGGGCCAGGGCAGGCTGATGACACATCCAGTGCATGGCAGGGTAAGGTGGTGGCAAGACCAGGGGCAGACCACTGCCAACTCAGGGCCAAGGAAAGGCCATGGCCAGGGCACAGCCAGGAAAGGGTCTGGGTCAGGGCCAGGACCAAGGCAGAGCAGGGCCAGGGCCATGGCAGAGTCGGGGCAAGTCCTTGACAGGACCAGGTTCCAGGCCAGGGCCAGGGCAGAGGCAGGGGCAGGGTCTGGAAAAGGGCAAGGCCAGGGATACGGTAGGACCAGGGCTAGGGCCAGGGCCCGGGCTAAGCCAGAACAAGGCCAGGGCCAGGACATAGTGAGGACAGGGCAAAGGCCAAGGCAGGGTCAGAGCAGATCCAGGGAGAGGCCAGTGCCAGCCAGGGCCAGGGCACAACCAGGGCAGTGCAAGGCAGGTCAATGGCACCACTGTGCCATGACAGGGCAAAGTCAGTGCCAGGAGAGGGCACAACACGCAGGGCCACGGTGGGGCCAGGGCAGGGATGGGCCAAGGCAGGGCCAGAACAAATCTGGGCCAGGACACGTCCAAGGCCAGGTCAAGGCCAGAACAGGAGCAGGACCATGACCACTAGCAGGGCCAGTGCCATGACAGGACCAGGGTCAGGACAAGAGGCAGGGCCAGAGCCAAGGCCGGGCCAGCACAGGTTCAGGGAAAGGCCAGTGCAAAGGCAAAACCAGGATGGGATCGGAGCAGGGCAGGGCCGAGACAGTCCAGGTAACAGTAGGGCAGGGCCAGGGCAAGGCAGGGCAGTACAGGGCCAGGTCCACGGCAGTGGCAGGGCAAAGCCAGGCCCATTGCCAATGCAACAGCCCACCCTACAAGGCTTCTACCACCTGGCCACTGCCGCAGCCCGGCCATCGCTGTAAGCCTCACCCCCAACCCTGGCTGCAGCCGCCTGACCTCCTAGCGTGGTCACTCTCCTACCGTTCCAGCATGCTGCAGTCTCCGTCACTGCCACCCACCCTCAGCGAGGCAAGCCGTGGTGTCTTAGGCTCCAGGCGTCTCCTCCTCCTCCTGGCACAGAGCAGCTGGGCGGGCAAAGCCACAAAAGCCTAGAGGAAGATGCGAGGGGTGGTAGCATTAAGAGCCTCAACTTAACACCCTTCCCTGGCCCTGCCGCTGCCCTGGCCCTTCCCATCTTCAGGCCTTACCAAAGCCCTACCCTGGTCCTGACCCTGCCCTGGCCTGGTCCTGACCCTGTCCCCCTACCCCAGAGAAGTGGAAGGGCAGAGTCAGGGAAGGGCTGGGGCAAATAAGGGACAGGACACATCCAAATCCAAGAAAACGCCAGGGCCATGACAGAGCCAGGGCGAGTCCTTGGCAGGGCCACGTTCCAGGCCAGGGCCAGGAAAGGGTCAAGGCAGGGTCACTGTATGGCCACGGTCCAGGTCAAAGCCAGAGCAGTGGCAGGGTCAGGCCTGCATAAGGGCAGGACCAGGGCCAGGGCTGTGCCAGGACAGAACAAGCACAGAGCAAGGCAGGACCAGAGCCAGGCATTAGAGAGAGTAGGGCAAATGCCAAGGCAAGGCCAGGGCAGTGCCAGGGCTGAGGCAAGGTCAGGGAAGGTCCAGGGCTGACTCAGTGCTAGAACCAAGACAAGAGCAAAGGCCGGGGCAGATCTAGGGCACAAGCAAGGCAGTCTAGGGCAGGGCAATAGCAAGACCAGACAACGGCAGGGCCAGCCCAGGATAGAACAGGGTACAGGCAGGGCAGGGCCAGGGCCACAGCTGGGGCAGGACAAGGACCAGGATCAGAGTCCAGGCCAGGGCAAGGGTATGGCCAGGGCAGAGGTAGGGCCAGAGGCAGGGTATAGGCAGGGCCAAGGCAGGTCCATTGCAGGGCCGGGGTTCAGACCAGGGCCGGGGCAGGGCCAGGGCCAGGGCCAGGACCAGGAGAGGGCAATGTCAGGAACACGGCCATAGCCAACTTAGCTAGAGCCAGGACAGGGACAGGGTCTGGGGTGGGGCCAGAATAGCATGCCAGGATAGGGCCAGGGCAAATTAGGGCCAGGACAGGGTCAGGAGGAGTGCTGGGCCAGGGTATGGCCTTAAGTAGCCAAGAGCCAGGTCCACGGTCCATGCCAGTGCCAGCGCCGGCCCAGGGCAGGGGCAGGGCCATGGCCAGGTCTGGGACAAGGCTGGGGCAGGGTCAAGTTCTCGCTCAGGGTAAGCACAAGACCAGAGCAGAGCCAGGGAAGGGGCAGGGCCATGGTAGGGCCAGGAGAGGGACGGGCGAAGGCAGAGCAAGATTAAATCAGGGACAGGATCCCTTCAAATCCACTTCAGGGCCAGGGTCAGGCCAGGGCCAGGGCCAGGACAGGGCCAAGACAGGGCCAGGGCCAGGACTGTCAGGATCATTGGCAGGGCCAGGGCCATGGCACGACCAGGGTCAGGAGCAGTGGTCAATGCCGGGCCAAGGCCAGAGCAAGGACCAGGTTTGCACTAGGGCCAGTGTGAGGGCCAAGGCGGGGTCAGGGCGGGGCCAAAGGCAGGGCAGAGCCAGGGCAGGGTGGAGCAGGCCCAGGGTGGCACTGGGTAAAGGCAGGGCATGACCAACCAGGGCAGGTCTATGGCTGTGGCAGGGCCAGGGCCAGGGCCAGGGCCAGGGCCAAGGCAGGGCCAAGACAGTGACAGCTCCAGGGCAGGGCCGGGGTTAGGACCACAGACATGTCCAAGGCCAGTGCCAGGGCAAGGGCAGGGGCAGGGCCAGGGTCATCTAAGAACCAAGGACAAAGCCAGGCCCAGAGCAGGGCCAGGACAGGTACCTGGCAGGGCTAGGGTCTGGGACAGGGCCATGGCAGGGCCAGGGCCACAACCAGGTCTGTGCTATGGCCAGGTCCAGCACAGTGCCCAGGCAAGGCTAGGGTGAAGGCCAAGGTAGGGCCAGCGCAGGGTCAAAGCTAGAGTACGGCCAAGGCAGGACCAGGGCAGGCAAGGCAGGGCCAGGGCAGGCAAGGCAGGGCCAGGAAAGCATAGGGCCAAGGCAGGGCAGGGCCGGGACAGTGCCAAGACCTGAGCAGGGCCAGGGAACAGCCAGGGCAGGGACAGGGCCATGGCCATGGCCTGGGCAGGACCAGGTTCGGGACAGGAGCAAAACAAGGGCAACAACAGTGCAGGTTCTTGGCACAGCCAGGGTCCAGGACAGTGTCAGGGCAGGGCCAAGGCAGGGTCTGGGCCATGGGAAGACGAGCAACAGGGCTGGGGCTTTTCCAGTGACAGGACCAGAGTCAGGGCAAGGGCCAGGGCAGTGCAAGGCCAGGGTAGGGCCAGGCATTTCACGGTCAGGGCCAGGGGAGAACCAGGGCAAGGTCTGAAGCAGGGCAGGGCCAGGGCCAGGACAGGTCCAGGGCAGGTCCATGACAGGGCCAGGGGCTGCGTAAGGGCAAGGGCAGGGCCAGAGCAAGGTAAGGGTCAGGGCCAAGGCCAGGATAGGGACAGGGCAAGAAATATGGCAGGACCAAGGGCAATGCCAAGGCCAGGGCTGAGTCAGGGCAGGGCAGGGCATGGAATGGCCAGCGCAGGACACGACAAAAGGCGGTCCATAGAAAGAGCAGGGCTGATGCCAGGAAAGGACCAGGCTAGTGCCAAGGCTGAGGTAGTGTCATGGCATGCACAGGGCGGGGCCAGGGCCGGAATCGAGCCAGGGCACAGCCAAGGCAGGGTAGGGCAGGGCAATGACACAGCCGGGTCAGTACTAGGACAGGGCAGAACAGGGCAAGCTGATGGTAGGGGCAGGGCAAGGACAGGCCAAGGCAGAGCCAGGTCACTCCAGGGCCAGGACACCTCCAAGTCCATTTCAGGCCCAGGGCTATGAAGGACAAAGGCCAGGGCCAGGGTCAGGGCCAGGTCTGGGCTAGGGCCAGGTCCAGAGCAGGGCCTAGCGAAGACTAGGGTGAGGGACAAGGTAGGGCCAGGGCAGGCTGATGACACATCCAGTGCATGGCAGGGTAAGGTGGTGGCAAGACCAGGGGCAGACCACTGCCAACTCAGGGCCAAGGAAAGGCCATGGCCAGGGCACAGCCAGGAAAGGGTCTGGGTCAGGGCCAGGACCAAGGCAGAGCAGGGCCAGGGCCATGGCAGAGTCGGGGCAAGTCCTTGACAGGACCAGGTTCCAGGCCAGGGCCAGGGCAGAGGCAGGGGCAGGGTCTGGATAAGGGCAAGGCCAGGGATACGGTAGGACCAGGGCTAGGGCCAGGGCCCGGGCTAAGCCAGAACAAGGCCAGGGCCAGGACATAGTGAGGACAGGGCAAAGGCCAAGGCAGGGTCAGAGCAGATCCAGGGAGAGGCCAGTGCCAGCCAGGGCCAGGGCACAACCAGGGCAGTGCAAGGCAGGTCAATGGCACCACTGTGCCATGACAGGGCAAAGTCAGTGCCAGGAGAGGGCACAACACGCAGGGCCACGGTGGGGCCAGGGCAGGGAAGGGCCAAGGCAGGGCCAGAACAAATCTGGGCCAGGACACGTCCAAGGCCAGGTCAAGGCCAGAACAGGAGCAGGACCATGACCACTAGCAGGGCCAGTGCCATGACAGGACCAGGGTCAGGACAAGAGGCAGGGCCAGAGCCAAGGCCGGGCCAGCACGGGTTCAGGGAAAGGCCAGTGCAAAGGCAAAACCAGGATGGGATCGGAGCAGGGCAGGGCCGAGACAGTCCAGGTAACAGTAGGGCAGGGCCAGGGCAAGGCAGGGCAGTACAGGGCCAGGTCCACGGCAGTGGCAGGGCAAAGCCAGGCCCATTGCCAATGCAACAGCCCACCCTACAAGGCTTCTACCACCTGGCCACTGCCGCAGCCCGGCCATCGCTGTAAGCCTCACCCCCAACCCTGGCTGCAGCCGCCTGACCTCCTAGCGTGGTCACTCTCCTACCGTTCCAGCATGCTGCAGTCTCCGTCACTGCCACCCACCCTCAGCGAGGCAAGCCGTGGTGTCTTAGGCTCCAGGCGTCTCCTCCTCCTCCTGGCACAGAGCAGCTGGGCGGGCAAAGCCACAAAAGCCTAGAGGAAGATGCGAGGGGTGGTAGCATTAAGAGCCTCAACTTAACACCCTTCCCTGGCCCTGCCGCTGCCCTGGCCCTTCCCATCTTCAGGCCTTACCAAAGCCCTACCCTGGTCCTGACCCTGCCCTGGCCTGGTCCTGACCCTGTCCCCCTACCCCAGAGAAGTGGAAGGGCAGAGTCAGGGAAGGGCTGGGGCAAATAAGGGACAGGACACATCCAAATCCAAGAAAACGCCAGGGCCATGACAGAGCCAGGGCGAGTCCTTGGCAGGGCCACGTTCCAGGCCAGGGCCAGGAAAGGGTCAAGGCAGGGTCACTGTATGGCCACGGTCCAGGTCAAAGCCAGAGCAGTGGCAGGGTCAGGCCTGCATAAGGGCAGGACCAGGGCCAGGGCTGTGCCAGGACAGAACAAGCGCAGAGCAAGGCAGGACCAGAGCCAGGCATTAGAGAGAGTAGGGCAAATGCCAAGGCAAGGCCAGGGCAGTGCCAGGGCTGAGGCAAGGTCAGGGAAGGTCCAGGGCTGACTCAGTGCTAGAACCAAGACAAGAGCAAAGGCCGGGGCAGATCTAGGGCACAAGCAAGGCAGGCTAGGGCAGGGCAATAGCAAGACCAGACAACGGCAGGGCCAGCCCAGGATAGAACAGGGTACAGGCAGGGCAGGGCCAGGGCCACAGCTGTGGCAGGACAAGGACCAGGATCAGAGTCCAGGCCAGGGCAAGGGTATGGCCAGGGCAGAGGTAGGGCCAGAGGCAGGGTATAGGCAGGGCCAAGGCAGGTCCATTGCAGGGCCGGGGTTCAGACCAGGGCCGGGGCAGGGCCAGGGCCAGGGCCAGGACCAGGAGAGGGCAATGTCAGGAACACGGCCATAGCCAACTTAGCTAGAGCCAGGACAGGGACAGGGTCTGGGGTGGGGCCAGAATAGTATGCCAGGATAGGGCCAGGGCAAATTAGGGCCAGGACAGGGTCAGGAGGAGGGCTGGGCCAGGGTATGGCCTTAAGTAGCCAAGAGCCAGGTCCAGGGTCCATGCCAGTGCCAGCGCCGGCCCAGGGCAGGGGCAGGGCCATGGCCAGGTCTGGGACAAGGCTGGGGCAGGGTCAAGTTCTCGCTCAGGGTAAGCACAAGACCAGAGCAGAGCCAGGGAAGGGGCAGGGCCATGGTAGGGCCAGGAGAGGGACGGGCGAAGGCAGAGCAAGATTAAATCAGGGACAGGATCCCTTCAAATCCACTTCAGGGCCAGGGTCAGGCCAGGGCCAGGGCCAGGACAGGGCCAAGACAGGGCCAGGGCCAGGACTGTCAGGATCATTGGCAGGGCCAGGGCCATGGCACGACCAGGGTCAGGAGCAGTGGTCAATGCCGGGCCAAGGCCAGAACAAGGACCAGGTTTGCACTAGGGCCAGTGTGAGGGCCAAGGCGGGGTCAGGGCGGGGCCAAAGGCAGGGCAGAGCCAGGGCAGGGTGGAGCAGGCCCAGGGTGGCACTGGGTAAAGGCAGGGCATGACCAACCAGGGCAGGTCTATGGCTGTGGCAGGGCCAGGGCCAGGGCCAGGGCCAGGGCCAAGGCAGGGCCAAGACAGTGACAGCTCCAGGGCAGGGCCGGGGTTAGGACCACAGACATGTCCAAGGCCAGTGCCAGGGCAAGGGCAGGGGCAGGGCCAGGGTCATCTAAGAACCAAGGACAAAGCCAGGCCCAGAGCAGGGCCAGGACAGGTACCTGGCAGGGCTAGGGTCTGGGACAGGGCCATGGCAGGGCCAGGGCCACAACCAGGTCTGTGCTATGGCCAGGTCCAGCACAGTGCCCAGGCAAGGCTAGGGTGAAGGCCAAGGTAGGGCCAGCGCAGGGTCAAAGCTAGAGTACGGCCAAGGCAGGACCAGGGCAGGCAAGGCAGGGCCAGGGCAGGCAAGGCAGGGCCAGGAAAGCATAGGGCCAAGGCAGGGCAGGGCCGGGACAGTGCCAAGACCTGAGCAGGGCCAGGGAACAGCCAGGGCAGGGACAGGGCCATGGCCATGGCCTGGGCAGGACCAGGTTCGGGACAGGAGCAAAACAAGGGCAACAACAGTGCAGGTTCTTGGCACAGCCAGCGTCCAGGACAGTGTCAGGGCAGGGCCAAGGCAGGGTCTGGGCCATGGGAAGACGAGCAACAGGGCTGGGGCTTTTCCAGTGACAGGACCAGAGTCAGGGCAAGGGCCAGGGCAGTGCAAGGCCAGGGTAGGGCCAGGCATTTCACGGTCAGGGCCAGGGGAGAACCAGGGCAAGGTCTGAAGCAGGGCAGGGCCAGGGCCAGGACAGGTCCAGGGCAGGTCCATGACAGGGCCAGGGGCTGCGTAAGGGCAAGGGCAGGGCCAGAGCAAGGTAAGGGTCAGGGCCAAGGCCAGGATAGGGACAGGGCAAGAAATATGGCAGGACCAAGGGCAATGCCAAGGCCAGGGCTGAGTCAGGGCAGGGCAGGGCATGGAATGGCCAGCGCAGGACACGACAAAAGGCGGTCCATAGAAAGAGCAGGGCTGATGCCAGGAAAGGACCAGGCTAGTGCCAAGGCTGAGGTAGTGTCATGGCATGCACAGGGCGGGGCCAGGGCCGGAATCGAGCCAGGGCACAGCCAAGGCAGGGTAGGGCAGGGCAATGACACAGCCGGGTCAGTACTAGGACAGGGCAGAACAGGGCAAGCTGATGGTAGGGGCAGGGCAAGGACAGGCCAAGGCAGAGCCAGGTCACTCCAGGGCCAGGACACCTCCAAGTCCATTTCAGGCCCAGGGCTATGAAGGACAAAGGCCAGGGCCAGGGTCAGGGCCAGGTCTGGGCTAGGGCCAGGTCCAGAGCAGGGCCTAGCGAAGACTAGGGTGAGGGACAAGGTAGGGCCAGGGCAGGCTGATGACACATCCAGTGCATGGCAGGGTAAGGTGGTGGCAAGACCAGGGGCAGACCACTGCCAACTCAGGGCCAAGGAAAGGCCATGGCCAGGGCACAGCCAGGAAAGGGTCTGGGTCAGGACCAGGACCAAGGCAGAGCAGGGCCAGGGCCATGGCAGAGTCGGGGCAAGTCCTTGACAGGACCAGGTTCCAGGCCAGGGCCAGGGCAGAGGCAGGGGCAGGGTCTGGATAAGGGCAAGGCCAGGGATACGGTAGGACCAGGGCTAGGGCCAGGGCCCGGGCTAAGCCAGAACAAGGCCAGGGCCAGGACATAGTGAGGACAGGGCAAAGGCCAAGGCAGGGTCAGAGCAGATCCAGGGAGAGGCCAGTGCCAGCCAGGGCCAGGGCACAACCAGGGCAGTGCAAGGCAGGTCAATGGCACCACTGTGCCATGACAGGGCAAAGTCAGTGCCAGGAGAGGGCACAACACGCAGGGCCACGGTGGGGCCAGGGCAGGGAAGGGCCAAGGCAGGGCCAGAACAAATCTGGGCCAGGACACGTCCAAGGCCAGGTCAAGGCCAGAACAGGAGCAGGACCATGACCACTAGCAGGGCCAGTGCCATGACAGGACCAGGGTCAGGACAAGAGGCAGGGCCAGAGCCAAGGCCGGGCCAGCACAGGTTCAGGGAAAGGCCAGTGCAAAGGCAAAACCAGGATGGGATCGGAGCAGGGCAGGGCCGAGACAGTCCAGGTAACAGTAGGGCAGGGCCAGGGCAAGGCAGGGCAGTACAGGGCCAGGTCCACGGCAGTGGCAGGGCAAAGCCAGGCCCATTGCCAATGCAACAGCCCACCCTACAAGGCTTCTACCACCTGGCCACTGCCGCAGCCCGGCCATCGCTGTAAGCCTCACCCCCAACCCTGGCTGCAGCCGCCTGACCTCCTAGCGTGGTCACTCTCCTACCGTTCCAGCATGCTGCAGTCTCCGTCACTGCCACCCACCCTCAGCGAGGCAAGCCGTGGTGTCTTAGGCTCCAGGCGTCTCCTCCTCCTCCTGGCACAGAGCAGCTGGGCGGGCAAAGCCACAAAAGCCTAGAGGAAGATGCGAGGGGTGGTAGCATTAAGAGCCTCAACTTAACACCCTTCCCTGGCCCTGCCGCTGCCCTGGCCCTTCCCATCTTCAGGCCTTACCAAAGCCCTACCCTGGTCCTGACCCTGCCCTGGCCTGGTCCTGACCCTGTCCCCCTACCCCAGAGAAGTGGAAGGGCAGAGTCAGGGAAGGGCTGGGGCAAATAAGGGACAGGACACATCCAAATCCAAGAAAACGCCAGGGCCATGACAGAGCCAGGGCGAGTCCTTGGCAGGGCCACGTTCCAGGCCAGGGCCAGGAAAGGGTCAAGGCAGGGTCACTGTATGGCCACGGTCCAGGTCAAAGCCAGAGCAGTGGCAGGGTCAGGCCTGCATAAGGGCAGGACCAGGGCCAGGGCTGTGCCAGGACAGAACAAGCGCAGAGCAAGGCAGGACCAGAGCCAGGCATTAGAGAGAGTAGGGCAAATGCCAAGGCAAGGCCAGGGCAGTGCCAGGGCTGAGGCAAGGTCAGGGAAGGTCCAGGGCTGACTCAGTGCTAGAACCAAGACAAGAGCAAAGGCCGGGGCAGATCTAGGGCACAAGCAAGGCAGGCTAGGGCAGGGCAATAGCAAGACCAGACAACGGCAGGGCCAGCCCAGGATAGAACAGGGTACAGGCAGGGCAGGGCCAGGGCCACAGCTGTGGCAGGACAAGGACCAGGATCAGAGTCCAGGCCAGGGCAAGGGTATGGCCAGGGCAGAGGTAGGGCCAGAGGCAGGGTATAGGCAGGGCCAAGGCAGGTCCATTGCAGGGCCGGGGTTCAGACCAGGGCCGGGGCAGGGCCAGGGCCAGGGCCAGGACCAGGAGAGGGCAATGTCAGGAACACGGCCATAGCCAACTTAGCTAGAGCCAGGACAGGGACAGGGTCTGGGGTGGGGCCAGAATAGTATGCCAGGATAGGGCCAGGGCAAATTAGGGCCAGGACAGGGTCAGGAGGAGGGCTGGGCCAGGGTATGGCCTTAAGTAGCCAAGAGCCAGGTCCAGGGTCCATGCCAGTGCCAGCGCCGGCCCAGGGCAGGGGCAGGGCCATGGCCAGGTCTGGGACAAGGCTGGGGCAGGGTCAAGTTCTCGCTCAGGGTAAGCACAAGACCAGAGCAGAGCCAGGGAAGGGGCAGGGCCATGGTAGGGCCAGGAGAGGGACGGGCGAAGGCAGAGCAAGATTAAATCAGGGACAGGATCCCTTCAAATCCACTTCAGGGCCAGGGTCAGGCCAGGGCCAGGGCCAGGACAGGGCCAAGACAGGGCCAGGGCCAGGACTGTCAGGATCATTGGCAGGGCCAGGGCCATGGCACGACCAGGGTCAGGAGCAGTGGTCAATGCCGGGCCAAGGCCAGAACAAGGACCAGGTTTGCACTAGGGCCAGTGTGAGGGCCAAGGCGGGGTCAGGGCGGGGCCAAAGGCAGGGCAGAGCCAGGGCAGGGTGGAGCAGGCCCAGGGTGGCACTGGGTAAAGGCAGGGCATGACCAACCAGGGCAGGTCTATGGCTGTGGCAGGGCCAGGGCCAGGGCCAGGGCCAGGGCCAAGGCAGGGCCAAGACAGTGACAGCTCCAGGGCAGGGCCGGGGTTAGGACCACAGACATGTCCAAGGCCAGTGCCAGGGCAAGGGCAGGGGCAGGGCCAGGGTCATCTAAGAACCAAGGACAAAGCCAGGCCCAGAGCAGGGCCAGGACAGGTACCTGGCAGGGCTAGGGTCTGGGACAGGGCCATGGCAGGGCCAGGGCCACAACCAGGTCTGTGCTATGGCCAGGTCCAGCACAGTGCCCAGGCAAGGCTAGGGTGAAGGCCAAGGTAGGGCCAGCGCAGGGTCAAAGCTAGAGTACGGCCAAGGCAGGACCAGGGCAGGCAAGGCAGGGCCAGGGCAGGCAAGGCAGGGCCAGGAAAGCATAGGGCCAAGGCAGGGCAGGGCCGGGACAGTGCCAAGACCTGAGCAGGGCCAGGGAACAGCCAGGGCAGGGACAGGGCCATGGCCATGGCCTGGGCAGGACCAGGTTCGGGACAGGAGCAAAACAAGGGCAACAACAGTGCAGGTTCTTGGCACAGCCAGCGTCCAGGACAGTGTCAGGGCAGGGCCAAGGCAGGGTCTGGGCCATGGGAAGACGAGCAACAGGGCTGGGGCTTTTCCAGTGACAGGACCAGAGTCAGGGCAAGGGCCAGGGCAGTGCAAGGCCAGGGTAGGGCCAGGCATTTCACGGTCAGGGCCAGGGGAGAACCAGGGCAAGGTCTGAAGCAGGGCAGGGCCAGGGCCAGGACAGGTCCAGGGCAGGTCCATGACAGGGCCAGGGGCTGCGTAAGGGCAAGGGCAGGGCCAGAGCAAGGTAAGGGTCAGGGCCAAGGCCAGGATAGGGACAGGGCAAGAAATATGGCAGGACCAAGGGCAATGCCAAGGCCAGGGCTGAGTCAGGGCAGGGCAGGGCATGGAATGGCCAGCGCAGGACACGACAAAAGGCGGTCCATAGAAAGAGCAGGGCTGATGCCAGGAAAGGACCAGGCTAGTGCCAAGGCTGAGGTAGTGTCATGGCATGCACAGGGCGGGGCCAGGGCCGGAATCGAGCCAGGGCACAGCCAAGGCAGGGTAGGGCAGGGCAATGACACAGCCGGGTCAGTACTAGGACAGGGCAGAACAGGGCAAGCTGATGGTAGGGGCAGGGCAAGGACAGGCCAAGGCAGAGCCAGGTCACTCCAGGGCCAGGACACCTCCAAGTCCATTTCAGGCCCAGGGCTATGAAGGACAAAGGCCAGGGCCAGGGTCAGGGCCAGGTCTGGGCTAGGGCCAGGTCCAGAGCAGGGCCTAGCGAAGACTAGGGTGAGGGACAAGGTAGGGCCAGGGCAGGCTGATGACACATCCAGTGCATGGCAGGGTAAGGTGGTGGCAAGACCAGGGGCAGACCACTGCCAACTCAGGGCCAAGGAAAGGCCATGGCCAGGGCACAGCCAGGAAAGGGTCTGGGTCAGGACCAGGACCAAGGCAGAGCAGGGCCAGGGCCATGGCAGAGTCGGGGCAAGTCCTTGACAGGACCAGGTTCCAGGCCAGGGCCAGGGCAGAGGCAGGGGCAGGGTCTGGATAAGGGCAAGGCCAGGGATACGGTAGGACCAGGGCTAGGGCCAGGGCCCGGGCTAAGCCAGAACAAGGCCAGGGCCAGGACATAGTGAGGACAGGGCAAAGGCCAAGGCAGGGTCAGAGCAGATCCAGGGAGAGGCCAGTGCCAGCCAGGGCCAGGGCACAACCAGGGCAGTGCAAGGCAGGTCAATGGCACCACTGTGCCATGACAGGGCAAAGTCAGTGCCAGGAGAGGGCACAACACGCAGGGCCACGGTGGGGCCAGGGCAGGGAAGGGCCAAGGCAGGGCCAGAACAAATCTGGGCCAGGACACGTCCAAGGCCAGGTCAAGGCCAGAACAGGAGCAGGACCATGACCACTAGCAGGGCCAGTGCCATGACAGGACCAGGGTCAGGACAAGAGGCAGGGCCAGAGCCAAGGCCGGGCCAGCACAGGTTCAGGGAAAGGCCAGTGCAAAGGCAAAACCAGGATGGGATCGGAGCAGGGCAGGGCCGAGACAGTCCAGGTAACAGTAGGGCAGGGCCAGGGCAAGGCAGGGCAGTACAGGGCCAGGTCCACGGCAGTGGCAGGGCAAAGCCAGGCCCATTGCCAATGCAACAGCCCACCCTACAAGGCTTCTACCACCTGGCCACTGCCGCAGCCCGGCCATCGCTGTAAGCCTCACCCCCAACCCTGGCTGCAGCCGCCTGACCTCCTAGCGTGGTCACTCTCCTACCGTTCCAGCATGCTGCAGTCTCCGTCACTGCCACCCACCCTCAGCGAGGCAAGCCGTGGTGTCTTAGGCTCCAGGCGTCTCCTCCTCCTCCTGGCACAGAGCAGCTGGGCGGGCAAAGCCACAAAAGCCTAGAGGAAGATGCGAGGGGTGGTAGCATTAAGAGCCTCAACTTAACACCCTTCCCTGGCCCTGCCGCTGCCCTGGCCCTTCCCATCTTCAGGCCTTACCAAAGCCCTACCCTGGTCCTGACCCTGCCCTGGCCTGGTCCTGACCCTGTCCCCCTACCCCAGAGAAGTGGAAGGGCAGAGTCAGGGAAGGGCTGGGGCAAATAAGGGACAGGACACATCCAAATCCAAGAAAACGCCAGGGCCATGACAGAGCCAGGGCGAGTCCTTGGCAGGGCCACGTTCCAGGCCAGGGCCAGGAAAGGGTCAAGGCAGGGTCACTGTATGGCCACGGTCCAGGTCAAAGCCAGAGCAGTGGCAGGGTCAGGCCTGCATAAGGGCAGGACCAGGGCCAGGGCTGTGCCAGGACAGAACAAGCGCAGAGCAAGGCAGGACCAGAGCCAGGCATTAGAGAGAGTAGGGCAAATGCCAAGGCAAGGCCAGGGCAGTGCCAGGGCTGAGGCAAGGTCAGGGAAGGTCCAGGGCTGACTCAGTGCTAGAACCAAGACAAGAGCAAAGGCCGGGGCAGATCTAGGGCACAAGCAAGGCAGGCTAGGGCAGGGCAATAGCAAGACCAGACAACGGCAGGGCCAGCCCAGGATAGAACAGGGTACAGGCAGGGCAGGGCCAGGGCCACAGCTGTGGCAGGACAAGGACCAGGATCAGAGTCCAGGCCAGGGCAAGGGTATGGCCAGGGCAGAGGTAGGGCCAGAGGCAGGGTATAGGCAGGGCCAAGGCAGGTCCATTGCAGGGCCGGGGTTCAGACCAGGGCCGGGGCAGGGCCAGGGCCAGGGCCAGGACCAGGAGAGGGCAATGTCAGGAACACGGCCATAGCCAACTTAGCTAGAGCCAGGACAGGGACAGGGTCTGGGGTGGGGCCAGAATAGTATGCCAGGATAGGGCCAGGGCAAATTAGGGCCAGGACAGGGTCAGGAGGAGGGCTGGGCCAGGGTATGGCCTTAAGTAGCCAAGAGCCAGGTCCAGGGTCCATGCCAGTGCCAGCGCCGGCCCAGGGCAGGGGCAGGGCCATGGCCAGGTCTGGGACAAGGCTGGGGCAGGGTCAAGTTCTCGCTCAGGGTAAGCACAAGACCAGAGCAGAGCCAGGGAAGGGGCAGGGCCATGGTAGGGCCAGGAGAGGGACGGGCGAAGGCAGAGCAAGATTAAATCAGGGACAGGATCCCTTCAAATCCACTTCAGGGCCAGGGTCAGGCCAGGGCCAGGGCCAGGACAGGGCCAAGACAGGGCCAGGGCCAGGACTGTCAGGATCATTGGCAGGGCCAGGGCCATGGCACGACCAGGGTCAGGAGCAGTGGTCAATGCCGGGCCAAGGCCAGAACAAGGACTAGGTTTGCACTAGGGCCAGTGTGAGGGCCAAGGCGGGGTCAGGGCGGGGCCAAAGGCGGGGCAGAGCCAGGGCAGGGTGGAGCAGGCCCAGGGTGGCACTGGGTAAAGGCAGGGCATGACCAACCAGGGCAGGTCTATGGCTGTGGCAGGGCCAGGGCCAGGGCCAGGGCCAGGGCCAAGGCAGGGCCAAGACAGTGACAGCTCCAGGGCAGGGCCGGGGTTAGGACCACAGACATGTCCAAGGCCAGTGCCAGGGCAAGGGCAGGGGCAGGGCCAGGGTCATCTAAGAACCAAGGACAAAGCCAGGCCCAGAGCAGGGCCAGGACAGGTACCTGGCAGGGCTAGGGTCTGGGACAGGGCCATGGCAGGGCCAGGGCCACAACCAGGTCTGTGCTATGGCCAGGTCCAGCACAGTGCCCAGGCAAGGCTAGGGTGAAGGCCAAGGTAGGGCCAGCGCAGGGTCAAAGCTAGAGTACGGCCAAGGCAGGACCAGGGCAGGCAAGGCAGGGCCAGGGCAGGCAAGGCAGGGCCAGGAAAGCATAGGGCCAAGGCAGGGCAGGGCCGGGACAGTGCCAAGACCTGAGCAGGGCCAGGGAACAGCCAGGGCAGGGACAGGGCCATGGCCATGGCCTGGGCAGGACCAGGTTCGGGACAGGAGCAAAACAAGGGCAACAACAGTGCAGGTTCTTGGCACAGCCAGCGTCCAGGACAGTGTCAGGGCAGGGCCAAGGCAGGGTCTGGGCCATGGGAAGACGAGCAACAGGGCTGGGGCTTTTCCAGTGACAGGACCAGAGTCAGGGCAAGGGCCAGGGCAGTGCAAGGCCAGGGTAGGGCCAGGCATTTCACGGTCAGGGCCAGGGGAGAACCAGGGCAAGGTCTGAAGCAGGGCAGGGCCAGGGCCAGGACAGGTCCAGGGCAGGTCCATGACAGGGCCAGGGGCTGCGTAAGGGCAAGGGCAGGGCCAGAGCAAGGTAAGGGTCAGGGCCAAGGCCAGGATAGGGACAGGGCAAGAAATATGGCAGGACCAAGGGCAATGCCAAGGCCAGGGCTGAGTCAGGGCAGGGCAGGGCATGGAATGGCCAGCGCAGGACACGACAAAAGGCGGTCCATAGAAAGAGCAGGGCTGATGCCAGGAAAGGACCAGGCTAGTGCCAAGGCTGAGGTAGTGTCATGGCATGCACAGGGCGGGGCCAGGGCCGGAATCGAGCCAGGGCACAGCCAAGGCAGGGTAGGGCAGGGCAATGACACAGCCGGGTCAGTACTAGGACAGGGCAGAACAGGGCAAGCTGATGGTAGGGGCAGGGCAAGGACAGGCCAAGGCAGAGCCAGGTCACTCCAGGGCCAGGACACCTCCAAGTCCATTTCAGGCCCAGGGCTATGAAGGACAAAGGCCAGGGCCAGGGTCAGGGCCAGGTCTGGGCTAGGGCCAGGTCCAGAGCAGGGCCTAGCGAAGACTAGGGTGAGGGACAAGGTAGGGCCAGGGCAGGCTGATGACACATCCAGTGCATGGCAGGGTAAGGTGGTGGCAAGACCAGGGGCAGACCACTGCCAACTCAGGGCCAAGGAAAGGCCATGGCCAGGGCACAGCCAGGAAAGGGTCTGGGTCAGGACCAGGACCAAGGCAGAGCAGGGCCAGGGCCATGGCAGAGTCGGGGCAAGTCCTTGACAGGACCAGGTTCCAGGCCAGGGCCAGGGCAGAGGCAGGGGCAGGGTCTGGATAAGGGCAAGGCCAGGGATACGGTAGGACCAGGGCTAGGGCCAGGGCCCGGGCTAAGCCAGAACAAGGCCAGGGCCAGGACATAGTGAGGACAGGGCAAAGGCCAAGGCAGGGTCAGAGCAGATCCAGGGAGAGGCCAGTGCCAGCCAGGGCCAGGGCACAACCAGGGCAGTGCAAGGCAGGTCAATGGCACCACTGTGCCATGACAGGGCAAAGTCAGTGCCAGGAGAGGGCACAACACGCAGGGCCACGGTGGGGCCAGGGCAGGGAAGGGCCAAGGCAGGGCCAGAACAAATCTGGGCCAGGACACGTCCAAGGCCAGGTCAAGGCCAGAACAGGAGCAGGACCATGACCACTAGCAGGGCCAGTGCCATGACAGGACCAGGGTCAGGACAAGAGGCAGGGCCAGAGCCAAGGCCGGGCCAGCACAGGTTCAGGGAAAGGCCAGTGCAAAGGCAAAACCAGGATGGGATCGGAGCAGGGCAGGGCCGAGACAGTCCAGGTAACAGTAGGGCAGGGCCAGGGCAAGGCAGGGCAGTACAGGGCCAGGTCCACGGCAGTGGCAGGGCAAAGCCAGGCCCATTGCCAATGCAACAGCCCACCCTACAAGGCTTCTACCACCTGGCCACTGCCGCAGCCCGGCCATCGCTGTAAGCCTCACCCCCAACCCTGGCTGCAGCCGCCTGACCTCCTAGCGTGGTCACTCTCCTACCGTTCCAGCATGCTGCAGTCTCCGTCACTGCCACCCACCCTCAGCGAGGCAAGCCGTGGTGTCTTAGGCTCCAGGCGTCTCCTCCTCCTCCTGGCACAGAGCAGCTGGGCGGGCAAAGCCACAAAAGCCTAGAGGAAGATGCGAGGGGTGGTAGCATTAAGAGCCTCAACTTAACACCCTTCCCTGGCCCTGCCGCTGCCCTGGCCCTTCCCATCTTCAGGCCTTACCAAAGCCCTACCCTGGTCCTGACCCTGCCCTGGCCTGGTCCTGACCCTGTCCCCCTACCCCAGAGAAGTGGAAGGGCAGAGTCAGGGAAGGGCTGGGGCAAATAAGGGACAGGACACATCCAAATCCAAGAAAACGCCAGGGCCATGACAGAGCCAGGGCGAGTCCTTGGCAGGGCCACGTTCCAGGCCAGGGCCAGGAAAGGGTCAAGGCAGGGTCACTGTATGGCCACGGTCCAGGTCAAAGCCAGAGCAGTGGCAGGGTCAGGCCTGCATAAGGGCAGGACCAGGGCCAGGGCTGTGCCAGGACAGAACAAGCGCAGAGCAAGGCAGGACCAGAGCCAGGCATTAGAGAGAGTAGGGCAAATGCCAAGGCAAGGCCAGGGCAGTGCCAGGGCTGAGGCAAGGTCAGGGAAGGTCCAGGGCTGACTCAGTGCTAGAACCAAGACAAGAGCAAAGGCCGGGGCAGATCTAGGGCACAAGCAAGGCAGGCTAGGGCAGGGCAATAGCAAGACCAGACAACGGCAGGGCCAGCCCAGGATAGAACAGGGTACAGGCAGGGCAGGGCCAGGGCCACAGCTGTGGCAGGACAAGGACCAGGATCAGAGTCCAGGCCAGGGCAAGGGTATGGCCAGGGCAGAGGTAGGGCCAGAGGCAGGGTATAGGCAGGGCCAAGGCAGGTCCATTGCAGGGCCGGGGTTCAGACCAGGGCCGGGGCAGGGCCAGGGCCAGGGCCAGGACCAGGAGAGGGCAATGTCAGGAACACGGCCATAGCCAACTTAGCTAGAGCCAGGACAGGGACAGGGTCTGGGGTGGGGCCAGAATAGCATGCCAGGATAGGGCCAGGGCAAATTAGGGCCAGGACAGGGTCAGGAGGAGGGCTGGGCCAGGGTATGGCCTTAAGTAGCCAAGAGCCAGGTCCAGGGTCCATGCCAGTGCCAGCGCCGGCCCAGGGCAGGGGCAGGGCCATGGCCAGGTCTGGGACAAGGCTGGGGCAGGGTCAAGTTCTCGCTCAGGGTAAGCACAAGACCAGAGCAGAGCCAGGGAAGGGGCAGGGCCATGGTAGGGCCAGGAGAGGGACGGGCGAAGGCAGAGCAAGATTAAATCAGGGACAGGATCCCTTCAAATCCACTTCAGGGCCAGGGTCTTGCCCTGAAGTGGCACTGATGCATAATTAGATATATGGGGGAAAATTAGAAACTGAAATGCAAATGTAAATTGTGAGTATACTCAGTCATGTAGCTGAAACCTTAAATTATGTGGTAAAAGACTATATTTTTAATACATTTAATGGGAAAATAAAATATTGGAAAATTTAAAAAGAAGTATATATTCACAGTGTATACCTGGAGAAAAACCATTGAGAGATCTAAATGCAAATTATAAAACCACAAAATCCGTAGGAAAATCTCTCAGAGATCAAAAGGACTACATAGCAAAAAAAAAAAAAAAGAAAAGAAAAAAAGATATAACAATAATCAAAAGACCGTGGGAAAATTATTTACCTATATCATAGAAATGGACAAATATTCTTATTGTATGTACAGGGCTACATAAATAAAAGAAATCGCTGGTTCTGAAAGGATCCCTCCGCGTCCAAAAGACCACAGGGTCGCGGTCAGGGGAGTTCTTCCAAGGATTCCGGGTCGCGCAGTCCCCTGTGGACGGCTTTGACCAACATTCTGGGGCGTGTACCTGGACGACTCGCCGAGGACTCTGGGGAGTGTAGTCCACTGCCGGGATGCGAAGCGGAGGGTCGCAGAGCCACGGGTCGCGCCGAGGATTCTGGGTAGCGTAATCCCGGCCGCGCAGAGGCTTCTGCGTAGCGTAGCCCGGGCGGCGCCGAGCGGTCCAAATCCCTGGGCGTCACCGAGCTGGGAGGTGGGTAGTCCACCGTCGGTGACCTCACCTCCTCCGTTCGCCGTCAGCCGCCTTGGTGAGTCGCGCTCCTGCGGGTCCCTCTCTCCAGCCCGCCCTTCCTGCGCAGGAAGAAGGGCCGGGAAGGCCTGGGACGCCAGGGCGCTGCTGGGGCCGTCGCGCGCCCTTCCTCAGGCCCGGCGTCTCCATGTTCTGGGGAGGGGCGGAGACCCAGGCCGCGCCTTGGAGTGGGCTGTGGTGCTGCGGCTCGCCGAGCGCCCCGGGTCTGGGCCGCTACTCAGTCTCCGTCCCCGGTTGCGTGTAGTGGTTAGGCGGTTAGGCAGCCAGGATTTCACAGGGGCGCCGAGCAACCCAGGTCTCCGTGTGCCAGGGTCGCCGCTCCTCGAGTGGGGACGGGCCAGCGGCCTAGGTAGCTGCCACGGGGGTCGTTTGGCTGGAGGTGGTGGGGGACTCGGCCACAGACTGGGTCCACCGGTTGGGTGGGGCTTACAGCCCAGAGACTGATGGACTAGGTCCGACTCGGGTTCCCTCCGACTCTTGATGCTCCAGACTTTGTTGTGGGAGGCGGGACCGGGGACGACTTCGCCCGCGTGTTTTGGGGAAGGGGCGCTGCTTTGGGTTGGGGGCAGCCCGCCTTGGGACTATCTTCCTTGGGTGGGAGGGTAGGCCGGGACCAGATGTCCTGGCACGGGCACTTCTAGACGTGTGTGTGGGGGCTCTGCGTGGGGCAGCGTCCGCGGGAGGTGAGGTAGCTGTGGGGACCCAGGTGGCCTCTTCCCTGGAGCCCTGCTAATGATGGCAAAATATATTTAAAGAGGTTTATTCTGAGTCAGTGTGAGTGACTGTGGCCCAGGTTATTCAGTCTCAAGAGGTCCTGAGAAAGTGCCCGAGGTGGTCGGCTTGCAGGTTAATCTTATACAATCCAGGGAGACAGGAATTTCAGGTAAAATCATAAATCAGCCTGAGCACTGTGGGAGGTCAGGAGTTCCAGAGCAGCCTGGGCGGCACAGCGAGACACCCTGTCTCTATGTGAAATTAGAAAAAAAAAAAATTAGCAGAGCGTAGTGTCCCATGCCTGTGGTCTCAGCTACTTCGGTGGCCCAGTCAGTTGAGTCCGGGAGGTGGAGGCTGTAACGAGCTATGTTGGCTGCACTGCATGCCAGCCTGGGCAACACAGCGAGATCCTGCCTCAGAAAATCATAAATCAATGTGAGAAAGATACACATGGGTTCCTCCCAAAAATCCAGTATCTCCAAACGGGTTTACACCTCATGGGGGCACTTAGGTATTCTTTAGTGGACAATTGGTTGAGAGACTTAAGCTGTTGCCTAAAGACTGGAATCAGAAGTATGCCAGAGTTAAGGGGATTGCATAGATGAAAGTTCTTGTTATGTAGATGAAGCCTCTTAGTTGGCAGCACACAAAATAGATGGTAAATGTATGTTTTCAGTTATTTTTGTTTCTTTGTTTGTTTTTGTTTTTTTGAGAGAGAGTCTTGCTCTGTCGCCCAGGCTAGAGTGCAGTGGCGTGATCTCAGCTCACTGCCACTACCACCTCCCCGGTTTGAGCAGTTCTCCTGCCTCAGCCTCCTGAGTAGCTGGGACTACAGATGCCCACCACCACGCCTGGCTGATTTTTGTATTTTTAGTAGAGATGGGGTTTCACCATGTTGCTCAGGCTGGTCTTGACCTCGTGACCTCAGGTGATCCACCTGCCTCGGCCTCCCAGAGTGCTGGGATTGCAGGTGTGAGCCACCATGCGTCAAACTGGCTGTCTCTTCCAGCCTAGGAAAGGCTTAGAACGAAGGAGATCTGGCTACATTAGTGGAGATTTGCTACAGATGCAAATTTTCCCACTAAAGGCAGCTTTGCGGGGCTATCCATTTCAGTATGTTGCGCCTGTGGCAGCCACTTCAAAACTTGTCAAAGAAGTATATTTTGGGCTAAAATAAATTCCTTCAGCATCTGCTGTCATGTGATGCTGTACCAGAGTCAGGTTGGAAAGTGAGCCACATTATATAAGAGTAATAAAACTCATCTGATTAGATTTTATGGTTTCTAGGACAGGACTCCCCAAGCCCCATATATACGCATTTGGGCAAGGGAAAAAAGGTGAGTTTCATCCTCACCAGGTTGGTAGGGCTTCCTTGGTTAGTGGAGTGGGAGTAACAGCAACCATTGGGCCCAGCAGTTTTTTTAAATGCCTCTGGGGCTGTGGACTGGCCAAATAACTGATTTTAATCATTTCATTATGGAAAAATTGTAAGCAGAACCCCATGGTAGAGAGACCCATCAGTCAAGATATACCTCATGACCTTGCAAGCTAATCTAGCTTGACCCAGATCCCCTCCTAACCTGTGCAGATTCATTGAGAAATGTCAGAGCCCTGCCTACTGGTTAAGACATAACCCTTTACAGTGAGAACTGAAACCCAGGCTCTATCACTTTCTTGGCTGTGTTGCTTTGAGAAAGGTATTTAAATGTTTTGTGCCTGTTTCATCATCTGAAATTGGTGGGTAATAGTCACTTCATAGAACATTTGTGAAGATTGAATGCAGAAAAATTTGTGCCATGCCTGGAACCGTCCCTGGCATATATTAAATTCTCAATGTGTTAAATATTATAATGAATATCAACACTTCCTTATTCTGGAAGCACCGACAGGATAAGCTGTGTTTAGTGTAAGCATCGTTTCAGGACAGGCTCTGTTGTGATGCCCACACTCGGAATCTGTTCCCAGGAACCTGCCTACAATGGTTTTCTTCTCTGGAAGACTTTGGGTCCTTTTTTTTAACAAGAAGAGGCTCTACCCTGGTACTGAGGATTTCCAAGGCCACCTTTGAGGATCACAGAGCTAATTTTAGAACTATTTTAGTCCCCAGCTCCTCTTCCTCCACTCCCATGTTACCCATGAGAGGACTGCCTGCAGGGTAAGGGAGGACAGCCCAACCCCAGGTGGGGACTTCTTATGTATTGCCTTCCTGCAGTGCCTTCTCTGCCCTAAACCATCATGGGTTTCCTTTGCTAATGTCTGACATCTTGTGCCCTACACTGTCCCGTCTGAGGCTCAGAACCTCTCAGCTGGTTCTCCTCGTGGGGAAGGTTCCCCAGATCTGATGCCCTCATTCAGGGCACTTCCATCATTGTCCCTACATTTCTTCTCTCAGTGCTTTATTCAGGCTGCTGCATTCATGGTGCAGACCAGGTCTTGTAAAAAATTATTCTGTCAGCATGTGCTGAGCCATTGTCCTGTCCCAGGGACAGGGCTTTATAGTCATTGCCATATTCATCTCTTCAACCAGTGTGGAAGTTAAGAATTGGAATCCCCATTTCCCAGACTAAGAAGTAGTGTGTTAATCAGTTGAAATAATTTTCACGACTGAGCATGGTGGCTCACACCTGTAATCCCAGCACTTTGGGAGGCTAAGGTCGGCAGGTCACCTGAGCTCAGGAGTTCGAGACCTGCCTGGCCAACATGGTGAAACCTCGTCTCTACTAAAAATACAGAAATTAGCCAGGCATGGTGGCTCACGCCGGTAATCCCAACTACTCTGGAGGCTGAAGCAAGAGAATTGCTTGAATCCAGGAGATGGAGGTTGCAGTGAGCAGAGAACATGCCACTGCACTACAGCCTGGGGGACACTGAGACTCTGTCTCAAAAAATAATAATTTTTACTTTATGTAACATATCTGGGATCAAGTGGACTGGGTTGTGGAGCAAGCTGGGATTTTGGGGGTTTCTGTTAAGAATTAGCTTCACTGAGGTATAATTGAGACAAAATTTCTCACATTTTAAGTTCTAGTTAATGAGTTTTAAGAAATGTATATAGTGAAGTCTTGATCTTCAAATCAACATATGAACATTTTTCATCCCCAAAAATGTAGGAGCTGTTTTTTAATCTTAGGAAAATTTTAATGAAATGTATGTGGAGGAGCTAAATGTTTCAAGTTTGCCTTATGTTCATATCTAATTTATTGGTAACTAATTTAAACCACTTTCTTCTGGCTCTCAGTTTCTGTTCCTACTGGATATTAAGTCCCACAGATGTCAACAGATGGCAGGAGTGAGATCAAACAGTTTGCAGTGTTCTCCACTCACACCCTGGAAATGAAGGTTTCCTCTGTTTTTCCTCTCCAAATTATCTTGGAAGGGATATTCAATTTTTTTTTTTCAAATTTACAATGAAAAATATTGAAGAAGGAACTAAAGTAGAGAGAATATATAACAAATCTCTCTGTTCCCTACTTGCACCTTAACACTTTGCTCTTCTTACTTCATCCAACCCCCTCCCCACCCCACGCTTTCTGTTTTCAGGATAGAGCATCTTGAAGCCAATCCAAGACACCATTTTATCTGTAAATTTACTGCAGCTGCTTCTCTGAGGACTATTTTTGTTGTTATTGTTTTGCTTTTTAACATAACTAGAGTACCAGAATCACACTCAACAAAATTAGCAATTTATTAATTTCACCCATTATCCAGTTTATGCGGAAATTGTCCAGGTCTCAAAAATTTCTCCTCACAATTCAGATTTCACACTCAGGTTCATTAAGATGGGAAGCATGAGAGAAGAAACATCTAGAAACCAGCTCAGTAGTGCCCCCTGTCTGTTTTACTTCTCTCTTTGTGATCTAGGTAAAGGAAGTTTCCCTACCTTGGCAAACTACCCATCTGCTTGCTTAGGTGCTGAGGCTTGTTCATGCTTTCCTTGTCATGGCTTTTTCCTCCGCTTCCTCCTTCTGCCTGCCAGGCTCATCTCCTAATTCTACTTCTCCACTGTCTTTTGCCTCTCTGCCCATGAGGACAAATAATGATCACAGCCACTTACCTAATTGCCTGGCCCTAGTTCTGGTCCCAACTATAATCAGAAATGTGGATTCTGAAATGGCAGTGAGGAGCTATGTGGACTATATCTCCAGTAAAACACCGTAACTTGTAATTTAGAAAACCAAAAACAACCATTTAAACTACACAGAATTTGTCTTAAGACCACTCAGGAATTTAGAGAAACATTTATTCAGAAAAATCAACCGAGCCTTTCTGAGAACAGTGAGAGTCTGTAACATTTGACACACAAACTGCTACCCTCCCCACCCCCATTTTGGTCCGCTCTGAGAGAAACTCCACTATGGGCTGTGAAAATGACAAGATGGAACCCTCTCCCTCTCCAGTTCTCAGTCTATTGTGACAGTTTATCCCTGAGAGAGGCATGATGCCACTATTCTTAACTTCTCTCCCCCCGCCAGTCCTGTGTTCCTGAAGCTGGTTTCATGTAAGCGTAGTTGTGAAGTGTGGGTAGGGACCTCCTTGAATTTATTCTTGGAGTTTGTTGAGTGTGCTGGCCTTGTAGATTCATGTCTGTCTTCAAATTTTGAAGTGTTGGCCATTATTTCTTCAGTAATCTATCAGCATCTTCTCCTAGACACCCATATATATGTCCAGTTAATGGTGCCTTATAACTCTCTTGGCTCTGTTTACTTTATGTCATTGTTTTCTCTTCCTGCTTCTCTGTCTCTGTAATTTCTTCCCTGTATGTTTACTGATTATTTTTTTTTTGCCTGCTCATCTGCTGTTAAACCCCTCTACTGAATTTTTCAGTTACTATGTTTTCAGGTCCAGAATTTTCGTTTGCTTCCTTTTTGTAATCTCTGTTGATATTTTTATTTTGTTCATATATATTTTCCTGATTTCCTTTTCTCTATATGTGTTTACATGAGTTTTTGAGAATATTTTAGACAGTCTAAAATCTGTCTAGTATGCCTGAAGCTTATGTTTCTCCAGGGAAGGTTTGCATCACTTTATTTTCTTCCACTATTGGTCCATGTTTTCTGAGTTGTTTTTGTTGTTGTTGTTGTTGTTGTTAGAAATTAGGCATTGTGGGAAAAAACAACCTCCTTTTCCAATTTTTGCAGACTGACTCTTTTCCCGGGAGGATTTTTGCTATTACCTTGGCATTGGTTCTAAGCTTTGGTATCAGTCTGAGGAGAAGGTTTAAGATTTTCTCAGGCCTTTTTTGAGCATGGATCTTACCTTTGCTTGTGGCTTTTTCCATTTGCTCATAGGCAACTGCTTTTAAATACTTATTTGTCCCAAGAGTCTCTCCTCTGGGCCCTTGATGGTCTGTTGCATGTCTCTACCCATAATATCTTGCCCCAGGCATCTGCTTTTCAGTCTGTCTGCATCTTTGCCAAGCATGATCCAGTGCTTTTCCTCCCTAAGGTGTGAGATCCTCAAAACAGAGAGAGCAGTCCCTCAGGCAGCCTCCAACAGCTTAGAACCTTGTAAGAAAGGTCTACTCTGCTTTCTCGGATTTGAGGGAAGGAAGTGGAAACTGGGATGCTGCTTTAGAAGCTCTGTTGTATTCTGCACCTGTAATTTTTTGCCCCAGGGATCTATAGGCAAGTTCACCATGAGATTTTTCCGTTAGGCAGCACTTGGACAGGATAGAACACTGGGAATAAGGAGTATTGGGTTGCAAATATGACTGTCTCCTGTTTTGTTTTTGTTGTTGTTGTTGTTGTTGTTTTCCTGAGACTGTGTCTTGCTCTGTTGCCCAGGCTGGAGTGACAAAGCTCATTGCAGCCTCAACCTCTTGGGCTCAAGCCAGGAGTAGCTAGGACTACAGGCACGTGCCACCACACATGGCTAATATTTATATTTTTTGTAGAGACAAGCCTTTGCCATGTTGCCCAGGCTGGTCTTGAACTCCTGGGATCAAGCGATCCACATGCATCAGCCTCCCAAAGTGCTGGGATTACAGGAAAGCCACTGTGCCCAGCCAACTGCCTCCTGTTTCTAATGTGGCTTTTTCTTGATTGGGCAGTTTCTTGAATACTGGGGACTTTTGAGTATTTTCAAATGAAGTTTGTTCCTATAAGATTATTTTAGGCAATTTTTTGGTAAGCATAGAATTAGCAATATGATTAATGCTTTTTCTGTAAACTAGTATTCTGAAAAATCTCAAATGGGTAGCAAAATTGGGAGAATGGTAATATGAATCCCCATGTTGCCTTCATCCAGATTCGATAAATTTTAAAACCATAGATAGTTTTGTTAGATTTATCCCTTCCCCCTGTTTATGTGCCAAAGTATTTTAAACAAATCCAGATGTCTTGTTATTTTACCCATATATATTTGGTCTCTGAGAGGATTTTTAATCAATGTTGAGGTGTAACTTGGGTACCATAAGAAGCACTGCTTTTAACTGTATACTTTAATGAGTTTTGACACAGGTCACTTATCACCTCAATCAAGATACAGAACATTTCAACAGAGTTCTCATGTGCCCTTATATGTAATCACTCTAGAGGAAAATAGTCAAGAATTCTCACCAAAATATGGACAAGTAGCATCCAGCAATGCATGAAAAGGATGATATATTCTAGCCAAATGGAGTTTGTGCCTAAAAAACCAACGATAGGGTGAACATAGAGTAAGCTACCTGTGGAGATATTTAACTTTTTTTTTTTTTTTTTTTTTTTTTTTTTGAGACGGAGTCTTGCTCTGTCCCCAGGCTGGAGTGCGGTGGCGTGATCTCCGCTCACTGCAAGCTCCGCCTCGTGGGTTCACACCATTCTCCTGCCCCAGACTCCCGAGTAGCTGGGTCTACAGGCACCTGCCACCATGCCCTGCTAATTTTTTTTTTTTTCTTTGAGACTGAGTCTCTGTCGCCCAGGCTGGAGTGCAGTGGCACAATCTCTGCTGACTGCAAGCTCCGCCTCCCAGGTTCACACCATTCTCCTGCCTTAGCCTCCTGAGTAGCTGGGACTACAGGCGCCCTCCACCACTCCCGGCTATTTTTTTTTTTTTTTTTTTTGAGACAGAGTCTCGCTCTGTCACCCAGGCTGGAGTGCAGTGGCGCGATCTCCGCTCACTGCAAGCTCCACCTGCTCCTGGGTTCACGCCGTTCTCCTGCCTCAGCCTCCCTAGAAGCTGGGACTACAGGTGCCTGCCACCACGCCCAGCTAATTTTTTTGTATTTTTAGTAGAGAGGGGGTTTCACCGTGTTAGCCAGGATGGTCAGGATGGTGACCTCATGATCCACCCGCCTCCGCCTCCCAAAGTTCTAGGATTATAGGCGTGAGCCACCGACCGCACTGAGCCCGGCGGAGATATTTTACCTTTTATCTGTGGTTCTCAGCTCAGGAAGGAAAGGAAAGGCAGCTTCTTGCATGAATCAGCTTTCAGCTTAATATTTTTCTTTTGGCAGAGTGGTTTGAGTTCCCACGTTTTTATTTTCCTTTCACTGCTTTCAGGGAGCAAAAGAGAAAAACCTACATGAGTATCTTAATGCAGAAAAATATTTGATAACATTTCACACCTATTCAGGGTAAAAATTCTCAGCAGATGAGGAATAGAAAGAATTTCCCTTAATAAAACAAAGGTTATGTGTGACAGCCTGGCTGCAATCATCATATTTAATGGTGAAGTGTGTTCACACTAAGATCAGGAACAAGCATTAATGTTGATTCTCATCACTCTTTAGCATTATCTTAGAATATCAAGGTAATTTGTTAAGGTATTAAAAAGGAATAAAAGGCATAAACGTTGAAATAGAACAAGAAAAACTTTTTATTCACAGATGTGAGTGTGTACATGGAAGAATCTGTAGTTAAACAACTAGATACTAGTAACACACAGTTTAGGAACTTGAGAAAATAAGGTCAGTATTTTTAAAGAGCACTTGTATTTCTGTAACCTAGCAGCAAACAGTTAAAAAATGAAATACATATTTATACTACCACCAAAAACAAAATGTTTAAACTTCTAAGACTGAATGTAGGAGAATATCTTTGTGACTTTGGAATAGGTAAAGATAGCACAGATGAGACATGCAAGGCTGTAAACTATTTAAGTGTACAGAAACAACAAAAATAAATGTTATAAATCGCCTTTCAACTGCCATCAGAAGAAGAAATTTCACTGCTTTTCTTCTCTAACTGCGTGTAAACCAAAAAGTATCAGAATCAAGTACCAATTTAGATGTTTTTATTATTATTATTATTATTATACTTTAAGTTCTAGTGTACATGTGCATAATGTGCAGTTTTGTTACATATGTATACTTGTGCCATGTTGGTGTGCTGTACCCATCAACTCGTCATTTACATCAGGTATAACTCCCAATGCAATCCCTCCCCCCTCCCCATAATAGGCCCCTGTGTGTGATGTTCCCCTTCCCGAGTCCAAGTGATCTCATTGTTCAGTTCCCACCTATGAGTGAGAACATGCGGTGTTTGCTTTTCTGTTCTTGCAATAGTTTGCTGAGAATAATGGTTTCCAGCTGCATCCATGTCCCTACAAAGGACATGAACTCATCCTTTTTTATGGCTGCATAGTATTCCATGGTGTATATGTGCCACATTTTCTTCATCCAGTCTGTCACTGATGGACATTTGGGTTGATTCCAAGTCTTTGCTATTGTGAATAGTGCCACAATGAACATACGTGTGCATGTGTCTTTATAGCAGCATGATTTATAATCCTTTGGGTATATACCCAGTAATGAGATGGCTGGGTCATATGGTACTTCTAGTTCTAGAACCTTGAGGAATCACCATACTGTTTTCCATAATGGTTGAACTAGTTTACAATCCCACCAACAGTGTAAAAGTGTTCCTATTTCTCCACATCCTCTCCAGCACCTGTTGTTTCCTGACTTTTTAATGATTGCCATTCTAACTGGTGTGAGATGGTATCTCATTGTGGTTTTGATTTGCATTTCTCTGATGACCAGTGATGATGAGCATTTTTTCATGTGTCTGTTGGCTGTATGAATGTCTTCTTTTGAGAAATGTCTGTTCATATCCCTTGCCCACTTTTTGATGGGGTTGTTTGTTTTTTTCTTGTAAATTTGTTTGAGTTCTTTGTAGGTTCTGGATATTAGCCCTTTGACAGATGAGTAGATTACAAAAATTTTCTCCCATTCTGTAGGTTGCCTGTTCACTCTGATGGTAGCTTATTTTGCTGTGCAGAAGCTCTTTAGTTTAATATAGATCCCATTTGTCAATTTTGGCTTTTGTTGCCGTTGCTTTTGGTGTTTTAGACATGAAGTCCTTGCCCATGCCTATGTCCTGAATGGTACTACGTAGGTTTTCTTCTAGGGTTTTTATGGTATTAGGTCTAACATTTAAGTCTCTAATCCATTTTGAATTAATTTCGTATAAGGAGTAAGGAAAGGATCCAGTTTCAGCTTTCTACTTATGGCTAGCCAATTTTCCCAGCACTGTTTATTAAGTAGGGAATCCTTTCCCCATTTCTTGTTTTTCTCGGGTTTGTCAAAGATCAGATGGCTGTAGATGTGTGGTATTATTTCTGAGGACTCTGTTGTGTTCAATTGGTCTATATCTCTGTTTTGGTACCAGTACCACGCTGTTTTGGTTACTGTAGCCTTGTAGTATAGTTTGAAGTCAGGTAGCGTGATGCCTCCAGCTTTGTTCTTTTGACTTAGGATTTGTCTTGGCAATGTGGGCTCTTTTTTGGTTCCATATGAACTTTAAAGCAGTTTTTTCCAATTCTGTGAAGAAAGTCAATATTAATGGGGATGGCATTGAATCTATAAATTACCTTGGGCAGTATGGCCATTTTCACAATATTGATTCTTCCTATCCATGAGCATGGTATGTTCTTCCATTTGTTTGTGTTCTCTTTTATTTCACTGAGCAGTGGTTTGTAGTTCTCCTTGAAGAGGTCCTTTACATCCCTTTTAAGTTGGATTCCTAGGTATTTTATTCTCTTCGAAGCAATTGTGAATGGAAGTTCATTCATGATTTGACTCTCTGTTCGTCTGTTACTGGTATATAAGAATGCTTGTGATTTTTGCACATTGATTTTGTATCCTGAGACTTTGCTGAAGTTGCTTATCAGCTTAAGGAGATTTTGGGCTGAGACGATGGGGTTTTCTAAATATACAATCATGTCATCTACAAACAGGGATAATTTGACTTCTTCTTTTCCTAACTGAATACCCTTGATTTCTTTCTCTTGCCTGATTGCCCTAGCCAGAACTTCCAACACTATGTTGAATAGGAGTGGTGAGAGAGGGCATCCCTGTCTTGTGCCAGTTTTCAAAGGGAATGCTTCCAGTTTTTGCCCATTCAGTATGATATTGGCTGTGGGTTTGTCATAAATAGCTCTTATTATTTTGAGATACATTCCATCAATACCGAATTTATTGAGAGTTTTTAGCATGAGGGGATGTTGAATTTTGTCAAAGGCCTTTTCTACATCTATTGAGATAATCATGTGGTTTTTTTCTTTGGTTCTGTTTATATGTTGGATTACATGTATTGATTTGCATATGTTGAACCAGCCTTGCATCTTAGGGATGAAGCCCACTTGATTATGGTGGATAAGCTTTTTGATGTGCTAATAGATGTTTATTTTGCCAAGGTTGAGCACATGCCCCAGAGAGAGGTCAGTGGCTTTCCCCAAAGATGAGTTTGAGAGCTTCATTGTTTAAAAGGGAAAAGTAGGCTGGAGGGGAAAGAGGGAGGGTATGGTAATCCACCTGTGGCAAGAGAAAAGGAGCAGGTAGGAGAATAATCAGTTATGTATTCATCTCACACTCAGTAAATTAGCACTTTATGTAAGATAAGGTGTGCATAGAGCAGCTACTATGGAGATACTTAACCTTTTATCTGTAGCTATCTCCTTTGGAACAAAAGAAAAGGCAGCTTCTTACATGCTTTCCTTTTGGCATAGTGGACTGGGGTCCCTAGTTTTATTTTCCTTTCATAACACCGTAGTATTTGTTCACTTCTTCTGTCTCAAAGTTGCTGGCCAGTGGATGTATGCTGTGTTCATCATAATCACCACGATAGCATCTTTGTTCCTTCACATTTCCTTCTTTTCACCCTTGTATGTCTGTTTTTACTTTGAATTTTTTTTTTATCAAAACATTCACTTAAAAAGTATAGTGAGTACTCTAATGAAATCATTGTACCCACCACTTTAATTTACAATTAATTCTTTTCCTGTATTTCTACTGGAATTATTTTCCAAAAATTCAGAGAAAATAGTACAATGAACCCAGTACACATTATTCAGTTCTAAAAATTATCAAGTGTGGCCAATAATGCTCAATTGACTTTTGAGGGTGAGAAGGGGTGTTTAAGCACATCCAGACATCATTTTCACTCATGAATGTTCTGAAAGTTTGTATACAAGGAAGGGCTCATGCTTTTAAAACCCAAAATATTTTTATAACAACAAAATCAATGTTTGATAATCTAATATCCAATTAGTGTTCAGATTTCACTGGCTGCTAAAACTCCTCACGTATTCTTTGTTGCAATCAGGATCCAAATTGCATTGGATCACTCACTGCCTTAGATTGACCACATGTCTGAGGACTTTTATTCTTGAAGGCTCACACTCCCCATGCTATTAATTTGTTACAGGCTTTGGTGTTGTACAGTACTTAATAACTGCCAATGCCATCTGCCTGTGGCCTTCTTAAGTTTGTCTGCCCCTGTGATTATCCTGACTTTAAACCCAGGTAGACGGAGGCTAGAAGAGGCAGACAGCTTTTGTGTGTTCTGTCCAATGCAAAGAACACCTGCAACTCTGAGCCCTAACCTTAAACTCAAGACCTCATCTGCAGGTGTTGCACATCCTTTTAGCCCCTCAGTGATGTAAGCAACAAACCTCACCCAGCTCCTGGGACACAGGGTCTTCACTCCCAGATGAGCTTGTCCTGGATTTGCAGGGAGCCTGGCTCCCTAGACCTTTTGGCCAGACCCCCACAGGGGGATTGTGCAGATGTGCTCTCCCCAGATCCCCAGTTGGTATTGGAATCAGGCCTGTGTCACATGTGGGGAGGGCAGCTGCACCCAGCCACCCTTTGACTTCTCTCCTCCCACAGATCAGCCATCTGCAAGCTTCCCTTCTCCATGGAGAGCAGGAAGACAGTCATGGGACCCCAGGGAGCCAGGAGACAGGTGAGACTTCCCAGAACTGTCCTTCTTGCTGTCACAGGATAGGCTCATTTCCTTCACTGGCCCTAGCAGTCACATTGTTAGCACAGGACCAAGGCCAGCACCGCTCCTGGGGAGTGATCTGTCTTTCCTGGCGTCCTCCAGCAAGTGACTGGCCTGTGGGTGTCACTTATCAAGTAGTGATCTGTGTACAACACCCAGGGAGCATTTACAGCCAAAGACAGGAATCTCCACACTCAGGTGTCCAGTGATGATGTTGGGTTGGTGTCAATGAAAGGTAGGGCAGAGAGGGAGGTCACAAAGGCCTCCAGTGGGAGGGGCTCCCTGGGCAGTTGCGAGAGATGTGGCAAGTACAGGAGATGGGGAAGAGGCAGAAGTGTGCTCAATCTCAGGCCGCCACTGGGCAGACTGCTCAACTGCAGGGACGAAGGGTTTTAGCAGTCAACGTTCTCACAGACGGCTGGTGGATGAATCCAGGTCCTAGGAGAAGCAGATCCCAAGATGCAATGAGATGGGCTGGGCTCATGTTAGAGGAAAGGCCTGCAAGAGAGAAAAGGGGATGACTGGAGCCTCATCAGACTCCAGTGAGGAGAGGGGGATAAAATTGCGTGGAAGTATCGGAGACCAAGTACAGCCTTGGGAGGCTCAGCCAGGCCAGCAGGTCTTCAAGCCATAGTGGGCCATCAGAGGAGCGCCTGGATCGGAAGGGGCTTGCCTTGATGTCCTTAAAATGCATGGCCACTGCCTGGAACAGCTGCGAGAAGCATGGCCTAGATGTGGGTGCAGGAGTGGACTGTGGTCCTTTAGGCTCCCAACTCAGAAGTCTGCCAGGTGCTGGCTTGGGGTGGCCACAGCTGATTTTCTGTGTGTTCTAGTGGAGGTGCAGAGTCACACAGGGCACCTGAATATCTCTGGTTTGGCAGACAGCATGTTGGATGGTTAGATGGGCTTTCAGCATTACCAAACTGGGAGATTGCACCTACAGCCCTGGATCGGCCACGTCTCTGAGGAGCAGTCACTGCCCTGTGCCGAGCCTGCATTGTCAGTTGGCCACAGATGCCCAAGCTCACCAGGGTCCTCACGGTTTGACAGTGTCGGATTGCCACCTCCCATAGCTCTGCCACTTCCTGCAGACTCCTCACAGCGTGGCCTAAACTGCTGAGATAGCTCCCACCTACCTCCCTCATTGGCCCCTGTCATCTGATTATTCCTAAAGACTGCTGGCTACCTCTGACCCTCCTGAGGACAGAGGCCTGGATGCCAGCCTGAGGAGCCCAACTTGGTCTTTAAGCTGTCTGGGGTTTTCTTGGTTTTTCTTTTGGGTTTTTTGGGGGGATGGTGGTCAGGGTCTCACTGTTGCCCAGGCTAAGTGCAGTGGCACAATAATAGCTCACTGCAGCCTTGACCTCCCAGGCTCAAACAGTGCTCACACCTCAGCCTCCCAACTAGCTGGGACTACAGGCACTTGCCACCATGCTCAACTAATTTTTTATTTTTGTGTATGTGGAGTTGGGGTCTCGCTATTTTGCCCAGGTTGGTCTCAAACTCCTGGATGCAAGCAATCCTGCATCAGCCTCCCAAAGTGCTAGGATTATAGGCATGAGCCAGCATGCCCAGCCTGCCTGGATTTTGAGGATCTTTACAGTAGGTGTGACATGATAGATCAGTGCTGGGGGAAATAGGGATTGACAGTTAAGGGTCAAAGGAGAGGCTTTCTGACTCATGAGTCTAGTAGTCTGATGAGCTTCACGAATTGATTATTTATTTATGAGACAGAGTCTTGCTCTGTCGCCTAGGCTGGAGTGGTGTGGCACAATCTCAGCTCACTGTAACCTCCTCCCAGGTTCAAGCGATTCTCCTGCCTCAGCCTCCCAAGCACCTGAGATTACAGCCATGCACCACCACACCTGGCTAATTTTTATATTTTTAGTAGAGACAGGGTTTCACTGTGTTGGCCAGGCTGGTCTCAAACTCCTGGCCTCAAGTCATCCGCCCGCCTCAGCCTCTCAGAGTGCTGGGATTACAGGCACAAGCCACCGTGCCTGGCCACAAATGGAATTTAAATTCATCAGGCACCTACAGAGATGCCAAACTGGTCACGTGCGTAGTTGCAGAACAGATGTACTGTGAGAAGGGCTCTTTCAAAAGTGCTCCATCCACTAATTCAGATGTGCTCAGACTGCCCTATACAGCACTGGATTTTTGGTAGAAATCAGATCTAACCTGGATCTGAATTCTGGGATCCTGCAGTGGAGATTTACATTTTCCAGCGCAGGTCCCAAATGATCGGTTGTCATTTTATCAGAAGATCCATGAGAGCTGTGTCTTGCTCATTTAGAAATTCATGGAGTATCTAACTCAGAACATGGCTCAGGGTACCGTAAAACTTTAGTAATGTGTTATTTACTGTTCATATGTTTGTAGGAAACACTGTTACTTAATTTTTTGAGTTTCCCTCTTCTCCCTGCCTAGGTTTAAAGCTCCATGCAGTTGAAACTCTCTGTGCTTCTAGGAAGCCCCATTAAGACTACCTAGCACCATAAATACTGGGGCCAGGCAGAGACGGAGGTCTTGGAACTCCAGGCACAGGTGGCAGAACCTGGAATCCTCCAACTGCCTGAGTGCAACACTGTCCCTGGTGAGCATGCCTGGGTTTTGTGTTACAGGCTTTCTTGGCATTTGGGGATGTCACTGTGGATTTCACCCAGAAGGATTGGAGGCTGCTGAATCCTGCTCAGAGAGCCCTGTACAGGGAGGTGACACTGGAGAACTACAGCCACCTGGTCTCACTAGGTAAGCGTGGCTTCCCTCGAGCCTAACATTTGACCTGTGGCGCCTCTGATGTTGCCATAGGGTTAGGTTCAGAGACAAGAATGTTGTTTTCTCTATTCCCCTGAGGAAGGTCTACCTTTGGTAAAGTTTCATACTGACTGCCACTGGGCACCTGCAGGCCTCTTTCCCCACCCTGCGGCTCCCCCTGGGGGTTTGTACTCTGAGCATGGTAGACAGGGTCCTCCTGAGCCTTCCCCCTCTGAGTCTCCCTCCCTTCCTGCCCTGGGTGGCTCCAGCAAATGGCCCCTGGAGCCTACAACCAGGAGTCACCTTATGGTTTTTTTCCCTGTGAGCAGGAATTCTCCATCCTAAACCAGAACTCATCAGGTGGCTAGGGCAAGGGGAAGCGCCCTGGGGAGAAGAGAGAAGATGCCGGCCAGGCCCCCGTGCAGGTGAGGGGATAGACAGGGCAGACAGAGCACAAGGCACTCAGCCTTTCAGGAGGGAGGAGGCTTCTCTGAGGCCAGGGGACCTGGAAGCTGTTCTGGCCTCCTTGGCTGCTCTTCAGACCACCTGGCCCTGCCTGCCTTTCAGTCCTTGCTGAGTGAGGGGTTCTCTTGGGGCCCCTGGACTCCTTCTCCCAGGAAGCCTCCTTTCCCCCTACTTGCTAGGCTTCTTTCTCCCACTCAGTCTCCTCATTTGTGACTTTCCTCGTGACTGCCCGACTGCAAGCCTAAGTCTGTTGCCCCTTCCTGATACTGTCAGGGTATTCCTATGTAGCTTCTTTTTGTTTTGTTTTGTTTTTTATTTATTTTTCCGTATAAGTAAATATAAATTTTTTGACATAATTTGGATCTCATTCTTCTATATACTGATTTTCTTTTTTTTTTAAATTTAAGTTCTGGGGTACATGTGCACAACATGCAGGTTTCTTACATAGGTATACATGTGCCATATTGGTTTGCTACACCCATCAACTCATCATTTACATTAGGTATTTCTCCTAATGCTATCCCTCCCCCTGCCCCCCAACCCCCAACATTCCCCAGTGTATAATGTTCCCATCCCTGTGTCCATGTGTTCTCATGGTTCAACTCCTACTTATGAGTGGGAACATACAGCGTTTGATTTTTCACTTCTTATGTGACTCTGCTGAGAAAGATGGTTTCCAGTTTCATCCATGTTCCTGCAAAGGACATGAACTCATCCTTTTTTATAGCCACATAGTATTCCATGGTATATATGTGCCACATTTTCTTTATCTGGTCTATCATTGATAGGCATTTGGGTTAGTTCCAAGACTTTGCTATTGTGAACAGTGCTGCAATAAACATACATGTGCCTGTGTCTTTATACTAGAATGATTTATAATCCTTTGGGTATATACCCAGTAACGGGATTGCTGGGTCAAATGATATTTCTAGTTCTAGATCCTTGAGGAATCGCCACACTGTCTTCCACAATGGTTGAACTAATTTACACTCCCGCTGACAGTGTAAAAGCGTTCCTATTTCTCCACATCCTCTCCATCACCTGTTGTTTCCTGACTTTTTAATGATTGCCATTCTAACTGGCATGAGATGGTATCTCATTATGGTTTTGATTTGCATTTCTCTAATGACCAGTGATGATGAGCATATTTTCTAAGTTTGTTGGCTGCATAAATGTCTTCTTTTGAGAAGTGTCTGTTCATATCCATTGCCCATTTTTTGATGGGGTTTTTTTTTTTTTTTGTAAATTTGTTTAAGTTCTATTTTAGCTTCTTAAAACCTCTGTCCATTATTCTTCTTCAATTCCCATAGCTTTTTTCCTTGTCTTTTAATGTTTTAAGCAGTACTACTGTTGCCAGAGGTCACTTCACCTTCCTCCTTCCCCCATTTCCCCCAGAAGTACTGCCTGAGTGGGGCTGTGGTCTAGAATTGTGCACTCTCTTAAGTCCCCTTAGTCACTGCAGTGGTTCATCAGGACTCATGATGATGATGATGATGATCAGGACTCATGATGATGATGATGATCAGGACTCGATGATGATGATGATCAGGACTCATGATGATGATGATGATGATGATGATCAGACTCATGATGATGATGATGATGCTCAGGACTCATGATGATGATGATGATCAGGACTCATGATGATGATGATGATCAGGACTCATGATGATGATGATCAGGACTCATGATGATGATGATGATGATGATCAGGACTCATGATGATTATGATGATGATGATCAGGACTCAATGATGATGATGAGGACTCATGATGATGATGATCAGGACTCATGATGATTATGATGATGATCAGGACTCATGATGATGATGATGATGATGATCAGGACTCGATGATGATGATGATGATGATGATGACTCACGATGATGATCAGGACACATTATGATGATGATCAGGAATCATGATGATGATGATGATCAGGACTCATGATGATGATGATGATGATGATGATCAGGACTCACGATGATGATGATCAGGACTCGATGATGATCAGGACTAATGATGATGGGGATGATGATCAGGACTGATGATGATGATCAGGACTCATGATGATGATGATGATGATGATGATATGATCAGGACTCATGATGATGATGATCAGGACTCAATGATGATGATGAGGACTCATGATGATGATGATGATCAGGACTCATGATGATGATGATCAGGACTCGATGATGATGATGATGATCAGAACTCATGATGATGATGATCAGGACTCATGATGATGATGAGGACTCAAGATGATGATGATGATGATCAGGACACATGATGATGATCAGGAATCATGATGATGATGATCAGGACTCATGATGATCATGATGATGATCAGGACTCGATGATGATGATGATCAGGACTCATGATGATGATGATGATCAGGACTCATGATGATGATTAACACTGATGATGATGATGATCAGGACTCATGATGATGATGATGATCAGGACTCATGATGATGATGATGATCAGGACTCATGATGATGATGATGATGATCAGGACTCATGATGATGATGATGATGATCAGGACTCGATGATGATCAGGACTCATGATGATGATGAGAAGCAGGACTCGATGATGATGATGATCATGACTCGATGATGATGATGATGATGAGGACTCGATGATGATGATGATCAGGACTCATGATGATGATGATCAACACATGATGATGATGATGATGATGATCAGGACTCATGATGATGATGATAAGCAGGACTCGATGATGATTTTGATCAGGACTCATGATGATGATGATGAGGATGATCAGGACTCATGATGATGATGATGATGATCAGGACTCATGATGATGTTGATGATCAGGACTCATGATGATCAGGACTCGATGATGATGATGAGGACTTGATGATGATCAGGACTCATGATGATGATGATCAGGACTTATGATGATGATGATGATCAGGACTCATGATGATGATGATGATGATGATCAGGACTCATGATGATGATGGTGATGATCAGGACTCGATGATGATGATGATCAGGACTCATGATGATGATCAGGACCCACGATGATGATGATGATGAGGAGGAGGAGGAGGACTCATGATGATGATGATTATCAGGACTCATGAGGATGATGATGATCAGGACTCGATGATGATGATGATGATGATCAGGACTCATGATGATGATGATGATCAGGACTCATGATGATGATGATGATGATCATGACTCATGATGTTGATGATGATGATCAGGACTGATGATGATGATGATCAGGTCTCATGATGATGATGATGATTAGGACTCATGATGATGATGATGATTATCAGGACTCATGAGTCCTGATCATGAGGATGATGATTATCAGTACTGATGATGATGATGATGATGATGATCATGACTCATGATGATGATGATCAGGACTCATGATGATGATGATGATCAGCACTCGATGATGATGATCAGGACTCATGATGATGATGATGATCAGGACTGATGATGATGAGGACTCATGATGATGATGATCAGGACTCATGATGATGATTAACATTGATGATGATGATGATCAGGACTCATGATGATGATGATCAGGACTCATGATGATGATGATCAGGACTCGAAGATGATGATCAGGACTCATGATGATGAAGATGATGATGATGACCAGTACTCCATGATGATCAGGACTCATGATGATGATGATGATGATAATGATCAGGACTCATGATGATGATGATGAGGACTCATGATGATGATGATCAGGACTCGATGATGATCAGGACTCATGATGATGATGATGATCAAGACTCATGATGATGATGATGATGATCAGGACTCATGATGATGATGATGATCAGGACTCATGATGATGATGATCAGGACTCGAAGATGATGATCAGGACTCATGATGATGAAGATGATGATGATGACCAGTACTCCATGATGATCAGGACTCATGATGATGATGAAGATGATGATCAGGACTCATGATGATGATGATGATGCTCAGGACTCATTATGATGATGATGATGATTAGGACTCATGATGATGATGATCAGGACTCAATGATGATGATCAGGACTCATGATGATGAGGATGATGATGATCAGGACTGATGATGATGATGATCAGGACTCGATGATGATGATCAGGACTCATGATGATGATGATCAGGACTCATGATGATGATCAGGACTCGATGATGATCAGGACTCATGATGATGATGATCAGGAATCATGATGATGATGATGATCAGGACTCATGATGATGATGATGATCAGGACTCATGATGATGATGATCAGGACTTGAAGATGATGATCAGGACTCATGATGATGAAGATGATGATGATGACCAGTACTCCATGATGATCAGGACTCATGATGATGATGAAGATGATGATCAGGACTCATGATGATGATGATGATGCTCAGGACTCATTATGATGATGATGATGATTAGGACTCATGATGATGATGATCAGGACTCAATGATGATGATCAGGACTCATGATGATGAGGATGATGATGATCAGGACTGATGATGATGATGATCAGGACTCGATGATGATGATCAGGACTCATGATGATGATGATCAGGATTCATGATGATGATCAGGACTCGATGATGATCAGGACTCATGATGATGATGATCAGGAATCATGATGATGATGATGATGATGATGATCAGGACTCATGATGATGATGATGATCAGGACTCGATGATGGTGATGATGGTCAGGACTCGATGATGATGATGATGCTCAGGACTCATGATGATGATGATGATGATCAGGACTCATGATGATGATGATGATCAGGACTCATGATGATGATGATTAGGACTCATGATGATGATGAGGACTCAAGATGATGAGGATGATGATCAGGACACATGATGATGATGGTCAGGCATCATGATGATGATGATGATCAGGACTCATGATGATGATGATGATGATGATCAGGACTCATGATGATGATGATGATCAGGACTTATGATGATGATGAGGACTCAAGATGATGAGGATGATGATCAGGACACATGATGATGATGATCAGGAATCATGATGATGATGATGATCAGGACTCATGATGATGATGATGATCAGGACTCATGATGATGATGATGATGATCAGGACTCATGAAGATGATGATGCTCAGGACTCGTGATGATGATGATGATGATCAAGACTGATGATGATGATGCTCAGGACTCTTGATGATGATGATGATCAGGACTTATGATGATGATGATGATCAGGACTCATGATGATCATGATGATCAGGACTCATGATGATGATCAGGACCCACGATGATGATGATGATGATGATGAGGAGGACTCATGATGATGATGATGATTATCAGGACTCATGATGATGATGATCAGGACTCGATGATGATGATGATGATGATCAGGACTCATGATGATGATGATGATCAGGACTCATGATGATGATGATGATCAGGACTCATGAAGATGATGATGATGATCAGGACTCATGATGTTGATGATGATGATCAGGACTGATAATGATGATGATCAAGACTCATGATGATGATGATGATTAGGACTCATGATGATGATGATGATTATCAGGACTCATGAGTCCTGATCATGAAGATGATGATGATTATCAGTACTGATGATGATGATGATGATGATGATCAGGACTTATGATAATGATGATGATGATGATCAGGACTCATGATGATGATGATGATGATGATCAGGACTCGATGATGATGATGATCAGGACTCAATGATGATGATGAGGACTCATGATGATGATGATGATCAGGACTCATGATGATTATGATGATCAGGACTCATGATGATGATGATGATGATCAGGACTCATAATGATGATGATCAGGACTCATGATGATGATGATGAGGACTCAAGATGATGAGGATGATGATCAGGACTCGATGATGATGATGATGATCAGGAATCATGATGATGATGATCAGGACTCATGATGATGATGATGATGATCAGGACTCATGATGATGATGATGATGATCAGGACTCGATGATGATGATGATCAGGACTCGATGATGATGAGGACTCAAGATGATGAGTATGATGATCAGGACACATGATGATGATCAGGAATCATGATGATGATGATGATCAGGACTCATAATGATGATGATGATGATCAGGACTCGATGATGATGATGATGATGATGATCAGGACTCACGATGATGATGATGATCAGGACTCGATGATGATCAGGACTAATGATGATGGGGATGATGATCAGGACTGATGATGATGATGATCAGGACTCATGATGATGATGATGATGATGATGATCAGGACTCATGATGATGATGATGATATGATCAGGAGTCATGATGATGATGATCAGGACTCGATGATGATGAGGACTCATGATGATGATGATGATCAGGACTCATGATGATGATGATGATCAGGACTCGATGATGATGATGATGATCAGAACTCATGATGATGATGATCAGGACTCATGATGATGATGAGGACTCAAGATGATGATGATGATGATCAGGACACATGATGATGATGATCAGGAATCATGATGATGATGATCAGGACTCATGATGATGATGATGATGATCAGGACTCGATGATGATGATGATCAGGACTCATGATGATGATGATGATCAGGACTCATGATGATGATGATTAACACTGATGATGATGATGATCAGGACTCATGATGATGATCAGGACTCATGATGATGATGATGATCAGGACTCATGATGTTGATGATGATGATCAGGACTGATGATGATGATGATCAGGACTCAATGATGATGATGATGATTAGGACTCATGATGATGATGATGATTATCAGGACTCATGAGTCCTGATCATGAGGATGATGATGATTATCAGTACTGATGATGATGATGATGATCAGGACTCATGATGATGATGATGATGATGATGATGATGATCAGGACTCATGATGATGATGATGATCAGGACTCGATGATGATCAGGACTCATGATGATGATGAGAAGCAGGACTCGATGATGATGATGATCATGACTCATGATGATGATGATGATGATGAGGACTCGATGATGATGATGATGATCAGGACTCATGATGATGACGATCAACACATGATGATGATGATGATGATGATGATCAGGACTCATGATGATGATGATAAGCAGGACTCCATGATGATTTTGATCAGGACTCATGATGATGATGATGAGGATGATCAGGACTCATGATGATGATGATGATGATCCGGACTCATGATGATGTTGATGATGATCAGGACTCATGATGATGATCAGGACTCATCATGATGATGGTGATGAGGACTCGATGATGATGATGATCAGGACTCATGATGATGATGATGATCAGGACTTATGATGATGATGATGATGATCAGGACTCATGATGATGATGATGATGATCAGGACTCATGATGATGATGGTGATGATCAGGACTCATGATGATGATCAGGACCCACGATGATGATGATGATGAGGAGGAGGAGGAGGACTCATGATGATGATGATTATCAGGACTCATGAGGATGATGATGATCAGGACTCGATGATGATGATGATGATCAGGACTCATGATGATGATGATGATCAGGACTCATGATGATGATGATGATGATCATGACTCATGATGTTGATGATGATGATCAGGACTGATGATGATGATGATCAGGTCTCATGATGATGATGATGATTAGGACTCATGATGATGATGATGATCATCAGGACTCATGAGTCCTGATCACGAGGATGATGATTATCAGTACTGATGATGATGATGATGATGATGATCAGGACTGATGATGATGATGATGATGATGATGATGATGATCAGGACTCATGATGATGAGGATGATGATCAGGACTCAATGATGATGATGATCAGGACTCATGATGATGATGATAAGCAGGACTCGATGATGATGATGATCATGACTCATGATGATGTTGATGAGGACTCAATGATGATGATGATCAGGACTCATGATGATGATGATGATCAGCACTCGATGATGATCAGGACTCATGATGATGATGATGATGATCAGGACTGATGATGAGGACTCATGATGATGATGATGATGATCAGGACTCATGATGATGATTAACGATGATGATGATGATCAGGACTCATGATGATGATGATCAGGACTCATGATGATGATGATGATCAGGACTCAAAGATGATGATCAGGACTCATGATGATGAAGATGATGATGATGACCAGTACTCCATGATGATCAGGACTCATGATGATGATGATGATGATAATGATCAGGACTCATGATGATGATGATGAGGACTCATGATGATGATGATCAGGACTCGATGATGATCAGGACTCATGATGATGATGATCAAGACTCATGATGATGATGATGATGATCATCAGGACTCATGATGATGATGATGATCAGGACTCATGATGATGATGATGATCACGACTCGATGATGATGATCAGGACTCATGATGATGATTATCAGGACTCATGATGATGATGCAGATGATGATCAGGACTCATGATGATGATGAAGATGATGATCAGGACTCATGATGATGATGATGATGATCAGGACTCATGATGATGATGGTGATTAGGACTCATGATGATGATGATCAGGACTCAATGATGATGATCAGGACTCATGATGATGAGGATGATGATGATCAGGACTGATGATGGTGATCAGGACTCGATGATGATGATCAGGACTCATGATGATGATGATCAGAACTCATGATGTTGATGATGATCAGGACTCATGATGATGATGATGATGATGATGATCAGGACTCATGATGATGATGATGATCAGGACTCATGATGATGATGATGATGATCAGGACTCATGATGTTGATGATGATGATCAGGACTCATGATGATGATGATCAGGTCTCATGATGATGATGATGATTAGGACTCATGATGATGATGATGATTATCAGGACTCATGAGTCCTGATCACGAGGATGATGATTATCAGTACTGATGATGATGATGATGATGATGATCAGGAATCATGATGATGATGATGATGATGATGATCAGGACTCAGGATGATGAGGATGATGATCAGGACTCAATGATGATGATGATCAGGACTCATGATGATGATGATAAGCAGGACTCGATGATGATGATGATCATGACTCATGATGATGATGATGATGAGGACTCGATGATGATGATGATCAGGACTCATGATGATGATGATGATCAGCACTCGATGATGATGATCAGGACTCGATGATGATGATCAGGACTGATGATGATGAGGACTCATGATGATGATGATGATGATCAGGACTCATGATGATGATTAACGATGATGATGATGATCAGGACTCATGATGATGATGATCAGGACTCATGATGATGATGATGATCAGGACTCGAAGATGATGATCAGGACTCATGATGATGAAGATGATGATGATGACCAGTACTCCATGATGATCAGGACTCATGATGATGATGATGATGATAATGATCAGGACTCATGATGATGATGATGAGGACTCATGATGATGATGATCAGGACTCGATGATGATCAGGACTCATGATGATGATGATGATCAAGACTCATGATGACGATGATGATGATCATCAGGACTCATGATGATGATGATGATCAGGACTCATGATGATGATGATGATCACGACTCGATGATGATGATCAGGACTCATGATGATGATGATTATCAGGACTCATGATGATGATGCAGATGATGATCAGGACTCATGATGATGATGATGATCAGGACTCATGATGATGATGGTGATTAGGACTCATGATGATGATGATCAGGACTCAATGATGATGATCAGGACTCATGATGATGAGGATGATGATGATCAGGACTGATGATGATGATGATCAGGACTCGATGATGATGATCAGGACTCATGATGATGATGATCAGAACTCATGATGTTGATGATGATCAGGACTCATGATGATGATGATGATGATGATCAGGACTCATGATGATGATGACGATCAGGACTCGATGATGATGATGCTCAGGACTCATGATGATGATGATGATCAGGACTCATGATGATGATGATCAGGAATGATGATGATGATCAGGACTGATGATGATGATGATCAGGACTCATGATGATGATGATGATCAGGACTCATGATGATGATGATGATGATCAGCACTCATGATGATGATGATCAGGACTCGATGATGATGATGATCAGGACTCATGATGATGATCAGGACTCATGATGATGATGATGATCAGGACTCGATGATGATGATGATCAGGACTCATGATGATGATGATGATGAGGACTCATGATGATGATGATCAGGACTCATGATGATGATGATGATGATGATGATCAGGACTCATGATGATGATGATGATCAGGACTCATGATGATCATGATAATCAGGACTCATGATGATGATGATGATGATGATCAGGACTCATGATGATGATGATGATCAGGACTCATGATGGTGATGATGATGATCAGGACTCATGATGATCATGATAATGATGATCATCAGGACTCGATGATGATGATGATGATGATTCTTGCCTCGACGACGATGATGATGATGATTCTTGCCTCTAGGGTGGACTTGTTCTCTCTTGGAGCAGTTTTAGTTCACAGTTAGGCCCTGTTTTCCTCTCTTCTCTTTTCATTCTAGTTCACTGGCTTCCCTCACTCCTCACAGTGAGACCACAGGAGACTGCTAAAAAGTGATGTTAAGTTTTCTGCTTATGACAATGATAAATTTAGTTTTCTCTGTCTTGTTTTGTGTCAGTTTCAGGGTCATCTGTTTCTATTGACCTTTATATCCTATTTAGTGAATGTGTGGACAGATTTAGCCTTACTTAGCTGCAGTTCTCCTCGAGTACTTAGAAGTCTCTTTATGTCTTGTTTAAGAAACCCTTCGTAGATCAAGTTTATAAAGATACAAAGATTTAAAGATATAAAGTTTTGTTTTGTTTTGTTTTGAGACGGAGTTTCACTCTTGTAACCCAGACTGGAGTGCAGTGACACGATCTTGGCTCCCTGGAACCTCCGCCTCCCAGGTTCAAGCAATTCTCCTGTCTTAGCTTTCTGAGTAGCTGGGATTACATGTGCTCACCACCACCCCTGGTTAATTTTTTTTTGTATTTTTACTTGAGATGGGTTTCATCATGTTGGCCAGGGTGGTTTTGAACTCCTGACCTCAGGTGATCCACCCGCCTCGGCCTCCCAAAGTGCTGGGATTACAGACATGAGCCACCATGCTTGGCCAATTATATATAAAAATTTTTGTTGTTGTTGCTTAACTCTTCTGTGTCTTTACAGATTTTTTTTAGGGAGGGCAGTTTGAACTATCCAATACTTGAAAAGATGGTTTTTACATCTTCTATGTTCATAGTGGATTGTTCTATATCTACTAAGTTTTGTAGGACCTACTTTATATATTTTAGCCTACTATTAAATACATGCAAGGTTAGAATTATTATAATTTTATTGGCTTACAGGGAATCTTGTGTCCTCTGTACTTTCACCCTCATCTCCCATTCCTGGATTATTTTGAAGCAAATCCTGGTCATCATATTTCATTTGTAAAACATAATAATAGTTACTATATTATTATCTATTTCATTTAATATTAATATTAGTTCTTAAGATATTTTTGGTGACTGTAATGCTCATTTAACTTTCCTTATTTCATGGCATGTATATTTTGAGTTTACATCCTATAATACTTTCTTTCTTCCAGCATTTTTTTGTGAAGCAAATGTTAAACAATTATATTTTGGTGGATACTAAAAAGTTGAAAGGCTTATAGAATGAACACCTGTCAGTCTACCACCTACAGTCAGCATTTAGCTCTGTGCTCCATATTCTTTATCACTTACTTATCCAGCTGTACATTGCTCTCTCCATAAGTCCATCTTCCTTTTGATGCTCTTTAATATTGGAGACATCATTATCCTTTACTGATAAACACTTCAGCATGCATATCAATAAGTAATATTATAATGTTTCTTTGTGGTTCTTCTTAGGACTTATGTAAGATGCATAAATCTTAAGTGTAACATTCAGTGAGCTTTGACATATGCATATCTTTATGTAATCTGGACCCCTATGACAACACATAACAATTACTTTCACCCCAGAAGTACTCTTATGCCTTTTTCCAGTCATTTCCTGCCCCCACATCCACCAGAGAAAATCACTATTTGGATTTTGTTCAATATGCCTTAATTTCACCTATCTTAGAACTTCTTGTAAGTGGAATTACACAGTATACTCTCTGTCAGAAAATTAGCAGGTTGATTTTTTTTTTTTATGGTTATTGTTATTGACTTTGTCCTGTTGTTTCCCAAAAAAGCAGGTTCATACAGACTGTGGAGTTCTTTCTCATTCCTTGCTTCCCACCACCCCATAAAAAATGTGGGGGCATCCACTGAGAAATTTGGAGCCGGTCTGTGTTTTCATGGGTATGAAGTCTCTGCTTTTGGATTTATGATCGGTGCCACTCCCTCAGTTTGCATAGGTGGGAAGAGACTCCTTTCTTAGTCATCTCAAATATCATAGAAATGACAAAATATCATAGACTGGGAGGCTTAAACAACAGACATTTATTTCTTACAGTTCTAGAATCTGGGAATTCCAAGATGAAGGTGCTGGCACCTTTGCTTCATTGTGAGGGTCCCCATCCTGGCTCGCAGGCTGCGACCTTCTTGCTGTGTCCTCTCATGGTCACCCCATGATCTCAACTAAACCTGTTTATCTCCCAACAACTCCACCTCCAAATACCATCACATTGGAGGTTAAGGCATCAACATATGAGTTTGGGGGGGATGCTAACGTTCAGTCCATTATCAACTCCCTTCTCTCGCCCCCATATTAATTGCTTGCTGATTTGTCTGTCAGTTAATTAAAATAAAAGGCTTCTTGTCTACCACTGACTTCTGAAAGTGTGAATGTTTAATGTAATGGGAGTACATGTTAGGATTTTATTTAACTCATAAGTGAGGTTACTGGCAGAATGACAAAGCTGGTTCAGTGCAGGTATGAGAAGATGGGGTGTATGTGGGTAGTGCCAAAATAACACCATTGTAAGTTACCCTGTAACTTTACAGAATCAGCAAACTTAACTCTCATTATCCGAGTGATCAGAAAAATTAGAAATTATACAGATGATGTAGGAAAGCTCATATAATCATATATGCGACAAGTTTTGGAGTACTTTTCCTGGACAACATGGCGAAATCCCATCTCTACAAAAAATACAAAAATTAGCCAGGCAGTGGCACCTGTGGCTTGACTACAGGCAGGCACCTGGAGTTCAGCTATTCGGGAAGTTAAGGTGAGAGGATCGTGTAAGCCTGGGAGGTCGAGGCTGCAGTGAACCATGATCATGCCACTGCACTCCAGCCTGGGCAACAGAGTGAGACCCTGTCTCAAAAAAACAAAAGTTTTTATCATAATGGGATTTTGAATTATATCAAATCCTTTTCTGTATCTGTTGAGATGATCATATGTCTTTTGGTCCTTCACTCTGTTGATGTGATGTATCACAAGTATTGATTTGTGTATGTTGAATCATGATTGCATACCTGGGATAAATCTCATTTGGTCATGGTGTATTATCTTTTCTGTGTTACTGGATTGGGTTTGCTAGTATTTTGTTGAGGATTTTTCCATTTAGTGTCATCAGGGATATTGGCCTGTAGTTCTCTGTTTTTGTTGTGTTCTTGTCTGTTTTTGGTATCAGGATAATGCTGGTCTTGTAGAATGAGTTAGGAAGAATTCCTCCCCGCCCCGCTTCAGGTTTTTGGAATAGTTTGAGAAGAATTGATGTTTGTTGTTCTCTATGAGTTTACTAGAATTAAGCAGTAAAGCAATTGGGTCCTAGGTTTTTCTTTGATAGAAGACTTTTCATTACTGATTCAGTCTCATTGTTGGTCTGTTCTCCAGGAATATATGCAGAACATGTCCTGCGGCCCAAGAATCTTGGACTTGCACATCAGAGGCAACAGCAACTACAATTTTCTGATCAAAGCTTCCAGAGTGACACAGCTGAAGGTCAAGAGAAAGAAAAAAGCTCTAAGCCCATGGCATTTTCCAGCCCACCCCTAAGACATGCAGTAAGCTCAAGGAGGAGGAACAGCGTAGTGGAAATAGAGTCTAGTCAAGGCCAGAGGGAAAATCCTACAGAAATAGACAAAGTATTGAAAGGAATAGAAAATTCAAGATGGGGAGCATTCAGGTGTGCAGAGCGTGGGCAAGACTTCAGCCAGAAGACGATAGTAATCATACACAAAAAAGCACATTCCAGGCAGAAACTTTTTACATGCAGGGAGTGTCACCAGGGCTTTAGAAATGAGTCAGCATTGCTCTTGCACCAGAAGACACACACAGGAGAGAAGTCCTATGTATGCAGTGAGTGTGGGCGAGGCTTCAGCCTCAAAGCAAATCTCAGACACCAGAGGACACACTCAGGAGAGAAGCCCTTCGCGTGCAGGCAGTGTGAGCAAAGTTTTAGCGTGAAAGGAAGTCTCCTCAGACACCAGAGAACACACTCAGGGGAGAAGCCTTTTGTGTGCAAGGATTGTGAGCGAAGCTTTAGCCAAAAGTCAACTCTTATCTACCACCGGAGAACACACTCAGGGGAGAAACCTTTCGTTTGTAGAGAATGTGGGCAAGGGTTTATTCAGAAGTCAACCCTCGTGAAACATCAGATCACACACTCAGAGGAGAAGCCTTTTGTGTGCAAGGACTGTGGACGAGGCTTTATCCTGAAGGGGTGGCCTGCCCCTCCACACCTGTGGGTGTTTCTCGTAAGGTGGAACGAGAGACTTGAGAAAAGAAATAAGACACAGAGACAAAGTATAGAGAAAGAAAAGCGGGGGCCCAGGGGACCGGCGCTCAGCTTACAGAGGACCCACGCCGGCCCCAGTCTCTGAGTTCCCTTAGTATTTATTGATAATTATCTTTACCATCTTAAAGACAGGGGAGTGGCAGGACAATAGGATCAAAGAAAAAAGAGGAAATCGGCAGTAAGACATATGAACAAAAACCTCTGTGACATGAATAAGTTCAAAGGACAATGCTGTGCCTTGAGATGCATATGTAAACATCTCCATAAACCTTTTGGCAGCATAGTTTCAGTCTATCACATGGGGAGAAACCTTAGACAATACCTAGCTTTCCTAGGCAGAGGTCCCTGCGACCTTTGGCCGTGTACGTGTCTCTGGGTAGTTGAAATTAAGAGAATGGTGATAACTTTTAACCAGCAAGCTACCTTCAGGCATTTGTTTAACAAAGACACATCCTGCACAGCCCAAAATCCATTAAACCTTGAGTCACCGCAACACATGTCTCTTGCAAAGGACAAGGTTGGGGGTAGGGTCACAGATTAACAGCATCACAAATACAGAACAAAATGGAGTCTCTTATGTCTACTTCTTTCTATATAGACACAGTAACAGGCTGATCTCTCTTCCTTTTCCCCACATATCCAAAAGTCAACCTTCACATTACACCAGAGGACACACTCAGAGGAGAAGCCTTATGGATGTCGGGAGTGTGGGCGAAGGTTTCGGGATAAGTCCTCGTATAACAAGCACCTGAGGGCACACTTGGGAGAGAAACGTTTTTTCTGCAGGGATTGTGGGCGAGGCTTTACCTTGAAGCCAAATCTCACCATACATCAGAGGACACACTCAGGAGAGAAACCCTTCATGTGCAAGCAGTGTGAGAAAAGTTTTAGTTTGAAGGCAAATCTTAGGCATCAGTGGACACACTCAGGGGAAAGGCCATTTAATTGCTAGGATTGTGGGCGAGGCTTCATCCTAAAGTCAACTCTCCTCTTCCACCAGAAGACACACTCGGGGGAGAAGCCTTTCATCTGTAGTGAATGTGGGCAAGGATTTATCTGGAAGTCAAACCTTGTGAAACACCAGCTTGCACATTCTGGCAAGCAGCCTTTTGTATGCAAGGAGTGTGGTCGAGGCTTCAACTGGAAGGGAAATCTCCTCACACACCAGAGGACACACTCAGGGGAGAAGCCCTTCGTGTGTAATGTGTGTGGACAAGGCTTCAGCTGGAAGAGAAGTCTCACCAGACACCACTGGCGGATACACTCCAAGAAGCCTTTTGTGTGCCAGGAGTGTAAGCGAGGCTATACCAGTAAGTCAGACCTCACTGTGCATGAAAGAATACACACAGGAGAGAGGCCTTATGAATGCCAAGAGTGTGGACGAAAGTTTAGCAATAAGTCATACTACAGTAAGCACTTAAAGAGACACTTACGTGAGAAGGGTTTTTGTACAGGGAGTGTGGGTGAGGCTTCATCTTGAAGCCATATCTCACCAGCCATCAGAGGACACACACAGGAGAGTAACTTTGCTTTGTTACAAGCTTCAGTTGAGGCTGCATAACTTGTTTGTGAAGATATAACAAAGGCAGACAGAATCCAGAGGGCCACAGAGAACCTGAATTCAACCCATGTGTCCCCAAGAGATTCGGAGAAAAGAGGTCAATGTTTAAGGAACAGAGATGCCAGTTGAGGGGAGGGCATTATTTAGGCTATTGGGGAAATATGGTCTCTTTCCAACTGAGCATATGTTCTTGTATTTGTGCCAGGCTGTTTTGTCTAAGGACTGCTCTTAGCCAGTGACTGCAGAGCAGGGATACCAAGGGAAGTCTGTTACTGACAATCTCCCCAACCTCCTTGGACTGCAGGCAATCTAGGACACCTCCACCAAACCTCTTCTTGCACTTTCCTTCCCTCTGGCTGCCCTCCCAGCCTTCCTTGGTTTGAATGTTTTGTCCCCTCCTTAATTTATGTTGAAACGCTACATAAACTGTTTACTGTTGAAACAGTGTGACAGTATTAGGAAGTGGGACCTTTGGGAAGTGATTAAGTCAAGTCATGAAGATAGAGTTTTTGTGAATGGGATCAAGTGCCCTTATGAAAAGGCTTGATAGAGGGAGTTTGTCCTGTGGCCCTTCTATTTTCTGCTCTGTGAGGACACAATGCTCCTCCCTTCCAAAAGATGCAGCATGAAGGCATCATCTTAGAAACAGACATGAGCCCTCAACAGACAATTGAACCTACTGATATTTTGATGATGAACTTCGCCTCCAGAACTCTGGGAAAATAAAGTCCTCTTTATACATTTCCTAGCCAGTGGTATTTTGTTATAACAGCTGAAATAGACTAAGTAACTGCTCCCCTCATCATTCTCTCACAATCATATCTTGAAATAAAATCTCTGTACATGCAGTCCCATCTTGGTCTTTGCAGAGAACTCCCTCCAACACAGTGATACCAAGAACAGTCTGACAAAACAGGTGGTAAAATAGGGATCTGGGGACCACTCACCTGCCTGGCAGGAGTAAAGCAGGTTGGCTAGTGGGGCACAGGTAGGTGGTTAGCTGCAAAATATTTCACAGGTGATTTCCTGAGAAAATGCTTCAATGATAGAGAATGCTGTGGCATGTGTGATGATGCAGGCCTTAGAAAATGTAGAGAAAGTGCCTACAAAGAGCGGAGTAGACTGATTATCGCTGATCTGCATTACCACCTGCAGAAGGACCTTGAGAAATTGAAGACGTCATTCAGCCATTAGCAAACAGTGGTTAAGTAAACCAGGACTCCTTGATGAGTGCTTACGAGGCCTTTATTTTCTTGGATAGAAGGCAGAATCATTGCCCAAATATGTAGGCTGAAGGCCTTGTAGTTACAGTGGCAGAGCTCTACAGATGTTGGAATGCTTAGCCAATGCATGTCTATTTTGTAGAGGTCAGACCCTTTGTGAGGAAAATCTGGGATCCTGAAAAATGATACAGGAACATCTCCATGGATGCCCAAGATTGCCTCTGCCATGCTCCCAGCCACAGACCATCTGAGTGTGTAGAAATGGCCCATCCTTCCTTATGAATAGCATTTCCACCATTCATTACCACAGAACCTTCACAATTAAGGCCAGCTTAATGCACATGTGCCCTACATAGCTGTACACAACCCCTGTCCAGCACAGGGAAGATACATGCAATATGCCTATCCTTTTGTAAACGGTATTTGTGATGCTTGCCCTTCAACTTCCATAACTTTCCTCATACTCATTTTGAGTTTCACTATACATTGTGGGTTCACCAGAATTCTGTGCTTCTCTTCCGTATTAAACACATTTACATCTGAGTAATCAGGGACACTGACAGCCCCAAGAGACACCACTGTCCATTTGGACCCAGAATTTGATTTGAATTCAGAAGACAACATCTTAGCATAAACAGCCAAGGAACCTGGTCAACGCATTTCCTGCTCAAGTTCCTTTTGAGCAGGAAAATGATCACACAGATGGGATTGGAAACATAAGGCAACTCATAGCTACTTTTTCCCTGTTTCTTACTCAACATGAAGTTAGTGCACTGGTAGAATGTGCATATGGAGAAGTGAAGTAAAACAGTTGAATTAGAGATTAGACACAGTGGTTCATGCCTATAATCCCAACACTTTCTGATGCCAAGTTGAGTGGATCGCTTGAGTGCAGGAGTTCAAGACCAGCCTGGCTAAAGTGGCAAAATCCCATCTCTACAAAAAACTAGCCAGGTGTGGTGGCACATGCCTGTAGTCCAAGCTACTTGGGAGGCTTAGATGGGAGGATCACCTGAGGCTGGGGAGTTGAGGCTGCAGTGAGCTGTGACCACACCACTGCACTCAAGTCTGGGCAACAGAGTGAGACCTTGTCTAAACAAAAACAAAAACAAAAAAAAAAAGGTTGAATTAGTTTCTGCAACATTTCTAACATTCTAAAAAAAAAAAACACATCCTAATAGGAGCAACAAAGTAGAAACTGTCATTTCACTGATTGTGCTGATTAAATGGGCAATGCACAATATAATGATGAACAGGAAAGCTTGACAAATACATATGCACACACACACACACACACATATATATAATATAATTATATAAATACATAATTATATTTGGGATTACACTTGTAACCCCAGCACTTTGGGAGGCCGAGGCAAGTGGATCACGAGGTCAGGAGATCAAGACCATCCTGGCTAACATGGTGAAACCTAGTCTCTACTAAAAATACAAAAAATTAGCCAGGTGTGGTGGCGGGTGCCTGTAGTCCCAGCTACTCGGGAAGCTGAGGCAGAATGGTGTGAACCCGGGAGGTGGGGCTTGCAGTGAGCCAAGATCGCGCCACTGCACTCCAGCCTGGGTGACAGAGTGAGACTCCATCTAAAAAAAAAAAAAAAAATTGCCAAGAACTACCCAGCATGTATCAGCAGAAAGTTGAGTCCCTAATATGACAGTATTCCTCAAGAAAATAAACTATTTACCTGGGGACAAACTGACTACATCAGCCACCTGCCAGCCTCTAAAAAACAGTGATTCAGCCTCACAGGGATAAATACCTGGATTTATTCCAAACATGGATTTGCCTTTCTAGTCCTGTAAGGCTCAGCCAGCACTATTACTCATGCCTGATCCAAAGACATGAAATACCAAGTAATATAACATCCAACCCAGGAGATTCACTTCATAGCAAAAATGCTATCGGAGTGTAAGAGTAGATAACAACTCTAAATATATATGTATCCAACAACAGAGCACTCAGATACATAAAGCAAATACTATAAAAAATAAAGATTCCAAGACAATAACTATTGAGAACTTCACTCCACTGTCAGCATTGGATCATCTAAACAGAAAAATCAACAAACATTGGATTTAAACTGCACTTTAAACCAAATGGACCTAACAGATATTTCAGAATCTTTTATCCAACAGCTATAGAACACACATTCTTCTCATCATCACATGGAACATTCTCCGGGGTAAACCTAATATATTAGGCCACAAAACAAGTCTCAACTTTTTTTTTTTTTTTAAAGACAGGGTCTCGCTCTGTCATCCAGGCAGGAGTGCAGTGCTGTTATCATAGCTCACTGCAGCCTTGAACTCTTGAGCTCAAATGATCCCCTCTTCAGCCTCCCAAGTAATAAGGACTACAGGTGCACACCACAATGCCTAGTTAATTTTCAACGTTTTGTAGAGACAGTGTCTCACTATGTTGCCCAGTCTTGTCTCAAACTCTGGGCCTCAAAGAATCCTCCCACTTGAGGAGCTTCAGATTCCCAAAACACCAGGATTACAGGCATGAGCCACCAAGCCTGGCCTCAACAAATTTTTAAAAATTGAGGCCTGTAATCCCAGAACTTTGGGACGCTGAGGCGGGCAGATCACAAGGTCAGGAGTTCAAGACCGTCCTGGCTAATATGGTGAAACCCCGTCTCTAGTAAAAATACAAAAAATTAGCTGGGCGTGGTGGCGGGCACCTGTAGTCCCAGCTACTCAGGAGACTGAGGCAGGAGAATGGCATGAACCCACGAGGTGGAGCTTGCAGTGAGCCAAGATCCGCCACTGCACTCCAGTGTGGGCGATAGAGCGAGATTCCATCTCAAAAAAAAAAAAAAAAAAATTTAAATCACATCTAGTATCTTCTCAGACAACAATGGAATAAAACTACGTATCAATAACAAGAGGAACTTTAGAAACTACAAATACATGGAAATTAACATATTCCTGAATGATGGTCAATGAAGAAATTAAGAAGGAAATAAAAACATTTCTTCAAGTAAAAAATGTTGGAAACACACATCTCAAAACCTATGGGATACAACAAAAGCATTGCCATGAGGGAAATTTGTAACAATTAATAACTAGAGTCAAAAAGCAGAAAGACTTCAAATAACCTAATGAGACACCTTAAAGAAAGAAAAACCAAACCCCAAATTAGTAAAAGGAAGACAGAATAAAGATCAGAGCAGAATAAAACAAAATAGAGACAAAATCTACAAGGAAACAATCACAGGGAAAGTTGTGTGTTTTTTTTGTTTGTTTGTTTTATTTTTTTTTAAGATAAAGAAAATCAATAAACCAGTAGCCAGACTAACCAACAATACAAAGAGGAAGCTCAAATAAATAAAATTAGAAATGAAAAAGAAAACATTACAACTGATTCCACAAAAATGCAAAGGATCATTAGAGACTCTTATAAGCAACTACACACTAACAAAGTGGAAAACCTAGAGGAAACGAATAAATTCCTAGATGCATTTTATATAACAAGATTGAATCATAAAGAAATACAGGCTATTCAAGACATGGTGGCTCCACTAGGTGATATGTTCTCTTAGCAGCTACCAGGGATCCCACCACCCACACTGGAGCTCCGGGGCCAGGCTTCACTTCTTCAGGCAGCACCAGATACTCTGAGACCTTCTAACAGTACCGGGTGAATGAGTTGGAGTCATCTTTCAAGGCTTGCTTAGCTTCTCTGGTGAGTGAGGACTATGTCAATGGCATTGATCAGGAAAACATTTAAACTGGTGTTGATCAGTATATCTAGGAGTTTCTGGATATTGCAACACAGGCAGAATGTTTTCCTACAGAAAACGATTGCAATTATTTGTCCAGACACCAGAGCAAGTTACCAAAGAGGATATCTCAGAACTAAGGAATGAATTACAACAGAAACACACACTGTCCAGAAGCACTTGACAAAGCTGAGGCATTGGCAACAGGGGCTGAAGGGCATCAAATGTGCAGCACAGAACACCAGCCAGCAGCCCTCAGGGCTCCTCCGTGTACCTCAAGCAGGCATCTGCCAACATCCCTGCACCCCAGAAGCTGACCTGAGCACAAAGGTCAAGGCCATCAGCCCAAGATTGGGCTGGTGTCTGAGGCCGCCCTGTGCAGACAGTTAGCCACAAATCCCTTCTCGTGAACTTGGGATTTTGAATGAAGGAGTTAGTTTTATGCTCCCACCTAAATTTTTTTCACTATTTTTATAAGCTGTTAATGTCTTAAGTACTTTACACAATGCCCAGAGCTTGAGTAAACCAAATTCTTTTTCTCTTTAGCACAGTTAAGACTGTCAGTGTGGTGACACTTATAGATTCTGTGTTTTTATGTTTGTATGACTTTTCATTTTTTTGTGTGTATTTCCTATTATTTGATCTGAGGGGAAAAAAATTGCAATAGCCTGAGAATCAGGGGATTAGGATTTTGGTTGTGGGCCTTTTATGATAATTACCCTTCAGTGGTAGTATAGAAAAATATGTAAATTTGCTGTTTCAAGACTTCAGAATACTTCAGAAGAGGAATCTAATGCAACCATGTTTGTAATGCGTCCAAAGCTCTTAGAATGGGGATTTTTTGTGTGAATAGGTCAGAATAGGATTAAGGTTTCCTGGGTTAGGGTAGTCACATTACGGTAGGATCCTTAGGTTGAGGCTGACTTTTATTCAGGGTAAGGTTATATTTTGTGTGGTGTTGGTTTACTTTTTTTTTTTTTTTTATAGGGAGGGACATAGTAGGATCAGTGATATGCTAAATTTTGTCATGTTCTGCAATAAGGAATCCATTTAAGTAATGGGGCAGACCCTGTTCTCAGTAACATGACAGTTGGGGCATAGGTGAAGTATGAGAGGCTAAAGCTTGCTCTGATTATCTTTTTTTGTTTTCAGTTTTGTTTGCTTATATTGTTTTTATTTTACATTTTGGGAAGAGAGAGATTTTCCATTAAGAAGATTTTTGCTGTGGAGTTGATTCCAAGGGACTGGGGTCTCAGGGTGGAGGTGGGCTTGCGGGTGCGATCCTTGGCTACTTAACCTCCACCAAGAGCATGCGGCGCCTCTGCCTTTGGGAAGATATTTTGCTCTCTCGTTCGTTCCACAGGCCACCTCAGATACTCTGTTGAATTGCTGTTAAGAAATACAAGCATTGTTTCAGGCTCTCATTGCGTGAGGTTTTCCAGTGTTTTATGCAGTCTTTTATTAGATTACATCTTTTTACACAGAACAAATGCTTCACTGTCATCTGAGCAGGGAGTACTCCTGTGGCTCAGTGTTTGGCTCACTTTGTTTTCTCCAGCCTTGAAGGTCCCTCCCACACACACTGACATCCATTCATCTCTTGATCTGACCTAGATGCCACCTGGTCCCTAAAGCCTCCCAGCACCTTTTCTGCTGCATCCCTAGGGCACAGGACTTTTATCTCTTCTATCGTCCTTTTTAGGTTCTCCCTTGTGGGTTAGTCATTTGTATCTGTCTCCCTGCCCATCACTAATTGTACACCCATAAATATTAGACATTATTCCCTTTGAATATACCAGGACCATATGTTATTTATCCTTATAAATGATAGCTATTACTCTGTTTTGTCTGTGTATATACAGTATCTGGCATTGAACCTGTGATTAATTGCCTGAGACCAATGAATCCCGTCTGTTAGAATGTATAGTTTAAACAAAGCTTTTAAAACCCACATTATATTACCTCAAGGTTGTTAGCCTAGTCATCTAATGGTGATTCAAAAATCTGATTAGCAGCTTTAGATTTCTTGATTAAAGACCTAAATAAACTAAGTTTTAGGCTTTTTTTTTTTTTTTTTTTTTTCTGAGATGGAGTCTCACTCTGTTGCCCAGGCTGGAGTGCGATGGCGCGATCTTGGCTCATTGCAACCTCCGTCCCTCCAGGTTTAAGCAATTCTCTGCCTCAGCCTCCAGAGTAGCTGGGATGACAGGCACGTGCCACCACGCCTGGCTAATTTTTTGTATTTTCAGTAGAGACGGGGTTTCACCATCTTGGCCAGGCTGATCTTGAAATCCTGACCTTGTGATCCACCCAACTTGGCCTCCCAAAGTGCTGGGATTACAGGCATGAGCCAACGCACTCGGCCTTTCTTTATTTTATTATTATTATTTTTTGAGACAGAGTCTCACACGGTTGCCAGGGCTGGAGTGCAATGATGCCATCTCGGCTCATTGCAATCTCAGCCTCCCAGGTTCAAGCAATTCTGCCTCAACCTCCTGAGTATCTGGGATTACAGGTGCCTGCCACTATGCCCAGCTAATTTTTTTTTTTTTCTATTTTTTAGTAGAGATGGGGTTTCACTGTGTTGGCCAGGCTGGTCTCAAACTCCTGACCGTGATCTGCCCATCTCAGCCTCCCAAAGTGTTGGGATTACAGGCCTGAGCCATCGCGCCTGGCCAGTTTTAGGCATTCTTTAAAAGGGGTTTTTAGTGAAAAGATTGGACACTATTCTCAGTGAACTATTTAGTGCTCAGTGAAAATATTTTGAATTAATGTATATACCAGTTATTGCCATTTCCCTATTTAATTCAGAAGTTTTTTTAAATAAATAGAAATTTTTCAATCTTGAAAAAAAAAAGGCATACAAAAACCTGAACAGACTAATAATAAGTAACGAGATTGAATCCATAATAAAAAGTCTCCCAAGAGTGAAAAATCTAGGACCAGATGGCATTGCTGCTACATTCAACTTCAAAAGAACAACTAACATTAATTCTCAAATTATTCCAAAAACATGAAGAGGCAGAAATTATTTCAAACTTAATCTATGAGACCAGCATTACTCTGATACCAAGGAAACAACAGCCAAAAAGTCCCTTACGAACATACAGTAAAAATCTTCAAGAGTACTAGCAAACTGAACCTAGCAACACATCAAAAAGATACCATGATCAATGGGCTCTACCTCAGGGATGCAAAAGAGGTTGAACATATGCAAATCAATAAATGTGATATATCACATCAACAGATTGAAAGACAAAACCTGTGATCTTCTCAATAGATGCAGGAAAAGCATTTGATATAAGTTAACATTCCGTCCTGATAAAAACTGTCAACAAATTAGGCATAGAAAAAACATACCTCAACATAATATAGGCCACATATTACAAACCCACAGCTAACATCATAATGAATAGGGGAAAGCTGAAAGTCTTTCCTCTAAGAACTGAAACATGAATCAAATGCCTACTTTCACCTCTCTTATTAACATAGTAGTGGAAGTCTTAGAATCAAGCAAGATAAAGAAATAGGCATCCAAATTGGAAAACAGAAAGGCAAATTATACCTCTTTACAGACAAGATGATCTTAAATATAGAACATTCTAAAGACTTCACCAAAAAACTTAGAATAAACAAATTCAATAAAGTGACAAAAAAAAAAAAGGCAAGATAAATTAGTACAGCCATTATGGAAAATGATACGGAGGTTCTTTTTAAAACTACAAATCGAACTGCCATACAATGAAGCAATCCTACAACTTGGTATCTATTCAAAGGAAAGGAAATCAGGCGGGGTATGGTGGCTCATGCCTATAATCCCAGCACTTTGGGAGGCTGAGGCTGGTGGAACACTTGAGGTCAAGAGTTCGAGACCAGCCTGGCCAACATGGTGAAACCCTGTCTCTACTAAAAATACAAAAATTAGCCAGATGTGGTGACACACACCTGTAATCCCAGCTACTTGGGAGGCTGAGGCAGGAAAATCATTTGAACCTGGGAGGCTGAGGTTGCAGTGAGCCAAGATCGTGCCACTGCACTCCAGCCTGAGTGACAGAGCAAGACTCCTTCTCAAGAAAAAAAAAAAGAAATCAGTATACCAAAGGAATACATGCACCCTAATATTTATTGTAGTAGCACTGTTCACAATAGCCAAAACATGGAATCAACCTAAGTATCCATCAGTGGATGAATGAATAAAATATCCTATATATACACAGTGGAATATTATTCAGCCATAAAAACATAATTAAATCCTGTTATTCTACACCAAAATGGATGGAACTGGAGGTCATTATGTTAAGTGAAATAAGCCAGGGACAGAAACACAAGCATCACATATTCTTACTCATATGTAGGAGACAAGAAAGTTGATCTCATGGAGGTAGAAAGTAAAATGATGGTTACCAGAGGTTGGGAACAGGGCAGGCCTAGGGGAATGAAAAGTCATTGGTTAATGCATGGGAACATAGAGTTAGATGGAAGGAATATGTTCTAGTGTTTGATAGCACAGTAGGTTGGCTATAGTTAACACCAATATATTGTATATGTCATAATAGCTAAAAAAGAAGATTTGAAATGTTCCCAACACAAAAACAGTAAACGTAGACAAAAACAGCCTAAGTACTCTGATTTAATCATTTCGTATTGTATGTATACATTCCAATATCACATGTACTTCATAAATATGTATCATTATTATGTATCAATAAAACTTTTAAAGGAAACTATTATGCTAAACAAAGAAACCAGACATAAAATACCTCAAATTGTATGAGTTTACTTACTAAATTTCCAGAAAGGCAAATCTTAAAAATAGAAAGTATATTAGTTGTTGCCTAGGGGTGGGAAGGTCAGATGAAGAATGACTACAAAGTGAACTTTTGGGAGTGAAGGAAGTTCTCTAAACTAAATTATGATGATCACTGCACAACTGTATGAACTAAAACTCATCAAACTGAATACTTTCCATGGTTAAATTTCAAAGTATGTTAATTATACCTTAATAAAATGTTATTTTTAAAAAAGGATTAGGCCAGGCACAGTGGCTTACGCCTGTAATCCCAGCACTTTGGGAGGCCAATGCGGGCGAATCACTTGAGCTCAGGAGTTCAAGACCAGCCTGGTCAACATGGCGAAACCATATCTCTACTAAAAATACAAAAATTAGCTGGGCATGGTGGTGCACGCCTATAGTTCTAGCTACTTGGGAGGCTGAGGTATGAGAATCGCTTGAACTTGGAAGATGGAGGTTGCAGTGAGCCAAGATGGTGCCACTGCACTCCAGCCTGGGTGACAAAGCGAGGCCCTGTCTCAAATAAATAAGTTAATTAATTTAAAAGGATTATACTCCATGACCAAGTGGGATTTATTCCTGGAATGCAAGGATAATTGAGTATACAAAAATCAATCAATGCAATATACTACATTAACAAATTGAAGGGAGAAAACCACATAAACATCTCCATTGATGCAAGAAAATCATTTGACAGAATTCAACACCTCTTTATGATTAAAAAAAATTCAATAAACTAGGAATAAAAGGAAACTATGTCATGGGAAGGTAGTTTCTGTAAAGGAAACATAATAAAGGCCATCTATAAAAACCCACAGCTCACATCATCCTTACAGTGAAAGACGAAAGTTTTTCCTCTAGGAGCAGGAACAAGGCAGGAATGTTCGCTTTTATCTCTTCTATTCAACATAGTACTGGAATTTCTAGCCAGAGCAATTAGGCAAGAAAAAGAAAAGGTATCCAATTTTGAAAGGAAGAAAAATCATCTCTGTTTGTAATTATGATGTTATATGTAGAAGATTCCACACAAAAAAACTGTTAGAACTAATAAATAAATTCAACAAAGTTGCAAAATGCAAATACAAAAAAAAGAGGTGGCCAGGTGCAGTGGCTCACGCCTGTAATCCCAGCACTTTGGGATGCCGAGGTGGGCGGATCACAAGATCAGGAGATCGAGACCATCCTGGCTAACATGGTGAAACCCCGTCTCTACTAAAAATACAAAAAATTATTCAGGTGTGGTGGCAGGCGCCTGTAGTCCCAGCTACTTGGGAGGCTGAGCCAGGAGAATGGCGTGAACCCAGGAGGTGGAGCTTGCAGTGAGCCAAGATCGTGCCACTGCACTCTGCACTCTAGCCTGGGTGACAGAGCGGGGTGACAGAGTAAGACTCCGTCTCAAAAAAAAAAAAAAGAAGTGACCTTGAATTGGCCAACCTAAGTCTTCAGTGTCTGAATAGAGCTGGAAATAGAAATTATGTTCTCATCTAAAAAATTTAAAAATTATATAGTTCAGGCACCAAATTCTGGCAATTCCCAATCTAATTTGCATTATCTATGCAAAGACATCTAAACAGATTGTCATTGAATAATTTAAATAACCAGAGTCACAAATTAGTATTTCCCTGCTTCATTCCTATCCCAAGGAAATACCCTCACCATGGCAAAACTTTCTCCAATAAATCTGCCCTGATGATGAAATTCATTTGCCTCCACAAACTGATCAAATATTTATCTAGACACACACACACATCTCCCACCCAACCCCCACTTGTCTCTCTCTCATTCACTCACAATTTGGCTTATACTTTTTAAACTACTTTATTTTTTGAGACAGGGACTTGCTCTGTCACCCAGGCTGGAGTGCAGTGGTGCAATCTTGGCTCACTGCAGCCTTGACCTCCTAAACTCAGGTGATCCTCCCTCCTCAGCCTCCCAAGTAGCTGGGACTACAGGCACACGCCACCATGCCTGGCTAATTTTTGCATTTTTTGTAGAGACGAGGGTCTCCCTATGTTGCCCAGGCTGGTCGCAAACTCCTGGGCTCAAGTGATCCTCCCACTTCAGCCTCCAAAAGTGTTAGGATTACAGGCATGACCACTGTGCTATAAGAGAAAATTTTACTATTTTTAATTGGTTTAAAAAAATATCTAAGACGTAGCCTTTACATTTATTTTGATGTTTTAAAAATTGCAGGCTGGATGCAGTAGCTCATGCCTGTAATCCCAGCTGAGGCAGGATTGCTTGAGCCTAGGAATTCAAGACCAGCCTGGGCAACATAGCAAAACCTCATCTCTACAAAAAAATATAAAAATTAGCTGGGTGTGGTGGTGCATGCCTGTAGTCCCAGCTACTTGGGAGGCTGAAGTGGGAGGGTCGCCTGAGCTCAGGAGGCTGAGGTTGCAGTCAGCCAAGATGGTGCCACTGTCCTCCAGCCTGGGCAACAGAGTGAGACCCTGTTTCAAAAAAAAAATTATATTAAAACACACAACAAAATTTACCAACTTGGTCATTTTTAAGCATATATTTTAGTACCATTAAATACATTCACAATGTTGTGGAACAGATCCCCAGAACTTTTGCATCATGCAAAATGGAATCTCTATAGCCATTAAACAACTCTCCATTTTTCCCCTTCCCTCCACACCCTAGTAAATACCATTCTATTTTCTGTTTCTATGAATTTTTCTACTTTAGATTACTCATGTAAGTGAAATCACACAGTCATTTTGTGACTGGCTTCTTTCACTTAGCACTCAAGATTCATCCATGTTGGAGCATGAGACAGGATTACCTTCCTTTTTAAGTCTGTATAATATTCCATTGTGTATATATTATGGGCCTTCCATATCCATGGGTTCTGTGTCTGTGGATTTAACCAAACTCAGATTTAAAATATTCAAAAATACATTAAATTTCACAAAGTTCCAAAAAGCAAAACTTGAATTTTCCCTGAGTCAAATACTAAGTCATATCCACACTAATAAAGTTATATGTAGGCACTGTACTAGGTATTATAAGTAACCTAGGATTCAAAGCAGTGGTTCCAAGCCCCAGGCCATGGATGGGTACCAGTTCTTAACCTGTTAGGAACCGGGCCACAGAGCAGGAGATGAACAAAGAAGCCAGCAATTATTACCGCCTGAGCTTCACCTCCAGTCACATCAGCAGTGGCATTCGATTCTCATAGGAACATGAACCCTATTCTAAACTGCACACGCAAGGGATCTAGGCTGCACACTCCTCATGAGAATCAGACTAATTCCTGATGATCTAAGGTGGAACAGTTTCATCCAAAAACCATCCCCCTGACCCTGTCTGTGGAAAAATTGTCTTCCACAAAACCGGTCCCTGGTGCCAAACAGTTAGGGACCGCTGTTAAAGTATATGGGAAAATGTGCCTAGATTATATGCAAATACTATGCCACACTATATAAGGGATTGGAGCATTTGTGGATTTTGGTATCTGCAGAGTATCCTGGAATTAATCCCCTACAGATACTGAGGGAAAAATGTGTCACATTTTGCTTATCCATTCATATGTTGATAGACATTTGGGTTGCTTCTGTCTCTTAGCTGTTCTGAATAGTGCTGCTATAACATGGGTGTGTAAACATCCCTTCAATACCCCGCTTTCAATTATTTTGGGTATACACCCAGAAGTGGGATTGTTGGATCATATGGCAGTTTTAATTATTTGAGGAATTTCCATGTTGCTTTCCAAAGCAGTGGCACCATTTACAATCCCCAAAAAGGCGCACGGGGTTGTAATATGCTCACGTCCTCACCAAAACTTGTTATTTTCTGTTTTTCTTGTAGTAGCCATCCTAATAGGTATGAGGTGGTATCCCAACAGAATTTTGGCTTGCATGTCCTTAATGATCAGTGATGGTCAGCATCTTTACATATGCTTCTGGGCCATTTGTATATCATCTTTGATGAAATGTCTATTCAAGTCCTTTGCTATTTTTAATGTTATTTGTTGTTGAGTTGTAATTCTTTTTTTTAATTATTATTACATTTATTGATACTGAATATTTATTATCTGTTATGTACCAAGCAAAATGGACACACTATCAGGAGATAAAACCTGTAACTTATATGTAAGATGAAACTTATATTGATTGAATTATTGAATTTTTTTTTAGTATTTGCTATATACCAGGCAAAAGGCACAGAAACAAATTATCTGTTCACAGTTACTTTTAACTCTTTCAGCAATGCCTGAGTCCTCTTTATAAAAACTTCATTCTACTAAGTTAGCAACCATTCATTTTTTTGGTTACTCTTCATGTATAGTTTTCTCAAGTGTCCATTCAAATATTGCATAATGGTGTAGACCATTTAATATTCCAAACATAATCTGAAAGACTAGAAGAATCGCCATTAATTTCATTTGTGTTTGACAAAGCATCATCCAATGGAGTAAAACCCTTCCTTTTGGTGGCAGTGGAACGGTATGATACTTGGTTGCCAGACGTCCATTTTTAGTAAACGCCAAAGAACTGGGGTAGAAAACACCACAAACTATGCCAATCAGTGAGCTTCTGAAAACACAGTTTTCCTTGCTTATATTATCTTGAAGCAGCATCTGAACAGGAAGTTTGAGAATATTCCAGAGAAAGCAGTTGTTGTCCCAAATGATGCCATTTGATATATATTTGGTGTCATTTCTTTTCTAAGGTAGTCAAATTTTTTTTCTATGATTTCTATGATCACTGATCTTCTGAGTTTTGCATCTTCTAGAGAAGGACTGGGTTGACCATGCATAGATGCGGTCATCTTGACATCCTTGGGCGCTTCCTCAGTTCCTACCCGCACCACACCTGAATCCCTCAGCTTAGCCCCAGCCTCATACCCGAACACTGCCATTTTGGTATTCTTTATACATTCTGCACATAAACCCCTTATCAGATATATGATTTGTAAATATTTTCTCCTACACTGTATTTGCCTTTTCACTTTATAAATTATATTCTTTGATACACAGTGGTTTTATTTATTTATTTATTTATTTATTTATTTATTTATTATTTTTTGAGACAACCTCACTCTGTTGCCCAGACTGAAGTACAGTGGTGCAATCTCGGCTCACTGCAACCTCCGCCTCCCAGGTTCAAGCATTTCTCCTGCCTCAGCCTTCTGAGTAGCTGGGATTACAGGCATGTGCTACCACGTCCAGCTAATTTTTTGTATTTTTAGTAGAGACAGGGTTTCACCATGTTGGCCAGGCTGGTCTTGAACTCCTGACCTCAGGTGATCTACCTCAAGTGATTACAGGCATGAGCCACCATATCCGGTGATACACAGAAGTTTTAAAGTTTGATTTAGTGGTCTTTAAATTTTTGAATGCTTTACAGGAGACATAAAACTGCCATACTACATGAGAACTCAAATGGTAAGTACTTAAATAAATATGAATTCTGGATCATTAGATTCTAAATGGGAGGCATGCAACAGATAGAACTGGAAAGTTCCCTGAAAGGACAGGAGAGCAGACTGCACCCTCTGGTTCACCCTCCCAAGGCTCAGTGCTTCCCTCTCTGTCCCAGGCCCACTGCAGAATCTCTCAAAATAGACATATCCTGGGCAACCCACCAGACTTGTCACTAACAAATGTATGCAGGATTGGGAATGGCTCCAAAAGCAAAAGCATTAATAGTAGGGTCATTGAGTCCCGTATGTCTTAACGCTTTGACTAGTTTCCAGTCTGTACCTAGAAAGCTTGGAACCAGTGCCTTACCTTTCATGTTTTTGGATAATTCCAGATGTTTCCAAACAAAAAGAGTGCCCAGATCACCATACTGTTCTTCCCATACTCCCAGGAGAAAAATATACTTAAAGGTTGAAAGGAAATTACAAGAGAGTGGCCAGGCACAGTGGCTTATTATGCTTGTAATCCCAGCACATTGGGAGTTCAAGGTAGGAGGATCACTTGGGCTCAGGAGTTCGAGACCAGCCTAGGCAACATCGTGAAACCCTGTCTCTACAAAAAAACAAAAAAAAATTAGTCAAGTGTAGTGGTATGTACTTGTAGTCCCAGCTACTCAGGAGGTTGAGGTGGGAGGATTTCTTGAGCCTGGGAGGTCAAAGCTGCAGTGAGCCAAGATTGCACCACTGCACTCCAGCTTGAGTAACACAGTGAGATCCTGTGTCAAAAAAAAAAAAAAAAAAAAAAAAAAAAAAAAAAAAAAAAAAAAAAAAAAAGGAAAGAAAAGAAAAGAGAAAGAGAAAGAAAATTACAAGAAAGTAATCATAACATCTGTTACAATATGGATGAACCTTGAAGACATTATGCTTAGGGAAAAGAGACAGACACAAAAGGTCACATATTGTATGATTCCATTTAAAACATTCAGAGTAAGTAAATCCATATGGATGAAAAGAACACTGGTAGTTGTCTGGGGCTAGGAGGAGTGAGAAATAAGAAGGAGCTGCTTAACAGGTAGGTACACAGCTATATTTTGACATGGAATTGTTTGGAACTAGATGGAAGTGATAATTGAGCAACATTGTGAATCTACCAACTGCCACTGAGTCATTCTCTTTACAATGGTTAGTTTTATATTATATAAATCTGACTTCAATAAAGAAAGAAATCAGTCAATCAGTGTATAGAACACTGAATGTCAAATCCCATGATTAAGGCAGAGACTCATTGGCCCCACAATTAAATGGCTTCCTCTCCATTCACTCCCAAGCCTGCATTTGTCAGTGGGAATCTGAGCAGGGTCTGACCCACACCCTCTGCAGCAATCAGCTCAGAAAGGCAAACCAGAAACTGCTGTAGCAACCAACCCACACCAGTCAGGACATGGCAGTGATGCAGCTTCTCTAATTTGTGCCCCAGCTTTGAACTCAGAACCAAGCAGAGAAAGCCAAATGTACTCCCATAGCCAATCATATGAGATGCCTCAATGCTTATTAGACACTTCCAGTGTCCCATGTCAATAGCCTGCAGTCAACAGCACATCTGACGCCTTCCCTTTTGTTCACTACAAAGCTTTCCCACTTTGTCAAAAGTGGCTGACTCTCTTGCTTTAGCAAGCACTTTCTAAGTAGGCCCTGACTGTTCCCATTTGACAGCTTTATTTCCACACAGCTGTCAAGACATTACCAGGGATTTTCACATTTCAGTGACCTTCAGTGATAATTACATCTACCATCGTACACCACAGTACACAGACACTCTCTCCTAAACAAAATGCTTTCTTCAACAATGAGTGAACATCCTATGTACAAATGATGAAGTAAAAACACAGTGCCATTCAGATCTTTACTGATATTTAAACAAACTATAGAGGAAAATTCCAAATAAACAATACCGACACAAAAAAGTAAGTGCTGTTTGAAACTACCGAGAAGTGACTTGCAGTTTAGTGAATCAAAGGTTTTCCTTATTCTTTAAACATTTTTTAATAACAGGCATGTCCTTCCTAGAGAAGCACATACCTTTCTCCTAATTTTATTCTTACCAAAGATTATATTCTATTTCTTTACAATTACATACTCTCCTCCACATCTGTGTTTATGTCTTACTTTTGGCTTTCTTTTTCTTTTTCTCTTTTTTTAAGAGATGGGGGACTTGCTATGTTGCCCAGGCTGTTCCAAGTGATCCTCCTGCCTTGGCCTCCCAAAGTGCTAGAATTACAGGTGTAAGCCACCATGCCCAGCCATTTTTGTTTCTCATGTTATTTTATAACTATTCTTGCCAAATATTTTTCTATTTTCATTTCCATCAAATAACTAGCTTTCTGTTTCCTTGATCACTAATTCACTTCTCTTCTTTGTTTTGTAGTTTGTTAACCTGCACTTTTATGTTTACTTATTTTCTTGGTAACTTCTTTGAGCTATTTTATTGTTTTCCCTTTCTTTCTTTTTTTTTTTTTTCTTTTTTCTTTTTTTTGGTCTTGCTCTGTCACCTAGGCTGGAATACAATGGTGTGATCACAACTCACTGCAGCCTCGAACTTATGGGCTCTAATGATCCTTTCCTGCCTCAACCTCCCAATTAGCTGGGACTACAAGCAAGCACCACCACGCTTGACTAATTTTTGTACTTTTTGTAGAGACAGGGTCTCACTCTGTTGCCCACGCTGGTCTTGAACTCCTTGCCCCACGTGATCTTCCCACTTCAGGCTCCCATAATGCTGGAATTACAGGTATGAACCACTATGCCTGGCCTTTTGGTCCTTTTCCAGCTTCTTACATTTGTATTAAACTCATTTATTTGCTTCTTTTTGTTTCTATCAAAATACCTTTAAGTTTCTAAACTGTACACTGAATGTCATTTCCTTTCTTTATGCTGCAGTTTTTACTTTTACTTCTTCTTTAAGCTAAGACTCCAATGTATGTTTTCAATGTCCAAATGGATATATTTTTTGTTATCTTTCATTTTTAAATTTCTGCATTATGGTCAGTGTCATTTGGAAGGCATTACTTCTGCCTTTTCAAATTTATAGTTTATTTTTGAAACCAAGTACCTGATAAGGTCTTCTGAATTTTCATGTTTTAGAGTAAACTGTAGTATCTAAAAGGAAAGTGTGTGTATGTATATACACATACACAGAAATCAACTGTTTGTATTTCATCTCATTTTAATTTTTCTACTGTTTCATACTCTTTAATATCGTCTCATTTTTATTTTAAAACATCTACTAAATTATATATGTAAAGAAAACATACAAAATATACTTTTTTTTTTTTACTATTTATATTACACTTATAAATAGATGTGTTTAAAAACACATGACAAGAAGTTCCAAGTTGGCGTCAATCCCCACCACAGAAAACCAAAACCAAATATGCACCTCCAAAATCCTCCCCAGCAACAACCCAGAGCTCAGGTACAAGGGCGAGACCGTTCCCAGGGCCACAGAGAAGGGGAAAAACTTCAAGCAAAGGACAGGAGAATTAGACTTCCATATCCATGATGCCCCTCCCCCTATTACACCTGGCACCAGTCTCCCCACAGCTCATGGTTTCTACAATGGAAAAAGTGAAATTGAGGTGGTCAACCACTCCTCCAACTTCTTGGATTCCCAGGCAGGAGACCTCTCCATGCTTTAACCCATGGGTAGCCTCGTGACTGCCTGAACAGAGAACTAACCCTAAGGACAGGCAGAAACAAACAGGGTAGGCAGGACTACCATCCCCAGCCTCAGAAACCGCTTTGTAACTCAGCCAAAGGGGTTGCCAAATCAGGGTGTCTGTTCACCAGCACCATGCTGCAGGAGGGAGTTCCCCAGGTCCCCTGGACACGAACACCTAGACAATCTTTCCTCACTGCTAGGGTAATCTCTTTAGGACCTCCTCCATTTAAGACAGGCAGAACTCTGATCACTTAGAAGAGTTAAACCTGGGCTTAACGCGCCACCTAGAGCCACAGGAGGCAGTGACAATTCACTAAGCAAGTATGTTCAATAAAAAGCAAAACAAGCCAGAGAAAACTAGAATAAATAACTAATCCTCTATTGCAAAAAACATAGATATATGCCCACAAGAAACAACAGCAAACAGAGGAATATGACCTCCCCAAAAGGGCAAAGCAAAAATCCAGAGCGTGACCCTATCTAGATGGCGACTTGTGAGCTCTCTGACCAGGAATTCAAAATAGCAGTTTTGGCTGGGCAAGTGGTGACTCAAGCCTGTAATCCCCGTGCTTTGGGATGCCGAGGTGGGCGGATCACTTGAGGTCAGGAGTTCCAGACTAGCCTGGCCAATGTGGTGAAAACCCATCTCTACTAAAAATACAATAATTCAGCTGGGGTGGTGGCTGGCACCTGTAGGTGGGAGGATTGCTTGACCCCAGGAGGTTGAGGCTGCAGTGAACCATGATTGTGCCACGTGTTGTCCAGCCTGGACAACAGAGCAAAACTCTGCCTCAATAAAAGAAAGAAAGAAGATAGAGAAAATTACCTCCAAAGACCAAATCTAAGAATGATGTTCAAGAGGAAGCTGACCAAGAGCAAGGGGTAGAAATCTTCAAAGAAGTGATAACAGAAAATGCCAAAAACAGGAGAAAGAGGTAAATATCCAGGTGCAAGAAGACATTAGAACATCAAACAGATTCAACCCAACAAGACTATCCCAAGTCATCTAATAAGCAAACCTCAAGGGTCAAGGACAAAGAGAAGATCCTAAAACCAGTGAGAAATAAGAAACAACATATAAAAGACCTCCAATATGTCTGGCAACAGACTTCTCAATGGAAATCATACCGGACAGGAGGGAGTGGAATGACATTTTCAGTACTCAAAGAAATAAAAACTGTCATCCAAGGATATCGTATCCAACTGAACTGTCATTAAAATATTAAGGGGAGATAAAGTATTTCCCAGATAGAATTCACCACCACCAGACCCTTCTTGCAAGAAATGCTAAAGACAGTTCTTCAGCCTGAAAGAAAAAAACACTAACATGCAAAAGAAAACTTATTATTTTACATAAAAATGTATAAATTGGCCGGGAGCATTGGCTCATGCCTGTAATCCAAGCAGCTTGGGAGGTTGACGCTGGCAGATCACCTGAAGTCACAAGTTTGAGACCAGCCTGGCCAACATGGCAAAACCCCATCTCTACTAAAAGTACAAAAATTAGCTGGGTGTGGTGGCGGGCAACTGTAATCCCAGCTACTCGGGAGGCTGATGCAGAAGAATTGCTCTAACCGGGGAGGCAGAGGTTGCAGTGAGCTGAGATCGCACCACGACACTCCAGCCTGGGAGACAGAGTGAGACTCCATCTCAAAAAAAAAAAGTATAAATTTGAGACAACTAAAAGTTAAAACGTGGGGGTAGGAATTAAACTGTAAAACTTTTGTGGGGGTTTTGGACTTGTTTGTTTCTGTTATTTGGGATCTAAGATAAGTTGTCATCTCTTTTAAATAACTCATATCTATAAAAACTGTTTTGTAAGCTTCATGGTAACCACAGCACAGTTTTTATAATAGATACACTACAAGTAAAAAGCAACAAATTAAAAAGTGCCAAGAGATAATCACTTAATCACAAAGGAAGACAGTAAGAAAGGAAGAAAGAGACAAGTCTCAAAACAACCAGAAAACAAGCAACAAAATAGCAGTAGTAAGTCCTTACTTATCAATAATAACACTGAATGTAAATGTTCTCACTTCTCCAGCTAGAAGACATGAGTGACTGAATGGATAAAGAAGCAAAAACCAACTACATGCTACCTTCAGGAAACCCATTTCACCTCTAAAGACACATGTAGACCGAAAGTGAAGGGGTGGAAAAAGATATTCCATGCAAATGGAAAATTTTAAAAAGCAGGACTATCTATACTTATATAAGATAAAATATGCTACAAATCAAAGACTATAAAAAAGAAAAGGAGGGTCACTATGTAATGATAAAGGCATCAGTTCAGGAAGAGAATATAACAGTTATAAATATCTGTGCACCTGGCTGGGCACGGTGGCTCACACCTGTAATCCCAGCACTTTGGGAGGTCGAGGTGGGCGGATCATGAGGTCAGGAAATCCAGACCATCCTGGATAACACAGCGAAACCCCGTCTCTACTAAAAATACAAAAAATTAGCCAGGCGTGGTAGTGGGTGCCTGTAGTCCCAGCTACTTGGGAGGCTGAGGTAGAAGAATGGCGTGAACCTGGGAGGCGGAGCTTGCAGTGAGCAGAGATGGCAGTGAGCAGAGATCGCACCACTGCACTCCAGCCTGGGCGACAGAGCAAGACTCCGTCTCGAAAAAAATAAAAATGAATAAATAAATAAATTTGTGCACCCAACACCAGAGCTCCCAAGTATATAAAGCAAACATTAATAGCTCCAAAGAGAAAGTTAGACTATAATACAATAATAGTAGAGGCTTTTAACACCTCACTCTCAGTAATGGACAGATCATCCACATGGAAAATTAACAAATAAATGGCAGTTAAACTACACAAGATCTAATAGGTCTAACTGACATTTAAAGAAAATTTCGGCTGGGCATGGTGGCTCACTCCTGTAATCTCAGCACTTCGGGAGGCCAAGGTGGGAGGATCACTTCATGTCAGGTGTTCGAGACCAGCTTGGACAAAATGGTGAAACCCCATCTCTACTAAAAATACAAAAAAAAAATTAGCTAGGTGTAGTGGTGCATGCCTGTAATACCAGCTATTCGGGAGGCTGAGGCAGGAGAATTGCTTGAACCCAGGAGGCAAAGGTTGCAGTGAGCTGAGGTCATACCATTGCACTCCAGCCTGGGTGACAAAAAAAAAAAAAAAAAAAAAAAAAAAAAAAAAATTTCACCCAACTGCTATCAAATGCAGCAGTTTTACCAGTACAAGGAACATTCTCCAGAGTAGACCATACCTTAAGCCACAAACCAAGTCTCTATCGAGTCTGATTTCTATTAAAAATAAACAAGTCTGATTTCTATTTGAAAAAATAGAAATCATACCAAGTATATTTTCTGACCACAATGGAATAAAACTACAGAAATCAATAACAAGAGGAATCTCAGAAAAATACACAAACACATGGAAATTAAACAACATGCTCCTGAATGACCAATGGGTCAAAGAAAAAGTTAAGAAAGAGCTGGTGCAGTGGTACATGCCTTTGTACAAGTTACTCAAGAGGCTGAGGCTGGAGGATCACTTGTATCTAGGAGTTCTGGGCTATAGTGTGGTATGTCAATTAAGTGTCCACACTAATTTCAGCATCAATACAGTGACCTCCTGGGAGCAGGGGATCATCAAGTTGCCCAAGGAGACTGGGAAGTGGCCCAAGTTGGAAACAGGGCAGGTCAAAACTTGCATGCTGATCAGTAATGAGCTATGCCCAGGCAACACAGTATAGGCAACATAGCAAGATCATCTCTTAAGAAAAAAATAAAAGAATAAATTTTTTTTTCTCTTTTGAGACAGGGTCTTGCTCCATTGCCCAGGCTGGAGTACAGCGATGTGATCACTGCTCACTGCAGCCTCAAACTCTCAGGCTCAAGTGATCTCCCTGCCTTAGCCTCCTGAGTAGCTGGGACCACAGGCATGTGCCACCACACTTGGTTAATTTTTTATTTTTATTTTTGTAAAGACTGTTTTTGCCATGTTGTCCAGGCAAGTCTCGAAATCCTGGACTCAAGAGATCCACCTACCTTGGCCTCCCAAAGCACTGAGATTACAGGAGTGAGTCACCACACCTGGCCTAGAAAAAGGAAATTTTAAAATTTCTTGAAACAAATGAAAATGGAAATATGGCATACCAAAGCCTATGGGATACAGGAAAAGCAATACTAAGAGGGTAGTTTATAGCAACTAATGCCTATATCAAAAAAGAGGAAAAACAAATAAAACAACCTAACGATACACCTCAAGAAACTAGAAAAGCAAGAACAAACCAAACCCAAAATTAGTAGAAGGAAAGAAACAATAAAGATCAGAGCAGAAATAAATGAAAAGAAATCAACAAAATGAAAAGGTAGTTTGGTGGTTTGTTTTTTGTTTTGTTTTGTTTTTGTTTTTGTTTTTTGTTTTTAGACAGGGTCTCATTCTATTGCCCAGGCTAGAGTACAGTGGCACCATCCCCGCTCACTGCAACCTCCACCTCCCAAACTCAAGCCATCCTCCCACCAAATTGCTGTGACTACAGGTGTGCCCCTCTACACTCAGCTAATTTTTGCATTTTTTATAGAGATGGGGTTTCGCCATGTTGCCCAGGCTGGTCTTGAACTCATGAGCTCAAGTAATCTGCCCATTTCAACCTCCCAAAATGCTGGGATTACAGGCCTGAGCCGCCATGCCTGACCTTGTTTTTTGAAAAGATAAACAAAATCAACAAAACTTTATCTAGACTAAGAGAAAAAGAGAAGATCCAAATAAATAAAATCAGAAATGAGAAAGGAGATACAACAACTGAGACCTTAGAAAGGATTATTAGATACTATTTGAAAGGAGTTATTTAGCTTGCCTTAGATAGATAACAAGGGAAGGGTGCCAGAGAGTCCCTGGCCCATGGTCAATGCCTCATTCTCACATAACATAAAAAGCAGCCTGAGAGGCCAGCGGTGGCTCACGCCTGTAATCCCAGCACTTTGGGAGGAGGAGGCAGGTGGATCACCTGGTCAAGAAATCGAGACCATCCTGGCCAACATGGTGAAACCCCGTCTCTATTAAAATACAAAAATTAGCTGGGCGTGGTGGCGCGCGTCTGTAATCCCAGCTACTCTGGAGGCTGAGGCAGGAGAACCGCTTGAACCTGGGAGGCAGAGGTTGCAGTGAGCTGAGATCGCGCCACTGCACTCCAGCCTGGCGACAGAGCAAGACTCCCTCTCAAAAAAAAAAAAAAAAAAAAAAAAAAAAAAAAAAAAAGAAAGAAAGAAAGTAAAAAAAAAAAGCAAAAAAGCAGCCTGAGAAAAAATTTAGGCTGATAAGGGAACTAACACAGGGTGCTGTGCCTAGAGACATGCCCATGGTGGCACAGATAGTAAAACCTCTGGCCCTTTTGGATACAAACCTGCACAAACCTCCAGCTCACTCAGATAAGAGAACAAGGCCTGGCACAGAAATGCCTTTGTCCATTGTATACTCAGCAGGTTCTGAGAAAAAGTTCCTTCTCCTTTTGTGGGCATGGGCACAGTGGGTTCCGGTGGGTTCTAGTGGGCACTCTATTTTCCTTTATTTGGACTGTAAGTCCGGCTTCTATGAATTATCACTTCAACCCCTGATTGGTCCCAGGCTAAGGTCCTGGGCCAAGCTTTCAATTCAGCTTCTGACAGGTCCTGGGCCAAGCTGAGCAGCAGCTATGAATCATCATTTCAGCTCCTGACTGGTCGGTCGGCCAAGGTCCCTGGGCCAAGCTGAGTCACGTGTTCTCCAAGACAGCCCAGGAACTAAGCACATTCCTTCCCCTTCCCAGTCCATAAAACCTGGGAGCCCAGCCTCATAGTGGGCACCCCACTTGACCCCCTCTCTGCTGGCAAAGAGCTTTCTTCTTTCGCTTATTAAACTTTTGCTCTAACCTGACCTTTGTGTCTGTACTCCTTAATCATCTTGGAGGTAGGACAAAGAACTCCAGGTGTTATCTCAGACAAGAAGAGACTGTTACATCTTCGTGCATCGCTGAGACTACAACACTATTATGAACAACTATACGACAAATTTCAAAACCTAAGAGAAATGGATAAAGTCCTGAACCTATAAAACCTACCAAGATTCAACCATGAAGAAATAGAAAACCTCAACAAACCAATAAGATCCAAGCCATCATAAAAAGTCTCCCATCAAAGAAAAGCCTTGAACCTGATGGATTTACTGCTGAATTGTATCATTAAAGAACTAATACCAATCCTACTCAAACTCCTCAAAAAAACCGAAGAGGAAGGAATACTTCCAAACTCATTCTACAAGGCCAGCGTAAGTTACCCTAATACCAAAATGAGAGGAAGACACAACCAAAAAAAGAAAACTACATGCCAGTATCAACGATAAACATAATGTAAAAATCCTCAACAAAATAGTAGCAAACAAAATTCAACAACACATTGAAAAAGTCATTCACCATGATCAAGTGGAATTTATTCCAGGGATACAAAGATGGTTCAACACATGCAAACCAACAAACATGATACAATCACATTAACAGAGTCAATAACAAAAACCATTACTTCAATGGATGCCAAAAAAGTATTTGATAAAACTCAACATCCTTATATGATTTAAAAAAAAAAAAAAACTCATCAAAAAGGGTATAGGAGAAACTACCTCAAAATAATAAAGGCCATGTATGACACACCCATAGCTAATAGCATACTCAACACAGATAAATTGAAGGCCCTTCTCTAAAGGCTATAACAAGATAAGGATGCCTACTTTCACTGCTATTATTCAGCATAATACCAGAAGTCCTGGCCAGAGCAATTAGGCAAGAGAAGAAATGAAGGGCATCCAAATTGGAAAGGAAGAAGTCAAACTAGCCTTGTTTCCAGATGACATGATCTTATAATTACAAAAACCTAAAGACTCCACCAAGAACACTATTAGAATTGATAAATGAATTTAGTAAAGTGGCAGGGTACAAAACAACATACAAAAATCAGGAGCATTTATATATGTCAACAGTGACTGATCTGAAAAAGAAATCAAGAAAGCAGGGCCAGGCATGGTGGCTCATGCCTGTAATCCCAGCACTTTGGGAGGCCAAAGTGGGCAAATCATCTGAGGTCAGGAGTTCGAGACCAGCCTGACCAACATGGAGAAACCCTGTCTCTATTAAAAATACTAAATTAGCCAGGCATGGTGGCACATGCCTGTAATTCCAGCTACTCGGGAGGCCGAGGCAGGAGAATCGCTTGAACTTGGGAGGCGGAGGTTGTAGTGAGCTGAAATCGGGCCACTGCACTCCAGCCTGGGCAGCAAGATCAAAACCCCATCTCAAAGAAAAAAAAAAAAAAAAAGAAAGAAAGCAATCCCATTTACAATAGTTACAAAATACATAAGACACCTAGGAATCAATCTAATCAGAGAAGAAATATCTATACAAGGCCGGGCACGGTGGCTCACACCTGTAATCCCAGCACTTTGGGAGGTGGAGGTGGGTGGATCACAAGGTCTGGAGTTCCAGACCATCCTGGCCAACATGGTGAAACCCCGCCTCTACTAAAAATACAAAAAAAAAAAAAAAAAATTGAGCTGGTCATGCATGGTGGCATGCGCCTGTAGTCCCAGCTTCTCAGGAGGCTGAGGCAGGAGAATCGCTTGAACCTGGGAGGTGGAGGTTGCAGTGAGCTGAGATCGTGACACTGTATTTCAGCCTGGCAACAGAGCGAGACTCCATCAAAAAAAAAAAAAGAAAGAAAGAAAGGAAGGAAGGAAGGAAGGAAGGAAGGAAGGAAGGAAGGAAGGAAGGAAGGAAGGGTCCATACAAAGAACAAAGGAACACTATAAAATTCTGATGAAAGAAATAGAAGAAGACAAAAATGAAAAGATATTCCATGCTCATGGTGTGGAGGAATTAATATTGTTAAAATGACAATACTACTCAAAGCAATTTACGCATTCAATGCAATCCCTCTGAAAATACCAATGATATTCTTCACAGAAATAGGAAAAAAATTCTAAGTAATTGTTTCCTTTCAAAGTAATTTGCCTTTATAGGTCCTCTACCCATCGACATACATTTCAGAATTTTAGTTTCTCAATTTCTAAAATAAGGAATACAGCTGTGATTTGATTGGAATTCTTATAGATCAATGTGGGAAGAATAGACATTTTAACAGTATTGAGATTAATGACTCATACATTCCATTGATTGAGGTCTCTTATTTATTTTAACAATATTTTGTAGTTTCGTAGTTTTCAAACGTTTCTTTTTCTTGCAGGTTTATCCCTAAGTACTACACGCTTTGATATTTGCAATAATATCAAAATTATGGTAATATTAATGTAAATGTTTCATTTTTTCCTCCAGTAATTGTCAGGTAGCTTTAAATCATAATTTAATTGTATGATAAAACGGGGTTTTGAGAAACGTATACACATTGTATATATACATTTTTTTCAGTTTGGCAGATTGACTCCACTATCATATCATAATTTAAAATTGCACTAATTACCACCAGCCTGCTCTCAAGGACAATACATCAAAATATGTATCATGTTTCAGTTTATTTAGCATCATGAAACTCTCATATTGCACTGACTTTTGTAAACCTGGAATAAAACAATAATGTAAATATCAGCTCACAGGCAACATATGGGTACATGTGACAATTTTCTAAACATCGACCTTTCACTATTTAATTCTCTGTTTATATTGTCGATTTTTTCCCTCCTCTTGAAACTCTCTTACACTGCTTATTAAATTTTGGTTCAATTCTCTCCCTACTTTTTCCAATAATCTACTTTCTAATATTTTACTGATGCTGTGCTCCTTTTCATTTGGACACTTCAAAAAAGCTGCATAATTTCTCCTTTGTATTAAAATGCAAATCCATATCCAAAATAAATGAGTGCAGGGACCAAACAGATGTTTGTGCAGTGTGTCCATGAGCAATATTATCCACAATAATCAAAGGGAAGGAGCAGCCCATGTGAATATTGATGGATGAGTAGTTAAAAAAATGTGGTATATACGGCAACGTCATAATATTCGGCCTTAAAATACATTCTGAACATGCTATGAAATAGATGAAACTTGAAGATATGCCAAGTGAAATAAGCCAGTTCGAGAAATTCAAACATTCTATATCATGCCATTTCTGTGAGATACTTTGTGAAATTTGTAGAGACAGAAAGTAGAATGGTGATTGCTACGGGGAGGGGTAGGGAGAGGAATAGGAAGTTGGTGTTCAATGAGTACAGAGTTTTAGTTGGAGAAGACAAGTTTTGGAGGTCTATGGTGGTGACTGTTGCACAACAGTGCAAATATACTTAATGCCACAAAACCGTGCACTTAAAGTGATTAAAAACGTAAATCTTTTGTTCTGTATATCTTTCCAGAATTATAAACCTGTAATCACAGTATAGAAATAGAACATGTTATATAGCTTTAGGTGATGATATTTTACACATTTGCACGTATAAAATGCTAAATAAATTAAACATGGAATGAAGATTTGTCCTTAAATATAATTTACAAGAAGACTTTGATATTTGTTTTTCACAAGTGAAGCATTCTTATAAACTGTCATGACCTTTTGGGGGAACCTCTGGAAAAAATGGAGAAACTCTGAAGCTACATTCTCCCTAACCTCTCTTTACAGGGAGCTCCTGCAGCTCCTACAGAAATGAGTGGCTGAGATTCTTGATTGCATAGCAGAACTTCTCATCCAAACCCTTTCCCTTTTTAGTGTCTGTGTATCAGTATAAAAGTTCTGTAAACTGTAGTTCCTTATTTTAATCCCAAAGCACAGTAACAATATATTTCATCCTAGCATTGGCAGTTTCTGTGAGTGTTTTGTTTAATTCTTAAAACTCTATCTTTGGGATTCCAAAGAGCCTAAAAAGTAAAATATTTTAAAAAGGGGAAAGAGACAAAGAGAAAGAAACTAAAATCAATAGCCCATTCTATCACTGTTATTAAACACCAGAATACCTTTCTGTTAATCTAATTAAAATTAGTGACATCATTTAGCATTTATGTCTTGAACAAAAGTTTGGAATCCTGAAAAAGAAATTTAATTTGCTAATAAATATATTTGAGTGGAATTGAAATCCTTATATATTACTTCAAATAAGAACACAAGATGAATTATGATATAGAAAATTCTATCTCTCATTGTCCAAAATCTAATAGTTAAATTGAACTTATCGAATAACATTATTTGCCAGGCATGTGGCTTACATCTGGAATCCCAATACTTTAGGAGGCAAAGGCAGGTGGATTGTTTGAGCTGAGGAGTTGCAGACCAGGTTTGGCAGTACAGTGAAACCCAATCTTGAAAAAAAAAAAAAAGCCAGGTGTGGTGGCTTGCCTGTAGTCCCAGATACTCAGGAGGATTAGGTGGGAGGATCACGTGAGCCTGGGGAAGCTGGGACTGCATTGCTTTAATAAAATAGATTTAACTAAGTTGTGACATGATTTAAGTGTACTGACCCTAGCAATCAGAGACCTCCGAATCTGCACAATGACTTGACAGTTACATTTGACAAGAATTGATTCTCCTATCATACATACAGCATAGTCACAATTTCAGAACTCCAACTTTCCCTATGCTATTTGTGCACATTGCTTAACATCTCTAAGACTCGATATTTTTACTCTTAAAATACTGCTAATAATAGTACCTAGTTTTTATAACGTGTATCAAAAGCATTATACTTTAAGGCAAATAGTAATTTCTCAGTAAATATTTGCTAATGTGTGTTTTAGTTCAAACAGGAAAATTGGATTGTGATATTTATGACACTGTTGATTCTCCTTCTAGAAACATTTAATTGTTTCTAAAACTTGTTTTCAAGTAGAGCAGTATTTTGTGTTCAAATTGAAAATACTATGTGTTCATACTTTTTTTTTAAAGTATTCCTTGAATATTTTCATAAAAAAAATTCCTAAATGAGCTTGAGCAAGGAGGACAGGAGAGATCAGTAAAATAAGGCTTTGTGGCATAGGAGACATTTGGTGGAGAGCTTTCAGCTCAAATAAGATTTGGAAAAAAAAAAAGAGAGAATTTTTATAACAAACGTAAAGGCAGGATTTACCCTGATGAGCTTGTGAAGAAAATACAGAGTATAACGAAATCCAAAAGAGACTAATCAGTCAAAGTAGTTTTGAAGGAAATATCTCGAAGAGAGAGAACATAAAATGAAGATCAGGTATGTAATTATTTTAATAATCTACCCATGAGATAGAAAGCACTGGTTTTTTTGAATTGATCACAAAGGGAAAATAGTTTCAAGAACCATTCTTTGTTCAGCCTAAAGCAGATTTTACATTTTGAAACAATGACATATTGTGCTAAGTAGATAATATCCACATTCGTGTGTATATGAACAATTCTGTTCTCAATAAAAACACTTTATTCACACAAGTGATGATTATCTGCATTTGATTTAGTGCTGAAAGGCCAAAGGGGGACTAATAAAATTTTAGAAATGCAAGCGGCTTAACTGGAAAATCATGATCATATTCAACTCATCATGACTGAAATAAGAAAACAAAGCAAAAAATAAATAAGAAAAAAATTGACTACATGAACATTTGCTTCTCTCCTAAGAATCAAAAGGCTTAATTTGCTGTGGCTTAAAAGCATCTAGGTCCACAAGCCATGCAAAAGTCTACTGTTTCTGGGAGATAAGAAGAAGCAAAACACATCAGCTTTCAGAGAAGGTTAAGAAACCTCTCACACCCTACTCCACCCCACCTGAGACCAGGCAAAGGATCACTGCTTCTAGGGCACGGATGGAGGAAAAATACTTCTCCATCAGGAGAGGAACAAGGATTTTTTGGGGCCCAGGATTTTGGACTAATGCAGAGTCGTGCTACTGTGGTAAAGGGTTGGAAAATCTCCATCCAGTGACCACAGACAAAGGTACATTGTTCCTATGGAAGGAGAAAGAAAAGAGTTAGCCCTTATTGTGGGTTTGAAAACTTTCAATGATATAAATCAAAGGTTTTCTACCACTGAGATGGGAGGAGGCAAGATATTATTTCTTCCTCAAAAACCAACACAGATAAGGGACAGTTTGACTCCCACTGGAATAAGAGTCACGAAGTGCTAAAAATATCCCTTCTCTGAGACTCCGATGATGAAACTGGCTCCAAAATAACATGAATCATCCCTCTGCTCCCAACCTCAATTTTCTGCATAGTCACACACACAAGAAATGATGTTCTACAGTTAGAGAGGAACAAGAAAGTGGAGAGAGACCCTCTCTGTGACATAGGTGGTAAGGACTACCAGAAGGTAACTGTGGAACAGGAGCATTGGCATATGCCCTGCAGAGCCTAAGGCCCCACACAAGGCACAAGGTATTGCAGCCTACTGCTGGAGAAATTGAAGTTACATGGTTCACTGAATGTTTCAGACACCACAGCAAAAATCAGCCTTTGTTCCTGCCCACACTAATAGCATGACACAAACCAAAATGAAACAGAAACATAAAACAATCTTGACATAAGTAATTATCTCACGAGTTACTGTTTTTGTACATCTGATGATTTGCATTTTTTTAGAAACTGGGAGACACATAAAAGCAAGTTAGAAATTTGAGTTATGAGTTATAATATTTTCAAAAGATAAAAAGTCAACAGAATCAAATTCAGAGATAATTCAGATGTTGGAACTAAATGCAAGTAATTTAAATAATAATGATCAAAATGTTAAAGGATCTAGTTAAAAAAAAGACATGCATGGAAAAATGAGGAATTTCAGCAGAGATGGGAACAGTAAAAGGCAAAAGCTAGAAATAAGTGAAAGCTTGAGAACAGAGATGAAGAATTACATCAACAAGCTGATTAGCAGACTGGTAATCAGAGTTAAGAAAGAAGCAGCAAATTTTATATTAGGCCAACACAAATTATTTGAATGGCAGCACAAAGGGAAGAAAGAGGAAAACAAAATAAACCAATGAACCAAGCAAATAAAATACTCCGGTGAGTCCAAGAATTCTCTGCTAATACGAAATTCACTAAAATACAATTAATTGGAATTCCAGAAGGAGATTAAAAACAGTGTGAGAGAAGAAAAATTTGAAAAAGATGACTGAGGACCCCAAGCAACCTCAAATAGCTCCAAGAAAGATTAATAAAAAATTTAAAGAACGCTAGAATAATCACACTAGTCTAACTGATGAAAACCAACGATTAGCATAAATCTTGAATTCAGTCACAGAAAAATAGGAACATTGTGTACAGAGATAAAGAAAAACAAACATTACAGTGAACTGCTTGTCAGCAACTCTACAATTCACAAACCAATGATACAAAATTTTTAAATAACTAAAAAAAAATCAGTCCCCAATCTTATATCCATTAACTATATAACTAAAATAACAACTAAATGAAGACATTTTCAGATTAACACTGGAAGAGTCCCTTGCTAACAGGTCTGCACTAAAATAAACGTCAAAACGATTTCTTGAGGCAAAAGGAATATGGAAGCAGATGAATGTTGAAACTACTCAAAGAAATAAAGAGTGCCAGGGAAGATATAAAGATATGTAGCCCAATTATTTTACATTGCTCTAAAGATCATGGATTGTCTAAATTTTTTTTTAAAAAAAGAGTAACTTCACATCATGGAATTCATAATATTTGAGACTATAATGCATGACATAAATAGTGTAAAGGAGGGAGGAAACAGAAATATACAATTTAAGGTTTTTATACCATAGTTGATATAATATAAACTGTAGGTTACTGTAATAAGCTAGAATAGGTATTGAAATCTCTAGAGAAACAATAAACATTTTTAAAAGATTGTATGTGCATTAATGTTTTCATAGAACTTTTAGCTTTTATTTATTTGTTTTTATTTTATTTATTTATTTATTTATTTTTGAGATGCAGTCTCGACCTGGAGTGCAATGGCGTGATCTCAGCTCACTACAACCTCCGCCTCTCAGATTCCAATGATTCTCCTGCCTCAGCCCCCCGAGTAGCTGGGATTACAGGTGCATAGTGTGTGGATATTTTCTTCCATTCTGTAGGCTGTCTGTTCAATCCCTTGATAGTTTTTCATGCTGTGCAGAAGAAGCTATTTAGTTTAAATAAATCCCACTTGTCAGTTTTCATTTTTCTGGCAATTGCTTTTGAGTACTTACCCACAAATTCATTGCGAAGTGCAACGTCCAGAAGAATATTTCCTAGTTTTTCTTCCAGGATTTTTGCAGTCAGAAGTTGTAATCTTATGCCAATGGGTCTTATTAATCAAATGACTCCACAGTGAGAATCATTACTCTGAAAAATCAATTTTGTTATAATGATGGAAATTTAAATATTTGAAAGTAAAAACAGATGCCACTTTATTGCTAGAATTCTACAAGGCAAATTGCTATTAGAGAGGCAGAGGAAATATATATATATCTCCAAAATATAATTTGCGGTGAAATAAATAGAAGCACATTATAAATAAACTTACCTGATTTTACAAACTAACCTGTAAAGGGATTTCTACTCATTTTTCTATTGCCTGCAATGCGCTTTCTTCTAGATCCAATTTATAATTTTGTACATCACCAATTTGTCTTCACCTGTGTGTTCTTTCCATAAGCATCTTAAGATTTAATATTTCTTCTTCCAACATATTTTTATCCTCCTGAAATTTTTTACATTCCTGTTGTATTTTTTTCATAGATTATAACTCCCATTGAATAACTTGATTTTATTTAGTCAAATAGACATATTTTGAAGATACAGCTCCGAGCTGTGTTGTAAGATCATCAAACTACATTAATAAAATAATACAGCTTGATAATGAAGGAGGCTGAGAATAATCTCATACAAAACCAGTAACAAAATTTGAAATATATTTACTTGCAATAAAATGTTATCTATAACATACATTCTTTAAATGTTAACCCATAAGTTACTCAGAAATTCAAGAAGAAAGTAAAAGCCACCATGAGTCACAATCATATATTCTTTACTATCATCTTTGCCACAGAACTTCTGCACTTGATCTTTCTTTTATTTTTCTGATAATCTGTGTTTGTTCCTCCTTAAATGGCTCCAAGTTAACTCTTATTAGAAAGTTTCAAACCCCTTTCTCTCATCATCATGCCCCAAAATTTGTCAAAAAAAAGTTTCTGAGATATTATATTGAGTTATTTAGGCCAAAGTCAATAAATGGATCTTAGAATAAGACTTTGAAAATAATGTAATACTCTATGCTAGGCATGGCGGCTCATGCCTGTAATTCCAGCACTTTAGGAGGCTGCGGCAGAAAGATCACATTAGGCTGGGAATTTGAGACCAGCCAGAGCAACATAATGATACCATACTCTCAACAACAACAACAAAACCACATTTAAAAAATTAGCCAGGCATGGTGCCTTATGCTTGCAGCTCCAACTAGTTGGGAGACCAAGGCAAAAGGATGGATTGCACTCAGAGTTCATGGCGGTGGTGAATTACGACAAAATTACTGCACTTCTGTCTGGATGAGAGACAAAGACCATATCTCAAAAAAACACAAAATAATCATATAAATAAGGATTCTAATGCCATAAGCCTTTTCCTAGGTTGTAAATGTTTTATGCTAATTTGAATTGCATTTTAAAACATAAAGTCCTCCTCAAGATGGCTTGTGGAGGTAACCAAGAAGCCTGCAGTGCCATACAAGCCCTGAGGCATGGACTGGAGCCCTAAAGCAAGTACACACCCTACCACTGAGCCTGCTGCTCATTTCCTCTGTCTGGCTCCATTTGCAGCACAATTGTTGCACATACCTCAGTGTGTTACAAAGCCTAGCAAGACCGAGCTGGCTCAAAGAGCAACCAGCCAACTCTGCAAGGGTGTGCCAGGAGCCCGTGGACCAGCCACCAACCTCACTCACTGCCGGTCAAGGTACATAATTTCTTCTACCCTAGTGGCAAGGCCTCAGTGTCATCTGCTTTTCCTCGGGCCTCTGCTCCATCAGCCATCGGGTGGCAGCCACTCAGGCTGTTGGAATCTGGCCATCCCTGCTTCCTTCAGTAGGTGAGGTTGCTGGCTGGTCCACTGGTTCCAGGTGCACCATTGCAGTGGTGGCTGGTTGTTCTTTGAGCCAGCTTGGCCTCACCTGGCATGCAGAGGCCCCAGCTACTGAAATGCTCCTCTGAGTGAGCTTGTCCTGCCTTGGGCCAAATTCTAAGTCTGGTCAAGGCCACTGAAGGCCGAGTCCTCTGGGTGGTAATCCTGGCTGCTTTCTGTTTTGGAACATGCAGTCCTTCTCAAGAAGGCCTGTGGTCTGCCTCTTTAAAACCAGAAGCCCGCAGTGCCATACGAGCCCTGAGGCATGGACTGGAGCCCCAAAGGCACTGCACACCCTGCTCCTGAGCCTGCTGCTCATTTCCTCTATATGGCTCCATTTGTAGCACAGTTATTGCACTGAGGCTTGTGCATGCGGGGCAAGGCCAAGCTGACTCTAAGAGCAACCAGCCACTTCTCCAAGGGTGTGCCAGGAGCTGGTGAACCAGCCACCAACCCCACTGACTGCCAGTCGGGTACATCAGTTCCTCTACCCTAGAGGTAGGGCCCCAATGCCTTCCGATTTTCCTCAGGCCTCAGCTCCATCAGCCATCAGGTGGCAGACAGTCCGGCTGTTGGAACCCGGCCATCCCTACTTCCTTGAGTGGGTGAGGTAGGTGGCTACTGCAACTGATCCAGGTGCACCCTTGCAGAAGTGACTGGTTGCTCTTTGAGCCACCTTGGTTTTCCCTGGAATGCACAGACCCCAGGCACCAACATGCTGCTCTGAATGAGCTGGTCCTGCCTGGGGCCAAATTCTAAGTCTTGCCAGGGCCACAGAAGACCTAGGCCACTGGGTGGAAATCCTGGCTGCTTTCTGCACTTGAACATAAAGTCTTCCTCAAGATGGCCTGTTGTCTGACCCTTGGCAGGAAAGAAGCCCAGAATGCCATCTGAGCCCTGAGGAATTGAGTGGAGCCCTAAAGGCAGGGCACACTGTGCTCCTGAGCCTGCTGCTCATTTCCTCTATATGGCTCCATTTGTAAGACAATTGTCACAATGAGGCTTGTGCATGCAGGACAAGGCCAAGCTGGCTCACGGAGCAACCAACCACCTCTGCAAGGGTGTGCCAGGAGCCCATGGACCAGCCACCAATCTCACTGCCAGTCAGGGTACATCATTTCTTCTACCCCAGGGGTAAGGCCTCAGTGCCATCTGCTTTTCCTCAGGTCTCTGCTCCATCAGCCATCAGCAGGCAGCCACTCAGGCTGTTGGAATCCGGCCATCCCTGCTTCCTTGAGTGGGTGAGGTTGATGGCTGCTCCACCTGTTCCGGGTGCACCCTTGCAGAGATGGCTGGTGGCCCTTTGAGCCAGCTTGGCCTTGCCTGGCATGCACAGACTGCAGGTACCAAAGTGCTGCTCTGAGAGAGCTTGTCCTGCCTGGGGCCAAATTCTAAGTCTGGCCAGGGCCACAGAAGGCCGAGTCCCTTGGGTGGAAATCCTGGATGCTTTCTGCACTTGAACATAAAGTTCTCCTCAAGATGTCATGTGGTCTCTCTATTTGCAACCAAGAAGCCCGCAGTGCCATCTGAGCCCTGAGGAATTGACTGGAGCCCTAAAAGCAGTGCACACCCTGCTCCTGAGCCTGCTACTCCTCTCCACTATACGGCTCCATTTGTAAGACAATTGTTGCACTGAGGCTTGTGCATGCCACACAAGGCCAAGCTGGCTCAAAGAGCAACCAGCCACCTCGGCAAGGGTGTGCCAGGAGCCAGTGGACCAGCCACAAACCTCACTCACTGCCGCTCATGGAACATCAGTTCTACCGTAGAGGTAGGGCCCCAGTGCCATCTGCTTTTCCTCAGGCTTCTGCTCCATCAGCCATCAGGTGGCAGCCACTCAGGCTGTTGGAAACTGGCCATCCCTGCTTCCTTGAGTGGGTGAGGTTGGCAGCTGCTCCACCTGCTCCAGGTGAGCTTGCCCTGCCTGAGGCCAAACTCTAAGTCTGGTCAGGGCCACAGAAGACCTAGGCCCCTGGGTGGAAATTCTTTCTGCTTTCTGCACTTGAATATAATAAAGTCCACCTCAAGATGGCCTGTGGTCTGCCTCTTGGCAAAGAAGAAGCCCTCAGTGCCATCTGAGCACTAAGGCATTGACTGGAGCCCTAAAGGCAGCTCATACCCTGCTCCTGAACCTGCCGCTCCTTTCCTCAATATGGCTCCATTTGTAAGACAATTGTTGAACTGAGGCTTGTGCATGCCAGGCAAGGCCAAGCTGGCTCAAAGAGCAACCAGCCACCTCTGCAAGGGTGTGCCAGGAGCAGGTGGACCAGCCACCAACCTCACCCACTGCTGCTCGTGTACCTCATTTCTTCTACCTAGAGGTAAGGCCTCAGTGCCATCTGCTTTTCCTCAGGCCTTTACTCCGACAGCCATCAAGTGGCAGCCAGTCTGGCTTTTGGGACCTGGCCATCCCTACTTCCTTGAGTGGGTGGGGTTGGCGGCTGGTGCAACTGCTCCTGGCACACCCTTGCAGAGGTGGCTGGTTGCTCTTTGAGCCAGGATGGCCTTGCCTTTCATGCACATGCCCCAGCTGCTCCGAGTGATCTTGTGCTGCCTGGGGCCAACTTTTAAATCTGCCCAGGGCCACAGAAGGCAGAGTCCTCAGGCCTCTACTCCATCAGCACCTGCTCCAGGCGCACGCTTGCAGAGTTGGCTGGTTGCTCTTTGAGCCAACTTGGCCTTGCCTGGCATGCACAGACCGCAGGTACCGATGTGCTGCTCTGAGTCAGCTTGTCTTGCCTGGGGTCAAATTCTAAGTCTGGCCAGGGCCACGGAATGCCTAGCCCCTGGATTGCAATCCTGGCTGCTTTCTGCACTTGAACATAAAGTCCTCCTGAAGATGCCCTGTGGTCTGACTCTTGGCAACGAAGAAGCCCGCAGTGCCGTCTGAGCCCTGAGGAATTGACTGGAGTCTTAAATGCAGCACACACCCTGCTCCAGAGCTTGCTGCTCCTTTCCTCTATATAGCTCCCTTTGTAAGACAATTGTTGCACTGAGGCTTGTGCATGCCAGGGAAGGCCAAGCTGACTCAAAGAGCAACCAACAACCTCTGCAAGAGTGTGCCAGGAGAAGGTGGACCAGCCACCAACCTCAGTCGCTGCCAGACATGGTAAATCCTTTCTTCTATCCTAAACGTAGGGCCACAGTGCCAACTGCTTTTCCTGAGCGCTCTGCTCCATCAGCCATCAGGCGTCAGTCACTCAGACTGTTAGAATCTGGCCATCCCTGCTTTCTTGAGAGGGTGAAGTTGGTGGCTGAACCACCTGCTCCAGGTGCACCCTTGCAGAAGTGACTGGTTGCTCTTTGCGCCAGCCTGGACTTGCCTGGCATGCACAGGCCCCAGAAACTGACACTGCTCTGTGTAAGCTTGTCCTGCCTGGGGCTAAATTCTAAGTCTGGCCAGGGCCACAGAAGGCCTAGGCCCCTGGGTGGAAATCCTGGCTGCTTTCTGCACTTGAATATAAAGTCCTCCTCAAGACAGCCTGTGGTCTACCTCTTCACAATGAAGAAGCCCGCAGTGCCATCTGAGCCCTGAGGAATTGACTGGAGCCCTAAAGGCAGCCCACACCCTGCTCCTGAGCCTGCTGCTCATTTCCTCTATATGACTCCAGTTGTAAGACAGTTGTTGAACTGAGGCTTGTGTATGCCAGGCAAGGCCAAGCTGGCTTGCAACCAGCCAACTCTGCAAGGGTGTGCCAGGAGCCGGTGGACCAGCCACCAACCTCACTCACTGATGGTCAGTGTACCTCATTTCTTCTACCCTAGAGGTAAGGCCTCAGTGCCACCTACTTTTCCTCAAGCCTCTGCTCTGTCAGCCATCAGGTGGCAGCCAGTCCGACTGTTGGGACCTGGCTATCCCTACTTCCTTGAGTGGGTGAGGCTGGTGGCTGGTGCAACTGCTCCAGGTGCAACCTTGCAGAGGTGGCTGGTTGGTCTTTGAGCCAGGATGGCCTTGCCTTGCATGCACGGGTCCCAGCTGCTCCAAGTGATCTTGTCCTTCCTAGGCCCAAATTCTAACTCTGACCAGGGCCACAGAAGGCTGAGTCCCTTGGGTTTAAATCCTGGCTGCGTTCTGCACTTGAACATAAAGTACTCCTCAAAATGGCCTGTGGTCTCCTCATTTGCAACAAGAAGCCCGCAGTGCCATCTGAGCCCTGAGGAATTGACTGGAGCCCTAAAGGGAGTGCACACCCTGCTCCTGAGCCTGCTACTCCTTTCCTCTATATGGCACCATGTGTAAGAAAATTGTTGCACTGAGGCTTGCGTATGCCAGGCAAGGCCAAGCTGGCTCAAAGAGCAACCAGCCACCTGTACAAGGGTGTGCCAGGAGCCGGTGGAGCAGCCACCAACCTTACTCGCTGCCCCTCATGGTACATCAGTTCTACCCTAGAGGTAGAGCCCCAGTGCCATCTGCTTTTCCTCAGGCCTCTGCTCCTTCAGCCATCAGGTGGCAGTCACTCAGTCTGTTGGAATCTGGCCATCCCTGCTTCCTTGAGTGGGTGAGGTTGGTGGCTGTTCCTGCTGCTCTGGGCGCACCCTTGCAGAGGTGGCTGGCTGCTCTTTGAGCCAGCTTGGCCTTGCCTGGTATGCACAGAACGCAGGTACCAAAGTGCTGCTCTCAGTGAGCTTGTCCTGCCTGAGGCCAAATCCTAAGTCTGCCCAGGGCCACAGAAGGCCTAGGCCCCTGGGTGGAAATCCTTTCTGCTTTCTGCACTTGAACATAAAGTCCTCAGGATGGCCTCTGGTCTGCCTCTTGGCAATGAAGAAGCCCGCAGTGCCATCTGAGCCCTGAGGAATTGACTGGAGCCTAAAGGCAGCCCACACGCGGCTCCTGAGCCTACTGCTCTTTTCCTCAATATGGCTCCATTTGTAAGACAATTGTTGCACTGAGGCTTGTTCATGCCAGGCAAGGCCAAGCTGGCTCAAAGAGCAACCAGCCACCTCTTCAAGTGTGTGCCAGGAGCCAGTGGACCAGCCACCAACCTCACTTACTGCCATTCATGATACATCAGTTCTACCCTAGAGTTAGGGCCCCAGTGCCATCTACTTTTCCTCAGGCCTCTGCTCCACCAGTCATCAGGTGGCAGTCACTCAGTCTGTTGGAATCTGGCCATCCCTGCTTCCTTGAGTGGGTGAGGTTGGTGGCTGCTCCATCTGCTCTGGGCGCACCCTTGCAGAGGTGGCTGGTTGCTCTTTGAGGCAGCTTGGTCTTGCCTGGCATGCACAGACTCTAGGTATGGACATTCTGCTCTGAGTGAACTTGTCCTGACTGGGTCCAAATTTTACACCTGGCCAGGGCCACAGAAACCCTAGGAACTTGGGTGGAAATCCTGGCTGCTTTCTGCACTTGAACATAAAGTCCTCCTCAAGACGGCCTGTGATCTGCCTCTTGGCAATGAAGAAGCCCGCAGTGCCATGTGAGCCCTGAGGAATTGACTGGAGCCCTAAAGGCAACGCACACCCTGCTCCTGAGCCTCCTGCTCCTTTTCTCTGTGTGGCTCCATTTGTAAGACAATTGTTGCACTGAGGCTTGTGCATGCCAGGCAAGGCCAAGCTGGCTCAAAGAGCAACCAGCCAACTCTGCAAGGGTGTGCCAGGAGCCGGTGCATCAGCCACCAACCTCACTCGCTGCCGGTCAAGGTATGTAATTTCTTCTACCCTAGTGGCAAGGCCTCAGTGTCATCTGCTTTTCCTCGGGCCTCTGCTCCATCCGCCATCAGGTGGCAGCCACTCAGGCTGTTGGAATCTGGCCATCCCTGCTTCCTTAAGTGGGTGAGGTTGGCTGCTCCACCTGCTCCAGGGGTACCCTTGCAGAGGTGGCTGGTTGCTCTTTGAGCCAGCTTGGCCTTGCCTGGCATACACAGAACGCAGGTACCAAAGTGCTGCTCTGAGTGAGCTTGTCCTTCCTGAGGCCAAATTCTAAGTCTGGCCAGGGACACAGAAGGCCTAGGCCCCTGGGTGGAAATCCTGGCTGCTTTCTGCACTTGAATATAAAGTCCTCCTCAAGACAGCCTGTGGTCTGCCTCTTCACAATGAAGAAGCCCACAGTGCCATCTGAGCCCTGAGGAATTGACTGGAGCCCTAAAGGCAGCCCACACCCTGCTCCTGAGCCTGCTGCTCATTTCCTCTATATGACTCCATTTGTAAGACAGTTGTTGCACTGAGGCTTGTGCATGCAGGGCAAGGCCAAGCTGGCTTGCAACCAGCCAACTCTGCAAGGGTGTGCCAGGAGCCAGTGGACCAGCCTCCAACCTCACTCACTGTCGCTCGTGTACCTCATTTCTTCTACACTAGAGGTAAGGCCTCAGTGCCGTCTGCTTTTCCACAGGCCTCTGCTCCATCAGCCATCAGGTGGCAGCCAGTCCGGCTTTTGGGACCTGGCCATCCCTGCTTCCCTGAGTGGGTGAGGTTGTACGCTGGTGCAACTGCTCCAGGCGCACCGTTGCAGAGGTGGCTGGCTGCTCTTTGAGCCACCATGGTCTTGCCTGGCATGAACATGCCCCAGCTGCTCCAAGTGATCTTGTCCTGCCTGGGGCCAAATTTTAAATCTGCCCAGGACCACAGAAGGCAGGGTCCTCAGGCCTCTGCTCCAACAGCACCTGCTCCAGGTGCACCCTTGCAGAGGTGGCTGGTTGCTCTTTGAGCCAACTTGGCCTTGCCTGGCATGCACAGACCGCAGGTACCGATGTGCTGCTCTGAGTGAGCTTGTCCTGCCTGTGGCCACATTCAAAGTCTGGCCAGGGCCACAGAATGCCTAGTCCCTGGATTGCAATCCTGGATGCTTTCTGCACTTGAACATGAAGTCCTCCTCAAGACAGCCTGTGGTCTGCCTCTTGGCAACGAGGAAGCCCGCAGTACCATCTGAGCCCTGAGGGATTGACTGGTGTTTTAAAGGCAGCATACGCCCTGCTCCTGAGATTGCTGTTCATTTCCTCTATATGTCTCCATTTGTAAGACAATTATTGCACTGAGGCTTGTGCACGCCGGGCAAGGCCAAGCTGGCTCAAAGAGCAATCAGACACCTCTGCAAGAATGTGCCAGGAGCCGGTGGACAAGCGACCAATCACACTCGCTGCTGGTCAGGATATATCATTTCCTCTACCCTAGAGTTAAGGCCTCAGTGTCATCTGCTTTTCCTTAGGCCTCTGCCACATCAGTCATCAGGAGACAGCCACTCAGGCTGGGGAAACATGGCCATCGCTGCTTCCTTCAGTGGGTGACATTGAAGGCTGGTCCAACTGCTACAGACGCACCATTGCAGAGATGGCTCGTTCCCCTTTGAACCAGGTTGGCTTTACCTGGCATGCACATACCCCAGCTATGGACATGCTGCTCTGAGTGACCTTGTCCTGCCTGGGGCCAAATTTTAAGTCTGGCCAGGGCCACAGAAGACCAAGTCCCTTGGGTTTCAATCCTGGCTACTTTCTTCACTTGAACATAAAGCACAGGCCACCAACCTCACTCACTGCCGCTCATTGTACATCAGTTCTACCCTAGAGGTAGGACCCCAGTACCATCTGCTTTTCCTCAGACCTCTGCTCCTTCAGCCATCAGGGGGCAGCCACTCAGGCTGTTGGAATCTGGCCATCCCTGCTTCCTTGAGCGGGTGAGGTTGGTGGCTGCTCCACCTGCTCCAGGGGAACCCTTGCAGAGGTGGCTGGTTGCTTTTTGAGCCAACTTGGCCTTGCCTGGCATGTACAGACCTCAGGTACCAAAGTGCTGCTCTGAGTGAGCTTGTCCTGCCTGAGGCCAAATTCTAACTCTGGTCAGGGCCACAGAAGGCCTAGGCCCCTGGGTGGAAATCCTTTCTGCTTTGTGCACTTGAATACAAAGTCCTCCACAAGAGGCCTGTGGTCTGCCTCTTGGCAAAGAAGAAGCCCACAGTGCCATCTGAGCACTGAGGAATTGACTGGAGCCCTAAAGTCAGCGCATATCCTGCTCCTGAGCCTGTTGCTCTTTTTCTTAATATGACTCCATTTGTAAGACAATTGTAGCACTGAGGCTTGTGCATGCCAGGCAAGGCCAAGCTGGCTCAAAGAGCAACCAGCCACCTCTGCAAGAGTGTGCCAGGAGCAGGTAGACCAGCCACCAACCTCACTCACTGCCGCTCCTGTACCTCATTTCTTCTACCCTAGAGGTAAGGCCTCAGTGTCATCTGTTTTTCCTCAAGCCTCTGCTAAATCAGTCATCAGGTGGCAGTCACTCAGGCTGTTGGGATCCGGTTATCCCTACTTCCTTGAGTGGGTGAGGTTGGTGGCTGGTGCAACTACTCCAGGCGCACCCTTGCAGAGGTGGCTGGTTGCTCTTTGAGCCAGGATGGCCTTGCATTGCATGCACATGCCCCAGCTGCTCCAAGTGATCTTGTCCTGCCTGAGGCCAAATTTTAAATCTGCCCAGGGCCACAGAAGGCAGAGTCCTCAAGTCTCTGCTCCATCAGCACCTGCTCCGGGTGCACCCTTGCAGAGGTGGGTGGATGCTCTTTGAGCCAGCTTGGCCTTGCCTGGCATGCACAGACCGTAGGTACCAACGTGCTGCTCTGAGTCAGCTTGTTCTGCCTGTTGTCATATTCACAGTCTGGTCAGGGCCACAGAATTCCTAGTCCCCTGGATTGCAATCCTGGCTGCTTTCTGCACTTGAACATAAAGTCCTCCTCAAAATGGCCTGTGGACTGCCTCTTGGCAACAAAGAAGCCCACAGTGCCATCTGAGCCCTGAGGAATTGACTGGAGTCTTAAAGGCAGCACACACCCCGCTCTACAGCTTGCTGCTCATTTCCTCTAAATGGCTCCATTTGTAAGACAGTTGTTGCACTGAGGCTTGTGCATGCCTGGCAAGGACAAGCTGGCTCAAAAGCAACCAGCCAACTCTACAAGGGTGTGCCAGGAGCCTCAGGCCTCTGCTCCATCAGCCATCAGGTGGCAGCCACTCAGTCTGTTGAAATCTGGCCTTCCCTGCTTTCTTGAGTGGGTGCGGTTGGTGGCTGCTCCACCTGCTCCAGGCACTCCCTTGCAGAGGTGGCTGGTTGCTCCTTGAGCCAGCTTGGACTTCCCTGGCAGGCACAGGCACAAGAATCCAACACTGATCCATGTGAGCTTGTCCTGCGTGGTGCCAAATTCTAAGTCTGGCCATCCCTGCTTCCTTCAGTGGGTGGGGTTGAAGGCTGGTCCAACTGCTACAGGAGCTCCTTTGCAGAGGTGGCAGGTGGCCCTTTGAGCCAGCTTGGCCTTGCCTGGCATGCACAGATTCCAGGTACCGACATGTTGCTCCGAGTGAGCTTGACCTGCCTTGGGCCAAATTCTAAGTCTGGCCAGGGCCACAGAAGGCCGAGTCTCTTGGGTTTAAATCCTGGCTGCTTTCTGCACTTGAACATAAAGTCCTCCTTAAGACGGCCTGTAGTCTGCCTCTTGGCAACAAAGAAGTGCCATCTGAACCCTGAGGAATTGACTGGAACCCTAAAGGCAGTGCATACCCCGATCCTGAGCCTGCTGCTCATTTCCTCTATGTGGCTCCATGTGTAAGACAGTTGTTGCACTGAGGCTTGTGCATGCCAGGCAAGGCCAAGCTGGCTCAAAGGGCAACCAGCCACCTCTGCAAGTGTGTGCCAGGAGCCGGTGGACCAGCCACCAATCTCACTCGCTGCCGGTCAGGGTACATCACTTCTTCTACCTGAGAAGTAAGGCCTCAGTGCCATCTGCTTTTCCTCGGGCCTCTGCTCCATCAGTCATCAGGCGGCAGCCACTCAGGCTGTTGGAATCTGGCCATCCCTGCTTCCTTCAGTAGGTGAGGTTGGTGGCTGGTCCACTGGTCCAGGTGCACCCTTGCAGAGGTGGTTGTTTGCCCTTTGAGCCAGCTTGGCCTTGCCTGGCATGCGCAGACCCCAGCTACTGACATTCTGCTCTGAGTGAGCTAGTCCTGCATGGGGCCAAATTGAAAGTCTGGCCAGGGTCACAGAAAGCCGAGTCCCCTGGGTGGAAATCCTGGCAGCTTTCTTCACTTCAACATAAAGTCCTCCTCAAGAGGGCCTGCGGTCTCCCTATTTGCAATCAAGAAGCCTGCAGTGCCATCTGAGCCCTGAGGAATTGACTGGAGCCCTAAAGGCAGCCCACACCCTGCTCCTGAGCTTGCTACTCGTTTGCTCTATATGGCTCCATTTGTAAGCCAATTGTTGCACTGAGGTTTGTGCATACCAGGCAAGGCCAAGCTGGCTCAAAGTAACCAGCCACCTCTGCAAGGCTGTGCCAGGAGCCAGTGGACGAGCAACCAACCTCATTTACTGCCGCTCATGATACATCAGTTCTACCCTAGATGTAGGGCCCCAGTGCCATCTGCTTTTCCTCAGGCCTCTGCTCCATCAGCCATCAGGTGGCAGTCACACAGTCTGTTGGAATCTGGCCATCCCTGCTTCCTTGAGTGGGTGAAGTTGGTGGCTGCTCCACCTGCTCCAGGGGTACCCTTGCAGAGGGGGCTGGTTGCTCTTTGAGCAAACTTGGCCTTGCCTGGCATGCACAGACCTCAGGTAGCAAAGTGCTGCTCTGAGTGAGTTTGTCCTGCCTGAGGCCAAATTCTAAGCCTGGCCAGGGCCACAGAAGGCCTAGGCCCCTGGGCGGAAATCCTGGCTGCTTTCTGCACTTGAACATAAAGTCCTCCTCAAGACGGCCTCTGGTCTGCCTCTTGGCAATGAAGAAGCCCGCAGTGCCATCTGAGCCCTGAGGAATTGACTGGAGCCTAAAGGCAGCCCACACGCGGCTCCTGAGCCTGTTGCTCTTTTCCTCAATATGACGCCATTTGTAAGACAATTGTTGCACTGAGGCTTGTGCATGCCAGGCAAGGCCAAGCTGGCTCAAAGAGCAACCAGCCACCTCTGCAAGAGTGCCTCTGGAGCAGTTGGAGCAGCCACCAACTTCACTCACTATCGCTCATGGTACATCAGTTCTACCCTAGAGTTAGGGCCCCAGTGCCATCTACTTTTGCTCAGGCCTCTGCTCCATCAGCCATCAGGTGGCAGCCACTCAGTATGTTGGAATCTGGCCATCCGTGCTTCCTTGAGTGGGTGAGATTGGTGGGTGCTCCACCTGCTCTGAGCGCACCCTTGCAGAGTTGGCTGGCTGCTCTTTGAGCCAGCTTGGCCTTGCCTGGCATGCACAGGCCCCAGAAACAGACACTGCTGCATGTGAGCTTGTCCTGCATGGGTCCAATTTCTAAGTCTGGCCATCCCTGCTTCCTTAAATGGGTAACGTTAAAGGCTGGTCCAACTGCTACAGGCGCACCATAGCAGAGGTGGCTGGTTGCCCTTGAGCCAGCTTGGCCTTGCCTGGCATGCGCAGACTCCAGGTATTGACATGCTGCTCCAAATGAGCTTGTACTGCCTTGGGCCAAATTCTAAGTCTGGCCAGGGCCACAGAAGGCCAAGTCTCTTGGGTTTAAATCCTGGCTGCTTTCTTCACTTGAACATAAAGTGTTCCTCAAGATGGCCTGTGGTCTCCCTCTTTGCAACCAAGAATCCTGCAGTGCCATCTGAGCCCTGAGGAATGGACTGGAGCCCTCAAGGCAGTGCACAGCCTGCTCCTGAGCCTGCTGCTCATTTCCTCTATATGGCTCCATTTGTAAGACAATAACTATACTGAGGCTTGTTCATGGCAGGCAAGGCCAAGCTGGCTCTAAGAGCAACCAACCACTTCTGCAAGGGTGTGCCAGGAGCCAGTGGACCAGCCACCAACCTCACTCGATGCTGCTCAGGGTACACCATTTCTTCTACCCTAAAGTTAGGGCCCCACTGCCATCTGCTTTTCCTCAGGACTCTGCTCCATCAGCCACCGGGCAGCAGCCACTCAGGCTGTTAGAATCTGGCCATCTCTGCTTCCTTAAGTGGGTGAGGTTGTTGGCTGGTCCAACTGCTACAGGTGCGCCCTTGCAGAGATGGCTGGCTGCTCTTTGAGACAGCTTGGCCTTGCCTGGCATGCACAGACCCCAGCTACCAACATTCTGCTCCGAGTGAGCTTGTCCTGCCTTGGGCCAAATTCTAAGTCTGGCTAGGGCCACAGAAGACCGAGTCCTTTGGGTTCAAATCCTGGCTGCTTTCTGCACTTGAACATAAAGTGTTCCTCAAGATGGCCTGTGGTCTCCCTATTTGCAACCAAGAAGCCCGCAGTGACATCTGTGCCATGAAGAATTGACTGGAACCCTAAAGGCAGCGCACACCCTGTTCCTGAGCCTGCTGTTCATTTCCTCTATAAGGCTCCATGTGTAAGACAATTGTTGCACTGAGGCTTGTGCATGCCAGGCAAGGCCAAACTGGCTGAAAGAGCAACCAGCCACCTCTGTAAGGGTGTGCCAGGAGCCGGTGGACCAGCCACCAACCTTACTCGATGCCGCTCATGGTACATCAGTTCTACCCTAGAGGTAAGGCCCCAGAGCCATCTACTTTTCCTTATGCCTCTGTTCAACCAGACATCAGGTGGCAGTCACTCAGTCTGTTGGAAACTAGCCATCCCTGCTTCCTTGAGTGGGTGAGGTTGGTGGCTGCTATACCTGCTCTGGGCGCACCCTTGCAGAGGTGGCTGGTTGCTCTTTGAGCCAGCTTGGCCTTGTCTGGCATGCACAGACCACAGGTATCAAAGTACTGCTCCGAGTGAGCTTGTCCTGCTTAGGGCCAAATTCTACGTCTGGCCAGGGTAACAGAAGGCCTAGGCCCCTGGGTGGAAATCCTGGCTGCTTTCTGAACTTGAGAAGAAAGTCCTTCTCAAGACAGCCTGTGGTCTCTCTCTTGGCAACAAAGAAGCCCACAGTGCCATATGAGCCCTGAGGAATTGACTGGATCCCAAAGGCAGCGCACACCCTGCTCCTGAGCCTGCTGCTCCTTTCCTCTATGTGGCTCCATGTGTAAGACAGTTGTTGCACTGAGGCTTGTGCATGCCAGGCAAGGCCAAGCTGGCTCAAAAAGCAACCAACCACCTCTGCAAGGGTGTGCCAGGAGCTGGTGGACCAGCCACCAACCTCACTCACTGCCGCTTATAGTACATCAGTTCTACCCTAGACGTAGGGCCCCAGTGCCATCTGCTTCTCCTCAGGCCTCAGCTCCATCAGCCATCAGGTGGCAGCCAGTCTGGCTGTTGAAACCATCTCTGCTTCCTTGAGTGGGTGAGGTCAGTGGCTGTTCCACCTGTTCCAGCTCACCTTTGCAGACGTGGCTGCTTGCTCCTTGAGCCAGTTTGGCTTTGCCTGGCATGCATAGACCGCAGCTACCACCATGCTACTCTGAGTGAGCTTGTCCTGCCTCGGGTCAAATTCTAAATCTGGCCAGGGGCACAGAAGGCCGAGTCCACTGGGTGGAACTCCTGCCTGCTTTCTGCACTTGAACATAAAGTCCTCCTCAAGATGGCCTGTGGTCTCCCTCTTTGAAACGAAGAAGCCCACAGTGCCATCTGAGCCCTGAGGAATGGACTGGAACCCTGAAGGCAGCGCACACCCTGCTCCTGATCCTGCTGCTGCTTTTCTCTGTGTGGCTCCATTTGAAGCACAGTTGTTGCACTGCAGCTTGTGCATGCCAGGCAAGGCCAACCTGGCTCAAAGAGCAACCAGCCATGTCTGCAGGGATCCACCCAGAGCAGGTGGACCACTCGTCAACCTGACCCACTCAGGGAAGCCGGGAATGTGTGTTGTACCATGCATTTCACTGCAAGTACCTTTCTCTGCAGTTGGTGACCTAGGTTTTCTTCTATAGGTTTTTTATGGTTTTAGGTCTTGCATTTAACTCTTTAATCCATCTTAATATAATTTTTGTATTAAGCGTAAGGGAATAGCCCAGTTTCAGTTTTCTGCATACGGCTAGCCAGTTTTCCCAACACCATTTATTGATAGGGAATCCTTTCCCTTTGCTTGTTTTTGTCAGGTTTGTTAAAGATCAGACAGTTTTAGTTGTGTGGTGTCATTTCTGAGGTCTCTGTTCTGTTCCATTGGTCCATATATCTGGATTGGTATGAGTACCATGCTCTTTTGGTTACTGTAGCCTTGTAGAATAGTTTGAAGTCAGGTACTGTGATGCCTCCAGCTTTGTGCTTTTTGCTTAGGATTCTCTTGGCTGTGTGGGCTCTTTGCTGGTTCCATATGAAATTTAAAGCAGTTTTTCTAATTCTTTGAAGAAAGTCAGTGGTAGCTTGATGGGAATAGCACTGAATCTATAAATTACTTTAGGTGGTATGGCACTCAGGCACAGAAATGCCCTTGAGTAGGGCAATACCATTCAGGACATAGGCATGGACAAAGTCTTCATCACTAGAACACCAAAAGCAATGGCAACCAAAGCCAAAATTGACAAATGGGATCTAATTAAACTACAGTGTCTGCAGAGCAAAAGAAACAATCATCAGAGTGAACAGGCAACCCACAGGATGAGAGAAATTTATTGCAATCTCTCCATCTGACCAAGGGCTAATATACATAATCTACAAGGAACTTAAACAAATTTACAAGAGAAAAACAAAGAACCCCATCAAAAAGTGGGCAAAGATATGAACAGACACTTCCCAAAGAAGACATTTATGCAACCAACGAACATGTGAAGCAAAGCACATCACCACTGGTCGTTAGAGAAATGGAAAGTAAAATCACAATGAGATACAATCTCATGCCAGTTGGAATGGCCATCATTAAAAAATCGGGAAGCAATAGATGTTGGAGAGGATGTGGAGAAAGAGGAACACTTTTACACTGTTGGTGGGAGTATAAATTAGTTCAACAATTGTGGAAGACAGTGTGATGATTCCTCAAGGATCTATAACTAGAAATAGCATTTGACCCAGCAATCCCATTACTGGGTATATACCCCCCAAAATATAAATCATTCTAATATAAAGACACATGCACACGTATGTTTATTGAGGCACTGTTGACAACAGCACAGACTGGAACCAACCCAAATTCCCATCAAGGATAGATTTGATAAAGAAAATGTGGCATATATGCACCATGGTGTACTATGCAGCCACAATAATGGATGAGTTCATATCCTTTGCAGGGACATGGATGAAGCTGGAAACCATCATTCTCAGCAAACTAACACAAAAAACAGAAAACCAAACACCACACCTTCTCACTCATAAGTGGGAGTTGAACAATGGGAACACATGGACACAGGAAGGGGAACACCACACACCAGTGCCTGTCAGGGTGGGGAGCTAGGAGAGGGATAGCATTACCAGAAATTCATAATGTAGATCACGGACTGATGGATGCAGCAAGCCAGCATGGCATGTGTATACCCATAAAACAATCCTGCATGTTCTGCACATATACCACAGAACTTAAAGTATAATTTTAAAAAAAGGAAATTTGCTTTTAAGTAAACTTTTAATCATAGAACTTTAAAAAAAAAATCCTTTTGAATCTTTTACTACCACATCATAGCTTGGACAAACTGCTGATATTTCAAAAGTAACACAAACATCAAACAGAAAGAACTAGACTTAGGAACCAAACTCAGGTTTCCGTAGTTAACAAGCAGAATCTTAACACTGGGTCACCAAGACTACTCCTTCAGCCTGGCCTTGGCTAGCAAAAGATGGCCTTGTTATGTAGGTGAGCCCACTTATGTACAAACAAAAAAAATAAAAATAAAAAATATTTTCTGATAACTGGAATTTTTTTTTTCATTTTTGCAGCCACAGGGCTTTTAGCCAATTCAGATGCCTTGCTCTGCACAATTTGGAACATTTCCTTGGATTTGACCAAGTCAGGAAGAGATGGGAGAAAAGTGAAACAACAACAATAAAACCCCAAACACAAACACAAAGAATTGAGCAAAACAAACAAATGCACCATTTATATGATTACTGAGTGTTCTCATGGTAAGGAGAAATTAAAAGTAGCTGGTGGATAATCTTAAATTTTAGTCATTAGAAAAAATTTTAAGACAAAAGTCTAATTCAGTTACTTACCTGGAAATAAGGCTCAGGCTGGTGATCGTTCTCTGCCATCTGAGAAGCTGGAAAAAACTGACACTCACCTTTCCTGTCAGAAGCAAGCCGAAACTCAGGAAAGGAGGTGCCTGCTCTCCATCGCCATGGAAGCAGGAAAACTTGCCTTCGTTGTTGGAAATGAGTAAAACTTCAGAAAAGGACTTGTACAGCAAAATCAACTTTAGATCTCAACCAAATTTTGGGAGATCAGGAACTCTCTGCAGGGGAGAACTCCCCAACCTCAGCAAATTATCCTATTGGTTTGGGCAATAAAGATAGCCCAGGTTGGTATCAATCAATAATGAGATTTATCAAAGGTCAGGACCACCTTTGTAATCTCCTTCTTTTATTTCTTTTCTTTGAGACGGAGTCTCGCTCAGTCACCCAGGCTGGACTGCAGTGGCGCGATCCCAGCTCACTGCAAGCTCCGACTCCCAGGTTCATGCCATTCTCCTGCCTCAGCCTCCCGAGTAGCTGGGACTACAGGCACCCGCCACCGTGCCCGGCTAATTTTTTGTATTTTTAGTAGAGACGGGGTTTCACCGTCTTAGCCAGGATGGTCTCGATCTCCTGACCTCGAGATCTGCCCACTTCGGCCTCCCAAAGTGCTGGGATTACAGGCGTGAGCCACTGCGCCCGGCCCTCTGTCTTTTTTTATGTTTATTGCTATAGTCCGTTTGGTCAGGAACTAGGAGTGCAACACTTGCTTTTTTCTGTTTTCCATTTGCTTGAAATATTTTTCTCCATTCTTTTATTTTGAGCTTATGTATGGCACTGCATGCAAGATGGGTTTCTTGAAGACAGCATACTCAAATGGGTCTTGGTTCTTTATTCAGCTTGCCCCCGTGTCTTTCAAGTGGAGCATTTAGCCCATTTCCATTTAAGGTTAATCATGGTATGTGTGGATTTGATCCTGTCGTCATGCTGTCAGCTGGTTATTTTGCAGACTTGTGTATGTGGTTGGTTTTTGGCATCACTGGACTGTGTACTTCAGTGCGTTTTTGTACTGGATGGTGATGGTTTTTTCTTTCCATATTTAGTGCTTCCTTCAGGAGCTCTTGTAAGATAGATCTGGTGATAATGAATTCCCTCAGCATTTGTTTGTCTGAAAAGGATCTTATTTCTCCTTCACTTATGATGCTTCATTTTACTGGACATGAAATTCTGGGTTGAAATTTCTTTTCTTTAAGAAGTTGAATATCTTTTCTGGTTTGTCAGGTTTCAGCTGAGAGGTCTGCTAAGTCTGATGGAATTCCCTTTGTAGGTGACCTTGCCTTTCTCCTCAGCTGCCTTTAACGTACTATTTTTTTCATTTTGACCTTGGAAAATCTGATGACTGTGTGTCTTGGGGATGATCTTCCTGTGACATATCTTACTGAGGTTCTCTGGATTTCCTGAATTTGATTGTTGGCTGTCTGGTTAGGTTGGGGATATTCTCACGAATGATATTCTGAAGTACGTTTTCCAAGTTGGTTCCATTCTCCTCATCCCTTTCAGGTACATTAATTCGTCACAGATTTGGTCATTTATATCATCCCATATTTCTCGGATATTTTGTTCATTACTTTTCATTCTTTTTTTTTCCCCATTCTTGTCTGCCTGTTTTATTTCAGAAAGCCAGTTTTCAAGATCTGAGATTCTTTCCTCTGCTTCGTCTGTTCTGCTGGGTGGTTTTGCACATGAGATGGAGCTGGTCAGACCTCTGCCGTCCTTAGTCTGTTTGCCTCTCCCAGGACTCCAGCTTGGGCACACTTGCTTACAGGGCACTCTCGGGTGCCCACACACACTACAATAATTTTCATAATGCCATCACACACAATCACCATGTGACTGCATTATGAAAATTCTTGTAGTGTGATTTACAGCTCTATCAGGTCAGTTATGTTTTTCTCTGTACTGCCTATTTTGTCTGTCATCTCCTGCAGTGTTGTACAATGATTTTTAGCTTCCTTGTATTGGATGACAACGTACTTCTTTCACTCAGTGAACTTTATTCCTACCCATATCTTGATGTTGACAGGGATGGGGTTTTTGGCTCTGTTCCAACCACAGCTTCGTCTTCAGTGGCAGTTGGTGTGGGTTGGGGTGTGTGCTGTACTCCCATGTGCTATCAGGGCAAGTACAGAAAAACCCACCTGTGTAAACACACACAGCAAAGGGATGTGAGAAGTTTCCATATAAAGGGCTGCAGTATGGAGAGGTGATGTGCAGGCTGGTGCATGGCTGTAGGGGCCACCTTGCTGCAGCTCTCCACTAATCAGGCACGGTCCACTGGTACAGAAGCTATGGTGTGTGCACCCGAGAGTGTCCTGTAAGCAGGTGTGGCCTGGCTGGGGTCCTGGGAGAGGCAAGCTGACTAAGGGGTGCTGAGGACAGACCAGCCTCACCTGATGTGCAAAACTGCCTAGCAGAGATCAGGTCTCAGAGAACTCTCTCAAAAGGGAACCCCAGCACAGCACAACTGCTCTACACAAACATGGCCAGACTTCTTTTTTAAGAAACTCCCCTTTTTAAAAAAGGTAACTCTTAGACCTGATCTGTGCTGGGCAATCTTGCACATGAGACAGGGCTGGTCTGACCGCAGCACTCCTTAAGTGCTGGATAAAGTGTCTCATAAGAGCAAGCAGAGCTAGAGAGATAGCTGTCCCTGCCCTCTGGGCTGCATATCATCTGACTTGTTGCTCTACAACTTTGTCTCCTGGAGGCTCCACCCGAGAGAGATGTAAGTTAGCAGTTACTTAATGTAATCACCCCAGGATGGAGGGTCTGTGCTGTGAGCCCAAGTCAGGGTTCCCTGTCTGGTGATGAACAGTGCAGGGTGTGTGGTACCTGTGGGAAATGGACTGGTGTGTTCCTTGGGTCAACTGCAGCTTGTTGGAGGTGTGGATATGGCACTTAGGGTCTTTGCTCCCTTAATATTCTGAGGGAAGCAAGGGCAGTTCCACTGCAGAGGCAGCGGCAGAGAGGATTTCAGTTGCTCCTGGAAGCCCAGTCCAGGGAATTGCCAAGTTGCTACAGGCTTGATAGTTCCAGTGGGGGGCTGGCTGGAGACCCTGCCAGGAGGGCCTACCCATTGAGGAGATATGGAAATGGGCACCCACATAACAGTCTGGCCACTTTTCTGTGGGGCTGCTGTGGTATGCTGGGGGTCCACTCCAGTCCCCAATGGCCTCCTATTTTCCAATGCCTGAAGGTATCAGCAGTGAAGTCTGCAAAAAGGCAAAGATGATAGCCTGCCCCTTCCTCTGGGAGCTCTGCACCTCGGAGGTATGAACCAGTTGCCAATCTGTACACACCTGTAGGATGTGGCTGGAGGCAAGTTGAGAAGTCCTGAACAGTCAGGAGGAACAGGAACAGGGACTTGCTTAAAAAAGAAGTCTGGTCACATTGTTGTAGAGTGGCTATGCTGTGCTGGGGGTTCACTTCAGCCCCTGGTTGCCTCAGACACTCTGAAACTTGAAGACTGAAATGGCTAAGTTGTCCAAATGGCAAAGATGACAGTCTGGTCCTTCCCCTGGAGCTTTGACTCAGGGAGGTCTGAAACCTCTGTCAGCCAGAGAACAGCAGTGAAGGTGGCTGGAGACCCTGGTTGAAAGCCTGCACCCAGTGTTTACAAACGTGGTTGGAGACTGACTTAAACAAGAGTCTGGCCACGTTTTTGGAGGGTGGCTGTGCTGCACTGAGACACCACTTCCACCCCTGGTCAGCTTGGGCTCTCCAAAGCCCATGGGCCAGAACGGCTAGGTGCCCAAACAGCAAAGGTGGTGGCCCTCCCCTCTCTCTGGGAACTCTGTCCCAGGAAGGTTTCAAATCTCCGTTGGCCAGGGAACACTGGTGGGGGTAGCTAGAGGCCTCAGGTGGGAGGTCCTGTCCAGTGATGAGGAACAGGATCAGGGCCTGCTTACAGAAGCAGTCTGGCCATGATTTGGTAAAGCAGCTGTGCCATGCCACAGGATCTCTTTTGCCCTTGATGGGTTTGTAGTCTCCAAAGCCCACACACTAGAATGACTAAGTTGTCTGAACAGGAAAGATGGGGGCCTGCCCCATCTTGTCTCTCAGAATTTATCCTGTGTGATGCAGCTTAATGTTTAGGCTGTTAATTTTGCTGTCAACATTAGAGTTGTTCAGAAAGAATCTCACTGTTATCTTTTAGGTTAGATATATGAGAATTCATTTTTTCCTGTAAATAAACCTGTTCGTGTTTGTTCTCTGTAAAGAAGTCTGTTTCATCTATTTGACATTGATCACAGTCATGTAGGGCAGTAGTCAGTCTAAAGCGACATGATAGGATTTCCATTTCCAGTGTTTCCTAGCTGTGTCTTACATTCTGCAATTCAGAACTGAGCATTCTCAGCGGTCAAAATGCTAAGCTGTCCACTCTACTGAAATACTGATTTTTGCTAATGCTTCCTCATTCAATTTTACAGCCTTAAGAAGTTTATCATTATTCTCAGTTGTCAAAATGCTAAGCTGTCCACTGTACTTAAATGCTGATTTTTGTTAATGATCCTCCCTTAATTTTCCAGCCTTTAGAAGTTTATCTTTCTTTGCTTTCACACTTTCAATTTCCTCCAAAAGTTTCTTTTCCCTTAGCTGGGTCTGCTGTTTTATTCTGTCTACTTCCAGTCTCAGCATGGCAATTTCTTCCTGCAACATGCGATTTTCATGCAAGAGATCTTTTTCTTTCTTATTGGTAAGAGAAACCTAAGTAAACAAAGGGAACTTTTAATTAGCACTCAAGAGAATGACATATCATGATTTCTTCTGAAATTAAAGGATGACATTTATATTTGTATAAGGAAAGAATTCCCATAGTGGATATTTAACTGGAAAAAAGTTGGACAAAACTTCAAATCTAAAAATGTGTAAATTCCAAAAAGTTGAAATACTTATTTAAAGACCATGAAAAATAAGTCACTAGAGGATTTTTAGAATTTCAGAATTGGAAAAGCCTTTCTCTGAATTATAAAAAACCCAAATGCATAAAATATAAGATTAATATGCTTGAGTATATTTTTTAAATTGGGTTTATTCTCTGATATCTAATCTATCAACTACACCATTGTAAGAACCTTAGCTATGCATATATTTGGACAGAAGCAATTTCTTAAAGTTCTTTAAGTTCCTTTTTCTGAAGAAAGTTTTATCAATATACTACTTTTCTAATATTTTTACAGTCAGTTTTAAGAATTGCATTTATTCATAACTGTTTAAGCATTGTACCCTTCCACAATGTACACGTAGGCATCTAAACATTGCACTTCTGTTTTAAAAATCCTGTGTACTTTCCAAAATACATAAAGTTGTCTTTTAAATAAATATACATATTAAAACATTTGAAAATGACTAAAGAAAATACCTCAGAATTCATTTTCTTTTCAGCCACTTCCATCTGCTCTTGTTTACCAGTCAGAATCTCTTCTTGTGATATTCCAGCATTCTGTTCTTCCGAAACTTGCTTCTGGGTATCATTTTGTTCATCACTAGAAGAAATTTTGATTTTCATGAAATACTGGAGGTGTCCCTAAAATGATCTACAGGGCAACATGGTGCCATCAGATGTCATTCACACAATGCATATCTGCACATTAATCCAAGACAAGGCAAAGGGGTCTCACATCTCTTAACCCAGTTCTCCCCAACCATGTTGGCACCAGGGACTGGTTTTGTGGAAGGTAATTTTTCTGTAGACCTGAGTTGGGGGATGGTTGCAGGATGACTCAAGCACATAACATTCATTGTGCATATTATTTCTATTATTACTTATATATAATGAAATAATTACATAGCTCACCATAATGTAGAATCAGTGGGAGCCTCAGCTTGTTTTCCTGCAACTAGATGGTCCCATCTGGGGGTGACAGTAGATGGTGACAGATCATAAAGCATTAGATTCTCATAAGGAGTGAACAACCTAGATGCCCTGTGTAAGCAGCTTACAACAAGGTTTGAGTCACACTCCTATGACAATCCAATGCCACCACCGATCTGACAGGAAGAGGAGCTCAGGCAGTAATGTGAGTGACAGAGAGTGGCTTTAAACAGATGTAACTTTGCTTGCTCATCTGCCACTAGCCTCCTGCTCTGTGGTCCAGGTCCTAACAGTCCAGGGACTGGTACTGGTCCATGGCCTGGGGATTGGGAAGCCCTGTGTTAACCCATACTTTTTATATTTATTTTTGGGAAACACTTTCCACTTATATTCTTGATTCCTCTGTATTTTATAGACAACTTAGAAATTCCTTTTGGAACAAGACAGGGTCTAATATTGTGTTTTTAACATACAACTTTGAATTAATTTTATCTGTGTATGCGACAGAGATGTGAAATAAAGTAATCATTAATCACTTTTGATTTTACTTTTATTTCATGCATGTTAAGAATAAAACTGGGAAGTCCTAGGCAGAGCAATTGGGCAAGAGAAATAAAGGACATCCAAATTGGAAAAAAGAAAGTCAAATTATCTCTTCACCAATGATATGATCTTATCCCTAGAAAACCCTAAAGACTCCTACAAAACACTCCTAGGCTTGATAAATGAATTCAGTAAAGTCTCAGAGGCTACAAAATGTACAAATACCAATGAGTAGTACCACTATACACTACCTACAACCAAGTTGCGAGTCACGTCAAGAACCCAGTCCCTTTGACAATGGCTGCAAAAGAGTAAAATACCTAGGAAAATATGTAACGAAGGAGGTGAGTCAACTATAAAAGGATAACTGGAAAACACCACTGAAGAAAATCAGAGATGACACAAATAAATGAACATACATCCTATGTTCCTGGACTGAAAGCACTGATATTGTGAAAATGATCATAGTGCCCAAAGAAGTCTACAGATCCAATACAATTTCTATCCAAGTACCAATGTCATTCTTCACAGAGTTATTTTAAAAAGCTGCCATTCATGTAGAACCACAACAGAGCCTGAATAGCAGCACACACACCAAGCAAAAGGAACAAACATGTTGGCATCACATGACCTGAAAACTGTAATTATTTTTAATGAGGTAAAAATGCATAAGAATATTACTGTTATTGTACAGAGAAGACAGTGAACAAGAAAAGGAATTTAAAAAGAGAATATCACTACCATATACATATATTAACTGACAAAGAGACTAAAATCTCCTACTGGGGTTTATGTTAGGACTTGAACAAAAGCTTCTAGAAATACCAATAACAGAAACAAGGCAATTAATTTTAAGGAATAAATTATGCAAAGAAATATGTATTTTAAAAAATGTAAATAGATCTTCCTGAGAGCTATTATTAACCAATTCATCGTGACCACAATTTTAAAATGAGGTCTAAAATTCTGGAATATAAAATAGTTTCATTTTGAACATAGTTAATTGAAGGCAACTTTTAAACAGAAAATGTTCAGTTAAAGTTGAGTCTAACTTAGGAAAGAAATGACCTGTACCAATGGTAACAAGAAGCCACCCAGAGCCAGTTTGAAATCTACTCAACCAATCAATGACCACTGGTCTTGCTCACCAACCAATACAGATGTGAGCAGCTTGCTTCTGAAATACAGCCAAGCAGCAGCACCTGCTCCATCAGAATAGCCAGTGCCGGACCAGTATTCCTCTTACTATAGGAAGCAAAAAATTTCCAACTCTGTCTTTTTATTTCAAATACCAAAGGTTCATAATCCCTTGAAAAGAATTTGTAAGTCCATTAAATGTGCCACCCCAATTTTTTTTTTTTTAAAGCAGGTGGCCAGGTGCAGTGGCTCACACCTGTAATCCTAGCACTTTGAAGGGCCAAAGTGGGTGGATCACCTGAGGTAAAGAGTTCGAGACCAGCCTGCCCAACAAAGTGAAATTAGTAGTCTCTACTAAAAATAAAGAAATTAGCCAGGTGTGGTGGCATGCCGCTGTAATCCCAGCTCCTCAGGAGACTAAGGCAGGAGAAATACATGAACCCAGGAGGCGGAGGGTGCAGTGAACTGAGACCCCACCACTGCACTCCAGCTTGGGCGATAGAGTGAGACTCTATCTCAAAAATCAAATCAAATAAAATACTAGTAAAGTTTGCAATTCCTCTGACTCAGTTTACCATAATTACAATTATGATTATAAATAAAAGAATAAATAATGAATAACCACAATATTGGGCTTTTCTCCCTAAATAAAAAAATTAATATAAAGAATGTAGCTTATTATAAAAAGCCAAAACAATAATTAAAATGCATATAATTACCAGACAAAACTAATAGAATGACCCATGTCAAAATTTTAAAGTGAGAATCAATCAAACAACATACCCAGGATAAACTCCATTCATTCATTTAATAAGGATTTATTAGGTAGCTACATCCAATACGCTAGGCCTTTTTCTAGGCAGTGAGGATATAGTAGTGAAAAATAAAATCCTTATTCACGAGAGTGAGATAAACACACAATAACAACAGACAGAGAAGACAAAATATACAGTACGTTAGAGGAGAAAAAACTAAACCAGGAAAATGAAATGTTTATGTGTTTGATGGGGAGGGTGGTGGGAAAGTTGGGATGGTCAGAAAAGTCTCTGCTGAGAAAGGGTATTTCTTTCTTTCTAATACAAAAAAACCTTTTATTTGTATATCAAAGACTCTAAGAAATGATGATATAAGGTTAAGAGTGTTGATGTCAAGATACAAATGGATTTGAAGTTAGAGATGATAAATCACTTTGTTTCATTGAACCTTCCCTTGGTTACATTAGAGAGCCTCTCTGGTACACTCCCAGTTGAATCTTAAGCATGATGCATCTGGGTAGTACATGGTTCTTCCTCAGAAAGTGGTTGTTCCATAATGTGTTTCTTTTTACCCTTTTTCTACTTCTTAGCAGAAAGGAGGTTTTAAATAAAGAACTGAAGGAATGGAAAGAGTAAGCTAGGAGGATATCTGGGGAAAAAGCATTCCAGACACAGGGAACTTCCAAGTACAGAGGTGTGCTTGGAGTCTTTAAGCACTAGGGGTAGAGAAGGGATGGCAAGAAGTTCAGTGTGGCTAAAGCAGAGCAAGGGAGATAATTAGGAGGAAATTTGACACATACTCAGAGTGAAATGGGAGGCAATCAGAAGGGCTGGGGCACAGGACTGACACAATTTGACTTGTATTTTAAGTACATCCACTGAGTTAAGAATTGATGAAAAGGGAAGTTTTTAAAAGCCAGGACTATCAATTACCAGTCTATGACACTCATGTAGACTGCAGATGAGGGTGGCTCAGATGTAGAAGATATGACTGGCTTCTGGACATATTCTTCAGATAGACCTGACAAGATTTACTGAGAGAATAGATGTAAGGTGTCAGAGATGGAGACAGAGATGAGTCAAGAATGACAACGAGATTTTTGGCAAAGCAACTGGAAGAGTTGCCCTTAACCAAAGTAGGAAAGACTACATGAGGGGTAAATTTCAGGAAGGCCATCAGTAGCCCAATTTTGGGTCTGACAAGTGTGTGATACCCAATAGCTAACCAAATAGAGATATCAAGTAGGCAGGCTCATATGGAAATCTGGAATTAGGGAGAGAGATCTGAGCCAGAGACATACATTTGGAAATCACTAGCATATACACGGTAGAAAAAGTCACGAGGGGCTGGGTGCAGTGGCTCATGCCTGCAACCCCAACACTTTGTGAGGCCAAGGCAGAGAGATCACCTGAGGTCAGGAGTTTGAGACCAGGCTGGCCAACATAGGGAAATGCTGTGTCTACTAAAAATACAAAAATTAGCCAAGCATGGTGGCACCAACCTGTAATGCCAGCTACTCAGGGGGCTGAGGCAGGAGAATCACTTGAACCCAGGAGGTGGAGGTTGCAGTGAGCTGAGATCACACCACTGAACTCCAGCCTGGGTGACAGAGTGAAACTCTGTCTCAAAAAAAGAAAAAGTCATGAGAGAGAAGATTGAGGACTGAGCCCTCGGAAAAAACAATGTCCAAATGGAGAAAGATGAGGAGGAGCAAGCAAAAGAGGCCATGATGAATGGATTAGAAAGGCAGGAGGAAAAGCCTGAGGGACTGAGGTCCTGGAAGCCAAGTTGAAGATGCTGTTATAGAGGAGATGTCCTCCATTGGCTCAAATTCTGCTAACAGATTAAATAAAATGAAGTGTACGAAAAATGCCTAGATTTATTACAGAAAAAAAATTAGTGATAATCTTGAGGAAAAACAATGTTGGAGGAGTACTGAAACTGAAGACTTACTGGTGTGAGATCAAGAGTGAATGAAAAGATCATTGAGTTCATGAGTTCTTTTAAGGACATCATACTTAGACAGTTCTTTTAAGGACATCATACTTAGAAGTCATGGCTGAGAATGTTGTAATTTTCTTCCACAGTCATGGAAAATAATAGACAATTAATTTCTAATTTTATATAACAGGTGTAGTCTTCAAATTTTACATAACAATTATATATTTTAAAAGTTATAAAATTATACACATGTGTCATTAAAAATGCCAGACTGAGGTGTTAAATCCTTTAAACTATAGAACTAAAAGTCACCTTAAACAATTCTAGATTCCATAAGCTGAATATCACTTTGTTCATGCTTATACATAAAGACCAAGAAACACTAAACGTTTCAAGGAGAGTATTTCTGGCTTGATAAAAATCAGCCAATTCTAGAACAGTTGATACTCATCAAATATACAAAGTAATTGATCACAGTAAACTACTGAGTTCTATTAACAGGAATAAAGTGGCAGAAATGCAGAAAATAGTCTTATGTTATAAATGAAATTTTAAAAATTATATGAAGTCACTGTGGAAAAATGTGGTGTGGTGAATACTGAAATATATCCTTTTCTAAAAGGAAGGATAATGTCACACATGCAGGACACTTTTATGAATAAGAGTTACTGCATTAGCAGCACCTTCCTTTTAGCACAAGGTCAGCACATTAACACCTGTGGGCCAAATCCCACTGCCTGTTTTTGTAAGTCAAGTATCTTGGAACCCAGCCACGCTTATTCACTCTACAGTTCACAGAGTCAATTAGCTGGGTGTGATGTTGCACACCTGTGGTCCCAGCTAGCAGAGAGGCTGAGGTGGGAGGATCACTACAGCCCAGAAAGTTGAGGCTGCAGTGAGCCATGATCACAAAACCGCACTCCAGCCTGGGCAACAGAGACCCTGTCTCAAAATTATATATACAGTCTGCAAAGCCTAAAATATTTACTAACTGACTCTGCAGAAAAATCTGACCAAATTCTGGTTTAGTAGATGAAAGATCCTTTGATACATTTTAATAAAAGTTTTACCCAATATACTGAAATGTTTATATTAAATATAGATCCCCATACAATCCCTTGGCAATATTCAGATTGAAGATCCAATATTTCAGCACTCAGGCACTGACAACAAAAATTTAATAACTAGCAATCAAGGTACAGTGTCAATGGAGCATGCAGCTTCCATTTGCAACACAGCAGATATTACAAGAATTCTAACAAAATTATCTTAAGATGTGTTATCAAAGTAAAGGTTTTAAATACATTTTAATTGTGAAATAATCCGTATACTCTAGATCTAACCTCATTTGTAAAAAATGGTTTCATACTACATTATTTTCTGGGAATGAAAATTGAGCTATTTCCTATTGGTAAGGATTTACTTTTAATAATGATAAATTCCTACTGATAAGGATCCATCTTTTGATATAATGATGCTGTAATAAATGTTCTTATATGTAAGTATATACGTAACAAATCTATACAAGTATCCTTAATATACATATATATCCTTACTATGTTATATATGTGTGTGTGAATATGCTACTCAATTAATGTTCGAAATGCATTTACCAACAGTGTACGACATGTCTTTTTCAATGAGACCATTTCCTTTGCAGCAACACAGATAGAGCTGGTGGCCACTATTCTAAGCAAACTAATGCAGAAACAGAAAATCAAATGCCACATATTCTTAATCATTTAGTGGAAACTAAACAATGAGAACTCATGGACACAAAGAGGAGAATAACAGGCAAAAGGGTCTACTTGAGGGTGGAGCATGGCTGGAGAGAGATGACCAAAAAACTACCTTTTGGGTATTTTGCTTATTATGTGGCTGATGAAATAATCTGTAGCCCAAACTTCCATGATACAGTTTACCTATATAACAAACTGCACATGTACCTCTGAAGCTAAAATAAAAGTTCACTAAACCGTAAAGAAATTCCTTTCCCCTCACATTTGCCAATACTCGTTATTTTTCAAATAAATTAATGACTGGAAAAAATGGTAACTCAGTTTTTGCTGATTTTCATTTTTCTGATTACCAGGCAAGGCTGAATATCCTAGGAAAAATATAAAATTTTTAATCATGAATATTAGCCCAAATTAGGATTAGTTTGACAGCATATGGCTGTCTCCTATTAAATGTTGCCATAGGCTTACCTGTGATACTCTTCATTCTCAGTGTCAGGAAATTGCTGACTTTCAGGTGTTCTGCTCTTGCTTTGTGGAATTAATCCATCATCACCATTGCCAGCAGCGGCATCATTAGTCAGGTTTTCTGGTAATCCCATATTATTACTTCCATGCTTCTTCATGTCTTCTTCAGCCTTGAGTGGAAGTTTGATATTAAGGATATTAAGGATATTCACTTTATTGAATAAAAAGAACCTTTTTAATTGATTTTATCAATTGACTCAGTTTGTCATTATTGTAGTCATTAAAAATATTTCACACTTAAGTTTGATCATATGTACAGAACAATTACCATCTAATTTTAAGATGTAATTATCATATCATTGTAAAATTTGCTTCATTTCTGTTTGACTGAATAAAATAGAATTTTTCAAAATTCAAAAAGGGCCCTCCTTCATTTTGTGCTTTTATTCCCAACGACTCTTCAGAATCTTATATATATATTTATCCCATTTGACTCGTGGGAACACACAAATAAAAAGACAAAGATGCAAAATGTGTCTTCTTCTGTCTTTACCACCTAGATCTCACATTAAGCAGTCAGATTTAGAGGATGAGACACTGTGAGGCTTCAGGAATAGAAAGGAAGATTGCCCTTTTCTGCACTGAGATATTCTTCTCCCCCACTGCCTTTGATCATTTTTTTTCATTTGGTCCCTGGAATATCAAAAACATGATGGTTCTCACTGAAACATGGGAACCAAAGTTCACCACAACACAAGGAGCAGAGTGAAACTGCTGAGGTACAAGTGTGGATGCCCAGAAAATAAGATGCTCCCCAAATTTCACATTCCATAGCCATACGATTTTCTAGCTGGAAGATACACAGAATAAGAAATTATCTTCTTTAGCCACATTAACTATTGATAATCAGACTAAAACCAAGAAAGATAAAATGGTTGATCCAAAGCTCCTAAAGTCGCATGACCTAGCACTTTACGGCACCATTCAGGATTATTCCATAATAATGAAAGAATATTTCTGGGGTTTGTATCTCTTTAAAACTCAATCTACAGAATTCTTTCTGAGTTAAATATTAAATTTTTCACTGATGATTTATGCTACTTACATGATAGGATCATGTATGCCTATACTTACAACACTTTATTAAACAACATAATGTAAACATCTAATTCAACAGAAACGTTTGAATATAATGGTATACCTCTCTATCACAATCCTTGTTTATTTCTGGTTCTTGAGACATTTCCTGCAAATGCAAAAATAGAAGGTTAATTTGTTGTATTTCTGTGATGTTTCCTCTTTTGGAATGCATGTTTTAAAAATAAGTTTATTTTCAGTAATCAAGTATAGACAATGAAAAATTAGAAAATAATTAAAATTAAAATTTAACTGTTAAAATAAATAATTAATTAAAATTAAAAATTAACTTTTTAATCTACGTTCAGCTACTGCCACATCACTGGCTTCTGACTAACATGGGAAAAATAATTCACCTTAGTCAACGGGAGAAGATCAACATGAACCAGCAAACTTAACTTTGTCACCATTTGTTTGGACTCCACTTAATTTGTTATGTGTTAAATCTGCCAAAAATGCATCGGCGGATGATTTGTAGTGTTGCAAAGTCTTCCTCACTTGAAAAGAGTTTACCTCACCAAACCCTAACCAGTGAGCCTCTACAGATTACTAACTGGATTGTAGGCATGCTTTCAATTATTAGGAGCTGAAATCAACACCAAACAGAAAGAAATGCAAATTCTTAAATTTTAATTGAGATTATATGTTGTAATATGATAGTGTTATGTATCTAGTTTATCTGCTTAAGTCCAGTTCTAATATATTCTAATGTGTACTAACGACAGTGGATAAAAATTTTAATAATCTGTACTGATTTTCTGCAACTGCAGTAAGTTCAAATGTTATTGTGTTTCTGCACTAACACCAAAGGTCCCATTCTGCAAGATACGATTCTTGTAATAGGCATTTGGGTTGCTTTTATGACCTGGTTCCCTCCCTGAAGAGAAACGCTGAGGTCAATGAGAGATCACAAGGCAGAATATATCTTTCACCTTGCTATCAGTGACTGCAATATAAAACTGCAGATTTTCAATCACTGGCCATGATTACTCTTCAACCACGAATCCAGCTCAGGGACCATCAGTGTTACATTGCTCATAATTCTATTGCTTAATAACATAATCCAATAATTGATGTTACTTTCTTTATCATGTCAGGGTGTTGTAAGAATAAAAGAACAAAGTTCTGGAATTTCTTTTGCCTCTATTCCAAAAGGAAAGATTACCTATAAGCTAATCAAAAAGGCAGATAAGAATATTTTAAATAAGAATATTGTAAAGTAAGAGTATTTTAAAGTTTATAGTGGTTATGTTTTTTAAGTTAAGTTTCAAATGCTAACTTAGAATCTATTGATTCTTCTGTTAATGAGATTGCTGAATTTATTAAATTTTATGAATCTATTAAAAAGTTCTTAGAAAAAAGAATCTATTGATTCTCAAAACCTAGTCTGAAAGATAATTTCATTTGGACTACCTAATATTATTAAAGCAAAGAAAACAACATTAAATCAAACATTTAAATGTAAAATTTTCCATGCCTCTGGCTGGCTATTTTCACTGCCTTTAAGCCTTTGTGATTCTTCCTCTGATGTCAGCTTTAAGTCTTGTTCTGTTGAGAAATCCATATATTCAGTTAAAATGAACCACTTAGGACAGTTAAAAACTATTGCCTTTATAAAAATAGATTTAAGACAACATTTTATTTTATCTCATAAATTGAGTGTTTAGTGTTTCATGAAATAGTTACTTAGGAAATCATTCTCTAAGACTTCAACAAACCACTTGGGGAGACGCCTGATGAGATTCACTCACAAATTCATCCACCCAACATAAATGAACAAAACCACCAGAAACACAACTTTAAAATACAGTAGAAACATATAAGGTAACACAGTATGTTGTTCTCCACTTCCTAATCATGAAGCAGTAAACGTAATGAAAAGGAAATTTAGTTTTAAAGAGAAACAAGTTTTCCTGCACTTAGCTACTCTGACTCTAAGGATAGTAACAGGCAGGGCCCAGGTAAGGTCATGTTGACCCTGTCCAAGAAGCCAGAGCCCACAGGTATGGGTCCAGACATCCCAGAGCAAGGTTAAGAAAACAAATTCCTTTACCGTCTCCCCTTCCCCTCAGCATTTACTCATAGCTCTTTGTACAAATGTTTATATTTTGCAAGTTCCTCTTTTCCTTCAATGTAGTTGCAAAGTCACAAGCTATGCTGAGGTTGCAAAACTGTCACTATATGATTAACTGCCTTTGTTCTGTTTCTGTAAGCTTGCCTTTATAAGCCAGGCTCTGTCTTTGTTCAGGACTCAGCATTTGGATGCAAATCCACTGAACTGGTGTGCACCTAAATAAAATCCTCCTGTTTCACCCACTGGGTCTCTCCTGCCTCCTGTTTTCTGCAACAATAGTACCTTATAAATGATTTCCAAAAATACTACTGACACCTTTATTAGTGCACAATGTCTTCCTAATATCTAAAATGTTTCCCTCTACTATTCTGACAAATTTCTTTTTTTTTCTTTTTTTTTTTCTTCTTCTTCTTTTTTTTTTTTTTTTTTTTTTTTTTTTTTTTTTTTTTTTTTTTTTTTTTTGAGCCAGGGTCTTTCTCTGTCACCAGGCTGGAGTGCAGTGGCACAATCTCAGCTCACTGCAACCTCTGACTCCCTGGTTCAAGCAATTCTCCTGTCTCAGTCTCCCAAGAAGCTGGGATTACAGGCATGCACCATCATGCCCAGCTAATTTTCATATTTGTAGTAGAGATGGTGTTTCATGATTGGCCAGGATGTTCTTGATCTTTTGACCTTGTGATCCACCTCCTCCAGCCCCCCAAAATGCTGGGATTACAGTTGTGAGACACAACAACTGGCCTTATTTTCATCTTTTAAAACAATGATATGTGAAGTCTTCCTTGATTCTGCATGTCTTTCCCCAGATAAAAAGGTACCTCCTTCTTGAGGCTGCCTTGTGACTTCACTGATTTTTCTACCACATCTTTACCACCTGAACTGTACATTATTCCCCCACATGTCTGTCCCCTCTGCTCCAAGACTGCAGAGAACAGTCCTGCACATCATCTTTGTAAAAACAGTCTTCATTTTACTCAGAAATTTCTTATTGAGTCCTGCTACATACATGCTAGGCATTAGGGTTTAAAAACAATGAAAATAAAGCATATCAGGGATGGCTTTTCTAGAACACATGCCCAAGCACAGACTGAAATATTGAGGCTAGCCAGATTAAAAGCGGTAGAGGGAAGGAAAGGGTAACAGCATTCCACACAGCAGCAAGAGCAGGAGTGAGGCCTGAAAGAGTGAACGAGTGAGTAGGACATTACCAGCAGCTCAGTAATGCCAGAGAAAGGGCACACAGGGAAAAGGGCTAAAGATGGAGAGTGGGGCAGAAGTCAGATTATGAAACCTGATGTGTAATTTTAAGATGCTTGGACATTAATGTTCAAGAGTGATCCCTGGTCCTATCTGCATTTAGAAAAATATCATTTTAATGCCAAAACCAATATTCCTAGTGAGCCAATAGTCATTAAGACAAGGTGACAGATAGCTCTTGTGGACACAGCTGAGATGTTACTATGTAGCAAATTCTCAATAATTCTCATGAGCACTTGGAAAGTCAATTCTATAATAAGTCAAAGAAATTACAATAAATCACTTAATATTTGGTTTGGGAAGGTGCTTTCTAAAGTTATAGTGCATACGAATATAATTCCTAGTTGCGAATTCAGAGATGTGACAATAAAGCAAGGAAACTACACTGTGTTTGAGTCAGTAATCTTCAGATTTCTATCTCGTCTTCTTACCCGGTCTGTAAATTCTAAGTATAATCTTGGTACTCACTCTCAAGTTTATGTTAAATACTAGCCTATAAAAAAACACTCTTTCTCTTACTTCTTTTTGTTATTTATATGTTGCTGTTATTAAAGGAAGAACACAAAAATGCCCCACTGAAGGGATTCTGGGATTTGGTTGCAGGCTACAAGAAGGGAAAAACAGAAAGCATATTTTGCAGAAAATAGTATTTTAGAAATCAGAACTATGACATGAAGTCAAGCAGGGCACTCTAGGACTGAATTTGCTGTGCTTCTTTAATACACTCCTTGCTCTCTTTCTTTTCTGGCAGCCGTGACTCACACAGGTCATGGAGACTATCATTCCCTAAGAGGAACACAATTCTGATATTCATCTTTATCTATTAAGTTCACCTATCCCAATTCTGTGTTCTGTAGATGCCGACTTTCGGTCACTGATGGTGATACACATGGATGATGAAAATGATGACATTTTCATCAACTTTCAGATTCTTTGATCTTTGATAAGTCTTGTTACTGAGAGTCAAAGTAGTAGGATGTGAGTTATAAATGCTGGTTATCCAATTACCTACTCAAAATATACTACATGAATATTCCATTAAACATGCATAGGAAAAAAATGGTCATTTCTGCTGACCTGCACCTCTTTGCTCTTCTGTATTCACCAGAAAATTTCCTACTCCTTCCTCATGTCCAGGTTAAATACTAGTGTACGACCTGGAAACCTGTAAATCATCTGACATTTCTCTCGGTCCCCCAAGCCTTTCTCATTCAATTATCACTAAATCATATGGACTATACCTCTCTTCTGCCTCTGCTTTATATTTCCACTGCCACTGGGAACACAAACTTTACAAAATGGCTTCTATTTAAAAGAAAACCGTCAACTACTAATGTTAGTTCTTACATGAAAAAATTAAGCAAAACAAATAAAAAGGCATAACACCATAAAAACAAAGACCAACATATTAAAATGAGTAACTGAGATTCCTAATTTTATTCCACCATGGATGGGTGAAAACCTTATAATACATTGATACTAGTCCAAGGATGTGTGACGGAAACTATAGCTGACTATTGCAAAAGCTTCCTTTGTCTCCTGGTTTCTTTCCATGGTAACCTTCCACCAATCCCAAGAAACTATAGGCCACAGTCCAAATTAAATCTGCCTTATGGTTTGTAAATAAAGTTTTATAGGAGCTCAGTCATGCCTGTTTGCTTACATAGAATCATGGTGGCTTTCACTCTACAACAGCAGACAACAGCAGGGGTAAGTAGTTATGACAGAGACCACATAGTCTAAAATATTTCCCGCCTGGTCCTTTACAGGAAAAGCTTGCTAACCCATTTTACACCATAATCAGAATGCCTTAATACTCAAATTTAATCTTGTGACTCCCCTGCTCCCATGTCTCCAATGAGCCCCTGCAGCAAACATTGTCGACTCCCTACCAATAGCCATTCCTTATTCTTTCTTGCAGAAGAAACACAAGTCTATTGGGATGTTTATTATCTGAATCTCCCTCCTCAGCCTCAGAAAGAGAAACGTTAATTCTAAGCTAATCACGTGTTTGCATTCCCAGTGCCTGGTTTGGGAATGAGCAGGTAGTGTAACACAGCCAATGAAATGTTACAGGAAGCCCCTTGTGTGCTTCTAAGTTTTCTCCCTGTTTAGAAAACACAGGTGAAGAAAAGAAGCCCTTGAGATGTTGTGTTGTGAGAACAAGATGTTTGGAGCTGTTGCAGATTACCCGACCATGAAAGGAGACATGAATAAAACACTGTCGACAGCACAGAAAGAGGGACAAGAGGGATCCCTAGGATATCACTGAACAAACAAAACAACTCTGGTTCCTACTGTTTTCACAACTGTTCATCAGTATTTGCAGTCCAAAGCATTCTACCTGGTAAACTTCCCATGGCCCACAGGACGAAACCTACTCATTTCTGTAGTATTAAAAAGTCTGTCATAAACTTGCCTTACCCAAGTATTCACCTCATTCCCAACCTCTGGTATCTCACACTTTTGGTGCTAGCAAAAGTGAACTGCTCAGAAACCCTGCAAAGTTCACTCAAGCATCTTGTCTTTTGCACTTGCTGCCCTTCCTGCCAAACAGGCAATCTCCTTAGATGTTCCTTCTGGCCAACACACAATCTTGTTGCATGTTCCTTCTGTCAAACATTATTCTTCTGCTTTTTTACCTAGAAAAATTCTTCTCACTCTGCATGCTTCCCTTGAATCATACCTACTTTTTTTTTTTTTTACCAAAACTTTCATTCCTCATCACATATGTCTGGCACATAATCAATATATAATAAATTAAAAGCTTCCAGTGGGCATCTAGCACACAGTAAGAACTGAATAAAGTAGTGAAATAAAAAAATAATGGCAATGATAATAACAAACTCCTGTCTGTATTTTTAATTGTGTTCTGTTGCATTAGAAAAATGGTTAGTATCTAAAAGACATTTGATAGTTATTTGTTAAGTGAAGTGAAAACATAAATGGAAATATTTTCTTTGCAAATTCTATTGAAAAAGCACAGAAATGAAATAGAGACAGCTCTATTATGAGAACCTTAAGGATCAAAACTACATCTGCTCCGCCTTTATCTCCTGCAACTTATAAAACCAAACTTATAAAAGTTCTTTGATAAATTGATGGCTAAATTAAAGGTGTCCTCATACCGTTTGGGTTATACAATGTATTAGGTGTCCACAACCAGGTAGCATACTAGCATTTTTGTTATTGTGAAACATTTTTCTAATTTTATTATAATCTCCTGAGCCTAGAGTTGAGAAATTTGTATATTTATTATGACAATCTTTTGGCAAATGGTAGCAGAGCATTTGTTCTAACAAAATTGCTGTTATCATGACAACTAACCAGCAGGTAGAAGAGCACATCTTGCTCCAACAAAGTAAATGTGTCTCTTTCCAACTTCAAATGAGGAGGAATGAAGTCAGTAATAGTGAGACCTTTTTGGGACAAGCATATGTAACATAACTTTGCTTCAGCATTCTTTTGAGATCAAAAGTTCCTTACTTTTACTTTTTTATCTATGGTAGGACCACCCAGAGCAGGGGTCCTCAACTCCCATGCTACAGACCGGTAGCAGTCCATGGATTATTATGAACCACACCACACAGGAAGAGGTGAGCAGCAAGCAAACCAGGGAAGCTTCACCTGTACTTACAGCCAACCAATAATAATGGCTCATATTATTGCCTGAACTCTGCCCCTTCCTAGATCAGTGATAGCACTAGGTACTCATTGGAGCATGAACCCTGTTGTGAACTGCCCACCCAAGTGATCTAGGTTGTGTGCTTCCTATGAGAATCTAATGCCTGATGATCTGTCACTGTCTCATGTTGCCCCCAGATGAGACCATCTAGTTGCAGAAAAACAAGCTCAGAGCTTCCACAGATTCTACATGATGGTAAGTTGTATAATTATTTCATTATATATTACAATGTAATAATAATATAAATAAAGTAGCACAATAAATGTAACATGACTGAATAATCCTGAAACTATCCCCACCTTCCCCCAGCCCATAGAAAGACTGTCTTCCACAAAACCGGTCCCTGGTACCAAAAAGATCGGGGACAACTGACCTAAAGTAATTCACTATCACAAGTGTTACCTGGATTGCTGTTTTCAGAAGAGATTTTTAGCATCTGTTTTTTTTTGTAGTCAGAAAGTAATTGGCAAATTCTATGTATAAAAATGTAATAAACCAAATTACTATTTTAATACTGATGTAAAACACTTACCAAATATAAAATTCTTAGAGTATTTCAAACAATATCATAATATCAGAACTTAACAGTATTATCCCATCCACTTATGAGTACATTCTACAAACTTCTCTTGAAGCTTCTAAGAAGACAAAAATGTAGGGTGAAATGCTCATAAATTGAGAGCAGTGTGACCCAGTAAATTAGCTTGCATTAGCATGACATAATAGAAAGTGTTCCAACTCTGCTTAAGTCCTAGCTCCATAATGAACAGCTGCTATTTGTTCTTGGATGACTTGCTTATCTTCTTCAACAAAGTGAGGACTTTGCTGCCTTCTTTCACTAGGTTGTTACAAAGATTTAACAAGATAACATTTTTTAAATGCTCAGAGAAATAGTAAAGCAAAGGAATAATCTGTTCCTAAACATTATAACTAAAATTATCTTGGAATCCCAAATAAAACCCAATGCATATTTTGTTCATAGGTTCTAATATGCAAATGTTATAGTTTTCAGCAAATGTTATTAAGTCTTAATTTTGCTTCTTAGTTTTCCTGCTCCTTAGGGCTTATAATTCTGGGCATCTCAACTACGTCTTAGTTTGTAACTAAATTTACTCATAAATATCTCATTAAAGTAGATAATGTGAGTGTCCACTATTACGGAGTTGACCAATCACACCAAGGGCAGAAAAACCAATGGATGTTAAGACCTGGCTTGGACCAGTGATCCTTCTCTACCGACTCCAACTCTGAGCCAGCGGATGTTTCTTAGGATAATGGTTTATATTGATGTTCAATTCCAGCTGACATGGAGACCAAAACTCTACCTATATGTTTTTTAGTTTCCATGAAGAAGTTGTAAGTTGACATTCTCTAATTTTTGACATACACACTAACAACATATTTTGCACCAAACACATTATTCAGCTCTGAATCACCTCATAGACCATCTTACATGACTATTTTTTTAGTGCAAATCACAATTTCAATATTTTGGTGGCACCCATGTTTTGCTTTGATTCACACTGTTTCCTTAGAGCTAGTCAGCAAATAGTCAAATGACCTTCCAGTGACTGACCAAAATATGGAATGCTTCAAAAATTTGTGCTGCTTCCTTATGCAGAAGCCATGCTAATTTTCTCTGTATTGTTCCCATTTTAGGATATGTGCTGCGGAAGCAAGCACAAAGCCCTACTTTTACACATGATTAGTGATGAGTCATGCACAGGGCTTGGTTCTGTTAAGTCCAACTAACCTACTTGAGATTCTGAGAATTCTCTTCAATGGCTCCCTGTGAGGTAGAATTTGAAAATATTTTAAAATCTTGAGTTACAGATGAAAGTAGCTTGGACGATTTTTCATTATCATGTAAAAGAGATCACTCAAGGGCCGACCACAACTGGGAGCCGCTGCTTGGAGAAGGTTCATATGGGACTTTCTACTGCCTAAGGTTCTATAGAGAATATAAAGGTGCCTCATAGTACAGATCTGATAGCAAAGAAGAAGAAACAAACACTGATCTCTTTCTGTCACATTATTTGAACCCCTCTGACCCTTTAGAACAAGCCCAATTAATATCTCCCGGAGAAAAGACCAACAACGGCCTCAAAGGATTTTGTACCATGAAGGTCTCAGCTAATTCTTGGCTAAGATGTGGTTTCCACATTAAGTTCTGAATATGGGGGCAAGTGTCAATTTGCTCACTTTGTCTGCAGATCAAGTCAGGATGCCCAGCTGCCAGAGCAGGGTGCTGGTGCTTTGGGAACAATGGCTGAGCATAGAAGCATAGATATGGGAACTTAAAGACTTGAGGGATCTGAATCAGTAAAGGCATCTTGGTGTCAAAGGTCAACCATTACCAGGCAGCAGGACCAGTTTGAGTGGCAACAACGCAGCAACAGAAACAAGGGAAACATCAGAATGACTGGAATGTCCTTTTTATTCTCCTCCTTCTGACTTGATAAAAGGGACTGTCTTCCTTGGATTTAGTGAATCCCTTCAGTTATTGAAAAATTCAAGGAGTATGTAGGAAATAGTCTCCAGAAGACAGTACAAGGTTTTGTGTTAAGCTGGACATTTCAAGACCCAAATAACTAATCAGAAAAATGAAAGATATGACACTGTTTTTTAATCCCATCCATAGGTGGTATACTTGGATGAAATGAACAACGTTGGGATCTCTAAGTATCAAGGTCTTAGAAGTCCTGAGATAAAGAATCCTGTATCCATTGGTACTTCTAAATTGTCTTACTTTTTTTCCGATTTCTGGCTGATGCAGGGGACTAACTGACTGCCACTCTAAAACTAGCTGAACGGCACTATGACATCTCACCTGATATATAAGATGCTATTGTTATAATTATTTTAAACCTCAATTTAACATTAACTCGCCTTTTAATGTAAACACTTACACATTATGATGACTAGAAACAGCATAGTCTCTGGCTGTCTGTTCAGATAGATCTTTAGAAGAGACATCAATATTTTGCTCGAGTAGAAGGCTGACTATACTTGCTGATCCACAACGTACAGCAAGTATCAGAGCATTTCTAAAATGACAGAGATAATTTCTCCCTTAGGAACTGTAATAAACTTATTTTAAAAGCTAATTTGATATACTTTATCAACTTAACATCTTGCCTGTCCATGCAGAATTAAAGATTTACATGCACTAAAACACACAAGCATTTGGGTGCTTAAGTGTTCATCTTTGTAAAATACCAACAAGGTTTAAAGGAAGGGACAACAAGGAAACCTCTTATCTCGGTGAGGTATTGGATAGTAGAAGACATTAATTTAAAGTCTTTCAATGGGCAAGAAACAATGCTAGGGCCACTTATCTGAAGTGGACAAAGTTATAAGTGAAGATTTCCTTACAGCTTCCCTAGACTGATATGCTGTAATAGAAAATCAGCTAGAGGGTAAGATAAGTAAGAGCTCTCTGCTTGCTGAAAGCAGTAATATTAATAATAATGGTAAGAATAGTCATAAGAGTTTCAGTTAATGATGCCAATAAGCATGTGCTAGGCACTGAATTAAATGCCATATATATCTTCCTTACTTATGCACAATCAATTTGAAGGATATATTCTCCTACTTTTCATATATGACAACACATTTGGTGGTAAATAAGATTCCCAAGGTCACACACTTACCAAGTAAGAAAGCCAGGGATTAAACCCAGTCTTGTGTGAATCCAAAGCCTAGCTCTTTTCTCTTTATCACCCACCTACGGCTTGCCTTCATTAAAGGAAAAGTGTATCCACTAAAAACTATCTTCACTCCCTCTCTCCATACCAATTAAAAATAAAACCATCAAAATACACTGGAAATAAAAAAGCAAAAGCTGTTGGACCCACAGTATGTGGGAATAGCAATTAATTGTCAAGTAGGGATAAGCTAACATTAATATTCTTCAAACAAGGCAACTTAAAGCAGAGTCATTGAATAGAAAAAAGGATTTTCAACTCCTATTTATGTTTCATGCAGCATATTTAGCAGAAAAGCATATAAGATACAGAGGTTAAAAACTACTAGAAAAAGTTAAGAAGTTCAATACTGGGTCATAAAGTAAACTAAAAGCTAAAGTTCACATTTCATAAAATTAACATGAAATCCCTTTAGCTAACATAATATCATCTAACCAAAAACACCATACAACAAATAACATCAGTCAATACAATAAGAGAAGATGAATCCTACTAAAACTGTTCTTCATGTTGCCCAGTCCAAATAATTGTTTTTCTACTTAACTGATTTGTGTTGATACTCATCACTATGTCCCAATAAGTATAATTTAATCTTACTAATTTATTATTTATGACTTGAGTGACTGCTATCAATCTCGAACAACACACAGATTAAAAGAAATAACTATACCTTCCACATCTGTCACATGCACTTAAATTAGCTTTTTTCTTGATTAAAAATTTCACCACTTGCTGTTTTTGTCCATGTACACCAAGCAAAAGTGGTGTGAGGCCATGCTGTAAAACAATATAAAACAAAAACAATATGTAATTCAAAAAATTACCTATTTCTCAGCTGAACTGGAAACTTTATATAAGATCCCATGGACTTACACTCATAGAAAGTAAATCAAATGTAGCTGCTTCCATCTCACTCTTCTGTGCTTTCCCACATGCTGCTGCTTCCCTTGGAAACACCCCTTCGCTGCCTGACCACATCAACTCTGATCATCTCAAAAACTCACTTTCAACGTTTACTGCTTCTAAGACTCTTTGCTTCTAACCCAGCATTTGGCATGGCACTTTTGGATGATGATTTTTTTTCCATTTAAACAAAGAGCTTCTTGAGGGCAGGGGATGTATCTTTTATCTCTATATTATCCAACCCTAAGACAAAATTCTTGTGTATAAAGCAAGAATTTGAATGTAAAATATTTCTTTAGTTTCACATGTTTTACCAAAAGTTCAAGCTCCAATGTGCAATAAAAATTGCTATTAATACTCCTACTGCCCATTTGAAGAATTTTCCCATTCATTCATTTAAAATCTATTTGTATTTACTTTTTCCGGATTGTTAACTAAATCATCAGTTCATAGGATTACTGAAACTAACAGAATTCCCGTCTGTATTCTTAATAACTCCATGGTTTTTAGTGTTTAAACCTGTCATCTTGATTATGTCAAAGCTCTGCAAACATAAGAGACATAATGGATAGTCCACAATACAGCTTCAATTGATTAAAAAAAAGGTTTAGAATTTGCTACAATTCTAATTGAGAAAACTCTGCTCTTAACAATGACTTACTGACCTAAGCACTTGAATATCTGAACAAAGAGACACAAAATCCTGAGAGGGCCATTCTCTACTTAATGAAAGACTACTCACTGCAAATTTCTAAAGACCTTCTGATTGGCAGGGAAGAACTGAAGGTATAAAGGAAAAGGTATTATTCCGTAAGCTGATAGTGCCAATAATATTCATTTTAATGTCTCATCCACATATAAAAGTCAGACTTGGCCAGGAATGGGGCTCACACCTGTAATCCTAGCATTTTGGGAGGCTGAGGTGGGTGATTCACTTGAGCCCAGGAGTTCAAGGTCAGCCTGAAAAACATGGCATTAACCTCATCTCTACTAAAAAACAAAAAAAACAAAAAACAAAAACAAAAAAAAAACACTGAGATTGGAGAACCACCTGAGCTTGGGGAGGTCAAGGCTGTGGTAAGCTGTGATCACACCACTGCACTACAGCCTGGGGAACAGATTGAGACCCCATCTCAAAAACAAACCAAAAAAAAAGTTAGATTAATGTTATTGGAAAGGAAAGATTTAAAGGAATTAGCACATATCCAACTCCAACTCTTCTAGAAATATCTTAAGTTTCTGAGACATAAGAATTTACATATTACACTTATGTATTCATGGTTCTTGAGCAGAAGTGTATCCAGATTTTGAGAAATTTGTTGTTGTTGTTGTTGTTGTTAGAGACAGGGTCTCATTATGTTGACCAGGCTAGACTCGAACTCCTGAGCTCAAGCAATCCTCCCACCTCAGACTCCCCAGCAGCTGGGACTACAGCCATGCAACACCATGCCTGGCTTCAAGGAAACATTTTTAAATGTTCATATTAGATTTACTCTATGAAAATCTTCAGGGGGAAAGCCTAGACTTGTGGATTATTTAAAAATTTTCCTGAGGTAACTGGAATGCACAACTCTAGCTGGAAGCTAGTGCAATAGATGATTACTTCAGTCTCAGCGCTCATCCACATAACCAATTCCCTTTATCATTTGAGGATTTGGCCAAAAAGAGGAAAGAGTAGGAGAGAGACTCATTTGCTGAAAACATCACATAATTTTCCCCAGTAAGAGTAGAACAAGGTCTAGTAAACTCAAAATCCAACCTGATCTTGCTCCTTATAAGCCCCTTATCACCCACCTTCCCATCAAGATATTCTAGAGTTGAAAGCAGAGTTGAGACTCCAATTGGCCATTTTTACCAGAATAGGACACTAAGTCAGTTAATTACTTGTCGTTCCCTCTGCTCAAGTGTTTCCCACTACATTACCACCTATTCATTGCCTATCTGGATCCTCAGAGGCTTCCTGAAATTGATCTCTAAGCAGTTTACAACCCACTAACTCGCTCTCCCAAACTGAAAACTGTCATTCTCTAAAATTGAAAAGAACCTTGTCTCACCATACAAAGGAAACAAATGAATGATCAACAGCAACACACACACACACAGAAAACCTCTTCATGGTCTTTCCCTCCATTACCTAATTTCCAAATTGGTCTTGATATTTCTGATTGTTGTCTTTTTCCCTTTCCGCTTCTGCCTCATGTGCAATCAGAAATATCTTAAGACTTGTCACTGAGAAAAAGACTTGTCACTGAGAAATCCATCACCTCATATCTATTACTGTTTTTTGTTTTGTTTTTTTTTGGGGGGGGGAACTTGCCAAAGGGGCAGGATTACTATTCACTGAACTGTGTTTGAGTTTTCTTGGAGTTTTAATGTAAAACCTATTTCCAGGGCAAATTTTGTCATTTTACATTTATTAGGGGAAAAAAAAACCTGGCATGAAAAAAAACAAAGTATTACCTTTTACAAATTCAGTGTTTTTTAAAAAAACATAAACCACAAGAGCATTAAAAAAAAAACTGTACCCTCGAATGCTTCTTTAAAAGTAACAATATTTAAAATAAAGTCTTAGATAATTAACTCATTTCAAAATATTTTCATTCAGGTTATGCTTGAGCTTCCAAATATGGAAAACTGGCTCTTACCCAGGTCAATGTTAAAATGAATGCATTTCAGTATTTTGAAGATGAAATTGGTAGACCTATACCTTGTTTTTTGATTCAATATCAGCACCGTATAAGAGCAGTGCTTTCGCCATTAATTTATCTTCATTGTAGATAGCATAGTGTAGAGCAGTATTTCCATACTCATCTGGAATATTTGGATCAGTGCCATGTTCCAGCAACATTAATGCACATTCATCTTCTTGGCATTGTACAGCCTGTCAGTATTAGACCAAAAATAAATTATAAGTCCTGAGAATTAAAAGTAACATTCCACAGCTTTCACCAACTAGTTCCATTTAAATGAGAAAACTCATTTTTATGCTATGTATTGAAATCAAAGCCATCTCATGCTGATATAGTTGACTACTGCATACCTTGATCAGAGCTGTCCTCTTTTTGTTGTCAAGGACATCAAGTTGACATCGTCTGTCCAGCAGGAGTTTTACTATTTCTGAATTCCCATTGGCAGAGGCCAGATGTAGAGCAGTCCTATGAGAGTGAGAAGACTTTTTAGGAAATTGTAGTGCACTATCTACAGCTACATCAATGATTCATGCAATAGCAAACACAGAATAGCCTGCTATTACTCTGCCTTCAAAACAAACTTAATTTCCCTTTGAAGAAAGCACACTACTTATTACCTCATGACTCACTGTATGAATGAAAGAGCAGCCTATTTGAATAGGAAGACCAGAGCCCTTGAATGGCATTCAACGTGGGCTGGAATCCTACTTGAAGCTCTGATGCTTCCCAGCTGTTGCTTACCTTTTTTGGCTCTCAATTTCCTCATCAATAAAATGGGAATGAAAAGAGTCGATTTCTCAGAGGAAACCACAGTATTGCTTAAATAAGACTCTACACGAAAGATATAGAATAGTTCCTAACACAAATAACAGCTCAGTAATTGTAAGATATTATAATTTTTACTAATACCATTAAAGACAACATTTGAATTCAGTGAGATGATACAATTATACCTACACTTTCAGGTATGTTTTAAAGATTACAGGTAACGACGTATTTTAGTGATTCTAAGATGATCATTGTCTCTATGTTTCACCATTTCTCACACTGAAATGCCACTTATAATTCATGATTTACTATAACTATAATTGGCAGCATTTAAATAATTCTCTTATTGAGACATACAATAATGGGGCATCATACAATCCCTGGTGCCTTACATTAAGTAGAATATGTTACAATATAACACGTCTGGGGCGGTTCCAGTCAGATGACTAGCATTTAGATAAATTTTAGTTCTTAAAAGAAGTATGGAATAAGAGGGCTGAGGTGAAAACACAAACAAATTTCTAAAATAATCTATTTCTTACTTTGGTTTTCAAAAACTTTAAGCCAAAGAAAGCTTGAAATTCAAATGAATGACATGGGCTCATTTTTATCAATACTTAGATTTATACAATGTATGTACATTAGATATTTCCAATCATTCATATTAGGATTTAAGACTGTTATAATTCTTCTCCTTTTAAAATGAATTTATGAAACTATTTGTGGAGCTTTTTTTCAACGTTTACTTTCAGGGGTACAGGTGCAGGATGTGCAGGTTTGTTACATAGGTAAAAACGTGTCAAGGGGGTTGGTTGTACAAATTATTTCATTACCCAGGTGTTAAGCCCAGTACCCATTAGTTCTATTTCCTGCTTCTTTCCCTCCTCCCACCCTCCACCCTCTGATAGGCCCCAGTGTGTGTCGCTTCCCTCTAGGTGTCTGTGTGTTCTCATCATTTAGCTCCCACATATAAGTGAGACCGTGCGGTATTTGGTTTTCTGTTCCCGTATTAGTTTGCTAAGGGTAATGGCCTTCAACACCATCCATGTCCCTGCAAAGGACATGCTCTCGTTCTTTCTTTTATGACTGCATAGTATTCCATGCTGTTTGTGTACCACATTTTAGTTCTTAAAAGTACTAAAACAGTCTTTACCCAAGACTTATACATTTTCAGAAGGGTAGTTGAGGGTTATCTTTTACTGTTGTCTACCTTCAGAAATGCTTTTGTTTGAAAGGAGGGAAGAAAAGTTTCAATTGAGATTACCTCCTAATGCCCCAATTTTAAATCTCTCAACTTGCTCAGGCCCAGCAGGTAAATATGAAGTTTTCAAAGACGGAAGGATCCTGAGAGATGGTAGAATATGCCTTCCACATAATAGGTGTCTGGCTTATGTTTGATGACTAAACGGATGGAAAGAATGCATAAACACAGCTTGGGAGTTCAATATTTTTAAAGAATGCTCCTGTTGAGTAGAGCAATACATTTACAATAGTAATGGTCATTTATATTTGCTATTTTAGTTTTCATAAATATATAACTAAAATAAAATAATTAATTCATACCTTTTACACATGTTTATATATATAATGAAAAGATAATTTTATAATAAAATGTATATACAATAAAATCTACAGGAACAGGTAAACAGAAACCCTCTACTTCTCAAGAGGGTAAAAGTTCACAGAAGATAGCTATCCACAGGAATAAAAATAAATAATAAAATGTGAGAAATTATTTGTATCTATGCAAGTAGCACATTCCTTCTCTTCCCAAGGATTATTTCATTACTAGTGAAATTTAACTAAAACTTTTCAGATATTCATTGCAGACATCACAGATAAGAGAAAGGGAAGAACTTCACTTACAAATCCCCAGAAATAAGTTTGATTATGTTTTCTACATGTTTTCAAGTAACACAAGAGCAGATTCTGTTTGTGTAGGTGTATAACAAACTGATTTTTTCCTCACTTGATATAGCAAAGCACATCTTTGCACGACAACATATCTCTGTATCTACTGACACCTTCAATGGTTACATGTTATTCCATCCTATGGATGCACTGAAATTTTTTCATAAAATCTTTATGTGAGCTCTTCTTAATACACTGCTATTTTAAGCAATACTAAGAAAAACATATGTCTCTATTTCATATAGATATTTCAGTATAATAGAGTTGATAGGTAAAAGGCATACACATTTTTAACATGTGGTTCTTATCATCAAAGTGTGTTAGAAAAGTTGCAGCAGCTTAAACTTTCAGCAACTACATAAGTACCACTGTTCTTCACCCTCACAAACTTTGTGGATAGAAGACAGTATTTCATTCCTTTATTTATTTATTTTTATTATTAATTAGTTTATTTATTTTTGAGATGAAGTCTCATTCCATCATCCAGGCTGGAGTGTAGTGGTGCAATCTCAGTTCACTGCAACCTCCACCTCCCTGGTTCAAGCAATTCTCCTGCCTCAGCCTCCTGAGAAGCTGGGATTGCAGGTGCATGCCACCATGCCTGGCTAATTTTTTGTATTTTTTAGTAGAGACGGGGTTTCACCATGCTGGCCATGCTAGTCTCAAATTCTTGACCTCGTTATCCACCTGCCTTGGTCTGCCAAAGTGCTGAGATTACAGGCGTGAGCCACCGCGGCCGGCCTTTCATTCCTCTTCTAACTTCAATAGAAAACAGTATTTCATTCCTCTTCTAACTTAAATTCCTTCTCTTACCAGGAACACTACGTTTTCCTATGTGCACAGGTCACTGGTAGATATGCAAAAAGGTACCTTGCCCAATCTTAAATTGAGCTTATTTTATTATATCTGCATATATATGCTTGGTTCAGTGGCTCAGGCTTGTAATCTCAGCATTTGGGAGGCTGAGGCGGGTGGATCACAAGGATAGGAGTTCAAGACCAACCTGGCCAAGATGGTGAAATCCTGCCTCTATTGAAAATACAAAAAATTAGCCGGGTGTGGTGGCGGGCACCTGTAATCCTAGCTACTCAATAGGCTGAGGCAGAGAATTGCTCGAACCCGGGAGGCGGAGGTTGTAGTGAGCTGTTATTGCGCCACTGAACTCCAGCCTGGGCAACAGAGTGAGATTCTGTCCCAGAAAAATAAATAAATAAATAAATAAATAAATAAATAGTTGCATATATAAATAGGCTTTTGTGTTTTCTTCTGGTATTTTTCTCCTTTTGTATATTTAAAAATTTTAATCTATACTCCAGGAACTTACTTTTGTGACATAAAAATCTAGCTAGTTTTCTCCAAACAGCATGCATTTCATTTATTAATGATTAATCTTGCTTTATCAATATGAAACATCACCATTATCAAGTGCTAAATTCTTACATATATTTGGGTATTTCTGGATTTCCTATTCTGTTCTATTCATTGATATTTTTTCAGCTGTTAGTAAACAATTTGTGGAAATAGCACATTCACATTTTGATATCTGGAAAAGCAAGTCTTTTTCTGTTCTGTTACAAAAAATTAACTTATTACAGCAATAAAATACAGGATGTGCAGTGTAAAAATGCTAAAACTTTGCTATTTTTATTTGGCTTACGTAAAAGTGATAAACACAGAAAAAGCTCACATCTTAAGAAAAACGAATCTTCCTATTCAAGGACACAAACCATCTTCCCATTTCAGTTTCCTTGTAAGGTTCCTCAGTAAAGGACATATTTACATAGGGTACATTGATATCAAATCCATATTGGATTTTATTTGAAAAATATTTAGCCCAGAAGTTGATATATTATGGGACTTAGTTCTCAATATACACCTTTCTATAATGTATAGAACATTGTTTAAAAATGTGTACGTTAAAAATAATCTGCTGCATCGACTTGATTTTGCGAGTTAAGTCACTTTCATACAGTCTATTAGTGTTCTATAAGGGAAATTATAATCGGATAGGAAATCAGCTAAAGTTTTGTTTCTGTGTTGTTGTTCATAAAGGGCCTGTGCCCTGACCTCTCTGAGGTTTCCACACCCAGGGTGGTGTGGGGCCTGCGGAGGAACAGAAAGCCAGGACCCCGATCCCTCCAGGAGGGTATGCCCCCATCATCCCCCCACGTCCCGCCTCCTCCCAGCCCAGGCCCGGTTACCTCTTTTGTTTGTCCGTCTTGTTCACGTCAGTGTCCCTGAGCATGACGATGAGATCCTTTCTGGGGACTTTACCCCACCAGGCAGCTCTGTGGAGCTTGTCCAGATCTTCTCCACGGACGTGGTACCTGGGCTCCATGAAGGCGCTGTCGTCGTAGTCTTCCCAAGCTTCCACGTTGCTCTCCCCGCGCCCCTTGCAGCTGGGGACGTGGTACCTGGGCTCCATGAAGGCGCTGTCGTGGTAGTCTTCCCAAGCTTCCACGTTGCTCTCCCCGCGCCCCTTGCAGCTGGGGACGTGGTACCTGGGCTCCATGAAGGCGCTGTCGTGGTAGTCTTCCCAAGCTTCCACGTTGCTCTCCCCGCGCCCCTTGCAGCAGGGGACGTGGTACCTGGGCTCCATGAAGGCGCTGTCGTCGTAGTCTTCCCAAGCTTCCACGTTGCTCTCCCCGCCCCCTTGCAGCTGGGGACGTGGTACCTGGGCTCCATGAAGGCGCTGTCGTCGTAGTCTTCCCAAGCTTCCACGTTGCTCTCCCCGCGCCCCTTGCAGCGGGGGAAGCAGTGGCAGCACCACTTGGCCATCTTGCTCCTAAGTGTCTTCATAGCAGAGTCATGGTGGTCCCCAGAAGTGCCCACGTTGCTCTTGTCGCTCCTCCTGCAGCAGGGGAGGCAGTGGCAGCACCACTTGGCCATCTTGCTTCTAAGTGTCTTCATAGCGGAGTCGTCCTGGTCTCCAGAAGCACCCACGTTGCTCTTGCCACTGGCCCTGTAGCAGGGGAAGCAGTGGTGGCACCACTTGCCCATCTTGCTCCTGAGACCAAATGGCTTCTTCACGGGGGAGGCAGCGGGTATTGAAGAAACCTCAGCCACCATCTGCTTTGAACAGCCAGGGGAGGCCGGTACTAGCGAGCACATTGCCTCTACCAACCAGTTTCACCAACTAGCAGGAAATTCTGGGTTTCCGATCTGTTTGAAGACAAAGGTTAATCCCAGCCAAAACCTGCCAACCCCAGCAGGGGAGCCCAGCCCACCCCACCCGGGAAAACCCACACCCAGCCGGGGAAAGCCCACGCCCACCCGGGGTGATCCCACGTCCCCCCCCCACCCAGGAAGGGCCAACCCCCGCCCCGCCCCGCCCAAAGGAAACACCCAACCCAGCCAAGGGAATGCCAAGCCCAGCAGCGAAAAGGTCAAGCCCAGCAAAGGAACGCGATGGAGGAAACGTCAATCCAAGCGAGAAACACCGGGCAAAGCGATTAACGCCGAGCCAAGCGAGGAACGCCAAGCCAAGCCAGGAACGCAGAGCCAGGCCTAGACGTTACAGGCTAGCCAAGCCGTTACGGGGGTGCGCGTGCGGTGTGCGCGCCTCAGGCGGCGTCATTGCACGTGGCACAGACAGTGGTCAATGTGTGCAACCTGCGCACAAGTCTTGGTGCCACGAATATCAGTGACAGCCTTGCGTTCCCGGCAAACTTCGTGGGAACTGGCCGAGCCTTCAGGCCATCGAGGAGAGGCCTCTGGTTGGAAAAAGCCTCTTGAAGCAGGACAGGGGCTAGAGTGCCTGGAACTGGAGGATGCTGACAGGCTCCTCTGAGGAAAGCCCACAAGACACTCGTGGTAGTGCTGTTGCCGGTGGCCACGGCTGCTGGTCAGAGCTCAGGCTTCTTTCTTATATTTGTTTTGGTTTTAGTTTGCTACTATTTTCTACTTTCTTGATGTGATAGCTGAAATTTTATTTGAGAAATTTCTACTTTTCCATCATACACATTTAGTGAAACACATTTTCCTGCCAGCACTGGCTTTACCTGTGTTGAATCAAGTGTGATATGTCGTATTTTTATTCAGTTTAATATATTTAATAGTTTCCCTTGAGACGTTTCCCTTAGGAGTGTGCTTGCTGTTTAGCGCTATTCACAATAGCAAAGACATGGAATCAATCCAAATGTCCATCAATGATAGACTGGATGAAGAAAATGCGGTACACATACAACATGGAATACTATGCAGCCATTAAAAAAGAATGAGATCATGTCCTTTGCAGGGACATGGATGGAACAGGAAGCCATTATCCTCAGGAAACTAATGCAGAAACAGAAAGCGAAACACCTAATATTCTCACTTAGAAGTAGGACCTGAACAATGAGAACACATGGACACAGGGAAGGAAACAACACACAATGGGGCCCCTGGATGGGGGCAGGAGAGGGAGAGCATCAGGAAAAATAGTTAATGCGTGCTGGGTTTAATGCCAAGGCAATGGGTTGATATGTATAGCAAACCACCATGGCACAAATTTACCTGTGTAACAAACCTGCACATCCTGCACATGTACCCCAGAACTTAAAATAAAATAAATAAAAATGTAAAAAAGAAAAAAACCAACAAAACTAAAATGTGTGCTGTTTATCTTTCAAGTATTTAAGATTTTGCTGTTATCTTTTTTATTTTTAATTGGATGCCATTTTGGCTGGAGGATACATTCTACATGATTTCAGTTCTTTTAAAACTCTAATGTTTGTTAAAATGCAGGACACAGACCATCTTGGTTTATGTTCTGTGGGTACCTAAATGTTCTGCTGTATTCCGATGTTAGGGGGTGGAGGAGCAGGGGTTTTTGTTGTTTCGTTTTGTTTTGTGTTTTTGAGGCAGAGTCTCGCTCATTTTGCCTAGGGTGGAATGCAATGGCCTGATCTCGGCTCACTGTAACCTTCACCTCCCGGGTTCAAGCGATTCTCCTGCCTCAACCTCCCCAGTAGCTGGGATTACAAGCACCTGCCACCACACCCAGCTAATTCTAGTATTTTTAGTAGAGGCAGGGTTTTGCCATATTGGCCAGGCTGGTCTCCAACTCCTGACCCCAGGTGATCCACCCGCCTTGGCCTCCCAAAGTGGTGGGATTACAGGCGTGAGCCTCCGCACCCAGCCAAGGGTGGAGTACTTTATAAATGTCAGTGAGCGGCAGCCGCCAACATCAGTAGCTGCTGACACTGCTAGCGACTGGGGCGGACAGCGGCCAGAGCCGGGACCCAGGTTTCCTGCCACCTGCGCGTGCGGCGCACACCTGGAAGCTGTCCTCCCACAGCCTACACCGGGGGGCACAGCAAAGCTGGGAATCATGTTTGAAGGCAGGAAAAAAATTGAACGAGTAACCCAGCACTGTTCTTTCCAGATCCATCCCGCTGTCCCTCTTGTTTCCCACGTTTTTGAAAACTGGCTACTCTGACCTCAGATCCCTAAATCGCAGCCACTGAGACCTGGCTCTCAGAAGCCAAAGCCCTGGCACTTTCCAGGCTGAGCAGGAGGAGGTGAAGGCAGGCTGGAGGCTGGTCCAGGACAGCTGAGGGCTGACCATGGGGGGTCGTGCAGAGGCCACCGCTGGGGCCGCTACACGTGACATGGGATTTGGGCCATTGGGTAGAAGGCGTGGAGATGGGGCACTGCCAGCGGAGCCAGGGAGGAAAGAGAACACTCTCCAAATTGTCTTCCAGGGTTTCCATGAGCATTTTATTAACTCAGAATCTGTCAGGAATAATACTAGGGAGTTACCTTTCCCTGAAGATGGCTCTTGTCAGAGTAGTGAGGTAGGCGTGTGGGGGGGAGCGGGGGAGAGGAAGAGGAATGTGAGGCTCAGTTTATACATATTAAGATCAGCAATGGTGTGCCGCTGGCAGGAGCAGAGCGAGCCTGGAGATTTGGGTGGCTGCAGTTGGTAAGTGGTTGCAATCCAGAGAGTGGGACTGAGATCCTCCCTTGTCATGTTAGCATCCCATTTCCTGGGCGTGGCTCTGACATCCTGCAGGTGGTCATTTCACTCATGGAGGCTTTGTCTCTCTTCTATCACCCCAGACTCAGCTTCACACTCCAGGGCTGCACACCACCAGCCACCGTCATGTTAACCCCTTCCTAGGTCAATGTGTCCCTCACCTGGAGCCCAATCTGCTGGACAGCCTGGGACCGTCCATTTTCGGGGTGGTGGGCAAGCTGGTGGCCATCGTGTTGCTGTGCAAGTCGCGCGAGGAGCAGAAGGAGACCGCCTTCTACACACTGGTATGCGGCTGGCCACCAACGACCTGTTGTTCACTTTGCTGGTGAGCCAGGTGACCATCGCCACGTACATGAAGGACGGGTAACCTGGGGCCAGCCCCTGTGCCAGTACAGCATCTTCATCCTGCTCTTCTTCAGCCAGCCCGGCCTCAGCATCATCTGCACCCTGATATCTATACAGGTAATTTGTGTTCGACATTCTCAGAGGAGTTTCATAAGCTTTATGTTTTATCTGGGTTATAAACAGAGTCCTCAAATGCATAAAAAAGAAATCATGCCAGGATTGAATTTCAGCAGGAATAAGTTTATTTTACTTATTCAAAATTAAAATACTTTTTTGTTTGAAAATGTGTTTTTGTTAAAGATACGTTTTTGAAAAAATTTAGGTATATATTTAATAATGTCCCCTTTTCTATCCCAAGAAGTAATTTCATAGTTTATTTAAATTTTTTAACAAAAATGTAGCATAGATTTAAAAAAAAATTGCATATTTTAACTCAATATATCCAAAATACTGTGTCAACATGTAATCAATGTAAAAATTACTAGAGATAGTATGCATTCTTTTTTCATATGAAATCTTTGAAATCCATTGTTTATTTTACATTTTAGTATGTCTCAACTAACTCAAATGTGAAATTTTCATCGAGAATATCTGAACTGTATTTAGATTAATAAAAACTGCAGTTAAAAAATTCAACACAGATTTAGTAGGGGGCGTGCAGCCAGCTTGCAAATCAGATCTCGACTGAGCGGCCAGGCAGCCAACCCCCGAGGAGCAGCCTGCTGGCATCCCCAGCGCCCAGGAGTTGAGGATGTCCTACAAACCCATCACGCCTGCCCCCAGCAGCACCCCAGGCTCCAGCACCCCTGGGCTGGGCACCCCGGTCCCTACAGGAAGTGTCCCGTCACCGTCGGGCTCAGTGCCAGGAGCTGCTGTCCCTTTCAGACCGCTATTTAACGACTTTGGACCGCCTCCATCGGCTGCATACAGGCCATGAAACCACCTGGCGCCCAGGGCTCCCAGAGCACCCACAGGGAACTGCTGTCGGTCACAGGGGAGATGGGCAAAGGGATCCGGACCACCTTTGCTGGGAGCAAGACCACCACGGAGCACCTGAAGAGGGAGATCATCCATCCCTAGTCAGAGTGCCTGGCAGAGACAGGGCGGAACCCACGCACTTAACAGGAAGCTCCTAAGCCTCCGTGTCTGGACTTTTCCCGGCCACTCCAGGGCATCTGCTTCTCCCTGGCCCTCATCCCTAGCTGCACTAACCATCCTGGGCTTCCTGTCCTGTGTCCCTTGATGGTGCCCTCAGGAACCAAGGGGCGGCTCTCACTCCAGGTGGCAGCACTAAAGATCCTCCCTTCCCCCCACCCCACTCTGCCAAAGCAACAAGAGTTAGCAGCGAGGTCCCCGTGAGTCCCACCCATGATCTGCCCACAATGTTGCCCACTGGAACTTTCTGCGGCCCCCACCACTCAGCCCTTCCCAGCACTTCTCCCACGTGCCCCCAGCCTCCTTCTCCCTCAGCAGGGGCTCAGGCCTCAGGCCTGACACTTCCCTGCCTTGTGTCTTTTGCTAAATATGACCTTTCTCCATTAATAAAAGATGATTTGGACTTGCGCTCTCTAAAAAAAAGTTTAATATAAAAGAGAAATAAAGGGAAATTTAGCAACGGAATATATAGATGAATATTTAAGTACTCAGAGATGACATTACTACCAGACATAATGAGATCATCAGATATTTCATTTACTTATGATTAATATGTTTGCATTTACCTTTTAATTTAATTTTATTTATGTATTTATTTTTATTATACTTTAAGTTCTAGGGTACATGTGCACAACATGCAGGTTTGTTACATTTGTTTACATGTGCCCTGTTGGTTTGCTGCACCCATTCACTCATCATTTACATTAAGTATTTCTCCCAAGGCTATCCCTCCTCCCGGCCCCCCACCCCATGACAGGCCGCGGTGTATCATGTTCCCTGCCCTGTGTCCAAGTGTTCTCATTGTTTAATTTCCACCTATGAGTGAGAACATGCTGTGTTTGGTTTTCTGACCTTGTGATAGTTTAAACAAACTAGGAAGTTCAGAAGTCACTTTATAAGAGAAATAATGAAAAATAAAGTATTACTGACATTGGTAACAGAATAAAAATTAGAGTTAGACAAAGTATTAACAAGCAAGCTTATTTATTTATGAGATGGGAAAATATTAAAAAGGATTTATCATGTCTTGTCAACACGAAGAAAAAGTGTATTATATATAATTCCTTTGTTAACTTATTATTGTGTTTCCTTGTATAATTTTCACTTGGTTTTGTTGATTTTACTACTTGCTGCATTATTTCAAAAACTACATCTTCATCGACCATTTCAACTTTTGCTACGTGGGCAGAATTATAAAACCCAATTTCAAAATTTCAACTGAACATTGTCACCACTTTTCTTTGGGCTTTTAATAAAAAAAAAATACCGAAGTAATTGTGTGTGTGCGTGTGTGTATTTTAGCATTATCATGAATCTAATAACAATAAAATCAAACAAAAGCAAATGGATAAGCAATATGTTGGACTAGCATCTCAAGTATGAAAATGGCATTGCAAACAGTGATATGATTTTTTTCAAAATGGTAAACTTTTTAAATTGTGATCTTATTTTAACCTAAAATCTTACTATCAGAAAATGCAGTGTATATTAAAATGTTCGGAAATGTTTTTATTCACATTTATTAAATGGTTGTACTCACTCAGATATCTACAAATTGGTTTTTCTCTTATGTAATTGTCTTATAGAATGTTCAAAAGTCATGCAGAATGTGAGATAATATTCTATTGAATAGGATAATTTTATCATTGCAAGACATCAAACATCCCTGTTTCCTGCCAAATAAATGTACAATAGCAATAAATGTAAAGATGTGTTTTTTTTAAAAGGCACATTTTAGAGTTATAAAACAAGGATTTTAAAACTTGAATTGTTACAGTGAATATGTCTTAATGTTGGCTACAGTCACTTTAGATAAAAAGTTACCTCACATCTATTTTCAGTATTACTTAAAGGTGTTTATGTAATGGCAAAGGTTTTTTTTGTTTTTTTGTTTGTTTTTTTTTTTGCCTAGAGGCGGGTATTTTGCCACATGGCTATTTATGGTATGAAACTATATTTAAACACATGTACACATGTAAAAGCTGCCACTGTGGCTGTAAACTATTAAAAGTTATCAAGATTGAAAAATAAACAAGTACAAATATTTCTGTTTTTCTATGAAATGTCTTTACTCCAGTCCAAATTTAGACATTTAAAATGCTTGAAATAAAAGCAAGTTTTTCACATATTTAAGTTTAAATGGCCTTTGTCCTAGTTTTATTAGTGAAGCAGCAGACTGCATTTTTTTTCACTCTCATACAACCTCAAAACGTGGACAGAAAGCTTTGATAAAACTTGTAGGGCATTATCTGATGAAACACATTAAACACTAAAGGAGAAATACAACCTCATTGTTTATAAAAGACGTATAAGAAGGACCCCTGCATACATATATCCATCAGTTTTGTATTTTCATGAAACATTTGCCTTAAACTGAGCTTCATAAAAGTACATGTTCTCCCACAAAGCCAAGGAAAGTAAGTTTGACACAAGGATCTGGACGTCTATGTGTGTGGCGTAATTACATTGAATACATTCCACAAGTAAGGCAGAAATGTATAGTAGAGTGTCCATTATGGAGGAGCACTCAGTACTTATTGAATAAAGTGCTTAAAAATTCTCATTGTTGACCTGGACAAAGAGCAGACTTGTTAAGTTTGCCAGTGACAGATATTAAAAGTGAAGATTGAAGGAAAAATGATGTATAGAAGAGAGATTTTACTTTCAAAGTGACATAAATAATTTGAAGAAATCAAGGGAAGTGACTTGCTTAAATATCCATATAGTAAATATTTATTGTGTGTTTACTGTAAGCAGTGGGAATTAAGCAGTGAAAAAAATACAAAGGAAAACACCAACAACGTCTCTTCTATCATGGAGTTTACATTCTAGCAGCAAGAGAAAGACCATAACCAAATACATATGTAGTACAACATGACTATGAATGGTATGGAGGAAAATATGAATAGTAAGGGGGATGTGGGGGCCTGGGGATTTATTTTGTGTAAGGATAGACAAGAAAGGCCTCATTACCAAGTAATTTTACTCAATCGTTTATTCAATGTATTTATTTGCTGATTCCATAATACTTATTTACGTATTTATGCGTTTTAAATTTATTTTTTATTTTTAGAATCAGGGTGTCACTCTGTCACCCAGGCTGGAGTGCAGTGGTGTGAACATAGTTCACTGTAACCTTACTCCTGGGCTCAGGTGATCCTCCCATCTCAGCCACCCAAGTAGCTAGATCTACAGGCACCTGCCACCATGCTTCGCTAATTTAAAAAAAAAAATTTTTTTTGGAGATGGGGTTGTGGTATGTTGGCCAGGCAGGTCTCAAACTCTTGGCCTCAAGCAATCCTCCTGCTTTGGCCTTTCGAAGCATTGGGATTATAGGCCTGGGCCAGTGTGCCTGGACCCATAATATTTACTTAGAGTATACGTTGTGATAAGCCCTGGAAAGTGTCTGATAGTTCAGTAAAAAACTGCAATGATGTTTACAACAGGTAATTAAGTTTGGCCATGATTCTTTGGACTGTCATAACACTGTCTTAAGAAAAAGTCTATATTTCCACTTTACTGGGTCTGTGAAACTCAAACTCAATGTTAAAAAGCTCTGATTTGTGGTGGAAATCACAATCCAGCTGAAAACCAGGAATGTGGAGCCATTTTTAAATTTTAAGTGAATCCTAAGCAGTCTTGTATTTAAGACAGATAAGATTATTACACAGTATTATGTTTTTCTGTACTTAAAAGGAGAGAAAACCATGAGGGTTGTAAATGTTTGAAAAAAGAAGGCGTCTATGAGGAAGCTTTATATTGGGAGAAAGTGTGAAAGGAAAATAAAATCTCGGGACCCCAAACTCACTATGACAAAGAAAAATTAAGCTTGGAACCTGAGTCATTCAAAAATTGCCATCCTTTTGTTCCCAAACAGATAGCTGTAATTTCACATGCTTACTTTAACTTACGTAAAGTGTAGATTTACTGAGAGCGAGGATGAATGCACAACTGACTCTTTCCTTTTTTTTTTTTTTTTTTGCCACATGTAACATATAGACTCAGTGAGAACTAATCAGAGCCTCGCAAGAATGTAGCAATTAGCTTCCTTGCCTACTCTCTCTCTTTCTTTTCCTCCCTGGTTTTAATTTCCTGCCTGCTTGCTCTTTCTCCTTTAAATATTGAAGTTCCCGAAGCCCTCTTTAGAAAAAGCACGGGACACCGCCTACTTGTGACTTGTGCTTCTTTTTCCGGGCTGTAAGGCACTATTTTTATCTTTATTTAAAAATGTAGAAACTGAGGCAAAGAGGGGATATGGTATTTGCCTGGGATCATAGGATTAGTAAATGTTTGAGTTGGGATTTAAAGCCAGGCTCCGCGATTTCATAGCCCACCCACAGTTACATGCCGCTCAAGTCTTCCGGCTCCAAGTTCTCTGCAATTTACACAGCCCTACACTGCCTATGTCCTAAACTCTCCAACCTCCTATTTTCCCTTTGCAAGTATCCTCCACCTTGCAAAGCAAAATCTCTAAATCACTTGAGATCTGACTCATTCACTTTTTGGCTTACAAAAGGAAGTTGGAAAAAGCCACTCTTCTTGCAGTGCACAAATGACTATTTTAGAGTAACTTTATTGCCTATGCAATCAATCATATATTTGATATAATTATAGTTTCAGAGGATAAATGCAGATATAAAAAATCCTTCTGTAAAAGTGTCTTTTTTTATTTCTCCTCTCTCCTTTTCTCTCCTACTGTGCTTCAAATTCTTTATTTTCATATTCACTTTGCTGGTTTCAAATAATTTCCAAACCTACTCTAAGCTGTTCTGACAGGACCACAGACTTTCACATCTGGTTGTGATATCACATGCTCACATTGTCTAACTACTTCATTTTACAGTTGAAGAAATTGAGACACAAAGTAAGGTGACGTGTCTAGTTCCAATCTAGTTATATAATAAAACACTGGCTAATATTTAATAAATAATATGAGTCGGGCACTGAGAAAGTAAGGCACTGTTTTTATTATTTTATTTATGTATTTTTTGAGACAGAGTCTCGCTCTGTCGCCCAGGCTGGAGTGTAGTGGCGCGATCTCGGCTCACTGCAAGCTCCGCCTCCCGGGTTCACACCATTCTCCTGCCTCAGCCTCCCGAGTAGCTGGGACTGCAGGCGCCCGCCATGCCCGGCTAATTTTTTGCAGTTTTAGGAGAGTGATGGGGTGTCACCGTGTTAGCCAGGATGATCTCGATCTCTTGACCTCGTGATCCGCCCACCTCGGCCCCCCAAAGTGCTGGGATTATAGGCTTGAGCCACTGCGCCCAGCCATAAAGCACTATTTTTATCTCTATTTAAAAATGTAGAAACTGAGTCAAAGAGGGGATATGGTATTTGCCTGGGATCATAGGATTAGTACATGTCTGAGTTGGGATTTAAAGCCAGGCTCCCCGATTTCATAGCCCACCCACAATTGCATGCCGCTCAAGTCTTCCGGCTCCAAGTTCTCTGCAATTTACACAGCCCTACACTGCCTTCGTCCTAAACTCTCCAACCTCCTATTTTTTTCAGCTCTAAACTTGGATTCCCTAAACACAGCAGTCAGGGACAGGTGGAAAATTGTTGTGGAAAGAACAGGCAGCAGCATTTTTGTTTAGCCTCTTTTTATACCTATTTTATTCTACAGATTAGGGTACTTTTCTCAATTATGCATACTTTTTCATTCTGCCAAAATTTCTTTGAAGGCTGTTAAAGCTGTAGTCAATTTTCTCACTTTGATGTTTCAAAGGAACCTGCTGTGTCTTTTTTCATTCTATGCAAAAATAGGCATACTGGGATTCACTCAATGCTTGTCATTGAGTAGCTACAAACTTTCTATTTGTTTTCTCCATTGTTGTGTTTTCAAAGTTTTAGAATCTGAGCAGCATTTAATTTGTCTATGCTTTATATTTTCCTTTAGAGAAAGAACACAGTGATACTTGCTTGTAGTGTTAGAGGAATAATCTGAAAGAGAGAAATTATTCTTCAAATATCCACCATGACTGATCACTAAGTAATACTGAAACCTACTTATAAAACAAAACAGAAAACCTCCAAAAAACCAAATAAACAACAATAAAACTCAAAACCAAAAAAGTACTGGAAGTCTCAGAAGCACATAGCAGTTATTCTTGTTCCTTCAAATGAAAAGATGCTTTATCATATCCTCTATGGAGAGAATTCTGACAGTATTTATCAAAGACCTTACATTTATTCACATCTCTTGCCCTACCAATTTCATATCTTAAAAGTACATACAAAAATGTATAATATAGCATTTTTTGTAAAGAAATAATCAGAAAGAGTCTAAGTGTTCAACAATAGGGCACTTGTTGAATTATGATACAATCACAGAATAAGGTCTTTATAGAGCCATTAATATGATGTTATTGACATTTATTAATATGAGAAATCTTTGATAATTTTTGGTTAAGACCTTTAACAAACACAAAGTCTATGAAATAGTGTGCACAACAGTCCATATTTTCATCAGGGAAATGACTTTTAAAACTACCCTGCAATCATCTCATTTTACGCAAATGTCTTACCTGATTGCTATTCTTGCCACATTTTATGCCTTTGAACCTAATCTACTGACTTCTTTCTCACTCTATTTTCTATGTGCTGAAGGAGTGAAAATGGAATGAAAACAGATATAAGTCATCCCTGCTTTCCTGATGCTTGCCAATTACCAACTGATGCTGCTGTTAAAAAAACAAACAAAATGAAAATGTGAAGACTGCTAGGAAGGAAAAACACAGGATGCTCTCTGTGTTTTTATGTAATAGCAATCTTTGGAAACCTAAAACTGTAAGACTAAGATTCACACAGGACTTCAGAAAAGAAGACCCTTGCCTACCTAGAATAAAAGAAGTCTACTTTTGTAACATGGTATTATTAGGTTTTGTCTTTTTTTAAATTGGATTTGTAGATTCTTGGAAGTGAAGCTTCATCCTTTTTTCCTTTTTCTAAGCCTGGGGTGATTGTCTGCTTTCTTCATCTGAACTCCTCTAGCACGATTTGTCAGCTAACTCATTTGGTTCATGGCAAATACCATATTTGTGTGTGCATATTACCTTTCTTCTCAACATCATGGGAAATTCCCTCAAAGCAAAGACAGTCACTTCTGATTCCTCCCAGTATTTATTATAAAACCCGATAAACAATAGAGACTAAATAAAGAACTGTTGTACAAAGAGCCTCAATTCAAGTCCAGTTACTACTGATATGTATTCTATATAAAAGCAAAGTAAATATACATTATAATCTTTAGGAAAACATATATAATCACTCTATGATCAAAGGCTTCCTAATTAACATATATTTATTCACTTGCTATTAAATAACTCTAGGAGGATAAAAGTCAACCTCCAGGAAGCACGCTATGAAGGACAGAATGTGATCTTTGGAACCAGACACACCAACATTGAATTCTATCTTTTGAATATCCAGTTGGGTGACCTAATGCATGGATTATAGTTAGCATGGGGGAAAACGGTAGGGAATCTAAAATGTTTGGAGGAGTTCATGAAAAAACATTGATAAGCAGTATAATTCCTTTCTTTATATAACTTTTATAATTACTGAATCTCATAACCCGTGTTCTAGTCCAATTAGAAAACATTTTTCCTTTAGATAATGCAATAGCCTTTTAAATAATCGCTCTATTTCACCCTTGCCTTATGTGTTCACTCAAAATTCATATGCTGAGTTCCTAACTCCCAGTACCTAAAATACAGTGACAGTATTTGGTGACATGATCTTTAAAGAGGTAAAGCTAAATTAAGCTAAAATGGAAATTTGAACACAAACAGGTACAGAGGGAAGATGAAGTGAAGATGCGTGGAAAAGATAGCCCTCTACAAGCCAATGAGAGAGGCTGGAGAAGACACCAACTTGACAGCACCTTGATCTTGGACACATTTAGCCTCTAGACTTGTGAGAAGGTATATTTCTTTCATTTAAACTACCTATTCTATGGAAATATGTTATGGCAGCCCAAATTAAAACAATGTCCTACTCAAAGAGTAATGATATGCTCTATTTATTTTTTAGTTTTTTTTTTTTAAGTTCAAATTGTATTTTAGATACAGGGGGTGTGCAGGCAGGTTTGTTTCCTGGGTATTTTGTGCCATGCTGAGGTTTGGGGGTATGATGGATCTCATTACGCAGGTATGAAGCTTAGTACCCTGTAGTTTTTCAACCCTGGCTGCCCTCCCTACTGCCTCTAGTAGTCTCCATTGTCTATTATTGTCATCTTTTCTTTTTTTTTTTTTAAAAATCTGTTTTTCTGATTTTTTTATTAGGTAAAAAATGGAAAAACAAAATATGATTTCCATTCAATACATATTTCATCCTTATGGATTTTTTTTTCAGAAATCAAAGTCAATTTAGAATGATAGCAGTTTATCAATCAAATAATTCATCTTCACACAGTTTCAATCACTTCAGAAAGCTCCTTCATCTCTTTCTCTGTAGAAATTCTGAAACTGTGGAATGGTCATCTTTAAAGTCATAAATATTGTCATCTTTATGTCCATGAGTATCCAAAATTTAGCTACCAACTACTACCCAAATCTGATTAACAGATCATGTTGATTCTGTTACATTCTACTTGTCCTATCAGATTTTTATTAAAGAAATCATTAGCTTATCAATTATTGTTACTGGGGCTGTAAGAAATGTTTATAATTCATTTGGATCAATCCTCTTCTTTATGGTCTTATTTGAGAATAAAACTTGGTTCTGTCTTAGCCTGTCATTTAATAAGCCAGTGACCTGGGCCGAATCTAACTGCTTCATCTGGAAACTATGAATAATAATAGAGGTCCTGCCTATTACACATGGGTGTAGTAAGCTTCCATTTTAACACTGGCTCTTTTTATGTTACCTGAAAGGCATTCTATAATCATGAATGGCAAGGTGGTCTCAGCAACAGTGCAGTGAAGATTGGGACCATTTTCTGTCACTATCATTTCTATTTTTGTGATACCCTCTTTAAATTAGCCTTTAGATGTAATTCAAAGGAGTGACTTAATTGGATTTTCTTTCTTTTTTTTTTTTTTGAGACGGAGTCTCGCTTTGTCACCCAGGTGGGAGTGCAGTGGCCTGATCTGGGTGCACTGCAAGCTCCACCTCCCGGGTTTGTGCCATTCTCCTGCTTCAGCCTCCCAAGTAGCTGGGACCACAGGTGCCTGCCACCATTCCCAGCTTTTTTGGTATGTTTAGTTGAGATGAGGTTTCACAGTGTTAGCCAGGATGGCCTAGATCTCCTGACCTCATGATCTGCCCACCTCGTCCTCCCAAAGTGCTGGGATTACAGGTGCTAGCCACCGTTCCCGGCCCATAATTGGAAATTTTTGTACCGTTAGATCTAAGAATATTTTATGTGGTATAATAAAATATTAACTTAGTGAACTTCATTAGATAATTAGCATGGAATATATTATGCACTGCCCCGCAAGGGCCTAAGAGAATGGTCCACAGGTCTTGTGAATTTGATATGAAGACAGACAACTAGACAGTCTAGCTGAGTAAAAGTCTGTTGACATCTCTAGGGAGGAGCGGTTAGAGAAAGCCCTGACTCTCTGGATAGCTGGCATAATTTACACTAGAAAAGAAGAGCAGAGAGTCTCAGAGAGTACTTGAGGTTTAAATAAGAAAAGAGGATGAAAAATTACTTTGACTAACTACAAATTTTCTCAAGAATGGACTTATTCTCTACTCTCTATTGTCTCTTGAGAAATCATTATTTTGCATTGAGTCAAAGTAATTAGTAAGACTAATTGTGGAGGGCATTCAAAATAGAAAAACAGCAGCAGTCCCTAGGATGATATTTTATTTATGAATGATCCCTCATTTGTAACTTCTCCTTCAGCTAGATGTTTTTCAATATAAAAATACCTTTTCAGCACCAGTTCAATTTGTGAAATGAAATGTGAAATTCAGGCATATATGTAATTTTTATGCATAAAATATTCCATGCTTTTTTCTGTTAATTAAGTAGGTATGTTTAACATGAGACATATCCTCTTAATAAATTTTTAACTGCACAATACAATCTTGTTAACTATAGGTGCTCTGTTGACAGCATACCTCCAGAACTTATTCATCTGTTATAACTGAATTTTATACCCATTGAATAGCAACCCCCATTTCCCCTCCTTCCAGTCCCTGGCAACCAGTATTCTACTCTGTTTCTAGGAGTTTAACTATTTTAGATACCTTATGTAAGTGCAATCAGGCATTATTCAAACACACTTTCAATTAGTAATGACTATAATTCTGATAGTTTAAATAAGAGAAAGCAAACATCACTACTACTAGCTTTTGGGGGAAAAGATTACAAATGGGGATGTTGTGATAAAAGCGTACAATATTTTTTACATTCAGGCACTTAGATCCATGTTCAAACTTTGCCACCTACACATGTATAGCACATTGGAATATGTGCTACAGTGTGCCATTTATAAAGACTGAAAATAACATTTTATAAAACATTATTATTTATTTTGCAACCTCATGAGTTTTGGCTTCAAAAATACCTGAATTACATAGCATAATCCTAGTGATGGAGAACAGATCAGTGGCTGCCAAGGGTTAGGGTTGGTTGGAAGATGTGATTAGTGTGGGATAACCTGAAAACATGTCGCACTTTCTTTGTGGTGATAGAGCTGTTCTGCATCCAGATTACGGTAATGGTTACATAAATCCACACTTCATAGATCTATACACACATCACACATGCACTCACACACACCTACACAAGAGTACATGTAAAATCCTTCAAAATATGAATAGGGTCTGAACCTGAGTTAATGGTATAGAAACAATGTCAATTTCCTGACTTTGGCAATGTACTAGGTTAAGTTAGATGTAATCATTGGGAAAAGCTGGCTGGAAATAACACAGTCATTCCTTTTAGTATTTTTTAACTTCTGAGTTGAGTCGAATTATTTAAAAATAATAGGTATTAAACAAAAAATCTAAAAGTTCTAAAATCAAAACCCTTATGAATTTGAACATATTATTTGATTTATTTTATAGACCTCAATTTCTTTCACCTGTAAAAATGGAATAAAAGTACAATTCCTATTTCATTATTGTCATGCTCAAATCATAGCATTTATGTAAGTGCACAGTACTGTGTCTGGCAGAACAACAATGCTTAGACACTGAGTTCCCCACTTATTTTGTGACTATTGGTTTATAGATGGTTTTAAAGTTCCTAAGTGGAAGTTTGTTTAAAAAGAGGCAGTCAAAATAAATGGCAATGTCTCAGAGCATCATCTGAACAAGAAAGGAAGGTGTTATTAGCAATTTTTAAAAGTTGCTGTACAATTTGTCATATTTCATTGTGTTCCTTAATGACAAATATGTCCAAGATTATATTGGGAGATGCCATTTTCTGTACCTTATCCCCAGATTTCGGAATGATACTTATTACAGCTTTCTGCATTTCAACAAATAGTGGCACTACTTTTAACTAGACTGAAGTCTTTTGTTTTTCTTTTGTATCACTTCCTGGACATTTGTAAATTCACAGGATGTCTTCCTCAAATCACAAAATGCCTATCTTCTAATTCAGTTGGGAGGTCACACTGGACCCTCTTGTCAGATATTGCTTTAATTCTGGAGTCATATGGATAGTGCCTGAGTTAGTGGTATAGCTGAATATCATGCAAATGTGGAAGAAGTCTATTGAATCAATACCATTTTATACATGGAAATAAGCAAATAGTTGTAAATAATATGGAACAATAAAAATCTTTCTAGTAAACCAATGTTCATGCTTTTCAATTGTCTTGCTAAAAAAACATTGCTTCTTTAGCAAGATGTTATATACCATGATGGAAAATATTGTGTGCTGGAAATAAAGAAAATAACAAACTTTGGGTCTTGGCTTAGGTTATCAGTTACCCAGCCTTAAACAAAAGATATATCCCCAGTGAAATTTAGCTTTTAAAATCAGTAAAGAAAGAAAATAAGCCTTGTTAACCATGAAATATGATGCGAAAATTAGGTAACATTTAACTGGACTTATAAAAGACTTTTTTCAAGAAACAATAAGAAAATGACCTGAAATAGTATGTGTTTATTCATAAGTAAAATGATTGCTAATTCACTTTATAAGAGTCTACTTATATTAATGGTTATCCTTGCATATTAAGTCTTACAATCCTATTAATAATTGCTCACCTACAAATGACATTTATCAAGGGATCAAAGTCTTCATGTACCACATAAAATGCTTATTATAACAAAGTAAACCAGCTGTGTGTCTTTGATCACTGCATCAATAGCTCGCTATTTTACCTTCTGTTTCTGTTCCATTCTGCTAGTCAAGGGTCTTCATAAAAATACGAAGGAAAATGAACAGCTGGTAACACATTTGATGTGCCACTCTGATGAACTTCAGAATGCTTAATATCATCTTGTTTAATTTCATGTTTCAAAAAGCTTCTCAATTGCAGGATCAGTTACTTTCAATCTCCACATCAGTCAGTCCAGATGGTTCTCATGATTTGCTAAGGAGAGCTGCAAATTGAACTTTTTGAACCCATGATGCATATTGTGTTAATCCTTGATGTGGAAGGGTCCTTCTGCAGAATAAGTGGAACTGAAAAAGGTGTTTACATTCACAAACAGAATATTAGTTAAGGAATAAAAGGGAATCTTTAAAGTATTAAACCCAGATGAACACTGAAAAATACAGTCGTCAGAAAAATCAAGTCATTTCACTTCTGTATTCATTGCTGAAATAAGAACATCATTTCACTTCTAATTTGAATTTTAAGATTAAAAACACTTTAGAATTGTTTCGTATTGCAGAATAATCTGTAACTTGTTCTGTAAACACTTCATTGCTATGCGAAAACTGTGAGCTATATTTGTTTGTGTATGATACCATTCCTTTATGGTCAATTTTTCCTGAACTCACAGGTAATATATATGTTCTTTTTATTTTTATTTTTATTGAGACAAAGTCTGGCTCTGTCACCCAGGCTGGAGTGCAGTGGCGCGATATCGGCTCACTGCAACCTCCACTTTCCCGGGTTCACACCATTCTCCTGCCTCAGCCTCCCGAGTAGCCGGGGCTACAGGCGCCGCCATCACCCCCGGCTAATTTTTTTGCAGTTTTAGTAGAGACGGGGTTTCACCGTGTTCGCCAGGATGTTCTCGATCTCCTGACCCTGTGATCCGCCCGCCTCGGCCTCCCAAAGTGCTGGGATTACAGGCGTGAGCCACCGCGCCCGGCCATAGAATATATTTTCATTTGAATAATTTAAGAAGTAATGTCACCAATATGGATAGAACAGTAATTTCACTTTTGATACTAATTTAATTAAGGTGATTTTTAGGCTGGGCGCGGTGGCTCACGCCTGTAATCCCAGCACTTGGGGAGGCCGAGACGGGCGGATCACAGGGTCAGGAGATCGAGAACATCCTGGCGAACACGGTGAAACCCCGTCTCTACTAAAAATACAAAAAACTAGCCGGGCGAGGTGGCGGGCGCCTGTGGTCCCAGCTACTCCGGAGGCTGAGGCAGGAGAATGTCGTGAACCCGGGAGGCGGAGCTTGCAGTGAGTGGAGATTGCGCCACTACACTCCAGCCTGGGCCACAGAGCGAGACTCTGTCTCAAAAAAAAAAAAAAAAAAAAAAAAAAAGGTGATTTTCAGCAATATCCATTTCTATTTGGTTGTGTTTTTATCTATTTCAATTATTTTCTATATTGGAAGTAATTACAAATTTTAATTTTTTTACAGCCCTCATATCTTTTACTTTAAAAAATTTAATGTTTAATGAATTTGGAGGGAGGGCCAACCTTCATTCTTACATTTATTTATACATTTAATGGGAAAGGAGTACTATTCTCCTGAATGTTCAAACAAGCAATGGAAATTCGCAAGAGAGAAATAATTTAAAATCTTCATCACATTGTATTGAAATTTCTTCGTTTTTTTCCACTAGATCTTACTGAAGATGCATTGCCCATAGATGTTCTTCATTAATTTAAGCAATATTTTCAGGGAAGTTATTCTGGGAATATGCCTGTAGGACTGAACTGGTCTTTGAATTATGGATAATATTTGGAGAGCTGGAGAGGAGAGTGAAGGGCACTATACAGGTGGGCAAACATCTTGAAATTTTCAAACTCTGTGTAATTATTTTACATGTAACTACTTGGGCATGACCAACAGGTATAAGAATAGCATCTGTTGGTTGCTAAATTTTTAGGTAATGTCCAACAGGTACCAATAGATGCCACTGACGATCTTTTGTGAAGTTCCCCCTAAGAGTCATAACTGGTGAACATAGTTCATCCATGGGGAACACGGACTATAACTCACTGATGGATTTAGGAAGGAATGTACCTAGCATTTTTGGAAAAAATGTGAATAAATCCACCTGATCAATGTGGTGGGTTCTTCTAGAAAATAGAAAAAAATGGGGTTAGGCTAAGTAATGTGGAGATTTAAGAAGATAGATCTGGGGTGACAGAATATTAGATACAACAAAGGCAGTTCCTTCAACTTCACCAAGTTTTTCCTGTCAGTTGTGCTGGTGTCTATCAAATTGTATGTGACCGCTTACTTTCATTATGGCAAATGCATCTTCAGAAACATTATAACTAAGATAACTTTTCCAATAGAGTGCAAAATGTCCATCTCTAGAAAGGTTTACTCAGAGAACTCCAGCAATGCAATGCCACATACATGCAGCATTATGATCTTTAGTTTGATTTCTCCTTCCCTTAACCCTGATTAGGACTCTATATAGTCAAGGAAGTTGAATGGAGAGGGAATTTGAAAACTCAGGCTGTGTTTGTTAAAAGGGTTTTATGATGTCTTCACTTTGAGTAAATATACAGGCTGTTGTATCTCCCTCCCTCCCTCCCTCCCTCCCTCCCTCCCTTCCTTCTCTCCCTTCTTTCCTTCCGTCCGGAATTATTTTTGAGAAACGCTGTGATGTGTCGATAGGGAGCACATCCTCTGGAGCTGGTTATTGGATTAAAATCATAACCCTTCCTCCTATTAACTATGTGACCTTGAACAAGCTACTAGGCTGTAAATTAGGAATAATAATGGCATCAATATGATCCTGCTATAGATTGAATTGTATGAGTTAATGTATGTGAAGCATTTTTATACGGTAAGAATTGGATGAAAGGTAGTTACTATTTTATTTATCAAACATTTAGCATTTTTTAGCTTTTTATTTTGAAAAGATCACAGATCCATAGGAAGTTTCAAATACAAAGGTCTCATGTACCATTCTACACAGTTTCTTCCAAGAGTTACATCTTGTATAATGTAGTACAATATCAAGACCAGGCATTGACATTGGTACAATGTGAATACATAGGTCTATGTCAATTTTATCATGTGTTGATTACTGTGACCATTATTACAATTGAGTTACAGAACTCTTCCATCACTAAAAGTGTCTTCCTCACATTTTATAGTCATATTCATCTCACATTCCTCTACAATCACTAACCTCTGGAAATAACTAATCTGTTTTCTATATGTATATTTTATTAAAGTTATATACATGAAGTAATATACTATGTGTCCTTTTGATATTGGCTTTTTTCACTAAGCACAATGCCCTTCCGATCTATGCAAGTGATTGCATGTGTCAAAAGTATATTCTTTATTTCTGGGTAGTATTTCATCATAGGGATATACCACAGTTTACTCAACCATTCACCTGTCCAACATTTTGAATGGCAAGAATATGGGAATAAAGTTAAACAGATATGACTTAAGTGTTATCCTGATCATTTCTTATTTTGCTTCTAATGTTGTTCTGACCCTGCTAAATCTCAGTACCATCTCATGTTCAATACTCAATTAGATGCTATACATTGATATATATATTTACATATGTGTATATGTGATGTATAATAAAATGTGGGAGGAAGGAAGACCTATGCTCTCAAGGAAAGAAAAACATAAATGTTATTTTCCCACAGTTTTGTATATGTCATAGCCCCTAGGTAATTTGAATTTCTTTTTTTTTTTTTTTTTTTTGAGGCGGAGTCTTCACTCTGTCGCCCAGGCTGGAGTGCAGTGGCACCATCTCGGCTCACTGCAAGCTCCGCCTCCCAGGTTCGCGCCATTCTCCTGCCTCAGCCTCCCGAGTAGCTGGGACTACAGGCGCCCGCCACCGCGCCCGGCTAATTTTTTGTATTTTAGTAGAGACAGGGTTTCACCGTGTTCGCCAGGATGGTCTCGATCTCCTGACCTCATGATCCGCCCGCCTCGGCCTCCCAAAGTGCAGGGATTACAGGCGTGAGCCACCGCGCCCGGCCGGTAATTTGAATTTTTAAAATGTGTAATTAATTAAAAAATATCAAATATGTTAAACTAAATTAAAATACCACATAAAACAAGTTTCCTTTAAAACTTTGACTCTTTGCAGCTGGAGTGAAAAGCATTTGTGAGTCTCTGTGAAGATGTTCATATAATATTTTGGCCCTTCCTGAACGGATAAAATTAATAATAATGATACAATAATGTAATATCCATGTATATTTTTATTTTACAACAACTTTTTTTTTCCACTTTTTAAATGCCTGCTGTGTATCAGGGGCTTGGGAAGGTGATGTATATGTATCCTATTTGATATATTTATTTTTAATTGATACTAAATTGATAAAAATAATTTTATCTTAAAACATTTTTCCTAATTCAAAGTAGAAAAATGCCTTTAAAAAGTGCTTATATTTTGAAAAGTGTATATAAAAATAATTCAGAAGTATAAAGCAAACAACTGTAAGTTTATTAATAACCTGCATTCTCATGAATATTCATTATGGGCTAAATATATCCCTTGTGTACATTATAGGACTTTCTTCAAAGATAAATAAAATGTATATTCATGGAAATAAAATCAATTTTGTTCCGGAGAATGGTTCATATTCTCAGAGTAGCTATTTAGAAATGTCATACTATAGGCTGGGTGAAGTTGCTCATGCCTGTAATCCCAGCACTTTGGGAGGCCAAAGCTGGCAGATCACCTGAGGTCAGGAGATCAAGACCAGCCTGGCCAACATGATGAAACCCTGTCTCTACTGAAAATACAAAAATTAGCCAGGCATGGTAGTGTGCACCTGTAGTCCCAGCTATATAAATATGTATACTTACATTCTCAACAATCCACTGGGCATCGAGCTAGAGCTGTGTTTAATGCAAAATATGGCCATGTGAGAAATACGGGCACTGAAGTGGAAAATATTTTTGCATTCTTCTGTGCCAGCATTGCCCATTTCTGTCAAGTTGCACATGCATGTGTCCACAATGGGAGCAATATTTACAAGCTGCATTTTCAATAATTCCAGAGAATGACTATCTACTCTTCCACTGAAGAGAATTCCCCTTGGCTCCGCTGCTTGTCATTCAGTCCTGCTGGTTCGTTGGTTCTATTGTGTATCCTGCAGAGTGATACTTTGCAGCATCTTTGCCTGTTGTAGCTGAAGTGGAGTCATCCATCATTGTGATCACAGGAACTGAGGCCCTTATGAACCTGGAGTAAATTATGAAGCTATGAGGAAAGTGATCATTTTTGCAGAAACAGCTATTTTATGTTCCTGTTTTCTATACTATCCTTTCTTGTCTGGGTTAATGAAAGAGTAAAAGGCACAGGACCAGTTTTTGTCCTTTTGATTCATGCTGAAGGAAGAAAATACAATCAATAAAAATGTACTTAACAAGCCTAAGATTGACTGGTCTTTTTCTGTTTATTTTGAATTTCAGATGTACTTCTCTGTTGACCTGCTGTTAATGCTGTGTAGCTGTGGATTTCCCAGATTTAAGTGTGTTATAAATAGATAAACTTCACCACATGGGATGATTTACACTAACTGATTTGAGATCCAGGCTGGGCATGACAAAGGAGAAGTTGTCAATTACCTTTAGTGAATTTCAGTCATGTAGAACCAAACTAAATAACTCATTCTTTTCATACCCTTTCATCTCTCCCCTTCTCCTGCAGTGAAAGCATCAATTAATACCTGAAAATACAACCTAAATTCATAAGTTACTCCAAAATTTATATTTGCTGTATGTAATTTACATGTCTTTATTTTATCCTAGTGGATTTAGAATCAGTTTAACATTCATAATACGGTAAAATATGTTTAGGTAACTTATAGAAAAGTGACTTCCCTGATACAATTTTTAAAATTAAAATGAAGATTAAATAATACAATTTAAATAATGCTAATACATAACCAAGTGAACTGAATATTTTTTCTTCCGTCAGTTATTCTACAGTTACACAGTTTGATCTTGTAAAACCTGTCAGTACTGGTCTGCTTTGTCATTATTATACATTCATTGGCTATGTTCTAATAGATGAGTATTATACTATTATGAACACTTACTACTCCTTTCATACAATTTTTATATCTAAGAAGTGAATATTTGCTTTATTAGAGAAGGCTAAATAGCTTCACTTTAAAGACTGATTTTCTTTAACATAAATAATATGATGACTCCTCCATATGGTTACTTTGACATGGCTCTAATAGCAGAATTATGTCACATATAAATCAACAAACTAGATAATGGAATCTAAATATTTTAAATTTGGAAGGTACATTGCTTTTTACAGACAATAAGATTTTAAGGCAACAGTCTAATTAAATTCTGCATACTGGAAAGAGACTAACCCTAGGTTACATCTGGTTGCTGTATATGAAAGACAAATATTTAAGGAAAATGCAACTAGCATTATTGAAACAAATATTTACCTTTTATTTAGATTGACCACACACATACTTTTTTGTACCATAGCTAATGAATGTTTATACAAAGTGCCAACATACATAGTGGTAGTAAAGTATAATGAAAATAAATGTTGGAAAAGAAATTAAACTTTCTTTGTATGGGAACAGTGTTTTTTATATGAAGCATAGCAAAGCAAGATAATCCTACTATGTTTAAATGCGAATTTTATTGAGACAAATCAAAGGCAATGAAAAGGTAGACATAGTAGTTTTATTCTATTTTAAACTACTTTATTGGCTACAGCTGCTGTTTTTGAATGAAGCCAGTCTCTTATACTTCATTGTCAGCAGCCTGTATCCAGTCAATCTTTCACTAAGAAACAGAAAGTTCACTACCCTGAGGAATCCTTCCATCACCTTGCTTTAACCACTTAGCAAAATAATGAAAGGGCCACTCTGTGTTAAGAAAAATTGCATTTCTATATTATTAGTTAAAAGTTTAAAATTGTGGTGCTTAGAAATATAGGACCTACAGGAGCGCTAACTAAACAAAGATGGTTCTTGAAACACTCTTACATGTTGCATTTGTCATTTTCAGTTGTGCCAAGACTGTGCATCCAGTGGTAGCCTAGATGGAATACTTCTAAAAATTTCTAGAATTAGCCTAAGTTCAGACGCTAGATAGACCAAGATTCTAGGATTTCACATGTCCTTGCAATGAAATATTGAGACTCCCATTTCAAAGATAGATTTATAGGTGTATATGTAACACAGGTTCCTCAAATTTCACAGGAATATCCAAAATAGATTAAATTCATATGGTTTTCTATATGAGACAGAAAACAGCATTGGATGTACTACCTTTGTGTGTCTGCTTTTACTAAAGGCTAAGTTGCATAATCCATAGTTTGTGGCCTCTGGTGCTTAGTAAGTGTTTTTACTGTTTTTTTGCAAGATAGTTTGCAGATCTACAGCATAATTTAAAAACAATTTATGTAATTGACAGAGCAAGAGATTCACATGTCATATCTTAAACAGTCATCTGACTGACATGCACCCTAACATGACTAAACCTTTCCAGTAGTGCATTAATTTGCTGCATGAAGAAATAATAAAATTCATTGTTGAACTACTTGGAACTAGGGAGGAACGTTAGTCTAATTCTTGTTGTACATAAATTTCAAATGTGTGGATTGCAAAGTACTTCACCTTAATTAGATAATATAGTATAATTAAGTCACTGGTTTTGAGCCTTTTCATTCACTTGGAAAACAATTTCCATATATAAACTAACATAGCTAATCAAAAAGTTAAAGAAATTTGAGAGAAAATACACATAATGTCCACATCAGAAGCAACTTAAAAGTGCTCAACATTGTCTGACTCTACTATTTCCTGTTCAGAATTTGGAAGTTTCACTTGGTAGGTTTCTATGTTCAGTATCTTTATATTGAAGCACAAATGTTCTGATACAAATGACAGGAGCATGCATTCCATCAACTCGAAGTTTTCTCACAAAATAGCCCTTAACTGCTACAAAACTTGATTTTCATATTCCAAAGAGGAACCCCGTTCTCTATTTGATGAACACTGGGATTATTGTTCCATAGGAAGGCAATCATTATGGTGCCTTTGGCACCAGCGACTGATTTTCCCCATTTACATGTTCCTACATATTGTCAATCCTTCCCTTGTGTACTGAAAAGGCATCTAGCATTAATCAGTAGCGAAGTGAATATCTTCTATTTGCTTCAAAGATATGTTTAAGGCCCCATTTCTCTGATGTAGAAAATGCATGATTATTCATTTCTAAAGCCAGTTGTGTAATTTACCTATGGTTGTTTTTCAAAATTGAAACATTGAAATACATAAAACCCAAGGTAGGAAAAGAAAATTAACTTTTAGATAGCTGTATAATAGCAAAGGATTTTCACTTTCTGCAAGTTGAAGTGATGCTTAATAAAACATAATTTTTGCAAGAATTGGTGTATTTTATCAGACATATACTCTATCCAGCTTGTTTTTGTATTTTATATAATCACCAAAAATAAAATTACAAAACGCTTGTCAGAATGGGATTTTTACTGGGATCCTGGACAACAATGACATAAAAATACAATGTCAGAAGTGTAAGAATATCTCTAGGACATCTACAAATGATGCGGAAATTTCCAAATACCCTGTGACCAATGGCATGCCCAGAAAAGTTCTCCTTTTGATCTAAGTAAATCACAGCGTTTAGAATCCCAGGGTAAACTTCCCCCTGAATATTTCTTGGACTTTTCATGCAGTCTGCTACCTCTAGTACTTTTTATCTGCTTCAACCCTAGTGAAATATTGAATAAACATCTCTCAAGAATCAGAGAAATGGTCACCCAGCATTGCCCCAGTTTTAATTTCTGTGCACTGATGTTTGCAACTTATGGAATTGGAACCAATGGTAAGACTTGGTCAACTGTTGTCATTTATTTATACCAGACAGGACTAGAAGGCACAGTGAGAACAGCCAACCGATACATGGAATTTAAAATTTAGCTAAGAAAATCAGATCTGTAACCATGAAGAAATCAAGAGTCTTGTCATGATTCCAGATATGGATGGAGTGTCCACTAAAATTTAAGCTCTATGAGGGCAGTTCTATGCGTTCATAGAATTTAAGTTTTGTGAGAGGAGATATTTTTGTCTGCTTTATTCACTGCCATAACTAGAGTAGAACATAGTTGGCACCCCATAGACATTTGTTGAATAAATGGATGAATCAATAATATATACAACATGAGAACAAAAAGCAGAACAGAGAGTAAAACAGAAGATGATGGCCAAGAAGAAAGATCAGGAACTAGAAGTCAAATCAGTTAGTAAAATATAAATCAAGCAAGCAGTCACACAGACAAGAATAAGAAAACTCCAAAATATGAGAGCAAGATAGTCAATGAAGTACTTGAGCATAATAAAGATGACCTTTTTGGGAGTACTTGTTATGTGTAGCTATTGCTCTAAGTATTGTACATATGTTACTTCTTTTTGCCCCTCACATTATCCTACTATCATCATGTTACAGAAAGGAATGTAAGTCACAAGAAGACTCCATCCAGTTTAAGGTCTCTATTTCAGAAAGTGGTAAAAATTGCATTTGAATCAGAGCTTCTGTTCCTGAACACTTTGCTATATTGCCTCCATTTGGACTTCCTGAATATAATAAATATTAAATGGAGCCTGGCATTAGAAGCAGAGAAATGGATGCACAACAGTAGGAAGAGAGCTTGATTTCCAGCCAAACATTGAGGCCAGCCAGGAAAATTAATAAATCGGATTACAGTTTGGGCAGACACCAAATCCAAGGCTTAGTTGACCCAGGAATTCATGATGGAACAAGACGTTAGAAGCACATGGTAAGATATGGACAGATTATGAGAGCAGGTTGTTTTTGTCTTTTATGTCACACTTCATCCACTTTAATTTTCTTAGTCCTGTAATTTCCATTTTTTTGAACATTAAACAATTTGTGGGAATCCTCCCTAACTCATTTTATGAGGCCAACATCATCCTGATACCAAAGCCTGGCAGAGACACAACAACAAAAGAGAATTTTAGACCAATATCCCTGATGAACATCGATGCAAAAATCCTCAATAAAATACTGGCAAACTGAATCCAGCAGCACATCAAAAAGCTTATCCACCATGATCAAGTGGGCTTCATCCCTGGGATGCAAGGATGGTTCAACATAGGCAAATCAATAAATGTAATCCAGCATATAAACAGAACCAAAGACAAAAACCTCATGACTATCTCAATAGATGCAGAAAAGGCCACTGACAAAATTCAACAGCCCTTCATACTAAAACTCTCAATAAATTAGATATTGATGGAATGTAACTAAAAATAATAAGAGCTATTTATGACAAACCCACAGCCAATATCATACTGAATGAGCAAAAACTGGAAGCATTCCCTTTGAAAACTGGCACAAGACAGGGACGCCCTGTCTCACCACTCCTATTCAACATAGTGTTGGAAGTTCCGGCTAGGGCAATCAGGCAAGAGAAAGAAATAAAGGGTATTCAGTTAGGAAAAGAAGAAGTCAAATTGTCCCTCTTTGCAGATGACATGATTGTATATTTAGAAAACCCCATCATCTCAGTCCAAAATCTTTAAGCTGATAAGCAACTTCAGCAAAGTCTCAGGATACAAAATCAATGTGCAAAAATCATAAGCATTCTTACACAACAGTAACAAACAAACAGAGAACCAAATCATGAATGAACTTCCATTCACAATTGCTTCAAAGAGAATAAAATACCTAGGAATGCAACTTACAAGGGATGTAAAGGACCTCTTCAAGGAGAAATACAAGAACCACTGCTCGGTGAAATAAAGGAGGACACAAACAAATGGAAGAACATTCCATGCTCATGGATAGGAAGAATCAATATTGTGAAAATGGCCATACTGCCCAAGATAATCTATAGATTCAATGCCATTCCCATTAAGCTACCAATGACTTTCTTCACAGAATTGGAAAAAACTGCTTTAAAGTTCATCTGGAACCAAAAAAGACCCTGCATTGCCAAGACAATCCTAAGTCAAAAGAACAAAGCTGGAGGCATCACGCTACCTGACTTCAAACTGTACTACAAGGCTACAGTAACCAAAACAGCATGGTACTGGTACCAAAACAGAGATATAGACCAATGGAACACAACAGAGCCCTCAGAAATAATACCACACATCTACAGCCATCTGATCTTTGACAAACCGGACAAAAACAAGAAATGGGGAAAGGATTCCCTATTTAATATATGGTGCTGGGAAAATTGACTAGCCATAAGTAGAAAGCTGAAACTGGATCCTTTCCTTACTCCTTATATGAAAATTAATTCAAGATGGATTAGAGACTTAAATGTTAGACCTAATACCATAAAAACCCCAGAAGAAAACCTAGGGAATACCATTCAGGACATAGACATGGGCAAGGACTTCATGTCTAAAACACCAAAAGCAACAGCAACAAAAGCCATAATTGACAAATGGGATCTAATTAAACTAAGCAGGTTCTGCACAGCAAAAGAAACTACCGTCAGACTGAACAGGCAACCTACAGAAACTTTTTGCAATCTACTCATCTGACAAAGGGCTAATATCCAGAACCTACAAAGAACTCAAACAAATTTACAAGAAAAAAACAACCCCATCAAAAAGTGGGCAAAGGATGTGAACAGACAATTCTCAAAAGAAGACATTCATACAGCCAACAGACACATGAAAAAATGCTCGTCATCACTGGCCATCAGAGAAATGCAAATCAAAACCACAATGAGATACCATCTCACACCAGTTAGAATGGCAATCATTAAAAAGTCAGGAAACAACAGGTGCTGGAGAGAATGTGGAGAAATAGGAACACTTTTACACTGTTGGTGGGATTGTAAACTGGTTCAACCATTGTGGAAAACAGTACGGTGATTCCTCAAGGATCTAGAACTAGAAATACCATATGACCCAGCCATCCCATTACTGGGTATATACCCAAAGGATTATAAATCATGCTGCTATAAAGACACATACACATGTATGTTTACTGCGGCACTATTCACAATAGCAAAGACTTGGAATCAACCCAAATGTCCATCAGTGACAGACTGGATTAAGAAAATGTGGCACATATACACCATGGAATACTATGTAGCCATAAAAGGGATGAGTTCATGTCCTTTGTAGGGACATGGACGCAGCTGGAAACCATCATTCTCAGCAAACTATCTCAAGAACAGAAAACCAAACACTGCATGTTCTCACTCATAGGTTGGAATTGAACAATGAGATCACTTGGACTCTGGAAGGGGAACATCACACACCGCGGCCTATTATGGGGAGAGAGGAGGGGAGAGGGATGGCATTGGGAGTTATACCTGATGTAAATGACTAGTTGATGGGTGCAGCACACCAACATGGCACCAGTATACATATGTAACAAACCTGCACATTGTGCACATGTACCCTAGAACTTAAAGTATAATTTAAAAAATTAAAATGAATGTATGTAAAATTATAAAAAAAATTTGTGGATTATCAAATATTAGTATTTACATTTTAGTTCCTGATCTGTTGGTTGATTAAATATATATAACAAAACACTACTAAAATGAGAGTAATTATTTTTCTATGCACTTGTATTTTGTACTTTCTAGGAGCATGTGTGTAATTTTAAAAAGTAAAAAAAAAATATTGAAGACATGTTCTTTACTTAATTGGCATGCCATTGTGAATTTGGATTGTTGAACCATTGGATGCAATTGGACGGCCACAGAAATGTAATCTAAAGAGTCGACTTTAAGCTGCATTAGGGTAACTACCACTCATTAAGTTCTCATTTGTTATCTGCTTGGATATTAATTAGCGCAGGTTTTCTCACCCTTGGCACTGTTGATATTCTGGGTAAGATAATTCTTTGCTGTGGGGAAATGCATTTTAGGATGTTTAGCAGCATCCTGGTTTCTATCTACTAGATGCCAGGAGCAAGCCTTTATAAGAGTGAGGTGCTTAGGGCACAGAATTTAATGTGCTCTTGGATTGTACCTCACCTCACTGTGGTCCCATGTGACAGATAATGTCAAATGTTCCTTTAAGCGATAGAAAAATTCTACTCACTGAACCACTAAGTTAGAGGAATATGAATAGTTTTAGCAACTACATTACAAAATGTATAAATGAAGTCTATAATATAGAAGCTTATTTCTCATTCAAATAATAGTCCAAATATGTATCACTTGCCATGAGAGACTTTTTCCACGTGAACATTCAGAGATCCAGGTTATTTGTGCATTGTGTCTCCAACATATTCTGAGCCCCTTATTTTCTGCTGGTGGACAGGGAAAGAGACAAACGAAAGAGATGCTGTTCTGCTGGTCATTGGAAGGGCAAACACATGACTTGAAAGCTGTATCTCAGATGTATCAGACTTTGGCTCACCATTACCTCAGCTACAGCTCGGTCACATGACTATTCCAAGGAGATCTGCAAAATGTAGTCTAGTTGCGTGCCCAGTATAAAGAAGAAACACATATTTAATGAACAGTTTGTGCACACATCCTAGAGAACATAGAAGCAACGTTTGTGTGAAGAAAGAAAGAAAGAAGGGGACTGGGAAGAAATATGCCTCCTACAACTGGAAATGATTCAAAAGCATGTTGACAGAGAAATGAATAAATAAGTTGGAATGCATTCACACAGTTGAATATACAAAGCCATAAAAAAAAATGGCCTGTATCTAACCATGACATCAGGGATGAACCTTTGGAAGCATCAAGACAAACTAGCAAGTCCTGGAAGATCACACTATTATATCTAACTATAAAATTTAAAAACAATCCCAAAATTATGCAGTATACTCCTTAGGCACATGACAAAACTAGAGCAAGAAGCTGGTAAACACAGAATGCAGAATTGTAGTTATCTTTTTAAAAAGACACAAGCGGGGTGGGACAAGAGAATGGCACAACGGTAGATGCAAGTTATTGGAAATGGTCTTGTTTGAAGGCTAAGTGATGGCCTTAATGTTATGCTTCATATTATTTTCTTGGTAACTTAAGTATAATATTGTTTATGCATACATAATGCATTACAATAGAAAATATTAATACAAAAACATCAAAACAGAACAAACACATTAGTATTTAGTTAGTATGGAACATCATATATTGTTTGAGCATAAAAATAAAAAAAATTAAAAAGACTATTCACTGAAGAGTTCATTCATGTTGGGATGAAAAATCAAGAAATAATCTTTTGGAGCACAAATATAGAGAAATAGCATCAATTTACCAAGATCAATGTTGTTTGTCTATGGGCCAAGTAGTTGACAGACCCTTATTATACTCAAATACCCTCAATTTAGTTACCAAATTAGAATGTGGGCTTGGATGCTGTCTGAGCTGAGGACTTTCTTTCGCCTCTTCAGATCCCTGTTTGATGTATTTTTTCATTTTCAGTTTGGAATCTATTGTGGATCATAGGTACTGATCACATTCTGGGGCCTCGTGGACAGAAAAAATGGTGCAAGAAATTCACTTAATCTTTCCTTTTCCTTTTCTCTTCTAATATCATAGGCATGCTTCTAGGGTTTCATTTAAAGTACAGCATCATAGAAATATCTCATAATTTAATTGGCAATGGATGAGTTATAAGACTGTGTTAATTACTTAATAGATGAGAGTATTTTAAAAGAGATTTCACATGAAGTCAAAAATACCCACTACATACCCATAAAAATGTAAAAAACCAGACCTTCTATTCCCTGTAACATTTAGTTATCATTTAGGTTTGAGTGTTCAAAGATATGCATATCGTTCAAGGATCCTTTTTTGGTAAAGGAACATATAAAATCTCAAGCAGATAAATTTGCATAGGGATGGTCATGACATTTTGACAAGTTTAGGGATGACACAGAAACTGTGATGCCTGACAGACGTTAGTGTCTGGTTCATTATTGTCATAGAAATTTTGTTTAAAAATATATTTGACAAGCTTTGTTATGTTTGATGCAATTGAAAAATATTGTTTGTGCAATTCCTTTGATGATTAACTGACTAGAGGTTTGATAATGCCATTGAAGAGAAAAACAAGGAAGCATCATTCCTAGAAACAGGTACCCAGCAGCACAGAAAATGATCCACATTTTTCAAATTTACCTTGAATACAGCTGTTGGATGAACATAAAATTTGAATAGTTGGAAGAAAAATGAGATATGGAGCCTAGCATTTATAATGAATTATCAAATGTGAGTAATTGCACTCAGTTGAACCAAAACACTTAGATTTTTGAAACTGACTCATCATTGTAATAACTTCCTTTTAAAAGCTGTTTTGTGTCTAATAATTTCATATATCATCAAAGTGCTTTGAAACATAATCTCTGCTATTCGTTTCATTAGATAAGGAAGAAGTGAACTTTAAAGTAAAATTTTCCCTGAAAAAAGATCTATTTTTACATGATATAATGATTACCACACTATTTATTCTGACTGTCTGGATTCATGATCTGGCTCTACCTGGTAGCAGCTGTGTAATCACAAAGCAGTTTTTGGAGAAAAATTTGGTTCGCAGAAGGAAAATTTACCAAAGAGAAAGAGCATGAGATTATATGCAGGATGGAGGTTAGACAGAAAAGGAAAAATCTTGATTTCACGCTTGCTGATATGTTAGTTGTTCAGGGCTATGACCCAGAACCCAGGACCTGTGAACTTAAAGTCAATTGGCATAATTCTTCCTATTTGGGATAACCATGGTATCTGATTTTATCACATCTGCAGGGGAACAATATTACCAGTACATACTATTGCCTCTCTCAAAGAATAAATGGCATTCATAAAACTATTGCCTTTTCCTAGAGTTATAATAAGAAAGGGGAGTACAAGAAGGCACTTGTTTGATGTGACTCTGTCTTTCGTTTTACGTCTTCTAAACTTCTTAATTTTGATTGATTTCCCCTCTATACCTAGTGTTTATTGGAACAACTACTTTCCATTAAGTAGGAAGAAAGACTTTTATATACTGGGATTTACAAACGCTTATTTTTTTTATTTTTTATTTTTTACCAGAAACACTAAGAGACAGGTAACAGCTGGCCATTAAAGAATAAAGTAATACATAAAAATTTCACCTGCAATGGTTGAATTTAAGACTTGGGCAATAGTAAACCAAGCTGTGAGGCATTTTGAATTTTCAGGGTCACATTATGCAGTTGTGTCAGGAGACTATTTACTGGTGAGCAGAGACCCCAAAAATGAAGGCCTTTTGAGCCTTCTAAAATTTGTGTTTATCATTCCATAGAATGTCAAAAGTTTTACTGCATGTGTTTCTATTTTGTTCAGTTTTGCATGTTTTTGAATGCATATAAATGAAATCATACCACAAATATTCTTTAAATATAGGCTCTTTAATTAATTATCTCTAAGATTTGACCATATTGTTCCATTTAGCCATTATTCACTGGTTCTCCTTCGACCTACTATTCAATTTTCTGGATATAATACAATTTATTTATCATTCTCCTGTTTATAGATATTTAAATGTGTCCATTTTTTCTTATGCAAACAGTGCTACTTAAACACTGTCATAGTTTTCTCCTGGTTACATACAGGTGGCTGTTTCTAGTTATATACAGGTGTTGTGGTCTGATATATGACCCCAACACAAAACAAGAAATTTGTTTTACTTGGCAATCAAGTAAACCAAAAGTTTCACAAACGTCAGAAGTAATCCTTATTCAATGCAGTCTCATATTTTTATTCTATTGTATTGTATTTATACTCTATACCATGTTATTTTAGGTTGTTAACCTTCTGGTTACCCTCCAGGGTCACAACCATAACGCTAAGAACATAAAAGTTGAAGTTTATTTAACTTGACGAATGAATTCAATTGAAGGCTGGTTCACTTTTACACCCATTTATTTGAGATTCCTCTTTTACTGAATGTTGGGCATTAGAAGATTTCCTGCCAGATGGGCATCTTATAAGTATGCTGTATATATACAAATGTATATATACATATATACATTTTTGCACATACACACACACAGGATTATTTGTCAATTTCAGCAGGAGTTTAGTATCTAATCTGCAGTGTGGCTAGAAATGGAAGTCCTCGCTTTTTGGAATCTTAGGAAGTGAGACACATATTAGAATTTGTATTTCCAGAAGTACTAGATGACCTTGTTATGGAAAAATTTCCCATTAAAAACAAACAGATACTAGACAAAATATAAAAACACATAAAATTATAGCTATTGGTAGAGATTACAGATCTACCAAGGTGGCAAGAAATTAGAACACAATCCCACAGAGTAGCAAAGCCCAGGTTCTCAAGGAGAAGCTATCTGTGGACATTTGCTACTACTTCATCTGCCGCCAGTCATTTGCTCACTTAAAAGCAGCTGCTGAAAGGCTGAGAGCAATTCAAATGTAAACATATGGGTAAACAGAAATGGATATTGGCTATATAAGGCAATGATAAAAGAAGCATTTTGGCAATATATACATCACATGGCAATAATAGCACAAAAGGTGGGAGAAAAAATGAAATTAAAGTAATACAGTCCTTATGTTTTCTCAAAAGTGGTAATAGTATTAACATACATTAGATTTTAACAAGTCAGAAAACACATTGAAATCACGAGGACAACCCCAAACGGAGATTTAAAGAACGTAGAGCTTACATGCTAAGTAGGGAAACGGAATTAAGCAATAAAGGGTAGCTACCAAAAACTACATCAATTGTTACAGTTATTGGGAAAATAATATTTTTTTCCCTGAGAGCTTGGAAATGAATGAGAATACCTTCTATTACCATTTCTTTTCAACCTTGTATTCAACATCATATTGCAGGTTCTAGCCAGTGCAATAAGGAAACAAAAGGTATAAAAATGAGAAGGAAGTAGAAACTCATTATTTGTAAGTGACACAACTGTGTATGTAAAATATGTAAATGAATCCACATATGAACTTAAAATTAATAAGTACATTTAGCAAGGTCAGGGATCAATATTATACTTCTATATATGAGCAATAAAGAAGTAAAATTATATTTAAAATTCATACCACTTACAAAAGCATAAAAATTGTACATAATATAAACCACTTAATGAATATCTACCAAAATGACTAAAATTTAAAATACTGGCTAGGCATGGTGGCACACACCTGTAGTCCAAGCTACTTGGAAGCCTGAGGCAGGAATATCACTTCAGCCTGGGAGGTCGAGGCTGCCAGGAACCATGATCTCACCACTGTATTCCAGCCTGGGTGACAGAGCAAGACATTGTCTCTAAAAAAAAAATAAACTAAAATAAAATAGGCTGGAAGGAGTGACTCATGCTTGTAATCCTAGCCCTTTGGGAGGCCAAGGCAGGCGGATCACCTGAGGTCAGGAGTTCGAGACCAGCCTGGCCAACCCATCTCTACTAAAAATACAAAAATTAGCTGGGCATGGTGGTGCATGCCTGTAATCCGAGCTACTCGGGAGGCTGAGGCAGGAGAATCGCTTGAACCTGGGAGGTGGAGATTGCAGTGAGCCAAGATCGCACCACTGCACTCCAGCCTGGGTGACAGAGTGAGACTCCGTCTAAAAGAAAAAAGAGTAATAAAAATAGAATGAAATAAACACTAACAATTGTAAGTCTTAAAGAGGATGTGGAGCAGTCAGAAGTCTTCCAGCCTGTGCAAACCCATTGTTAGTATGCAGGCAAAAGAGAAGCTTATAGGTGTTTGCCAAGTGTTTGCAGCAGCATTATTTATAATATCCCCAAACTGAAAATAGCCTAAATATTCATCAATAGTAGATGACTGACAATAAACAAATTGTGGCATATTCCTAAAATGTAACACTAAATCACAATGAAAATGAACTCACTATGGCTACCTATAACAATGGTCATGAATCTCACTAAATTTTATTAAAATGAAGAATCCCAACACAGATAAATACAGATTTTATGATTTCATTTTATAAAAGTTAGCAAAACTGATCTATGTAGCTAGGAGTCAAGATAATTGTTAATATGGAGGAGGAAGGTCAGAGATAATAACTGAGTAAGGACATCAGAGCGACTTCTAAGGTCCTAGTAATACTTTATTTCTTAATCTAGGTGGATATGGGAAAAGCTAGAAATGAATTTTTATCAATAATCCTTATTTTTCACTCCTCCTTCTGAGCTATTTGTCATATGACTTTAGAGTTTCTCTGATAAAGGCAGAATATATCTCCCTATATGACTTGCTTTAATTAATAGAATGAGGCAGAAATGAAGGTATGTCTGTTCAAAGCCTAGGCTTCAAAGGCCTTCATACATTTTTTAAATATTTCATTTTAAATGTCTGTGGGTACATAACAGATGTTTAAATATCTCATGAGGTACATGAGATATGTTGATAGAGGCAGGCAATGTATAATAATCACATCATGGGAAATGGGGTGTCCGTCTCCTTAAGCATTTATCCTTTGTGTTACAAAAATCTGCAATGCTTCATGCATCTGTGTGTCATCCTTGCGCAGAGGCTATGCTAATCTCTGTAACATTTCAATTTTAGTGTATGTGCTCCTGAGGTAAGCACCTGCACGCATTTCTATTTGCTTTTTAGCATTTCTGCAATACTATGAGTAGAACATGTCTGTGTTAAAATACAACAAAAGCAGGGTGGATGGGCTGTAGAGCAGAATATACCAGATGTCTTACTCTGGTTGTGTTGTTGTAACAAAATACTTTAGACTAGGTAATTTATAGAGCACAGAAATGTATTTTTCATGGAGGCTGGAACCCAAGATCAACGCACCAGCAGGTTCAGATCTAGTAAGGGCCTCATCTCTCTTTCCAAGTTGGTGCCTTGTTGCTGCATCCTCTGAAGAAGAGGAATGCTGTGTCCTCACCAAGTAGAAAAGGTGGAAGGGTTGGAAGGGCAAAAGAGAGAGAGGCAAACTCCCTCCATTGTGTCCTTTCATACTGATATTAATCCACCCATGAGGGCAGAACCCTCATGACCTGAATACCTCCCCAAAACCCATCCTCCCAACACTTGCATTGGGGATTATGTTTCTACCAGATGAAGTGTGGGGATACATTCAGACCATAACATCAAGTAAGCTGCCCCCATCAAATGCAGCCTATAGCAAGCCCCGTTGGTATTTGAAAATGCACAAGTAAGCAGCTAAACTGCAAACATAGGAGTAATGCCTGACATGTCGGTTCTGCTCTTGGTTGGATTTGGTAGGTTTTGTTTTGATGGGAAAGTTCTGTTTCATATGTTTTTCATTCTCTTCCACAGGCTAATAGGCTAGACCAGGTGCGTATTTCTCATGATGATGGCATCAGCTCATGTAGAACAGCATTTTACATAAGGTCTCTTGGATTCTTGCCTTGGAACTAGCTCTCCATAAGATCTGCTTTATTCCATTGGTCAAAACAAGTTAGTTAGATGCCCAAACCCCAAATCCAGGGGCAGAGAAATGTCCTCTTTTGTGGAAGAAAATGCAAAATCTCAAGGCAATAGCTTTAATCAGAGGGATTGTGAAATATTTGAGCCATTAACACAATGTATGACGCCTAGAAGGATGTCACACAGTGAATAAGTAATTACAGCATAATTCATTATTTACAATTGTATTAAGTATTATGAAGAAAAAATACTGCATGGTAAGCTCTACATGGAAAACTATATAGGAAACAAATATATGATTAAGCATTTCTATTTCAAGATTACAATCCTGGATAATTATAATATTGACTATCACATTTCCATAGTAAGAGGTATTTAATAATGCACATGATGTCTAGTCTGTATTTTGTTAAATGCTTAAAATTGACATTAAGAAACAAAACTAATAATATCCTGGTTATGTAAAAATCTCTGATTACTTTTCTATTTAATTTTGAGAGCTAAGGAAGCCAGGGTTTTCCTTCTTCTCCAATGATTTTGCACAAAACTTTTACACTGTTCATTACATACTGTGTGGTTTTACATCTTTAGGTTTGAGAAACACATATATTGCTTAGAGATTATGAGGGAGTGAGGTAGGGAATTATTAGGGGAAAAAATGCGCCACCACCCCAGCTAGTTTTTGTATTTTTAGTAGAGATGGTTTCACCATGTTTGCCAAACTGCTCTTGAACTCCTGACCTCAAATGATCTGTCCCTCCCAGAGCGCTGGGATTACAGGCCTGAGTCACCACGTCCGGCCCAATGTTTATATTTTTTTAAAACAGAGATGGGGTTTCACCACATTGACCAGGCTGGTCTCGAATTCCTAATCCCAAGTGATCCGCCCACCTCAGCCTCCCAAAGTGCTGGGATTACAGGCCTGAGCCAATGCACCCAGCCCTGAATGATTGTTTTGTCTGTACATTTCTCATGTCTTATATGGCATTGTAAAGGCAATCAGATCTTTTCATTCATGTGGTTTTGGACCTTTTCAGTAATGGTATTATTCTTTGTACTTAGAAGCTTGGCAGGCACTAGAACCCATCTCTCAAACAAAACAGGCTGAAGACATTAGGAATATAGTAGCTGCAACTTGTGGGAGGTTGCATGAAATATTAATCCTGCTTCTCTCAGAACAGAGTCCTGCAACGGAGCCAATGAAGCAATCACTAGCTCCACAAATAAGACACTGCAAAAATTAAAAAATACCTAAGATGTTTTTGTAGTCTGTGATAGCAACTATGCATGGTAGAAAGGCTAGTGCAAAACAGATACATACACCAATGGAACAGAATAGAGAGCCCAGAGATTAACCCATCATATATGGTCAACTAAATTTCAATAAGGGTACCAAGAATACACAGTGGGAAAATGACCGTCTCTTCAATAAATGATGTTGGGAAAACTGGGTATCCACGCACAAAAGAATGAAATTGGACCCCTGCTGTACACCACACCCAAAAATCAACTCAAAATGGATTAAAAACTAAAATGTAAGACTTGACACCATAAAACTCTTAGAAGGGAACATAGGGGAAAAGATCCTGGATATTGGATACAATGCCAAGCAAAAATAAACAAGTGCAACTATATCAATCTAAAATGCTTCTGCACAGTAAACAATCAATAAAATGAAAAGATAGGCCGGGCGCGGTGGCTCAAGCCTGTAATCCCTGCACTTTGGGAGGCCGAGACGGGCGGATCACGAGGTCGGGAGATCGAGACCATCCTGGCTAACACAGTGAAACCCCGTCTCTACTAAAAAAATACAAAAAAAAATAGCCGGACGAGGTGGCGGGCGCCTGTAGTCCCAGCTACTCGGGAGGCTGAGGCAGGAGAATGGCGCAAACCCGGGAGGCGGAGCTTGCAGTGAGCTGAGATGGCGCCACTGCACTCCAGCCTGGGCAACAGCATGAGACTCCCTCTCAAAAAAAAAAAAAAAAAAAAAGAAAAGATAACCTATAGAATGGGAAAAAACATTTGCAAACCATATTATCTGGTAAGAGTTTAATATTCTAAGAGACTCATACAACTGAATAGCAGAAAAATCCACAAATAACCTGATTGAAAAAATGGGCAAAGGACGTAAATAGACATTTCTCCAAAGGAGACATACAAATGACCGACAGATATAGGAAAACATGCTTACCATCACTGATCATCAGGAAAATGCAAATCAAATCCACAATGAAGATGGCTCCTGTTTTTTAAAAAAGATAACTGTTGGTGATGATGTGGAAAAAAGGAAAACCTTGTATATTACTGGTGGGAATATAAATTGTTACAGCCATTATAGAAAATAGTACTCAGGTTTCTCAAAAAATTAAACGTAAAACTGCCATGTGGTCCAGCACTCCCATATTGGGTATATATCCAAAGGAACTGAAATCAGTATGCTGAAGAGATATTTGTACGCTCATGTTTATGGCGGCGTTCTCAACAGCCAACATATGGAAACAACCTACATGTTGATTGATGAATGAATGAATGAAGAAATTGTGGTGTATACACACAATGGAGTATTATTCGGCCCCCCCAAAATGGAAATCCTCTCATTTGTGACAACATGGATGAACCCAGAGGACATTATGTTAAGTGAAATAAGCCAGATACAGGTAGACACACACTGTATGATTTTACTTACATGTGAAATCTAAAATATGAAGCAGAGAGTAGCGTGGTGGTTGCCAGGTGCTGGGGGAAGGGGGAGATTGGGAAGTGATGGTTACAGGGTACAAAGTTTCATCATAGTGCCAATAGCTGACAATACTGTACTGTGTACCTAAAATTGCTAAGAGGGTAGATCTTCTGTTAAGTCCTCTTATCAAAACAACAACAATCATAATAAAGGGGGTGGCAGGAAACTTTGAGATGTGACAGGTTTGTTTATAACCTTGATGGTGGTGATGGTTTCAGGGATGTTTGTTTATCCCCAAACTGATGAAGATATATATGTTAAATATGTACCACTTTTTATATGTCAATCATACATCAATTAAGTGGTTTAAGAAAAACAATAACAATAACAAAGGTTTGTGGAATACACTAATCAGACAATATAAACATCATCAGGGAGTTGCAGAGGCAGCTTACCTATTACTCGGCCTGATTTGGGGCCAGACATGGGGAAGCCAACTTTAGGAACAACCAAATGAGAATTCATTACAACTCACAGCGCAAAGCTACCTCAAAGGAATCCAGTAGATATGCCGAAATTACACATTACATGAAAAAAAAAAAAAAAAAAGAAAAAACTATTGCAATTCTGAAGAAAACTTCTGAAGTCAGATTGTGTGTATGTGCCCATTTGTGTGCATCTTTTATTTTTTCAGATATTTTCTTGCAAAATTAACAAATTTTTCCTTTCATATTTTCCCATCATTCCACAGTTCCATTTCTTTTACCAAGTCCTAAGTAGCCTTTTACTCCCCTGTCCACCAGTAAACATTGGTTTGGCAAAGCTAAGAGATTATCTAATTTTCATCCAAAAAGGATGGTGACCCTTTGCTGGTGATTTGCATTTCCTGCCTAGAAATCTAAACAATTTTTGTTTTCAAAGTTAAAAAATTTAACTAGAACATAGCTTACAGTTAATGTTTCTCTATGAATCTATCACTAATTATCTATAATGTTGTTATCTCATATCTTTTGGCTATTCTATCTTTAACAGGTTTTTTCATTGGTGGGTTCTCTACTTCAGGAACATCAATTGTCTTTACGTTGATCACTTTTTGACTGTCCTCCATTATTGATTATATTGTCTCTTATTGCTTTGTCTTTTATTCTCTGCACTCATCATGACTAAATGAAACCTTTATATCAGAATTTTAGTTTAGCTAAGTATTTCAATCATTGCTATTTTAATTTATCTGTCAGTTCCATGGTGGTGGTGTTTTAGCTCTCAGTTTCTTTCGCTTTGCAGTCTTTCTTCTCGTTTCATTGTTTAATAATCTTTGATTTCCTTTAAAAACATATATGTTATTTCATTCCTTAGCAACATGGTGCAGTTGCATAAAATTGTCTTCCTTTCCTTGCCTTCTGTTTTCTTAAGTTATGATTAAGTTCTTCACTTGTCATTTTTGTGTTCAGTTTTATTCATTCAATATTGATTTACTGAGTGCCTACTATGTGTCAGGCACTATTCTTAATACTAAGGAAAGGCCTGTTAGGGAAACCACATTCTTGCCCTCATGGATATTACATTTCAGATACAGAAGTCAGACAACAAATAATAGATCTATAATAAAACATCAAGATAGTCTATACTGGGGGATTGTGAGCTCCTGGCCTAACTCTCAATTCCTCCATTGCCACTATCATGAAAAAGCAGCCATAGACAATAGGTAAACTAATATGTGTTACTGTGTTCCCATAAAACTTTGCTGACACCTGCTTTCAGGCAGCTATTTGCATTTATCAATGTTATTCTCATCCTCTTTCTGGTATTGTTTTCTGAGGTCATTCCACTTACTGATATTATGACAATCAGGTATAAGGTTCTGGGTGGGCCAGTAGAGAAAAAAGAGGATGATGACCATCCCCAAGGACATGCGTTGAGCCCTTTCCTTCACTTACAATTACTTTAAGACAAAGGAGAAGGGGTCATTTTGTTCTCTTCTGGCCGCTACCCATTTCTGGTTGTCTGTATGAAAGAACGGAAAGGTTGGAATCTGATACTGGCTTCATCCTGCAACTATCCAGGCCTGCTACTGGGGTGACTACCAACTAATGGGGCACCCAGAGAATGAGAAAACATGGACATCCACCAATGAAGTTCCCTAAAGGAGTAAGAGGTCAAGTTGTAATGGCACCTGCTGCTTAGTATTTTCTTCTACTGCCTGATTTCTTTTATGCCCGTGGTAGACTTAAACATTTAAGTGTCAGCTTATTTTCCTAGGACACTAAAATACTTTAAAAACACATTTTAATTCTTATTACCAGCCTCAGCATCATAGTGAGATCTTGTCTCTACTAAAAGTAAAAACAAACGAACAAATACAAGATAGCCAGGCATGGTGTTGCATGCCTGTAGTCCCAGCTACTTAAAGCAGAGGCGGGAGGCTCATTTGAGCCCAGGAGTTTAGTTTACAGTGAGCTATGATTGTGCCACTGCACTCCATGCTGGACAACAGAATGAGACTCTTTCTTAAAAAAAAAAACCCTCTAATTTAAAACAAAACAAAACAAAACAAAACAGTTTTTATTCATTGCAGAAACAAATGCAAATAGGCAAAGAGCATAAATATGATCCTGAATCCCCTCTCCCAATATGACGAATGTTAACATTTCTAGACATATCTTCCAAATATAAACCTATATAAAACTAACATATGTGAACGCGTTATATACTAAAACATTAAACTCATATTGAATATGTAGCACTTTGCAGCCTTCCATAAGTAACACATGACAGCAATAACGTAACAGAATATAAAATACTCTCAAATTGGCCTGATTTATAACCTGCTTTTTCATTTACTATCATGAAACCTTTTCTAAGTCTCTAAATTATTTTGGGTTTTTTTTGGCAATGGTTGTATAGTATTCCACTGCACAAATGTACCATAACTCATTTAAATAATCTCTCCTTGTTTGGGAATTTAATTTGCTTTGATTTTTTCAGTATTATGACCAACACTTAAATGAATATCCTTTTACCTAAATATAGGCATATATTCTTTTTTTCCCGTACTTGCTATTTTCGTTTTTGTTTTGAAGATGGTTTCTCTCTGCTGCTCAGGCTGGAGTGTACTGGTGTGATCAGCTCACTGTAACCTCAAACTCCTGTGCTCAAAGATCCTCCTGTCTCAGCCTCCCGAGGAGCTGAGACTACAGGCATGCACCACCACACCTGGCTTTTTTTTTTTTTTAATTTTTCATCTTGTAGAGATGGGGTCTCACTTTGTTGCCCAGGCTGCACTTTATAACCTGCACTTTGTAATAGAATTCTTATTTATAAATATACTTTACCTCCTCTGGGCACTGGTCTCATTTTTATGTTGAAAACTTGGTTGCAACACTTGAGAAATGCTGGTTCTCTTTGCTAGTTCTGGTGGGGCGGGAGGATAGGTAGACAACCATGGGTTAGGGTTAGAATACTGATGCTCTGTGAGGCAGTACCCACGAGGTGATGAGGCCCATGGAACTCCTTGAAGAGGTTAAGGGATCCAGTAGAGGGTAACTGTGAGTCAGAAATCCCATTGTGACCACTACTACCTATACCAGGAAAGTGACATTCAACCATGAAATACTAAAGTGGGCATGAAAAAAATCCAAAGGGTATCACCAACTGACAAAGGGCAGAAAATGTATACTCTAGGTTGACATTTAGCCCTTAACACACCATGACAGCATGAGGCTCCATGGGTGTGTCAGCATGGGGGATCGGATGAAACCCTCCCCTCTCTTGCAGTCTGTGGCTCTGCCTCATGTAATATTATCACACAAATCTCTGCGTGAACACCATAAAATGCATACTTTTTGATATCTGAAGCCTCAGCTGGTCAAGTCCATCCGGGAAATATATCCTGAGATGGGTGGAACTTTCACATCTTATTCATATTTATACTTTCTTCTTTTCTTTTCTTCTCTCTCTCTCTCTCTCCCCCTCCTTTCCCCCTCCCCTCCCCTCTCCTCACCTCCCTTCTCCTTTCCTTTCCTTTCCCCCTTGTTATCTGCCTGGGAGTCTAGGATACAGCAGGCTCTGGGTAAATGCGTATTGTAAAGGTGGCAGGTAGAAAGGGCTTGGCTGTTGTTTTTCAAACAGATTATGCATATGCTGACATTATTAAAAACACACGCACATGTACATCACCATTGCCCCAGAGACCTCTCCAGCTGACTAGTGTCAAGCTAGTGATTTGTAAGATTGTCTGCACATATTATATTTTAAAACACATATTGCTTTTGTGAAATGTGTATTTATTACACATTTTGGAATTGATAATATTCGCCAAAAAGCAGCCTCTCCTTGCTGGATCTGAGACAGTCTGTCATGTAAACACATTTCTGGAAGAGACTTCATACAAATGCTTTAGATGGGGCCAACCAGCTTCCATGGTCTCTCCCTCTCTCTGTCTCTCTCACACACACACACACACTCCCCTTCTCCTCCCCCGACCATGTCACACCCATACAAATAAATAATAAAAACAGTAATGGAACAACAGCCCCAGAGGAAAGCTCTGTTAGGAATAAGTCTTATTTTCAAAGCTGCACAAAACCCATCCAGCGAAGTAACCTTGTGAAAAGCAACACTTTATAACTCTACAGATTGGGCTGCCCCAAATTAGCGAGATGGCTCTGTGAGCCCCACCAAGTGTGTTCTTCAAATACCCTGAGCTGTGACTCCAAGTGCGAGAGTTGACAGGAAATCCAATTTGTGGTCAGTCTATAGAAAGAGTGTTCCAGACTCTGATCACCTTGGTACGGCCATGTGGGTCAGTGTATGGCTGTGTGGGTGTGTGGGGCTGGGTAGGTATGTGGGTCTGTGCGCAGCTCTGTGGGTTAGTGTGTAGGTGTATGACTCTGTGGGTGTGTTGCTGCATGGCTGTGTGGGTCAGTGTGTGACTATGCGGGTGGGTTGGTGTGTGGACGTATGACTGTGTGGGTGTGTGGCTACATGGGTGTGTGGGTCAGTGTGTGGCTGTGTGGGTCGGTATGTTGCCGTGTGGGTCGGTGTGTGACCGTGTGGGTCGGTGTGTGACCGTGTGGTTCGGTGTGTGGCCATGTGGGTTGGTGTGTTGCTGTGTGGGTCGGTGTGTAGCTCTGTGGGTTGGTGTGTAGCTCTGCGGGTTGGTGTGTGGGTGTATGACTGTGTGTGTGGCTGCATGGCTGTGTGGGTCAGTGTGTGACTGTGTGGGTCAGTGTGTGACTGTGTGGGTCGGTGTGTGGCTGTGTGGGTTGGTGTGTGGTTGTGTGGGTCGGTGTGTTGCTGTGTGGGTCGGTGTGTTGTGTGGGTTGGTGTGTTGCTGTGTGGGTCAGTGTGTTGCTGTGTGGGTTGGTGTGTGGCTGTGTGGGTGTGTGTGTGTAGTCACCCTGTGTAATGTGCATTCACACCCCACTCTGGCAGCTTAATCTTTTCCTCCCCAGCATCCACTGGCATAATCAACTGGGGGCCTGCGCAGAACCTGCCAAGCTTATATTAACGTTGGCTCAGGGAGAGATTTATTCCTTCCTAGCACAGCACAGGCTGTACCTGGCTCAGCTACGACTCTCCCACCTTTACACCCCTCACTACAGTACACATACACACAAACATGCACACACACACACACAGGCGTGCGCACGTGCGCATGAACACACACACACACGAGTGCCAGGTGGAACTAGTTCTGGTTAGTGTTTGGAAGGGGAACTTCCTTGGCCTCTGCCAAATATAGTCAATCATCCCGAGATTTTCAGAGCCTCTGCCTCATTGTTTGATCTGGAAACCCCTTTCCTACTCTACAGGGGCCACAAGCACATTATAAATGCAATCTCACTTGGAGGCTTAAGTGCCAACCTGGGCTCAAACAGCCGTGTCATCTGAATGAGTAATTTACTCATTCATAAAATGGGGATGATATTAGCAGGATGACATCGTGAGGTTCCTCATTAAGATATCATTTTAAAATGAACCCCAGTCCTTGTCCAGTGGGAGAGGCATCAGACAGAATGTCTACTCCCGCCTCAGTCCAGGATGGGATTAATCTCAGCCTGTTAGCCCTGCTAAGTCCAGTCACACAAACCCTGCAGGGAGAAAGAGGAGAGCATCTGCCATACAGTCAGGCTGCCACCTTGTTCACTTGCTTCTGTCCTTGCCCCTGTCCCTGAGCTCCAGACACACAGAACTCTTCATTGATCCCAGGACACACCCCCATTGCACATGCTGTGTCCTCTGCCTGGATTTCCCTTCCACCTATTCTCTGCCTAGAAAACTTATATTCATCCTTCAAAGCTGAGATCTAAAACCACCATTTATTGCAGCCTTCCATGCTCCCTCCTCTTCTCCCTCAGCCTCAAGCAGAGATAATTTCCTGGGTCATCATGGAATCTCATGGAAAGTTCTATTTGAACACTTCCCATACTTGCAACACCAGGACGTGATGTGGCTCTTCCACCAGATTGTGAACCCCTTGAAGAGAACAGTTATGTTTATCTTTGATTCCCTAATACTCAACCCGGTGTCAAGCACGTAGTAGTAAACTTAATCCATGTTTGAATGAATTATTCTTTGTGTCCTCAAAGTTTAACTCCACGACTGGGGCATACTAATTACCTAATGATTGTTTGTGGAAATTGTTATGAATCTATCTCTGCAGCCCCATAGCCTAGTAGAGTTGTTTGAATGAGTGAGCTGTGCCTCATTCTGGCCACTCACTATGTTTCCTGGACTGTAGTAGGTGCCAAAAAAAAGTCTGCATGAATGTTCATTCCCCCAGCACCTGTTATAAAGTTTATCTAACTGTTGCAATTGACAACCCTCATGTTTCTCCTCAACTCAATCAGCGCAGGTTTTACTTACCTGACGATGCAATGCAGGTTCAGGGCACCAGAGGATGGGGGAGGGAAGGAGGGCTCTGCTTCACTGGTTCATTCAAGAACCCAGGCTCCTGATGGCTCTGCCAGTTTCAACAAGTGACCTTCCAGGGTCATCCTTGGTGTTGAAACCTAGCTGGAAGGTTGTGGAAAAAGCAGGAACATTTTATGGCCAGGTCAGGAACTACCCCACATCACTTCTGCTCACATTCCTTTAACTAGAATTCAGTCACTTTGGTCACACCTCACTGCAGGGAAGGCTTGAAAATGTAGTTTAAACTGTGTGCTCAAGTAAAAGTGGAAATGGGTTTGACGAGCAGTAGTAAGTCCAAAAAACTTATCAATCATCCACAAATATTTGATGAACAATATGAATAATGAGTTTTTCTATACCTGGAAGCTACGTATAGGTATGTTTGCACATAGCATATGCTCAATGAGTAGTTGAAATAATTCATCTCTGTATCATCAAAAACCTTACATATTGTCTCATGTGGAGATGGTACTCAGTAAATAAATGGATGAAAAGGAGGGAGGGAGGGAGGGAAGGAGGAGGAAGGAAGGAAGGAAGGAAGGAAGAAGGAAGGAAGGAAGGAAGGAAGGAAGGAAGGAAGGAAGGAAGGAAGGAAGGATGGATGGATTTAATAACAAAGAGTAGATAATGTATAGATGAATGGATGGATGGATGCAAGAAATCAAGGATGGATGGGAGAAAAGAAGGAAGCAAAGATTTAGTAACAGATGAGTGAATGATGTATAGATGAATGGATGGGTGAAAGAAATCAAGGATGCGTGGGAGGAAAGAAGGAAGGAAGGAATGAACAAATGAAAGAAGGAGAAAAGGAAGGAAAATAGTAAGAAAATATTTAATAATGGATGGATGATGGATAGATGAATGGATGAAAGAAAGGATGAGCGGGAGAAAAGGAGATGAGAGGGAGGAAGGTGTATATATACGTACATACACACACACACATATATACATATACATAGTCTTGTTAATATGTAACAAGAATTAGGAGTTATATATATATGCATACACACACACACATACACATACACACACACATAAGTATATGCTTGGGAAATTAAGTACTTGGGAAATTGTTACCATCATAAAGTAGGGCAATGGGTCACCCCTGAGGTGTTCCTGTTAGCCCCAACTGCTCAGTCCCTGCTTGGTCCCGATCCCTTGCCCCACACCTTATTACACCCTACACAGGGACTTGACCACCTTCTAGCTTCCAAGTAGGAGTGAGCTTACCTCCAGGTTTCCTGGGTGTGGTGGCTACAGCTTCAAGTGCGAGCCATGGAAAATGGGTGAGAAGACAGAGCAAGGTTTTAGATTCAAGGTCTACACTCTGCTTGAGTGATCAACATCATTTCCATACTATAATTACATTGCCCAATTCTCCCGATTGTACTGCTATCTTGTAGGCTGTCCTAGTTGGAAGTAATCTGAAACTATGAGACATTAGATTCTGTGAAACAATCACTTCCCAAAGAAATATGGTCCTAGACAGTAATTGATAAATCCCATTAAGCCTCTTATTTCCTATTTGGTCTCTTCTGAGATGACATTGTTGATTTGTGTAATGCAAACTGTGTCCCCCATATTGCCAAACGTGAAAGATTTGCCCAGCTTTGGAGGATAAGGGCTCAGGGAGTCTAAGCCAGGGAGTAGAAGGAAGACGCTGTTGAGTTATGATAGGTGGCTAGACCAGATATATCTTGACGGATTTTTCTCCATGGTCTGCATGATTATTCTGCTCCAGAGAACTCCTACAAGGACAGCTTACAACTACTGTGGTTTAAGTCAGAGGCCACAGGATCTGTTCTTGTGAAACTTGGTTAGCATAAAAGGAAAAGGGATGCATTTGGCTCAGAGCTCAGAGGTGCTCCACAAGGGATGCCCCAGAACACTGCAGATGGTCCAGGAGGAGCACACATCTTTGCAAAGCACCCCTGACTCTCCAGTCCTGATATCCTCAGTCCCTGGCTTCTGTACCCTAAATCCAGAACTTTGCTGAGTTAGAGTGTGTTAAAATAATTGTGTTTATCTCATGCTCTTGTAAAATTTAGGACTTGTTTGCTTAGACATCCCCCGACCCAGCCAATTTCTTCCTTACCCTGTCTTTTCTGGGTCCAGGGATGAGAGACTAAAGACTTTTGTTAAAGAGGAAAGCAAGCTGAAGTGAAAAGGAAAGAGCACTAAACTAGGAGTCAGGCAATGAAATTACAATCCCTATCTTGTGGCAAAGTTGCTGAACTGCTTTGAGCAAGTCTCGTCCCCTTTCTGGCCTGGCCTGCAACTCCCCATCTTAAGATAAGGGATTAGTCTAGAACATTTTAAAATTAGCTGCCAATATTTAAAATCAAGAGATCCCACATAAAAGAGGTTTTTTTTTTTTTTAGCTCCTCCCATAAATTCTGATTGGAAACACCAGTCTCACACTCCCACTTGGCCTCAAACAGCTGAAACTGAGTGGTGGCTTCTTGCTTTAGGTGGGGTTTGCACCTTCAGGTTAACCACAATCCCCACTACTCTCTATTGCTTTAAACCTTGCTTCACTTGCTTATGTTATCAACTGGCTCTCATAAGCTTATGTTTGTAATTTCTAGATATCTATTCCCACTCCAGCTTCATTAATTCAAAATAAACTCACTCTCACACAGAAGCCAAGTGTAAGAACCATCACCTGGGACTGCTATTTGTCAACGCTAATTAGGCCTGCATGGCCCCAGTTCAGCACCCTGGACAAATTATTGAGCGCTATTAGAGGCAAGTGAGTCCTCCCATATCCCACCAAGTCCTGTCTAACGGGCAGCCACACCCTCGCCCAGACTGAGAATATGCTGATACCTGATAGACTAAAACTTCATCTTGTTATTAGCACCAAAGCCTTGAATCCCTACTAAATCTGCCCTGCATTTGATTTCTTTGTAATTCTGCCATTCCTTGGGATCAGGATGGGGATGTGGGGGGATGAGGGTGAGATGGGTAATTCTTCTCTGTCAAGACATGTCTAAACTGCCTATCTTTTAGGTGCAACTGCTGCTTCCCAAAGGCCATCGTTCTTGTTGCTGTAAAGAATGATGGATGTGATACCATATATTACCACTGTGCACTTTCATTTTCAGTGTCTGATTTTCCTCCCCCAAATTGCCAAGTGATCGAGAGGCTAGGGTTGCTTTTATGAGATGTGTCATAAGGCCTTCTTTATGAACAACGTGGCCAGGCAACGTGGATCAGAGATAAGGAAAAACTTTCAGGTACCTCCGAGTTGTTTCTTGCTGGTATCTTTTTGCAGGTTCCCTCCAAGGCGTCTCTCCAGGAGTCCATGGCTGCCAGGAGGATATCAGGTGGTTAATCTGCTTTCAACTCCTTACAATTACTGAGCCCACCAGTCAAAACCCACCACAATCTGGAACCCACTGAGGGCCCACTCTGTGGCAGGCACTGTGCTGAGGTCTAAGAGGTGAGAGATAAAAAGTATATCTCTGCTCTTGTGAAGCTTCTATTCCAGTGAGCAAGAGACAATTAAAACAAAGCTATGGTGTGGTGCAGTGGGTCACACCTGTAATCCCAGCACTTTTGGAGGCTGAGGCAGGTGGACCACTTGAGGTCAGGAGCTCAAGACCAACCTGGCCAACATAGAGAAACCTCGCCTCTACTAAAAATACAAAAATTAGGCTGAATAGGAACAGCTCCAGTCTACAGCTCCCAACATGAGTGATGCAGAAGACGGGTGATTTCTGCGTTTCCAACTGAGGTACCGGGTTCATTTCACTGGGGCTGGTTGGACAGTGGATGCAGCCCATGGAGTGTGAGCCGAAGCAGGGCAGGGCATCACCTCACCCGGGAAGGGCAAGGGTTTGGGAAATTCCCTTTCCTAGCCAAGGGAAACCATGACAGACAGTACCTGGAAAATCAGGACACTCCCACCCTAATACTGAGCTTTTCCAATGATCTTAGCAAATGGCACACCAGGAGATTATATCCCACACCTGGCTCTGAGGGCCCCATGCCCATGGAGCCTCACTCACTGCTAGCACAGCAGCTTGAGATTGAACTGCAAGGTGACAGCGAGGCTGGGGGAGGGGTGTCCACCATTGCTGAAGCTCGAGTAGGTAAACAACATGGCTGGAAAGCTCAAACATGGTAGAGCCCACTGCTGCTCAAGGAGGCCTGCCTGCCTCCGTAGACTCCACCTCTGGGGGCAGGGCATAGCTGAACAAAAGGCAGCAGAAACTTCTGCAGACTTAAACATCCCTGACAGCTTTGAAGAGAGTAGGGGTTCTCCTACATGGAGTTTGAGATCTGAGAATGGACAGACTGCCTCCTCAAGTGGGTTCCTGACTCCCGAGTAGCCTAACTGGGAGACGTCTCCCAGTAGGGGCCGACTGACACCTCGTACAGCCAGGTGCCCCTCAGAGACGAAGCTTCCAGATGAAGGATCAGGCAGCAACTTTAGTCATTCTGCCATATTTGCTGTTTTGCAGCCTCCACTGGTGAAACCCAGGCAAACAGGGTCTGGAGTAGACCTCCAGCAAACTCAAACAGACCTGCAGCCGAGGGTCCTGACTGTTAGAAGGAAAACTAACAAATAAAAAGGACATCCACACCAAAACTCCATCTGTACATCACTATCATCAAAGACCAAGGGTAGATAAAACCACAAAGATGGGGAGAAACCAGAGCAGAAAAGCTGAAAATTCTAAAAATCAGAGCACCTCTTCTTCTCCAAAGGAATGCAGCTCCTCACCAGTGATGGAACAAAGTTGGACAGAGAATGACTTTGACAAGTTCAAAGTTCCCTTTGAAACGGAAGCTCATCAGACTAACAGCGAATCTCTCAGCAGAGACTCTACAAGCCAGAAGAGAGGGTGGCTCAATAGTCAACATTCTTAAGAAAAGAATTTTCAACCCAGAATTTCATATCCAGCCAAACTAAGCTTCATAAGTGAAGGAGAAATAAAATCATTTACAGACAAGCAAATACTGAGAGATTTTGTCACCACCAGGGTTGCCTTACAAGAGCTCCTGAAGAAAGCACTAAACATGGAAAGGAACAACTGGTACCAGCCAGTGCAAAAACATGCCAAATTGTAAAGACCATTGATGCTAGGAAGAAACTGCATCAACTAACATGTAAAATAACCAGCTAACATCATAATTACAGGATCAAATTCACACATAAGAATATTAACCTTAAATGTTAATGGGCTAAATGCTCCAGTTAAAAGACACAGACTGGCAAATTGGATAAAGAGTCAAGACCCATCAGTGTGCTGTGTTCAGGAGACCCATCTCACATGCAGAGACACACATAGGCTAAAAATAAAGGGATGGAGGAAGATACACCAAACAAATGGAAGCAAAAAAAGAAAAACAAAACAAAACAGGGGTTGCAATGCTAGACTCTGATAAAACAGATTTTAAAGGAACAAAGATCAAAAGAGACAAAGAAGGCCATTACATAATGGCAAAGGGATCAATTCAACAAGAAGAGCTAACTGTCCTAAATACATACGCACCCCATACAGGAGCACCCAGATCCATAAAGGAAGTCCTTAGAGACCTACAAGGAGACTTAAACTCCAACACAACAATAATGGGAGATTTTAACACCCCACTGTCAACATAAAACAGATCAACAAGACAGAAAGTTAACAAGGATATCCAGTACTTGAACTCAGTTCTGCACCAAGCAGACCTAATAGACATATACAGAACTCTCCACCCCAAATCAACAGAATATACATTCGTCTCAGCACCACATCGCACTTATTCCAAAATTGACCACATAGTTGGAAGTAAGCACTCCTCAGCAAATGCAAAATAACAGAAATTATAACAAACTGTCTCTTAGACCACAGTGCAATCAAATTAGAACTCAGGATTAAGAAACGCACTAAAAACTGTTCAGCTACATGGAAACTGAACAACCTGCTCCTGAAGTACATAACTGGGTACATAACGAAATGAAGGAAGAAATAAAGATGTTCTTTGGGCAAAAACTGGAAAAAATCCCTTTGAAAACTGGCACAAGACAGGGATGCTCTCTCTCACTACTCCTATTCAACATAGCGTTGGAAGTTCTGGCTAGGGCAATCAGGCAAGAGAGAGAAATAAAGGGTATTCAGTTAGGAAAAGAAGAAGTCAAATTGTCCCTCTTTGCAGATGACATGATTGTATATTTAGAAAACCCCACTCTCTCAGCCCAAAACCTCCTTAAGCTGATAAGCAACTTCAGCAAAGTCTCAGGATACAAAATTAATGTGCAAAAATCACAAGCATTCTTATACACTGGTAACAAACAAACAGAGAGCCAAATCATGAATGAACTTCCATTCACAATTGCTTCAAAGAGAATAAAATACCTAGGAATCCAACTTACAAGGGATGTAAAGGACCTCTTCAAGGAGAACTACAAACCACAGCTCAGTGAAATAAAAGAAGACACAAACAAATGGAAGAACATGCCATGCTCATGGATAGGAAGAATCAATATCGTGAAAATGGTCATACTGCCCAAGGTTATTTATGGATTCAATGCCATCCCCATCAAGCTACCAATGACTTTCTTCACAGAATTGGAAAAAACTGCTTTAAAGTTCATATGGAACCAAAAAAGAGCCCGCATTGCAAAGACAATCCTAAGTTAAAAGAACAAAGCTGGAGGCATCACGCTACCTGACTTCAAACTATACTACAAGGCTACAGTAACCAAAAGAGCATGGTACTGGTACCAAAACAGAGATATAGACCAATGGAACAGAATACAATCCTCAGAAATAATACCACACATCTACAGCTATCTGATCTCTGACAAACCTGAGAGAAACAAGAAATGGGGAAAGGATTCCCTATTTAATAAATGGTGCTGGGAAAATTGGCTAGCCATAAGTAGAAAGCTGAAACTGGATCCTTTCCTTACTCCTTATATGAAAATTAATTCAAGATGGATTAGAGACTTAAATGTTAGACCTAATACCATAAAAACCCTAGAAGAAAACCTAGGTAGTACCATTCAGGACATAGGCATGGGCAAGGACTTCATGTCTAAAACACCAAAAGCAATGGCAGCAAAAGCCAAAATTGACAAATGGGATCTAATTAAACTAAAGAGCTTCTGCACAGCAAAAGAAGCTACCATAAGAGTGAACAGGCAACCTACAGAATGGGAGAAAATTTTTGCAATCTATTCATCTGACAAAAGGCTAATATCCAGAACCTACAAAGAACTCAAACAAATTTACAAGAAAAAAACAAACAACCCCATCAAAAAGTGGGCAAAGTATATGAACAGACATTTCTCAAAAGAAGACATTCATACAGCCAACAGACACATGAAAAAATGCTCGTCATCACTGGCCATCAGAGAAATGCAATCAAAACCACAATGAGATACCATCTCACACCAGTTAGAATGGCAATCATTAAAAAGTCAGGAAACAACAGGTGCTGGAGAGGATGTGGAGAAATAGGAACACTTTTACACTGTTGGTGGGATTATAAACTAGTTCAGCCATTATGGAAAACAGTATGGCGATTCCTCAAGGATCTAGAACTAGAAGTACCATATGACCCAGCCATCCCATTACTGGGTATATACCCAAAGGATTATAAATCATGCTGCTATAAAGACACATGCACACGTATGTTTATTGTGGCACTATTCACTATAGCAAAGACTTGGAATCAACCCAAATGTCCATCAGTGACAGACTGGATTAAGAAAATGTGGCACATATACACCACGGAATACTATGCAGCCATAAAAAAGGATGAGTTTGTGTCCTTTGTAGGGACATGGATGCAGCTGGAAACCATCATTCTTAGCAAACTATCACAAGAACAGAAAACCAAACACTGCATGTTCTCACTCATAGGTGGGAACTGAACAATGAGATCACTTGGACTCTGGAAGGGGAACATCACACACCTGGGCCTATCATGGGGAGGGGGGAGGGGGGAGGGATTGTATTGGGAGTTATACCTGATGTAAATGATGAGTTGATGGGTGCTGATGAGTTGATGGGTGATGAGTTGAAGGGTGCAGCACACCAACATGGCACAAGTATACATATGTAACAAACCTGCACGTTATGCACATGTACCCTAGAACTTAAAGTATAATAATAATAATTAATTAATTAAATAATTAATTTAAAAAAAAAAGATGTTCTTTGAAACCAATGAGAACAAAGACACAATATACCAGAATCTCCGGGACACATTTAAAGCAGTGTGTAGAGGGAAATTTATAGCAATAAATGCCCACAAGAGAAAGCAGGAAAGATCTAAAATTGACACCCTAACATCACAATTAAAAGAACTAGAGAAGCAAGAGGAAACACATTCAAAAGCTAGCAGAACGCAAGAAATAACTAAGATCAGAGCAGAACTGAAGGAGATAGACACACAAAAACCCCTTCAAAAAAATCAATGGATCCAGTAGCTGTTTTTTTGAAAAGATCAACAAAATTGATAGACTGCTATCAAGACTAATAATGAAGAAAAGAGAGAAGAATCAAATAGATACAATAAAAAAAAATGATAAAGGGGATATAACCACTGATCCCACAGAAATACAAACTACCATCACAGAATACTATAAACACCTCTACACAAATAAACTAGAAAATCTAGAAGAAATGAATAAATTCCTGGTCACATACACCCTCCCAAGACTAAACTAGGAAGAAGCTGAATCCCTGAATAGACCAATAACAGGCTCTCAATTTTTGAGCCAATAATTAATAGCTTATCAACCAAAAAAAGTCCGGGACCAGACAGATTCACAGCTGCATTCTACCAGAGGTACAAAGAGGAGCTGGTATCATTCCTTCAGAAACTATTTCAATCAATAGAAAAAGAGGGAATCCTCCCTAACTCGTTTGATGAGGCCAGCATCATCCTGATACCAAAGCCTGGTGGAGACACAACAAAAAAAGAGAATTTTAGGCCAATATCCTTGATGAATATTGATTCAAAAATCCTCAATAAAATTCTGGCAAACCAAATCCAGCTGCACATCAAAAAGCTTATCCACGACAACCAAGTGGGCTTCATCCCTGGGATGCAAGGCTGGTTCAACATATGCAAATCAATAAAGGTAATCCATCATAAACAGAACCAAAAACAAAAACCACATGATTATCTCAATAGATGCAGAAAAGGCCTTTGACAAAATTCAACAGCACTTCTTGCTAAAAACTCTCAATTAACTAGGTATTGATGGAATGTATCTCAAAACAATAAGAGCTACTTATGACAAACACACAGCCAATATCATACTGAATAGGCAAAAACTAGAAGCATTCCCTTTGAAAACTGGCACAAGACAGGGATTCCCTCTCTCCCCACTCCTATTGCAACATAGTGTTCGAAGTTCTGGCCAGTGCAATCAGGCAAGAGAAAGAAATAAAGGGTATTCAATTAGGAAAAGAGGAAGTCAAATTGCCCCTGTTTGCAGATGACATGATTGTATATTTAGAAAACCCAACAGTCTCAAGCCAAAATCTCCTTAAGCTGATTAGCAACTTCAGCTAAGTCTCAGGATGCAAAATCAATGTGCAAAAATCACAAACATTCCTACACACCAATAACAAACAGAAAGCCAAATCATGAGTGAACTCCCATTCACAATTGCTTCAAAGAGAATAAAATATCTAGGAATACAACTTACAAGGGATATGAAGGACCTCTTCAAGGAGGAACTACAAACCACTGCTCAATGAAATAAGAGAGGACACAAACAAATGGAAAAACATTCTATGCGTACGGATAGGAAGAATCAATATCATGAAAATGGCCATATTGTCCAAGGTAATTTATAGATTCAATGCGATCCCCATCAAGCTACCAATGACTTTCTTCACAGAATCCCAAAAAAAAAACTATATTAAAGTTCACATGGAACCAAAAAAGAGCCCCCATTGTCAAGACAATCCTAAACCAAAAGAACAAAGCTGGATGCATCACACTACCTGACTTCAAACTATACTACAAGGCTGCAGTAACCAAAACAGCATTGTACTGGTATCAAAACAGAGATATAGAGCAATGGAACAGAACAGAGCCCTCAGAAATAATACCACACATCTACAACCATCTCATCTTTGACAAACCTGACAAAAACAAGGAATAGGGAAAGGATTCCCTATTTAATAAATGGTGCTGGGAAAACTGGCTAGCCATATGTAGAAAGCTGAAACTGGATCCCTTCCTTACATCTTATACAAAACTTAATCCAAAATGGATTAAAGACTTAAATGTTAGACTGAAAATCATGAAAACCCTAGAAGAAAACCTAGGAAATACCATTCAGGACACAGGCATGGGCAATGACTTCATGTCTAAAACACCAAAAGCAATGGCAACAAAAGCCAAAATATCAAATGGGATCGTTAAACTAAAGAGCTTGTGCACAGCAGAAGAAACTAGCATCAGAGTGAACAGGCAACTTACAGAATGCGAGAAATTTTTTGCAATCTATCCATCCAACAAATGGCTAATATCCAGAATCTACAAAGAACTTAAACAAATTTACAAGAAAAAATCAAAACAACCCATCAAAAAGTGGGCAAAAGATATGAACAGACACTTCTCAAAAGAAGACATTTATGCAGCCAACAGACACATGAAAAAATGCTCATCATCATTGGCCATCAGAGAATTGCAAATCAAAACCACAGTGAGATACCACCTCACACCAGTCAGATGGTAAAATGTCAGGAAACAACAGTGCTGGAAAGGATATGGAGAAATAGGAACACTTTTACACTGTTGGTGGGACTGTAAACTAGTTCAGCCATTATGGAAAACAGTATGGCGATTCCTCAAGGATCTAGAACTAGAAATACCATTTGATCCAGTCATCCCATTACTGGATATATACCCAAAGGATTATAAATCATGCTACTATAAAGACACATGCACATGTATGCTTATTGCGGGACTATTCACAATAGCAAAGACTTGGAACCAACCCAAATGCTCATCAATGACAGACTGGATTAAGAAAATGTGGCACATATACACCATGGAATACTATGCAGCCATAAAAAAGGATGAGTTCATGTCCTTTGTAGGGACATGGATGAAGCTGGAGACCATCATTCTGAGCAAACTATCACAAGGACAGAAAACAAAACACATGTTCTCACTCATAGGCGGGAACTGAACAATGAGAACACTTGGACACAGGGTGGGGAACATCACACACCAGGGTCTGTCGTTGGGTGGGGAGAGAGGGGAGGGATAGCATTAGGAGATATGTTAGGAGATATGTTACATTAGGAGATACCTAATGTAAATGACCAGTTAATGGGTGCAGCACAGCAACACGGCACATGTATACATATGTAACAAACCTGAACATTGTGCACATGTACCCTAGAACTTAAATTATAACAAAAAATAAATAAAAATAACAATACCAAAATTAGCTGGGCATGGTGGCACTCACCTATAACCCCAGCTACTCAGGAGGCTGAGGCAGGAGAATCACTTGAATCCGGGAGACAGAGGCTGCGGTGAGCCAAGAAAATGCCACTACACTCCAGCCTGGGTATAAATAAATAAAAAATAGATAAATAAATAAATAAATAAATAAAAGCTATCTACTAGCCAGCAGTGATAAGCACTGGGAAGAAAACTATCTGAGTGAAGACAGGATGATGGTGATGGATATTGTAGGTTCGAGCCACCAGGGGAGACCTCTCCCTGAGGTGGCTTCTGTGCAGACCCCTAGATGAAGTGGATGCTCAGGCTGTGAGGAAGAGCTGTCTGGGTGATGGGAACAAGTGCCAAAGTCTGGCAGCTACAACATGCTTGGAACATTTGAAGACCAGAAAGAGGGTCTTTGTAGCTACAGCAGAGTAAGAGAGAGAAACTGAAGAAGACACTAAGGTCAGAGAACTGGTCCTCATTGTCCACTGCTCCATTGACCTTGGCTTTAAGTATTCGCCTGCAGTCTCCAGAGAAACAGGAAGAACAGGATATGTAGACAGAGATATGAAACCACACTTAGAGATAGAGATGGAGACAGAGATAGAGATGATAGAGATGGTGATGAAGACGGAGGTAGAGATGGAGATAAAGAGGTAGAAGTAGAGGTAGAGGTAGAGAGAGACATAAAAAAAAGAAAGAGAAATTAAAAAACACTTACTTTAATGTATCTGCTCATGAAACTGTGGGGCTGGCCAATTCCGACATCTTCAGGGCGGGTCAGCAGGCTGCAAGTGCTCAGGCGGGAGCTGATGATGCTGCAGTCTTGGGGAAGAATTTCTTCTTCCTCAGAGAAACCTCAATTCCACTCTTTAGGCCTTTTAACTGATCAAATGGGGCCTATTCAGTTTACTGAAGGTAATCTCCTTATCTTAAGTCAACTGATAGTAGATGTTAGCCCATCTACAAAATCCCTTGAGAGCAACACCTAGATGAGTGTTGGATTGAGTAACTGGGTGCTATAGCCTGGCCAGGTGGACACATACAACTCCCCACCACAGGCTCTTTGAGCTCCTGCCTTATTCTCCATCACATGCCTCTGCTTTTGGCATCCTCTCTGTGCATAGCTCCAAGTGTGTCTCCTACCATAATGACCAGTATGGGGTCTGGCCTAAGGATACAGTACAGATGTTACTGCTATTATTTTGTTAGTCACCTTAAATATTTTTAGAAGAGTGATGATATTTTTCAAAATAAAACGTATGATTTCCATGTCCCTATCTGGGTTCTGAGATGTTTAGATTTCAGCGAGAGGAGTTTGGCAGACTTGCCCCATCTCCTCCAATGCTACCAGAGCACTGATGGATGAAGGATTGCCCTGTGAACCTCTGACTCATCTGCTTGTTCTCTGAGCTTTTCCATAGAGCAGAAAGACAGCTCTAGACTGAGTCAGAGCCAGAGAGGGCTGTGGCATTATCCTTAAAGACACAGCATCCATGAATGTGTCTCCACACCCCATCCCCAGCCTATATGCCTTTGGGGAGAAAGAGTGCTAAGCCCTCTCTATGAGGCTGCCCCAAGTCTTTCTAGGCGGGGCTCTCTCTGACTCCACTTCACCACATCAGGCATTTGCTGTTGAATTAATAATCCTAACCCCAGCTCTGGTCTTGACAGCCCTTGCTCAAAACTTCAGCTCTCTGTGGACTTCAGGAAGGAAGACCAACTCCACAGCATGGCTTTGGAAAGCCTCCATGATTGTCCCAACCAAAACTCCTGCAGCCTCCCCCCCGGCTCCAGATTCTTACACATCCCTGAGGGTCAGGTGACACCTGTGTCCTCCAAGGTCCTGACATTCCCACCTCCCTCCCTCTGCTCAAACCCCTTCATCCACTGGAAGATGGTGCTTTCTTCATTTAAATATCCTTAAGAAAATTCTATTCTGTTGCAAGAAAAAAGAAATAAAATGTATAATATTACAAATGAGAATATCTGTCCAACAAATATCACCATTAGGAGAATGAGAGAGCGACCTACAGAATGGAGAACATATTAGCAATAATATCTTCAACCAAGAACTAATATCCAGAATATATAAAGAACACTTACCAATAAGAAAAAGGTAGAGTACCCAATCGGGAAAAAAACAGGCAAAAGACCTGAACAGGTACTGTACCAAAAGAAAGAGCAGGAAGGCCAGGTCAGAAGGCCAGAATGTTAGGAGGCAAAAGGCCAGGCCAGAAGGCTTGCCAAGAAGGCCAGAAGGCAGAAAGCCAGGAGGCCAGGCCAGAAGGAATAGGGCCAGAAAACAATAGGTCAGTCCAGAAGATCAGAATGCCTGAAGGCCAAACCAGAAGCCAGACGGCCAGAAGATCAGCAAGCAGAAGGCCAGATGGCCAGAAGGCAGAAGAGCAGGACAGAATGCCAGAAAGCAGAAGGCCAAGCCAGAAAGCAAGAGGGCAGAAGGCCAGAAGACAGCAGGCCAGAAGGCCAGAAAACAGAAGGCAAGGCAAGAAAGCATAAAGTCAGGCCAGAGGACAGAACACCAAACAAAAGAAGGCCCGGAGTTCCAAAAAGTCAGGAGGCCAGAAGACAGAAGGCCAGAAGAAAGGACAGGCCAGAGAGCCAGAAAGCCAGAGCCAAGAAGACAGAAGGTCAGGAGGTCAAAGTCAGAAGGCCAGGCCAAATGGGCAGAAGGCCCGAATGCAGGAGGCCAGGTCAGAAAGCCAACAGGCAAACAGTAAGAAGGCACAGGACCAGGGAATAAGGCTGAAGGCCAGGACACAAGGCCAGAAGGCAGCAGGTCAGATGCCCAGAAAGCAGAAGGCCAGGCCAGATGGCAGAAGACCAGAAGAAAGAAGGCCAGGCCAGTGAGCCAGAAAGGCAAAGGCAAGAAGATAGAATTCCAGAAGACAAAAGTCAAAAGGCCAGAAGGCAGAAGGCCAGGCCAGAGAAACAGGCCAGGAGACAGGAGGCCAGAAGACCAGCAAGCGGAGGCCAAGCCAGCAGAGGAAGGAAGGAAGAAAGTGAGAAGGCCAAAGGCCCGGCCAGACAGCCGGAAGGCAGATGGCAAGATGGCCAGAGGCAGAAGACCGGGGAGGAAGGCCAGAAGGTAAATAGGAAGCAGGCCACAAGGCCAGAAAACAGAAAGCCAGGCAAGAAGGGCGAAAGCCAGGCCAGAAAACAACACACTGAAAGGAAGAAGGCCAAGCTGCAGTGCCAGAAAGCCTGAAGGCCAGAAGAAGGACAGAGGAACGAAAGGTTGCAGGCCAGAAGACCAGGAAGCAGAGCACTGGGTCAGAAAACAGGAGGCCAGAAAACAACATGCCAGATGACCAGAAAGCAAAAGGCAAGGCAAGAAGGCAGAACAGGAGGAGGAAGGCCAGGCGAGAGCACCATTAAGCCAAAGGCCAAAAGGAAGAAGGCAGGCGGCCAGGAGGCAGAAGGACAGGCCAGATGGCCAGAAAGCAGAAGAAGGCCAAAGCCAAAAGAAAGCCAAAGCCAGAAGGCCAGAAGGCAAAAGGCCAGGCCACATGAGCAGAACGACAGAAGCCAGAAGGCCAGAGGCCAGGCCAGAGAGAAGAGGGCCAGAAAACAAAAGACCAGGCAAGAAGGCAGGAATGCCAGAAGGCAGAGGGCTGGAAGGCCAACAAGCAGAAGGCCAGGCAAGAAGGCAAAAGCCGAGGCCGAGTGGCCAGAGGTCAGCAGGCTGAAAGCTAGGAGGCCAGAACGGCGATAAGAAGGCGGCCAGTCCAGAAGACCAAAAGTCCGAGAGCCAGAAATCCAAAAGGGAGAAAGCCAGGAGAAAAAAAAAAAAAAAAGAAAGAAAACAAACAAAAAGGCTAAATAGGCAAAAGGCCAAAGGCCAGGAGGCAGAAAGCCAGAAGGTAAGAAGGCAGAATACCAGGCTAAAAGGCCAGAACCTATAAGGGGTAAGAAAGCGGAAGACCAGGAGAGAAGACAGAGGCCAGAACGGCAGACGGCAGAAAGCCATGCTAGAAGACAGAATGCCAGGCCAGACGGCCAGAAGACAGAAAGCCACAAGGCCAGGTCAGAGGGAAGAAAAGGAAAAGCCATGCCAGAAGGCCAGAAGGTAGAAAGCTAGAAGACCAGCAAGCAGAAGGGCAGAAAGGAAACAAGAAGGTGAGCGGGCTGGAGGCCTGGCCACATAGCCAGAAGGCAAAATATCAGGCCAGAAGGCCAGGAGGCAGAAGGTCAGCGAAGAATGTCAGAAGGTCAGTGGGCAGCAGGCCAGAAGGCCAGAAAACAGAACACCAGGAAAGAATGCAGAAAGCCAGGGAAGAAGGCCAGAAAAAAGTAGACAACGGAAGAAAGCCAGAAAACAGAAAATGAGGCAAGAAGGCAGAAGGTCAGACCACAAGAGAGAATACCAACAGGAAGAAGGCCAAGCCAGAGTGCCAGAAAGCCAGAAGGCCAGAAGGTTAGAAGGAGGAAGGCCAGAAGAAAGAAAAACAGAAGGCCGAAAGCCAAGCCAAATGAGCAGAAGGCCAGAGGCCAGGCCAGAGAGATGGAGGCCAGAAAACAAAAGACCAGGCCATAAGGCAAGAATGCCAAAAGTCAGAATGCCAAGCCAGAAGACAGAACACTGAAAGAAAGACAGACGGCCACGCCGGAGCACCAAGAAGCAAGAAGGCCAGAAGACCAGCAAGCAGAAGGCCAGGAAGGAAGCAAGAAGGTGAGATGGCCAAAGGCCTGGTCAGACTTCCAGAGGGCAGAAGACCAAGACAGAATGCAAGATGGCAAAAGCCCAGACCAGAAGGCCAGAGGGTAGAAGGTCAGGTCACGTGGCCAGAAGGCCAGCAGGCAGAAAGCCAGGGAAGAAGGCCAGAAGCAAAAAGACCAGGGAAGAAATCCAGAAGGCCAAGACAGAAGGTCAGAAGGTCAGAAGACAGCAGGTCAGAGGCCAGAAAACAAAAGACAAGTCAAGAAGGCAAAAGGCTAGGCCAGATGGGCAGAAGACCAGAAGACAGAGGGCCAGAGAGAAGAGGGCCAGAAAAACATAAGGCCAGTCCAAAAGGCCAGAATTCCTGAAGGCAGAAGGCCAGAAGGCCAGCAAGCAAAGGCCAGGCAAGAAGGCAGACGCCCAAGCCAGATGGACAGAGGTGAGCAGGCTGAAAGTCAGAAGGCTAGAAGGACACAACACAGAAGGCCAAGCTAGAGAAAAGAGAGCCAGGAAAGAAGAAGCCAGGCCAGAAAAGGCCAGAAGTCAGAAAGAAGGCAAGACCAGAAACACAGGCCAGAGGGCAGAAGGCCAGAAGAACAGCCAGCAGAAGGCCAGGAAGGAAACAAGAAGATGAGAAGGCCAAAGGCCCAGTCAGCTACCCAGAAGACAGAAGGCCAGATCTCAGAAGGCAAAGACCAGGACACAAGGCCAAAAAGCAGAAGGCCAGAGAGCAGAAGGCCAGGCCCCAAGGTCAGAAGGCAGGAGGCCAAAAAGCCAGGGAAGAAGGCCAGAAGGTCATTAGGCAGGAACAAAATACAGAAGGCCAGGCAAGAATACAGAAGATAAGCCAAGAAGCCAGAACAACAACAGAAAGATAGTAGATGGTCAGGCCGGAGCGCCAAAAAGCCAGAAGGCCAGGCCAGATGAGCGGAAGGCAGAAGGCCAGAAGGCAGAAGGCCAGGCCAGAAGGCAGAAGGCTACAAGGCACCCACAAAAAAGACCAGAGGACAGAAGGCCATAAGCCAGAAGGCCAGGAGGCCAAAATGCAGAAGGCCAGGCCAGGTGCAGAAGGGCAAATGACAAGAAAGCAGAAGGCCAGAAGGACAAAAGCCAGAAGGCCAGAAGGCAGAGGGCCAGAAGGGAAAAGGACAGAAGGCAGAAGGACAGAAAACAGAAGGCCAGGCCAGAAAGCAGAAGACCAGAAGGAAGAAGGCCAGGCCAGAAGACCAGAGGGCAGAAGACCAGGGACAAAGGCCTGAAGGTCAGTAGGTGAGAAAATAGAACTCCAGGCGAAAACGCAGGAGCCCAGGCCAGAGGGCAGAACACCAAAAGGAGAACACAGAAAGGAGGATGGCCAAGGAGGTTAGAAGGAAGGACAGGAGGACGGAAGGCCAAAGACCAGGCCAGATGGGCAGAAAGCCAGAAGGCAGAAAACCAGAGGCCAGGCCAGAGAGAAGACTGCCAGAAAACAAAAGGCCAGGCCAGAGAGCCAGAATGCGGGAAGGCACAAGTCCAGGCCAGAAGACAGAACACCAAAAGGAAGACATCATGCCAGAGCTCCAGAAAGCCAGAAGGCAAGAACGCAGAAGGCCAGGCCAGATGGCGGTAGGCCACATGGCTAGAAAGCAGAAGGCCAGAGGCCAGAGGCAGAAGGCCTGAATGACCGGAGGCCAGAATGCAGAAGGCCAGGCCAGAAGGCAGAAAGCCAGATCAGATCATCAGAAGGCAGAAGGCCAAGTCAGATGGTCAGAAGGCAGAAGTAAAGAAAGCCAGAGGGCCAAATGCAGAAGGTGTGGAGGCAAGAAGGCAAGGCCAGAAGGCAGAAGGCCAGGCCAGACGGCAGCAGCCAGAAAGGAACAAAGTAGAAGGTCAGAAGGCCAGAAAGGCTGGAAGGCAAAAGGCCGGAAGCCGAGAAAAGAGGAAGGCAGAGTCAGAAGACAAGAAGGCAGCACGTGAGGCGAGAAGGCAGAAAAATGAAGGCCAGGCCAGGCGGACAGAAGTTTGGGTTGTATGTGAAATCTTCCCCAGGCTCATTACATTAAAAAAGCTCCACTCTGGTAAGAAATCTCTGCTCTTGGCATGGAAGGAAGAGGCTGTGGGAGGCTTGCTCACATACATTCCTTCATTCATTCCTTTGCATGTTACTTCTGAGTTGGCCCTTCAGGGATCCTCTCCAGCTTAAGTCTCCCTGAGTCAGTTATCTTCAAATGGAGTGTTACTTTCTTACATTCGCATCCAGTTTCTAAACTTCAGCCCATCACCTGCATTGCTTTCCGGTTAAGTTTTAGATCTTGTTTATGTTCCAAATGCTAGATATGTGAGGTATGATTAAGCAGTCTCCATTTCATAGAAACTCAGATTACAGTTTGACTTTAGGCCAATTTCATTCCAAAATTCAAATTATGCAACATTTGCTGCTGGGGCAGCGCCTACGTTCATCTCTATTTTCAGGCAGGTGGTTGCGCCGAGTTTCTAACTCATCCCAGTCCCAGGTCCCTTATGTGTATAGGCAGGGTCATTCCCTGAGACTTAAAACTGACGCATGGATGAATGGGAATTTCCTAAAGATATCCTGTGTGACTATCGTTTCATACCTTTCAAGTTCACTTTCCATACCTGAGAAGATGTGAAAAGATGTTTCTTTGAGAAAAGAAACAGCTATAGTGGCATTAGGGGAAGGAACATTTTACAAAAGCAAGCAAGTATGTTTCAAATATTGATCTTCAACAAAGAGTGAAGACACGAAATAAAGGAATATACCAGCGATCAGAAGAACATTATAGGACATCAACAATTAGAGAATATTGTTAAGGCCAAAATGAGAGGGAAAATTAAAAGATGGATGTTGGGAGATTGAGACAGGGGAAATCAACAAGGGGAGGGCCAAAAACAAAGGGTACTGTATCAAGTTTAACTCCCGTCAAAGACGCATGGAAGGAAGATGCCTCCCTCTGAGGCCAAGGAACGTGCTGAAGGCTAGATGAAGACAGAGGGAAATGTCTGAAGAATTATGACACCACTGGACAGGCATTTTTACACTGACCTCAATACGACGTTGGAAAAGCCACTCCCTCAAGGACATCTGAGGTTGACATGGCCCCAGCCCTGTCCCTCCTGGGTGGCTCTTCACACCAGCTCACAGGACCTGGAGCTCACCTGCACTCAGGATTTGGGGCAACCTCCTCCCCTCCGCTTCTCCTCTCCTGGCTCTGAGCACTCACATCTGATTGGGAGACCTGATATCCTGTTTGCAGAAAACATGGGCTTGAACGTTTAGTTCTGTGCTGAGATCTGTGACTGATCATCAAGGGCGGGGAGGGGAGGAACACAGCACACATGAAATGGCAATGCCAGGAAGAGTGCCCTGAATACCAGAGACATGGGAGGCGCCGCCCAGAGCAGGAAGGGCACCTGGCCTGGAGCTCAGACACTGGGGAGCTGTTTGCTGATGCTCGTGCCCAGGGCTAAAGATAGACTGCATGGCCAGGCATGGAGGCCTCTACCTGTAATTGCAGCACCTTGGGAGATTGTGACTTGAGGCTGGGAGTTCGAGGCCTGTCTGGGCAACACAGAGACCTTGTCTCTAAAAGAATAAAAACTCAGTTAGGTATCGTGGTGTATGTCTGCAGTCCCAGTTACTCAGGAAGCCGAGGCAGGAGGCTCACTTGAGCCCAGAAATTTGTGGCTGCAGTGAGCTGACTGTGCCACTGCCCTCCAGCTTGGGTGACAGAATGAGACACTGTCTCTGACAGGCTGCTATACCTTCTCTTTTTTACAACCAGGATGGTATTGTTTCCACAGTGGATTAGACCTTATTTTCAAAAGACGTCTAATAGGCATAAGCTCAATCAGAACGCTGAGAGGTCTATTTTAGAGGAATAGTCTCTGCCATGTTTACTACTGGGGTGTCAAACTCCACCATGGTTCACTGAGCAGAACGGTTGTTAGTAAATACTTAACACAGTTTTTCCTCCTTTTAACAAATATCCATTGAGCGTCCAGCATGGTTCTGGGTGTTAGATATGGAGTAGCAAAAAAACCTATAAATTCTTGGTCAGGAAGTGGGCATTCTCATGAGATGACAAACTACACATAAGTGAATAAATAAGCAAATTCTGTCCAGTTAGTTCTGAGTGCTATAGGGGTGCTAACTAGTCCTCCCTCAGTTGAGGTTATGCTTTTGTGGTTTCAGTACCTGCAGTCAACTGTGGTCTGAAAATTAAGTATCATGCGGTAAGATATTTTAAGAGACCACATTTACATAACTTTGATTGTAGTAGATATTTATATGATTTGATTGTATTATTAATTTTTACTGTTAATCTTTTGCGTGTGCCTAATTTAAACCTTATCATAGGTATGAATGTACAGGAATAAACAGCATAGAGATACTCTCTCATTTCAGGCATCCACTGAGGGTCTGGGAATGTATTTAAAGCAGATGAGGTGGGGACTACCGCATAGGCACCAGGGCAGAGATGGAGTGGAATGTGGGGAAGCTATTCTGGGTAGTATTTGATGAAGTAAATGAATGTTGACAGATTCAGCCACAGATGCCACAGGATTCAAGATCTCCAGCATCATGTCTCTGTTCTTCCTCAGGGCTGTGTCCAGCAGGGCCCACTCCTCCCTGGTGATGTCCACAGCCAGATCCTTGAAGGACACCGACTTTTTGAAGGACACCATGATTCAGACTGTGCTACTCCCCATCAGCATCCACAGCCTGCAGTCAAGGATGACATCCCTGAGAATGTGTGTATGAAAAGCTCAAACTGACTGGGCGCAGTGGCTCATGCCTATAATCCTCAATCTTTTGGAGGCTGAGGACAGCAAATCGCTTGAGTTCAGAAGTTCAAATGTAGCCTGGGCAACATAGTGAAACTCTCATTTCTACCAAAAAAAAAAAAAAAAAAAAGTAGCTTGCTGTGGTGGTGGGCATCTGTAGTCCCAGCTACTCAGGAGGTTGAGGTGAGAGGATGGCTTGAGCCTGGGAGGCAGAGGTTGCAGTGACCTGTGACTGCATCACTGCACTGCAGCCTAGGTGACAGAACCAGACTCGAGGGACAGAGACAAGGACAGGGAGAGGGAGATGGAGAGGAGGAAAAAAAAAAAGGAAAGAGACAAGAGCAGATGAGATGAGAAAAGAAAATGTCAAACTCCGTCAGAGACCAGGCCATGGCTTGGCTCCTCTGGGCTGACTCAGCAGATGTCTTTTCGATACATCTAGAGATACACTCTTATACATAATAACTTCATTATCAGGTCATGCAACAGGAGCTGCAGTGTGAAATAACCTGGCAACTCCACAATAAAGTGCCAATTCTACTTCAGAGTGATCATAAAATTTGTACCAGGAAATTTATGAATTCTACTCCCCTCCAATCTAAATGAAATCTACAGGCTAACCAAGAGAAGGAACACCAATGTTGTGCCACTTATCCACTGTGGTGATGGGCAAATTATCCCGATATGAATCTCTCAATTCTCTCTCTTTTTTTTTTTTTTTTTTTTGAGTTGGAGTCTTGCTCAGTAGCCCAGGCTGGAGTGCAGTGGCCGGATCTCAGCTCACTGCAAGCTCCGCCTCCTGGGTTTACGCCATTCTCCTGCCTCAGCCTCCCAAGTAGCTGGGACTACAGGCGCCTGCCACCTCACCCAGCTAGTTTTTTGTATTTTTTAGTAGAGACAGGGTTTCATCGTGTTAGCCAGGATGGTCTTGATCTCCCGACCTTGTGATCCGCCCGTCTCGGCCTCCCAAAGTGCTGGGATTACAGGCTTGAGCCACCACGCCTGGCCTGAATCTCTCAATTCTCATCAGTGAAATGGTTTAACAACTTGTATTAGTCTGTTCTCATGCTACGAATAAAGACATAATTGAGGCTGGGTAATTTATAAAGAAAAAGAGGTTTAACGGTCTCACAGTTTCACATGACTTGGAAGGCCTCACAATTATGGTGGAAGGTGAAAGGCACTTCTTACATGGCAGCAGGCATGGGAGTGAAGCAATAGGGGAAACAGCTTATAAAACCATCGGATCTCATGAGACTTATTCACTACCAGGAGAATAGTATGAGAAAAACCACCCCATGATTCAATTGTCTCCCACTGGGTCACTCCCACAACACATGGGAATTATGGAAGCTACAATTCAAGATGACATTTGGGTGGGGACACAGCCAAACCATGTCATTTCACCCCTGGCCTTTCCCAAATCTCATGTCCTCACATGTCAAAACTAATCATGCCTTCCCAACAGTCCCCCAAAGTCTTAACTCATTTTATCATTAACTCAAAAGTCCACAGTCCAAAGTCTTATCTGAGACAAGGCATATCCTTCCCACCTATGAGCCTGTAAAATCCAAAGCAAGTTAGTTACTTCCTAGATACAATGGGGGTATAGGCATTGGGAAATTATCCCCATTCCAAATGGGAGAAATTGATCAAAACAAGGGGCTACAGGCCCAATGCAAGTCCAAAATCCAGTGGGGCATTCAAATATTAAAGATTCAAAATAATACCCTTTGACTCCATGTCTCACATCCAGGTCACACTGATGCAAGAGTTGCCATGGTCTTCGGAAGCTCTGCCCCTGTGGCTTTGCAGGGTATAGCCTCCCTCCCAGCTGCTTTTATGGGTTGATGTTGAGTGTCTGAAGCTTTTCCAGGCACGCAGGGCATGCTGTTGGGAGATCTACTATTCTGGGCTCTGAAGGATGGTGGCCTTCTTCTCACAGCTCCACTAAGCAGTGCCCCAGTGGGGACTATCTGTGGGTGCCTCAACCCCGTATGCCCCTTCCACATTGCCCTAGCAGAGGTTCTCAATGAGGGCCCTGCCCCAGCAGCAAACCTCTGCCTAGACAACCAGGCATTTGCATACATCCTCCAAAACCTAGGGGGAGGTTACCAAACCTCAATTCTTGACTCCAGCCTGGGTGCCAAAGTGAGACCCTGTCTCAATAAAACCAAAAATGTTCAGTGAGTTGGAGGCCCCAGTGAAGAGACAGCAGTTAAGTGATTATACTCTAATGACATGATGTAATGGTCAGAGAAGAGCATGTCTGAATCATTGATTTCAGAAGTGGGATAATTCTTGAGGAATGAAAGGGACTAGAATGTAGGTGATGAACTTTGGTGACAAAATGCAAACTATGCACATAACAAAGGGGAATAATGCTCCAAATATATGAGAAAAATTTCACAATAACTCAAATACAAGACTATGTTTTCGCTACAAGGAAATGCTGAGGTGAGAGATCTGCTAAATAGCTGATTTGACTATTGTGCAATGGCACACATGTAAAAAACATCACACATTGTATCCTATAAATATGCACAATTATTACATTTCAATTAAAAGAAAAAAATACAGAATACTTTTTTTTTTAACTTCAATTTCTGGGATACATGTGCAGAATATGCAGCTTTTTAACATAAGTACCCATGTGCCATGGTGATTTGCTGAACCTACCGATCTTTCATCTAGGTTTTAAGCCCTGCACACACTAGGTATTTGTCCTAATGCTCTCCCTCCCCTTGTCCCCCACCCACCACGGACAGGCCCCGATGTGTGATGATCCCCTCCCTCTGTCCATGTGTTCTCATTGTTCAACTCCCACTTATGAGTGGGGACGTGCAGTGTTTGGCTTTCTATTCCTGTGTTAGTTTCTCAAGGATGTGAATTCATTATTTTCTATGGCTACACAGTATTCCATGGTGTGTATATGCCATATGTTATTTATCCAGTCTATCATTGATGGACATTTGGTTGGTTCCAAGTCTTTGCTATTGTAAACAGTGCCGCAATAAACATATGTGTGCGTGTGTCTTTTTAGAAGAATGATTTATAATCCTTTGGGTACATACTCAGTAACGGGATTGCTGAGTCAAATGGTATTTGTGGTTCTAGATCCTTGAGGAATCGCCCCACTATCTTCCACAATGGTAGAACTAATTTACACTCACACCAACAGTGTAAAAGCATTTCTGTATCTCAGCAGCCTCATCAGCATCTGTTGTTTCCTGACTTTTTAATCATCGCTATTCTAACTGGCATGAGATGGTATCTCATTGTGGTTTTGATTTGCATTTCTCTAATGACCAGTGATGATGAGCTCTTTTTCACGTTTGTTGACCACATAAATGTCTTCTTTTGAGAAGTGTCTGCTGATATCCTTCACTCACTTTTTGATGGGGCTTTAGATTTTTCTTGTAAATTTGTTTAAGTTCCTTGTAGATTCTGGATACTAGGGCTTTGTCAGATAGGGAAATTGCAAAGAATTTTCCTCCATTCTGTAGGCTGCCTGTTCACTCTGATAATAGTTTCTTTTGCTGTACAGAGGCTCATTAGTTTAATTAGATCCCACTTGCCAATTTTGGCTTTTGTTACAATTGCTTTTGGTGTTTTAGTCATGAAGTCTCTGCCCATGCCTATGCCCTGAATGGTATTGCCTAGGTTTTCCTCTAGGGTTTTTTTTTTTTTTTTTTTTTTGGTGGGGTCTTATATTTATAAGTCTTTAATCCATCTTGAGTTAATTTCTGTATACTGTGTAAGGAAGGGGTCCACTTTCTGTTTTCTGCATATGGCTAACCAGCTGCCATATGGGAACATCACCATTTATTAAATAGGGAATTCTTTCCATATTGCTTGTTTTTGTCAAGTTTGTTGAAGATCAGATGGTTGTAGATGTGTGGTGTTATTTCTGAGTTTTCTGTTTTGCTCCATTGGTCTATGTATCTGTTTTGGCACCAGTACCATGCTGCTTTGGTTACTGTAGCCTTGTAGTATAGTTTGAAGTCAGGTAGTGCAATGCCTTCAGCTTTGTTCTTTTTGCTTAGGACTGTCTTGGCTATACAAGTTCTTTTTTGGTTCCATATGAAATTTAAAGTAGTTTTTTTCTAATTCTGTGAAGAAAGTCAATGGTAGCTTGATGGGAATAGCATTTAATTTATAAATTACTTTGGGCAGTATGGCCATTTTCATGACATTGATTCCTCCTATCCATGAGCATGGAAGGTTTTTCCATTTGTTTATATCCTCTTTTATTTACTTGAGCAGTTGTTTGTAGTTCTCCTTGAAGAGGTGCTTCACATCACTTTTCAATTTTATTCCTAGGTATTCTGTTCTCTTTGAACCAATTGTGAATGGGAGTTCACTCACAATTTGGCTCTCTGCTTGTCTATTATTGGGGCATAGGAATGCTTGTGATTTTTGCACATTGATTTTGTGAGACTTTGTTGAAGTTGCTTATCAGTTTAAGGAGTTTTTGGGCTGAGATGATGGGGTTTTCTAAATATATAATCATATCATCTGCAAAGAGAGACAATTTTACTTCCTCTCCTCCTATCTGAATACCCTTTATTTCTTTCTCTTGCCTGATTGCCCTGGCCAGAACTTCCAATTCTAAGGTGAATAGGGGTGATGAGAGAGGGCATCTTTGTCTTGTGCCAGTTTTCAAAGGGAATGCTTCCAGCATTTGCCCATTCTGTACGATACTGGCTATGGGCTTGTTTTAAATAGCTCTTGTTATTTTGAGATATGTTTCATCAATACCTAGTTTACTGAGAGTTTTTAACATGAGGGAATGCTGAATTTTATCAAATGCTTTTTCTGCACCTATTGAGACAATCATGTGGTTTTTGTCATTGGTTATGTTTATGTGATGGATTATGTTTATTGATTTGCATATATTGAACCAGCCTTGCATCCCAGGTATGAAGCCAACTTCATCATGGTGGATACACTTTTTGATGTGCTGATTTGTTTTCCAGTATTTCATTGAGAATTTTTGCATCAGTGTTCATCAGGGATATCAGCCTGAGATTTTCTTTTTTATGTTGTGTCTTTGACAGGTTTTGGTATCAGGATGAGGCTGGCCTCAAAAAATGAATTAGGGAGAAGCCCTTCTTTTTCTATTGTTTGGAATAGTTTCACGAGGAATGGTACCAGCTCCTCTTTGTACCTCTTGTAGAATCTGGCTGTAAATCTGACTGGTCCTGGGCTTCTTTTCATTTCTAGGTTATTAATTACAGCTTCAATTGCAGAATGTATTATTGGTCTATTCAGCGATTCGACTTCTACTTGGTTAAGTCTTCGGAGGGTGTATGCGTCCAGGAATTTATCCGTATCTTCTAGATTTTCTAGTTTATTTGCATAGAGGTGTTTATAAGTATTCTCTGACGGTAGTTTGCATTTCTATGGGATCAGTGGTGATATTCCCTTTATCGTTTTTTCTCATGTTTATTTGATTCATCTCTCTTTTCTTATTAATCTAGCTAGCAGTCTGTCTATTTTGTTAATCTTTTCAACAAACTAGTTCCTGGATTCATAGATTTTTTTGAAGGGTTTTTCGGGTCTCTATCTCCTTCAGTTCTGCTCTGATATTAGTTATTTCTTGTCTTCTGCTAGCTTTGGAATTTGTTTGCTCTTGCTTCTCCAGTTCTTATAATTGTGATGTTAGGGTGTCGATATCAGATCTTTCCAGCTTTCTGATTTCCCTCTTAACACTGCTTTAGTTGTGTCCCAGAGATTCTGGTACATTTTTCTCACTGTTTTCAAATAACTTCTTTATTTCTGTCTTAATTTTGTTATTTACCCAGTAGTCATTCAGGAACAGGCTGTGGTTTTGAGTGAGTTTCTTAACCCTGAGTTCTAATTTGATTGCCCTGTGGTCTGAGAGACTGTGTATGATTTCCGTTCATTTGCTGAAGAGTGTTTTACTTCCAATTATATGGTAAATTTTAGAATAAGTCTATGCGGCACTGAGAAGAATGCGTTCTGTTGATTTGGGGTGGAGAGTTCTAGATGTCTATTAGGTCTGCTTGGTTAAGAGCTGAGTTCAAGTCCTGAATATCCTTGTTAATATTTTGTCTCCTTGATCTACCTAATATTGACAGTGGGGTTGTTAAAGCCTCACAGTATTATTGTGTAGGAGTCTAAGTCTCTTTGTAGGTCTCTAAGAACTTCTTTTATGAAGCGCAGTGCTCCTGTATTGGGTGGGTGCACATATATTTAGGATAGTTACCTCTTCTTGTTTCCTTCATCTCTTTATAATTATGTAATGATCCTCTTTGTCTTTTTGATCTTTGTTAGTTTAAAACTTGTTTTAGCAAAGACTAGGATTGCAACTCTGCTTTTTTTTTTTTTTCCCGCTTTTCATTTGTGTGGCAGATATTCCCCAATCCCGTTCTTTTGAGCCTATGTGTGTCTTTGCATGTGAGATGTTCTCCTGAATGAATGCAACACACTGATGGGACTTGGTTCTTTACCCGATTTGCCAGTCTGTGTCTTTTAATTGGGGAATTTAACACATTTACATTTAAGGTTAACATTGTTATGTGTGAACCTGATCCTGTCATCACAATGCTAACTGGTTATTTTGAACATTAGTTGATGTAGTTTCTTCATAGTTTCCTTGGTCTTTATATTTTGGTGTGTTTTTGCAGTGGCTGGTACCAGTTTTTCCTTTCTATATTTAGTACTTCCTTCAGAAGTTCTTGTAAGGCAGGTCTGGTGGTGACAAAATTCCTCAGCATTTCCTTATTTAAAAAGGATTTTATTTCTCCTTTCCTTATGAAGCTTAGTTTGGCTGGATATGAAATTCTGGGATGAAAATTCTTTTCTTTAAGAATGTTGAACATTGGCCCCCACTCTCTTCTGGCTTGTAGGGCTTCTGCAGAGAGATCTGCTGTTAGTCTGACGAACTTCCCTTTGTAGGTAATCTGACCTTTCTCTCTGGCTGCCCTTAACATTTTTTCCTTCATTTCAACTTTGGAGAATCTGACAATTACATGACTTGGGGTTGCTCTTCTCAAGGATTATCTTAGTAGTGGTTCTATTTCCTGAATTTAAATGTTAGCCTGTTTGGCTAGGTTGGAGAAGTTCTCCAGTATAAAATCCTGAAGTGTGTTTTCCAACTTGGTTCCATTCTCCCCATCACTTTCAGGTACACCAATCAATCATAGGTTTGGCCTTTTCACATAGTCCCATATTTCTTGAAGGCTTTGTTCATTCCTTTTCATTCCTTTTTTCTCTAATCTTGTCTTCATGCCTTATTTCAGCAAAGTGATATTCAATCACTGATATCCTTTCTTCTGCTTGATCAATTCAGTTATTGGTACTTGTGCATGATTCACCAAGTTCCTGTGCTGGGTTTCTTCAGCCCCATCAGGTCATTTATGTTCCTCTATAAACTGATTCTTCTAGATTGCAGTTCCTGTAGCCTTTTATCAAGGTTCTAAGATTCCTTGCATTTGGTTAGTCTATGCTCCTTTAGCACAGAGGAGTTTGCTATTCCCACCTTCTGAAGCCTACTTCTATCAATTAGTCAGTCTCATTCTCTGTCCAGTTTTGTGCCTTTGCTGGATAGGAGTTGCTATCATTTGAGGAGTTGCTATCATTCCATCTGGTTTTGGAATTTTCAGCATTTTTGCACTGTTTTATCCTCATCTTCGTGGATTTATCTACCTATGATCTTTGATGCTGATGGCCTTTGGAAGACGTTTCTGTGTGGGGTCTTTTTTGTTGATGTTGATAGTGTTGCTTTCTGTTTCTTAGCTTTTATGCTAACAGTCAGGCCCCTCCTGTTCTGCAGGTCTGCTGCAGTTTGCCGAAGGTCCACTCCAGACCCTGTCCACCTGGGTGTTAACACCGGAGGCTGCAGAACAGCTAACATTGCTGCCTCCTCCTTCCTCTGGATACTGCATCTCAGAGGGACACTAACCTGATGCCAGCCAGAGCTCTCCTGTATGAGGTGTCTCTCAACCCCTGTTGGGAGGTCTCTCCTGGTCAGGAGGCTCAGGGGTCAGCGACCCACTTGAGGCGGCAGTCTGTCCCACAGCAGAGCTGGTGCGCTGTGCTGGGAGAATCCCACTTGTCAGGATCAGCTGCTCTCTTCAGAGTCGGCAGGCAGGAAAGTTTAAATCCACTGAAGCTGCGCCCACAGCTGCTCCTTCCCCCAGGTGCTCTGTCCCAGGGAGATGAGAGTTTTATCTGTAAGCCCCTGACTGGGGCCTTTCCTTCAGAGATGCCCTGTCCAGTGAGGAGGAATCTAGAGAAGTAGTCTGGCCACAGCTGCTTTGCCATGCTGGGGTGAATTCCACCCAGTCCAGACCTCCCAGCCTCCTTAGAACTATGTTTATGGTTCCCATTAAGAGTAAGGCATAAAACCACAGGGGCACAAGGATCAAGAGGTTACTATGAAAAGTACAGTTGTGCTCTGAAGCACCCCCTGCAGGCAGGATCCTGTCCAGAGAGCCAGGAGGAGGGAGGCCACTGGTCAGCATTCTGGGCTATTTTTGGCTCCCTCCCACCTGCCCCTCCTTTCGGCCCAAGTTCTAGTCCCACTTGCTTTGTCACCCACTGCCTGTTTATGGCAGCTTCCTCTCTGGTCTTCAGTGTCCTCATTGATCTAATGAATACACATCGCTCCTCTAATCACAAATATTCATGCAGAAGTATAAATGATGTGAAAGTGCTTTGAAAATTGTAGTAAGTGAAAGGGCACTGACTTCTTCCCATTTTCCCAAGTCCTGCTTCAGAACCACTCTCCTAGGCCCCCAGTCCCTAGCTCCATCTTGGACCTTTGATCAAACTTTGCCTACTGAGGGGCATAACTACATGGTATCCCCAGAAAAGGGACTAATATTACAGCCCCCATTTCTTCTCTGCTATTTTCCATGATCGCTCTTACATCTAGAAACTGGGATCCGTTCTCTAGTTGGTGGGGCCCTCTCCCTAGACCAAAAGAGAGGGGCACACAGGCATCATAATGGGCATTCAGACATGGTATGATGCAAGGGGTGGGCATGTTATAAATGCTGGGGTAGGTCTGGGCACATCCCACGTACTCATTTGGACTCACTGGGAGAAGGGATTAACTAGAATTCTCATTGGAAGAATTGACAGGAAAGCTCCCTCCAATTTCTCAATTTCCACCCCGCCTGGTACCTGGTTTTATGATTCCACACCCTCCTGATCCATCCTGCCCTCCTAATACATCCCACTCTCGTAAGCCATCCTACTCTTGTGCTCACAAATCCCTCCCCCTTCTTCAATCTGCCAAGCCCCTTCCTCCTCTCCAGAAGCATGTGGATTTTTCAGTTTTCTGCCCTAACTGTTATCCCACTGTGCCTCATACCTGCCCTCCCCACTACCCTACCCTAATACTCTACCTGCCCTGCTCTTCTGCTATTCGTTACAAACCATCCATTTGTCATTGCTCTGGTCCCAGATCTCTTTCTGGAAACTCCCCTATCCATCACCCTAGCCCTCCTCCTAGCCCTACTGGTCAACTTTGGGGTCCCAGAACTCTTCCTTGTGATTCCCCAATCTGTTCCCCTATTCCTCCTCCTAGCCCTCCTTGCCAACACTCTGGTCCCAGAACTCTTTTCTGTGACTCCCCTATCTGTCCCCCTACTCCTCCTCCTAGCCCTGCTTGCAAACACTGTCGTCCCAGAGCTGTTTCCTGGGATGCCTCTACCTATGACTCTACTCCTCCTCCTTAGCCCTACTTCTTTCTAGTCCCCAGCCCCAGCCCCGCCATCTCCACCAGACCTGACAGTTCACAAATCTCATCTTGGAGATGGTTTCCCTGCTCCTGGGGCAGTTCTGGTACAGTTCAGGATGGCCAGGACTGTGGGTTCTCAGCAGCCTGGCCTGGTGGACAAAGGAAATGCAAGACGGTGGCAAACCAGCATTCAGCCTCAGTAAGTCACAAGAGCCCTTCTCCATGACCAGGTCATGGTCACCCTACTGTCATCTGTACTTTGCCTTTATTCCCATCCTGTTAATACTCTTCAGAGACCAGAGATACCTCTAACAATTTTCTGTCTCTAAACAGTCTGCCCCTTTCCTCCCCTGCCTGATCAGCCAGCCTGCATGAGCCTCTGTATTTGTTTCTGGCTTCTCCATGGAACTCAGCCTACAGCCACAAAGCAAACCACGGGGCCAGTGACACAGAAGGCAGAGGGGAGTGAGGAGTGGGAAACACCTAACCTGTTCTCAAGGAAGGTAAGTCCTGCCCTGGGTTAAACTGAGTGCAATAACAGTGACCCCTGAGAGCTCACAGGGCACAAGGCCCCCACTATCAGTGGAAAATCAGTGTTGGTTTTGTTTATGTATTTGCTGCCTGGCTTATCCCAGAATTTATTTGTATTCACCCTAGGATTCTAGAACCATGGTAGAGATGTTCTGTCCTTGAGAAATGTCTCCTGCAGTAGGGGGTGGGGCCCTCCACTGTGCCCTTATCACAGCACAAAGGGCTGAGCCTCTTTCATCAGCTGCTTCTACCTCACAATGGGGAGGGGAGCAGAGTCTGCAAAGCAAGAGCCCGTCCAGATCCCACTCAGATGCCTGTAGGACATGCACTGATGATGCTTACAAAAGGCCTCTTTTCCACTGGTTATCTAGATTCTCCATCAGACAACATCAAGAATCTCAATCAAAATCCCACTATATTTTTGAGAACTTGACAATTGAAATTTATATGGAAATGCAAAAAGCCAAGGTTATCCAACACTCTCATAAAAAGACATTTTCCCTACCAGATATCAGAACTTAGCATGAAAATTATAGTAATTAAGATAGCATAGGAGTGGCGAAAGCATAGACAAGTAGACAAGTGGCACAGAATTGAGACCAGAACGACACTCACAGACATGTGGACACTTTCTTTAAGACTCCTGCAGCAGGCCAGGCGCGGTGGCTCACGCCTGTAATCTCAGCACTTTGGGAGGCCGAGGCGGGCAGATCACGAGGTCAGGAGATCGAATACTAAAAATACAAAAACATTTTCAGCCAGGCGTGGTGGCAGGTGCCTGTAGTCCCAGCTACTCAGAAGGCTGAGGCAGGAGAATGGCGGGAACCCAGGAGGCGGAGCTTGCTGTGAGCCAAGATCTTGCCACTGCACTCCAGCCTGGGTGACAGAGCGAGGCTCTGTCTCAAAAAAATAAATAAATAGATAAAAATAAGACTCCTGCAGCAGACAGAACAGTGGGGACAGGATTGCCTTTTCAACTAAGTGGTGCTGGGTCAGTTGGTTACTCATTTGGAAAAAAAAAAAAAAATCAAGCGAGATTCCCACTTCACACTACACTCAAAAATCAGTTAGGTAGAAGACAGGTCTAATGTGAAACAGTAAAAGCAATAAATATTCTACGACTGCTCTGCCCATGTATGGCTACTGAATACTTGAGATGTGCCAATAAGCGGAACACTTGCATTGGAATGTTAAACAGTAGGAAAAACCAATGTTAAATATCTCAATAATTTTTATATTGAAAGTTTGAAATTATAGTAATTTGTATATACTGAGTTAAATAAAACACTATTAAACTTAGCTTTATTGGATTCCCTTTCCTCTCTCAATGTGGATACTAGATAATATTTAGTCTAGATAATATGTGTCTCACTTCATAATTTTTAGTGGATGGCAGTGATCTAGAAGGTAACACAGAAATATATATATCTTCAGGACATCAAATCAAGAAAAGATGTCATGAATGGCATTTACGAAACAATAACCATAAAGTGAAAGACTAATACATTCGACCGCATTTAAATTTTTGGTCTCAAAAAAACAGCATTAAGAGACTAAAAAGGCAAGCCACAAAGAGAGAAAAGATATTTGTAGCACACATAATTCTCAAAATAATAAACTCCAAGAAACTAATAAATGGAAAACCAGTCAATAGTAAAACACATCGAACACTGTCTCCCAGACACCCGGCGCATCCTGAAGCACACTGTGTCCCGAATGAATGAAGGAACACATGGTAGGGAAGAGCACAGGCTTTAAAGTCAGTGTTTAGGCACTCGCTAAATCCAGGGGGTGGCTAATTTCTCAATGCTAGGCATACTTTGGTTCTTTTAAAGTAAACAGTATTACATTAAGCATCTAGAAGAGTCATTCATAGTAACAAAATGTAAAATGGTGGCTGCCAGGGGCTGGAGGGACAGGAAATGGAGAGTTGTTTAATGTGTGTGAAAGAAAATGTTCTTAGCACTACTCACTTAAGAATGCCTAAGATGGTGAGTTTTATGTGTAGTTTATAACGAACATTTATAAAACTCTCAAGTCACCATGTTAATTAGAATGGAGAGCTACTCCGTCTGAGATACACACAGTTTGGATTCTGGACATCTGCTTTTAAGTAGGGAGAGGTTTCTGACCCCTTACGAAATCTCTTTCAGGGAATGACTGGCCAAGATGAGATTCAATCGTATGTCCACTACCTCCTGGCCTGCCACCTGGCTGTGAGTCCTTTGTGGGTGGTGTCCAGAGGCGGTTCCAGTGACCAGGCAGGTGCTGAGAAGCACAGGCAGGTGAGTTGAGCGATGGAAGGAGGTGGGGTGTGAAATAAGATCCTGAGAGGTGGGAGGGGAGTGGGCAGGGTGGGTGGAGGCAGGGGAATGGGTGACAACACCGAGATCTACTCCCCCTCATGGGACACCTGCCAGGAGACAGCATGTGATGCCACTGCCTAGAGTCGGCAGAAGACCCAGGAGCAGGCAGGCAGCACAAGGGCACCCAGAGTGCTCCTGATCAGACAGAGCAGCATGGAGGCTGCAGTGGGACACCCGAGGGAAAAGGTGACCCCAGATGAGGTTCAGCAGAACCAGATACTGTGGGAACTCCCTAACCAGACCAAGCAGCATGGAGGCCACGGTGAGACTCCTGAGGGAGAAGGCAAACCCAGATAAGGCTCATCAGGACCAGATCTTGTGGGAACTGGAGAGAACAATCCCAGATGACGTCCATTGGGACCAGATCTTGTGGGAAACACAGAGAACAATCCCAGATGACGTCCATCGGAACCAGATCTTGTGGGAACTGGAGAGAACAATCCCAGATGATGTCCATCAGGACCAGATCTTGTGGGAACCGCACTTCAAAGTGCTGCCAACCCACAAACACTGCATGCAGCATCACATGGATGCCCTCTGCAAGGGGGAGGGGATGCTTGCAGGATGGAGGAAATACCAGAGTGGCATGTGGGGCTCATTAAAGGAGAAGTTACCCTCTCACACCCTACCTCCTTCTATAGACTTTAGGAGCGATGTCTTTGGAAGGGGCTCGCCTACATCACATCAGATGTATTAAATATATTAAAACACATCCACGCCTCATGGAACATTTTCACTGTAGAAATGAGAGGTTGAATATCATTTTCTAATTTCGTTTTTGAAACATAACTGTATTTTGCAGGATTGCTATGTGTTGGTTTTGTTGCTATTTTGGTTTCTTTCTAACAAGCTAAAGGTTTCTACTCAGGCTTCTGACCTCATAGACCTTTCGAAAGCTCAGGGTTGTGGAAGCCTCTGGGCCCATGGTGTTCCCCTGATGAGGCAGCCCTGCCCTCCTTTCTCATCACTGTGCACGCTCCATGGGCAGTCACATCCGGGCCTGCCACATCAGCTCCCCCTAGGCTACTGGGCCTTAAATGAAGCTTCAGAACCACGTACAAAACCACCTCCCATCTCCCTTCCCTGGACAACCCACAGGCACCTCACACTCACTAAATGGAAAGCCAGGTTACCCTGTACCTTCTTCCAAAACCTCTGCTACTCTAGACAGTCTTGTGTCTCAGCACAAGGCAACACAGTCATCCTCTCTCCCACATTAGAAGCCCAGGAGTCACCCCCAGTCTCTCCCTCACTCCACACATGTAGGGAGGCACAAGTCCTGTTGATTCCTTCACATTTGTCTCACCTGTTCCTCCCTCAGTGTAAGACTCCACTATGCACGTGGAAGCATCTGCACCTCCACCCACATCATTTCACCCTCCAAGCAGCATCTAAACCTGCCTCTCACCGCCATCCTCACTCCCAAAGCCTCAGCAGGGCCCTGCTCTCTCTTCCCTGGATTAGTCTGATGGGCTTTTCAACTACTCTCTTTCCCTCCTGCCCATCCCCTCCACGGTCCTGCTAGTCAGGGCTATGTCAGTAGGTCAACTAGATCACATCAATCCCCATGTAAGGTTTCTCCATGGCCCTCACAGCTCCTGAGCTTAAATCAATCAGCACACATGGCACCTTTGGGTCTGGCTCTGGTTTCTGCCTGGATTCACCACATACTCCCCTCCACCTTTCCACCTGCAGCTCTATTTATTTATATAAATTATTTTTGAGATGAGGTGTCACTCTGTCACTCAGGCTGGATTGCAGTGGTGTGCAGCGCATTGCAGCCTTGAACTTCTGTCCACTTAAGCCTCTGGAGTAGCTGGCACTCTAGGCACACATCACCAAAACTGGCTATATTTTTCCCAACTCCATCCCCAACTCCTGGCCTCCAGCAATCCTTCCACCTCAACTTCAGCTTCCCAAAGTGGTGGGATTACAGGTGTGAGCCACTGAACCCAGCCAGATATGTGTATATATATATATATTTTAATTATTTGCTTCTTGCTTTTGAGCTTTTGTTTCATTAGTGTATAAAGTCTAGACTGGGTATATAGTTCTGAATTTAAATGCATGCTCTATGACACGGACTGTTCACTTTTTTTCTGAACTGCAGTTTTTCCATCCGAAAAATGGAAATAACAACCCACCACTCCACGAGTCTTTTCAGAATTGAAGATTTGCTTAAAGCATGTGGCTCAGAGGAGGTATACAATAAATAATGTCTATCATCACCCTGTTAGTCTTTACCCAATGATTATGAGTGTTCAATTGTTCTCCTCACCAGATAAGTTAGTTTCACCAATGTATTTCCTTACTGCCTAGTCCCCATGCCTCTGTTTATTGGTGTCATCTCATATCACACAGCAGCTCAGTGATGGTGCTGGCCAATCTTGGTGTGTATTCACATCTGTGTCCTTAGCACTCCATGGCACTAGCTCTACACCTATCTCTGCAGCCTACAACTAATCCAGAAAAAGACCAGTGGGAGTACCTCTGGATCTACCAGATACACTCTGACATCTACCTGAATTCTCCCCTTTAGAATTTTTCACAGGATTCTTACCTACTATATTCCAACAGGCATTTTCTCCAAATAGTCCTTTCTTCTTGCCTTTTAAAATCAGCTGGGTTAGAACAGACACCCAGGCATTATCAGGCCCATGGGACCAAGGAGATGACTGACACAAAAACTGCTGAAGATGGAGCTGACTAGATAGGATGAGAAAACTTTGTCTAGCAGAAAGTGGCTATTGTTTTAGTAGTTTTAAAACTTGCCAAACTCACATGAACAGGATATGAGACTTAAATTGTTTGATCATGATACAATGTGTCATGTGTGTCAAAACATCAAACTGTACCCACCCAGTATACAGAATAATAATGTTTTAATTAAATAATTAAAAAGTTAGTATATTTCAATTACTTTGGAGAACTGAGTGACATTACAAAAAATTAAAAATTTGCAGGACACATTTTAACTTAACTGGCATATGGGATTTAAAACTGAGTACCATAACTTAGGAAGCATGAAAATAAATTCTTTCTGCATGCTAGTGTGAGGTTTTTTTTTCCAGCCATTACGACCATTCAAGAGCAGTGAAACAAACTCATTTTAGAGCCACACACGCAAACTCTCATAATAATTATTCAACAAAGTTTTCAAACGTAATAAACCACACTTAAACACAGTTTTACATGAAAAAGTAAATCAGATACTTTCCTGATACAATATATTAAAAGGCAAATTCACTGACAGCAGGGGCTTTAAAAAGTGACAACATTCTGAGAGTGTCGGCACAGTGCTGTGTTTTGGACACGAAGTGGAATTCACTAAATGACGCCAACATGTTTAAAAGAACCTCTAGCGTAAACTTTTTTAAAATCTCAAATCTAGAAGGCCCTAACGTATGTGCATGTTTCTAAATACAAAGTAAGTTATCGCCAAGGAAATAATGACCAAGAAGCAATAATAAAGAAAAGGGATTTATTTATTTTCCTTTTAGAATTAGTTTAGGAATTTCTCTCTAGTTTAGCTAATTATCTTCAAATCCCAAATACTACATTCTCAAATACCACACTAACACCTACTAAATCACACGGCAAGTTTTTGGTATGCAATAAAATAAATCTTCACTAATCCAAAAGGAAGACAGCTGGGAACTGCATCCAGCAAACTTGCTCCCAATGTATTACTAAATAAGACGCTACAAAGATAAGGAAGCTCCGTAACTCCCTCACCATTTGCCCTGAGGTAATCTTCTTGTGGGCAAAGGATGAACAGAGCACAATGCCATCTCTCTGCTCACCTGACACAAACGCACATCTCATTGCTTCTTCTGCTGTATCATTTCACTAAGCTAGACTAAGGCATAAGTGAAGATTCTTTTACCCTCCTCTCACATGTAAACTGTGTAATCAGAAAAAGGCTAATCAGAGACTCGAAAGAATGCAACCATTTGTCTTGTCTACTTATGACCCGGAAGCCTCCGCCCATGCTTCGAGTTGTTGTCCCACCTTTCTGGACAAAACCAATGTACATCTTACACATATTGATTGATGTCTCACAACTTCCAACAATGTATTAAAGCAAGCTGTACCCCAACCACCTTGGGCACATGTCCTCAGGACCTCCATAGGCTGTGTCACGTCCATAACCCTGGCAAACTAAACTTTCCAAATTCATTGAGACCTGTCTCCGATATTCTGTATTCACAATTGAAAAGCAACTTACAGTGAGAAGTCCTCGGCTTCCTGCTCTACACAGCTAACTTGAGTCTTCTTTGGTGACCCCCGGCGTTCTCATCAGACCTCCCTGGTGGAAGAGCATGTGGGATTATATCATTGACATACACAAGTGTATGTGTTCGCTTTACAGCACAGCATTAAGAAGTCTAAATGAAAAAGGTTTTCTTGTCTTGACAATCGAAAACAAAGAGCCCGAGAATCCAGCAAGTAACTACTCACTAAATGTGTTAAATGCAAAGTGTAAGTAAAATGAGGAGGGTTTTTTTTATAGGTTACTGCTTAGAGTGGAAGTTAGGGGACCTCAGTTCTGGTGATAAAATCAATCCCTCCTTTGGAGGTTGATATTAGGGTGAATTCTGGCAATCATACTTTATTTGACCCTTAAAAATTAGCACTGAATGCATGATTACAGTGGCACAATACAGAACTCTAATATAGTGAATCTAATACAGGAAGAAATTTCTAAATGCCCCTAGAATATCTCAAAATTATTTGCTAAGAAATGCTAAGATCTCGGCAAAATGGCTTTCAAATAGCTAACTGTGATTGGGTTTTTGATATACTTTCCCTGATATATATTTTTTTTTTGTCCTAGGAGTGGGGAGATTGGAGGTAAAGACTGCTTTGCCACACTAATGAATATGGTGTTAAAAGTACAGGTGCTAAAAAATATGTTCTCTAATTAATTATGCTCCTATGTAAGTGAAACAGACATTTGAAGATTTTACTGGACAACCGCTTCTGAAACTAGCTTTAAAGTTAGATTTCTTTATTTATTAGTGTCTCTTTGATACTCATTTCATGATCTTACAGTACACCTCCCCTCCCCCACCTACTCACGGTTCTATAGCTAGAGCAGCAGTACTAGAAAAAGTCTATTCTATCTTTAATTTAAAGAATCCTACTTCCAATTTTGTAGAAAATTAAATTAAAAACCAAAACTAATGTAAGCTATCCATTTGTATATCCTTACCTTGGTCATAAAATTTTGGTCTATATTCTTCACCAAAGCATTCGCACTCCGGAATCTCATTATTTAGGTCGAATTCTTCTGTCACTGTGTCATTTACTTTATACCACTTTCCTTTTCCACAACCCCTAGAACTCAGAGATCAGACAAACACATTAAGGTTAAAAACAAACACCCTCGTCCCCAGCATTTATCTCTATGCAATGTCTACAAATAAAGTAGGTAACCATGATCTTAAACATCTAAGAAAAATGTGGCAATAATTATTTCAATTTCTAAAATAACTTTTCAAATTGAAGGGATAAAGCCAGCTACATTAAGCTTTAAAAATTCAGAATGAAATGAGGTCAAAGAACAAAGTCAACGTGTCCTGTACCATGAAGGTGAGTGTGGATGATAAGGGAGGCAGAGAGAGCAGGGGAGAGGCTGGTGGCCAGTGAGCAAGCACCACCTGCAGAGACCCTCCCAACCTGTCCCTCATAAAAGAATAGCAGGGGCCTGTGTGTGCTGCCCATTGTATATGATGACATGAAGTGCACAGTCTTCTATGAAGGCACTTTTTTTTTTTGTGTGTGTGGGGACCCTCCACCTTCCTGGATCTATACTTCACCCATCTTCACCAATTCCCAAAGAGATATTCTGCCAAACCATTCTAGAAACTGTAAGGCTCCATGTTCAGCATCCAGGGAAACTATGTTAAAGGAAAAAGACCATATTAACATGGATTAGTAACACAGCAGGACTCAATTAAGTTAGACAGAATTCAGAGGATGTGATTTCCTAGTTTAAGGACAGAGTATCTACCTCATCAATTTAATCACAAAATCTAAGAAACGGCAATTCTGGGAAAGCCTAAGTAGCCCCTGGTTTGAGCATTAGGCATTTTCCTTCACAGCAATGACAAGGCTGCACTCTAGAAATGAGTGCTCCTGTATAGAGATCTGCCTGTCCCATGAGCAGCAACTGCTTCGGACAAGGGGTTCCTCATACACTGGGGTCACAGCCTTTCACATGGTGAATGAAACATGAAAACCAAAAAAAAAAAAAAAAAAAAAAAAAAAGAGCGAGGAAATTGTTTTTAGAAATTTCAGGAGGAGAAAAGTTGCCTTTATTTGTTCATCATATTTAGCGGAGCAGCTAATCTCCCAGTCAAATCCAAATCTCATTAGGTCAATTACTCAGATACTGATACTAGGTCAAAACTTAATACAGTTCCTTTCCACTGAAACAGAATTCACAGACACAAGCAAATACAAAGAAAAGATAAATCTAACTAAGAATAAAATCCCACTTGCTACAAAGTAGTTATCCAATTTTTTTTCTGCTTTTTGCTTGTAATTTAAAATTGACCCATCTGACAGAAACTTGTGGCTAGTGACGGAATCTAGTGAATCAGCTGAGATAAGCAACAGTCAAGGTGTGGGAATGAATAGTTGGGAATCTGATCTCTAGTCCTGGCTCACCACTCATCACAGAGTTTCCCAAAAATAGAGTAAAATATTTAGGAATTAATTTGACCAAGAAGAATGGAAGACTTGTATAATGAACACTATAAAGAAGACATGAGTAAATGGAGACACAATCCACGTTCACAGTTTGGAAGACAATATTGTTAAGATGTCAATACTATCCAAAGCAATCTACAGATTTATGCAATTCCCATCAAAATCACAATGACTTTTTACAGAAATAGAAATATCTATTCTAAAATTCATAAGGGATTTCAAGGAACCCCAAATAACCAAAACAATCTTGCAAGAAAAAAAAAGCTGGAAGATTCACAATTCCTGTTTTCAAAACTTTCTACAGTCATAATAACCAAAACAGTGTGACATTGGCATAAAGACAGACATATAGGTGAATGAAATAGAACAGAAAGCCCAAAAATATATACTTACATATATGGTAAAATGATTTTCAACAAGAGTGTCAAGACCATATAATAGGGAAAATGTCATTTTTTAAACACATGGCATTGGGAAAACTAAATATCAACATGAAAAAGAAGAAAATTGGATCCTTACCTAATACCATATACAAAGTTAAAATGGATCAAAGACTTAAATGTAAAACCTAAAATTATGAAACTCTTAGAAGAAAAGATAAGATAAAAACTTCACAACACTGCATTTGGCAATGATTTCTTGAATATGACACCAAAAACACAGGCAACAAAATTTTAAAAATAGACAAACAAGACTTCATGAAAATTGCAAATTTTGTGCATCTAAATACATTATCAACAACGTAAAAGTGCAGCCCACAGAATGGGAGAAAATACTTGCAAATAAAGTGATTAATATCCAGAATATATAAAGAACTTCTAAAACTCAACAACAAACAACAATTTAATTCAAAAATAAGCAAAGGACTTAAAAGGAATATTTCTTCAAAGAAGATAGAAAATGGCCGATAAGTATGAGAAGATATTCATTATCACTAGTCATTAGGGAAATGTGAATCAAAACTGCAATGAGATACCACTCCATACCCATCAGTATGACATCTATAAAATAAAATAAAAATAGAAAATATCAAGTTTTGTCAAGGATGTGGAGAAATTGGAACGCTTTTGCATGGTTAGTGGGAATGTGAAGTGGTACAGCTATTGTAGAAAACCGTATGTTGTTTCCCGAATAAACTAAAAATAGAATTACCATGTGATCCAGCAATTGCACTTCTCAGTATATACTCAAAAGAACTGAAAACAGGGTCTTCAAGAGATTATTTGTACACCCGCATTGATAGCTGTATTACTCCCAATATCCAAAATATGGAAGCAATCCAAGTGTCCATTGACAAATGGATAAGCAAAACGTGGTCTTCACAGATGATGGATCGTCAGTCCTAAAAAGAAAGAAAATCCCATCACATCTACAATATGGATGAAACTTGAAGACATTATGCGGAGTAAAATAAACCAATCACAAAAACAAATGTTTTATGATTCCATTTATATTAGATACTTAAAACATTAGTCAAAATCAGAGACAGAAAGTAGAATGGTGGTTACCATGGGCTGGGGGAGAAGGGAATGGAAAGTTATTGTTTGACGGGTACAGAGTTTCAGTTTTAGAAAATGAAGAGATATATGGAGATAGATGATGGTGATGGCTGTGCAACCTTATACATGTATTTATTACCACTGAATGGGAAACTTAAAATGGCTAAGATAATAAATTTTATGTTATATATATTTTTACCACAATTAAAAAATTGTAGGGGGGGAAAAATGTCCTGGGTACACAGTCTTCACTCTTCTGACAGGAAAAACAAAAACAAAAAACTCGTGTTTGTTGAATATTTTTCTCCTCTGATTACATTTTTTAGCAGAAAATTGAAACATACACTTTTCAAAATAACTAACACCATGCCACTCATTTCCGTAAGCCCCTTACAGTTTTTAACCAGAATACAATATCTTCACTCCACCTAAGATGCCAAGTTGCTCTGCTCTTTTATAATTTATCACTTAAAATTTACAGGAAATGCTTAAGCTTGCTTACTAAATCTGACAGCCAAGCTTCTATGCAATGTTTATATCTGGTACCTAATTCCACTTGCATTAGCAAGGAAGCTTTCGGTGATGACCTAGCAAGACTTGCTTTAAATGGTGCTTTTTTTTTTGGACAAAGCCTTGAAGCAAGGATAAACAGTATATTCTCCACATCTAAGTTTAACACCAGAACAGACATAACCTCACACCTAACACTTGGCAGTAGTTGTGTTTAAATCTGAAAGTAGTCTGTTGCTAAAAGGGTAGTATTTCCCTCTTTAACGTGCTTTGATTTACTGTTGTACTGCATTTCAGACAAAACTCTTAGTACATGATGTTTATCAGGGAGAGGAAGATTAGTAGGGGTTTACCTTGCTTGATGTCTACTCTATTAGGAATATCATTAGTTTCCATTAAGTTTGATTCTCTCAGCTACAGACTAGGACTGAATTGATCACTTTGGGAAATTAAATTTACTCTCACAAGCAAGTAAGGCACTATTTAGTGAATTAGTAATCCAAAGCAATAATGTTAGCCCATAATAGGTTTCAAAATTCATTAGAACAATGAAGTTCTACCCAAGTTGAAATCTGCACAGATACACCTCTCATTTTTCGCCACAGGTGTCTCCTTACTCCCATCCTCATCCGGCGATGGCTTGTATTCTAAACTAAGAGAGAAGCAACCTCAAAATCTAACATCTATTAAACTCTGAGCACTTAATCATAACCTGATACATAGAAAGCTCAGGAAACAAAATGTCAGGCCAGATGCAGTGGTTCATGCCTGTAATCCTAGCACTTTGGGAGGCCGAGGCAGGCAGATCACTAAGTTGGTAGACCAACCTTGCCAACATAGTGAAGACTTGTCTCTACTAAAAATACAAAAAATTAGCCAGGCATGGTGACGTGCATCTGTAATCCCAGCTACTCAGGAGGCTGAAGCAGGAGAATCCCTTGAACCTAGGAGATGGAGGCTGCAGTGAACTGAAATTATGCCACTGAACTCCAGCCTGGGCAACAGAGAAAGAAAAACAAAACAGAAGAGGAGGGGAGGAAAGGAGAGGGCGAGGAGGGGAGGAAAGGAGAGGGCAAGGAGGGGGAGGGAGAAGGGAAAGAGAGGAGAGGAGGGGAGGGGAGGGGAGCAAAGGAGAAGAGAAGACAGTGTCAAATGAATTAGTACAAGTTGCTGTCCCAGACACAGCAAAGGAGGAGGCTGGAGACAAAGGCAGGAATGTTGGAGACAAAATGCATTAAATTGGGTCTCTGCTCTCAAGGAGCTTGTAATCTGAGTCAGATAATGAATCACACATGTAAAAATTAATTTGTGTCATATTTTCTCTACAATCCTCCTCTAGTTCCAAAGAAAGAAAGAGCCTCACATATTTAGAAAACAGAAAGAAAACCACTGAGCCTGGCTACAACATAGCATCGAAGCTGAGGGTAGGAGACAGGGAGCCAATGAAGGGCCACAGATGGTAAAGAGCCTATTCATTCTGAAGTCACAATCCCCCGATAGGGTTTAGGAGGAAATGAAAGCCTGAAAAGTCACTGTAGTTGCCAGTGGAAGAATGACACGAATGGGTGAAAGAGGAAGCAGAGAGACCCTTGAGGAAGCTACTGCCTTACACCAGATAAAAAAAGCAAAAGGCAATGTGGTCTACAAAAACAAAAACAGAGAAAGCCAATGCAAAGGTGATCTATGTTGGAGTTGAAGCTCTGACTGCATTTTCAGATAAATCGGATGGTCAAAGTCAGGAAAATATATCAAGGGTGTTCTGTAAATGTTTAGATGGTAGCTTGTCACCTCTCTCCTTGAACCCCAAATGGCACTTCACAAAAATGGCACCCATGAACTTCATTTGGACAAATCAATTTTGAGATGTTTATTCACTCAAGTGGTGTTTTCAAGTAAGTGGCTGGACATATGAGTTAAAATTCAGTTTAGCGGTCAGGGCTGGAATTACTAGCATCCAGGAGATTTTCACAGCAATGGAACCATTTAAAGAATAAATAAAGACAGAGATGAAGTAATATCTCAGGTCAAAGGGCTGGGACACCCCAACCTTTATGATGCAGGCAGTTTAGGAGGAGCCTACAAAGACGACTGAGGAGAAGAGGGCAGAGAAGCAGCGGGAAACCCGACTGGAAGTCAAGAATGAGAAGACTTTCAAGGAAGGAACTATGTCAGATGCTGCTAAGCTGCCACGGAAGAGGAAGAATAAAACGTCCGGTTTGGAAATATTGAGGATGTGGATAAATCTGACAAGACTGGTTTCTATGCAGTGACAGAAAGAGAAGCTACATGGCAATGTTTGTAATAAAATAGAAAAACACCAAACATCACCCATGTGGCTATGCCACAGATGAGAAAATTCTCAGGCCTTTTGCCTGAGCACAAATTTTGACTGGCTTTGACCATGAATACACAGCCTTTGGCACCTCTCCAGTATCAGTGGAATGTATGCTCAGAAAAGCCAAAAGCAGGGCATGAAACTGCATTATTCAACAAGCCTCTTAGGCATAGGATGCCTACTAGTTCCTCCAATATGCATTATTCATGTTCGATGTTAGCAATTATTAGTCCGGAGACCATGGACTTAAGGGTTTATGAGGGACCATATGAAAAATTATGTGCAAATGCATTTTTCTACTGCAAGAGTCCAAAGCTTTTATCAAATTTTCAAGAGTTCCACGACTCTCTCTCAAAAAATAAAATATTAAGAACTTTGCCCAACACCAACGAATTTCTACAGCTCACCAAACTGAGACAGACTTTCCCTGAGATTAAGCTCCTATGAGACCATCATTTCTCATCATCCAGGGCACCACGTAACATTTGCTCCATAGTCAAGGAAACTCCAAATAGCCCAGAGGTCTAACAAATCACCCACCTATCTCATTGAGCACTCCACGAAGCTTTCAAAGGCTCTGAATCCAGAGAAATGTCACTTCTGGGCATGGAGCTTCAGAGGCTGATAAATGCTAAGTAATCCATTACCTTGTATGAAGACAGAGCAGGGACTGAGTGGGACGCTACAGTGTTTTGCCTAAAGAATTGTAGCTCAAGCACAGAGCACTATTTGACGAGGGTCCTCCTAATTCAATTTCTACAATCAGTTCCCATCAGGAACTCCTGCTCTGGGTAAGATATGATGGCTGTCTTATAAGCGGTACTTGGCATTCTGATTGGGTCAATACTATCTGAAGGGTTTCATTCCACTTTGAATACTTGGGCAAAGGCTGCTAGAAATGTTCAGCAATGATGGTGAATTTGCTTCTTCCAAGAATGTGAAGGGATTTTAGGACATTTGTGCTCTTTAAAGTGCCACAGGTAAAGCATAAATTGACTCTCTATCCATGCAGACCAACAGTGCACTCCTTGCAAGGCACTGTGAATGGATCGGATGTGAAATTTCAACCTCACCTAAAATTCAGGTTTAACTCCTCAGCTGCTGCCACTGTATTTGGTCACTACAGAGTCAGAGCTCACATCCAATCACAAACATGACACTTAAATACTAGTAGAAACATAGCTGGCCATACTGTGAAGTGTCCTTCCTTAGAAGTACTCTCAGTCTTCAATCAAAACACACAAACATACAGCCTCTGAAACTCCATGCCCAGAAGTGACATTTCCCTGAAAGTGGCCAAACTGCCCAGAGTAATTTATAGATTTAATGCTATTTCCATTAAACTGCTCTTCACAGAATTAGAAAAAAGAAAAAAAAAACTCTAAAATTCCTATGGAACCAAAAAAGATCCCATATAGCCAAGACAATCCTAAGCAAAAAGAACAAAGTTGGAGGTATCATGTTATCCAACTTGAAACTATACTACAAGGCCACAGTAACCAAAACAGCATGGTACTGAAGGAAAAGAAACACGCTGTTAGAAACATTTTACTGCTTCACACAAACCTCGACAGATGTACATATGAGCATCTTGTGTACGCTGCTATTTTAGAATACTCCGTGTGTGTGAACATGGCTACAATTCTACAGATACTCAGCTTCAATACTGTCTTGCTTGTGTAACTATGAACAAATCATCTATTTAAAACTGATTATGAAAAACTGGCCTAGCAATACCAGGATCTCTACAACAAGTAAGTACAACATATTATACATGGAATACTCTCAAAATCACTGCCATATTATAAGCTACTATCACATTATTATGAAATTCTGAAATAGAACATACATGTATTTTGGAGACAGGGTGTCGCTCTGTCACCCAAGCTGGAGTGCAGTGGCACAATCGCTACTCACTTCAGACCTGAACTCCTGGGCTCAAACAATCCTCCTGCCTCAGCCACCTGAGTAGCTTGGGCTACGGGTACCTGCAACTATGCCTGGCTAATTTTTAGATTTTGTGTAGAGATGAGGTCTCAGTGTGTTGTCCAGGCTGGAGCATATTTCTAAAATACCAAGTATGTTAGCAATTTTATGGAATGTAATTTGAGAATAACTTTGGAGTTCAATAATCACATTAGGTCAAGTCTATCTGTAATACAGGCAGTTTATTACAACAGAAGATTTATTAAAATGTGTGAGTATGAACAACACATCTATATAGATTTCAGAAGCTACTAAATTGCCTCTAGTTATGGCTAGTTTTAGCCAATTCTGAAAGCAATTAAAAAGCATAAAACAATTTTCAGGCAAGACATATATTATCTGTCATACCAAACAGGACAGATGAAGGAAATTCCTCCAGGGAGGCCAGGTTGCACAGGCAGCTGCTGGAAGACAGCATTCACATATGAAGTCACGCCAGCATCTCCAGCCCCTACACACTGAACTGAACATACTGTATCCACTGGTGGAAGGTACTGGGAAAGAGAGGAATAGAGGCCAGGCGCGGTGGCTCAAGCCTGTAATCCCAGCACCATGGGAGGCCAAGGCGGGCGGATCACGAGGTCAGGAGATTGAGATCATCCTGGCTAACATGGTGAAACCCCGTCTCTACTAAAAAAAGTACAAAAAATTAGCTGGGCCTGGTGGTGGGTGCCTGTAGTCCCAGCTACTTGGGAGGCTGAGGCAGGAGAATGGCGTGAACCCGGGAGGTGGAGCTTGCAGTGAGCAGAGACCGTGCGCCAATGCACTCCAGCCTGGGTGACTGAGCGAGACTCTGTCTCAAAAAAAAAAAAAAAAAAAAAAAAAAGAGAGGAATAGAAACAGTAGAAGAACAGAATTAAGATCTCCACTACAGGTGAAATAGGAAATTAAAGGAAATTAAAAAGTGTATAAATCATAAATTCAGCAGAAACTCAGTTACATGTTGAAACCAACCCCCTGAGAGAGACAGCTAAAGTCTTTCAAAAATTAACTGCCTGTTTTTCTGTAGTTACTGAACCTTATCTCTCCTCCCTTCCCAGGCATTCCGTGAGGACCCTGTTTCCCTTGCTATACAGTTACAAGGTCACAAGACAGATAAGCCTCAGTCGCAAAACATGTTTTCCTTGGAAAAACAAGAAATGATGTAATGCATGCCTCAATTGATTAACTGCCTTTGTTTCTTGCTTCTTTAGCGCACTTCCCCCTGCATGTATCTCCCGCCACGAAACACTTAAAAGGGAGCGTGGCTCTTTGTTCGGGGCTCAGTCTTTTGGATGTTAATCCTACTGGGCTGGTGCACCTAAACAAATATCCTCCTGAACCCCATCAGTCTCTCTGATTCCTTAAAATTCCCACAACACAGGCATATTGTCACTGTAGTTCTATGGGATGTTTTTCTACAGAACTAAAAAACAAACCAACGGAAAAATCAAGTGGAAAGCATATCCACAGCAAATGAAAGTAGGTAGTTCTTGTCCTAACATTTAATATGAGACAATTAGTTTATGGGTAAATATCACTTTAAGTAAATTGTACACATGAAAATACACTTGGATTCCCAATGTTTTAGGAGTAGGATATTTATTTTTACCAAATCCATCATGATTTATTTTGGTAACAAGCTCTCCCAGTATATTAGTTTGATTATAGTAAACTGTAGTGTGAAATAGTTTTCTAGATAGAGAAACGGTGGCTCAGGACCATTTCTTGCTTGTCAGTATATGGAAAGGGTGACTGTCCCACGGTGCTACGCCACCCACTCCTGCTGGGTGCACCAGAATAAAGACATAAAATACAGCCTCTTGCATAGGGTTTTCAAGATCTGATGCCTACAGTGGGATCATCTGTAGTCCAACTGAGAGATGCTGAAGTTCTCTGGAAAAGGTCACATTTATTTGTTCCTCCAGAAACAACCGAAACAACAGGGTTTGCAGAGCTTCTGGGTTACTGAACACAAGGAGGTGCTAGGAGGGTGCTGTGCCCGACAGAGGGCATGGAAGCTCTGTGTCCCTCCCCACATACCTTGCCTTATGCATCTTTATTTTCTTTTTTATCAAGACAGGATCTGGCTCTGTTGTGCAGACTAGAGTGCAATGGCAAAATTTCAGCTCATGCAACCTAAGCCTCCCCAGCTCCAGGTATCCTCTCACCTCAGCCTCCCCAGTAGCTGGAACTACAGGTGCACACTACTGTGCCCAGTAATTAAAAAAAAATTGTAAAGACAGGGTTTCACCATGTTGCCCAGGCCGGTCTCAAACTCCTGAGGTAAGGCCCACCTCAGACTCCCAAAGTGCTGGGATTACAGGCATGAGCAACTGCATCCAGCATGTACATCTCTTTCATTGGCTGTTTCTGAGATATATCCTTTATCATGAACCAGTAATAGGAAATGAACTGGCCAGATGCGGTAACTCACATCTGTAATCCCAGCACTTTGGGAGGCTGAGGTGGGAGGATCGCTTGAGCCCAGGAATCTAAGGCCAACTTGGGCAACACAAAAAGACCCCATCTCTACAAAAAAATAAATTAGCCAGATGTGTTGGTGCAAGCATACAGTCTCAGCTACTAAGGAGGCTGAGGCAGGAGGACCACTTGAACCCAGGCAGTCAAGGCTGCAGTGAGCTATGATTGCCCCACTGCATACCAACCTGAGCAACAAAATGAGACTCTGTCCCTCAGAAAAAAGAAAATAAACTGTTTTATGAGTTCCGTAAGCTGTTATAGCAAATGATGAAACCCAAAAAGGGAGTCATGGGAACCCCTGATTTGTAACTGGTTGGTCAAAAGTACAGGTGACAACCCAGGACTTGCCATTAGCATCTGAAGTGAGGGTGGTCTCGTGGGACTGAGCCCCTGACCGGTGCGGTCTGCACTAACTCCAGGTAGCATCAGAAGAAAAATGGGAGATACCCAGTTAATATCCAGAGCATTGGAGAATTTTGTGTAGAAACTCCACACTCACATTCAGTCAGAAGTGTGCGAGCAGACAGAAATACAGGCTTTTCTTTTACCTGTCTATGTGCTTAACTGCAAAGTAGAGACAACACATGGTGCTCATGAACAAAGCATGCATTAAAGTCAGACCAGATCCAACATTTGACTCAGTCTTAGTATCCATGTGACCTTGGGCAAATCACTCTTCACTCCCAAGTCTTCATCACTTCATTCATACAATGGGGCTAACTGTGATACCTACCTGTGTTTTTGAGGATTAGTGAAATATTACACTTGGTGTTATTGTGATTATCATAACTATTTCAAACTATTTAACAAGGACAGCGATGGATGATAACATCAAAAGATTAGAAACTGTAATGAGGTTTAGTGAGAAATTCCATACAAGTAAATTAATCTCTCTGCAAAGCATTCCTGCCACACTTAATTCACCATTCCCTGAACAAAATGTGCCACCTTGATTGTCCAGGTCTTTCTAGTGCTGGTTTCCTTGCCTGGGCAGCTCACTCCATCCCAATCCATTCCCCACCCTCTACCACCACTTTCTCTCCCCACTCTCACACAACTCTTCCTCATCTTTCAGGACTCAGCTTCAATGTCCCCTTATCTGGAAGCTTCTCTCACCCTCCAGAAGAGCTTCCCGTTGCATTTGATGCATGCACTATTATTTGACCATTTTTGAGTTGTTGTCCAAGTCTTTTAATACCTGAATAACATGCTGTCCAGTCAGTCTCTCTTCCTGGGCTCTGAAGTATTTCGTAGTTGATCCAGCTAGAGGGACAAAAACACATTCTTAAAAAAAAAAAAAGGAATGACACAAACATCAGTACTTAAAAGCTTTTACTGGTATGTAAAAATGAAACAAAATTCAAAGGCTTCTGGGGAACACTTCAAAGGGAAAGAACTACTTAGAATGTCATAGAGGGTTAATTTTTATTTTATTTTAGTTTTTGAGACAGAGTCTCATTTTGTCACCTAGGCTGGAGTGCAATGGTGCAATCAGGGCTCACTGCAGCCTCGATCTTCTGGGCTCAAGTAATCTCACCTAATTTTTCTTTGGTTTAGGAAACTCAGTCTTGGTTGAGTGAGGTGGCTTATCCCTGTAATTTCAGCACTTTGGGAGGCTGAGAAGTGTTGTATTTCTCCTCACACAGGGCACCAGCTGAGGTAAGGCTCCTCATCAGAAGGTATTAGCTGTGGGGTTCTGCCCACAGACCCAGATCCAAACGACAGATGGATAAAACGTACACCAACACACAGATATTCTGTTGTGCCAGTCCAGCTGAGTGTCTGACCGCCTGTACACCAAGAGAGGTTTGTCACTGTGGCTGGCCTTGAGCAGCTCACACTCTAGACATTTTATTTAGTATACAATTAACAACAGAAGCTCTGAATCAACACACTTGTGAATAATTAACATGGTTAAGAGAATAGTTCTAAGAACGATTACAGCTCAGGTACAGTGGTTTAAAGTAAATACCATCGGGGGCAATCTCTGGGGTCGCCCTCCCCCTGAGAGGGCTATTTGGCTCAAAGGTTAGTTAATGGAGGTAGGGTAAACAGCCTTAACTGGGGAAGCCTCTACCATCCCTAGTATTTACTCTATGACCTAATGCTCTAAGGTAAGAACTGGCTGCCTTCAGCCTGTTCAATTATTACAAGCTAGGTAACCTTTCGGCCTTCCTAAAGGTTTGTGACTATTTCCTCTAACTTTCCCTAATATTCTCCTTTAATATTTCTGCCGCCATCCTGAGTGAATCCCAACAGAGAAAGGTGGATTGCTCGAAGCCAGCAACTTCAGATCAGCCTGGGCAACATATTAACACTGTCTCTACCCAAAAAACCAGAGTGAATTTGTGGAAGACAATTTTTCCACAGACTGGGGGTGGAGGGAATGGTTTCAGGATGATTCAAGTGCATTACCTATATCGTACACTTTATTTCTATTATTATTACATTGTAATATATAATGAAATAATTATAGATCTCATCATAATGTATCATCAGTGGGATCCCTGAGCTTGTTCTCCTGCAACTAGACTGTCCCATCTGGGGGGGTGATGGGAGACAGTGACAGATCATCAGGCATTAGATTCTCAAAAACACTGTGCAACCTAGCTTCCTTGCATGCGCAGGGCACTATAGGCTCCGCACTCCTGTGAGAATCTAATGTCCCTGATGATCTGACAGGACATGGAGCTCAGGTGGTCATGTGAGTGATGGCGAGGGGCTGTAAATACAGATGAAGTTTCCCCTCACTCACCTGCTGCTCACCTCCAGCTCTGTGGCCCTGTGGTTGGAGACTCCTGCTCAAGTTCACTTGAAAGGATCCATCCCATGCCATTCTTCGGAGTCATCTTTACTGCTGCAGTGGTCAAGTGTAGCACCCTTTAGCTCCCAGGGAATGTGCCTCAGCTGGCATTTCATCACAATCAACACGTGGTAGCTTGAGTCACTGTGAGGTCACTTCCTGGAAATCACCAGCATTCCATATCCCGCTGGGAAGGAGCTGGGCACTGCTCCTTGGATAACCAAACCTAGGCCCAAATTCAATCAGGAGACATAAACCTCTGAAATGTTTATACTGCAATGGGTGCAGTGGCTCACACCTGAAATCCCAGCACTTTGGGAGGCCAAGGTGGGTGGATAACTTTGAGCTTAGGAGTCTGAGACTGGCCTGGAAAACACAGCAAATCACCCCCATCCCGTCTCTACAAAAAACACAAGAAGTAGCTGGGCATGGTGGGACATACCTGTAATCCCAGCTACCCAGGAGGCTGACGCAGGAGAATTGCTTGAGCCTGGGAAGTGGAGGTTGCAGTGAGCCGGGACTGTGCCACTGCACTCCAGCCTGGGTAATAGAGTGAGACCCGGTCTCAAAAATAATTAATTAAATAAATACATATATACATATATATATATGTAAAATTTAATATAAAGAAATGTTAATTGTAACAGGGGATCAGCATGATGAGGGACACCATAGCATAAATAAAGACAACTCTAGAGAATATACAACTAGCAGAGGCCAGGCACGGTGACTCAGGCCTATAATCCCAGCAATTTTGGAAGCCAAAGCAGGAGGATCAATTGGTACCAGGAGTTGGAGACCAGCTTGGGTAACATGGTGACACCCTGTGTCTACCAAAAAAAGAAAAAAATTTAGCCAGGAATGGTGGTGGTGCACAACTGTAGTACCAGCTACTTGGGAGTCTGGGTGGGAGGATGCCTTGAGCCTGGGAACTCTAGGCTGCAGTGAGCCAAGATCATGTCACTGCACTCCAGTGATGGTGACAGAGCGAGACCCTGTCTTAGAAAAAAAGAAAGTGTTAATCTAATCCCCCTATGGGAATTCTCTTCTCCTGCCCTCTCTGGAACCTCACTTGTCAGTTCTTCCTCAAACTTCCCTGTATCTTTAACATGTCCCCCACCAATCACTTCGGTCACTGTGGTGGCCAAAGTAATGCCCCCTACCAATTGCTCAAGTCCTGTGTTACACAGCGCAGTTACAGAGGAAGGGGGATATTAAGAGTGCAGATGGAATTAGTGTTGCTAATCAGCTGTCCTTGAAACAAGATTATCCTGGAGTATCTGGGTGAGCCCATGTAATTACAAGGGTTCTTTAAATACGGAAGAGGGAGGCAGGAAGCTAAGAACCAGAGAGGGTGGGCACAACGGCTCATGTTTGTAATATCAATACTTTGGGAGCCCCAGGCAGGAAATCCCTTGAGTGCAGGAGTTCAAAGCAAGTCCTGGCAACACAGCCAGGCCCCATCTCTACCAAAAATTTCAAAATTCACTGAGTGTCATGGCGCTTACCTGTAGTCCCAGATACTCGAAAGGCGGAGGAAGGATTGCTAGCCTGGGGGTTTGAGGCTACAAAGAGCCGTGATTGCCCCACTGAACTCCATCCTGGGTGACAGAGCAAGATCTTGTTTCTGAATGTAAATGACAAGTCAATGGGTGCAGCACACCAACATGGCACCTGTATACATATGTAACAAACCTGCATGTTGTGCACATGTACCCTAGAACATAAAGTGTGTGTGTGTATGTATATTGTGTGTGTGTGTATATATACACACACACACACACACACATACATAAAGGACATTGGAATCAGGGCTTTCTCCATCCTAAGGTTCCCACACGGCATCTCTCTCTGCAAATGAGTAAACATACTCCAACTCTCTGCAGAGTGGAGCAGCAGGAAAACACACTCACCTCATTTCCGTGCTGCTTGAGAGGCCTGGACAGCCCAATAACCAACTCCTTCCTAATGAAGAAACCTGGAAATGGCTGGACTTGAGCTAAGGAGAATTTAGTTCCTTCTTTTGGTTCTCAATAGGCAGGGTGGGGGCCAGGCACGGTGGCTCATACTTGTAATCTTTGCATTTTGGGAGGCCTAGGGGAGAGGATCACATGAGGCCAAGTGTTCAAGACCAGCCTGGGCAACACAGCAAGAACCGGATGGCATGCACCTGTGGTCCGCAGTACTTGGTAGGATGAGGTGAGAGGACTGATCATTTGATCCCAGGAGTTTCAGGCTGCAGTGACCCATGATCGCACCATTGCACTCTGGCCTGTGTGACACAGCCAGATCATGTATCAAAAAGTGAGAGAGAGACAGAGAGAGACAGAGAGAGACACAGAGAGAGAGAGAGAGAGAGAGAGAGAGAAACTATAGGCAGGCACTAGCACATTCAGCTAATTTTTAAATATTCTGTAGAGACAAGGTCTTGCTAGGTGGCCTATGCTGGTCTAAAACTCCTGGCATCAAGAGATCCCCCTGCCTCAGCCTCCCAATGCCCTGGGATTATATTTTTTGTTTACTATTATTGAAGACACTTGTTCTTATACTGCTTGAAGGTATAAAAGGAAAAGAAATACAGATAATAACAAATGTTAGTGAAGGCCAGGCACAGGGGCTCAGCTTGTAATTCCAGAACTTTGGGAGGCTAAGGTGACCAGACCATTGAGGCTAGGAGCATGAAACCAGCCCGGGCAACATGGTAAAACCCCATCACTACAAAAAATATATAAAAATTAGCCAGGCATGGTGCTGTGTATCTGTAATTCCCAGCTACTCAGGAGGCTGAGATGAGAGGATCACTTGTGCCTGGGAGGTCAAGGCTGCAGAGAACTGTAATGACATTACTGCACTCCAGCCTGAGACAGAGCAATCCTCTGTCTAGAAAAAACATAATGTCAGAGAAGATGCAGAGGAATTGGAGCCACATACATTACTGGTGGGAACATAAAATGGCATAACCACACTGGGAATTTCTTTTCTTGTTATTTTAATTTCATTTTTTTTTTTTTAATCAAGACAGGGTCTCCCTATCTTGCCTAGGCTAGTCTTGAACTTGTGGGCTCAAGTCATCCTCCCAAATGAGCCTCCTAAGTAGCCGGGATTACAGGTGTGAGCCATCACACCTAACTGGTCTAACCACTTTAGAAAACATCTGGCAGTTTCTCAAAAGCCTAAACGTGCAGTCATCACATAATGCAACAATTTAACTCCTAGGCATGTATCTCAGAGGAAAAAAATATATATGTCCATACAAAATTCTGTATAGGAATCTTCATAACAGCATTATTCATAATGGCCAGTACACGAAAACAACCCAAATGTCCACCATTGATGAATGAATAAACAAAACGCAGTGTGTCTACCATGGAATTTATTCAGCTGTAGAATGAATGAACTACTGATAAAAGCCACAACATGAAGGAACTTTGAAAACATTGAACTAAGAAGGAAAAAAAGCCAGCCACAAAAGATCACGTATTGTACAATTTCTATTTGTCCAGATTAGGCAAATACACAGTGACAGAAAACCAATCAATGGTTGCCTAAGGCTGAGAGCAAAGGCAGGTGGTAGGGAGTAGGAATCAGTGGCTAAGGAGTGTAGATTTCTCTACAGGGTAATGAAAGGTTCTAAAAGTGACTGTGGTGATCGGTGCACAGCTCTGTGAATACTCTTAAAACCCACTGAATTGCAGATTTCAGCAAATAAATTGCATGACACATGAGTTATATTTTTATAAAGCTGTTATTTAAAAAATAATAATAAGGGGCTGGGCACAGGTAGTCACACCCGCCTGTAATCCCTGCACGATGGGAGGGTAAGGCAGGAGGATCACTTGAGGTTGGGAGTTTGAGATCAGGTTGAGCAATCTAGCGAAATCCTGCCTCTACAAAAAATAAAAATAAAAAAAATTCAGCTGGTCATGGTGGCACATGTCTGTATTCCCAGCTACTTGGGAGACCGAGGTGGGAGGATTGCTCGAGCCCAGGAGTTTGAGGCTGCAATAAGTCATGATTATGTCACCATATTGCAGCCTGGGCGACAGAGCAAGACCCTGTCTGTACAAAGGAAAGAAACGTGCTGTGCATGGTGGCTCATGCCTGTAATCTCAGCACTTTGGGAAGCTGAGGCAGGTGAATCATCTGAGGTCAGGAGTTTGAGAACAGCCTGGCCAACATGGTGAAACCCTTTCTCTACTAAAAATTACAAAAATTACCCGGCTGTGGTGGTGGATTATTGTAATCCCAGCTACTCAAGAGGGCTGAGGCAGGAGAATGGCTTGAACCCAGGAGGTGGAGGTTGCAGTGATTCCAGACCATGCTACTGCACTCCAGCCTGGGTAACAAGAGCAACACTTCATCTCAAAATAAATAAATAAATAAAAATTAAAAAGAAAAGAAATGCAAGTTTTTATCACTTTGTGAGCGTAGCCAAGTTTGAGAAGGAATAGACAAGAATAAAAGAACACTGAATAATGAGGGTGAGTGGCTGGTTAGTCTCAGTTGCTAGCCAAGTGGGTTCTGAAAAATTCATTAGTAAAGTTACAGCTCCGGGACAGTCATGCAGTCAAACAATGAATGCTAAATTCATTACAAATGGCCTTGGTCTTTCTTCACATGCCTTCTAGTGAAAAATTCCTATGTGCCAAAACAGCAAGTTTGCAATGATAGCAGCTGTTTATTATAAAGACTACAATAAAGAAATGGCATCTTCTTCAAGAACAACATAATGTCGTGTGATAAAGAAGCTCTAATTTTGCCTCTGTTCAAGCATTGATCTGATTTAGCCAATATGACACCAATTTTGGATAAAGTGCAAACAACACAATTTCATTTTTCATTAATCAAAACTGATTAGGTAGTGTAATATCGACTCTGATTTTATTAAAAATTGTTAAGTGCCTGGCACAGTGGCTCACTCCTATAAAACTAGCACTTTGGGAGGCCAAAGTGGGTGGACCATTTGAGGTCAGGGATTCGAGACTAGCCTGGCCAATGTGGTAAAACCCCGTATCTACCAAAATACAAAGAAGTAGCTGGGAGTGGTGGCACGTGTTTGTAATCCCAGCTACTCAGGAGGCTGATGGAGGAGAATCGCAGGAACCTGGGAGGTGGAGGTTGCAGTGAGACAAGATTGTACTCCAGCCTGGGTGACAAAGTGAGACTCTGTCTCAAAACAAACAAACAAAAAAAATTGATCCGATAAAAAATATGAAATGATGGAACCAATTAGATGTTAAAACTTGTCCCAAAAAGAATTCCAAAACCCACATGTATCTGAGACCATCAAGACCATTACTACTATATTTAAAAATAAACTGATTATACAGTCAACAATAATTGGGCAGCAGTCTTCTCATCCACAGCCACACAAACCCAATCATGTGGCTATGCAGTTGAAAGGCCTGCATAGCCTAGATGGGACTGGTCTGACTTGAGATTTCATTTTATTTGTATTTGTATTTTGAGACAGGGTTCTGCTCCATCACCCAGGCTGGAGTGCAGTGGTGTAATTATGGCTCACTACAGCCTTGACCAACTGACATCAAGAGATCCTTCTGCCTAAGCCTCCCTAATACCTGGGAATGCAGGCAGGTTCCACCATGCCAGGCTATTTTTTTTAAATTTTTGTAGAAAGAGAAGTCTTGCTATGTTGCCCAAGCTGGCCTCAAACTCCTAGCCTCAAAAGTTATCTGCCCACTTCAGCCTTCTGAGTAACTGAAACCACATGCATACACCACCATGCCTGGCTACATTTATTTTACTAAATTTCTTTCTTTTATTTTTGTAGAGAGGAGGTCTTGCTATGTTGCCAAGGCTGCTGACTCTTGGCCTTAAAAGCCACTCCCATCTCTGCCTCTCAAACTGTTGGAACTACAGGTGTGAGCCACTGCACTTGGCCTGACTTGAGATTTCTTTCATCTAGCATCCTTTACTTGGTAGGATTGGGAAAGGCAGTAGTGTTTTTTTTTAATTACTTAATAATTCAATTTGAATCAAACTCAACCATGACCCCTGCCTTCTCTTACACCCCACGTCCAGTCTCTCAGGAAATCCTGTTGATAGTCTTCAACATGTATCCAGGTTCTGACCATCTCTCACCGCCACCAGGACCCTGGTCAGGACCACTATCATCTCCCACCTGGATGTTGTGACAGCTTGGCCTCCCTGCTTCTACCAAAACCTCCCTGTAGTCTTTCCCAAATCAGCAGCCAGGGGGTGCTTTTAAATAGAGAGACAGATCATGTCAACTCTCTGCTCAGAACCTTCCTGCAGTTCCCATCTCAGTCACAGTAAAAGTCAACGCCCCAGCAATAACCTCCCAGGGCTGACACAACCTGTAGTGATCTCAGCCCAACACCTCCCTGGCCTCCTCCCCTGCTTCTCTTCCTCCCTCTCTCTGCTGCACTGGACCCCATCCTGAGCCTTAGACACACCAAGGAGTTCCCTCCTAACATCTTCATTCTGTTGCTTCTGCCTGCAATGCTCTTCCCTAAGCACCTTGGCCAGCTCCTTTCCCTCCTTCAAGCCTTTGTTCAGTTTTCACTTATGAGGACAACCCTGAACACTCTATTTAATATTGCCGTCTGTCCCCATTCCCACCATGCTCACTCATTTCTTTTCTTTTCTCTCCTTTTTTTTTTTTTAAGACAAGAACCCCCTCTGTCAACCAGGTTAGAGTGAAGTGGTGCAATCACAGCTCACTGCAACTTTGAACTCACATGCTCAAGCAATCCTCCTGCCTCAGCCTCCTTAGTAGCTAAAACTACAGGTGTGTGCTACCATGACTGTTTTTATGTTTGTTTGTTTTTTTGTTTTTAGACAGGGTCTCACCATGTTGTACAGACCGGTTTTGAACTCCTGGGCTCAACTGATCCTCCCACTTCAGCCTCCTAAAATGCTGGGATCGCAGGCATTAGCCACTGTGCCTGGCTTTGTGTTCATTTCTTCTTGCTTCTTTTACACACTACCCTACATTGAGTGGCTTGTAACATCACAAGTCCACTATCTGACGGTTCTGAAGCTCAGAAATCCAAAATAGGCATAACAAGGCTAAAGTCAAGGCGTCAGCAGGGCTGCATTCCTCCTGGAGGGCCTAGAGAGAACGTGTTCCCTTGCCTTTTCCAGCTTCACGAAGCCACCCACATTCCTTGGCTCATGGCTCCTAACTCTATCTTCAAAGCAAGAAGCGGAGCATCTCACCTCTGCTTCCATTATCACATCTCCTCCAATTCTGACTCTTCTACCTCCCTCTTGCTATCATAAAGACCCTTGTGATTTCTTGGCATGGTAGCTCACATCTGTAATCCCAACACTCTGGAACGCCAAGGTGGGAGGAACGCTAGAGGCCTGGAGTTCAAGACCAGCCTGGGCAACATAGTGAGACTCCACCTCTACAGAAATGGTAGTAAAAATGACTTTAGCCAGTCATTGTGATGTGCACAGGCAGTCCCAGCTACATGAGAGGCTGAGATGAGAGAATTGCTTTAGCCCAGGAGTTTGAGATCAGTCTAGGCCACATAACAAGACTGCATCTTTATAAAAAATACAAACATGATCTGGGCGTAGGTGGCATGCACCTGTAGTCCTGGCTACTCAGGAAGCTAAGGTAGGAGGATTGCTTGAGCCCAGGAGTTTGAGGCTGCAGTGAGCTATGATCACATCACTGCACTCCAGCCTGGGTGATAGAGTGAGACTCTGTCTCAAAAACAGAAAACAAATGAAGAGGAAGACACATTTGGTCTCTGCCCCTGGTCCTGGCACAGAGCTTCTAAAGCTCTTATGAAGTCCTCAATGATAGAAGTGATAGGAGCATCTTTTGTTTTAATATTTGGTCTTAGTCCTAGGTTTCTAGCACAAGATCTTCCTGTAGATCACCCTACCCCCTACTTCCTACCCCATCCCCCACAAAACAACCCAATTCTTCTCCATAATGGAGCTATATTACAAAAAGTTGTACTCATTTATATTTTGAATTTCATTCATTAAAATTTTGTGGAAATTTGTTTTATCTCGTTACACCTGCATGCTATTCTTGGTTTTGTCTCTTAGTCTTTGAAGCCTAAAATATTTAGCATCTGGCCCTTTAATGTGTTAACCCTTAGACTAAAGGAACTGGGAGCACTTTAGACTGGAAGAAAGAACACAATATGGCAACTGCCCTCAAATGTTTGCTGGATTCAATAGGGAGCTGGATCCATCCATCACCAGGTCATATTTACTACAGAACACTCCCCTACCTATGAAGAAAGAGGCAGTTCTGTCTCTACAAAAACAAACAAACAAAAGTAAGCCATGCAGGGTAGTGTGCGCCTATAGGTCCAGTGACTCCGGAGGCTGATATGGGAGGACTGTTTGAGCTCAGGAGCTTGAGATTACAGTAAGCTATGATTGTGTCACTGCACTCCAGCCTGAGCAACACAGCAAGACTCTGTCTCTAAAAAGAAAGAGAACAGACACTCTATGGAATGGGATAAAATATTTAGAAATCATATAGCTAACCAGAGTTTATTATTTAAACTTTAAAACAGGCAAAATACTTGAATAGTAGGCCAAGCATGGTGGCTCACACCTGTAATTCCAGCACTTTGGGAGGCCGAGGCAGGTGGATCACGAGGTCAAGAGATCGAGGCTATTCCTGGCCAGCATAGTGAAACTGTCTCTACCAAAAATACAAAAATTAGCTGGGCGTGGTGGTGCGTACCGGTAGTCCCAGTTCTCCTCGGGAGGCTGAGGCATGAGAATCACTTGAACCCAGGAGGTGGAGGCTGCAGTGAGCCGAGATCACGCAATTGCACTTCAGTCAGGTGACAGAGCAAAACTCCATCTCAAAAAAAAAAAAAAAAAAGACTTAAATAGTAATTCCACCAAAGATATACAAATGGCCAATAATCATATAAGAAAATGTTCAAAATCATTCATTATTAGGGGAAGAAAATCAATCCTAAAATGAGATATCACATCATACCTGCTAGGATGGCTATAATAATAATTAAAAGATAACAAGTGCTGGTTCGAAGAAGTGGAGGAATTAGAACGCTTGAATATTCTTGGTAGGAAAGTAAAACGGTACAGTCACTGTGAAAGTCTGGAAGTTTCTCAAAAAGTTAAACACAGAATTACCGTATGACTAAGCTATTCCACTCCCAGGTGTATACCCAAAAGAACTGCAAAAATGAACTCAGAAACATGCTGAGTGCTAACGTGCAACTGCTGATGCTGGCTGGAGACAAGAGAAGAAAGGGAAGCCTGAGGACAGTATTCACTGCAGCATTAATCACAATTACCAAAAGGTGGACACACCCCAGGTGTCCATCCATAGATGAAGGGATAAACAAAATGCGACATACACGTGCAATGGAATATTACTCAACCATGAAAAAGAATGAAGTTCTGATCAATGCTATCAGACATATTGTTAGAACCTGGCTGAACCTCGAAAGTATTAGGCTAAGTGAAGTAAGCCACACGTAAAAGGGCAAGTATTGCATGATTCCTTTTATGTGAGGTACCCAAATAAGCAAATTTGCAGAAACGCAAATTAGATTAAGAAGTTACCAGGGTGTCAGGGAGGAAAGAATGGAAAGTTATTGCTTATTGGGTACAGAATTTCTCTTTGGGATGATGGAAAATTCTGGAAATACATAGTGATGATGCTTGTAAACCTTGTGAATGTAATTAAATGCCACTGAATTTTACACATTTTAAGTTAATCCTTTCTAAAAACCAAAGAGAAATGGAATGGCATTTATTACCTATCAGTTGTGCTAGATACATTATAGCCATTATCTCACTAAGCTCCATGAATGTCTGTGAGGTAGGAGCTCAGAACGGTCAAGTATCTTTCTCAAAGTCTCACAGCTAGGAACGCGCAGTACATGTTTTCACTAGACAATGGGTACTTTCCACATAAGGGTCAAGGATCATCTGCCAGGACTATTTAATACAAAGGAGATTTTCACATTACAAAGCAGATTCTTAATACAACCAACAATACTAGTAACATGCAGTTTGCATACATTATCTCCCGAATTCTCACAAATAGGAAAGAAAGAACTTAAGACATCAGAGAGCTACTACTTAGGATTCAGAATGCAAGCTGCCCCAATATACATCCTCTGTCCTTAAAGACCTGAGCTGCAAACATGGAAAAGATTGAAAAACACTGCCTTCAGGTGTGAATAAAAATATATTACATCTTAGTAAGAATGCAGGGAAGCAGATGCTTATCTATTTTGTCTTATCTACTGATAACTAAATTCAGAAATTGTGATAAAATACAAATGTTATAAATATATTTCCTCTTAATTTTTGAAGAGCAATGATTACAGTCTGAAAAACTGTCATTAAGCGATTAGTATTCAAAGTGCCATACTGAGGCCAAATCTTTTTGGCTTTCAATATCTAGCTTTATTATGTCACAATGACATTCAGATTCTTTTCCACTTACATTGTAAAACTGCACATGAACTCAAAACTCTAGGTAAATCTATAAACATATACCTATGAATCAACCTTCAGTTCATTAAAAAATATACTTTCTCTACACACACTTTCTTTCCCTTTCTAATGTGCATTATCTTATATAATCCTCAAAGCAATCTCTTGAGCTGGATTTTTTTTTTTAAACGGATACATGTGCAGAACATGCAGGTTTATTACATAGGTATACACGTGCCATGGTGGTTTGCTGCACCCATCAACCTGTCACCTACATTAGGTATTTCTCTGAATGTTATCCCTCCCCTAGCCCCCCACCTCGCACAACCCCTGGTGTGTGATGTTTCCCTCCCTGTGTCCATGTGTTATCATTGTTCAACTCCCACCTATGTGTGAGAACATGCAGCATTTGGTTTTCTGTTTGTGTGTTAGTTTGCAGAGAATGATGGTTTCCAGCTTCATCCTGCAAAGGACATGAACTCATCCTTTTTACGGCTGCATAGTATTCTATGGTGTATATGCACTACATTTTCTGGGAGTGTAAATTAGTTATTCCTTTTTTTTTTAACCTTAAAATTTGAATTTATGGAGCATTAAGTTCTGGACTGTAAAATCAAAAAGAAAAAAGAGATGTGAGGTCAAAGGAAGGAGAGAGAGTGAAAAATGAGCCAGCAGTTGAAAAGTAAAATTTTTCAGTAAAGAGTAACAGTTAAGATGGTCGTTCATGTTGTTATCGAAACAAAAGAGGTTTGGTCTGGGTCCTGCTTCTCACCGCACAGAAACCCAGTGACAAGTATTGCTAAGAAAGAAGGCTGTAACCCGGGTGGTACAGCCAAGGAGAGGGAAGCTCAGTCTTAAATCCATCTCCTTCACTGACTAAAACTGGGAGTCTATTTGGCAGGAAGAAATGTAACATTGTATAAGAAAACAGGAATTAGGGAAGAGCAAGGAAGCATCTGGCACTGTGATCTGGTGAGTTTCAGCTCTTTGATACTTCCTGAAGGTCTTTTTTTGAGGGAAGGCAGATAAATACAAGTTTCAAGCTTTAACAGCAGGGTTAAATTTCTGTTTATCCTATGGGACTACCGGGCTGGTTTCAAAGTAAGCAATGATTCCATAGGCCCTTTCTGTTCTTTTAAAATCTGAAATAAACAACTGAATATATGTTATACGCTGAACCTAATGAAAATCCATTTCATGTGCTAAAAACCAGAGCAGATCGAAGTAAAAGCTGTTACAAATAGCCTGTAAGTATCAAGTTTGGGAACACCAGGAAAAATTCCAAAAAAGGTAATCAATTCATGAAACTTACAGATGAACAAGTGAATATTTCAGAATTCTTCTCAATACTAAGTATCAACATGACCTTATCAATATTTGCATTACTAATCATACAATAAGAACCTGACTTCTGACTATTCTAAGGTATAAATGTGTACTTTACCTTAAATAGGAAAATGTGTCATGTATCCATTTTGAGATTCATTACAAGATTCACAGAAGAGAAAACTGATAGCCCTGTATCGATTAAAACATTTTTTTTTTTTTTTTGAGATGGAGTTTTGCTCTTGTTGCCTGGGCTGGGGTGAAATGACAAGATCTTGGCTCACTGCAACCTCCACCTCCCAGGTTCAAGTGATTCTCCTGCCTCAGTTTCCTGAGTAGCTGGGATTACAGGTGTCTGCCACCATGCTGGGTTAATTTTTTGTTGTTGTTGTTATTGTATTTTTAGTAGAGATGGGGTTTCACCATGTTGGCCAGGCTGGTCTTGAACTCCTGACCTCAGATGATCCACCTACCTCAGCCTCCCAAGAGATGGAATCTCACTATGTTGGTTGCCGAGGTTGGCCTAGAACTCCCAGGCTCAAGTGATTCTTCCACCTCAGGTTGGGGAGTGACAATAGGGTGCACATCCAGATGAGGGTAATTTTTGTAACAAAGGGAGTTAGGAAACTTACTATCAGAGAAACCTCAAGGCCCAGAAGGTTTCACTGGCATATTTTACCAACTTATTAAAAAAAGAACGTAATTAATTCCTAATGTCACAAGCAGTAAATTACTGAAAACTGCTAAAAACATGAAATTCACTTGGACATGGCTTAATATGTGTATACACATACTCACATAATTATGAGCCAGATTTACTCAAAACACTTTCAGTGTTCTCTAGACCTCATAAAAGCTATCCTTTGAGAGAAAATAAACCTATTAGGCAATTGCAAATTAAAACCACAATGAGCAATCACTGCATATCAACTTAAGATGGTAAAAATAAGATTGACCATACAAGTATTCACAAGAATGTCAACCAAAACTCTCATACCGTGCTGATGGAAATGTAAAATAAACCGTTTGGCACTTCCTTCAAAAGTTATATACCTACCATAGATCCCAGCTGTTCCATTCCCAGGTATCTACTCAAGAGAAATGAAGGCCTATGTCCACACAAAAACTTGTACACAAATGTTCATAGTAGCTCTATTTGCATTAGCCCCAAACTGGAAGAACCCAAATGGCAATCAACAGACAAATGGATGAACAAATTTTGACCCAGGTATACAACAGTGTATTAATCAATGACAAAATGGAATCTCCTATTGATACATGCAACACTGGATGAATTTCATAACAACTATGTGAAGTAAAAGAAGCCACAATAATCTCCACCCCATGAAAATAGTCCACATGTTGTCATATCATATATCACATATATGACTTTCTAGAAAATGCAAACTAAGCTTAAATGGAAAATCAGCATGTTGCCTAAATACTGGGCAGGGTCATGAATTACAAGGCGACACGAGAAAACTTTCGGGGGTATGGATATTTCAGTATCTTGGTGGCAATGAAGATGGTTTATTAGGTATGTGCATCTCAAAACTAACTGGATTTTATACTTTAAATATTTAATTTACTATAATTAAGCATTGATAAAAAATTAAGCTGATTATATCGGCACTTGCCTAATAGGTTTATTTTGCAACACTAGAGACTGGGATTGAATTCTAAATTGTGCCACAACTTCTGTTTATACTTTTACAAACATGAATGACTATTTTACATATCCTCTGAATTGTGTGAGTTGACTTTGTATCCACATTTAAAAAATATTTTATCCCAGTGACTGATTTACAAATACACATGTCAATCAAGAACTAATCGATAAAATACTACTTTAGAAGTTACAGCAACTGATAAACTTTAATTTTAACCACAAATATTTTTTATAAAAAAATTGCATTAACCCTTATTACCTTGAATGTGGTATAAATCATAATCGGGATCTTGATTCTTCCTTTCCTGTCACTGCTGCCACTTCCAGGGAAATGCCTATAAAAGCAAATGAAATTATATGATTGTGTGTCAGGGCTTTCAGCTAGATTGTGTAGGGAACTCCTCTCCATGCTCCCTATAAATACAGCAATCTATACCCATTTTAAATAAAGACTTTAAAAGTCTTAGAAAGGACACAAGTTTGCTAGGTAACAGAGTGTAGGAATTGCCTATAGTCCCAACCAAGACAAAGTTTTAGCCACATATTAATATTCTGCAATTACTTGCTAATTTTTTTTCTCCAGCAAATTCTTATCTTTAGAATTAAAGAAAATTCAGTCACAATCCACGTTCACTGAATACTAAAAATACTATTATTAAAACCATTGAAAAACCCTTATATACATCAGTTTTAATAACTCAATATTTCAGCCAGGCGTGGTGACTCACGCCTGTAATCCCAGCACTTTGGGAGGCTGAGGCGGGCAGATCATGAAGTCAGGAGATCGAGACCATCCTGGCTAACACGGTGAAACCCCATCTCTACTAAAAATACAAAAAATTAGCTGGGCGTGGTGGCAGGTGCCTGTCGTCCCTGCTACTAGGGAGGCTGGAGGCTGAGGCAGGAAAATGAATGGCATGAACCCGGGAAGCAGAGCTTGCAGTGAGAACACGCCAATGCACTCCAGCCTGGGCGACAGAGCGAGACTCCGTCTCAAAACAAAAAACAAAACAAAACAAAAAACTCAATATTCCAGAGTAGAGATGGTATAATTTTTGGCAATTTCAATGATGAGATACGTTGCTTTTTTTTTCCTCCTCATAAGTCTCTTTTATTAACAAGAGGACAAAGCATACCTTTCTGCATAAAGCTTTGCCCACAATTAGGATAGGTAATTTGAAGCGGACTTTTGTGGCCAGATACAAAAGAGTGCATACTGGGTAATGTCTCTCATTTGAAGGTCAAAATAGGCAAACAAAATCCTTGTTATTGAATATCTAGGCTGGGAGTAGTGGCTCATGCCTGCAATTCTAGTACTTTGGGAGGCCGAGGCAAGCAAATCATCTGAGGTCAGGAGTTCAAGACCAGCATGGCCAACATGGTGAGACCACGTCTCTACTAAAAATACAAAAATGTAGCTGGGTATGGTGGCACATACCTGTAGTTCCAGCTACTTGGGAGGCTGAGGCAGGAGAATGGCATGAACCCCAGAGGCGGAGCTTGGAGTGAACAGAGATCGTGCCACTGCACTCCAGCCTGGGTGACAGAGCAAGACTGTCTCAAAAGAAAAAAAAAAAAAAAGCCGAAAACCCGGGCACGGTGGCTCATGCCTGTAATCCAGCACTTTGGGAGGCTGAGGTGGGTGGATTATGAGGTCAGGAGATCAAGACCATCCTCACTAACTTAGTGAAACTCTGTCTCTACTAAAAATACAAAAGATTAGCCAGGCATGGTGGCAGGCGCCTATAGTCCCAGCTACTTGGAAGGCTGAGGCAGGAGAATGGCGTGAACCCGGGAGGTGGAGCTTACAGTGAGCCAAGATTGCACCACTGCACTCCAGCCTGGGTGACAGAGCGAGACTCCATCTCAAAAAAAAAAAAAAAAAAAAAAAACAACTAAAAACGTTAATGTAAGGTAGTAAACTAAATAAGGAATAAATTTTTGTGACAATTGACAGCAGATTAGAATGACTATAGTTAACAACAATGCATTGTACATTCCAAATTAGTTAGAAGACAGAACTTGAAATCATAAATAGTCAAGGTTATAGACACCCCAGCTACTCTGACTTGATCATACCACAGATGATACATAAAACAAATATCACAGTTACCCCATAAATATGTACAAATGTATGAATTAAAAAGGTTAAATCCAAAAAAAGTCTTGGAAGTTGCAGAAACATAGGCTGTAGCAACTATACGTATTTTCTTCCTTTCCTGTTATGAATGTGTTTGTATGCAGATTATGTATTTGCATATATTAACTATTCCCTTCTTTTGTGCAATATTTTACAGAAGTTTTATTGGAGGTTTCTTTTCCATTTGTCCATTAGACTAGAGATTACTCAAATAGGCTAGGATTGAATTTGAAGAGTACGTGATACGCCTCATGACTAGTCAGTCTCCCAGAGACAGGGGTGGCTGTTGGAACACTACATCTCCTCATTTTGAGTAGATGGTAAAAAGTGATTTATCTGTAGGAAGTTGCACTTTGTTGGATGGAACAGTTGTGTTGTACAGAAAGTCACATGTGCAGGGAAGGGTGTGTATATTTCCTGAGTAGCCAAAGAGGGTAGCCGTGGCTAGCCATCAAAGCTGATGTCTCTCAGCTGCAAACCCATCCTCTGGGTTTCTGTTGAAGCTTGCGCTCTGCACAGCAACTGGCTTTGTGTGAGTCTCTGCCACAAGAACACACTATGTGGAGACAACAGGCCAGAGAAGGCAGAGGGATCTGTGCCTTCTTTTGGTCTCCTTGTCTGCACCCTAATCCCATCAAGGTCACTCCTTGGTACCCTCATTCTGCCTGGTGAAGGAAGGCCCTCCAATAACAAGATATGCATCTGGTTGGCAATGCCTCTGACACTACCGACAGCTTCACTATGCCCCAAAGCCGCCAGTGCCAGCCACACAGTATCCCACCTCCAAAGTCAAAAGGAGAGTGGGTGCAGTGGCAGCCATGGCCTAGAGTTGTTCCTCAGACACCTTAGTATTCTAGTTTTTTGGAAGAGGCCAGGGCAGGTGGATCATTTGAGGTCAGAAGTATGAGTTCAGCCTGGCCAACATGGTGAAACCCAGTCTCTACTAAAAATATAAAATTTATCTGGGCATGGTGGCACTCACCTGTAATCCCACCTACTCAGGAGGCTGAGGCAGGAGAATCACTTGGACCTGGGAGACGAAGGTTGCCCTGAGCTGAGATTGCACCACTGCACTCTAGCCTGGGCAACAAAGTGAGAGTTTGTTTCAAAACAAAACAAAAAATAATAATACTTCTATAGTTTCTTGCAGCTCTCCCAAAATACACTTACATACATAAAAGCTCATTCACATGCATGCACACACTCATATTATCACAGTCCTTCCCCTCTCCCCAGCAATTCATTCCAGATGCCATTACATGGTGCTAAGTGTGGCAGGTGGTTGCCCCGGGAAGCACAGCAGGATGAGAAGGTTCAGGAGGAGCAGGAGAAGTTGCCAAGTCCCTGGGCAGACAGAGGCAGATGAGTGGCAGGCAAGGCCAAGGAGTGTCCCATGTGAGTAAAGGACATGGGTCAAGCAGCGGGAGGCTCGATGGTGGCACTAGTACGCAAGATAAACACTGGGGAAATGATGGAATAAATCAACAGGCTGAAAATATCTGGTTGGTATGGTTCTATGAAAGAATTATAAATAGGAAAAGAAACAAACCAGCAAACAAAAAACAAGCCCTGGATGTTAAGAACAGAAGTGAAGATACAGGTATGAGCTTTTGGCCTTCAACCTGTGTAAGAACACAGATGAATACAGATGTAAACGTGCGCATGCACACGATGATTTTCCTTATTGTGCTGACTGTATTGTGGTTACACAGGCCAATGTCCTTGTTTATAAAAATTACACATGGAAGTAGCTGAGAGATAGGGCATTGTGCTGGCAACTTACTGTCAAATAGTACAGGAAAAAGTTTATTGCACCATGTACATGGATGCTTTCTGGGGGCTTTCTGTTAGCTTGAAATTGTTTCAAAATGTAACTGATTTTACAACAAAAATGTAAAAGAATTACAATATTATTTATCTCTTCTATATCAAGCTTTTCTCTTGTGGTCTATCTTACAGGTATTTCCATATGAATATAAACAGAGCCATCACTTTGTGTTTACTGGCAACATGAATAGAATTTCCAGAATGGAACTATAGGTTAATTATCTTTTTTATAAAGCAGCAATGGGTTAAAGAATATACGTATCTTGAAAATAACAGATTTCATCAAAGTACCATCCACAAGATAGTTATAGTCTACATGCACATAAACAATGTCTTAACCTGCCTTTTTTTCCAAACCCTTTGCTAAGACTGAGCATAAGCAAAATTTACCGTCTGCCAACCTACTAGGTGTCAAACATTTTAATTCTTAGATTTTTAGCTCCACTTCTTTAATTAGATTGAGAATTTCTTGAGTCTCTTCTCATTTATTTTGTGGATTGCTTCTTTTAAAAAACTATACAGTGGGGGTCTTCCTTTGTTGCCCAGGCTGGGTTCAAACTCCTGAGGGCAAGCAATCCTCCCATCTTGGCCCCTCAATGCACTGGGATTACTGGTGTAAGCCACCGTGCCTAGCCTGGATTTGTTCTTTGCAAATCGAACCCTTTGTCATCTTCTTGCAAATAGCCTACCCTTTCTCTTACATGGCCTTTGACACATTTTAGTTGGTTTTGCCATACAAAACATTTAGATTTTTGGTCAAATGTGTGCATAGAATACATTTAAAGAAACTGAAGTGTATTTTTTTCACCTGTTTTTAATCTAAAGTCTTATTATATCTGGATTTTAACATTTCTTGAATGTCAGATTATAAATGTTTGGATTTTATTCATTTTCTAAATGATTCTGACTGGTTTCCTACATATATAATCATATAACCTGCAAAAGAAGATGTGCCCTTTACTTTCTAATTATTTACAAGTAATCTGCACTGGTTTAAACATCTAGGAAACTGATGAGTACCTGGGGGGAATGTGTATCTGTTTCATATGAAGCATGCTTCTAGTGGTTCACTATTAGATAATAATGGGTTGGCATTTGCAATAATATTATTGCAACGAATTATATTAAGGATTTCTGCTGCTTTTTCATGAGATACCCAGATGATACATTATTTCTAGTTAGTTCAATAATATGAGAAAATGAATTAAGATTTTTTATAAAATTATCCTGTGTTTCTGGATAAATCCTAAACCTGAAATTCACTGTAGAATATACATTTTTATTTTTTAAAGACAGAATCTTGCTCTATTGCCCAGGCTGGAGTGCAATGGTGTAATCCTAGCTCACTTCAGCCTCCAATTCCTGAACCCAAGTGACCCTCTTGTCTCAGCTTCCTGAGTAGCTGAGGCGACCGACATGCACCACCACACCTGTCTAATTTTTGTATTTTTTATAGAGGTGGAGTATTGCTATGTTGCCCAGGCTGGTCTCTAACTCCTTGGCTCCAGCAATCCACATGCCACAGGCTGCCAAAGTGCTGAGACTACAGGCATGAGTCATCACACTGAGCCGGAAGATATTTTTTGAACTCATGTGAAAGCACAGTTAAAAGCCCCACGATGCCAGGATCTGCAACAGTGAAAATTCAGATCGAACACAACCGACAACTGGCTCTCATCCTCTGCAAGAGGTTAAGCCCAGAGACATCAACTATTTTTCAACAATGTAAAATTGTGTTTCATAGATTAAAATTTTTGGGCCCCACATATAACCTAAAGACAGGTTAAAGCGCTTAAAGGAACATATAAGCTATAAATCCCTTAATATACAAACTAGTGCCAGGCACGGTGCTGCGTGCTTGTAATTCTAGCACTTTGGGAGGCCAAGTTGAGTGGATTACTTGAGCCCACGAGTTGATTTCTGAAAAAGGCTTTATGGTAAGTAAGTGGAGAAGGAATGGTCTTTTCAACAGATGCTGCTGGTACATCACGTGCAAAATGATGACTTTAAACTCTTACCTCACAATATGTGCAAAAAATAACTTACAATGGATCTTACCCTAAACATAACAGATCAAACTATAAATTTCAGGGAAAAAATCTGAGTTTAAACATTTGTGACCTTAGGTTGGATAAAGATTCTCTAGATACAACACCAAGAGCGTAGTAATAAGAGGAAAACTTGAAAAACTGAATTTCACCAAAGCAAAAGCTTTTGAGCTATAAGAGATACCACCAAGAAAATGAAACAACTAGCCAGACAGCAACAATATGTGCAGACTCTTATTTCTGATAAAAGACTTGCATCCAGAACATATCGAGGACTTAGCTATAACTTGTAAAAGAAGAACACAGTTTTTAAATGGGCAGACACTTATATAGACATGTCACACACAATAAAAGTAAAACAAAATAAAATCTTCATGCTTTTGGGTTAGGCAATGGTGTCTTAAATAGGAAGTCAAGGCTGGATTCGGTGACTCATGCCTGTAATCCCAGCACTTTGGGAGGCCAAGGCAGGTGGATCACGATGTCAGGAGATCGAGACTATCCTGGCTAATACAGTGAAACCCCATCTCTACTAAAAATACAAAAATTTAGCCAGGCACAGAGGCACGTGCCTGTAGTCCCAGACACTTGGGAGGCTGAGGCAGGAGAATTGCTTGAACCCAGGAGGCGGAGGTTGCAGTGAGCCAAGATCACGCCACTGCACTCCAGCCTGGGCGACAGAGCGAGATCCGTCTCAGAAAAAAAAAAAAGAAGTGAAGTCAAAGGCACAAGTGCCAAGAGAATAATCTGGTTTCTCTCAAAATTAAAAACTTTTCTGCCTCAAAACGATACTACCAAGAAAGAGAGAAGACAACTTATATATTAAGAATAATGTAGAATTATTAGAATTGGAGAAAATATTCCCAAATCCTACACCACAGCCTGCATGAAAGAGCGACATCCTGTCTCACACACACATTTTTTTTTAAATCATCAATCAATTAGGGACTTATATCGAGACCATGTAAAACACTCTTCTGACTCAATAATAAAAAGATATACCCAATTTTAAAATGGGAAGAGGATCTAAATAGACATTACTCCAAAAAATATACGTAAATGACCAATAAGCACACTGAAAGATAACACAAACCTGTAATCCAAGCACTTTGGGAAGCCTAGGCAGGTGGATTGCTCGAGTCCAGGAGTTTGACACCAGCCTGGGCAACGTTGAGGAAAGCCCATCTCTCAAAAAAAAAAAAAAATTTCAAAAATTAGCCAGGTATGATGGCGCACATCTGTAGTCCCAGCTACTCAAGACCTGAGGCAGGGGGATCATCCGGTTGAGGCTGCACTGAGCCCAGATCATGCCACTGGACTCTAACCTGAGTGACAGAGTGAAACTCTGTTTAAAAAAGAAAAAGTGAAAGGTAACACAACATCAATAGTCATTGGAGAAATATAAAACAAAAGAAAAAAATACCAAAATGAGATACCACTTCACACCTATTACGATGGCTAACATCAAGAAGACAGTAAGTTGGTAGCGATGTGGAGAATCTGAACGCTCATAATGTGCTGCTGGAATATAAAATGGTACAGCCACCTGGGAAAACAACTGGTCAGCTTCTTCAAAGTTCAGTGCAAATGTACCCTATTCCTGGAAATTATACCCCTAGGTATACATACAAGAGATATTCAGGTATATGTCCAGACAAAAACTTTCTCAAGTATGGTCACTGTAGCATTATTCATAACAGCAAAAAATGAAAACAACAGAATCATCAAGTGATGATGAGATAAACAGGTGGTATGTTCAGAGAATACTTAATGCTCAGCAATAAAAAGGAGCTACTGATACACGCAACAAGCCCAATGAGCCTGAGGTGAATTATGCTCAGTGAAAAAAAACTAATTTCAATAGAAACACACTATACATTCAATTTCTGTATCATAATTCAGAGACAGGGGTAATAAAAGCATCCTAAAATTAGATTGTGACAATGGTTGTAAAATCATTTTAACAAAATTTTAAGACTGTAAATTTACCATCAGTGAATTAAATATTTCAGATGGGTGATTTTCATGGTGCATCAATTATACCTCAATAAAGCTGCTAAAAATTAATCTTTTCACTACAATGAGAATAAAACAAAGGTTAACAGAAAACATAATGTGTGTGTTCGTGTGCATGAACACCCAAACCTGTGCCCAAAAACACCATGCCTATTCAGTGACATGAGGTCAATTAATCCTACTCATAATGCTTGGAAGTGGGGGCAGATCTATGATCTTACCTAGAAAACAAGCAGCTGATCTGAAAACAAAAAACAAGTCTCTACTTTCTCAGCTCAATGAACTCTTCTTGGTTTATATAAATATCTAAGGATAATAAATGAAATCCCGACTGTGTTCTGCAAAATCCATTTCAGGGTTGCAAGATCACAATTCTCAGGGTGTTTAAAGGTAAAACCATCTGGAAGCCCCGTCCTATCAAAGCTGACTGGTCTTGTAGCATCTTCTCATATGGTACAGGCACCTCTGTGGGGTTTTGTAAAGCTTCCCCTGGGGCAGGTGAAAAGCAGATAAATGTCATTAAATTGTAAGATTTACAAAACCATCACTACCTTATTGTGGCTTAATAAAGACATACATGATCATTTGTAATATGTGATTTTAAAATTACTTAATACTACAGCACCCTATTCACATGTAGGAAGTTCTAAACCTGACGCCGATCCAAAGGGCCAAAATGAAAAGTATACTAAATATATGACTTTTAAAACCACACAAAAGGAGAGAGAAATGTCTGATTTCTTGCATTATTGTCTTTAAGATGGTCCTACTGTGGCGTATTTCTTGGGTTCCTCCTAACTAGAAATGGAAAAAGTAAGGTTATTCCTCATCCATTCAGTTTGTGAAAATGTGTGTTATATGACTGTTAAGTCAATGGCATAACATTAGAAAATTCTACTATATCATGTATCTTTTATAAAATTGCCTTTGAGATAGCAAAAGCAGAAATCGTCCTCAACTCTTTTTTCTGAGTGTTGCCATTTCTACAGCTTCTACACTCATCTGATTCGCCTGGGTTGTAGACTTCATTTTATGCATCTCTGCAACCTTTTCTTCTTCTTCAACACCTGTAACAAATATTAAGGTGCATATATATTCTCTTAGCATTTATTTGGCTTTTAATAAAAATAGTATTTCCTGTGTTCCAATATTTGTGATCTGTTTTACAAACAAAACATAAGTAAAATGAGGTGGCCCACACTTATAATCCCACCACTTTGGGAGGCTGAAGTAGAATTGCTTGAGCCCAGGATTTTAAGACCAGCTTGAGCAACATAGAAACAACCTATCCCTACATAAAAAGATAAATAAAATCAGGTGTGGTGGTGCGTATCTGCAGTCCTCGCTACTCTGGAGGTTGAAACAAGAGGATTGCTTGAGTCCAGGAATTTAAGGTTACAATGAGCTATAATTATACCACTACACTCCAGCCTGGGTCACAGAAAGAGACCCTGTGTTTAAAAAAACAAAAGCAGGGGGAAGATTTTAAAGGGAGCTTTTAAAATAAAAACCTAACATAAGAGTAATTTATTGGCTATAAACTGAAATATGGGAAGACTATCATCAAGAAGAAAATTCTAGGCTTACAAAGTCCAGCACAACAACCACTAGACACGCGTGACACTTGAAATGTGGCCAGTCCAAATTCAGATGTTCTGTAAGTGAACAACAGACACTGACTTTTGAAAACTCAGCACAAAAAGTATTCCAAATATCCCATCAATAATTTCTATATTGATTACACATCGAAATATTTTAAAGTATTGCCACTAAAATGATTTTCACTTGTTTCCCTGTATATTATAATATTATAACTAGAAAGCTGTAAATCATGTGAATGACTCACATTATATTTAGTTCTATTCAATAGCACTTCACTAAATCCCAGAGAAGGGCTCAGAATTCTCCTGAAGAATTTCTACAACTTCCTCATGAACCTATTGATCATGTTTCAGAAGAACACTATTGTAAACAAATAAAAGGTACTTGAGAATTAGGTACAAAAACCATTCTTCATGGTATCAAATTAGTAGCAATGTAAACAAATTACAAATACCAATAGACCGGGACTACAACTCGCAACGAGAACAACTCCCCTATGCTTAGTTCTAATCAATGGAGAACCATGTATAACCATGGAGCACAGGAAGGGGAGAGTAAGCACAGCTGCCCGCGAGACTGTGGGATTTGTGGGTCAGAGGGCAGGTGATACACACACAATCAAAATAGCATTATTAGTATAAAGACACATACAGTCACGGACTTCACATTTCTCAAAATTGTAATATTGGCAAAATTTAAAAAATAGGTTACTACCATAAAGCTTGGAAGATTGTATCACAGGTGGTGAGGGGAGGGTTACAGTGGCAAGGATAGTTTTTTTAAGAAACTAAAAATGCTACACAGAATAGGAATTGGCAAAAAATGCTACACAGAATAGGAATTGGCAAATAGTGAATTGGCAAAATTTTTAATACACTAGTAATCTGCTCAGTTTATCACGAATTGAATCTAATCTGATGACAGAAATTTAAGTTTAAACCTTAGTGGCATACAGACATCTGTGGGAGATACTGTAGGTTAATTCCAGACCACCACAATCATGGAAGTATAAAGTGAAGTTACACAAATGTCTTCATTTCCCAATGCATTTAAAAGTTACGTTGAATCTTTCTTTCACAAAAGATCTCTGGGACGTATGATGCTATTGGATACCATTTTATACACAGTGGAACTTCTTTCCAAATCGGAGTCAATACTACAAAACCCTGCCTTTGCTTTATGAAGTAAATTTATGGAATATTCTAAATCTTTTGTCATTTCAACAATATTCATGACATTTTCACAAGGAGTAGATTTCATTTCAGAGACCCCTTTCTTTGCTCACTGTAAGAAGCAACTCCTTAGCTGTTCACATTTGATCATGAAACTGCAGCAGTTCAGACCCCTCTGCAGGCTCCACTCTTTTTTCTTGAGAGAGAATTTCACTCTTGTTGCCCAGGTTGGATTGCAATGATAGGATCTCGGCTCATTACAACCTCCACCCACTGGGTTCAAGTGATTCTCCTGCCCCAGCCTCAAAAGTAGCTGGGATTACAGGTATGCACCACCATGCCTGGCTAATTTTGTATTTTTAGTAGAGATGGGCTTTCTCCATGTTGGTCAGGCTGGTCTCAAACTCCCAACCTCAGGTGATCCACCCACCTCGGCCTCCCAAACTGCTGGAATTATAAGCATGAGCCACTGTGTCCAGCCAGCAGGCTCCACTTCTAATTCTAGTTCACTTGCTATTTCCACCACATCTGCAGTTCTTTCCTCCACTAAAATCTTGAACCCCTTAAACTCACCAATGAAAGATGGAATCAACTTTTTCCAGTCCTGTTAATGATATTTTGTTCTCTTCCCGTGAATCAAAAATGTTCTTAATGACACCTAGAACAGTAAATCTTTCCCAGAAGGTTTCTGATTTACTTTGCCCAGATCCTTCAGAGGAATCACTATCTCTGGCAGCTATGGCCTTACAAAATGTATTTCTTTCTTTTTTTGAGACGGAGTCTTGCTCTGTTGCCAGGCTGGAGTACAGTGGTGCGATCTTGGCTCTCTGGAACCTCCGCCTCCCTAGTTCAAGTGATTCTCCTGCCGCAGACACCCAAGTAACTGGGATTACAGGTGCACACCACCACACCCAGTTAATTTTTGTGTTTTTAGTAAAGATGGGGTTTCACCATGTTGACCAGGCTGGTCTCGATCTCCTGACCTCGTGATCTGCCTGCCTTGGCCTCCCAAATTGCTGGGATTACAGGTATTAGACACTGTGCCTGGCCTACAAAATATGCTTCCTAAAGAATAAAACTTGTAGGCTGAGTGCAGTGGCTCACACCTGTAATCCCAAGCACCGAAGAAGGCCGAGGTGAGCCGACTGCTTGAGCCCAGAAGTTTGAAACCAGTCTAGGCAACATGGAAACAAAACATCTCGACAAAAAAACCCCACAAAAATTAGCCAGGCGTGCTGGTGCACCACCTGTGGTCCCAGCTATTCAGCAGGCTGAAGTGGGAGGATCACCTGAGCCTGAGAAGATTGAGGCTGCAGTGAACTGTGATTGTGCCACTACACTCAAGCCTGACCAACAGTGAGATGACCTTCTCAAAAAAGAAAATATAATAATCATAAGACTTGAAATTACTCCTAGATCCATGGGCTGCAGAATGGATGTTGCATTAGCAGGCATGAAAACGACATTCATCTCTTTGTACACCTCCTTCAGGGCTCTCAGAGGGACTGGGTACAGTGTTAATGAGCAGTAATATTTTGAAAAGAACTTTTTTTTTTCTGGGCAGTCGGTCTCAAAAGTAGGCTTAAAATATTCAGTGAACAATGCTATAAAGAGATGTGCTGTCATCCAGGCTTCATTGTTCCACTGATAAGAGCACATGCAGAGCAGATTTAGCATAGCTAAGGGCCCTAGAATTTTTGGAATAGTAAATGAGCAATGGTTTCAATTAAAGTCACCAGCTGCATTAGCCCCTAACAAGAGTCTCAGCCCATCCTTTGAAGTCTTGAAGCCAGTAATAGAATTCTCTCTAGCTAGCAAAGTCCTAGATGGCATCTTCCAGTGTAAGGCTGTTTTGCCTACATTAAAAATCTGTTTTTTGAGTGTAGCCATCTTCATGAATTATCTCAGTGAGATCTTCTGAAGAACTCGCAGTTCTTACACCAAGCACTTGCTGCTTCACTTTGCACTTTTATATTACAGAGACTGTGTCTTTCTTTAAACCTCATGTGCCAACCTCTGCTAGCTTTCAGCTTTTCTTTTGCAGCTTACTCACTTCCTCTCGGCCATCACAGAATTGAAGAGTTAGGGCCTTGTTCTGGATTAAGCTTTGACTTACTGGAATGTTGTGGCTGGTTTGATCTTCTCTCCAGACCAAAGTTTCTCTATCAGCAATAAGGCTGTTTTGCTTTTTTATCATTTGTGGGTTCACTGGAGCAACACTTCTCATTTCCTTTGATAACTTTTCCTGGGCATTCACCACCTGGCAAACTGGCCTAGCTTTCAGCTGCCAATATGTCTTCATCACTTTCTTTCTTCATCATTTTTATCTTTTGATTTAAAGTGAGCAGACTGCAACTCTCTTTTACACGAACACTTAGAGGCCACTGGAGGGCTGTTAACTGGCCTCATTTCAATATTGTGTCTCAGGGACTAGGGAGGCCTTAGGAGAGGAAGCGATGGGAAACCACCTGATTGGTGGAGCAGTCAGAACACACAACATTTGCCAATGAGGTTTGCCATCTTATATGGGTGCGTTCATGGAGTCCAAAACAAATTCAACAGTTACATCGAAGCTCACTGATCTCAGGTCACCTGAGGTCACATATAATAATCATGAAAAAATCTGAAATATTGTAAGAGTAACCAAATGTGACACCGAGAACCAAAGTGAGCATGTGTTGTTGGAAAAATGGCACCACAGACTTGACACAAGATTGCCACAAATCTTCAATTTGTAAAAACTGCAGTATCTGCAGGGCTCAAAAAAATGAGTTATGCCTGTATGTATTCTGTGCCTATAGATGCCCTGCCTTTTTTTGTTCCCTTTCAGTGTTTTTAAGAAAATGCTGTATCACTCAGTTAACATGAAACCTATCCATAGTGTTAGGTTACATACAGATATGAAACCTGTCATACTGTGAAAGGCCATAAGTGTTAACACCCTATAGTAAATGCTGTGTTCCAATGTCAAATAAGCTCACTGCTCTAAATGAGGATTACAAAACCCACTGAAGATTCAGATAAGGTGATTCCACTCAGTGAGTTCAGAACTGTTTAATTCTGTACCATGCTTAAACAAACTCATTTGCACAGTGAATTTCTTGTTTTCAGTTCACCATCTTTATCTAGAACTCCTTATCTGAGTAAGAACTTTTAATCTATTCACAATTTCCCAAACTTCATTACTTTCTCTCTAATGTATCTCATCAATCCAGAGGGAAGCCAAACAATGAGCCCCACACAATAAACACTTGCCATTTTCCTCAATTCCTCAGTATCTACCCTGACATATTACCACCTCAGTGATTCCTTTTGAGCATTGTGAAATGTCTTCATAAACATTTCAGAAAATCATTCATAGTTTAGGCTGTGCACAATGGTTCACACCTGTAATCCCAGCACTTTGAGAGGCCGAGGTGAGTGGATCATTTGAAGTCAGGAGTTCAATACCAGCTTGACCAACATGGTGAAACCCCATCTCTACTAAAAATACAAAAGAAAAACAAAATTAGCTGGGTGTGGTGCCATGTGCCTGTAATCCCAGCTACTCAGGAGGCTGAGGCAGGGGATTTGCTTGAACTCAGGAAGCAGAGGTTGCAGTGAGCCGAGACCTCACCACTGCACTCCAGCCTAGACAACAGAATGAGACTCCATCTCAAAAAAAAAAAAAAAAGAAAAAAAAATATATACACACATACACACACACACACACACATACACACACACAGTTTAAACTTCTTTCTGCTTTAGAAGAAAATATGACTAGTCTTATCTATAAAAATTTAGGTTTCAAATTCATGAAATAAAAATGACAAAAATACAATGCTTACAATATTTTACAAAGTCTATTTGAAAATTCTTTCTGGTATTGAAAAAAATTGTGTCCTCTGTCCTTCAGTTCCTCTTTATAATCTGTGATGCAGGTCACTTTGACCTTAAACTTGGCCAGTTCTTTAAACTACAATAAGAACAGCAAACATTATGTTAAAGGCAGACATTTAAAAGCACCATTTCTGCTAGATGAATTAAAAAATCTAACACAAGCCTGGGCAGAAAGCCTCACACCGGAAGTCCCAGCACTTTGGGAGGCTGAGGCAGGTGGAGCATGAGATCAGGAGATCGAGACCACGGTGAAACCTGTCTCCACTAAAAATACAAAAAATTAGCTGGGTGTGGTGGTGGGCACCTGTAGTCCCAGCTACTCGGGAGGCTGAGGCAGGAGAATGGCGTAAACCCAGAAGGTGGAGCCTGCAGTGAGTCGAGATCGTGCCAATGCACTCCAGTCTGGGTGACAGTGCAAGATTCTGTCTCAAAAAAAAAAAAAAAAAAAAACTAATACCATTTTTTAAGTTACCACTCTTTCTAAATAGATTTCTGCCTGATTTTAAACAAAAGACAAGACAAAATTTTTAAGAAAAAAATGCAGAAATCCCTTGTAATCTGTTATAGGTCAGATTCTTGAAGAAAAAGACTGAGATTTCAAGCAGGCTTGCTGGGGAGCACTGTCAATAACAGCACCCAGGAATGGGAGGCAGGCATGGATGAACAGGCAAAGTGCTGAACAGGATGCAGCTGCACCAAGGGCTCAGAAGCCAGTGTGGCCCTCCCCAGGGAAAAGGTGGACAAGGTGACTCAAACACTGGCAGCAGCTGGGGAAATTAGTGCCATCAGTATTGAAAGAAGGGACTGAAACCCACACTGCAACATTCAGTACATAATCCCCTCCTCCAGAAGTATTCCTCCATCTACACATAGCCAGAGTCACATTTAGGTGATTACTTACCGACTTTCACTAAGTATATTTCTATAAAAGTCAAATTCTTTAAAAACGTTATAGAGTACATAGTATTCCATTTTATGGATACACCATAATTCATTTAGTGCTAACATTATTTCAAAGGTCAGTGATTCAAACTTTCCCTCCTAAAAATAACACTATTGTAATAGCCTGGGAAGAAAATATTTATGTACATCTTCAATGACTTTCTCAAAAAAGACATGAAAGTCAAGAAAAACCACCATTGACTTGGAGAGCTTCTGCCAAGAGATCTGCTGTTAGTCTGATAGGCTTCCCTTTGTGTGTAACCCAAACTTTCTCTCTGACTACCCATAGCATTTTTTCCTTCATTTCAACTTTGGTGAATCTGACAATTATGTCTTGGAGCTGCTCTTCTCGAGGAGTATCTTTGTAGCATTCTCTGTATTTCCTGAATTTGAATGTTGGCCTGCCTTACTAGGTTGGGGAAATTCTCCTGGATGATATCCTGCAGAGTGTTTTCCAACTTGCTTCCATTTTCCCCGTCACTTTCAGGCACAAGAATCGGACGTAGATTTGGTCTTTTCACATAATCCCATATTTCTTGGAGGCTTTGTTCATTTCTTTTTACTCCTTTTTCTCCACACTTCTCTTCTCACTTCATTTCATTCATTTGATCTTCAATCGCTGATACTCTTTCTTCCAGTTGATTGAGTCAGTTACTGAAGCTTGTGCATTTGTCATGTATTTCTCGTGCTATGGTTTTCATCTCTATCAGTTCTTTTAAGGTCTTCTCTGCATTGATTTTTCTAGTTATCCATTCATCCATTCTTTTTTCAAGGTTTTTAGTTTCTTTGCGCTGGTTACGTAGTTCCTCCTTTAGCTCTGAGAAGTTTGATCGACTGAAGCTTTCTCTCAACTTGTTGAAGTCATTCTCCATCCAGTTTTGTTTCATTGCTGGCAATGAGCTGCGTTCCTTTGGAGGGGGAGATGCGCTCTGATTTTCTGAATTTCCAGCTTTTCTGCACTGCTTTTCCTCATCTTTGTGGTTTTATCTGCCTTTGGTCTTTGAAGATGGTGACGTACTGATGGGGTTTTGGTGTGGGTGTCCTTTCTGTTTGTTAGTTTTCCTTCTAACAGTCAGGACCCTCAGCTGTACGTCTGTTGGAGTTTGCTAGAGGTCCACTCCAGACACTGTTTGCCTGGGTATCAGCAGTGGAGGCTGCAGAAGATAGAATATTGCTGAACAGTGAGTGTTGCTGTCTGATTCTCACTCTGGAAGCTTCGTCTCAGGGTGTACCCCACCGTGTGAGGTATGAGGTGTCAGTCTGCACCTAGTGGGGGATGTCTCCCAGTTAGGTTACTCAGGGGTCAGGGACCCACTTGAGAAGGCAGTCTGTCTGTTCTCAAATCTCAACCTCCGTGCTGTGAGAGCCACTGCTCTCTTCAAAGCTATCAGACGGGCATTTACTTCTGCTGAGGTTTCTGCTGCTTTTTGTTTAGCTATGCCCTGTCTCTATAGGAGGAGTCTACAGAGGCAGACCGGCCTCCTTGAGCTTCGGTGGGCTCCACCCAATTCCAGGTTCCCGGTGGCTTTGTTTACCACCTAAGCCTCAGTAATGGCGGGCACCCTTCCCCCAGCCTTGCTGCTGCCTTGCAGTTAGATCTCAGACTGCTGTGCTAGCAATGAGGGAGGCTCCGTGGGCATAGGACCCTCTGGGCCAGGTGTGGGATATAATCTCCTGGTGTGTCGTTTGCTAACACCCTTGGTAAAGTGCAGTATTAGGGTGGCAGTTACCTGATTTCCCAGGTGTTGTGTGTCTCAGTTTGCCTTAGCTAGGAAAAGGGATACCCTTCCCCCTTGTGCTTCCCAGGTGAGGTGATGCCTCGCCCTGCTTCAGCTCTCGCTGGTCATGCTGCACCTGCTGACCAGCACTGATTGTCCAGCACTCCGCAGTGAGATGAACCCGGTACCTCAGTTGAAAATGCAGAAATCATCCGTCTTCTGTGTCACTCATGCTGGGAGATGGAGGCTGGAGCTGTTCCTGTTTGGCCATCTTGGATGCACCAGAGTGGGGACCAATATTCAACATTCTAAAAGAAAAGAATTTTCAACCGAGAATTTCATATTCAACCAAAGTAAGTTTCATAAGTGAAGGAGAAATAAAATCCTTTACAGACAAGCAAATGCTTAGAGATTTTGTTACCACCAGGCCTGCCCTACGAGAGATCCTGAAGGAAGCACTAAACATGGAAAGGAACAAAAGGACCAGCCATTGTGAAAACACGTCAAAATGTAAAGTCCATTGATGCTAGGAAGAAACTGCATCAACTAACAAGCAAAATAACCAGCTAATATCACAATGACGAATCAAGTTCACACATAACAATATTAACCTTAAATGTAAATGGAATAAATGCTCCAATTCAAAGACACAGACTGGCAAACTGGATAAAGAGTCAAGACCCATCAGTGTGCTGTATTCAAGAGATCCATCTCATATGCAGAGACACACATAGGCTCAAAATAAAGGGATGCAGGAAGATCTACCAAGCGAATGGAAAACAAAAAAAAAAGTTGAAATCCTAGTCTCTGATAAAACAGACTTTAAACCATCAAAGACCAAAAGAGACAAAGAAGGCCATTACATAATGGTAAAGGTATCAATTCATCAGGAGAGCTAACTATCCTAAACATATACAACCCAATACAGGAGCACCCAGATTCATAAAAGGAAGTCCTTAGAGACTTACAAACAGACTTAGACTCCCATACAATAATAATGGGAGATTTTAACACCCCACTGTCAACATTAGACAAATCAATGAGACAGAAAGTTAACAAGGATATCCAGGTATTGAACTCAACTCTGCACCAAGCAGACCTAATAGACATCTACAGAACTCTCCACCCCAAATCAACAGAATATACATTCTTCTCAGCACCACATTACACTTATTCCAAAATTGACCACACAGTTGAAAGTAAAGCACTCCTCAGCAAATGTAAAAGAACAGAAATTATAACAAACTGTCTCTCAAACCACAGTGTGATTAAACTAGAACTCAGGACTAAGAAACTCAATCAAAACCACTCAACTACATGGAAACTGAACAACCTGCTCCTGAATGACTACTGGGTACATAACCAAATGAAGGCAGAAATAAAGATGTTCTTTGAAACCAATGAGAACAAAGATACAACATACCAGAATTTCTGGGACACGTTTAAAGCAGTGTGTAGAGGGAAATTTATAGCAATAAATGCCCACAAGAGAAAGCTGGAAAGATCTAAAATTGACACCCTAACATCACAACTAAAAGAACTAGAAAAGCAAGAGCAAACACATTCAAAAGCTAGCAGAAGGCAAGAAATAACTAAGATCAGAGCAGAACTGAAGGAGATAGACACATAAAAATCCCTCCAAAAATCAATGGATCCAGGAGCTGGTTTTTTGAAAAGATCAACAAAATTGATAGACTGCTATCAAGACTACTAATGAAGAAAAGAGAAGAGAATCAAATAGATACAATAAAAAAATGATAAAGGGGATATAACCACTGATCCCACAGAAATACAAACTACCATCAGAGAATACTATAAACACCTCTACACAAACAAACTAGAAAACCTAGAAGAAATGGATAATTTCCTGGACACTTACACTCTCCCAAGACTAAACCAGGAAGAAGTTGAATCCCTGAATAGACCAATAGCAGGCTCTGAAATTGAGGCAATAATTAATAGCCTACCAACCAAAAAAAGTCCAGGACCAGATGGATTCACAGCCAAATTCTACCAGAGGTACAAGGAGGAGTTGGTACCATTCCTTCTGAAACTATTCCAATCAATAGAAAAAGAGGGCATTCTTCCTAACTCATTTTATGAGGCCAGCATCATCCTGATACCAAAGCCTGACAGAGATACAACAAAAAAAGAGAATTTTAGAGCAATATCCCTGATGAACATCGATGTAAAAATCCTCAATAAAATACGGGCAAACCGAATCCAGCAGCACATCAAAAAGCTTATCCACCATGATCAAGTGGGCTTCATCCCTGGGATACAAGGCTGGTTCAACATATGCAAATCAATAAACGTAATCCAACATATAAACAGAACCAAAGACAAAAACCACATGATTATCTCAATAGATGCAGAAAAGGCCTTTGACAAAATTCAACAGCCTTTCATGTTAAAAACTCTCAATAAATTCGGTATTGATGGAAAGTATTTCAAAACAATAAGAGCTATTTGTGACAAACCCACAGCCTATATCATACTGAATAGGCAAAAACTGGAAGCATTCCTTTTGAAAACTGGCACAAGACAGGGATGCCCTCTCTCACCACTCCTATTCAACATAGTGTTGGAAGTTCTAGCTAGAGCAATCAGGCAAGAGAAAGAAATCAAGGGTATTCAGGTAGGAAAAGAAGAAGTCAAATTGTCCCTGTTTGCAGATGATATGATTGTATATTTAGGAAACCCCGCTGTCTCAACCCAAAACCTCCTGAAGCTGATAAGCAACTTCAGCGAAGTCTCAGGATACAAAATCAATGTGCAAAAATCACAAGCATTCTTATACACCAGCAACAGACAAACAGAGAGCCAAGTCATGAATGAACTCTCATTCACAATAGCTTCAAAGAGAATAAAATACCTAGGAATCCAACCTACAAGGATGTGAAGGACCTCTTCAAGAACTACAAACCACTGCTCAGTGAAATAAAAGAGGACACAAACAAATGGAAGAACACACCATGTTCATGGATAGGAAGAATCAATATTGTGAAAATGGACATACTGCCCAAGGTAATTTATAGATTCAATGCCATTCCCATCAAGCTATCAATGACTTTCTTCACAGAATTGGAAAAAACTGCTTTAAAGTTTGTATGGAACCAAAAGAGACCCTGCATTACCAAGGCAATCCTAAGCCAAAAGAACAAAGCTGGAGGCATCACGCTACCTGACTTCAAACTACACTACAAGGCTACATAAACAAAACAGCATGGTACTGGTACCAAAACAGAAATATAGACCAATGGAACAGAACAGAGCCCTCAGAAATAATACCACACATCTACAGCCATCTGATCTTTGACAAACCTGACAAAAACAAGAAATGGGGAAAGGATTCCCTATTTAATAAATGGTGCTGGGAAAATTGGCTAGCCATAAGTAGAAAGCTGAAACTGGATTCTTTCCTTACTCCTTATACTAAAATTAATTCAAGATGGATTAGAGACTTACATGTGAGATCTAAAACCATAAAAACCCTAGAAGAAAACCTAGGGAATACCATTCAGGACATAGGTATGGGCAAGGACTTCTTGTCTAAAACACCAAAAGCAACGGCAACAAAAGCCAAAATTGACAAATGGGATCTAATTAAACTAAAGAGCTTCTGCACAGCAAAAGAAACTACCATCAGACTGAATAGGCAACCTACAGAATGGGAGAAAATTTTTGCAATCTACTCATCTGACAAAAGGCTAATATCCAGAACCTATAAAGAACTCAATCAAATTTACAAGAAAAAAACAACCCCAACAAAAAGTGGGCAAAGGATATGAACAGACACTTCTCAAAAGAAGACATTCATACAGCCAACAGACACATGAAAAAATGCTCATCATTACTTGCCATTAGAGAAATGCAAATCAAAACCACAATGAGATACCATCTCACACCAGTAAGAATGGCAATCATTAAAAAAATCAGGAAACAACAGGTGCTGGAGAAGATGTGGAGAAATAGGAACACTTTTACACTGTTGGTGGGATTGTAAACTAGTTCAACCATTGTGGAAAACAGTGTGGCGATTCCTCAAGAATCAAGAACTAGAAATGCCATTTGACCCAGCCATCCCATTACTGGGTATATACCCAAAGGACTATAAATCATGCTGCTATAAAGACACATGCACATGTATGTTTATTGCGGCACTATTCACAATAGCAAAGACTTGGAATCAACCCAAATGTCCATCAGTGACAGACCGGATTAAGAAAATGTGGCACATATACACCATGGAATACTATGCAGCCATAAAAAAGGATGAGTTCATGTCCTTTGTAGGGACATGGTTGCAGCTGGAAACCATAATGCTAAGCAAACTATCTGAAGAACAGAAAACCAAATACCGCATGTTCTCAGTCATAGGTGGGAATTGAACAATGAGATCACTTAGACCCAGGAAGGGGAGCATCTCACACCGGGTCCTATTGTGGGGAGAGGATGGGGGGAGGGATAGCTTTAGGAGATACACCTAATGTAAATGACGAGTTAATGGGTGCAGCACACCAACATGACACATGTGTATATATGTAACAAACCTGCACGTTGTGCACATGTACCCTAGAACTTAAAGTATAATAATAAAATAAATAAGCAAATGATTAGTTGTATAACTAAAAAAAAAAAAAAAAACCATTTAGAGTCAATATTCCAAACACTCAAAATCCACTAAAATTTGCTTTCTAATAATGTTCGTAATATCCCAGCAAATGTTACCACGTGACTTTTCCAGAAATCTTGAAAAAGGGTATCTTAGTATAATAAACATACTCCACTGATTGGTGTTAAAATTAAAGAGCATCGCAGCATAATTTTCTGCAAATTACTATATCCTTTGTCTATTTATCAAATGTGTTAGTGTATCTCCGACTGACCCATAAAAGTACATCACTTATTTTAGGCACAGAGAAGCCATTTATGGAATTAAATAATTACATAATAATTACATATATTTTGTTTTGGTTTTAAAATTTGTCTCAGTAAAACTATTTTTGCTCATCTAGAATTTAACTGATTACATGATGAAGACTATATGTTGAAGCTTGTTTTTACCAAAATTTTAACTTTTTACCAAATAGCCTATTTTCTCAATATCATTTGTTGAAAACTATAAGCTTTCCACTGTTTGTTTTTGATTTGTACAATAACTGCCCTCTAATTTTTTAAATGGAGATTATTTCTGCATAATATTGCTTTAAAATGTTATCTTCAGTAACTAATTTAGCAGTTAGTGAGGGGATCAGAAATCTTTTGAGCTATAATAAAGCCATGGTAGAGAACTTCTGACCTGCAGGTGGCCCAACAGTTGCCCCAGAGTGAAGAATGATGGGCCACGGTAATTTCCTTCCATTGCACTTACATGACATGTGCTGTGACTACTCTCCTGTAAGGAACTATTATTTACTTACCTTGCAGTAAATGAGGGTACATTCTTGCTTCACTATCCGCACTCTTAAAACAATCCTGTTAACAATGGCAATGTTTATGAAAGAGTAAAGCAAGGTTCATGTACTATCCACAGATTAGCTAAAGGATGTCTACTAGCCAAGGAAGAGATAAAGTCAGCCTGGATCTGTTTAGCACTCAAGCCAGTGAAGCACTCACTTCAAGCCAGTGAAGAGCTCAGCAGTTTCTACACCTTTACTTATAGTGTGTAATATACAAGTAGAAATAGGAGAAGAAATAGTCTTACTAATGCTGGGGAGGAAGAAGTAAAGGCTGAGAATAGTGGAATGACTATGCCAAAGATGAGGGAACTGTAAAGAAATTCCAAGGAAGTGACTGGATCTTATGAGGCCCTATGGTACTCTTTGCAGAGATCAATATTTTAAAAAATGATTTTATTATCAACAGAACCGCATTTCATCTCCAAATTTTTATTTAGAATTTACAGTCACAAAGTTTGGCTGATTTTATGACAACAAGGAAGAAACAAGTCATTCATAAAACAACAATAGATTAATAACAAACCATTCTGAAATTTCTTTAGGGAGATAATTTTATAAAGTTTTTAAAACTTTTTTTAATGCCCTAATAAGAAAACAGAAAAGATGGTCAAGCACAGTTGCTCAAGCCTATAATCTGAACACTTTGGGAGACCGAGGCAGGAAGGTCACTTGAACCCAAGAGGTCAAGGCTGCACTGAGCTATGATCAAGCCACTGCCCTCCATTCGGAAAGAGTCAGATCCTGTCTCAAAAAAATGAAAGAAAAACAAAGCATCCACAAACTATGTCACACAGAGCTCTGTGAGGTTAAGCACCACCTAATACTTTTCAACCACTTAAGAGGAGGAAAATGCATAGCTCCTCCTGCTTAAAATGTTTACATTTAATATGTCAGAAAATACCTAAGGCCGTGCATGGTGGCTCATACCTGTAATCCCAACACTTTGGGAAGCCAAGGCAGGACAATTGCTTGAGCCCAGGAGTTTAAGACAAACCTGGGCAACATAAAGAAACCCTGTTTCTATAAAAAAAAAAAAAAAAAAAAAAAAAGCTTAAAAATTAGCTAGGCCAGGAGCAGTGGCTCATGCCTGTAATCCCAGGACTTTGAAAGGCGGAGGTGGAACTGATTGAGCTCAAGAGTTAAGAGACCAGCCTGGGCAGTATATTAAGACCTCATCCCCATTAAAAAGCAAAACAAAGCAGCCAGATGTGATAGGACATGCCTATAGTCCCTGCTACTCCGAGGCAGAGGTAGGAAGACTTGAACCCAGGATGTCCAGGCTGCAGTGAGCCATGATGACATCACTGCATTTCAATCTGGACAATAGAGTAAGACCCTTTCTCAAAATAAAGTAAAAAAAAAAAAAAACAGAAACACCTAAGCCTGATACTTTTTATAATAAATACTAGTTTCAGCCATATACCCATAAAAATATAAATTAAATGTATAACTGCCATGATAGTAATATAAAAATACAAAACTACATAATCAGTACTCAATATTTCACTGTAATTATGCAGATGATAGGCTTTTTTTAAAGTAAAGAGGTGGCCAGGTGCAGTGGTTCTCACCTTCAATCCCAGTCATTTGGGAGGCCAAGGCAGACAGATCACTTGAGCTCACGAGTTCAAGATAAGCCTCGCCAACATTGTGAAACCCCATCTTTAGCAAAAATACAAAAATTAGCTGAGTACGGTGGTGCACGTCTGCAGTTCCAGCTACCAGAAAGGCTGTCAGGAGAATCACTTGAGCCTGGGAGGCGGAGGTTGCAGTGAGCTAAGATCGCACCACTGCACTCCACCCTTGGTGACACAGTGAGACTCCATCTAAAAACACACACACACAGACACACACACACATATAAACAGCTAACACTAAACAATTTAGAAAGAGGTGGTTAATGCAATAGTGAATGTGTAAGCAGAAGAAATACAGATACACAATAGTAAAGATGCCATCACGACCCCAAATTCCGGAAATCTACATACAGATACAATAAAACTCCAATACCACACTCTAGTATACAAACTCATTCTGAGTAACCACAAATATTAGATATAATTTCAAAGTTAACACTTGCAAAACAAATGATTGCCTAAAATAATGGTAGAAAATTATTTGAGATTCAATGTAAAAATTAAACACTCTGAAGCATGGTAATAAAATGTGATTTGAAAAGCAAAACTACTATCCAAGAAAAGAAAACTATTCCTTAAAACTAAAAAAAAAAAAAAAAAAAAAACCCATAAAATTATATCTTCTACAAAAACAAATCAACTTTATCTACAGCCTAGTTCTACCCAACTATGGAATGTCAGAAGAGAAGGTCTCACCACGGACTCAAGAGCTGACATGAGGAATATCACCACCATCCTGCTGAGGACTCCTCATCTTCAACGGCCAGGGTGGACATTTTTACTTGGGCCATGATCTTTGTGAAACACAAGTAATAAGAAAGTGAGTGGTAAAAATCTGGTGTTCCAAACCCACATTCAGAGCTCTGAGGATCTCCCACTGGCTGTCTAATTTACTGCTTTTTTTTGCCTATGAGAAAAAACAAGACTCAAAAACTAAGTATGTGATTTGTCTAAAACTCTCATCACATAGAGAATCTATTCCATAACTCTGTATCTAGTGTTATTTCAATAACATTAGGTTAATATCACACCCAAAATAAATGCAGATGGCACTCAGAATCAGTGAAATTTCTCCCAAGGAGGAGGAGGAGGAGAGATAGACGGACTATCACAGACCAACGTGGGACAGAGCTGCCCAGCTCCCTCTCTCCCTTGCACATCCTGACATAACGAAGGGTGGGTGCAGTGGACTGAGGCTGGGGGGAGACACATTTCCCTTCTTACTGAGAAAACAGATCACAGGCATCAAGAAACAAGTAAGATGATTTATATTACAGCACGTTGCTCTATTTGAAAAATGTTTTGTAATATTTCGGTAACAACAAAGACCCTCAAACGAATTTCAAACACTATCAATATTCAACACATAAACAGAAAATATGAACTGTCAGCAAGGATATCGGAAAACCAGACCCTGTACGCACTGCTCTTCAGAACGTAAACTGCTGCAGCCCCTGTGGAAAATGGTTTGGCAGCTCCTTAAAACATTAAGCACAGAATTATCACACAATCCAACAACTCCCTTTCAGGGTATATACCCAAAAGAACTGAGAGCAAGGACTCAAACAGGTATTTGTACATTCATGTTCACAGCAACATTATTCACAGTGGCCAAAAAGTACAACCAACCCTAAGGCCCATCAATAGGTAAATGGATAAACAAAATGTGATACACACACATACATGGAATATTATTCAGCTGCATAAAGTAAACAACGATTCTGGCCAGGTTCAGGGTCTTACTCCTGTAATCTCAGCACTTTGGGAGGCCGAGGCAGGCAGATCATCTGAGCCCAGGAGTTGCAGACCAGCCTGCGCAAAATAAATAGCAAGACCTCATCTCTGTAAGTTTTTTTTTAAAGAAAATTCTGATAACGCTATAGATGAACCTTGACAGCACTATGCAATCTACGCATGCAACAAAACCGTACTCATACTCCACAAATATGTAAAGTTGTTTTAAAATGGGGAATTCATCGAGGAAGAAACGTGACCCACAGAGAGCAGAGAGGAGTGAGACAGAAAAGCCACCCACCCAGAATCGGCGTGGAGCCCAGGGGTCTCCCCACGGCAGGGAAATGGTGAGTAAGCAAGGGCCACTGCTGACTCACCCTTCTGCCATCAACTTTTGAAATCCTGGGCACAGAAAATCCTCCCACACCCTCCCCACAGAGCTCCCCAACTGACACAGAGAGCTGCATGGAGTCTGGTAAGAGCCTCCAGTCAGGCCCACACGGAACCCTAAGGACGCTGGACCCCTGAGCACCACAGTGCCAGCTGCTATAGCTCTGCCACCAGAAGAGGCCAGACTCGCTCACATGCTCCCAGGATAGGGGCCATATCTATAGTGCTGAGGAGCAGACAGACTCACCTCCTGTCTCCACTCTACCTCCTGTAGAGGCCTCACCTCCACTACACCTCACCTGGTAATGCCCACTGGCCTGGGTCTCAGTGCAGCCACTTACCCCCTGCCTGAGCACTCAGGCTAACTGCAACTCTGTAGACAGACCTCCCAGAGGTACCTGTCAGGTCTGCTGTTTCTGCAATTGCCATGGCCCCTGCACTTTTACCTTTCTGAGGCTAGGGAGGGACCGAAGAGCCCAAGAACTGTCACAGGTTTCTAGCACACCACAGCTGCCTTACAGAGAGTGCACAAACTGTTTCCACGTTGGTCCCCCTCTCTGCTATGCCTCACTGGGAAGGTCTCCTGACCTGGGCCCCCAGCACAGCCGTCCTGCACCCCCACCCTGACGAACTGCTTCAGTCAGTGGCATCTCTGCATCTCTCTGAGATGGAGCTTTCAGGGGTAACCCACAGGCTCTCTGCTATTGCCACTGTAGCAGTACCACCATTGCTGCCCTTGGTCTGGGCAAAGAATAAAGACCCTGATTGCTTTGCCAGCACCTCCAGCATGCCACAGCCACCAGAAGGAGAAAATTCCAGTTTCTCTTCTCTGTGAGCTTTCAGCTTCCTGCTCTTCACCAGAAGGAGCCCCAGGTTTAAGCCCACAGTTCGGCCACCTCACCCTTGGCAGAACATTCTCACTGGCAGTGGCTCTGTGTCTCTCTGGGGTGGAGTTCCCGGAAGCAACTGACAACCTTTCTGCCATTATTGCTGCAGTGATGCTGCCCTTGCTGCCCTCAGGTTGGGGAAGAAACAAAGTGCCTCAGTGCTTTGCTCACACCTGCAGCAGGCCACAGCCACCATATGGAGGGAAGTCCAGTCTGTCTTCCCTGTTGGCCCCAAATCTCCTGCTCTTAACCAGGCAAGGGTCCCAGCTTAGGCCCACAATGCAGCTGCTCCTTTTCTCACTGATCATTCTGATTGGCAGCAGCTCTGCATGTCTCTGAGGTGGTAGCCCAAGAGACAAGTGAAAGGCTGTCTGCCATTGCCATTGCCGAGGTCCCCAACCCTGCTGCTCCCAAGTTGGGGAGAAAATGAAAAGCCTGAGTTCACCCCAGAGCTATGATGCACAGGGCTATGGGATGGGAGAGCCAACCCAAGACCTATGGCTAGTACTCAAGTGGGGGACCAGCATAAAACTGCTGAAATGGCAGAGAATTCAGAGCCTGGATGCCAATGAAGATTGTCAAGATTCGGGAGAAAGTTGCAACTCATTTCAAGGAATCTAAAAAATTCAGTAAAACTATTCAAGAGGTGAGAGATGTAACAGCCTTCTTAAAAATGAACAAAATTGATCTGATAAAGCTGAAAAACTCATAAAAAGAATTTTGTAATACAATCAGAAATGTTAACACCAGATGAGACCAAGCTGAGGGAAGAATCTCAGAGCTCAAAGACCAGTTCTTTGAATTAATTCAGTCAGACAAAACTAACTGAAAAAGATTGTTTTTCATGAATAAAAACTTTAAGAAATATGGGATCATGTGAAGACTCCAAATCTACAACTCATTGGCATCTCTAAAAGAAAGGAAGAGAGAAGAAATAACTTGGAAAACATTTTTTTAGGATACTGTCCAAAATAATTCTCTTTACTTTCCTGGAGAGGTTGAAATTCAAATTCAGAAAATTCAGGGGACCCCTGGGAGATAGTACACAAGATAACCATTCATCCCCAAGACATATAATCATCAGATTCTCCAAGGTCAATGTGAAAGAAAAAATATTAAACACAGCTAGAGACAAGGGGCAGGTCACTTATAAAGGGAACTCCATTAGGCTATCCGCAGACCTTCCAGCAGAAGCCATACAAAGACAAAAGCAATTGGGGGGTCCTATGTTCAGCATTCTCAAAGAAAACAAACTCCGACCAAGAATCTAAGCACAGCAAACTAAGCTTCATAAACAAAAGAGAGAAGATATCCTTTCAGACAAGCAAATGCTAAGGGAATTCATTACCACTAAACTTGCCTTAAAAGTGATTCCTAAGGGTATGGTAAGCATGGAAAGGAAAGACTATTACTGGCCACCACAAAAAGCACACTGAAGTACATGGGCTGTTTACACTATAATGTAAATACACAATCAAGTTTACATAACAAACAGCTAACAACACAATGTCAGGATCAAATCTGCACATGTCAATATTAACCTCGAAAAAGAATGTGCTAAATACCCACTGAAAAGGCACAGAGTGACAAGTTAAATAAAGAAGGAAGACCCAACTGCATGCTGTCTTCAAGAGACCTATCTCACATCCAAGGACATCCACAGACTCAAAGAAAACAGATGGAGAAAGATCTACCAAGCAAATACAAAACATAAAAGAGCAGAAGTTGCTATTATTTTTTCAGACAAAACAGACTTTAAATTAACAATGATTGAAAAAGACAAGGGGATTTCAAAATAAGGGGTTCAATTCAGTAAGAAGACTTAACTATTCTAAATACTAATTATATGCACCCAATGCTGGAGCGCCCAGATTCATAAATCAAGTTCCTAGAGACTTATGAAGAGACTTAGATAACCACACAATTACACTGTGAGACTTGAAAACCCCACTGAAAGTACTGGACAGATCACCAAGGCACAATACCTACAAAGATATTTAGGACCTAAATTTGACACTTAACCAAATGGACCTAATACTCATCTACAGAACACTCCAGCCAGCAAAACCAGAATATACATTCTTCTCACCTGCACGGGACACATACTCTACAATTGACCACCACGCACTTGGCCATAAGGCAACTCTCAATATATTCTAAAGAATCAAAATCATTTGAGAAATGTCTGTTCATATCCTTTGCCCACTTTTTGATGGGGTTGTTTGTTTTTTTCTTGTAAATTTGTTTGAGTTCTTTGTAGGTTCTGGATATTAGCCCTTTGTCAGATGAGTAGATTGCAAAAATTTTCTCCCATTCTGTAGGTTGCCTGTTCACTCTGATGGTAGTTTCTTTTGCTGTGCAGAAGCTCTTTAGTTTAATGAGATCCCATTTGTCAATTTTGGCTTTTGCTGCTGTTGCTTTTGGTGTTTTAGACATGAAGTCTTTGCCCATGCCTATGTCCTGAATGGTACTACCTAGGTTTTCCTCTAGGATTTTTATGGTATTAGGTCTAACATTTAAGTCTCTAATCCATCTTGAATTAATTTTCGTATAGGGAGTAAGGAAAGGATCCAGTTTCAGCTTTCTACTGATGGCTAGCCAATTTTCCCAGCACCATTTATTAAATAGGGAATCCTTTCCCCATTTCTTGTTTCTCTCAGGTTTGTCAAAGATCAGATGGCTGTAGATGTGTGGTATTATTTCTGACATTCATACAGCCAACAGACACATGAAAAAATGTTCATCATCACTGGCCATCAGAGAAATGCAAATCAAAACCACAATGAGATACCATCTCACACCAGTTAGAATGGCAATCATTAAAAAGTCAGGAAACAACAGGTGCTGGAGAGGATGTGGAGAAATAGGAACACTTTTACACTGTTGGTGGGATTGTAAACTAGTTCAACCATTATGGAAAACAGTATGGCGATTTCTCAAGGATCTAGAACTAGATGTACCATATGACCCAGCCATCCCATTGCTGGGTATATACCCAAAGGATTATAAATTATGCTGCTATAAAGACACACGCACACGTATGTTTATTGCGGCACTATTCACAATAGCAAAGACTTGGAATCAACCCAAATGTCCATCAGTGACAGATTGGATTAAGAAAATGTGGCACATATACATCATGGAATACTATGCAGCCATAAAAAAGGATGAGTTTGTGTCCTTTGTAGGGACATGGATGCAGCTGGAAACCATCATTCTTAGCAAACTATCACAAGAACAGAAAACCAAACACCGCATGTTCTCACTCATAGGTGGGAACTGAACAATGAGATCACTTGAACTCGGGAAGGGGAACATCACACACAGGGGCCTATCATGGGGAGGGTGGAGGGGGGAGGGATTGCATTGGGAGTTATACCTGATGTAAATGACGAGTTGATGGGTGCAGCACACCAACATGGCACAAGTATACATATGTAACAAACCTGCACGTTATGCACATGTACCCTACAACTTAAAGTATAATAATAATAAATAAATTTAAAAAAAAAAGAAAAAAAAAAGAATCAAAATCATACCAACTACACTATCTATCGGACCACAGTGCAATAAAAACAGATATCAATACCAAGAAGATCTCTCAAAGCCATACAATTTTGTTAAAAATTAAATAAGCAGCTGCTGGATGACTTTTGGGTAAAGAATAAAATTAAGGCTGGAATCAATAAATTATGTGAAACTAATAGAAACAAAGATACAACGTACCTAAATCACCAAGAAGCGGTTTAAAAAAAGTGTTGAAGGGAAAGTTTGTAGCACTAAACACCCACATTGAAAAGTTAGAAAGATATCAAAATAAGAACCTAATGTTGTATCTTTTTATTGTATTTATTTATTTTTGAGACAGGGTCTTGCCCTGTCGCACAGGCTGGAGTGCAGTGGAGCAATCTCAGCTCACTGCAACCTCCATCTCCCAGGTTCAAGCAACTCTCCTGTCTCAGCCTAGTTGAGACTACAGGTGTGTGCCATCATGCCCAACTAATTATTTTATTTTTAGTAGTGACAGGGTTTCACCATATTGGTCAGGCTGGTGTCGAACTCCTGACCTCAGGTGATCCACCCACCTTGGCCTCTCAAAGTGCTGGGATTACAGGCGTGAGCCACTGTGCCAGGCAATATCTGGAGGAAACAGAAATGTAATAGCAAATCAACCCCAAAGCTAGAAGACAAGAAATATCAAAGCTGAACTGAATGAATGGAGATAAAAAAAAAACTGTACAAAAAACTTATTTCTGAAAGAATAAATAAGATTGATAGACATCTAGTTAAAGAAAAAAAGATGATCTACCTAAAAGTGATCACGATAAAAAGTGACAAAGGAAATATTATCACTGATGCCACAGAAATACATGAAACCATTAGAGACTATTATGAATACCTTTATGCACACAAACTAGAAAACACAAAAGAAATGGATAAATACCTGGAAACATGTAAACTCCCAAGACTGAATCAGGAAGAAATTAAAACCCTGAATAGACCAATACTGACTTCTGAAATTGAATCAATAATAAAAACTTTACCAGAAAATGCTCTGGACCAGATAGATTCTCAGCCAAATTCTACCTGACATATAAAGAAGAGCTGGAAGTTCTACTGAAACTATTCCAAAAAAAGGAGGAGGAGAGACTTCTTCCTAACTCATTCTATGAGGCCAGCACCATTCTGACACCAAAACCTAGCAGATATGGGGGGGGGGGGCGGGAAAAAAGGCAAATTGGTCTGGGCGTGATGGTTCATGCCTGTAATCCCAGCACATTGGGAGGCAGAGGTGGGCAGATCACCTGAGGTCACGAGTTCGAGACCAGTCTGGCTAACAAGGTGAAACTCCGTTTCTACTAAAAATACAAAAAAATTAGCTAAGCATGGTGGCACAGGGCTGTAGTTCCAGCTAATCGGGAGGCTGAGACAGGAGAATCCCTTGAACACAGGAGGCGGAGGTTACAGTGAGCCGAGATCACGCCATTGCACTCCAGCCTGGGCAACAAGAGTGAAGCTCCATCTCAAAAAAAAAAAAAAAAAAAATATATATATATATATATATATATATACACACACACACACACATACACACACACACAAATATATAAATACATATTTATATATTTATACATACATTTATATTTATTTATATATATTTATATTATTTATATTTATTATATGTATGTATCAAACCGAACCCAGCAACACATCCAAAAAGCTAATCCCCATGATCAGGTAGGCTTTGTTCCTGGGATGCATGGTTAAACACCCTAAAAAACTAGGCATCAAAGGTAGGTACCTCAAGATAAAAACAGCCATCTATAACAAACCCACAGTCAAGATCATACTGAAAGGGCAAAAGCTTGAAATATTCCTTTTGAGAATCAGAACAAAACAAGGATACCCCTTCTCACTATTCCTGTTAAACAAAATACTGGAAGTCCCAGTCAAAGCAATCAGCCAGGGGAAAGAAATAAAAGGCATCCAAATAAGAAGAGTGGAAGTCAAATGATTTCATTTCACAAATGATATAACTCTATACTTAGAAAAGCCCACAGTCTCTGCCCAAAGGCTCCTAGATCTGAAAAAGAACTTCAGTAAAATTTCAGCATACAAAATAAATGTATGAAAATTAGTAACATTTCTATACACCAATAACATCCAATTGAAAATACAATTCTATTCACAATAGCCACCAAATGAATAAAATACCTGGAAACACAGCTAACCAGGGAGGCAAATGATCTCTACAATGACAATTACGAACCACTGTTAACAAAAAAATTAGAGATGACAAAAACAAATAGAAAAACATTCCATGCTCATGGATAGGAAGAATCAATACTGCTAAAATGGCCACACTACCAAAAGAAATTTACTTTTGAATTCAATGTTATTCCTATCAAACTACCAACAACATGTTTTACAGAACTTGAATACTCAAAGCTATTTTATGCAAAGGAACAAAGCTGGAGTCATCATACTACCCAACTTCAAACTATACTACAAGCCTGCAATATCTAAAAGAGCATGGGTACAGGTACAAAAATAGATACATAGACCAAAGGAACAGGCTAGAAAACCCAAAAATAAAGACACACATCTAAAACCATCTGATTTTTCACAAAGCCAACAATAATAAACAATAAGGAAAGGAATCTCTGCCAGGCACGGTGGCTCATGCCTGTAATCCCAGCACTTTGGGAGGCCAAGGCGGGCAGATCACCTGAGGTCAGGAGTTTGAGACCAGCCTGGCCAATATGGTAAAACCCCATCTATACTAAAATTACAGAAATTAGCCGTGCGTGGTGGAGGGTGCAATCTCAGCTACTCTGGAGGCTGAGGCAGGAGAATCACTTGAACCTGGAAGGCGGACGTTGCAGTGAGCTGAGATGATACCATTGCACTCTAGCCTGGGCAATAAGAGTCAAATACCATCTTAAAAAAAAAAAAAGGGAAGGAAGGAAAAGACTCTCTATTCAATAAATAGTGCTGGCATAACTGGCTAGTCATATGCAGAAGATTGAAACTGAAACACTTCATTTATACCAGATAGAAAAATTAACTCAAGATGGATTAAAGATTTAAATATAAAACCTAAAAGTATAAAAACCTTAGAAGAAAATCTAGGAAATACCATGCTGTACATTGGCCCTGGCAAAGACTTCAAGACTCTAAAAGCAACTGAACAACAAGAAGTTGACAAATGAGACCGGATGAAGCTAAAGAGCTTCAGCACAGCAAGAGAAACTACCAACAGAGTAAACACACAACCAACAGAATGAGAAAAACAAAAAAACAAAAAACTTGCAAACTACGTTTTTCAGCAAAGGTTTAATATGTACAATCTATTAAAGAAATTGTAATTCACCAAGCAAAAAAACAAACCTTATTAAAAATGAAAGAAGAACAAGAACATACATTTCTCAAAAGAAGATATACATGCATCCAACAAGCATATTAAAATGCTCAATATCACCAATCATTAGAAAAATGCAAATTGAAACTATGAGATACCATCTCACACCAGTCACAGCAGCCACATTAAAAAGGCAAAGAATAATAGATGCTGCTGAGTAGTGAAGAGAAAGCTTATGCACTGCTAGAGGGAATGTAAATTTTTCTAGCCACTGTGGAAAGTACTCCGGAGATTTCTCAAAGAATTTAAAACCAAACTACCATTTGACCCAGCAATTCCATTATTGGTATATACCCCCAAAATAGAAATCATTCAACTGTAAAGACACATGCATGCTTATATTAATCACAGATCACAGTACTATTACAACACTATTTACAAGAGTACACAGTACTATTCATAATAGCAAAGACATGGAATCATCTGATGTCCTTCAATAAATAAATGGATTTTACAAATGTGGTGTGTGTGTGTGTGTATACATAATTTCACTGTATATATACACAGAATGTAATATAGATATGTTACACAATAATGTAAATACACAATCGTATTTCATTGTGTATACATACCATTATACACACACACACACACACACACACACACACACAATGAAATAGTATTCAGCCATAAAAAGATAAAATTCTGTCCTTTGCAGCAACAGGGATGAACCTGGAGGACACTGTGTTAAGTAAAATAATCCAGGCATGAAAAAAATATACTGCACATTCTCACTAATATATAGAATCTAGAAAGTTGATCTCATGGGATTAGAGAGTAGAATGGTGGTTACTAGAAGCTAGCGTGTGTAAAAGAGCGCAAAATGAGGAGAAAATGGTCAATGGGCAGTAAGTTACAGTTAATAGGAGGAAAATATTATAGTGCACAGTAAGGTGACCATGGTGAACAGTTTTGTATTGAATATTTCAAATGGCTAGAAAAGAGAATTTTGAATGTTCTCACCACAAAGAAATAATAAATGAGATGTTGGATATGCTAAATCCCCTAATTTGATTATTACATATATAAACACATATCTAAAGCTCACATTGTACCCCATCTACATATAAAAGTATTGTGTCAATTAAAAACAAAATTAAAGGCTGGGCATGGTGGCTCATGCCTGTATAAATCCCAGCACTTTAGGAGGCTGAGGTGGGCTGATCACGTGAGGTCGGGAGTTCAAGAAAGCCTTGCCAACATGGTGAAACCCCGTCTCTACTAAAAATACAAAAATTAGCTGAGCATGGTGGCGGGCGCCTGTAATCCCAGCTACCCAGGAGGCTGAGGCATGAGAATTGCTTGAACCCAGGAGGTGGAGGTTGCAGCGAGCCATGATCACACCAGTGCATTCCAATCTGGGCAACAGAGTGAGACTCCGTCTCAAAAGAAAAGAATTTAAAAGGAAAAATGAGGTCATGAGCTAAACATCTGCCGCCCAAATTGTATGGAAAGGTATATGAATAAAGATAATCACGACTCACCAGAAGAGAAACCTGTAAGAAAAAACTTCAGTAGCAATTAGTACTGTGGTAGGAAACCTACACGGTAATGGAGGAATTGCTGAAGCCTGAGAGTGGACAAGTGTGAGAGTTAAAATCTCCAGGGAGGCCAGTCTTAGTTCCTCCTCCTCACTTTTGAGAGTTTTATCTTCAGAAGCCTTACCAGATTCTTATAGTAGAGAGAAAAATCTCTTGTTTCTGGCATAGGGAAAGGAAATGCACCCATTCTAAAAGCCACCTAGAACATTCTATTCTTCTTACCAAGCTCTGTCATCAGAAAACTATTTTAGCAAAGCCTAACCTACTGGGGTTTTGTCGGAGTTTATATGACTCAGTTAAGGGAAACACCCATCACCAGACTGCTCTAGTCTTCAGTGGGGAAGAAGAGAAATATTCAACTTCAGACCAGCTGAGCCCTTCATGTGAGAGAAGAAACCTGTGCAACTCCCATCCCTCCAGCCTCCCTGTTAAATCTAAGGGGTGGGAAATGTGAAGCATTTTTTAAGATGACAAGACAGAGGCACAGACTCAGTAAAAGACACAGAACTCAGTGGCTGGAATGGAGATGTCCTTCTGTTCTCAATAAATGCATCAGGACAAATTGACGGGAGCGGAAGTAATAAGCAACCTAGGTTTCCTCCCTGTATCTCATGTTCTGTGTCATAGATGTGTCCTCTGGAGGATGGAGCACTTCTCTTATGTAGCTCTGAAAGAAGTAACATTTTTCTGACTTCCAAAATGCTTTTGATCTAGTTCAATTCAGAAAACAAAAATTCACTAAGGAACATATTTGAAAAACACTACAAATCACCTGTAGAGAATCCATAGAAACACATTAGGAAATGTGATATTGTGTTGTGCACGTTTTGAACGCTGGATTATTTGGGAGGTACATTTTGTTGACAAGTTCTGAGACCATACAATCCACTAGGCAGAAGCTGCATAGAAAAATGAGCTTTCACATTAAAAAGTATGGAACCCAGATGGTACAATAAAAGTTTAGAAATTGTACACTCTGTGGATGTGTTGATGTTTTATATTATTTGATGTGGAAATGAGTGAAGAGGCTAGATTATCCGGAATGTATATGAGATAATCAGAGTTAACCAAGGTAAAATTAAAATGATCATGGTAATTATTTGGAGCACTAAAGAACAAACATTGATAATGCGAGATCTGTTGTTTTTTCCTAGATACATGAAATACATTTCTTGTTATTAAGATGAACATACTTTAAGCATAATGCTTCTGTTACACTTAAAAATACCTTTCTTCAGTCAGGCACGGTGGCTTACGCCTGTAATCCCAGCACTTTGGAAGGCTGAGATCGTGCCACTGCACTCCACCCTGGGCAACAGAGCAAGACTCCATCTCAAAAACAAAATACAAAAACCCTTTTTCCCCAACCTGTCTTTGGACTTTTAACCAACATCTCTTACCTTTTCTTCAACATCTTCACATTCCTTCATGATCAGAAATCGAAGCCCCATGACCTCATCAGCTGTAACTCGGCCTTCATTCATGTAGTGATGTTCCTCACTGTGGTGGATGCTTGGCCTCCAGATATGCTTGAATCACTGCACTTAGGGAATGAGTTCAAATGTAAGTCCTTGTCTAAACAGAGTGAGGATGGGCCTGTGTGTCTGTTAACACCTGTCTCCTGAGTGTACACCAGGCCGGCACCATCAGCCCCAGCAACTGCTGTTTGGCAAGGCTTCAACACAAATTCACAGTAACATTAGCAGCGTTAATTTTTTTTCTGGTCTGTCACTTTGTCTTTCATTTATAACATAATATTATTCGCTGTGGCTTCTGCTAATGTGACCCAGACCAACCTACTTAAGGTCAGCAAATACTGTTCACTTTCTCCCACGAAGTCCTTCAGGAGAAAAGTATTCTTTACTCTGACATTATCCAGGGATGTCTTCATTATAGGAATGACACTGCATTCAATTGCACACATGGTGATCCTTTTCTCCAGGCATCAGAGGCGATCTCCTCACCTTCACAGCATCAGCATCTCTCCACCACCCTTCCCAGAGAAAAGGACCACTCAGACCATCCCGCTGTTAGTGAGCTACTTTCTCGTCATAAGCTGGGTGGACCTCATCATCTCATCTTCTTCAACCCTGCTGTGGACGCGTAACCCAGTCATCCTGAGTGTGCAGAACCTTGTGGGCAATGTCTATGCCACTGTTGTTCCACCAGTACAAATCAGCTCTGATAAAAAGATAGATGACATTCTCCAAAATATGCGAAGTGCTATAAAGCTTTAACAAGTTGGTGACGGAAAACATTTCTAAAAAATAGTCTTCTCCTACAGTTAAATTGTTCAAGTAGCCCTGGAGTTCCTTTTATCTTATTTAATAAAATGCATGGAATCACACTTCTATTGTATTTATACGCTTTCAAAACTGATGCATCCAAGGACCATGTAATTTCTTTCATTCCAAAGTCTACCATGGGTTGACATTTCTGTAGCAAGTTTCTTTCATTTTTATTTTCATTTTGATAGCAGAAAATGTTTCTCCTGAAGTATTCCTTTTTTTTTTTGAGACAGTGTTTCTGAGGCTGGAGGGCAGTGGTGCAATCTCAGCTCACTGCAACCTCCACCTCCTGGGTTCAAGCGATTCTCCTGCCTTAGCTTCCTGAGCAGCTGGGATTACAGGCACGCACCACAACGTCCAGCTAATTTTTGTATTTTTAGTAGAGATGGGATTTCACCATGTTGGTCAGGCTGGTCTCGAACTCCCGACCTCGTGATCCGCCCGCCTCAGCCTCCCAAAGTGCTGGGATCACCATATTGGCCAGGCTGGTCTCGAACTTCTGACCTCCTGATCCTTGGCCTCCCAAAGAGCTGGGATTACAGGCGTAAGCCACTGCAACCGGCCCCTTATCTATAGTTAATAATGCTTCAATAAACATAAGAGTGAAAATATCTCTTCTATCTCTTCAAGATAGTGATTTTATGTTCTTTGGATATTTACTTAGACGTGAGATTGCTGAATCACATGATAGTTTTATTTTTAATTATCTGGTGAAACTCCATGCCATTTTCCATAATGGCTTTACCAATTTACATTCCCAGTGACAATGTACAAGGGTCTCTCTTCTCTATATTCTTGATAACACTTGCTTTCTTTTGAATTTTTGATAAATATCACCTTAATATGTGTTTGAATGCTAACTCATTGTGGTTTTGATTTGCAGTTTTCTCAGAATTACTAATGGCTTCTTTAAAAAAAAAACTAGCTTTCTGGCCACTTTTTAAAACAATGTGTTACTTTTCATTGTTATTTTTATTTGGGGGGCTTAAGTTGTATGAGTCTCTTGCAGATTTTGAACACTAATACTTTATCTGATATTTGCCACACAGGTATTTTTCTCCAATTCTGTACATAGCCTTTTAATGTCACTGACAGTCTTTTGCTTTGCAGTAGAAACTTTTTAGTTTGATGTAGTCCCACTTTTTTTCCTGTGCTTTTGGTGTAAAATACAAAAAAAAGAAAAAAAAAAAAACTATTGCTAGGATCAATGCCAAAGAATTTTGCTTAGTGTTGTCTTCTGGAAGATTTATGGTTTTCAAGTCCAATGTTTAAGTCTTTAATATATTTTAAATTAATTTTAAGTATGCTGTAAAGGTTGGGTGCAATCTGTTTTTGCATATGGATATCCCATTCTCCCATCATCATTTATTGAAGAGTTTATTCTTTCACCATTGTCTGTTTATATGCCTTTGTTGAAAATGTATTGACTGTATACAGATGGATATATATATATATCTGAGCTCTCTATTCTGTTCCATTGGCTTATGTTTTTGTGTTTATGCCAATATTTTGCAGTTTTGATGACTACAGCTTTGCTATATAGCTTGAAATTAGGTAGCATACTGCTTCTCGCTTTGTTCCTCTTGCTCAAAATTGCTTTATTTGAGGTCTTTTATAATTCCATACAAACTGTGGATTTTTAAAAAATTTTTGTTGAAAATGCTATATACACCAATTTCAGTAGTACGAATGTTTTTTTTTTTTTTTCTTGGTCTTGCTTTTTTGAGATGGAGTCTCACTCGGTCACCAGGCTGGAGTGCAGTGACGCAATCTCAGCTCACTGCAACCTCCGCCTCCTAGGCTCAAGCGATTCTCATGCTTCAGCCTCCTGAGTAGCTGGTAGTACAGGCATGTGCCACCACACTACCTAATTTTTGTATTTTTAGCAGAGACAGAGTTTCACCATTTTGGCCAGGATGGTCTCGATCTCCTGACCTCATGATCCACCCGCCTCAGTCTCCTAAAGTGCTGGCATTACAGGCGTGAGCCACTGTGCCTGACCAGTATGAATGTTTTAATACTAATTTTTCTAATCCATGAACACTAAGTATTTTTAAATTTGTCTTGTCTATAATTGTCTCCACTAATAGTTTACAGTTTTTGTTGTACAAATCTTTTACTTTCTTTATTTCTAAGTGTTAGGTTGGTGCGAATGTAATTGTGGTTTTTGCCATTAACAACCTAATACTTTATTATTTTAGACGTTGTGGCAAATGTAACTGTCTTCTTGATTTTTCCAAGATACTTGTTGTTGGGGTATAAAAATGCAATTGATTTTTTGTGCATTGATATAGTATCCTGCAAACCTACCAACTTCGTTTACTAGTTCCAAAATTTTTTCATGTAATGATGAGCACACTGGCCTGTATTTATACATTGATAGTTTTTATTAACATATCACAGTGCCTAAAAGTGTGTTCTGTTGTATTTTTGTTGTGACAAATTCTATGGCATCTTTTAGTCCTAATCTTTTTTTAAAATGCTTTTGTTTGGTATTTGATAATAATGTGTCTATGGTTACTTTTCAATTGTGCAACAATTTATCTCCATGCCAAGTCAAACTTTCTAATGAAGTTAATAGTTTTATGTACATTTAGTTATTGTAAATCAAAACAGTAAATTTTTATGACAGTTTTAAAGTTACTAAGATTGAGAATATGTCATTTTTTCACTGCTCATGAATCTGTGGGATCCTTATTTTAAACAATTATATATGAGGTATATATATATATATATATATATAGTCTTAGAATCTTGCCTAATATATTGCATGCACTAAGCAAGCACTAGTAAAATTATTCATCAAATTATCATCTTCATACCATTCTTCAAGTGGCATACTGTTTGTTCTAATTAAAAACTATGTTTCTGTCTTATGTAAGTATCAACAAAAATTAGAAGGTCTACTTGGTCTGCCCTCTTGAGAAAATCCAAAGTTAACTGGTAGTTTTACTAATTTCCTTTAGATTTAGTACCTTATTTCCTTATTTCCTCACATAATAAATGTAAACATTAAGGACAACATCATATTTAAATGATCCGTCCTACAACAGACAAACTTTGGGTCATTCATTGATTGGGCTGAAGCCTCACTCTATATTAATTCTGATTTTTTCATGTTAACAGCCTAGAAAATCTATTACACATGTAATGTTATAAATTAGAAATTAATATCTTGGATGTACAAATTATGAAAGTAAACAGAAAAGTATAATGTAAAATAAATATTTATATATTATGAATTGTTACCCAAGTAAAGCAAAAGCATTCATTTAAAATATTTTCACAAAGAAAAGTCCAGGGAAAAATAATCTATATAAAACGTTCTACCAATATTCAATAAATAATTAATACTAATTCTTCAGCAGAAAATACTTCCAAAAAATGAAAGAGAGGGAACATTTTCCAATTCATTCTAGAGGCCAGTATTACTGTAATACTAAGGCCAGACACAAGAATAAACAGAAGGTCTGTGGGCAAATGTGCCATATTCACGTAGACACATACAGCCTCAGAAAACTTCAGCATGATAAATCCACGCACATAAAATATGAATATACACCAAGAACAAATGTGATTGTTTCGTAAATGTAGTTGTGACTTAGTATTTGAAATTCAATCAAGATAAGAACAAAAAGCGATCCTTTAAATAGGTACAAAGTTACAAATATCTAGCATCCTTTCCTGACAAAACCCCCAGAAAACCACTAATAGAAGATTCTGAGACCCACTAAGAGATATCTATTAAAAACCTACAGCTAACATCATACTTAATGGTGACAGACTTGTGCTTCTTTACCTGAAAATTTGAGAAGACAAGAATTTCTACTTTAACCACTCTATTCAGCATTGTACTGGAGGTATTAGCTAGGGAAATTCTACAACAGAAAAAACTGTCCAGATTGTAAAATAAAAGTAGAACTGTCATTATAGCAAATGAAATAATTTTCTGATAAAAAAAAGGATTCACTAAAATATCACTAGAATTAATACACAATTTTATCAGGGGTTTTTAAGAACTGTGCAGGGTGGGACTCTAGAGGCACAGGTTCAGTGCATAAACATACATCTTTAGGAGGCCGAGGCGAGTGGATTACCTAAGGTCAGGAGTTCAGCCTGGCTAACATGGTGAAACCTGGTTTCTACTAAAAAAGAATACAAAAAAAAAAAAAATTAGCTGGGCAAGGTGGTACACACCTGTAATCCCAGCTACTTGGGAAACTGAGGAGGAGAATAGCTTGAACCTGGGAACTGGAGGTTGCAGTGAGCTGAGATGGTGCCCCTGCACCCAAGCCTGGGTGACAGAGTAAGACTCTGTCTTAAAACAACAACAACAACAACAACAAAAAACAGACCTAAAAGCCACTAGGGGTCACCTGTTAAAGTTTGTGCTGGTTGGGGATCCTACCTCCTTCTGATATCTGGTCAGGGGTGCAGAAGCTCTGGCGCTGTTGGGCCATCTGATTTCTTTATATAGCTGTGCCTACAAATAAAATAAAGAAACTGAAGAAACACAGTAAGAAAAAGAACTTTTGCAGTTATTTCATCAGGGTGGCCCTGGTAACATTTTTATTAATTTTTCTTTTATTTACTTATGTATGTATTTTTATGTATTTATTTATTTTTTGAACTGGTGTCTTGCTCTGCCACCCAGGCTGGAGTGCAGTGGCTCGATCTCAGCTCACTGCAACCTCCACCTCCCACCACGTTCAGGGGATTCTCCTGCCTCAGCCTCACACCCGGCTAATTTTTTGTATTTTTAGTGGAGACAGGATTTTGCCACGTTGGCCAGGCTGCTCTCGATCTACTGACCTCAAGTGATCCACCTGTGCTGAGATTACGGTCATGAGCCACCGTGCCCAACCTAATTTTTCTTACATTTATGTAGAGCTCGCATTTATTTCAGTGTTTAATATTGTAAGTGTTTTGGGCCCTTCTAACTTTGGTGATGTTTTTGTGATCAGAAATATGCCATAGAAAATGAACTATTTCTATCAATTAGGCTATGGTAGAATGGAAAAATGGTTTAATTACAGGTCACAGTTTTCAAGAATGTATTAAATCCTCACACTAAATAAGAACTTACTGTATTCAGCACACAGTGGATAGTCAGAAAAGCTTAAGCAAAAATGTGTAATTCTTTTACCAGAACACAGTTGATAAAGACGTTATTTTATGAAGCATCAAGTTTATAACAAAGTTATTAAATTATGTAGATAGTATTAGGGCTGTGAAAATAAAGGCCACATAGGTCCATTTGTCTGCAAGTCAGCACATAAACATAGGATGATTAACAATATAAGCTGTAGCTTATGCTAAATGTTGGCTGGAACAGACAATAAATTATGGAGAACTTCAGAGGTCACTAAGCTTGGATGGGATCTTGGAAGTTTTACAGGTTAATGTCACTCCATCTATTGGCTGATCTTCACTAGTTTAATAAATGGACAATGAAGATAACATATAGCAGAAGTTAAAATCATTTCATTGAGTATCTGCCACGTCTGTGCCATTGTAATGTACTAGGTGCCTTATAGCACTCATGAGTCCTCTACTTACAAAATGCTTTTCACAAAATATGAAACTCCAGGCAAAGGTTCAGACATATGAAGTTTGTTTTTGAAATCTTTATTTAAATTAATTAATTAATTAATTAATTTTTGAGACGGAGTCTCGCTGTGTCGCCCAGGCTGGAGTGCAGTGGTGCGATCTCGGCTCACTGCAAGCTCAGGCTCTCAGGTTCAAGTGATTCTCCTGCCTCAGCCTCCTGAGTAGTTGGAACAAAACATGTGCGCCACCACATCCAGCTAATTTTTGTACTTTTAGTAGAGGCGAGGTTTCACCATGTTAGCCAGGATGAGTCTCGATCTCCTGACCTCATGATCTGCCCACCTCGGCCTCCCAAGGTGTTGAAACTCCAGGTGTGAGCCACTGTGCCCGGACTGTTTTTAAAATCTTTGTAAAGCCTGGTATCCTTTTTCCTTTCCTTCCTTTTACCCTTTTATGAGTTTTATCTTAGACTAACCTCTGTAATGTTGCTATATGCCAGTATTCAGTTGCTGTGTTTGATGAATCATAAAATGGTGTAAAACTTCAATTAATGTTCTTTTTAAGTGAAATATTTATGAATGCATCCAGCAAAATGCTTACGATTTGGGTACTCACAAAGTATTAGTTTTCTATGGATCTCTCTAACAATAATGTGAAAACCCAAAATGAATATAAAATATTAGCTAATATATATTTCAAAGTATTCTACAAGTATAAAAACTATGACATTATTACTTTCATATACATAAAACATTAATAAATTTTAGTCAACATAAACATGACCTTTACATCTAACCTTGTATTAATTCAATTAAGAGTTAATACAGTATCCTAAAGTCATCAAATACTCAAAAATAGAATGTATTCTGACTTGGAATGTGCATAAAATTAATTATTTTCAGCTGAGTGCAGTGGCCTATGCCTGTAATTCCAGCACTTTGGGAGGCCGAGGCAGGTGGATTGCTTGAGGTCAGGAGTTTGAGACCAGCCTGGCCAACAAGGTGAAACTCTGTCTCTAATAAAAATACAAAAGTTAGCCAGGCATGGTGGAGCATGCCTGTAATCCCAACTACTCTGGAGGCTGAGGCAGGAGAATAACTTGAACCTGAGAGGCGGAGGTTGCAGTGAGCCGAGATTGCACCACTGCACTCCAGCCGGGGTGACAGAGATTCCATATCAAAATAAAAATAATAATAACCATTTCCTGTGACTCCCAAGATAAAACAACATTATAGAATACCGAATAATCCTGAATTTGGTTTTCTTCATTTTATTTTGCTTTGTCATTATTTTTGTTCACCTTGACCAGTGGGCTGGTGGTTCTTAGGTGCACCACTCAGTTCCTTGTTAGGTTCAAAATTTTAAAACTTTAATGTGGTAATTTCTCTAATTTTTTTGACAGTTATTTCTCAGGTTGCAAGTTAAAATAAAATTTCCATTTTACTAAAGTCTTTGATTTATTAATGATTTTATAATGACTTAATATATAATTTAATGGGTAATGAGGGGTACTACAAAATTTCAGAAATCAAAACTAAAGAACTTATTTGTGGAACCAAACACCAACTGTTTCCCAAACACCTATTAGAATAAAAAATATAAAAACAATTTTTTAAATAAAAACTAAAAATGAAAATGAAAAAATATATATCCAGGTTAAAAAAGAACTATTTCAGTTAAACAACAAATACATTTTTGGGGACTTTACTACAAAATTGTCTGTTGTTATAAATAAGAAAAAAAATCTAAGTTTTTAAAAATAAAAAATAGTAAGTAAAAAAAAAGATATAACAAATATTGGTATATTGGTGAAGACTGGGCTCAGTGGCTGTTTTCCAAAGTGGTTACACCAGTCAGGTGTGGTGGCACACACCTGTAATCCCAGCACATCGGGAGGCGGAAGCAGGCAGATCACTTGAGCTCAGGAGTTTGACACAGACCTGGGCTACATGTCAAAACCCAATCTCCACCAAAAAATGTAAAAATCAGCCACACATGATGGCATTCAGCTGTAAGTCCCAGCTACTTGGGAGGCTCAGGTGAGAGGATCACTTGTGCCTAGGAGATCACAGCTGCACTGACCATGTTCATACCACTGCACTCCAGCCTGCGTGACAGAGCAAGGTTTTGTCTCCAGAAAAAAAAAAAAAAAAAGTTGATGACAATGTGGAAGAATTGGAACCCACATACATTACTGGTGGGAACATAAAATGGTGTAATCAATTTGAGTGTTTCTTTTCTTGTCATTTGATTTTTTTAAAAACCAAGATATTGTCTCCCTATGTTGCCCAGGCTGGTCCTGAACTCCTGGGCTAAAGCAATCCTCCAAACTCAGTCTCTCAAATACCTGAGATTAAAAGTGTGAGCCACTATGCCTGACTGGTATAACCACTTTGAAAAACAATGTGACCATTTCTCAAAGGTTGAATGTATAGTTATCACATAATGCAACAATTTCACTCCTGGGTGTAAATCCAAGAGAAATAAAAATATATATTCACAATAAAACTTGCATATGCTTGTTCATAGCAGCATTACTCATGATGGTCAATACACAGAAACAACACAAATGTCCATCAACTGATGAATGGATAAACATAAGCTATTATTCAACTACAAAAGGAAAAAAAATACTGATACACACCAGAACATGAAAGAAATTTGAAAATATTGTGCTAAGGGGGAAAAAAAAGCAAACTACAAAAGCTCACATATTGTATAATTCTATTTCTATAAAAGATCCAGATTAGGCAAAACTACAATGACAGAAAATAAATCAGTGGTTGTCTATAAAGACACAGGAATGTGGAGGAAGTAGGAGGTAGTAGCTAGTAAGTGAGGGTTTCTCACTTATAAACGGGTAACTTGTAAGTGGGCAATCACTTCTAAAGGTGACTGTGGTAAGGAATACACAGCTCTTTGAATATTCTAAAAACCACTTAATTGCAAACTTTCTTTTTTTCTTCCTTCTGTCACCCACGCTGTAGTGCAGTGGCACCATCTGGTCTCACTGCAACCTATGCCTTCTGGGCTCAAGTGATCTTCCAGCCTCATGTCCCCGAGTAGTTGGGACAACAGGCATAAGCCAGCGCACCCAGCTAATTTTTGTATTTTTAGTAGAGATGCTGTTTAGTCTTGTTGCCCAGGCTAGTCTTAAACTCCTGAACTCAAGTGATCCACCTCCCTCAGCCTCCCAAATTCTTAGCATGATAGGAATTAGCCACTGCACCCAGCCTGAATTGCATACTTTCATAAATGATTTGTATGATATGTTAATCATATTTCAATAAAATCATTATTTTAAAAAGGGACCATGTGCCGTGGCTCATGCCTGTAATTCCAGCAAATTGGGGGGCCAAGACGGATAGATCACTTGAGGCCAGGAGTTTGAGACCAGCCTGGCCTACATGGCAAAACCCTGTCTCCACTAAAATACAAAAAATTAGCCAGGCATGGTGGCATGTGCCTGTAATGCCAACTATTCATGAGGCTAAGGCAGGGGAATTGCTTGAACCAGGGAGTTGGAGGTTGCAGTGAGCTGAGATCGTGCCACTACACTCCAGCCTGGGCGACAGAGCAAGACTCTGTCTCCAAAAGAAAAAAAAAAAAAAGAAAGAAAATAGGGGTTGAACACAGATGGCTCCCACCTGTGTATAATCCCAGCACTTTGGGAAGCTGAGGCAGAAAGATCACTTGAGGCCAGGAGTTTGACACCATCCTGGACAACATAGCAAGATCCCATCTGTACAATTAAAAAAAAAAGTTAGCTGGGCATAGGGGCAAATGTCTGCAGTCCTAGCTATTTGGGAGGCTGAGGTGGGAGGACTGTTTGAGCCCAGGGGTTTCAGGCTGCAATGAGCCATGATCGCACCAGTGCACTGCAGCCTGGGTGACAGAGCAAGACCCTGTCTCTAGGAAGAAAAAAGAAAAAGAAATGCAAGTTTTTATCACTTTCTGAGAGTAATGGACTTTCAGGAAGAATAGAGCAGAACAAAAGATCACTCAGTGGTTGAGGGTGGGTTGCTGGTTAGGTTCAGTTCTGAGCTGAGTAGTATCTGAAAAATTCATTAGTAAATATATGGTTCTAGGGGTGAGTCCTGCAGTCAAATGATGAATGCTAAATCCATTACAAATGCCCATGGTCTTTCTTTACATGAATTCCAGTGAAAAATTCCTAAGTTCCTAAATAGCAAGTGAGTAACTAGAACTATAGGCACATGTTACTGTACCTGGCTAATTTTTAGAAAACTTTTTTGTAGAGATGGGTTTTCCCCCTGTTGCCCAGGCTGGTCTTAAACTCCTGAGCTTAAGCGATGCTCCTGCCTCAGTCTCCCAAAGTGCTGAGATTACAGGCATGAGCCACTGTGCCCAGCAAATGCAAAAGAACGGACATCATGACAGTCTCTCAGACTACAGTGCAATCAAAATAAAACTCAAGATTAAGAAACTTACTCAAAATCACACAATTACATGGAAACTGAACAACCTGCTCCTGAATGACTACTGGGCAAATAACAAAAAGAAGGCAGAAGTAAAGCTGTCCTTTGAAACTAATGAGAACGAAGACACAACATACCAGAATCTCTGGGACACATTTAAAGCAGTGTGAAGAGGGAAATTTATAGCACTAAATGCCTACAAGAGAAAGTAGGAAAGACCTAAAATGGACAGCCTAACATCAAAATTAAAAGAACTAGAGAAGCAACAGCAAATAAATTCAAAAGCAAGCAGAAGACAAGAAATAACTAAGATCAGAGCAGAATTGAAAGAGGTGAAGACACAAAACACCCTTCAAAAAATCAGTGAATACAGGAGCTGTTTTTTTAAGAAGATCAACAAAACAGATAGACCGCTAGCCAGACTAATAAAGAAGAAAAGAGAGAAGAATCAAATGGATGCAATAAAAAAATGATATAAAGGATATCACCACTCATCCCACAGAAGCACAAACTACCATCAGAGAATACTATAAACACCTCTCCACAAATAAACTAGAAAATCTAGAAGAAATGGATAAATTCCTAGACATATACACCCTCCCAAGACTAAACCAGAAAGAAGTAGAATCCCTGAATAGACCAACAACTAGTTTTGAAATTGAGGCAATAATTAATAGCCTACCACCCAAAAAAAGCCCAGGACCAGATGAATTCACAGCCAAATTCTACCAGAGTTACAAGGAGGAGGCAGCACCATTTCTTCTGAAACTATTCCAAACAATAGAAAAAGGGGGAATCCTCCCTAACTCATTTTATGAGGCCAGCATCATCCTGATACCAAAACCTGGAAGAGACACAACACAAAAGGAAAATTTCAGGCCAATATCCCTGATGAACATCATTGTGAAAATCCTCAATAAAATACTGGCAAACCAAATCCAGCAGCACATCAAAAAGCTTACCCACAAGACCAACTCGGCTTCATACCTGGGATGCAAGGCTGGTTCAATATACACAAATCAATAAATGTAATCCATCACATAAACAGAACCAATGTCAAAAACCACCTGATTATAGATGTAGAAAAGGCCTTCAACAAAATTCAATAGCCCTTCATGCTAAAATCTCAATAAACTAGGCATTGATGAAGTCTATCTCAAAATAATAACAGGTATTTATGACAAACCCACAGCCAATATCATACTGAATGGGCAAAAAATGGAATTATGCCCTTCGAAAACTGGCAGAAGACAAGGATGCCTTCTCTCACTGCTCCTATTCAACACAGTGTGGGAAGTCCTAGTCAGGCTAGTCAGGCAAGCGAAAGAAATAAAGGGTATTCAAATAGGAAAAGAGGAAGTCAAATTGCTTCTGTTTGCAGATGACATGATATTATATTTAGAAAAACCCCATCATCTCAGCCCAAAATCTCCTTAAGCTGATAAGCAACTTCTGCAAAGTCTCAGGATACATCAATGTGAAAAAATCACCAGCATTCCTATACACCAATAACAGACAAGCAGAGAGCCAAATCATGAGTGAACTTCCATTCACAATTGCTACAAGGAGAATAAAATACCTAGCAATACAACTTACAAGGGATGTGAAAGACCTCTTCAAGGACAACTGCAAACCACTGCTCAAGGAAATAAGAGAGCACACAAATAAATGGAAAAATATTCCATGGTCATGGATAGGAAGAATCAGTATTATGGAAATATACATACTGCCCAACGTAATTTGTAGATTCAATGCTGTCCCCATCAAGCTACTACTGACTTTCTTCACAGAATTGGAAAAAAACTATTTTAAACTTCATATGGAACCAAAAAAGAGCCCGCATAGCCAAGACAATCCTGAGCAAAAAGAACAAAGCTGGAGGCATCACACTACTTGACTTCAAACTATACTGCAATGCTACAGTAACCAAAACAGCATGGTACTGGTACCAAAACAGATATACAGACCAATGGAACAGAACAAAGCCCTCAGAAATAACACCACGCATCTACAACCATCTGATCTTTGATGAACCTGACAAAAACAAGCAACAAGGAAAAGATTCCCTATTTAAAAGGTGTTGGGAAAACTGGCTAGCCATATGCAGAAAACTGAAACTGGAGCTCTTCCTTACACCTTATACAAAAATCATCTCAACACAGATTAAATACTTAAATGTAAGACCTAAAACCATAAAAATCCAAGAAGAAAACCTGGGCAATACCGTTTAGGACATAGGTATGGGCCAAAGACTTTATGTCTAAAACACCAAAAGCAATGGCAACAAAAACCAGAATTGACAAATGGGATCTAATTAAACTGCAGAGCTTCTGTGCAGCAAAAGAAACCATCATCAGAGTGAACAGGCAACACACAGAATGTGAGAAATTTTTGCAGTCTATCCATCTGACAAAGGGCTAATATCCAGAATTTACAAAGAACTTCTCAGCAAACTATCGCAAGAACAGAAAACCAAACACCACATGTTCTCACTCATTGGTTGGAATTGAACAATGAGATCACTTGGACTCTGGAAGGGGAACATCACACACTGAGGCCTATTATGGGGAGGGGGGAGGGGGGAGGGGGGAAGGAAGGCATTGGGAGTTATACCTGATGTAAATGATGAGTTGATGGGTGCTGAAGAGTTGATGGGTGCAGCACACCAACATGGCACTAATATACATATGCAACAAACCTGCACGTTGTGCACATGTACCCTAGAACTTAAAGTATAATAAAAAAAAAAGAACTTAAACAAATATACAAGAAAAAAAAAAAACAATCCCATCAAAAAGTGGACAAGGATATGAACAGACACTTCTCAAAAGAAGGCATTTATGGAGCCAATAAACATATGAAAAAAAGCTCATCATCACTGGTCATTAGAGAAACGCAAATCAAAACCACAATCAGATACCAACTCATGCCAGTTAGAATTGTGATCATTAAAAAGTCAGGAAATAATGGATGCTGGAGAAGATGTGGAGAAATAGGAATGCTTTTACACTGCTGGTGGCAGTGTAAATTAGTTCAAACATTGTGGAAGACAGTTTGGTGATTCCTCAAGGATCTAGAACTAGAAACTCCATATGACCCAGCAATCCCATTATTGACTGTATACACAAAGGTTGATAAATAATTCTACTATATAGACACATGTATACGTATGTTTACTGAGGCACTATTCACAACAGCAAAGACTTGGAACCAACCGAAATATCCATCAATGACAGACTGGATAAAGAAAATGTGGCACATATACACCATGGCATACTCTGCAGCTGTAAAAAAAAAAAAAAAAAAAAAAAAAAAAAAAAAAAAAAAAAAAAAAAAAAGGATGAGTTCATATCATTTGCAGGGACACGGATGAAGCTGGAAAGCATCATTCTCAGCAAACTAACACAAGAAAAAAAACTAAACACTGCATGTTCTCACTTATAAGTGGGAGTTGAACAAGGAGAACCTGTGGGCACAGGGAGGGGAACATCACACACTGGGGCCTTTTGGGGGATTGGGAGCTAGGGGAGGGACAGCACAGGAGAAATACCTAATTTAGGTGATGAGTTGATGGGTGCAGCAAACCACCATGGCACATGTATACCTATGTAACAGACCTGCACATTCTGCACATGTACCCCAGAACTTAAAGTGTGCGGGGGGGGTAGAGAGAGAGATTAGCATCTTCTATTTCCTGTCCCTTGGAAGACTTGCTTTTAGGATACTACCACTATGCCATGGAGAACATAAGCTGTTCTGCAGAGACTCTCATTTGGAAAGGAAGTGAGGCTCCTGAATGACAGTTGCAGCTGAGGTACCAACTGACAGCATCCATCACCCACATCTGTGAGCTGTCTTGAAAATTATACCTGTGACCCCAGTGGAGTTTCCTCAGCTGACCCGATTGACACAGACAGAGATGAGACCTTCACACTAGGCCCTGCCCAAAGTTCAGTTTCAGGAACAAGACAAATTATTTTGTTTTAAGCCATGAACTAAGTTTAACAGGGCAGTTTGTAATGAAGAAACAAATAATAACAAACGATCTATCAAGCTAGAGAAAGATCCCATGCTCATTTCATTTTGCCTTACTTCACTAGTATTGCAAAGGGAAAGTGAGAAAGAAAAAGAGAGAGGGAGAGAAAGAGAAAATTGAGAGAAAAAGAGAGACTCCAAACAAAATGATTATGTTGCAAAATAACATTTTTCATCTATTTGTCTAACATACACACACACACACACACACACACACACACACCCCTCTATTGCTCGGTATCCCACCCTATTTTGTATCCCTGAGGATTTGAGTCCTTGAGAAAGCCCCTTACGAACATTAGGGCTCCCCTTAAGGTTAGTGGGGAAGGGGTATAACTGAGCTTTCCCTATAGACTGGAGTAAATGTGCTAAGCCAGAATGTCTTCTTCCTCCTCCTCTTCCTCATCTTTCTCCTCTCCTCCTCCTCTTCTAAATTTAAATAGTCTACATATGATTTTTATTTCTTATGTAATTGAGTTCCTAAACATGTCCCAGACTTAGTTTCTCCACACTCTTAAAAACCTATGCTTTCAGAAATCCTTAGGTTCCGGAGTCCCCTAGTCTTGCCTGGTATCTTCTTGTGCTATTTGCTATTTTTATATTTGTCATTTACTAGCTGAATTAGTTCATTTCCTCACTGCTATGAAGAAAACCTGAAGACTCGTAATTCATAAGGAAAATAGATGTAATTGACTCATAATTCCATCGGCTGTTAAGGAAGCATGATGCTGACCTCTGCTCAGCTTTTGGGGAGGCCTCAGGAAATTTACAATCATGGCAGAAGGCAAAGGGGGAACAGCCCTTCACATGGCTGCAGGAAGAGCAAGAGAGAGAGATGGGAAAGGTGCCACACACTTTTAAACAACCGCATGTCATGAAAACTCGATCACAGGACAGCACCAAGGGAAAGGTGCTATACCATTCATGAGAACTACACCTCCATAATTTAATCACCTCCCACCAGGCCCCATTTCCAGCACTGGGGATTACAATTCAACATGAGATTTGATGCCGTCAAAGATCCAAACCATATCATTAAGTCTTTTCTATGAATCAGGTTTAAAAAAAAAATCTGTTAATAATGGCACCTATAATTTGCTGTGAGGATTTGATAAATTAAACTTATTTGTCAATAACAAAAATGTTCATGAAAAAGTTGATTGAAAGTTAAATAAGAAAATCCTTCTATGCTTCCAGTAAGCATGAGTTAATAAATGGTAGTTTCTGTTTCTTATTAGTTTTGTTAAAAAGAGTATCTTCTACATGTGAGTAATGGTGAAATGGGACAACAATGTGATTTGTTTCAAATAATTTATTTTTATGCTGGCATTTCCTACTTTAGAATAAATGAAAATATAAATTATTGAATCTGACAATAAATCATATTATTTATAAATAAAAGCAGAATGGAAGATTAATTTGGATTCAGATATTAAGAAGACTGAATAACTGATACGAAATATTCCTACACACTAGTTTTAAAATTATGTTCTACAAGGTAATTTTGAGGATTTTTTGAAATGACATGTTTATGGTAGACAAATGTATCGTATGCTCTTATGAATATTTAGTATGTCAGGAAAAGATCCAAATCTAAATTTTCATGTTAGAGTCAGCTTCCTGAGACCACTCTATGCATAACTGTGTTACACAGGTTTCCTGAAACAGACCTTGAAGTGGAGGATTGCAGGCAGAATCTTTGTTGTGGAGTGCTCTTGAGATACACACCTGCAAGGAAGGGAGAAATGCAAGGTCAGACAAGAGGGGGAAGCTGCCAAACAGTAAGGTGACAATCGAGGATTCTGCTGATTCTATAAACAGCTCTGGACTTAAAATGAGCCTTCAACACAGTTCCAAATAGAGTTATAAGAGTTCAACTTTGGTATCCCCACCATAGGACAACAATGGATCTCAGGATGCATTCACGCAATGGGCATACTCTTGACATATGCAGATTCCTGTGGTTGAGGGCAATTCCTAATTGAGTGATGAAGCTGTAAATGGTCTTCCTCATAAACTGGGAAATGAGTTTCTTGGAGGCCCCGAAGATAAAAACTGACAGCGTATCACAATAACAGCTACAATATCCTAGATCTAAAACAATTTTAAAATATTTATTAGGGTGATTCATTTTCTTTATTTCTTTCAAAACATGTTTACAAAAACATGTTTTGAAAACATTAAATATCTTTGATATAGTTTAGTAGGAAAATACTCAAAATCAAAATTGTAAAAAAATGTATTTCTTATACAATTAAACTACATTTCAAGTAGATGGCAATGTAATACAAATCTTGAAAAGGTTTTCTTTTCTAGAACAAGGGTCCCAATGATGTACTACACTGTAATTAACACTGAAATTCTGGGAACTACTTTATCATTTCCAGCCACTATAGTTGCAAAGCTGGGAAGTAAACACTGTACATAAGATGATTGATTTCCCATGGAATACAACAGGCTGAAGTTCCCTTCATTATACAAATTAATAAAATTCAAACTATATAAAATATGTATTAGTCATTGATGATTAATTCATCCATATCTGGGTACCAAAGGTCTGGGCTACATAAACCATGCAGATTCAAAATTCTAGATTGGGAAAAATTGTACGGAAACATGAAGCTTTCATATAGTGTGAAAATTATTCAACACATATGGGTAATTTTTGATGTTTGAAATAAGCAGAAAGATCTCTAATGGAGATGACTTTATGACATTGTTTAGGAACAGCATAAAAGAAACATTTTAAAGTGCTGTTATATAAAAACAAAAAAACAGTTATTTCTCTATGTTTTGAAAGCTACAACTAAATAAATGGGAGTAGGAGCAGAGGTGCTTTGTGACAAATGCTTCTCAAGCACTTACAATTAATACCTTTAATGGCAGAGGGAAAAAAATCTGCTTCAACAATATAAAGAGAAAGCAGTTCAAAGTGGCAACCAAGCAAGATATTACTTTGGCATGCCCTGCTTTAACAGCATACCTGGGGGACTCTGCATTCTCCTCTAAACTGGGTTTAATGTGAAGCAAATCCCACCACAGCTGTCTTCAAGCTTGCCAGTAAAATGGCCCTCCGGAAAGATGATCTTTGGTGTTAACCCCTGTCAAAATGACAGCTCGCCAAATGGAGAAGTCAAATCCCAGAAGAAAACAATAGAAAGTTTCATAGAAGTTAGTGAAAAAAATAAAATTTTGAGTGCTAACTGATTCTCACATACTAAATACCACTTTACTTATTTTCTCTAACAAATCCATTCATCAGTATCACGATAATTTATGACCCTTAATGTAGTACAATGCTATCCTTTCATAAAGGTACTTCAATGAAGTAGGATTACTCCTGTATATTGCGACTATGGATACTACAGTCATCCTTTTTTTGTGCTCAAGTTGCCATGAGCTAAAGCCTCATTAAAAAAGGTAGATGTATTTCTAGGTATATCTATTGCTATATTTTATCAAATATGTATGTATGTATGTATGTATGTAGGTATCACAATATCTAAATATTAACAAGCATATGAAACAGTGATATTGATAACAATAATTTCAGTGGAATTAAGATCTTCTTTGAGATCAGAAAATAAAGCTATGTTAGATTTAGCTTAGAATATGTATACCTAAAAAATTGCTTAAATTAGCTTATAAGTGAGAACTATGATAAGTATGTTAAGCAAACAACTTACTGGATGTGATTTCTTCCCCTCTGTATACTCTTAACTACCACATATTATAAAGTCCTAAGAATCTAGTTTAGGAAAGCATAATGGAAGACTGAAGCAATTATTTAGATCATTTAATCTAAAAAAAGTCCCATCATTGTGCCAATTCTTTGGTATTTCAAGGAAAATAAGATCAATGCTCTCCATGATTATTGTTAGTATTATTTTATCATTAATTTTCATTAATTTGTCATTTATTTCATACTTTCTTGAGAATATCGGTATATCTTAAAATCCTGCTAAATTTTACATGTGTAAATTCTGGATATTACTAAGCTGACCTAAACTACATATCTCCGAAAAGAAAAAACAAGGGGACAATACAGCTAAAACTAAATTTTAGTTTCAGATTCTGAGAAAATAATGTATAAATCTGAAAAATAGCTATGTTCTTATATAATTATAAAATAAAAATGTTATTTCTATCTAAATTAAACATGCAATGTATTAATCTAGATTAATGAACATGCTCTAAATACTCTGAACCAAATTACTGTGTTCCCATCTATTACAGCATATGATTTGTACTACTTTGTACATACATGTATTATTGAAATTTAACTATTATGTCTCCTTATATTTTAATTGTAACATTTAAAACATTCTCATTATTTAAAAAAAGTATATGCTAATACTTATGAAAAGGCTTTTTTTGTGCCTGAGATTTACATAACTGTGAAAAGCATAAGGGAGAATTTCCTTTCCAAAAACATAGACATTAATGAAGTTGATTTTTGTTTTCTTTCACAGATGGGGCCTGTTCTGCATAACGGTTTTCTAGGTGATGGACTATTTATCAACTTGCTCCATAATCCATTTAGAGTTAAAGAGGGCCACAGAAACTGCACATACAGGTGTCACAGGTTACAAAACTAATAATTAAAAAAATTTTAAAACTTATCTCAGATTCCCTCCTGGAGTCTACCGCCTTGTTTACACAGGTGGAGGACAAAGTCAGCCACTGCCTGAATTCATATTCTGCACTACGCGATTCAGGAAACAGTGAGTCCAAGCATTTCTTACTCTTAAAATTGTGTTCAATGTTTGCAGTCACTTTCCTATCCCTGGTAGTATCAGGAAAGGGACTGCAATTTTCTTTCTACTTCTCTGAGTCAGCTGCAAAGTCTCAGATGTTTTCACAGTTGAGACAAGAGAACAAGCAGCACCAATGAAAACCATGGGGTTCTATGGAGGCATCATGGTGTAGTAAGTAGAAGCATGCTGCTCTAGCTGTATCTCACTGGGTTCAAATCCTGACTATACGGCTTATGGTGCACTAAGGGCCAGGTGACCACAGGAATTTCCATGCTGGTAAAATAGGTTTATAATAATGCCAGTTAATCTAAAGACGATTTAAGTAAAGACTATCCAGTATTTTTCAAGGACTCAATAATCATTAGCTGTGATCATGATCTTCCCGTTACCTACTTTCAATAAGTAAATAATTTACATTTATTAAACAAAAGAAATTTAACCTTGCTTTTCTAAAACAACACAATTCTATTTCAATTTTCTTTACATAGAGAGAAGGAACATCTCACCACAAATAAAGGTGTATGTATATTTTTCTCCACTCAAAATTATGCTGATACTCAAAAACAGAAATATGTAGTATGATATCAATTCATGTATCAGTTATGTTTAGAAGGAATTGGGCTGAACATGCAGCATTCATTTAAAATGAAGGCCTCCCATCATACTTTGCTGATGGTACTTAAGTATTGAAAGCCAACTTCTTCTACCTGTTTACTATCATGTCATAGTAGCACGATTTCCCAGATGGCAGATACTTTGTCTTTTTGTACATAGCTAGGCATTTGATGCTTGTAACAGTGACTTTTCAATAATTATGCATTGCCAGGGAAGATAATTACTTTAAAAATTTATTTAGGAAATTATTTAGCAAATAGTAAATAAATAGTATTAGTTGGTTGCTATTATTTCTGAATATCTTCAGTTTCCCTCAATTTTCTCATCTGAAAATGGAGATATGTATCTCACAGCAGCATTGTGAGAGGTAACACAGTCAATATAGATAAAATTCTCCAAAGACCAAAACTTTATCTAGCTCATAATACGTTCTGCGTAAGTATTCATTTTTTTAAATTACTGTATCTTTTTAACTCATTCTGACTAAAATTTAAAAATGTTTTCTCTTTCCAAGACCTTATGCTTCTCCTATGTTCCCAATATGCTGGACATCAGGTGTGGGTGATAATAGTACCATGATTTTCCTTTGGAGACTCCAAATCTTCAGTCCGAATGACTTTATTCCACCTATAACTCCACAGACGCCATGAAATCCAGAACTCAGTACAGAAAGTGACTTCCATGAACTTTGCTAAAAATGTTGGACAACCTTTACTCCCTTTCGATTCTAAATGGATACGGTAATGTTGTCTCAGTGCAGCACATTCACAGCCTACTGAAGCAGGAGCCGATGTTGAAGCAGAACTGAAAGATGTAGAGGCAGAGTCCGGATGACACTGTCTGAACACCTGAAAACACGTGAACACTGATGAACTTTACTGTTCTGTTTTAGTCCAAGGTCAGTAAGCATCTTCTGTAAAGGGCTAGATTGCAAATATTTTAGGTTTTTATGGAACATACAGTTTGGGTGCAACTATTAAGCTCCAATGATGGATATGGCTGTGTTGCAATTAAACTTCATTTACAAAAACAGGTGGCAAGATCAATTTGGCCGTGGACCACAGTATATTGACTCCTGCCTGTTCCTGACAAAGTAGAATTTCTTTATCTGGCAACCAAAGCAGTTAGTCTTAACTAATATCCCCTGTATCAGGAGCTGGATTAACAAATTTTTAAGCCAGAAATTTGAAAAATAATTATTTATTACTTTTCTCTGTTCCCTTGCAGCATAAATATAATATCAGAAAGTATGTTTCCCTCAAATGTTTCCTTGGTCTATTTACTCTTTCCATTCCCACCTATAACTTGTTATTTCAAATGACAATCATCTCCTGCTTAACACTCTACAAAAACTTTTTACATATTCGTTTGAGTCCAGGATTCCTTTCAATTCTTTTTCACACAGAAGGTCTTATATTTCCACAATACATATATTGGCATTACATGGCCATATCCAGGTGATTGTTTATGAAACTTTGACATGGATAATATCTCCTGTCATGAAGTACATATTATTTGACTTATTTATTAAACTGTATCTTTTGTTTCTAGAATATAAATTATGTGAGGATCAGAGCAATTTTTTTTTTGTTTACGGCTTTCTTCAATTGTTTATACATGTGGTTGATATAATGTGAATAACCAATATACGTTTCTAAAAAGAAGGCCAAATGACTCATCAGGGAAAGTAAATATAAGAATAATGCATTTTTCTGAATAAATACAGACTTAAACCATATAATAAACTTCTGCATTTAGAAAACCATTAAGGTCTATAATACATATTTACTATTCTATGGTAATCTCTTAGATTTATCTTCCACCAACATACTAACATTTTATTGAAATAAAAACAGAAAAGAGGTTTTCAAAAAATATTATTTTCATATACCTAATTTTTCAATTGTCTTTCTATTCCCATTGGCTCTTAAAATTTACTTATTGTTCAATGTCCAGTCCAAGTACAGATTCTCATTGTCTTTCTAATTTACTTCCTGTAGGGCTAGTTTGTTATTTTTGACACGTTTTTTGTATCACACATTTTTATAGTTCCTATTGTATGTAAATTAAATTGTTGCAGATTCTTCCTATGTGCATGTCTTTGATGCACATGTACAATGAATGTTCCCAGAAAGTATTAATAAAGAATACATTTTAACTTCTTTTTAAATCACCAATTTCAGTATGAAGCAGTGTACACAGAATATATTCACTAAATTCTAAATGAGTGAATTTCAAAGGAAATTGGAAAATGGATGATCATAAAATTACATCTGGAAGGAAATCAGGCCCAGAAAATTTATCTGATGACTGCGCACACAATTTTTGCAAATACTGTGCTGAAGAAAACAAGTGTGTTACAATAACATGAAACATAGCCAATGGTTGGGTTACACTTCACATCATTCACTTGGTATTTTGGTGTGGAGAAATAATATTTGATCATAAGTTAATAGAATTTAAAATTGTCTTTGTTTTATCTTTATTCTAACTAGTGATATGAATCACACAAAAGTTGTTTAGGACCTTTTCTTCTATGGCATAAGAATATTTTTAAAAATATATTTAGCTATTCAAAAAGTACAATGATATAAACAGAATATGGAAAACTTAGCAGAAAAAGCAGAAATTATAATTAATGACATATTCAATATAAACTTATAAACCATAAAATGAAGTGCCAATCTCAAATCATTTTTAAAAATATGTGGTCTGAAATCATCAAAACTGACTTTAGAAGAAATCAATACTAAAATATTTGTCATACAAATAATTAATGAGAAGATTATCAAAATTTCATCAAAGAACTCCTATAATAAAGTTCCTGGGCCAAGAATTCATAGTTCAGAAAGGAAAAGAAAGAATACATAATTTCCTTAATATATAAATGGATTCAAAATAAAAACATGAAAAACTAGAAGTTACTTTTATACAGCTAGCATAAACTCAAAACAAGTGTACCTGAGTATGCTTATGCACACAGATGATGGCATATGTGTACGTGTGTGTGTGCACACCTCATGTGTATGCACTACACACGCAAGATGAATTCTATTTAAAAACATATATGCAACAAATCTAGTAAGAGAAAATAGTAGAAATTAAATCAACAAGTAATTATCTCAGTGACGTCGGATTTTCACTATCATATACATGTCACAGATGGATGTGATCTGTGATCATTTGACTGAGGGCACAAAAACAAATGCTTAACTGTTTCAGCATAGTACAGCATTTACATCTGTGTGCTATAAACTATATTGAATAATATCATTGATTTGAAAGACCAAATTTAACAAAATCTTAACTATAATACATCTATTTCGTCTTCCTCTTTCATTATTTAATTTTGCTATTCCATCATTATTATCTGGTTTGAAATAACATGGTTATCATATGTTTAGATAAACATCATATTTTTATAAGTATAGGCAGGGATCCTTAAAATTGGTAAAACATTTTACTCTTTTTTAATGTTTCTTTGTAATTCTCACTTCCACCCATCTAGTCTTCCACAGAAACTTTAGAAAGAAATTATTAGGTTTCAAAAAGTATCCAAACAGAACAGACTGATATGGCTGTGAATTAATAGTAAAGGCCGAGCATGGAGGCTCATGCCTGTAATCCCAGCAATTTGGGAGGCGGAGGCAGATGGAGCACTTGAGGTCAGAAGTTTGAAACAATCCTGGCCAAATGGTGGGACCCCGTCTCTACTAAAAATACAAAAATTACTTGGATGTGGTGGTGTGTGCCTGTAGTCCCAGCTACTCAGGAGGATGAGGCAGGAGAATCGCTTCAACCCGGGAGGTAGAGGTTGCAGTGAGATCGCACCACTGTACTCCAGCCTGGAGATAAGAGCAAGACCCTGTCTCAAAAAAAAAAAAAAAAAAGAGAGAGAGAGACAGAGAGAAACTGGAAATAATTGAGGTCTTTAAATATTGAGTTACACCATGCATTAAAAGCAATTCTCTTTTTTTTCTTTTACATAGCTAATTTTTTCTTTCACATAGTTAAGTAAATTTTAACACATTATATTCCAATGTATTTATTGTTAATTTATTCCTAGGTAATTTGTATGTAGACATAAATTTCCTATAGTAAAATGAATTTCTTATATAATTTTCATTTTTCTTTTGATAATGTATAAGAAATATGTTATTTGTTTTATGCTGACCTTATAATTAGCCCTGTTTTATACATTCTTATTAGTTCCTTTTATCTTAACCATATCATTATGACTTCTGCAATACAAAATAATCTAGATTCTTTCTGCTTGATATTCACTCTTTTATGTACTTCCTAGTTTTATTGCTATTTTATTGAAAATCATCTCAAATTTTCCATTTAAAATTAGTCATAACAGGCATCCTGGTTTCCAAAATAAAAGATATCTTTCTAATGTTTTGCTTTAAACATAATATGCAGTAAATATTTATTTTTAGTGTATTTTTCTGAAACTATGGAGGTAATCGTATAATCCTTCGTCCTTAATCTTTTAATATGACATGCTTACATAAGTTTTTTAAAATTGTATTATCCTTGAGTTCCTGATGTAAGTGTTTTTGTAATAGAGTAAAAGGCTTAATTTATAAATTTCATTTTGGCATAATTCCAGACTTACAGAAAAGTTGACTTAAGAGTACCAATAATTACTACGTATCAAAAGTCCCCAACTATAACATTATACTATTAATTCCTCTATCATTGTCTTTTTCCTTAAATGATGCAGACATTGTGTTCCTTCAAGGCATTCTCTTAAAGTTGTACTTGAATCAAAGAAAAAATTCACAGAGAAGTTGGAAAACCTTTCGTACTGAAAAATAATACTACTATGTACCACAATTTGTACAAACACAGTAGTATTTAAAATATTTATAGTTCTGTGTATTGATCCTAAAAAAGATAATGCAAAATCAATTATCTAAACATCCACAATAAGCTACAAAAACAGATTACATTAAAACTAAAGGAAGAAGAAAATGGCAACAGCAAATATAAAAGTAGAAATTAAAGACACAGAAAAATACAAGGAAAACTTGGTTCTGTGAAAGATTAATATATTTGTTTGACATGTGGTAAGTCTAATAACACACACACACACACACACACACACACACACACACACACACACACCCAATATAAGGAATTTTTAAAACAACATTAGATACAGAACGTACAGAGGTGCATGATTTCTTTCCCAGATAGCTTGTGTTTTTCTAAGTATCTTATTTTTATTTATTTCTAACAATATGCTTATGATCAGAGAATGTACTTTATTGAGACGATGTATGACTCATCATATATTGTATCTTGTTAAATGTTTGGTAACATTTGCCAATTGAAAAATATATATATTTTGTTAATTGGTTATAAATGTCGAATATTTATTTGGTTTTTTTTAACTCTTCTATTTTCATACTGATATCTTATTCATTTGATGAAGTGGTGATGGAAAGGTGTTAAATTATCTTTAATAGTTTTTAGGGGAAGAGGTGGTTTTTGGTTATACGGTAAGTTATTTAGTAGTGGTTTCTCAGATTTTTATGCACCCATCACCCAAGCAGTGTATACTGTACACAATGTGTAGTCTCCTTCACTCTCTTACCTCCCTTCCCTTCGAGTCCCCGAAGTCCATTATATCATTCTTAGGCTTTTGTGTCCTCATAGCTTAGCCCCCACTTATAAGTGAGAACATGCAATGTTTGATTTTCCACTCCTGAGTTACTCCACTTAGAATAATAATCTCCAACTCCATTCAGGTTGCTGCAAATGCCATTATTTCATAATTTTTTCTTTTCATTTTTTGTTTTTGGAGACAAAGTTTCACTCTTGTTGTCCAAGCTGGAGCACAATGTCACGATCTCGGCTCACTGCAACCTCTGCCTCCCAGGTTCAAGTGATTCTCCTGCCTCAGCCTCCCGAGTAGCTGATCTTACATGTGCCTGCCACCATGCCCTGCTAAGTTTTGCATATTTAGTAGAGATGGAGTTTCACCATGTTGACAGGGCTGGTCTTGAACTCTTTTTTTTTTTTTTTTTTTTTTTGAGACAGAGTCTTGCTCTGTCGCCCAGGCTGGGGTGCAGTGGCCGGATCTCAGCTCACTGCAAGCTCCGCCTCCCGGGTTTAGACCATTCTCCTGCCTCAGCCTCCAGAGTAGCTGGGACTACAGGCGCCCGCCACCTCGCCCAGCTAGTTTTTTCTATTTTTTAGTAGAGACGGGGTTTCACCGTGTTAGCCAGGATGGTCTCGATCTCCTGACCTCGTGATCCGCCCGTCTCGGCCTCCCAAAGTGCTGGGATTACAGGCTTGAGCCACCGCGCCCGGCCGCTGGTCTTGAACTCTTGACCTCAGATGACCCAACCGCTTTGGTCTCCCCAAGTGCTGGGATTACAGGCATAAGCCACCGGGCCTGGCCTATTATTTTATTTCTTTTTATGCCAGGATAGTATTCCATGCCACATTGTCTTTATTCATTGGTTGATGGACATTTAGATTGGTTCCATATTTTTACAATTGCAAACTGTGCTGCTGTAAACACACATGTGCATGTCTTCTTCATATAATGACATCTTTTCCTCTAGGTAGATACCCAGTAGTGGGATTGCTGGATCAAATGGAGGTACTACTTTTAGTTCTTTAAGGAATCTCCATACTGTTTTCCACAGTGGTTATACTAGTTTACATTCCCACCATTAATGCAAAAGTGTTCCCTTTTCACCACATCCATGTCAATATCTATTATATTTTGATTTTTAAAGTATGGCCATTCTTGCAAGAATAAGATGATATCTCATTGTGTTTTTAACTTGTATTTCCCTGATAATTACTGATGCAGAGCAGTTTTTCAAATATTTGTTGGCCATTTGTATGTCTTCTTTTAAGAATTTTCTATTCATGTCCTTAGCCCACTTTTTGATAGAATTTTTTTTTTGTCTTGCTGTTTTGTTTAAGTTCCTTGTGGATTCCAAATATGAGTTTTTGTCGGATGCATAGATTGCAATGATTTTCTCCTACTCTATGTGTTGTCTGTTTGCTTTCTTTTGCGTTGCAGAAGCTTTTTAGTCTAATTAAGTTCAATTTATTTATCTTTGTTTTTGTTGTGTTTGATTTTGGTTTCTTGGTCACGAAGAACCAAGACAATGTTTTGAATGTTTTTTCCAATGTTATCTTGTAGAATTTTTATGGTTTATGATCTTAGATTTAAGTCTTTGATCCACCTTGAGTTGATTTTTGCATAAGATGAGAGATGAGAATTCAGTCTCATTCTTCTTTATGTGGCTTTCCAAATATTCCATTACCGTTTGTTGAATAGGGTGTCTTTTCCAAACTTTACGATTTTATTTGCTTTGTCGAAGATCAGTTGGCTGCTAAGTGTTTGGTTTCATTTCTGGGTTCTCTATTCTGTTTCATTGGTCTATGTACCTATTTTTATACAAGTACCATGTTGTTTTGGTAAGGATAGCCTTCTAATATAGTTTGAAGTTGGGTAATGTGACACCTCCAGATTCATTATTTTTGTTTCATCTTGCTTTGGCTAGGCAGGATCTTTTTTGGTTCTATATGAATTTTAGGATTGTTTTTTCTAGTTTTGTGAAGAATGATGATGGTATTTTGATGAGAATTGCATTGAATCTGTATATTGCTTTGGACAGTATGGTCACTTTCACAATATTGATTCTACCCATCCATTAGCATGAGATGTGTTATCTATTTGTTTCTGTTGTCAATGATATTTTTCAGCTTTTTTTTGTAGTTTTCCTTGAAGAGTTCTTTCACCTCCTTGGCTTTGTATGTTCCTCAAATATACATATATATACACACACACACTTATATACGTGTATGTACACACATATATACGTGTATATGCATATATGTATATATATACACGCGTATATATGTGTGTGTGTATATATATATGTGGCAATTGTTGGAAAAGGGATTAAGTTGTTGATTTGATTCTCAGCTTGGTTGTTGCTGGTATATAGCAGTGCTGATGATTTGTGTACACTGATTTTTGCATCCTGAAACTTAACTGAATTTATCACATCTAGGAGCTCTTTAGATAAGTCTTCAGAGTTATCTAGATATAATAATATCATTAGAAATCAGTGACAGTTTGACCTCCTCTTTACTGATTTGGATGCCCTTTCTTTCTTTCTTTTGTCTGATTGCTCTGGCTAGGACTTCCAGAACTATGATTAATAGATGTGGTGAGCAGGCATCATATTCTTAGGGGAAATGCTTTTAAACTTTTCCCTATTCAGTATGATGTTGATTGACTGTGGGTTTGTTATAAATGGCTTGTATCACCTTGAAGTATGCCCCTTCTATGCCAATTTTGCTGAGGATTTTAATCATAAAGGGATTCTGAATTTTGCCAAATGCTTTTTCTATGTCTATTGAGATGATCATGTAATTTTTGTTTTTAATTATGTTTATGTGATGTATCACATTTATGACTTGTATATGTTAAACCATCCCTGCATCCCTGGTATAAAACCCACTTGAAATCGTTAGATTATGAATTTGGCTGTTCTTTCTAGCTATATAAAAATTTAACTTTATATAATTTGAAGTTATGTTATTAAGAGCATATGCATTTCAAATTGTTTTGTCTTTTAAATGAATCAATTATTTTATCATTATAAAATGTTTCTCTTTCTCTTTTGTACTGATTTTCCTGTGAAGTCTACTTTGACTGGCATTCACATTAGAATTCATATGTTTTTATAACACTGGAACTTATTCCAGACACACAGCATAATAAGGACTAGGTTTGTATTCTTGCCTTAACTAAACTAAGAAATTTTTGATAAAATATACATACCAATAGTCTTCAGACAGCAAACATGAGATAGGATAGGACAGTGACCTCGAGACAGGGAAAACGAAGGTAGGAACTAAATCATCCATCCATCTTATTGCCTTTATTGAATACAGAATAATTTTTCTGAGATTGGATCTATAGAAGTATAATCACAAACACAAGCAAATGGATATAGCACATTGAAGAGGTATTAAATTTTTTATGCATAAGAAAGAGTATTGAAATGAGTTAAGTTTACATTTAAGTCTTTAATTCATCTTGAGTCAATTTTTTTGTATATGAGGTAAAGAAGGGGTCAGTTTCAATTTTCTATATGGCTAGCCTCTTATCCCAGCGTCAATTATTTAATAGGGAGTCCTTTCCCCATTGTTTGGTTTCGTCTGGTTTGTCAAAGATCAGATGTTTACAGATGTGTGGTCTTATTCCGAGTTCTCTATTCTGTTCCACTGGTTTATGTGTCTGTTCTTGTACATATACCATGCTGTTTGGATTACTGTAGGCCTGCAGTACAGTTTGAAGGCGGGTAGTGTGATGCCTCCAGCTTTGTAATTTTTGCTTAGGATTGCCTTGGCTATTTGGGATCTTTGATGGTTTCATATGAATTTTAAAATAGATGTTTCTAGTTCTGCAAAGAATGTCAGTAGTAGTATAATGGAATAGCATTGAGTCCATAAGTTGTTTTGGGCAGTATGGCCATTTTAACATTATTGATTCTTCTCATCATGTTTTTCATATTTGTGTCATCTCTGATTTCCTTGGGCAGTGGTTTGTGACCTGTAAAAGCTTTCAAAGACCACCTAGGCTATACCATTCAGAACATAGGCATGGGCAAAGATTTCATGATAAAGACACCAAAAGCAATTGTGACAAAAGCAAAAATTGACAAATCGGATTTAATTAAATTAAAGAGCTTCTGCACAGCAAAAAGGAAAAACAAACTATCATCAGAACAAACAGACACCTACAGAATGGGATAAAATTCTGGCAAAATATGCATCTGACAAAAGTCTAATATCCAGCATCTACAACGAACTTAACCAAATTTACAAAAAAAAACAAGGCCATTAAAAATCGGGCCAAGGACATGAACAGACACTTCTCAATAGATGACATACATGTGGTCAACAAGCACATTTAAAAAGTTCAACATCGCTGATTAGAGAAATGCAAATCAAAACCACAATAAAATACCAACTCATGCCAGTAAGAATGGCTATTACTAAAAAGTTAAAAAGCAGATGCTGGTGAGATTGTGGGGAAAAGGGAACACTTTACACGGTTGGTGGGAGTGTAAATTAGTTCAACCATTGTGGAAGACAGTGTGGTAATTCCTCAAAAACCTAAAGACAGAATTACCATTTCACACAGCAATCCCATTAATGGGTATATGCCTAAAGGATAACAAATTGTTCTACTGCAAAGATACATGCATGCATATGTTCCTTGCAACACTATTCACGATAGCAAACACAAGGAATTAATCCAAATGCCCACCAATGATAGACTGGATAAAGAAAATGTGGTACATATACACCATGGAATACCATGCAGCCACAAAGAAAAAATGAGATAATGTCCTTTGCAAGGACATGGATGGAGTTGGAGGTCATTATTCCAAGCAAACTAAAGCAGGAACAGAAAACCAAATACTGCATGTTCTCACTTTTAAGTGGAAGCTAAATGATGAGAACACGGACACATAGAGAGGAACAACACAGACTGGGGCCTATCAGATGATGAAGGGTTGGGGGAGAGAGAGAAGCAGGAAATATAACTAACGGACACTAGGCTTAATACCTGGGAGATGAAATAATCTGTACAATCAACCCTCATAATGCACGTTTACTTATGTAACAAACCTGCATATCTTACACATGTACCCCGATCTAAAAATAGAAGTTTAAAAAAGAACAAAATGAGTTAAATTCTTGGAAAATTATTTCAAATCAAATTACATATAGGAACATGTTAAGAGCTACTCACTCTAAAGAACTCTTTTAATCATCTGACAAGCATTTAGTGTAAGTGTTCTATTTGCCAGGCAATAGGAACTAGAGGCTGGAAAAAGAATGCTGAAGAAAATGCCCATGCCATTAAGAAATTTGTACATATACGTGTATATATATATATAATATATATATGTATCATGTATTTATTAGAACAAATTAAGACATTATTGAACAATGGTGCAAATAGCAATTAACAATAACTAAAGGCTAAAATACAAAATTATTAAAATAATAAAAACCTAACAATTTTTAAATTGAGAGGCAATATAATAAGATACTGAAAAGATCCAAATGTCAAAATGTGTGTGTGTGTTGAGGGGGATAGAGTTACAAGGTAAATGTTTATATCTTTTCATTTCTCTCTTTTTTATTCTTTGCAATCAAAGTTAAGTTTTCTTCAGTTTAAAATTACTTGTTACAATGATATTCTTTAGCCTCATGGTAACCAGAAAACAAAATTCAGTAATAGACACTTAAAAAATAACAAGACACCTAAAAAGCAAGGAATTAAATCACGCTACCAGAGAAAATTACCTCACTATAAATACAGGCAGGAAGAAAAGGAAGGAGGGAGGAAAAGAAAGGAAGAAAGAAAGGAGGAGAGAGAGAAGAGAAAGAGGAAGAAATGAACAGAGAAATAACAAAAGACAAAAGAGAGTAGCAAAACGACCAGAAAATAAGTAAAACTGGCAGTAGTATATTTTTACCTGTTAGTAATTACCTTGAACATAAATTAATTAAATTCTCCAATTGAGACAGAGTGGCCGAATGGATTTAAAGACAAGATCTAACTATATACTGCCTACAAGAAACTCAGTTCACATATGAAGACATACATAGACTGAAAACGAAGGGATGATAAAAGATATCCCATACAAATGGAAACAAAAAAACAAGAGTAGCTATACATATATTGATAAAACCGAAAAATAATTGTACAATAAGGATATGAACAGATATTTCTCAAAAGAAGACATTCATACAGCCAACAGACACATGAAAAAATGCTCATCATCACTGGCCATCAGAGAAATGCAAATCAAAACCACAATGAGATACCATCTCACACCAGTTAGAATGGCAATCATTAAAAAGTCAGGAAACAACAGGTGCTGGAGAGGATGTGGAGAAATAGGAACACTTTTACACTGTTGGTGGGATTGTAAACTAGTTCAACCATTATGGAAAACAGTATGGCGATTTCTCAAGGATCTAGAACTAGAAGTACCATATGACCCAGCCATCCCATTACTGGGTATATACTCAAAGGATTATAAATCATGCTGCTATAAAGACACATGCACACGTATGTTTACTGCGGCACTATTCACAATAGCAAAGACTTGGAATCAACCCAAATGTCCATCAGTGACAGACTGGATAAAGAAAATGTGGCACATATACATCATGGAATACTATGCAGCCATAAAAAAGGATGAGTTTATGTCCTTTGTAGGGACATGGATGCAGCTAGAAACCATCATTCTCAGCAAACTATCGCAAGAACAGAAAACCAAACACCGCATGTTCTCACTCATAGGTGGGAACTGAACAATGAGATCACTTGGACTCGGGAAAGGGAACATCACACACCTGGGCCTATCATGGGGAGGGGGGAGGGGGAAAGGATTGCATTGGGAATTATACCTGATGTAAATGACGAGTTGATGTGTGCAGCACACCAACATGGCACAAGTATACATATGTAACAAACCTGCACGTTATACACATGTACCCTAGAACTTAAAGTATAATAATAAAAAAAAAATTGAAAAAAAAGAAAGAAATCAACACAGCAGTATCACCAGTATAAGTGCAAATGCAACCAACACTCAAGCACCTAAACACAGAAGCAAATATTAACAGACCTTAAGGGACAGAGGGACTGTAATGCAATAATAGAGCACCTCAACACTCTACTATAATCAACACCCCACTGTCATCAACGAACAGATCATCCAGACGACAAAAAAACAGTTAAACTGCAATCTCTACTGAATGGACCTAACATTTCACAGCTTTCCACTCTGCAAATGTGCAATGCACATTCTACTCAGCAGCACATGGATTATTCTCCAGGACAGACTATGTGTTAGGCCGAATAACAAGTCACAACACATTTTTAAAAACTGAATTCATATCAAGCATCTTTTCTGATCACAGTGGAATAGTATTAGAAATCAGTAACAGGAGGAACTTTAAAAGCTGTACAAACATATGGAAATCAAAATACACGTTCATGAATAATCAATAAAGAAATTAAATTAAAAATTTATTGAAACAAATAAAAATACACAACATAACAAAACTTGTGGGATGCAGCAAAAACAGTTGTAATAGGAAAAGTGCATAGCTGTATATGCCTACATCAGAAAAGCAAAAAGATCTTAAATAGCCAACCTGACAGTATACCTCAAGTAATGAGAAAAATTTTTAAAAATGTTAAAATTAGTAGAAAGGATATCATAAACATTACAGAAGAAATTTAAAAAACAGAAACAAAAAAATGCAAAATGCAAAACAATACAGTCAATGGAACAAACAGCTGGGGGGTTTTGAAAAAAAATCAAAATTGACAAGTTTTAACTAGACTAAAGAAAAGAGAAAGAAAGCTGAAATAAAATCATAGATGAGGCTAGGCATAGTGGCTCACACTGGGATCCTAGCACTTTGGGAGGCAAAGGCCGTTTGGATCACTTGAGGTCAAGAGTTCGAAACGAGCCTGGCCAACATGGTGAAACTCTCTCTACTAAAATTACAAAAAAATTACCCAGGCATGTTGGCGGTGCCTGTAATCCAGCTACTCAGGAGGCTGAGGGAGGAGAATGGCTTGAACCTGGGAGGTGGAGGTTGCAGCGAGTCAAGATCATGCCACTGCATTCCAGCCTGGATGAGAGAGGGAGACTCTCTATGACATGCTTGAACTTTCTGACTTGTCCTATCTTTCCCTATTTCCTAAATAATGAGTCATTCTGCTTTAGGATGACTAATTTATTCTAAGAATTTGCCATACAAGATCCTCTCTCACATAAAATTTCTTTTTTTCATAACATTTCTAACCATAAACACATCTTCATATCCACAATTTTCTTTGTATCTCTCCTCCCTACTAATTTCTTATGCCTACCCAAATCAAAAAAGATCAGGTAATGTAAGGCAAAACAGTAGAGCCTTAGATTTTGAGAGGGACCTGTCTGCTTACAGTTCTTGGGATTCCATGAGGAAAAGAGAAGTTTCTCTTAAAAAGGGGTCTGTGGCACCTTCTGTTTTTCCCGTGGAGTCCCAGGCTGTCAGAAATTATCTCAGGTCCTCTCATGTGGGCACTGAGAGTGGCAACAAGACAAGGAAAATAATTCAGATATCTAAGAAGAAAAAGGAAACTTAGTACTATCTTCATTGTAAAGGCAGATAAACTGAGGCACCATGCAGTTTAAAATTTTATGTTCACATAGCGTTAGACTCCACAGCTCTCTCTTTTAACCATCCTGTAATTCTGCTGACTCTATGTCCAGTCACTGATGCACTTGTATGGTAGCTCATGGCCCCTTACAGCTTGGAACCTGGGTTTCATTTCCTGCTCTACAGGTGTATAAGTTAACAATTTTCCTCCAGGTTTGTTGGATTCTAATTCTATATATCCCAAATTTTATTAATATTACTGAATATTAAAGGGGGCTGTGATATCTTTAGTCTGTAGAAATATTAAACGACCTACAAACAAAGGACTGTATGAGGTTAAACAGTATAGAAATTTCTATATGCTTTAAAACATCGAGGCAATGTCTTGAGAAACACACCTAAGAAACTGCAACCAATCCACTCTGAACAAAATTTAGACACTATTCTTCAATATAAGCTATCTAGTGGCATTTTTACATATCCTTACGTATATCAGAGTAGTTTACAAGCACATAACCTTAAAAATAAAAAGTGTCAAAGTCATAGACCCTATGCATTTCTGTGGGCTTGAAAAATGATACAATATAGATTGTTTCTTTAAAGTAGCCAATAAAATGTATACACTTCTAGAGTAATCACTAAAACAAAGATTTCATACCAAAGGTAGTAATACCATAAATAAAACAGGGTTCAACACTGCAGTTTCTTAAAGGCAAAAGTTAATACTTTGTTTTGGTTCTGAATCTTGGCCTTAAAACATTGTACACATGATTCTCCCTGTCCTTTTCCTTTGCAAAGATGCGATGAACCAGATTTGCTCATGCAGATGACAATACTCTCGAAAATGGTGGCAGAAAGATAAAATGAAGGGAATATAGTTCACTTAATAACCTCATAAATTGGAACTAATTACCCCCGTGGCTCTTGCATAGCTCCAGACTAAGTGAGAGAGATGAAATGGCTGTTTGCTAGCAATATTTTATTTGATGCTTCATTTTTGATTCCTTGCATAACTACTTACATCACATTAACAGGATCATGAAAGTATAGCTATTCAAGTAACCATAATTAGGCAATCAATGTTTTTCCTCATCTCTAAAGCACAGTAATGGACAGATTATTTTATGAATACAACTCAGCGACAAGTAGTTTATTTTTAACTCAGTTTTGGTTTGTTGTTTGTTAAGGCCATTGCTTAGGATAATGAAAACAAGAGGAGGAGAAACAAGAATAGAAACAAGAAACTGAAGCAGAAGCATAAGAAAATGAAGACGAACAAGATGATGATTAGATGAAAAAAAAAAACAGAATGAAAGAAAGGAAGACGAACAGGTGCGGGAATTAGAAAGCCCATTATGATACTTTATTTCCCCTCCTGATTTATGAAATTTGAAAAAAATCCAAGACTTTTCACAACAAAACCAAGCTAAAAGATACACCAATAATTCACCCCCTTAATTCTGTTAAGAATAAGACAATGTTGCCACTCACACCTGGGCCAGGCACCAGCAGGAGGAGGGCACCTCCAGATTCTGCAGGAGAAGGAGGAGGACTCCTCATTGCGCTGGCTGTGCCTCCCCTGCTGCCAGCACCTGCAGTACAGCACCTGCAGCTTCTTCCCCACCTCAGGACGGGCTGGGCCTGGTGGGCTCCACAGCATTCCCACTCCAACTTCTCGGATCCCAGACTTGCTGCTGCTGCCACCACTAACGCCAACACACCAACACGACCACCGCTGCTGTTGCCCTCAATGCACCAGCCCACCCTACAAGCCTCCTACCACCTGGCCCCCGTCGATAATCTCCTACCATTCCAGTCGAGCTGCAGTTTCTGTCTCCGCCACCAATTGCAGCGAGGCAAGCCACAGAACCACACCGTCTGCAAGCTCCTGCCTCCAGCATGCAACAGGTGACTCCTCCATCTTCTGACTGGAAGCATCTGGGTGGTCAAAGCCAGACATGCCTAGAACAGGACGCAGGGAGTGGGAGTGTTAGAGGCTCACCTTGTCATGCTGGCCACTGGGTGGCAGGGGCTGGTTTCAGCGAAGGCACAACTGGGGTGGGTGTTACTGCCTTTGCTGAAACGGGCCCCTGGATAGGTAGAGCTGGCCAGGAACTGCTGGTCCTACCCTGGCTGCACTCCTTGTTGAACAGGAGAAGCAAAAACTCAGACCCAGCCAGCCCTCTCCAACCAAGTGCTAGTTCCTGTTTCTGATGCCTCCACCCACAGGGCCCTGTTTCCCCGTGGTGCCCACTACTCCATACCCGGGACACCCAGGTTGTCTCTGCAACACAGTGAGAGGCTGCAGACCTGGGAATCATGGCGGGTGTTGGGGCCTTACCGTGCTCAGGATTCCCTGGGAAACACTGCGTGCCTGCCACGCTCCAATACGAGCAGAAGGAGGTTGCCCTCTAGAATCTAGAGTCTGGGAAGAGGAAGACGGCCCCTTTCTCGGAGGCCACAGCTATGGCTGCCACATCTGTAGACTGCTGCTAGCAGCAGCAGTGCAGTGCAACCCCCAATAGAGCTCCTCCGCCCTATGCTACAGGGCACATAAACCTGATAGTGCCCCAAGTCACCTCACTGCCCCCATCTGTGCAGCCAGGGATAGTGCCCCTAACCAGCTGGGGGTAGTGACAGCCCAGATAGCGCCCCCAACCTGCCCCCCTGTCATAACAGTGCAGGAGCTGATACCGCCCCTAACCCTCTTCCCAGCTGGTGGTGCGGCCCCAGTAGCACACGCAACCACCCCCACCACCAGGCAGTATAGCCAACCCCGCCATCCCACGCCCCCAACACCCCACCCGCAACCTGACCTTGATAGGACCCTATCCAGGGTAGTGCATCCCTGGAGAGCTCACCTATCCTGCCACCTTTCTACCATGCTTGCCAAGCTGCAATCTCCGTCACCTGCACAAACCTCAGTGAAGCGAGCCTAGGTGCCACAAGCTCAACCCTCCAGCTTGTGGTATGTGGATCCCACTTCTGGTTCTCTAAGCTGGGCTCCCAGCTTCAATTCTGATTGGATGAGAGCAAGTCTTAGGACAACCAATCACAGCATGAAAATAAAGTCCAATCAGGATAGGCCTAGAGGTTTTCTCTCATCCAATCAGAATATGTAGTCCAGGAACCTCATTTGCATAACCTTAGTATATAAAGCGTGCAGAGGGGCCATCCCAGCATTTCAGGCTTTTACGTGGCTGCCTGCCCGGCTCCTCCGTGCAAGGCTTAGAGGACCAGGAGAAGGAGTCGTCACTTGCCACGGCTAGAGGCTGGAGCGGCACCACAGCTCGCCTCGCTGTGGTAGGTGCTGGTGACAGAGACGGCAGCTCCGCTGGAGCGGTGGGAACGGGTAAGTAGTTTTGGGGTAGGCAGAGGGATAAAGAGAGTGGTTAGCGGCAAAGGGAAAAAGAGGATGGCTTTCAGGAGAAGGCATTGCAAAAAGACGGTGGGGAAAAGATGGTTGGAAAAAAAGTTTTTGGATAGATATTGGGGGAAAAGAGGGTGGGAAGTGGGAGCAGGAAAGAGAGGGGGGTGGGAAGGAACGGGCAAGTAGGAAGGAGAGAAAGTTTGCAGATTTTCGGTATATGGAGGGGGAAAAAAGGGTGGCAAGCGGGAGCAGGAAAAGGAGGGTGGCGAATGGGAGGGAGGCAGGGTTTTGCCAAAAGACAGTGGGCGGAAAAGACAGATGGTGGGGAAAGAAAAGACAGAGACGGTGGGTAAAAAGCGGGTAAATGCAGTGGGAAAAGAGGGTGGCAAGTGGGAGGAGAAAAGAGGGTGGTGAGAGGGAGGGGGGAAAGAGGGTTAGGAAAAAGATGATGGGGAAAATAGTTTTGGGGTAGATGGAGGGCAAAAGGAGAATGGTAAGGATTAAGGAAAGAAGAGGGTGAATGGGAAGAGGGGGAAGGATTTGTGAAACTTGGGGGGTGTAGATGGAGGAAGAAGGAGTGGCGAGCAGGAGTGGGGAGAAGGCTTTGAAAAGACAGTGGGGAGATGTTTTTGCATAGATGGAGAATGGAAAGAGGGTGGCAAGAAGGAGGAGGGGAAAGACGATGGGGAAAACTGTTTTTAGGTAGATGGAGGTTGGAAAAGAGGGTGGTGAGCTGCAGGAGTGGGGAGAAGGCGTTGGGAAAAGACGAGGGGAAAGTTTTTGGATAGATGGAGGAACAAAAGAGGGGAATGAGAGCAGAAGGGAGAAAAAGAGGGTGTCCAGTGAGTGGGGGAAAACAGTGGAGAAAAGTTTTGGGGTAGATGGATGATGAAAAGAGTGGTGAACGGGAGAGTAGAGAAGGCTTTGCAAAATGACAGTGGGGAAAAATAGTGGGAAAAAAGCTTTGGGGTAGATGGAGGAAGAAAAAGGGTGGCGAGAGGGAGGGGGTCAAAGGTGGTTGGGAAAAGAAGGTGGGGGACAAAGTTTTTGGGTAGCTCTTTTTTCTGATTTCTTAAATCAGGTTATTTGTATTTTTGCTTTGAGTAGTTTGAGTATTTTATATATTTTGTGTTGCATTAACCCCTTGTCTGATGCATAGTTTGCAAATACTTTCTTCCATTCTGTGGATTGTTTCTTCATTCTACTAATTGCTTCCACTACTTTGCAAAAGCTTTTAAGTGTAATGCAATTGTATTTTGTCTATTTTTGCTTTTTGTTGCTTGTGCTTTTGATGTACATATTTGGAAATCCCTTGTGCTAGCCAGTTTCACAAAGCATTTTCCTATGTTTTCCTCTCTAGTAGTTTCGTAGTTTCAGGTCCTACATTTAAATATTTATTTTGAGTAAATTTTTGTGTATGGTAAGATAAAAACCTAGATGGATTATTGTACATGTGGGTTTTGGGTTTTCCTAGCACAGATTATTGAAGAGATTGTCCTTCCCCAATGTGTGTTTTTGGTGCTTTTGTTAAAAGTTGACTGTGAAAGCTTGAATTTATTTCTGAGTTCTCTATTCTGTTTCATTTGTCTATGTCGGTCTGTCACTCGTCTGTCTCTCTGTCTCTCTTGTCTCTTCTCTAATTTTTATTTTATTTATTTATTTTATTTTTTTTTTTTTGCCACTACCATGTTGTTTTGGTTGCTAGATTTGTGGTGTATTTTGAAATCAGGTAGTATGATGCCTCCAGTTTTTTTTTGTTTTTATTCAAGATTCTTTTGTCTGTCTGAGATATTTTGTATTTCCATGTGAATTTTAGGAATTTTTTTTTTTTTTTTTTTGAGACGGAGTCTTGTTCTGTCGTCCAGGGTGGAGTGCACTAGCGTGATCTCGGCTCACTGAAAACTCTGCCTCCTGGATTCAAGCTATTCTCCTGCCTCAGCCTCCTGAGTAGCTGGGATTACAGGCGTGCACCATCATGCCCGGCTAATTTTTGTGTATATAGTAGAGAAGGGTTTGCACCATGTTGTTCAGGCTGGTGTCAAATTCCTGACTTTGTGATCCAAGTGGTTTGGCCTCCCAAAGTGCTGGGATTACAAACGTGAGCCACTGTGCCCGGCGGTTTTTTGTTTTGTTTTGTTTTTTTCTATTTCTATGAATAATATCTTTCCTAATTTAACATGGATTCCATTGATTCTGTAGATCACATAGGGTGATATAGATATTTTAACAATAATCTTCTAGTGCTTGAACATGGGATATCTTTACATTTACTTGTGTCTGCTTTAATATCTTTCATATATGTTTTATAGTTTTAATTGTGAGATCTTTCACCTTTTTGGTTAAGTTTATCTCTAGGTATCTTTTTTGGGAGGCATTGGGTAACTACTGCAATGAAATAGCATTCTTGGTTTATTTCTTAAGTATTTCGCTATTGGTACATGGGTGTGCTACTCATTTTTATATATGGATATTGTATCTTGCAGCTTTATGAAATGTTTATTATATCTAGTAGGATTTTTGTGGAATTTTTAGGGTTCTCCATATATATATGATCGTGTCACCTGCAAACAGTGACAATTTGACTTCCTTTTATTTCCAATTTGGATGCCTTTTGTTTCATTCTCCTAAGTGCTCTAGCTAGGACTTCAAGTACTGTGATGAATAAAAGTGGTAAAAGTAGCCACACCTGTTCCAGATCTTAGATGAGGAGCTTTTAACTTTTCCCCATTGATTATGATGTTAGTTGTGGGTTTGTCTTATATGGACTTCATTGTGCTGAGATGAGTTCTACTGTTGAGGCCCTATCACGCATTTTTCAGTTCATCCATTGCATTTTTCAGCTTTTGAGGTTTCTGTGGCCTTTTTAAATTACTTCCATCTCTTTGTTAAATTTCTTGGATAAATTTCTGAATTACTTCTCTATATTTGAATTTCATTGAGTATCCTCAAAACAGTCATTTTTACTTCCTTGTCTAGAGAATCTCCCTTTTTTTTTTTTTTTAAGATGGTGTCTTATTTCATCACCTATGCTGGAGTGCAGTGGCACAATCTTGGCTCACTGCAACCTCCGCCTCCCAGGTTCAAGAAATTGTCCTGTCTCAGCCTCCCAAGTAGCTGAGACTACAGGCACCTGCCACCACACCCAGCTAATTTTTGTATTTTTAGTAAAGACGGGGTTTCACCTTGTAGGTCAGGCTGGTCTTGAACTCCTGACCTCAGGTAATCCACCCACTTTGGCCTCCCAAAGTCCTGACAGGTGTGAGCCACTACACCCAGCCAAGTCTCACATCTTGAGCTCTCCTGGGTTAGTCACTGGTGACTTATTTCTTGTTTGGTGAGGTCGTATTTCCTTGAATGTTCTTAATGCTTTTGAGCATATGTTCATGCTTGGGAGTTGAATAAGTGGGTATTTATTCCAGTCTTTGCAGTCTGTTCTTGTTGTACTTGTCCTTCTTGAGTCTTCCAGAAATTCCAAGAAATTCAAGACTGTTGAGTTCTCCAAGCCTGTGGTCACTGCAGCTGTTTCAGCACCAGAGGGCACCTTAAGCTCAGGTTCACTGTGACTTCTGCAGACTGAGGTCCCTGGTGGCCGTGACAGACTTGGAGAAGATAAGGGAGGGGCTCCCTGGGTTCCCAGGCAAAGCTCTTTATTTACATACCTCCTCTTCTCCTTGCAAGGAATCTGGGCACCAAGCTTTGTGGATCTGGGAGAAGTGTGATTTGGGCACTCTCATGGCCACTGCAGCTGGCGTCACACACCCAAAGCCCACGGCCTCCCAGAACAGAGCAGCAGTGGGGCTTGTCTGAGTTCTGTGACCGTTATATTGCCTCACTGCTGCTGACTGACTTAGGTTTCTAAGCCAGGTTAGTCTGCTCGTGATGAAGCTGATAGGGTTTGGGTCCATCCTGCCTGGGATCAGGGCCACAGTGTTCTGCCTGATACTGTGTCCACTGTGGTAGGGCTTGATACAGGGTTCTCCTCTTTCTTGCATAGGGAAGGAATTCTCTCTGCACTGCACTGCCTGGAGTTGGGATTGGGGTAACACAGGCAACCCTGTGGCCACTGCAGCTGATGTCATATACGAAGCCCACAGCCTACCTGACCAGCACATCGTTGGTTACGGGAGCTCACCCAAGGACTAAAGTGACTGTGGCCTGCCTGTCACTGACATTTATTTCGGGCCTGAGGCCACTTGAATCAGCTGGTAGTGAAGCAAGTCAGGACTCAGGTTTGTCCCACCAGGGCAGTGGATTCCCTTTTAGGCCAGGTCATATCCAAATGCTCTCTCTGTGCACACTGGCCTGGAATCAAAGGCCATGGGATTCTGCCCAGTGCTGTGCTTTACTATAGCAGAGCTGGCATTGGGCTCCAAGGCAAAGTCCCATGGACCCTTCCTTGTTCCTTTTGCTAGAAGTGGACACATTCTCTGCACTTCACTGCCTGGGGTTGAGGGAGGGGCAGTGCAGGTACTGCAAGACTGTCTTTTCACCCTCTTTAATGTGTCTTTTCTTGTTTTTAAGGTAAAACCATGTTCCGTGATCTGTCACCTGATTTCTTTAGCTCTTGTGAAGGTATTCTCTGGCTTAGATTGTTGGATGGTGGTTGAATTTAATGTTCCTGCGGAGACACAATCACTGAGATTCTATGTTCCATCTCCCTCCACCTCTTCTCATTTATTCAGTTCTTCTTCAATTTATTTCAACAATATTTTGAAGGTTTCAGAGTACGAGTTTTGAACTGCTCTTGTTAATTTCTAAATGTATTACTTGTTTTGTTGCTATTATAAATAGGATTGTTTCTTTAATATTTTAAGGCAGTTCATTGACAGTATGTAGAAATAAAATGAATTTTTAGTATTGTGTTTATATCTGGAAACCATGCCAAATTTATTTTGAATACTGTTTTACTGAATTTCTTAGAATTACATATGTATAAGAGATCATGTCATCTGTAAACATAAATAATTTTATTATTTTATTTTCAACCAGTATGTTTTCAATTTTCTATTCTTTACTAACTACACCTTACTAGAATCCACACTATAATGTTGAGTAGAATTTGCAAGAGTGGACATTCTTGTAACTAGTCTTACCAGGAAAGGATCCAACCTTTCATTGCTGAGTGTGATGATAGCTGTGGGTTTCATAGATAACTACCACTAGTTTCAGGAAGTTATCTTACTGTCCATAACTGGAGTGTTTTCATGATGAAAATATCTACTATTTTCTCAAATGCTTTCCATCTGTTGAGATGCTCGTCTATTTTGGTCTTTTACTATATCACTATGGTGTTTGCATTCGTTGATTTTTCAAATATTAAATCAATGGTTCATTCCTGGGGTCAATCACATCTGCACACAGTGCATAATGTATTTTATATGTTGGTGGATTCAACTTGGCAATATTTTGTTGAGATATTTGATTTTATAAAACAAAGATACTGGTCTATATTGTTTTGTGATTCAGTTTTAGTGTCAGAGTAATCCTGTTTGTAAAATGAATTGGGAAGTGTTCTCTCCCCTTTTATTTTCTGCAACAGTGGGTGAACGATTGATATTTGTCAAATATCAAAGCAAGTGTAATAATTTGTGTATTACTGACATTTAATTTATGTTAATATGCTACTATTTTAAATATATCAAGCAATAAAAAACATTTTATATTTGTTTATATTATAATATATATGTGATAAAATAGGAATTACTTAGGAATCTTTTAGAATATATTACATGCTAGAAAATATTTCAGGTTAAATTTCCCACTTAGGAGTAAAGACCATTGGCAACATTATTATCAAAAACATGACAGAGGAAAGAAAGGATTACAGGATATGGTTGCTTTTTTTCTTAAGTGCAGTTTTAGGTTCACAGCAAAATTGCGAAGGTACAGAGATTGCTCATATCCTTGCCCACAGATGCATAGTCTTTAGCATTATCAGCATCCCCCACCAGAGGGTACATTTGTTACAACTAATGAACCTAACACATCATTATCACTAAAAGTTCACCATTTACATTAGGGTCCACTTTTGGTGCTGTACATGCTATGTGTTTGCATATATACATAATGACATGTATCCACCATTGTAGTATCACACAGAGTAGTTTCACTGCCTGAAGAATCCTCTGTGCTCCACCTAGTCATCTATCCTTCCCCCTCAACCCCTGGGAACCACTAATTTATTTCTGTCTCCTTAATTTTGCCTTTTAAAGGATGTCACATAATTGAATCACACAGTGTGTAGTCATTTTAAATTGGCTTCTTTCACTCACTATTATGGTTCTCTTTTCTTTATCTCTTTCTACGGTTTGATGGTTAATTTCTTTTTAGTGCTATACAGTATGCTATTGTTTGGATGGAGCGCCTTTTACTGAAAGGCATCTCAATGCTTCCAAGTTTTCGACATTATTAGTAAAGATGCTATAAACATTCATGTGCAGATTACTGTGTGGAAATACGTTTTCAACTCATTTGAGTAAATACCAGGAAGGATGATTGCCAGGTTGTATTGTAAGATGCTATTTCATTCTGTAAATAAACACCAAACAGTCTTCTGTCATTTTGCATTCTCACCACCAGTTTTTGAGAGTTTTGTTGTTCTACATCCTCGTGAGCATTAGGTATTGTCAGTGTTCTAGACTGTAGCAATTAGTTATCTTATTGTTTAAATTTGCATTTTCCTGATGATCTATGATTGTGAGAATCTTTTTATATGATTATTTACCATCTCAATATCTTCTTAGGTAAGGTATTTGTTTATGTCTTTGGCCCATTTTAAGAATCTGATTGTGTTCTCCTTGCAGAGTTTTAAGAGTTCTTTGTACATTTTGGGTGTCAGTCCTTTAGAAGATATGTATTTTTTTGGCAAAGATTCTTTCCAAGCCTGTGGCTTATATTTTCATTCTCTTGACAATGTATTTTACAAAACCGAAATTTCTAATTTTAATCAAGTTTAGTTTATCAACTATTTTATTCATAGATTGTACCTTTGTCATCACATCTAAAAAGCTATCACCCAACCCTAGAGCATCTGGATTTTCCCCTGTATTATTATGGAAGAGTTTTATGCTTTTATACTTTACAGTTAGGTCTGTGATACACTTTGAGTTAAGGTTCATGAGGGGTGGGTATAAGGTCTAGATTCTTTTTTTCTTTTTCTTTTTTGCATATGAATGTCTAGTTTTTCCAACACCATTTGTTGAAAAACTATCTTTTCTCCATTGCATTGCTTTTGCTCATTAATCAAAATCATTGGACTATCTGTGTGGATCTATTTCTCTATAGTCCATTCCATTAGTTCATTTGCCTCTTTTTTAACCAATATGACACTGTCTTCATTACTGTAACTTTAAATACATCTTGAAATTGAGTAGAGTCAGCCCTTCAGCTTTGTTCTTTTCCTTCAATATTGTGTTTTCTATTCTGGATCTTTTGCCTCTCTGTATAAACTTTATAATAAATTGGTCTTTTCTGCAAAATAACTTTCTGGAATTGTGATTGGTATCTCAATGAATCTGTAAGTCAAGTTGGAAGGAACTGACATGTTGATAATATTGCATCTTGCTTTCCATGAACGTAGAATATCTTTCCATTTATTTAGTTTTTTGATAACTTTGGTTAGAGTTTTGACATTTTTCTTTATTATATCTTATACATATTTTGTAACATGTTTACCTAAGTATTTTTATTTGGAGGGATCCTAATAGATGATAATGTCATCTGTGAACAAAGACAGCTTTCTTTTTATTTCAGACTGTATATCTTTTATTTGTTTTTACCATATTGAATTACTAGGACTTCCAGTATGATGTAGAAAATCAGTTGTGAGAGAGGACATTCTTGTCTTATTCTTGATCTTAGCAAGAAAGATTCAAGTGTCTCAATATTAAATATAATGTTAGCTGTAAGTTTCTTGTAGTTTTTTAATTTTTTTGTATCAAGTTAGGATGTTTCCTTGTATTTCCTAGGTTTTTAGAGTTTTTACATAAATGGGTATTGGATTTTGTCAAATGCTTTTTTATCATCTATTGATATGATTGTGCGATTTTCCTCCTTTTGCCTACGGATGTGATGGATTACATTAACCGATTTTTGAATGTGGAGACAACCATGCATACCTGAGATCGATGAATCCCACCTCATTGTGGTTGAGTGATATTTTTATATATTTTTGTGTTTCATTTGCTAATATTTCCTTTTTAAAAATAGAATAGTTTTTTATTCCTATGCAGATTTTTTCTTTATACAGTTGAGATTATCTTATATACGATTTTAACTATGGACAACACAGCACTCTTTACAAGTTTTATAAGTGAGTTGTTATGTCCACTCTCCTTTCTTTTAGGCCTTTTGCATCTATGTTCATGAGAGATATTGGTCAATAGTGTATTTTCTTGTAATGACTTTTCTGGATTTGGTATTAGGGTAGTGCTGGTTTCACTGAATGAATTAGAAAGTATTCCTTATAAGTTTCTCTTCTAAGAGAGATTGAAGAGAATTGGTGGTGTTTCTTTCTTAAATGTTGGTAGAATTCACCAGTGAACACATCTGGTTCTGATGCTTCCTTTTTCAGAAGGCTATTAAGTATTGATTTAATTTATGTAAGAGACAGAGGCCTATTTGGATTATCTATTTATTTTTATGTGTTTTGACAGAGTGTGCCTTTTAAGAAATTGGTCTGTTTCAAATAGTTTATCAGCTTTGTGGGTATGTAATTGTGCATAGTATTTCTTTGTAACTTCCTTATTTTTATAGATTTAGAGTTACACATTCGGTTGTGTTATATGAATATATTGCATAGTGGTGAAGTCTGGGCTTTTAATATAGCCATTACTCAAAGAGTGTACATTCTACCCATTAGCTAGTGTTTCATTTCTTCCTTCCCTTCCACCCATCCACACTTTAGAGTCTCCAGTGTCTATTAATCCATACTATATGTCCATGTGTATCGATTGTTGGTGAGAAAAAGAAGTTATTGGCCGGGCGCGGTGGCTCAAGCCTATAATCCCAGCACTTTGGGAGGCCAAGACAGGCGGATCACGAGGTCAGGAGATCGAGACCATCCTGGCTAACACGGTGAAACCCCGTCTCTACTAAAAATACAAAAAACTAGCCAGGCGAGGTGGTGGGCGCCTCTAGTCCCAGCTACTCCGGAGGCTGAGGCAGGAGAATGGCGTAAACCCGGGAGGCAGAGCTTGTGGTGAGCTGAGATCCGACCACTGCACTCCAGCCTGGGCGACAGAGCGAGACTCTGTCTAAAAAAAAAAAAAAAAAAAAAAAAAAAGTTATTAATTTTCTGTTTCTGAGGCATTTCACTTAGGATAATGGTCTCCAGTGCCATCCATGTTGCTGCAGACGACATAATGGTATTCTTTGTTATGGGTAAATAGTAGTATATTGTGTTTGTGTGTGTGTATCACATATTTTCTTGTCCAATCATCTGTTAATAGACACTTAGGTTGATTCTGTGATTTTGCTATTTTGAATAGTGATGAGATAAACATGTAAGTGCAGATGTCTTTTGATACAATGGTTTCTTTTCCTGAGTTAGATACCCAGTAGTGGAATTGCTGAATCAAATGGTAGTTCTATTTTTACTTCTTTGAGAAATATCCACACTTTTTTTCATAGAAATTGTAGTCATTTATATTCCTACCAATATATGTAAGTGTTTCCTTTTCTCTGGTTTCTCACAAGTACCTGTTGTTTCTTAACTTTTTAATAATGGCTATTCTGAGTAGTGTAAGATGATATATCATTGTGGTTTTAATTTGCATTTCTCTAATATTCAGTGATGTTGGGCATTTGTTCATGTTTGGTGACTGACTGCTCTATGTCTTCTTTTGAGACATGTCTGCTTATATTCTTTGCCAACTTTTTAATAAGGTTATTTGTCTTGTTTTATTTCTTGTTGAGTTATTGAGTTCTTTATCAGATGCATTATTTGAATATAATTTCTCCCACTTGTCATCATTTTCATGTCTATATAATTCAAAATGGTCCGTTTTCATTTTATGTATTAGTAATTTGTTTTTCTCTCTTTTCTTCTTAGTGAACTGACTACAGGCTCAGTGATTTTATGGATCTTTCCTAAGAACCAGCTTTTGGTTTTCTTGGTTTTCTGTATGACTTTCTGTTTTCGATTTAGTTGATTTCTGCTTTAATTCTTACTATTTATTCTCTTCTACTTACTTTGAGTTTAACTTGCTCTTCTCTTTCTAATTTCCTAAAGTGGAAGCCTAGATAATTGATTTTAGATTTTTTTTTCTTTTATAACATGTGAATTCAATGCTATGTATTCCCCTTAAGCACTGCTTTTACTGCATCCCACAAATTTTGATGTCATGTTTTATTAGTTCATTTTTGTAAGTGTGGTGCTGAGTGAAAGGCAACTTACAACTGTTTATATTCAATCAGAACACCTAGAAGGGAGGAAGAGTGAGAATTTTTAAAAACTTTTAAGTTAGAAAATACACTTTAGTTTTATTTTATATAAGTGATGCTACTCTCATTAACCATCACCACTTTATCTCCTCCCTTGCTACCTTTCCTAGCCACTAGTACCCATCATCCAACACTGTACTCTCTCTGATATTGTTTGGATATTTGTCTCCATTCAAATCTGATATTTAATTGTAATCTCCAGTGTTGGAGATGGGTCCTGGTGGGATGTGTTTGGGTCATGGGAGCCTATCACTTATAGCTTGATACTGTCTTCATGATAGTTAGTGACTTCTCAAGAGATCTGATTGTTTAAGTATGTGGCATCTCCCCCAACTCACTCTTTCTCTTGTTCCTGCTTTTGCCAGGTGAAGTATTTGCTCCTCCTTCTGCTCCCACCTTAAGTAAAAACTTCCTGAGATCTTTCCATAGGCAAAGACTGGCACTGTGCTTCCTATAAAACCTGCAGAAATCTGAGCAAATTGAATTTACTTTCTTATTAGTTACCCAGTCACAGATTTTTTTTTATGCAAGAAACTGCCTAATAGAGTCTCCATGAGTTCAATTTTTTCACTTTTACCTCCCACAGATGAGTGAGAATGTGAAAGTGTTTTTGTTTTTCATATGCTTGACGTATATTTCACTTAATATAATTTCTTTCTGTTTCTTTCATGTTGTTGCAAATGACAGGGTTTCATTAATTTTGCAGTTAAATAATACTCCATGGTATAATGTATAACATTTTCTTCATTCTTCTCTCCAGCGATGAGCACTTAGGTGAATTCCAAGTCTTAGCTGTTATGAATAGTGCTGCAATAAAGAGTGCTGCACTCTTATGACTAGTGCAGGTATCTCTTTGACATACGATTTCTTTATTTAGGAAATTACCTAGCAGTGGGATTGCTAGATTATATGGTAGTTCTATTTTTACTTTTTTGAGGAACCTCCATAGTGTTCTCCATAGTGACTGTATGACCATTTTAACTAGATGAGATGACGTCTCCTTGTAGCTTTGATTTGCATTTCTTTGATGATTAATGATGTTCAACGTTTTCTTTTCATAGAGCTATTGTCCATCTGCATATCTTTTGAAAAATTTCCAGTCAGATCTTTAGCCTATTTAAAAAATCTGATTAGATAGAATAAATACAGTGTTTGATAACACAACAGGGTGATTATAATCAATAATAATTTATTGTATATTTTAAAACAACTATAAGAGTAGAATTGCCACTAACATATAGAAATGATAAATTCTTGAGGTGTTAGCTATCCTAATTACCCTGATTTTATTATTATACATTATATGCTGGTATCAAAACATCACATGTATCCCATAAATATATACACCTATTCTGTAACCACAATAATTTAAAATAATAAAAACTGATATTTCTCTCTGGACACTCTGCTTGTCAGATTTTAATTAAAAAATGAGATTTCTCTCTGGACACCCTGCTTGTCAGATTTCTTTTTCATTTTGTTAAAACCATAAAATGTTTTGCAAAGAAACTTAAAGAACTACTGAGAAACTCTTGAAAACGCTTTAAATCATTTCTAAACCCAAAGAGGACTCTGATAACTAAATAAACTGAGCAGAAAAATAAATCTTAACAAGTAAACATCCTTCTTTATACCCTAAATAAAATTCTAGAATACTGCGATATAGTATCAAGCAGAAAGAGTGCATCTGGGAATTTCGAATAAGTATTTCCTAATGGTGATAAAAATTATTTCCTCATTATACAACTGGCCACGTATGATATTGAATGAAAATTTTCAAATTTTGGCTTATGGATTTTAATTAAATAATTTGAAGGACTGAACAAATTTGTTATTTAATTCTGAAGCTATCTCTGACCATTTCCATATTGATTTCTTGGAAGTATTCTAAGGGCTTTGAGAGGCATTGGGAAATTACAGACTAGAGAAATTCACTTTAGGCTTCACCTGCCACTTTTTTTCAGCTAGAACAGCACTTTTTGAACTTTGAATTGCTTTTCAAAACATTGAGATTTTGTGTTAGATGTCACTTTCAAATTTTAAAGACAAATGGTTCAGAAAATGTTGGGCGCAGACTATTTTGTAAAATTCAGTGATTTTTTTTGATAAGAAGTTCATGCTCATTTTCTACACATTTAAGATATTCTCTAAACAGATATTTCAATAAACTATTAGTAGAACTCTCAGTGATATTTGGAAATAAATCATCTGTCGTAGGAATTATACATATTTAAATTAAATATTATATTTTTATTTTTAAATTTAAATTTACATATAAATATATGTCTATATATGTAAATTTAATATTACATGGTGTCAATATTTAAATTACTATACACATAAATTTACAGGTATAAATTTATCATGTATTAAATTTATACTCTAGTATGTATATTAGTATTTAAATTAATACACTTAAATTCACGTATATTTATATATAAATATATGAATATACATATAATATGCATATATGTATATATCACTTGTGGTAGAAGGAGTAATGATTCCCAAAGATGTCAATGTCTTCTTCCCTGGTACTTTGGTACTTGTGAATATGTTGTTCCATAGCAAATGAGAATAAATGGTGAAAAATTTATTCAGACTTGCTATTCAGCTGACCTTGAAATAAGTAGAATATCCTGGATTATGCAAGTTGTCCCTGTGTAATCACAAGGGTGCTTATAAGTGGAAGAGGGAGGTAATAGAGTCAGAGTAAGAGAAAGAGTTGTGGCAACAGAAGGAAAAGCCAGAGCCATCATTAGCTTTTGAGATGGAGGAGTGGGGGCACAAACCCAGGAATACAAGCATCCTCTACAAGCCAGGAAAGGCGGAGAAATGGAATCCCCTTGGAGTTTCCAGAAAGAATGCAGCCTTCTGGCACATTAATTTTATCTCAGTGACCCTCCTTTCAAACTCCCAGCATCCAGAGCTGTAAGAGAATCTTTTTGTGTTGTTTTAAGCAGGGAAATCTACGGTGATTGGTTACAGCGGCAATAGGAAACTAATACACATTTAGATTACTTCTTTTTGAATTTTATATAAATTGAGAATACAATCTGTACTTTTTGTGTCCGATGTTCATCACATAACGTTGTAATAGTGATAGTGATGTGTAGGGCTACTGTGTTCAATTCTCTGCTGTCCAGTATTCCATTATAATAAAACACCAGAATACACTGGAAAAATTGTGTCTTTTCTAGTAATGTTGACCTTTGTAGTGTGTGATGGTTAATACTGAGTGTCAAGGAAACAGAGTATTGATCCTGGGTGTGTCTGTGAAGGTATTGTCAAAGGAGATTAAGATTTGATACAGTAAGCTAGGAAAAACAGACCCACCCTTAATCTGGGTGGGCACAATCTAATCAGCTGATAGTGCAGCTAGACTACAAGCAGGCAGAAAAATGTGAAAAGAAAGACAGGCCTAGCCTCCCAGCCTACATCTTTCTGCCATGCTGGATGGCTTCCTTCCCTCAAACATTGGACTCCAAGTTCTTCAGTTTTGGAACTTGGACTGATTCTCCTTACTCCTCAGTCTGCAGACAGCCTTTTGTGGGACCTTGTGATCATGTGAGTTAATACTTAACCTCCCATGTGTATATTCCATTAATTTTGTCCCTCTACAGAACCCTGACTAACACAGATTTTGGTACCAGAAGTGGTTCCAGAGGAACAGAATATTAAGGATGAAGTTATTTCTTTGGTTTTGGAGTTTCTGGGGTTGCCTGCTTAATATGATTAAACCCCAAACTGCTAAGGACTCTACTTCTAATACTATGGAGAACACGGATAGTCCCTGGCAGAGACTGTTTAGAGAGTTACGTAAAATAAATGCAATGGACGCTCCTGATGCACTGCTAGTGAGAGGCAAAGAGTTTAGTGGTGCCATACATAACACTTCTGACCATATGTGGAGAACTAAGGAACATAATGAAGGTGGTTGGTTGCTCCTAAGTGCTGAAAGAAAATAGTGAACTCAGGGATTCTATCTCCTAGCTTCAGAGGCAGATACTGGGCCACAGATCTCCAAAACTTGCCCTGAGAGTCTTATCTCCTTTAGAGGAAGAGCTGAAATTGTGAAAAAATAGACACAAGCTCTTATCATGCTAGTGGCTAACCTACAACAAAAGGTGCATGAACAGCCTTGCCAGGTGTGTGCTGTTTCGTTTTGTTTTTTTGTTTTTTGGTTTTTTTTTTTTGATGGAGTCTTGCTCTGTCATCCAGGCTGGAGTGCAGTGGCACGATCTCGGCTCACTGCAAGCTCCACCTCCCAGGTTCATGGCACCATGCCTGGCTAATTTTTTGTATTTTTAGTAGAGAAGGAGTTTCACAGTGTTAGCTCCTGAGGGAGTTGCCAGGCAAAATAATGTTGATTCTCCTCAGATGCCACCACCAACACCCCTGTATAATTCTTGACGTATAATTCGACTGAAGTCCTGGTGGGCCCCTAGAGCTGAGGCTGTGTGTGTGGCCCATGAGGAGGTGCACTACGCTCTTGAGTTTTCTAAGTTATATAAACAGAAATCTGAAGAAAAGGCATGGGACTGAATATTATTAAGGATGTGGAATAATGACAGAAGGAACATGGAGTTGAATCAGGCTGAATTTATTGATTTGGGCCCACCAAATAGGGACTCCTCATTTAATGTCATAGCTCCGGGAGTTAAAAAAAGTTCTAACAGTTTATTTGTTTGTTTAGCTAAAATATTGATTAAAAGGTGGCTCATATTGAGCGAGGTGGACATGCCTGATCTCCCTTGGTTAAATGTAGAGGAAGGGATCCAAAGGCTTAAGGAGATTGGGATGGTGGAGTGGATTAGTCACTTTAGACCTCCTCATTCCAGCTGAGAAGATCCAGATGTACCCTTGACCAATGTCTCACAAAATAGATTTGTGAGGGCAGCACCTGAATCTTTGAAAAGCCCTGTAATTCCTCTTCTCTGTATGTCAGATGTAATGGTGGGAACTGCGGTCACTCAACTACAAAATTTAAATACAATGGGAATAATTGGATCCTGAGGTGGCAGGGGCCAAGTGGCAGCACTCAACCATCAAAGGCAAGGTGGGCGTAGCTGCTGCAATGGACAGCAGAGTCAAAGCAGCAATCAGAACAGTCTAACTCATGTGGAGCTCTGGGATTGGCTCATTAATCATGGTGTTCCTAGACGTGAAATTGATAGGAAGCCAACTGCATTCCTACTTCATTTATACAAGCAGAAGACTTCTAGATCGAGTGGATAAAAGACTAATTTGAATTATAAAAGAGGGGTTCACTGCCCCTCAATCAATTTCCAGACTTGAGCAAGTTTACAGACCGAGAACCCCTTTATTGAAGGGGAGGCTGTGTCCCCTTGAGGAAGGACCCCACTACATTACCGACAGTTTATGCCGTGATTTTTTCTTCCATATTTCCCCAAAGAGATTTACGGCCTTTTACCAGGGTAACTGTTCATTGGGGAAAGGGAAGTGATGAGACATTTTGGGGACTACTGGACACTGGCACTGAGTTGATGTTGATTCCAGGGGACCCAAAGTAGGTGCTTATGGAAGTATGGTGATTAATGGAGTTTTGGCTCAGGTCTAACTACAGAGTGTCCAGTGGGTCCCTGGACTCACCCTGTGGTCATTTCCCCAGTGCCAGAATGCATAATAGGCATAGACATATTAAGCAGCTGGCAGAACCCCCACGTTGACTCCCCGACTGGTAGGATGGAGGCTATTATGGTGGGAAAGGCCAAATGGAAGCCATTAGAGCTGCCTTAACCTAGAAAAATAGTAAATCAAAAATAATACCGCATTCATGGAGAGATTGCAGAAATTAATGCCACCATCAGGGACTTGAAAGATACAAGGGTGGTGATTCCCACCACATCCACATTCAACCCTCCCATTCAGCCTGTGCAGAAGACAGATGGATCTTGGAGAATAACAGTGGATTAACATAAGCTTAACTAACGGGTGACTCCAGTTGCAGCTGCTGCACCAGATGTGGTTTCATTGCTTGAGTAAATTAACTCATCTCCTGCCACCTGGTATGCAGCCACTGACTTGGCAATTGCCTTTATCTCCACTCCTGTCCATTAACCCACCAGAAGCAATTAGCATTCAGCTGGCAAGGCCAGCAATATACCTTTACTGTCCTACCTCAGGGGTATATCGACTCTCAGGCTTTGTGTCATAATCTTATTCAGAGAGACCTTGATCGCTTTTTACTTTTACAAGATATCACACTGGTCCATTACATAGAAGACATTATGCTGATTGGATCCAGTGAGCAAAAAGTAGCAAACACACTGGACTTATTGAGGAGACATTTGTGTGCCAGTGGATGGGAAATAAATCTGACTGAAATTAAGAGACCTTCTACCTCAGCAAAATTTCTAGAGGTACAGTGCTGTGGGGCCTGTGGAAATATTCCTTTTAAGGTGAAGGATAACTTGCTGCGTTTGTCTCCTCCCACAACCAAGGAAGAGGCACAATGCCTAGAAGGCCCGTTTGGATTTTGGAGGTAACACATTCCTCTTTTAGATGCGTTACTCTGGCCCATTTATTGAGTAACCTGAAAGGCTGCCAGTTTTGAACGGGGTCCAGAACAGGAGAAGGCTCTGCAACAGGCCCAGGCTGCTGCGCAAGCTGCTCTGCCACTTGGGCAATGTGACCCAGCAGATCCAAGAGTGCTTGATGTGTCTGTGGTAGATAGGGATGCTGTTTGGAGTCTTTGGCTGGCCCCCAATAGGTGAATCACAGCGGAGGCCTCTAGGATTTTGGAGCAAAGCCCTGCCACATTCTGCAGATAACTACTCTCTTTTTGAGAGACAGCTCTTGGCCTGTTACTGGGCTTTGGTGGAAACGGTTTGACTATGGGTCATCAAGTCACCATATGACCTGAACTGCCTGTCATGAACCGGGTGCTTCCTGACCCATCCAGCCATTAAGTGGTTGTGCACAACAGCATTCCATCATCAAATGGAAGCGGTACATGCCTGACCTGGTTTGAGCATGTCCTGAAGGCACAAGTAAGTTACATGAGGAAGTGGCTCAAATGCCCATGGTCTCCACTCCTGCCACCTGCCTTCTCTCCCCCAGCCAGCACCGATGGCCTCATGGCGAGTTCCCTATGATCAGTTGATAAAGAAAGAGAAGACTAGGGCCTAGTTCACAGATGGCTTTGCAGGATATGCAGGCACCACGCAAAAGTGGACAGTGGCAGCACTACCGCCCCTTTCTAGGACATTCATGCAGGACAGCAGTGAAGGAAAGTCTTCCCAGCAGGCCGAACTTTGACCAGTGCACCTGGTTATGCACTTTACATGGAAGGAGAAATGGTCAGATATGCGATTATGTACTGTTTGATGGGCTGTAGCCATGGTTTGGGGAAATGGTCAGAGACTTGGAAAAAGCATGATTAGAAAATTGGTGACAAAGTAATTTGGGGAAGAGGTATGTGGATGGACCTCTTTGAGTGGTCAAAAGCCATGAAGATACTTGTATCCCATGTTAGTGCTCACCAAGAAGTGACCTGAGCAGAGGAGAATTTTAATAATCAAGTGGATAGGATGACCCATTATGTGGACTCCACTCAGCCTCTTTCCCCAGCCACCCCTGTCATTGCCCAAGGAGCCATGAACAAAGTGGCCATGGTGGCAGGGATGGAGGTTATCCACGGGCTCAGCAGAATGGACTTCCACACACCGGGGCTGACCTGGCTACAGCCACTGCTGAGTGCACAATTTTGCAGCAGCAGAGATCAATACTGAGCCTTCAATATGGCACCATTCCTTGGGGTGATCCACCCACTACCTGGTGGCAGGTTGATTATATTGGACCTCTTCCATTATGGAAAGGGCAGAGGTTTGTCCCTGCTGGAATAGACACTCCAGATATGGGTTTGCCTCTTTTGCACGCAATGCTTCTGCGAAGACTACCATCCCTGCACTCATGGAAACACCTTATCCACTGTCTTGATATTCCACACAGCATTGGATCTGACAAAGGCGCTCATGTTATGGCCAAAGAAGTGTATCAGTGGGCTCATGCTCATGGAATTCAGTGGTCTTACCACGTTTCCCATCATCCTGAAGCAGCTGGATGGATAGAACGGTGGAATGGCCTTTGGAAGCCACAACTACAATGCCAACTAGATGACAATGCTTTTCAGGGCTGGGGCAAAGTTCTCAAGAAGGCTGTGTGTGATCTGAATCAATGTCCAGTATATGGTACTGTTTCTCCCATAGCCAGGATTCATGGGTCTGGAAATCAAGGGGTTAGAACTGGAAGTGGCACAACTCACCATCTCCCATAGTGATCCACTAGCGAAATGTGTGATTCCTGTTCCCAATGCATTATGTTCTGCTGGCCTAGAGGTCTTTGTTCCAGAGGGAGGAACGCTGACACCAGGAGACACAACAGGGATTCCATTAAACTGGAAGTTAAGATGGCCACCTGGACACTTTGGGCTCCTCCTACTTTTAAGTCAACAGTCTAAGAAGGGAAGTTACAGTGTTGGCTGGGGTAATTGAGCCAGACTATAAAGATGAAATCAGTCTACTACTCCATAATGGAGGTAAGGAAGAGTATGCATTGAATAGAGGCAATCCTTTACGGTGTCTCTTAGTATTACCATGCCCTGTGATTTATATCAGTGGGAAACTACAACAACCCATTCCAGGCAGGACTACAAATGACCCAGACCCTTCAGGAATGAAGGTTTAGGTCACTCCACAGGAAAAAACCACGACCTGCTGAGGTGCCTGATGAAGGCAACAGGAATACCGAATGGGTAGTAGAAGAAGGTAGTCATCAATAGCAGCTACGACCACATGACTAGTTGCAGAAATGAGGACTGTAATTTTCATGAGTATTTCCTCCTTCTTTTGTTAAAAATATGTTTGTGCGTTTATCCACTTGTACTAAGAATATATCTTCATTTTATTTTCCTTTATCATGTGACATACATTTATTAACTTTAAATCAGCATTTAAGTATTGTTAACTTTCTATAAAAATATTTGGTTTGGGGATCGGTGCATTTCCGGTTGTACAAAGGATAGTTGTATTATGTGAGGCATAATTCTGACCTTACTGTTGTCTTTATTTGAAGATTATGTGTGATTTCAGGAGATGTGTATGGGTTCAAGTTTACAAGGAGTGGATTTGTGATGGTTAATACTGAGTGTCAACTTGACTGGACAGAAGGATACAAAGTATTGATCCTGGATGCGTCTGTAGGGGTGTTGCCAAAGGAGATTAACATTTGAGTCAGTGGGCTGGGAAAGGCAGACCCACCCTTAATCTGGGTGAGTACAATCTAGTCAGCTGCCAGCGTGGCTAGAATATAAACAGGCAGAAAAATGTGAAAAGAGAGACTGGCCTAGCCTCCCAGCCTACATCTTTCTCCCGTGCTGGATGCTTCCTACACTTAAACATCGGACTGCAAGTTCTTCGCTCTTCCTGCTCCTGAGCTTGCAGATGGCCTGTTGTGGGACTTTGTGATCATGTGAATTAATAATCTCCCTTCATATAAATATTTATTCCATTAATTCTGTCCCCCTAGAGAGCCCTAATACATGGTGTTTTCAGTTTTGGAAAAATTATAAATAATGCTACTTTGGAAATTATTGCACATGCGTATCAGAGAAAAATCAAAGGTCAGATAGGTAGACAAAAATGCATACACAAACCCACACATATGTGAGATTGTTCATATATGAGTAGAATTTCTTGGTTATAGTATATGTGTCCATTTAATTTAAGGAACACTTTCACAAGCTTTCATGAGTGATTGTACCAATTTACTCTTCCACAGTCGATGAATAACATCTTAGATGGTCCACATCTTCAAATACTTAATATTGTTTGTCACTGTCATTTACGTATTTGTATAGTTGTTTGTTTGTTCCATTTTAGCCATTTCATTGTGAATGTGTTAGACTATCATTGTGGCTTCTATTTGCATTTCTCTGACCATTTTGTAGGTTACCTTGTTGCTTTTTTAAATTTTGTTTTGCTGATAAACAATGATGCTGAACATCTATCTCTGTGATTATTTGCCATCATATATATTATTTGATGAAGTATCTTGTTTCATCTTTTTGATGAATCATTGTTAAAAAAATTTTTTAAATTATTAAATGTTAAGGGTTCTTTATATATCTTCTGGATATAAGTCCTTTGTCAGATATGTGTGTTGCAATGATTCACCGAGGACTTGGCTCACATTTTGTTGTTTTAAACATCTTTCACAGACAAAAACTTTTAATTTTGATAAAGTCTAATTTGTCATTCAATAAATTATGAATCATGTAAATTTATTGCTAAACCCAAGATCATGCAGATTTTCTTGTGTGTTTTTTTTCTTTCTAGAAATCTTATAGTTAGTTTGTTGGTTTTACATGTAGGTCTATGGTCTAATTTGAGTCAGTTTTTGTAAAAGTTGTAATGTATACGCCAAAGATCATTTTTTTCTATTTTTTTTTTTTTTTTAGAATTAAGACATCTTGTTATTCCAGCATCATTTCTTGAACAGTCTGTCCATTCTCCATTGAATTGCTTTTGCATCTTAATCAAAAGTAAATTGATCATATCTCTATTGTTTTATTTTTGAGCTCTATTTTCTCTAACAAATGACTTTGTTGAATTTTATATATTTATTAAATATTTGAATGCATTCATTTGTCAACTGTCTGTCCAAGTTTTTGCCCATTTATTAGATGATATGCTTTTCAAATGTATTTTCTTTAACATTACGAATTTCTAGGAATTCTATTTTTAGGTATTTCTTCACCCTTTTTATTAATGTTAACTTATTTTTAGTTAATATATTCATAACCTGAATATATTACCCATTTTTAGTTAATTTTGTTTTCCTTTTTTTTTGCTTTCTTGATATAAATGCTATGTTGATTTGTTTTTAATATTTTTATACTATTGACTTTTCTTGGAATATAGTTTTTCAAATTATATTTCCCCCAAATTTCCTGTATCTTTACTAAGCTTCAGCAGGTTTCATCTGTACTCTCTACTGTCTGCCTTTGGTGGATTTTATTTTAATTGTAACCATGCTTTTCCCAGCTTCCCTGAATTTTGGCATATTCTCAGAATTGTTTCTGTAATGCTAATCCTTGAGGAATATTACTCTGCTTCTGTAATTTTAGTTTCCTCAAATTATACTTTATCCGATTCTCTTTAAACACATAGGCACTTTCAGCTACACATCAGTTGTTTCCCCTTGTCATTAAATATTTTGTCTCCAGGGAACTATGCATTTTAAAAATGCACTGACACCAAAAATCTGTCATGAAATTTCCCTTTCTCTGTATTTTTATAAGGTACCATGCAGCAGTTGTTAATTAATACAACACATCTTAATACAATTACAGGTTGATTTGTCCTCTTTCCTTCACTCACTTGTAAAATCCTTAAGGACATAAACTAAGTTTTATCTTTTGATTCCTAGAACATAGTAGAGATTTTGTCATAGAGTTTACTGTATAATTAAATATCTATCTATCTATTATGAATCTACAAAAAACATTTTAACACATTTTCTCTATGATTTTTTTATTCCCTTAAGGAAAATCTCCCCTACTCATTTGCAGTAGGTTATTTTCACAGAACCTTACGTTATTTTTACTTCTTTCTTTCTCTCTCTCTCTACGTCTTTCTCTCTCACTTGCTCTCTTTTAATTTATAACAAAGATACAATTTTTCATCTGAAGTGTTCCCAGCAGTTAATATACATATATATGTTCCACTCTCTAGGTAGTTATGAAACAGGACAGGTTTATGTGTATTTCTCCCGGATGTAATAGGCATTCCTATTTTCTAACCAGTGGAGTCCTTTTGATGCTAAAGAAAATATGTCTCAACCTGACATAACATGAGCTAAATACCTTCTGCATTTTATTTGTTGCGGGCAATTCATTTGGAACTGCATTTTAAATTATTTGCACCTTATAGTATTTCCCTGATCTTGGCCCTGGCAAAATGTTTTAGAAAATCGAAGACTATTTATTTTTGTCTCGTGATTGTGACATCTGAAACCGTCATTGTATATTAAAATGGATGATTTTACAAACTATAAATATTGGCATATTTTCAAGAATGTCTCCGAGGTTATTTTCAGAGGCAAATGTTTCCCTATGCTTACTTAATTCCTTAAAGTCTTATCTTAGGTAAACTTACTTCTGTATAAATAAAGACCAATGAGCACTTACATTGTTTTTGGTCTTCCAGATATATGTACCAAAAGAACATAAATCCTTTGAAATTAAGGTTTAGAGTAGTTTTTAAAAAGGGGAGGAAAAATTTAACACATGAAACAAATTTTCACCGATATCTCATGTCCTTAAATCATATATCAGTTATTCAACATTATCGACTGTAAGCTTCATAAAAATTGATATACAAGACATAAAATTTGTCTCATTATCTAAAAGTCATCTCACCAAATGTACCTATCCTGTCTTGCTTGAAGGTACCTTAGATCCTCATTAGACTGACAACTAATCCATCGTGAAATAAAATTATTTGCTAAGGGATTGAGTCCTTATAAAATTAACCTGTATTTATTATTTGCCTTTATTCTAGCCTACTATCTCAATTTATTAGCCTCACTTTTTCCCCAGTTATCAACAGCAACAAATACAACACAATGAAATAATGCAGCTACATATGAAATAAGTTTGTAAGATTCTCAAGAGATGTAGGATTCCATAGAAATCATGATAAGCTTCTCAAATCTCACACAAAGTTATTGACTTGTGAGGATTTGGCAGTGTTTGACTAGTTACTATGAAAAAAGGAACAAAAGGCCTTGCAAATGCATAGGAGTTGCTCAGTAGAGAATGAACTAAATACCTAGAAAATTCAATGAAGCTTTGAAATAACTTTTAAAGAAATGTTGATGCAAATGGCAAATATGGAATAGATGCTTTCATGTCATGCTGGCAAATACGGCATTGTAAAGGTTTTAGAGTCAAGTGGCCTAGGGTTTACATCGGGGCTTTTAAACATTAGAGCATAACTTTGAACATATTTCTGGATTCCTCTAAATCAATTTGCTCATTTTTAAAATGTATGATTTTACGGTAATTTTAAAGAGGGTATTGCATGACAAGATAACATATGTAACAAGCTAAAATCGATATAGGTTTTATGGCAAATAATAAATGGCATCTATATTTGTTGTTTTGCTAGCACTATTTTATCATTTCTACTACCAAGATTATCTCATAGTTCTGACTTAAGCATATAGTGACTGTATTCATTATAAGATCCACAGTAATACGTTTTAAACAGTTAGGCATATATTGAAGAGCCTCGCAGATTTCTAGATCTATGAGCAATCCTAAGCATTCCTCACTGTTGGTATGCATATTAGGGACAATAAGTTGAATAGCCCACACTTAAATTTTGACTGCTAGCATCTGGTAACGTTAAGCTCCCTGCCCATGCCATCTCACTCATTGCCTTTAATATATTCGTTTTAGAAGACAAATGTTTACTGAGTGTATACTAAATACTAGGTGTGATTTAAATGGTGTTGAGCAAAAAAAAGGTACTTACATTTGGAAAAGGGATAACAAACAAGTTAATAAATACCTTGTTGATAATGCTAACCATGAAGAATAAAAACGAAGTGTTATCATGAAAGAGGCACTTTATGGGGAGGGGTTATTTGAGTCATAACAATCAATGAAGTCATCTTAGATAAGAAGACAGTTGGTCGGGCTCGGTAGCTCACGCCTGTAACCCAGCACTTTGGGAGGCCGAGGCAGGCGGATCACGAGGTCAGGAGATCGAGACCGTCCTGGCTAACACGGTGAAACCCCGTCTCTACTAAAAAGACAAAAAATTAACAGGACGTGGTGGCGGGCGCCTGTAGTCCCAGCTACTTGGGAGGCTGAAGCAGGAGAATGGCGTGAACCCGGGAGGTGGAGGTTGCAGTGAGCCGAGATTGCACCACTGCACTCCAGCCTGGGTGACAGAGGGAGACTCCGTCTTAAAAGAAAACAAAAAGACAGTTGAACAAAGAGCTAAATAAAATGAGACAATAACGACTCCCATGTAGAGACGGGAGAACATTCCAGGACAAGAAATAGCAAGACCTAAAATGCACAATGGGTGTGTTTGAAAAATCCAAGAAGTACAAAGACGGCAGAGTTGGAAAAGGGGTGTGAATGAATGAGAATGGAAGGTGACGAGGTCAGAGATGATAACAAGTGTGACTGGTAACTATATCCTGTAGAGCCATATGCTGCATAATGAAGAATTCTGATGTTTTGTTGAGTGAAATGTAAATCATTGGGAGGATAGGAGTAGAAAAGTCTTACTTCAGTTTTAAAAGTATCGCTTTGGCTGATGAGTAAAGACTAATTTAAACAGGCAAAAGTAGAAGCAGTGAGACCAGTTTGGAAGTTGTTACTATTTTCTGAGTGATGAGTAATGGCAACTTGAATTAGAATGACAGAATAAACATTTCAGAACTTAGTTGTATCTATTTCAAATACACAGCCAAGAGAAATTGCTAGTAGATTGATCATGGAGGGATGTAAAAAAAAGACCAACTAATACAGTTAAATTTTAATCTGTACAATTGGCATAATTGAATTACTATTCAGAGAAAGGGATACGTTTGGGAAAGGATACCACTTTTCTTCATATAGAAATAAAGAATTTAGTTTTGCACAAATTTAATGTGAAATGCCCTACGAGATTTATAATTGGTAAACACCACTTTAATCCATCAAAAAGAGATAGTTTTTATTTTATGGGACTGTGTCTTCTTACCCTGAAAAATAAACCTTGATACATTTTATTTCATTTATTTTCAGTAAAATTATATTTCATCTTTCCTGAAAAGAAACACATGCAAGTGTTGATTTTTTAAAGAAGGAATGACATAAAAGCATCTATCTCATATTTGTCTTTTGCATTAAATTTAAAGTGTATTATTTAAAGTTAGCACTTTATGAATTTCTGTTGGTATTTAATTCATTCTCTAGTGAAGAGATAAAAGCATATGCATTTCCATTGTTTACTTCTTTCACACTTTCCTAGTCAAACACTACCAGATCCTCACATGTCAATAGCTTTGTGTGAGATTTGAGAAACTTACCATGAGTTCTAAGAAGGCTTTCATCTCTTGCAGATCTCACAATCTCATTTCAGAGGTAATTGCATTATTCATTACAATGTATTTTTTACTGTGGATAATTAGAGAGAAAGTGAGGCTAATAAATTGAGATAGTAGGCTAGGATAAAGGTAAATGATAAATATAGGCTGATTTAATGAGGACTAAATTCATTAGTAAATACTTTTATTTTGTGATATCTCTGATGTCACTGAGGTGCACAGCAAGGTTTCTCCATACAACATGTAACAGGCGTATGTCGTCATAGACTGACCATGCTGTTGAGGAGGGTGATCCAAGTAAGCTTTATTATGTAGATAACAAGAATCACCCTGCACCCTCTTCACCAGCACCATAATAACTTACAGTGTTGGAAACTTTTTCTCGATTATATAAGAATGTTCTTTAGGCAGAGGATGACTCATAACTTTCTACACGTAGACATGCTCGACATTAAGATTGTCAGAGGTTGCCATGTCTCTCTGATTGACATGCTACTTGCATACTTTTCCCTCATTCAACCTAATTGATCAGTTCATAGACCCGCTTTTATCTCATATGTTTATATAATCTGGCCAAGTTCAAGACAAACATTTTTATCTGCCTCTGTAATCGCCTACTCATGGAAGAGTAGTTTTCTAGTTTTGAAAAATATATGTTATCTGTTTATCAGTTGATGGACACTTAGGCTGATTCCATATCTTGGTTATTGTGAGTAATGCTGCAATAAACATGGGGGTGTGCAAATATATACTGATTTCCTTACTTTTGGATATATACTCATCAGTAGGATTGATGGATCATATAACAATTATATTTTTATTTTTTTGAGAAACTTTTGTGGTTGATTGTACTCATCTGCATTTCCACCAACAGTATACGAACACTTTCCTATCTTTTCATCCTCAGAAACTAAAAACATAATTGATGTCATGGAGGTAGTGAATACAACTATTGTAACCATAGGCTAGGAAGGGTAGAGAGGAGTGGGAATTAACAGGTTTAGTTTATGAATATGAAAATGCAATTTTATGTAAGGAATAAGAACTAGTATTCTTTAAAAGAGGGCAATTAGAGTTAATAATTTATTGTATATTTCACAATAGCTAGAAAAGTTGAAATGTTCCCAACACAAATGATAAATATTCGAGGTGACAAATATTCCAGTTGTTACCCAAATTTGATTACTGCACATCATATGCTTGTATGAAAATATCTCATATACCCGATAAGTATGTACAATTATTATGTATTACTAAAATTTTTAATGAAAATGCATCATGAAGGTTTATTAAACCAGAGACAAATTATTTGAAAATTAAAAGCTGCTTTATATGACAGGCCTTCGTGGAGGGGAGAGTAGTCATCCACAATAGTAAAATGTTTCATAGTTCTTGTAAATGACATACACAGAAACACACACATACACATACCCACAGTGGCATGTTGGTAAATGTTTACCAACATACTATACAGGAACAAAAGACACAATATGCAGCCTTTGCCAATTCCTGCGATGTGAAACCTACCACTGCAAATTACAAGTTTCTTCTGTTAGTTTCCTAGAATTTGATTTCAATATGTCATATTGAATTGTCAACCCCAGTGTTGGAGTTGAGGCCTTCTGGGAGGTGGCTGGATTAGTAGGAGTAGATTTCTCATGAATGCTTTAGCACCATTCTCTTAGTGCTGTTCTTGTCATAGTGAGTAAGTTCTTGTGATATCTGGTTGTTTGAAAGAGTGCAGCACCTCACCCCTTATTCTCTCTTGCTCCTGCTCCTGCCTTCTCCCATGATTGGAAGCTTCTTGAGGCTTCCCCAGAAGCAGAAGCTACTGTGTTTCCTTTACAGCCTGCAGAACTGTGGGCCAATTAAATCTCTTTTCCTTGTAAGTTACTCAGTCTCAGATATGACATTATAGTAGTGTAAGAATGAATTAATATAAGCTACCATAACAAAGTACCACAAACTGGGTGGCTTGAAAAACAGAAATTTATTGTCTTACATTTCTTGAGTCTTAAAAGTCTAAAATCAAGGTGTAACCAGTGTTTATTCCTTCCGAGGACCCTGAGGGAAATCTCTGTTCTTGGTCTTTCTCTTTGGGCTTGTAGATGGTCATCTTCTCCTTTAGTTGTCTTCACATCATCTTTTCTCTATACATGTCTCTGTGTCCAGATGTTTCATTTTTATAAGGACACCAGTCATACTGGATTAGGGTTCACCCTAATAACCTCATTATAACTTGAATTATTCTTTAAAGACCCTATCACTAATACGGTCACATTGTGAGGTACTGGTGTTAGAACTTAATGTATAAATTTGGGGCGAATGTTAGTCAGCCCATAACAGTCTATGTGACGTATCTGAACATTGAATTGGGAAGAGATTAACAGTAATACGTAATTGTTAGCCACTCTACCATATCGATACAGTAAACCGAAGAAAAAAATCGAGAACATAGATAAGAGTTAAATTTAATAAAATAATGAGAAAGCAATAGCTTGTATTTATTACATTGGTTTTTGATACATTTTATTTCTTTATACATACATTAATTTTTAATAATGCCCGTGTTTAACAACCAACTTATAAAATTCTTAGAAATTTAAAAATAAGCTCTTTATAGCTAAGATCAGTCATTCCCAGGAAAAGTATGTGCAATTTTTAATACAAACATAGTTCTAAGCTTTTATGCCCACTTAATTTCTGCCTTCTCTCAGATCACTTCTTTACTAAACACTAAAAAAAACTTACGCATACAGATTTTTATTAATAGTTTGCTTTTCTATTGGTGTTAATTTTTAACTTATGTTTTATTTAAGTCAAGGCCCTTGTATATAGGACATTGTACTTAAGAATACAGATGAGTCATTTCCAGTAAAAGTACACACAATCACTCACTGTTTAATGCCAACATAAATTCTAGCCTTTTATGCCCACTTAATTTCTACCTTCTTTCAGATTACTTATATAATAAACAGTAAAACATTTTTATTATGTATACATTTTTATGAATAGTTTGCCAGTGTATTGATGTTAATTTTTAAATTATATGCTTCATTTGAATCAAAGGCCTTTCCATTTGCAACTACTGAGCTCATTTATACTCCTTGAAATTTGTATCTGTTAACATAACATAGACTAGAATACACAAGGTACATGATAAAAACTTTTAGAATTCTAATATTTATTTTTGAATATATATTACTAAAATATGGTGATTCTTAACTCTTATATTGTAGGTGTTTAAAAGTAAAAGAATGTTAAAAAATTACCTGCATAAACAGTAACATTAATACATACTCAAACTTATACATATAATTTCAATGAGTTTATAGAGAATTCATAGCCAACTTCAAGGTAACAGTCATGAACACCTTTGAAAAACATTGAATGTACCACATAGAGAAAAGAATTGTCTTTCCAATAACATTTTCTTTAGATAATCACACTTAGAGTTTTTTTATTTTTATTTTTACTTTACTTTGAGACAAGTCTCGCTCTGTCGCCCAGGCTGGAGTGCAGTGGCGGCGATCTCGGCTCACTGCAAGCTCCGCCTCCCTGGTTCACGCCCTTCTCCTCCCTCAGTCTCCTGAGTAGCTGGGACTACAGGCGCCCGCCACCGCGCCCAGCTAATTTTTTGACTTTTTACTAGAGACGGGGTTTCACCGTGTTAGCCAGGATGGTCTCTATTTCCTGACCTCTTGATCCACCTGCCTCGTCGGCCTCCCAAAGTGCTGGGATTACAGGCATGAGCCACCGTGCCCAGCCCACACTTACCGATTAACCAGGTTGGCCAACATGGTGAAATCCCCTCTCTACTAAAAATTCAAAAATTAGCCGGGCATGGTAGCGGGCACCTGTAATCCCGACTCCTCGGGATGCTGAGGCAGGAGAATGGCTTGAGCTTGGGAGGCGGAGGTTGCAGTGAGCCGAGATCACGCCACCGCCCTCCAGCCCGGGCGACAGAGTGAGTCTCCATCTCAAAAAAAAAAAAAAACAAAACACAAAAACAAGTTAAATGTTATCCTTATAAAAGAGTAGCAGAATATAAACAACATTTAAATCCTGCTTAAATAGCCATGTACTACAGAAATTATGATTAGGTTTATACTTTTATATCAAGAGTACGATGATAGGTATTTCTTTAAAACTCCATAGAACTAAATCATTTGTGTACTAAGAATATTTATTGTTAACTATCTTGTTAATTTTAAGAAATTCAGTGAATACTACAATGAAGATTTTATGTTTGCCTATGCACAAAAAATTTAAAAAATTAAATGATTTAAACAACTTTTCTGTTAATACAGAGGTAAATTGTTAACCATTTTTAAATCATATATTTAGTTTGTATGCTATGATTACTAACCATTAGTTTTAAGAAATAAAAGGCATAATAGTTCTTGTTTAAAAAAACAAATAAGCCCTTATTTTCTTCTCAATATATGATCATGGAATTTTTAACATTCTTTTTTTGTTGTTGTTTCCATGGAGCATTTCCAAGTGATGTCTTATTCCTTTTCTGTAATGACTATCAGCCCCCTAGGATTAGCTCCATCACATCTACCACTTGGATTATTGAAACAGTCTTTTAACAGAATGAATTGTCTCATGCTCCAATGCAGTATAAAAACCTCTTTCAAATTAATCTTACTACATTTTATGTCTGACTACATACCTGTTCTGCTCAGAAAGTCTTCAGTGGACTCCCAATTGCCTTTTTCTTCAATAAAATCTCCGAATGAGCTTTTGAAACTTCAATTAAAATATGACACAAAATTTCATTTACATATGCAGAACCAAGACTGCATAAAATTACTGTACTCAGAAAAGTACCACAACTTTTCCTACTCTCTCAACAATGTTCTCTCCTTATGTGAAACCAACTTTTATAGTTTGTGGATACTTTTTTCAACATTCTTTTGGTAGTAATAGACAAATCTGTATTTTTCAGTGTACATATTATATAATCATATACACTCTTATGCATTTTGCTTCTTTCACTTGACAATATATTCTAGAGATCATTCCCTATAAAGCAACTATCTCTGGGGAAAGAGAAAGATAAATTTAAGAGTTACCACATTATTAGATTCAAATGTCAGTTTTCAACAAAAAAAATTACAAGACTTACAAGAGAGAGCCAGGCGTGCTGGCTCATGCCTGTAATTCTAGCACTTTGGGAGGCTGAGGTGGGAAGATCACTTGAGCCCGGGAGTTCGAAACCAGCCTGGGCAAACATGGCAAAACCCTATCTTTACCAAAAACACAAAAATTAGCCAGTCTCATAACCCAGTGTCTAAATAAATAAATAGATTAAAATCCAAAATAAAATAATTAAGAAAATACAAGACAGAAAATTATGACCATTGAAAGAAAAACAATCAATCAACATAAACCATTTCTGAAAATGTCCTGCAGGCTAATTTATCATACAAAAACTTTAAAATAACTGTTAAAAGATATTCATAGAACTAAAGAAAGATGTAGAAAAAGACAAAATGATGCATGGGCAAAATGAAACTATCAATAAAGAGATTTGAAAAAGCTGAAAATAATTGAAAAAAATTCTGAAGCTGAATGTTACAATAACTAAACTTTTTTTTTTTTTAATTGAAAAGAGGGATCCAAAGACAGATCCAAGCAGGCATAGGAAAGAATCAGCAAAATCAAAGATTTTACAATAAAAATTATTGAGATAGAAGAACAACAAGAAAAGAGAATGCTGAAGAAGTAAACAAAGCCTAAGGGACATGTGGGACATCATCAAGAGGAATAAGTACACATGCAGGTAGTCCCAGAATGAGAAGAGAGAAAGAGGCAGATAGACTATCTGAAGAAATCCTGACTGAAATTTTCCAAATTTTATGAAAGATAAATATAAACATCCAAGATGCTCCACAAACTTCAAATAAGATGAACTCAAAGAGACCATTCCACACCTTGACACATTATAATACATTTGAAAGACAAAGACAAGGAGAGAATCTTGAAGGCAGTAAGAGAAAAACAACTTGTTACATACAAGAGATCTTCAGTAAGATTATCAGTAGATTTCTCATCAAAAACTTTGGAGGATAGAAGGCAGTGGGCCAACATATTCAAAATACAAGGGAAAAAAAACCTGTCAACCAAATTTGATATCCAAAAAAAAGTCTTGACCGGGCACGATGGCTCACTCCTGTAATCCCAGCACTTTGGGAGGCTGAGGTGGGCAGATCACGAGGTCAGGAGATCGAGATCATCCTGGTTAACACGATGAAACCCCGTCTCTACCAAAAATACAAAAAATTAGCCAGGCATGGTGGCGGGCTCCTGTAGTCCCAGCTACTCAGGAGGCTGAGGTAGGAGAATGGTGTGAACCTGGAAGGTGGAGCTTGCAGTGAGCACTCCAGCCTGGGCAACAGAGCAAGACTCCATCTCAAAAAAAAAAAAAAAAAGTCTTACAAAAGAGAAATTACAACATTTTTAGTTAATTAAAGAAGGAGTTTGTTCCACTATAGCTGACCTGAAAAATATGCTCTGGGAAATTCTGCAGGGTAAAATGAGAAGAAACTAGACAGTAACTCAAATCCATACGAAGAAATGTAAATCTCAGTAAAAGTAAATATATGGGCAATTTTAAATGTTAGTAACATTTAAAATTATAACAAGGGCTTGTAACTGTACATTTTTGTTTTCTACATAATTTAAGAAACTAATACATTTTAAAAAAACAGGTATTAGTCTAAAAGTTAGTGTTGTTTTATTTTCATTTTATGGACATGAAGTCTATAAAAATGTTACCCAGGTTGGTCTTGAACTTCTGGGCTCAAGTGGTTCTCCTACTTTTGCCTCCCAAAGTTCTGGGGTTACAGGTGTGAGCCAACAAGTTTGTCCTTAAAAGCTATTGTAATTTTTAACTCTGATTTGTTACTCTAGATTTTGTTTCTATATAATTTAAAAGAGAATGCATTTAAGAGGATTACTAGTTTATGTTTTGCGGAATACAATGTATAAAGAAGTCCTTTTATGTTATCCACAACCAAGAGGGGTAGGAATGGAGTTGTTGAAGGAGCAGATTTTTTGTGTGTTATTGAAGATAAGCTAATGTACATTTAAGGCAGAATGGTATAACCTTTAGGAATATAGAGTTTCAATTTTCTAAAAAAAGAGTTTGGAGATGGAAAGTGATCAGTTATGGTTACCTAATAGTACGAATATATTTAATGACAGTGGACTGGACATTTAAAGATAGTTAAGAGCGTAAATTTTATGTTATGTACATTTTACCACAATACAAATATTGGAAAGTTAATAATTACCAATTAAAAAGTGAGGCAGGATGTAAAGAGATTTCTTCAAAAAAGTTTATACAATTGGCTGATAAACATATAAAAAACTCTCAATATCATTATACTTCAAATAATGGAAGTAATATCATTATCAAATAATATCATTATGGAACTTCAAATCAAAAGAACCATAAAAATCCACTGCACAGTCACTAGCATGGAAATAATTTAAAGGATAGATAATATGCATTAGGATGTAGATAAATCAAAACCCTCATATATTGTTAGAAATATAAAATGATGCAGCCATTCAGAAAACAGTCTGGCAGTACTTCAAAAAGGTGACCATAAAGTTGCCATATAATATAGCACTCCACTGGAATTGCATACCAATTCCCTTAGGTATGCAGCTAAGGGAAATGATAAAATGTAAAGCATATACATGAATGTTCATTGCAGTATTATTCGTAACAAAAAGTCAAAGCAGCCTAAATGCTATCAACTGATGAATGCATAAATAAAATATAGTACTCCCGTACAATGGAAAAGTATTCTACCTGAAGAAGAAATGAATAATTGATACGTGCTAGAATCATGGATAAAGTTTGAAAACTTTATGCTAAATGAAAGAAGCTACATATAAATAACCACATATTGGATGATTCCATTTGTATGTTCTTGAATAGGCAAACATTATTCCATATATATTGTCTTGAATAGGCAAATCCTTAGAGAATAAAAGTAGAGAGTGGTTGTGTAGAGCTGGGGAAAAGGAGAATGGAAAATGTTCATGGATACAGGTTGTCTTTTAGGGTGATGGAAATGTTCTAAAACCATGGCGATGGTTGTACAACTCTGAATATACTAAAAATTATTGATTAAATAATGGATGGTTGTATGGCATATGAATTATATCTCGATAAAGATGTTTTTAAAAATGAACATGTTTCAGGTTTATACTTTACTCCACAGAACGCAGTTCTTAAGGATATTAGTAATTAAGCAAGCCCATTAAAATATCTGAATTTCGCAAAGTCAAACAGCCTTTTTATGGTAGGGCTCATCAGAAGTATTAAAATTCTAATATGCACTATGATCCTTGTGATTTTTATGTAGGAATCAAACATAACTATTAATGTTGAGGCATTTTATTTTGCTCTTCTGTTAACAACTGGTTGTACGCATTTCAGGGAACGCCTTTGGAAAACGGTGTTCTACGACTGCCATTTCTTTCCCAGTCTAGTCTAAAATGTTGTGCACAACTTTTCTTGTTCTTCTTTTAAGGATCATTTTGTATTTGAAAAAGATTATTAGATTATATATTTTCACTGGTTCAACTTAAATAAGTCTTTAAATTATGCACAAACTGATTACTTCCTTATAAACTACTCTCTCATCTAGATGGATGTATATTAATGAAAATCTGTAGGCACAGTCACTAGCATGGAAATAATTTAAAAGACAGTTTTTCTTTACTTATAAAGAAAAGCTAAGTTTTCTATAGGCACAGATATAAATAAAGTTATGCTCTTTAGCAAAACCAGAATGAGCTAGTCGAAGAATGTGATATATAATATATTAAGAATATTGCATCTGACCAATGATATGTTCTGAAGTTTAGCTGGCCTTTAAAATAGTTTTATATATTCATAATATACTTTTATACATATGAATGTTATATAAATTAAATTGACATTTAATGTTTTATATTCTTGAAGGAAGGACATTATGCTTGGTGTGAAAATACCTTTAAAATGAAGTGAGATAAAATGTATATATATCCAAAAACTATAATTACATTTTTTATTGTGATAACAACACTTAAAATGAGATCAACCCTCTTAAATTTTTAAGAGCACAATATAGTAGTATTATCTATAGGCTCCATGTTGTACAGTAGATTTCTAGGATTTATTTATCTTGCATAACTAGAATGTTACACCCTTTAAATAGCATCTCATCAAATTCCCCTCACCCCAGTCCCTGGCAAATGCCAATGAATATTGGATAATTATTTTTGTCAATGAAAGCAACATTAATGGCTAATCTTATCACTTCCTGGATTGACTTGATCCGTTTCACAGACAGTGTTCTCATCTAGGTCTTGTATTTGACCTATATGCTCCCTCAGGTTTCTTCTTCTAAATTCTTGTTACCTATATCTAAGTAAATTTAAAAAATAATTTGCCTGTCTGGGTGTGGTGGCACCTGTAATCTCAGCACTTTGGGAGGCCGAGGCGGGTGGGTCACGAGGTCAGGAGTTCAAGACCAGCCTGGCTAATACAGTGAAACCCCGTCTCTACTAAAAATACAAAAATTAGCCGGGCGTGCTGGCACATGCCTGTAGTCCCAGCTACTCAGGAAGCCGAGGCAGGAAAATAGCTTGAACTCAGGAGGCAGAGGTTGCAGTGAGCTGAGATCGTGCCACTGTACTCCAGCCTGGGTAACAGAGCAATACTCTGGTTTAAAAAAAAAAAAAATCCTGCCACTATATATATACCAAATTAGATTGTATTATAATGTGAAAGTTTGCTTTCAAATACGCTCTAATCTTCTTTAAACTGTCTGCAATTTTAGGAATTTAATATTTGAATAATGCAAATAGTTAAGTCAGCTCCTATTTCTATGACTGTTTCTGGTTCTATTTATTGTAGAAAAAGAAAGAAAAAATAACTTTCCTTCACTGAATATCACATCAAAAATTTGTGACCACAAAGGGCATTCAGTTTTGTTGCCATGGGAGCATCTGGCATCTGCTCTGCTTGGAGAGTCCTGGGAATGGAAACTTCCAGCAGCGAAACATGTTCCTTACAACTTTTTGGGCCTTGGTGGCTGTAATTTTAATGATGATCAGCTGTCATTTTTATACACAGAATTTCATTACAAGATAGTGAACTTATTTTTCTTGATAGTGAACTTTAAAGTATTAATAAGGTAGATTTATATGATGCCAAATCAGTAATTTAAAAACAATAAAACAGTTGTTATCATTAGATTCCATTTTTATTGTAGTAAAAAAGAAATACGTAAATGCACTTGATTATTTAGGTATATTCTGAGTGATTACTTATAAAGAAGAACTAAGTATTTAACTTTTATTTGGCTCTCTCTTGTTTGCCTCACATTATAGTATTTCAATTGTGGAGCAATATTTTTGAAGTGAGTTTTTCTATGTCTTTTTGGAATTCAAAGTTCTAGTGTGATATGTTTGGTTTTGATGGAACCGCTGTAGTTAGAGTTAGAGAGGTCAACACATGCAAAGCATGGGACCATGCACAATGACACAGATTCTCCTTGATTTCTCTTAGTACATGTTTAATTTCTGTTAGAATAATTCTAATTCTGCTTTATTTTAAGTTGGAGGATTTACAGTACTCACAGGCATTTCTGCTTCTAGGAAGAACTTCTAGGCAGTGAGTTAGCTTATTGTGAAACTGGGATAAAAATGCTTCTTCTGTGCTTTGCCTCTGCAGGCTCCTTTGCATACATTCATGTATGCCTTTTGAGAAAATAAATTAATGAATCATCACTCTTTTACATTGAAACAGTTGTGGTTTGGGTATAATGATTGATAAAAGGAGGGAGAACTGAATTTCAGCCTTCTCTTTCTCCCTTTGCTGAAATTGTATGTATGGTGTACAAACTGCCTAGCTGTCGGCTGTTGTTCTGCTTCCAGTCTTGCTGCCTAATTGCCTTAGCATCTGATGTTTGCTCCTGGATATCCTTTATCAGTGATAGTGAATTTCCATCACACTTTTCAATGGCCAATGATCCCAAAGTTCTTCTTACGGCTTGCATCAAAACATATATATGCTATTATACACACTTTACTAATTATATCTGGAATTTTATTGTATTTAAAAAGAAGGGTAAATGAAGCAAACTCATAGTCAGCTACCTAAACCTTTAGATTTTTTTCACTTATTTATTTTTTGCCTGGAGGGTCACTTTTACTAAAAGATTAGTGCCATTCTTTTCTTACTTATTCTCTTATTCATCTACTATCATAATGTTGTCTCACATTTATTCTAAATTCACTGGAAAACTTTAATTGGATTCAACAACATTTAAGAAGGTACTTGTACTGGCAGATTACCTTCAAGCTTTAGATTGAAACAACATAATAGTATGGAACAAGGAGGAAAAAACTTTGTTTAATTTTTTCAAAATGTCTTTCCTTTAAAAGTTATTCAGGATGAATTTCCACTCTTTCATCTGATATGCTAATCTGAGTGTTCATTACAGAATATTGTTTATGTACCTTAAACTACTTGGGGAGCATTACACGACAGCTGTCTTCTTAATATCCTCACAGAAATTAGTTCTTCTATTTCAGGAAACTATCCCAGTGATCCCAATATGGCTCCCTATATAAATATGTAAATCTATTTCAGAATCACCCGCAGACTGTATATTATAGATGTCTGTGATTCAAAGTACTTGCTTGCTAAAATATATATCTCTATACAATGATAATATGCAAATGGATTTAACTTGATATGATTAAAGCAATTAAAACTAATGATGCAATAAAAGACAGGTAGATAGACACATATGCAAAACTTATTCACAGTAGTAAGCATTCTGCAATTAAATTTTTCTCAATAAAGTTAACACTTTTCATTAAAGAACTTGTGTGATTTACTAATTTAAATATCTATGTTATAAAATAAACATTTGCTTGTAATAAAGTTGATTTTTACCATTTATCACTAGTCATTGACTAAGAAAATTCTTGCCTGCAATGAATGAAAGCAAAATTGTGGAAAAAATTAACTGTCACAATTACCATTTTTGAATAATGCTTGAAGATATTGTGTATAATCATTTGTGTAAATTATTACTACAATAAGCATAAGTGCTCTGTTGTAAGTATAATTTTAAATTATTTAAATAAAAGAATATAACTTATGAAACAATACATGAAATCTTTGATTAATTAATAATTCCTATTTAGGTGGAAAAAGAAATATCCTCTATGTTAGTGCTTTGTGGCTTTTTGTTGCAGTTGATCAGTATACATATTGCTAATTGTTCCTTTGTAGATTACATATTGTATATGTCAATAAAATGTGTAGAATACATATTGTAGATGTCAAAATTTATATGTCATTTAGAAATGACTATATCTGATTATACCTATGTATAAATATCAGTTAAACTTTTGCTTCCTGGTTAGGTTAGTTCTACATAAAATCCTTCACTTTGCAAACTTATAAGACCACTTAAAATCAACATTCTGACATATTATTTTAACGCTGCTCTGTGGCCATTTTAAAATGACATTTTAACATAGCAACCACAAACATAATATTGCTTAAATAAAATTATTTAAAGCTCTTTATTGTGATCCATTTCCCATTTTTATCTTAAAATACACTTTAGTGATGAGTGTTATAAAACTACATTTTATGCATTTAAAAATAATGTAGAGTAATTGTTAGGATATTAAATTAATACTGTGTGTTTAAATAATATAATCAGTTACATTCAGGAAATAAAATTCATAAATAAAAATGTATCAGAAGAAAATCGTGATTCCCAATGGATGCAATTGCCATTTATGATAGCTAAATTCAGTTGTAATTAATGCTTAACATTGTCAATGGTGAGATTTGAGAAAAATAAAAGTACAAGTGGTGTAATAGCACAGACATTTTGTGAAGAATTATATTAATTTTTAGGTAAATGAGCTCGCATTTCTTCATAGGCATGGTAGAAGATAACATCACTATATCAATAATAGAAAGAAATAGTCCCCAAATTGTAAGTTTGAGAGGTTTTAAACCACTTAAAAATGGGAGGGAGCATTTTGATATAGTTTAGTATAAGTTGAATTATCTTATTAATATTCCCAAATCCAATTATTTCATTGTTTTTTAAAACTATAAAGAACAAATAGATATCTTTTGTTTAATCAAATATGTTCCTATAAATAAAAGTATTTTATAATGTGATTGATATTTCATATAATATCAATTATCAGTTAAATAGCAATGTATTCAAATTTCGACTAAAATTTGAATTCTAATACAATTAGAAAAAAACTACACAAAAAAGATAAAATAATCTTGTATAAACATACTTACTGGAACATTATCTAAATGTTTCACCTTAAATAATACATCTATTTTCATCAAAAGATTAAACAACTCATGTAAAATGTGTCCCTTATGGATGTTTGAATCATTTTATAGAATATGTTCTTTAATTGTATTTATCAATGTTAATTATTTTTAATAGGAGAAGGAAAGAAATAATACATCACAAAATTAGCATATACTTATATTTTTATCAGATATATTGAGGTTTCCAATGTTAATATAGCTTTAAGATGATAAGCTTTCATCAAGAACCAATGCAGCTATTATTATTTTAAAAGTATTTTTCTCATTAACAAGTACTATATGTATTTTATTTATTGAAAAGACTATCAAAAGTAGAGAAGTATAAATAAAATAATAGTAGTAATCTGTTTCCCAAATAGCCATTTTTGCTTTTCTCCATATTTCCTTTAATGCTTTATTTTCTTTATGTATGTTTATTCTGTTAATTTATTTCAAAATGCAATGTTAATACAATTTGCCCCCTCACAAAAAGGAATATATTCCATAAACATCAAATATTTTGATATTGATCTCTTGGTTTTATATGATTTTTTAAATTTCTAGACTTTTATTTCAAGATGTATTTTTTTGGGAAAAAATGGTGCCTTCCTAACAGATAATTTGATGCAAAATATTTTAGTAAGAGTAAAATTCTGACACTTTCAAGACTGTCCCCTATTTTTATATGATTTCTTTCTAAATTACATGCACATGAATTCTTAGATACTCGCTATATAAAGATACAAAATATGGTACATACATGAGCTCTGAGCTACTTCACTATTTCTTCATCAATGGCAAATGCACAATACCTTAATGTAGAGAAGAAAGAACAGGAGATTTCTTAGTATTCACTATAAAGATGTAATTAATTCAGTGTCCTATCTTGATCAGATTGCTTTTTCAGGAGCTACTAAAATATCTTTTATAGAAAAATTTTATATTAGATGTATCATAAAACCATAACCTCTTCTTTACTTAGGCCTATGCAAATTTTAATGAAACTGCTTAGATAATGCAACATATCCTATGTTTCATATGTTTTAGAATTTTGAATGGAACCTCAAATGATTTCATATTGAGTTTCAAGTTCCAGAGAAACAACATAATTTTTGTGATTCACTTTGTAATAAGAATCTTACTTTTTCCAGGTAAAATGACAGGAATTTTGAGGATAAAATGCTAAGATAGGTTTTATTTGCACTTATTCCGCATTCGGTAGCTTTTTCCTTCTGTCACTGCAAATGCAACTATAAAAAGCATTTAGAACATCTTCATCTGTCAAACAACCTATATGTACTAGATCAGCCCTTTTTAAATGGTGATTTGTGTACAAATCGCCCAGGAATCTTGTTAAAATGCATTATTTGTACATCTAGGGTGGAGAACTGTGATTCCACTTTTCCAACAAACTCTCATGTGACGCTGAGGCTGCCTGGACACAGAGAACTTTGAATATTAATTGTACCCAGCAAAGAACTCCTCAATTGCTAGTCCTGATACATTTATATCCTTCAAAACAATGTGTTTATAAATTTGCATATGTCTCTAAAGAAAATAAACTTAGGAACCAAAGGCAATTTAAGTAATTGTGTCTATAGACACAGTTATTTTACTGTCTGTAGATGGTATGGTATTTCCAGCGACCTCCACCCATTTCAACAGATTGGCCAACGCCTTCTGTTCTACAGAGAGTCTTCTATTTCACTCTTCTGCCGTGTTTTTCTGCTAAATGTAGAAAGAAAAATTGAGAGGAAGAAGACTTACACATTTGAATTTCAGTGTTTCCACTTTTCACCCTTATTTTACAGTAGATTCATGAGTCCATAAATGAACATTTTGTTCTCCCCATTTTAACTTTTGTTCTCCTCTGATGTAAATTTTAATTGTTTAAGTACTCTGTCTAGTTTTATGACAATTACTGTTTTCACTTTTTCTTCAGTGTATGTCTTCACTCACACATTTTAGATTTGTTCAGTAAGGAGTTTGTCCACAGTATATATCCCAAATAAGTATTGCTTTAGAAACAGTGTTCTACTTTAGTATGTGTTATAGCATACATTATTTGGAAAGATAGCTTATCTATTTATTTTTTCTCATAATTTGGTTTGGAAGTATGAGTACTGCTTTCTTCATAATAAAAAGTAATTTTAACATATTATAGATACCATGTGCAGATTTATTTTAGTGAAGCCACAACCATGTTAGAAAGCCAGTCAACCTAGGCCAGGCGCGGTGACTCAAGCCTGTAATCCCAGCACTTTGAGAGGCCGAGGCGGGCGGATCACGAGGTCAGGAGATCGAGACCTTCCTGGCTAACACGGTGAAACCCCGTCTCTACTAAAAAATACAAAAGAACTAGCTGGGCGAGGTGGCGGGCGCCTGTAGTCCCAGCTACTCGGGAGACTGAGGCAGGAGAATGGCGTAAACCCAGGAGGCAGAGCTTGCAGTGAGCCGAGATCCGGTCACTACACTCCAGCCTGGGTGACACAGCGAGACTCCGTCTCAAAAAAAAAAAAAAAAGCCAGTCAACCTAAATTTACTCAAGAATTCCGGAAGTAAATCTCTCATTATTAATGGTTTCTTTCAGAGAAGCTATAATTTTACATAGATTTCTATTTTTATCTATGTTTAACTTAATTTCTACTAATTAAAAAATACTGGTTTCAAAGATTTATTTGCAGAAAAAATGCCAGTTTTTACTAAGCAATAATAATTGTAACAATAATGCTCTTTTGAACACCTCTGAACACTTGTTCATCATTTGGCACAGTGCGCTCTGAAGGACTCAGTTAACAATTCCTTAATAATTGAAAGAATAAAACTAATGAAGAACGAGAATACAGATTCTATTGCTACTACCTGTTTTATCTTGCCTCATAAATCAGTTTAGGTTATGCTTTCCGATGTGTGTTATAATACACCAATTTACATGACAAATAGAGAAAAGAAAATGCAGAAATCTATATTGAAAGGGGTTGGAACTGCAATATCTACTTAAATTTTTCAGTGTGCGGATTTGTGCAATAGTTTCAATACACAGTATGTGTATGTGTGTTTGTGTTTATGTATTATAGGAGAAAATAAAACAGGATAACTTATATGGAATGCAGTAAAGTATTTTCATGGGTGCCAATGATTGTGTTGTCACGCAGCAGTTAGAGTGATTCTCAAGGCCCGATATCTCTTTAAACCACTCAATGCAAGCCCGTGAAATAACTACCATGCTAGTATTATCAAGTAAATCTATTAACTATAAAATTGTTAATCAGTTGATTATATCATAACAGCAATGCTAACATGTTTTAATTAATTACCAATATATACAAGGCATGGATCTAGTCTATATGAGTATTGACTCTGAATTAGGTACTAATCTTACCGTTCTTTTATGGATGAGAGACTAAGTAACTTGCCCAACATCAAGGAATTAGAAAGTGGCAGAGCTGAGACAAAAAAACAGTCTGGCTGCAGTGTTTTCTTAATCACTGTGTTATGTTGCTTTTGACTGCTATCCTTCCATGTCCTAGGCACTCTGACACCTATTTTAAATGCAGTATATTACTAAGGTTCTCCATTTTCCTACTGTTATCCTTACATGTGGTAAAACTAACTTGCTTATTCTTGTGTAGCCAATGAAAAATAGAGCCAAGACTCAGACACAAAGCAGTCTGTGACTAAAACCCATTTGTCTAATTATGTACTACACTATCCACTCTCTGTGTTCAGTCGATATACTTAATTTAGTTCCAAATCAATGTGATGGATTATAAATATTTAAATTTAACAGAGGTGAAACTCACCTTTCTGAAGATTTATGGGGTGCAAATATAATTAGATGAAAGACAAATAGTAGATTAGATAGATAGAGAGAAGAGAGAGATGCAAATGCAAATAGCTCAAATGAAAATAAACCAAATAATGCTGGATTACTCACATTAAAACTAAGTAAAATCAACATATATAAAATATCATTCTTAGGGATGAAGATATAGTTTAGGTAATCCTGATAATCATACTTGAAGTTTGGAGGGTAATAGAGTAGGAAACACATTTAAAACTAAGATGTTGAGTAGACTATTCTGTAGACAGCAGGCACATATGCTTAATTCAAACGATTACAGATTTTGGAGCTAAAATAAATCAGAGATATAGTTTCTTTTCAAAGTGTTACACATTTATTTATAAATGTATGATGATTTGGTTTGGGGAATATTAATTATGACTGAATTAAAAGAAACAAGCACAGTGCTAAGCATGTAGTCAGTGAAGTATTTCTTTGGATTTTCTTCATTACTGATTCTTGGTAGTGAGCGCTATTTCCTTGGCATACAATAATTTTCTTCTTCCTTATTCTTGAAGGGTATTTTTAATGCATGTAGATGATGATGCTCATAGGGGTATTCTTTTGATATATCAAATAGCTCATTCCACTGTCATCTTTGTGGCAGTAGAAAACTCATAGGTGACTTTCATTACTGCTCTCTGAATGTAATATTTCTTTCACTTTAGTTACTCTTAAGATTTTCATTTTGAATGTGGTCCCTGTTATTTAGATTTGGTAAAATTTATATTCTCCCGGACTACATTGAGATTGCCATATTTATCAATTAAGTTCTTCACCACTTCTGGAAAATGCTGGTCAATACGCTCTTCAAAGATTGCTCAGGTCCCATTTTCTGTCTCCAGTTTTCTGGACACTAATAAACAACTATGAGACCTCTCTCTATGTTTCTGACCTTATTTTACATATTACATTTTTTTTCTCCAGATTATACTCTAGATATCTCTGGACATATTTTTTGGTTCAACAGTTTTGTTTTCTTCACAAAAACAGATTGAATTTTACAATATACTGATCTTTTGAAGACATTATTCTGCTTGTCTATTTTCAGTTCCCACTGCAATCCCCATCAGTTCTTCCTCCCTCACACAGCCATTCCACCTTCTATGTTCCTTGTATCTTCTAGCAAAGACCAGATAATGTCTTCTTTCACAGTGTTTTTATGTAACTATATCTGTTCCAAAATATATAGTTTTATGGAACTTCAGTTGTATATTCTACTTAATTTCATGATCCTCAGAGGGCCTAGCAGAATGCTTTATTTGATAGCAGATTGCTTACCCTGGCCATTTTGTTTTGTTTTGTTTTAACTTTGAGAATAAAAGTATTTTGAATTGAGAAGAGTTTCAATATTTTTTGTTGGCATGCATGTAAAATTTAATCACAGAGGTTTTGATAAAATATAATTAAATGTTTACTTACAAATTTTACACTTTATAAAGTACAGAAAGTTGTGCTAAAATTTGGAAATAGTAAACAAATAAACTTGGAAATAGTGCAAAAATAAATATCAACTAAAAATTAGTGGTAAGGTACTAAAAGTAAAATGCATTTAAAAATGCATATTCCATTCTCAGCTAAGCTGTAAAACTGAGAATGAGGTATTTTTTACTGATAAAATTTAATGGTAAAGTAAGAAAAGTGAAATGATTTTTAAAATTTTAACTGATAAAATTTCCTGTACAGCCAAAAGCAAGGATTTGGTTATATATATAAATGATACCTCTATTTTAAAAAACACCAATAGTTTACAATATTCTCCAAGTTTAATCCTCCATATTTATTTATTTATTTTTAACTTCTTTGTAGTGCTCCAAACAATTTGCAAAGGGGTACAGATAGGTTTGGGAAACAAGTTAAATGTGATTTCTTTTTGAATTATTTAGATTTCCTTTGCAGGTTTTATTTCACATTAAAAGGCAGATATAATGTTTTCATATTTGCCTGCATTATTTTAATATGTATATTTTACTTTTTAATACAAATATAGTATTTATTTGTTAAATCACCCAGAAAATGCTTATATTTACATATATTTGCATATATTTACAGCACAAAATACATTTAATATATCTTCATTTTTTGGCAACATGTGATGCAATATTTATTTGAAAAAAATTCAGACACAAAAACATTGTTATAGAACTTGCAGAAATAGTCACAGATGAACATTACATAAACAGCAAATCATGATCATAGTTTATGATGAAATGTTTTTCAACATTTTCTGATTCATTTTCTTTCATACCAAATATTTCAATCACTCCAGGAATATTATGGAGATGTGAAGATATTTGGAAGGAATATTTTTATATTGTGATATTGGTGGAATAGTATTAATATTATGGTAATAGCAACGGGCTGAGGAAGACTTGTAAACGAGAAAATCAGAAAATTTTAGATAATAATATATATTTTAAAGTTTCTGAAATTTTAAATAGCCTATAGAGGTCAGTATTGCTTTTTCTTCTGGAATTAACAAGGCAAGACAGGAATAAGTTAATCTGTTGAATCATAAAATACTTCTGTTTCTACACCACATTGTAGAAAAGCCACATCCACATATGCAACTAAACAAAAGAGACCACTTACTAGTAATGCAAGGATTTTAGCCCACATTTAATATCTGTATAACTCTCTTCTCCAATCATCTGTGCAAATGCCCACAACCACTGCACTCCCAAAAATAACAGTGAAAACATTACCTATTGATACTAACCACATGGTCAGTTCCAAACTATCTACAAGATTAGGAACAAGGACAGAAGGAAAGCTGTAAGAAACATTCCTGTGAGCATCATTTCGGGTATATGTCAGGTCTTTCAAATAGAACACCAAGAAAGTCAACTCCATATCAGCTACTACAGGAGTTGAAGAGATTTCTCATTGTCGGTAAAGGGAAATAAAAAATCTCTCTGGGATATTGTTAGAATCTCTTTGTCAGTGGCCCTGAAGCACCCATCAAATGTTTCGTGTTTGTTATGGTTTTTTTGCATGTATTATATGAACTGATGTCATCTTAAAAAGCTTCCTTCCAATTTGTGGCCACATTAAATAAAATTCTGTATGGAATTCTCTATCTCTTATTACATGTTTTTGTTAGACACTTTACCTATTCTGATGGCTTCAACGATCAGCCCACATCAGATGAATCATAACTGATCTCCAGTCCTATCCCTTCTCTGATAAAGCAATTTTACATAGCAACTTGTTGCTGAGCATCTATTTCTGTGCATGACAGACACTAAATAATGAACACATTCCAAACAATATACATTATTTTTGCTCTACTTTCTTACTGTGTGCTTTATTTCAGCTAATAGTGTCACTATCTTTACTAAAACTCAAATCTTTAATATCTATTTTTTCTTTTTTTTGGAGATGGAGTCTCACTCCGTTGCCCAGGCTGGAGTGCAGTGGTGTGATCTCAGCTCACTGCAACCTCCACCTCCCGGGTTCAAGCCATTCTCCTGCCTCAGCCTCCTGAGTAGCTGGGATTACAGGAACACACCACCACAACCAGCTAATTTTGTATTTTTAGTAGACACAGAGTTTCACCATGTGGGTCAGGCTGGTCTGGAACTCCTGACCTCATCATCCACCTGCCTCAGGCTCCCAAAGTGCTGAGATAACAGGTGTGAGCCTATCTTTTTATTAATCATATATATAGTGCCATATAGCAAAGCAATTTATCATCACAATTTTCAAATAGCTCCTTATTTTGTCCTCTGTCTAGTTATCGATTTCCTTCAGATTATTTGTAATTTCATGGCCTTGGCTTCCCATGGAGTTTGTAGAATTAGTGTTTTCACTGGTCTGTCTGTCTCAGATTTCTATCATCTCTGATCTCCTTAAAAGGTGCACTTGATTCAGCTTCTTAAAATTATTAACATCTGCTACCAAAATTCTGTCTTTTTAAAAAATCAGAAACACATATATCTGGGGCCAAAGTCTAGACCAGTATAAATAATGTAACATTTTTCTAGATAAGTGCCATTTTTGCTTACATATTCTATACCTATTTGCAGTAAACAATATTACATAACCATCTACTTTTTAAAATGAAACAAGATGTTGTCATTTTCTTGTATTAACATTCCCTTACCCTTAGAACAGATATGATCAGAAAATGCCTGTGAAAGAACGTTATTTTGCAAGAATGTAAAGAATGTTATGAGAGAAAAACACTGACTTTCTGAGAGGCACACTGACAGACCTAACTTAAAACGATAGATAAAGAAAATTTATTCCTTGGGTGATCACATTTTCTCCATCTGCTGCATTATATTACAAACCTGCTTAATTTGCTTTTCAAATGCTAGCTAACAGCTGGTCTAAAGGTTTTCATATTTCCTTTTTGTGGTCGAAAATTTGTATGTTGCCTTTTAAATGGAATTATCTGTTTGAAATAATAAAAATAAAATCACACAATGCTAAGCTATATTAATAATTATGTACATTATATTGTAAATAGGTGTTAATTTTATATGATTTATCTAGATTAATAAAATAAAAAACCGAGCATATTGTTGTACTTCCATGCAGGCTTTAAATAAACCAGACCAAAAAATATGTAATTGCCGTATCACGTGTGTAAATATCTTAAATGTGCCATGATCAAAGTTAATATTATTAATATGTCAAACTTCATAAAGATTTGATAAAAACTTTGTATGAATTTAGAACTTTTTAAGGATTTTTTTTTCGACAAGAAGATATACAATAAAATAATTCAATGTGTTTTAAAATATGTCTTTGCCTTTTAAAAAACTCTGATCTTAGGCAAAAATGTTAAAAGTGTTTTTCAGATTATATATAAAATGTTCATGTGTTATGAATCATAGATAGTTTTTAGAAATGCCTCTTTTAGAAATCCCTTTCCTAGATTTTCTAACATATATAAAGTTAATAATAATTTCATGAAGTATGCTAGTGATTTGTAAGCTGAGCAGATGTTATGATTCTAGGACCTTTCAAAGCTACTTCAGTGAGACATACAGTAGTCAAATATCCCCAATATTAATAATTGCTATAACAGACACTCATATTATGTACCCATAATTTTTATAGCATTTTATAGTAGTTATCACATTTTCTTAAAAATAGTACGTTGGAATATGCATTTGTTAAATACAAAAATAGATGATAAAAATTTCACTTCCTGGAAGTTCTAAAAACATCTGTGGTATTGGAAGCCACGTTTGCTTGAATCTCGAGTTTTGAACAGTTCACTTACTGAATCACTGGCCCTGAAAATGGACTTCTAGGCTCACACCATGTGATGCCAGAAGCTATTGCCCCAGCCCTGGGGACTTTGTCTATCTAGACTTGAGAAAGAGGATCTGCCATGCAGAGGCAATAAAGGTTCAGTTGACATACAGACTAAGGTGGAGTACAGAAACCTCCTGTTGGGACATGCTTAGATAAGGTTAAACACAGTTTCTCTATTCGTGTCTCATATAGTATAGATATCTCTTTTTCATCCTGAAGTTTCAGCTGCCCTGCATTATTCTTGTTCACAAAGCTGAGCTGGGGTGGTCGCTCTCTTCTAGCAATGCCATTATGATTAAACGAACAGTATTCTGTTTTTCAAAGTTGAGACTTCACATATAGAGATTCAACAATTTAAATAAAATTGTTTTTCTCCAATGCTTTCTGTGTAAGGGCTTCTACCAGTTACTTATGAATTCAGGAATAGATTTTTGTATCTCCCTGGGCTACAATTTTAACCTGCATTTGTGGAGTTTTTTCATCAAATGTTTCTCTCTGCTCCCTTTTGCATTTCCCAGTTCTAGCATTTCAGAGAAGAGATTTTGCCTCGGTTGACAGGCTTTAGAAGTCACTATCTGTAAGTCTTACACTGACACAAAATCTTAGCTCAGCTTTCGTAGAATTCTTTTCTGCTCAATTGTTATGACAGATAAGGATAGCAATTGGAAGCCTTGCTAAGAAGCTAGGACCGGTACAGAGTTGCTATGTAGGCATTTAAAGCATCTAGGTCATCAGGGCATCTGGATTGCATGGTCACAGAGCTAGTGGCTTCCATGGGCAGAGAAAAAATTACATACTAAGATCAGAAGCTGCATGCACACCAGGTGGAAGGAGTCATTTCTCATCACTGATGTAACACTAATGTTAGCCTGGACTTAGGTGAAGATAATTCTGTCTACTCCAAATTTTACTTGTCCTGTTTAGGTAGTTAATGGTCTCAAGACCTGAGATTGTAGGTGTAGGAAAATATGTCACAAGTTAAGTCACTAAAATCATACAGGAGTCAGCCCAAACATTGTATCTTTCAGAAAAAAATTACCTTCTTCTAACAGAGTAGGTTATGTTTCTTTATTATTTGCTTTCATGTCACACTGTGTGTATTATTACTATCTCAATTCTCCCTTATTTATTTGTCTGGTATCTGACATTCAATAAAACACACCAGTAAACATGTGTAATATGAAGGCATAAATGATTATACTGGTATCTTAATGTCAAGGAAGGAATAGTTGAATAAATGAAAAGAATGGATAAAAATGTTTTATGTTGCAAAAAAGCTTGTAGGTTTTGTGAATTAGGAGGCTTTTGCTAACCTTAGTGAAATAATTTTAATGAAGAAAAACACAACCTAAATTTAAATAGTAAAGAAGATGTGATAACCTGGAAAAATGAGCATAGACTACTGTTTCCAGAGACACAAATATAAAGAAAAGAAGAAAGTTATGTGATTATTTGGTGGATCAAAGAACAAGTTCAGAGAAAGAGAAATGTTAATGAAATAAGCATACTAGGAATTTTATTAATTTTCTGTGTAATACAACAGGGACTATGACACCAAATGCAGGTGGTAGTTGTAATTAGCTTTTACCTGAGGTCAGATTCTCTGGAAGCAAGAAGCTAGGATAAGGATTTATGCACAAGTGATTCATTAAGGAAATGTTGTTAGAGAAACAGTACAGGGAGTAAAAAAAGCAAGACAGGAGAAAAGTCCAACAAGATTGTGATTTCAAGTGAAGTTGCAGCCTCATCCTAATTCTGCAAGAAACTCAAAAATGAAAATTACACAGCAGAATATCTCTTACCTCTGGAAAGGTGACTGGACTGTCACACTCCTGTAAGTCATTGGCTAGAGGCTACCCTGAGAAGGCATAAAATCCCAGGAGAGAGCACTTTGAGTAGTCCATGGTTTCAGGGGCCCACGTTAAGAGTAAAGCTTCTGTGGGACAAGAGCACAAAAAGGAAAGGGAATCTGAGAGGATCTTCTGTGCACAAAACTGACAGTAACATTTACAGCTTTGGATAGAAGTGGGTTGACATTTTTTCCTTTGATATAGAAGACAAAAATAGAGTTTGACATATTAAGTTTCTTAGAATGCAAGAACTTAATAAAGTTATTTTCAGATGGCTTCTGTTTTCTCATGGAGGTAGGATGTGACTTCATCTGCTATAGCAAGGGTGGCTTAAGTATTTTAAGAAGATCGGAGGAAAGGCTCAAACCATAGTAAAATATATAAGAAGCATACCTCCTAATACATACATACATACATACACACACACACACACACAGAGAGAGAGAGAGAGAGAGAGAGATTCTTTACTAAAATTGCAAAACCCAGAGCTTGCAATAGAAAATTCCTAAACAAGACTTTATTAACACAATAAGGCTGGATCCCCTTTAGAGGGATAGCATACTGAATGCAACTAAAAGAAAAATCCATATGTATCTAGAGTTCTAAGCTGTTTACTTTTAGTAAAAATATAACTATTACATGGATAACACATATTTTTGTCATAATGTCTATTGCAATTTTCTCTTGCTTACATATCTTTTGAGGAGGCCAAATTATAATCAAAAGGGCTTAAAGTGGTCAGAGTGTTTTGCAGATGGGTTTATAATACTTGAAGAATTTAGTTGGCTATTGCTAATGATTATGGCTGAGATTTGCCTTTTGTTCTTCTTTCATGAGTAACCAACCCTTTCCAAATTTCAGGGTATCACTCCTTATGACATTTATTAATACACTCAATTACTTTTCACTTAAGCTTAACCCAGCAGGTGACATTCTGCCTCTTTCAGATGACTTTGAATAACTGTGTTTCTACTCACTAATGTTGGTTTTTGAAGTTTAATTTTCATGGCAATAATTTCAAGAAGAGACTTGTAAAGGGAAACACTAGCATAGCAAAAAAGAATTGATTAAGTTTCTAGTTGCAAAAGTTGGAGAAAACACAAAATTTGATATCTCACCACCTATTTACATTTGTAAACTATTTCGCAGAAATGATTAATAGTATTTTTAGTACAAAAATTAAAGGCAATGTCATTTGATGAGTGTAGCCAAAATTAATTCAGGGTTGGAATTGTTTTTGTGAGAAATGTAAAGAACAGACTGAAAAATGTGCATGGATAATAAACTGACCAAACTTAAAAACTTCACTCAGGAGTGTGCCTGGAGACATGATTGAGCAAGTTTTGGATGTTGCACAGGGCAAGGGAAATAAGTATGCCTGGAATAAGTCATCTAAAATGTGAAAAACTAGCCGAATAGGCAAATTCATGACTCCAGGAAATAAAAAATTGATATTGAACAAAATAATGTTTATGGTGCTAGAATTTGAAGTACAGGTGAAGTTTTTTTTTTGTTTTTTTTTTTTTTTGAGACGGAGTCTCGCTCTGTCGCCCAGGCTGGAGTGCAGTGGCCGGATCTCAGCTCACTGCAAGCTCCGCCTCCCGGGTTTGCGCCATTCTCCTGCCTCAGCCTCCCGAGTAGCTGGGACTACAGGCGCCGCCACCTCGCCCGGCTAGTTTTTTATGTATTTTTAGTAGAGACGGGGTTTCACCGTGTTAGCCAGGATGGTCTCGATCTCCTGACCTCGTGATCCGCCCGTCTCGGCCTCCCAAAGTGCTGGGATTACAGGCTTGAGCCACCGCGCCCGGCCAGGTGAAGTTTTTATGAGAGAACAGGTGGGATGAGGTTGATGAATAGGGAATAATGATGAGAGAGAAGCATATTAGAACTCAAGATTTCAGAGTTGTTAAAAGCAGGACTAGGCCTGTGTGTTACAGGTAATTGTCTGATTGAATTAAAGAGGAAAATGATTGTTTCCTTAAAAGTTGATGTTAAACTATGCATATATGAATACCATGATATACTACTCAGCTATAAAAAGTAAAATATTTCTGATATATGCAACAACCTGGATAAATCTCTACAAAATTATACTGAGTAAAAAATGCCACTAACATAAGATTACATACTGTATAGTTCCATTTATATGACAGTCTTGAAACGACATAATTATAGAAACAGAAAAGAGAGCACTTGTCGTCAGAGGTTAAAGGCAAGAATAATGAATGGGGAGGTTGGAAAGGATGCAGACCTGGCTATAATGCAAATGGAACGTTATTGCTTGAAGATAGTTAAATGTAGTTGAAAAAATGGTTTTCAACACCCATGGGTCAACTAGAAGCATACTAACCACTTTCTTGGTCTTACTAGTTGATAAGAAAAAAATATAGATAAAGGAACATCCTTCACTCATGGATGCTGCAAAGAAATTCATACTATGCTGAGAGAGCAAGAGGACAGCAAAATAATAATAATAATAATAATTGATGGTGGTCGGTGATGAAATTCAGGAATTGTTCTAATGTAAGGAGGGCCAGACATCAGAGAAGAGTTTGAGACATAAGTCAGTTATGGAAGTTTCATTTCATGATGGGGATGACACGTGGTGAAAGAGGAAGGATGTATGATGCTGCCTGTATAAAAGAGTCTTACGGGCATTTCATCGACATCTGATTACATCAGCCCTAGTCCCCACAGAAATTTCCATCTCTGCAATGATGAAGAAAACCGACTGATAGAACAAGTGAGAATTACAGTAAAAACAGTGTTATAATTAGAGAATACTAACAGGTTTCTTATGATGTAAAATGAGTCATCAAACTGCAAGGAAATTAGAGGACTGATATGTACATTACAGGACCATCTGCTGAAAAGTATAGATTTATTTTCTTTATCATGGATGCATATACTCTTTGAGATTTGGCATGGGAATACCTCTGAAATTTTTCTTTTCTTTTCTTTTTTTTTTTTTTTTTTTTTTTTTTTGAGACGGAGTCTCACTCTGTCCCCCTTGCTGGAGTGCAGTGGCCGGATCTCAGCTCACTGCAAGCTCCGCCTCCCGGGTTCAGGCCATTCTCCTGCCTCAGCCTCCCGAGTAGCTGGGACTACAGGCGCCCGCCACCTCGCCCGGCTAGTTTTTTTGTATTTTTTAGTAGAGACGGGGTTTCACTGTGTTAGCCAGGATGGTCTCGATCTCCTGACCTCGTGATCCACCCGTCTCGGCCTCCCAAAGTGCTGGGATTACAGGCTTGAGCCACCGCGCCCGGCCTCTTTTCTTTTCTTTTCTTTTCTTTTTGAGACGGAGTCTCGCTCTGTCCCCAGGCTGGAGTGCAGTGGCGCAATCTCGGCTCACTGCAAGCTCCGCCTCCCGGGTTCACACCATTCTCCTGCCTCAGCCTCCCGAGTAGCTGGGAACTACAGGAGCCTGCCACGCCCGGCTAATTTTTTTTTATTTTTTAATAAAATAAAAAAGACGGAGTTTCACTGTGTTAGCCAGGATGGTCTCGATCTCCTGACCTCGTGATCCGCCCACCTCGGCCTCCCAAAGTGCTGGGATTACAGGCGTGAGCCACCGCACCCGGCTGAAATTTTTATATGACTGCACAAATACACACGTTTACAGATCATGAAAATGCCTTTGTACTTAAAATAAAGTATCTTGACCCTTAAAAAAAAATGAGTCATCATCTTGGTCCTCTGTATTACCGTACATTTGAGTCAGTTTCAATAAGGTAATCAAAATGGAAAATTTGATAAAATAGTTGTATCACATTAAAATAATAAACATTTTTAATAATTGGTGTATTAAACTGGAATTCACATTATAAAAAACATGCACGTGTGTATAGGTTAATATGCATTATACATGGTCACGTATACTACAGACTTGATCTATACATGTGTACACACACATAAAGTATTCTTGTTCAATTTTCTTTAAACCAATCATCACTGTGCCAAAATAAAAGGTAAGCTTTACCCTTCAAGAAAATCAGGAAGACCAGCTTTTCTATCATGCATCTCTACAGCTCCCCCCACCATATGTGCAATATTGACACAAAGTGGTTTTCTGGTTCCAAAGGACAGGTCCTCTTTGCTTCTTCCTGGTTGCTGGAGAGGGAACCTAAGTGTGATCCCTTTGGGGCCCTCCAATTCCTCTACTCGTACCGTAAGTGACAGAATATAATGCTACCTCTGGCCGTGTTGAAAGTCCAGTGCAGATACAAAAACTTAGGCAGCCTAAGGATATCCTCCGCTTTCTGCTACAGTCACTTTTGATGCTTGAAATTTCTGTTACTGCTGAAAACAGTCACTTATTCTGATGACAGTCTTGGAACACATTTCCTCTTGTCAAAATTAGTATCTGAGGTTACCACATTTTTCTATTTCGCTCACATGATTTCTGTGATATTCAAGTAAATGTTTGTCCATAAAAACACTGCATTTTAAAGGGGTGGATGAAAAGCCATTTTCTGTGCTTAGAAGTACTAAACAATATTTGCCACCAAATGTTGCTGTGTTGTTAAACATGGTTTTCTCAAAAGTAATTAGAGTTGTAAATATATTTATCCATGACAGACAAGCATGTGGTTATCTTGCTCAAAGGAAATAAACAGCTGCTCTACCTTGAAGTTATAAATATGTCGGGAGGTACCACTATTTCGGGATTATATAGATGAGGAGTATTATAACTTCTAAATAACTGATATTGTTGGATTTAATTGAATACTTGTCATGACTGGATAAAGCTATAACAATCATGAAAATTTTAGTTGTTGTTATAATGTTTTTCCTTAAAAATAAATCAATTCTATTATTTTTATGCAATCCATGATACCGACCTAAGGTATGGAAAGTTACAGAAAGAGAGATTTTAAAATTCCAAGGAAAGCAACCTTTGAAATGTATCATTTTGAAATATATCAAAATTCCAAGGAAAGCAACTTTTGAAATATATCATAAATAATATCATATATATTAATTATCTTCAAGCAATAATGCTTCATTTGCATTATAGCCAGGTCTGCATCCTTTCCAGCCTCTCCATTCATTATTCTTGCCTTTAACCTCTGGCAACATGTGTTCTCTTTTCTGTTTCTATAATTATGTCATTTCCAGACTGTCATATAAATGGACCTATACAGTATGTACTCTTATGTTAGTGATATTTTTTACTCAGTATAATTTTGTAGAGATTTATCCAGGTTGTTGCATACATCAGAAATATGTTACTTTTTATAGCTGAGTGGTATTTCATGGTATTCATATGTGCATAGCTGTCTGTAGAAAGCAAAGTAGAAACCCAGATGTGTCTTTTTATGCCTGTCATTTCCACTGCTTCTTGTACTTAAATTATAATTGATCACTTTTCACCATCTCTCTGCATTCAAACTCTGGGAAAGTGCATTGAGCATACAATAACAATGATTTCTATTGTTGCTTCATGCTTCCAACTTTCCCTGACCCTTTTAATTTTCTAGCCCAATTAATCTTAAGTTTTGTTGATGGATTAATAAAAAAAATTTAATGAATATTTTCATGACCTGAAGGGCCTAAGATCACAGGGTGACTTTCAATTATAAATGTAAAACTCAATTAATTTTTATATAAAAAGATTAGCATATGATTTAAGCCTCATATTGGCTTTAAAAAATATCTACATTCAATTTATTCAAGTTTCTTCAACTCTAAAGTTTAATTTCCACATGGTAAAATTTAAATATAAAACCAAATTAATGTTATATAGTGCTTATAATAACATGCTTATTCAATAATGACTTGATATAACATTCAAAGCTGTAGGTCAAAAGTTAAACTTACATACCTTAATTTTGGTCCTATATCTTAGGATATTAACTATAATCATAAAAGACTTGAACTATGCATACAAAATAACCAATGACAGATTATTTCTATTGTTTAAATTACTATGTACAATTTTTATTCTGTTGCACAAGCTACCTCTGGGTTAGACTGAAATCCATCTAAAACAACATTTTAGAATACATCATAGAATATGCAAGTTTTAAAATGTTTAATAAGAACAATAAGATATATATTAAAATAGCCAATAATTGTTATTTTCTCATGTTTTCATTTATTCCATTGTTTACTTACCTTTCAGGCACATAAAATAGGATTTAATTTCCTACTTGGTTCATACTACTTAATATTAGATAATCAATTAGCTATAAATAGAAAACCTATGAAAATTAATGTTGGCTTAAAACTGTTTTTGATAATGTAACAAGAAATTCGAAAGATAAAAGGTTAACTTTTATTAATGTCTTCTAAATGAATCTGTGCCTCAATGCTGAGTGTTCAACATCAGCAACAGGATTCAGAGAAATCACACAACTTGCTTTAATTTTTATTTGTAAACTAAGAAAGAGCACTGTTGGGAAGGTCTCATTGCATATTTATGTGACGACCTTTTATAGTTTCTAATGTGTATTTTGAAAATAATTATAAATCTTTTGCAAGTTACACAGATTTCTGTAATTATTACATACATTGTGCGTGAAATAGTAAACGCTACAATTACTTAAAAAATACCTAAATATTGATTTTGATATATATTAATATTATAATTTACTAGATATATATTATAATGATATTTAAATGTAGTATAAATTGCTCAATGGTTAAGAATATGAACCTGAAAGATTAAATGGGTTCAAACTTATAACCATGAATAATTTACTTAATCTCTTGGCCTTGGTTTCTTGATCCATATAAAATGACATAGTAATTATACTTACAGTATTGGTTCTCACAATTACTTTGAAGTAGTCAAGGTATACTTTAAGTATATGAAAATATGCAGACTATTAATATTTTATATATAGATATTTATGGAATGAATATGCTAATTTTTATTTTATATGTTATTTCTCAAAATATGACCCTTCTGTGGCTGTGCACATGAGCCAGCATCCCAGGGTCTCCCTGGATCCTGGCTTCTCGTGGGTGGAGAAAACAGCCTGGCAGGTGTTTACAGAATGAATGAATGCATGGATAAGCCATGTGGAGACCTTGTCATGAGGGGTGTTTAGGGCGGAGCTGGGGACACCTCGGTGTAGGATATTATTCTGCCTACGTAGCAGGGCCAACCTGGTTCTGCCCATTTCGGGATGGTGGACGGTAGTTCTTAGACTGCATTGGTGATGCAGACTGCCCTCCCCTCTGGGATCCTGGGGTCCTCGGTGACTGAACAGCTATAAAGTTCAGTCTGACTCATGCTGTGGGCTTATCTGCATTCCAGTGCTTTGAAGATTATTTATTCAGAGTGGCATCTCTGGTATACCACTGTGCTTAACTCTTCAGAATGTCCCATTCTGGACAGATGGTTCTGCCCAAGGGCCAGTTGGAGGGCCTGGGTCCAGGGAGCAGCTGTGCCCAGGGGCAGGCTACCAGTTCTCTCTCACCTGGCTGGGCCCTGGATGCTGACCATGCCCAGGTCCTCGGAGCTGTCGATGAGGTAGCACCGGAACTTCTGGCCCTGCAGCACGGTGGTGATGTGAGATCAGTTGTGCTGGGCCACGGCCCTGCCCACGGCCAGGTAGTCACCGTCCCCTGAACATACAGTAGGATGTCAGGGCCTGGGAGGCAGGGACAGAGCAGGTGGCCCAAGGGTCTCCAGGCTGAGAAAACAAATTCCCTGTCAGGGGCCTGTGCCTTCACAGTGCTCAGGGACCATATCTGTCCCTCCCTCGGTCCCCCACATCCGTGATCTGCACAAAGTATCCTCTGAACCATGGGAGTTAGGAGAAGGACCTGCTTCTCAACCCCTACCACCCACCCCTCTGCGCCCTCCTCACAGGGATGCCCCCACCCTGGGAGGACAGTGTCTTGGGAACCCACAGGCCTAGGCCAGCCTGGCCCCAGTGCAGTTCTGTGGTTCACCAGGCTCACTTCTCACCTCTCTGAGCCCCCATTTTCTCCTCTGTAAAAGGGGCAGACCCACAAGATCTGACCCCACAGGGCTATTGGGAGCATCCCTTGGACGAGAGACCTCTCAGGACCCTGGGCAGGCCCCAGCCAGGCTGCTTCCTCCCTTTCTCCTCTTGACACTGTGAGCACAATGGAGAATGAAGGCAAAGAGACAAGCCAGTCCGCAAGGAGTTCCCCGACTCCTAGGCTGGGGCCTTTTCTGGATGGCGTCCTCAGCCCAGTGCCAGACACACACTCCACCTCACTTCACTTTCCCCAGCACACACACACACACACACTGATGTACACACACACACACACATACACACATACACACACACAGTGACTCTCAGGCCCCTGGCTCCTGGGTGGCCCCACCAGTCTGCAGCCATCTCAGGCCTCTCCCAGGAGGGCATGGGAGCTACTGAGGCTGTCTGGTGCCCAGGGAGATGGCAGCTGATGGACCTGGACTCCTATGGCCCTGACCGTCCATGATCAACTTCCCTGAAAACAAATTGCCAGTCCTGAGGCCAGAGGCCAGTCAGCCCAGGTCCAGGCATGGCCTGCAAAGCCGACATGGCAGAGAGCAGTGAGAAGGCAGGGTGGCCCGGGAGCTTGCACCATCGGCACTGGGTGTAGTGGGGAGCTGTGGGCTGTGCACCTTATTTTGTGCTTTTCAGTATCATTGGAATGGATCCTAGGAGCATGTGTCCTTTTGTAATCTTACAAAAAGATCAATGAAGATCATTTAAAATTACTTTTAAGATTGACAGCTGCTTTGTATGCCACCTTGATCACATGTAAATCATCACATTCTCTCAACTTCATGGTGATCTGATGTAGCATGGGTAGGTAGCACACATATTCAATACATGCATATTTAATGTCCATGCATATTCATAACTCAAATAGTGCAGTTTTGAAGCCTGAAAGTAAAGCAAAGCCCACATTGTGGTTTTATCCTGTTGAGTGGTGTCCCCAAGACCTGCAGAGCCCTGGGGGATGTGACTCACTGCGCTAACCCCACACCTACCAAGTGCAAACCTTTCCAGCAGCCAGCACCGCCAATCTCCAGCCCTCAGTTCTAGGAATCCACCAGAATCCTCTGGAAAGCTAATTGTGCACCACTGGGAGATGGCTCAGTGTTCAAAGCACTTTCCCGACAGCTTCCCTTATGAGGGGGGATGAGCAAGGTCCTCATTCCCCAGCCAAGGGAAACTGAGGCTCAGGGAGGCAGGTCACTGAGCCAGGCAGTGGCAGGACCTGGCCAGGATTTTGGTGACCTGTGACTTCATTTTGGCCCCTCTGCTGTCTCCCTAGCTAGACTCACTAAGGCTGTGGCTATGGGCTGTGCCTGGGCCACCCCTCTCCTGGGGGCTGATACCCAGCTCCTTACGGCCATCACTCCTCTCAGCTCAGGGATGCCATTTCAGCTGAATGACCCAGAGAGGACCAGTGATGGGCAGGTCACACTAGTTCTCACCTCCATACCCTTGTAGCCAGCAGCTCCTACCCATTCTTCCAAGCTTGGGCTAGCCATCTCCTCCAAGAAGCCTTGCTCATCCAAGCTCAGCGCCATTGCACGGCCTTCCCTAACAAGCTCTTTCCCATCCCCTTGTGTGTCCCCCTCCAGATGTTACAGGGCCCTTCCTGCACCCATCTGCACATACAGCCCACTGTGGAGTCCCTGAAGCCCCACCAGCCTCTTTCAACTGCTCCCGGCTCTGGTTGCCCTGGCGCTGCCACACAGTACAGGCTCCACAATGACTGTCGAGGAAATTAGTGAATGAATGAGCTCACAGATCCAGGAAGCACACACGCTCAGGCTCATCCCATGGCTCTCTCAGCCTCCACATCACCAACGGCAGGAGGGAAGCAGTAGGCGAGATCTGCACACCCCACAGGACCCCTCACTCATGCTCACAGCTCATCTCTGCCACCAGCCTCGAGGCTAAAGGGCTCACCTCACTATTCCCTGTTATCGGCAGCACCCCAGAGGTTCCCCAATATCCCACTCCCTCTGGTCATTTTTCCTCTTGACCCATTTAACATCCTACACCTTCCACTTCTTTCATTTTTTTAATCTTGTTTTCTCCCACCAGAGATAGAAACTCCACATGGGCCAGAACCTTCTGTGTTTGGTTCATTGTGGGGTCCTCCCTGCCTCAAACCGAGCCTGACACACAGTCGGTGCTCAAGGACTGCTGCTGAAGGTGCGGGTCATGAGCTGATCATGAGTGAGCCCTTTCTCCCCTTGCCTCTTTCCCCCAGTACCCAAACTGGGGCTTGACACTGGCCGTGTCCCAGTGAGAAAACAACTACATTTGCCAGCAGCACAGTCAGATCAAGAACCAGGAGATGCCAGGTTTTCTGAATGAGCTGGGCCCTCACCCCTGACAGTGCCTCCACCCTGGGGGCAACACAAAGAGCTGAACAGTCAGCACCTTCCCCTGTGCAAGTCCCATCCCAGAGGCCGCAATGCCCCTTCCTGGAGAGAATGTTTCCCTCTCCGCTTCTTCATCCCTGGTGAGGATGGGTTACAGGACGAGAGATCAGATGGCTTCTGTGTGAACCCAGGGACAGGATCAGGGAGCCGAAGGGACAGGAGGCAGGTCCTGGCTCTATGTAACAGTCGGGGCTGAGCAAACAAGGCATGAGGGCACTGAGCTACCCGTCACTGAGGGCACTGAGCTACCTGTCACAGAGGACATGGAAGCAGACATGGAGGGACTGCAGAGGGCAATCAGGCATCAGTGTGAGCCTCAAGCCGGACATCTTCTAAGGGACTGCCAATGCCTCAGACTAGGGAGTCACATGGGCTGAGAAGCCATCCCAGCAAGGATGTCAGTGGCAGAAAGGAGCTGACTGCTCTGAGTGGGAGGCACAGCCTATCGTTGGCACGCTCTGTTCTGGGCAACCGAGCTGAGCATGCCCACGCTGCAGCCGCTCCAAAACGCAGCAGTGTGGACACGTGCAAAGATGCAATCACTGAGTACTGGGAGCTCCAGCAGTGCCACCTGAACAAAGTCCGCAGTTAGCCTGAAACGAGATCTCTAATCTCCCAGCCCTGACCACAGTGGGCACAACAGCTAATGACAGAGCTGCCGTCAGCAGCCCATCCCGTCCATCCCGCCCTGTCCACAACCATCAGTCCACAGAGCAGGTCGCAGTCACAGCACCGTGCACATAGAGGCATCCCATAACTTCAAAGGCAGGGGCCAGCAGGGAGGTCTGGTGAGTGGGTGCCAGGCAGCTGACAGGCCACTCTCGGTGCCCCCACAGTGGTTGAGCATGCAAGTGTACATGGTGGAGCCTGTGAGAGGGAGAAGAAAGCCGGATCTGTGCTGAGGCCCCAGCCGGGTCTGTGCTGCCTCAGTTTCCCCAGGGCTGCTCACAAGGGCAGCTGCTTGTCACAGAGGCTGGATAACCCCCAGACAGGATGCCCTACTGGGAGGTGACCTGGAGAGCCCCTCAGCCCAGGGATGCCATTTCAGATGAATGAACCAGAGAGAACTGGCCATGGGTGGGTCATCCCATCACCATCATCCTTGCGAGAAGGAAGCTTCTTTGTTCTTGAAATGCCTTGGCACTGGCCACTCCCACCCATCCACCACCATGCTGAGAAGTTTCTAGGGACAGGATTCATGTCCCCCATTCATTCTAGGGCTCCTAGCACCGTGCCTGGTACTGGAGAAGACTCCATAAATGTCTGTGGCATAAGTTACTTTGTGGATGGAGGATGGATGGACAGATGGGAAGGTGGGCAGATGGATGGGAGGATGGGAGTGGGTGAGTAGAAGGCAGAACAGATGTATGGAGAAACAGGGATGTGTGGGCTGGTGGATGGGTGGATGGAAGACTAAGTGTGTGGCTGGATTAATGGGAGGTGAGCAGCAGGTGCCTAGGAGTCTGGGAAGTGGGTTTGTTGGTTGGCTGACTGGAGAGATGATGTTAGGTGTTGAATTGTGATCCCCACAAAATATATGTGAAAGTCCTCACTCCAGGACTGGGAATGTGATCTTAATTGGAAATGGGGTCGTTGCAGATGTGATCAGGTTAAAGTGAGGTCGTTAGTGTGGGTCCTCATCTAATCTGACTGCTGTCCTTATAAGAGGAGAACACGGCTGGGCGTGGTGTCACACATCTGTAATCTCAACACTTTGGGAGGCCAAGGTGGGTGGATCACCTGAGGTCAGGAGTTTGAGACCAGCCTAGTGAAACCCCGTCTCTACTAAAAATGCAAAAATTAGCCGGGCATGGTGGTGGATGCCTGTAATCCCAGCTACTCTGGAGGCTGAGACAAGAGAATCACTTGGACCCAGGAGGCAGAGGTTGCAGTGAGCCAAGATCGTGCCATTGCACTCCAGCCTGAGCGATAGAGTTAGACTCCATCTCAAAAATGAATAAACAAATAAAAAAGAGAGAGACAAAGAACACCTGGATAAGGCCATGTGACACAGACAGAGACTACAGTGATGCAGTTGCACGCCAAGGAAGGCCAAGATTCCTGGCCGCCACCAGCAGCTGGAAGAGCAAGGAAGGGTCCTCTGCAGAGTGTCAGATGCAGACACCCTCATTTTGACCTCCAGCTTCCAGAACCATGACAACAAATTTCTGTTGTTTTAAGCCACCGGGTCTGTGATCCTCTGTTCTGGCAGCCTTGGACACTCATGAAGATGGGGATGCGTAAGCTTTTGGGTGGGTGGGTGACGAAAAGGCAGATGAAGATCCCAAGTATGTCCCAAATATGGCTTGGGACATACTTATATTAAAAATGAGTCATTATGTATTCAAAATTCAAAAGTAGCTGAGCATCCTGTGTTTCTATTTAATTCTGGCAATCCCACCTGTGAGAGCATGGGGGCAACTGGGCCCCCCAGTCCCAGAAGAGAGGTGGCTGAGGGCCAGCTGCCACATATCCTTTCTGGAATAGAGTAGAGAGGAAGGCAGAGGTGAGGAGGAGAAGGAAGGTGGGAGAGAGAGGTGGAGGAAAGTAATGAGGGCCTGGAGCCTGGGATGGGGCAAAGGGGGCCAGAGAGGGGGGCCCAAGGCCAGGTGAGGGCAAGGAGCAGTGTGCTCAGGGTGCCCGAGGGGACAGGATGACTTGCCAGGTCATCTCAGTGCCTGCGGCTGTGCCCATGGAGAGACAGAGACATTCCCCCCAACCCCAGGCTCCATACCTGGGGGTTGGCTGAAAACTGCGGAGAAGAGCCAGTCGGCAGCTTTCCTTGTATCCAGTCCCACCAGGTACAACTTCCAAAAGTAGGACATGTCAAACACAGCGGTGGCCCCTCTGCAGGCCAGACACTCCTTCTTGATCAGAAAAGCTCCAGGGAGGTGGAAATGCTGCGGGGGCCTTTGGGGTGTGCTTCCTCCCAAGAACGTGGAGAATGGGGGCTCTTTCCAGCACACCTGTACTGAGCCTCCCCTCCCTCTGTTCTAGTCCGCACCAAGCCCTTCCCAGCTCAGGTAAACACTATGACACATGCTTCTCAAGCACAGGGAATGCTTCCCAGGATAGAATATATGCTAAGCCACAAAACAAGGCTCAATAAATTCAAAAATGTTGAAATCATACAAAGGATATTCTCTGACCGTGATGTAATTAAATTAGAAATCAGTAGCAGAAGAAAAATTGGAAAATTCACAAGTAAGTGGAAATTAAACAACACATTGCTAAAGAACGAATGGATCAAAGAAAAGAATCACAAAGGGAATTAGAAGCTACTGAATGAAGTGAAAATGAAAGCACAACACACAATCACTTATGGGATGCAGCTAAAGCGATGCTTACAGGGAAATTTCTGCTTCTACGTGCTTGCATTATAAAAGATCTCAAATCAATAGCCCGATCTTCTACTTTGAGAAGCCAGAAAAAGGGCAAATTAAACCCAAAGCAAGCAGAAGGAATGAAATGTTAGAACAGAATAAATAACAATAGAAAAAAAAACAGCAAAACAAAAGTTGATGTTTTGAAAAGATCAACAAAATTGGCAAACATCTAGTTAGAGTGACAGAGAAAATGAGAGGACTCAAAGTGCTAAAATCAGGAGTGAAAGAGAGGATATCATACCTACCCTAGAGAAATAAAAGGGATTCTGAGGGAACTCTATGAACAACCACATGCCAACAGACTAGACACGAAATGGACAAATTCCTAGAAACACACAAATTACTGAAACAGAATGAAGACATCACAAATCTTAATAGAACTAAAACAAAAAAGAGATTTAATTCATAATTGAAAAATTGTCCACAATCCCAGGTCCAGATGGCTTCCCTGATGAATTTTACCAAACAGTCAAAGAAGAACTAATACCAGTTTTTCCCAAACTCTTCCAAAAAATATCAATAGGAAATACTTGCCAAATCACTCTAGGAGGCCAGCATTACTCTGATGACAAAAGCAGAAAGAGATATAGGAAAACTACAGACCAATAATTCTTACAAATACAGATACAAAAAAAAAAAAATCCTCAACAAAATGCTGGCAAATCAAATCCAACAACATAGGAAAGAGATTACACACCATGATCAATGGGATTTATCCCAAGAATGTGAGGTTGGTTTCACATTCAAAAATCAATTGATGTAATGCAACATATTAAGAGAACAAAGGACAAAAACCATCTGATCCTCCAGTAGATACAGAAAAGTATTTGACAAAATTCACCTGTTCATGATAAAAATGCACAACAAACTAGGAATATAAGGGAGTGTCCCTCACCTGATGAAAGACACAAAAATCACACAGCAAGCATGATATTTGATGATGAAAGATCAGGAACAAGACAGCGGGGTCCATTCTTGCCACTCTGTTGGACATTGTACTGGAGGCCCTAGCCAGGGCAATTAGACAGGAAAAGAAAAATAGAAGGCATCCAGATCAGAAAAGAAGTAGTAAAAACACCCCTATTTGCCAATAACAGGATCTTGTATATAGGAAATCCTAAGGAATCCACTAAAAAAAAAAAAAAAAAAAAAAAAAAGCTGGTAGAACTAACAAAATAGTTCAACAAGGTTACAGGATACCAGGTCAATATATAAAAACACAAAAAAAAGTATTTCCATATTAGCAATGAACAATCTCAAAGGGAAGTTTTTAAAAATTCTACTTACAATATCACCAACATAATAAAATGCTTAGGAATAAATTTAATTAAAAACTCCAAAACTTACATTCTAAAACCTAGATTTTTTTTGAAAGAAATGAAAGAAGACCTAAATAAGTGGAAAGACATCCCATGTTCATGAAACAAAAGACTTACTATTGTTGAAATGACAATATACCCCAAATTGATCTATAGACCTAACACAATTCCTATCAAAATTCTCAGCTTTTTTTTTTTTTTTTTTTTTTTTTGCAGAAATTGACTAGCCGATCCTAAAATTCATATGGAGATTCAAAGGGGCCAAGAATACTCAAAACAATATTGAAATGGAAAAACAAAGTTGCAGAATTCACATTTCTTGATTCCAAACTTGCTGTTAAAATACTAAGCTACAAAATCAAGACAGTGAGGTACTAAACAAGAATAGACCTATAGATCAATGGAATAGAATTGAGAGTCCAGAAATAAGCCCTCATATTTACAGTCAATTAATTTTCAACAAAGGTGCCAAGACAATTCCACGATTGTTGAAAGCAATCATTTCAACAAATGGTGCTGAGCCAACAGGGTAGCCGCATGCAAGACTGTGGCTGGACCTGACTTCACTTCATGCTCAAAAATTGACTTTCGTGGATCTTAGACCTAAGTGTAAAAGGGAAGACGATAAAACTCTTAGAAGAGGCCCAGTGTGGTGGCTCACGCCTGTAATTCCAGCACTTTGGGAGACCGAGGCGGGCAGATCACCAGGTCAGGAGGGGAGGGTGTTAGGGGCTCTATCCCGGGGCCAACAGCGGGCGGTAGGTTAGGGGCTCTATCAGGGGCTGCCCTGCTGGTGGCGGCAGAGGTTGCAGCAACAGAATTGGCCTCCAAAGAAGGAGACTCCTCGGACTCCAGACTCTAGAGGGCGACCTGACCTCCTCCTGCTCCTGCTCCTGCTCCAGCGCAGCAAGCACACAGCGTTTCTGCAGGAATCCTGAGCACTGCAGGGCCCCCATACCCGCCATGGTTCCCCGGGCCCGCTCCCTCTCGCTCTGTGTTGCTGAGACCGCCTGGGATCCCTAGGCACAGCGGACACGGAGTAGCGGATATCACTGGGGGACAGGGCTCTGTGGGTGGAGGCATCAGAGTCGGGAACTGGCACTTGGGTGGGAGCGTTGGCTGGGTCTGAGTTCTTGCCAAGCTGCCGCCACCATCTGAATATGTTGCAAAGGCAGTGCTGGCCTGGCAACTGGTGACGCTCCACGCCCACCCCGATCCCCACTTCCACCCAAGTAACTGCAACCCTAGAGACAGATGCCTGGGCGGCAGCGGCTAAGTCTGACAGTTGGCCAGGCGGCCAAAGGATGGGAACTAGCAGCTCACCCCATCCTAGTTTCCACAGAGAACTGAGCCACCATGGCCCCTGCGCTGTTGGCGCAGGCCAAAAAGGAACTGACCCTGGGCTGGGCAGGCAGTGCACTTGGCGACCCTGAGGTCATCAGGTACCAGCCCCGCCAATCCCTGTCGGTGCCCAAGCTGCAGCTGCCACCTGCACGTGGGCAGCAACTGCCTGGCCACCCTCAGCATCGCGGATCCTGGGGCCAGATGCCTCAGTGGCAAAGCCAGATGACCGGCTCTGCAATCGATCAGTCAGCCCTATCTGCATCCAGGCAGAGTGCTCAGCATCTGGGTCAGGCTTCAGAGCAAGTGGAAAAGGAGCGGACCCTCAGGCCTGGCGGGCTGTGCTCTCTGCTGGCAACCCTGACGCCATCCAGCGGAGTTCTGCTTTCCCCCGCCAGCGCCTCAGCTGTTGCAGAAAACTGCAGAACTGCAAGTTGCACACGGGCAGAGAAGACAGAGCAACCCCCTGACCCTCAGTGCCCCTCACCCTATCTGCACACCTGCCACGCAGACCTGGGCGACCAAGTCAGGCAATCTGCACAGCAGCGGCACCAGGGTGGGAACCTGCTGCTTAATACCATGCCAGTTACCACGAAGAGCCCACCCCGGCAGCCCCTGTGTTGTTGGAGGAGACCAAATCAGAGCAGAGCCTCCAGTGGGCAGGTGATGCACATGACCCTGAGGACATCAGGTACCAGGCCTCCAGTCCCCGCTGGCATACGAGCCACTGCAAGTGACTGGACACCCCAGACCAGGCCCGTGCCCCCAGCAGCGCGGATCCTGAGCCCAGACGCCCAGGCAGCGAAGTCAGGCGATCGGCCCAGCCAGCAGCCGCTCAGTCTCATGCATGTGGATACAGATTGCTTAGTGCCAGGGCCCAGGATCCGGAGAGATGTCCAAGAGGAGCAGACCCTGAGGCCAGGTGGGCTGTGCACTCAGCGACCCTGAGGACATCCAAGGGAAGTTCCACCATCCCGCGCCATTGCCAGATCTGCAGCTGCAAACCGCGCAGTCGGGCACTGGCAGCGGCTAGGTCGGGTGGAGGAAGGAGCAGCCCCTGACTCTCCATGCCTTTTCCACTACCGGACACTAGCCACACAGACTCCAGGGCCAGAGCCTCAGCGTGAAGCCAGGCTATCTGCAAAGCCACTCCGGTGGCCTCTGAGTGCCCTCGCCAGCACCCGATCTCCCTCCGGAGGAGGAGCGGGGCGGCCGCAAGGCCACACAAGTCCTCCTCCTCAGGCCTGGCTGGCTGCCCGCCTAGGATCCTGGGGCCGCCCGGAGATGCCCAGGAGAACCCGCGAGCCTAGTGGCACCCGCCTGGAGCTGCAGCCCCACCTGTCGGCGCGCGCAGCCAGGGAGCGGCTTCCGGGAGCCGGGCGGCCACCGCGGTGCAGGCGCGCGCCCAACGGCTTTGCGAGGCTCACTGGGTCTGAGAGGTCGGAGGCTGCGAGTGTCGCTGCTGAAGGCTGTGGTGGACCCGGCTGGATCTCGGATTTTGGAGTACATCATAGACTTGGGATCGCAGACTGGGGGTTGGATCGCGGATTTGGGGTTGGATCGGGACTTGGGGTTGGATTTGGGGCTGGGTCGGCAGGGGCGGGTGGGGGGTGGTGAAAAGGTGACAGGGAGCTGCCCCCATTCAAGAGCCGGTCGGTGGTTGGGGGTCTGAGAAGAATTCACTACCATGAAGTTTTTCGGCTTCGGGAGCCGCAGGGGCCAGAGGGTCCTGGGCTCCATAGACCACGTCTACACCGGTTCCGGGTACCGAATCCGGGACTCCGAACTGCAGAAGATCCACAAGGCGGCTGTCAAGGGCGACGCCGCGGAAGTGGAGCGCTGCCTGGCACGCAGGAGCGGCGACCTGGATGCCCTGGACAAGCAGCACAGGTAGCGGGGAGCGGGGGCTCAGTCCGGGGTGGGAGGGGGTCCCCAGGCCCGGCTTCCCCGCAGCCCCTGGGACTGGGCCTTGGAGGGCGCCGGGCACCCTCTGAGGGGCGAAGCCAAGCGGACCCTCAGCTGTTTTCCATCCGACATAATTCTCTGGCTGGAGCAATTGGTGGAGAATTTGAGTGATTTAACTCACAAAGTTAAGCATATCCGGTGTTATTATTTTTAAGGAACACCTTTAAAACATGGTTTGTATACATTATAGGAGGTGCCTAATGAGAGAACTAATTCCCCTATCAAAAATACCATGAGTGATTTTCAGTAGGCAAAAAGTTCTCAGATAAAACTGTCCGTTTTACATCCGTATCCACCTGTGTAGGTAGCTTCTTTACTGAAGGTTCTTAGAGAGCAACTTGGAAGTGGGAGGTGGGTTCTGTGTTTTTGAATGGAAAGGAACATTTTTCTCAAAATGTGAGCTCTTTCTCTGTTTGTCAGTTTTACATAGACCGAATGAAAATACCAAGGTTTTAACATTTTTGTATGACACCTGCTGTCTTTCACTACTGTGAAGACATTTTTTTAAATCTCATAATGGAGTAAAAAAACACTTGCTCCTCTAGATAGCAAAATGTGCTATTAATTTCTACAATTAATTGTTTGCTAACAGCTGAAAAGACAGATGCATGGAACAGAATAGGAAACCCAGAATCATTGAAATTATGTAAGATATACGTAAGGATTGATGAGTAGGAAAGGATGAATTATTAATGAAAAAGTGCCTGTTGTTTGAAGAAAACTAATTAAATTTTATGTCACAAACATGAGTTCCTGATGGAATACAGACTGAAATGTTTACATGTGCAAATGAGTAAAGTACCAGAAGAAAAATACAAATGCTTATTTTACAGGTACATTTTATGTTGACAAACGCCTTCCTAAGAATGACCTCGTAAGCAGACATTCTGAAGGTTGATTTAGCAAACTAAAAATTAAAACTATGTTTCAGAAAAAAAGTTAACAAAATAAAAGAGAGCTTACTTGGAAAATATTTAATATATTATATATATTTTTTTCAGATGAAAATTTTTCAGATGAAAAATTATAGGGAATTCATTATATTCTTTTATTTTTTTTTTTTGAGTCAGAGTCTCGCTTCTTTGCCCAGGCTGGTGTCCAATGGCACAATCCTGGCTCACTGCAACCTCCACCTCCTGGATTCAAGCAATTCTCCTCCCTCAGCCTCCCAAGTAGCTGGGATTACAGGCAGGTGCCAGCAAGCCTGGCTAATTTTTGTATTTTTGGTAGAGAGGGGCTTTCACCATGTTGGCCAGGCTGGTCTCGAACTCCTGACCTCGAGTGATCTGCCTGCCTCGGCCTCCCAAAATGCTGGGATTACAGGTGTGAGCCACCACACCCAGCCTATATTGTTCATTATATATGATAAGATATAGATATTACTGATATGTATACCATATATATTCCAGATATAATATGTTATATATATCAGTTATATATATACATTAGATGAAAAGTTATAATACACATTCGATGAAAAGTACATCTTCATTTTACAGGAAATTCTTTCAAATCAAATCATCAAACACTGTAAAAGTGGGCAAAGTACCTTTCCCCAGATCTACAAGTTACTTATGTATATAGGAAAAAATCCTTCTCATTTCTGGTATAAGAATTTAAAAGAGGAATCAAACAGTTTTCTATCCACAATATTTGTGAGGATGTTTTATACTGCTACTTAAAAGTTTAAGTTGCTGATTACTTTTCAAATAGATAATTTGGTGGTAAGTACTACATTTAAAAAATGTGTATGCTCTTTACTCATCAATTCCATTATACTAAGATGCCCTTAGGAAATAAAGATACATGCACTTTAGTTTTCACGGAACTTATTTTAAAAAGAACCCAGTGAATGGATCCTATAAATAAATTTCAGTTGCATCCATAGGATGGAATAATATGTGACCATTGAAGGTGGCAATAGGTATAGAAGTAAGTTGATGTGTCAAGATGTATTTTGCTATAGCCAGCGAGGAAAAGAAATAGCTAAATTGTATATACGCAAACATACTATGGTCTTGTTTTAGCAAAAAAAAAAAAAAAAAAGTACCAAATATGATAAAATTTGTAATTTCTGAGCATTTGCTTTTTTTTTTTTTTTTTTTTTTTTGAGATGGAGTCTTGCTGTGTCACCCAGGCTGGAGTGCAGTGGCCCAATCTCGGCTCACTGCAAGCTCTGCCTCCCGGGTTCACGCCATTCTCCTGCCTCAGCCTCCCGAGTAGCTGGGAGTACCGGCGCCTGCCACCACACCCGACTAATTTTTTTTTTTTTAAATTTTGTTATTATTATACTTTAAGTTCTAGGGTACATGTGCATAACGTGCAGGTTTGTTACATATATATACTTGTGTCATGTTGCTCTGCTGCACCCATCAACTCGTCAGCACCCAGTTTTACTAGAGACTGGGTTTCACCGTGTTAGCCAGGATGGTCTCAATCTCCTGACCTCGTGATCCACCCTTCTCCGCCTCCCAAAGTGCTGGAATTACAGGCGTGAGCCACCGCGCCCTGCGAGTATTTGCATTTTAAGTAAAGTGTGTTTTTTTTTCCTTTTTCTTATCTGTGATTGCTGCAGTGAGCATGTACAAAACTTCTAGTAAAAGTTTAGTATTAATGGAATCATCCTTGGGAAGAGAGAAATATGAATCTTGCACTGATAAAAATAATTTCTTGCTTTCTACTTTTTATCATTATTGTGTGTAATGTTATCTTCTTTGAATGTTTAGCGTCTTCAGAAGTAAGAAGGGAATGTTTTTATCTGTGTTTCCAGATTTTATTATCTATATATTTTATTATGCACATGTTTTTCTTATATACTCATTCCATTTATTCAAACAATGGTAGATTAATCACTTCATTTTAATTGTATTCTTTAAAAATAAAAAATAACACATATAAATAATTACTATTGCAAAAATATTGCTTTATAGGAGTTTATTTAAAAATAGTGAACTCCCCAGCTATATTTATCCATTATTTCATTCCATTTATGCATCAAGCATAACCTGAGTACCTGTTATGTAGCAGACATACTCTACTATCTCTCAGGACCCTTGTATCCTTAAAAACTTCATGTTTACCTGCCCTGTCTGCACAAGCTGAGAGATTTACAATAGGAATATTGGGACTTCATCTCCTTGAAACTTTATCTCCCACCTTTCAAACAAAAGCATTTCTGAAGTTAGAAAATGGTAGAAGATAACTTTGAACTGCCCTTTCAAAAGTTTATCAGTTTTAAATCCTAATATTAATCATTGGAAAGTCTTATTTACATATATTCTGTAAGTATAAGAATTGAATAAAATAAGCCATACAAATTCATTTGACTCATGAGTTTCCTTTGACTTCAAGTTGTTTGAAAATCAAAGAATTAATTTGTTTAAAAAATGCATGATTGTTATTTCGGTGCTCTTTCCCCATAGTCCCTTTAAGAACTGAAATGTATTTCAGTTTCAGTTACATGCCTGGAACTGCCCTAGTGCTGAGTTACCATATTCTACTTAATGTAAGGTCTCATGGATCGTGTGATGCTCCACTAGTTTATATATCAATAAGATAATTTTTAAAATGCTACCAGTTAGAGTTATAATAAATCATGAATTATAAGTGGCATTCCAATGTCAGAGTTGTTAAAATGTGACCTACTCATTAAGCCATCCTGCAAAGTAGGTATAATTGTGTCATTCTACCTAATTAAAATGCTTTTGTTAAGTAGTAGTAATACTAACAATTATAATATCTGGCCGGGTGCAGTGACTCACACCTGTAATCCCAGAACTCTGGGAGGCTGAGGTGAGAAGATTGTTTGATGCCAGGAGTTTGAGACCAGCCTGGGTAACAAAGTGAGGTTCTTACTCTACATTTTTAAATAAATAGCTGGGCATGCTGGTGCACATCTGTTGTCCCAGCTACTCAGGAGACTGGGGATGGAGGATCACTTGAGCCCAGGAGTTCCAGGTATAGTTACATCATTGCACTCCAGCCTGGGCAAAAGAGTGAGACTTTGTCTCAAAAAACAAAAATCTTACAGTTATTGAGCTGTTGTAGGAACTATTCTAAATACTTCACATAGCTTCTCATTTAAGCATCACGATGGTGTCCTATGAGATAGCTACTATTGTCATCTTTATTGATGAAGAAGTTGAGGCACAGAAAGGCTAAGCAATAATTGGTAAGTGACAGCGTTTAAAGTAGGACTCAAGCCCTAGTTGAACTGAATCTACAGACTGAGCTCTTTCTATTCAAATAGGCTGCTGTTGTCATTGCACTTTCTTCAAAAAAATTAAGTATTTGTTTTGAAGGCAGAGGAAAAACATGCTATTCAATTTTTACAATGACATGAATGATGGTATGTTTTGAGATGTTGCACTACCGTTTCCTAAAAAGTCCTCTTGCTCTTGTAGAACTGCTCTACATTTGGCCTGTGCCAGTGGCCATGAGAAAGTGGTAACTCTCCTGATCAACAGAAAGTGCCAGATTGATATCTGTGACAAAGAAAACAGAACGCCCTTGATACAGGTATATTAGAGCCAACTCTTTTAGCCTGACATGGATTTGATTTACATATATAGAATTAAAATGAATTGATCTCATTTAAATATAACTAGTTGGTGAAACCTGTGGAATGTGTATTTTGAATTCTTAGAATTTACAGTCTGTTTCTTGGTCTAATACTGACAGGCTATCCATTGCCAGGAAGAGGCTTGTGCCGTTATTTTGCTGAAACATGGTGCCAATCCAAACCTTAAGGATATCTACGGCAACACTGCTCTCCATTATGCTGTGTACAGTGAGAGCACCTCACTGGCAGAAAAACTACTTTCCCATGGTGCAAATATTGAAGCACTGGACAAGGTATAGATCAATCAACTTTCTTTCAAAAATATTTGTTTTATCATTGACATAGGTAAGGGTCAATGATATTTTTTTTATATTTGGAAGCTCAACCATTCCCCGAATGCAAATGTAAATTAAGTTATTTTGAAATAATTGCACAAGATTTTGTTTTAAATATTGATACTTTTAAAGAAGCATTCAAGGGCACAGCTTTATAAAATGCGCTTTGGAAAATATTTGCAAATTTGTTAAAGGTAAAACCTTTTCAACTTTTTTTCTATGCAGGGTGTTTTTTTTTTTTTTTTTTTTTTTTTTTTTTTTTTTTTTTCTTAATTAGTGTAAAACAACACAGGAAAGAAAATATGCCCTGGAAATAGGCTTTATTTTAAAACTCAAACAAAACTAAAGCAACTTACAATAAATGGACATGTTGCTGCTGCTGCTCATTTTCTGAAAAACTGACGTATCATTTCTCAGGGAAAAATGGGAAGGGAAAAGGAGAGCAATCAGAAATATGCAGGTCACTTGGAAATCAGGTAACGAAGGAAAATGCGAGGAAGAGTTGTTGTTATTGTTGTTGTTTTTAGTTTGTTGTTCTTCTAGTTTATGTGTTGAGACAAGGTGCTCTTTAGCTTTGGGTCTAATAATTTTCGGTTTGAAAAAGAGAGTGAGTGAGTTGAAACTCGCCTAGAGATTAATTTTAGGAGGACTCTGAGGAAACCAGATTGGCAGTGAATATGTGGTGACGAAGTGAGAAAAACTTCAGCAGAAGCTGGAACAAATTATTAACTGACTTATTGCCCATCCTGGCAGAAACTGCCACTTAGATAAGAGTCTAAAGACTCCTCTCAAGTCTAGAATGTCTTGGTGGAAAAGTGGGAGATAAGGAGCTTATAAATAGCAAAATCAAGTGGGATTTTGAGTTTACTTGTCCCTGTTCTAGCCATACCCAGGAAAATTAACTGGAGTTTTAATAAATGACTCTATCTCTTACCCTTTTATCTTTTTGGTCACATCTCTGACTGATAAAGGGCATTAGCCATGTGGGTGAGAGATGTGACTGAAGTGATTGTCTGCTACACTAATTCTCAGAATTGGGCATTACAGTGACCTGAGGACATTTTGTTAAAAATCTACAACCATAGTCTTTCCCCTGAAGATTTTGATGTAATAGACCTAATAAGGCCTGAACATGTTTAAAAATGTTTACTTGAAGCTGGGCACAGTGGCATGTTCCTGTAGTTCCAGCTTGAGTCTAAGAGTTTGAATCCAGCTTGAGCAACATAGTGAGACTCTTGTCTCTAACAACAATTGTAGAAAAAGAAAAAAAAAACCCAATTAAAAAAACCTTCAAAGTTCGGATACACTCCTGATTAAGAATCCCAGAATAGATAAGTGCAATATATAAATTTCTGTATCTCAAAAATGTAAGAAATCTCTAGAAGACTTGGCATTTGATAGGTGCCACATCCTTCAAAGTTCTTCTGTTTGATGATATTACCCTGACTTATCTGTCTTTCTCTACATCTGTGACTGGGAAGTGAAAGGAAATACTATTGGCAACATCTCTCAGCTGACAGAATAACACCATTCCTTCCATCCACGAATCATTCACTACCATTCAGAGAGTCTTTAGAAATTTGCTTATGGGTAATCTTTCAATAAGTAGGGGCTGACCCTGTCAGGATTTGTTGTCTCTTAGTCACCATGCAGGTGATTATGTGTCAACAAATTTTCATTACAAGTTGGGCTTTCTCAATTAGAATAGTAGCAAATCCTAAACTCTTTTTTTTTAGTTGAAGTTGTATTATGAACTATCTCAGTATGTTTGTTAGTTGTATAGAGCTTTATCATAACCAAAATGGCAGTTTTAAACACTGAAATCCATGAAGTTAATAAGAATACAAATAGGAATTCTTTTAATAATTTAGTTTTAGCAGTCCTATGAACCAATGATCTATTTGGTTAACAATCTGGGAAAATTATATACAAACATATTTTAAATGAATAAATGTTAGAAAAATTCTTGAAGCAGGTATTATGAGTCTTTTTAGCAATTTTTATTATATACAAGCACCTCATATTTTGGTAAAACATATGATACTAGAGAAAGAAAATACTTTACATGCAAATACTTGGATTATACACAACCATTTCATAATGCATTTATAGTAAATATAAAAAAGCAAGGGCTATATTCTAATGTGGTACACAGATTTGTTTATTTGCCTCTATAAGTTGAATCAACATGTAAAATTTAGAAGACTTGTGTAGAAATCTGGACTTCAGGCTTATCCCAAAAAGTCAAATCTGGTGTCTCCTGAGTTTCTATCACTGTTTGGTCTGCTGTGCAGAGATTGCCCCTTTATAGAAGGCATGTATTCTCCAGTTTGCTATTGTGCCCACCTCAGTACTTCCCTTGCTCTGGTAACCTTCCTTTGTCCTTGTAAGTATTTGAGTTTACAACTCCTATGTTATAGTACATTTTGATGAAGATTTCAAGATTTTGAAGTCAGTGTGTAGATTTGTTTGTAATATATAGTCTATGGAGTATGTAAATTCCTCTATTATGGAGTTGAATTTTAGAATTTAGAAGTTTTTAAAACTCCTTTTCTTTATATATACCAGAAATAATTATCTGTCCATAAGAATGCCTAGAAGCCTTTTTAGGTTATTGCTGGTTATAGTTGGATAATTTATGAATATTGCAGATAATATATCTTTGTCCTCAGCACCCTCCTTTAAAAATGCAAGTGACTTACTGGTTTTATTATGCCAGAAATAATTCATATGGATCAGTATGAGAACTTTTATTGATAAGCCATTATGCTGTTATTTCAGATTTATATTTTGCCTAAAATGAAAAATAATTTTAAATAGCCATTTAAGTGGAAGCCAATAAAAATGGATTTAAAAAGTAGAGCTGCATTAGTGTCCTGGGATTACCATTATAATTGAGAATAGTATTTCTTACTGAGCTTTGGTTTTTCAAATATTTGTTCTTAAGTTTTTTAAACCTGTCTCTCTTACACAGAACATACTGAGCTTTCTAACAGTAAAGATAAAAATCTATTCTCTTGTATTAGGAAAAAAACCATGGACTATTTATAAGGCAAATAAGTGCATTTGAAGCCAATCTCTCTTAATTCAGAGTTCATTTCCATAGTGACCCCTTTGGAGCAGGAGTGCCTGACATTGGCGTCTGGCATCCTGACACCACTGATAGAAGTGAATCAAGCAAGTTTGTACCACCCAGAGGAATCCTCCACCTGTATTGGGAAGCTCTGGCAACTGTTTCTCTGAAACTCTTAATTCCTTAAATGTTAATATTTGCCACAAATAGTATTGTGAAATGGGGATTAGGTAAAATTCAAGAGAGTTCTTGATTATTGGATGTAAGATACAATTTTGTAATACTTCGCAAATGCAGAAGGTCATGGAGTCTTTCTCTTGGGGTATTATACTTCTGCTAAAGCAAATATTCTTTGGAATACAGTTTAAGAAACACTGCTTTAGAGATAATAATTTAGTTCATTAATTTATGTAAAAAACTTAAAATATTTGCTACTATGTCTTAGGGTTTTGGGGCTATAGAGACAAAAGATACAGCCCTTGCCCTCAAGAAGCTCTTGGTTTCAGAGGGAAACAATGAAATGATTACAATGTAGCATGCTAAGTGCTATGATCAAGGCAAGGATTCTTGGGACTGGTAAATGTTTACAGTGAATTTTGGCAATGACCACAGTTAATCTGGGGAGACAGAGGAGGGTTGTTTGCAAGGCAAAGAGCAGCACATCAGAAAGCGCAGAGGAGTGAGAAGGAGGGGACTGCTTTTCATTTACTTCCTTTCTATATTGTATGTTGAAGTTCAAAGAATCCTAGAGAAGATTTTCAGTTCAGTTCATAAATATGTAATTTTGTGAATTATTAATTTTTTCTGCTGTCTTATAGGACAATAATACCCCACTTCTATTCGCTATTATTTGCAAGAAAGAGAAAATGGTGGAATTTCTATTGAGAAACAAAGCAAGTGTACATGCCGTTGATAGTCTGAGACGGTACAGTAGTTCTTTTTTAAAAAATAAAAGCCTGCGTATTCTAGAGGGGTAATAGTCACTCAAGTCAGAAATATTAATAAGATTAGTGTAATTATTGGCATACAGTGAAAAATGTCACCACAAATAATCAGGTAGACCACAAATATTTAGACTGAGTCACATAAAGAACAGTATATAGTAGGATTAATCTTCTCTTATGAGATTTGTTATTTATAATCGGATGTTTTTGTTACTGTAATCTTTTATTAGCTAAAGGGTTTTGTATTAGTTTTATTAATTTTTTTTTTTGAGATACAGTCTAGCTCTGTTGCCAGGCTGGAGTGCAGTGGTGTGATCTTGGCTCACTGCAACCTCCACCTCCCAGGTTCAAGCGATTCTCCTGCCTCAGCCTCCCAAGTAGCTGGAACTTCAGGTGTGCGCCACCATGCCCAGCTAATTTTTGTATTTTTAGTAAAGATGGGATTTCACCATGTTGGCCAGGATGGTCTCGATCTCTTGAGCTCATGATCTGTTCTCCTTGACTTCCCAGAGTGCTGGGATTACGGGCAAGAGTCACTGCACCTGGCAGTTTTTTTAATTTTTAAAATGTGGACTTTTAGTTTATGACTACTTCTATTGTCATTATTATTATTGTTGTTGTTGTTGTTTTCAGCCCGCAGATAACTCTTATCTGACCCCTAGCTGATTACAATTACAATATATCAGAGTAGGAAAGCAATGGGGAAATCTTCATGTAAATCTTTGCCTACTTTAGATGACTGACCTCAGCACAGTTTCTTGGCCATCAAAGGACTATAAATTAGCAACTTGTATTATGTCACACGCCAGTGGGACAAGAGGCTTCCCTGCTGTCCATTTCTTTTAGCCTTGGTGATAATTTACAAAGATGAACGCTTGAGCACCCTAGATGCTTATAGACCCAAGCTAGTACATGCAAATGGTTATTACGTCTACACTGACAGATGGATATGAAATTGGTAAAGTGTCTCAAACTAACTGTTTATAAAAGTCTTTATTAAAGTTCTTGAGTGGAGTTATTTCTTTGTTATTTTAGAACGGCCCTCATGCTTGCTGTGCACTATGACTCACCAGGTATTGTCAACATCCTTCTTAAGCAAAATATTAATGTCTTCACTCAAGACATGTGTGGACGAGATGCAGAAGATTACGCTACTTCTCATCATTTGACAAAGTAAGTGTGTATGTCAAAAGACCAGTTGATACTAAATTGAAGTTTAAAATAATTGTAACTACTCTATCTTATACATTAGATAAGAGTTCATAGTTTGGTTCAGATGGTTTGAAATAGCAATGAGTTAGTCTACTTTTAGCCAGAAATCAAGCAGCAGTCTAGGTTAGTTCAAAGTAGAGTGCAAGATTTTTTCAGGATTTTTAACACCTTTATTCCCGGTGACCTCAGTGTTGTCCATTTTATTCTAAGTATAATCCCCATGCATGGGATAAAAAGAGCCACATCTTTGATTTCTTTTCCTTTCCTTTCTTTCTTTTTTTCTTTTTCTTTTTCTATTCTTCTTCTTCTTCTTCTTCTTATTATTATTATTATTATTATTATTATTATTTTGTAGAGACAAGGTCTCACTTTGTTGCCCTGGCTAATCTCTAACTCCTGAGCTCAAGTAATCCTCCTGCCTCGGCCTTTCAAAATGCTAGCCACCATGCCTGGCCTGACTTTTCTAATTAGTTATTGGGTCTTGAAATGTCCAATTTAGCAGAAAATCTTGTATTGTCCCCTCGGGCTGTCTCCTTTGTCTTCCTTCTTTGAATTTTCCAAGAAGCTAAGGGGTTCCCTAAGTTCAAGGAAGACAATCTTTCTTTACAAGTCAGAAGAACGGGAAAAAAGGCCGTTCTGATCATTCTGTTGTTTCCATGGACTCGCTTGCTGTTTTGCTGCCATTGTAACCCATCCTGCAATCTGATAATGACTGACCTTTGCCACCAGGTTGCCTTCACTGATGCAGACCCCCTAGTTTTCATGGTGATTCATATATAGAGTTCAAAGCTATGGTGTTTATTAGTTTATGTACTTATGGTCAGTCATTGTTCCCAGCACCCTGCTCTGCCAGCTAGGCCTCCTAGCTTTACCCACACAAATACTGAGAAAGTTGATGCTTGCCCTACACTAAAAATCTTATTTGGAGCCCACCTCTTAGCTAGTCTTAGCCTAGGCCTTCACGGTATGTTATCCTTTGAAAGCCATATTTGTCTTTTCTTTAACCGCTATTAGTTGGGATTGTTCTCCACAGTCAGGGATGTTCAAATAATGTTGCAGGGAGATCAGAGTTCCCTTTCCCTTTTGCTATCAGATCTGTACCTTGAGGCTTTTTATATCCTGTGCAGAAGCTTTGGTTAGATAGCAGAAGGTTCCATGTTATCTTTCCAGCAAGTAGTGGGATCAAACTTGCGGTTGGCCCCTCTAGCAATGTGTCTCTATAATCATGAAAATCTCTTGGGCTACTCGCAGCTCTTCCTCAAATTTTAAATATATTTTAAAATTCCACCTCACAGGAAGTCATTCAATAAAATTCTCAGAATCTAAAGTAAGTGAGTTGGATTTACCAGAGCTAAGCCTCATCCATGACTCATGAGTATTTGTGTATCAAACAGGCCTTTGTGCTTGTTTCCACAGCACATATTTTAAAATTGGATCAATACAGAGCAGATAAGCATGGCTGCTGCCTGGGGATGGCACACAGATTCAGAAAGCATTCCATATTTTGCATAGTCCCAGGAAGGTCATTTGACTGTTTGTTGAGTAGCTCCTAGGAAGCAGTGTGAGTGAAACCAAAACAGGAGACCCCCCCAATATTGAAATTGTGATTATCACTATGAAAATATTGATGTCCAGTGATCTCTGAAAGGATAACAGAGCTGAGTAATATTTAGGGGATGTTACATGTTGTTAGTACATGTCTTGGAAATGAAAAAATGTCCACTTGCCTTTCCTTCATGGAACCGAAAAACAATCACAGCAAGGTTCTGTCTTGTCTGTTAGTTGGAGAGGACCGGGGAGATCCAGCATCCTGGCATGGATCTGCTGGCTCAGAGTTTGAGGAGGTAGAGAAGGAGTGGTAGTTGTCCAAGCCAGGTTTTGACACCTATTAGTTTTCTGCCCTTGGTGTGATTGATGAACTCAGTGATGGGAGACAATTAGGTAATCCATTTTAATGAGAAAATATATATATATATATATATATATATATATATATATATATATATAAATTTTGCAGTAAGTTATGAATTAGGTAAGATTCCCTGAATTACAAGCCAGAATGAATACAACTAATAACCAAAATTAGCACTTAATAACATCTTCTGAAAACTGCAACATTTGAATATTAGAACTTATAGAAAAGCCTACACCAAGCTTTATTTGGGATTCCAAAATGGTTTCAGGAATCAAGTTCAAGAAGAAATTATTCCATTGCTTTACTATTTCTCTGAACATTTAAACATGTAATCTCATTACATCTTCCTAAGGTAGCAGAGTCCTTATTTTTTAGAAGAAACCATGGAACCTACGAGAAGCAACTTGTCTGAAAAGAAAATACCTATTGGTTACAGAGCAAGGATGTATTCTGAGTGCAGGACACTTTGCATGATGTCCAGCTAACTAGAGTTAATTTACTGAGCTGTTCTCCCTCCATTTATGAGTACTTCCCTTTCTTTTATTCTTTAATTATAAGCTTAATAAGCTTGTAAGGTTTAAAAATTTGAAGTGTATGGGATATTAAAATTCTGATATTAGGTCTGATATTGCCTTAAATGGTTTTAGAATTTAATATGTTTGGTAAATATTTTTTATTTCAGTGTTAAAATAACAACTTTATTTATTACTTTTGTATACATAGAATTAAACAACAAATTTTGGAACATAAAAAGAAGATACTTAAAAATGACAAACCAGGTAAGACTTCTGATAGTGAATTTCTTATTTCTCTTGGTGGTCCTGCTCTTGATAAGAAAATGAAAAGTAACATGTAAGATTAAGGTAGTGTTAATCAAAAAAGACCAGTTTAAAAATATGTGTAAATTGAATGTGTATATATGTATATACATATGTAAACTAATTTTTAAAATTTAACTAGTTTGAAATTCAGATTTATTTAAGAAGGTAGTTGTAGCTCATTTATAATCTCAAACATTATTGTCTTAAAAAGTCATTTATGATCCCTAAAATCCTATATAATGTTTTTGCATGAATAAGAAAAAAGATTTTTAACTTAGTATGTTGTATGTTTCCTCTGTAGTCACATTATAACCAATTGGACTTGTTATACAAATGGATCTTCTATTTCAGTTTTATAATAAATTGTTTATATTTAGTAAATAAAGAATTACAGTTGACCCATGAATAATGTAGGGGTGAGGGACTCTGATCCCTGTGCAGTTGAAAATCTGAGTATAACTTTTGATTACTTCACCTTAGCTACTAATAGCCCACTAGTGGCTGGAAGCCTTCCTGATAACATAAAACAGTTGATGAACACCTATTTTGTTTTTGCCGCATTATTATATTCTGTGTTCAGACAATAAAGTAAGCCAGAGAATTGAAGCTGTTAGAAAGAAAATCATCAGGAAAGATATATTGACTTTTCATAAAGCATCAGTAGATGCTGACAAAGGTCTTCATGATCTTCAGGTTGATTAGCCTGAGGTGGAAGAGGAGAGGTGGATCTTGCTGTGTCTGGGTTGCATAGGCAGAAGAAAATCTGCATATAAGTGAATCCCCGCTGTTCAAGGGCAAACTGTATTACATATTGATGTGTGTCACTAAGAAAGTAACTATCTTTAGAACCAGGAACTCAGCAATCCCTTTCTGGTACCGTAAATAAATGGCAATAAGAACTGTAGAACTGCCGGGCGCGGTGGCTCACGCCTGTAATCCCAGCACTTTGGGAGGCCGATGCGGGCGGATCACAAGGTCAGGAGATCGAGACCACGGTGAAACCCCGTCTCTACTAAAAATACAAAAAATTAGCCGGGCGCGGTGGCGGGCGCCTGTAGTCCCAGCTACTCAGGAGGCTGAGGCAGGAGAATGACATGAACCCGGGAGGCGGAGCTTGCAGTGAGCCGAGATCATGCCACTGCACTCCAGCCTGGGCTGCACTCCAGCCTGGGCAACAGAACGAGACTCCGTCTCAAAAAAAAAAAAAAGAAAAAGAAAAAAAGAACTGTGGAACTGAACCAGCGTGCACCCATACAAATAGGAGACTATTTTTTGAAGACAGCTACTGAGCACAGAAGACAGAAAAGCAATTCTTTCATGAGAAGTACAAAATATATTACATATTCCTACACAAGCAAAATGGTTTTATCTGTCATAGTTTACACACACACAGTTTACAAGCACATACACACACACGTTCACACGTGTACACACAAACACAAAGTTAGTCCTGCTAATTCTTAATGACCAAATCCAACTGTTCACAGGGAGCGGTGGATAACACATCCTACAGTTTGGATGCAATTCTTTCATCTTTTTGACTTGTTTTGTGATGAACTGCTTTTAATGGATGAACCATGTTTTCAGTTTTAGGAGAAAGAAAAAGATTAGAAGCAAGTAAACAGGACTCTATGATCAGTAGTAGGCTATTATAGTACATTCTCAATAGTACTATGTTTTTCTCCAGTTATACAATTTACTTGAATGATGCACAATTAATCAATTATTAGTATTATAGGAGATGGGGTCTCTCTATGTTGCCTTGGCTAGAATACCGTGTCTATTCATTGGTGCATTCATAGCTCACTGTAGCCTTGAACTCCTGGGCTCAAGCAGTCCTCCTACCTCATCCTCCTGAGTAGCTGGGACTACAGTTTTTTGTGGTTACATTTGGCCTGATACACAATTATTTATTTATTTATTTTTGATACACGGTTTCCTTCTGTTGCCGATGCTGGAGTGCAGTGGTGCCATCTTGGCTCACTGCAACTTCTGCTTCCTGGCCTTAAGTGATCCTTTCACCTTTTACCTTAGCCTCCCAAGTAGCTGGGACTACAGGCATGCACCACCACACTTGCCTAATTTCTTTTTAAGGTTCTTTGTTGTTGTTGTTTGTTTATTTGTTTAATAGATGAGGTCTCACTCTATTGCCCAGGCTGGTCTGGAACTTCTGGACTCAAGTGATCCTCCTGCCTCAGCCTCCCAAAATGCTGGGATTTACAAGTGTGAGCCACTGCACCTGGCCTGCACAATTATTATAAAAAGGAATTAAGCCCAGTTGAGTTGCAGAAAATTGACCACCTTTTCATTGTTTTCTAGAAATATTCATATTGTAGAACATATTGTCAATCACCCAAATTCTCTATTTTTTATTCAGTTAAAATAGGATTGCTGCTTGTTTCACATTATTTTCTGACATTATCATTTCATTTATTCCTTTTATGGCTTTATTCAATTGGATAGATATAGAAATATAAGACTCTCCAAGTTGAATATCAAGGGGAAAAAAAGAAAAGAAAAACAGATTAGGGAAAGCTACTCTGTGAAATAACCACCTGATTACAGTTACATATATCATATCAACTTCATAAAAGTCTTACACAATGCATTTGTGTCAAGGTTCCCCAAGACCAACCCCAGGTTTGGTGGTTCACCAGGACTCACAGGACTCAGCAAATAGTCATACTCAGATCTTTACTTGATTACAAGAAAGGGGACAAACAGAATTAGTAGAGGAAAAAGGTGTATGTGTCAAGTCTGGAGGAAACCAGACACAAGCTTCCAGGAGTTCTCTCCTGTGGAGTTCCCAGGATCTGCTTAATTCTCCCAGGCTCACATATTGACAACATTTGTGCAGTGATATCTAGCAGTACCAGAGTCTCATTAGAGACTAAGTACCCAAGTGTTTCTATGGAGGTTACTCTCCCTGACATGTACCCCAATTCCAGACTCCTAGAAGGAAAGCAGCTGTTCAGAGTAACCACACTGTTTCTATAAAGACTTTAGACACAGTGAGCCACTCTCCTTAGGGAATGGTGGAAACTTTCCCAATTCCAATTTCCTAAACACCAGTCAAGGGCCAGCCTTGTGTGCAGGCCTTTCTAAAGACGGCAGTCTCTTGCCTGCTCTATGAAATCTTTATTGCACAACACTTATAGCCCCAACTTAACTTTTGGTGTTGTTTTACATTTTCATTTTAATAACACATAATATTATAAGATAAGGTAAATTGGTAGTAATTTCTTTTGTATGATCCATCTTAAGTTGCAATGCTGGTTACTTTTTTGACTTTTGGTGACAAACAGGTATTTGTATATAAGTTACCATAACAGTGTTAGGTAATGATAATCTGTCCTTTTTATCTTATTAGCCTTTCAGTAAAATTGTGAAATTAAATAAGCATAATAAGTTCTGAGTTAAAATTAGAATAAAATTGTCTTTTTTTTGGATGACATGGATAATCTAGTTTTCATATTGTGCTAAATCCCTGTTTAGAAGTATGAAACGAGATAAAATATTCAATCATTTCAATCAATATCGTCTTGCCTAAGCATGCAATTAACTTATTTTATAAATTTTATATACTTCACTTTGAGAAATAATGACCACGTGTTGTTATTTTGATCTTCAATGATCTCTAATTTTTAGGGTCACCAAGTCTTGCTTAAATATATCATAATAAAAGGTTCAGTGAATATTTTTCATTTTTTATTATTGATTTTTTTTTGAGACACAGCTTTGCTCTTGCTACCCAGGCTGCCGTGCAATGACACAATCTCAGCTCGCTGCAACCTTGACTCCCAAGTTCAAGCAATTCTCCTGCCTCAGCCTCCCAATTACCTGGGACTACAGGCATGCACAACCATGCCTGGCTAATTTTTTGTATTTAGTAGAAATGGGATTTCACCATGTTGGTCAGGGTGGTCTTGAACTCCTGACCTTAAGTGATCCACCCACCTCAGCCTCCCAAAGTGCTGGGATTGCAGGCATGAGCCACTGACCCTGGCCATCGTTTTATTTATTTATTTATTTATTTATTTATTTTAATTTTTGTTCTGGAGATCCTGGGATGCATAGACAGTGAATAACTTTTTTATTTTTATTTTTTAATTTTTTTGAGATGGAGTCTCGGTCTGTCTTCCAGGATGGAGTGCAGTGGTGTGATCTCAGTTAACTGAAACCACCGCCTTCTAGGCTCAAGCGATTCTCCTGCCTCAGCCTCCCGAGTAGCTGAAATTACAGGTGCTTGCCATCATGCCCAGCTAATTTTTGTATTTTTAGTAGACACGAGGTTTGGCCATGTTGGTCAGACTGGTCTTGAACTCATTACCTCAAGCTGATCTTGAACTCATGACCTCAGGTGATCCCCCCACCTTTGCCACCCAAAGTGCTGAGATTACAGGCATAAGCCACTGAGCCCAGTTGTGAATATCTTTTTTAAATCAACAGCTTTATTTCTTAGAGCAGTTTTAGGTTCAGAGCAAAATTGAGAGGAAGGTACAGAGATTTCTCATATATTCCATGCCTCCCACGTGCATAGCCTCCCCCATGATTAGTATTTTCCACCAGAGTGGTACATTTGTTACAACTGATGAACTTACACTGACACATTATAATCACTCAAAGTTCATATTTACATCAGGCTTCACTCTTGATGCTGTACATTCTGTGAACCTGGACAACTGTATAATGATATGACATCTATCTATTACTGTAATATTATCGACAGAACAGTTTCACTACCCTAAAAATTCTCTATACTATGCCTGTTCATCTCTCATTTTCTCCCTAGCAACTCCTGGCAACCATTGATCTTTACTCTGTCTTCATAGTTTTATTATTTTCAGAAGAGTACAGTGGATATCTTTTTGAATAGTTAAAAAATTAGAGCTCCATGGTAATTGAACATAGTCATTTAAGATGTTCCTTGTCCTTTTTGTTTTCCTTTTGCTTCTTTATCACTGTAAAGAATGATATATGCTGATGAGATGTGCTTTACATACTCAGAAAACATGATTTGTATAGATATTTGGGACATAATAGAAAGGGGTGAGGGAAAGGACACCATGCCGTGCCACACGGCACAAACTGGAGTATCTTGCTCTATGATAGAGATAGACTCCCTCGCAATGGAAGGGGACAAGCACAACGGGTTGGACTTCATAAAAGTGGAATCACTAAGTCTGTCATACTTACCTTCGGTTGGAGTTCAGACCAGGCAGTGAATGCTATAGGTAAATACATGTGTTCCTCACTGATCCTCTTCCTTTGAGGGATGAGGTTGACAAGAGCCTGCATTATGATGACATGACTCATCTACAACTATATTCTGTCGTGAGGGATGGTAAGGGAGTTTTGCTTGATGTGAGGTGAAAAAGAATTTTTTTCTCCTACTTGGGAGAAGAGCAAGCATTGGAACATTCTAGTAGTAAAAGGGCATTGATAGTTTTCTTTCTATACATTTTTCACATGAGATAATACTGCCCAGCAGCCTGCCATACCTCCCCAGTGTTCCTTAAACTTCTCTCTGAATATGGATAAGCTCTTAAAGGAGTGATGTTTCCAGTGGTTCTTTCTGTGGGAGGTAAAATGGCAGGTGAATTTGGGCTTTGTTATACATAGGGCAGAACAAATAGCTACAACTAAGGAAACCACCCAGCACCTTCCCCAGAAGAGTATTAGCCAGAGTAACACACCGATCTCTCTTCAGCTCTTCTCCACTGGTGGCTGGAAGGTCTTTGCAAGGATTCCTGTTTCTGGTCTGATTCCTGTGTTTTGCTGGCTTCTGGTGATATAGGGTGTTTTATCCTAAACTGAACAGTTTGAACTGAAGAGCTAGAGAGGCTGTGTTGTGCTATAACAAAATAAGTGCAGTAGTTCCCCCTTAACTGTGGGAAATACATTCCAAGACTCCCAGTGGATGCATGGAACCGCGAATAGTACTGAATCACAAACTGTTTTTTCCTATGCATACCTATCTATGATAAAGTTTAATTTATAAATTAAATTAAATCTGATTGTGTCTGCCGATAGGGTGTGAGAATTGAATGGTGTCATCAGCAGGAATGATTTTTGCTTGTTGGGGAAAATCTCTCCACACATGTGGTCACAGAAGCCTTCTTTGTAGATGATTGTTGCTGTGGCGTGAGGGCAGAGAAAACCCTGTCAAGTATGTCTTTCCACACATATAGTGGATAACGGGTACTACTGAATACTCTGTTTTAACGGCCTCTCGTATTTTGGTCCAGAAATCATGGTCTTTGACACTGTTGACTCATCACACCTGTTCTGCTAACAATACCATTTTTGCTCAATCTCATAGGGTTTGGCTAAAATGACTTGTGTACTGCAGTTCACTTGTAGATACTACGTTTTTATAAATTTATTCTTCTTTTCATCTAATAAATACAAAGGGAAGAGTTCTTACTGCATTAATTACTTACCAATAGGTATAATTAATGTTAATTCTAGTAAAGTCCCAGGCACGCTCCCAAAGGAATGCTTTATAACATAGCATCAGTCTTATGCTTAAAAAAAAGAAAAAAAAGCCAAAACAAAACAAATACAACAACAACAAAAACAGCATCTGAAGCATACACAAAAGTGTGCCCAATTGTTTTATGATGGTAGAGTCTTACTATGTTTCCTGAGCTGGTCTCAAACTTCTGGGTTCCTCAAGTGATCCTCCTGCCTCATCCTCCCAAATACTTTAGAGTACAGGCCTGCAGTGCTGTGCATTCTTATGCTTTTAATATTCTGTATATTTATTATTGATTTAAAATGCATTTTTCCTTTTTCTTTAATAGATGCTGGAAGTTCTGATGAATCTGCAGTCAGGTAGGATTTAATAGATGTAAACATTTATGTTAACTAAGGAAATAGAGATGGAAGAAACTAATATCTGTTGAGTGTTGTATTCTGGGCTAGACATCCTGCTATGTTCTATGCATTTATCATCTCATAAAGGCATCACAACATCTGTGTTCCTATAACCTACTGTTCATTCAGTAAACAACTATGGATTAGAGCAGTTGATTGATTGCCTCATGATCCCATAGTTAACAAAGAAGCTGGCCCACAACTTGACCGTCAGCCTGCCTGCCTTCCAAATCCCTTCTCTTGCTCCTCAGCATAGATTGATAGACATCTGTGCAGCAATTGGATCAAGCTATAGGTCTGAATCAGTTTAATCAGATTCATTAATTCAATTAATGCCTAAATTAGTGAGAGTTTAAATACCTTAAACTCTCATTGAAGGTTATTGTTAGAATGTGGTTAGTCCAAGAGTTTGTCCTAATAAATTTGACAATTTCAGTGGTAACCGGTATCTTATTTTTACCATCAAAGGCTTTAGGGCAGAACTTACTTAGCTTTGGCCATAGGACTGGAAGTTTTACAAAAGTAAGTTTAGGCAAGTCTTAGAGAGAAATGATTTGACTTCCCAGTTTGGTTTTCCATTTAGGCCAGGAGTTCTGTTGACTTCCATAATACTTTTTAAAGTCTTGTTTCTTTTTCCATGACTTTTCTATAATCTTGTCTTGATTTTTAATGCTTTCCTCTCTGCTTTTTTTGTGTTTCTTTTGTTCTATTATTTTTTCAAATTCTGTTGGCTATGTACTCCCAGTTTTCCTATAGACAGAATCAAGAGGACATAGAATTACAGAATGTTAAGGAATCTTAGAATGAATTAAAATACCTCCTAGTATTTTTACCTGTGTTGAATATTCCGGTTAAGTGATTCTGTAGATAGAGAATGTGAGGCTCAAAGAGATTAGTGTGCTTTTTTTAGACATAGCAATTGGCAGAAATGAGATTTGAACTCATTTTAAAGCCCAGTAGAAACAGGAGTGAGTCTGGTGCACACAGTGGATAGAATGAGAATGGAATTAGCTGGTGAACCCAATGGAAGTAGGTAATAATGGAATGAGCAGGGGAAAGGCACGTTTGAAGAGAAACAACACTGGATTGTGTAGGAGTATGAAGTCTTCACTAAGAGATGAAAATATTGGGGTTTATGACAAGTTTGATAAAGATAAATTATAAAGATGAAAGACACAAGAAATTTGGGAATTATCTACAAAGGCACATTACAATAGAAGGTTCAAGGGAGCTCTAAAAAGTTTGCTGTTTTTTTTTTTTTTTTTTTTTTTAATCAAGGACCGACAAACTTGATGATTTTTACTGAAATATGCTAAAACATTTTGAGACACTGGGAGGAGTGTCTGCAGCAGACAGAAATGTGGTATCATCTGCTTCCATCCTGACTTACAGAGGGGTGGCTTCGAGCCCCTGGAGTACTAAGAGGCTGGAGACTGCTGAACTACATAGATATGTGGTACAGGGCAGGTGCCTCCTTACCTCTGCCTCTGTTCCCAATTCACTGATGTCCTTCCCATGTCCATGTAGGCTGGGTCAGGGGCATGATTGTCTGGCAAATCAGTCATGGAGTTCAGTTGGGTAGTTGGCAGTGTGTCTGTGCTGGGTGAAGGTGACGGAGACTCCAGTTGGCTTGCTTTTTAGGATGAGGGATATAGAGATTTGTTACTCCTGGTCATTTGAGGCCATCCTTTCCGGAATCTGTGCTTTCATAGACTGAAGAGTTGAAGATTGAAGACTTCTATGGAGCCCTGCAGTAGTGGATTCTGAAAGTGGGTGCCCATAGGAAGAAAGATATTTAGATAGTACTTACAGAAATAGAGGTACAACTACCAGGACTCTGTATTTCCTGCAGTCTCTCTCCATGGATGTCTGAGTGCCTATGAAAATTTTTAATGGCTTATTAGCTTATGTGGACCTGAATAAGGTAGTACCTATAGAGTGAAAATAATGGGATTTTATAATTATTAGTGTTTTAATCTTTCTGGGAAAAGTATTCTCAATAAGAATATACACCTTTGTTATTTGACTTTTGTACATTTAGCTTTCATACATTTCAAATATTGCAGGAGATTCCCTATACTGATTTAGGGCAAAGGAAAGCAATAGGACCTTCCTCAGTGGGTTCCATGCTGAGGAATCAAGACTGCCATTTTGAAGTGAAGCAGATTAGTCTCTTAAGGAGAGATAGATCAAGGAAAAGAGACAGTGGATCTTTCTACCTTGTTTTAAGTCGTCAGTTTTCTTCCAGTTTAGGTAACAACATTTATGTCATCCATTAATTGAATTTTAAGCTCAGCTTCAGGACAGATAATTTGTGCGTGTAAATTACTGTCAGGCTCTGCCAATATATTGACTGTCACTATTTGTTATAAAGCTCAAGGTCAGTTTTCATAGAATATTTTATAGATTTAGACAGATGGAGGCAGAAATAGGTAACTAAAATCTATTTTTAGAACAGAGGTCCTATTTTAATTTTATCAAGAATCATTATTTAATATATGGATCACCGACCTTTCCCCAGATTATGTCTTTTGTTTGAGGGGGAAGCTGGATATAAACTGGCAATTATAAAAATTGTAAAGAAATCAACTTGCCCATTTTCATTGTGCGTTTTTGGTCTCAAGCATTTTCCATGAACTGTGTGTGGATTCGTTGCCTACATCAGATGACGAAGACATGAGTGTTGCTGCTAAGGTAAAGTGGTGTCTTGTAAAATTAATTTTCTCACTCTGAATCTAGTTTTGCACAGTATTTACTTTTCAAATTTAGCAGTGGTTTACCTGTCATGGTTTTATGATGATAATGGAAAGTTGGTCAGAGAAAAACACACATGTGGCTAGCTGATTCAAAAAATTTGTTTATCTTTGGTAACTAACAAAAATTGACAAGTACTGTGACAGGGTGGGAGCTGTTAACTGGAAAATAAGTAGTGACAGGAAAGTTGCATTAGTAAATGCTTTCCCTGATAGAGGAAATATGAAATTTGGTTAAGGTTTATTTGGATAAATAGTAACACTTTGACTTTTTAGTCATACAAGTGTGACTTTCATACTATTTATGCCTCTATAAATCTTCAGTGTTCAAATGATTTGCAGTAATCATGGACCCCCTCTGGTACTTTTTGGTGGTGAAAATGTCCAGGACATAGCATAGAGCTTTTTCTTGGAAACTTATTATTTTGATATCATATAGTTTCTAGGGGAGATTGTTTCTCTACCTATATTATTCTGTAGTGAGACTAAAATAATATTAAAAATTGTAGAAAAATGGCTGAGTGTGGTGGTATACACCTGTGGTCCCTGCTGCTTGGGAGTTTGAAGCAGGAAGATTACTTGAGCCCAGGAGTTTGAGAACGGCCTGGGCAACATAACAAGGATGTATCTGATTTAAAAATATAAATTATGGAAATGTAGACATTTAAATTTATGTTCTCAAAATTTGTATCGCAAAGGGATTTTTGTGTGTTTTATGAGTTGTCCATGAAGAGTTTATATAAAACACTTCCTCTAATTGAATAACATATTTTGCTGCAAATAACCAGTTCTAGAAGCAGAGACTCTTAATACCAATATAGTAAGACTTTAACACCATAATTTTATCATCGTAGTTTATTGAAAATATTTACTTGGCCGGGTTCAGTGGCTCATGCCTGTAACCCCAGCACTTTGGGAGGCTGAGGTGCATAGATCACCTGAGTTCGGTAGATCACCTGAGGCCAGGAGTTCGAGATCAGCCTGGCCAGCGAGGTGAAACCCTGTCTCAAAAAAAAAAAAAAAAAACTCCACACACAGAAAAATTAGCCAGGCATGAAATACTATCACAGAAATACTTACATAAACTGGGAACATACCTGTGTTCCCAGCTGCTCAGGAGGCCAAGGGAGGAGAATCACTTGAACCCGGCAGGCAGAGGTTGCAGTGAACCAAGATCGCACCATTGCACTCCAGCCTGGGGGACAGAGCTAGACTACATCTGAAAAAATGAAATAAAATAATATAACGACTCAAAGTCCTTATACCACACTCTGAAATTTCAAATTTTGAAGTTTTGATATTTAGATGTTTAAATAATCATTGGAAGCTGCTGCATACCATAAGCTACTGGAGGTCAGTAAACACATTTGTGTCTCTCCTGGAGTGCCTAGAATACAGTCTTCCATGTAAGAAGCATTTTAATTGTTGTTTTTTGAGATGGGGTTTCACTCTGTCCCCCAGGTTGGAGGGCACTGGTGAGATGATGGCTCACTTTGATCTCTCTTTCCTGGACTCAGGTGATCCTCACACCTCAGCCATCCAAGTAGTTGAAATTATTGTCCTATGTCACATTAGACCTGTGTCACCATGCTTGGCTGACTTTTGAACAGGCAGGGTTTTGCCTTGTTGCCCAGGCTGGTCTTTAACCTTTGGGCTCAAGTGTTCTGCCCACCTCAGCCTCTCATAGTGCTGAGGTTACAGACAGGAGACATTCAGCCTTAATAGTTGTTTAGTCTGAATAAATAGACAAGTGAATTTTTATATAATAGAATGTTGTAAGTAATATATCTAATGTGTCTAATGATTAAATATTGTATTGAAAATATTGCTTACATTTGTATTATTTCTTAGTATTTAAAGGTGTATAAGTTTTGGTGTGTTATGTTGAGAAATTATGCCATAAATAAAAAGGAAATAAATTAGAAATAGGTCGTCAGCAGCAAAGAGGGTTACAATATATTTTCTAGTATCATTCAACTGGAATGTTAAAATTGTGATATTACATTAACATTTCTTAAATGTTTTATTAGCCTCAACTCATGTTCTAGTAAATATACCATTTCAAGCCATACATTACTCTTTAGTATTCTGGTGACCAAATCTTTTCCTGGGTGGAAATTTGATGAAAAGTTCCAGGTTTCCCTCTGTTGTAATAATGTTCTTTAAGGTAGTGGTAGATGACCATATTTAGCTACTTGAATGTCTTAGAGTAATAAACTCTATCACAGAAATACTTACATAAACTAATTGTAGCATAAATATTAATTAGCATTATTCGGGATATGAAAGACCAAAACACTCTATAATAGATCTATTTCTCCATGTATTTTATGGTACTTCATGTTGTTTCTTTTCTTTCTTGACTTAAGCTCATATTTCATTGACCAATTAGGCTTGTTTTTCATTTGTATCTCTGTTCTCACATTTTAAATAGAAACTTCTGGGGAGTCAGGGTCTTGCTCTGTTCCCCAGTCTGGACTGCAGTGGCATGATCTTGGTTCACTACAGTCTCCACCTCTCAGGCTCAAGTGATCCTCCCACATCAGCCTCCTGAGCAGCTGGGATACAGGCACAGACCATCATGCCTGACTCCTTTTTGTATTTCTGTGTAGAGATGTATTCCCATTATGTTGCCCAGGCTGGTCTCAAACTCCTGAACTCAAGCAATCCACTCACCTTGGCCTTGCAAAGAGCTGGGATTACAGATATGAGCCACCATGTCTGGGCAACATTGGGGTTTATTTAAAGGAATTGATTACGGCTGGGTGTGCTAGTGCACACTGGTTATCTCAACAGTTTGGGAGGCAGAAGTGGAAGGTTTGCTTGAGCCTAGGAGGTTGAGACCAGCCTGGGCAGTATAATGAGGCCTTGTCTCTACAAAAGTAACAATAAATACATTAGCCTGGCATGATGGTATGCACCTGTAGTTCCAGCTATCAGGAAGTTTAGGTGGGAAGATTGCCTGAGGTCAGGAGGTTGAGACCACAGTGAGTCATAATCATGCCACTGCATTCTAGCCCTGGGTTGACAGAATGAGACCCAGTTTCATAATAAGAGAATGATAAGAATCTCTTGATGCAACTCATTATAATTTTTTAAATGGAAACTAACTCTTGATATTTCCTTAGAAGTGTGTCCCCAAGTATGTGTCACAGCCTTTACCTGGACCTTCCCATGAAAAAGGCAATGGAATAGTCAGTGGAAAAGGAAAAGGAGAAGGTGAGAACTGGATTTTGTTTTAAAAGTCATTTAATGGAATGTTTCTTTTAGAATATGAGCACTAATATAGTCTACTAGCTAAAGAAAATGTCCTATTAACTATAATAAGTAAAGGAGAATTAAAATGGTGATAACCAAGGGTCAGCTATTGATTCTATTGGGAGCACCACTGAAGAAGCTGAGTTCTGAGTTACATTTTAAGATACTCTAAACACTGAGGTAAGTCAGGAGAGAAGGAGGAGGAAATGAATAAAAGAGAAAGAAAGAATGAAGAGGGCAGAGTGTACACGGAATAAATTTTAAAAAGCATATGCGGGTATATGTAATGGAAGGTGGCAAAGTCAAATTGATCTGTAGAAGAAGGAAGAAAAGGGTGTTAGAAATAGGAAAGAAGATAAAGTGAGCTTCCAGTACGAAAATGTGTCAGCGAATTAGAGTAACATTTTCCTACTCTTGCTGTCATCCTCACTACTGGGGAGGCATTAAGGATTGAAGTACTTTACCAGACAGACCTGGGTTTTATCTACCATAGATGAATATCACCATAAATGGTCAGCCATGTATGGCTATAATTTAGTTTTATAGAAAATGGTGTAAATTCATGGGATAGTATCCTATAGGCCAAATTAACATAGTTCAAAAGAATAGTGTTGGTGATTTATGGAGAAGACATTAAGTAGAGATGGTATTGCCTGATTAAAAGTTCATTAGAAACATTATGGCTTATAATGTAGTATTAAATCCAGGGACATAGTAGGGAAGAAATTGATGCTAGGCCAAACAGGGCAATTAGGGTAAACCAATATGCAAGCAAATCAGTGTAGAAAAGGGCATTCAAATTGTCGTGAATTAGTTGAGGAGCTTCTGGAAAGTGCACATTCTGATTCAGCAGGTATGGGATTCTGTATTTCTCATGAGTACTCAGGTGATGTTGGTGCTGGTCCCTGGACATAGCCCTGAATAACAAGGGAATAGCCTTCCTTTAGAGAAATCTGGAAAAAGAACTATTGGAGAGCAATTTTAAAAATAACAGAATCCAGGGAAAGCATTGATTCTTTTTATTTCTGAGCATGATTCTAGCCACAGGGGAAGGAGAATGAGATGAGAAGAGAGATTAAAGGTGTATACTACTCCTGAACACAGATGACAACAGTGGTCACAATGATCGATAAAAAGCAGCTAGGAAGGGAAGCATCAGGATGACAGATCTAAAAATCACTTTTTCAAAGGAAGAGGGATTGTGAAAGGACAAGGAGGGAGGAAAGAAAGATATTTGCTTGGTTCTTGGGAGTTAAAGCCAAGTAAACTTGAGATGAGTCACTTCCAGTTGCTTTGGCGTATGGCCAGTCTCACAAGAGAGGTTATTGCTGTGGAGAGTACTGGAGGCAGGAGGGAGTGCTAGACTTGGGGTAAACTCCACAGCTCATTTCACTTCATAACTGTCAGGCCTCAGAGAGAGAAGTTTCACTGACATGAGCGAATAAGATGTGATTAAGTTGCATATAGATGCTTTGGCTAATTTTTTTTGAGACAGCTAGTTATTTGATATGACAGCTGTTTCATAAATGTCCTTTACAATGTAAGATAATATAACAAACTTAGTTAATTTTAGATGCAATCATATTATAAAATTCATTCTGTGAATACCAAATTTCTCATTTTCAATAAATACTGCACTGATTTTGCAATATAAAAGTGTATTCATATCCAGCAAGTCTGTGGTATTTCAGTGTTTTCTTTTTTGATAAATATTTTGATATTTTTAACTGATTCTACATGGTTTATGTGATGGTTTTATGGACCGCCTTATGAGTAGATCAAAGAGCTGTAATTTAAGGCCAAACTAGGGGATAGGAGAAATGTAGGTGCTGCAGTAGCTCATGTGGTCATGGGAAAAATGAATATTTCATTTAGCTCTGATTTCATAAGTGTGTATAACAGCTGATCAACTTAGAACACTGTCTTTGATGAGAGGTGAATTGCACGTTCACCTGAACTGTCATCTCAACTGTGTATTTCCTCAGCGACAGGACATGGGGAATTTATCTGTGGTGTGCTGGCAGCAATGCCTCTGATGTGTTGAGTGAAAATACTCTGTACCTTCACCCTCAGCCTTGACATTGATACCCTCAGGTTTGATTTCCTCATCTGTTTAATGGTCTCTTTTCTCCTCATCAGCCCACGTGTTTACAGTGATATCCAGGCTTTTCTGTTTTAGGTACAGGCATTTGAAACATAATGTCACTATTGAAATGTAAACTGAGTATTAGGAATCCTATATTCCTATTTTCCTCATTATATTTCTGTCATGTTGCTGTCCTAGGCAAGGAAAAGAAGAAGCCAAGAAATACCCTCAAAACTTTAAGTAATTATATACAAACCTTTGGTCTATATTTAAGGCTTCACATGTGAATTCTGAAGGTATTCGTGCATTGAGGGAAGATCATCTCAGTTTAATGAAGGCAGTTTTTAATTTAATGTATATTCATTAAATTGCTTTTTGAACATTTTGTCTCTAGTACACAGAAACACACTATAATGTCATGGGTATTTGACCTTAATGTGTTCATGCACAAATTTAGTTATTCAAATATATTCTTATCCCTCAAGAATCTGTTCACAGGGAGTGGTGGATAACACATCCTACAGTTTGGATGCAATTCGAACTTTTTGACGTGTTTTGTGATGAACTGCTTTTAATGGATGAACCATGTTTTCAGGTTTAGGAGAAACAAAGAAAAAGATGAGAAGCAAGTAAAGAGGAACTCTATGATCAGTAGTAGACTATTATAGTACATTCTCAATAGTACTATGTTTTTCTCCAGTTATACAATTTACTTGAATGATGCACAATTAATCAATTATTATTTTTATAGGAGATGGGGTCTCTCTATGTTGCCTTGGCTAGAATACCGTGTCTATTCATTGGTGCATTCATAGCTCACTGTATCCTTGAACTCCTGGGCTCAAGCAGTCCTCCTATAGTAGCTGGGACTGCAATTTTGTGTGGTTATATCTGGCCTGATACACAATTATTTATTTATTTAGTTTCGATATAGGGTCACCCTCTGTTGCCGGTACTGGGGTACAGTGGTGCCATCTTGGCTCACTGCAACTTCTGCTTCTTGGCCTTAAGTGATCCTTTCACCTTTTACCTTAGCCTCCCAAGTAGCTGGGACTACAGGCAGGTACCACCACACTTGTCTAATTTTCTTTTGAAGGTGTTTTTGTTGTTGTTGTTTGTTTCTTTGTTTCTTTGTTTGTTTGTTTAATAGATGAGGTCTCACTCTATTGCCCAGGTGGGTCTGGAACTTCTGGGCTCAAGTGATCCTCCTGCCTCAGCCTCCCAAAATGCTGGGATTTACAAGTGTGAGCCACTGCACCTGGCCTGCACAATTATTATAAAAAGGAATTAAGCCCACTTCCGTTGCAGAAAATTGACCACCTTTTTGTTTTTTTCTAGAAACATTCATATTGTAGAACATATTGTCGATCACCCAGATTTTCTATTTTTTATTCAGTTAAAATAGGATTGCTGCTTGTTTCACATTATTTTCTGACATTATCGTTTCATTTATTCCTTTTATGGCTTTATTCAATTGGATAGATATAGAAATATAAGACTTTCCAAGTCAAATATCAAGGGAAAAAAAGAAAAGGAAAACAGATTAGGGAAAGCTATTCTGTGAAATAACCACCTGATTACAGTTACATATATCATATCAACTTCATAAAAATCTTACACAATGCATTTGTGTCAAGGTTCCCCAAGAGCACCCCCAGGTTTGGTGGTTCACTAGAAAGACTCACAGGACTCAGGAAATAGTCATACTCAGATCTTTACTTGATTACAAGAAAGGGGGCAAGCAGAATTAGTAGAGGAAAAAGGTGCACGTGTCAAGTCTGGAGGAAACCAGACACAAGCTTCCAGGAGTTCTCTCCTGTGGAGTTCCCAGGATCTGCTTAATTCTCCCAGGCTCACATTTTGACAACATTTGTGCAGTGATATCTAGCAGTACCAGAGTCTCATTAGAGACTAAGTACCCAAGTGTTTCTATGGAGGTTACTCTCCCTGACATGTACCCCAATTCCAGACTCCTAGAAGGAAAGCAGCTGTTCAGAGTAACCACACTGTTTCTATAAAGACTTTAGACACAGTGAACCACTCTCCTTAGGGAATGGTGGAAACCCTTCTAGGCTCAAATGATTCTCCTGCCTCAGCCTCCCAAGTAGCTGAAATTAGAGGTGCCCGCCATCATGCCCAGCTAATTTTTGTATTTTTAGTAGAAAAGAGGTTTTCCTATATTGGCCAGACTGGTCTTGAATTCATTTCCTCTGGCTGGTCTTGAACTCTTGACCTCATGTGATCCCCCACCTTTGCCTCCCAAAGTGCTGAGATTACAGGCATGAGCCACTGAGCCCAGTTGTGAATATCTTTTTATAATCAGTAACTTTATTTCTTAGAGCAGTTTTAGGTTCACAGCAAAATTGAGAGGAAGGAACTGAGATTTCTCATATATTCCGTGCCTCCCACATGCATAGCCTCCCCCATGATTAGTATTTTCCACCAGAGTGGTACATTTGTTATCACTGATGAACTTACATTGACAGATTATAATACATTCTAATCACTCAAAGTTCATAGTTTACATCAGGCTTCACTCTTGATGCTGTACATTCTGTGAACTTGGACAACTGTATAATGAATGATATGACATGTATCAATTACTGTAATATTATCGACAGAACAGTTTCACTACCCTAAAAGTTCTCTATACTATGCTTGTTCATCTCTCACTTTTACCCTAGCAACTCCTGGCAACCATTGATCTTTACTCTATATTCACAGTTTTATTATTTTCAGAAGAGTACAGTGGAGATCTTTTTGAATAGTTAAAAAATTAAAGCTCCATGGTAATTGAATGTAGTCATTTAAGATGTTCCTTGTCCTTTTTGTTTTCCTTTTGCTTCTTTATCACTGTAAGGAATGATATATGCTGATGAGATGTGCTTTACATACTCAGAAAACATGATTTGTATAGATGTTTGGGACATAATAGAAAGGGTTGAGGGAAAGGACACCATGCCGTGCCACACGGCACAAACTGGAGTATCTTGCTGTATGATGTGGGTCCAGATAGACTCTCTAGCAATGGAAGGGGACAAGCGCAAGGGGTTGGACTTTATAAAAGTGGAATCACTAAGTCTGTCATACTTACCTTCGGTTGGAGTTAAGACCAGGCAGTGAATGCTATAGGTAAATACATGTGTTCCTCACTGATCCTCTTCCTTTGAGGGATGAGGTTGACAACAGCCTGTAGTATGATGACATGACTCATCTACAACTAGATTCTGTCATGAGGGATGGTAAGGGAGTTTTGCTTGATGTGAGGTGAAAAAGAATTTTCTTCTCCTACTTGGGAGAAGAGCAAGCATTGGAATATTCTGGTAGTAAAAGGTCATTGATAGTTTTCTTTCTATATATTTTTCACATCAGATAATACTCCCAGCAGCCTGCCACACCTCCCCAGTGTTTCTTAAGCTTCTCTCTTAATGTGAATAAGCTCTTAAAGGAGTGATGTTTCCAGTGGTTCTTTCTGTGGGAGGTAAAATGGCAGGTGAATTTGGGCCTTGTTATACATAGGGCAGAACAAATAGCTACAACTAAGGAAACCACCCAGCACCTTCCCCAGAAGAGTATTAGCCAGAGTAACACACCGATCTCTCTTCAGCTCTTCTCCACTGGTGGCTGGAAGGTCTTTGCAAGGATTCCTGTTTCTGGTCTGATTCCTGTGTTTTGCTGGCTTCTGGTGATATAGGGTGTTTTATCCTAAACTGAACAGTTTGAACTGAAGAGCTAGAGAGGCTGTGTTGTGCTATAACAAAATAAGTGCCGTAGTTCCCTCTTAACTGTGGGAAGTACATTCCAAGACTCCCAGTGGATGCATGGAACCACGAATAGTACTGAATCACAAACTGGTTTTTCCTATACGTACATATGGATGACAAAGTTTAATTTATAAATTAAATTAAATCTGATTGTGTCTGCAGATAAGGTGTGAGAATTGAATGTTGTTATCAGCAGGAAAGATTTTTGCTTGTTGGGGGAAAATCTCTCCATGCTTTGTCACAGAAGCCTTCTTTGTAGATGATTGTTGCTGTGGCGTGAGGGCAGAGAAAACCCTGTCAAGTATGTCTTTCCACACATATAGTGGATAAGGGGTACTACTGTATACTCTGTTTTAACGGCCTCTCATATTTTGGTCCAGAAATCATGCTCTTTGACACTGTTGACTCATCACACCTGTTTTGCTAACAATACCATTTTTACTCCCTCTCATGGGGTGTGGCTGGGATGACTTGTGTACTGCAGGTTACATGTAGATACCAAATTTTATAAATTTATTCTTCTTTGCATCTAATAAATACAAAGGGGAGAGATCTTACTGCATTAATTACCTATCAATAGGTATAATTAATGTTAATTCTAATAAGGTCCCAGGCATGCTCCCAAAGGAATGCTTTATAACATAGCATCAGTCTTACGCTTTAAAAAAAGGAAACCAAAACAAAACAACAACAGCAAAAACAGCATCTAAAGCATACACATTAGTGTGCACATTTTTTCATGAAGGTAGAGTCTTACTATGTTTCCCTAGCTGGTCTCAAATCTCTGGGTTCCTCAAGTGATCCTCCTGCCTCATCCTCCCACATAGTTTAGAGTACAGGCATGCATTGTTGTGCACTCTTATCCTTTTAATATTCTGTACATTTATTATTGATTTAAAATGCATTTTTCCTTTTTCTTTAATAGATGTTGGAAGTTCTGATGAATCTGCAGTCAGGTAGGATTTAATAGATGTAAACATTTATGTTAACTAAGGAAATAGAGATGGAAGAAACTAATATCTGTTGAGCGTTGTATTCTGGGCTAGACATCCTACTATGTTCTGTGCATTTATCATCTCATAAAGCCATCACAACATCTGTGTTCCTATAACCTACTATTTATTCAGTAAACAACTATGGATTAGTGCAGTCGATTAATTGCCTCATGATCCCATAGTTAACAAAGTACCTGGCCCACAACTTGACCGTCAGCCTGCCTGCCTTCCAAATCCCTTCTCTTGCTCCTCAGCATAGATTGATAGACATCTGTGCAGCCATTGGATCAAGGTATAGGTCTGAATCAGTTTAATCAGATTCATTAATTCAATTAATGCCTAAATTAATGAGAGTTTAAATACCTTAAACTCTCATTGAAGGTTATTGTTAGAATGTGGTTAGTCCAAGAATCTGTCCTAATGAATTTTAAAATTTCCCTGGTAACCAGTATCTTATTTTTACCATCAAAGTCTTTAGGGCAGAACCTACTTAGCTTTGGCCGTAGGACTGGAAGTTTTACAAAAGTTGTTTTAAGTCATCACTATTCTTCCAGTTTAGGTAACAACATTTATGTCATCCATTAATTGAATTTTAAGCTCAGCTTCAGGACAGATAATTTGTGTGTGTAAATTACTGTCAGGCTCTGCCAATATATTGACTGTCACTATTTGTTATATAAAGCTCAAGGTCAGTTTTCATTGAATATTTTGTAGATTTAGACAGATGGAGGCAGAAATAGGTAACTAAAATCTCTTTTTAGAACAGAGGTCCTATTTTAATTTTATCAAGAATCATTATTTAATATATGGATCACTGACCTTTCCCCAGATTATGTCTTTTGTTTGAGGGGGAAGCTGGATATAAACTGGCAGTTATAAAAATTGTAAAGAAATCAACTTGCTCTTTTCATTGTGTGTTTTTGGTTTCAAGCATTTTCCATGAACTGCGTGTGGATTCATTGCCTACATTGGATGACAAAGACTTGAGTGTTGCTACTAAGGTAAAGTGGTGTCTTGTAAAATTAATTTTCTCACTCTGAATCTAGTTTTGCATAGTATTTACTTTTCAAGTTTAGCAGTGGTTTACCTGTCATTGTTTTATGGTGATAATGGAAAGTTGGTCAGAGAAAAACATACATATGGCTAGTTGATTCAAAAAATGTGTTTAACTTTGGTAACTAACAAAAATTGACAAGTACTGTGACCGGGTAGGAGCTTTGAACTGGAAAATAATAGTGATGGGAAAGTTGCATTAGTAAATGCTTCCCCAATAGAAGAAATATGAAATTTGGTTAAGGTTTATTTGGATAAATAGTAACACTTTGACTTTTAAATCATACAATTGTGACTTTCAGACTTTCATACTATTTATGCCTCTATAAATCTTCAGTGATCAAATGATTTGCAGTAATCATGGACCCCCTCTGGTACCTTTTAGTTGTGAAAATGTCCAGCACATAGCATAGAGCTTTTTCTTCTTGGAAACTTATTATTGTGTTATCATATAGTTTCTAGGAGAAACTGTTTCTCTACCTATATTATTGATCCTGTAGTGAGACTAAAATAATATTAAAAATTGTAGGAAAATTGCTGAGTGTGGTGGTGTGTACCTGTGTTCCCTCCTGCTTGGGAGTTTGAGGCAGGAAGATTGCTTGAGCCCAGGAGTTTGAGAACGGCCTGGGCAACATAACAAGACTGTATCTGATTTAAAAATATAAATTGTGTAATGTAGAAATTTAAATTTATGTTTTCAAGATTTGTATCGCAAAGGAATTTTTTTTTGTGTTTTATGAGATGTCCATGAAGAGTTTATATAAAACATTTCATCTAATTTCATCTAATTGAATAACATGTATTTTGCTGCAAATAACCAGTTCTAGAAGCAGAGACTCTTAATACCAATATAGTAAGACTTTAACATCATAATTTTATCATCATAGTTCTTAAAAAATATTTACTTGGCTGCGTTCAGTGGCTCATGCCTGCAATCTTAGCACTTTGGGAGGCTGAGGTGGGTAGATCACCTGAGGTCAGGAGTTCAAGATCAGCCTGGCCAACGTGGTGAAACCTTGTCTCTAAATAAAAACACACAGAAAAATTAGCCGGGCATGATGGCACATGCCTGTGCTCCCAGCTGCTCAGGAGGCTGAGGCAGGAGAATCACTTGAACCCGGCAGGCAGAGGTTGCAGTGAAACAAGATCACACCATTGCACTCCAGCCTGGCGCTTGACTACATCTTTAAAAAATAAAATAAAATAAGATAAAATAAAATAAAATAAAATAAAATAAAATAACCACTCAAAGTCCTTATAATCATTGGAAGCTCCTGCATACCATGAGCTACTGGACGTCAATGAACATACTTGTGTGTATCCTGGAGGGCCTAAAATACAGTCTTCTATGTAAGAAGCATTTTAATTATTGTTTTTTTTAGATGGGGTTTCATTCTGTCCGCCAGGCTGGAGGGCACTAGTGAGATCTTGGCTCACTTCGATCTCTCTTTCCTGGGCTCAGGTGATCCTCACACCTCAGTCATCCAAGTAGTTGAAATTATAGACCTATGTCATGATAGACCTGTGTCACCATGCTTGGCTGAGTTTTCAAGAGACAGGGTTTTGCCTTGTTGCCCAGGCTGGTCTTTAACCATTGGGTTCAAGTGTTCTGCCCGCCTCAGCCTCTCATAGTGCTGACGTTACGGATTGAGATGTTCAGCCTCAATATTTGTTTAGTCTGAATAAAGAGACAAGTGAATTTTTAAATAATAGAATGTTATATAGTAATATACCTAATGTATCTAATAATTGAATATTGTATTTAAAATATTGCTTACATTTGTGTTATTGTTAATATTTAAAGTTATGTAACTTTTGAAGTGTTATGTTGAGGAATTATGCCATAAATAACAAGGAAATAAATTAGAAATAGGTCATCAGTAGCAAAGAGGGTTACAATATATTTTCTAGTATGATTCAACTGGAATCTTAACATTGTGATTTTAGATTAACATTTCTTAAATGTTTTATTAGGCCCAACACATGTTCTATTAAATATACCATTTTAAGCTATACATTACCCTTTAGAGTTCTGGTGACAAATTCTTTTTCTGGGTGGAAAGTTGATGGAAAGTTCCTGGTTTCTCTCTGTTATAATAATTTTCTTTCAGGTAGTGGTAGATGACCATATTTAGCTAATTGAAAGTTTTAGAGTAATGAAGTCTATCACAGAAGTACTTACAAAAAACTTATTGGAGCATAAATATTAATTAGTATTATTAGGGATATGAAAGAACAAAAGGCTGTGTTACAGATTTCTTTCTCCAGGTACTTTATTGCACTTCATGTTGTTTCTTTTCTTTCTTCACTTAAGCTCATATTTCATTGACCAATTAGGCTTGTTTTTCATTTGTATCTCTCTTTACTCTCACATTTTAAATAGAAATTTTGGAGGAGTCAGGGTCTTGCTCTGTTTCCCAGGCTGGAGTGTAGTGGCATGATCTTGGCTCGCTACTGTCTCTAACTCTCAGGCTCAAGTGATCCTCCCACATCAGCCTCCTGAGCAGCTGGGATACAGGCACAGACCATCATGCCTGACTCCTTTATGTACTTTTGTGTAGAGATGTGTTCTCATTTTGTTGCCCTGGCTGGTCTCAAACTCCTGAACTCAAGCAATCCACCCACCTTGGCCTTGCAAAGGGCTGGGATTACAGGTGTGAGCCACCATGCCTGGGCAACATTGAGGTTTATTTAAAGGAATTGATTAGGGCTGTGTGTGCTGGTGCACACTGGTTATCTCAACAGTTTGGGAGGCAGAAGTGGAAGGTTTGCTTGAGCCTAGGAGGTTGAGACCAGCCTGGGCAGTATAATGAGGCCTTGTCTCTACAAAACTACCAATAAATACATTAGTCTGGCATGATGGTATGCACCTGTAGTTCCAGCTATCAGGAAGTTGAGGTGGGAATATTGCCTGAGGTCGGAGGGTTGAGACCACAGTGAGCCATAATGATGCCACTGCATTCTAGCCCTGTGTTGACAGAATGAGATCCAGTTTCATAAAAAGAGAATGATAAGAATCTCTTGATGTAACTCATTATAATTTTTTAAATGGAAACTAATTCTTGATATTTCCTTAGCAGTGTGTTCCCGAGAAATTGTCACAGCCTTTACCTGGACCTTCCCATGAAAAAGGCAACAGAATAGTCAATGGGAAAGGAGAAGGTGAGAAGTGTATTTTATTTAAAAAGTCATTTGATGGAATGTTTCTTTTAAAACATGAGCACTAATATAGTCTACTAGCTAAAGAAAATGTCCTATTAACTATAATAAGTAAAGGAGAAGTCAAATGGTGATAAATTGTGTCTCTAACCAAGGGTCAGCAATTGATTCTATTGGGAGCACCACTAAAGGAGCTGAGTGTGAGTTCCATTTTAAGATACTCTAAGACCTGAGGCAACTCAGGAGAGAGGGAAGAGGAAATGAATAAAGAGAAAGAAAGAATGAAGAGGGCAGAGTGTACATGTAATACATAAAAAAACATATGCGGGCGTATGTAATGGAGGTTAATAAAGTCAAATTGCTCTGTAGAGGAAGGAAGAACAGGGTGTTAGAAATAGGAAAGAAGATAAAGTGAGCTTCCAGTACGAAAATGTGTCAGCGAATTAGAGTAACATTTTCCTACTCTTGCTGTCATGCTCACTACTGGGGAGGCATTAAGGATTGAGGTACTTTACCACACAGACCTGTGGTTTATCTACCATAGATGAATATCACCATAAATGGTCAGCCATGAATGGCTATAATTTAGTTTTATAGAAAATGGTGTAAATTCATGGGATAGTATCGTATAGGCCAAATTAACATCGTTGAAATGAACAGTGTTGGGTGATTTATGGAGAAGAAATTAAGTAGAGATGGTATTGCCTGATTAAAAGTTCATTAGAAACATTATGGCTTATAATGTAGTATTAAATTCAGGGACATAGTAGGGAAGAAATTGACGCTAGGCCAAACAGGGCAATTAGGGTAAACCAATATGCAAGCACATCAGTGTAGAAAAGGGCATTCAAATTGTCGTGAATTAGTTGAGGAGCTTCTGGAAAGTGCACATTCTGATTCAGCAGGTATGGGATTCTGTATTTCTCATGAGTACTCAGGTGATGTTAGTGCTGGTCCCTGGACATAGCCCTGAATAGCAAGGGAATAGCCTTCCTTTAGAGAAATCTGGAAAAAGAACTATTGGAGAGCAATTTAAAAAATAACAGAATCCAGGGAAAGCATTAATTTCCTTTTATTTCTGAGCATGATTCTAGCCACAGGGGAAGGAGAATGAGATGAAAAGAGAGATTACAGGTGTATACTACTCCTGAACACAGATGACAACAGTGGTCGCAATGATCCATAAAAAGCAGCTAGGAAGGGAAGCATCAGGATGACAGATCTAAAAATCACTTTTTCAAAGGAAGAGGGATTGTGAAAGGACAAGGAGGGAGGAAAGAAAGACATTTGCTGTGTTCTTGGGAGTTAAAGCCAAGTAAACTTGAGATGAGTCACTTCCAGTTGCTTTGGCATATGGCCAGTCTCACAAGAGAGGTTATTACTGTGGAGAGTACTGGAGGCAGGAGGGAGTGCTAGACTTGGGGTAAACTGCAGCAGCTCATTTCATTTCATAACTGTCAGGCCTCAGAGAGAGAAGTTTCACTGACATGAGCGAATAAGATGTGATTAAATTGCATATAGATGCTTTGGCTAATTTTTTTTTTTGAGACAGCCAGTTATTTGATATGATAGCTGTTTTGTAAATGTCCTTTACAGTGTAAGATAATATACCAAACTTAGTTAATTTTAGATGCAATCATATTATACAATTCATTCTGCGAATACCAAATTTCTCATTTTCAATAAATACTGCACTGATTTTGCAATATAACAGTGTATTCATATCCAGGAAGTCTGTGGTATTTCAGTGTTTTCTTTTTTGATAAATATTTTGATATTGGAAACTGATTCTACATAGTTTATTTGATGTGTTTTATGGACCACCTTGTATGAGTGGATCCAGGAGCTCTAATTCAAGGCCAAACGAGGGGATAGGAGAAATGTAGGTGCTACAGTAGCCCATGTGGTCATGGGAAAAATGAATATTTCATTTAGCTGTGATTTCATAAGTGTGTATAACAGCTGATCAACTTAGAACACTGTCTTTGATGAGAGGTGAATTGCACGTTCACCTGAACTGTCATCTCAACTGTGTATTTCCTCAGCGACAGGACATGGGGAATTTATCTGTGGTGTGCTGGCAGCAATGCCTCTGATGTGTTGAGTGAAAATACTCTGTACCTTCACCCTCAGCCTTGACATTGATACTCTCAGGTTTGATTTCCTCATCTGTTTAATGGTCTCTTTACTCCTTATCAGCCCATGTGTTTACAGTGATATCCAGGCTTTTCTGTTTTAGGCATAGGCATTTGAAACATAATGTCACTATTGAAATGTAAACTGAGTATTAGGAATCCTATATTCCTATTTTCCTCATTATATTTCTGTCATGTTGCTGTCCTAGGCAAGGAAAAGAAGAAGCCAAGCAGTACCCTCAAAACTTTAAGTAATTATTTTTATAGTCAGGCATGAGAACTCAGCTTGATAGTAACACTGCCTGAATGTTTGGTTGGCCCTGTCATACTTACATATAATTGATGACATATCCCCTTTGCTTTGTAGGGCCTCCTGCACAACATCCTTCCTTGAAGGTAATTAATTATGCATATTTTTGAAGCACTAACTCCATGTTGTATAAAATATATATGATTTATGAATCATTTTCTTTTAAAACCCATTCAGCCTAGCACTAAAATGGAAGATCCTGCTGTGAAAGGGGCAGTACAAAGAAAGAAAGTACAGACCTTGAGAACAGGTATGTTATCAATACAAATGGAATGCTGGAAATAAGTACATTAAATGATGGAAGTGCTCACATTATTCTTACCGCTAATTCTATTTGCTTAAAATTGAATGGTAGGCATTGACATAAATGTTATTGTTTGTATTCATATTTGAATAAAAACAAATTTAGAAGCCATAAAAATATTTTTACAATGTAAACTTTGACTCAGATGTTTCTCTTTTAATATTTTGTATAGCATAAAGTTTTCAATATAAAATTTTTGTACTTGTCAGGGATTCAAAGCAGTGAAATTTGAGACTCTAAGATATTTCCAGTGAGTTTTGTGCTAGTTGGAGTTCTGATCTTTACCTAGAGGAAGGCTTTACTTATTAACGTGTCAGTTTCTGTGTTAACTTTAGAGGCTTGCTGCTAGTGTTATTACACTGATGATCTGAAGCCAATCAGATGTTCCAATGAGCAGACTGTGCATGTAGGTGTATGCATACTTGTGTGTATGTGTGAGTTTGTGACGTCTTTGATTATTAAAAATGAGGAAAGTAATGATTCATTTATAACTGGTAGACAGTCTTTTAAAAGGGTTATTTTGAGACTTTTTGGTGTTAAGGTTTTTAAAACATGATTGCATAGAGGCTACCGACATCATAAATTGGTTTTCATTTCAAAGCCCTTTTGAAATCTTTAACTATATTGTGATGCTCAGAAGTAATATGCAGAATGTTTTATTTGTGTCCTAAAATGGTACATGAGTGGTTCTACACTTTACATACTTTTCTGCCACCTTCTTTGGTGTATCATATTTTCCAGATGCATCCACATTGATATGATTATCTCTGGTTTAACTCATTTTACACTTTTCATTGTATTCCCTTTTTCCACTTTACCACTTTCAGTTAGACTCTCCTGTTGCTGATAAATGAAGAAAGAAAGAAAAATAGAAATAATGTCAGATTAAAAGGGCTTTTTAAAATCAGTTTGTATCTATTAATATTGACTATATAAAAGTTTAAAGCTGAAAAGTTCAGAATACAAGCATGCACCACCATATTTTATACATGCAGTTAGAACTATGACTCGTGAGCCTTTAGCCTATGAAGTTAGGACAATTCATTTCTCTGAGGAAGAATGCTGCACTGTTCTCAGAAAAGAAAATTGAAAATAGAAAGTGGCATTGTCTTATTTGACCTCGTGGACATCCTTGAATGAATCTGAAACTCCAGGGTCTCTCAGATCAAAATTCAGAAATAATGTTTTGATCAATATATATAGTTTATGTAAGTTCAGTTATCATGAACCCTTGATGGCCAACTGACCTTTCAAGTTTCACTTCTGCATTTTTTGCTCTTTTCCTTGACTTGTCTTAAAAGCTAAAATTCAACAGTTTTATTGATACAGAAACCGGGAATATAACTTTCAAAATATATTTCTGTCCTATCTCACAGCGTTGTGTACTCTTCAGATCTCGTGTGAACATAGACTTATTTTCATAATGGAAAAATTAGGTCTTTTGTTTGTGTTTTTGAGACAAAGTCTTGCTCTATCACCAAGGCTGGAGTGCAGTGGCTCAGTCTTGGCTCATTACAACCTCTGCCTCTTGGGTTCAAGCAATTCTCCTGCCTCAGCCCCTCGATTAGCTGCTATTTCATCCACGTGCTACCACACCCTGCTAATTTTTCTATTTTAGCAGAGATGGTGTTTCTCCATGTTGGCCAGGCTGCTCTCAAACTCCTGACCTCAGGTGATCTGCCCACCTCAGCTTTCCAATGTGCTGGGATTATAGGCGGGATCCACTGTGTTGGCTACAGATAAGATTGTTAAGGCTATTGTATTTTAGATAAATCTTTGGTCTATATTTAAGGCTTCACATGTGAATTCTGAAGGTATTCATGCGTTGAGGGAAGATCATCTTGGTTAAATGAAGGCAGTTTTTAATTTAATGTATACTCATTATAATGGTTTTGAAGTTTTTGTCTCTAGTACACAGAAACACACAATAATGTCATGTGTTTATTCTCAAACTTAGTTATTCAAATATTTTCTTATCACTGAAGAATCTTAATTATTAATAAATTTCTCATGGAAAACAACATATATAATAGAGATAGTTGAGTGATTCAAAGTAAATTGTAGTAAATCACAGAAGCTTAAAACAAGTTAAATAAACTTGTTTGAGTTAATAGCAATTACAGGACTTGTAAAATACATTAGACCATGAGGGAGTAGTGTGTTTGTGGGGTAGATGACAACATGGCACTGCTTCAGGGAAGAAAGAATTTTTACACTTTATTACAATTTGTATTACTATTTACATTCTAATAAATAAAAACATAATTTTCAGATATTTTAGATTATGTTTCTACTAGTTGAATCATCAATAGTAAGACTTCAAAGATTTGGGAAGTTGTGAGTTGATGATAAATGTCTATCACCATCAGTGATGAAAAATCAGACAGCAACTACAGACTTTGGACACACGAACTTCATAGTTAAAGAAAGGATTAATATTGGAGCTGTGTTACTATCAGGGAATTATATTCTTCATTACCTGTGTGAGTAGCAGCTATTAGAGTAGGAAGAGAACAAAGAAGGGAAGGAAGCATAGAACATGTTATTCTCGATTCCCTTGGCAGGCTTCATGCTCCCATAGTTCTGACTTTTCAGAAGTCATTTTGTGGCCAAAAGTACTTTGTGTTTCCTCCCCTTCTGCAGCCTACACCCAAACAGAATGCTTCTTAGCAAGGCATTTGTATTCTTCCTTTAAGGAAAGCAACATACAAATAACCAAGAGAATAAGGAGAAAGAGTAATTTCATTGAGGTTAGTATGTAACATAAATTTGAGAGTGGGTACCATGATTATATTTAGAATTTGGGGCTGGATTGGAAAAATTGGGGGCTGCTGCAGACGTCTACAGATTTCCTACTCAAGCACAGTGTGGCTTTGATTTATTTTTACATCTCTAATTCTGCAATTATTAGTTACAACTGTATGCAACGTCACTAAAAATACCTTCCCAAACCAAATATTAAATAATGCCTATAGCTTTCTGTATTATAATGTTGATTTTCCCAATATTAATGGGAACCATCGAGCATTTGCCTTATGGTGTCTCCTCAGCTGTACTCACACGTTCCTTCACCTTGTCTTAATGGATAGTAATCCACTAGGAGTATGGGTGTTCAGAAGAGCTGTATCATTTAAAGATAACACAGGAGCATCAAATTTAGTTCTGCTAGAACACCAAGTCTATTGACTAACTGCGGCTAATATGGGGTCTACTTTACATACAAGTGAAATTCAGTGCTCTTAATCAGTCATATGATCATGTCAATAGCAATAAATTATGCAATATATTTTCACCCCTATAGTTTTAATTTCTTTTTCCCCTTATGTCTAGAATTAACATTTTGTTTTACAAAACATGATGATAGTCTTCTAGAGTAGTGATGACAAGTTATAAATCCAAAGTTTCTTAACTATGCAAATGACTTGTTTGCTTCTATTTTCTCATGAGCTTGGTAAATCCAGGAAGCAGAACTTTTAAAAGAAAATCCCCAAATGTGGCTGGGCGCCGTGGCTTGTGGGTGTAATTCCAGCACTTTGGGAGTCTGAGGCAGGCAGATAACCTGAGGTTGGGAGTTTGAGACCAGCCTGACCAACATAGAGAAACCCATCTCTACTAAAAACACAAAATTAGCTGGGCATGATGGCACATGCCTGTAATTCCAGCTACTTGGGAGGCTGAGGCAGGAGAATCTCTTGAACCTGGGAGGCAGAGGTTGCAGTGAGCTGAGATAGCACCACTGCACTCCAGCCTGGACAGCAAGAGTGAAACTCCATCTCAAACAACAACAACAACAACAACAACAACAACCACAAAACCCAAATGCATTTCCTGTGCACGGTAAAACTGAAACAGAAAAAGTGTAAAGTAAATAGAAGTAACTGAAAAAGTTTATGTAGATTAATTTACTTCTCATTTGATAAAGTTTGTAAAGTAATGAGCAGAGTGTATTGCTCCAGGGATCCAAGCATCTTAAAGGTATATAAGGATATCAGAAACTGACTTCTGGGTTGGGCACGGTGGCTCATGTCTGTAATCCCAGCACTTTGGGAGGCTGAAGCAGGTGGATCATTTGAGGTCAGGAGTTCAAGATGATCCTGGTCAAACAGGTAAAACCCCATCTCTAAAAAAAATACAAAAATTAGCAGGCGGTAGTGGCATGCACCTGTAATCTCAGCTACTTGGGAGGCTAAGGCAGGAGAACTGCTTGAACCTGGGAGGCCGGGTTGCAGTGAGCCAAGATCATTCCACTGCACTCCAGTCTGGGAGACAGAGTAAGACCTTGTCTCAAAAAAAAGAAGAAAAAAAGAAAACTGATTTCTGCCCAAATCTTCATCCATAGCCCGTTCCCCATCTGCCTTTTTCTCTGGAATTACTGAGCTGCTGGCAATGGCCCCCTCACCATTCCTCTTTTGCAGAGAAATACATACACTCTTGGAGGCTTCTCTCCCTCTCTCATTGCTTCCTGGCATGTGCTCACCCTTTCCTGCCCTCTGCCTCACTTAATCTGGCTAACCTCACTCTCTAAGTCGCAGCTCATGCATGATCTTTAGGAAAGCCATCGCTGACAGCTTTTGTTTTCCTTCCTTATACCCCAGTGCTTAACACATAGCAGGAACTCAATAACTAATTATTTAGTAAAGTTAAGACTGTTTATACAAAGATGATTCAAAAGATTGTCCTCTACAACCTAGCAGCAAAGGGGATCAACAAGTAAAGACATGATGTGCAGTTCAGGTGGTAAAGTGACACTGGAAAAATTGCCAAAGTACTAAGGGAGGCCCATGAAGCAGACACGTGTGTGTGGAGAAAGACAGCTAGAATGAAGGAAGACTTCACACAGCATTCTGAGCCTTTTTTCTTTTTCTTTTTCTGTTGTTGGAGGCAAGTTCTTACTCTATGCCCCAGGGTGGAGTGCAATGACGTGATCGAGACTCACTGCAACCTCAAACTCCTGGGCTCAAGGGATCTTCTCACCTGAACTTCTTGAGTAGCTGGGATTGCAGGCACATATCAACATACCTGTCTAATTTTTTGTAGAGTCAATGTTATCTATGGTTCCCAGGCTGGCCTTAAAACTCTTGGCCTTGAGCAATTCTCCCATTGTGGCCTTCCAAAGTGCTGGGATTACAGATGTGAGCTATTATGGCCAGCCTACATTCTGAGTCTTAAAAGATGAAAATAAATTTTTCAGAATAGTAGGGGAAAACATTTGTGATGTAAAAAATGGGGTGAACACTAATTAAGGTATAAACAATGACAATTTTGCAAATTATTAGTAACTGCCAACTCAATGAGTGTTTGTAAAAAGATACTGTTATGAATTATAGTAAAGTGTTACATTGTATATTTTGACTGCATTTCAAAATTTGTTTTGTTTGCAACAGCTTTGTTTATTTATATTGGGTGGAACAATTTGTAAGTGACCCTGAGATTTTGTATGGCTTCAACCTGGTGATACCTAGTGTCTCCCCAAGTGGTTTGTTGAAGTTTTGGATAATGAGAAGTATTTCTTAAAGAAGTAAATATTTCAGTAAACATTAAGCTTCATTTAAACTCTCAAAATATATAATACAAAGAAATTTTATTCTCTATTTTTATAAAGATTATAGTCTTTATCTAACTGTTCTTAGTTCATTTGAACTAAACCAATGAATTTGTCAACAGAACAAGCCTTACTAGTGGCTTCAGAGGAGGAGCAAGAAAGGCATGAAAGAAGCGAAAAGAAGCAACCACAGGTATATAAAAATTTAAGTTTCTTGTTTAACATTGTTTTCTTTTTTTTTTTTTGCTTTAGTAAGAAAGCATAGACCAAATGACATGACCTTTTAGAATATACCTTTAGAATCAAATGGATCATAATTTTATATTCAATTTTTAAAACATTTTAACCTGTTACAAAACCTAAGATATTCTTACTATCTCTAGTAATTCATAGTTGTCTTTACCCTTGGAATTGAGGCAAGAAATCTTCTTTTATTTTTATAACCTTACTCTTAATACAGAAGGTAACATGAAATATTGAGTCATATTACTAAGGAATAGAAATTATGAACAATTTAACCATGATGGCCATTGAGCTAAACTAGTGCTAAAGGAGTCATCATTGCCAGCGGTTCAAATGTTGCAGTTTTATATTGCTGGTCATCAGTGTCGAGTTTAAAGATGTATTCTGTTTTGTGGTCGCCAGTTGACTTCAGTGTCTGTGTTCAGGAAATGAATGGGGTCATAAAAGTCAACCCAGTTGCCTATTAAGAGAATCCTACCTTGCAGAATGGGACTTTTGGTGTCAGGGTACAAACGATAACTTTATTTCAACATAAATACATAGTAAATATTCCTACAATTTAAAAAATCCATCCACTATCACTAGTGGAACTTAAAATATATTAAAAGTGGATATAAGCAGAAAATCTATCTAGATACATAACACTATCATAGTATATCATTTGAATTGGAATTTAAAATTTTGCTTCTCTTTCTTAGTGGTGTTCAGTTTGGCTCTCAATAATTGAGTGTTTGCCTAGTCTCTAGTTAATCTTCAGAAATATATGTGCACTGTAGGGGCTCACTCTTTCTGGTATGCTGAGGTAAAATCTTTGTAAGAGAGGAATCTTTTATAATACTACCTATCTTTGAATTCATTTCTGGTAGATTTAACACATAATGAATTAAGTTCAGTCCAAACAAACACAGAGAGTTCAGCTTGCCAGTTCGTGTTTCTCTCCTATGTTAAGCCAAGGCAAATTATTTTTCACATTTTAGTTACAATTCCATCATATAAGAGTAGCGACACATAGATTAAGTATCAGTTAAATTTTAATTATTTTCTAACATTTCTTTGTTTGTACTTGATTAAAGCCAATTTTAAAACATGCACTCCAACAGAAAAGACAGTAACTGAGAAACAAAACAAGCAAATTTGTTTTCCATTTTGCACCTTCCAAAAAAAAGGTCTCAAGAACCAGAACTGGGTGAGAATTGTGATAACGGGAATCTATCTGTATATTCAGGACTTTCTTTAAGATTCATTACAAACAAGTTCAAGCTGAATATTGGTGAAAGTTTTGAAAACTCCAAAAGTATTGCTTGCCCTGAGGCAGAGCTTCTACATAGTAACTCTAAAGAGGGATGAACAAAAAAGGAGTGCCCTCTGATCTGATGAGTCATGTCCATGATTGTGAGGAGGAAGATGCATCTGGAGGGCCTAACTCTGTGGCATTCCAGGCAGCACCTGAACAGAGGAGGCCCATGGCAAATGTCTTTCATTCCATTCCCACTCCAGGTCCCTGAAATATACTTAGCAGTCATCTTCTAAGCTTCATTTAAATGAAAATAAATCAGACTATAAAAATGATAACAAACCAGACACATAGTTTGTTTCTAACACAGATGAAGAAAAAAATTTTAATGATACAGACACCAAAAAATTAAGGAACCTAGTAATTATGATTGAAATGAAAGATGATTAAGAGTTTGACATGCAAATAGCAAAAAATATAAACCCGAATATCACTCTTTGGAAATTAGACATTAGGTATTGGCCTCCGTCTAGAGATCCTGAAAGTCTTTTTGATTTGTGGTTTACCCACCCTAAAGAAATGAAGCATATGATTCAGATAGAAAGCTACAGTATTTCTGCTGCTGCAGATACTTCTAAAAACAGAAAACCAATATAATGCTTATTCCAGAAGCCACCATATGACAATCCCAGTGCTAACAACTACAAAAGCAGGAATCTTGAATTATCAAATGTGAGTTATTCTCTGCCACATAGTGAAAAAACATCAAAAATATAGCTAGGAGACTTACAGCAAGATATTCCAAGGTTTAAGAATGAGATGGGCATGTTACAAGCAGAATTCCTGGCTTTGGAGAAAGAGAAACTCCAACTTCAAAAAGACAGAGGTTTACTTGCTGCTTCTCTTTTTTCTCTTTATCAATTATTTGATGTAGTCAAATTTTCTATTCAAGAAAATCTCATGCGTACAGTTACAGCGGGGTTATCTAAATGTGTAATTATGTGTCAAAGTAGATTAGTTCTGCTATCTAAATAACGCTTCTGGAGAATGTTCTCATAATGTTTGTTCATTAATCAACCTAAGTCTCACTCTCAGTCTTCCAAGTGGCGTATGGGCTGGGAAACTAATTCAGCCGTATACCAAGAGACCTTCTGAACCAGATAAACATAAAGAAATTGCTAAAGAAATAAGCTCTAGATTCTAGATTCTTTTTTCTGTATTCATTTAGAGATGAGTTACATTTATTTATTAATAGAATGGGAATACAATGGGAGGGAAGCAATGACTGAGATGAGCCACAAAAACACATCTCGCCTTGAGAGTTGCAATGAATATTCCCAGCCAAATGAGTCTGTTTAATGTGTTTTCATGCATGCAAGTTTATCTGCTTAGCTCAAACTGTTTGAACTTATAGTCCCATCATGGTTATTTCAAATACTTTTGAAAACAGATATATACTTCCACATATTTTAAAAAATCACCAGTTTCCAATTTTTCTGCTGAATCAGACCTTATGTTGTTTAATAAAGTATAGTAAGTTTTGGCATGTATTATTTTGATCATATAAGAAGCATCATTTATCAGCCAAAAATTTAACCTTTGACTCTTTAGGAGGAAGTTGAGTTCTGTACATTGTGTTCTAAAGATAGAGATTTTCTTCTTTCAAAGTAAAAGCACATGAGGCTTTTTGCACCCTCTGAGGCATTAAATTGCTTTGCTCAAGTTAGACTTTTAATATATCTGACTAATTTGATAAATTGATCTTTTATGTAATTCAGCAATATAGAGTTGTATCATGTTATTTGGTGCCATGAAATGCTAGTGAATGCCACCTTAGGAGATGTGGATGAAACATTTAATAGGTCTTGGTTGGTTTGACTCCCATTATCAGTAGATAATGGGGCTAAAGTTGATAACTGGACCATATACATTCCACCTATCACCTTTTGTGGTAATTGAATGTGAAATCTGGGAAGCATCGCATTTTCCAGAATTCTGCACTAGAAACTCAGCAGTTTCACTCTGCTTCTTGTGTTGTGGCAAACTTTGGTTCCCATCCTTCAGGGAGCACATTTACTTTTTTGATATCCCAGGATTCAAATGGAAAAAAGAAAAAGAGAGAGAGAGATAAAAGGCAGTGGGGAAAAGAATAGCTTAGTGCAGAAAAGGGAAACTTCTTTACTGTTCCTGAAGCCCCACAAGGTCACATCCTCTTCATCTGGCTATTTCATGTAACATCCAGGTGGTAAAGACAGAAGACATATGTTACGCCTGTTTCTTTTTATTTCTCTGTTTCTGCCAGTCAGATAGCATAAAAATTTATATCAGGCAGCAAAGAGTGGATGGGAATAAAAGCACAAAATGGAGAAGAGTCCTTTTTGAAATTTTGTAAAATTCTTCTGTTCACTCAAACAGAAATAAGCAGACTCGGCAAAAATTTCAATGGTAAAATGATGAGTACCTTATAATTATAATCATTATGTACAATGATAAAATTAAAGTAAACACAAAATACTTCTATGATAAAAATGACATTTAACCTGAATCAAGTGAAAAAATCAGGGAAAAAGTTCTTTTTATTGAATAAAATAATAACAATTATTATTCATATTACTTTTATTAAAGGTCAAAGAAGGAAATAATACAAACAAAAGTGAAAAAATACCAGTATCAGAAAATCTATGTGATCGCACAGCTGCTGCTGACAGATTACCCCAACAAAGAAAGACTGGGGAAATGCATCCTCAGCAGTTTCCCAAGAAGCTGAAGGAAGAGCGTGATAGGTAAGCCTAGAGCACGGATTTTTTTTTCTTTTTCTTTTTCTTTTTTTGATGGAGTTTCTCTCTTCTTTCCCAAGCTGGAGTACAATGGTGTGATCTCGGCTCACTGCAACCTCTGCTTCCCGAGTTCAAGCAATTCTGCTGCCTCAGCCTCCCTAGTAGCTGGGATTACAGGCATGTGCCTCCATGCCTGGCTAATTTTTTGTATTTTTAGTAGAAATGGGGTTTCACCCTGTTAGCCAGGCTGGTCTCGAACTCCTGACCTCAGATGTTCTGCCCACTTCGGCCTCCCAAAATGCTGGGTTTACAGGAGTGAGCCACCCTGCCTGGCTGCCTATAGCAGTATTTAACAGGAGGTAATTGTCATTGTGCTATACACTAATGCAAATTTGGACTAATCTTCCTTATGAATAACAAGTTTTATATTTTTACCAGGGATATTTAGTCCTGCCTGGTAATCAGAAAAATGCAAATTAACATAAAATAAGATATATTTTTAAAAGTCATGCTGATATTTAAAAAGTAATTACCAATGTTGGCGTATGTGAGGAAAAACGCATTCTCGTACACCGTTGGTATATGAAATTGGTAAATTATTTCCGAAGAGCAACTTAGTGCTTTGTATCAAAAATTCAAATAACCCGACATCCCTTTAACTCAACAACTCCATTTCTGGGACTAGATTTCACGGGAAAACATAACTTGTGTAAACATACACACACTTATTAAGGATATTAATTATATATTACACATAATGAACAATAGGTTAATAAATATGTAAAATCTATGTAATAACAAGGTGAATTGAAAGTACTTAGAAAGTAATATAAAAAATATGGGGTAACAGATGTTAGACTCTTTAGCCTAGTTTTGGCTGACAGTCATCTGCAGATATAGTTTGTGTGAGGGACAGCTAAAGGTTCCATCTTACTCTGTCAATCATTTGGAGAGGTACCTGCAATATTTCATAAAGATGAAACTTTATTTCTAGTGAACTTAGACACTTGTCAATAAATAGTAACTTTAAAAATGTAGTTGATCGTAAACAATCTTTTCTAATAATGGAGTAATTATGATTGTGTGATTTAAAAAGGTAATTTTGAACATGTAACTTTACTGAATAATCTCCAGTATCCTTTTTTATAATATATACTAGAGTGACTAGTAACAGAAACTATAGCGGAATATCCTTTCCTTACTACTTTTCAAGTATATGCATTCTTTGGAAGATGTTGAAGTGAGAAATTAAATATCTGAGAGCTGCAAAGGAAAAATAATCCAGAACATGGAAGTTTTATTAGGATGATAAACAACATCTGCAGAGATGAGCTCTTTATTTTTTAACAAAATGCATTTTAAGAGAAATGTCTTTATCTGCAGATGCACCTTCAAACAGGAAAATGAAGAAAAAATAAATGTTAATATGCTGTACAAAAAAAATAGAGAAGAATTAGACAGGAAAGAGAAACAACATAAGAAAGAAGCTGAAGCAAAACAACCTGAACCGACTGTTCAGTCACTAGAGATGAAACCAAAAACTGCAAGAAGTACTCCAAATCAGGTAAATCAATCTTTGGTAAAAATTCTATATTTTAAGCATTATTTATCAATTTTACTTATAATATCCACTTGATTTAATATATACTATAATAGGTCTAAAATCAGAAATGTTATCTCACTTTTAAAAATGAATGATGACACTTACAGGTACAATTATTAATATTTATTATAAGTCTTGGCATCCACATAGGATATTATTTTATTACCAAGTGCTTTTGCAAACAATAACATGCCATAATGTATACTTAGTGATAACCTATTGATAAAAATGTTGTTCCCAGGAAAATTGTTCCTTGTACTTCCCTATTTCATATTGATTACTGTACCTAAAATAAAATAAAGAAGAAACAGAAATTATTGCAATCACAAATAATCTCATGATATCCTAAGAAGAGCTCTATAAATTTTATCTTATTTTACCATTGGTGTTTTAAAATAAAAGTTTTATTTTGTATTGATATAATTACACCACAGAAGTAACTGTGATCTGTTGGAGAACTAGAAATAGACTCACAAGTCCTGGGGAAAATCCTGTAGCTTGCTTATATTTTTAACCTTTCTTTTTCAAAATTATAGTAACTAGAGGAGTTCATCAATGAATGTATATAGGAGTGACTAGTATAATGTCTAGATTTATGATTTAGTAAATGTAATTCTTATAACTGACTATAGAAGTGTTAAAAGAGTCAAATTGCAATAGAATATTATCTGGGAAACAGAACTGTAATAACTTTGGGAAATTTTATCTGTCCAAATACGTGTGAACTAAGGTTCTTATTATAGGGTGGTGTAAGGGTTAGATATCAAAGTGTAAATGCATTATTTGATATATTTTAATTTAGTCAAATTTGTTAATGCTTTAATTTATGCTTTTGGGTTTGTTGTAATTCAGGCAAAGGCTTTTCCAATTCTGATATTCTTACAAATTCTCTGGTGTGCATGTGTGCGTGTGTGTGTGTTTACTTTTATGAACTCGTTGACTTTAAATAAATTTCTGAACTTTTTGGAATTTATGCTCTACAAGGTTCAAAGTTTTGCTTCAACTTTTTCTCCTGTTGGATATCCACTGACAGTAAACTTTTTAGTGTACGGATGTGCAGGTTATTCTTCAGCTTCAGAGGTAATCACGATATGTTATTTTATGGAGTACTAGCTAAAACTTTCTTTTATTTTATTTAGGATTTTCATACTCATGAAGAAACGGAAGATCTGATGGATGAAAATTGCATTTTGAAGACAGATATTGCTATACTCAGGCAGGAAATACTCACAATGAAAAATGACAACTTGGAAAAAGAAAATGAATATCTTAAGGACATTAAAATTGTTAAAGAAAGAAATGCTGCCCTTGAAAAGAGTATAAAACTCAATGAGGAAATAACAAAAACAGCATTCCAGGATCAACAAGAGCTGAAAGATCTCAAAGCTGAGAATAAAAGGCTCAATTCCGAACTGCTGAAGAAAAAAGAAAGCAACACAGAAAGAAACCTAAAACTTACTTTACAGAACACACAAGACATTTCTGTGCAAGAAAAAATGAGTTCTGATATCTCCGAAGTTGAAGATAAGAATGAGTTTCTCACTGAACAACTTTCTAAAACGCAAATTAAATTCAATACCTTAAAAGATAAGTTCCCTAAGACAAGAGATACTCTCAGAACAAAGCCATTGGATTTAGAAACTCTACAAAACGACCTAAGCCAAACCCAGCAGCAAATAAAGGAAATGAAAGAGATGTATCAAAATGCAGAAGGTAAAGTGAGTAATTCCACTGGAGAGTGGAACTGTGTGGAAGAAAGGATATGTCAACTCCAGCGTGAAAATCTGTGTCTTGAACAGCAACTAGATGATGATCATCAGAAAGAGGATCATAAAGAGAGAGTAATTAATATCCAAAGAGGTTCTATTGAGAGTGGAAAGAAAGACCTCCTCCTCGAAGAGAAAAATAAGAAGCTAATGAATGACTATGATCATTTAAAAGAAAGTCTCTTTCGATATGGGAGAGAGAAAGCAGAAAGAGTAGTAAGTATCAAGGAAGAGAAATATTTTCAAACTTCTAGAAAGAAAATGTAAACATTTGGTTCTGGATACATGTTGAACCTAGTTGAATATAAAAACCAATAGATGAAAAGTGTGTTTACCATATTGTATAATTCCATTTACGTGAAGCATCCAAAAAAGAGAAACGTATAGGGACATAAAGTAGATTACTGTTTGCGAGGGGCTGGGGCTGGAAGCTGGTAATGACCGCTAAAGGGCGTGAGGGATCTTGCAGTGATGGAAATGCTCTAAAGTTGGATTGTAGAGATGGCTGCACAACTTAGTAAATGTACTAAAACTCGTTTAACTTAAGTTAAAACAGATGTAGTATGTAAATGATATTTCAACAAAGCTGTTTTAATAAGAAAACATAAAAGGCAAAATGTGTTTACTCCATCAGCTTAGAAACACACCTTGTTTCTAGGAAATAAAAGGTAGAGGTGAGAGATTATTTACTTTGAGAAAAGACATTGTGTCACCTGCAAAATTGTATTAGGCACAGAGTCATATTTTCAGGTAGATAGTCCTGTACTGGTTAAATAATAATTTTAATGTCTTTATGTTGCCACATGTTAAGACCATGTTGAAGGTATAAATGGAAATGTTTACACCTGAAATGAGTCTTTTCAAATTACAATTTAATTAAGTGATTTTCTTTGACACTTAATTCTAGATTTCCCAGATGAACTGAAGTGCATTGCTGTGTCTTGTCATACCTTGCTTTAAGTAGCTTTTAATATATTTTAGTTGCTATAGCTTTGTTATTATTCATATTAACAAATCTGAAAATATGTCAAATTACATATTTTTGTGACCACATAATGTTTTAAGGGCACCTACTTGTTATAAAATCATAATTTAGGATAAACGTGGTAAATTTTAGCAAAACCGTATTTGGTTTAGTCTTCCCACTGGAATTTATAGTTATAAATTTATAGTTATAAATAATAAAAATATAATAATATTTTTATTAATAATTAACTCATAATTTTTATTTCAAAGCTCAATGACTATCATTTGAATATAACTTTGTCCAGTACAAAGATACTATAGCTGCCTGTGATTTATGAGTTAGGCATTAGATCCCCATTTTCAAACGAAAGAGGGGTGGCAGGCTTCACATACAGTGGGAATGGAGTAATTACAGAGGGAGTTGTAGGAGCTTGAAGTCAGAGAGGGAGGTAGAGGCCTGTTTACCTAGGGCCTCAAAGGTCATTGGAATTTTACTTTTATTCTGAGATAGGAATCTGTTAGAAGGATTTGAACAGGTGATTAAATATGTTAGGAACTTTGAGGTTGAGTTGAGCTTCCAAGATGATTGAATGGTGGGATGAGTCTGTTGCGTAAGTAAGAATACGAATTAGGCAGGAAGATAACACATTCTGCATTCCTCACTGAATTCAGTAATAAATAAAAGTGTGTACATGTGATGAAAAGAAGGTGAATTAATGTGTGTGGTGATAATTTTCAAAGTAGGTACGTTAGAGTTCAATAGTATTAACATAATTTAATAATAAGGCAATTAATAAAATCAGTAACAAAATTATTTTATCGGGTGGTTGTGAGACAACTTCAACGAGAAGTAGCTGATTCCCTTAAAAAATTAACTATGTTAGAGTCTCCACTGGAAGGTACATCACGTTGTCACATTAATTTGGATGAGACACAGGCCTCAAAGAAGAAATTATTTCAAGTGAAAAGTCAAGTATGTATGAAATTTAACATGTCGACAGTTATTCTGCAGCTGATTGAATTATATAACATGTTTTAGGATACTAATTTTGGCAGAAGCTTTTGTGTTTTAATTATAATTAATTATTTCCATTTTACTATGTTTATAATGTACTTTTCTTTTATATTGTGACTTTCATTCTACCATTTTGAAAAACCATTGTATACCTTTTCTCTTGCAACACATGCCCTTGGAAAGGTTGAGAATTATATATCATTCCTCACAGAAAATTGACTTTTCTCCTGTTAAACAGTATTTTTAAGTAATTTTTGTGTTGCTCTGATGAGGCACGCCAGATTAAATCAGAGGAGAATGTTTAATGGAATGTTCCAGAAAATTATCTTATTTCTTCACTTTTGTGAATGAACACAGAATCTGTGTCTATTTATTTCACAGATTCTAGGTTAACTTGTACAGAAAGGCCACTATACTAGTCTTTGAAATGTACGTATTTTAGGTTTTTTACAAACCATTTGAAAAGTTAGGCATTTTCTTTATCTTTTATTTAAAATATACTATAAAACTGTAGAAATATTTAGATTTGATATAGTATGTACATCAAAAATTGAGAGTTGATAAAATTATCTTGGTCCTGCCATTGGATTTTAAAAACGGTTTCACTGATATAATTCACACATCAGATGGTTCAACAATTTAAAATGTGCAACTCAGTATTATTAGTATATTCACAGCATTTTCATCACCCTGAAAAGCAACCCCACATCTCCTAAGCATGAATGCAACCTTCCTCCGTGTCTCTTCACCTACCCCTGTTATAGGCAACCACCATCTACTTTTGTCTCCACAGGTTGGCCTGTTCTGTGTATTTCATATACATAGAGTTATACAATCTGTAGTCCTTTGTGACTGGCTTTTTCACTTAGCATAATATTTTCAGAATTCATGCACATTTTGGCACACACTGGTAGTTTATTTCTTCTTATAGTTAAATGATATTCTATTGCATGACTATACTGGTTTTCCATTCATTCATCAGTTGATGGATCTTTAGGTTAGTTTCCACTTTTTAGTGATTATGAAAAATGCTGCTGCAAACATTCACTTACAGGTTATTATGTGGACATGTGTTTTTATTTTCCTGCCATTGAACTTTATCCTCAGAGTTAATTGGGCAGATTTCAGCACTTGTCTTGCTCATGCTATCCTTTCTGCCTTTTCAGTTTCTGTTCATCTAGCCTCATTCATCAGACCTGGCAGACGATTTTTTGTTTCATGAATTTTTCTATGACTGTTCTGACTCTCATCGACCTTATGTGTTAGCAATTGTTGTCTAGTCTGTGCAGAAAAACTTAGTCCTTAATTTTACATGGCTTTTTTAAGGAAGATAATTTTGTCTCATTATAAATGTGCTTAATGGGGGAATAATATATAATATGTATGCCACCTATCCTTGCATAAATTGAAAACATTTTAGCTTAGAAGATTTTAGCATACAATGAAGTACTTTATACCACACCAATTATTTCTTCTTTGAGACTTTGACACAGTAAGGTTTATATTCTAAATGTATTTTTAGCAATTAAATATCAAATCTAAACCAATGAGTCTAATAGAAGAGAATCGTTCAAATCCATGTTTATGTTTTTCTCACTATGAAAAGGAATCTAAATTGGCCTTTTTTCACTCCGCAGCCAGAACTGTATTTCTGGACTGCTACCAGTTTGTCAGCTGAACAGTTCTGGCTGCAGCTTGTCTGAGGAACGATAGCACAGCCCCTCAATCTGAGTGCTCAGCAGACGGCTAGTGAAGGCAGCACCACAGCAACAGTTGCTCAGAGGGAACTGATTCAGGAACCTCGATTTGGCAATAGAGCCTAGAGTTTTCCAGCTCAGTGTCTTTAGCCTGTCTCTGCTGGTCATGTCAGTTACATACTATTCAATCCAGGAGGCGCTATTTACATTGTAGTACATACATAGTCATTGCCTACTGAGTCACACAGATAGAAAAGTCAGTTATAAATTTTATGCCCCCCATTTGCTGCAGCTCTCAGTGGTGAGAAGAATGATTGAGTGCAGCTATAGGAAACTAGTTCCATTGGCATGCCACCTGCCTAACATACACAATTTTGTTAAGATATACAGATAGAATTATTATACTAATAGCAAATATTTTATGTAGCTCATTATGTTCCACGTGCTCTTCTAAGGGCTTCATGTTAGTCCCCAGTTAAACACCTGGTTGGGGGAGGTGACTCATGCCAGTAATCCTAGCATTTTAGAAGGCTGAGGCAGGAGGATCGCTTGAGCCCAGGAGTTTGAGACCAGCCAGAGCAATATAGTGAGACCCTGTCTCAAAAAAAAAAAATTTAAACACTTACTGAGGCATACTGGTGCATGCCTGTAGTCCCAGCTACAATGGGAGGCTGTGGTAGGAGGGTCACTTGAACTTGGAATATTGGGACTGCAGTGAGTGGTGATCAAGCCTCTGCACTCCAGCCTGGGTAACAGAGCGAGACTGTCTCATAAGTAAAACGTTCTGTATAGATTCCCATAGAATTGAGTTAGACATCAGGCATAGAATTATTAGCCACTTGATGTCTGCCTTGAGTGTAAAACATGTAATAAGGGGCAGCTTTAAACCATTTCCATCAATAGCCTCTAACTTCTCAGGAAGGTTCTTATTTCATGAATTTCTAAGCAAGAGACTACCTGGATTAAGACATTTGGTGGATACCATTTTGAGATGAGGAATCTCAATTGGGAAGCAGGGAGACCTCTACTTGACTGGAGCTGCCAATGATATAGTTGAGTGTCCCCCTGAAAGAAACTTTAGAACAAGACTTTCATCATGCCACATCTCTATGGAAAAGGAAATTCTTTAAAAGAAAACAAAGGCAAACAATTGATAATCTGATTCTCATGGGAAAGTTTTCGTTATAAAAGAAAACAAGGACTGGGTGCCATGGTTCATGTCTGTAATCCCAACACTTTGGGAGGCTAAGGTGGGTGGGTTATCTGAGGTCAAGAGTTCAAAAACAGCCTGGCCAACATGGTGAAACCCTGTCTCTACTGAAAATACAAAAATCAGCCAGGTGTGGTGGTGTGCACCTGTAGTCCCAGCTGCTTGGGAGGCTGAGGCAGGAGAATCACTTGGACTCAGGAGGTGGAAGTTGCAGAAAGCCAAGATGGCACCACTGCACTCCAGCCTGGATGACACAGTGTGACTTCATATCAACAAAAAAATGAAAAACAAAGAAAAACAGTGTATACTGGTCCAAAAAAGAAGAAAGAAAGAAAAAAAGGACAAAGTATACTGGTCAGTATCGTCACAGTGAGATAGTCCCTCTTTGAGATTAGAAAATAACAGTATTCTCAAAGTAGCATCAATAAGAACCAATGTAAAATAGACAAGATTCACTATCTACAAAAGTCATCTGCACCAAGTAGCAACGTATGAGTGTGTGGTTGAGAATATGGTCAAAATATGTGTCCTAGAAGGAAGAGGCCTCAAGAGAAAGGTCAGAGCTGGAAATGTAGATTAGGGAATCTAGGTCAAAGTTTTGAGGTTTTTCAGAGTCCCGAGAGAATTTAAAAAGTGAAATAGCATCCGGGTGTGGTGTCTCATGCCTTTAATCGCAGCACTTTGGGAGGTCAAGGCAGGCAGATCATGATGTCAGGAGTTCAAGACCAGTCTAGCCAACATAGTGAAATCCCGTGTCTACTAAAAATACAAAAAATTAGCCAGGTATGGTAGCACATGCCTGTAATCCTAGCTACTTGGGAGGCTGAGGCAGGAGAATCACTTGAACCCAGGAGGTGGAGGCTGCAGTGAGCCGAGATCATGCCACTGCACTCCAGCCTGGGTGACAGTGGGAGAGTCCATCTCAAAACAAAAAACAAAAACTAAACAAAACAAAAACCAGAAAGGAGTAGAGCTGAACAACACAGGTTGCTGCATTTAGAAATGAAGTGGGGTCAGAGGAGCAGAGGGAGAATTTGGTCACCGCTCGCAGTTGCTGCTGAGTAAAGCGGAGTAAAGTCCTTGACGACCCTTGGAGTTTTTTATTGGAATTATTAAAAATCAGATTTCAGTATAAAAAACACAATAAGTGATGAAAAATAGATTTCTGGATGAGACCATGTGTCATAGAGTCCAATGGAAGGGGAGAAACAGGGTAATAGAAAAGCCACAAAAAGTAGACAAAGGTTGTGCTTTTGTTTATTATAGAAAAAATAAACTTTATTTAAAGAGAAGTGGTTAAGAGAAAGAGAAAAACTGAAACCTATGGGTGAATACTTAGAATGACAGTATTTGGCTCAGCCTGAAGACAGATGAGGATCAAAAATGTAACAGGAACTAGATAAGAGTTTTCTAAAAATCGTGTTAGTAAGACATAATTTAAGAAAACTTGGAATATCTTAAATATTAATGACAATGTTTCTAGAGTATCTTTAAAAACTAAATGTAAATATATAACTACTCCTTTTTTTTTTTTTTTTTTTTTTTACTAACCCTTAGTATTTTATGTTTAAAAACCCTCATTTGTAACAAAGATTTTTGGCAGTTTAAATTTCAGAAAAGATAATGATGAAAGTATGAATCATTTTTAGCAGTATTAAGAAAAATTATTATTTTTGAAATCTGCCCTTACTGGCATCGGGTTTATAAAATGCACTTTATACACCTGCCTAAATAAGTATTACTCATCCACTTATGAGAAATATATTTGAGATAAAAGAGAGTCTCTAGATTTTACAAAAATAATTTTAAACACTTTTTTTTAAGACTGAAGAAAAAAAGGAAGAATTAAGAAAACTTGTTGAGTTAATATCATCACTGGAATGTAATGTGAATCGAGTAAGAAAGAAAAATCATGAATTAGAACAAGAGGCAACTGGGTAAGGTTTTCCTATTGTAGAACATGTTAACCATTTATTAATTGATTTAACTCTAATTTTACTTGACTAAAACCTAGATACAAATTCATGTTATGTCTGTATTTTCATAATTAAACGAATTCTATTTTGAAATGTATTTTACAAGCTCACAACACAACTTTATAGGCATCTGCGTCGTGGGGGCAGGAGTCAGCTGAGCTGCTGGGGCAAGGTGAAAGTGTTTTGAATGCCAAAATATTATACTTATTTTATTTTTTTATTATTTTTTTTTGGTGGAGAACAGAGTCTGGCTCTGTCTCCCAGGCTGGAGTGTAAAGGCCCGATCTTGGCTCACTGTAACCTATGCCTCCAAGCAATTCTCCTGCCTCAGTCTCCTGAGTTGCTGGGATTACAGGTGTGTGTCACCATGCCTGGCTAATTTTTGTATTTTTAGTAGAGACAGGGTTTTTCCAAGTTGGTCAGGCTGGTCTCGAACTCCTGACCTCGTGATCTGCCCGCTGCAGCCTCCCAAAGTGATGTGAGCCACCGCGCCTGGCCACTTACTCTTTAATGATTTTGAAAACAATGACAAAGCCTTGGACAAATAATGTCAAGTACACTCTTCATTATCTAGCTTGAATTTTGATTTCTGAAGATATTTTTGCTGTCTGTGGTCATTTTTTCTTCCCTTTGTAGTATCCTCTGCTGCATTCAAATTCTTTAAAGACCTATTTGTGTCATTCTTTAACATCAAAATTTATCTTGATATGTAGCTTATATTTTGTTTCTGCTTCTTTCTTTTTCTTTTAGATATAAAACATATCGTGGAAGTTTACTCATTTTACACGGTACCTCCGTTGTATACATGAAGTATACATGTTATAAAACTTCTGTTTTACATAAATACATTTCATATATATAAATATATGTAAACCTTAAAGAAAAAGTAAAATGAGCATTCACGTTTTGATCACTTTTTTTTTTTTAATGGAATGTGTCTTTGAAGCCCTGAACACAGCTACTTCTCTATTTATTTACTGAGCACTTAAGTTTGTTTTTGATTCTAATCGACATTTTTCTAACATTGCCTTTCTCTACATGGTTTTGTATCTCTTTCATTTTGTTGACATCATGTCAGCAAAGATCTCTAGATCTCTTCTTCAAAGTCTGTAAATCATCCCACATCTCTCTGCCCCTTTCCCTTTTTCTAAAACGGCCTGGTTCCTTTTTCTCCTCAACTCAGATACTAAAGATGTTTTCTTCTCTTTTTCTACATTGAATGATCTCCTTGATGCTTTTTGTGTGTACTTTTTTCTCTTCTTATAGACTGCGGTCAATGGGTATCAAAATGTATTTTTGTGTCTTTTTCAAACATATGTGTTTTACTTTTTTATCTTGGTTACTCACATCTGGGTTATGGCTTATATTTAGTAATAGGTTATTTTACTTAGCATACCAACATGGATATGAATATTTTATTTACAAGAAGTGTAGTTAGGCCAGGTGTGGTGGCTCACACTTGTAATCCCAGCACTTTGGGAGGCCAAGGTGGGTAGATCATTAGAGGTCAGGAGTTCAAGACCAGTCTGACCAGTGAAACCCCATCTCTACTAAAAATTCAAAATGGACCAGGCGTGGTAGTACACGGCTGTGATCCCAGTTACTTGGGAGGCTGAGACAGGTGAATCACTTGAATCCAGGAGGCAGAGGTTGCAGTGAGCCGAGATCACACCATTTCAAGTCGCCCTGGGCGACAAGAGTGAAATTCCATCTCAAAACAAAACAAAACAAAATGTATGGTTATAATATCACTTTACCTGCCATATATGCCATAAATTATTCTTCATATTATTTATCTAAGATTGTAATTTCATATAGAATGCTTTCAAACTATGTTCAGTTGAAACTGAAAGGATCATAGCTTATAGATTTGTTTCTTTGATATGCCATAACATAACATCTTTTTAAACAATTATTAAATAGTTACTCTTAAAAATACTTGACTTACTAATTATGTACATTTTTGCAGATATAAGAAACTCCTGGAAAGGACAATAAATATGTTATATGTATTTGGAAATGAAGACTTTGGTTTCCATGGAGACTTAAAAACAGATAAACTGAAAATGGATATTCTGATTAAGAAGCTAAACCATAAGGTAATTTTTTTTTTAAAAAATTATTTTATCTTAAGGTCTAGATTACCTGAGCAAGGCATGCAGGTGTGTTACATAGGTAAACGTGTGCCATGCCATGGTGGTTTGCTGCACCTATCAATCCATCACCTAGATATTAAGCCCTGCAGGCATTAGCTATTGATCTTGATGCTCTCCCTCCTGACCCCAACAGGCCCCAGTGTTTGTTGTTTCCCTCCCCAAGTCCGTGTGTTCTCATTGTTCAGTTCCCACTTAAAAGTGAGAAGATGCAGTGTTTCGTTTTGTGTTCCTGCATTAGTTTGCAGAGGATAACAGCTTCAAGTTCATCCATTGTCCCTTCAAAGAGCATGACCTCATTCGTTTGTATGGCTCCATAGTATTCCATGGTGTATATATACCACATTTTCTTCATCCAGTCTATCGCTGATGGACATCTGGGTTGATTCCATGTCTTTACTGTTGTGAACGGTGCTGCAGTGAACATACAAATGCATGTATCTTTGTAATAGAGTAATTTACATTCCAACATACAGTAATTTTAAATCGGTTTTGGGATTAAAAATCACATAATTTGGGAAAATATTAATAATGAAAAAACACAAATTCTGCCAAAATATGTTGAGAAAATAGAGGATAAATATATCTTTTCAGATTTTAAGTGCATCAGGCTCTTAGTTAATCTTCCCCAGAACTGGGAACACCTAGAAGGGGAGAGATTGGGCTACATTAATGAGGGCCATTTCAATCTCTTGGCCCTGCAGCGGCCATTTCAAAATATGTCAAAAAATATATTTAGGGGTTAAATATTTTGATTTCCTTCAGCTTCTTCTCTCTGTGATGCTGGACCGGAATCGGGTTAGAAAGTGAGCCACATTATAAGAGTCAATAAAACCCATCTGATGAGATTTTATAGTTTGAAGTGTGTGATTCCCAGACCCTGTGGATAGAAATTGGAGCCAAAGAAAACAAGGTCTTATTCCTCAATATAAATCTCTCAGTGCTTTAAGCAGTGAAAGAAAGATTTTTCATTTAATTTTACTGAGTTGATACTAATGAAAAGAATAGTTTTCAAAACATAAATCCTTTTTTCTATAAAAAGGACATGCTGTTGATTCTCTTAGGCCTTGACCTCTGGCCAGTGATCTGAAACCAAGCAACATCTGTCTCCAGATCACTAGTACCAAAATCACTAGTACCAAATTAATTAGGGGTGGAGGATAACAGGTTTATTGAGAAATAATGAGCACACCATGCAATTCACTAATTATAATATACAATTCATTCACTTTCATATTTTGAGAGAGTTCTGCAGTCCTCGTTACAATCAATTTTAGAACATTTTCATCACCCTAAAAACAAACCCCACATTATTTAGCCATCTTCACTAGTTTCCCCTTCCTCCCTCAGCCCTAGGGAACCACCCACCTTCTTTGTATAGATTTGCCTATAAGCCTCTGAAATAAAAAGCAAGCGGTCTACAGTGACTGGCTTATTTCACTTAGCATAATTTTTCATGCTGCATCTGTGCTGTAGCAGGTATTGATGCAGAGTTTTTGCTCCTTAGTTCAGCTAAATCTGGGTTCTTCTGTCATGACCAGGAAAAATTAAGCACGAAGACACATTGAAGGGTGAGGAGGACAGAATTTATTAAGTGAAAGGAAAGTGCTCAGCAAAGAGAGGGGTCCTGCAAACAGGTTTCCACCTCACAATTGAATACCAGGAGCACATGAGCTGAAGTGGTCAGGCTCCTCCCCTGCATAAGGCGGGAATTCCTGGTGACTCCTCCCCATCCTGCCAGTGCTTGTAGGCCTCCAGTCCTCTGCCGGCATGTCCAGGCAAGACAAGTCCAGGTTCCCTTATCTGCACATAACATTGCAGAAATATCTATTCAAAATCTTTGCCCATTTTTTAAATTGGGTTATCTTGTTGTTTATGAATTGCAGACATTCTTTATATGTCCTATATATGTAAGTCCCTTATCAGATATATGCTTCTCAAATACTTTCTTCTACTCAGTGTCTTACCTTTTCACTTCTTGATACTGTCTTCTCAGGCACAGCAGTTTTCAATTTTGAAGTCCATTGAATCCATTTTTCCTTTGGAGTCATAGCTAAGAAAACACTGCGAAATGCAGTCACAAAGATTTATGCCAGGGTTTTCTTTTGAGGGTTTTATAGTTTTAGCTGTTACAGTTAACTGTTTTGAGTTAATTTTTAAATAAGATATCTGGTCCAGCTTTATTTATTTTTTGCATATGGATACCCAGTTTTCCCAGCACCATTTGTTGAAAAGACTATTCTTTTCCCATTCTGTTCTTTTGTTAACCTTGTATAAAATCAATTGACTGTAAATGTGCAAGTTTATTTTTAGATTATCAACTCTTAGCTTGTTTATGTCTATTCTTATGCCAAGGCCAAATCAAATTTAATGAGGAGTTTTTTTCCATCATATTGCATATTACCAGATGTCTTATGTCATAATAAAAATTAAATTTAGTGGAATATCTTTAACTTCACTTTTTGTGTCTCGAAGATGTCTCTGGCCAGCTTATACCTTACTTAGTCTAAGACATGATGGGGAGTCAGGCTTACAAGACACACTTGATTTCTTTTTTTCTCCATTCCAACCTTTAGTCTCTTTTCCATTGCTCCACTCTATAGTTATATTTGCGGAAAGTTTTGATCACAGGATATGCTGACATAGTCTAATATTTAGTGCATTATGTTTTGCTAATTCATTGTACTTCATAGAATCTTCCATAGCTGTCTACCATCCAGGAAGGAGAAGTTTAAGTCTGAGCTGCCAGCTTTCCTCAGTGGAAATCAAGTGAAGTCATCATCTTTCAGTTCGCAGATCCTCTTTCCACCTGGTAGCTGGTTCTCTCGGGTAGCACTGTGGCTAATACTTTTCTTGGTGCCAATCTTGCATTCTCAGAAACCACAGTTCCCTGTATTGACCTCCTTTTGCTGAAACAGAGATGCACAGCTCTGCTTTCTAGCTCAGTAGACGATTCTTGGAATATAAAGTTTAATTCATTCCAAGAAAAGGTCTTAAGAGTGCAGCACTTCAAAATCAGGTAATGTTCAGGCAGTTTATCAGAGACACATAGTAGATTAGTATTTTGACTTTTGAAATTTCAGAGTGTGCTATAGAGACACATTGTGGCATAACATAGAGATGGGATGGTCTTAACTCCTCCATACAAACAAGCTTGAAGTAAGGTGAAGGAGAAATTGCATTTGATGTCTTAGCACTCAAAGCGTGCTGTTTATTTTGCTTCTTTGAAGACTAAAAATCATTCCATAATGTTCTCCTTATTTCCTCACTGAGAAAAGGAAAATGAAAATTGAACACTAGATCGATTAATAAATACTCAAAGCTTCTTCTTTTAGGATTTTAGTTCATTGAAATCAGGTAAATGTCTGATTTTGGTTATGTAACCAAGTATTTCTAGTTGTTTCTCAAATCATATGTCTTCTTGCTTCCCAGTCTGGTCTCCTAACTTGAGGGGAAATTGTAAGGAGACACCCTGGCCTTGTTATCAGAGCTCATAATTGAAGGGGGTTTTAGGAAAAGTTCCTCCTCAGCAGCTTATGTCTCTCTCCTGGTTATCTGCTGCTTCTCAGTAATGTTTGCCATCAGTGAATAAATCTCAACATTTATTAGATCCTACTTTAAAGGAGACTCTTTTCTGCTACACAAGTTATGTTTCCTGTCCTTTATTTTTCTAACAATTACCCAGAGTTTTGTGACTTACAAGAAAAACATTTCGTTTGTTCATGAACCTGTGGTTTGGAAAAAGCTTGGCCAGGAGAGCTTGTCTCTGCTCCCCTCAGCTTCTCTAGGAACAGCTGATCATTTGGGGAAATGGAATCATCTGAAGCTTTGCTCACCCACGTGTTTGATGGCTGATACTGGCCATTGGCTGGAACCTTGGTTGGGGCAGGCAGCATGAACACTGACCCTGGCACTGCCAGGCTGTCTTTGTGGCCTGATCTCTCTCACAATCTCTGGGGGCTGAGTTCGAAGGGAAAGCAGTCTGAGATAGGGAAGCCACATGGCATCCCTTTTACTGCATTCTATTCATTAGAAGGAAGTCAATAATGTTGGCCCATATTCTGTTTTTAAATGGGATGAATATAGCCTCGCTTCTGTTCTAATTGACATATATATATATATATATATGTATATATATATATGTATATACACACACACACATAATTATGGCCATAGAGTGACATTTTCATACATGTACATAGTGTGTAATGATCAAGCTAACTAGCACATTTACTACTTCAGTCATTTTTCATTTCTTTGAATTATGAACATTCAAAATCTTCTGGCTTTTAAAAAACATACTATAAATCATAGCCATATTCACCCCACAATACCACAGAACACCGGAACTCATTCCTCTTATCTAACTGTAATTCTCTATCCATTAACCAGCCTCCCCTCTCCTACTTCTGTGAGCTTTTTTGTTGTTGTTAAGAGACAGGACTTTTCTAGTGTAGTCTGGGCTCTGGGCAACTGTAGTCATCCAGATTGGAGACAGTGGTTTGATCATAGTTCACTGTAGCCTCAAACTCTTGGGCTCACATGATCCTCACACCTCAGCCTCCTGAGCAGCTGGGATTATGGGCATGCAGCACTGCACCTGTCTGATTTTTGACTTTGTAGAGATGTCTCCCTATGTTGTCCAGGGTGCACTGGAACTTTTGGCCTCAAGTGATTTTCCTGCCTTGGTCTTTTAAAGTGCTAAGAAATAACAGGCATCAGCCATGTTACCCAGCCCTCAGTTTTTCTTCAGCTCCCACACATGAGTGACAATGTGCAGTATTTATCTGCACTTAACATAACATCCCTCAGACTGATCCACGTGGCCACAAATAACAGGGTTTAATTCCTTTATATGGTGAATAGTATTCCATTGTGTATGTGTACCACAGGATTTTGTCCATTCATTTGGTGGTGGACATATAGGTTGATTTGATACATTAGCTGTTGTGAATAGTGCTACAATAAACATGTGAGGACAGGTATCCTTGTGATCTATTGTTTTCTTTTCTGTTGCCTGAATACCCAGTAGTGGGGTTGCTGGGTCCCTGGGCAGTCCCATTATTAGATTTGTGAGAAAAACTCGTGTTGTTTTCTGTAGTGGCTGCACTAATTTACCTTCCCACCAACAGCATGTAAGAGTTTCCTGTTCTCTGGAGCCTCACCAGCATTTGTTATTTTTATATCTTTTCAATGATAGCAATGTATTCAAATTGAAGCAAGATTATATCACATTGTAGATTTGATTTATATTTCCCTGAGGATTAGTGATACTGAACATTTAAAAATTTATTTGTTGGCTATTTGTATTTCTTTTTTCTAAAAACAAGTATAGTTAGATATTTTGTTCGATTTTGAACTCAGATTTTTTTTTTTAACAGTCAAGTTGTTTGAGTTTCTTGTACATTTTACATATTAGTCCCTTATCAGATGAATAGTTGACAATATTTTCTCCCACTCTACAGGTTTTCTCTTCACTCAGTTGTTTGCTGGCCAGAAGCTCTTTAGCTCAATGTACTACCATTGGTCTATCATTTGTTTTTTCCTATGCTTCTGATTTCTTACCCATAAAAATCTTTGTGCAGACTAATGTCCTCAAGCATTTTCCCTATATTTACTTACAGTAGTTTGATAATTTGGGGCCTTACATTTCAGTCTTCAATTGATTATGAGTTTCTTTTTTATATGATGTTACAGAGGAAGCTAGTAGCATTCTTCCCCATATGGATATTTAGTTTTCCCAGTGCCATTCATTTGAAGAGACTGTCCTTTCCCCAATGTATGTTCTTGGCACCTTAGTCCAAAATCAGTTGGCTTTAAATATGTGGATTTATTTCTGGGTGCTGTATTCTATGGCCTTTACCCCAAGAATCATGACTTCTTAAAATGCAATTCAAATTGTCCTGAAACATTTGCAGTCTAAGGAAAGGCTTATGGCATTGAATCCTTATTTACAGGATTCATTATTTTGTGTCTTTTTGAAATACGGTCTTTGTCTGTCATCCAGGCAGAAGTGCAGTGGTGTGGTCATAATTCACTGCAGCCCTGAACTCTGGGTACAAGCCATCCTTTTGCCTCAGTCTCCCAACTAGCTGGCTCTACATGCATAAGCCACCATGCCCAGATAATTAAAAATAAGTATACACACACACACACACACACACACACACACACACACATATATATATATATATAGACATGGGAGTATCACTATTTTGCTCTTGCTGATCTCAAATTCCTGGCCTCCAGTGATCTTTCTGCCACAGCCTCCTAAAGTGCTGGGATTACGGGCATGAGCCACCATCCCTAGTATAGAGTATTAAATTATTTTCAAAGTCTTATTCCCAGAGCCATTTATTGACTTTGGCCTAAATCACCCACTATGATATGTCTGACACCGTTTTGACATATTATGGGGAGTGAGGATGAGGGAGGGGGTTAGACACTTTTCACTGAGAGATCACTTAGTGCCATTGAAGGAGGAACAGAAATGTATTATCAGGAAAATAAAAGTCAGATGAAGTGCAAAAGTTCTCTGGAAAGATGATGACAGTAAAGCATATATTTTTGTGACTCATGGTAGCTTTAACTTTGCTCTTAAAATTCAGAGTAATTTAAGGCTTTACATTTGAAGAATGTACTGTGTTACAGATAACATTTTATTGCAAGTAAATACTTTTCAAAATTTGCTATTGGTTTTGTATTAGATTATTCTTAGTCTATATCAAACTATATTATTTTATTCATGCAGTTTGATGATCTTATGGCAGAGAAGGAAGCTGTATCTTCAAAATGTGTCAATTTGGTGAAAGACAATCAAGTTCTTCAACAGGAGTTATTATCTATGAGAAAAGTACAACAGGAATGTGAAAAACTTGAGGAGGATAAAAAGATGTTGAAAGAACAAATATTAAATCTTAAGACACATATGGAAAACAATATGGTAGAACTTGGCAAAGTACAAGAATATAAATCAGAGCTAGATAAAAAGGCAATGCAGGCAATAGAAAAATTAAAAGAAATCCATTTACAGGTTAGTTTTTTAAATCAGGTAAGTTTATCTGTAATGTGCTTTCATTTATTTCACTGCAAACTGTATTTTGGATATGTATATATTGTGTTTCTTCTGCCTGTCTTGTAGCAATTTGCTTTGTAGAGTTCTAGAAAAAAATGGCATCTGTTTTTTCTTTCAAACATTTAAATTTCCATTATTACTATAACAAGATCAATCTTTCAGAGTAATGATTCTCACTATGGAGTCATTTGATGATTAAGACCAGTTGGCATAAGAAAAAATTGTGATTTAGAGATTATGTGATACTTTTAAATTGGTCTTAAGCTACATTGTTCTTTGATCACTTTTTAAAATTATGAATGCATTCTATTACTTCTTGTATGACCAGATTACATTAACAGTAACATAATTATGATTTCAAATTTGTATAAATCAGACTTAATTCTGAATTCAGTTATTAGTTTTTTTGATATTGCTGATAAATATGTTAAGCTCCAGCCTCTTTTTTTTTTTTTTTCTTTTTTTGAGACAGAGTCTTGCTCTGTCACCCAGGCTGGGGTGCAGTGGCCGGATCTCAGCTCACTGCAACCTGCACCTCCCGGGTTTACACCATTCTCCTGCCTCAGCCTCCCGAGTATCTGGGACTACAGGCGCCTGCCACCTCGCCCGGCTAGTTTTTTGTAGTTTTTTTAGTAGAGATGGGGTTTCACCGTGTTAGCCAGGATGGTTTCGATCTCCTGACCTCATGATCCACCCATCTCAGCCTCCCAAAGTGCTGGGATTACAGGCTTGAGCCACCGCGCCTGGCCCAGCCTCTTTTTTTTTTTTTTTAACATATTCAAAATTGCTCTTTGAATCACTGACTCAAAATGAAAGGCAAAAAACATATGGTAATTAGGTTATAATTGTTTTAAAAATGTATTCTTTTCATTCATTTTAGACACAAGCACAACATGAAAAACAATTGGAGCAGTTAAGCAAGGATAACATGGCTTCACTAAATAAGAAGGAACTCATGCTTAAAGATGTGGAATGTAAATTCTCCGAAATGAAAACTGCTTATGAAGAGGTTACAACCGAATTGGAGGAATATAAGGAAGCCTTTGCAGCAGCATTGAAAGCTAACAATTCCATGTCAAAAAAAATAACAAAGTAAGTCAAAACATACAATTGTAGGAAATGAATTAAGCTCATTAATTTGTTTTGAAAACATAATTTTTAGTGAGATGGCTTCAGGAGATTAGTACGAAGTGAATGCTAATTTGATAATGTAATTTTGGAAAATAATGTTAGTAAATAATCTTACCTTTAAAATATTAGTCAAGGATAATGTCTGTCCCATTTCTATTTTTTATTTTTATTTTTTTGCTTTTGTATGACTTTTTTCCTCTGAAAACTCTCATGTAGTTAATCTGATCTGTTAGTTTTTGTCACTAAGTATTTTTGAAGCTTTATAATTCATAAAGCGATCTTGTTATAAAATTACTTGTCAGAGTTTCCCTAAATAGAAAGATTAATGAGTTTAATTTATTTTTCGGTAGATCACAACCTACACCCAAAGTGTCGAGTGGTACTGCTACTCTGGGCACAATCGTTTTTAATTGTGATTTTTAGTATTATCAATAGAGGGTGTCTCAAGAAAGACTATTTGTGTAACATTTTCAAGATGTTACAGAAAGGCATCCTTGTGAAATAGGGAATAATTATCAAGGAATTTAAAGAAGTGTAATTCACAAAGTGGTTAAAAAGTAACACCTTGTTCAGCCTGAAGATTTGTGTGGAAGGCAGAAAGAACAAGCCCCCTACTCCAGTGCCTTGGTCACGGTGCTGGGGGCTAATTGCCTTCAGCGCTGCTTTAGTTCTTTTTATTCCAAGCCACACCATCTAGTTCTCCCCAGGAGCTGTTGCTCTGAGTTCTTCCTCAGTGCCAAATGCTTAATTGTTCCCAGATAACGGGTGAAATGTGCAAGGGTGAAACCTAAAATTTCCTTACTAAACACAACTATTCCTAGATTTTTTTTTTGTTCATTTTAGTTTTCTTAACCTACCTCAAGGAGTACAACATGATGTTTTGATATAATTATTTCCAGTGAAGTGGTTCTTATACTCCAACAAATCAACATATTCATTTTCCCACATAGTTACCCTTTAAATACAAGTATTTCTAATGGAATCTTTAGAATCTCACAAGTGGAGCCATTTTAGAAAGCAGCAAGTTTCACCTGGTGAGCCGTGCATCACTGACAGCCGTTTCTCTCCCCTGTCTACTTTGTTTGAACTGCTTGTTCAGTATAAATTACCTTAGAAACACAGGTGCTTCTTTAGAATGATTTTACAATTATAATTGCTTACAACAGGTATGCTGTCACACATCTTCGGTGTGAAAACACCATTTAGTGGGTACTTTGGTTTACTCTCAGGGCAACGTTTTAAAAACTGCAAGTCATTAAGAATCATTTAAGGAAAAATGAAATACTAAGCATTTGTCTTTGCTATCTTTACAGATCGAATAAGAAAATAGCAATGATCAGCGCCAAGCTTCTTATGGAGAAAGAGCGGATGAAACATTTTCTCAGCACTCTTCCGACAAGGCGAGACCCAGAGTCACCTTGTGTTGGAAATCTTACTAGTAGAGGACTCAACAGAAAATATGTTCCCCAAATGCCCATCAGAATTCCTACTTCAAACCCACAGACTTCAAATAACTGCAAGAACTACTTCACTGAGGTTAGTTATATGATCGTTTCTCTTTTGGCTTTCGTTTCTCTAATATAATTCCTCTTTGTAATTTGGTGAAATACTGAGTTGTTCTGTTGACTTATGCATGTTAACTAAACATCATAATTAGCTATGTTAACACAGAAAGGAAATGGGAACTTTACATTTTTTAATTCCCTTGAGCTCTCATTTTCAAGAGATACCCATTTCCTAGCTTTATTCAATACATGTGACTAAACTGACACATTTAAAATGTCTTTAAAAGCTGCATTTAAGTTAGGTTTTAGAAATTGCATGTTATTGCCTAATAACTGACGATATACCTTGAGATGCTTTGGCTTACTCTCTAATTCTAGTTTAGTTGCAGTGCATGCATACTACCGCCTTTTTTTTTTCTTTTCTTTTCTTTTTTTTAATACCGTGTCTCACTCTGTTGTCCAGGCTGGAGGGTCGTGGCACCATCTCGGCTCACTGCAACCTCCACCTCTCAGGTTCAAACGATTTTCCTGCCTCAGCCTCCTAAGTAGCTGAGACTACAGGCGCCCACCATTACACCCAGCTAATGTTTGTATTTTTAGTAGAGAAAGGGTTTCACCCTATTGGCCAGGCTGTTCTCAAACTCCTGACCTTGTCATCTACCTGCCTCAGCCTCCCAAAATGCTGGGATTACAGGCATGAGCTACTGCGCCCAGCCCATGTCACTTTTAAAGTTTGTTTGCAGCAGACACCACGGTGACTCATGCCTGTAATCCCAGCACTTTTGGAGGCTGAGGCAGGTGTGTCACAAGGTCAGGAGTTCAAGACCAGCCTGGCCAAGATGGTGAAACCCCATCTCTATTAAAGTACAAAAAAATATTAGCCAGGTGGGGAGTGGGCACCAGTATTCCCAGCTACTAGGGAGTCTGAGGCAGAGACTTGCTTAAACCTGGGAGGCAGAGGTTGCAGTGAGTCGAGATCACACCACTGCACTCCAGCCTGGGTGACAGGGCAAGACTCCATCTTGAAAATAAAAACTTTTAAGAAAAGTTTATTTGCACCATCTCAACTCTTCCCACCCATAATCACAACTGAATGATTGGCATCCAAACACTTTACCACATATGGATGCTTATTATTTAGTAGAATCCAATTTAATTGCATTTTATGAATTAAACAAAACCCTAAAATGTTAATTTCCTTTTTTATGTTAAAAGCTTTGTGCTTGGCCAGGCGCGGTGGCTCAGACTTGTAGTCCCAAGGCCTAGAAGTTTGGGACGCTGAGACAGGTGGGACGCTGAGACAGGTGGAACACCTGAGGTCAGGTGATTGAGACCAGCCTGGCCAACATGATGAAACCCGTCTCTACTAAAAATACAAAAATTAGCAAGGCATGTTGGCAGGCATGTGTAATCTCAGATACTCAGGAGACTGAGGGAGGAGAACCACTTGAACCCAGGAGACAGAGGTTGCAGTAAGCCAAGATCATACCACTGCACTATAGCCTGGGTGATGGAGACTATCTCAAAAAAAAAAAAAAAAAAAAAAAAAATCAGTTTGTGCCTTTCTTACATAAGAGTACGTCCTCTGACTATAAAAATCCTGGAAGAAATCCTAGGAAATGCTCTCCTGGATATCATGCTTGTCAATTAATTTATGGCTAACTCCTCAAAAGCAACTGCAAGAATAACAAAATTGACAAGTGTGATCTAATTAAGCTAAAGGGCTTCTGCACAGCGTGAGAAACTATCACTGGATTAAACAGATAGCCTAAATAATACAAGAAAATATTCACAAACTATGGATACAGCAAATGCTTATTATCCAGAATCCATAAGAGACTTAAACAAATCAAAAAGCGAAAAATAAATAACACCGTTAAAGCTGGGCAAAGGCCATGAACAGACACTTCTCAAAATAACATATGTAAGTGGCCAACAAACACATTAACAAATGCTTACCATTGATAATCATCAGAGAAATGCCAAATAAAACATCAGTGAGATACCATTTCACACCAGTCAGAATGACTTTTGTTAAAAAGTAAAAACATATATATATGTTGGGGAGGCTATGGAGGAAAGGAAACACACACTGTTGGTGGCAATATAAATTAGTTCAGCTGCTATGGAGAGCAGTTTGGAAATTAAGTACTAAGAATGACCGTTGGATGAAGCAACCTCATTACTCTACTAGGGGTATGCCTAAAGGACAATAAATCATTGTAACATAAAGATGCATGAACATGTGTGTTCATTGCAGCACTATTCAAAGTAGCAAAGACGTGGAGTCAATCCAGGTGCATCCAAGGTAGATTGAAAATCCAAGCTAGATTGGAGAATTCCATATATACAATGGAATACTTTGCAGCCATGAAAAGAACAAAATCAGGCCCTTTGCAGCAACGTGGATATGGCTGGAATCTACTACCCTACTCAAACTAACACAGAAACAGAAACCAAAATCTCCTGCTTTCACTGATGTGGGAGCTACACATTGGGTGCACATTATCATAAACATGGGAATAACAGACACTGAGAAATAAGAACGGGAGGGACAGAGTGGGCCAAGGTTGAAAAACTACTTATTGGGTCATATGCTCACTACTTGTGTGATGGGTTCAATTGTACTCCAAATCTTGGCATGCCTCAATATACCTTTGGAAAAAACCTCCACAGGTACCACCTTAATTGAGAATACAAACTAGAAAAAAAAAATTAATAAAAGAAAAATTTACCATAAAAAAGTTTAGTATAAGTAGAGAACAGAAATTTCTTTTTAAGATAAAAATTTATTGGAGTAAAAAAACAGATTAAACTTTTATAAAGGGCAGAGTTCTGCTAAGAATTTCAAAGTAATGCATTCATTGTAAAAGATGACTTTAATTTTTTTTTTCTTTTTTGAGAAAAGGTCTCACTCTGTTGCCAGTCTGGAGTGCAGTGGTGCAACATTGGCTCACTGCAACCTCCAACCCCTGGCTTCAAGCAATTTTCCTGCCTTAGCCTCCCAAGTAGCTGGGACTACAGGTGTGGGCCACCACGTCTAGCTAATTTTTGTATGTTTAGTAGAGACCAGGTTTCCTCATGTTGGCCAGGATGGTCTCGATCACCTGACCTCGTGATCTTCCCGCCTTGGCCTCTCCAAGTGCTGGGATTCCAGGCATGAGCCACCACACCTGGCCATTGTTTAACCTTTGTACTAATAAACACCACCTTTCTAAAATTATGTCTATGCAATAGGCCAATATTAACTGTATTTTTGTCTGATTACTCTAAGCAGCATTACACAGATACATCCTCTATTATCTAAATTAAAATCAGTAGAAAATTTACTTTATGTATGTGATTATTTTTCTTTTGAAGCCAACTTCAAGTTATGTCTAGTCACTAAAAATACTAAAGGCCACAATTTGTAAGTGATATATTATTTTCATGATAATGTTTCTTGTTTAACTTAAACATTATTATTATTTTCACTTATTTTAGATGGAGCCGGACCGTGTAGAACAAATAATTAGAGAAACAAAGAGAAGTATGTTGCCAAAATTTATTCCTTAAATTTAGGTTTATTTTAGAAATAAAATTTAATAACAAATGGCATTCCTTCTCATTGTTGGGTTAGTAGATACCACGTTAAGTATTTTTCTCTTCTTACACACATCTAATGAAAGATATGAAAACAAAAACTTCCAGAGAGAAGACTGTCCTTGTGCACCATAAATTCATCACATCCCATAGCTTCAAAAATTCCCAAGAAGTCTATGCATCTCTTTTTCACTGGCTCTACACTTTCTTAAGTTTTGCCATCCTCATGGAACTGTCAGCCAGCACCCTGAAACGATTCTCAGAAAACAAAGGCATCATCAAGTTCTCAGGGTTTTGGTAGAGATTGAAGGCCAACAGATGTCAAATTCATTCAGAAATACTTAGCTGAGCAATAACCCTTCATAAGCAGTCACTTGACAAGTGACATTTTAAATCTCCTGTCATTTACTGTGTCATTGGCTTACGTCTGTTCTCAGGAAAAGTTCCAACTTTTTCACCATGAAATAAAAACACCCACGTCAATGTGATTCCTGTCAAGTTACTCAACCTTGTCTCTCACCACTTACTGCACTCTGCCCTTTGCTCTAGCACCAAACTGGACAGAGCGGAACTCTGCAGGGCTCTTCCCCACCTCAGGCTCTTTGCCTGCACCTCTTCCCTCTCTCTGATGAGCTTTTCCTTGTCCTTCAGGTATCAAGCTATATTATCTCCTCCACCAGAAAGCCCATGATATTGACATAAAAGTGGGATAGAGGACCCTTCTGTGTGTTCCAGTAGTGCCCTGCTGTATACCTCTCGTGTATCCATGACTCCATATGGACATTGTCTTGTCTGTTTTTTTAGGGTATAGCTTATGACTGTTGGGAGGTGGACCATACCATCTTCATCTTGAAATTCTAGTGCTGGTTCTAGAATCTTAGCACGTGTCTGTTGAGTAGATGAATGAAGAATGGAAAAGCTCTGATATTTAAACACAATTAGATTTAATGCCATGTGTAAATTATTTAATAGTAATTTTGTATTGTAAATGTACATACATATTTCTCATTCTTATTAACTCTGATAAAGTTCTCAACTCTTTAGTTTTTAAAATCACAATGAGCTAACCAAAGTGTTATAGGTAAAGAACATAATTCTTTGTTTTTCTTTCCAGCTGTTGCTGTGTTGGACACTTTCACCCGTCTACTTTCTTCTACAGAATCCACTGGTAAGCCACATCTAATCAAGAGAATATTTAACCATAAAATCATAAGGACGAATTTTGTGATATGAAAGATTATAAAACTTTATTACTGGGCTATTTTCACAACATTTTAATTGTTTCTCATAAAATATACAACATCACAATCTTTACCGAAGTAGGATATTTTTGTATCATATGTATGAAGATAACTTGTAGGGTATTTTAAGTGATGTTTTTCAGTCTCTTCAGTTTTAAGTGGATCTTGCAGATGAAAACCAGTATTATTGAATTTGACATACTCAGATTGCCCAAATGCCAGCTGTTTAAACAGCCAAACAACCAAGTCATCATTGATTCTTTAGTAGAGGTCATCGAAGACTTACTTGCATGTCACAGTCTTTATTACTTAGGAGACCTAAGGAGTACCTGCCAGGCTTGTCCATGCTAATGTTATGATTTTCTTTTTGTAGTTGAACCGTATTTTGCGTGGTGATGATCTGAGGCTCTGTAAATATCTGGTTACTCCTCAAAACACACTAGATTTGGCATTTCATGGATGACTTGTGTTTGAGCAATTATTACTGCAATGGTTGCCAGGTGATTATTTTCTGATTCTCTTCTTTGTTCTACATGGAGAAATAAAACCAATAAATAAGGGAGAAGGGAAAGCTCATGATTCTGGTGCTCCAGTTCCCCAAGATTAGGCCAGTGGTAGATATTCTAAGCTGACTCTTTATGTCTTTTTGATTTGTGCCTGTTACTCTGTCAGCACTTTTTTACTTTCTGGCACAAGATGTTCTAAGATAATCTTGTGTTTTCTCTGCCCCAGCCCTGAAATGAGTGATTTTCCTTAGAGGTAGAGGTGGAGCCACTGAGGAAGCACAGGCGAGCCCTCCCCAGCATGTGCTCACTGGTCCCCAACAGAAGAACAGCTGCTGCATCCACTGAGGTACCAAGAAACTAGCAAAGGGCCTTCTGGCTGTCTGGGGACAGTCCTCATGTGGTCCCTGGCTCAGCCTCAAGGGTTCTGGGTTAGTCTCCCTGCAGCCTCTGTGCTGTGTCTCTAGATCGGGCTCTACGGGAAGGGCCCCGGGAGACCCAGCAGCACAGGGTGTCTCGTCTGCCAAATGTCCCTCCCTTCCTCCCACTCTGACACTCAGGGATAGGGTAGATGGGGTTTCCAGGCTGTGCCAGGCCACCTCACTTTCTCCTCTGAGATGAACCCTGAGGGCCTTGGGGGATGAGTGTGAAGCTGGCTACCTGGAGCCTGAGGCTGACTGTCTCTCCCTGTGTCTTGGAGGAGAGGCCTTGTCCCAAGAAAACCCCCAAGGCTTGACCCCTGGGCATGCATGCAGGGAGGGAGGGTCTGTGGGCTAAGGGGGGGCATGGTAATGAGACTTTAAGCAGCACTGTTCAGGGGCCGGGTGGGTAGACCGTGGTCAGAAATGACCTGGTCATTAGGACCTAGTCAGTTGGTACCTGATCACCAGGGGCCTGGTTAGTGGTGTTCTCCTCCATAAAGTTCTCATCAGTGGGGACCTGGCAACCTAGTCATTGGAAGCCTGGTCAGTGGGGACCTGGTCAGTGGGGGTCTTATTAGTGGGGCCTGATTGGTTGGAACATAAACAATGAAAAACTGGTTGGTGGGGCCTCTACAGTATACCAGGGGCCTGGTCCGTGTGGGGCCTTGGTGGCTTGGTGCTTGGTCAATGAGGGCCTGGTCAGAGGGGACTTGGTCAGCTGGGGAATGATCCATGGAGATTTGTTCAGTGAGGGATGGGGGGGCGGCAACCTGGGAAATTGTGGTCTTGTCAGTGGGAACCTGGGCAGTGGGGACCAGGTCAGTGGGAAATTGGTCAGTGGAGTCTGGCCCATGAGGCCGATTAAGTGTGAGCCTGGTTAGGAAGACATGGTCAGTTGGGACTTGGTCAGTGGGACCTGGTCAATGGAGGAGTGGTCATTAGGGGCCTCGTCAGTAGGGATCTGGTCAGGGGCGGCTGGTCAGTAGGAACCTGGCCATCTGGCCACTGTGTGACCTCAGGAGAGGGTTTGTCTGTGGAGTCTCCTTGCTTCCATCTGCAGGGAAGGAGAGTCAGGGCACCCTGGCAGGTGGCTGGTAAAAGAAGATGAGAAGATGTGTTGTATCCAGCACTGTTTGGCAGACCTACAAATTTACACAGGACCTGTATTCCACCTAGAGAGGATGCCAGCCCTTTCTGCTCTACACGGTGCCCCTCCTTTGTCTGCATTCCCAGGACTCCCATGGATGGGGAAGGCAGAGATTAGAGAGCACCTGTAGAGGCTCTAATGCTGGCCATGGGCCCTGGTTGTGACAGTGGTGAGACCTGGGTGCTCCCCTGAGTGTAGAAGCTAAGCCTGGCCAGAGAAGCAAGACAAACACACACATACGCACACACACAGGCGCACACACACATGCACAAACACACTGCATGCACACGTGTCAGTTCAGGGGGTAGAGGACACTGACCCTGGGCCCTCTTGACCCAAGCAGGCTCCAGTTGTGCTGGGTTGTGTCACCCCACGATGTCACTGTTGCTGAGCCCCCATCGCCTCTGTGTTGTGGAGCAGTTAGAGGCACAGAGCAGAGTCCATGAGTGGCTCTGCGTGAAGGACTGTTTTCTACATGAGAAGCACATCTCAGCACAGCTGACTCATCAGACTCAGGTGAGTGGGACCTGCTCTCTTCTCTTCCTCCTGGCTTGGGGACAGTTGCTATCAGGTGGGTGGTTTTGGCCTCTGGGCAGCTACTGAGGATAAACGCTAAACACTCACTGGGTGCCTGTTCTGCGCTGACAGTCATCTCATTCATCCTCACAGCAATTCCATTCTGAATCTCCTCTGGACACCCCCAGGACCACCAGGACAACCCCATCAGGGCCCTGTCACCAGGCCCAGTCTGGCTCCATGATAACCAAGACGCAGGTCCAGAGACAAGCGCCCTGCATGGTGCCTGCATGTGACTCCCCTTGGTGGGTAGTGACCAGCTCACCATGGAAGAAGCCAGGGCAGCATGCGGCCAGCTGCCCTGCAGCCCCAGATGACTCCTGGGCCTTAAGAAGTCATTCTTAAAGGGAAAGCTGGTCACTTTGAGGTCCCTGGAAGGAAGGGTGAATGTGTCATTCCAACAGCCCTGGCAGCCAGCAGCATGCCATACATCTTCTCACCCGATCTTTGTGACAGAGGCCACCTTCTGGGGCACAAGTCCCATACCTAAAGGGTCCTATCTCAGTCGGGCCTCATCCTGAGCCCTGGGATGGGAGAGGCACCATGCACCCCCCTGCAGCAGCCAGGATTACCACCCAGAGGACTCATCCTTCTGTGGCCCTGGCCAGACTTAGAATTTGGCCCAAGACAGGACAAGCTCAGTCAGAGCAGCTTGTCAGGACCCAGGGCCTATGTATGCCAGACATGGCCACGCTGGCTCAAAGAGCAACCAGCCACCTCTGCAAGGGTGTGCCAGGAGCAGGTGGACCAGCCACCAACCTCATCCACTCAAGAAAACAGAGATGGCCAGCTTCTCACACCCTGAGTGACCACCACCTGACAGCTGATGAAGTGGAGGCCTGAGGAAAAGCAGATGGCACTGGGGCCCTGCTTCCAGGGCAGAATAACTGATTGACCCTGACTGGCAGTGAGTGAGTTGGGGACTGGTCCACCTGCTCCTGGCACACCCTTGCAGAGGTGGCTGGTTGCTCTTTGAGCCAGCTTGGCCTTGCCTGGCATGCACAGGCCTCAGTGCAACAACTGCGCTGCAAATGGAGCCACATAGAGGATATGAGCAGCAGGCTCAGGAGCAGGCTGTGCACTGCCTTTGGGGCTCCAGCCCATGCATCAGGGCTCCTACAGCACTGTGGGCTTCTTGGGTGCCATGAGGCAGACCACAGGCCATCCTGAGGAGGACTCTGGTAAGAGCTTCCTTGTATATGTGGATGATGTCCAGGATGTTGGCCTGGTGTCCCTGAGGCAGCACTAACAGGTCCATGACTGAGTCCAGGTCCTGCCTGGGCTGATTGGTGAAGATCTCCCTGGCAGCACTGAAGTGGCATCTATGTTCAAGTGCAGAAAGGGCCCAGTCTGGTGGATGAACCACACGGCCAGCTTCTGGGTGTGGGCAGGATGCCACATCCTTTGTCACTTCCCGATGTGCCCCACCAGCACTGAAGAGACAGCCTGGAGACAGGGCAAGAGGAAGGCTGAGAACGATGAGATGGTGAGTCCCAGATTCTTCCTGTCCCTGAGCCCACCCTGAGTGACCCTCAACCTTTAGGAATGGGAGAGCAAGATTGACAGCTTCAAGTACTTCACCAAGAAGATGGACAACAGGGCACTCAGCTCAACTTCACAGCCAATGAGTTGACATGCAAGCAGATGATGGTAACAGGCTTTAAGAAAGAGCATCAGATGGCAGCCAGTACTTCAGCCTCAGCCAGGCATTGGAGTCGGACCAGGCCATCCACTTCACCATAGAGGCCTTCCACACTATCAGTGAGCTCTTTGCCAGTCAGCCCAGGCAGGACCTGGACCCAGTCATGGACCTGTTAGTGCTGTCTCAGGGACACCAGACCAACATCCTGGACATCATCCACATGCACAAGGACGCTCTTACCAAAGTCACGGAGAGCCGGCAATATGTGGCAGAAGTGAAGACAGAGGTGCAGAGACTGATGACGTCAGAATCACAGGAACAGGATTTCTTTGGCTACTTTGGCTGAAATTCACCACTTTCATCCAATTCGAGTGAGAGACATGGACTCACAGATGCTGCATTTCTTGCAGCAAAAGATACTGTTTTTTCAAAGTCACCCAGGAATTGATAGTGTTGAATGACTAGATACTCGATCGTGGACTGTTTCAAGTTCAAGGATTCATTCTACAGAGAATAATAACACTAGAGCAAAGAGCTAGTGTCCGATATCGGTGGTAGCACAAAGATGGTTTTGTGATCAACTGAAATCCAGCTGAATACAGAATTGTGTAGGAAACAGTTAATATGATGATACAATAGAAACAGCAGCAAACATGAATTAAATCATGCTATGAATGCATAAACTACCATTGTAACTTTTGGAAGAATGATAATACCACTTTACTGCTTTTTGAAGTATGAATATTTTAGTGTATGTGCTATAGGCCTCAAATCCTATAAAGAATCTCCAAGAAGTTGGCTGGATAAAGCCTGCTGTGGATGTCTTTATACTCAAAGATTGATGATGTAATTTGCATGTTTGTCCCCACCAAATCTCCTGTTGAATTATATTTCCTATTGTGGAAGGTGGATCCTGGTATAAGGTGATTGAATTATGAAGGCAAATTTCTCATGAATGGTTCAGCACAATCCCCTTGTAGCATCCTCACAATCATGAATAACTTCTCATGAGATCTAGTCACTGAAAACTCTACATCACCTCCCTACTCTCCGTGTTTTCCTCTTGCCATGTGAGACAACTTACTCACTCTTTCTTTGTCTTCCACTTCCACGATGATTGATAGATGTCTGAGTCCTCCCAGAAGCAGAAGCCACTGTGCTTCCTGTCCACTCTGCAGAACCATGAGTCAATTCAACCTCTTTTTCAAAACAAATCATACAGAAAATGGCAAATGAGGATTGGAGCATTGCTATAAAGATACCCAAGAACGTGGAAGCAGCTTTGGGACCATGTCATGGGCAGAGGTTGGAAGAGTTTGGAGGGCTCAAAAGAAGACAGATAGATGAGAAAACTTTTGGAACATTATAAAGACTGGTTAAATGGTTGTGACAAAAATCCTGACGGAAACATGGACAGTGAAGGCCAGGCTGAGGAGGTCTCAGATATAAGAAGATTTCTGGAAAATGTCTTTCTTTTGGATATGGAAAGCTTATACAATGCCTGTACCATCATTGTGCCTTAGAAGCAGTGAATTCCCTTTCTATTTTTGAGGCTCATAGGCAAAAGTGACTGTTGCCTTGACTCAGATGAGACTTTGGACTTTGTAACTTTGAGTTAATGCTGAAATGAATTAATGCTGAAATGAATTAATGCTGAAATGAGTTAATACTCATGCTGGAAAGGCATGATTGTATTTTGCAATGTGCGAAGGACATGAGATTCCTGGGATCAGGGACTATTCTGTCCCTGTGTCCCTACCAAAACTCATGTGGAATTCTATTTCCTAATGTTAGAGATGGAGCCTAGGTGGCAAAAGATTTAGTCATAAAACTGTAGGGGTGGATCATTCACGAATGATTAAGCACCATCCCCTTGATGCTGTCCTGAGAGTGAGTGAGTGCTCATGTGATCTGGTTGTTTAACAGGCTGTGGAACCTCTGTCCTCATTCTGTGTTCCTCCTACTCCTGCCTTAGGAGACATCTCGTCGTCCCTTGGCTTCATGATATAGTTAGGAGGCTTCCTGATTCCTTCCAGAAACAGAAGACACTAAGCTTCCTTCACAGCCTGCAGAATCATAAGTCAATTAATCCTCTTTTATTTACAATAATACAGAAAAGTAAAACTGCCGAGAGGAGCTGTGAGATGTCTTCAAGGCCTTTTTCCCTTTGTCTTGGCTATTAGCACAGGGCTTTTTTGTATGCAAATTTCTGAAGTCTTCTTCAATTTTTCCCCTTAAATTGGGTTTTGCATTATTACTACATAGTCAGCCTGCTATACAGATGCCTGAAAAAGTAGAAGCAGGCTCAGTAGTGGCTAGCAAACAAAGATTGGAAGGGTTTGGAGGGATTGGAGCATGACGGAAAGATGAGGGACTGGGAGGGAGTGATTTAATTATGGATGGGCGGGGGGTGTGGAAGGAAATAAGGGGGGAGGGTGGGAAGGAATAAGCTGGCTGTAGGGTGGTTTTGAGGGTGGTGGGTAGTAGGCAGGGGTAGTAGCCTGCTGCAGAGGCAGAGCCTCATGGAAAACCCCTACTAGGGCAGTGCACCTGTGGCTTTGCAGGTTTGAGCCCCCATTGGAACTGTCAAGGACTCAACTAGTGTTCAGTGCCTGTAGCTTGTCCACACTGAGGGTGCAAGCTGTTGGTGGGACTATGATTCTGGGGGTTGGAGGGTGGTAGCCACCTGCGTGGGGGCTCCAAGTCCATATTTTCCTTCAGCACTGCCCTAGTAGAAGTTTACCAAGAACCCTGCCTCTGCAGCAGGCTTCTGCCTGGAAACAGCAGGGGGTGGGGGTGGCAGGCATATCCTTCACCAATGGTTAAGCACCATCTTCTTGATGCTGTCCTTGTGATAGTGTGTTCCCATGAGATCTGGTTATATAACAGGGTGTGGCACCTCTTTCCTCTCTCAGTCTTGCTTCTACTCCTGCCATATGTAGCATGTCCTTGCCCCTAGGCCCTCTGGTATGATGGGGAGGTTTCCTGAGTCCTCCCAGAAGCAGAAGCCACTATGCTTCCTTTACGGCCTGCTGAACCATGAGCCAGTTAAACCTCTTTTCTTTATGATCATATGGAAAATTAGTGCTGTAAAGTGGAGCCATGAAATGCTTTCAAGGCCCTTTCCTCTTTGTCTTGGCAACCAGCACTCAGCTTCTTTTCATGCAAATATTTGAAACCTTTGTGAATTTTCCCCCGAAAATGGACTTTTCTTCTTTTATTACATTGCCAGGCTGTGACAAAGAGAGCTGACAATGTAGAAGCAGGTTCAGAAGTAGGTAAAAGACAGAGGTCGGGAGAGTTGGGAAAGCTAAGAAGACAGCAAGATGAGGAAAAGTTTGGACCACTGTAGAGAATTGTTAAATACTTGTGATCAGAAAGCTGACCAAAGGATAAACACTGAAGTCCAGACTTAAAAGGTTTCAGATGAAAATGAGGAATTTCCTGTTAACAGGAGTCAAGGTTCCATTTGATTGGCCTTAGCAAAGAACATGGCTGTGCAGTGACCCTGCCCTGGAGATCTGTGAACTATGAACTTGGGGGTGGTGATTCAGGATGTAGCTGGTGGAATGAACATCTAGGCAGCATAGCATAAGAGGTGCCCTGTCTGCATTGAACAACCTGTGTTCTTATGTGTTACCTAAGAAATGACTTCAAGACAGAACTTCTATTTAAATGAGAAGTGGAGACCTAAAGTTTGGAAAATTTTCAGCCTGGCCAAGTGTTCAAAAAGAAAAGCTGATTTTGAGTGGGAAAATTCAAGAAGCCTCAGGGTATGTGCATAGAAACGAGCCCAGTGCAAATAGACAAGACAATGGGAAAAAGGCCTTGAAGGCATCTCAGAGACCTCTGCAGCAGCCCTTGCTGTCACAGGCCCTGGGGCCTAGGAGAGAAGAATGGTTTCCTGGAAAAGCTCCATGGCCTTGCTGCTGTGTGCACCCTCAGGACACTGCTGGCTGCATCCCTGCAGCCCCAGCTCCAGCCATGGCTGAAAGATGCACAGGTACAGCTTGGGTCACTGCTTCAGAGGTGGCTTCAAGCCTTGATGGTTTCCATATAATGTGAAGCCAGCAGGTGCTTACAGCAAGAACAGAGGCTTGGGAGCCCCCATCTAGACTCCAGAAGATGTACAGAAAATCCTGGATGTCCAGGAAGAAGCTTTTCCATGAGGCAGAGCCTCATGGGAAACCTCTACTAGGGGAGCCAAGAAGGGACATAGAAGGTTGAAGTCCCCACACAGGGAGGCATCATTCTCCCAACCCCGGATTCATAGAACCACAAACAGCTTGCACCCTCAGTGTGGAAAAGCTACAGGCACTCAACACCAGCCCTGTCCATGAGAGCAGCCACAGAGGCTGAACACTGCAAAGCCACAGGTGCAGATCTGCCCAAGGTCTTGGGAGCACAGCCCTCACACCCCTGTGCAATGGATGTGGGACAGGGATTCTAACTGGATGATTTGGGAGCTGTAGGATTGAGTGACTGGCCTGCTGGATTTTGGACATTTATTTATCCTATGAGTCCCATCTGTGTTTTGTGCTTCTTTCTAGCAATTTTGTTTTCTATCGGCTGGAAATGCTTACCCATTGCCTGTATAATCATTGTACCTTGGAAGTAGTTAACTTGCTTTATAATTCAGTGGCTCATGGGCAGAAGGGACTGCAGACTTGTCTCAGATAAGACTTTGGGCTTTGGACATTTGAGTAAATGCTGGAATGAGTTAAGATTTGCGGGACTATATGGAAGGCATCATTGTATTTTGCAATGTGAGAAAAACACGAGATTTGGGGGACCAGGGACAGAATAATATGATTTATCCCTATGTCTCTCCCAACACTCATGTGGAATTGTAATGGCAAATGTTAAAGGTGGGGACTGGTGGAAGGTGATATAATCATGGTGGAGAGTGGAGTTTGGATGGGGAAGGGTGGGGAGAACTGGGGTGTATTGGGGTGGGGAGAATTGAGGGGAAGGTGGTGGGGTTATGGGTAAAAGGCAGGGGTGGGGTGGATCCTTCACAAATGGTTAAACACCATGTCCTTGATGCTGTCCTTCTGACAGTGAGTTCTCTTCACGATTTTGGAGCTGTGAGATTGAATGAACACTGGCCTGCTGGGTTTTGGGTGTCCATTGTGCGTGTGGTCCCATTTGTGTTATTTTTCTTGGAAATTTCTTCCCTTTGCATTGAGGAAACTTACCCAATACCTGTACCGTCATTGTACCTTGAAAGAAACGAATGCACTTTTAACTTCAGTGACTCATAGGCAGAAGAGATTGTAGCCTTGTCTCAGATGAGACTTTGAACTTTTTACATTTGAGTTAATGTGGGAAAGAGTTAAGCTTTTGGAAACTTTTGAAAAGGCATGACTGTGTTTTACTCTGTGAGAAGGACCTGAGATTTGGGGGGCTCAAGTTCAGCATGATATATTTTGGCTGTGTGCCCCTAGAAATACTCATGTGGAATTGTAATCCCAAATGTTGGAAGTGGGGCCTGGTGGGAGATTATATAATCATGGATGGGAGGGCTGGGGTGGAAGGAAAAAGGGGTGGGTAAGGTGGGGAAAAGTAGGCTGGCTGTAGGGTGGTGCGAGGGTGGTGGGTGGTAGGAAGGGGAAGTAGCCTGCTGCGGAGGCAGAGGCTGATGGGAAGGCTCTACCAGGGCAGTGCACCTGTGGTTTTTCAGCTTTAGCCCCCATGGCTGCTCTCCTGGGCTGGGCTGGTGTTGAGTGCCTGTAGCTTCTCCATACTGAGGGTGGGAATTGTTGGTAGGTCTATGGATCTGGGGTCTAGAGGATGGTGGCCTCCTGCATGGCAACTCAAAGCCCTTATTTTCCTTCTGCACTGCCATATTACAGGATTTCCAGGAGGCTCTGCCTCTGCAGCCAGTTTCTGTCTGGAAGCAGTAGGGGATGGAGGTGTGTTGCGGGGCAGATCCTTCACCATCTTATGGTGCTAAACAGCACCATCTTCTTGATGCAAATGTCCTGATAGTGCGTTCTCATGAGATCTGGTTTTATAACAGGGTGTGGCACCTGTATCCTCTCTCAGGCATGTTCCTACTCCTGCCGTATGAAACATTTAATGGCTGCTTTCCTTCTGGTATGATTGGGAGGCTTCCTGAGTCCTCCCAGAAGCAGAAGCCACTATGCTTTCTTTACAGCCTGCAGAACCATGAGCCAACTGAACCCCTTTTCATTACGATCACACAGAAAATAAGTACTGCCAAGTGAATCTATGAAATATCTTCAATGACTTTTCCCCCATCGTCTTGGCGATTAGCACTGGAATTCTTTCTAACGCAAACATCTGCAGCCTTCTTGAAGTTTCCCCTGAAATGGAACTTCTTTTCTTCTACATTGCCACGCTGCAACAAAGAAAGCTGAACAGGTTAAGAAGTGGGTAACAGCCAGAGGTTGGAGAGTTTGGAGAGCTTGAAAGAAGACAGGAAGGTGAGGGAAAATTGGGACCATTGTAGATACCTGTTTATCTACATAATAGCACAGCTATTGGTGGGTCTATGACTCTGGTGTCTGGAGGATGGTGGTGTCCTGCGTGGGGGCTCCAAGCCCATGTTTTCCTTCTGTATTGCACTAGTAGAGGTTTTCCAAGAGGCTCTGCCTCTGCCTCAGGCTTCTGCTTGCAAACAGCGGGGGGTGGATATGGGGTGGTGGGTGGATCCTTCACTAGTAGTTAAGCACCATCTTCTTGATGCTGATCTCCTGATAGTGGGTTCTCATGAGATCTAGTGGTATAACAGGATATAACACTTCGTTCCTCTCTCTATCTTGCTTCTACTCCTGCCATATGAAATATTTCTTTGCTCCTTGGTCTTCTGATATGATTGGGAGGCTTCCTGAGTCGTCCCAGAAGCAGAAACAGTTATGCTTTCTTTAGAGCCTGAAGAACTGTGAGTCAATTAAACCTCTTTTCCTTATGTACATACAGAACATTAATGCTGCGAAGTGAAGCTATGAAATGGCTTCTAGACCTTTCCCCCAATCTCTTGGTTATTTGCACTGGGCCTTTTTTAATGCAAATATTGGAGACCTTCTAGATGTTTCTCCCTGATAATGGACTTTTCTTCTTTTACCACATTGCCAGCCTGCGACAAAGATGGCTGACAATGTAGAAGTGGTTCCGAATTGGGTATTAGCCAGAGCTTAGAGAGTCTGGAGAGCTTGGCAGAAGACAGGAAGATGAGAGAAAGTTTGGATCACTGCAGAGACTTGTTCAATAGTTGTGATTAAAAGACTGAGAGAAGGATGCACAGTGAAGGCCAGGCTTAGAAGATCTCAGATGAAAAAGAGGAACTTACCGGGAACAGGAGCCAAGGTTTTTTTGTTTTGCCTTAGCAAAGTAATTGTCCACAAAGTGACCCTGCCTGGGAGATCTGTGAAACTTTGAACTTGAGGGTGATGTATCTGGTGGAATGATCTTCTAAGCAGCAAAGCTCAAGAGTTGTCCTGCCTACATTGAACAGCCCATGCTCTTATGTGTGATCAAAGAAATGACCATAAGTTGGAAATTATATTTAAATGAGAAGCAGAGCTTAAACTTTTGGAAAATTTGCCAACTGGACAAGTGGTCCAAAAGAAAAGCTGATTTTCAGGGGGAAAATCAAGAGGGCTTCACATATTTGCATAAAAAGGGACCCAGTGCTAATAATTCAAGACAATGGGAAAAAGGCCTTGAAGGCATTTCAAAGCTCTTTGAAGCAGCCCTTGCTGTCATTGGCCCTGGGGCTTAGGTGAAAAGCATGTTTTCCTGGGCCAGCCCCATGGCCCCACTGCTGTGTGCAGCCTCAGGACACTGCTGCCTGCATCCCTGCAGCTCCAGCTCCAGCCATGGCTGAAAGATGCACAGGTATAGCTTGGGTCACTGCTTCAGGGGTGCAAGCTCCAAGCCTTGGCGGCTTCCACATAGTGTTAAGCCAGCAGGTGCACAGAGCACAAGACTAGAGGCTTCAGAGCCTTCATCTACACTACAGAGGATATATCAGAAAGCCTGGGTGTCCAGCGAGAAGCTTTTCCAAGAGGCAGAGCCTCATGGTAAACCTCTACTTGGGCAGAACAGAAAGAGAGTATAGATAGGGTTGGAGTCAACACAGAGGGAGGCACCATTTTCTAGACCCCAGTTGCATACACCCACCAACTGCTTGCACCCTTAGTGTTGAAAAGCTACAGGCATTCAACACCAGCCCAGCCCATGAGGGAAGCTATAGGGAAAAGATTCTGCGGTGGCACCGCTGCAGAGCTGCCCAAGACCTTGGGATCCCAGCCATCACACCACCATGTGCTCTGGATGTGGACATAGATTCTGAAAAGATGATTTGGAACTGTAGTATGGAATGACTGGCCTGCTGGGTTTTTGACTTGCATGGGGTCTGTAAGTTCCATCTGTGTTTTGTCCTTCTTTCTGGCAAATTTCTTCTTTCTCACTTGGAATGCTTACCCAATCCCTGTACAATCATTGTACCTTGGAAGTAATTAACTTGCTTTGTATTTCAGAGGCTCAGGGGCAGAAGGGACTGCAGCCTTGTCTCAGAAGAGACTTTGGGCTTTGGACATTTGAGTAAATGCTGGAATGAGTTAAGACATTGGGGAACTGTAGAGAAGTCATCGTTGTATTTTGCAGTATGAGAAGAACATGAGACTGGGGGGCAAGGGGAGAATAATATGATTTGGCTCTGTGTCCCTACCAAAACTCATGTGGAATTGTAACGGGGAATGTTAAATGTGGGGCTCAGTAGAAGGTGATTTAATCATGATGGACACTGTGGGTGGCAGATCCTTCACAAATGGTTAAATTCTATCTCCTTAATGCAGTCTGTGTGATATTTATGATAAATGAATGCAGTCCTGCTGGGCTTTGGACTCGCATTGGGCCCGTGTCCCAGTTGTGTTATTTTTCTGGGAAAATCTTCCCTTTGGATTGAGAAAGCTTACTCAGTGCCTGCACTATCATTGTAACCTGAAAGAAGGGACTTCTCTTTCACATTCAGGGACTTCTAGGCAGGAAGGATTGCAGCCTTGTCTTGGATGAGACTTGAACTTATTACATTTAAGTTACTGCTGGATTGATTTAAGACTTTGGGAAACTTTTGAAAATGCATGTTTGTATTTTTCTCTGTGAGAAGGTCATGAGATTTGGGAGTGCAGGGTCAGAATTACATGGTTTGGCTGTGTTTCCATAAAAAATTCATGGGGAAGTGTATTCCTGAATGTTGGAGGTGCGGCCTGGTGGGAGGTGATTTAATCATAAACAGGTTAGTAGCGGTGGAAGGAAAAACCAGTGGGTAGGGTGGGGAGGAGTAGGCTGGCAGTAGGGTGGTGAGAGGGTGGTGGGTAGCAGAAAGAGGGAGGAGCCTGCTGCAGAGGCAGAGTCACATGGGAAACCTCTACTAGGGCAGTGCACCTGCGGTTTTGCAGGCTTTAGCCCCATGGCTGCTTTCATGGGCTTTGCTGCTGTTGAGTGTCTGTAGCTCTTCCATACTGAGAGTGCAAGCTTTTGGTGGGTCTATGAATCTGTGGTCTAGAGGACAGTAACCTGTGTGGACCATCCAAGCACAAATATATATATATTTGTATTATATACATATATATTTATATTATATACATATATATATTTGTGTGTGTGTGTGTGTATATATATATATATATATATTTTTTTTTTTTTTTCTTTTTCCACTGCCCTAGTAGAGGCTTTCCAAGAGGCTCTGCCTCTGCCTCAGGCTTTTGTTTGGAATCAGTGAGGGGTGGGGGTGGTAGGGGCAGATCTTTCACCAATGGTTAAGCCACATCTTCTTGATGCTGACCTTATGATAAGGAGTTCTCGGGAAATCTGGTTGTATAATAGGGTGTGGCACCTTTTTCGTCTCTCTGTCTTGTTCCCACTTCTGCCATATACAACATCCCATTGCAGCTTGGTCTTCTGGTATGACTGGGAGGCTTCCTGTGTCCTCTCAGAAGTGGGAGCCTCTATGATTTATTTGAAGCTTGCAGAATCATGAGCCAGTTCAACCTCTTTTCTTTCTGAGTATGCAGAAAATTATTCCTGGGAAGTGGAGCTATGAAATGCCTTCAAGTCCTTTTCCCTGTTGTCTTGGCAATCAGCACTCAACGTCTTTTCAGGCAAATATCTGAAGCCTGCATTAATTTTTCTCCTGAAATGGATTTTTCTTGTTTTACCACATTGCCAGGCTGCAACAAACATAGCTGAAAATGTAGAAGCAGGTTGAGAAGTGTGTAACGGCCAGAGGTTGGAGAGTTTGGAGGTCTTCGAAGAAGACAGGAAGATGTGGAAAAGTTTGGACCAATGTAGAGACTTGTTAAATTGTTATACTTAAAATGGTGACAGAAGGATGGACAGTGATGGGCAGGCTTAGAAGGTCTCACATGAAAATGAGGAGCTTGCTGGGACCAGGAGCCAAGGTTACTTTTGTTTTGCCTTAGCAAAGGACATCAGTGCACGATGTCTCTAACCTGGAGACCTGTGAAACTTTGAACTTGAGGGTGATCATTTAGAGTGTATCTGGTGGAATGAACTTTTAGGCAGTAAAGCTCAAGAGGTGTCCTGTCTGTGTCGACCAGCCTGTGGTCTTATATGTGACCCAAGAAATGACGTAAAAGTGAAACTTATATTTAAATGAGAATAAGAGCTTAAAAGTTTGGAAAATTTGCAGGCTGGCCAAGTGGTCAAAAAGAAAAGCTGATTATCAGTGGGAAAGTTCAAGAAGGCTTCAGAAATTTGCATAAAATGGAATTCAGTGCTAAAAGCCAAAACAATGTTAAAAAGGCCTTGAAGGCATTTCAGAGACTTCTGCAGCAGCCATGAGGCCTGGGAGAAAAGAATGGTTTCTTTCTCCAGCTCCATGGCCCCGCAGCTGTGTCCATCCTCAGGACACTGCTGCCTGCATCCTTGCAGCTCCAGCTCCAGCTCCAGCCATGACTGAAAGATGCACAGGTACAGATTAGGTCACTGCTTCAGAGGGTACAAGCTGCAAGCCTTGGTGGCTTCCACATTGTGTTACGCCAGCAGGTGCACAGAGCACAAGACTGGAGGCTGGAGATCCTTCATCTAGACTCCAGAGTATGTATGGAAAAACCTGGGTGTCCGGGTTGAAACTTTTCCAAGAGGAAGAGCCTCATGGGAATCCTTTACTAGGGCAATACAGAAGGAATATACAGGGTTGTTACCCCCACACAGGGAGGCACCATTCTGCAAACACCAGATCCATAGACTCACTAACAGCTTGCACCCTCAGTGTGGAAAAGCTACAGGTACTCAACACCAGCCCAGCCCATGAGGGCAACTGTGGGGGTTAGACCCTGCAAAGCCACAGGTGCAGACCCGCCCAAGTACTTGGGAGCCCAGGCCTCACACCCTTGTGCTCTGGATGTGGGATCTGGATTCACAAAAGATGATTTGGAGCTGTTGGGTTCTATGACTGGTCTGCTGAGTTTTTGACTTGCATGCGGTCTGTAAGTCCTATCTGTGTTTTGTGCTTCTTTCTGGCAAATTTCTTCCTTTTGGCTGGGAATGCTTACCCAATACCTGTACAATCATTGTACCTTGGAAGTAGTTAGCTTGCTTTGTATTTCCGAGGCTCAGGGCCAGAAGAGACAGCAGCCTTGTCTCAGAATAGACTTTGGGCTTTGGACATTTTGGTAAATTCTGGAATGAGTTAAGATATTGGGCAACTGTAGAGAAGGCATCATTGTATTTTGCAGTGTGGGAAGTACATGAGATATGGGGCTTAGGGTCAGAATAATATGATTTGTCTCTGCATCCCTGCCAAACTCATATGCAATTGTAATGGTGAATGTTAAAGTTGGAGCCTAATGGGAGGTGATGGAATCATGGAGAAGAGTGTGGGTTGGAGGCAGGGGTGTGGGGGGAATGAGGTAATTTATTTTGTGGGTGGGGGTGAAAGATGAGGGTGGGGGTTGGATCCTTCACAAATGGTTAAACATTATCTCCTTAATGCTATGCACATGATACTGAGTTCTGTTGATGACTTTCGAGCTGTGAGATACAGTGAATACTGTCCTGCTGGGTTTTGGATGTACATTGGGCCTATGGGCCCATTTGTGTTATTTTTCTGGGAAATTCCTTCCCTTTGGAATGAGAAAGCTTACCCAGTTCCCGTACCATCATTGTACCATGAAAGAAAAGAACTCCATTTTAAATTCAGGGACTCATCCGCAGAAGGGCCTGTAGCCTCATCTCAGGTGAGACTTTGAGTTTTTTACATTTAGAATGACTTGAGACTTTTGGAAACTTTTGAAAAGTCATGATTGCATTTTGCTCTGTGATAAGGACTTGAGGTTCTGGGATATCAGTGTCAGAATGATATAGTTTGGCTGTGTGTCCCTATGAATCTCATGTGGAATTGTAATCCCTAATCTTGTAGCAGGTGTCTTCATTATGGGTAGGAGGTTGGTGGTGGTGGAAAGTAAAAGGGATGGGTAGAATTGGGAGGAGTCGGTTGGCAGTATGGTAGAGGGAAGATGGGGACTGGTAGGAAGGGGGAGTAGACTGCTGCAGAGGCAAAGCCTCATGGAAAACCTCTAGTAGGGCAGTGCACCTGTGGCTTTCCAGGGTTTAGCCCCGGCAGCTGCTATCATGGGCTGGGCTGATGTTGAGTGCCTATAGCTTTTCCACACTGAGGATGTGAGCTGTTGGTGCATCTGTGATTCTAGGGTCTGGAGGTTGGTGGCCATCTGCATGGGGGCTCCAAGCCCATATTTTCCTTCCGCACTTCCCTAGTAGAGGTTTTCCAAGAGGCTCTGTCTCTGCAGCAGGCTTCTGTCTGGGAACAGTGGGAGTTGGGGGTGGGAGTGAATCCTTCACCAATGGTTAAGCACCATCTTCTTGATGCTGTCCTTGTGATAGTGAGTTCTCATGAGATCTGCTTGCATAATGGGGCATGGCAGCTCTTTTTTCTCTCTATCTTGCTCCTACTCCTGCCACAAGAATCATCTCATTGCCCCATGACAATCTCGTATGATCGGGAGGCTTCCTGAGTCCTCTCAGATGCAGAAGCCACTATGCTTCCTTACAGCCTACAGAATCATGAGCCCAGTCAACCTCTTTTCTTTATGATTATAGAGAAAATCAGTAGTGCAAAGTTGAACCATTAAATGTCTTCAAGGCCTTCTCTATTGTCTTGGCAATCAGCACACAGCTTCTTTTCATTCAAGTATCTGAAGCCTTCTTGAATTGTCCCCCCTGAAAATGGACTTGTCTTCCTTTACCACGTTGCCAGGCTGCAGCAAAGATAGCTGATAATGTAGAAGCAGTTTCAGAAGAGGGTAGCAGACAGAGGTCGGGAGAGTTTGGAGGGCTTTGAAGACAGAAAGATGAGGGAAGTTTGGATCTTTGTAAAGAATTGTTAAATACTTGTGATCAGAAGGCTCACAGGAAACTAGACAGTAAAGATCAGACTTACAAGGTGTCAGATGAAAATGAAAAATTTGCTGGGAGCAGGAGCCAAGGTTCCTTTGTTTTGATGTAGCAAAGAACGTGGCTCCACAAAAAGAAAAGCTGATTTTCAGTGGAAAACTGAGGAAGGCTTCAGAAATTTGCATAAAAAGGAGCCCAGTGATAAGAGCCAAGACAATATGGAAAAGGCCTTGAAGGCATTTCAGAGATCTTTGCAGTAGCCCCTGCTGTCACAGGACCTGGAGCCTAGGAGAGGAGAATGATTTCCTGGGCTAGTTCCATGACCTCCCGACCCCCATCTATGAGTAGCCTGAGGACTCTGCTGCCTGCAATCCCTGCAGCTCCAGTTCCAGCTCTGGCCATGGCTGAAAGATGTACAAGTACAGCTTGGGTCACTGCTTCAGAGGGTGCAGGCTAGAAGCATTGGTATTTTCCTCATCGTGTTAAGCCACTGGGGGGATGGAGCATGAGAGTAGAGCCTCTGTGGAGATTTTGGAAGATGTATGGAAATGCCTGGGTGTCCAGACAAAAGCATCTCAGGAAGGCAGAGCCTCATAAGAAACCTCTACTAAGGCAATGCAGAAGGAAAATTTGGACTTGGAACCCCCACACTGGAGGCCACCATCATGCAGACCCCAGATTGGCAGACCACCCTGACAACTTGTATCCTCAGTGGGGAAAAGTTACAGGCACTCAACAGCAGCCCAGCCCATGATGGCAGCTGTGGGGCATAAACCCTGCAATGCCACAGGTTCACAGCTGCACAAGGCCTTGGGAACCCAGCCCTCACACCGCTGTGCTCTGCATGTGGGACAAGGTTTTTAAAAGGGTGATTTTGGATCTGTGGAATTGAATGACTGGCCTTCTCAGTTTGGAGTTTCATGGGGCCCGTAAGCCCTATCTGTGTTTTGTTTTTTTCTGGCAAAATTCTTCCTTCTGGCTGGGAATGGTTATCCAATACCTGTACAATCCTTGTACCTTGGAAGTAGTTAACTTGCTTTATATTACAGAGGCTCACGGCCTAAGGGACTGTAACCTCGTGTCAGATGAGATTTTAAGCTTTCAGCATTTTTATAAATGCTTTAATGATAGAAGATTTTAGGGGGCTATAGGGAAGGCATCATATTTTGCAATGTGAGAAGGACACGAGATTTGAGGAGCCAGGGACAGAAGACTACCATTTAGCTCTGTGTCCCTACCAAAACTCATGTGGAATTGTAATCAGAATGTTAAAGGTGGGGCCTGGTGGAAGGTGATTTAATCGTGGTGGAGAGTGGGGGTTGGAAGGTTGGGGGGTAGGAAGAATGGGGGAATTGTGGTTGGGTTGAGGGGTGAAAATTGGGAGTCGGGGGGCAGATCCTTCACAAATGGCTAAACATCATCTCCTTATTGCTGTGCTTGTGACAGTGAATTCTCTTCATGATTTTAGAGCTCTGAGATTGAATGAATAGTGGCCTCCTGGGTTTTGGACTTGTTTTGCACCTGTGGTCCAATTTGTGTTATTTTCCTGGGAAATTTCTTCCCTTTGGATTGAAAAAGCTTACCCAATGCCTGTACCATTATTGTACCTTGAAAGAAAGGAACATCCTTTTAAATTCAGGGACTCATAGGTAAAAGGGACTGTAGACTTATCTCAGATGAGATGTTGAATTTTTTTACGTTTGAGTTAATGTTGGAATGCGTTAAGACTTTTGGAAACTTTTGAAAAGGCATGAATATATTTTGCTTTGTGAGAAGGATGTGACCCTGCAGGGGATCGGGGTCTGAATAATATGATTTGGCTGTGTTTCTTTACCAGAACTCATGTGAATTGTAATCCTTAATTTTGGAGGTGTGGCCTGGTGGGAGGTGATTTAATCATGGATGGGAGACGTGCAAGAGTTGGAGGAAAAGTGGGGGGGCGGGGAGGGTGGGGAGTAGGTTGTTTGTAGGGTGGTGAGAGGGTGGTGGGTAGTAGGAAGGGGGAGTAGTCTGCTGTAGAGACAGAGGCTCATGGAAAGCCTCTACTAGGGCAGTGCACCTGTGGCTTTGCAGGGTGTAGCCCCATGGCTGCTCTCATGGGCTGGGCTAGTGTTGAGTGCCTGTAGCTTTTCCAACTGAGAGTGCAAGCTGTTGGTGGGTCTCTGAATCTGCAGTCTGGAGGATGGTGGCCTCCTGTGCTGGGGTTCCAAGCCCATCTTTTCCTTCTGCCCTGCCCTAGTAGAGGTTCTCCAAGAGGCTCTGCCTCTGCAGGAGGCTTCTGCCTGGAAACAGTGGGCGGTGGTGTGGGTGGAAACTTCACCAATGGTTAGTCTTCTTGATGCTGATCTCCTGATAGTGAGTTCTCATGAGATCTGGGTGTATAACAGGGTATGGCACCACTTTGCTCTCTGTCCTCCTCCTACTCCTGCCATATGGAACATCTCATTGTCGCTTGACTTTCTGGTATGATTGGGAGGCTTCCTGAGTCCTCCCAGAAGCAGCAGCCACTATGCTACCTTTATAGCCTGCAGAACCGTGAGCCAATTAAACCTCTTTTTAAAATAACTTTACAGAAAATTTGTACTGCAAAGTGGATCTGTGAAATGTCCTCTAGGTTGTTTTCCTCTTTCTTTTACTATTATAATTTGACTTCTTTTATATGTATATATCTGAAGCCTTCTTGAATTTTCCCCCTGAAAATGGACTTTTCTTCTTTTACCACATTGCCAGGCTGTGACCAAGATAGCTGAAAATGTAGAAGGAGGTTCAGAGGTGAGTAACTACCAGACACTGCACAGTTTGGAGGGCTGGGAAGAAGACAGAAAGATGAGGGAAAGTTCGGACTATTGTAGACACATGTTAAATAGTTATAATTAAAAGGGTGACCATAGAGACTTGTTAAATAGTTGCAATTCAAAGGGTGACTGAAGGATGGACAAGGGAAGGCCAGGCTTAGAAGGTCTCAGATGAAAATGAGCAACTTACTGGGAACAGGAGCCAAGGTTACTTTTGTTTTGCCTTAGCAAAGAACTTGGCGGGATAGTGCCTCTGCCCTGGAGACCTGTGAAACTTTGAACTTGAGGGTGATGATTTAGGGTATGTCTGGTGAAATGAAATTTTAGGCAGCAAATCTCAAGACGTGTCCTGTCTGTATTGCACAGCCTGTGGTCTTCTGTGTGACTGAATAAATGCCCTGAAATCGAAACATTTTTTAAATGAGAAGCAGAGTTTTAAAGTTTGGAAAATTTGCAGCCTGGCCAAGGGGTTAAAAAGAAAAGCTGATTTTCAGTGGGAAAATTCAAGAAGGCTTCAGAAATCTGCATAAAATGGAGCCAAGTGCTGATAGCGAAGGCAATGTTAAAAAGGCCTTGAAGACATTTCAGAGAGCTTTGCAGCAGAGCTTGCTCTCAGACCCTGAGTTCTAGGACCGAGGAATGCTTTCCTGGGTCAGTCCCATGGTCACACGGTTGTATCCATCCTCAGGGCACTGCTGCCTGCATCCCTGCAGCTCCAGCTCCAACTCCAGCCATGGCTGAAAGATGCACAGGTACAGCTTGGGTCACTGCTCAGGGGTGCAGGCTCCAAGCCTTGATGGCTTCCACATAGTGTTAAGCCAGCAGGTGCACAGGGCACAAAACTAGAGGCTTGGGAGGCTTCTAATAGACTCCAGAGTATGTACGGAAAAACTTGGGTGTCCAGGCAGAAGCTTTTCCAAGAGGCAGAGCCTCATGGGAAACCTTTACTAGGGCAGTACAGAAGGAACATAGAGGGTTGGAGCCCCCACAACCCCACTTCCCCACACTAATTAACATCAATGAAAACATTCCTACCCTATTAAACCCAATCAAACACCTCACAACCGGCAGCCTATATGCACCACTTTCCAGACCCCAGATTCATAGACCCACCAACTGCTTGCACCCTCAGTGTGGAAAAGCCACAGGCACTCGACACCAGCCCCACCCATGAGGGCAGCTGTAGGAGACAGACCCTGCACAGCCACAGATGCTGAGCTGCCCAAGGCCTTGGGAGCCCAGCCATCACACCCCTGTGCACTAGATGTGGCATGTAAATTCAGAAAAGATGATTTGGAGCTGTAGGATTCAATGACTGGCCTGCTGGGTTTTTGACTTGCATGGGGTCTGTAAGTCCCATCTGTGTTTTGTGCTGCTTTCTGGCAATCGTTTTTCCTTTTGCCTGGGAATGCTTCCCCAGTGCCAGTACAATCATTGTACCTTGGAAGTTGTTAACTTGCTTTGTATTTCAGAAACTCAGAGGCAGAAGGGACTGCAGCCTTGTCTCGGATGAGACTTTGGGCTTTGGACATTTCAGTAAATGCTGGAATGAGTTAAGACTTTAGGGGACTGTAGAGCAGGCATCACTGTATTTTGCAGTGAGACAAGGATATGAGATTTGAGGGGACCTGGGTCAGAATAATAGGATTCGGCCCTATGTCTCTACCAATACTCTTGTGGAACTATAATGGGGAATGTTAAAGCGGGGCCTGTTGGGAGGTGATATAATCATGGAGAAGAGTGGGGGGTGGAGGTAGGGGCATGGAGAGAATGGGGGAGGTTATTTTGTGGGCGTGAAAGACAAGGACGGGCGGTGGATTCTTCACAAATGGTTAAACGCTATCTCCTTAATGCTGTCTGCATGATAGTGAGTTCTCTGGGTGATTATTGAACTTAAAGATTGAGTGCATAGTCTCCTGCCGGTTTTTGTTTTTGTTTTTGTTTTTTCTTGGAGACAGAGTCTCGCTCTGTCGCCCAGGCTGGAGTGCAGTGGCCGGATCTCAGCTCACTGCAAGCTCCGCCTCCCAGGTTTATGCCAGTCTCCTTCCTCAGCCTCCCGAGTAGCTGGGGCTACAGGCGCCCGCCACCTCGCCCAGCTACTGTTTTGTATTTTTTAGTAGAGACGGGGTTTCACCGTGTTAGCCAGGACCTCCTGGGTTTTGCACTCACATTTGTGTTATTTTTCTGGGGAATTTCTTCCCTTTGGATTGTGAAACCTTACCCAATGCCCGTCCCATCATCGTACCTTGAAAGAAAAGAAATCCCTTTTAAATTCAGGGACTCATAGCCAGAAGGGACAGTAGCCTTGTCTCAGATGAGACTTGGACATGTTTACTTTCTGAATGAGTTAAGACTTTTGGAAACTTTAGAAAAGTTATGATTGTGTTTTGCTCTGTGATAATGACATGAGGTTCTGGGGTGTGAGGGTCAGAATTATATGGGATGGCTGTGTGTCCCTATGACACTAATGTGGAATTGTAATCCTGAAAGTTGGAGGTGGGGCCAGGTGGGAGGTGATTTAATCTTGGACGAGAAGGGATTGGGGTGGAAGGAAAGGAGGGGTAGGGTGGGGAGGAGTAGGTCGTGAGTAGGGTGGTGGGAAGGTGGAGGGCAATAGGAAGGGGGAGAAACCTGCTGCAGAGGCAGAGGCTCATGGCAAACCTCTACTAGGGCCGTGCACCTGTGGCTTTGCAGGCTTCAGCCCCCATGGCTGCTCTCATGGGTTGGGCTAGTGTGGAGTGCCTGTACCCTTTCCATTACTGAGGGTGTGAGCTGTTGGTGGCTTGTGAATCTGGGTTCTGGAGGACGGTAGCCTCTTGTGTGGGCGCTCCAAGCCTCTATTTTCCTTCTGCACTGCCATAGTGGAAGTTTCTTAAGAGGCTCTGCCTCTGCAGGAGGCTTCTGACTGGAAACAGTGGGCGGTGGTGTGGGTGATTCCTTCACCAATGGTTAACCTTCTTGATGCTGATCTCCTGATGTGAGTTCTCATGAGATCTGGTTGTATAACAGGATGTGGCACTTCCTTTCTCTCTCCATCTTGCTCCTACCTTGACATATGAAACATCTCATTGCCGCTTGCCTTCTGGTGTGGTTAGAAGGGGCCTGATCAGTGTGGGCCTGCTCAGTGGCGCTAGTCAGTTGGGACTTGGTCAGTGAGGCGTACTTAGTGGGGGCGTGGTCAGCAGGGGTCTGCTTAGAGAGGGTCTCAGGGGTTCTAGGAGTGGGGGTCTTGGTGAGTGGGGACCTACTGGCAGACAAATGTTTGGTGTCTGGTCAGTGCAAACCTGGGCTGCGGGGCTTGGTCAGTGGAGACCTGGTCAGCTGGGGCTTAGTGGTGGCTTTGTCAGTGTGATCTGGGTCACTGGTGACCAGGTCAAGGGGTGCTATTCGGTGGAGGCCTGGTCACATGGGACTTAGACAGCAGAGGCTCTTGTCAGTGGGTCCCTGGTCAGGGCAGCCTGGTCAGCGGAACCTAATCATTCGGGTCCTGGTCAGAGAGGTCTTGATCAGTGGTGACTTTTGTAGCCTCGGTCTACGGGGTGACCTGGTCAGTGGGGATCTGAGCAGTGCGTGCCTGTTCAGCAGGGCCTACTCACTGGGTTTCTGGTCAGAGACATCTGGTCACCTCAGGCCTGGTTAGTAGGGGCCTGGTCACTGGCAGCCTAATCCCTGAAGGCCTGGTCAATGGACCTTCATCTATGGGGCCAGGCAAAGGGGTCATGATCTGTGGAACCTGATCAGTGAGGCCTTGTGAGTAAGGACCTGGTCAGTGAGCCCTTGTCAGTGAGGCCTGATCAGTAAGGTCCTGGTCAGTGAGCCCTTGTCACTGAGGCTTGGTCAGTAAGGTCCTGGTGAGTGAGGCCTGGTGATTATGGGCCTGGCAGCGGGATATTGGTTTATGGGAGCTGGTCATGGGGGTCTATTCAGGGAGGGTGTGGTCAGGGAGGAGCTGATGTGTGGGATCTGGTCAGCAGGGACCTGGTAAATGGGGGCTGGTGAGCACGGCTGGGAGAGGTCAGAGGAAATGCACGTTATCAAAGGACCTGTGGACAGCTGGGATGGCCCAGTGGTGTCCAATGGCCCAGTGAAAATGGAAAAAGCAGGTGTTTAGATGGACCTGGGAGATCTTGCTCAGAGAGTCTTACAGGACAAAGGTAAAGGAAGGGCCAGAGTGGCCGGAGAGATGGTCGCAGTCTATGGGCTGCACAGGATGGATGGAGGAAGCCAGGGAACAGGCAGGGTGGGCAGGTGGGGTGCAGGGAGAGGCAGGTGCATGCTGGGGGTCAGACCCTGTGAGGACTCTGGGGGGTCAGGTGGGGTGGGCTCCAGATGCACCCTCAGTGCACTGGGCAGGTCTCGGGCCAGGCTTCCTGGACCCCACCCGGGTGATGTGGTCACTCCCTGGGGGACTGCTGTCAGGCCGTGGTCACCCACCCTGGGCAACACTGTCCCATCTCAGGACTGGATTTTCTCAGATCCTGCAGAGGGTACAGCATCCAGCCCAAGAGTGGAAGCCCCATGGTGCAGCCTGAGCTCTCCTTGGGTCTGGAGCAGCCCCTGCCAGCCCTGCGCTCCCTGGTCTCCCAGGTCCCACTTTTCCAGTGTCAGCCGGCAGGGAGGAGGTGCCCTCCCTTCCCTATGTGTTTCCTGGGCTGACATTTGTGGCGCATTGGGACAGGGATGGTACTTCCCTCAGGCCCATTTAGGGAGGGGCCTGGCTCCTAGCCTGGCACAGATCCTCAGCTCTGCCTTGGTTGCCTTAGAATGAGGTGGGTCAGTCCGCACCCTGAAGGTAAAGGTAAGAGGCTGTCCTTGCTGTGTGCTAGGCTGGTCTAGGAATGGAGGATTTAACAGGTCCTCCCATTGTCAGGCCTGGGCAGCACTCTCCTGTCTCAGGACTCAGAAAGTCCAGTCTGGAGATGGGATTGTTCTGCCCAGGATGGGTGACCAGGGCCTGTCAACAGTCCCCCAGGGATAACCACATCACCCAGGTGGGGTCCAGGAAGCCTGTCCTGAGACCTGCCCAGTGCACTGAGCGTGAACCTGGAGCCCACCCCACCTGATGCCCCCACACAGCCCTCGAAGGGTCTGACCTGCCAGCATGCACCTGCCTCTCCCTGCACCCCAGCTGTCCACCCTGCCTGTTCCCTGACTTCCTCCATCCTCTCCAGCAGGATGCGATGGGCAGAGGGACAGCCTATGTGCACATTTGGTGGCAAGTAGGAGTGACACATCATCCCTGGAAGGGGCCATGTTTCCTGCCAAAGTCAACCCCAGAACTCTGTCCCTGAGGTGTTTTTACCAAACCCAAAACCCACAACTGCGGTTGTGGCTCAAGGGTCAGCACCCGCTAGTGCCAGGACACTACTTGGAGGCTGAGGCAAGACCATACCCCATGCTGTCTGTGGCCTGAGGACAGGGTGTCTTGGGGCCATAAGGACAAGCCACCAATGGCCATTGGGTCATAGGGCCTGAGTCCCAGTGTTTGCCTTTCCCTGGCTCCTTCTGGTTCAGTCCCATCAGGGCCATGGAGCCCAAGACCCAAAGGTTCCCTCCAGGAATCCTGGTGGCGCGGCTTACTTTATCATGTTTCATCTGAGAGCAAAAATGTCAGATCAGATGCACAGAAAAATGGCTCAAAGTGTTTAATGACTAGAGGAAATCTAGGAGCAGCAAGAAGGTAATGTGAAGACGGGAGGACCTCCATGACCGGTGTCTGCAGAGCCAGGGATACAGGCACCAAGTGCTGTGGCCTGGTACCACCTGCCTTTCTAGGGCGGATGGCACACTGTCCTTTGAAGAAGGACAGAAGGCCTGGTCAACGGCTTTTCTACCTGGCCCTGTAGGCATCACATTGCTGGAAGAGAATCTCATGCCAGAGCTTGGACCATGCCTTGCTCAGGGGTTAGGGGTTGTCTCTTGGTGACCTAAATGAAAAACTAGTTCCAGATCAGAGTTCCTGATGCTGAGCAATCATCCACTTTTTGAATCATGGGAGGGCAGGCCTGGTACTAGGTAGACCTAACCTCTTTGAGGAACCACAGACCCCAAGGCTGGAAACCTCCAGAATCCTCCAGCCCCTGATCCTCCCCTGGGACCCCTGTGGCCTGTCTCACTGAGCAGTCTTCCATCTGTAGATGTCTTGGCTGCCCTACAAGGGAGTCCCCTTTCAGGAGTGGGAACAGGTATGGTCACTGCTGCTGGATGTCTAGAAAGTAGAAACCAAGAACCTAGGGAAATACCAGGCACAGCCTTTCCATTGTCATCCAGAGCAGGAAAAACAGGCCAGCTGGTGTCAGGAGCCCAGGTCTCCAGCTGGAGGGAACGTCAACCCTACAGTGGGAGCAGGGGCCCATCGCATATCCTAGGAAGAGATGGTAACGTAGGCATTGCAGGTAAGCCGGGCTTGGTACCCCTCCCTGGCTTCCGAGAGAAGCCAAACAAGGAGCTTTCTGCAGAATGAAACCTCTTTTCCATCCAGAAGCACTGCTGACTGTTTGGTGGTTGCCGTTGTGGCAGTGAGCTTTTTGTCCATTCTGAATGTTGGACTGGTTTCTCCTCTTGACCCTGCCCTACAGACCACAAAGGAGAACAGCGAGAGGCCCCCAGCAAACATCCGCAGATGGCCCTGGACATCAGCCACATTCTGAGAAACATGTCATGTTCTGGGAGGGCTAAGGCGTCAAGTAAGGTCTATGGGGCTGGAGGATCCCAGGGCAGGTAGAGCAATCCAGGGCCGTGGGGGCTTCTGTGGGAATCAGGAGGTCCCATGGTAGAGGCAGGGGTTCTACAGGAGGAGTCACAGAGCCGCCAAGGGCTCTCCTGGCCCAGGGAGCAGTCAACACCATGGACGGAACACCCGCTGGGCTCCAAGCCCTGGGCCAGGCTGGGGCATGTGGGGCTAGGAGGCAGCTCAGAGTGGGAGGCAGGGAGAGAAGTGTGCCCAGAAGGCACCCATTTCTGGATGTAATGTGGTCCTGAGATTCTGGCAGGGAAGTCTTTCCAGGGTTTCATATGTGTTATGGAACTGCTTCCTCTCCCCAGCCTCACCCTGCAGACATCTCAGTAAGTATATTGCCACCATCTTGGAGCTGCATAGTGTAACGGCACCAGCAGATCTGCTTGTGCACAGACTTCCTGTACTACCCAGTCCTGAGGAGAGATGCTTCTTCAGGGCCTGCGACCTAGAGCACAACTTTACACACCATCATCCTGGAGCAGCACTGCACCCTCACTAGCCAGGGTGTTGATGACTTCCTCAAGGCCAAGGCCACGTTCAAGATTTTTGACTTCAGTGATTCATTTGTGCTGAGCAAGTTGGGCTTCTCGGGGATCTTAATTCAGGAGGTAGAATGCAGCTTGAGATCAAGTGTTTGATCAAAGAATTTGAACTTGATCTGGAGGGCTCTGGGGAGCCATGGAAAGTGCTGGATACATGAGGGACAGTCGGATATGTTTTAGAGATGATTGTGGAAGGCTGCCTGGAAGGGATGAACAAGAGCCAGGAGACCAGGGAGGGAGCTTGTGGGGAGGTCTGGAGATGGCAAGGGAGGGATCCTGCTTGGATCAAAGGTCTTCAGGGACTGTCTCAGGTGCTCTCAGAGCTAGTGTGTTCAGAAGTCTTGTCTCCAGGATGAAAATGGGAAGGAGTTGTCAAACAAGGAAATATAAATGGAGGCTGGCATGTTTATGAGTGCCAATCGTGGTCCCGGTGTGGGAACTACTGTGGGAACAGGAGTCTCTCCATCCAGGGACATGGTGGATGGACCCTACATCTCTCCATGCTGCCTTTCCTTTCCCTGCCATTCTCCTGAGAGCCTCATTGCATGGGCACTGTCCAACCTCTGGTGCTGAAGCAGCCAAGAAGCCCAAGACTGGGTGGCTGCCACTTAGGATATGACAGCACAGCCAGTGGCCTCCACTGCATCCTGTACAACTTCAGAAGACACCCAGACACTGAGAGTGCTGCCACCACGTGGTGCAAGAGTTCTGAGGGATCGCAATCCTGAAGACAATGAATGGAGGGTGCAGGGCCTCATGGCCTGTTCCCCAGCCCCTCTCATTGGCTCTGCTCCAGGTGGTGAAGGGGCATAACGTTTCTGCCAGTTCTGCCATGATTGCCTAGCAGGAAAAGGAGCAGAGTCCAGAAGCAGAGCCCGGTATCCAGCCTTCCTAACAAGGGAGAATTTGTAGACTTTGTGGACAGAGAGAGCTGGGAGTCCATACCTTCACCCACTAACTTGCTGAGACACTGGTAAAATCAGTTTTCTTTTCTTAACTACGTTTCTGTCATCTGTAAATTGAGGGGAATTTCTTCTACCTCATGAGGCTGCTTGGAGAATTAGTGACAGTGTGTGCAGAGCAGGTGCCACCCAGCAGGCATTTGGTGTCCAGACCACTCCTCTTCCCCCTTGATTTTCTGCCTCAATGTGCATTTTGTTCTTAAGACATTCACTCCCCTTAATTTTGCTCTTCCCTCTGATTCCTGCCTTATCGTCTATCCCATGGAGTCACCAGGATCTAAGTGGACAACATTCATGTGTGCATGTATGTGTACATACATATGCACTGTGTTGGTGTTAGAGTGTGTTGTGTGAAGGTATGTGTGTGTGTGTGTTGGAATCAGTGACTCACTGAAAATCCCCACACCAGGCTGTGTTCCTGCTCATTGTTGGAGGTGCTGTCAGGGGCCCTGCCCTCAACCCCAGGTCTGACCCTTGCAGTGCAGGCAGGACATTCTGGAGGAATCATGACCTTGGAAGGGTCCCTGAGGTTTGACTGGTGGGTATCAGTGGATAAATACCCCAGCTCCCTTGCTCTGGGTGAGATGACTCTGAGGCGCGTGTTCTATGCTGTCTCTCGGAGGTACCTGGCAGGGCTGAGTCCTGGCTGCCACAGTGGAAACTTTCTTGATGAAGGTCCCGTTAACTGCTGCATTCCTTTCCTGTCTCTGTTCCCCACGGCTCTACCGGTGTTTCCTGAGATTCACACCCTAAGGAAGGACTGGCAGTCGAATTACTGTCGTAGAGTTTTTATGAAAAAGGAACATGAGAGGAAAAGTCACTTGCCCAGAGTCACCCAGCTGAACAGTGGTGGAGTTCAACTTTGACCATGGGTTGTCTGGCCCCAATGTGGTTGCTTGCTCCTCACCCATGAGACTCCTCCCTTATCAGCGTCAAAAGAATGTATGCAGGACCTCAAAAGTGGGATCTCTGATGCCTATGCCACAGAAAGCCCAGGCTCATGGGTGTTGCCCGTGCACCCACTCTTACCTCATTAAGAGTAGTGAAGAAAAACATGCTCAGTGCTGACTGTGTGACTGGGGGTGTTGTTTTAGACACTCTCTGCTTACTTCAATTCATTTAATTTTCACAATAACCTTGTTTTTACTTCTAGTTGTTAGATGGAAAAACTGGGGCAAAGAGCAATACGGAGAGTTGCGAAAATTCATTCCACTGGTCCAGGTTTGAACCAAGCAGTCTGCACCTGGAGTCCTGGTTTGTAACTATGGCACCCTGGCTTCTCACACATCTCCTCATGGAGTTTCACCTTGTTTCAGGCATGGCACTGAGCAGCTTCTTTTAAGAACATAATTTGTAATTATGTAGATTACTAATTCTACTTCAAAATGCCACACAGACTTGGTGCGATGAAATGAAACAATTGGTAAGTCTGAGCATTGAGAACAAGCATTCTGTTTTCCACTCCTGACTCCTTTCCAACAGCTGGGACAGTGTTTCCTCTGTGCCTGTAGAAACCTCAGCTCCTGTGCCGAGGAGCCTGGTCCCTCTGGGGAATGTGGCAGTCAGGTGCTGGCAGGGACCTTGAAGCGACTGAAGGGTCATTAAGAAAAAGCTGTCTACAAAGGTTTGGGCAGGGCCAAGGGAAGCAGGTGGTATGGCACAGGGCCCTGGTGTTAGCATCTTGTGGGTGCTGTCACCACCCTCCATTTTGATGGGGCCACGGAGAAGCTGTTCCAGGAACTCGGAAAATCTGCAGCTGAGAGTGGAGGCCAGAGGAGGTATCACTCCGTGTGCCCTTCAACGGTCCCCGGATACCGCCACTGACCACACTACAATCTCCTTATTAGACTGGAGAGGCTGCAGGTAGGAGTTCTAAGCCTCCTCTTGTGACTCACCTCCAACAGTGAGTCAGCACCGGCTCCCGTAACCCCACAGCCCAGGATTCACTTAGCCCCTCTATCCTGCATGGTCCCCTTTCCTGCTGGGAAGCAGATACCCACATGAGCAGCAGAATCCCGTGTCTCCCTGCAGGCCCCTCTGCTCCATAGGAGTGGAGTTTTGTGGGTCTCCTCCCTTGGTTTTGGATGATGACACACTTCCCCCTTCCACAGCAGTTGTTTCTGTGGACCTTACCCTAGGTTTTCCCCTGGTCGGGCATTTCTCAGGTTTCTGCTCAAAAGTCACCTTTTGGAGGGGTCTCCACCTGCCACTGTGTTTGGAACAGCTCCTTCCATTTCTTTCTAGCTCATCTCACTCTGGTAATGTCTTTCATTACCACCAGCATCTGACCTGGTCTTATGACCCATTAGCTTCCTGTGTCAGACATGAGCACCAGGATGGCAGGGACCTCATCTGTCCTGTTCCTCCTGTGACCTGGGTCCCAGCACCATGTCTGGTAGAGTGTAGATGCTCAAGGGAAGTTTACTTTGTAGAACTGTCTACCTGGGAGATGTTACTGTTAGTCTAACCTGTACCATGTTGTAAACCTCCAGCCATGTTGCAGACCCTGGTCAGAGTGAAACGTTCCATGGGAACTCGGGCCATGAGAAACATCCTTCCTGTCTGCCTTACTGCAGAAACATCCGTATCACATCGTCCCGGGCAAAGGCTCCATAGTCTGTCTGCAGGAACATCCCTGCCATACCCTGCTGGGCAACAAGCTCTACCGCCCAGACCCCGCCGTCCCAGTCCCAAGATTACCCCAGCCTGTGAGCGGCAGTTGTGCCAGCACTAAGCTGGTTTAATCCTCCCCAGGGTTTTGCTGGCAATAAAGAAGTTGCTGTTGAAGCTGCCAACTGTCTCTCTGTCTTTCTTTAACCCTCGCCTTGCCTTCAAAACCTAACAATAACTATACCTCTTCCTTTTACCAAGGAGGATATGGGACTCAAGAAGAGTAAGTGACTCACCCAGAATTCCACAGCCAGTGAGTCACAGAGCCTGAACTTGAACTCAGTTCAGCTGAATCCAGAACTCCTGTCTTCCTGAGAGTCCAGGGAAGGAAAAGGTGGAACTGCAGCCTGTGGGTGCCCACACACTTCTCCTAGGAGACCACAGGCGGCCTCCTGGGAATTGTGTCCTCATGGGCACAAAAGAACTGCTCACCTGTGCTGCATCAGCTAACTGTCCCCATTGTCCCAAATTGTTATTTATTTTCAAAGTTTTGTTTTAATAATTAAATTTCTCACAGCTCAGTGTTGGAAACAAAGCACAGAGGCCTGTAGAAAGTCGTGTGTGAGGTTTTCTCATTTTCTTCCCAGTGATCATATAAATGAGTGTACGAAGAACACAAATACGCTCATACTTTTTATCTAGAGATGAGGCCCTCCCGCCCATATTCCTCTGGTACTGTCCTTCCGTTTTTCGCATGGGAGGACCACTCTTTCAATACTAGCCCATGGGATTTGGGAGGTGCTGACCCACCCTGGGCAGTCAGATCAGCAGGGTAATTCATTCAGGAGTGGGCGTGTGATCCAAGCTGGGCTCATGGAAGTCATCCCTGCACTTTTGATGAAACTGCTGGGAATGAGGTGCTTTCTTTTTACTGGCATAGCATTTTCCAAGGAAGTATGTGATATGAAATTTATGGGGCCATTTTTTGCTGCTCTCTCAAAATAGCCTGCCTGAAAAGCAGAGCTGACACAGGAAATGAAGGGACAGAATGAGCCTTGGTTGATGTTAGTTGACCCCTGATCCCACTGAGCCAGAAGCCCATCTACTCACGGACGTTCTTAGTAATTAGAGCGAATTAACTCAATGTTCTGCTGGATCGAGTTAGGTTTCCATCACATGCGGTCAAGAGAGTCCTGCGTAATATCACTTTCTCTTATGCTTAGGTCCCACCTGCCAGAGCTTTAGAGCTGTAGAAGGGTAAAGTGAACCCAGGCAGTGCTGAGCTCACCAGTCTCCTGGCTAAGTGTGCAAAGGAAGCCTGGAATCACTACCACTTTGTTCTGACAAGCAACTTTGCCTGCTGCTTACTACACAGCCACAGGAGTATTGCTTCCCTGAGCCCTTAGGCATTATACCTCTTTTTAAAAATGATGTTTATCTAGGAAAATGTTTTGTGGAGATGGTGTCTTCCTATGTTGCCCAGGTTTGTCTTGAACTCCTGGTCTAAAGTGCTAAGAATATAGGCATGAGCCACTTTGCTTGGCCAGCACTATGCTTCTATTAGTTGTCAATGCTTTCTTTGTTCTGTAGTTTTTAGTTTGTGTTTGAGCATGTGTGTGTGTATGTCTGTGTGTGTGAGTGTTTGGGTTTTTACTTTTCTCTTGCAGGGTTATGGCAAGCACCAAGAGGGATCATGTAGACACAGCACTCAGCCCTGTGACTGGAACATACATGGAGTTCTCTCTGTTCTCCTCTTTTCTCCTCATGATTCAGAGAATGACATAAGGATCTGTGATGTGGGCCAATTTTCAATGCCCTGGATAAGTAATGGGGAGATAATGGTCTATTGCCAGAAATTTGCACTAGTTTTAATTCATTGTATCAGTTTAGCATGAGATATGTCAAAGTCGCTGAAAAAATTTATCTCACGTGTGTGTGTGTATATATACACACACACATACACACACACACACACATATATACACACACACGCACACACACACAGAAGTATGTTTCTTGAGAGCTGACAGGCTTAAGTTTTGCTGCCTGATGCTGCAGTAGAAGCCACTGTGTTCTGATTTCTTGAGTGATGGCTGCCAGCCCTCCAAGCGTCACAGTAGGTGAGGCATCCATGGGGGTGAGAGCCAAGGATTTGTGGCCAGTCAGCATCTGTAAACCTATTTTGTCTATTCTCTTTATTTTTATATTCTGTTTTATTCATTTTTAGGTTTATCATTCAATTTGTTACAAATATCACTCCTAAAATGTTTCCTAGTTCTATTAAGGCTTACTTTCATGAAACAAGTCCAGAAAGAGTCCCGGGCAGCCATGGATACCCAACATGCCTTTGGGGAGTTAGAAATCTCGTATATTGAAGGTTTTGTTGTTGGGACCATCATTCCAAGGGTCTTCAAGTCGCTTAACCTGACTCTGGGCATTTCATCCTATTCCCAGAGAACAGCGAGCAGAAAGAGCAAAGGGAACTTGGTTAAAAGAAAAGAGTAACAATAACTCTCCCATTTCCAAACAGATTTTCAGAAATCCAAACCAGTGAATTCTGCATTTCACATTGGTCAGGACTATAAGCTCTGCTCACTGCAGTTATGAGAAAAACTGGGAAACTCATTTAAAGACATTAATCAGGGGCAGGCATGGTAGCTCATGCCTGTAATTCCAGCAATTTGGGAGGCCAAGGTGGGAAAATCACTTGAGCCCAGGAATTTGAAACCATTCCAGGCAACATAAAGGGACTCAGTCTCTACAAAAACAAACAAAAGCTTGACATGGTGGTGCACACCTGTTATGCCTGCACTCCTACCTACTCAGGAGTCTGAGATGGGAGATCACAACGGCCCAGGAGTTCAAGGCTGTAGTGAGCTCTGATCATACCACTGCACTCCACCCAGGGGGACAGAGTGAGACCATTTTTCAAAAAAAAAATAATAATAATAAAATAAGGATAACGACATAAATAAAGGCATTTCAATAGTGCTCCTTGTAAAAAGTTCTATGTTCCCTTAGTGAAGAAGACGAGAATAATGGGTATAGCAGGGAAATGGACAGAATTGACCCCATTACACCAAAATGAAAGTCGTAACAGGTATACCATATCGGCAACATTAAAACCACATAATGTGACCATAATGCAGTCAAATTGTGACCAACAAAAACAAACTAACAAAAAAGATATCATGGAGAAGATGAATTCTAAATCTAAAGTGAATGGAGCTCAGCTAGGGCTTCACATTGAGAATGAAACCATGTGTAAGTGAATTGTAACCAAGCTACTACATAGCAATATTAACGTGGCAGAGCAGAAAGGGTGCTAAGACTGATATCTGTCATCTTATACCATTTTGTTAAGAAAGGAAAAACTAGAAAAGTATGAATTTGGGTTCTACTTGAAGGATAAGACAGTGATAATGGCAACACTGTTAACGTTTTTACAGTGCTTCAGTCCTACTATGTGCTCATTCATGCCCAATAATGAAGAGCTGGAACTGAAACTTTCTTATGTTTATTCCCATTGTAGTCTCCCTCCAGGGCATGGAATCTTGTGCAACAGGAGGGATAAGTGTTTAAAGAGGTCTTTTCCACAGTTTTTACTTCCACAAGCAGTCTCTGCAGTGTGAGTTCTTGTATGAATTATGAGTCTGAGGCAACACTGTGGCTTTTTTTCATATTCCTTACTTTCACAGCTTCTCTCAAGTGTGAGAACAAATAGGTACTCAAGATGAATGAAGATCAAAGGCTTTCCATAGACTTTACCTTCAGAGGGTTTCTTTTCACACTTCTATAAGATACAAGAGTTCAGGTAAGACGTTCTCACGCATGTTAACTCATTGAGCTCTCTTCCAGTATGTCCTCCTCTCATATTGAGTATGGTGAAAAAATTAATGATGATTTCCCCGTTTTCACCCACAGGGCTTCTCATTATTGTAAATCTTAAGATAACTTTTAATTCTGATGACTTTGCAAAGTCTTTTCCACATTTCTCACATCAATAGGGTTTTTTTTTTTTTTTTTTTTCCAGCGTGGCTCCTTATATGTGCATGTTTTGAGGCTTGCTGAAGACTTTCCCACATTCCTTACATCCATAGGGCTTCTTCCGAATGCTCTTTCTTAAATGTTTATTCAGGTGTAGGGAATATCTAAAGACTTTCTGACTTTTGTTACATTCATCAGTTTTTATCTGGTGTGAATTTTCGTATGTCTCATAAGAAATGACTGATATGTAAAGGCTTTCCCTCATTTGGGACATGTATGGCTTTTCCCTCCAGTAATATTACTCCTGTTTGAAACAGAACTTGGAGCGGGGCAGAGGTTTTTCCACTTTGATGACTCTTATTCTTAGTCTCTACAGTACAGAAATGCATCTGGACAGCATGGAGTGAGCTACTTCCGAAGACGTTTTCACATTGAGTAAAATTATACGTTTTCGCCCTAACATGAGTTATGTGTGCCCTATGGCGTACATCCTCACTGCAGGTGCAGGCTATTCCAAATGTACTCTCCTCATGAACGTTTGGCCTCCTATTAATTTTACTATGTATGTGATGGACAATGTTCTGACTGCCTGTCCACGTGTTTGATTTTAGCTGTTTTTCTCCCATATGAAACCCAGCGAATGTTGCACCTCAAGACTATCATATTCATTATTTTCTTTTTATTTATTTATTATTATTATTATACTTTAAGTTCTAGGGTACATGTGCATAACGTGCAGGTTTGTTACATATGTATACTTGTGCTATGTTGGTGTGCTGCACCCATCAACTCGTCAGCACCCATCGACTCATCATTTACATCAGGTATAACTCCCAATGCAATCCCTCCCCCCTCCCCCCCTCCCCCCTCCCCATGATAGGCCCCGGTGTGTGATGTTCCCCTTCCCGAATCCAAGTGATCTCATTGTTCAGTTCCCACCTATGAGTGAGAACATGCGGTGTTTGGTTTTCTATTCTTGTGATAGTTTGCTAAGAATGATGATTTTCATATATATTACTACATTGAAATAGTTTTGGGAAAACAAGTGGTTTTCCATTACATAGAAAAGTTATTTAGTGGTGATTTCTGAGACCTTGGTGTACCCATTACTCGAGCAGTGTACACTGTACCCAGTGTGTACCTTAACGCCCGAACCTTCCATCCAAGTCCCCAAAGTCCATTATGTCATTCTTATGCCTTTACACCCTCTTAGCTTAGCTCCCACTTGTGAGAACATACCATATTTGTTTTTTTATTCTTGAGATACTTCACTTAGAATAATCATCTCTAACTCTATCCAGGTTGCTGCAAATGCCATAATTTGGTTCCTTTTCAGAGCTAAGTAGTATTCCATGGTGTATCTATAACACATTTTCTTTGTCTATTCATTGGCTGATAGACATTTAACCTGGTTCCACATTATTGCAACTGCAAATGGTGCTGCTATAAATGTGTGTAATGTGTCTTTTTCATATGACTTCTTTCCCTGTAGGTAGATACCCGGGAGTGAGCTGATACAAATTTAAATAAAGATAATTATAAAATTAAGTAATGACCAAGTGAAATTTACTATTTCTAGTAGTAAAACAAAATACATTTATTGAGTAAAATTTGAACGTATTTCTGCTCACATAAAGAACATAAAACTTCTGTATTTTGTATAAATGACATGCTTTATCTCACTAGACTCATCCTGTGGTGAATTGGTGGGGGAGGGTTGGAGAAAGTAACATATCTTTAAATTTGACTTTTGACTCACATTTTCTTCAAGTTTCAATTGTTCTTTTAGTTAAATGCCTCCAAAAAGATGTTCACATGCTTTGGGCTTTCTGTGGCCTCAAGGCAAAGGGAAATTGAATCTGGAGTCGCTTATCATCTTCATGCTATTCTCTAGACCTCTGCTTTCTCTGTGGCAGAGGGTCTCCCTGGTCTGATCACTGGTGCCATTGCATTGCTCTTCTCTGAGATGAAGCTTGTACTCTTGAATCAGAGTACAGTGGAATTCCCTGGCTTTATTAGCCTCCTGTTGGCTTGGATAAGATCTTCAGATCTCTCTGAGTTTCAGTATCCAATTTCTTCTTCCAAAATATTTCTGGAATGGTCACATGTGATATTTTGGCAGGATCATTTTGCCCCTTGCTGCAGTGGCCCCATGTTATGTATGTTAGTTTTCAACTCAGTTAAGTTACTTATTTACCTCTATGACACTTCCACACTGCATAGATTCATAGGTCTAGCAGGAGGTATTTTATATAAACCAAGCTGCCAGAAACAGAAGAATGCTCACACAGTAAATCAGACAAACCAAATTTATTCCTAACAGAGGAGCAGGAAGAATCAGCAAAAGCCTAAGTTCTATGATGACAAGCCTGACCCTTGAGGTCAGAAAAGTTGCCCAGGGTTGACAGAGTCTCCTTTGCACATGCCCCACTGTGTACTGCAGCTGAGGAACCCCTGAGTGCTCCACCCCAGGTTTCACACCCCATGTGCCCCTTGGTTCTCGGAGTTTAAGAATTGCAGGAATATCCTGTTCTAGGAAAAACAAGGACAGAGTCCAGACTGTCCCAGACAGTTTCTCCCCATTTCAGGATATTGTCTTCTTGGAACATTCTAAAATCATTCTGAGGACTAGGAGGTCCAGAACGCTGAGTTGGTCAAAGTCATTCAGGTCTTGCCCTCCTGATCACATAAACAAAGTGGACTACAAAACATTAAGCATTGGCAGAAATGATCATATTGCATTATGATAGCCATTCTTCATTATGATAAAAATAATTTATCCACCAAAAAGTTATCTGAATTCTAAATCTGAATGAACCCAACAAAACATAGATTTGGGCTTGTTGTCCCAGTTTAATAAAAGATACACTAATCCAACAAATTTAATTAAATACAAAAACTTTAGAATAAGTATAACAATCATAAAGACTCATTTCAATAAAAGCTGGCATACAAAGTTATCAGACGTATGACAATAATAGAAAATGTTGACACTGCTTAGGGTAAAGTGAATATGATTGATATTCAAATGAACAAAGGAAATAGTAAACTCAATAGCAAAATGGGCCAAAGAATCCAATACCCTATTAACAATCTGACAAATGCAATGTGTACAAATAAAATGTGATCTGCATTTTCACCACTTGTTTAGAAAATTTAAGAATCCTAGATAACATTGAGTGATGAGGATATGAGGAAAACAGCCTTTATGGGCAATGGATGGGAAATTAAATGGTTTTAAACATTTCAGAAAATAATATGACAGGACCCGTTTGAAAGTGTGCATACTCTACAACCTGTCTCAATAATGGGCACATACCCCTGATAGAGATTGGATGTGTGTTCCCTCCAAATCTCATGCTGAAATGTGATCCCCAGTGTTGGAGGTGGGACCCAGTGAGAGGTATTGGATCATGGGGTGGATCCCTTATGAATAGTTTAGCACAGGAATGTCCAAACTTTTGGCTTCCCTGGGCCACATTGGAAGAAGAATTTTCTTGGACCACACATAAATTACACTGAAAATAGCTGATGAGTTAAGAAAAAAAAGAAAAAAGAAAAAAGGAAAAGACACACATACACAGACATGCACACAAAATCGCTTATGTTTTAAGAAAGTTGACAAATCTGTTTTGGTCCACATTCAAAGCTGTTCTGACCTGCATTCAGCCCACAAGCTGCGGGTTGGACAAGCTTAGTTTATCACAATCCACTTGAGTGAGTTCTTCACAGTGAGTTCATGAGAGATCTGATTGTTAAAAACAGCATGGGACTGCCCCCTTCTCTCTTACTCCCTCTCTGACCATGTGACACACTGGCTCCCCTTCACCATCTGCCAGGACTGTAAGCTTCTTGATAGACCAGTATACCTGGTCAGGCCCTAAGGGGAGAAGGAGGGCTAAGGCTCCTTAAAACCTACTGAGGAGCTGGGCGTGGTGGCTCATGCCTGTTACCCCAACACTTTGGGAGGACGAGACGGGGGGATCACATGAGGGCAAGAGTTCCAGATCAACCTGGCAAACATGGTGAAATCCTGTCTCTAATAAAAATACAAAACATTAGCCAGGCGTGGTGGCACATGCCTGTAGTCCCAGCTACTCTGGAGGCTGAGGCAGGAGAATCGCTTGAGCGTGGGAGGCTGGTGCAGTGAGGGGAGATCACTGTGTTTCAGCCTGGGCGACAGAGTGAGACTCCATCTCAAAAAAACACAAACAAACAAAAATCCTAGTGAGGGCCACGGGGGTGGGGGAGCTAGGATGGAGAGGGGTCAGGCTTAACCTTGGCAACTCAGAATTCCACTACCTTGTATGGGCCTCAGTTTTCTCACCGGGCCCCAATGTAGGTCTGAGGGTCCTAGAGAAATCCAGCCACTCAGGAGCCTGAGATATTTTAGCATCGTGTCTGGGCCCCCTCTCCCAGGGCACTTATTTCCCAGCACCCTCTCCACTGTCTCCGTGCCTTTCCTCAGGAAAAAAAAATTTTCTTTAGTTAATACCTCCTGAAGATTTTGTGGGCACAGAAACCACAAACTGGCTGACAAAAAGGGGAAGAAGAGAGGCCACTGGAAATCTTCTGGGTCCGGTTTCCTCCACGCCCAGGTTTCTTCTCCCCAGCACAGCTCGGTGCACAGCCTGGACATGCCAGTGGGGACCCTTATCCTACACGCATCAGGAAAAGGCCTTGATCCCTTTCCCCAGAGCCCGGTGGCTCAGTCCTGCGAAGGAACCGAAGCAATGGGGAGGGGTGTGGGGAAAAAAACCCTGCTGCCTGATCCCACGCCGCCACTCACAGACCCTCAGTTGACTGGTAGCACTGAACAGGTTGGAAAAAAAAAAGACGGAAACACAGAAAAACCCAAACACCCAGACGGGGAGACCGTCTGGGGAGAGAGTGTGCTGGGAGCCTCAGTAGCCGGTCTCCTCCTGGTTGTAAGGGAGATATTCAGGGGCCTCCCCTGGCCCCGGGCAGTCGCCAGCACCCGAGGGAGCCCCATGGGCCACTGGGCTTCCGGGTAGTACTTGGGGCCGTGTATTTGAAGATCTGGCCAAAGACCTGGCCGCTCTGGTTGGCGCCTTGCCTGTAGCCCATCTTCAGGGACATGGAGGAGTTGTCACAGTTGTTGATTCCCAGCTTGGCATGGTGGATGTGCCACCGGGTCCCAGGAGTCAAAAAGCCCACCTGGCTGGCACATTTGTTTGTGCCCATCTGGAGTTGTCCATGGCGGGGGCAGGATGTGGTTCTTGGGTCGTAGAGATGCCTCCCCGTGCCCTGCCGTACATGGTCATGCCTGACTGGCTGGCACATTTGTTGGTAATGGGCAGCCTGATGAGGCACTGGCCGGCTTTCATGGTGGCGTCGTGGAAGTTCCGCTCCTGCTTCTCTTAGTACTTGTCACCGATGTCCATCCTGGTCTGCAGCCCCTTAGTCTTGGCCTTCCCTGCCAGGGCAAGAAGAGACACCTGCACCTGGGTCACGTTCCCACTCTCAAACAGGTGGTTGGCCTCAAATAAGTCCAGGGGGTTCATGCTGTAGCTGACCATGGCCTTGAGGAAGTTGGAGAGGTTTTCCAGCTGGTGCCAGTTCTACATGGAAGCGGTTGATCTTAGAGACTGAGGCCGGCTGCAGTTTGTTCATGAATGTGCATAAGATAATCCCATCCTTCAGGCCCTTCTGAAAATCGGGGCGATGGAGAGGCTGGTGAGTCCCGTGATCCAGCTGCGGAGCTCTGCCTCCTTCTGGGGTCATATTTGGAGAGGAGTCTGTTCTTGACCTCCCGCAAGAACCTGTAGGAGCGGCCCTTGTTGAACTGCCTGGAGCTTAACGCTGGCGGGCGCCGCCTCCGGACTGGATGGGACGGGACCTGGAGCTAAGTCTTTTATCTAGTTTGCAACATTTTGTTTTCACCACACCATTGTTTTTACCACATATCTTTGGTGTATTTAAAAAATGTGTGAAAAATGTTAGACCATCTCCCTTTTTCCCACCTTCCCTTTTACCCTTTACTGCAATTTATACACACACATCCACGCACGCACACATGCACACACACATACAGACCAAAATTAATTTAGATGTACGAATGGGTTATTTGAAGCAAAAAGTCAATCTATATTAGTAAAAGTGTCATGCCTCTGTGAATTATATTTATGATCCTTTTAAGAAGAAAGAACTTCCAGCCGGGCGCGGTGGCTCACGCCTATAATCCCAGCACTTTGGAAGGCCGAGGCGGGCTGATCACGAGGTCAGGAGTTTAAGACCAGCCTGGCCAAGATGGTGAAACTTCGTCTCTATTAAAAACACAAAAAAAGTTTAGCTGGGCGTGGTGGCACGTGCCTGTAATCCCAGCTACTCAGGAGGCTGAGGCAGGATAATGGCTTGAACCCTGGACGTGGAGGTTGCAGTGAGCCGAGATCATGCCACTGCACTCCAGCCTGGACAACAGAGTGAGACTCCATCTCAAAAATAAAATACAATGTTGAATTTTTACAAGTCATTGTTCCTATTCTAATTTTTGAATGAAACTACAGCCTCTAATAAAACAGCCTCATTAAACTAATTCGCTAATGAATTCTTAAGTAAAAGGGGAATTCCACAGAAATATATATGGCTCTTTTTATGTTTATTAAAAGTAAGAGCCTGGAAAACAGATGTGTTCTGTAAAATTGAATTACTTTCTATCCAGTTCCACTGGTTCGCACTGTTTTATCTTTATATTAAAATATATATAAATGATTGATTGATGATTTTTTTTCTTTTAGACACTGCTGTTGAATCCATGGAGAGTAAAAACGGTAAATTTCCAGAACTAGGCTCCCTCTGCTCCAGTTCCCCAGGTAGGCGTGGCAGAGACAGAGACCGAGGAAGGTGGCTGGGGCCATGCAGCGCTACTTGTGCCTGGTGGCGCTCTGTCTGGCCTGCGGCTTCTGCTCGCTCCTTTACGCCTTCAGCCAGCTGCCACATCCCTGGAGGAAGGAAAAGGTGGCAGTGACTGGAAGACGCAGGCACGCAGTGGCTTCTTGACTGGCTGGAGGCAGATGTGGTGCAGTGAGAGGAGCGGGCAAGGCTGGTCCCGCTGCGCATCCAGGCGGGTGGGACAGGTGTAGTCTGAAAATACAGCCTGTTGAGAAAATGCATCTAGCTATAGTTGCCTGTGGTGAAAGACTGGAAGAAACTATGGCCATGTTGAAGTCAGCTATCATTTTCAGGATCAAAGCTTTTCAATTCCAGGTTTTTGCTGAAGATCAGCTACATCACAGCTTTAAAGGAAGATTTGACAGGGGTCATTTCTCCAAATATTTAATTATACAATATACCCCATAACCTTTCCAAGTGAGAATGCAGCAGAGTGGAAAACCTTTTTAAACCATGTGGTTTGCAGAGATTGTCCTTGCCGTTATTCCTGAAATAAGTTGACTCCCACACTGATAGCCCTTTTTTTATGACCAGTTGATACTATTTGGTCTTTACTAAAGAAATTTCATTCCACACAAATTGCTGCAATGGCACCAGAACCCAAGGAACCTCGAATAGGATGGTATAGTCGCTTTGCTAGGCATCCATACCGTGGAAAAGCTGGAGGAAACTCTGGAGTAATGTTGACAAACATGACTGGAATGAGAAGGAAGTATTTCAAGAATGATGTGACAACTGTGCGACTACAATGAGGAGACATACTTATGACATGGCTTAAAATATACAAGCTAAACATGACATGGGTGATCAAGATTTGTTGGATATCATGTTTTTCACAATCCAGAAAGACCTTTTGTCTCTCCGTGTCAATGGAATTATCATCCAGATCATTGTCTATATGGAAGCAGTTGCCAAGAAGCAGAAGAAGGAATCTTTATTCTTCACGGGAACAGAGGTGTTTACCATGATGATAAGCAACCAGCTTTTAGAGCTGTTTATGAAGCGCTGAGAAATTGTTCTTTCAAGATGACAACGTTCATTCCTTAATAAAACCTTTAGAATTGGAACTACAAAAAACAGTGCATACATACCATGGAAAAATTTACAAAATATTTATCAAACAACTAGCAAAAAGCATAAGAGATCGTTATGCCAGATCACCAAAGGAAAGATGATTCTTGGTGCCTGCTACATCAAATGGATGAAAACAACAAAGCATCAGAGGATAAGTGTGAAGCAATCGTCTTGGGTGAAGCATTAAGGAAGGAATTATTCATCTCCAAAATATTTTTTTTTCCTAAAGAGGTTAAATGAGCAGTATTTTCAGGCAACGAAGAATAAGTTAAAATCTTGGGCTCCAACAAAGAAACATTTTTGGCCTCTGATATTTTGTAATGTTACTTACTATCATTCCAGCATTGATGAAAATATTATTGAATGGTTTTAGCCTGCAAAATTCCGTTGAACCATAGTCTCAAGTAAGAGTGATGGGGCTGTGAAGATGAAGAAAATGTACCTCAAACCCAGTGCAAACACTCAGACTGTGCGTAGAGTGATAATTTTATGTCAGCACTAATCTCACTTTAAATGTGTGAGAAAAAAGTTTGTTTACAGTAGCAGAAACAGTTCTATTTCTAAAGAAATGTGATGTGCCCAATGTAACCATTGACGATCTATATCTGCCTTTATATATTTCATCTCTGTTTTAAAATATTTTTATGACAATCATGTTTAAAATTGCTTTTAAATTATAAGTAAGCTGCATAAAAATTGAGCTGTAAAAGAAAGAGGAAATACACTGAAAATTTTGAGGTTTTAATCTGTGCGTGTGTGAGAGAGAGTGAGAAATGTAGTGTTTTCATTTCGTATGCATTAAATTGTCTTGCCAAAACTCAGATTTAAGATTGCTAAGTAGATATTTGGGAAATTTTTTATATCACTTTAAATGAAAAATTTCAGCTTTACTGGGCATTCTGGAAGCAAAATATATTATGCCGACGATAAAGTGAGAACCTTAAGAGTACACTCATATGACAGTGGAAAATGTGATGGACCCAAATGCAGAAGCTCTACACGTCCTGTGAGTAGTGATTTTAGTTACAATGGAGTAGAAAAATGTAGTGCATTTAAACTTTTCTTCTACCTCATAACGGCTTTGCAAGATACTTTTTAAAAAGCAAATGTCTAGAGCCTTCCTTTAAGAAAGTTAAACAACTTTGGTGAATGATTTGGATTAAGATTGTTACATTCAGCTATAGAAAATGTGCTTTTAATTGGGTTGATGTGAGTACCTTCCTTTTTTGAATATCACTTAAAACAGTTAATTTTGTAAGCCTTGAAGATGAGAAAAAGATTACTTATCTAATATAACTCTGTTAATAGTTTTCCAATTTATAGTTATCTAATATAACTATAAATTCTGAATACTTAGCATATACTGTGCTGGGGCACATATCTTATTGTACCAACTGCTATATGGTTATCTTCCTCTTCTCCCTGATATTTTAATGCTCAAGTAGAAAATGGAAAATCATGAAGAAAAAAATATCAGTGGTGAAAATCGTGGCAGTTAGCTTTATGAAGACACAGTGGCCTCTGTGGAGACATGGGATACGCAGAAAGAGATGGTTAGTGCAGTTGTTCTGTCTTCTGCAGTTCCGTCAGGGACACAGTGAGAGAGGAAAGTTTAAGCAAGGTACATTAGAAGTTGATAACCAGTCCAGCATTCTTAGAACAGATGGGTTTAGAGAACACGAGTTGTAGTTCCTCGGCAGAATGCCATGGTGGATATGAAAAACTGTGAACTATGTTGAAATTGAGCTTATTGAGCAGAAAATGAGAATACTACAAATTTGAAGTTCAGAAGGTATGCATTAGATAATTTCTAATGGTCCCCAGATATGATCATTGCCTGCCTGACTATATGAGGAGCTTGAGAATAGATTCCTGAGCTTAGCCCTTTGGAGACTCTGGTATACTCTGGTATGCTGTGTCTAGGATGGAGTCTGCCAAAAAAATAATTTAAAGAAGAGACTTAAAAATTTGAAAAAACTAGAATAGTGCCTTGCTACTATCAGATCACTTTGGAGGTCATTCCCACTTAGATTCTTGTATAGATGTGGATACAGAAACATGCAGATAGTCAATGACAACTGTTGGGGGAAATGTCCATAGTCTGCAGGTTCCCACAGAGAGGATAGCACTTCCACTCCTCTCCCATGAGGGAAAAATAAAGGAGAAAAGCTTTCAGCTTCTCACCATAAGCTCATTCAGTCCTCCCCTTGGGAAGAGAAATGACTTACCCGAGGAATGTGCTTGGAAGTAGTTGTGCTGGTGAAACTCAGCCTCTGTGGGTTTCTCTGTCTTTCAGAGTCAGCTCTCTTCAGGATGCATATTTATTTCTCCCTTTGGAGGAGGTCTCAGTCCAGCTCAGCCAAGGACTGAAGGGCACATCTGGCTAATTCAGGACTGGGATATTGGGAAGTCCACTTGGACCCCAGATCTATGACATGACATGCTCTTGAGTCCTGGGAGCTGCTGACTCTGGTGTCTCATTTCTTAGTTGGGTCATATCTTGGGGTTATTTGTGTTCCTCAGCTCTAACAGGAGGGTTCCCAAGCACTCATTTCTTCTTAACCAATTTCTGAAGGTAAAATGTTGGTGAAGAGCACTCTTTCCTTCCTGCTACCATTAATTGGTGTTTATTTTGTGTTGATTTTGTGTCAGGCACTGTTCAGTAGTTTATATTTCTTAGCTAGTTTGATCTTTACAGCAACTTTATATGACTGACATTGTTCCCTCGTTTTTCAGGCTAGAAATCTGAGTCCCAGTGTCCCACAATGGCTGTGTGGTAAGCCTATGTTACTAACCATTATGCCACTCTGTGTTGTGACAGCGCCAAACATACTTTCATTCATATATATATATATATATAAACTGACCATGTTCTTCTGTGATTTCTTTCAGAGAGCCTTTTACATCAGATATTGATGATGATAATAATAATGAACACACATTGAGCATCTTAATTTCTGTTCCTATTGACTGCTTTGTCTTTTGATTATGGGTTATAATTTTCAGCTTTTTTTGCATATGTAGTTTTTCAAATTATTTTTGTTGTATATTGGTTATTGTGAAAGATATGTTTATCTAGCCATCAGTTTACTGGATGAAAACCTTGAACTTCTGGAGGCTTGGTATTATATTTTGCTATGGTGCTTCTCTTTGGAATTTTTTCTCAGTTATAGAAAGAATCTTTAGTCCTGATAAACCTGATAAATAGCATTTACCCTTTCTTTCTTTCTTTCTTTCTTTCTTTCTTTTATTTATTTATTTATTTATATATTTTTGATGTACTCTTGCTCTGTAGCCCAGGCTGGAATGCAATGGTATGATCTCAGCTCACTGTAACTTCTGCCTCCAGGGTTCAAGCAGTTCTCCTGCCTGAGTCTCCTAAGTAGCTAGGATTACAAGCGTTTGCCACCATGCTCAGCTAATTTTTAGATTTTTAGTACAGACAAGATTTTACCATGTCAGCCAGACTGGTCTTGAACTCCTGACCTCAAGTAATCCACCTGCCTTGGCCTCTCAAAGTGCGGGAATTACAGGCATAAGCCACTGCACCTGGTCGGCATTCACAATTTTTGTTTGCTTGTTTTGAGATGGACTTTCCCTCTGTCACCCAGGCTGGAGTGCAGTGGCACAATCTCAGCTCACTGTAGCCTCTGCCTCCTGGGTTCAAGCGATTCTCCTGTCTCAACCACCTGAGTAGCTAGGATTACAGGCATAGACCACAAAGCCTAGCTAATTTTCATATTTTTAGTAAAGATGGGATTTCACCACATTGGCCAGGCTGGTCTCTGACCTCAAGTGATCCACCCGTCTCAGACTCCCAAAGCGCTGGGATTATAGGCGTGAGTCACTACGCCTGGCCAGCATTCACTCTTAAGGCATTCCCTTCTGACGTTTCAATGGAAAGCCTAAGGTGTTTACCAATCCTCTATACTTCAATAGATTCAAACTTCAAACTGTTTCCCCTGTAATGAGCTGCAGTGTTCTGCTTTTTCACACTTCTAGCTTTTGCTTTGTTTTCTGCTATTTGAAGCCTCTCCCATACATGTATAGTCACAGATTTGAAGGAAGCTCATATACATATTTAAAGACTGTCTCATGCATAGGTTTTCCTTTTCAGGACTTTTTCCTCTTCATTTATAGCTGTTCTGGCATCCCTAAATTCTATTCTCTGAAACAGTAAGCCAATAATACCGCCACTTTCTTCTTGAATTCTCTCGGTCCCATGCCATGGGGACTGGTGAATACCTTTACGAACAAAGCTGCATCAATGAAGACTTCATCTAGTTTTGTTCCCTTTTCCAAGCATCTAATCAAGCTCATGCCTCTTTTTGGATACTCTACAGTACCTTCAAATAGTTGGGACTTTTTCTTTTATATTTTATCCAGAGTTTATCATAGATATTCAGGAAAGGGAATTTTCCTAGACAGGCTACACTGCCATTGCTGAAACTGAAATTCTTCCAATATTCTTTTAATATTTTCTACTTAAATCATCTGGGGTTGGTTTAGTTAGAAATTTTGCAACTAAAATCTGTGGCCAGATCTAGTACTGATGCAGGACTGATGTTTAAGGATGATGTAAAAGTTATATATTTATAAACAAGTGTTTATTTCTTTAAAATGTAATTCCAATAAGTATTATCTTATGAAATCACTGTTTAGCTGTAGCTTTTAAATGCCTCTTTTTTTTTTTTTTTTTTTTTTTTTTTTTTTTTTTTTTGAGATGGAGTCTCTCTCTGTTGCCAGGCTGGAGTGTAGAGGTGTGATCTCGATGCACTGCAACCTCTGCTTCCCAGGTTCAAGTGATTCTCCTGCCTCAGTGTCCTGAATTGCTGGGATTCCAGGCTTGCACCACCATGCCTGGTTAATTTTTGTATTTTTAGTAGAGACAGGGTTTCACCATGTTGACCAGGCTGGTCTTGAACTCCCGACCTCAGGTGATCCGCTCACCTCAGCGTCCCAAAGTGCTGGGATTACAGGCATGAGTCACCGTACCCTGCCACTTACTTTAAATAGTTATAAAAATGCATGAGTAAATGTACTTTCATGGCAACTTATCCTTTTTTTGTGCTAGAATTGTCAAACAGAGTTTTAAATAAGGACAGAAACACTACTTTTCTGATGAGGTTTACATCAGTTAGGACTCTTGGTGACAAATTATAGAAAAATCAGCTTAGACACACACTGACCAAAAAAAAAAAAAAAAAAAAAAAGCCTAGAGGAAGATGCGAGGGGTGGTAGCATTAAGAGCCTCAACTTAACACCCTTCCCTGGCCCTGCCACTGCCCTGGCCCTTCCCATCTTCAGGTCTTACCAAGGCCCTACCCTGGTCCTGACCCTGCCCTGGCCTGGTCCTGACCCTGTCCCCCTACCCCAGAGAAGTGGAAGGGCAGAGCCAGGGAAGGGCCGGGGCAAATAAGGGACAGGGCACATCCAAATCCAAGAAAACGTCAGGGCCATGACAGAGCCAGGGCGAGTCCTTGGCAAGGCCACGTTCCAGGCCAGGGCCAGGAAAGGGTCAAGGCAGGGTCACTGTATGGCCAAGGTCCAGGTCAAAGCCAGAGCAGTGGCAGGGGCAGGCCTGCATAAGGGCAGGACCAGGGCCAGGGCCAGGGCTGTGCCAGGACAGAACAAGAGCAGTGCCAGGCAGGACCAGAGCCAGGCATTAGAGAGAGTAGGGCAAATGCCAAGGCAAGGCCAGGGCAGTGCCAGGGCTGAGGCAAGGTCAGGGAAGGTCCAGGGCTGACTCAGTGCTAGAACCAAGACAAGAGCAAAGGCCGGGGCAGATCTAGGGCACAAGCAAGGCAGACTAGGGCAGGGCAATAGCAAGACCAGGCAATAGCAGGGCCAGCCCAGGATAGAACAGGGTACAGGCAGGGCAGGGCCAGGGCCACAGCTGGGGCAGGACAAGGACCAGGATCAGAGTCCAGGCCAGGGCAAGGGTATGGCCAGGGCAGAGGTACAGCCAGAGGCAGGGTATAGGCAGGGCCAAGGCAGGTCCATTGCAGGGCCGGGGTTCAGACCAGGGCCGGGGCAGGGCCGGGGCAGGGCCAGGGCCAGGGCCAGGGCCAGGACCAGGAAAGGGCAATGTCAGGAACATGGCCATGGCCAACTTGGCTAGAGCCAGGACAGAGACAGGGTCAGGGGTGGGTGGGGCCAGAATAGCATGCCAGGGTAGGGCCAGGGCAAATTAAGGCCAGGACAGGGTCAGGAGGAGGACTGGGCCAGGGTATGGCCTTAAGTAGCCAAGAGCCAGGTCCAGGGTCCATGCCAGTGCCAGCGCCGGCCCAGGGCAGGGGCAGGGCCATGGCCAGGTCTGGGACAAGGCTGGGGCAGGGTCAAGTTCTCGCTCAGGGTAAGCACAAGACCAGGGCAGAGCCAGGGAAGGGGCAGGGCCATGGTAGGGCCAGGAGAGGGACGCGCGAAGGCAGAGCAAGATTAAACCAGGGACAGGATACCTTCAAATCCACTTCAGGGCCAGGGTCAGGCCAGGGCCAGGGCCAGGGCCAGGACAGGGCCAAGACAGGGCCAGGGCCAGGACTGTCAGGATCATTGGCAGGGCCAGGGCCATGGCACGACCAGGGTCAGGAGCAGTGGTCAATGCCGGGCCAAGGCCAGAGCAAGGACCAGGTTTGCACTAGGGCCAGTGTGAGGGCGAAGGGGTCAGGGCGGGGACAAAGGCAGGGCAGAGCCAGGGCAGGGTGGAGCAGGCCCAGGGTAGCACTGGGTAAAGGCAGGGCATGACCAACCAGGGCAGGTCTATGGCTGTGGCAGGGCCAGGGCCAGGGCCAAGGCAGGGCCAAGACAGTGACAGCTCCAGGGCAGGGCCGGGGTTAGGACCACGGACATGTCCAAGGCCAGTGCCAGGGCAAGGGCAGTGGCAGCGGCAGGGCCAGGGTCATCTAAGAACCAAGGACAAAGCCAGGCCCAGAGCAGGGCCAGGACAGGTACCTGGCAGGGCCAGGGTCTGGGACAGGGCCATGGCAGGGCCAGGGCCACAACCAGGTCTGTGCTATGGCCAGGTCCAGCACAGTGCCCAGGCAAGGCTAGGGTGAAGACCAAAGTAGGGCCAGCGCAGGGTCAAAGCTAGAGTAGGGCCAAGGCAGGACCAGGGCAGGCAAGGCAGGGCCAGGATAGCATAGGGCCAAGGCAGGGCAGGGCCAGGACAGTGCCAAGACCTGAGCAGGGCCAGGGAACAGCCAGGGCAGGGACAGGGCCATGGCCATGGCCTGGGCAGGACCAGGTTCGGGACAGGAGCAAAACAAGGGCAACAACAGTGCAGGTTCTTGGCACAGCCAGGCTCCAGGACAGTGTCAGGGCAGGGCCAAGGCAGGGTCTGGGCCATGGGAAGACGAGCAACAGGGCTGGGGCTTTTCCAGTGACAGGACTAGAGTCAGGGCAAGGGCCAGGGCAGTGCAAGGCCAGGGTAGGGTCAGGCATTTCACGGTCACGGCCAGGGGAGAACCAGGGCAAGGTCTGAAGCACGGCAGGGCCAGGGCCAAGACAGGTCCAGGGCAGGTCCATGACAGGGCCAGGGGCTGCGTAAGGGCAAGGGCAGGGCCAGAGCAAGGTAAGGGTCAGGGCCAAGGCCAGGATAGGGACAGGGCAAGAAATATGGCAGGACCAAGGGCAATGCCAAGGCCAGGGCTGAGTCAGGGCAGGGCAGGGCATGGAATGGCCAGCGCAGGACACGACAAAAGGCGGTCCATAGAAACTGCAGGGCTGATGCCAGGAAAGGACCAGGCTAGTGCCAAGACTGAGGTAGTGTCATCGCATGCACAGGGCGGGGCCAGGGCCGGAATCGAGCCAGGCAGGGCACAGCCAAGGCAGGGTAGGTAGGGCAGGGCAATGCCACAGCCGGATCAGTACTAGGACAGGGCAGAACAGGGTAGAACAGGGCAAGGTGATGGTAGGGGCAGGACAAGGACAGGCCAAGGGAGAGCCAGGTCACTCCAGGGCCAGGACACCTCCAAGTCCACTTCAGGGCCAGGGCTATGAAGGACAAAGGCCAGGGCCAGGGTCAGGGCCAGGTCTGGGCTAGGGCCAGGTCCAGAGCAGGGCCTAGCGAAGACGAGGGTGACGAACTAGGTAGGGCCAGGGCAGGCTCATGACACATCCAGTGCATGGCAGGGTAGGGTGGTGGCAAGACCAGGGGCAGACCACTGCCAACTCAGGGCCAGGGAAAGGCCATGGCCAGGGCACAGCCAGGAAAGGGTCTGGGCCAGGGCCATGGCAGAGTCGGGCCAAGTCCTTGACAGGACCAGGTTCCAGGCCAGGGCCAGGGCAGAGGCAGGGGCAGGGTCTGGATAAGGGCAAGGCCAGGGATACGGTAGGACCAGGGCTAGGGCCAGGGCCCGGGCTAAGCCAGAACAAGGCCAGGGCCAGGCCATAGTGAGGATAGGGCAAAGGCCAAGGCAGGGTCAGAGCAGGTCCAGGGAGACGCCAGTGCCAGGCAGGGCCAGGGCACAACCACGGCAGTGTAAGGCAGGTCAATGGCACCACTGAGCCATGACAGGGCAAAGTCAGTGCCAGGAGGGGGCGCAACAGGCAGGGCCACGGTGGGGCCAGGGCAGGGATGGGCCAAGGCAGGGCCAGAACAAATCTGGGCCAGGACACGTCCAAGGCCAGGTCAAGGCCAGAACAGGAGCAGGACCATGACCACTAGCAGGGCCAGTGCCACGACAGGACCAGGGTCAGGACAAGAGGCAGGGCCAGAGCCAAGGCCGGGCCAGCACAGGTTCAGGGAAAGGCCAGTGAAAAGGCAAAACCAGGATGGGATCGGAGCAGGGCAGGGCCGAGACAGTCCAGGTAACAGTAGGGCAGGGCCAGGGCAACGCAGGGCAGTACAGGCCCAGGTCCACGGCAGTGGCAGGGCAAAGCCAGGCCCATTGCCAATGCAACAGCCCACCCTACAAGGCTTCTACCACCTGGCCACTGCCGCAGCCCGGCCATCGCTGTAAGCCTCACCCCCAACCCTGGCTGCAGCCGCCTGACCTCCTAGCGTGGTCACTCTCCTACCGTTCCAGCACGCTGCAGTCTCCGTCACTGCCACCCACCCTCAGCGAGGCAAGCCGTGGTGTCACAGGCTCCAGGTGTCTCCTCCTCCTCCTGGCACAGAGCAGCTGGGCGGGCAAAGCCACAAAAGCCTAGAGGAAGATGCGAGGGGTGGTAGCATTAAGAGCCTCAACTTAACACCCTTCCCTGGCCCTGCCACTGCCCTGGCCCTTCCCATCTTCAGGTCTTACCAAGGCCCTACCCTGGTCCTGACCCTGCCCTGGCCTGGTCCTGACCCTGTCCCCCTACCCCAGAGAAGTGGAAGGGCAGAGCCAGGGAAGGGCCGGGGCAAATAAGGGACAGGGCACATCCAAATCCAAGAAAACGCCAGGGCCATGACAGAGCCAGGGCGAGTCCTTGGCAAGGCCACGTTCCAGGCCAGGGCCAGGAAAGGGTCAAGGCAGGGTCACTGTATGGCCAAGGTCCAGGTCAAAGCCAGAGCAGTGGCAGGGGCAGGCCTGCATAAGGGCAGGACCAGGGCCAGGGCCAGGGCTGTGCCAGGACAGAACAAGAGCAGTGCCAGGCAGGACCAGAGCCAGGCATTAGAGAGAGTAGGGCAAATGCCAAGGCAAGGCCAGGGCAGTGCCAGGGCTGAGGCAAGGTCAGGGAAGGTCCAGGGCTGACTCAGTGCTAGAACCAAGACAAGAGCAAAGGCCGGGGCAGATCTAGGGCACAAGCAAGGCAGACTAGGGCAGGGCAATAGCAAGACCAGGCAATAGCAGGGCCAGCCCAGGATAGAACAGGGTACAGGCAGGGCAGGGCCAGGGCCACAGCTGGGGCAGGACAAGGACCAGGATCAGAGTCCAGGCCAGGGCAAGGGTATGGCCAGGGCAGAGGTACAGCCAGAGGCAGGGTATAGGCAGGGCCAAGGCAGGTCCATTGCAGGGCCGGGGTTCAGACCAGGGCCGGGGCAGGGCCGGGGCAGGGCCAGGGCCAGGGCCAGGGCCAGGACCAGGAAAGGGCAATGTCAGGAACACGGCCATGGCCAACTTGGCTAGAGCCAGGACAGAGACAGGGTCAGGGGTGGGTGGGGCCAGAATAGCATGCCAGGGTAGGGCCAGGGCAAATTAGGGCCAGGACAGGGTCAGGAGGAGGACTGGGCCAGGGTATGGCCTTAAGTAGCCAAGAGCCAGGTCCAGGGTCCATGCCAGTGCCAGCGCCGGCCCAGGGCAGGGGCAGGGCCATGGCCAGGTCTGGGACAAGGCTGGGGCAGGGTCAAGTTCTCGCTCAGGGTAAGCACAAGACCAGGGCAGAGCCAGGAAAGGGGCAGGGCCATGGTAGGGCCAGGAGAGGGACGCGCGAAGGCAGAGCAAGATTAAACCAGGGACAGGATACCTTCAAATCCACTTCAGGGCCAGGGTCAGGCCAGGGCCAGGGCCAGGGCCAGGACAGGGCCAAGACAGGGCCAGGGCCAGGACTGTCAGGATCATTGGCAGGGCCAGGGCCATGGCACGACCAGGGTCAGGAGCAGTGGTCAATGCCGGGCCAAGGCCAGAGCAAGGACCAGGTTTGCACTAGGGCCAGTGTGAGGGCGAAGGGGTCAGGGCGGGGACAAAGGCAGGGCAGAGCCAGGGCAGGGTGGAGCAGGCCCAGGGTACCACTGGGTAAAGGCAGGGCATGACCAACCAGGGCAGGTCTATGGCTGTGGCAGGGCCAGGGCCAGGGCCAGGGCCAAGGCAGGGCCAAGACAGTGACAGCTCCAGGGCAGGGCCGGGGTTAGGACCACGGACATGTCCAAGGCCAGTGCCAGGGCAAGGGCAGTGGCAGCGGCAGGGCCAGGGTCATCTAAGAACCAAGGACAAAGCCAGGCCCAGAGCAGGGCCAGGACAGGTACCTGGCAGGGCTAGGGTCTGGGACAGGGCCATGGCAGGGCCAAGGCCACAACCAGGTCTGTGCTATGGCCAGGTCCAGCACAGTGCCCAGGCAAGGCTAGGGTGAAGGCCAAAGTAGGGCCAGCGCAGGGTCAAAGCTAGAGTACGGCCAAGGCAGGACCAGGGCAGGCAAGGCAGGGCCAGGATAGCATAGGGCCAAGGCAGGGCAGGGCCAGGACAGTGCCAAGACCTGAGCAGGGCCAGGGAACAGCCAGGGCAGGGACAGGGCCATGGCCATGGCCTGGGCAGGACCAGGTTCGGGACAGGAGCAAAACAAGGGCAACAACAGTGCAGGTTCTTGGCACAGCCAGGCTCCAGGACAGTGTCAGGGCAGGGCCAAGGCAGGGTCTGGGCCATGGGAAGACGAGCAACAGGGCTGGGGCTTTTCCAGTGACAGGACTAGAGTCAGGGCAAGGGCCAGGGCAGTGCAAGGCCAGGGTAGGGTCAGGCATTTCACGGTCACGGCCAGGGGAGAACCAGGGCAAGGTCTGAAGCACGGCAGGGCCAGGGCCAAGACAGGTCCAGGGCAGGTCCATGACAGGGCCAGGGGCTGCGTAAGGGCAAGGGCAGGGCCAGAGCAAGGTAAGGGTCAGGGCCAAGGCCAGGATAGGGACAGGGCAAGAAATATGGCAGGACCAAGGGCAATGCCAAGGCCAGGGCTGAGTCAGGGCAGGGCAGGGCATGGAATGGCCAGCGCAGGACACGACAAAAGGCGGTCCATAGAAACTGCAGGGCTGATGCCAGGAAAGGACCAGGCTAGTGCCAAGACTGAGGTAGTGTCATCGCATGCACAGGGCGGGGCCAGGGCCGGAATCGAGCCAGGCAGGGCACAGCCAAGGCAGGGTAGGTAGGGCAGGGCAATGCCACAGCCGGATCAGTACTAGGACAGGGCAGAACAGGGTAGAACAGGGCAAGGTGATGGTAGGGGCAGGACAAGGACAGGCCAAGGGAGAGCCAGGTCACTCCAGGGCCAGGACACCTCCAAGTCCACTTCAGGGCCAGGGCTATGAAGGACAAAGGCCAGGGCCAGGGTCAGGGCCAGGTCTGGGCTAGGGCCAGGTCCAGAGCAGGGCCTAGCGAAGACGAGGGTGACGAACTAGGTAGGGCCAGGGCAGGCTCATGACACATCCAGTGCATGGCAGGGTAGGGTGGTGGCAAGACCAGGGGCAGACCACTGCCAACTCAGGGCCAGGGAAACGCCATGGCCAGGGCACAGCCAGGAAAGGGTCTGGGCCAGGGCCATGGCAGAGTCGGGCCAAGTCCTTGACAGGACCAGGTTCCAGGCCAGGGCCAGGGCAGAGGCAGGGGCAGGGTCTGGATAAGGGCAAGGCCAGGGATACGGTAGGACCAGGGCTAGGGCCAGGGCCCGGGCTAAGCCAGAACAAGGCCAGGGCCAGGCCATAGTGAGGATAGGGCAAAGGCCAAGGCAGGGTCAGAGCAGGTCCAGGGAGACGCCAGTGCCAGGCAGGGCCAGGGCACAACCACGGCAGTGTAAGGCAGGTCAATGGCACCACTGAGCCATGACAGGGCAAAGTCAGTGCCAGGAGGGGGCGCAACAGGCAGGGCCACGGTGGGGCCAGGGCAGGGATGGGCCAAGGCAGGGCCAGAACAAATCTGGGCCAGGACACGTCCAAGGCCAGGTCAAGGCCAGAACAGGAGCAGGACCATGACCACTAGCAGGGCCAGTGCCACGACAGGACCAGGGTCAGGACAAGAGGCAGGGCCAGAGCCAAGGCCGGGCCAGCACAGGTTCAGGGAAAGGCCAGTGAAAAGGCAAAACCAGGATGGGATCGGAGCAGGGCAGGGCCGAGACAGTCCAGGTAACAGTAGGGCAGGGCCAGGGCAACGCAGGGCAGTACAGGCCCAGGTCCACGGCAGTGGCAGGGCAAAGCCAGGCCCATTGCCAATGCAACAGCCCACCCTACAAGGCTTCTACCACCTGGCCACTGCCGCAGCCCGGCCATCGCTGTAAGCCTCACCCCCAACCCTGGCTGCAGCCGCCTGACCTCCTAGCGTGGTCACTCTCCTACCGTTCCAGCACGCTGCAGTCTCCGTCACTGCCACCCACCCTCAGCGAGGCAAGCCGTGGTGTCACAGGCTCCAGGTGTCTCCTCCTCCTCCTGGCACAGAGCAGCTGGGCGGGCAATGCCACAAAAGCCTAGAGGAAGATGCGAGGGGTGGTAGCATTAAGAGCCTCAACTTAACACCCTTCCCTGGCCCTGCCACTGCCCTGGCCCTTCCCATCTTCAGGTCTTACCAAGGCCCTACCCTGGTCCTGACCCTGCCCTGGCCTGGTCCTGACCCTGTCCCCCTACCCCAGAGAAGTGGAAGGGCAGAGCCAGGGAAGGGCCGGGGCAAATAAGGGACAGGGCACATCCAAATCCAAGAAAACGCCAGGGCCATGACAGAGCCAGGGCGAGTCCTTGGCAAGGCCACGTTCCAGGCCAGGGCCAGGAAAGGGTCAAGGCAGGGTCACTGTATGGCCAAGGTCCAGGTCAAAGCCAGAGCAGTGGCAGGGGCAGGCCTGCATAAGGGCAGGACCAGGGCCAGGGCCAGGGCTGTGCCAGGACAGAACAAGAGCAGTGCCAGGCAGGACCAGAGCCAGGCATTAGAGAGAGTAGGGCAAATGCCAAGGCAAGGCCAGGGCAGTGCCAGGGCTGAGGCAAGGTCAGGGAAGGTCCAGGGCTGACTCAGTGCTAGAACCAAGACAAGAGCAAAGGCCGGGGCAGATCTAGGGCACAAGCAAGGCAGACTAGGGCAGGGCAATAGCAAGACCAGGCAATAGCAGGGCCAGCCCAGGATAGAACAGGGTACAGGCAGGGCAGGGCCAGGGCCACAGCTGGGGCAGGACAAGGACCAGGATCAGAGTCCAGGCCAGGGCAAGGGTATGGCCAGGGCAGAGGTACAGCCAGAGGCAGGGTATAGGCAGGGCCAAGGCAGGTCCATTGCAGGGCCGGGGTTCAGACCAGGGCCGGGGCAGGGCCGGGGCAGGGCCAGGGCCAGGGCCAGGGCCAGGACCAGGAAAGGGCAATGTCAGGAACACGGCCATGGCCAACTTGGCTAGAGCCAGGACAGAGACAGGGTCAGGGGTGGGTGGGGCCAGAATAGCATGCCAGGGTAGGGCCAGGGCAAATTAGGGCCAGGACAGGGTCAGGAGGAGGACTGGGCCAGGGTATGGCCTTAAGTAGCCAAGAGCCAGGTCCAGGGTCCATGCCAGTGCCAGCGCCGGCCCAGGGCAGGGGCAGGGCCATGGCCAGGTCTGGGACAAGGCTGGGGCAGGGTCAAGTTCTCGCTCAGGGTAAGCACAAGACCAGGGCAGAGCCAGGGAAGGGGCAGGGCCATGGTAGGGCCAGGAGAGGGACGCGCGAAGGCAGAGCAAGATTAAACCAGGGACAGGATACCTTCAAATCCACTTCAGGGCCAGGGTCAGGCCAGGGCCAGGGCCAGGGCCAGGACAGGGCCAAGACAGGGCCAGGGCCAGGACTGTCAGGATCATTGGCAGGGCCAGGGCCATGGCACGACCAGGGTCAGGAGCAGTGGTCAATGCCGGGCCAAGGCCAGAGCAAGGACCAGGTTTGCACTAGGGCCAGTGTGAGGGCGAAGGGGTCAGGGCGGGGACAAAGGCAGGGCAGAGCCAGGGCAGGGTGGAGCAGGCCCAGGGTAGCACTGGGTAAAGGCAGGGCATGACCAACCAGGGCAGGTCTATGGCTGTGGCAGGGCCAGGGCCAGGGCCAGGGCCAAGGCAGGGCCAAGACAGTGACAGCTCCAGGGCAGGGCCGGGGTTAGGACCACGGACATGTCCAAGGCCAGTGCCAGGGCAAGGGCAGTGGCAGCGGCAGGGCCAGGGTCATCTAAGAACCAAGGACAAAGCCAGGCCCAGAGCAGGGCCAGGACAGGTACCTGGCAGGGCTAGGGTCTGGGACAGGGCCATGGCAGGGCCAGGGCCACAACCAGGTCTGTGCTATTGTCAGGTCCAGCACAGTGCCCAGGCAAGGCTAGGGTGAAGACCAAAGTAGGGCCAGCGCAGGGTCAAAGCTAGAGTACGGCCAAGGCAGGACCAGGGCAGGCAAGGCAGGGCCAGGATAGCATAGGGCCAAGGCAGGGCAGGGCCAGGACAGTGCCAAGACCTGAGCAGGGCCAGGGAACAGCCAGGGCAGGGACAGGGCCATGGCCATGGCCTGGGCAGGACCAGGTTCGGGACAGGAGCAAAACAAGGGCAACAACAGTGCAGGTTCTTGGCACAGCCAGGCTCCAGGACAGTGTCAGGGCAGGGCCAAGGCAGGGTCTGGGCCATGGGAAGACGAGCAACAGGGCTGGGGCTTTTCCAGTGACAGGACTAGAGTCAGGGCAAGGGCCAGGGCAGTGCAAGGCCAGGGTAGGGTCAGGCATTTCACGGTCACGGCCAGGGGAGAACCAGGGCAAGGTCTGAAGCACGGCAGGGCCAGGGCCAAGACAGGTCCAGGGCAGGTCCATGACAGGGCCAGGGGCTGCGTAAGGGCAAGGGCAGGGCCAGAGCAAGGTAAGGGTCAGGGCCAAGGCCAGGATAGGGACAGGGCAAGAAATATGGCAGGACCAAGGGCAATGCCAAGGCCAGGGCTGAGTCAGGGCAGGGCAGGGCATGGAATGGCCAGCGCAGGACACGACAAAAGGCGGTCCATAGAAACTGCAGGGCTGATGCCAGGAAAGGACCAGGCTGGTGCCAAGACTGAGGTAGTGTCATCGCATGCACAGGGCGGGGCCAGGGCCGGAATCGAGCCAGGCAGGGCACAGCCAAGGCAGGGTAGGTAGGGCAGGGCAATGCCACAGCCGGATCAGTACTAGGACAGGGCAGAACAGGGTAGAACAGGGCAAGGTGATGGTAGGGGCAGGACAAGGACAGGCCAAGGGAGAGCCAGGTCACTCCAGGGCCAGGACACCTCCAAGTCCACTTCAGGGCCAGGGCTATGAAGGACAAAGGCCAGGGCCAGGGTCAGGGCCAGGTCTGGGCTAGGGCCAGGTCCAGAGCAGGGCCTAGCGAAGACGAGGGTGACGAACTAGGTAGGGCCAGGGCAGGCTCATGACACATCCAGTGCATGGCAGGGTAGGGTGGTGGCAAGACCAGGGGCAGACCACTGCCAACTCAGGGCCAGGGAAAGGCCATGGCCAGGGCACAGCCAGGAAAGGGTCTGGGCCAGGGCCATGGCAGAGTCGGGCCAAGTCCTTGACAGGACCAGGTTCCAGGCCAGGGCCAGGGCAGAGGCAGGGGCAGGGTCTGGATAAGGGCAAGGCCAGGGATACGGTAGGACCAGGGCTAGGGCCAGGGCCCGGGCTAAGCCAGAACAAGGCCAGGGCCAGGCCATAGTGAGGACAGGGCAAAGGCCAAGGCAGGGTCAGAGCAGGTCCAGGGAGAGGCCAGTGCCAGGCAGGGCCAGGGCACAACCACGGCAGTGTAAGGCAGGTCAATGGCACCACTGAGCCATGACAGGGCAAAGTCAGTGCCAGGAGGGGGCGCAACAGGCAGGGCCACGGTGGGGCCAGGGCAGGGATGGGCCAAGGCAGGGCCAGAACAAATCTGGGCCAGGACACGTCCAAGGCCAGGTCAAGGCCAGAACAGGAGCAGGACCATGACCACTAGCAGGGCCAGTGCCACGACAGGACCAGGGTCAGGACAAGAGGCAGGGCCAGAGCCAAGGCCGGGCCAGCACAGGTTCAGGGAAAGGCCAGTGAAAAGGCAAAACCAGGATGGGATCGGAGCAGGGCAGGGCCGAGACAGTCCAGGTAACAGTAGGGCAGGGCCAGGGCAACGCAGGGCAGTACAGGCCCAGGTCCACGGCAGTGGCAGGGCAAAGCCAGGCCCATTGCCAATGCAACAGCCCACCCTACAAGGCTTCTACCACCTGGCCACTGCCGCAGCCCGGCCATCGCTGTAAGCCTCACCCCCAACCCTGGCTGCAGCCGCCTGACCTCCTAGCGTGGTCACTCTCCTACCGTTCCAGCACGCTGCAGTCTCCGTCACTGCCACCCACCCTCAGCGAGGCAAGCCGTGGTGTCACAGGCTCCAGGTGTCTCCTCCTCCTCCTGGCACAGAGCAGCTGGGCGGGCAATGCCACAAAAGCCTAGAGGAAGATGCGAGGGGTGGTAGCATTAAGAGCCTCAACTTAACACCCTTCCCTGGCCCTGCCACTGCCCTGGCCCTTCCCATCTTCAGGTCTTACCAAGGCCCTACCCTGGTCCTGACCCTGCCCTGGCCTGGTCCTGACCCTGTCCCCCTACCCCAGAGAAGTGGAAGGGCAGAGCCAGGGAAGGGCCGGGGCAAATAAGGGACAGGGCACATCCAAATCCAAGAAAACGCCAGGGCCATGACAGAGCCAGGGCGAGTCCTTGGCAAGGCCACGTTCCAGGCCAGGGCCAGGAAAGGGTCAAGGCAGGGTCACTGTATGGCCAAGGTCCAGGTCAAAGCCAGAGCAGTGGCAGGGGCAGGCCTGCATAAGGGCAGGACCAGGGCCAGGGCCAGGGCTGTGCCAGGACAGAACAAGAGCAGTGCCAGGCAGGACCAGAGCCAGGCATTAGAGAGAGTAGGGCAAATGCCAAGGCAAGGCCAGGGCAGTGCCAGGGCTGAGGCAAGGTCAGGGAAGGTCCAGGGCTGACTCAGTGCTAGAACCAAGACAAGAGCAAAGGCCGGGGCAGATCTAGGGCACAAGCAAGGCAGACTAGGGCAGGGCAATAGCAAGACCAGGCAATAGCAGGGCCAGCCCAGGATAGAACAGGGTACAGGCAGGGCAGGGCCAGGGCCACAGCTGGGGCAGGACAAGGACCAGGATCAGAGTCCAGGCCAGGGCAAGGGTATGGCCAGGGCAGAGGTACAGCCAGAGGCAGGGTATAGGCAGGGCCAAGGCAGGTCCATTGCAGGGCCGGGGTTCAGACCAGGGCCGGGGCAGGGCCGGGGCAGGGCCAGGGCCAGGGCCAGGGCCAGGACCAGGAAAGGGCAATGTCAGGAACACGGCCATGGCCAACTTGGCTAGAGCCAGGACAGAGACAGGGTCAGGGGTGGGTGGGGCCAGAATAGCATGCCAGGGTAGGGCCAGGGCAAATTAGGGCCAGGACAGGGTCAGGAGGAGGACTGGGCCAGGGTATGGCCTTAAGTAGCCAAGAGCCAGGTCCAGGGTCCATGCCAGTGCCAGCGCCGGCCCAGGGCAGGGGCAGGGCCATGGCCAGGTCTGGGACAAGGCTGGGGCAGGGTCAAGTTCTCGCTCAGGGTAAGCACAAGACCAGGGCAGAGCCAGGGAAGGGGCAGGGCCATGGTAGGGCCAGGAGAGGGACGCGCGAAGGCAGAGCAAGATTAAACCAGGGACAGGATACCTTCAAATCCACTTCAGGGCCAGGGTCAGGCCAGGGCCAGGGCCAGGGCCAGGACAGGGCCAAGACAGGGCCAGGGCCAGGACTGTCAGGATCATTGGCAGGGCCAGGGCCATGGCACGACCAGGGTCAGGAGCAGTGGTCAATGCCGGGCCAAGGCCAGAGCAAGGACCAGGTTTGCACTAGGGCCAGTGTGAGGGCGAAGGGGTCAGGGCGGGGACAAAGGCAGGGCAGAGCCAGGGCAGGGTGGAGCAGGCCCAGGGTAGCACTGGGTAAAGGCAGGGCATGACCAACCAGGGCAGGTCTATGGCTGTGGCAGGGCCAGGGCCAGGGCCAGGGCCAAGGCAGGGCCAAGACAGTGACAGCTCCAGGGCAGGGCCGGGGTTAGGACCACGGACATGTCCAAGGCCAGTGCCAGGGCAAGGGCAGTGGCAGCGGCAGGGCCAGGGTCATCTAAGAACCAAGGACAAAGCCAGGCCCAGAGCAGGGCCAGGACAGGTACCTGGCAGGGCTAGGGTCTGGGACAGGGCCATGGCAGGGCCAGGGCCACAACCAGGTCTGTGCTATTGTCAGGTCCAGCACAGTGCCCAGGCAAGGCTAGGGTGAAGACCAAAGTAGGGCCAGCGCAGGGTCAAAGCTAGAGTACGGCCAAGGCAGGACCAGGGCAGGCAAGGCAGGGCCAGGATAGCATAGGGCCAAGGCAGGGCAGGGCCAGGACAGTGCCAAGACCTGAGCAGGGCCAGGGAACAGCCAGGGCAGGGACAGGGCCATGGCCATGGCCTGGGCAGGACCAGGTTCGGGACAGGAGCAAAACAAGGGCAACAACAGTGCAGGTTCTTGGCACAGCCAGGCTCCAGGACAGTGTCAGGGCAGGGCCAAGGCAGGGTCTGGGCCATGGGAAGACGAGCAACAGGGCTGGGGCTTTTCCAGTGACAGGACTAGAGTCAGGGCAAGGGCCAGGGCAGTGCAAGGCCAGGGTAGGGTCAGGCATTTCACGGTCACGGCCAGGGGAGAACCAGGGCAAGGTCTGAAGCACGGCAGGGCCAGGGCCAAGACAGGTCCAGGGCAGGTCCATGACAGGGCCAGGGGCTGCGTAAGGGCAAGGGCAGGGCCAGAGCAAGGTAAGGGTCAGGGCCAAGGCCAGGATAGGGACAGGGCAAGAAATATGGCAGGACCAAGGGCAATGCCAAGGCCAGGGCTGAGTCAGGGCAGGGCAGGGCATGGAATGGCCAGCGCAGGACACGACAAAAGGCGGTCCATAGAAACTGCAGGGCTGATGCCAGGAAAGGACCAGGCTGGTGCCAAGACTGAGGTAGTGTCATCGCATGCACAGGGCGGGGCCAGGGCCGGAATCGAGCCAGGCAGGGCACAGCCAAGGCAGGGTAGGTAGGGCAGGGCAATGCCACAGCCGGATCAGTACTAGGACAGGGCAGAACAGGGTAGAACAGGGCAAGGTGATGGTAGGGGCAGGACAAGGACAGGCCAAGGGAGAGCCAGGTCACTCCAGGGCCAGGACACCTCCAAGTCCACTTCAGGGCCAGGGCTATGAAGGACAAAGGCCAGGGCCAGGGTCAGGGCCAGGTCTGGGCTAGGGCCAGGTCCAGAGCAGGGCCTAGCGAAGACGAGGGTGACGAACTAGGTAGGGCCAGGGCAGGCTCATGACACATCCAGTGCATGGCAGGGTAGGGTGGTGGCAAGACCAGGGGCAGACCACTGCCAACTCAGGGCCAGGGAAACGCCATGGCCAGGGCACAGCCAGGAAAGGGTCTGGGCCAGGGCCATGGCAGAGTCGGGCCAAGTCCTTGACAGGACCAGGTTCCAGGCCAGGGCCAGGGCAGAGGCAGGGGCAGGGTCTGGATAAGGGCAAGGCCAGGGATACGGTAGGACCAGGGCTAGGGCCAGGGCCCGGGCTAAGCCAGAACAAGGCCAGGGCCAGGCCATAGTGAGGATAGGGCAAAGGCCAAGGCAGGGTCAGAGCAGGTCCAGGGAGAGGCCAGTGCCAGGCAGGGCCAGGGCACAACCACGGCAGTGTAAGGCAGGTCAATGGCACCACTGAGCCATGACAGGGCAAAGTCAGTGCCAGGAGGGGGCGCAACAGGCAGGGCCACGGTGGGGCCAGGGCAGGGATGGGCCAAGGCAGGGCCAGAACAAATCTGGGCCAGGACACGTCCAAGGCCAGGTCAAGGCCAGAACAGGAGCAGGACCATGACCACTAGCAGGGCCAGTGCCACGACAGGACCAGGGTCAGGACAAGAGGCAGGGCCAGAGCCAAGGCCGGGCCAGCACAGGTTCAGGGAAAGGCCAGTGAAAAGGCAAAACCAGGATGGGATCGGAGCAGGGCAGGGCCGAGACAGTCCAGGTAACAGTAGGGCAGGGCCAGGGCAACGCAGGGCAGTACAGGCCCAGGTCCACGGCAGTGGCAGGGCAAAGCCAGGCCCATTGCCAATGCAACAGCCCACCCTACAAGGCTTCTACCACCTGGCCACTGCCGCAGCCCGGCCATCGCTGTAAGCCTCACCCCCAACCCTGGCTGCAGCCGCCTGACCTCCTAGCGTGGTCACTCTCCTACCGTTCCAGCACGCTGCAGTCTCCGTCACTGCCACCCACCCTCAGCGAGGCAAGCCGTGGTGTCACAGGCTCCAGGTGTCTCCTCCTCCTCCTGGCACAGAGCAGCTGGGCGGGCAATGCCACAAAAGCCTAGAGGAAGATGCGAGGGGTGGTAGCATTAAGAGCCTCAACTTAACACCCTTCCCTGGCCCTGCCACTGCCCTGGCCCTTCCCATCTTCAGGTCTTACCAAGGCCCTACCCTGGTCCTGACCCTGCCCTGGCCTGGTCCTGACCCTGTCCCCCTACCCCAGAGAAGTGGAAGGGCAGAGCCAGGGAAGGGCCGGGGCAAATAAGGGACAGGGCACATCCAAATCCAAGAAAACGCCAGGGCCATGACAGAGCCAGGGCGAGTCCTTGGCAAGGCCACGTTCCAGGCCAGGGCCAGGAAAGGGTCAAGGCAGGGTCACTGTATGGCCAAGGTCCAGGTCAAAGCCAGAGCAGTGGCAGGGGCAGGCCTGCATAAGGGCAGGACCAGGGCCAGGGCCAGGGCTGTGCCAGGACAGAACAAGAGCAGTGCCAGGCAGGACCAGAGCCAGGCATTAGAGAGAGTAGGGCAAATGCCAAGGCAAGGCCAGGGCAGTGCCAGGGCTGAGGCAAGGTCAGGGAAGGTCCAGGGCTGACTCAGTGCTAGAACCAAGACAAGAGCAAAGGCCGGGGCAGATCTAGGGCACAAGCAAGGCAGACTAGGGCAGGGCAATAGCAAGACCAGGCAATAGCAGGGCCAGCCCAGGATAGAACAGGGTACAGGCAGGGCAGGGCCAGGGCCACAGCTGGGGCAGGACAAGGACCAGGATCAGAGTCCAGGCCAGGGCAAGGGTATGGCCAGGGCAGAGGTACAGCCAGAGGCAGGGTATAGGCAGGGCCAAGGCAGGTCCATTGCAGGGCCGGGGTTCAGACCAGGGCCGGGGCAGGGCCAGGGCCAGGGCCAGGGCCAGGACCAGGAAAGGGCAATGTCAGGAACACGGCCATGGCCAACTTGGCTAGAGCCAGGACAGAGACAGGGTCAGGGGTGGGTGGGGCCAGAATAGCATGCCAGGGTAGGGCCAGGGCAAATTAGGGCCAGGACAGGGTCAGGAGGAGGACTGGGCCAGGGTATGGCCTTAAGTAGCCAAGAGCCAGGTCCAGGGTCCATGCCAGTGCCAGCGCCGGCCCAGGGCAGGGGCAGGGCCATGGCCAGGTCTGGGACAAGGCTGGGGCAGGGTCAAGTTCTCGCTCAGGGTAAGCACAAGACCAGGGCAGAGCCAGGGAAGGGGCAGGGCCATGGTAGGGCCAGGAGAGGGACGCGCGAAGGCAGAGCAAGATTAAACCAGGGACAGGATACCTTCAAATCCACTTCAGGGCCAGGGTCAGGCCAGGGCCAGGGCCAGGGCCAGGACAGGGCCAAGACAGGGCCAGGGCCAGGACTGTCAGGATCATTGGCAGGGCCAGGGCCATGGCACGACCAGGGTCAGGAGCAGTGGTCAATGCCGGGCCAAGGCCAGAGCAAGGACCAGGTTTGCACTAGGGCCAGTGTGAGGGCGAAGGGGTCAGGGCGGGGACAAAGGCAGGGCAGAGCCAGGGCAGGGTGGAGCAGGCCCAGGGTAGCACTGGGTAAAGGCAGGGCATGACCAACCAGGGCAGGTCTATGGCTGTGGCAGGGCCAGGGCCAGGGCCAGGGCCAAGGCAGGGCCAAGACAGTGACAGCTCCAGGGCAGGGCCGGGGTTAGGACCACGGACATGTCCAAGGCCAGTGCCAGGGCAAGGGCAGTGGCAGCGGCAGGGCCAGGGTCATCTAAGAACCAAGGACAAAGCCAGGCCCAGAGCAGGGCCAGGACAGGTACCTGGCAGGGCTAGGGTCTGGGACAGGGCCATGGCAGGGCCAGGGCCACAACCAGGTCTGTGCTATTGTCAGGTCCAGCACAGTGCCCAGGCAAGGCTAGGGTGAAGACCAAAGTAGGGCCAGCGCAGGGTCAAAGCTAGAGTACGGCCAAGGCAGGACCAGGGCAGGCAAGGCAGGGCCAGGATAGCATAGGGCCAAGGCAGGGCAGGGCCAGGACAGTGCCAAGACCTGAGCAGGGCCAGGGAACAGCCAGGGCAGGGACAGGGCCATGGCCATGGCCTGGGCAGGACCAGGTTCGGGACAGGAGCAAAACAAGGGCAACAACAGTGCAGGTTCTTGGCACAGCCAGGCTCCAGGACAGTGTCAGGGCAGGGCCAAGGCAGGGTCTGGGCCATGGGAAGACGAGCAACAGGGCTGGGGCTTTTCCAGTGACAGGACTAGAGTCAGGGCAAGGGCCAGGGCAGTGCAAGGCCAGGGTAGGGTCAGGCATTTCACGGTCACGGCCAGGGGAGAACCAGGGCAAGGTCTGAAGCACGGCAGGGCCAGGGCCAAGACAGGTCCAGGGCAGGTCCATGACAGGGCCAGGGGCTGCGTAAGGGCAAGGGCAGGGCCAGAGCAAGGTAAGGGTCAGGGCCAAGGCCAGGATAGGGACAGGGCAAGAAATATGGCAGGACCAAGGGCAATGCCAAGGCCAGGGCTGAGTCAGGGCAGGGCAGGGCATGGAATGGCCAGCGCAGGACACGACAAAAGGCGGTCCATAGAAACTGCAGGGCTGATGCCAGGAAAGGACCAGGCTGGTGCCAAGACTGAGGTAGTGTCATCGCATGCACAGGGCGGGGCCAGGGCCGGAATCGAGCCAGGCAGGGCACAGCCAAGGCAGGGTAGGTAGGGCAGGGCAATGCCACAGCCGGATCAGTACTAGGACAGGGCAGAACAGGGTAGAACAGGGCAAGGTGATGGTAGGGGCAGGACAAGGACAGGCCAAGGGAGAGCCAGGTCACTCCAGGGCCAGGACACCTCCAAGTCCACTTCAGGGCCAGGGCTATGAAGGACAAAGGCCAGGGCCAGGGTCAGGGCCAGGTCTGGGCTAGGGCCAGGTCCAGAGCAGGGCCTAGCGAAGACGAGGGTGACGAACTAGGTAGGGCCAGGGCAGGCTCATGACACATCCAGTGCATGGCAGGGTAGGGTGGTGGCAAGACCAGGGGCAGACCACTGCCAACTCAGGGCCAGGGAAAGGCCATGGCCAGGGCACAGCCAGGAAAGGGTCTGGGCCAGGGCCATGGCAGAGTCGGGCCAAGTCCTTGACAGGACCAGGTTCCAGGCCAGGGCCAGGGCAGAGGCAGGGGCAGGGTCTGGATAAGGGCAAGGCCAGGGATACGGTAGGACCAGGGCTAGGGCCAGGGCCCGGGCTAAGCCAGAACAAGGCCAGGGCCAGGCCATAGTGAGGACAGGGCAAAGGCCAAGGCAGGGTCAGAGCAGGTCCAGGGAGAGGCCAGTGCCAGGCAGGGCCAGGGCACAACCACGGCAGTGTAAGGCAGGTCAATGGCACCACTGAGCCATGACAGGGCAAAGTCAGTGCCAGGAGGGGGCGCAACAGGCAGGGCCACGGTGGGGCCAGGGCAGGGATGGGCCAAGGCAGGGCCAGAACAAATCTGGGCCAGGACACGTCCAAGGCCAGGTCAAGGCCAGAACAGGAGCAGGACCATGACCACTAGCAGGGCCAGTGCCACGACAGGACCAGGGTCAGGACAAGAGGCAGGGCCAGAGCCAAGGCCGGGCCAGCACAGGTTCAGGGAAAGGCCAGTGAAAAGGCAAAACCAGGATGGGATCGGAGCAGGGCAGGGCCGAGACAGTCCAGGTAACAGTAGGGCAGGGCCAGGGCAACGCAGGGCAGTACAGGCCCAGGTCCACGGCAGTGGCAGGGCAAAGCCAGGCCCATTGCCAATGCAACAGCCCACCCTACAAGGCTTCTACCACCTGGCCACTGCCGCAGCCCGGCCATCGCTGTAAGCCTCACCCCCAACCCTGGCTGCAGCCGCCTGACCTCCTAGCGTGGTCACTCTCCTACCGTTCCAGCACGCTGCAGTCTCCGTCACTGCCACCCACCCTCAGCGAGGCAAGCCGTGGTGTCACAGGCTCCAGGTGTCTCCTCCTCCTCCTGGCACAGAGCAGCTGGGCGGGCAAAGCCACAAAAGCCTAGAGGAAGATGCGAGGGGTGGTAGCATTAAGAGCCTCAACTTAACACCCTTCCCTGGCCCTGCCACTGCCCTGGCCCTTCCCATCTTCAGGTCTTACCAAGGCCCTACCCTGGTCCTGACCCTGCCCTGGCCTGGTCCTGACCCTGTCCCCCTACCCCAGAGAAGTGGAAGGGCAGAGCCAGGGAAGGGCCGGGGCAAATAAGGGACAGGGCACATCCAAATCCAAGAAAACGCCAGGGCCATGACAGAGCCAGGGCGAGTCCTTGGCAAGGCCACGTTCCAGGCCAGGGCCAGGAAAGGGTCAAGGCAGGGTCACTGTATGGCCAAGGTCCAGGTCAAAGCCAGAGCAGTGGCAGGGGCAGGCCTGCATAAGGGCAGGACCAGGGCCAGGGCCAGGGCTGTGCCAGGACAGAACAAGAGCAGTGCCAGGCAGGACCAGAGCCAGGCATTAGAGAGAGTAGGGCAAATGCCAAGGCAAGGCCAGGGCAGTGCCAGGGCTGAGGCAAGGTCAGGGAAGGTCCAGGGCTGACTCAGTGCTAGAACCAAGACAAGAGCAAAGGCCGGGGCAGATCTAGGGCACAAGCAAGGCAGACTAGGGCAGGGCAATAGCAAGACCAGGCAATAGCAGGGCCAGCCCAGGATAGAACAGGGTACAGGCAGGGCAGGGCCAGGGCCACAGCTGGGGCAGGACAAGGACCAGGATCAGAGTCCAGGCCAGGGCAAGGGTATGGCCAGGGCAGAGGTACAGCCAGAGGCAGGGTATAGGCAGGGCCAAGGCAGGTCCATTGCTGGGCCGGGGTTCAGACCAGGGCCGGGGCAGGGCCGGGGCAGGGCCAGGGCCAGGGCCAGGGCCAGGACCAGGAAAGGGCAATGTCAGGAACACGGCCATGGCCAACTTGGCTAGAGCCAGGACAGAGACAGGGTCAGGGGTGGGTGGGGCCAGAATAGCATGCCAGGGTAGGGCCAGGGCAAATTAGGGCCAGGACAGGGTCAGGAGGAGGACTGGGCCAGGGTATGGCCTTAAGTAGCCAAGAGCCAGGTCCAGGGTCCATGCCAGTGCCAGCGCCGGCCCAGGGCAGGGGCAGGGCCATGGCCAGGTCTGGGACAAGGCTGGGGCAGGGTCAAGTTCTCGCTCAGGGTAAGCACAAGACCAGGGCAGAGCCAGGGAAGGGGCAGGGCCATGGTAGGGCCAGGAGAGGGACGCGCGAAGGCAGAGCAAGATTAAACCAGGGACAGGATACCTTCAAATCCACTTCAGGGCCAGGGTCAGGCCAGGGCCAGGGCCAGGGCCAGGACAGGGCCAAGACAGGGCCAGGGCCAGGACTGTCAGGATCATTGGCAGGGCCAGGGCCATGGCACGACCAGGGTCAGGAGCAGTGGTCAATGCCGGGCCAAGGCCAGAGCAAGGACCAGGTTTGCACTAGGGCCAGTGTGAGGGCGAAGGGGTCAGGGCGGGGACAAAGGCAGGGCAGAGCCAGGGCAGGGTGGAGCAGGCCCAGGGTAGCACTGGGTAAAGGCAGGGCATGACCAACCAGGGCAGGTCTATGGCTGTGGCAGGGCCAGGGCCAGGGCCAGGGCCAAGGCAGGGCCAAGACAGTGACAGCTCCAGGGCAGGGCCGGGGTTAGGACCACGGACATGTCCAAGGCCAGTGCCAGGGCAAGGGCAGTGGCAGCGGCAGGGCCAGGGTCATCTAAGAACCAAGGACAAAGCCAGGCCCAGAGCAGGGCCAGGACAGGTACCTGGCAGGGCTAGGGTCTGGGACAGGGCCATGGCAGGGCCAGGGCCACAACCAGGTCTGTGCTATTGTCAGGTACAGCACAGTGCCCAGGCAAGGCTAGGGTGAAGACCAAAGTAGGGCCAGCGCAGGGTCAAAGCTAGAGTACGGCCAAGGCAGGACCAGGGCAGGCAAGGCAGGGCCAGGATAGCATAGGGCCAAGGCAGGGCAGGGCCAGGACAGTGCCAAGACCTGAGCAGGGCCAGGGAACAGCCAGGGCAGGGACAGGGCCATGGCCATGGCCTGGGCAGGACCAGGTTCGGGACAGGAGCAAAACAAGGGCAACAACAGTGCAGGTTCTTGGCACAGCCAGGCTCCAGGACAGTGTCAGGGCAGGGCCAAGGCAGGGTCTGGGCCATGGGAAGACGAGCAACAGGGCTGGGGCTTTTCCAGTGACAGGACTAGAGTCAGGGCAAGGGCCAGGGCAGTGCAAGGCCAGGGTAGGGTCAGGCATTTCACGGTCACGGCCAGGGGAGAACCAGGGCAAGGTCTGAAGCACGGCAGGGCCAGGGCCAAGACAGGTCCAGGGCAGGTCCATGACAGGGCCAGGGGCTGCGTAAGGGCAAGGGCAGGGCCAGAGCAAGGTAAGGGTCAGGGCCAAGGCCAGGATAGGGACAGGGCAAGAAATATGGCAGGACCAAGGGCAATGCCAAGGCCAGGGCTGAGTCAGGGCAGGGCAGGGCATGGAATGGCCAGCGCAGGACACGACAAAAGGCGGTCCATAGAAACTGCAGGGCTGATGCCAGGAAAGGACCAGGCTGGTGCCAAGACTGAGGTAGTGTCATCGCATGCACAGGGCGGGGCCAGGGCCGGAATCGAGCCAGGCAGGGCACAGCCAAGGCAGGGTAGGTAGGGCAGGGCAATGCCACAGCCGGATCAGTACTAGGACAGGGCAGAACAGGGTAGAACAGGGCAAGGTGATGGTAGGGGCAGGACAAGGACAGGCCAAGGGAGAGCCAGGTCACTCCAGGGCCAGGACACCTCCAAGTCCACTTCAGGGCCAGGGCTATGAAGGACAAAGACCAGGGCCAGGGTCAGGGCCAGGTCTGGGCTAGGGCCAGGTCCAGAGCAGGGCCTAGCGAAGACGAGGGTGACGAACTAGGTAGGGCCAGGGCAGGCTCATGACACATCCAGTGCATGGCAGGGTAGGGTGGTGGCAAGACCAGGGGCAGACCACTGCCAACTCAGGGCCAGGGAAAGGCCATGGCCAGGGCACAGCCAGGAAAGGGTCTGGGCCAGGGCCATGGCAGAGTCGGGCCAAGTCCTTGACAGGACCAGGTTCCAGGCCAGGGCCAGGGCAGAGGCAGGGGCAGGGTCTGGATAAGGGCAAGGCCAGGGATACGGTAGGACCAGGGCTAGGGCCAGGGCCCGGGCTAAGCCAGAACAAGGCCAGGGCCAGGCCATAGTGAGGACAGGGCAAAGGCCAAGGCAGGGTCAGAGCAGGTCCAGGGAGAGGCCAGTGCCAGGCAGGGCCAGGGCACAACCACGGCAGTGTAAGGCAGGTCAATGGCACCACTGAGCCATGACAGGGCAAAGTCAGTGCCAGGAGGGGGCGCAACAGGCAGGGCCACGGTGGGGCCAGGGCAGGGATGGGCCAAGGCAGGGCCAGAACAAATCTGGGCCAGGACACGTCCAAGGCCAGGTCAAGGCCAGAACAGGAGCAGGACCATGACCACTAGCAGGGCCAGTGCCACGACAGGACCAGGGTCAGGACAAGAGGCAGGGCCAGAGCCAAGGCCGGGCCAGCACAGGTTCAGGGAAAGGCCAGTGAAAAGGCAAAACCAGGATGGGATCGGAGCAGGGCAGGGCCGAGACAGTCCAGGTAACAGTAGGGCAGGGCCAGGGCAACGCAGGGCAGTACAGGCCCAGGTCCACGGCAGTGGCAGGGCAAAGCCAGGCCCATTGCCAATGCAACAGCCCACCCTACAAGGCTTCTACCACCTGGCCACTGCCGCAGCCCGGCCATCGCTGTAAGCCTCACCCCCAACCCTGGCTGCAGCCGCCTGACCTCCTAGCGTGGTCACTCTCCTACCGTTCCAGCACGCTGCAGTCTCCGTCACTGCCACCCACCCTCAGCGAGGCAAGCCGTGGTGTCACAGGCTCCAGGTGTCTCCTCCTCCTCCTGGCACAGAGCAGCTGGGCGGGCAATGCCACAAAAGCCTAGAGGAAGATGCGAGGGGTGGTAGCATTAAGAGCCTCAACTTAACACCCTTCCCTGGCCCTGCCACTGCCCTGGCCCTTCCCATCTTCAGGTCTTACCAAGGCCCTACCCTGGTCCTGACCCTGCCCTGGCCTGGTCCTGACCCTGTCCCCCTACCCCAGAGAAGTGGAAGGGCAGAGCCAGGGAAGGGCCGGGGCAAATAAGGGACAGGGCACATCCAAATCCAAGAAAACGCCAGGGCCATGACAGAGCCAGGGCGAGTCCTTGGCAAGGCCACGTTCCAGGCCAGGGCCAGGAAAGGGTCAAGGCAGGGTCACTGTATGGCCAAGGTCCAGGTCAAAGCCAGAGCAGTGGCAGGGGCAGGCCTGCATAAGGGCAGGACCAGGGCCAGGGCCAGGGCTGTGCCAGGACAGAACAAGAGCAGTGCCAGGCAGGACCAGAGCCAGGCATTAGAGAGAGTAGGGCAAATGCCAAGGCAAGGCCAGGGCAGTGCCAGGGCTGAGGCAAGGTCAGGGAAGGTCCAGGGCTGACTCAGTGCTAGAACCAAGACAAGAGCAAAGGCCGGGGCAGATCTAGGGCACAAGCAAGGCAGACTAGGGCAGGGCAATAGCAAGACCAGGCAATAGCAGGGCCAGCCCAGGATAGAACAGGGTACAGGCAGGGCAGGGCCAGGGCCACAGCTGGGGCAGGACAAGGACCAGGATCAGAGTCCAGGCCAGGGCAAGGGTATGGCCAGGGCAGAGGTACAGCCAGAGGCAGGGTATAGGCAGGGCCAAGGCAGGTCCATTGCAGGGCCGGGGTTCAGACCAGGGCCGGGGCAGGGCCGGGGCAGGGCCAGGGCCAGGGCCAGGGCCAGGACCAGGAAAGGGCAATGTCAGGAACACGGCCATGGCCAACTTGGCTAGAGCCAGGACAGAGACAGGGTCAGGGGTGGGTGGGGCCAGAATAGCATGCCAGGGTAGGGCCAGGGCAAATTAGGGCCAGGACAGGGTCAGGAGGAGGACTGGGCCAGGGTATGGCCTTAAGTAGCCAAGAGCCAGGTCCAGGGTCCATGCCAGTGCCAGCGCCGGCCCAGGGCAGGGGCAGGGCCATGGCCAGGTCTGGGACAAGGCTGGGGCAGGGTCAAGTTCTCGCTCAGGGTAAGCACAAGACCAGGGCAGAGCCAGGGAAGGGGCAGGGCCATGGTAGGGCCAGGAGAGGGACGCGCGAAGGCAGAGCAAGATTAAACCAGGGACAGGATACCTTCAAATCCACTTCAGGGCCAGGGTCAGGCCAGGGCCAGGGCCAGGGCCAGGACAGGGCCAAGACAGGGCCAGGGCCAGGACTGTCAGGATCATTGGCAGGGCCAGGGCCATGGCACGACCAGGGTCAGGAGCAGTGGTCAATGCCGGGCCAAGGCCAGAGCAAGGACCAGGTTTGCACTAGGGCCAGTGTGAGGGCGAAGGGGTCAGGGCGGGGACAAAGGCAGGGCAGAGCCAGGGCAGGGTGGAGCAGGCCCAGGGTAGCACTGGGTAAAGGCAGGGCATGACCAACCAGGGCAGGTCTATGGCTGTGGCAGGGCCAGGGCCAGGGCCAGGGCCAAGGCAGGGCCAAGACAGTGACAGCTCCAGGGCAGGGCCGGGGTTAGGACCACGGACATGTCCAAGGCCAGTGCCAGGGCAAGGGCAGTGGCAGCGGCAGGGCCAGGGTCATCTAAGAACCAAGGACAAAGCCAGGCCCAGAGCAGGGCCAGGACAGGTACCTGGCAGGGCTAGGGTCTGGGACAGGGCCATGGCAGGGCCAGGGCCACAACCAGGTCTGTGCTATTGTCAGGTCCAGCACAGTGCCCAGGCAAGGCTAGGGTGAAGACCAAAGTAGGGCCAGCGCAGGGTCAAAGCTAGAGTACGGCCAAGGCAGGACCAGGGCAGGCAAGGCAGGGCCAGGATAGCATAGGGCCAAGGCAGGGCAGGGCCAGGACAGTGCCAAGACCTGAGCAGGGCCAGGGAACAGCCAGGGCAGGGACAGGGCCATGGCCATGGCCTGGGCAGGACCAGGTTCGGGACAGGAGCAAAACAAGGGCAACAACAGTGCAGGTTCTTGGCACAGCCAGGCTCCAGGACAGTGTCAGGGCAGGGCCAAGGCAGGGTCTGGGCCATGGGAAGACGAGCAACAGGGCTGGGGCTTTTCCAGTGACAGGACTAGAGTCAGGGCAAGGGCCAGGGCAGTGCAAGGCCAGGGTAGGGTCAGGCATTTCACGGTCACGGCCAGGGGAGAACCAGGGCAAGGTCTGAAGCACGGCAGGGCCAGGGCCAAGACAGGTCCAGGGCAGGTCCATGACAGGGCCAGGGGCTGCGTAAGGGCAAGGGCAGGGCCAGAGCAAGGTAAGGGTCAGGGCCAAGGCCAGGATAGGGACAGGGCAAGAAATATGGCAGGACCAAGGGCAATGCCAAGGCCAGGGCTGAGTCAGGGCAGGGCAGGGCATGGAATGGCCAGCGCAGGACACGACAAAAGGCGGTCCATAGAAACTGCAGGGCTGATGCCAGGAAAGGACCAGGCTGGTGCCAAGACTGAGGTAGTGTCATCGCATGCACAGGGCGGGGCCAGGGCCGGAATCGAGCCAGGCAGGGCACAGCCAAGGCAGGGTAGGTAGGGCAGGGCAATGCCACAGCCGGATCAGTACTAGGACAGGGCAGAACAGGGTAGAACAGGGCAAGGTGATGGTAGGGGCAGGACAAGGACAGGCCAAGGGAGAGCCAGGTCACTCCAGGGCCAGGACACCTCCAAGTCCACTTCAGGGCCAGGGCTATGAAGGACAAAGGCCAGGGCCAGGGTCAGGGCCAGGTCTGGGCTAGGGCCAGGTCCAGAGCAGGGCCTAGCGAAGACGAGGGTGACGAACTAGGTAGGGCCAGGGCAGGCTCATGACACATCCAGTGCATGGCAGGGTAGGGTGGTGGCAAGACCAGGGGCAGACCACTGCCAACTCAGGGCCAGGGAAACGCCATGGCCAGGGCACAGCCAGGAAAGGGTCTGGGCCAGGGCCATGGCAGAGTCGGGCCAAGTCCTTGACAGGACCAGGTTCCAGGCCAGGGCCAGGGCAGAGGCAGGGGCAGGGTCTGGATAAGGGCAAGGCCAGGGATACGGTAGGACCAGGGCTAGGGCCAGGGCCCGGGCTAAGCCAGAACAAGGCCAGGGCCAGGCCATAGTGAGGATAGGGCAAAGGCCAAGGCAGGGTCAGAGCAGGTCCAGGGAGAGGCCAGTGCCAGGCAGGGCCAGGGCACAACCACGGCAGTGTAAGGCAGGTCAATGGCACCACTGAGCCATGACAGGGCAAAGTCAGTGCCAGGAGGGGGCGCAACAGGCAGGGCCACGGTGGGGCCAGGGCAGGGATGGGCCAAGGCAGGGCCAGAACAAATCTGGGCCAGGACACGTCCAAGGCCAGGTCAAGGCCAGAACAGGAGCAGGACCATGACCACTAGCAGGGCCAGTGCCACGACAGGACCAGGGTCAGGACAAGAGGCAGGGCCAGAGCCAAGGCCGGGCCAGCACAGGTTCAGGGAAAGGCCAGTGAAAAGGCAAAACCAGGATGGGATCGGAGCAGGGCAGGGCCGAGACAGTCCAGGTAACAGTAGGGCAGGGCCAGGGCAACGCAGGGCAGTACAGGCCCAGGTCCACGGCAGTGGCAGGGCAAAGCCAGGCCCATTGCCAATGCAACAGCCCACCCTACAAGGCTTCTACCACCTGGCCACTGCCGCAGCCCGGCCATCGCTGTAAGCCTCACCCCCAACCCTGGCTGCAGCCGCCTGACCTCCTAGCGTGGTCACTCTCCTACCGTTCCAGCACGCTGCAGTCTCCGTCACTGCCACCCACCCTCAGCGAGGCAAGCCGTGGTGTCACAGGCTCCAGGTGTCTCCTCCTCCTCCTGGCACAGAGCAGCTGGGCGGGCAAAGCCACAAAAGCCTAGAGGAAGATGCGAGGGGTGGTAGCATTAAGAGCCTCAACTTAACACCCTTCCCTGGCCCTGCCACTGCCCTGGCCCTTCCCATCTTCAGGTCTTACCAAGGCCCTACCCTGGTCCTGACCCTGCCCTGGCCTGGTCCTGACCCTGTCCCCCTACCCCAGAGAAGTGGAAGGGCAGAGCCAGGGAAGGGCCGGGGCAAATAAGGGACAGGGCACATCCAAATCCAAGAAAACGCCAGGGCCATGACAGAGCCAGGGCGAGTCCTTGGCAAGGCCATGTTCCAGGCCAGGGCCAGGAAAGGGTCAAGGCAGGGTCACTGTATGGCCAAGGTCCAGGTCAAAGCCAGAGCAGTGGCAGGGGCAGGCCTGCATAAGGGCAGGACCAGGGCCAGGGCCAGGGCTGTGCCAGGACAGAACAAGAGCAGTGCCAGGCAGGACCAGAGCCAGGCATTAGAGAGAGTAGGGCAAATGCCAAGGCAAGGCCAGGGCAGTGCCAGGGCTGAGGCAAGGTCAGGGAAGGTCCAGGGCTGACTCAGTGCTAGAACCAAGACAAGAGCAAAGGCCGGGGCAGATCTAGGGCACAAGCAAGGCAGACTAGGGCAGGGCAATAGCAAGACCAGGCAATAGCAGGGCCAGCCCAGGATAGAACAGGGTACAGGCAGGGCAGGGCCAGGGCCACAGCTGGGGCAGGACAAGGACCAGGATCAGAGTCCAGGCCAGGGCAAGGGTATGGCCAGGGCAGAGGTACAGCCAGAGGCAGGGTATAGGCAGGGCCAAGGCAGGTCCATTGCAGGGCCGGGGTTCAGACCAGGGCCGGGGCAGGGCCAGGGCCAGGGCCAGGGCCAGGACCAGGAAAGGGCAATGTCAGGAACACGGCCATGGCCAACTTGGCTAGAGCCAGGACAGAGACAGGGTCAGGGGTGGGTGGGGCCAGAATAGCATGCCAGGGTAGGGCCAGGGCAAATTAGGGCCAGGACAGGGTCAGGAGGAGGACTGGGCCAGGGTATGGCCTTAAGTAGCCAAGAGCCAGGTCCAGGGTCCATGCCAGTGCCAGCGCCGGCCCAGGGCAGGGGCAGGGCCATGGCCAGGTCTGGGACAAGGCTGGGGCAGGGTCAAGTTCTCGCTCAGGGTAAGCACAAGACCAGGGCAGAGCCAGGGAAGGGGCAGGGCCATGGTAGGGCCAGGAGAGGGACGCGCGAAGGCAGAGCAAGATTAAACCAGGGACAGGATACCTTCAAATCCACTTCAGGGCCAGGGTCAGGCCAGGGCCAGGGCCAGGGCCAGGACAGGGCCAAGACAGGGCCAGGGCCAGGACTGTCAGGATCATTGGCAGGGCCAGGGCCATGGCACGACCAGGGTCAGGAGCAGTGGTCAATGCCGGGCCAAGGCCAGAGCAAGGACCAGGTTTGCACTAGGGCCAGTGTGAGGGCGAAGGGGTCAGGGCGGGGACAAAGGCAGGGCAGAGCCAGGGCAGGGTGGAGCAGGCCCAGGGTAGCACTGGGTAAAGGCAGGGCATGACCAACCAGGGCAGGTCTATGGCTGTGGCAGGGCCAGGGCCAGGGCCAGGGCCAAGGCAGGGCCAAGACAGTGACAGCTCCAGGGCAGGGCCGGGGTTAGGACCACGGACATGTCCAAGGCCAGTGCCAGGGCAAGGGCAGTGGCAGCGGCAGGGCCAGGGTCATCTAAGAACCAAGGACAAAGCCAGGCCCAGAGCAGGGCCAGGACAGGTACCTGGCAGGGCTAGGGTCTGGGACAGGGCCATGGCAGGGCCAGGGCCACAACCAGGTCTGTGCTATTGTCAGGTCCAGCACAGTGCCCAGGCAAGGCTAGGGTGAAGACCAAAGTAGGGCCAGCGCAGGGTCAAAGCTAGAGTACGGCCAAGGCAGGACCAGGGCAGGCAAGGCAGGGCCAGGATAGCATAGGGCCAAGGCAGGGCAGGGCCAGGACAGTGCCAAGACCTGAGCAGGGCCAGGGAACAGCCAGGGCAGGGACAGGGCCATGGCCATGGCCTGGGCAGGACCAGGTTCGGGACAGGAGCAAAACAAGGGCAACAACAGTGCAGGTTCTTGGCACAGCCAGGCTCCAGGACAGTGTCAGGGCAGGGCCAAGGCAGGGTCTGGGCCATGGGAAGACGAGCAACAGGGCTGGGGCTTTTCCAGTGACAGGACTAGAGTCAGGGCAAGGGCCAGGGCAGTGCAAGGCCAGGGTAGGGTCAGGCATTTCACGGTCACGGCCAGGGGAGAACCAGGGCAAGGTCTGAAGCACGGCAGGGCCAGGGCCAAGACAGGTCCAGGGCAGGTCCATGACAGGGCCAGGGGCTGCGTAAGGGCAAGGGCAGGGCCAGAGCAAGGTAAGGGTCAGGGCCAAGGCCAGGATAGGGACAGGGCAAGAAATATGGCAGGACCAAGGGCAATGCCAAGGCCAGGGCTGAGTCAGGGCAGGGCAGGGCATGGAATGGCCAGCGCAGGACACGACAAAAGGCGGTCCATAGAAACTGCAGGGCTGATGCCAGGAAAGGACCAGGCTAGTGCCAAGACTGAGGTAGTGTCATCGCATGCACAGGGCGGGGCCAGGGCCGGAATCGAGCCAGGCAGGGCACAGCCAAGGCAGGGTAGGTAGGGCAGGGCAATGCCACAGCCGGATCAGTACTAGGACAGGGCAGAACAGGGTAGAACAGGGCAAGGTGATGGTAGGGGCAGGACAAGGACAGGCCAAGGGAGAGCCAGGTCACTCCAGGGCCAGGACACCTCCAAGTCCACTTCAGGGCCAGGGCTATGAAGGACAAAGGCCAGGGCCAGGGTCAGGGCCAGGTCTGGGCTAGGGCCAGGTCCAGAGCAGGGCCTAGCGAAGACGAGGGTGACGAACTAGGTAGGGCCAGGGCAGGCTCATGACACATCCAGTGCATGGCAGGGTAGGGTGGTGGCAAGACCAGGGGCAGACCACTGCCAACTCAGGGCCAGGGAAAGGCCATGGCCAGGGCACAGCCAGGAAAGGGTCTGGGCCAGGGCCATGGCAGAGTCGGGCCAAGTCCTTGACAGGACCAGGTTCCAGGCCAGGGCCAGGGCAGAGGCAGGGGCAGGGTCTGGATAAGGGCAAGGCCAGGGATACGGTAGGACCAGGGCTAGGGCCAGGGCCCGGGCTAAGCCAGAACAAGGCCAGGGCCAGGCCATAGTGAGGACAGGGCAAAGGCCAAGGCAGGGTCAGAGCAGGTCCAGGGAGAGGCCAGTGCCAGGCAGGGCCAGGGCACAACCACGGCAGTGTAAGGCAGGTCAATGGCACCACTGAGCCATGACAGGGCAAAGTCAGTGCCAGGAGGGGGCGCAACAGGCAGGGCCACGGTGGGGCCAGGGCAGGGATGGGCCAAGGCAGGGCCAGAACAAATCTGGGCCAGGACACGTCCAAGGCCAGGTCAAGGCCAGAACAGGAGCAGGACCATGACCACTAGCAGGGCCAGTGCCACGACAGGACCAGGGTCAGGACAAGAGGCAGGGCCAGAGCCAAGGCCGGGCCAGCACAGGTTCAGGGAAAGGCCAGTGAAAAGGCAAAACCAGGATGGGATCGGAGCAGGGCAGGGCCGAGACAGTCCAGGTAACAGTAGGGCAGGGCCAGGGCAACGCAGGGCAGTACAGGCCCAGGTCCACGGCAGTGGCAGGGCAAAGCCAGGCCCATTGCCAATGCAACAGCCCACCCTACAAGGCTTCTACCACCTGGCCACTGCCGCAGCCCGGCCATCGCTGTAAGCCTCACCCCCAACCCTGGCTGCAGCCGCCTGACCTCCTAGCGTGGTCACTCTCCTACCGTTCCAGCACGCTGCAGTCTCCGTCACTGCCACCCACCCTCAGCGAGGCAAGCCGTGGTGTCACAGGCTCCAGGTGTCTCCTCCTCCTCCTGGCACAGAGCAGCTGGGCGGGCAAAGCCACAAAAGCCTAGAGGAAGATGCGAGGGGTGGTAGCATTAAGAGCCTCAACTTAACACCCTTCCCTGGCCCTGCCACTGCCCTGGCCCTTCCCATCTTCAGGTCTTACCAAGGCCCTACCCTGGTCCTGACCCTGCCCTGGCCTGGTCCTGACCCTGTCCCCCTACCCCAGAGAAGTGGAAGGGCAGAGCCAGGGAAGGGCCGGGGCAAATAAGGGACAGGGCACATCCAAATCCAAGAAAACGCCAGGGCCATGACAGAGCCAGGGCGAGTCCTTGGCAAGGCCACGTTCCAGGCCAGGGCCAGGAAAGGGTCAAGGCAGGGTCACTGTATGGCCAAGGTCCAGGTCAAAGCCAGAGCAGTGGCAGGGGCAGGCCTGCATAAGGGCAGGACCAGGGCCAGGGCCAGGGCTGTGCCAGGACAGAACAAGAGCAGTGCCAGGCAGGACCAGAGCCAGGCATTAGAGAGAGTAGGGCAAATGCCAAGGCAAGGCCAGGGCAGTGCCAGGGCTGAGGCAAGGTCAGGGAAGGTCCAGGGCTGACTCAGTGCTAGAACCAAGACAAGAGCAAAGGCCGGGGCAGATCTAGGGCACAAGCAAGGCAGACTAGGGCAGGGCAATAGCAAGACCAGGCAATAGCAGGGCCAGCCCAGGATAGAACAGGGTACAGGCAGGGCAGGGCCAGGGCCACAGCTGGGGCAGGACAAGGACCAGGATCAGAGTCCAGGCCAGGGCAAGGGTATGGCCAGGGCAGAGGTACAGCCAGAGGCAGGGTATAGGCAGGGCCAAGGCAGGTCCATTGCTGGGCCGGGGTTCAGACCAGGGCCGGGGCAGGGCCGGGGCAGGGCCAGGGCCAGGGCCAGGGCCAGGACCAGGAAAGGGCAATGTCAGGAACACGGCCATGGCCAACTTGGCTAGAGCCAGGACAGAGACAGGGTCAGGGGTGGGTGGGGCCAGAATAGCATGCCAGGGTAGGGCCAGGGCAAATTAGGGCCAGGACAGGGTCAGGAGGAGGACTGGGCCAGGGTATGGCCTTAAGTAGCCAAGAGCCAGGTCCAGGGTCCATGCCAGTGCCAGCGCTGGCCCAGGGCAGGGGCAGGGCCATGGCCAGGTCTGGGACAAGGCTGGGGCAGGGTCAAGTTCTCGCTCAGGGTAAGCACAAGACCAGGGCAGAGCCAGGGAAGGGGCAGGGCCATGGTAGGGCCAGGAGAGGGACGCGCGAAGGCAGAGCAAGATTAAACCAGGGACAGGATACCTTCAAATCCACTTCAGGGCCAGGGTCAGGCCAGGGCCAGGGCCAGGGCCAGGACAGGGCCAAGACAGGGCCAGGGCCAGGACTGTCAGGATCATTGGCAGGGCCAGGGCCATGGCACGACCAGGGTCAGGAGCAGTGGTCAATGCCGGGCCAAGGCCAGAGCAAGGACCAGGTTTGCACTAGGGCCAGTGTGAGGGCGAAGGGGTCAGGGCGGGGACAAAGGCAGGGCAGAGCCAGGGCAGGGTGGAGCAGGCCCAGGGTAGCACTGGGTAAAGGCAGGGCATGACCAACCAGGGCAGGTCTATGGCTGTGGCAGGGCCAGGGCCAGGGCCAGGGCCAAGGCAGGGCCAAGACAGTGACAGCTCCAGGGCAGGGCCGGGGTTAGGACCACGGACATGTCCAAGGCCAGTGCCAGGGCAAGGGCAGTGGCAGCGGCAGGGCCAGGGTCATCTAAGAACCAAGGACAAAGCCAGGCCCAGAGCAGGGCCAGGACAGGTACCTGGCAGGGCTAGGGTCTGGGACAGGGCCATGGCAGGGCCAGGGCCACAACCAGGTCTGTGCTATTGTCAGGTCCAGCACAGTGCCCAGGCAAGGCTAGGGTGAAGACCAAAGTAGGGCCAGCGCAGGGTCAAAGCTAGAGTACGGCCAAGGCAGGACCAGGGCAGGCAAGGCAGGGCCAGGATAGCATAGGGCCAAGGCAGGGCAGGGCCAGGACAGTGCCAAGACCTGAGCAGGGCCAGGGAACAGCCAGGGCAGGGACAGGGCCATGGCCATGGCCTGGGCAGGACCAGGTTCGGGACAGGAGCAAAACAAGGGCAACAACAGTGCAGGTTCTTGGCACAGCCAGGCTCCAGGACAGTGTCAGGGCAGGGCCAAGGCAGGGTCTGGGCCATGGGAAGACGAGCAACAGGGCTGGGGCTTTTCCAGTGACAGGACTAGAGTCAGGGCAAGGGCCAGGGCAGTGCAAGGCCAGGGTAGGGTCAGGCATTTCACGGTCACGGCCAGGGGAGAACCAGGGCAAGGTCTGAAGCACGGCAGGGCCAGGGCCAAGACAGGTCCAGGGCAGGTCCATGACAGGGCCAGGGGCTGCGTAAGGGCAAGGGCAGGGCCAGAGCAAGGTAAGGGTCAGGGCCAAGGCCAGGATAGGGACAGGGCAAGAAATATGGCAGGACCAAGGGCAATGCCAAGGCCAGGGCTGAGTCAGGGCAGGGCAGGGCATGGAATGGCCAGCGCAGGACACGACAAAAGGCGGTCCATAGAAACTGCAGGGCTGATGCCAGGAAAGGACCAGGCTGGTGCCAAGACTGAGGTAGTGTCATCGCATGCACAGGGCGGGGCCAGGGCCGGAATCGAGCCAGGCAGGGCACAGCCAAGGCAGGGTAGGTAGGGCAGGGCAATGCCACAGCCGGATCAGTACTAGGACAGGGCAGAACAGGGTAGAACAGGGCAAGGTGATGGTAGGGGCAGGACAAGGACAGGCCAAGGGAGAGCCAGGTCACTCCAGGGCCAGGACACCTCCAAGTCCACTTCAGGGCCAGGGCTATGAAGGACAAAGGCCAGGGCCAGGGTCAGGGCCAGGTCTGGGCTAGGGCCAGGTCCAGAGCAGGGCCTAGCGAAGACGAGGGTGACGAACTAGGTAGGGCCAGGGCAGGCTCATGACACATCCAGTGCATGGCAGGGTAGGGTGGTGGCAAGACCAGGGGCAGACCACTGCCAACTCAGGGCCAGGGAAAGGCCATGGCCAGGGCACAGCCAGGAAAGGGTCTGGGCCAGGGCCATGGCAGAGTCGGGCCAAGTCCTTGACAGGACCAGGTTCCAGGCCAGGGCCAGGGCAGAGGCAGGGGCAGGGTCTGGATAAGGGCAAGGCCAGGGATACGGTAGGACCAGGGCTAGGGCCAGGGCCCGGGCTAAGCCAGAACAAGGCCAGGGCCAGGCCATAGTGAGGACAGGGCAAAGGCCAAGGCAGGGTCAGAGCAGGTCCAGGGAGAGGCCAGTGCCAGGCAGGGCCAGGGCACAACCACGGCAGTGTAAGGCAGGTCAATGGCACCACTGAGCCATGACAGGGCAAAGTCAGTGCCAGGAGGGGGCGCAACAGGCAGGGCCACGGTGGGGCCAGGGCAGGGATGGGCCAAGGCAGGGCCAGAACAAATCTGGGCCAGGACACGTCCAAGGCCAGGTCAAGGCCAGAACAGGAGCAGGACCATGACCACTAGCAGGGCCAGTGCCACGACAGGACCAGGGTCAGGACAAGAGGCAGGGCCAGAGCCAAGGCCGGGCCAGCACAGGTTCAGGGAAAGGCCAGTGAAAAGGCAAAACCAGGATGGGATCGGAGCAGGGCAGGGCCGAGACAGTCCAGGTAACAGTAGGGCAGGGCCAGGGCAACGCAGGGCAGTACAGGCCCAGGTCCACGGCAGTGGCAGGGCAAAGCCAGGCCCATTGCCAATGCAACAGCCCACCCTACAAGGCTTCTACCACCTGGCCACTGCCGCAGCCCGGCCATCGCTGTAAGCCTCACCCCCAACCCTGGCTGCAGCCGCCTGACCTCCTAGCGTGGTCACTCTCCTACCGTTCCAGCACGCTGCAGTCTCCGTCACTGCCACCCACCCTCAGCGAGGCAAGCCGTGGTGTCACAGGCTCCAGGTGTCTCCTCCTCCTCCTGGCACAGAGCAGCTGGGCGGGCAAAGCCACAAAAGCCTAGAGGAAGATGCGAGGGGTGGTAGCATTAAGAGCCTCAACTTAACACCCTTCCCTGGCCCTGCCACTGCCCTGGCCCTTCCCATCTTCAGGTCTTACCAAGGCCCTACCCTGGTCCTGACCCTGCCCTGGCCTGGTCCTGACCCTGTCCCCCTACCCCAGAGAAGTGGAAGGGCAGAGCCAGGGAAGGGCCGGGGCAAATAAGGGACAGGGCACATCCAAATCCAAGAAAACGCCAGGGCCATGACAGAGCCAGGGCGAGTCCTTGGCAAGGCCATGTTCCAGGCCAGGGCCAGGAAAGGGTCAAGGCAGGGTCACTGTATGGCCAAGGTCCAGGTCAAAGCCAGAGCAGTGGCAGGGGCAGGCCTGCATAAGGGCAGGACCAGGGCCAGGGCCAGGGCTGTGCCAGGACAGAACAAGAGCAGTGCCAGGCAGGACCAGAGCCAGGCATTAGAGAGAGTAGGGCAAATGCCAAGGCAAGGCCAGGGCAGTGCCAGGGCTGAGGCAAGGTCAGGGAAGGTCCAGGGCTGACTCAGTGCTAGAACCAAGACAAGAGCAAAGGCCGGGGCAGATCTAGGGCACAAGCAAGGCAGACTAGGGCAGGGCAATAGCAAGACCAGGCAATAGCAGGGCCAGCCCAGGATAGAACAGGGTACAGGCAGGGCAGGGCCAGGGCCACAGCTGGGGCAGGACAAGGACCAGGATCAGAGTCCAGGCCAGGGCAAGGGTATGGCCAGGGCAGAGGTACAGCCAGAGGCAGGGTATAGGCAGGGCCAAGGCAGGTCCATTGCAGGGCCGGGGTTCAGACCAGGGCCGGGGCAGGGCCAGGGCCAGGGCCAGGGCCAGGACCAGGAAAGGGCAATGTCAGGAACACGGCCATGGCCAACTTGGCTAGAGCCAGGACAGAGACAGGGTCAGGGGTGGGTGGGGCCAGAATAGCATGCCAGGGTAGGGCCAGGGCAAATTAGGGCCAGGACAGGGTCAGGAGGAGGACTGGGCCAGGGTATGGCCTTAAGTAGCCAAGAGCCAGGTCCAGGGTCCATGCCAGTGCCAGCGCCGGCCCAGGGCAGGGGCAGGGCCATGGCCAGGTCTGGGACAAGGCTGGGGCAGGGTCAAGTTCTCGCTCAGGGTAAGCACAAGACCAGGGCAGAGCCAGGGAAGGGGCAGGGCCATGGTAGGGCCAGGAGAGGGACGCGCGAAGGCAGAGCAAGATTAAACCAGGGACAGGATACCTTCAAATCCACTTCAGGGCCAGGGTCAGGCCAGGGCCAGGGCCAGGGCCAGGACAGGGCCAAGACAGGGCCAGGGCCAGGACTGTCAGGATCATTGGCAGGGCCAGGGCCATGGCACGACCAGGGTCAGGAGCAGTGGTCAATGCCGGGCCAAGGCCAGAGCAAGGACCAGGTTTGCACTAGGGCCAGTGTGAGGGCGAAGGGGTCAGGGCGGGGACAAAGGCAGGGCAGAGCCAGGGCAGGGTGGAGCAGGCCCAGGGTAGCACTGGGTAAAGGCAGGGCATGACCAACCAGGGCAGGTCTATGGCTGTGGCAGGGCCAGGGCCAGGGCCAAGGCAGGGCCAAGACAGTGACAGCTCCAGGGCAGGGCCGGGGTTAGGACCACGGACATGTCCAAGGCCAGTGCCAGGGCAAGGGCAGTGGCAGCGGCAGGGCCAGGGTCATCTAAGAACCAAGGACAAAGCCAGGCCCAGAGCAGGGCCAGGACAGGTACCTGGCAGGGCTAGGGTCTGGGACAGGGCCATGGCAGGGCCAGGGCCACAACCAGGTCTGTGCTATTGTCAGGTCCAGCACAGTGCCCAGGCAAGGCTAGGGTGAAGACCAAAGTAGGGCCAGCGCAGGGTCAAAGCTAGAGTACGGCCAAGGCAGGACCAGGGCAGGCAAGGCAGGGCCAGGATAGCATAGGGCCAAGGCAGGGCAGGGCCAGGACAGTGCCAAGACCTGAGCAGGGCCAGGGAACAGCCAGGGCAGGGACAGGGCCATGGCCATGGCCTGGGCAGGACCAGGTTCGGGACAGGAGCAAAACAAGGGCAACAACAGTGCAGGTTCTTGGCACAGCCAGGCTCCAGGACAGTGTCAGGGCAGGGCCAAGGCAGGGTCTGGGCCATGGGAAGACGAGCAACAGGGCTGGGGCTTTTCCAGTGACAGGACTAGAGTCAGGGCAAGGGCCAGGGCAGTGCAAGGCCAGGGTAGGGTCAGGCATTTCACGGTCACGGCCAGGGGAGAACCAGGGCAAGGTCTGAAGCACGGCAGGGCCAGGGCCAAGACAGGTCCAGGGCAGGTCCATGACAGGGCCAGGGGCTGCGTAAGGGCAAGGGCAGGGCCAGAGCAAGGTAAGGGTCAGGGCCAAGGCCAGGATAGGGACAGGGCAAGAAATATGGCAGGACCAAGGGCAATGCCAAGGCCAGGGCTGAGTCAGGGCAGGGCAGGGCATGGAATGGCCAGCGCAGGACACGACAAAAGGTGGTCCATAGAAACTGCAGGGCTGATGCCAGGAAAGGACCAGGCTGGTGCCAAGACTGAGGTAGTGTCATCGCATGCACAGGGCGGGGCCAGGGCCGGAATCGAGCCAGGCAGGGCACAGCCAAGGCAGGGTAGGTAGGGCAGGGCAATGCCACAGCCGGATCAGTACTAGGACAGGGCAGAACAGGGTAGAACAGGGCAAGGTGATGGTAGGGGCAGGACAAGGACAGGCCAAGGGAGAGCCAGGTCACTCCAGGGCCAGGACACCTCCAAGTCCACTTCAGGGCCAGGGCTATGAAGGACAAAGGCCAGGGCCAGGGTCAGGGCCAGGTCTGGGCTAGGGCCAGGTCCAGAGCAGGGCCTAGCGAAGACGAGGGTGACGAACTAGGTAGGGCCAGGGCAGGCTCATGACACATCCAGTGCATGGCAGGGTAGGGTGGTGGCAAGACCAGGGGCAGACCACTGCCAACTCAGGGCCAGGGAAACGCCATGGCCAGGGCACAGCCAGGAAAGGGTCTGGGCCAGGGCCATGGCAGAGTCGGGCCAAGTCCTTGACAGGACCAGGTTCCAGGCCAGGGCCAGGGCAGAGGCAGGGGCAGGGTCTGGATAAGGGCAAGGCCAGGGATACGGTAGGACCAGGGCTAGGGCCAGGGCCCGGGCTAAGCCAGAACAAGGCCAGGGCCAGGCCATAGTGAGGATAGGGCAAAGGCCAAGGCAGGGTCAGAGCAGGTCCAGGGAGAGGCCAGTGCCAGGCAGGGCCAGGGCACAACCACGGCAGTGTAAGGCAGGTCAATGGCACCACTGAGCCATGACAGGGCAAAGTCAGTGCCAGGAGGGGGCGCAACAGGCAGGGCCACGGTGGGGCCAGGGCAGGGATGGGCCAAGGCAGGGCCAGAACAAATCTGGGCCAGGACACGTCCAAGGCCAGGTCAAGGCCAGAACAGGAGCAGGACCATGACCACTAGCAGGGTCAGTGCCACGACAGGACCAGGGTCAGGACAAGAGGCAGGGCCAGAGCCAAGGCCGGGCCAGCACAGGTTCAGGGAAAGGCCAGTGAAAAGGCAAAACCAGGATGGGATCGGAGCAGGGCAGGGCCGAGACAGTCCAGGTAACAGTAGGGCAGGGCCAGGGCAACGCAGGGCAGTACAGGCCCAGGTCCACGGCAGTGGCAGGGCAAAGCCAGGCCCATTGCCAATGCAACAGCCCACCCTACAAGGCTTCTACCACCTGGCCACTGCCGCAGCCCGGCCATCGCTGTAAGCCTCACCCCCAACCCTGGCTGCAGCCGCCTGACCTCCTAGCGTGGTCACTCTCCTACCGTTCCAGCACGCTGCAGTCTCCGTCACTGCCACCCACCCTCAGCGAGGCAAGCCGTGGTGTCACAGGCTCCAGGTGTCTCCTCCTCCTCCTGGCACAGAGCAGCTGGGCGGGCAAAGCCACAAAAGCCTAGAGGAAGATGCGAGGGGTGGTAGCATTAAGAGCCTCAACTTAACACCCTTCCCTGGCCCTGCCACTGCCCTGGCCCTTCCCATCTTCAGGTCTTACCAAGGCCCTACCCTGGTCCTGACCCTGCCCTGGCCTGGTCCTGACCCTGTCCCCCTACCCCAGAGAAGTGGAAGGGCAGAGCCAGGGAAGGGCCGGGGCAAATAAGGGACAGGGCACATCCAAATCCAAGAAAACGCCAGGGCCATGACAGAGCCAGGGCGAGTCCTTGGCAAGGCCACGTTCCAGGCCAGGGCCAGGAAAGGGTCAAGGCAGGGTCACTGTATGGCCAAGGTCCAGGTCAAAGCCAGAGCAGTGGCAGGGGCAGGCCTGCATAAGGGCAGGACCAGGGCCAGGGCCAGGGCTGTGCCAGGACAGAACAAGAGCAGTGCCAGGCAGGACCAGAGCCAGGCATTAGAGAGAGTAGGGCAAATGCCAAGGCAAGGCCAGGGCAGTGCCAGGGCTGAGGCAAGGTCAGGGAAGGTCCAGGGCTGACTCAGTGCTAGAACCAAGACAAGAGCAAAGGCCGGGGCAGATCTAGGGCACAAGCAAGGCAGACTAGGGCAGGGCAATAGCAAGACCAGGCAATAGCAGGGCCAGCCCAGGATAGAACAGGGTACAGGCAGGGCAGGGCCAGGGCCACAGCTGGGGCAGGACAAGGACCAGGATCAGAGTCCAGGCCAGGGCAAGGGTATGGCCAGGGCAGAGGTACAGCCAGAGGCAGGGTATAGGCAGGGCCAAGGCAGGTCCATTGCAGGGCCGGGGTTCAGACCAGGGCCGGGGCAGGGCCGGGGCAGGGCCAGGGCCAGGGCCAGGGCCAGGACCAGGAAAGGGCAATGTCAGGAACACGGCCATGGCCAACTTGGCTAGAGCCAGGACAGAGACAGGGTCAGGGGTGGGTGGGGCCAGAATAGCATGCCAGGGTAGGGCCAGGGCAAATTAGGGCCAGGACAGGGTCAGGAGGAGGACTGGGCCAGGGTATGGCCTTAAGTAGCCAAGAGCCAGGTCCAGGGTCCATGCCAGTGCCAGCGCCGGCCCAGGGCAGGGGCAGGGCCATGGCCAGGTCTGGGACAAGGCTGGGGCAGGGTCAAGTTCTCGCTCAGGGTAAGCACAAGACCAGGGCAGAGCCAGGAAAGGGGCAGGGCCATGGTAGGGCCAGGAGAGGGACGCGCGAAGGCAGAGCAAGATTAAACCAGGGACAGGATACCTTCAAATCCACTTCAGGGCCAGGGTCAGGCCAGGGCCAGGGCCAGGGCCAGGACAGGGCCAAGACAGGGCCAGGGCCAGGACTGTCAGGATCATTGGCAGGGCCAGGGCCATGGCACGACCAGGGTCAGGAGCAGTGGTCAATGCTGGGCCAAGGCCAGAGCAAGGACCAGGTTTGCACTAGGGCCAGTGTGAGGGCGAAGGGGTCAGGGCGGGGACAAAGGCAGGGCAGAGCCAGGGCAGGGTGGAGCAGGCCCAGGGTAGCACTGGGTAAAGGCAGGGCATGACCAACCAGGGCAGGTCTATGGCTGTGGCAGGGCCAGGGCCAGGGCCAGGGCCAGGGCCAAGGCAGGGCCAAGACAGTGACAGCTCCAGGGCAGGGCCGGGGTTAGGACCACGGACATGTCCAAGGCCAGTGCCAGGGCAAGGGCAGTGGCAGCGGCAGGGCCAGGGTCATCTAAGAACCAAGGACAAAGCCAGGCCCAGAGCAGGGCCAGGACAGGTACCTGGCAGGGCTAGGGTCTGGGACAGGGCCATGGCAGGGCCAGGGCCACAACCAGGTCTGTGCTATTGTCAGGTCCAGCACAGTGCCCAGGCAAGGCTAGGGTGAAGGCCAAAGTAGGGCCAGCGCAGGGTCAAAGCTAGAGTACGGCCAAGGCAGGACCAGGGCAGGCAAGGCAGGGCCAGGATAGCATAGGACCAAGGCAGGGCAGGGCCAGGACAGTGCCAAGACCTGAGCAGGGCCAGGGAACAGCCAGGGCAGGGACAGGGCCATGGCCATGGCCTGGGCAGGACCAGGTTCGGGACAGGAGCAAAACAAGGGCAACAACAGTGCAGGTTCTTGGCACAGCCAGGCTCCAGGACAGTGTCAGGGCAGGGCCAAGGCAGGGTCTGGGCCATGGGAAGACGAGCAACAGGGCTGGGGCTTTTCCAGTGACAGGACTAGAGTCAGGGCAAGGGCCAGGGCAGTGCAAGGCCAGGGTAGGGTCAGGCATTTCACGGTCACGGCCAGGGGAGAACCAGGGCAAGGTCTGAAGCACGGCAGGGCCAGGGCCAAGACAGGTCCAGGGCAGGTCCATGACAGGGCCAGGGGCTGCGTAAGGGCAAGGGCAGGGCCAGAGCAAGGTAAGGGTCAGGGCCAAGGCCAGGATAGGGACAGGGCAAGAAATATGGCAGGACCAAGGGCAATGCCAAGGCCAGGGCTGAGTCAGGGCAGGGCAGGGCATGGAATGGCCAGCGCAGGACACGACAAAAGGCGGTCCATAGAAACTGCAGGGCTGATGCCAGGAAAGGACCAGGCTGGTGCCAAGACTGAGGTAGTGTCATCGCATGCACAGGGCGGGGCCAGGGCCGGAATCGAGCCAGGCAGGGCACAGCCAAGGCAGGGTAGGTAGGGCAGGGCAATGCCACAGCCGGATCAGTACTAGGACAGGGCAGAACAGGGTAGAACAGGGCAAGGTGATTGTAGGGGCAGGACAAGGACAGGCCAAGGGAGAGCCAGGTCACTCCAGGGCCAGGACACCTCCAAGTCCACTTCAGGGCCAGGGCTATGAAGGACAAAGGCCAGGGCCAGGGTCAGGGCCAGGTCTGGGCTAGGGCCAGGTCCAGAGCAGGGCCTAGCGAAGACGAGGGTGACGAACTAGGTAGGGCCAGGGCAGGCTCATGACACATCCAGTGCATGGCAGGGTAGGGTGGTGGCAAGACCAGGGGCAGACCACTGCCAACTCAGGGCCAGGGAAACGCCATGGCCAGGGCACAGCCAGGAAAGGGTCTGGGCCAGGGCCATGGCAGAGTCGGGCCAAGTCCTTGACAGGACCAGGTTCCAGGCCAGGGCCAGGGCAGAGGCAGGGGCAGGGTCTGGATAAGGGCAAGGCCAGGGATACGGTAGGACCAGGGCTAGGGCCAGGGCCCGGGCTAAGCCAGAACAAGGCCAGGGCCAGGCCATAGTGAGGATAGGGCAAAGGCCAAGGCAGGGTCAGAGCAGGTCCAGGGAGACGCCAGTGCCAGGCAGGGCCAGGGCACAACCACGGCAGTGTAAGGCAGGTCAATGGCACCACTGAGCCATGACAGGGCAAAGTCAGTGCCAGGAGGGGGCGCAACAGGCAGGGCCACGGTGGGGCCAGGGCAGGGATGGGCCAAGGCAGGGCCAGAACAAATCTGGGCCAGGACACGTCCAAGGCCAGGTCAAGGCCAGAACAGGAGCAGGACCATGACCACTAGCAGGGCCAGTGCCACGACAGGACCAGGGTCAGGACAAGAGGCAGGGCCAGAGCCAAGGCCGGGCCAGCACAGGTTCAGGGAAAGGCCAGTGAAAAGGCAAAACCAGGATGGGATCGGAGCAGGGCAGGGCCGAGACAGTCCAGGTAACAGTAGGGCAGGGCCAGGGCAACGCAGGGCAGTACAGGCCCAGGTCCACGGCAGTGGCAGGGCAAAGCCAGGCCCATTGCCAATGCAACAGCCCACCCTACAAGGCTTCTACCACCTGGCCACTGCCGCAGCCCGGCCATCGCTGTAAGCCTCACCCCCAACCCTGGCTGCAGCCGCCTGACCTCCTAGCGTGGTCACTCTCCTACCGTTCCAGCACGCTGCAGTCTCCGTCACTGCCACCCACCCTCAGCGAGGCAAGCCGTGGTGTCACAGGCTCCAGGTGTCTCCTCCTCCTCCTGGCACAGAGCAGCTGGGCGGGCAAAGCCACAAAAGCCTAGAGGAAGATGCGAGGGGTGGTAGCATTAAGAGCCTCAACTTAACACCCTTCCCTGGCCCTGCCACTGCCCTGGCCCTTCCCATCTTCAGGTCTTACCAAGGCCCTACCCTGGTCCTGACCCTGCCCTGGCCTGGTCCTGACCCTGTCCCCCTACCCCAGAGAAGTGGAAGGGCAGAGCCAGGGAAGGGCCGGGGCAAATAAGGGACAGGGCACATCCAAATCCAAGAAAACGCCAGGGCCATGACAGAGCCAGGGCGAGTCCTTGGCAAGGCCACGTTCCAGGCCAGGGCCAGGAAAGGGTCAAGGCAGGGTCACTGTATGGCCAAGGTCCAGGTCAAAGCCAGAGCAGTGGCAGGGGCAGGCCTGCATAAGGGCAGGACCAGGGCCAGGGCCAGGGCTGTGCCAGGACAGAACAAGAGCAGTGCCAGGCAGGACCAGAGCCAGGCATTAGAGAGAGTAGGGCAAATGCCAAGGCAAGGCCAGGGCAGTGCCAGGGCTGAGGCAAGGTCAGGGAAGGTCCAGGGCTGACTCAGTGCTAGAACCAAGACAAGAGCAAAGGCCGGGGCAGATCTAGGGCACAAGCAAGGCAGACTAGGGCAGGGCAATAGCAAGACCAGGCAATAGCAGGGCCAGCCCAGGATAGAACAGGGTACAGGCAGGGCAGGGCCAGGGCCACAGCTGGGGCAGGACAAGGACCAGGATCAGAGTCCAGGCCAGGGCAAGGGTATGGCCAGGGCAGAGGTACAGCCAGAGGCAGGGTATAGGCAGGGCCAAGGCAGGTCCATTGCAGGGCCGGGGTTCAGACCAGGGCCGGGGCAGGGCCGGGGCAGGGCCAGGGCCAGGGCCAGGGCCAGGACCAGGAAAGGGCAATGTCAGGAACACGGCCATGGCCAACTTGGCTAGAGCCAGGACAGAGACAGGGTCAGGGGTGGGTGGGGCCAGAATAGCATGCCAGGGTAGGGCCAGGGCAAATTAAGGCCAGGACAGGGTCAGGAGGAGGACTGGGCCAGGGTATGGCCTTAAGTAGCCAAGAGCCAGGTCCAGGGTCCATGCCAGTGCCAGCGCCGGCCCAGGGCAGGGGCAGGGCCATGGCCAGGTCTGGGACAAGGCTGGGGCAGGGTCAAGTTCTCGCTCAGGGTAAGCACAAGACCAGGGCAGAGCCAGGGAAGGGGCAGGGCCATGGTAGGGCCAGGAGAGGGACGCGCGAAGGCAGAGCAAGATTAAACCAGGGACAGGATACCTTCAAATCCACTTCAGGGCCAGGGTCAGGCCAGGGCCAGGGCCAGGGCCAGGACAGGGCCAAGACAGGGCCAGGGCCAGGACTGTCAGGATCATTGGCAGGGCCAGGGCCATGGCACGACCAGGGTCAGGAGCAGTGGTCAATGCCGGGCCAAGGCCAGAGCAAGGACCAGGTTTGCACTAGGGCCAGTGTGAGGGCGAAGGGGTCAGGGCGGGGACAAAGGCAGGGCAGAGCCAGGGCAGGGTGGAGCAGGCCCAGGGTAGCACTGGGTAAAGGCAGGGCATGACCAACCAGGGCAGGTCTATGGCTGTGGCAGGGCCAGGGCCAGGGCCAGGGCCAGGGCCAAGGCAGGGCCAAGACAGTGACAGCTCCAGGGCAGGGCCGGGGTTAGGACCACGGACATGTCCAAGGCCAGTGCCAGGGCAAGGGCAGTGGCAGCGGCAGGGCCAGGGTCATCTAAGAACCAAGGACAAAGCCAGGCCCAGAGCAGGGCCAGGACAGGTACCTGGCAGGGCTAGGGTCTGGGACAGGGCCATGGCAGGGCCAGGGCCACAACCAGGTCTGTGCTATGGCCAGGTCCAGCACAGTGCCCAGGCAAGGCTAGGGTGAAGGCCAAAGTAGGGCCAGCGCAGGGTCAAAGCTAGAGTACGGCCAAGGCAGGACCAGGGCAGGCAAGGCAGGGCCAGGATAGCATAGGGCCAAGGCAGGGCAGGGCCAGGACAGTGCCAAGACCTGAGCAGGGCCAGGGAACAGCCAGGGCAGGGACAGGGCCATGGCCATGGCCTGGGCAGGACCAGGTTCGGGACAGGAGCAAAACAAGGGCAACAACAGTGCAGGTTCTTGGCACAGCCAGGCTCCAGGACAGTGTCAGGGCAGGGCCAAGGCAGGGTCTGGGCCATGGGAAGACGAGCAACAGGGCTGGGGCTTTTCCAGTGACAGGACTAGAGTCAGGGCAAGGGCCAGGGCAGTGCAAGGCCAGGGTAGGGTCAGGCATTTCACGGTCACGGCCAGGGGAGAACCAGGGCAAGGTCTGAAGCACGGCAGGGCCAGGGCCAAGACAGGTCCAGGGCAGGTCCATGACAGGGCCAGGGGCTGCGTAAGGGCAAGGGCAGGGCCAGAGCAAGGTAAGGGTCAGGGCCAAGGCCAGGATAGGGACAGGGCAAGAAATATGGCAGGACCAAGGGCAATGCCAAGGCCAGGGCTGAGTCAGGGCAGGGCAGGGCATGGAATGGCCAGCGCAGGACACGACAAAAGGCGGTCCATAGAAACTGCAGGGCTGATGCCAGGAAAGGACCAGGCTAGTGCCAAGACTGAGGTAGTGTCATCGCATGCACAGGGCGGGGCCAGGGCCGGAATCGAGCCAGGGCACAGCCAAGGCAGGGTAGGTAGGGCAGGGCAATGCCACAGCCGGATCAGTACTAGGACAGGGCAGAACAGGGTAGAACAGGGCAAGGTGATGGTAGGGGCAGGACAAGGACAGGCCAAGGGAGAGCCAGGTCACTCCAGGGCCAGGACACCTCCAAGTCCACTTCAGGGCCAGGGCTATGAAGGACAAAGGCCAGGGCCAGGGTCAGGGCCAGGTCTGGGCTAGGGCCAGGTCCAGAGCAGGGCCTAGCGAAGACGAGGGTGACGAACTAGGTAGGGCCAGGGCAGGCTCATGACACATCCAGTGCATGGCAGGGTAGGGTGGTGGCAAGACCAGGGGCAGACCACTGCCAACTCAGGGCCAGGGAAAGGCCATGGCCAGGGCACAGCCAGGAAAGGGTCTGGGCCAGGGCCATGGCAGAGTCGGGCCAAGTCCTTGACAGGACCAGGTTCCAGGCCAGGGCCAGGGCAGAGGCAGGGGCAGGGTCTGGATAAGGGCAAGGCCAGGGATACGGTAGGACCAGGGCTAGGGCCAGGGCCCGGGCTAAGCCAGAACAAGGCCAGGGCCAGGCCATAGTGAGGACAGGGCAAAGGCCAAGGCAGGGTCAGAGCAGGTCCAGGGAGAGGCCAGTGCCAGGCAGGGCCAGGGCACAACCACGGCAGTGTAAGGCAGGTCAATGGCACCACTGAGCCATGACAGGGCAAAGTCAGTGCCAGGAGGGGGCGCAACAGGCAGGGCCACGGTGGGGCCAGGGCAGGGATGGGCCAAGGCAGGGCCAGAACAAATCTGGGCCAGGACACGTCCAAGGCCAGGTCAAGGCCAGAACAGGAGCAGGACCATGACCACTAGCAGGGCCAGTGCCACGACAGGACCAGGGTCAGGACAAGAGGCAGGGCCAGAGCCAAGGCCGGGCCAGCACAGGTTCAGGGAAAGGCCAGTGAAAAGGCAAAACCAGGATGGGATCGGAGCAGGGCAGGGCCGAGACAGTCCAGGTAACAGTAGGGCAGGGCCAGGGCAACGCAGGGCAGTACAGGCCCAGGTCCACGGCAGTGGCAGGGCAAAGCCAGGCCCATTGCCAATGCAACAGCCCACCCTACAAGGCTTCTACCACCTGGCCACTGCCGCAGCCCGGCCATCGCTGTAAGCCTCACCCCCAACCCTGGCTGCAGCCGCCTGACCTCCTAGCGTGGTCACTCTCCTACCGTTCCAGCACGCTGCAGTCCCCGTCACTGCCACCCACCCTCAGCGAGGCAAGCCGTGGTGTCACAGGCTCCAGGTGTCTCCTCCTCCTCCTGGCACAGAGCAGCTGGGCGGGCAAAGCCACAAAAGCCTAGAGGAAGATGCGAGGGGTGGTAGCATTAAGAGCCTCAACTTAACACCCTTCCCTGGCCCTGCCACTGCCCTGGCCCTTCCCATCTTCAGGTCTTACCAAGGCCCTACCCTGGTCCTGACCCTGCCCTGGCCTGGTCCTGACCCTGTCCCCCTACCCCAGAGAAGTGGAAGGGCAGAGCCAGGGAAGGGCCGGGGCAAATAAGGGACAGGGCACATCCAAATCCAAGAAAACGCCAGGGCCATGACAGAGCCAGGGCGAGTCCTTGGCAAGGCCACGTTCCAGGCCAGGGCCAGGAAAGGGTCAAGGCAGGGTCACTGTATGGCCAAGGTCCAGGTCAAAGCCAGAGCAGTGGCAGGGGCAGGCCTGCACAAGGGCAGGACCAGGGCCAGGGCCAGGGCTGTGCCAGGACAGAACAAGAGCAGTGCCAGGCAGGACCAGAGCCAGGCATTAGAGAGAGTAGGGCAAATGCCAAGGCAAGGCCAGGGCAGTGCCAGGGCTGAGGCAAGGTCAGGGAAGGTCCAGGGCTGACTCAGTGCTAGAACCAAGACAAGAGCAAAGGCCGCGGCAGATCTAGGGCACAAGCAAGGCAGACTAGGGCAGGGCAATAGCAAGACCAGGCAATAGCAGGGCCAGCCCAGGATAGAACAGGGTACAGGCAGGGCAGGGCCAGGGCCACAGCTGGGGCAGGACAAGGACCAGGATCAGAGTCCAGGCCAGGGCAAGGGTATGGCCAGGGCAGAGGTACAGCCAGAGGCAGGGTATAGGCAGGGCCAAGGCAGGTCCATTGCAGGGCCGGGGTTCAGACCAGGGCCAGGGCAGGGCCGGGGCAGGGCCAGGGCCAGGGCCAGGGCCAGGACCAGGAAAGGGCAATGTCAGGAACACGGCCATGGCCAACTTGGCTAGAGCCAGGACAGAGACAGGGTCAGGGGTGGGTGGGGCCAGAATAGCATGCCAGGGTAGGGCCAGGGCAAATTAGGGCCAGGACAGGGTCAGGAGGAGGACTGGGCCAGGGTTTGGCCTTAAGTAGCCAAGAGCCAGGTCCAGGGTCCATGCCAGTGCCAGCGCCGGCCCAGGGCAGGGGCAGGGCCATGGCCAGGTCTGGGACAAGGCTGGGGCAGGGTCAAGTTCTCGCTCAGGGTAAGCACAAGACCAGGGCAGAGCCAGGAAAGGGGCAGGGCCATGGTAGGGCCAGGAGAGGGACGCGCGAAGGCAGAGCAAGATTAAACCAGGGACAGGATACCTTCAAATCCACTTCAGGGCCAGGGTCAGGCCAGGGCCAGGGCCAGGGCCAGGACAGGGCCAAGACAGGGCCAGGGCCAGGACTGTCAGGATCATTGGCAGGGCCAGGGCCATGGCACGACCAGGGTCAGGAGCAGTGGTCAATGCCGGGCCAAGGCCAGAGCAAGGACCAGGTTTGCACTAGGGCCAGTGTGAGGGCGAAGGGGTCAGGGCGGGGACAAAGGCAGGGCAGAGCCAGGGCAGGGTGGAGCAGGCCCAGGGTAGCACTGGGTAAAGGCAGGGCATGACCAACCAGGGCAGGTCTATGGCTGTGGCAGGGCCAGGGCCAGGGCCAGGGCCAAGGCAGGGCCAAGACAGTGACAGCTCCAGGGCAGGGCCGGGGTTAGGACCACGGACATGTCCAAGGCCAGTGCCAGGGCAAGGGCAGTGGCAGCGGCAGGGCCAGGGTCATCTAAGAACCAAGGACAAAGCCAGGCCCAGAGCAGGGCCAGGACAGGTACCTGGCAGGGCTAGGGTCTGGGACAGGGCCATGGCAGGGCCAGGGCCACAACCAGGTCTGTGCTATTGTCAGGTCCAGCACAGTGCCCAGGCAAGGCTAGGGTGAAGACCAAAGTAGGGCCAGCGCAGGGTCAAAGCTAGAGTACGGCCAAGGCAGGACCAGGGCAGGCAAGGCAGGGCCAGGATAGCATAGGGCCAAGGCAGGGCAGGGCCAGGACAGTGCCAAGACCTGAGCAGGGCCAGGGAACAGCCAGGGCAGGGACAGGGCCATGGCCATGGCCTGGGCAGGACCAGGTTCGGGACAGGAGCAAAACAAGGGCAACAACAGTGCAGGTTCTTGGCACAGCCAGGCTCCAGGACAGTGTCAGGGCAGGGCCAAGGCAGGGTCTGGGCCATGGGAAGACGAGCAACAGGGCTGGGGCTTTTCCAGTGACAGGACTAGAGTCAGGGCAAGGGCCAGGGCAGTGCAAGGCCAGGGTAGGGTCAGGCATTTCACGGTCACGGCCAGGGGAGAACCAGGGCAAGGTCTGAAGCACGGCAGGGCCAGGGCCAAGACAGGTCCAGGGCAGGTCCATGACAGGGCCAGGGGCTGCGTAAGGGCAAGGGCAGGGCCAGAGCAAGGTAAGGGTCAGGGCCAAGGCCAGGATAGGGACAGGGCAAGAAATATGGCAGGACCAAGGGCAATGCCAAGGCCAGGGCTGAGTCAGGGCAGGGCAGGGCATGGAATGGCCAGCGCAGGACACGACAAAAGGCGGTCCATAGAAACTGCAGGGCTGATGCCAGGAAAGGACCAGGCTAGTGCCAAGACTGAGGTAGTGTCATCGCATGCACAGGGCGGGGCCAGGGCCGGAATCGAGCCAGGCAGGGCACAGCCAAGGCAGGGTAGGTAGGGCAGGGCAATGCCACAGCCGGATCAGTACTAGGACAGGGCAGAACAGGGTAGAACAGGGCAAGGTGATGGTAGGGGCAGGACAAGGACAGGCCAAGGGAGAGCCAGGTCACTCCAGGGCCAGGACACCTCCAAGTCCACTTCAGGGCCAGGGCTATGAAGGACAAAGGCCAGGGCCAGGGTCAGGGCCAGGTCTGGGCTAGGGCCAGGTCCAGAGCAGGGCCTAGCGAAGACGAGGGTGACGAACTAGGTAGGGCCAGGGCAGGCTCATGACACATCCAGTGCATGGCAGGGTAGGGTGGTGGCAAGACCAGGGGCAGACCACTGCCAACTCAGGGCCAGGGAAAGGCCATGGCCAGGGCACAGCCAGGAAAGGGTCTGGGCCAGGGCCATGGCAGAGTCGGGCCAAGTCCTTGACAGGACCAGGTTCCAGGCCAGGGCCAGGGCAGAGGCAGGGGCAGGGTCTGGATAAGGGCAAGGCCAGGGATACGGTAGGACCAGGGCTAGGGCCAGGGCCCGGGCTAAGCCAGAACAAGGCCAGGGCCAGGCCATAGTGAGGACAGGGCAAAGGCCAAGGCAGGGTCAGAGCAGGTCCAGGGAGAGGCCAGTGCCAGGCAGGGCCAGGGCACAACCACGGCAGTGTAAGGCAGGTCAATGGCACCACTGAGCCATGACAGGGCAAAGTCAGTGCCAGGAGGGGGCGCAACAGGCAGGGCCACGGTGGGGCCAGGGCAGGGATGGGCCAAGGCAGGGCCAGAACAAATCTGGGCCAGGACACGTCCAAGGCCAGGTCAAGGCCAGAACAGGAGCAGGACCATGACCACTAGCAGGGCCAGTGCCACGACAGGACCAGGGTCAGGACAAGAGGCAGGGCCAGAGCCAAGGCCGGGCCAGCACAGGTTCAGGGAAAGGCCAGTGAAAAGGCAAAACCAGGATGGGATCGGAGCAGGGCAGGGCCGAGACAGTCCAGGTAACAGTAGGGCAGGGCCAGGGCAACGCAGGGCAGTACAGGCCCAGGTCCACGGCAGTGGCAGGGCAAAGCCAGGCCCATTGCCAATGCAACAGCCCACCCTACAAGGCTTCTACCACCTGGCCACTGCCGCAGCCCGGCCATCGCTGTAAGCCTCACCCCCAACCCTGGCTGCAGCCGCCTGACCTCCTAGCGTGGTCACTCTCCTACCGTTCCAGCACGCTGCAGTCTCCGTCACTGCCACCCACCCTCAGCGAGGCAAGCCGTGGTGTCACAGGCTCCAGGTGTCTCCTCCTCCTCCTGGCACAGAGCAGCTGGGCGGGCAAAGCCACAAAAGCCTAGAGGAAGATGCGAGGGGTGGTAGCATTAAGAGCCTCAACTTAACACCCTTCCCTGGCCCTGCCACTGCCCTGGCCCTTCCCATCTTCAGGTCTTACCAAGGCCCTACCCTGGTCCTGACCCTGCCCTGGCCTGGTCCTGACCCTGTCCCCCTACCCCAGAGAAGTGGAAGGGCAGAGCCAGGGAAGGGCCGGGGCAAATAAGGGACAGGGCACATCCAAATCCAAGAAAACGCCAGGGCCATGACAGAGCCAGGGCGAGTCCTTGGCAAGGCCACGTTCCAGGCCAGGGCCAGGAAAGGGTCAAGGCAGGGTCACTGTATGGCCAAGGTCCAGGTCAAAGCCAGAGCAGTGGCAGGGGCAGGCCTGCATAAGGGCAGGACCAGGGCCAGGGCCAGGGCTGTGCCAGGACAGAACAAGAGCAGTGCCAGGCAGGACCAGAGCCAGGCATTAGAGAGAGTAGGGCAAATGCCAAGGCAAGGCCAGGGCAGTGCCAGGGCTGAGGCAAGGTCAGGGAAGGTCCAGGGCTGACTCAGTGCTAGAACCAAGACAAGAGCAAAGGCCGGGGCAGATCTAGGGCACAAGCAAGGCAGACTAGGGCAGGGCAATAGCAAGACCAGGCAATAGCAGGGCCAGCCCAGGATAGAACAGGGTACAGGCAGGGCAGGGCCAGGGCCACAGCTGGGGCAGGACAAGGACCAGGATCAGAGTCCAGGCCAGGGCAAGGGTATGGCCAGGGCAGAGGTACAGCCAGAGGCAGGGTATAGGCAGGGCCAAGGCAGGTCCATTGCTGGGCCGGGGTTCAGACCAGGGCCGGGGCAGGGCCGGGGCAGGGCCAGGGCCAGGGCCAGGGCCAGGACCAGGAAAGGGCAATGTCAGGAACACGGCCATGGCCAACTTGGCTAGAGCCAGGACAGAGACAGGGTCAGGGGTGGGTGGGGCCAGAATAGCATGCCAGGGTAGGGCCAGGGCAAATTAGGGCCAGGACAGGGTCAGGAGGAGGACTGGGCCAGGGTATGGCCTTAAGTAGCCAAGAGCCAGGTCCAGGGTCCATGCCAGTGCCAGCGCTGGCCCAGGGCAGGGGCAGGGCCATGGCCAGGTCTGGGACAAGGCTGGGGCAGGGTCAAGTTCTCGCTCAGGGTAAGCACAAGACCAGGGCAGAGCCAGGGAAGGGGCAGGGCCATGGTAGGGCCAGGAGAGGGACGCGCGAAGGCAGAGCAAGATTAAACCAGGGACAGGATACCTTCAAATCCACTTCAGGGCCAGGGTCAGGCCAGGGCCAGGGCCAGGGCCAGGACAGGGCCAAGACAGGGCCAGGGCCAGGACTGTCAGGATCATTGGCAGGGCCAGGGCCATGGCACGACCAGGGTCAGGAGCAGTGGTCAATGCCGGGCCAAGGCCAGAGCAAGGACCAGGTTTGCACTAGGGCCAGTGTGAGGGCGAAGGGGTCAGGGCGGGGACAAAGGCAGGGCAGAGCCAGGGCAGGGTGGAGCAGGCCCAGGGTAGCACTGGGTAAAGGCAGGGCATGACCAACCAGGGCAGGTCTATGGCTGTGGCAGGGCCAGGGCCAGGGCCAGGGCCAAGGCAGGGCCAAGACAGTGACAGCTCCAGGGCAGGGCCGGGGTTAGGACCACGGACATGTCCAAGGCCAGTGCCAGGGCAAGGGCAGTGGCAGCGGCAGGGCCAGGGTCATCTAAGAACCAAGGACAAAGCCAGGCCCAGAGCAGGGCCAGGACAGGTACCTGGCAGGGCTAGGGTCTGGGACAGGGCCATGGCAGGGCCAGGGCCACAACCAGGTCTGTGCTATTGTCAGGTCCAGCACAGTGCCCAGGCAAGGCTAGGGTGAAGACCAAAGTAGGGCCAGCGCAGGGTCAAAGCTAGAGTACGGCCAAGGCAGGACCAGGGCAGGCAAGGCAGGGCCAGGATAGCATAGGGCCAAGGCAGGGCAGGGCCAGGACAGTGCCAAGACCTGAGCAGGGCCAGGGAACAGCCAGGGCAGGGACAGGGCCATGGCCATGGCCTGGGCAGGACCAGGTTCGGGACAGGAGCAAAACAAGGGCAACAACAGTGCAGGTTCTTGGCACAGCCAGGCTCCAGGACAGTGTCAGGGCAGGGCCAAGGCAGGGTCTGGGCCATGGGAAGACGAGCAACAGGGCTGGGGCTTTTCCAGTGACAGGACTAGAGTCAGGGCAAGGGCCAGGGCAGTGCAAGGCCAGGGTAGGGTCAGGCATTTCACGGTCACGGCCAGGGGAGAACCAGGGCAAGGTCTGAAGCACGGCAGGGCCAGGGCCAAGACAGGTCCAGGGCAGGTCCATGACAGGGCCAGGGGCTGCGTAAGGGCAAGGGCAGGGCCAGAGCAAGGTAAGGGTCAGGGCCAAGGCCAGGATAGGGACAGGGCAAGAAATATGGCAGGACCAAGGGCAATGCCAAGGCCAGGGCTGAGTCAGGGCAGGGCAGGGCATGGAATGGCCAGCGCAGGACACGACAAAAGGCGGTCCATAGAAACTGCAGGGCTGATGCCAGGAAAGGACCAGGCTGGTGCCAAGACTGAGGTAGTGTCATCGCATGCACAGGGCGGGGCCAGGGCCGGAATCGAGCCAGGCAGGGCACAGCCAAGGCAGGGTAGGTAGGGCAGGGCAATGCCACAGCCGGATCAGTACTAGGACAGGGCAGAACAGGGTAGAACAGGGCAAGGTGATGGTAGGGGCAGGACAAGGACAGGCCAAGGGAGAGCCAGGTCACTCCAGGGCCAGGACACCTCCAAGTCCACTTCAGGGCCAGGGCTATGAAGGACAAAGGCCAGGGCCAGGGTCAGGGCCAGGTCTGGGCTAGGGCCAGGTCCAGAGCAGGGCCTAGCGAAGACGAGGGTGACGAACTAGGTAGGGCCAGGGCAGGCTCATGACACATCCAGTGCATGGCAGGGTAGGGTGGTGGCAAGACCAGGGGCAGACCACTGCCAACTCAGGGCCAGGGAAAGGCCATGGCCAGGGCACAGCCAGGAAAGGGTCTGGGCCAGGGCCATGGCAGAGTCGGGCCAAGTCCTTGACAGGACCAGGTTCCAGGCCAGGGCCAGGGCAGAGGCAGGGGCAGGGTCTGGATAAGGGCAAGGCCAGGGATACGGTAGGACCAGGGCTAGGGCCAGGGCCCGGGCTAAGCCAGAACAAGGCCAGGGCCAGGCCATAGTGAGGACAGGGCAAAGGCCAAGGCAGGGTCAGAGCAGGTCCAGGGAGAGGCCAGTGCCAGGCAGGGCCAGGGCACAACCACGGCAGTGTAAGGCAGGTCAATGGCACCACTGAGCCATGACAGGGCAAAGTCAGTGCCAGGAGGGGGCGCAACAGGCAGGGCCACGGTGGGGCCAGGGCAGGGATGGGCCAAGGCAGGGCCAGAACAAATCTGGGCCAGGACACGTCCAAGGCCAGGTCAAGGCCAGAACAGGAGCAGGACCATGACCACTAGCAGGGCCAGTGCCACGACAGGACCAGGGTCAGGACAAGAGGCAGGGCCAGAGCCAAGGCCGGGCCAGCACAGGTTCAGGGAAAGGCCAGTGAAAAGGCAAAACCAGGATGGGATCGGAGCAGGGCAGGGCCGAGACAGTCCAGGTAACAGTAGGGCAGGGCCAGGGCAACGCAGGGCAGTACAGGCCCAGGTCCACGGCAGTGGCAGGGCAAAGCCAGGCCCATTGCCAATGCAACAGCCCACCCTACAAGGCTTCTACCACCTGGCCACTGCCGCAGCCCGGCCATCGCTGTAAGCCTCACCCCCAACCCTGGCTGCAGCCGCCTGACCTCCTAGCGTGGTCACTCTCCTACCGTTCCAGCACGCTGCAGTCTCCGTCACTGCCACCCACCCTCAGCGAGGCAAGCCGTGGTGTCACAGGCTCCAGGTGTCTCCTCCTCCTCCTGGCACAGAGCAGCTGGGCGGGCAAAGCCACAAAAGCCTAGAGGAAGATGCGAGGGGTGGTAGCATTAAGAGCCTCAACTTAACACCCTTCCCTGGCCCTGCCACTGCCCTGGCCCTTCCCATCTTCAGGTCTTACCAAGGCCCTACCCTGGTCCTGACCCTGCCCTGGCCTGGTCCTGACCCTGTCCCCCTACCCCAGAGAAGTGGAAGGGCAGAGCCAGGGAAGGGCCGGGGCAAATAAGGGACAGGGCACATCCAAATCCAAGAAAACGCCAGGGCCATGACAGAGCCAGGGCGAGTCCTTGGCAAGGCCATGTTCCAGGCCAGGGCCAGGAAAGGGTCAAGGCAGGGTCACTGTATGGCCAAGGTCCAGGTCAAAGCCAGAGCAGTGGCAGGGGCAGGCCTGCATAAGGGCAGGACCAGGGCCAGGGCCAGGGCTGTGCCAGGACAGAACAAGAGCAGTGCCAGGCAGGACCAGAGCCAGGCATTAGAGAGAGTAGGGCAAATGCCAAGGCAAGGCCAGGGCAGTGCCAGGGCTGAGGCAAGGTCAGGGAAGGTCCAGGGCTGACTCAGTGCTAGAACCAAGACAAGAGCAAAGGCCGGGGCAGATCTAGGGCACAAGCAAGGCAGACTAGGGCAGGGCAATAGCAAGACCAGGCAATAGCAGGGCCAGCCCAGGATAGAACAGGGTACAGGCAGGGCAGGGCCAGGGCCACAGCTGGGGCAGGACAAGGACCAGGATCAGAGTCCAGGCCAGGGCAAGGGTATGGCCAGGGCAGAGGTACAGCCAGAGGCAGGGTATAGGCAGGGCCAAGGCAGGTCCATTGCAGGGCCGGGGTTCAGACCAGGGCCGGGGCAGGGCCAGGGCCAGGGCCAGGGCCAGGACCAGGAAAGGGCAATGTCAGGAACACGGCCATGGCCAACTTGGCTAGAGCCAGGACAGAGACAGGGTCAGGGGTGGGTGGGGCCAGAATAGCATGCCAGGGTAGGGCCAGGGCAAATTAGGGCCAGGACAGGGTCAGGAGGAGGACTGGGCCAGGGTATGGCCTTAAGTAGCCAAGAGCCAGGTCCAGGGTCCATGCCAGTGCCAGCGCCGGCCCAGGGCAGGGGCAGGGCCATGGCCAGGTCTGGGACAAGGCTGGGGCAGGGTCAAGTTCTCGCTCAGGGTAAGCACAAGACCAGGGCAGAGCCAGGGAAGGGGCAGGGCCATGGTAGGGCCAGGAGAGGGACGCGCGAAGGCAGAGCAAGATTAAACCAGGGACAGGATACCTTCAAATCCACTTCAGGGCCAGGGTCAGGCCAGGGCCAGGGCCAGGGCCAGGACAGGGCCAAGACAGGGCCAGGGCCAGGACTGTCAGGATCATTGGCAGGGCCAGGGCCATGGCACGACCAGGGTCAGGAGCAGTGGTCAATGCCGGGCCAAGGCCAGAGCAAGGACCAGGTTTGCACTAGGGCCAGTGTGAGGGCGAAGGGGTCAGGGCGGGGACAAAGGCAGGGCAGAGCCAGGGCAGGGTGGAGCAGGCCCAGGGTAGCACTGGGTAAAGGCAGGGCATGACCAACCAGGGCAGGTCTATGGCTGTGGCAGGGCCAGGGCCAGGGCCAAGGCAGGGCCAAGACAGTGACAGCTCCAGTGCAGGGCCGGGGTTAGGACCACGGACATGTCCAAGGCCAGTGCCAGGGCAAGGGCAGTGGCAGCGGCAGGGCCAGGGTCATCTAAGAACCAAGGACAAAGCCAGGCCCAGAGCAGGGCCAGGACAGGTACCTGGCAGGGCTAGGGTCTGGGACAGGGCCATGGCAGGGCCAGGGCCACAACCAGGTCTGTGCTATTGTCAGGTCCAGCACAGTGCCCAGGCAAGGCTAGGGTGAAGACCAAAGTAGGGCCAGCGCAGGGTCAAAGCTAGAGTACGGCCAAGGCAGGACCAGGGCAGGCAAGGCAGGGCCAGGATAGCATAGGGCCAAGGCAGGGCAGGGCCAGGACAGTGCCAAGACCTGAGCAGGGCCAGGGAACAGCCAGGGCAGGGACAGGGCCATGGCCATGGCCTGGGCAGGACCAGGTTCGGGACAGGAGCAAAACAAGGGCAACAACAGTGCAGGTTCTTGGCACAGCCAGGCTCCAGGACAGTGTCAGGGCAGGGCCAAGGCAGGGTCTGGGCCATGGGAAGACGAGCAACAGGGCTGGGGCTTTTCCAGTGACAGGACTAGAGTCAGGGCAAGGGCCAGGGCAGTGCAAGGCCAGGGTAGGGTCAGGCATTTCACGGTCACGGCCAGGGGAGAACCAGGGCAAGGTCTGAAGCACGGCAGGGCCAGGGCCAAGACAGGTCCAGGGCAGGTCCATGACAGGGCCAGGGGCTGCGTAAGGGCAAGGGCAGGGCCAGAGCAAGGTAAGGGTCAGGGCCAAGGCCAGGATAGGGACAGGGCAAGAAATATGGCAGGACCAAGGGCAATGCCAAGGCCAGGGCTGAGTCAGGGCAGGGCAGGGCATGGAATGGCCAGCGCAGGACACGACAAAAGGTGGTCCATAGAAACTGCAGGGCTGATGCCAGGAAAGGACCAGGCTGGTGCCAAGACTGAGGTAGTGTCATCGCATGCACAGGGCGGGGCCAGGGCCGGAATCGAGCCAGGCAGGGCACAGCCAAGGCAGGGTAGGTAGGGCAGGGCAATGCCACAGCCGGATCAGTACTAGGACAGGGCAGAACAGGGTAGAACAGGGCAAGGTGATGGTAGGGGCAGGACAAGGACAGGCCAAGGGAGAGCCAGGTCACTCCAGGGCCAGGACACCTCCAAGTCCACTTCAGGGCCAGGGCTATGAAGGACAAAGGCCAGGGCCAGGGTCAGGGCCAGGTCTGGGCTAGGGCCAGGTCCAGAGCAGGGCCTAGCGAAGACGAGGGTGACGAACTAGGTAGGGCCAGGGCAGGCTCATGACACATCCAGTGCATGGCAGGGTAGGGTGGTGGCAAGACCAGGGGCAGACCACTGCCAACTCAGGGCCAGGGAAACGCCATGGCCAGGGCACAGCCAGGAAAGGGTCTGGGCCAGGGCCATGGCAGAGTCGGGCCAAGTCCTTGACAGGACCAGGTTCCAGGCCAGGGCCAGGGCAGAGGCAGGGGCAGGGTCTGGATAAGGGCAAGGCCAGGGATACGGTAGGACCAGGGCTAGGGCCAGGGCCCGGGCTAAGCCAGAACAAGGCCAGGGCCAGGCCATAGTGAGGATAGGGCAAAGGCCAAGGCAGGGTCAGAGCAGGTCCAGGGAGAGGCCAGTGCCAGGCAGGGCCAGGGCACAACCACGGCAGTGTAAGGCAGGTCAATGGCACCACTGAGCCATGACAGGGCAAAGTCAGTGCCAGGAGGGGGCGCAACAGGCAGGGCCACGGTGGGGCCAGGGCAGGGATGGGCCAAGGCAGGGCCAGAACAAATCTGGGCCAGGACACGTCCAAGGCCAGGTCAAGGCCAGAACAGGAGCAGGACCATGACCACTAGCAGGGTCAGTGCCACGACAGGACCAGGGTCAGGACAAGAGGCAGGGCCAGAGCCAAGGCCGGGCCAGCACAGGTTCAGGGAAAGGCCAGTGAAAAGGCAAAACCAGGATGGGATCGGAGCAGGGCAGGGCCGAGACAGTCCAGGTAACAGTAGGGCAGGGCCAGGGCAACGCAGGGCAGTACAGGCCCAGGTCCACGGCAGTGGCAGGGCAAAGCCAGGCCCATTGCCAATGCAACAGCCCACCCTACAAGGCTTCTACCACCTGGCCACTGCCGCAGCCCGGCCATCGCTGTAAGCCTCACCCCCAACCCTGGCTGCAGCCGCCTGACCTCCTAGCGTGGTCACTCTCCTACCGTTCCAGCACGCTGCAGTCTCCGTCACTGCCACCCACCCTCAGCGAGGCAAGCCGTGGTGTCACAGGCTCCAGGTGTCTCCTCCTCCTCCTGGCACAGAGCAGCTGGGCGGGCAAAGCCACAAAAGCCTAGAGGAAGATGCGAGGGGTGGTAGCATTAAGAGCCTCAACTTAACACCCTTCCCTGGCCCTGCCACTGCCCTGGCCCTTCCCATCTTCAGGTCTTACCAAGGCCCTACCCTGGTCCTGACCCTGCCCTGGCCTGGTCCTGACCCTGTCCCCCTACCCCAGAGAAGTGGAAGGGCAGAGCCAGGGAAGGGCCGGGGCAAATAAGGGACAGGGCACATCCAAATCCAAGAAAACGCCAGGGCCATGACAGAGCCAGGGCGAGTCCTTGGCAAGGCCACGTTCCAGGCCAGGGCCAGGAAAGGGTCAAGGCAGGGTCACTGTATGGCCAAGGTCCAGGTCAAAGCCAGAGCAGTGGCAGGGGCAGGCCTGCATAAGGGCAGGACCAGGGCCAGGGCCAGGGCTGTGCCAGGACAGAACAAGAGCAGTGCCAGGCAGGACCAGAGCCAGGCATTAGAGAGAGTAGGGCAAATGCCAAGGCAAGGCCAGGGCAGTGCCAGGGCTGAGGCAAGGTCAGGGAAGGTCCAGGGCTGACTCAGTGCTAGAACCAAGACAAGAGCAAAGGCCGGGGCAGATCTAGGGCACAAGCAAGGCAGACTAGGGCAGGGCAATAGCAAGACCAGGCAATAGCAGGGCCAGCCCAGGATAGAACAGGGTACAGGCAGGGCAGGGCCAGGGCCACAGCTGGGGCAGGACAAGGACCAGGATCAGAGTCCAGGCCAGGGCAAGGGTATGGCCAGGGCAGAGGTACAGCCAGAGGCAGGGTATAGGCAGGGCCAAGGCAGGTCCATTGCAGGGCCGGGGTTCAGACCAGGGCCGGGGCAGGGCCGGGGCAGGGCCAGGGCCAGGGCCAGGGCCAGGACCAGGAAAGGGCAATGTCAGGAACACGGCCATGGCCAACTTGGCTAGAGCCAGGACAGAGACAGGGTCAGGGGTGGGTGGGGCCAGAATAGCATGCCAGGGTAGGGCCAGGGCAAATTAGGGCCAGGACAGGGTCAGGAGGAGGACTGGGCCAGGGTATGGCCTTAAGTAGCCAAGAGCCAGGTCCAGGGTCCATGCCAGTGCCAGCGCCGGCCCAGGGCAGGGGCAGGGCCATGGCCAGGTCTGGGACAAGGCTGGGGCAGGGTCAAGTTCTCGCTCAGGGTAAGCACAAGACCAGGGCAGAGCCAGGAAAGGGGCAGGGCCATGGTAGGGCCAGGAGAGGGACGCGCGAAGGCAGAGCAAGATTAAACCAGGGACAGGATACCTTCAAATCCACTTCAGGGCCAGGGTCAGGCCAGGGCCAGGGCCAGGGCCAGGACAGGGCCAAGACAGGGCCAGGGCCAGGACTGTCAGGATCATTGGCAGGGCCAGGGCCATGGCACGACCAGGGTCAGGAGCAGTGGTCAATGCTGGGCCAAGGCCAGAGCAAGGACCAGGTTTGCACTAGGGCCAGTGTGAGGGCGAAGGGGTCAGGGCGGGGACAAAGGCAGGGCAGAGCCAGGGCAGGGTGGAGCAGGCCCAGGGTAGCACTGGGTAAAGGCAGGGCATGACCAACCAGGGCAGGTCTATGGCTGTGGCAGGGCCAGGGCCAGGGCCAGGGCCAGGGCCAAGGCAGGGCCAAGACAGTGACAGCTCCAGGGCAGGGCCGGGGTTAGGACCACGGACATGTCCAAGGCCAGTGCCAGGGCAAGGGCAGTGGCAGCGGCAGGGCCAGGGTCATCTAAGAACCAAGGACAAAGCCAGGCCCAGAGCAGGGCCAGGACAGGTACCTGGCAGGGCTAGGGTCTGGGACAGGGCCATGGCAGGGCCAGGGCCACAACCAGGTCTGTGCTATTGTCAGGTCCAGCACAGTGCCCAGGCAAGGCTAGGGTGAAGGCCAAAGTAGGGCCAGCGCAGGGTCAAAGCTAGAGTACGGCCAAGGCAGGACCAGGGCAGGCAAGGCAGGGCCAGGATAGCATAGGACCAAGGCAGGGCAGGGCCAGGACAGTGCCAAGACCTGAGCAGGGCCAGGGAACAGCCAGGGCAGGGACAGGGCCATGGCCATGGCCTGGGCAGGACCAGGTTCGGGACAGGAGCAAAACAAGGGCAACAACAGTGCAGGTTCTTGGCACAGCCAGGCTCCAGGACAGTGTCAGGGCAGGGCCAAGGCAGGGTCTGGGCCATGGGAAGACGAGCAACAGGGCTGGGGCTTTTCCAGTGACAGGACTAGAGTCAGGGCAAGGGCCAGGGCAGTGCAAGGCCAGGGTAGGGTCAGGCATTTCACGGTCACGGCCAGGGGAGAACCAGGGCAAGGTCTGAAGCACGGCAGGGCCAGGGCCAAGACAGGTCCAGGGCAGGTCCATGACAGGGCCAGGGGCTGCGTAAGGGCAAGGGCAGGGCCAGAGCAAGGTAAGGGTCAGGGCCAAGGCCAGGATAGGGACAGGGCAAGAAATATGGCAGGACCAAGGGCAATGCCAAGGCCAGGGCTGAGTCAGGGCAGGGCAGGGCATGGAATGGCCAGCGCAGGACACGACAAAAGGCGGTCCATAGAAACTGCAGGGCTGATGCCAGGAAAGGACCAGGCTGGTGCCAAGACTGAGGTAGTGTCATCGCATGCACAGGGCGGGGCCAGGGCCGGAATCGAGCCAGGCAGGGCACAGCCAAGGCAGGGTAGGTAGGGCAGGGCAATGCCACAGCCGGATCAGTACTAGGACAGGGCAGAACAGGGTAGAACAGGGCAAGGTGATTGTAGGGGCAGGACAAGGACAGGCCAAGGGAGAGCCAGGTCACTCCAGGGCCAGGACACCTCCAAGTCCACTTCAGGGCCAGGGCTATGAAGGACAAAGGCCAGGGCCAGGGTCAGGGCCAGGTCTGGGCTAGGGCCAGGTCCAGAGCAGGGCCTAGCGAAGACGAGGGTGACGAACTAGGTAGGGCCAGGGCAGGCTCATGACACATCCAGTGCATGGCAGGGTAGGGTGGTGGCAAGACCAGGGGCAGACCACTGCCAACTCAGGGCCAGGGAAACGCCATGGCCAGGGCACAGCCAGGAAAGGGTCTGGGCCAGGGCCATGGCAGAGTCGGGCCAAGTCCTTGACAGGACCAGGTTCCAGGCCAGGGCCAGGGCAGAGGCAGGGGCAGGGTCTGGATAAGGGCAAGGCCAGGGATACGGTAGGACCAGGGCTAGGGCCAGGGCCCGGGCTAAGCCAGAACAAGGCCAGGGCCAGGCCATAGTGAGGATAGGGCAAAGGCCAAGGCAGGGTCAGAGCAGGTCCAGGGAGACGCCAGTGCCAGGCAGGGCCAGGGCACAACCACGGCAGTGTAAGGCAGGTCAATGGCACCACTGAGCCATGACAGGGCAAAGTCAGTGCCAGGAGGGGGCGCAACAGGCAGGGCCACGGTGGGGCCAGGGCAGGGATGGGCCAAGGCAGGGCCAGAACAAATCTGGGCCAGGACACGTCCAAGGCCAGGTCAAGGCCAGAACAGGAGCAGGACCATGACCACTAGCAGGGCCAGTGCCACGACAGGACCAGGGTCAGGACAAGAGGCAGGGCCAGAGCCAAGGCCGGGCCAGCACAGGTTCAGGGAAAGGCCAGTGAAAAGGCAAAACCAGGATGGGATCGGAGCAGGGCAGGGCCGAGACAGTCCAGGTAACAGTAGGGCAGGGCCAGGGCAACGCAGGGCAGTACAGGCCCAGGTCCACGGCAGTGGCAGGGCAAAGCCAGGCCCATTGCCAATGCAACAGCCCACCCTACAAGGCTTCTACCACCTGGCCACTGCCGCAGCCCGGCCATCGCTGTAAGCCTCACCCCCAACCCTGGCTGCAGCCGCCTGACCTCCTAGCGTGGTCACTCTCCTACCGTTCCAGCACGCTGCAGTCTCCGTCACTGCCACCCACCCTCAGCGAGGCAAGCCGTGGTGTCACAGGCTCCAGGTGTCTCCTCCTCCTCCTGGCACAGAGCAGCTGGGCGGGCAAAGCCACAAAAGCCTAGAGGAAGATGCGAGGGGTGGTAGCATTAAGAGCCTCAACTTAACACCCTTCCCTGGCCCTGCCACTGCCCTGGCCCTTCCCATCTTCAGGTCTTACCAAGGCCCTACCCTGGTCCTGACCCTGCCCTGGCCTGGTCCTGACCCTGTCCCCCTACCCCAGAGAAGTGGAAGGGCAGAGCCAGGGAAGGGCCGGGGCAAATAAGGGACAGGGCACATCCAAATCCAAGAAAACGCCAGGGCCATGACAGAGCCAGGGCGAGTCCTTGGCAAGGCCACGTTCCAGGCCAGGGCCAGGAAAGGGTCAAGGCAGGGTCACTGTATGGCCAAGGTCCAGGTCAAAGCCAGAGCAGTGGCAGGGGCAGGCCTGCATAAGGGCAGGACCAGGGCCAGGGCCAGGGCTGTGCCAGGACAGAACAAGAGCAGTGCCAGGCAGGACCAGAGCCAGGCATTAGAGAGAGTAGGGCAAATGCCAAGGCAAGGCCAGGGCAGTGCCAGGGCTGAGGCAAGGTCAGGGAAGGTCCAGGGCTGACTCAGTGCTAGAACCAAGACAAGAGCAAAGGCCGGGGCAGATCTAGGGCACAAGCAAGGCAGACTAGGGCAGGGCAATAGCAAGACCAGGCAATAGCAGGGCCAGCCCAGGATAGAACAGGGTACAGGCAGGGCAGGGCCAGGGCCACAGCTGGGGCAGGACAAGGACCAGGATCAGAGTCCAGGCCAGGGCAAGGGTATGGCCAGGGCAGAGGTACAGCCAGAGGCAGGGTATAGGCAGGGCCAAGGCAGGTCCATTGCAGGGCCGGGGTTCAGACCAGGGCCGGGGCAGGGCCGGGGCAGGGCCAGGGCCAGGGCCAGGGCCAGGACCAGGAAAGGGCAATGTCAGGAACACGGCCATGGCCAACTTGGCTAGAGCCAGGACAGAGACAGGGTCAGGGGTGGGTGGGGCCAGAATAGCATGCCAGGGTAGGGCCAGGGCAAATTAAGGCCAGGACAGGGTCAGGAGGAGGACTGGGCCAGGGTATGGCCTTAAGTAGCCAAGAGCCAGGTCCAGGGTCCATGCCAGTGCCAGCGCCGGCCCAGGGCAGGGGCAGGGCCATGGCCAGGTCTGGGACAAGGCTGGGGCAGGGTCAAGTTCTCGCTCAGGGTAAGCACAAGACCAGGGCAGAGCCAGGGAAGGGGCAGGGCCATGGTAGGGCCAGGAGAGGGACGCGCGAAGGCAGAGCAAGATTAAACCAGGGACAGGATACCTTCAAATCCACTTCAGGGCCAGGGTCAGGCCAGGGCCAGGGCCAGGGCCAGGACAGGGCCAAGACAGGGCCAGGGCCAGGACTGTCAGGATCATTGGCAGGGCCAGGGCCATGGCACGACCAGGGTCAGGAGCAGTGGTCAATGCCGGGCCAAGGCCAGAGCAAGGACCAGGTTTGCACTAGGGCCAGTGTGAGGGCGAAGGGGTCAGGGCGGGGACAAAGGCAGGGCAGAGCCAGGGCAGGGTGGAGCAGGCCCAGGGTAGCACTGGGTAAAGGCAGGGCATGACCAACCAGGGCAGGTCTATGGCTGTGGCAGGGCCAGGGCCAGGGCCAGGGCCAGGGCCAAGGCAGGGCCAAGACAGTGACAGCTCCAGGGCAGGGCCGGGGTTAGGACCACGGACATGTCCAAGGCCAGTGCCAGGGCAAGGGCAGTGGCAGCGGCAGGGCCAGGGTCATCTAAGAACCAAGGACAAAGCCAGGCCCAGAGCAGGGCCAGGACAGGTACCTGGCAGGGCTAGGGTCTGGGACAGGGCCATGGCAGGGCCAGGGCCACAACCAGGTCTGTGCTATGGCCAGGTCCAGCACAGTGCCCAGGCAAGGCTAGGGTGAAGGCCAAAGTAGGGCCAGCGCAGGGTCAAAGCTAGAGTACGGCCAAGGCAGGACCAGGGCAGGCAAGGCAGGGCCAGGATAGCATAGGGCCAAGGCAGGGCAGGGCCAGGACAGTGCCAAGACCTGAGCAGGGCCAGGGAACAGCCAGGGCAGGGACAGGGCCATGGCCATGGCCTGGGCAGGACCAGGTTCGGGACAGGAGCAAAACAAGGGCAACAACAGTGCAGGTTCTTGGCACAGCCAGGCTCCAGGACAGTGTCAGGGCAGGGCCAAGGCAGGGTCTGGGCCATGGGAAGACGAGCAACAGGGCTGGGGCTTTTCCAGTGACAGGACTAGAGTCAGGGCAAGGGCCAGGGCAGTGCAAGGCCAGGGTAGGGTCAGGCATTTCACGGTCACGGCCAGGGGAGAACCAGGGCAAGGTCTGAAGCACGGCAGGGCCAGGGCCAAGACAGGTCCAGGGCAGGTCCATGACAGGGCCAGGGGCTGCGTAAGGGCAAGGGCAGGGCCAGAGCAAGGTAAGGGTCAGGGCCAAGGCCAGGATAGGGACAGGGCAAGAAATATGGCAGGACCAAGGGCAATGCCAAGGCCAGGGCTGAGTCAGGGCAGGGCAGGGCATGGAATGGCCAGCGCAGGACACGACAAAAGGCGGTCCATAGAAACTGCAGGGCTGATGCCAGGAAAGGACCAGGCTAGTGCCAAGACTGAGGTAGTGTCATCGCATGCACAGGGCGGGGCCAGGGCCGGAATCGAGCCAGGGCACAGCCAAGGCAGGGTAGGTAGGGCAGGGCAATGCCACAGCCGGATCAGTACTAGGACAGGGCAGAACAGGGTAGAACAGGGCAAGGTGATGGTAGGGGCAGGACAAGGACAGGCCAAGGGAGAGCCAGGTCACTCCAGGGCCAGGACACCTCCAAGTCCACTTCAGGGCCAGGGCTATGAAGGACAAAGGCCAGGGCCAGGGTCAGGGCCAGGTCTGGGCTAGGGCCAGGTCCAGAGCAGGGCCTAGCGAAGACGAGGGTGACGAACTAGGTAGGGCCAGGGCAGGCTCATGACACATCCAGTGCATGGCAGGGTAGGGTGGTGGCAAGACCAGGGGCAGACCACTGCCAACTCAGGGCCAGGGAAAGGCCATGGCCAGGGCACAGCCAGGAAAGGGTCTGGGCCAGGGCCATGGCAGAGTCGGGCCAAGTCCTTGACAGGACCAGGTTCCAGGCCAGGGCCAGGGCAGAGGCAGGGGCAGGGTCTGGATAAGGGCAAGGCCAGGGATACGGTAGGACCAGGGCTAGGGCCAGGGCCCGGGCTAAGCCAGAACAAGGCCAGGGCCAGGCCATAGTGAGGACAGGGCAAAGGCCAAGGCAGGGTCAGAGCAGGTCCAGGGAGAGGCCAGTGCCAGGCAGGGCCAGGGCACAACCACGGCAGTGTAAGGCAGGTCAATGGCACCACTGAGCCATGACAGGGCAAAGTCAGTGCCAGGAGGGGGCGCAACAGGCAGGGCCACGGTGGGGCCAGGGCAGGGATGGGCCAAGGCAGGGCCAGAACAAATCTGGGCCAGGACACGTCCAAGGCCAGGTCAAGGCCAGAACAGGAGCAGGACCATGACCACTAGCAGGGCCAGTGCCACGACAGGACCAGGGTCAGGACAAGAGGCAGGGCCAGAGCCAAGGCCGGGCCAGCACAGGTTCAGGGAAAGGCCAGTGAAAAGGCAAAACCAGGATGGGATCGGAGCAGGGCAGGGCCGAGACAGTCCAGGTAACAGTAGGGCAGGGCCAGGGCAACGCAGGGCAGTACAGGCCCAGGTCCACGGCAGTGGCAGGGCAAAGCCAGGCCCATTGCCAATGCAACAGCCCACCCTACAAGGCTTCTACCACCTGGCCACTGCCGCAGCCCGGCCATCGCTGTAAGCCTCACCCCCAACCCTGGCTGCAGCCGCCTGACCTCCTAGCGTGGTCACTCTCCTACCGTTCCAGCACGCTGCAGTCCCCGTCACTGCCACCCACCCTCAGCGAGGCAAGCCGTGGTGTCACAGGCTCCAGGTGTCTCCTCCTCCTCCTGGCACAGAGCAGCTGGGCGGGCAAAGCCACAAAAGCCTAGAGGAAGATGCGAGGGGTGGTAGCATTAAGAGCCTCAACTTAACACCCTTCCCTGGCCCTGCCACTGCCCTGGCCCTTCCCATCTTCAGGTCTTACCAAGGCCCTACCCTGGTCCTGACCCTGCCCTGGCCTGGTCCTGACCCTGTCCCCCTACCCCAGAGAAGTGGAAGGGCAGAGCCAGGGAAGGGCCGGGGCAAATAAGGGACAGGGCACATCCAAATCCAAGAAAACGCCAGGGCCATGACAGAGCCAGGGCGAGTCCTTGGCAAGGCCACGTTCCAGGCCAGGGCCAGGAAAGGGTCAAGGCAGGGTCACTGTATGGCCAAGGTCCAGGTCAAAGCCAGAGCAGTGGCAGGGGCAGGCCTGCACAAGGGCAGGACCAGGGCCAGGGCCAGGGCTGTGCCAGGACAGAACAAGAGCAGTGCCAGGCAGGACCAGAGCCAGGCATTAGAGAGAGTAGGGCAAATGCCAAGGCAAGGCCAGGGCAGTGCCAGGGCTGAGGCAAGGTCAGGGAAGGTCCAGGGCTGACTCAGTGCTAGAACCAAGACAAGAGCAACGGCCGCGGCAGATCTAGGGCACAAGCAAGGCAGACTAGGGCAGGGCAATAGCAAGACCAGGCAATAGCAGGGCCAGCCCAGGATAGAACAGGGTACAGGCAGGGCAGGGCCAGGGCCACAGCTGGGGCAGGACAAGGACCAGGATCAGAGTCCAGGCCAGGGCAAGGGTATGGCCAGGGCAGAGGTACAGCCAGAGGCAGGGTATAGGCAGGGCCAAGGCAGGTCCATTGCAGGGCCGGGGTTCAGACCAGGGCCAGGGCAGGGCCGGGGCAGGGCCAGGGCCAGGGCCAGGGCCAGGACCAGGAAAGGGCAATGTCAGGAACACGGCCATGGCCAACTTGGCTAGAGCCAGGACAGAGACAGGGTCAGGGGTGGGTGGGGCCAGAATAGCATGCCAGGGTAGGGCCAGGGCAAATTAGGGCCAGGACAGGGTCAGGAGGAGGACTGGGCCAGGGTTTGGCCTTAAGTAGCCAAGAGCCAGGTCCAGGGTCCATGCCAGTGCCAGCGCCGGCCCAGGGCAGGGGCAGGGCCATGGCCAGGTCTGGGACAAGGCTGGGGCAGGGTCAAGTTCTCGCTCAGGGTAAGCACAAGACCAGGGCAGAGCCAGGAAAGGGGCAGGGCCATGGTAGGGCCAGGAGAGGGACGCGCGAAGGCAGAGCAAGATTAAACCAGGGACAGGATACCTTCAAATCCACTTCAGGGCCAGGGTCAGGCCAGGGCCAGGGCCAGGGCCAGGACAGGGCCAAGACAGGGCCAGGGCCAGGACTGTCAGGATCATTGGCAGGGCCAGGGCCATGGCACGACCAGGGTCAGGAGCAGTGGTCAATGCCGGGCCAAGGCCAGAGCAAGGACCAGGTTTGCACTAGGGCCAGTGTGAGGGCGAAGGGGTCAGGGCGGGGACAAAGGCAGGGCAGAGCCAGGGCAGGGTGGAGCAGGCCCAGGGTAGCACTGGGTAAAGGCAGGGCATGACCAACCAGGGCAGGTCTATGGCTGTGGCAGGGCCAGGGCCAGGGCCAGGGCCAAGGCAGGGCCAAGACAGTGACAGCTCCAGGGCAGGGCCGGGGTTAGGACCACGGACATGTCCAAGGCCAGTGCCAGGGCAAGGGCAGTGGCAGCGGCAGGGCCAGGGTCATCTAAGAACCAAGGACAAAGCCAGGCCCAGAGCAGGGCCAGGACAGGTACCTGGCAGGGCTAGGGTCTGGGACAGGGCCATGGCAGGGCCAAGGCCACAACCAGGTCTGTGCTATGGCCAGGTCCAGCACAGTGCCCAGGCAAGGCTAGGGTGAAGGCCAAAGTAGGGCCAGCGCAGGGTCAAAGCTAGAGTACGGCCAAGGCAGGACCAGGGCAGGCAAGGCAGGGCCAGGATAGCATAGGGCCAAGGCAGGGCAGGGCCAGGACAGTGCCAAGACCTGAGCAGGGCCAGGGAACAGCCAGGGCAGGGACAGGGCCATGGCCATGGCCTGGGCAGGACCAGGTTCGGGACAGGAGCAAAACAAGGGCAACAACAGTGCAGGTTCTTGGCACAGCCAGGCTCCAGGACAGTGTCAGGGCAGGGCCAAGGCAGGGTCTGGGCCATGGGAAGACGAGCAACAGGGCTGGGGCTTTTCCAGTGACAGGACTAGAGTCAGGGCAAGGGCCAGGGCAGTGCAAGGCCAGGGTAGGGTCAGGCATTTCACGGTCACGGCCAGGGGAGAACCAGGGCAAGGTCTGAAGCACGGCAGGGCCAGGGCCAAGACAGGTCCAGGGCAGGTCCATGACAGGGCCAGGGGCTGCGTAAGGGCAAGGGCAGGGCCAGAGCAAGGTAAGGGTCAGGGCCAAGGCCAGGATAGGGACAGGGCAAGAAATATGGCAGGACCAAGGGCAATGCCAAGGCCAGGGCTGAGTCAGGGCAGGGCAGGGCATGGAATTGCCAGCGCAGGACACGACAAAAGGCGGTCCATAGAAACTGCAGGGCTGATGCCAGGAAAGGACCAGGCTGGTGCCAAGACTGAGGTAGTGTCATCGCATGCACAGGGCGGGGCCAGGGCCGGAATCGAGCCAGGGCACAGCCAAGGCAGGGTAGGTAGGGCAGGGCAATGCCACAGCCGGATCAGTACTAGGACAGGGCAGAACAGGGTAGAACAGGGCAAGGTGATGGTAGGGGCAGGACAAGGACAGGCCAAGGGAGAGCCAGGTCACTCCAGGGCCAGGACACCTCCAAGTCCACTTCAGGGCCAGGGCTATGAAGGACAAAGGCCAGGGCCAGGGTCAGGGCCAGGTCTGGGCTAGGGCCAGGTCCAGAGCAGGGCCTAGCGAAGACGAGGGTGACGAACTAGGTAGGGCCAGGGCAGGCTCATGACACATCCAGTGCATGGCAGGGTAGGGTGGTGGCAAGACCAGGGGCAGACCACTGCCAACTCAGGGCCAGGGAAAGGCCATGGCCAGGGCACAGCCAGGAAAGGGTCTGGGCCAGGGCCATGGCAGAGTCGGGCCAAGTCCTTGACAGGACCAGGTTCCAGGCCAGGGCCAGGGCAGAGGCAGGGGCAGGGTCTGGATAAGGGCAAGGCCAGGGATACGGTAGGACCAGGGCTAGGGCCAGGGCCCGGGCTAAGCCAGAACAAGGCCAGGGCCAGGCCATAGTGAGGACAGGGCAAAGGCCAAGGCAGGGTCAGAGCAGGTCCAGGGAGAGGCCAGTGCCAGGCAGGGCCAGGGCACAACCACGGCAGTGTAAGGCAGGTCAATGGCACCACTGAGCCATGACAGGGCAAAGTCAGTGCCAGGAGGGGGCGCAACAGGCAGGGCCACGGTGGGGCCAGGGCAGGGATGGGCCAAGGCAGGGCCAGAACAAATCTGGGCCAGGACACGTCCAAGGCCAGGTCAAGGCCAGAACAGGAGCAGGACCATGACCACTAGCAGGGCCAGTGCCACGACAGGACCAGGGTCAGGACAAGAGGCAGGGCCAGAGCCAAGGCCGGGCCAGCACAGGTTCAGGGAAAGGCCAGTGAAAAGGCAAAACCAGGATGGGATCGGAGCAGGGCAGGGCCGAGACAGTCCAGGTAACAGTAGGGCAGGGCCAGGGCAACGCAGGGCAGTACAGGCCCAGGTCCACGGCAGTGGCAGGGCAAAGCCAGGCCCATTGCCAATGCAACAGCCCACCCTACAAGGCTTCTACCACCTGGCCACTGCCGCAGCCCGGCCATCGCTGTAAGCCTCACCCCCAACCCTGGCTGCAGCCGCCTGACCTCCTAGCGTGGTCACTCTCCTACCGTTCCAGCACGCTGCAGTCTCCGTCACTGCCACCCACCCTCAGCGAGGCAAGCCGTGGTGTCACAGGCTCCAGGTGTCTCCTCCTCCTCCTGGCACAGAGCAGCTGGGCGGGCAAAGCCACAAAAGCCTAGAGGAAGATGCGAGGGGTGGTAGCATTAAGAGCCTCAACTTAACACCCTTCCCTGGCCCTGCCACTGCCCTGGCCCTTCCCATCTTCAGGTCTTACCAAGGCCCTACCCTGGTCCTGACCCTGCCCTGGCCTGGTCCTGACCCTGTCCCCCTACCCCAGAGAAGTGGAAGGGCAGAGCCAGGGAAGGGCCGGGGCAAATAAGGGACAGGGCACATCCAAATCCAAGAAAACGCCAGGGCCATGACAGAGCCAGGGCGAGTCCTTGGCAAGGCCACGTTCCAGGCCAGGGCCAGGAAAGGGTCAAGGCAGGGTCACTGTATGGCCAAGGTCCAGGTCAAAGCCAGAGCAGTGGCAGGGGCAGGCCTGCATAAGGGCAGGACCAGGGCCAGGGCCAGGGCTGTGCCAGGACAGAACAAGAGCAGTGCCAGGCAGGACCAGAGCCAGGCATTAGAGAGAGTAGGGCAAATGCCAAGGCAAGGCCAGGGCAGTGCCAGGGCTGAGGCAAGGTCAGGGAAGGTCCAGGGCTGACTCAGTGCCAGAACCAAGACAAGAGCAAAGGCCGCGGCAGATCTAGGGCACAAGCAAGGCAGACTAGGGCAGGGCAATAGCAAGACCAGGCAATAGCAGGGCCAGCCCAGGATAGAACAGGGTACAGGCAGGGCAGGGCCAGGGCCACAGCTGGGGCAGGACAAGGACCAGGATCAGAGTCCAGGCCAGGGCAAGGGTATGGCCAGGGCAGAGATACAGCCAGAGGCAGGGTATAGGCAGGGCCAAGGCAGGTCCATTGCTGGGCCGGGGTTGAGACCAGTGCCGGGGCAGGGCCGGGGCAGGGCCAGGGCCAGGGCCAGGGCCAGGACCAGGAAAGGGCAATGTCAGGAACACGGCCATGGCCAACTTGGCTAGAGCCAGGACAGAGACAGGGTCAGGGGTGGGTGGGGCCAGAATAGCATGCCAGGGTAGGGCCAGGGCAAATTAGGGCCAGGACAGGGTCAGGAGGAGGACTGGGCCAGGGTATGGCCTTAAGTAGCCAAGAGCCAGGTCCAGGGTCCATGCCAGTGCCAGCGCCGGCCCAGGGCAGGGGCAGGGCCATGGCCAGGTCTGGGACAAGGCTGGGGCAGGGTCAAGTTCTCGCTCAGGGTAAGCACAAGACCAGGGCAGAGCCAGGGAAGGGGCAGGGCCATGGTAGGGCCAGGAGAGGGACGCGCGAAGGCAGAGCAAGATTAAACCAGGGACAGGATACCTTCAAATCCACTTCAGGGCCAGGGTCAGGCCAGGGCCAGGGCCAGGGCCAGGACAGGGCCAAGACAGGGCCAGGGCCAGGACTGTCAGGATCATTGGCAGGGCCAGGGCCATGGCACGACCAGGGTCAGGAGCAGTGGTCAATGCCGGGCCAAGGCCAGAGCAAGGACCAGGTTTGCACTAGGGCCAGTGTGAGGGCGAAGGGGTCAGGGCGGGGACAAAGGCAGGGCAGAGCCAGGGCAGGGTGGAGCAGGCCCAGGGTAGCACTGGGTAAAGGCAGGGCATGACCAACCAGGGCAGGTCTATGGCTGTGGCAGGGCCAGGGCCAGGGCCAGGGCCAGGGCCAAGGCAGGGCCAAGACAGTGACAGCTCCAGGGCAGGGCCGGGGTTAGGACCACGGACATGTCCAAGGCCAGTGCCAGGGCAAGGGCAGTGGCAGCGGCAGGGCCAGGGTCATCTAAGAACCAAGGACAAAGCCAGGCCCAGAGCAGGGCCAGGACAGGTACCTGGCAGGGCTAGGGTCTGGGACAGGGCCATGGCAGGGCCAGGGCCACAACCAGGTCTGTGCTATGGCCAGGTCCAGCACAGTGCCCAGGCAAGGCTAGGGTGAAGGCCAAAGTAGGGCCAGCGCAGGGTCAAAGCTAGAGTACGGCCAAGGCAGGACCAGGGCAGGCAAGGCAGGGCCAGGATAGCATAGGGCCAAGGCAGGGCAGGGCCAGGACAGTGCCAAGACCTGAGCAGGGCCAGGGAACAGCCAGGGCAGGGACAGGGCCATGGCCATGGCCTGGGCAGGACCAGGTTCGGGACAGGAGCAAAACAAGGGCAACAACAGTGCAGGTTCTTGGCACAGCCAGGCTCCAGGACAGTGTCAGGGCAGGGCCAAGGCAGGGTCTGGGCCATGGGAAGACGAGCAACAGGGCTGGGGCTTTTCCAGTGACAGGACTAGAGTCAGGGCAAGGGCCAGGGCAGTGCAAGGCCAGGGTAGGGTCAGGCATTTCACGGTCACGGCCAGGGGAGAACCAGGGCAAGGTCTGAAGCACGGCAGGGCCAGGGCCAAGACAGGTCCAGGGCAGGTCCATGACAGGGCCAGGGGCTGCGTAAGGGCAAGGGCAGGGCCAGAGCAAGGTAAGGGTCAGGGCCAAGGCCAGGATAGGGACAGGGCAAGAAATATGGCAGGACCAAGGGCAATGCCAAGGCCAGGGCTGAGTCAGGGCAGGGCAGGGCATGGAATGGCCAGCGCAGGACACGACAAAAGGCGGTCCATAGAAACTGCAGGGCTGATGCCAGGAAAGGACCAGGCTAGTGCCAAGACTGAGGTAGTGTCATCGCATGCACAGGGCGGGGCCAGGGCCGGAATCGAGCCAGGGCACAGCCAAGGCAGGGTAGGTAGGGCAGGGCAATGCCACAGCCGGATCAGTACTAGGACAGGGCAGAACAGGGTAGAACAGGGCAAGGTGATGGTAGGGGCAGGACAAGGACAGGCCAAGGGAGAGCCAGGTCACTCCAGGGCCAGGACACCTCCAAGTCCACTTCAGGGCCAGGGCTATGAAGGACAAAGGCCAGGGCCAGGGTCAGGGCCAGGTCTGGGCTAGGGCCAGGTCCAGAGCAGGGCCTAGCGAAGACGAGGGTGACGAACTAGGTAGGGCCAGGGCAGGCTCATGACACATCCAGTGCATGGCAGGGTAGGGTGGTGGCAAGACCAGGGGCAGACCACTGCCAACTCAGGGCCAGGGAAAGGCCATGGCCAGGGCACAGCCAGGAAAGGGTCTGGGCCAGGGCCATGGCAGAGTCGGGCCAAGTCCTTGACAGGACCAGGTTCCAGGCCAGGGCCAGGGCAGAGGCAGGGGCAGGGTCTGGATAAGGGCAAGGCCAGGGATACGGTAGGACCAGGGCTAGGGCCAGGGCCCGGGCTAAGCCAGAACAAGGCCAGGGCCAGGCCATAGTGAGGACAGGGCAAAGGCCAAGGCAGGGTCAGAGCAGGTCCAGGGAGAGGCCAGTGCCAGGCAGGGCCAGGGCACAACCACGGCAGTGTAAGGCAGGTCAATGGCACCACTGAGCCATGACAGGGCAAAGTCAGTGCCAGGAGGGGGCGCAACAGGCAGGGCCACGGTGGGGCCAGGGCAGGGATGGGCCAAGGCAGGGCCAGAACAAATCTGGGCCAGGACACGTCCAAGGCCAGGTCAAGGCCAGAACAGGAGCAGGACCATGACCACTAGCAGGGCCAGTGCCACGACAGGACCAGGGTCAGGACAAGAGGCAGGGCCAGAGCCAAGGCCGGGCCAGCACAGGTTCAGGGAAAGGCCAGTGAAAAGGCAAAACCAGGATGGGATCGGAGCAGGGCAGGGCCGAGACAGTCCAGGTAACAGTAGGGCAGGGCCAGGGCAACGCAGGGCAGTACAGGCCCAGGTCCACGGCAGTGGCAGGGCAAAGCCAGGCCCATTGCCAATGCAACAGCCCACCCTACAAGGCTTCTACCACCTGGCCACTGCCGCAGCCCGGCCATCGCTGTAAGCCTCACCCCCAACCCTGGCTGCAGCCGCCTGACCTCCTAGCGTGGTCACTCTCCTACCGTTCCAGCACGCTGCAGTCTCCGTCACTGCCACCCACCCTCAGCGAGGCAAGCCGTGGTGTCACAGGCTCCAGGTGTCTCCTCCTCCTCCTGGCACAGAGCAGCTGGGCGGGCAAAGCCACAAAAGCCTAGAGGAAGATGCGAGGGGTGGTAGCATTAAGAGCCTCAACTTAACACCCTTCCCTGGCCCTGCCACTGCCCTGGCCCTTCCCATCTTCAGGTCTTACCAAGGCCCTACCCTGGTCCTGACCCTGCCCTGGCCTGGTCCTGACCCTGTCCCCCTACCCCAGAGAAGTGGAAGGGCAGAGCCAGGGAAGGGCCGGGGCAAATAAGGGACAGGGCACATCCAAATCCAAGAAAACGCCAGGGCCATGACAGAGCCAGGGCGAGTCCTTGGCAAGGCCACGTTCCAGGCCAGGGCCAGGAAAGGGTCAAGGCAGGGTCACTGTATGGCCAAGGTCCAGGTCAAAGCCAGAGCAGTGGCAGGGGCAGGCCTGCATAAGGGCAGGACCAGGGCCAGGGCCAGGGCTGTGCCAGGACAGAACAAGAGCAGTGCCAGGCAGGACCAGAGCCAGGCATTAGAGAGAGTAGGGCAAATGCCAAGGCAAGGCCAGGGCAGTGCCAGGGCTGAGGCAAGGTCAGGGAAGGTCCAGGGCTGACTCAGTGCCAGAACCAAGACAAGAGCAAAGGCCGCGGCAGATCTAGGGCACAAGCAAGGCAGACTAGGGCAGGGCAATAGCAAGACCAGGCAATAGCAGGGCCAGCCCAGGATAGAACAGGGTACAGGCAGGGCAGGGCCAGGGCCACAGCTGGGGCAGGACAAGGACCAGGATCAGAGTCCAGGCCAGGGCAAGGGTATGGCCAGGGCAGAGATACAGCCAGAGGCAGGGTATAGGCAGGGCCAAGGCAGGTCCATTGCTGGGCCGGGGTTGAGACCAGTGCCGGGGCAGGGCCGGGGCAGGGCCAGGGCCAGGGCCAGGGCCAGGACCAGGAAAGGGCAATGTCAGGAACACGGCCATGGCCAACTTGGCTAGAGCCAGGACAGAGACAGGGTCAGGGGTGGGTGGGGCCAGAATAGCATGCCAGGGTAGGGCCAGGGCAAATTAGGGCCAGGACAGGGTCAGGAGGAGGACTGGGCCAGGGTATGGCCTTAAGTAGCCAAGAGCCAGGTCCAGGGTCCATGCCAGTGCCAGCGCCGGCCCAGGGCAGGGGCAGGGCCATGGCCAGGTCTGGGACAAGGCTGGGGCAGGGTCAAGTTCTCGCTCAGGGTAAGCACAAGACCAGGGCAGAGCCAGGGAAGGGGCAGGGCCATGGTAGGGCCAGGAGAGGGACGCGCGAAGGCAGAGCAAGATTAAACCAGGGACAGGATACCTTCAAATCCACTTCAGGGCCAGGGTCAGGCCAGGGCCAGGGCCAGGGCCAGGACAGGGCCAAGACAGGGCCAGGGCCAGGACTGTCAGGATCATTGGCAGGGCCAGGGCCATGGCACGACCAGGGTCAGGAGCAGTGGTCAATGCCGGGCCAAGGCCAGAGCAAGGACCAGGTTTGCACTAGGGCCAGTGTGAGGGCGAAGGGGTCAGGGCGGGGACAAAGGCAGGGCAGAGCCAGGGCAGGGTGGAGCAGGCCCAGGGTAGCACTGGGTAAAGGCAGGGCATGACCAACCAGGGCAGGTCTATGGCTGTGGCAGGGCCAGGGCCAGGGCCAGGGCCAGGGCCAAGGCAGGGCCAAGACAGTGACAGCTCCAGGGCAGGGCCGGGGTTAGGACCACGGACATGTCCAAGGCCAGTGCCAGGGCAAGGGCAGTGGCAGCGGCAGGGCCAGGGTCATCTAAGAACCAAGGACAAAGCCAGGCCCAGAGCAGGGCCAGGACAGGTACCTGGCAGGGCTAGGGTCTGGGACAGGGCCATGGCAGGGCCAGGGCCACAACCAGGTCTGTGCTATGGCCAGGTCCAGCACAGTGCCCAGGCAAGGCTAGGGTGAAGGCCAAAGTAGGGCCAGCGCAGGGTCAAAGCTAGAGTACGGCCAAGGCAGGACCAGGGCAGGCAAGGCAGGGCCAGGATAGCATAGGGCCAAGGCAGGGCAGGGCCAGGACAGTGCCAAGACCTGAGCAGGGCCAGGGAACAGCCAGGGCAGGGACAGGGCCATGGCCATGGCCTGGGCAGGACCAGGTTCGGGACAGGAGCAAAACAAGGGCAACAACAGTGCAGGTTCTTGGCACAGCCAGGCTCCAGGACAGTGTCAGGGCAGGGCCAAGGCAGGGTCTGGGCCATGGGAAGACGAGCAACAGGGCTGGGGCTTTTCCAGTGACAGGACTAGAGTCAGGGCAAGGGCCAGGGCAGTGCAAGGCCAGGGTAGGGTCAGGCATTTCACGGTCACGGCCAGGGGAGAACCAGGGCAAGGTCTGAAGCACGGCAGGGCCAGGGCCAAGACAGGTCCAGGGCAGGTCCATGACAGGGCCAGGGGCTGCGTAAGGGCAAGGGCAGGGCCAGAGCAAGGTAAGGGTCAGGGCCAAGGCCAGGATAGGGACAGGGCAAGAAATATGGCAGGACCAAGGGCAATGCCAAGGCCAGGGCTGAGTCAGGGCAGGGCAGGGCATGGAATGGCCAGCGCAGGACACGACAAAAGGCGGTCCATAGAAACTGCAGGGCTGATGCCAGGAAAGGACCAGGCTGGTGCCAAGACTGAGGTAGTGTCATCGCATGCACAGGGCGGGGCCAGGGCCGGAATCGAGCCAGGGCACAGCCAAGGCAGGGTAGGTAGGGCAGGGCAATGCCACAGCCGGATCAGTACTAGGACAGGGCAGAACAGGGTAGAACAGGGCAAGGTGATGGTAGGGGCAGGACAAGGACAGGCCAAGGGAGAGCCAGGTCACTCCAGGGCCAGGACACCTCCAAGTCCACTTCAGGGCCAGGGCTATGAAGGACAAAGGCCAGGGCCAGGGTCAGGGCCAGGTCTGGGCTAGGGCCAGGTCCAGAGCAGGGCCTAGCGAAGACGAGGGTGACGAACTAGGTAGGGCCAGGGCAGGCTCATGACACATCCAGTGCATGGCAGGGTAGGGTGGTGGCAAGACCAGGGGCAGACCACTGCCAACTCAGGGCCAGGGAAAGGCCATGGCCAGGGCACAGCCAGGAAAGGGTCTGGGCCAGGGCCATGGCAGAGTCGGGCCAAGTCCTTGACAGGACCAGGTTCCAGGCCAGGGCCAGGGCAGAGGCAGGGGCAGGGTCTGGATAAGGGCAAGGCCAGGGATACGGTAGGACCAGGGCTAGGGCCAGGGCCCGGGCTAAGCCAGAACAAGGCCAGGGCCAGGCCATAGTGAGGACAGGGCAAAGGCCAAGGCAGGGTCAGAGCAGGTCCAGGGAGAGGCCAGTGCCAGGCAGGGCCAGGGCACAACCACGGCAGTGTAAGGCAGGTCAATGGCACCACTGAGCCATGACAGGGCAAAGTCAGTGCCAGGAGGGGGCGCAACAGGCAGGGCCACAGTGGGGCCAGGGCAGGGATGGGCCAAGGCAGGGCCAGAACAAATCTGGGCCAGGACACGTCCAAGGCCAGGTCAAGGCCAGAACAGGAGCAGGACCATGACCACTAGCAGGGCCAGTGCCACGACAGGACCAGGGTCAGGACAAGAGGCAGGGCCAGAGCCAAGGCCGGGCCAGCACAGGTTCAGGGAAAGGCCAGTGAAAAGGCAAAACCAGGATGGGATCGGAGCAGGGCAGGGCCGAGACAGTCCAGGTAACAGTAGGGCAGGGCCAGGGCAACGCAGGGCAGTACAGGCCCAGGTCCACGGCAGTGGCAGGGCAAAGCCAGGCCCATTGCCAATGCAACAGCCCACCCTACAAGGCTTCTACCACCTGGCCACTGCCGCAGCCCGGCCATCGCTGTAAGCCTCACCCCCAACCCTGGCTGCAGCCGCCTGACCTCCTAGCGTGGTCACTCTCCTACCGTTCCAGCACGCTGCAGTCTCCGTCACTGCCACCCACCCTCAGCGAGGCAAGCCGTGGTGTCACAGGCTCCAGGTGTCTCCTCCTCCTCCTGGCACAGAGCAGCTGGGCGGGCAAAGCCACAAAAGCCTAGAGGAAGATGCGAGGGGTGGTAGCATTAAGAGCCTCAACTTAACACCCTTCCCTGGCCCTGCCACTGCCCTGGCCCTTCCCATCTTCAGGTCTTACCAAGGCCCTACCCTGGTCCTGACCCTGCCCTGGCCTGGTCCTGACCCTGTCCCCCTACCCCAGAGAAGTGGAAGGGCAGAGCCAGGGAAGGGCCGGGGCAAATAAGGGACAGGGCACATCCAAATCCAAGAAAACGCCAGGGCCATGACAGAGCCAGGGCGAGTCCTTGGCAAGGCCACGTTCCAGGCCAGGGCCAGGAAAGGGTCAAGGCAGGGTCACTGTATGGCCAAGGTCCAGGTCAAAGCCAGAGCAGTGGCAGGGGCAGGCCTGCATAAGGGCAGGACCAGGGCCAGGGCCAGGGCTGTGCCAGGACAGAACAAGAGCAGTGCCAGGCAGGACCAGAGCCAGGCATTAGAGAGAGTAGGGCAAATGCCAAGGCAAGGCCAGGGCAGTGCCAGGGCTGAGGCAAGGTCAGGGAAGGTCCAGGGCTGACTCAGTGCCAGAACCAAGACAAGAGCAAAGGCCGCGGCAGATCTAGGGCACAAGCAAGGCAGACTAGGGCAGGGCAATAGCAAGACCAGGCAATAGCAGGGCCAGCCCAGGATAGAACAGGGTACAGGCAGGGCAGGGCCAGGGCCACAGCTGGGGCAGGACAAGGACCAGGATCAGAGTCCAGGCCAGGGCAAGGGTATGGCCAGGGCAGAGGTACAGCCAGAGGCAGGGTATAGGCAGGGCCAAGGCAGGTCCATTGCTGGGCCGGGGTTCAGACCAGGGCCGGGGCAGGGCCGGGGCAGGGCCAGGGCCAGGGCCAGGGCCAGGACCAGGAAAGGGCAATGTCAGGAACACGGCCATGGCCAACTTGGCTAGAGCCAGGACAGAGACAGGGTCAGGGGTGGGTGGGGCCAGAATAGCATGCCAGGGTAGGGCCAGGGCAAATTAGGGCCAGGACAGGGTCAGGAGGAGGACTGGGCCAGGGTATGGCCTTAAGTAGCCAAGAGCCAGGTCCAGGGTCCATGCCAGTGCCAGCGCCGGCCCAGGGCAGGGGCAGGGCCATGGCCAGGTCTGGGACAAGGCTGGGGCAGGGTCAAGTTCTCGCTCAGGGTAAGCACAAGACCAGGGCAGAGCCAGGGAAGGGGCAGGGCCATGGTAGGGCCAGGAGAGGGACGCGCGAAGGCAGAGCAAGATTAAACCAGGGACAGGATACCTTCAAATCCACTTCAGGGCCAGGGTCAGGCCAGGGCCAGGGCCAGGGCCAGGACAGGGCCAAGACAGGGCCAGGGCCAGGACTGTCAGGATCATTGGCAGGGCCAGGGCCATGGCACGACCAGGGTCAGGAGCAGTGGTCAATGCCGGGCCAAGGCCAGAGCAAGGACCAGGTTTGCACTAGGGCCAGTGTGAGGGCGAAGGGGTCAGGGCGGGGACAAAGGCAGGGCAGAGCCAGGGCAGGGTGGAGCAGGCCCAGGGTAGCACTGGGTAAAGGCAGGGCATGACCAACCAGGGCAGGTCTATGGCTGTGGCAGGGCCAGGGCCAGGGCCAGGGCCAGGGCCAAGGCAGGGCCAAGACAGTGACAGCTCCAGGGCAGGGCCGGGGTTAGGACCACGGACATGTCCAAGGCCAGTGCCAGGGCAAGGGCAGTGGCAGCGGCAGGGCCAGGGTCATCTAAGAACCAAGGACAAAGCCAGGCCCAGAGCAGGGCCAGGACAGGTACCTGGCAGGGCTAGGGTCTGGGACAGGGCCATGGCAGGGCCAAGGCCACAACCAGGTCTGTGCTATGGCCAGGTCCAGCACAGTGCCCAGGCAAGGCTAGGGTGAAGGCCAAAGTAGGGCCAGCGCAGGGTCAAAGCTAGAGTACGGCCAAGGCAGGACCAGGGCAGGCAAGGCAGGGCCAGGATAGCATAGGGCCAAGGCAGGGCAGGGCCAGGACAGTGCCAAGACCTGAGCAGGGCCAGGGAACAGCCAGGGCAGGGACAGGGCCATGGCCATGGCCTGGGCAGGACCAGGTTCGGGACAGGAGCAAAACAAGGGCAACAACAGTGCAGGTTCTTGGCACAGCCAGGCTCCAGGACAGTGTCAGGGCAGGGCCAAGGCAGGGTCTGGGCCATGGGAAGACGAGCAACAGGGCTGGGGCTTTTCCAGTGACAGGACTAGAGTCAGGGCAAGGGCCAGGGCAGTGCAAGGCCAGGGTAGGGTCAGGCATTTCACGGTCACGGCCAGGGGAGAACCAGGGCAAGGTCTGAAGCACGGCAGGGCCAGGGCCAAGACAGGTCCAGGGCAGGTCCATGACAGGGCCAGGGGCTGCGTAAGGGCAAGGGCAGGGCCAGAGCAAGGTAAGGGTCAGGGCCAAGGCCAGGATAGGGACAGGGCAAGAAATATGGCAGGACCAAGGGCAATGCCAAGGCCAGGGCTGAGTCAGGGCAGGGCAGGGCATGGAATGGCCAGCGCAGGACACGACAAAAGGCGGTCCATAGAAACTGCAGGGCTGATGCCAGGAAAGGACCAGGCTGGTGCCAAGACTGAGGTAGTGTCATCGCATGCACAGGGCGGGGCCAGGGCCGGAATCGAGCCAGGGCACAGCCAAGGCAGGGTAGGTAGGGCAGGGCAATGCCACAGCCGGATCAGTACTAGGACAGGGCAGAACAGGGTAGAACAGGGCAAGGTGATGGTAGGGGCAGGACAAGGACAGGCCAAGGGAGAGCCAGGTCACTCCAGGGCCAGGACACCTCCAAGTCCACTTCAGGGCCAGGGCTATGAAGGACAAAGGCCAGGGCCAGGGTCAGGGCCAGGTCTGGGCTAGGGCCAGGTCCAGAGCAGGGCCTAGCGAAGACGAGGGTGACGAACTAGGTAGGGCCAGGGCAGGCTCATGACACATCCAGTGCATGGCAGGGTAGGGTGGTGGCAAGACCAGGGGCAGACCACTGCCAACTCAGGGCCAGGGAAAGGCCATGGCCAGGGCACAGCCAGGAAAGGGTCTGGGCCAGGGCCATGGCAGAGTCGGGCCAAGTCCTTGACAGGACCAGGTTCCAGGCCAGGGCCAGGGCAGAGGCAGGGGCAGGGTCTGGATAAGGGCAAGGCCAGGGATACGGTAGGACCAGGGCTAGGGCCAGGGCCCGGGCTAAGCCAGAACAAGGCCAGGGCCAGGCCATAGTGAGGACAGGGCAAAGGCCAAGGCAGGGTCAGAGCAGGTCCAGGGAGAGGCCAGTGCCAGGCAGGGCCAGGGCACAACCACGGCAGTGTAAGGCAGGTCAATGGCACCACTGAGCCATGACAGGGCAAAGTCAGTGCCAGGAGGGGGCGCAACAGGCAGGGCCACGGTGGGGCCAGGGCAGGGATGGGCCAAGGCAGGGCCAGAACAAATCTGGGCCAGGACACGTCCAAGGCCAGGTCAAGGCCAGAACAGGAGCAGGACCATGACCACTAGCAGGGCCAGTGCCACGACAGGACCAGGGTCAGGACAAGAGGCAGGGCCAGAGCCAAGGCCGGGCCAGCACAGGTTCAGGGAAAGGCCAGTGAAAAGGCAAAACCAGGATGGGATCGGAGCAGGGCAGGGCCGAGACAGTCCAGGTAACAGTAGGGCAGGGCCAGGGCAACGCAGGGCAGTACAGGCCCAGGTCCACGGCAGTGGCAGGGCAAAGCCAGGCCCATTGCCAATGCAACAGCCCACCCTACAAGGCTTCTACCACCTGGCCACTGCCGCAGCCCGGCCATCGCTGTAAGCCTCACCCCCAACCCTGGCTGCAGCCGCCTGACCTCCTAGCGTGGTCACTCTCCTACCGTTCCAGCACGCTGCAGTCTCCGTCACTGCCACCCACCCTCAGCGAGGCAAGCCGTGGTGTCACAGGCTCCAGGTGTCTCCTCCTCCTCCTGGCACAGAGCAGCTGGGCGGGCAAAGCCACAAAAGCCTAGAGGAAGATGCGAGGGGTGGTAGCATTAAGAGCCTCAACTTAACACCCTTCCCTGGCCCTGCCACTGCCCTGGCCCTTCCCATCTTCAGGTCTTACCAAGGCCCTACCCTGGTCCTGACCCTGCCCTGGCCTGGTCCTGACCCTGTCCCCCTACCCCAGAGAAGTGGAAGGGCAGAGCCAGGGAAGGGCCGGGGCAAATAAGGGACAGGGCACATCCAAATCCAAGAAAACGCCAGGGCCATGACAGAGCCAGGGCGAGTCCTTGGCAAGGCCACGTTCCAGGCCAGGGCCAGGAAAGGGTCAAGGCAGGGTCACTGTATGGCCAAGGTCCAGGTCAAAGCCAGAGCAGTGGCAGGGGCAGGCCTGCATAAGGGCAGGACCAGGGCCAGGGCCAGGGCTGTGCCAGGACAGAACAAGAGCAGTGCCAGGCAGGACCAGAGCCAGGCATTAGAGAGAGTAGGGCAAATGCCAAGGCAAGGCCAGGGCAGTGCCAGGGCTGAGGCAAGGTCAGGGAAGGTCCAGGGCTGACTCAGTGCTAGAACCAAGACAAGAGCAAAGGCCGGGGCAGATCTAGGGCACAAGCAAGGCAGACTAGGGCAGGGCAATAGCAAGACCAGGCAATAGCAGGGCCAGCCCAGGATAGAACAGGGTACAGGCAGGGCAGGGCCAGGGCCACAGCTGGGGCAGGACAAGGACCAGGATCAGAGTCCAGGCCAGGGCAAGGGTATGGCCAGGGCAGAGGTACAGCCAGAGGCAGGGTATAGGCAGGGCCAAGGCAGGTCCATTGCTGGGCCGGGGTTCAGACCAGGGCCGGGGCAGGGCCGGGGCAGGGCCAGGGCCAGGGCCAGGGCCAGGACCAGGAAAGGGCAATGTCAGGAACACGGCCATGGCCAACTTGGCTAGAGCCAGGACAGAGACAGGGTCAGGGGTGGGTGGGGCCAGAATAGCATGCCAGGGTAGGGCCAGGGCAAATTAGGGCCAGGACAGGGTCAGGAGGAGGACTGGGCCAGGGTATGGCCTTAAGTAGCCAAGAGCCAGGTCCAGGGTCCATGCCAGTGCCAGCGCCGGCCCAGGGCAGGGGCAGGGCCATGGCCAGGTCTGGGACAAGGCTGGGGCAGGGTCAAGTTCTCGCTCAGGGTAAGCACAAGACCAGGGCAGAGCCAGGGAAGGGGCAGGGCCATGGTAGGGCCAGGAGAGGGACGCGCGAAGGCAGAGCAAGATTAAACCAGGGACAGGATACCTTCAAATCCACTTCAGGGCCAGGGTCAGGCCAGGGCCAGGGCCAGGGCCAGGACAGGGCCAAGACAGGGCCAGGGCCAGGACTGTCAGGATCATTGGCAGGGCCAGGGCCATGGCACGACCAGGGTCAGGAGCAGTGGTCAATGCCGGGCCAAGGCCAGAGCAAGGACCAGGTTTGCACTAGGGCCAGTGTGAGGGCGAAGGGGTCAGGGCGGGGACAAAGGCAGGGCAGAGCCAGGGCAGGGTGGAGCAGGCCCAGGGTAGCACTGGGTAAAGGCAGGGCATGACCAACCAGGGCAGGTCTATGGCTGTGGCAGGGCCAGGGCCAGGGCCAGGGCCAGGGCCAAGGCAGGGCCAAGACAGTGACAGCTCCAGGGCAGGGCCGGGGTTAGGACCACGGACATGTCCAAGGCCAGTGCCAGGGCAAGGGCAGTGGCAGCGGCAGGGCCAGGGTCATCTAAGAACCAAGGACAAAGCCAGGCCCAGAGCAGGGCCAGGACAGGTACCTGGCAGGGCTAGGGTCTGGGACAGGGCCATGGCAGGGCCAAGGCCACAACCAGGTCTGTGCTATGGCCAGGTCCAGCACAGTGCCCAGGCAAGGCTAGGGTGAAGGCCAAAGTAGGGCCAGCGCAGGGTCAAAGCTAGAGTACGGCCAAGGCAGGACCAGGGCAGGCAAGGCAGGGCCAGGATAGCATAGGGCCAAGGCAGGGCAGGGCCAGGACAGTGCCAAGACCTGAGCAGGGCCAGGGAACAGCCAGGGCAGGGACAGGGCCATGGCCATGGCCTGGGCAGGACCAGGTTCGGGACAGGAGCAAAACAAGGGCAACAACAGTGCAGGTTCTTGGCACAGCCAGGCTCCAGGACAGTGTCAGGGCAGGGCCAAGGCAGGGTCTGGGCCATGGGAAGACGAGCAACAGGGCTGGGGCTTTTCCAGTGACAGGACTAGAGTCAGGGCAAGGGCCAGGGCAGTGCAAGGCCAGGGTAGGGTCAGGCATTTCACGGTCACGGCCAGGGGAGAACCAGGGCAAGGTCTGAAGCACGGCAGGGCCAGGGCCAAGACAGGTCCAGGGCAGGTCCATGACAGGGCCAGGGGCTGCGTAAGGGCAAGGGCAGGGCCAGAGCAAGGTAAGGGTCAGGGCCAAGGCCAGGATAGGGACAGGGCAAGAAATATGGCAGGACCAAGGGCAATGCCAAGGCCAGGGCTGAGTCAGGGCAGGGCAGGGCATGGAATGGCCAGCGCAGGACACGACAAAAGGCGGTCCATAGAAACTGCAGGGCTGATGCCAGGAAAGGACCAGGCTGGTGCCAAGACTGAGGTAGTGTCATCGCATGCACAGGGCGGGGCCAGGGCCGGAATCGAGCCAGGGCACAGCCAAGGCAGGGTAGGTAGGGCAGGGCAATGCCACAGCCGGATCAGTACTAGGACAGGGCAGAACAGGGTAGAACAGGGCAAGGTGATGGTAGGGGCAGGACAAGGACAGGCCAAGGGAGAGCCAGGTCACTCCAGGGCCAGGACACCTCCAAGTCCACTTCAGGGCCAGGGCTATGAAGGACAAAGGCCAGGGCCAGGGTCAGGGCCAGGTCTGGGCTAGGGCCAGGTCCAGAGCAGGGCCTAGCGAAGACGAGGGTGACGAACTAGGTAGGGCCAGGGCAGGCTCATGACACATCCAGTGCATGGCAGGGTAGGGTGGTGGCAAGACCAGGGGCAGACCACTGCCAACTCAGGGCCAGGGAAAGGCCATGGCCAGGGCACAGCCAGGAAAGGGTCTGGGCCAGGGCCATGGCAGAGTCGGGCCAAGTCCTTGACAGGACCAGGTTCCAGGCCAGGGCCAGGGCAGAGGCAGGGGCAGGGTCTGGATAAGGGCAAGGCCAGGGATACGGTAGGACCAGGGCTAGGGCCAGGGCCCGGGCTAAGCCAGAACAAGGCCAGGGCCAGGCCATAGTGAGGACAGGGCAAAGGCCAAGGCAGGGTCAGAGCAGGTCCAGGGAGAGGCCAGTGCCAGGCAGGGCCAGGGCACAACCACGGCAGTGTAAGGCAGGTCAATGGCACCACTGAGCCATGACAGGGCAAAGTCAGTGCCAGGAGGGGGCGCAACAGGCAGGGCCACGGTGGGGCCAGGGCAGGGATGGGCCAAGGCAGGGCCAGAACAAATCTGGGCCAGGACACGTCCAAGGCCAGGTCAAGGCCAGAACAGGAGCAGGACCATGACCACTAGCAGGGCCAGTGCCACGACAGGACCAGGGTCAGGACAAGAGGCAGGGCCAGAGCCAAGGCCGGGCCAGCACAGGTTCAGGGAAAGGCCAGTGAAAAGGCAAAACCAGGATGGGATCGGAGCAGGGCAGGGCCGAGACAGTCCAGGTAACAGTAGGGCAGGGCCAGGGCAACGCAGGGCAGTACAGGCCCAGGTCCACGGCAGTGGCAGGGCAAAGCCAGGCCCATTGCCAATGCAACAGCCCACCCTACAAGGCTTCTACCACCTGGCCACTGCCGCAGCCCGGCCATCGCTGTAAGCCTCACCCCCAACCCTGGCTGCAGCCGCCTGACCTCCTAGCGTGGTCACTCTCCTACCGTTCCAGCACGCTGCAGTCTCCGTCACTGCCACCCACCCTCAGCGAGGCAAGCCGTGGTGTCACAGGCTCCAGGTGTCTCCTCCTCCTCCTGGCACAGAGCAGCTGGGCGGGCAAAGCCACAAAAGCCTAGAGGAAGATGCGAGGGGTGGTAGCATTAAGAGCCTCAACTTAACACCCTTCCCTGGCCCTGCCACTGCCCTGGCCCTTCCCATCTTCAGGTCTTACCAAGGCCCTACCCTGGTCCTGACCCTGCCCTGGCCTGGTCCTGACCCTGTCCCCCTACCCCAGAGAAGTGGAAGGGCAGAGCCAGGGAAGGGCCGGGGCAAATAAGGGACAGGGCACATCCAAATCCAAGAAAACGCCAGGGCCATGACAGAGCCAGGGCGAGTCCTTGGCAAGGCCACGTTCCAGGCCAGGGCCAGGAAAGGGTCAAGGCAGGGTCACTGTATGGCCAAGGTCCAGGTCAAAGCCAGAGCAGTGGCAGGGGCAGGCCTGCATAAGGGCAGGACCAGGGCCAGGGCCAGGGCTGTGCCAGGACAGAACAAGAGCAGTGCCAGGCAGGACCAGAGCCAGGCATTAGAGAGAGTAGGGCAAATGCCAAGGCAAGGCCAGGGCAGTGCCAGGGCTGAGGCAAGGTCAGGGAAGGTCCAGGGCTGACTCAGTGCTAGAACCAAGACAAGAGCAAAGGCCGGGGCAGATCTAGGGCACAAGCAAGGCAGACTAGGGCAGGGCAATAGCAAGACCAGGCAATAGCAGGGCCAGCCCAGGATAGAACAGGGTACAGGCAGGGCAGGGCCAGGGCCACAGCTGGGGCAGGACAAGGACCAGGATCAGAGTCCAGGCCAGGGCAAGGGTATGGCCAGGGCAGAGGTACAGCCAGAGGCAGGGTATAGGCAGGGCCAAGGCAGGTCCATTGCTGGGCCGGGGTTGAGACCAGGGCCGGGGCAGGGCCGGGGCAGGGCCAGGGCCAGGGCCAGGGCCAGGACCAGGAAAGGGCAATGTCAGGAACACGGCCATGGCCAACTTGGCTAGAGCCAGGACAGAGACAGGGTCAGGGGTGGGTGGGGCCAGAATAGCATGCCAGGGTAGGGCCAGGGCAAATTAGGGCCAGGACAGGGTCAGGAGGAGGACTGGGCCAGGGTATGGCCTTAAGTAGCCAAGAGCCAGGTCCAGGGTCCATGCCAGTGCCAGCGCCGGCCCAGGGCAGGGGCAGGGCCATGGCCAGGTCTGGGACAAGGCTGGGGCAGGGTCAAGTTCTCGCTCAGGGTAAGCACAAGACCAGGGCAGAGCCAGGGAAGGGGCAGGGCCATGGTAGGGCCAGGAGAGGGACGCGCGAAGGCAGAGCAAGATTAAACCAGGGACAGGATACCTTCAAATCCACTTCAGGGCCAGGGTCAGGCCAGGGCCAGGGCCAGGGCCAGGACAGGGCCAAGACAGGGCCAGGGCCAGGACTGTGAGGATCATTGGCAGGGCCAGGGCCATGGCACGACCAGGGTCAGGAGCAGTGGTCAATGCCGGGCCAAGGCCAGAGCAAGGACCAGGTTTGCACTAGGGCCAGTGTGAGGGCGAAGGGGTCAGGGCGGGGCCAAAGGCAGGGCAGAGCCAGGGCAGGGTGGAGCAGGCCCAGGGTAGCACTGGGTAAAGGCAGGGCATGACCAACCAGGGCAGGTCTATGGCTGTGGCAGGGCCAGGGCCAGGGCCAGGGCCAGGGCCAAGGCAGGGCCAAGACAGTGACAGCTCCAGGGCAGGGCCGGGGTTAGGACCACGGACATGTCCAAGGCCAGTGCCAGGGCAAGGGCAGTGGCAGCGGCAGGGCCAGGGTCATCTAAGAACCAAGGACAAAGCCAGGCCCAGAGCAGGGCCAGGACAGGTACCTGGCAGGGCTAGGGTCTGGGACAGGGCCATGGCAGGGCCAAGGCCACAACCAGGTCTGTGCTATGGCCAGGTCCAGCACAGTGCCCAGGCAAGGCTAGGGTGAAGGCCAAAGTAGGGCCAGCGCAGGGTCAAAGCTAGAGTACGGCCAAGGCAGGACCAGGGCAGGCAAGGCAGGGCCAGGATAGCATAGGGCCAAGGCAGGGCAGGGCCAGGACAGTGCCAAGACCTGAGCAGGGCCAGGGAACAGCCAGGGCAGGGACAGGGCCATGGCCATGGCCTGGGCAGGACCAGGTTCGGGACAGGAGCAAAACAAGGGCAACAACAGTGCAGGTTCTTGGCACAGCCAGGCTCCAGGACAGTGTCAGGGCAGGGCCAAGGCAGGGTCTGGGCCATGGGAAGACGAGCAACAGGGCTGGGGCTTTTCCAGTGACAGGACTAGAGTCAGGGCAAGGGCCAGGGCAGTGCAAGGCCAGGGTAGGGTCAGGCATTTCACGGTCACGGCCAGGGGAGAACCAGGGCAAGGTCTGAAGCACGGCAGGGCCAGGGCCAAGACAGGTCCAGGGCAGGTCCATGACAGGGCCAGGGGCTGCGTAAGGGCAAGGGCAGGGCCAGAGCAAGGTAAGGGTCAGGGCCAAGGCCAGGATAGGGACAGGGCAAGAAATATGGCAGGACCAAGGGCAATGCCAAGGCCAGGGCTGAGTCAGGGCAGGGCAGGGCATGGAATGGCCAGCGCAGGACACGACAAAAGGCGGTCCATAGAAACTGCAGGGCTGATGCCAGGAAAGGACCAGGCTGGTGCCAAGACTGAGGTAGTGTCATCGCATGCACAGGGCGGGGCCAGGGCCGGAATCGAGCCAGGGCACAGCCAAGGCAGGGTAGGTAGGGCAGGGCAATGCCACAGCCGGATCAGTACTAGGACAGGGCAGAACAGGGTAGAACAGGGCAAGGTGATGGTAGGGGCAGGACAAGGACAGGCCAAGGGAGAGCCAGGTCACTCCAGGGCCAGGACACCTCCAAGTCCACTTCAGGGCCAGGGCTATGAAGGACAAAGGCCAGGGCCAGGGTCAGGGCCAGGTCTGGGCTAGGGCCAGGTCCAGAGCAGGGCCTAGCGAAGACGAGGGTGACGAACTAGGTAGGGCCAGGGCAGGCTCATGACACATCCAGTGCATGGCAGGGTAGGGTGGTGGCAAGACCAGGGGCAGACCACTGCCAACTCAGGGCCAGGGAAAGGCCATGGCCAGGGCACAGCCAGGAAAGGGTCTGGGCCAGGGCCATGGCAGAGTCGGGCCAAGTCCTTGACAGGACCAGGTTCCAGGCCAGGGCCAGGGCAGAGGCAGGGGCAGGGTCTGGATAAGGGCAAGGCCAGGGATACGGTAGGACCAGGGCTAGGGCCAGGGCCCGGGCTAAGCCAGAACAAGGCCAGGGCCAGGCCATAGTGAGGACAGGGCAAAGGCCAAGGCAGGGTCAGAGCAGGTCCAGGGAGAGGCCAGTGCCAGGCAGGGCCAGGGCACAACCACGGCAGTGTAAGGCAGGTCAATGGCACCACTGAGCCATGACAGGGCAAAGTCAGTGCCAGGAGGGGGCGCAACAGGCAGGGCCACGGTGGGGCCAGGGCAGGGATGGGCCAAGGCAGGGCCAGAACAAATCTGGGCCAGGACACGTCCAAGGCCAGGTCAAGGCCAGAACAGGAGCAGGACCATGACCACTAGCAGGGCCAGTGCCACGACAGGACCAGGGTCAGGACAAGAGGCAGGGCCAGAGCCAAGGCCGGGCCAGCACAGGTTCAGGGAAAGGCCAGTGAAAAGGCAAAACCAGGATGGGATCGGAGCAGGGCAGGGCCGAGACAGTCCAGGTAACAGTAGGGCAGGGCCAGGGCAACGCAGGGCAGTACAGGCCCAGGTCCACGGCAGTGGCAGGGCAAAGCCAGGCCCATTGCCAATGCAACAGCCCACCCTACAAGGCTTCTACCACCTGGCCACTGCCGCAGCCCGGCCATCGCTGTAAGCCTCACCCCCAACCCTGGCTGCAGCCGCCTGACCTCCTAGCGTGGTCACTCTCCTACCGTTCCAGCACGCTGCAGTCTCCGTCACTGCCACCCACCCTCAGCGAGGCAAGCCGTGGTGTCACAGGCTCCAGGTGTCTCCTCCTCCTCCTGGCACAGAGCAGCTGGGCGGGCAAAGCCACAAAAGCCTAGAGGAAGATGCGAGGGGTGGTAGCATTAAGAGCCTCAACTTAACACCCTTCCCTGGCCCTGCCACTGCCCTGGCCCTTCCCATCTTCAGGTCTTACCAAGGCCCTACCCTGGTCCTGACCCTGCCCTGGCCTGGTCCTGACCCTGTCCCCCTACCCCAGAGAAGTGGAAGGGCAGAGCCAGGGAAGGGCCGGGGCAAATAAGGGACAGGGCACATCCAAATCCAAGAAAACGCCAGGGCCATGACAGAGCCAGGGCGAGTCCTTGGCAAGGCCACGTTCCAGGCCAGGGCCAGGAAAGGGTCAAGGCAGGGTCACTGTATGGCCAAGGTCCAGGTCAAAGCCAGAGCAGTGGCAGGGGCAGGCCTGCATAAGGGCAGGACCAGGGCCAGGGCCAGGGCTGTGCCAGGACAGAACAAGAGCAGTGCCAGGCAGGACCAGAGCCAGGCATTAGAGAGAGTAGGGCAAATGCCAAGGCAAGGCCAGGGCAGTGCCAGGGCTGAGGCAAGGTCAGGGAAGGTCCAGGGCTGACTCAGTGCTAGAACCAAGACAAGAGCAAAGGCCGGGGCAAATCTAGGGCACAAGCAAGGCAGACTATGGCAGGGCAATAGCAAGACCAGGCAATAGCAGGGCCAGCCCAGGATAGAACAGGGTACAGGCAGGGCAGGGCCAGGGCCACAGCTGGGGCAGGACAAGGACCAGGATCAGAGTCCAGGCCAGGGCAAGGGTATGGCCAGGGCAGAGGTACAGCCAGAGGCAGGGTATAGGCAGGGCCAAGGCAGGTCCATTGCAGGGCCGGGGTTCAGACCAGGGCCGGGGCAGGGCCGGGGCAGGGCCAGGGCCAGGGCCAGGGCCAGGACCAGGAAAGGGCAATGTCAGGAACACGGCCATGGCCAACTTGGCTAGAGCCAGGACAGAGACAGGGTCAGGGGTGGGTGGGGCCAGAATAGCATGCCAGGGTAGGGCCAGGGCAAATTAGGGCCAGGACAGGGTCAGGAGGAGGACTGGGCCAGGGTATGGCCTTAAGTAGCCAAGAGCCAGGTCCAGGGTCCATGCCAGTGCCAGCGCCGGCCCAGGGCAGGGGCAGGGCCATGGCCAGGTCTGGGACAAGGCTGGGGCAGGGTCAAGTTCTCGCTCAGGGTAAGCACAAGACCAGGGCAGAGCCAGGAAAGGGGCAGGGCCATGGTAGGGCCAGGAGAGGGATGCGCGAAGGCAGAGCAAGATTAAACCAGGGACAGGATACCTTCAAATCCACTTCAGGGCCAGGGTCAGGCCAGGGCCAGGGCCAGGGCCAGGACAGGGCCAAGACAGGGCCAGGGCCAGGACTGTCAGGATCATTGGCAGGGCCAGGGCCATGGCACGACCAGGGTCAGGAGCAGTGGTCAATGCTGGGCCAAGGCCAGAGCAAGGACCAGGTTTGCACTAGGGCCAGTGTGAGGGCGAAGGGGTCAGGGCGGGGACAAAGGCAGGGCAGAGCCAGGGCAGGGTGGAGCAGGCCCAGGGTAGCACTGGGTAAAGGCAGGGCATGACCAACCAGGGCAGGTCTATGGCTGTGGCAGGGCCAGGGCCAGGGCCAGGGCCAGGGCCAAGGCAGGGCCAAGACAGTGACAGCTCCAGGGCAGGGCCGGGGTTAGGACCACGGACATGTCCAAGGCCAGTGCCAGGGCAAGGGCAGTGGCAGCAGCAGGGCCAGGGTCATCTAAGAACCAAGGACAAAGCCAGGCCCAGAGCAGGGCCAGGACAGGTACCTGGCAGGGCTAGGGTCTGGGACAGGGCCATGGCAGGGCCAGGGCCACAACCAGGTCTGTGCTATTGTCAGGTCCAGCACAGTGCCCAGGCAAGGCTAGGGTGAAGGCCAAAGTAGGGCCAGCGCAGGGTCAAAGCTAGAGTACGGCCAAGGCAGGACCAGGGCAGGCAAGGCAGGGCCAGGATAGCATAGGACCAAGGCAGGGCAGGGCCAGGACAGTGCCAAGACCTGAGCAGGGCCAGGGAACAGCCAGGGCAGGGACAGGGCCATGGCCATGGCCTGGGCAGGACCAGGTTCGGGACAGGAGCAAAACAAGGGCAACAACAGTGCAGGTTCTTGGCACAGCCAGGCTCCAGGACAGTGTCAGGGCAGGGCCAAGGCAGGGTCTGGGCCATGGGAAGACGAGCAACAGGGCTGGGGCTTTTCCAGTGACAGGACTAGAGTCAGGGCAAGGGCCAGGGCAGTGCAAGGCCAGGGTAGGGTCAGGCATTTCACGGTCACGGCCAGGGGAGAACCAGGGCAAGGTCTGAAGCACGGCAGGGCCAGGGCCAAGACAGGTCCAGGGCAGGTCCATGACAGGGCCAGGGGCTGCGTAAGGGCAAGGGCAGGGCCAGAGCAAGGTAAGGGTCAGGGCCAAGGCCAGGATAGGGACAGGGCAAGAAATATGGCAGGACCAAGGGCAATGCCAAGGCCAGGGCTGAGTCAGGGCAGGGCAGGGCATGGAATGGCCAGCGCAGGACACGACAAAAGGCGGTCCATAGAAACTGCAGGGCTGATGCCAGGAAAGGACCAGGCTGGTGCCAAGACTGAGGTAGTGTCATCGCATGCACAGGGCGGGGCCAGGGCCGGAATCGAGCCAGGCAGGGCACAGCCAAGGCAGGGTAGGTAGGGCAGGGCAATGCCACAGCCGGATCAGTACTAGGACAGGGCAGAACAGGGTAGAACAGGGCAAGGTGATTGTAGGGGCAGGACAAGGACAGGCCAAGGGAGAGCCAGGTCACTCCAGGGCCAGGACACCTCCAAGTCCACTTCAGGGCCAGGGCTATGAAGGACAAAGGCCAGGGCCAGGGTCAGGGCCAGGTCTGGGCTAGGGCCAGGTCCAGAGCAGGGCCTAGCGAAGACGAGGGTGACGAACTAGGTAGGGCCAGGGCAGGCTCATGACACATCCAGTGCATGGCAGGGTAGGGTGGTGGCAAGACCAGGGGCAGACCACTGCCAACTCAGGGCCAGGGAAACGCCATGGCCAGGGCACAGCCAGGAAAGGGTCTGGGCCAGGGCCATGGCAGAGTCGGGCCAAGTCCTTGACAGGACCAGGTTCCAGGCCAGGGCCAGGGCAGAGGCAGGGGCAGGGTCTGGATAAGGGCAAGGCCAGGGATACGGTAGGACCAGGGCTAGGGCCAGGGCCCGGGCTAAGCCAGAACAAGGCCAGGGCCAGGCCATAGTGAGGATAGGGCAAAGGCCAAGGCAGGGTCAGAGCAGGTCCAGGGAGACGCCAGTGCCAGGCAGGGCCAGGGCACAACCACGGCAGTGTAAGGCAGGTCAATGGCACCACTGAGCCATGACAGGGCAAAGTCAGTGCCAGGAGGGGGCGCAACAGGCAGGGCCACGGTGGGGCCAGGGCAGGGATGGGCCAAGGCAGGGCCAGAACAAATCTGGGCCAGGACACGTCCAAGGCCAGGTCAAGGCCAGAACAGGAGCAGGACCATGACCACTAGCAGGGCCAGTGCCACAACAGGACCAGGGTCAGGACAAGAGGCAGGGCCAGAGCCAAGGCCGGGCCAGCACAGGTTCAGGGAAAGGCCAGTGAAAAGGCAAAACCAGGATGGGATCGGAGCAGGGCAGGGCCGAGACAGTCCAGGTAACAGTAGGGCAGGGCCAGGGCAACGCAGGGCAGTACAGGCCCAGGTCCACGGCAGTGGCAGGGCAAAGCCAGGCCCATTGCCAATGCAACAGCCCACCCTACAAGGCTTCTACCACCTGGCCACTGCCGCAGCCCGGCCATCGCTGTAAGCCTCACCCCCAACCCTGGCTGCAGCCGCCTGACCTCCTAGCGTGGTCACTCTCCTACCGTTCCAGCACGCTGCAGTCTCCGTCACTGCCACCCACCCTCAGCGAGGCAAGCCGTGGTGTCACAGGCTCCAGGTGTCTCCTCCTCCTCCTGGCACAGAGCAGCTGGGCGGGCAAAGCCACAAAAGCCTAGAGGAAGATGCGAGGGGTGGTAGCATTAAGAGCCTCAACTTAACACCCTTCCCTGGCCCTGCCACTGCCCTGGCCCTTCCCATCTTCAGGTCTTACCAAGGCCCTACCCTGGTCCTGACCCTGCCCTGGCCTGGTCCTGACCCTGTCCCCCTACCCCAGAGAAGTGGAAGGGCAGAGCCAGGGAAGGGCCGGGGCAAATAAGGGACAGGGCACATCCAAATCCAAGAAAACGCCAGGGCCATGACAGAGCCAGGGCGAGTCCTTGGCAAGGCCACGTTCCAGGCCAGGGCCAGGAAAGGGTCAAGGCAGGGTCACTGTATGGCCAAGGTCCAGGTCAAAGCCAGAGCAGTGGCAGGGGCAGGCCTGCATAAGGGCAGGACCAGGGCCAGGGCCAGGGCTGTGCCAGGACAGAACAAGAGCAGTGCCAGGCAGGACCAGAGCCAGGCATTAGAGAGAGTAGGGCAAATGCCAAGGCAAGGCCAGGGCAGTGCCAGGGCTGAGGCAAGGTCAGGGAAGGTCCAGGGCTGACTCAGTGCTAGAACCAAGACAAGAGCAAAGGCCGGGGCAAATCTAGGGCACAAGCAAGGCAGACTATGGCAGGGCAATAGCAAGACCAGGCAATAGCAGGGCCAGCCCAGGATAGAACAGGGTACAGGCAGGGCAGGGCCAGGACCACAGCTGGGACAGGACAAGGACCAGGATCAGAGTCCAGGCCAGAGCAAAGGGTATGGCCAGGGCAGAGGTAGGGCCAGAGGCAGGGTATAGGCAGGGCCAAGGCAGGTCCATTGCAGGGCCGGGGTTCAGACCAGGGCCGGGGCAGTGCCGGGGCAGGGCCAGGGCCAGGGCCAGGACCAGGAAAGGGCAATGTCAGGAACACGGCCATGGCCAACTTGGCTAGAGCCAGGACAGAGACAGGGTCAGGGGTGGGGCCAGAATAGCATGCCAGGGTAGGGCCAGGGCAAATTAGGGCCAGGACAGGGTCAGGAGGAGGACTGGGCCAGGGTATGGCCTTAAGTAGCCAAGAGCCAGGTCCAGGGTCCATGCCAGTGCCAGCGCCGGCCAAGGGCAGGGGCAGGGCCATGGCCAGGTCTGGGACAAGGCTGGGGCAGGGTCAAGTTCTCGCTCAGGGTAAGCACAAGACCAGGGCAGAGATAGGGAAGGGGCAGGGCCATGGTAGGGCCAGGAGAGGGACGGGCGAAGGCAGAGCAAGATTATACCAGGGACAGGATACCTTCAAATACACTTCAGGGCCAGGGTCAGGCCAGGGCCAGGGCCAGGACAGGGCCAAGACATGGCCAGGGCCAGGACTGTCAGGATCATTGGCAGGGCCAGGGCCATGGCACGACCAGGGTCAGGAGCAGTGGTCAATGCCGGGCCAAGGCCAGAGCAAGGACCAGGTTTGCACTAGGGCCAGTGTGAGGGCCAAGGCGGGGTCAGGGCGGGGCCAAAATCAGGGCAGAGCCAGGGCAGGGTGGAGCAGGCCCAGGGTAGCACTGGGTAAAGGCAGGGCATGACCAACCAGGGCAGGTCTATGGCTGTGGCAGGGCCAGGGCCAGGGCCAGGGCCAAGGCAGGGCCAAGACAGTGACAGCTCCAGGGCAGGGCCGGGGTTAGGACCACGGACATGTCCAAGGCCAGTGCCAGGGCAAGGGCAGTGGCAGCGGCAGGGCCAGGGTCATCTAAGAACCAAGGACAAAGCCAGGCCCAGAGCAGGGCCAGGACAGGTACCTGGCAGGGCTAGGGTCTGGGACAGGGCCATGGCAGGGCCAGGGCCACAACCAGGTCTGTGCTATGGCCAGGTCCAGCACAGTGCCCAGGCAAGGCTAGGGTGAAGGCCAAAGTAGGGCCAGCGCAGGGTCAAAGCTAGAGTAGGGCCAAGGCAGGACCAGGGCAGGCAAGGCAGGGCCAGGAAAGCATAGGGCCAAGGCAGGGCAGGGCCAGGACCGTGCTAATATGACCCAGCCATCCCATAACTCTGTATATACCCAACGGATTATAGATCATGCTGCTATAAAGACACATGCACACGTATGTTTTTTGCAGCATTATTCACAATAACAAAGACTTGGAATCAACCCAAATGTCCATCAGTGACTGACTGGATTAAGAAAATGTGGCACATATACACCATGGAATAATATGTAGCCATAAAAAAGGATGAGTTTGTGTCCTTTCTAGGGACATGGATGCAGCTAGAAACCATCATTCTCAGCAAACTATTGCAAGAACAGAAAACCAAATACCGCATGTTCTCACTCATAGGTGGGAACTGAACAAGGAGATCACTTGGACTCTGGAAGGGGAACATCACACACCGGGGCCTATTATGGGGAGGGGGGAGAGGGGAGGGATTGCATTGGGAGTTATACCTGATGTAAATGGCGAGTTGATGGGTGCTGACGAGTTGATGGGTGCAGCACATCAACATGCACATGTATACACATGTAACAAACCTGCACGTTGTGCACCTGTACCCTAAAACTTAAAGTATAATAAAAAAAAGAAACAGAAAAAAAGAACATGAAAATAAATAAATAAAATATTATATAACCCACTTAAACAAAAAAAATGAATTATGTTTATACAACTTATGTAGTTTTTTTTAGTGATGTAAATATCACCTTATTTTATTATGACAAATTTTTAGACTTAGTACTTTCAGTTATACTAAGTGTTAAATGACATTTGTTAGCCTATTTTAGTGCAGGCAGTTTAAAATTTCAGCCAAACAGATGTTCCACTATAAACACGAATAAAAATGAGGGATAGTAAGACTAAATATAGGATATTTTATTATGTTAATATTAATATTACTTAAAATTCAGTAGTGGTAACATTGTATATAATCAATGAAGATGACAAGAAAGACTCCCTTTTATAATTTACAAAAAAGTTGTAATTGGTTTAGTTATTAAGTTAAAAAGTAATTTATTAATTTTGAACGTCAAGAATATACAAAGTAGACATGACTCACAGTGTTATCGTGATCATTTCTGATTTTGCTTCTCATGTTATTCTGACCCTGCTAAATCTCAGTACCATCTCATATTCAATACTCAAGTAGATACTATAAATTGATTATATAGATGTATTTACATATATGTGTATAGGTGATGTATAATAAAAAGTTGGAGGAAGGAAGACCTATGCTCTCTAGGAAAGAAAAACATAAATGTCATTTTCCCACAGTTTTTTCTTCATAAGTGAAGGAGAAATAAAACCCTTTACAGACAAGCAAATGCTGAAGATACTGTCACCAGCAGGTATGACTTAAAGAGCTCCTGAAGGAAGCACTAAATATGGGAAGGCAAAACCAGTACCAGCCCCTGCCAAAACATATCAAATTGTAAAGACCATCAACACTATGAAGAAACTGAATCATCACATGGGCCAAATTAGCAGCTAGCACCATAATGACAGGCTCGAATTCACACATATCAATATTAATCTTAAATGCAAATGGGCTAAATACCCCAATTAAAAGACACAGATTGGCAAATTGGATAGAGTCAAGATCATTTGGTGTGCTGTATGCAGGAGACCCATCTCATGTGGAAAGACACAAGTAGCCTCAAAATAAAGGGATGGAGGAAAATTTTCCAAGCAAAAGGAAAGCAAAACACACAGGGGTGCATTCCTAGTCTCTGAAAAAAACAGCCTTTAAACAAACAAAGATTAAAAAAAGACAAAGAAGGGCACTACATAATGGTAAAGGGATCAATGCATCAAGAGCTAACTATCATAAATATATATGCACTCAATACAGGAGCACCCAGATTCATGAAGCAAGTTCATAGAGACCTACAAAGAGACTTAGACTCCCACACAATAAGAGTGGGAGAATTTAACACCCCACTGTCAATATTAGACAGATCAATGACAGAAAATCAGCAAGGATATTCAGGACTTGAACTCAGCTCTGCACCAAGGGGATCTAATAGACATCTACATAATTATCCACCCCAAATCAATAGAATATACATTCTTCTTAGCACCACATCACATTTATTCTAAAATTGAGCACATAATTGGAAGTAAAACACTCCTCAGCAAATGCAAAAGAACGGAAATCATAACAAACAGTCTCTCAGACCACAGTGCAATCAAATAAGAACTCAGGATTAAGAAACTCACTCAGTAATACACAACTACATGGAAACTGAACAACCTGCTCCTGAATGACTACTGGGTAAATAACAAAATCATGGCAGAAATAAATAAGTTTTTTGAAACCAGTGAGAAGAAAGACACAACTTACCACAATTTCTGGGACACAGCTAAAGCAGTGTTTAGAGGGAAATTTACAGTTCTGAATGCCTACAGGGGAAAGCAGGAAAGATCTAAAATTGACATCACAATTAAAAGAAGTAGAGAAGCAAGAGCAAATTCAAAACCTAACAGAAGACAAGGAATAGCTAAGATGAGAGCAGAACTGAAGGAGATAGAGACATGAAAAACCTTTCAAAAAATCAACGAATCCAGGGGCTGTTTTTTGGATAAGATTAACAAAATAGACCATTAGCCAGACTAATAAAGAAGAAAGAGAAGATAATCAAATAGACACAATAAAAAAATGATAAAGGGGATAAAACCACTGATTCCACAGAAATACAAACTATCATCAGAGAATACTATAAATATCTCTACACAAATAAATTAGAAAATCTACAAGAAATGGATAAATTCTTGGACACATACACCCTCCCAAGACTAAACCAGGAAGAAGTCGAATCCCTGAATAGAACAATAACAAGTTCTGAAATTGAGGCAGTAATTTATAGCCTACCAACCAAAAAAAACCCAGCACCAGCTGGATTCACAGCCGAATTCTACCAGAGGTACAAATGGGAACTGATACCATCCCTTCTGAAATTATTCCAAACAATGGAAAAACAGGGACTCCTCACTAACTCATTTTATGAGGCCAGCATGATCCCGATATGAAAACCTGGCAGAGATACAACAAAAAAAGAAAACTTCAGGCCAACATTCCTGATGAACACTGATAAAAAAATCCTCAATAAAATACTGCAAACCAAATCCAGCAGCACATCAAAAAGCTTATCCACCACAATCAAGTCAGTTTTATCCCTGGGATGCAAGGCTGCTTCAACATACACAAATCAATAAAGGTAATCTATCACATAAACAGAAACAATCACAAAAACCACATGATTATCACAATAGATGCAGAAAAGACCTCTGATAAAATCTGACACCTCTTCATGCTAAAGACTCTCAGTAAATTCGGTATTGATGAAACATATCTCAAAATAATAAGAGCTATTTATGACAAACCCACAGCCAATATCATACTGAATGGGCAAAAACTGGAAGCATTCCCTTTGAAAACTGGTACAAGACAAGGATGGCCTCTCTCACTATTCCTATTTAACATAGTATTGGAAGTTCTGGCTAGGGCAATCAGGCAAGAGAAAGAAATAAAGCATATTCAAATAGGAAGAGAGGAAGTCAAATTGTCTCTCTTTGGAGATGACATGATTGTATATTTAGAAAATCCCATCATCTCAGCCTAAAGTCTCCTTAAGCTGATAAGCAACTTCAGCAAAGTCTCAGGATACAAAATCAATGTACAAAAATCACAAGCATTCTTATACACCAATAACAGACAAATAGAGAGCCAAATCATGAATGAACTCCCATTCACAATTGCTTCAAAGAGAATAAAATACCTAGGAATCCAACGTACAAGGGATGTGAAGGACCTCTTCAAGGAGAACTACAAACCATGCTCAATGAAATACAAGAGGACACAAGCAAACCGAAGAACGTTCCATGCTCATGGATAGGAAGAATCAGTATCGTGAAAATGGCCATATTGCCCAAGGTAATTTATAGATTCAATGCCATCCCCATCAAGCTACCAATGACTTTCTTCACAGAATTGGAAAAACCTACTTTAAAGTTCATATGGCACCAAAAAAGAGCCCACATCGCCAAGACAATCCTAAGTCAAAAGAACAAAGCTGGAGGGATCATGCTACCTGACTTCAAACTATACTACAAGGCTACTATAACCAAAACAGCATGGTACTGGTACCAAAACAGAGATACAGACCAACAGAACAGAACAGAGCCCTCAGAAATCATACCACTCATCCACCACCATCTGAGCTTTGAAAAACCTGACAGAAACAAGAAATGGGGAAAGGATTCCCAATTAAATAAATGGTGCTGGGAAAAGTGGCTAGCCGTAAGTAGAAAGCTGAAACTGGATCCCTTCCTTACACCCTGTACAAAAGTTAATTCAAGATGGATTAGAGACTTAAATGTTAGACCAAAAACCATAAAAACCCTAGGAGAAAACCTAGGTAATACCATTCAGGACATAGGCATGGGCAAGGACTTCATGTCTAAAACACCAAAAGCAATGGCAACAAAAGCCAAAATTGACAAATGGGATCTAATTAAACTAAAGAGCTTCTGCACAGCAAAAGAAACTACCATCAGAATGAACAGGCCACCTACAGAATGGGAGAAATTTTCTGCAATCTACTCATCTGACGAAGGGCTACTACCTAGAACCTACAAAGAACTCAAACAAATTTACAAGAAAAAACAAACAATCCCATCAAAAAGTGGGCAAAGGATATGAACAGACATTTCTCAAGACATTTATACACGCAACAGACACATGAAAAAATGCTCATCATCACTATCCATCAGAGAAATGCAAATCAAAACCACAATGAGATACCATCTCACACCAGTTAGAATGGCGGTCATTAAAAAGTCAGGAAATGACAGGTGCTGGAGAGGATGTGGAGAAATAGGAACACTTTCACACTATTGGTGGGACTGTAAACAAGTTCAACCATTGTGGAAGACAGTGTGGCGATTCCTCAAGGATGAAGAAGTAGAAATACCATTTGACCCAGCAATCCCATTACTGGGTACATACTCAAAGGATTATAAATCATGCTGCTATAAAGACACATACACACATATGTTTATTGCGGCACAATTCACAATAGCAAAGACTTGGAACCAACCCAAATATCCATCAATGACAGACTGGATTAAGAAAATGTGGCACATATACACCATGGGATACTATGCAACCATAAAAAAGGATGAGCTCATGTCCTTTGTAGGGACATGGATGCAACTGGAAACCATCATTCTCAGCAAAATATCACAAGAACAGAAAACCAAACACCGCATGTTCTCACTCATAGGTGGGAATTGAACAATGAGAACACTTGGACACAGGAAGGGGAACATCACACACCGGGGCCTTTTGTGGAGGGGGGGGGAAGAGGGGAGGGATAGCATTAGGAGATATACCTAATGTAAATGACGAGTTAATGGGTGCAGCACACCAACATGGCACATGTATACATATGTAACAAACCTGCATTTTGTGCACATGTACCCTAGAACATAAAGTATAATAATAATAAAAAAAAAAAAGACCAAGATCATTTATATGACCTATAAAACTTTGATCATGCTGATTGTTTCCTGCAACCTCTCTAAGCTCATTGCCATTCTTCTCTTTTCTTTCCTTAGCCATGCTGGTCTTCAGTTTATCCAAATGGCCAATATTCCTCCAGCTCAAGCCTTTGTTCATGCTGTTCCCTCTTTCCGGCAGGCCTCCCTCACTCCGATTCCTACCCTCTCTTCTTCATCTGGCTAACTCAAATGCATCCTTCAGAATGACCCAAGGAAGGACTTCCTTGAATCTCCCCCAGGCTAGATGAGGACTCGCTGTCATAAATTCTCATAACACTTAGCATTTTTCCTTGTAACTTATTCAGATTTTCCATTTATATTTATTTTTCTGGTTGTTTCATTAATGTGTCTCTACTACACTAGATAGAATGCCCTAAGAGACTTTTCTTTCCTCACCATTGATAATCCACTGCCTGGTGCAGAGTCGATCCTCAATAAATATTTTGCAAATGAAAAATAAAGTCAATTCAGCTCATCCGGCCACTGCACTCCAGCCTGGGTGACAGTGGCTCATGCCTGTAATCCTAGCACTTTGGAAAGCTGAGTTGGGTGGGCTGTCTGAGCTCAGGAATTCAAGACTACCCTGAGCAACATGGTGAAACCTTGTCTCCACTAAAATACAAAAAATTACCCCAGTGTGTTGGCAGGTGCCTATAGTCCCAATTACTCCAAAGGCTGAGGTATGAGAATCGCTTGAACCCAAGAGTCGGAGGTTGCAGTGAGTCGAGATCGCACCACTGCACCCCAGCCTGGACAACAGAGTGACAGACTGTCTCAAAAACAAACAAACATTTTTCTCTACAACTGTTGCCTTCTGAATGTCTCTTGAATCCACATACTTTCCTCCATCTGTACTGTTACTGACCAAGTCCAGGTACCCTGCATCTCTCATCTCCATTTACAGAAGAGCCTCCAGATTTTCTCCCTGTGTCTCCTCCCAATCTTCCCACACCTTTATTCTCTACAAGCAGGACTCTATTTTCACCATGCAAATCTGTCTTCTCATTGCTCTTGAAACCAAATTCTTAATATGCATATGAGGCCCTTGCTATGTGGCCTTGGTCTGGTTCACAGTGTCTTCTCCCACAGCATCCTCCCTCACCCCACCCCCTCCAGCTTCTGGAAAGCACTTAAATATTCTTTCAGTGGGAGCACAAATGGGGACAATATGGGGCATAGGAGATAAAAACGGATACAATTATGGGGAATTGAGACTCAGTCAGATCAGGTGGATCTCATAGATCTTGTAAAGGCTGCCTATCTCTGCTCTAACAGCACAAGATGTGTTGGCCTTTGAGAGGGAGACAGACATCATCCAGAGCAGACAAAATCCCTGCCCTCAGGGAGCTTATGTTCTAGTGGAGAAGACAGACAACAAATGAGTAAATGGACTTATAAAGTCAAATATCAATGAGTGCTGATTAGACAATAAAACAGGGAAATGTGACAGAGAGTAACCAGCCAGATGGGGTAGGATAGGGGTCAGGATCAGACAGGGTGGTCAGGAAGAGAACCCAAGGAGGTCATGTTTCAGCTTGGACATAGGTGATAGTAACAAGTCACAGGACAGTATTCCTGGCAGTGGAAACTGCCAGTGCAAAGGCCTGGGCCAAAACAAGCAAAGAGCTTAGAATGTTCTGGGAACAGGAAAAAAAAGGTCAATGTGGCATTGCCAGTCATTTGACCCAGAGCAACTCCATCTTGAATGGGGACTAGGTAAAATGAGGCTGAGACCTCCTGGGCTGCATTCCCAGATGGTTTAGGTATTCTTAGTCACAGGATGAGACAGGAGGTCGGTACACGATACAGGTAATAAATACTTTACTAATAAAATAGGTTGAAGTAAAGAAGCTGCCCAAAATCCACTGAAACCAAGACGGCGATGAGAGTGACCTCTAGTTGTCCTCACTACTACACTCCCACCAGTGCCATAGCAGTTTACAAATGTCAACCCTAGTGTAGCATATAATCAAGAAATAACCATAAACTTGGGCAACCAGCACCCATCGGGGCTGCTCTACGGAGTACCCATTCTTCATTCCTTTACTTTCCTAATAAACTTGCTTTCACTTTAGTCTATGGACTGGCCCTGGAATTCTTTCTTGTGTGAGATCCGAGAACCCTCTCTTGGGGTCTGGATCAGGACCCCTTTCCAATAACAGCTTCAGCACCATGAGAGAGAGGGACCAGAGTGACGAGATCAGAGACTGTCAAAGACGAGGTCAGAGGTCCAGTAAGGAACTTGGGTTCAGTCTCAACAAAATGGGAGGCCATTAAAGGATGGTAAGCTAAAAAGTGACATGGTAATAATTTTTAAAAGGTCATTCTGGTTGCAGAGAAAAAGCAAAACTGCAGTCCCCTAGTGTCAGATCTTTCAGCTCATTAATTCATCAGAAGATTAAAGACCCCACTGTGTGCTACACTTCTAGGTGCTGGGGAGATTCAAAAACAAAGCGAACATATTAAAACCATTCTCATGTACTTTCAATAAATATTGGCTACCTTCTATTGGCTGGGCACTGGAACAGAGGTAAACAAGATAAGAGGTATGATCTGTTGGAACAGTACTAATTCAACTGTTAATCACTGGCTGTAAAATGAATCGCAAGCAATAAATGGCATTTAGGAAACTCACTAGGGTGACTGCAATTTACAACCTCATCTTCTGATGCAAGCCAAAGTAAATTACAGGAAGATTAAAGAGTTTAAAAAACAAAACAAAACAAAACAAAAACCTAGAAGAAAAAATGGCTAAGCATTGACTAACTATAAAATAGGAGAAATAGAAAGCAATCAGGTTGCAATCGATTTCATTACATCAAAAATCTTGAAGTGTAAAATTGGAAAAGATCCCAGGAAATACATTTAACAAGAGGAATTATTCCTGTGATTGGAATCATCTTCCTTGAACATAATGTGGTAAGAGGCAGCAGGAACATTATATATGTTACATTCTAGTGATTTCCTTTAAGTTTCAAAGTTGTCAACTGTTTTATTTGATCTCAGAATTGTGTTTTCAAAAGAAAAAAAAGCTTTGCCATTATCACACTTCTTATAAAGATGAAGAGAAAAATGAATCAAAAACTTCTATAGTTTAGGTACTGGTAACTACATTAAATATAGGAACAGCACTTAGGGGAAACTGATTTGTTTCTAATGGTGATAAAGATAATAAAAAGCACACTGACTGTAAAGCTCATTGCTTCACATATACACTTCCTAATTCTTACTACACTAACTCAGAGCTATGATTCTGAGTTCCATTTTGCTCTGAGCACCAACTGCTCAGAACTCCATCTTTCTCAGAGCTCCAATCACTCCAAACTCCTTCTTGCTCTGAGCATCCTCTGCGCAGAGCTCCATGTGCTTGGAGCTCCATCTTGCTGAGATCTCCAATCACTTCCAGCTCCATTGTGCTCTGAGCCCCATCTGCTTGAAGCTCCATCGTACTGTGAGCAGCATGTTCTCTCAGCTCCATCTGGCTCTGAGCACCATCTGCTCTGAGTCCATCTGAAACCAAGCAACATTTGCTCCAAGTTCCAACTCGCTTAGAGCTCCTTCTTGCTCAGAACTTCATCTGCTCCAAGCTCCATCTTGCTCAGAGAACCATCTGCTCTGAGCTCCATCTTGCTGAGTACTCCAATTGCTTTCAACTTCATTTTGCTCTAAGCGCCATCTGCTCAAACTCCATCTTACTGTGAGGAACATGTTTTCTAAGCTACATCTTGCTCAGAGGTGCATCTGCTCCAAGCCCCATTGTGCTCAAAGCTCCATTTATTCCGAGGTCGATCTTGCTTCTGAGCATCATCTGCTCAGAGCTCCAATCCTACAGAGCAATGTTTTTAACTTCCAATCACTCTGAGCTCCATGTTGCTCTGAGCACCGAGCACCATCTGCTCTGAGCTCCACTTTACACCGAGCAACATCTGCTCCAAGTTCCATCTTGCTTGGAGCTCTTATCGCTCTGAGATCCATCTTGCTCTGAGCACCAAATGCTCAGAGCTCCATTTTACTCTGAGCACCATCTACTCTGAGCTCCAGCTTGCTCAGAGCTGCATCTTCTCTGAGCTCCAGCTTGCTCAGAGCTCCATCTACTCTGAGCTCCATCTTGCTATGGCACAATCTGCTCAGAGCTCCATCTGCTCTGAGCTTCATCTTGCTCAAAGTTCTAATCACTCTGAACTCCATCTTGCTCTGAGCACCATCTGCTCTAAGCCCCATGTGTCAGAGTTCCATTTGCTCTAAGATCCTTCTTGCTCAGAGCTCCAATTACCCCAAGCTCCATCTTGCTCTGAGCACCATCTGCTCAAACCTTCTTCTTGCCTGGAGCTCCAGTCACTCTGAGCTCCATCTTGCTCTGAGCACCATCTGCTCGGAGCTCCATTTTGATTTGAGCTCCATCTTGCTCTGAGACCATACGCTTGGAGCTCCATCTTACTCTGAGCAACATCTGCTCTGCGCTTCATATTGCTCAGAGCTCCATCTTGCCTGAACCCCATCATGTTTCAAGCTCATCATGCTCAGAGTTTCCTCTTGCTTTGAGCACTATCTGCTCCACGGATGTTTACTGCAGCACTCTTCACAATAGGAAAGACATGGAACCAACCCATATGTGCATCAATGATAGAGTAGAAAAAGAAAATGTGCTAGATATCCACCACGGAATACTATGGAGCCATAAAAAAGTATAAGATCAAGTCCTCTGCAGGGATATGGATGAAGCTGGAAGCCATCATTCTCAGCAAACTAACACAGAAACAGAAAACCAAACACTGCATGTTCTCACTCATAAGTGGGAGCTGAACAATGAGAACACATTTTAATACTATTACAACCTCTGAAGATGGTCTCTATTTCTCTTAACAAAGGATATTTATACTTTGCAATTTTTCTCTCTAAAGGATTGTGGCTTCTCCTGTCTGTGCCAGTTTAGGGTACAGGTTGACCACCTCACCTTGAAATGACCCACTCCATGTCTGCACGTGGTTGGTCCCTCCTGTGAACTGTTTGTTCACAGCCTCTTATCACTTGTGGGTCATTTGAGAAGAGGTTTCTCAAATAGTGCTACACCAGGCGAATCACCAACTGAAAGAATTACCAAAACAATGTGTGGACCTGGTTATTTCAAAGAATAAATAGGAGTCGGTTGAAGGTGATAAAGTCAGTAATACCTTAAGATGATAAGATGTAACATCTTAGATGACCAAGACTAATCCTGTGGGTCCCAAGAACATGTAACAATATGGAGTATGCCAGCAAAAAGCTCACCCACCAGACAACAGCAAATGACGCCCTGGCTCAAAGGTTAAATGTCCTCTCTCCATGTGTGAAAGCACATGACCAGTAGGAGGCAAAAACAACAGGGAGACAAAGGCTTTGCTGCATATCTGTGGACTTCAGTCTCCAATGAGACACTCAGAGCCTACATCTCCTCTGTTACCACTGCTGCTTTTATTTTACAGAACATTTCCATATATGTTTCATTCTGTTCTCTGAATTCTGTGCTTCATTTTTCTCTCAGTCTAGTTATGAATCAACATCACACTTTCGATTTCCAAGTATTTAAAATACATGAAAAGTTATTTTTGATATTCAGATTTTTATGGATATTTTTGTTTATTCTTCTTTGCAATCAGTTTTATCTCTATGCACAGTCAGATAGTAGCTACATAGAAGTCAAGCTCAATTTATCAAATGATTAAAGAATCACTGACCTCTTCATACTGTTACACATAATTTTCTAAAATTGTGGTCTTATTATATCTTCTCTGTACAAATCCATTTCATATTTTATACATTTTTACAGCAATTCTGATTTTGTGAAATTTTAAAAATATACCATGCTGTAGAATCCTGACAGTGTCTTTTCACATACACGATCATGAACACATGGCATTCTCATTAACTCTGTGAATGTGCTTAACAGTATTACAGGATTTGCAAATGCTGAATCTCACTTGCACTCCTGCCATAAAGGATATCTGGTCATGACATACTAATGTGTTGACACAATGGCTTCTAATATTTATAACTTTTACTTTTATACCCACATGTCCTATTTGTCTGTAGTATTCTCTGTGTCTCAGTCCAGATAATGATCTTAAGTAGCCCTCCAAAATTTTGGGGGGGACGTTTAACCACTTTATAACTCTTACACAGTTTAAGTGACATTTGTTTACTAAGTTTTTTTGTCTTGTTTTGTTTTGTTCTGTTTGTTTTTTGTTTTGTTATGTTATGTTTTTTAGATAGAATTTCACTCTGTCCCCCAGGCTGGAGTGCAATGGCGTGATCATGGCTCATTGCAACCTCTGCCTCCCAGGTTGAAGCTATTCTCCTGCCTCAGTCTCCTGAGTAGCTGGTAAGACAGCTGCGCACCACCACATCCGGCTAATTTTTGTATTTTTAGTAGAGAGGGGTTTCACCATGTTAACCAGGCTGGTCTCAAACTCCTGACCTCAGGTGATCTGCCCGCTTTGGCCTCCCAAAGTGCTGGGATTACACATGTGAGCCGCCACGCCTGGCCTACTGAACTTTTTTATACTGGAACTTACTTGTTTATAAGAGCTCTCTTCTGTTAAATGTATTTGTTATCTCTATTATTTCACTAAAATTTACCCCTATTGAGAAAGAGATTCTAAATCGATGAACCACCTTACTGGTACTATGTTCATAATACTGTTAATCACAGTAAAAGTAGGTATTCTTTTAGAAAATCAAGGTTGAAAGATCAAAAACAAAAAAAAGAAAAAGAAAAAGAAAAACACACACACAGGAAAACAAAATAAAACTTACATTGTCCCTCTCCATCCATTAGTGGCATAAACACAGAAAGATAACCAAATGGACCAAATGAAGGAGGCAGAAAATCAGACAAAAATTATATACAGTAAACACATTTTTCAGAAACACACCAAAGGTACTCAGGTTGAGAAACCTGGATATTCATGTGCAAAGGACTGAAGAACCTTATGTTGCACAATACACAAATATCGACACATAATAAAATGAACACTTAAGTCTAATCTTGAAATTAAAACAGCTCCCAGGTAAAAAACACAGGGTGTCTATTTTGGGGAAACTTGAATCTGTACACACCAGTTGCAAAAAGAAAAAATTAGGGAGAATATACACATACACAATACAATGGCTTCACCATGTCTTTTTATTTCCCAATGGGACACAGAAATCACTGGCAACAAAAGCAAATATAAGTATGATAGACAAAGGACAACTTTAAAATTTCTAAACAAGAAGAAAACAATGAACCAAAAGGAAAGGCATCCTAAAGATTGGGATAAAATTATAGAAAATTATGTATGTCAAAGGAATCATTATCTAACACACACAAGAAACTAAAGGTACTAAGTGGGCAAAAAGATGAAACAACTAAAACCTATATTGATCCAAACAATCTGCTACTGGCAGAAAAAGAGCCTACCCAATGGACAGAATGACGGAGTCCCCTGTGCCACCCAAATGTATATACACAGTGAACACAGTTTTCAAACGAACACAAAATGACACAATGGGAAAAGAAAAGTCAGCTCAATAAACGATTTTGAGGAAACTGGATAACCACTTGAAAAACAGTGAAATAGGACAGAATGCATGTAAATTACACTGAAGACTTAAACTCAGTTTTGAAACCACTTACTTCCCTTAGGAAACATAGGGTGAGCATATATTTTAGAAGACTAATCTATGCACACAATTTGCAAAATGTAAAATATAAAAAGAAAAAGAAAAGAAAAATTAGAAGGAAAAAACCCATAGACAATGCCATGGCTTGCAACCTTTTTCACTGTTTTTAATTGTACACAAAAGCCACCACTAATATATAAACATGTGGGACTACAGAAAACATTGGATCTTATGTAGGGAAAAGAAAACAATGAACCAGAAGAGAAGGCACCTCAAAGACTGAAAGAAAATTATGGAAAATCCTGTCTTTGAAAGGGGTTCTTACAAAATATGTGCAAGAAACTAACACTATGATGTGGGAGAAAACAAAAACAGAAACAAAAACAAATACCCAAGCTAAGTCTGGGCCAAGGACCTGAACAGACATGTCTGAAAAGTAGATGAGCAATTCACTCATAGGTAAAAGAAAAAGTTTCCCAACAGCTCTAATCCTCACGAGAATGTCAAGGGAAACCACAGTGAGATACCACTTCCATACACATAGAATGAATGTTACTGAAAACAAAAATACAAGTTTGAAAAGGAAACAACTGGTATAGACTTGCAGAAGGGGAAACTCTTCTCCTACACTCTTGGTGGGAATATCAATTGGTACACACTCTAGCAAAAATAGCTAGAAGTTCCTCAAACAAAGTAAAAACTCCATTTCATCTAGCCTTCCCACCACCGGCTGTACATTTACAGTCAATGAAATTCCTAAGTGGAAGAGATACCTCCCTTGCCCTGTGTACTGTAGTACTCACAATAGCCAAGATAGGAAATATGCCTACCCGTTCATTCACTGATGAAGGGATGAGGAAACTGCAACATGCATCCAGAACGGAGTATTCTTCAACCATAGAAATGGGTGACATCTAGTCATTTGCAGCCATGTGGAAAAACCTGAGGGACATTATGTTAAATGAAATGAGCCAGGCAGAGAAAGACATATACTGCATAATCTCGCCTATGTGGAATCTAAAACACCTGACCTCATAGAAGTAGAAAGTTCAACAGTGGTTACCAGAGGCAGGGGAGAAGAGGGGCCTGGGTAGGAATTGGTAATGGTTACCAAGTTACACTTAGAAAACTGAACTCAATCCTACCCTTCTCTTCTATAGCAGGGTGATTAAGGTTAATATTGTAGTGAATTTTCCAAATAGCTGGAAAGGATTCTGAATATCCTCTCCACAGACAAATAAAATACCTAGAGGACTTCACAGATGCAAAATATTGTGATTTCATCAATATGCTAGGGGTACCTATATCAAAATGGCCCCTGCATCCTCTAGTTATATACATATACTTTAGGGCAATTTCTTTAAAAAAATAAATAAATAAATAAAGGATGCCAACAATGCTAAAATTAACATGGAACCATGAAATGCCCTAAATTTCAAAAGCATTTCTAGAAATAGAAAGTATGTGGGACGCATCACTGTCTTCCATTTGAAATTATATTGAAAAGCTAGTTATCTAAACAACAGATGACTGGCATTAACCAAGACACCCAGGCCAACAGACAGAATGAGGGAGCTCAATCACAAACCCAAACTCCTTGGTAGTATACGCATTTTGTAAAAGAACACCAAAAGACACAATGAAGAAGGGGGAATCTGTTTAATAAATTATTTTAAAAATTGGATATCCCCATATAAAATGACAAAATAGAATCCCTATTGTGTAAAAGGCACAACAATCAACTCAAAATGAATTAGAGACTAATACACAAAACTTGAAACCATCAAGCTCCCTCAAAGAGAAGACATACAGTGTGGGTATATTTAGGTCAATGTGGATCTGTGTTCACACTGTGCCAAAACCAAACAAACAATACAGGGGGAAAACTCATGGGTGATGGATTAGTTCGGACATGATTTTATTTTTCTTCATCAGTCACCTACGTCACAGGGAACCAAGAAAACAGACACACATGGGAATGCATCCCATTCTAGAGTTTGTGCCCAAGCAGATTAAAAAAAAAAAAAACTATGAAAAAAATTAAAAAGTCATCCTGAAGTTTGCAAGAAAGGTTTCGGCAAACATACATCTGACAAAAGGTTGTCTTCAAAATGTCTAAGCCACTAACACTACTTACTAGCAAAAACACAAATGAGAAACTAATAACCAAACAAAATGGGTCAAAAGAACATGAACAGACATTTCTGCAAAGAAGACATAACATTGAAAACAAGTTTAAGAACTTGGATAGCATCACAAATCATGAGAAAGATCAAAACAACACATACATCATCTCACTATAATTCAAATGGATGTTATCAAAGTTATAACATACATTAAAACAGACACAAATGTGGGTGTAAATTTCCAGAGAGCAACTCGTTTGGTAAGAACGTTAATTAGTATACAAACTACAGAAACCAGTGAGAGGTTCCTCCAAAAATTAAACCTACAACTACCACTTCATCTGACAATTCTACCATTAAGTATACTTTCAGGGCAAAAGAAATCAGTCCATGCAAGAGATATTTGCCATCCTATGTGGACTGCAGCACTACTGACAACTGCCAAGATACAGAATAAACTTACCTGTCCAGCCACAGATGAAGGGATAATGTAACTGTGATAGATGTACACAAATAGAATAGTCTTCAGCCAGAAAAACAGAATGAAATGTCATCATTTGGAGCCATACTGTTGAATCTGGAGGACATTATGGTAAATGACCTAAACCAGGCAGAGAAAGAAAAACACTGCCACATCTCACTCATGTAGAATCCAAAATAAAAGGCTTTATTGCATAAATCTAGAGAGCACAATACTGGTTACCAGAGGTTGGAGGGAAGAGGGGGGATGGGCAGGGATCAGAAATAGGTACAAAGTTACACTTAGATGAGAGGCATGAATTGTTCCTCTCTATTCCACAGCACAGTGACTAGAGTAAATTAACACTTCATCACACCTTTTTCACAAAATCTGGAAAAGATTTCCCATATTTTCACCATAAAGAAATTAACAACTGTTTGTGATAATAGAGAGTCTTGTAAATGCAAAATTCCAAATGTTTCCATCACAAAGAAATTAACAACAGTTTGTGATAACAGAGATTCTAAATATCCTGATTTTAACATTTCTCTGTATCTGCATTAACCAAAATGCCCCGCTCTAACTTCCCCCATTGTATGCCATTACTGTATGGACAACCTTTTAAAAAATATGTAAACATGCAATGCTAAAGTTCATGTGGACCACAAAACACCCTGAATTTCCAAAGCAACGCTGAGAAATACAAACTACACCGGTTGTGTCACACTTCCTGATTTTACATTCCATTGAAAAGTTAGGGACCCTCTTCCACACAGACCAGTGGAATAGATTAGAGAACCCAGACGTAAACCCGCACCCCTAACACCATCTGATCTTCAACAAAATCCACAAAACTAAGCTTTGAAGAAAGGATTCCCTCCTCTCAGTAGATGGTGCTGGGATAAATGGCTAGCCAGTTGCAGAAGAAAGGCAGTGGGCCCCTGTGTCTCACTGTGTACCGAAACTAACTCAAGATGAATGAAAGATGTAATGCAAGACTGCAAACTATGAAAAGCCTGCAGGAGAACCTAGGAAATACCCTTCTTGACAGAGGATTTGGCACAGCACGGATATGCCTATGTCCCTGCTTTGTGTATCAGTCTCTAATTAATTTTGAGTTGGTTCTTGTGCCTTTTACACAATAGGGATTCTATTTTATTATTTTATATAGGGATATCCAATTTTTAAAACAATTTATTAAGCAGATTCCCCCTTCTTCGTTGTGTCTTTTGGTGTTCTTTTACAAAATGTGTAAAAAGCAAGTGCAACTAAAACAATTATTGACAAGTGGGGCCTAATGTACAAAAGGGCTGCTGTACAGCAGAAGAAATTACCAACAGAGTAAACGGACAGCCTACGCAGTGGCAGAAAATGTTTCCACGTATGCATCTGATGAAGTCTAATATCCAGGATCTACCTCAAAGACCTTAAGCAAATAAATCAGCAAAACAAAGACTCAATGAAGGAAGGGCAAGGGGCATGAAAACAAGCATCTCAGAAGAAGGTTTACAGCAACCAACAGACAGGACAACATTTCTCTACCTCAGTAATCATCAGAGAAATGTAAAGCAAAAAACCCATGAGATAGTATTTCACACTGGTCAGAATGACGATTGTGACACAGTCCACAAGAATAAATGGCAGTGAAGCACAGGAGGAAAGGGATGCTGGTCGGCTGTTGGTGGAAATGAAAACTAGTTTGGACACCATGGAGAGCAATGTGGGGATTTCTCAAATAACTTTATTGACATCACTAATCCTCACAAAAATGTCCATGAAAACCACACTATGATTCCGTCTCATTCCACTCAGAATGAATACTACCCAAAACAAACAAAACACAGATTTTTGGAAAGTGACATCCAGTATAGACTTATAGAATGGTAACCTCTTAAACACTATTGGTGGGGATGTAAATTAGTATACACACTCTGAAAAACAGCTAGAGATTCCTGAACAAATTCACAGTACATCTACCACGTCAGCTAGCAGCCACACCAGTGGTTCCACATTTAAAGCAGTTGAAATCCTAGGTTGAAGAGAGCTATCTGCCTTCCCAGGGGTACTAAAGCACTTGTAACTGTGGCCAAGGTACAGAACCAACCTACCTGTGCATACGGAGCTGCAGGGATGAGGAAACTGCTGTATAGATACACCACAGAATATGTTTCAGCCACAAAGCTTTGGAAAATCCTGCCATCTGCAGCCACATGACGAAACCTGGAGAACATCCAATGAATGAGCCTGGTCGAGAAAGACTGATGCCATGTTATCTCAGGGATGTAGACTGAAAAGAACTTTACATCCTAGAAGTAACAAGTTCAATAGGGGTCACCAGAGTCTGCAGGGGAGGTAGAGGTGGTCTGGGAAGGAATCAGTGATGGGTACAAAGTCACTCTCAGATGAGAGTGATCAAATCTGGTCTTCTATTCCATAGCAGGGTGATTAGCCTTAACACAAATGTGTCATATGTTTCAAAGTAGCTAGAAGGAAAGATTCTGAATGTTGTTACCACTCAAAAAATAAAAACTATATGAGGTGAAGAGATGCTAAATAACCCGATTTTATCATTACTCAACATATACATGTATCAAAATCTTCCTTGTACCCTCTGATCATATACATTTAGTATATGGCAAATAGTGTTTTAAGAAATAGAAATAATGCCACAATGTATGTGAAAATGTGAAACATGCTGAATTTCCAAAGCTATCCTGAGAAATACAAACCATATGGGATGCATCACATTCTCTGAGTTCTAATTATTAGAAAATCCCTGGTTAACCAACCCATATGTTACTAGCATACACAGAGAAACACAGACCAGTGAGAAAAATGAGGATGCTCAAGAATCAACACAAAATTCTACAGAGTGAACACATGTTTCAAAACACCAGCAAAATGACACAATGGGGAAGGTTTCCAAAACTAGATATCCATATGGAATACAATACAGGACTCTTATGGTACTAGATACACAATAATCAACTCAAAAGGATTAAAGATTATACACCAAACTTGCAACCATAAGGCTCCTATAAAGACAACCTCTGGTGTGTGTATATTTAGGGCAACTTGGATGTATGCTCATGGTTTTCAAAAAGTAACAAAAATACAAGGAAAAAAATCATTGACAATGGACTGCTTTGGTAGCAATTTTGTTTTTTCCTGATTAGTAACCAACAGCACAGCTAACCAAGAAATTCTACACGTGTGGGACCATGTCACTGAAGAGTTTGTGCCCAACAAAGAAAACAATGAACAAAATGAAAAAGCATACTGAAAATTATAAGAAAAGTTTGGGCAAACATACAGTGGATAAGGGGTTGTTTTTGAAAATGTACAAGCTAGTAACACTGCCAGCTGGCAAAAAAAACAAAACAACAGAAAAAAACACAGATCAAAATTGGGCAAATGACCTGAGTAGATATTTCTGCAAAGAACACAGGAAACTGACCCAATGTTTACAAAAATGGGGTTAACATTACTACTCATGAGAAAAATGTAGATCAAAACCACACTCAGAATTTATCTCACTCCAACTAGAATGAACATTACAAAAAAATTAAAGTATTTAAAAAGACAATTCCTAGGCTGGGCGCAGTGGCTCATGCCTATAATCCTAGCACTTTGGGAGGCTGAGGCGGGTGGATCACGCGGGCAGGAGATCAAGACCATCCTGGCTCACACAGTGAAACCCCATCTTTACTAAAAATACAAAAAATTACCCTGGCGTGGTAGCGGCTGCCTGTAGTCCCAGCTACTCGGGAGGCTGAGGCAGGAAAATGGCATGAACCCGGGAGGTGGGGCTTGCACTGAGCCAAAATCGGCCACTCCACTCCAGCCTGGGTGACAGAGCTAGACTCTGTCTCAGAGGAAAAAAAAAAAAAAAAAAAAATCCTGGTATGAATTTCCAGAAAGGGGAACTGTTTGTGGAAACGTAAATTATTATTAACGCTATAAAAAACAGTTGAGGGGTCCTGCAAATAGGAAAAAAAAGAAACACCAAACCATCTAGCAGTCCCACTACTGGGTATCATTCAACCCACCTGTTCATCCACAGATACAGAGATCAAGAAACTCTCATATACATACACTAGGGAATATTCTTCAGCCATCAAAACAATGAAACACTGTCACTTAGAGCAAGCAGATGAACCTGGAAAACATTATGCTAAATGTAATGAGCTAGGCGTAGAAAGACAAACACTGCATGATACCACTCACGTGAAATCTTAAGATGTTTATCTTAAAGAAGTAGAAAGCACAATATTGATTACCACAGTCTGGGAGCTAGAGGGGGAATGGGGAAGGATTGGTTATGGAAACAAAGTTATCTTAACATTAAAGGAATACATCTGAATGTTCTCCTCAGCCCCGGTGACTGGAGTTAACAATATTATATTTTTCTAAAGAGCAAGAAGGGATAATTTTGAATGTTCTCTCCACACAAAAATATAACCTGTGTGAGGGAATAGAGCTCCCAAGTACCCTGATTTGATCATTACCCCATCTATATGTATGAAAATGTACCCCTAATTATAGACCTTTGTATTGTGAAATAAAGTTAACAGCAATAAATACATATTGCTAAAAATCACAGAGAGCCACAAAGGCAATGAATATTTAAAGGAACCCTCAGAAATACAATCAAAGTGAGAACCCACAATCCTCAATATCAAATTACACTGCCAAGTTGTAGTCATGCAGCAGAAATATGGTACTTGCATAAATAAAAATACCTAGAACTGTGGAAAAAAACAGGGAGAGCAAAAACATGATCAACACAAATATGGACATAGTCAACTGACTTTCATAAAGAACACCACAATGTGGAAGGCAGAGTCTGCTCAATGAATACATTTGAGAAAAATGATATCCGGATGCAGAAGCAAGAAATAGGACCCTTATTTTACATGACCTATGAAAAACCAAACCCCCTCCCCCAAACTGAAGGCCAAAGACCATAAACCACAAAAAGTTTTTAAAACACAGGATGAACATGTATTTTTGGTTACTTGAATCTCTGCTCATCTTTGCAAAGAGGAAAACAAACACCTTTGAAGAAAAACCTCACTGACAACTAAATGCTTTGTCACTGATATATATTTTCTTATATGGGTGACCAAAATTACATGCATGAAATGCAAAAACAAACATATGGGACTATACCAACCTGAAAAGTCTCTGCATCTCAAAACAAATTACTTTACAAATAATAAAAGCATCCTATAGATTAGCCAAAAATTTCAGGCAATCTTGTAATTCACGAGTTGTCATCTAATGTGTACACAGAAAACACTATAAAGCAGCAAAAGAATCCAATCAACTATTTCGCCAAGAACCTGAACAGACAATTCTGTACAGTCATAAAAAAGAACAACAGATACGATATAAGATCCTCAAAATTAACTATTCATCAGAAAACTGTAATTCAAAACCACATGCACATAATCTCACACTTATTGAATATTCCTAAAAAAAACTTTTAAAAATAGGAGGGGCAGGGAGCTGTGGCTCAGGCCTGTAATCCCAGTATTTTGGGAGGCTAAGGCGGGTGGATCACCTGAGGTCAGGAGGTTGAGACCAGCCTGCCCAATGTCGTGAGACCCCGACTCTACTGAAAATACAAAAATTAGCTGGGTGTGGTGGCTGGTGCCCAGAGTCCCAGCTACTCTGGAGGCTGAGCCAGGAGAATTGCTTGAACCCAGGAGACAACGGTTTCAGTGAGCCGCGATCACGCCACTGCACCCCAGCATGGGCAACAGAGCAAGACTGTGTCTCAGAAAACAAAACAAACGAAAAGAAAAACATAGGAATGCGAGTGTGGTTTTCGAGAAAGGGGAACTCATACACTGTAGGTGGAACTGAAAATTAGGATACACACCATGGAAAACAGCGAAATAGCCGGACACTCCTCAAAGAATTGAAACTACACAATGTCCCCTGCTCTGGCCAGGTTTCTTGCTAAAGGTCTTGAGGCATCAAAAATAACCGTAGACCCCAGCTCAGAAGCCCATGGGGCTCGGAGAGACCCAGGACCCGCGCGTCACCGCCGGGGCTCTGGGCCAAGGGGCGGCAGGAGGGCGGACGCTGCCAAGGCCAGGACCCCACAACCGCCTCCATGCGGACGACTTGGGCCCAGATGCCCAGAATAAGTCAGGGCCCGAAAGCAGGGAGTGACCGGGAAAGAGCAGGGAGGTCCAGAGGGTTTCCAGTGGGGTCCATGCCCCGGACACTTACCGAGACTCGCCTCCCCCTCCACCGTCACGCCGAACCCACCACGGCTTCTCTGAAGCTCTCTCTGACCAGGCTGCTCCGCCGCCGCTGCCGAGGCCTCACAGGAAGTGTAGTCTCAGCTTCCGTAGGGGCGGCACATGCATGCCGGCAAGTGCACGCGGGCATATGCACGCTGGCAGCGTCCCTCCCGCCAGGTTGAAGCACCACCCCTCTTAAAGGGCCCGCGGCTCGGACGGGCCAGACGCAGTTTAGGGTTGTGGCACAGGCTGAGCCTCTGCCCAGCCACAGGGGTCGACGAAAGGCCCCAGTCTCTCATCCTCCCTGGCTCTAGGGCCCAAGATGTCACAGGAGCGCTCCCTGTGACCCCAGCCAAGAGATAGGCTCCCTTTGTTTGGTGAGCCCCCGGGACCTGCCCCTGCCCTCCTCTGAACTTCAGCTTCACCCTGCAAAGGAAGCGGCCTGGCCGAAGCTCTGGGGTCCCTCAAGCTCGGCACCTCGGTATCCAGGATCCCCTGCCCCTCTGCAGAGGGTGCCCAGAGAATCACAGAAAGCTGGGGGCTGGAGGGACAGTCCCCAGGGTAGCAGGGCCTCCCCGGCCACACTGTCCGCATCTGTCCTGTGGGAGCCCGGGGACCTCGCTAGGGCTGCCTGGGTCACCGGGCTTCCCAGGAGGCAGGCAGGGGCCCTGGGGTCCAGCGCTGTCCCCACCTCAACTCCATCCTGCATCAGCGCCTGCGAGGCGCCCTGTGGACTGGACCCAGGCTCGCCCATTCCCGGGGAGAGGGACCCGCATCGGTCTCTGTGACACCCACAGCAAGGGCGGTGCTGAACTCTCCTGGGGATCTGGGGGTGAGACGGGGGAATCCCGGCAACTTCTTGAAGCAAACTGAGTTAAGGAGGGACTCCTCCTGAACTATTTTGTGAAGCCAGTGTCAACCTGATATGAAAACCTAGCAAAGACACGCACACACACACACACCCCCCCACACACACAAAACCTACAGGCCAATATCCCTGATAAACATATACCCAAGATTCTCAACAAAATACTAGCAAACTTAGTGTAGCAGCGCATCCAAAAGTTAATTCATCATCACCCTGTAGATTTCTTTTCTGTAATCAAGGTTGTTTCAACATGTGAAAATCAAAAAATGTGATTTACCCCATAAACATAATTAAAAACACAACTCAATAGACGTGAAAAAAAGCTTTTGATAGCATTCAACATCCCTTTGTGTTAAAAAAAAAAAAACCCTCAATAAAGTAGGCATTAAAGGAACATATCTCACAATAATAAGAGCTATCTATGACAAACACACAGTTGACATTATACTGAATGGGCAAAAGCTGGAAGCAGTCCCCTTGAGAACTAGAACAAAAAATGATTCCCATTCTTACCACTCCTGTTGGATGTAGTACTGGAAGTTCTAGCCAGGGCAGTCAGGCAAGAGAAAGAAATGAAAGGCATCCAAATCGAAAAAGAGAAAGTCAAACTATTTCTCTTCACTGATGATGTAATTCTATACCCAGACCCCTAAAGACTCCACCAAAGGGCTTCTAGAAGTAATAACTTCATTAACATTTCAGAATAGAAATCAATATATGAAAATCGGTAGCATTTCTATACAGCAATGATGTTAGAGCTGAAAGCCCAATCAGGAATTCAATCTCATTAGCAGTAGCCACAAAAAGAATAAATCCCTAAGAATATATGTAACCAAGGAGGTGAAAGATCTCTACAAGGAGAACTACAAAACACTGCTGAAAGAAATCACAGACGGCAAACAAATGAAAAAGAAAAATTCCATGGCCATGGATTGGAAGAATCAAAATTATTAAAATAGTCATACTGCCCAAAGCAATCGAGAAATCTTATCCTACCAAACTACCCATGCTATTTTTCACGGAATTAGAAAACACTGTTCTAAAATGTGTATGGAACCAAAAAAGAACCCAAAGAGCCAAGGCAAACTTAAGTAAAAAGAGCCAAGCCGGGGTCATCATATTACCCAACTTCGAACTACACCGCAAGGTTACTGTATTAACCAAAACAACAGCTACCGGTGTAAAAACAGACACAGAGTCCAATGGACCAGAATGGGGAACACAGAAATAAAGCCACATACTCACCAATATCTAATCTTGGACGAAGTTTAAAAAAAAAAAAAAAAGCAATGGAGAATGACTCTTGAATCCCCCCTGTTGGCTTAGAATGTAAAGAGGCCTGGCATAATTTGTGCAGTTGTAGAAAAGTCAATGAACACTCAATTGGCCTTTTCCACTCCTGCAGTGATTTTAGGCAGCCTCAGGCCTCTATCAGAGCCAGCCTCCAGGTCTAACAGTCGTCCAGGTCACTGTCTGGGTTTAGCAGTTTAGATATAGAACTTCAGTAACCTGGTAGTACTGACTTCACAAAGACAGTTCCTGCAGGGTCAGCATAGGGCACATTTTGTTTTAGCTGGGAATATTGTATTGTCAATAACAGAACACAGGTTAGTTTCAGCAGAGACAGGAACAGATCCACTGCCCCAGCACTGCAGGGTCAGGGCTTCAACTCTGTCTCTTCTGCAAGTGGCTGCTTTCTTATTTCCTGGAAAATCAGCCCCTAGGAACCCATAGCCCTGGCCCAGTGCTATGGCTCCACCTTGAGCCTCCTGGTGTGGACTTCCAAAGTGGATGCACCCAGACCCACGTCCCAACCCCAATCCCTGGAAGAAGGGGCCTGGGAAGCAGGCAGGTGCCCCATTTGGAATTCGGACTTTCATTCAGAGTGTCTGGACAGGGGCACCCAGGAGAGCCTCAGTTCTGAATTTGTTTTGCTGTAAACACTCATGGGGGTTTTGACGTAAGGAGGAAGAGAAAGTTCTTAGACGCTGTGACCTTCAGTTATACGTCAGCTTGACTTGGCCACAGGGAGCCCAGTGTGGTCAGGCTTTACTCTCAGTGGTGTTTCTGGATGAGGTTAATGTTTAAATCAGCAGAGGGAATAAAGCAGTTTGCCCTTCCCAGCGTGGGGGCCTCACCCCATCAGGCTGAAGCCCACAGGGAACAAGAGGCCTGCCCTTCCCCAAACAGAGAGAATTCCTCCTGCCTGTGAGTCCTTGGAACAGAACCACACAGGGCTTTCCTGGGCCTCCAGCTGCCCCCTCATCCTGCAGATCTGGGGCTGGTCGGCATTGCGAATAACAAGTTCACTCCTTATAATAAATTTCCCTATGCATCTACACTCACATCCTGTTGGTTTTGTTTCTCTGGCGAACCCTGACTAATGCAGATGCCGTGCACCGCTGGAGAAGAAAGAGCTGCAGGCAGAAGATGCTGACCAGATCCACGTGCCCACATGCGCAATGCCACAGGCCTCTGACTGGACCGTTCATCCTGCCCTTAGAACAGGAACGCACACTGAGCTCCCCCTGTGCTCAGGGCCTGCATCTCATGGGATTATTATTAAATAACCATAAGAAGCTCACAACATCCACAAGACCATTTTCTATGAAGTCCCTCGACACTATGTAATGGTAAATAGATGGTTCCCTGGACTGATGGGCAGTGTGCTGTCTAGGACAGCAGTCTGGGACTAGTCATGTTGTCTGGGGTGATGGCCCTGGCACCTGTCTGTGGCTGACAGGATTGTGCCACCAGGCACTTTGGTCTTGTGAGACACTGCTTGTCCCAAGCCAGAGCAGCCTCTGGACATTCCTCAAGGAGCACCTCGAGATTCAAACAGGACCTATCCTCTTGCTTCCCCTTTCAAAGTTGCTGGACAGAATGCAGTGCCACTGTTTAGTGTGGGAAGTATGAGGATCAAAATATCAGAAAATTTATGTTTCACAACAACGGAGTTCTCCATCAGAAAAAGTGACAAAGGACACCCTTGCAAGTGTAGCTGTGACAGATTTGAAAATTCCTCCTCTGAGAGGCAGGTGCCTACCGTTGCAGAATCACTGCATGGAAAGCACCATGATCCCTCAGGCTCTTAGGATTCTGCCACCTGCAAGTTCCTATATCCCCTGCAAGGTGAAACAGGAATTCACTGAGCCTGATGACTGACATCATATGTTAACACCGGCACTAGACCTTGTGACCAACTGAAAAGGACTGAAAGCAAAAAACAACGCAAAAATTGTGTTTAAAGGCCTTTTTATATTCAGGTTGTTTTTTCCTTAGTTTCATTTTCTTTCATTTTAACTTTCACAAAATTCACTATTTATTATTCATCCACATACATATACCTTCTCCAGACTCAAGCTGGCAACCTGTGGAGACTCCGGGCATTCACAATACCAGGAAAACAGCAGCGCTCAGCAGAGCAGCTGGCTGTGAATGGAGCTGATGCTGTGGGAGTGCTGTGCTCACATGAGCCAATGGAAGATTCTATCATCTTGAGCATTCGCCTTGTGAACTGTGAAGTGCCTGGATCTGTGGGGACTGGGTTCTCACAGCCACCAGGTGAGTTAGGCCTAGAAGTCACCCTTGGTAAGAGGCAGAGTCCAGAGCAGGACCTGGGTAGATGCCAAAGGCAGCACTCCCTACTCCACACATGGGTTTCTCTCAAGTAAATCACCACCCAGGTGAGGTGCATACAGCATCTAGGGAGACGGAACACCGTGTTGTCCCCTCCTTCAGCCAGGAGGCCCCACACTGAGCGCCACTGTCTCCACTGTCTGATGCCACAGGAGAGACATTGCCTGCTGGGTAAGGAAGTAGAAACTGCAGATATTTTCCATCTTCTTGGAAATCACTCTTTGACACTTTTGCTTCATCTTCACTGAGTGCACACTGACTCTACCAGCAATAGTGTAAAAATAAACACAGCTTAAAGAAATAGGAGTATTCCTGGAACTTAAAAGCTTGACTTTCTCCAGTAAGTCAATTACCAGTGCCCACCGCAGGAAGAGCTCTGATGCTGGAGTTGACAGCACACTGGAAAACGGGAGGGGTGTCTGCATTTCTCGGGCCTCAAGTAATGAGAGGTTCTTCCAAGTACACTGACAGGGGTGTTTGTGGCCCTGTTTTAGAATTATTACTCTGAAGATCAGGGAATTTCAGTCAGTTGAACTCATGCCACAGCACCTGTGCTTTTCCAGTAGGGGAGGGATGGAGTCCAGTGCAGGAGTCCCCCATCACGGGGGAAAGCTCTGTGATGGGATGTCTGTGGAGGAATTAGAACCCAACAGCAGACGGGATAGGTGGGGAGTCTGTATATTTTTATTTTGATGCTTTCATGGAGTAAAGTTCCCAACCAAGTATCAGGCAGAGGGCAGGCCAGGCTATGGTGCTGTGCTGTGAGGCAGGAAGTCTAGGCAGGTCCTGTGTTCACTGTTTCACTTCCACAGACTGAAGCCCCTTGAGGGGACATCTGCACAGAGGCCGGCAAGTGACTTCAGGATGCTGACGATGACCTCAAGGTGAGAGCCAGACAAAATCCCCTCAACTCCGCTAACGAAGGGCCTCAATGGCCACGCGTGTGGTTTTCTCCTGCAAAGAACAAACCAGTTTGCAAACCATGCTTTTGAGGCTAGAAAAATGGCTGTATTCACCAGAGTGTCTGCTGAAGGCTGGGGCCCCTGAGAGTTGATTCAAATACTGTATTCTGGTAGAAAATATGGTAGCATATAAACCTGAAAAATGGCCTGGGGGTAATCTAATCAAACCTCTGCTGTGGTTATTTTATAACTGAGTGTATTGAAGGCTGGGGAACAAAGCCATCTGGTGCCAGCATCCTAGGTGCTCTCTCTCCTCCAGGGACTTGCCTGGGTTGGGGGCCTTTCCAGCAAAATTAGGCTGGAAAAATGAGATTCTAGTTGAACAAGGCCCACTGTTGCTTTAAGACAAAATGTCAAAGCTTTAAAAAACGTATCAACTTGCTCTTTTGGCCAAGAAATCAATAGATGTGCTTCCTTTCCACTGTGCAGGCACTGAGCTGACAGAGGAATAAGAGCTTGAATCATTTCCACGGCCTGAGTGACCACATGCTTCACTCGGAGCCCTGCTCCACAGCACACAATTCTGAATCACCCCAGCTAACGGCCATGCACAGCATGCTGATGCTCTGGTCAGGCTGAGGGGCGTGTGGCGTGGTGGCTAGGCTGTCTCAGAGAGCACCTCAGGCTGGGTGGACAAGGCTGACCCAGAAGAGGGCAACAGGCCTTTGACAGGGACTAGCTGGCTACAATCTGCCTCTTCTGCAGTTTGGGACAGTTAGGGTCATGGGTGAAAGTGTTTTTCCACATATAGTGGCCCAAAAGGAAAGGAAACTCATGCAAGTGTTCAGAATGTGTGCGGGTTTCTCAGGGGACGCTACTGCAGCGGCTGATGTTTAATCAAAGGAGCTCTGAAGGCTTGCCATAGAGATCTGTAGTTTTAATACCGAAGCCCCAAACATTCTGAGTTCCTCATGAAGACTGACTTAACATGAGCTATGCAGCCAGCTAAGGTATCCACTGAAGGAAATTGCCAGTGTTTCCTTCTCATTTTCCTCTGAGGTCATCTGAAAACAATCGCTTTGAGGACAGAGTTTGTGCAGCCCTGATGGTGGTGTGTTCCCAGCTCTGAGCATGCACTAAATATTTAATTCATTTGAATATAAATAAGTTAATGAACATGAATACATTAATAAATTAATTTGCATTTTAAAATTTCTATTGCAGTTTCAAACTCACGAATTTATCCAACTTCTTTCCACTGAGTTCTTATTAAACTGAAGTATTTCAGTCTTATGACTAGTACTTCTGACATAATAATAGTAATAACCAATATTTATTTAGAACTTTAGTTTACCAAGCACTCTACATTTTATTTTTACATTCGGTCTTTACAAACCCCCACGAGGCAGGCATTCTCCTTACACGCAGTGTTTATTGGTGACACCGAGGCTCAGGGGTTTAAATGGTTTCACTGCAAGCAATGTTATCTAGTAGGATGTTGCTTTCCTAGTTTTCCTAATACTCCCATGTTTAGATATGGGTGGCTGAGTGAGAGTATATGATCTCATGTGTATGTGTAGATGTAACCCACACTCATAGACGGAAAGTTCTGCAGGTTGAGAAGTGAAGCCCTTTACTGAACAACCACCAACAACATTCTAGGACCCCCACACCCTTGGTTCTGCAGGCTACACCCCTCCCATCTGCTTAGAACCAGAAAGAAAACTCTGCGGTTACTTTTGCCTTTGGCAATGACACGCGGTTCTCTTCCACATTCTCCTGGGGACTTGGGTCAATGTTCTCCCACGCAAATGTTAGCTAGGCCCAGGGTTATTGTTTTCCCTACCCCTGCAGATTGATCACGGCACACAGCTGCCCCACACTGGATTTCAGTCACCCCCATCAGCATCCCATGTGCTGCTTGTGCCTCTGGCCAGCTTCTTGCATGGTCCTGACACGGTGCTGTCACTCTCACATTATCTGCACACATTGTTTACCTATAGCTGGACACATTGTTCATAGGAGCCCAGCTGGAAAAGCAAAATATTCGAAGACTGTGCTGATAAGCTACTTCTTCCCTGCATCCTGGGCTGGTGAGAAGCTAGAGAGGAGTGAATGCTCTGCCTGTGAAGAGACCGCACTGCAGAGAGGAGGAGGCAGAGATGCAGTCATCACAGCCCCAAGACCCTGCCTGGACCTGGTTTTGCAGGTCAAGGGAAGAGTTTTGCACAAATTCTCACTGGGAGCATTGTCAGGGCTGCAGTGCATCACTCTTTTTTGACCTGCGTCCTTTTAATGTTAGCTATGATGTCGAAAAAGATGAAATTGAAGTTGCCAACATTGGGTGGAAGGCAAAAACCAGAGGAGTTTCTACCCAGGGAGAGTTCCTCGGCAGGGCCCCTGCACCTGGTGGCCTGGAGTTGGGGAGGCCTCTGAAGCAACTCAGGTGATGGAATTCTGGGGTTTTTTCCATTATATTATTTTCCTATTCTGGCATCTTTGAAAAAAAGCCTCAGTCTCATGGTGTATGGGTCTTCTGATTGCTTTTGTCTTGATTTTATTCTGACTGAGGGACAATGGCAACTGTGGGCTCCTCATCCAGGATGAAGAGGGCCCATCCGTGGCCTGGGTCCATCCATGCTGTTCATGGCGGCCTCATGGATCATCATACAGAGGCTGATCTCAGTGACGAGCTTGAGCTTACACAAAATTAAATTATATGGGTTTACAAGATTCCTGCCTCAGGATCAGTGACATCAGGCCTGTCCCTGCTGCTAACAAGGCCGACTTTATTATGTGCTGTCATGGTGGCGAAGGCTCACCCACTTGATGGAGATCTCAAAGACTAGCTCTACTCAAGGGAGATTTAAGCTAAGTTGCCTGGGAGTCCCTGGTGCTTTTTCAGGGTTCTACTGAAGACAATGCCATCATCCAAGTATCTCTGAATGCCTAAGTAGCACTTGCCTCAGGAGCTCTGAGACCTTCTGTTATGTATTTTTGAATTGGCCAAGTCTCCCCCTCCCCCCAGCCAGGAAAGGGAGGCTCTTCCCATCCTTGTCAGCATTCGTGTCTTGTATTCCACTGCACAGCCTCCTGGCAAGCATCTCAGTGTCTGCAGGTGAGCGTGGCTGAGTTCAGTCTTGCTTACCGCAACTGTAGACACAAGGTCTGTGGAACTAAGAATCCTTCTATTTGTGAACTGGCATTTTGTTTAAGTCCCAGGTCACTAATCTCTGGCAAGACAATCCTCTTTGTGTTTTCTGGTGATGGACTTGAGTGATTTCAATTTAAACAGTGGCTCCACCTGGGAGTGTATCCCCTTCCCACGGTGAGGGCGTGCATAGCCCCTGCCAGGTTTCTGCTGTCCTCTCATCCTGCCACTGGGCTTTTCCCCTGCAGAGGGCCTGGTGCCCACACTGCCTGCAAATGGCCACTCTTCCTTGTTCCAACCCCAACTCCACTGCAGCTTCCCAGAGCCCTAGAAGTGCTGGGCCCTGGCTGAGCACGATTCCTAGGCCTTGGATGGCAGGTGTGGAACTATGTCCTTGTCAAGGTTATTTCCTCTTCTATTTTCATCATGTGAGGTAAATCTCTTTCTCATCATAAAATGCCTTGGAGAGAACAGATGCATGGCTGTGGAGTCTTGTTCTGCGATATATCAGGTACGGGCTCAGGTATGTGGAGGCCACAGGGGGTGGACATGACTGGTCTTTCTCTGTGTGAATCGCATGTTTTGTGTCAGCCCAAGGGTTCTGTGGAGGAGAATCAGCTGTTCACCTGGCTGAGTCTAACTCTGGGATGGTGACAACCGAAACCCCAGCTCCATTCCCTGACCTTCTCTAGGCTGCTGCGTGGGTTCCCTGGCACTCTCACTGGGCTAATGCATTCTATCTCCTCCTGGGGTGAGGCCAGCCTTTACTCATAGTTTCTGCCCATTCCACATCATTCTGCCTCCCACCCTTGGCTTTTTCAAAGATCTGAGCCAAGCATGTGCCAGGGGGTTAGAAACATGCTGTCCACAGGGAGCAAAAATACACGGAGATGAGAAACCAGCAGCACATGCTTTGGAGCTGTCACACCTTCTGGGAACTGAGAATCAAACTCTCAGAGATGCCTGGAAACCTTGGGAACACACAAGGCCTCTGTATATATTTCGGTTGCAGCAGAGTTTATAGCCAAAGTAAAAAGCACACGAAGGGCATTCACGTTTCCAGGAACAGAAGCATCCTGTCTGGTTTTTCAGAGGTGAAAGGAGCAGTCTGAAGGGGCCGTGGCATAAGTGTGTCTACAATCAAAGCTCACAGCTGAGGCCCTGGGGGAGGATCAGGTGTGCAACAGCGGGTGTGCCCCAGCCAGCACTGCACTGACAGGGGCCTCATCTTTATTAAATTCTGGGCTTTTTCCTGGGTGCTAGTTACAAAATGTGAGTTCAATGAACCCTTTTTCTTGTGGCTGCCACCCATCTCAAGGTTGCACAGGTAATGATCACCACCCCCTCCACCTTCTGCTGAGGGTCCAGGTGACACCCTGGTGGTGTAACCCAGGCCCTCTCTCCTAAGGTGCCCTGAGCCTTGCTCACCACAGAGTCCTTGGTCTAGAGCTCCCGCACTTGTCCACATGCCATCAAATGCTGTGTACTGAGAGGCACTTGCGTGGAGCCCCTCCTTCCCCAGGCAGCACAGTCCTGCTCCAGCTGACACCACGGTCCAGGTGGTACTCATTTTTCTGCCCGCAGGTCCCATGGAGGAGCAGCCTGAGGACAAAGCAGCACCCAGAGCTTGTTTTTTCAGAGAACCTGGACCTGCCCTGGCTAGAAGCCCCACAGCTGTGGAAACCAGGACCTCCTGCTTTTCAGAGCCTAGATGTGCAGGATATAGATGCACCTCAGAGGTCCTGGGTGTGATGTGGAAGGTTGGGGGACACTGGACTTCCTGCTGCTATGCTCCCATTGCCATATCTTCTACCTGGTGAAACAAGGCAGCTAGCAAAGGTGAGAGATTCACCCAGACACGGTGTCCTCCCACATCCTGACCTGGCACCTGAGCCACACTGCTGGGTCTGAAGCTCTCAGGAGCGTGTGTGTGCTGTGACCAGCAGACCTATGGCATGTGCCCTCTTCCTCCCTCTGTGGCGTGAAATCAGTTCATCTGATGGTGTCATGTGAAGTCTTGTCCTGATGGGTAGAACTTTCTATAAATCATCCCATGGCCCCGGGGAAAGGCAAGTTCATCCCGGCAGGTTTAGCTCTTTCTGTCAAACACAACCCTGTCCTTCCCAGGGCATCAGGGCCTGGTGCAGTTGTCCCAGCCTGGCAGGAAGTCCCCTTGAAGGTAGCGTGGAGGGCACAGCCTGGGCCTGACTCGTGACCCTGGTAAAGGGCAGGTGAGCCCTGGGGCTGACCACCTGCACTTTCTGTTTGGTGGTGGGAGATGTGGGGCAATATTTATTGTCTTTCCTGTAGAGAGCATCTGCCAGCCCGCCCAGACCACTAGACACCTACAAATGTGACTTGTAGGCAAGTCCTGGCTCTCTGTGGTGCTTTTCTCTCCTGTCCGAGCACCTGTGACTCCCAGGCCTCCAACCCTGCCGGCTTCCCCCATCTAAGCCCCTGATGCAGGGTGAGGACTGTATTGTGGCAGACAGCAGGCCGGTTTACACAGTTCTGGGACAAAATTATAGGTATATATTATTTTATGCCCCAAGTAAACGAATCCCATGTATGGATACATTTTTTGACACAGATGGAAAAAATGCATTGGTGAGATCCATGGGCCAGAGCTCAGGCCTGTGCTCAGGCTCTGGCAGCAGCTGTGTGGCTCTGGAGCTGTTGTGGGGGTTGGGAGGTGCTGTGTCTTTGCTCACTGAGTTAAAAGCTTCATTTGTTTCTTTGTTCAGTTTGTTTTCTATGACCCCTGTTCAGCAATATTGAAAATCAAGCATTCCTAGGAGGTGGAGACTTGCTTTGGAGCAGGGGCGGGGCATTGGGTGGAAATGGGGAATAGGTAGACAGTGGGAATTTCATTTTCTGGAGCTCATGTGCAGCCTCTTGATGGCCTCGTCACAAGTTCACCTGATGACCTGAGTGGCCACTGTCCTTCTCCTGAGTGGGTTACGAGCTTGCCAGGCACATGAACAGGGCACCCTCACATTTTTCAAGTGAAGGAACTAAGAAGGGGTTGTCAGCAGATTGTCAGCCTGAAGTATGCCAGTGTTTGGTCCACAGTAAACCACACGTGGAGAGCTTTAAAAAATTGCCCTCAAATCTGGCAAAAAAGACTAATAAATTAAATTATTACTGTGATACACATTTCTTTAGTTACAATTATATATATATTATATATATAACTAACAATTTTGCAGAAGTTTCTCATCTACCAGTATTTTTTTGTTTTTGCTTAAGTTTCCAAGGAACCCTAATGATGGAGACTGTCTCTTTTAAAATTAAATTTTATAAATAACTCCCAGAGCCATGATGGTAAGAAACAAAACAAAACAATAGAACTAGAAACTTGAACAAACATTGGATTTCTGCTGGAAAAAGGGCGCAAAGCGGGCCTGCCTGCTGCACTTCCCCAGATCTAATCCTTGAGCTGAAAGAGCTTCCTGGTGAAGCCTCACACGCTCTGTACCGGGGCGTGGGGGGACCCAGACACGCGGGCTCCAGATCTGACCATCTTTACCTAGTTATGGGGTTTCAATCATGTCTTTTAAATTCTTTGAGCTGCAGTTTTCACATATGTAAAGTGAACATATTGTTAAATTTTTAATTTGTGTTATAACCTTGTATAAAGATAAAATAGTACATTTGGAAGCGTTTTAGCTGAAGTTAAACATTCATGTGTGTGCATGCAATGGCTTCTTAATTATTTTTAGGGCTTAACCTGGTTTTGCTAGTACTGCTACTAGCACTGCTACTTCTCCATGTCTCTGAAGACTATGAAATGTTAGAACTTAAGCAACAAGAAGCACCTGTCAAAGGGTTCTATGACCCATGATGGATTTGACACAACTGGCTATGATAATGTGTTAGATGGTGCCTAGAGCACTGCTGAGCAGAGACTTCATGCTGTTCAAAGTCGAAAGAGTCCCTAGAATGATGAACCTGCTGAAGCAGCCTTCAGAACTGAAGATGAGAAAAGTACATTTTCAGTTAAAGAAAGTCTGAGAGACTGTGTAGCCATCACACCCAAACCATAATAAATGCAAAAGAAACTTGTTCAGGGTGAAGAGAAATGACAATAATTGGAAATTATAGTTCACAGAAAAGATCAAAGTGTGCCCAAAATAGTAAATATGTGAAGGGGAAATTACTATTTTAATGACATCCTCCAGGAATTACAACATGTGCAGATGAAAAATCCAAGACAACATGGCACAAAAGATGAGAGGAGGGTAAGGTAAGGTTTTTTTTGTATTTTATATAAGTGTTATGGTATTTAATATATGTTAAGTATTTATATTTTAATTTCTAAAGAACTCACCAAACATAAATAAATGAAACAAGGAGTGATAGTTTAAAAAAAAATCAAAGTACAAAATCCATACAAAAAAAAAAGAAAGAAAGAAACCCCATAAAACAAACAAACAAACAAACAAACAAACCAAAACTACAATAATCCAGAAGAAGACCAGGAAGGTGGAACAGAGACTGTCAAAGTAGGTAAAAAGGAAACCTCAATATCTGCTTTTAAAAAGAAATACACTTATGATATAAAGATACAAATAGATTCGAACTGAAAAGATGGACAAATATACACCATGCAAATCTTTGTTATCAAAAACTGCAGCCAGTGTGCTAATGGCAGATATGACAGACTACAAGAAAGACAAGCATCACCAGGGATAAAGAAGGATGTTTTATACTAATGAGTCCATTTGCTTAGAACACCTAATAATCATAAGCATGCACGCACCCAAGAAAAATAACAAGATACATTAAGCAAAAGTTATTGAATTAAAAGGATAAATGCATAAATCCACAATATGACAATTCTAATTCTTATATCTCAGAAATTAATTGAAAAAAATACAACAATAAGACTACAAGGTATTAATAGGGGAGATTATAACCAGAGCACCGGGAGATAAACAGCAATATCCAATATACTTACAACTACTGGGTGACAACTCAAAAGAGCCCAAAAGAATTTTTGACACTAGATAAAGGTAAATAGCCTGGAAAACCTACAAGCCAGCATAGGAAGGAAGTGGAAAATGAAACGTTGATTGAAAATAAATCTGAAAGTCTGGGCACAGTGGCTCATGCCTGTAATCCCAGCACTTTGGGAGGCCAAGGTGGGTGGATCACCTGAGGTCGGGAGATCGAGACCAGCCTGACCAACATGGAGAAACTCTGTCTGTACTAAAAATACAAAATTAGCTGGGTGTGGTGGCGCATGCCTGCAATCCCAGCTGCTCAGAGGCTGTGGCAGAAGAATCACTTGAACCCGAGAGGTGGAGGTTGTAGTGAGCCGAGATCTCCCCATTGCACTCCAGCCTGGCCAACAAGAGCAAAATTCTGTCCCCCCAAAAAAATAAGAAAAGAAAAAATCTGAAGGAAGGAAAAGAGAATTGAGGATAAAACTTTGCAAATACAAAATTCAAAAATCAAATGATAGAAATAAGTTCAAATATATCACTGTTTCCTACCAAACATAGAGGGATTAACCTCATATATTAAAATACAAAAGTATCAATAATAAAGCAGCACTTTCAAATTAAAGAAAGAAAAAATAAAATAAATACTGTATAAAAATTTAAGTAAATATTCACAGAAAGCAAGCTGCTATCACAAAATCAATTTTAGTTCAAATAAAATGTAAGGAAGAAATCATAAACAACAGGAGAGACACTGCACATGGACGGACAATAGAACCGTGTAGGTGAAGCAACGTCAAGTCCAATGTTGGCCTCACCTCCAGGCATACAAAGAAACTAACAGGATAGAGCAGGTCTACAGAGGGACACTGGAACCCATACTTCTGAATTTAAATGGGAAATAGACAAAGATGCTATGTGTTTATTAAAGGTTTTAAAATCACAACAAATGCTGAACATACATCATTTTCTAGTATATGTAATACTTACCAAATGAGACCCATATTCGGTTGCAAAAGAAATTACAAAAAACCAGAGCAGGGAACCAAAGGACTAACAGAAGTCAGAACAAAAACACACACCAGATATTTTAGGAAAAAATGGCACAGTGATTTAATGATAAATCACTATAAACATAAAGGGATTCACCCAGAATAGAGATGAGATGCCAGAGTTCAAGATGACAACATGTGTCAGCCTGACTTTCTGAATGACTGCACAGGAAAGGCTGCCATCCAAAGAAGTGCAGAAAAGGACACCCTTTAAGTCCTGGATGGAGGAGGAAGACCCCCAATGCTGGATGGAGAAGGGTGCCCCCCAGTCCTAGATGGAGAAGGATGCCCACCTCAGTCATGGATGGAGAAGGATGCCCCCTAGTTACTGGATGATAAAGGATGTCCCCCAAGACCTGGATGGAGAAGGATGCCCCCCAATTCCGGGATGGAGAAGGATATCCCCTAATTCTGGGATGGAGAAGGATGCCCCCCAGTCCTGGATGGAGAAGGATGCCCCCCAGTCCTGGATGGAAAAGGATGCCCCCTAGTTTACTGGATGATAAAGGATGTTCCAAAGTCCTGAAGGGAGAAGGCTGTCCCCCAGTTCCAGGATGGAGACGGATGCCCCCCATTTTTGGGTTGGAGAAGGATGCCCCCTAGTCCCAGATGGAGAAGGATGCCCCCTAGTTACTGGATGGAAAATGATGTCTCCTGAGTCCTGGATGGAGAAAGATGGTCCCCTAAGTCCTGGATGGAGAAAGACAGTCCTCCAAGTCCTGGATGGAGAAGGATGCCCCCCAGTTCCTGAGTGGAAAAGGATGCCCCCCAAGTCCTGGATAGAGAAGGATGCCCCCTAGTTACTGGATGGAGAAAGATGTCCCCAAAGTCATGGATGGAGAAGGATGCTCCCCAATTCCTGAATGGAGAAAGATGCCCCCTAGTTCTACATGGAGAAGGACAACCTCCAGTCCTGGATGGAGAAAGATAACCTCCAGTACTGGATGAAGCAGGATGTCCCCCAAGTCCTATATGGAGAAGGACAAACCCCAGTCCTGGATGGAGAAGGATGACCCCTTGTCCAGATGAAGAAGAATTTCCTCCACTCCTGAATGGAATCGGATCCCCTTCAAGTCCTGGGTGGATAAGACACCTCCCAAGTCCAGGGTGGAGAAGGACATCCCTCAGGTCCTGGATGGAGAAAGGATGTCCCCTAGGTCCTGGATGGAGAAAGATGTTCCCCAAGTCCCGATTGGAGAAGATGGCTCTGGGGACCACATGGGCAAGGATACCCCTTTTGCAGCCTCCCCATTCATACTTATCCTGACCTGTTAATGTAGAACAAAGAGATTTGGAGGAAGAAACATGGGACTAAACTTTACTCAGAATGTTTTCCTTTTCATCAACATTTTATAAATTCTAATTTTTATTTGGTAAAAATAAGTGAAATGTATGATATAAACACAGTATAACAACCGATTAGACCTATTTTTCCAGATCTGAGTCCTGGCTATGGGCACTATTGGTCATTCTACTTTTCTGTATTTGTAAAGCTTCTCAAAATTAAAGATAAAAGAGTTTATTGCTAATGACATGTATAAATAGACATTGAATAAAATGTGACTCTTTAAAAATTAGTTTATTCTATGGGCTTCTTTTGAAGGGTTATGGTGTACTAAAATTACTAGCGGATCTTTATTACAAACTCACTAGTAAAAATAGACAATGGGAAAATATTTGAATTTGTTATAAATTAGTGTTGCGTGAGTATTAATCAAAACTTTAAAACCAAAATATATGGACATAAGAATAAATTATTTGACTTAATTATCCATTGACTTTAAAATCTAATTGCTAAATTTACTTTTTGCCCATTTCACCTCCTTCAAATCTCCAAGTAACTCTTCTTTTTCTCTCCTGTCAGTACTTTATTCTCCCTTATTTTTTTTTTCAATTTCCTGATTTTTTGAACAACTCTAAGAGAGTTGTGTTTTGCTTGTGTTAGAATGACGTCATTACGCCAACCCATTAGGCAACTAGACCCTCACCAAGGTGAGCACTAGGAGACTTCAGACCATGGAGCCTCTCCTGATTTTTGACTCAGGCTACCTGGCAACTGTGTTTAAATGATGAATTGTTTAATTTTTTAGATCCCCTAGAGATAAAGAAGGATTTTAATAACCATCAATTTAAAATGCACTGGGACACTTTATGACTGACATTTCTTGCAGTTTCTGTGCTGCGGCCTTATGAGTAACTGTCTGTAAGGAACAGCATGTTCCTCATTCTGTCATTGCTCCTTGGGCTCCAAAAGGAAAAACCAGAAATTCTGTGGCTTTAAACATGGAAACATTCATTCTTTAAAGAAAAAGGCTGTAAAGTAGAGATAAGAACAGAGAAAGGATGTTATCAAATACATGCAAATGGACAAAATATGAATGATTATGTTCTCATATTCAACCGAACTTTTAAAAGGAGCAGGGCCTCTGCTCCTTTATGACTCCCTCTCTTCAGTGACCCGGAGCACCCTCCTATCACAACTTGCAGAGGAGAGGAAGGTGTTAGGGCACTTTGAATGACAGCGGAGCGTGTGTCTACACGCTCTCCTCACATGCCACAAATCCGCATCGCTTTCCAATATTCCAAAGGATTCTGAGTAAGGAACATTGCTGCAGAACCAGTAAAAGCTGCCCTCACAGATGATGCTAAATTGAGTTTTACAAAGTATTGTGAGAGATCTCGGGAGAGGGGGAGCAACCTGCTCATAGATTTTTTCATAATCAACATTTAAACACCTCCGTTAGGCAGAAAAGCAGCGCTACCGGACTTAGTTAGCAGCTCTTTCCCGCTGGACATCTCTCGGCCTCCAGACCCTACAGAGAAGAGGCCACGACCTAAAAGCAGCTTAAAAGCTTGAAAAAATAAGGTAAGGATTCAGCGAATATCGAAATTTGGAAAAGGAGAGAAGACTTTATTCCTTGTAGAGGGTTACAGACTGCAAGGTGGCCACCCCATAGGCTGGGAAGGACAGCCTCCTGCCGAGACCAGAGATGGGCACTTCCAGGAGGAGGGGTTGGGGCAGGAGCTTTGGGGTGAAGATACACATTCATCAAGTGACAGGCATAACAACATAAAATCAGCTGTAGGTAACACAGAATGATTCTGATATTGATGTTCAATTCCACACACTAACAGACGTGAGAACATCATTCACTGCACCTGGAGAAGGTACTGTATCTGCTCTGTGCTAGTCCAGATGACTTATGTTTATCGTTGCCTGGGTCTGCATTTTCTCTTCTCTAAATTTTGCTTCTCCTGCAAAGCTTGTGCTGGGACATCATTTCTAGGGTCAAGGTTAAGCTGAGCCTCAGAGGTTTCACTGCAGCTATGGTGGATATGGCTTGGTCCCCTGCAGTACTCTCTGGAAAGTACCTTCCTCCATTTGAAATCCCTGAAGTGGTACCTCCTACAACCTGCACAGCTCTGGCCTCTGCCGCTAAAACTAGACAGGAGGTTCATCCCCTGCTGCTTTGTAGAGAACAGCCACCTGCTGACTGAGCTGAAAAGGGACTCCCCACAGACTAGGCTCACAAGTGTCCTGACAGCTGGGCAGAGCACGGGGACAGGGAATTCTGGGCAGACCCTCTTCAGAAATTGTGTCTCAAGGGGCCTTGGGGAACTTGGTCAACAGATGGCAAGACTTCATCTGTGGGCTGGCAGGTCAGCTCAGCGGGACTCCTCGCTTTGGAGCCGAGACTCAAGTCTCTACTCTGTACCAAGACAGAGACGGGGGCCGGGAAACAAGACACAACCATTTTCCATCATCGAGGGGCAAGGCGGTGCTTGGCATGAGGCAGAACCGGGCTCCGTCAATGCCACACGTCAGGAGGAACCTCTTTTCTGTTTCAACCCCTCCTGCTCATTTGTGGTAGACATTAGAGCAGCCTGACATAGTGTTGTTCTCCACGATCTGAGGACGTGATAGGATTTCATTCCTGCTCCACCTTGTGGATGGATGGAATCACGCGCCCAGCTCTGGTCAAGACCAAGAAACTGAGGTATCATTTTTGTTTCTGTGGGACCAGGAAAGGGGCTCTAATTTGGCTTGAAGTGTGTGTGTTTGTGCATGTGTGTGAGAGCGGACAGGTGAATGTGTGTAATGGAGAGTGTGTAGGTGAGTGTGTACATGTGTGAGAGTGTGTATGTGAGTTATTGAGTGAATGTGGAGAAATGTGTGTTTGAACATGGGAGTATGAGGGTGTATGTGGAATATAACTGTGTGTGAAAGTGTGAATATGAGTGTGTGTGTGTGTATTAGTGCGTGTGTGTGTGTGAATAAGCCATGTGAGTGTGGTGTGTGAGCTTGAGCCTATGAGTGTGTGTGTGCTTGTGTGTGAGCATGACAGAATATGTGAGTTTGGGGTGAGTGCAGGCCACAGCCAGTCCTGCCTGGGGCACTAGAACTCTCCAACCCAAGCACCTCAAGTCGTTCTCTTTCCTCACTCCATCCTGAGTTTCTCAGCCCACCACCTTTCCTCTAAACCCCCACAGGGAAACAGAGTCCCCAGGACGAGGGGCTCTGAGCATGGCACACTGCCAAGCCTCCTCCCTCGCCGCCTCCTGAGAACCTGGGTGGAGCACAAAACAGTCAAATATATTCGTCTTCTGTCATCACTAACTAGAGCTCCACAAGTTCCCAGATCGTCCTGTTAGCTCTTTGCCATAATTATCTAATTTTTGATATCATACTAAGACTCCATAATTATTCCCTCAGAAACAAACAAATCCGTGGGATGCAGAGGGTACGCAGATGACTTCTGCTCGGGAGAGAAGCCCCAACACAAGTCCTAGGCAGAGCCCAGAGACCTGGACTGTGGCCGCCAGTGGGCATCCAGCTGAGGGACAAGCAGGTGGGCCTCAGTGGTGGCTGCCAGGTCCCTGGATGCCTATGGCCACCGGCCTTGCCTCTCCTCTGCCTCAGAAGCACTGGGGGCTTTGGGGATTTGGTGGTCCTCTGGCCCTAAACGTGAACCTGGTGTGACAAAATGAAGTTTGCCATTTCCATCCTCCTCAAGCTGCCTGTGCACCCCAGTAGCAGCCACCCTCTCTGTGCTCCCGTCTGCACCCTATGTCCTGGGGTCCTTCTTTGTGCTGTACCTGATGATAGCAATCAGTGTCTCGACTGTGACTTCCTTTCCCCTCAGGGACACACAAGCACTTTCATATCGAGGCTACTTTTCATCCCTTCTGCCTCCTGCAGGGATGCTGGATGCAGAGGCAGGAGGAGGACAGAGGGGCTGGTCTCAGGTGCGGCTTCTCTCACACCTGGCGCAGGTGGCCACTCACCTCCCCGCCCCGCACCCATCCACCTCAGCTCCCGAGTGTGAATGAGAAAGGAGAAGCAAGAGATCATCCTTACGTGGGACACGCCACAAACCCCAAAAAGACCCATTTGGTAAAAAGAAGTAAAACAACCACAAGGCTACTTTCGCCTGAGGTGGTCTCATGGCTGGAGCAGACCACGGGTCTCCTGCTTGGGCTAGTCAAATACTAACCGGTGTGTCCTTCCATGGCAATTTTCCTTCGGGGTGAGCAAAAACACTTTGTCATCCTCCCACCCCTCAATAGAGCAGAAGGGAACCACAGGCAACTACAGGGCCTTACAGAGCTGCTCTTGGGCCGCGGGAAACTTATCAGCATCCTGGAAAAGACAAAACCAGTGAGTTGCATGTGGCCTCTGACACCTGCCACCCTGACTGCAGGATGTGGCCGCCCCCACCTTTCACCTTCCCATCCTTAGCAAGCGAAGTGACCCCCTACGCCTGGACAAAGCGCTGGAAAGCCCGGGCCCACCGGTCAGCTCCAGTCACTCGGCCTGACAGGGGTCAGGGAGGCGGGCCAGCCCCACAGCCAAGTCACAACTCCAGGGCCTGGTCTCACTTGAGCAGTGTGGCCTGGGGCTGCTGCTGGGCTGCAGGCTCCACGCCTGACTCTCCAGCCTGCACAGCGGGCACTAGGCCAGGAAACACCTCCCCAGCAGGCGGCTCAGCACCACATTCACGCGCGGCGCCTGTGGTTGGGGGGGGGGCCCAGTTCCATGCAATGCTTGCAGACCATCAGTCCCGCAGGGCAGCATCACCGGCTTGTGCAGCAGCCTTGGGCAGCAGAGCCGGTGGCCGGGCGCGCTGAGCGCTGGGGCGGGCCCTGCCTAGCCTGGCGTCTCCAGCTCGCCGCCGGCTTCCCAGGGAACAGTGGCCGCTGGCTCAGTCCAGGGCGCTCCAGGCCGCCGGCCAGCTCCACCAGCTCCTCCGGCCGCAGCGCCTCCAGCCGCACTGCGACAGCAAACGCTCCCAGGGCCACCGGGAGGCGGCCGGCGCGGGCCAGCGCGTCCCCCAGCCTCAGGCACCGTCCGCGGTCGGGCTGCGCCAGCGGGGCCAGCCTGGAGAGGAAGAGCCCGACTGCTATGTGGCACTCCCCGTGCGGAAGGCCTCGTCGCCCTCCTCCAAGCGCTGGGCTATAGGCTCCCCGCAGTCGCAGCCTGAACACTGGGGCTGCGGCGAGACCTGCTCAGTGCGGATCCCCGCGGGGCTGTGACCTTGCGGGCCTGGAGCCAAGGCGCGGAGCAGGGGCGATGCGCTGCTGCTGGGAACTGGCCGCCAGGAGAGCAGCCACAGCCTTCGTCTCAAGAACGAAAAAAACGGTTTTAAAAATCTTTTTAACATCGCAGAACGATCTTTAAAATCTATTTTAATATCTGTGAAGAATTACATTGGAAATTTGTTAGAGATTGTATTGGACCTATAGATTGAGTATGATGGTCATTTTAACAGTATTAATACTCCTAATTCATAGAAATGGGATAACTTTATGTCTATGTTTAATTGATTTTTATGAATGTTTTATAGTTTTCATTTTAGACATCTTTCTTTGCTTAGTTTATTCCCAGCCATTTTTTTATAGCTGTTTTAAATGCGATTGTTTTCTTGATTCCTTTTTCAGATAGTTTGCTGTTGGGTGTAGAAATGCGACTGATTTTTCTATGCTGATTTTGTTTTCTAAAACTACTGTATTCATTTACTGTTTCTGTTTTAGGGTTTTTTTATACATAAGATCATGTCATCTGCAGACAGGGACAATTTGGCTTTCGTTTTGTTTTTCAATTTGGATGTCTTTTCTTTCTCTTGCCTAATTGTTCTGGCTAGGACTTCCAGTACTGTGTTGAAGAGAAGTTAGTAAAGTGAACATCCGTGTCTCCTTCCAGATCTTGGAGACACGGTTTTCAACTTTTCCTTATTCAGTATCATGTTGGCTGTGGGTTATCATATATGGCCTTCATTTTATTGAGTTATGTTCTTTTTATAACTAATTTGTTAAGAGATCTCATGTTTACAAAAAGCATTGAATATTGTCAAAGGCTTCTTCTGTATCTATTTAAATGATTATATTATTTTTATCTTCCCTTATCAAATGTGGTGTATCACATTTATTGACTGACATATCATAAGCCCTCCTTGCCTCCCTGGAACAAATACAACCTGATTATAGTGAATGATCTTTTTAATGTGCTTTCAAATTATGATTGCTAGCATTGCTGGTTTTGAATTTTTGCATTCATGTTCATCAGTGACATTGGCCTGTGGTTTAGTTTTTCACTGTTCCTGTCTCATTTTGGAATAAGGTAATTGTGTCTTCATAGAATGAGTTTGGGAGAGTTTCCTCCTTTTCACTTTTTTTGGAAGAGTTTGTAAATAATTAGTATAAGATCCTCTTTAAATGTTTTGAAGAATTCAGCAGTATAAGCTTCGGGTCCTGAACTTTTATTTTTTCTTTCTTTTCTTTCTTTCTTTCTTTCTTCTTTCTTTCTTTCTTTCTTTCTTTCTTTCTTTCTTTCTTTCTTTCTTTCTTTCTTTCTTTCTTTCTTTCTTTCTTTCCTTCCTTCCTTCTTTCTTTCCTTCTTTCTTTTTTTTCTTTCTCTCCTTCCTTCCTTCCTTCTTTCTTCTTCTTCTTATTAAATATTTTTGTTTAGAGACAGGGTCTTTCTCTGTCACTCAGGCTGGAGTACAGTGGTGCAGTCATATCTCACTGCAGCCTCAAATTCCTGGTCTTAAGTGGTCCTCCTGCCCCAGCCTCCCAAGTTGTTAAGACTACAAGTGCACACCACTACACCTGGCTAATTTTTATTTTTATTTTTGTAAAGACTGGGTCTCACTATGTTCCCCAGGCTAATCTGGAACTTCTGGCTTCAAGTAATCCTCCTGCCTTGGCCTCCAAAGTGTGAGTTTACATGTGTCAGATACTGTGCCAAGCCCTCCTGATTGTCTTGTATTGACAAACAATGCTTCAATCTCATCGTTTGTTACTGGTCTGTTCGCATTTTGTATTTCTTCATTCTTCAATTTTGATAGGTTACATGTGTTCAGGAAATTGTTTATTTCTTCTAGGTTTTCTAATTTATTGGCATATAATTGCAGTACTTTCTCATGATTCTTTGTATTTCTGTAGTAACCATTTTAGTGTCTTTTTTCATCTCTGACTTTATTTATGTGACTCTTCTCTCTTTTTTTCTTAATCTGACTAAAGATATATCAATTGTGTTTATCTTTTCAAAAAATAACTTTTTATTTCATTGATCTTTCATATTTTTGTCTCCATTTTGTTTATTTGTGCTCTGGTCTTCATTATTTATATTCTTTCACCAATTTGGGGCTTAGTTTGTTCACGTTTCTATAATTCCTTGAAATACATTCTTAAATTGTTAATGAGAGTGTTCTGTTTTTCATGTAGAAATTTATTTCTACAAACTTCCCTCTGAGGACTTTTTTTGCTGTATTTCATACGTTTTTATATGTTCTCATTTCATTTTCATTTGTCTTAAGAATTTTTAAAATGAAACAATTTATTTTTTAACCCATTGGTTGTTTAGGGACATGTTTAATTTGTATTTATTTGCACAATATCTGAACTTCTTGTTGTTTCTTTCTGGTTTTATTCTATATTGTCAGAATAGACATGTGATATAATTTTGATTTTTTAAAATTTGCTCATTTTGTGGCCTAATATATGACCCATCATGGAAAACGTTCCATGCACAGTTGGGAAGACTGTGAGTTATGCAATTGTTGGATAGAATGTTCCATAAATGACTGCTAAGTTATTCTGGTCCAGAGTTCAGTTTCAATATGCCGTTTCTTTGTTGATTTTCTGGCTTGATAATCTGTTTATTGCTGAAAGTGGAATGTTAAGGTTTCTTACTATTATTTTCTTGCTTGCTATTTCTCCTGTTAGATCTATTAACATTTGCTTTATGTATTTAGGTGCTTCAATATAGAGTGCATATACAGTTACAATTATCATATTATCTTGTGATATTGACCCCTTTATAGTTATATAATGGCCATATTTGTCTGTTTTTATAGATTTTTGCTTGAAGTATATGTTATCTGATATAAATATATCTATACCCAGCTTTCTTTCGGTTTCCATACTTATAAAACATATTTTTTCCATCAGATCACTTTCAATTTATGTGTATATTTACAAATGAAGTGAATTTTCTGTAGAAAGTTTATAGCTAGGTCTTGTTTTTAATCAGTGTAGCCATTATATGTCTTAAATGGGATAATCTATTTACATACAAGGTAATTATTGATAGACAAGGACTTGGTACTGCCACATTATTACTTGTTTTCATGTTTTTCTTAAAATTTATACTTTCATTGATTGATTGATTGATTGATTTCACTATCTTCCTTTGTGGTTAAGTTTTCTCTATCAGTGTGTTTTGGTTTCTTGTTTTATTTTTTTAATTTTTAGAGTATCTACTAAAAGTTTTTGCTTTGTGGTTACCGCAAGGCATGCAAAGAACATCTTATGCTTACAATAAGTTATTTTAAAGAGATAGCAACTTAATTTTGATTCAAACAAGGGGAAAAGAAACCACTCTACTCTTCGACTCCATCAATCCCTCACATTTTGCATTTCTGATGTCTTAATTTACATCTTTGTATATTGCTTATTCCTTAACAAATTATTGTAATTGTTATTATTTGTATTGTATTTTAACCTTCCTACTAAGGATATATAAGTGGTTTACATTCAATTATTACCATATTAGTGCATTCCAAATTTGTCTGAATCCTCACTTCTACCTGTGGGTTTATACCTTCAGATATTTTATGTTACATATTGCTGCCATTTTCTTTCAGTTTGAAGAACAATATTTAGCATTTCTTGTAAGGCTGGTTTGATTACAATGAATTCATTCACTTTTTGTTTGTCTGAGAATGTTTCAATCTCTCCTTTATTTCTAAATGATAGCTATGCTGGATACTGTATTCATGGTTGACATATTTTTTATTCAGCACTTGAATCTATTATCCTACTCTCTCCTGGCCTGTAGTGTTTCTGCTGATAAGTCTGTTGCCAGGCATATGGGAATTCTCTTATGTGTTATTTGTTTCCCTTTTCTTAGTCCTTTCAGGGTCTTCTCTTTGTCTTTTACCTTTGAGAGTTTAATTGTAATATGTCCTTGGTTGCCTTATTCAGATTAAATACGATTGGTGACTTTGACCATCCTAAACATTTTAATCTTTCACCAGGTTTAAAAAGTTTTCTGTTATCTATTTGAATAAACTATCACTTTTTCATTCTTAGTTCCCCTTTAATGTCAATGATATGTAGATTTGCTCTTTTGTTGTTGTCCCACAAATCTCATAAACTTTCTTTGTTTCTTCTCATTCTCTTTTATTTTCATTCTACTCTGAATATGTATTTTCAAAGAGCCTGTCTTTGAGCTCACTGTTTCTTCTGCTTGATCAGTTCTACTATTAATGCCTTCCATTGGATTTTCAATGTGTTCAATGAACTTTCCAGCTCCATGATTTCCATTTGATTTTTTCCCATTATTTTGATTTATTTGTTGAATTTCTCTGCTAGATTTCTGAATTGTGTTTCTACTTTCTCAGTGTTCACAGGTTCTTCTTAAAACAGCCATTTTGAATTCTTTGCCTGCCAGATCATTCATCTGTATGTCTTTAAGGTCGGTTGCTGGCACCTTGCTTTTTCCATTTGGTGAGGCAACTTTCCTAAGCTATTATTAATATTTTTAGATATACATCTCCGTCTACACATTGATGAATTAGATATTTGAGTCTTCTCAGTTTGGGTTTCTTTGTGACTACTTTTCAGTGGACTTATTAAGAAATTTTGAGTGGACTCACAATTGTATTCCATTGCAGCATTAGAGATAGCCCAGATCCCGCATTAGATGTAAGTCTTGCGATGGCTGCACCACTGATGCACCATTTGCTGAATGGGCCCACGGGTGATCCACAGAGTCCCCTGGCTATGGGGTGAACACGTAAGGCCATCAAGCCTGTAGAGTCTGTGTGTTGTTTCACATGAGGCTGTTGCTAGCCTCACCTCCTCTTATGTCCTTAGCATCCTCACATGGTTCATCCCTTTTGGCACTCATGATGCCACTTGTGGGCTGATACAGGAGTGAGTCTACTGTGAAGGCACTCAGTATAGTGAAAAAAACAAATATCAACCTCTTGCTGACTTTTTTCAATGTAAAACTATAAGCCCTGTGGGAGTTTCTGCAGATGGTACCATAATGGCCTGAGGGAGGAGTATCACAGTCACAGAGTTGGTTCACTCACTGTCTAAGCCATGGTTTTACTCATCTTCACAGTCCAAACATGCTTCATAACCTTGTTCATGCATTGAGGTTCTGTTCTCGTAATGGTAATTTCACATGTAGACAGTTGCTCATATTGATGTTTCTATAGGGGTGTGATAGCAGGAGAGGTCTGCACCACTGTCTCGCTCGGCCTCGATCATTTTTTTCTAACAAGAATTTGTCTCCTCCTCATTTTTCTTTTTCTCTTAACTGACCAAGTTTAATCTTTTAATCCTTCTCCCTCCTCTGCTTCTAATGTCATTGTTTCTTTGTACACCTATCATATCCACTATGCTACATGACCTTCAGTTGATTAGATATGATATATAAGACTTAATGTCCTATAAAATAGAGGTAATAATAGTGTCTAGTTGATAGGAAGGTTAAGAATATTAAATGACACCATTGATGTTAAATGGAAGTAACTTTCTGAAATGTATTAATGAGATGTGATTCTTTGTTCTAGTCTCTTTATAGACTAGACTGCTTTGTTCGAGTTTTCTCTTTTCAGTCACAGAAAGCAAAACCATTGTAATAGTAAAAATTAAATAAAATTTAATTTAAAATTGTGTTCTACTCTTCTCCTTGTTCAGCCATGGAAAGCAATAAAATTGTGATAGCAGAAATTAAAAGTGAGCAGAGACTTATTTAAAAATTGGCATTCTCCTTTTCAATGCCAAAATAAGACCTAGACAGTTTTAATAAGGCAATAGTCTCCAGAAACAATTTATTGAAGAGAATGTGGGTTTCTAAATCCTAAAGAGATTTTTTACGTATGTGAGTCAAGTTTGGCTGCCTTGAATCCTACTATGACTTTAAGGGAAGTTCTAGTTAGGGTGGAAACTGTCAAAGAAAAAAATTGCACCAGACAAAGTTAACCACATAAAAAAGCTATTATTGAAGGTTATCGCAAAAGGGTAAAGAGGCCAGTACTTAGTCTGAACTCATCTTCACTGAAACAAACAGCAGTAGAGATTTTGAGTTGGGATGAGGGGGAGATCATAGACCACCTTTCTTTGCTAGTTGTCTTTTTCCAAAGGAATGCTAAACTATCTTTTATCTTTATGACAGAAGGTAATTTTACAAATTAGATCAATATGCCCACCAAAATTTTGCTCTTACTCTCTCATGGAGTCTGGGAGATAATGGTGTTATCTTTCTTGAGAAGTATATTTCAAAGGGATGGCACTGAGGTTCTTGAAATGGACATTTCTGAAGTGTAAAACTGGCAAGTGAGCTCTTACAAAGATGTCTATGTCAAAGAGGCAGAGAAAGAATTTACAATGATAACATTTCTAGAATATTAGAAAGAAAAGAAAAGAAAAGGAGCCTAGAATCAGAAATAATCCTGTCTAAAATTTTATCAAGCTGAAGGGATTGTTTTAGTCAAAGGTTTAATGTAAGGGGAATTTCTATGAACAAGAGGAAGAGAAGAGCTTTGAACTACACAGGAAGGAGAAAGTTCCCAGGAGATGTGAACTTTCTCAGTGACTATGGCTCTGCCTGTGTCTCTGATCAGGTATTGAGCCCCAGCATCCTCCTGGGACTCGCTCAAAGAGATAGATAAGAAAAAATAGACCAAGAAAGATGAGAAAATATGGAGGCTGGTGTCTTCTCTAGTGCACATAGGGTGGCCCAGGAATGACAGAGTGGCAGGACAGCGGGAGGTGCCTTAGAGATCAATTCCCTTACTCTCAGCTTGTGAGTGCTGCCTGAAAATCCAGTCTCTCCAAGCTTAGTGGGAGGGGGACTCATAAATGGGTTGACTGGACCAGTGGAGGCCCCCGGTGGGACATGCTGGCCTCAGAATGTGAGGTCTAGGAGGCTAGAGGGAAATGGCATTGGGTGACCAGAAACTGCATCAGTGGGTGCCAATACATGCAAAATCAAAGAGAAGATGAGCCACGTCAGCAGATATCAGTGAAGAATGTCCAGAGAAGACTCCACTGACCATACACAGCACAGACCAGCCTGTTCCGGAGGACAGTGCAAATGGTGCCCAGCAGCAAGGGAGGCTACTTTGACCCTGCCCACGCCACCAGCAGCTTGGACCCTGGAGTCAGATGCCACCACAAGGCCTAATTCCAGTAGTCGGTTCACTTCTCAGGAAGACGGGAGCCTGCACTCAGCACCATCCCTGTGGCTGCACAGGGCCAAGTACCCGTGACCGGGCGCTCTGGGTGCAAGCCAAGAAACAGCAGAACCTAGGGTGGCCTGTCGGTGAACTCGGCGACACTCTGACCATCTAGGAAGAGCCTCAACAGCCTCAGCTGTGGGGTCAGCTGCAACTGCCACCTGCTGACAGCGCATGGGAGCAGTAGTGGCAACCCTTGACCCTGTCCCCGCCACCAGCAGCGTGGACAGCAGGGCCAGAGTGTGCCTCAGCCCCTAAGACCTTAGGCCATGCAGCTGCAGGAGGACGTGAAACTGCCGCTGACACAGCTCCCAGAGGCTATGCAATGCCCAGCGAGGCGACCCTGCACTCTGGGCGCGGGCCAAAGATCAGATACTACCATGAAAGGACGGTGAACTTGGTGACCCTAAGGCTCGCAATGGGTTTAGCAGCAGCTGCCACCTGGAACCAACCCTGACCCTGACCGCATCACCAGCAGCAGGAACCCCAGTGCCAGATGCCGCCTCAGCGGCTAATTCAGGTGTTCCTCCTCCAGCTGCAGCAGGGTGGAAATCCGATGCTGAGCCCTATCTTGGCGGCTGCACAGAGCCCAGAGCCCACACAACGCGCTCTGGATAAGAGCAAAGGAAGAGCGGACTTAGGGTGGGAAGACCCTGCACTCTCAGATCCTCAGGCCATCTGGGGTCAGCCCTGCCAGCCTCGGTCTAATGCTCCGCTGCAGCTGCTACCTGCTCGTGGTGCCCAGCAGTGGCAAACCCGGCCTCTGCCTGCCACACCAGCGGCCCCGAAACCTTAGAGCCAGATGCCACGTAGTGGCAAAATCAGGCAGTCAGCCCACAGCTGCAGGAGAGCGGGAACCTGCCCTTCCGCGGATTCTTGGAGGCTGCACAGTGCCCAGCGCCCGCCACCCAGTGCTCTGGGTGCGGGCAAATGACCCTCAGGCCATCTGGGACCGGACCAGCCCTGCAGCCTCAGCGGTGGGGTCAGGGGCGGCTGCCAAGTGCACACAGTGAACTATAGCAGCTGTGGCAGCCGCGGACCCTGTGCAAGCCACTGGCAGTGCAGACCCCATGACCAAAAGCCTCTGAGGCACCTGACTCAGGCGGTCGGCCCCCCAGCAGCGGAAACCTTCGCCCAGAGGGCAGAAACCTGCAGCTCAGCCCCATCCCATCGCCTGCACTGTGCTCAGCGCCTGCCAACAGCAGTGAGGATTCCATGGCTGGAGGCCTTTCCAGGGCAGGAACCTGCCGCTCTGCCTATTCTAGGCAGCCGCACAGGGCCCAGCACCTGAAACCCCGAGCTCTGGGCGTCGGCCAAGGAAGAATGGACCCTAGGCTGGGACAGCGGTGCACTGGGCGATCCTCACGCTTTATGGGACCAACCCTGCCGGCCTCTCCTGAGAGCTCAGCTGCAGCTGCCACCTGTACAAGGGCACGGCAGCAGCAGAGCAACCGGGCACTTTGCCTGCACCACCAAGAGCCCAGACACCGGGGCCAACGCCATCTCAGCACCGAATTCAGGAAGCCAGCCCTGCAGCAGCCGCAGGGCAGAAACCTTTGCCCTCGGCCCAGTCCCCCTGGCTGCACAGTTCCCAGTGCCTGCGACCCGGAACTCTGGGCGCAGGCAAAGGAACCGCAGACCCTAGGCTGGGATAGTGGTCCACTCCATGACCCTGAGGCTGTCTGGGAAACGCCTTGCCAGCCTCCATCATGGGCTCAGCTGCAGCAGCCACTGCACATGGGTGCAGCAGCCTTGGTGGCGACCCAAGACCATGCTCTTACAGCAGGCAGGCGGACCCCAGGGCCAGAAGCCGCCCAGCGGCTAATTCGGGTGGTCAGGCCTAGCTGCAGGAGGATGGGAACCGGCTACTCAACCATTTCCTGGAGGCTGCCCTATGCCCAGCGCATGAACACCCTGCTCTGGGTGCCTGCAAGAAAGAGCTGACTCTATGGTGAAAGGGCCGTGCCCTCAGCAATCCCCAGGCGGTCTGGGAACACCCTGCGTGCCTCTGCTGTAGGTTCAGCTGCAGTGGCAACCTGCAGCAGCTGTGGCAAACTCCGACCCTGCCAGCGCCACCAGCAGTGCGGTCCCTTGGGCCAGAAGCCTCCAGGGCACCGAAGTCAGGGTGTTGGTCCTCAGCTGCAGGAGGACGGGAACTGGCGCTCAGCCCCACCTCAGAGGCTGCATGGTTCCCAGAGCCAGGGCCCAGCTCTTCTAGCACAGGTGGTGGAGGGGCCAGGGGCAACCCAGGCTTTAGGGCAGTGTCATGATCACAGCTCACTGAAGCCTCAACCTCCTAGATTCAAGCTATGCTCTCACCTCAGCCTCCTGATTAGCTGGTAGCTGGACTACAGGCAGGTGCCATAAAGCCTGGCTATTATATTTTATACATATTTTGGAAAGACAGGGTCTCACCATGTTGCCCGGGCAGGTCTTGAACGCCTGCAGTTCAAGCGATCCTCCCAATTGGACCTTCCTCAGTGCTGGGATTGTATGTGTGAGCCACTACCTGCCGCTTTTATTATAAGGATACTTGTCATTGGATTTCGGGCCCATCCTAATCCAAGATGAGATGCCCTTATCTGAAGGTGCTGGACTTAATTACATCTGCAGAGTGTTTTCCAAATAAAGGCACATTCACAAGTTCCAGTTAGACATATCTTTTAATCGACCACCATGCAATCCACTCGAGGAGTATTAAAATGCCAGTGTGGACTGAGGCACCAAAGAATGACATTATTATATCAAACACATTGCCTTCTTTGTAGTGACCTGTGGGCTTGGAAACAGAACCATTTGTAGCTGTCAGGGAAGTGCACAGAGCCTGACCTTTCCCGCAGCCTCTTCCCCACTGGCCTTCCATGAGAGGATCGCCCCTTGAGAGTGTGAGAGATTCCTCTTAAATGCTAAAGACCACAGGAGCATTTGGGAGGGGGAAGATGTTTAGGGAGCAACTTAGTTGCCCTGAGGTGCCCATCACCCTTCACTGTTTCAGCAAGGATCTGGGAATGGGAACCAGGCATAAGACAGATACATGTGGATGAGAAGAGGCCAGAGTCTTTCTCTGTGTAGGCACCACCCAGCCCAAGATGAACATTGCTCCAGAAACACATGCACTCATGATGTTAAACCCAATCTATTGAGTACTTAATGCGAACTGGGAATTTTTTTAAGCACTTAAGCTGTCATTTATATCTCCCCTACCAGTGTTGCACATGGTATTAAGCATTTGACAAAGTGTATTGTATTAAGTCCTGCAGAAAACCTAAAAAGGGGAAGGGCAGTATAATTAATAGAATTTTCCATATGAAAAGACGGGGACTTGAGTTGAGGTCACAATTTATATATGGTATTATATTGTACTTCACACACGTAACATAGTAAGTGTCCTGGAGAATCTTGGTCTCTTAGTCTATATAATAACATAAGCAACTTTTGTGAGATTAATTGTTTTTCCGAACCATGCCTGGAATATTTGCATAACATTCCAGTGTTTAAATATGTTGTTTATTGCCAGGTGTGGTGGCTCACGCCTGTAATTCCAGCATTTTGGGACTCCAAGGCAGGTGGATTGCCTGAGCTTAGGAGTTCAAGATCAGCCTTAGCAACACAGGGAAACCCCATCTCTACTAAAATACAAAAACATAGCCAGGCGTGCTGGGGTGTGCCTGTATTCCCAGCTACTTGGGATACCGGACAGGAGAATTTCTTGCACATGGGAGATGGATGTTGCAGTGAGCTGTGATCGTGCCACTGCACCACAGCCTGGGCAACAGAACGAGACCTCGTCTCAAAAAAAAAAAAAAAAAGTTGTTTCTCAAACCATTTTCATCTTCGAAACATTTCAGGCCTCCTCCAACTAACCAGCTTATGTTAAATTTTGTTTTATTTGAATTAAATTTAATTTCAATAGTCACCTGTGGCCATTGGCTACTGCAGTGGATAGCACAGAGATGAGAAATAATAGAAACCTTTTTTTCTGTTTGTTTCAATGGCGAACATTGTCAAAAGTTCAGTTCCTGTTTTATGTAAGATTTTGGTTTATATTTTCTCAAAGAAGTGAAGTACAAAAAAGAAAAAAAAGAAAACAAAATGATGATCCAGCAGAATTTTGGTAAGGAAGGGTGAAGAAGAGACACTTAACTCAGGGTGGAGACAACAGAAATGACCTTGTTTGAAATGCAGCTCCTGTCTGTGTGGCTCTCTGTGCTCTGTTGGGGCATCAGTTCCTTTACCTCTTAGTTAAATCAGTTATTTCGATGGTACAATGTTTTTTTGTTCAATAAGTGTGATATTTTGCACAGCTGGTTTATTTCCAGTATGGAAGCTCTCTGCTCAATCGTCTTGATTTCTCTGGGCTTGTTCCCACTCTGCAGATGTAAACATGGCACCTGTATATCTCTCTCCAGGTTCTGATCTAGTGTGACAGTGTCTATGACTTGCCCACCTAGAGAAATACACACATTGCAACTTGAGGAAGAGAAAAAGAGGGCCCTGCAAAAGGCATCTACAGGCCCCACGTGCTGTTTACCCTTCTTATTTATTGGTGAAGTGACTCCTCATCCATTTATTGGGCAGTTGTAAGCAAAGGAATTAACTGACTATGACAATTCATCTTGATGTACAAAACTTTAGTCTGTTTTGAGTTTCCACTGTTGGGAAATACCTAGTTATACTAATAGTTATACTAATTAAGAACAGTTACAGATAGTATAGTGACAGTCTTTTTTTTTTTTTTTTTTTTTTTTTTTTTTTTTTTTTTGAGACAAGCTCTTGCTCTGTTACCCAGATTAGAGTAGAGTGGCATGATCGTGGCTCACTGCAGTCTCAACCTCCCCGGGCTCAGTGATTCTCCACCCTCAGTCTCCTGAGTAAGGGGGAATACAAGCACGTGCCACCGTGCCTACATATTTTTTGTATTTTGTTTTGTTTTGTTTTGTAGAGATGAGACTTGGCCATGTCACCTAGGCTGGTATTGAATTTCTGGTCCCAACTGATCCTTTCTCCTCAGGCTCCCAAAGTACTGGGATTACAGGTGTGGACCAGCATGCCATGCCTATAGTGATATCTTTAAGTAAGCCTCTCCTTGCTTCTTTTGAGCAATTTTTCAAAGCAACAGACACCTTATTAAATGAGAAAGTTGATCGGTTTTCCTAATGGCTGCTAATAAAGTAAAGAACTAAGGAACCTCTTTGATTTCAATGAAGTCCCTACAGATGTTATGGGCTACTTGTTACTGACAAGTATGGTAGGAACTATAGGTCAAGCTGTGATCGGCAAATAGACCTTGCTGAAGAGGAAGAACGATTGGCTAAGATAATCCCCCAGGACAGCTGGCATACGTTTAGACAAAGCTGAATTGAATGCTTTCTGAGGAGGAGTGTGTTAGTCTGTTCTCACAGTGCTATAATGACATACCTGAGACCGGGTAATTCAAAAAGAAAAGAGATTGAATTGGCTCACAGTTCTGTGGGCTGTACAGACTTATGTTTATAGGGAGGCCTCAGGAAACTTACAATCATGGCAGAAGGCGAAAAGGAAGCAAGCACATATTCACACGGCTGAAACGAGTCAGGGGAGGTGCTACACACTTTTTAAACAAGCAGATCTCAGGAGAACTTTGTCTTCAGACAGCACTAGGGGGATGAGGCTAAACCACTAGAAACCACATCCATGATCCAATCACTTTACACCAAGCCCTTCCTGCAACACTGGTCATTACAATTCCACATGAGATTGGGAGTGGAGGGTGCACAAATCCAAACCATATCAAGAAGCATTTTAAAAGTTGAGGGAAGTTCTAATAGATGGCAAGTCAGGATAAGGAATTCCATCAGCATAATACTCCTCTCAATCCACGCCAAAGTGGGAGAAAGGGAAAAGTGCAAAGATGAAGACGGGACACAGCAAAATGACAGGATGACTCACAAGATGGCCCCTGTGGAAAGCATTTACTGACTCAAAATCCAAACCATGAAGACAATAAGAGCAAATTTGCTGAGTTTCTATGCTCTTTATGTTTATTAGGGAAGGGCAAAAACCAGCCCTTGACATTGTTATTGTTAATTAACATCATCACCGCCTGCTCTTAAGTGCCTAGATACTTTCTAGAATCTAGTATTATTTTCACTCAAATGATTTTTGGATATGCCCTGTCATGCACGTGATATTGCAGAAACATCCTACATTAACCACAGCAAGATAGCTATGTAATATATGGGATCACTTTAGGGGAGTGTATTTCTACCCTATTTTGAGATGGAAAATGAAGTAGAGACGTCCATTTGTCAATTTCTTCTACATTATGTCAAATATTCAAAGAGATTATTTTATTTATTTCAAAGATGCATTCATGTTGAAATTAAAATTTAAATTAAGAAAATTTATAAACTGAGTCAAAAGAAAAGTAAGCAAGGCAATTGGTTAACGTGTCGGTTAATGCCACCATACTTCTGTATGCCCTGGAAGCGTCAGGCATAAATGACTTTAAAGTATTCGGCATGTGGCCAGGTGTGGTAGCTCATGCTGTCATTCCAGGATATGGAGAGGTTGAGGCAGGTGGATTGCTTGAGACCAAGCAAGGCAACATGGTGAAACCCCATCTCTATGAAAAATACAAAAAATAGCCAAGCATGGGGGTACCTGCCTTTTAGTACTAGCTACTGGAAAGGCTAAGGTGAGAGGATCATTTGAGCCCAGGAGGTTGAGGCTGCAGTAAGCTCTTGGTGCACCACTGCACTCCAGCCTGGGTGAAAGAGGGAGACCCTCTGCCCAGGACTCTTGGGATAGGACTATACCCATAGGGATTGTCCGCAATAACTTCACATTTGAGTGGAAGTGGAGATTATATGTACCAATGCCAATATGTAGCAAAAAAGAAAAACATAAGAAATCATGGCAGAAATGGCCCAAAGAATGAAAAAGGGTGGAGGTAATTGAGAGAGGCTTTCTGGTGATACAATTTGAACTGATTTCTGGAGAATGGGTTGAATTCCAATAGGGGGAGACGGACCAAGTTAATTTTGACGAGGGAAATGTCTTGAGAGAAATCTCAAAAAGGAAAACAGGCCAATGTAAAGTGCTAATGAGCGGTCCGGTTGGGGTACGGTGTAGGAGGAGAGTTCCAAGTGAAAAGGTAGTTGGTCTGATAGGTCAGGGTCTTGCAAGCAGAGGCAGATACTATCATTATTCCATTTTTCAGATTGGAAAACAGACACAGAGAGTCCAAGGTCACAAAGCTGGGAAGTGAATCTGGGCGGTCTAGGGGTAGCACCCTCTTCTTAAATGATCCATTAAAGGTTCTCTTCTGCAGGCATTCCAAAACTCTTCTCCATCTTTAGCTTCTGCAGAGTACCATGAGGCCCCCTGTCTACCTCACAGGACAGGGCCTCAGAAAAGCAACAGATCCCAACTCATACTAGCTTTTAAATAAAAAAATGTATAATCTTGCAAAACAAGAAGTGCAGAGGTTGGGCAAGAGCCAACATTGCTTAGTTCAGCAGCTCAACAATAAATCCAAGGACCTGGGTATTGGTGCACCTCTCCACACCACCATCCTCATGGGCCAGCTTCTACTTCCTCCTGAATGCTGTGTCTTTCCCTAGTTTTCTCCCTGATTTTAGCTCAAGTGCTGCTTCCTTCCTGGGGCCAGCCTTTCCTGCCTCCCTCGTGGGGCCAGTCCATCTTCCCAGGCTCTTGCAGCACACCTGGGTCTGCTGCACTTCCCCTTATTACATAATTCCGTGAATAACATCACCTCTTTCTGTTAGACTCAAAGCTCCATTAGGGAAGAAATTCTGTGCATATTGCTCACTATTGAACCCTGGAGTCGACCACCCAAATATTTGTCAAATGAATAAATGGTAGCTCTACAGGCCAAAGGAACCCAAGAAACATGCAAACTACCAAAATACTCTTTACAACTCACTCCCCTCTGGAGAGTTTTCCCGGAGGCACATTCCTGTTGGTTTCTTCCCCTCAAGAAGCATTCTCCTTTCTCCTTCCTATAAAAGCCAGGTTTTTCTCAGATAGCCACACCATGCCCCATGCAAACAGATTTGGATTATTCTATCATTTGGACATAATCTATGCACCCTATGCAGGTCCACAGGGTGCTGGTTGCCCCAGCTGCTGCTTCATGTAGCCAAGGTATCGCTAGTGCATGTGGAGAAAACAGAGCAACTGGAGAGAAACCGAGGAGGTAAAAGTGGGCAGGGCTTGGTGATGTTTGGGGATATGAGGGATAAGACAGAGAATGGTCTTAGGAAAATCTCCTGTTTTTTCCTTTTGGATAATGATATAGATGAATAAAAGTTCCAATCACGGGGATAGAAAACACTGGAAAATATGAGATTCATTCAGGCAAGTCTTTCATACACTATTCCATCATCAGTTTCATAAGGGAAAGGGAGTCAGATCTCATCTCCACCTTGTTTGCTTCTATCATACTGTGTTCTAGCTTGTTGGATCTAGTTGATAACTAGATGATAGCTTCGTACTGATGGTGGACTTACCTACTAGTGTTTGCACCTCCTCCTTACCAGCCTAGAAGCTCTGAGACAGCAGGAGCAGTGTGTGTGCACGCATGTGTGTGTGTAACTGGATTCCCCACAGCACATTATTGTTTCATCCATAGTAAATGGTGGAGGAATATTTGCAGGCCTTAGCTGGACTGCAGCATTGTGAAGGTCAGATAACCACATTTGATAGGTTGGATTCTAACCTTGAAGCAGACAAAATGTCCATCTTATCAGCCTTGCTCACACCAGCTGTGCCTTTCCTTTGTGGTTGTACGTTTGAAGAGCTCATGCCACAAGCCTCTTTAAAAGGGGATTGGACGTTCACCAGCCTCAGGCTGCATGGCAGGGTGACTGTGTCTTTGAATATCCCAGCTGGAGGCTGGTCATCCTTTAGTCTTTGGGTGAGTAGACTACTCAGGAAGGCAGGGATGCGTGCAACCTCCTTTCTTGTTAATGAGTTTGCATTTTATTTTGGCAGATCTAAAATAATATTTCAAAGGCAGTGTAGAAGCAGATAGGGACATTACTTGTAATTGTTTAATATTGTTATGACATGACATTTGCCTACAGAAAGAGAGACAAGCCACCATCTTCAAGGGAGGGCCAGAAGTGTTAAGTGCATCATGTTGAATACAATTACGTTTGGTGATCAGGCAGCCCTGGGTTCAAATCCTGTCTCTATTACTACCAATTAAGCCACTTAACTCCATCTGAGCCTCAGGCTGCCCATCTGTGTAATAAGCAGTAATAGCAGCTCTCCTGCAGGACTATGGTGAGAATTACAGCTCAGGCAACGATCATCATACTTCTTGGCACAGAGGTGTTCACTACCCAGGCAGTGTTATTATTATGTCTAAAGTTACAAAGGGAGTTTTTAAGAAAGATGGAATGAAAACTTGTTTCTCTCAATTCTGAGCTTATTAGAGCACACTGTTTTGCTTGAATAAAGCAGCCCTGGAATCTCTCAGGGGAGGGTGTTTGTAACATCTGCTCAGGCACGGTTTCATTTCCTATATACCCAGAGACTAGCCCTGTACAAGTTGTGGGGAGATACTCATGTGAGTTGGCGGACTTTGGGTCAAATATTTTCCCTAAGCCCAGGTCTCTATGGCATTCTACAGAACACTCTGTATCCTTCTAAGGGACACTGGAAGAGCAAATGGATTGTACAGTGAGTTACAAATAAAATGGCCAATCTCAGCATGAAAGACTGAGGGTGTTACCTAATGAGGACGCAAACCACTCCATCTACATACAAGCCCATCTACATACAAGCAAACCACGAGCCTGCCAGAAAGAAAGAACATGCTATGTAAAGGTTTAATAACAGTGATGACTATTTGAACTTCAGCTCCAGAGCAGTTCAGTGGCCTCCCTTCCAGGAACAGAAGCCAAAGCACATCAGGATTCTTGAAGGCCCTGAAAGGTAAATGAGAATCCTAGTGTATGGCAAAACATTCCAACAAAAGAAGGGCTCCGTGTGTAGAGACTTAGAAAGGATTCCCAACTTCAGTCCCTTCAGAACCAGAAGCAAAGGTGGGGGACAGCGCAATTAAGTGGCCCTAGAGATTTGCCAGGAACTAGAGCCTTCCGGAGAAGTCCAGTTTTCCTATACAGGGAGAGGACTGGGAGTTCTCTGGTCACAAACATTGTGCCTTTGTTTTCAGGAAGACTTTTGGAGTCCCCCAGCATTGGAGGAACATTGCCTTACTGCGGACTCAAGCACAGTCTCTTACCTGGTAAGAAAAATGGAGCTGCATGCAGCTGCTGAAAACTTTATCCAGAAACCCAAAGATAGATGTTGGCACAAAGAAAGGAGGGCTGAAGAAAAGTGACCATGGAAACACATTGAGCTCTTAATCTGACCCATTTCTTCTGGGCCAGACCTGGAGCCAGGAATGTGGTGATGAATGAGGCCTGAGCTGAGATCGTGAGGATGAGACAGAGTCCACCCTGTGGGGATCTGGGATGATGAAAGGGCTCCGCAGATGGGGGAACCCCTGGCGAGAAGTTCTGCTGAGTGGAAAAGGGCTTGGAGTAACTGAGGTCAGCTGGATTCCTTAAACACTGCTCAGAGCCCTTGAAGCCATCTAAGGGCACACTTCTCAGGCCTGCTCCAAGCCACGCTCAACTGGGAATCTTTTAAGGACAGCTGCTCTGTTAGGCTTGCCTGAGATGGTGTAGTTTTCCCCCGCCGCGGTTGTGGCACAGACAGTAAGTGTTCAGGAGCCGGGCCTCACAATGCCGTGGACTAGGGCAAAGGAGGACCCTGTCCTCTCCCAGCCCTGGGCTAAAACACGGGAGGACCCCGACCGGTGGCTCCATGGACCCCTGCAATGCCAAGAGCTAAGTTATGCTGCTGAAGGACCTCTCCGCCCTGGACTAAGGCACCGGAGGATCCCCGCCCTGCCCCACCCCACCCCTCGGTGTCCTGGACTGTGCCACTGCAGAACCCCCGCCCCTCCACACCCTGGACTCTGGCTCTGGAGGACTCCGGCCCTGGCTCGCCCTGAACTACTCCTGCCCCTCAGCGCGCTGGACTGTGTTTCCAGAGGATCAGGTCCTGCGGCAACTTGGGCTACCTCATGGACTCCAGGACCCCAGTCCTGTCAGGCCCTAGACCAAGACCCAGGAGGACCCGACACCCCCTGTACCCATACCTTGCCGTGCCCTGGACTACAGCTCGGCAGGACCCCCGATTCGCTGAGCACTGGACTCCGGCACAGAGGGACCCCTGCCATGGAGATATGGACCACTCCTGCCCCACCGCACCCTGGACTACCGCACGCCAAGACCCTCGCCTGAACGCGTCCTACACTCTGGCATGGGGAAAACCGGCCTTGCAGAGCCCTGGACTCTGGCATTGGTGGACTCCCACTCGGCTACGTCCTGGACTCCTGCACCAGAGGACTCCTGTCCCCCCGCACCCTGGACACCTACACTAGAAAACCCTGTCCCGTCTCCCCCTAGACTAGGGCAGGGGAGGACCCTGCAAACCGACTCCGGCACAGTAACACCGCTTACCCGTCATGGGCTGTATTCCAGCACTGGAGGACCCCAATCCCGTCGCTCCACGGACTCCACCACAGAAGACCCTGGCCCCCCTGTGCCCTGGACAAAGGCACAGGAGGACCCAGGCTCACCGCCCCGTGGGCTATCGAATAGGAAAACCCCCAGCCCCACCGTGCCAGAGACTCTGACAAGAGAGGACTCCTGCCCCCTGTTCCCCCGACTACAGCAAGGCAGGAACCACACTCCTCCGAGGTCCTCGCTGTGGCAACTGTGGACCCCCGCCCTGGTATGCCCTGAACTAAGTCAGGCAATGACCCCGACCCCACCAGGCTGTGAACTCCAGTATTGGAGGACCATTGCATTACTGTGGACTCAAGCACTGGACTATCTCAGGGCAGGATCCCTGTCCCGCCATGCCCTACTCTATGGCATGAGAGTACCCAGCCTCACTGCGCTCTGGACTCCTACACCCCAGGACTCCTACACGGAGGACTCCCGCTCCTTCACAGTCCCATCCTGGACTCCTGCACAAGAGAACCCCCGCTCGGCTGCACCCTGGATATAGCAAGGCAGGAATTCCACCCTGTGGCGCTCTGCACTGTGACACCTGAGGATCCACAGTCCAGCGCGCCCTGGACTACTGCGCCACGGGACTCCTGTTCCGCCGCGCCCTGGACTATGGCATCAGAGAACCCAGCTCCCCGCGCCCTGGACAACGGCACCGGAGGACCCAGCACCCGGCGTCCTGGACTAAGGCACAGTAGGACTCCGGCCGCATTGTGTACTCCTGCACAGGAGGACCCTTGCAGGGCAGCGCACTGGACTGAGCTACTGAAGGAGCCCCACCCCTGCCTCACCCTGGACTAAGGCACTGGAGAACTCTTCCTCCACAGAGCCGCGGACTCTTGCAGGAGACAACCTCCACCAAGCCTGCCCTGGACTGTGGCCCAGTAGGGCCCACACCACGTCATGGACTCCTGTACTGGGGGAAGAGTAGTGATAAATGTCCAGGTTTATTAGTTGAAAAGTAGCAATCAATGTGTTACAATGAATGGATTTGATGTAAAATTACAAATGCTGAAAACATTATGTGTAATTGCCTAGCCAGAACAATTACACAAGACAAAGAAATAAAATAAATGCATATAGGGAAGGAAGAGGTAAGATTGTTTCTGTTTTCTGAAAATATAATCTTAAGATAGAGAACATCTTAAAGACTCCACCAAAATAAATGGTTAAAGCCAATCAAGAAATTCAATGAAGTTAATAGTTACAAAATCAATATACAAATACCATTATTGTTTCTATACAATAATGACAAACTATTGCCTGAAAAATAAATTGATAAGGCAATTTCATTTATAATAGAATCAAAACAGATATATAAATATATAAAAGACAGGAGTAAATTTAATCAAGAACGTGAAAGATTTGCACACCGAAAACTATAGCACATTGATGACAAAATTAAAATAGCATAAAAAAATGGAGAGACATCCTTTATTGATGAATTCAAAAATTAGCATTTTAAAAGTGTCAATGCTACCCAAACTAATCTACAGATTAAATGTAAGCGTTATGAAATTCCAATGTCATTCTTCACAGAAATAGAAAAATTACTCCGGAAATTTGTATGGAACCACAAAAGACCCCAACTGACCAAAGCAATCTTGAACAAAAAGAATAAAGCTGGAGGCATCAGACGACCCAATTACAAACTATATGACCAAGCTGTAGTAATTGAAACAGCATAGCAGTGGCATAAAAAGAGACACGTAGAACAGTGAAAAGGGATATAGAACCCATAAATAAATCCACATGTCTGTGGTCAATCTTTTTTTGATAAAATAACTAAAAAATACACAAGGAAGAAAGAAAATTATTTTCAATAAATGGTATAGAAAAAACTGACTCTCCACATACAGAAGAATAAAATTTGACTTTTATTTTTCTCTTTATACAAGCATCAAATCAAAATTAAAAACTGAAATGTAAAACTACCACAAGGAGATAGAGAAGAAGTCTGTCTGACATTGGCCTGAGCTATGATTTTCTGTAGATTATTCCGAAAGCACAGGCAACAAAAGCAAAAACATACAAATGAGATTGCGTAAAACTAAAAAGCTTTTCCACAGGAAAAAAGCAATAATAGAATGAAGAGAACCCACAAATGGGATGACGTTTTTAAACCATACATCAGATAAGGGGGCTCATATAATAATATATAAGTAACTCAACCTACTCAAAAATAAGAAAAAAATTATGCTTATTAAAAAAAATAAGCAAAGAACCTGAATAGACATTTCCTAAGGCATACAAAAATGCTAACAGGTACATGAAAAAATCACAAACATTCCTAATTATCAGAGAAATGCAAATCAAAGCCACACTGAGATATCACCTCACACATTTTACTAGGGCTATCATAAAAAGAGATGGAAGATAAGTGTTGATGAGGATGTAGAGAAAAAGAAACCCTGTACACTGCTGGTAGGAATGGAAATTAGTACAACCATCTTGGAAAACAGTATGAAGCTTCCTCAAGAAATTATAAACATATTTACCCTATGATCCATCAATCCTACTTCTGGATATATGTCCAAAGGAATTTCAATCAGGATGTCAAAAAGAGACATCTGCAATTTCATGTTCATTGCAGCATTATTCCTAATAGCCATGAATTAGAAACAACCTAAGTGCTTATCAACTGAAGAATGGATAAAAATAGGTGGAAAAATTGGAACCCTTCTACACCACTGGTGAGATTTCAAAATGTAAAACAGTCTGGCAGTTCTTCAAAATGTTACACATAGACTTAGCACATGACGCAGCAATTCCACTCCTGTGTATTTACCAAAAAGAAAACAAAACAAATGCTACACACAGTAGTACACAAATGTTTATAGCAACAAAAAGTAGAAAACAACAGAAATGTTCATCAACTGAGGAGTGGATAAATCAAATGAATCCATAAAATAGAATCTTATTTAGCAATAAAAGGGAAAAAAGTGTTAATGCATGCTCCAGAATGGATGAACATTAAAAATATGTGAAGTGAAAGAAGTGAGTAAAAAATGACTATGTGTTATAATGATTCCATTTATGTGAAATGTCCAGAATAGGCAAATTCATATTCAGAAAGTAGACGAGTGGTCGCCTAGACTAGGAGGGCTTTAGGAAAGGCTGGAGAAAATGGGGAAAGTTTGCTAATGGGTGCAAGTCTCTTTAAGGCACATTAAAATGTTCTAAAATTATACTATGATGATTATTTCTCCACCCAGTTAATATACTAAAAGAATTTGAAGTTTGTACTTTAAATGAGTGAATTACACAAAGTATGAATAATATCTCAATAAAGCTGTGGGAAGTTAAAAGTATATGTAGGATGCATACAAAAATCCTGCTTATCTTTATACATGAATGAAATTCTGTCATTTGTAAAAACATGGATGAATTTAGAAGATATTATACGAAGTAAAATAAGCTAGACGCAGAAAGACAAATATCTCATAATATCACTTATATGTGAAATCCACAAATGTGCACTCACAGATGTTAGGAGTAGAATGGTGGTTTATCAGAGGCTGAGCCGGGCTTGTGGGGGGGAAGTTGGGAGTAGAATGATGGTTTATCAGAGGCTGAGCAGGGCTTTGGAGGGGGAAGTTGGGAGTAGAATGGTGGTTTATCAGAGGCCGAGCGGGGTGTGGGGGGGAAGTTGGGAGTTTAATGGTGGTTTATCAGAGGCTGAGCGGGGCGGGGGGGGGGGGAAGTTGGGAGTAGAATGGTGGTTTATCAGAGGCTAAGCAGGGCCGGGGTGCAGGTAAGTTGGGAGTAGAATGGTGCTTTATCAGAGGCTGAGCAGGGCGGGGGTGAAGTTAGGATTAGAATGGCAGTTTATCACAGGCTGATCAGGGCGGAGTGGGGGGTGGGAAAAGGGGAACTATTCAATGGGATAATGCTTCAGCAAGGAGAGATACATTCTGGTGATATGGTGCACAGCAAAGTGACAGCAGTTACTCATAATGAAGTGCGTATCTTAAAACTGCTAAAATACTACAACTCAAATGTTTCACCATAATGTAATAAATATGTGAGGTGGAGGATATGTTATTTAACGTAATTTGTCCATTTCACAATATTTACATGTATTGTACCACATTGTATCCATATATATTTATTTATCAATAAAAACAAAATTTTAAAAAGAGAGCAAAACAGTTGTGGCAGATCTTCATCTAAAGACATTTCTGAGAAAAATGTATCTGTTTTCTTTCAGAATAAATTTACAGTTAATAGATATCATGTTACCTAAAGTAAAGCGGATAATTTTGGCCATCAGCTTATACAGTGGGATAATCTCTTTTTGCTGACCTTGTAAAAGCTGCGGCGGATTAACAAGTAGGAAAGATTTTTATCATGATCAGGTAAAGGTTCTGCATGCTTCTATTTTGAATAATATTGTCCCCCTAGAATCGCAAAGTGTGAATGCCTTTTGTTTCAGAGGTCTAGCCCTAAATGGTTTAGTCAATTACATCTTGCATTCTAAAACAAGTCCTGGTGCGTTTGTGATGGTACTACATATAATTGTGTTTTTAATTTAACTATCATATATGTCTACTTTTCTGTTAAAAGTCTATATTTTACAGAGGCCCTCCATACATATAAGTGCTTTTATGATAGGCTATCCACTAAATTTCAAACATAAGTTAAGGAACCGTTTTGCTTTTATTTTTTATTATTGTTATTATATTTTAAGGCTAGTCAAGTGAAGCAGTGGGAGTGGAGAAGGAACTGCTTTAATTTTTATATGTTGGTGTTACAGGCTCTATGTGACAGGCTATATGTTTGTCAGCTGAATTTTAGAAACAAAGTGAAATATTTATTTCGTATTTCATTAGATATAGGGATGATGATTACTTCAAGGGATTGTCACTAGACTGAAAGCATCACATCATCAATCACTTGGAAACAATATTTTGCCTATGTGTTCTGTTATGTTGACAAAAACTTTTATTGTGGCAATATACCTCACAACTGAAATATGTGAAAAATATACAGAAAAAAAGACAATATTTGTTATTAAGGGATATTTAGGCCTGAGCTGCAAGATGCAAATATTTAAAACATACACTTTTTAAAAATTGCATTTAAAATGTAAATTGAAGCAAGGCATTTAGAAAAAGACATAATATCTACTATAAAAGTCCTAGGTTAGAAAAGTTAAAATACTAAATGAGAAAATAATGCTTCTTGGGTAGCTTAAAATCAAATATGAGGCAAAAAATTACTCAGAACTTTTTGTAAGATTAAGAACATCTATACAGTTTCTTTGATATAAAATGAAATACATGTCTGAATATAACTCTAATAGAATAGGCAAACAAGGGCAAAGGAGAGGTGTATGCAGAATAAAGTGAACATATTATTCTAACAATGAGAGGGACAGAATTGAATGATTGCTCTTGGAGACAAGGGATTTTAATGTCTGAGTCAATGACAAAACTTTTGTTTGCAAGTTAAAAAATGTACCTTAAACCTGGTGAAGGAATAAAGGGTGGTGGAGGGGATGATTCTTTGTACACTAAACTGGTTTTAATGACTATTGAATTAATCATAAGTTCAAATGATTTTATGGAGACCGTTTCTTTTTTATTTGATACTTCTGGACTGCTTTTCTCTTTGTATTTACTCCATTTTTACCCACTTGAACAATTTTTCCCCGCAAAGTTTAGGAAACACTGTAACCACATGCTCCAGCATGATGTGATCCCTGAAAGCATTTGCAGCTGGGAGAGGAGGCAAAGGGGCTTCTCTTTCAACAAATGCATATTAATCTCGGTGAAAACTCAGAAGTTTAAACATGGTCCTCCTTGGGTCATGTGGCTACCCCAGGATCAGTCATTGCACCAGACATAGGAGATAGTCTCAAAAGCCAGGCTGGAGTCAAGGTTCTCTGGTGGAGTTTCCACTTTAGAAATGGGTTTTGTCAGGCTTTGTGTTTTCGTGTTACAGACATGATAGCCATATATCTATCTATTCCATTTCCAGTGGAGATGAAAACCTAACGCATATGCCCATTCAATGGATTTTACATGAATCTTCATAGCAGCTTTACTTGCAATAGCCAAAACCTGAAAACAGTCCAAATGTCCATGGACAGGTGAATTTGTGACTGAAAAATTTACTGTGGTATATGTATATAATGAAATAATACTCCCTAGTAAGAACAGAACAATTGATAGATGTAGCAACATGAATAAATCTCCAAAATAGTGATGCTGAGTGATGAAAAAGTATACCCACCCTATTATTTCATGTATTTGGAAATAAAACCTCACAGGGACTACAGGTGGATCAGTGGTTGCCTGTGGATGGGATGGGGATAGGCAAGAGAAAGTAAGTAGAAAAAACACAAGAAAACTTTGGTGGTAAAGGTAATGGATATGCTTTTTATTTGAATATGTTGTTGGTTTTATAGAGCTACAAATACCAAGAATAATCAAAATGTACAATTGAAGTATGTGCAGTTTATTGCATGTAAATAAACCTTTTAAAAATTAACTGATACAAATTGACTTACATGACCAGAAATCTGTTGAAAACTCTCATGTTTTCTTCCCCATTTTTATTCTTGTGTGCTCTTATAGACCATGTGAACACATTTCTCATCTTACTGTTCTTTTATGTCTACATTTCTCCAGGTCAATACAACTATCACCATAATTTCTCGGGTTCTCTTTAGTTCATTAGTAATTATGAGTAATGTATTGAAATGTTAAAGATATGTTCATGCATTCAGAATCCTCTGCTCTCTAATCCACATAATAGTGAATTAAGCTGTCAGCAATTACACAGAATATTGCTCCTTTGTTTGTTTGTTTGTTTTTTGATGAAGTCTCGCTTGGTTACCCAGGCTGGAATGCAGTGGCACATTCTGGGCTCACTGCAACCTCCACCTCCCGGGTTCAAGCAATTTTCCTGCCTCAGCCTCCTGAGCAGCTGGGATTACAGGCATCTGCCATCATCCTCAACTAATTTTTGTGTTTTTATCAGAGACAGCGTTTCACCACATTGGCCAGGCTGGTCTTGAACCCGTGACCTCAGGTGATCTGCCCACCTTGGCCTCCCAAACAGCTGGGATTACAGGCATAAGCCACCATGTCCAGCCAGAATATTGCTACTTTTTCAAATAGCTACAATTAACCCTGATCTGGACACCTTGAGTTGATCATAGCTATGTAAAAGAGGATAGCATTGTAAAACTATAAAAGTAGACTAATAATGAATAACAATGCTTTCAGTATAAGAAATAACACTATCCTAAGCAAAAATAAATAAATAAATAAATAAATAAATAAAGCTGGAGGAATTCTATTATCTGACTTCATATCATACTACAGAATTATAGTAACCAAAAGAATATGGTACTGGCATAAAAACAGAGCCATAGATCAATGGAACAGAATAGAGAACGCAGTAACAAATCTACATAGCTACAGTGGACTCATTTTTGACAAAGGTGCCAAGAACATACACTGGTGGTAAATGGTGTTGATAAAACTGGATATCCATATGCAGAGGAATGAAAACAGACTAGTATCTCTCATAATATATGAAAGTAAAATCAAAGTTGATTAAAACTCCAACAATAAAACTAGTACAAAAAAAGTTTGAGGAAAATCTCCAGAACATTGGTCTGGGCAAAAATATTTTGAGCAATACCCACAAGCACAGGCAACCAAAACACAAATGGACAAATGGATCACACTAAGTTAAAAAGCTTCTGCCCAGAAAATGATACAATCAACAAAATTAAGAGACAATCCACAGAATGGGAGAAAATATTTGCAAACTACTCTTCCGACAAGGGATTAATAATCAGAATATATAAAAAGCTCGAACAACTCTTTAAGAAACAATTTAATAACCTGGTTTAAAAAACGGGGTAAAAGATTTGAATAGATATTTCTCAAAAAAAGACCTACAAATGGCAAACAGGTATAAGAAATGGTGCTCAGTATCACTGATCATCAGAGAAGTGCAAATTAAAACTACAATGAGATACCATCCCACCACAGTTTAAATGACTTGTATGCAAGCCAGGGAAAGTCTACTTTGACTGACTTATGGCCCTAGTCACCTGGCAGTTCCTTCAGATGTGGCTTCCCAGGTTTGTGTGTCCAGGTGACAATGTGCCTGTGTGTCCTTGTGTCCACGTGGCAGTGTCTGTGTGGTGGTGTCTGACAGTGTGGAGGTGTGTCCATGTCACAGTGTGGCGGTGTGTCTGTGTGTGTGGCAGTGTCCATGTGGCAGTGTGTCTGTGTGTTCGTGTGAGAGTGATGGTGTGTCCCTGTGACAGTGTGGTGATGTGTCTGTGTGTCTGTGTGTCCCTGTGGTATGTGGTCGTGTGTCCTTATGGTGATGTCTCCGTGTGTCTGTGTCCGTGTGACAGTCTGGTGCTGTGCCTGTGTGGTGACTTCTCCGTATGTCTGTCTGTCCGTTCATGTGACAGTGTGGCAGTGTGTCCGTGTCGTAATGTCTCCGTGTGTCTGTACATGTGACAGTGTGGTGGTGTGTCTGTGTGTCCGTATGGTGATATCTCCATGTGTCTGTGTGTCTGTCCATGTGGCCATGTGGTGGTGTGCCCGTGTGGTAGTGTCTTCGTGTGGCGGTGTGTCAGTGTGACAGTGTAGCGGTGTTCCTTCTCCAGCGTGCGGAGCTGGCACCCTGCCCTCTCAGCCCAGGACGCCCCAGAAGGCCCCAGCTTGGCGCGCAGGAGGTGGCTCCTGTGGAGGGAGGTGCAGGGAGCCCCGAGAGCCGAGTTTGTGGGGTCCCCTGCATTGGGTGGGAGTGAGGAGAAAGGCACCCAGGCAGCCAGGAGAAGGCTGGGCCTGCCCTAAGGAGGTGACCCGCTCTGGGCCTGCATTTCCTGGGCCGAGTACTCCAGCTCAGTCATCTTGTCCTGAGTCCTTTATGGAACTTGGAGGTTGCTGGGTTTTGAAGAAGGGAAGGTCATCTTTGTTGCGGAAAGCCTGATGTGTTACTCTATTGCTGTCACTTTTCAGCCTCATCGCTGGCGAAACATCAAATGCCGGACACCTTCTGCCAAGAAAACTCCTGGAAGTAAATGTGGGGACTGGCAGTATCCAACCAGAGGAGTCACACGCGGATTTCTGTTTGTTTGGAGATCTGAGTTTTTCCCTGTGGGTGGCAGAAGCGGAGCAGCTCTGTGGCGGGAAGGCAGGTGGGTTCTGTGCTATAGGAAGGTCCTGGCCTGGGCCGGATGCGCCAGAGGGGATGGGCGGTCAGGGGCTGTGCAGGCCACCGGGCAGTGTGCATTCCCCCGGCTGGTCGCCCAGAAGGAGGACAGGTCCCGGCCTGGCGGGATCAGAGGCAGCCAGGCTGCACTGCGGTCTGTGAACCAGGCGTGATGGCTGGCAGAGCGGTAGGCCATGGCAGAGGGGGACTCCCGGGCACCTGCTCTGCATCCTCATGACCAGGACACACACCGGCCCCTGGAGGCCAGGCGGAGCAAGCAAGGGGCGCCAGGCAAGGTTTGGGGTTCCCGCGGTGGGAGGTGGGTCCCTGGATCCTGGTGTCCTGCTGCTGTCCGGAACATGGGCCGCCTTCCCTCAGGTGCACCCCTCCAGGGTCGCCTATCTGCGACCTCAGCATAGTTCCTGGCTGGTGGGAGGATGGGGCGGAGGCCTCAGGGCCCAGCTGGGTCTGCAGTTTCTGCCACTGGCGGTGGCGCAGGGGTGAGCTCAAGCTGTGCCCAGGCAGGAAACTCTCCGACCTTGCCAGCTTCCGCGCCAGCTTTGGTGACTCTCTCCAGCTCAGCTTCAACACCGTTCAACAGTTCTGTGTTCTCTATTATCACAAGAATTCTTTCTGTATTTGCTATCCTTTATCAAATAAGAATTGAAAGATGCATGTGGAGTGATATCACAGTTGAAACATTAAAAATATATAATTTCATTTTCTAAGAATTTTAATTTTCTAAGAAGTAAAATTATGACCCTAGTGCTAATATAAGATAAACACGTATCAACAGTGTTATTCAACTCAGTAAGCAATGAAGTTTCCAGTAAAAGGTTCAAATCATTGCAAGGAACATTAAAGTAGCTTTACAGCCAATGTTAAGGTGAGATCGTTGGTTAGTTACAATACTAGATAGTATCCAACATAGTCAGAAGCTCTCATCTTTGTGAGTTATCTCTTCCATGGCACAGAAATTATGCGTTTCTCTACTGTACAAAATATTTATCTTTTCTACTACTTCTGCACATAAAAATATTGCTAGTCACAAAAGACCAGGATTGCACTGAAAAAAAAAAATCTGAGTACTATCTCTCACCTGTCTTCATACTTCTTTTCTTCCTTTATGAAATATCTTTGAACTGCATTTTCTATCTGAAGGTCTCTGGAGAGAGAGAGTAAAATGAATAGAAGCATAGTAAGTAATATTTTGATAACATTTACAGCTTTATTCATGTCGAATGAACATAAAATACACTACCAATATTTAAAGCGTAATGAGATGAATTTGATGTATACATGTGCCCATTAAACAATCACCATGAAGGGATCAGTGAGCATATCCAATACTCTCAAAGCTTCTCAGTTCCCCTTGGTAATGCATGCTCATACCTCTCAGGTGTGAAGTACTGAGCTACACACACACATACACACACACTGGAATATCTAATTGTTTCAGAAGCATTTGTTGAAAATGTTATGTCCATGAATGCTCTAAGAACTTTATTAAAAACTAGCTGAAAGCTGATATACATGTGTATATCTATATTTGTACCACATTGTCTTAAGTACTGTAACTTGATAAGTCTTGAAACCAGGTGCTGTTAATTCTCCAACAGCACCTGGTTTCAAAGTAATTGTTTCCTTTCAAAGTAATTTGCCTTTATAGGTCCTCTACCCATCGACATACATTTCAGAATTTTAGTTTCTCAATTTCTAAAATAAGGAATACAGCTGTGATTTGATTGGAATTCTTATAGGTCAATGTGGGAAGAAAAGACATTTTAACAGTATTGAGATTTATGACTCATACATTCCATTGATTGAGGTCTCTTATTTATTTTAACAATATTTTATAGTTTCGTAGTTTTCAAACGTTTCTCTTTTTTGCAGGTTTATCCCTAAGTACTACACGCTTTGATATTTGCAATAATACCAAAATTATGGTAATATTAATGTAAATGTTTCATTTTTTCCTCCAGTAATTGTCAGGTAGCTTTAAATCATAATTTAATTGTATGATACAACGGGGTTTTGAGAAACGTATACACATTGTATATATACTTTTTTTCAGTTTGGCAGATTGACTCCACTATCATATCATAATTTAAAATTGCACTAATTACCACCAGCCTGCTCTCAAGGACAATACATCAAAATATGTATCACGTTTCAGTTTATTTAGCATCATGAAACTCTCACATTGCACTTACTTTTGGAAACCTGGAATAAAACAATAATGTAAATATCAGCTCACAGGCAACATATGGGTACATGTGACAATTTTCTAAATATCGACCTTTCACTATTTAATTCTCTGTTTATATTGTCCATTTTTTCCCTCGTCTTGAAACTCTCTTACACTGCTTATTAAATTTTGGTTCAATTCTCTCCCTACTTTTTCCAATAATCTACTTTCTAATATTTTACTGATGCCGTGCTCCTTTTCATTTGGACACTTTTAAAAAGCTGCATAATTTCTCCTTTGTATTAAAATGCAAATCCATATCCAAAATAAATGAGCGCAGGGACCAAACAGATGTTTGTGCAGTGTGTCCATGAGCAATATTATCCACAATAATCAAAGGGAAGGAGCAGCCCATGTGAATATTGGTGGATGAGTAGTTAAAAAAATGTGGTATATACGGCAACGTCATAATATTCGGCCTTAAAATATATTCTGAACATGCTATGAAATAGATGAAACTTGAAGATATGCCAAGTGAAATAAGCCAGTTTGAGAAATTCAAACATTCTATATCATGCCATTTCTGTGAGATACTTTGTGAAATTTGTAGAGACAGAAAGTAGAATGGTGATTGCTACGGGGAGGGGGAGGGAGAGGAATAGGAAGTTGGTGTTCAATGAGTACAGAGTTTTAGTTGGAGAAGAAGACAAGTTTTGGAGGTCTATGGTGGTGACTGTTGCACAACAGTGCAAATATACTTAATGCCACAAAACCGTGCACTTAAAGTGATTAAAAACGTAAATCTTTTGTTCTGTATATCTTTCCAGAATTATAAACCTGCAATCACAGTATAGAAATAGAACATGTTATATAGATTTGGGTGATGATATTTTACACATTTGCACATATAAAATGCTAAATAAATTAAACATGGAATGAAGATTTGTCCTTAAATATAATTTACAAGAAGACTTTGATATTTGTTTTTCACAAGTGAAGCATTCTTATAAAGTGTCATGACCTTTTGGGGGAACCTCTGGGAAAAATGGAGAAACTCTGAAGCTACACTCTCCCTAACCTCCCTTTACAGGGAGCTCCTGCAGCTCCTACAGAAATGAGTGGCTGAGATTCTTGATTGCATAGCAGAATTTCTCATCCAAACCCTTTCCCTTTTTAGTGTCTGTGTATCAGTATAAAAGTTCTGTAAACTGTAGTTCCTTATTTTAATCCCAAAGCACAGTAACAATATATTTCATCCTAGGGTTGGCAGTTTCTGGGAGTGTTTTGTTTAATTCTTAAAACTCTATCTTTGGGATTCCAAAGAGCCTAAAAAGTAAAATATTTTAAAAAGGGGAAAGAGACAAAGAGAAAGAAAATAAAATCAATAGCCCATTCTGTCACTGTTATTAAACACCAGAATACCTTTCTGTTAATCTAATTAAAATTAGTGACATCATTTAGCATTTATATCTTGAACAAAAGTTTGGAATCCTGAAAAAGAAATTTAATTTGCTAATAAATATATTTGAGTGGAACTGAAATCCTTATATATTACTTCAAATAAGAACACAAGATGAATTATGATATAGAAAATTCTGTCTCTCATTGTCCAAAATCTAATAGTTAAATTGAACTTATCGAATAACATTATTTGCCAGGCATGTGGCTTACATCTGGAATCCCAATACTTTAGGAGGCAAAGGCAGGTGGATTGTTTGAGCTGAGGAGTTGCAGACCAGGTTTGGCAGTACAGTGAAACCCAATCTTGAAAAAAAAAAAAAAAGCCAGGTGTGGTGGCTTGCCTTTAGTCCCAGATACTCAGGAGGATGAGGTGGGAGGATCATGTAAGCCTGGGGAAGCTGGGGCTGCAGTGCACCATGATTGTGCCACTGCACTCCAGCTTGGGCAACAGATTGAGACCCTGTCTCAAAGAAAGAAAGAGAAAGAGAACAAAAGAACAAGAGAAAGAAAGCAAGAAAGCAGGAAGGAAGGAGGGAAGGAAGGAAGGAGGGAAGGAAGGAAGGAAAGAAGGAAGGAAGGAAGGAAGGAGAAAGAAAGGAAGGAAGGAAAAATAATGTTTTTGGTGCCAATAATCTTTGTGAAATTATACATGGAATTTTGCTTTAATGAAATAGATTTAACTAAATTGTGACATAATTTAAGTGTACTGACCCTAGCAATCAGAGACCTCCAAATCTGCACAATGACTTGACAGTTACATTTGACAAGAATTGATTCTCCTATCATACATACAGCATAGTCAGAATTTCAGAACTCCAACTTTCCCTATGCTATTTGTGCACATTGCTTAACATCTCTAAGACTCGATATTTTTACTCTTAAAATACTGCTAATAATAGTACCTAGTTTTTATAACGTGTATCAAAAGCATTATACTTTAAGGCAGATAGTAATTTCTCAGTAAATATTTGCTAATGTGTGTTTTAGTACAAACAGGAAAATTGGATTATGATATTTATGACACTGTTGATTCTCCTTCTAGAAACGTTTAATTGTTTCTAAAACTTGTTTTCAAGTAGAGCAGTATTTTGTGTTCAAATTGAAAATACTATATATTCATACTTTTTTAAAAAAAGTATTCCTTGAATATTTTCATTAAAAAATTCCTAAATGAGCTTGAGCAAGGAGGACAGGAGAGATCAGTAAAATAAGGCTTTGTGGCATAGGAGACATTTGGTGGAGAGCTTTCAGCTCAAATAAGATTTGAAAAAAAAAAAAAAAGAGAGAGAGAGAATTTTTATAACAAATGTAAAGGCAGGATTTACCCTGATGAGCTTGTGAAGAAAATACAGAGTATAACGTAATCCAAAAGAGACTAATCAGTCAAAGTAGTTTTGAAGGAAATATCTCGAAGAGAGAGAACCTAAAATGAAGATCAGGTATGTCATTATTTTAATAATCTACCCATGAGATAGAAAGCACTGGGTTTTTTAATTGATCACAAAGGGAAAATAGTTTCAAGAACCATTCTTTGTTCAGCTTAAAGCAGATTTTACATTTTGAAACAATGACATATTGTGCTAAGTAGATAATATCCACATTCGTGTGTATATGAACAATTCTGTTCTCAATAAAAACACTTTATTCACACAAGTGATGATTATCTGCATTTGATTTAGTGCTGAAAGGTCAAAGGGGGACTAATAAAATTTTAGAAATGCAAGCGGTTTAACTGGAAAATCATGATCATATTCAACTCATCATGACTGAAATAAGAAAACACAGCAAAAAATAAATAAGAAAAAAATGGACTACATGAACATTTGCTTCTCTCCTAAGAATCAAAACGTTTAATTTGCTGTGGCTTAAAGGCATCTAGGTCCACAAGCCATGCAAAAGTCTACTGGCTTTTTTTTTTTTAAATTTATTTATTATTATTATACTTTAAGTTGTAGGGTACATGTGCATAACGTGCAGGTTTGTTACATATGTATACTTGTGCCATGTTGGTGTGCTGCACCCATCAACTCATCATTTACATCAGGTATAACTCCCAATGCAATCCCTCCCCCCTCCCCCCTCCCCATGATAGGCCCCTGTGTGTGATGTTCCCCTTCCTGAGTCCAAGTGATCTTATTGTTCAGTTCCCACCTATGAGTGAGAACATGCGGTGTTTGGTTTTCTGTTCTTGTGATAGTTTGCTAAGAATGACATGGATGCAGCTGGAAAAGTCTACTGTTTCTGGAAGATAAGAAGAAGCAAAACACATCAGCTTTCAGAGAAGGTTAAGAAACCTCTCACACCCTACTCCACCCCACCTGAGACCAGGCAAAGGATCACTGCTTCTAGGGCACGGATGGAGGAAAAATACTTCTCCATCAGGAGAGGAACAAGGATTGTTTTGGGGCCCAGGATTTTGCACTAATGCAGAGTCGTGCTACTGTGGTAAAGGGTTGGAAAATCTCCATCCAGTGACCACAGATAAAGGTACATTGTTCCTATGGAAGGAGAAAGAAAAGAGTTAGCCCTTATGGTGGGTTTGAAAACTTTCAATGATATAAATCAAAGGTTTTCTACCACTGAGGTGGGAGGAGGCAAGATATTATTTCTTCCTCAAAAACCAACACAGATAAGGGACAGTTTGACTCCCACTGGAATAAGAGTCGCGAAGTGCTAAAAATATCCCTTCTCTGAGACTCCGATGATGAAACTGGCTCCAAAATAACATGAATCATCCCTCTGCTCCCAACCTCAATTTTCTGCATAGTCACACACACACAAGAAATGATGTTCTACAGTTAGAGAGGAACAAGAAAGTGGAGAGAGACCCTCTCTGTGACATAGGTGGTAAGGACTACCGGAAGGTAACTGTGGAACAGGAGCATTGGCATATGCCCTGCAGAGCCTAAGGCCCCACACAAGGCACATGGTATGGCAGCCTACTGCTGGAGAAATTGAAGTTACATGGTTCACTGAATGTTTCAGACACCACAGCAAAAACCAGCCTTTGTTCCTGCCCACACTAATAGCATGACACAAACCAAAATGAAACAGAAACATAAAACAATCTTGACATAAGTAATTATCTCATGAGCTACTGTTTTTGTACATCTGATGATTTGCATTTTTTAGGAATTGGGAGACACATAAAAGCAAGTTAGAAATTTGAGTTATGAGTTATAATATTTTCAAAAGATAAAAAGTCGACAGAATCAAATTCAGAGATAATTCAGATGTTGGAACTAAATGCAAGTAATTTAAAATAATAATGATCAAAATGTTAAAGGATCTAGTTAAAAAAAAAAAGACATGCATGGAAAAATGAGGAATTTCAGCAGAGATGGGAACAGTAAAAGGCAAAAGCTAGAAATAAGTGAAAGCTTGAGAACAGAGATGAAGAATTACATCAGCAAGCTGATTAGCAGACTGGTCATCAGAGTTAAGAAAGAAGCAGCTAATTTTATACTAGGCCAACACAAATTATTTGAATGGCAGCACAAAGGGAAGAAAGAGGAAAACAAAATAAACCAATGAACCAAGCAAATAAAATACTCCGGTGAGTCCAAGAATTCTCTGCCAATACGAAATTCACTAAAATACAATTAATTGGAATTCCAGAAGGAGATTAAAAACAGAGTGTGAGAGAAGAAAAATTGGAAAAAGATGACTGAGGACCCCAAGCAACCTCAAAAAGCTCCAAGAAAGATTAATAAAAAATTTGAAGAATGCTAGAATAATCACACTAGTCTAACTGATGAAAACCAATGATTAGCATAAATCTTGAATTCAGTTACAGAAAAACAGGAACATTGTGTACAGAGATAAACAAAAACAAACATTACAGTGAACTGCTTGTCAGCAACTCTACAAGTCACAAACCAATGATACAAAATTTTTAAATAACTAAAAAAAAATCAGTCCCCAATCTTATATCCATTAACTATATAACTAAAATAACAATTAAATGAAGACATTTTCAGATTAACACTGGAAGAGTCCCTTGCTAACAGGTCTGCACTAAAATAAACGTCAAAACGATTTCTTGAGGCAAAAGGAATATGGAAGCAGATGAATGTTGAAACTACTCAAAGAAATAAAGAGTGCCAGGGAAGATATAAAGATATGTAGCCCAATTATTTTACATTGCTCTAAAGATCATGGATTGTCTAAATTTTTTTTTTTAAAGAGTAACTTCACATCATGGAATTCATAATATTTGAGACTATAGTGCATGACATAAATAGTGTAAAGGAGGGAGGAAACAGAAATATACAATTTAAGGTTTTTATGCCATAGTTGATATAATATAAACTGTAGGTTACTGTAATAAGCTAGAATAGGTATTGAACTCTCTAGAGAAACAATGAACATTTTTAAAAGATTATATGAGCATTAATGTTTTCATAGAACTTCTAGCTTTTATTTATTTGTTTTTATTTTATTTATTTATTTATTTATTTATTTATTTATTTATTTATTTTTGAGACGCAGTCTCGACCTGGAGTGCAATGGCGTGATCTCAGCTCACTACAACCTCCGCCTCCCGGATTCCAATGATTCTCCTGCCTCAGCCCCCCGAGTAGCTGGGATTACAGGTGCATAGTGTGTGGATATTTTCTTCCATTCTGTAGGCTGTCTGTTCAATCCCATGATAGTTTCTCATGCTGTGCAGAAGAAGCTATTTAGTTTAAATAAATCCCACTTGTCAGTTTTCATTTTTCTGGCAATTGCTTTTGAGTACTTACCCACAAATTCATTGCGAAGTGCAATGTCCAGAAGAATATTTCCTAGTTTTTCTTCCAGGATTTTTGTAGTCAGAGGATGTAATCTTATGCCAATGGGTCTTATTAATCAAATGACTCCACAGTGAGAATCATTACTCTGAAAAATCAATTTTGTTATAATGATGGAAATTTAAATACTTGAAAGTAAAAACAGATGCCACCTTATTGCTAGAATTCTACAAGGCAAATTGCTATTAGAGAGGCAGAGGAAATATATATATATCTCCAAAATATAATTTGCAGTGAAATAAATAGAAGCACATTATAAATAAACTTACCTGATTTTACAAACTAACCTGTAAAGGGATTTCTACTCATTTTTCTATTGCCTGCAATGCGCTTTCTTCTAGATCCAATTTATAATTTTGTACGTCACCAATTTGTCTTCACCAGTGTGTTCTTTCCATAAGCATCTTAAGATTTAATATTTCTTCTTCCAACATATTTTTATCCTCCTCAAATTTTTTACATTCCTGTTGTACTTTTTTCATAGATAGTAACTCCCATTGAATAACTTGATTTTATTTAGTCAAATAGACATATTTTGAAGATACAGCTCCCAGCTGTGTTGTAAGATCATCAAACTACATTAATAAAATAATACAGCTTGATAATGAAGGAGGCTGAGAATAATCTCATACAAAACCAGTAACAAAATTTGAAATATATTTACTTGTAATAAAATGTTATCTATAACATACATTCTTTAAATGTTAACCCTTAAATTACTCAGAAATTCAAGAACAAAGTAAAAGCCACCATGAGTCACAATCATATATTCTTTACTATCATCTTTGCCACAGAACTTCTGCACTTGATCTTTCTTTTATTTTTCTGATAATTTGTGTTTGTTCCTCCTTAAATGGCTCCAAGTTAACTCTTATTAGAAAGTTTTGAACCCCCTTCTCTCATCATCATGCCCCAAAATTTGTCAAAAAAAAGTTTCTGAGATATTATATTGAGTTATTTAGGCCAAAGTCAATAAATGGACCTTAGAATAAGACTTTGAAAATAATGTACTACTCTATGCTAGGCATGGTGGCTCATGCCTGTAATTCCAGCACTTTAGGAGGCTGTGGCAGAAAGATCACATTAGGCTGGGAATTTGAGACCAGCCAGAGCAACATAATGATACTATACTCTCAACAACAACAAAACCACATTTAAAAAACTAGCCAGGCATGGTGCCTTATTCTTGCAGCTCCAACTAATTGGGAGACCAAGGCAAAAGGATGGATTGGACTCAGAGTTCATGGCGGTGGTGAATTATGACAAAATTACTTCACTTCTGCCTGGATGAGAGACAAAGACCATATCTCAAAAAAACACAAAATAATCATATAAATAAGGATTCTAATGCCATAAGCCTTTTCCTAGGCTGTAAATGTTTTATGCTCATTTGAATTGCATTTTAAAACATAAAGTCCTCCTCAAGACGGCTTGTGGAGGTAACCAAGAAGCCCGCAGTGCCATACAAGCCCTGAGGCATGGACTGGAGCCCTAAAGCAAGTACACACCCTGCCACTGAGCCTGCTGCTCATTTCCTCTGTCTGGCTCCATTTGCAGCACAATTGTTGCACTGAGGCTTGTGCATACCTGGCAAGGCCAAGCTGGATCAAAGAGCAATGAGCCAAATCTGCAAGGGTGTGCCAGGAGCCGGTGGACCAGCACACCAACCTCACTCACTGCCGTTCAGGATACATCATTTCTTCTATCCTAGAGGTAGGGCTTCAGTGCCATCTGCTTTCCTCAGGCCTCTGCTCCAGCAGCCATCAGGTGGCAGGCACTCAGGCTTTGGGAACCTGACCATCCCTGCTTCCTTCAGTGTGTGAGGTTGGTGACTGGTCCAACTGCTACACGCACACCCTTGCCAAGGTGGCAGGCTGTTCTTTGAACCAGCTTGGCCTTGCCTGTCATACACAGGCCCCAGCTACCCACGTACCGCTCTGAGTGAGTTGTCCTGCCTGAGGCCAAATTCTAAGTCTGGAAAGGGCCACAGAAAGCCTAGACCCCTGGATTGCAATCCTGGCTGCTTTCTTCGCTTGAATATAAAGTTCTCTTTCAGACGGCCTGTGGTCTGCTTCTTGACAACAAAGAAGCCCGCAGTGCCATCTGAGCCCTGGGGAATTGACTGGAGCCCTAAAGGCAGCGCACACCCTGCTCCTGAGCCTGCTGCTCCTTTCCTCTATATGGCCCCATTTGTAACACAATTGTTGCACTGAGGTATGTGCATGCCAGGCAAGACCGAGCTGGCTCAAAGAGCAACCAGCCAACTCTGCAAGGGTGTGCCAGGAGCCCGTGGACCAGCCACCAACCTCACTCGCTGCCTGTCAAGGTACATAATTTCTTCTACCCTAGTGGCAAGGCCTCAGTGTCATCTGCTTTTCCTCGGGCCTCTGCTCCATCAGTCATCGGGTGGCAGCCACTCAGGCTGTTGGAATCTGGCCATCCCTGCTTCCTTCAGTAGGTGAGGTTGCTGGCTGGTCCACCGGTTCCAGGTGCACCATTGCAGTGGTGGCTGGTTGTTCTTTGAGCCAGCTTGGCCTCACCTGGCATGCAGAGGCCCCAGCTACTGAAATGCTCCTCTGAGTGAGCTTGTCCTGCCTTGGGCCAAATTCTAAGTCTGGTCAAGGCCACTGAAGGCCGAGTCCCCTGGGTGGTAATCCTGGCTGCTTTCTGTTTTGGAACATGAAGTCCTTCTCAAGAAGGCTTGTGGTCTGCCTCTTTAAAACCAGAAGCCCGCATTGCCATATGAGCCCTGAGGCATGGACTGGAGCCCCAAAGGCACTGCACACCCTGCTCCTAAGCCTGCTGCTCATTTCCTCTATATGGCTCCATTTGTAACACAGTTGTTGCACTGAGGCTTGTGCATGCGGGGCAAGGCCAAGCTGACTCTAAGAGAAACCAGCCACTTCTCCAAGGGTGTGCCAGGAGCTGGTGAACCAGCCACCAACCCCACTGACTGCCGGTCGGGTACATCAGTTCCTCTACCCTAGAGGTAGGGCCCCAGTGTCTTCCGATTTTCCTCAGGCCTCAGCTCCATCAGCCATCAGGTGGCAGACAGTCCGGCTGTTGGAACCTGGCCATCCTTACTTCCTTGAGTGGGTGAGGTAGGTGGCTACTGCAACTGATCCAGGTGCACCCTTGCAGAAGTGACTGGTTGCTCTTTGAGCCAGCTTGGTTTTCCCTGGAATGCACAGACCCCAGGCACCAACATGCTGCTCTGAGTGAGCTGGTCCTGCCTGGGGCCAAATTCTAAGTCTTGCCAGGGCCACAGAAGACCTAGGCCCCTGGGTGGAAATCCTGGCTGCTTTCTGCACTTGAACATAAAGTCTTCCTCAAGATGGCCTGTCGTCTGAGCCTTGGCAGGAAAGAAGCCCAGAATGCCATCTGAGCCCTGAGGAATTGAGTGGAGCCCTAAAGGCAGGGCACACCGTGCTCCTGAGCCTGCTGCTCATTTCCTCTATATGGCTCCATTTATAAGACAATTGTCACAATGAGGCTTGTGCATGCAGGACAAGGCCAAGCTGGCTCACGGAGCAACCAACCACCTCTGCAAGGGTGTGCCAGGAGCCCATGGACCAGCCACCAATCTCACTGCCAGTCAGGGTACATCATTTCTTCTACCCCAGGGGTAAGGCCTCAGTGCCATCTGCTTTTCCTCAGGTCTCTGCTCCATCAGCCGTCAGGTGGCAGTCACTCAGGCTGTTGGAATCCGGCCATCCCTGCTTCCTTGAGTGGGTGAGGTTGATGGCTGCTCCACCTGTTCCGGGTGCACCCTTGCAGAGATGGCTGGTGGCCCTTTGAGCCAGCTTGGCCTTGCCTGGCATGCACAGACTGCAGGTACCAAAGTGCTGCTCTGAGAGAGCTTGTCCTGCCTGGGGCCAAATTCTAAGTCTGGCCAGGGACACAGAAGGCCGAGTCCCTTGGGTGGAAATCCTGGCTGCTTTCTGCACTTGAACATAAAGTCCTCCTCAAGACGTCATGTGGTCTCCCTATTTGCAACCAAGAAGCCCGCAGTGCCATCTGAGCCCTGAGGAATTGACTGGAGCCCTAAAAGCAGTGCACACCCTGCTCCTGAGCCTGCTACTCCTCTCCACTATACGGCTCCATTTGTAAGACAATTGTTGCACTGAGGCTTGTGCATGCCACACAAGGCCAAGCTGGCTCAAAGAGCAACCAGCCACCTCTGCAAGGGTGTGCCAGGAGCCAGTGGACCAGCCACAAACCTCACTCACTGCCGCTCATGGTACATCAGTTCTACCATAGAGGTAGGGCCCCAGTGCCATCTGCTTTTCCTCAGGCTTCTGCTCCATCAGCCATCAGGTGGCAGCCACTCAGGCTGTTGGAAACTGGTCATCCCTGCTTCCTTGAGTGGGTGAGGTTGGCAGCTGCTCCACCTGCTCCAGGTGAGCTTATCCTGCCTGAGGCCAAACTCTAAGTCTGGTCAGAGCCACAGAAGACCTAGGCCCCTGGGTGGAAATTCTTTCTGCTTTCTGCACTTGAATATAATAAAGTCCTCCTCAAGATGGCCTGTGGTCTGCCTCTTGGCAAAGAAGAAGCCCGCAGTGCCATCTGAGCACTGAGGCATTGACTGGAGCCCTAAAGGCAGCTCATACCCTGCTCCTGAGCCTGCTGCTCTTTTCCTCAATATGGCTCCATTTGTAAGACAATTGTTGCACTGAGGCTTGTGCATGCCAGGCAAGGCCAAGCTGGCTCAAAGAGCAACCAGCCACCTCTGCAAGGGTGTGCCAGGAGCAGGTGGACCAGCCACCAACCTCACCCACTGCTGCTCGTGTACCTCATTTCTTCTACCCTAGAGGTAAGGCCTCACTGCCATCTGCTTTTCCTCAGGCCTTTACTCCGACAGCCATCAAGTGGCAGCCAGTCCGGATTTTGGGACCTGGCCATCCCTACTTCCTTGAGTGGGTGGGGTTGGCGGCTGGTGCAACTGCTCCTGGCACACCCTTGCAGAGGTGGCTGGTTGCTCTTTGAGCCAGGATGGCCTTGCCTTTCATGCACATGCCCCAGCTGCTCCGAGTGATCTTGTGCTGCCTGGGGCCAACTTTTAAATCTGCCCAGGGCCACAGAAGGCAGGTTCCTCAGGCCTCTACTCCATCAGCACCTGCTCCAGGCGCACCCTTGCAGAGTTGGCTGGTTGCTCTTTGAGCCAGCTTGGCCTTGCCTGGCATGCACAGACCACAGACACCGATGTGCTGCTCTGAGTCAGCTTGTCTTGCCTGGGGTCAAATTCTAAGTCTGGCCAGGGCCACGGAATGCCTAGTCCCCGGGATTGCAATCCTGGCTGCTTTCTGCACTTGAACATAAAGTCCTCCTGAAGATGCCCTGTGGTCTGACTCTTGGCAACGAAGAAGCCCGCAGTGCCGTCTGAGCCCTGAGGAATTGACTGGAGTCTTAAATGCAGCGCACACCCTGCTCCAGAGCTTGCTGCTCCTTTCCTCTATATGGCTCCCTTTGTAAGACAATTGTTGCACTGAGGCTTGTGCATGCCAGGCAAGGCCAAGCTGACTCAAAGAGCAACCAACCACCTCTGCAAGAGTGTGCCAGGAGAAGGTGGACCAGCCACCATCCTCACTCGCTGCCAGACATGGTAAATCCTTTCTTCTATCCTAAACGTAGGGCGACAGTGCCAACTGCTTTTCCTGAGCGCTCTGCTCCATCAGCCATCAGGCGGCAGTCACTCAGACTGTCGGAACCTGGCCATCCCTGCTTTCTTGAGAGGGTGAAGTTGGCGGCTGAACCACCTTCTCCAGGTGCACCCTTGCAGAAGTGACTGGTTGCTCTTTGCGCCAGCCTGGACTTGTCTGGCATGCACAGGCCCCAGAAACTGACACTGCTCTGTGTAAGCTTGTCCTGCCTGTGGCTAAATTCTAAGTCTGGCCAGGGCCACAGAAGGCCTAGGCCCCTGGGTGGAAATCCTGGCTGCTTTCTGCACTTGAATATAAAGTCCTCCTCAAGACGGCCTGTGGTCTACCTCTTCACAATGAAGAAGCCCGCAGTGCCATCTGAGCCCTGAGGAACTGACTGGAGCCCTAAAGGCAGCACACACCCTGCTCCTGAGCCTGCTGCTCATTTCCTCTATAGGACTCCAGTTGTAAGACAGTTGTTGCACTGAGGCTTGTGCATGCCAGGCAAGGCCAAGCTGGCTTGCAACCAGCCAACTCTGCAAGGGTGTGCCAGGAGCCGGGGGACCAGCCACCAACCTCACTCACTGATGGTCAGTGTACCTCATTTCTTCTACCCTAGAGGTAAGGCCTCAGTGCCACCTACTTTTCCTCAAGCCTCTGCTCTGTCAGCCATCAGGTGGCAGTCAGTCCGACTGTTGGGACCTGGCTATCCCTACTTCCTTGAGTGGGTGAGGTTGGTGGCTGGTGCAACTGCTCCAGGTGCAACCTTGCAGAGGTGGCTGGTTGGTCTTTGAGCCAGGATGGCCTTGCCTTGCATGCACGGGTCCCAGCTGCTCCAAGTGATCTTGTCCTTCCTAGGCCCAAATTCTAACTCTGACCAGGGCCACAGAAGGCTGAGTCCCTTGGGTTTAAATCCTGGCTGCGTTCTGCACTTGAACATAAAGTACTCCTCAAAATGGCCTGTGGTCTCCTCATTTGCAACAAGAAGCCCGCAGTGCCATCTGAGCCCTGAGGAATTGACTGGAGCCCTAAAGGGAGTGCACACCCTGCTCCTGAGCCTGCTACTCCTTTCCTCTATATGGCTCCATGTGTAAGACAATTGTTGTACTGAGGCTTGTGTATGCCAGGCAAGGCCAAGCTGGCTCAAAGAGCAACCAGCCACCTGTACAAGGGTGTGCCAGGAGCCGGTGGAGCAGCCACCAACTTCACTCGCTGCCCCTCATGGTACATCAGTTCTACCCTAGAGGTAGAGCCCCAGTGCCATCTGCTTTTCCTCAGGCCTCTGCTCCTTCAGCCATCAGGTGGCAGTCACTCAGTCTGTTGGAATCTGGCCATCCCTGCTTTCTTGAGTGGGTGAGGTTGGTGGCTGTTCCTGCTGCTCTGGGCGCACCCTTGCAGAGGTGGCTGGTTGCTCTTTGAGCCAGCTTGGCCTTGCCTGGTATGCAGAGAACGCAGGTACCAAAGTGCTGCTCTCAGTGAGCTTGTCCTGCCTGAGGCCAAATCCTAAGTCTGGCCAGGGCCACAGAAGGCCTAGGCCCCTGGGTGGAAATCCTTTCTGCTTTCTGCACTTGAACATAAAGTCCTCCTCAGGATGGCCTCTGGTCTGCCTCTTGGCAATGAAGAAGCCCGCAGTGCCATCTGAGCCCTGAGGAATTGACTGGAGCCCAAAAGCAGCCCACACACGGCTCCTGAGCCTGCTGCTCTTTTCCTCAATATGGCTCCATTTGTAAGACAATTGTTGCACTGAGGCTTGTTCATGCCAGGCAAGGCCAAGCTGGCTCAAAGAGCAACCAGCCACCTCTTCAAGTGTGTGCCAGGAGCCAGTGGACCAGCCACCAACCTCACTTACTGCCGCTCATGGTACATCAGTTCTACCCTAGAGGTAGGGCCCCAGTGCCATCTACTTTTCCTCAGGCCTCTGCTCCACCAGTCATCAGGTGGCAGTCACTCAGTCTGTTGGAATCTGGCCATCTCTGCTCCCTTGAGTGGGTGAGGTTGGTGGCTGCTCCACCTGCTCTGGGCGCACCCTTGCAGAGGTGGCTGGTTGCTCTTTGAGGCAGCGTGGCCATGCCTGGCATGCACAGACTCCAGGTATGGACATTCTGCTCTGAGTGAACTTGTCCTGCCTGGGTCCAAATTTTACGCCTGGCCAGGGCCACAGAAATCCTAGGAACTTGGGTGAAAATCCTGGCTGCTTTCTGCACTTGAACATAAAGTCCTCCTCAAGACGGCCTGTGATCTGCCTCTTGGCAATGAAGAAGCCCGCAGTGCCATCTGAGCCCTGAGGAATTGACTGGAGCCCTAAAGGCAGCCCACACCCTACTCCTGAGCCTCCTGCTCCTTTTCTCTGTGTGGCTCCATTTGTAAGACAATTGTTGCACTGAGGCTTGTGCATGCCAGGCAAGGCCAAGCTGGCTCAAAGAGCAACCAGCCAACTCTGCAAGGGTGTGCCAGGAGCCGGTGGATCAGCCACCAACCTCACTTGCTGCCGGTCAAGGTACTTGATTTCTTCTACCCTAGTGGCAAGGCCTCAGTGTCATCTGCTTTTCCTCGGGCCTCTGTTCCATCTGACATCAGGTGGCAGCCACTCAGTCTGTTGGAATCTGGCCATCCCTGCTTCCTTGAGTGGGTGAGGTTGGTGGCTGCTCCACCTGCTCCAGGGGCACCCTTGCAGAGGTGGCTAGTTGCTCTTTGAGACAGCTTGGCCTTGCCTGGCATGCATAGAATGTAGGTACCAAAGTGCTGCTCTGAGTGAGCTTGTCCTTCCTGAGGCCAAATTCTAAGTCTGGCCAGGGACACAGAAGGCCTAGGCCCCTGGGTGGAAATCCTGGCTGCTTTCTGCACTTGAATATAAAGTCCTCCTCAAGACGGCCTGTGGTCTACCTCTTCACAATGAAGAAGCCTGCAGTGCCATCTGAGCCCTGAGGAACTGACTGGAGCCCTAAAGGCAGCACACACCCTGCTCCTGAGCCTGCTGCTCATTTCCTCTATATGACTCCATTTGTAAGACAGTTGTTGCACTGAGGCTTGTGCATGCGGGGCAAGGCCAAACTGGCTTGCAACCAGCCAACTCTGCAAGGGTGTGCCAGGAGCCAGTGGACCAGCCTCCAACCTCACTCACTGTCGCTCGTGTACCTCATTTCTTCTACACTAGAGGTAAGGCCTCAGTGCCATCTGCTTTTCCACAGGCCTCTGCTCCATCAGCAATCAGGTGGCAGCCAGTCCGGCTTTTGGGACCTGGCCATCCCTACTTCCCTGAGTGGGTGAAGTTGTACGCTGGTGCAACTGCTCCAGGTGCACCGTTGCAGAGGTGGCTGGTTGCTCTTTGAGCCACCATGGCCTTGCCTTGCATGAACATGCCCCAGTTGCTCCGAGTGATCTTCTCCTGCCTGGGGCCAAATTTTAAATCTACCCAGGACCACAGAAGGCAGGTTCCTCAGGCCTCTGCTCCATCAGCACCTGCTCCAGGCGCACCCTTGCAGAGGTGGCTGGTTGCTCTTTGAGCCAACTTGGCCTTGCCTGGCATGCACAGACCCCAGGTACCGATGTGCTGCTCTGAGTGAGCTTGTCCTGCCTGTGGCCACATTCAAAGTCTGGCCAGGGCCACAGAATGCCTAGTCCCTGGATTGCAATCCTGGCTGCTTTTTGCACTTGAATATAAAGTCCTCCTCAAGACAGCCCGTGGTCTGCCTCTTGGCAACGAAGAAGCCCGCAGTACCATCTGAGCCCTGAGGAATTGACTGGTGTTTTAAAGGCAGCACACACCCTGCTCCTGAGATTGCTGCTCATTTCCTCTATATGTCTCCATTTGTAAGACAATTATTGCACTGAGGCTTGTGCACGCCGGGCAAGGCCAAGCTGGCTCAAAGAGCAACCAGCCACCTCTGCAAGAGTGTGCCAGGAGCAGGTAGACCAGCCACCAACCTCACTCACTGCCACTCCTGTACCTCATTTCTTCTACCCTAGAGGTAAAGCCTCAGTGCCATCTGTTTTTCCTCAAGCCTCTGCTAAATCAGTCATCAAGTGGCAGTCACTCAGGCTGTTGGGATCCGGCCATCCCTACTTCCTTGAGTGGGTGAGGTTGGTGGCTGGTGCAACTACTCCAGGCGCACCCTTGCAGAGGTGGCTGGTTGCTCTTTGAGCCAGCATGGCCTTGCATTGCATGCACATGCCCCAGCTGCTCCAAGTGATCTTGTCCTGCCTGGGGCCAAATTTTAAATCTGCCCAGGGCCACAGAAGGCAGAGTCCTCAAGCCTCTGCTCCATCAGCACCTGCTCCGGGTGCACCGTTGCAGAGGTGGGTGGATGCTCTTTGAGCCAGCTTGGTCTTGCCTGGCATGCACAGACCGTAGGTACCAACGTGCTGCTCTGAGTCAGCTTGTCCTGCCTGTGGCCATATTCACAGTCTGGTCAGGGCCACAGAATTCCTAGTCCCCTGGATTGCTATCCTGGCTGCTTTCTGCACTTGAACATAAAGTCCTCCTCAAAATGGCCTGTGGACTGCCTCTTGGCAACAAAGAAGCCCAGAGTGCCATCTGAGCCCTGAGGAATTCACTGGAGTCTTAAAGGCAGCACACACCCCACTCTACAGCTTGCTGCTCATTTCCTCTAAATGGCTCCATTTGTAAGACAGTTGTTGCACTGACGCTTGTCTATGTCTGGCAAGGACAATCTGGCTCAAAAGCAACCAGCCAACTCTACAAGGGTGTGCCAGGAGCCTCAGGCCTCTGCTCCATCAGCCATCAGGTGGCAGCCACTCAGTCTGTTGAAATCTGGCCTTCCCTGCTTTCTTGAGTGGGTGCGGTTGGTGGCTGCTCCACCTGCTCCAGGCGCTCCCTTGCAGAGATGGCTGGTTGCTCTTTGAGCCAGCTTGGACTTCCCTGGCAGGCACAGGCACAACAATCCAACACTGATCCATGTGAGCTTGTCCTGCATGGGGCCAAATTCTAAGTCTGGCCATCCCTGCTTCCTTCAGTGGGTGAGGTTGAAGGCTGGTCCAACTGCTACAGGAGCTCCATTGCAGAGGTGGCAGGTTGCCCTTTGAGCCAGCTTGGCCTTGCCTGGCATGCACAGATTCGAGGTACTGACATGTTGCTCCGAGTGAGGTTGACCTGCCTTGGGCCAAATTCTAAGTCTGGCCAGGGCCACAGAAGGCCGAGTCTCTTGGGTATAAATCCTGGCTGCTTTCTGCACTTGAACATAAAGTCCTCCTTAAGACGGCCTGTAGTCTGCCTCTTGGCAACAAAGAAGTGCCATCTGAGCTCTGAGGAATTGACTGGAACCCTAAAGGCAGTGCAAACCCCACTACTGAGCCTGCTGCTCATTTCCTCTATGTGGCTCCATGTGTAAGACAGTTGTTGCACTGAGGCTTGTGCATGCCAGGCAAGGCCAAGCTGGCTCAAAGGGCAACCAGCCACCTCTGCAAGTGTGTGCCAGGAGCCGGTGGACGAGCCACCAATCTCACTCACTGCTGGTCAGGGTACATCATATCTTCTACACTAGAGATAAGGCCTCAGTGCCATCCGCTTTTCCTCAGGCCTATGCTAAATCAGCCATCAGGAGGCAGCCACTCAGGCTGCAGGAACCTGGCCATCCCTGTTTCCTTCAGTGGATGACATTGTCGGCTGGTCCAACTGCTACAGGCACACCATTGCAGTGGTGGTTGTTTGCCCTTTGAGCCAGCTTGGCCTTGCCTGGCATGCACAGACCCCAGCTACTGACATTCTGCTCTGAGTGAGCTAGTCCTGCATGGGGCCAAATTGTAAGTCTGGCCAGGGCCACAGAAAGCCGAGTCCCCTGGGTGGAAATCCTGGCAGCTTTCTTCACTTCAACATAAAGTCCTCCTCAAGAGGGCCTGCGGTCTCCCTATTTGCAATCAAGAAGCCTGCAGTGCCATCTGAGCCCTGAGGAATTGACTGGAGCCCTAAAGGCAGCCCATCTCCTGCTCCTGAGCTTGCTACTCGTTTGCTCTATATGGCTCCATTTGTAAGCCAATTGTTGCACGGAGGTTTGTGCATACCAGGCAAGGCCAAGCTGGGTCAAAGAGTAACCAGCCACCTCTGCAAGGCTGTGCCAGGAGACAGTGGATGAGCAACCAACCTCATTCACTGCTGCTCATGCTACATCAGTTCTACCCTAGATGTAGGGCCCCAGTGCCATCTGCTTTTCCTCAGGCCTCTGCTCCATCAGCCATCAGGTGGCAGCCACACAGTCTGTTGGAATCTGGCCATCCCTGCTTCCTTGAGTCAGTGAGGTTGGTGGCTGCTCCATCTGCTCCAGGGGCACCCTTGCAGAGGTGGCTGGTTGCTCTTTGAGCCAACTTGGCCTTGCCTGGCATGCACAGACCTCAGGTACCAAAGTGCTGCTCTGAGTGAGTTTGTCCTGCCTGAGGCCAAATTCTGAGCCTGGCCAGGGCCACAGAAGGCCTAGGGCCCTGGGCGCAAATCCTGGCTGCTTTCTGCACTTGAACATAAAGTCCTCCTCAAGACGGCCTCTGGTCTGCCTCTTGGCAATGAAGAAACCCGCAGTGCCATCTGAGCCCTGAGGAATTGACTGGAGCCTAAAGGCAGCCTACACGTGGCTCCTGAGCCTGCTGCTCTTTTCCTCAATATGACGCCATTTGTAAGACAATTGTAGCACTGAGGCTTGTGCATGCCAGGCAAGGCCAAGCTGGCTCAAAGAGCAACCAGCCACCTCTGCAAGAGTGCCTCTGGAGCAGTTGGAGCAGCCACCAACTTCACTCGCTATCGCTCATGGTACATCAGTTCTACCCTAGAGGTAGGGCCCCAGTGCCATCTACGTTTGCTCAGGCCTCTGCTCCATCAGCCATCAGGTGGCAGCCACTCAGTATGTTGGAATCTGGCCATCCGTGCTTCCTTGAGTGGGTGAGATTGGTGGCTGCTCCACCTGCTCTGAGCGCACCCTTGCAGAGGTGGCTGGCTGCTCTTTGAGCCAGCTTGGCCTTGCCTGGCATGCACAAGCCCCAGAAACAGACACTGCTGCATGTGAGCTTGTCCTGCGTGGGGCCAATTTCTAAGTCTGGCCATCCCTCCTTCCTTAAATGGGTGACGTTGAAGGCTGGTCCAACTTCTACAGGCGCACCCTTGCAGAGGTGGCTGGTTGCTCTTTGAGTCAGTTTGGCCTCGCCTGGCATGCACAGACCCCAGCTACGGACATTCTGCTCCGAGTGAGCTTGTCCTGCCTTGGGCCAAATTCTAAGTCTGGCTAGGGCCACAGAAGACCGAGTCCCTTGGGTTCAAATCCTGGCTGCTTTCTGCACTTGAACATAAAGTCCTCCTCAAGATGGCCTGTGGTCTCCCTCTTTGCAACCAAGAATCCTGCAGTGCCATCTGAGCCCTGAGGAATGGACTGGAGCCCTCAAGGCAGTGCACACCCCGCTCCTGAGCCTGCTGCTCATTTCCTCTATATGGCTCCATTTGTAAGACAATAATTATACTGAGGGTTGTTCAGGGCAGGCAAGGCCAAGCTGGCTCTAAGAGCAACAAACCACTTCTGCAAGGGTGTGCCAGGAGCCAGTAGACCAGCCACCAACCTCACTCGATGCTGCTCAGGGTACACCATTTCTTCTACACCTAAAGTTAGGGCCCCACTGCCATCTGCTTTTCCTCAGGACTCTGCTCCATCAGCCACCGGGCAGCAGCCACTCAGGCTGTTAGAATCTGGCCATCACTGCTTCCTTAAGTGGGTGAGGTTGTCAGCTGGTCCAACTGCTACAGGTGCGCCCTTGCAGAGATGGCTGGCTGCTCTTTGAGTCAGCTTGGCCTTGCCTGGCATGCACAGACCCCAGCTACCAACATTCTGCTCCGAGTGAGCTTGTCCTGCCTTGGGCCAAATTCTAAGTCTGGCTAGGGCCACAGAAGACCAAGTGCCTTGGGTTCAAATCCTGGCTGCTTTCTGCACTTGAACATAAAGTGTTCCTCAAGATGGCCTGTGGTCTCCCTATTTGCAACCAAGAAGCCCGCAGTGACATCTGTGCCATGAGGAATTGACTGGAACCCTAAAGGCAGCGCACACCCTGCTCCTGAGCCTGCTGCTCATTTCCTCTATAAGGCTCCATTTGTAAGACAATTGTTGCACTGAGGCTTGTGCATGCCAGGCAAGGCCAAGCTGGCTCAAAGGGCAACCAGCCACCTCTGCAAGGGTGCGCCAGGAGCCGGTGGACCAGGCACCAATCTCACTCGCTGCCGGTCAGGGTACATAACTTCTTCTACCTGAGAAGTAAGGCCTCAGTGCCATCTGCTTTTCCTCGGGCCTCTGCTCCATCAGCCATCAGGCGGCAGCCACTCAGGCTGTTGGAATCTGGCCATCCCTGCTTCCTTCAGTGGATGAGTTGTCGGCTGGTCCACTGGTTCCAGGTGCACCCTTGCAGAGGTGGTTGGTTGCCCTTTGAGCCAGCTTGGCCTTGCCTGGCATGCACAGACCCCAGCTACTGACATTCTGCTCTGAGTGAGCTAGTCCTGCATGGGGCCAAATTGTAAGTCTGGCCAGGGCCACAGAAAGCCGAGTCCCCTGGGTGGAAATCCTGGCAGCTTTCTTCACTTCAACATAAAGTCCTCCTCAAGAGGGCCTGCGGTCTCCCTATTTGCAATCAAGAAGCCTGCAGTGCCATCTGAGCCCTGAGGAATTGACTGGAGCCCTAAAGGCAGCCCACCTCCTGCTCCTGAGCTTGCTACTCGTTTGCTCTATATGGCTCCATTTGTAAGCCAATTGTTGCACGGAGGTTTGTGCATACCAGGCAAGGCCAAGCTGGGTCAAAGAGTAACCAGCCACCTCTGCAAGGCTGTGCCAGGAGACAGTGGATGAGCAACCAACCTCATTCACTGCTGCTCATGATACATCAGTTCTACCCTAGATGTAGGGCCCCAGTGCCATCTGCTTTTCCTCAGGCCTCTGCTCCATCAGCCATCAGGTGGCAGCCACACAGTCTGTTGGAATCTGGCCATCCCTGCTTCCTTGAGTCAGTGAGGTTGGTGGCTGCTCCACCTGCTCCAGGGGCACCCTTGCAGAGGTGGCTGGTTGCTCTTTGAGCCAACTTGGCCTTGCCTGGCATGCACAGACCTCAGGTACCAAAGTGCTGCTCTGAGTGAGTTTGTCCTGCCTGAGGCCAAATTCTGAGCCTGGCCAGGGCCACAGAAGGCCTAGGGCCCTGGGCGCAAATCCTGGCTGCTTTCTGCACTTGAACATAAAGTCCTCCTCAAGACGGCCTCTGGTCTGCCTCTTGGCAATGAAGAAACCCGCAGTGCCATCTGAGCCCTGAGGAATTGACTGGAGCCTAAAGGCAGCCTACACGTGGCTCCTGAGCCTGCTGCTCTTTTCCTCAATATGACGCCATTTGTAAGACAATTGTAGCACTGAGGCTTGTGCATGCCAGGCAAGGCCAAGCTGGCTCAAAGAGCAACCAGCCACCTCTGCAAGAGTGCCTCTGGAGCAGTTGGAGCAGCCACCAACTTCACTCGCTATCGCTCATGGTACATCAGTTCTACCCTAGAGGTAGGGCCCCAGTGCCATCTACGTTTGCTCAGGCCTCTGCTCCATCAGCCATCAGGTGGCAGCCACTCAGTATGTTGGAATCTGGCCATCCGTGCTTCCTTGAGTGGGTGAGATTGGTGGCTGCTCCACCTGCTCTGAGCGCACCCTTGCAGAGGTGGCTGGCTGCTCTTTGAGCCAGCTTGGCCTTGCCTGGCATGCACAAGCCCCAGAAACAGACACTGCTGCATGTGAGCTTGTCCTGCGTGGGGCCAATTTCTAAGTCTGGCCATCCCTCCTTCCTTAAATGGGTGACGTTGAAGGCTGGTCCAACTTCTACAGGCGCACCCTTGCAGAGGTGGCTGGTTGCTCTTTGAGTCAGTTTGGCCTCGCCTGGCAATGCACAGACCCCAGCTACGGACATTCTGTTCCAAGTGAGCTTGTCCTGCCTTGGGCCAAATTCTAAGTCTGGCTAGGGCCACAGAAGACCGAGTCCCTTGGGTTCAAATCCTGGCTGCTTTCTGCACTTGAACATAAAGTCCTCCTCAAGATGGCCTGTAGTCTCCCTATTTGCAACCAAGAAGCCCGCAGTGACATCTGTGCCATGAGGAATTGACTGGAACCCTAAAGGCAGCGCACACCCTGCTCCTGAGCCTGCTGCTCATTTCCTCTATATGGCTCCATGTGTAAGACAATTGTTGCACTGAGGCTTGTGCACGCCAGGCAAGGCCAAACTTGCTGAAAGAGCAACCAGCCACCACTGCATGGGTGTGCCAGGAGCCGGTGGACCAGCCACCAACCTTACTCGATGCCGCTCATGGTACATCAGTTCTACCCTAGAGGTAGGGCCCCAGTGCCATCTGCTTTTCCTCATGCCTCTGTTCCACCAGACATCAGGTGGCAGTCACTCAGTCTGTTGGAAACTGGCCATCCCTGCTTCCTTGAGTGGGTGAGGTTGGTGGCTGCTACACCTGCTCCAGGGGCACCCTTGCAGAGGTGGCTGGTTGCTCTTTGAGCCAGCTTGGCCTTGTCTGGCATGCACAGACCACAGGTACCAAAGTACTGCTCCTAGTGAGCTTGTCCTGCTTAGGGCCAAATTCTACGTCTGGCCAGGGTAACAGAAGGCCTCGGCCCCTGGGTGGAAATCCTGGCTGCTTTCTGAACTTGAGAAGAAAGTCCTCCTCAAGACAGCCTGTGGTCTCTCTCTTGGCAACAAAGAAGCCCACAGTGCCATATTAGCCCTGAGGAATTGACTGGATCCCTAAAGGCAGCGCACACCCTGCTCCTGAGCCTGCTGCTCCTTTCCTCTATGTGGCTCCATGTGTAAGACAGTTGTTGCACTGAGGCTTGTGCATGCCAGGCAAGGCCAAGCTGGCTCAAAAAGCAACCAACCACCTCTGCAAGGGTTTGCCAGGAGCTGGTGGACCAGCCACCAACCTCACTCTCTGCCGCTCATGGTACATCAGTTCTACCCTAGAGGTAGGGCCCCAGTGCCATCTGCTTCTCCTCAGGCCTCAGCTCCATCAGCCATCAGGTGGCAGCCAGTCTGGCTGTTGAAACCATCTCTGCTTCCTTGAGTGGGTGAGGTCAGTGGCTGTTCCACCTGTTCCAGCCACACCTTTGCAGATGTGGCTGCTTGCTCCTGGAGCTAGCTTGTCCTTACCTGGCATGCATAGACCCCAGCTACCACCATGCTACTCTGAGTGAGCTTGTCCTGCCTCGGGTCAAATTCTAAATCTGGCCAGGGGCACAGAAGGCCGAGTCCACTGGGTGGAACTCCTGGCTGCTTTCTGCACTTGAACATAAAGTACTCCTCAAGATGGCCTGTGGTCTCCCTCTTTGCAACGAAGAAGCCCACAGTGCCATCTGAGCCCTGAGGAATGGACTAGAACTCTGAAGGCAGCGCACACCCTGCTCCTGATCCTGCTGCTACTTTTCTCTGTGTGGCTCCATTTGAAGCACAGTTGTTGCACTGCAGCTTGTGCATGCCAGGCAAGGCCAAGCTGGCTCAAAGAGCAACCAGCCATGTCTGCAGGGATCCGCCAGGAGCAGGTGGACCACTCGTCAACCGGACCCACTCAGGGAAGCCGGCAATGCGTGTTTGTACCATGCATTTCACTGCAAGTACCTTTCTCTGCAGTTGGTGACCTAGGTTTTCTTCTATAGGTTTTTTATGGTTTTAGGTTTTGCATTTAACTCTTTAATCCATCTTAATATAATTTTTGTATTAAGTGTAAGGGAATGGCCCAGTTTCAGTTTTCTGCATACGGCTAGCCAGTTTTCCCAACACCATTTATTGATAGGGAATCCTTTCCCCATTGCTTGTTTTTGTCAGGTTTGTTAAAGATCAGACAGTTTTAGTTGCATGGTGTCATTTCTGCGGTCTCTGTTCTGTTCCATTGGTCCATATATCTGGATTGATATGAGTACTACGCTCTTTTGGTTACTGCAGCCTTGTAGAATAGTTTGAAGTCAGGTACTGTGATGCCTCCAACTTTGTGCTTTTTGCTTAGGATTCTCTTGGCTGTGTGGGCTCTTTTCTGGTTCCATATGAAATTGAAAGCAGTTTTTCTAATTCTTTGAAGAAAGTCAGTGGTAGCGTGATGGGAATAGCACTGAATCTATAAATTACTTTAGGTGGTATGGCACTCAGGCACAGAAATGTCCTTGAGTAGGGCAATACCATTCAGGACATAGGCATGGACAAAGTCTTCATCACTAGAACACCAAAAGCAATGGCAACCAAAGCCAAAATTGACAAATGGGATCTAATTAAACTACTGTGTCTGCAGAGCAAAAGAAACAATCATCAGAGTGAACAGGCAACCCACAGGATGAGAGAAATTTATTGCAATCTCTCCATCTGACCAAGGGCTAATATACATAATCTACAAAGAACTTAAACAAATTTACAAGAGAAAAACAAAGTACCCCATCAAAAAGTGGGCAAAGATATCAACAGACACTTCCCAAAGAAGACATTTATGCAACCAACAAACATGTGAAGCAAAGCACATCACCACTGGTCGTTAGAGAAATGGAAAGCAAAATCACAATGAGATACAATCTCATGCCAGTTGGAATGGCCATCATTAAAAAATCGGGAAACAATAGATGTTGGAGAGGATGTGGAGAAAGAGGAACACTTTTACACTGTTGGTGGGAGTATAAATTAGTTCAACAATTGTGGAAGACAGTGTGATGATTCCTCAAGGATCTGTAACTAGAAATAGCATTTGACCCAGCAATCCCATTACTGGGTATATACCCCCCAAAATATAAATCATTCTAATATAAAGACACATGCACACATATGTTTATTGAGGCACTGTTGACAACAGCACAGACTGGAACCAACCCAAATGCCCATCAAGGATAGACTTGATAAAGAAAATGTGGCATATATGCACCATGGTGTACTATGCAGCCACAATAACAGATGAGTTCATATCCTTTGCAGGGACATGGATGAAGCTGGAAACCATCATTCTCAGCAAACTAACACAAAAACAGAAAACCAAACATCACGCCTTCTCACTCATAAGTGGGAGTTGAACAATGGGAACACATGGACACAGGAAGGGGAACACCACACACCAGGGCCTGTCAGGGTGGGGAGCTAGGAGAGGGATAGCATTACCAGAAATTCATAATGTAGATCACGGACTGATGGATGCAGCAAGCCAGCATGTTCTGCACATACACCACAGAACTTAAAGTATAATTTTAAAAAAAGGAAATTTGCTTTTAAGTAAACTTTTAATCATAGAACTTTAAAAAAAAATCCTTTTGAATCTTTTACTACCACATCATAGCTTGGACAAACTGCTGATATTTTAAAAGTAACACAAACATCAAACAGAAAGAACTAGACTTAGGAACCAAACTCAGGTTTCTGTAGTTAACAGGCAGAATCTTAACACTGGGTCACCAAGACTACTCCTTCAGCCTGGCCTTGGCTAGCAAAAGATGGCCTTGTTATGTAGGTGAGCCCGCTTATGTACAAACAAAAAAAATAAAAATTAAAAATATTTTCTGATAACTGGAATTTTTTTTTTTTCATTTTTGCAGCCACAGGGCTTTTAGCCAATTCAGATGCCTTGCTCCCCACAATTTGGAACATTCCCTTGGATTTGACCAAGTCAGGAAGAGATGGGAGAAAAGTGAAACAACAACAATAAAACCCCAAACACAAACACACACAAAGCAAAACAAACAAATGCACCATTTATATGATTACTGAGTGTTCTCATGGTAAGGAGAAATTAAAAGTAGCTGGTGGATAATCTTAAATTTTAGTCATTAGAAAAAATTTTAAGACAAAAGTCTAATTCAGTTACTTACCTGGAAATAAGGCTCAGGCTGGTGATCGTTCTCTGCCGTCTTAGAAGCTGGAAAAAACTGACACTCACCTTTCCTGTCAGAAGCAAGCCGAAACTCAGGAAAGGAGGTGCCTGCTCTCCATCGCCATGGAAGCAGGAAAATTTGCCTTCATTGTTGGAAATGAGTAAAACTTCAGAAAAGGACTTGTACAGCAAAATCAACTTTAGATCTCAACCAAATTTTGGGAGATCAGGAACTCTTTGCAGGGGAGAAGCTCCCCAACCTCAGCAAATTATCCTATTGGTTTGGGCAATAAAGATAGCCCAGGTTGGTATCAATCAATAATGAGATTTATCAAAGGTCAGGACCACCTTTGTAATCTCCTTCTTTTTTTTCTTTTCTTTGAGATGGAGTCTCGCTCAGTCACCCAGGATGTAGTGCAGTGGCACAATCCCAGCTCACTGCAAGCTCCAACTCCCAGGCTCAGGCCATTCTCCTGCTTCAGCCTCCCGAGTAGCTGGGACTACAGGCACCCGCCACCGTGCCCGGCTAGTTTTTTGTATTTTTAGTAGAGACGGGTTTTCATCGTCTTAGCCAGGATGGTCTTGATCTCCTGACCTCGAGATCTGCCCACCTCGGCCTCCCAAAGTGCTGGGATTACAGGCGTGAGCCACCGCGCCCGGCCCTCTTTCTTTTTTTATCTTTATTGCTATAGTTCGTTTGGTCAGGAACTAGGAGTGCAGCACTTGCTTTTTTCTGTTTTCCATTTGATTGAAATATTTTTCTCCATTCTTTTATTTTGAGCTTATGTATGGCACTGTATGCAAGATGGGTTTCTTGAAGACAGCATACTCAAATGGGTCTTGGTTCTTTATCCAGCTTGCCCCCGTGTCTTTCAATTGGAGCGTTTAGCCCATTTCCATTTAAGGTTAATCATGGTATGTGCGGATTTGATCCTGTCGTCATGCTGTCAGCTGGTTATTTTGCAGACTTGTGTATGTGGTTGGTTTTTGGCATCACTGGACTGTGTACTTCAGTGTGTTTTTGTACTGGATGGTGATGGTTTTTTCTTTCCATATTTAGTGCTTCCTTGAGGAGCTCTTGTAAGATAGATCTGGTGATAATGAATTCCCTTAGCATTTGTTTGTCTGAAAAGGATCTTACTTCTCCTTCACTTATGATGCTTCATTTTGCTGGACATGAAATTCTGGGTTGAAATTTCTTTTCTTTAAGAAGTTGAATATCTTTTCTGGTTTGTCGGGTTTCAGCTGAGAGGTCTGCTAAGTCTGATGGAATTCCCTTTGTAGGTGACCTTGCCTTTCTCCCCAGCTGCCTTTAACATACTTTTTTTTCATTTTGACCTTGGAAAATCTGATGACTGTGTGTCTTGGGGGATGATCTTCTCATGACATATCTTACTGAGGTTCTCTGGATTTCCTGAATTTGATTGTTGGCTGTCTGGTTAGGTTGGGGATATTCTCATGAATGATATTCTGAAGTACGTTTTCCAAGTTGGTTCCATTCTCCTCATCCCTTTCAGGTACATTAATTCGTCACAGATTTGGTCATTTATATCATCCCATATTTCTCGGATATTTTGTTCATTGCTTTTCATTCTTTTTTTTCCCCATTCTTGTCTGCCTATTTTATTTCAGAAAGCCAGTTTTCAAGATCTGAGATTCTTTCCTCTGCTTCATCTGTTCTGCTGGGTGGTTTTGCACATGAGATGGAGCTGGTGAGACCTCTGCCGTCCTTACTCTGTTTGCCTCTCCCAGGGCTCCAGCTTGGGCACACCTGCTTACAGGGCACTCTTGGGTGCCCACACACACTACAATAATTTTCATAATGCCATCACACACAATCACCATGTGACTGCATTATGAAAATTCTTGTAGTGTGGTTTACAGCTCTATCAGGTCAGTTATGTTTTTCTCTGTACTGCCTATTTTGTCTGTCGTCTCCTGCAGTGTTGTACAATGATTTTTAGCTTCCTTGTATTGGATGACAATGTACTTCTTTCACTCAGTGAACTTTATTCCTACCCATATCCTGAACTCTGCTTGTATCATTTCAGACATCTCAGCCTCAGCCCAGTTCTGAACACTTGCTGGAGAGCTGATGTGGTCATTTGGAGGGAAGGAGGCATGCTGACTTTCTGAGTTCTCAGTATTCTTGCACAGATCCTTTCTCATCTTTATGGGCTTATCCTCCTTCAGTCGTTGAGGTTGCTGACCTTTGGACAGGATATTTTTCTTTTATTATATCTGATGACCTTGAGGATTTGATTGTGGTGTAAGGTGGACTCAGCCAACTGGTTTTGTTTTTGGAGGATTTTAGGGGGCCAACATGCAGCTCCCAATTCCTGAACTGTGTGCTTTAACTCTGGGGAACGTGTATTGGGCCCCATCTTTGTTCTCTGGCTCCTCAAGGTTTGGAGTCCACTGCACTGAGGGGATCCAAGGGCGGCAGCTGCAGCGGAATGCTAGCGGATGCAGGAGTCCCTGCCTCCCTGAGAGCGTTGACAAGGGGGTGGAGGCAAGACAGCTGGGGTGTGGGCCAGGGGGCCCCTGCTGACTCTGTGTGCTGTTACACTGGAGGCAGTGCTGGTTTGGGGTGGACTGCTGGCCAGTGCACCTCTGGGTGCCTTCTCTGAGCCCCCCCTCCCCCAAAGCAGCAGTGGTCGCTCAGGATATAAGAAGGTCCCTTTTTCTCTGCACAGCATTACCTCAAGGGTGAGATGTTGACAGGGATGGGGTTTTTGGCTCTGTTCCAACCACAGCTTCGTCTTCAGTGGCAGTTGGTGTGGGTTGGGGTGTGTGCTGCACTCCCATGTGCTACCAGGGCAAGTACAGAAAAACCCACCTGTGTAAACACACACAGCAAAGGGATGTGAGAAGTTTCCATATAAAGAGCTGCAGTATGGAGAGGTGATGTGCAGGCTGGTGCATGGCTGTAGGGGCCACCTTGCTGCAGCTCTCCACTAATCAGGCACGGTCCACTGGTACAGAAGCTATAGTGTGTGCACCCGAGAGTGTCCTGTAAGCAGGTGTGGCCTGGCTGGGGTCCTGGGAGAGGCAAGCTGACTAAGGGGTGCTGAGGTCAGACCAGCCCCTCCTGATGTGCAAAACTGCCTAGCAGAGATCAGGTCTCAGAGAACTCTCTCAAAAGTGAACCCCAGCACAGCACAACTGCTCTACACAAACATGGCCAGACTTCTTTTTTAAGCAACTCCCCTTTTTAAAGAAGGTAACTCTTAGACCTGATCTGTGCTGGGCAATCTTGCACATGAGACAGGGCTGGTCTGACCGCAGCACTCCTTAAGTGCTGGGATAAAGTGTCTCATAAGAGCAAGCAGAGCTAGAGAGATAGCTGTCCCTGCCCTCTGGGCTGCATATCATCTGACTTGTTGCTCTACAACTTTGTCTCCTGGAGGCTCCACCCGAGAGAGATGTAAGTTAGCAGTTACTTAATATAATCACCCCAGGATGGAGGGTCTGTGCTGTGAGCCCAAGTCAGGGTTCCCTGTCTGGTGATGAACAGTGCAGGGTGTGTGGTACCTGTGGGAAATGGACTGGTGTGTTCCTTGGGTCAACTGCAGCTTGTTGGAGGTGTCGATATGGCACTTAGGGTCTTTGCTCCCTTGATATTCTGAGGGAAGCAAGGGCAGTTCCACTGCAGAGGCAGCGGCAGAGAGGATTTCAGTTGCTCCTGGAAGCTCAGTCCAGGGAATTGCCAAGTTGCTACAGGCTTGATAGTTCCAGTGGGGGGCTGGCTGGAGACCCTGCCAGGAGGGCCTACCCATTGAGGAGATATGGAAATGGGCACCCACATAACAGTCTGGCCACTTTTCTGTGGGGCTGCTGTGGTATGCTGGGGGTCCACTCCAGTCCCCAATGGCCTCCTATTTTCCAGTGCCTGAAGGTATCAGCAGTGAAGTCTGCAAAAAGGCAAAGATGATAGCCTGCCCCTTCCTCTGGGAGCTCTGCACCTCGGAGGTATGAACCAGTTGCCAATCTGTACACACCTGTAGGGTGTGGCTGGAGGCAAGTTGAGAAGTCCTGAACAGTCAGGAGGAACAGGAACAGGGACTTGCTTAAAAAAGAAGTCTGGTCACATTTTTGTAGAGTGGCTATGCTCTGCTGGGGGTTCACTTCAGCCCCTGGTTGCCTCAGACACTCTGAAACTTGAAGACTGAAATGGCTAAGTTGTCCAAACGGCAAAGATGACAGTCTGGTCCTTCCCCTGGAGCTCTGACTCAGGGAGGTCTGAAACCTCTGTCAGCCAGAGAACAGCAGTGAAGGTGGCTGGAGACCCTGGTTGAAAGCCTGCACCCAGTGTTTACAAATGTGGTTGGAGACTGACTTAAACAAGAGTCTGGCCACGTTTTTGGAGGGTGGCTGTGCTGCACTGAGACACCACTTCCACCCCTGGTCAGCTTGGGCTCTCCAAAGCCCATGGGCCAGAACGGCTAGGTGCCCAAACAGCAAAGGTGGTGGCCCTCCCCTCTCTCTGGGAACTCTGTCCCAGGAAGGTTTCAAATCTCCGTTGGCCAGGGAACACTGGTGGGGGTAGCTAGAGTCCTCAGGTGGGAGGTCCTGTCCAGTGATGAGGAACAGGATCAGGGCCTGCTTACAGAAGCAGTCTGGCCATGATTTGGTAAAGCAGCTGTGCCGTGCCACAGGATCTCTTCTGCCCTTGATGGGTTTGTAGTCTCCAAAGCCCACACACTAGAATGACTAAGTTGTCTGAACAGGAAAGATGGGGGCCTGCCCCATCTTGTCTCTCAGAATTTATCCTGTGTGATGCAGCTTAATGTTTAGGCTGTTAATTTTGCTGTCAACATTAGAGTTGTTCAGAAAGAATCTCACTGTTATCTTTTAGGTTAGATATATGAGAATTCATTTTTTCCTGTAAATAAACCTGTTCATGTTTGTTCTCTGTAAAGAAGTCTGTTTCATCTATTTGACATTGATCACAGTCATGTAGGGCAGTAGTGAGTCTAAAACAACATGATAGGATTTCCATTTCCAGTGTTTCCTAGCTGTGTCTTACATTCTGCAGTTCAGAACTGAGCATTCTCAGCGGTCAAAATGCTAAGCTGTCCACTCTACTGAAATACTGATTTTTGCTAATGCTTCCTCATTCAATTTTACAGCCTTAAGAAGTTTATCATTATTCTCAGTTGTCAAAATGCTAAGCTGTCCACTGTACTTAAATGTTGATTTTTGTTAATGATCCTCCCTTAATTTTACAGCCTTTAGAATTTTATCTTTCTTTGCTTTCACACTTTCAATTTCCTCCAAAAGTTTCTTTTCCCTTAGCTGGCTCTGCTGTTTTATTCTGTCTACTTCCAGTCTCAGCATGGCAATTTCTTCCTGCAACATGCGATTTTCATGCAAGAGATCTTTTTCTTTCTTATTGGTAAGAGAAACCTAAGTAAACAAAGGGAACTTTTAATTAGCACTCAAGAGAATGACATATCATGATTTCTTCTGAAATTAAAGGATGACATTTATATTTGTATAAGGAAAGAATTCCCATAGTGGATATTTAACTGGAAAAAAGTTGGACAAAACTTCAAATCTAAAAATGTGTAAATTCCAAAAAGTTGAAATACTTATTTAAAGACCATGAAAAATAAGTCACTAGAGGATTTTTAGAATTTCAGAATTGGAAAAGCCTTTCTCTGAATTATAAAAAACCCAAATGCATAAAATATAAGATTAATATGCTTGAGTATATTTTTAAAATTGGGTTTATTCTCTGATATCTAATCTATCAACTACACCATTGTAAGAACCTTAGCTATGCATATATTTGGACAGAAGCAATTTCTTAAAGTTCTTTAAGTTCCTTTTTCTGAAGAAAGTTTTATCAATATACTACTTTTCTAATATTTTTAGTCAGTTATAAGAATTGCATTTATTCATAACTGTTTAAGCATTGTACCCTTCCACAATGTACACGTAGGTATCTAAACATTGCACTTCTGTTTTAAAAATCCTGTGCACTTTCCAAAATACATAAAGTTGTCTTTTAAATAAATACACATATTAAAACATTTGAAAATGACTAAAGAAAATACCTCAGAATTCATTTTCTTTTCAGCCACTTCCATCTGCTCTTGTTTACCAGTCAGAATCTCTTCTTGTGATATTCCAGCATTCTGTTCTTCCGAAACTTGCTTCTGGGTATCATTTTGTTCATCACTAGAAGAAATTTTGATTTTCATGAAATACTGGAGGTGTCCCTAAAATGATCTACAGGGCAACATGGTGCCATCAGATGTCATTCACACAATGCATATCTGCACATTAATCCAAGACAAGGCACAAGGGTCTCACATCTCTTAACCCAGTTCTCCCCAACCATGTTGGCACCAGGGACTGGTTTTGTGGAAGGTAATTTTTCTGTAGACCTGAGTTGGGGGATGGTTGCAGGATGACTCAAGCACATAACATTCATTGTGCATATTATTTCTATTATTACTTATATATAATGAAATAATTACATAGCTCACCATAATGTAGAATCAGTGGGAGCCTCAGCTTGTTTTCCTGCAACTAGATGGTCCCATCTGGGGGTGACAGTAGATGGTGACAGATCATAAAGCATTAGATTCTCATAAGGAGTGAACAACCTAGATACCCTGTGTAAGCAGCTTACAACAGGGTTTGAGTCACACTACTATGACAATCCAATGCCACCACCGATCTGACAGGAAGAGGAGCTCAGGCAGTAATGTGAGTGACAGAGAGTGGCTTTAAACAGATGTAACTTTGCTTGCTCACCTGCCACTAGCCTCCTGCTCTGTGGTCCAGGTCCTAACAGTCCAGGGACTGGTACTGGTCCATGGCCTGGGGATTGGGAAGCCCTGTGTTAACCCATACTTTTTATATTTATTTTTGGGAAACACTTTCCACTTATATTCTTGATTCCTCTGTATTTTATAGACAACTTAGAAATTCCTTTTGGAACAAGACAGGGTCTAATATTGTGTTTTTAACATACAACCTTGAATTAATTTTATCTGTGTATGCGACAGAGATGTGAAATAAAGTAATCATTAATCACTTTTGATTTTACTTTCATTTCATGCATGTTAAGAATAAAACTGGGAAGTCCTAGGCAGAGCAATTGGGCAAGAGAAATAAAGGACATCCAAATTGGAAAAAAGAAAGTCAAATTATCTCTTCACCAATGATATGATCTTATCCCTAGAAAACCCTAAAGACTCCTACAAAACACTCCTAGACTTGATAAATGAATTCAGTAAAGTCTCAGAGGCTACAAAATGTACAAATACCAATGAGTAGTACCACTATACACTACCTACAACCAAGTTGCGAGTCACATCAAGAACCCAGTCCCTTTGACAATGGCTGCAAAAGAGTAAAATACCTAGGAAAATATGTAACGAAGGAGGTGAGTCAACTATAAAAGGATAACTGGAAAACACAACTGAAGAAAATCAGAGATGACACAAATAAATGAACATACATCCTATGTTCCTGGACTGAAAGCGCTGATATTGTGAAAATGATCATAGTGCCCAAAGAAGTCTACAGATCCAATACAATTTCTATCCAAGTACCAATGTCATTCTTCACAGAGTTATTTTAAAAAGCTGCCATTCATGTAGAACCACAACAGAGCCTGAATGGCAGCACACACACCAAGCAAAAGGAACAAACATGTTGGCATCACATGACCTGAAAACTGTAATTATTTTTAATGAGGTAAAAATGCATAAGAATATTACTGTTATTGTACAGAGAAGACAGTGAACAAGAAAAGGAATTTAAAAAGAGAATATCACTACCATATACATATATTAACTGACAAAGAGACTAAAACCTCCTACTGGAGTTTATGTTAGGACTTGAACAAAAGCTTCTAGAAATACCAATAACAGAAACAAGGCAATTAATTTTAAGGAATAAATTATGCAAAGAAATATGTATTTTGAAAAATGTAAATAGATCTTCCTGAGAGCTATTATTAACCAATCCATCGTGACCACAATTTTAAAATGAGGTCTAAAATTCTGGAATATAAAATAGTTTCATTTTGAACATAGTTAATTGAAGGCAACTTTTAAACAGAAAATGTTCAGTTAAAGTTGAGTCTAACTTAGGAAAGAAATGACCTGTACCAATGGTAACAAGAAGCCACCCAGAGCCAGTTTGAAATCTAATCAACCAATCAATGACCACTGGTCTTGCTCACCAACCAATACAGATGTGAGCAGCTTGCTTCTGAAATACAGCCAAGCAGCAGCACCTGCTCCATCAGAATAGCCAGTGCCGGACCAGTATTCCTCTTACTATAGGAAGCAAAAAATTTCCAACTCTGTCTTTTTATTTCAAATACCAAAGGTTCATAATCCCTTGAAAAGAATTTGTAAGTCCATTAAATGTGCCACCCCATTTTTTTTTTTTAAAAGCAGGTGGCCAGGTGCAGTGGCTCATGCCTGTAATCCTAGCACTTTGAAGGGCCAAAGTGGGTGGATCACCTGAGGTAAAGAGTTCGAGACCAGCCTGCCCAACAAAGTGAAATTAGTAGTCTCTACTAAAAATACAGAAATTAGCCAGGTGTGGTGGCATGCCGCTGTAATCCCAGCTCCTCAGGAGACTAAGGCAGGAGAAATACATGAACCCAGGAGGCGGAGGGTGCAGTGAACTGAGACCCCACCACTGCACTCCAGCATGGGCGATAGAGTGAGACTCTATCTCAAAAATCAAATCAAATAAAATACTAGTAAAGTTTGCAATTCCTCTGACTCAGTTTACCATAATTACAATTATGATTACAAATAAAAGAATAAATAATGAATAACCACAATATTGGGCTTTTCTCCCTAAATAAAAAAATTAATATAAAGAATGTAGCTTATTATAAAAAGCCAAAACAATAATTAAAATGCATATAATTACCAGACAAAACTAATAGAATGACCCATGTCAAAATTTTAAAGTGAGAATCAATCAAACAACATACCCAGGATAAACTCCATTCACTCGTTTAATAAGGATTTATTAGGTAGCTACATCCAATACGCTAGGCATTTTTCTAGGCAGTGAGGATATAGTAGTGAAAAATAAAATCCTTATTCATGAGAGTGAGATAAACACACAATAACAACAGACAGAGAAGACAAAATATACAGTACGTTAGAGGAGAAAAAACTAAAGCAGGAAAATGAAATGTTTATGTGTTTGATGGGGAGGGTGGTGGGAAAGTTGGGATGGTCAGAAAAGTCTCTGCTGAGAAAGGGGATTTCTTTCTTTCTAATACAAAAAACCTTTTATTTGTATATCAAAGACTCTAAGAAATGATGATATAAGGTTAAGAGTGTTGATGTCAAGATACAAATGGATTTGAAGTTAGAGATGATAAATCACTTTGTTTCACTGAACCTTCCCTTGGTTACATTAGAGAGCCTCTCTGGTACACTCCCAGTTGAATCTTAAGCATGATGCATCTGGGTAGTACATGGTTCTTCCTCAGAAAGTGGTTGTTCCATAATGTGTTTCTTTTTACCCTTTTTCTGCTTCTTAGCAGAAAGGAGGTTTTAAATAAAGAACTGAAGGAATGGAAAGAGTAAGCTAGGAGGATATCTGGGGAAAAAGCATTCCAGACACAGGGAACTTCCAAGTACAGAGGTGTGCTTGGAGTCTTTAAGCACTAGGGGTAGAGAAGGGATGGCAAGAAGTTCAGTGTGGCTAAAGCAGAGCAAGGGAGATAATTAGGAGGAAATTTGACACATACTCAGAGTGAAATGGGAGGCAATCAGAAGGGCTGGGGCACAGGACTGACACAATTTGACTTATATTTTAAGTACATCCACTGAGTTAAGAATTGATGAAAAGGGAAGTTTTTAAAAGCCAGGACTATCAATTACCAGTCTATGACACTCATGTAGACTGCAGATGAGGGTGGCTCAGATGTAGAAGATATGACTGGCTTCTGGACATATTCTTCAGATAGACCTGACAAGATTTACTGAGAGAATAGATGTAAGGTGTCAGAGACGGAGAGAGAGATGAGTCAAGAATGACAACGAGATTTTTGGCAGAGCAACTGGAAGAGTTGCCCTTAACCAAAGTAGGAAAGAATACATGAGGGGTAGATTTCAGGAAGGCCATTAGTAGCCCAATTTTGGGTCTGACAAGTGTGTGATACCCAATAGCTAACCAAATAGAGATATCAAGTAGGCAGGCTCATATGGAAATCTGGAATTAGGGAGAGAGATCTGAGCCAGAGACATACATTTGGAAATCACTAGCATATACACGGTAGAAAAAGTCACGAGGGGCTGGGTGCAGTGGCTCATACCTGCAACCCCAACACTTTGTGAGGCCAAGGCAGAGAGATCACCTGAGGTCAGGAGTTTGAGACCAGGCTGGCCAACATAGGGAAATGCTGTGTCTACTAAAAATACAAAAATTAGCCGAGCATGGTGGCACGAACCTGTAATGCCAGCTACTCAGGAGGCTGAGGCAGGAGAATCACTTGAACCCAGGAGGTGGAGGTTGCAGTGAGCCGAGATCACACCACTGAACTCCAGCCTGGGTGACAGAGTGAAACTCTGTCTCAAAAAAAGAAAAAGTCATGAGAGAGAAGATTGAGGACTGAGCCCTCGGAAAAAACAATGTCCAAATGGAGAAAGATGAGGAGGAGCAAGCAAAAGAGGCCATGATGAATGGATTAGAAAGGCAGGAGGAAAAGCCTGAGGGACTGAGGTCCTGAAAGCCAAGTTGAAGACGCTGTTAGAGAGATGTCCTCCATTGGCTCAAATTCTGCTAACAGATTAAATAAAATGAAGTGTATGAAAAATGTCTAGATTTATTACAGAAAAAAATTAGTGATAATCTTGAGGAAAAACAACGTTGGAGGAGTACTGAAACTGAAGACTTACTGGTGTGAGATCAAGAGTGAATGAAAAGAAAATTGAGTTCATGAGTGTAGACATGTTCTTTTAAGGACATCATACTTAGAAGTCATGGCTGAGAATGTTGTTATTTTCTTCCACAGTCATGGAAAATAATAGACAATTAATTTCTAATTTTATATAACAGGTGTAGTCTTCAAATTTTACATAACAATTATATATTTTAAAAGTTATAAAATTATACACATGTGGCATTAAAAATGCCAGACTGAGGTGTTAAATTCTTAAAACTATAGAACTAAAAGTCACCTTAAACAATTCTAGATTCCATAAGCTGAATATCACTTTGTTCATGCTTATACATAAAGACCAAGAAACACTAAACGTTTCAAGGAGAGTATTTCTGGCTTGATAAAAATCAGCCAATTCTAGAACAGTTGATACTCATCAAATATACAAAGTAATTGATCACAGTAAACTACTGAGTTCTATTAACAGGAATAAAGTGGCAGAAATGCAGAAAATAGTCTTATGTTATAAATGAAATTTAAAAAATTATATGAAGTCACTGTGGAAAAATGTGGTGTGGTGAATACTGAAATATATCCTTTTCTAAAAGGAAGGATAATGTCACACATGCCGGACACTTTTATGAATAAGAGTTACTGCATTAGTAGCACCTTCCTTTTAGCACAAGGTCAGCACATTAGCACCTGTGGGCCAAATCCCACTGCCTGTTTTTGTAAGTCAAGTATCTTGGAACCCAGCCACGCTTATTCACTCTACAGTTCACAGAGTCAATTAGCTGGGTGTGATGTTGCACACCTGTGGTCCCAGCTAGCAGAGAGGCTGAGGTGGGAGGATCACTAGAGCCCAGAAAGTGGAGGCTGCAGTGAGCCATGATCACAAAACTGCACTCCAGCCTGGGCAACAGAGACCCTGTCTCAAAAATATATATACAGTCTGCAAAGCCTAAAATATTTACTAACTGACTCTTTGCAGAAAAATCTGACCAAATTCTGGTTTAGTAGATGAAAGATCCTTTGATACATTTTAATAAAAGTTTTACCCAATATACTGAAATGTTTATATTAAATATAGATCCCCATACAATCCCTTGGCAATATTCAGATTGAAGATCCAATATTTCAGCACTCAGGCACTGACAACAAAAATTTAATAACTAGCAATCAAGGTACAGTGTCAATGGAGCATGCAGCTTCCATTTGCAACACAGCAGATATTACAAGAATTCTAACAAAATTATCTTAAGATGTGTTATCAAAGCAAAGGTTTTAAATACATTTTAATTGTGAAATAATCCGTATACTCTAGATCTAACCTCATTTGTAGAAATTGGTTCCATACTACATTATTTTCTGGGAATGAAAATTGAGCTATTTCCTATTGGTAAGGATTTGCTTTTAATAATGATAAATTCCTACTGATAAGGATCCATCTTTTGATATAATGATGCTGTAATAAATGTTCTTATATGTAAGTATATACGTAACAAATCTATACAAGTATCCTTAATATACATATATATCCTTACTATGTTATATATGTGTGTGTGAATATGCTACTCAATTAATGTTCGAAATGCATTTACCAACAGTGTACGACATGTCTTTTTCAATGAGACCATTTCCTTTGCAGCAACACAGATGGAGCTGGCGGCCACTATTCTAAGCAAACTAATGCAGAAACAGAAAATCAAATGCCACATATTCTTACTCATTTAGTGGAAACTAAACAATGAGAACTCATGGACACAAAGAGGAGAATAACAGGCAAAAGGGTCTACTTGAGGGTGGAGCATGGCTGGAGGGAGACGACCAAAAAACTACCTTTTGGGTATTTTGCTTATTATGTGGCTGATGAAATAATCTGTAGCCCAAACTTCCATGATACAGTTTACCTATATAACAAACTGCACATGTACCTCTGAAGCTAAAATAAAAGTTCACTAAAATGTAAAGAAATTCCTTTCTCCTCACATTTGCCAATACTCGTTATTTTTCAAATAAATTAATGACTGGAAAAAATGGTAACTCATTTTTTGCTGATTTTCATTTTTCTGATTACCAGGCAAGGCTGAATATCCTAGGAAAAATATAAAATTTTTAATCATGAATATTAGCCCAAATTAGGATTAGTTTGACAGCATATGGCTGTCTCCTATTAAATGTTGTCATAGGCTTACCTGTGATACTCTTCATTCTCAGTGTCAGGAAATTGCTGACTTTCAGGTGTTCTGCTCTTGCTTTGTGGAATTAATCCATCATCACCATTGCCAGCAGCGGCATCATTAGTCAGGTTTTCTGGTAATCCCATATTATTACTTCCGTGCTTCTTCATGTCTTCTTCAGCCTTGAGTGGAAGTTTGATATTAAGGATATTCACTTTATTGAATAAAAAGAACCTTTTTGATTGATTTTATCAATTGACTCAGTTTGTCATTATTGTAGTCATTAAAAATATTTCACACTTAAGTTTGATCATATATACAGAACAATTACCCTCTAATTTTAAGATGTAATTATCATATCATTGTAAAGTTTGCTTCATTTCTGCTTGACTGAATAAAACAGAATTTTTTAAAATTCAAAAAGGGCCCTCCTTCATTTTGTGCTTTTATTCCCAATGACTCTTCAGAATCTTATATATGTATTTATCCCATTTGACTCGTGGGAACACACAAATAAAAATACAAAGATGCAAAATGTGTCTTCTTCTGTCTTTACCACCTAGATCTCACATTAAGCAGTCAGATTTAGAGGATGAGACACTGTGGGGCTTCAGGAATAGAAAGGAAGATTGCCCTTTTCTGCACTGAGATATTCTTCTCCCCCACTGCCTTTGATCATTTTTTTTCATTTGGTCCCTGGGATATCAAAAACGTGATGGTTCTCACTGAAACATGGGAACCAAAGTTCGCCACAACACAAGGAGCAGAGTGAAACTGCTGAGGTACAAGCGTGGATGCCCAGAAAATAAGATGTTCCCCAAATTTCACATTCGATAGCCGTACAATTTTCTAGCTGGAAGATACACAGAATAAGAAATTATCTTCTTTAGCCACATTAACTATTGATAATCAGACTAAAACCAAGAAAGATAAAATGATTGATCCAAAGCTCCTAAAGTCGCATGACCTAGCACTTTACGGCACCATTCAGGATTATTCCATAATAATGAAAGAATATCTCTGGGGTTTGTATCTCTTTAAAACTCAATCTACAGAATTCTTTCTGAGTTAAATATTAAATTTTTCACTGATGATTTATGCTACTTACATGATAGGATCATGTGTGCCTATACTTACAACACTTTATTAAACAACATAATGTAAAAATCTAATTCAACAGAAACATTTGAATATAATGGTATACCTCTCTATCACAATCCTTGTTTATTTCTGGTTCTTGAGACATTTCCTGCAAATGCAAAAATAGAAGGTTAATTTGCTTGTTGTATTTCTGTGATGTTTCCTCTTTTGGAATGCATGTTTTAAAAATAATTTTATTTTAAGTAATCAAGTATAGACAATGAAAAATTAGAAAATAATTAAAATTAAAATTTAACTGTTAAAATAAATAATTAATTAAAATTAAAAATTAACTTTTTAATCTACGTTCAGCTACTGCCACATCACTGGCTTCTGACTAACATGAGAAAAATAATTCACCTTAGCCAACGGGAGAAGATAAACATGAACCAGCAAACTTAACTTTGTCACCATTTGTTTGGACTCCACTTAATTTATTACGTGTTAAATCTGCCAAAAATGCATCAGCGGATGATTTGTAGTGTTGCAAAGTCTTCCTCACTTGAAAAGAGTTTACCTCACCAAACCCTAACCAGTGAGCCTCTACAGATTACTAACTGAATTGTAGGCATGCTTTCAGTTATTAGGAGCTGAAATCAACACCAAACAGAAAGAAATGCAAATTCTTAAATTTTAATTGAAATTATATGTCGTAATATGATAGTGTTGTGTATCTAGTTTATCTGCTTAAGTCCAGTTCTAATATATTCTAATGTGTACTAATGACAGTGGATAAAAATTTTAATAATCTGTACTCATTTTCTGCAACTGCAGTAAGTTCAAATGTTATTGTTTCTGCACTAACACCAAAGGTCCCATTCTGCAAGATACGATTCTTGTAATAGGCATTTGGGTTGCTTTTATGACCTGGTTCCCTCCCTGAAGAGAAACGCTGAGGTCAATGAGAGATCACAAGGCAGAATATATCTTTCACTTTGCTATCAGTGACTGCAATATAAAACTGCAGATTTTCAATCACTGGCCATGATTACTCTTCAACCACGAATCCAGCTCAGGGACCATCAGTGTTACATTGTTCATAATTCTATTGCTTAATAATATAATCCAATAATTGATGTTACTTTCTTTATCATGTCAGGGTGTTGTAAGAATAAAAGAACAAAGTTCTGGAATTTCTTTTGCCTCTATTCCAAAAGGAAAAATTACCTATAAGCTAATCAAAAAGGCAGATAAGAATATTTTAAATAAGAATATTGTAAAGTAAGAGTATTTTAAAGTTTATAGTGGTTATGTTTTTTAAGTTAAGTTTCAAATGCTAACTTAGAATCTATTGATTCTTCTGTTAATGAGGTTGCTGAATTTATTAAATTTTATGAATCTATTAAAAAGTCCTTAGAAAAAAGAATCTATTCATCCTCAAAACCTAGTCTGAAAGATAATTTCATTTGGACTACCTAATATTATTAAAGCAAAGAAAACAACATTAAATCAAACATTTAAATGTAAAATTTTCCATGCCTCTGGCTGGCTATTTTCACTGCCTTTAAGCCTTTGTGATTCTTCCTCTGATGTCAGCTTTAAGTCTTGTTCTGTTGAGAAATCCATATATTCAGTTAAAATGAACCACTTAGAACAGTTAAAAACTATTGCCTTTATAAAAATAGATTTAAGACAACATTTTATTTTATCTCATAAATTGAGTGTTTAGTGTTTCATGAAATAGTTACTTAGGAAATCACTCTCTAAGACTTCAACAAACCACTTAGGGAGACGCCTGATGAGATTCACTCACAAATTCATCCACCCAACATAAATGAACAAAACCACCAGAAACACAATTTTAAAATACAGTAGAAACATATAAGGTAACACAGAATGTTGTTCTCCACTTCCTAATCATGAAGCAGTAAATGTAATGAAAGGAAATTTAGTTTTAAAGAGAAACAAGTTTTCCTGCACTTAACTACTCTGACTCTAAGGATAGTAACAGGCAGGGCCCAGGTAAGGTTGTGTTGACCCTGTCCAAGAAGCCAGAGCCCACAGGTATGGGTCCAGACATCCCAGAGCAAGGTTAAGAAAACAAATTCTTTTACCGTCTCCCCTTCCCCTCAGCATTTACTCATAGCTATTTGTACAAATGTATATATTTTGCAAGTTCTTCTTTTCCTTCAATGTAGTTGCAAAGTCACAAGCTATGCTGAGGTTGCAAAACTGTCACTATATGATTAACTGCCTTTGTTCTGCTTCTGTAAGCTTGCCTTTATAAGCCAGGCTCTGTCTTTGTTCAGGACTCAGCATTTGGATGCAAATCCACTGAACCGGTGTGCACCTAAATAAAATCCTCCTGTTTCACCCACTGGGTCTCTCCTGCCTCCTGTTTTCTGCAACAATAGTACCTTATAAATGATTTCCAAAACTACTACTGACACCTTTATTAGTGCACAGTGTCTTCCTAATATCTAAAATGTTTCCCTCTACTATTCTGACAAATTTATTTTCTTTTCTTTTTTTTTTTCTTCTTCTTCTTTTTTTTTTTTTTTTTTTTTAGCCAGGGTCTTTCTCTGTCACCAGGCTGGAGTGCAGTGGCACAATCTCAGCTCACTGCAACCTCTGACTCCCTGGTTCAAGCGATTCTCTTGTCTCAGTCTCCCAAGAAGCTGGGATTACAGGCATGCACCATCATGCCCAGCTATTTTTCATATTTGTAGTAGAGATGACGTTTCATGATTGGCCAGGATGTTCCTGATCTTTTGACCTTGTGATCCACCTCCTCCAGCCCCCCAAAATGCTGGGATTACAGTTGTGAGACACAACAACTGGCCTTATTTTCATCTTTTAAAACAATGATATGTGAAGTCTTCCTTGATTCTGCATGTCTTTCCCCAGATAAAAAGGTACCTCCTTCTTGAGGCTGCCTTCTGACTTCACTGATTTTTCTACTGCATCTTTACCACCTGAACTCTACGTTATTCCCCCACATATCTGTCCCCTCTGCTCCAAGACTGCAGAGAACAGTCTTGCACATCATCTTTGTAAAAACAGTCTTTATTTTACTCAGAAATTTCTTATTGAGTCCTGCTACATACATGCTAGGCATTAGGGTTTAAAAACAATGAAAATAAAGCATATCAGGGATGGCTTTTCTAGAACACATGCCCAAGCACAGACTGAAATATTGAGGCTAGCCAGATTAAAAGTGGTAGAGGGAAGGAAAGGGTAACAGCATTCCACACAGCAGCAAGAGCAGGAGTGAGGCCTGAAAGAGTGAACGAGTGAGTAGGACATTACCAGCAACTCAGTAATGCCAGAGAAAGGGCGCACAGGGAAAAGGGCTAAAGATGGAGAGTGGGGCAGAAGTCAGATTATGAAACCTGATGTGTAATTTTAAGATGCTTGGACATTAATGTTCAAGAGTGATCCCTGGTCCTATCTGCATTTAGAAAAATATCATTTTAATGCCAAAACCAATATTCCTAGTGAGCCAATAGTCATTAAGACAAGGTGACAGATAGCTCTTGTGGACACAGCTGAGATGTTACTATGTAGCAAATTCTCAATAATTCTCATGAGCACTTGGAAAGTGAATTCTATAATAATTCAAAGAAATTATAATCAATCACTTAATATTTGGTTTGGGAAGGTGCTTTCTAAAGTTATAGTGCATACGAATATAATTCATAGTTGTGAATTCAGAGATGTGACAATAAAGCAATGAAACTACACTGTGTTTGAGTCAGTAATCTTCAGATTTCTATCTCGTCTTCCTACCCGGTCTGTAAATTCTAAGTATAATCTTGGTACTCACTCTCAAGTTTATGTTAAATACTAGCCTATAAAAAAACACTCTTTCTCTTACTTCTTTTTGTTATTTATATGTTGCTGTTATTAAAGGAAGAACACAAAAATGCCCCACTGAAGGGATTCTATTTGGTTGCAGGCTACAAGAGGGGAAAAACAGAAAGCATATTTTGCAGAAAATAGTATTTCAGAAATCAGAACTATGACATGAAGTCAAGCAGGGCACTCTAGGACTGAATTTGCTGTGCTTCTTTAATACACTCCTTGCTCTCTTTCTTTTCTGGCAGCCGTGACTCACACAGGTCATGGAGACTATCATTCCCTAAGAGGAACACAATTCTGATATTCATCTTTATCTATTAAGTTCACCTATCCCAATTCTGTGTTCTGTGGATGCCAACTTTCGGTCACTGATGGTGATACACATGGACAGTTTCATCAACTTTCAGATTCTTTGATCTTTGATAAGTCTTGTTACTGAGAGTCAAAGTAGTAGGATGTGAGTTATAAATGCTGGTTATCCAATTACCTACTCAAAATATACTACATGAATATTCCATTAAACATGCATAGGAAAAAAATGGTCATTCCTGCTGACCTGCAGCTCTTTGCTCTTCTGTATTCACCAGAAAATTTCCTACTCCTTCCTCATGTCCAGGTTAAATACTAGTGTACGACCTGGAAACCTGTAAATCATCTGACATTTCTCTCGGTCCCCCAAGCCTTTCTCATTCAATTATCACTAAATCATATGGACTATACCTCTCTTCTGCCTCTGCTTTATATTCCCACTGCCACTGGGAACATAAACTTTACAAAATGGCTTCTATTTAAAAGAAAACCGTCAACTACTAATGTTAGTTCTTACATGAAAAAATTAAGCAAAACAAATAAAAAGGCATAACACCATAAAAACAAAGACCAACATATTAAAATGAGTAACTGAGATTCCTAACTTTATTCCACCATGGACGGGTGAAAACCTTATAATACATTGATACTAGTCCAAGGACGTGTGATGAAAACTATAGCTGACTATTGCAAAAGCTTCCTTTGTCTCCTGGTTTCTTTCCATGGTAACCTTCCACCAACCCCAGGAAACTATAGGCCACAGTCCAAACTAAATCTGCCTTATGGTTTGTAAATAAAGTTTTAAAGGAGCTCAGTCATGCCTGTTTGCTTACATAGAATCATGGTGGCTTTCACTCTACAACAGCAGACAACAGCAGGGGTAAGTAGTTATGACAGAGACCACATAGTCTAAAATATTTCCCACCTGGTCCTTTACAGGAAAAGCTTGCTAACCCATTTTACACCATAACCAGAATGCCTTAATACTCACATTTAATCTTGTGACTCCCCTGCTCCCATGTCTCCAATGAGCCCCTGCAGCAAACATTGTCGACTCCCTACCAATAGCCATTCCTTATTCTTTCTTGCAGAAGAAACACAAGTCTATTGGGATGTTTATTATCCCAATCTCCCTCCTCAGCCTTAGAAAGGGAAACGTTAATTCTAAGCTAATCACGTATTTGCATTCCCAGTGCCTGGTTTGGGAATGAGCAGGTAGTGTAACACAGCCAATGAAATGTTACAGGAAGCCCCTTGTGTACTTCTAAGTTTTCTCCCTGTTTAGAAAACACAGGTGAAGAAAAGAAGCCCTTGAGATGTTGTGTTGTGAGAACAAGATGTTTGGAGCTGTTGCAGATTACCCAACCATGAAAGGAGACATGAATAAAACACTGTCGACAGCACAGAAAGAGGGACAAGAGGGATCCCTAGGATATCACTGAACAAACAAAACAACTCTGGTTCCTACTGTTTTCACCACTGCTCATCAGTATTTGCAGTCCAAAGCATTCTACCTGGTAAACTTCCCATGGCCCACAGGATAAAACCTACTCATTTCTGTAGTATTAAAAAGTCTGTCATAAACTTGCCTTACCTAAGTATTCACCTCATTCCCAACCTCTGGTATCTCACACTTTTGGTGCTGGCAGAACTGAACTGTTCAGAAACCCTGCAAAGTTCACTCAAGCATCTTGTCTTTTGCACTTGCTGCCCTTCCTGCCAAACAGGCAATCTCCTTAGATGTTCCTTCTGGCCAACACACAATCTTGTTGCATGTTTCTTCTGTCAAACATTATTCTTCTGCTTCTTTACCTAGAAAAATTCTTCTCACTCTGCATGCTTCCCTTGAATCATACCTACGTTTTTTTTTTTTTACCAAAACTTTCCTTCCTCATCACTTATGTCTGGCACATAATCAATATATAATAAATTATAAGCTTCCAGTGGGCATCTAGCACACAGTAAGAACTGAATAAAGTAGTAAAATAAAAAAATAATGACAATGATAATAACAAACTCCTGTCTGTATTTTTAATTGTGTTCTATTGCATTAGAAAAATGCTTAGTATCTAAAAGACATTCAATAGTTATTTGTTAAGTGAAGTGAAAACATAAATGGAAATATTTTCTTTGTAAATTCTATTGAAAAAGCACAGAAATGAAATAGAGACAGCTCTATTATGAGCACCTTAAGGATCAAAACTACATCTGCTCCATCTTTATCTCCTGCAACTTATAAAACCAAACTTATAAAAGTTCTTTGATAAATTGATGGCTAAATTAAAGGTGTTCTCATATCGTTTGGGTTATACAATGTATTAGGTGTCCACAACCAGGTAGCATACTAGCATTTTTGTTATTGTGAAACATTTTTCTAATTTTATTATAATCTCCTGAGCCTAGAGTTGAGAAATTTGTATATTTATTATGACAATCTTTTGGCAAATGGTAGCAGAGCATTTGTTCTAACAAAATTGCTGTTATCATGACAACTAACCAGCAGGTAGAAGAGCACATCTTCCTCCAACAAAGTAAATGTGTCTCTTTCCAACTTCAAATGAGGAAGAATGAAGTCAGTAATAGTGAGACCTTGTTGGGACAAGCATATGTAACATAACTTTGCTCCAGCATTCTTTTGAGATCAAAAGTTCCTTACTTTTACTTTTTTATCTATGGTAGGACCACCCAGAGCAGGGGTCCTCAACTCCCATGCTACAGACCGGTAGCAGTCCATGGATTATTATGAACCCATGGATTATTATGAACCACACCACACAGGAAGAGGTGAGCAGTAAGCAAACCAGGGAAGCTTCACCTGTACTTACAGCCAACCAATAATAATGGCTCATATTATTGCCTGAACTCTGCCCCTTCCTAGATCAGTGACAGCACTAGCTACTCATTGGAGCATGAACCCTGTCGTGAACTGCCCACCCGAGGGATCTAGGTTGTGTGCTTCCTATGAGAATCTAATGCCTGATGATCTGTCACTGTCTCATGTTGCCGCCAGATGAGACCATCTAGTTGCAGAAAAACAACCTCAGATCTTCCACAGATTCTACATGATGGTAAGTTGTATAATTATTTCATTATATATTACAATGTAATAATAATATAAATAAAGTAGCACAATAAATGTAACATGACTGAATAATCCTGAAACTATCCCCACCTTCCCCCAGCCCATAGAAAGACTGTCTTCCACAAAACTGGTCCCTGGTACCAAAAAGATCAGGGACAACTGACCTAAAGTAATTCACTATCACAAGGGTTACCTGGATTGCTGTTTTCAGAAGAGATTTTTAGCATCTGTTTTTCTTCGTAGTCAGAAAGTAATTGGCAAATTCTATGTATAAAAATGTAATAAACCAAATTACTATTTTAATACTGACGTAAAACACTTACCAAATGTAAAATTCTTAGAGTATTTCAAACAATATCATAATATCAGAACTTAACAGTATTATCCCATCCACTTATGAGTACATTCTACAAACTTCTCTTGAAGCTTCTAAGTAAAGAAGACAAAAATGTAGGGTGAAATGCTCATAAATCAAGAGCAGTGTGACCCAGTAAATTAGCTTGCATTAGCATGACATAATAGAAAGCGTTCCAACTCTGCTTAAGTCCTAGCTCCATAATGAACAGCTGCTATTTGTTCTTGGATGACTTGCTTATCTTCTTCAACAAAGTGAGGACTTTGCTACCTTCTTTCGCTAGGTTGTTACAAAGATTTAACAAGATAACATTTTTTAAATGCTCAGAGAAATAGTAAAGCAAAGTAATAATCTGTTCCTAAACATTGTAACTAAAATTATCTTGGAATCCCAAATAAAACCCAATGCATATTTTGTTCATAGGTTCTAATATGCAAATGTTATAGTTTTCAGCAAATGTTATTAAGTCTTAATTTTGCTTCTTAGTTTTCCTGCTCCTTAGGGCTTATAATTCTGGCCATCTCAACTACGTCTTAGTTTGTAACCAAATTTACTCATAAATATCTCATTAGAGTAGATAATGTGAGTGTCCACTATTACGGAGTTGACCAATCACACCAATGGCAGAAAAACCAATGGATGTTAAGACCTGGCTTGGACCAGTGATCCTTCTGTACCGACTCCAACTCTGAGCCAGCAGATGTTTCTTAGGATAATGGTTTATATTGATGTTCAATTCCACCTGACATGGAGACCAAAACTCTACCTATATGTTTTTTAGTTTCCATGAAGAAGTTGTAAGTTGACATTCTCTAATTTTTGACATACACACTAACAACATATTTTGCACCAAACACATTATTCAGCTCTGAATCACCTCATAGACCATCTTACATGACTATTTTTTTAGTGCAAATCACAATTTCAATATTTTGGTGGCACCCATTTTTTGCTTTGATTCACACTGTTTCCTTAGAGCTAGTCAGCAAATAGTCAAATGACCTTCCAGTGACTGACCAAACTATGGAATGCTTCAAAAATTTGTGCTGCTTCCTTATGCAGAAGCCATGCTAATTTTCTCTGTATTGTTCCCATTTTAGGATATGTGCTGCGGAAGCAAGCACAAAGCCCTATTTTTACACATGATTAGTGATGAGTCATGCACAGGGCTTGGTTCTGTTAAGTCCAACTAACCTACTTGAGATTCTGAGAATTCTCTTCAATGGCTCCCTGTGAGGTAGAATTTGAAGATATTTTAAAATCTTGAGTTACAGATGAAAGTAGCTTGGACGATTTTCATTATCATGTAAAACAGATCACTCAAGGGCCGACCACAACTGGGAGCCACTGCTTGGAGAAGGTTCATAAATGGACTTTCTACTGCCTAAGGTTCTATAGAGAATATAAAGGTGCCTCACAGTACAGATCTGATAGCAAAGAAGAAGAAACAAACACTGATCTCTTTCTGTCACATTATTTGAACCCCTCTGACCCTTTAGAACAAGCCCAATTAATATCTGCCAGAGAAAAGACCAACAACGGCCTCAAAGGATTTTGTACCATGAAGGTCTCAGCTAATTCTTGGCTAAGATGTGGTTTCCACATTAGGTTCTGAATACGGGGGCAAGTGTCATTTTGCTCACTTTGTCTGCAGATCAAGTCAGGATGCCCAGCTGCCAGAGCAGGGTGCTGGTGCTTTGGGAACAATGGCTGAGCATAGAAGCATAGATATGGGAACTTAAAGACTTGAGGGATCTGAATCAGTAAGGGCATCTTGGTGTCAAAGGTCAACCATTACCAGGCAACAGGACCAGTTTGAGTGGCAACAACGCAGCAACAGAAACAAGGGAAACATCAGAATGACTGGAATGTCCTTTTTATTCTCCTCCTTCTGACTTGATAAAAGGGACTGTCTTCCTTGGATTTAGTGAATCCCTTCAGTTATTGAAAAATTCAAGGAGTATGTAGGAAATAGTCACCAGAAGACAGTACAAGGTTTTCTGTTAAGCTGGACATTTCAAGACTCAAATAACTAAACAGAAAAATGAAAGATATGACACTGTTTTTTAATCCCATCCATAGGTGTTATACTTGGATGAAATGAACAATGTTGGGATCTCTAAGTATCAAGGTCTTAAAAGTCCTGAGATAAAGAATCCTGTATCCATTGGTACTTCTAAATCATCTTGCTTTTTTTTTGATTTCTTGCTGATGCAGGGGACTAACTGACTGCCACTCTAAAACTAGCTGAACCGCACTATGACATCTCACCTGATATGTAAGATGCTATTGTTATAATTATTTTAAACCTCAATTTAGCATTAACTCGCCTTTTAATGTAAACACTTACACATTATGATGACTAGAAACAGCATAGTCTCTGGCTGTCTGTCCAGATAGATCTTTAGAAGAGACATCAATATTTTGCTCGAGTAGAAGGCTGACTATACTTGCTGATCCACAACATACAGCAAGTATCAGAGCATTTCTAAAATGACAGAGACAATTTCTCCCTTAGGAACTGTAATAAACTTATTTTAAAAGCTAATTTTATATACTTTATCAACTTAACATCTTACCTGTCCATACAGAATTAAAGATTTACATGCACTAAAACACACAAGCACTTGGGTGCTTAAGTGTTCATCTTTGTAAAATACCAACAAGGTTTAAAAGAAGGGACAACAAGGAAACCTCTTATCTCGGTGAGGTATTGGAAAGTAGAAGACATTAATTTAAAGTCTTTCAATGGGCAAAAAACAATGCTAGGGCCACTTATCTGAAGTGGACAAACTTATAAGTGAAAATTTCCTTACAGCTTCCCTAGATTGATATGCTGTAATAGAAAATCAGCTAGAGGGTAAGATAAGTAAGACCTCTCTGCTTGCTGAAAGCAGTAATATTAATAATACTGGTAAGAATAGTCATAGGAGTTTCAGTTAATGATGCCAATAAGCATGTGCTAGGCACTGAATTAAATGCCATATATATCTTCCTTACTTATGCACAATCAATTTGAAGGATATATTCTCCTACTTTTCATATATGACAACACATTTGGTGGTAAATAAGATTCCCAAGGTCACACACTTACCAAGTAAGAAAGCTAGGGATTAAACCCAGTCTTGTGTGAATTCAAAGCCTAGCTCTTTTCTCTTTATCACCCACCTACGGCTTGCCTTCATTAAAGGAAAAGTGTATCCACTTAAAACTATCTTCACTCCCTCTCTCCATACCAATTAAAAATAAAACCATCAAAATACACTGGAAATAAAAAAGGAAAAGCTGTTGGACCCACAGTATGTGGGAATAGCAATTAATTGTCAAGTAGGGATAAGCTAACATTAATATTCTTCAAACAAGGCAACTTAAAGCAGACTCATTGAATAGAAAAAAGGATTTTCAACTCCTATTTATGTTTCATGCAGCATATTTAGCAGAAAAGCATATACGACACAGAGGTTAAAAACTACTAGAAAAGGTTAAGAAGTTCAATACTGGGTCATAAAGTAAACTAAAAGCTAAAGTTCACATTTCATAAAATTAACATGAAATCCCTTTAACTAACATAATCTCATCTAACCAAAAACATCATACAACAAATAACATCAGTCAATACAATAAGAGAAGATGAATCCTACTAAAACTGTTCTTCATGTTGCCCAGTCCAAATAATTGTTTTTCTACTTAACTGATTTGTGTTGATACTCATCACTATGTCCCAATAAGTATAATTTAATCTTACTAATTTATTATTTATGACTTGAGTGACTGCTATCAATCTCGAACAACACACAGATTAAAAGAAATAACTATACCTTCCACATCTGTCACGTGCACTTAAATTAGCTTTTTTCTTGATTAAAAATTTCACCACTTGCTGTTTTTGTCCATGTACACCAAGCAAAAGTGGTGTGAGGCCATGCTGTAAAACAATATAAAACAAAAACAATATGTAATTCAAAAAATTACCTATTTCTCAGCTGAACTGGAAACTTTATATAAGATCCCGTGGACTTACACTCATAGAAAGTAAATCAAATGTAGCTGCTTCCATCTTACTCTTCTGTGCTTTCCCACATGCTGCTGCTTCCCTTGGAAACACCCCTTCGCTGCCTGACCACATCAACTCTGATCATCTCAAAAACTCACTTTCAACATTTACTGCTTCTAAGACTCTTTGCTTCTAACCCAGCATTTGGCATGGCACTTTTGGATGACGATTTTTTTTCCATTTAAACAAAGAGCTTCTTGAGGGCAGGGGATGTATCTTTTATCTCTATATTATCCAACCCTAAGACAAAATTCTTGTGTATAAAGCAAGAATTTGAATGTAAAATATTTCTTTAGTTTCAAATGTTTTACCAAAAGTTCAAGCTCCAATGTGCAATAAAAATTGCTATTAATACTCCTACTGCCCATTTGAAGAATTTTTCCATTCATTCATTTAAAATCTATTTGTATTTACTTTTTCCAGATTGTTAACTAAATCATCAGTTCATAGGATTACTGAAACTAACAGAATTCCCGTCTGTATTCTTAATAACTCCATGGTTTTTAGTGTTTAAACCTGCCATCTTGATTATGTCAAAGCTCTGCAAACATAAGAGACATAATGGATAGTCCACAATACAGCTTCAATTGATTAAAAAAAAGGTTTAGAATTTGCTACAATTCTAATTGAGAAAACTCTGCTCTTAACAATGACTTACTGACCTAAGCACTTGAATAAGTGAACAAAGAGACACAAAATCCTGAGAGGGCCATTCTCTACTTAATGAAAGACTACTCACTGCAAATTTCTAAAGACCTTCTGAATGGCAGGGAATAACTGAAGGTATAAAGGAAAAGGCATTATTCCGTAAGCTGATAGTGCCAATAATATTCATTTTAATGTCTCATCCACATATAAAAGTCAGACTTGGCCAGGAATGGTGGCTCACACCTGTAATCCTAGCATTTTGGGAGGCTGAGGTGGGTGATTCACTTGAGCCCAGGAGTTCAAGGTCAGCCTGAAAAACATGGCATTAACCTCATCTCTACTAAAAAACAAAAAAAACAAAAAACAAAAACAAAAACAAACACTGAGATTGGAGAACCACCTGAGCTTGGGGAGGTCAAGGCTGTGGTAAGCTGTGATCACACCACTGCACTACAGCCTGGGGAACAGATTGAGACCCCATCTCAAAAACAAACCAAAAAAAAAGTTAGATTAATGTTATTGGAAAGGAAAGATTGAAAGGAATTAGCACATATGCAACTCCAACTCTTCTGGAAATATCTTAAGTTTCTGAGACATAAGAATTTACATATTACACTTATGTATTCATGGTTCTTAAGCAGAAGTGTATCCAGATTTTGAGAAATTTGTTGTTGTTGTTGTTGTTGTTGTTAGAGACAGGGTCTCATTATGTTGACCAGGCTAGACTCGAACTCCTGAGCTCAAGCAATCCTCCCACCTCAGACTCCCCAGCAGCTGGGACTACAGCCCTGCAACACCACGCCTGGCTTCAAGGAAACATTTTTAAATGTACATATTAGACTGACTCTATCAAAACCTTCAGGGGAAAGCCTAGACTTGTGGATTATTTAAAAATTTTCCTGAGGTGACTGGAATGCACAACTCTAGCTGGAATCTAGTACAATAGATGATTACTTCAGTCTCAGCGCTCATCCACATAACCAATTCCCTTTATCATTTGAGGATTTGGCCAAAAAGAGGAAAGAGTAGGAGAGAGACTCATTTGCTGAAAACATCACATAATTTTCCCCGGTAAGAGTAGAACAAGGTCTAGTAAACTCAAAATCCAACCTGATCTTGCTCCATATAAGCCCCTTATCACCCACCTTCCCATCAAGATATTCTAGAGTTGAAAGCAGAGTTGAGACTCCAATTGGCCATTTTTACCAGAATAGGACACTAAGTCAGTTAATTACTTGTCGTTCCCTCTGCTCAAGTGTTTCCCACTACATTACCACCTATTCACTGCCAATCTGGATCCTCAGAGGCTTCCTGAAATTGATCTCTAAGCAGTTTACAACCCATTAACTCCCTCTCCCAAACTGAAAACTGTCATTCTCTAAAATTGAAAAGAACCTTGTCTCACCATACAAAGGAAACAAATGAATGATCAACAGCAACACACACACACACAGAAAACCTCTTCATGGTCTTTCCCTCCATTACCCAATTTCCAAATTGGCCTTGATATTTCTGATTGCTGTCTTTTTCCCTTTCTGCTTCTGCCTCATGTGCAATCAGAAATATCTTAAGACTTGTCACTGAGAAAAAGACTTGTCACTGAGAAATCCATCACCTCATATCTATTACTGTTTTTTTTTTGTTTTTTTGTTTTTTTTTGGAACTTGCCAAAGGGGCAGGATTACTATTCACTGAACTCTGTTTGAGTTTTCTTGGAGTTTTAATGTAAAACCTATTTCCAGGGCAAATTTTGTCATTTTACATTTATTAGGGGAAAAAAAACCTGGCATGAAAAAAAAACAAAGTATTACCTTATACAAATTCAGTGTTTTTAAAAAAAACATAAACCACAAGAGCATTAAAAAAAAAAAACTGTACCCTCGAATGCTTCTTTAAAAGTAACAATATTTAAAATAAAGTCTTAGATAATTAACTCATTTCAAACTATTTTCATTCAGGTTATGCTTGAGCTTCCAAATATGGAAAACTGGCCCTTACCCAGGTCAACGTTAAAATGAATGCATTTCAGTATTTTGAAGATGAAATTGGTAGACCCATACCTTGTTTTTTGATTCAATATCAGCACCGTATAAGAGCAGTGCTTTCGCCATTAATTTATCTTCATTGTAGATAACATAGTGTAGAGCAGTATTTCCATACTCATCTGGAATATTTGGATCAGTGCCATGTTCCAGCAACATTAATGCACATTCATCTTCTTGGCATTGTACAGCCTGTCAGTATTAGACCAAAAATAAATTATAAGTCCTGAGAATTAAAAGTAACATTCCACAGCTTTCACCAACTAGTTCCATTTAAATGAGAAAACTCATTTTTATGCTATGTATTGAAATCAAAGCCATCTCATGCTGATATAGTTGACTACTGCATACCTTGATCAGAGCTGTCCTCTTTTTGTTGTCAAGGACATCAAGTTGACATCGTCTGTCCAGCAGGAGTTTTACTATTTCTGAATTCCCATTGGCAGAGGCCAGATGTAGAGCAGTCCTATGAGAGTGAGAAGACTTTTTAGGAAATTGTAGTGCACTATCTACAGCTACATCAATGATTCATGCAATAGCAAACACAGAAAGCCTGCTATTACTCTGCCTTCAAAACAAACTTAATTTCCCTTTGAAGAAAGCACACTACTTATTACCTCATGACTCACTGTATGAATGAAAGAGCAGCCTATTTGAATAGGAAGACCAGAGCCCTTGAATGGCATTCAACGTGGGCTGGAATCCTACTTGAAGCTCTGATGCTTCCCAGCTGTTGCTTACCGTTTTTGGCTCTCAATTTCCTCATCAATAAAATGGGAATGAAAAGAGTCGATTTCTCAGAGGAAACCACAGTAATGCTTAAATAAGACTCTACACGAAAGATATAGAATAGTTCCTAACACAAATAACAGCTCAGTAATTGTAAGATATTATAATTTTTACTAATACCACTAAAGACAACATTTGAATTCAATGAGATGATACAATTATACCTACACTTTCAGGTATGTTTTAAAGATTACAGGTAACGATGTATTTTAGTGATTCTAAGATGATCATTGTCTCTATGTTTCACCATTTCTCACACTGAAATACCACTTATAATTCATGATTTACTATAACTATAATTGGCAGCATTTAAATAATTCTCTTATTGAGACATACAATAATGGGGCATCATACAATCCCTGGTGCCTTACATTAAGTAGAATATGTTACAATAGAACACGTCTGGGGCGGTTCCAGTCAGATGACTAGCATTTAGATAAATTTTAGTTCTTAAAAGAAGTATGGAATAAGAGGGCTGAGGTGAAAACACAAACAAATTTCTAAAATAATCTATTTCTTACTTTGGTTTTCAAAAACTTTAAGCCAAAGAAAGCTTGAAATTCAAATGAATGGCATGGGCTCATTTTTCTCAATACTTAGATTTATACAATGTATGTACATTAGATATTTCCAATCATTCATATTAGGATTTAAGACTGTTATAATTCTTCTCCTTTTAAAATGAATTTATGAAACTATTTGTGGAGCTTTTTTTCAACGTTTACTTTCAGGGGTACAGGTGCAGGATGTGCAGGTTTGTTACATAGGTAAAAACGTGTCAAGGGGGTTGGTTGTACAAATTATTTCACTACCCAGGTGTTAAGCCCAGTACCCATTAGTTCTATTTCCTGCTTCTTTCCCTCCTCCCACCATTCACCCTCTGATAGGCCCCAGTGTGTGTCGCTTTCCTCTAGATGTCCGTGCGTTCTCATCATTTAGCTCCCACCTATAAGTGAGACCATGCGGTACTTGGTTTTCTGTTCCTGTATTAGTTTGCTAAGGATAATGGCCTTCAACACCATCCATGTCCCTGCAAAGGACATGCTCTCGTTCTTTCTTTTATGACTGCATAGTATTCCATGCTGTTTGTGTGCCACATTTTAGTTCTTAAAAGTACTAAAACAGTCTTTACCCAAGACTTATACATTTTCAGAAGGGTAGTTGAGGGTTATCTTTTACTGTTGTCTACCTTCAGAAATGCTTTTGTTTGAAAGGAGGGAAGAAAAGTTTCAATTGAGATTACCTCCTAATGCCCCAATTTTAAATCTCTCAACTTGCTCAGGCCCAGCAGGTAAATATGAAGTTTTCAAAGACGGGAGGATCCTGAGAGATGGTAGAATATGCCTTCCACATAATAGGTGTCTGGCTTATGTTTGATGACTAAACGGATTGAAAGAATGCATAAACACAGCTTGGGAGTTCAATATTTTTAAAGAATGCTCCTGTTGAGTAGAGCAAGACATTTACAATAGTAATGGTCATTTATATTTGCTATTTTAGTTTTCATAAATATATAACTAAAATAAAATAATTAATTCATACCTTTTACACATGTTTATATATATAATGAAAAGATAATTTTATAATAAAATGTATATACAATAAAATCTACAGGAACAGGTAAACAGAAACCCTCTACTTCTCAACAGGGTAAAAGTTCACAGAAGATAGCTATCCACAGGAATAAAAATAAATAATAAAATGTGAGAAATTATTTGTATCTATGCAAGTAGCATATTTCTTCTCTTTCCAAGGATTATTTCATTACTAGTGAAATTTAACTAAAACTTTTCAGATATTCATTGCAGAAATCACAGATAAGAGAAAGGGAAGAACTTCACTTACAAATCCCCAGAAATAAGTTTGATTATGTTTTCTACACGTTTTCAGGTAACACAAGAGCAGATTCTGTTTGTGTAGGTGTATAGCAAACTGATTTTTTCCTCACTTGATATAGCAAAGCACATCTTTGCACAACATATCTCTGTATCTACTGACACCTTCAATGGTTACATGTTATTCCATCCTATGGATGCACTGAAATTTTTTCATAAAATCTTTATGTGAGCTCTTCTCAATACACTGCTATTTTAAGCAATACTAAGAAAAACATATGTGTCTATTTCATATAGATATTTCAGTATAATAGAGTTGATAGGTAAAAGGCATACACATTTTTAACATGTGGTTCTTATCATCGAAGTGTGTTAGAAAAGTTGCAGCAGCTTAAACTTTCAGCAACTACATAAATACCACTGTTCTTCACCCTCACAAACTTGGTGGATAGAAGACAGTATTTCATTCCTTTATTTATTTATTTTTATTATTAATTAATTTATTTATTTTTGAGATGAAGTCTCATTCCATGATCCAGGCGGGAGTGTAGTGGTGCAATCTCAGTTCACTGCAACCTCCACCTCCCTGGTTCAAGCAATTCTCCTGCCTCAGCCTCCTGAGTAGCTGGGATTGCAGGTGCATGCCACCATGCCTGGCTAATTTTTTGTACTTTTTAGTAGAGACGGGGTTTCACCATGCTGGCCAGGCTAGTCTCAAATTCTTGACCTCGTTATCCACCTGCCTTGGCCTTCCAAAGTGCTGGGATTACAGGCGTGAGCCACCGCGGCCGGCCTTTCATTCCTCTTCTAACTTCAATAGAAAACAGTATTTCATTCCTCTTCTAACTTAAGTTCCTTCTCTTACCAGGAACACTACGTTTTCCTATGTGCACAGGTCACTGGTAGATATGCAAAAAAGTACCTTGCCCAATCTTAAATTGAGCTTATTTTATTATATCTGCATATATATGCTTGGTTCAGTGGCTCAGGCTTGTAATCTCAGCACTTTGGGAGGCTGAGGCGGGTAGATCACAAGGATAGGAGTTCAAGACCAACCTGGCCAAGATGGTGAAATTCTGCCTCTATTGAAAATACAAAAAATTAGCCGGGTGTGGTGGAGGGCACCTGTAATCCTAGCTACTCAATAGGCTGAGGCAGAGAATTGCTCGAACCCGGGAGGCGGAGGTTGTAGTGAGCTGATATTGCGCCACTGAACTCCAGCCTGGGCAACAGAGTGAGATTCTGTCCCAGAAAAATAAATAAATAAATAAATAGTTGCATATATAAATAGGCTTTTGTGTTTTCTTCTGGTATTTTTCTCCTTTTGTATATTTAAAAATTTTAATCTATACTCCAGGAACTTACTTTTGTGACATAAAAATCTAGCTAGTTTTCTCCAAACAGCATGCATTTCATTTATTAATGATTAATCTTGCTTTATCAATATGAAACATCACCATTATCAAGTGCTAAATTCTTACATATATTTGGGTATTTCTGGATTTCCTATTCTGTTCTATTCACTGATATTTTTTCAGTTGTTAGTAAACAATTTGTGGAAATAACACATTCACATTTTGATATCTGGAAAAGCAAGTCTTTTTCCATTCTGTTACAAAAAATTAACTTATTACAGCAATAAAATAGAGGATATGCAGTGTAAAAATGCTAAAACTTTGCTATTTTTATTTGGCTTACGTAAAAGTGATAAACAGAGAAAAAGCTCACATCTTAAGAAAAACGAATCTTCCTATTCAAGGACACAAACCATCTTCTCATTTCAGTTTCCTTGTAAGGTTCCTCAGTAAAGGACATATTTACATAGGGTACATTGATATAAAATCCATATTGGATTTTATTTGAAAAATATTTAGCCCAGAAGTTGATATATTATGGGACTTAGTTCTCAATATACACCTTTCTATAATGTATAGAACATTGTTTTAAAATGTGTACATTAAAAATAATCTGCTGCATCGACTTGATTTTGCGAGTTAAGTCACTTTCATACAGTCTATTAGTGTTCTATAAGGGAAATTATAATCGGATAGGAAATCAGCTAAAGTTTTGTTTCTGTGTTGTTGTTCATAAAGGGCCTGTGCCCTGACCTCTCTGAGGTTTCCACACCCAGGGTGGTGTGGGGCCTGCGGAGGAACAGAAAGCCAGGACCCCGATCCCTCCAGGAGGGTACGCCCCCATCATCCCCCCACGTCCCGCCTCCTCCCAGCCCAGGCCCGGTTACCTCTTTTGTTTGTCCGTCTTGTTCACGTCAGTGTCCCTGAGCATGACGATGAGATCCTTTCTGGGGACTTTACCCCACCAGGCAGCTCTGTGGAGCTTGTCCAGATCTTCTCCACGGACGTGGTACCTGGGGTCCATGAAGGCGCTGTCGTCGTAGTCTTCCCAAGCTTCCACGTTGCTCTCCCCGCGCCCCTTGCAGCTGGGGACGTGGTACCTGGGCTCCATGAAGGCGCTGTCATCGTAGTCTTCCCAAGCTTCCACGTTGCTCTCCCCGCGCCCCTTGCAGCTGGGGACGTGGTACCTGGGCTCCATGAAGGCACTGTCGTGGTAGTCTTCCCAAGCTTCCACGTTGCTCTCCCCGCGCCCCTTGCAGCGGGGGACGTGGTACCTGGGCTCCATGAAGGCGCTGTCGTCGTAGTCTTCCCAAGCTTCCACCTTGCTCTCCCCGCGCCCCTTGCAGCGGGGGAAGCAGTGGCAGCACCACTTGGCCATCTTGCTCCTAAGTGTCTTCATAGCAGAGGCATGGTGGTCCCCAGAAGTGCCCACGTTGCTCTTGCCGCTCCTCCTGCAGCAGGGGAAGCAGTGGCAGCACCACTTGGCCATCTTGCTTCTAAGTGTCTTCATAGCGGTGTCGTCCTGGTCTCCAGAAGCACCCACGTTGCTCTTGCCACTGGCCCTGCAGCAGGGGAAGCAGTGGTGGCACCACTTGCCCATCTTGCTCCTGAGACCAAATGGCTTCTTCACAGCGGAGGCAGCGGGTATTGAAGAAACCTCAGCCACCATCTGCTTTGAACAGCCAGGGGAGGCCGGTAGTCGCGAGCACATCGCGTCTACCAACCAGTTTCACCAACTAGCAGGAAATTCTGGGTTTCCGATCTGTTTGAAGAGAAAGGTCAATCCCAGCCAAAACCTGCCAACCCCAGCAGGGGAGCCCAGCCCACCCCACCCGGGAAAACCCACACCCAGCCTGGGAAAGCCCACGCCCACGCCCCCCCACCCCCAGGAAGGGCCAACCCCCGCCCCGCCCCGACCAAAGGAAACACCCAACCCAGCCAAGGGAATGCCAAGCCCAGCAGCGAAAAGGTCAAGCCCAGCAAAAGAACGCGATGGAGGAAACGTCAATCCAAGCGAGAAACACCGGGCAAAGCGATTAACGCCGAGCCAAGCGAGGAACGCCAAGCCAAGCCAGGAACGCAGAGCCAGGCCTAGCAGTTACAGGCTAGCCAAGCCGTTACGCGGGTGCGCGTGCGGTGTGCGCGCCTCAGGCGGCGTCATTGCACGTGGCACAGACAGTGGCCAATGTGTGCAACCTGCGCACAAGTCTTGGTGCCACGAATATCAGTGACAGCCTCGCGTTCCCGGCAAACTTCGTGGGAATTGACCGAGCCTTCAGGCTATGGAGGAGAAGCCTCTGGTTGGAAAAAGCCTCTTGAAGCAGGACAGGGGCTAGAGCGCCTGGAACTGGAGGATGCTGACAGGCTCCTCTGAGGAAAGCCCGCAAGACACTCGTGGCGGTGCTGTTGCCGGTGGCCACGGCTGCCGCTCAGAGCTCGGGCTTCTTTCTTATATTTGTTTTGGTTTTATTTTGCTACTATTTTCTACTTTCTTGATGTGATAGCTGAAATTTTATTTGAGAAATTTCTACTTTTCCGTCATACACATTTAGTGAAACACATTTTCCTGCCAGCACTGGCTTTACCTGTGTTGAATCAAGTGTGATATGTCGTATTTTTATTCAGTTTAATATATTTAATAGTTTCCCTTGAGACGTTTCCCTTAGGAGTGTGCTTGCTGTTTAGCGCTATTCACAATAGCAAAGACATGGAATCAATCCAAATGTCCATCAATGATAGACTGGATGAAGAAAATGCGGTACACATACAACATGGAATACTATGCAGCCATAAAAAAAGAATGAGATCATGTCCTTTGCAGGGACATGGATGGAACAGGAAGCCATTATCCTCAGGAAACTAATGCAGAAACAGAAAGCGAAACACCTAATGTTCTCCCTTATAGTAGGACCTGAACAATGAGAGCACATGGACACAGGGAAGGAAACAACACACAATGGGGCCCCTGGATGGGGGCGGGAGAGGGAGAGAATCAGGAAAAATAGTTAATGCGTGCTGGGTTTAATGCCAAGGCAATGGGTTGATATGTATAGCAAACCACCATGGCACAAATTTACCTGTGTAACAAACCTGCACATCCTGCACATGTACCCCAGAACTTAAAATAAAATAAATAAAAATGTAAAAAAGAAAAAAACCAACAAAACTAAAATGTGTGCTGTTTATCTTTCAAGTATTTAAGATTTTGCTGTTATCTTACTTTTTTATTTTGAATTGGATGCCATTTTGGCTGGAGGATACATTCTACATGATTTCAGTTCTTTTAAAACTCTAATGTTTGTTAAAATGCAGGACACAGACCATCTTGGTTTATGTTCTGTGGGTACCTAAATGTTCTGCTGTATTCTGATGCTAGGGGGTGGAGGAGCAGGGGTTTTTGTTGTTTCGTTTTGTTTTTTTTTTTTGAGGCAGAGTGTCGCTCATTTTGCCCAGGGTGGAATGCAATGGACTGATCTCGGCTCACTGTAACCTTCGCCTCCCGGGTTCAAGCGATTCTCCTGCCTAAACCTCCCCAGTAGCTGGGATTACAAGCACCCGCCACCACACCCGGCTAATTCTAGTATTTTTAGTAGAGGCAGGGTTTTGCCATATTGGCCAGGCTGGTCTCCAACTCCTGACCTCAGGTGATGCACCCGCCTTGGCCTCCCAAAGTGGTGGGATTACAGGCGTGAGCCTCCGCACCCAGCCAAGGGTGGAGTACTTTATAAATGCCAGTGAGTGGCAGCCGCCAACATCAGTAGCTGCTGACACTGCTAGCGACTGGGGCGGACAGCGGCCAGAGCCGGAACCCAGGCTTCCTGCCACCTGTGCGTGCGGCGCACACCTGGAAGCTGTCCTCCCACAGCCTACACCGGGGGGCACAGCAAAGCTGGGACTCATGTTTGAAGGAAGGAAAAAAATCGAACGCGTAACCCAGCACTGTTCTTTCCAGATCCATCCCGCTGGCCCTCTTGTTTCCCACATTTTTGAAAACTGGCTACTCTGACCTCAGATCCCTAAATGGCAGCCACCGAGACCTGGCTCTCAGAAGCCAAAGCCCTGGCACTTTCCAGGCTGAGCAGGAGGAGGTGAAGGCAGACTGGAGGCTGGTCCAAGACAGCTGAGGGCTGACCATAGGGGGTCATGCAGAGGCCACCACTGTGGCCGCTACACGTGACATGGGATTTGGGCCATTGGGTAGAAGGCGTGGAGATGGGGCACTGCCAGCGGAGCCAGGGAGGAAAGAGAACACTCTCCAAATTGTCTTCCAGGGTTTCCATGAGCATTTTATTAAGTCAGAATCTGTCAGGAATAATACTAGGGAGTTACCTTTCCCTGAAGATGGCTCTTGTCAGAGTAGTGAGACAGGTGTGGGGGGGGGGTAGGGGGGAGGAAGAGGAATGTGAGGCTCAGTTTACACATATTAAGATCAGCAATGGTGTGCCGCTGGCAGGAGCAGAGCGAGCCTGGAGATTTGGGTGGCTGCAGTTGGTAAGTGGTTGCAATCCAGAGAGTGGGACTGAGATCCTCTCTTGTCATGTTAGCATCCCGTTTCCTGGGCGCGGCTCTGACATCCTGCAGGTGGTCATTTCACTCATGGAGGCTTTGTCTCTCTTCCATCACCCCAGACTCAGCTTCACACTCCAGGGCTGCACACCACCAGCCACCGTCATGTTAACCCCTTCCCAGGTCAATGTGTCCCTCATCTGGAGCCCAATCTGCTGGACAGCCTTGGACCATCCATTTTCGGGGTGGTGGGCAACCTGGTGGCCATCGTGCTGCTGTGCAAGTCGCGCGAGGAGCAGAAGGAGACCGCCTTCTACACACTGGTATGCGGCTGGCCACCAACGACCTGTTGTTCACTTTGCTGGTGAGCCAGGTGACCATCGCCATGTACATGAAGGGCGGGTGACCTGGGGCCAGCCCCTGTGCCAGTACAGCATCTTCATCCTGCTCTTCTTCAGCCAGCCCGGCCTCAGCATCATCTGCACCCTGATATCTATACAGGTAATTTGTGTTCGACATTCTCAGAGGAGTTTCATAAGCTTTATGTTTTATCTGGGTTATAAACAGAGTCCTCAAATGCGTAAAAAAGAAATCATACCAGGACTGAATTTCAGCAGGAATAAGTTTATTTTACCTATTCAAAATTAAAATACTTTTGTTTTGTTTGATAATGTTTTTGTTAAAGATACATTTTTGAAAAAAATTTAGGTAAATATTTAATAATGTCCCCTTTTCTATCCCAAGAAGTAATTTCATAGTTTATTTAAATTTTTTTAACAAAAGTGTAGCATAGATTTTTTAAAAAAATAATGCATATTTTAACTCAATAAATCCAAAATACTGTGGCAACATGTAATCAATGTAAAAATTACTAGAGATAGTTTGCATTATTTTTTCATATGAAATCTTTGAAATCCATTGTGTATTTTACATTTTAGTACGTCTCAACTCAAATGTGAAATTTTCATCGAGAATATCTGAACTGTATTTAGATTAATAAAAACGGCAGTTAAAAAATTTAACATAGATTTAGTACGGGGTGTGCAGCCAGCTTGCAAATCAGATCTCGGCTGAGCGGCCAGGCAGCCAACCCCCGAGGAGCGGCCTGCTGGCTCCGCAGTGCCCAGAAGTTGAGGATGTTCTACAGATCCATCATGCCTGCCCCCAGAAGCACCCCCCGCTCCAGCACCCCTGGGCCGGGCACCCCGGTCCCTACAGGAAGCGTCCTGTCGCCGTCGGGTTCAGTGCCAGGAGCCGCTGTCCCTTTCAGACCGCTGTTTAATGACTTTGGACCGCCTTCCATGGGCTGCGTGCAGGCCATGAAACCACCTGGCGCCCAGGGCTGCCAGAGCACCCACACGGAACTGCTGTCGGTCACAGGGGAGATGGGCAAAGGGATCCGGACCACCTTCGCTGGCAGCAAGAGCACCACGGAGCGCCTGAAGAGAGGGATCATCCATCCCTAGTCAGAGTGCCTGGCGGAGACAGAGCGGAACCCACACACTTAACAGGAAGCTCCTAAGCCTCTGTGTCTGGACTTTTCCTGGCCACTCCAGAGCACCTGCTTCTCCCTGGCCCTCACCCCTAGTTGCACTAACCATCCTGGGCTTCCTGGGTCCTGTGTCCCTTGATGGTGCCCTCAGGAACCAAGGGGTGGCTCTCACTGCAGGTGGCAGCACTAACGATCCTCCCTTCCCCCCACCCCACTCCGCCAAAGCAACAAGAGTTAGCAGCGAGGTCCCCGTGAGTCCCACCCATGACCTACCCACAGTGTTGCCCACTGGAACTTTCTGTGGGCCCCACCACTCAGCCCTTCCCAGCACTTCTCCCACGTGCCCCCAGCCTCCTTCTCCCTCAGCACGTCTCAGGCCTCAGGCCTGACACTTCCCTGCCTTGTGTCTTTTGCTAAATATGACCTTTCTACATTAATAAAAGATGATTTGCAGTTGTGCTCTCTAAAAAAAGTTTAATATAAAAGAGAAATAAAAGAAAATTTAGCAAAGGAATATATCGATGAATATTTAAATATTTAGATGACATTACTACCAGACATAATGAGATAATCAGATATTTCATTTACTTATGATTAATATGTTTGTATTTATTTTTTTATTTTATTTACGTATTTATTTTTAGTATACTTTAAGTTCTAGGGTACATGTGCACAACGTGCAGGTTTGTTACATATGTATACATGTGTCCTGTTAGTTTGCTGCACCCATTAACTCCTCATTTACATTAGGTATTTCTCCTAATGCTATCCCTCCTCACGCCCCCCACCCCATGACAGGCCCCTGTGTGTGATGTTCCCCGCCCTGTGTCCAAGTGTTCTCATTGTTTAATTCCCACCTGTGAGTGAGAACATGCAGTGTTTGGTTTTCTGACCTTGTGATAGTTTAAACAAACTAGCAAGTTCAGAAGTCACTTTATAAGAGAAATAATGAAAAATAAAGTATTACTGACATTGGTAACAGAATAAAAGTTAGAGTTAGACAAAGTATTAACAAATAAGCTTATTTATTTATAAGAGAAGGGAAAATATTAGAAAGGATTAAATGACGTCTTGTCAACATGAAGAAAAACTGTATTATATATAATTCATTTGTTAACTTATTATTCTGTTTCCTTGTATAATTTTCACTTGGTTTTGTCAGTTTTACTACTTGCTTCATTAGTTCAAAAACTACATCTTCATAGACCATTTCAGCTTTTGCTGTGTGGGCAGAATTATAAAACCCAGTTTCAAAATTTCAACTGAACGTTGTCAGCATTTTTCTTTGGGCTTTTTATTAAAAACAAAACAAAACAAAAACCCCCCCAAGTAATTGTGTGTGTGTGTCTTTTAGCATTATCATGAATGTAATAACAATAAAATCAAACAGAATCAAATGGATAAGCAATATGTTGGACTAGCATCTCAAGTATGAAAATGGCATTGCCAACAGTGATATGATTTTTTCAAAATGGTCAACTTTTTAAAGTATAATCTTATTTTAACCTAAAATCTTACTATCGGAAAGTGTAGTGTACATTAAAATGTTCTGAAATGCCTTTATTCACATATATTAAATGGTCATACTCATTCAGTTATCTACAAATTGGTTTTTCACTTCTGTAATTGTCTTATAGAATGTTCAGAAGTTATGCAGAATGTGAGATAATTTTCTATTGAATATGATCATTTTATCGTTGCAAGACATCAAACATCCCTGTTGCAAGCCATTAAACACCCCTGTTTCCTACCAAATAAATGTACAATAGTGATAAATGTAAAGATGTTTTTCAAAAAAGACACATTTTTGAGTTATAAAACAAGGATTTTAAAACTTGAATTGTTACAGTGAATATGTCTTAATATAGGCTACGGTCACTTTAGATAAAAAAATTACCTCACGTCTATTTTCAGTATTACTTAAAGGTATTTATGTAGTGGCAAAGAATTTTTTTTGTTTTTTGCCTAGAGGCAGATATTTTTCCACATGGCTATTTATGGTATGAAACTGTATTTAAATGCATGTACACATATAAAAGCTGCCACTGTGGCTGTAAACTATTAAAAGTTATCAAGATTAAAAAATAAATAAAAAATAATTGTTTTTCTATGAAATGTCTTTATTCAAGTCCAAATTTAGAGGTTTAAAATGCTTGAAATGAATAAAAGTGAGTGTTTCACATATTTCAGTCGGAATGGCCTTTGTCCTAGTTTTATTAGTGAAGCAGCAGACTGCATTTTTTTCGCTCTCACACACCTTCAAAAGCTGGAGAGAAAAATTTGATAAAACTTCTAGGACATTATGTGATGAAACACATTAAACACTGAAGGAGAAATACCACCTCACTGTTTATAAAAAACATATAAGAAGGAATCCTGCATATATATATCTATCAGTTTTGTATTTTCAAAAAGTATTTGCCTTAAAATGAGCTTCATTAGAATATGTGTTCTCCCACAAAGCCAAGGAAAGTACGTTAGACAGAGGATCTGGAAGTCTACATGTGTGATGTAACTTCATTGAATACGTTTCACAAATAAGGCAGAAATGTATCCGTGTGACCCAAAATATTCTCTAAATTTTCTCAAAGCAATGAGGCCACATCTATTATCTTTTACCATGACTAGTGTTCATTCCAGGGGTTGGATATTACCTCGCCCATTTGCAGCCTCCTATCTCTGCGATTAATTATGGCTAACATTCTCAGCAGTCAAACATCTTGCAAGTGACAGCTTGAAAAGGCCTACCAGCATGATGTTCACTCTGCCACCTGACTAGCTTGTCTTCCATCTACACATTGCAGTATTTAGAAGAGTGCTTTAGTATTGTAAATTTGATCCAACATGTGTTCAACGAGATGAAATCTTCAATATTGCACTACCTGTGAATCGGGAGAATGTTAATTTGCTTCTGTAGTTTTAAGTGTATTCTCAGAGGTAGAGGAAGCCATATTATATCATTGGATTCAAGAAGAAAAGTAAACAGAAGAAAAAAAGATGTTATTCTAGTTTGGTTATGTTTATATCTTAAGTTTTCTTTTCCAGATATATGAGAACCTACTAAATACACTGAATAAAATGTGGTAGCCATGGGTTAAATATCATACTTTATGTTTTGCTAATTAATTCCAAGATACAGTAGAAAAATAAGCTCTCTTATATAATACAAAAATGATATGGGGGAAAGAAGTAAAAAATTAACTTAGAGACATCATTAATTAATTTCTTTTCTAAATGAAACACTAAATAATTTCTATTTGTTTTGACAAATAGAGAATATATTTAGAATCAATGCTTTATTACTTGGAAAGTGGAGTAAAATTTTAAATGTATTATTCAGATTGTATTATTACTATTTACTACAGATCACATACATTTGTCTTTTCTTCGTATTAGACATTAATTAATGGCAAACGTCCCTTCGAGGCCTATTTAATATGAGTAGTAAAGTATCTGGAATTTCTGAAATAATAAAAGTGACCTAAATCACCATGTTTGGTAAATTCACAACATTCAAATGGCAGGAGGGGAGTAGTGGATGTAGGGAAGGGAATGCTCATGTTCTCATTATTCCCAAACGGATTCTTACAAGTCTTCTCACTCGGCACATGGATGCATCTCAGTAATACACAATGTCTTACTTAGACAGCCACAACTGTCTGCAGTTTTTAACAAGGTACAATTCAACATTATTATTCCTTGCCACCTCAATATCAGATATTTTCTCATGTCATCTTTTACTTCTGAAGAGCTGAATTATTGATTCATAAACTGAATCCATAGCTACATATCTGTGGATGTTTTTAAATTATGTGAAAATTTTGTATATACTTTCTTCTGGGGAAAGTATCGAACCTGGTGATTGTAACAAAAACAATCACTCGTGTTAATATTTAAGTCTTAATTAATTCAGAAAACTTTGCACACACCTTAAGGTCAGATATTATTTTGTACCCTACATATAAAAACTTTTTTTTTTTTTTTTTTGAGATGGAGTCTCACTCTGTTGCCCAGGTTGGAGTGCAATGGAGTGATCTCTGCTCACTGCAAACTCCGCCTCCCATAACATTAATGATCACTGATCAAAGATCACCATAACAAATATAATAATAATGAAATATTTAAAAAATTGTGAGGATTACCAAAATGTGAAACCAAGACACAAAGTGAGCACAGGCTGTTTATTAAATGGTACCAATAGACTTGTTTCACCTGGGTTGTCACAAACATTTCATTAGTAAATAAAAGAAAAAAAGGCCATATCTGTGAATAAAGAGAAGTGCAATAAAACATGTTTGTATTAATTTGGTTAACTTTATTCCAACTTAATGTAAACTAGTTTGTTTATTTATTTATTTATTTATTTATTGAGATGGAGTCTGGATCTTGCCCAGGCTGGAGTGCAGTGGCGCATCTCGGCTCACTGCAGGCTCTGCCTCTCGTGTTCACACCATTCTCCTGCCTCAGCCTCCTGAGTTGCTGGGACCACAGGCGCCTGCCACCACGCCCTGCTAATTGTTTGTAATTTTTAGTAGAGACAGGGTTTCACCGTGTTAGCCAGGATGGTCTTGATCTGATCTCGTGATCCTCCCACCTCGGCCTCCCGAAGTGCTGGGATTACAGGCGTGAGCCACCGCTCCTGGCCATAAACTAGTTTTAAAACAGTTTATAAAACTCTAAAATGAACCTGGCAAATTTAGAGCAATAATAATATGATTTAAATTAGAGAAGTATTTTTTAAAAAGGTTAAATAACAAATGTCTCATTGGAATTATTCAAGTTGTTTCAAGCTCAGCTCTGAGGTTCTTAGAAACTAAAGTAAAAAGTATGACCAGTTTCTGAAGTCAAGACAAAATCATACAATCTTTAACTTAGAAAATTATCTTCTGTGTTGTGTCCTAAGCATAAAACAAATGTAAGGACTTGCCCTGACACTCTGTAAGTCGTTCCACTCCCATACGCACTGCAGAAATGTTTCCTGGCAAGAACAGCAAGTCTGAAGCCTTTTCAGCACAATAAGGAGGGATATGCTACATATAAAAAAATAGATGAGGAGGGAAAATAGCACCTTAGAGAAGTGAGAAGTCTCAAAAGAGACATGTATAAGGAGAGAAGTTGCAATTATAAAGAGCAAAATATGGAATGATGAAAAAAGACACTGCAAAAAAAGTTTTCCTCAGTATTTGCAATGCTCTTGCCACCTTCTGAAGAACGCTGGCTCCTCCTGGAAACAGGGTATTTGGACCCAGGCTTTGGAATGGAGTGACCATCTGCATCGAACTACCTTAAACTCAACTTTGTGAGCATAGGGTAAGAATAATTGTGTTACATAAAAGTCATTTTTAATCTAAAATGTCGTTCGTTAGTTTCACCAACTTTCTTTACCACTGGCCACTTGATTATATACACAGTATATAATGCATACAATGTATGAAGTATGTGTGTATGTGTTAATTGCCTATTTATGTTATCAGTAAGGTTTCCAGTCAGCAGTAGGCTATTAGTAGTTAATTTTGGGGGAATCAAAAGTTATGCATGTATTCTGAACTGTGTGGAGTGTCAATGCCCCTAATATCCGCATTATTCAAGGGTCAACTGTATATATCTTACTCAGCATAAAAGCCTTTATGAGGAAATGAAGACCCAAAGAGGCGGTTAAGAGTCCACCTCGTTATTTATTGAATTAAACATGAGTGGTTGTGAAATGTGGTGAGTCCAAGGGGCTTGGGTTACAGTAATTTATTGGTTAGAGAAGTGACTAGGAAGAAAAAGGTTAGTTTAACAAGATTTATTTGTGCAGATTTTCCTCAGCTTTACCTTCCAATCATTAATGGCAAGAACACTACTACTTTTGGTATAGAGAATATGTATTACACATGGTAATTTCATCTCTTGTTTTAAAAAAAAAAAACAGAGTTAAAGTAAGAGTGATCTTGAACCTGCCTTGAGTTTTTTTGTTTGCTTGTTTTTTTTTGTTTGTTTGTTTTTTTGGTTTTGTTTTTTTTTTTTGGGGGGGGGGCTTTGTTTTCATTGAAAATAGTCAATATGCCAGAGTAGCATATTTTGTGGTGGAATCTTTTCAACTCCTTCACTGACTTAGCAAGATTCTTGTTCAACTGGGTTCTACAAGGACAGAGAAAAGTCTGAGGTCAGGACTAGTCAAGAAGGACTCAAATACCTGACTAAAAATTTACTCAAAGGAAAGTCTTTGTCACAGGTAGGTCAAGAGAAACTGTATTAGTAAAAATCCTCTCTATTCCTTTATTTCTTCCTAGATTAATCATTTATGTAGCAAGGATATGTTAGGAATACATTATTTTTCAACCATAAAAAGTATGTTACACTCAAGGCCATCATTAAGACACAAATTTAGATTTATAGTTTACAAGGACTGTGCAGTCTGTCTGTGTATATATTTTTTCTGTCTTTATATTAACAATATTAGATTTGGCTGAAAGTTTCATATTGTAGTTTTATAAACATTAAAGAATTTAAGCATTTTAAATGACAAGTATTGCAAATATATCCAAAGTGATGCAACTATTTAGATACTTCCTTCCTTACCCTCCAAATACATAGAAAGTATGATATATAATGTGATGTATTATAGTTTCTAAACCTGCTCCTATATGTGAAGAGGGAAATATAGTATCTTTATATGAAGAACTTCCATACTTTTTATCATATAGTAAATATCTGCTTTCCAAAAATATACCCTATGTCACCAGTAACCAGTTTTTGTTTTTGTTTTATTAATAGATTATATGTTCTAAGATTTCAGGACAGTAGTAGTCTCCACTTATCCATGGAGAATATGTTCCAAGACCCTCTGTGGATGCCTGAAACCATGGATAGTACTGAAAGCTAATATATACCTGTACTATGATTTTTCTTATACATACCTATGATAAAGTTTATAGATTAGCCACAGAAAGAGATTAACAACATTATTTAATATAAAATTTACCAATTATAACAATATACTCCAATAAAAGTTATGTGAATATGGTCCCTCTCTCTTAACATTTCTTTTTCTTTTTTTTTTTTTTCTTTCTTTTTTGAAATGGAATCTTGCTCTGTCACCCAGGCTGGAGTGCACTGGTGCGATCTTGGCTCACTGCAACCTTCACCTCCTGGGTTCAGGTGAATCTCCTGCCTCAGTCTCTTGAGTACCTGGGACTATAGGCGGGTGCCAACACGCATGGCTAATTTTTTGTACTTTTAGTAGAGATGCGGTTTCACCATGTTAGCCAGGATGGTCTCGATCTCCTGACCTCATGATCCGCCCTCCTTGGCCTCCCAAAGTGCTGGGAGTAAGTGGGTGTGAGCCACCATGCCCGGCCTCTCTTAACATTTTCTATTGTACTATAGATCTTAGCAACCTCAGGGTATATATATTTTTTTCTTTCCCTACTGAGAATTTTGACCTTTTCACTTTAAGGAAGCACTTTACAACTTCTCTTTGACATATCCAAATTGCTGCACATCACTGCTCTTGCACTTATGAAATACAATAAGGGTGACTTGAACACAAGCACTGTGATACCAACAGTTGATCTGATAACCCAGCGAGCTCCTTAGTGATTCACCCACAGGAAGCGCAGACAGCATGCATTTGTGGGACAAAGGGATGATTCACATTCAGTTCCACCTGGGATGGGATAAAAATCTCATCGTGCTATTCAGAACTGTGTGCAATTCACAACTTAGAAACTGTTTATTCTTGGAATTTTCCATTGAATAATTTCAAACTGCAGTTGACAACTGGTAATTGAAAACTGTGGAAAGTGAAACTGAGATAAGGAGGGCTACTGTACCATTGTTTTTCTGTACATTTTCAACTCATTTTATTTCAGAAGTAATTCTATTGTAAATTTATTCCAATTTTGTTTTTGCTTTGGTAGAACACCTTAGGAAAACTGAGAATGGTGGTCAAAAGTATAATGGTTTTAGTTGGTTACTGGGACAGCCAAAAACAATCAACCACTTACTCCTAAAGATCCTTCTACTATATAAAGGTCCCCACAGTTCAAATCACAGATATTCAGTTTACAAAACTTTGGTTGACATTATGATTAAGAGTATAAAAAGTATAAAATACTATGTTAACATTTGAACACTAATGTTCCAACAGGCTATGAAAAGGAAATGGAACATTCATACAGACAGATAAATCTTAATTTTAGTCATTGAAAATTTATAGCTAATCAATTATCAATCATGTTGGAGACAATTATGAAAAGATATACTTAAAACACCTGTTTTTTTCTTTTCCATTGGTATAGAAGGCTCCATTTTTAAAATATTGAAATAAATCATTAATTTATATGGATTATGAATTATATGTATTTGCATTCCAAAAGTAATTTTAAAATTAGGTAACTTTCAAATTTTTTAAAAATTTTCTAATTTAAAATAGACATTAATTTCAGTTTTTCCAGCTTCTCTTTGGCATAAATAAGTTTTATACACTGTCATTTGACTCTTTTCTATGTACTAATTTATTATTATTTAATGTTTATTATATTTTAAGCTCATTACATTAGTGCATTTTTTATAAAGAATACTAGACTAAGTAACTAGTGTATTTGCTTATAAACCCAATATAAACTAAAATACTTTTCAGAAAATATGATCAACTTTACACACTAATTTTGAGATTTCAGTTGTAGCCTGAAATTAAGTTTCATAAAAACTTTAAAAGTATTTTTTAGGGCCAGGCATGGTGGCTCATGCTTGTAATTGCAGCACTTACGGCGGCAAAGTTGGGAGGATCCCTTGAGCCCAGTAGTTGAAGACCAGCTTGGGCAACATAAGAAGACTTTGTTTTTAGAAAAATTAAAATAAAATAACAAAAAATTAGCCAGATGTGGTGGCACACGCCTGTAGTCCCAGCTACTCAGGAGGCTGAAGGAGGAGGATTGCTCGAGCCCAGAAGGTCTAGGCTGCAGTCAACCATAATAACATCACTGCACTCCAGTCTAGGCAATAGAGCAAGACTTTGTCTCAGGAAAAAAAGTCTGTTTTCCTTTACTGATCCATGTAACATAATTGTTATTAAAATGTAAAACAATGTGTGTTATATTAAAATGACATCTTATTTACAACATATTGTTCATGTGTTATAATGACAGAAAACTCTAAAAATGCCCTGCCAAAAAATAAAAGCAGAAGTATAGAAATACTTTATTTTGTTGACCAGAAAAACTTCAAATAATTTTTTATTTCTAAGCAAGAATGTCAGTATTAAAAAGGGTACTTGCTTTAGACTTTAACATTTAAAAAAAAAAACAGTAAAACTTTATAGGATAAAGTTAATTTCTGAAGTGAGATCGTCTGAGTTCAAGTCTTATCTGTGTCAATTATTGTGTGAACTTAAATAAATTATTATGCTATTTGTGCCTCAATTACTCATTGAAAAAATTAGTATAGCAAATGTTCTTACATAGAGCTTTTGTGAAATAAGATGATGATTTGTACAGCTCAAGACATACATTAAACACCTATAAATGTTTCTTAACATGATATTTACATCTTAAGTCATTCAAATAGCTAGAAAATGTATCTACCCAATAGGTATTTTTTTAATGACCAACTTAATATTAATAATATATTGATATTAAGAAAGAACATAGAAAAAATATGAGTGTGAAACCCTGTTTGAACTATAATAAGAACTGGTAGTGTTAAGTGATACTTTATAATATCTATGTAGCTATATTCCTAATTTTCTAACCATCATCAGGGTATGTATCTATATTCTGTCTCCTAGATTGCAAAAATTTTAAATAGAAGAAAAGAAATGATAGAGAAAAATAAATTTTTAATTGATTGATAGGGAGGATGAAGAGTAATCAATAAGTTGTAACTTGCTTGGCTTAGTATTGTTCAGTCTCTGTTTTTGTTTCAAGAAAGATCCTTGAAGATGAAGAACACATTTTGGACACACAATGCTATTCTATAATAAGAAAATTAAAGGAACTGTAGACACATGCTAAAAAATGTTTCCTTTATGTATCTTTCAAAATTTTTTGTTGCCATGCCTAGAAGATTTAGATTCCAGGATTTATCTTTTCTTGAGCATTTATTCAGTAATAGCTGTAGGAAATATGCAATGGTTTGTTTTGTTATAAACACTTTTTTTAGAAATTTATGAAAATCAGTTTAATATGAATAACTGAGACAATAAAACCCATATACCATAATTTATATTACGCTAAATCTTAAAAATCTTTCTTCTCTTTTATTGTACTTCCTATATGTGCTTCAAATGAAAAATGAAGCTTTATATGTAAATCAGAAATGGCTTTGATTATAAGTAATGGAAAATCCCAACAGATGGCCGAAAAGCAAATTTAAAGGAAATTCATTTGTGTCACATAATAAAATAACTAGAGCAAAGCCATTTTCTCTGAAACATTCTTAGCATTTTTCTCATTGTAACAAGATGTCTGTCATCACTTCAGTCTTTTTTTTTTTTTTTTTTTTTTTTTTTTTTTTTTTGAGACGGAGTCTCGCTCTGCCGTTCAGGCTGGAGTGCAGTGGCCGGATCTCAGCTCACTGCAAGCTCCGCCTCCCGGGTTGACGCCATTCTCCTGCCTCAGCCTCCCGAGTAGCTGGGACTACAGGCGCCCGCCACCACGCCCGGCTAGTTTTTTGTATTTTTTAGTAGAGATGGGGTTTCATCGTGTTAGTCAGGATGGTCTCGATCTCCTGACGTCGTGATCCGCCCGTCTCGGCCTCCCAAAGTGCTGGGATTACAGGCTTGAGCCACCGCGCCCGGCCCCACTTCAGTCTTTAAAGTCTAGGCAATATCAGGAAAGAAGCTTTGCCAACCACTTTTATCAAGGAAAACATAGTGTTCTCAAAGGTTTCCAAGAGACCTTTCCTTACTTCTCACATGAGTTCTAATTTACAGGAATCCTGAGATATTGAGAATTGGCATTTTCAAATTGATATGTATATACAAAAAGAAGAAGGAGGATAAATTAATAATTCATCAAACATCGTCTAAACAAGGATATTCTGTACGTTTTCAAAATTCATAGATTTAGCTAGTAGCACATTAAGAAAAAAAAAAGCATGTGCCTTGGAACTTCAATATAACTATTTTGTTAGTCTGCTAATATAATAATTTGCCTCAAGTTACCACTACTGGAATCAACAGAAAGTGGTTGGTGTATTGAAAAATAAAATCTTACAAATTAAAAAAAAATGCAGAAAAAATTTAACATGGTTGCTTAACTTTATTTTCTTGACATTAATATAGATGATTTATTAAGTATTAAAATTATACTACCCTGAATTGTAGTAGATAAAAGAACCTGAAAAAAAACTAGTGAAAATCAATGATTTTGCCCAATACGCGATGCTTTTATTTTCTTGTAGCATTACTTTTTAGTTTATTATCATTTCAAAACATCCTTAAGCTTTTTCATAACTGTTTTGTTAACATAGAATGATATTGATTGCTCTATATTTCCGAAGAGTGTAGCTTTCTATAACTATACCTAAAGTGACAGAAAATATTGATCCAAAATATAGAATATATATCTAAAATCAAGAAGAATGCATTCAATTGAGTATTCAAATATTTGATATTACTATATTTTAAAATGTGCTATTCTTCAATAATGCAGATATGTTCACATGTACATAAATCTCATAAATGACTCTTGATTCATGATCTTCCATAAGTAAATGTTGATGAAAGTGATTACCTCTTTTCTACTCCTGATGTTACCTTACTTTTTGGCAGAATCTCACTGCCTGAGAATCCTGGCTTCTACTTTGTCCTCACTCATGATGTAATAGTTGATATATAAACATTTACCTAATTGGTGAATTTTCAATAAGATACTGACCGTGAGTAGTTCAATCTTGCCTTGGATGTTGTTTTCATTTTCTTTCCTCCCACTACAGGACCTTATTTCCGAGGCAACATGCACTATGCTTTGTTTCTTCATGCCTTAAGTTTGATACATTTATACCACAGTATAACTATATGCCATTGTCAATTTCATCACAGTTCTTTGATCTTCAATAACTAAATCCTGTGATAATTTTAACTCTTTAAAAAGCAAAGCTAGAGGCATTACAATAAATGATTTTAAAATATGTTACAAAACTATAGTAATCAAAATAGCATGATACTGGCATAAAAACCGACATATCAGCCAACAGAACAGGATAGACAACCCAGAAATAAATCCATGCATTTAAGGTCAACTAATTTTCCTCAAACAAAGGCAAGAGCACACAATAGGAAAAACATAGTCTCTTCAATAAATGGTGTTGGAAAAACTGAATGTCTACATGCAGAGGATTAAAAGTATACCCTTATCTTACTCTATACAAAAAAATTAAGTCAAACAGGAATAAAAACTTAAATGTAGAACCTGAAACAGTAAAACTGCTGGATGAAAACATAGGGAAAAAAGCTTTACGACACTAGACCAAGTAATGACTTTTTTCTTTCACTATGTCCCCAAAACCACAGGTAACCAAATTAAAAAAAAAAAGGATAAAGGAGATTTCATCAAACTGAGAAGCTGCTGTACATCAAAAAGTTCAATTGACATAATAGACAATCCACAGATTCCCCTTCTAGAAAAGCATTTGCAAAATATGCATCTAAGAAGGAGGTAATACCCAAAGTATAAAAGGAACTCAACTCAATAGCCAAAAAAAAAAAAAAAAAAAAAAAAGAAATAATCAAATTAAGTTCTAGCAAGCAAAATGGAAAAATGTCCCCTTCTAGGAAAATAGCATCATTACATTCTACTCCTGACCAGATATATTAGGCCAATTTTGAATTGCTGTAAAGAAAAACTTGAGACTGGCCAATTTATTAAAAAAGAAGAAAAAGAGGCTTAATTGGCTCAAAGCTCTGCAGGCTAAACAGGAAGCACAGTGTCAGCATCTACTTCTGGAAAAGTCCTCTAATGATGGGAGAGGGAAATGGGAAAGCCAGCACGTCACATAGTGAGAGTTGGAACAAGGAAGAGAGGGAGGAGGTGCCACACAATTTCAAACCACCACATCTCACAAGAACTCACTTTCTCCCTGACAACACCAAGGGGGATGGTGTTAAACCATGAGAAACTGCCCCATGATCCAATCACCTCCCATCAAGCCACCTCCAAAACTGGATATTCCATTCCAACATAAGATTTGGAGGGCAAAAATATCCAAACCATAGCATACCATATTATGAATATCCATACACATTAATATAAATTAATAAAATCATATTTTAAATTTGTATAATTATTATATTATAGATGACTTACAATATTACACAATGATTTCTCTATTAATGGTAATTCCGAATTTTTCTGCATTTTTATTACTAAAAATACAGTAGAATAGCCAGCTATATTGTTATGCATTAAATTATGTCCCCTCAAAGTTTATGTGTTGGAGTTCTTACCCTCACTACCTCAAGATGTGACTGTAGTTGGAGAAAGAGCTTTTCAAAGAGTAATTAAGTTAAATGAAGTCATTCGAGTGAGTTCTAATTTAATGACTGGTGTCCTGATACAAAGGAAAGATTAGGACACAGTTGTGTACACAGGGCAGACCACGTAAAATGAGAGCCATCTACCAGCCAACGACAGAAGTCTCAAAAAGAAACCAGCTCTGCTGACGTCTTGATCTTGTAGCCTCCTGAACTGTGAGAAAATAAAAGGCCATTCTTTTTATTTTTTATTCATTTTTAAATTATTGATTATTTTATTTTGAGACGTTGTCTTGCTCTGTCACCCGGCTGGAGTGCAGTGGCGTGATCTCGGCTCACTGCAGCCCTGCCTCCCAGGTTCAGGAAATTCTTCTGCCTCAGCCTCCCTGAGTAGCTAGGACTACAGGCACACGCCACCACACCCAGCTAATTTTTCTGTATTTTTAGTAGAGATGGAATTTCAACATATTGGCCAGCATGGTCTTGATCTCCTGACCTCATGATCTGCCCACCTTGGCCTCCCAAAGTGCTGGGATTACACGCGTGAGACACCGCTATCGGCTAAAAGACCATTCTTTAAGCCACTCAGTCTGTGATATTTGTTATGGCAGCCCTAGCAACTTATGTACCTGAATCCTGTTTTTTAACAAGACACATTTATTATTTTGCTATATGGATATTTCTACACAGATGAGCTTTAATAGTGGAGTTGTTGGGTTAGTATGTTTATAGACTTTTATTTAAATAGACACTGGCAGATTTCCTTCTATAATGTTTGTAACAATATGTACTATAAATGTTTATTTGCCAAGGCTTTCTCTTCTTAAGATTTCTACTAGTTTAATTATTAAAAGTTGATATATACATCTATGAATATATACATTTATGCATATATATAATACACACACATATACATATATGTCAATTTTATTTCCCAATAACTACTAGCAAATTTGACACTTTTTATGTTTGCTAGCCATTTAGGTTTGCTTGTTTCAGCCAATTTTTTTCATATCATTTTCACAATTTTTTTTTTGGCTAGCAGTAATTTTGCTTGTTGGTTGTGTATTTTTCCAACCTTTAATTTTAATGTTTTTAGTCTTTAAGTTTTCTGGGAGTAACTTATAAATTTCACATAGCTGCAATGTATTTGGATTCCCTAAGCTGATATTCTCTCACTTTATTTTTTATTATAAATAAAACAATTTCATGAGACAATTTTACAAAGTCTAAACTTTTATCTCTACCCTCTCCTATGACTTTACCCACTCATTACCCTCTCTCTCTTTCTCTCCCTTTCGCTATTGTTTTCTCCTCAAATGATGAAACAATATGAGTACCTAAATATCTGCATGATAGTAAATACCAAGATGTTATTACAAAAAGATCTCACAGTTTTGGCTTATGTGTGGTAATCTGTTTCCACACTGGCCCAGGCTAATAGGAAAGCTCTGTTCTATTTGGTTATGCAGGGACCTTGGTCCCTATTTTCTTGTTGCTGTGTTATCCCCTAGGACATTGATCTCATTTTTACTCTAATTTCTGCATTCAAGGTGAAAGGTACTCACTGCTGCAAACACACTGCAGACCACAGAAAGGGAGCAAAGAAGAACTCATGAGCAAGCAGCTTTTCTTTAATTTCCAGATACTCTGAAAAGTGACCACATCAGATATGCTTACGTCGAATTAAACTGAAATCTAATCACATAAACACCCATGACTGAAACAGAGGCTGAGAAATCTACATTTTAGATATGTTTTATCTACAGATGTACTAATTTGCATTTGCTGGGGTGCTGTAAAATCTCTGAGTGAATTATCTTTCTTATGCTCCCTGAATTGAGCATTTCTGCCCATTTGCAATTCCAGAAAATGGTCGTTGTTCGTTTGAATATTGTGTTCCCAAACCAGTATCATTTTCTGGGAAATCTGAAATATGTTGACCTGTATCATTTTGGATTCTATTTTGAATTACCTCTGTTTTATATATTGCAGCTGTTTAATCACTTGGTGCTTTATTATGAATGACTTCTTCATATCTTTCTTTTTACTAATTATTTATAGATTAACCTAACTTTCTACTTTATATAGCCATTTCATTTTAATCTCAATGGCTAATCTACTCAACATAAATATATACGGATATAAAATTACGTTATTTAAGTTCTATTTTTCTTATTTCTAAATGTTTCAATGCTTTTGTTCATAATGTGGCCCCCTTAATGGATTTTTTATGTATGCATATATATTTATTTTTAAACCTGTCTAAACTACTTTAATTTGAAATGTGTTGCTGTGAATAATTTGGCTGTGGATTGTGTTGGCAGTCTTATTTACTGAGGATAAGCTTTTCCTGTGTTCTGACTTGGGATGATTTATTTATCTTTAGAGCACTATTATCCGTGCTAACTGAGTGAGGTTTGACATGAACTTTGCGGTTGTGCTGTGGAAGGGAGCTTCACTTGCTCCAGAGTGTGAGAGTCAAATGGGTCCAACTCTTGCTCACTTGCCTGTAGAGCCTCACACCCCTCTGGGTTGGCACTTGCTTCTGCTATCGCAGGTTCCAAGTGCAGGCTTGTCTGGCTTAGCCCTGCCAGCTTCATTGATTCCCACCCTTGCCCTACACCTCAGAGGCCGAGCATAGGACCTCTGAACCACTGAGTATTCCATGGGTCAACCTATCACCTGGGACACCCAAGTACCCCACCTGGTTAACAAAGGTCAAGCATAAACTCACTGTCACTGCTGCAGTTGGCTGTCACCTGCAAGTGCTACCTACAGGCCTGGAAGTCAGCCTGCACAGTCCATCACATCTGTTGACAGAAGTGCACAGTGCCTGGGAAAAAGACAAGCTTCTTACTACCTCTGCTCTCTGCTACTACCATCACCCACATCATCACAGCTACACAGGAGGCTGTGAGCCCACTCACCTGCCCAGTACTCGACTACTACAACTGGCATTTGAGAATGCCGTGGCCCTAAGGCTATTTATCATCAAGAAAACCACACTGAATATTCGCCACTGAAGCACCCCAGAGGCGAAGCCAAATGACCTCCATCAACATACATCCTAGTCACAGCCTGAAAAAAAAAGTCCTGCCCCAATGAAAGTAAATTGAAAAATAAGAAGTGACTGCTTCTTCAGGTGTGAAGAAATCAGTGTAATTATACTAGAACTATGAAAAAGCAAAATGTTATGACATCTTCAAAAGAAACACAGTAATTCTCTAGCAATGGATCCTAAAAAAAAATGAATTTTTGAAATGATACGAGACATTGTCTCTATATTCTACGTTTATTTTTGTTTCAATTCTACTAGGTGAACCAGAGATATTATCAGTTCATACACACATTCTAGGTTGAAGCTGCTGAACCAAAGATATAATGTGAGTGTAAATTGCTAAGTTTGCTTAAACATAGGGTTTTGCCACAAACGTTTAGTTGAGTTTCTTTCTTTTTTTCTTTTTTTTCCCCTCCTGTCCCTACCCAAACTTTTAAAGCAAGGAACTAGACAGTAAGAAAATACATACACACACACACACACACACACACACACACACACACACACACAAACAAAGAAAACAAACAAAAAATACCCCATTGTCCTCTCTGTGGTAGTTGTAAACATACGTTTGGCCTTTTGGTGGTATTTATTTTTAAGCTTCATCTTTCTTATCTAGGATCACGGCCTCATCTGATGAATTTCTGTAAGCATGAAGCCTTAGGTTTTCTATTATTGGTACAGGAATAGGCATGTTTACTCACACTTAACACTATGTTTTTAAATAATTTTTAAATTGAACTTCAATATGCTCCTTATTTTTTAATTCAGTCTTGGGCACTTCACCCTTGTGAATGGGAAGGTTCTTATGAAAGAGGCTTCACTCTGCACTCAGCTTTCTTGTCCTTCTATCTCTGCTTTGTGGGGACACAGTACCCTTTCCCTACAAAGAACGCACCAACCAAGCATCTTGGGATCAGAGAGCAGCCCTGACCAGACAACCAAACATGCCAGTGCCTTGACTTTGACCTTTGCAGCCTCCAGAACTGTAAGAAAACTAATTTCTGCTTTTTATAAATTATCCGGTCTCAGATATTTTGTTGTAACAGCACAAACAGGACACCTTTGTAATCTCTCTGTATCCGTAGAGACTGTATGGTCTGCTTTCTCTGAATGGCTGCATCCTATGCTAATGTTCTCCATTGAGGCTTTCTTGTGGAAGAAAAATTAAGGACTAGCCTTGTTCACATAGGAGTAATAATTAAATAATATTATTAGAGGGTAGATACTGAGCCACAGGCTGGTACTTTCACTAGATTAGCCATTCTTGTGTGGATTTCCATGCAATGGAGGTTTAGCCCCATTGCTTTCTTTTTTGAGGGGAGGAAATCAGGACCAAAAGTTGTAAAACTTTTACAAAAGAGGCCTCAGTGGACAGCACCAGCATAGTAAGTAAATCTTGTCTTTTTTTTTTTTTTTCCAGAATAGGGACAAAAGCAGAAATCAGGTTTTCTTTACAAACAAGTTACAATATATGTTAATCAAATATTTTTGTGGATTTTTTATTCCTTTGTTTGTAAAATGAGCCAAAAAGGACTTTAAAAGTACCTTTTTCCTTTCAGTTTCTCTGAATCATAGCAACTTGAGTTTTTGTGGTAGATTAGTTTTGTGTGGTCATTCTATGTAGGTAATTTAATATCAAACCTATTTAGTAACACAGTATAATTTTCAGACCAATAACTACAGTGTTATTTATGTAGGCTTAATATGAAAAATGGTTGTGTTTTGAATTATGACCTAGAAAAATTAAGCTACAATCTAATGGTTTTCACTGACATTTAATTCCACAATAACTGATTACAGTATTATTTTTCCATTGTATATTTGAGCCCAATATAACTTTATAGTGTTATCAATAATTTAGCTCTCTTTCTTAGTGTTTACTTTGGTATATCAATATTCTATAGTATTCATGCATTGCACTTATATTTTTTATGTTAACATAATATATCTCATTTTACATTTTAATCACCTTCTTATATTCTTTAAAATTCAACTAGCATATTAATTTAACTTTATTGGCATAATTTATCTACATTATTTTCTCTTTAATTTGCAGAGGTGGAAAGAAACATTTAATGTATTCATGTTACAAATTGATGTCCAACAAATCTATGCTTATAGAAACAATAAATAAAAAACTAATTCCTAAAAATTATGGCAGTAGTTTAATTTCATCTTAAAGTGAAATTTTAAAAATAATATTCTTGATGTTTTAATAATTTGTCACTGATTTTTACTGAACTCTGGTCTAATTTCAATTAAACATGTAAAGTTTATACATTTAATGAAGAACAATTCCATGCTATTTTGAAAATAATCTGTCATAAAATTGCTAGGTAATTTTCATGAAAACATATTTACCTAAATTTTGAATTAAGAATACAATTTATAAGGTTAAAAACTAAAATGACTACTCTTAAATTAATGCAGCAATTATTAGATGGTCCAACAACATCCTGATAACATATGTAACAAACTGTGTTTTATCTTCAACAGTTCTTGCTTAAAGCAAATACTTTTAAAAAATATTTTGATATTATAGTTAATGTAAATTTTTTTTTTTTTTTTTTTTTTTTTTTTTTTTTTTTTAGACGGAGTCTCGCTCTGCCACCCAGGCTGGAGTGCAGTGGCCGGATCTCAGCTCACTGCAAGCTCCGCCTCCCGGGTTCCCGCCATTCTCCTGCCTCAGCCTCCCGAGTAGCTGGGACTACAGGCGCCCGCCACCTCGCCCGGCTAGTTTTTTGTATTTTTTAGTAGAGACGGGGTTTCACCGTGTCAGCCAGGATGGTCTCGATCTCCTGACCTCGTGATCCGCCCGTCTCGGCCTCCCAAAGTGCTGGGATTACAGGCTTGAGCCACCGCGTCCGGCCTGTTGTTTTTAAATATCTCCTTGTTTGCTATAGTAGTAAACACTGTACTGTTCTTTATGTCTATCTAAGAATGCCCTGATTTAGTTTATTTGTAACACTGAGATATATAATTTAGAATGAAAATGTGTTTACTATTCAGTTGTTTCCAAAATATTTATTTAATAATAGAAAATGATGTAATAGTTAATATATATTCAATATATATTTACTTTGGGAAAACTGAAAAGGTTTGTATATATATTATAAAATATGTATAAATAAGAAGTTGTAAAGTTATCAGTAATAAAATTAATAAAGTAAATGAAAAGAATATATATTGATAACTCAATGTTATAAATGAGAAAAACATGTTTTAGGTGTCAATGTAAAAAATAAAAATAAAAATTAAATAATTCATGTTCTCTGATACCAGTGTTGTAAGGCTCATTAAACATGGGCAAATACAAAATCCATAACCACTTGAAAAAAAAGCCAATAAATAATACCTCAAATTGACAATTAAAAAGATTCTCTAAAATCCTTGTAAACATGTCTTATACTGGTAACATATAGAGTGGGAAATATTGTAAAAATGGACAACTGATAAACTATTTACTTTTTTGTTTGTTTATTTTTTTGAGATGAAGTCTTGCTCTGTCACCCAGACTGGAGTGCAGTGGCACAATCTCGCCTCACCGCAACCACTACCTCCTGGGTTCAAGTGATTCTCCTGCCTCAGCCTCCTGAGTAGCTGGGATTACAGGCAGGTGCCACCATGCCCGGCTAATTTTTGTATTTTTAGTAGAGACGGTGTTTCACCATGTTGGTCAGGCTGGTCTTGACTCGAACTCCTGACCTCATGATCTGTCCTCCTCGGCCTCCCTAAGTGCTGGGATTATAGGCATGAGCCACTGAGCCTGGCCAACATTTTTAATAATAAGCAAAAATATACTTACTAATGACTTATTTGGAGAAAAGGAAAACAGAATATGATAATAGGTTAGAGATACAGACTAACTTACTAATATATATTGTGGCTGATAGAAATAAAAACAAGAGGAAATAAAAAAATCATGGATTTATAGAAGACATTGATGATATATATACTTTCAGAAAATTTAACATAATAATACTAAAACTATTAATATTTATTTTTTATTTTTAGCTGGAGATTATATGTACAAACTCTAAGTGTGTATTTACATATCCTAATCAGATGCAAAAAAAAGTTCAAATTAAACCCTCTTCATACTAGCATGAAAAAAATTCATTTCAGAATTTTAGAACATAGGTTCAGTTTGGAGAAAAAAAAAACAACAAGTAAGCAAGAACTGAGAGAATAAAACAGTAATAAGCATCAACAGGTCTTTCCAATCCTGGGCTATCTGAACTATAAAAGTTGAGCCAAAAAAATAAAAACATATTTTAGTACTTGTATTTAGAGATTAAGGGCCTGTATTAACCAAAAATTTATGTATATATTAATTGAGGCTCTGATAAACAAAATACTATTCAGATGATTCTTCTCAAATATCTCAGAAAAATACTGCAAATGCCAGAAATATTGAGAGGTTGAGATGGCATGATGGAAGCCCATTGTAATAATTTCAGGCATCAAAAGTGAAACTTATTATTAGGGTTTAAGTAAAACAAATATGATGATAATGCAGTTTGGAATTTAGAATATATTGTATGCTTCATTCTTTATAGTTCCAGAGAATTAGGCAGTAAGTAGAGCATACGTAAAACCTTCTTAGACCTGGATATTGGACTAGAAAATCTTCTCTCTGGGAGTGAGACCATTGCACATAAAAATTTATTGGATGTGTACAGTAATATTTTATAGGAAGAACATTTTTAATAAGTTAATTATTTTACTACTTATTCTCTAAATATTAAGAATAAATTGCTATAAGTTGAAAACCAAAAAGCAAATAAAGGACAGTATTATTGCAAAATGTTTGTTATGCCAAGTCTAAGTTTTATTTAAAAAGACAAAGTATCAAAGTTCAATGATCTAGCAAAATTTTAAAAAAGTACTCGTTATTGATGGAACGTATCTCGAAATAATAAGAGCTATTTATGACAAACCCACATCCAATATCATACTGAATGGGCAAAAACTGGAAAAATTCCCTTTGAAAACTGGCACAAGACAGGGATGCCCTCTCTCACCACTCCTATTCAACATAGTGTTGGAAGTTCTGGCTAGGGCAATCAGGCAAGAGAAAGAAATAGAGGGTATTCAGTTAGGAAAAAAAGAAGTCAAATTGTCCCTGTTTGCAGATGACATGATTGTATATTTAGAAAACCCCATTGTCTCAGCCCAAAATCTCCTTAAGCTGATAAGAAACTTCAGCAAAGTCTCAGGATACAAAATAAATGTGCAAAAATCACAAGCATTCTTATATACCAGTAACAGACAAACAGAGAGCCAAATCATGAATGAACTTCCATTCACAATTGCTTCAAAGAGAATGAAATACCTAGGAATCCAACTTACAAGGGATGTAAAGGACCTCTTCAAGGAGAACTACAAACCACTGCTCAGTGAAATAAGAGGACACAAACAAATGGAAGAACATTCCATGCTCATGGATAGGAAGAATCAATATCGTGAAAATGGCCATACTGCCCAAGGTAATTTACAGATTCAATGCCATCCCCATCAAGCTACCAATGAGTTTCATCACAGAATTGGAAAAAACTGCTTTAAAGTTCATATGGAACCAAAAAAGAGCCCGCATCTCCAAGACAATCCTAAGTCAAAAGAACAAAGCTGGAGGCATCACGCTACCTGACTTCAAACTATACTACAAGGCTACAGTAACCAAAAGAGCATGGTACTGGTACCAAAACAGAGATATAGACCAATGGAACAGAACAGAGTCCTCAGAAATAATACCACACATCTACAGCCATCTGATCTTTGACAAACCTGAGAAAAACAAGAAATGGGGAAAGGATTCCCTATTTAATAAATGGTGCTGGGAAAATTGGCTAGCCATAAGTAGAAAGCTGAAACTGGATACTTTCCTTACGCCGTTTAGGAAAATTAATTCAAGATGGATTAGAGACTTAAATGTTAGAACAAATACCATAAAGCCCTAGAAGAAAACCGAGGTAATGCCATTCAGGACATAGGCATGGGCAAGGACTTCATGTCTAAAACACCAAAAGCAATGGCAGGAAAAGCCAAAATTGACAAATGGGATCTAATTAAACTAAAGAGCTTCTGCACAGCAAAAGAAACTACCATCAGAGTGAACAGGCAACCTACAGAATGGGAGAAAATTTTTGTAATCTACTCATCTGACAAAGGGCTAATATCCAGAACCTACAAAGAACTCAAACAAATTTACAAGAAAAAAACAAACAACCCCATCAAAAAGTGGGCAAAGGATATGAACAGACACTTCTCAAAAGAAGACATTCATAAAGCCAACAGACACATGAAAAAATGCTCATCATCACTGGCCATCAGAAAAATGCAAATCAAAACCACAATGAGATACTACCTCACAACAGTTAGAATGGCAATCATTAGAAAGTCAGGAAACAACAAGTGCTGGAGGGGATGTGGAGAAATAGGAACACTTTTACACTGTTGGTGGGATTGTAAACTAGTTCAACCATTATGGAAAACAGTATGGCAATTCCTCAAGGATCTAGAACTAGAAGTACCATATGACCCAGCCATCCCATTACTGGGTATATACCCAAAGGATTATAAATCATGCTGCTATAAAGACACATGCACATGTATGTTCATTACGGCACTATTCACAATCGCAAAGACTTGGAATCAACCCAAATGTCCATCAGTGACAGACTGGATTAAGAAAATGTGGCACATATACACCATGGAATACTATGCAGCCATAAAAAAGGATGAGTTTGTGTCCTTTGTAGGGACATGGATGCAGCTGGAAACCATCATTCTTAGCAAACTATTGCAAGAACAGAAAACCAAACACTGCATGTTCTCACTCATAGGTGGGAACTGAACAATGAGATCACTTGGACTCGGAAAGGGGAACATCACACACCAGGGCCTATCATGGGGAGGGGGGAGGGGGGGGGATTGCATTGGGAGTTATACCTGATGTAAATGACGAGTTGATGGGTGCAGCACACCAACATGGCACAAGTATACATATGTAACAAACCTGCACGTTATGCACATGTACCTTAGAACTTAAAGTATAATAATAAAAAAAAAATTAGGGGGTAAAATAGAATAGAAAGTAAACATCTTACTTCTAATTTCTCTGAATGCTTTCTTCACCTTGCATTGTAATGTTACATATTAAAAAGTCATTGGGGCTGGGGACGGTGGCTCACGCCTATAGTCCCTGTACTTTGGGAGGCCGAGGTGGGTGGATCATGAGGTCAGGAGATCGAGACCATCTTGGCTAACACAGTGAAACCCCGTCTCTAATAAAAATATAAAAAAATTAGCTGGGCATGGTGGCGGATGCCTGTAATCCCAGCTACTCAGGAGACTGAGGCAGGAGAATAGCGTGAACCTGGGAGGTGGAGCTTGCAGTGAGCCAAGATTGTGCCACTGCACTCCAGCCTGGGTGACAGAGCCCGACTCCGTCTAGAAAAAAAAAAAAAAAATCATTGGTTGGCTAATCTGAAATGTATACTATATCAAAGAGAAGAAATATTTTCTCAAACTTTTTAAAGATAAAGTGTTGTGTTCCTACGCTAGCTCAAAATTTGAAATTAGTAAGTGGTAGGGAACTAATCAATGTTGTTTCATAAAGAAGCTTGATATCACCACCAAATTGCAATTTCTGCTTTAAAGTCATATAAAGCATAATAATTTTTTAACTATATGGATCCATGAATATTGCCTTTGATGAGTTAAACTGAAATAGGCAAATATTTTTAATAGAACACAAATAACTGTTATTTCTACAGGAAAAACATGAATAGTGAACTATATTCAGATTAAGAATTGGTTTGCCTTAAAGACACCATTAAAAGAGAGGAGATATTTGTAATATATACATTTGATAAATGTATACAACATATACAAAAGAAGTTTTACCAATCTAGAAGAGGAAAAAAAAATCATATAAAAATTGGTAAAAAATTTGAAATGACCCTTTATAAACAGGGCTTCAAAAAGCTCAATAGAAACATGAAAAGTTACTCAACTCCATTAGCCACTAGGAAAAAATAAATTAAACCTTATATGTGGTACCTATCATAACTCATGCTGCAAAACATCTATAATGAAAAATAAGACAATGGAACTAAGTGTTTAAGAGAATGTCTAACAAGCGTAGATGTTATATTCTGCTGTTGGTAATGCAGAATGAAGTAATCAGTGTGGAAAATTTTTTGTAAGTACCTACAAACTTATACAAACACTATGAGTCAGAAATTTAACTGTTTAGTTTATGTCAAGAAAAATATCTGGCCGTGCACGGTGGCTCACGCTTATAATCCCAGCATTTTGGGAGGCTGCGATGGGCGGATCACGAGGTCAGGAGATCGAGACCATCCTGGCTAACACAGTGAAACCCCGTCTCTACTAAAAATACAAAACAAAACAAAACAAAAAAAATTACCCGGACGCGGTGGCGGGCGCCTGTAGTCCCAGCTACTTGGGAGGCTGAGAAAGGAGAATGGCGGGAACCAGAGAATGGGAGTTTGCAGTGAGCCAAGATTGTGCCACTGCACTCCAGCCTGGGCTACAGAGTGTGTCTCAAAAAAAAAAAAAAAAAAAAGAAAGAAAGGAAAAACATCCAAAAGAATGTATTCACATATTCAGCAAAAGACAAGTCAAAAATATTAATGGAACCATTTTTCATACTCACAATTAGGAGAAAACTCAGTACCCACAACCAGCAGAATGGTTACATTAATGATGATATATGTACTGAAATATTATATGACAATTAAAATAAGTGAATTATTACTAACTAAAACAATTTAACAACGACTTAATCTTAAAAAGTTTAGCTAAATAAACCAGACACAAAATAGTGACACCACACACACACACACACACACACACACAGAGTTAAAAAACAGGCAAAAGATAAATCTATGGTGTTGAAATTTAAAGTGTTTATGACCATGTGTGGTGGCTCACACCTATAATCCCAGTGCTTTGGGAGCCCTAAGTGGAAGAGGCTCACTTGAAATCAGGAGTTGAAGAACAACATGGGTAACATAGTGGTACTACAGCTCTCCAATTAAAAATAAAAATAAAAATTAGCTAGGCATGGTGGCACACATCTGTAGCCCTAGCTACTCAGGAGGCTGAGGTGGGAGGATCCCTTAAGCCCAAGAGTGAGCTTTGCTTGCACCACACTACAGTACAGCTTGGGCAATAGAAAGGGATCCTGTCTCTACTTTTTTTAAAAAAATAGTGTTTACTTTTGGAATAGGCTGATGATTAAAATGGTGCACAAGGGGGCTTTCTGGAAAGCCGGTAATATTTCTTTATTTTTATTTTTATTTTTTTTATTTTTTATTTTTTATTTTTTGAGACGGAGTCTCACTCTGTCGCCCAGGCTGGAGTGCAGTGGCCAGATCTCAGCTCACTGCAAGCTCCGCCTCCCGGGTTCCCGCCATTCGCCTGCCTCAGCCTCCCGAGTAGCTGGGACCACAGGCGCCGCCACCTCGCCCGGCTAATTTTTTGTGTTTTTAGTAGAGACGGGGTTTCGCCGTGTTAGCCAGGATGGTCTCGATCTCCTGACCTTGTGATCCGCCCGTCTCGGCCTCCCAAAGTGCTGGGATTACAGGCTTGAGCCACCGTGCCCGGCCATATTTATTTCTTAATATGGAAGATTTCAATATATAATTTGATTGCATATAAAATGTAATCAAGGTTCATAGCTACATAAATGCATGAATACGCATCAGAAAGTTAATATCTTTTGACAAGTGGAAGTAAATGTACATGGTCAAAATGCAGAAAATACAAGTAAGAGTGAAATGAGGTACCCTAAACAAATCCATATTGGAAATAAAAACAACGTCCTTCTTCAAATTTCAGGAAAGGCTTGCATGAAAATAGAGGACAGAACTATGATTATTGAGGTAAATGACAGAAGGCAGATTTGTTTCAAAATAAGCAATTCTAGCTACCAGAGCTGTCCAGAAATTGAATAAAATATCACCTTGATACATGAGCCACCAAAATTATCAAACTTATTAAAAATAGTTAATTTTCATTTTTCTGAGTTTTTATCCAGTCATTTATTTTTATTTTGTTTTATTCCATTTCCCTGCAACAATTACTTACTGAGAATTCATTGGTGCTACATATTTTTCTAAGAGTATCCTGTATACTGGATTTTTTTTTATTGGCACAAATGTAGACTAAGTAATATTTTTTATTATTTGTTTTAACTCGAGAATAGATGGTTGTGTTAATAAAATATATTCGATTATACTTGAATATGTATTAAATATAATTAAATATTCCATTATCCTAGTAAAGGAAGGCAGATTTTCTTTAGGATCAACAAAGACCACTCTAAAGGGGTCCTGCAGAGGAGGATAGAGATTGGGTTTAACTCTGAATACAGCTTGGGTAGGTAGGAATTTATAGCCAAGGAGCGGATTGGGATTCAGTAGAGGGAAAATTGCAGAGAGAAAATATCGAGGGCAAGGGGTTTCCGGCTAAACTGACTTATAGAATTCTTGTTGAAAACCAGCCAGGGGATCAGACAGTGCCTAGAGGACAGCGGAGGATGATGAACCTGATCAGATATTCAGATGATCAGATATTAAAGGTGGGGAGTTCTTGTTAAACCGACTTGGTGAGGTCTTTGTTAAAACTAGATTTTATAAGGCAGCGCACAGATGGGTCTAGAAGACATCTCAGAAGTTTAAAATTTGGCCAAGAAATGAATTTTTGTCAATAGTCAAACTAAGGTGTGACATATTAGAGTGTTAAATGTATGTGTTGTGGTTTCAGTCTCTCAGAATTTGAAATCTCTGTCTCCACAGTGTACTGGCCTAGTGACCTGGCAAGTTTAATCCAACATTCTATTTCTCAGTTTCCTCAACTGTCAAATATGGATAAAATGGTAACTACTGCATAATGTTTTTCTAAAAATTAAACATTTTATAAATAAAACAATTGAGATATTCCTGGCTACTTCAAAAGCATCAGATATGTTAACACTGTAAATAATATTAATGTTTCTTATTTTGTTTAGGCAGGTGATTAAATACACAGACAGGTCACATATTTAAAAATTCCAAGAAAACTTATTTTCATATTCATAATGCTACACAGGTAAATGTATATTTGTTCTAGTTCAGATGAAAGTGTGTGTAAAAATTTAAAATAAGTTCATAAAAATAAATTATTATTTTATAAGAATCTTAGTGACAACCATTTTCATTTTAATTATACTACTCTTATGTAAAAATTAGACCATACTTTTTGGATTGATTCATGCATCTTGGATGTCCCACCTCCCTCACTGCACTGCACCGTTATATGTTTCAAAGTTCTGTGATACCCAGGAGACAACTTTTGTCCTTTGCCGTCCGAAGTTATTCAGCTATGTTTCTTATTTCATGGGTCAGTTGCTTTCTTTGTTCTCCATCCATGAAGGATAAACCCAACATTTCTTACTGGATTGGAGGTAAGCAGTGGGATTCTTAACTGTATTGTGGATCTTGGCTTGTCACAGATGAATCGCTTCTCTTTGATACAACCTGAGCAATCTATCTAGTATGTGGAAAAATGTCATCTCTGTGGAAGAAGAAACACAATTCAGACCAAAGAGAAGCTTCTCTTACTTAAAATGAATGGTGACTATTGATGGATGACAAATCCCCAGTTAGTTTAAAGCTGCTAGCTGATTGTCTGTTGAATGATAAACACGGCTGAAAAACTAAGACAGTGTAGATGCACCATGGGTAATTCCTCTTACAATAAGTTAAACTACTAAATGTTGATAATATAATAGAAGCATGAAACTGTATTTTTGTTTTCTTTTATAAATGAGGTAAGAGGAAAATGGAAATTCATATTTTTCTAAGTGTGCCAAAAAGAATGGTTTAGTAAACATAGACTTACAAATGTGTTTGGAAAAAGCTGGGCTGAGGGTAATTAAGGTAAGGACGTTTCTCTCTCTTTTGTTCTTTATCTTGTTCTCTCTCTCTAGGAAAAAGTCCTACTTTATTTCTCTAATGTCATGATGTGATCAAATTACAGAATTCCTTTCAGTGTTGGTAAAATCATTAATAATGTATCAGTAACATTCATTGAGATTTATATAATAACAGTTAATTTAGTCATTAGGAATTTAATAAAATAAATGATAGGTTTTGTGGCTGAAAATTACTTTAAGAATAATTTGTTATTTCCAGCATGTTAGAAATATGATGTAAATAGAAATTTTATTTTTAATAAACTGATTTGTTTCAAGATAAACTAGATGTTACTCATAACTATATGTCTCAATGTATTTTTAAAGACTCATGTGTGACTGCAAGAAATAAACATGTATATACACTTTCCTTAGACTTAAGAGTTGCCTGAAATATTAAAACGTATTAAACAATTTCTTGTTAAAGCGCAGCTCTGTGTCAGTGAAACTTTATACAACAAATACTAAGTAAATTTTTATGAACACAGATATTGTGTATGTTTCTAAAAAAAAAATAGCTCGTGATTACGTTTTTCAAAACAATGAGATAAATTATGCTATTTAAAAACATATCCAAAAATTGGAAAAAAACCCCTGCAAAATAAAAGAAATACATACATATCTACAGCAATTGTATTAGTATAAATATTTTATAGAATTAATAATACATTATGCATTTTGAGGTTTGCTTTTAAATGTTATGCTATGCATAAAATTGAAATGTAGTGAATGGAGAGTATTCCAAAAATTAGTATTTAAAATAGACATTTTATATTATATTTATAATATTCTCTACAATGTCAGATATTATTTTAATTTAAGAGAAAAAAGGGATTTCATAATGCCTGTTGGTTCATAGCATTGGTCAGAGTATGAAATGTGACGTTGTATTGAAATATACAATGAATTATTTAAAGAAGATGTTTTAAAATTACTATTTGTCTTTTGAAATGATGTTAAATACAACCAATGAGCTGCACTTATATATTATATAAAATCATATTTTATGAATTCACATATTTTGAAAATATATGTATATAACTTAATAACTTATATGGCAATATTTGTCTGCAATATTGAAAGTCTATTGCACAATATTTATATGCCTTTTATCTTAGAGGAAGACTCTTAAAGAAATCACACAAAGAGCTTAAGTTCTTTTTGTTTGGTTGTGTCTCTAGTTAACATCTTTATAAAATTTCATGGTACATTCTTCCCTTGGTATATGCAGATAAATGGTTTGAGAACCACTCATGGATACAACAATTCATAGATGCTCAAGTCCCTCATGTAAAATGGCATAGTATTTGCATGTAACCTACATATATCCTCCTGTATACTTTAATACTTTTCTAGATTATATGTAATACCTAATACAATGTAAAATGGTTTGTAAATAATTATTATACTGAAATTTATTTTGTATTTTTTGTTGTAGTATTTTTATTGTCATATTATATTTTATTATGTCTTTCTAAGGATTTCTAATAAAAAACAACAGGAATAGATGTCATATTCTTAAAATAAATATAATGAAAGTGTGGATTCTGCTACTCAGGAGAGAATCACTCTGGAAGCTAACATTGGGAGTGGGAGAGTGACTCAAGGCTGCCCAGGTTCCTCAGTGACTAATAATTATCAAATTTCTATGCAGACAATGACCAATTTTCAAAGAAGGTGAGTAAGGTGAGCATGTATTTAAATGTCACTAACTCAGTCTTCCTCATAGGCTAAATACAGGAACTACTATTTAAAAATATAAAAGCATTGTATCACTTTTAACTGCAAATAGTTCTGTTTTAACATGTGGTAATTAATCATACAGATAAGACTGAAAAGAGAATTGTGAACTTGAAATGTGGATTTATGTAAACCCAATGATTTTTTAAAAAACTTTAACCAACAGAAGTTATAGTGGTACACAAAGGAACATTTCTCAAATATATTTTATATTTACCACAAAATAGGAGCCACCCAAGGATATTAAAGTATTTATTATGTTTTATCAAAAGCTTTCATTAATAGAAATACATATAGAGCAATTTATTTAACTTGTGTTTTAGAATGAATTTATGAAAGTGACTTGTCAAAGTTGATCATGTCTCTTTTACCTAAATGTGTCTGTATAAATTTGAAAATGATTGATTTCATTATTTACATGGCTCCTACATTCACTGAATTGAAATGGTATCAAGGCAAAGTTATCCAAGTATTAAAACTTGTTTTAAAACTTAGTTTAAAGGTATAGCTTCTGAACCGGTAAAAAATTGGTGTGTGGGTTTTCTAGTTTCTAGCCCAGCATGTAATTAGATTGGAAGTCACGATTCATTTCTAACCACAAGTATAAAGCTGAACAAATTAAAAAATAAATGTCTCTTCTTAGGTCCTTCAGAGAAGTGAAGTTATAGGGCAAACCACTGTCCTCTCCTGAGTTGACAGGCAGACAGGCAGACACAGAATAAATCACACTTTACAAAGGCAGAAAATTCCCAGCAGAAACCTCCATGGTAGCTCAGTAATGCAGTAGAAAAAGCTCAGCTGTCATCAAGGAACTGTGGGATGTTCTTTGTGGACAAGTCTGCACAAAAAAAAAAAAAAAAAAAAAAAAAAGCAGAAGTTTCCCCCAGTTTTGTAAATTTAATCTCCTAAGGCTCTACTAGATTCTCACAGTGAAATTGAGATGAAAAATCTCCTCATTCTTTCCACAAAGGGACAGGGAAAACAACCATTTAGAAAGATGCTGGAACATTCTGATTTTTGTTTCTAACCAGATCTGCCCTCAAGATAAATTATATTACCAGAGTCTAATTTATTGGGGTTGTTTCAACCTAACAGACACGTGGGAAAAGAAATACCCAACCCTAGATGATGCTAGCCTGCCACACAAGGGAAGGAAATGCCTAATATCAGCCCACACCAGTCTATCTGTCCCACCTAAGGTGGGAGAAACACACAGAGACACTTATGAGGTTCACAGCCAAGGGAACAAATGCACTAAAAGACTTAGACCTATTCATAGGACTATAAAATGCTTCCTGTCCTCCCATATTTTACCACATTATAAAAGGCCTACTTATCACAGTTCCTTATCATGTCCGACTACTAAGAAAAAATTACAAGGCATTGGAAAACAGGCACACACACACACACACACACACACACACACACACAGAGTTTGAAGAGACACAGCAAGTATCAGATTTAGACTTGAATATGACAGTTATGGAAATTATCAGACTGGAAATTAAAAACAGCTATAATTTATCTGTTAAGGGTGCTAAAGAATGATATAGACAGCATATAAGAACAAATGGGCAAGGTACATGAAGAAAATAAAAATAGAAGAAAGAATAACAAAATTTCTAGAGATCAAAAACATTGTAACGAAAGGAAGAGTATCTATGATGGATTCATTAATAGACCGTACATGACTGAAGAATCTTTGAGATTCAGGTTATAAGAATAGAAACAAACCTACACATTCTGCACTTGTATCCTGTAACTTAAGGTAAAAAGAAAAAAAACAAGAAAAGAAAAAAAGAAAAATAAAGAAGAGAATGGAAACATTCAAAACTAAAAAGCAAAGAGAAAAAAGTGAGCAAATACATATCCAAGAATGGTGGAATAACAACACAATGCATAACATACGTAATAAAATACCAGAAGAAGAAGAAGAAAGAGAAAGGAACAGAAGAAATATGTGAATCAATACTGACTGAGAATTCCCTAATTAATGCAAGACAGCAAACCACAGATACAGGCATCTCAGGGAACATCAAGCAGAATAAATGTAAAAACAAACAAACAAAAAACAACAACAAAGCCACTTGAACACATACTCCTATTCAAACTGCAGAGACTCAAAGGTAAAATATATATATATATGTATATATACACACACATTTAAAGAAGCCAAAGGGGTGAATTAATCTTACCTATAAGGAGCAAAGTAAGAATTAGCTCTGACTTTTCCTTAGAAAACATGTGAACAACACAAAATGAAACGAAGCATTTAATGTTAAGAGGAAAAAAAATCAACCCAGAATTCTGTGTCCTGTGAAATTATCTTTCAAAAGTGAAGGAGAAATAAAGACTTCCTCAGACCCCCCAAAATGAGAGAATTTGTTGCCAGTAATCATGGCTCAAAAGAATTATTAAAAGAAGTTCTTGAGAGAGTAGGAAATTGATATAGGTCAAAACATACATCTACATGAAGAAAGAATAATAATCTGGAAAAGAAATAGATGGAAATAAATAAAACACTTTTATTTGTATGATTCTTAATTAATAAAGTTGTTAACAGTTTGTTCAAACTAATGATAGCAATACCGTTTTTGATTTTGTATGCTTATGTGTAAAAATGCATACATATATCTATAAAATAATATTTATGGATACTTTAGTGTAAGTAAAATTAATAACAGCAATAGTAAAAGAGAACAGAGGGGAAATTAGGAATATTTTGCTATTACAGGGTACTCACACTACCCACGAAACAGTGTAGTGTTATTTAAAAGAAGATTTAGATTAATTGCACATATTTTGCTGTAGAAATAACACAGAAACTGAAAAGTAAATATTGCATGTTCTCACTTATAAGTGGGGGCAAAATAATGTGTATATATGGACATAGAGTGTGGAGTGATAGACACTGGAAACTTGAAAGGGTGGGGAGTTCAAAGGTAGGTAGGTAATGAGAAATTACTTAATGAATATGATGTATACTATTAAGGTGATGGATACACTAAAATCTCAGACTTCATTACTATGCAGTATATACATGTAACAAAATTGCACTTGTACCTTTTAAATTTATTCAAAATAAATAAATACATAAATGAGGTAGGATAAATGATATGCTAAAAAGGAAAAAGTGTAATTATATTTTAAAATGCTTAATAAACCACCAATGGCAAAAATAAGTGGAAAACAAACAAAAATATGAGCAAACAACAAAAGCAATAAATAGAAAAATAACAAATATAATAGCATCCTACTGTATCCATAATCACATTAAACCCCAATGATCTAAATATATCAACTAGAAACCAATAACTGTAAAAGTAAGTCAATAGAGAATACCAACAAAACCAAACAATGGCAATTTACAAAGATCACTAATCTCAATTAGCCTCTAGCCATACTGAGAGAAAGCTGAGATCACGCATATTACTAATATCAGTAATAAAAAGGTACAATTAAGATCTCATGGACATCACAAGAGTAATAATACTTTAAACAACTTTATGCCCATATATTTAATAATTTAGATCAAGTGGACCAATTCCTTGAAAGACAATCTGCCAAAATATACATAACAAGAAATAAAAAACCTGAATAGGCCTATATCTGTTGCAGCAATTGAATCCGTAATTGATAACTGCCCAAGCGAGCATGAGGCTGTTTCACTGGTGAATTCTAATCAACATTTAAGTAAGAAGTAATATCAATTCTCTACCATGTCTTTCAGAAGATAGAAGCAGAGGCAATATTTCCTAACTCATTCTATAAGACCAACGTAATCCTAATTCCCAAACCAGAGAAATACAAGAAAATAAAAATATACACCAATATTTCTCATAATCATAGAAGCAAAATCCCTGAAAAATATTAACACATGCAATCCAACAATGTATAGAAAGAATTATACATCACAACCAACTGCGATTTATCCCAAGTGTGCAAGGCAGGTTCAACATTCAAATATCAATCCATGTAATACATCAGATGAACAAGCTAAAGTAAAGAAAAGCTCACAATCATATCAGTCGTTGCAGAAAAAGCATGTGACAATATCTAATACGTATTCATGACAAACTGTTAGCAAACTAGGAATAGAGGAGAACTTTTTCAACTGATGAATATTTACAAAAAACAAACAAATAAAAAAGAACACATCACACTTAATGATGAGAAACTAGAAACTTTCCTGCTAAGATCAGGAAAAAAGCAAGGATGTCCCCTCTCACTACTCCTTTCAACACAATGCTGGATGTCCTGGCTAATGCAATAAGAAATGTAAAATAAATAAAATGTATATAAATTGGGAAGAAAGAAAACTTTTACCAGTTTCAGATAACGTGGTCACCTATGTAGAAAATCTGAAAGAACTGACCAAAAAAATAAATAAATAAAAAAAACCCAAACTCCTGAATCTAATAAGGGGTTATAACAAGTTTTCAGGATAGAAGGTTAATATATAATTGTCAATGGCTTTCCTTTATGCCAGCCATAAAGAAATTGAATTTGAAATTAAAAACATACTACTATTTATTTTAGCATCCCTCAAAATTAAATACATATGTATAAATCTAACAAAATTGGTATAAGATTTGTATGAGAAAATCTACAAAACTGTGACAAATGAAATTAAAAGGAACTAAATACCGGGAGAGATATTCTGCATTTATGGAAAGACTCAATATTGTCAAGATGTCAGTTCCTTCCAACATGATCTACAGATTCAATGTAACACCATTTAAAATTCCATCAGGTTGTTTTTTGGATATTGAGACACTGATTCCAAAGTTTATACAGAGAAGCAGAAGACCCTGATAAAGGACTATTATTCACAATATATAAAGAATGATCAAAACTAAATGGTAAGAAAACAGAAAATCTGACTTAAAAATGAATGAAAGATCACAATAGACATGTCGCCAAAGAAGATTTGCTGATGACAAATAAGCAAATGAAAAAAATGCTTCACATTATATGTCATTCAGGAAAATGTAATTTAAAACAAAGGGATACCACTACAAGTCTATGAGAATCTCCAAAATTCAGAACACTGGCAATACTAAATTTTGGATTAGGCCAATTTTTGAGGCCTCCAATCTCAGCTGATGAGACTGAATTTTTGAGGATGCCCTAACTTATATCCCTGGTAACAAATATCAGACGGTCAACAGGGCTAACTTTGCCTAGTACCTCCCACCATCCATCAGGCTATCACAAAAGCAGCAAGGGAGAACTGATATAATGTGAAACGCTTTTCAAGTCTTTTGCATGTGTCGCATTTGCTCATGAATCATTGGTTAAATCTAGTCATCTAACAAAGCCCTGACAGAAAGGGTAAGAAAACAGACCCCACCTATTCAAGGAAGAAGATGCAAAGTCGCATTGCAAAGGATATTCAGACAGGGATAGCAAAAATTGTGGTCTTTTTAAAGATATATCAAAATTTCAAACTTGTCTTGCAATTTGGACAGATTTGTGATAGATTGCTTCCTTAGTAATTTAAATAAATTTATGATAGGCTCTCTTTTTAAAAATTCTGGTAATAATTGCCTATATAAAGAGTAATATTTATATAAACTTTGTTCTACTGTTATAGCTCATATTTACTTTTATTCTTTTAATGCATTGTTCTTAACAAGTTAATGTTAACTAATAACGATAATAGCATAAATTAATTACTTTGTTAATAATACATATACATACACATGCAAATATCATATTTCAAATGACCAAGCCACTTACTGAGAACATTTTCATTTCAAAAGAATTGACTTATTTTTTATTCATATTTTCTTTGTATGAAAAGGTAAAATTCGTGAAAAAAAGAAATAAAGCTTTACAAACCAAAAAGACAATCATATGAGAAATACAATCACTTCTTTCTTTCTTTTATTTCACACTTTAATGCTTATTTAAATATTTATAATTTTAACAAATTGTTTGTGTTTGACTTCCCAGTTGACAAATTTCATGTTACCAATAAAAATTAATGTATTCTATAAATATCTGACTACTTTATTCAGTTACATTGGGTAATTCTTAAATGTTGTTTTGATCTCTTAACAGCTAATACAAACATTGTCTTAAGAATTACAAACCAAAATTAAAAGTGTTGATTTTCCTCAAAAAAAATATATATTTATGTCAGAATTTCTGCCCTTATTTTAGAAAATTTTTATAAAATACTTGCTCTTTTCAGCACAATTTGTCTTGTTAAAAATGCATGAGCTAACATATCATACAAATAATTCACAATATACATAAAATATCATAATTGAAATAAATGGAATGGGATGTCAGAATGAAAAATTAACAATAAAATTGGTTATTCAGTCCATCATTTATCTAATTAGGGATGCTACTTTGATGAAATACATATAAATATAAATTTTCACAAAATGTTGATATGGTTTAGTTTGATTTATTAGAAAGACATTTTCAAATTATTATTTAGAGAAGATGTTAAATTTGTTTTACCAACTGAACAATAAGTGTAGTACAATAAACTCATGTCTTAAATATCATTATATTGAAATAATTATACAGACCTTGGTTACATGATTTAAGATAGAATAATTTTATACCTAGAAATCATGGAGCTACCAGATTAACCCTCAAGTACTCAGTACTGACCCCGCAAACCCAACTCTGCTATGATACCTAGTATTCTGAGAAATAACCTATATAAAGTCTCAACAGCAGAGAACCTTAGCAGTCAGCATCTCCTGACAATTTATTTTACTTCCAGTACCCCTGATGCTATGGGTATCCTTGTCCAAGCCATGACTCTTCAGTATAAAAACATGAGGAGTAAAAAATTCAGAATGAGGTGACATTTGACTCTTGGTTTTGTCCTGTAGACTGTTTTTTCCATTGAACACGCTGAGTAGTGAGATGTCTGAAAAACAAGTTTGTTTTGTTTTTTTTTCACTTCAATCAATTAAGATAAAAGAGACAAAAGCTACTCAAGCAAAGTTATCCTCCATTGCTTGACAATAAGTGTGTTAGAACGAAGTTTACATTATTTTTCAGACTCAAAATAATTAATGTAAATGAACTTAAACCATGTTATGAAAGTATCGCATGTGCCTCAGCATGAGGGGAAGGAAGAAAAGTGTCTCTAGGATGGCAAAAGATTCAATATTCCAGGGATTAAGCGTATGTCCTAATTGTTCTTATTAGTCTGGCCTAAATGATTTTTTCCTGATCCCTTAGTGTTCTTGCTCAGACCAGTAAGAGGTTACACTGTGTTTGTTTCTATTTACCAATCCAAAGGGTTAAACTAGGTGTCCAACGGGAGGAAGAGTCAAGAACTATGTTGTAGATGGAAAAAAAAAAAAAAAGGCGGGGGCAGGGAATGAAATATCAAGAGGCTATTTGGCAAGATTCAATCTCAAACACAGATCTGTTTTTTTTTTTTTTTACTGTATATAGACAAGTTGTAGTTTAGCAATATTGAAATGTCCAGCTATACTTAACATACTGTGATATTGATCTAAAAAATTAAATATATTCCTCCTAACTGAGGCTTTTTACTGTTTGACTATAATCTCCCTATTCTCCCCACCTCCTAGCCTTTGATAACCACCTTCTAGTCCTTGCTTGTATGAGTTCAAGACAGTTTTGACTGTCTTGACTCCAATATCAGGAACAACATGTGGTATTGTTCTTGCTGTGTTTGTCATATTTCACTTAGCAAAATGTTCTCCAACTCCATCCATATTGTTGCAAATGGCAGAATTTTTTCCTTATTTTAAAGGTGATTTATATTCCTTTGGGTATATACCCGGTAATGGGATTTCTGGGTCAAATGGTATTTCTGTCTTTAGGTCTTTGAGGTTTAATAGTATGATATTTTGCATATATACCACATATTTACGCATTTATCCTTTGATGGATGCCTGAGTCCATAATATGGCTACTGTGACTACTGTGCAATAAACATGGGATTTCAGACATGTCTTCCATATATTGATTTCAAATTTTGGGGATAAATTCCCAGACAGAAGTGGGATCAAGGGATCATAAGTACTTCTATTTTTAGTTTTTTTCAGGGATCTCCTTACTCTTTTCCACAATGGTTATATTAATTTACATTTCCAGCAACATTGTACAAGGATTCCCTTTGATCCACTTCCTTGCCAACACTTGTTTTCTTTCCTCTTTCTGATGAGAGTCATTCTAACAGGTATGAGGCACTATCTCACTGTGGTTTTAATTTTTCATTTCCCTAATGATTAATGATGTCAATAATTTTTAATATCTGTTAGCTATTAATTAAAGAAATGGAAGAAGATACAAATAAATAGATATATCTGTTCATTGACTGGAAAAATAAATATTGTTAAAACTTCCATACTACCCAAAGTGAACTACATATTCAATATAATCCCTATAAAAATTCCAATATCTTTTTTAAAGATTAAGGAAAAAATCTAAAAATTCATATGGAACCATAAAAATGCAAATAGCCAAGGCAATCATGAGCAAAAAGAACAAAGCTGAAGGCATTACACTACCATATTTTGAACTATACTACAAAGTGATAGTAGTTGAAACAGCATGCTACTGGCCTAAAAACCAACACATCAACCAATACAACAAAATAAGGAACTCAGAAATAAACCCATAAATCTATAGTCACACATCTTCAGTCAATTGATCTCCCACAAAGGTGCTGGTTATGTGTAAAATTTAAGAAAATACATAATAGTGCCTTAAGTATTATAAATTCTAATAACATATTTTGGGAAATAAAGTTAAAACTATTAATTGCTGAGTTTACAATATATCACTTCAGTGGATGATATTGAAGGAATAGATTATTGTGGAATGTGGGAATATGTATAACAGGCAGAAAGAAATATTTTTCACTGATAGTCTTAATAGTTAAGGGGTAGGCCACTGAAGTCCTGCATCCCACAAAGTCATACATGAGGCTTAGAATCAACTTTCAACCTCCTGTGAATGTTGGTATTCTGACCTTCTCTCATGAATCTCCCTTAATAACTTGCTGCATGAATGTTCTTAATGGCATCTAGTTATTTTTGTTTTTGTTGCCTGGGCTTTGGGAGTCAAGTATTAAAAAAAATTGTCCAGACAAATGTATGGTAGTTTTTCCTTTAGGTTTTCTTCAAATAGTTCTAAAGTTTCAGGTCTCATGTTTAAGTCTTTAATCAATTTTAAGTTAATTTTCTTATGTTGTGTGAGATAAGAGTCCAATTTTATTCTTTTGTGTATGGATATCCAGTTTTTCCAGCACCACTTCTTGAGAAGACTATTCTTTTCCCATTTGTATATTCTTGGCATCTAGAATAATGAATCCTTTACAGGTTTTCAATTTACTTTGCCCAGTTCCATAAGACCAATGCTATCTATGGCAGATATAGCCTTGTAAAATGTAGTTCCTAAATAATAAGACTTGAAAGTTGAAATTACTCCTTGATCCATGGGCTGGAGAACAGATATTGTGCTAGCAGGTGTGAAAACAACATTAATCTCGAACATCTCTATCAGAGCATTTGTATGACCAGCTGCATTGTCAATGAGCAGTAATATTTTGAAATAAATCTTTTGTGTGTGTATGTGTGTGTGAGCAGTATTTCTCAACAGTGGGCTTCAAATATTCAGGAAACCATGCTGTAAACAGATGAGCTATAACCTAGGCTTTGTTCCAACTATAGAGCACAGGCAGAGTAGATTTAGCATATTCCTTAAGGGCCCTAGAACTTTGAGAATGGAAGATGAGCATTGACTTTAATTTAAGAAAGTTACCAGCTGCATTAGTCCCTAAAAAAAGTCAGCTTGTCCTTTGAAGTTTTGAAGCCAGGCACTGACTTTTCCTCTTTAGCTATGAAAGTTCTAGCTGGCATCTTCTTGTGATAGAAGGCTGTTTTGTCTATGAAAATCTGTTTAGTTTAACTACTTTCATTAATTATCTTAGCTAGATCTTGATAACTTGCTGCAGTTTCTTGTGCTTTTACATTATGACTTTTACAAATGGCTTCTTTCCTTAAACTTCATAAAGCAATCTCTGCTAGCTTCAAACTTTTCTTCTTCAGCTGCCTCACCTCTCTCAGCCTTCACTGAATTAGAGAGCAGAGGGCCTTGCTCTGGATTAGGCTTTGGCTTAAGAGAATGTTGTGGCTGGTTGGATCTTCTAACCCTATCACTGAAACTTTCTCAAATTCAGAAATAAGGATGTTTCACTTTCTTATTATTCATGTGTTCACTGGAGTAGCACTTTTAATTTTCTTCAAGAACTTTTCCTTTGCATTCATAACTCGAATAACTGTTTGGCACAAGAAGCCTATCTTCTAAACTTAGTGATTTCTAGCTTTTGGTTTAAAGTGAGAAATGTATGATTCTTCCTTTCACTTGAACACCTAGAGGTCCACCGTAGAGTTATTAGTTGTCTTAATTTCAATAGTGTTGTGCTTCAGGGAATAGAGAGGCCCAAGGTGAGACAGAGAGATGCGGGAACAGCTGGATAGTGGAGTAGAATATATACAATACAGTGTTTATTGATTAAATTTACTGTATTATATGGGTGCAGTTTGTGGTGCCCCAAAACAATTACAATAGTAATATCAAAGATCACTGATCACAGACAACTGTAACAGATATAATAATGACAAAAAAGCTTAAAATATTACAAGAATAACCAAATGTAACATCAAGACATGAAGTGAACACATGCTGTTGGAAAAATGGCGCCTGTAGACTTGCTCAAGACAGGGTTTCCATAAAACTTCAATTTGTACAGAATGCAATGTCTGCAAAGCATAATAAAGCAAAAGCAATAAAATGAGATGTGCCTGTATATCCTACAGGTTCTGTCTCTCTGGAGACGCTGACTAATCCACTTTCTAAGACTCATTGGATGGTTGGATGGAATACATAAGCAGCTGAGCACAACTTTAAACTTGTGAAACCTTATATAAGCACCTAAATAAATCAGCAAGTATTACTGATGTTTCCAGTGGGAACCTGAGAAAATCAGGACAACAGCAGAATTGGCCTGGTGAGTTTTCTCTCTCTCAACTTCCCAAGTCCTCTCATTTAGCAAGTTGTTCTTTGTCCCACGGACACACCCCAGCTATGTCTACTCATTCTCCTCCTTGAGATATTTCTCTGTGTTCTAAGATTTTTGTTCCTCATGTTTCTAGTATTTTTCCTTTCCCTTCAAAACCTCCTCTTTGCCATTCATCAGGAATTTGTTTAGAAAATGAAATGCTGTCAGGAATTAAGTTATGCAAAGGCACAGTGGGCCGTGTGGAAAGAGCTGCAGAGACCTGCATTCTCACTTCAGCTATTCCAGTCACGATTATGTGACCCTGGTAAGAAATTACACCTGTTAAGCCTCAGCCTCCTAGTCTGAAAAGATGGGATGATAGTGGTTAATTTCTGTGTATGTGTAGATTAAGTACCTGATCCATGGCTGGAACGCAGAGTGAATTCCATTCTCCCCTCCTCTCCTTTGCTGTCTTTGCCTTTTTGTCAAAGGTGGTGATCTATGTTTCCGACAGAAGAGACCCCAGTGGTGGAAATAACATAACTGGTGGACTGAGAGGTAAATGGGAGAGGCATGAGGGTATCAGGGCAACTGGAGGCCCTGAGCTCACAGCCCACAGGCAACATCACACGGCCAGCTTCTGAAGCCAAAACATGGGGAATGTGTCACAAGCAAAATCCACTTCATAAGCCCTTAAGCTTCATAAGCACCCCGTCCACTTCACCGTGGAGCAGACCTGGCACCTCAGGTTAGGCAGGCGTGGAGCCTGCTGAGCTGAGGCTGCTCTGCAGCAAATCTGCAGGGAGAATGGGTTGGAGTTTCTGGCACACCCTGGCGCTCATGGGGCAACATTTTTCAAATTTGGAATTGTGCAAATGCCTTTCAAATGGCAAAGGAATTTTTGTTCTTTTTTGGTGTTGACTTATTTTATTGTAATTTATCTAAATCTGTACAGACCTCAAAGTAGATGTAAATCCTTGGTGCTTACGGGCCTTAAACCACTATGAAACCAACCCACATTTATAAATTAAATATAAATAAATCTGAAACAATTTAAATTCAGCGTTGACAGTTTCTTGCAGTGGGCGTGTTTTGCTGAAACAACTTTGTCTCTGACAACATGGAGGTTGTGTCACCACTGCTTTCAGAGTTAATGTGAGCATTTCCACTGCTGTTTGGTGGAGTCATATGATGAGGGTCAAAGTTCTGACACCAAGGGGCTATACTTAGAAACCCATCCTCAGACTCAGTCCTGAAACACTCCAGGCCATGAGGAGTGGATGTGCCCACAGGGTTTCAAAACTGTATAATGGAAACATTGCAGGCATAGCACTATGAGAATCCAAAGACTTCTTGACATTGAAGGCAAAGCTTTTTATATTGTGAGTTATCTTCTAGGGTATGGGATCCCATTGCTTTCATTGGAGTCTGTGCCCCAGTAAATGCTAAGAACCACAGGGCTATGCAGAACTTTGAAACTTTATGTCAAGATACACAAAGAAAAATATATTTATGGGACAAATATTTCTGATGACCTGGGGTAATCAACGGCTGTTGCTCTGGCCCCCTGAGGCTGGCTGTCCCGATGCCCCAAGGACCAATGGGGTCCATGCTTGGGCCCACTGTGCCCCATGCCTCACAGGCAGTTTTGGAAGAGGTGCTCCACATCCTTGCTGCTCAGAGTGGGGTCCCTGGACCAGTATGATTGACAGTACCTGGGAGCGTGTTGTCCACACATGGCATGGCCTCATTTTCCCAGGGTTTGACAGGTCAGCAATGCAAAACCTCCACCTCACTAGACCCTCTGAATCAGAATTTGCATTTAGAATATCTCTGGGTAATCCCTGAGTTCATTAAACGGGGAGACTACTGGGGCATGGGATTGGCCTGTACAGACAGTTCCCAAAAATGTGGTGCAAAGTCTTATTACAATAGCTAAGTGGGGTCTATTTGCACTTGGAGCTATGGGGCACTATGAACATTTAATTATAATCTATAGGATTTTAGACACTTTATGGTTGTGTTTTTCAAACTCATGTCATGGTAAGAATCACTCAAGGGCATTCATTAAAAATCCAAGATATCTGAGCCCTACTGAGAATCTGTGTGCAGAATTTCAAGAGAAGGTTAATTAAATCCCAGAATGGTCCAGTGACCTGCATAGGGTTATAGAGCTGGTTGGCAGATGGGTGAGTTTTGGGGGGCATGCATTTTCTCTTCTCTATTCTTCTTCTTGCTCACTCTTCTCTTTTTCTCTCTCTTTAGAGGATGTCCTTCATGGCACACAGAGGGGTCTCACACACACTGGACCCAGAAAGAGCTAGCTTTCATCCCAGCAACCTTACCATTTACCATGTGACTTTGGGCAAGTTAGGCTGAGCCTAGGTTTCAACACTTTTCAGTGAGATTTACTGCCTCACACCTCACAGGTAGTTATAAAGCTCAGAGGTACCCTGATGGCCAGTACCTGGAGACTGTGCCATCCTCTTCCGTGTCCCTCATGAGGTGTGAGGGCACCTCCATGCCTTACAGCTTCTGGGCCAGATTTCTTGGATGAGGGCGGATGTGCTTCAGCCACCAGATCTGGTGTCCGAATCCAGCGCACCTAACTTCTGAGTGACAGCGCCTATTTATCATAGTCCTTCAACACTACCGACTGTGAATCTAGAAGAGTTACGGAAATAAAAGAAAATAGGATAATTGTGTTAACCACAGGAGGGTTTGCTCCCTGGTGACCTCATCTAAGGGAGGCCTTGGCGTTGGGGCTCTGGATTCTTACTTTTGTATCAGGGCCAGGGGCGGCCAATGCAGCACTTTGTAAACAGTCCACATCGCCAGGCGAAGTGAACTCCATGCTGTGCTGCAGCAGCCCACGCCCTTTGGAGAGTACTTCACACACATCCTGTCTGTCCAGTTCTCATTGCTTGTTCAGGGCAGTTCAGTGCCCTCCTTCTGCAGAGACCTGGCTGCCTTGGGATGACGGTGGGTTCATTCAGGAGACAGATGTGCCAGTTATTTTGGGCCAGTCTCAGCTTTGCTGTGTGCCCATAATCTATCCAGCCATCCTTTCACCCAGCATGGCCCGGAAAGCCCTACCCACCAGGTTGGCCTGTATCAGGGGTGTCTGCAGCATGCTTTGACCTCCTGGGCGGGAGGTGTGGGAGAAAAGAGGAGACTATGACCTGCCAAGCCCTGCAGAAATGCAGCCATGCTGTGGGTTACTAGACATGCTGACCTGCACCCTGACTTTATGCACATTTGTCGAGGCCCCTGGAGTCAAAGGCATTTGACTTTCTGCCTCAAGTTCCACTCAAGATTGTGGTCTCAAGATTGTGGATACACAGATGAGTTCACACTCTGAAATCACAGATCGCTCATGTCACCTGCCTGCTGTGGAGTCCTTCAGACACAATGGTGACAGGTGTTTTGAGTCCCTTGCTAGGTCACAATTGTGAAATCATTTACCTGAAGAAAGGATAGAGGAAACACTTCTCCCTGGGCTTACTGTTGGCTGGCAGTGTCACCTGGCCTGGATTACAAACCATTGGTGGCTATTCTTTTGTACTGCATTATAGTACAAGAATAGGTTACAGCATCTTTTGAAGATGGGTACTTAGGAAACTTGTACCGCTCTGTGTTTTTAATTGTTAGAAATCAGTATTTGCTAAGTACCAAAATCATAAAACTCAGATAACCATTGAGGATATTCAGGAATCCACCTTTCTCTATGTTTGTGTCTCACACAATACCTACCCTTTTGAAACCTGACTTTCCTCTTTAATATTGAGAGGCTTGCTTTCCACATTGGTAATGGTCCAGGTGACATGATATTGAGATATTGAAGAATTATTTTTCCCTCCCTTTCTTGGTTCTCCAGCTGGAGTCTTGCAAATTACATTGAAAAGACACAGATTAACACGAGAAAAACAAAGAGAAGGTTATTAATATGTGCATTGCACATACATATGGGAAATTCAATGACGAATAAGGCTAAGGAGTGGTTAGAACTTGGGCTCATATAGCACCTTAACAAAAAAATCAATAATTGTACAGAAGAGGGATAAGACAAAAGAAAAACTTTCAGGCTTCTGAGGATGGCAAACTCGGGGAAGAAAAAACATTGAGGGAAACTGATGGAGTAAGGTTCGTCTGGGCAGGTCCATTTTGACACTGACTTTCCAGCTCCTTCATGGCACAAACCTGCCCCAGGATAGGGATCTATGACCATCTTCAATTCTCAGAAGTGTCTGCTTTTAGTCAGATAAGGGAAGCTCTGGGAAGGCTTCTTTCTGCATCTGCTGAATCTCAAATACCTTTAGCTCCAAATAATCTTTGTGTTCACATGGCAAGTTTGGGGTGGCATACTCTGAACCTCTTCAGTTTGCCATTCAAAACTTCAAGAAGTTTCATGTATCAAAAGAGAGATGCACATTAGAAGTTGTGAGAGAGCTGTAAAGGGGCAAACAGAGATTGGAACAAGCAGAAAAGAACAAACCTAAGCACATGGCCCTCTATTTATTGAATCAGCCTCTGAGTCTTGGGAATAAGTCAGTCCAGCTAAGCAGTTGTGTCTCATTTTGGGGGGTTACCCTGAATGCTCCATGGTACCTCCACGGAGATGCTGTATCAGGTAAAGCTGGTGGCACCGAGGGTTTGCAGCCCTAACAGCAAACATTTTCAGAGTGCATGTGTGCATCCTGAGAGCATGAACCTGGGCTGCGTCCCCAGTGGGGGCTCAGGAGCAACACCTCAGGTCTTTGGAATGAAGGCATGATGTCACTCAACCATGCTGTCATTGCAGCAATGTTTTACTACTGGTGTTAAATGTTATTCATTCTTGATACCAGAAAAGCGCATGGTGCTTCAAAGCAACCCATGAATGAACCTCTTATGTGTTCCCGCTTACCTCACCGTCCCTTCTCCAAACAGTTGTTGCAAGGCAGGACTACTTAGGAAATGCCAGGGAAAGATAACGGGCTTTTCAGGACAGAGGCCCCAGGGCCCAGAGCTATTTATCTCTGGATGTGTGGGGCTCTGTTTTTGTACACATTTTTAGGTTGGTGAGTTTTGTTTTCCTAAATTTCTTGACTGCACTGGCACAAGGTTTGTAGGCCAGGAAATGGCACAGAGCTGAGAAGAATAAACACTGTCCCTATTCCTGCTCTCCCTCCACCCACCATAACCCCACAGCGGGAGACTGTGGAAATGTTTTCCCAATGCTCTCTTAGGAGGAAAATGTAAACACAGAAAGAAAATACAAAAAGCTTTTCTTCCACCCAAACACCACCTCCTAAGTGGCCTCCTAAAGCACAAGGCAGGATGTTAGCGCCACACGAGGCCTCACTTTACCAGCCTTTGTGGGGTGCCATCTCCCCATTCCCAGACACTTCTGTCCATCCCAGACCCCTTCTGACTCCTAGAGCGTCAGGCCCTTCTGCTCTCCTCAGGCTCCAACCCGTCCTTCCTAATGAATGCTTCCCCAGCTCTGAAAGGATTTCCTTTGCTGAAACAGGCTCCCCTAACTTGTTTTCACATACACTACTTTCTTAAAAGGCTTCTGCCCCATCCTCTTATAAATACTTTGGAATGTATTTTGAGCAAAACTGATTTTAAACACAATTGCACAGTGGCCTCCTCTGGGCTGTTTTGCTTCTCATTTACAGTATGGCCAGCCTTTCTCCCTGCTGTGTCCTGGTGCCCACAACAGTGCCCTGCACAGCATATGTGCCTGTAGCTATATTCGAAGGAGTGGACATGTAGACAGAGCCACTGGCCTAAGGTCACTGGGCTGGTGGATGACTGGAGGTGAGGTTGCAGTGCTGTATTTTTCAGGCCAATGTCTCTGCTTTTCTGTGCAACATACCTGCCTGCTGGGTGTCCAGGGCTGTGCTGGGCCATCCTCACCTTTCTTTAAAGTAGAAAGACTTCTTTTAGTTCAGGTAGGTTTCAAGGCCAAAGTTGCTAAGAAAGCCACAGTCTAAGCTCGGTGAGTTTCTAGCAAGAGACTTGCTGCGGCTGATCATGTGTAACACGTTCCCTTTGACTGAAAAGAAGCTGTCGAGGTTAGATCAATGGTCTCGAGTGACCTACCACTGGCTTGTACACTGGGTCCCTCCATGGAACACAAGTGCATGACATCAAGGGATAGGAAGCTTCCTGCTGGGCCACTCCTGCTATCAGAATATTACAGAGAAACCAATTATAGCTAACAAACCTCTAGAAAATGTGCTTGGCTTAATATGATTGGAAGCACATCATACACCTATTTGGAGGCCTGGCTTTGAAGTGAGCCTGCCACTTTAAACCTCCCTAATGACAATGCAGGCCCCATCCCATCCCATCCCATCCCGTCCTATCTGCAGACCATGGGCAACTGGCAGTGATCTCCTGGGCTCACTTGCTGCCTGGGAGTTGGGGAGGCTGCTGTTGACTGTTCCCAGAGGAAGCTGCCCCGACTCAGAGACATCTCTGGACATCAAGAGGGCCAGTCTGTGTTTGAGCAGGATTCATCCCACTGTTACGGAGTGAGAGCTGCCCTGAAGAGGGCAAAGGCTGGAGTCTCTGGGTAAGAATTGCTTCCTCAAATATGAGAGACTGGACTCTAGAAGCAGGAGGATTAACAAAGAGGATGTGGGCCCTAGCCTCAGCCCCTTCCTCAGGGTATGGCCATTGGTGGTTCAGCTGGAGCCTCACTTCACCTGTTTTCCACAGAGATGCTGAGGCGAATTCATCCAGGCACTGTGACAGCTGATCATTCCAACCCTGGCCCTCCAGGTGTTGGCCACCACGTTCCATCTGCACCACTACCTTGAAGGCTGAAAGCCAGGCCTATTGTAATCACTGTGCTGGGGTTTCAGCAGGCTGCCTGTGGAATGAGTTCTTTCCAGAAATGATGGCCACACTAGCAACCTCAGACTGGGCAGCAATCAACCCAGAGAGAAACCCTGTAAATGCAGGTGCGTAATAAAGAAAATACACACCCAGCCAAACGCCCACCCAGGAAGCTTAGGCAGTGGGAGGTGGAGTTTCATTGTGTAAACTAAGCCCAGGGAAGATACTGCACTTTAGAAAAAAAAGCATCTGTGATTTCACCCACAGGAACAAAGGGCATCAGGGTAGGAACCACAGGATGTCTCCAGGAAACTGGTCCAAGTGTGGGGTGTGCACTAACTGGGGTCAAAGACTCAGAAAAGCAGAATTCATGTCCTGGCTTTCTCACTCCCAGGCTTGGTGCACTTGATGAATCATTTAGCATCTTAAAAGGCAGGAGTGGACTACCAGCCCTGCGTCCCACCGGCCCTTCCTCCCACTGGATCTTCCTTTCACTAGTTCTTATTCCAACTTATCCTTCCACCTGCCCTGCCTCCTGCACGCTCTGCCTTCCACCCGCCCTTCCTCCCACCCATCCTACCTCCCACCTTCTCTGTCTCCTACCTCCCAACCCCCTTCCTCCCATCCACTCTTCCTACTACCTGGCTCATAGGTAGGGATGTGACAAGAAAGAGGTGATGCCTGTGAGGCTCCTTCTAGAGCTGACATGTCATGCAGGCTGCAGCAGTGTTTGGCTGTTGAGCAGCCACTGTTTGCCTTCCCACGGCTCCTGACCCACTCTGGAGCAGCTGGGCGGCCCAGTTGGCCAGTTTTCTCACCCTGAGTCTAGGTTTCCTGCCCAAGACTTTCCTGTACCACAGCCTACAAGAGCACTAAGCCAACAGAGTGGTGGATACACGCTTGGCTTGGCTTCCCATCCTTGGGGCAGACGTCTACAGCCTTGTCTGCTCACTGGATGACACTTCTCTTTCCCTATCTCGCTTTCTTTCCCAAATGCCTCACTTGTGCCTCCCAGATTACCTCCTGGATAGATTCCTTGCAATCAAGTCCCTGTCTTGAAGTCTGCTTTTTGAGGAAATCAAATAAAAATCTTATTATAATACAGAAATTCAAACTAGCCTAAGGACAAGTAGGCAAGTGCACAACCACTGCTCTTGAGGGCTGCAGCCAGTAGCATGGGCCTCCCATGCTAGCTGGCCCGGCACAAAAAACCTCAGACCCAGCCAGAACTACTGCATCAAAATCTGCACATTAGCAAGTTCCTCAGGCGTGGGTGTGCTTTAGAGTTTGGGGCATACTACTCCCCACCAAACAGCAGAGCAGGAGAAGCTTGGGGTTTGGCCTCGCTCCTTCTGGGTTCAGGCCTCCTCAGGTGTGGCCTTGGGCAAATGAACTCAGTTCTTGGCATTGCAGGGGCCTAATAGTACCAGCTCCTGCATGGTTACTGTTAGAAATAAAGAAAAATAGGCTAGGCGCGGTGGGTCACTCCCGTAAGCACTTTAGGAGGCTGAGATGGGTGGATCACGTGAGGTCAGGAGATTGAGACCAGCCTGGCTAACATGATGGAACCCTGTCTTTACCTAAAACGTACAAAAATAGCTGGGTGTGATGGTGTGCACTTGTAATCCCAGCTACTCAGGAGGCTGAGGAAGGAGTATCACTTGAATCTGGGTGGCAGAGGTTGCAGTGAGCTGAGATTTCACCACTGCCCTCCAGCCTGGGTAACAGGCTGTCTCAAAAGAAAATGAAAAAATAAATAAATTGAATACTGTCTTTCTGTGCTTTGTAAGCAGGAAAACCCTGCACACTTCTTTTTTGCCCGGTATGTGCTTAGAGTTGAAGTTTCACCATGAAGGCATCCACGGCTCTGGTCAGCCAGTTGTGCTGTTGCCCCAGTCAGGGCGAGAAAGAAAGAAACCCAAATCTTCCAGCTGCTTTCAGGGCAGCATCACCCTCTGATATCAGCTGTATCAGCAACCTGAAGGGTGTGCTGAACACAGACAGCTGCACCCCACCCCATAGTGCCTGACTCAGAGGGTCAGGAGTGGTGCTGAGAATTCATGTGTTTAACAGCTTCCTAGGGGATCTCCATGCTGCTGGTTAGCAGTACCACTTTGAAGTTTTGCCTCCTTGGCAGAGTTCTGTGCTGTGCACACCTCACAGATGTGGATGCTTTCAGGCAGGGACACTGTTTGGTGTGGACATCACAGGCATGGGTGCTCACAGCTGTGGACACCCACAGGCGAAGATATTCTTAAGTTTAGACTTTGCAGTTGTGGACACTCACAAGGACAGGCCATTAGCAACGAGACTTCTCCAGTTCAAGGGCAAATGCTTATATCTTGGCCTCACAAGCTTGCTGCCCATTTCTTCTTGGTACTTTGAAATCTAGAGAAATTTATAAAGTTCAACTGGCTCTTCAGTTTAGTCCTTAGCTGCCTTTTTAAATCCGAAATTGGGAACCTGGACTAAGAGCACTGTTCTTGTGGAAGCGTGTTTACACGTGGCCAAAGCCCACAGGGAACCCAAATGGTAGTACATATGTAGACAGGCACCAGAGCTGCGGAAAGGAAGGGTCAGCTCAGCAGGAGGGGGTTTCTCACCCCAGGGTGGGAAGTTGAGGCTGTGCAAGCTCTCTGGGGACGCCACGGTTCTATGACAGCCCTGATAGGCCTCAGACCTCTAACCTGGATACCTGGCTCAGCAGTCACCTGTGGGGCCACTTTCTCAGCTCCTGCTCTGTCACCCACACGGGCTGGCCAGCACCTTGTCCACTCAATGCACTTGCCAGATACCCAGTGGCAGGCCATGGTCCCTTGGACCTCCTGAGAGCATATGCCCTGTTTCAGCCAGAGAAAGCCTGAATAAATGAGGCTATGGATGGGCACTGTGGGAGCCTTAGGGGCAGGGACTGAAGACTGGGCAGCATGAGCCTCAGGATCTGTCGTTCCCATCACAGCTTTTGAAACCATCTAAGTCGTCTTGTACACTGTACACATCGGAACAGTTAACCCTAGTGTTAGGGGCTGAATTAGGTCCTCCCAATTTCATATGTTGGAACCCCAATATCTCAGAGTGTGACTGTATTTGGAGACAGGTCCTTTAAAGAGGTGATTACATTAAAATGGGATCATGCAGGAGGGTATTAATCCAATACAACAGGTGTTCTCACTTGAGGCCAGGAGTTCGAGACCAGCCTGGCCAACATGGTGAAATCCCATCTCTACTAAAAATACAAAAATTAGCCAGGCATGGTGGTAGGCACCTGCAGTCTCAGCTGCTCAGGAGGCTGAGGCAGGAAAATCACTTGAACCCGGGAGGCAGAGGTTGCGTTGAGTCAAGATTATGCCACTGCACTCCAGCCTGGGTGACAACAAGACTCTGTCTCAAAAAAAAAAAAAAAAAAAAAAAGAGAAAGAGAAGATTACGACACAGAGGGGAGAAAATATGCAGACACAGGGAGAAGATAGACAAGTTCATACCAAGAACAGAGGCTTAAGAAGAAACCAACCCTGCCAGCACCTTGACCTCAGAATTTCAGGCTCCAGCACAGTGAGAGAAGAACTTCTGTTGTTTAAGCCACCCAGTACATAGTATTTTGTTATGGTGATCGGAGTTGACTAATGCACCTGTCTTTAGACTCTCAGAAGCAGGAAACTCATTTAAAACTCTTGTATTTCTCGCAGGAAATAGCTCAGTACTGGTTTATGATTTGGCCTCAATAAGCATGTGTGGCTGACAATTGGGGTGACAGGGATTCATTCTTAGCATGTCTGATTAATGTCCTTGTATCAATGTAATACAAATAAGGCAAAGGCAGGCTAGCATAAACTAAGAGGTTTAGTCTGTGTCCTGGCTGTGTCCCAGCTATGTCCAGACCTGCTGCCTTCAGTTCACGAGGCTGCCTAAATAAGCTTATATCTGTGGGCCTGGAATGTCTCATAAAATGAAGGTAATGAAGGCAGTTTTTAAATAAAGTTGTTGTGAAAATTTGCATGAGATCATTTAAATAAAGAAATTAGCACAGTGCCTGGCATGGAATAGAGATGCAATTCGAGTTGGCTGTTATATAGATTTTTAAAAATAATAATTACAATAATAATGGAAAAAGAACATTCATTTAAAACATTTGCCTTGGCACACTGCAGAATTAAATTTGGGCTTAGAAAGAAAAATTTAGTTACAAAGAGGCTTTAAAATTTGTTTGGAACATTTGCCTGCAGAAGTCATGTGTTGGCAACGACCTACCTCTATCTTTTTCTCCTCAGTCCTACAAAGAGATTTTTGCTTCTTGTTCAAAAATGAGAAATGTGTAAAACAATCACTGAAAATTAGAAGACATTAAAAAGCCACTTGAAGCTTCATGAACCTAAAGTTGCAATATTTGTATATATTTCTTGCCTGTCTTTCAAAATGTATAGTACAAATACTATTTATTTTTATCAACTTTACCCATGCACATTGTGTAAAAAGTCGAGTCTCTCTGCAAGATGTGCCCTTACCCCTGCAGGGGCAGCTCTCCCTTTTCTTGCCTATATCCTATTTTTTTGCTCCCGAGTAGCAGTAACCCCCTTATCTCCAACTCATTCTTCATATAAAGTTCATCTTCATATCTCAAAATCACACATTTATATTTCTACATCTTGATTTTTCAGTCTTAGACACTGTTTATTAACTTTCATTCTAAAAATGGGGATTAACTCTGCTGCCTTATCAGAACAGCAGTAGTGACAGGTGGGAGCTGACACGCAACTCAGCAGACACAACCAGCTTTAACCCTGAGCCAGGCTGGCTTCTCTCTGTCTCAGGATGCGGGATAGAGAAGGCAGCATGCCCCGCATCTCCATCCATCTGGAGCCCAGCAGCCCTCACATTCATGTGGGATGTGCACAGCCGTCACAGAGGACAGCCACGGTGAGTGGAGTCGCCTGGACACAGAGAGGCCACAGACTGGTTTCCCCTCAATCTTTTACATTTTTCTGGTTACACAGGCCCAAGGCCAGTAGGCCAGTTCAAAGCCTCCCCACTTCAGGGAAGCCCTAGAGATCAGGGTTTCCAGAGCAAACCAAGTGGACAGCCCCTTCCTCATGGATCTTACCACTGTCATCTCGAAGGAAACCACTGTGTGAAGACAGACTCTTAGGTCTTTTCTCAGGCAGACCTTGATCAGCCCAGCCCCAGGCCTTGATCAGCCCAGATATTAACCTTTTATGTATACACACACTCTTATTCTCCTTGCCTCCAGCATACACACACACACATGCATGCACACCCACACATACACACACAGGCATGCATGGCTGCACTTCCATCCTCTCTTCTTTTCAGCACAGTCACACTGCAGGTTTTGTGAAGTCCCCCTATTTGGCATTTTTATTTTTTGGTGATTGACAGCTGAGCCTGGTAGTGTACTATGATTGCTCTTCCTGCTTACATGACTTTTTGTTTTTCCTGGGGTTCATAATTGTGTTTTTGTACTTTTCAAATACAAATCACTAATTTATTCTCAAACTCTCCTCCAATTACTTAAGACATCCACACCGGATACTCTTCATTTCTTTTTCTTGACGAAGTCTCTCCTGGAGCTCCCGACTCCTCCAGTCTGGACTGAAGTCTACATCTGGTGCATCACTGCCATCCTGGCATTTTCACCTGGAGTTCCTCCAGAGAGTCTCCTCTCCTCCTGTGCTAGATTTTCTGCTACTTGGATTCTGTCTCACCATATTCTTTGATTCATTCTCTTAATTTGATGGAGTACAAACTCCAGTAGCTTCTTCAGAGAGAGAAGTGAAGGAACATTTCTGAGATCTCACATATTTGAAAATGTCTACAGTCTACTTTCCTACTTAATTGATTGGCTGATGCTATGATCTGAATGTTGTTTGTCCCCCTAAAATTCTTATGTTGGAACCAAATCCCCAATGCAGTAGTATTAAGAGGTGCAGTCTTTGGGGGGTGATGAGGTCATGAGGGCTCAACCCTCATAAATGGGATTAGTACCCCAGGGAGCTTATCCGTCCCTTCCACCATGTGCATACACAGGGAAGGGTTGGCTGTGTATGAAGCAAAGACTGAGCACTCATCAGACACTGAATCTGCTAACACCTTGGTCTTGGACTTTCCAGCCTCCAGAACTCGTAGAAATAAATTTCTGTTGTTTATAAATTACCCAATCTAAGGCATTATGTTATAGTAGCCTGAATGGAGTAAGACAGCCAGGTATAGAATTCTAGGTTGCAAATTACTTACTTTCACAATTGAGAAAGTTTTTGTTTGTTTGTTTGTTTGTTTTAAGATGGAGTCCCACTCTATCACCCAGGCTGGAGTGCAGTAGGGCGATCTCAGCTCACTGCAGTCCAGCCTGTGCAGTGGGCTGGGGAGCCTCTGCCTCCCCAGTTCAAGCTAGTCTCATGCCTCAGCCTTCTGAGTAACTGGGATTACAGGAACCTGCCACCATGCCCAGCTAAGAGAAAGTTTTGATTTATGTCTTGTAGCTTCCAGTGTGGCTGTGGAGAAGTCAGATGGCATGCGACCCTTGGTCTTTGGTATAAGCTTTTATGGTTTTGCTCTAGAATGCATAGAGATTTTTGATCTTAGTCTATTTTCTTCCAATGTGCTGGGCTCTGGAAGGGCTCCTTCACCCTGGAAATTTTTGTCCTGCAGTCATCTTTAGCCAGATTAGCAGGATATATTCCACAATGGTGTGGCTTATGGTGCAGCTGGTTGGTTCCCCTGGTCTTGGCAGACAGAGTTTTCCCCTTCCCAGCTATGACTGCCTTGGAACCTAGAGGAAGTTGAGTCACTTCCTGATACAAATCACAAACTGTGAAAAATGTTATGCTTGCAACTGAATTTTCCACATATCTGAAGTAATGATGGCTTAACAGGAGCTTTCAAAACACCCAGGCTTCATTGACACTAAACTGTAGAGCTTATAAAGTAATATCCAACCCATTGTCAGCTACTGAAAGATGAATGGGCCATTCAGGCTTCCGCTCTGGACTCGCCCAGGTTAATTCCCTCTTGCTCAGCCTAAGTGGCTTAGGAGTGAGCAGGGGGTTATTGGAAATAGGAGGCTGACTATAAAAAAATCCTAGCAATATTGCATTCTGGGTTTATCAGTCATCAGGCACCAAGTTTTCTCACCAACAACATTTGCATAAGTTCAGGCCAGCCTCTAATCAATGATACAGTCCTTTCTCCTCTAAAGAAAGCCTTTTGAGTGTTTAATGGCATGATGATGGCTGCTGTTGATAAAGCTCACTCTGCGAGGTATGGCATCGGGCTTTATAAATGCTGCTTTTATGCCTCTGCACTGCGATGCCAGGCAGGGGTGATTATCCTCTCATGACTATGAACGAGCTGTGATTGGAACACTGTAGCACACTGGCCCAGGGCAGCAGAGACCAGATTCACATCTAGGTATTTTTGCTTCAATTCCCCAGCTACTGGGTCACACTTCTCTTGATCCTCAGGTGGAAACATATATATGCTGAATATGAAACATATATATATATTCAGGAGAAAAGGGACAACAGCCTGTGAGGTGACCCTGTGGGGTGAGCATGAAGGTAGGGCCCTTCTGGGATGGATAAAAACCGCTTCTTAGGTAGCACAGGATTATTGAAGGCCCTGAGCCTGGAGCAGAGCCTGGGATCTGACATTAGCTGTGCCTCCTTGGGAAAGAGCTCTGCACCTAACATTTTTCATTTGTAGACTGGAAATGAAAATGCTGGCCTATTTGTGGTCACAGTGCTCTGTGAGGGCTCAGATGAGTAAGGTGTCTGCTAAGCAGCTGTAGAAACCTGGAAGCCCTGAGTGATTTTTTTTCACCTGCAACTCCCAACTTCTTCAGTATCCTGGATGTGGAGCTGAGGAATCGCTGCCCAAACAGACAGGTCTGCGCGCTTAAGTAGCTCAGTGGGTTTCTGCTCACATAGCACTTTTACTGTGGGAGAGAAAAGTGGCCAGCTTCTCTTTGGCCTGGCACTGGGACACTTGCCTTGAGGTGGGGGTGCGTCTCTTGGAACCCGGTGTGGAAGCGGAGCCTCTTCCTCCTGGGTGGGCGTGGAGCCCCTTAGGCTCCAGCCAGGATGGAGGGCAGGATCTGGAGGAAGTGGGAGGGGCTGGGCTTATCTGCTCCCCAGGGAGTCATCTGTCTCTCTGTCTATTGTGTGTGTGCTCCCGGGGTCAGACACGCCTTCCAGGGTCTTATCAATGATGAGTGACACTGCAGGGCTGGCCGCTGCTGGGGAAGGTGAGCTATTGGAAAGAACAGGTGGGAAGGTGGGAATAAGCCTTCCAGGACTGAACTGCCAAATTACGTTTCCTGAGCTGTTCTTGTTATTAAGGGCAAATGCAAAACGACGTGCATGAGAACGTGTGCTCCCGGGTGTTTTTATACATCATCCTTCCTTTTTCTAACCCTAGATAGGATGATCAGATCCACCATGCATGCATGGAACACTTAAAATGCTCACCACTTCCTAACATCATAAATGACAGCCTCTATTTTAAGATGCAGAAACTGAGGTCTAGAGGGATTAGAGAAATTGGACACAGTTAAATAGTTACTAAGTGGCAGGACTTGGGTCAGAACCTAGGGTCTTTGTTGTTTAGTGTTGTGCTGGGGCACCTGGCCTCCTCCTGCTAAGAACAGCCTGCTTATACATCACCTGTGATACTTATATATGCCGTACTGGGTTGAAGAGCACCTCCCCACTCCCCACAAAAATCTGTGTGCACACAGAACCTCAAAATGACATCCTCTTAGTGTGTTGCAGATATAATTGTTTACATTAAGATGAGGTCATGCTGGAGTAGTACGGGCACTTAATCCATTATGATTCGTGTCCTTATAGGAAGAAGAGAAGAATCACAGAGACAGAGTCACGCAGGGAAGAACGTCAAGGTGGAGTCTGAGATTGGAGCGATGCAGCCACAGCCATGGAAGGCCTGGAGCCACCAGGAGCTGGAAGAGGTGGGAAGGATCCTGCCCTGGAGACTTTTAGGAGACCGGCCCTTCTGAAACCTTGCCTTTGGACTTCTGGCCTGGGAGAGAACACGTTTCTGTTGCTTTAAGCCACCCAAATGTGAAGTGATTTGTTACCATAGCCCAGGAAGTGAACATACATGCTGAGCATTGTTTGGATTCAGCCTGTGAGCCACCAGGCTTGCTGGGCTCCATCAAACACAGAATTCCCTTCCTCACAACTGAAGCCCTGCATCAGCTGCTCTGGCCCAGCCTGGAGTTTGTGTTAGGAGTTGTGGGGAATCCCTCCTGCCTTGCCTGCTGGGCTACAGGGTTGTAGATGAGTCCCACCTAAGTGCTCCTGCCTCTCCTCCATGGAGGGAAGGAAGCCTGCTGGCCCGGGACTATCATAGGCACAGAGTCCATCCCAGGGTGCTCCTGCATGCACCAGTGAAGTCAGCAAGCCTTGCAGATGCAGGGCCCTGGAGACCCACACCAAGCAGCTCTCCCCGCAGGGCGGCCCCAGGCCACACCCTCTGGGAGAGAGGGACAGGAGAGCTTCATCTGGAGGCTGTGCCTGCGACATCTGGTGGAGTCTCACACAACCCATCCCAGGCTGGGCTTGACCCAGGTCACCAGCAGCCATGATTTAAAGTCTGAGGGCAACCAGCTGCAAAGAAGGGGTTACCACTGGCCTGGAAAGCCAGCTGGAGAACCCAGTTTAGTTCTGAGCAAACATTCCCTAACACAGTCCAATCTGGCTCCTCCAATATCTCTTCATGATTGTGGTTTTGGGGAGAAAAGCAGAGAAGTTTAGTGTCTTCTCATCGCAGACCGGCCAACACTGGGCATGTTCTCGGGCATCACTGGGTACAGGAGTTAGCCGCCCGCTCCTCCTTTGTAAAGATACCACTTTCCCTCTTCATACGCTGTTCTTTGGAAGTTACTCACTAAGTCTGGCTCCCCTAAAGCGGGAGATGGGAATTAAGCTCCCCCTCCTGGAGGGGGAAATGTCCACATGTGTTATTTTGTGCCCCCTGTTTTAAATTGTGCCATCCCCAACTCCCATCTTGGTTCCCACTTGCAGATGTCATGCTCAGCACTTAGCATCCATGGACAGGCAGCATGTGTGTGGGTTTTTCCCCTGTCTCTCCCCACCAGGGCATCAGCTCCAGCAGGGATGGGGGTGGGATGGGCTGGGGGAGAGCTCAGAGGAGGGAGGGAGAGGCGCTTACTGAAGTCTGTCTTTGCCAACTGTCAGATGTGAAGCACCATGTGAAATCTGTGAAGTATTAATAATCCTGAGCCCCTCCTGAAAAATTGGGATGAGAAGAACTATCTTTTAGGGATATTGTGAGAGATTAATGAGAATGCAAATAAAGTGCTTTGAACTAACCAGATTCTGATCTTTTTAAAAAAACTTTCCTTTTGTTTGTTTAGGGCAAAGCTGCTCTAGCATTATTTCTCAGAATATGAATCCTCTGAAAGAAATTGTTTCCCTCCCTTCCTTCCTTCCTTCCTTCCTTCCTTCCTTCCTTCCTTCCTTCCTTCCTTCCTTCCTTCCTTCCTCCCTCCCTCCCTCCTTCCCTCCCTCCCTCCTTCCTTTCTTCCTTCCTCCCTCCCTCCCTCCCTTCCTTCGTCTCCTTTATCCTTCCATCGTCTCCTTTATCCTTCCATCTCTGCCTCCCTCCTGCCTTCCAGCCACCTCCATGCTGGGGCCAGGTCAGTGAGTACATCAAAGCCCTTGCCTTTGTGCATTCTTCATCCTGGTGACCTGCTCTATGATCCTCGCTTCTATTTTAGCTTTCTGTGCTTGCCCACATGAAATTCAAGTTACTTTCTTGCTGTTTGGTTGTTTGCAGACACTCTCCTTCATGGGGTTCTGCAGCACCCCAGAGGTAGACCCCAAAGCCACTGAAGACTATGCAAAGAGAAAGCTGCTTCAGGAGGCAGCCTGGGTACAGGAAAGATGCCCTGCTGAGGCTGGACAGCCTCCACATGGCGTGGGAGGGGGTGGCTCACTGCTTTTTCCAGAGTGGCCTTCTTTCCCTTTATTGTGGAATAATGAAGCCACGGAGTCTCAAAGCTGAAAGATGCTGTTAAGCTCTTCCAGCATCCAGGGTATGTGGGGCGGTGGTGTTCAGGCCCATCCAGGGGTTGCTGGAGCCCGCTCCAACCTGAGAGCCAATTGTTAAACTGTCAGGATTCTCTGTAGCCAGCTTTTACACGCAGCCCTTATGAAAAGGTGAATTATGTACACTTACAATGAAATAAATAATATTAAAACAAAGGGAATGTTTACACAAAACTCATCACTTTCTATTTTATGATTATTCATGATCTATGCCATTAAGGTTAATTTCATCTGCTGTGTCTATGTGGTGAGGATACTCTGTAACGGTGGCTTCTGCATATCCCTTCCCCAGTTCACATTTGTATGACATCATACTGGCAGCCTGAGTGGGCACGCTCTCTCTACGGGAGAATTTCTGTGTTTTCCGGAGAGTCTGTGGTTCAACATTTACCAATACCACTGCATCCATCTCCAAACTATGCATCAGAATTTCTGTGACTGGGCCTGGACTTTTGTACTTTCTCAGGCGATATTGATGTAGCAGCCAGGCAAAGTCTTCAGAGTGGGTTTGGAAAACGCTGACCACCCACTCCTGCAGAGCCGGGGAGATGTTGGTCAAAAGGTACAAACCTTCAGTTACATGTTCTGGGGACCTAATGCACAGCGTGGTGACTGTGCTAATAATACTGTATTGTTGACTTGAAATTTGATAAGACAGCAGATCTTTAAGTGTCTTCACTGCCTCATCCCCCCAACACGATGGTAATCATGGGCAGTGATAGATGTGTTAATTAATTTGATTGTGGTAATCAGTATACCTGTATATATCTACATTAAATCATCACATTGCACATTGAATAGATGCAATTTTTGTCAATAAAATCTTTTAAAATAAAAAAAAGGGTTCTAGCGCTGCATGAGTGGATGGGCTGGCCAGTGTCTTCCTATGGTTGCTGAGCAGTAGTGAGTTCCATGTCACTGGAGCTATCCAAACCCTCACTGGTCATCAGTTAGCAGGAATCCCAGCTGTTTGTCCTGTCTTTTCAGTTTGTTGCAAACAATATGGTACAGATTCTGTCAGCCAACTTATTACCTTTTATTCCTCGTTATAGGCCAACTGCCTCATCTAAACACCCATTCAAGTGTTTTAAGGGATGAAACCTTTAAGTGGCCACCTTTCTTGAGACATTCAGAATCAGACAGAATTAGGACATTTTCAGACATGTATTTATTGTGCAAAGCAATGCTTTTCTGCCAAAAGAAGCCTCTATTTTTGCAGAGAACAAGATTTAGTAAGAATCAACCGGCCGGGCGCGGTGGCTCAAGCCTGTAATCCCAGCACTTTGGGAGGCCGAGGTGGGCGGATCACGAGGTCAGGAGATCGAGACCATCCTGGCTAACACGGTGAAACCCCGTCTCTACTAAAAATACAAAAAGAAATTAGCCGGGCGTGGTGGCGGGCGCCTGTAGTCCCAGCTACTCCGGAGGCTGAGGCAGGAGAATGGCGTGAACCCGGGAGGCGGAGCTTGCAGTGAGCCGAGATTGCGCCACTGCACTCCAGTCTGGGCGACAGAGCGAGACTCCGTCTCAAAAAAAAAAAAAAAAAAAAAAAAAAAAAAAAAAAAGAATCAACCATCAAAATTCTTCCCAGCTGACTACCAATTCAGGATGAAATCTTAAATGAACAATTCCTTAATAAGATCTTTATCATCCCAGATTATGTGTTCCATTGCTCTTGTTTTTTTAAAAAACTTTTTTAGAGTTTACTTTTTTTTGTTTGAGACAGGGTCTCACCCTGTTGCCCAGGCTGGAGTGCAGTGGCACAATCTCTGCTCACCGCTACCTCCATCTCCAGGGCTCAGGTGATCTTCCATCTCAGCCTCTCGAGTAGCTGGGACCACAGGCACTCGCCACCACACCTGGCTAATTTATGTGTGTGTGTGTGTGTGTGTGTGTGTGTGTGTGTGTGTGTATATATATATATATATATTTTTTTTTTTTTTTGGTAGGGATGAGGTTTTGCTATGTTGCCCAGGCTGGTCTTGAACTCTTGGGCTCAAGTGATCCACCTGCCTTGGCCTCCCAAAGTACTAGGATTACAGGTGTGAGCCACCGCCCCCATCCTTGCTCCTGCTTTAATTCCTTTGAACACACCTTCCTGGTCTTGGCAGGACATCGTAGTTGACTCTTTTGCCTCCCCGTGGGTTCATCTTCACTAGGGCCTCTCATCTCATTCCCTTGTTGGGGTCATACACCCCATGATCTTGTTCTCTACAGCCACCTCCACCAATCATGCCCACATGGACCCACTCTCCGCTGGCTCCTTTTCCCCAGAGCTCTTGTGCTTTATGTCCCATCCTTAGAAATGCCCGTACGAAGGGCGTGATTCCAAAACCCAAAGGAACTGCAGAATCTTTCCCTGTCAGGGCCAAGAGGATAGAACCTTTGGAACTTTACCATGTTGACTGGAAAGTCCTTGAGTTACTAGGACATGAAATGTGGGTACAGCCACCATGGAGAGGGTAAGCCAGTGCTTGCTGTGTGGCTAAAAGTGTGTGTAGAAATGGTACGCTGCTTAGAATTGATGTCCACACTCTTCCTTTTGCTCAATGTGCCTTTCTTCCTCTTCTTGCAAGTTAACAACCGAGAAGAATTTGTTCAGCATTTGAAAATACTTTTGAGCACGTACTACACACTAAAGATTGCTCTGGGCACTGGGGACTCACCACAAAACACACCAGTATCAATCCCCAGCTCTGCAGCTCGTACAGTGATTCTCTTTTGAGTCGACACCTGCGGGAGGTAGTGGTTAGGGGAAAAACTGTTTCCGACATCATCAGAATCTGTAACATCCCTAACTTATATGTCCCTTCTATTGTGAGAGTTGTCAGTGTTTGAGGATTGGGTCCAAAGCAGGCTGCCTTCAGGACTTTTTTGGCAGTTTCTATAGAGGCTGAGGCGTCGCAGGTAGCTGGGCTTGGGTATAAATCCTTGACTTGCTCAAGTTGAGTTACTTAACTTCACAAAGACATGATTTCCCCAGAGTGGTGATGCTTCCTGGAGTGGTTTGGGATTTTAATAATAAAAAGAATGCAACCAGATGATCATGCAGGTGTGACTCGCTGTGGGCACTAAACGCATGATGGACCCACAGAGGGCAGACAGCTTCCCAGGGGGCTGGTGCCTCCTAGTTCCTGAGGCTGGAAGCCTGACAGAGCCAGGGCTAGGGGTTTTAGGCCAAGCTGGGAATTTGGCAGAGGCCAGAAGCAAGCTCCTAATGGTGGAAGTTTAGGCACAGTCATTTGCTCAGGGCTCATTTTAAGACAGAACAGACTTTGGCTTCATCAAAGTCAACTGCAAGGCCTTGGGACAAGTTCAGAGTAACAGCCTACAGGGCTTTGATAAGATTTCAAAGCAAACCTATTAGGCACACAGAAAGCAAGTAGCAGAGGCTGTCCTGGTTGGGTGGTGAGAAGGTCCTCTCTAAAGGTGGTGGGAGCACAGATAGATGGAACTCTTCCGGATCCCAAGTGGGGAGTATCTATGGTCATACGCAATACAGATCATCATATAGGCTGACCCAATAAATCTCCTTCTAAGAATCTATTATAAGAAATAACAGGCCAGATGTGGTGGCTCACACGTGTAATCCCAGCAGTTGGGAGTCGGAGGTGGGGATGAAAACTCAACAAATGGAAATGACTTTCAAGAAAACAGAGCACATGCAATGCAATTTTAGCACATGCATAAATACTACAAGTAATAACTTAGTATATGGTGAGTGTAGCCTTTCAAATACATGGGAAATTTTGTTATGTTCAAAAATGATACTTGGATTCAATTGTGATACTTGGATATACTTTTAGGAAAAAAAAATAGATCCCTCTTTTCTGTCATTAATGTTCTTGGAAGTTCTTTATAAGAAATAAATAAATATAAAAACTAAAACTGTAGTTTATATGTGTATGACATTTGTGAAACTTTTTTTTCCTTAAAAACCTTTGTCTTCCACTTCCTCGCTGAATACAACATAATTTACTATGGAATATGTATTCCTATTGCAATGCTTTCTTCCCAAGTAAGTATCTTTTCTTTTAGAAAATCTCTTTTTTTATTTAGCCTCTGTTTATTATTTAGGTGGACACATTTTTTAAAAACTCACAAAACTTATTAAGGAAAAGTGAAGGTTCTGATTACATAAAAACATTTTAAAAATTATCTGTGACAAAGGTACTATAAACAAAATTAAAAGACATTTTAAAAAACTAGGAGAAAAAATATACAAAGATTTAATGCAGACTATAGAAAGAAGTTCTAGAATCACTTTAGAAGACTCGTTACACAGGGGCAAGGATGTGAGGAGGTTATTCGCAGCAGTGGAGATGCTCCAGCCAATGTAGACAACACCAGTATTCAGGGAAATCCAAACTAAAACAGCCATGAGATAATCCTTTTCACTTATTAGGCTGGCAAACATTAAAGTGTGTAATGATTTCAAATGTTAGCAGGTGTAAGAAAACAGCTGTTCCAATTTCAGGAGAACACATCAGTACAGCTATTTAGAGAACAATCTGGTGTATTTATCAAATTAAAGAGTGTGCCCAAGCTTTGACTCAGCAGTTCCACTTCCCTGTGTCCGCTCCAGAGAAAGAGGTGTGAGCTGGAGCCCTGGGAAGATGTTCACAGCAGCATTGTTCACTGGAGCAGGGAACGGCAGCATCCAGACGGGGATGCATGAGTGTGAGGGCTGATGGGGAAGGGACTCTATTCATTTTTATTTTGTTTGAATCTTTTGCGATGTATTTGAGGATTCCAAAAAACCAATGAAAAGTTGAGAAGAATAGATTGCAAGACGAACTCATTTTTATGAAAATAATTATGTATGTACATATATAAATACATATAATGCATACTGGAAAGAAAAACATCAAAACATGAGTGGTGTAAAGTAGGATCATAGTGAAGAGGAATTATAGGTGTTTTCAATGTTTCTTAGCTTTGTTTCTCTTGATTTTCTAATTTTCCTATACAAACATAGAAAATTTCTGTAATATACATTTTAAAAGGCGTCATGATCACCCAGGGATTGTCCTAATGACCTGGGTTGAGTGTAGAATACCATGACCTTGGGCGCGATGGGTTCTGGGCCCAGCCTGCTCCACAAGGGAAAGGCAAGGACTGGGCTTGAGAGATGGGAGCTTGTGGGGTCCTGCCCATAACCTGACTCAGGATCCCTGTCCCATACTTCTGGGATCTGGCCATCCCCCTCCGTCCTTCACAGGGGGTCTGTGTGGGGAGCAGGGGCCTGTGTGTGATGGGGACTCCCCTTCAGGTTCTGCCAAAGTCCATTGGAGCTTTGCACATGGCTCTAAGGAGTCTGTTAAGGACAGCAAAGGCCAAATGTGTTATCAGTGCCCCTTTCATCCTCCCTGTGAGGCAGGAAACTGAGGCTCAGGACCCAGTTCCTTGCCTAACTGGCCAAGACTGGAGGAAGCACAGGCCTCTCTGACACTAGCCTTCTTGGAGATCAGAAACCACCATTGAAGCATCGATATTCTTTTTTGGGTCTTGAACTTAAAATATGACAAGTGTTATGGCTTCAGAAAACAGCTCAAGACCTTGAGCCCTCCAGGGCTTTTACGTGGACAGGCTGCATTAGACATGTTGGTGCTAAAATAATACATCTGCTTTTGTTTCCAGGATCAAAAATTACTGGAAACCAGAACCACATTCTAAGTGTCTGAGCTGGAACAGGAACTGATATCCCTATTAAACGGGTCACCGGGCATCACTGCTGTGAGAAGTGTTGGCCATGTGTGAAAATCTCTGTGGCTTCAGCAGCTAGGAAAATAAAACCTTTAGGGATAAAAACTATAGAGGGAACATTCTTTGCATGAGCATTAGGGAAAATCAGAAGATACTGTGGCTGAATTAAAGTTGTGCCTGGGCCCTAGAGGTGTGGCTAACTGTGCTAAGTGTTGCTGATGAACATTCAGCCACTGTCAGCTGGAGGGCAGCTGCAGCATCAGCACATCCCACTGAAAAACGCAGGGCTGGGTGGACCAAAGCCCACTTCCGTGGTCCTTTGCCAGAAGGTGGAGCCCAAAAATTCCAGACCAAATGTAATGTCTTGACCTGGGAACTAATTTTGCAAACAGCAGCCAACATTTCCTAAAAGTGGAGGTTTTGGAAAGAAAGGCAGAGGGCGAGGCTGGGGGTCGGGGAGAGCCAAAGAAGGCAGCCTGTTTAGTGTATGAGCAGTGAATAACGAGTTAAAGGATGGGGTCATTTCTGTAATCTTGATGAAGAGTCGGTCCTCGCCTCAAGTAACCATGGGGGTGGGGTTGCCCTTCCAGCTCCACTCACACTGGTTGCTTAGTCACTGGGTGAGTCACGCCATTTCCTTCAGTTGCTCTGGATAATGGGTTGATAATTTTGTTCCACAGAGAGACTCAGCACGCTGCTCTAGCATCCCATCCTCTCTTCTGTGCATAAGCAGTGGAGACGCTGGGCACACACTTTCCTTCCCACGGAAACCTTTCAGATATTTATATCCAATTTATGCAAATATTTACATCCCCCAATTCATAGTGAGAAGTGACCCAGAAAACAGGAGACATAAGAGCATGGTGGTTAGGGACATGGGCCAAACGTTTGCAAGGGATCCGGGCAAGTGACCCAGCCTCACTAGGCCTCTGCTAATCTGTAGAATGGGACTATAGCTGAGGATGAGCACACCGCTGGGGAGATCACCCCTTGCAAAGCTCATGGAGCTGGGCCGTTTTTACAGTAATTATTGCAGACTTTGCTCTTGATACAACTGTTGTACAAATTCCATTAGCCTTGTTTTTGTAAACTTAAGAGCAATTAGGATTCAAGTAGTAATACTAGGATTCCTTCAAGACAAGGCAGTTTCATGGCTGAACAAGGCAGTGTGATAGTAAGCCGTGTAGTCTGCTTATTTTATTTACAACCAGAGTAGTGGGTCAGGATGAAAGAGGGAATGTGGGGAGGGGACATACAAAAGCGCAGGGCAGGAGAGAGATAGCCCCAGAGAACTGGGACTTGGCCGAGTCTCCCCAGCACCCAAGGCTGACCGCTGACAGCCCAGCCGGCAAGAAGGGATGCTCACTGCCTCACAGCAGCAGTGACCAGAGGCTACTGTTCAGACAATAACCTGATAGTCCACCTCCTTCCCTCCCTCCCTCTGTGCCAGCTGCTGAGCTTGACACCAAGGTGCATGTGTACTCCCAGCATCTGGGTTCCCATCAGCGCAAAGTGGCTTATCTGAGAGGCAATGCCAGGAAACAGCCATAAGAGAATGGGGAAGTGAGGCAGGGGAGCAGGGGCAGAGAATCAAGGTGCGCGCTCCAGCAGGGGCCACTGTGGACAACTTCAGCTCAGTCCTGGGAGGAACCCTGGAGAACCACACACACACACAGACACACACACAGAGACACACACAGACACAGACACACATGCAGATACACAGAGAGACACAGACACACATACACAGACACACAGACACAGACTCATACACAGACATACACACAGACACACAGAGACACAGACACACAGATTCACAGACACACAGACACACACAGATACACACACAGAGACACAGACACACACAGAGACGCACACACACACACACATTAGCACTGTTCCTCCTGGGGCGAGGGAGCGCAGGTCTGCACACACACTGGCAGAGTCTCTGGGTGAGGGGTGGTCCCGGCCTGTTGCTTGTGTGCACCCGCGTATACCCTCAGACCTGCTCTTCTGGGAAAGCTGCCAGGCACGGAGAAGCAGGCTCGCTGTAGAGGTGGGCAGGAGCCATCAGGAAGGGCAGGAGGAACAAGGCAGGTGCCTCATCAAGGCCTCACTCTAACCGGCAAGAGGGAGAGGCGAACGCCAGAGGGTGAGTGGAGAGGTTCTAAAGAGACTGATGACGAGAGGGGCCCAAGAGCTTTCCTGAGGGAGGTGACCAGGAGGAGACCGGGGGATGGAGAGGAGTCCGTGAGGGGTGGGGCAGCGCCCGGGGTAGGGGAACTGCAAATGCCTTGAGAAAGGATGAGGACATTCTCATCTTTCCTGAGTTTTTAAGGAGAGGCGTTCACTGTCCCATCCACATTTTAAGATCCCTCTGGTCCCCAAGTGGAGCTCGAGATGGGAGGGGCCATGCAGGGTGTGGGCGGAATCGTGGTCTGGACTGGGATGACGGCTGAGGGGAGGAGCATGGGGTGGACTTGGGATGTATTTAGGAGTGACTTTGGCAGCTGCCTTGGCTGTGGGAGGTGACAACGAGGAAGGCGTGGAGGGCGACCTCGAGTCCGCCCTAGCGACTGGCAGAAGGCACACACTGCCCTGAGACCCCCGACCTGTCCTCTTCCCTCCTGGGCCTGCTCCTCGCATTACATACACCCTCCCTCAACCCTCTTCCGCTTTCGGGCCCTCGGGGTGGCCCAGGGCGCCGGCGCCACTCTGTCTCTTTAAGGTGCTGGTTCTGTGCACAGGGTGACCCGGGCTCTGGGCGCCAGTCCTGGTGGGGCCACAAGTTTCTTGCTTCATCCGCAACAAATCCATGAGCTTGTCTTATTTTCGAAAGCAGTAAACAGTGACTCAGTGTCTAAGTAGTCAACGCCGAGCTCAGAAAAATAAAGGCTCAGTAAGATCAGAATTCCAACTTCCTGGAAATGCGTCTTGGAGAAAAATGATCGCCGTGGCTCCATCATTCCTTCCAGCCCTCAAGACAGAGCCTGGTGCCCTGAGTTTATGTTTGCTGCTCACGCAGATCTGCCTGGTTCTGCAGGGACAGAGCCCTCTGCCGTGGGTTCTCTGCCCGCCTGCAGCTCCGCCGTGGGCCAGCTGTGCTTTGTTTTGTGAGCAAAGTTCCCTGAAAAACAAAATTGGGAGGAGAGAGACTTTACCCCAATGAAGAGTTTGCAAACTGGGGAGACACAGCTTTGGTGTAAAAGAAAGTTATCTTCCCGGGGCCAAAGAGAGGGTTTGGGTTTTGTAGCAAAAGTGCCACACAAGATCCCAATCAGGTCGGTTGATGCATATAAAGGATTCAAACTTGCTTAGTTCCGATTGGTCAATGCAGCTGAGTTATGATTGGATACAGGTGAGCTGTGATTGGTCAGCTAAGCTTTCAATGCAAAGGTAGGTGAGCTCTGATTGGTTGGTTCAAGTAAGCTCTGTGCGTCCCAAAGCTAAAAAGGTGCTGGTTTTCAGAGTGCTTGTGTGAGTTACCTGTGTGACCTCGAATCAGCAAATAGCCACTCAGCTATATTTTAAATATAGGGCCAGTCACCCACATGGGATTCATCTTAAAGGATTGACTCTTGCAGTTTCGCGTTTGTTCACAATTTTCACAAAGGTGTCACAGTGGGGGCAGCAGGGACTAGACCAATTGTGTCCAGATACTGATTCTGCCATGAACTATCTGAGGTCTTGGGCAAGGTCCTCATCCTGTCTGTTCTCCAGTTTCCTCCCCTGTGTCTAGCTAATCGGTTGCAGGAATGATCAAATGAGGTGCTGGGAAGCGTCATTAGCTGTTGCTGCTGTGGGAATTTGACTGTTTCAGCTTCAGTTGCTGCAGCTGGTGGAGAGTGAGCTAATTATCCTAAGCAGGGCGGAGTAGATGGTTTTTAAGGGAAAAGTAAACATTTCTGTCTGCTCTTTTTACCCCTTCTTCACAGAGCTGCTTTCACCTGAGCACATGGTTCTTGGGTGGCATCTGTGGTTTTGGCTCCAATAATTATTTGGGTATTTAGGTCAGGGCTTGGCAAATTATGACCCTTAGGACAAATCTGGCTAGCCACCTGTTTTTGTATGACCCGTGGATTTTACATTTTTAGGTGGCTGGGAAGATTAATATTGCACAGCACCCGAAAATTATATGAAATTCAAAGTTCAGTGTATATAATAAAGTTTTACTGGAACACAGTGACACAATTTGTTTATGTATTGCCTATGGCTGCTTTGAAGCTACAACAGCAAGTTAACCAGTTGTGGCAGAGTCTGGATGGCCCCCACAGACTGAAATGTTTGCTGTCTGCTCTTCACATAAGAAGTTTGCTCACCTGGTTCAGACTGTGAACTACCCAGCAAAGATACTAGGTCAAGCCCAAGGGTCAAGAAGGGTGCAGGCCGACCCCTGTGTCTATTTCACTACCAGGGCCCTTTTGTGATTTCTCAGACATTTCCGTCCACAACCAGATGTAGGAGAATGTATGGACACTGGGGAGGGACAGTGCTGAAGAGGAGAGGCTGGGGAGGGAGCACGTGTGTGTGTGAGTAGGCACCACGGAATGAATGATGCCAGCAAATCCTAGGGCTGGTGGCCTGATGGGAACCAAGGCTCCTCTCTGCCCTCTCCAGCCAGGTGCAAATGTTTACCTGGTGGCTCCTAAGGAGTGATAGGGACAAAACTTAAGTCATTGAGCTCTTTCTGACAAGCATAATGCCACATACATCTTGAATTCATCACGATTTTATTTTTAGATATTTTCCTCATTACTTTCACTAAAACCTCAGAGTCAAGAAAAATTCCAGGGGTCCTTTGCTGGTTGGGGAATTGAGAAGTGTCCCTGCAGTGGCATGGTGCCCCGATGATATGAGCCAGGTGGCAAGGGCAGTGAAAGTGTGTCAGTTCTCCCCCAGCTCGGCTGAGGGCAGCGCCCCAGAACTCCCAGGCAGGGGGCCCAGGCTGCCTGGGCTCTGCCTCTCCTCCTCCTACCTCAGACCTTTTGCTTCCCTTGGATTTCCTGTCAGCCTGCGGTCCTGCCGGTCCTCTGAGCAGCCTGCTGTCCTGCCGGTCCTCATGAACCCCACTTCTATCATCCACTTCCTCCCACCAGTGGATCCATCTAGTTGATGGAAAGCACCAGTGCAGGGACTTCATGTACATGAGTGAGCAAGTGCTGCAAACCCTTCAATAATTTGTACTTCAGAAGATGCTTGTTGGCCGGACGTGGTGGCTCAAGTCTATAATTCCAGCATTTTGGGATCCCAAGGTGGGCAGATCACTTGAGCCCAGGAGTTCAAGACTAGCCTGGGCAAATGGCTGGTCTCTACAAAAAATCTCTACAAAAAACATCTCTACAAAAAATTGTAAAATTTTTAAAAATTAGCCAGCTGTGAAGGTTCATGTCTATAGTCCTAGCTACTCAGGAGGCTGAGGTGGGGGATCTCTCAAGCCCAGGAGGTGGATGTTGCAGTGAGCTGAGATAGCGCCACTGCACTCCAGCCTGAGTGACACAGGGAGACCCTCCACAAAGAAAAATATAAGATGTGTTGTTTTCCTGAAGGGTTTTTTGTTTTTTGTTTTTGTTTTTGTTTTTTTTTAAATTTATTTATTATTATTATACTTTAAGTTGTAGGGTACATGTGCATAACGTGCAGGTTTGTTACATATGTATACTTGTGCCATGTTGGTGTGCTGCACCCATCAACTCATCATTTACATCAGGTATAACTCCCAATGCAATCCCTCCCCCCTCCCCCCTCCCCATGATAGGCCCCTGTGTGTGATGTTCCCCTTCCTGAGTCCAAGTGATCTTATTGTTCAGTTCCCACCTATGAGTGAGAACATGTGGTGTTTGGTTTTCTGTTCTTGTGATAGTTTGCTAAGAATGATGGTTTCCAGCTGCATCCATGTCCCTACAAAGGACGCAAACTCATCCTTTTTGATGGCTGCATAGTATTCCATGGTGTATATGTGCCACATTTTCTTAATCCAATCTGTCACTGATGGACATTTGGGTTGATTCCAAGTCTTTGCTATTGTGAAGAGTGCTGCAATAAACATACGTGTGCATGTGTCTTTATAGCAGCATAATTTACAATCCTTTGGGTATATACCCAGTAATGGGATGGCTGGGTCATATGGTACATCTAGTTCTAGATCCTTGAGGAATCGCCATACTGTTTTCCATAATGGTTGAACTAGTTTACAATCCCACCAACAGTGTAAAAGTGTTCCTATTTCTCCACATCCTCTCCAGCACCTGTTGTTTCCTGACTTTTTAATGATCGCCATTCTAACTGGTGTGAGATGGTATCTCTTTGTGGTTTTGATTTGCATTTCTCTGATGGCCAGTGATGATGAGCATTTTTTCATGTGTCTGTTGGCTGTATAAATGTCTTCTTTTGAGAAATGTCTGTTCATATCCTTTGCCCACTTTTTGATGGGGTTGTTTTTTTCTTGTAAATTTGTTTGAGTTCTTTTTAGGTTCTGGATATTAGCCCTTTGTCAGATGAGTAGATTGCAAAAATTTTCTCCCATTCTGTAGGTTGCCTGTTCACTCTGATGGTAGTTTCTTTTGCTGTGCAGAAGCTCTTTAGTTTAATGAGATCCCATTTCTCAATTTTGGCTTTTGCTGCCGTTGCTTTTGGTGTTTTAGACATGAAGTCTTTGCCCATGCCTATGTCCTGAATGGTACTACCTAGGTTTTCCTCTAGGATTTTTATGGTATTAGGTCTAACATTTAAGTCTCTAATCCATCTTGAATTAATTTTCGTATAAGGAGTAAGGAAAGGATCCAGTTTCAGCTTTCTACTTATGGCTAGCCAATTTTCCCAGCACCATTTATTAAATAGGGAATCCTTTCCCCATTTCTTGTTTCTCTCAGGTTTGTCAAAGATCACATGGCTGTAGATGTGTGGTATTATTTCTGAGCACTCTGTTCTGTTCCATTGGTCTATATCTCTGTTTTGGTACCAGTACCATGCTGTTTTGGTTACTGTAGCCTTGTAGTATAGTTTGAAGTCAGGTAGCATGATGCCTCCAGCTTTGTTCTTTTGACTTAGGATTGTCTTGGCAATGCGGGCTCTTTTTTGGTTCCATATGAACTTTAAAGCAGTTTTTTCCAATTCTGTGAAGAAAGTCATTGGTAGCTTGATGGGGATGGCATTGAATCTATAAATTACCTTGGGCAGTATGGCCATTTTCACAATATTGATTCTTCCTATCCATGAGCATGGTATGTTCTTCCATTTGTTTGTGTCCTCTTTTATTTCACTGAGCAGTGGTTTGTAGTTCTCCTTGAAGAGGTCCTTTACATCCCTTGTAAGTTGGATTCCTAGGTATTTGATTCTCTTTGAAGCAATTGTGAATGGAAGTTCATTCCTGATTTGGCTCTCTGTTTGTCTGTTACTGGTGTATAAGAATGCTTGTGATTTTTGCACATTAATTTTGTATCCTGAGACTTTGCTGAAGTTGCTTATCAGCTTAAGGAGATTTTGGGCTGAGACAATGGGGTTTTCTAAATATACAATCATGTCATCTGCAAACAGGGACAGTTTGACTTCTTCTTTTCCTAACTGAATACCCTTGATTTCTTTCTCTTGCCTAATTGCCCTAGCCAGAACTTCCAACACTATGTTGAATAGGAGTGGTGAGAGAGGGCATCCCTGTCTTGTGCCAGTTTTCAAAGGGAATTTTTCCAGTTTTTGCCCATTCAGTATGATATTGGCTGTGGGTTTGTCATAAATAGCTGTTATTATTTTGAGGTACGTTCCATCAATACCGAATTTATTGAGTGTTTTTAGCATGAAGGGCTGTTGAATTTTGTCAAAAGCCTTTTCTGCATCTATTGAGATAATCATGTGGTTCTTGTCTTTGGTTCTGTTTATATGCTGGATTATGTTTATTGATTTGCGAATGTTGAACCAGCCTTGCATCCCAGGGATGAAGCCCACTTGATCATGGTGGATAAGCTTTTGGATGTGTTGCTGAATCCGGTTTGCCAGTATTTTATTGAGGATTTTTGCATCGATGTTCATCAGGGATATTGGTCTAAAATTCTCTTTTTTTGTTGTGTCTCTGCCAGGCTTTGGTATCAGGATGATGTTGGCCTCATAAAATGAGTTAGGGAGGATTCCCTCTTTTTCTATTGATTCGAATAGTTTCAGAAGGAATGGTACCAACTCCTCCTTGTACCTCTGGTAGAATTCAGCTGTGAATCCATCTGGTCCTGGACTTTTTTTGGTTGGTAGGCTGTTAATTATTGCCTCAATTTCAGAGCCTGCTATTGGTCTATTCAGGGATTCAACTTCTTCCTGGTTTAGTCGTGGAAGAGTGTAAGTGTCCAGGAAATTATCCATTTCTTCTAGATTTTCCAGTTTGTTTGCGTAGAGGTGTTTATAGTATTCTCTGATGGTAGTTTGTATTTCTGTGGGGTCGGTGGTGATATCCCCTTTATCACTTTTAATTGCGTCGATTTGATTCTTCTCTCTTTTCTTCTTTATTAGTCTTGCTAGTGGTCTGTCAATTTTGTTGATCTTTTCAAAAAACAAACTCCTGGATTCATTGATTTTTTGGAGGGTTTTTTGTGTCTCTATCTCCTTCAGTTCTGCTCTGATCTTAGTTATTTCTAGCCTTCTGCTAGCTTTTGAATGTGTTTGCTCTTGCTTCTCTAGTTCTTTTAATTGTGATGTTAGAGTGTCAATTTTAGATCTTTCCTGCTTTCTCTTGTGGGCATTTAGTGCTATAAATTTCCCTCTACACACTGCTTTAAATGTGTCCCAGAGATTCTGGTATGTTGTATCTTTGTTCTCATTGGTTTCAAAGAACATCTTTATTTCTGCCTTCATGTCGTTATGTACCCAGTAGTCATTCAGGAGCAGGTTGTTCAGTTTCCATGTAGTTGAGCGGTTTTGATTGAGTTTCTTAGTCCTGAGTTCTAGTTTGATTGCACTGTGGTCTGAGAGACAGTTTGTTATAATTTCTGTTCTTGTACATTTGCTGAGGAGTGCTTTACTTCCAATTACGTGGTCGATTTTGGAGTAAGTACGATGTGGTGCTGAGAAGAATGTATATTCTGTTGATTTGGGGTGGAGAGTTCTATAGATGTCTATTAGGTCTGCTTGCTGCAGAGATGAGTTCAATTCCTGGATATCCTTGTTAACTTTCTGTCTCGTTGATCTGTCTAATGTTGACAGTGGAGTGTTGAAGTCTCCCATTATTATTGTATGGGAGTCTAAGTCTCTTTGTAAGTCTCTAAGGACTTGCTTTATGAATCTGGGTGCTCCTGTATTGGGTGCATATATATTTAGGATAGTTAGCTCTTCCTGTTGAATTGATCCCTTTACCATTATGTAATGGCCTTCTTGGTCTCTTTTGATCTTTGATGGTTTAAAGTCTGTTTTATCAGAGACTAGTATTGCAACCCCCGCTTTTTTTTGTTCTCCATTTGCTTGGTAAATCTTCCTCCATCCCTTTATTTTGAGCCTATGTATGTCTCTGCGTGTGAGATGGGTCTCCTGAATACAGCAGACTGATGGGTCTTGACTCTTTATCCAGTTTGCCAGTCTGTGTCTTTTAATTGGAGCATTTAGTCCATTTACATTTAAGGTTAAGATTGTTATGTGTGAACTTGATCCTGCCATTATGATATTAACTGGTTATTTTGCTCGTTAGTTGATGCAGTTTCTTCCTAGCCTCGATGGTCTTTACATTTTGGCATGTTTTTGCAATGGCTGGTACCGGTTGTTCCTTTCCATGTTTAGTGCTTCCTTCAGGGTCTCTTGTAAGGCAGGCCTAGTGGTGACAAAATCTCTAAGCATTTGCTTATCTGTAAAGGATTTTATTTCTCCTTCACTTATGAAACTTAGTTGGGCTGGATATGAAATTCTGGGTTTAAAATTCTTTTCTTTAAGAATGTTGAATATTGGCCCCCACTCTCTTCTGGCTTGTAGAGTTTCTGCCGAGAGATCTGCTGTTAGTCTGATGGGCTTCCCTTTGTGGGTAACCCGACCTTTCTCTCTGGCTGCCCTTAAGATTTTTTCCTTCATTTCAACTTTGGTGAATCTGGCAATTATGTGTCTTGGAGTTGCTCTTCTCGAGGAGTATCTTTGTGGCGTTCTCTGTATTTCCTGGATTTGAATGTTGGCCTGCCCTACTAGGTTGGGGAAGTTCTCCTGGATGATATTCTGAAGAGTGTTTTCCAACTTGGTTCCATTTTCTCCCTCACTTTCAGGCACCCCAATCAGACGTAGATTTGGTCTTTTTACATAATCCCATACTTCTTGCAGGCTTTGTTCATTTCTTTTTCTTCTTTTTTCTTTTGGTTTCTCTTCTCGCTTCATTTCATTCATTTGATCCTCAATCGCAGATACTCTTTCTTCCAGTTGATAGAGTCGGTTACTGAAGCTTGTGCATTTGTCACGTATTTCTCGTGTCATGGTTTTCATCTCTTTCATTTCGTTTATGACCTTCTCTGCATTAATTACTCTAGCCATCAATTCTTCCACTTTTTTTTCAAGATTTTTAGTTTCTTTGCGCTGGATACGTAATTCCTCCTTTAGCTCTGAGAAATTTGATGGACTGAAGCCTTCTTCTCTCATCTCGTCAAAGTCATTCTCCGTCCAGCTTTGATTTGTTGCTGGCGATGAGCTGCGCTCCTTTGCCGGGGGAGATGCGCTCTTATTTTTTGAATTTCCAGCTTTTCTGCCCTGCTTTTTCCCCATCTTTGTGGTTTTATCTGCCTCTGGTCTTTGATGATGGTGATGTACTGATGGGGTTTTGGTGTAGGTGTCCTTCCTGTTTGATAGTTTTCCTTCTAACAGTCAGGACCCTCAGCTGTAGGTCTGTTGGAGATTGCTTGAGGTCCACTCCAGACCCTGTTTGCCTGGGTATCAGCAGCAGAGGCTGCAGAAGATAGTATATTTCTGAACAGCGAGTGTACCTGTCTGATTCTTGCTTTGGAAGCTTCCTCTCAGGGGTGTACTCCACCCTGTGAGGTGTGGGGTGTCAGACTGCCCCTAGTGGGGGATGTCTCCCAGTTAGGCTACTCAGGGGTCAGGGACCCACTTGAGCAGGGAGTCTGTCCCTTCTCAGATCTCAACCTCCGTGTTGGGAGATCCACTGCTCTCTTCAAAGCTGTCAGACAGAGTCGTTTGCGTCTGCAGAGGTTTCGGCTGTGTTTGTTATTGCCCTGTCCCCAGAGGTGGAGTCTACAGAGACAGGCAGGTTTCCTTGAGCTGCTGTGAGCTCCACCCACTTCGAGCTTCCCAGCAGCTTTGTTTACCTACTTAAGCCTCAGCAATGGCGGGCGCCCCTACCCCAGCCTCGCTGCTGCCTTGCCGGTAGATCACAGACTGCTGCTCTAGCAATGAGGGAGGCTCCGTGGGTGTGGGACCCTCCCGGCCAGGTGTGGGATATGATCTCCTGGTGTGCCTGTTTGCTTAAAGCGCTGTATTGGGGTGGGAGTTACCCGATTTTCCAGGTGTTGTGTGTCTCAGTTCCCCTGGCTAGGAAAAGGGATTCCCTTCCCCCTTGCGCTTCCCAGGTGAGGCAATGCCTCGCCCTGCTTCAGCTCTCGCTGGTCGGGCTGCAGCAGCTGACCAGCACCGATCGTCCGGCACTCCCCAGTGAGATGAACCCAGTACCTCAGTTGAAAATGCAGAAATCACGGGTCTTCTGTGTCGGTCGCGCTGGGAGTTGGAGACTGGAGCTGTTCCTATTCGGCCATCTTGCTCCGCCCTCTCCTGAAGGGTTTTTTAAAGGCAAAGTCAATGCTCACTTCCACTGATTGATTGAAGTACAGTTGATCCTTGAACAACATGGGTCCATTTTAGACATTTTAAACTGTACAGTTCAGTGGCATTAGGTACGTTCACATTGCTGTGTAACTATCACCACCATCCACTTCCAGAACTTTCTTTCCAAACTGAAACTCTACACATAATTGGTCGCAGCCAGCGCTAGGGAAAGGCAGTTTCCCAATAGATAAAAACACCTGTAGCTGGTGATTGGCAGCTTCCTAATAAGATCTTAGGAACTGGACAAGTGGGCTTAGGCATGTGGATTAAGAGGCAAAATGAAAAACAAAAGCAGGAGCTGCAATCCTAGCCTCTGATTAAATAGACTTTAAACCAACAAAAATCAAAAAAGACAAAGAAGGGCATTTCATAATGGTAAAGGGAACAATTCAACAAGAAGAGCTAACTATTCTAACTATATCTGCATCCAATACAAGAACACCCAGATTCATAAAACAAGTTCTTCGAGACCTACAAAGAGACTTAGACTCCCACACAATAATAGTGGGAGACTTTAACACCCCACTGTCAATATTAAACAGAACAATGAGACAGAAAATTAACAAGGATATTCAGGACTTAAACTCAGCACTCTGGATCAAGTGGACCTAATAGACGTCTACAGAGCTCTTCACCCCAAATCAACAGAATATACATTCTTCTCAGTGCCACATGACACTTATTCTAAAATCGGATCACATAATTGGAAATAAAACACTCCTCAACAAATGAAAAAGAACTGATATCAAAACAATCTCTCAGATCACAGTGCAATCAAATTAGAACTCAGGATTAAGAAAGTCACTCAAAACCACACAATTTCATGGAAATTGAACAACCTGCTCCTGAATGACTCCTGGGTAAATAATGAAATTAAGGCAGAAATCAAGAAGTTATTTGAAACCGATGAGAACAAAGAGACAATGTACCAGAATCTCTGGGACACAGCTAAAGCAGTGTGAAGAGGGAAATTCATAGCACTAAATGCCCACATCAGAAAGCTAGAAAGATCTGAAATCGACATCCCAACACCACAATTAAAAGAGCTAGAGAGGCAAGAGGAAACTATTCCAAAATTCTCTGAGCTAACTTAGCTCAGAGAGGAATTGAAGGAGACAGAGACACGAAAAACCATCCAAAAATCAACGAATCCAGGAGCTATTGTTTTGGGGGGAAAAAAATAATGTGGCTCTGCTCATGCCGGTGAACCATTTCCTGAGCTCCAGAACAGCACGGAGCATTTGGGGATTTCATAACAAAGGAGCACTTGCCTTCATGAACCGTCAGACATCAGAGTGAACTCACTTCTTTGTGGCCTTGTTCTAATTAAGGAAGATCGGAGTGCTCTGCATCACAGAAGCAATTGACAAAACCCTTCTACATAAAACCAAGGTGATGACATCATCCAAATTCACCAGTAGTGCTGTCTTCCTGCTTCTTGCTACATGATGGCCTAGCTGAGATGAAAGCGTTCTTCAAAATAGATTTTAAAATTTAGAGAAAGTGTCCTTTTTCTTCAAGCTGAAAGAACAGCAGGACAACTTTTAAATTCTTTGCATTTTTCCAACGTGTATCATCTGTGCTGTTCCAGAGGCAACAAGGGTCATGTGCTTTCAGAAATATAGTCAGCTCCCTATATTCCTAGGTTCCTCATGCACGGATCCAACCACCCAAGAAAGAAAGATCGTCCACAAAACAAGCAAAACATAATACAAACTTAGAAACACATGATAATGACTATTTCTATAGCATTTATTAGTTGTTAGAAGTAATCTAGAGATGGAAAAGAAGTGGAAAAACTGTGAGTTCTGAAAGTATGAGAGGGGAAAAGTCTGCCTCTGAACACGTGTCCCCACTAGGGAACCTGAAAATCCATATCACGGGAGAAGGATTTAACCTTATCTAGACCTGAAATGGATTTAAGGAGTCAAGCAAAATATAAAAATAGAAGCAGCTGTGGGAAGATCCCTGTAGGCACCCCTCATCCCCAGCTTGAGCCCGGGGAAGTCACCCCTGGCTTCATCTTACAGGGGTCCTTGAGGACGGGAGCCAGTGAAATTGGGGAGGGACCACAGGGTGAAGGAAGCATCTAGCTGAACTTGGTAATAATTTTCATTAAGCACAATTTTCCTAAGCAGAATCTGAGGGTGGGAGGCAAACAGGAAGTGCAGATATGAGTACAGAAGCCATAGCTGACAGTGCAGGCAGGTAGGGAGGGGTGAGACCTGAGAGCCCTGCTTGCTTTCTCAGTGGGGAGGCTTGTAGCTTGGGGCAAGATCTCAGCCCTGCTGGCTGGTTGCCTGGATACAAACTTGGTGCTGTTGGTGGGGCAGGGCGGGAGTGAGACTGGCCTTGCTGGCTGCATGGGAGCTGGATGAGGCCCATTACTGCCAGCTTTCCCCCCACTTTCCTGGTGACCTGTATGATGCAGCAGAGGCAGCCATAATTTCCCTGGGAACATAACCACACTGGCCTGAGAACTGCCCCTCATCACCTACAGTGGCTGCAGCAAGCCCTGCTCAAGTAGAATCTGAGCTGAGACCTGTCTAGCCCTGCCCCAACCTGGTGACTTTTCTCTACTGGCCTAGCCGAAGACGAAAGACATAAACTGTTGGGAGCTCTATGGCCCCACCCATTGCCTAAGAAATCCGAGTACTTATAAAATACTGGCCAATTTAGGGCAAGCTTATATCCTCCCTATACTACCATAGTTGATGCTCTCTTGAAAGCACCACCTCCTAGCTGGATGCCAACCAACTCAGGCCTTTACAGCAACTTATAGCAGAACAACTCTGCTCCGAAGAAGGAGAAAACAACAGCTAATTCCACTGCCTATAACACCTTGGCTAAACAGAGATCATGAGTCTGTCCACGTGACAACTTCATTGCTAGCATAACCAGCATTCAAGAAAGCCAAGACACTAAAGAAAACCATAGCCAAGGACTCTCACAGAGCACACTTCACTCCCTTACCACCTCCACTGAAACAGGTGCTGGTGTCCACAGCTGGGAGACCTGAAGATGGATCACATCACAGGACTCTTTTCATTAATTTCCCCAGCACCAGCCTGGGGCCCTGGAGCCCTTGAGAGGCTACACCCAGAAGGGCAACAGCAGTCACTGGAGTCTAGCTCTCAGGAAGCCCTAAGCTTAAGGGAAGGGGAAGAGTACCATATCAAGGGATCACCCCATGGGACAAAAGAATCTGAACTGCAGCCCTTGGGTTCCAGATCTTCCCACTGAAACAGTCTACCCAAATGAGAAGGAACCAGAAAAGTAATTCTGGTACTATACAAAACAGGGTTCTATAACACTCCCAAAAGATCACACTACCTCTCTAGTAATGGATCCAAACCAAGAATAAATCTCTAAATTGCCAAATAAAAAATTCAGAAGATTGATTATTAAGCTACTCAAGGAGATACCAGAGAAAGAAGAAAACCAACTTAAAGAAAAATTTTTAAAATACAGTATATAGATGAAAAAGTCTCCAGATAAATAGATACCATAAAGAAAAGAGACCCACAACTTCTGGAAATGAAAGACATACTTAAAGAAATGCAAAATACACTAGAAAAATTCAATAATAGAATCGAATGAGTAGAAGAAAGAACTTCAGAACCCAAAGAGTTGGCTTTTGAATTAACCCAATCCAACAAAGACAAAGAAAAAAGAATTTAAAAAAATGAACAGAGCCTCCAAGAAATTTGGGATTATGTTAAACAACCAAACATAAGAATAAGTGGTGTTCCTGAGGAAGAAGAGAAATCTCAAAGTTTGGAAAACTTATTTGAGGGAAAAATCAAGAAAAATGTCCCTAGTCTTGCTAGAGATCTAGACATCCAAATACAAGAAGCTACAAGAACACCCAGGAAATTTTATCGCAAAAAGATCATTACCTAGGCACATAGTCATCAAATTATCGAAAGTTAAGATGAAGGAAAGAGTCTTAAGAGTTGTGAGGCAAAAGCATCAGATCAGCTATAAAAGAAAACCTATCAGATTAACAGCAGATTTCTCAGCAGAAACCCTATAAGCCAGAAAAGATTGGTATCCTATCTTTAGCCTCCTTAAACAAAATGATTATCAGCCAAGAATTCTGTATCCAGCAAACTAAGCTTCATCAGTGAAGGAGAGAGAAAGTCTTTTGCAGACAAATGCTGAGAGAATTTACCACTACCAAGCTAGCATCATAAGAACTTCTAAACAGAGTTCTAAATCTTGAAAAAAAAAAACCCTCAAATACACCAAAATAGAACCTCTTTGAAGCATAAATCTCACAGAGCCTAATAAACAATAACACAGAGAAAATAAAAATCAAGGTATTCATATGACAACTAAAATGATGAATAGAACAGTACCTTGCATCTCAATGCTAATGTTGAATGTAAGTGGCCTAATGTTCTACTTAAAAGATGCAGAATGGATAAAAATCCACCAGCTATATATCTGCTGTCTTTAAGAGACTCACCTAACACATAAGGATTCACATAAACTTAAATGTATGAAGAAAGGTATTCCATACAAATGGAAAGCAAAAGTGAGCAGGAGTAGCTACTCTTATATAGACTATATAGACAAAACATACTTTAAAGCAACAACAATGAAAAAAGACAAAGAGGGACATTATGTAATGATAAAATGATTAGTCCAACAGGAAAATATCACAATCCTAAATATATATGCACCTAACACTGGAACTCTCAAATTTATAAAACATTTACTAGTAGACCTAAGAAATGAGATAGATGGCAACACAACAATAGACGGGGACTTCAATACTCCACAGACAGCACTAGACAGGTCATCAAGACAGAAAGTCAACAAAGAAACAATGAATTTAAACTATACCCTAGAACAAATGGATTTAACAGATGTTTACAGATCATTCTACCCAACAAGTGTAGAATATACGTTCTTTCCATCAGCACATGAGACATTCTCCAAGATCATATGCTAGGCCACAAAACAAGTCACAATAAATTTAAGAAAATCAAAATTATATCAAGTACTCTCTCAGACCAAAGTGAAATAAAATTCAAAGTTAACTCCAAAAGGAACACTCAAAACTATACAAATACATGTAAACTAAATAATCTGCTCCTGAGTGATCTTTGGGTCAACAATGAAATCAAGATGGAAATTTAAAAAATTTTCAAACTGAATGATAATAGTAATACAGCAAAATTAGTGCTAAGAGGAGAGTTCATAGCATTAAATGTCTACATAAAAAATTCTGGAAGAACACAAATAGACAACCTAAGCTCACACCTCAACGAACTAGAGAAACAAGAACAAACCAAACCCAAACCCAGCAGAAGAAAATAAATAACAAAGATCACAGCAAAACTAAATAAAATTGAAACAAACAAAATATAAAAGATAAGTGAAACAAAAAGCTGGTTCTTTGAAAAGATAAAATTGATACATCATTAGTCAGATTAACCAAGAAAAGAGAGAAAATACAAATAAGCTCAATTAGAAACAAAATGGGAGCCATTACAACTGATACCACAGAAATACAAAAGATAATTCAAGACTATTATGAACACCTCCATGCACACAAACTAGAAAACCTAGAGGAGATGGGTAAGTTCTTGGAAATATGCAACCCACCTAGATTAAAACAGTAAGAAATAGAAATTCTGAACAGATCAGTAACATGTAGCGAGATTGAAACAGTAATAAAAACATTGCCAACAAAAAAAGCCCACGACCAGATGAATTCATAGCTGAATTCTTTCAGACATTCCAAGAAGAATTGGTATCAATCCTACTGAAATTATTCCAAAAGATAGAGAAAGAGGGAATGCTTCTTAAATTATTATATGAAGCCATTATTACCCTAATACCAAAACCAGGAAAAAACATAATAAAAAAAGAAAACTACAGACTAATATCCCTGATTAACATAGATGCAAAAATCCTCAACAAACTACTAGTGAAACAAATCCAACAGTATATTAAAAAGATGTATATTAAGTATATTAAAAACAGTATATTAAGGGATGCAGGATTAGCTTCACATACACAAGTCAATAAATGTAATACACCACATAAACACAATTAAAAACAAAAACCACATGATCATCTTGATAGATGCAGAAAAAGCATTTCACAAAATTCAGCATTGCTTTATGATTAAAGCCCTTAGCAAAATTGGCATAGAAAGGACATATTTTAAAGTTATAAAAGACATCCGTGACAAACCCACAGCCAACATTATACTGAATGGGGAAAAGTTGAAAACATTCCCCCGAGAACTGGAATAAGACAAGGATGCCCACTTTTACCACTTCTATTCAACATAATACTGGAAGTCCTAGCCAGAGTAATCAGACAAGAGAAAGAAAGAAAGGGCGTTCAAATGGGTAAAGAGGACATCAAACTGTCAATCTATAAATTCAATGCAATTCCCATCACTGTTTACTGATGACATGATCATTTACCTAGAAAACCCTAAAGACTCATCCAAGAAGCTCCTAGATCTGATAAATAAATTCAGTAAAGTTTCAGGATACAAAATCAAAGTACACGAATTAGCAGCACTGCTATACGCCAACAGTGACCACACTGAGAATCAAATCAAGAACACAACCCATTTTACAATGCTGCAAAAAATAAAATACTTAGGAAAATATCTAATCAAAGAGGTAAATTATCTCTACAAGGGAACTACAAAACACCACTGAAAGAAATCATTGACGACACAAACAAATGGAAACACATCCTATGCTCATGGATGGATAGAATCAACATTGTGAAAATGACCATACTGCCAAAAGCAATGTAAAAATTCAATGCAATTCCCATCAAAATACTATCATAATTCTTCACAGAACTAGAAAAAAATTCCTAAAATTCATATGGAACCAAAAAAGAGCCACATAACCAAAGTAAGACTAAGCAAAAAGAACAAATCTGGAGGTATCACATTTGACTTCAGACTATACAAGGCTATAGTTATCAAAGCAGCATGGTACTGGTATAAAAACAGGCATGTAGACCAATAGAATAGAATAGAGAACCCAGAAATAAAGCCCAGTACTTACAGCCAACTGACCTTTGACAAAGCAGACAAAAACATAAAGTGGGGAAAGGACACCCTATTCAACAAATGTTTGTGGGATAATTAGCAAACCACATGTAGAAGAATGAAACTGGATTCTTATCTCTCATCTTACACAAAAATCAAATTAAGATGAATCAGAAACTTAAAACTAAGTCCTGAAACCATAAAAATTCTAGAAGATAACATTAGAAAACTTCGTCTAGACATTGGCTTAGGCAAGACCAAGAACCCAAAAGCAAATGCAACAAAAACAAAGACAAATAGATGGAACTTAATTAAACTAAAACACTTCTACACAGCAAAGTAAATAATCAGCAGAGTAAATAGACAATCCACAGAGTGGGAGAAAGTATTCCCAAACTACGCATCCAACAAAGGACTAATATCTGGAATCTACAAAGAACTTAAAAAAATCAGCAAGAAGAAAACAAATAATCCCACCAAAAAGTGGGTTAAGAACAGAATAGACTATTCTCAAAGAAAGATATACAAATGACAACATACATGTGAAATAATGCTAAACATCACTTTTATCAGGGGAATAAAAATCAAAATTACAATGTGATACCACCTTACTCCTACAAGAATGGCCATAATCAAAAAATCAAAAAATAATAGATATTGGCATGGATGTAGTGAAAAGGGAACACTTTTACACTGCTGGTGGGAATGTAAACCAGTACGATGGCTATGGAAAACAGTATGAAGAATCCTTGAATAACTAAGAGTAAAAATACCATTCGATCTAGTAATTCCACTACTGAGTATCTACCCTGAGGAAAATAAGTCATTATATGTAAAAGACACTTGCACACGCTTGTTTATAGCAGCACAATTTGCAATTGCAAAAATATGGAGCCAACCTGAATGCCCATCATCCAACAAGTAGATAAAGAAAATGTGGGATATATATATACACACCATGGAATACTACTAAGCCATAAAAAGGAACAAAATAATGGCATTAATATCAACCTGGATGGAGGTTGGAGTCCATTTTTCTAAGTGAAGTAACTCAGGAATGGAAAACCAAACATCCTCTGTTCTCACTCTTAAGTGGGAACTAAGTGATGAGGACACAAAGGCACAAGAATGACTCTGGGGACTTGAGGGGAAGGGTAGGAGGGGAGTGAGGGATACAAATATGTATCCCCATATGTTACACACAATATGTACAGTGTACACTGCTGAGGTGTTGGGTGCACCAAGATCTCAGAAATCATCACTAAAGAACTTATCTATGTAACCAAACACCACCTGTTCCCCCCAAAATATTAAAATAATTTAAAAATTAAAAAAACACAATAATGTAGTAAACCCCAAAGCTAACTAATTATGAAATCATTTTTCACATACATTCCTTCATTTGGTTTTCTCAATAATATTCTGAGGTAGGTTTCAGATTAAGAAATTGAGAATTAGAGAAGTTAAGTCATATGTTAAAAGTTCTTACAGTTGGTAAGTCCATGCACTGATCCCATTGCTCTTCCCAACTTCCCATAGGTGATCAATCATACTACTGCAATTTCCTTCATTCCAATAGGTGAATGGACGAGGGTTAACTTTCAAAAATCAGAAAAGCAGGTGAAAAATTTTGTCTTGAATTGTTGTCCATCCTATGGCACACTGTAACAGTGAAACTTTGGTGTATGATTTAGGTGATGATGCATTTGAACATGGGAGGGAGGGTAAGGACTGGGTCCTTGATTGTAATTCTCAAATGCTTATGCATAGATGGATCCCCTGGGCGCTCATTAAAGTGCAAACTTGGATTCCATATTTTGAGGTGGGACCTGGGCTTCTGCATTTCTGTAGCTCCCTGCTGATGCTGATGCTGATGCTGCTGGTTTGTGGACCACACTTTGAGCAAGGGAGTAGCTATATTTGTAGAGACATGATCATGTGCTATCTGTTTGCCTCTTCTGAATTTACTGAGTTCATTTTTGATTAAACAATAGGAGCAAAAATCAACAAAGACTTATAATCATTGATATTCACTGAATACGTTGACGATTTTAGATAATCTGACACTTAATTTTACTTCTCTTAAGCCGTATAATTAGTATAATTTAATTAATTCATATTTATTGTTTTGAAAAATTACTCTTATCTGCAGAAATCCCTTTCTTTCACATATTAAATAACAAAGATGTAAAAATTACTGATTTCATTTTATGATTAAAATATATTAAGCAGTTGGGCAGGGTGGCTCACACCTGTCATCTCAACATTTTTGGAGGCTAAGATGGGAGCATTGCTTGAGGGCAGGAGTTCAAGACTAGCCTGGGCAACATACTGACAAGCCATCCCTGCAAAAACAAAAACAAAAACAAAAATTAGCTGTGTGTAGTAGCATGCACCTCTAGTCCCAGCTACTCAGGTGGCTGAAGTGGGAGAATTACTTGAGCCCAGAAGTTAGAGGCCACAGAAGCCAAAATATGGACTCAGCCTAAATGTCCATTAACAGAAGAATGAATAAAGAAAATGTGGTATACATACAAAATGGCACACTATACAGCTATGAAAAAGAAAGACATCTTGACATTCATAGCATCATAGATGAGCTTGAAGGACATTGTGTTAAGTCAAATTAGCCAGGAACAGAAGAAAAATGTACCTCATGTTCTCACTCATGCATGGCAGCTAAAAAAGTTGATGTCATCGAAGCGGAGAGTAGAATAATGGTTACTAGAAGCTGGGAAGGATAGGAGGAGAAGGGAATAACCAGAGTTTGGTTAACAGATAGAAAATTACAGCTAAATAGGAAGAATAAGTCCTAGTGTTCTATAGCACTTTGCAATTAATTAACAACAATTTTTTTTTGTATATTTTCAAATAGCTAGAAGAGCAGATTTTGAATATTTGCAACACGAAGAAATGACAAATGTTTGAGGTGATGAGTATGCTAACAACTTTGATTTTGATCTTTGCAAGTTGCGTGCACGCATAAAAATAGCATACTATACCTCATAAATATATACAATTACTATGTGGTAATTAAAATTAATAATTAATTTTTTTTTCTTTTTGAGACGGAGTCTCGCTCTGTCGCCCAGGCTGGAGTGCAGTGGCCGGATCTCAGCTCACTGCAAGCTCCGCCTCCCGGGTTTACGCCATTCTCCTGCCTCAGCCTCCCGAGCAGCTGGGACTACAGGCGCCCGCCACCTCGCCCGGCTAGTTTTTTGTATTTTTTAGTAGAGACGGGGTTTCACCGTGTTTGCCAGGATGGTCTCGATCTCCTGACCTCGTGATCCGCCCACCTCGGCCTCCCAAAGTGCTGGGATTACAGGCTTGAGCCACCGCGCCCGGCCAATAATTAAATTTTAAAAAAGTAAATAAAAAATAAAGATGTTATGATGCTAGAAGGAGAGAAAGAGTTTAAGATGCTACAATAATGTTGCCTTTTAGGGTATAGTTAAGGGCCACAAGTCAAGACATAAAGACAACCTCTAGAAGCCGAAAAGTTACAGGAAAGGAATTCTCCCCTGAAACCCCTAAAAGGAACTAGCTCTGGTCACACTTTGACTTTGGACAAATGAGACTAATTTTGTACTTCTGACCTCCAAAGCTGTATTATAATAAATATGTGTGGTTTTCGTAGCTGGATGTAGTAGTGCACAGCTGTAGTCCAGCTATTTGTGAAGTTGTGGCAGGAAAATCATTTGATACCACTAGTTCAAGGTTGCAGTGAGCTGTGATTGTGCCACTGCATTCCAGCCTGGGTGAAGGAGTGAGACCCTACCTGTAAACAAACAAACAAGTAAATAAATAAATAAATAAGTTTTATGATACTTTTGGTCATTTGTTACAGCTGTGACAGGAAATTAATGCATCTGGGAATTGAAACTTACATCTTTCTCAAGGCCACAGGAAAATGTGAAAAGTCCACCTCATATTGTGGGATATGAAGGAGGGTCTTTTATTTCCAGTACATCATAAAAACTTCTGTGTCCTTTCTCTAAATATGAAACTCAATGTTTCTTTCTCCTTCCATGTCTTATTTTGAAAAATAAGTACTTGGGTTGGTAATACATCAGTGCCTATGATCTAGCTACCTAGAGAAACTGTAGACTATTTTCTCAGAGATTATGTTACTAACCCAGAGCCTGGATGCAAAACCAGATCCATGTGTCTTCTTTCGATAAAGAATATAACAGAGAAAGAATAGAAGGAATCTATTCAGGTCTCTTGCCCATTTCTCAATTGGATTATTTGTTTTCTTTCTGTAGAGTTGTTTGAGTTCCTTATATATGTTGGATATTAGCCCCTTATTAGATGTATGGCTTGCAAATATTTTCTCCCAATTCGTAAGTTGTCTTTTCACTCAATGAATTGTTTCCTTTGATGAAAGAAGCTTCCTATTTTCATGTAATCCCACTTAGTTAGGTAGGCTTATTATTTTCCATAAGTGGATTGGAGGAGTTTTTTGCAAAAATATAAAATTAAAGATATCACTACTACTGCAATTATTTTGCATTTCTATAATGTCTTTTTATTTAAACACTTATAAATCCCATAAAGCAACTACTGGTACATGTTCTCTGTAAAATAAATGGATATGGTTCATAAGACTGCCAGAGTCCTTTATAACCTCATCATACCTTATAGAGTGGCTGTTACTCTTTCGATAGGAATAGCTATGGTTCATAGGATTTATGGGTAATCTTTACCACTGTGGTGTCTTGGGAGTGATAGCTCCTAAAGATATTTTATCTTCTATTATAACCCTTACAAATAACACAGTTTATTTTCATGAGGCTTGAAATAGCCATAGCTAATTTCAAAATAATTTACTTCCTGTGGTTGTATACTTTATTATAGAAAGTACTGTACAGAGAAGTTACAGATTGAATGGCAGTTAATTCTCACATATGTATAAAATATATTCTATCTTAATTAATTTATTATTATTTTTCCTTGGCATAGTGTTCCGTACCATGACGGTAGACTAGATAACCACTAAATATTTTAACTTTCTTCCATAGTATTGTGTGTGTGTGTGAATTTGTGTGCAACTAAAATAAATTAATACAGTGATGCATGGAACATTCTGGTCGACATGTGTCTTGTTTTAGATGAATTGAAATTACAAGGGTGATAAAACTGTTTACATTTAGTCTCAAAATATTTTATTCCATTTCCTTTCTATAGACATAATACATTTATCAAAATAAAAAATATTGACAAAATGTTATTCATATACTCGGAAAATGTGAAAACACACATGGCACTTTTGTGGAGCATCATTTCTGCAAAATGAAGTAAAAGCTGATCTTCATGTTTTTGTCATTAATGAAATAATTTATCCAGAAAAGTTTGTATAGAAAAATAATGGGTATATGAAAACCTGCAAAGCAAAGTTATTCAGTAATATAGGCCATGGACATATGGTTGTAAGGCAAGAAATTATACTTATTACTGCCCTACTCTGAAAATACCTCAGGTTGAAATTATTTACAGTATTCTAATTGCTACACCTAGGTTACACTTATCTTACAGAAAGATCCAAATATTTTACATCACATAATTACTCAGCACAAAAATACTAAAGTTCTTGTCTCAAATATATATTTCCTTTTATCTCTTGGGGAAATACTATAGAACAATTTTTAAGTACAATTTCATAAACATGACCTAAAATACTTTTAAGTCCTTATTTTTACTCCCAATATACTTTTTTGTTCTTTTTTCCCTAGATTTATTGATGTATAGTTGAGAACTTAAAAATGCATTTATTTACAGTGTGCAGTGTGATGATGTGCATCATTCCCATGGTTTTCTTTCTGTTGTTGTGAGAACATTTACAATCAATTCTCCTAGCAAATGTCAAGTATACAGTATAGTATAACTTACTATAGTCACCATGCTGACTTTAAAGCTCCAGAACTTGTTCACTCGTTCACTCTGTTTAACTGAATATTTGTGTCCTTTGACCAGCATCCACCCCATTTCCTTCACCCTTCAACCCCTGGCAACCCCCATTCTACTCTGTTTCTGTAAGTTAAAATGTTTTAGATTGCACATATAAGAGAGATGGGCCGGGCGCAATGGCTCACGCCTGTAATCCCAGCACTTTGGGAGGCCAAGGTGGTTGGATCACGAGGTCAGGAATTCAAGACAGCCTGGCCAAAATGGTGAAACCCCATCTCTACTAAAAATACAAAAGTTAGCCGGACATGGTGGCGGGCGCCTGTAATCCCAGCTACTCGGGAGACTGAGGCAGAGAATTGCTTGAACCCGGGAGGCTCAGGTTGTAGTGAGCCGAGATCATGCCACTGCACTCCAGCTTGGGCGACAGAGCAAGACTCTGTCTCCAAAAAAAAAAAAAGAAGAAGAAGAGAGAGAGATCATATGCCTGACTTATTTTGTTTACCGTAATGTTCTATAGATTCATCCATGTTTCAGCAAATGACACGATTTCCTTCTTTTTAAAGACGGAATGAAGTTACGTCTATCTGCAGTATCAAATTTTATTTATTCATTCAGCCAGTGATGAAGACTTAGGTTGTATCCATATATTGGCTATTGAAAATAGCTCTGCAGTGAAAATGGGAGTGCAGATATCTTTTCAAGACAATGATTTCTTTCTTTGGATATATAACCAGAAGTGAGATTGCTGGACCATAGAGTAGTTCTATTTTGTAATTTTTTGAGGAACTACCATGATTTTTTCTGTAATGACTCCACCAATTTATTGTGTATAAAAGTAAAACCTACCGTATCAACTATATATTATTTATAAATAGTACATGTGTTATGACATATATAGCGCATATTTATAATTTTTAAGTTTACATTTACTAAACTGCTTATGCTGTTTTCATATATTCCATTTCTTTAATTTTAATCTTCCTCTTAAAAGTAATGTTTGTGCCTTTCTTTGTTTTATTTCATTACATACATGACATAGATGTTTATGTCTTAAATTCAATCATTTTCACTTAAGTCTTACAAGTATTTAAGACCACTGATTTAAACACATATTGTAATACATGACACATGATGATTCATTCTCATTTTATCTTAAGACATTCTGCAGTTTTGCTTTCAAAGTAAATAATCTCTAGGAAATGCAGAAACTACAGAAAATAAATGATAATTTTGTTTGGTAGAAGCTCTAATGTGTTCTCTCACGGATTCATGGAATCAAAACAAAGCTAAATTTTTAAAAAGTCTGAAAAGTATATTCTGTTAAAATTAATGATTTCCAAGAATCACATACAAATTAAAGCATAAAAAGTAAATGAATAATATACACTTGAAATAAATGTCCAACACAGAAATTAATAGAGTTGCAATTTTTTTTTTTTTTTTTTTTTTTGAGACAGAGTCTCGCTCTGTCACCCAGGCTGGAGTGCAGTGGCCGGATCTCAGCTCACTGCAAGCTCCGCCTCCCGGGTTTACACCATTCTCCTGCCTCAGCCTCCCGAGTAGCTGGGACTACGGGCGCCACCTCGCCCGGCTAGTTTTTTGTATTTTTTAGTAGAGACGGGGTTTCACTGTGTTAGCCAGGATGGTCTTGATCTTCTGACCTCGTGATCCGCCCGTCTCGGCCTCCCAAAGTGCTGGGATTACAGGCTTGAGCCACCGCGTCCGGCCGCAAATATATTTTCAAGGTTGATTGGAGCTGGGGATGATCTCCTCAAACAGATCAGAATAGTTTCCATCTGATTCCCTCTTAATACATGTAAATATTTTCCACTGATTTTAGAAAAAATTAAATCTCTTTACAATGCCCTAACAAACTCTAAATATTCTTCTTTTGCTTACTTTTCTAAATGTATCAAAGATCACTCACTCACTTTTTTACTCATTCATTTCTAGACAAACTAACTTCAGAGCACAATAGTACTTTCAAGATTCAGATTTTCAGTACATTGTCCCGTCTACTTGGAATTCATTACTCCTATATCTGCAAATGTTTTCTGCCACTATAGCCTTGTTAGATTAAGTGTTAACTGAGTTTCTTTTTATCTGACATGAACTTTTTAATCTCCATTTCAGGATCTTTTTGTCCAATCCAGAGCACATTGCTGAATGAGTATTTATATATTTATTTTTTTTTGTATTTTCAACCCATTTACCTGTATATTATCTGAACCAAGAAGGCTAAACTGGGTTAGAAGAATTGACGAGGTAGAAGAGACAAAAAAAAGGAGGTGAGTAAATTAGCTGATGTCTAAATTAAAAATAATAAGAGCATGGATTAAGAGAGAGACCATGACAATATAAAGAAAATAATGCAATCAAATATAATTCTGAGGTAGACTCTATGGATATACCACCATATTAGATTTGGAGATCAAAGGAAGAAGTAATTAATTGTTATAGCTGATTTTGAATAAAAACCAAGGATATGATATTGTAGATACTTTCAAACATATGTGTAAGCCATGAAAAAGTCAATTTTAAAGTTGAATGCATTTGTGTTTGTGGGTTTGTATTGGGGGTTGCCCATGATAAAACACAATGAATAAAATTGTGAATAAAGTGAATAATATAAAAGGTCAAATTATACACCTAACTTGGGTTGTTGACTATATATTGCCAATTGTTCCATTATATTTTTAGTTTATATAGACTTTTATGAGTAGTGTTGAGAAGAGAGTATCTATCTCTAGAAAACCTTAGTTTATTATTATTAATTCATAAAAATTATAATTTTCATAGGTGAAAATTGATGCCTCATTTGGTAAATTTGTATTTTATAACAAATAAAAACAAAATAATGTGTATTCTATCTACTGTAAAATTTTTAAATGAATTATTTCTTTAAATCTGTTGACTATATCCCAGTTGAAAAGGCTTAGCAATTGAGTCTATTACAAACATTTTACTCAGTTTAATTTTTACTTAATTTCTTCTAGATGGTTTGATAGTATATAAAAAATTGAAGAATATATTTTGTCATATATATTTTGTTAAATAATTTTATCGTATGCCTCTTAGATATTTGTATTTTTTAATTCTCATATATATGATAAAAATTTTATATTTTTAAATTTGTTTTACTTTATACTGTGTTATATTACATTGTGGCTCATATAAGAAGGCACCTATTTTTGGTAATTATGTTGTATTTTGAGATTTTCATGAAAAATATTTTAATTCAGATATTATTTAATTTAATGTGAGAGTTTATTTATATGTATCTGATTTAGTTTCCAATATTTTCATAGTTTTTTTCTCAGTGATGTAGACCAAATGTCCAATATCCTGGTGTTTAATAGCGAAAATAGCATCCAATTTTGTCCATGGAAATCCTTCTCTTTTGTTATTGAGATACTGCCTGACTACCTAGAATTCATCACCATGTTTACTTAGTTTCTTTTTTATTCTCTCTGGATTAAATATGGCAGTTCACACGAAGGAATAAAATATATTTTATAATTAAAAATTAGCAAAATGCTTAAGATAAAATAAAAAGAATTTAAAGTAAAATTAAGTGGCAAGTGCAAAGCTAAAGGACGTCTTCTTTTTTTTTTTTTTACATCAGTCAAAATAATTTAAGTTTGAAGTAAGGTAATATCAAGTCTAATCAAAGAAGGAAAGAGTTTTTTTCTTGCTGACTGCACTGGAAATGCTGAAGGTTCCATACTGCCCCTGCTATACAATCAAAACTATATTAAAATTTCTGTGATTCTCTTGGGACTTCATCAGTCTTCGTGCGGACTTCATCCTCTGAATGACTGAAGCAGTTTACACATCATATTTATACACCAATCTTTGAAGAGCAAGAAAGACAATTTGTGACCTAGAATTACCAAATAATGTTCAGATTTCCACACTGATTTTTACTTTTGTGTCAAGTCTTGCAGACTAGATAATAATACGTCACATCCCATTGATTAGTTTAAGAAGATGCATACTAAATGAGATGGTTAGGATTATCTTGAATAGTTTAATCTGGTGACTTCCAATGTTGCCTGCATGTTAGAATCGTGTATGGACATTAAAATGTATACTGATCTTAGTTATGTCCTCCTAGACCTAATCAATTGATCAATGAAAGTATATTATTACTTGATTAGGTATTTTTGTTAACAATATGAAAAATCTGAATATTAAAAACAATAAACCAGACAACTTTCTGATTTATTCTAATATACGCCGTGGATAGATAGCCACAACTTTAGTTCCCTTAGAGGCCACTTCTAGAGGTGTGGATGAGGTTTAGTCCCATCCCAAGTGGACCCGAAAGTTTTGCTAGTGAGAAAGTACAGCAAACGTAGGAGGGAAAAAGCAAACTCCCACTGATTTAATTTGTAAATATCCTATTTCCAAGTGAGACAACATAATGTAATTCCTTATTTTCTTACCATCTCCAGCAAGTAATATATAGTGGATGATTTTGCTTAGTGTAAGCATCATTGCAGAGATAATTCAAGATGCGAAATTTAGATATTTTCCACAATTACACTAAGTTAAAGCTTTTCAAAGCTCAATTGTTTTGTTTGCATGAACATTTAAGAAATTATAGTACAAAATAACTAATTGATATGGCTTACCTAATCATTTCTCCTAAAATCAGATTTCATTTTGACAAATAACAAATTAAGCAGAAATCTATATTCACTTCAATTTATATATTCTGAAATTATTAAAATGTTGATGTATTGTCTCAGGATATTGACAGGCAAAAAAATTTCTCTCCCAGTCGAAAAATATAGGCCAAAATAATTTATTTATTGTGTTCTTAGCTTGAGAAAGAAAAAAATGCTAGATCCGTATAAAGTATTTGATAAGCAAACTAAATCTCCTATCACATCAAAGAGTAGGTTTTGCTTTGTTTGCTTTTTCTATGGTCTCTTGCTCGTGATACTGTTGTAAAATTCTACAAGATCTGAAAAAAGGCTTTGAATTTTTTCTGCTGCAGTAGCAAGTCTATTAATAGAATGGGGAGAGAATTGTAATGCTTCATTACTTTCAGCTGAGAGAGGGGTATACAAGGACCTCTAACTTTCAAAGTGGCGTTGAAGCAAAATTACTTCAACCAGACATGAAGGTATGCAATAAAGTAAAAATAGAGTTTTCTATTTCCCTCAAGGACTGAGGAGAATGCATATTTCTTCCAACAAATGCAAATATTTCAGCAATTAAAATTTTCAAAACAATTTTACTTGCTCAAATTAAAGTAAGAATGGTGTGACCATGAAGCTAGCATTTATAATCAAGCATGAATTACAATTTGTATATAAATGTAAAATTGCTACATTGTGGTCCAATAATATTTGCTATGGAATAAATTCTAAATTACATAAGCTACAACTTTCCCACATTCTCTCAAAATATTGTATAATGACATCTAAAATACTCATTTAGACTAAAAATATCTAGTAAATATTTTCACTGGAATAAATATATTTTTAAGCACAAATTCACATATTATGAAATATTGTAAATGGAAAAATATATAATTAGGAAAGTCTTGAGTCAAAACAATGTCAAATTGAAAAGTTTGTCTCCAGGCAGGGCACGGTGGCTCACGCCTGTAATTCCAGAACTCTGGGAAGCCGAGAGCAGCAGATTGTTTGAGGCCAGGAGTTCGAGATTACTCTGGCCAACATAGTTCACCCTCTTTCAACTCCCTCTCTACTAAAAATGCAAAAACCAGCCAGGCATGGTGGCACACACCTGTAATCCCAGCTACTCAGGAGGCTGAGGCACGAGAATTGCTTGAACCTAGGCAGCAGAGGTTGCAGTTAGCCAAGATCGTGCCACTGCACTCCAGTGTGGGCAACAGAGCAAGACTCTGTCTCAAAAGGAAAGAAAGAGGCAAAGAGAGAAAGAGAGAAAGAGAGAGAGAGAGAGGGAAGGAGGGAGGGAGGGAGGGGAGGAAGGAAGGAAGGAAGGAAGGAAGGAAGGAAGGAAGGAAGGAAGGAAGGAAGGAAGGAAGGAAGGAAAAGAGGAAAGGAGAAAGGAAAAGAGAGAGGAAGGAAAGAAGGAAAGGAAAGGAAGGAAGGAAGGAAGGAAGGAAGGAAGGAAGGAAGGAAGGAAGGAAGGAAAGAAGGAAAAGGAAGGAAGGAAGGAAGGAAAAGAAAGAAAAGCAAGAAAGGAACAAAGGGATAAAAAGTTTGTGTCCAAAAGGTAGTTTTAATACCTTCTTTTATGTTAAAATATAATGAATAAATTGTTATAGTTAATTTACATTTTATATACAAATCCAAAGTTATTAATTTAATCTATTTAGTAGCCATTAGATTTTCGGTGTCTCTTACTTTAAAGCTTTCAGCAGCATATATTAGTTTCAAAAAAGGGAATAGTATTTGTTTGCAAAACTATAAACCAAAAAATTGTTAGCAATACAGAGAAAAATATTCATGAAAATAGAATAGATCACACTGGGGAAAAGAAATGGTGATAAAATTAATTAAATATCATCTTCCATAGATATGCACTGGTTATCTCTAAAGATGAAGATTCTACACTTGCACACCATTGGCATGGTGTATGTGGAGTATAATTGATTCTGCATATTTAGGAGTATATTAAAAAGTGATATAATTTTAAGAATACCTAACATACCATTTTTTCTCTTAGGTAATCTGTATCATCTAGTACAAATATAGTGGTTGATAAACAAGGGATTATATTGTCAAATGGACTTACACCAATCACTGATCTCACCTAATCCTGAAATATACAAATGATTTGTATATTACTTTCCTACTGCTTCAGCAATAAACTACCACAGACTCAGGAGCATAAAAAAGAACAAATGTGTTATCTTACACTCTTGCTGTGAGAAATCCAAAATGGGTTTAGCAGGGACAAAATCAAAGTGTCAGCAGAACTGCATTCCTTCTTGAGGCTCTAGGAGAATTCTTTGTATTTTTTCCTTTTCTCCTGTGTTCTTCAACTTGTGGCTGCATCATTATGACCTCTTTTTCTATCATGATATACTTTTCTCCAACTCCGACCCTCCTGGCACTTTCTTATAAAGATCTTGTGATTCCATTGAGTTCACCTGGATATTCCAGAATAATCTTCCCATCTCAAGATATTAGGGTGGTGCAAAAGTAATTGCTGTTCTTACCATTCAAAGTAATGGTAATATCTTAAATGAAATACATTTTTAAAGCCATCTGTACTGGCTTTGGGAATTCAAACATGAACATTGTTGAGGGACCATTATTCTACTTACAACAATTTGTAACCAACTAAACAAAAAAGAATCAATAGAGACCTGTCACTCTAAAGTTTATCTGGAGAGGTAAAAGACCCAGAAGAGCTACCACAATATTAAATAAGAACAAAATTTCAGGACTGATTTCCTACTGCCAGACTTAATATAAAGCCACAATAATCAAAAAAGTGTGATGTTGGCAAAGTAATAGACAAATAAATAAATGAAACACAATAGATAGCCTAGAAATAGCTTCACATGAATATAGTCAACTGATCTTTAATGAAAAAAAAATTAAGGTAATACAATAGAAAAAAAAAGTCTTTTCAACAACTGTTGCTGAAACATTACATAAACAGAAAATTCATCTAAAATAAATGAGTGAAAACATAAACAGCAAATGGTGCTGGAACTCCTGGACATCTACATGCAAGAAAGTAAGTTTAAACACAGACTTTATACCCTTCACAAAAATTGTCCCAAAATGGTTCACAAGCCTAAATGCAAAATGCAAAACTACAAACTCCTAAAAGAGAGCATAAGAGAAAATCTAGTTGATCTTGGTTATGGGGATGATTTTTTAAATACAAGACCAAAGGCATGATATCTGAGAAAAAGTAACTGATAATCTGGAGAAGGGAAGCCATAGACCGGGATAAAATATTTGCAGAACAACATGCCTGATAAAGGTTATCATCTGAGATATTTTTTTAAAAAAAGCCACTCAAAACTCAATAATAAGAAAACACACAACCTAATTAAGGAATAGGTGAAAGACCTCAACAGACGTTTCACTAAAGAACACATGACAGTGACAAATGAGAACACAAAAAGGTGCTCTGTGTCATATGCCATTAGGGAAATAAAAAATTAAACAAAAATAAAATACCTTTACTGGCCTATTATAAGAGCGAGAACACTGAGAACACCAAATGCTGGCAAAGATGTGGAACATAGGAACTTTCATTGCTGGTGTCAATGTAAAATGGTATAGCTACTTGGGAAGACAATTTATCACCTTCTTACAAAATTAAGCACACTCTTACCATTCAGTCCAGCAATCATGCTCCACAGTATTTATCCAAATGAGTTGAAAACTTACATACACACAAAAACCTGCACACAGATGTTTATAGCAGCTTTACTCCAAACTTTCCAAAACTTGGAAGCAACTAATAAGCCTTTCTCAATCAGAGAATGGAATTAAATGTATCTATTTAGTAAAATATTATTTAGCACTGAAAAAAACTGAGTCATCAAGCCATGAAAAGACATGGAGGAACCTTAAATGGATACTACTTAGTAAAAGAAGAAAGTTCATTTCCATATGACTCCAACTATATGGCATGACAGAAAAGGTAACTATGGAGATGCTAAAAATATCAGTGGTTTGAAGTCATTATGAAGAAGGGAAGGATGAGTAAGGAGAACACAAAGGATTTTTAAGCAGTGAAACTATTTTGTCTGATACTGTAATGGTGAATATATGCTATTGGAAATATGTCTAAACTTATAAAATATGTAATACCAAGAGTGAACCCTAATGTCAGCTATAGGCAGAGTGACAATAATGTGTCAGTGTAGGTTCATCAATTGTAACAACAAATGTACCACTCTGGTGTGAGCAATTGATAATGCGGGAGGCTAGGCTTGTGTGAGAGTAGGAGTTATACTGGAAATCCCTCTACTTTCTGCTTCATTTTTTATGAACCTAAAGCTGCTCTAAAAACTAATGTCTTATACAATGAACAAACAAAAAAGATAAAGCATTGTTGCAAGATTTTAATAAACGGCTATACAGATGCTCTGTGACTTACAATGTGGTTACATCCTGATAAATCCAATATAAGTCAAAAAGTAGTATATGTTAAAAATGCAATAAATACCCTGATAAGCTATCATAAAGTTGAAAATTGTAAGTTAAAACATTGAAAGTAGCAACCATCTAGATGTGGGAAAATAAATAAATAAGAGAACAACCCAACATCAGTCTCTGGGAAGCTTTGAAACTCTAGAGGCTGTCAGTCAGTGAGTGCAAGCCTAGCTGCTTCAGCTTCAAAGCCAAAATACAAAAAGCAAAGTTTGATGAAATGAAAGCAACTTTATGCAAATGCTAGCAGATTGGAAATGTTCAACCTCATGGCTCCAAAAGACTATCCCAAATTTTGGGACTGACTGAGAGGGGTTAAAAAGGGAAACTTGGAATGGGAAACATGAGGGAGTGATGCAGGGTACAGGCCTGCATGTCTTTTTCTGATGGCTATATTGAATAGTTTTCCACCTGCTGTCCCAACTGGCATCATCTGGACTGTGGCTGGATTGTAGAATTTCCACTTTGAGGTAATCTCTAAGTGGGTAAGAGTTCCATAGCTGGGTCACCATGTCTGGTTTGCTTTAGGATAAGCCCCTGAAAGTTCTAACTAAACATGCCATTAGATAAATATGCATGGTGCAAGGGAGTGCCTCCTGGGAAAACGAGAGAAACAAAGAGGATGAAAGTACATTCCAAGGCGATATTCTGAGTTTAGAAATAAAAGCTTCAAGATTAATTTTATACCTAAAATGCTTGATTACAATTCCCCAACTGACAAATTTTATTTCAGTTCAAATCTGGCTATTTTCTGGTAGAAAGGGACATAGTTGCAGAGCAATGGAACAGAATCTGTCTACCTAGAGTTGATTATATTCTTGAGTCCCTGGGCTTATAGAAGAGACCTGTTGGGCATCACAGTGAGTATGTAACAGCAATACAGTTCACAGCAGAAGAATAAACCTATTCCCATAATCATGGCTAAAACTCCAAGTAATTTTCTTTCTGTCATCACAAGGGATCTAATCCACATTATGTGGAGAGCTGTTGACTTAAAGAAATTGTGAAATCAGACATATTACTATTTTGCTTATATGTGTCTTGTAGGACTGAGGATATATTTTCAGTTATATGGAATGTACAGACAGCATTTAGTTTTAGTTATTGTACACATTTCCCACTGTCAATTGTACCAAGAGTTTCTGTGGGGATCTGATAATAGATTGGCGAAACAAACATATTTATGTTATAGTAATAAAGTGGGAAAATCTTTAAAAAATTTAAAGTTACTATATAAAGTTAGGCTAAAATAAGAATTAAAAGCCCCCCTTGAAATAAAAGTTAAAAAAATTAACTGCCTTTCTGTAAAATTTGTAAAGCATTAACTGTATCTCTCCCCTACATATATTATAAGTTCTATAAATTCCTGTTTTTCTTACTGTACAGCTGCAAAGTCACAAAATTAATAAGCATGAGTTACAAAACCCATTTTCACAAGATATAACTAAATCTTAAAAATGTCACCTGATAATTCACTACTTTTAATCTTGCTTCTGTAAGCCTGCTTCCTGCATCACATAATCACCATCTTAAGATACATAAAAGACATTTGTTTTCTTTGTTTGCTGCTCAGACTTTCAGGATGCATGTCCGCTGAGCTAGTGTACACCTAAAATAAACCCTCCTGAACCCCACTTGATCTCTATGGTTCTCTGATTTTGAGCTATGAATATTTATAAAGGTGGTGCTAGCATACGTTTCTTGAAGAAATATGCGTGTAACATATGTCTCATGTTCATTTTGGGGTGGAGACTAAATATTAAAGTGTATTATAATTTTACCCTATATATTAAAAGGTCTGGTCAGGACACAAAGGCATGTAAGTGTGTAATTTTTGCAGAACTAGTTCATGTTTGGTGGTCTTTTTGTCAGGAGAAAGTTACTAAAATCAGTCTTTTGTCTAATTAAAGCTGTAGTTATGGCTGTTCGAACGGGCTGGTAGTCAGTCAGCCTATTTCAAGGTTGGTTCCTGTCTGACTGCTAGAGAAAAAGAAAAACCTTGCAGCAGTTGGAACATAGTTTACTTTTTAAGTTTAGAAGGATGTGACTTAACGCTTGCCTAGCATGGTCTCAGAAAGTGTTTATAATGTAGTACGTTCTTATTATAAAGAGCCTGTCAGTCCTACAACCTCTATGTTACTGTTAATGCTGGTCAGTTGTGATTAAATTCCTAAAGAGAGAGAGTATTATGAGGTATGTCTGACCCACACCCTAACCCACAATTTTCTGTCATTTCTTGAACTTATTGGTGTTTCTTTGTGGATCTCCTTTGGCCAACAGGAGGTCCATTCAGTCTGTTGAGGGGCTTATAGTTCTATTTTATTTTTTTTAGTTTATATTCCCCCTTTTTGGTCAAGATATGCCAGAGGCAGTATTGATAATCAAGCATTTATTTTAGTTTTTCCATATTGATGCTGGGGTGGTGTACTACATGCTCTGGGTCCATCATGTGGGCAGACACTTATTGACCCTTGAAACCCCTTTTAGGCAATATAACCACCAAAAACCAAAAGCCAAAAATTTAGGTTATAAAATTGATTTGTCTTTAAGTTTTACATGTTGAGTCATCAGCTATTTAGGCATATGTGTGTTTATCTCTGACTTGGAGGGTATGACTTAATTTTACTCCTCCAAATCAGCTCTTACAATATCATGCACTCTTTTTTTCCATGATAGTCTCAGGGCCTGGAGGCTTAATTAAGTGATCTTAAATCCTAGAAGTAAAACAAAGCATAAAGAACTAGCAATATTTTAAAGAAAAAGGTTAGAAGTGCTGCCTTGTTCTGAGAATGGCAGGAAAAGAAGCTCACAAGGTAGCTAAACTGTTAAATTACTTAGCATCCAGGCATATAATAAATTATAGTAAGTTAAATAGAGGCAAAATCATGAAATGAGTATGTATGCCATTGTATACAGGCCTGGTCCAGTGTCAACTGCAGGTAGTTTATCTTGATAGTCATCTTCTCCCAGATCTAAGGATGAGGATTTGATGAACTGGAATTTCATGTCAGATATTCGCAGAAGTCATTGTCTTATTTAGATGAGATACATGCAACCAGGAGTCAAAGCTCCGAAACTTCGTAGTACAAAGATTAGTTAATAGCACCTCATAAGGACCTTTTTAAGGGGCTAAAGGTAGCGATACTGGAGTCCATGACCTGACTGGAAGTTGTAAAATGATTTTATAACTCTGCAGTGATGAATTTTTATAGTTTGATAAACTGCAGCAATAAGCCATAGACAACTTACAATTCAGTTTTGAAGATTTGTGTCAAAGATGTTAAAAGACTCAAAACATTTGATCAAAACAGATATCTTATATGAATTTCTTATAAACATTTTTGCAACTTACATAGACTATCTATGACATGCTTTGACTTTGTTTTGTCCTGAATTTTCTTTTCTTAAATCATTAGTCATTTTGCTTAATCATGTAAGATTCTTTCTCATACTAAATTACTTTTTTAAGTTTTTAGCAAAAAAGATCTCTATAACATTTTTTTGCATCTCTCTTTATTACTGGTTTCTTTTATTTTGTTACATAAATAACTTTTGAATTAGACAAAATTTATTTTTATTAAGAATATGTTATGTTATTTTAAAATAATTTTTTTCTTTACCTAAAACACATCATACTTTGGAAAACATTATATGAAGAATTATATATTACCTAGTTTTTTTTTCTGTTAATTTTTTTGAGATGGAGGCTTGCTCTGTTGGCAGGCTGATGTGCAGTGGCGTGATCTCAGCTCACTGCAACCTCCATCTCCTAGGTTCAAGTGATTCTCCTGCCTCTGCCTCCCGACTACCTGGGACTACAGATGTGTGCCATCATGCCTAGTTAATTTTTGTACTTTTAGTAGCGATGGGGTTTCACCATATTGTCCAGTATGGTGTTGATCTCTTGACCTTGTGATCCACCCGCTTCGGCCTCCCAAAGGCCTGGCTGTTAATAATGTTTAAAGTCTGTGAAGATCAGGTGTTCATTTAAGTAAGAATTTTAAACACCTAGGTATTTTGCCAATAACATAAAATTTAACTGTTTTATTAAAAATTAACAATATTAAATTAGTCTTATTTTTCAAAAAAATTACACAAAGTTTATTCACCTTTTAGCTGGATTTATTGTCTTATAAATTTGATGCCACACCTTAAACCTTATAATATCTACCATAGATAAATATAAGTCTTATTTAACCAACAAAAATGTAGCTGACAATTCGGAAGATGCTTCTATTTTTATTTTATTAATGGTTTTGAAATCACTTCTATTTATCTAAAATTGCTAAATTTATGTGAACTTGAAAAGGATTTGGATTTATCAGTGTTCATTTACTTTTATGTCAATCTGATAGTATTTTAGATGTCACATATAACATAATACATGTACATAATGTATAAACATATCTAAATATATATACAAACAAAGATCCAATAGCTTTTACCTCAGAATTTTTGCCAAATATAGCAATATAAATTCACCATTTTTTTAAAATATAGCTGGATCTAAATTATTTTTCTGAACAAATTGAAACATTATCTAGGCTAAATTTTACTTTCCCTGATAACTAATCCAGGGAAAGCTGTGGAGCAAAATTTTGGGTAAAGCAGAGTCTATGACAATTTGATTTTTTCAAAAGCCTCTTTTATTTTCTTAAGTTTCAAATAAGTTTCCAATTTTACATTTTAGCAAGATTTGGCTAAAATGTATAAGAAAAACAAAATCTCCATAGAGCCTTAAAATAGTGAATTTTATCTAAACACCAATAGCTGAAAAATGGCAGATTCAAAGAAGGAAGAAAAGAAAAATGGGAAATATGTAGAGTTTAGAAGGTTCTAGTTAACTCTATAGTTTCAGGTTAACCATTTGAGCTCTCAATTTGTCCTACTGTAATTTTCCCATTAGTTTAAAATGTGCACAAGAAGAGACTATAACATATAACCATCTTGAGTCTCAGTCTAGAAAAGAGTTCACATGCTTTCTTCACCCACAAAGCTTAACAAGACATAGGAAATATTCTAGAGTCCCAAAGAGAATGGCAAAATCAGGGGCCAGAAAGTTGGAAATTGTTACTTCTCTAGTGCTGACAGGTGCAGCCTATGTTGCTGCTTTCTGACAATCATGTGAACTTGGTATTGTCTGGTAGAACCCCACTTTACAGATGGAATAGAGACCATGTGAAACACTTGCAATGCAAAGAATAACAGTAATCGCAGACACAAACACAAATGGTTTTAATACAGAAAGAGCACTCCAAACTGGTCCCCAAAAGGAGAGACTGAAGAAAAAGTCTTAGATCGTGTCTCAACTACAGACAGCACCACAAAATTAGCATAGGATGCTAAACCCAGATGGCACTAAGACTCAGAGAGTAGAGACTGAGGAGTCCCTAGAGTACTATAGTCAACGTACCCAGCTCTGAAGCCTGTCAACTTCCTCAGGGCCACTTTCTTGTGTTAGCAAAGTGTTGTAGGTCACTGATGGTGTTGTGGGAAGTCAGGGACCCTGAACGGAGGGACTGCCTGAAGTCATGGCAGAAGAACATAAATTGTGAAAATTTCATGGACATTTATTAGTTTCCCAAATTAATACTTTTATAATTTCTTATGCCTACCTTTACTGCAATCTCTGAACATAAATTGTGTAGATTTCATGGACACTTATCAGTTCCCCAATCAATATCCTTTTGATTTCCTATGCCTGTCTTTACTTTGAACTCTTAATTCTGTCATCTTCATAAGCTGAGGAGGATGTATGTCATCTCAGGACCCTGTGATGATTGCATTAACTGCACAAATAGTTTGTAGAGCATATGTGCTTGAACAATATGAAATCTGGGCACCTTGAAAAAAGAACAGGATAGCAGCAATGTTTAGGGAACAAGAGAGATAACCTTAAACTCTGACTGCCGGTAAGCTGCGCAGAAAAGAGCCATATTTCTCTTCTTTCAAAAGCAAACAGGAGAAATATCGCTGAATTATTTTTCTCAATGAGGAACATCCCTGAGGAAGAGAATGTGCCCCTGAGGGTAGGCCTCTAAAACGGCCGCTTTAGAGGTGGCCATCTTTTACGGTCATAAACGAAAGGATGAAATAAGCCCCGGTCTCCTGTAGCGCTCCCAGGCTTATTAGGAGGAGGAAATTCCCGCCTAATACATTTTGGTCAGATCAGTTGTCTGCTCTCAAACCCTGTCTCCTGATAAGATGTTATCAATGACAATGCATGCCCGAAACTTTATTAGCAATTTTAATTTTGCCCCATCCTGTGGTCCTGTGATCTCGCCCTGCCTCCATTTGCTTTGTGATATTTTATTACCTTGTGAAGCAGGTGATCTTTGTGACCCTCACCCTAGTCATGCACTCCCTCCCCTTTTGAAAATCGCTAATAAAAGCTTGCTGGTTTTATGGCTCGGGACCATCACAGAACCTGCCGACATACGATGTCTCCACTGGACACCCAGCTCTAAAATTTCTCTCTTTTGTACTCTTTCCCTTTATTTCTCAGACTAGCCGATGCTTAGGGAACTAGAAAAGAAATCACTTTGGACATAAAGGAAATTCCTGGGACAAAAGCATCCTCAGAAGCCGCCAAGAGGTCTCTGGAGTCCCCAGCTACAGGGTCTACTATTCACAAGCAAATACATTTATGAACAGCAATTACTCCACATGGTAATGTGAACAGATAAGTCCTGGCACACTGCTGCCACCGATTGCTCCACTTGTTGGAAACCAGGCAGAGACAGCAGGCTAAGCTACTCAAATCACATAGTTCCTCACATAGGGCACCAAATGTGTAAGTGAACATAAGTCTGGCCACTTCCTCCTTGACAGCAAAAATAAAAGAAGCAAAGTGAGGTGAGGAAACCAACTTTGTTCAAATGCTAGCAGTTGGGAAATGGCCAGAATTGTGCTTCAAAAAGATCATTTAAAATTTTAGGGTTGGTCAAGGAGGTTTATAAAAGGACACTTGGTATGGGAAACATATGGGAGTGGTGTATGGTGCAGATCTGAATGTTTTGTCCTGATGGCTATCCTGAATTATTATCTACCTGTAATCCTAGCTGAAATCATCTGGATCATGGACAGGTTGTAAATTACTTACTTTTAGATAATATCTAGGTAGGGAAGAGTTCCACAGTTGGGTCTCCATGTCTGCTTGGCTTAAAATAGGCCTAAGGAGCTTCTGAACAAGCATGATATTAGGTAAGGTACAAGGGATTGTCTGATAGGAAAGGGAGAAAAATAAAAAAAAAAGTAGTACCTCTGAAGGCTGTATTTTGAGTTTAGAGAAAATAAGTTTTAAGATGCACTTCATAGCTAAGATACTTATTTACAATGCAATCTCCTAAAAGTCCCATTTTGCATAGTAAGATGCATGATAAACAAGTCCTTGCATATTAGCCTTTAGTTGCTCTTCATTTTAGACAAGTATATGTTACATTAGGATATCCCTCCAAGTATGTTTTGAGTACATTTATAAATTTTAATCTGTAATTTTTTCATTAATTTTCATTTATAATTTTTCTTTTACCAAATAATGATTTAAAATATTTTTCTGTTAATTTTGTGAGATATATATATACATACATATACATATATGTATATCAATAGACAGGTACACATAATTATACTATTGTTATACATTTCTATTTCTATAATAATGTAGGTTAGTGGTGGAATGATTTTTACAAAAGCAAACAAAGTCAAGTACTGAAATCAATCTGATTTCAATACTCTAAAACTACAATAATAGGAACGGTATGGTTGGTGTTGGTGTTAATACAAAAGTTAAAAATTGGGATTCCAATTTTGTGTATGCCCACACTTTCATGGCAATACAATTGTGAACAGATATTATTTTCAACAACAAATAACTAAAAAAGGTGTTTAGCCAAATTAAAAGAAATAATTAATCCCTTACAACTATTTCTTTAGGTTTATACCCTTAAGCATAAAAGCTAAATGCACAAAATGACTAGAGGACATTCCTAGGAGAAAGTTCTTGACTAAAATACATGACTAGAAGTCAATGCTCTCAGATTTGGGGCTGCGGGTATTGTTACATTGCTTCATTGAGCTACCTGTTTACTACTATAGTTATATTAGCCTTTTCCAAAAACATGGTGAGGAGGTAGGCAGGCACTTCAACTATTAAGTCAGTAGCACTGATAACTCAAACAGGCTTAAGAGGTAGTAGTGTTTTTCAGAAGTAATTAGATGCTTTGTAAACTTTATGACACCTCAAACTTGAAACACTAAATTCAGAGGGCAAGGAAGAAAATAAGATAATAAGGGTGAAAACATTATTTTAATAAGAGAAGTTATCTAAACTACATGTATATTATTTGAAGATTATATAAAGTAATCATTTTTAACTTCTCTTTTATAAATATCAACATTTCAAAACAGGACACATAGTTTTAAACCAATGATGGATAAGAGTTTTGTAGTATTACCACAATTATTTTTTTCAAACTAATTACAGATTAAAGTGAACCAAATTTAAATTGAATAATTCATCTAATAAGAAATTAACTTGCTAAATAACACGTGAAAATCTATTCTCTTCATAAGTAATCAAAGAAAGGAAAACTAAAACTTTGGATATATCTGTCTATCATGCTGGCAAACATAAAAGAATAGTAAAGAATGCCCATAAAGAGTCAGTAAAGTTTTAATTGCATAGGTTGCATAATCTATGAACCTCATCGCTATGGCTTCCATTTTTGATTTATGCATAGTTCTTCTTTGTGCAATTAAGCTAGCTAGTTATTTTATTCCAGTAATTACTTTTAAACAGTCAATCTTTATTTACTTTGTGGAAATTATTTTTATATACCATGATTTCCATGTCTTTGGTCTTTTGAGTTGATTTTTTTGGAGGGGTTTCATATAATTGATGTTGTTATTTTCCAAGTAAATAGATATGGTTAGTATAGCATAATATGTATATTTACTCAATTGCAATATGCATATTTACCCCTTTTCATATTATTGGCCTTATATACAAATTGCTACTCTTCCTCTTTCATGTTAGAATTATCTTTGTTTTTCTGATTATTTATGTTCTTTTTTGTTAGGCTTATATAAATTTCTATAAACCTTATTCTTGAGTTTTGTTTTATATTACAGTCCAGGAATACTTGTCTGCAATGGGGTCTCATTTTTCTTGATAGATCAGGTACATACAGCACAGCTGAAAATTTGGTCTAATTTACTTACTTTACTTCATCTGCATTCTCTTCTGCCACTGTGCCAGTCTGTAGGTTCACACTATTCTATAGGCCATTGCACTTACTTAACATGCTGTGTTGTGCTTCCTCTCCTCACAATTTATTTATTTTATCCCTATGCTATTATGGTCACTATCCCACTTTGAAGTTCAACTGAATATAAATCATTCCTAAATTCTATCTCTAGCCAGTCCTTTCTCAGAAATCTGAGATTCTCCCTGAAAACAGTTTTTTTTTTGTTCATTCATATTTAAGTCATGATTTAGTCTTGACTAGTTTAATTCATAAGTGTAACCTGTATCTGCATCTCCATTGCCTCCTAGGTTGTTAAATGTATGATCACTTCATACCTCATGGCAGTGTTTCTCTTTTTCCATGATACTTCAGCTGTATTCAAACCTATTTGCTATATGTTGAGATCAAAGTGATCTTTCCAAAATGTTTATATGATCTAACCACTCATATTGTCATAAATGCTTATAACTTGCTTTACATTGCTGATAATTAAGTTAAAAATTATTATCTTTGCTAACCATGACATACTCACCTCAATAGATTACTTCATACTACACTTTACTTTCCTCTCAAGCCCGTATTATGGGCCTTTTTCAGTTTCTGCAACATCCTACTTCTCTCTCCCATGAGACTTTTCTCACTTTCTTCTCATAATTAACTTCTCACTGTATTTTATTTTTCAGTCTAATGCTAACTCATTCTTTAGAATTAATTGCTAAATTAAGGGCCCCTGATTTAATGCCATCTATGACTAGGGTAGGCTATCTAGTCAAAACTGTCCAACAACAACATACATTTCTCACTTGTAGGATTTGTAATCCCTGATAGATTTAAACTCGATGAAGGAAAACATGAGTATTCCCTGCTAAACTCTAAGACTGTGCTTAATCTCTATCAGGTTGAATTTATATTAGTAATAAAACATCACATTTTTATTATCAGAAAGATAAACATTTTACTTTGGTAAAACTTTGTGTTCTAAGTGTTAAATATAAAATGAAACTCACTAGTAATTGACATACTCAAATACTGATACAACAAATAGACACTGAAGCTGTTATTTCAACTTTCTATTCTCATATTTGAGTAAAATTATGAAATAAATATAACCAAATCTGAAATAAAATAATCACAGAGAAGAAAAAGAACATTTCTAAAGCTAGCTATAAAGAGCAATCTTCCTACCCCTAAACATTTTACTATCAGTATTAATTAGGCATAAGCCTGAATTTTTTTTTTTCCTCTTAGGTGCCCTGAAGTTGGTTGAATTATCATTTACAAATCTTGTTTGGTGGCTTGCTAAAAGTGTATGTAGGGCTATATGTCATACAGAATTCATATCAGGACACTAAAAGTGATTTGTGAACCTATTAAAAAATGTTTAATCATTCACAATAATATTACATTACTTATTAATAAATGTAATTGGTATTTTGAAATTGCTCATATCTAATATCTTTAAGAGTACCTGATTATTTTAGCATTATTGAGGTATAATTGTTATTAAAAGTATTATGTACATTTAATATGTACATCTTCGTGTGTTTAGACATATGTACCTACCCAACCATTACATTCCTTAGCCTCAATTTTCTATCCCTTTATTTATGTTACACAATATGGCAACTCATATGAGCCTGCCATTTTGGATTACCCTTCTTATTTTTCCATATTTTGATTTAAGTACTTAATCTCTAACTAAGGGTCATGAAGACTTAAAAATTCAGTAGGGTGTAACTGCAAGCTATTGCCTAAGCATCAATGTCCCCAAATCATAGCTAATAAAAGATGTAATCTTGTTCAATTTAAAAAAACGCCAGCCGGGTGCAGTGGCTCACGCCTGTAATCCTTTGAGAGCTCGATGAGGGCGGATCACGAGGTCAGGAGATCCAGACCATCCTGGCTAACACGGTGAAACCCCGTCTCTACTAAAAACGCGAAAAATTAGCTGGGCGTGGTGGCGGGCGCCTGTAGTCCCAGCTACGCAAGAGGCTGGCGTGAACCCGGGAGGTGGAGCCGAGATCGCGCCACTGCACTCCAGCCTGGGCGACAGAGCGAGACTCCGTCTCAAAAAAAAAAAAAAAAAAAAGAAAGAAAGAAAAGAAAAGCCTCAAAATATACAACCTGGAGATGTTTCAAAGGCAACTGCTATTACTCTAATTCAATTTTATTCATGAAATGATGTTTCTTGTAAAGTGAGTAATATATTTACTCAATCCTTCATTGATAGTCATTCACCGGAGTGATTTTTTATTTTTTTCTCGGAACAACAGTCACATTTAACATATATTGTTTCTTATGTATATATCTATATTTATATCTATCTAATTGTATGGCAGAAACAAACGAATGAGATTGTTAATGTGAAGAGTATGTGTATTTTATCTATAATTTACATTGCAGGATTACCTGAGAAAGGTGGAACAAATTACATGCATGCAAAGTTTATGTATATGCTTTTACCTGAATCTCTGAGAAGACTAACCATTATAGCTTTGTAAAATTGCTACCAGCTTTGTAAAAATATACCAATCTGATGTGTATGTAATGACATCTCATTTTACTGTTTTTGCATTTCTTTGACTGTATGGCTTGCACTTACTTTTCATCTTTACTTAAATATAAAATATATTCACTGTTTATTCTATCTAAAATCATACCCGTTCAACTTCCTATAGTTGTTTACAGCTTTATTTTCTTCCTTTGAGCTTACCTATATTAAAAATGCTATATATTTCACTTATTTATCCCATTTGTTACCTCTCTTTTTTTGAAGAACATAAGCTCTGAAAACAGGAGTTTCCATAGTTTTGCTTATAGATACAACCCCAGCATGAGCAGATTGCCAGGCATATAGTAGGTATTCAATAAACATTTTTAATGAATTAAAAAATAATGAAGCCACTTTAACAACAAAAAACATTCTCTATATATCAAAAACATCACTTCAAAGCATTTGGTTACTGGGGTCCCAGGGATGATGGAATCTGACCGAGGATTTACACTCAATTTATAAAATTTACGGGACATTGGCAATGCTGGAAATGTACTGGTAACATCAGCAACATCTTTATTCTTAGGTCAGGATGGAGAGAACAAAATCATAACAAATACAAATGTCTAAAGGTACTGATTGCATTAGGTCACAACTCATTTTAGGCATAAACTTTCATCTTAAATAAGGCACAAGTTCATTGATAAGCATTTTCAGTATTTTCAACAAGATTAATTACTATGTCCAAAATATAGGGTCAATTGGGTTATTGGAACCTAATGTTGAGTGGACAATCAATAACTAGTCCCTCTAGGTGCCAAATTAGTCCTGGGATTGTTATCCTAAAGGATGTGATTTCTGTGGAAACCACTGCCTACCCAAGAGCTACATAAAACAAGGCCTAGGGCATAGTAGCCCCAAGCAAAAACAAATCAACACATTTGTTTCTGGCAGCTGGAGCCTTTGTTCTACATGGTACAATGTTTACTACTTGACCTCTATTACTCTGGACTTTGCAACAAAACTTTGAACAAAGAAAACAATTGTATAAAAAGCAGATATTTCTGCATTGTATGAATATAAAACACAAGATATTCAACCCCACTTCATTTGAAAAATTGTTCTGAATGCAAACTAAAGACTTAAGTGAGATTAATAAAGAGCTATTGAGGAAACCCCATAATCAGATAAGTAGGAATGATTTTTATTGGAATTCACTAGAATCATTTTGTTGGAGCTCACTAAATTATACATTTATTAAGGGTTGATATTTGGAATATAGTAACTAGGATTCATGTCAGAAATACTAATAATGGTGTTCTAGTGATATAATGACTCTCACTCTTAAATGTACCCATTTTATGTAATTAAACATAAGTGTAAGTTTTATAATCAACTTAACGTGCAAACTGCTGTTACTGTTGACATTTGTGACTATAATACACTGAACCCTTGGAAACTCTCCAGTGTTGCTTTGTTTGGTCCTTGCAAATAGATGATACTAATACTTATTAATGTAAAAATTACGGAACTTGTGATTTACGTTACAAAAATAAATGTCAGGAAAACCATGAGACAAGGTGGATGCCTTTTATAAAGAACTGATTAACAGGTCAATTTAGTTTGGTTTCATGGGGGAAAAGTGTGGCCAGCAGATAGGTGTCCTGTGGAGTGAAATTTATGATAGCAGAAAGGGAATAATGCGATCATATCCTAAAATAGCAGTGCAAACACACATACACACACATGGACACACATGCACAATCACACAGGCTGTACGTCTAGAAATTCAAGATTTTGTAGTTACTGTAATAGCCTCTGGCAGCAAATCATCATTCTAGTAGGTTTTATACTTCCAAATGTACCTACTATAGGTAAGTCCAATCCTACTCCCTTAATCCCACACTTGTTGAATCACTGCAAATAAACAATAAAACAATACAGTGCAGGATTGAGTCACTGAGCCCCATGCTTGAGAGCATTCCCTAATTGACTATAATCCAGCAGTAGGCAATGGAGTCTTAAAGCCATACTAAAGTCTATCGGTCTAGGTTCTTTCAATTCTATTCTAGTGGATCAATCCAATTCCATTCTATAAATTATTTAGATTAAATTATCCCATTAAAGTGTCATTTCAAAGGATGGTTTCCAATTATTTGTGTCATTTTTTAAAAAAATTATATGTCTATATGATTTGCAGCACTCTTTTTTTAATCTCCAAAATCAGCACATATTTTAATTCGCATATTTTGATACTTCCTCCAAGTTTCTAGGTCTGGAAAAAGAAGTGGATGACTTTCATGGGGTATAAGGTTATTTCTAGCATAGAGAAAGATCTGGGGAAAATTCTACTATAAAAATTAAAGATGGCAATAGCACACTTGCAACATGTCATATTTTATAGCATTACTATTTGTGTTTGGGGCAGACTGAAAACCCATTTTTATTATGCCTTCTGAGATGGCACTTTTAATTTAAACCTCATTTTCCGTGTCTTACAGCTTTTCCACTGAATACTTTTGGGGCTAAACTTCATCATTCTGGAAGTTGGAAGGAAATTTATTTCATCATTTTTGATTTAAGTAACTACGGGGAAATTATTTTTGGCTGTTCAAAAAATATACAAACAAGTTTTATATTGAATCATTCATAAGGAATTATGATTTTCAGTAAAATATTTATAATATGATTTTCTATAAAAGACATTTAAAATTACTTATACAAACTAGGAAATGGAATATAATACATATTTACTGCATACCTTACTTCGCATAATAAAATTCTGTATGATCTGCCAAATTCATTAGAAGTTCTGAAATGTAGGTTTTTGTGGGCAAGACTGCTGTATTGAATCAAAATGAAAAATCTTATTTGCAAGAGTGACTAACTACCTATTAAAGACTCAGGAGTTCAGTGTCATTTAAATGCAGTTTCAGTGGTTTACGCAAGCTGTCAAAAATTTCCATTTGCTCATTTCAAATATGTCTAGGTAAGCCTATTTTTTAGACCCATTTATACAAAATCAAAATTTGAAAGAGTAATATAATGAAAAATTCATAGATGATAAGAATGGCTAAGACTCACATAATAGCTCCTTTGGCTTAATAACTTTTGGAATTCTCAGAAGAAAAGAGGAATACTTATACTTTCCAACATAGCCATTAATTTAGCAAAAAGAATTACCTTACTGTGGCAGTTTGATAATTATTATACACTGAATATTCATTAATTGGAGAGATTATCCCTTAAAAAAAAAGATAATTTGATCAGAAGCCTGACACCCTATTTATGTAAGCATAGTATTTGTGACTTTGTCTCACACACAAACACAAACATACACATAGAATATATATGCAGAGACACACATATATATACACACATACATATATGTGTTTGTATATATACTTAATATACATATTGTTATACACACATAATAAATGATGACTATATGGAAATGTATAGACAGACCATAGAGAAGTATAGATGGATAAGTATTTGACTTTGGTTTAATTGTCTCCTGTTTCATAGTGTCCTATTTTCTGTGAAAAAAAATTTGTTTAATTAGATTTTAGAACGTTTCTTAAAATATCTAGTATTTAATTGTTTGTCCAATTATACTGCTAAATACCTTTATACACACATATGCAAAACTATCTCAGTTGATTTAGTCATTTTCATTTTGCATATTCTCTAAAAGTCATTTTTATTTTTAAAAAGTGACCCTACAAAATTTTTCTTATGTTCATTTTGATTTATTATGATCCATGATCTAGGAACCATACTAAGGGAAAAGATATATAAAGAAAATTCATAAATAAATAGTAGTGTGAGATGAAAAAATTTAAAACAATGTAAATGTATCTATAAAGTGTTTTTGGAGCCATTGAAGTAGGAAAATGTGTTCATCTTAAGAAGAGCGAGGCGTTAATACTGGGTTTTAAAGAAAACATTGGGATTTATAAGGTAGTAAATGCAGGGGATTAGTTTCTATCAAGTATGTTCACTGTATAAAATGATATTTCTGATGTTTTTTGTTAATGAATGTGTATCCAGAGATCATTCAATCACAGTGGAAAAGGAGAGAAAATTAATAATATTGTTCCAGATTTTTGAATTGGGTCATTTACATTTTTTAACCCAAACTTCTTTTCTTCTGATCCACGACCAGAATGCAATTACGTCACTCATGTTTCTCTTACTTAATGCGTTTATAGTCAAAACTCCAATTTTACCTCAAAAAACCTTATAACTTGTTTCCCCTTAAATATCAGTGAAGTTATATTAGAAAATATTAAATGATTAGAGACTATATCTCCATAATTAGTCGCTCTTGCTTTTGAAAATCACATTTCAGAGTGTATTATTGTTGCCATATGTCAATTTTCAGGTCATGTTTTTGCTCACTCTGGCAATTTGTGTTCCCTGATATTCATTTATATATAGGTCTTGCTCAGTATGAATTCCTGAAAGCTTTTATGATCTGGGAAAAGTAACCAGCGCCGCTCATAATCAGTATATAGCTATATGTTGTGCCTTTTTTAAAATTATTTCAAGTGGACAAAGAGATAGACGGATAGAATTTAGGAGACTAAATGCCTGTTAGTATGTCTCTTGTTACTACAGCTGAAGCGAGAACTACAACAGCTGCACTCATTGCTTTCTAACATCTTTTTGTAGCTCTAAAAGTAAACTCTGACATGTAAAGTCTCAGCTCAAATAACTGGTAAAGAATTAAGGATGGGCCTAAAAAAAATGCCTTTGTCTTTGCTAGCTACAGAACTGACACAGTTAAAAATCAGTTAACACCACAGATTCTGTAGGTATGTAAAGGGAACAATATGGGATTTATTAGCAATGAATGGATTCCTGAGAAACAGGCTAAGAAATGTATTAGATCAATCTGTTAATCTTGAATCCATAAATGAACCCCGTTTTTTTTTTAATTAGGTGAAATAGCTAATTTTTCTTGATGAGTATATTTTCTCTTGTACACAAAGTTATTTTATTTATTGACCTGAAAGCACTTGTACCCTTGAAAAATTAGGATTTCCTAATTAAGCTCATCTAATGTATCTGTAATATGTACAGTCCTCATCATTACTTTATTAAACATTCCTTTACTTTATTATTTTTCCAACATACTTAATTACTCATCTTTATTCCCAGGACCTGGTTAATGTATATTTGTGTGGTTTAAATAAAAGGTAATCCAGAATGAGAGACAGGTACAAAAAGGCATTTATATTCTATAACATGTATTATCTCTGAATATGGTTCTTTTCATCGGAAGGAAATGATAAATAAGAATATTTTCTTTTAGGTACCTATCATTGTAATATACCTAAAGTGTTATGCTTTTTTAAAAATGTGTCTTGTATAAGGTTATTAGAATGCAATGAATGCCATTTTTATTTGGAAACAAACTTTTAGGCCAATCTGAAATGTCCACAGTTATTGCTTCTTTTGTAATAGTTACTTTATTTCTGCACATGCATTTCAAGTCAGGTCAGAGAACCTATTCATGCCATAAAAAGTAATTTCAATAATATATTTTTATTTATTTTAAGATTATTGATGAGGTACAACATACACAAGGAAAACAGACTGGCCCTAAGTATATAACTTGATTAATATTCACAAATTGAAAACACTCACATGAGCATTATGTAGAACAAGAAAGAAAATATTAACAAACGTACACAATAATCTCTTATTAGCACTATGATTATTAGCAATGCCTTATTTTGTACACTTAGAAAAGTAATTCTAATTTTGTCTTTTCTTCTTGACTAGTCTGTTTTGCATTAGCTTTTAAAATTAATTCTACCTTTTAAAAATATTCTCTATTGTAAGTTTTTCTTATTGCAATAATTTTTGCTCTTAGTTGTATGTTAATAATTCTATTTCTTCTAAATTTTTACTTTGATTCTTCTGTACTTTTTCTAGCTTCATGAAATATAAGCCTATATCATTAATTTTTAGCATTTTCTCTTTTCCAATATTGGAAAAAATCGATCTTTTTATGGGAACTGAATTGTATCCCCCTGCCCAAATTCATAAAGTCCTAATCCCAATGTACTTGGAAATGGGTGGGACTTTTGGGTGTTAATGAGGTTTAAATAAGGTTATGAAGGTGGGCCCTTTATAATGTGAATAGTGCCCTTATAAAAAGATATATCTGAGAACTTGCTTTCTCCCTCTCTCTCTGTCTTGTGAAGACGTAGTGAAAAGATGGCTGTCTGAAAGCCAGAAAAACAGTTCTCATGGGCCAACTGAATCATCTAACACCTTGATCTTGAAGTTCTCATCCTCCAGAACTGTAAGAAATAAATTTCTGTTGCTTGACCCCCAGTCTATGATATTTTGTGATGGCAGCTTGAACTGACTAATACTAATATATACCCTCAAATTGATCAATGTATCCTGTAAACACTACTTTAAGTACACCTGACAAGTGTTGATATATCTTTACTGGCATTCATGTAAATTATTTTTCTAGTTGTCATTGTGGTTTATTCTGTGTCCTGGGTGTTTCTTTGAAGAATATTCCTTAATGATTGTGGAGCTCTCTATATCTACCTCAACTTTGTCAATTAAACTTATTTGAAGGCATGTTATTGTATGTCTGCATATTTAAATTTTGAAATATTTCTGCCAAATTGAATTGTATAAAGCAACTGTTCATGTGACGTGAGGACTTCAGTATTAAAATTTGCTATATCAAATATTAGCATATCTATACTAGCTTACTTTTGGTTAGAGTTTATGTAGAAAATCTTTTTCTAACCTTTCATAACCAACTATCCTTTCATGAGTTTCTCATGTACAGCAAAAACTATGGTTTTGGTATTTTGTTCACTCTGATCATTTCAATCTTTAATTTGAATATTTATATTCTGTATAATTATTTACATATTTAACTTTATATCTGATATGACACATTTATTCTATAATTGACCAGTCATTTAACATTAAATATTATCTCTATTTTCTTTTGCTCCTTTGAATTCATCAACTCATTATTTTGTTTTCTACTAACTGGTGATTACTTACTTAAAAAAATTTTGGTGGAATATCTAGAGTTTACAACATAAATGATTCAATAAAGAAATAGTTATATTTTATCTTATTTGCATAATGCTAAAACTCAACTAACCAGTTGAGTTTTACTTATGCTACTTATGAACAATAATTTTGTATTATTGTTCTCATGAATTTCTTCATTATTTTACATTTTTATACAGTCAACATTCATTTTTAATGTATTTATATATTTCTATCCTGTGATGCTTTTGATTTTATACTTTAGTATTTTCTATTTCTCTCTTAGATTTTTTTTCTGCTAGGTAGATGTTTAACATTACTTTGGGTACAGTGATAACACTGTTCTTTTTATATTCATTTGAAAAAGTCTTATTTTATCTTTTATATTTGAAATATTTTTAGGTGGGAATTGGGAGTAGAATTTTTTTGTTAACATTATTTTTAGTTCTTTAAAAATGTCCTTCTCTTGCCTTCTGCTTTTCATCATTTCTGTTCAGAAGTCAGCCTTCAGGCTATTGTTTCTTTGAAGATAGCAATATAACGTGTCTTTATCTTTTTTCCTTTCACTATATTTTTTGATGTTTTGCTCTGATTTTTGTTGTCAGTTGTTTTATTATGATGTTTCCAGGTGTGCTTTGCTGTATGTTTATCTTGTTTGATACTTCCAGAATTTCTTGAATCCTTTGATTGATTTTTTCATCAGCTATTGTCTATTGAAATATTTTTTACCTTACTTTCTCACTCATCTTCAACTGAATTTAAGTTGCATGTAGTCAAGCTTTTTTTTTCCATGTCATTTAGTCTTTACATAGTTTTCATTATTTTGATTTCTTTGCTTCAGTTTGTATATTTTCTATTTTCCATTTAACTAAATCTGTCTTTATGTCTAACCTATTTTTAAAACCATCCATTAAAGATGTATAGAAGCAATAAGGACTAACATTCCAGCAAGAGGAAACCTCAGAGAGATGAACTACAACTGGAGATTTATACCTTCTTAGGGGCAAATGCATTCTCACTTTGAACTAGAGGCTGAGAATTCCTGCTTGACCTTGTGCCAAAGTTGCCACAGCAGAAGAAAGCAGAGTCTATTATCAATTTGTTTTCCATTATAACCAATTCATAGAACTGTAGAACGTATCCCTTTTGACCCTTAGGCTCTTTTGCAATTAGAAACAATTTAATAATTTGTGAGAATCAATATTCCGCTTAGTTCTTGGTGGCCAGGAAAAAGTGAAGTATGTTATACATATAGAAGTAAAATATCCTCAAAATGTAAAAAAAAAAGTTAATTCCACATTACATTTATGTCTCCCTTTCTAAGGTATAAAAGTAAAATCCATGAATCATATTCTTCAAATATTCTGTTTACATAGTAGGCTGTTCTCCTGTTATTGTCAGACATGTTGAAAAAGCACAAACATAACTTAAAAATCTCCCATATGAAAATTGCAGGGTCTCGGGGAGGCGGAGCTTGCAGTGACCGGAGATCGCGCCACTGCCCTCCAGCCTGGACGACAGAACGATACTCTGTCTCCCAAAAAAAAAAAAAAAAAAAAGAAAATTGCAATTGTAGAAATGAATTTTGGACACATAAAGTATTGCAAGGATCAAATACTTGAAGACAGTCTCTAAACTAAGACAATCCTTAGAGACAATTACAAGTATATATACAAATATACAAGTAAATACTTATAAGTATTGGTCTGCCTTAAAACAAAAACAGGAAAGCAAGTTGAATAGGACTATTTATCTATAAGGTGCCTTCACAGATGCTGTCTATGTGGCTTTGAATAGGACTATTTATAAGGTGCCTTCACAGATGCTGTCTATGTGGCTTTGAAATTTGGTAAGACTCACCTGTATCGTTATGAAAGCAGTAAACCTGAAATATATTCCTGCCAAGTAATGTAGAATGGAACAAAATATAAAAATCTAATAAAATGGAGAGACATTTTTATTCAGTAACTTCCATAAAGATGTTCCTTTTGGACTAAAAAATATACGAAATATTAGTTGAATGTATTTTTAATTTCTCAGTATTTATATTGCATTATCTAATTAGATGGGTGATGTGCTGCTGCATATATAAATGTCAATATATATGAGATAACTGAGATTATTTTTTAGGATTTACAATTCTGGGATGCAGTAACTTCCTGATATCCTTCGGAAAAGCTATATTTTAATTTACCATTTGTTTTCCCAGATAACTCAATGCTGAGAAAGAATCAGAGGTGGTTAGTCACAACTAAAATAATCATTCCCAGTTAATATCAAAGTTTCTACTAGACAGTCTTATTTACATGTGTTAGTGAAACATTCAGTATAAATGATATGTCTATGTATATTAACTGAATGACTTAATCAATAAAGCAGAGTAGGTTATTTATTATGTAGAGAATATACTAAATCCTAAAATTAGGCTGAGTTCCATGTTTTTAATTATATGTATAAGAAGTGTATATAATAAGATAATGCAGAAAAAATTTCAGTTCCAAAGATAACAACAATTCTTTTTTTAAATTTATTTTTATTTTTTTGAGACGGAGTTTTGCTCTGTCGCCCGGGCTGGAGTGCAGTGGCCGGATCTCAGTTCACTGCAAGCTCCGCCTCCCGGGTTTACGCCATTCTCCTGCCTCAGCCTCCCGAGTAGCTGGGATTACAGGCGCCTGCCACCTCGCCCGGGCTAGTTTTTTTTTTTTTGTATTTTTTGTGAAGACGGGGTTTCACCGTGTTAGCCAGGATGGTCTCGATCTCCTGACCTCGTGATCCGCCCGTCTCGGCCTCCCAAAGTGCTGGGATTACAGGCTTGAGCTACCGCGCCCGGCCACAAAAATTCTTAAAGTGAGTATTAGAATATCAGGGAGAAGAAATTCTACTTTTCAATAATAAAATTTACAAATTTGCATTCACTGTAGTATAAGTTAGCTAGGTCTTTCGTCATTAGGTTTAATGCACATGCTATATACTTGACACCAGAGGAAAAAATAACATCACTGGCTAGGTTTTTTTTTTTTTTTTCTTTTTTTTTTGAGACAGTCTCGCTCTGTCACCCAGGCTGGAGTGCAGTGGCGCGATCTCTCCTAACTTTAAGCTCCGCCTCCCAGGTCCACACTTTTCTCCTGCTTCAACCTCTCAAGTAGCTGAGACCACAGGCTCCCGCCACCATGCCTGGCTAATTTTTTTCGTATTTTTAGTACAGACGGGTTTCACCGTGTTAGCCAGGATGGTCTCGATCTCCTTACCTCGTGATCTGCCCACCTTGGCCCCCCAAAGTGAGCCACCCGGCCAGTAATCTTAATTTAGATTAAGAAAGTATACAGCAAGCAGTATTTTCCTTTTTTTTTTTTTTTTTTTTTGAGACAGTGTTGCTCTATCGACCCAGGCTAGAGTGCAGTGGTATGATCAAAGCTCGCTGCAGCCTCTGCAGCCTCGACCTCCCTGGCTCAGGCGATTCTGCCACTTCAGCCTCCTGGCTACTTTTTAATTTTTTTTTTTTTTTTTTTTTTGCAGTGACTGGTCTCTGTACATTGCCCAGTCTGGTCTCAAACTCCTGAGCTCCAACCATCCTCCTGCCTCATTCTGATAGAAAAAGCAATAGTACACATACTCACCATGGAATAGTATGCCGCCATAAAAATGAGCAAGATAATGTCTTTTGCAGGAATATAGATGGAGATGGAGGCCGTTATCATTAGAAAGCTAATGCAGGAACAGAAACCCAGATAAGACGTGTTCTATCTTGTAAGTGGGAGTTAAATAATGAGAACACATGGACATAGAGAGGAGCAACACACTTTGGGGCCTATCAGAGAGTGGGGAATAGAAGGAGGGAGAGGATCAAGAAAAACAGCTAATGGGTACTAGGCTTCATACCCATTGTTGAAATGATCTATACAACAAGTCCTCATGACACAAGTTTACCTATGTAACACACCTGAACATATACCCTTGAACTTAAAATATGTTGAAAAGAAAAAGAAAAGGTAATGGTACATTCAGTTGCTTCAACAACAGGTAACAATGATTGCTACCTAGAAACAATCTGCATTGCTTCTATCCCCAAAATAGCTTGACCAATTCTACAGGCTAAATTCACTTACTTATGGTAACTATTTTTCTACCATTCTTTTGATTCTTAAGTTTCCAATATGTGCGCGCGCACACACACACACACACACATTATGAGCCTACACATGCACATGCACTTTCCAGGTCTTGTCACAGGCTCTCTTGCGATATATCCATGTATAAAAACGAAGATCTCTGACTTTTGGAATACATGTTTACCTTATGTTCTTGCAAGCATATTCAGAAGTATAATTCAGAAGTAATTTTATTGCGTATAAAAGAAACAAAACTCAAGATTAGAGGGGAGAGTCGTGGGGGGAGAGAGAGAGGAGAAAGAGAGAGAATAAGTAGGGAAAGGGGGAACTAAAGCCATTCTTCAATGTCACTAAGGTACTTCCTTTCTTCTGGTCTCTCTCCCTCTTTCTCCTTTGTACAACTTTTATCATACTTTCAGGACTGTTACCTTGTCACTATCTTGTCAGCATGGATATAGTCAGTTTACATCATCCCAATGTAATAATACTAAATACATGAGATTGGGAGATTGTTCTTTGCTACCACTTTACTATATAGCCCCAGGTTAGGATGCTAATTATGTAGATTTGAATCATCTGGCCATTTGTGTGCCAGTACTCCCAGCTGGGTAAACTCAGAACCACAATTAGGTGTTTTGCCAAATCTCCTTTTGGTCTTATAATATCCATTCTCCATAACTTCCAATCAAATAGAAGAAAATATTCTAAAATATTATTTTAAGAATTATCAAATAATTTATTATTAAAACCAAAAACAAATATTAGCTAGATATAGCCAGTCATGTTTCTATTAAGACAAAAGCCATTCATTAAGATATAAGTTATATTTTTATGTGGCAGTTTCCAGGAACTGTAAAAAATCAGTGTTGGGTGTATACTGTAGCTTCTCTCCTTTTTCTCTTACATACATCCAGATTGCTTTCTGTAATGAAGATTATGTCATCTTAGACTAGGAAGATGAAGAAAACATCTCAAAGATTAAAGAACAGTGAGCCATGGCCCATGAGAACTTTGAAAAATTTAGACTTGAGTTCATTTCTGAAGTTTGCATGAAAGAGAAATAAGTTTATGTCTTGAAAGCTACTGTTACTTTGACTCTCATTCTCTTGCTGTTGAATATAATTTAGTTAATAGTTACTTAGTTTTTGAAACACAAAATCTTCCTTTTTCTTTAATCTTTCTCCAATCTGCAAACCAGATTTGCCAATTCTACCTTAAATATGTACCATTTAAAAAAATGCTTTCTATATCTGTCACTACTATGTCATAAACCATCATAAGATTCATATGAATTGTGAAAATTGTAGCTAAATTTTTTTCTTCTAAAATTGGACTCATAAAGTTTATGTACCACATAACACCTAAAATGCATGATTACAAACAATCCAAATGATGTCATATTCTAGTAATCAATATTCACATAGTTTCTAGCTGCAAAAAGAAACCCGTGAAGACTTTACATTATTTGGCTTTGATTATATCTACAAGCATATTCACAAATATTTTGCTTATTATACAGAATCATAAATAACACTTTTCTGTTACTTAAAAACACTACATTTCTTTCTGCCGTAGAGACCTGATTGTAATTGTTCCTTCCGTGTTAACAAAGCAAAAATTGTAAAAGACAATGTTATCCAGGCAAGAAAGACTGTATTCAAGTCTACTGTAATAGGTAGAGAAGCCAGAATTTTAGTCTGAGGACAATGCTCCTAAAACAAAGAGCTGGAAATATTTCAAGAATGAAGTGAGGGATTGCAGGCCATCTACCTTTGCTAATTGGCTTGACCTTCAGGAAAATAAACTTTCTCTCATCTTCATGACAAGACAGTTTTACCACTTAGAACTGGGAGCCTGAGGTTAGGCTGAAGTTAGACTTTTATGTTGCCACACAAACTGGGAGTGAGAGGTGTTATATTTCTTGATGTTTGTCTTTCACAGGGATAGCTCATAGTTTCTTGAAAAAGACTTTTCTGGGTTGTAACACTGAAAAGAACCTTTTAAAAAGATTTACATCTCAAAGAAGAGGAGAAATAATTTACAAGTTTTCTAAAGTAAATATTAAAATAAAACATATGAATACTAAAAGAAAAGATGAGATTAGCATGTAAATCTATAAAATGGGTAAGGCAAGTGGCTCTCCTTAATATGGGTGATCCTACAAAGTCAACTGAAGGCCTGAATAGAACAAATCACTGATTCTCCCCTGTGTAAAGTAAAGGTAGAATTATTTCTCTATGACAACCTTTAGACTGGGTCATTGACTTTTTTTCCTGCCTGCAGGCTCAGAGGGAATCATTGGCTCTTCCAGGGTCTCAAACCTGCTGGCTGATGAACTGAAACGACGCAATCATTTCTCCTTTCACTCAGACCTTTGGGCTCAGACTGGAGTTAAACCATCAGCACTCCTGGCTCTCCAGCTTGCCCCCTGACCTGCAGATTTTGGGACTTGTCAGCCTTCAGAATCCCATGAGCCACTTTTTAAAAATCACAAATCTCTCCCTACAATAAAACAGGTTAACATGTTTGCATTAAATAGACACACTTCATATCGCACAGCTTCTGTTTCTCTGTACAACCCTAATACATACGGTAAAAATTTTATTCCATTTTCATAAGAGAAAAGAAACAATGTAAAAAGCTGTTTTTTCTTAAAGACTTAAATGAGTTCATGTAAACTCTGCAACTGAATGAAAGGCTGACAATTTAATGAGGTAAAAAATTAAGCACATCCTCCATTCTAGAAAAAGTTTTTCAATTAATTATCAAAGATAGTAAAATATATCAATGAAATAATTTTAAAAGTTTATATCAGTAATCAACATAAATTGTAATAAACATAAAAAAAATAAAATAAAATTGAAAGTAAATATAATTAGTATAAAAAATTTAACACATGTGTTTTAACTTGTCAAAGAAAGAAGAAACAGCTTGATAGTTGGTGACGAGTAGTGGGTGGTGAAGAAAGGGTGTGAAATGATCATCATTTGGAAAGTGATATATCAGGTGATTAAATCAGGGATTCTTGATGATCATTTTTTTTTTCTGTGAGAGACTTTGATAAATGTAACCCACTGATGTAGAAGGCTTTGGCATATGCTTAAAAATGTTTTTCAGTCCAGGCTTAAAAAGTCATTTCAAAACACATTGAAGAAGCTCGCACACATCACAGATTGATGATGGATGTTACATCATTATTACACACAAATACACACAAATACACACACAAATACACACACATGTACACACACATATTTTTTTATTTAGATTTTTTCAAAACCTGGCAGATAGTTGAAAATTTTTCTGTTTGATATTGTCTTACTAGAATCTGTGGTACTGAGTAAATTTGAGAATGATTTGGCTGAAATTGTAATGATATCATAGCAATTCTTAAAGCAATTGTTTAGTTGCCTACTAAGGAAAAAATTATTTATGCAAAAATGATAAAATTTTCCTTAAAGGTTTTCTTCAAAAAGCTTTCAAATACCATTATTTCAAAAAGTTACTGAATAAACAATTTGTATGTGTGGTAAATCTGTATGTATGTATAAATTTAATTTCCTAAGACTTCCCATCAAGAAAAAAACAGGACAGAGATATATCTAGGACAATGTCAAATTTTATTTCAGGAAATTGTCAAATGAGCTACTGTGTTAAGGAAGGAAATTTTTTGCAGATTTCCCTGTGGCTCAACTCTAATGATATTTTCTCATGACTTTTTGTCACCTGATTGCTATTACTTACTATATGTGGTATATTCCTCTCAAATTAATCCCGTATCTGTTTTTGAATCATCAGCACTTAAGGCTTGTCCTTGTTCACTTTTATTTCCTTTGTCTTATAATTTTCTCCATAAATCAGATTTAACTCTCACATTAAGATTCTCCATAGAAATAGATGAAATTATATCTATTTCTCTGAAAATAGATATAATAGATATATTGTAGAGCAATACATACAATTTTATATATGTATATTGTAATAATATATACAGCATATACAATAAACATATGTATACACATATGTATACCTATGTGCATGTGAAACATATACATATATATGCAGAAAGTGAGTGAGAAAGAGATTTTAAGGAATTGGCTTACATTATTATGGGTGGTGCCAGGTCTGAAATGTGCTGGGGGGACCAGCAGGCTGGAAACTCTTGCAAAAGTTCATATTGTAGTCTTGAATACAAAGGCAGTCTGGAAGCAGAATTAGTTCATATTCAGGTCTTTTCTCATAAGTCTTCAACAGATTGGATAAGACCCACTCACATTATGGGAGGTAATTTGCTTTACTCAATATCTTATTGAAATGTTAATTATATCTGAAAAGAAATGTTTTCACAGCAACAACTGAACTAGTGTTTGTCCAAAAAACTGGGTACCAGGACTCCCCCAGTTAACATATAAAATTAATCATCACTGTTCCTAAAAGCTGCAGCTTTTGTATAAAATTAATAAATTATAAATAAATATATTAATTTATACCTGTAAAATAGTGTCTGTGTGTTTGCGTATGTCTGTGTGAACACATGTATGCAAATATTTCTGATGTATCTAATAATGATTTTTCACTTCACTGTCTTGGAATATTTAATGAGTTAATACATGTTTCAGCATATCTGAAGCATGTCTTCTTTCTTTAATGTCTTTTCTTTTGTGATGGCTTCATGAACCCCAGAAATGTTTAACACATTATAGGAAACCTTTTCTTTACACCACCTGGTTGCTTTGTTTTCTGTTATTCTGGGTCATATTGCCACTGATAATCTGGATGTACTAGAGCCATGATTCTTTTATGGCAAGAAAGGAATTCTTGCGTGCCGGGGCTGTACTTGTGGTCCCTTGTGTAGTACAGAAACCCGTATATGCTGGTAGAAAAAAAAAAAAAAAAAAAAAAAAAACTTTCTCACTTTTAGGGTTCCATTCAGTTATGGCAGCATCTTGCCAAAGAATGCTTAGGTTATAAATAAATACAACTTTTGCCATATTATTTGTTGATTACACACATATGTATACAGGAATATTCCCTAAATGCAGTCATAGTGCCAAGATAGCTTGACCTAATAAATTTAAGTGTTAGCCACATTCTGAATCGAAAGTATATAAATTAAAATTTATTATTTTAAATGATGCCTGAATGGAAAAGTTTTTAATTCTTGGATTTTTTTGAAAGAACTTTATCATTTTAAACGACGACTACTAGCCACAAGGAAAGAAGACAAAGTTTGAATAGCTTCTGTCCCTCTGCTTTCCCTTTTCCATTTGTAAGAAAGAACTCTGGGGTTTTCATTGTTACCTGATTGATGACAGAGCCTTCTGAGGACATTCCAAGACAGTACACAGTGCTGTGGTCTCTTTGCAAATCCGTGTAGATAACATTTCAAGGGCAATACCTCATTGGTTTTGACTGGATATTCATATAAACTTTTTAAAGAGTTGAGTGATAGACTTAACCCCTTATCTGTCAGTTCTGAATTTATATTGTTTAATCCCATGTACAAAGCCATTTTTTTCTTCCAAAAAAAAAAGACGACTTGACAAAGCATCAAATTTTTTATTTTGTTCGATTTTTTTTTCTGGTTTTGAGACGGGGTCTGACTCCATCACCCAGGCTGGAATACAGTGATGCTATCACAGCTCACTTCAATGTCCACCTTCAGCACTTCTGATGATTAACCTTACCTTAGCTCACCTGAGTAGCTGGGACTACAGGTGTGTGCCACCACTCCTGGCTAATTTTTGTATTTCTGTTTATTTTTCTACAGATGAGGTTTCACCACATTGCCCAGGAGGGTCTCAAAGTTCATATTTTTATACAAGTTATTTGACATTCTAAAGTCTTCACCATTCTGTGAGATTTATTGTTTTTCAGGGTGAATTGAAACTACTGGGTTTTAGAATTTTTAAAACTTGTAAAATACAGTCATTTGTTCTAAGCATTACATTTTCCCCTATATCATCATCATTCTTTACTGTACCGTGTGAGAGTTTCCACTATATCCAATCTCAATATTGTGTCAGGTGTACAAAATTCCTTCTACTATACAGTATATCTAATATACCACATAACATATATACATACATGTGTTCATTCTATTATGTAGTATATACATTTCTATCTATACTTCTATCTATATATTTCACCTTAGTGAAATACACTGTAAATTATATTAAATTATTTATCTTTCTGCACTTTGAGTTAGTTCCTCAAGTGTATGACTTCCTTCAACACATCATTGTTAGTACTGATGTGTCTGTGTCATACTGCTTCACATATGAATTGACTGTATCCAATGTATTTTTATACTATTCAGAGCAATCATTTGATATTTTGATATTCTAACTTTTTTCTTTCTAATCTTAGCATAATTTAGTATAATTTCTTTTAGCATTTCCCAGCATGATTCCTTTTAACATTTCTTAGCATAATTTAGTATAATTTCTTTTAGAAAAAAAGATAAACGATAGCATATATTCTGCCATCTGTATTGCCTAAAAGAGCATTAACTTCCATGAATTTATCCTTGGCTATGTACCAAGCTGTTGGTGATTTTGGATCTCCTTTCAGTCTAATATTGATAATAAAGCTGATAACTTTGGCATTGCACAAAATCATCACTGGATTGTATCAGAATGAGTTTTAAATCAGCCAGTTCATAGAGTTTCCTGGAGTGGGTTGAGGTGTATCTATAGGCAGTCTATATGAAAAATAATTTTGGCAGTGGTGGGTAGTATTTAAAGAAAAAAAATTATCTTGTCATTTATAGTGCAATAAACTGTATCTTCTATCATCAAACTTTACCCAAACAAAACAGCTTAGAAGGTTATGCCAGGACCAGGTTTTAGGAGTACATACAGTGTGTGATGTTCTCAGTACCTTGAAAATTAAGAATAATTACATTTATATTATATTAGTCAACATTTTTATGAATGGCACTTGGTACTCTTGTCAAAAATTTAATACCTTTTTGTTTTACAAGAAGCATAGCTTGGAGGCAGAAAAAATACACACCCATTTGCAAGTGACTGTATGTGTGTGTGTATCTTGAAGACACAGCCCTGCTAAGTTGTAACACAGCAGAATGGCTTGCTCTGTCTCTCATGCTTTATACCCTTATTGGCCAGGCTACAGCAGGACACTCAACCACTTTTAATGACTTTCATTACTCCCTCTTATTTTCTAGGTTAATGACATATTGAAAGTGCTAATGGCATAGAATTTTCAAAGAGCTCACACACTGTTCATGAAAGAGACAGTGTATTTTACTTTATAAGCACATAATTTTTCCCAGTGGATTAACTGCATCATTTTGCTGCTTTGTAATTTCTCAATTTAATTGTGGAAGTTTTTAAAAAATAAAATCTAACAAAGCACAGTTTCCCAATTGAAGATGTGATTGTGAATGTGGCCATATTCCACGTCACCCCAATGACAGCAGGAGGTGGTCATATTCCATAATGTCCCCCAAGTGATGGCAGGAGGTATTATATAAGTTGGAAAAGGGAATATGGAAAATCAGAGATGTCAATCTGCTACCACTTTGTTTTCTAAAATCCTATGATATTCCAAATCATAAAGATCCACTAATTAGAATAAACGAAGGACTAGAAAAGGTATAAAATTCTTGGCATGAATAATATTTTTCTATTTCAAGTTTCATGAGTCATCTCTCCAAGTGCAACTTATAGAAAATCATTCAATTAAATTATATTCTAAAAATTCAAAAAATTAGTTTTACTCATTTAATTATAGAATATTTACATAAACAAGAAATGATACTATTTCTGAGTATGCCTCTTTGAATCAGGTATTCTGTCCCTTATTCTCTTTTATGGTGCAAGAGCCATTGATATATTCAGAGTATTTTAGATAATAAAAAATTTTTGAAGTGCAAGAAGTGGAAGAAGCAAACAATATTATATATACAGTCAAGTCTTAAGAAAGAATAAGAATTGTTCCTCAAGCAGGCCTCCTGGAAATTAACACGGTATTTATCAATTGAATTATAATTCAAGATATAGCTCAGCTTTAGGAACCTATTATTTTGTCAGTTCTTTAGCAGCAGTTGAGTGTTAGTTACACTAGTATCTTAAATCTATTTTGTTAGAAGTTTCTTAGTTAATGCTTTCTGTGAAAGTCTTAAAGAGGTGTTCTCATCTGCATGTGGATATTCAACTTTTCCAATACTATGTTTTGAAAAGACTGTCATTTCTCTAATGTGTGATCTTGTTGCCTTTGTCAAAAATCAGTCATCTGTAAGTGAATAGCTTTATTTCTATGTTCTCTATCATGTTCCATTGCTAGAGCCTTATCTTTCACAATATGCAAAAACAAACTTAAAGTGGATTAAAGACTTACAGGTAAGACCTGAAATGATAAAACTACTTGAAGGACAATGCTTTATAAAATTTGTCTAAACAAGAATTTTCTTTCTCTCTCTTTCTTTTTCTTTCTTTCTTTCTTTCTTTTTCTTTCTTTCTTTCTTTTCCTTTCCCTTTTCTCTTTCTCTTTCTTTCTCCTTCCTTCCTTCTTTCTTTCTTTCATTTAATTTTATTTTTTCTAGAAGGACTCTTGCTCTGTCACCCAGGTTGAATTGCAGTGGTGCAATCTAGGCTCACCGCAACCTTCACCTCCCGGAGTCAAGCAATTCTCCTGCCTCAGCCTCCCAAGTAGCTGGGATTACAGGCATGCATCACTACTGCCCAGATAATTTTTGTATTTTTAGTAGAGATGGGGTTTTACCATATTGACCAGGCTGGTCTTGAACTCCTGATCTCAAATGATCCACCCGACTCGGCCTCCTAACGTGCTGGGATTACAGGCATGAGCCACCACACCCAGCCAAGAAAATTTTTTAATAAGACCTCAAAAGCACAGGCAAATAAAAACAAAAATAGACAAATGAGATTACATTAAACTAAAAAGCTTTTGCACAGCAAAGTAAACAACAAAGTGAAGAAACGACCTACAATGCCCGGCCAAGAAATTTTTTTAATAAGACCTCAAAAGTACAGGCAAATAAAAACCAAAATAGTCAAATGGAATTACGTTAAACTAAAATGCTTCTGTACAGCAAAGTAAACAGCAAAGTGAAGAGATGACCTACAGAATGGCAAAAATATTTGCAGCCTATTTATCTGACAAGGAGTAAACATCCAGAATTTATAGGGAACTCAAATAACTCAATAGCAAAAGAACAAATAATCTTATTAAAAATAGACAAAGTAACATCTTAAGCAACGTTTCTCATGAGAAGATATACAAATGTCCAAGAGGTATATAAAAAAATGCTTAAAATTACTAATCATTCAAGAAATGAAAATCAAAATGAAAATCTGATATCTCACTTTAATTTGAATGGCTACTATCAGAAACACACACACAAAATCTAATGTTGGTGTAAATGTGGAGAAATAAATGCTTACATACTTTAAGAATGTAAATTAGTACAATGATACTGAAAAATAACATGGAGGTACCTCGAAGTGTTAAAAATAGAGCTACCCTATTACTCAACAATCCCACTATTGTGTGTATATCCAAGGAAATCAAAGCAGTATGTCAATGAGATGTCTCTACACTGACATGTTTATTGAGACACTACTAACAGTAACCGAGATATGGAATCAGCCTAAATGTGCATCAACAGACTAATGGATAAAGAAAATGTGGTATATATACAAAATGGAATACAATTCAATTATGAAAACAATTCTACCATATAAAAACAAGGATCCTTTTAAGTGGAAAATACAGAGACAATGTGGCTATGTAAACTATTCACTCTACAAAAAATTAATAACCAGAAGATGCAAGGAATTCAAACAACTCAACAGTAAAAAAAAAGTAAATAATTTGATTAAAAATGGGCAAATAAGCTAAATGGAGCTCTCTCAAAAAAGGACAAACAAATGGTCAACATGTATATTAAAACATGTTCAACATCACTAATTATTAGAGACATACAAATCAAACACAATGAGATATTATCTCATTCCTGCTAGAATGGCAATTATTAAAAAGACAAAAATACATGCTGGAAAGAATGTGGAAGGAAGGGAATTATACACAGTCTGTGAGAATAGCAAATTAGTATAGCCATTATACAAAACAGGGTGGAGCTTTCTAAAAAAAATTATGTGATAGTTTCTTAAAACAGAACTACCATACGAGTCAGCAACCAACTATTGAATATATATTCAAAAGAAGGAAAATTAATATATTGAAGAGTTATCTGCATTCCCATGTTTATTTCACCTCTATTTACAAGAGTCACAATATGGAATCAACCTAAGTGTTCATAATCTGACAAATTAATAAAGAAAATGTGGTATAAATACAAAATGGAATACTATTCAGCCACAGAAAGCATGAAATCCTGCCATTTGCAGCAACACAGTTGAACCTAGAGAACATTAAATGAAATAAGCTGGATACAGAGAGACAAACAATGCATTATTTATTTATATGTGACATTTAAAGAAATTGATCTCATTAAAATAGAAAGAGAATAGTGGTTACCAGGGGCTAGGGAGAATAAAGGTGTGTGTTAGGAACAGATTGGTCAACAGGTATAAAGTTACAGTTAGATGAGAGAAATATGTTCTGGTGTTCTGTTGCACAGTAGGGATATTATGGTTACTAATATTGTATTGTATATTTTTAGTTGGAAAAGAGGATTTCAATGGTCTCACGACAGATAAATGATGAGTGTATAAGATGATGGATATGCCAAACACTGCAATTTGATTATGACACAATGCATGCATGTATTGAAACATCACAGTGTACTCCATTACTATGTATAAACATCATGGATCAATTAAAAATAAATAAATACATGCATACATATTTTAAAGTGTTCTCAGAAGGGGGACTGAAAGAAGCAGGAAAGGGCAGGAAAATGACTAAGGAAAGATGTGATCTATACTGGAAACTAGCTTCATGCTTGTGCCACATGTTCCCATAGAGTTCAATCTACACACAAAGATGATCCAACCTTAAAGCCAGGAATTAGACTCTTGTACCCTTCTTCCCTGTCAGTTACTGGCCTTGTACCTCTGCAACACAGTGTCATTTTCCTCTAAGGAGGCTAGAGAAGGTGATTTTCCAAAGGAGGATATGGTGTGGGGCCAGACAGCCAACATTTGTGGCAGCTGGGGAATGGGTGCAATATCCTGGGGAAATTGATACAATTAGCTTCCAAAGTCCCTATTCCAGACAAGTTGGCTAGTTTAGGAAGTGTTTCCTTGATAGGCTATATCATTGGCCATGGCCAATCTCCTTTGGGCCAGGGGTTCACCTTTGATGTCTAGTAGATTTATGAAATTAACATGTCCCAAAGAGAATTTTGATTCCAATCCTGTAAATATGCCCTTTTTCCCCAACTCTTTCTCATCTCAGTTAATTACATATTCTCTTGGGAGATGCACATGGCAAACACCTAGAAATCATACTTTTCACCCCTTAATCCCCATATTCAATCTGTCAGCTAAACCTTGCTTAATTGTGTTCATGCTTTTGTTTTGTTTTTACTGTTCCTAATGCTCCCTCCCACCACAGTATCTAATATGTTTGAAGGTAATAATCTTGCCTATTTGTATATCTCACTATAATCAAAGGTAAATATGTTTGCCACTCAATTAATCTTTGTTTAATTAACAAATACAGGTCCAGAAACCTCAAAGATTAATATCTATATTTTGTTGTATTTTATAGTGATGCCCAAAAACCTCTATTTATATGATCAATCTTAAGTGAATAGCTGCAGAAATGAAGTGTTGCTTCATATTCCCTTTACCTTCTTTATACCAAGTTTTATATCATCACAAAAAAGAGTGCAATATTTTCTCTAATGTTTAATGCTGTGATCATTCAATTATATAGGTTCTGAAAGCATTCTTTAATTCTAACTCAGTTTTCTTCATTAATCAGGGTGCAATTTTCAACTTAAGACATCCCACAGGACTGGAAGAGATAAGCAGAGAATAATTCATTAATTATCATAATATTATGCTTTAAAAACAGAAAATGAATGTTTCTATGAAAAGTACATTAACAATACAATTTAATCTTTGCATCTGGTCTCTAAGCAAGAGACATGATTCACACAGGGATACTTTTTTTTTTTTTTGGAAAACACATTCCAATCCTCATCCCAGGATGCCATTCTTCATCTTAATGTTGGTGTGTTTGATACATTAACACATAGAATGTGGAGCTTAAATTTCCTGCTGATCTGTTATTATGTCACTTAGTCTTCTCAGGAGATACCTGTCTTATAAATATAGGCAAGAAAGACAAATGACAACTCCACAGATAGATGCATGTTTGCTGTGTTTTTAACCCAAGACATATACTAGACATACTGACACTGAAAGAGAAGCATGAAGTATACCTCCTTCCAACTAGGAGCACAAAGAAAACACAAAATTAACAAATGAAAAATATCTTTGAACATTCATGTTATAATTATGAACTTACAAAGATCAAATTACCTTTTGAAATATTTTCTACAAAGCCATAGTGTTTAAAAAACCATAAATGAAATTAAGTTGCTTGAGCAGCAGGAAATTGAATTTTAGACAGAAACTGTCAGACTGATATCTATCTTTCCAACAAGGATATCGATCATTGTTTCTTCCCTCCCTTCAGTACTACTTTCCACACTTTCAGCTGTCTATGCTGAAATAGCCGAATTGAGTTGCTTCTGCCTTACTTGTGTTTTATTTTTCAATTTTTAGTAAGCCTCTGGAGGGATAGAAAAAACAAATAATGCTGTTTATAATAAAAAAAACTTTGGATAGTTAAACGTAAAAGTACTATAACACAGTGTAAATTTCACTGCTCCTTAAATGAGAGATATTTAAAAACAGACATAAAATATGCATATTTATTATAACTATTTGGTTATATATTTTCTTTTATAGAAGTCAATGTACGTTCTGCCGTGGATTAATTTTCTAAAGCTAGAAATCTTTGTAAAACAAGGCTGTACTCTAGAGTTTGTTGTCTAATGTTATAGTGTTTGAAAGTCTTTTATAATTAAATATATTTCTCTAAGCTGGTATGCACGCCTCTTACAATAGTCTAGGCCTCTTGCTTACTTTTACAATCAAGGTACTTCTTGATACTAGAATTATTGAATATCATCAAACAGTTTTAAATATAATATAATACCTTGATTTTACCATACTATAGACCCAAACTAATTCATATTCCTTAATTATTAACTTGATTATATATGACCGAACTTTCCAAAGTGGATTGTGTTTAAATTTTAATTCTTTTCTTTATACGTAAACTATGATGTTTTTAAAAATGCTTCTTATAAAAACTAGTTCTTGTAAAACTTTTAACTAATTATTGGCTCTCGAGAGGTATTTTTAAATTAATGCAAATAAAATGTAATGTGAATTTCAATAACATGCATGGCATTATAAATACCATGTAATATTTAAGTTGGAAATAAAGAGATTTGAACACCAAAATATGGTTTATTGCATTTATAAATTTAATATTTTATATTTGATTTAATAATAATAATTTTGGATGCACTGTATGTGTAAACTGATGTGAACTATACATATACACAATTTTGCATGTAATTGTACAGTGTTCAGTGATTCCTTTGGTTCAGCTATTTACCAACTATGGATCAATCATTTTTAAAATAGCATTTTCTCTAATAAATTTCCTAAAGAATATGTTTGTATAATTTCTATTGTTTAAAATATAAAAATGCTTTACCGAACTCAATGATGAGAAGTTGAGAACAGATACCATGTCATTTTAATATTTATTGAGGGTTAACTTTAGTATATTAACTGTATTCTTCAATTACAGCTGTAGAAATTCTTTCTCGGTTAGTTTCTAAAAGATAAGGTGGATGGTGAAATTACAATTTTAAAACAATGTCTATAACTATATTTTGATTGGGTTATACCAAACATGTTTTTCTCTCTGAAATTAAATCATCATTTTCTATATAATTAGTAATAATTTCAAAAGTCTTCCTATTTTCAGTCAGTCATTTAATTAAACTCAATGTTTATTATCACATTCTATTCTAGTCTCTGAAACTTACAAGACCCTGAGGATGATTTTCAAAAGTATAAGTTTACTTTACTGTTAAAAATGCAAAGTTTATAAACACAATAGGGTCTGATATTAGTAATAGGCAGTAGGTAGAAGTGTAATACAGTCTATAAGTCAAAAAAAAAAAAAAACCCACTTCTATTGCTACGTCAACCTTAGCAGTTTATTCTTCCAGAACAAGTGTCATTCTGATAACAGGAGTTAACATTAAATCTTCTAACTTAGTTTACATGTTTTAAAGAAATTTAAGTTTAGGTTTCCAGAGTAATCTTATGTTTCAGACACTGCTCATTGCTTAAAAATCAAAGACATATTCCATTTTCTTCCTTAAAGATATCGAACTTCTGGAATAAAGTTGTGGCAATGTTCTTAAGAAATCTGGACTCCTCTATCAGCTCCAAAGGTAAAGAGAAATAGTCTAATCTAATCATAGGCCAATGTGATTTAAATGGAAGCCTACTCCACTCATAGGTGGATTTTAAAAAGTTGGTCTCATAGAAGTAGAAAGAAGAATAGTGATTACCAGAGCATGGGGAAGGTAGGGGAATGAAGAAATGGTGAACGATTGTTCAGTGAGTACAAAGCTACAGTAGGGTACAAATAGTAAGTTTATTGGACTTATTACTGGATAATAGTATGATCAGAGTTAACAATAATGAATTGTATCTTTCAGAATATATCGAAGAGAGGTTTTGAATATTCTCATCACAAAGAAAAGATAAGATTAAGGGAATTAATATGCTAATTACCCTTATTTGATCATAACAATGTATACAAGCACATGCAAATATTACATTGTACTCCATGAATACATACAATTATGTGTGAATCATAATTACATGTATTTATGGAGTAAATGTAATATTTGCATACATATAAAATGCAAAAATATAAATGCATATTATTAAATATGGAGAGAGAGAACATTTAAAGGTATGAAAATATGTAAAATCAGTTGTCTAAAATATGTAAAATCAGTTGTCTAAATGCTTGCCTACCCTGATTGTAATTGTAAAAGTAACACACTTTTATAATTTTTATAAGCATAGACCTATTCATTAATTTCAAGTAGATTACAGATGTCTTTTATCAAAATAAAAACTGCAAATTCAAAATGCAGTTAATATTTTTGTAGGTTTAAGATAATTTTGAAACAACTTTCTAACTTGACCGTTAGTATTATCGGATAGTTCTGGGAAGCTTAACTAGAATGAAAGGAATCTGGCTCTGGCAAAGGAGAATAAGATCATACAGAAATATTTTGAGAGCATAAAGTTGAATTTCTGTATATAGGAAAAATGCTCAAAGTCCTTTCGTTTGTAAATATTGTCAATCTAAACCAAAAACACGTGTGTGTGTGTACGTGTGTGTGTGTACATGTGTGTGTGTGTGGTGAGACAGAGAATCACTCTGTTGCCCAGGCTGTAATACAGTAACACAATCATAGAACACTGCAGCCTCAATCTTATCTCAAGCAATTCTCTCACCTCAGCCCTACTGAGTATCTGGGACCACAGGCATGTGCCACCATTTTTTAACTTTATTTTATTTTATTAACTAATTTTTAAACTTTATTTTATTATTTGTTAAGACAAGGGTCTCCCTATGTTGCCTAGGCTTTTTTTTTCTTCTATTTATGCCAAAGCCCATCACGCTAAAAAAAAAAAAAAAAAAAAAAAAAAAAAAAAAATAGAACCATTGGTTATAAAATTGAACATGTGGTTTGTCTCTTAAGATAAAATCAGTATAGTTAAGTATTCCAACTTGCTGATCAAGAAAGCTTAAATATCTATTAGGATTGCTGTGTCAAATGGTATTTCTGGTTCTAGGTCTTTGAGGAATCTCCACATCGTCTTCCACAATGGTTGAAGTAAAGGTACATATACACCATGGAATACAATGCAGCCATAAAAAGGAATGAGATTATGCCCGTTGCAGGGAATTGGATGGAGCTAGCAACCTCAGCAAACTAACACAGGAACAGAAAACCAAACACCGCATGTTCTATGTATAAGTGGGAACTGAACAATGAGATCACATTAACACCGGGAGAGAAACAACACACAGCGAGGCCTGTCAGGGGTGGAGGGAGGGAGAGCATCAGGATAAACAGCTAATGCACACAGGGCTTAATACTTAAGTGATGGATTGATAGGTGCAGCAAACCACCATGGCACACATTTACATGTATAACCAACCTGCACGTCCTGCACATGTATCCTGAAACTTAAAATATAATAAGTAAAAACTATTAAAAATGCTGAAATAAAATAACATAAAATTGAAAAGGTCTGTCAACTATTAGACAAGTAATAACCAGGTAGTAACTTGTACAAATATAATCACACTACTTTGAAAGTTGAGAAAACTTGTCTAAGAAGTTGCCCAAGATTGGAACCCAGAGTTTTCTTAGGAAAAAAGTTGTGTGTTTTCCAGGATACTTGTGTCTGAGGGTACAAATGCTTATGTTCTGGAGATTCATTACAATGGTTCTAGGATTTATTAAATAAAATGTTACCTAAAGTATTCATTATATTTTTAGTAAACAAATATAGATAAACAGGATAGATCTGTTGATGCTTGAATTAATTGACTATAGAGTGTTTTTGTACTATATTCCGATTAAATATTAAAAATTACCTACACGAAGTAAGTTTTAAATTATTAACTTATGTCACACAATTAGAAAAATTTAGGTTTTTTTGAGTACATTTCTTATATTTGTAAATAAAATGTTTCCAGAAAACAGAAAACTGCTCTTTCTGAATTTAATAGTGTGTGGCAAGTAGTGGGGAAAACAAGCACCTAATTCATCCAGAAGTGGTACTAGTTATGAATGTGCATTCTTATCTGTAGAGATCTAACATTTCTAGTTCCACACAGTGGAAATAATTTTCTGTCCCATTAAGAAGAGTTTACTTCCAATGATGGTTTTCAAAGTAGTTTCAAGATCTATATTTTTATATACATTAATAACTAGATAACTGTGGGATCCATACTCATAAACAAACACTGGACACCAAGTTAAAAAAAGGAAAAAAGACAGAAAAGCCCTGAGCAATGGCTGTTTCTAAAAAAAAAAAAAAGTGAAATAAAGTTATTTCACAAATATTAAAGTGTAAAATGACAAAAAACTGCTGTTGAATACTTCTGTAGTAGTGAATTTATAAAATAAATTTCATTTGCAAAAATAATACTTATTTTTCAGTAAGGGTAAATAGTTCTTATTCATGATCACACCTGCAGCTTCCTCCCCACCTCAGGCCAGGCTGGGCCTGGCGGGCTCCACAGCATTCCCACTCCAACTTCTCGGATCCCAGACTTGCTGCTGCTGCCACCACTAACGCCAACATGACCACCGCTGCTGTTGCCCTCAATGCACCGGCCCACCCTACAAGCCTCCTACCACCTGGCCCCCGTCGACAATCTCCTACCATTCCAATCGAGCTGCAGTCTCTGTCGCCGCCACCAATTGCAGCGAGGCGAGCCACAGAACCACACCATCTGCAGGCTCCTGCCTCCAGCATGCAACAGGTGACTCCTCTATCTTCTGGCTCGAAACATCTGGGTGGTCAAAGCCAGACATGCCTAGAACAGGACGCAGGAAGTGGGAGTGTTAGAGGCTCACCTTGTCATGCTGGCCACTGGGTGGCAGGGGCTGGTTTCAGCGAAGGCACAACTGGGGTGGGTGTTACTGCCTTTGCTGAAACCGGCCCCTGGTTAGGTACAGCTGGCCAGGAACTGCTGGTCCTACCCTGGCTGCACTCCTCGGTGAACAGGAGAAGGAAAAACTCAGACCCAGCCAGCCCTCTCCAACCAAGTGCCAGTTCCTGTTTCTGATGCCTCCACCCACAGGGCCCTGTTTCCCCATGGTGCCCGCTACTCCATACCCGGGAGACCCAGGTTGTCTCTGCAACACAGTGAGACGGTGCAGACCTGGGAATCATGGCGGGTGTTGGGGCCTTATGTGCTCAGGATTCCCTGGGAAACATTGCGTGCCTGCCACGCTCTAATACGAGCAGAAGGAGGTTGCCCTCTAGAATCTAGAGTCTGGGAAGAGGAGGACGGCCCCTTCCTCGGAGGCCACAGCTATGGCTGCCACCTCTGTAGACCGCTGCTAGCAGCAGCAGTGCAGTGCAGCCCCCAATAGCACTCCCCTGCCCCATGCTACAGGGCACGTAAACCTGATAGTGTCCCCAAATCACCTCACTGCCCCCATCTGTGCAGCCAGGGATAGTGGCCCTAACCAGCTGGGGGTAGTGATAGCCCAGATAGCGCTCCCAACCTGCCCCCCTGTCATAACAGTGCAGGAGCTGATAGCGCCCCTAACCCTCTTCCCAGCTGGTGGTGCGGTCCCCAGTAGCACATGCAACCACCCCCACCACCAGGCAGTATAGCCAACCCCGCCGTCCCACGCCGCCAACACCCCCACCCGCAATGTGACCTTGATAGGACCCTATCCAGGGTAGTGCATCCCTGGAGAGCTCACCTACCCTGCCACCTTTCTACCATGCTGGCCAAGCTGCAATCTCTGTCACCTCCACCAACCACAGTGAAGCGAGCCTAGGTGCCACAGGCTCAAGCCTCCAGCTTGCGGTATGTGGATCCCGCTTCTCGTTCTCTATGCTGGGCTCCTAGCTTCAATTCTGATTGGATGAGAGCAAGTCTTAGGAAAACCAATCAGAGCATGAAAATAAAGTCCAATCAGGATAGGCCTAGAGGTTTTCTCTCACCCAATCAGAACATGTAGTCCAGGAACCTCATTTGCATAACCTCAGTATATAAAGCATGCAGAGGGGGCATTCCCACCGTTTCAGGCTTTTACGTGGCTGCGTTCCCAGCTGCTCTGTGCAAGGCTTAGAGGACCGGAAGAAGGAGTCGTCACTTGCCACGGCTGGAGGCTGGAGCTGTGGGAGCGGCACCACAGCTCGCCTCGCTGTGGTGGGTGCTGGTGACAGAGACGGCAGCTCAGCTGGAGCAGTAGGAACGGGTAAGTAGTTTTGGGGTAACTAAGAGAGTGGTTAGCAGCAAAGGGAAAAGAGGATGGCGTTCAGGAGAAGGCATTGCAAAAAGATGGTGGGGAAAAGATGGTTGGAAAAAAAGTCTTTGGGTAGATATTGGGGGAAAAGAGAGTGGGAAGTGGGAGGAGGAAAGAGGGGGGTGAGGAGGAACGGGCAAGTAAGAAGGAGAGAAAGTTTGCATAAAGACTGTGGGGAGAAACACAGTGAGGAGAACAGAAAGACAGTGGGGAAAGTAAGGATGATGTGGAAAAAGATTTTGGGTAGACGGAGGGGGAGAAGAGGGTGGCATGTGGGAGGAGGAAAGAGAGGGTGCAGAGAGAGAGGGGGAAGAGACAGAAGGTGGTGAGCAGGAGAAGGAAGACTCTGTGAAAAGATGGTAGGGACAATTTTTTTTTTCGATCGATGGAGGAAAAAGAGGATGGTGATCAGGAGAAGAAAAAAGGGTGGCGAATAGGAGGAAGAGAAAGTTTTGCAAAAGACAGTTGGGAGAAAAAACAGTGGGGGAAAAGTTTTTCGGTAGATGGAGGACGGAAAGAGGGTGGCAAGCTGAAGGGTGGAAGGAGTATTGGGAAAACGACGATGAAAAAATAGTTTTGGGGTAGATGGAAGGCTACAGGAAGGTGGCATGTAGGAGAAGGGGCAGGAGTGGAGAAAAGAGGGTGGTCAGCAGAAGAAGAGATTGCAAAGAGATGGTGAGGGGGGAAAGACAGTGAGGAAGAAAGTTTTTGGTAGATGGAGTGGAAAAAGAGGGTGGTGAGCAGGAGGGACAAAAGAGGATGGCAAGCCGGAGGGAGACCATGAGGAAAAGACAGTGGGCAGAGAAAAGTTTTTCGGTATATGGAGGGGGACAAGAGGGTGGCAAGCGGAAGAAGGAAAAAGAGGGTGGCGAGTGGGAGGGAGGCAGGATTTTGCCAAAAGACAGTGGGCACAAAAGACAGATGGTGGGGAAAGAAAAGACAGAGACGGTGGGTAAAAAGCTGGTCGATGCAGTGGGAAAAGAGGGTGGCAAGTGGGAGGAGAAAAGAGGGTGGTGAGAGGGAGCGGGGAAAGAGGGTTAGGAAAAAGACGATGGGGAAAATAGTTTGGGGGTAGATGGGGAGGGCAAAAGGAGGATGGTAAGGATTAAGGAAAGAAGAGGGCGAGTGGGAAGAGGAGGAAGGCTTTGTGAAATTTTTGGGGTGTAGATGGAGGAAGAAGGAGTGGCGAGCAGGAGTGGGGAAGAAGGCTTTGAAAAGATAGTGGGGAGACGTTTTGCATAGATGGAGAATGGAAAGAGGGTGGCAAGAAGGAGGAGGGGAAAGACGATGGGGAAAACAGTTTTTGGGTAGATGGAGGTTGGAAAAGAGGGTGGTGAGCAGCAGGAGTGGGGAGAAGGCGTTGGGAAAAGACGAGGGGAAAGTTTTTGGAGAGATGGAGGAACAAAAGAGGGGAATGAGAGGAGAAGGGAGAAAAAGAGGGTGTCCAGTGAGTGGGGGAAAACAGTGGGGAAAAGTTTTGGGGTAGATGGATGATGAAAAGAGTGGTGAGCGGGAGAGTAGAGAAGGCTTTGCGAAGTGACAGTGGGGAAAAATAGTGGGAAAAAAGCTTTGGGGTAGATGGAGGAAGAAAAAGGGTGACGAGAGGGAGGGGGTCAAAGGTGGTTGGGAAAAGAAGGTGGCGGACAAAGTTTTTGGGTAGCTCTTTTTTTCTGATTTCTTAAATCAGGTTATTTGTATTTTTGCTTTGAGTAGTTTGAGTACTTTATATATTTTGTATTGCATTAACCCCTTGCCTGATGCATAGTTTGCAAATACTTTCTTCCATTCTGTGGATTGTTTCTTCATTCTACTGATTGCTTCCACTACTTTGCAAAAGCTTTTAAGGGTAATGCAATTGTATTTTGTCTTTTTTTGCTTTTTGTTGCTTGTGCTTTTGACGTACATATTTGGAAATCCCTTGTGCTAGCCAGTTTCACAAAGCATTTTCCTATGTTTTCTTCTCTAGTAGTTTCATAGTTTCAGGTCCTACATTTAAATCTTTATTTTGAGTAAATTTTTTTGTGTATGGTAAGATAACAGCCTAGATGGATTCTTGTACATGTGTGTTTTGGGTTTTCCTAGCAGAGTTTATTGAAGAGATTGTCCTTCCCCAATGTGTGTTTTTGGTGCTTTTGTTAAGAGTTGACTGTGAAAGCTTGAATTTATTTCTGAGTTCTCTATTCTGCTTCATTTGTCTATGTCGGTCTGTCACTCGTCTTTCTCTCTGTCTCTCTCTCGTCTCTTCCCTAATTTATTTATTTATTTATTTTTGCCACTACCGTGTTGTTTTGGTTACTAGATTTGTGGTATATTTTGAAATCAGGTAGTATGATGCCTCCAGTTTTTTTCTTTTTATTCAAGATTCTTTTGTCTATATGAAGTATTTTGCATTTCCATGTGAATTTTAGGAATTTTTTTTTTTTTGAGACGGAGTCTTGTTCTGTCGCCCAGGCTGGAGTCCTCTGGCGTGATCTTGGCTCACTGAAAACTCTGCCTCCTGGGTTCAAGCGATTCTCCTGCCTCAACAGGCGTGCACCACCATGCCCAGCTAATTTTTGTGTATATAGTAGAGAAGGGGTTGCACCATGTTGTTCAGGCTGGTGTCAAATTCCTGACCTTGTGATCCAAGTGGTTTGGCCTCCCAAAGTGCTGGGATTACAAACGTGAGCCACCGTGCCCGGCCGTTTTTTGTTTTGTTTTGTTTTGTTTTTTGTTTTCTATTTCTATGAAGAATATCTTTCCTAATTTAACGTGGATTCCATGTTACATAGGGTGATCACGTAGGGTGATATAGATATTTTAACAATAATCTTCTAGTGCTTGGACATGGGATATCTTTACATTTACTTGTGTCTGCTTTAATATCTTTCATATATGTTTTATAGTTTTAATTGTGAGATCTTTCACCTTTTTGGTTAAGTTTATCTCTAGGTATCATTTTTGGGGGCATTGGGTAACTACTGCAATGAAATAGCTTTCTTGATTTCTTTCTTAAGTGTTTCACTATTGGTACATGGGTGTGCTACTCATTTTTATATATGGATATTGTATCTTGCAACTTTATGAAATGTTTATTATTTCTAGTAGGTTTTATTGTGGAATTTTTAGGGTTCGCCATATATATATGATCGTGTCACCTGCAAGCAGTGACAATTTGACTTCCTTTTATTTCCAATTTGGATGCCTTTTGTTTCATTCTCCTAAGTCCTCTAGCTAGGACTTCAAGTACTGTGATGAATAAAAGTGGTAAAAGTAGCCATACTTGTTCCAGATCTTAGATGAGGAGCTTTTAACTTTTCCCCATTGATTATGATGTTAGTTGTGGGTTTGTCATATATGGACTTCATTGTGCTGAGATGAGTTCTACTGTTGAGGCCCTCTCATGCATTTTTCAGTTCATCCATTGCATTTTTCAGCTTTGAGGTTTCTGTGGCCTTTTTAAATTACTTCCATCTCTTTGTTAAATTTCTTGGATAAATTTCTGAATTACTTCTCTATATTTGAATTTCATTGAGTATCCTCAAAACAGCCATTTTTACTTCCCTGTCTGGAGAGTCTCACATCTTTTTTTTTTTTTTTTTTTTTTTTTTTTTTTTAAGATGGTGTTTTATTTCATCACCTATGCTGGAGTGCAGTGGCACAATCTTGGCTCACTGCAACCTCCACCTCCCAGGTTCAAGAAATTATCCTGTCTCAGCCTCCCAAGTAGCTGGGACTACAGGCACCTGCCACCACACCCAGCTAATTTTTGTCTTTTTAGTAAAGACGGGGTTTCACCTTGTTGGTCAGGCTGGTCTCGAACTTCTGACCTCAGGTAATCCACCCGCTTCGGCCTCCCAAATTCCTGGGATTACAGGTGTGAGCCACTACACCCAGCTGAGTCTCACATCTTGAGCTCTCCTGGGTTAGTCACTGGTGACTTATTTATTGTTTGGTGAGGTCGTATTTCCTTGAATGTTCTTCATGCTTTTGAGCATATGTTCAAGCTTGGGAGTTGAATAAGTGGGTATTTATTTCAGTCTTTGCAGTCTGTTCTTGTTGTACTTGTCCTTCTTCAGTCTTCCAGAAATTCCAAGAAATTCAAGACTGTTGAGTTCTCCAAGCCTGTGGTCACTGCAGCTGTTTCAGCACCAGAGGGCACCTTAAGCTCAGGTTCACTGTGACTTCTGCAGACTGAGGTCCCTGGTGGCCGTGACAGACTTAGAGAAGATATTCAGGGGGGCTCCCAGGCAAAGTTCTTTATTTACGTGCCTCCTCTTCTCCTTGCAAGGAATCTGGGCACCAAGCTTTGTGGATCTGGGAGAAGTGTGATTTGGGCACTCTCATGGCCACTGCAGCTGGCGTCACACACCCAAAGCCCACAGCCTCCCAGAACAGAGCAGCACTGGGGCTTGTCTTGAGTCCTGTGACCAGTATATTGCCTCACTGCTGCTGACTTACTTAGGTTTCTAAGCCAGGTTAGTCTGCTGGTGATGAAGCTGGTCAGGGTTTGGGTCCATCCTGCCTGGGATCAGGGCCACAGTGTTCTGCCTGATACTGTGTCCACTGTGATAGGGCTTGATATACTGGGTTCTCCTCTTTCTTGCATAGGGAAGGAATTCTCTCTGCACTGCACTGCCTGGAGTTGGGATTGGGGTAACACAGGCAACCCTGTGGCCACTGCAGCTGATGTCATATACGAAGCCCACAGCCTACCTGACCAGCACATTGTTGGTTACTGGAGCTCACCCAAGGACCAAAGTGACTCTGGCCTGCCTGTCACTGACATTTATTTGGGGCCTGAGGCCACTTGAATCAGCTGGTAGTGAAGCAAGTCAGGACTCAGGTTTGTCCCACCATGGCAGTGGATTCCCTTTTAGGCCAGGTCATATCCAAATGCTCTCTCTGTGTGCACTGGCCTGGAATCAAAGGCCATGGGATTCTGCCCAGTGCTGTGCTTTACTATAGCAGAGCTGGCACTGGGCTCCAAGGCAAAGTCCCACGGACCCTTCCTTGTCCCTTTTGCTAGAGGTGGACACATTCTCTGCACTGCACTGCCTGGGGTTGAGGGAGGCGCAGTGCAGGTACTGCAAGACTGTCTTTTCACCCTCTTTAATGTGTCTTCTCTTGTTTATAAGCTAAAACCACGTTCTGTGATCTGTCACCTGATTTCCTTAGCTCTTGTGAAGGTATTCTCTGGCTTGGATTGTTGGACGGTGGTTGAATTTAATGTTCCTGCAGAGACACAATCACAGATTCTATGTTCCATCTCCCTCCACCTCTTCTCATTTATTTGTTTCTTCTTCAATTTATTTCAACAATATTTCAGAGGTTTCAGAGTATGAGTTTTGAACTCCTCTTGTTAATTTCTAAATGTATTACTTGTTTTGTTGCTATTATAAATGGGATTGTTTCTTTAATATTTTAAGGCAGTTCATTGACAGTATGTAGAAATAAAATGAATTTTTAGTATTGTGTTTATATCTGGAAACCATGCCAAATTTATTTTGAATACTGTTTTACTGAATTTCTTAGAATTACATATGTATAAGAGATCATGTCATCTGTAAACGTAAATAATTTTATTTTATTTTCAGCCAGTATGTTTTCAATTTTCTATTCTTTACTAACTACACCTCACTAGAATCCACACTATAATGTTGAGTAGAATTTGCAAGAGTGGACATTCTTATAACAAATCTTACCTGGAAAGGATCCACCCTTTCATTGCTGAGTGTGATGATAGCTGTGGGTTTCATAGATAACTACCACTAGTTTCAGGAAGTTATCTTACTGTCCATAACTGGAGTGTTTTCATGATGAAAATATCTACTATTTTCTCAAATGCTTTCCATCTGTTGAGATGCTCATATATTTTGGTCTTTTACTATATCACTATGGTGTTTGCATTCATTGATTTTTCAAATATTAAATCAATGGTGCATTCCTGGGGTCAATCACATCTGCACACAGTGCATAATGTATTTTATATGTTGGTGGATTCAACTTGGCAGTACTTTGTTGAAGATTTTTTATTTTATAAAACAAAGATACTGGTCTATATTGTTTTGTGATTCAGTTTTGGTATCAGAGTAATCCTGTTTGTAAAATGAATTGGGAAGTGTTCTCTCCCCCTTTTATTTTCTGCAAGAGTTGGTGAACAATTGATATTAATTTCTCAGAGTGTTTGATTCATCTGGGAAGCTAGCCGAGATGAGATTTTTATTGTAAGGTTTTAAAATTACAACCCAATCTTTTAACCTTCCCTATCTATTTATATTTTTTATTTCTCCTTTAGACTGTTTTAGTTTCTGTCATTCTAGGACTTCATCCATTCTATCTAGGCTATCTTACTTTTTCGGCATAAGATTTTCATTGCATTCTCTTTTAAATCATTTTTATTTTGTAATAGTAGCAGTGATATGTTCTCTTCTCTTGCCGATTTTAGTAATTTGAGTCTCTTCTCTTTTTTTCTTGCTTAGCTTAAGTAAACATTTGCCAATTTTTTTTAATCTTTTCAAACATTTAATTGTGGTTTATTGATTTTCTCTGTTTTGTATTCCCTTTCTGTTTTCCTAACTCTATCCCTCCCCTCCTTTATTTTCCTTTTTTTTTTTTTTTTTTTTGAGACAGAGTCTGACTCTGTCACCAGGCTGGAGTGCAGTGGTGTGATCTTGGCTCACTGTGACCTCTGACTCCCTGGTTCAAGCGATTCTCCTGCCTCAGTCTCCCTAGTAGCTGGGATTACAGGCACACACCACCAGGCCCAGATAATTCTTGTATTTCTAGTAAAGGCAGGGTTTCACCGTGTTGGTGAGGCTGGTCTCAAACTCCTGACCTCAAGCAATCTGCCCGCCTTGGCCTCCCAAAGTGGTGGGATTACAGGTGTGAGCCACCCTGCCCGGCTGGCTTAACTCTTGTGAACGTTTGTCTTTAGGAACATTGTATTTGGTTAATTAAAATTTAAGATTTTGGAGCATCAACTGTTCTCTTATATGAAAATAAAAGCATGAATTGTGAAATAATGGGTTCCCCAATTTTTTTGTGGGTGAACAAAACAACTATCCGTGTACCTCAGAACAGGGCAGATAGTATCGTTATGGCTATCTTTTAAGAAAAATCCAACAGCCTAGATAGAGGGAAATGTGTAAAAAATATTTTCAACATCAATCTCAATTCAAAACTCACTTCAAAACTTAGTGAATGGAAGTTCAGTGAAAATTACATTAATGAGATGACAAATGGAATTAATTTTTTGATTTATCCTTTTTGCCTGATTTATTATATCTTTTAACTTAACATATATAATGCTTTCAATGCTACCGCATTGAAATAACTGCACAGAGCATATTATTATCGATTTTATCATTTGAAATTGGTTTGATGAAAAAAGTCAAACTCCGTAAAATATTTTAAGAGATTTATTCTAAGCCAAATATGAGTGACCATGGCTCATGACACAGCCCTCAGGAGGTCCTGAGAACATGTGCCCAAGGAGGTTGGGGTGCAGCTTGGTGTTACAGGTTTTAAGGAGGTGTGAGACAATGAAACATCAATCAAATACATTTAAGGAATACATTGGTTCGTTTCAGAAAGGTGGGACAACTTGAAGGTGAGTAGTCTTCCAGGCTATAGGTAAATTTAAACATTTTCTGGTTGAAAACTGGTTGAGTTTTTGTCTGAGTACCTGGGATCAATAGAAAGAATATGTTTAGATAAAAATTGTGGAGGTCAAGATTCTTTTGAAGTCTCATAGCAGCTGCCCTTAGAAACAAGGGATGAGAAATGTTTCCTATTCAGACCATTTAAAAGGTGCTAGACACTCTGTTAATCTGTTCAGAACTGGAGGACCCTGGAGGGAAAAGATCTGGCTATGTTAATAGGGATTCTTTAGAGATGTGAATTTTCCCCCACAGAGGATGGCTTGCAGGACAACTTCAAAATGTGACCAAAAAAACATGTTTTGGGGGTGAAATATTTTTATTTTCTTCCTTGTCTTGTAATGTTATACCAGAGTCAGGTTGGAAAATAAGCCATGATATATAGGGTGAAATAAAACCTATCTGATGAAAATTTATGGTTTGTAGGGCGTGACTCCCTAGACCCCTTAGACGGGAATTTGGCCAAGATAAAAAAAATCCGAGTTTTGGCCTCATTAGGAATAGAAAGACTGGATTACCTTGGCTACTTTGTATATCTAACCTTTTTTTTTAGTAATCTGGACCATGGATCACAAAGCAATTTTTGATTTAACATAAAGTCAATTAAAATCAAGACAATCTTCCATTTGATTGAAGTAATTTGGTAGCAGAATCAAAGTCAGAGTAGCTTTGCGTACTAAGTAAGAAATATGAATTGCTGTCAATAGTATTTTATGTCTTTTCAATATTTCTGATGGCTGTTACCAATCCATATTTTGCAAACATGTGTATCTATGAGGCCTTCATGATGAAATTTGACTCATTCAGTTTTTCTCCTCTCTTCTATATTGTGCAAGTAATTATTATCTATTCCACTGAGGCAGAAAATAAATCCAAAAGACCACAGGGTAGTGCATATGGGACAAATAAGCAGGCAGGTAAAAAAACATACTTACAGTGGAAAGACAGGTGCTTAATTGCCTCAAGTGTTTTTTCTATTTTATTTCAAAATAAATGTACAAGAAAGTGTGTGTCTGTGTTTGCAAAGAAATATGTTATAAATGGATATTTAAATTTTAATTTCTAAATGTAAATTAACAGAGCAAAGGAAATTGTTCATGTTTATTCTAACTTTAATCATGCTATTCTTTCTGTGCTCTAAGTCTATTTAAAATTATTCATTTAACAACTTTTTTTTTAGTAACAAGTACTAGCCCAGCATTTGGGAGAGATACATCTGCGAACAAAACAGATGAGATCCATGCCTGCAGAGAGATTTTATTATATAGTAGTAGGTGGGGCCAGGCATGGTGGCTCACGTCTGTAATCTCAGCACTTTGGGAGGCTGAGGCCGGCAGTTCACTTAAGGTTTGGAGTTTGAGAACAGCCTGGCCAACATGGTGAAACCTCACCTCTAATAAAAACACAAAATTAGCCAGGCGTGGTGGCACATGCCTGTAATCCCAGTTACTTGGGAGGTTGAGGCAGGAGAATCACTTGAACTCCAGAGGCAGAAGTTGTAGTGAGCCTGGATGGTGCCACTGCACTCCTGTCTGGGCAACAGAGCCAGACTCTGTCTCAAAAAAACAAACAAACAAACAAAAAAACAGTATGTGGGATAAATAAAGGCAAGCAAACGTGGTAAGTAGTTAAGTTATGTGTACATTAAAAATTGACAAAAATTTTTAAAAAAGCAAAAGTAAGGGGCTGCAGGAAATTGGGAGGGGGAGGGATTGGTTTATTTTGTTAGCTGGGTTGTTCAGGATAGAATTAAGACGTTGACAAAGATTCAAAAATATGAGGGTATTAACTAAGGAGATATTTCGAAAAACATTCCAGGCAGATGGAGTATCTGGTGCAGAAGCACTGAGAGAAACATACCTGGCCACGTCACGCAACAGCAAGTGGGCCAAGGTTGTTGGCAGAAGTGGGCAAAATCAATATTAGAAGAAAATGAGGTTAAGTGGTAAACAGAAAGCAGAATATGGGGTATTTACAGATAAGTGAAAGAACTTTGACTTTTATGAAATTAAATGGGAAGTCTTTATAAGGTACTAAGCAGAGAATACTATTAACGGAATACCACACTAATCTAGGGGAAATGGCATGATGTTGGAAAGGGGTGGAGCATTGGGGAGGATGAGAATTGTTAAGTTTCTGGATAAATTTTGAAGGAAGTATTTCTGGAGATTGAAGTGTGAGGTGGCAGAGAAAAATTTCGAGTTTTTGTCCTGAGCAACTGGGAAGATGGATTTGCCAGAAACTCAACAGGGAATAAATAGATGGTAATTGAGATCATGAGACCACAGTCCTGAGGACATGAGATGACATAGGAGTGACTGTAGAAGGGAAAAGTAGATCAACATTTCACCTTGGACCTTTCCAACGTTAAAAACATTAAGGAGAAGCAAAGACGCCTGCAAAGGAGACAAAAAAGGACAAGGCAGTGACATAGGAGGAAAACCAAAATATGCTGCTGTCCTAAAAGCCAAGGAAAGTGTTTTAGGAAGGAAGGTATGTCACCAAAATCAGCAAATAGGTCACCTAAGAGGAGACTGACAAACCAGTAAATTTAGCAGTTGGAAGTTATTAGTGAGGCAGGAGGGAAAACCATCTGTTGGATATAAAAGACAGGAGTAGACTCAACAAATACGATCTTTTCTTTTTAGCAGTTTGGTACAAAGAAATAGGAGGGTAGCTAGAAAGGAAAGTTGATCAAGATTATATATGTGTGTGTGTGTGTGTGTGTGTGTGTGTGTGTGTGTGTGTGTGTGTGTATTTAATATGGGACAAATAAAAGCATGTTTTTATGCTAACAAACTTGGTCTCATACAGAGCCAAATATTGATAGTGAATCTGTGGGTATATTTGGTAATGGAATTTTTCTTCTAACTCCAGCAGTATTCTAGGTGAAGTAGCAAATACCATTTGTTAAGAAAAGGAAGAGGAGGTTCAGAAGATTGATAAGGGAGAAGTTGTGAAATAGACATCCTGGTGCACGGTGGAGTATTTGTGTTGAAGAAAGTCAGTAGGACTGACTGGTAGCCTTAAGAGCCCACTAGAGGTTTGTGGTCCTCTGTTTAATGTGGGACCAGCCATAAATGCAAAGTAGAATGTGTCTGCATTCAGCCTTAACTGCTGCATAGATACGGGCATGGAACAGGCTTGTATTTAACTAGGGTTGAAGTTTTGCGCAGTAAAATTAAGGACATAAACAAGGGGTGAGTGTCAAGACAGTAATTATACTGACTGACAATGGCATCTAATCTGGTAAAGAAGAGGAATGAGGATATCAGTGAGGTTGGGGATGCAGAAAGGAGGTAGGAAAGATGAACAGCGAGGATCAGCACGCTATGGCTTACAGATGTATTCAGCCTATCATCCGATTTAGTGAATAATGTGTAATTGCAACACAGTTATGCTCTTTTGTTTAACCACTGTGTGTAATTATTCTTACTCTACAACGGCAAAGAGTTACCTAAAGAGACTGAAATGTTTACCTTCAGTTACCTAAAGAGACTGAAATGTTTGCTACTTGGACCCAGGGCCCACATTATGACTTTTGTGGACCCCAGGATTTTTAAATTTCTTAGCCTCTTTCTCTCTCTCTCCATAATGATATATAGATATACAGATACAGTTGTATATCTACAGAAATATATATCTATGTCTAAATAGATAGATGCTTCTTAGATCTCTCTGCTCTCTGTCTCCATAGAATAGCTCTCTAAGTAAAATATATTATTTATATTTATGTATTTATAATATCTATCTGTGTTTCTGAGACCCTCTGCTTACTGAGCTTCATGGATAAGTCTAGTCATTTACAGAAAACGTTTGCCAACCCCAATGCCTAGATGTTCAATTATATACATATAGATGTATATAAATATATGTGTATATAATTGGAACCAGGGTTCTAGAGAAAATAAGCAGGAAATATAGAAACCGATAGAGGAGCATGAATGAAATAAAATTTTTAATGTTTAAAAGAATGATTTTCATCCTACCCAGTGGAAGGCCTGGGTTAATGAGGGTTGCTATCACAATAAATTAAATTTCGGCTGAGTGCTTACAGAAGACAGGAATGTGGAATGGAAAACATGCATGGATTATTTTGTTCCAAATGTCAAGGACAATTTAAGTAAAGGAACGGAGGTGGGAGAAGGCACAGTATGTGAAATGAATGAAAATAAGGTTTGCCTAGGTATAATATAAGGTGTAGGCAGGAACATTTTAGAATCCAGCTTGTGGTAGTTACATGAGTGAGCAGAAGATAATGCTGCAAAGATTTGTTCTTGACCTTAATGAAGGCATACAGCACCCACCTGCATATATTTTAGGAAATAATGAACTCATATTCATGATGATAATGCTATTTTATTTTGTAGAGTGCTTCTAAATATGTAATATTTGGAAATACAGACTTCTAGTTGACTATCACCCTTAGAGCAATCTTGTATTATACAAAAGTCAGCATATGTTTTTAAATTCACTTGCATACTCATTTAATTAGTTCTCCTAACATTTACTGAGCATCTTCTATGCACCGTACCCCATTTTATGCTCTGGAAATAAGAACATGAATGAGACACCTCTCTTATTTAATAGATTGAGAAGAAAAACAATCTTTGATGAGAGACAAACATACAAACAATTATCTGTGTTCTGTGAGCCTAATGTATTTTGTTGAATACATGGATAAACAGATAAGCTAAAGTTTTAATTTTCACCATTTTAAATTGACATTCTGTAATTCAAACCACACTATATACATAATATCCCAAAATTCCCAAGTGATCCCAGTAAATGATGGGAAGATTGTGAAATAGGTAGCACAACCTATCTGCAGGAATAATAATTTCTTATTTTAACTGTGCACATAGTCATAGCCTTCCTATCAATTTTCTTATAAAATGCTTAAAAGAGGGGCTTAATTGTTTTGAGTATTATTAATTATTACTTCTGAAGAGGATGATAATATCTTGCAGAAGACAAGACTTAATAAGCTTAAAATTTCATTGAATTTAGCAGATGGCTTTGCTACTGATACATTGAAAGGCACTGTTTAAATGACAATATTTCATATTTTATTCCTGAGATCAGCAGCTCAAGCCACTGCTCTGCCTATGGAGTAGCCATTGTTTTATCCTTTACTTTCTTATAAACTTGTTTTCACTTTACTCTATGAACCAACCCCGAGTTCTTTCTTGCACAAGATCCAAGAACCCTCTCTCGAGGTCTGGATCAGGACCCCTTTCCGGTAACAGTGCTAAAAACAACACAAATCCTTGAGAACATAAACACATTGAAAATCTTTATTATATGCCTGTCATGTTATATTTGTTACACACATCTTATCATTTTATGCTCAAAACTCCATAAAAACAGGCCTTTTTATTATCACAATTTTAAAGATGAGAAAACCCCCAAGTTTACAAAGCTCAAGTACAGTCCAAAATCACACTAAGACTAAATGACAAAGAATTAAACACAGACTTGCTGAAGTTCCAAATACACTGTAATAAGGAAAATAGAACACAATATCCATTTTAAGTATACTCAAAGAAAACTACGTGATAAACTATTATCTAATAGTTACGTCTACTTTGCTGTTTTTGAAAGGTGCACCTTATCATTTTATTCACCTGGTGCTTTTGATAAATATCAGAATTTCTCCATCTTGGACATAGTGACATTAAGGATTATATTTATTTTTAAACTTTAAGAAATACTTCATAAACATTTTAGAAAGCGTCAAACATTGCTTTGTGAAACTTATAAGAAACTTATATATAAACAATATTTCCCCCAAATGCATATATTTATATATCCATAAAACCTTGAATATATCTATATATTGAATGTATATATATTCTATATATAGAGAGAAAATCTTGTATCTCTGTGTCTGTGTGTGTCTGTGTGTATGTGTGTGTATATATATGTATATATAGGGTTTTTAGGAACAGCAGCTTAGAGGGAGCCATGGCATGCAAGTTTTTTAAAATTTGGCATTTTCTTTTTCTACTTTTGCTTTTAGATTCCCTATGTAAGCTACATAAGAAATAAGTAGCAGATAATTGTTTTTTATCTTTTTAATAAAAATTTTGTTCTGTTTATTGCCAATATGCCATTACATACATTTTACTATATAGTATATATGCAAGGACCACAAGTAAAGTATATTAATAACACATTAAAAAGTAAAGATGCCAAACGAGATTACAAGAGTGATATCATTTTGAACAGAGGTCTCAGAACTGTGTCATCAGTGGTGTCCTAGTAAACATTTTAATTGGTAACTTGGATGGGCATATAGAGAACAAGCTCTTACATTCATTAAATTTGTGGATCACTGGAATCTTGAAGGGTTAGTGAATGCATTGCAGAAAAATTATAATACAGAAATGATCTTTACAACGTGTAATATGGGCTGAATTGAACAAATTAGATGTAGTAGAGAGGCACACATGGAAGATACCATACTTGGATCCAAATTACAAATGCTGTAAGTACTGAATTAGCATCAGCATGGGACAAAAATGTTTAAGTGATTTACACGACAGTAAATTCAATGTGAGCTAGCCTGTGATGTGGCTTTCAAAGACCCTAATCAGGCAAGCTCAGAAAAAAATAAAGTGAACTCAATTGAGTGTGTATTATTTCTGTTCAGATAATACATGGGGGTATTATTGTTAATTCTGACTACTGTATTTTCAACATGATAAGAAATTCTGAGGTATTCTATTTAGGACAGTCTTCATTAAATAATTGAAATATCTTACAAAGAACATTTAAAGGACTGTTACATTCTTCCTTTGAGGAAGAATAATTTTCTTTGAGGACAGAAGGGAAAGCGTGAATGCATTAATTAGGCAGGCTGCATGAGGTAGGGAGATGACGTTTACCAAACTAAAAAAAAAAAAAAATTTAGAAAAGAAAATTCATTTGATGTTCAGAGTTTGAAGGATTTGAAAAAGGACCAGTGGGTGAAAATGACCAAAATGACCAAGGAACCTATTTGGCACATATTTGTTTGCTTAACACCTACGATGCCTTATATACCACAGCTATTCCACCAGGGCCTGAGTATACATGTAGTGTACATATGAAGACATTGTCCTGGCCAGGAGAGACCACACAGTTCAGTGTCTCAAAATAAGAACCCTTTGTTTTTAGGAAAAAAACACTTAAATATTAATTCTAACGTTGACATTTTATGACTGTTACTTATAATTTCATCTTTTCTTAGCAATCATCATTTGTACAATTCTCACAACATATGTAAACATGAGGGAATACTCCTTGATGAGTACAGACCCCTCATCTGATGACTTGCATTGTAAGCAAACAAAAATAAATTTCCTAACTGACCTACAGCGCAACTGAAGACACTGCTATACTTGAGATACCAGGCATATTTCTTTGAGAACCCAGATATTTCCTTGTACAGCAGAGGTTTTACAAAAAGTACTCAGGCTTCAGTGAAAAGATTTGAGTATGCAGTGTGACTCAGCCACAATGTGAACACACAGATGCTACTTAGTAGAAAGAGAAAAACCTCACCTTTCAATGTGTTTGATAGAAATCTTTCCAACCAAGAGACTAGCTTTCATATATACCCTCATGATCTGATTCTTGTTAATGAAAAATATCACACTGGACCGTAAGTTCACATGAGTTCCTTTTGTTGCCAGCAGTAGGTAAGAGGGCACTGACCAAGTATGGGTACCCTGCTTCATGGAGACAAAAGGCTGGAGAGTTGTTAAGAGCTGGGAAGGGAGCAGGAAGAGATCTTAGGCCTCTTTGTTTGCTGGTTCACCTGAGCCAGTGGAAAGTGGAAAGTAACTTTTCTTCTACCTTTATGACAGAGCCAGTTTTACAACTTGGAGCAATATGTCCACAGAAGTTCAACTCTTACCCTCCCACAAACACTGAGAGATAAGGACAGTGCTGCCTTCCTTGACAGTGACATTTCAAAGGGATGCTACCCAAGTGCTTGAGGAAGATATTACTGTGGTATAAGACTGTTAAAAAGCCTTTGAAAAAATCTGAATCTCAAAGGGGCAGACAAACTTGGCAATGACAAATTTCTAAAGTAAATGCTCTAAGAAAAGGCAGGTCAGGGGACTTCATGCAGAAAGAAGCCTGTCTAAAGTTTAGTCAAGTAGAGGAGCATTTTAAGGCTGTCTTGGTCATCCTGTAAGACCAGAGAGCCTTCCTATCCTAAGTGGACTGACTCAGTAAGTGTTAGACTCTCTCTGGAAAATAAGGCCTCACAAAGGCCAAGATCTTTCTCAAAGTGAAAGTTTGCTTAGTTTTCCTTGTGGATTTGAACAACATATTTTATTACTGCTGATTCTTATGATTCTAAGACAAAGTGTACACATTAAAGTGGATATAACCATTTTTTCAAGAGAGGTTAGAACAGAACATTAGGGAGAATGTTCATCTTTCAATTTCTGGAGAAAGATTCTAAAGAAAAATAGTGTGAAAGTTAAATTTTCATTGAATAAAGTGAGATTCTTTTTGCTGTGTTTTGGTTTTGTCTTTTAAAGAAAGCACTGGGCATGGTGGCTCACACCTATAATCCCAGCACTTTGGGAGGCCAAGGCAGACAGATCATGAGGTCAGGAGATAGAGACCATCCGGGCTAACACGGTCAAACCCCATCTCTACTAAAAATACAAAAAATTAGCCAGGCCTGGTGGCAGGCACCTGTAGTCCCAGCTACTCGGGAGGCTGAGGCAGGAGAACGGCATGAACCCGGGAGGTAGAACTTGCAGTGAGCCGAGATGGCGCCACTGCACTCCAGCCTGGGCAACAGAGCGAAATAAATAAATAAATAAATAAATAGATAGAAAAAAAAAAAGCAAGGGTTTAGATAAGGCAGTTTTTACTGTAAGTGGTGGAGTAATAAGTAGGATAAGACATAAATGGAGTCTGTCACAGGGGCAATGAAAACGTCATTCTGAACCTTGGAATGGAGAGAAACCTGGAGAACTAAGCAGACTTAGGACCTTACAAGGAGATGTAATTCTGCCCAAACCCTCAGCCAACAACCTGGAAGAGAGAGGTGAGATATCTGTAACACCAGATGGTTTCAGGAAGAATCATAAACCAAAACATGTCAATTACCCTATTTAGAATTCTGGCTGGATTCTACATCAAAGCATAGTTTGGGAGCTTGGGTGGCCATACTTATGTATAAATGGTGGCATGACATGGTTAAGCTGTGAAAGTCCCCAGTGTATAAACTCCTATTGCTGCCTGCAGGTGACAAAATGAAAATGCAGGTATCTCCATGCAATTCAACTGTATAATTGTCTAAGCATTAAAAGGTGCTAGAAGGGAAGACTCCTGGGATCAAAGTGAGCAGGGTACAGAGTGTGTGGAACTTCAATGAGGAAACTTATCAAGGACTGTAATTACCCCCAGTAGTTGCCAGAATAAGACCAAAGGCCAGTTAGAGTCAGTTCCTGCCTGGATAGCAGTAGATATGGAGAGCCCTGCTGGAGATTGGGTTTCCTGGGAAACTGTTGCTGAGATTCAGAGTTCCATGTGGAAAGTTCATTAAGGAGTATTCTGAGGAGCATCATCAATGAGGGAGGACAGCAGCACTGGGCAGAAGGAGATACTGAGCAGAGTGCTGAAACTCAGGCAGTCCCTCAGAAATGTCCTCTTTGAACCAGCACATCAGTTTTTGTATGCGGGCTGCTTCATGACTTGATAGGTGGTAGTGTGGTGTTTTTTTTTTTTTTTTTTTTTTTTTTTTTTTTTTTTTTTTTTTTCCCATGAAGGGAAATACCTATAACAGGGTTTGATATGGTTTGGCCTTGTTCCCACCCAAATCTCATCCTGAATTCCCACATGTTGTGGGAGGGAGCCTGTTGGAGGTAATTGAATCATGGAGGCAGGTCTTTCCTGTGCTGTTCTTGTGACAGGGAATAAATCTCACAAGATATGATGGTAATCATAAGGGGAAGTTTTCCATCGCAGGCTCTCTTCACTTGTCTGTCACCATGTGAGACACGCCTTTCGCCTTCCAGCATGACTGTGAGGCTTGCCCAGCCACATGGAACTGTGAGTTCTCCATTAAATCGCTTTCCTTTGTAAATTGCCCAGTCTCGGGTATGTCTTTATCAGCAGCATGAAAATGGATTAACACAAGGTTCATTCTTCAACCTTCAGCATACACCATCCATGGAAGCTGGAGGAATAAGTGTCTTGGTCCTGAGCAGAGATTCATAGAATCCCCAAGGCCATATCAGGTGGAACAACTCAGCAGAGGCCTTCTAGTCGATAACCTATTATACAAGATTTCCCCTGGAAGCAGAAACCTCTAATAAAGCAAGACCAATTACCTGGTAGCCACTATCAGTCAGGATCACTTTAAATGAACTTGAGTTATTTTGGGCACTTAGGTGAATTCCAAATCTTAGCTGTTATGAATAGTGCTGCAATAAGAGTGCTGCACTCGTATGAATAGTGCAGGTATCTCTTTGACATGCAATTTCTTTATTTAGGAAATATACCTAGCAGTGGGATTGCTAGATTATATGGTAGTTCTATTTTTACTTTTTTGAGGAACCTCCATAGTGTTCTCCACTATGCCTAGGTTAGCTAATAGGTTAAATTTGAATAGAAAACTTACTGCGTTTTCATTATTACTTGCCCAATTTACTGATAGCATACTCTATAATCTCCCATTAAAATAATTCTCAGTTGAGATATTTAAATTAAATTACACCTAAGGATGCACTCTTGCCAACTCTAAAGCAAATTTCCCATGAATGTACCCAAAGTTATGAATTAAAGGACTCTCTTAATTGGCCTTATACATTCATATGATACGACCAGTATGTATGTAGCAATAAAAGTTGCAATAGCCCTTAGGACTCCCCGTCGTGACAAGCAGCCTATGGTAAGCAATAAAGATTCAAGGATAACATTATGAATCAGATTTCTAAGTATATGCGCACAATGAGAAAGCAAAAGCATAGAACATATTTTAATTTGTACATGCAAAAATAGTTCCTGGTAATAAAAATGTCACCATATGATATTGCAGGGAATACTTCCACTCACTGCTCCTAGAGGGATTCATAACACTATAACTAGAGGTTTTCATTCTCTGTGGATTTCAAAATGCAAATTGATTTGTTCATTTTCCTGGTTTAGAGAAACATAATAGTTCATGCTGCCCCATGAGATTCTTCAGATTTCTTTGACTGAAGTCCAAGTACTTATAAATACTTATGCATAAATGCCTCCAGGGTCATACTAAAAGCACAAAAGCTCACTAAGATCCATTGAATAATTTTTAGAATCACCTGGAATTTTAAATATTCAAGATTAAATACTACAAAATATATTTTATTTTTGAAACCAATCAAAATTACCATTATGTTTTAATTCCTATTTTTCAATGGTTCATAAAAAGAAGAATCTAAAATTGCATCATAAATCCTTACTTAAAAGTACTTGCACTAAAATTATACCCACTATTGAAGGTGATATTTGGAATACCATATTTAAGATACAGAAAGAAATATTTTATAGACGTAGGAAGATAATGAAAATGCTCTTTATCACAATCAAACTGAAAAGCTTTCAGCCAGAATAGTACTATCTAACAAATGTATATTGTACACAGGCTGCACGCCATAAACCAGACAGGGCTGCTGCAGTAAGTAACATATATATATATATATACACACACACACACATATTTTTAAAAAAACACTTTTTCCCTTTTGGAAGGGAGTTTTGGAAGGGAATACTATAGGGAAGCTTGATAAGTTTTGTAATGTTCATAAGTAGCTGTTGCTGTAAGAATAAATGCAGTGTCTGAAGACGGTTGAACAGGGGAGGATTTAGGTATGGGCAGATATCTGAAAGACTTCTTTGGAGGAAACACTTTTGCCTCACTAGATATTTTGTCAGGGCTTTGCCAGGGGACATATGCAAAGAAATGCAGGTGAGAGAGAACGTAGCATGATGAGGAAAGTACAGGTAGTGAAAAAAGGCTTGCCTAAAGATGGAGATAGCAGGAATGACAGGTGAATAAAAAACATGAATTCCTTCTGTAACATACTAAAAAGTGAGAGAGTTTTTTCACTGTATAGTGGAGGCCATTTTAATATTTAAGTGTAATTTCAAAGCAGTCTCCTAGAGAGATTATTCTGACACCAGTGCGGCTAAAAGCAGAGACAGGGAAGCCAAATCACAGGGAGTAAGACATCTCTTGAGAAATACAGAGATGAGAGGACTCAGGCATAAATGCCTACAGTGGAAAAGTGGTTTTCCTTTGTAATTCATCCCATGTGACAGCAAAAGAACAGAGAAATGTGTGTGCACACTCCAGTTTCAGACTTGAGTAATGGGGTGGCTATTGTGAAAAATCACAAATGTAGGAGTACGGCAGCAGATGACCTCATGGGATAAGATGGACTCTAATATAGTGAGTGGCTTAAGATATATTGAAATAAGGCATTGTCAGATAGTTAAAGATTTCAGTCTCCACCCAGTCCTTGAATAGCCCCAAATTTCAAGCATCGTAAGTATTTTCAAGGTTAAACAGGCTCATAGGAATTTAGGATGTTCCATGTAGGAGTTTAGGGTAGAATCCATTACCACTGTTGTTAGAATGATGCTGGTTAAATTGTATAACCTTAATTCTATAAAGACAGGAACTCGCAATTGTTGTGGGGTCTTGAGAATTGCACTATTAGACAATTGAAGACAAATCCAGTTGCATCTTTACCTGGAAAATAAGAAGAGAACCCCACTGAGACAGAGCCAGCTAGTTGTCTCCTTCTGGCCACGTCTTCTATAATAATATACATTTTAGTAGAGTGTGTGACCATCTAGGCAAAACAAAAGTTCCCAGGTTCCACACAGATGTGCATGACCTTACAAATGGAATATGAGCAGAAATGATATTTTTACTTTCCAGGTCACACCAAATAGAATGTGCACTTCCAAGTGGGAGGCAAAGAGGTAATTTGAAACACAAAATCTAAGCCACAATTTGATGATAAAAAGCAAAGGCCTAGACAGTCTTGGTCCTCAACAACGTGGAGGTGCCAATCACAAACTGCTGATACGCAGAGTGTGAATATGAATGAAATACACTTCAAATTGGTTAAGACATTTTTGGTTTCTCTTGCCATCCCAACACATGCATAGGAAATGTTCTGAGGTCAGTTTAAATATGTGCAGAAGATGCCTAATTATTATCCATTTAGAAATTGAAGACAACTATGACAAGCATGTTGAGTTAGCTTTTCACAAACAAGCAAGTAATTTCTATCCTTTTAATGAGAATAAATGAAGCTCAGATGTTTGGCAAAGCAGTTTGAGCATGGGCACAAGCCAAATAAAGTTTCTGTTATCTGAACTAAGATTAAGACAGTGTGCAGAAAGACAATGTAATTGCAGTCATATCCTATATTTAATCCTTATTATTTTTACTTGTGCTGTTGGTTTTGTGATGAGCTAAACTTAGGCTATCAAAGAATGAAAAACAGTGATAAATATTAAATCAAAAATAGATAACTCATCAGACACTATATTTCAAAATAGGAGGTAATCTTTACGAGTAAAAATTTAAAAAAACACATGATTATGCCATACCCAGTGAATATTTTTATTTTCTTTTTTCTTTTTAAAATTTTTGTGGGTGCCTAGTAGGTGTATGTATTTATGTATATTTATCAAAATATACAGGAGATATTTTGATACAGGCATGTAATGTGAAATAAACATATCATGAGAATGGGGTATCCATCACCTCCAGCGTTTATCCTTTGAGTTAAAATGAATCCAATTACGTTATTTGAGTTATTTTAAAATATGCAATTATTATTGACTATAATCACCCTATTGTGCTATCAAATAGCAAGTTTATTCATTCTATTTTTGGACCCATTAATGATCTCCACCTCCCTGCAATCCCTCACTATCCTTTCCAGCCTCTAGTAACCATCCTTCTACTCTCTATGTCTATGAGTTCAATTGTTTTGATTTTTAGATTGCACAGATAAGTGAGAACATGCAATGTTTCTCTGTCTGTGCCTGGGTTATTTCACTTCACATAATGATCTCCAGCTCCACTCATGTTGTTGCCAATGACAGGATTTCATTCTTTTTTTTTATGGATGAATAGGAGTCCATTATGCATATGTACAAAATCTCAATAAACAGAATATATAAGGAGCTCAACAACTCTATAGGAAAAAAATCTGATAATCTAATACAAAATGGGCAAAATACTTGAATAGACATTTCTCAAGAGAAGATATGTGAATGGTAAACAGGGATATAAAAAGATGCTCAACATCATTCATCATCAGAAATGCAAATTAAAACTACAATGGGACATCATCTTACCCCAGTTAAAATGGCTTACATTCAAATGACAGGCAATAACAAATGCTAACAATGATGTGGAGAAAAGGGAACCCTCATACACTGTTGGTGGGAATGTAAATTAGTCCAACTACTGTGGAGAACAGTTTGGAGCTTCCTCAGAAAGTGAAAAATTGAGCTACCATATAATCCAGCATTCTCACTGCTGGGTATATACACAAAAGAAAGGAAATCCAGTCTATCAAAGAGATATCTGCACTCCTATGGTTGCTGGAGACTGTTCATACTAGATAAGGTTTGGAAGCAACCTAAATGTCCATCGACAGAGGAATGGATAAAAAAATTCAGTGAAAAAATTTTTTTCTAATTTTATTACTTACAACATTTATAATAGCTAAGATACTCAAGCCTTATAGAAGTTAAAATTTACAAAAAGTACCTTATTTTCACCTTAAAAAGATTTGAGGTAACATGGTATTATTTTAAATATGAGAAAACTAAGTTTGAAAAAGTTTAATTTAATATATAATCCTATCATCACTGTGCTATTCTTCTTCACATTTACCATATCGAATGTATATTGATCATTTACTATATATCAGTAACTATGTGTTCTTTTCATATTTCACCTTATCTAATATTCATTGTTTTACAGGTGGAAAGGAATGTTTCAGTGGGGCCTGTGGTTACCAGTTTCATTTGCTATGAAATCCTTACTTAAACCCAGGACTGTTTGAAATAAAACTTTGTTCATTTAACCACTATTCTACATAATGAATATAGTTGTTCGTGAATAAAAGTTTAACAAATGGAAAAGATTCACTTAAAAATAATATTTGATTATTGGCCAGGCACAGTGGCTCACGCCTGTAATCCCAGAACTTTGAAAGGCCGAGGCGGGTGCATTACCTGAGGTCAGGAGTTTGAGACCAGCCTGGCTGACATGGTGAAACCCCATCTCAACTAAAAATACAAAAATTAGCTGGGAGTGATGGCAGACACCTGTAATCGCAGCTACTCGGGAGGCTGAGGTAGGAGAATCACTTGAACCCAGGAAGTGAAGTTTGCTGTGAGCCAAGATCATGCCACTGCACTCCAGCCTGGGTGACGGAGCAAAACTCCAGCTCAAAATGATAATAATAATAACATTTGATCAAACATGTTTTACAGTATCATATCTGCAGTTACTAGCTATTAAGTATTAATTAGTAAAATGATCAGGGGAAGTCTCATTCATTATGGAAAATCAAGGATGGATAATTACAGAGTGTTTTGGGATATCCATCAGTAAGACAGTTGTTTGAGTGTCTGCACAAAACTCAGGTATTTATAGAGGTTAAGAGGGCCAAACTTACTCCCTTAACTTCTAAATAATCTCCTTCTGCAGCCCTAAATGCTAAATGAAAGTTCCAATATAATCTGTTAATACGATGTCATGGTAATTCCTGTGATTTAAATATTTTCTGGAGAATATATACTTTACATGAATCTTAGACATCAAAACTTTTCTCAAAATAATTTGAGTAATTTTTTTTTTTTGCCTAGAAGAATCCTGAACAAACTAACATAGTAATGAGATTCGTATATTGTCAGATGATAAAAAGGAAGGTTCTAGACATGTCTAGTGTCATTTTTCAAAATCATCTAATGCTCCAGTTTCTCTGATGCATATGCTATCCCAAAGTAGTGTGTGATTCAGGTACGAGGCAGCTGAAATTGTTTCCTTTTATTTGTCATTATTCAACTAAGGATATTAAGAATTTCAATGATCTTTATATAGGTTACACACACACAACACACACACACACATTGTAATATGTGTCTGTGTTTGCCAGTAAACATATATTTTTATTGTTTTTTCAGTGAAAAATTGTGTATCTTTTTAAGCTGCCATATTGTGCAATCTCTGCTTTGTGAACCGAAATTGAAATCTGTGTTCACAATCAATGTCGTCTTCAACCTTCTCTTTCCTGACAAGAGGTAGTTTTCCTCAGCACTGCTTCATTTGTGCTCTCCCCACCAGTGGGTTCTGCTGCCCCTGATTTCATCTGTGTGCCAGCAATATTACAAGATGCAGTGACTGAAATGTATAGCCCATTCGTCTGCAGTATATTTTTCTGTTCAAAATCCAACAGGTCAGAGCATCTGAGTGTCAATTCCAAGATAAATATTCTCATAAAGTAGCCGGAGTTCCAACTTTATGCTTTATATTTCTACTGGTATTAGGGAGGGTGCATCATATTGCTTAGTTCCAAAAATAGCTACAACATTGAAATAACTTTACAAATCATAGAGTCCATGTTTTTGAAACTCAAGATTATATTCACACTCATTTCCACAGCCATTCTTGTGGCTTGTAGTTTCCAGATTCATTAATTTTTTTAATCTTTATTATTTTCCTGTAAATAATGACATAGAGCCAGGTAAGATTATTATTATAAGAGTTTAGTCAACTTCCAATAGTTCAGAAGATAAAGTTATGTTTCATGTAAATTTAATGTAGTGCTTTTGATGTTAACTATAGGAACAAGTGTAATGTTAGAAGTCAAAGAGTGGAAAACTAACCAAGACTCGTTTTCTTGGCTCATTAATTTTGCAATGCGGTTGTACTTGGATTGTTCATAAAGATGCCTAAGAGCAGCAGATACTCTTTCAAAACCACAGGGCAGGGGTTATTCATCTTTTATACTTTCTACCTAGAAAAAACGTTGTATGAATATATTATATGTATTGCTGATAGTTTTTTTGCCTTTGATAGATCTATGAAACTGAGAGAAAATAGAAGGTTTGCTTCACATATTAATGATGTACTTTGCATCCAAAGAAACTTCATATCAAAAACCAATAGGTCAGTAAGAATTTTAAGATTAGTGAGGTTTCCAAATTCTATAGAATTATTATATGATAAAAAATTAGAAAAATGCAGTACACTCCATTCAAGAATAAGCTAATGTGATGTAAATAATGTCAAAATATGTATGCATAAATGAATAAAAGTAGTTACATAAAAATGGGTCCATATTCAAAATATACTCTAATCAAAAAAATTCTTTAAATATAAATATTTAAGAATCTGGACTTTTCTTCATAGCTGGAATGTGCCTTTAACCAACATTTATTAAACTTCTACATGGGGCCAATATTGTGGCACACTAGTAAAAATAGTTAATAAAGTGTAATATCTGTCCTTCCAAATTTTGATACCAAATTGCATGAAGAACAGAAGATGCAGAGATCAAAGTATACATGCTAAGGTCATGGAGGAGAAAGTGCTGTGGAAACAAAAAGAAAAGAGGAAAAGCTTACAAAAAGATCCTTTATTTCCACTTATATGAGTCAAGATTTTGGGCTTGCTATTCATTCACTCTAGGCTGTCAAAATCTCCATAGGAATATCATATAATACAGAGTTTGAATTTTCTGGTCTGCAGTTTTGGTGGCATCACAAGGCTGTCAAAATCTCCATAGGAATATCATATAATACAAAGTTTGAATTTTCTGGTCTGCAGTTTTGGTGGCATCACAATCTTTAGTTCTCAGCATTTTTATTTACTAATTCAAATTATGATAACTGATGTACATAGTTAAGTATTGAAAAGGCTCATGGGAATACTTAAAATGTGACACACCATAGGCAGCCACTAAGTCCATTAAACAGTTATTGAATATCTAATCTATGTCTGGATGAAGGGATATTGAACCCATTAAAAACAGACTGAAACTATGTGAAATGAATCCCACTTACAGATTCAAAAAGACAGAGTGTTGTTTGGTGGCCAGATTCTTGATGTCACTCATCCTTAGAAACCTATGCATAGCCTGTTGAGCCACAGATCACAAACACTTGACTGAGTGAGTTGGATTATGAGAAGCTCAAATCAAGGGTTAACCATAAAAAAAAACCCAGATGACACAGATTTAAGTGAAACAATTAAAACTTGAGTTCATTGAACTATAGTCTCCTTAAGTATATTAAATACAGCCTGCTAATTGGACCAAGAAAGAACTCACTCACTAAGGGGGACCAAGTGAATACTACAGATAAAGAGGGCTCATGAAGAGGGCTAATTGTCTGGAATCGCATAAATTGTGTTCAATAGATAGCAACTAGTAACTAGAAAGGTGAGAATGGAAGGGAATTTGAGATTTATTTGCAAGTTAACACCAGATCTTCCTCTTTTTTGTTGTTTTTGTTTTTGTTTTTTTGAGATGGAGTTTCGCTCTTGTCGCCCAGGCTGGAGTACACTGACATGATCTCTGCTCACTGCAACCTCTGTTTCCTGGGTTCAAACAATTCTCCTGCCTCAGCCTCCTGAATAGCTGGGATTACAGGCATGCACCACCATGCCTGACTAATGTTGTGTTTTTAGTACAGATGGGGTTTCTCCATGTTGTTCAGGCTGGTCTCAAACTCCTGACCTCAGGGGTGATCCACCTGCCTCGGCCTCCCAAAGTGCTGTGGTTACAAGTGTGAACCACTGCACTCGCAAACCTTCCTCTTAGTGGGGAAAAGGATCCCAAGAAAATCGCAAGCAATGGGTACAGTTTGAATACATGCTGATGTAAATATAATTTATTATTGCAAGTGGGCATGACTGGAATGGTCAAGAACTTATGTACCTGTCTCTATTGTCACTCCTGAGTTTCAGCCAGAGAAGAACTAAAGACAGAAATTGGGAGGAGAGACAAGTTTCATTGCACAAGCTGGGTTCACCTACACACCACTTGAAACCATTTTAATACTGCAGTAGGAAGCTCAAGTCCCAGCTGCTTGGAGGTTTTCTAGAAAACCAAAACTTTTTCATTTTAAGGTATCTTGTATGTCCCCTGAAAACATCAGGCATGATTCCCCCATAATTTATATATAACAATTGAAGTGTTTTACGTTAGTTGTGAGAAAATTGCTCATACCAATGCTAAGTGTTCTAATGTTGCAATTAAAACACATTAGAAATGTTAAATAATCTCTATGTAACTAGTGAGTTTTACCGTGGCATGGGATTTATTATAGTTATCCAGGAGCCATTATAGGATTAATAATGATTTGATCAAATACAGTAGCCTTTTAAAAATTTTTTGTATTTTTGGTAGTTAATTTTTTAAATGTGGTTTTCTAAGTGTCCACTCAAATTACCACCCATCCTCTAATTTATATAGATATATATGTGTATATATATACACACACATATCCATATATGAAGCTATGTATGTCTTCATATATACATATATCTGCATATATATATACACACACATACACACACATGCATATATGAAGCTATGTATATCTTCATAGTCCTCTCTCTTGTCTTTAGCTTTTATTTTCTTAATGCTGGGCTGAGCGCGGTAGCTCATGCCTGTAATTCCAGCACTTTGGGAGGCTGAGGAGGGCAGATCACCTGAGGTCAGGAGTTCAAGAACAGCCTGGCCAACATGGTGAAACTCTATCTCTACAAAAATACAAAAATTAGCTGGTCATGAGGTGGGTGCCTGTAATCCCAGCTACCCGGGAGGCTGAGGCAAGAGAATCACATGAACCTGGGAGGCAGAGGTTGCAATGAGCTGAGATCACGCCATTGCACTCCATCCTGGGCAGCAGAATGAGACTCTGTCTCAAAAAATAAATAAAATAAATAAATAAATAGATAGATAGATAGATACTTTCTTAATGCCTCACTTGCCAGTCAAAATGTCAGCTATCCACTGTTCTACTTTTTATTTAATACTGACTTGTCATCTCCATCGGGATTACAAACCCTTCAGAATGTGTACTAAGCTGGCATGCCTTCATTTTGTGTACATAGTGCTTTACACTATTTTTAGCACAAGTAGGCAATTCATAGCCAAAATTTTGATTGATATAAATGTGGAGTTCAATTTTTCAGAAACCTTCTGTAGTTTTATAGGATCTATGACCTATTTGATCTTTCCATAAATAAATAGGACTGTTCACATAATGTGACACTCATTTAGAATGTTATTACATCAGCTTTTAAAGTCCATGCAAATATTCTTCTTTGCATAGCTATTTGTTACATACAATCCTTCTCTAATTTTACAGCACCACCATCTTATATGATTAAGGTATTATCCAATGCACTTTAAAAGTATGTAATACTTTACTATATTAACAAAATCATTGCAAATTATGTAAATATTATGCACAATGATTTAATTCTAGAATACCTCATTTATCTATTTCATAGTTCAGAGATCAAAGCATATGCTCTACTTCAACTAGTTGCCTTGCGATATTAACCACATAACCTGACCAGATATTTAAATATGCACTAATACAAACAGATAAAATTAATTTCAAATGCATGTAGGTTTCTATTTAGTTATAAACTTTACTTGAATAAGCTAGCGAAACATTGTAAAAGAAATGAAATAGGTTTTGACAGGAAATAGTTTATTACTTTAATTTACTCAAAAAACCGTGCAATATGTAAATGATAAGAGAAATGTAAAAAGAAAAAAATGTATGTGGAATAATATTTTATGAGCCCTTTGCCGATACTTGTCAGAAGAATAGAAGAATAAAATGAATAGAAATATATAAATACAAAGTTTTGCAGATTGATTATTTTAACCTAAATACTACTATTTGGCTTCAAATGGACTCCCAAAACTTTTTTGGGGGTTATCTTCTGGATATTAACCCAGTAGCACTCACTTCAATATAACAATGCCTGAAATAGAAGAAATATCTTCATGAAATTTATTATAAAATATTAAATTATTCATCAAGGGTTACAAAAGCAGGCTGAAAATCATAATCCTAAGGAGCCTCCACCTTCCATTAAAAGTTAACATTCCACAAAAATCATGTCCAATGCACGTGCAACAACAATGTTGACATGTCATAAAGATAACACGGGATGATTCTGATTGTTTCTGAGGCTCTTGCCCAAGTCTGCATTTTCAGGCCTCTGCTAGTCAACAAAGGTCGTTTCTCTTTGGAGAATGAATGAATAATTGAATCAATTATCTTATGTCCTGGCAGGGTGTGTCTTATGCTTAAGGCTGGAAGTGTGTGTCTTATCCTTAAGCCTGATTTTGTTTATGTTGATAAATGAGATTTTGCATTTTCCTGAAACACAGTCTCTATCTGTGGTAAGCATATAGTCCTAAAGAACTCAGTCATATCTCATTTTTCTTTCCTACTGGGTTCCTAATAATATTACATTTTCTTTCTCTCATCAATTGAAGGAAGGAGTGTCATATAATCACTTTGGGCCAATGAGTTTTGGGTAGAAATAATGTGCTTCGAATTCAGGCCATAGCACTGAATTGCTGGTGCCTAATCCTTCATTGCCCTCTTCCCACTGCCTCAGTGATTTAGAAATTCACATAATCCAGAGAGTGGCCCCAGTCCCCAAGATGATCACAGTTTCAGTAAACCAGTGCTCCTGGTTACTTTGAACACAAAATGTCCCACTCATGAACACATGCACAGTGAGTATGTAACACACACACACACACACACACACACACACACACACACACACATCTTTTCTGGCTTAGCCACAGGTATTTTAAAGTGAGTTTATTATTCTAATATTCCACCATAGTCTACTGTAGCTTAATACCCTCCCTTAAAACTATATGGTAGCCAAATAATTCCGTTTTTCCTTATTCCCTATACCAGAGAGCCTACATAATATTTCTGACATGTTAGACTGACGTCCCTTCATCCTTTTTTATTCTTCTTTCTCATATCCATCACCTCTGAGTTTGGAGATTATCCTAAGAATTGGGTTATTTGCTTTAGAAACTGATAACTATTGATGAATTTTCTGGGTGTAGCCTAGGTGCTCAATTTGTATTATTGCCATTTTTATTTGGCCTAATAATTTGCTCTTTATTCTTTACTGGACTACTTTAGAATATCACTCAAATATCCCAACTACAAAATTTTTGATAAGACTTGTTACCTACAAACATCCTTTCAGTTGCCATATTCCTTATTGCCTAATTTTTTTAACAGTTATTACAGTCGTGTGTTTTCTCCACATTTTGATTCTACTCCAGGTTTATGTAAATAGTAACCAATTTAAACATTTATTATGATACCAAACAACATTTGTTTTTATGAGCAGTTTGTCCATAAAGTACATTGTGTGATTGGACTTAATTGTTTTTTACTTATTTTTCCTGTTCTTTTTCTTTTATTTTAACGTAAAGTAAATGAGTGAACTGAGCAATAATTGAAAAGTCACAATTTTGGAAACAAGACGTGGTTAAAATTCAGCATTTTGAGGGTAATGAAAGCTTATCTACAAAAAATAAGTGCAGTCTGTTTTGTTATAATACTTGCTTTGTAAATGTGACTGTGTTGCAAAACAATTAATATACCAGGAAACAGTGCAAACACAATGTGAATTTTAAGTTCGCTTATGTGCAATTTTGTCTGCAAGAAACATCAGATGAGCACAGAAAACTGCACCCACCCAGACAGAGCCACATAAGCATACATGAAACACACATATGCACATATCCCAAACAACTACCAGTGGTGTATGTTCCCTACATGTTAGGAGCCCACCCATTTACATCTGGTATCATCTATGCAGTCCAAATCAGATGACCCTCCTTCTATCACGTCTAATAACTCACAAATTGTAACTGTTTTTAGGCAGATTTCTGTGAGTCAACTTCATACCTTTTCAAGGTCAAGTCACATTTATTTTATTTATTTATTATATATAGCTTAACAATTTATTAGGTTAAAAGAAGTGTTACTATGTTTTACATTTTTATTTTATGTGTTACCGAGAAAGTTTTGAGAGTGGGGCTCCCAACCTCCCTTCCTTCCTGTAAGTCTGGTTTTATTATGCAATTACACATAGCATGATAATTTTTAAAGAACTCCTGTATCATGCTGATCTGGTTTGAATTTTGTCTTCTCCAAATCTTATGTTGAAATTTGATCTCCAGTGTTGGAGGTAGGGCCTGGTTGAGGTAGATCCTGTTTGGTTCATGAGAGCAGATCTCTTTTGAATATCTTGGTGCCATTCTCACAGGAATGAGTGAGTTTGCATTCTGTTAATTGCTACAAGGACTGATTGTTAAAAAGAGCCTGGCATCTTCCGTTCCTCTCTCATTCTTGCTTCCTTCCTCTCCCTATGTGATGCCTGCTCCCCTTCACTCTTTTTCATGGGTGTAAGTTTTCTGAAACCCTGCAGAACTTTGAACAAAATAAACCTATTTTTTTTTTTTTTTTTTGAGACGGAGGCTCGCTCTGTTGCCCAAGTTGGAGTGCAGTGGCGAGAACTTGGCTCACTGCAACTTCTGCCTCTGGGGTTCAAGTGATTCTCCTACATCAGCCTCCCACATAGCTGGGACTACAGGCACCTGCCACCATGCCTGGCTAATTTTTTTTTTTTTTTTTTTGTATTTTTGGTAGAGACCAGGTTTCACTGTGTTAGCCAGGATGGTCTCAATCTCCTGACCTCGTGATCCACCCACGTCGGCCTCCCAAAGTTCTGGGATTACAGGCTTGAGCCACCATGCCAAGCCAATTATCCTCTTTCCTTTATAAATTACCCAGCTTCAGGTATTTCTTTATGGTAATGCAAATGGACTATGACACGTACTATAGCAAAATTTGGTACTGAGACTAACAATGAATTGAGCAGGAGCTGAGAAGAGATGGATGCTAGCAGCCTATACTGGCACTTATTCTAAGGGGAATGTGCAATAATGTAACTGTACACACAGGGGAGAGTCACTAAAATAAATCACTGTAGTACACATCAAACGATGTGAAAGTACTGTGTGGTACTGCAAGCAGACAATTCCAGTGTGCAACTACTTGAAACAGAAGTTGGTTCAGTTCAGAATTACAAGCAAAAGACATTGAAGAAGCAGTCACACACAGTCACAGAGTCCTCGGATCTTTCTGACAATCACAAATTGAAGAATGGCATTCATATACATGACCCAAATGTTTCCAGTGACAAGGTAGTTCTTTCAGTACACTGCAAATACTAAGAGCAAATATTAACTAATTAAATATAAGCCAGAAAGTAGGAGAAAACCTGCTGGTGTACATTTTGAAAAATAAAGTGTTAAAACTGTGAAAGCTGGACATTTGCATATACCAATTCTTCATGATATGGGAACATATATGAATATAGATTTAATCATAGCATAGTCCTAGATGCTGATTAGTATAAATTTTTAAAGTTGTATTATATTACATATGTCAAATAAAAACAGAATTATAGCTTAGCAGCATATTTACTAACATATTAACATATGTTTTATGCTGCTGAGCTATACTTGCAGTATGTCTTCATGTTTCTTTTGTCAGCATGTGTGTGTGTATGCATGTGTGTGTGTGGCTGTGTGTGGTATTTATTTTGGCTTATGCGTTCTATGCTAAATCCCATTCTGAGCACCATATTATGTGTAAAGCAGTAATTTTTTTGAAATGTTCTTAGCATTCATCAAGAAAAATTGCTTCAGCAATGATTCCCTTTTTCTTTGTATGTTTTGCTATGGAAGGACGTTTTAGAATTTTTATAATATATAAGCCAGCTCTTAGATATTGATATGGAATTACATGTGTATTAAGTGCAGTTATATTGTCAATTGAATTTAATCCAATAATTCAATTTAGGTATCATGAATTATTATATTTATTGCACAAATTTGAATACAAAAACTGAGAGGAAAAGCATCTATAGAGATTGTACTAAAATTAATACATACAATATTATTGGAGCCTGGCGCAGTTGCTCATGCCTATAATCCCAGCACTTTGGGAGGCCGATGTAGGCATATTGCTTGAGCTCGGGAGTCTGAGACTAGCCTGGGCAACATGGTGAGACTCCATCTCTACTAAAAATACAGAAAAACTTAGCCAGGCACGGTGGTGTGTGCCTGTGGTCCCAGCTACTTGGAAGACTGAGGTGGCAGGACAGCTTAAGCCCAGTGGTTGGAGGTTGCAGTGAGCCAAGATTGCACCACTGCATTCCAGCCTGGGTGACAGAGTGAGCCCCTGCCTCAAAAAAAAAAAAAAAAAGAAAAGAAAAGAAAAAAACAATATTATTGTGTATTTTATTTAAATAAAAATGGAGTTTATAAAAAATAGTAAAGTCATATTCATGCTTTGAACATAATACTTCTTTTTGCTTTACTGATTAACACTATTATTTATATGTATATATACACACACATATATGTATGTATATGTGTGTATGTATATGTTTGTGTGTGTGTATGTGTGTATATATATATGTTCTGATAAGGGCGGTAAGACTTATTGAGTAAAGTAACATAGAGATAAAGATTAGGAAAAGCATCACTATATTTTCATATATTAATCCTGTGAGGATTGCATTTGAGTGATCTAATCTAAAAAAGAAATCAGAAGATGCCATGAAATACCTGAGACTCAAGTTTTCAGCACACAAAACAGTAAAGGCGAAGGACCTTAGGCTTGACAATGCCTGGAGTCTTTGCAGAATGAAAGAAGAATGGAACAAACAGGAAAATAATAGACAAGAGAAGAGTATTAATTTAAGAGTTAATGTCTTGCCAGACTGTCTTGTAGGGTCCTGAAGACTTTGAATTTTTGTTGGTTTTTATCATCATAACTATGAGAGTGGGATGGAAATTCATTGGAAAAAAATTAACCATAAGATGAGAGGATCTGACTTAAGAATTAAAGTGATCACTCTGGCTGTAGTGTTGAGAATACTCTTTGGGACAAGATGATCAATTACATTTCTATTGCAATAATCAAGGAGATCAAGGTGACTTGTATTAGGGTTGTGTTGGTGTATGTAGTAAGATGTTGTCAGAATTTGGATATTTTTGAAAGTAAATGTGAAGTGAGAGAGAAAAAGAGGAATCAGAAATAACTTCACGAGTTCATGACCTGAGCCACTGTAACAGTCAAATTGCCATATACTGAGGATTAAAATAGAAATTTGCAGATTGAATGAAAAATGTCAGAGGTTCAATTTGGCATGCTCTGAATGATGTAGCTATTTATATTTAAATAATAATTTTTGAAACATATCATCAATCTTTTGTTTAAGCACTGCTCTTCATTTTGGAGGAAAAATACAATTTAAAATCTGAATTTCCTACTCAAGAAGTAGTATAAAAACATGACATTGATTTAACATACAACCTTCAGCAAAAATAAAGTTAATATAATTCCTTGGGAAATAAAATGCATATAGAGTTTATCCTGTTAGTCAATGTGATTTTCCATAATTGACAATTATTATAACCAAGAACAACAACAACGAAAAAATGAAGAGCTGAGTAAACCAGCCCAGTTTATGGTCCCTGATGTTTTAAAAACCACAAATAAAATGTAACTTTTCATGCAAATCATTTGATGACCATGAACACACTAGATTGTATCCTCATTTATAAAAGAGAATTGTTTGACAAGCACATAATATCGAGTCTCCAACACAGTGGATCCTATTTTGTTTAAAAAACAAAAACAAAAAAAAAGAAAACAACTAGTTCTTAAATTTTCTTAGCTCTTTATAGCATATGTCACATGAAATTAAAGTTTTGCTTTCAAATACATTTTTCCATGTTGTCGTGGTATCGTCTGGTATTGTTCATGGTCAAATAACAATGTTTTAAGGAAAGTTGGGGCTTAGTCTATTCAGGTTACTATAACAAAATACCACAGAGCAGGTACTTATAAGCAGCATAAATATATTGCTCACCCTTCTAGAGGCTGGGAAATTTAAGATCAAAGCACCAGGAGACTTGGTTCTGCTGAGGGCCTGTTTCCTCACAGGCAGCCATTTTTTCACTGTAACCTCACATGGCTAAAAAGATAAGGTATTTTTCTGTTGTCTCTTTTATAAGGGCATTATCCCATGCAGAAAGAATGCCTTCATGACTTCCCAAAGGCCCCTTCTCCTAACACCATCACATGTTTCGGATTTCGGCATATGAATTTTAGGGGGACATAGGCATTCAGTCCATTGCAGTTGGCTGTATGCATCTGGGCATTGTGAAGAATTCCAGGATGAAAAAAATATATTGTAATCCATTAGCATGCAAAGGACATTTAGATAGCAGATAAAAAAGAAAGTGAGGCATAAGGGTGGACTCCAAGCCGTGAGCTGCAGAAAACTCCACGTTTTATTAAGAGAATCTGGAAGATGATGAGAAAAATATAGACTAAGGTGAAGAAGCAAATGAAGTAAAAATTAAATTAGGAGAATAAAGTGTGAACAAAGTTCAATGAAAAAAGTACTTTATGAAAAAGAATAAGCACTCCTCTAATAAATATTGCTGATTACTTAGCAGAGAGAGAATTGGTATTGATCAATGGCAAAAAATTAGCAGATTGGTGGAAAATCACCTAATTGGAGTGTTGATGTGCAAAGAAAAAAAAGGAGAAAATGAGTAAAGACCATACTATCACCACTTTTGACAATTACTTTTCTTTCTGGAGAGAGGAGCAGAAAAAGAGAATTAATGAGAAAGGTTTAGCAAGATTTTTTTAATACGAGAAATAATAGCATGTTTGTTTATTCAGGGGGAGGTCAATACTATGAAACAAAATAAATCAAAGAAAATCATGCTGCTATGAAGACACATGTACACGTATGTTCATTGCGGCACTATTCACAATAGCAAAGACTTGGAATCAACCCAAATGTCCATCAGTGACAGACTGGATTAAGAAAATGTGGCACATATACACCATGGAATATTATGCAGCCATAAAAAAGGATGAGTTTTTGTCCTTTGTAGGGACATGGATGCCGCTGGAAACCATCATTCTCAGCAAACTATCGCAAGAACAGAAAACCAAACTCCGCATGTTCTCACTCATAGGTGGGAAGTGAACAATGAGATCACTTGGACTTGGGAAGGGGAACATCACACACCGGGGCCTATTATGGGGAGGGGGGACGGGGGAGAGATTGCATTGGGAGTTATACCTGATGTAAAGGACGAGTTGATGGGTGTTGAGGAGTTGACGAGTTGATGGGTGTAGCACACCAACATGGCACAAGTATACATATGTAACAAACCTGCACATTATGCACATGTACCCTAGAACTTAAAGTATGATAATAATAATAATAATAAAGAAAATCACTGGAACAAAATCCATGAATAAGAGAGAAGATGGGGTTCAGTAGACACATAAATGCATCAGGCGACCATAGGTCGGTCACAGAGTTTATTTGCAGTTACAAAAAGAAAGAATATGTTCTCAGATACAAATAGGTGTTCAGATGGAAATTGTGGAAAGATTCTCGATCGTTTTGATATTTGCTATGGGATAAAGAAAAAGCAGCGAAATCAATAGCTGTGGAGAGAAAGAAGGAGGTTTTTGAATTAGTCATTTGAGAAATTGCTAGAGTGAATGAACGAAGAAAATAGATGAGGATTGGTGAACAAGAAAAGAAGTAAAAAGTTTCTGAGGTTAGTGGTCATAAAGTTGAAGTGAGATCCATCATTGTGGTTGCTCATTTAGATTTAGCTGCATGCAGATGAGGAAGATAATGGAAGTTTTGTTCACTAGGGTTTGGATTTTGCAAGGTGAGTATAAGTATCAAGAGGCAAAAATTAGAAGGAGAAAAACACTAAAGTGATTATAATGCTGACCCTGGGAAATTAAAATGAATGGGTTTAGTATTTAGGACATAGGATAATGTGTGAATGACAGTAATGCAGTAGACACAAGGGTGTACACATTCCAGTATGGACAGAGAATCTCCGACCTGGTACTAGAGGCAATGAGTGTGAAAGGAAGCTTGTAGCAGTATAAGAGTGAGTTTCTGGAAGTTGAGATAATGGATCATTAAAATACTATTAATGACAATGAAATAGGACCACTGGTTTAAGTGGTTTGAACGGGAAAGCAAAATGTGAAAGTGGCAGCAAACACTTTTGTTAAACATAACTACATACCAGAAAGTAGTCTAATAAATTTTTACAAACATATATACACATATAAATTTATGTAATCTTCACTATAATACTATGTAGTAGGTGCACTTATTACATATACGTATAATAAAGGAATTACATATGTATGTGTGTGTGTGTGTGTATATATATATAGATTGAGACAAGTAAACATTAACTAATCTACCCAAGGGCACAGAGCTTTGTTTTGATGGAGGTGGGTTTTAGAGAAAATTAGTTCTTCTTCGTTATGAGCTCTTTGCATTTGGTTACAGATTGGGAAAGAGGGGGTTCAAGACGTAGCTATTTAGATTATTTGAAATATTATCTATATGGCTTTAGAAATTACCAAGAATTAACTCAGGAATGTGGGAGATTATTATAGTAAAACATAAGTCAAAATTTTAAAAGTAATCATCAATAATCTGGAGATCATCTGACAACTACCACAAATAAGGTACTTCTAGGGAAAAAGGAAGAAATCCAGAAGCAGTAAGGAGAAGAGTGATCTCATCTCCAAAACCAATGGTAAAGGATATTTTGCATGAAAATAATTAAGAGGATTTTTATAGGAGGAAATATCATTGAGGAAGAGCCAGGTTCCAATTATAGCAAAAATGGGAAGGGAATCTTCCCCCAAAATTTGAAGGTATAAGTCATTGTGAAGCTGACTATCAGTTCAGAGGTCATAGCAAAAAGTGGAAGTGTGGAAGAGGTATAAGTTAAGAGAGAAAAAGGAATAAAAAGTTGAATGATGACCATAATTATGGAATGGACATAAGTGTATTTTATAGAATCTTCAATTAATTGTATATTAACAAATACTGTTTTTAAAGGTATAAAAATTGCAATTTTGATTTTTCTGCTATCATGTAATGGAATTACAAAGTACATAATAATAAAACTGTATACATAGACATGATTTGATTTCCGGTGTGAGTTCCTTACAAGAAGAGTGTGTGTGTGTGTGTGTGTGTGTGTAGCTGATCCTTGAACAACAAGGGTTTGAACTGTATGAGTCCTCTTATACATGAATTTTTATACATGGATTTCTTCCACTAAAAGTTACCCTGCATATGCCTGTCTTTTCTGCCTCCCCTTGTGTCTCCTCCTCTCCACCTTTGTCATGCTTGAGACAAGACCAACCCCTCCTCTTTCTCCTTCTCCTAAGCCTCCTCAACATGAAGACAATGAGGATGAAGACTTACGATGATCCACTTTCCTTTAACAAATAGTAAATATAGTTTTTCTTTCTTTTTATTTTCTTAATAATATTTTCTTTTCTCTAGCTATTTTATTGCAATGATACATTATATAATACAGGTAACATACAAAATATGGGTTGATTGTATAGGTTATCAGTAAGGTTTATTGTCAACAATATGCTATTAGTAGTTAAATTAGTAAATTTTGGGGGAGCCAAAATTTTCAACTCTGTGGGGGTTGGAACCCCTAATCCCCACATTGTTTAAGAGTTAATTGTGGACTTAGCCAGAAATTCTTTGTCTTAATTGATACAATATATCCATGTAACAAACTTGCATATTTACCACTTCCATGTAAAATAAAATAAAAGTTGAATTTTTTAAAGAGTCAATTTTATATTGAAATGCTAAACACTTTAAATTCTGACTTAAAAATATTTAATAACAAAATGATAATAAAAGTAAATATGATGCATCACTAAATAGTAAATATGTTAATTTCAGTCTACATATATAGTCCTAAAATATAATAAAGAATGTAAATATAGATACCATGCTTATAATATGCAATGAGTGGATGGTAAGTTCTCTGTATACTTTTCTATTGATTCTAAAATTTTAAAACTAACCCATATTATTTGATAACCAAAAGAAACATTTTAAAAATGTGTTGATAATCATACACTATACAACAAAATGTAAAACAGCTGGAGGGAATATTGTGTGTCACTGCAAAGTGAAATATGAAAATTTCTATTCTATTCATCTGTCTTTGAGGTATCAGTGTGAAAATAAAAACAAAACACATATTCCCACTCAGCCAGCCACAGCTCTAAGTGAAGTGAAATGGTGAATAATGAATGTATGGAATCCACCCTGAGACACCCAAAACATGATGTGTCTTAGTATGTCATATTTTGGAATAATGTACTATTTTAGCATAAAATATTCTCCACATATTTGAATTAGGAGATAAATTAAAATTAGTTATGTTTCTGTGGCCATTAACAGTGATTTTTACTGTGATATAAGGAGCCTGATGCTAGCATCTGTGGATCTTAAGGCATTTGCATTTCACTTTGCTGAAGAAGCAAGTTCCCTCTTCAGGTTTCCAAAGCTGCACAGGGCAGATGCCACCTCCTGTACTGATAGTCGCTGAAGAAACGTAACCCAGTGTACCCTCTCATGGCACATGAAGTGTCCCGTTCTTACATTAAGCACTTTAAAAAGTGGCTGAAGCACTTTAACAGAAGAAGGTTGGGAAAGAATGATTTGTCATCTAAGCAGACATTTGATTGATATCTATAGACCACTAAGGACTAAGGCAAAAGGAGGTTTTTTCTCCCTTGTACAGACTTAAAGCAGAAACAATGTGGAAAACAACAACAGCAACAACAACAACAACGAGCCGGGCACGGTGGCTCATGACTAATTTCAGCACTTTGGGAGGCTGATGCGGGTGAATCACTTGAGGTCAGGAGTTTGAGACCATCCTGGTCAACATGGTGAAACCCCGTCTTTACCAAAAACACAAAAATTAGTGGGGCGTGGTGGCATGTGCCTGTAATTCCAGCTACTTGGGAGGCTGAGGCAGGAGAATCTCTTGAAACTGTGAGGCGGAGGTTGCAATGAGTCGAGACCGTGCCATTGCACTCCATCCTGGGTAACAAGAGTGAAACTTCATCTCAAAAACAAACAACAACCAATAAACAAATCTTGCTTCTGTTAGAATAAAAGATCACACCATGCATTTTATACAAATAATGCCTATGAATCATTGTTACCCCAAAGATTCTAACAAAGTTAGCATAGACAGAAATCACTGTATTGTGCTTCACTTTATTGTGCTTTGCAGAAAAGGCATATTTTATAAATTGAAAGTTTGCGGCAACTCAGCATGAACGAATCCATTGGCACCATTTTTTCAACATCACGTGCTCACTTTATGTGTCTGTTTCTATTTTAGTATTTATTGCAATCTTTCAAACTTTTTATTATTATTTTCTCTGTTATGTGATAGGTACAATATTTCAAAATTTAATTGTTTCAAATTTTGAAATATTATTGCAATATTTGAAAGTTTTACTATTATCTGTTATGTGATAGGTGACCTTGGGTGTTACTATTGCAATTGTTTTGGGAATCCACAATTCACACCTATATCAGACAGCCAACTTAGTCTGTAAATGTTATTGATATACTGACTGCTCTGCAGACCAACCATTCCCCCATCCATTCCCCTCTCCTTGGGACTCCCTATTCTCTGAGATACAACAATATTACAATTAGGCCAATTAATAACCCTCCAATGGCTTCTAAGTGTTCAGATGAAGGGAAGAGTTATAGGACTCTGACTTTATATCAAAGGTCAAAAGATAGAAATGATTAAGCTTAGTGAGAAAGCCATGTCAAAAGCTGAGATAGTGGATACTCAAGACCTCTTGCACCAAATGGCCAAGTTGTCGGTATAAAGAAAAAATTCTTAAAGACAATTAAAAGTGCTACTCCAGTGAACATATAAGTAATACGAAGGCAAAATGACCTTATTGCTGATAAGAAAAAAGTTATAGTGGTCTGGATAGATCAAACCAGCCACATTTTCTTAAGCCGTAAGCCTAATCCAGAGCAAGCCCCTAACTCTCTTCAATTGCTTTAAGGCTGACAGGGGAGTAGAAGATGGAGGAAAAAAAATTAAAGTGAGCAGACTTTGGTTCATGAGGTTTAAGGGAAGAAGCTGTCACCATAGCATAAAGGTACAAGGAGAAGCAGCAATTACTAATATAGAAGCAGCAGGAAATTATCCAGAAAATCCAGCTAAGATAATTGATGAAGGTGGCTATACTAAACAATTGACTTTCAATGTAGATTAAATGAACTTTTAATAGGAGATGCCATCTAGAACTTTCATAGCTAGAGAGGAGATGTCATGACTTCAAAGCTTTAAAGGGCAGGCTGACTCTTTTATTAGGAGCTAATGTAGCTAGACTTTGAGCAGAAGCCAATGCTCATTTACCAGAACGTAAATCCTAGGCCCCTCAAGAATTATGCTAAATGTACTCTGCCTGCGCTCCAGAAATGGAACAACGGAGTCTGGATGACAGGAAATCTGTTTACAGAATGGTTTACTGAATATTTTAAGCTCACTGTTAAGTCCTACTGCTCACACACACACACACACACACACACACACACAAAATTCCTTCAAAATATGACTCTCATTGACGACGCACCTGGTCACCTAATAGAATAGAGCAGCAATGCACCGAAATCACCCAATAGATGACTGTGATGGAGATATAAATGGAGATTAATGTTGTTTTCATGCTTGCTAACACAACATCTATTCTGCAGCCCATGGATCAAGGTTTAACTTCGACTTTCAAATATTATTATTTAAGAAATACATTTTGGCAGGGGGTGGTGGCTCACATTTGTACCCCAGCACTTTGGGAGGTGAGGGGGGCAGATCACGTGGCCAGGAGATCCACACCATCCTGGCTAACACGTTGAAACCCCCTCTCTACTAAAAATACAAAAAATAAAAAATAAAAAATAAAATAACGGGGCGTGGTGGCGGGCGCCTGTAGTCCCAGCTACTTGGGAGGCTGAGGCAGGAGAATGGCGTGAACCTGAGAGGCAGAGCTTGCAGTGAGTCAAGTATGCATCACAGCACTCACTCTAGCCTGGGCGACAGAGTGAGACTCCATCTCAAAAAAAAAAAAAAAAAAAAAAAAAAAAAAAAAGTACATTTCATAGCTATAGTTGTCATAGATTGTGATTCCTCTGACGGATCTAGGTAAAGTAAATTGAAAATCTTCTGGAAAGGATTCACCATTCCAGATGCCATTAAGAACATTTGTGATTCATGAGAGGAGGTCAAAACATCAACATTAACAGAAGTTTGGAATAATTTGATTTAAAACTTCAGGGATAACTTTGAGGGGTTCAAGATTTCAGCGGAGGAATTAACTGCAGATGTGATAGAATTAGCAAGAGAGCTACAATTTTAAGTGGAGCCTGATGATGTGACTGAATTGCTTCAATCTCAGGATAAAACTTGAATATATGAGGATTCAATTCTTAAGGATGAGCTAAGAAAGTGATTTCTTAAGATGGGATCTTCTCCTGACAAAAATGCTGTGAACATTGTTGAAATGACCACAAAGTCTTTAGAATATGACATAAACTTAACTGATAAAGCAGCAGCGTGTTTTGAGAGGATCGACTCCAATTTTGAAAGAACTGAAGTCAATTTTACTGTGAGTAAAATGCTATCAAACAGCATTGCATATTATGAAAAAATTTGTCTTGAAAAAAAAATGGCAATGTGACAAACTTCACTGTTATTTTAAGGAATTGCCACAACTATTCCAACCTTCAGCAACCACCACCTTAATCAGTTAGCAGCCATCAACATTGAAACAAGACTCTCCACCAGCAAAAAGATTACTCTTCTTTTAATACTGAGAAGATTATTCGCATTTTTTTAGAAATAAAGTATTTTTAACAAGGTATGTACTTTTTTTGACATAATGCTATTTCACACTTAATAGACTATGGTATTGTGTAACGTAACTTTTATATGCACTGGAAAACTAAAAAAATCATGTGACTTGCTTCATTATTAGTTTTATTGCAGTGGTCTGGAATCCATCCAGAAATATCTCAGATGTATGTCTGTATCTAAATCTTTAATTGTACCTAAGTGCATGACGCTTTCTGTATAGATAATACAACAATTTGTTTCAGCAATCTGAGCATTTTATAATCAAGGTCTAAATTACACTGGTATTTTAATGTGGTGATAACTGTGGTTGGAAGGGATATTGAAACAAGAGTTCAAATAGGAGATAAAAACCTCACTCATGTTACACGCTTTTTTTTTTTTTTTTTTTTTTTTTTTTTTTTTTTTTTTGAGATGGAGTCTCATGCTGTTGCCCAGGCTGGAGTGCAGTGGCGCGATCTCGGTTCACTGCAAGCTCCGCCTCCTGGGTTCACGCCATTCTCCTGCCTCAGCCTCCTGAGTAGCTGGGACTACAGGCGCCCGCCACCGCGCCCGGCTAATTTTTTGTATTTTTAGTAGAGACGGGGTTTCACTGTGGTCTCGATCTCCTGACCTTGTGATCCGCCCGCCTCGGCCTCCCAAAGTGCTGGGATTACAGGCTTGAGCCACCGCGCCCGGCCTACACACTTTTTTAGAAGCAACCTTTACCCTGCTTCCAATTTAAAGGGCTCAAATTACTTTTTTCCCCTGATTGTAGACGTGTTTTTATTTCTAGGTCTAAAATCAATTACTCTTGGCACAGAGTAATTAAGTGAACCAATTAGATGTTGATCCAAATTAGGACCATACTTCCTTTGAAACATTCTTGAACTAAACATTGACTATCAACTCTCTATTATTAGTATCTTTTCTGTCTCTGTTCTGGTTGTTTTCTGGAAAGGAACAATTCATGCTATACAGAAAAAGAAATTACTGATATATTTGAATTGTGTGTTACTCCCAGAAGCGGTACATTTTAATTCACAAAGAAATACACCTGGCTATCTAAGTCAGCTGTCAACTCTTGTACTCAGGTTAACTTCATTTAAATCATTTAAGTACCTATCATACTATAAATTGATTTGAATTTCTCCCTGATGTAGCTCTGAATTATTTTGGTGTTTTCTCTCTGGCTTATTGTATAAGGTACATATTTTTGCCTCATATTTTTGCATTAGTTCATGATTTTCTTAAATCCTTATCTGAACTAATAATGTAGTTGGGTTTCTCCAAAAATTGGAAAAGTTTAATGTTATCAGGTGAAAAAGCCAAATCAAATAAAATCACAATAAATAAGACCTCTGAAACCATTTCACTAGAATAACTATGTATTGTTGTATATGACTAAAAAAATTACATGTTGTATTAGTCCATTTTCATGCTGCTGATAAAGACATACCTGAGACTGGACAGTTTACAAAAGAAAGAGGCTTAATGGACTTACAGTTTCACATGGCTGGGGAGGCCTCACAATCATAGCAGAAGGGAAGGAGGAGCAAGTCACATCTTACATGGATGGCAACAGGCAAAAAGAGAGACCTTGTGCAGGGGAACTCTTGTTTATAAAACCATTAGAGCTCATGAGACTTATTCATGATCAGGAGAACAGCACAAAAAAAGATTTGCCCCTATGATTCAATTACCTCCCACTGGCTCCCTCCCATGAAACGACACATGTAAATTGTGGGAATCACAATTCAAGATGAGATTTGGGTGGGGACACAGCTGAACCATATAATTCTGCCCCTGGCCACTCCCAAATCTCATGTCTTCACATTTCAAAACCAATTATGCCTTCCCAGCAGTTCCCCAAAGTCTTAGCTCATTTCAACAATAACTCAAAAGTCCACAGTCCAAAGTCTCATCTGAGACAGGGCAAGACACTTCTGTCTATGAGCCTGTAAAATCAAAAGCAAGTTAGTTACTTCCTAGATACAACAGGGGTACAGGCATTGGGTAAATACAGCCATTCCAAGTGGGAGAAATTGGCCAAAACAAAGGGACTATAGACCCCATGCAAGTCCAAAATCCAGTAAGGCAGTCAAATTTTAAAGATCCAAAATGATCTCCTTTGACTCCATGTCTTACACCCAGGCCACGCTGATGCAAAAGGTGGGTTCCCGTGGTCTTGGGCAGCTCTGCTTTTGTGGCTTGCAGGATATAGTACCCCTCCTGGCTGCTTTCACCAGCTGGCATTTAGTGTCTGTGACTTTTCCAAGCACAGAGTGCAAGCTGTTGGTGGATCTACCATTCTGGAGTCTGGAGGACAGTGGCCCTCTTCTCACAGCTCCACTACGTGGTGCCCCAGTAGGGACTCTGTATGGGGGTTCTGATCTCACATTTCCCTTTTGCACTGCTCTAGCAAAAGTTCTCTATGAGGGCCCCACCCCTGCAGAAAACTTCTGCACGGGCTTCCAGGCATTTCCATACACCCTCTGAAATCTAAGCAGAAGTTCCCAAACCTCAATTCTTGACTTCTGTGCACCTACAAGCTCAACACCATGTGGAAGCTGCCAAGGTTTGGGACTTCTACCCTCTGAAGAAACAGCCTGAGCTATTCCTCGGACCCTTTTAGTCACAGCTGTAGTAGCTGGGACACATGGCACCACATTCCTAGACTGCACACAGCAGAGGTACACTGAGCCCAGCCTGTGAAACCATATTTTTCTCCTAAACCTCCAGGCCTGTGATGGGAGGGGTTGCTGCAAAGGTATCTAACATGCCCTGGAAACATTTTCCCCCATTGTCTTGGTGATTAACATTGGGGTCCTAGTTACTTATGCAAATTTCTGCAGCTGGCTTGAATTTCTCAGAAAATAGGATTTTCTTTTCTATCTCATTGTCAGGCTGCAAATTTCTATCACATTGTCAGGCTGTTGTCCTTTTAAAACTGTCTTTAACAGCACCCAAGTAACCTCTTGAATGCTTTGCTGCTTAGAAATTTCTTCCTCCTGATACACTAAATCATCTCTCTCAAGTTCAAAGTTCCACAAATATCTAAGGCAGCGGCAAAATGCCAGTAGTCTCTTTGGTAAAACATAACAAGAGTCACTACCTTTGCTCCAGTTCCCAAGAAGTTTCTCGTCTCCATCTGAGACCACCTCAGCCTGGACTTTATTGTTCATATCACTATCAGCATTTTTGTCAAAGCCATTCAACAAGTCTCTAAAGAGATTCCAAACTTTCCCACATTTTCCTGTCTTCTGAGCTCTCCAAACTGTTCCATCCTCTGCCTGTTAGTCAGTTCCAACGTCATTTCCACATTTTCAGGTATCTTTTAAGCAGCACCCCACTCTGCTTGTTCCAATTTACTGTATTAGTCTGTTTCCACAATGCTGATAAAGACATACCTGAGACTGGGCAGTTTACAAAAGAAAGAGGTTTAAGGGACTTACAGTTCCACATGGCTGGGGAGGCCTCACAATCATGGTAGAAGGTAAGGAGGAGCAAGTCATGTCTCACATGGATGGCAACAGGCAAAAGGAGAGAACTTGTACAGGGGAACTCCTGTTTATAAAACCATCAGATCTCACAAGACTTATTCACGATCATGAGAACAGCACTAGAAAGACTCGCCCCTATGGTTCGATTATGTCCCACTTCCTCCCTCCCACAACATGAAGTGGGAGTTGGGGGAGTTAAATTCAAGATGAGATTTGGGTGGGGACACAGCTAAACCATATCACAGAGGTTCAACATGTTTTGCAATATCATTGTATTTAAATGCATATGGATATATTTGTCTGTCAAAGAGAATTTTTCTTTCTCCTTTTTTCAAAGATAACTATGTTTTTACTTGAAATCAAAGATGATAAAGGTGAATTCATACAGCAAGCCACATATCTCTCTCTCAAACTATTTATTTAAAATGGATTCAGTCCAACAATCTTTGGGTTAAAAGTACTATATGCCAACCTAATACTGTTCCCTGATCTCATCTGTGTGTGACATGTGTGTGCATGGCTTTCAGATGTAGGATTCTATAACCACAATGTTCTGAAAATATAATATGAGGACACATTACCCCACTGGTCAATGCCCCACCCCTTCAATGCAAATCTTTCAGCCTCTTTTCATCTGGAGACAATTCAATAGCCTTGGAACATTTTCTGGAATATTTTCCACAATGAGCAAGATCTCATCTCTTGTGTACTACGTCAGTGTGTGAAACGTCATCTTCCAAATCAGTAGGTGCATATAATTACACACACTGAATGGACTATACGTGGATCCTTCTCATTTTAGGTATTTTTTTTTCTTCTACTATGCTAATTCTCCTTTGCCATGAAATATGTAAAAACAGAATCCTATACTCAATTCTAAAATATATAAGCTATATGAAACAAACAACAGAAAGTAAAGCTTGGGAAAATAGAAGTCAATGAAAAGTTTGAAACACCAAGATTCAAGTAAAACCTGCATCAAGTGTCAAAATCTTAAGCAGTAGAAACACAAATAACATTTTTTCAGAGCACTAAACGGCAGTATTCAGATCCAGTAGGTCTTTGTTTTGGACCTCACTAAATTCTAAACACTGGAAGAAAGAAATTCCTCAGTTTGAATCAAGTGTTTAATTCTGGATGAATCAGTGGAAGCTAGGAGTGCTTGGGTCACACAGCACATGCGTGACCACAGGTCTGCTGCTAGACATTCTGGGGCTGATATTAATTTATCTCACCAATAGGTGTCTTTCTCTAATAACAGATAAATTTGAATAGGTTGCAAACCGTTACCTTGTAAGGGACTTGGTAATATATTGAGTATATGTTCCTCTTTGGGAACTTCTCTGATAATATCAGAATCTCGGAGGTCTCTTATAGTACCCACTCTCACCCCACCCTGACATAAAACCTAAGGCCAAGTCTCAATTTAGTTTCCAGTGCTGCTTATTTATAAATATATTTGTTTGACATTTCTCCTAATTTCTAATAAATACATATTCTCTACTTAAAAGAGACTTGTGTCTCCAACCCAGACAAGGAGTTCATGCAACAGACATAATATACAAATAATGAGGAAACCAACACTGAAGGAGACTTCTAGGTGAGCTAGACGCTAGTTTGTGAAATGTGTCTAACTTCATTGGGTCAAACCAAACTTGGAAGAATTTAAAGATTTTCAATAACTATAGCAGGGAATTTATAGGTGGAGCTAGAAGAATATGAAATTGAGAGGAAGAAAACTTAAAAAGGGGGAATAGGAAAGTTGTGGTCTCTTTCCACAGTGACTTCCAGTAGGATCAAGCTGAATGGTGAGCCTGTCTATAAACATTGATGGGTCTGGCACAGACTTCTTAATTTTTAATAAGAAACTTGTAAAATCATTTTTTCTCCAGAAAAAAAGAATGCAATACTAACTTGGGGAAAGATACTTTTTAACCACATACAACTCATCTATACTTAACCTGCCAGAAGTTTTTTGCTGGCTGACTCATGCCTTGGATCTTTCATTGACTTCAAATATTTTTTCTTCATACTAATCTCTGGTATGCTATCTTTCTTAGTGTTATATTCTGCAGTGATCTTCATTAACTTCCCAACACCCAACTATGATTTTTATAAGGATGACCATACACTTAGATGTTTACATTACTACATAATATGAATGTGAGTTACATACTGGCTTTTTGTACATATCTGTTATACATTAATATCTATAATTTAGTTTCTGCAATGTATTTCCTATTTTTTCAATAAGAATTGGGTTCCTGTTGCTCTTGGAAAAACTAAATCAATATTATTGTATTCTAATAGATAGACTAATTCTCACTGGAAGAAAGATGCTGATAACGATGCCATGCTGTATCAGTGTAAGGTAAATTATATTACCATACAACCTGGGATATTTACTTAATAAATTTAATCATTCTAGATAATTCAAGTAAGAATGATTTTTCCTCAGCAGAATTTGTTTTAAACACTACAAACTTTATCAGCCAGCCTTCTACACTTAACCACTTGCTGGACCAGTCGATGAGCCCTGTTGCCTCTGTAAATCAAATTGATTGATGCCTAGGGCACATCACTTGCCCATGGCAGGTCAGTTCTCTCTCTGGATGGCCATTAACTTCAGCTTCCACCACTTGAATTTTACTTAGAAAAATTGAGGTGTCTTTCTTTGAAAGCTTGTTATGCCATATATGCTCAAAATTCAGCAATGTCACTTAAATGTTATGAAAATAAGTTGAGATACATTCAAAATAGAAGAGATTCATTATTTTATATTGTTCTGTAAGACAATAAACATAATATAAGGGAAAATAATTGTGGACCAGATAATTATGAAAGATTGGGGATGTAAAAATATAAATGCTTCTCCACTGAAATGGCCACATAGTATTTTCATATCCTCTCTACAGAGTGAATGGATTAAACCCAAAAGCAATAAATGATGTATCATGAGTATGTCTTATGTAATGATTATAATATCAATTGTCATTAGGCCAACCTGTGTCTGCAAAAATGTATTCTCTTCATAAAATGTATGTATTATTGTATAATACATTATATCAATACCTATGTGTAGGTGTATGCATGTACCTATGCACAATCATAAACACACACCCCATACATATATATGCAATGCTACATATGTGTTTACCATGCACTTTTGAACTCACTATTTCTAGGAAACAAACAAACAAAAATAGGGGTTTATTCTAATTGATTCAAATATTTACTTCTAGTTTACTTAGTCTTTGTAGATACATGAAAAAAAACCAACAGAACACTCACCAATTACTTTTTTAGGATGGTAAATTTGAAGTTTTTAGACCGATGCCAGAGTTTACTGGTTGTTTTTGAACACAGAGAGGTGAATTGGGCTATCTTTGTTTTATATCTCTTATCGCTAACATTATATTTAAAAATGAAGTATAAAATTGCAGCTTAAGAAATAATAGCTCCTAATGCTCTTAAGTCACTATCACATTAAATCTTGCACATTTTGAGGAAAATAGGATTTTTTTCACTATGCATAAGTGTTTTATCACAAAGAACATAAAAACACATATAAACAGGGTTAACATTTTTTTTCTTGATAATCCAGGAAAGACTATGTTCTAGTATCAGCCAAGTTTTAACAAAACATTTTATCTTTTTTTCATAATATAGATGACCCCTTTGTAATACAACTTTCTACTTTGATGATGTCAAAGAAAAATTGTATCAATATTACACAGGCAAGGAACATTTTATTCAAGAGGACAGATGAGAACTCAATTTGAACTCAACTACAATGGAATAAAGGCTGGAGGATTTTAAAAGTTGGTGAAGGAGGTGGGGGAGTGGGGGGGATCATAAGCTGTTTTTGCTAGTAGGTGTTCCCAAAGGAAAAATAAACTAGCCCATATCTTTATCACAAGAATGGTATGCCCGCTGAAGTTAGGCTCCTACACTCCTACAAAGACTGGGAGATAGGAGTGCTATCATTCTTGATAGTTACATTTCAAGAAGATGGCTCCCAGATCCTGCAGAAAGAAATTCCTGGGTTTAAATACTAGTGAGAGACTTTTAAATAGATTTACATACATCTCAAAGGAACAGATAATGAATTTATGATTACAAGTTTTCCAAAAAAATGTTCTAAGAAAAGGGAACTCAGAGATTAGAAATAGGAAAAAGCCTGTCTAGAGTTCAGTCAAGCTGAGAGGAACATTAAGGCTGCCTTGATTCTAAAAATATTCTATTTCTGCAGTAGACAATATAGTAGTGACTAACCACTTGTGGATACTGAGGTCATGAAATGTGGGTATTATGACTGAGTCATTGAACATTTCCTTGTATTTCAATCTAGTTGAGGTAAATTTAAATTAATTAGTAATAAGTAGCTAGTGGCTGGGCAATACATACACATGGCATGTACTATATATATACATGGAAACATAATCAACGGTTATTTTGAACAAAAGTAAAATCTTAAGTTAAAAATGAAACATAATTGATATAGAAAGCATCTGCCTTTACATTTAGGATAGCTTATGTACTAATTTGCATTGCTACACTTTATTAGTTATTTGTTGTCATGTGATTTCACTTATGATGAATAATCAAAAGATTCATTAAACACACCCTGATTTATTAATTTGCAAATATTTGCTTTCAATTATTCATTTTCCACACACCCAAAGGGTACCAGTGCATGAGGAAATTCCATGAGAGAGAAAAGTAAATAAACTTCCATATTTTGCATTTCTGCCTTGGTTACAACATCATTCCACATTCAGTGCTGGAGCTGCACAGCACTCTATTTCAAAACCAACCTTTCTATAAAAAAGGAGTCTATCTATTGTTTATCACACTTTTTTTCTGAATTAATGATATGGGTAAATACCCAGTCCCAGAATTTTTTACCCATTGCTTAATCCAGTTTTGTTGCAGGAGATATAAATTTCCAGCAGAAATTACTCTGCATTCTCATTCTTTCTTTTCTCTTCCTTTTGTTTAGGAGAGATATATACCGCTATCCCAAGGTAAACCTGTGTACCACTGTTAGCATCCCCTTTCATAGCTGTGTTGCCAGGACCTGGATTTGCCATCAATTCCTCTCCCACCTGTAATGTCAACTGCTCTTTCCACTGACTCCTACTTCCAACCCAAGCCTAAAATCAAATTGACGTTTTTCCCAGCCAGGAATGACAGAAACCAACAGTGGCAGCAACAACAACTAAAAAAACAACAGACACTCTCGTGGTTAAGGAAGTTGCTCCAATTTTCATGTGTTGAAATACATATAAATGCATGTAAGAATTATAAATACATATAAGACTTAAGGACAGTCTACATTCCCAGAATCTTTTATCAAACATCTTCTAGAAAAAGCAAACAAGCAAAACAAAACAAAACCAAGTTTTACTTACAGATACAAAGGTAAAAATCCTAAGAAACAAAAAAGAAAGAGAGACAGAGGGGAGAGAGAGAGAGAGAAAAGAAAGAAGAAAAGAAAGAAAGAAAAGAGAGGGAAGGGGGGAGGGGAGGCGAAAGGAGTAGGAGAGGGGAGGGGAAAGGGGTAGAGGGGAGGAGAGGGGAAGAAGGGGAGGGGAGGAGAGGGGAAGGAAATACCAAAAGCTTATTGTAATATTCTCAAGTAGAGTGTATAGCAAAAATGAAAGAATGCTTTATCATTTATTAATGTAATTCATTATTTTATTAAGGAAGGAAAATATGTGAGAAGTTAGAACTTCATCCTAAAAGACAGTACAACCTGGAGAAGAAAAGCTCAAAGTGTAGAATCAGATAATAGAAGTTTAGAACTTGACTTTACCACATCCTTTCTGTGTCACCCAGGCCACATTTTCTAACTTCTCTGTACCTATTTCCTTTTCTGTGAAATTGGAATAGCAATATTGCCTGAGAGTTGTTTAGAAGACAAAATGTTCTTTAAAATTTACAGCATTTTATTGAGTATCTGACCCATGATAAATCCTCAATACACATTAAATAGTATTAATGTTATATTACTTAATGTATGCATGAATGTATTTTCTTTCTACTTCAGCGTTAAGCTCCTCTGGTCCTTCCTTACTCACTTCCCTACTACTATCGTGGACAACCTCATTCATTCCCAAAAGATTGCTTTTCAGATTTGACCAGCAAATCTTTGTTACAGCCTAGATCTCTATAAAGTTTCAGTCTCATCTGTGTTCCCAACTGCCTATTAGTATAACAACTAGGTTGTCTTTCCAAAAATCAATACATCAAATCTAAGATAACTACCACTGTCTGCCCTTCCTTCATTAACACCATTTCAGCTTGTTACTTAGGCATTCTCTACCTTGGTTAAAGCAATCATGGTCCTGTCTCTCAAATTAAAAATCTCAGAAATACTTTTTTTTTCTCCCTTACCAAAATAATACTGCTGTTGTTCATATAAAATAGACAGAATGGATAAACAATAACCTAGGACAGTCTTTGGCACTTTCCTGGGAACCAAGAGCAAGCATTGGTTCCTTAATAATGACTGAAGGAGTATAACAAGAAGTCACCAATGAAATGTGCATTTGTTCACCTGTCACCTTCTTTTCATTTCATTTTTCATCCTATGGTTTGAATCAGACTCTATAAACTCCTTCCCAGGGTGTACAATTTGCCTCTGATTTTCCAGCTTCCCAATTAATCTTTCATTGCTTAAAATATGCAATGGGATTTATTTAAAATAGTTTATGCTTTAAAACTTTTTAGTAGGTTATCGAGGCCTTCAAAATCATTATCTACCATATTTTTCTCTCTTCTGTCTCTTGATTTTGATGTACTCATTTTAATTTCTGATGACTCCCAAACTGATACAACAGTTTGTTTCCAAACAACTCAGGACATTTCTCACACCTTGGCTCTACATTCACTGGTCTCCATTTCCTGAATAGCTTTCTCCCTTTTCCCATATGTATAAATACTGATTTTACCTTCCTTGAGGCCCAGATAAAGCGTTATCCCCGCTATAAAAATACATCTTTCCTCCTCAAACTAAATATATTTTTGCACTAAAATTAATTTCTCCCTCTATATTCCAAAAGCATATGTCTTATAAAATTATCAATGTTTTAATTCTTTTATTGTTTCCTAGTAGAGAGATAACTCTTATCAAATGTGTATTTTTTTTTAAATCTGTACATCGACATAATTAATATGACTTGCCTTCACTGATCCTTAAGTAAATAATATTTTGAAATTTGTGCATCATTCAGGAAAACATACTATTTAATGTTATTATTCACTTTTGAAAACAATATACAGTCTCCAGTAAAAAATTTTATTTATTTCTTAACTTTAATGTGAAGATCAAGATTAAAAAACAAAATATTAACATACCTATATACCTATGCATTTAATACCTTAACTATAATTCAATATATTATAAGTAATTATAAGAGATTTAAAAAATTTTATCAGACACTCAAGTATTAAATTTTCATACTCATTCTACTCTTTCTAGTAAGCTCTAGCATTTTAGGGGTTGGGCTGCCATCTGGTGGAAATTTTAAGTCTTAACTAAAAAATCCATCTTTTGGTGTAGCTTACTCATTTATGTTTTGTTTTGTTTTGTTTGTTGTTTTTTGCTTTTTTTTTTTTTTTTTTTTGAGACGGAGCCTCACTCTGTCTCCCAGGCTGGAGTGCAGTGGCCGGATCTCAGCTCACTGCAAGCTCCGCCTCCCGGGTTTACGCCATTCTCCTGCCTCAGCCGCCCCGAGTACCTGGGACTACAGGCGCCCGCCACCTCGCCCGGCTAGTTTTTTGTATTTTTTAGTAGAGACGGGGTTTCACCGGGTTAGCCAGGATGGTCTCGATCTCCTGACCTTGTGATCCGTCCGTCTCGGCCTCCCAAAGTGCTGGGATTACATTATGTTGTTATTATAAGCATGTTAATAAACATTGTGGTTGCACAGGAGAAAATGTACTAAATTAAATTAATGAGCTGAAATCTAATAGAAAATAAAATCAAACATACTTAAATTAGACAAGTATGCATTTCTGCTTGCCTTAACCATCCATTTGTACCACAATAAATTTAATATTGTGAATATAAAGAAGGCCATAAAAACTCAACAAATAGACAAACAGGCAATTGGTTACTGTGTGAACACAATTAAGATTTTTTTAACCCTAAGTTATAAACCAAGATTTGCTTTTACTGTCATGCAATTACAAAACCTCTACGTAAGATTCAAAAGGAACCACAGGTAGTCACGAAAAAATACACTGGGAACAGATTACGTTCTATTTCATTTCTGATTACCCAATTGCACATTCATTTCTCAATTATTTTTTCTTGAAATACCTTGTTTGGTGCAGTAATACCTTGCCGTTTATTTACTGTACTTAATGAAATACAACTAGAGTAGATAAACTCAGAACCAAATGTAAAAATGAGTACTCAGATATGAAATAGAATATTGTCAAATATTGTTTTAGTAAGACTCATATACAACCATTTCAAAACTGATTATACCTAAAAATTTTAAATGAAATTGTTGAAGATAACTCTTGGTTGGTAGAGTCGATATGTTAATATTCTAGAGTGCAGATCACATCCTTAGTTTAATTATTGACACCAACTCACAGGAGATGCATTTTTATCTAATGAGGGTGTTATTCTTGTTGGATATATTTTATTTACAAAAAATTAAAATTTAATCTCACCATAATAGGATGTTTGCCTAGACATGCTAGGCTTGACAGAGATTATTTATGATTCTGAAAATGTAACTAAATTGCACAAAGCCCTTGAGGAACCTAAAAGCAGAATGTGTTAGAGAAATGAGGGATACATTGTGAAGCAAGAAAGCTCAAGAGCAGTTCCAGTTCTGTTCTTAATTAACAGTATGGTTTAAATAATAATAATAAAATAATCATAATCATAAGCCACATTGTAAAGCAGTTTTCATATCACATATTGTTGAATCCTCACAACAATGAGACAATAAGCGTTCCTTTACTATTAGTTTTGTAGCAACTACAAAACAGGTTCAGAGATACAAAATAACTTTGCCAAGTGCAAACAGCTAGTACATGCCACAGATGGAACGTTCAGCCAGACTACTGGGATTCGGCTTGCTCATTGAAAAACAATATTCTGTGAATCCTATTTAGGATTTTAGTTTCCTATTCAGGTGAATCATAATAGGTTTACTTTATTACAGAACCAATTAGTATTTTAAAATTACTTAATCTGTATTTGTTTTGTTAGGATTTAACATATATAAAAAATGATACATAAAAATAGATGTGCCTGGAAAAAATAAGGTACAACAAAGAGCCATGGCTATAACTATAATCAGTATTCAAGAAGCCTCCACCAATTCATCTGTAAATATGAAACCTCTCTGCAGCTGACCTGGGTGTAAACTTTACACTAAAATTTATGATAATTATCTCCTTTTTTTTTTTTTTTTTTTTTTTTTTTGAGACAGAGTCTCGCTCTGTTACCCAGGCTGGAGTGCAATGATGTGATCTCGGCTCACTGCAACATCTGTCTCCCAGGTTCAAGCAATTCTCCCTCAGCCTCCTGAGTAGCTGGAATTACAGGCGCCCACCACCACACCCGGCTAACTTTTTGTAATTTTTGTAGAGACAGGGCTTCACTATTCTGGCCAGGCTGGTCTCGAACTCCTGACCTTGTGATCCACCCACCTCAGCCTCCCAATATCGCCTTTTCAACAAACGTTATACACCTTTGTATTCATCCTTAAAGTTAATTTTGTTTTGTCTGTTATGCTTATTAATGGTAATATATGTTTTTATTTGACATCTTGTTTCAGTCAAGAGGTTTGTGAAAATTGTCTTAGATAATTTTAGATATTAGAGATGCCATTTATTTTTATTGCTCTATGGTAATTCATTGTATCAATAAGAAATATTTATTTTGTAATTGATAGACATAGGATTTTCTTCTAGTTTAAGTCTATTATGATAAAATCCAGTGGGATTTCTGTGTGACAAGTTATGTACATCTTCCAAATTAGTATACAATTATATCCTAATTACCAAAATGATTGTACCAACTTATTCTCTTATCCACACTTCACAATGAAATTTTTTGTTTCATTTTTTGCCACTCTCATGGTTGTTTTAATTTGTTTCGCTTTTATGCTTACAAGGTTGAACACACCTTTTCATAGAATTATAGAATACATAATCCACTTTTGTACTCATTTAAAAATACTATGCTATGTATTTCTCTTACCCATTTATAGCAATTCTAAACATATTTGGAATGCAGATTGTTTCCAAGCAAAGTAAAGAATAAAGCGTGTTCTGGGGAAAATAGAAACGAATATAGGCTGGGTGCAGTGGCTCACGCCTGTGATCGCAGCACTTTGGGAGGCCGAGGCAGGTGGACCTCCTGAGGTCAGCAGTTCGAGACAGTCTGGTCAACATGGTGAAACCTTGTCTATACTAAAAATATAAAAATTAGCCTGGGGTGGTGGCGCATGCCTGTGATCCCGGCTACTCGGGAGACTGAGGCAGGCGAATCGCTTCAACCCTGGAGGCAGAGGTTGCAGTGACCCGAGATTGCGCCATTGCAATGTGGTCTGGGCGACGAGTGAAATTCCGCCCCAAAAATAAATAAATAAATAAATACATAAATAAATACATAAATAATGCAAGAAGCTAAGGGGCAAGGGAATGGGTACCGGAAAGATGGCAATTCACTGTAAGATGATCACCACGGCAATGACAAAGTATTTAGTAAAAACCTCACCATAATACATACACGCATGTATGTGTGTGCATGCAAGTATAATGCCAGGTTCATAAGGAACAACAGGTAGCAATGTAGGAACAGCTGGCAACAGGTTACATTCTATTTCATTCTGATTGCCCATGTCCACGTTCATATCTGAGTTATTTCTTCTTGAAATATCTTGTTTGATGTAGTAATAGCTTGCAGTTTACTGTACTTAATGAAATATCACTAAAGTAGATGAACTCAGAGACAAATGTACAAGTGAATAATCAGAAATGAAATAGAATATTGTCAAAAAGCTCAGAGACCTAAAAAATTTTCAACCACAATATAATATGAAATATTATTAAGATGTACTTTGATAACAAGGGAGGATCAAAGTCGACCTTTCTATAAGGATCAATTCAAGGGTATTAACAATCTTTCTATTGTTAATACTTTTCAATGGATTATGGTAGAGCTCAACAGATTTTTTCAATTGGAATAAAAATGATTCAGGAAATGATACTAAAGGTGCACCTTGACCTCAAAGTCCGATAGTCTCATGGTTTCTGCAAGTAAGTTGAGAAAGAAAAAGAAGTTTTGGAGCACAAAAAAGCAGAGGAATGTTGCAAGACATTTGTTTTTAAACAAACAAACAAAAACTGAAATGAATGTTTATTGGCACATAAAACTAAGTAAAATAGAATAAAAAAAACCTACCATGTATATAGAGAGGAAAGCTACCATTATAACCAGAACTCTGGATATAAATATCTCCATTTCTATAACATTGTTTGAGTTAACGGTCTACAAATAGGAGGTAAACGACAAACGCCTAAGCTCTTAAGGAGGGCACATTGTTCACTTCAGATATGACAAAGAAAGTAGTGGAAAAAGAAGATCCTTCCCTTCCCTCCTCTACTTTTCTCCCCCTCTTCCCCTTGCCTCCCCTCCCCTCTCCTCTTCTCCCCTCTCATCCCCTCCCCTGCCTTCCCCTTCTTTCCCCTCCTCTTCCCTTATATAGAAATAAAGACCATAGAGAACAGTAGATTTAGGAATTTATCCCAGAGAGAAGATCTGGATCTCTAACAAAGAGTATGACCCAAACACTATCATAAAATAGGTCACCTTTAATTCCAACTAGAGTTACAGAATTGCTATTAACCATAAATTCTTTTATTCTCTCATTAATCTTCTTTTTGAAAGAGTATTTCAGTTTCATTGTCCGGATTCCTCCAATTCTACTTAGTGTGTGTGGGGATAATTTCTTTCCCCATTCACTTCCATGTCTTTGGCTCTAGGGTTGGGACACTATCACTGGATAAAACATTTACAGTATATTTTGCCTGGATGAAGAATCCTAACCATAATATCTAGTGAACAGACAGACCAACTGTGATAAGGATACAAGTTGTTCAACCAATCTTTCCAGTTTTATTCTTTGCAGAAACATTTTTGAAGTTTTCTTTATTAAGGAAGTTTTGTGATGTTTTCTGTCTCCATATGACTTGCTTTAGCCAATGTGGTATAATCGGGAGTGATATGGCTCACTTTGGGCCCAAATCATTAAAAGCCAGTTAATAATTCACCGCTTGCACTTCCCACAGTTCTGGTGATCACACATGCTCACGTCAACAAGCCTCCATTATCTCACATCCCTGAGTAACTCTTTGGGCAGATTGATCTAATAATCTACATAGGACATGTACTTGAAATGTAAACTTTGAATTTGTCAAACAAGCAAAATTTTGAAGTTGTTTTATACTGCAGAATTACTGACCCCACTGTGACTGTCAGAATAACAACATGTGTTTTCATTTGTTTCTGTAATAACTGTGCTACCCTATCTGATATCTTCTGAATAAAAGGATATCTAAACACCTGGACTCTGTCATCATCTTTCCTTCCAAATGTCATGTTATTGTTTCTGTATTTTAAATCCCTCTCTTTTAAATATACTGTTTTTAATAGTCAAGGCTTATTAACCATTACCCATCTGTCCCACTCTTATTTTTATTCTCTAATCTACCTCAGAACTTTTATTGGAAATTTCTTTCCACCTGCCCAAATATTGAATACTAAGTTTGGATTTGTAGGTGGTAGGAATGGCGTAGACTAGACTATCTTTACATAAAGTGAAATTAAGCCTGGATTAAGTTTTATGATATATTCAGGTTGCTTCTATTGAGCATCAAAAATAATTATTTGATTCTGTCACTAAAGAAAAGAAAAAAATGTGTCCAAACATTTTGTCTTACCTCGTACAAACCAACAATTTATTAGTTTATTTATTCTTTCTAAAATTTGGTTTACAGAAAGATAAATACAGTTTCAGGAAAATATTTGAAAGGGTTAGAGAATAATTTTTACTTATTACTTTCACTAGGGATGTAAGACCACTTTGAATCAAGCAGGGACTTGCAAAATGTGTTCTGAAGGTTAGACCAATCCGGTTGAGAAGGACGTTTTGATTTATTAATCAAATATGAATCAAATAGCTGGCTGATTGTAGATTAATGATTTAAAGTAATACTTCTTTTAATTATGATCATAAATGACCTTAAAGAAGTTCTACGGGGCCAATTATTACCACATATTATGAGGAAGTAAACAAATTTGCCGCTAAATTTTTCTCCAGTGAAGTGAGTTGTACCGTAGTTTATCTTATTATTTGATATTTACAACCCAACTGTTGATGGTTACCAATGAACTTTTACTACTTCTGTGTTTTATGGTTACTGAAAGAAATACAATTTAATGATTGAATGAAATGTGTAGCCAGTAGTTAAATCACAGTCACACATTTAAATAGTTATTTATAAAGATACACATTTAGGATGCAAATGAATTCCAAAGTTTACTCATTTTCTAAAGAATTTATCTTTTTTTACTGGTTGTGGGTGAAGATTAGTGTATTAATAATTTTCTACCTATTTTTTTCCTCTAGAAGTTACAATGTATCTTCAAAATTTTTCAAGTTTATCTTGCTTATATTCTCAGGATCAACTCTGAGTCACTTTTTCCTATCATTATTTCTAAAGTTTCCATTATGTTTTTAAAGTACATCATCTTTTCCTTATACTCTCTGGGATAATTTTGACTTTCCTAACTGATTCAAGTATAACATAATAACACATGTAAAACACTGGACTGTAATGTAAATGAAATAATGTATAGAAAGAAAATGAAAATTTCTGTTTTGAAATTCTCAATAGTTGACTTTTTTTTTTTTCCAGTGGATAAATTAAAATTTACTTATGAGGACGAATCACATTATCTTTTTATTAGAGGGTAAAACCTATTAAGCTCAAAAACTAGTAAAGGATTTCTGTGTTTATGCAAACATAAAATGGAAATCATAGACTAGAATATGAATGGAGAACTTCCATGAGAGGCCAAGCTGTCCAGATGAATAATGTGAGAATTGTCTGTTTGTGATGTTAGTTGCATTTTTACAGATTCTCTTAAATTTAACAAAAGTTGAACCTACAAGCAGAGATGAACAAATAAAATTCTTATTTTGTTCTCTTATCTTTGGTCCAATGCCTGTCACTGGAAAGGCTGAATTCCAAATTGAGGGGAATAATCAATACAACTATCTCTGGAAGAAAACAGGTTGGCGGTTCTAACAAGGTAGCAGGTAAGGAAGTAAGCAAAGTTGCCCACATTAGATCTCTGGTGGAGTGTCAATTAAGAATTTCCAGTATTGGCCGGGCGCGGTGGCTCACGCCTGTAATCCCAGCACTTTGGGAGGCCGAGACGGGCGGATCACGAGGTCAGGAGATCGAGACCATCCTGGCTAACACGGTGAAACCCCGTCTCTACTAAAAAATACAAAAAACTAGCCGGGCGAGGTGGCGGGCGCCTATAGTCCCAGCTACTCGGGAGGCTGAGGCAGGAGAATGGCGTGAACCCGGGAGGCGGAGCTTGCAGTGAGCTGAGATCCGGCCACCGCACTCCAGCCTGGGTGACAGAGCGAGACTCCGTCTCAAAAAAAAAAAAAAAAAAAAAAAAAAAAAAAAAAAAAAAAAAAGAATTTCCAGTATTATTTAATATGCCATATAAAAATTTCAGTGTCTGAATTGTGCTTTGCATATGTTGACCAGAGATCTTTATTACATTTTGTTAAACGCCATAACTTTAATTTTTGTGTACTTTAAGCTACCGAAATACACATTTGCTTCAAAATGGCATAGTTTACCATAGGAGAGGGAGAAACTAGTTAATAAATGACCAAGAGATATTTGCAGAAACTTAAAAATCATTTGGGATTTGTCAGAAATGTTGGCAAACTATACACATAATTAAAAGTCAAGATATTGTTGTGGGACATTACTTAGTGTCTTCTGAATGCTAGGAAATTTGGAAACACTTTATGTAATGAGTGATCTATTTTCAAACACTAATACCCTGACTAATTTGTAACATCTTAGGCAAACTCCTCCTTTGCTTACCATTCCCACTGATTTATTTATCATCCTTCACACGAAAACTTCTACAAACAGTTGTCCCCATGTACCCCGAACTTCCTCTTTGCCTCATTCCCTCATGGCCTACTTCAATCTGGCAGCATTTTACTAAATTTTTAAATCAACTCATTAATAACATCTGAGGCTAAAATTATTGGACACTTTCCTGCCTCATTCTATTTGAATACTCTTAACATTCACTCGTTACTATTCCTTTCCTCTCCACAAACTTCTCTCCATTTTCCTACCTATTTTCTACTCTGTTTTCATAAAAATTCAGAGCTGTGGGCCTCAATCTACTATGGAAAACTTTCCATTATCCAATTTTTACATAATGAATACCTCAGACTTTTTCTTCCTTTATCCTACTATATACTGTCTCCCTAGTTAATTTGATTTTATATCATTAGTTTGCCCTTATAATCATTGCATTCCCCTCCAATAACATATCTAATAATTCAATATTCCTGTTTTTACTACATACTAAATATTCCTGAAGTCTTTTCTTTATCTAAACAGCCACTTACTTAACTCAGCTTGAGTCCCTATAACTATCTATTCTTCCAGAAAGGAAGGCTTCCCACAATTACTCCACCTCCAGACCAATTGAATTTCTATGCACACCCAAAGTGTTCTTAAAAAGACTCAGATCATGTCACTTCTAAACTTGAAACCCTGCAGCAATTTCCTGTTTTAAGCCTCAAGTCTAAAATCATTAACCTGTTCTGTAAGGTGCTAACTGCCTCATGTCAACTTCTCAGCTTTTTCTGTTTCATTCTCAGAATTCTGAAAGAGGCTGCTGTCACAATGGTATATTTCTATCCCCTCAAATGTACCAGGCTCTTTTCTTTCTGCTTCAGGTCTTTCATGCTTGCTCTTTCCTTAGCCAGGGATACTTTTTGATTCTGAGTCCACTTTAAATATGTTATTTCAACCAATATATCCTGGGCCTATTTCCGTATTCTTTTCTAGAGAAAATGTCAGAATTATACCCAAATTTATCTAAATAATTTTATGTTGCTGTCAATCTTCTTCATTAAATTGAAAAGTCATAAAAGCAAGGATCATTTCTCACTTTTTCACCACACTAACACCACACTTTGCAGATAGTTGACTTAAAATTCATATTTCATTAAGTGAATGAATTTATGAATAGTAGAACAAAAATCACAAATATAAGGCAGATAGTGAAGTACATTTTGAATGTTTAACATTTAGTTCATGCTAAGAAACATTCATGCTGAGAAAAATATTAATAATTTTAAAGGTAATAACGGCTTACATTGATTGTACAGTCATTAAGAGTCAGGCAATCTTCCGATAACACAGCATATTTTAAATCACTCAATTTATTGGTAACTTTCTAGCTCAATTCTCCAAAATTCACCACATTTTTCACCCTTATTTCCCTAACTACATTTTCACTTTCCTTTTACCTCTGTAAGGCATGACTGTGTTAATTTTCTCAGTAAGTGTCATCTAATACAAATAGATAAACAATGTATTAGAGCTCCATTTTCTCTGTCACATGAAAGAGTGTGATGGATATTTCTTTTAGTTAAAATCCGTAAGTGTTTGTAATAGTGCTGTGAATACAGTGGATGCTCAGTAAATAGCAGGCTGGTAAAAAGAATGAGGAGGTATTCCTCATTAAAATAACTAGAATTCAATCAGCATTGTTTAACATCCCCAACAATTTGTTTCTGGAAGCTTAAAATAAGAGTGTAACTGTGATTACAAAAACAAAAACTTATTTTTGTCAAGACATTATTCACTTTTGAGTAGTTTAAATTTGATATTAGAAATCAATGAAAATGGCTACTGAGAAAAAGATATGGGTCAGACTGTTACAGTAAAACATCTTGGTATATTAAAAATGTATGATGTCAGTAGGGCTTCTATTTCAAGGCTGTGGGAAAGCATTTACCAAATCTAAAAGTAAGAATGAAGGGACCTTTTGGAAAGGCTTAAGAAAATAACAATGTATAGTCTGAAAACTGGATCTTCTAAGAAGATTCTCTGATGGAACAATAGAAAGCTAGAAAGAAGGTTTGCAAATCATTTCTTGGCTCCATGTCTCAGGCTACCTGTGACAAACTCAATGATCGCACTCTGATTGTGTGGCAAGTGAACATTTGGTATGATTATAGAATGGTTTTAACGAAGGAAAACTAGTGTGTAAAGTGTGAAGAGGTTTAGCACTTCAGGTCCCTTTGGTCTAATAAAATATATAATGTAATTTAAAATGCATTGTTCCTAGAATTAATTGCACAGTAATACTTGGAGTCAAGAAACATGTAACATTCTTGGAAATATGACCTAGGTTATGACTCAATAAATAGTTTAGATGATTGTGCTCTCTGTTGCATGAATGAAGCCATAAAATCTCAACTTTAAATATAATTATGATAACAATCATTTTGTTAATATACTGTAGTTGATTACCTAGTGAATTACATTCATTGTAGATCAAAATACATGCTCAGCATAGGAATGTCTTCTAGCTGAAATAATGACATTTTAACAAAAAGACTTCAGACATGGTCAACTGAAAGGCTTTATATATATATATATGTATGTAATATATAGATACACATATATTAAATATATAAAACGTATGTGTACATATACATATATATATTTGGGAGATGGTCTGGCTCTGTAGCCCAGGCTGGAGTGCAGTGGCATGATCTTGACTCACTACAACCTCTGCCTCCGGGGTTTGAGTCATCCTATCACCTCAGCCTCCAAAGTAGCTGGGACTACAGTTGCACATGTGCAGCTAGTTTTTGTATTTTTTGCACAGACAGGGATTCTCCATGTTGTCTAGTTTGTTCTCTAATTCCTGAGCTCAAAGTATTTGCCTGCCTTGGCCTCCCAAAGTGCTGAGACTATACGAGTGAGCCACTAGGCCCAGACAAAAGGCTTTGTATGTTTTACATAAAGGCCGTCAGATTTAAAATACATCATTTCACACTATGCACACTTGGAAGCATTTGGAAGAATTCTCAAAATTGGTCTTCTTAGTTTTCCTGTTTCCTTAGATAATCTGTGTCGGACTATCTGAAAGGACTTACTTTAAAGACTCTTAAAAGTATTCCTTATTTGAATGAAAGTTAACAACAAATATTTGCCTATTTTATGCCATAGTAATAACAAATCTTTCCAACTTACATATATACCAATATCAGACAGGTTAAAATACATATGATTATTTAAAGTATTTATTTCAATATAATTTATTTTATTAAAGTGTGGTTTATTATGTATAATGGATAATAATTATATTTGAATACATAAGTTGGCTTAGAAAATTACCAAAATCCAAAACAGTCAAACTTTTTTTACATTGGAGTACCTGATTTAGGTAAAAACAAAACTAAAACAAAATCTGCTGTGCCATTTAAGGTAGTTAGAAAACATTCTGTGCCATTTAGGGCACAGCCAAAACTATATCCCCAAAGTCTTCAATCTCTGTTACACTGCCTATATTCAAACCAGGGAATTTAAAATTATCTTGGGTTCCACTAAGACGTATTCACTTTCTATTGTTTTGTAGCAAATTGCTGAAAATTAAGTGGCTTAAATAATTTTTGTAGGTTAGAAGTCCTTGTAGGCTCAACTAGGTTCTCTGTGAGAGTCTCACAAGAGCAAAATCAAGGTGTTGGCTCAGCTGAACTCTTAATGTTGAGACTCTGGGGGAAGAACTCACTTCCAGCTCATTTAGGTTGTCTGTATAATCTATTTCCTGCAGCTGGAAAACTTCAGTCTCTTTTGCTAGTTAACTATCTGCAGACATCTCTGTCAGCCTCTAATGCCATTCTCAAGTTTTCATATACCATAAAAGAAAAATTACATGACTAGTGAAAAATACAAGAGTGAATTTATTCAGGACTATTGGAACAGTGGAAAGAGATTATTAAACTATGCGAGAAGGATTGAATTTAACTCTACTGAAGCAAAAGGCAGGAAGATTTTTAAATGCTGGAGTGAGTTAATGGAAAACTACTGGAAGATGTTAGTGGAGATGTTGGTCAATGTGATTAGGCAATCTGTGTTTGCCTATTGTCACTTACTGAAGTTGGGCTCCTACCCTCCCACAAGGACTTGGAGGAAAGGATGCTATCTCTTTCTCCTTATACGAGTAAATGTCAAAGGAATGACTCCCAGATCATTGATAAAGATACTCTTGTGTTATAGAAGATTCACATTTCAATAGAGCAGATAAATCTCTGTTACACACCCTATATTCAAATTTTCTAAAATAAATGCTTTAAGAAAATGGAAGTCAGGGGTCTATAGTCAGAAGGAAACTTTATATACGGTCAAGTTGAGGGGAACATTTTTAAGGTCTACGTTGCCTCCTCCACTTTCAAAGCCAGCAATTGTGCTTTGAATCATTCTCATGCTTTGAATATCTCTGCCACCATCTGGAGAAAACTCTACTCATGAAGGGCTCCTGTGATTAGGTTAACCCCACCTAGATAAGCTCTCTTTGCCACATAATGTACCACACTCACAGGAATGACATTCATATTTAGAGAGTCCACCTGCAATCGAAGGGGTTGAGAATCAAAGGTGAATTATCGGAATCATTTTGAGAATTCTTCCTACTAAATGAAGCATACAGTTTCTTCTTACATTATAATCTCTAGAAGCCAAGTTCAATTACTATTCAAAGTGTCACATTTTGAAGAAGAAAGTAAAAGAAGGGCTCTACTGTTCACAGGGCAGTTATTTCTTTATGAGTAGGGACGTACAGTGGATTCAGTGTGCTCAGTGATGAGTAATTGTAAAGACATCCCAACTAGTTTCCTTTTTGTCTTTCCTTTTCATCTTTCTGTTTTCAGAGCCATGTGAAGAACAAGTGGGCTTGAAAACAGAGAGATGAGAAGAAAAGACAAAAAGGAATGTTTTATTTTTAAATCCTGAGTTATAATTTGTGCTACTCCAATAACTTTTTCTGGAATCACAAGCAATCTGACACTTCTTTTGGATACCAGGAATTATCAAAGAAGTCAGCCCATCTGCATAAATTCACAAAGATCCTATGACTGATAGTTACAATATTCTGTCTCTGATTACGAAAAAAGTAAAAGGTGCAGGGTGTATGATATGAATCAGCCTGTCCATTTCAAAATGTTTGACATCAAAAAAGAAAAATAAATAAATGCATATTCAGAATACATTATTCAATCTCTTCATTGGCATTTTTCAGAGTTTTCACTTGTTTGCCAAATGTGTTGCCATTGTAAATGGTATTCATTTTAAAGTCAAAGTCTTCAACAAGCACCTGTGTGCATGTCTAAGTAACATTATAACGGATATCTTGAGAAGCATTATTAGGTGTAAGTGAAAAGCAGAGAATATTTGGCAGGGCTGTTACTGTAGTGGTGCTCTTTAGGCAGAAGGCTGCAGTATTAGATCATGCTCAACACCTCCAGAGATTGCACTTAACTCCAGTGGATTAGTAACTAACTGAACATTTTACCACATACTTTTTTAAATTTTTATTAATTTTTTATTATACTTTAAGTTCTAGGGTACATGTGCACAACGTGCAGGTTTGTTACATATGTATACATGTGCCATGTTGGTGTGCTGCACCCATTAACTCATCATTTACATTAGGTATATCTCCTAATGCTATCCCTCTCCCCACCCCACCCCACGACAGGTCCGGTGTGTGATGTTCCCCTTCCTGTGTCCGAGTGATCTCATTGTTTAATTCCCACCTATGAGTGAGAACATGAGGTGTTTGGTTTTCTGTTCTTACAATAGTTTGCTGAGAATGATTACACACTCCAAGCATCTCAGTTGCTTTTGCTTTTGCTTTTGCTTTTTTGAAAAAAAAAAAAAAAAGGGATTGTTTCAAATATGTTCCAACATAAAAAGTAGTGAGAGCAATAGTTTGAGTCAGCTCACAGCACAGGAGAAAAAAAAGGAAAAAAAAATCTGATTATATATTAAACTTATGTTAGGAACTGGTAAAGTCCTCAATTCTCTGTGGTACCATTAAACAAATATATTCTCGTAAAACATAAGTTATTGAGAGATCAGTTCCCTGAGCGGTTAACAAACCTATAAGAAAGGATAGCACACAGCATTTCTCATAGTGGGATGTAGTATATATTTATCAATATAATCACTTTTGAGTCATATTCATACTTTCTTTAAATAAAAAAATCAGACAATAGCTTTATGTGGAAATTGCATAGTTTTATCTTGAAACTGTAGAATCACTATGTTACAGTACAGTTTTGTAAAAGATATATGTCGTGGTAATAATATTTATACAACATGTTCTCAACATTAACAAAGACAAATCTTTATTTTGGCCCTTCAATACACACACCTGTGACTTTTGTAATTTCAGACTATCAGTGAATTAGACTTAAATCTCAGGCCATTCTTTCCCACCCTCCCTCCCTCCCTGCTTCTCTTTCCTTCCTTCCTTCCTTCCTCTCTTTCTTTTCCTTCCTTCCTTTCTTCCTTCCTTCCTCTTTTCCTTCCTTCCTACTTTCCTTTCTCTCCTTTCTTTCTTCCTTCATCTTTCTCTTTTTTCTTTCCTTCCTTCCTCCCTCCCTCCCTCCTTTCTTTCTTTCTCTTTCTTTCTTTCTTTCTTTGTTTTCTTTTCTTTTCTTTTCCTTTCTTTTCTTTTCTTCTTTCCTTCTTTCTCTTTCTTTCTTTCTGTTTCTTTCTTTCCCCTTCCTTTCTTGCTTTTTCTTTTTAGTATGTTTCTCACTAAAATGTAAATTGATAAAATTTTAGTTGAATTCCAGAAAAAATGTTTAATATCCATACAGTAAATTTTGTGTTTTATCTAACACAGATATTTTAGGTGATTTGATGTTTTATAACCTGGTTTAGGGAGAAAGTAAACTACTCTGGATAGAAGAAATGAAAAAATATAAGCTAAATATTTTATCACAAATATCCAGGATAACCTATACTGTTATTTCAGGTAGTACTAAAGGAATTCTGACCAGAAAAATGAAAATAAAACAGGAATACCTGCAAGTATATATCATGTGGAGGTACTTTCAAACTCTTAATAAATGGCTTACTAATTAGGAGTATCATGGACAAAGGAAAAGAAAGCTGTACCAACCTCACGTTACTTCTGTCTCTTCATTCTAAGCATTATCTCTGATTCTGGGTCCCAAAGCAACTCTATTATCGCATCCAACTTCCTTCTTCTGTTAGATAGGGTTGGTGATGTAGTCCATGGTGGTGAGTTTTTATGGATCACGTGCTCCCTACTTTACTTGCGTATGAAAAGAAAATCCAGGCAGTCAATAAAGATTCAAATTTTCCTCTGAGAATTGCTCCATAACCTCCCCTTATCCTCACTTATTACTGAGGACTCAATTCCAAGTAACATGATATTAAACTCAAACTAGCTTAAGTAGAAATATAAACTTATTGGTTAACAGAAAAAAAAAAAAAGAAGTCAATAGAAAAGTCAAACTTTAAAAGAGTTGGGTCAAAATACTTGAAAACCATCATCAGAAATCTCTTTTTCTTCAATTATTTTATTGCATTTTAGAGATATTCTTGCTATGTTGCCCAAGTTGAATTCAAACTAGGCTCAAGGCCTTCCTCCTCAGCCACCTGAGTAGCTAGCTGGGACTACAGAATTTTTATTCAACTCTTAATACCTATTTTTTCTGAGTTTCCTTTATTTTCAGGCATTTTCTTTCCAAGTGGAGAGAAAGTTGCAACTAGCATGTTCAGGTTTTTGTTCTATCTTCAAGACTGTATCTAATAGATTCACTTGGAATTGACCCATCTTGAATCATTCATTTTTAGAAGGAGCCTCAATTTGGATTATGCCTATCCAGGGCGAAGGGATGCCTAATCTGATGTATGTAGACCTAGAGTGGGCAGAAATAGTTCCCCACAGATAAATCAATGTACTTTTAGTAAAACAACAAAAAATAGATGCTGAGAGGCACATTAAGTGATGATCTCAACACACAAGGGTCTCAGAAAGCACAACTTACATACAAAAACCGAGAAGATTCATCCCTGCTGCTGCTGATGGTTTGTCTGCCCAGATGCTTCTCTCCTCCTGGGAGCCACACCACCTGTGTTTTGGGAATGGCTCTTCCCTAAATCAGGGGTGTTAATTTACTGGGTACAGTAATCAATGGTATGCTACACTTATGATCATAAAATACACTGAGTAAAGCCATTTCTAGGACTTGTTTTGAAAACTAGGAGGTTGGGGGGTGGATAATCAATCTATTATGGGTAAAAAACCTGGTATTTGTCAGTGGCTCTGTCAACATGGATGATTAGGAGTTTCTAAGAGTTAATTCATGTAATAAAAATAGAGATAAGATTTAGTAAGGAATCCTAAAAGTACTGGAGATATTTATTTCAGTACCTCTATGCTCTTCATAGGAATTCAATTATCAATTATACATCTCGTCTTTTTTATGTTTTCAAAGTAAGCATATAATATGCTTCTTAAATGGAAACTACACGTTATATAAGTGTGATGGTTAATAATAGGTGTCAACTTGATTGGATTGAATGATGCCTAGGTAAAATATTGTTTCTGGGTGGATCTGTAAGGGTGTTGCCAGAGGAGACTGACATTTGAGTCAGTGGACTGGAAGAGGAAGACCCATCAAATGGTCTGCCAGTGTGGCTAGAACAAAGCAGGTGGAAGAAGGTGGGATAAGCTCACTCACTATCTTCTGGTTTTCCCCTTTTTCCCATGCCGGATGCTTCTTTCCATTCCTTCTGCCCTTAGACATCAGACTCCAGGTTCTTCTGCCTTTGAACACTTGGGCTTACACCAGCGGTTGCCGGGGACTCTCAGGCCCTTGGTCACAGACTGAAGGCTGCACTTTCGGCTTCCCTACTTTTGAGGCTTTTGAACTTGGACTGAGCCACCACTAGTTTCTTCCTTCCTCAGCTTGCAGATGGCCTAATTGTGGGACTTTGCCTTATGATCATGTGAGCCAATCTCCCTAATAAACTCCCTTTCTTATACACATATATCTGATCAGTTCTGTCCCTCTGGAGAATTCTAATACAATAAAATACCATTCTCTTCACAGATCTTGTCAAAAGTAGTTACATTTCTCATATGTCTGCAGCATCAGAAATGAAGAGTTATTTATCAGTGTTTGTTTACTTCTAAAATATTACAGTAACTGGAAATTTGATTCTTATTGTTACTAATTATATCTTCTTATTAAAGCAGAGTTTACCAAAAAGGAAAATAAAACCTTCTTGAGGACAGCAGTTGCTGACAAGCATACAGATGGCACTTTTACAAGGCTGTTATAGTGATCCATAGAAACTATGGGTAGCCATTAAGCATGCTTATGTGGAAAAAACACATTTGCAGTAACTTATGATGTTATAAAATGGTGTGGGTTAGTAGCTGACCACACTGAATAGGGCAGAAGTAAAACATATTAATATTATATAGCCAACCCTTTCCTCCAGGTGTCTCCAGATCAGCTACTTCCATCTTTATACTTCTGCCTTCTTCCTCTTGCAATTTGTCTTTGTACTAGTCATGCAAAAGCTAACTTGTATGGGCACACTAAGTATCCATTTTCCTCAACACGGAGTTCAGTGCAAGCTGTGAGAATTAGCCATTTCTCCAATAGGTCCTTCTGTTGTTGGTGTCTCCAATCTTAACCATATTATTCTCACTTTTGTCATCCAAAGGGAAGAAATAGTAGAGAATACTGTGTTACAAAATGTAAAAGCTGAACCTGGAAAGTGATGTGCATTTCTTTCACCCATATTTCACTAGGCAGAAATCAGATGCTTGGCCCCAAATTAACTATTCAAGGTATAAGTTTATGTTTTCTCGTAATTAAAAAAAGCTAGATTCCTAAGGGAAAAAAGGAGTAAATGACTGTGTCCAATACAGTTATGTTCCTCCTCAATTTTACAATATATGTTATTTTCATCCTTGGTTATACCTTTTACCAAGCAATGCTTTTGTAGTCTACACATTGTTATCCACAAAGGTATGAAAAACACCATAAATTATGAATGATTTCATATATGTTTGCCATGATATTGAACAAATTTAGCGAGAACTCAAAAAAAAGCAATCTTTTTAAGACTGTTTATAATGCCCCTACCATTATTACAATATTAAAACAAATAAATAAATATGTAGGTAAATGAATTAAGGCCTAATAAATGTAACTCTATTAGAGAAGGAAGGCAGAAACTTCAGATTAGAAACCAACCACCTGCACTTCATATAGTACATTGCTACTGAAATAAATATCCGTATGTAATTTTTTCAAAGTGTTCTAGAAGGAAGCACAGCAACCATAAAACCAATTGATTTAGCTATATCGGAAGTGGCAGAAATTAATGAAAGTCTTGTTTTGGAAGAATTATTATTGTTTTTCATTCCTGAGCAGAAAGGGGAGCTGCAGTGGCAAGATTATGATCTATTTAAGAGAAATCATCTGCTTATATTGGAATGGGGCCAAATACTGATGTCAACTAGAATGCATCAATGTGGAATGATCAAATACCCTTCACTTGCCATGGTGCGTGCAAATTAGTTCTGATGACACGTGCCTATAAAGGAATGATAAGGGTGTAAAAAGAAGTTACAAAGTCTCAAACATCATTTTCCCAGATTTAAATAATTTTACCCAAATTAAGAAATCATCAAGGGTACCCTTTCTCATAATTCAACAGAAAGCCTAAACAACACCATACATAAAGACCAAAAAAAAAAAAAAAAAAAAAAAAGAAAAAGGGGAAAAAGTGGTGAAAAAACCTACCAAGGTTGTTTTCTGAGTAATAGTAAACATTTTAGTGGCCCAAAATTTTGCACCTCTTTTTATGACATCAAACTGTTTGGTGATACTATGATACTGCAAACACAAATAAAATAAATGAGAGGATATTTTCCCTGTGCTAAAAAATGCTTGAATAAAACCTGATGACAGAAAGGTAGACTTCACAAGATTTTTAATTGTGATGGAATTCATGCTTCTTTTGAGTAGGGACAGTCTTCTAAGGGACAGTCTCCAAAGAAAATGCATAAAACGTTGAATTTTCTACAAACGATGGACTGGGCTGATTCTGGGTGGAAATACCAGTGAATATTTAATATGCTGTATAATTACTACGATAGTCACAAGCTCAGCTGAAGCCCTGATTATGAGGCTGTCAAAGATTTAATTACTCTGCCATATCATTTTTCCTCCTATAACTTCTGATATTTTTAGTGCATGAATTGGCAGAATTCATGAGTTTGTGTTTTTCTAAATCAACACATATATTAGATCTCAGCAAAAATACTAGGCAGTATTTGAGGACTCCAAGATGATAACACATCTGGTTAAAAAAGATATGCTGTCAGTGGGAGAAGACATATGTCTATAGTAGCAGAGTCAGTAGAGGATAGAAGGGGGCTTGGATCTGGGTAATTGCAAAATATAAGCATACTTACTTAAAAATGGAAGTAAGATGCAAAAATAAACCCAAGAGGCAGACTGGAAATAAAGGAAGTCCATTCCAATTTAAAAAAATGTATTACGAAGGCTTTGAATTGCCCTAAAACTTAATGATTTTAATTGAACAATCTGTTAAGAAACAAAGCAAAACAAACACCCAAAGGCAAGTAAGACTATGCAAAGCAACACACACAAAAGATAGTATGAAAATGTATTCCATGAGATATAAAGCCAATGAGACAAATGTTAGTAACTGATGAATCTAGGTGAAAGGTAGAAATTTATTAATTGACTGTTTTTGTAACTTTTCTATAGATTTTAGTTGGGGAAATTTAGTTAAATGATTTGTTAGACAGAAGCTAATGTAGAAATATCTACAAATAAAGATATCAGATACTGCCACAATTTAAGACTACAGTTGTTTGGTGAGTAATAACCAATATGCCTATTTATTTTAAGAGATGTTAGGCTCATAATAAACAGACCACAGAGAAGACAGAGTGAGAAACATTTATGTAAACAGGGGCATTATTGAGAAATCTACATATAGAAAAACAATTGTGCTAATCAGCCCCACATTCTTGTTTCTTCACTCTTAGAGCACAGATAAAAGGGGTGTTCCATTACCCAAAAAATACATTCCCACTAGGTAAAATGAACTAGGAATTTAGGTGAAAGCTAAAACTTATTTAGAGGAAACTGACAGCTGGGGGAAAATTTTGTTTTAAGTTTGGCATTATGTCTTCTGCCTTCCAACCAGCTTTCTATAAACCTGATTTACATAGAGTCCTCAGAAAAAAATGCTCAGAAAAGAACTTGAATGAAATACCTAGTAGGAAAGTCAACTGATTCTTGAAATCGTAAAGGTAATTCATATCTTATAGACAATCAAAGGTGTAAGTGAATCAAGAGAAAAAGCATAAAGTTGAGCAGCTGTTTAGAAAGTGTTGGGTCACAGAAAAAGACAAAAATATAGAATCACTGATATGGTTTGGCTGTGTGTCCCCACTGAAACTCATCTTAAATTGTAATTGCCATAATTCCCACATGTCAAGGGAGAGACCTGCTGGGAGGTGACTGGATCATGGGGACGGTTTCCCTCCTGCTGTTCTTGTGATAGTGACTTCTCATGAGATCTAATGGTTTTATAAGTGTTTGACAGTTCCTCCTTCACACTTGCTCTCCCTTGCCTGTTACCACGTAAGATGTGCCTGCTTCCCATTCTGCCATGATTGTAAGTTTCCTGAGGCCTCCGCAGTCATATGGAACTGTGAGTCAATTAAATCTCTTTCCTTTATAAATTACCCAGTCTTAGGAAAGTTCTTTATAGCAGTGTGAGAACAAACTAATACAGTCAGGCTCCCTTCAAGTACAAAATCCATTTAGATAGAAAATATTGAGCATTAAAGAGCTTTAGAAATGCAGAATCAGTGATCCTGCCCACAGAAAGGAACCATTAGAAAATAATACATCAACAAAATTATGAATTAGAAAAGGAAAAATTTGAATCAGTGAATCTGCATCATTTTATAATGGTGTAAGCATGCCATTATACATTTGTCAATACCCACAGCCCATACAAAACAAAGAGTAAACACTAATGTGAACTTCGATTAATAATATTTCAATACTGACTCATAAATTGTAACAAAGGTATCACATTCATTTCTTCTAATATTAGAAGTAACTGGTAAATGGGTTTGAAAGTGAAAGGGCATATGAGAACTCCACATTTTCCACTCAATTTGGTTGGTAGAGATATGAATCCTAAAGGTGCTTCTGGTGAGGTCTCAGAAAGATATGAAGAACATGTCACTGGTCAATGGAGAAAAGATGACCCTTGTCATAAAGTGGAGAGAACTTGACTGAGTTACATTCTACCGTTGGGAGGAAAGTAGAATTTGTTAACAAAGAACTGATATTTCCAAGCACAGTGTGGAACAAACTCTCTGGTTTCTCCTTCTTACTTACAACAGTTTAATACAAGAGAAAATAGATAAAATGAGGAAGAAATCATTAAGCGAAAAGAAACCAACACTTGAGGATTTGGAAAATTCTCTGCTTAGCCAGGCAGCAGCAAAAAATGAGAAAAAAAAGATGTTCTGGAGAGAACATTAAAGCTATGGCTGGACAACCATGATTTAAGATTGCTAAAGAGATTAGACATGTGATTTATGGATTTCATCAAACATCTAATGAGAAACCAAGAATAAAATTTGGGCTATTCAGAAAGGATCTGGGGAGAACTTTTATGTCTAGTGGCTTAGAATCCCATGAATTGCATGGAAGACTGATAAGGCTTATGAGAACTTTATATCAGCAGATACCATAAACTGGGACTGATAGGATTGGAGATAGCAAGAAATAAGGGAAAAATTATACTGAGGGAAGAGTCATAGTTGCAGAGGCCAGAAAGGACAGAGCAGTGGGCCCAGAGTTTGGGCAGCCCAATGGGGGCTCCAGAGCTCAGCGATGGGATCATTGCCTTGTAGGACCCAGGGAGTGAAGCATCAGGTCACAGAGAATTAGTATGTGGCCTTAAAACCTAATCGAATTTGCTTAAGTAGGTTTTGGGGTTGCTTGGGACCCAAGACCCATTTTATGTTTCCGATTTCTCCCTTTTGGAATGTGAGTGCTATCTTATTTCTGTCTTATCACACCATAAAGTGTTTTTTTGGTTTTTGGTTTTGTTTTGTTTTTGGTTTTGTTTTTTTTTTTAAGTTGAGTCATACGAAGTATGTTAATGGAGTAAAACACAACAAAATTAGAAATCAAACATGGGCAGAAAAAAAAAATTCAGAAATATGTGGAAATTTAAAAATGTACTGCTAAATAACTAATGGGTCAAAGAAGAAATCATAACAGTAATGACAAATCATTGGATTTCGTGGAAAATGAAAACAAAACATAAATTGAATGGAATACAGCTAAATCAATGCTCAGAGGAAAATTTATAGCTGCAATATGCTTTTATTAAAAATAGAAAGGTCTCATCCTGGCTAACACGGTGAAACCCCGTCTCTAGTAAAAAATACAAAAAAAAACTAGCCAGGCGAGGTGGCGGGCGCCTGTAGTCCCAGCTACTCGGGAGGCTGAGGCAGGAGAATGGCGTAAACCCGGGAGGCGGAGCTTGCAGTGAGCTGAGATCCGGCCACTGCACTCCAGCCTGGGTGACAGAGCGAGACTCCGTCTCAAAAAAAAAAAAAAAAGAAAGGTCTCAAATAATGACCAAATCTTCTACCTTAAGAAATTAGAAAGAATATTAAGAACAAACTAAACCCAATAGAAGCAAGAAAAAGGAAATTTTAAAGATTAGAGAAAAATAAATAAAATGGAGAATAGAAAAAAGACAGAGAATATCAGCAACCAAAAATTGTGTATTTTAAAATAAATGACAATATTATTCAACATTTTAGCTCCTTACAAGATTGTAAAAGTTATGCAATCAATGATTCCTGGTGCCTTCACTTTGTTAAATAGGGAAAAATGAATATATATTGAAGTATTGTGAGGATAAAATTAAATGGCAAGTGCTTAGTAAATATCCCCATGCCACGCCAGGTCCTTGGCATTTGAATGAAGTTTGGACCTTGTACATTTGAATATAGTTATGCATACATATATTTAAATGTGTGTATAAAGCACCTGTTTTTTTCTGTAATTTATATTCTGTAACAATACTTTTGATATCTACTGCTTAAAATTTTACTATAAATTTAGATATGATTCTGAATTCTATTTAAATCTTAAAGTTTAGATATTAAAGAAAATATTTATATATTTTGATTGTCTTTGATTTCTTACATTTTGGTCATTTATTGAGATAATTTGATATTTCAATTAAAAATTAAAAGTTAGACAATTTAATCACCATTTTATACTTTATTAAGTAACCATAGGTTGATTTATTTTACCATCACAATTTAGTTGAGGATAAAAAAGTGTGTATCACTCTCAAATAAATAACTATTTAAGGTTAATTAGTTGATGCCAATAATCGTTTTAAAAAGAATAAAATTAGTTTATTGACAAAAATTATATTACAATTTTAATCAGTTAAGTAATCTTAGTTTATATCTGAAAATGTTGACAATTTTGAAGTCTAAAAATATCCATTTTAAAATATTAATTAAGAATCATTTGGCCGGGCGCGGTGGCTCAAGCCTGTAATCCCAGCACTTTGGGAGGCCGAGATGGGCGGATCACGAGGTCAGGAGATTGAGACCATCCTGGCTAACACGGTGAAACCCCGTCTCTACTAAAAAATATTTTTAAAAAACTAGCCGGGCGAGGTGGCGTGCGCCTGTAGTCCCAGCTACTCGGGAGGCTGAGGCAGGAGAATGGCGTAAACTCGGGAGGCGGAGCTTGCAGTGAGCCGAGATCGCGCCACTGCACTCCAGCCTGGGCAACAGCGTGAGACTCCGTCTCAAAAAAAAAAAAAAAAAAGAATCATTTTATCTTGAATTTTTTAAAGTAATATTTATTAGTCCACAGGGAATCCTGTGAAAAGTAAGTGAAGCAGATTTATTTCCCAAGAGACAGTGGATCACACAGTGTTGGAGCCAACAAACACAAATAAACTGACAGTGTATTTACATTTGCCTCAGGGGAGGTGGTACTTCCGAATTTTATGACAAAGTCTAATACTTTGAGGGAAATTTGATCTTTCTGACAGTTCTACCAAGTTATCATCCCAAAAGCAGAAATAATTTTGTCACATTTAGAAAGTCAAGGCAATTTATTATTGGAAGATAAGAAAACATGATTTTTTTTTTTTGCACAATATTTAGTGCAATGTCTTTAACGCTAGAATTTTAAAGGCATTTAATTTGGGTAATATTGTTCCATATTAAACAGTCATATTTTTTCAGTTGTGCTATTTAGTTGTTATTATCTGGCTTTTTTCCATGGTTGAGAGAAGAACAGAAAAAGGAAGGGAGAGAGAGAGAGAGGAGAGAGATCATCCATAATCACTTAAAATAATGGCAAAACAATTTATGTGATTAGGATATTTATCAATTAGAAAAAAATTTAACATCTATCATTTTTTATTTTCTTCTTAGGTTGTAAAATTTATAAATAAAATAATACTTATTTTGAATAGCATATTATCACATATCAAAACTAAATGTAATTTCTGAAATGAAAAATTTTTAAAATACACAGTCACAGATACACACACACACTTTATTAGGTACTGATTATTTTATAAGTTTCTTGTTTGTCTGCTTTCAGCGTGTTGGAGAGTAAGAAGATTGTGTGGTTGAATTTCTTATGGAAAAAATAAATTTCAACGGTTAAGTCACAGGTTTTTCTAAATCCAAGATATGTAAGGGTTGGGACAGTGACTGAAGCCATGTTTCATGGGATTGTAAAACCAAATACAGGGCTGTGTAGAGCTTAAAGATGTGACAAATCAAGGCTGCAAAATATCACTCAAAATAAAATTAAAATTGGATTCTGGAATTATCCACAGGATATACTGAAATAAGGCAATCTATGTGTGACACCAGACTAAACAAATCTCTTGAAAAGATTGTTATCTGGAAAAAACAGAGTCTCACTAATAGAAAAGATTATATCATCAATAAGTTCCTTAAAAAAATTAGATGCTCCTTGCACACAACTTAATGATTATATGTCATAGTGTTTGCCAAGGAAGGAAGTGTAGAATAATGTCAAACATTTTATCCTTAGATGACCTTACTCAGATGATTTGTCCTTTTATTTATATATATATATATTTATTTATTACTTATTTTTACTTAGGTTTTATTGAAGTATGATTTTCATGTAATTTTATTAATGAGTTTTACACAAATAGCTTGATACATTTTTTAAATGTTTGCTCTTATTTAATCACTACCACAATTATGATATAGAACATTTTCATCACTCAAACAGTTTCCTCATGCCCCTTTGCAACCAGTCTCTTCCCCATATCCTCTGGCTATTGGCAATCAATAAACTGCTTCCTAACACTACATTAAGTAAAATTGTATAATTTGTAATCTTTGGGGACTGGCTTTCTTTATATACCTTTGAGAATTATCTGTGCTAATGTATATATCAGAAGTCAATTCATTTTTAGTATTCATTTGCATTCCATTGTATGAATACACAATTTATCAAATATTTAGATAGAACAAAGTTGCTATAAATGTCTGAGGTCTTGCCTTGGAGGTGCACATGTTTTAACTTATTTTGGTAGTTACACTGAAGTGAAATTGTTGATTCCATAATAATCATAGGCTTACCTTTCTAGGAAACTCAAATCGTTTTTGAGAGTGGCTAGCCCATTTGTCACTGAACTGCAGGGAAGTTCCTCACCAGTCTTTGGTAATGGCTATTCTTTTTAAATTCAATCATTTTGGTAGGGGTTTAAAGGCATCTTATTATGGTTTTAAATTGCATTTCCTAATAACTAATAACCCTGAGAACCTTGCTTTGTGCTTAATTATCATCCAATATTTTGTTTGGCGAAGTATATCTTCAAATATGCTGGCAATTTTTATCAAATTATTTTTATTAATACATTATAAGAAGTCTTTATATACACTGGATACAAATCCTTTATCAGAAATATGATTTTTCATATATTTGCCTTCATTTTTTCACTGTTTAGTATAATGTTAGCTATAGTTATTTTGTAGTATCCCTTTATTGGGATGAGAAGTTTCCTTTCTACTCCTAGTTTGCTGAGATGTTTATCATAAATCATCGTAGAATTTTATTAAATTCATGAGATTGTAGTAACATGAAAAAATTGGTTACTGGCAAAGAATAATGCCCTTATCACCTTACAATTGATAGTATTGGACAACCAAATAGTAGATAAGGGAAAGCATCTCTTTATAAAATTATTCCAATCAATAAATTAAAATAAATGACATAATTAGAATATCACAATTTTGCAAGCCCTAATGAATTAAAAAGAAAAATAAAATATTTTATTTTTTACTTCATTTACTCTTTCTCTAAGACTTCTTTTTTTAATATACATCAGAGTTTCTGAGCTGTATCTTTTTCCTTCTCTCTGAAGACCTTACTTTGACATTTCTTGCAAGGCAGGTCTCTTGGTGATAAATTCCCTCTCAATTTTTAGTTTTCTGAAAGAGTCTACTTCTTCACTTTTGAAGGATAATTTCACTGCTTACTGAAGTCTAGGTTGGTGATTTTTGTTTTCTTTCAACATTTTGTGTATCTTACTTCACTCTCTTCTTGCTTGCACAGTTTCTGAGGAACAGTGTGGTTTAATTCATATCCGTGTTCTTCTGTGGGATATTTTTGTTCATTTGTTTTTTTTTTGTATTCCTCTTTATGTCCCCTTAATATTTTAACTCACAAACTACTCCACACCGACCCTCCGGCAATCCATCAATTACAGATTAAAGTGCTTCTACCAACAGTGTTTCCAGCTTCTGGCTTCTGCTCCTGGGACTTTTTTCCTGGACTTCTTTACCCACAAACTTGTGAGTCTCTGTATCTCTCTGTCCATCTCCCACCATTTTCAGGGCAAAAGTTTTTTTCTATTACTCATTTATTTGTTGGACCTAAATGTTGTTGATTGTCAGTTAGTCCAGCTTTGTTCTTGTTGTGATGATTAGAGTGAGAATCTCCAATATCTTTGCATGTCAGATCAGAAACACACACAAAACTCAAAACTATAAAACTTCTAGAAGAAAACAAGGGAAATATAGGTGATTATGAGTTTCCCAATGAAATGTTACATACAACATCAAAAATATGATTCATGAGAAAAAACAAATTTTATATTAAACTATATTAAAAGCAAAAATTTCTGCTCTATGAAAAACACTATTAAGAAAATGAAAACACAGACCACCGACTGGAACCACATATTTATAAAAGACAAACCTGATAAAGGAGGTGTATCTGGAATATACAAATAAGTCTTAAGACTCCACAATAAGAAAACAAATAATCCAATTAGAAAATAGACAAAAGATCTGAACAGACACTTCAGCAAAGATACATGAATGCCAAATAAGCATATGCAAATATGCTTATCATAAGACATTAGGGAATTGTAGATTAAGACAACAAAATACCATTACATACCTGTTAGAGTGGCTAAAATCCAAAACCATGACAACATCAGATTGTGAGGCAGTAAAGCAAAAGTGCTTTAATTTGTTGCTGATCTAAATTTAAAATGGTAGAATGACTTTGAAAGATGGTTTGGAAGTTTCTTACAAAGCTACATATAGTCTTACATATAATATGACAATTGAAATCCTATTTACCAAAAATAGTTGTAAACATGTCACAAAGCATGCACATAAATGTTTATAGCAGTTTTATTCATAATTCCCCAAACTGGAAACAACCAAGATATTCCTCAATAAGTATATTTACAAATGAAATGTGTTATATTCATACAATGGAATACTTTTCAGCAGTACAAAGAAATGTGCTATCAAGCTATGAAAAGACATGGAGACATCTTAACTGTATGTTACTAAGTTAAATCAGGCAATCTGAAAGACTACACACTGTATCATTCCAATTATATGACATTCTGGAAAAGGCAAAACGAAAGGTTGTGGAAAGATTAGTTTTTTCCAGGGGTTGATGGGAGGAAGGAAGGCTAAGAAGATGGAGCACAGAGAATGTTTAGGGTAGTGAAACTATTCTGTATGGAAATGTAATGGTGGATACATAACATGAGGCAATTGACAAAACCAATATAATTTTTTATAACAGAGAGTGAACTTTAATGTAAACTATGGGCTTCAGTTATTAATAGTATGCCAATATCAATTGCAATAAATGTAACTATGCTAATTCAAAATATTAATAATAAATTAAACATAGTGGGAGTAGCATAGGTGAGCTCTATTTGAATTCAATTTCTCCATAAATCTAAAACTGCTCTAAGAAATAAAGTATATTAATTACATGGAAAAAAGAAGTCCTGGGACTACCTATATTGAGGAAATACTTCTCATCATGTTGCTTTATCTTGGATCTATTGACCAGAGAGGTTACCATGGAAAGGTTTTAGGGTACTGAGAAACTCCTCAATCTGTGTGAAAACTTCCTATCCTTGTATTTTACAGTTTGTATGAAATTCTTGTTGTAGACGTTGATCTGAAAGCTTTAAAACCCACATTGAAGTGTTAATATTAGTCCTGAAGTCTATAGCTATTTTTGCAAATCTTAATACATATTTCTTAAGCAACTTAACTCAGATAAAATATTTTTCACAGATAATTCTTTTTTCCAAATCTTGACACTGTAATTTAGTTATGGAAAATTTCCTAAAACATTAAGTAACCAATATATTAAAAACTTTTATCCAAAATTGTATGTGCTCATTCATTTAGCTTTGTTCCTGTCTTTTTAAACACCATTGTCAGTTTACATGGCACTTTTGGCTTCTCCAGTACACAGATTTTTGTTATTATTTTTCAGAGCTCAGAAAGAATGACCAGTCCCATGTGATTTTTGGTAGACGATATATTTCTATCTAAATCTTAGTGTCCGTGTCTTGAAGAAGCCTGGCAGCAGCAGCATTTTGATTAAACTGATAACTAAGGTTTCATGCCAGTTGGATGCACAGAAGTCTTGACTTCACATTTGTTGTGACTGCACTGCAATGAAGATAGATAGTTCAAACTATTCTGATTAAAAGTTCTGATCACAGTTGCATAATGGTTTGGCCACTCTGAATATGAAATAGGCTAAATGAATTATAGCACATGAACTTAATCAACTTCATCTTGTTTATGTCCAGGCTCCTCTCCAACTCATCAAGGTCATTTTGAATTTTAATACAGCTTTTAAATGTGCTAATTGTCCTACCAAATTGGTGTCATCAGCAAATTTACTAAAGATACACCCCAATCATTAATTTTTAAATTGTTTAATAGTAGCATACTAAGTATGACCCCAACAAAAAATATAGTTAGCACTTAAAATTTCAAAAGATGATACTTTATTGCCTGACAACTCAATATTTTCCATCGGTTAAAAAAATAGATTTGTTTCTTTTATTAAAGTACGAAGTTGTGTTTATCTGTGTGGAAATGCTAGTGTCAGGCATTTTGATCTTAGAACTAGAAAGTAGGGAATATGTCTATGTTATTCCTTGGTGATATTTTGATACACTATCACTTTTATTTGATTTGCCTGCCATTAAAATATCCCACCTATCATCCCTTCTTCTTTCTGTCTTATGTGACCTCAGTTTTACAGCAACCAATACTTGAAATATTTGGGGCCTGTACTTCACCACTGTGCCTGGTTCAATCACCTTAACATCCCATTACCCTGACCTTCCAAAGCCCTATACACATTTTTACTCCATTCTTCCTTAGGCAGAAACACATGCTCATACCTCAGAACTTGTCACAAAGATATGACATTTCAAAAATGTGGATGTCAAGCATCCTTCCACAACCATCCTCAGTTGTTGTTCCACCTTTATTTTAATATCCTTCTCTAATAATAATTTTACCTAATTTCAACACAGAATTTGTCAGCCCTATCATATTTCAAGATTCACATTTTCCTTCATACGCTGTTTCTTCTTTGCTCAGGCAAGAAAATCTATGGAATGGTATTATTATTCTTCAGCAAACCCAGCTTCGTACTCTTTGGCCTCTTGCCTATGTGCTTGACTTATTATACTAATTTCCTAGGGCTGCCATAAAACATACTACAAACTTGGTGGCTTAAAGCAACAAAGATATATTCTGTCACATTTCTGGATAATTTAAGTCTGAAATCAAGGTGTTGGCAGGGCCGTGTTCTCTCTGAAGGCTCTAGGGAAGAATCTTCCCTTGCCTCTTCCTCATTTATTTTGGTTGATGGCAATCCTTAGCATTTCTTGAATTCACTACAATTCTGCCTCACTACAATTTCTGTACTTATCTTCACATGACCTTATTCCCTTGAGGTGGGTCTTTCTATCCAAATCTCCCTCTCCTTATAAGAATACCAGTCATTATAATTAGAGCCCCCCCTAATCCACATAAATTTATCTTAATTTGATAACCTCCGCAAAGATTCTATTTCAAAATGAAGTCACATTCTGAGGTTCTGGGTGGACATAAATTTTGAGGGGATATTATTCACATAGTACATGACAAGCTGTAATCCTTGTTAGACTCACAAAATTTCTATTGGATTTTTCAAACTGGATTTCATAGTATATCTGCAGAAAATAACATGTGAACTGGCTACTTAGAAATCATGACAACAAATCAGTAATACCCCTTACTATCCAAAATTCTTCCTATTCCTTAGAAATGAAAGTCCACCTTCTTAGGGGGTTATTTTACTTTTTCTTTAATTATCTAAAAAGTACATTTTAAGAAAGGAGATGACAACTCACATAACTAGCCACTGCCAATTTACTATAACCAGGACTGATATTCGGGGTCAATATTTATCCCATCGCCTTCCACTTACTGGAGAATTAGACCCCCAAAAGAGTTGCCCATTTTTTTCTCACTGTACTATTTTTTCTATTTTCACTTTTTTTTTTTTTTTTTCCAGATGGAGACTCACTGTCACCCAGGCTGGAGTGCAGTGGCGCAATGTCGGCTCACTGCAACCTCTGCCTCCCAGGTTCAAGTGATTCTCCTGCCTCAGCCTCCTGAGTAGCTGGGATTACAGGTGCCTGCCCCTATGCCCAGCTAATATTTGTTTTTTTTGGTTTTTTTTGGTTTTTTTTTTTGAGACAGAGTCTCGCTCTGTTGCCCAGGCTGGAGTGCAGTGGCCGGATCTCAGCTCACTGCAAGCTCCGCCTCCCGGGTTTACACCATTCTCCTGCCTCAGCCTCCCGAGTACTTGGGACTACAGGTGCCCGCCACCTCGCCCGGCTAGTTTTTTGTATTTTTTTTTAGTAGAGGCGGGGTTTCACCGTGTTAGCCAGGATGGTCTCGATCTCCTGACCTCGTGATCCGCCCGTCTCGGCCTCCCAACGTGCTGGGATTACAGGCATGAGCCACCGTGCCTGGCCTATTTTCACTATTTTCATTACCATGCAACTACTGACTCATGTTCTGGTTGTTAGAAAACAACTTCCACTTATTCTATACTCATTTCTATTTCATCCTGCTATTTTTGGGAGTACTCTAGCCAACACTTCACTAAAATTATTTTATTTATATTTAATAATTCTATTTTGCCAAATTAAGTTTTCTATCTGTTTTTACCTTATGAGAAATTGTATCGCTATTCACCCCAGCTGACCACATTTTATATTTCTTAATATTTTTTGTTAGTTGCATGACAACAGTACTCTCCAGACTCCTTCTGTATTGCTTCAGTCATCAGAAGATGCAAATTTAATTTGTCTCTTCCTAATTTAACTAACTGCTCAGTGCTGGAGGGCTTTAGAACAACCATTTCAACCTTCTTTTCAGTATACTTCTGATTTCTAAATAGACTCCTAAAGGATGATTTCATCCCACAGCCTTGAGGTCTCTGATGTGTGTGTGTGTGTGTGTGTGTGTGTGTGTGTGTGTGTGTATAGCCTTAGTTTCTATCCAGTGATCCACCATTTAGGTGCTCAGAACAGAAACCTATATGCCACATTCTATTCTGGTCTTACCTCTGGTGTGATACACTTACTCTAGATTTCAAAACAAAATAAAACAACAACAGCAACAACAACAAACATGTAGACAGAGAATCAGAACAGATAAATAGTAGGGACCAAGAATGTTATCTCCAGGGAGAGTGTGGTGGGTAGAGGCAGCATAAAGTGTGAAGGTGTATACAGACTAAAGGGTAAATTATATTCAAGAGAAATAAAAAGATTCACGTACTAAGTTCAAGGAAAGAATATCAGGATACGAGGAGGGAGACTGTGAATGAGTCCAGATCATGTACATCATTCTAAATGTTAAAGAAGAAGACATTTATGCAGCCAACACACATGAAAAAAAGCTCATCATCACTGGTCATTAGAAAAATGTAAATCAAAACCACAATGAGATACTATCTCACACCAGTTAGAATGGCAGTCATTAAAAAGTCAGAAAACAACAGATGCTGGAGAAGATGTGGAGAAATAGGAACACTTTTTACACTGTTGGTGGGAGTGTAAATTACTTCAACCATTGTGGAAGACAGTGTGGTGATTCCTCAAGGATCTAGAACTAGAAATACCTTTTGACCCAGCAATCCCATTACTGGGTATATACACAAAGAATTATAAATCATTCTACTATAAAGACACATGCACAAGTATGTTTATTGTGGTACCATTCACAATAGCAAAGACTTGGAACCAACTCAAATGTCCATCACTGATAGACTGGATAAAAATAATGTCACACATATACACCACGGAATACTATGCAGCCATGAAAAAGGATGAGTTAATGTCCTTTGCAGGGACATGGATGAAGCTGGAAACCATCATTCTCAGCAAACTAACACAAGAACAGAAAACGAAACACTGCATGTTCTCACTCATGAGAACACATGGACACAGGGAGGGGAACAACACACACTGGGGCCTGTCAGGGTTTGGGAGGCTAGGGAAGGGATAGCATTAGGAGAAATACCTAATGTAAATGACGGGTTAATGGGTGCAGCAAACCACCATGGCACGTGTATACCTATGTAACAAACCTGCACGTTCTGCACATGTACCCCAGAACTTAAAGTATAATAATAATAATAATAAAGATAAGATGTCTTTGAAGAAAAATATGATAATACTTTATTCTTAAATTGAACTTGAATTAATTGACATGGTATGTATAATAATAAATAACGATGAAAAACATCCTTATAAATAACAAGTCACCACTGATGTGTTTTGGTATATTTAAAGTGATACTAATGGTTTTATTACAGTAAGGGAGACTCTTTTTTTGGTAAGTAATTAATAGTCATAATTTTAGTGGACAAATGTAAAAGTTGTGAATAATGAAGAAAAATAATGAAGAGTCTTCAGGACTTGTGTGTAAAGGGCAACAACAAAGTATTAGATACATAAATTTAAAATGCATTTGTAATGAATTAATACAATTTTGCAAAAATAAAGAAATTTTAACAGCGTGAAAAATCATTAAAATTCTTAGTGAACATTAGAAATATTATAAGAAATAAATAAATCTTAGCAAAATAACATTTTAATAGTGTAACAACCATTCTTAATGTTCTTAAAGACCACAACAGTTTGACCCAAAATTAAGAGCATACAAAAAATTACAATTAGGAAATAATTTTAAAGAATTGAAATTAAGAAATAATATAAGAAATGGAGAGGATATAAAATCTGTGGAACTAGTCATGTGACCTTATAATATGGTTTCAGTCTCAACTAAGAATATTTTGTCTAAACTTGTGACTCACCAGGAAAACACATCGGTTGAGAATCTATTGATAAGGTCTGCCATTTAAATATTCTAACATTCCTTTCAGATAACTTCAAAATATATGCATGCATACAAACACACACACATACACAGTTGTATATCTGTGTAATATGATATACAGAGATATGTTTTAAATACTTATAAAAATCTTTTGTCAAAACAATATACATTATTAAAGCATAAAAGAACATTAAACATGTCTCAACATGCACAACATTTTTTTCCCAAAGAATGTGTGTATTGCTTAGTAAAATATAATTTTTCAATTTTTTACAGCATACCATATAAGAAGTTAGATGTGTTTGGTGAAGCATTATAACTTATTCCCATAATAGAGTAATAAATACTTATTCTTAGAAGACAAATATAAACATTTCAAAAATGTCTCTTTATTGCTGCTTCGTTTTGAAAAGGGTTAATGACTTAAAATATTCTGGAAATGTATTTCCTTTTTAAGAAATACTTAAAACATATTTTTCAAAGAGCTACATAATTATAGATACAGTATATACTATTAATAAAACACAAACACATCTATAAATTTGCTAATGAATTTTAAAATCCACACATCTAAAAACAGAAGGTATTAAAACTGACTCAAGAAGAAATAATCTATTTATATACATTTAATTATCGACGTTGAATCAGTTGTTAAAAGCTTTCTACCATCCAAGAAAAGAGAAAAAATAAATACAAACGAAACACATACAAAAAGTAAACCGGATGATTTTACAGGTATACTCTTTGAAGTCTTCAAGGAAGACATAAATAAAATCTTACGAAAACTTTTTCCCATAGGAGAACAAAATACCTCCTTTAATAATGGGGGGATATTAACAGCCATGAACCATATCTAATGCTAAACATGAGGGATGAGAAGATGGAGCAATTGTCAGAATCCAGAGACAGAGAGAATAATGTGGAGGGAGCTCTCTCTCTTTTGATTGTTCAAGGGTCCATTGAACGCCCACTCTACAACCAAACTGCTCTGTCATAGTTCATACACAGCAGTTCTGTTCAGCTCACAGAACATGGTCAAAATAAGATCTAGAAGGATTCACAAGAGATACATTCCACTGCTGAAAAACCTTATTTTGCAAAATTAAATATGCACACACACACAGATATACTCTTGGATAACAGAAACTTATGAATGCTTTATTAATTGTGTGTGTGCATGTGTATATTCTCATGAGTACATAAGAGGATGTTAACATTCAACAAGATCTTCTATAGAAATTTATTTCTCTTTGTTTTACTTTTCATTTTGTTGTGCTGAATTACAAAGATTGAAGCTATTCTAGGGAGTGAGCATATTTCTCCTCATACTTTCCCTACCATGCAGCTTAGTATGTATTTAAAATATTTCCCCACATCAATTGTGTATTCGAAGACTGAATTCTCCCCACGCAGTCATTATAAAGAATGAGGAAAAGTTATCTGAGGCTGGAAACCAATGGAATTCCATAGTAAATGACACACAGTGAAAAACAGTAGTGTCAGAGTTGATGACAGAAAGGAAAACATCAAGATTACACATTGCTTTTTAGAAATGATTCTGGACTTACTCTGAATATGACAGAAGCCATTGGATGAATCTGATCTGAGGGGTGACCACATCTGACATATTTAAAAACGACCCTTCTGGGAAATAGAAACTAGACTTGTGAGGCAGCACAAATATGAAAGCAAGGGAATTAGGTGATGATTATATCAATATTCTAAGAAAGAGATGATAGATAACTGCTTGAACCAGAGTGTCTGCAGGGGATATAGTAAACAGTGGTCAGATTTGTTCATGGATAGTAAGGAGTTGGGAACATTAAAACATTTAGTGATGGATATACAGTTGACTCCTGAACAACCCTGGAGTTAGGGGCTGAGACCTCAGTATTTTTAAATTCATGTATAACTTTTGATGACAAACTTTTAACTACAAATAGCGTACTGCTGACCAGAGCCTTACTGATGATAACATAAACAGTTGATAGTTGACTAGCACACATTTTCTATATTATATGTATTATATACCATATTTTTTTGAGACAGGGTCTGGCTCTGTTGCCCAGGCTGGAGTGCAAATGGAGTGATCACAGCTCACTGCAGCCTCCACCTCCCAGGCTCAAGCAATCCTCCTGCCTCAGCCTCCCAAGTAGCTGGGACTACAACCCCACCAAGCCTCACTAAATTTTGTATTTTTGGATTTTTTGTTTGTTTGTTTGTTTTTGTAGAGAAGGGGTCTCCCTATGTTGTCCAGGCTGGTCTTGAACTCCTGGGCTCAAGTGAACCTCCTGCATTGGCCCCTTAAAGTGCTGGGATTAGAGGCATGAGCCACTGAGCCTAGCCTTATATACTGTCTTCTGACAACACAGATGCTAGAGGGAAGAAAAAGTTATTAAGAGAATCATAAGAGGTGTTCCATCAGACAGAGGTACAGAGAAGAGTACCCTGGCAGAGCAGGACAAACATTAAGATAGGATTGCACAGGATCGCTGCAGCAATGTGGAGGTGATCCTCAATGTGCGGGTTCAGGAGCCCATGAGAGTGAGAGGCTTAGGCAAGGTGGACATCACCCTGCCTACTGGGTGGCACAGATACTGGGCATGAAAGCAGAAGGCTTGGATTGGCTTCTGTCCTGCTGCACCATCTGGTTTCCTGCGGGGCGACTGGGACCATGGCCTTTGGAGGGGTGGTCCCGTGTATGCCACAGTATAAAGATCTTGGGAGGACCCAGAATGCTAATGGCTTCTCTACCTATGCATGTCTGGTGCTACTGGTGGCCAATACACTGCTGGTTTGGAAGGCATTCTGTGCTGTCTTTCCCATGGCAGAGCACACTCATGATCTTGACCTCTTTGCTGATGTTGGAACTCCATACTATGTCGGCCTGGCAAAGGAACCAAATATAAAACGCCCGCCTTTGCAGACTCCCCTTCTCAGCACATCTGGCACTGGGGCAGTTTCATGAGCTACCTACACTGTGTCTTGGTCTTCACGAAGGTGACAGGCAGCCACACTTACCTGTTCATCCACTCTGCCTGCGGAAACCCTGGATTTCCTGGCCAAGGCCACACAGAGAGTGCAGGAGTCCTACCAGCAAGCCCGGCCACCTGTGCACACAGGGCACGAGCATCAAAATGGTGCTCGTGAGGACAAGCAGCGACACCTTCAAGACTGACCTTGCAGTTCTCCGTCTGTTGCAGGTGTTGGTGGACCTGGCCGTCCTGGGGCAGGGGTACACCCTCGCCCACCACCTCCAGAATATTGCGCCCATTGCAACGCCCCCGGCCAGAGCCACGTCCTCAGAGGCAGCCAGAGAGGACTAGGAAGTGTGGCACCCGCGCAGGCGCTGACTGGGACGCTGTGTTTCCCCGGATGCCGGAGGTCGGGCACTGTGTCCCTCTACAGGCTGACAGGGGTTCTGTGGGAAGAGATGGCGTCTGAGCGTCAAGTTCTGGATTAAGACCCTGTGGAGGTCTCAGGGCGGGCGGTGGGGACCACTGTATTCTCCAAGGCAAGAACGCGGAGAATGGATTTTCTCACTCCGAGGGGTGGAGAGGTCAGGTATTTGTTTGTTTTGTTTTGTTTTGTTTTGAGGCGGAGCTTTGCTCTTGTTGCCCAGGCTGCTGGAGTGCAGTGGTACGATCTAGGCTCACTGCAACCTCTGCCTCCCGAATTCAAGGGATTCTCCCGCTTCGGCCTCCCAAGTAGCTGAGATTACAGGCGTGCACCACCACGCCCGGCTAATTCTGTACATTTAGTAGAGACAGTGTTTCACCATGTTGGTCAGGCTGGTCTCGAACTCCTGACCCCAGGTGATCCACCAGCCTTCGCCTCCCAAAGTGCTGGGATTACTGGCGTGAGCCACCGCCCAGCTTAGGCGTTTTTAAGGTGATAGTAAAAGCGTCTTTTCCCACTTCCTCTGAAACATGCACTCGTACACACACACACACACACACACACACACACCCCTGGCCTGAACCTGAGCAGGGAAACTTCAGGCCCTGAAGGACAGCGGACGCTCAGGAACCTTCCCTGATCTTGGTGGGTCTTAGCCCCAGCTTCCAGGATCCCACCCAGCCGCATCTCTGGCCTCCTGGTGGGTTGAGGGACTGCGGACCCGGAGTGCGGACGCAGAAGCGAGAAGGAGACATGGCGTCAGGAGTCCCCCATGTCGCTCGATCTCTAGAGCCTTAGGCCTCAGCGCGCCCCTGACTGGATACCCTGGTTGGACTGGCTTGGCCTCTGAGCCCCAACGCGTTGGGCACCCACAGCAGTGCGTGGGTGTTCTCTGCCCCCGGTTCTCGTGGAAAGGAGGCCGCAAGGACGCAGTGGTCCCCGTGCTCTCGATTTTCTGGCCAGATTCGGCCTTCAGAGCGGCCACCTCCGGGGACTTAGCCCTGCCACCCTAGTGCGCACCCTGACGCCTCGCTGCCTTACTGGCCGTTTCCGGGAGAAACTAGGGTGGACACCCCGGGGAAAGCGGGCCAGCCCGGGACCCAACCTGGCTGGGGATGAGCCAGACTGCGCCCAGGAGTGTTCCAGTCAGTCTCCAGTTCTGAGTCCCAGCGACCCCCGGACAGACCCGGAGGCCCCCGGGGAGGAGGAGGAGGCCTGGAATGGGCTGCGCCGACACAGCCCCAGCCACCTCCCTGCGGAGAGGGCGGGTGAGTCTCCCCTTGCGGAAAACCCCTTTACTCTAGGTTTCCTCCACACCGCCGGACACAGCTTTGCAGCCCATCTTCCAGGACAGAGAGAAGACGTCGAATCAGGGGAGGGGATGCCGGCAAGGCGCCCTAAGGATCTGCAGGGCCCGGCTGCTGGGACGCCTTGTCGCACCCTCTGCTGCCCTGGGCTCTGGGCCTGAAGCGCCCTCCAGGGCGGTGGGCGGCAGCGCAGGTGCCCCTGCTGTCCTCTGCCCGCTGCCCACCCGGCCGTCTTGGGTCCCAGAGTTCAGGAGAGTCCACTGCTTCTGGCGGCAATGGGAGCAGCTATTCTGATTTGTCACACCGTATTCTGCCCGCCTCCCCGTTTCCAGTTTAACACGAGATCATACCATTCTCACCAGTCCTGCGCTGCCTCCAGACTGCCCCCTAGGCCCCAGGGTTCTAGGTGCTTCCCTGCGGCTCCCATAGGGGTCTACTTTCCTTCTGGAGGGTGGAGGGGCAGCTTCCGTGTAGAAGTTAACGCTGTCAGCGCCAAAACGCTAGGACTTCAGTGTTATTTGCTGCGGCTGGCGGGAAAATGTTCAAAGTTGTTTCTTCCTCCTAAGTTGTTCTCAGAAAACAAAACAAACAAAAGAACTCTTGAGTGCTTGAGTGAGGATCTTGCTTAGCTCTTTGGCCTGCAAGATGCTTTGAACATTTCAATTTTTATTTCTAATGAAGGGTAATGTTTGTAGAGGTAATTGCCTGCAAATTAAAATGTCACCAATTTGAGTCGTGGTGATGGGGAACGAATGTGCCCCCATGTGGCGAGTTTTGAATAAATAAACCCTTTGTGGATCCAGGAAGAAAAAAAAATCATCAGGATGTAGGAAACTGTGCCTGAATTTTCTGCTTGAAGCTACAAATCTGTCAGTTTCCAGGGCACATTAAAAGGAAGTCAGTGAGAACTTTGGTAGGGAATAGGGGAGCAAGTACTGTGTCCACGGAATCAACAACATTCAACGGTTGGGAAAATTAACAGAATCTAGCAAAGAGTTCTGACGAGTATCTACCAGGGAAGCAAGTTAAAAATCTGAAAAGGAAATGTCCCCCAAATCAAGGAAAAGGCACTTTTTCAAGAAGGATAAAGTGATCGCCTGTTTCAAGTACTGGCAGCAGGTTATCCTGAGGACTTAGAATTGATCTTTTATTTTTTTGCATTATGAATTTTAGGGGTGATTTTGTTAGGAGTTCAAATTCATGAAAACTACTAAGTGCTACCCTTTTAGAGATTACATATTCATGCTTACATTTTTTGAGTCAGATTAGTAATATAAGTACAATTTTTCTTAAGGAATCGTCCCATTGTTTTCTTTGGGATTGAGAAAACCTAACTTCATATTCACACACTTTTTAAAAATACGTGCTTAATTTTTTCTTGAACCCTAGCTGGTAACATGCTTATTGATATAGACAATAAATAAATTTATTATTTAACTGCAAACAAATTAATATTAAAATGTTATTATGTTACATATAAAACATAATTTCATGTAATGTGATTATTCAATTGAATTTTAGTTGATTCATAACAAAAGTCTTATTGGAAAGAACTGAGAAAATAACAAGAAGATAGATGATAGATAGACCCAAAGTGAAAATTACAGATATTAAATCTTTTTTTTTTTTTTTTTTTTTTTTTTTTTTTTTTTTTTTTTTTTTTTTGAGACGGAGTCTCACGCTGTTGCCCAGGCTGGAGTGCAGTGGCGCGATCTCGGCTCACTGCAAGCTCCGCCTCCTGGGTTCACGCCATTCTCCTGCCTCAGCCTCCTGAGTAGCTAGGACTACAGGCGCCCGCCACCGCGCCCGGCTAATTTTTTGTATTTTTAGTAGAGACGGGGTTTCACTGTGGTCTCGATCTCCTGACCTTGTGATCCGCCCGCCTCGGCCTCCCAAAGTGCTGGGATTACAGGCTTGAGCCACCGCGCCCGGCCAGATATTAAATCTTAATACAGTTAATGGGGCTATTATCTAATCCTTAACCCTCTTGGTACTTCATGGTATAGAAATTTTTTTTATAATGATGGTTTAATGCATTTATAATCATATTTTTATAGAGAACCATTGGAATTAAGTAAAACCAAGATCATTTGATGATAATTTGTCTCATTTCTGTTAATTTTTTCACATGGAAAACAACAGACAAACTCAAATTTTGAAAATACATTAAATTTGAATTTCGTATACTAACATTCATTTAGCATAGTGCTAAGACTGTTTGCTTTTCGAACTTAATATGTGATGATTACAGGTTTATTTTTCCATTAATTTTCAGCTAGGAATACAGAAGATATATTTTGTCCCACATAATCTGCTAACTCTGTATGAGATTGGTGGGAAATATGCATGCTATTTACTGTGTCATTTCTGAAAGACACAGCTTTCATTATTTTCCTAACCGGTTTTTATTTATCAGCTGCCACTTTGGCCACATATATGTATGTACAACTGACTTCTTTTACATTTAATTGTAGTCATGGGAGTCTATTAGTGACTCTAACTTTAATAAGAAATTTCTAATCCAGAGTGTTCTTTTTTTCTGTTTTGTTTGCTTCATTAATCATATTCGGGCCGGGCGCGGTGGCTCACGCCTGTAATCCCAGCACTTTGGGAGGCCGAGACGGGCGGATCACGAGGTCAGGAGATCGAGACCATCCTGGCTAACACAGTGAAACCCTGTCTCTACTAAAAAATACAAAAAACTAGCCGGGCGAGGTGGCGGGCGCCTGTAGTCCCAGCTACTCGGGAGGCTGAGGCAGGAGAATGGCGTAAACCTGGGAGGCGGAGCTTGCAGTGAGCTGAGATCCGGCCACTGCACTCCAGCCTGGGCGACAGAGCAAGACTCCGTCTCAAAAAAAAAAAAAAAAAAAAAAATCATATTCAGTATATATAAGCTAATTAAATAAACAAAATTTCTATACAGTGGTTCTAAAGCTTACTATTGTGAAGGAAGTCATTTTGGATTATAGCAATACATACTTTTACGCATACATACAGAAACATATACACCAACCTCTACAACAGATATTAGTAATGTTTTTTAAACTGAGATATCCAGTTGTACAAATTCTACCTGTGTTTATTTTTTCTTTATGATTTATATATATATATGGAAGTATATTTCATTACCAGCATGATGATGTCAGTGCAATCTAGGAAAAACTAACATACACACACACACACACACACACACACACACTCACACATACACACAAGATTGATTTCAAATATTTTTTTTGCCATGGTCTCTTTTATTGGCTAGCAAGTTACTCTCTATATATGTACATACACACACACACACACAAATCTTGAAGGAATCATGTAGGTCTACAAAATTTGCTTTTCTAAATTCGTAATATATGTTCTACCAGTGAAGAAGTTTTCCTCATGATAAAATAAAATGTAAAAGACTAAAAATAATTACATTATATTACACAAATATAATTTTGTATGAGACAATAGTAAATAGTCTCAAAATATGACGTTACAAAATGATATATGTGGTACACAAAAAGTAACATTTTGAAAACCTACATTGATGAAATGGGGAAAAGTGTACTCAGAAATTTGGAAATTTATTTTTTTATGGTAACTCATAACACTAAAACATTTTTTTCAAGTCTTTAAGTTTTTCAAAAATATTTTCAAGAGATAAAAATAAAAGTTAAAGTTATAAGGTACACACACACACGTGCTTAATTTATATATATATATTAACTTATTAATATATATATGTGTGTGTGTATATAGTATGTGTGTGTATATATACTATTGATTACCCCAAGAGAGATGGAGACAGAGAATTGATTAGGAATGGCATAATTCAAATTCCCAGTAGAAATTGCATCATTGCATTGTTCTCTTCTGAGGAGAGGGATTGTGATAATATTAATGAAGAAGAAGAAACTTGGCAAAAGGCCCAAGCTCAATCCAAAGAGAGCTAAAATTATGTCACATTATCTCTAGGAGAAATGGTAGGTGATGAGTAGACATAGCTTTCTATGATGCATGAGGGAATTGTCTTTTGGTGAGGAAATTAACAATTATCACATTATTAAATAAACACTAAATCTGAAGCCATAACTACACAAGTCTATGGAGGAAGAAAATAATTATGCTAATATTTCTGATTTTAAATTTTGTGTATAATAAGCATACAACTGAAGAAAATAGAATGTTGCATTCAAATGAGCTGTTTTTAATATGGAGAAAATTCAAGCTCATCTAAATAGAAATATTGGTGGGATGAAAAAAATAAGTATGTTGGAGGCTGAAAACTGTTCTCCATACAGGAGAACACATCTCCTATATGGAGTGAGAGAGAGAAAAAAAAATTTCAATTACATATCAGATTAAAAGCAAGAATGAGAAATTTTCCAAATTCAATAAATGCATGGGGGTCAGATGCAAGCATACAGAAAACTGCTGGACATAATTCATCACTAGGGAACCACAGATCAAAAGGACACTGAACTACCACCTCACACCTATTAGGACAGCTACTCTCAAAAAAAAAAAAAAAGTGGGCCGGGTACGGTGACTCACACCTGTAATCCCAGCACTTTGGGCGGCTGAGGCAGACAGATCACAAGGTTAAGAGTTCAAGACAAGCCTGGCCAATATGGTGAAACCCTGTCTCTACTAAAAATACAAAAATCTAGCCAGGCATGGTGTCGCACACCTGTAGTCCCAAGTACTCAGGAGGCTGATGCAGGAAAATCGCTTAAACTTGGGAGGTGGAGGTTGCAATGAGCTGAGATTTCAGCACTGCACTCCAGTCTGGGCAACAGAGGGAGATTCTTTCTCAAAAAAAAGAAAAAAAAAAGTGTTGATGAAGATGTGAAGGAATTGGAAACTTTGTGCACTTTTGCCCAAAATATAAACTGGTACAGCTACTATAAAAACTGCTCTTCAAAACATTAAAAAATGAAGAACAAAATGATGCAGCAATTCTACTTCTGGTTACATACGCAACATAATTGAAAATAAGATCTCAAAGTGATATTTACACATCAGTGTTCAGAGCAGCAATATTCACGGTAACAGAAATACAAAATCCACCCAAGATCCATCGATGTATTAATGAATAAAATGTGATATACACATACAATGGAATATTACTCAGGCTTAAAAGGACATTCTAACACATTTGACAACATAGATGAACCTTGAGGACACTATTCTAAGTGAGGTAAACCAGTTGCAGAAAGACAAATAGTGTGTGAGTCCACATATAGGAGGCATCTGCGTAGTCAAATTTATAGGAACAGAAAGCAGAACAGTAGTTGACAAAGGCTGAGGGGAGAGACAAATGGGGAATTGTCTAATGGATATAGAATTTCAGTTTTATAAGATGAAAGAGTTCTTGAGATTCCTTGCAACAACAATGTGAATATACTTAACACTACTGAACTCTACACTTGAAAATGACTGAGAAGGTACATTTTATGTTAAATGTAATTTACCACTTTTTTTTTTTTTTTTAAAGAAACAAGTTCCTGGAAAGCTGAACATACTGAATAAAACCAATTCTGTTGATCTTAGCATTTAAAATCCTGGATGGGATATGAAGTATATCTCAGGACATTTTGGGTATGTAATACTCTGCTCCCTGTATACATAGTGTATTCCTGAAAGATTGATATTTTTTTAAAGTAAATTATAGTCATTCATAAGCACAAATTTTCATGTGAAATTTTGTATATACACAATATTGTGTGCGTTCTTTTTATGACTTTTACAAAATATTATTACAACATGTAACATTGTAATTTTACATTCCAAGTCTCAAATTTTTAAAATGTTCATATAATGCATAGGTTTGTCCTTTATATGGGAAAATGTTCCATTAAAGTGCTGAGTTTTATACGAACATTAGCGGTTGCCATACCTTTATCTTTTAAAAATCTAACAGATAGGAAATCCAACTACATTTATGTTATTCTCTATTATATACCATTGAGATAATCTACTTAGATGTTAGAAAAAAAATGATACTGAAAAGGATTTTTAGTACAGACAATTTTTTGAGTTGGAACATGAAATGCTTCCATTGCTGCTGGTCCATTATTTTTCACTTTATGAAACTATATATGCTCTCAGAACGCTTATAAAAATAACAGAAAATAAAGTATTGGAATATTTATAAATTTAATAAATAATTCTGATTATGAAAGAACCATAAAAATAAAGAGTCCTCCTGGTAAAGCGAATTATTCACATTTGTAATTTGATGCATGTGGTGTGTGACTGTTTTAGAAAATCTACGTAAATATAATTCAAGCTTTGGAAGTTTATTTCTACTTTACACCTAACCATATCAAAGTGGTAAGAAAATCAGTAAAATAAGAAACTGATTCCTCTAATCTGAAGTATTTTTATTTTTTATTTTTTGCCAAATATCCCAAAGTAAGATAATTAGAACTAAACTGAAAATGTTGCAGGTCATGTTTTCACAAAATGTGACATTTCATGTCATTGTTATGCAAACAGTGGCATCAAATTCAGTCTGCACCAATCATATTTTTATTTTAATATTTTAAGCAACATGGTTCTAATCCATTTAAATGAGTGCATTTAATTTAGTAAGTCATAAAATATTTCTTAGTCATAAAAACACACCAAATTTTTTTGGCTAAGTCTTACTAAAACTTATAATATCTAACCTCTTTAAAATATATATACCTTTGGTTTCTGTTTTAAAAATTTTCTCTTAGCTTCAAGTAACTTTATAGTAACTTTATAGTACTTTTTTCTTCCTAGCTAATTCTACTGTTCTTGGAAATAATAAGAAGAAAAAGAATTTACCTTTTGAGTACAAGAGCGGTGAAGCAGGACTGGTAGTTTGGATAGGGAACATTGTACAAAATCTAGTTTAAAAAATCTAAAGAGTCTGAAGCATTGTCTGCTGGTTATCACATCTGGTACCTATGCAAATTTCCTTGAGCAGATGTTAGAAAATTCTTGAAATTCTATTCAATAGGATCATTCAGGAGTTCAGTCTGGTCTTCGTAAATAAAACCCAGCATAAATGATGCATAGAGCTCCTAGCTGTGCTCCTTATGTGCTGCAGTCAGATCCAACACCCCCTGGGACAAGACATCTGGAACTATATGCCATTGTATTTGACTAATCTTTCTCCTGAATACCAGCTTAAAATTGCCCATTATTCCAAGAAATTCAGAGAAGCACAAATAGACACAAAGAGCTAAAATAAGACATATTTTGTATAGTAATATATATATATATATACATAAAATGAAATAATGGCACATCTTTGTATATTTGAGTATGACACTAAGTCTCTGTTTTTATTTCCTGCTGGAAATGTATTCATAAAAATACTTATTGCAGAAATCTAGTATATGATATATACTAGCAAATGTTTGGACTATGTTGAAAAATCAATAAACCTCATAATTCATTCACTAAATAACCAGAATTTTTACAGGTCTGATTTTTTAAAATTATTTTTATTTGAGTTTTGCAAAACTTTATCTATCAATCAGAAACATTAACCAAATATGTCTTAACATAGAGATATTTTGGTAGACATTACTTGTGAGCACTGATGTTTCTTTTTTCAACCCGGGGATATAAATGTCTATACTTTTCAGCACTCTTTTAGTTAGCAGGACCATAACTAGCAATACTGATATTCTATCGACAAAAGAGTTTTGTATCATGTCTAGCCTTAAATATTGGCTTACTTAGTAGGAGATAAGCAGCAAGGAAAATGAGCATTGAGGCTGTAAAAATGTTTGTTTTAGTGCAATACCGTGACACAATGAAGTGGCCGTGTTGTCTGAGGTGAATATCTGAAGTTTGTCCAAGGAAATCGTGAACACAGACATGCAAGGAATGAGCCAAAGTATAATAACCAGAAGTTATTATACTGAAGTTTAATAGGCGAAAGAAAGAGGAAAGCTCTCTTGTGCAGAAGAAGAGAACTGGTTCTTTGGTTTGTGGCAAGATGCCAATGGTTTTATAGATGAGCTTGAGGAGTTGGTATCTGATTTACATAAGACAAAAGATTGGTTGGACCAAGTGTGTCATTTACAAAGAAGCTGGCCATCCTACCATAATCTTTTACTATGTAGATGTGTTTTCTACCTGGCAGATGCCATGTCTGTTCCTTATTGCACACATGGTGACAAAGAAAAGGGAAGATGGAGCTTCAGTATTGGATGTGCCTGGCTGCTAGGTAGCCCTTTTCTATTGGCACAGCTCCTGGCATTCACTTATGCCAGTTTCCAGTTTGCTTATTTATGTCTGCAGCTTGATTTTTTAGGCTGGTTTTGTTAGAAAAAAAAATGATTTGGGAGCTGCTTTTTATTAAAAGGGATACCTTGTCGAAGACTCTCTTACCCTCACTAACTGCCTAAATAATTTCTTTTTAGCTCTGTATCAAAAATATATAGTATTTTTGTTTTCAGATAAATTTGCAAGTATCGTATATGTCCACTGAATCTAAAACTTTTGGGATAAATGTTGGAAATCAAATTTTGTGGACTGTGTTGGTTACTACTGGCTGCATTTGACAAAATATCATCAGCAAGAGATAAGCTTGGGGGCGAGGAGGAAGGCCAGTTTTCACACAGAAATGAGAGAGTAAAGATAGGCTAAACACGTAGAGACTTGCTGCATTAGAATACCTGACTGCTTTTAATCCCCAGAAGGTAAAAAAATGGAGTATAAGAACTTAAATAACCTTTGAATAAAAAATATTTCAGTCTAATATAGTGCTCGAATGCAAGAATTAGTCCAAGGGATGGAAGCATTAAAATTGCTTGACCAGGTGTGGTGGCTCACATCTGTAATATCGGCACTTTGGGAGGCCAAGGCGGACGGATAACCTGAGGTCAGGAGTTTGAGACCAGCCTGACCAAAATGGCGAAATCGCATCTCTACTAAAAATCCAAAAAAATTAGCTAGGCATAGTGGCAGGTGCCTGTAATCTCACCTACTCAGGAGGCTGAGGCAGGAGAATCATTGAACCTGGAAGGCGGACATTGCAGTGAGCCAAGATCGCACCACTGCACTCGGGCCTGGGCGACAGAGCGAGACTCCATCTCAAATAAATAAATAAACAACAACAAAAAACTTAAAACCTGTTAAGGACACCTTAGGATAATGCCTGACAAATAGTAAGATTTTGACCAAAGTTGGACATTCTTGCCATAGTATATTTATGAGTTATACCTATATCTATGTCTACACGTTTAAAATTAAATATGGGATAAGTTGTGCAACAAACATACTTGACATGTAAGAGGCTTATACTAACGCTGCTTTTTCACAAAAAAATGTCTGCTTCCTGGAAACCAGCACTGTAAGGTCACATCTGTGGTACGTATTGAGACAATGCTATCCTTGGGAAATGCACTCTTTTCTCAGTCAACTTGGAATCTTGGGTGTCTAAATCCCAAACACTAAAAAGGCCTGTGGTTTTTATGGCAATACATGTGTATTATTTAGTTACTGCTCTGTATGAAACCCACTGGTTTCTATGAGTTAAAATAACAATGAGCTTACTCAGGATTCTGTAGGTTGGTAGTTTAATCGAGGATTAGTTGGAGATCATTGTTCTGGTGTTGGGTGATTTCAGGTAAGTATCCTCTTGCATTAACAGTCTGTTAGAAGTGTTGACTTGAGACCAGCTGATGTAGGCTGGTATTAGCTGCAATTCCTCATCTCTGCTCCATAAAGCTCTACAATGTTTACCTAAGTTTCTTTTTATGCCAAAGACAGAGTTCCACCACATTTCTGTTAGTCAAACAATACTCATTGTTTAGGGAAGTAGACATCACCACTTGATAGGAAAAAACTAGAAAGCCACATTGTAAGAACTTATCACAGAATTTAACTAGGAACAAATATAGACCTCTCTTGAGACAAAAATAAATGGGGAGAAATTAGAACTTCCAACCTAGCTAATAGAATTTCCTAAACTAAGACCTTTTAGAATTAAAAAATCATATTTATTTAAAGTCTTTTTATACATCTAGCCCTAATATTTATACAAACTTCTTGTTCTTAAATACAGAGTCATTTTTGTATTTAACAATATCACCAAAGTGGCATTTGATGGCATTTCTAAATACTAAATATACTTTAACAAATTAACACCAAAGTAAAGACTTAAAAACAACAAAAATTTATTCATCTTACACTTCTGTAGGTTCTAACTCCTAAAATCTAGGTATTGGCATTGTTGTGTTCCTTCTGGATGCTTTAGGGAACATTCTGCTTTGGCTTTTCCAGAAGGGGCCACCTACATTCCTTGTCTTACGACCTTTCCTCTGTGACCTCTATTTCTTACATCACCTCTCTTTCTCTGACTCTAAACCACCTGACCACTTCTTTTAAGAACTTTGTGATTACACTGGGGCACCCAGATAATCCAGGATAAACTTCACATCTCAAAGTCTTAATTTAATCACATTCACAATGTCTCTTTAGCCCTGTAAGGGAACATGTTCCCAAGTTTCAGAGATTCATATGTGACCAGAAGTGCAGGAGGCATGAGAGGGATAGAATTATGCTTACTAAAAATATCTCATTAGAACTGAGCTTTGAGAAGAGCAACTTGTGGTATAGATGTTTCCTAAGTATCAGAGCATCTTATGTTTATGGTACATAATACTGCTGCTGTTTTGGGTTATGGTATCTTTCTATACACATAGAAATTGAAAGAAGCCCCATATAGGAATTTATTTTTAATGGTAATATTCATCACTGGCTTTCACCTTAAACATTCTCAGTTATTTTTCTGAGAATGACAATTTTAACCATGTTAATATTTAAAATAAAAATGATAGATGGTAAAAATTCTAACAATGTAATATAAAGATCAAAATAAGAAATTTTAAATATTGAATGTGACATTTTCTTAACTCCAACTTAAAAGAAAACCCCATTCACAGAAAAAAAAAATGTTGCTAAGTTGCAGTATCCTTCAAAACTGCTATTATCATTTAAATAAAACTCCTAGAAATGAACCCTTTAAATTTGCCTTTGCTCTTCCAGTCTTGATTATAAAACATAAGGTTGTGCAATCAATAATTTCTGGAGTTAAGAAGATTTATTTTTTCATAACTTTTGATAACTTTTCCTTCATGTAAAACATCTGAGGCGTTTAGGAATAAAACATGAAATTTCAATAAGTCCCTTTCACATAAGCATTATATGCTTCTCACTACCTGATTAGACAATACTATTGGATTTTGGTAGCTTTTGTTTCTCTCGTTCTTGTCTGACTAATAGTTATCAGTATTACAGTGTAATTAATCCAAGACAAAACTGAACTAAATTGTTTGTGATGTGTTAGTAAGAGTTATGCCAAAACTTGAACTGAGCAAGCTAAAAAAGGTTTATCTATTTGGTGGTAGGAAAAAAAGTCAAAGCTTTTCCTTCTTTGGTATTACAACTCAAAACTGTGTTTTACATAAAGCAACATATGAAAGCACAAAGGCAAATAAAGTTGTTACGTGATATGGTTTGGATTTGTATCCCTGCCCAAATCTCATATAGAATTGTTACCCCCAACGTTTGAGGAGGGGCCTGGTGGGAGGTGATTGTATCATGGGGACAGATTTTCCCCTTGCTGTTCTCATGATGGTGAGTGAGTTCTCAGGAGATCTGTTTGTTTAAAACTGTGTAGCACCTCCCCTTTCACCTCTTCCTCCTTCTCCAGCCATGTAGGATGTGCCTGCTTCCCCCCTTCTACCATGACTGTATCTTGAGTCCTCCCCAGCCATGCTTGCAGTAAAGCCCACATAATCATAATCCAATTAAACCTATTTACTTTATAAATTAACCAGTCTCAGGTAGTTCTTTATAGCAATTTGGGAATGGATTAATATAGAAAATTGGTACTGAGAAGTGGAGCACTGCTATATAAAGATACCTGAAAACATGGAAGCGACTTTGGTACTAGATAATGGGCAGAGGTTGGAACAGTTTGGAGGGATCAGAAGAAGACAGGAAGAAAAGGGAAAGTTTGGAATGTCCTAGAGACTTTTTAAGCTGTAGTAACCAAGTTGTTGATAGTAATATGGATAATGAAATCCAGGCTTGAGGTGGTCTCAGTTGGAAATGAGGAACTTGAAGCGAATGAGAGAAAAGGTAACTTTTGTTATGCTTTAGTAAAGAAGTTGAAGGCATTGTGGCCCTGCCCTAGGGATCTGTGGAACTTTGATTTTGAAAGAGATGATTTAGGGTATCTGGCAGAAGAAATTTTTGAGCAGCAAAGAGTTCAAGATATGTCCTGATATGTTCTTACAGTGTAAGATATGTTCTTACAGTGTATGCTCATATGCCTGAACAAAGAGGTGATCTGAAACTGGAATATATATTTAAAAGGGAAACAGAGGATAAAAGTTTGGAAAATTTGCAGCCTGACCATGAGTTAGCAAATAAAAACCCACTTTCTGGAGAGGAATTCTAGCTGACTGCCAAAATTTGCAAAAGTAAAGAGGAGCCCCACATGTTAATAGCCAAGACAATGGGGAAAATGCCTTGAAGGCATTTCAGAGACCTTCAGCATAGCCCCTCCCATCACAGGCCTGGAGGCTTAGGAGGGAAGAATGGTTTCAAGGGCTGGGCCCAAGGCCCTGCTGCGCTGCGCTGTGCAGCATAGGGACACTTCTCCCTGCATGCCAGCCACTCCAGCTTCATCCTTGACTAAGGCCCCAGATACATTTCGGACTGCTGCTGCAGAGTGTGAAAGCCCTACACTTTGGCAACTTCCATTTGATATTAAGCTTGTGTATGCACTGAGGGCAAGAGTTGAGCCTTGAAAGCCTCCACCTAGATTTCGAAGGATGTATGGGAATGCCTAGATGTCCAGGCAGAAGTCTGCTGAAGGAGTGGAACCTTCATGGAGAACCTCAACTGGGACAGTGCAGAGGGGATATGTGGGGTGTGAGTCCCCACACAGAGTCCCCACTGGGGCATCATCTATTGTAGCCATAAGAATAGAGCCACCATCTTCCAGATCCCAGAATGGTAGATCCATTGAAAGCTTTCATTGTGCACCTGGAAAAGCCACATACACTGAATGCAAGCCCATAAAAATAGCTGAAGGGGCTGTACCCTGCAGAGCCACAGGGATAGAGATACCCAAGATATTGAGAGCCCATTGCTTACATCATTGAGGCCTGAAAGTAAGACATCGATTCAAAAGATATTACTTTGGATCTTCAAGGTTTAATGACTGCCTTGCTGGGTTTTAGACTTGCATGGGGCCTATAGTCCCTTGGTTTTGGCAGATTTCTCACTTTGGAAATGGGTATATTTACCCAATGCCTGTACCCCCATTGTGCTCTTGGAAGTAACTAACTTGTTTTTGATGTTATAGGCTCCTAGGCAGAAAGGACTTGCCATGTCTCAGATGAGAATTTGGACAGTGGAATTTTGAGTTACTGTTGAAATGAGTTAAAATTTGGGAGACTGTTTAGAAGGGAAGTTTGTATTTTGCAATGTGAGAAAGACATGAGATCTGGGAGGGGCCAGGGGCAGAATAATATGGTTTGAATTTGTGTCCCCATGCAAATCTCATGTCAAATTGTAAACCCCAATGTTTAACATTAGATCATGGGAGTGAGTCCCCTGTCACTTTCTTCTGGCAGTGAGTGAGTTCTCATGAGATACTGTTGTTTAAATGTGTGCTTCTTCCTCCTGCCACAGCCATGTAGGATGAACCTGCTTCCCCTTCATCTCCTACCATGATTTTAAGTTTTCTGAATCCTCCCCAGCCATGCTTTCTGTACTCCCTGTGGAACTGGGTGCCTATTAACTGCCCCTCTCTTTTTTATAAATTAGCCAGTCTCAGGTAGTTCTTTATAGCAATGTGAGAACAGACTTGTACAGTATGCTTTATAAATATAAGGATTGTTTTATGAATGTCATTTTATTTATGTGTATCAAGGACTACTTAAAATAATAGACTAAAAATTTTAACCAATGAATAATTTCAGATTATTTCTTATCGTTCTTTCTCTTGAATGAAGGCAATTAACTCTACCCTACTCTTATAGGGCCTATTATTTATCAGGGTATGTAACACACAGGACATTGTTCATTGTCTATATTTCTTTAGATATCACTTTTCCTCAAAAACAAGTTATGTATGTGGAAATTTTAGCATACAAATAATATTAAAATATACTACCAAGAAAATCATACTCTTACCTGTAGTAAGAAAAATCTTTTACATATTAAACATTTGATCTGGTAAAATTTAGGTGATGATTTGCATGTAAATGTCCTATTTATCATAGGGATGATGGAGAATATGTAAAATATCCTGGGGGCACAATATAGGATACTATAAAGCAGTTTGAAGCAATATATCAGGTATACACAGAACAATATGAATGAAATATCTATATATATGTGTGCGTGTGTGTGTGTGTATACTCATATATGGTACTGAGGAAAAAGCAAATAATATAATAAGATATACAAAATAGTATACATGAAAATTAATTTTGTAGACATACAAGAGTATTAAATTTATTGTTAAAATATATAAAATAAATGAACATATATAAAACATCTAGGAATAGTGGTCTTTAGGTTGTAGGGAATTGGGAATAACAATAAACAAACTAAAATAAAAAGAAAATAGATAATAAATAAATGAATATAAATAAATCACTAAAATAACAGAAGTGTCTTGCATAGACCAGTGCAGATTAAACACAATTTGTCCCCTTAAAGACCATCCATGACCCTTAGTCAAATATCAGTGCAATAATAATATGTAACTAGCAATTTATAAAATCTCAATGGCTTACAGAAGTAACCAATCATTTGGCCTGTGGTTTTGTAAGTGAGATAGAGCAGCTTAAATTCAAGGTATTGTTAAACTTCATCTGTCTTCCCATTCTCATGGTCCAAAAATGACCCAAGGTGTGGGTTTTTTATAGCAAATAATAGAAGCACAAGTGTGCAGACAAGATCTCCAAGCACATTTAAAGGCTTTGTTCCCATTTATTCACAATTATTCGATTTGTCAAATCATGTCACATGGCCTAGCTCAATGTGTCAGCCTGAGTCTGTCAGTAACATATATTTTACATCTACTGGGGCAGTGTTATGTTACATGGTGAAGATTATATGTACGATATATAGAGCCCACATATACACCCACACATATGTGTGTCACTGTTTCCCAGAATCAGTGTATATGTGTATTACTGTTCCTCAGAGTTGAGGAGTGGAAACTGAGAACAATAATTTTATTTTCCATAGGATGCATATACCCTGATACCACAACTGAAAACAAACACATCTATACAAAGTTATAAAAAAAAAAAGAAGAAATAATAATATTCAAAGACTTTCAAAAATAAATAAGACAAAATATACTTTTAAATGAGGCTTCTTCTGTTTGAAACCCTTTTCTGATGTTTGTTGACTTTTTTGGTAAAGCAATTGCATCTTTCATTTGATCATTTTTCTTTCTCTTTAAGCAAGTACTATAGTTTCTCTCTTTTAAATTCTTTTTTTAGGTTGCACACATTACCAAAAGGGCTTCCCAAATTATGGACCTCTTTCCTGTGTTATAATCTGAGACTTCCCATCCTTCAGTGCCTCTGTATGTCGTTTATAAGGAATAACAACAAAATCTATTTAAAAAGGCACAAGAGCTCACATAATGTGTTAGTGTGTATTAGTGTGTGTGTGTTTAGAAAAGCAAATATGCAACATATAGTAACAACTGGTTATTCACTTAAGGCAACATATTTGATAACATTTTCCACTATTATACACTTTTTAGAGATCTCCAAGTACTTATGATCTGTCCAGTGATATTGTGATTCTTTAAGGCATTAGAGAATGTACTACAATTGATAGTTTTACCTAAGTTCATGCGAAATATTTTATTTCTAGCTTCTTGCAGTTTCTTCTGTGAACATTCCTACCCATTTATGGAAAGGCTACTTTCCTAATTTTGCCATGTTTTCCATTATTTCCTTAAAAATACTTTTAGTATTTTTCATTTGAATTATGTTCTTGGTTTTTCTTATAAGTCCTTTAAGGTGACTTTTTAAAGTTCAAAAATTCTGCATTATATTATTTGACTCCTTATAAATTATATCTTGTGCAACAAACCTCCACACACAGACACACATGTATTCATATACATTTACAGACAGATGGATATTTTAAAACAGTAATATATTTCATTACATAGTCATAACTTGGTTCTGCTTGTCTACTTTCTTTATTCAATCCTCTGTTGAAGGTCACTTAAGTTGATTCTATGACTTTACTGTTATAAATAGTGCTGCCATAAAGTACAAGTACAGGTTTATTTTTGATAAAATGATTTTTTTTTCCTTTCATAGATACACAGGATTCAAATTGCTATGTTGAATGATAATTCTATTTTTAGTTCTTTGAGAAGTGTCCATACAGTTCTCCAAAGAGATTGTACAAATTTATGTTATGACCAACAGTATATGACTGTTCCCTTTTCTCTGTATCCTCACCAACACTTGTAATTTTTTGACACTTAAATAATAGCTATTATGACTGGCGTAAGATGGCATATCACTGTGGCTTCAATCTGCATTTCTCTGATGATTAGTTATGTTGAGCATTTTTTGTGTGTTTGTTGGCTGCTTGCTTGTCTTCCTTTGAGAAATCTCTGTTCATGTCCTTTGCTCAATTTTTAATGAGGTTATTTGTTTTTTTCTTGTTGAATTGTTTGAGTTCCTTATAGAGTCTGGCTATTCAATCTTGGTTGGATTCATAATCTGCAAATTCTCCCATTCTGTAAATTGCTTATTTACTTTATTTATTTTGCTTTGCAGAAACTCTTTAGTTTAAGTCCCATTTGTCCATTTTTGTTTTTGTTACATTTGCTTTTGAGGTCCTAGTCATAAATTATGTGCCTTGGCCAATATTCAGAACAGTTATTCTTAGATGTTCTTCTATTATAGTTTTAGGTCTTACATGTAAGTCTTTAATATGTCTTGAGTGAATTTTTATCTATGGTGAGAGATAGGGGTCCGCTTTCAAATGCCTGTGGTCTTGGCTACTTGGAAACTGATGTGGGAGGATCACTTGAGCCCAATAGGTTGAGGCTGCAGTGAGCCGAGATGACACCACTGCCCTCGAGCCTGGGTGACACAGTGAGACCTTGTCTCAAAAAAAAAAAATTGTAATCATTATATTGATGTAGAATATGGCATTTGATAACATTTACTATACCCATGATTTAAAGATTTAAAGATTTTTAAAAGCAGAGAATAAGAATGAGAGGGCATTTTCCTATGACTGTCTTTCTCACACCCGTGGCCGGCATCACAAGGAGACTGCCCCTGACCTCCCTCTAAGGTTAGGAGGCACTGGGTGGCTGCTCTCAGTTACTCTTCCATATCACCCTGGAAGTCCTGGCCAATGCAACAAGACAGGAAAAAGAAATCAGGCTTCGAGGAGCAATACCAAGGGAGGCAAAGTCATATTACTATGTCTTTCATGATAACGTGGTTGTTTAATGTTGAATTTCCCAAATAACCAACAGTTAACTGTTAGCACTAATCAGAGGTCAACAAGGGGGCCCAATATAAAGAAGTCAATAGCGTTATTTAAAGCCAGTAAAAATAAACAAACAAATAAATAACTAATAACACAGAAGAGCTTATTTTCCGAAAGAACAAAAATTATAAAATATTCAAGAATTAACCTTGAAATCCACCTATCTTTTATGGGGACCAAAAAATAAAAACAAACAAACAAACAAACAAAACAAAACAAAAACAAAAGTCGTTCAAGAGCAAGTGGTTTAGTTTTTGCATACTAGTGCATTTCAAGAGCTCACCTTTGATTTGATTTTTTACTTTATGACCCTTTGGTCCCAGAAGATACTTGATATAAATTTGATTTTTTAATGTATTGAAAACAAAAAATAAAACCAAGCAACCTGAAATCTCTTTCCAGGCCATGTCAGAAGACTGGGCGAGAGGGTGCCATTCAGCCCCATGTCGAGAGGCCTGGCGGGAGGTGCCCACTGTTGCTGTGGCTGTGCTTGCCAGGTTCCAGTGCCCACATTCCTGCAGGTTGGATCTTGCAGGTACTAGGGAGCTATGGCATGCTTTAGAGCACAGGAGGGGGCATGTCAGATGTGTATATGAGATGCTGTCTTGGCAGCCAGAATGGAGACGAGGTGAGTTGGGGAGCTGGGAATAGGACAGGTGAGGAGGGGTCAGCACTGGAGTAGGGCCCGGCAGTGCTCAGAGTAGACAGAGGTTTAGGAGGTTGAACTGATCAGGCAGGGAGTGAAAGAGGTGGCTCCCAAGCCTGAACTGCCAGGGGAGGGGTGCCTCTGAGAGATGGAGGTCTCAGGCCACTGGAGACCCGCATCACACTTTGGAGAAGAGCCAGGGCTGGAGACAGAGGCATGTACAAGGTGGCATCACCGCCCTGCTCCCAGGATGGGGAGACCGAGGCTGGGGAAGGGGTTTAGGGATTGGCAGGATCTCTAGCACAGAGAAGGTGACCAAGCTGTGGGCATGATGAGTGTCCAGGAGGAAAGATCAGATCCCGGGTGAGGGAAGAGGGCTCAGGGAGAGGGTGAATTGTGGGCAGAGAAGAAAGACCTCCCTGGGGCACCCGTGGGACAGGAGCCAGGTGGGGTGTGGCCCCGGGGATGGGGGTGGTGTACGCACCCTCACAGGATTGGCCTGGTGGGCCAGGGCCAGGTTGCATGGGCTGAGAGAAGCTGACAGCCCTGTCTGTGATCTCTGGGACCCCTGGGTCTGCCTCTGTGGGCCCCTAATCCTGGGCTCACAGACCCGCCAGCCTCCATGGGTGCTGGCCTATGCCTGGTGGGCACGGTTGGTGCAGGCTCCAAGGGGGCCTGGCAAAGCCTGGAGCTGGCTCAGGGGAGGCCACTCCTGGCCAGGGAGTCTCCTGACCCCCACCTTGGAGGGATGTATCAGCCCCGGTGAGGCTTCTCAGACTCATTCTGGAGTTTGTCAAGGGTGTGAGATCAGTTTGGCCGAGAAGGGTGCCCTGAATGTGAGACTGCTTGTCAGGAAGCGCTGCCAGGCCCAGTGAGATGTGGAGATTCAGCAGGGAACACCCGGCCTGAGTGGGCTGTCCTGGAGGAAGACAAATTACACCCTTCCCCTGATTCCTCAAGGACTGGGCATGGTCCTGCTATGAGGGAGGTGCCTTTCTGTGCAGCTGAGGCTATAAAATCTGGAAGGGCCTGGCCCAAAGTCACGAAGTTACTGCAGATCAGGGCCAGGGGCCGAGCCTGCACCTTCCTTCCACCCCAATGCTAGGTGAAGTGTTCAATGTCTGTTTAAATCTATAGAAAAGGTGAACTGGAGAGCTGAAGATTTACCAAACTTCTGGCAGTTAAGTCCCTGGGAAACAGCACCAAAAGAGATAATAAAGGAACCAAAAGAAGAAACCACACAGGAGCAGATGGAGGCACCAACTGCACAAAGAATGGTGACTGCGTGCAGGCAAGATGCACATAGCAGGTGGGAAACTTCTGTAACAAGTATGTCCACGGGCAGATCACCTTTACCTGTGAGGAGTTTGCGTGCATGAGGGCAACCTCGCAGCAGCGACACCCACCACAGAATGCTGATGGCTCAAACCTGGCGGAAGTTTATTTAGGGCACGGAAAGCCAGAAACAAGGGCTTGACTGGCGGCAGCTCTGCAGCAGGGGGAGATTTGGACAGCGAGGGCTGTCCTGGAGGAAGTCCCAAGGTCCTCACTTCGCTCTGTAGGCCACCCTTGGTGTGGACAACAGCTGCAGACAGGAGACACGGAAGGGGTACACAGAGGTCTTAGAGTCTGGCCTCAGGTGATGTCCATCACACCTCTTTCTGTTGGTGAGAGCTAGTTACTCGGGCCCCCAGGGTGCAAGGCCGAGATGGCATGGCATGCAGACCACCTAGTAGGATCTTCTTGCCAGCTCAGGGGACAATGCACACATGGAGAAGTGCAGTTAGCTACTAGGCATCTGGGAAAATGCACATACTCTCTCTTTTTCAAAGAAATTCAGGTTCCAAAACCAAACACCATTAGAAAATAGACACCCGTCAACACAATCAAGATTAGAAGGTCTATGGTGAGACCACTAATGGAGCATGAAGCTGGCCAAACTCTGGAGAGTGGTTGATGTTACAATATCAAGAACCCAAAATCCGGCAAGGCAAGGCGTAGTGGCTCACACCTGTAATCCCAGCACTTTGGAAGGCCAAGGCGGGTGGATCACATGAGGCCAGGGGTTCGAGACCAGCCTGGCCAACATGACGAAACCCTGCCTCTACTAAAAATACAAAAATTAGCCGGGTGGGCCGGGCGCGGTGGCTCAAGCCTGTAATCCCAGCACTTTGGGAGGCCGAGACGGGCGGATCACGAGGTCAGGAGATCGAGACCATCCTGGCTGATACGGTGAAACCCCGTCTCTACTAAAAAATACAAAAAACTACCCGGGCGAGGTGGCGGGCGCCTGTAGTCCCAGCTACTCGGGAGGCTGAGGCAGGAGAATGGCGTGAACCCGGGAGGCGGAGCTTGCAGTGAGCTGAGATCCGGCCACTGCACTCCAGCCTGGGCGGCAGAGCCAGACTCCGTCTCAAAAAAAAAAAAAAAAAAAAAAAAATTAGCCGGGTGTGGTGGTGTACACCCGTAGTCCTAGCTACTCAGGAGGCTGAGGCATGAGAATCACTTGGTCTTGAGTGATTGCAGTGAGCAGCGCTTGCACCACTGCACTACAGCCGGGGTGACAGAATGAAGTGAGTCTCTAAATAAATAAATAAATAAATAAATAAATAAATAAATAAATCTGAAATTCTAGAAATTTGTTTAATGACTCAAGATGTTATCTTTCCAAAACTCGAATCTGGCCCTGTCACTCCTCTGCTCAAACATCTCCAATGGCTCCCCACTGCTATCCTGGCCATGTTACAGCCCAGGCCCCTCCCTCCAGTCTCATCTTCTATGCTGAGGAGCACCGTCCTGACCAGTGCCCAACCTGGGCCTGGGGCACAGAGGGGTCGGCACATATAGGCTGAGCTGAGCTTTGGGAAATGAGGAGGCCAGGCGCTGGGAGTGGTGGCCTTGCTCCAGGCTGAGCTGAAACAGCTGGCAGCTCAGCCTGCCCTCCACCTGACCCCCGGGCCCAGCCTTCCCTACTGGGCCACGACCTCCCCACCAGGGCCCTCGGCCCTGCTCCTGCTGGCCCCTGCAGACCTCAGCTGGGTCCAAGCTCCTGGAGGGCAGGGAGGGTGAGCGTCTCGTGTATCCCCAGCGCACAGCTGCGCCAGCTCCCGGTAGGGATTTGTTACAGGAATGGATGGGGTGGGGGTTGGAGGAAAGTTTGGAGGAGATGGAGGCAGGCCATGACGCTGGCTCCTGGCGCACCCTCCAGGCCCTCTCGATCGCGGCTCCGCGGCTCCGGCTCTGGCCCCACCCCAGCCTCCCCCGCCCTGCCGGGAACCTGGGGCCTCAACGACCACTCAAGCCGCCCACACCTCCGCGGCTCCGCGCTGTCCTCTCGCTCCCCTAGCCTAGCCTGGACCCTCCGCTCTCCAGGGCTCAGCAGCGACCCCGATCGGTCACTCGCTATGGCCACCGCCGCTGCAGCCACCTGCCCCGGGACGCCCAACCAACCCCTCGGGGGACCAAGCCCGGGGACTTCGTCCCCAACCCCAGGCCAGCTAAGCCACCCCACAGGGGCCCTGCCTGTCCCATCTGCAGCCTGCTGGGGTGTCCATGCTTGCGGTGATCAGGAGGGTGGCACGGCCCTCTGGTTACAGCCGGCGGAGGAGCTTCCCAAAAGAGTCCTCAGCCTCTCCCGCCTGCGGCGGCGCAGCCCAGGCGGGGCTCGGCTCTCAGAACCCCCTCGCGGCCTCGCCAGGTATGCGCGCAGGGCCCGGGGCGCGGGCCGGGGGCGGGTGCTGGAGCCGGGCCGGTGCCGGGCCCGCTGCGACACGGTCGGGGACGCGGCGCACAAAGGCGCCTTCTGCCGCCCCCCGACCCCGCCCCGCACTGCCCCAGTCCAGCCTGGCGGCCCGCCCCTCCCGCCCCGGCAGGCGGTGAGGGGGGGTCAGGGTCCCCGCCTCCCGGGCCCGCCACCCCCCTCGCGGGGGACGTGCCCTGTCCGGGCGGCCCCTAGGCGCGGGCTTGTCCCACCGCGCGGGAATCCGCCGCCCCCGCGCGCGTTTCCGGCCCCAGCCCAGCCCGCGGTGCAGGGGAGCCGGTGCGCAGCCGCCTGTTGGGCCTCTGACCCCGGTGGCCCCTGTCATACTCACTTTCTCCACCCGCGGAGGCTTTGCTCAGGAATCCACTCTTGCAGCCAGGGAGCTTCCGGGCCCCCTCCTCCAGGAAGCGTCCCTGGCTGCTCCGGTGAGCACGTGTCTCTTCATCCCCCTGTCTGGGCACCATGAGAACCCAGCCTGGCCACTCCCCTCTCCTATGTCTGCATAGGAAGACGCCCCATTGGAAACGGACCCCCCTCCCGCCGCCAGACCCTGGCAATCCCATGTCCAGGCTGGGGTTGGGAGTAAGGACCCACCAGGAAGGAGGGTGCCCACCAGGTCAAGTGGGCAGTAGAACTGGGCTGGGTCCCAGGGATCCCCACAAGCCCGGTGGCTCCGTGGCTCTGCCCGGCAGAGGCCGGGCAGCCCTGCAGCCGGCGCCCACCTTTAGCGCCTTCTCCCTGAGCCCATATGTGGCAGAGGGGGTGGGGCCAGGCCCAGGCCCACCGGGCACCACGGGCCTCTGGGAGGGGACGCTAATGACTGTAATTTCCACTTAGCAGATCAGGACGGCTGGCAGAGTGGAACTGTCCTCCTACCTCTCAGGTGCCCGGGCGAGACCCCTCCGTGGGCCCCTCTATCTGGACACCTGGCCCTGGGCCCCTCCCACGTGGGATTTTGAGGCTACTCTCCCCTCCCCCAGGCTCAGAGGGTGGCCCTGTTTCCTGTGGGACCCCTTGTCGACTTGTCCACTGGTTGGGGTGCTCAGTGGTGCTTGAACAGGGGTCGGGGAGGCTTGAAGGTGTACTGAGTGGGTAGCTGTCAGCCGGCTCCAGAGGCTGGGGGAGCAGGAAACAAGCACGTTATAGGGTTGAGGGTTCTGAGCCACTTGCCAGACTGCAGCCTGTGCTGGCTCCTTTGTGGTCAGAAGCGCAGGGCATTCTGGGGTCTGTCTTGATGCTGAGCAGGCCAGTGTCCTGAACAACACCAGGCACCCAGGAGTCTCTGGGTGGGGCAGTTGTGGCTGCCGAATGGGGGGTGCTAGGGCAGGAGGGTGAGCATGTGAGGCCAGGCTGGCAGAGAGGAGCTGGGACTCTGTGTCCTGGGGCAGATTGGGGAGGTGAGGGAAGGGGCTGCTGTGGCCATCACAGGTTGAAGGTGAGGACTGGGCCATTGCCCAGTGCTGGTCTTCTCTGCCCGATTAGTCTGGGCACCAGGCCCTGTGCCCAGCTGGCAAGAGGCTAGGCAGGAGTTTCTGGGGCACCTGGGGAGCAGGCCCAGGCCCTGGGAGCTGGGGTTCCTGTGCTGAGGGAGTCAGCTCTGTCTCGCCTGGGCCTGCCTCCTGGCCTCCCCTGTGGCCTGGCTGGCAGGGCCTGGGTGTGGCCTGGCTCCCTGGAGCTGGCAAGGATCAAAGGGCTGAAAGCTGTCCTCCACCCTCGCCCACTGAGACAGGAATCCGTGGCCCCAGGGGACGGAATCCACAGCCACATTCCCAGTGCCCTGGTCCCCGCAAGGCAAGGGTGGGGCAGGGCTGGGGTGCCAAGATTGGCATCATAAAGCGTGGGAACGTGGTGCTGCTGGCACCCAGCCCACTGCCTGAGCAGAGTGGGCGGCCCCCTCCTCTCGGCCCAGTTGTGGCCTTTGCCCCTTCTGACCTGCCCTGATGGCCTCAGGCATCAGGGCCTCAGCTGCCAAATGGGTTTCCACCTTGCCAGGAGGTGGGGGTTTCATCCTGGTGGCCCAGGAGGCCTGGGGGTCCTGAGGAGGTTGGAGCCTGGGTCTCTGTGGCTCAAAGCAGTGGGCACTCCCGACCCCCAGGGCACTCTGGGCTGGGGGACTCGGCCTCCACCTGGGGCCAGTGGGGGCCACAGGAAGGAGAGGGTGTTGATAGCTGGGGCATCTCTACCAGGGGTCACCCTGAGCCCAGGCCCCTGGCACACACAGATGTGCTCACACACGCACACAGCAGAAAGCAGAAAGGCAGCCTCGCCTCTTCTGGCCACAGCCCAAAAGGTCCCCAGGAGGGTTTGTCCCCAGCTGGCTGGTGCAGGACTGAGTTGGCCCTGTGGACCTCCACCCATGGGTACAGGGTCACCTGCTGGCGGAGACAGCAGCCTTTAGGCGCCTGTGCTGGGTGGGGTGGGTCCCTGCTCCCGGGGGCTGGAGACCAGCCTGCTGGAGCCGGGCCCCAAGCTCTGTCCTGTAGTCCCATGCTCAGCCCCAGCAGTGATGCCTTCCCACGTTCACTGTACAGGTGGTGAGACGGAGGCCCAGAGAGGCCAGAGGACTTTCCCAAAGTCACCCAGCAAGTTGGTGGGCTTGGAGAAATCCTGGAGACCCAGACCTCCCACTCCCAAGAGCCAGGGCCGGTGGCATCCCCCTCTCTGGCCTGTTTCCTCACCTGGAGAGTGGGCCCACAGTGACCACCTGGCCGAGTTGTCCTGAAGCCCGGAAGGTACCAGCCAGGGGTCAGTTAGCCTCTTCTGTCCCCAGTCCCTGGCCTCCCGGATAAGCAGCACTGCTGTGTCCTGAGCCCGCCTCTGAGGCAGGGCGCCCCCTGGTGGTTTGACAGTGCCTTTCTGTGCCCTTGGTTGTTAGGACCTGAAGGAGGAGAAGGTAAGGGAGAGGACAAGCCTGGAGCAGGCGCTGGGAGGGCTGCAGGCCAGGGCAGAGGGGCTGCTGGCTTGGAGCAATGCCCCTGGGGGCTGGTCCATGCATGAAGGGCCTGGGGAGGACATTGGTCCTACCAGGAGGCTGCAAGTCAGGACCTTGGAAGGGTTCCCATGGGCAGTTGAAGGCCATTAGGGCCCAAGGACACCGTCCCCTGGAGGATGGCAGTAGGGGAAGCAGGACTGGTGCACCACACACTGCCCACTGCTGGGGTCAGGAGTGTGGGCAGCCAGGTTTGGGGGAGCGAAGGCCAGTCCCAAGGTGTCCGTGTGTTGGCCAGCGAGCCCATCCCCCTTCAGGCCTACAACCCTGGGTGCCTCTAGAGGCCTTTCCATGATGCTCAAAGGCCCACACTACTTGACCGTGATCATCCCAGTGGCAGCCATCCAGGCATCAGGCCAGGTCTGGCACTGGACAGCCATGGGGCTTGTTTGCTGGGGATGTGTGAATGAATGAATGAATGAATGAATGAATGAATGAATGAATGAGGAACCTCTCGGGACTGCTGTCCATCCTGGCCCCCAGCTTGCCTCCCACAGCATGGGGTCCTTGTCAGTCAGCAGGCTGTGATGGGCAGGTGCTGAGGAACCTGGGGGAGGAGCGACAAGGCTTGGGGTGGGTGGGGGCCCTGGCTCACCCATCCCAGCCCCTGACACCAGGGGAGGGAGCATCCCTAGCCTTCGGTGAAGGGGTGGCCTGCCCCTCCACACCTGTGGGAGTTTCTCGTTAGGTGGAAAAAGAGACTTGAAAAAAGAAATGAGACACAGAGACAAAGTATAGAGAAAGAAAAAGTGGGCCCAGGGGACCGGCGCTCAGCTTACAGAGGACCCACACCGGCACCGGTCACCTGTTCCCTTAGTATTTATTGATAATTATCTTTACCATCTTAAAGATAAGGGAGTGGCAGGACAATAGGATCATTGTAGGGAGGAAATCAGCAGTAAGACATATGAACAAAAATCTCTGTGACATGAATCAGTTTGAAGGAAAATGCTGTGCCTTGAGATGCATATGCAAACATCTCCATAAACCTTTTAGCAGCATTGTTTCAGCCTATCACATGGGGAGAAACCTTGGACAATACCTAGCTTTCCTAAGCAGAGGTCCCTGCGACCTTTGGCCCTGTATGTGTCCCTGGGTAGTTGAAATAAAGAGAATTGTGATAACTTTTAACCAGCAAGCTGCCTTCAGGCACTTGTTTAACAAAGACACATCCTGCACAGCCCAAAATCTATTAAACCTTGAGTCACCACAGCACATGTCTCTTGCAAGGACAAGGTTGGAGGTAGGGTCACAGATTAACAGCGTCTCAAATACAGAACAAAATGGAGTCTCTTATGTCTACTTCTTTCTATATAGACACAGTAACAGGCTGATTGCTCTTTCTTTTCCCCACATTTGGAAGTCATGCAGGGCGGAGGACATACAGGGATGTGGTGGGGTGGGCCAGCCCATGGGACCCCTCTGGCCTATGGGTCTGGGTGGGAAGCGGTCTGCCTGGTCTCTGGGCACAGAGTGAAGGGACAGGTCTCAGTTCATAAGTTTGTGGTCCCCTGGTCCCTCTCCTACCCTGCTGTGAGGGCAGTGGGTTAAGGGGGGATCTGGGAAGCAGGCTTGAGCCTGCTCAGGGAGGAGCAGCTGGGCCCCCACCCACCCAGGAGCTTGCCAGCAACCTGGGCAGGGAGGTTCATGCCCTGGAACTCCTGGTTCTGCAGCAAGAGTCCCTGCAGACCTGGCCCCCATAATGTGTCTGCACAGCAGGACCCTAGCTCCCTGGACTGTCAGTCCTTAAGGCTTCTTCAGAGTGCCCCAGCCTGAGTGCCTGGTACTGTCAGGGGTGGGGGGTTCCCTGGGGTTGGCTGACATGGCTGGCCCCCCTTCCTGGGCTCTCCTGTCACCTGAGCTGGGGGACTTCTTGGCCTGGAGGGTGAGCCGGGGACCATCTGCTCTCAGGGCACAGGCCTGCCCTTGCAGGGCGCTGAGCCGGCCACACTCCCTCTAGCCCCCAGATGGCAAAGCACTCCTTGGCAAGGGCTGATGAGGGGACAAGCTGGGCCAGCCAAACCTGGGGGTGGGGGCCCAATGTCCCCAGGGTCTGGCATCTGCGACCTCCACTGTTTACACAACACCACACCCGAGGAGTGGATTGCCCAGAGTATGCGCGTGCACACAATGCTGCCAGCACACACGATGCACACTTGCATGAGCACAGGGTATACACACATGTTCACACCAGCACTCACACACAGGCACACACCTTCGCACATGGAGGGGCACACAGCACACTGCCGTGCATGACATGCACACCCATTCATACCAGTGTGTACGTGTGAGCCTCCCTGAGTTCCCAGCTGGGCGCCCTCTGCACCTCCAAAACCCAGAGCATGATGATGGAGGACACTGTGCCGGGAGTGGTGGGGGGGTGAGGGGAGTGGGGGTCGGGGGGTAGATGTGCCTCTGTGGTGTTGGAGCCTCTGGGCCTCAGTTTACCTTCCATGCAATTGTAACAACCATTTACAAGGCACTTTGAATCTCAACGAACCATTCTGAGATGGCCGTTAGCGCCGTTTGCAGAGATGGGGAAACTGAGGCACAGAGCATTTGGTAATGTGCTTAAGGCCCTGGGGCAGGAGCTGGGCAGGGTCTGCCCTGGGCTGTCTCTGGTGGCTGTGGGGTGAGGGGAGTTCACATCTGCCTGGGTCCCGAGCACAGAGGGTGCTCCATGCAAGCTGCCTGGGAGGGGGAGGGACAGGGACAGGGCGGGCTCCAGCAGGAGGAACGAGGTGGGTGTGCGCCCCACCCCGTCGAGGGAGCCTGTCCTCCCCTCGGCCCCCCTGGTTGGGGCCGGCCAAGAGCGGAAGAGGTCACGGGCTGTGGCCGGCTCTCCTGGGAATTCCAGGCGCGTGTGTCAGCGCGCTCGGCTTCGTCCCCGCCCCCAGCCCTCCGCCCGGGCTGGCGGTTTGGCGAAGAAAGCCAGATTCCCGAGGGGGCGGGGGAGCGGCTCCCAGGGTCTGGGATGGGGTTGGGGACCCAGGAACCCCTCTCTTCCGCCCACTCTTCCACTCCCAGAAGAGAAGCCCTGGCGGGAGCGGGTCCCCTCTCCACCTCCTTCCAGAGGGCTCGCCATTTCTCCAGTGAGGGGACTGAGGGAGGGCTTCCTGGCCCAGAGTGCCGACACCTGCACCCGAATTCTCAGCACCTCCCTGCCCTGCCGGCAGACAGGCTCGGTGAGGTCCCCAAGGTCAGGAATGACGCTTGTTTCTGCGCAAACCTCTGCCCGAGAACGGGAGGTGTCTGCAACCTGGATACGAATTCCAGTGTGTCTCCACTTTCGAATCTGAAAAGTGAGAACAATAGCAACACCCACCTCGGGGTGATTGTGCAAATAAAAGAGACAAGAGGCGAGGCCAAGGGCGATCTGCCTGGGAAGCGGGCCAGCGCCCCACTAAGACGCGCGTGCGTGCTGGAACCCAGGAAACCTAGCGTGGGGGCAGCTCTCCGGCCCCGTCAGCTCGCCCCGCGCCAGCGCACCAGCCTGCCTGGGCTCGCTCCAGCCTCTGCGGAGGCTCCTCTGGGCCGCGCAGACGTAGCCTCCCCGCCCGCCCCAGGCCCGTCCCGCCTCTGCTCCGCCAGCGGCCTCGACAGGCCCAGGCGCGCTCCAGCCCGCGGCGGCATGAGGGTGGGCACGGATGCCACCGCCGCGAGGCTGCCCGCCTGCCTGGAACCTGCCCCGCCGGGCGAGAAGGGCCAGGGAGGCTCTTGGCCAGGGGGCGGAGATTGAAGTGTATGGTGCGGGCAGGAATGCTCCGGGTGGTTCCGGGCCTGGGGGGAGGGGACAGGGAACTCGGGACCGAGGGGTGGGGAGCAATGAGGCTCGGGTTCTGGACCAAGGAGGGAACTGGGGAAGAGAATCCTGGGAATCGCTAGGGGAGAGGGGTTTTTCTGGACCGCGGAGGCCACGCGAATCCTCCAGGCCCTAAGGGCGGGCTCCCCATTTCTCCCTGCCCCCGTGGGCGCAGCACGCCCATTTCCCTGCCTGGGAAACAGAGGCTCCAGGTCTGCAGTGCGTCTGATGGTGGGGAGGAGATTGGCCGAGAGAGCCGTGTCCGAGGACGGCGTGCTGAGGGTCCCCGCGCAGAGCCGACTGCAGCCGGGAGAGAAGCGGCCCCGAGCGCTGGAGCCGAGGTTGCGGGTAGCAACACCTCTCGGCTGCGGTCTCGACCTCTGCTGCTCACGGCGCACTCTCGGGCGCGGGCGGGGGAACTGGAGGTCGGATGCCCTAGAACACGGGCCTGGCGGGCGCAGCGCAGCCGCAGCCACCAGGCGGCAGGGCAGCTCTGGGACCGGCGGGGCTGGGGACGTGGTTCGGGGAGCTGGGAAACACGTCTCAGTTTCTTAGGTCCGCCAGTCTCCTGGCCTCCACAGCCCGTCCCAGGAGCAGCCCGGTGAGGTCGTAAGTGGCACCTAGGCCCTTGCCTGACACCCTCACCTTATCCTGGAGAGACTGTGGCAGGAGAGAGACAGGGAGGCCGCTGTCTCAGAGATACCAGGTGGAAGAAGTTTCTGGTCCGTGTGCCTCACCCTGCACCCTGCCTCTGATGGGCTGTGTGACCTGAAGCAACTTTCTCAGGCTCCTTGTGTCTCAATTGCTTCTAAGAAAATGGGAGGTGGGGGTGGGCGCGGCGGTTAACGCCTGTAATCCCAGCACTTTGGGATGCCTAGGCGGGCAGATCACCTGAGGTCAGGAGTTCAAGACTGGCCTGGCCAACATGGTGAAACGCGGTCTCTACAAAAATACGAAAATTAGCCGGGGATGATGGCAGGTCCCTGTAGTCCCAGCTACTTGGGAGGCTGAGGCGGGAGGATCACTTGAACCCAGGAGGCAGAGGTTGCAGTGAGCCGAGATCAGGCCATTGTACCCCAGCCTGGGTGACAGAGTGAGACTCCATCTCAAAAAAAAAAGAGAGAGAGAGAGAGAGAGAGAGAGAGAGAGAGAAAGGAAAGAAAGAAAGAGAGGGAGAGAGAGAGAAAGGAAAGAAAGAAAGAGAGGGAGAGAGAGAGAAAGGAAAGAAAGAAAGAGAGGGAGAGACAGAGAAAGAAAGAGGAGAGGTGGTAGGGTGAGAATTCCCAAGCTGCAGGGAATTGTCCCCCAGAGAAACAGACTGTGGGAAGCTGGGTCTCTCCGAAGGAGAAGAGGAACTGACCACCAGCCTGTTAGAGCAGGAGGGGCTGGTAAGCTTGGGGCCTTGCAGGTCAGGGCCCAGCCCTCGGGTTTGGAACTGGGCAGTGGGAGTGTACCTCCTCCACCAGGGCCTGGCCACCCCCCCCAGAGTCCAGTTTAGTTCTTGGGGTGCCATTGAGCATTGCCCAGACACCCTCAACAGCAGCTCCTACCAGCATGGCCTGGCTGGCTGGCTGGGTTGTCCTCCTGCCCCAGGCACTGGAGCTTGGCAGTAATGGGAAATGGGAGGTGACGTGGCTGGGATTGGGGATGGAGAAGACCCAGGACACAGTTGCTGAGGGTCTGCACCTCACTGCATAAACCTGATGGGGGCCAGGACCAGTGAGAGCAGGGGAGGTCACAGGCCTCTGGGTGCCTTGCCCACAAGGGAAACTGAGGCAGGGAGCCATGACCAGCCCCTAGAAGCCCAGGACTCCCCTACATCACTCCCTGTTGTGTGGTTGTGGTTGGGGGTACTTCAGTCACTGTGACCAGGGGACCAAGAGATTTTCCGGCTGAGGGTGATGGGGGTTTCTCTGAATCAAGAAAATTTCCAATGAGTGGCTGAGCCTGGGTCTTTAGCTATTCACTGTCTGGGGAACTGAATGGGCCCCTGCGCCATGCCCAGTATGCTGTTTCCCAAGGCTGGGCTGCAGGCACAGAGTCTGAGGGGCTGCTGCCTCCCGTGCAGTGGACACTGCCAGCTGCCTGCCCTCCCAGAGCCTGCTCCATGGAGGGAGGAGCAGGGCTGGCTGGACCCCCTCTCCCCAGCTGTGGCAGTGCCTGGAGTTTCACCATCATGCAGGAAGAACACAAGGTTGTCTCTAGGGTCTGAGACTTCCCTCGCTGGGTTCAGGCTGGTTTCAGGCTGTCCCAGGTTGCTGGAGGGAAGGGCCATGGGTGAGGGCTCTTTGAGTGCCTCAATGCTGGACACTCCCCTGTTCTTCCTGTCAGTGTTCACAGGGGGCTGTTCAGGGTCCCAGGTGTGGAAGGGTGAGGCCCAGAGCATGATGGGCTTGGGTGGCTGTGGGAAGTGAAGGCAGAGGGCAGGGAGTACCCAGCTACATCCTGACCCCCTCCCTGGGCCCTGCTTGCCAGAGGAGGGGTGGTGTGAGAGCGCAGACCTTGTTTGACCTCATACCTCAGGCCAGAACACCGGGACCCCGAGACCACAAGCTATGGCTGCCCCAAGGCTGTGGTGACTTAGAAAGTAATTAGTGGGCAAAGCGGCCCCACTATCCCGTCCAAGCCCAGCCCTAGGACTGGCCACTGGGCATCGCGTCACTAGACAGGTGGGATGCCGTAGCATCCTCCCTGTTCTGAGACGCACCATCACTTGATGGCAGAAAAAACTGTCACAGACCTCTGGGCAGACTAAACGACTTCTATTACGGGGTAACTTAGACATAGCCAAACCCAAAATATACACTTTGACAAAAGGATGTCCAAGGCCTGCCCTCATTCCCCTCTGGTTCCAGCTATCGAGGGCTCAGCCTCTCCAAGCTCTCCCTCCACTCACCCTGCAAAGCTGGGCTTTGACATCTGCCCTGTGAGCCCTCTCTGAATCTGCGTGGAAAAGGATCACTCAGCAGGCCTGGGAGTGCACACTCTGCACAGTCAAAGAAAGGTCTGGCCCCTGCTGGCTCCTGGAAGGAGCCCTGTGCCCATGGAGAGGATGACATCCCTGTCCTCAGCCTGTGGTGGATGGATGTGGGGGTGGGCTGCACCAGTGATCTGTGGCAGCCCTTAGGTCTGGCCATCAGGCCTTGCTCTGCTGGTCTCCAATTCACTAAGGCATGGGGTTTGGAAGCAGCACCCCCAGTTGGAGTCAGCCCCCCAGGACGTGGGGCTTGTAGGGAAAAGGAAGTGGGGAGAGGTGGGTGGATAGAGAGGTGAGTGGATGGATACAGGGATGGATATATGGATGTATGAAAAGATGGACAAATAGCTAGAGGAATGGATGGAGAGAGCTGGACGTATCGAGGGGTGGACGGATGGAGGGGTGGATGGATGGAGGGGTGAATAGAGGAGTGGAAGGGTGGATAGAGGGATGGGTGGGTGGATGGGTGGAAGGATGGATGGATGGATGGGGGGTGGATAGACGGATGGATGGGTAGATGCAGAGATGTGTGAAGGAGCAAGTACAGTAAATTGTTAGCTAGCATTCAAGTGGTGAGTGTTTGGGGTTACACTGTGATTCTTTTCATGTTGCTATATGTTTGAAAATATTACACAATGTTGGGGAAATTATAGACAAGCCTTGTGACACACACAGACACACACACACACACACACGCATACATACACTGCTAAATAACATAAGCTGAAGAAGAGATCATAATAGAAACCTTAAAAACCCAGAACTGTGCCAGGCGTGGTGGCTCACGCCTGTAATCCCAGAACTTTGGGAGGCCGAGGTGGGTGGATCACGAGGTCAGGAGTTTGAGACCAGCCTGGCCACATGGTGAAACCCCATCTCTACTAAAAATAGAAAAAATTAACCAGGGATGGTGGCGCACTCCTGTAACCCCAGCTACTCGGGAGGCTGAGACAGGAGAATCGCTTGAACCCAGGAGGCAGAGGTTGCAGTGAGCCAAGATAGTGCCGTTGCGCTCTAGCCTGGGCAACAGAGTGAGACTTCATCTAAAGAAAGAGAGAGAGAGAGAGAGGGGAGAGAGAGAGAGAGAGAAGGAAGGAAGGAAGGAAGGAAGGAAGGAAGGAAGGAAGGAAGGAAGGAAGGAAGGAAGGAAGGAAGGAAGGAAGGAAGGAAGGAAGGAAGGAAGGAAGGGAAGGAAGGAGAGAGAAAGAGAAAGAAAGAAAGAAAGAAAGAAAGAAAGAAAGAAAGAAAGAAAGAAAGAAAGAAAGAAAGAAAGAAAGAAAGAGAAAGAAAGAAAGAAAGAGAAAGAAAGAAGGAAGGAAGGAAGGAAAGAAAGAAAGAAAGAAGAAAAAGAAAGAAAGAAAGAAAGAAAGAAAGAAAGAAAGAAAGAAAGAAAGAAAGAAAGAAAGAAAGAAAGAAAGAAAGAAAGACAGACAGACAGACAGACAGACTGGATGATCATGAAAACATTGCACACCCAGCTTGTGGGGGGCCACAGAAGCAAGGCTTCCAGGAACATTGCTACAGATGCTTACTGTGAAAAGAAGAAACCTTAAGGTTTGTAAGCTGTCTCCATCTCAGAAAGTTAGGGGGCAGGATTGACTGTGAAGAGGCATGAGGGAACCTTTTGGGAGACGGCAAGTTTTTTTTGTTTTGTTTTGTTTTTTCTTTTGAGACAGAGTCTCACTGTATCACCCAGGCTGGAGTGCAGTGGCGAAATTTCAATTCTCCTGCCTCAGCCTCCAAGTAGCTGGGACTACAGCCATGCGTCACCATGGCTGGCTAATTTTTGTATTTTTAGTAGAAAGGGGGTTTCACCATGTTGACCAGGCTGTTCTCAAACTCCTGACCTCTGGTGATCCGCCCACCTTGGCCTCCCAAAGTGCTGGGACTACAGGCGTGAGCCACCGCGCCTGGCCAGGAGATGGAAATGTTTTATAGCTCAGTTGTGCTGGTGGTTACACAACTAAATGCATGTGTCAAGTCAGAACTGCATACCAGAGGAGTGAATTACACTGTATGTAAATTATACCTTAAGTTTTAAAAAACAAATTTTAAAAAGAGAAAGTTGGGAGGTAAACAAAAACAAAAACAGTGTAAGCCCAGAAAGTTGAGAAAATGGAGATAAAAATAAGATCAGAAATCAATGAAATAGCAAAGATACAATAGAGAAGAACAATGAAGACAAAAATTGGTTCTTCGAAAAAAATTAACCAACAAAATGGATCAACAGTTCTGGGAAGAAGGAACAAAGAAAGGAAAGACACAAATAATATGAACAAAAAAGAGACCAAGTTGCAGATTTAAAAGATAATAATTACCACAGACTGGTGGAAAATTTTGCAGATCATTTATCAGATAAAGGATTTCCATTCAGAATATATAAAGAATTCAGAACTGAACAATAAAAAAAAAACCCAAAAAAACAAAACCCAGTTTAAAAATGGACTAATGCTGGGCACGGTGACTCACGCCTCACTTTGGGAGGCTGAGGTGGGTGGATCACTTGAGGTCAGGAGTTTGAGACCAGCCTGACCAACATGGTGAAACCCCGTCTCTACTAAAAAAATACAAAATTAGCCGGGCATGGTGGCACATGCCTGTAATTCCAGCTACTTGGGAGGCTGAGACACGAGAATCGCTTGAACCTGGGAGGGGAAGGTTGCAGTGAGCCAAGATCGTGTCATTGCACGCCAGCCTGATCAACAAGAGTAAAACTCTGCCAAAAAAAAAAAAAAGGGGGGGGGCTAACAGCTGGGTATGGTGGCTCATGTCTGTAATCCCAGCATTTTGGGAGGCTGAGGTGGGAGGATCACTTGAAGCCAGGAGTTCAAGACCAGCCTGGACAACATAGGCCCTGTCTTTACAAAAATAAAAAGTTAGCTGGGCCTGGTGGCGTGTGCCTGTAGTCCTAGCTTCTTGGGAGGCTGAGGTGGAAGGATTGCTGAGGCCCAGGAATTGAAAGTTACAGTGAGCTATGACCGCAACACTGCATTCCAGCCCGGGAGACAGAATGAGCCTCTGTTGCAAAAAGGAAAAAGAGAGAAAGAGAAAAGGAAAGGAAAAAAGAAGGCTAAAGATCTGAAGAAACAGCCACAGAAGGTATACAGATGACAGATAAGAACATGAAAAGACGCTCTACGTAATTTCTCATTAGGCGAGTGTAGATTAAACTGCAATGCCATCCCATTGCACAGCCACGCAAACAGAACGCCACAGAAGGTATGCAGATAGCAAATAAGAACGTGAGAAGACGCTCCACATAATTTCTCATTAGGCGAGTGCCCATTGAAACCACAATGCCATCCCATTGCACAGCCACAAAATGGCTAAAACATAATCACACAAGTAAAATGACAATGCCACATGCTGACACAGATGTGAAGCACAAGAAATTCTCATTTACTGCTGGTGAGAATGCAAAATGGTGCAGCCCTTGTGGAAAAGAAACTGGCCATTTCTCACCCAGAAATGCCACTCGCATAAATTTTCACAGCAGCTTTATTTATAATCACTAAAAACTGGAAGCAAATCCATTGTTCTTCAGTCGGTGAGTAGATCAAACCTGCAGCCCATGGATGGAATAGAATACTATTCAGCAATAAAAAGGAAAAGGCCATCAATTCAAATATCATGGATGACCTCCAATGCATTTTTCTTTGTGAAAGAAACCGGATTCAAAAGGTTACTATCTGTACTAATAAGCATGGTTGTGCATTTTAATTGATTGATGAATCTCATTAATCAAATGCATTGATTAAATTGCATATTGGTTGATTGATTAATTACATTAATATGACATTCCAGAGAAAGCAAAGCTAGAGATAAAGAAAACAGATTGGCGGTTGCAGGGGTTGGGGATGGGGGCAGCACAGGGGAATGTGGGGGTGATGAGCCTGTTCTGAATCATGACTATGGGAGTGGATAACATGACTGTGTATTTGTCCAAACCTGTAGAACTGAACACCAGACAGTGGACTTTTTGGATATGTACATTAATATACTTTTATGCAAAAACAAAGCAATTATCAGAAAAGGTAGTCTTCCCATGCATACATTTGGGGCTGGAAGGACCCGTTTTTTGAGTGAAGTCACAGAGGCCAGAGGACAGTAACCTCAGAGCCTGTCCACCTAAAAGCCAAAGGAAAGGGCTCTGCTGAGGATGGAACTGCCCTCTCTGAAGGTGGAGGATTCACAGGAGCTGCCTGGCTGTGGCCCAGGCAAGCCCAGTGCCCAGGCCAGAGCTGGAGCCCACAGCTGCAGCCAGGAAGATGCCCCCAGCACCTCCGAGCAGTTTGCACATGGCATCGGGCCCCATGGGTCTGGTCCACACCCCCGTCTTGCCTCGAGGAAGCCCAGCCCAGAGACTTGAGGCAGCCTGCTTGGGGTCTCACAGCAGTAAGGTGGCCCAGGGCTCTGGACCTGTGGCCACCCATGCTCCTGGCTGGCCTGGAGTCACGTGTGGGAGTTTGTGTGTGTGTCCCTGTGTGAGTGTGTGTCTGAACACATGTATGCAAATGCATGCCTGTGTGTGCATCTGTGTCTATGTGTGTGTGCACCTGTGTGTGAGTGTGCATGTGTGTAAAGATGAGATCCTTCAGGTGGGTGAGGCAGTGGACAGGTGCCAGCATAAGCAGGGCTGGAAGGTGTGGCTTTGGGGTGAGGGGCTAGAAGATGTGGCTTCAGGGGTGAGGCCCTGTCCAGGTGGGTGTTGGGTTCCTCCACCCCGGAAGGAAGTCACACCCCTGAGCAGGGGACACAGGCCAAGGCTGTGGAGTCTGTAGGTGAGGAGGCAGGAAGTGGAGCAGCACCTCCCCAACCTCCTGCATTCTCTGTGAGGCACAGGAGTGCCCTCCACTGCCCTGCCATGGGCCAGTCAGAGCCGTGCAGCAGAAATCCTTTCATGTGCACACAGGAGTGTGCATTCTCACACACACGTATACACACACTGGCATGCCTGTGTTCACATGCATAGCCTGTTCGTCAGCCCTCCAGCTCCTGCCCAGACTCCACCAGCTCTGAGCACCTGGTGAATGCCCCCTACCTGCCCTCTGGCCTGCCCCTCACCCTCCTCCCCGTGGGCAGGCAACTCTGCCCTGCCAGCCTCACATGGCCTCTTAGCCCTTAGGCCCTAGGATCCTCCGGACCCTTGGCCCCCATCTCCTCTGAGCCCTCTCGATGCCCCGTGCAGTGCCCTCATGCTGGATGTCCTCTAGGCCTCACCTCTCCAACAGCCTGAGGGTGGCTGTGGCTTGGGGATGTCCACTCCCCAAGTCCTCCTCTCCCACGGACAGCCCTGAGCCCTCCTGCTCCCCTGCCCTCCGTCTCCTAGCCCAGCTTCCTTGGCCCATGGCCTTGCCCACTCTGCGTCACCCCTCACCCCTCCCTGCCTTTGCACTCACTGTCCCCTCGGCCCAAGATGCCCTGGCCTGCCTCAGCGGGCTCCACTCAAGCCCAGTCCCGCTGCGAAGCTTCCTGTCCTACTCCAGGATTTGGGCCTGGCCCGCGTGCCCAGGGCGGTGACAATGGCCTTTCTCCAGGACCTGCTGACAGGAGGAGCCCCCTCCCATGACTTTGGGTCCTTGGAGGCAGAGAGCTCCCCCACTCAGAAGCTGCCCGGGGCGGGGCATGCCGCAGGCCTGCAGGTCTGTCTGCCAGAAATCTCCAGTTTCTGTGGGGGTCAGCCCCCACTCCACTGGTCCTCCTCTATTAGTGACAGGTGAGGGGTCCCGCAGCCCAGGAGCCTTGGGTCTCTGACCCTGGGTTGTTAACCGGACCCCTGGCAGCTGAGCTTGGCTGGAACCCCAATGGCCTGCAGAGGGAACCAAAATGTTTCCAGCATGGGCGCTGAGTGCTGACGTCAGCCAGGGTGCTTTCCACGTAGGGTTGCTGTCTCCCCAGTGGTGTCTGGGTTGCAGTCCTGGTCTCAGCTGCCAACCTGGACACTGCACCTTTAGGAGTTTCCCTGGGCTGAAGGACACTGGCAGGGACGCAAGGGCCGCCCCTCTATCGTGTGGCCTCCTGGCGCTAGCCATCTCCCAGCCACCCTCCCAGCCGCCAGCCCTCCCGTGGGGACGTCCGTCGGAACAATGATTCTAAAACAGAACAGCTCTGAGCTTTCTCCTGGCTGCCTGAAGGCTACCAGGACTTCTTGCCCAGACATTTGGGGGTGGAAACTTCTTGTGGTGGCAGGAGGGGCTGTCCTGTGTGTTGCAGGACATTTTCCAGCATCCTTGGTCTCCACCCACTAGAAGCCAGTGGCACCCCTCCCTGCCGTGAAGTCCAAACATGTCTCCAGAGACCCTAACTGTCGTGGAATGGGGGACACTGGACCCCCCTCACTGGCATGGGGAAGGGGAAGTGCCTTTGGGAGCCACTAGGCCAGGCTCCCCCATGAGGGTTTCTGTGCTGAGCTGAGCTCATGCTGGCCTGGATGGGGGCAGGGGAAGCAGTTGCACTTCTGCTGATCCGCAGGAAGACCTGGGGGAGCAGCCTGCTCCCTCAGCTGCCCCGCCCCGTCCCTGTCCCCCGCCCTGAGGTCTCCGGGTGGCCCTTATCTTGGGCCTTTCCTGTCTCAAGGCACCATTAGGGCAAAACAAGCAGTTCCTAAAAACAGCCAAGAATAGGCCCCAAGGGCTTGGCAGGGGCTGCGGTGTGGAAGGGAGGGTCTGGGGGAGCTCAGGGCAGGGGCTGCGGGGTGGAAGGCAGGGTCTGGGGGAGCTCAGGGCAGCAGGGCTGCAGAGGGGGCCCAGGGCTGTGAGGAGGGTAAGTCCCCCACCTGTGGAGACTCTGTGGCCCCCCGCCCAGGCCTGGCACCCAGCAGGTACTTCACAGAGGAGCAGTGCCTGGGCAGATGGCTCCTGGGTGTGGTGGGACTTTCAGCAGCATCCCTGGCCCCACCTAGCCACCGCAGCTGGCTGCGCCTTGCTCCTTCCTGAGTCCTGGAAGCTGGCCCTGGATGTGGCACCTGTTGGCCCCAGCTGGCTCCAGGCCCTCAGGGAGTGTCACAGGGACTGTTCAGCTAGGGTCTGCCTGCTGCTGCTACCCTCTTCCCCCAGGGAGGAAAAAGGATGGTCAGTGGAAGCCAGGGACCACCCAGGGGCAGGAGCAGATGCAGGGCGAGTGGACGTGCCCCAAGGTCCAGCTCCACAGGGGTCGGGGGATGGCCAGGCTCGAGGCAGGTTCCCTAGGGAGGTGCATTCTGAAGGGGACCAGCCCCCCATGCTGCGAAGGGCAGTGAGAAGGACGCAGCCCCCACCAGGCGCAGCCCTTCCTTGGGGAACCGGGGGAGGGTCTCTGGGGAGGGCCTTCGGGGCTGGGCCTGAGCTGCAGGTGGAAGGGTGTGCTCTGCGACTGAGGAAAGTTTCAGGGGCCAGCTCTGGGGTTCAGGGGTCACATGATACCAAGCTCTCACCCCAGAGAGCCACCCACAGCCCACACTGACAGTGGACCCCCAACCTCAGCCTCCCACAGCTGCAAGGTCTTCCTCCCCACCAGTTCCTAGAGAGGAGAGATGGGAGTGACTGTCCCCAGAGATGGGACAGCCAGGAGCCCAGCTCTGGGAAGCCCCCAGGGGCCTGCTGCGATTTCTCCTGGACCCTCCAGGTAACAGATGGGCTCTCAGAGCATCCCCTGCTAGCCCAGAGCTCGAGACCACAGGGGAAAAGCCCCTCCCCTGACCCTAGGAGCTCTCAGGGACACCGAGCAGCCCAGATTGCGGCCGAACCCAGCGCCAAGCAGAGAGGGCAAGAGAATGACAAGCATGGTCCTGGGGGGCCGTGGACGCATGGTCACTGCAGGAGCAGTGGTGGAGGCGGCTGTGAGTTGGACCCTGGCATGGAGCATGACCCAGAGGCTGGTGGAGGAAACAGGTAGAGGAAGGGGAGGCTATTGGGGCGGGGGTGGTGGTGCCGGGGGTTTGGCAGGCTCCGGGGCCCAGCTGGACACAAGCACCCAGATTCGCCTGGCCAGGCCTGAGCTGCCCAACCTCAACCACACCAGGCATGGGCTGCCCAGAAGAGGAGCCACTCCGCCTAGGGTGGGCCCCAGAACCTGATGGGCCAGGTTCCTGTCCTGGGATTGTTCCAGAAATCAAGGCTGGAGCTTGAGACTGGGGGCTTCCCCAGGTCTCCCACCCTGAGGGGAGAGCAGCTGGCCGTGGACACAACCCTCAGGGAGCTGAGAGGCCAGAGGTGGAGAGGGGCTGGGGGCCGGCTCTGCAGCCCCCAGGCCCCCACTGCAGCCCCCAGGCCACCCTTGGCTGCCGGCTTAGGGCCTATCTTTAGCCACCATGGCCTCGTAGGGTGCCCTGCAGCCCCCTCTTGGCCCGGACGAGCCCTGGAGGAGTTCTTCACTTGGATAAGTGCATGGTTTACAGTGAGGGATTTGGCTTGCCAGCAACCGCGTGCCCCTTGGAAGCCCCTTTTTCCGCTCCCAGCGGCCCTGCTCCTATCCCCACACCCACCCCAGCAGCTAGTCCGAAGCTCCCCGTCTCCAGGGATGCTCCCAGCCCCCCTCCAGCAGAAGATCTTTCTGGAAACACCCTTAGGCTGAGCCTCTGTCCACTCTACTGGTGTAACCAACAATAGGGAGCTCCCAAGGACCCCAAAAAGGCAGACATTGTAAGGGGGAAACTGAAGCCCAAAGTGTCCAGCAAACAGTCGTTCTAGTCTCTGTGAGCTGTTCTAGCAAAAGATTGAACCTGAAGAGAGGGTCATCAGACCTCCCATTTGTCATAACCAAGGCATTCGGAAGTCTTGGGTAACCTGGAGACCCACCCCTTGTGACTGGTGTCTGAAGTCAGGGCAGTCAAGGGCGACTGAGCCCTTAACCTAACCCACAAGTGAAGTGCCGGAGGCATTGTGAGTTACAGTATAGAAGAAAAACTTTCTTCCATACCCCCAGCTTCTCTGGCCTCGGGGCTCCACCTCCTTCCCAGTTCAACATCCCCTGACCCTTTTCTCATTTGAGGTAGTCGAGTCCCTGGGCTTGGCCAGCGGGCACCTTGCTCAGCTGCCAGGGACCTGCCTTTGCTAGGTGGAAGAAAAGCTGGCATTGGCCGGGCACGGTAGCTCACGCCTGTAATCCCAGCACTTTGGGAGGCTGAAGTGGGTGGATCACGAGGTCGAGAGATCGAGACCATCCTGGCTAATACGGTGAAACCTCGTCTCTACTAAAAATACAAAAAACTGGCCAGGCATGGCAGTGGGCGCCTGTAGTCCCAGCTACTCAGGAGGCTGAGGCAGGAGAGTGGAGTGAATCCGGGAGGCAGAGCTTGCGTTGAGCGGAGATCGCTCCACTGCACTCCAGCCTGGGCGACAGAGCGAGACTCTGTCTCAAAAAAAAAAAAAAAAAAAAAAAGAAAGAAAGAAAGAGTGAAAGAAAGAAAAGAAAAGCTGGCATTGTAGCACATGTCCCCAGTTCCGCGCCCCCTTCCTGCTCCGAACAGCATCCAGAATCAGCTGGCGCAGCGACATCAAAGACTACGTTTCCCAGCCTCCCCTGCCGTCAGGTGTGATCACAAGACTACATTGGGCCCAGGAAGGAGGGAAGATGGAGCAGGTGAACTGGGTGGGAGTTCTGGGAAGTCTCTACACAGGGGATGGGTTGTGCCCTGCTCTCCTTTGCTTCTGCCTCATTCTTGGAACATAGATGTGAAAGCTGGAGCTCAAGTTGCCACCCGGGACCATGAGGTAAGGCTGGGGGCTTCCCATGGTTGTGGGGCTGTCGTGCCAGCCCTGAGAAAAAGGAAACCCTATGGATTAGGTGGGTTAGGAATAGTCGTCTGGGGTTTCTGGGGTCACAGGCAGCCTGTCCTGGGCCTCACTAGGACACACTAAGACTATTGAAACTATGACTCATGATGCACACTGGGAGTATACCCTGGTCAAAGGAACAGGCGTTGGCAACAAGGAGTTTCAGAATTATCCAGTTCTTGGGTTGACACTTCTCAAAAGCCCCTATCTTCCCCTGCCTCTTCTGTCTCGGGGAGGTCCTCTTCAAAACTTCCCTAAAAATCTTCCCTGGCTTAAACCTGGGGCCTCTTGCCTTCTCACCAGAGCAGCTGTCCCCCCACAGAAACCCCAGGACACTTCTGCCTTTCCTCTTCCCGCTTGGCCTGTCATCTGGTCCGCATCCCTGGCTTGCATCACCAACACCCAGGGGTGGGAGAGGCCAGGACGGAGCCCTCCTCCCAGGGAGTGAGCAAGGAGTCAGAAAAGGCTGGGAAGACTTCTTCTGAGGGATGGAGTCACCATCCGAGCAGAGGGGTCCGGTGAGGCGTGAATACACAGACACACCTGATGCAGGGGGCTCCGTGACTGGAAACTGACACAGGGGATTTGCCCTATAATTGTCAGCACAGAGGCAGAGGGCGTGACTTGTCAAATCTGGGACCATTTGAGCATCATCAAGAACAATGACTAGGGGCCAGGCATTGTCCCAGCACTTTGGGAGGCTGAGGCGGGCAGATCACCTGAGGTTGGGAGTTCAAGACCGGCCTGACCAACATGGTGAAACCCCGTCTCTACTAAAAATACAAAAATTAGCTGGGCATGGTGGTGTGTGCATGTAATCCCAGCTACATGGGAGGCTGAGGCAAGAGAATCACTTGAACCTGGGAGGCAGAGGTTGCAGTGAGCTGCGATTGCGCCATTGCACTCCAGCCTGGTCGACAAGAGCAAAACTCTACTCCTCCTCATCCTCCAGAGAACCCCTGGGTGTCCTCCAGTGCATGGCTGAGGCCAGCCAGTGTCTCAGGGCTCGGGGAAGTGCCTGCCGTGACCCTTCAAGTCCACGCTGCACTCTGGTGTTTGCTTTGCCTTCTAATGTGCCCCTAGACTGAGAGTGACTTGAAGCAGGGCATGTGGCGGGGACCCCCTGGCCTGGTGCCAGTGTGGCCCATGGAACACGCTTCATAAATCTAAAGGAGCCACCGGGTGTTGGAGTGGGAGGGGTCTGCCTGTGCCAGGCCTGGCCCCCAATCCCAGGCCCACATCCTGAGGGCCACCACATGGTCACCACCCCCAGTGCCTGAGCCTTCCCTAGGGCCGTCCTCCTTAGGATCTGGGCATCTGCCCGCCACACCTGTTGTCCTGGGAAGCTGGGAGGCCTGGGGCCCCCACTCTCAAAGCCTAGACTTCCGGCCACTGTCTCTCTACAGTTACAGAGCAAAGACCCCACCACCACCCCCGCTACCGTCACCAGAGGAGCAGCCCTGCAGGCCCACACAGTGTGGTCACACCTGGCTTGGGAGACAGCCGCACCCCACATGCAAGGTAGCTCTTGGGAACTTCTGCTGCACACCCACCAGGTGGGGAAGGCCAGAGCTGGCTGTTCAGGGCGTTTTAGTGCCAGACAAAAGCAAGGCCCTGTGGCTGCCCGGGAGGTGGAGCAGGCCACACTGGCCCCATGCACAGGGGCTCTTCGGGTCCCTGGTCCCATCCTCCCAGCTCTTTCCAACTTTGCCCCCTGGACATTTCTTGGTCTGACCCTCCACTCCCTTATTCCTGGCCTTGTCTCCCCTGGGCCCACGCCGGCCCAGACTGACTGGACAAGTTAGCAAATCACCAGCTTTGGCTTCTGGAGGGTCCAGATGGGCCAAGAGAAAGGCCGGTGAACCCACTGGACAGCAGGGTGGTTTCTGATGCACACATCAGGATGTGAAGTTGCGCCCCGTGTCCGCAGCTTGGACCTCACCACTGCTGTGTCTGGGCCACAGGGAGCTGTTCTGATGTGTGACTCAGCCGTGGGCTGTTCTGGTGACTTCCTGTCTGAAACCTGCTCTCCTGTTGGTGAGGGGTTCTCTGGGTATGAATCGCTATGCCGGGGTCAGAGCAGGGAGAGCCAGCTCCCTGACGGGCTTCTCAGAGACAACACCAGGTGCTGCACGGCCTGGGGCAGCCCCCACTGGTCCTGGAGGCCTGGTAGGAAGAAGCAGGGCTGGTCCACACCCCCAGGCTCCTGCCTGTCCTCCACCCCAGCCTGGCTTCTCCACTTGGCAGGGGCAGGGGAGCTGGTACACGGCTGCCAACCCCCCAGCTCATGCCCACAGCTCCTGCCACCCAAGAGGCCCAACTTTCCTTTCCCAGAACCCAGTGAAGGACTCAAAGAGAGGATTCCGCTGACCTCACTTGAATCAGCTATTCCCGGACTGCCTGGCTAAGGCCAGAAGGCATGGAGGGTGACAATGGCCTGAGCAGGGTCTGGGTGCCATTCCTGGACCCCTCAGCTGGGGGTGCAGAGGAGCCCCGGTGAACATGACAGACTACCCAGTGGGGCGCAGGAGGAGGCAGGTCCCAGGGAGCCGCTGGGGCCACCGACAGGAACCCACAGCTATCCCTGGCCATCACCCCTGCTGGCCTGATGTGGGCTCTGCCTATTGCTGCTCCGAGGGTGGGGCTGCCCTGGCCCAAAGACCCGGGAGGCCAGTGACCCCATGAGCAGCGGCCTGTGGAGGCACGTGTTTGCACCAGATGCCCTAGAGGATCACAGCCCCCTGGGCAAGTGTTTCTGGAAAGCCAAAGTGGACCCTGCCCTGAGACCTGCGCCTCCCCGCCAGGGCAGTGGGGAAGCCCAACTTTCCAGGGATTCCACTGCCACCCACACAAAACCCTCTGAAATCGCTGTTCAGAGGCAGCCTCCAGCCATGCGGCCCTGCAGCAGAGGGCAACTGTGATCCATGTGTCTGGGGGAAAGTGCAGACTGGGGGCTCAGCCTCCACCAGGCTCTCCTGGCCGTGGGCGCACCCACCCAGGACGGTGGCTGTCTTGACTCAATGACCGTCCCTGCTGCAGTGCTGGGCAGTGTCGCTTGGAGACATTTGTGGTCCCCAGCTGCTTCCCCCAGCCCAGCCCTGTCCCCTCTGCTGAAACAGCCTGGTTTGGATGGAGCTTGGCAGGCTCGGGAGTGGGCACCTGGTGGGGGGGTCTGTGCCCTGAAACCCAGAAGCAGCTTGGAGGTGAGGGGGGTTGTGGGTGCTGTCCACAGCCAGCTGGCGTTTTCTAAGGAAACTGGGCCCACCAGGGCCGGGAGCCCCACAGTGAGGGGGACCGTCCCAGGCCACTCTGCCTGCCCACCCTGCAGTTCCCACAGGGCCCCTCACAGAGAAGCCCACCCGCAGGGCCCCTGGGCCAGGCCAGGCTTGGTTCTGGATGCAGGAGGGGTTGAGGTAGGGCTAGGGGAGGAATGTGGAGTGTGCAGTCAGCTATTCTTCCCACATGACCCTGCCCCAGGAAGGGGGAGGCGGGGACATGAGGGTGCTTGTGTGCAGTGGCTGTGCTGAGCCTTCCAGGACATGCAGGTGCCATCCTGGTCCCGGGGCTGCAGTGGGCACACTCGGCCTCTCCACTCCTGGCATCCTGGACAAGGACTACTGGGAGGACACAGCCTCTGGGAAGTCACCCTGCTCCATGCTTGCCTGGCCCGAGAGCTGGCAACACGAGGCCTGAGCTGCAGAGGAGCTGGATTTTGTCTTTCCAGGGCCCCTCCCTGCCACGTGTCCTGCCTTGCCTGTCTGGGGACAGCTGCCGTGCTGCGCCAGGCCCTAGCCCCTGCCTGGGAGCTCCTGAGTGAGTGGAGCCTGGCTCTGGTGCCGTTATTGCCAACAGAGGTAAGTCTGGGGTTTCCTGCCACTCCCACCCCCAGGAAGATGACGAGACCACACTGTCATCACCAGTGAGATACCCCAGCCCGGGTTGGCTAACCCCAAGCTCAGCCCTGGTTGTGGTTAGGGGAGTTCTAGAGAGAACATAATTGGACCCCTGCTACTTCCTGAAACCTCAGCTAGGACTGCAGGGAGGGGTGTGAGGCCAGCCGCACAGGTGGGGCCCTGGGTAAGTAGCTGGGCTCTGTGCACTGGGGAGTGGGCCTGGGGGCTCAGGCCCTGGGATGGGGCTGGGGGCTGGGAGCTGAAGGGGGGCAGAGGGGGATCTGAAGGCAAAGGTGATTTGTTGGTAAAAACGGAGGCTTTGTTTTAATCTGGGGTCCCTCCCAAGAGATAACCCAGGACCCCCAGTGACCACAGATGTGATGGGGGTAGAGGATTTGGGGGAGAGGGACAATGGCTTCCATTACACCTTTGTCACCGCCACCTTCCTGGAGACTTTCTTCTGGAAAAGGCTTCCCTGACTACTGGGCCAGATGGTGGTGAGTCAGGGGGCTGGACTTGTCCCTGGAATCTCTCCTTGGCCACTTGCTTCCATGATTGGTGGGGGGCACTGAAGGGCCAGGCTTCTCTCTGTGGGGCCTGTGCTGCTTGTGGGGTTACACAGAGGGAGAAGCAGGGCAGTGGGGGCTGTGCTGGGGTGAGTGGCAGTTGGCCCAGTCACGTGACACGATCCTGGGTCTGGGCAGGTCACCGGCCTCTGGGTTGGTATCCGGCACACCGGGTACAGCGGGGGGGCCATACATTCTGTCAAGTGCATGACATGGGTCTGCACCACTTCAAGGGGCTGGGACTGACCACTGAAGACTGGCCAGTTGGGCTGAGCACAAAATGATGTTTCAGAAGATTGGCCAGGCCCAGGTGGGAGGGCAGAGGCTCCTGGAAGGAGTTGAAGATAGGGGCTGGGCACAGGGGCTCACACCTGTAATCCCAGCACTTTGGGAGGCCAAGGCAGGCGGATTACCTGAGGTCAGGAGTTCGAGGCCAGCCTGGCCAACATGGTGAAACCCTGTCTCTACTAAAAACACAAAAATTAGCCAGGCATGGTCGCACACGCCTGGAATCCCAGATACTCAGGAGGCTGGGGCAGGAGAATTGCTTGAGCCCTGGAGACGGAGGTTGCAGTGAGCCGAGATCGTGCCATTGCATTCCTACCTGGGTGACAGAGCGAGACTCGTCTCGGGAAAAAAAAAAAAAAGGAAGAGAAAAAAGATAAGAATAGGGATAGGATAAGATGAGATGGGATAAGATAAGAACTCAGAGTGCCTGAAAGACTGACCTCACCAGTAGTCAAATAAACACAAATGTGTCTCTGAAAGATACATTTAAAAAAATCTATCAAACTGGGGCCAGGCGCAGTGGCTCACGCTTGTAATCCCAGCACTTTGGGAGGCCAAGGTGGGCGGATCACTTGAGGTCAGGAGTTCGAGACCAGCCTGACTAACATGGTGAAATCCCGTCTCTACTAAAAATACAAAAATTAGCTGGGCATGGTGACACATGTCTGTAATCCCAGCTACTTGGGAGGCTGAGGCGGGAGAATTTGAACCCGGGAGGTGGAGCTTGCAGTGAGCCAAGATTGTGCCATTGCACTCCAGCCTGGGCAACAAGAGCAAATCTCTGTCTCAAAAAAAGAGAATCTATCAAATTGGGAAAAATAAGAAAGTTGACTCTGGGATTTGGACGGGCGTGGTGGAGCAGGGAGGTTGGAGCAGGTGACTCAACATTTCCCTCCCTAGGGTTTGTCTCAAACGTGACGGCAGAAACGAGGTCACAGTGAAAGACGGAAATGGCTAGATAATGGCCAGCAACCGTGAAACAGCTTAGAAATTACAGGCAATCCAGCCAGGTGCAGTGGCTCACGCCTATAATCCCAGCACTTTGGTAGGCTGAGGTGGGTGGATCACCTGAGGTCAGGAGCTCAAAACCAGCCTAACCAATATGGTGAAACCCCGTCTCTACTAAAAGTATAAAATTAGCCCGGCATGGTAGCACATGCCTGTAATCCAAGCTACTTGGGAGGCTGAGGCAGGAGAATCACTTGAACCTAGGAGGCGGAGGTTGCGGTGAGCTGAGATCGTGCCATTGCACTCCAGCCTGGGAAACGAGAGCGAAACTCCATCTCAAAAAAAAAAAAAAAAGAAAGAAAGAAAGAAAAAAGAAAGAAAGAAATTACAGACAATCCACAAGACAGACCTCAGCAGCCTGAGGAGCTGTTTTTGGCACACAGGATGGAATGAGGAACTGCTCCCTGCACATGGCAGGGGTCAGGGCTCCTTCTCCGTCCTTTTGTGTCTGTCTGAAAAGTTTCATAATAAAAAGTTACAAAATAGGGCTGGGCGTGTGGTGGCTCACGCCTGTAATCCCAGCACTTTGGGAGGCTGAGGGGGACGGATCAGCTGAGGTCAGGAGTTCAAGACCATCCTGATCAATATGGTGAAACCCCGTCTCTATTAAAAATACACAAAATTAGCCAGGCGTGGTGGCGGGCACCTGTAATCCCAGCTACTCGGGAGGCTGAGGCAGGAGAATCACTTGAACTCGGGAGGCGGAGGTTGCAGTGAGCCGAGATCGCGCCATTGCACTCCAGCCTGGGAAACGAGAGCCAAACTCCACCTCAAAAAAAAAAAAAATGTTACAAAATAGATTTTAAAAGACTGGAGGAGCACAGCAACTGCAGGCCAGAGAGCTCCAGGGACAGTGGCTGGGTGAGGTCACGCTAGATCCTGTTATTGGAATGTCCATCCCAGCAGCATGTGGCGCTTCTCCAATCTGGAAAATGGATTCATTGGCCAGGTGTGGTGACTCACGCCTGTAATCCCAGCACTTTGGGAGGCTGAGGTGGGCGGATTTCTTGAGCCCAGGAGTTCAAGACCAGCCTGGGCAACATAGCGAAACCAGGTCTCTATGAATAAAAATACAAAAATTAACTGGGCGTGGTAGCAGGTGCCTGTAGTCCCAGTTACTCAGAAGGGAGGATGATTTGAGTCCAGGAGGTGGAGGTTTGGCTGAGCAGAGATTTTGCCACTATACTCCAGCCTGGATGAGGGAGTGAGACTTTTTCTCCAAAATAAATAAATAAACAAACAAACAAATAAATACAGTGAGAGAGAGAGGGAGAGGGTGAGGGAGAGAGAGAGAGAACAATTTTAATAGTAGTTAAAGAAAAAAAAGCCGGGCGCGGTGGCTCACGCCTGTAATCCCAGCACTTTGGGAAGCCGAGGTGGGCAGATCACGAGGTCAGGAGATCGAGACCATCCTGGCTAACACGGTGAAACCCCGTCTCTACTAAAAATACAAAAAATTAGCCGGTCGTGGTGGTGCGTGCCTATAGTCCCAGCTACTTGGAGGCTGAGGCAGGAGAATGGCATGAACCCAGGAGGCGGAGCTTGCAGTGAGCCGAGATGGTGCCACTGCACTCCAGCCTGTGTGACAAAGCGAGACACTGTCTCAAAAAAAAAAAAACAAAAAAAAAAACAAAACAAAAAAAAAAAAAAACAGAAAAAAAAGCTGGGTGTGGTGGCTCACACCTGAAATCTCAGCACTTTGGGAGGCTGAGGCAGGAGGATCATTTGAGCCCAGGAGTTCGAGACCTGCCTAGGCAACATGGCGAAACCCCATTTCTATTAAAAATACAAAAAATTAGCTGGACACGGTGGTGTGCCTGTAGTCCCAGCCACTCGGGAGGCTGAGGCGGGAGAATCGCTTGAACCTGGGAGGTAGAGGCTTCAGTGAGCCAAGATCATGCCACTTTGCTCCAGCCTGGGTGGCAGAGCAAGACTCCATCTTAAAAAAAAAAGAAAGAAAGAAAAGAAAAGGCAAATGAAAAAAAGAAAGAATGAACATGGGTTCACAGAAGAAGCACGGAAAGTGCGAGGCAGAGCAGCCTCGGAGCCCGCACACTGAGAGCAGGAGAAAGGTGGGTTGGACACTGGAGAGAGAAGTCCAGAGAGCAGTGGACGGCTGGCCTCACTGGGTTGCCAAGGTGTGGCTTGAAGATGGAGCTGAACAGGGACGCATTTGCCCAGCATGGAGGCTGGGAGATGAGGGGCTTGGTCATTTGCTGAGGGGAGGTGGAGGCAGGGGCCCAGGGCCAGCAGGGGTGGGAGATGCAGCTGGAGCTCAGGGGTGGGTGGATGGGGATGTCAGGCTGACCTGGGCCCACCCACACTGTGGCCTTGTGGCTGGAGTCATCCGAGGGACCTCACCATGGCCATCATGTCTGGCCACGCTGCTCTGAGTCCAGGTGGAGTTGCACGGTGATAAGGGGGCTTCAGCCTGTCACAGTCCCTCAGAGCAGACCAAAAACAGAGTTCCCCAGAGTCCACCAGGCCAGGCTGGCATTGCTGGTGCTGTGAGCATGGTGGGCTGTCCCCTACCCGAGCCTCCGGCTGGCTGGGAGCACCTTGCTGCCGTTTCAGGAGTGAAAGTCTGCACTGGGCGCCTTTCCCACAGGGCTTGGTCGCTCCCACCCATCCCACAGCTGAGAGGAGCCCCACCGGTGGGCCAGACAGCTGGGGCAATGAGAGGCAATGAGAGGAAGGGGCGGTCTCCATGCACAGCCCAGGCAGGGCTTCCCCCACCCCAGGAGGGTGGTGCCTACTTCCTGAGTGGAACAACACAGGAAGCCTCTGCCTGGCCTTGTCCTTCCACTTGAAGACCCAGCCCCAGGGGAAGCTGAGAGAGGACCTGGGCCCCACTGCACCCTCCCCAGAAAGAGTAGTGCCTGAAATGTGGGCAGCCTGCTCTAACCCATGCCCCTTTCTGTGGAGGAAACAGCCCTGGCCCCGGGCCGGGACAGACCGCTACACTGCAGCTGGCGGGTGGGGCCACTGGGCTGGCTGGAGAGAGGGACCTGAGCCCCTATCCTGAGCTCACTCACCTCGAGGGGACGCAGAGGCTCCCCAAGGCAGTAGGAGTAGGAGGTGCGGCAAACTGATGGTGAGCAGGTGCTGGCGGGACCCCGGACCCTGGTCCAGGAAGGCCCTCAGAAGAGGCCGGTGGGCTGCCTGAGGCTGTGGACCTCTCCGGCAGGGAATGCCAGACAAAGCTTGAATGTGTTCTGAGAAGCGAAGGGCTGAGAAGCGAAGGGCTGGTGCAGGGCTCCCCTGACGCCCAAGCCTGTCTGGCCATGCGTGGTGAAGAGCTGGACCTCGGTGCGAGCGAGTTGGGACGTCCCAGTGGGCCCAGCTCTCTGGCTGCCCTGCCCTGGGTTGGTCCCACCAGGCCTCCTGCTGGGCCCACTGACTCTTTCCAGGCATCCTCGCCAGGCTGTCGGTGCCCAAAGGTCAGGCACGTGGCGGGATCTGGACATCAGCAGCTCGAGCCACATGGGCCACACAGGACCAGTTGGATGGGAAGGTGGCTCCGGCTCCTGCCCCTGGCTAGTCTCTGCTCTCAACATACAGGCCTAGAGCCCAGAGGGGCCTCTTTGTGAAAGCCTCCGCCTGGGGCTGGGCCTGGAGGGGAGTGTGCATTTTCACTTCAGCTGCCACTTCCTTCGGTTTTGCAGAAGTGCTTGCAGCCCTCTGCCCCAGGTTTGCTGGCTGGCATCAGGGTGACAGGGCGGCACAGCCCTGGACCAGCAAGGGCTCATCCTCCCAGGTTTGGGAGGGTTTCCAGAACCCTTGGTCCAGTTAAAGGCAGACTCCCCGGGAGCCCCTTCCTGGGTGGCTCAGTCATTCTGATGGGGTCCAGGGGCCTCAGACAGCAGCTCCCTGTGCTCACTCCAGCTCATTTGACAGGAGAGGTCCCTGTCTCATGTTATTCAGAATTTGAAAGGTGGGGAGGGGGCGGCTGCAGAATTGGAGTAGACAATAGCAAGCAAAAGTATGCGGGCTTCTAGGGCCCCTGAAGCGGGGCTCGGCAGCTGAGGAGGGAAGCCAGGCCCGGTGTGAGGCTGGTGGGGCCCCCCACACCCCTGGGGCTCAGAAGGAACTGGACTGGTCGCAGGTGGCTCTGGCGTGTCCCCAGACAACTCAGCCCCCCTGTCTGGCTGGGGGTCTGCCTTCCTTGGCCCTTCTGGTTCCACTCACTGCTTCCTCACCTACTGACCCCCTCTGTTTTGGGCATGGCCAGAGAGCCCTGCATCTCTTGCTGGACCTTAGAGCTGGGCGCAGCAGCCAGACGACAGGGCCACACAGATCTTAGCAGAGCAGCAGCCGGGAGGGCAGCATCCAGCACACAGGCACCCGAGGGAGAGTCTGAAGACCCTCAGCGCTGCCCCACCATTTCCACTAAGGGGGCTAGCCCGAGATGCAGGGAGCAGTGCATACTTATTCCAGCCACTGGGAGTGTGGGGGCAGAATGGGTAGCCCAGGAACCCCTCCAGCCCACACCACCCACCGCCAAGGGGACATCACTTTGGAGATGGCTTTTCTGGATTCTTTCTTGACTCACTGTCTCATTTTTTAAATGTGTTTTCCAGGTATTGCTTTAAATTCTCCAGAAGTTCACGAGCTTCCTGTAGTCATGGCCTCCTGTTTTTCCCGTTGTTAAAAAATGACGAGACAAGTCTCAATCGTTTTAGGAGTTTTATTTGCTAAAGTTGAGACCACGCATCCGTGACACAGCCTCAGGAAGTCCTGATGACATGCCCAGGGTGGTCGGGCACAGCCTGGTTTCGTGCATTCTAGGGAGACAAGAGACATCAGTCAATATATGTGAGACGTATATTGGTTCGGTCCAGAAAGGTGGGGACAACTCGAAGCAGGGAGGGGGCTTCCCAACTATCTGTCTCTCACCTACCTGTGGGTAGGTCACAGGTAGGTGGGAGACAAATGGTTGCATTATTTTCAGTTTCTGATAAGTCTTTCCAAAGGAGGCCATCAGAATATGCATCTGTCTCAGTGAGCAGAGGGATGACTTTGAATAGAACGGAAGGCAGATCGGCCCTGAGCAGTTCCCAGCTTGAAGGGGCCCGAGATACTTTTCTGTAACAGAAATATACTTGAAAGGGCAGCTGGGGATGTCAACACACAGGCAGCCCTACCTGCTGGCCCAGAGCCCTTGGTGTGGGGGTGCCTGGTTTCTGCCTCACTTTCGAGCAGCTTCCAGAGAATTCTTGCAAGAGCCACGTGGGATGGGTGGGAAGAGCAAATGGCTCCAGGTAGTGCCTCTGGCCAGCCTCTCAACATACAAGCCTCAGGCCCAAAGGGGCCTTGCTGTGTAGGGGCTCTGCCTGTAGCTGGGGCCTGGCCCTGCCCTTTGAGGGGAGTGTGTCCCAGGGGACTGACTGCACCTGCTGGCTTCCCATGAGGGTCTCGGCTGACAGAGGGCAGTACCACACAGCATGGTGTGGGGGTCGGGCCTGGCACTAGGCAGGCAGGATTGGAGTTAGTGAGGCAGCTGCCAGGCTCAGCCTCCATCCCTGCACTGCAGGGCCCGGAAACAGCAGAGTGAGACCCTCAGGCTTTGCAGGGCTTTGGGAGAGGCACAAACACCATCTGAGAATGGGTTCAGGACACTCTCCTCCCTGCAAACCCTCTTTGGCTGGTCAGGGTGGTGCCTGTTTTAGAGGCATCTCAGGTTAAGGAAGGAAGCAGAGGGTTGTTAGTGGGGCCTGAGGTCATCGGCGTGGCCTGAGGCCGGCAGGTCGACCTCGCGCTTGCTGGCCAGTCCGCCCCGCCCGCCGTCTGTGCTTCCTCCTGCCCAGGACGCCCGCTCCAGCGATCTCTCCACTGTGCTTTCAGAAGTGCCCTTCCTGCTGCACAGTTCTCCCCTCCTGGGACGGCGGCAGTATTGAAGCTTGTGACAAGTGCCTTCACACAGACCCCTTGCAACTGTCCATGAGTGCCGTGGCACCAGGTGCTGCCCACCTGCTGGCCCCGGCCGCCGCTCCTCGTGAAAGTGCATTTTTGTAAATGTGTACATATTAAAGGAAGCACTCTGCATATTTGATTTAATAACGTTAACATTCCGGCCTCCCTTGTTCTTTGGGTGCTGTTCCTTTTGCATTTAGAGTCAGACTGGGAGAGAACCGCGCCGGCAGAGAGGCATGAGGCAGTGGGGCATGTGCTGGGTGTTGGTCCACATGGCTGTGGTGGCTGTGGAGGGTGAGACGGTCCTGCTGAGTCAGGGCCTGCCAGGGCCTCGAATGCATTGCCAAGTTGGTGGATGCAGGTTTGGCCAAAACCTTCCTGGGAATGGGGAGGGGGGTATCTAGGTGCCTGGCACCTGACCCTGACTACAAACAGCTGGAAACAGTTTTATAAAATAGTATTAAATTGCTTACCCACGAATACCTATCAAGGTCCTAAGGAATTAACAGTTCAAAATTTTTATTCATTCATTTATTCCTTTGTTTTGCTTGTTCATTCAGAGGCAAGGTCAGCATTTGAGAGACTGGAGGCAGGAGAGAAGCAGCCCTTCCACCTGGCCCTGGAGCTGGTTTTGCCTCTCACTGCTTGAGCCAACTGGAACATGGCATGGTGGCCTCAGGGCTGGGCATGGAAGGCCGACTCCAAGGCTGACTCTGAGCCGTCTGTCAGTGACGTGCAAGTCTTTAACCTGCTGCGAGGGGCAGGAGGTCAACTGAGTCAAGGAGCAAAGCCAAGAACCAGATCTATACAAAAAAGAAGAAAAAAGTCCTGCTGACAGCCTGGGAGTGAGGCTGCCTTGCACAGGCAGAACAAATGAATAAATGAATGAATGAATAAAAATTTTGACCTGGTAATTCCTTAAGACCTGCTGGTTGCTGCTGGTTACTCTGGATGTCTGTTGAGCACTGCTGCTAGGGACTCCAGTGAGCACTGCTGCTGTGGACTCCAGGAAGCCGTGCAAATGAGCTATGGTGTGCAATCCAGGGGCGGTCTCTCTCACTCCGGCTGGAATCCTCCCATCAGCTCCTCCACTGTATTGAGCCAGGTCTGCAGGGACACACAGAGGAGCTGGTAGGAGATCCTGCTTGCCATCGGCTGCTCACAAGCCCAAGGCTTGTGCCCTCAGGGTGGGGACAGGGATTAAACCCGTCTCCTGCCTTGGCCCCAAGGAGTTGGCCAGGCAGTTCAGGCAGAAGGGCAGCCCCTGAGGAGTCATGTACACCATGACTCGTGTGGCCATGAAGCCCATGTTCCCACCACCAGGTTGGCCAAAAAGACGGCAGGCTTTGAGTTTCCTTGTAAATGGTGTTTACCTACCTTCAGTTCCCTAGGTTCCTGGTGGAACCAAATGCAAATCACCTTTGTCGTAGACCTCTGTACGCCTCATGAATGATTTTTCAAGGTTAGTGAGTAGACCACAATCAAACCAAGCACACAGGGGAACCTGGCACCATGATTGAAATGCGTGCAGAGGCATCTGAGTATACTGGAATTCTCAGACATGGATTGTAAAAAGCTTGCTGTGCTCAAAGACAGCTTGGAAAAGCTGATAGGCCAAACAAACTTCAACCTAGCACCAAGTAGAACTTCTGGAAACGAAAAACAAATACAACATTCAAACTAAACACTCCAGAAGTAGTTTGGCAGCCACTCTTCGACACTGCTAAAAAGAGAATCTGTGAACTAGAAGATAGGTGAGAAGAAAAGATCCAGGCTACCCCCCAGGACAAGAGATAGAAAATAGCATCAGCAGCTGAGGAGGGGGCCCCACGCAAGGGCCTGGAAGGGGCTGTCCTGAGACCCATGGGAGCCCATCAGGCATGGAGTGAGCAGTGAGTAGGTGCGGCAGGTATAGCAGGTGTCATGGGTGCAGCTGGGTTGCCTTGTTACTTCTGCAAGAAGTGTCCCACAGACCTGCACTTCCCTGGCTGTGCCAATGTGTTCCCCCAATTCTGGGAAAGCCCCTGTAACCTCGGGGAGATGCATCTGGCTTGGAGTCTCACAGGACATAGACTGGCCTCTGTGCCTGTGTAAGGGTGTGTGGCTGTTGGAGGGGTGGCACTCAGGGGTCAGCATGCACCAAGTGTGCATGGGTTGAGCTGAGAGCCTCTGCCGTTGCCTGCATGTGTCCATGGTGGGCAGGCCTGCCTCCCCAACCCCAAGCTTATTGTCCAGTGTCCTGAGCCCACTGGGAGTTCATGGCCTCCCTCCACCCCATACTCAGTCATAAAACACCACTTAGGTGACCTTGCACCTTTTCAGGCCTGGCTGGTGCCTGGCCATAGCCAGCCCATGTGGATGGCAGTGCCAAGAGGTCCAGGCTCGACCGGCAGGCTTACTGCTCACTGTTTCACGCCATGCCAGGGTGGATGATGGGGCTCTTCTTCATCTCAGTGCTACCACCCCCATGGTGTGGTCATAAGCCAGGCTGGGTTCTGGCCCAACCCCCTGGGGTGAGCCTGGCAGTCCCCTCCTTTGGACCCTAGGCCACCTCCACACTTCCCGAATGCCACTCACCTGCCTCACAGAGTCCACTATACAGAGGCCAGGGTCCACAAGTGAGGGTTAGGCCCCAGGGTCCATCCTGCTGCCACCAAAGCCTTGTTCCCTTGTGGGGTGGGTGGAGGAGTGGCTGCCTCCAGAGAGGGTGCTGTGTGGTCTGCAAATCTAGGGAAGGAAGGCAGGCTCCCTGGCACCCCCAGGCTGGTGCCAGGCTCCTGGGGCCCCTCTGGCTGTGGCTGCAGGAACCCTGGCGGCCACCCCTGCTCTGGCTGCTGGACTTGGGACCTGTGCCACTCCTGTTTGCCCCTCAGGACACGCAGGTGTGCCCTGCCACCCATCCTGGCTGCCGAGTTCCTGGAGCCCGTTGTGTCCTGCCCTGCCATGAAGCGGGGACCCCCGACAGCGAGTCTCCCGCTGCCTCCACTCTTTTTGCTCTTCCTGTTGACAGGTCTGGGGTTCTGACCCGCTGTGCAGAGGGAGAGCTCCTCTGTCACTGGGGCACATGTCACCAAAATGAGCACCTGGGCCTCCCCAAGCCTAGTGGGCAGTGAGCTTGGGGGACATCAGGCTCTGAGGCATGTGCCAGGGATGGCTGGGGTGGGGTGGGCACAGGGCCTGTTCCCCACACTTTGGAGCTGCTCCCAGCTGGGCCCAGAGACTACATGGCTGTTGGTTGTGTGGCTCAGATGGGAAGGGTCTGGATGCAGAGGGAACTCTCAGGTGGCCACTGTGGCCCCAGGAGGGTGCCTGGCTGAGGAGGCCCTGGGCAGCAGGCACTTACTCAGGCAGAGGATACAGGGAGCCACACCACCATCCCGGCCACCACTTTCCAGGCAGAGTGACCTGTGCCCAGAGGCCAACCTGCAGGCTAGATGGCGTGGGCGGGGCCCCATGCGCACATGCCTTGGAGACTCCCGCCTCCCTGGGCCATCCTCTCCCACCTCTTCTCATTCCTACACTGTCAGAGCAGGGAGCAATGAGTCAGCCCTGCCTAGTCTGGCTGGAGAGCTGCGTCCTGACTGCGCCATCTGACCCAGCCTGGGACCAAGTCATGGCAGGGGCCTGCAGTGGGTGCAGAGACCCTCTCATGTGGTGAAGCAGCACCTCCCGCACCCACTGCTGCCAGGGCCGCCTGCTGCGTTCTTGGTGTTTGGCTGCCGGGACTGCGCCTGCTGGTTCTGCTTGGCAATAGCTCTGACTGCCGTGTCTCTGAAGAAACCGGGCCCCAGGGTGCAGAGAGGAGATTCCACACAGGAGCCTGGTCCCTGGGGTGGCCAGACCCATTAACCCCTGTAGGCCAGGAAGCAGCAGCCGGGTGGTATGCGACTCATGGTGGCCACAGGCCCAACTCCAACTGTCCCAAGACCCAGCAGGGCTCACCCCTTCCCCATCAGACCCCCAGACCCAGGGTCTTCCAAGGAGCCCCTAAGGTCAACAGGGACCTGTGAGGTCTCGGATGGAGAGCATCTGGATGCCAGGGCTTGAAGACCTTTATACAAAAGGGGAAACGGGCCCGGGAGGAAGGAACCTGCCCTGTGACATTCTTCATGGCTCCCCAGCCCTTGTGGATTCAGGGGCTAGGATTTGAGTCTTGGGGTCACGTTCTGAGAGGAGGGCAGCCAGCAGAAGCCATGGAGCCACGGGAGGGCTTGCTGGGGACAGTGGTATCAGTGCGGCTCTGGGCCAGGGGGCTGGGGTGGCAGCTGGGCGGCACCGGGGGCTTCTCTCCTGGGTAGAGAGGTGCTGTGGAGCATCTGTAGGGACAGAGGCTGGGGCCCTAGGAAGCTCACTCTAGGCTAGAAGGTGTAGCCTGTGGGGGTCACCTGTTCAGCCGCAATATTGTTATCCTGCTGTTGATCTGGGAACCAGGAAGTGTCTGCTTGAAAGCCTTCTGTGGAAGAAGGAAGCCCAAACGGTAAGGAGGATTCTAGAAGCACGGAGGAGGCTGGAAAAGGTTGCCAAGAGGCCCCCGGGGCTGCATCGTCCTTGCTCTGATGGAATGGCCAGGTGGCTTCCTTGTGCATCACAGGTTTGGGGTGGCCCAAGGGGGCCTGAACCCGAGGGATGGCAAGGACACACTCATCAACCGTGGGCAGGAGACAGGTCCTGGGAGAGCGCCCAGGCCATGGGACACGCCCACTCAGGCAAGAGGCCTCTCACCGGGCAGGGCTGGGCAGACCAGGGTCCTGAAGACAGGCTCCCCCACGGTGGCCAGGATCACCCCGGGGCCCCTCAGCCCTCATCCCACATGTTGCCATTTCCACAGCTGGATCCAGTCCCCCCACTCAGCACCCCGTCCCGCCCCACATCGGCACCCGAGCTTCTCGCAGTGTGGAGAATGACTCACATCCTGGGCCACGAAGGCCCCAGGGCTCTCGCTACCTCTGTGCAGGTCCCCAGGACCTGGGCCTGTCCTGCCTCCTGCCTCGCGGTGGAGGCTGCTATGCCTTCCACTCGTGCAGGCCTCTGGAGGCCAGGACCGCCCCCCCACCCCACCAGACCACAACAGCCCTGAGGGGCTCGGTAGCCAGAGATAGGCCCTGCCAGGACCCACAGCGCGGAGCCGCAGAGGAGGGGCCAGGCCCTCATCATCAAAGATGCTCATTTGACGTGATCAAAGTGCGGCACAAAATGGCTTTCCGGAGCTAGAGCCCTGAGGTCCCAATGAGCAATCGGGCAGCAAAGCAGAAGAACCGGGCGGCGGGGAGCTGGTGCGGAGACTCACAGGAGGCCTGGAGCCGGAGACGGGGAAAGGAAACTCAGGGCACAGCCTCTGAGTACCAGGAGCTGCAGAGGGAGAGGGAGGGACGCACGGAGGTGAGAAGATCACATGAAAAAGAACATTTCTCTGAGCTAAGTGGAGACCCCAGCCCGCAGACCGAAGGGCCCACCGGCTTCCAGCTGGGAACCTGGTGCCACGGCAAGGCCTGGGGAAAAGGAAACCTTCCGAAGCCACAGGCAGACGCCCTGCCAAGCGGGAAAGAGAATGGACTGTGTAGTGAGCTAGTGCAGCGAGCCCCGCAGAATGAGGCCCCCTGCCTCACTGTGGTCGGCGGGCTGGGGGCAGGTGTGCAGACCCTGCAGAAGGAGGGCACATGCACCAGTCCCTTGGGAAGGTGCCTGGCAAAGCCACTAGTTTCCAATGCAGGTGCCCTTCGGTGCAGCAACCTAGAGCGCCAGCCGCGAGGGTCCCAGGCCTAGGAGGGCTGCAACTGCACAGCCACACGTGGCATGGATCAGGCACCAGACAAGACCACCACGGGAGAGGCCACTGGGGAGGCCACCAGGCTGCGGGGCCTGGCAGGGCAGTGCGCAGGTTCATGGAGAAAGCACACTGCGGCAGATTGCTGGAAAGGAGGTATTCAGAAACAAGCCACCGTACGATATGATCTGTGCTTGTGTGTTTTTGTTTTTGTTTTGACAAGGTCTCACTCTGTCACCCAGGCTTGAGGGCAGCGGCACGATCATAGCCCACTTCAGCCTCATCCTCTTGCGATCACGGGATCCTCCCACCTCAGTCTCTGGAGTAGCTGGGACTACAGGCACGCACCATCAGGCCTAGCTAATTTTTTAAAAACTTTTTTGTAGAGATGAATTCTCCCTATGTTGCCCAGGCTGGTCTTGAATTTCTGTGCTGAAGTGATCCTCGTGCCTTAGCCTCCCAAAGTTCTGGAATTATTGGAGTGAACCGCTGCCTCCAGCCTCATTTTAAACATTCTTAAGTGTACAGTTTAGTGGCATTAAGTATAGTCAATTGTGCAATCATCATGGTTTACCTTTAAAAATTTCTTTCTTTTATTTTCTTTTTTTTTTGAGACAGGGTCTCACTCTTGCCCAGGCTGGAGTGCAGTGGTGTGATCATGGCTCACTGCAGCCTCTACCTCCTGGGCTAAAGGGATCCTCCTGCCCCAGCCTCAACCTCCCAACTAGCTGACACCATAGGTGTGCGCCACCACACCCAGCTAATTTTTAATTTTTTGTAGAGATGGGGGTCTTGCTATGTTGCCCAGGCTGGTCTTGAACTCTTGGCCTCAAGTGATTCTCCTACCTCGGCCTCCCAAAGTGTTGGGATTACAGGCATAAGCCACTGCACCTGGCCTAACAAAATGTCAGTTGTGGTAAATACACATAAAATATCTCTCTTAACCATTTTCAAGTGTGTAACTCCACAACGCTAAGTCCATTCACATTGCTGATCACACTAGGTCTCCAGAAGTTTTTCATCTTGCAAATCTGAAACTCTGTCCCCATTAAACACCAACTCCCCATTCCCTTCTCTGCACACACCCTGGTGTCCACCATTCTACTGTCTGTCTCTATGAGTCTGACTACTTTGGATGCCTCCTATAAGTGGAGTCAGGCAGTGTTTGTCTTTCTGTGCCTGGCTTATTTCGCTTGACTTCATGTTCTCAAGGTTCATCCACGCTGTTGCATATGGCAGAATTTCCTTCCTTTTTAAGGCAGAATCATAGTTCCTGGGATGCGCAGACCACACTTTGCTTATTCAGTCATCTGTTGATGGCCCCTGGCTACTGTGTCTAATGCTGCTGTGAGCATGACTGTGCAAACATCCCTTTGAGACCCTCCTTTTGGTTTTGCTGGGAGTACACCCAGAAGCAAAATTGTGGGATCCACTCTGGGGTCATTCTGCTTTTAATTTTTTGAGAAACTGCCATACCTCTTACCAAGACAACATTCCCACCAGCAGCGCACAAAGATTCCAATTTATCCACAGCCTTAACTTGTTATGTTTTGTTTTGTTTTAATAACAGCCATCTTATTGGGTGGGAGGTGGTATCTCACTGTGGTTTTGATTTGCATTTCTCTAATTAATGATTAATTAATTTGAGATGATCTGTGTTCTTTTTTTTATTTTTTGAGACGGCCTATTTTTATATTAATTGTACTATTTTTCCCCTTTTTCTGTAGCCATACTTATTAGAGTCTTTTTTAGGAAAAGAAATTTTGGACTAGAGCTGATTGTAAATGTTTGCAGAGAAGAATTTAGAACAATAACTTTGAATGACAAAACTTAGACTAGTCATGGTTAAAATTTGATAAAATTCCCACGGTACAAGGAAATGTAGTTATTTTTGTTACCTGTAGCATTTTAAGATAACAATAAGAACCATGACTGACAGTGTCACATAAGGGCTATCAGGCTTTTATAAATTTTATGCAATCTTTAAAATACTCACATTAATAACATATCTATGTAAACATAGGTTTAGAACAGGTTTTAATATAACAAAGTTATGACTTATATTTGTTTTTTTTAATTTCTACAATTTTGGAACATTTATATCAATAATATACCCATAAATGTAATTGAAAGAAGGTCTAGCATCACTTACCATTTGACAATGTTTCCATACAGTTTACCAAATAAGTCTAATCATGTAATTCAAAAAGGCTTAATTTAGGATTTTGGTCCTGGAGAAACCCATAAAAAATGTCAAAAGGTTTAAAGCACTTGATCAAAACAGAATCGCAAGTCATTGAAAAATAATAGTTATTTGTTTAACCAGAGTGATAATTAAAAGACCTCAAAGGCAATACAAAAGTTACATGGATGTAAAAGCCTTAACTCTTTCAAAGCTCAGTTCTTCTAAGTTATCAAAAAACAAATAGAGACAACACAGGAATTATCCTGACAAAATGTAAAATCTTGTGTGTGTGTGTTTTAGGCCAGTTACTAAAAAGGTAAAGGAAAACCTCTTGTAATGTCTGATTGCTTCTCTTTATGGGAAGCAATAGGTGGCTTCTAGGTTGATTTCTAGGTTTAGGTAACCTAGAAATCAAACTTCATTAAGAAAGGGTGTTTGTACTTAATCAGACACAGGAGAGTGTGTCCAGGGTAATGAGTGTACACTACATTATAGGGGAGTGTAAACAAGAAAACTAGTATCTTGAATGGGGGAATACATGACTCTTAGTAATGGCATGGGAAGTATCCTGGTTACACTGAACAATTCAGACATGTTAAGAAAAGCCAACCAGGCACAGTGGCTCACACTATAATTCTAACACTTTGGGAAGCTAAGGTAGGAGGATCCCCTGAGGCCAGGAGTTTGAAACCAGTCTGATCAATATAGCAAGACCCTGTCTGCACACACATACACACACACACAAAGAAAAAGAAAGAAAAGTCAAATGTGATCAAGCCACTGCACTCCAGCCTGGTGACAAAGTGAGACCCTGTTTGAAAAAGAAAGGAAATAAAAAGAAAAGCCAACAGCACAGAATCAAATTATACTGGAGGAAAACATTGCTTTTCTAAACTGTGAAGATAAACATTTAAGCATCAGACCACAACAGCAAAGTTAGAACAGGAGTTGATGAAAAGATTGAAGGAGAGAGTTACAATCCCAGCCAAACAAAAAGATATGCCTTTTCAAGGGGAGAGGGAATAGAAGGCAATGACATATGACTGCACATTACATGGCAAAAGTTGAACTTCTGAGATGTAAATTTGAGAAGTTTAAAAAAGGAAACAGATAAGAATCAAAACCTCTTATAATTTTATTAAGAGCAAATCAAGACTTTAAGAAAACTTTGTTCTAATATAGGGAACCAATTTTTAGTTTTGTAGTAGTGTATTTTTTTTTTTTTTTTGAGACGGAGTCTCGCTTTATCACCCAGGCTGGAGTGCAGTGGCGTGATCTCTGCTGACCACAAGCTCCGTCTCCAGGGTTCATGCCATTCTCCTGTCTCAGCCTCCCTAGTATCTGGGACTACAGACACCCACCACCACACCCAGCTAGTTTTTTGTACTTTTAGTAGAGACGGGGTCTAGGATGGTCTCGATTTCCTGACCTTGTGATCCACCCGCCTCGGCCTCCCAAAGTGCTGGGATTACAGGTGCCTGCCACCACACCCGGCTAATTTTTTGTATTTTTAGTAGAAACAGGGTTTCACGTTGTTAACTAGGATGGTCTCAATCTCCTGACCTCGTGATCCACCACCTGCCTCAGCCTCCCAAAGTGCTGGGATTACAGGTGCCCACCACCACACCCAGTTAATTTTTTGTATTTTTAGTAGAGATAGGGTTTCACTTTGTTAACTAGGATGGTCTCGATCTCCTGACCTCATGATCCGCCCGCCTTGGCCTCCCAAAGTTCTGGGACTGCAGACGCTTGCCACCACACCCAGCTAATTTTTTGTATTTTTAGTAGAGATGGGGTTTCACGTTGTTAACTAGGATGGTCTTGATCTCCTGACCTCGTGATCCGCCTTCCTCGGCCTCCCAAAGTGCTGGGATTACAGGCGTAAGCCACCGCGCCCAGCCATAGTGGTTTATTTTTAATATCAAAGCTCAAACCTTAGAAAGATTATTATAAATAATTATTTAAAATTATAGCTAACTTAATCACATACAAAATTCCTTTTATAAAATTTTCTTTTCATGAAACTTATCACAACTTACACAGGCCATTTAAGTTATGCTTGGACTTTTTGCTTTGTCCTATAATCAGTCATTTTATTTTAGGACAAAAACTTCACCATACAAGATTCTTTCTCATACAAAATTATTCTCTCTCTCTTTTTTAAACTTTTCTTACCAAAAATACAACTTCATATCCATAAACTTCTTTACATCTCTCCCTCCTACTTGCTGGCTTCTTTTAATTTTGTTTCATATTTTAAAAAAACTGAAAATTAGACAAAAATTATTTTTTCTCAATAAAGAACACATTTTGTGCCTTTTAAATAATTTTTAAATTAAAAACACATTTCTGGCACATTTACATATGAAATAATATATAAATTATAATTTTTAACTCTTAGTAAATAAACTTAAATTTAGTGAAAACCTAGGAAGCCAGAAATCTTGAATTATTTGTCACATACTAGAATTTTATTGATGAGAACAATATTACAATTTTTTTGAGATGGAGTCTTGCTCTATCACCCAGGCTGGAGTGCAGTGGCATGATCTTGGCTCACTGCAACCTCCTTCTCCCAGGTTCAAGTGATTCTCCCACCTCAGCCTCCCAAGTAGCTGGGACTACAGGTGCATGCCACCACACCCAGCTAATTTTTGTATTTTTGTAGTGATGGGGTTTTGCCGTGTTAGCCAGGCTGGTCTTGAACTCCTGACCTTGGATGATCTGCCTGCCTCAGCCTCCCAAAGTACTGAGATTTCAGGCATGAGTCACCAGGCCTGGCTCATATTATAATTTGTAGAAACATGTAACATAATATTTCTTAGTTGGAAATGGAGACATTTAAGATTTCAAATACGAAAAGTTTATTTATAGGCATTTATCCCATTGACATTTACTTATTTAGTAAATTGCTTTTCTAGATCTTCAAGAGAAGGTCTTTGCCTAGATTAATTATAAAAACTGAGATATTAGACAAAGTGAATCATCATTTTTAAGTTATTTTCCTGCTAACCATTTTTACAGCCTGTGAATATTAGGTGTTCACCTAAGTAAGAATATTAAAGTTAAATATATACGGCTATTTTTCTGATAACTCAGAAGATTTAACTCTTTTTATTAAACCAACAATATGAAATAATTTTTCTCATTAAAAAATTACACAAAGGTCATTCTGTTTCTGGCTGGGCTTATAGTTTTATAGTCTTCATGCTAAACCCTGACACCTTAAAATATTTATCAGCTCATATAAACCTGTCTGACCACTCAACCCAGGCAAATGTATGCTGACAATTCTGAAGACATTTCTGTTTCTTATTTTACCACTAATTTCAAAGTCATCTTATTTCTTAGAGATTTACTTAAGTTAGATGAACTTCAAAAATATTTGGGCTTACTAATTGATGAGCACTCATTTACAAGTCATTTGGTACCATGTAGACACAACATATAACATAAACGTACATATTTGTAAACACATCAAACACACATACACACACACAAATGTCTTACAGCTTTCATTTTAGAATTTTAGTCATGAGATACTAATAAGAAACTCACTGGTTTATAAAAGATGTTTGGATCCAAGTTACATTTTTTTTTTTTTTTTTTTTTTGAGGCAGAATCTCACTCTTGTTGCCCAGGCTGGAGTGCAGTGGCACAATCTTGGCTCATTGCAACCTCCACCCCCAGGTTCAAGCGAATCTTGGTTCTCAGCCTCCTGAGTAGCTGGGATTAAAGGCACCCACCAGCAGCCCAGCTAATATTTGTATTTTTAGTAAAGATGGGGTTTCATTATGTTGGTCAGGCTGGTCTCGAACTCCTTACCTCAAGTGATCTGCCCACCTTGGCCTTCCAAAGTGCTGGGGTTACAGGTGTGAGCCACCGGGCCTGGCCCCAAGTTACATTTCTGACAACACTGGGACATGTTCACATGGCTAAACTTTATTTGCTTAAATTTTTAAAACCCCTTTTACCTTTTTTTTTAGTTTTACATGAGTTTAGGGTTAAAAATTCAGTGTATACATTTTAGTTAGAACTGGCTGAATTCTGTAAGAAAAACAAAATCTCCAAGTAGTCTTGAACTAGTAATACCATAAACAATGAGTTTTATCTTGAAAGCACTAGAAAATTCAGCAGATTCAGGCCGGACACAGTGGCTCATGCCTGTAATTCCAGCACTTTGGGAGGCTGAAGCAGGTGGATCACAAAGTCGGGAGATCAAGACCATCCTGGCTAACATGGTGAAACCCGGTCTCTACTAAAAAAATAGAAAAAATTAGCCAGGCGTGGTGGCGGGTGCCTGTAGTCTCAGCTGCTCAGGAGGCTGAGGCAGGAGAATGGCATGGATCCAGGAGGCGGAGCTTGCAGTGAGCCAAGATCGCACCACTGCACTCCAGTCTGGGTGACTGAACGAGATTCTGTCTCAAAAAAAGAAAAGAAAAAAAAAGAAAAGTCAGCAGATTCAATGTAGTCAGAAATAAAAGAAAAAAAGAGAGAGAACTTAGAATACTCTACATGTTAACTCTGTAGTTGAAGATTGGTTGCTCAAATTCTGAAGTTTTCTTGATGTTATCTGTCCATCAGTTTAAACATGTGGACAAGAATGGGTAATAATATGTAGCTGACTGTAGTCGCAGAAAACCTGGCATGTCTTAATGTTTGAAAATCCAATTTTTGGTCATTTCAGTGTTAAATCATTGTCTCTGTTTCTCCCTCTGGTTATCTAAAAACTTGTGGGGCCTCAGAGTACTGTGTGACCAACCCTCATGTGTGTGTCCCCAGAAGAGCCAATTGTCAATCGCTTGTGACAAGGAATTTCCTGTGGGACCTCTGTGTGTTGAAAGGATGGCATCTCCAACACTTCCGTGAGCCCTCTAATCACCAAGGGATGCCAAATCAGAATCTAGTTGGAAGGAGCAAATATTCCTGGTCTTTGAAGTTGACTCAGGTCAAACCCTCATAGATTTTCATAGCTTCTGTCCCGCTGAGCCTTGCTTACAGAGTCAAACGGAAAGGGAGAGAGAGCACTGCCACAACCTAGCCAATCAGACACCTCACATGATCATTTCTTCCTAGTATCTTTCAGCGAGGAGAAATCCCCTTCTCAAGAAATAAAAGTCGCCAGGAATAACTTACCCCTTCATCAAGGAGTCATAGCAACTGCGTGTGAATAAATCTCAAGACCACCAGCTATGTGGGAGGAGAGACTCACTCAGTTGTCTGTAACCACTGGGGAGCCAGAGGGACTCAAAGGGCACAGGCTGGTACCAAGGCACCGGGTCCTGGTGATGTTTCAGACAACTCTGGGCAGCTGGGCTTGGAGTTCCCTCATGGTAGTCATGATTGTTGACTAAAGGAGAAAAAATCAAGCTTTCAAATAAATGAAGTTAGTTTTATTGTGAAGTCTGACTGAGGACTACAGATTAAGGCCAACAGCCTGGGAGCAGCTCTGTCAGGCTACTCCAACACAGTGTTTCAGCTCACTGCTTGTGTATGGAGTGGGGGTTAATATGTGCAAGAGCACATCAACGTGCTCGGATGTGACACTGAAGCAGAGTCACATCGAGGTTTGGTGGTAGAGTACATCTGCTTATAGATGACAGAGGCATCATCAAGAACCCCATCACATGTTATCTTATGTGTAGGAAAAGGCAAAAAAAAAATTTTTTTTTTGAGAGTCTTGCTCTGTCACCCAGCCTGGAGTGCAGTGGCACGATCTCAGCTCACTGCAACCTCTGCCCCTCCAGGTTTAAGCAATTCTCTGCCTCGGCATCCGGAGTAGCTGGGATTACAGGCGCGTGCCACCACGCCCGGGTAATTTATTTGTATTTTTAGTAGAGACGGGGTTTCACCATCTTGGCCAGGCTGGTCTTGAACTCCTGACCTCATGATCCACCCGCCTCGGCCTCCCAAAGTGCTGGGATTACAGGCATGAGCCACGGCGCCCGGCCAATAATTTTTTTTTTTTTTTTGAGTCAGGCTGTCATCCAGGCTGGAGTGCAGTGACTGATTTTTTAAAATTTAATCAGCAATCATGGCCACCAGGAAGGGACTCAGAGCTGACTGTCCAGGGTTGTCTGATCATAGCTCACGGTGTAACCTCAAACTCCTAAGCTCAAGTGATCCTCCTGCCTCAACCTCCCAAGCAGCTAGACATGTGCCACCATGCCCAGCTACTTAAAAAAATTTTTAAGGCCAAGCACGGTGGCTCATGCCTGTAATCCCAGCACTTTGGGAGGCTGAGGCAGGTGGATCACTTGAGGTCAGGAGTTGGAGATCATCCTGGCCAACATGATGAAACCCCATCTCTACTAAAAATATAAAAATTAGCTGGGCGTGATGGCGCATGCCTGTAATCCCAGCTACTCAGGAGACTGAGGCGGGAGAATCACTTGAACCTCAACTGCGGAGGTTGCAGTGAGCCAAGATCCTGCCACTGCACTCCAGCCTGGGTGACAGAGCTAGACTCTGTCTCAAAAATAAAAATAAAAATAGAGACAGGGTCTTGCCATGTTGCCCAGGCTGGTCTCAAACCCTTGGCCTCAGATGATCATCCCACATGGGCCTCCTCTGAGCCTGGCAGGGGTCATTTATCTTTGGAGGAATGTAGTGACTCAGGCAAGAGATGTGGGGGCCGTGCACTCTGTCCTGCTTTGTCTTCAAAGCATCTTTCTGGAGAGCTACACATTGTGGAAGAGTCAGGGCTTTGTGAAATTATACTGCAAGCAGAAAGCTTCTTACATTTGCTACTTTGTTTTGCAAAAGTAACACTTATGCATTAGAGAAGATTTGAAAAGGACAAATATACAGAAACTAAGGGGGAAAAATCCATCATCCCACTACTGAGAAACAACCACAGTTAATATTTTGGGATTTTTGTTTTGTTTTCTGTCCTTTTATTCTATTTAATTTTTATTGCGGTAAAATCACATACTGTAAAATGTACCATCCAAACCATCTTTAGGTGTGCAGTTCATGATTCGTAGTTTTCAGTTTATACACCTGACATCTCTTTTGTCAAATTTATCCTTAGTATTTTATACTACGTGATGCCTTTGTGGGTCGTGTTTTAAAATTTCTCAATTTCCAATTGTTTCTTGTAAATACATAAAAATACAATTGATTTAGCCGGGTGTGGTGGCTCATGCCTATAATCCCAGCACTTTGGGAGACTGAGGCAGGCGGACCTGAGGTCAGGAGTTCAAGACCAGCCTGGCCAACATGGTGAAACCCTGTCTCTACTAAAAATACAAAAATTATCCGGGCCTGATGGCAGGCACCTGTAATCCCAGCTACTTGGGAGGCTGAGGCAGGAGAATCCCTTGAACCTGGGAGGCAGAGGTTATAGTGAGCTGAAATTGTTCCATTGCACACTCCAGCCTACATGACAAGAGCGAAACTCCGTCTCAAAAAAAAAAAAAAAAATACGGTTGATTTTTGTTTAATGCTCTTATATCCCACAACCTTGCTAAATTCCCTTACTTGTTCTCGCTTCTGTCTTTTAGAAAACTGACATGAGCTCTGCTAATGATGGAGATGTTGACTGAGTCATCCAAGCCAGCTTGCTATTTCCATTCCTAGACATGAAATTGCTGGGTTGCAGGACAATGAAGCATTTTGGATGAGTGCTGCCAAACTACTTCCAAAAAGAGCTGCTGACTTCTACTACAGCGGGGGCATTCCTGTCTTCCCCACCCAGCTGGCAGGCTGTGGGATTTGGGGCAGAGCCATGGGGTCGTCTGTGAAATGGCTCCCGGTCCTGCACCTGGCTCTGACCTACAAGCGTCATCCTCACGGCTTTTCCAGGCATCCTATGGGCGATTTATCTGAATGTCAGCAAATGAAAAGAGGGCTCTGTGTGAGTTCCTGTCCATATAGCATGGAGTGTCATTTTAAAGGACCCTTTTTGTGCTGTTGTCTAAATACGAGTGGCTGGGGGCATTGAACTAATGGACTTTGGGCAGAGTCAAGCAGCTCCATAGTGAAGGACCAGGAGGCGACTTACCCTGCCTGGTTCTCACCCTCCTGTCAGTCCTTGCCAGCCAGGGCCCAGTCCATCACATTCTGCTCGCCCACCTAACCTCCGCAGCCGGGTGGCCTTTCATCCTACTTGATTGAATGGTATGAAATTGCCTCTTTTTAGTCAAAACAGCCACCTATCAGCAATTTTGTGTAGTTCAACCAAATTATTTAAGTGCAGCTGATGCTCAGCACCAATTTTCTCAGCATAAGAATCTCCCAGTTCCCCAGGCCAAGCAGCCCCTCAGGGTCCAGAGCATGGGAAACAGAGGGGTCGTCCTCACAGTGGCCTTTCCTGACCAAGTGCATCCTAACCTGAGCAGCTAGAGGGGCAGGGAGATCTCACCTTCCTCATCCTTTTTCCTCTCCTCTGGAAATAGAAGAACCCTCCAGTGCCTTTCCACCTTATTCAGAGGAAAAAGCCCAAGTCCTTAAAGGTCGCCCCATGGTCCAGCCCCCCACCCTCCACCCTGCCCTGGCTCCTTGGGCGGCCTCCCAGGCATGTGCACTTGTCCCTCCCTTGCATCTTAAAGCCTCTGCCTGTCGTCCAGCACCCCTCCCTGGTCCTGGGAGCGTCTCTGTGAGTCACGGCCCCACGGTGCCTCTCACTGCTGGAGCTGTTTACTGTCTGTCTGCCCCCAGAAGCCAAGGTCCAGTAGGGCAGACTTAGACTGGGTTTCCCCTGTCCTGTCCCCAGGTGTGACCTGGTATGTCGCAGACACCCAGCAGATACTGCATGCATGAATGGATGAATATCCATTTCAAAATACCCTTGACAATAGTTCCTTTTTTGGTTGGGAGTGGTGGCTCACACCTGTAATCCCAGCACTTTGGGAGGCCAAGGCAGGTGGATCATCTGAGGTCAAAAATTCAAGACCAGCCTAGTCAACACAGTGAAACCCTGTCTCTACTAAAAATACAAAAATTAGCCAGGCATGGCGGGTGTTGCCTATAATCCCAGCTACTCGTAAGGCTGAGGCAGGAGAATCGCTTGAACCGATGCGGCGGAGGTTGCAGTGGGCCGAGATCATGCCATTGTGCTCCAGCCTGGGCAACAAGAGCAAAACTTCATCTCAAAACAAAACAAAAAATCCCTTTTCTTGTCCCTGTTCTGCTTGTGCCTAAGGGTGTGTGTAGGACACTGTTGGGCAATTCAGGATTTCTTACACCCACTTCACTTCAATATTGCTCTTACATTTCAATACCAAGTGTTTTTTTTTTTTTAGAGATGGGGTTTTGCTCTGTCACCCAGGCTGGAGTACAGTGGCATGATCATGGCTTACTGCAGCCGTGAACTCCTGGGCTCAAGTGATCCTCCTGCCTCAGCCTCCTGAGTAGCTGGGACCACAGGTGTGCACCACCATGCCCAGTTTCCAAGTGTGTGTGTGAGAAATAGGAACTCACAGGTGCCCTAACACCTGGATTCTGACATGTTTGAAAAGAGTGGTATAAAATGCTTCGATCACTGCTGTCCTTCAGCATTGCATATTGCTGTGGAGAAGCTTGGCGTCAGCTGTTTTTTCTCTCCTTGTGGTAAGTTGATTTTTATGCCTATGTGGCTGTAGGATTTATAGCAGATTTTGTTTCTGGCTACTCAGCCCTTACCAGCTCTTCTCACTCTCCTCCACAGCACTGGGGCTAGACGTCTGAAAACTACATTCCCCAGACCTGCTGCCAAATGGATTTCCATGGGGTTCTGTACTTGGAGGCACTTGTGTGGGGTTAGAATGCAGGGGCTAGGAAGGACCACTCTGCTTTTGACCTTGGCAGCAGCAGCAGCTGTCTCAAAGTGACATCGTAGCAAAGGAGCTTAGGCTCAGGTGATGGAGGTTTTGCAGGGTGGAGGCCACCAAGGCGCATCCCTGGTCATGGCTGTGCAGCAGGTGGGATGTCTAGCTCAGGCTCCTACAGGCGTCATAGCTACTTCCCATGGGTCAGGATCTTTGGACAACACCTCCATCCCATTGTATTCTGTACAGGTTCTCTGTATTAGAAACACACAGAGTGGTTTCTGTTTCCTGTCTGCTGATCCACACTGAGCATCAGGAATGCATCCAAGAGAAAGACCCCAATCTGTGCTCTGTGGAGAACCCCGACTTGCATTCTGCGGTTGCTTCACGCAGGGGTCCAGATGTTGAGACTGAAGAAGCCTCACACCCCTAGAGCATATGGGAAGTTGTGTTGCTCAGATAATGAACTTTCTGAGGAGGCAGGGCAGGCACAACCTGGTCCCGAATGGCTGAGTAAAGAGGGTGTGCGTTGCTTTGGTGTTTACTGGAGCCGGGGCTGGGGCTGTTTGCGTGGTTTGAACTTCCTGAATATGGGCTTTCTTATTGGTTTGCTCAGATGCAGGGCAAAGGTTTGCAGGGGAGAGGCTTACCTGAAAGTTTTCAGCAGTCAAAGAGCAAAAGCGGAGTCAGACTCTATGATAATCTGGGCTTGGTTCACATGACCAGGCTCGGACGTGGTGACGGCCTCATTCTAACGGAAAATGGAACGCGATAGCCTGTATCATCCCTGTGAACCTTTATCCAGATTACCACCTGGAGTTGTCTGCGATGAAATGCTGCGATAGGCTGCTGGGGTGGCACATCAGTTAGCCAGAGCTGTGTCACAGCCGTGCACCTCCATGGCTGAAGATGTTAAGTGGGCACTTACTGTTGCTTGGGAGGTTCTGGCCCAGCTGCAGTTCTGCTGATCTGGGCCTGGTCTTTGCTGAGCTTGCTTATGAGCCTGTGGCCACCTGGCAGGTCAACTGAGGGTTAACTAGTTTAAGGTGGTCTCACTATCACCTCTAGGTGTGGTTGAAGGTCAGCTGGGGCAATGGGAGTGACTGGGCCACAATGCCTTTCATCCTCCAGCACTCTAGCCTGGGCTTGTTCCCACAGCAGCATGGCAGGAACAGAGGGAGGAGTGTTCATGGCTGCCTTGTCTTTCTTCTTTCTCTCTTTCCTTCTTCTCTTTCTTTCCAGCTTTATTAACATACATTTCATATACCATAAATACACTCTTATCTACGGCCATACCACCCTGAATGCACCCGATCCCGTCTGATAAAATGCACTCATTTCCAGCATACAATTCAATTACTTTTCACAAATGGAGAGTCATGCAATGGTAATGACTCTAAGCTCAGAACACCTCCATCACCCCAAGAGGAGGCTGCACACCCTTGCAGTCACTCCCTGTTCCCACCCGTGGTCCCCAGGGACTGAACTATTCCATTCATTTCCTGTCTGTAGATTTGCCTTTTCTGGACATTTTGTATCAGTGGAGTCATAAAATCTATGGTCTTTTGTGTCTGATGGCTTTCACTCAGTATAGTCATGTTATTCCATGTATCAGAACTTTGTTCCTTTTTATTACCATATCATGTCCCACTGCATGAATAGACCACACTGTTTCTCCATTCACCAGTGGATAGACACTTGGGTTATTTCCAGTTTGGGGGCTACTATGAATAAAACTGCTATAAATATTCACGTACAAGTTTTTGTGTGCAGATATGTTTTCATTTCTCTTGGGTGGATACCTAAGAGTGGGATTGCTGGGCCATATGGTGACTCTATGTTTAACAATCCAAGAACCTGCCAAACTGTCTCCAAAGCAGTTACTGCACCATTTTACATTCCTGTTATGAATAAGCGAGGGCTCCAGCTTCTCCACAACCTCTCCAGCTCTTATCTGTCTTTCTGGTTACAGGCATCCCAGGGTGTGCAGAGTGGTATCTCGTGGTTATAATTTGCATTTCTCTATTAACTAATGTTGCCAAGCATTTTTGAAAGCATCTGAATATGTCCTTTGGAGAAATATCTCTTCAAATCTTTTGGCCATTTTAAATTGGGATGTTTATCTTCTTACTTAGTTGTAAGACACAGGCACACACATATTATTAATATAAGTCCTTTAGGGAATATATAAAATTCGAGTGTTTTCTCCCATTCTCTGGTCTGGCTTCTTGTTGAAAAATCTATGGACCATAAATGTAAAAGATTACTTATGGATTTTCAGTTCTTTTCCATTTATCTGTATGTCTATCATATTTCCAGTACCACATTGTCTTGATTACTGTGACTTTGTAGTAAGTGAAATTAGGAAGTGTAAGTCTTCCATCTTTGACCTTCTTTTTAAGATTCTGTTGGCTATTTGGGGTACTTTATTGGTATGCCAATTTCTAGGAAAGCAAGAAAACAAAACAAAGCCAGCTGAAATTTTAGTAAGGACTACAATACATCTGTAGATGAATGTGGGAATTATTGCATCTTAACAGTGTTGAGTTGTCCAATCCATGAACATGGGATGTCTCTCCATTTAGGTCTTCTTTCAACAACATTTTGTAATTTTCAGTGGACATGACTGCGCTTGCTCAAGGGGTCTTGAGGTTCAGTCCTGGGACTGTTAAATGACATGTCTAACACACTCTGTTGGACACAGTTCTGGGGTCCACACACCAGATACAAGACATGGAGAAAGAGACTACCCCTGTTGGTAGGGAGCATTGCAAGGACATATGGTACAGAGTGTGGATCCAGGGATAGTGAAGAAATGTGGCCATTGCTTTCACCTTTTTAGCACAGGTGTGAATGATGACTATGAGGAATGAGGATTGGGCAGTTGCTGATGCCTGCACTGGGGAACTTAATGAAAGTCAGTGAGAATCCTGTGGTTAAATGTCTTCATTTACAAATGACAAAAAATGGAGCATCTATCATGGCCCTAACCACTTACCTTGTGTAGCCTCAGCACTAACTTAGTTGAAAGTCACCCCAAATTGGCCTTGGAAGTTGCAGAAGTCAAAGGAAAGTTGAATCTAGAGCCTCACCAGGTCATGTATATGAAAGTTAGCATCAACTCAGGGAGAGTAGAGTCCTGAGAATCAGAATGAGAATATTACCTGGGTTGGAATGAGTCTGATGAACTTGAACTTCCAACCTCTCTCCAGACTCCCTGGCTTACAAAGCAGCCCCTCCTCCCCTCTGTGTAGACTGGCCTTCCTTTGCTTGGCAGGTGAGTGGTACAGATTTTAACCTTGCCCAACAGGAGGTCCGGTCTTTGCCTTCAGCTCCTGGGTACTAATCTCTAGGTCCTTAGAATGTCCAGCCTAATAAGAGGGTCTTTGTTTCTGTGGAGGTTTTGGGCCACACCAGACAGTCTACACTTACAGTGTGATTTATGGTGAGAGTCTCGGGTCACATGGGATTGCCTGATGTCCAGAGGGACCAGAGACTGAGGTTGGCCACACAGGTAATCAGTCATGGAGTCCAATAAAGACTTTGGACACTGAGGCTCAAGTGAGCTTCCCTGCTTGGCCATACTCCATGCAGACTGTCACACATCAGTACCAAGAAGTCACACCATCCACAACTCTGGAGGGAGAGAACACCTGGAAGCTTGCACGTGGTGTCTCCTGGCCCCTGACCCCAGTGCCTCTTCCTTTGACTGCTTTTAATCCATATCTTTTTGCTGTAATAAACCATAAACACGAGTATAACAGCTTTCAGTGAGCTCTGTAGGCCCTTCTGGTAAATTGTTGAACCACAGAGTGATCTCGGGAACCCTCCAAACCTACAGTAGGTGTCAGAAGTAATGGCAGTTTTGCAGAATGCAGCCCCTAACTTCATGCCTGCCCTGTAATCACCTCCCTCAAGGCAGTTGTTTGCTGGGGGATTCTCCTGTCTCACAGCCTCAGCATCCTTTTTTGCCTCTAGATTCGTAACTCAAGGCAGATCCCAGCATGCCCCATGGGGACACATATAAAGTCCAAACCCAATGAGAGATGGCTGACACCCCAAAATTCATATGGGTAGAAACTCTTGGGTTGAGTGTGGGGATGGCTTCTGTCTTAGTCTGGCCTGCTTTAAGAGGCTACCATAGACTAAGTGGTTTATAAGATATTTATTGTTCATAGTTTTGGAGGCTGGAAGTCTGAAATCAAAATGCTGGCAGATTCCGTGTCTGTTGAGGGCTTATTCTTCATAGACAGTGCCTTCTCACTCTGTCCTCATGTGGCCAAGCTTGAACAGCTTCCTAGGGCCTCTTTTAGAGGGCACTAAACCCACTCATGAAGGCTGTGCCCTTATAATGTATTCACCTCCCCAAGACCTCACCTCCTAAGACTATCACCCTGGAGGTGAAGACTTCAACATATGAATTTGGGGGGATTCAAATATTCAGTCCACAGCAGCTTCCAAGGGTGGTCCTCCACCAAGGGTGGATCTGGTCATGCTTATCCACGTGTATTTCCTTATTGGAGCTGCTGGCACATGGCTGATTGCTTACCAGTGAGGAGGGGTCCCTGGTTTGCTTGGTTAGACAGCCGAGACATGCACTCAGTGGCCCTCACTGACTGAGGTCAAGACGCCAGCACACCTCTGGTGTAGCTGAGAAAGAATGAGAGGGCTTAGGGAATGGGATACTGTTACGGTTTTGTCCTGTGTAGCTCATCCTGCACCTCTATGCCTTGTAGATGTTCCCACCTCTTAGCGGGTAGATCCTTTCCCCTGAATGGGGAAAGAAATTTTACTCCAGAGCTCGGCCTCAGAGACAAGCTAACCATGTCATATTTCTTCATTCCTTTAACAAATGCTTCACAGTGTTCACTCTATGCCAGATCTTGCTCTGAAACCTTTGCAAAAATAATTCACTTAATCAACCTGCAGCACCACAGGTGTTTTGCTGGTGATACTGTTATTATTCCCATTTTGCAGGTAAGAAACTGAGGCATAGAAGGGCTACATGGATGGCCATGGCCACAGAGCTGACAGAGCATCCTGATCCCTTCCGGGTCACTCAGCATGAAGCTCCCACCTCCACACAAGTGGGAGAGGCCCTAGGCCCGCACCTCTCCTTTGCATGAATTTGGTCTCCAAATGTGCTGTGAGTACATACACATGGACAAGAAGCACATGAGCCTCCCCAGAGCAGACAGGATTCTCAAGGATGCTATGCCCACTCTGGAAGGGTGCCCCTGCTGGGTGCCTCTGCCCTCTTTTGTCCCCCTTCCTGAGGTACAGACCCTCACAGGCCCAGCCTTGTGCAGAGCCCAGTTCCAGTCCCTGTCTGGGCAGAGCCTGTGGCCTGGCTGTGTCCCCAGAGCCCAGTGCCTCCCAGACGCAGCTGGATCCAATAGCCCTGCCCCTGTGGGTCCACATCCCTCCTTCTGACCTCCCAACTTGGCTATGCATTTTATCCTCATTTTAGAAAATCAGCACTTCTGGTGCTTGGGGTATAAACAGAGCTCCCAGCCCTGCCTGTTCAGGCATCTTGGGCAGGAGAAACCAGCCTTTTGCCCTTGGCCTAGGGGTCCACTCCAGTCTGTCTAATCACAGTGAGGACTCTGTTGTCGTGAAGCACCTGCACACAGAACATTCTCCCGGTGCCCCAGTGATGGACATTTCAAGGTGTTGCTGTGGAGCCGCCCCTGTGCAGGTTTTTTGAGGGATGGCTCTATCGCTGTGGGTGTACCGTGTCAAGAGCGAACATGTCTGAAGATGTCGGTGGGGACAATGGTGCTGCTCTGCACAGAGGCTGCACTCTGTGTGAGCTCACCCAGAGAGGGAATAGAGTTCCCTTTCCAGCACCGGGAGTGGGTGGGGCTCCTATGAAGAACAAAAATATGTGACCTTATTTGTACCCCAAGCTGGTAGAACAGGTTGCACTGGCTATATTTGTCTATAGTGTCTTTTGCCATGAGATATTTTTAATTTTTAAATGGAAAAATCTGTCATTTCTTCCATTATGTATATATGTATATTGCAAATATATATATATATATATATATATATATATATATATATATATATATATTGCAAATTCAGAGTTCATGATGCAGTGTTTGCTGAGTAAAAGTCTTAAATGCTTATGGTTGAATCTGTCCATCATTTTGGGACGTATGTTGCAAGAAGCATTCCTCAGTTTGTTCACTGTGGTTCTCTTAACTGATCAGAAGTTTGAAATTTTTGTGTAGTTAGGTCTGTCAGTCTTTGTGGCTTCTGTGCTTTTGTGGTGGGGGTGTTGAAGAGGACCACAAATAATGGCCCATCCCTCCCCCGACACACATACACACCAAATTCAGACCAAGTGAGGCCCATGAGTCAAACTGGTGGAAATGAAAATGCGGTTCAGTACTGACAGGGCTGGGTTGAGGCTGTGGATTGGATAAGTAGCTGCCATGGGCTCCATGAAGCATGCCCCTCTAACAGACACCCTCTGGTGACAGTTGGATGGGAAAAACAAGGTGGAAACTGTCATGTTGCTTCCCTCGTTTTCCACTAGCAAGCCCAGACAGGGAGATGGTCAGCATTTCTGAGGTGGCAGTAACAGAAGCTTCAGAGTCTCACCCTTAGACCTCATGTCATAGGATATTCATTTTGCTGTTATTTGTCTTGGCTAGGGAAATATGGTCCTAGAGTCAAACATAGGGGCATCTTCTGTTTCCACAATTTCTAGATTGTGGCAGGAATGGAAACTTCCTTGAGAGGTGCCTTGGATATCTTTTTGCTGTGTAATGAATCATCCCAAAGCTCAATGACCATGCATTCAGGTCATGATTCTGTGGGTTGACAATTTGGGCTGGGCTCAGCAGGATAGTTATTCTGCTGGGCTTGGCTAGGTTCACTCTTGCTTCTGTGGTCAGCTGTTGGTCCTGTTGTTAGTTGATGGGTCAGCTGGGATCTGGCTGGTTCTTATTGGCATCACACACAGATCTATTAGTTGACTGGTTTGGGGCTGGGGTGCTTCAACACTTACCCAGTTTCTTAGCCTCACCAATACTTGTTCACATGGTTCCAGCTCTCCAAGAGCACCAGAGCAGGAGCTCCACAGCTTTACTTTGAATACCTTCTTTGATCAAAGCTAGTCACAGGCCAGTCCCTAATGAGGGGGTTGAGAGAGGTGGTGAAATTGATCGACGTCTTGACTGCAAGAGCTACAAAGGATCTGTGGCCATTTCTAATCTGCCACAGCAGGACAATTCTGCAGTACCATTGTGAGAGTCATTGCTGAGGCTCGGCTGAAACCCTGGTCTTCCCGCTGTCACAGTGCTCTTAATTCTCTCCATTCTGCCTTCATTCAATCCCCTTTTTACCAAAAGTAGCCAGGATAAGTTTTTGTTATCCACAGCTGAATCCTGTCTCCTACAGTATTTGATACCATAAGTGATTGCAGAGAACAGACCTTTGAGGGTGAAATTCTGGGATGGTTTCTGCGACCTGGTTGGGTTTGGGGGCCATGAGGATGAAGGGATATTTGGAGTCCATGGCACCTGGTAAAAGTTATTAAGTAACCACCCATGCTCACCCAGAGTGAAATGCCTGTGCAGTGTGGGTCTGGTATGGCAGCACAGTACAGTGGGCAGGAGGGGCACAGGGCTGTGGGATGGGGCGGCTGCTCTGAGCTGCCCTGGAGAGTCTAATGAAACAAGATGACATAGTTGGGCTTTTCAAATGCTGAGCTCAAGCCATGGTCAGAGAACAAGAAGGTTTCCATAATCACTAGAAGAATCTCTTATCTCTTAAGGTTGTTGAGTCTGATGTGCCCTCAAGTCAGCTTCAGGGCATTATTGGGAGGTTTGCTGAATGCCGATGTAGACTGGACTTTCATCCTCCCTCAGGTGTCTTATGTGAGAATCAGGGCATGGACTGGGAAGGTGCTGGACCCCAGAATCAGGAGGGGAGCGATGAGCTGCATACCCTGACAATCACGCCAAGCAGAAGTAGCCCCTGTTTGATGGGTGTGGTCCTGCCTTGTTTGAAGACCTTGCTGTGACCTCACCTGATGTGGTTACTTTACAAGTAGGTGCTGATTTCCATCACTCCACCACTACTAACCTCACCGCTTCCAAACCTGCAATTAAAATCAGATCCCGGCATGTCCCAGGGGGGATCAGCACAAACCTAAATTGGGAAAAGAAGGCTTACACATCAAAAGGTTTGCAAGATTTGTCATTTATATTGTTAGAAGACTGGGGGTGTGTAGGGGGGTGGCTTCTGCAAACACTAAACCTGGGAGGGAAGCACAGACTTAAAGATTAGAGTCTGTCGAGCTGTGTGCATTTACAAGAGATTCTGAATTCAGTATTTTTAGCTCAAGAAGCTGGAGGTGGCCGGGCGCGGTGGCTCACATCTGTAATCCCAGCACTTTGGGAGGCCGAGGCTGGCGGATCACGAGGTCAGGAGATGGAGACCATCGTGGCTAACATGGTGAAACCCTGTCTCTATTAAATATACAAAAAATTAGCCAGGCGTGGTGGTGGATGCCTGTAGTCCCAGCTATATGGGAGGCTGAGCCAGGAGAATGGCCTGAACCCGGGAGGTGGAGCTTGCAGTGAGCAGAGATCGTGCCACTGCACTCCAGCCTGGGCAACAGAGCAAGATTACATCTCATAAAAAAAAAAAAAAAAAAAGCTGGAAGTGCTTTTAACATTTTTCTTCGTTGGTTGATAGAAGCCTGAGCTCCAGAGTCACCTCCATCAGTGGAGGCTGAGCCGCTGAAGCGCCTTGGCATGACGTAGAGGAAGGAGTGGAAAATGAGGAAAGAGGTGCTCATCCCCTGACTCTCCCCCATGAAGACCCTGAGAAAAAGTCCCTCACCACGGCCTGGGAAATAGGCGGGAGGGCAAACGCTGGCTTTTGGCCCAGCCCCGAGGCTGTCCTCGTCAGGTGGGAGTGAGAGAGGGAGATGCTGATGGTAAAACGGCTCCCTGCCTGCAGTGGGGATGATGGGCAACCACATCCTAAAGGGTCAGATCGTAAAGAGAGAAGCAAAAATGAATGGATTCAGGTTGGTTAGAATGAATAAGTAAGTCTAGGAGCTAACTATTTGGGGATGAAATCAAAATAAAATAGAAAAACAACGAGAAAACCCAGTCAAGGAGAGAAAAGAGGTACTCGCCCTTCACATCGCCTGCCTGGCCCTCTTCCAAGCGCACTTTCCTTCCTTTCATTCCTGCTCTAAAACTTTTTTTTTTTTTTTTTTTGAGACGGAGTCTTGCTCTGTCACCCAGGCTGGAGTGCAGTGGCCCGATCTCCACTCACTGCAAGCTCCGCCTCCCGCGTTCATGCCATTCTCCTGCCTCAGCCTCCTGTGTAGCTGGGACTATAGGCGCCGGCCACCGCGCCTGGCTAATTTTTGTATTTTTAGTAGAGACAGGGTTTCACCGTGTTAGTCAGGATGGTCTCGATCTCCTGACCTCGTGATCCGCCCGTCTCGGCTTCCCAAAGTGCTGGGATTACAGGCATGAGCCACCGGGCTCAACCCCATTTTTAATTTTTTTAAATGTTAAAAAAAATTGTTTTTGAAACAACTCACTCTGTTGCCCAGGCTGGAGTGCAGTGGCACAATCTCGGCTCACTGCAACCTCTGCCTCCTGGGTACAAGTAATCCTCCTGCCTCACTTTTCCAAGTAGCTGGGACTACAGGTGCACACTGCCATGCCCGGCTAATTTCTTTTGTATTTTAGTAGAGACAGGGTTTCACCGTGTTGCCCAGGCTGTTCTCGAACTCCTGAGCTCAGACAATCCACCTGCCTTGGCCTACCAGAGTGCTAGGATTACAGGCGTGAGCCACCACACCCGGCCTAGATCCTGTCTTAAAAAAAAAAAAAGAAAAAAATCTGTCAATAAAAATAACATATTTTAAAAATAATAGTGATAACAAAACTCCAAAATGTAGCACAATAACGTAAAATTATAGGCTGTAATGACAATCATTGCAACGTTATTGTCATTTGCAATAACGACAATGCAAAAATATTAAATAAGATATTGGTAAATAGGATCAGGCAGCACATTTTAAAAAATCACACTCTGGGCCGGGCGCGGTGGCTCACGCCTGTAATCCCAGCACTTTGGGAGGCCCAGGGCGGGTGGATCACGAGGTCAGGAGGTCAAGACCATCCTGGCTAACATGGTGAAATCACGAGGTCAGGAGATCGAGACCATCCTGGCTAACACAGTGAAACCCCGTCTCTACTAAAAAATACAAAAAACTAGCCGGGCGCGGTGGCGGGCGCCTGTAGTCCCAGCTACTGGGGAGGCTGAGGCAGGAGAATGGCGTGAATCCGGGAGGCGGAGCTTGCAGTGAGCCGAGATCCGGCCACTGCACTCCAGCCTGGGCGGCAGAGCGAGACTCCGTCTCAAAAAAACAAACAAAAAAACAAAAAAAACAAAAAAAAAAAACAAAAACTTAGCTGGGTGTGGCGGCATGCGTGCCTGTAGTCCCAGCTACTGGGGAGGCTGAGGGAGAGAATGGCCTGAACCCAGGAGGCGGAGCTTGCAGGGGTCAGACACAATGGCTTTCGCCTGTAATCTCCCTGTGTTGGGAGGTCAAGGCGGGAGGATTGCTTGAGACCAGGACTTTGAGACCAGCCTGGGAAACGTAACAAGATCCTGGCTCTACAATGTTTGAAAAATTGCCTGGCTGTGGTAGTGTACACCTGTAGTCCTAGCTACTCGGGAGGCTGAGCCAGGGGGATCGCTTAAGCCTAGGAATTTGACTTTACAGTGAGCTATGATCACATCACTGCACTCCAATTGGGGTGACAGAAAAAAATAACATGCACTGAAAAAAAAAAACCCCACCCAACCATACTCTGAAACCGCGTGACGTCTACCATGGAATCATGGAATGTAAGGGTGGCTCTTTTTTTTTTTTGAGGCGGAGTCTCGCTTTATCACCCCAGGCTGGAGTGTAATGGTGAGATCTCGGCTCACTGCAACCTCTGCCTCCCGGGTTCAAGCGATTCTCCTGTCACAGCCTCCTGCCAGTAGCTGGGATTACAGGTGTATGCCATCATGCCTGGCTAATTTTTGTATTTTTAGTAGAGACGAGGTTTCACCATGTTGGCCAGGTTGGTCTCCGACTCCTGACCTCAAGTGTTCCGCCTGCTTCAGCCTCCCAAAATGCCAGGATAACAGGCATGAACCACTGTGCCCAACCAGGATGGCTCATTAATGGAGAATATTTTAATACAATTCACCATATTAACAAATCAGAAGGCACAAGTTATTAACCTCTCCTTAGATACTTGAAGAGGCATTTTATAAAATTTAACATATTTTATTTTGTTGAGGAAATTTACATACAGTCAAATGGACAGATTTTTAAAACAATCTTAAACCTACAGAAAACTTTCAACTTATTTTCTGGAACCATTTGAGAGTAAGTTGCTGACCCGATGCCCCATCACCCTCAAGTGCTTCAGTGTGTGGTTCCCATAGCAAGACTATTCTCTCAAATAATGAAAATCCAACTCTCAAAGTCAGGAAACTGGCTGGGCATGGTGGCTCCCGCCTGTAATCCCAGCACTTTGGGAGGCTGAGGGGAGGCCGATTACGAGGTCAGGAGATCGAGACCATCCTGGCGAACACGGTGAAACCTCGTCTCTACAAAAAATACAAAAATTAGCCAGGTGCGGTGGCGGGCGCCTATAGTTCCAGCTACTCGGGAGGCTGAGGCAGAAGAATCACTTGAACCCAGGAGATGGGGGGTGCAGTGAGCCGAGATCGCACCACTGCACACCAGCCTGGGCAACAGAGCGAGACTCTGTCTCAAAAACAAACAAACAAACAAACAAAAAAACCACCAAACAAAGTCAGGAAACTGACACTGATGAAGCAGTGCCTTCTAGTTGTCAAACTCCCTGCAGATTTCATCACTTTCCTCACACGATCCCATCTGGAACTCCACACTGCATTCAGTTGCCCCATCTCTCCAATCTCCTTCCGTTTGGATTCGTTCTTCAGTATTTCCTTGACTTTTATGTCCTGGACACATTGGAAAAATCACATGCCGGTTATTTTGTAGGATGTTCCTCAGTCTGGATCTGCCTGAGATTTCCTCATTTTTAGATTCAGGATGTACATTGTTGTTACGAACATCTCAGAAGACAGGCTGTGTTCCCAGGGCACCCCATCAGGTGAACACACATTTCACTTTGCCCTGTTACAGACGATCTGCACCTTGATCAGTTCTCAGAATGTGAAGCTGCTCTCTCTCCCTCTGTAGTTACTAAACATTTTGTGAGAAGGTATATGGAGACTATGCAAATATCCTAGTCCTCATACGTCATGTAATTAATACATATCAGTGTGGATTCATGAATTCTTATTTATTCAATGCATTCTAATTGTAACTTTCAGTATTTATTTTATAGCTCAAATCATCCCAGATTTGACCACTTAAGCTAGCTCCTATGTCTTTTTGACATACCCCCTTCATTTGTTTTTTTTGTCTGTTTGTTTGAGACAGAGTCTTGCTCAGTCACCCAGGCTGGTATATGGTGGCATGATCACACCTCACTGCAGCTCCACCTCCTGGGTTCAAGGGATCCTCCCACCTCAGCCTCCCAGGTAACTGGGACTATAGGTGCTCACTACCAGTCCTGGCTAATTTTTCTCTGTTTTGTTGTTGTTGTTGTTTTTAGACAGAGTCTGGCTCTGTCACCCAGGCTGGAGTGCAATGGCGTGATCTCGGTTCACTGTAACCTCCGCTTCCTGGGTTCAAGTAATTCTCCTGCCTCAGCCTCCCGGGTAGCTAGGACTACAGGTGTGCACTACCATGTCTGGCTAATTTTTTATATTTTAGTAGAGACGGGTTTCACCATGTTGCCGAAGCTGGTCTTGAACTCCTGAGCTCAAGCAATCTGCCTGCCTCGGCCTCCCAAAGTGCTAGAATTATAGGCATGAGCCACTGCACCCAGCGAGTCCCAGCTAATTTTTACAAAAACTGTTTGTAGAACCAGGGTCTTGCTATGTTGCCCAGGCTGGTTGCGAAGTCCTGGGCTTAAGGGATCCTCCCACCTCAGCCTCCCAAGCATCTGGGACTACAGGTGTGCACCACCACACAGGCCCCTTCATTCTTGAAGCACAACTTACTCTCTGATAAACATGGTGTTCCAGGGCTCCCCTTATATGTTCCCTGAACCAATCTAGTTACTAGCCATTCCTTCAAGGATCCCTAATTCCTTTTAGTGGAGGAGGTATTCCAATATACAGATCTTAAGTGTACAATTCAATGAGATTTGAGAAATGTATGAGCCATTGCAGACAATAGCCTCAATCAAAGTATAAGCCATTTCCATCACCCCAAAAAGTTACTTTGCCTCTTGAAGATTATTCCTAACCCCATAACTAATCACTCTTCTGATTTCACTCAACATAGATTCATTTTGCCTGTGAATTCATGATTATATTCAAATGAAGAATTCATTTATTCTTCATTTGAATAGAAATATTAAGTACACATGTTTTTGTGTTTGGCATTTTTTATTCCATCTAAAGTTTTTGAGGTTCATTCATGTTGTGGCATACATCAATCATTCATTTTTGGTTTTGCCGCATAGTATTTCATGATAGGGCTCTACCATGATTTCTTTATCACCTTGATAATGCTGTAGCATTATAGGCATTAGCCACCATGCCTGACCCTTCTCTCTTTCTCTCTTTTCTAGAGACAGGGTCTTGCTCTGTCACCCGGGCTGGAGTGCAGTGCTGATCATAGTGCACTGCAGCCTCGAACTCCTGGGTTCAAGTCATAGTCCTGCTTCAGTCTCCCAAGTAGCTAAGACTACAGGAGTGTGCCACCTGGCCTAACTGTGTGTGTGTGTGTGTGTGTGTGTGTGTGTGTGTGTGCAGATGGGGTCTTGCTATATTGCCCAGGCTGGTCTTGAACTTTTGGCCTAAGGCAATCCTCCCACCTCAGCTTCCCAAAGCAGGGGGATTACAGTGTGAGCCAGCACGCCTGGCCTTCTAGTTTCCATTTCACTATGGAGATTTCATGTTTGTCCATTCATGTCACTCATTTGCTCCTTTAATCTTTGGACCTATTTACAATAGGTCTTTTAAAGTTAAGGTCTGCTAATTCCAACATCTGTTCACCTGGAGATCTGCTTCTATTTATTTCTATTCTACTGGCAGATCATCTTGAACATATCAGGCTTGACTTCTGCTTATTTTAAAATTTATTTTTATTTTGTTTTGAGACAGAGTCTCACTCTGTTGCCCAGGCTTGAGTGCAGTGACGTGATCATGGCTCACTGCAGCCTCAAACTCCTGGGCTCAAGTGATCCTCCCACCTCAGCCTCCTGGAGAGCTGGAACTACAAGTACCCACCACCGCACCTGGCTGCTTGTGTTTTGATAATATAAAATAATGTTATTAAAATATTCATATGTCTCCTGCCTGTAATCCCAACACTTTGGGAGGCCAAGGCAAGAGGATTGCTTGAGTCCAGAAATTGGAGACCAGTTTCTGCAACATAGTGAGACCCTGTCTTTAAAAAAAAAAAAAAAAGTAAAAAATTAAAATAAATTAGCTGGGCATGGTGTCACATGTCTGTAATCCCAGCTACTTGAGAGGCTGAGGTGGGAGGATTGCTTGAACCTAGGAGGTTCAAGTGAACCATGATTTTCCCACTGTACTTCAGCCTGGGCAACAGAGTGAGACCCTGTCTCAAAAAGAAAAATGTTTATTCTTAATTGTAAATTGAGCAAAAGTATACATTATAAAATAATATATCTGACACCATCCCTTATTTGTAAAAATTTGACAATGGCTATATAAGCATAGAAAGGACTAGAAGGAAATATTTTACGATCATGGTAAAGTTATCCCTGGTTTGTTGAGATAATGATTTTAGCCTTTTCTGAGTCTTCAGTTTTCTGCAATGAATATGCTTGTAGATGTCCTCAGTTTTCCTTATCTAAAGTTTTTATTTTTATGTGATAAGAACACTTAACTTGGGATCTACCCTCTGTACAAATTCTTAAGTGTAGTACACTACAGTATTGTTAACTATGGGGCAATGTTGTATAGGAGATCTCTAGAACTTATTCATCTTGAATAATTGAGACTTTATGCCCATTGACTAGAAACTCCTCATTTCCCCCTCCTCCCAGCTCCTGGCAGGCAAACAACATTCTATTCCCTGACTTTATGAGTTTGACTATTCCAGATATCTCATATAAGTGGAATCAGGTAGATTTGTCTTCCTGTTTTTGTTTCTGTCTTCCTTTGCTGTTTTCCTCTGCTTCATCCCTCTTCTCGTGTTCTCTTTTTTGGGTTTCATTGATATTTTTGTGTTGCTATGCTTTGATTCCTTTCTCCTTTTCTTCTGTGTAACTTCTATAGGTATTTTCTTTGTGTTTACCATAGGGCTTACATAAAATACCTTATAATTAAAATAGTGTGTTTTAAGCTGATAACTTCAATCACATAAGCAAATTCTACACTTTTACCATTCCTCCTACTTTATGTTACTGATGTCACAATTAACATCCACTTATATTGTGCACCCATTAAAATATTTTTAGTTGTAGTTATCTTCAATAATTCTGTAATTTAACTTTTATGTTAGAACTAAAGTGATTTACCCACCACCATGACAGTAATACAGTATTCTGTATTTGTCTATATATTTACCCTCGTCAAAGAGTTTTATGTGGCTGTGCACGGTGGCTCACGTCTGTAATCCCAGCACTTTGGGAGCCCGAGAAGGTCAGATTACCTGAGGTCAGAAGTTCGAGACCAGCCTGGCCAACATGGTGAAACTCCGTCTCTACTAAAAATACAAAAATTAGCTAGGTGTGGTGGTGTGTGCCTGTAATCCCAGCTACTTGGGAAGCTGAGGCAGGAGAATTGCTTGAACCTGGGAGGCGGAGGTTGTAGTGAGCTGAGATGGCGTCATTGTACTCTAGCGTGGGCAACAAGAGCGAAACTCCATCTCAAAAAAAAAATAAATAAATAAATAAAAACAGTTTTATGTTTTCTTATGCTATCACGTTGCTGTTTATTGACCTTTCATTTCCAGTGAAATAACTCCCTTCATTATTTCTTATAAGGCAAGTTAATAGTGAAGAACAGTGTCAGCTTTTGTTTGTCTGGAAAGTATGTCTCTCAGCTTCATTTTTGAAAGAGTTTTTTCCCAGGTACAATATTCTTGCTTGGTAGTTTTTTTAAAATGTCAGCACTTTGTGTATGTCATCCCATTCCCTCTGGTTTGCAAGATTTCTGAAAAATCAGTTTATTTCTTATGGAGATTCTCTTAAATGTGATAAGTCACTTTTCCCTGCTGCTTTCTAATTCTCTGTTTGTCTCTGGCAACTTGATTTTAATGTAGCCTTGCTATAAATTTCTTTGAGTTCATCTTATTTGGGACATTTTGGCCTTCTTGAATCTGGATGTCCATTTTCTTCCCCAGATCTGAGGAGTTTTCAACCATTATTTCTTTGAATATAATGGTTCTTTCCCTTATCTTTCTGGGACTCCCTTAATGCATCTATTAGTCTGCTTGATGGTGTCCCATAAGTCCCTTCTACTTTCTTTACTCTTTTTTTCTTTTTGCTGTTTGCTCCTATGATTAATTTCCAGTGACCTTTCTTTAAGTTCACTGATCCTTTTTTCCGATGGATCCAGTCTGCTGTTCGGCTCCTCTTGTGAATTTTTCAGTACAGTTATCATATTCTTCAGTTCCATGATTTCTGTTTGGTACTTTTTAGTATTTTCTGTCTCTCTGTTGAAATTCTCCCATTGTTTATACATTGTTTTCCCGTCTTCAGTGAGCAATTGTATGACAGTTATTTAAAATTCTCTGTCCAATAAATCATATAACTCCCTATCACTAGAGTCAGTTTCTAGAGATTTATCTTATTCCTTTGTTTGAAACATTGTTCCCTGTTTCTTCATTTTCCTTGCCTTTCTGTGTTGGTGTCTGAACATTAAACAAAGCAGGCCTCTGTCAAGTTTTCATGAACTGGCCAGGTATAGGAGAAGACCCTCACCAATCAGCCAAGCCAAAGATTCTGGGGGCCTCTCTAAACTTCCTGCTGATCCAACCCACCTTCTTTGTTTTCTTCAGCCCCCAGGTGTCTAGAGTATGCGAAGTCCTGTCAGCACTTTAGACAAGTGACTGAAAGAAGTTCTTCAGGTAGACTCCAGAAAATTGGATTGTTGGGTGTTCTGTTCAACTGTTTTCTTCCCTAGGGAGAAGCTTGAATCTAAGGTGTGTTATGTTTTTTTTTCCTATTCAGTCTGTGTTGAGTTGGGCTGTGGTGACCAGTTGCACTCTAGATCATGCCACCATGTCTCTTCTCATGGCCCTGAGGCAGTGGGGTTATTTCAGGTCCCTTCCACGTTCTGAGACAGGCTAGACAGAAGTCAGCCCCCTGGGTAGCCCTCAGAAAAGTTGAGGTATTGAATACACAGCTCATTTCTCCCTCACTCCATGGTAAGTTGGGAGCTAGGGGATTTCCTCGCAGTCATACGGCACTGTGCTGGGCGTAGGGATCATGCCAAGAGGGTGTCTTAAATTCCCTACCGGTTTCAATATGAGTAGATTCATGCTCACCTGGAATGCAGGAGACTCTCAACTAGTTTCTGGATTTCTTGCAAAGGGAATTTTCATGAATTGTTGTTGAGTTGATGTCTTCATGGTTTTGAAAAGGAGAGTCCACAGCCTCCAATTCCATCATTTCCCTGATGTCACTCCAGGCTTGGTTTTATGCTTTGTAAGGGTGAATCTGTTTGGGTTTTGTTCTTAGTGCTATGCTTTGGCCCTTATTCTGGACTGTGATTCTTATTCTTAAGCCACATCCTTTCTGATTTCTCAACTGATTGCCTGAGGGGCTCAGTGAGGTTTCTCCACCCTAGCTGGGCAAGAACTGCAATGTCACCTCGCACTGCACACTGCTGGGCTTGTCTGTCAGCTCTCAGCCCCACAGCAGCAGCTTCCCGCTAGGCCTTGTGAAGGATCACCTTGCACATGTACAGCCTGGACTCACCCAGGGATCCGAGGGACCCACATGCAGCCTCTGAACCCTCATTCTACGTAGCACGCTCCCCTTCAGTGCCCTGCTCTACCAGTTGTAGCCACCTCAGCGCCCAAACGCTGATCTCTGCTTTCCCAGCCAGTGATCTCTGACTGGTGATCTCTGCTGTGGCTTTACCTGTCATATCTTGGTAGGAAAACCCAAAGTAAAAAGACAGGGCAAACTTGGACTCACTTCAGGTATTTCCCTTCTCTCAGGTTATCACAGTCTTGCCAGTTGTCCAATTCCTGTACATAATTGCCTTGTACATTTGGCCCATTATTTAATTTTTTTGCAATTAGAAGAGAGAAAGAAATTAAGTTTAAAAAATGCAAAGGAGGAAATAGAATATTACTTTTTGCAGATGACATGATCAAGTCCCTGGAAAATCCAAGATCAATTTAATTTCTATTACAAACAATATTTAAGTTTTGTGGCCAGAGGCCAGGTACGGTGGCTCATGCCTGTAATCCCAGCACTTTGGGAGGCCGAGGCAGGCGGATCATGAGGTCCGGAGATTGAGACCATCCTGGCTAACACAGTGAAACCCCGTCTCTAATAAAAATACAAAAAAATTAGCCGGGCGTGGTGGTGGGTGCCTGTAGTCCCAGCTACTGGGGAGGCTGAGGCAGGAGAATGGCATGAACCCGGGAGACAGAGCTTGCAGTGAGCCGAGATTGGCCACTGCACTCCAGCTTGGATGACAGAGCAAGACTCCATCTGGAAAAAAAAAAAGTTTTGTGACTGGGACTAAAGTAACATGATAATTAGCCTTCATCTATATAAAAAATGACTTGCTAGCAGGAATATTGATGAGAAAAAATATCCCATTTACCATAGCACCAAAAAAAATTAAAACCTAGGAATAAACCTAAAAAGAAACATGTACAATCAAAAGGAATAACACTTTAAATCCACTGAGGGACATGAAAGGAGACTTGAGTGAATGAAAGGTATATCCTGTTCTCAGACCCAGTGGCTGAGCATCATAAGACAACAATCTTCACTGCTGGGAATTTATCCTATGGATATGTTCTCATGTGTATGAAATGAGGTTCGTGCAAGGTTATTCACTGTAGCATTGTCTGTAACAGTGGTGCAGGGCAGGCAAGCCCCCAAATTGGGGCTTAGCCCAGGAGGGTTCCTGGTTTCACCTAGGGAAGAATTCAGAGGCAAGCTGCTATGCACAGCGGAGCAGCCATGCATGGCAGCAGCAGAGCCACTGTCCCTTGTGGAGCAGGGCCACCCATAGGTAGTACACCCAGAGCAGTGCTCAGAGGCAGCTCTGCACTCAGATTTATACCCACTTTTAATTACATGCAAATTAAGGGGTAGTTTATGCAGACATTTCTAGGGTGAGGGTGGTAACTTCTGGGTTACCAGGTCATTGCCATGGAAAGATGCCGTAACTTCTAGGTGTTGCCATGGTAATGGTAAACTGACATGGCACACTGGTGGGTGTGTCTTATGGGGAGGTGCCTCTGCCCTGGACCTGTTTTAGCTAGTCCTCAATTTGGTCCAGTGTCTGAGTCCTACCTCCAGAGTTGAGTTCTGTTTTCTACCTTAATAGCAAAAGTTTGGAAACAACTCAAAAGGTCGATGAGGCTGGTTAAATAAATCATATTACACACCCAGAGTGGGGGTATACTGCCATTAACAAAAACAAGGCTGGTGGAGTGACTCATGCCTGTAGTGTCAGCAGTTTGGGAGGCCTAGGCAGGGGGACCTCTCGAGTCCAGGAGTTCAAGACCAGCCTGGGCAACAAAGCAAGACCCAGTCTCTAAGAGAACATGTGAAAATTAGCCAGGCATGGTGGCACATGCCTTTAGTACCAGCTACTTGGGGGGCTGAGGCTGGAGGATTGCTAAGCCCAGAAGATCCAGGCGGTAGTGAGCTATGATTGTGCCAATGCACTCCAGCTTGGGCAACAGAGTGAGACCTTGTCTTTAAAACAAAACAAAACAAAACAAAACAAAGCAAAAACAAAACCCAAGAAAACAAGAACAAGACAATTTGCCAGGCACTGATAAAGGATGATCCACAAGATTGATGGTTCAGTGGAAAAATCAAGGTGCTAATGGGACAGTATGTGATCACTTGTGATGTATGTGTGGCATGCACTTGTGTGTCTGGTTTTGTATGTCAGAAATGTTTTGGCTTTAAGTAAAAAAAATCCAACCTAACATGAGGCCAACAAACAGGGGTTTTTCTCCCTTGAGACCCAGAGGCAGTGGCCTCAGTCCTGACTCAGCTGCCCAACTGTGCCATTGCCATCTTAGGCTTCTCTTTCCATTCTGCTCTCTGAAGCAGGATGGCATTTCCCTCAGTCTTGTTGCCTCCTATTTGCAAGATGGCTGACTCATCTCCAAACATGATGGCAATGCAATGTTCAAATTAAGAAGAAAGGGGAAGAGCAAAAAGGTGATTGGTCCTACATGTTATTGGAAAAGCAAATACTTTCTGATTGTACCGCTCAGCAAGTGTTTCTTGTATCTCATTGGCCAAAATGGAGTCACATGACTGTTCCTAGCTGCAAGGGAGGCTAGGAAATAGAGCATTTAACTTCCGGGACTCTGCAACAGAGAAAGGCAAAGGCGAATAGGTCAAGAATGAGTGGTGGGGCTGGGTATGGTGGCTCATGCCTATAATTCCAGAACTTTGGGAAGCTGAAGGGGGTAGATTGCTGGAGCCCAAGAGTTCAAGAGTAGCCTGGGCAACAAGGTGAAACCCCATCCGGAAAAAAAAAAAGAGTGGTAGGTGACTCACTTTACTACATTGGTCATACTTAGAAAGCCTTCAAAAGGACACATACGAAATTGGTAACTGGGAGTTCAAGACAAGCCTGGCCAAATGGTTAAACTCCATCTTTACTAAAAATACAAAATTTCGGGCATGGTTGTGGGTGCCTGTAATCCCAGCAACTCTGGAGGCTGAGGCAGGAGAGTTGCTTGAACCCAGGAGGTGGAGACTGCAGTGAGTTGAGATCGCGCCATTGCACTCCAGCCTGGGCAACAGAGTGAGACTTCGTCTCAAAAAAAAAAAAAAAAAAGAAAAGAAATTAAAGTAGTAATCACACCTGTATCCCAACGCACACGCATGCAAACACACTTCCCAAAGCCCCAGCACAGCAGTATTCACAGCACGCATATCCCAGACCTGTGGGGAACCATATCCACAGGACAGGATATGTCTGTTGTTCCAGAAAAGGAGAAGTTAAGGGAAAGTGTTCCTGCCCATTTGATGAAGCTCTGAGACAGCTAGAAATGGGAACACAAGTAAATTACAACCCAGTTTTATAAAAATCTTGAAGTATCAGCTAACCAAAATCCAACAGAATACCAAGGTCACATAAAGTTTATCTCAGAAATATCAGAAGGGTTCAAATCAGAAATGTTAATACAGAAATTCACCAGGTTCAAGAAGAAAAGTAAAGTCATCATGGGGGCTGGGCATGGTGGTGCCTACCTGTGCCTATTTACCTGTAGGTTTATTTTTTCTTGGGTCTTTGTTTGGCTTTGGTATCAGGATAATACTGGTTTTATAGAATTAGTTAGGGAGGAATCTCGTCTCAATTTTTTTTGAATAGCCTTTGGAAGATTGGTACCAGCTGTTCCTTGTACATCTGATAAAATTCAGCTGTGAATCTATCTGTTCTGGGCTTATTTTTGTTACTATATATTTTATATTGCTGATTAAATTTTATTACTCATTGTTGGTCTGTTCAGGATTTCTGTTTCTTCTTGATTCAACCTTGGAAGGTTGTATGTTTCCAGGAGTTGATGCATTTCCTCTAGCTTGTATAGATTGTGTGCATAGAGGTGTTCATAACAGTCTCTGAGGATTTTTTGTATTTCTGTAGTATTAATTGCAATGTCAGCTTTATTATTTCTGGTTGTGCTTATTTCAATCTTCTCTCTCTCTCTTTCTTTGTTAATGTAGCTAGCAGTCTATTAATCACTTTTACTCTTTCAAAGAAGCAGCTTTTAATTTCGTTGATCCTTTGTATGATTTTTTAGTCCCAATTTTATTTAGTTTTGCTTTGATTTTTGTTATTTATTTTCCTTTGGTAGCTTTGGTTTTGGTTTGTTCTTGTTTTTCTAGTTCCTTGGGGTGCAAGGTTAGGTTGTCAATTTAAAATCTGTCTTTTGAATATAGGCATGTAATGCCATAAATTCTCCTCTTAAAACTGCTCGTGGTGTATCCCAGTGTTTTTGGTATGCTATGGCTGTGTTTTTATTTGTTTCCATTTAAAAAACATATTCTGTCTTAATTTTGTTTTTTACTCAAAAGTCGTTCAAGAGCAAGTGGTTTAGTTTTTGCATACTAGTGTGTTTTAAGAGCTCACCTTTGATTTGATTTTTTACTTTATGACCTTTTGGTCCCAGAAGATACTTGATATAAATTTGATTTTTTTAATGTATTGAAACTTCCTTGGGGGCCAAGCATATGGTCAGTTTTGGAGACTGTTTCATATGCAGATGAAAAAATGTATATTCTGTGTTTGTTGGTTGGCATTTTCTGTAGATGTGTATTAGATCTATTTAGTCAAGAGTGCAGTTTATGCCCATAGTTTATTTGTTTCTGCCTTGATGATATGTCTAGTGCTGTCAGTGGGATGATGAAATCCCTCACTATTATGGTATGGCCACCCGTCTGTTTCCTTAGGTCTAGTAGTGTTTGTTTCCTAAAACTGGATACTCTGAGGTTGGGTGTATATACATTCGAGTTAGATAAATCTTGTTGAATTAAAATCTTTATTATTATATCATGCCCTTCTTTGTATTCTTTTTTTCACTGTTGTTGAATTAAAGTCTGTTGTATATCATATAATAATAGCAATTCCTGTTCTTTTACATTTTCCATTTGCATGATATTTCTTTTTTTTACCCGTTTACTTTGAGTTTATGGGTGTTTTTACACATTAAATTGGTCTCTTGTAGAAAGCACATGGCTGAATCTTGCTTTTTATACAATTTGCCAATTTATATATTTTAAGTGGAATATTTAGGTTATTTATATTCAAGGTTAATATTGAATGTGAGTTTTTATTCTTGTCATAGTGTTGTTAGTTAGTGGCTGTAATCTCAATTGTGTAATTGCCTTAGAGTGTCTATGAACTTTGTATAATACTTATGTGTATTTTTATCATGTCAGGTATTTTGGTTCCATGCTTAGAACTTCTTTGCGCATATTCTGTAAGACCAACTTAATAGTGACATATTCACTTAGCATTTGTTTTGTCTGGTAATGAGTTTATTTCTCCTTCATTTATGAAACTTAATTCAGCATGATATAAAATTCTTGGTTGTCATTTTTTTTTTTTCTTCAAGAAAGCTAAAAATTGGCCGGGCGCGGTGGCTCAAGCCTGTAATCCCAGCACTTTGGGAGGCCGAGACGGGCGGATCACGAGGTCAGGAGATCGAGACCATCCTGGCTAACACGGTGAAACCCCGTCTCTACTAAAAATACAAAAAACTAGCCGGGCGAGGTGGCGGGCGCCTGTAGTCCCAGCTACTCAGGAGGCTGAGGCAGGAGAATAGCACAAACCCGGGAGGCGGAGCTTGCAGTGAGCTGAGATCCGGCCACTGCACTCCAGCCCGGGCTACAGAGCAAGACTCCGTCTCAAAAAAAAAAAAGAAAAAAAAAAAAAAAAAAAAAAAAAAAAAAAGAAAGCTAAAAATAAGCCCCCAGTCTCTTCTGGTTTGTAAAGTTTCTGCTGAGTCCACTGTAAGTCTGATGAGATTTCCTTTATAGGTGATTTTACATTTCTCTCTAGAAGGTTTTAAGATTTTTTGTTTAGTGTTGATTTTGGATAATCTGATGACTATATAGCTTGATGATGTTTGTCTTGTATAGTATCTGCCAGGTGTTCTCTGAGTTTCCTATTTCTGGAAGTCTATCTCTCTAAGAAGATCAGGGAAACTTTCTTGAATTAATTCCTCAAATATGTTTTTCAATTGTCTTACATTTTCTTCTTCTCTCACAGGAATGTCTATATGTCACACATTTGTTTGTTTTGCATAATCCCATATTTCTTGGAGGATTTGTTCATTTTAAAAAATTATATTTTCTTCATTTTGTCTGACTAGGCTAAATTTTAAGACCAATGTTCAATATCTGAAATTGTTTCTTATACTTATTCTAGAATATTATTAAAAATCTCAACTCTATTTTGAAATTCATTTAGTATTTTTTTTTCATAATTTCTGGATTTTTAAAAGAGAATTATCTCATCTCTTATAATCCTGAATTGGTTTTCTGGCTTCTTTGTGTCATTCTTCAACTCTCTCTTGGATTTCATAGAACTTCCTTATTGCATTTTAAACTATTTATCATTTCAGAATTTTCATTTTGGTTAGGATTCATTTGTAGAGACTTAGTGAAATTATTTGAAGGTGTCAAACACTGTATATTTTTGTATGGCTGCTGCTGGAGTTCTTGCACTAATTCCTTCTAATATGAAGTGGCTGTCACCCTTTATTTTGTGATTTGCTATCATTTAGAGGAAATTTAAAATTTGTATTCTGTTTTTCCCTTCATAATATTACTGTGGTGTATGTTGTGTAGAATTATTTGACTTTATTTCTGGGTGTTTTCAGGGGCCAAGGCTCTGTATGGATTCCATAGTATGGATAGCTACTTTGTGGCGGCTTTCTTGCACGCTGCTTGTTGAAGTGGAATATTGGATTATGAGCCTACACACTCTATTCTGCAGGGTTTGGGGTATGTGTATGGAGGTTTCAGTGAACTTATCTCAAACACTACCACTGTGTTCTTTTGCCAGCAGGTTTTTTTTTTTTCCTATTTGGTCTTGTAGTGAGTCTACAGTCCAGTAAATTGCACTTAAGAGTATGGTATGGTTCTCCCATGGGCAGCCCAATCATGAGCGAAGGCACCAGCCCTGATGGGGGTTGGAGGAAAGTTCATGTGGGGACATGCTGAGGTCTCAGGGGGAGCATTAAGGGGACTGTATCAACATATCTTCCTAGGAAGGCAGGGATGTGGTCCACTTTCCTTTCACACCCTGACACAGGGATCATAACCTTTCGTTCATGCAGACACTGACCTTTGGCTCCCTGCTACAGTGCAATTGAGATCCATACAAATTTCCTTCTGGCAGCTACCACCGAAATGGCCTGAGTGCAGCACCACAAAACATGCTGGAAATTCTGTCTCCAAGCGTACCTGTGCCATCCCTCAGCAGGCAAAGTCTGTCGCACCTGCAACAGTGGACAGGGAGAGCAGTACATGACCCCTAATTCACTTCCATTCCTGGCCACGGATGCTGACCCTTCAGGGATTAGCACCACATTCATGTTTTCTTTGTCCCAGGAGGTGTTTGGTGGGTCATGCTCCCCACTAGGGACTGCCCACACCAAGGGCTAAACCTCCAGTGATCTTGCAGCTCCCCAGGGTTCCATGAGTACACTGTAGTTGCCAAAATCAGAGCGGGTTCTGGTTATGTTTGTGGGGGACCTGGTGATGTGGAGACACAAGGGTAGGTTTCCCAGGTAGAACAGTTGCACAAAATGAGTGCACAACCACAGTGGTCGGCTGTGTCCAATCAGGTAGGCTGAAGCACTGGAGTAAATTTCCCTGAAGAGGTGGGCACTGTCTGCCAACAAGAAAGGGGAATGCAGGGAGCTGAGATTGCCCCACGGCACTCCAACCTTGGTGACAGAGGGAGACTCTCAAAAAATAATAATAATAAATAAACATTTAAAAAGCAGGGGATGAGGGTGGGGCGGGGGGGCCGGAGAGGCAGGCGTCAGTGTTTGCTAAAGAAACCAAGGCCCAGCAGAGAGTTAAATGTTTTGCCCAAGGTCAGGCAAAGAGTTGGCAGGAGGTCTAGAGAATACAGGTTTCCTCATCTAAACTCCAGCTTTTCCGCCCAAGCAGGGCATGCCCTGGGGCCAACCCCTCCAGGAAGCCTGGGTACTCTCCTTCCCTGCATTTCCCCAGGGGCTGCTGCCTCAAGGTGACTCAGAAGGAAGCTGTTGTCTCTAGTTCCTCCTCACCAATCCAGCTGATCTTAGGATCAGGAAAAATATAAGCTAATTGTCTGGTGATTAATTAACTTCAGCCAACTAATGATCTCAACTTGCCGCGGATACCCAGCCAGCAGAAATGCAGTTAACTGCCCGAGGGATGCCCGGAAGACCGGCCGAGCCAACTTCCGGCCGCAGAGGCTGCCGGGCAGGGGTTATGGCGGCCGCCAGAGTGAGCCTGGGCGGTGTCCGGGGCCACTTGGGGCACTGCGGATGGACAGCGTTGGTAGTCAATACCAGGGACCTAAGTTCGGGCAGGGCGCGGCCCCTCGGCACCCCAAACCCCTGCCGCCGAGCCTGTGCCAGGCCATGCTCAAAACATCAGGAAAAGCGTGTCAGTCCTCCTTGTGGGAGGAGAAGAGGCCTAGCGGCCGAGCCCGGGCGCCTCCGGTCCCCAACTGCTCATTGGCCTGTGTCTGTCGCCCCCCGGTGGCCGCGTGAGGGACTGGAGCCCGGCTTTCTTCTCCCGTTGGCCTCTTTCCTCTTCCTGGCTTTGCGTGTCCCGACCACTAAAAGCCCCAAACATGACGAAGTAAAATGAGCACCGTCAAAAACCGCATCTGAGGACAGTGCTGGATTCGCTAGAGCGCATGGTTAAATTTTCAGACGTTTTGCAAGCTGGGTGTTAAATACACTTTTTGACGTCTTTGTTAAAAAATAAATTTTAGGCCGGGCGCGGTGGCTCAAGCCTGTAATCCCAGCACTTTGGGAGGCCGAGGCAGGTGGATCACGAGGTCAGGAGATCGAGACTATCCTGGCTAACATGGTGAAACCCCGTCTCTACTAAAAATACAAAAAAAAAACTAGCCGGGCGTGGTGGCGGGCGCCTGTAGTCTCAGCTACTTGGGAGGCTGAGGCCGGAGAATGGCGTGAACCCGGGAGGCGGAGCTTGCAGTGAGCCGAGATCACGCCACTGCACTCCAGCCTGGGAGACACAGCGAGACTCCGTCTCAAAAAATAAATAAATAAATAAATAAATAAATAAATAAATAAATAAATTTTATAAGCCTACAATTAAATACATTATATTTTAAAAAAAAAAGGTTGAGGCCGGCACGGTGGCTCACGCCTGCAATCCTAGCACTTTGGGAAGCTGAGGCTGGTGGATCACCTGAGGTCAAGAGTTCAAGACCAATCTGGGCAACATGGTGAAACCCCGTCTCTACTAAAAAAATGCAAAAAAATTAGCTGGGCATGGTGGCGGGCGCCTGTAATCCCAGCTACTCGGGAGGCTGAGGCAGGAGAATGGCGTGAACCGGGAGGCAGAGCCTGCAATGAGCCAAGATCATGCCACTGCACTCCAGCCTGGGCAACAGAGCAAGACTCCATCTCAACAAAAAACAAAAAACAAAAAACGAACATACTATAACTTAAAGAAACAAAACAAAACAAAACAAACAAAAAAAACCACCAGGCGTGGTGACTCATGCCTGTAATCCCAGCACTTTTGGAGGCCGAGGCGGTGGATCGCCTGGGGTCAGGAGTTCAAGACCAGCCTGAACAACACGGTGAAACCCTGTCTCTACTAAAAATACAAAAATTAGCCAGGCATGGTGGCGGGCCCCTGTAGTCCCAGCTACTTGGGAGGCTGAGGCAGGAGAATGATGTAAACCCAGGAGGCAGAACTTGCAGTGAGCTGAGATCCGGCCACTGCACTCCAACCTGGGCGACAGAGTGAGACTCCGTCTCAAAAAAAAAAAAAAAAAAAAAAGAATGGACTTGAATATTAATAACTAAGGGCCGCTGGCCAGGTGCAGTGGCTCATGCCTGTAATCTCACTTTGAGAGGCCAATGCAGGCAGATTACATGAAGTTAGGAGTTTGAGACCAGCCTGGGAAATATGGTGAAACCCTGGCTCTACTAAAATTACAAAAATTAGCTAGGTGTAGTGGTGGGCACCTGTAATCCCAGGTACTCAGGAGGCTGAGGCAGGAGAATTGTTTGACCCTGGGAGACAGAGGATGGAGTGAGCCAAGATCACACCACTGCACTCCAGCCTGAGTGAGAGAGCAAGACTGTGTCTCCAAAATTAATAATAATAATAATAATAATAATTAAGGGCATTTTTAGAAGTTGGATTATCTTCAATATTTAGTCATTAATTTTCTCTTAAAAATTTGGGAAACATTTTGCCTATTCCTCAAAAAATTAAATGAAGAATTCCCATTTGATCCAGCAATTCCACTTCTGGGTATATTCACAAAAGAATTGAAAGCAGTGTCTAAAACAGATATCTGTACACCCAAGTTCAAGCATCATTATTCACAAAAGCCAAAAGGTGGAAACAGGCTGGGCACGGTGGCTCACGCCTATAATCCCAGCACTTTGGGAGGCTGAGGCGGGTGGATCACCTGAGGTCGGGAGTTCGAGACCAGCCTGGCCAATATGGCGAAACTCTGTCTCTACTAAAAATACAAAAATTAGCTGGCCGTGGTGGCATGTGCCTGCAATCCCAGCTACTAGAGGGGCTGAGACAGGAGGAACGCTTGAACCTGGGAGGCAGAGGTTGCAGTGAGCCGAGATTGTGCCACTGCACTCCAGCCTGGGCAACAGAGTGAGATTCTGTCTCAAAAACAAACAAACAAACAAACAAAAAACCATAAAAATCTTTCTGGATTTTAACGCCCTCTTCATTTGTTGGGTGGTTGCTGTGAGGAAGGGGCCTGTTCTCAGCCTTGGGTCCGTGGGCTCCAGGCACAGGGACATGGAGGCGAGTCTGGGTTCCTGATTCTCTAATCGCCGGCGTGGCTGTGCCTTGTTCCTCAAGAGCCCAGCTTTCCCTGTCGTCCTCTTGACTTTTGTCACTTGCTTGAATTTTTTTTTTTTTTTGAGAGGAGTCTCGCTGTGTGGCCCAGGCTGGAGTGCAGTGGCCCGATCTCGGCTCACTGCAGGCTCCACCTCCCGGGTTCACGCCATTCTCCCGCCTCAGCCTCCGAGTAGCTGGGACTACAGGCGCCCGCCACCACGCCCGGCTAGGTTTTTTTTTTTTTTTTGTATTTTTAGTAGAGACGGGGTTTCACCGTGTTAGCCAGGATGGTCTCGATCTCCTGACCTCGTGATCCACCCACCTCGGCCTCCCAAAGTGCTGGGATTACAGGCTTGAGCCACCGTGCCCGGCCAACTTGCTTGAATTTAAGGCGGAGCCACCCTTAGAAGAATGGGCTTAAAAGGAGGGTTAGGGAGCAGACACCAAGGAACACAGAGAAAGGTGCCAAGAGGAAGTAGTTACCTGAGAGGCTCTAAGACTGCCTCTGAGAGCCCACCAGTGACCCGACCATCGGGTGCTGGAGAAATGTGGTCACCCAGACACTTTGAAACACTTTCTGTGGTTTATAATAATAATAATTATTATTATTAATTTTTTTTTTTGAGACGTGGTCTCACTGTCTCCCAGGCTGGAGTGCAGTGGTGTAATCTTGTGTCCCTACCATCTCCGCCTCCCGGGTTCAAGTGATTCTCCTGCCTCAGTCTCCTGAGTAGCTAGGATCACAGGCGCCCACCACCATGTCCGGCTAATTTTGTATTTTAGTAGAGATGGGGTATTTTGTCTTTCACCATGTTGGCCAGGCTGGTCTCGAACTCCTGACCTCAGGTGATCCGTCTGCCTTGGCCTCCCAAAGTGTTGGGATTACAGGTGTGAGCCACTGCACCTGGCCCATCGCGGTTTATAATTAGAGATTATCTGCTAAATGATGTCCTGTCCTCTCCCTCACACTGTGAGGTGAGGTCTGTTTGAGTCACGTCTGTATTCCCCAAACCTGGGACGGTATTGGGCTCAAATCCGTTCAGAAATGATTGACTGAATGAATGAATAAATGAATGAATACGTTTGGAGTCTCCTCTTCCCACTCCGCCCTCCCTCGTTCCCTCGTTCCCTCCAGCCCCCCAGGGACTGCCCAGCCCGCCTCCCACCCCCGACCCGGGAACTCCAGGGACTAGAGCGGGAGGGGCGGGGAGGGTGGGAGGGGCGGGGAGGGTGGGAGGGGGCGGTGGAGGCGGAGAGGTGGGAGGGCAGGGCTAGGGAGGGCTGCTCAGGGAGCCAGAGCCGCGACCAGGAGGCTGGGAGAGCCCCGCCCGCGCCCCGGACGTCTGCGCCGCGCCCCGCGCCCACCAGAGGGCAGCACCACGACGCGCGCGGACAAGGCTGAGGCGGGAACGCCCTCACCCCCTAGCCCCGCCCGGAGCCGCCCGGGCCCCGCCCCGCCCACGAGTACACCCCCGGCGCCGGCGGGGAAACTGAGGCCCGGCGCCCCCGACCCCGCGGCCCGGCCCCACTCTGGCTCTGACGTCAGCTCCGTGCCCCAAATAACTTCCTCCCCGAGTCTCTTACGCCGCGGCGCCGCGCCCACAGCCAGGCGGCAACACCGAGACTGTCACCACGGCCCGGCCTTCCCGGAGCCGCTTCCGCCCCGCCTGGTGCCGGGAAGCACCCGTCCCACCCGAGGGACGGCAGCCGGAGCCAGTGTCGGCCACCTGGGCCGGGCTGACGCGCGCCTGGGGGACTTCTGGGGCCTGGTGTCCCGGGAGGAGGGTCGCTGGGGCCAACCCCGGACCCCGCCCCATGTCCCATCGCCTCCCCTGCCCTTGGCCCCACAAACACCCCTGTCCCTGACTTTCCCACCAGCGCTGCCTAGCCCCACTGTGTTCCGTCGGCGCTCAATAAAATACTGAATGAGGCCGGGCGCGGTGGCTCATCCCTGTAATCCCAGCACTTTGGAAGGCTGAGGACCGATCACGATGTCAGGAGATCGCGACCAGCCTGGCCAACATGGTGAAACCCCGTCTCTACTAAAATACAAAAAATTAGCCGGGCATGTTGGCGGGTGACTTTAGTCCCAGCTACTCTGGAAGCTGAGGCAGGAGAATGGCTTGAACCCGGGAGGCGGAGCTTGCAGTGAACCGAGATTGCGCTCCAGCCTGGGCGACAGAGCAAGACTCCGCCTCAAAAAATTAAAAAAATAAATAAAATAATAATAATGAATGAAGCTGGACGGACTTCGCGTGCACCGCGGTCAGCTTGGGGTGTGCTGGGTGTTCAGGGTCCAGGAACCAAGGCCAACGGCACCCCGCGCCGCGCTGACTTGAGGGGTCTGCCCGGGGGTCTCAGGGTTCAGGGCCAGGTCACAGAGGAGTCGGCTCTGGGCGCTTCCTTCCTGAGGAGAGGAGCTGGACAGGCCGGGCCATCGGGTTGGGCAGCATAGCCGGGCCTGTGCTCATCTCCAGCATAAAACTCCATTTCATGGAGCCTGCACCTCGCTCCTGCTTCAACGCTTCTGCCACCGCCGACCCCAGCCCTGTGCCCCAGCCAGGCCTGAGGACATGAGGCGTCCCGCTGCGGTGCCGCTCCTGCTGCTGCTGTGTTTTGGTGAGTGACAAAGGTGCAGGGTCGGGGAGCTGCAGTCGCCCAACAGGCCCCGCTGCACTGCCTGAGGCTTCAGCTCAGCCCCCTACTCCCTGGGACAGGCCAGGGCTGTGGGACAGGCCATCCCTCCTGCCCCTGAGCAGGTGGGAAGGCTCTAGATGTGTCAACTGGGGAGCCCAAAGTGGGGAGGGCAGGGTGGGAGGTGTGCACACAGGCCGCAGAGGACCCCACTGCCATAACTGGGCAAGGCCTCCTCCCATGCCTCTCCGTGGGCTCTGGTGTGCCAGTTCTGGCCAGGCTCCCTGCTTCCTGCCACTTCATTCTCTCCAGCCTCTCCCCCCATTCTCTAGGTGAGGACAGAAGCCTCGTATGTGCAGGATGTGAACTCAGGCTCCAAGTGCCTGGACCATCATTCTTGGGGTGGGAGGGTGGCCGAGCCAGGGCTGCTGCCTGTGCCTGGAAGCCCCAGCAGGCTGGCTGCGGGCTCAATAGAGAGCTGGGGGCAGGGGGTGCAGGTGGCAGAGGGCCCTATCCCCTGCTGACAGAGGAACTGGCAATGCGCCACTGTGCCGTCTCCCAGTCCTGGGTCAGGGATAGCAGGTGCCAACCAGGGGCCCCCATCTGCCAGGTCCTCCCTGCAGGTCAGGACACTCTCTGTCAGGGAAACCCTCTCACATTCCTGGGCTAGCCTGGCCAGCCCGGCAGCCACCACACTTCCCTGTCCTCAAGTCACCTCCCGGGGCTGGGTCGGGTCATCCCAGGCTGCAGCTTAGCCAGGACTCCTGGCTTCCTAGTTCTCCCGGGCAGGAGGGCACCAGAGTGGCCCCTCTGGCCCAGCCTCCCCCACCCCATCCCCCCCAGCCTCCCAGCACAAGGATGATGGTGCCTTCTGAGCGAGCCATCTGCACAGAAGGTGGAAGGCAGTGACTGCCCCTGAGCGGGGTGAGGAACCAAGGTCATTGCCAAAACTCTTGGGCAATGAGTTTAGCAGTTGGTTCACCAACAGCTATGACCAGAGGCTGGACTCCTGGATGCGTCCTCACCCCCAGCCCCAGGGTGGCACCCCCACCAGGTCTTTGGCTGGCACCCACTAGAGTCCTAGGCTTCACCATCCCCACCAGCTACCAGCGAATCACAGGCCCAGGCCCCAAACAATGCTCCCGACATCCCCGGCACCCCTGTCTGTTGCTTCCAGCCCCCACAAGGCGCCCACCCTGGAGGGCTCAGCTCTCCACATCACCCATTTCCGATCAGCCCCCACAGCCACACTTGTGTCTCTCCACACATTTCCTGAGCTCAGGTCCCCCAGACGCAGCCTTTGCCTTCTTGGAGCTCCTGGGCTAAGATAAGACTTGATTCTGGCTCCAGGGTGTTGTAGGCAGAGCTCCCATCAGAAGGACAGAGAGCTAGAGAGAGAGTATGGGGCTTCCAAGATAGACAATGCAAGCAGCAAGGAAGGCTTCCTGGAGGAGGCAGCATTCAGTTGGGCCTTGATCTCTAGATCAAGACTAGGACTTGGCTGGGCGCCGTGGCTCACGCCTGTAATCCCAGCACTTTGGGAGGCCGAGGTCAGGAGATCGAGACCATGGTGAAACCCCGTCTCTACTAAAAAATACAAAAAATTAGCTGGGCGCGGTGGTGGGCACCTGTAGTCCCAGCTACTTGGGAGACTGAGGCAGGAGAATGGCATGAACCCGGGAGGCGGAGCTTTCAGTGAGCTGAGATTGTGCCACTGTACTCCAGCCTGGGTGACACAGTGAGACTTTGTCTCAAAAAAAAAAAAAAAAAAAAAAAGAAGACTAGGATTTACAGAGACTAGGGGAAGGGCATCCAGATTGTGGGGTGAGGGGAGCAAGCACTCACAGGCCAGAAGACTCTGCCTAAATGAGAAGTACAGGGTTACTTCAGGAAGGAAGGATCTGCACGGGGAGGAGGCATCGCTGGAGGGGGCAGTGCTCAGGCCGGGAGCATAGAGACACAGCTTCTGCAGACTCCCAGAGGGTGAGAAGGCCTGACAGTATGCGCTCTTCTGCAAGCAGGATCCTCAGGCTTGGAAGGAGCAAGGGGTCGGGGTTGGGGGGGGGTCAGGGAATAACCCTCCTGGGGGTGTTTGCATTTTAAAAGGGCACCTAATTAGCACAAATTAATGAGCAGAGCATCCAGGGCAGACTCTCCATTTCCCGTTGCTCCTGACCCCGCATCTGCAGGGGACCCCTTTGCCTGCCCTGCACCTTCTCTACCTCCTCCTCCTGCCCATCCACAGCTGCCCCCTCGCAGCTTGCTGCCTTATTGTCCAGCACCCCCCAGGGGTGTCTCTGCCCACCAATGGTGTTGGGGAAGGTGCCCCCCAGACTGTGAGCCAGACAGGAAGGAAGAGGATGCCGTAAAAACCCTCGGGGTGCTTGAGCACTCCATGGCCACTTCCTGTCCCCACAGCCCCTTGACTTCAGGGAACTGGTTATCTTTTCCAGGCGGAGCGAAGACATGGTCCACAGCAGCCAGGCTGGGTCCCAGAAGGCACTGGAGGTTAAGGGGAAGCTGAGGGCCGAGATGTGGGGAGGTGCCTGTTCTAACCCCCCGCCCAGCTACGGGCAAATCTGCCCCCACAGAAGCAGACGCACGGAGTGCAGGGGTGGTGAGAGGACTCAAGGCCAGGCAGTTCCAGGCTTTGCTACCCCTGGGGCTGTACACTGTGGTCCTGACTGGGGTCTCCAAGCTGGGGTAGAGGCTCCAGTGTTTGGTTAAAGGCCCAGCAAGAGGTCCTTTGTGTCCTCGGTGTGGGAGGCAATGTCCCATCCTTGGTTCCCCTGAACGATCCCATACCTTACTTCTCTTCCTGGCCCCTCACCGTATCCGCCCCAAAGTCCCCCTTGCACAGTCCAGCAGGGGGTCCTGGGTCTCGCCTGCAGAGCCTGCTGCATGCCTGGGAGAGGGGTCAGCTCTTGGGACTCTGGAATCTTGACAAGGCTGATCTCTGGTGGCCAATGCAGACCACTGTACCTTCTCTACCCCCCTGAGGCCAGGGAGAAGCCTGTGGGGCTCAGGCCTCAGCCTCAGGACCAAAGTCAGACTTGGGGAAGAAGACCTGCCCATTCTGGAGCAGACTGTGAGAGAGCCTGGGCAGCTCAAATGCAGAGACAGTTCCTGGGCCTCTTCTGCTCCAAGCTGTTCCAGGAGAAAAGGCCAACCCCACAGTGTCAGGGCTGAAGGCTGGACCCTCCCCAGAAACTTCCAGACAAGGATGGGTGGGGAGTGTGGAGAGAGAGAACCCTTGCCAGGATGAGAAGGGGACATCTAGCCTGGGGATCCCTTCACTGGCACCTCCTGACCGGCTCCCCATGTGGCAAGGAGCATCCACCCTTGCAGATAAGCTCTGGCCCATGGGCCTGGGCCTGAGCATATGGCAGAGCCAGCCCTGGGGGGAAACTGCAGGCCCTTGGGCTCTCCTGTGAGGTCCCTCTGTGGACTGTCCTTCTGGAGTCCTCCGGAGCAGGGGAGGGTCAGTGGAGAGGGGCTGCATGGTTGGGGAGGGTAGGCCAGGCTGCACCTGGCCTGGCTGATCACCCTCTCCTCACTTCCAGGGTCTCAGGTGGCCAAGGCAGCAACAGGTAAGCACCCAAGGCCCTGGGGTGGGAGGGACAGGAGCCGGCTGGACTGAAACAGGGACACTCACACCGAGAGGGAATTTGGAACGCAAAGGGCACTGGAGAATTCCAGAGGAGGGGAAAGTGGGGGCTGCGTGGAACTGGAGCCCAGAAAGGAGAGGAGGAGGAAGGTCCACATGGGAGCAGGATGGCCAGCACAGAGCATTGAGGCGCAGCGCAGGACAAGGGTGGCGGGGTCTGAGGATCACCCTGAAAAGTGACCGGCCCCCTCTGGGTGGCTCCCTTGCAGAGGGCATGACACCCGTTCCATCCTTCCAGGTGCCTGTTTGGGTCAGGCCCTAGGACAAGACCCTTCCCGGGTTATCTCAGTGTCTCTGTGGCCCCCACGAGGCAGCTGTTAGGTTGCCCTTCCCCGCATGGAGAGCCAGACTCAGGGGGCAACTAGGGAGGGTCTGCCTGTATCCCAGGCTGCCCAGAAGCTCAGGCCTCGCACTTCCCCAAGGTCTTCGGGCAGGTCAGGGGCAGGAGGGCCGAGGACTGGAGTGTGAGGCTGAGGGCTGAGCCTCGGCCATGGAACCAGCCCCAGTGAGCGCCCCCACCCACACCCCATGCTCCCCCAGCCTGTGGGCACACCAGGATGCTGAACCGAATGGTGGGCGGGCAGGACGCGCAGGAGGGCGAGTGGCCCTGGCAAGTCAGCATCCAGCGCAACGGAAGCCACTTCTGCGGGGGCAGCCTCATCGCGGAGCGGTGGGTCCTGACGGCCGCGCACTGCTTCCCCAAGTGAGTCCGCCCGCCCCTGCCCCCGCCCGCAGCGCTGACAGCGCCCCGCGCGCGGCCGGTTCAGCACCGCGGACAGCGCCCGCCGCGCCAAGTCCTGCGGGTGACCTCCCTGGGGGCTCCTGGTCCAGCCCCGCCTCCTTTCCAGCCAGATGCTTCCCTTAGGTCCAACCCCAGGGCTAACTTCCAACTGCAACCGCTGCTCCCGCCCGCGGGAGGCGCCTCGCACGGCCTCCAACCCCCTCCATCCCCTCCACCCACTCCCTGTGGGTCCCTGCGGAAGCCGCCGGCAGGTTCTGCACACCGGCCTGTCCTGTCCTTTCCCCATCCCGCATACACCTCAGCTCCACGACACTCTTCCCAGGAGGAACTCTGCTCACAAAGCCCAAGGACCAGACAGAATGGCCCTTCCTCCCCTCACCCACATGAGCCACCCCAGAAAGCCCTGAGCAGAGGCCAGGCCACCCAGCCCTCTGCCGTGTATGAACCACCTGGCCCCACACCTTCTGTGTGTCTCAAGTTCCTCACCTCACACCTCACCACCACAGCTCTAATTATTTTAAACCCCACATCTTTTTCTTTTTTCTTTTTTCTTCTTGATCTTTAAAAGAGTATCATGACAAAAAACCCACATCTTAAATTCAGATACTCATGGCCAGGCACGGTGGCTCATGCCCATAATCCCAGCACTTTGGGAGGCCAAGGCAGGCAGATTAGTTGAACCCAGGAGTTCAAGACCAGCCTGGGCAACATAGCAAGACCCTATCTGTACTACTTAAAAAAAAAAAAATACCCAGGTGCAGTGGTGCCTGTGGTCCCAAGTACTCAGGAAGCTGAGGTGGGAGGATGGCTTGAACCCAGGGGTTGGAGGCTGCAATGAGCGACAATTGTGTCACTGCTCTGCAGCCTGGGTGACAGAATGAGAACTCTGTCTCTAAGGGGAAAAAAAAAATCAGAAACTTGGGCTGAGAGAGGGCAGGTCACCTGCCAGAGGCCCACAGGTGGTGCTGGCCCTGCTGCACCTGGAGGGTAGTTCTCTCCCAGCCAGCCTTTCGGGTAGGCACTGTGGCTGTCCCCATAGCACAGATGCGAAAGCTGCGTCACAGAGAACTTGTTAGGTGACTTCCCCAAGGTCACACAGCGGCCAGGGGTGGAGGTGGAAATCTGAGGAGGGCGGTCTGGCTTCAATGTAAACATGCATCACTGCTACACCTGGCTGTCCTAGAGATGGCTCTCAAAGACAGCATGCAGAGAGAGGTGTGGGGCACGATGGTGGCCAGAGAAGGAGCCCCAGCCCCTCCTGGGCCTGTCCCCACATGAGGGGCAGCCTCACACGGCCTCTCTGCTTCTCCCGCCAGCACCTCTGAGATGTCCCTGTACCAGGTCCTGCTGGGGGCAAGGCAGCTAGTGCAGCCAGGGCCGCACGCTGTGTATGCCCGGGTGAGGCGGGTGGAGAGCAACCCCCTGTACGAGGGCATGGCCTCCAGTGCCGACGTGGCCCTCGTGGAGCTGGAGGAACCAGTGTCCTTCACCAATTACATCCTCCCCGTGCGCCTGCCCGACCCCTCGGTGATCTTTGAGACGGGCATGAACTGCTGGGTCACTGGCTGGGGCAGCTCCAGTGAACAAGGTAAGGAAACACGGCTAGGAAATAATGAGGGATGTGCCTCAAGAAGGCCCAGGGCGGCTTGGGGGCCACTCTGAACCCACAGTCTTCCTGTTGCTGTATTAATACACACACCCGGTCTCTGTTCACATAGGTGGGGCTGAGGGGAGCAGCAGCAGACCCAGAAGGAAGAGGGGGTGAAGGGAGACGGGGACAGAAAGGGCCCAGCCTGCTGCCTGGAAGGAGGGAGGATGTCTGCCCCACAGTGCCCTAGGCCAGAGATAGTCTAAACATGAGGAAAGGGCAGGCAGGAAGGAGTGGTGGTTCCCGAGGCCGTGGGTTCTTGATGAGGAAGTCTGTTGAGCCCCGGGCCGTTCTGACCCTCCCCAGACCGCCTGCCCAACCCGCGGATCCTGCAGAAACTCGCTGTGCCCATCATTGACACGCCCAAGTGCAACCTGCTCTACAGCAAAGACGCCGAATTTGGCTATCAACCTAAAACCATCAAGAATGACATGCTGTGCGCCGGCTTTGAGGAGGGCAAGAAGGACGCCTGAAAGGTGGGAGCAATGTGGTGTCCACGGGGACTCAGTCCCCGCCTCCGGGCCCAGGGCAGGGTGGGATCATGCCCTGCTCCATGGGCTGTGCATTCCACCAGCTGAGCAGCTTGCTTCGAAAAAGCAGATTCCGGGCTGGGCGCGGTGGCTCATGCCTGTAATCCCAGCACTTTGGGAGGCTGCAGCAGGCGGATCACGAGGTCAGGAGATCAAGACCATCCTGGCTAACACGGTGAAACCGTCTCTACTAAAAATACAAAAAATTAGCCAGGCGTGGTGGTGGGTGCCTGTACTCCCAGCTACTTGGGAGGCTGAGGCAGGAGAATGGCGTGAACCCGGGAGGCGGAGCTTGCAGTGAGCCGAGATCACGCCACTGCACTCCAGCCTGGGAGACACAGCGAGACTCCGTCTCAAAAAATAAATAAATAAATAAATAAATAAATAAATAAATAAATAAATAAATAAATTTTATAAGCCTACAATTAAATACATTATATTTAAAAAAAAAAAAGGTAGAGGCCGGCGCGGTGGCTCACGCCTGCAATCCTAGCACTTTGGGAAGCTGAGGCTGGTGGATCACCTGAGGTCAGGAGTTCAAGACCAATCTGGGCAACACGGTGAAACCCCGTCTCTACTAAAAAAATGCAAAAAAATTAGCTGGGCATGGTGGCGGGCGCCTGTAGTCCCAGCTACTCGGGAGGCTGAGGCAGGAGAATGGCGTGAACCGGGAGGCAGAGCCTGCAATGAGCCAAGATCATGCCACTGCACTCCAGCCTGGGCAACAGAGCAAGACTCCATCTCAACAAAAAACAAAAAACAAAAAACGAACATACTATAACTTAAAGAAACAAAACAAAACAAAACAAACAAAAAAAACCACCAGGCGTGGTGACTCATGCCTGTAATCCCAGCACTTTTGGAGGCCGAGGCGGTGGATCGCCTGGGGTCAGGAGTTCAAGACCAGCCTGAACAACACGGTGAAACCCTGTCTCTACTAAAAATACAAAAATTAGCCAGGCATGGTGGCGGGCCCCTGTAGTCCCAGCTACTTGGGAGGCTGAGGCAGGAGAATGATGTAAACCCAGGAGGCAGAACTTGCAGTGAGCTGAGATCCGGCCACTGCACTCCAACCTGGGCGACAGAGTGAGACTCCGTCTCAAAAAAAAAAAAAAAAAAAAAGAATGGACTTGAATATTAATAACTAAGGGCCGCTGGCCAGGTGCAGTGGCTCATGCCTGTAATCTCACTTTGAGAGGCCAATGCAGGCAGATTACATGAAGTTAGGAGTTTGAGACCAGCCTGGGAAATATGGTGAAACCCTGGCTCTACTAAAATTACAAAAATTAGCTAGGTGTAGTGGTGGGCACCTGTAATCCCAGGTACTCAGGAGGCTGAGGCAGGAGAATTGTTTGACCCTGGGAGACAGAGGATGGAGTGAGCCAAGATCACACCACTGCACTCCAGCCTGAGTGAGAGAGCAAGACTGTGTCTCCAAAATTAATAATAATAATAATAATAATAATTAAGGGCATTTTTAGAAGTTGGATTATCTTCAATATTTAGTCATTAATTTTCTCTTAAAAATTTGGGAAACATTTTGCCTATTCCTCAAAAAATTAAATGGAGAATTCCCATTTGATCCAGCAATTCCACTTCTGGGTATATTCACAAAAGAATTGAAAGCAGTGTCTAAAACAGATATCTGTACACCCAAGTTCAAGCATCATTATTCACAAAAGCCAAAAGGTGGAAACAGGCTGGGCACGGTGGCTCACGCCTATAATCCCAGCACTTTGGGAGGCTGAGGCGGGTGGATCACCTGAGGTCGGGAGTTCGAGACCAGCCTGGCCAATATGGCGAAACTCTGTCTCTACTAAAAATACAAAAATTAGCTGGCCGTGGTGGCATGTGCCTGCAATCCCAGCTACTAGAGGGGCTGAGACAGGAGGAACGCTTGAACCTGGGAGGCAGAGGTTGCAGTGAGCCGAGATTGTGCCACTGCACTCCAGCCTGGGCAACAGAGTGAGATTCTGTCTCAAAAACAAACAAACAAACAAACAAAAAACCATAAAAATCTTTCTGGATTTTAACGCCCTCTTCATTTGTTGGGTGGTTGCTGTGAGGAAGGGGCCTGTTCTCAGCCTTGGGTCCGTGGGCTCCAGGCACAGGGACATGGAGGCGAGTCTGGGTTCCTGATTCTCTAATCGCCGGCGTGGCTGTGCCTTGTTCCTCAAGAGCCCAGCTTTCCCTGTCGTCCTCTTGACTTTTGTCACTTGCTTGAATTTTTTTTTTTTTTTTGAGAGGAGTCTCGCTGTGTGGCCCAGGCTGGAGTGCAGTGGCCCGATCTCGGCTCACTGCAGGCTCCACCTCCCGGGTTCACGCCATTCTCCCGCCTCAGCCTCCGAGTAGCTGGGACTACAGGCGCCCGCCACCACGCCCGGCTAGGTTTTTTTTTTTTTTTTTGTATTTTTAGTAGAGACGGGGTTTCACCGTGTTAGCCAGGATGGTCTCGATCTCCTGACCTCGTGATCCACCCACCTCGGCCTCCCAAAGTGCTGGGATTACAGGCTTGAGCCACCGTGCCCGGCCAACTTGCTTGAATTTAAGGCGGAGCCACCCTTAGAAGAATGGGCTTAAAAGGAGGGTTAGGGAGCAGACACCAAGGAACACAGAGAAAGGTGCCAAGAGGAAGTAGTTACCTGAGAGGCTCTAAGACTGCCTCTGAGAGCCCACCAGTGACCCGACCATCGGGTGCTGGAGAAATGTGGTCACCCAGACACTTTGAAACACTTTCTGTGGTTTATAATAATAATAATTATTATTATTAATTTTTTTTTTTTGAGACGTGGTCTCACTGTCTCCCAGGCTGGAGTGCAGTGGTGTAATCTTGTGTCCCTACCATCTCCGCCTCCCGGGTTCAAGTGATTCTCCTGCCTCAGTCTCCTGAGTAGCTAGGATCACAGGCGCCCACCACCATGTCCGGCTAATTTTGTATTTTAGTAGAGATGGGGTATTTTGTCTTTCACCATGTTGGCCAGGCTGGTCTCGAACTCCTGACCTCAGGTGATCCGTCTGCCTTGGCCTCCCAAAGTGTTGGGATTACAGGTGTGAGCCACTGCACCTGGCCCATCGCGGTTTATAATTAGAGATTATCTGCTAAATGATGTCCTGTCCTCTCCCTCACACTGTGAGGTGAGGTCTGTTTGAGTCACGTCTGTATTCCCCAAACCTGGGACGGTATTGGGCTCAAATCCGTTCAGAAATGATTGACTGAATGAATGAATAAATGAATGAATACGTTTGGAGTCTCCTCTTCCCACTCCGCCCTCCCTCGTTCCCTCGTTCCCTCCAGCCCCCCAGGGACTGCCCAGCCCGCCTCCCACCCCCGACCCGGGAACTCCAGGGACTAGAGCGGGAGGGGCGGGGAGGGTGGGAGGGGGCGGTGGAGGCGGAGAGGTGGGAGGGCAGGGCTAGGGAGGGCTGCTCAGGGAGCCGGAGCCGCGACCAGGAGGCTGGGAGAGCCCCGCCCGCGCCGCGGACGTCTGCGCCGCGCCCCGCGCCCACCAGAGGGCAGCACCACGACGCGCGCGGACAAGGCTGAGGCGGGAACGCCCTCACCCCCTAGCCCCGCCCGGAGCCGCCCGGGCCCCGCCCCGCCCACGAGTACACCCCCGGCGCCGGCGGGGAAACTGAGGCCCGGCGCCCCCGACCCCGCGGCCCGGCCCCACTCTGGCTCTGACGTCAGCTCCGTGCCCCAAATAACTTCCTCCCCGAGTCTCTTACGCCGCGGCGCCGCGCCCACAGCCAGGCGGCAACACCGAGACTGTCACCACGGCCCGGCCTTCCCGGAGCCGCTTCCGCCCCGCCTGGTGCCGGGAAGCACCCGTCCCACCCGAGGGACGGCAGCCGGAGCCAGTGTCGGCCACCTGGGCCGGGCTGACGCGCGCCTGGGGGACTTCTGGGGCCTGGTGTCCCGGGAGGAGGGTCGCTGGGGCCAACCCCGGACCCCGCCCCATGTCCCATCGCCTCCCCTGCCCTTGGCCCCACAAACACCCCTGTCCCTGACTTTCCCACCAGCGCTGCCTAGCCCCACTGTGTTCCGTCGGCGCTCAATAAAATACTGAATGAGGCCGGGCGCGGTGGCTCATCCCTGTAATCCCAGCACTTTGGAAGGCTGAGGACCGATCACGATGTCAGGAGATCGCGACCAGCCTGGCCAACATGGTGAAACCCCGTCTCTACTAAAATACAAAAAATTAGCCGGGCATGTTGGCGGGTGACTTTAGTCCCAGCTACTCTGGAAGCTGAGGCAGGAGAATGGCTTGAACCCGGGAGGCGGAGCTTGCAGTGAACCGAGATTGCGCTCCAGCCTGGGCGACAGAGCAAGACTCCGCCTCAAAAAATTAAAAAAATAAATAAAATAATAATAATGAATGAAGCTGGACGGACTTCGCGTGCACCGCGGTCAGCTTGGGGTGTGCTGGGTGTTCAGGGTCCAGGAACCAAGGCCAACGGCACCCCGCGCCGCGCTGACTTGAGGGGTCTGCCCGGGGGTCTCAGGGTTCAGGGCCAGGTCACAGAGGAGTCGGCTCTGGGCGCTTCCTTCCTGAGGAGAGGAGCTGGACAGGCCGGGCCATCGGGTTGGGCAGCATAGCCGGGCCTGTGCTCATCTCCAGCATAAAACTCCATTTCATGGAGCCTGCACCTCGCTCCTGCTTCAACGCTTCTGCCACCGCCGACCCCAGCCCTGTGCCCCAGCCAGGCCTGAGGACATGAGGCGTCCCGCTGCGGTGCCGCTCCTGCTGCTGCTGTGTTTTGGTGAGTGACAAAGGTGCAGGGTCGGGGAGCTGCAGTCGCCCAACAGGCCCCGCTGCACTGCCTGAGGCTTCAGCTCAGCCCCCTACTCCCTGGGACAGGCCAGGGCTGTGGGACAGGCCATCCCTCCTGCCCCTGAGCAGGTGGGAAGGCTCTAGATGTGTCAACTGGGGAGCCCAAAGTGGGGAGGGCAGGGTGGGAGGTGTGCACACAGGCCGCAGAGGACCCCACTGCCATAACTGGGCAAGGCCTCCTCCCATGCCTCTCCGTGGGCTCTGGTGTGCCAGTTCTGGCCAGGCTCCCTGCTTCCTGCCACTTCATTCTCTCCAGCCTCTCCCCCCATTCTCTAGGTGAGGACAGAAGCCTCCTATGTGCAGGATGTGAACTCAGGCTCCAAGTGCCTGGACCATCATTCTTGGGGTGGGAGGGTGGCCGAGCCAGGGCTGCTGCCTGTGCCTGGAAGCCCCAGCAGGCTGGCTGCGGGCTCAATAGAGAGCTGGGGGCAGGGGGTGCAGGTGGCAGAGGGCCCTATCCCCTGCTGACAGAGGAACTGGCAATGCGCCACTGTGCCGTCTCCCAGTCCTGGGTCAGGGATAGCAGGTGCCAACCAGGGGCCCCCATCTGCCAGGTCCTCCCTGCAGGTCAGGACACTCTCTGTCAGGGAAACCCTCTCACATTCCTGGGCTAGCCTGGCCAGCCCGGCAGCCACCACACTTCCCTGTCCTCAAGTCACCTCCCGGGGCTGGGTCGGGTCATCCCAGGCTGCAGCTTAGCCAGGACTCCTGGCTTCCTAGTTCTCCCGGGCAGGAGGGCACCAGAGTGGCCCCTCTGGCCCGGCCTCCCCCACCCCATCCCCCCCAGCCTCCCAGCACAAGGATGATGGTGCCTTCTGAGCGAGCCATCTGCACAGAAGGTGGAAGGCAGTGACTGCCCCTGAGCGGGGTGAGGAACCAAGGTCATTGCCAAAACTCTTGGGCAATGAGTTTAGCAGTTGGTTCACCAACAGCTATGACCAGAGGCTGGACTCCTGGATGCGTCCTCACCCCCAGCCCCAGGGTGGCACCCCCACCAGGTCTTTGGCTGGCACCCACTAGAGTCCTAGGCTTCACCATCCCCACCAGCTACCAGCGAATCACAGGCCCAGGCCCCAAACAATGCTCCCGACATCCCCGGCACCCCTGTCTGTTGCTTCCAGCCCCCACAAGGCGCCCACCCTGGAGGGCTCAGCTCTCCACATCACCCATTTCCGATCAGCCCCCACAGCCACACTTGTGTCTCTCCACACATTTCCTGAGCTCAGGTCCCCCAGACGCAGCCTTTGCCTTCTTGGAGCTCCTGGGCTAAGATAAGACTTGATTCTGGCTCCAGGGTGTTGTAGGCAGAGCTCCCATCAGAAGGACAGAGAGCTAGAGAGAGAGTATGGGGCTTCCAAGATAGACAATGCAAGCAGCAAGGAAGGCTTCCTGGAGGAGGCAGCATTCAGTTGGGCCTTGATCTCTAGATCAAGACTAGGACTTGGCTGGGCGCCGTGGCTCACGCCTGTAATCCCAGCACTTTGGGAGGCCGAGGTCAGGAGATCGAGACCATGGTGAAACCCCGTCTCTACTAAAAAATACAAAAAATTAGCTGGGCGCGGTGGTGGGCACCTGTAGTCCCAGCTACTTGGGAGACTGAGGCAGGAGAATGGCATGAACCCGGGAGGCGGAGCTTTCAGTGAGCTGAGATTGTGCCACTGTACTCCAGCCTGGGTGACACAGTGAGACTTTGTCTCAAAAAAAAAAAAAAAAAAAAAAAGAAGACTAGGATTTACAGAGACTAGGGGAAGGGCATCCAGATTGTGGGGTGAGGGGAGCAAGCACTCACAGGCCAGAAGACTCTGCCTAAATGAGAAGTACAGGGTTACTTCAGGAAGGAAGGATCTGCACGGGGAGGAGGCATCGCTGGAGGGGGCAGTGCTCAGGCCGGGAGCATAGAGACACAGCTTCTGCAGACTCCCAGAGGGTGAGAAGGCCTGACAGTATGCGCTCTTCTGCAAGCAGGATCCTCAGGCTTGGAAGGAGCAAGGGGTCGGGGTTGGGGGGGGGTCAGGGAATAACCCTCCTGGGGGTGTTTGCATTTTAAAAGGGCACCTAATTAGCACAAATTAATGAGCAGAGCATCCAGGGCAGACTCTCCATTTCCCGTTGCTCCTGACCCCGCATCTGCAGGGGACCCCTTTGCCTGCCCTGCACCTTCTCTACCTCCTCCTCCTGCCCATCCACAGCTGCCCCCTCGCAGCTTGCTGCCTTATTGTCCAGCACCCCCCAGGGGTGTCTCTGCCCACCAATGGTGTTGGGGAAGGTGCCCCCCAGACTGTGAGCCAGACAGGAAGGAAGAGGATGCCGTAAAAACCCTCGGGGTGCTTGAGCACTCCATGGCCACTTCCTGTCCCCACAGCCCCTTGACTTCAGGGAACTGGTTATCTTTTCCAGGCGGAGCGAAGACATGGTCCACAGCAGCCAGGCTGGGTCCCAGAAGGCACTGGAGGTTAAGGGGAAGCTGAGGGCCGAGATGTGGGGAGGTGCCTGTTCTAACCCCCCGCCCAGCTACGGGCAAATCTGCCCCCACAGAAGCAGACGCACGGAGTGCAGGGGTGGTGAGAGGACTCAAGGCCAGGCAGTTCCAGGCTTTGCTACCCCTGGGGCTGTACACTGTGGTCCTGACTGGGGTCTCCAAGCTGGGGTAGAGGCTCCAGTGTTTGGTTAAAGGCCCAGCAAGAGGTCCTTTGTGTCCTCGGTGTGGGAGGCAATGTCCCATCCTTGGTTCCCCTGAACGATCCCATACCTTACTTCTCTTCCTGGCCCCTCACCGTATCCGCCCCAAAGTCCCCCTTGCACAGTCCAGCAGGGGGTCCTGGGTCTCGCCTGCAGAGCCTGCTGCATGCCTGGGAGAGGGGTCAGCTCTTGGGACTCTGGAATCTTGACAAGGCTGATCTCTGGTGGCCAATGCAGACCACTGTACCTTCTCTACCCCCCTGAGGCCAGGGAGAAGCCTGTGGGGCTCAGGCCTCAGCCTCAGGACCAAAGTCAGACTTGGGGAAGAAGACCTGCCCATTCTGGAGCAGACTGTGAGAGAGCCTGGGCAGCTCAAATGCAGAGACAGTTCCTGGGCCTCTTCTGCTCCAAGCTGTTCCAGGAGAAAAGGCCAACCCCACAGTGTCAGGGCTGAAGGCTGGACCCTCCCCAGAAACTTCCAGACAAGGATGGGTGGGGAGTGTGGAGAGAGAGAACCCTTGCCAGGATGAGAAGGGGACATCTAGCCTGGGGATCCCTTCACTGGCACCTCCTGACCGGCTCCCCATGTGGCAAGGAGCATCCACCCTTGCAGATAAGCTCTGGCCCATGGGCCTGGGCCTGAGCATATGGCAGAGCCAGCCCTGGGGGGAAACTGCAGGCCCTTGGGCTCTCCTGTGAGGTCCCTCTGTGGACTGTCCTTCTGGAGTCCTCCGGAGCAGGGGAGGGTCAGTGGAGAGGGGCTGCATGGTTGGGGAGGGTAGGCCAGGCTGCACCTGGCCTGGCTGATCACCCTCTCCTCACTTCCAGGGTCTCAGGTGGCCAAGGCAGCAACAGGTAAGCACCCAAGGCCCTGGGGTGGGAGGGACAGGAGCCGGCTGGACTGAAACAGGGACACTCACACCGAGAGGGAATTTGGAACGCAAAGGGCACTGGAGAATTCCAGAGGAGGGGAAAGTGGGGGCTGCGTGGAACTGGAGCCCAGAAAGGAGAGGAGGAGGAAGGTCCACATGGGAGCAGGATGGCCAGCACAGAGCATTGAGGCGCAGCGCAGGACAAGGGTGGCGGGGTCTGAGGATCACCCTGAAAAGTGACCGGCCCCCTCTGGGTGGCTCCCTTGCAGAGGGCATGACACCCGTTCCATCCTTCCAGGTGCCTGTTTGGGTCAGGCCCTAGGACAAGACCCTTCCCGGGTTATCTCAGTGTCTCTGTGGCCCCCACGAGGCAGCTGTTAGGTTGCCCTTCCCCGCATGGAGAGCCAGACTCAGGGGGCAACTAGGGAGGGTCTGCCTGTATCCCAGGCTGCCCAGAAGCTCAGGCCTCGCACTTCCCCAAGGTCTTCGGGCAGGTCAGGGGCAGGAGGGCCGAGGACTGGAGTGTGAGGCTGAGGGCTGAGCCTCGGCCATGGAACCAGCCCCAGTGAGCGCCCCCACCCACACCCCATGCTCCCCCAGCCTGTGGGCACACCAGGATGCTGAACCGAATGGTGGGCGGGCAGGACGCGCAGGAGGGCGAGTGGCCCTGGCAAGTCAGCATCCAGCGCAACGGAAGCCACTTCTGCGGGGGCAGCCTCATCGCGGAGCGGTGGGTCCTGACGGCCGCGCACTGCTTCCCCAAGTGAGTCCGCCCGCCCCTGCCCCCGCCCGCAGCGCTGACAGCGCCCCGCGCGCGGCCGGTTCAGCACCGCGGACAGCGCCCGCCGCGCCAAGTCCTGCGGGTGACCTCCCTGGGGGCTCCTGGTCCAGCCCCGCCTCCTTTCCAGCCAGATGCTTCCCTTAGGTCCAACCCCAGGGCTAACTTCCAACTGCAACCGCTGCTCCCGCCCGCGGGAGGCGCCTCGCACGGCCTCCAACCCCCTCCATCCCCTCCACCCACTCCCTGTGGGTCCCTGCGGAAGCCGCCGGCAGGTTCTGCACACCGGCCTGTCCTGTCCTTTCCCCATCCCGCATACACCTCAGCTCCACGACACTCTTCCCAGGAGGAACTCTGCTCACAAAGCCCAAGGACCAGACAGAATGGCCCTTCCTCCCCTCACCCACATGAGCCACCCCAGAAAGCCCTGAGCAGAGGCCAGGCCACCCAGCCCTCTGCCGTGTATGAACCACCTGGCCCCACACCTTCTGTGTGTCTCAAGTTCCTCACCTCACACCTCACCACCACAGCTCTAATTATTTTAAACCCCACATCTTTTTCTTTTTTCTTTTTTCTTCTTGATCTTTAAAAGAGTATCATGACAAAAAACCCACATCTTAAATTCAGATACTCATGGCCAGGCACGGTGGCTCATGCCCATAATCCCAGCACTTTGGGAGGCCAAGGCAGGCAGATTAGTTGAACCCAGGAGTTCAAGACCAGCCTGGGCAACATAGCAAGACCCTATCTGTACTACTTAAAAAAAAAAAAATACCCAGGTGCAGTGGTGCCTGTGGTCCCAAGTACTCAGGAAGCTGAGGTGGGAGGATGGCTTGAACCCAGGGGTTGGAGGCTGCAATGAGCGACAATTGTGTCACTGCTCTGCAGCCTGGGTGACAGAATGAGAACTCTGTCTCTAAGGGGAAAAAAAAAATCAGAAACTTGGGCTGAGAGAGGGCAGGTCACCTGCCAGAGGCCCACAGGTGGTGCTGGCCCTGCTGCACCTGGAGGGTAGTTCTCTCCCAGCCAGCCTTTCGGGTAGGCACTGTGGCTGTCCCCATAGCACAGATGCGAAAGCTGCGTCACAGAGAACTTGTTAGGTGACTTCCCCAAGGTCACACAGCGGCCAGGGGTGGAGGTGGAAATCTGAGGAGGGCGGTCTGGCTTCAATGTAAACATGCATCACTGCTACACCTGGCTGTCCTAGAGATGGCTCTCAAAGACAGCATGCAGAGAGAGGTGTGGGGCACGATGGTGGCCAGAGAAGGAGCCCCAGCCCCTCCTGGGCCTGTCCCCACATGAGGGGCAGCCTCACACGGCCTCTCTGCTTCTCCCGCCAGCACCTCTGAGATGTCCCTGTACCAGGTCCTGCTGGGGGCAAGGCAGCTAGTGCAGCCAGGGCCGCACGCTGTGTATGCCCGGGTGAGGCGGGTGGAGAGCAACCCCCTGTACGAGGGCATGGCCTCCAGTGCCGACGTGGCCCTCGTGGAGCTGGAGGAACCAGTGTCCTTCACCAATTACATCCTCCCCGTGCGCCTGCCCGACCCCTCGGTGATCTTTGAGACGGGCATGAACTGCTGGGTCACTGGCTGGGGCAGCTCCAGTGAACAAGGTAAGGAAACACGGCTAGGAAATAATGAGGGATGTGCCTCAAGAAGGCCCAGGGCGGCTTGGGGGCCACTCTGAACCCACAGTCTTCCTGTTGCTGTATTAATACACACACCCGGTCTCTGTTCACATAGGTGGGGCTGAGGGGAGCAGCAGCAGACCCAGAAGGAAGAGGGGGTGAAGGGAGACGGGGACAGAAAGGGCCCAGCCTGCTGCCTGGAAGGAGGGAGGATGTCTGCCCCACAGTGCCCTAGGCCAGAGATAGTCTAAACATGAGGAAAGGGCAGGCAGGAAGGAGTGGTGGTTCCCGAGGCCGTGGGTTCTTGATGAGGAAGTCTGTTGAGCCCCGGGCCGTTCTGACCCTCCCCAGACCGCCTGCCCAACCCGCGGATCCTGCAGAAACTCGCTGTGCCCATCATTGACACGCCCAAGTGCAACCTGCTCTACAGCAAAGACGCCGAATTTGGCTATCAACCTAAAACCATCAAGAATGACATGCTGTGCGCCGGCTTTGAGGAGGGCAAGAAGGACGCCTGAAAGGTGGGAGCAATGTGGTGTCCACGGGGACTCAGTCCCCGCCTCCGGGCCCAGGGCAGGGTGGGATCATGCCCTGCTCCATGGGCTGTGCATTCCACCAGCTGAGCAGCTTGCTTCGAAAAAGCAGATTCCGGGCTGGGCGCGGTGGCTCATGCCTGTAATCCCAGCACTTTGGGAGGCTGCAGCAGGCGGATCACGAGGTCAGGAGATCAAGACCATCCTGGCTAACACGGTGAAACCGTCTCTACTAAAAATACAAAAAATTAGCCAGGCGTGGTGGTGGGTGCCTGTACTCCCAGCTACTTGGGAGGCTGAGGCAGGAGAATGGCGTGAACCCGGGAGGCGGAGCTTGCAGTGAGCCGAGATCACGCCACTGCACTCCAGCCTGGGAGACACAGCGAGACTCCGTCTCAAAAAATAAATAAATAAATAAATAAATAAATAAATAAATAAATTTTATAAGCCTACAATTAAATACATTATATTTAAAAAAAAAAAAGGTAGAGGCCGGCGCGGTGGCTCACGCCTGCAATCCTAGCACTTTGGGAAGCTGAGGCTGGTGGATCACCTGAGGTCAGGAGTTCAAGACCAATCTGGGCAACACGGTGAAACCCCGTCTCTACTAAAAAAATGCAAAAAAATTAGCTGGGCATGGTGGCGGGCGCCTGTAGTCCCAGCTACTCGGGAGGCTGAGGCAGGAGAATGGCGTGAACCGGGAGGCAGAGCCTGCAATGAGCCAAGATCATGCCACTGCACTCCAGCCTGGGCAACAGAGCAAGACTCCATCTCAACAAAAAACAAAAAACAAAAAACGAACATACTATAACTTAAAGAAACAAAACAAAACAAAACAAACAAAAAAAACCACCAGGCGTGGTGACTCATGCCTGTAATCCCAGCACTTTTGGAGGCCGAGGCGGTGGATCGCCTGGGGTCAGGAGTTCAAGACCAGCCTGAACAACACGGTGAAACCCTGTCTCTACTAAAAATACAAAAATTAGCCAGGCATGGTGGCGGGCCCCTGTAGTCCCAGCTACTTGGGAGGCTGAGGCAGGAGAATGATGTAAACCCAGGAGGCAGAACTTGCAGTGAGCTGAGATCCGGCCACTGCACTCCAACCTGGGCGACAGAGTGAGACTCCGTCTCAAAAAAAAAAAAAAAAAAAAAGAATGGACTTGAATATTAATAACTAAGGGCCGCTGGCCAGGTGCAGTGGCTCATGCCTGTAATCTCACTTTGAGAGGCCAATGCAGGCAGATTACATGAAGTTAGGAGTTTGAGACCAGCCTGGGAAATATGGTGAAACCCTGGCTCTACTAAAATTACAAAAATTAGCTAGGTGTAGTGGTGGGCACCTGTAATCCCAGGTACTCAGGAGGCTGAGGCAGGAGAATTGTTTGACCCTGGGAGACAGAGGATGGAGTGAGCCAAGATCACACCACTGCACTCCAGCCTGAGTGAGAGAGCAAGACTGTGTCTCCAAAATTAATAATAATAATAATAATAATAATAATTAAGGGCATTTTTAGAAGTTGGATTATCTTCAATATTTAGTCATTAATTTTCTCTTAAAAATTTGGGAAACATTTTGCCTATTCCTCAAAAAATTAAATGGAGAATTCCCATTTGATCCAGCAATTCCACTTCTGGGTATATTCACAAAAGAATTGAAAGCAGTGTCTAAAACAGATATCTGTACACCCAAGTTCAAGCATCATTATTCACAAAAGCCAAAAGGTGGAAACAGGCTGGGCACGGTGGCTCACGCCTATAATCCCAGCACTTTGGGAGGCTGAGGCGGGTGGATCACCTGAGGTCGGGAGTTCGAGACCAGCCTGGCCAATATGGCGAAACTCTGTCTCTACTAAAAATACAAAAATTAGCTGGCCGTGGTGGCATGTGCCTGCAATCCCAGCTACTAGAGGGGCTGAGACAGGAGGAACGCTTGAACCTGGGAGGCAGAGGTTGCAGTGAGCCGAGATTGTGCCACTGCACTCCAGCCTGGGCAACAGAGTGAGATTCTGTCTCAAAAACAAACAAACAAACAAACAAAAAACCATAAAAATCTTTCTGGATTTTAACGCCCTCTTCATTTGTTGGGTGGTTGCTGTGAGGAAGGGGCCTGTTCTCAGCCTTGGGTCCGTGGGCTCCAGGCACAGGGACATGGAGGCGAGTCTGGGTTCCTGATTCTCTAATCGCCGGCGTGGCTGTGCCTTGTTCCTCAAGAGCCCAGCTTTCCCTGTCGTCCTCTTGACTTTTGTCACTTGCTTGAATTTTTTTTTTTTTTTTGAGAGGAGTCTCGCTGTGTGGCCCAGGCTGGAGTGCAGTGGCCCGATCTCGGCTCACTGCAGGCTCCACCTCCCGGGTTCACGCCATTCTCCCGCCTCAGCCTCCGAGTAGCTGGGACTACAGGCGCCCGCCACCACGCCCGGCTAGGTTTTTTTTTTTTTTTTGTATTTTTAGTAGAGACGGGGTTTCACCGTGTTAGCCAGGATGGTCTCGATCTCCTGACCTCGTGATCCACCCACCTCGGCCTCCCAAAGTGCTGGGATTACAGGCTTGAGCCACCGTGCCCGGCCAACTTGCTTGAATTTAAGGCGGAGCCACCCTTAGAAGAATGGGCTTAAAAGGAGGGTTAGGGAGCAGACACCAAGGAACACAGAGAAAGGTGCCAAGAGGAAGTAGTTACCTGAGAGGCTCTAAGACTGCCTCTGAGAGCCCACCAGTGACCCGACCATCGGGTGCTGGAGAAATGTGGTCACCCAGACACTTTGAAACACTTTCTGTGGTTTATAATAATAATAATTATTATTATTAATTTTTTTTTTTTGAGACGTGGTCTCACTGTCTCCCAGGCTGGAGTGCAGTGGTGTAATCTTGTGTCCCTACCATCTCCGCCTCCCGGGTTCAAGTGATTCTCCTGCCTCAGTCTCCTGAGTAGCTAGGATCACAGGCGCCCACCACCATGTCCGGCTAATTTTGTATTTTAGTAGAGATGGGGTATTTTGTCTTTCACCATGTTGGCCAGGCTGGTCTCGAACTCCTGACCTCAGGTGATCCGTCTGCCTTGGCCTCCCAAAGTGTTGGGATTACAGGTGTGAGCCACTGCACCTGGCCCATCGCGGTTTATAATTAGAGATTATCTGCTAAATGATGTCCTGTCCTCTCCCTCACACTGTGAGGTGAGGTCTGTTTGAGTCACGTCTGTATTCCCCAAACCTGGGACGGTATTGGGCTCAAATCCGTTCAGAAATGATTGACTGAATGAATGAATAAATGAATGAATACGTTTGGAGTCTCCTCTTCCCACTCCGCCCTCCCTCGTTCCCTCGTTCCCTCCAGCCCCCCAGGGACTGCCCAGCCCGCCTCCCACCCCCGACCCGGGAACTCCAGGGACTAGAGCGGGAGGGGCGGGGAGGGTGGGAGGGGGCGGTGGAGGCGGAGAGGTGGGAGGGCAGGGCTAGGGAGGGCTGCTCAGGGAGCCGGAGCCGCGACCAGGAGGCTGGGAGAGCCCCGCCCGCGCCGCGGACGTCTGCGCCGCGCCCCGCGCCCACCAGAGGGCAGCACCACGACGCGCGCGGACAAGGCTGAGGCGGGAACGCCCTCACCCCCTAGCCCCGCCCGGAGCCGCCCGGGCCCCGCCCCGCCCACGAGTACACCCCCGGCGCCGGCGGGGAAACTGAGGCCCGGCGCCCCCGACCCCGCGGCCCGGCCCCACTCTGGCTCTGACGTCAGCTCCGTGCCCCAAATAACTTCCTCCCCGAGTCTCTTACGCCGCGGCGCCGCGCCCACAGCCAGGCGGCAACACCGAGACTGTCACCACGGCCCGGCCTTCCCGGAGCCGCTTCCGCCCCGCCTGGTGCCGGGAAGCACCCGTCCCACCCGAGGGACGGCAGCCGGAGCCAGTGTCGGCCACCTGGGCCGGGCTGACGCGCGCCTGGGGGACTTCTGGGGCCTGGTGTCCCGGGAGGAGGGTCGCTGGGGCCAACCCCGGACCCCGCCCCATGTCCCATCGCCTCCCCTGCCCTTGGCCCCACAAACACCCCTGTCCCTGACTTTCCCACCAGCGCTGCCTAGCCCCACTGTGTTCCGTCGGCGCTCAATAAAATACTGAATGAGGCCGGGCGCGGTGGCTCATCCCTGTAATCCCAGCACTTTGGAAGGCTGAGGACCGATCACGATGTCAGGAGATCGCGACCAGCCTGGCCAACATGGTGAAACCCCGTCTCTACTAAAATACAAAAAATTAGCCGGGCATGTTGGCGGGTGACTTTAGTCCCAGCTACTCTGGAAGCTGAGGCAGGAGAATGGCTTGAACCCGGGAGGCGGAGCTTGCAGTGAACCGAGATTGCGCTCCAGCCTGGGCGACAGAGCAAGACTCCGCCTCAAAAAATTAAAAAAATAAATAAAATAATAATAATGAATGAAGCTGGACGGACTTCGCGTGCACCGCGGTCAGCTTGGGGTGTGCTGGGTGTTCAGGGTCCAGGAACCAAGGCCAACGGCACCCCGCGCCGCGCTGACTTGAGGGGTCTGCCCGGGGGTCTCAGGGTTCAGGGCCAGGTCACAGAGGAGTCGGCTCTGGGCGCTTCCTTCCTGAGGAGAGGAGCTGGACAGGCCGGGCCATCGGGTTGGGCAGCATAGCCGGGCCTGTGCTCATCTCCAGCATAAAACTCCATTTCATGGAGCCTGCACCTCGCTCCTGCTTCAACGCTTCTGCCACCGCCGACCCCAGCCCTGTGCCCCAGCCAGGCCTGAGGACATGAGGCGTCCCGCTGCGGTGCCGCTCCTGCTGCTGCTGTGTTTTGGTGAGTGACAAAGGTGCAGGGTCGGGGAGCTGCAGTCGCCCAACAGGCCCCGCTGCACTGCCTGAGGCTTCAGCTCAGCCCCCTACTCCCTGGGACAGGCCAGGGCTGTGGGACAGGCCATCCCTCCTGCCCCTGAGCAGGTGGGAAGGCTCTAGATGTGTCAACTGGGGAGCCCAAAGTGGGGAGGGCAGGGTGGGAGGTGTGCACACAGGCCGCAGAGGACCCCACTGCCATAACTGGGCAAGGCCTCCTCCCATGCCTCTCCGTGGGCTCTGGTGTGCCAGTTCTGGCCAGGCTCCCTGCTTCCTGCCACTTCATTCTCTCCAGCCTCTCCCCCCATTCTCTAGGTGAGGACAGAAGCCTCCTATGTGCAGGATGTGAACTCAGGCTCCAAGTGCCTGGACCATCATTCTTGGGGTGGGAGGGTGGCCGAGCCAGGGCTGCTGCCTGTGCCTGGAAGCCCCAGCAGGCTGGCTGCGGGCTCAATAGAGAGCTGGGGGCAGGGGGTGCAGGTGGCAGAGGGCCCTATCCCCTGCTGACAGAGGAACTGGCAATGCGCCACTGTGCCGTCTCCCAGTCCTGGGTCAGGGATAGCAGGTGCCAACCAGGGGGCCCCACCTGCCAGGTCCTCCCTGCAGGTCAGGACACTCTCTGTCAGGGAAACCCTCTCACATTCCTGGGCTAGCCTGGCCAGCCCGGCAGCCACCACACTTCCCTGTCCTCAAGTCACCTCCCGGGGCTGGGTCGGGTCATCCCAGGCTGCAGCTTAGCCAGGACTCCTGGCTTCCTAGTTCTCCCGGGCAGGAGGGCACCAGAGTGGCCCCTCTGGCCCGGCCTCCCCCACCCCATCCCCCCCAGCCTCCCAGCACAAGGATGATGGTGCCTTCTGAGCGAGCCATCTGCACAGAAGGTGGAAGGCAGTGACTGCCCCTGAGCGGGGTGAGGAACCAAGGTCATTGCCAAAACTCTTGGGCAATGAGTTTAGCAGTTGGTTCACCAACAGCTATGACCAGAGGCTGGACTCCTGGATGCGTCCTCACCCCCAGCCCCAGGGTGGCACCCCCACCAGGTCTTTGGCTGGCACCCACTAGAGTCCTAGGCTTCACCATCCCCACCAGCTACCAGCGAATCACAGGCCCAGGCCCCAAACAATGCTCCCGACATCCCCGGCACCCCTGTCTGTTGCTTCCAGCCCCCACAAGGCGCCCACCCTGGAGGGCTCAGCTCTCCACATCACCCATTTCCGATCAGCCCCCACAGCCACACTTGTGTCTCTCCACACATTTCCTGAGCTCAGGTCCCCCAGACGCAGCCTTTGCCTTCTTGGAGCTCCTGGGCTAAGATAAGACTTGATTCTGGCTCCAGGGTGTTGTAGGCAGAGCTCCCATCAGAAGGACAGAGAGCTAGAGAGAGAGTATGGGGCTTCCAAGATAGACAATGCAAGCAGCAAGGAAGGCTTCCTGGAGGAGGCAGCATTCAGTTGGGCCTTGATCTCTAGATCAAGACTAGGACTTGGCTGGGCGCCGTGGCTCACGCCTGTAATCCCAGCACTTTGGGAGGCCGAGGTCAGGAGATCGAGACCATGGTGAAACCCCGTCTCTACTAAAAAATACAAAAAATTAGCTGGGCGCGGTGGTGGGCACCTGTAGTCCCAGCTACTTGGGAGACTGAGGCAGGAGAATGGCATGAACCCGGGAGGCGGAGCTTTCAGTGAGCTGAGATTGTGCCACTGTACTCCAGCCTGGGTGACACAGTGAGACTTTGTCTCAAAAAAAAAAAAAAAAAAAAAAAAGAAGACTAGGATTTACAGAGACTAGGGGAAGGGCATCCAGATTGTGGGGTGAGGGGAGCAAGCACTCACAGGCCAGAAGACTCTGCCTAAATGAGAAGTACAGGGTTACTTCAGGAAGGAAGGATCTGCACGGGGAGGAGGCATCGCTGGAGGGGGCAGTGCTCAGGCCGGGAGCATAGAGACACAGCTTCTGCAGACTCCCAGAGGGTGAGAAGGCCTGACAGTATGCGCTCTTCTGCAAGCAGGATCCTCAGGCTTGGAAGGAGCAAGGGGTCGGGGTTGGGGGGGGGGTCAGGGAATAACCCTCCTGGGGGTGTTTGCATTTTAAAAGGGCACCTAATTAGCACAAATTAATGAGCAGAGCATCCAGGGCAGACTCTCCATTTCCCGTTGCTCCTGACCCCGCATCTGCAGGGGACCCCTTTGCCTGCCCTGCACCTTCTCTACCTCCTCCTCCTGCCCATCCACAGCTGCCCCCTCGCAGCTTGCTGCCTTATTGTCCAGCACCCCCCAGGGGTGTCTCTGCCCACCAATGGTGTTGGGGAAGGTGCCCCCCAGACTGTGAGCCAGACAGGAAGGAAGAGGATGCCGTAAAAACCCTCGGGGTGCTTGAGCACTCCATGGCCACTTCCTGTCCCCACAGCCCCTTGACTTCAGGGAACTGGTTATCTTTTCCAGGCGGAGCGAAGACATGGTCCACAGCAGCCAGGCTGGGTCCCAGAAGGCACTGGAGGTTAAGGGGAAGCTGAGGGCCGAGATGTGGGGAGGTGCCTGTTCTAACCCCCCGCCCAGCTACGGGCAAATCTGCCCCCACAGAAGCAGACGCACGGAGTGCAGGGGTGGTGAGAGGACTCAAGGCCAGGCAGTTCCAGGCTTTGCTACCCCTGGGGCTGTACACTGTGGTCCTGACTGGGGTCTCCAAGCTGGGGTAGAGGCTCCAGTGTTTGGTTAAAGGCCCAGCAAGAGGTCCTTTGTGTCCTCGGTGTGGGAGGCAATGTCCCATCCTTGGTTCCCCTGAACGATCCCATACCTTACTTCTCTTCCTGGCCCCTCACCGTATCCGCCCCAAAGTCCCCCTTGCACAGTCCAGCAGGGGGTCCTGGGTCTCGCCTGCAGAGCCTGCTGCATGCCTGGGAGAGGGGTCAGCTCTTGGGACTCTGGAATCTTGACAAGGCTGATCTCTGGTGGCCAATGCAGACCACTGTACCTTCTCTACCCCCCTGAGGCCAGGGAGAAGCCTGTGGGGCTCAGGCCTCAGCCTCAGGACCAAAGTCAGACTTGGGGAAGAAGACCTGCCCATTCTGGAGCAGACTGTGAGAGAGCCTGGGCAGCTCAAATGCAGAGACAGTTCCTGGGCCTCTTCTGCTCCAAGCTGTTCCAGGAGAAAAGGCCAACCCCACAGTGTCAGGGCTGAAGGCTGGACCCTCCCCAGAAACTTCCAGACAAGGATGGGTGGGGAGTGTGGAGAGAGAGAACCCTTGCCAGGATGAGAAGGGGACATCTAGCCTGGGGATCCCTTCACTGGCACCTCCTGACCGGCTCCCCATGTGGCAAGGAGCATCCACCCTTGCAGATAAGCTCTGGCCCATGGGCCTGGGCCTGAGCATATGGCAGAGCCAGCCCTGGGGGGAAACTGCAGGCCCTTGGGCTCTCCTGTGAGGTCCCTCTGTGGACTGTCCTTCTGGAGTCCTCCGGAGCAGGGGAGGGTCAGTGGAGAGGGGCTGCATGGTTGGGGAGGGTAGGCCAGGCTGCACCTGGCCTGGCTGATCACCCTCTCCTCACTTCCAGGGTCTCAGGTGGCCAAGGCAGCAACAGGTAAGCACCCAAGGCCCTGGGGTGGGAGGGACAGGAGCCGGCTGGACTGAAACAGGGACACTCACACCGAGAGGGAATTTGGAACGCAAAGGGCACTGGAGAATTCCAGAGGAGGGGAAAGTGGGGGCTGCGTGGAACTGGAGCCCAGAAAGGAGAGGAGGAGGAAGGTCCACATGGGAGCAGGATGGCCAGCACAGAGCATTGAGGCGCAGCGCAGGACAAGGGTGGCGGGGTCTGAGGATCACCCTGAAAAGTGACCGGCCCCCTCTGGGTGGCTCCCTTGCAGAGGGCATGACACCCGTTCCATCCTTCCAGGTGCCTGTTTGGGTCAGGCCCTAGGACAAGACCCTTCCCGGGTTATCTCAGTGTCTCTGTGGCCCCCACGAGGCAGCTGTTAGGTTGCCCTTCCCCGCATGGAGAGCCAGACTCAGGGGGCAACTAGGGAGGGTCTGCCTGTATCCCAGGCTGCCCAGAAGCTCAGGCCTCGCACTTCCCCAAGGTCTTCGGGCAGGTCAGGGGCAGGAGGGCCGAGGACTGGAGTGTGAGGCTGAGGGCTGAGCCTCGGCCATGGAACCAGCCCCAGTGAGCGCCCCCACCCACACCCCATGCTCCCCCAGCCTGTGGGCACACCAGGATGCTGAACCGAATGGTGGGCGGGCAGGACGCGCAGGAGGGCGAGTGGCCCTGGCAAGTCAGCATCCAGCGCAACGGAAGCCACTTCTGCGGGGGCAGCCTCATCGCGGAGCGGTGGGTCCTGACGGCCGCGCACTGCTTCCCCAAGTGAGTCCGCCCGCCCCTGCCCCCGCCCGCAGCGCTGACAGCGCCCCGCGCGCGGCCGGTTCAGCACCGCGGACAGCGCCCGCCGCGCCAAGTCCTGCGGGTGACCTCCCTGGGGGCTCCTGGTCCAGCCCCGCCTCCTTTCCAGCCAGATGCTTCCCTTAGGTCCAACCCCAGGGCTAACTTCCAACTGCAACCGCTGCTCCCGCCCGCGGGAGGCGCCTCGCACGGCCTCCAACCCCCTCCATCCCCTCCACCCACTCCCTGTGGGTCCCTGCGGAAGCCGCCGGCAGGTTCTGCACACCGGCCTGTCCTGTCCTTTCCCCATCCCGCATACACCTCAGCTCCACGACACTCTTCCCAGGAGGAACTCTGCTCACAAAGCCCAAGGACCAGACAGAATGGCCCTTCCTCCCCTCACCCACATGAGCCACCCCAGAAAGCCCTGAGCAGAGGCCAGGCCACCCAGCCCTCTGCCGTGTATGAACCACCTGGCCCCACACCTTCTGTGTGTCTCAAGTTCCTCACCTCACACCTCACCACCACAGCTCTAATTATTTTAAACCCCACATCTTTTTCTTTTTTCTTTTTTCTTCTTGATCTTTAAAAGAGTATCATGACAAAAAACCCACATCTTAAATTCAGATACTCATGGCCAGGCACGGTGGCTCATGCCCATAATCCCAGCACTTTGGGAGGCCAAGGCAGGCAGATTAGTTGAACCCAGGAGTTCAAGACCAGCCTGGGCAACATAGCAAGACCCTATCTGTACTACTTAAAAAAAAAAAAATACCCAGGTGCAGTGGTGCCTGTGGTCCCAAGTACTCAGGAAGCTGAGGTGGGAGGATGGCTTGAACCCAGGGGTTGGAGGCTGCAATGAGCGACAATTGTGTCACTGCTCTGCAGCCTGGGTGACAGAATGAGAACTCTGTCTCTAAGGGGAAAAAAAAAATCAGAAACTTGGGCTGAGAGAGGGCAGGTCACCTGCCAGAGGCCCACAGGTGGTGCTGGCCCTGCTGCACCTGGAGGGTAGTTCTCTCCCAGCCAGCCTTTCGGGTAGGCACTGTGGCTGTCCCCATAGCACAGATGCGAAAGCTGCGTCACAGAGAACTTGTTAGGTGACTTCCCCAAGGTCACACAGCGGCCAGGGGTGGAGGTGGAAATCTGAGGAGGGCGGTCTGGCTTCAATGTAAACATGCATCACTGCTACACCTGGCTGTCCTAGAGATGGCTCTCAAAGACAGCATGCAGAGAGAGGTGTGGGGCACGATGGTGGCCAGAGAAGGAGCCCCAGCCCCTCCTGGGCCTGTCCCCACATGAGGGGCAGCCTCACACGGCCTCTCTGCTTCTCCCGCCAGCACCTCTGAGATGTCCCTGTACCAGGTCCTGCTGGGGGCAAGGCAGCTAGTGCAGCCAGGGCCGCACGCTGTGTATGCCCGGGTGAGGCGGGTGGAGAGCAACCCCCTGTACGAGGGCATGGCCTCCAGTGCCGACGTGGCCCTCGTGGAGCTGGAGGAACCAGTGTCCTTCACCAATTACATCCTCCCCGTGCGCCTGCCCGACCCCTCGGTGATCTTTGAGACGGGCATGAACTGCTGGGTCACTGGCTGGGGCAGCTCCAGTGAACAAGGTAAGGAAACACGGCTAGGAAATAATGAGGGATGTGCCTCAAGAAGGCCCAGGGCGGCTTGGGGGCCACTCTGAACCCACAGTCTTCCTGTTGCTGTATTAATACACACACCCGGTCTCTGTTCACATAGGTGGGGCTGAGGGGAGCAGCAGCAGACCCAGAAGGAAGAGGGGGTGAAGGGAGACGGGGACAGAAAGGGCCCAGCCTGCTGCCTGGAAGGAGGGAGGATGTCTGCCCCACAGTGCCCTAGGCCAGAGATAGTCTAAACATGAGGAAAGGGCAGGCAGGAAGGAGTGGTGGTTCCCGAGGCCGTGGGTTCTTGATGAGGAAGTCTGTTGAGCCCCGGGCCGTTCTGACCCTCCCCAGACCGCCTGCCCAACCCGCGGATCCTGCAGAAACTCGCTGTGCCCATCATTGACACGCCCAAGTGCAACCTGCTCTACAGCAAAGACGCCGAATTTGGCTATCAACCTAAAACCATCAAGAATGACATGCTGTGCGCCGGCTTTGAGGAGGGCAAGAAGGACGCCTGAAAGGTGGGAGCAATGTGGTGTCCACGGGGACTCAGTCCCCGCCTCCGGGCCCAGGGCAGGGTGGGATCATGCCCTGCTCCATGGGCTGTGCATTCCACCAGCTGAGCAGCTTGCTTCGAAAAAGCAGATTCCGGGCTGGGCGCGGTGGCTCATGCCTGTAATCCCAGCACTTTGGGAGGCTGCAGCAGGCGGATCACGAGGTCAGGAGATCAAGACCATCCTGGCTAACACGGTGAAACCGTCTCTACTAAAAATACAAAAAATTAGCCAGGCGTGGTGGTGGGTGCCTGTACTCCCAGCTACTTGGGAGGCTGAGGCAGGAGAATGGCATGAACCTGGGAGGCGGAGCTTGAAGTGAGCAGAGATCGCGCCACTGCACTCCAGCCTGGGCGACAGTGAGACTCTGTCTCAAAAAAGAAAAAGCAGATTCCTGGACCCCATCCCAGGAGTCAGTGGTTCTGGGGTGGGGCACAGGAAACTGCATTTTCTTTTTTTTTTGAGACAGAGTCTCGCTCTGTCGCCCAGGCTGGAGTGCAGTGGCCGCATCTCAGCTCACTGCAAGCTCCGCCTCCCGGGTCTACGCCATTCTCCTGCCTCAGCCTCCCGAGTAGCTGGGACTACAGGCGCCCGCCACCTCGCCCGGCTAGTTTTTTGTATTTTTTTTTAGTAGAGACGGGGTTTCACCGTATTAGCCAGGCTGGTCTCGATCTCCTGACCTTGTGATCCGCCCGTCTCGGCCTCCCAAAGTGCTGGGATTACAGGCTTGAGCCACCGCGCCCAGCCTGGAAACTGCATTTTCAACGCACACACCCCCTAGTTGATCTGGGGACACTAAAAAAGTAGGCACTCTAGTCAATCAACTGGCAGGAGAGGGGGAGCCAGGCATGGAGGCTCTGGGATGGAGAGGAGTCCAGTGTGGAGCTACATGCCTCCTGTGCGGCTGCAACTGAGTCTCCGGGAACTCAAGGTGGGCTGACAGTGCCTCTGCATCCCCCACAGGGCGACTCGGGCGGCCCTCTGGTGTGCCTCGTGGGTCAGTCATGGCTGCAGGCCGGGGTGATCAGCTGGGGTGAAGGCTGCGCCCAGCAGAACCGCCCAGGTGTCTACATCCGTGTCACCGCCCACCACAACTGGATCCATCAGGTCATCCCCACACTGCAGTTCCAGCCAGCGAGGTCGGGCGGCCAGAAGCCAGACCCTCGGGGCCAGGAGCCCCTTGAGCAGAGCTCTGCACCCAGCCTGGCTGCCCACACCATCCTGCTGGTTCTCCCAGCGCTGCTGTTGCACCTCTGAGCCCCACCAGACTCATTTGTAAATAGTGCTCCTTCCTCCCCTCTCAAATACCGTTATTTTATTTATGTTTCCTCCAATAAAAACCCAGCCTGTGTGCCAGCTGCCCACGTGGGGATCCTTGGGCGACCCCAGCTGGTGAGGAGCTGTGAGTTGCAGAACAAGGCCCAGGCGGGAGATGTGGAGGGCTCTGGTCATCTTTGAATCAGCGGAAGGGAGCTGCAGCTGGTGTCTGAGGGGAGGGCGGCACCAGAGCATGGGACCCCTGTCAGGCGCCTCGCACAGGAGGCCCCCTGCTGCCACCTGTTCCTCTTTTCCCTCACCTCGAAGGCCGCCCCAGGGTGGACACTGCGGACAGCGACAGACACATGTGGAAAGGCCCTCAGGGCCATGCAGGAGCCGTGCCTGGGGGAGAGGAGGGCATGGAGGGGCTGGCTGGGCAGGAGCACCTCAGCCTCCCAAGCCTGCACTTCTGGCTGCCCATGTCTTGGTGCCACCCAACTTCTCTTAACCACTTCAGCAGGAGTGGTGACAGTTGTCCCCTCGGGTGGGTGCCCACACCTGTGCTTTCCTGCTCCTGGCACCCTTTGTCTCCGTGTCCTGGTGTCTCCCCTTGACCCTTGGCTCCTCTTCCTCTGCCCCATTCTTCAGTCTCCACCCCCATGCCGGAGTCCAGAGCAGCACGTGGTGGCAAGGGGGTGGCAAGGGGGTTAGGCTGGACATGCGCACGAGTACATCACACCCACACACACCTGTGCACATGCACACAGGCCCGGGGTATTCACCGAGGAATCAAACCAACACCCACTCAGCAAGCAGCTGCTGGGGACCAGCCCTGGGGACACCATGGGGAGCAAAACAGAAGGAATTCCCCGCTGGGCCCAACCCACCTCCCCAAGGGCTGCCCAGTGGTCCCCATGGGCCATTTCTTGCACTCATCTAGCCCAGGGGTGGGCGGGCAGGTCTAGGGGGCCTGTGTGCACAGCCCCATGGTGGAGCAGATGCACAAAGCCCAGGCAGAGGGAGAGACAGGCCCGGGGAGCAGCAGCACTGGGTGGTCCTAGCCGAGCAGGGACTGGCCAGGCCTCGCAGCCTTGGAGAGCCCCCAGTGAACCTGCACCCTGCTCTGGGCTGTGCAAGGAGTCCCATGCCCCCATGGTCAGGGGGAGGCTACAGGTTAGATGGTCTCAGGAGGGCAGCCCCTGCTTTGTGCTGAGATCCCAGACCCAGGATGTCAACAGGCGGATGCCCATGGGAGGGGAGCAGAAAACACTCTCTGCAGAGACTAGGGGTTAAGAAGGGAAAACAGGTCTATTCCATGCAATTAACAGCTCCCACGAAGCACGCTGTGAGAAGGACGCTAGGAAGGGACCAGTCCAGGTTGCCACAGGTCGCTTTTCCACCCTGGGGCGGGGGTGCAGCTCAGACTTTGCACGCTGCCACCAAGCAGGGCTCTGAGCCATCTGCCAGGTGGGCGGCAGCAGGGCCCCTGCCAGCTCCAGGAGGAACTCGAGGGAGAGCCTGGCACAGGACTGTGCACGTTCTGTGGCTCCCAGGGAGGCAGGCAGAGCAGGCGGCAGCCTTCATCCCCAGGCTCAGTTGGCCCATGTGTGCGCGCGCACACACACACACACACCATACCCATGCCACTCACAGGCACACACCACATGCCACACAGCACATACAGCACATGTGCATGCCACACACACTATGCGCACACAGGCACACACCACACCCACACCATGTACAGCCAGTACGTACGTACACATATACACACACACACACACCACACACACAGCGGGAGCGCCGGGAAAGAAGTCTGTGGGCTCCATTCGGGAGCGGTGAACTGCGGTGAGGGGTCAGCCACAGGCTGGGCCTCCCTGTGCCAAGCCCCAGGCCTGGGAACGCTGGGGAGGAAGGGCTGGTCTGAGGGCAAACTGACCCATCTTGGGGGACATAGCTCAGAGTGCAGAGGTGCCGGAAGTCACCACCCCTCACAGACGCCACATCAGGGCCTTGGTGGCCGTACTGTGGGGCCAGCTCTTTATTACCCCAGCCAGCCACTGCCATGCGCTCTAGGAGGAAGGAGGGTGCCAGAAGTCCCTGCTGAATGGACACCAATAAATGCAGGGATGTCGAGGGTGGTGCCAGCTGCTGGAGGGCTCCAGTCATGGGCTCTGCAGGAAGCCTGGGGGGATGGGCACCCACGCGAGGCATCTGCACGTGCCCCGCCCCTGCCTCCTCTTCTGCCCTCACACTGGGCTTCCTGGAGTGGGGCGGGGCCCCAGCCCCCACAGTGGGTGGGCTATGCCGGAGCCCTAGGTCTGAGGAGGAACAGGGCTCCCTCCCTGCCCAGCAGACCCAGCGGCCCTAAGCGTCCTCGGCTTCAGGATCCAAACTGCACGGCTTGTCTGCTTTCCAGCCTTTTGCTTGGATGGGAGACCTGCTCTGGGCTTTGGCTAGGGATGCCTGCCATGCTGAGGCCTCTCCCAAGTGCCCACAACTCTACCCGGTCAAGGGGTTGCAAGGCCTAGCCAGGCTCCTGGTGGGAGTCAGGCAGTGGGAAGACCCCTTGGAGCAGAATCTGGGTCTCTCCCCTGCTCCCAACCCCTGTGCCGGCCTCATGCTGGGCTCCTGGAAGCCCAGTCACCCACTCCACCCCTCACCAGGGTGCTGCGGTCAGGCTGGGCCAGCCACACACCTGGAAACAGGATGGACAAGGCCACTACAGCCTGAGGCTCTGTGACCTCAGACAGCCAGGCCCTGGGGGACACCATGAATGGGAATCTCCTTGCAGGGGGGCAGGGAGTCCAAGGACCAGGTTCGCAGAGCAGCCACCAGGGGAAGTCATAGCAGCTGGGGAGGGGGTGCCAGGACCCCAGGACCTTCTCAGGAAGCTCCTGCTGTCACCACCTGGGCTGCAGGCTAAAGTGAGGGAGGAGAGGTGGACATTGACTTGAGGTATCAGGACTTCCAAAAAAAACATCACTTGAGCCGGGCGCAATGGCTCACGCCTGGAATCCCAGCTGCTTGGGAGGCTGAGGCAGGAGGATCACTTGAGCCCAGGAGTTCAAGACCAGCCTGGGCAACGTAGCAAGACCCTTGTCTCTTAAGGAAAAAAAAAAAAAAAAAAAGGCCCTTGTACATGGTCTCTAGTCCCCCAGGATGGGGGTATGATATCTGCTGGAGGCAGGTGAGGTGTCCAGGCAGAGCAGGATGCAGGGATAGGCTGTGCAGCTCTGATCCAGTGGCCCCAGCCAAGCTAGCACCCCGTGGACTGCCCGGCTCTGCCCCGGTCATCGACTGAGAGGCAGAGCCCCGAGTGAGCTGTGGCGGCCAGTGGGGCTGGGCGGCTTGGAGAGGCAGCATCTTGGTCCAAGCGACCCGGGTTGGCATTTCCCTGCATCTTAAGACCATTAACAGCTGCTACGCTCATTCATAAATACACAATTTTATTTGCTATTTTCAGGGGAAACTTAGGCATTAAACTGTAAGCTGATAAAATACAATACCTAAAAAAGTATAAAAGTATAAATATCCCCTCAGAATAAATTTTAGTGAATTAAGTCTTAATATCTTTAAATTAAAAAAACCACAAGCCTATCTACTATGTCAAGGTCAAAAGTCAAACAACGCTAAGCGGCCAGCAGCTCCCCAGAGAGGATGCCCAGGAGCCCCAGCGGCCGTCGTCCTCCCGGGCTCTGCTGGGGAGGACAGGGTCGACCGTGGCTAAGTCTGCCTTCTAGAAAGGCTTTTATAAATTGTTTAAGCCAAACATGTAACAACATACAAGAGACCTTACAAAAACGAGGAGGTAAGTCCTAATGCTGGAGAACTGGTTAATCAGGTGACTGGCAAAGAAGAGGATGAGGCCTAGGCAGGAAGTCTCCAGAAGCATTGGAAACCAGACAGTGTCAGAGCCTCTGACCTGCAGGCGGGAGGCCGGTGGTCAGTCTGCACAGCGCCCCTTGGGAAGCCTGAGGTCCGGAAGCAAAGCGCTTGGAGCCTGCCCTGCACACCAGGTCCCCAGACTCTGACAGGTCCCCACAGCCAGCTGAGAAAGGTCTGTTTTCAAAGCATGCGGGCAGCGGTTTCTAAAGGAATCCCAGCAGCTCCCACGGCATGTCGGGCAGAGCCCGTGCAGGTCGAGTAAAGTCCCAAACATCCCAGAAAGAGAGGAAAGGCTGCATAGTTACACAAAGAAAATGAGAGAGCGGCGAGAGAGAGGCATTTGTGATGCTCTGTAAACATCCCGAATTTTCACCGTGACCCAGACCTTCAGCTCCAGAAGCCAGTGGACAGGCCTCCAGCTCAACCTCTATGCCAGGCGCAACAAGGCACTGACAGGCGCCAGCTCCCCGTGAGCCCGCAGTGGGAGGGACGAGGCGACACTGCTACCTCACGCTAACGGGTGGAACAGATCAGTCTGCACGCAGCAAGCCCTGTGGGCATTTCCAGAGTATAAACACTGGGGAGTCTATCCACACGGAAAAGGGGTACAAAGTTCTCTCGCCTGGAAAATACAATTTGAGAAGCCTTGACTATCCCAGGCTTGGTCAGGCGGGGTTGGAGCCTGTGTCAGAAGAAGGCCCAGCCTCGGAATGACACCGGGAAGTAGTGACGACGTAGAAGCCACCTGTGTCAGGAGCTCTGCGAGGTTGAGAGAAACCAGCGATCCCGCCTGGGAGGCAGAGCAGACTCCCTGACTGAGACTAGGGCCTGGCGGTTGGACCAGAGGCCACGACGCGCTGGACACCGATGCGGCTGCGGCCGCTTCCTGCCAGTGAAGCCCAGGCTGCTTTTCCAGACTGTGTAGCACCAAGAACGCTTCCTTCACACCATCTTCAGTATTGAGCGGGTTGACTGGGAGCGTCTGCCTCAGTCCCATGTGGCACTTGGAAAAAACAGATCGAGGCGCCCCCGAGAGGCAGTGCCCACCCGGCCGCTGCGCTCCCCCCACCTGGGGACGTCTGGCCTTGGACAGCTGGGCCCGTCTCTCACCACCCACCTCAGAGGCAAAAAAGGATTCACACCCAGATCTCTAGAAAAATGATCAAAAGCAGGTTTCTTCTCACAGCCAAGCTTCCTGGACATGGCAGTTCATTACATCTTGGGAAAACGTAAATCATTTCTTCAGCTGTCAATACTATGTCCCTTACATCCTTGAACCTCGTTCTTGCAAAATCTGAAAAACACCAAATGCATAAAATGAGGACTTGGGCCCTGGGCTAGGGAGGTGGCCCTGACCAGGCGCCTGCTCCAGAGAACAGAGCCCACAGGCCTGGGGTCAGCTCGGGGGGCCCTGAGAACCCAGCAGCACCGGCCAGGCTCTTGGGGACTCAGCTGGCAGGCCCAGGACCTTCACCGGGGTGACCGGCACATCTCCAGGCCCCACACAGGAAGTGCTCACTGTGCACGGCAGCCCCTCCCAGGCCCACCCAAAAGTGCTGACTCCTGGCCCTCTCACCCACTCAGTCCTGGGTTTCAGACATGAAATGCAACTCGGCCCGTGGGTCCCTCAGCAGTCCCCGCTCCCCGATTGTCTCCCTCCGTTCCTCTATGCCTACTGCAGCCCCCACCCCCACCCCGACACCCAGACCCTCCTGGAGATGCCCCTTGCCCAAGCCCTCGGCCCCGCACCTCAGCCTGGCCAGTCCACCTCGTATGCCGGCCCCTCCCGGCTGCCCCATGGAACACCGGCCAGCCCTCAGAGGCCTACCCCAAGTGCAGATCACGCTGTGGGGACCCCTCCTCATCTGGACCACGGCAGCCCTGCAGAGTCCACCGCCCCTCGGCCCCTGCCCTCCCCACCCTCTGACCTCCTCAGAACTCTTCCTTGGGGTACCCTCCCTACTTTCCTCACCAGCATCCAGGAACCCCCCGAGGCCACCCCCAAGTCGGCCTGGGCTCCCCTGAGAACACGCTCAGGCGCTGGTCAATGCTGCTGAGCTGAACTCCCAAAATGAGCCACGGCAGCCCCAGAGACCATGTGGAGGGGAAACCAGCCCACGCTTCCGGCAGGGAGCTTCGGAGCAAGCCAGCCTCACTGTGCGTGGCCCACAACGGCTGTCTCCATGTGTCACGTGAGGGCTGCGAAACACCAGGTGGGGCAGCAATGCCCGGGCCCTCGCCGGGCACAGCCTCCCAAAGGTCACTGCCATGCTGCACTGACCAGAAAGAGGGCAGTGGTGAGAGGCGCATGCCGCCCCAGGCTTGTTCCGAAGGCTCCTGGAGGCCATGTCCCCTGAGCTGCTCAGCCTAACTCCAATACTCCACCCCCAACGGTGCACCTGAGGCTCAGTGCCCCGGGCCACTTCCAGCTCGAGGCTCCCACTCACTCTCCAGTGCCTCGGAGGAGCCCATCCCGCAGGCCAGCACATCCCTGGGCCAGGGTGATACCCAAGTTTACTGGGATGTCTGGAGTTGACTCAGGGAGACAGTGCAGCTCCCAAGCCCCGACCAGCCCTGTGTAAAACTAAGCAGCGCAGTGGACAGGCCACGAGCAGCGTGGCATCGGAGCATCCGGGAGCCCCAACAGCTCCCTCCTGATGCGGGAAGGAGACCCCCTGGAGACCTGCAGCCAAAGTGCTGTCCTTCACCCTCCCAAGACTGGCCGGGGCAGCACTAGCTACTCTGTCTACTCTCACCCCAGGCTGAGACCCACGTCTTCTGGACACGCTCTCGCCCTAAGCCATCTTCCACAGGAAGGCCCAACTGCAGACACCAACCAGGGGGCCCTTGAGGCTGTACCCCATGGCCAGGCACCCCACAGGAAGGCAGGCACGGGTGGCTGAGGAGCTTGCAGGACACGCTGGTCTGGGAGGCTTGAGCACAGCAGGGATGCCGTGGGCTTTGGCAGCTGAGATCGGGGTCTGCTGTCTGCTGCAGTGGTCCTGACCCCTTGGCCCTGAGCCTGTGGCCTGAGCCAGACAAGGTCACCCACTAGGGCTGCCAGCAGGAGTGGCACTCCCTGCCCAGCCTCCAGGAAGGGCTCTTGTGTTCGCGACTACTGACGTCCACAGCCTGGCCTGACACAGGCACCCTCCAGTCATCCCAACAAACGCCCCAATACTGCCCCTGGGCGTCTGCCCCCACAGCAACAGCCCCACCGCCCCCCAGAAAGTGCTATTTCGGATCTACAGCTGGCGTGGAGTGTGGAGGGCTCTTGTCAACTACGGGGCAGAGACAGACACACAGGGAGGGTCTGCAGCAAGGGTCAGCTGGGGCCATGGGGTCAAGGAGGCCACGGAGCTCACCATGACATTCACACTTAATCTGAGCCACTCCCTGGGTGCCCCTCGTCCTCGTCGTCACTCTGGCGGCGTGCAGCGTGCAGTAGGGGAGAAGACAGGCTGTCAGGACAGTGCGGGTGGGCGGCTACCCCGGGCCCAAACCCCCACACCCGGTGACCCTCCAGTGAGGCCACGCCATGAAGAGACACACAGGCTCAGGGGCTCTGCCACATCTCAGAGGTGAAACTTCCCTGTGTGAGGCAGCTGCATCTCGTGATCTGGGGCTGGTCCTGTCCCACCACATGCTGAGGGGCTGAACCCTGTCCAGAGGCGCCTGGCCTCCGGCCCCACTCCTGGCAGATGGTGCTAGCTCGCAGATCTTGGCCTGATAGGAGGGCCTCTGCTGCCTGGGCTCTGTGGACCCCACTGCATTGGCCCCACTGCTGCGGGAGAGAGGGTGGGGCCCTGGGTGACAGGAGGTAAGACTGGGATCAGCCATGGTGGCAGGCGGCGGACCTACCCATCGAGCGTGGCTATGGAATGGAGCCCCAAAAACACCAAAAACCCCCTCCTCAGCCGCCCGGGCACTGCTCGACGCCGGGGGAGACCCTGGCCTCTACCCAGGCGCCCGCCCTTGCTGATCTGAACCTGTCTCTCTGTTCCTTGGGAATAAACAGCAGCCCCGAGTTCAAGCGCTCTGTGAGCTCTGCGCGTCCTTCTAACAAGTTCTTGAGGGGCTGGCGTGGGAAGCAGGTGTGCTCATGTGTGGACCACCTTCGCCTGCAACAAGTGCAACCCCTTGCTCCTGCCACCGCTGACTGAAGTGTGGACAGCTGCCCAGCAGCACCAGGCCAGACATGCTGCAGGGACACCAGGGACGAGGGCCTGCAGACCATGCGGCCTGTGCAGCCCAGCCACACTCGGGTGCCCCCATCACAGTCCTCCAGCTGTGGCCCCAGCAATTCCCCACGGCCTCCTGAGGCCCTGGCCTGAGCTCTGCCTCCGGAGCACTGCTGACACCACCCCCATCAAGAAGCCACCACAGCTGCCCCACTTCAGAGCAGGTATTTTTGGAAAATGAAATAGGGCCACATTCTCAACCACAAATGGATTTGGGGTCATGCCTGGAGCTTCCTCACAGTACAGAGCGTGTCCTTTCTGCAGCTGCCAAGCCACCTGAGGGATAGGAGCCCAGGGGAGCTTGGTTATAAAAACTAAGCTCAGAAATAAAAAACTTCTAAAAATAAAACCATTTAGAAAAGAGCCCTACGACTGCTCCAAGAGGAAGAGAAGCGCCTCCCTGTGACTGAGCTCCAGGGGTTGCCTCCTAGGCTTGAGACTCAAATGGAAGAGCATCTCCAAGCCTGGCAGTGAAACCCCAGCTTCCACCCTGGCTGTCACGAGCCAGGGCCTGTCCTAGCCCTATACTGCCCAGGCCTCGAGGAACAGTGGTGGAGCAGGACTGCCCTCTGCCCACAGCAAGAGGGCAACCGGCGGCCAGCAAGGGAGGCTCTGGGCCAGGACAGTTGCCCGTGGTGGAAAGGCTGCAGTGACCGGGTCACAGGCCTCCAGGAGACGTGCTTGGTGGCCCCGCCCCTCTGTTCCCAAAGGCATACCTCCAAAGGCCTACTCGGAGAGGCTCACAGGGACAGTCCTGGACTGCTGGTGGCTGGCCAGAGGCCCCCAGCCAAGAGTCTGCGGTTGCCCAGGTGTCCCTGGTTTAATGCCACCAGTTAAAAACCTTCCAGTTCTGGCCTCTCATGGCACCCACTCAACATCCTTTGCCAATGCCCCGAGCCTTCACCCCAGGCTGGCTCCCCACAGAGCCTGCCCCACCACCCAGGCTCTCCCAGACCCATGCAGACCCCAGCCAAGGGCTCTCCAGCCACCACCTGGCTCTGAGGTCCGGGAGTCCTGCCAGGTGGAGCTGGCCCAGGCCAAGGCCGGATTCTGCTCAGATGGTCACATTTGTCCATCTTGGAGTCTCAACCTTAAGAATGTGCCCAGAGGAAATGCCACCAGAATGGGTCACCTGTGGGCAGGGCCACGGGGCCAACCTGAAAGCAAATGAGGCAGGGGTCCCTGAATTTCACCCCAGCTGCCTGCCCCACAGAAAACAGAAGGGCCTGAACCCCCGCAGAGTCTGCGCCAGTGCTGCCAGGCTGGGTGCCACACAGGGCCCACTCTGTGCAGCCTGAGAATCCCAGGGCCTGCAGGACACCCTCCTCTCAACAAAGATGAGGCCCAGACAGTGGCTGAGCCAGGGTGCCCACCCCTGCACTCAGGGATGGCCCAGATCCCCACCACGACAACTGGACCCCCACATCCCTGCACTCAGGGATGGCCCAGATCCCTATGCCAGCCAGGCCTCAGCGTCCCAAGTCCTCACTCACACAGCAGAGGCTGTGCCCTGGGAACAGAGAACCCTGGGTCCCCTGAGACACAGCCCTCAGTGGCATTCCTAAGAGCACAGCCCCTGCAGTAGGCCCAGGGGCCCCTTCCAGGAGCAGCTCTGTGTGCAGGCTGGGAGGTCGCAGGAGCTTACTGGGAGCCTGTGTTGACAGACCCTGTCCCACGGGAGACCATGCGTCTGACCAGTCAGCAAGGCCACAGGGGCGGACACTGGGGGCTTGATGAGAATGGCAGGAGAGGAGGAAGCTCTGAGAGGGCAAGAGCCTTCCCACCCAAGCCTGCCCCAGGCCGGGGCCATCCCAGCTCTCACCTTGGCCTTCTCGCTGGGCTCACTGGCTGTACCGTATGGGGTGTTGTGCAGCTCCTTGGACACCACACAGAGGAACTCCGCCTGGTCTTCGTTCCCATAGTTGTAAGAGGAGCCGATGCTGACCAGCTGCAAGGGAAGACACAGCCTGAGATGCAGCCCATTGAAGCCTGAGAGAGACGCAGCCAGGCTGACCGGCCCAGGCTCAGGACGTGCCTGCCACCGCGAAAGCCGCAGCAAAGACTGCCGATGCCTGAGGAAATGGATGGAAAACAAAGCCCCAGAACGCCTGCACGAGCACACGTGCGGCACCCCCACACCATGGCACGGCACGGGGCGAACTCGTCCTCTGCGAGGACCCTGAGCTTTCCTTGGCGCTTCCAGCTGGGACAAAAGGGGCCGCTGCCCCAGGGGGAGGGGCGCAGAAGGGTCCCTGAACTGGGGTGGAGGGAGAGGGGCAGCGGGAGGAGAGTGGAGGGCAGCTCTGATAGCCTGGAGGGAAGAGCTTGGGGCCCACTGACTGGACCAAAAGCCGCTGGAGGAGCTGTGCTGCCCAGGAGTTCGGCCAGGGTGGGTCTGCTGCAGCCTGCTGGGCACACCCTTGGGCCACTCCAACCTGCCTCCCTCCAGGTGACCAGGCAGGCCAGGCCATGCAGGCCCAGGGCCAACCTGTCTCTCTGGCCAGGCATCTGGCCCATGGCTGGCTAATCTGGGCCCCTAGGAACTTCTGTGCTTTTAAAGGGAAAATTAAAATGCAATATGCAAATCACAAAAAGCATGCCAGCAGCACACCACCAAGCCAAAAAGCAGCTGGGTGGCACTCACAGTTTGGCCTCACTATGACCTGCACAGTTGGACCAATGCCCGGGAGAGCAACCCGCAGTTAGCTGCTGTTCCTGTGCCGCTGGCGGCTGACCCAGTGGGCAACAGTGGACCCAGCCCAGTGAGGCAGCCACAGGGGTGCTGGCATGGGCCCGAGCAGCTAAGGGTATCCCTGGGAGCACTCATGGCCATGCCCACCGGAGCCCCTGTGTCCTCACAGGCACCCCAGCCACTTCCCAAGCCTTGTTCTCAATCCCCTGCTGACCACTGGGGACCCTAGGTCCGGTCTGGCCACCTCCCAGCACCCCGCAGGGTCCCACCCCACAGCCGGGGCAGCTGGTCAGCCCAGCAGCTTCCCTACATGAACTGGGAGAAGGGGTCACCAAGGGATGAAGCGTGCCAAGCAGGTCATAATCAAGGAACAGGGAGGACACCCGTTCTTTGCAATGGGTTCAGAATCCACCCAGAAGCGCTAAGGGCAAAGACCTGAAGCTGCCCCGGAAGGGAGGTGCCCACTACGGGCAAGACACATCGCTCCCTCCCAGACAGAAAAGTCACAAGACAGCTGCAAGAAGAGCACAGGTGCCACATGGGGATAGCCCTGTTCACGGACCCCGAGCTGCTGACACAGCTTCCCAGGGCCTCTTGACAACGGGGAGGTGGGGCTTGCCTAGCAGTGGAGATTTCTGTTCCCATGGGAGCCTCTGGCACGATTCTGGTGAGGTCAGAGCATGAGAAACATGCAGCCGCCAGTGCAGGGCAGGGCCCAGGCTGCTGGTCAGCTGCCCTGTCAGCACAGAGACCCACAGTCACCCCGGCCCCCAGCCTAGGGGTTCAGGGTGGACGGTGGGATGCAAATGTCTTTGGCGACATTTTAAGGGGAGGCTCAGAGTACCCTACAATGTGATTATTTTGAAAGACTCAAAGGAAAAGGTAGCTTTCATTCAGAGGGACACTGGCTGAGCCTGTCACTCCCACAACCTGGCAGGGCCACTGGGTCATGGACAGAATCTGCCCCAGACAGAAGCAAGTGACAGAGGAAACTCTTAGGACAGGGAGGGCTGGGCAAGGTCACTGTCCCCACCCTCAGTGTCTGCCTAGCACCAGGAACAGTGGCAGCCAGGCCATGGGCAAGGGTTCCCCACTCAGAGGCCATGCCTCATGTGTCCTGAGGTCCCCGATGACAAGCCACAAGGCCACAGCACAGTGGCCCATGCAGCACTCAGGTGGCTCCCATGGAAGCTGCTGAAGAAGGCACGCCCTGCACAGACCCATCAGACCCCACCCGCCACAGCTTGGTAAAGCCAGGTGGAAAGAAGGCACGGGGGCCTAGCAGCACCTTCCAGCACAGGCAGGAAGGGAGGCAGCCTGAGAAGGGCATCAGGGCCTCCATATGCTTCACTGGAGTGAGCTGTGGGGGACGGGGGCGTGCACTGAGTGGTGGGCTTGCCAGGAGGCTCTGGGGACACCAATCCTCTGGTCACACAGAGGTGCCAGGTGATGTGAAGAAATTGCAGCGCTGGGAAGAAGAGGCAGGCCAGGGAGGAGGGAAAGGTACGGGGCAGAGCCTGAGACACCTCTGCCCACCACACTCGAACTCCCACGGCTCCTCCAGTGGAAACAGGGCGCAGGCCACTGTCGTGAGCACCCCCGGAACTGCAGGAAGATGCCAGCAGCGAAGTCTGCATTTCCAGGAGCACTGAGCCCTGAGCCACTGTGAGTACAAGTTCAGCTGCAGCATGGCTGCCGCCAGCCTGGCCACGACCCCTCACCTGCTCAAACTTCCAGCCGTCAGACATGGTGGACACCATCTGCGTGAGCTCCTCCTCCTGGCATTGCAGCACGCGGTACACATGCTTCACAGGCACCTGCAAGAACAATGGGCACAAGTAAGGGCGGGCCACCCATGTCCCGCTGCTGCCTGTGGCCCCAGCCCAGGTGACCCAGGGAGGCTGAGGTTCACTCTCCAGTTCTCAGCGCAGGGCACGAGGCCCAAAGCAACCCTGAGCACATCCACAAAATCAAAACACGCGGCCCGAACAGCTGCTGTTTTCTGCTTCCTCGTTCGCCTCCAAAAATATTTCTATTTCTAAGTTCCAAAATAAAATGAGTCATGTTCCTGAAATCCCAAGAGCACCTGTGGCTCCACATGACGACACGAGAGCGTCCATTTCTGCTCCGCACGCAGGAACCATGCAGCCCTGAATTCACTGGTCAGGAAAGGCTCTGGCAGGCAGGGCCCTGAGAGCCAGTGGCAGACAAAGCTCACTCCCGGCTACCAGAAGAGGCTCCTGAACTTGCGCAGCAGCCTGGACTCAGGCCTCCTCAAGGCTGAGCTGCTTCCCAAAACTCCATCCACCTCCTAATCCCCCACCTGCCTGGCACACTTGCTATGCCCCTCTAGGCAGCTGTGGTCCTGGAAGTGATGGTGAGCCACCAGGGCCACCCGCCTGCATGGAGCTGCTCCCCAGTGGGCAGGGCGGCCCCATGTCCCAGACACAGTCATTACAGAGGACTCCGGCTGCAGACAGAGCTGGATGGAAACACAGCAGTGAGAAAGGGTTCAGGGATCCTTGGTCCTTGACCTTAAGATGGTGACTCATGCCAGAGATGTATGAGTGACAAAGGCACACAGTGGCCTCGAGGTCACACAACCGAGTGCCTTCTTCTGCAAGACAGTAAGATGCTACTGTGTGTCACAGCAAGACTGGACTGCAAGGACTCTCCCACCTGCACCATTTCTCACCCACCTGTGTCATACGGGCAGGTAGACTGAGGCAGGGAGCACCCACACAGCCCGGTCACACAACAGGGAAAAAAGCAGGCTGGACAAGGTGACCCAGGGTGTGGGACACAGCTCCTGCCCCACAGATAAGGAGCCCCTCCAGATCCCTCAGTGGTGCCAAGGGAACTCCAGCAGGAGGGGGAACTGGGCATGTCGCTAGGTGGCCAGTGGCCCTGAGCGGCCAGGCTAGGAGTCTCTGCATAGGGCCCAGGGCTCTAAGTGGACCGAGACTTCTGATGGCAGCTACAGCCACAGTGTGGCCCACACCCACTCCTGGTGCCTTCCCAAGGATGCTAAGCTGGGGCCGGGGCAGGCTCAGCTCTCAGGGACAAGACTGATGCCCAAGGCCCAGCAGTGGCCCCTCCACAGGAGGTACTGGGCACAGCCCACCAACAACCTGGGCTCCCCGGGCTGCAGAAGGGCTGCGCTAGGTGTGAGAGGTCTGTCTGTGGCGACTCGCCCCTCTTCCCAATAAAACCAAGGTCCTTCTGACGCCTGTGCAGATCCACATGACCCCTCTGCTGTCTCCCTCCAGTCATGCTAGCTGCAGGCCCTTGGCACCCTCTGCTCCCTACAAGATGCCATCCACCTCAGGGTCTCCCAGACCAGCCCTCATGGGGCCCTCCTTCCCTCCACGCGTCTCCCATGCCCAACTCCCTTACAACCATCCTTTGGGGGCTCCCAGAGGCTGGGCCGGGCAGGCTGAACGGATCCTTCAAGGGACCCTGGGGCGAGGCTGTAGACGGAGCTGGCGGGCACTGGGGTGGTGACAGAGGACAAGGGTCTCAGGGCAGGAGAGCCCCAGACTGCAGGACTCATGTGGGAGGCAGCCGATCGGGGGAGTAAGAGGGAGCCATTCCTTCACACCAGCCATAAAAGCTTCTAGCCTTAGTTATTTCTCTTACCTGTGATGTTTTGCTGTCTCGTTCTCTAATTTTGTCCTTTACAAGTTTTATTAACGAGGTGATATTGTAAAATTCTGCTTCCTCCAATACTCCTGGAATAAAGAAAAATAAATTGTCTATACTAAACCAAACGAAACCAAAGAATCCCCTGCAATGAGGACCCATGGCTCGGCCCAGCGTGAGCTGCTCAGGCCCCAACCTAACAGGCTTCCTGCAGACACGTTAGCCCTGCGGGGTTCCAGGATTATGGGTGGAGGGGCTGTGGCGAGAGGGCCGACGTGTGGACTAAATACCTCCAGCTCAGGTCACCCTAGGCAACTTCGAGCAACCTCCAGTGGCCCACCAGGTATGGAGTCGCTGGTTACATGCAGCTCAGTGCATGCCTAAACTGAGGCCACGGCATGCAAGGGGTGGGATCTGGCATTTTCCCTCCAAGCCTGGAGGCCAAGGCTTCCTGCTGGGAACCTGCTCACGGCCACGCCACTGGGTGGGGTGCTGTGTGGGGCTCAGGCCTGCAGCCTTGTGTATATGTCTCAGTCACCTGGCACCTCAGTTTACCCCATTCAAAGGGAAGACTGTGGCTGGCTGAGAGGGTCACTTCCAGCTCTTCCCAAAGTCTGCCATCCTAAATGTGCCGCATTTAGGGACTGCACACCTCCCTTAAGAGCCTTAAGAGCAGATTCCACAGGTCTAGCCTCAGGGCTTCCTCATGGGTGGTCTCCAGACGAACCCACACATGGGACATGGCAGCTCAGGACAACACCCCGCCACCTACATAGCACAGAGCCACACAGGATAGAGATGAGAGCCTCAGAGTCACAGGCTTCCCAGCCCTGCACGGGTCCCGCACAGCCCCCTTGTCCAGCACCGAGGGCGAGTGGCCGCGTCGGAGGCGGGTTAGAGGCGGGCCAGCGAGCCCAGGCGGTTTGTGTCTAGCGCCTGTTTCTGAGCCAATCCCACTAGGGGCAGACTGAGATAAAGTGAAGCCTGGACTCAAACGGCTCCATGGCAGAACACAAGGGGCTGCCCAGGCGACCAGAGAGAGCGCATATGAAAGACATTGCCTGCCAAAGAGACAGGAGTGGGCAGCGTGGGTCACAGTCTCAGAGCGGGAGCAGGGCTGGGCCACAGCTCCCGTCACCCCGCGCCCCGCGTGAACTCGGAGGAGGCAGGCAGATACCGAGGCCCAGAGACCCAGAGCAAAAACGGAGTGAGACGCTGCCCAGTACAGACCGATGCACAGACACGGACGCCGGGGAGCAGGGCCACGCCTGCACGCAGGTGCCCAGAAACCCTCAGTCTTCATGGCAAGGCCTCGGGCTGTTCTGAGCCAAGCCAGCACTACAGCACACAGGCAGGCCAGCCTGGGCCCACGCGTGTGGGTGCCGTCCCTGCACCACCACCACTCAGAATGGAACACGGCAGCTGGCAGCAGCAGGCACAGTCCAGGTGATGGCACAGAGATACCACCCTTGGGCTGTCCCTGAGGGAGAGCAGGCCAGGGAACCAGGGCCCTGAGCCACACCGTGGGCATCACCGGGCATGTGCCTCACACACCTGCTCAGACCACCTCAGTCACAGCAGGGAGGAGCCCCTCGCCCCCTTGTGTCGCCAGCTGGAGCCTGCACAGAGGGAGCCCTCCAAGGAGCTGCAGCCGGGGAGGACCCCACAGCCACAGGGTCCCCAGACCTCCCTTCCGGCAGCTGCGCCGCTGCCCGTGGCCTCAGCACCAGAACGTAGGCCCCAGCTTCAGAGTACAGGGCCTGCTCCTCCCTGGGGGCCCAGGCTGCAGGCATCTGCGTCTTAAGTGGAGCCCGTGGCACCTTTGTCAGGCCCTTGCCCCCAAAGCTAAGGCACCTATGCTCAAAAGTCGGCTTACCTTCCTCCGCGAGGTCTTTGTTAATCACCAGTTTGCCATGCCTCAGGTAGTTCAGCAGGGGCCCAAAATAGGTGGGGTCTCTGTCGATTAAATAGGCACCTGTTTCGTCCTAAAGAGAGCAGAGCATGGTGAGTCCTCCGTGAGAAGCCGACAGTTCCCGCAGGTCCACCAAGGCCTGGTCACATCAGGAGGCTTCAGAGGCACCAGGTGACCCAGGCCTCTCCCCAACAGACCTGAGCCTGTGGCATCTCGGGAAACCCCTGACGGTGTGGCCACGTCCTGCCACCTACAGCCTAACCCTGACCAGCCACCATCCCAGGTCTAAGTGAGTTTAAGTCTCTCTGTATGGAGACAGCCTGGCTCTGTGTACTCCAAGGTGAGGCCACTGTGCCCTGGACCTCTGTCCTCACAACTGCAAGACCTCTAGGAAAACACACATGAAAACCTCACCCAGATCCTCTGGAGGCTATCGGCCGCTCTGCACCCCCGCCGCCGCCCCAGTGCCTCCAGGACAGCGGGCTTCATATGGGGCCCCTGCCACACTACACTCCTCCCACGTGGTTCAATTCTCTGAGCCCCACAACCTCTGGGCCTATGTAGGACACATCCAGACTCTGTGGACTCGGCACACTGGGCCTGCAGCTGCCTCCACAGCCCTCTCCCAGAGTGACACTGCAGAGCCCTGCATGGCCTGCCCTGAGACCACGTAGACCCTAGAACCCAGCTGAGCCGTGGGGCACCAGAGGCTGAAGGGTGAGCAGCAGGCTGAACCCTTGGTGGGAAATTCCAAAACTGGCTCCTCTGTGGCTGGCCTTATAGCTCTCCGGCCATTTCTTCCCGTGGATTCCTTCTAACTGGTGTGGTTCCTTGAGAAACAGGCCCTGTCTGGGCAGAGGGGAAGGTCAGGGACATCCGTGCCAGGGCAGGGAGGCAGTGGCGTGTGGAGGTGCTGCTCTCACCACTGCACTCTTTGAGTGCTTTCAATGGGAGATTTCCACATCCACAGGAAGTGCCAAGGTCTTAAACCAGGACCTCCAAATCCCACCAGGGTTCAGGTCTTGCTGTGGCCTGACTCGCTTCCACACATGTAGGCAAAGGTCTTGGTGCTCCCAGCTCAAGTGAGTCACGTGCTCCAGATAGGCCTAGCGCATGCGGGGGCTACTCGTGGCGCCAGCCCAGGCCCCGACAGTGCCTAGCCCATGCGCAAGGGCCTTGGCAGCTCACTGCTGGTGTTAGGGATGTGGCTCGGTAGCCTCCACCCTGATGCAGAAACAACAAAAAATTAAGGAACATGGGAAAATGGGAAACACAAAATCATACAAAATTCAGGATATACTCCTAGGCTCACGGAGACAAAGGCAGCAAGGTCACCTTGGGGAGGTTTAGAACAGCGCCTGGGCCAACCTAGGCAGGGCCCCTGTGCTGCCCATAAGGCCGGCAGCAGGGCCTGCCCAAGCCCCCACAACACAAGGAAGGAAAGATGCCCCGGCCTGGTCACGCCTCTAAGTCTGGGATGAGGAGAGGCCACCACGAAGCCAGCGAGATGCTGCGGGCCGGGCGTGGGGGCGCTCTTCTTCCTGGCTTTCCAGTGCCTTCCACGGCTTACACAACCAGCACAGGCTGCACTTGATTTTCGGGAAGGTTCATGGTGTTTTTTTTTTGTAAAAGAGCCATAATTAAGACTGTTTTCTTGATAAGTCATTTCCCTCGTCTTCCCCGCATCTCACTGAATTGGCATCTGACCTACTTGTGGCCAGGCCCAAGATGGCATTGAGTGGGCCCAGCAGGCTGGGCTGAGCCACCCATCTCCAGGGGTCCCAGCTTTCAGCCGGAGCCACGGGCCGTAGGCCAGGCAGGGCAGTTTCCAAACCACAAAGAAGAGGGTGACCCTGGACACGGGAGCACATGGGAGGCAGCGCCGAGCCAGGGCACACACAGCCCTGGGAGATGGAGAAAAGACCCCACGGACAGAGCTGACTGCTTGCCCACTCCCCAAGTCCACAGGGCAGCTGCAGATGGACATCTGGTCAGGAAAGCAGTGCTCAGAGTAGTCTGGTAACAAGTTTGGCCACTCTGTCCATCTCACCAGACTCTGGCTGCAGCTCTCCACCATCCATGCTGTTGCCCAGCAAAGCAGCAGGGGCAATGTGGGGGTCCCCCAGCCTCTCAGGCACACGTCCCTAATGCAACCAGCAGCCTTGAAAATGGCAGTGAAGGGCTGGGAATGCTGGCTCACGCCTGTAATCCCAGAACTTTGGGAGGCCAAGGCAGGCGAATTACCTGAGATCAGGAGTTCAACACCAGCCTGACCAACATGGCAAAACCCTGTCTCTACTAAAAATACAAAAATTAGCTGGGCATGGTGGAGGGTACCTGTAATCCCAGCTACTAGGGAGGCTGAGGCAGGAGAATCGCTTGAACCCAAGAGCCCCGCTGCAGTGAGCCAACATTGTGCATTGCACTCCAGCCTGGGCGATACAGCGAGGCTCCGTCTCAAAAAAAAAAAAAAAAGGAAAACCACAGTGAGGAATGAGGGTGGAGACTGGCAAACTCTCACGCCAGATGCTGAACGGAACATAACCCTGCTGCCGCCCACTGCTCCCGCAGCTCCCGGAGCTCCGCACAGAGGCTCGGTCAGCCCTGCGGCTCTCAGTCACTCCCAGCGCTCGGAGACACGTGCCACCAGAGGGGACGAAATCAAGAGGGGGAGGTGCCCTGAGCCAACTCTGCCAAATTGCCCCACAGAAATCTAGACGCGAAGGCATAGAATTTTCTGTGCACCAACATCCGCAATCAACCTAATTAGAAATACTGAGTTTTTACTCTGAAATTATCCGATCTCGCACACAAAAGCTTCACCACTACTCTCTCTTCTGTTTTGTTTTATGCAGATGTGTGGTGTCTTTGGCCCATGAGAGGCCTTTGATGTCACCAATTACTAATGGGGAAACTGAGGCCAGAGAGCAAGGAGGCTTGTCCAAGGCACCCAGATTCGGAGAGCGGGGGGAACCCTGCGCCCTGATCGCCAGGCCTGCTGCCTCCCCACTACCCCTCCCTTCCATTGCTTCTGGGCCTCACCCAGCACAGAAACTGGAATTTGGGAGGTCCGTGCCCCACGCATGACTCAAAGCTTAGTGAGAAGCAGACGTGTGTGGTCTCATGACCTGGCCCTTCACACGAGGTCCAGCGGCTTCTCTGGGAAGAAACATGCTTCAGGTGCACCACAGGGGGTCTTGCCAAGCTGAGGTCGCTGCAGGGTCCTGCTCTGCTCGGCAGGAACTGGAGCCCTCTCAGAAGCAGGGGTCTCAGGTTTCTTGAAAGAAAACTCGGGGGCTGCCCAGGAAGCCCTGCCCTTCCCACAGCACCAGCACCCAGAGGTGGAGACACACCCTGTGGGGGCCTGTCCTGCTAGGGTCAGCCAGAGCTCTGGGTGGCAGCAAGGAGACTGGAAGGGAGAGGCATTCCTGGCCATACACACGGCCTTCAGCGGCCTCTGGCGCATCACCAAAAGCTGACAGGGCTGAGTGTGGCCAGAAGTGGACGTTAACAGAAATTAAGTGCGGCTGGCTGAGTGTGGTGGCTCACACCTGTAATCCCAGCACTTTGGGAGGCTGAGGCAGGCGGATCATGAGGTCAGGAAGTCAAGACCATCCTGGCTAACACGGTGAAACCCCGTCTCTACTAAAAATTCAAAAAAATTAGCCAGGCGTGGTGGCGGGGGCCTGTAGTCCCAGCTACTCAGGAGGCTGAGACAGGAGAATGGTGTGAACCCGGGAGGCGGAGCTTGCAGTGAGCCGAGATCGCACCACTGCACTTCACCCTGGGCGACAGAGCGAGACTCCGTCTCGGAAAAAAAAAAAAAAGAAAGAAAAAGAAATTAAGTGCAGCTGCAGGAAGAAAAAAGCGTTCTTGGCATACTCTTTCTAAAAGCTAAGTACACTCACATCTGTAATTTCAGCACTTTGGGAGGCCAAGGTGGGCAGATGACCTGAGGTCAGGAGTTCGAGATCAGCCCGGCCAACATGGCAAAACCCCATCTCTACTGAATATACAAAAATCAGCCAGACATGGTGGCTGGTGGCTCGTGCCTATAATCCCAGCTACTTGGGAGGCTGGGGCAGGAGAATTGCTTGAACCTGGGAGGCAGAGGTTGCTGTGAGCCGAAATCACCCCAGCCTGGGGAACAGAGCGAGACTCCATCTCAAATAAATACATAAATAAATATTTAAAAATAAAAACCAAGTATAAGCATGAGATGAAGATTGCCAGGCACAACCTCTCCTGACTGCACTGGCCTGGCACCAGGTACGGGGCGGGGGCACCACATCTGTCATCTTCGGGAGAGGATGTCACCCTTACTTTACAGAGGAAGAAACTACAGCTCACAGGGACACGAAATCACCCCAAGTCACGAGGCAGGCCCGGGGTGGGCAGAGTCCAACCCAGGCTCCCCAACTCCAAGGAAGATGCTCCGTCACACCAACCCCAGGCCAGAATGTTCTAGGTGCTCTGCAGTCCAGGGAGAGCTGCCCAGTTGACGCCCACGGAGAACAAGCACATCCTGGGAGAGAGATGGCTTGCTGGCCCCTCCGCTACGAGGACCCCTCCCATGGTGCCACGCAGGCAGGTTCTTCCCCAGCCTTTAAAGACCATGCCTGGGGACTGCTAACCTGAGATGTGGAGGGGGGATCTGCTAAAAGAACCAAAGTGCCTACGAGAATCTGAAAAGGAGTCCCTGGGATGCCTGGTGGCTAACAACAGGGCTGGGGAGAGACCAGGCAGCAGGTGCCCCATCACAGCCACTGCTCTCTTCTCTGACCGGGGACCAGCCCTGGCGAGGCTTTAGACCTCACTCTATCTTGACCTTTCAGAGCAAAAACGGCCACACACAATCCGTAAGCAAACGGGCATCTCTGCATTCCTGTAAAACTTTACTTGCAAAAACAGGCGGGTGGGCCAAGTTTGCCTCATCCAATCAACTGAAGGCCTGAACAGAACAAAAAGACTGAGTAAGAGTCAACTCTCCCTCTCTCTGCCTGACTGCTTTACACTAGAACATTGGTCTTTTCAGACTCAGACTGAAAAATCTGTTCTTTTTGGATCTCAAAGCTACTGAGTTTCAGAATAAAACTACACATCAGTTTTCTGGGACTTCAGCTTGTTGACTGCAAATGCACTACATGCATGGTTACGGGTGTAGAAACGCTTGAATTTTGTGACGGAGGAAGGCAGTAAAAAGATGTGGAGTGAGTTAATTATTGAAATACCGTGTATCAAGTGTTCTAAAAGTACCATTTTCTGATGCTGTGAGAGTGCTGTGCCAAGTCATCAAGGATAAGGGGAGATTTTCTGATTAGAGTGGTAAGTAAATTTTAATCCACACAAAAATGAATCAGGTATAAGAAATATAAGGTATTGGAAGGTGAATGAATATAATTTCCAAAGGATCTTAAATTAGTTCAATATAATTATATTATAGGAGTAGAGCTGTCAGATATTAGGAAGTGATAAAAGATGAAGAGAAAAGGAAAACAATTAAGAGAACAAAACCTACATTGTAAGCTACATCAATTCACTGTGACATGATGTAAATACTTGAAAGGTCACTTTTCTTCAGTTGAAAAGTGAATGACATGAACGAATATGTTCAGAAAATTACTTTGAGATTGTTTAGGTAATGTTATCCAGCCAAGAGACAACATACAAGCATAGAAAGACAACACTAAATTTTATGTTTACCTTCTATCTAGAAATAAGCAATACAAAAATTTTGACAATATAATGCATGGATTAGCATTAGAATAAATGTATGTGTAAATATATTAATATTGCAGATGCATGATTAATATTTGCTTTGTACTGATAGGTATGTGCAATGACAAAAATGTGAAAGTCATTGTTATAGGCCAAAATGCACAACATTCCATATGTAATTTAGGTCTCTCAGAGAAGATCATTGGCCTTATCAACAAGTAACAGTTTATATAAGTGTTCAAGCATTGTGAAATATGATCATTCAGTATTAAACACCTAAATTTCAAAAGAGGCCAAGTTCGATGGCTCATGTCTATATTCCTAGCACTTTGGAAGGCTGAGGTGAGAGGATCAGTTGACCCCAGAAGTTCAAGACCAGCCTGAGCAACATAGTAGGACTCTGTCTCTACAACATAAAAATTAAAAACAAAAAAATTAGCCAAGTGTCGTGGCACATGGCGGTAGTCCCAGCTACTCAGGAGGCTGAGGTGGGAGGATCACGTGCGCCTGTGGGATTAAGGATATAGTGAGCCATAATTACACCTGTACTCCAGCCTGGGTGACAGAGAGAGACTCTGCCCCAAAATAAATAAATAAATAAATAAATAAATAAATAAATATTAAAAGAACACTAGACATTTGTTTTATTCTACCAATCCTGAAGTTCAATTAAAACAAACACAGAAATGTTAAAATTAGATAAATTGTATCAATTAAAACATGATATATAATACCTATAAACAAATTTTGTATGTATGTCTACCTTTAAATAAAAAGAGTGTTCAAAGTTTACAAAGGGATATAAAAGACAAAAATGTGAAAATCTTTTATCTTTATGGTAAAATTATAAAGCTATTAATATAAATTAATTTAAATATTTAGTATGCTTAAAATTATTAATAGAATTTTGGATTATCTAGCTGAAATAATACTAAAATTCATTTGGGAATCAGGAATCATTCAAATATAGCCAATAAAATATGGTAAAAAGCCAGTTGAATCATTATTGTAAAAAACATTGCACAATCCTTTTCTTACTTTTTTGAAAATAATATATTTTAATTGGATCCCAAACAATACTTAAACAATAAAACAAGGGGAAAATCACTTTCTTCTATCTCCTCCTTGAAAGACAGGGGTCAACCAGGGTGTAGACCACAGGCATCTAGGCCAGACAGGCAACTTAAACCTGTGACCCAACAAAGTTATGACAATTGATATTCACTCATGTCCTGTAGCTCAAGATAATGCAAACTGAAAAGAACCGAGAGCTTATTTCCAAGTTGATGATAAAAGATGTCATTTTACTCATAACACTATTTATTAGAGTGTGATCCATGAATCACATGAATCATTATATGGGTTCCCAAATAAAAGTGCAAATTTGGGGAAAGTTCTGTCAAACCTAATTTATTAATATTCTTAGAAGTGAAACCAAGGGATCCACAATTTTAACAAGTATTAAGTGATCATTAAGTACATACTTTTTTCGTTGTTTTGAAACAGAGTCTCTCTCTGTCATCAAGCTGGAGTGCAGTGGCGCAATCTCGGCTCACTGCAACCTCCGCCTCCCGGGTTCAAGCAATTCTCCTGCCTCAGCCTCCCTGGTAGCTGGGACTACAGGTGCACGCCACCACACCCAACTAATTTTTGTATTTTTAGTAGAGATGGGGTTTCATCAGGTTGGCCAGGATTGTCTCGATCTCCTGACCTCATGATCTGCCTGCCTCAGCCTCCCAAAGTGAAGTACATATATATATTTAAGTTTAATTGTATAATTTCCAATTGTATGTCTTGGAGATTTAACAGATTTAGTTTTGTTAATCCCAATACTATGAGTTATGAGTCTTGATAATACCATATAACAGTTTGGTCAAAGGTGGTAAGTAATAAGTTATACTTATTACTTAGGTGGTTTCAGTTTGTCGTCAATTAATAAAGCACGTCTATGTACTAAAAAGATATGACATTACACTTTTCTTAGAATATTACAAATACAGTATTTTAAAAATAATTTTGTTTTTTGAAATATTTATATATAGATGAGGATTGTAATTATCAGTGGTCTTTGTCATCAGAGAGATTTGTCTTTGTATTACTTTTCCATTTCCTCATCTACAGAGGGGCAATAAGTATAATTTTATATAAGACTGTTTTGAGAGTTAAAGTACACGTGGTTCAATGTTTGGCAAATTTTAAGTGCTCAGCCAGTGTTATATTACATACTATCAAGCATATAATACACAAATACACATATGTTAGTTATTACGGTGAGAATAGATGGTTCCAGACAATCACAGTTAATCTTGTCTTTAAATAGTTATTGACAGGCAAAGAAACAACATGTACAATTAATGGCCCTGAAGATTTTAAATGTAAGTTACAAACAAAAACATCCAAGTGTAATCTAAGCATGCATATGTATATATACATATATATAACAAACTAGTTAATTATAGCATATGTATATATGTATGTATGAAAATATAACAAAGATATATTGAGACTTTATTTATCATGTATGTATATATGTATAATTATAGCATTATATGCTATAATTATTGGTTGTAATATTGAATAGTATATCATTGCATATCAGTATTGACATAGGACCCAAATTAGCATATATTTAATTTCTTTTTGTAGTAAAAGTTAACCTATAATTCTCTATTACTTAAAATATCTTTTTGTTACATAAATTTTATTAAATTTATGTAACCTAAATATAGCCCATAGTGATTGACATTGCTATTTTAATTGAAGAACTGCTTATTTATACAAATGGTATTTTTCTATGAAAACCACTCTTGTACCTGTGTTAAAGAAACTGTGGCAACAGCAGTGGCTTGGAAAGAGAAATAAAAAATGTAAACACTGCAAAGCGCTATAGAAGATTAAGTTGAATTTCCATGTCTTCTTAGTTGATATCTCCTGCTTTTCATCTACTCTTTGATTCATTTTTTAAAAAATTCTCAAGTGATCCTGTTTGAATCTCTGGTGTGTGTGTGTGTGTGTGTGTGTGTGTGTGTGTGTGTGTGTGTGAGAATCTTTGCCTCATCTTTTCTGCATGTACCACATAGCAACAATCCTCATTGTCACATCCCAGCATCCTCTACTCTTTTTCCTTCTGCCACACATGGCAATTATGGAATCAGATCTATCCCTCCTCATGAAAAGCCAAAAGAAAAAATAATCCCTAACCTGTAACAAAGAGATTTATGAAGATCAGCAGGATTAATTATATGAACAGGTAACATTTCAATGGACACTGAATGAATGAAAATAGCACTATTATTAGTAGGAATAGTCTCTGGGTTTGGTAAGATTATAATTAGTAGAGCCTATTTAAGGGTAAAAATCATAAATTTAAATCTAAACCTAATTTTTATTTTGATTTTAATTATTATACGTATAGGTTAAAAAGATAAAAGAAAATATATTTCACTAAACTGTTAATATATAATAAGAAAAACATAGTAACATCTTTTGGCACATTCAGTGTATTTTTTTTCCTTTTTATAAAGAGAATGTATTATGTTACCATAATCATTCTTAGATTTGCGATTGTGTTTTCCTGATAGAATCATCACTTATTACCATTTATTCTGTCAGTTAAAATCATTTAGCTTAGCATTCTGTAAATAAGTGAGCTGTCATTTGGTAATATTTTTCAAAAATGTAAATGCCAGTAACTTTTTCCTTCAAAGTCATACTTCTAGTACCTTTGGAATCTTTTATTTTAGAAAGGTGATATAGAATATTTATATTTTTAAAGAATATTGTGAAAATAAAATAAAGATGCACTGAGATACTTAAATTTTTTATCAATACAAACGATTATTTTTTTTCTATATGGATATTTGTAAATGATCATAGAGTCAGGACAATTTTTTTGCAAAGGTCACAAGTTAAAAGTCAGTTATACTTACTAAGATAACTAGATTGCTTTGCTAGTAAAATGTATGAAAATTTTATCATTTCAATGTCTAAAAGAACATTTTATAGTTGGAAAATAATCAGTCATTTAGGGTAGTATATTTCTAATTAAAAGACATTAACTTAACTTCCTATTATATAGAGTATAGATCCAATTTCAATCTATCTTTCAAGTCCCATTTATAATGGATGTTTCTGATGACAAATTCTGAGACTAATCTCAAATAGTATTTTGTCAAACAAAATGAAAAAAACTATGGAAAGTGAACCTAAAAAAGGCGAAATAGAAAACATCTTCAGGATAGAATCAGACAAACTTACCTAAAAACAGTTTTCATTGCTATTGAGATTTATCTGTCATATGCTCTGAAGTAAAACAGAAAGAGTCCATGGGGAGAAAGAAAATGATTCTTTCATCTTAGCATCTTCTCTCCTATCACTGTGGCTTCCTAATTTTACCAATTATATGAGGTAGAGGTAGAACTAGAGGCAGAGATAGAGAGAGAGAAAAAATATATATTAACACCATAGATAAATTCTCCTGCCCTATTCTCAGGCCCAACTTTAGAGGTAATTGTATTGATCCGATTCTGCTCTTCCTCCTGTGTTAGTTTGCTAGGGCTACCATAACGAACTACTAGATTCTTGGTGACTTAAATAACAGAATGTATTGTCTCTCAGTTTGGAAGACTAGAAGTCAGAGATCAAGGTGTCAGCAGAGTTGGTTCCTTCTGAAGCGCTAATGGAAGGATCTGTTCCAGGACTCTCTCCTTGGCTTGTAGCTGGCCAACTTCTCCCTGTGTCTTCCCTCAGTACCTGTGCCCAGATTTTCTCTTCTTACAAGGATAACAATCTTACTGCATTAGAGCCTACAGTAATGACTTCAATTTAATTAATTACCTCTGTAAAGACCCTGTATAAAAATATGGCACATTCTAAGGTCATCTGGGTTCAGATATCAACATGAATTTTACAGAGACACAATTCAGCCGTTAACTGATTAATCCCCTAATAGCATTGTTCATACAAAAGTTAATAAAGTTGTTATAGAATTTTGTGTTTAATAACCACAAAAATACTTATGAAATACAAAGATTTTAACTTTTTATACTAATCTTCATCTTCCTTGTCTCATATTTTATATGTATTTAATACTATAATTAAAGTTCTATACCAAAGGTTTTATGTTCTATATGGATAATATCTTTCTTGTGCCACCCATGTCCCCTTTATTTTGAAGAGACAGAATCTTTTTGGACACCCAGGCTGGAGTGCAGTGGTGCAATCATGGCTCACTGCAGCCTTGACCTCCCAGGTTAAAGTGATCCTCCTATCTAAGCTTCCCAAGTAGCCTGGACTACAGCCACATCCCCTCTGACTAGATTTTTTAAATTTTTTGTAGAGATGAGGTCTCCTGGTGTTGCCCAGACTAGTCTTGAACTCATGGGCCCACGTAATCCTCCTTCCTCAGCCTCCCAAAGTGCTGGAATTACAGGAATGAGGCACTGCACCTGATCTCTTGCCCTTTTCTCAGATTTGTTTTCCTCTGAATTTCATTTTGATTAGTGGTTGTTCACAGAATAAGTATATGCCTTTTTATTATTTCCATTAAGATAAAAATCCAGTTTCTTCTTAAAGATATTGTACTCTGAGTTGGCTGAATTGTCTGAATTTCTGTGAGAATTTGAACAAAATTATTTCTTAATATGTTGCGGGAAGTCAGGGACCCCAAACGGAGGGACTGGCTGAAGCCACTGCAGAAAAACATAAATTGTGAAGATTTAATGGACATTTATTAGTTCCCCAAATTAATACTTTTATAATTTCTTACACCTGTCTTTACTTCAATCTCTGAACATAAATTGTGAAGATTTTATGGACACTTATCACTTCCCCAATCAATACCCTTGTGATTTCCTATGCCTGTCTTTACTTTAATCTCTTAATCCCGTCATTTTCTTCGTAAACTGAGGAGGATGAATGGTGCCTCAGGACCCTGTGATGATTGTGTCAACTGCACAAATTGTTTGTAGAGCGTGTGTGTTTGAACAATGTGAAATCTAGGCATCTTAAAAAAAGAACAGGATAACAGTGATGTTCAGGGAACAAGGGAGGTAACTGAACTGGCCGCCGGTGAGCAGGACAGAACAGAGCTATATTTCTCCCCTTTCAAAAGCAAATAGGAGAAATATCGCTGAATTCTTTTTCTCAGCAAGGAATATCCCTGAGAAAGAGAATGTGCCCTGAGGGTAGGCCTATGAATGGCCCCCTCAAGGCGTGCCATCTTTTATGGTCGAAACTGAAGGGATGAAATAAGCCCTGGTCTCCTGTAGTGCTCCCAGGCTTATTAGGATGTGGAAAATTCCTGCCTAATAAATTTTGGTCAGACAGGTTGCCTGCTGTCAAACCCTGTTTCCTGATAAGGTGTTATCAATGACAATGCGTGCCAAAACTTCATTATCAATTTTAATTTCACCTCATCCGGTGGTCCTGTGATCTCGCCCTGCCTCCATTTGCTTTGTGATATTTTGTTACCTTGTGAAGTATGTGATCTCTGTGACCCACACCCTGTTCGTGCACTCCCTCCCCTTTTGAAAATCGCTAATAAAAACTTGCTGGTTTTACGGCTTGGGGAACATCACGGATCCTGCCGACATGTGATGTCTGCCCCGGACACCCAGCTTTAAATTTCTCTCTCTTGTGCTCTTTCCCTTTATTTCTCAAACCAGCCAAGACACCCAGGAAATAGAAAAGAACCCACTTTAAACATCAGGAGTGGGTTCTCCCGATAATATATATCACAATACTCAGCATTCTTTCAATTACCTTTTAAAAATTAATTCTATCTTTCCTGGAAGTCTTGCTTTGTTTTCATATTGTTTTTTAAGTTAGGCACCATAATTAACTCTTTATTACTATTATACATTTTACAAAACTATTGACTTAGTCTTATACAATTGTTTTTCCTGTATACAGAATTCCAGTCTTAAATTATTTCCCCACTAGAATTTACAATTAACATCTAATGTTGCCAATTAAAAAAAATGTGGCAACCATGTGAATCTAATTTATTTGTAAATGCCTTCTTCTTTATGTTCCTCCTTCCACAGAAATTCATTGCAGTACTCTGATGTAAAGGGCCCTGAAATTTATTAATGGGAATTAGCTTTCATGATGATAGAAGATGAGAAGTCCCAAGATTTGAAGTCAGTGCTAGTTGGAGACCCAGGAAAGCCAATGTGTAGCTCCAGTCCAAAAGCTGGTAGGCTCAAGTCCCAAGAAGAGTTGACATTTAAGTCCAAAAACCAGAAAAGACCAATGTCTCAGATCAAAGTAGTTAAGCGAGAAACTTCAGCCTTTTTGTTCTACTCAAAGCTTTAACTGATTGGATGAGCCCAACTCATTTTAGGAAAGGCAATCTCCTTAACTAAACCTACCAACTCAAATGTCAATCTCATCCAGAAACATCCTCAAAGATACAGCCAGAATAATGTTAGGTCAAGTGTTTAAGTACTGCATGGCCCAATCAAGCTGACACAAACTATTAACCATCATAGGTAGCAAACACACGTTTATAATGTGTTTGTTATTCTTATGATGTATATCATATTATTTATGCAGTTGATTCTTGTTCTTAGCAGTTATGTTCTATAGCATAGTTACTAACTCTGAATTAGTGAATACTAGAACATTGCTTCTAGGGAAACTACAAGCTTAGATTTTTGTGAACTTCTAATCGGAACATTTTATTCAACATATCAATATATAACTTTGCTTTATGTGTGTTTTTCCTTAAAGCCATTTTATGCAATGTAGTGTTGATTCATAAACATTGAACTCATGGTCAACAGCATTATAACTCATGCTTCATTTAAGCTTATCTAACACAAGTACAGTATGTTCTGCATAACTCACATTATATCTGTCTTGTGCTTGGGAACACCAGAAAGCACTTATGCATTATATTTCAGGTCATTTAAGCAGCAAAATCACCAACAGAAAGTAAAAGATGTAAAAAATGTGATACTACACAGACTGCATAAAGGATATTTTTAAAAAAAAATTACAGTTAATATAAGACAACAGAGCTTTGCCTTAACTTCATCTGGGAATGTGTACTCAAGTGACCCAAGTTTTTCACCACTGTACATGTCCATAAATGACTGCAAAAGTGTCTTGAGAGGTGATTTTGATGTTACAAATAAATCTTAGCTAGCATGTGCATTCTCAAATACAGAATTCACAAATAATGAGGCTCGAATGTATGTATTACTATTTCATAGGTGCTGTTATAAGCATGTATCTTCTTTAACTTACAATAAACCTGGGATCTACTTAATGTTTTATCTCTGTTTTGGAAACCAGGAAGATTTTGCTCAGAGATGATTAAGTAAATTATCTAGAGGAATAAAGCTAGTCAGTGTGGGATCTAGGAAGGGAATGACTCTGGACACTTGGGCTCCAAAGTCTCTCCAATCTCTATGCCTTTCAAGATCAACTAGAAAATGAGTTCTTTACTTTTACCAAAATATTTGATTCCAACTATTTTATCCAAATATCTAGATTAGAACATGTTACCATAATTTAAATAGCAGACAAATACAAGGATTAGGTCTTGTTAATAATTTGTGGTTAAATACAAAACATTTGTTTGAAAATGTGAAACATGAAAACATAACTTACTATTTTGTAATCAACTCTTTTAAACAATATTATTATTTAGCAATTTATAAAAATTAAACATTTAAATTAGTTGAAAAATAAAGAGTAAGTGTGTGATTATAAGGAAGTTTTGCAAATTTCACCGCAAATAAATTAATAATTAAGCACATTTTAAATGTGGGTGCTTGTTGAATTACCTGCTTTTGTTGTAAGTTGTGATCAAACATGATTTATTTGCTTAGAAGCTTTTTATTAAGTCGTTAGGATGACATAGATAAGGAAACAAACAGAGCTTCTATTTCCAGGCAGCTTCCTCTCTGGCTCAGAGCAGGTGCTTTCATTGCTTTTATACTTCTCCTATGGTTGAGTTCTTCCAGTTCCTGAGGAGGTGGTAATGCGCATCAGTTTCATCAATACCAGCTTCATTCCAAGGAGTGTCATTCTGAAAATAGCAGGAAACACATAAACCATCTGCATTTAAGTACTTGACATTTTGGTGAAATACAACAGCTATACCAAAAACTACAACTGTTGAATTGAATTCACTTGATTTTTTTTTTTCTATTTTTACGAGGCAAAGGTTCAAAGAAAGCACAGTTACTGTTTAATGAAAACAGCAGGCAATGCATTGCACAGAGAACTGCTCTTCTATTCCCATTTGAGAGACCTGAATTTTAAAAACTGAATTCCTCCTTCAAAATCATCCTACTTTTTATTCAAATTTTAAACATTCAGGTTACCAACTGTTTGAAGAATTGAATGAGATTTTCAATTTGAAATTGACATAAGAATCTTTTTTGTTCCAACTGGGAAAAGGAATTCAGCTTGGTGCTTATGAATTTTTATATACAATGTAATAGCTTTTTTAAAGAAGACAAATTCATAATACTATTTTTCCCTCCTTTTTTTCTTTTTTCTTCCCTCCTTTCCATGATCATACTCTTTCCTTTGTTTTATTTCTTTTTTTCCTGCCCTCTCCAACTGGCTTCTCTCCTATAGCATTCAGTCATTTCACTGAGTCATAACTACTTGATTCTCTCATTCATTCTCTGCATATTCATTTCCTGCATATTTTCATTGCAGGCCTAATATGTACCTCTCTCCATTATATGTGCTATGGATAATATTCAAAAGTCTTTGTACTCATGCAGCTTAAGTTCAAGTAAGAGAAAATTATATTAAGTTAAATCAGAAATTTAAGCTGTTTTATTTACATGAATTATATTTTTTCTTAATAATTTATATTATTATAAAGCATTTGAATATATCATATATTTTCCTCACCATCACTACCTGTTTCTAATTTTGAATAAAAAAAATTCAGCATTGTAAATACAACACAAATTTATATATATTTCCTACCACAATGAAATCGAAGGTATATTGCATGGAATTTAGGAAATATATCTGAATTCAGCAGGTCTAAAGCCTCTAAATCAACAAAGAAATCTGAAAGTCGCTGGTCTTCTGACCAAACACCAGACCAATGGGTTAGATCCTGAGAAAATGTGGTTCCTTAATGATTTGCTTTATATACAGTTAATTGTCAATCCTTTTATTTTCCTTCTCTCTCTTCCTTTGAAAAGATGTGCATTTGTGTATTACTTCGTTCTCATGCTGCTATGAAGAAATACCCAAGACAGGGTAATTTATAAAAAGGAGGTGTTTAATTGACTCACAGTGGCACATAGCTGGGAAAGCCTCAGGAAACTTAACAATCATGGCAGAAGACATCACTTCACAGGGTGGCAGGAGAGAGAATGAGTGCAGAGCAAAGGGGAAAGCACCTTAAAAACCATCAGATCTCCTGAGAACTCATTAGCACAAGAACAACATCGGGGAAATCACCCTCATGATTCAATTATCTCCACCTGGTCCTGACCTTGACATGTGAGGATTATTACAATTCAAGGTGAGATTTGGGTGGGGACACAGAGCAAAACCATATTATCCTGCACCTGGCCTCTGCCAAACCTCATGTCCTCACATTTCAAAAGACAATCATGCCCTTACAACAGTCCCCCAAATCTTAATTCATTCTAGTATTAACCGAAAAGTCCGAGTCCAACCTCTCATCTGAGATCAGGCAAGTCCCTTTCACCTATAAGCCTGTGAAATCAAAAGCAAGTTCGTTACTTCCTAGATACAATGGCGTGTCTAGTCTCTGCAGCTTTTTCACATGTGCAGTGCAAGCTGTCAGTGAATCTGCCATTCTGGGTTCTGGAGGACAGTGGCCCTCTTCTCACAGCTCCATTAGGCAGTGTCCCAGTGGGGACACTGTGTGGGGGCGTCAACTGCACATTTCCCTTCTGCACTGCCTTAGAAGAAGTGTCCCATGAGGTCTCTGCTCCTCCAGCAGACTTTTGCCTGGACATCCAGGTGTTTCCAAACATCCTCTGAAATGTAGGCAGAGGTTCCCCAACGTCAATTCTTGACTTCTGTGTACCTGAAAGCCCAACACCACATGGAAGCCGTCAAGGCTTAGGGCTTGCACCTTCTGAAACAATGTCCGGAGCTGTACCTTGACCCCTTTTAATCAGAGCTCCATCTGAAGCAGCTCGGATACAGGGCACCACGTCCCAAGGCTGCAAGGGGGCCCTAGGTCTGGCCCACAAAACCATGTTTTCCTCCTAGGACTCCAAACCTATGATGGGTGGCCTGCCATGAAGGTCTCTGACATGCCCCAAGGACATTTTCTCCATTGTCTTGGTGATTAACATTTGGTTCCTCATTACTTATGCAAATTTCTAGCAAGGGCTTGAATTTCTCCTGAGAAAATGGGTTTTTTCCTATTGCATCATCAAGGTGTACATTTTTCAAACTTGTATGTTCTGCTTCCTCTTGAATGCTTTGCCACTTAGAAATTTCTTCCACCAGATATCATAAATCATCTCTCTCAAGTTCAAAGTTCCACAGATCTCTAGGGCAGTGGCAAAATGCTGCCAGTCTTTTTGCTAGAGCATATCAAGAGTCATCTTTATTCAAGTTCCCAACAAGTTTCTCATTTCCATCTGGGACCACTTCAGTCAGGACTTCATTGTCCACATCACTAGCAGCATTTTGGTCAAAGCCATTCAACAAGTCTCTAGAAAGTTTCAAACTTTCCCTCATCTTTCTGTCTTTTGAGCCCTCCATGTCTCTAGGAAATTATTAACTTTCCACATGTTTCTGTCTTCTTCTGAGCTCTCCAAACTGTTTCAATCGCTGCTTGTTACCCTGTTCCAAAGTCGCTTTCACATTTTTGGATATCTTTACAGCAGCACCCCACTACTCCCAGTACCAATGTACTGTATTAGGTCATTCTCATGCTACTATAAAGCAATACCCAAGACTGGGTTTTAATTGCTCACAGTTTGCATGGCTGGGGAGTCCTCAGGAAACTTACAATATGGAGGAAGGTACTTCTTCACAGGGCAGCAGGAGAGAGACGTGCAGAGCAAAGTGGGGAAAAGCCCCGTTTAAAATCATCAGATCTCAGGAGAACTCACTATCATGAGAACACCACAAGGGAAACTGCTCCCATGATTCAATTATCTCCACCTGATTCCACCCTTGATATCTGGGGATTATTACAATTCGAGGTAAGTGTTGGGTGTCTGGAGCATAAATATATTTTTTTCCTCCACAGAAAGACCGAGACAACTTTTCATGTCATTTAATTTAAATGTAAAACAAAATTGTTGGTATAAATTGCATGCTTCCTATGAACATATAGATATGTGTATATATCTGTATATATACTGTGTTAATACCACCCTGCAATAGCTTAGTCCCTTTTCATGTATATAATCACAAATTTATTTAATAAACATAAAAACAATGGAATAAAAACAATATTTATATATTTCAAGTCATCAGAAAAAAAGAAACACAGCAAGAATAATTCTAACAGTGGAGTACAAAAGAAGAAACATAAATTTAAAAGAAAGGAAATAGGAAACCTAAAAGCAGAAATTTAATTAAAATAATAGACCTCATAACTGAGACAAAAGCACTTTGGTTAAAATATTTTTACAAAGGCCTCTGACAATCTTTATAAATGTGTTTGGGAATTTTAATTTTTTTCCTTCTCTTTAATTTTAGTAGACTGGGGTTTCTGTAAATTATTCTGTCAAATTATCCTCTTTAAGAAAAAAAAATTAGTCTAACACATTAGATCTTCTAATAAATGGAAGAATACTCTTTCAGTATTAAAAGTTTCCCACTTTATTTTACATGGTTTTTCTGTCTATGTTTAAAATAGTACTGAGGGCTCACAGAAAAGTTCAGATTTTTATAATTCAAAATCTTGTGTTTAAACAATAACATAAGGAATGACAAATTATCTTCCATAGTTCATTTACATTAAGTAGATGCTAAAATAAACTTGAGTAAAGATCTTAATCTCATGATTTTTGAAAGTTACACATGTACACATACATACATAATACAATTCCAATTTTGAACATTAGTAAAAGAAATTGACGTCATACATGAAAAATTTAATGTAAAACCTGTGTATAAATATTTATCATTATATAGGAGGAAATATTAGAAATATAAAAAGGAATATTTATTCTTTGTCAAACCCCAAGGAATCAATTAAATCTGGCTCATGAATATTAACATCTTCTCAGAAAATAATAATTATATTTTAAATATATGTTTTCTATAAAAGTGATGATATTTTAGTGAATATAGCAAATAATGACAGATACACTAAAATGAAGTAATTTCAGTTATTTTTCTTGTATATTATACATTTAAAATCCTACAGCACAGACTTTAGGTTGAATACAGGAAAATACAATTATATTTAAATATAAAGAAATTAAGCACTAGGATATAGTTATGAAATCACTATGATATAATGCCAATTCGCAATTTGTGCTTTCCCATTGTTTAACAAAGGTTAAGATAACAATTTAGTGTGGAACTGCAAGTGCAAAAATACCTAGGATATTCACATATATGTGTTTTAAATATTTACTAATCTCATATGGTACTTTTTCAGCCTTAATATGAATATTCACATATTTCTTACTATAGGTTTATTTTCCTTTACATTTAATTGATTCTTTTCTCCTCCTGGAAGTTTTTTTTTTTTTTTTTTTTTTTTTTTTTTTTTTAAGAAGGAGTCTCGCTCTGTCACCCAGGCTAGAGTGCAGTGACGTGGTCTTGGCTCACTGCAACCTGTGCCTCCTGGGTTCAAGTGATTCTCCTACCTCAGCCTCCTGAGTAGCTGAGACTACTAGAGCATGCCACCACACCAGGATAATTTTTTGTATTTTTAGTAGAGACAAGGTTTCACTATGTTAGCCAGGATGGTCTCAATCTCCTGACCTCGTGATCTGCCCGCCTCAACCTCCCAAAGTGCTGAGATTACAGGTATGAGCCACCGCGCCCGGCCTCATTTTTAATATATTAGCATCCTGCATTTGTTTCCTATGTCTCCTTACAATCATATATTTTTTTAAAAAATTGTAGTATGTCATCACTTAATTTCAACAACTAAATTTCAACATTCTTTTTTTTTAACATTTTAAAGTATTTTTTTTAATTATTATTATACTTTAAGTTCTAGGGTACATGTGCACAACATGCAGGTTTGTTACATATGTATACATGTGCCATGTTGGTGTGCTGCACCCATTAACTCGTCATTTACATTAGGTATATCTCCTAATGGTATCCCTCCCCCCTCCCCACAATAGGACCCGGTGTGTGATGCTCCTCTTCCTGTGTCCAAGTGATCTCATTGTTCAATTCCCATCTACGAGTGAGAACATGTGGTATTTGGTTTTCTGTTCTTGTGATAGTTTGCTGAGAATGATGGATTTCAGCTGCATCCATGTCCCTACAAAAGGACACGAACTCATCCTTTTTTATGGTTGCATAGTATTCCATAGTGTATATGTGCCACATTTTCTTAATCCAGTCTGTCACTGATGGACATTTGGGTTGATTCCAAGACTTTGCTATTGTGAACAGTGCCACAATAAACATACGTGTGCATGTGTCTTTATAGCAGCATGATTTTTTCTGTCTTTGAATTTTTTAGGGTGAAAATTAGTTACATAATTGCTTATTGTTTTTATGTGTTCTACCTGTATATCGTATCTTTATATCTACCTAAGAAGTCTTGTTATTTGATTTTTAATGACCTCAAAAGGAGTTCACTGCTTGGATTTTTCTGCAGAGTTTTATTTTAGTAGTTATAATTTTTCTTGGCTTGCCTATATCAGAAAGTTTAGGATACTTCATCAGCCATACTATTGGAGTTTTTCATACATATCTCAGAGAATTGGCAAACTATGACTCTTTAGCATGATATTCTTTTTAAAAGAGTGCAGTGAAAATTATAGTCTATGTCTTAGTCTACTTTGTGTTGTGATTACAGAATGACTGAGACTGAGTAGTTTATGATCAATAGAAGTTTATTTAGCTCATGTTTCTGGAGAATGAAATCTGTAAGAGCATGGGGCAGGCATTTTGTGAAAGACTTTACGCTGCATCATTCTATGGCAGGAGGCTGAAGAGGAAGAAAATGTGAAAGCAAGAGAGTAAGACTCACTTTTTTAAAGCAAGAGAGTAAGACTCACTTTTTTAACAACCCACACTCACAATAATGACATTAATCCATTAATGAGGGTGGAGCCCTTGTTGTCTACTCACCACCCTTAACAATCTGAATTCTTAATGCAGTCACCATGATGATTAAATTTCAACATAACTTTTGGAGGAGCCAGTCAAACCACAGCATTTTAATCTTGACCCTTCAAAACTCATGTCCTTCTCACAAACAAAATGTATGTATTACACCCCAAGAGTCCCAAATCCTTAACTTGTTCCAGCACCAACTCAAAAGTCCAAAGTCCAGACTCTCATCTGAATTAGATACGGGTGTGATTCAAGGCACAATTCTGCCTGAGGGAACTTTTATTTATTTGTGAGCTTGTGAAATTAACATGCATGCATCCCGAGTCCAAAAGGGAGAAATAACAAGAAGAAAGGAGTAACTGGTCCCCAAAAGTCCAAAACTCAACAAAGAAAACAACTTCAAGTCTTAAAGATCCTGAATAATTTCCTCTGGCTCCAAGTCTAACATCCTGGCACAGTGGAACAGGAGTTGGACTCCTAAAACCTTAGGCAGCCCCACCCCTATAACTTTGCTATGTTTAGTTCATCCAGCAGCTCTCATTTGTTGGTATCCTGTGCCTACAGCTCTCCCAGGCTGATGCTGCAATGTGGTAGCTCTACAGTTATGAGGTCATGATAGTGACCTCAGTACTACAGCTAAGCTAGGCATCACCCTAGTGGGGGCTCTCTGTGAGAGAGAGCAACAAGTCACTGACTGGGCCCCTAGGCTGTTCGTGACAACACTGAAAATCAAGGTGAAGGAAGTCATGCCCCCACGGCTCTGCATTCTGCACACCTACAAAATTAGCACCACATGGACTCTACCAAGGCTTATAGCTTGAACCTTCCAGAATGGTGGATGGAGCTGCACTTGGACCCGCTTGAGCTGTGATTGGAGCAACCAAGGAGCTGTGCTAAAATTTGTGGAGCATTGACATGGGGTGATTGTGGGCAGCTTGTCCTAGAGGGTGACCTGGGCCTGTCTCTGCAAACTATTCTGCCTTCCTCCAGTTCTGGAACCATTATAAAAAAAGCAGCCTCAAAAATCTCAGAAACCCCTTTAGGGACATTCTGCCATTATTTTTATGATCCCTTCTTTCTGTACTAATCTTTTTAGCAGATAGTTGCTTGGCCACGTCCTTGGTTTGTGCTCCTGAGTATGCTCTTTCATTCAGTACAAGACCAGGTTGAAAATATTCAAAATCTTTCCGTGCCATTTCTCTCTTAATTATGAATTGTAGCTTTAAGTCTTTTATGTTATCTCACTTTTTATTTTATGTGGTTAAAGGTATGTAGACAATTTCTACAATATTTTCTTAGAAACTTATTTCACTAGATATTCCCGTTCATTTTTCTGAAATTTCACTTTCCATAAAGCCGTACAGCATGTGCAAAATTCATTAAAGTTCTTTAATACTTCATAACAAGAATGGGCATTTCTCTCTTTTTCAATAAGACATTCCCTTTTTGCATCTGAGACCTTATCAGAATCGCCTTTACTGTCTATGCTTCCACCAATATTCTGATCATGACCACTTAAGTGATCATGTTAGAGAACTTCTTCTCTAAGAAGTTGTAGACTTTCTCTACCTTTTCCATTTACTTCTGAGCCCTCATCAGAATCACCCTTGACACTCCATTCATGGCACTCTGGACTTTTTCTAGCATACTCCTTCAAAGTCTTCCAGCTTCTAACGATGACTTAGTTCCAAAGTTACTTTCACATTTCAAGTATTTGTTATAGTAACAGCCTCACTTCTGTGAACCAGTTTTTTGTCTTAGTTCATTATGTTTTACTATAAGAGAATACATGAGATTGGGTAATTTATTAACAATATAAGCCTGTTTACTTTATGGTTCTGGAGACATGGAAGTCTAAGAGTGTGGAACTCACATCTCATAAGGACCTTAGTGCCACATCACTCCATGGCAGAAGGCAGGACAAGGAAACACAAGAGCAAGCAACAGAGAGAGGGCCAAACTCACCTTTACATTAACCCATTCTCATGACAACGAATTCACTCCATTAATAACAATATTAATCCATTAATGAAGGTGGAGCCCCCATGGCCTAATCACCTCTTAACAGTCCTACATCTTAACACCAGCAAGATGGAAATTAAATTTCAACATAAGTTTTGGAGATAGCCTTCAAATCATTGCACCTGGCCATTATAGACCTGTCTATTGAGAATGGTAAGGGGCCTCTTATTTCTGAGGCTACTGTATGTTGTTTGAATACAGACAGCTTTAAAAGCTTGCAAGGATGAATATTCAGAGCAATAATGAAACTGGTATAAATAAGACCACGGACTTTCAGGACGCCAGTGCAAAGCAGGTGAGTAAGTCAGGACTTTTCTAGATCCTGGTAGTATCCATTCAGCAGGACCAGTCTGACCACTTCAAACAGCCTCAGATTCATGTGTTTTCCTTTGATCTGCCATAGAACTTAGCCACTTCAGACTTCTGTTCCTTAGACTCTATTCTAAAACTCGAGAAAATGACACCTAAACACTGTGTCTTAAACTCGAGAACTGAAAGCCTCAGAGATCTCAGAAATCCCTTTGGGGACATCCTGCCATTGTTAGAAATCCACCCTAGACCCTATTTATAAAATAGCTGGATCTTCTGGTAATGAGTTGGGATTATAGAAACAGAAGAAAGTATACATCCAAAAGTTACCCATATCCGCACTTAAAAAATAGACGCACTCTTGGAAATTCACCCTGCTTTGAATACCTCACATGTGATTTTCCATGTACATATATTAATTCTGAATCATGTATTATTTTTATGTCTTCTTAAGTTGTATACTTAAAGAATAAGTAATATCCTTATAAATGAAGAAAACAATGAAAATTATATTACATTATCTTTAGATGAATGTAGTTTATATATGTGCATCTAAATATAGTCATTCCTCAGTATGCATGGGGTATTGGGTTCCCCAGTGGATACCAAAAGCCTGAGATGTCCCAGTCCCTTATCTAAAATGACTCAGTGCTTGTATGTAACCTATGCGCATTCTATGCACATAATAATTCTAAGTTATATCTAGATTATTTATGATATGTAATACGACGCCTATACATTACTTCATTTGCATTGATTTCACATAATGCTAGGTGAATACATAATTCCAGTTTTACTTTTTGGATCTTTGTGGAATTTTTTCTCCTAAATGTTTTTTTTAATCCATCATTGATTTGAATCCATGAATACAGAACACACAGATGTGAAGGGTCAAATCTGTATGTATTTTACATAGGTGTGTACACACATACTTTATTATAAGAACATTGAAATAACATATATAGGAAGGAATATAATTACTTTAAATTGAATGTGTATGTTTTAGATTGCTTAAATATGCATTCCAATTCAAATAAAATTATGTATAATTATATATGGTTTGAAGTTGTATGTTAATTTAGCTATATTGTAGTGTATGTAAAATTTTAATAATCATCTCTGCTATGCTCACTAGCTTGGAGATTATTTTAAGTAATAATATTGGGTGGACATAGATATAAATATAATTTCAATTCAAAAGTTTATTTTTATCTTCATGGTCCTTTATTTCTGAGTATAGCAATAATTACAAACTGGATTCAAAAGTTATGATTCCTTTCTTTATACAGTCCTTTATTTCTAAACTTAGCCTTAATAATCTAATTTTTTATTGAAAATTAGTCTTTTTTATGAAAAGTCAAGTCTTTAGTTGAGACAAAGAATTATCTTATTTAGTGACAATTCATAATAAAATGAATTTCTGAGTAATATCAAAAGACTTTCTTATGAACTTTCATCAGAAACCCATTACAATCCATTTGAAGAAACTGACATGCAGCATATTACTGTGATTTAGTTTTTTGCATATGAGAATGAAACCTAGCTTCCAAAACTTATTGAAGAAATTGGGAAAATTTTACTTAGACATAAATCTAGAGAAAGGGAAGACAAAAAAAAAATCTGAGGTCCCAGGTCTGATAATCATGGGGAGAGGATTATTTGTAAACAAGAAGTTGATGGATTTGTGATGAGCCTGGTGATGGTAACAGCATAATCACTAGTTCATAATGAGAAGATTTTCACAGCCACATCAGAATAACTTAGTAAACAGTAAGTTTGGCATTTTAAAAATCCTGTATCTAAATAAAAAAACTCTCATGATGATATTTTTGTATGGCTATACTTCAAAACAAAGCATATATTTATGGAAATAAGTCTATGTTTAAACCCTTTTAATCTTGAGTGCAGTGTTCCACAAAGAACTTACTGCAGGCTTAAATACTGTAGCACACCCAGCTCTAGTGAAGTATAATTTACAAGACAGAAAGGCTAAGATACTCGAAATGATTTAACAAGTACAGGGAAAGTATTTTTGAAGAAATTATTTAACCCATTTGAAACTCATTTTCTCAACTGAAACTTAGAAAATGTAGATTCTGTGAAAATAAATGAAATTATGTTTACAAAATACTATTTCTAGGACATAACAATCTTTCTCTTTCACACACATACACACCCCAGTACAAGAAATAGAAAAAATAAATAAGACGTATTTAAGAATATTATAATTCACATTTGTCTGTCTACCTACAAAAGAGTTACAGCAATTCGCCTGGATTAAATGCCTTTACAATTAAGCTTTATCGGATGAGAGAAGAAAAATTTTAGAAGCAAAATTTAGGTGAAGACCCAGCAGATGAGATCAATGTTTCTCTCATTTCTCTATTGCATACTGTTGGGTCTGATTTTTCTTAATATTTTAAATCATATATACTGGCCAGTAATAATGGCATCTACCCACTGGTGGTGATTATTATAGTAACTCAAACACCTTCCTCAAGACTGTTCTTTTCTTAGCATTTGTTCCCCACCTTTTATGGCCCAACTACTTTATTCTTCCTTTTATTTTCTAACACTTCATTTCACTTCTATGTGCATGACTAAACAAACTTATTACGGTCTCTGTAAAAATACATATTTTTGAAGTATAAGGTAATTAGCAGATAGTAATAGAGATTCAAATATGGATATCTTGCCCATTTGTCATGGCCTTGGCATTTTACTGAACCAAGCAGTAGTGTTTTTAAAACTCGCTACACTCAGGAGAGAGTTTTCAGGCTCTTGCTTTCATACCACACACCTGCTATAGGAAGAAACCGATCCCATCAGGACCTGTCACTTATTTTCATTTTTAACCAGGGGAAAAGTACATACAACACTTCCCCTGATAGAGCACAAACACTCCCTGAATACTTGGAAGAACAGTAAGAAATCCACAGAGTAGGAATTCACGTGCTAATTACTTATTTGTACAGAACTTCTAGACCAAAAGAAAATTAGTGACATTTTCTTATTTTAAACTAAATTATCCTCTTATAGAAAAAGTGTATATCTATATCTGGATATATCTGTGCATAGATATACATACATTTGTATAAACACACACATATGTATATACACAAGATTGATGAAGGAATTTGGGAAAAGCATACTTTTTCAAAGTAAGGTGAGACTTGTCATCTATTCCTATCACAAATATGCCAGCAGAGGAAGGGCAAAAAGCCAAGTTATTCAAAAGATGACTATAGTACAAATATGGGCACACTTGATTTTAGAAAAGTATCTATTTCTGTTGGGCCTTTTAACTAATGGCATAAACTTGTTTTCTGTTTTTTTTTTTTCCTTCCTGTTTAAAATAGATGAATCAGTACACTTCTTTATGTAACCTCTACATTCACCTTCTATAACCTTTTTCAGTGAGTCATTAGAAGGACTCGCAATAGAATCCTTAGTTATTGAAGGTTACGAGAAAATAAACCTTCCTGCTTTAACATGGTTCAGTGTTCTTTATACATGAGTTGACTCTGGGATGTTTTCCAAATCTTGCATGTAAAATGTTCTCTTTCAATTTTCTATTAATAAAAGTAGTTTTCTTACACCATTCCTTCTTTGTATTGGTATGACAATGCTTTTTTATGTAAATTGACTATTTTCAGAACACTTAATATGATTCTGCTCTTATTTGAAACTTATTTCAAGGAGAATGTTATATAATAATGATCTATAATGTGCAAGGTATAACTGCAGATATATGTCCAGCAGTATAGAACTCTAGTATGAGTTCTGTTAAAATCAGAGCTGCATTATGACACCCAGAAGTCAGTTATGATGGAGCTACACAGGTCTTCACTAATTCTATTATATATTAAGCTGTCTGAATCCTGCTGCACTAATGTGGAGAATAAAAAATAAGTTGATAGAAGCCCAATTTAAATTCAACAACTAATAAAGATAGGATACAATTTTAGTACTGAAAATATTTGCAAATGTGATATGTGAAAAGTCTACTACTCTGCAACTCATTTACATAAAAGTGAGTGATATGTTAGGAGTTTAAGCCACGAGTTTGGCAACTTTTGTGGCAGATAACTTAGGTGAAATTGATGATGTTTTCATTTTCTTATTGTGTAAAAACTGGTAGCTTAGTTCTTTAAAAGTAAAAATGGTAATACCAACTTGACTACTTTAGAAAAAAATAATGTTTATTAAAAATATAAGTAAATAGCAAATTGAGTTAAGGAATTTTCTAAGACTTTAGTTAAAATTCATATCTCCAATCTAGTAAGTGTGAAACAGTATACAAATATTTCTTTGACACAAGTATTTTTGTTGATTTTCTAATTGAAAATTCATCAATAAGAAATACTAAATATTGCTGATTTTATTTTTGATCACAAAATTATGTTATATTTACATAATACATTATTCACATATCCACAAATAGACATAACACACACACACAGAAAAACAAATCCAAAGTTTATAAGCATGTATACAGCAGAAATTTTTATTGCTTATGTTCAATCAATAGATAAGTCAATTGACTGAGGTTTCCCAGTTACTGGGGAAAGTATAATAACTAATCATAGAATAGTGAACAATTTTTTAGTTTTTATATTTCTACTGATTAACTTGCTTTTTTCTAAAAAAAAGTTTATTCCACTTGTGTTTAATATTCTTAACTGAAATTTATTTTATATGTGTGTAATTATATAAACTGAACTGAGCATTATATAAATACTTAAATATAATACTAAAGTAGAGTTCAATTTTTATGGAAATAGTCACATTTTTCCCAGTGGGACTTTTGCTTCCTTTTGAAAATAAAGTTAGATCTATCTCTCACTCTCCATAGGGAAAGATAGACTGATCTTCAGTAGCTTCATATAAGATCAGAGTCTCCTAAATTTGAACTCCCCTCCATCTCATGTCTTAACCAAAAGTAACCTGTGGTCATCACAGCTTACTTTTGGTTAAGGTTTTTGAACATTCTATTTCTATTGATGTAGCACAGGTTGGCTTCCTATTGTGTCTCATAATCCTAATTAATTGGATTTAAATTAGATATATGTATCTGACTGTCTAATAATGGTTCTGTAATTCATGATATTTTTCATATCTGTGTTTGTATCTTCACAAATACTTTATTTTCTAATTATTCTAATTTACATAAAATCAAACATTCATTCTTATTTCCTTTTCAAAAATTGAAAACAGGCATAAAGAAAATTACCTAGCTTCCTAATTCTACTCCCAGGTTTAAGTGGAAAGGAGTCAGTAACATGCTATGCAATTGTGCAGCACATCATATGTGTGCATGTGCCTGTTGTATATACTGTAAACTCACTAATTTGCTATCATCATGAACCTGAGTATCAGTGTGTGTAACAGACATATTGGGATAAATATTTAAAAGTGTTTTATAAAGGTAAAGTGAATTTCATTGAATGGAATTAAAAAAAAAAAAAAACTCCACCTTTGTCTTTGTAAAATGATATTCCTTTCCTCAGAGATTTTAGAACCCTTGCCGTTTAATGGAGAATGGGAGGTTTCTCTGTTTCTCTCTTGAATAATTTTGTTTATTCTAAAGAACTTTTTACTTCCTTACTTCTGAAAGAAGCACTTCTTTTGGGGCTTTTGATGATTTTCTTAGTTTGTATGCATTTAAAATGTCTTTCTTTATTGAAGTTCCTTCTTTATTCTCTTATTTATTCTACCTCTAGAAATCTAAATAATCTGTTAGATATTTTTTTTCTTTCACAAGTTTACTCTTTTACTTCTATGATTTCTGTTGAAAAGTCAGCTATCTTATTAATTCACCTTTGCATTCAATGTTCACCCCTAACAGCTTTTAAAAGATATTCTCTATGCCTTTGGAATTAAAATAGTTTGACAAGTGCTTTGGGAAGTATGTTTATATGTGCCTGATTATGTGTTTGGTTTGCTTTGTAGGGTTAGCTGAGACTCTTGATTCTGTGATTTGATGTCTTTCATTACTAGGAAAATTTTTGATAAACATTTTGTTAAATTCTGTTTCTACTATTTATTTCTCCTTACCTGTTGTGAGAAGCATTTACATATTTTACATTATTACAACTTTGTAGGGTTTCCTCCTTACTCTCTGATCCTAATTATACCTGTTAGTCCTATTGATATGGCCCTTAAATGTATCTGGTGGGTTTTGTTTTCTATTTTTTGTTTGTTTGTTTCAATTCAGATATGTTCCATGGATCTGTCACTGAGTTTAGTAATTCTCTTTCTCTTTTGTCCAGTGTACTGTAAACACAACTCCAGATAGTTTATATTCAGTTATCACATAATCATGAGACTGAATAGATTAGAACTCTCTGTTAAAACTATTGAAATTTTCCATGTTATTTATACTTTTCTTCATTTTTTAAGGTTACTTTGAGATACTTTACGTAAACTTCAATATCTGAATCATCATTTATACATCTGATTCTATATTTGCATTTTTCTTCATTACCATTCATACTTTTCTACCACTTTGCACACAGTGTATGCTAGAAATTTTGTATAGAACAACAGATGATCTAGATGACACTCCCAAAAGATACCATTCCAGTTTTACTCTATTAAAAAGGAAAAATGAGCCTGGTCTATCAAGAGATGATGACTCATTCTATCTTGTCTACCCTGCGATAATACCCCCAGACTTCAGACTAGCTCCTGCTAGAGCTATGACTCTTCACACAGGACAGACTGTGGGAGCATTAGTTCTGTATTGAAAAGATTTTGAGGTTTATGTACAGGGTTCTCAATCCAAAGAGCTTCAAAGATTGCACATTTCTTGAAGACTATCACATCTTTAATGCAGACTCACTCTCTCCACTAGGACTTTATGTACCATTAACTTTGAGGCTGCAGATGCTTTCATATCACCATTTAAAACCTTGTGTCATAGTTCCCAGCACCTCCAGTGTATTTAGCAAATATCTCCTATTCTAAAAATGTCCACATTTTCCTCTTTTTCACATCAGAGTTCCACAGCCTGATCTGAACATGATCCTTAGAACTGGAATTACACATTGCAAACAAAGCAGCCAGTAACCCTCAACTCACCATGAGCAGACATACCCTCTGTACAATTTTATTTTAGCACATTTTTGCTGTTTCACACCTCTTTGTTGTCTTCAGAATTTTTTTTTTTTTCGATTTAACTGACTGGTTCTAGCTATTGCAGGGCAGCATTGCCCTTCCATAGTCTAGTGGATGCAACCTATATCCCCATACATTCTAGTGAGAAATTGAAAAGTATGTTTGAAAACACCCAGTTTATAATTCCTGCTTAAGTCCTCAGTCCCTACTATTTTCTTCAGTTCTTCTGGTGTGTCTTGCTACAGATTTCACTTTTATGACATTCCACAACCAAGTAAACCTCTCTTTAAGTCCGAAAATAATTATTACTAATCGAAGTTTTGTTTTTTTTTTTTTTTTTGTTGAGACAGAGTCTGGCTTTGTCGCCCAGACTGGAGTGCAGTGGCCGGATCTCAGCTCACTGCAAGCTCCGCCTCCCGGGTTCACGCCATTCTCCTGCCTCAGCCTCCCGAGTAGCTGGGACTACAGACGCCCGCCACCTCGCCCAGCTAGGTTTTTTTGTATTTTTTGGTAGAGACGGGGTTTCACCGTGTTAGCCAGGATGGTCTCGATCTCCTGACCTTGTGATCCACCCGTCTCGGCCTCCCAAAGTGCTGGGATTACAGGCTTGAGCCACCGCGCCCGGCCAATCGAAGTTTTGATAACAGGGCAAAATAATGTTTGTTCCTAGTCAAAGTTTAATGACAATATTGGCTTTACTGCCACTGAGGCGCTGAGATCCCACAAAGCCCTGTAAAGATCTTATTCTGAAATTTCAGAGATCAGTTTCATCAGCTTTCAGAATGAACCATAGACACTGGTGCCCTGTGAAATCACTTGGGTCAATATGTAATTGAAATGTAAACACCCTCATCTAGTAAGGAGCTTTGTGTCAAGCTCATGGAGGGCTTTATAAACATTGTAGCTCTCACTGCAGTGCTGAATAAATGTAGATACTGCCCTGTAAAACAGTTCCCACTTCTCAGGATTAGGGTATCCTCTATACAAGGCAACTCTTTAGGACCTTTTACTTTTTTTTTTTTTTTTTTTTTTTTTTTTTTTGAGACGCTGTGCCGCCCAGGCTGGAGTGCAGTGGGCAGTGGTGCAATCTCGGCTGACTGCAACCTCCGCCTCCTGGGTTCAAGCGATTCTCTTGCCTCAGCATCCTGAGTAGCTAGTACTACAGGTGTGCGCCACCACGCCCAGCTAATTTTTTGTGTTTTTAGTAGAGAAGGGGTTTCACCATGGGCTAGGCAGGTATTGGACTCGTGACCTCAAACAATCAGCCTGCGTTGGCCTCCCTCAGTGCTGGGATTACAGGCGTGAGCCACCGCGCCGGGCCAAGTAGGACCGTTTTTATCAGGGATTTTCCACAGTTGTCCTGATGACTTTTTTTTTTTTCTCCTTTCTATTTATTTTATACCTGGTAAGGTAAGAGTTCTCCTCCTCTTTTCTTTTCTCCCTCTAATCTTTATATTTGTCATTTCTGCTATCTCTTATTCTCGGAGGGAGGTGGTTAAGAAAACAAATTCTTCCCTTTGTTTGGAGAGACGTTGAGAAAACAAATTCTCCCCGTCCTTTGCAAAGAGTTTGTTTCATTATTTCTACATTCGTCTCAACTGTGGAATCACTCTCAGCAAATATTTGGACTTAGTTGCCATTTACCGCTCCATAGCTGCACCCTTAGAGAACTACGTAGAGATATTTAAATTTCAGAAAAATATTATTTCCTTAATTTTTGAATTTGTGTTATTTCAGTGTCAAGTAATTCATTCAATTTCAAAGGTGGTGTAAATATTAATTTCTGCTTTATTCTGTATATTTATGGGCTATCGATAAGTCTCTCATACTTTCTCTTTTTGTTGTTTCTTCATTTCTTTCAATTAGGCCTGTATAGTGTCTAATAATAATTCATTTGTCATGAATTAGATGCATATTTTATTCTCTGTTCACTGTCTGATAGATCCAAACCCTTCCTATCTTCCTTCGATTTTAGAGAAGAATAGTTTATCTAAAACCTTCATCCAGGTTATCTCTTACAGGTTTTTTTTTTTTTTTTTTTTGAATAATATGAACTCAATGAGCTGTAGCCTATCTAAAAATTAATTTACTTTTCAAGTAACTCTTACCCTTTTCCAACTGCTCATTAAGGTACATTGACTAAAATTGTTATCAGCCAAAATTTTAGCTTCAACATGCCTTACATTAATTATTATTTTTCTTTGCTGTCTTTTAATTTGTTACCTATCTGTGTATTTTGCCATAAAATGCTGGCACTATGACACTCACAGACCTCTCCTCTCATGAAAATGGCCGTACTTGTATCCTTACCTACAATACACGTCCTCTATTGGAAGTTTAATGAAGTACTGTCAATAATATTTTAAATTAAACAGCCTAAACTTTCCTTGCAAACATATCCAAAACTTACATAAGAAGCCATTGTACATAATAAGATGAATAATGGTAACTTTTGCATTACTATTTGTTTGATACCAGATGATATTCCATGTAGTATCTCATTACTTCTAAACCACAACCATAGGAAGCAGACACATGATTATTATCATTTTACAGAAGAGGAAGGTAAAGCCCAGATACATTAAATAACATACTTCAGTTCCAAAGCTAATCTATAGGAAACTAAATTTCTACCTGAGTACTTAGACTCCAAAAGCTTTTCTCTTATACTCTACTAAAAGTGATTTCTACTGCATCTCATTTGATATTCTCGGTCAGCGAATGGAAAAAAGACTGATGGGTCTGAGGTAATGGCAATGTGCTTACTTAAGCTTAATGAAGTTAAGATTCCACTTGCTGTCGTGGACTCCTTAATGGTGAAATCAATACATTCCTGGTTTTCCGTGGGCGGCTATTGACATAGTGAATCTATTTTAGCCATTCTGTTAAATAGAAAACACACAAGTAGTACCCTTTAACCTAGTACATCATTACCATCCTATGTAGAATAAAGACATTCATTTTTCCAAGGACGAGAACAAGAAAAAAAAAATGTTTATCATATTATAGCTTTCTTATAAGAAATCTCTCTGTGGAAAAAAAAAAAGTCTAATTCTCCTGTACCATGGACTCTGGTTAGTAGTTTTGGAAAGAAAACTGTGTGTGTGTTCATGTATATGAATAATAATTGGTTGACAGAATAACAAGAAAATGAAGGATATTACTGTTTTTAATATATGTTTATTATGTAATATGAGAAATTCAGTTTACTATGACTGGCTCAATACTTATCAGAATGACAATCACAATAATAGGTATCAAAAAGATAATGTTTAAAACTATAATGACTTGTTAACTTTAATATATGTTGTGAAAAAAATTGATTTCAATCCCATGCTAAAAATTTTCTCAGCAGGATACCACTGTCAATTTGATGTTTGAGGAGGAAATGCTGAACAATGAGTCTTAAAAGCCTTCCCACCTTCAAAGGTGGAGAGTAAAGAATGTCCAAAAACCAAGGCTGTATTTCAGAAAGAAAAATATATAATAAAAAAAATACTGAGTGTGATAGCACTAAACACTATGTAGCTGTGTAATGTGTAAAACTGCAGAAGTATTTCCAAGGGTCACATTAGAGTGATACCATAAAATACATAAAATGAGCTTGAAAACATATTGTTGGAAAACTTGTGTTTCTCAAGAAAGCATCCAGGAGGCCAGACTTTTCTTGGTAACATATAGATCACAGTGAAAGCAGTCAGAATTTTCTGACTTTTCTTATTTATAGATATAAAATTGACTGTCATCCAAATGGCAGTAGGTAAATGGAAACATTCTTCCCTAAAGTGAAAAAAGTCTTTATTCTGCAGAAAACTCCTGCTTATACAATTACTGCTTAAGAACTAAAAAATGCCCACTATATATGTGCTATTTGGGAACTCATATTATGTCATACTTTTACACCGGTAGTGCTAATTTAATTGCTTATTTTATTCACATAATATTTCCAAAAGTGTTTCTATTCCTTACCAAGAATGATTGCTAACACTTACTGGAAGTTTCGAGGTGTCCTTCAACACAAATCCACATCAAATACTCCACAAGTTGACCTACAGATTTTATACAATCCTCATCAAATTACTAGGTGTCTTGCTTGAAGAAAACGGCAAAGTGATCCCAAAATTTATATAAATATAGAAAGGATCAAGAATAGTCAAGACACTTTTTACAAAGAAGAATAAATTTGGGTGACTTGGCCTTCTCAAATTCAAAATTTTCACACAACTACAATAATTGAAACAGTATAGTACTGGCTTGAGGATAGTCAAATATATCAATGAAATGTAATTTAAAATCTAAAAATAAACTCTTAAATGTGTGGTCAATCGATTTTCAAAGAAGGGTTAATTCAATTCAATTAGGAAATCAGTTGATAACAAATATTTCTGAGATTATCGGATAGCCATATGCAAAATAAAGACAAAATTGTGCCAAAAATAATATGCAAAATTCACTTCATATGATTCAGAGATCTAAATGAAAGAGAAACTACTATTAGAAACTTAGAAGAAAATGTGACTAAATCTTTGTAGCCTTGGGTTAGAAAAATTATTCTTGAATATGACACCAAAATTATAAAGTGATCAAATAATAATTAATTCTACTTCATTAAAGTTAAACAAATATTTGAACTTCAAAGCCCAGTATCAAGAAAATTAAAGGACAACCAAAAAAAGAGAGAAAATATTTTTAAATTATGTATTTGATAAAGAACTTTTGTCTACAATATGTAAACTACACTTACAATTCAATAATAAATATGTAAACAGGCACATTTAAAATGGGCAGAAAATTTGAATATTTTCCCAAAATAATATAAAAATGAGCAGAAAGCACTTAAGAAAATACACAACATTAACCATTAAAAAAATGCAAAACAAAACCACAATGAGATAGCATTTCACACCTAGTGTGAATGGGATGGCTGTAATAAAAAAGACAGATAATAATTACATTGATAATGATGTAAAACATTAGAATCCTGTTATGCTGTTGGTAGAAAATGTCAAATGATATAGCTGTTATTGAAAATCGCTTGGCAGGTCCTTAAAAAAAGTTACACAAACTGGGTGCAGGGGCTCATGTCTATAATCCCAGCAATTTGGAAAGTGGAAGCGGGAGGATTGCTTGAGTCCAGGAGTTTAAGACCAACCTTTGCAACATGGTGAAACCCTGTCTCTACAAAAAATAGCCGGGTGTGGTGGTGTGTGCCTGTAGTATCAACTACTCAGGAGGCTGAGGTGGGAGGATGGCATGAACTCAGGGAGGTGGAGGTTGCAACGAGCTGAGATCACACCATTGCATTCCAGCCTGGGTGATAGAGCCAGACCTTGTCTCCCAAGCAAACAAACATAAAAGTTAAACATGGAATTATTATATAACCTAGAAGTTCCACACCTAGTTATATATCAAGAGAAATGAAAATATATGTACACATAAAAATGTGTACATGGAAGTTTATAGCCACGTTATTCGTAATGATAAAAAATGGAAGCTGTGCAAATGCCCATCATCTGAAAACAGGATAATTAATATTCAGTGTATTCATAAAATGGAATATAATCAGAGATAAAAGGAGGTGAAGTACTAACACATGCCCAAACACAATGGCCCTTAACAACATAATACCAAGAGAAATGTGAAAGAAGCCAGTCACAAAGGCCAAAAATTATACTTATCTATTTATATTATATGTCCATAATTGAAACATCTATAGAGAAAAAATAATAATAAATTTGTAGTTGCCTAGGGATATGCGGGTTTGAGGGAAATTGGAACAATTAATATCCATAACCTTTTCATTATAATGGGAATGTTTTAAAAGTGATATTAATGGCTCCATAACTTTTTGAACATACTAAAAAATGTTAAATTGCACACATTAAATGGGTAACTGTCATAGTAAGTGAGTTATATCTCAAAAAAGCTGTGTAAAAAATAAAACACCTAATTGGAAATGTAATTACACAACAGATTATAATATAATGTATTTTATCACCATTATATGCATAACTACTTTTTATTTTGTCTCAAAAACTGTTTTCTGGACCATAGTTTCAAGCTTCTAAGGGTAACAATGAAACATTATAGTACTCATTATTATATAATACTAAGTACATTACTTACACTATGATGTGCTATCATAATTTTCATTTTACTTAATGTCATCATGTCAATATTTCACTTCATTTTATCTTTCTCATGATTTTTGCATTACTATTATTATGTATGTATGTATGTATGTATGTATGTATTTATTTATTTATTTTTGAGATGGAGTCTTGCTCTGTCGCCCAGGCTGGAGTGCAGTGGCGCAGACTCCGCTCACTGCAAGATCCGCCTCCCGGGTTCACCCCATTCTCCTGCCTCAGCCTCCGGAGCAGTTGGGACTACACGCACCCGCCACCATGACCAGCTAATTTTTTGTAGCTTTTAGTAGACACGGGGTTTCACCATGTTAGCCAGGAAGGTCTCAATCTCCTGACCTCGTGATCCGCCCGCCTCGGCCTCGCAAAATGCTGGGATTACAGGCGTGAGCCACCGCGCCCAGCCGATTTTTGCATTATTTTAAGTGAGATGATACGCATGGTATGAGTCTGAGTATCATAACATATTCTACATTCTAAGCAGTGATCATTGCAGGAGCTCAGCCCTATATATTATGAGCCGTTGAATGGTGTCCCTAAAGCCACTTCAGGTGTGTCAGAACCTAGAGGAACTGTTTACTCATGGTTACAGTTTATTACAATTGAATGGATACAGATTAAAGACAGCCAAGGCCAAAAAAGCATGGAGACAGGTTCAGGAAATGTTCACAGGTAAACCAAGAAGTAGAGGATAATTCGAATCCCTATGGTTCAATGCTTTCATATCTAGAGAAATAATAAAAATAAAGGTAGGAGTGGAGGAAAAAAAGTATCTCTATGGTTTAATGTTTTCCTATCTAAAAAAAAAATAAAGAAAGGAAAGTAGATTGTACATATACAAATACTGATTTTTTTCACCTTTTGGTGGTAGGTGTTCAGTGGATAATGTGTATCTGCGTAAACTGGCAGAAGGGAAAAGCATGGAAAACTTTCTTGACTCCCTGTCTCCACCCAACTCAAATCAAATCAAATCAATCATCAATCCTGCCAATACTCTCATCTTTGTATTTAAATAGACTCTCCTATTTTGTACTTTTTCACTTTCCCCTTATTATAATCATATTTAAGCTCCCAGCATCAAGAATCTGATTTCCTGCTAGTGTCTTCTCGGGCAGATATATAGAACTATTTTGAGTAACTTTATTTTATCAAAGCAAATGATGACAAACATTTATAAATATAAAATTAATTCAAATAATAATAATAAAAAAAGCTAACCACCATGTCCTCAGAGAGGACAGGCACCAGTGTAACAGAAGGATCCAGAGACCATCTCTCTAGATGTCTAGCTATAAAGCAATACTTCATTGGCAAAATGGAATGTAAATTTTATTTTAAAATAAATAATGCATAAAGGAATAGATGAATGAATATATATACACATACATATATGGAATAAATGGACAAATTAATAGATATGAAAATGGTGTACAGAAGTTACTGAATTCCCATTGTAGCTGTCCATATACAGGAGAGTTTAGTCTGGGTCTCATTTTCCTAAAATATGAGATAATACATATTATTGGTATTTTGAGCACCATTTCAGTTATAAGCGAATTCCCTGACCAAAGCAGTGGTAATTGAATGAAAGCAATTTATAAACTTAAGCATTTATTCTTGTTTTTCTGAGTAAAAAAAATCAAATCCTGAAATATTTATGAGACTAAAACAAACACAATAATCCAACATCTATAATAAACTATGACATGGATCTTTTTATTTATAAAAACAGATGATAATTTTAGACAAATTAGCTACTATTTAGGCAGAATATTTTAAAAATCTGATAATGTTTTACAACTCTTTTTTCACCTTAATTTGGTTTCAGTACCTTTAAGCTATTTGCATTTTCCAGATGTTTAAGGAAGCAAAGCAGCTGGAAGTGGTAAATAAATGCTTCTTAAATTTAAGTAGACCTTAAATAGAGACTTGTTGTAGTATAATTTTAGTTAAATAAATACTTAACAGATTACTTTTTTCTAATCTAAATGGAAAACCAACATCAAATACATATAGAAGCCATGCAATTTTTCATGACTTTTTCAAACTACAAAATAAAAGTTCAAAATTATGATATGACATTTGATTAATTTTTGCATTATTTTACTTTATGATAACTTTTGCTATTGCATGCCAACTGAAGTTGTTTTTCAGGCCAATTAGATTATATCATGTTTTTATTTGTAGGCTTTTGAGAAAGATTATTATAAAATTATTTTGTGTAAACTAAAAATAAATCATATTAGATTTAAATTTCCACTTTTCCTAATTGAGTCTAAAGCATATGATTGACACATAATACTAAATGTGGTATAGTTTCTTAGAATCGTCAAGAACAATGATTTCCTGGAATTAGAATCAGATATATTGATTGTACTGATGCTCAAGAGAAGTGCTGATCAGACATCAATAATTCATACAACTATGGCTGATGGCATATTGTCAGCAAAGAACAGAGCTAGTTAGACATCATCCATACTGTTAGAGCAGTAAATATTATTGTTTTATCTCAGAGCATGCTCTCATCCCCTTCTGTTCTTATGCCCTACACCTACTAATGCAAACATTTGTGTGTGCCATTTCAATCAGGAGTAACATTAATCTTTGTTTCATATTCAAAAATATGATTGTCTTTCATATTCACAGATGACAGCTTTGAGGGTTTTACTCCAAAATGATGTGAATGAAGGAATCAATGCTTTGCTTTTTTTCCTGCAATGATTATTTCAATAATTAATTGTTTTCTGGTTTTTTACAAGATTTGAACTGAATTATTTCAGGTTGACAAAAAACACAGATCTATGATTATCCAGAATTTATTGTTGATAAAATTTTTATGCAGTATTTTTGTATTTGTTTTTCTTTATTATCAATCAGAAACCTTAATTGTTAACTGAATTGTCTCTATGTACAATGTGATTATTCTATAAGTATGCTAATACATTTTTTAAATACATAAACCAAAAGAGTGTTCATTCGCTAAGAATTTGTTTTCAAGTTACATAGAATAAACTTATTTCTCAAAACATTTTGGCTTTTTATCTGGTCAACTTTATATAATAGTTTAAGATTCTCATTTGGAATGGAAAAATTATCTTTCAGGCCAATCATGATTTCCCAACGTGAGCCATGAAAAAATATTTCTTATTAAGTAAAACACCTTAAGTAAATACATTTTGTGTCCCTTTCAAATTTAATTCACTTTTTGTTAACATGTCTATTTTTAATTTTAAAGAGTGTTAAGATTATCTTTAGAAAAATTTTAGGTTCACACTAAAATTTGGAAGAAAGTATAGAGAAAACTCTATACTTTCCTCTAGCTCACATACCTCCTGCTCCCATGCATAAACAGCTTCCGCCACTGTCAGCAAACCCCATTAAAGTGTTATAATTGTTACAATGACTAAGCTTACATTGACACATCCTGATTACCTATAGTCATAGTTTATGGTTCACTCTTGGTGTGCATTCTATAGGTTTGGACAAATGTATAATGATATGATCCCACATTATATACCAAACAGACTATTTTTACTGCCCTGAAAATCTTCTGTGCTCTGCCTATTCATGCCTTCCTCCACTCTAACCAGTGAACACCGCTAATCTTTTTACTGTCTCCATAGCTTTGCCATTTCAAAATGCTAGATAGTTGGAAACATAAATTATGTAGCCTTTTCAGATTGGCTTCTTTCACTTAGCAATATCATTTAAGGTTTCTCCATTTGTTTTCATTGCTTGATAAGTCATTTCTTTTGGGGAGGAAATAATATTCTATTGTCTCAAGATATCCCAGTTTGTCCATTCACCTCTTGAAAGACATATTGGTCATTTCCGCATTTTGGCAATCATGAATAAAGCTACTATAAACATCTGTATGTTGGTTTTTGTGTGAACATACATTTTAAATTATTTTGAGTAAAAAGTTAAAACCATGATTGCTGCATCATATGAAAAGAATGTGTTTACTTTTGTAAGAAACTCCCAAATTGTCTTCCAATGTGGCTGTGCTAGTTTACATTTCTACCAGCAATAAAAATCCCTGTTATTTTGTATTCTTTTCATCATTTGTTGCTGTCAGTGTTACAGATTGTGGTCATTTTAATGGTTGTATAGTCCTATCTCATTGTTGTTTTAATTTGCATTTTTCTTTTTTTTATTTTTATTTTTTATTATTATTTTTTTATTATTATACTTTAAGTTCTAGGGTACATGTGCATAACGTGCAGGTTTGTTACATATGTATACTTGTGCCATGTTGCTGTGCTGCACCCATCAACTCGTCATTTACATCAGGTATAACTCCCAATGCAATCCCTCCCACCTCCACCCTCCCCATGATAGGCCCCGGTGTGTGATGTTCCCCTTCCCGAGTCCAAGTGATCTCATTGTTCGGTTCCCACCTATGAGTGAGAACATGCGGTGTTTGGTTTTCTGTTCTTGTGATAGTTTGCTAAGAATGATGGTTTCCAGCTGCATCCATGTCCCTACAAAGGAAACGAACTCATCCTTTTTTATGGCTGCATAGTATTCCATGGTGTATATGTGCCACATTTTCCTAAAAGTGGGCGAAGGATCTGAACAGACATTTCTCAAAAGAAGACATTCATATAGCCAACAGACACATGAAAAAATGCTCATCATCACTGGCCATCAGAGAAATGCAAATCAAAACCACAATGAGATACCATCTCACACCAGTTAGAATGGCAATCATTAAAAAGTCAGGAAACAACAGGTGCTGGAGAAGATGTGGAGAAATAGGAACACTTTTACACTGTTGGTGGGATTGTAAACTAGTTCAACCATTATGGAAAACAGTATGGCGATTCCTCAAGGATCTAGAACTAGATGTACCATATGACCCAGCCATCTCATTACTGGGTATATACCCAAAGGATTATAAATTATGCTGCTATAAAGACACATGCACACATATGTTTATTGCGGCACTATTCACAATAGCAAAGACTTGGAATCAACCCAAATGTCCATCAGTGACAGAATGGATTAATTTGCATTTTTTTCTGCTAACATATGCTATGGAGCATCTTTTCGTATGCTTAGTTTCCATCTGCATAGCTTCTTTAATTTTTTTATTAATTTATTAATAACATTCATAATTTTTTCCCATAGGATTCATCAGATTTATTCTGGTAGTGACTGAGTTCATGTAAGTCACCAGCAATTTGGGCAGGTTTTGTATTATTGTTAATTTTGTGAAAGTTACATAAAAAATGAAACTGCACAGTGAGATTATGATAAAAAAACAAACATTACCACTTCTCCTTTTCCCTCATACACACCATTTCTCACATTAACTCTCATCATATAAAAAAATATTTTTGGACCTTTGAGGGTTATTATTACATTTTCAGAAAATATTTTTCCTGTTTCCTTTTAATCAGTTGTTTTTAAGTGCTGTTTGTTATCTTCGTGTAGTTTTAAAAATGTACATAACATTCTTTCTGGAATCTGTGACTTTTGATACCATCTCTTAATTTTCCACTGTTATGATTAAAAAAAAAACTTGCACTCTATATCAACAAAAAAGCTTCACCTTATGTCCATATTTCTTATTCTGATTCCCACTGTGATCACCTCTGTCTTTATTCTATGTTGACAAAACCATGCTTCTACTTTATGACTAAACTTTTCTTTATTCATATGCTGACTTTAGTTTAGAATTCAGATAAAGTGTTTACATTGTTTAGCTATATAAATATAATTTAATATTGAGCTAATTGTCTGTTACGATTAGATTCCTCTCTATTCAATATGCTAGACCTACTGAAATTTATAAAATAATGTTCCTTAAATTAAGGTAAAACTGAGTCTGCTTTTGTACATACAGTGATTTCTCTAACTATACCGCCCTTAGTTTGCTTTATGTTTGGCAAGTGCTATTTTTGTAATGTAGTTTTGATTTGTTTCTTAGCATTTCTATTTCTCTTATTTCCTACTTGGGTCAACAAACTTATCAGTCCTCCAAATTGTTACTGATATCAGTCAGCTTCTTATTAATCCTTCTATTGTTTACATCTGATTTTATATAGATATTCTCAATTGAGGCCACTGATATTGTTTTCTAAGAAGATACATGTCCCTTTCATATTTTACGTTTTCTTAAATTGTATAAATGTTTCTTTGTTATTATCCTTTTGTTCTTGGAATATATTTTTAAATAACTTTCTCAGGAAGATTGAATGGGGAAAATATTAGTTCATGCATGCACAAAAATGACTGACTACATTTTGTCCTCATATACTTGGCATATAGAATACTAGACTCGTCGAGTTAGAAATCACTTTTTAATCAAAACTTTAAAGACATTATACCCTCTCTTGATTTCTATTATCCTCTGTTACTCATTAATGCCAAATACCAGTATGATTATTGTCCTTCAGAGCTGATGTTTTTAAGAACATATATAATGTAAATTATACCATATATTGTATATTTATCTATACTTTCTCAATATGGACAGGGCAGATTAAATTTCCTGTCAGCAGTGTTTTGTAGTTCTCCTTGTAGAGGTCTTTCACCTCCATGATTAGATGAATCCCTAGGTATTTTATGTGTGTGTGTGTGATTATTGTAAATGGAATTGCATTTCTCATTTTGCTCTCAACTTGAATGTGACTGGTATAGAGAAATGCTACGGAATTTGGTAGATTGCTTTTGTAACTTGAAACTTTACTGGCCTTTTAACAGTTCCAGGAGCTTTCTGGAAAAATCATTGGGATTTTCTAGGTATGAAAACGTACCATCAGTAAAGAAAGATAGTTTGACTTATTTTATGACTTATTTTATGTTTAGATGCTTTTTCTTTTTTTTCCCTCTTGCCTGATTGCTTTGCTCGGACTTCCAGTACCCATGTTGAATGGGAGGAGTGGTAGAATTGGGCATCTTTATCTTGTTCTAGTTCTCAAGTGGAATACTTCCAGCTTTTGTCCATTCAGTATAATGTTGGCTGTGGATCTGTCATAATGGCTCTTATTATTTTGACGTATGTTCCTTCATTGGCTAGTTTGTTGAGGGTTTTATTATAAAGAGACCTCAAATGAGGTTATTTCAGCAATGTTCACGGCAGCTTCATCAGGAAGAGACTTCTTTTTGAGCAGCCACTTTCTTTGTTCATCCACGAGAAGCAACTCCTCATTCTTTCATGTTTTGTCATGAAATTGCAGCAATTCAGTCACATCTTTAGGTTCTACTTCTAATTGTATTTCTTTTGGTATTTCTACCACATCTGCAGTGACTTCCTCCACTGAAGTCTTGAGGCCCTCACAGTAATCCATGAGGGTTGGAGTCAACTTCTTTGAAGCTGCCATTAATGTTGACATTTTGATCTCCTTCCACGAATCACAAATGTTCCTAATGCCATTTAGAATGATGAGTTTTCTCCAGAAGGTTTTCAATTTACTTTGCCCATATCCATGAAAAGAATCACAATCTATAGCCATTGTAGCCTTAAAAGTGTATTTCTTACATAATAAGATTGAAAGATGCAATTATTTATTGATCCATGGGCTGCAGCATGGATGTTGCGTTAGCGGTATGAAAACAACATTAATCTTTTTGAGTGTCAGGTGTATTGTCAATGAGCAGGAATATATTCAAATAAATCTTTTCTTCTGAACAGTGGGTTTCAACAGTAGGCTTAAAACGTTCAGTAAACCATTCCGTAAACAAGTAGGCTGTCACTCAAATTTTGTTCCTTTTCTAGAGCACAGGCTGAGTAGATTTAATATAACTTTTATTTTTTTTAACATGGAGTCTCACTCTATTGCCCAAGCTGGAGTGCAGTAGCGCGATCCCGGCTCACTGCAACCTCCACCTCCAGGGCTCAAGTGATTCTTCCGCCTCAGCATCCCTAGTAGGTGGGATTACAGGCGCGTGCCACCATGCCTGGCTAATATATTTGTAGTTTAGTGGAGACGGAGTTTCACCATGTTTCCCACAGTGGTTTCAAACTCCTGAGCTCAAGCAATCTGCTCTCCTTGGCCTCCCAAAGTGCTGGGATTACAGACGTCAGCCACCACCCCCAGCCAACGTAACTCTTAAGGGCCCTAAACTTTTCATCATAATAAATTTGCATTGGCTTCAATTTAAAGTCACCAGCTATATTAGCCTCTACCAAGAGAGCCACCCTGTCCTTTGAGGCTTTGTAGTCAGACACTGACTTCTCTTCTTTAGCTATGAAAATTCTAAATGGCATCTTCTTCTCATAGAAGGCTATTCGATCTACACTGAAAATCTGTGGTGTGGTGTAGCCACCTTTGTCAATGATCTCAGCTAGATGTTCTGAATAAATTCCTGCAGCTTCTACATTAGCACTTGCTGCTTTATCTTGGATTTTTACGTTATGGAGATTGCGTCTTTCCTTAAACTTTATGAATCAGATTCTGCTAGATTCAAGCATTCCTTATACAGCTTTGTCACAGGCAGCCCTAGGGAGAGAGTGGATAAGTCGACACACAACATCTATCGGTTGAGCTCATAACTTTTTATGGGTCTGGGTTGTGGAGCCAAAAAATAATTTCGATAGCAACATCAAGGATCACTGATTACAGATCACATATTAAAAATGAAAAAGTTTTAAATATTGTGAGAATTACCAAAATGTGACAGAGAGACACAATGTGAGCATATGCTCTTAGAAAAATGGTACCAGTAGACTTGCCTGGTACAGGGTTGCCATAAAACCTGGTTCAATTTATTTTAAAAATGCACCATTTGCAAAGTACAAAACAAAGTGCAATAAAATGAGATATGTCTATATTACCTTATTGTTTTATTGTAATTTAAATATTTGAATTATCTATTAATTTATTTGCTGCTAGTATTAACTGAGTTGGGGGCAACTTTTTAAATCTTTGCTCGTGTATCTTTTCTCTCATATTGTCGATCTCTCTTGTTTTGCATTACATTATCTTTGAAACATTCTATTTTAAGTAATGCCCTATTACTAAAAATACATTCTTTTAATTTACTATTTGTCAGTTTCCTAGCATTATGTCCTCAATTTGAGAAACAGGACATTCTATATTCTGTTTAAAAATAGAATGATTATTTCTGTAGTTTTGCAATCTATTCTTTACGTTATGTGTTTCCATTCATGTTTTATTGTTTGTTCGTTTATTTTGGCTTTTTGCCTAAAGGTCTTATTCTCAAGATTTAAAGAGATGAGGATATGAAAGCTGACTAGGTGCTCTATGAATCCTGTGTGGATCAATGTTTGCAGAGCTCATATTACTAGTCATTATACATGAGTAACTCAAGCCCACATTACATACTGTATTGCTTCCAAGACAATCATTTAAATAATAAAGGAAAGGTCCCACTGATTTTTTTCTTAACCTAGGACATCTCTTTCTGTTTCTCATTATGTTTGTTGGAGAACAGGGAGGGAAGTAAATGTGTACACATTTTCCTATACAGACCTTAAATTAATTCTTGGATTTTTGCCCAATTTTTAATCCAGTTACCTGTTGTAGCAAGTTTTAATCCAGTTTTAATCCAGTTACCTGGTGAAGCAAGTCTGCAGTCTATACATAATTGTGCCGACATATAAGTTCCTACCTTTTTAACAGCTCTTTTATTGTACATTCAATCTTGTTGTCATTACTTCCATTTAAAAAATTATCCATCTATTTTATAACTTCTCTACATGTCATATACTGGTATCCTCTTTTTTTTCTCTCTAGCATGTTATAGATGTAAATCCTTGTTGTATTTAGTGTCATTTAAATAAGATCTTTGCCACTGCTTAAATAAAAGCAGGCTCACTGGTATGCTCAGTCTTACATTTTAATCTAGAAGGCTTGCAACTCTTTACTGGCAATTCCAATGGAATAAAATAAAAGAATAGCACCTTTCAATTAACCAACATAGGTAAATGTACTCATTTTCTACCATATCATTTATAATGAAAATTGTAGGGCCACTATTCACAGCACATAAAATTGACTGTGTCCTGTTATGCCATAAGTGGATTAGAAAAATTAATATGATATGTCATATTATATTTGTAGTTCCATATATAGCTTATATAGCTCAATAGCATTTTATTTCTATTTAGCAATACAAATAGATAAAATTTGCTTGTTTTAGCTGATCTCTGGAACTTTCACTTGCCATAAAACCCTAAGTTTTTCTATTTTTTTGTTTGTTTGTTTGTTTTACCTCTCTACATACATCCAGAGTGATTTCACATGCATAAACCCAAAAAGGTGACATCCAAAATCCCTTAAAATTCTAATCCACTTATAGCATAACAGAACACGCTCAATTTATGTGCGTAAATAGTGGCCCTACAAATTTTATTATAAATGATATGGTAGAAAATGAGTACATGTTCAGTTGTACCTACAGAATTTATAATCAATCCTGAATTGAGGAAGTAAAGGGAAAAAAGCAAATTATTTATGTTAGGGCTTCATAAACATAATTTTGTTATTTTCAATCATCCATTGCATGCAAAGTAATATAAAGTATGATCTTCCTACATACTGAGTGATCATTATTCATTCTCTGGGGCTTTCCTGTTCTGAGATGTACAGACTTAGGTGATTTTACCAGGTGGTAATTGCATGAATGGCATTTCTCCTACTTGAACATACTGCCCATAATTGCTAGTAGGCCTTCAAGTTCTAGTCCAAATATAGGATGTTAATAAATCCATGTGTTTAGTTTTTGAGGAAAATAATTATTGAAAGTAAATTCAAATCAATACACTTTGAAATATTAGAGATGGCATTTCCAGTAATCATTTCTCTCTGTAGTTAGGAGTCCATCAGATTCTCTTACTTTGGCTGACAGGTTCTTGAACACTGCAATAAATGTGACAATCAATGCCTTGGAGGCCAAAGATACTAGATGTGCATCGAATGGAATGAATTAATGTTATGATAGGAATCTTACGTGTTGCCCTTCTTTGATTACTTGTCTGTAAAGATGAAATAACCTACAGTATATCCCACATTACACAAATACTAAATTATATTTCCACATTACCCCAATTACTAAAATTACATAAAACTAAAAGATTCAAATATTTGGAAAACCTTAATTGCCTTTGATTTTCCTCTCTGTTAGGGACAGAGAGAAATTACTTATTAAAGAAATCACATGACTAAATAGTAAAGTTTCTACATAATCTGGTAAAAAAATCCAAGCTCATTTGAAAGTTGAGACAGGCAATTTTTGTAAATAATTTGTCTAAACATTATATACTTAAAATATATTTTATTTTAGAAAATATTTAATGTTGAATGCCAGCATAATATACTAAATTGCATTTGATGTACAAGAAATGGAGTATTAAACAATTATTTAGATAATATAAATCTCAAATATAAAATAAAATAAGCATGAGAACTGTCTGTTCTCTCTAGTATATGTGAAATATTAAAGTTCCCTTTAAATTACTACATCTCATTTTCCTGAAAAATTGACATACTTTGGACCAAATAAATATTTCTTGAGCATCACCTTATTTATTGGTGGAAAAATAAATTTGCTCTAATTATGCTTTAAAAATTGGCAAAAATAAAGTAAAACCTAATCTTTCTATTTGCATTTAAATATCTCAAGTATAATAAAGATATTTTAAAACTCATTCATATATGTTATCAAATATGGTAAATACAACACTTTTAAATTATTCTACTTCTATTTTAATGACATTTCATCAGTGGCTCCTGACTTTGCTTAAAATTCCTCTCTGTGTCTTAGCTGATGCATTTTGTAATTATGATTCAGAGCAGAGAATTAAAATTACATCTATGATTTCTTCCTCTGACAAACTATCTCGGTTAACTTTTCTTTCTCTGTAATTACCTTAATGGTTCAGCTGCTGTATAGTTATCCCTGGAAATCTGAGAAACTAGGTAAATGTCTCTTGTAATGTTTCGTACTGTAAAAGCTTGTTAACCCAATATCAAGCCTCATTGAAAACTCTGAGTTAGGCAATAATAAGCTGAAAAAGAAAATATGTTTTCTTATAAACATCTCTAAGTACTGAATGTAACAAATATAATTATGATGGAGGAAATACAGGCATGAAACATTCTTTTTGATGAGTAGAAGATCAAATTTTAAAAAGTAATCTCCCTTCCTCCAGTCTTGGCTAATGGAAAAGAGTTGGATTTATCCAACCAGAGGTGTAATCTGAAGTGAAACACACAGTGTGTCACTTGGTCTACATATCTGTGCCTCTGCTCATCACCTACATAAGCTACAGTCTTCAGATATTTTGTAAATTCTTCTTGTTTGCCATCCAAATGTAAAAGGAAAGATAAATTCCACCTTTGTGTTGAGAGTCACCAAAATAAATTTAAGTCACAGATAGAGAAAGCACAAAGACAGGAATGTAATTTTATACTATGATTTTATTATTTGTATAAAACTAAGAAGTTTCTGTCTTCCTGATTATTGAAATAGGCAAAAATATTGTGATCTTAACAATTTTATTGTGTGAAATTAAGAGCAATTAAGTTTTTCAAGTGTAGCATTGGCTAGAGTGAGATTGTATTTGTTATCGAGTCCATCTTCCGTACTTCCAAAATTATTATTAAATTATTTCAGATTAATAGCCTCAGGCAAATAGCATACATAATATAATTCCAGGAAGTGATAAATGTATTACGAAGAAAACTAAGGCAGGACAAGAGTCATGGTGACTGGTGCTTATTTTGGATAGGTTTAAAAGTGAAAACTTCTTTGTGAAAATTAGATATAAGTAGAGATAAGAATGAAATGAGGACAGAGCTGTATAAATGTTGACTGCAATACCATGTTCAGCCAAAGGCAAATGCAAATTTGAGGGCATTTTCTGCCCTTTGTCTCAGAAGGCAGAAATAAAATCAACGTCTTCCAGATACATCAGTGTCAATGTTAACCATATGATAATTTTTCTGAGTCATAAGTTGTCACTTAGACACTGCATTGAAACTCTCCTACATATGGTAAATTCTATATGTGTACGATTACTTATTGTCCCCTATTTTCCTCACCATGCATTACCATTACCTTTATTCCAAGATCTTTATCTAGATTAATGGCATTACTGTATACTTGGAACCAACAAGAAACTCCTATATATATAGTTTTTGACTCTTAGTCCTCTGCATATTCATTGGACTCTTTTTTTTCCTCTGATGGTCTATATTCTTCTCCCAGTCTGTTAGCATAAGAAGACATTCACTATATTTATTAGAGTAAATCACATTTAATCAAAAAGTCCACTCCTTAAACCTCACACAAACAAATTATATTATATTAGTAATTTATGAAGTCTCTATATTACTATTTTTATGGCAGGACTCTATTCTAGCCTGAGCCTGACCCTTGTGTAGCATTGCACGTCTTAGGTCAACATGCATCTTTTATTGGCATACTTAGTCTTTCTGAACTACTGTAAGCAGCTAGGTCTAGATTCATCCTGCAGAATTACAGGGTACATTGTGTTAGATAATTGTTTAAACTAAAACTTCATTGACTTAATTGCTCAGGCAGACTTTTGATTTATTTTATTATTTTTTTGTGTGTGACAGCGTCTCATTCTGTCACCCATGCTGGAGTGCAGTGGTGTGCTTTTGACTCAATGCAACCTCCACCTCCCAGGTTTAAGTGATTCTCCTGCCTCAGCCTCCCAAGTAGCTGAGACTATAGGGGCACAACACCACACCCAGATAATTTTTCTACATTTATCAGAGATAGGATTTCACAATGTTGGCCAGGCTGGACTTGAACTCCTGATCTCAGGTGATCCATTCACCTTGGCCTCCCAAAGTGCTGGGATTACAGTCATGAGCCACCACACCCGGCCAAATTTTGATGTCTTAATCAGAATTTTTTCCTTTTCTTACACGTGAACATAATCTCAAAGTTCTCAATTCTATGATTTTTGTTTCTGATTTGCTTTTCTCCTGCACCAATCTACCTTTGCATTAATATTGATACCAGTGACTGTCATATAAGATGGTGAATTTGAGGCAGTATTAGCATGCCACTGACACTTGGAAAAACAAAACAGTAAATAGAGATTCACACTGTAAACTTTTTTCCAAGAAGCACCGTAGGAAATTAACACAAAAAAGGAAAGAAACCACAAACCATTTGAAAGAAGCAGCAACCAGCAGCCTAAATCACAGCCTGGTGAAAACTTGTAAGTCCCCAGAATGTGAGAGGGAGAGAGACTACCTCCAGAAGATACACCCCATCTGGAGAACTTGGCAATTTAGCTCACAAGGGAAGGCGTGAACCCTACCCAGCACTGAAACTGAAAGACGGAACAATGGGGAATATAAAAGTAGCAGCAGTGGGAAGAGCCCAGCATGCATTTCCAGTCTCCAGCACAGACTGAGGACGCCTTTCCTGATTCTTTGTCACAGGGGAGCTCACTGAAGTCTGCCAGCTAACTCAGCAGTTGCATGTTGAAAATGCTCCCAACTGAAATTCACAATATAACCTCGGGGGATGACAAACTCCTTTGGCCAGAACAGGGAGGCAAGTGGGAAGTGTGCTGCAACCATGAGCACAGGAGCCAGGCACCCTGGCTTTGGGGGTGGACAGGGAGGCACATGGCCTGAAAGCTGTGCTTCTTGTCTCCAAAGGGAAGGCTTATGAGACATCTGGGGCAGTTTTGACTTCTATGCTCAGACACGCAATTTAACTAGCTACTGCTAGCAAACACTGTGGGTGAGAGAAATGCCTTGCCAAGTGTGTGGGAGCTGGATGAAGCTTACCTCACCTTCTATTCACCACTCCCTGCAAAACTCTATTGCAGAGGAGGCAGCTATGATTATTTTTGGAACATTACCCAGTGGCCAGAGAACTGCGTCCCAATGCCCCTAGAGCCCTCTGATTTCCCCGCACATAAAGAGGCAGCACATAATCCTGTCTCACTTAGCTCCCCCTGATTTTGCCCTTCCACGTGTCCTGGTAGCTTAACACAAAAGAAAGAAACTGTAGGAAACCCTGTGGCTCTGCTCATCACCTAATAAACCAGAATACCTCCCCTGGGTAATGTAATGCAAGCACAAATCCACCTGCTTCCACCTCAGCTGGTGCTCTTTTGTAAGTGCCACCTCCTGGCTGGAGGTCACCTGACAGACAATTACAGCATCTCAAGGTAGAATAACAATGTATCCATGAAGTAGAAAACTTGTGTGTGTGAGCTCAGTCATCATCATTGTCTGCAACACCCTGGCTAACCAGGAGGTTCTGCGTCTGCGCAAATGACCAGTCCGCTACTACTACAACTGGTATTTGAGAAAGCCAACACACTAAGGCTATTTAAAACCAAGAAATCTCACAAAGCCTACATCACTCCCTTGCCACATTTATCAGAGCATGTGCTGGTACCTGCTACTGGGACGCTTGAGGACAGATCACATCACTGGATCCCACTGGGCAGCTAAACCCAGAGCAACAGGAACATTTGCAGTTGTTGGGTTCACAGGGACTCCTATTCCTAAGGGAAGAGCAAGTAAACCACATCACGGAAACATCTCATGGGAAAAAAGAATCTGGACTGCAGGCCTGAGTCCCAGATTTTTCCTCTGGCGGAAAGTTTCTTTAAGCAAGGCACAACTGCAGTGCTGAGTTAGCAGAGAAAATGTGTAGCTCTACCCACAGACAAGCAGTTCTGGTGCTCATGAAAGTTCTTCAAGAAGACTTGTTTTCCCTTTTGTCCATCACTGCAGAAACAACTGGGGCATCTCCCATGGGAGCCTAGCATGGGTGCAAATATAGACAGAGTTTCTGAGACACTTCAGGATGATTGAACTCCCACAGGAGGAACACTCTCCAGATACAGGCTTGCATGAGGGGTAGAGTCATTATTCCTTTCCACTTGGACATCAACATTCCTGCAGATGTAAAAGGTGTCTGCCTGGTCTGAATAGCCAGAACAATGGGTCAGGAGTATGTCTGGGGAGTGGATAGCTTTCCTACTGGCCTGGCAGGGGAGCTAAGGTAGCTCCTACCCTTCCTTCTGACAAGGCCTTAGTGAATTTCACTGAGAGCTTCCCTGACTGTTTCTGTCAAGGCTGGGACTTTAGCCCCACATTGCATATTGCATTCACCCACCTACTTTAGTCACAAGCAGTTTCCACTCAGGGACACCTCTCCTACTGGCCTGAAGCCTGAACTATTTAACCTAGTGGATAAAATATTGGGGAAAAATTAAAAAGTGCATACCATGGTGGGGTGAGGTGAGCTTCAAGAGACCTCTGTCATTCCAACCCATAGGAGACAGTGGAATTGCTGGCACACTCAACACACATTGCTGCTACAATCATTATCTAAGAAAAGTCATTATAAAAAACAAAAATGAAACTCTATAACCAAGGAACTCACACAGTCTTTACCGCTAAAGTACCAAGACCTGAATTAGGCTGCAATAAACTATAAACATTAAAGTCACATTCTTAAAAGGAAAAAAAACTTTAAAAACATAGTCAAAAACCAAATTTATTAATAATTAAAAGAAATAGCCTGCCCAAATGAGATGAAAAAAATTCTAGTTATATAACAAAATAGGCTTCGATCACATCCCCGAAAGATCACATTAGCTCTATGGCAATAAATCCAAACCAAAATGAAATCTTTGAAATACCACATGAAGATTTCAAAAGATTTGTTATTAAGCTACTCAAGGAGGTACCAGAGAAAGATGAAAACCAGCATAAATTAATTAAACAATTCAGGATATGAATATAAGTTTTCTAAAAAGACAGATTAAAAAAATCAGAAGTTCTGAAAATAAAAGACACATTTAGAAAATTACAAAATGCAGTGGAATTATTCAAAAATAGGCTAGAAAAAGTAGAAGAAAAAATTTCAAAGCTCAAAGACAAAGTTTTCAAATTAACCCAATAAGACAAAAATAAAGAAAAAAGAACAAAAAGAAATTAATAAAGATTCTAAGCAATGTGAGATCGTGTTAGCCAAACCTAAGACTATTTGGTTTTCTCAAGGGAGAAGAGAAAGCAAAAAAGTTAAAAAAAAAAAAAGAAAACTTATTTGAGGGAATAACTGAGTACAATTTCCTTGATCTTGCTAGAGATTTGGATACTGAAATACAAGAGACCCAAAGAACTCCTGGTAAATTCATCACACACACCAAAAAAGTCTCCACCAAGGCATATACCCATTAGGCTATCTAAAGTGAATATTAAGGAATTAATTCTTAGATCAATGAGATAAAAGTATCAATCTTATAGGAAAACCTATCTGACTAATAGTAGACTTCTTATTAGTAACCTTGTCAACTATAAAAGATTGGGGTCCTGTCTTCAGCTTCCTTAAAAAGGATAACTGCCAACCAAGAATTTTGTATTCAGCAAAAGTAAGTTTTATAAATGAAGGAGAAACAGTCATTTTCAGACAAACACATGCTGAGGGAATTCATTCCTACCAGGCCAACTCAACAAGAAATGCTAAAAGAAATTCTAAAGCTTAACACAAAAGGTTGATATGCACCAGAATAGAATGTCTTGAAAGCATAAAACAATAACACAATGTAGAAAACAAAGTGTCTAAGTAACAATTAATGTAACTAAACCTCATATCTCAAAACTAAATTTGAAAGTAAATGGCCTAAACGTCCCACTTAAAACATACATATTGGCAGAATGAGTAAAGAATCACAAACCACGTCTCTGCTCCTAAGCATGAGAATTTGATAAACTCAAGTTAAAAGAGTGAAAAAAGATATTGCATGCAAATGGAAACCAAAATTGAGCAGGAGTAGTGATAATGGTTTGGCTGTGTGTCTCCTCCCAAATCTCATGTTAAATTGTAATTCCTAATGTTGGAGGAGTGAACTTGTGGGAGGTGATTGGATCATGGGGGCAGACTTTCCCCATGACGTTCTTCTAGTGAGTGAGTTCTCATGAGATCTCATGGTTTAAAAGTGTGCAGAACTTTCCACATGGCTCTCACTCTCTCCTGCCTCCATGGTAAGACACACTTGCTCCCCCTTTGCCTTCTGACATTATTGTAAGGTTCCCAAGGCCTCCCAGTTATGTTTCCTGTGAAGCCTGCAGAACTGTGAGTTGATTTTTTCTTCATAAATTGCCCATCCTCAAATAATTCTTCATAGCAGTGTGAGAATGGACTAAAACAGAAAATTGATTCTGGGAGTGCAGCACTGCTATAAAGATATCTGAAAATATGAAAGTGAATTTGGAACTGGGTAGTGGGCAGAGGCTGGAAGGGTTCAGAAGAAGATAGTGAGGGAAAGCTTGGAACTCTCTAGGACTTGTTAAATGATTATGATCAAAATGCTGCCAGTGATATAGACAGTGATGTCCAGGCTGAGGAGGTCTCAGATGGAGATGAAGAACTTATTGGGACCTGGAGTAAAGGTCATACTTGTTAGTGACCTCTGCTTTAGCAAAGAGACTGGTGGCATTTTTCCCACTGCTAGAGATCTGGGGAACTTTGAATAAGAAAGAAAATAAAAATTATCTGGCAGAAAAATATTCTAAGCAGCAGAGTTCAAGAGCTGATGTGGCTTTTTCTGAAAGCATTCAGTCATATGTATGAACAATGAGATGCTCTGAAATTGGAACTTATATTTAAAAGGGGAGCAGAGAATAGAATAAAAGTTTTGAAAATTTGTAGCCCAGCCACGTGGTAGAACAAAAAAAAAATTTCTGGAAATAAATTTATGTCTGTTGCATAAATTTGCATAAGTAAAGAGGAGTCAAATGTTAATAGCCAAGATAATAAGAAAAATGTCTCCAGGGCATTTTAGAGAACTTCACAGAAGCCCCTCCCATCATAGGTCTGGAGGTTTAGGAGGGAGGAGGGTAAAACGGTTTTGTGGACCAGGCCCAGGGCATTCCTGCTCTGTACACCCTCAGGACATGGAACCCTGCATCCCAGTCACTTCAGCTGTAGTCCTGGCTAAAAGGGGCCAAGGTACAACTCTGGTCATGGCTTCAGAGGGTGCAAGCTTTAAGCCTTGGCAGCTTCCATGTAATGTTGAGCCTATGAGTGCACAGAGTGCAAGAGCTGAGGTTTGGGAACCTCCACCTGATTTCAAAGGATCTATGGAGATGTCTGGATGAAAAGATTGATAAAAGGATCAATCAAACAAGAAGATGTTAGAAACATAAATTTATGTGCACCTAACACAGGAGTGCCCAGATTCATGAAACGCTTACTACTAAACCTAAGAAATGAGACAGGCAGCAACACAATAACAGTGGTGGACTTCACCACTCTACTGACAGCACTAAACAGATCATCGAGACAGAAAGTCAACAAAGAAAAAATGGACTTGAACTACACTCTGTAACAAATGAACCAAACATGTATTTACAGAACATTCTACCCCAAAACTCCAGAATATACACTTTTCTCATCAACTCATGAAAGTTTCTCCAAGACAGACCATATGATCAGTCACAACAAGAGTCTCAATAAGATTAAAAATATCAAAATTACATAAAGTATCTTTGCAGACCACAGTGGAATAAAACTAGAAATCATCTACAAAAGGAACCCTCAAAACTGTACAAATAAATGTAAGGTAAACAATCCTCCTCAATAATTTTTGTGTTAACTATGAAATCAAGATGAACATTTAATAAAGTATTTGAAATAAATGATAATAATGACAGAAGTAATCAAAACCTCTGGGATACAGCAAAAGCAGTGTGAAGAGAAAAGTTTGTAGCACTAAATGCCAACCTCAAAAAGTCTGGAAAATAACAAATTGACAATTGAATGTCACATCTCAAGGAACTAGAGAAACAAAAACAAACTAAATCCAAAGTTAGCAGCAGAAAATAAATAGCAAAAATCAGAGCACAGCAAAATGAAATTGAAACAAACAAATCAAAAAATAAAACACCAAAAAAAAAAAAAGTAATTGATATGGTTTGGCTTTGTGTTCCCACTGAAATCCCATCTTGAATCTTAATAATCCCCAGTGTGTCAAGTGCAGGATGAGGTGGAGATAATTGAATCCTGGGGGTAGTTTCACTGATGCTGTTCTTGTGATAATGAGTGAGTCTCACAAGTTCTGGTGATTTTATAAGCATCTAGCATTTTCCCTACTTGCACTCACTTCTCTCTCCTGCTGTCCTGTGAAGACATGCCTTCTGTCATGATTGTAAGTTTCCTGAAGCCTCCCGAGTCATGTGGAACTGTGAGTAAATTAAACCTCTTTTCTTTATAAATTACCCAGTCTCAAGTATTTTTTCATAGTAGTGTGAGAACAGACTAATACAAACAATGAAACAAAAAAAACGGCTTCTTTGAAAAGAAACAAAATTGATAGACCATTAGCTAGATTAGCCAAGAATAGAAGAGACACAATTCAAATAAATTCGATTAGAAATGAAACTGGAGACATCACAACTGACACCACAGAAAGATAAAATATCATTTGAAACTACTATGAACACCTCTATGTACATAAAGTAGAAAATCTAGAGGAAATGAATAAATTCCTGGAAACACATAACCTTCCTTGATTAAATCAGGAAGAAACAGAAACCATGAACTGACTAATTACAAGGAGTGAGACTGAATCAGTAATTTAGAAATTGCCAACAACAACAACAACAAAAAAGGCAAGGGCCAGGTGGATTCACAGCTGAATTCTACCAGACATTCAAAGAAGATTTGGTGCTGAACCTATTGAAACTATTTTCAAAAATTAAAAAGAGAGGGAATTCTCTCCAAGTTATTTTATGAACTAGTGTCACCCTGATACCTAAATCAGGAAAGAACATAGAACAATAAAGGGAAACTACAAACCAATATACCTGATGACTGTTAATGCAAAATTCTCAACAAAATATTAGCTTACCAAATCCAACAGCACATCAAAAAAAAAAAAAAAAAAAAAAAAAAAACGATACACAAGGATCAACTGGGTTTCATCCTAGGAATGCAGAGTTGGTTTAATATATGCAAGTCAAGATATGTGATACATCACATAAACAAAATTAAAAACAATAATCATGTGATTATTTTGATAGATACAGAAACAGCATGCATTTGAGAAAGGCAGCATCCCTTTATCATAAGAATTCAATAAACTAGGCATAGAAGGGACTTCCCTCAAAATAATAAAGGCTATGTATGACAAACCAATAACCAACATCATACTGAATGGAGAAACGTTGAAAGCATTCCTTCTGAGAATTGAAATAAGACAAGAATGAAATGATGACCACTTATATTCAACATAGTACTGGAAATCCTAGCCAGAGGAATCAGGCAAGAGAAAGAAATAAAGGGCATAAAATTAGAAAAAATAAAAGTAAACCATTGCTTTTCGTTGGTAATATAATTGCTGTATTAGCCAGGGTTCTCTAGAGGGACAGAACTATATACACACACACACACACACACACACACACACACACACACACACAGTTGGCTTCCCTACTTTTGAGATTTTGGAACTCTGACTAGCTTCCTTGCTCCTCAGCTTGCAAACAGCCTACTGTGGGACTTTATGATGTGATTGTGTGAGTCAATACTCCTTAATGAACTCCTCTATATATATGAGTTTATAGATTATATATACTATATATGATATATAAACATATTTTTGTGTGTGTGTGTATATATAGGAGTTTATAGATTGTGGATATATTTGAGTTTATATATGATGGATGACTGATTGGAAAGGGGAAAAGGATTTTTTCAGAGATGATGAAAATTTCCAGTATCTATTTTGTATAATGGCTGTATCTTTGTCAAAACTCATCAAACTGAACACTTAAGATCTGTACACTTTACTGTATGTATATGAGTGTATATATATAGTAGTCTATATATGCATGTATATGTATACATAGGTAAAATATATGTATATATATTATACATGTAACATGTATATATGTATATATTATATATGTAACGTGTGTGTGTGTGTGTGTATATATAAAACACCTCAGGTTACAAAATCAATGTACACAAATAAGTAACACTGCTATACACTAATAACAACCCAGCTGAGAAAAGAAATAAAACTCTTTTCCTTTTACAATAGCAGCAATTAAATAAATAAAACACTTAAGAATGTACTTATAAACCAACCAAAATACCTACAACCAACTAATCTTTGAAAAATCATATAAAAACATAAATTGGGGAAAAGAAACCCTATTTAATAAATTGTGCTTAGAAATCTGTCTAGCCACATGTAGAAAAATAAAACTGGATTTCTATCTCTCATCTTATAAAAAAATCAATTCAAGATGCATCAAAATCTTAAATCTAGGATCTGAAACTATAAACTCCCTAGAAGATAGCCTAGGAAAAACTTTTCTGAATATCGGTCTAGGCAAATAATTCATGACTACACCCCCAAGAAGCAAATGCAACAAAAACAAAAATTAATAAAAGGGACTTAATTAAACTGAAGCTCTTCTGTACAGCAAAAGAAGTAATCATCAGAGTAAGCAGACAATGCACAGAATGGGAGAAAATATTTGCCGACTCTGCAGGTGACAAAGGACTAATATTGAGAATCTACCAGGAACTAAAATCAGCAAGAAACAAAAAATAAAAAATAAAAAAATCCCATCAAAAGTGAAAAAAATGGCATGAATAGACATTTCCCAAAAGAATATAGACAAATGACCAATAAACATAGGAAAAATGCCTAACAGTAATCATCAAGGAACTGCAAATTAAAACCACAATCTACCTTATCCTGAAAGAATGGCCATTATTAAAAAGTCAAAAAACAGTAAATGTTAACACGGACATGGTAAAAAAGAAATGCTTATATACTGTTGGTTGGAATGAGAATTAGTACAACCTGTATGGAAAAAAAGTATAGAAATTTCTTAAAGAACTAAAGGTTGGTCTACCATTTGATCCAGCAATCCCATTACTGGGTATCTATCCAAGGGAAAATAAGATGTCATTATATCAAAAAGATGCCTGAACGTGTATGATTATTACAGCATAATTCACAATTGCAAAAACTATGGAACCAATCTAAGTGCCCAATGACCAATTAATAGATAAAGAAAATGTGGTATACATACACCATGGAATACTGCTCAGCCATAAAAAAAAAAGAATGAAATTATGTCTTTTTCAGCAATCTGGACAGAGCTGGAGGCCATTATTCTAGGTAACGTAACTTGGGAATGAAAATCAAATACTGTATGTTCTCACTCATAAATGGGAGCTAAGTGTACACAAAGGCAAAATGGACTATGGAGACATGGACAGGAAAGGGTAGAAGGGAGAGAAAGGGACAAAAAGTATATATTGGGTGAAAATTACACTACTTGATGACAGGTGCTCTAAAATCTCAGACTTCACCACTATATAATTCATTCATGTAACCAAAAACCACTTGTACACCAAAAGCTACTGAAAAAAAATATTTAAAAAGAGAGAATGGGACACAAAAAATATGATGATGGCTGAAAACATTTCCATTTTTTGTAGAAGACATAAATTTCCAGATCTTAGAAGTTCAGTGAATACCAAGCAGAGAAAAATACAATGAAAATAGTACTAGGGCACATCATAGTTAAACTATTAGAAACCAAATATAAAGAAAAACTCTGGAAAGCAGCCAGAGAAAAACTGCATGTTACAAGCAAGGGAAGAATGATTTGAAGCATCACTGACTTCTCATCAGAAACTATAAAGGCCAGAAATCACTGGAATAACATCTTTAAAGTGCTTGAAAAAAGCCAGTCAATCCAGAATGCTATGTTCAGTGAATATATCCTTCAATGATGAAGACAAACTGAAGGCATTTTTAGATTTAAAAAAAAAAAAAACAAACCTAAGGGAATTCACTGCCAGCAGATCTGTGCTACAAAGAATGCTAAAGGAAGTTGTTCTTCAGAATAGAAACACAGATCTTCAGGGAAGAATAAAAAACACTTGAAATGATACATATGTGGATAAACATTAAATATGATTTTTCTAGTCATTTCTTTGGAATACATATAATTAATCAAAACAAAAATCATTACATTGTATTGTGTGGTTTATAGTATATGCAGATATAATACATTTGATTCTACAGCAAAAGGATGAAGGAAGTAGGTAATGTACTGATTCTTACTTTTTTTTGAGATGGTGTCTCACTCTGTCGCCCAGGCTGGAGTCCAGTGGCGTGATCTCTGCTCACTGAAAACTCCGCCTCCCAAGTGGCTGGGACTACAGGCACCCACCACCACGCCCAGCTAATTTTTATTATTATTATTATTATTATTTTTATTTTTAGTAGAGACGAAGTTTCACCTTGTTAGCCGGGATGATCTGGATCTCCTGACCTCGTGATCCACCGACGTCGGCCTCCCAAAGTGCTGTGATCTTACATTTTATGTGAAATAGTCAAAGTTAACAAAGTACACTATGTACATTGTGGAAATATAAGGATGTATAATTCTAGAGCTACTATTAAAAACACAATGCAAAGTCACAAATTAAAAAGCTCATCTATGTTTTAAAATGTAACTGTAAAAAATCCCAGAAAAATTCAACTTCATGCAATAAGGTGGATGAAAGTCAAGACATCCTGAGCAAAAGAAGCCAAACACAATAATAAACATTCCATGATTCTACTCACATGACATTCTACAACGGACGAACTAACAAACTGGATCTTCAGCAAGAAGAAACTGTTGGTTCTTTGGGTGGAACAACAGGGCGACATGATGGATGACTAACTGGAAAGGGGAAAAAGGGATTTTTCTGAGGTGATGAAAATTTCCAGTATCTATTTTGTATAATGGCTACACATTTGTCAAAACTCATCAAATTGAACACTTAAGATCTGTACACTTTACTGTATGTAACTACACCTCAATTAAAAATTAAGTTGAAAATATATTGACACCAGGCAGGCCTGATGAAAATGTAAGATTGCTAAGTGAATTAATGAGAGACTACCCTAGGTAAGTAAATAATTTGTAATAAAATATTAATCTAATCTATAACCTATGATCAGGCAAAAGCAAATCATTTGTTATTAAAACAGCCAGTCTCCTGCACTTGAAAAAATTCCTGTGTCTATGCTGTTCTTCCTGCTTGAGGAAATCTCTCTCCCGAGCATACTTCTTTTCTGCCAAAATCCTATTCATCTTGAGGTCCTGTATCAGTGAGCATATACTCCAAGCAATTTTCTCTTTTATCTCAACCTTTAACATTATAGCACAGTGTGGCTCCCTTATTCTTCTTATATGCTGTATTTTAAAAATTTCATATGTATTATTTCTTCTAAGGTTAATTTTTCACTAATATCTTTCTCAATTAGTTCCACAGTATTGGCAGTTTCTGTGTGTGTGTGTGTTTTGTTGTTGTTGTTTTTTTGTTTTCTTTTTTTTTTTTTGAGACGAATTCTCGCTCTGTCCCCCAAGCTGGGGTGCAGTGGTGCCAGCTCAGCTCACTACAAGCTCCACCTCCTGGGTTCACACCATTCTCCTGCCTCAGCCTCCCGAGTAACTGGGACTGCAGGAACACGCCACCACGCCCAGATAATTTTTGTATTTTTAGTAGAGATGAGGTTTCACCATGTTGGCCAGGATGGTCTCGATCTCTTTGACCTCGTGATCCGCTCACCTCAGCCTCCCAAAGAGTTGGGATTACAGGAGTGAGCCACTGCGCCTGGCTGGCAATTTCTGTTTTAAAAGCAGCAGTCATTACTACCAGTCTTCCACCATGCCTCATCAATAAGCATTTCTCTCCTGACATGTTTGTTTAGGTTAATGGAATTGTTACAAAACAGCTGACTCTAGCAAGAAACCCCTGAAGACACGGTTCTTGACTCTTCCTTCTTCCTCACATTCCTAGACATTTCTCTTTAACTACATTAGTTCATACTTCTCTTCCAACATAGCAAGTTCCTCCCTAGACTGTAAATTCTCTCTAAACAAAGGGTTATGTTTGTTCATATCTATGTAGCCAATGCAACACAATGCTGACTCATAAATTATTAGTTAATTTTAAAAGTTCTCTTTTTTTTTTTCATTTCTGTCTACTAACTTGGTCTCTCTAATGTATCCAAAACACATAATTTTATTTCTGCTTTGGTTCTTTTGCAATTCTCGGTTCCCTCTGCCTAGAATATTTCATCACAGGAAAAATATTCAAACAGCTCCCTCACTTATTTCATATTCTTGTTTCCTCCATAGTCTGACATTTTAAAATATGTTCATGAGAATGGGGTGTGAGGTGCTGGTGTGGATATATTCCAGGTAGTAAGTAAGCTCTGTAATGCTTGGGACTTGGTTTATTTTTCAACACTCTAGCTCCAAGTTTTAAGAATACAGCCGGGCGCAGGGTCTCACGCCTGTAATCCCAGCACTTTGGGAGGCCGAGGCAGGCGGATCACCTGAGGTCAGGAGTTCCAGACCAGCCTGGCACATGGCGAAACCCTGCCTCTACTAAAAATACAAAAATCAGCCAGGTCTGGTTGCACGGGTCTGTAATCCCATCTACTCTGGAGGCTGAGGCAGGAGAAGCTCTTGAACTCAGGAGGCGGAGGTTGCAGTAAGCTGAGATCGTGCCACTGCACTCAAGCTTAGGTGACAAAACGAGACTCTGTCTCAAATAAATAAATAGAATTTTAAAATAAAATAAAATACATCTGGTATAATGTAGGTGCTCAGTTATTTCTTAAATAAATGATCTTTTAAATAATTAGCTGATTAATTAAGAATTCCCCATTCCCACCTATGCAATTACTTCAGCATGTCAGGCACTTCTTAATTCTTCCTTATGTTTTATGAGGAATAATAGAAAGGGCTCTTAATTTGTATATCCATGAGCCAAATTCTACTGCTTAACGCAACTTCTGCAGTCCACATCATCTTCTATAGGGCTGGGAATTTGACTTTTATAAATGTTAAATCAAATTATAATAATCTTCTATTTTAACATTTGTTAAAGTTTTCTAATATCCATGAGATCATTCAAGTATTTTTTGGGGGGGAATAGATTGCTCTTCAAAACATATTTCCAGCCTCATTCTCCAGCTATGATAATCACAGGAATATTCTATGACATAGCCACATTAGACATTTTGCTATCCTGAATGTATGGTTTTATTTATGCTTAGGAACTTTCCCACCAGATGCTATTTGTATCTGGAAGTGCCATTATCTTCTTACTACAGATTTTCTGATATCAATAATGTAATGTCCTTGATTCTATGATGGTAAGTCAAATACAATGCAGATATTAATATAACAGTACAGTTTTATCGTACATTTAGGCAAAACTTGAGGTCATAAGGGGATAACAGGGGCCTCAGTGTTCAAGATTAGAAAGGATCATAAACGCAGAAATTCAGAAACTTTAAACAATGGCAACATAGATTTCAAATAAGCTGACACCAAAGTAATGATGTTTTAAAAATTTTTGTTTTTATTTTTATTTCTTTTAATTAACTCAATGTCTCATGGTTTGTAAGGATAGTCAAAAAATAAATTTTATCCAGAAATAAAGCCGAAGTTTGTTTTATATACCTTGATATTTATTGAATACATAATGATTTAAAGTTTTCATAGAAATCCTTACCGGGATTTTAAATTACATAAAATTTTTTTGTGATTAAGTAACAAAATACTTGTTACATCTTAAGAAAAATTTTTCAATTGAAAAATAATGATTGCCATAGACTGGAGTTCTAATCATCAGTTTACATCCAAATTTTGCATATTTTGTATTCTTTTTATTAAAAGTTCTATAAAAAGTCGGCAGGTATATGAAAGAGAAAATAGAACCTTACTACTGCAAAAAATATCAGTTTAGTGGCCTTAATCTGCCATCTTGTGGTGTAATAGCTTCATCTCACATTTTACACATTCTCTAGGCATTTCAAAATATTTTCTTAAATATATAGAGTAAGTATAAAGGTTGGCTTTATTTTTCTACATTTGATTTTTTAAAATACTTGAATATATCAATTTTATTGTTTCTCTATGCACACATTTACTTGTTACTGAAAATGGAAAAAAAAAACACATGGAAGACTTCTTTTAATACAATTCAAATTTTTGAAAGTCAGAAAATCAAATTATTATGCTCTTGCAAACTACCCAATGTTTTCTTTCCCCAAGTTACTTTGTTACACATTCTTGATGTTGGGTTACATTTCGCTGATTTCAGCCTTCTAAGACACACAGGAACACTTAGGACCTATTGATGCTTCTTTGGGTCAAATCAAAGAGTGGAGCTAAAGTATATCAAAGTTATTCAAATACATTCAAACTATACAGATCCCTTATGAATTACTGGTATCACAGTAGAAAGGAAAAGATATGTGAAGAAAAATACACAAAAGAACTCATTATCAAAATTATTGTTATAGTCTGTAATAGTATAGAGTAGCTTTCTCAACTGCTGAATAATATTACCAGCAAGAGTAAAAAGTACAATAAAAAAAATGATGGTTGAATCTGCTCAGTGTCATAATTCCCTATTCTAGCATTCTCAGAAGGATCCCACCTAGTGCATGCAGAAAGTGCAGCCACATCTGAATGGTTCCCTTCTCAATTCAGTCTGAACTCCTCTAAGTCCAGTGTCTGTTAGTTCTCTTTGAAGCTGAGAAAATCTGTGTACTAACAGGTATCAATTTTACCACCCTTTCTTTCTGCACAGATAACTGTGTTCTCCTGTTGTTGAGGTAAACCTTCTGACAGATGAAGATGAGTTGGGAATTTGATACCAGGATCGAGAGTCAAGTTACTACGGTTCTTTATCGACATGTTGGAGCAGAAGTTATGAGAGTCCTCTGAATCATCCTGAGAATTTTTTTTAGTAAGCATTTGAAAAGATTCTGGGATCAAGGGTGGGTTAAGCTTTGTGATGGTTTCATAGATGGTCTAGTCACAGCACTATGCTTCTTCTGGATCTTTGGGTCTCAACACAAGGTGATATTAGACTCTCAAATTGGCACCAGGTAGTCTGGAAAGAACTGTGTAGCCCAGAAATAACTTGAAAACCCAAACTGTAACAAATGTTAGTGAAAGAACTAAACTCTGATTTTTTTTTTTTTTTTACACTTAAGTATTTTTCTAAGCTAATACTATCTTAACCGGTGTTGTATGTTGAATTTTAGTGCCCAACATTTGGCCATTTGGATTTGTTCATTGGTAAATCTTTTTTAATATTATTATCTTGTCTCTCTTTAAACAAATCTTTCAAATTTTCAAATTATTTTGGAGGTGAATTTTTAAAAATACCATCATATAGATTCCTTTGTCTTGATGGTGTTTGTTACAATGTTGTTGGCCCAGCTGCTCTTTGATTAGTATTTGGGAGTTAAATATAAAAGTAAATACAAAATAATTTTTAGATGGAAAATCACATTAAAAGCATACTGGGAAATAAGAGTTAATATCACATGGCCAGGGGTTAAAGTATGTTTTTATATTTTCTTTAAAAATGTAAATGCACATTTTTACCACTAAGACATACTAATTGTTTCCTCAATAAGCCAAAACAGAAAAAAACAACTGTTTCTTGTTTTATATGGGAATAAATGTATTTTGGCTTCAAATCATGACCTCAATAATCTAAAATATAGAAATCTGAAGTCAACATTTCACTGTGATCAAAAAGTTTAGCCTTTAAGTAATTGTTGCAGAAAAACAAATTTACTCATTTACCTTTATTTGTTAATATCTTATTATAAACATTAGCTAAGAATGCAATTATAGAGTGAACATAAACATAGCTCTTTTATAATTTTAAAGTTATGCTAAAATATTTTAGCAATAATATAATCATATGAGCAAATAAGGATCCATACATCATTTCTAGGAAGAAGGATTGATTGAGTATTTTTAAAATGCCTGCTTTGGGGAGTGGCAACAGGGAAATAGTAGAGTGGGAAGCTCTGAATTCCTGTGTTTCATCAGAAACATAATAAAAAATCAGAAACATTGAAAACTCTGTCTTAAGTTTGTAAAACAGTCAAAGTCTTATAGCAGTAAGTGAATGCAGAGTAAATAAAAGTCAGGTAAAAATTCCCCTGGAATGCAAGGAAATCGTAGCCAAAACAAGCTAAACCTAGAATAATCAAAATAGCAAATCCTGGGGAAAGGGAATATCTGATTACCAGAGTTAGTCCATTAAAATTTAGAAATGTCCAGTTTTCAACCAAAAAATAATAAAGCCATACAAAGAAACCAGAAAGTACTGGACACTCAAGAAAAAAGTAATTCACAGAAGTAGGCCCTGAAGAGGCACAAACATTAGACTTTCTATACAAAGACTTTAAATCAAATGTTTTAAAATCATTCAAAGTGCTCAAGAAAAGTATAGAGAAGAACAAAAGGAAAACAGCAAAATAATACATGTGATAACAATATCAAAATAAAGATATAAATTATATAAAGGATCCAAGTAGAATTTCTGGCGCAGACAAGAAAAGTATAATATACTTCTCTCTAGAGATGTATAATAACTGAAACACAAACTTTGCAAGAGAGTTTCAACAGCAGAATGAGAAATCAGGAAAAATAATCAGTGAACTTAAAGAGAGGCAATAGTATTTTTGCAGTGTGAGAAACAGAAAGAAAAAAGATTTTTTAAAAAATGAACTGATCATAAGACACCTGTGGAACATTATAAAGAAGGCCAATGTATTCATTATGGGAGTCCCAGAAAGAAGACTATGAGAAAATAAGGTGGACAGACTATTTTAAGAAAATTTAATCTGTTCTTGAAATAAAAAAAAAATAAAATAAATAAAATAAAACAACCCATAATTTACTACTTAGAAAAAAAAAAAAAGAAATAATGGCTATTTCCCAAATTTAATGAAGAACATGAAACTACACATTACAAACGTTCAGCAAATTTCAGGCAAAATACAGTCAAATCATTGAAAACTAAACACAGAAAAAGCTTAAAAACAACATGAGAGAAGTCACAAAATATTTTTGAAATAATTAGCCGCAGATTTGTTATTGGAAACAATGGAGGACAGAGGCAGTGGGCTGATATAAAATACTGTAAATAGTCTGGGGTTTGGGGTAACAAAACTGTCATCCTAGAATTCTACATACAGCAAAATTGTCCTTCAAGTATTAAAAAAAAAATTGTTAAGGGAACTTGTTACTAATAGACTTACCTTACAAGAAATGCTAAAGGGAATTCATCTAGTTGAAATAAAAGGACCCCAGACAGTGGTTTGAAGCAATATGAGGAAATTAAGAACATTGGTGTAGGTAGCTATGCAGGTAAGTAAAAAAGCCAACCTCGTATTTTTGTTTGTACCTCTTCATAGTTTTCCTATGTGATTTAAAAGACACACGCATAAAATGATAACTGAAAATATATATAATAGGCATACAATTCAAAAAGAGGTAACTTTTATAAGATTGTTAAGAGAGTGGCAGAATGTATGAAAAATAAAACATTATTCATTTGTCTGCTGTGTATGAAAGAAACACTTTAGATGCAAAGACACAACAAAGTTTTAAGTAAAATAATGAAAACATACAGTCTATATTAAGAGTTACTACAAAAGACTTGGAATGACTATATTAATATCAGATAAAATAGATTTCCAATAAAATACCTTTCCAAAAGAAAAATATATATGTTGTTGGAAGTTTCAATATAAAATAATTTTAAATGTATACATGCCAAACAATAGAGGCAAAATATATAAAGCAAAAATTGAAAGAATTAAAATGGAAAATAAATAATTCTACAATAATAGTTGGAGACTTCAATACATGACTTTACCATTCAATGCAGAAAGTACAGTCTCTTCCACAAATGGTGCCGGTAAAATGGGATATTTTCATGTAAATTATTGAAGTCAATCCCTTACCTTATACCACATAAAAAAAGTTAAGTCACAACAGATAAAACACCTAAATTTAAGTGTCAATATTACAAATATCTTTAAAAAATGAGGGCAAATCTGCATGGCGGTGGATTTGGCAATAGTTTTAAAATATAATACTAAAAATATAAGCAACAAAAGATAAAATTGGCATATTGGACTTCATTAAATTAAAAAAAAAACTTGTGTATCAAAGACACTATAAAGAAAGTAAAAACCACCCACAGAAAGGGAAAGAATATTTGTAAACTAAATATATGACAAGAAGTTAATATCCAGAATTTGTGAAGGATTTCTACAACTCAACAAGACAAAGAACCTAATCAACAAAACAAAGGACTTCTATAGACATTTCTCCATAGGAGATTGATTAATGGGCCGGGCATGGTAGCTCATGCCTGTAATCCCTGTGATTTGGGAGGCCGACGTGGACAAATCACGAGGTCAGGAGTTCGAGACCAGCCTGGCCAACATGTTGAAATCTCATCTCTACTAAAAATACAAAAAATTAGCCAGGCATGGTGGCAGGTGCTGTAATCCCAGCTACTCAGGAGGCTGAGACAGGAGAATCACTTGAACCTGGGAGGCAGAAGTTGCAGTGAGCCGAGATGGCACCATAGCACTCCAGCCCAAGCAACAGAGTAAGACTCCATCTCAAAAACAAAACAAACAAACAAACACACACACACAGATTGATTTATGGTCAATGGGCACATGAAAAGAATGCTCAAGAAATAGAAAATAGAAAACATGTAAACCAAAATCATACCACTTCAAAAATTCTGTGATGGCTATAATCAGGAAGATGAAAAATAACAAACGTTAGCAAGGATGTGGGGAAATTGGAACTTTTGTACATTGTAGGTGGAAATGTGAAATGATTTAGCTGCTGTAGAAATGTTTGGTTGTTTCTCCAAAAATTAGACATAAGATTACTATATGACTGGCAATTTCCCTCCTAGGTGTATATCTGAAAGAATTAAAATTCGGGACTCAAACAAATATATGCATACCAATATTTTAGCAGTATTATTCACAATAGTTAAAAGGTAGCAATAATACAAGTATCTATAAATAGATGAATAAATAAAATGGGGTATATATTACAATGGAATATTATTCAATCATCAGAAGGAATGAAGTATTGATGTATCCTACAACATGGTTGAACCTGGAAAACAATATACTAAGTGAAATCAACCAAACATAAAGAAGCATACATTTTAGATGAACGAACATGTATGTGAAGTATCTAGAATAGGAAAATTCAGAGAGACATAATATAGACTAGAAGTTATCAAGGGCTGGAGTTAAAAGGAATTGGGAAGTTGTTGCCTAATGAGTATAGTAGAGGATTTCTGTTTGGGTTGATAACAAATTTTGGAACTAGATAGTGGTGATGGTTGTACAACATTGTGAATGAAATTCATGGCAGTAAATTGTACATATAAAAATATTAAAATAACAAATGTTATGCTGTATTTTACCACAATAAAAATATAGTTTAAAAAAGAAAATGTCTGTTTTTATAACTGATTTAATGATTACTAACATTAAGAAGAAAGGTAGAAAAAACTTTCCATTGATTTCTGTCACTCTTTTCTTTCGGTTTTTCTGCTTCCTTACTTCATAGTTTTATTCACTGTCCAATTTCCTTCAAAGTAAAAATAATGACAGTCATGACCCCAAATTGAGTCCTTATACTTTTCTAGCTACTACTTATTTTTTTCTTTTTAATATCAAAGATAATTTGTTGTGTATATACTAATAACTCCCCAATATTTATTTCCAACTTTGATCATTCTTCTAGATTCCAGATGTAAGTTTCCAGTTGATTGGTACGGAATTTAACCTTGTATTTTTATGAAAATTTCTAAATTGTCATCTCTATTCTTTACTTTTCTATCTTCTGGTGACATTCTGTGAGTAGTCAGTTAATAATGAAACAAATAATATAACATATATTATCCCAAGTACTGCTGATTTTCCACCTCTCTTTGCTATATTGGCCTATGTACAAACAGAATTTTTCTAACTATAAGTTTTTCTCCATTGACTGAATAAGACTCTCACTTTACCTTTAGCCCTCATTCAATCTTGAACAACACGTATTTCCAACCACACCAAACTTCGCGTACTCTTGCTAAATATTCTCATATATTCTTTTGCTCTTCTTGTTTTGTGGGCCTCTAATAATTCAGCCTCTCCAATTTTTATTATAGTTTAATTCATGCTAAACCCCTTTTATAAGTTTAAAATTCTCCTTGTAGTTCTCCCTGAAATTTCTCAAAAACTATATTTTACTTTTATTTTCCAATTATGTGATTGTGTCATTTAGTCCTGTGAGTGGGATTTTTGTCATTCCTATTTTTGTTTTCATGCATGAATATCACCCATTTGATTCAGGAAGCAAATGATAGTAAAGGCCAGACACTATATAAAAGTAGGTAAAATATTCTATGTTTTGCCATATGGTTTTCTGTATTATTTTTATAAGACTTATCTAGACATAATCAGTTATTTAAAAGACAAAGATATGCAGAGAACTATGGGAAGAGAAAAGTCAGTGTTTCTAGGGAGCAAGATATCATGATAGTTGTAACACCTTGTATTAACAAAGAGGGTATACTTGTAGGTTAAATGTAAAGCACAAAAGACACTTACTTTCATTCTGACCAAAGTCTCCTTATGTCATAATTATCCTTGATTTTTTTGCAGGATTTCTTGTTTTCACACTTACTTTCAGTTGTCATAAAATAGAAACTTCTTTGAATTTCATTTACCTCAGTAGTAATTTTAAATATCACCAGTAGATGCCATCTTTCGATACAAAATGAAAAAGAACTATATGTTTCATAACTTGAAAGTATTAGAAGATGATAGGTATTTAGAAAGGTAGATCAATAGACAGATGCCAGATAAATGATGGATAGGAGGAGGACAGATGGAATAACAGATAATTACAAGAATTGATATTTACGGGTACACTTCCACATGGTAGGTCCTTAAGAAATATGTGTTGAGTGAATGAATAACTTAATTGATGATGTTAGGGATTGACAAATTAGATTGAAACTAGACAAGCAGGCCAACAGGCCCCAGAAATGGTCAGAAAATAAGGTAGTTTTAGGGGATCAGGTAAAAGGAAAAACAGGGCATTAAAAAATTAGAATTAATAGTTGGAGGTGGATCAGAGTAAGTTTGCAACAACTCTAGAATACCGGCCATCATGCAGAAGTTTACAGTGATGGTTAAAATTGGTTGAAGGCGTTTTGAAAAGCCCTTTCATCTTATTCAGGTAGATAAGTCGTTGCCTGAATCTAGTCATAGTATCTGAGATGGAGTTTCAGAATATACGAGGAACAAGAATCTTAGTCTTCATCTCTGGGAAAATTGTACCCAAATTGGAAGCGATTTAAAGATACGTGACAAGACTCAAAAGACAGAGTAGAATTACCTAGCAATGTCCAGAACATTGGAAGTATTCTTTTTCACAGTTGTGTAACACATTTACACTAAGAGATTATTCTACTGCCCAACTGTATTGATATTCACTTATATTCTCTCATGGGATGCTAAACTGCACATGGTTTTACTACAGTTTTATTAATTTTAGTATTTATTTTAACCTTACCCACAGAGATTACCATTTCAATCTAGGCTGGATATTCAAAATAAGTGAATAGTTGCCAGTGTTATAACACTTCATATAAGAATCAAATAATTTGCATATACATGTATATGTGTGTACATATATACACACATATACATATATATCTGATAGCATTTCTTAGTTTACTTTTATAGGGAATATACCAGATTATGCAGTAAAAAATAACTACTTTTGTTAGTTTACCTAAATTAAATAACTTTTTGTTTATTCCAATACACAAATTATCAACAAATAGATATATCATTTATAACCAATTCAGAATTTTAAAATATTGTAGCACTATTACTATTTTTAAACAATGCTGAATATGAACTCCTTATAAAACATTCAGAACTCCCACAATACATGTCATTTATAAAAGATGATTCATGGTTGGGTGTGGTGTCTCATGCCTGTAATCCTAGCACTTTGGGAGGTCACGGTGGCTGGATTACCTGAGGTCAGGAGTTTGAGACCAGCCTGGCCAACATGGTGAAACCCTGTCTCTACTAAAAATACAAAAATTAGCTGGGTGTGGTGGCGAACACCTGTAATCCTAGCTACTATGGAGGCTGAGGCGGGAGAATAGCTTGAACCAGGGGAGGCAAAGGTTGTAGTGAGCCAAGATTGTGCCACTTCACACCAGCCTGGGCAACAGAGGGCGACTCCATCTCAAAAAAAAAAAAAAAAAAAAAAAAAAAAAAAAAAGACTCATTAATAATTTGTTTGGGATTAAAGGTGAACATTATTACATTATTGTTTCTCAGATAATATGTACAGGGGAAATAAGTCTGAATACATAATATTTTATGCAAAACAAGATCTATCTATGTCTCCCTTCTTCTGAGTAGTAAAAAGTTAATGTTAATATATTTGGATCTCCCCCATCACATAGCTGGGGTTGAGTCTAAGTTCTTGGGGATACATAATGTAGAGAACTTAAGGACTAGTTGTATGATCTTCGATGTCTCTTCTAACCTGTGATAGCATCTCTGGAGACATTTTGAGTTGTTCTAATATCTTACCCTAGCTGTATGCAAGTCACTATTGTATTTTCTCACATTCTTACCTTTTCTCTAATCTGGCTAAAAATTAACTGCTTTCAGAGTTCTCTGTGGTTCCCAAGTTATATCTGTCTATTTTTGAAAAAGCACACCATATTCCGTGGGATTGTTTAGGACACTTTAGGATTTCTGTCCTACTATTTAAATGTCCTGGCAACATGTTAATTCTCCAGGTCATGCTCAGGCGAGTCTGATTTCATCATTGATATGAGATATGATATGCCCTTTATACTCTAGGGCTTTGCCACCACTTCACACTCTATTTAGGAGTAATATTTCCCTCATATTCAAAATTCCTACATCTGTCTATCTGTCTGTCTGTCTGTCTATCCATTCATGTCCCGTAGAGCCTTTTCTCAAGGACTCACCAGTATTACTGGCTCCTAATTCTACTTGTTACTAATCTGCAACACAGAAAAGCCCACCAGGTAACCTGAGGATTTAATAATTTAAATAACATCATGTTTTCTTCTAGTTCTGATGTCTTCATCAGAACTTACTCCCTTTTCACAGGGCTTACGCTTTCTAAGTTCCAACTATAAAAGTTTACATTTTCTATATGATCAATTGAATCACTCCTTTTCTGAGGAATGAATAAAGCCAGTTCCAACGTAGAAAAGTGAGAAAAATCAAGAGTAATAAAAAATCGAGTGTTAAGAATTGGTTAATATTTCAAAAGCAGAATCTCACCATTCTATAAATTATATTCCTAATGTTGCATATAACTATCAGATTTAGTTTGAGGAGCTATCAGAAAGGTGACTAAAGCAAAATGCTCTCATAGATCTCAAATTTAAAGTTTATGTTTATCTCTAAAATTACTACCCTTCTCGGGTCTTAAAAATGTTTCAGAATTCTTAAAATAGTGATTTTAGAATTCAGAAAACTCTCATGGTATTACCAAGCCATTTAGTATGACTTTACTTTCCCAATCATGTAGAAATTCTCTTTTATATGAATATTGATTCAGGTCTAGGTACTGTAGATAAGATTCTAACAACCTACATACACTTTATGGATTTAAAAAAAATGGCAAGATCCATTTTAAGGTCCACAGTTAAATTGCTAATTTGAGAATTTAGCAGTCTTGAATACGCTAGGTTTTCAGCGACTGTGGGAATTTTTAGTTTTAAACACTGATTGAAATGTTCTTAACAAGTTAGATAAGATAGATTCTTTATTCCTTTTTCTGCTTTTTTTTTTCTTTTACTTGTTTCGATATATAGAAATTGTTTTCTCAAAAGTGTTTAATATGGTTTGTATGTTTTCTCCACTCCAAATCTCATGTTGAAATGTGACCTCCAATGTTGGAGGTGGGTCTAGTGAGAGATGTTTGGGTCATGGGGGTGGATTCCTCATGAATAAATGAGCTCTCTCACTCTTTGTGTTCAAGTGAGATCTGGTTGTTTAAAGCAGCCTGTCACCTCCTCTCTCTCTCTGGCCCCTGCTGTTGCTATTTGATGCACTGTCTCTCCATTCACCTTCCACCATAATTGTTAGCTTCCCGAGGGCCTCAGTAGAAGCTCTACAGATATGGGTGCCATGCTTTTACAGTCTGGAGAACCATGAGCCAAATCAACCTCTTTTCTTTATAAATTACCCAGCCTCAGGTATTTTTTAATAGCTGTACAAACAAACTAATATAGAAAATTGGTACCGAGGAGTAAGGAATTTCTATAAAGATATCTGAAGACGTGGAAGTATCTTTGCTAGTGGGGAACAGGCAGAGTTTGGAAGAGTTTGTAGGTGTCAGGGAAGACAACAGGAAGATGCGAAAAAGTATAGAACTTCTTGAGACTTGTTAAGTGGTAGTGACCAAAATACTAACGGAAATATGGCCAGCGAAGACCAGGCTGATGAGGTCTCAGATGGAAATGACAAAGTTATTGGGAATTAGAGCAAAGGTAACATTTGCTACACTTTAGCAAAGAACTTGGCTGAATTGTGTCATGCTCCTGGACTCTGTGGAAGCTTGAACTTAAGAGTGATGACCTACAGTATCTACCAGCAGAAATATCCAAGCAGCAAAATGTTCAAGCAGTGATGTGCCTGATTTTAACAATCTGTGATCAGATGCAAAAGCAAAGGAATGACTAGAAATTGGAACTTAATTAAAAGGGAAGCAGAGTATAGGACTTTGGAAAAGTCACAATTGGCCATGTGATAGAGAAGGAAAAATCATTTTCAGGATAGAAATTCAAGTGGCATGTGGGGCAACCACTTTCTACAGAGATTAGCATGACTGAAAAAGAGCCAAATTCTAATAGCTGAGATAATGGGCAAAAAAACCTCAAAGACATTTTAGAAATCAGTGAGGCAGTCCCTTTCACCATCGGCCCAAAAGCCTAGAAGAAAAGAACAGGCTTTAGGGACAGGCCTAGGGCCCTGCTGCCCTCTGTGGCCTCAGGACACTGCTCCCTGCATCCCTGCTACTCCAGTTCCAGTTGTGACTCAAAGGGCCTACAGCTCACGCCACTGCTTCAGGGGGTGCAAGCCATAAGTCTTGGTGGCTTTTGTGTGATGTAAAACCTGCAGGTGTGCAGAATGCAAGAGTGAAGGGAGCTTGGTAACTTTCACCTAAATTTCAGAGGATGTATCAGAAAGCCTGGGTGCCAAGGCAGAAACTCACTGCAGGAGCAGAGTCCCCACAGAGAGACTCTACTCAGGTTAGATCTAGTTGTTCAGAAGATTCTGGCATCTCCTCCCTCTCTCTCTTGCCATGCGATGTACTGACTCCCCCTTCATCTTCTACCATGATTGTAAAGCTTTCTAAGGCACTCAACAGAAGTTGAACAGATATATGTGCCATGCTTGTTTTACAGCCTGTAGAACAATGAGCCAAATAAATCTCATTCCTTTACATATTACCCAGCCTCAGGTATATCTTAACAGTATTGCAAACAGGCTAACGCAGTGATCAAAGGAGAGTTAGGGAGAAGTGAGGCTTATGTATATTATTCTATCATCTTTGCTAAAAATTGTATAGCACATTCTATTATTTACAGAATTGATCTTTTATGGGAAGAATCATCAAAATAGAAATACAATAGTCACATAAGTCACAGATAATTCATCAGAATTTTCTTCTTATTCTTTCATACCAATTGTGCTTTCTAATTTCTGAGTTTTCTCAAGAGGAAAGTACTTCAAATGCTCACCTGATAACTGCAGAAATAAAAAGAAAACCTCTTCATGTCACTTAAAAACTATCTAATGTTGTCTAATATAATCTGACTCTGTATGAAGATGAACTAGAAACATGTAAAGAATTGCTTCAATGAGAGTACTCCAGATACCTATTGTGTTAACAGATCTTTTCCTGTGTGAGCAGTGAAATAAATCCTCTCACCTTGAGGAATTATCATCAAATTATTACTCAAATTCCTACTAGCAGAATGTAACCAAGCAATAGAAATAACAAAGGAAAGTATTACCTCAAGAGAAGCAGCATTGTTACCTTATTCATGAATTTCAAACACAGCACTTTGCTTTTATTCATTTTGTGTTCTCAAAAAATTGCTTTTTAGGTAAAAGCAAAGATTTAGTGAATGAAAATAAAATGACATGTTCCCAAAAGCCTGTTCAGTGTGACACTTTTCCTAAGACTTCTAAATTTCCCATTGTTATAAAGCTTCGGTTCTAAAATATAATTACTGCTGTTAACTATATATGGAATATAACTATTGCTAAGGAGAGAGATTTGATCATTGAAAATTTCACAACTTATTTCATTTATTGTTGCAACTGATGCTGCCTTGAGTATTTCAATGTATTTTTTTTAAATCCACATAATGCAAGATTGCTGATACAGGAATTTGAATAGTATTCAGTGTAGTTTCATAGAGAAATATTCTCGATCTGGGAAAAAAAAAAAACTTTTGAATGTCACATTTACATATGTGCTTGAAATTCAATATTGGCAAACAAAGCATGAGAACCAGTATTTAGTTTGAATCATCTTTGTCTTATCCACTAATATTTCCACAAAAATTTAGAGATTATCTTAACAAGTTGAAAAAATTCGTATCACAATTTAGCTGAAATGCTAACATAAAAATGATTTTTTAGAGTACGAACCAGATAAATACTTTTCTCATGCACTTCAATGCCATCTGTATTCTTTCAAAGTAGGGTTCTATTGAGCCAGAGAATAATGTTGTAACAGCTGTCAAAGTGAGTTTGTCTTCTTAATGCTCATATACTAACAACGTGTCATTTACTATTGCCTTCTTCATTGTGTCTGCTCTTCCAGAAGCACACAAATAGTGAAATAGCCTCTAAATTGCATCATCTCATGCTGTTCACCATGGGAAACACAGAGAATATAACTTTGTTTTAAATAGATGTATCTAAGGCTATTCATCAAATATTAGGTAAAGCAAGTAAACTCTGAGGACATTCCAAACTCTGAGTTTCAGTGGTTGTAGGAAAGTGTTAGATAACTTTGTGATTTAACAGGTTTTATTAGAAAATGAGTAGTTCATGTGTTTGTATTGGATAATTTTGCCTTTATGATTTCTATATTGCTATTTGGACTAGATACAATAAAAATTACCTTAGTTTGGAATCTTCCAAGTGTTTTCTGGATCTTACAAGTTTTCTTTAAAAAATTTTACTTCGTCCATGAGCTTTTTATTAAAACTGGATTCATCCTTGAAAGCAGTGTGCTTGACATTTCCAAACTGTCATATTTGACATATAATAACATTATCATATAATATAATATTTAAAAGGTGGAAATTCAGAATCAAATTCTTTTGGTCCAGTTACACAGCCTCTCTAAGACCACATTTTTCCTATTTTAGACACCTACTCAGGAGATAGTCCTACCTTGTAGAATTACTGTGAGGGGTAAATTACACAGTGAAAGCAAAGCACTTAGCAGAGTGCTTTACAAAATTTAAGTATTATTGTCACTTCCTATAAATAGCAATAGCTCATAAATTTTATGTAAGAGAAATGGCTCCAAACCACCTTTGGCTTTCTACTTATATCAAGTCTAAATATATCACTTGAACAATAAAGCTCAACTTCAGACAAATTTAAACTCATAGCATGAAAATAACTTTTTTTGTGTAATAGATTGCAACACTCTACATTTATTTTGAATGCTTCTTAATGAGTTTTCATTTTAAATGACTTGAAAAAGGATATTGTTTAACTACTTTGGTTTGTGTAGCTCCAAACTTGAAATGAATGCTTGAACGTAATGTTCTTTTTTTTTTTTTTTTTTTTTTTTTTTTTTTTTTTGTAGCCAAATAAACCCAGTGTTTCAAGGGGAGATTGATGTTGAGTGTTTTTTTCTTTCTTTCTTTCCTTTTTACCTTATTTTAGCACAAGATGGGCTCTGTGGTGGACTGAATCACTTATTCACAATGATTTGTTCCTTCTCACTTTAGCTGTGTTTTCCTGAAGGTAATGGATAAGTCCTTAGTTCTTACGAGTTACTAATGGAAGTGTGTGGTATGCATGAATGTCATAAATGCAACAGTATTAAGTTTAAGAACCATTCATTATTTATTACATGTTATATTTTTCTATTTATTAACAATGTCATATGAGTCTAGTCTGATATACTGCCCAATTTTATTGATATACTATTCAAAATTATTATAACTTTTTAATTGAAATCACTCAGTTACATAGCAGACATGACTGTGTAATATATGTAAATGTAAAATATTTAAGTTTGCTAAATGTAAGGTTATCTAACACTTTCCTACAATCATTGAAACTCAGAGTTTGAAATGTCCTCAGCGTTTATTTGCTTTACCTAATATTTGATGAACAGCCTTAGATACATCTATTCAAAACAAAGTTATATTCTCTCGGTGGGTTCTTTGCAGAGGCTATTAATTTTAAAAGAATGTTCCTTTGAAAAAAAATCCTTCTTTAAAAATTAAATAAGAAAAAAATGTATTACCAATAATAGAATTACTATAGGTAGTTGTTTTCTGAAATTTTCTAATTTTGTTAGCTCTAGTCATATAATTCAATAAATATCAATTTATTAATTGGTATATTTAATTAGTATTATTTTAATTGTTCCACTGTTTATAACTTACACACACACACACAGAAAGAGAGAAGCTTTTTTCAGTTGGGAAGACATTTTATACAATTTCTTTTGTATTTCTAGTTCTCTAACATGTTCTGTGCAGTCTTTGCTTTCCTGCTTGTCAGATGAAATGCCTAATTACACGTATACTTCTACACTTGTGCACTGGTGAATTGTTTAGTGTGGAGAGTTAATTGTGAAGTTTGGAATTTTCTTTAATAATGTTCATGTATATTTATGATAGTTAAACACTGCATGACTTTTTTTCTGGATTGTAGAGATTCTATTTCTTTCTTTCTTTCTTTCTTTCTTTTCTTCTTTCTTTCATTCCTTACATCCTTCCTTCCATTTTGCTTTCATTTTATTTAATGTTTTGCATTAATGATACTATACTGCTTCTTAGAGTATTAATGCCAGTCATTTTAAGCATTAATTACGCCCTGTAGTACCAGGTGTCCATAATATCACGTTCTATGCCAGTTTTTGTTGGTTAGTTTGCATTTGCTTGTTTTGAGAATAATTTCCTAAGATATTAGAGAAGCAAATTGAAATCTGTCAGCTAAAGGTGAAAAAAATAATCACTTTTAGTAAAAAAAAAGTCAACTTACTTTTCTAAGACCGTATTATATGTTGATAAGTCACTATTTCTACAAGGCTACTCAGCCTTCTCAGAAAAGGTATCACAGCTATGTGAGGCAATCAATTATACTCATGTGGTGCTATAGAAAGAACGTGCTGAGCCCATCCATTTTGCCCCATTCTTGAAAGCCAAAGTAGCACATATGCTAAGGACTTATCCAGACCCTTCTTAAATCAACTTCAGCAATTGTTTCCTTGAGAAAGTTTTACAGTCTGAAGATGTTTTCCCTGGTTTCACTTTCTCACAAGAGAAAGCAGACAGCAACTCAAGAAACCATGAGTTGAGACCAACAAATAAGCCTCTGTATCCCCAGGCTGAAAATAAATTCTAAGGATCTGGAGATATTATTCCTTCTTTGCAAGCCATGGTGTTTATCTTTTCCAATCTACCATCACTTATTTCTGATAACAATATAACTTTTCTCTAAGTTATAAATGGCTCACTGGGTCTATAAGTGATGTAAATATACACAGAGTTACTAGGAATTTATTTGCATTTGAACTAGCTAATACATTGTTCATATCTGTAAAACCTACAAGTTCTTATTTTGCCCTCTATGAATTTAGTACTATTTGTGCTCATTCCAGTCATTCCTTTACGTTTTTAAATTATATTTTATTGCTTTTTGGATAGAGGAATTACGCAGATAAATATCCTGTGTAACAAAATGTTAATTTTGTTGTAGCTATGAGCTACACAATTTTAGTCATGAAAAGAGCAAGCAAACTAGATTTGGCAGAAATTAAAGTAGTCCTGATTCAGCATTAACCTTACACAAAACCTAGATTCTCTTGTAATCAAATCAGACATACAATTAGATCAGCATAATTAAATTCCCCATCTCTTAGGGAACATCAGAATGCACATGCGTAGGATTCATTTTTTTCCCTTTGTCCCTAGCTGCAGTATTGAAAATCTACACCCAAGAACTCAGCTGGGTCTGCCACTTAAGGAGAGAAGTTCTTTTCCACTGATACTCCTTAAAATTAACTTTGCTGAAAAACTAATTGTATTTTTTAGAAAAACAAAGTTGCAATATTTTCCATTAAGTTTAATTTGGTTCCATTGTTCATCCACAATTTTAAATAATAAAATTATTTTTAACACAATTAACAATCAGGGATTAAGAATGCAAAAATGCATTCTTCTGTCATAATGGATTTTTTAAATAATCAAAAGATGTGTTGATCAACATCAATATAAATTTTGTTTTCACACTTTAGCTCAGCCATTAAAAATGAAAAAAATTAAAAAATAAAATTAATATTTATTGATTTTTGTTTGATATATATTCTATGATTTTTACAATCTTCACATGAAATGCCATTATCACCTTTCTTAATATAAACATGTTATTTAAAAAGCTATGCATAGTTGATTTAAAGTTTACCACAAGATATGCACATTATCAAATTATAAGTTAAGTTAAAAAATAATGTTGGCCAAAATGTACCACCCAAATCCAGCATGAAAAATAAGCAATTTCAAAAAAATATTTGTTTTAAAAGAAAAAAGAGCAGGTATAAAGAATATAAGGTGTAAAATACTTATTTATTCATCTCTAAATATAGGTGTTACTACAGCAACTAGGATGAGGATTATGTTAAATGAATGAAGTAAATCTTCAAAATACACCTTTTTAAATGTACTATCCTCCTCCAAGGACTAGATGAATTCTCTAGGATAATTCAAAGAAAACCAGTGCAGAGTTTAATCAACCATGATTTTTAATTTTACTCCCACAGCCATAACCTCTTGAAAGACTGTTCTATCAAATTCTTTCTTTAGCAGAGAATGATTTATGTTTCCATATTCCAGAGACAAATACTTTGTTCTTATACTCAGTAAAACACACCTTTCCTTGTTATTATCTTCCAAGGTGTCGGCTAAGGCATAGCATAAAATATGTTTATTTGTGACTCCAAAAATAAGGCTTACAATAACTAAGATAAAAAGGTAATGGGCTGTGAGCTTGATCAATGTGAGTTTCAGAACCCAGAGAGAAAAATAATAATAAGCAGCTGTCAATTTTTCCATCAAAACTCCTTTAGAGGTATAATATTTAGAGAGATGCTTTGATATACACTCCTTTTCTATTCAGAAACTTCATTCCATGATTCCCAAACTCAATAATTTAGTTAATTTATATTTGTTCTTAGTATTTTAGGTGATATTTCTTCATGAAACTTCAGCTCACAAGTGTGCAAAAGTATCGGATGGTTACATCCTTCAATATATCTTGTGGTTCATATTTATTGCCCTTAACAAAATTTTAAATAAACATTTTATTCTACCATTACTCTTTAAATTATCTGTGGCCAAAATTAGCCTCCCCAGTCCCCACAGTTTGATAACACACAGTTTACCCCCACATGTGGAGTACCATGTGAATTTAACAGCAGCCCAACTTTTAATGAAATCAGTCCACTTATCACATACTTGGCTACAGAGACAATATCACATTGCTCTAAGATTTTCTTCTCAATTTCTGTACTTATTTCAGCACAGATTGGTAACAATTTATGCATGACCATTCATTTATTAAACATATTGTGTCACAAGCTGTGCAATTGAATATGTAATTTAGATGTTACCTGCTAGAATGAAGATCACAGGAGCAAGAATCTGTTGGTCATATTTCCTGCTATATTCTTAGTAATGAGCACAGTGACTTTGTGCATAAGAGGTAAGGTCTTTTACCAACAATTACTACAGAAATTATATCTAAGAATTGCATATTACCTAATTTGGTTGAAGATTCTTCAGTGTGAATATTTAAAATATCAATTATCCATTTTGATACAACTCTTTTTAAAAAGTATCCTCAATAGAAAACCTAAATATTCTTAAGACTCTAATGAAAAGACCAGTATGATATCTGTGTGGTATATTTATATGGGAATAGTGAGAGGTAGGCTACAAGTACAGGGAAAGACTAAATCATGAATATTTCGGAATCACTGAAGGAGCTGAATTTATTTTGCAAGCAATATGGTACCAAGGAAGTTTTCTGAGAAGATAGCCATATAGTCAGAGGTAGTCTTTAGAAAATTTAGTAAGTCAGTGGTCTGCAACATGGCTTGGCAGGGGTGATGACAGAAAGAAGAAATGACAGTTCATTAGATAAATTGCATACAGAATATTACTTGGATAGGAAATGTTCAGAAAACTGTCTTATAATTTCTAACTTCCTTGTCACTTATACAGTAATAAAATTTATTATATTTTAATTAATTCTGCTTAATGTTTTTATTCCATGGACATCATATTTTTTACTAAATTGATAATGCAAAATTTATCAAACCTGGTGATATCGTTTGGTTTTGTGTCCCCATCAAATCTCACCTTGAATTATAATTTCAAAATCCCCATGTGTTCTGGGAGGGACACAGTGGGAGGTAATTGAATCGGGGGGCGGTTCCCCCATGCTGTCCTCATGATAGTGAGTGAGTTTTCATGAGATTTGATGATTTCATAAGGGGTTTTTTATCCCTTTACTGTGTACTTCTCTCTCTCCTGCTGTCATGTGAAGGAGGACATGTTTGCTTCCCCTTCCACCATGATTGCAAGCTTTCTAAGGGCTCCCCAGCCTTGCAGAATGGTGAGTCAATTAAAACTTTTTCCTTTATAAATTACCCAGTCTCAAGCAGCTCTTTATAGCAGTATGAGAATGGACTAATACACCTGGTAAACAATAAGTAGGACTACCTAAAGATCCCTTAGTAAGCGGCATAAATACTAGAATACGGAACTAATCTCCATAGATATTCTAGACATTGACATTTCTGTGATGGAGTGTAATAGTCTTTGTGATATAAACACACTTCCTCCAAATTCAAATACAATTTGATGCATTTTGCACTACACCATTCCAGGAAACAGGTAAAATGTTTGATAGCATCGCTGGATTCTGGGGCCAAAATTTGATGTAACCAGTTACCATGTTTTTAGTACAACCGTATTCAGAAGATTCTTGAAATTGTTCAAGCTGAGGTCCACACTGCTCATCTCCCCGGGTCTGATCACCATACCCACAATGTTTTGCCTAGTTTCTGTGGCAAGTAGAAAGCTCTAAGTTTAGTCTACTGGAGTTTCAGTGTGAAGCAATAACCTTTCTGGGAGCAACCCATATCCCTTTTGAGAAATATTTCTGTCCTTGAAACTGGACTCTGGAAAACTGAATATTCTTAAATTGGAGGCAAAAATATCTTGACCCATTAAATATTCTCCATGATCTGTTAGTACGGTATTCGTCAAGTCTTAAATCTCAGTATGCAAAGCTACTCTATAATGAAGTGAAAGGGACAAATATGCAGTAGGACCTATTCAAATCCAAAAGACCAAGTAGGTTACACATGGTAGTTTCTTATTTTTCCATGACAGCAGCATTGCTTCCTCTCTCAGCTCTTCCTATAAACTTATGTGGATTTTCATTAAAAAGTTGAAAGTAAAAGAAGAGAGGTAGGCTTGATTTACATATAAATAATCTTTGCTTAAATTGACCCTCTAAAATAAACTGAGGTAGCATTACAGTATTTCTTAGGTATAACTATAAAACACAGGGGAAATGTACATTTCCATGAGGTAGAACTTTCATCAGTACATATGATTGTCAACTTTTCCCTAATACAAGAGCGTCCAGAGTTACAGATTTATACAAGGGTGTCATAATGCCAACATTTTTAACATTTGTGCCAGAAAATCCTTGTCATGGGGTGCTGTCCATGTGCATTGCTGGATGCTTCATAGCATCCTTTGCCTCTACCCACTAAAATGCCAGTAGCACAGTGAAAACAACAAAAAAAGTTTCCATCATTGTTCCCTCTCACATTGAGAACAATTAATTTACACTAATTATTGGGCAATTTTTAATTGTTTAGCTAGATGACTGCGTACTTGGAAGAGATGAGACTGAGAAGGGGTAGCAAGTAATTCTGGGAAAGCAGTATATTCAATGTACCTCACAGAATATGCGCAGGCTGTGAGCATGTTTGTGTCCCATGCTCGCCAAAGTACATGCACTCTAGAAGAGCCCCTGAGTAACTCAGTGGAAAAGACAGATGCCTATCAATTTTCCTATGTGACCACCTCAAAGTTTGCTCAATGGACTAATGAATAATCACATTTATACGGTAGTGAGATGAAGGTTTTATATGTGTTTTATTTCTCAATAAGCTTTATGTGGAATAAGTGTCCAACTGTTCAAGAACAAATACCAAAAATGTTACTGATAAATCATAATTCCCTGAGGACAGTAACCAGCCAATCAATGGTGGGAAAAAAACTGGACCCTTCTGATAATAAATGAAGTTGTTATTTGTCCTGGAATAGACACATAATCTGGATATAGATGTGCTTTACCTTTCTCTCTCCCTCCCCCTACACTTTCTTTATGATTGTTTCTTGAACTATTCTGTACCTCATTGTCCATCTAATAATGCTCCAATGTGTGTACTGTTACATAGAACATAATTTATCGCCATTGTTAAGGCAGATGTTCATGGGATTTACTGAACTCACCATGTCCCTACAATTCAGAAGTTGTTGTCCCTATAGAACATTGTGATATCTATTAACATACCTTTTATAATGTTAACTTGAGTTTCAGTAATGTCGCAAAAAATACGATATATGCTCTGATCCAGGGGAAATTTTATGTCATCATTTTTCTCTTAGCTAGACAAAAAAAGAGTGGGTATATAGATGGTATACATATTTTGTTAGATTTATACCAAAGTACTTCACGTTGTTTAGTGCTGTTAAAAATGGTATTGTATTTTTTGTTTCAAATTCCAGTTGTCTATCAAAGGTATATAGAACAGCAACAATGTTTTGTACATTAAACTGGTATGTTACAACGTTGCAGCAACAGCTTATTCATGTCTGAATTTTCTTTTGGTCAATTGTTGGGGATTTTTTTACATAGACAATCATGTTATCTATGAACATAGATAGTTTTATTTCTTCCATCTCAAACTGTATAACTTTCATTTTCTTTTTTGTCTTGTTGCATTAGTCAGGATTTTAGCAAAATGTTGAATAGGAGACATGAGAGGTGACATACTAGCCTTGTTTCCAGTCATAGGCTGATAGAATGTAGCTTCTCTCTACTGGATATGACGTTAACTCTACTTTTTAAAAATATATTCCTTGTTGATTTGAATAAATCCTCCACTATTTCTAATATGCTACAAATTGTTTTCATGAAAAAATGTGTTGGATCTTGTCAAACACTTTTTCTGCATAGATGGATATCATCCAATGATTTTTTTGTTAGCCTGTTGATGTGGTAAATTACATTATTTTATAATATTTTGAAGTATTGACACAGCCTTGAAAAGTTGAAATACATCTTACGTAGTTGTGGTATACATTATACATAGTTCTTTATATACCTTCTTAGATTTGCTGTAGTAATAATTACTTGACAATGTTTACATCTATCTGCTTTTATTTTATTTAGACCATGCATACTTAAAGTGATTGATTGTTGAAATAGTTAGATTAATATCTACCATATTTGTACTCCTTACTAAAGTGGAACTTGTTTGGTTCTTTTCATATCTTCCTCTCTTTACTTGCCTTCTGTGGTGTGAATTGAGTACTTTATGTGATACCATTTTACCTTCTCTTAGGACATCAGTAATATTTTCTTTAAAAATTTTTATAGTGAGTACTCTTAAATGTTTTTTTGTTTATTTTTAAATTTCAACCAGTTATACTTGATTCTCTATGGAGAAAGTCCACAGGACTCCTCATATTGTTATTCTTAAAGTGCTTCTGTTCTGTTCAGGTGTTGATTTGATTTAAATTTGATAAAATTGAAACTGAACTTTTATGTCAACTTAGGAAGAATTGACTGCCTAACTAAATTAACTCTTTGAATCCGTGAGCATTAAATACCTTCCTGAGTATTTAAATGATTTTTAATGTTTCTTAACTTGCCTTATACAGGTTTTAAAAATTTCATTAGCTATGTTTTGAAGGATTTTATTTTTTATTCCATTATAAATGGAATAAGGCAGCACTATAGAATATGTTATGGTGAACAAATGTTCTTAGTGTTAATAGGAGATGGGATACATGAGAAAATGAATTTATCGAAACTAAACAATGCATTTAAGATCTGTGTATTTTAGCTTATTTAATGTACGGGCTCTCAGTCATAGGTTATTTTGTCTCAAGGAATATTTAGCACTGTGTGAAATCATTCTTGTTTTTAACACCAGTGCGGAGGTGATAATGGCTCTGTGAGTAAAATCCATGGATGCTGCTGGACATTCTAAAACTCCTAAAACAGGTCCCATGTAACAAATAATTCTCCAGCCTAAAAGAGCAATAATGCTGCTGTTGAGAAACTCTTACATAAAGTGCATGTGACTTTTAAAAATTACATTTGTAAAATTAAAAAAAATATTGTTTAGTAACTCAGAGGACAACTTAGTAGACAATTTAGTATCTAAGAGTAAGTCAGGGTATTAACATAAATGTTAGTATACTTTGAAAGTATCAATGTACAAATTTTCTGAGAAGAGTTATATTTCACTGAACAAAAAATAAAACGCTTATTATGTAAAGGTAAATATGAAAATTTCAACAAATATTATAAATTGAGAACGGATGCAAAAGCAATCTCTATCATTTTGAAACAATAGCATGCTATTCCACAAAAGCTACTCAACTATTAAATCAGATATGTGATTTTATTGAAGAAAAATCTAATAGGTGTGACCAGTTTATATTAATAAGGGACACATTTTTGGTAACTGGGAAAAGTTTCGGCTTCCATCAAATAGTTGAAATTTTCACCAGATTTATCTGCATATGTGTTTTTTCTTGAAATCTCTTTTATGCTGACATTGCCACTTCCGCACAAGCATGTGAAACCAATAGTTGATCATTATAAAGAACAGTCAAAGCATGATTGTTCATATAGCCTGAAGAGGGAAATGTAGTTTTACACACAGGAAAAGCTAAAAGGAATCAAACGTGATTTCCTGCACACCCCACATTAGGATAGAGTTATATCCAAACCATCTTAAAGGCAGGCAGACTTAAAATATAAATAAATAATCTCTATAGATGGTGTCTTCATTTTTATTGAAAATTCTACTTAATTTTGCTTAATATACTTTATCAGAAGGATATTACTTTTGGTTGGTTTATCTATAAATTAATTAAGGCATTTAGCTTCTATTTTCACTTTCAGTCATATGAAATTATTTCTTCACTCAAAATAATTAATCAAGTCGGATTCTACCCTGAAACCTCCCTCTACACTTTTTCTTCTTTTACTTTTAATCATTCCAAAAACATCATTACATCTCTTTCACTTAATATCCAGGTTGCTTCTAAAATTACTTGTATCTGTCCATATATGTTCAGTATTGCTCCTGCACATACAATATCAATGTAATTTTTTCAGTTTCTATAATATTATCATGTTTACTATTTCCCATTATAACACTAATAAATGCTTTTATTTATTTAAACAAAGTGATTTTCCCGAAGACAACTGTATAAAAAACAGAGGAACTAGGTTTCTTAAAGTCAAGGAATATTCCTATAGAATATTGATTTTTACTCATTTCTAATTATAGTACATGTAGGTGCTTTTCATTAATACATTAATGTTAGTGTTTTTAAAAAGTAATTATTTTTATCAATAAAATGCAAAATATTATTCTGTATATAATTGCATCCACTAGGGTATTTGCACTAGTGTGGCATCCCGAAATAGTTTTTTGGATATGAAAGACTAAGACAAGACTTAGTCAAGAAATTATGTATTTAGTCGAAACTTCTTCTCAAGGATGTTTTTCATTTGGACAATTAATGAAATCAGAATGTTAGGTATTAAAAAGCCATCTTCTACATTGTTGCCTCAGTGTTGAACAAAATTCCAAATCTGACCCATTTTTGTGCTTAAAAATATACCAAAATCCATTCCTTATGTCATAAAAAAGCATAACATCTTTCACTCACATACTCAATACATTCATATTGTCCCCTACCGTATTATCATATCTACTACATCTCTTTTAGATATTAAAGACCCAGAAATAAAGAAAACAGTGATTGTCTCTATTTTAAAGAGCAGGTTAGGTAAAATGGTTTCAAGTGTTATGAAAGCTGTAAGATTTGAAGGACAGAAAGAAATTTGGAAGTGGTTAAAGAAGCCCTAGACGAAAAATATCTTGTTATTTGAAGAGTGAAAGAAAGTAGATTTCTTCCAGGCAGAGAGAAGAATCATTCTCAGCAAACCATCACAAGAACAGAAAACCAAACACTGCATGTTCTCACTCATAAGTGGGAGTTGAACAATGAGAACACATGGACACAGAGAGGGGAACATCACACACTGGGGCCTGCCGAGGGGTGGGGGTTAGGGGAGAGAGAGCATTAAAAGAAATACCTAATGTAGGTGACGGGTTGACGGGTGCAGCAAACCACCATGACATGTGTATACCCATGTAACAAAACTGCACATTCTGCACATGTACCCCAGGAATTAAAGTATAATAATAATAATAAAAGTGATTTTAATGAAGTATTTTTATATTTAATTTCTATGATTTATTAAAGTCTCTGGAGAAATTTAAAAAATAAAACTCTGCAAGTAATTTATTGTTCTTTTTTTTCTTATTAGGAAAAATTTTTTTTTCAGATGAAATCATCTCATAACAATGACACATATTGTTGCTATGAAAAAAAGATTGTTGTCTTTTCAGATTAATGTTAATGAGAAAATTTCAAATTTTTCCCACGTAGAAATATAAAAGGAAAAATTAAACACATATTATTACCATTATCCAAAATTTATTTTGTTTCTTTTTTTTAACTTTTAATTTTTATGAGTACATAGTAGATATATATATTTATAGAGTACTTGAGCTATTTTGATTCAGACATACAATGTGTAATAATCCCATCAGTGTAAGTGGGATATCCATCATCACCTCAAGGATTTATATCATTTCTTTGTGTTACAAACATTCCAATCATAATTTTTTTAGTTATTTTAAAATGTAAAATAAACTGCTGTTGACTGTCATAACCTTATTTTCCTATCAAATATTATACATTATTCATTTGATCTAACTATACTTTTGAACCCATTACCCATCCCTCCCCACCCGCCCAATCCTCCACAGTATCTGGTAACCATCATTCTAATCTCCATCTCTGAGTTCAATCGTTTTAATTTTTATCTTCCCCAAATGAGTAAGAACATTCAATGAAGTTTGTTTTTCTGTGCCTGGCTTGTTTCACTTAACATAATAACCTTCAGTTTCATCCACATTTTTGCAAATGAGAGAATCTCATTCTCTTTATGGCTGAATAGTACCCCATTGTATATACACATCACAGTTGATGGAAACAGGTTGCTTCCAAATGTTGGCTATTGTGAATGGTGCTGCAATAAACATGGGAGTACAGATACCTCTTTGATATACTGATTTCCTTATTTTGGAGTATATACCTAGCAGTGGGATTGCTGGAACATATGGTAGTTTTATTTTTAGTTACATAAGAATCTCCATACTGTTCTCCATAGTGACAGCACTTTTTCAATCCTATCAACAGTGTATGAGGGTTTCTTTTCCTCCACATCTTCACCAACATTTGTTATTGCCTGTTTTTTATTTTTTAGATAAAAGCCATTTTAACTGGGGTAAGAAGATACCTCACTGTAGTTTTGATTTGCATTTCTCTGTTGAGCGAGGATTTTGAACACCTTTTTATATAGCTGCTTGCCATTTAAATGTCTTCTTTTGAGAAATGTCTATTTAGATCTTTTGATTACTTTTAATCAGATTACTACTTCTTTAGAGATATTTGAGCTCCATGTATATTCTGCTTATTAATCTCGTTTACAAATAATAGTTTTCAAATATTTTATCTCATTCTGTGAGTTGTCTCTTCACTTTGCTGATTGTTCCTTTTGTTTTGCAGAAGGTTTTAAGCTTGAGGTAATTCCATTTATCTATTTTTGCTTTAGTTGTCTGTGCCATTGTGGCAATATTCAAGAAATCTTTACCCAGATAAATGTCCTTGAGCGTTTCCCCATTGTTTTCTTTCAGTAGATTCACAGTTTCAGGTATTATACTTACATTTTTAATCCATTTTGTTTGGTTTTTGTATATGGTGAAAGATAGGGATCTAGTTTATTTGCCTGCATATGAATATCCAATTTTACCAGCATCATTTATTGAAGAGACTGTCCTTTCCCCCAATTTATGTTGTATGTTCTTAGAATCTTTGTTGAAAATGAATTCATTGTAGATGTATGGATTTATTTCTAGGTTCTCAATTCTGTTCCAATGGTCTATATGCTTTTGTTTGTTTGTTTTGTTTTGTTTTTGCCAGTATCATGCTGTTTTGATTACAACAGCTCTGTAGTATAATTTGAAGTCGGGTAATATGATTCTTCCTGTTTTTGTTTTGTTTTGTTTTTGCTTAAGAGGCCTTAGGCTATTCTGGGTATTTTGTAAATTTTAGGAGGTATTTTTTTTCTGTGTCTAGGAAGAATGTCACAGATATTTTGTTATGAATTGTACTGAATTTGTAGATTGCTTAGGGTAGTACGGACATTTAAACAATATTGATACTTCCAATTTATGAACATGGAATACCTTTTCATTTTTTGTGTCCTCTCCAATTCCTTTCATCAATGTATTATAGTTTTATTATAGAGATATTCTACTTTGATTAAGTTTATTCCTAGGTATTTTATTTTATGTATAGCTACTGTAAATTGAATTACATTTCTTGATTTCTTTTTCAAATTGTTCACTATTGGCATATAGAAATGCTTTTTTTGTGTGTTAATTTTGTATTTTGCAACTTTACTGAATTTGTGTATCATTCGAATAGTTTTTTGGTGGAGTCTTTAGATTTTTTCCAAATATAAAATCATATAATCTACAAACAAGGACAATGTAACTCATTCATTTCCCATTTGGATGCTTTTTATTTCTTTCTCTTTTCTGGGTGCTCTAGTTAGGACTTCCAGTACTGTGCTGAATAATAGTGGTGAAAGTAGTAATCCTTGTTGTGTTCCAGATCTTAGAAGAAAGGCTTTCAGTTTTTAAATATTCAGTATGATACTAGCTGTGAGTCTGTCAAACATGGCTCTTATTATGTTGTGGTATGTTACTTCTATCCCCAGTTTTTTGAAGGTATTTTTATGAAAAGATACATATTTTATCAAATGCTTTTTTAGCATTAATTAAAAGTATGATACTGTTTTTATTTTTCATTCTGTTATATATCACATCAGTTGATTCGCATATGTTGAACCATCCCTCTACCCTTGAAATAAATCCTATCCAAAAGGTCAAGATAAATGACCTTTTACATGTGTTATTAACTGCAGTATGCTAGTATTTTGCTGAGAATTTCTGCATCAATGTTCATCAGGGATATTGTCTTGTAGACTTTTTTTTTTTTTTGATGTGTCTTCATCTGGTTTGGTATCAGGGTAAAGTTAGTCTTGTAACATGAGTATAAAGTATTCTCTCTTTACATCCCTGTAATCGCAAGGACTTCATGTCTAAAACACCAAAAGCAATGGCAACAAAAGCCAAAATTGACAAATGGGATCTAATTAAACTAAAGAGCTTCTGCACAGCAAAAGAAACTACCATCAGAGTGAACAGGCAACCTACAGAATGGGAGAAAATTTTTGCAATCTACTCATCTGACAAAGGGCTAATATCCAGAACCTACAAAGAACTCAAACAAATTTACAAGAAAAAAACAAACCACCCCACTAAAAAGTGGGCAAAGGATATGAACAGACATTTCTCAAAAGAAGACATTCATATAGCCAACAGACACATGAAAAAATGCTCATCATCACTGGCCATCAGAGAAACGCAGATCAAAACCACAATGAGATACCATCTCACACCAGTTAGAATGGCAACCATTAAAAAGTCAGGAAACAACAGGTGCTGGAGAGGATGTGGAGAAATAGGAACAGTTTTACACTGTTGGTGGGATTGTAAACTAGTTCAACCATTATGGAAAACAGTATGGCGATTCCTCAAGGATCTAGAACTAGAAGTACCATACGACCCAGCCATCCCATTACTGGGTATATACCCAAAGGATTATAAATCATGCTGCTATAAAGACACATGCACACGTATGTTTATTGCGGCACTATTCACAATAGCAAAGACTTGGAATCAACCCAAATGTCCATCAGTGACAGACTGGATGAAGAAAATGTGGCACATATACACCATGGAATACTATGCAGCCATAAAAAAGGATGAGTTTGTGTCCTTTGTGGGGACATGGATGCAGCTGGAAACCATCATTCTCAGCAAACTATCGCAAGAACAGAAAACCAAACACCGCATGTTCTTACTCATAGGTGGGAACTGAACAATGAGATCGGGAAGGGGAACATCATACACCTGGGCCTATCATGGGGAGGGGGGAGGGGGGAGGGATTGCATTGGGAGTTATATCTGATGTAAATGACGAGTTGATGGGTGCTGACGAGTTGATGGGTGCAGCACGCCAACATGGCACAAGTATACATATGTAACAAACCTGCACGTTATGCACATGTACCCTAGAATTTAAAGTATAATAATAATAAAGAAAAAAAAGTATTTTTTATTCTTGACATTATCTAGGGATGTCTTCATTATAGGAATGACACTGCATTCAATTGCACACATGGTGATCCTTTTCTCCAGGCATCAGAGGCAATCTCAGCACCTTCAGAGTACCAGCTTCTCTCCATGAGCCATCCCAGAGAAAAGGGCCACTCAGACCATTCCGCTGTAAGTGAGCTACTTTCGGGTCATGTGCTGGGTAGAACTCACCATCTCATCTTCTTCAACCCTGCTGTGGACGTGTAACCCAGTCATCCTGAGTATGTAGAAACTTGTGGGCAATGTCTACGCCACTGCTGTCACACTGGTACAAATCAGCTCTGATAAAAAGATAGTTGTCATTCTCCAAAACATGTAAAGTGCTATAAAGCTTTAAAAAGTTGACGATGGAAAACATTTCCAGAAAATAGTCATCTCCTATAGTTAAATTGTTCAAGTAGCCCTGGAGTTCTTTTTATCTTACTTAATAAAATGCATGGAATCACACTTTTATTACATTTATATGCTTTAAACTGATGCATCCAAGGACCATGTAATTTCTTTAATTCAATGGTCTACCATGGGTTGACATTTCTTACATTTTTATTTTCATTTTATCTTGGTAGCAGAAAATGTTTCTCTCCAAGTGTATTCTTTTTTTTTTTTTTTTTTTTTTTTTTTTTTGAGACAATTTCACTCTGTAGCTGAGGCTGGAGGGCAGTGGTGCAATCTCAGCTCACTGCAACCTCCACCTCCTGGGTTCAAGTGATTCTCCTGCCTCAAGCTTCCTGAGCAGCTGGGATTACAGGCACGCAGCACCATGCCCGGTTAATTTTTGTATTTTTAGTAGAGATGGGAGTTCACCATGTTGGTCAGGCTGGTCTTGAACTCCTGACCTCCTGATCCGCCCACCTCAGCCTCCCAAAGTGCTGGGATTACAGACATGAGCCAGAGCACCCTGCCTTGAAGTATACTCTTAACAATCTTCTATTGGTAATAAAATTTCTCAACGTTTTGACTTTTGAAAATATTTTAATTTACTCTTCTTTATGAAAGATACTTTAGCTAAGTATCCAATTTTAGCTTTTTTATTATTATTATACTTTAAATTCTAGGGTACATGTGCACAATGTGCAGGTTTGTTACATATGTATACATGTGTCATATTGGTGTGCTGCACCCATTAACTCATCATTTACATTAGGTATATCTCCTAATGCTATCCCTCCCCTCTCCCACAATAGGCCCCGGTGTGTGGATATTCCCCTTCCTATGTCCAAGTGATCTCACTGTTCAATTCCCACCTATGAGTGAGGACACACGGTGTTTGGTTTTCTGTTCTTCCGATAGTTTGCTGAGAATGATGGTTTCCAGCTGTATCCATGTTCCTACAAAGGACACAAACTCATCCTTTTTTATGGCTGCATAGCATTCCATGGTGTATATGTGCCACATTTAGAATGGGAGAAAATTTTTGCAATCTACTCATCTGACAAAGGGCTAATATCCAGAACCTACAAAGAACTCAAACAAATTTACAAGAATTTTAGCTTTTATACTATACTTGTTCATTAGAACTTCCCTGACCAGAAATATGTCAATTTGGATTTTACATCTAACCTAGAATTTATTTTAAAGGGTTTTAAATATTTCCATGTAATTAGATATTATATGGTTACACAATATTTTCCCACATGTGCTATAACTGACATAAAAATTGTATATATTTAAGGTATACAATGCGATGTTTATGTATATGTAAATATACATAAAATTATTACCACAATCAAGCTAAATAACATATTCATCACTTCCCATAGTTACTGTTGCTGTGATAAGAATATGTGAGATCTTCTTTATTAATAAAATTTACCTATACAGTAGCTGTAGCCTCCATGCTGTACATTAGGTCTCTAGGACTTATTCACCTTATAAAACAGGTTTGTACCATTTGGCCATTATCTCATTTCCCCAAGCCACAGCCCTTGGTCACTACCATTCTACTCTCTGTAACCACAATTCAAGCCCCTTTTTAGATTCCACATATAATTGAGATAATGCAGTGTTCATCTTTCTGTGTCTGGCTTATTTCACTTAGCGTAACGGCCTCAAGATGATCTGCGGGGTTGCAAATATCAGGATTTTTTCCAAGGTCTGAATTGTATCTCTCTTACACACACATGCACATACATACAATACATACATTTAAAATTTCCTTTTTCTTGTTGTTAGATGTAACAACGTGCTGGAGTGCAGTGGCATGATTATAGCTCACTGTAACCTCTAAAACTTTGGGTATAAATTACACTCCCACTTCAGCCTCCAAAGTAGCAAGGACCACAGCGATACACCACCATGCCTAGCTAATTTGTAGGGACATGGTCTGGCTATGTTACCCAGCCTACAGAGTTTCACTCTGTTGCCCAGGCTGGAGTGCAGTGGCACGATCTAGGCTCACTGCAACCTCCACCTCCCAGGTTCAAGCAATTCTCATGCCTCAGCCTCCCAAGTAGGTGGGGCTATAGGTGCCTGCTATCACCCACCTAATTTTTCTATTTTGAGTAGAGATGGGATTTCACCATATTGGCCAGACTGGTCTGGAACTCCTGACCTCATGACCCACACACCGTGACCTCCCAAAGTGCTGGGATTACAGACATCAGCCATCGCACCTGGCCCCTTATCTATAGTTAATAATGCTTCAATAAACATAGGAGTGAAAATACCTCTTCAAGATAGTGATTTTTATTGTTCTTTGGATATTTACTTAGACGAGGGATTGCTGAATCACCTGATAGTTTTATTTTTAATTATTTGATGAGCCTCCATGCCGTTTTCCATAATGGCTTTACCAATTTACACTCCCAGTGACAGTGTACAAAGGTTCCTTTTCTCCATATTCTTGGTAACACTTGCTTTCCTTTGAATTTTTGATAAATATCACCTTAATATGTGTTTGAATGCTAACTCATTGTGGTTTTGATTTGCATTTTTCTTAGAATTACTAATGACTTCTTTAAAAAACTAGTCTTTTGGCCATGTTTTAAAAGAATGTGTTACATTTCGTTATTTTTATTTTGGGGGGTTAAGGTGTATAAGTTTCTTGCTGATTTTGAACACTAATCCTTTACCTGATACTTGGCATACAGGTATTTTTCTCCAATTCTGTAGATAGCCTTTTAATGTCACAGACAGTTTTTTGCTATGCAGTAGAAACTTTTTAGCTTGATGTAGTCCCACTTTTTTTTTTCCTGTGCTTTTGGTGTCAAATACAAAAAAAAATGTTACTTAGGAACAATGCCAAAGAATTTTGCTCAGTGTTGTCTTCTAGAAAATTTATGGTTTCAAGTCCAATGTTTAAGTCTTTAATATATTTTAAATTAATTGTATGTATGCTGTAAAGGTTGGGTGCAATTTGTTTTTGCATATGGATATCCCGTTTTCCCATCACCGTTTATTGAAGAGTTTATTCTTTCACCGTTGTGTGCTTATATGCCTTTGTTGAAAATTTATTGACTGTATACGATGGATATATTTTTTATATATATATATATCTGAGTTCTCTATTTATATCTATATATATATGAGTTGAAAATTTATTGATGTATATGATGGATATATTTTATATATATTTGAGTTCTCTCTATATATCTGAGTTCTCTATTGGCTTATGTGTTTGTGTTTATGCCAACATTTGCAGTTTTGATGACTACAGCTTTGCTATATAGCTTGAAATTAGACAGCATACTGCTTCTAGCTTTGTCCCTCTTGCTCAAAATAGCTTTATTTGAGATCTTTTATAATTCCATACAAACCGGGTTTTTTAAAATTTGTGTTGAAAATACTATTGAAATTCTCATAGAAGTTGCTTTAAATATATACACCAATTTGAGTAGTATGAATGGTTTTTTTGGTTTTGTTTTTTCGAGATGGAGTCTCACTCTATCACCAGGCTGGAGTGCAGTGGCGTAATCTCAGCTCACTGCAACCTCCACCTCCTGGGTTGTAGTGATTCAATTCTCATTCCTCAGCCTTCTGAGTAGCTGGTATTACTGGCATGCAGCACCACACACAGCTAATTTTTGTATTTTTAGCAGAGATGGGGTTTCACCATACCAGGATGGTCTCGAGCTCCTAACCTCATGATCCACCCACTTCAGCCTCCCAAAGTGCTGGGATTACAGGCTTGAGCCACTGTGCCTGGCCAGTATGAATGTTTTAATACTAATTTTTATAATCCGTGAACACCAAGTATTTTTAAATTTGTCTTTTCTATAATTGCCTCCACTAATCTTTTACAGTTTTTGTTGTACAAATCTTTTACCTTCTTTACTATGTTTATTCCTAAGTATGAGGTGGGTGCAAATGTAATTGTGGTTTTTGCCATTACCAACCTAATACATTTACCATAACATCTAAAAGAATAAAGTAACTGTCTTCTTGATTTTTCCCAGATACCTGTTGGGGTATAAAACTGCAATTGATTTTTTTGTATATTGATACAGTATCCTGCAAACCTACTGACTATGTTTACTAGTTTTAAATTTTTTTCATGTAATGATGAGTACACTGGCCTGTGTTTACACATTAATTGATAGTTTTTATTAACATACCACGGTGCTTAAAAGTGTGATCTGTTGTATTTTTGCTGTGACAACTTCTATGGCATCTTTTAGTCCTAATCTCTTTTTAAAATGCACTTGTTTGGTATTTGATAATAACGTGTCTATGGTTACTTTTCTACTGTGCAACACATTTATCTCCATGCCAAGTCAAACTTTCTAATGAAGTTTTTTAATAGTTTTATGTACATTTATTGTAAATCAAAATAGTAAATTTTTTGATAGTTTTAAAGTTACTAAGATTGAGAATGTCAATTTTTCACTGCTCATCAATCTGTGGGTTCCTTATTTAAAACAATTATATATGAAGTATATATATGTGTGTGTGTGTGTGTGTGTGTGTGTGTGTGTAATGGCTAAGAATCTTGCCTAATATATTGTATGCACTAAGCCAGCACTAATAAAATTATTCATCAAATTATCATCTTCATACCATTCTTCAAATGGCGTATTATGTTTTAATTAAAAACTATGTTTCTGTCTTATGTAAATATCAACAAAAATTAGAAGGTCTACTTGGTCTGCCCTCTTGAGAAAATCCAAAGTTAAATGGTAGTTTTACTAATTTCCTTTACATTCAGTACCTTATTTTCCTCACACAATAAATGTAAACATTAGGGGTAACATCATATTTAAATGATCCATCCCACAACAGACAGACTTTGGGTCATTCATTGACTGGGCTGAAGCCTCACCCTATATTATTTCAGATTTTTTCATGTTAACAGCATAGAAAATCTATTAAACATGGAATGTTATAAATTAGAAATTAATATCTTGGATATACAAATTATAAAAGTAAACTGAAAAGTATAATATAAAATAAATATTTATATATTATGAATTGTTACTCAAGTAAAGCAAAAGCATTCATTTAAAATATTTTCAAAAAGAAAAGTCCAGGGCAAAATAACCTACATAAAACATTCTACCAATATTCAATAAATAATTAATACTAATTCTTCAGCAGAAAATACTTCCAAAAAATGAAGAAGAGGGAACATTTTCCAATTCATTGTAGAGGCCAGTATTACTGTAATACCAAGCCCAGACACAAGTATAAACAGAAGGTCTGTAGCAAAAGTGCCATATTCACGTAGACACATACAGCCTCAGAAAACGTTAGCACGCTAAATTCAGGCACTTCAAATATGACTATACACCAAGAACAAGTGTGACTGTTTTGTAAATGTAGTTGTGACTTAATATATAAAATTCAATCAAGATAATGCCCAGTATTAGCAAAGAGCAAAAAGTGATCCTTTCAATAGGCACAGAGAATTTTACAAATGTCAAGCATCCATTCCTGACAAAACCCTCAGCAAACTACTAACAGAAAAAGATTCTGAGACCCACTAAGAGGTATCTATACAAAACTCCACAGCTAACATCACACTGAATGGTGACAGACTCGCGCTTCTTTACCTGAAAGTTTGAGAAGACAAGACTTCCCACTTTAACCACTCTATTCAGCGTTGCACTGGAGGTATTAGCCAGGGAAATTCTACAATAGAAAGAAATTGTCCAGATTGTAAAATAAAAGTAGAACTGTCATTATTCCAAATGAAATAATTTACTGAAAAAAAAAGAAAAGGATTCACTAAAATATCACTAGAATTAATACACGATTTTATCAGGGGTTTTTAAGAACTGTGCAGGGTGGGACTCTAGGTGCACAGGTTCAGTGCATAAACATACATCTTCAGGAGGCCAAGGTGAGTGGATTACCTAAGGTGAGGAGTTCGAGACCAGCCTGGCCAACATGGTGAAACCCAGTCTCTACATAAAAAAATACAAAAAAAATGAGCCGGGCAAGGTGGTACACACCTGTAATCCCAGCTTCTTAGGAGGCTGAGGAGGAAAATTGCTTGAACCTGGGAGCTGGAGGTTGCAGCGAGCTGAGATGGTGCCCCTGCACCCAAGCCTGGGCGACAGAGGAAGACTCTGTCTTAAAAAAAAAAAAAAAATCTAAAACCAACTAGGGTCACCTGTTCAAGTTTGTGCTGGTTAGGGATCTTATCTCCTTCTGATATCTGGTCAGGAGTGGAGAAGCTCTGGTGTTGTTAGGCCATCTGGTTTCTTTATGCAGCTGTGCCTACAAATAAAATAAAGAAACTAAAGAAACACAGTAAGAAAAAGAACTTTCCCAGTTATTTCATTAGGGTGGCCCTGGTAACATTTTAATTAATTTTTCATTTATTTATTTTTTAAATCTGTGTCTTCCTCTGTCACCCAGGCTGGAGTGCAGTGGCTTGATCTCAGCTCACTGCAAACTCCACTTCCCCCCACGTTCAGGTGATTCTCCTGCCTTAGCCTCACACCGGGCTAATTTTTTGTATTTTTAGTGGGGACAGGGTTTTGCCATGTTGGCCAGGCTGCTCTCGATCTCTTGACCCTGTGATCTGCCTGCCTCGGCCTCCCAAAGTGCTGGGATTACAGTCATGGGCCACCGCACCCGACTTAACTTTTCTTAAATGTATGTAGAGCTCACATTTATTTCAGTGTTTAATACTGTAAGTGTTTTGGGCCTTTCTAAGTTTGACAATGTTTTTGTGACCAGAAATATGCCATAGAAACTTAACTATTTCTATCAATTAGGCTACAGCAAAATTGGGGAAATTACAGGTCACAGTTTTCGAGAACATTTTAAATCCTCACACTAAATGGGAACTTACTGTATTCAGCAGGCAATGGAGAGCCAGAAAAGGTTAAGCAAAAATATGTAATTATTTTACCAGAACTTAGTTGAGACATAATTTTATGAAACATCAGTTTTATAACAAAGTTATTAAATTATGTAGATACTATTAGGGCTGTGAAGATAAAGGCCACATAGGCCAATTCATTTGCAAGTCAGCACATAAACATAGAAGGATGATTAACAACATAAGCTTGTAGCTTATGCTAAATGTTGGTGGGAACAGACAATAAATTATGGAGAACTTCAGAGGACACTAAGCTTGGATGGGATCTTGGAAGTTTTACAGGTCAATGCCACTCCATCTATTGGCTGGTTTTCGCTAGGTTAATAAATGAACAATGAAGATAACACATACCGGAAGTTAAAATCATTTCATTGAGTATCTGCTACATCTGTGCCACTGTAGTATACCAGGTGCCTTACAGTACTTATAAGTCCTCTACTTACAAAACACTTTTCACAAAATACGAAATTCCAAGCAAAGGTTCAGACATAAGATGTTTGTTTTTAAAATCTTTTTTTTTTTCCTTTTTTTTTTTTTTTGAGACAGAGTCTTGCTCTGTCCCCCAGGCTGGAGTGCAGCAGCGCCATCTCAGCTCACTGCAAGCTCTGCCTCTCAGGTTCAAGTGATTCTCCTGCCTCAGCCTCCTGAGTAGCTGGAACTATGGGCGTGTGCCACACGCCCAGCTAATTTTTGTACTTTTAATAGTGACAGGGTTTCAATGTTAGCCAGGATGAGTCTCAATCTCCTGACTTCCTGATCTGCCCGCCTCGGCCTCCCAAAGTGCTGAGATTACAGGCATGAGCCACCGCACCTGGCCTGTTTTTAAAATCTTTATACAGCCTGGTATCCTTTTTCTTTTCCTTCCTTTTACCCTGTTATGAGTTTTATCTAGACTAACCTCTGCAATGTTGCTATATGCCATTACTCAATTGCTGTTTGATGAATCACAAAATGGTATAAAACTTCTATTAATGTTATTTTTAAATAAAATATTTGTGAATGCATCCAGCAAAATGCTTAAAATTTGGGTATTCACAAAGTGTTAGTTTTCTGTGGATCTCTCTAACAATGTGAAAACCCAAAATGAATATAAAATATTAACTAATATGTATTTCAAAATATTCTACAAGTATAAAAACTATGTCATTTTTATTTTCATATATGTAAAACATTAATAATTTTTAGTCAACATAAACATGATCCTTACATCTAAACTTGTATTAGTTCAATTAAGAGTCAATATAGTATCCTAAAGTAATCGAATGTTCAAAGATAAAGTATTCTGACTTGGAATATACATAAAATTATTTTCAGCTGAGTGCAATGGACTATGCCTATAATTTCAGCACTTTGGGAGGCCGAGGCAGGTGGATTGCTTGAGGTCAGGAGTTTGAGACCAGCCTGGCCAACATGGTGACACCCCATCTCTACTAAAAATAGCCAGGCATGGTGGAGTGTGCCTGTAATCCCAACTACTCTGGAGGCTGAGGCAGGAGAATCACCTGAACCTGATGGAGCTGAAAACAACAGTACAAGAACTTCGTGAACCATACACAAGCTTCAATAGCTGTCTAGATCAAGCAGAAGAAAGAATATCAGTGATGGAAGATCAAATTAATGAAATAAAGTGAGAAGACAAAATTAGAGAAAAAGGAGTAAAAATAAATGAACAAAGCCTCCAAGAAATATGGGACTAGGTGAAAAGACCAAATCTATGTTTGATTACTGTACCTGAGAGTGACAGGGAGAATGGAACTTAGTTAGAAAACACTCTTCAGGATATTATCCAGGAGAATCTCCCCAGTCTAACAAGGCAGGCCAACATTCAAATTCAGGAAATATAGAGACCACCACAAAGATACTCCTTGAGAAGACCAACCACAAGACACATAACTGTAAGATTCACCAAGGTTGAAATGAAGGAAAAAACATTATGGGGAGCCAGAGAGAAAGGTCGGGTTACTCACAAAGGGAAGCCCATCAAACTAACAGCAGATCTCTCTGCAGAAACCCTACAGGCCAGAAGAGAGTGGGGGCCAACATTCAACATTCTTAAAGAGAAGAATTTTCAACCCAGAATTTCATATACAGCCAAAATAAGCTTCATAAGTGAAATATAAATAAACTCCTTTACAGACAAGAAAACAGAGATTTTGTCACCACCAGGCCTGTCTTACAAGAGCTCCTGAAGGAGGCACTAAACATGGAAAGGAAAAACCAATAGCAGCCACTGCAAAAACGTGCCAAATTATAAAGACCATCAATGCTATGAAGAAACTGCATAAAATAATGGGCAAAATAACAAGCTAGCATCACAATGACAGGATCAAATTCAATCATCACAATTTAACCTAAATGTAAATGGGCTAAATGCCCCAATTAAAAGACATAGACTGGCAAATTGGATAAAGAGTCAAGACCCATCAGTGTGCTGTATTCAGGAGACCCATGTCACGTACAAAGACACACATAGGCTCAAAATAAAGGGATGAAGGAAAAACTACCAAACAAATAGAAAAAGAAAAAGCAGGGGTTGCAATACTGGTCTCTAATAAAAGAAATTTTAAACCAACAAAGATCAAACAAGGATCAAAAGAGACAAAGAAGGCCATTACATAATGGTAAAGGGATCAATTCAACAAGAAGAGCTAACTCTCCTAAATATATATGCACCCAATGCAGGAGCACCCAGATTCACAAACCATGTTCTTAGAGACCTACAAAGAGACTTAAGACTCCCACACAATAGTAATGGGAGACTTTAACACCCCACTTTCAGTATTAGATCAATGAGAGAGAAAACTGACAAGGATATCCAGGACTTGAACTCAGCTCTGGACCAAGCAGACCTAATAGACATCTACAGAACTCTACACCCCAAATCAACAGAATATACATTTTTCTCAGCACCACATCACACTCTAAAATTGGAAGTAAAACACTCCTCAGCAAATGAAAAAGAACAGAAATCACAACAAACTGTGTCTCAGACCACAGTGCAAACAAATTAGAACTCAGGATTAAGAAACGTACTCAAAACCACACGACTACATGGAAACTGAATAACCTGCTCCTGAATGACTACTGGATAAATAACAAAATTAAGGCAGAAATAAGTAAGTTATTTGAAACCAATGAGAACAAAGACACAACATATCAGAATCTCTGGGACACATTTAAAGCAGTGTGTAGAAGGCAATTTACAGCACTAAATGCCAACAGGAGAAAGCGGAAAAGATCTAAAATCGACACCCTAACATCACAATTAAAACAACTAGAGAAGGAGAAGAAAGAGCAAACAATTTCAAAAACTAGCAGAAGACAAGAAATAACTAAGATCAGAGCAGAACTGAAGGCGATACAGACCCAAAATCCCTTCAAAAAATCAATGAATCCAGGAGTTGGTTTTTTGAAAAGATCAACAAAATAGATAGACTCCTAAAAAGACTAATAAAGAAAAAAAGAGAGGAGAATCAAACAGACCCAATAAAAAATGATGAAGGGGATACCACCACTGATCCCACAGGAATAAAAACTACCATCAGAGAATACTATAAGCACCTCTACACAAATAAACTAGAAAATCTAGAAGAAATGGATATATTCCTGGACACATACACCCTCCCAAGACTAACCCAGGAAGAAGCTGAATCTCTGAATAGACTAATAACAGGTTTTGAAATTGAGGCAATAATTAATAGCCTACCAACCAAAAAAAAAGTCCAGGACCAGACAGATTCACACCCAGATTCTACCAGAGGTACAAAGAGGAGCTGGTACCATTCCTTCCGAAACTATTCCAATCAACAGAAAAAGAGGGAATCCTCCCTCATTTTATGAGGCCAGCATCATCCTGATACCAGAGCCTGGCAGAGACACAACAACAACAACAAAAAAGAGGATTTTAGGCAAATATCCCTGATGAACACTAATGCAAAAATCCTCCATGAAATACTAGCAAACCAAATCCAACAGCACATCAAACAGCTTATCTACCACAATCAAGTTGGCTTCTTCCCTGGGATGCAAGGCTGGTTCAATATACACAAATCAATAAAGGTAATCCATTACATAAACAGAACCAACGACAAAACCCACAATTGCCTAAATAGATGCAGAAAAGGCCTTTGACAAAATTCAACAGCCCTTCATGCTAAAAACTCAATAAAATAGGTATTGATGGAATGTATCTCAAAATACGAAGAGCTATTTACGACAAACCCACAGCCAATATCATATTGAATGGTCAAAAACTGGAAGCATTCCCTTTGAAAACTGGCACAAGACAAGGATGCCCTCACTCACCACTCCTATTCACCATAGTATTCAAAGTTCTGGCCAGGTCAATCAGGCAAGGGAAAGAAACAGAGGGTATTCAATTAGGAAAAGTGGAAGTCAAATTGTTTCTGTTTGCAGATGACATGATTGTATATTTAGAAAACCCCATCGTCTCAACCCAAAATCCCCTTAAGCTGATAAGCAACTTCAGCAAAGTCTCAGGATGCAAAATCAATGTGCAAAAATCACAAGCATTCCTATACACCAAGAACAGACAAACAGAGAGCAAAATGATGCATTAATTCCCATTCACAATTACTGCAAAGACAATAAAATACCTAGGAATCCAACTTACAAGGGATGTGAAGGACCTCTTCAAGGAGAACTACAAACCACTGCTCAATGAAATAAAAGAGGACACAAACAAATGGAAGAACATTCCATGCTCATAGATAGGAAGAATCAGTATCGTGAAAATGGCCATACTGCCCAAGGTAATTTATAGATTCAATGCTATCCCCATCAAGCTACCACTGACTTTCTTCACAGAATTGGAAAAAAAAAACTACTTTAAATTTCATATGGAACCAAAAAAGAGCCTGCATAGCCAAGACAATCCTAAGCAAAAACAACAAAGCTGGAGGCTATGCCACAAGTCTACAGTAACCAAAACAGCATGGTATTGGTACCAAAACAGAGATATAGACCAATGGAACAGAACAGAGGCCTCATAAATAATACCACACATCTACAACCATCTGATCTTTGACAAACCTGACAAAAACAAGCAATGGGGAAAGGATTCCCTATTTAATAAATGGTGCTGGGAAAACTGGCTAGCCACATGTAGAAAGCTGAAACCAGATCCCTTCCTTACACCTTACACAAAAATTAAGATGGATTAAAGACTTATATGTAAGACCTAAAACCATGAAAACCTAGTCAATATCATTCAGGACATAGGCATGGGCAAAGACTTCATGACTAAAACACCTAAAGCAATGACAACAAAAGCCAAAATAGACAAATGGGATCTAATTAAACTAAAGAGTTCTGCACAGCAAAAGAATCTATCATCAGAGTGAACAGGCAACCAACAGAATGGGAGAAAATTTTCGCAATCTATCCATCTGGCAAAGGGCTAATATCCAGAACCTACAAAGAACTTAAACAAATTTACAAGAAAAAAACAAGCAACCCCATCGAAAAGTGGGCAAAGGATATGAACAGACACTTCTCAAAAGAAGACATTTATGCAGCCAACAAACACAAGAAAAAATGCTCATCATTACTGGTCATCAGAGAAATGCAAATCAAAACCACAATGAGATACCATCTCACGCCAGTTAGAATGTCAATCATTAAAAAGTTAGGAAACAATACACGCTGGAGAGGATATGGAGAAATAGGAACACTTTTACCCTGTTGGTGGGAGTGTAAATTAGTTCAACCATTGTGGAAGACAGTGTGGTGATTCCTCAAGGATCTAGAACTAGAAATATCATTTGACCCAGTGATCCCATTACTGGGTAAATACTCAAAGGATTGTAAATCACGCTACTATAAAGACACATGCACACATATGTTTATTGTGGCACTCTTCACAATAGCATAGACTTGGATCCAACCCAAATGTCCATCAATGATAGACTAGATTATGAAAATGTGGCACATATACACCATGGAATACTATGCAGCCATAAAAAGGATGAGTTCATGTCCTTTGCAGGGACATGGATGAAGCTGGAAAACATCATTCTTAGCAAACTATCACTAGGATGGAAAACCACACACTGCATATTCTCACTCATAGGTAGGAAGTGAACAATAAGAACACTTGGACACAGGGCAGGGAACATCACACACTGGGGCCTGTCAGGGGGTGGGGGTCTGGGGGAGGGAGAGCATTAGGAGGAATACCTAATGTAAATGACAAGTTGATGGGTGCAGCAAACCAACATGGCACATGTATACCTATGTAACAAACCTGAACGTTGTGCACATATAACCTAGAATTTAAAGTATAAAAAAGAGAAAGAACTTACTGGGAAAAAAAAGTTATGGTTATCTTAGCAGTCACTTACCATTTTCATGAAAAGAAAATTGGAGGTAGGATTATATTTATTTAAAATCTCAACACTGAAAATATTTTAAATTATATTCTAGTAACTAGTAAAAATTGCTCATGCATCCTTAGAGTTTCATCATTCTTCAGTTTTTAGGCCTTAGAGGCCTAAAATGTGCTCTTTAACAGTGTAATTGCCCTTGTTTTTCTGAAACAGTGAAATTATCTTTTCAAACCTCTTTGAGGAAAGGTATTAATTGTGTTCCAGTTTTGAAAAAAACTTTTTGTTTTTGCTTTTGCTAGAGAAAAAAAATCAAGACACAATTGTTCTTTTGTTTTACACCATTGTGCTCTTGATGGAGACAGAGGATCTAGACAAGAATATATTCTTATTTCTTATCAAATATATAGAAAAAGAATTTATATTTGGATTTTAATAAGATGAGCCCTTTTGTTTATCAGTGGCTCTATAATTAGCTAGAACTTTTAAAATGGTAGTATCTAAGAGGAAGGTCTAGTAAGAAAACTATATTTAAAATTGATAATGTAACACCACACCTTTCCATATGCTTTAACTTTGTTTATGTTCCAGATTTCTGCACAATCATTGCTTATGTATAGAAAATGGGAAGGAAAGTTCTCTTCCCTAAGGGAGTGATTACCCTAGAGATTCTTCATTTTCCTTTGTGTCTACCTGACACTTGAATAACATATTGAAAACTGGCAAGAAGAAAAATTTGTAAAAATTCTGTAATTGTGGACACTCATAACCATGTATACATAATCTAAACCTGTAAATGAAAACAATTAGTACTCACATTGGATATAGATAAAACGGATGTAAATTCAGAATATCGCTAATTTTCAATATTATAGAAAAGAAAGTCAAATAAATTCTAATTTGTTTCTATATTTAGTATAATCAGGATTTTCCACCACTTCCACCGAGACTGTGGTACAGCACCCGAAGCTTCCTACCCAGCCCAGTCCTGGCCGGGCAGGTCCCTCAGCACTCCTACTCCCTCTTCCCGGCCCCCGGACTTGCTGCTGCTGCCACCACTAGCGTGAATGTCAGTACAACCATTGCTGCTGTTGCCCTCAATGCACGGGCCCACCCTGCAAAGCTCCTACTACCTGGCCACGCGGCAGCCCTGCCCCTGCCATGGCCGCAGCTGGCAGTCCTCTTACCGCTCTGGCCCACTGCAGTCTCCGTAGCTACCACCACCGCAGCGAGGGGAGTGGCAGCTGCAGGCCATCTGCAAGTTGTCAGCATGTAACTCCTCCTCCTCCTCCTGGCATGGAACAGCTGGGCAGGCAAAGCCAAAAAGCCTAGAGGAGCACGAAAAGTGATAGCGTTAGAGCCTCACCTTGTCATCCTGGCCACTGGGTGGCAGGGGCTAGTCTCAGTGAAGGCACTCACATCCACCCTCCGAAGTCCAGCCTCTCCTTTTGGCCCAAGTGGACCAGGAACTGGGGCGTAGAGTGGAGAAGGGTAACACCACATTGCCTGGCTCCAATCCACAGGAACCGCTGGGCACACCAGGGCTGCGCTCCTTGGGGAGCAGAACCAGCAGGAACTCAGACCCAGCCAGCCCTCCCACCCAAGCGCCGGTTCCCGATCCTGATGCCTCCACCCACAGAGCCCTGTCCTCCCATGGTGTCCGCTACTCCGTGTCTGTCGCGCCTACGGGTCCCAGGTGGTCTCCGCAACACAGAGAGAAAGGTCGTGGCTCCGGGAACCACAACAGGTGTTGGGGCCTATGCCCTGCTCAGGATTCCTGCGGAAACGCTGCACGCTTGCTGCACTGGAGCAGGAGCAGGAGGAGATCGCCCTCTAGAGTCTGGAGTCCAGGGAGAGGAGAAAAGCTCCTTCCTTGGAGACCACTGCTGTTGCTGTAACCTCTGTCGCCACTGGCAGGACAGCCCCTGATAGCGCCCCTAACTCGCTGCCTGCTGTTGGCACCAGGACAGTGCCCCCAACACCGCCCCTCGCCGCTGCGGTGTAGAATCCAATAGCGCCCCCAACCCGCCCCCACCTCGGACATCGCAGCACCAGAACACTTCCCCATCCTACCCCCTGCCGTGGGCCATGCAGCCACTGAGAGGACCCCTAACCCACAGCAGGCAGTGACGCCCCAGGCAGAGCACAGCAACCTGCTCCCCGCCGTGAATAGTGCAGCCACCGATCCTTAAGGTCCGCAACCTCCTCCCCACGACGGGTAGTGCAGCCCCACATAGCAGACAGCACCCCCCAACTATCCCGCAGCCACGGGGAATGATGCCCTGGATAGCGCACCCCACCCGCATCCCGCCGTGGGCAGTGTAGCCCCCGTCAGCACCCCTAAGCGGTATGCCGCTGCCAGAAATATAGTCCCCAATAGCGCACCAAACCCGGCCCCCACCACAACCAGTGCAGCAGCTGATAGAGCCCCTAACTCGCCCCCACTGACCGCAGAGCAGCCCCCGAACGGTGCCCACAACCCACCCTACCACCACGCCTGCCACCGGCCAGGTATCGCCCCCAAACTGCCCCTTGCTGTGGGGAGTTTATCTCCCAATAGCACACCCAACCCACCCTCTATCATGGACAGTGTGGCCCCCATAGCGCCTGAAACCACACCCTCCAAGCACCTACCTGCACCCCTCACTCCCCTGCCCCACCACCAGCAGTGTAGCACCAGATACTGCCTCTAACCTATCCCCCTGCCACGGGCATTGCAACCCCACATGGTGCCCTCAACAAGCCCCCCGCCATGGGCAGAGCAGCCCCGGAGGGCATCCCCACTCCGCTGTGGGCAATGAAGCCCGAGCAGTCAGGACCCCGACCAGTCCTCCCAGCCCCATGCCTCTGGCAGGGTAACCACAATAGCGGTCCCAACCCGGCCCCTGTCAGGGAGCAGTGCAGCACCGAATAGCGCCCCCAACGAGCCCTACTGCTGCCAGCAATACAGCCAAGATAGTGACTCCAATCCGCCCCCCCAACACTGCCACCCCGCCCACACCCCCCCTACGTCCCCCTGCTGCTGAGAGCAGTGCAGTCCGGACAGCACACCTGAAACTAGTGATGCCCAGAATAACACTCTAGTACGCCAAAATAGTGGCTTTCCAATAACACCCCAACCAGTCCCCGCTGCGGGCAGCCCCAGACAGCGCACCTACCCCATCGCCTTTCTACGCTTTGGCCAGCTGCAGTGTCCATCGCTGCCACCAACCACAGCGAGGTGACCCAGTGAGGTGAGGGCCAGCGAGGCCAGCCACAGTCCCACAGGCTCTAGCCTCCAGCCTGTGGTAGGTGCCTCCTCCTCCTTCCCTTCCTGTAGCCAGGTATGCAGCAGCTCTCACCACCAGCTGCCTGTCTCCATTGCCACCACACACCAAGCAGAGGCAAGCCCCGGCGCCATAGGCTCCAGCTTTCAGTGTGGAGAGCAGACCCGGCTTCTGCCTGCTCTAAACTGCGAGTTACAGAAACGCACGAACTTAACACAGCAGAACCCACAATAACGTGATGCCAATTAGTGTGCCTTATATACTGAGGTTGTGAAGGCCAGGTTCCTGGACTTCATGTTCTGATTGGATGAGAGAAAACTGCTATGCCTACTCTGATTGGACGTTATTTTCACATTCTGATTGGATGAGAGCAAGTCTTAGACTAACCAATCAGAAAGTGAAAATAAAGTCCAATCAGAGTAGGCCTAGCTTTTTCCTCTCATCCAATCAGAACATGTAGTTTATAATCTCGTTATATAAAGAATGTTAAGTGGGCGAGTCTCCCTATTCCAGTCTTGACTGTGTGTGACTTCGTAGCTCCTCCGTTCCCAGCTTGGAGTAGGAGGTGCTGGCTGCGGCAGGCTGAAGGCTGGAGCCTGTGGGGCTGTGGCTGTCCTCGCTGACTTGCCTCGCCGGCTTGCTTTGCTCACTGCGGTTGGTGGCAGCCGCGGACACTGCAGCTGGCCAGAGCGTAGAAAGGCGTCAGAGTAAGTGCGCTATCCAGGGCTGCACTGCCCGTGGCCTGGGACCGTTTGGGGGCCCTATCTCAGGCGTCACTGCCCGCCTTGAGTGGCTAGTTGGGTGTGCTATCTGGGGCTGTGCTGCCAGATAGGTTACGACCATTACTGCTTCTGTGAAGTGATAGATTAATCCAATGTGATATAAGGAGTTCAGTGGTGTGTTTGGAATTTTTTATATGGTTGGTGTTGAGCTTGAACGCTTTCTTAATTGATGGCTGCTTTTGGGCCAACTATGGAGATTAGGTTTTTTACTCTCTATACAAGGTTTTTTCCTAATGTCTGAAGAGCTGTCCCTCTTTAGCAATTAAGTTTACAGGGGGATTGAGTAGTTCTGTAGGTGAACTTAAGGTTGAACTAAGATTCTCTCTTGGATAACCAGCTATCACCAGGCTCGGTAGGCTTGTCACCTCTACCCATAAATCTTCCCACTATTTTGCCAGGTAGACGGGTGCGCTCTTTCAGCTGTTTTTGGGTAGCTCGTCTGGTTTCGGGGAATTGAGCTTTAGTTCTCTTTGCGAAATTGTTTCTAGGTAATTCATGATGCAGAAGGTATGGGGTGAGTTCTTGCTATTTTGTGCTTGTTTGATATTTTTCACTTTCCCTTACGGTACTGTATCTATAGCGCCAGGATAGAATTTCTATCGCCTATACTTTTGGATTGGTAAATGGTTTAGTGTAAATTAGTTTGGTATTAGTTTTGATTGGGTTTGGAGCTAGTGTTAGCTCAAGGCAATCAAATGGTATTAAGATCTTCCGGGTGTAAGCCGGATGCTTTATGTTAAGCTATGCTTTGATTTATCCAAGTGCACCTTCCAGTACACTTACCGTGTTACGACTTCTCTCCTCTGTATAAATATTGGGGTGTTTAGTTAAGTTAGTCCTTACATATACTTGAGGAGAGTGACGGGCGGTGTGTGCGTGCTTTATGGCCTGGTTCAATTAAGCACTCTGTTCTTAATTGACTGCTAAATCGTCCTTGGACTCTTAGGTTTCATAAGAGTTATCGTGGGGTTTTCTGGAGTAGAAAATGTAGCCCATTTTTTACCATCTCATAGGCTACACCTTGACCTAACGTTTTTGCAGGGACGGTTATGCTGACTTTGTGGCCTTCTCAGGGTTTGCTGAAGATGGCGGTATATAGGCTGAGCAAGAGATGGTGAGGTGGATCGGGGTTTATCGATTACGGAACAGGCTCCTCTAGAGGGATGTAAAGCACCGCCAAGTCCTTTGAGTTTCAAGCTGTTGCTCATAGTATTCTGGCGAGTAGTTTTGTTATTTTAATTATTGAGGTTTAGGGCTAAGCATAGTAGGGTCTCTAATCCCAGTTTGAGTCTTAGCTATTTTGTGTTCAGAAATTTTAAAGCCACTTTCGTAGTTTATTTTACATCAGGTAAGGTTTTACAATGTAGATGGAGTTTAGCTTTATTCGATTAGATCTTAAACACCCTTTACGCCGGTCTCTATTAGCTTGGGTTAATCGTATGGCCGCGGTGGCTGGCACGAAATTAACCAACCCTAATTGTAGCATAGCTTAGTTAAACTTTCGTTTATTGCTAAAGGTTTGTCGCTGCTGTCTCCCATGGGGGTGTGGCTGAGCAAAGTGTTTTGAGCTGCATTGTGCATGCTTGATACTTACTCCATATGATCGTTGTGATTTATAGGGTGTCCTCACTGGGGTGGGGATGCTTGCGTGTGTAATCTTGCTAAGAGTTCATAGAAAGGCTAGGACCAAACCTATTTGTTTATGGGGTATGTAAGTCCATCTAGACATTTTCAGTGTCTTGCTTTAGGTGGATTAAGCTACGTAAACAGGAAAAAAGTATAGTTGTGAGGTTTTGTCTTTGGGGTTGTGGTATAAGGATACAGATTTAGTAGTGAGTAAATGCGTGGGAATGAGAAAGCAGGGAGAAGATGGAAATTGGTGTTGAGTGGTAAGGTGAAGTAATTTTATATTACTTGAGGGAATAGCAGTTGAAGTTGTGCATAGCTAAAAGATGAGAACGTAAGCTCTGGCTGGGCGGATGAAGGCTTTTGTTTTTGGGGTTTGGCAAAAGCGAGTTTTTAAGGGGAGAAGTCAGAGATGGGGGTTGTTAAAAGTTTCTTGTGTTTTTGTAGTGTAATTAGGAATGGGCTGTAAAACAGTTATTAATATGTCTTACAAGCATGAATTAAATAACACCTTGGAGGAATCATGTGGGGCTAGGATATTGAACGTAGGTGCGATCCATAATGGCATGAACTAGGAATCAAAGACAGGCGCTGCGGGACGTGTTGTGGCGGGACCGGCTTTCTGCGATGGGGTCGCGTGCAGACCAGAGATAAAAGATACCAAATGCATAGAGAGCTCCCGTGACTGGTTAATAGGGTGATAGACCCGTGATCCATCGAGATGTCTTATTTAAGGGGAACGTGTGGGCGATCTTGATTGTATGGCCCTGAGGTAAGAACCAGATGCCGGATACAGTTCATTATAGCTACCCCCACGGTTTTTGGGCCCGGAGCGAGGAGAGTAGCACTCTTGTGCGGGATGTTGATTTCACGGAGAATGGTGAACAAGGGACACCTAAGTGAGGGGAGTATCCGTAGTGACGAGGATTTATTTAATCGGATGTGCTATGTCCAGCAAATGATGTGATGTACTATGTACGGTAAGTGAATAATTAGGTTGGTTGGTATTCGGGGTGGGGACATTTGGACTTTGAGGCTTAATAGAATGTGTTACAGTTGATTAATTTATGAGAATACTTGCTTGTAAGCATGTTGGGGACTGTTGTTAGTAAATATGTAATGATATGTGCTATGTACAGTTAATCATATATAGTACTATATAATATTCATGTTGGCTAGCAGTAATGCACGATTTACATAAAAGTGTATGAAAATAATTTAATACTGAAGTTGCATTTAAAGTTTGCACACCAAAGAATACAGAAAGTAGTTCAAATTAGAATGCCAGTTTTGGGTGTTGGTGGTGAAGTTAAGTACTTTCTTTCTGAGTTGCCCTAGGGGAAGTTTTCCATTTCCAGTTTATAAGACTGGTGTATTGATTTGTACTACGAGGGCAGGTTCACTTGAGTAAGTTGTTTTCGGTTAGAGAGGCAAGTGGTATTAAGACTAAAATTGTGATAAAGTATATTACGGATGCTACTTGTCCAATAATCATAAAGGGCTGGTTTACTGGTTGGCTTCTGATTCAGGTGAGAGTTAGTAGAATTGTGGTTAGGAGTCAAAATAGGGATTGGCTGAGTGGGCAGAATGCTATACTTTGTTGTTTAGATTTGTGGAGAATGGGTGTGATTGCTAAGATAAGGATTGATAGGAGAAGTGGCAACACCCCTCCTAATTTATTGGGAATAGATGGTAAAATTGCATATGTGAATAGGAAATATCACTCTGGTTTAATGTGTAGAGGAGTGTTTAGGGGGTTGGCTGGGATATAGTTATTTGGGTCGCTTAGAAGGTCAGGTGAGAATAGTATTAATGTTATTAAGGCTATAAAGAGGAGGATTAGGCCTAAGATTTCTTTGATTGTGTAGTAGGGATGGAAAGTAATTTTGTCGGAGTGGGAGGAAATTCTGCAGGGGTTATTTGATCCTGTCTCGTGTAGGAATAATAGGTGCAGGGTTGTAAAGGCTGTGATAATAAAGGGTAGGATAAAATGAAGAGTGAAGAATCATGTAAGAGTAGGGTTCTCAACGGAATACCTGCCTCAGACTCCGATGTATGGAACTGCTGATAGTAGGTTTGTAATTACAGTGGCACCTCAGAATGATATTTGGCCTCATGGGAGTACGTAACCCATGAATGCTGTTGCTATGGTTATGAGTAGAAGTGCAGTGCCAATGTTTCAGGTTTCTATAAGAAGATAGGAGCCATAATAGAGGCCTGGACCTACATGTAGAAAGAGACAGATGAATAATATAGAGGCACAGTTAGTGTGGAGATAGCGAAGGATTCAGCCATAGTTTACGTCTCGGACGATGTGTGCGACTGAGGAGAAGGTGGAGGAAGTGTCTGGTGAATAGTGTATTGCTAGGAATAAGCCTGTAATAATTTGTAGAATTAGGCAGGTTGCAAGAAGTGAGCCGAAGTTTCATCATATGGAAATGTTGGATGGGGTGGGTAAATCAATAAAGGTGTAGTTAATTATTTTTAAAATCGGGTTAGATTTGCGTGTTGGGATCATTGGTGTTTTTGTAGTTGAAGTACTACGATGGTTTTTCATATCATTGGTCATGGTTGGAGTCCATGTGAGAACAATGGCATATATTTTATTTTTATTAAGTGTCTTATTAGTCATGGGGTTTGTGGGGTTTTCTTCTAAACCTTCTCCTATTTATGGAGGGTTAGCATTGATTGTTAGTGGTATGGTTGGTTGTGTAATTATTTTGAATTATGGGGGGACTTATATGGGTTTAATGATGTTTTTAATTTATTTGGGAGGCATAATAGTTATTTTTGGTTATACTGCGGCGATGGCTATTGAGGAATACCGTGAAGCATGGGGGTCAGGGTTTGAGTTTTTGGAAGCTTTCTGATAGGGTTGGCGATGGAGGTGGGTTTAGTTTTATGAGTTTTAGATTTTGATGGGTTGGTAGTGGTGGTTAATTTTGATAATATAGGGAATTGGGTAGTTTTTGAGGGGGAGGGATCAGGGTTACTTCGAGGAGATTCTATTGGTGCAGGTGCTTTATATGATTATGGGTGTTGATCAGTAGTGGTTACTGGTTGAATGTTATTTGTTGGTGTATATATTATTATTGAGATTACTCGTGGTAATAGATTATGTTATTAGGAATAGAGTTAGAATAAGGGGAATAAGGAAAGAGAGGGAGTAAAACTTGATTATACCTTTCTGAGTGGTTGTGATGGTGGAGGTAATAGTGTGGATATGTGAAATTGTTTTGGGCATAGATTTTTCTAGTCAGATTGAGTCCAGTAAGAGGGAAGATAGGTTTTGCCTTATAAGTAGATTTTGGTAGGAGGTCATACGGTGGATTGTAGTGGGATAATATCCTAGTATATTAGAGAATTTAAATACATGTGATGGTATATTTATTTTAAGTTTGTTGGTTATGAGAGTAAGGTCTAGGGCTACTAGGAAGCCCAGAGCGGTTAGGTACAGGGCTGAGAGTTTCAGGTGGAGGGGCATTGTTGATTGGGCGAGTGAGGTAGGAGAGATGTTACTGGTGATGAGAAATCCTGCTAGCATACTGCCGATTGTGAGGCATTTGATTGGGTTCAATAGGGTGGGGTTATTCTCGTTAATGTTGATTGAGGTTGGGAAGCGAGGTTGTCCTGTTAGGGTTAGGAAGATAGTTTGGGTGCTGTATGTGCTTGTCAGGGATGTGGCAATGAGAGTAATAGATAGGGCTCAGGCGTTGGTATATGACATGTTTGCGGTTTTGATGATAAGGTCTTTGGAGTAGAAGCCTGTGAGGAAAGGTATACCTGTGAGTGCTAGGTTGCCGATGATTAAGGAGGTTGAAGTAAGGGGTATTATTTTAAATAATCCTCCTATTTTTCGAATATCTTATTCGTCGTTTAGGTTATGGATAATAGATCTGGAGCAGATGAATAGTATAGCTTTGAAGAAAGCATGAGTACAGATATGTAGGAATGCTAGATATGGTTGATTGATACCAATAGTAACTATTATGAGGCCCAGTTGACTTGAGGTGGAAAAGGCTACGATTTTTTTAATATCATTCTGTGTTAGGGCGCAGACTGCTGTAAATATGGTGGTGATGGTGCCTAGGCATAGTGTGAGGCTTTGGATTAATGTATTATTTTCTATTAGAGGGTGGAAGCGGATGAGAAGGAACACCCCGGCGACAACTATTGTGCTGGAGTGGAGTAAAGCTGAGACTGGGGTTGGGCATTCTATGGCGGAGGGTAGTCAGGGTTTGTGAAGACCAAATTGAGCTGATTTTCCTGTTGCTGCCAGGAGAAGACCTATCAGTGGGAGAAGACTTGGGTTGGAGTTTAGGACGAATATTTGTTGAAAGTCTCATGAGTTATAATGTAGGGTAAATCATATTATGCTTAGGATAATGCCAGTATCACCGATGCGATTGTATAAGACTGCTTGAATGGCTGCTGTGTTGGCTTCTGTTCAAGCGTGCCATCAGCCGATTAGCAGGAATGATATAATTCCCACGCCTTCCCAACCAATGAAAAGTTGGAAGAGGTTATTGGCGGTGATTAAAATTAGTATAGTGGTGAGAAATGTAAGAAGATATTTAAAGAATTGATTAATATTTGGGTCTGAGCTTATATACCATAGTGAGAATTCTATAATAGACCAAGTAATGAACAATGCTATTGGGATGAATATCATAGAAAAGTGGTCTAATTTAAAGCTTAGTGTTACTTCTAATGTTTGGATTGTTATTCAGTGTCAGTTTGAAATAATTGCTTCTTGATCCAGGAAAATGTATAGGACTGTGGGAAGGAGGCTGATGATAAAAGTATATATTATAGTTGTTTTTACGTAGGGCGGGTATGAGTGCTTTTTATTGGGTTTAATAAAAGTAATAGTAATCGGTAGGATTACAGTGGTTAGGGTTATTATGGTGATGGAGGTATACATGGTTGTTACTTTTACTTGGAGTTGCACCAATGTTTTTGGTTCCTAAGACCAATGGATAGCTGTAATCCTTTAAAAGTTGGGAAAGCCGTATTTATTAAAAACGGAGGCATGGATTAGCAGTCCTTGCCAGGTTTCTCGGTAAATAAGAAGTGGTAGGCCTCTATGATTAGATTCACAATCTAATGTTTTGGTTAAACTATATTTACAAGAGGTAAAGCCTAGAATAATACTGGGGTTAAGGGACAGGAGGATAATAGGGGAGAGGTGCATAAATTTTAGTATGTTTTCTCATGTAAAGGAAGGTTTTGTGTTAGTAATATGATATGTGAGTATTCCTCGTTGTGTTGTGGTAAATATATAGAGGGAATAGAGGGCTGTGATCAGTATGTTAAGTCCTGTAAGTGTAATAGTGACATATGATCAGGAGAATGAGGTTATTATTACAAGGAGTTCCCCTACTAGGTTAATACTAGGGGGTAGGGCAATATTGGTAAGGTTTGCTGTAAATCATCAGAAGGTTATTAGTGGAAGTAGCGTTTGGAGTCCTCAGGAAAGTAGTATGATACGGCCATGGGTTCGCTCATAGTTTGAGTTTGCTAGGCAAAATAGTATGGATGAGGTGAGCCCATGGGCGATTATAAGAACAGTTGTGCCAGTAAAGCTTCAGGGAGTTTGAATGAGGGAGGCTATAATTACCAGGGCTATGTGACTTACTGAGGAGTATGCGATGAGTGATTTTAGGTCTGTTTGTCGAAGACAGGTTGAGCTTGTTATGATTATGCCTCATGAAGATAGTATGAGGAAGGGGTAGGCTATGTATTCTGTTGTGGGACTAAAGATAGAGGTGAGTCGTATTTTGCCACTGCCACCTAGTTTCAGGAGTACTGCGGCGAGGGCTATTGACCCAGCAATGGGAGCTTCAACATGGGCTTTTGGAAGTCATAAGTGTAAGCTGTATAGGGGTATTTTTACTATGAAGGCTATTATGCATGCTAGTCAGGTAAGACTATAGGATCATGTAGTTGTTAGTTTTTGAGCTACAAGCATTAGTAATGTGATGTTTAGTGAGCCTAAATTATTATAAGCATAGATTAGCATAGGTAGGGGGAGAGAGCCGGCTAGTGTATGGAAGAGGAAGTATGTGCCTGCGTTAAGGCGTTCTGCTTGGCTGCCTCATCGGGTGATGATAATTAGGGTAGGAATGAGAGTGGTCTCAAATAGAATATAAAATATGATTAGTTCTGTACCTATAAATGTGAAAATTAAAGAAATTTGTAGGAAGACCATTATAGAGAGGTAAAACTTTTTTCGTGGAGGGGATTCATTGTGTAAGTGGTATTGGCTTGCTGTGATTATAAGAGCTAAGAGTCAGGCGGTTAATATTAGGAGGGGTGTTGTTAGTGGGTCGGAAGATAAATAGGTTGAGTGGTTAAGGAGGTTGTTGCTGGTTTGGTTGAAAAATAACAGAGGGATAGTACTGATGATTAGACTATGCACAGTTAGGTTAATTCAGATTATGTTATTTTTGGAAAATCATGTTGTCGGTAGTAGTATAATTGTGAGGATAACTATTTTTAACATTGAAGTAAATTTAGGTTGTGGATATAGTCTATACCGTATGTGTTGGAGATTGAAATTAGTAGGGCAAGGCCAATCGCTGCTTCGCAAGCAGCAAATACTACTGGGCAATGGGTATAATATTAGCTAGGGAGGAATGTATGTTTGAAGCTGTAAGAGCACTTATAATAAATAGTGATAGCATTATTCCTTCTAGGCATAGTAGGGACAATATTAAGTGTGAACGATAGTTTAGCATGCCTAGGAGTGAGATTATAAATGCTAGTGTGATGCTTATATAGATGAAAGGCATTTGGTCAGTATGACTATCATAATCTAATGAGTCGAAATCATTTGTTTTGTTTAAACTACTTACCAGTTCGGCTCAATCTAGTCCTTTTTGAGTTCATTCGTATGTCAGACTGAGAGTTAGAATAATAATTAGTATAATTGACGATTTAAGCATAGTTGGAAGCTCTGTTGTTTGAAGGGCTCCTGGTAGGGGTAGTAGTAGGGCGATTTCCAGGTCAAATAGTAGAAAAGTAATGGCAACTAAGAAAAATTTGATGGAGAAGGGAATACGGGCAGGGTTTAATGGGTCAAAGCCGCATTCGTAAGGATCGGTTTTTTCTGCATAAGAATTCAGTTGAGGTAGTCAGAATATGATGATTATTAGTAGTAGGGTTAGAAGAGTGTTAGTCATTAGGGTCAATACTAGGTTAATTACTCTTTTTCGAATATTATCGAAACTAGTTGATTGGAAGTCAACTGTACTAGTTATACTAAAAGAATAGGACCCTCATCAGTAGATAGAAACATAGAGGAATAATCAGACGACATCTACAAAATGTTAGTATCAGGCAGCGGCTTCAAAGCCAAAATGGTGGTTTGATGTGAAATGATAGAATAGTTGACGGATAAGGCAAGTAATAAGGAATGTAGATCCAGTGATAACGTGAAGTCCGTGAAAGCCTGTAGCAACAAAGAATGTTGAGCCATAGATACCATCGGAAATAGTAAAGGGTGTTTCAGAGTACTCTGAGATTTGTAGTAGGGTGAAGTAAATGCCTAGTAGGATCATAATGAGTGGAGCTTGAATTATTTGTTTTCGACTACTCTCTATTAGACTATGATGGGCTCAGGTGATTGTAACCCCTGATGCAATAGTACAGAGGTGTTTAAAAGAGGTACTTGTAGTGGATTTAGGGGAGTAATTCCTGTTGGTGGTCAGTGTCCTCCTAGGTGTGGGGTAGGAGCGAGGCTTGAGTGGTAGAATGCTCAGAAGAAATGAGTGAAAAGAATTTGTGAGATGATGAATAGGACCATTCCATAATGAAGACTTTTTTGGACGGGTGTTGTATGGTGGCCTTGGTAAGTACTTTCTCGGATGATGTCACGTCACCATTGGTATATGGTTAATATATTGGTTAGTAGGCCTAGTATTAATAGAGTGGTGGAATGAAAGTGGTATCATATAATTAAGCCAGATGTTATTAGGAGAGCTGAGAGAGCTCCTGTTAGTGGTCAGGGGCTGGGTTTAATTATGTGGTAGGCGTGAGATTGGTGGGTCATTAGGTGTTATCACGTAGATAAAGGCTAACTAATAGTGTGAAAACATAGGCTTGGTTCAGGGCTACTGCGATTTCTAGGATAGTCAGTAGTACTAGGAGTACGGAGATTAGTGAGGTAGCAGGGAGGTTGATGGCTGATAATGCTAGTGCAGCACTTCCTATTAGGTGCATTAGTAAATGGCCACCTGTGATGTTAGCAGTTAAACGTACAGCTAGGGCCACTGGTTGAATAAGTAGGCTAATTGTTTCAATAATTAGTAATATAGGAATAAGGAGTGTGGGTGTACCTTGTGGCAGAAAATGGGCTAGAGAGCTTTTAGTTTTGAAGCGAAGACCTATAACTACTGTTCCTGCTCACAGGGGAATTGCTATAGCTGGATTTATAGATAGTTGGGTGGTGGGTGTAAATGAGTGAGGTAGAAGTCCGAGAAGGTTAGTTATTGTAATAAAAATAATTAAGGACATCAGCATCAAGGATCAGGCTTGTCCTTTGGTATTATGGGTTGTTATTATTTGTTTTAGAGTGAGTTGGATTAGGTTTTGTTGAATAGTAATTAATCGGTTATTAATAAGGCGCTTGGAGGTTGGAAGTAGTAATGTGGGGAGTAGGCTGATGGGTACTGCAGCAGGCTGGCCTAGGATTGTTGGAGCGGTAAATGGAGTAAATAGATTTTCGTTCATTTTAATTGTCAAGGGTTGTTGTAGGTTTGTGTACTGGGGTTTTTTTGTAAGGGGGTTGAATAGTAATTTGTGTTTAGTAGTTTTAATTGTGTAATAAGAAATAGTGTGGGGGGTATAGTTATGATAATAGTAAGTAATGTGGATGTATCTAGTTGGGGCATTTCACTGTAGAGAGGAATGTTTATCTCGATCTTCAACTTAAAAGGTTAATGCTAGAGTAGCTGTATAGTGTATCGGTAAGAATATTTTGTAGAGAGTTGTGGAGTGAGGTGTGTTAGAAGTGGGGGGCGGTCTATAGGGTAAATATGGGTCCTATTTCAAAAATTTTTAGTGGAATTAATTCTGCGACAATAGGTATAAAGCTATGGTTGGCACCGCAGATTTCTGAGCATTGTCCGTAATAGACGCCTGGTCGTATAGCGGTAAATGTAGTTTGATTTAAGCATCCAGGAACTGCATCTGTTTTCAGGCCTAGGGTAGGAATTGTTCATGAGTGTAGAACGTCCTGAGATGTGATTATCATACGGACGGGGGCTTCAATTGGAAGAACTACTCGATTGTCAACTTCTAGAAGTCGAAGGTCTCCTGGGTTTAAGAACAGCGGGGGGAGTATATAAGAGTTAAAGATCAGTCCCCCATAGTCTGTATATTCGTAGGTTCAGTATTATTGGTGTCCAATTGATTTGATAGTAAAAGAAGGGTTGTTGATCTCATCTGTTAAGTATAGAATGCGTAAGGATGGAAGAGCAATTAGGATTAAAATGATTGCGGGTAAGATAGTTCAAATGGTTTCTATTTCTTGAGCGTCTGATATTGGTGTTGGTTAGTTTTGTCGTAAGGGTTGAAGATAGGATGTATAATACTAGGAAGCTAATTAAGGATACGATTATAAAAGTGTGGTCATGAAAAGTGATTAATTCTTCTATGATAGGAGATGTGGCATCTTGTAGGCCTAGTTGAACTGGGTGAGCCATATAAGATATATAGGGTTTAACCTATGACTTAGCTTTGAGAAAGCTATGAAATAGTTTTTCTAATATCTTATTGAAAAAGTTGCAGAGGTTGCAGGGTTGGCTTGAAATCAGTTTTAGGAGGTTCGATTCCTTCCTTTTTCGCATAGTTTAATGTAGGCTGGTTCTCCAAATGTGTGATAGGGTGGAGGTCAACCGTGTAGTCATTCTAAGTTGGTGGAAGGTTGTTCAATTAATAAGACTTTACGCTTTGAGGCAAAGGCTTCTCAGGTTATATAAATTATTAATACTATTGCTACTAGGGAGATGAAGGAGCCTATAAATGATATAATATTTCATGTGGTATAGGCATCGGGGTAGTCAGAATAGCGTCGGGGTATTCCGGATAAGCCAAGGAAATGTTGTGGGAAGAAAGTTAAATTTACACCTACAACTATAATGGTGAAATGAGCTTTAGCATAAGTTTGGTCTAGAGTGTAGCCTGAAAATAAGGGAAATCAATGAATAAAACCTCCTATGATAGCGAATACAGCTCCTATTGACAGGACGTAGTGAAAGTGTGCTACAACGTAGTATGTGTCGTGTAGTACAATATCTAGTGATAAGTTTGCTAGTACGATACCGGTCAAGCCCTCCATAGTAAAAAGAAAGATAAAGCCCAAGGCTCAAAGTATTGCAGGGGATCATTTGATATTGCCTCCGTGAAGTGTGGCAAGTCAGCTAAAGACCTTAATGCCAATGGGGATTGCAATAATTATAGTGGCAGAAGTAAAGAGGGCTCGTGTGTCTACGTCCATACCCGCTGTAAACATATGATGGGCTCATACGATAAAGCCTAAAAACCCAATTGATATTATAGCTCAAACTATACCTATAGCCAAATGGTTCTTTTTTTCCGGAGTAATATGTTACAATATGGGAAATTATCCCAATCCCAGGCAGAATGAGGATATAGACTTCGGGATGGCTGAAGAATCAGAATAAGTGTTGATATAAGATAGGATCCCCTCCTCCAGCAGGATCAAAGAAGGTGGTGTTTAGATTTCGGTCTGTTAGTAGTATAGTAATGCTGGCAGCTAGTACTGGTAGGGAGAGGAGTAGAAGGATGACTGTGATTAATACTGATCAAATAAATAAGGGGGTTTGATATTGAGATATTGCAGGGGGTTTTATATTAATGATAGTGGTAATGAAATTGATAGCTCCTAGAATGGAGGAGATGCCTGCTAGGTGAAGTGAGAAGATAGTTAGATCTACAGAAGCTCCTGGGTGGGAGAAATTTCCTGCTAAAGGAGGATAAACTGTTCAGCCTGTTCCAGCACCGGCTTCCACTATGGCAGATGCCAGTAATAGTAGAAAGGAGGGGAAGAAGTCAGAAACTTATATTATTTAGGCGAGGGAATGCTATGTCAGGGGCACCAATCATTAGAAGTACTAATCAATTTCTGAAGCCTCCAATTATGATGGGTATGACTATAAAGAAGATTATGACGAATGCATGGGCTGTAACAATAACATTATAGATATGGTCCTTGCCTAGTAGGTTGCCTGGTTGACCTAATTCAGCTCGAATAAGAAGGCTTAGAGCTGTGCCTATGATTCCAGCTCATGTGCCGAACAGTAGGTAAAGAGTTCCAATATCTTTATGGTTTGTTGAGAATAACGGTAGACGAGCATAGGTGGGAAAAAGGAAGGGGAGGCGGGTCAAATGGCTGAGTAAGCATTAGGCTGTAAACCTAAAGACAGAGATTAAGTCCTCTTTTTACCAGCCCCGAGGTGATTTTCATGTTGAATTGCAAATTCAAAGGAGCAGCTAATTTCTGCTGGGGCTTCTCCTGCCTTTTTTCCCCTGCAGCGGGAGAAGTAGATTAAAGCCAGTTGGTTAGGGTATTTAGCTGTTAACTAAAATTTTGTGGGTTTGAGTCCCATTAATCTAGTAAGGGCTTAGCTTAATTAAAGTAATTGATTTGCATTCAGTTGATGCAGAGCAGAATCTGCAGTCTTTATGTGTCTCAGAAATTAAGCATGGTTTGACTTACTAAGGGCTTTGAAGGCCCTTGGTCTTACTTAACCTAAATTTCTAGAAGATGGCTAAGGTCAGTGGGGAAATTGGTAAGAGGAGGGTGGTGAGGATAATGAGTGAGGGGATGAGAAGTGTGGGTTTTGTGCTTTCGAATTGTCACTTTATTTTTGTATTGTTGGATGTAGGAAGTAGTGTTATGGAAGTGGTGTAGATTAGGTGTATGTAAAAGTATAGGTTGAGTAGGGTTATGATAATTATAATGGTGGGAATGGTGAAGTTATTGTTTTTTGTGAGTTCTTGGATGGTAATTCATTTGTGCAGGAAGCCGGTTAGTGGGGGTAAGCCTCCTATAGATAGGAGAGCAGATGATATTAATGGTATTAATCAGGTTAGTTTGTTTCAAGCGTGAGATAGTATGAGAGTTGTGGTGTTTGAGTTTAGGTTGAGAGCTAGGAATCTAGTGGTTGTTATAATAATGTATATAGCTAGGTAATAGATTGTGACATTTGGGTTGTAAATTAGTGTTATTATTATTCAGCCCATGTGAGTAATTGAAGAGTGTGCTATAATTTTGCGTACTTCTGTTTGGTTAAGGCCCCCTCAACTGCCAACTATAATAGATAGAGTTGAGAGGGTTAGGAGAATGCTTGCATTAGTTGAGGGGTATATTTGATATATAATTGAGATGGGGGCTAGTTTTTGTCATGTGAGGAGGAGTAGGCCGGAAATTAAGGATGTCCCTTGAGTGACTTCTGGGACTCAGAAGTGGAAAGGAACTATCCCTAGTTTTATGACTAGGGCTGTTGTTATAATTAAAGATGAAAGTTGGTTGATGTTGCTTGTTATGGTCCAGCATCCAGAGAGCAGGTTGTTGGAGATGACTGCTATTATGAGAATTATAGATGCGGTGGCTTGTATTAGGAAATATTTAGTAGCGGCTTCTGTAGAACGGGGGCTTGTCTTTTTGATTAGGATTGGGGTGAAGGCTAGTATATTTATTTCTAAGCCTGCTCAGGCGAGGAATCAGTGTGAGCTTAGTGACGTAATGAGAGTACCTGTGATTATGGTGGAGTAAATAATAAGTTGAGCTAGTGGATTAATTAGTACAGGAAGGGTATAACCAACATTTTCGGGGTGTGGGCCCGATAGCTTATTTAGCTGACCTTACTTTAGGATGGAGTCTGGTGGGTAGCACGGAGAAATTTGGGTTCTCAGGGGTAGGTTCGATACCTATAATCCTAGAAATAAGAGGGTTAGGGCCTCTGTCATTTACTCTATCAAAGTAACTCTTTTGTCAGACATATTTCCAGGTCTGAGGGGGGATGTTGGAGATTGCAATAGGTGTTGAGATATGTCATATGAGAAGGGCTAGTGTGAGTAGGAGGAAGTTTTTTCATAGTAAGTGTATGAGTTGATCATAACGGAATCGGGGGTATGCTGTTCGGATTCATAAAAATAAAGAGGTTAGGAAAAGTGTTTTGGTGGGAAAGCATGTCGTAAATAGTTCTGGGGAGTGAATAGAGTACAATGTGCCTAGGAAGATTGTGGTTGTTAGAGCATTTATTATAATAATATTTATGTATTCAGCCATAAAGAACAGAGCGAATGGACCTGCGGCATATTCAATGTTAAAGCCCGAGACTAGTTCTGATTCGCCTTCTGTGAGGCCAAAGGGAGCTCGGTTTGTTTCAGCTAATGTGGAAGTGAATCATATTGTAGTCAGGGGTCATAATGGTAGGAGGAGTCAGAGATACTCTTGTGTTGTGATAAGTATATGAAGATTAAATGAGCTGCTTATCAATAAGATTGACAAGAGAATAATAGCGAGAGTAACTTCATATGAAATTGTTTGGGTGACAGCTCGTAGTGCTCTGATTAGTGCATAGTTTGAGTTTGATGCTCATCCTGATCATAAAATAGAGTAGACGGTTAGGCTAGATGTAGCTAGGATAAATAAAAGTCCCAGGTTAAAGTTAATTAGTGGGTGGGGTATAGGGAGAGGAGTTCATAGGAGAAGAGCAATGGAAAAGGCCAAGGCTGGTGCAGTAATATAGAGAATGGTAGTAGATGTTGAAGGTTTTAAGGGCTCCTTGGCGAATAATTTTATTGCGTCAGCAAAGGGTTGTAGTAATCCATAAGGGCCAGCAATATTTGGCCCTTTGCGTAATTGTATATAGCCTAATAATTTTCGTTCAATAAGCGTGAGAAATGCCATAGCAGCTAGTACAGATATAACAAGGAGTAGAAGGTTTGTTGTTGATACGGTGTTAAGAAGAGGAGTTGAACCTCTGATTGTAAAGTTTTAAATTTTATGCAATTGCCGGGCTCTGCCATCTTAACAAACCCTGTTTTTGGGTTGAGTGGGTGTTATTTTGTTAGATTGAGATTAGGTCATCTATGGAATGAGGGCACTTTATGAAGTGGGCCTTATTTCTCTTGTCCTTTTGTACAGGGAGAAATATAGAATAGATAGAAACTGACCTGGATTGCTCCGGTCTGAACTCAGATCACGTAGGACTTTAATCGTTGAACAAACGAACCCTTGATAGCTGCTGCACCATTAGGATGTCCTCATCCAACATTGAGGTCGTAAACCCTATTGTCGATATGGACTCTGGAATGGGATTGCGCTGTTATCCCTAGGGTAACTTGTTCCGTTGGTCAAGTTATTGGATCAATTATAGGTGTTAGTCCGTTTTGGCTTGTGTAGCCTTAGCATAGGTTGTTCGGAGGTTTAGTTATGCTCCGAGTTCACCCCAACCAAAATTTTTAATGCAGGTGTAGTGGTATATGGGTCGGTAGATTTATGTAGTTTTAATTGCATTAATAAATTAAAGCTCCATAGGGTCTGCTCGTCTTATTGTTTCATGCCCACCTCTTCACGGGCAGGTCAATTTCACTGGTTGAAAGTAAGAAATAGTTGAACCCTCGTGGTGCCATTCATGCGAGTCCCCATTTAAGGAACAAGTGATTATGCTACCTTTGCACGGTCAGGGTACCGCGGCCGTTAAACATGTGTCACTGGGCAGGCAGTGCCTCTAATACTGGTAATGCTAGAGGTGATGTTTTTGGTAAACAGGTGGGGTTGAGTTTGCTGAGTTCCTTTTACTTTATTTTAACCTTTCCTTAAGGCATGCCTGTGTCGGGTTAACAGTATGGGAAGTACTGGCTTGTTTGTATTTATTAGTACTGGGCTGTTAAGTATCGGTGAAGTTTTTCAGTCTGATTTAGGCTTATGCGGTGGAGAAAATGTTCATGTTACTTATATTTCTGATGGCTTCAATCTCATTACTTGTTACCAATCTGTTCTGGTCTTGCACGTTTTTACTGTTCAACCTAAGCAGGTTGTATGCGTCTAGAAATTTGTCAATTTCTACTAGGCTTTCCAATTTGTTGGCGTATGATAGCCAGTTATGATCCTTTGAATTTCTGAAGTATCAGTTGTAATGTCTTCTTTTTTTATCTGTTGATTTTGTTTGAATCTTGTGTTTTTTCTTGGCCTGGTTAAAAGTTTGTCAATTTTGTTTAGCTTTCCAGAAAACCAACTTTTTGTTTAATCTTTTGTACTTTTTTATTTAAATTTTATTTCTGCTGTGATCTTATTTTCTTATTTTCTTCTTTTGGGTTTAGTTTGTCCTTACTAGTTCTTTAAGATATATTGTTTATTTGAAGTTTTTCTTTTGTTTGGATGGTAGGCACTTCTAGCTATAAATCTCTGCCTTTGTACTGCTTTCTGTGTAACGTAAGTTTTGCTGTATTGTGTTTTCATTACCATTTGTTTCATAAAATTTTTCAATTTCTGTCTTAGTATCTTCATTGACCCACTAGTCATTCATTCAGGAGTGTATTGTTTAACTTCCATGTGATTGTATGGTTTTCAAAATTACTCTTCTTACTGATACCTAGTTTTATTCCTTTGTAGTCAAAGAAGATGGCCATGGAGACAGCAGCGTGGTTGGAGTGGTAGGAGCCGGCCATCAGCGAGAGCTGCTCCGGGCCTGGCTGCTGAGTGCTAGAGCCTGCGGCTCAGTGGCTTCCTTCACTGTGGTTGGTGGTGGCGGTGACAGAGACTGCAGCATGACCAGAGTGGTAGGGCAGGGGCTATCGGGGCTGCACTTTTCGCAGTGTGGGGTGGGTTGGGGGCACTATCCAGGGTGTCATTGCCTGCATTGGGGGTACTAGTTGGCAGCACTGTAGAGGGCTGCCTACAGTACAGGGGGTGGGTTATAGGCACTTTCTGGGGCCACAATGCCTATGGAGGAGGACAGGTAAACGCACTGTCGGGTATACGCTAGTGGCGGCGTTGGGGGGTGGAGGTGGGGTGCGCTATTGAGGGCAGGACTGGCCGTGAAGCGGGGTAGAGTTCGGTGCTATCAGGGGCTGCACTGCTGGCAGCAGTCAGCAGAGTTGGCAGCAACAGTGTGGCATCCAAGGAAGGAGCGGTTCTGCTCTCCCTGGATGCCGCACTCCAGAGGGCCACCTACTCTTGCTCATACTGGAGCACGGCAGGCGCACAGTGTTTCCGTGGGAATCCTGAGCGTGGCAGAGCCCCCACACCCACCGTGGCTCCTGGGCCCATGCACTCTGGGTCTGTGCCTTAGAGGCTGCCAGGAGCCCCGGGTATGGAGTAGCAGACACCATGGGGGACAGGGCCCTGTGCGTGGAGACATCCAGAACAGGAATTGGCAACTGGGTGTGGAGGGCTGGGCTGGGTCTGAATTTTTCTGCTGCTCCTGTTCCCCGAGGATTGCAGCCCCAGTGGGCCCAGTGGTTCCTGTGGAGTGGGGAGCTGGGTGCTGTGGTGTCTCCAGCACCCACTCCAGGCCCCAGTTCCTGGCCAGCTTGGGCCAAAAGGAGAGGATGAACTTTGGAGGGTGGGTGCGAGTGCCTTTGCTGAAACTGGCCCCTGCCACCCAGTCCCTGGCATGAAAAGTTGAGGCTCTTAATAATACCACCCCTCGCATCTTCCTCTAGGCTTTTCTGGCTTTGCCTGCCCAGCTGCTCTGTGCCAGGAGGAGGAGGAGACACCTGGAGCCTGTGACACCACGGCTTGCCTCGCTGATGGTGGGTGGCAGCGATGGAGACTGCAGCGTGCTGGAACGGTAGGAGAGTGACCACGCTAGGAGGTCAGGCGGCTACAGCCAGGGTTGGGGGTCAGGCTTACAAGAATGGCCGGGCTGCGGCAGTGGCCAGGTGGTAGAAGCCTTGTAGGGTGGGCTGTTGCATAGGCAATGGGCCTGGCTTTGCGCTGCCACTGCCGTGGACCTGGCCCTGTAATGCCCTGCCTTGCCTTGGCCCTGCCCTACTGTTACATGGACTGTCTTGGCCCTGCCTCTTGTCCTGACCCTGGTCCTGTCATGGCACTGGCCCTGCTAGTGGTCATGGTCCTGCTCCTGTTCTGGCCTTGACCTGGCCTTGGAGGTGTCCTGGCCCAGATTTGTTCTGGCCCTGCCTTGGCCCATCCCTGCCCTGGCCCCACCATGGCCCTGCCTGTTGTGCCCTCTCCTGGCACTGACTTTGCCCTGTCATGGCACAGTGGTGCCATTGACCTGCCTTGCACTGCCCTGGTTGTGCCCTGGCCCTGGCTGGCCCTGGCCTCTCCCTGGACCTGCTCTGACCCTGCCTTGGCCTTTGCCCTGTCCTCACTATGGCCTGGCCCTGGCCTTGTTCTGGCTTAGCCCGGGCCCTAGCCCTAGCCCTGGTCCTACCGTATCCCTGGCCTTGCCCTTATCCAGACCCTGCCCCTGCCTCTGCCCTGGCCCTGGCCTGGAACCTGGTCCTGTCAAGGACTTGGCCCGACTCTGCCATGGCCCTGGCCCTGCTCTGCCTTGGTCCTGGCCCTGACCCAGACCCTTTCCTGGCTGTGCCCTGGCCATGGCCTTTCGAAACCTGGCCCTGAGTTGGCAGTGGTCTGCCCCTGGTCTTGCCACCACCCTACCCTGCCATGCACTGGATGTGTCATCAGCCTGCCCTGGCCCTACCTTGTCCCTCACCCTAGTCTTCGCAAGGCCCTCCTCTGGACCTGGCCCTAGCCCCGACTTGGCCCTGACCCTGGCCCTGGCCTTTGTCCTTCATAGCCCTGGCCCTGAAGTGGACTTGGAGGTGTCCTGGCCCTGGAGTGACCTGGCTCTGCCTTGGCCTGTCCTTGCCCTGCCCCTACCATCACCTTGCCCTGTTCTGCCCTCTCCTGGTACTGACCCGGCTGTGGCATTGCCCTGCCCTACCGTGCCTTGGCTATGCCCTGGCTCGATTCCGGCCCTGGCCCCGCCCTGTGCATGCCATGACACTACCTCAGCCTTGGCACTAGCCTGGTCCTTACTGGCATCAGCCCTGCTCTTTCTATGGACTGCCTTTTGTCGTGTCCTGTGCTGGCCATTCCATGCCCTGCCCTGCCCTGACTCAGCCCTGGCCTTGGCATTGCCCTTGGTCCTGCCATATTTCTTGCCCTGTCCCTATCCTGGCCTTGGCCCTGACCCTTACCTTGCTCTGGCCCTGCCCTTGCCCTTACGCAGCCCCTGCCCTGTCATGGACCTGCCCTGGACCTGTCCTGGCTCTGGCCCTGCCCTGCTTCAGACCTTGCCCTGGTTCTTTCCTGGCCCTGACTGTGAAATGCCTGGCCCTACCCTGGCCTTGCACTGCCCTGGCCCTTGCCCTGACTCTGGTCCTGTCACTGGAAGAGCCCCAGCCCTGTTGCTCGTCTTCCCATGGCCCAGACCCTGCCTTGGCCCTGCCCTGACACTGTTCTGGACCCTGGCTGTGCCAAGAACCTGCACTGTTGTTGCCCTTGTTTTGCTACTGTCCCGAACCTGGTCCTGCCCAGGCCATGGCCATGGCCCTGTCCCTGTCCTGGCTGTTCCCTGGCCCTGCTCAGGTCTTGGCACTGTCCTGGCCCTGCCCTGCCTTGGCCCTATGCTTTCCTGGCCCTGCCTTGCCTGCCCTGGTCCTGCCTTGGCCCTACTCTAGCTTTGACCCTGCGCTGGCCCTACCTTGGCCTTGACCCTACCCTTGCCTGGGCACTGTGCTGGACCTGGCCATAGCACAGACCTGGTTGTGGCCCTGGCCCTGGTTGTGGCCTGTCCCAGACCCTAGCCTTGCCAAGTACCCATCCTGGCTCTGCTCTGGGCCTGGCTTTGTCCTTGGTTCTTAGATGACCCTGGCCCTGACCCTGCCCTTGCCCTGGCACTGGCCTTGGACGTGTCCGTGGTCCTAACCTCGGCCCTGCCCTGGAGCTGTCACTGTCTTGGCCCTGCCTTGGCCCTGGCCCTGGCCCTGGCCCTGTCACAGCCATAGACCTGCCCTGGTTGGTCATGCCCTGCCTTTACCCAGTGCTACCCTGGGCCTGCTCCACCCTGCCCTGGCTCTGCCCTGCCTTTGGCCCTGCCCTGACCCCGCCTTGGCCCTCACACTGGCCCTAGTGCAAACCTGGTCCTTGCTCTGGCCTTGGCCCGGCATTGACCACTGCTCCTGACCCTGGTCGTGCCATGGCCCTGGCCCTGCCAGTGATCCTGACAGTCGTGGCCCTGGCCCTGTCTTGGTCCTGTCCTGGCCCTGGCCCTGGCCTGACCCTGGCCCTGAAGTGGATTTGAAGGTATCCTGTCCCTGGTTTAATCTTGCTCTGCCTTGGCCCGTCCCTCTCCTGGCCCTACCATGGCCCTGCCCCTTCCCTGTCTCTGCCCTGGTCTTGTGCTTATCCTGACCGAGAACCTGACCCTGCCCCACCCTTGTCCCTGACCTGGCCATGGCCCTGCCCCTGCCCTGGGCCGGCGCCGGCACTGGCATGGACCCCGGACCTGGCTCTTGGCTACTTAAGTCATACCCTGGTCCAGCCCTCCTCCTGTCCCTGTCCTGGCCCTAATTTGCCCTGGCCCTACCCTGGCATGCTATTCTGGCCCCACCCCTGACCCTGTCTCTGTCCTGGCTCTAGCTAAGTTGGCCATGGCCGTGTTCCTGACATTGCCCTTTCCTGGTCCTGGCCCTGGCCCTGCCCCGGCCCTGCCCCGGCCCTGCCCCGGCCCTGGTCTGAACCCCGGCCCTCAATGGACCTGCCTTGGCCCTGCCTAGACCCTGCCTCTGGCCCTACCTCTGCCCTGGCCATACCCCTGCCCTGGCCTGGACTCTGATCCTGGTCCTTGTCCTGCCCCAGCTGTGGCCCTGGCCCTGGCCCTGCCCTGCCTGTACCCTGTTCTATCCTGGACTGGCCCTGCCATTGCCTGGTCTTGCTATTGCCCTACCCTAGCCTGCCTTGCTTGTGCCCTAGATCTGCCCCGGCCTTTGCTCTTGTCTTGGTTCTAGCAGTGACTCAGCCCTGGACCTTCCCTGACCTTGCCTCAGCCCTGGCACTGCCCTGGTCTTGCCTTGGCATTTGCCCTACTCTCTCTAATGCCTGGCTGTGGTCCTGCCTTGCTCTGCTCTTGTTCTGTCCTGGCACAGCCCTGGCCCTGGCCCTGGTCCTGCCCTTATGCAGGCCTGACCCTGCCACTGTTCTGGCTTTGACCTGGACCGTGGCCATACAGTGACCCTGCCTTGACCCTTTCATGGCCCTGGCCTGGAACCTGGCCCTGCCAAGGACTCGCCCTGGCTCTGTCATGGCCCTGGCGTTTTCTTGGATTTGGATGTGTCCTGTCCCTTATTTGCCCCAGCCCTTCCCTGGCTCTGCCCTTCCACTTCCCTGGGGTAGGGGGACAGGGTCAGGATCAGGCCAGGCCAGGGTCAGGTCCAGGATAGGGCCTTGGTAAGGCCTGAAGATGGGAAGGGCCAGGGCAGCGGCAGGGCCAGGGAAGGGTCAGGGCCAGGGATATGGTAAGACTAGGGGCAGAGGCAGCGCTAGGGCTGAGCCAGGGTAGAGCAGGAGAGATTATATTAGGCTATTATTTACAAATTTTCTTTTATATTTTTAAGGTAACTATAGTAGTAATAATAATATCTGTATTATATTGTTTATAATAGCAATAATATTTGTAGTAAATCATTTCTAAATTTTAACTTCTATTTTCTTTGCTTCCGGTAGTGTTCTATGAGTGTAATTTTATAAATACGTGTCTTTGGGAGGCATTGATTCTCACAATTACTCTATGTGCTAGGTACTCATGGGATCCCCATTTTCCTAACATAGGAAACAGACCTAAAGAGGTTAAGTACTTGGCCAGATTACTCCCAGCACTTTGGGAGGCCAAGGCAGGGGGATGGCTCGAGCTCGGGAGATTGGGACCAGCCTGGACAACACTGTGAAACTCCATCTCTACTAAAAATGCACAAAAATAGCTTATTAAAGTTTTTTGTAGGATTCTCGTTACAAAACACTGGTCAAATACATAGGGCATGGTTTGGGCAGGGTCGGGGACAACGTCAGGCCTGGAAGGGGCCAGGGCCAAGGCAGGGCCAGAGCTAGACTTGGAGGTGTCCTGGCCCTGATTTGCCCTGCCCCAATGTTGGCCCAGCCCTGCTCTGGCACTTCCTGCCATGCCCTGTCCCTGGCCTGAGCATTGACCCTGGCCCTGTCCTGCTTCTGGCCCTGTCCTGGAGTTGACCAGGCGTTGCCGTGGCCCAGTACTGCCATCGCCTTGCCCCCTGTCCTGGTGCTGCCGTGGCCCTGCCTTGGCCCTAGCTCTGCCTCAACCCTCGACCTGCCCTGACCCTGCTCAGCCCTGGAACTACCCTGCCTCTGCCTTGGTGCTGGTCCTCTCCTCTCTATGGCCTGGCTCTGGCCCTGCCTTGTACATGCTCTGCCTTGCATGTCCCATCCTGGGCCCAGCCCTGGTCTTACCGTGTTCCTGGCCCTGGCTGTACCCTTGTTCTGGCCCTGACCCTGCCCTGGCCCTCTTCTGGCCCTTCCTTGGTCCTGCTCTGCCCTTCTATGTCCTGGCCTTGCCCTCACCTTGCACTGGTCCTGCTCAGCCCTGACACTGCCTTGACCCCCACCCTGCCTTCTCCCCAGTCTTGTCCTTGCCCTGCCCTGGCCTGACCCTGGGCCTGCCATGTCCATGACATGGCCTTGGACCTGCCTTGCCATTCTCTGTCCTGGTCCTGTATTGTCCCCACCATGCTCTGGTCCAGCCCTTGCCCTGGCCCTGTTGCCAGTCCTGCTACTACTATAGCCCTGCCGTGTTTTTGGCCATGCCCTGTGTTACTGTAGCCCTGCCCTGCGTTGGCCCTGGCCCTACCCTGGCCTTCTCTTATCCTGGCCTTTTCTACCCTGGCCTTTTCTACCTGGCCTTGGCCTTCCCTGGTCCAGCTTTGTCCTTGGTCTGGCCTCTGTCCTAGCTTTGTCCTGAGTCTGGCCCCTGGCCCTGACAATGCCCAGGCCCCACACTGGCCATGCCTTGACCCTGGCCCCTGCCCTGGCCCTGTGCTATCTTAGTCCTGCCCTGGCCCTGAACTCGCCCTGACCCTCCCCTCACCCTCCCCTGGCCCTGCCCTACCCTGGCCTTGCCCTGCCATGACCTTGCCTTTGGCATGCCCTGGCTCTGGTTCTGCCCTGGCCCTGCCCTTACCCTGGACCCTCCCTAGGGGGTCATGTTTTTTCCCTGGTCCTTCTTTATCCCTGCCCTTGCCCTGGACCCTCCCTGGCCATGTTTTTTCCCTGGTCCTTCTCTGGTGCTTGCCCTGGCCCTGGCCCCTTTCTGGTCCTACCATGTTTCTGGCCTGCCCTGTCCATGTCCCAGACCTGGCTCTGGCCCTGGACTTAGTGTCCCTGCTCTGCCATACCCTGACCCATTCCTTGCTCTACACTGAACCTGGCTTGCCTTGGCCCTGTGCTACCCTAGCCCTTCCCTGACCCTCTGCTGGCCCTGGTCCTGCCATGTCCCTGCCCCGGCCCTGGTTCTGCCCTGCTTTGGGCCCTGGTCTTGGTCCTGACTTGTCCCTGGCTGTGACCCTGCCCCTGGTTTTTCTTTGGCCGTGATCCTGCTCCCGTTATGTCCTAGTCCTGGCCCTGTCCCAGTTCTGGTCCTGCCCTGGCCCAGCCCTGACTGGTCACTGCACTACCTTGGCCCTGCCCTGCCCAACGCTGCCCATGTTGGGGCCCTGCCTTGGCCCTGGTCCTGACTTGGCCATGCCCATGGCCCTGCCCCTGGTCCTGCCATTGTCCTTACCCTGCCACTGGTCCTGCCATATCCCTGACCCTGACTTGGCCCTGGTCCTGATCTGGCTCTGGTCCTGCCCTGCTTCTGGCCGTGCCCTGGGCCTGGCACTACCTTGGCCCTGGCCCTGCCAAGGCTCCCGCTTTTCCTGGCCTTTCCTTGACCTTGTGCTACTCTGGCCCTGCCATGCCATGGCCGTGCCTCTGCCTTGGCCCTGCTCTGGGCATGGCCTTGGCATTTGGCCTGGCCCTGCCCTGGACCTGCCCTACCACTACCTGGCCTGTCCCAGCCCTGCCCTGACCCCATTCTGGCCCTGTCTTGGCCCTGTGCTACCCTGTCCCTGCCCTGTCCTGGCCGTGCCCTTGCACTGGCCCTTCCCTGGCCCAGGCCCTGGATTAACAAAGCTGTACAATCATCAATCACCACTGATTCTGTGCAGAACATTTTCATCTTCCCAAAAAGAAACCTGTTAGTAGTCACTCCCTGTCCCCCTCCCCTCGCAGCCCTTGGCAACCACTATTGTAGTTTTTTGTCTCTGTGGATTTACTTACTCTCAACTAGACATTTCGTATAAATGGCATCATTCACATGCCTTTTTGTCTGGCATGTACCAACATTTTTGAAGTATACTTTTTAATTTTTGTCTGATGTTTTCTAGATTTTAAAGTTTAGATTTTTTAATCTTTCTGGATTTAATTTTTTGTGTGTGTGTTTTTGAGGTTTGTTTTTTTTTTTTTTTTTTTTGAGACAGAGTTTCACTCTTGTTGTCCAGGCTAGAATGCATTGGCTCACTGCAACATCTGCCTTCCAGGTTCAAGCAGTTCTCCTGCCTCGGTCTCCCTGATTTAACCTGGCTCTGCCTTGGCCTGTCCCCGCCCTGGCTCTGCCATGGCCCTGCCCTTCCCCTGGCTCTGCTCTAGTCTTGTGCTGACCCTTACCCGGATCTTGGCCCTGCCCCAGCCTTGTCCTAGACCTGGCCATGGCCCTGCCCCTGCCCTGGACCGGCGCTGGCACTGGCATGGACCCTGGCCGTTGCCCTGGCCCTTTGCTAGTTAAGGCCATACCCTGGCCCAGCCCTGGTCCTGATGCTGTCTTGGCCCTAATTTGCCCTGGCCTTACCCTGACCCTGTTATTCTGGCCCTAGCCCTGGCCCTGGCCCTGTCCCTGTCCTGGCCCTAGCCCCATTGCTGGTCCTGCCATGGCCCTTGTCTTGACATTGCCCTTTCCTGGTCCCGGCCGTGGCCCTGCCCCAGCCCTGCTCTGGGCCTGGTCTGAACCCTGGCCTTGCAGTGGACCTGCATGTAATCCCGAATAGCTGAGATTACTGGCATGTGCCACCATGCCCGGCTAATTTTGTATTTATAGTAGAGATGGAGTTTCTCCATGTTGGTCAGGCTGGTCTTGAACTCCCACCCTCAGGTGATCCACCTGCCTTGGCCTCCCAAAGTGCTGGGATTACAAGTGTGAGCCACCATGCCTGGCTAAAAAATGTGTTTTAAAAAATGTATTACAAAAAAAAAAAAAAAAATGTAGCTAGATGTGGTGGCAGGCACCTGTGATCCCAGCTACTCAGGAGGCTGAGGCAGGGAGAATTGCTTGAACCCGGGAGGTAGAGGTTGCAGTGAGCTGAGATCATGCCACTGCACTCTAGACTGGACAACAGAGCAAGACTCCATCTCAAAAAACAAAAAATGAAATAATACAGTAGTATTCTTACCCTTTTCTACTGACATTCTCACTGAGCTTATTAGTGTTATTGGCTGATGTGTATCCTTCCACTCACGTCTACTTACCTATACATTCAAATGCAAAATACACACACGTAGGATGGTTGTGGTTGTATTTTAAAATGAAATTATTTTATGCACATTACTTTGTATCTTGCTTTATTTAAGAAAATATTTTAGCTGTTCCTCAAAATAGTCGATAGAGATCTAACACATTCTTTTCAATATTAGGTAACATTCTGTTACACAAATAAGCCTCATTTACTCATCCATTTCACTGAATGGGTGGATATTCAGAGGTTTGCAGTGTTTTGACACTATAGCTCAGCCTTAATAAATCTCTTGTTCATATATTCTTGTTAACTGATCCTCTTAATTCTATAGACTAGAATCCCAAATCTGGGGTTTCTGTGTCAAGAGCATTTGCATTTAAAATTTGTAATAGTTATTACCAGATTTATGTTACCCAGTAGTTGCAGCAGGTCACAGTTTCATCCCCACTGAATTGCCTATTTTCCTGCATTTTTATCAGGAATAGCTGTTTTTCAATCTTTAAAATTTTTGCCACACTAATAAGGTAAGAATATTTTATCTCAAGTAATCTTCCCTTCTCTTTTAGAGGTAAACTGTGTGACGTGATGGATATATTAATTACCTTGATTGTGGTACTCATTTTAGAATGTATAAGTTTATCAGAACATCATGTTTTGTACACCTAAAATATATACAATTTTTATTTTTCAATCATACCTCAATAAAGCTGAAAAAATGTCATTCAGAAAAGGAAGCAAACAGTAGATACTAGCATTAAAAATATGTAATAAATTTTCAAGCATAAAATGACAATAAGGAACAAGAATATGTGTGAATATGTTTTAACATTTATATCTGTGAATATTAATCCATGTATACAACTCTTGAAGGCAAATTACAACCTTGAAGAAAATGAAAATTATGTAAACCTATAATATGAAAATAAAGATTCACACAAAGGCATATACCTTCACTCAAGGATGCATACTCGAGTACACATATTATTTATCATAGCCTAAATTTGCACACAGCCCAAATATCCATGAACTGGTGAATGAATAAACCTACAGTGATACCTTGAAAGAATGGAATACTATTCAGCAATAAAAAGGAACTAACTACTGACTCACAACATGTGTGAATCTCAAAAATATTATGCTAAGTGAAAGAGAGATGACATACTATGTGATTTCTTTTAAAATTTCTGGAGAAGACAAAATTCAGGACAGAAAGCAGATGAGTGGATGCCAGGAGTGGGAGTTAGGGGAGGAAATTTATTGCAAAGGAACAGTAGGGGATTGACTGTGGTGATGTTTGAAATGTTCTGTGTCATGATCGTGGTTGTGGTTACATGAGTATTCTGAAAGTTTGTTAAGTTGTACACTTCAAATTGCTGATGTTCATTATATGTTAACTGTATACAGTGAATAAAAATTCATATTTAATAAGTGATATAAAAGAAAAAAGCATTAATGACTTAAACATTAATTTTCCAAATGAGATCACTCATCAACTTTCTCAAATAAATATCGAGAATAAAGATAGTATCTCATTATAATTTATATTCTTAAGGTTAGTGAGGTTTGAAAATAGTTGATATGTTTCTGGCCATTTGGATATCTTCTTTTGCAAGTGTCTTTTTACCTCTTTTACCTGTTCTCTGCTATGTTGCTTCCAGTTCCTTAGGAATTTGTGGAACTTTTTGTATATTAAGAGCAGTAGTCCTACATTGTTAGTCTGGAAATACTTTTCTAGTCACCTGTTTCTTTTGACTATAGTATCTTTTTTAAAAAAGAAATATTTGAAATGTGCAAAGAATGTGACAGTTCCCTGTACTCTTGTTAACATTTTGATATATTGCTCATGTTTTAAGAAGTTTACATATGTGTCCACGAAAACAGTCAAACTAGAAAATATTTTGAGATTCTGAACCAAATTCTAGGGACCATGGCCCATGACACAGCCCTCAGGAGCTCCTGAGAACATGTGCCCAAAGTAGTTGGGGTACAGCTTGGTTTTATATTTTGTTGGAAGGCATGAAACATCAATCAACAAATACATTTAAGAAATGCATGGGTTTGGTTTAGAAAGGCGGGACAACTCGAAGTGGGGGCTTCCAGGCTATAGGTAAATTTTAACATTTTCTGGTTGACAGTTGGTTGAGTTTATCTGAAGACGTGGGATTAACGGAAAGGAATGTCCAGGTTAAGATAAAGGAATGTAAAGACCAAATTTTATTGTGCAGAGGAATCTCTCAGCAGACTCCAGAGAGAGAGAGCAGGTTGTAGATTGTTTCTGATGAGACCTAAAAGGGTGCCTGGCTCTTAGTATCTCCTGGATCTGGGAAGGAGGGAAGGAAAATAGAGGGATTCTCTGTAGAATGTGGATTTTTCCCACAACAGACTTTGCAGGGCAATTTCAAAGTACGGCAAGAAATATATTTTGGGGCTAAATATTTTTTCCTTGTCTCGTAATGTTATGCCAGAGTCAGATTGAAAAGTAAGTCATGATATGTAGGATCAAATAAGACACATCTGATGAGAATTTCTGGTTTGTAGGGCATGACTCCCTACAGGTAGGATTTGGGCAAGTTAAAAAAATCAGAGCTTAGTCCTCATACGGCTTTTAAAAGTTGGGAACAAGTAATACTTCCATAAATTCTCACTTAATTACAAATCCCACTAATTTCTTTTTCTTCTTTCCTGGGAACAGCCACTGCAAAGCGTTCAATGTGTATTCTTCCAGTCTAGGTTTTATATTTTTATGAGGATGGGGAGATAGACAGAAAGGTATATAGTTCAGTGTTTCTCAAAGTGTGGTCTTCAGACCAGCAGCATCACCTGGAAACTTGTGAGAAATGCAAATCCTTAGGTCCCTATTCTAGTCCTGCTGCATCAGAATCCCTGGGGCTCACGCACAGCTGTTTTTAGTAAGTCCTGCAAGTGATTGTGATGCACATTGAAGTTTGAGAACCGTTGTTCATCTAGCTCATTGTCTTTAACTGCTGTATGGTGTTCCCCAAATTGAATATACCATTTTTTAAAAAGAGACTAAATTTTACTGTTACATTGCCCAGGCTGGTCTCAAACTTCTGGGCTTATGCAATCCTCTTCTGCCTCAGCCTTCACATGGCTGCAGCTATAAGCATGCACCACCACGCCCAGCTTGAAGATACCATATTTTTAATTCCATATTGTCAAGCATCTAAGTTACTTTTCTTTAAAAAATTAATATTAATGCAAAGGAAACAATTGACAGAGTGAAAAGACAACCTACAGAATGGGAGAAAATATTTGCAAAGTATGTATCCAGCAGAGGATTAATATCCACAATATACTAGGAACTCTGACATCTCAACAGCAAAAAAAAAAAACAAAAAACAAAACAAAACAAAAAAATCCAATTAAAAAATGGGCAAATGACATGAATAGAATTTCTTAAAAGTAGACAGACACGTGACCAACAAATATGTTTTTTAAAAAAGCTCAACATCACTAGTCATCAGGGAAATGCAAATCAAAACCACAATGGAGGTATCCTGTCACCCCACTTAGAATGGCTACTATCAAAAAGATAAAACATAGCAAATGCTGGCAAAGATGTAGAGAAAAGTAAACACTTAAACGTGGCTAGTGGGAATGTAAAGTAGTACAGCCACTATGGAGAATAGCGTGGAGGTTCCTCAAAAAAACTGCAAATAGAAATTATGTGATCCAACAGTTTATTATTGGACATTTATCCAAAGGAAAGGAAATCAGTATATTGATGAGATATCTGCACCCCCATGTTTATTGCAGCACTATTCACCATAGCCAAGATATGGAATCATCCTAAGTCTCTAACAACAGATGAATGCATAAAGAAAAGAGGGGAATATATGCACAATGGAATACTATTCTGCCATGAAAAAGAATGAGATCCTGTATTTTGAGGCACATGGATTGAACTGGAGGACGTTATATTAAGTGAGATAAGCCACGGACAGAATGTTAAGCACTGTGTGTTCACATTCATATGTGGAAGCTAAAAAAAAAGTTGATCTCATAGAAGTAAAAAGTAGAACAGAGTACTACAGGCTGGGAAGGATGGGGTGCAGGGAGGGTAGGGAGCAACTTGTTAAAGGGTTCAAAATTACAGCTAGATAGGAAGAGCAAGTTCTAGTGTTTTACACCATGGTAAGATGACCGTGATTAACAACAACGTGTTACAGAGTTTCAAAGAGCTAGGAGGAGGTTTTTGACTGTTCCCAGGACAAAGAAATGATAAATGAGATGATGGATATGCTAATTACCTTGCTTTGATCTCTATATCTATAGAAATGTTACTATGTTCTTCATAAATATAAATAAATCAAAAAATTTAAAATTAATAATGAACAAAAGGTAAAGGGCCCTGAACTCTAGCTTTAGAGCTGAATTGTATCCAATCACATAGTTTCTATGTTATTTAAACTTTCATTTTAAATTTGGAGCAGAAATATATTTGGAAATCCTTACTTTTAGTATGTTCATTTGTGTGTATGTGAGGTAGACTTGGTTGGCTGTTGGCAAATGTATTATTTGGGTAGCTACTTAATAAAACATTTCCTTCCAGTGCTTCAGCTTTCTGCTTCTTAGAAAATGTGTATATTTAACATAATATGCATTTTCTATCGCTTTGGAAAGTACTAGTTATTCTAACACTTGTTGGTGCTAAATTGGTATTATGAATTTGGGAACTATCAGTCTTTTCTGTGGCCTGGAGTGAGTTAAGTAATGGAAATTGTCCAATTAGATAGAAATTCATTGTCAAATCATCAATGGTAGACGCTCTTAAGGTTTCCTTTGATTTTGTTTATCGTTGGTTTTAAAGAAAAAAATAAATTGGCATAATGGAATTTTCACTGTGCATCAGGAAGGGAATTCAGTGGAAAAGTAAGCCTCCTACTCCCTCTTGACCTTCAGTTTATACTTTTCTTCCTAAGTCAACTACTACTACTGGTTTCTTATGCTGTTTCTAGAACTAGCCTGTTGTCTATTTAAAATAACTCATTAATCACCTTTTATTTGAGCTTCCTTATGGACCTATGTAGTTTTTCTATCTCTTTTTAAAATTTTTTATGCAGTGGAATACACATAACATAAAATTTACCATCTTAACCATTTTTAAGTATACAGTATAGTAGAACTATCTTTCACATTGTTTTGCAAGCAATCTCCAAAATCTTTGCATCTTGCAAAACAAATTCTGTATCTATTCAACATCTCTCCATTCTTCCCTACCCACAACTCCTGCAACCATCCTTCTTTCTCTCTCTGAATTTGGCTACCTTGCATAAGTGGAATGATAACAGTATTTGTCTTTTTGACATGGGCTTATTTTACTTAGCATAATGTCCTCTAGTTCCATTCATGTTGCCTTGAAAGACAAGATTTCATTATTTTTTATGGCTGGAATAGTATTCATCTTGTTGTAGCATGTCAGGATTTCCTTCCTCTTTAAGGCTGAATGATATTGCATTGTATATATATACCAACATTTTATTTACCTAAGTTTATCTGCCAGTAGATTTTTTGGTTGTTTCCACCTTTTGGCTATTATAAATAATGCTACTGTGAATATGTGTGTACAAATAACTTCAAGGCTCTGCTTTCATTCTTCTGAATATATATCTAGAAGTGGAATTGCTGGATCATATGGTTATTCTATTTTTAACTTTTTGAAGAACTTCTGTTGTTTTTAAAGTCACTTTTGATGGTTTGTTCTTTGCAAGAAAATATATTTTTCAGTTTTATCAGTGCAGAGTTGTGTATAATACTTACATATTTTACTTGTACAATTATATAACGGTTGTATTATATTTTTATGTGCTTATATAATTATCTCCAGTATCCATGTTTGTAACTGTTTCCTCATTTCTCTTTTTCCTCGTTCATGTTTACTATTATATTGGTCTTTAAAACCTAGGCTCTGAATTTTTTTTTTCTTTTTTTTTCTTGGAGACGGAGTCTCGCTCTGTCACCCAGGCTGGAGTGCCGTGGTGCGATCTTGGCTCACTGCAATCTCCACCTCCCGGGTTCAGGCAATTCTCCTGCCTCAGCCTCCTGTGTACCTGTGATTACAGGCACCTGCCACCACGCCTGGCTAATTTTTGTATTTTTAGTAGAGATGGGATTTCACCATGTTGGTCAAGCTGGTCTCAAACTCCTGACCTTGTGATCCGCCCACCTTGGCCTCCTAAAGTGCTGGGATTACAGGCGTGAGCCACCACGTGTGGCCATTTTCTAGCATTTAATTTTTTCTGTTTCATTAATTTTAGCTTTCATCATATTTATATTGTTATTTCTTGAGGCAATGGCTTGGTTCATCTATTTTCAGTTTTTTTTTTAACTGTAAAGTATAAGGCTCCAAATAATATTTTTTTAGTTATAGGAATTTTTAATATATTCTAGTTGTTAATCCCTTATGAGATACATTATTTGCAAGTATTTTCTCCCACTCTGTGGATTGTTGTTTCATCTTCTTGATAGTGTCCTTTGATACACAAAAGTTTTTATTTTGATGAAGTCTGATTTATCTGTTTTTGTCTTTTGTTGCCTGTGCTTTTTTGGCATCATATACAAGAAATCTTTCCCAAATCCAGTGTTGGAAATAGTTCTTTCCTATCTTTTCTTCTAGGAGTTTTATAGCTTTACTGTTAAGTTTTGGTCTTCGATCTATTTTGAATTAATTTTTGTATATGGTGTAAGAGAAGGGTTCATCTTCATTCTTTTGCATCTGGATAATCAGTTTTCCTAGCATCATTTGTTGAAAAGACTCTTCTTTCTCCATTGAGTGGTCTTACCACCTTTGTCAAAAATTGTTTGGTCATATGTGTAAGGTTTCTTTCTAGGCTCTCTATTCCATTGGTCTGTATGAGTGTGCTTATGCTAGTACCTTTTTTGTGATTACTGTAGCTTTGTAGTAAATTTTCAAATAAAAATGTGTGAGTTCTCCAACTTCATTCTTTTTCAAGATATTTTGGCAGTTATGCAGTTCTTTGAGATTCATATGAATTTTAAGATGGGTTTTTTTTTTTCTTTTTGAAAAAATAACATTGAGATTTTGACAGGGATTGCATTGAATCTATGTATTGCTTTGGATAATATTGTTACCTTAATCTAGGAACATGGGATATATTTCCATTTATTTACGTTTAATATCTTTCAGCAATGTTTTATATTTTTTAATTGTATACCTTTTTCACCTCATTAATCCTATTTTATTTTTGATGCTATAATAAGTGGAATTGCTTTCTTAATTTCCTTTTTGTGTTTTCCATTGCGAATGTATAGAACTCCAGCTGATTTTTGTGTGTTCATTTTGTATTCTATGACTTTGAATTTATTAGCTCTAACAGTTTGTTTTTGGTATGTGTCATCTTTACAGATTTCTACATATATCATCTGTGAATAGATATAATTTTGCTTCTTTCTGTCCAATTTGGATGACTTTTCCATCTTTTTCTGACCTAATTGCTCTGTCTAGAATTTCTAGTATTATGCCGAATAGAAATAGAAAAAGTGGGCATCCTCGGTCTGTTCCTGATCTTAGGGGTAAAACTTTCAGTCTTTCACTGTTGAGTATGTTGTTAGCTATTGGTTTTTAATATATGGCTTTTATGATGTTGAGGAAATTTCTTTCTATTTCTAGCTTGAGCGTTTTTCATCAGGGAAGGTGTTGAACTTTGTCAAGTGGTTTTGTTAATATCTATTCAGATGATCATGTGGAATTTCTTCTTCATTCTATTAATGTGGTGTATTACATTGAGTTTTTGTTGTTGTTGAACCATCTTGTGCTCCTGGAGTAAGTTTCACTTGGTCATGTGTGTCATCCTTTTAATAGGCTGCTGATTTTGTTGAGTTTTTCTTCAATATTCCTAAGGTATATTGGCCTGTAGTTTTTTTTGGTAGTATTTTTGTCTGGCTTTGGTATCAGAGTAATGTTGGACTCATAGAACTGAAGAGAAGTGTTCCCTTCTCTTTAATTTTTTGGAAGTGTTTGAAAAGCATTCTTCTTTAAAAGATTGGGTAGAATCAAACAGTGAAAGCTATCTGGTCCTGGCCTTTGGGAACTTTCTGACTACAGATTTGATCCCCTTGCTAGTTATAGTTCTATTTAGATTTTATATTTCCTCATGAGTTAGTTTTAGTAGATTGTGTGTTTGTAGGAATTTGTCCAGGTTATCCAAATTGTTGGTATACAGCCTGGAGGAATAAGGGTGACCAGGGCATAATGTCCTGACCCTGCCCTGATGGGGTCTGAACTGCTGCCTGGGGAGCTTTGCTCTCTCCAGCTCTGGCTCCTCCAAGCTGCCAGTGTTCTTCTCCCTCTGGCTGAGGCTGCACGGTCACCAGCTCCAAGAGCAGCAACCCAGCCAGGGGCTTAAAGCTGGCAGTGGGGACTCAGAGGGTACCTGCCCTGCCCCTCCCATGTGATTGCAGGCTGTAGGGTTGCCCTGGGAGGCTGGAGGTTGTCACGGCCTCTAATCACGGTCCTGTCTTCTAGAGTCCCTGCTCCCCTCAGAGCCACCTTCGAGAAATGGCTGGTGGATGGTGTGGGGCTGCAGTGGAAAGGGCCTCCTTGCAGTCCTTGGCTCCAGGCTCTTGCTGGAGGTCAAGGGAACAACTTCCAGACAACGGCCGGGAGGGTGGTTCCACTCAGGCTGTGCCACTGATGCTGTGGCCACCACTGGGAGTCCCCTTGCCTGCTCTGAGACTAGTTTCTGTAGCTATAAAATGGGCACGGTAACACCCCACCCGCTTGTCCTGTTTCGTTTTTCTTCACAGCATCATCAGTACCTGATAGGAATTACCTGGTTAACTCACTCGCTGCCTGTCTCTCCTGCCAACGGTGGCAATTCTGTGAGGTCAGGGACTTTGTTCCTCAGAGCATGCCTGGCATGGTGCAGGGAACAGACCAATGGGCACAGTGAACACGTGGATGTGGCGAAAGCTACTGGACGGCAACGTCTGCGTGGCACGACCCGGGACTGACGGGTCTTCTCCAACTTGCAGGGCGGCTTTGGGATGCTGGAGATGTGTGTCAACTCTGTGCACTACTACCCCCAAACGCAGCTGGAGCTCTACAAGATCGCCGTGGACGCCGGCTTCCTGCAGAAGTACTTCCACCTCATCAGTGGTGAGGGCTCCCTGTACAAGCTCCCTGCCTGCAGGGAGCCCGGACACACAACCTCTGGGCCTGTTAGATGACTGGGCAGATTGGAGGAGTCCAGGGTAAGATCTAGGAGCAGAGACTTGTGGTGGCATCAGTCACCCCTCACTCATTTTCTGCTGAGTCTGGATTTGGCTTGAGAAACTTCTCAACCCAGCCCCGAGCAGCCGCTACCCACCTGCCAAAGTGAGTAGGAGAAGTGAAGCCGTTGCTGGTGAAGGCAGCATCTGGGGTGGCCTGACAGAGGCAGCGGGGCTGGGGAGGAGGTGGGAGGAGGGTCGCCCTAGGGACCTGAGCTGCAGGGAGGATTTGCCAGTGCCCACTGGGCCCCCTCCCCATCGGTCGCTCCTCAGTTCGGCTGTTCCTTGTCCTCACCAGGTTCAACTGTGAGGACGTCTGCACCTGCCCTCAGGTGTCCGTGTCTCAGCAGTTTGACTCTGTTCCCTGGAACTCCTTCAACTGCGACATGCTGAAGACCCTGTATGACTTCACGTCCATCTCCATGCACTGCAACAAGTCCTTGGCCATCTGCTTCCAGGTGTGCTGCCATGGGCGTGGGTGGGGCACAGAGTCAGGCATGCCTCAAGGGGGGCCCCAGTGTGGGGTGATGGGACTGCACTCCAAACTGCTGACAAAAGCACTCACATGAGACAATTGGAGCAAGTGCCAGGTAGTGACAGGCCTAGACAGACAGACAGCGGCGGGGGGTGGAGGGAGGGAGGGGGAGGAGGGGGGGAGAGAGAAGGGAGAGGGAGAGAGAGAGAGAGAGAGAGAGAAAGAAAGAGAGAAACAATAACAAGGCCAGGAAGGGAGGGCAGACACCCTCTCCGGGTGACACCTCCACACCAGTGCCAAATGCCAAATGCCGGTGGTGTAAGCAGGGCGCACCAACCTCCCACAATGATAAAGTGCCCATGTTCTGGCTGGGTCCAGGGTCCTGGGATCCAGGGTCATTTGGAACCTGTGGGAATGGATGGACAGCATGGCATGGGGCATGGGTTCCGGGCCCTCAGTAGATTCCCTTCACCCTCTTGTTGTCGGGGTGGAAGGGAGACTTCAGGTGAGCCTGGGCAGCACGGGTCACCCTCATTCTTTCCAGGGCACAGTCCCTGCTTTTCACAAAGTCCAGCGAGACCTAGGAGCAGAGGTGGGGATGAGGGTCGCTCGCTGTTGGGTGGGTGCGGGGCTCACGCCTGCCTGCTTCTCTGAAGGAGGGTGACTTCCCCAGACCCGGGCAGGCACAGTGGCTGGAGCAGCACCAAGGCTGGTGGCCAGTCAGGCTCGAATTCCTGAGGCAGGGGCGGCTGGAGTAGCCTTCTAGACAGCTTGGTCTCTGCATGCTCCCCATCCCACACCCTGGCTTGGCCTCCCGAGCAAGCCCTTGGGAGCCAGTCAGCCCCAGGTGCAGGTGCTCTTAGGCAGGAAGAGGGTGTCACGTCCAGCCTGGCACAGCTGGTGACGCTGGGCACTTTTGCCATAGCTGCTCTGAGGAGGGCAGGCCGGGCCACTCAGGGAAGCCTTTCTCCCTGTACAGCGATTAAACCCAAGGCCAGGGCCACAGGAGGGAGTCTCGGGCTCTGCTCTGGGAGTCAGAGGGCTCCTCCTTGTTCCTGGCAGCTAAGGACTGGATGAAAAAATGAAAAAAAAAATTTTTTTCTGTGTCAGGAGCTTTAGGAGTGGCACTTCTGAGCCATGGGTGCACCTGCAGGGCTGAGAGCTCTGAGCTGCCCCCCGCAGGCAGGCAGCATGGGCAGCTGGTGGCCTTCAGATGTCCGCAGGGAGGCACAACTCAAAGCAGGCACCTGGCCTTGCTAACAAACACCCACGAGTCTGAAACTCCTTCCCCGCCTCCGAGCCTTTCCCATCAATGAGCAGGTTTCCCTATCTTAGGAAGAAACCTCTGTTACCCCACTTGGGCACTTGAAAATGTTTAACAGCCAGCTCTGGGGTGGGGCGGGTGTGATTGTTGTGTTGGACCGTTTCCATGGTGCACATGCTCTGGACAGCCCGATGGAGGGGGCAGGAGACGTGCTCCGGCTCTGACCGCATTGACTGGTCCCCCGGCTGCCTGTCTGGATGCCGTTTAACCTCGGCTTCCCTGGTCACATTGGTTATAGACCCATCCCTGACTCCTGAGAAAGGCGAGTGTTACTGTTCTTTGAAGAAAGGGCAATGGAGCCTCTACTCCCCAGCCCACGCTGGCATGGAGCCCATAAACTCGGCTTTGGCTGGGCCCCAGGGCGGTGACCCCCGGGACCGTGGCCCCAGGGCCGTGTCAGGAGCCCCTGCCCACTGTAGGAGCCACGCCATCACAATCCCTGCTTATTAAGACCCCACTCTGGGCAGTTGCTTGTATGACAGCCCTGCGTGGCAGGTGGGTGTCTGTCCACATTTTATAAATGAGGAAACGGAGGCTCCAAGAGAGGATCCTTGTCCAAGGTCACAAAGCAGGTAAAAGGGAGATCCCAAAGGCTGGTGGCATCAACTGTGTCCTGAGCCTCCCAGCTCCACCGCCAGACAGCTCCATGGGCTGCCACTTCCCTATGGCTCCACAGGACCATGGCCTTGCCCGAGGCCTGGCGGTGTCCCGTCCCACTTGGGCCTGCAGTCTGGGCTTGCACATGGCCTGCAGCTCTTGCTAAGGCTACTGTGTCTCCAGCCTACCCCTCCTCATGGCTTTTCCCAAGTGCTCCCTCCCTCCCTGATTCCCTGTATGTGTCCAGCAGGGGCTCAGGCTGGAAGGCTCTGGAGCCAGGCCAGCACCTCCCAGCCTCACTTAGGGCTTGGACCAAATATCAGATCGCTCCCGTGGAGAGACGTGACCCTCCTCACTGGCACCTCTACTTCCAAGGGCCAGAAAGATGGGAAGAGGAGGTGGAGGTAGAGAGCACCCCTTCCCCTTCTGGGGAGGCTGCCCATCCCCTGCCTCACCACGCCTGGCCTCCCAGGGCTGTCCTGGGACTTGCTCCTGGGGGCAGTGCCTGCTCTTTCCAGCCTGCTCCTGCCTCCTGTGGCCAGGGGACAGGGTCATCTGGTGGGTGTGGGGTTGCCTGGAGTCAGGGGTGTGTGGGGTGAGGAAAGAGGAAAAGTTGAGCTGTTTGTCCAAGCTCACATACTTAGCTGGCGGAGATAGAGTAAGGAATGACACCCTCCAACTGACTCCTTAGTGTGAATTTAACCTCCATGCTATACAGCTTTATGAATTTTGCAATAAACATTCACTTTTAGAAATCTTTCTTACATTGAAATTCATTATAATATTAATTACATGGGATATGTTTATGATGTAATATATACTGTTATCTCAAATACTAAAACAGAAAACAATCCTGGAGATACATTAACTATGACTGTTGCTGGGTGACAGTATTCTAGTGAATTTATTCTTTGTATTTTTGTGCACTTTCTATGTCTTCTCCTCTGGTACACATATATTATTTCATAAGGAACAAAACCCAAAAATGCTTTTACCTATTGCTTTATGACTTAGTTCAGTCTAGCTAAAATATTAATTACCTTTGATGGCTATACAGAGGATGGTGGAAACTTCTGACATCTTCTGTTGTTTTTAAGTAGTTTTATAATACCAAGAACAAAATGACTTATGTAACTAGGCTCTTAATAAATGCTAGCGAAAGGGATAATTTTGCTGTAATAGATAACTGTGGCCAGCTGTACACTGTTTATTCTCAAGGTGAACCACATTGTGTAAGCCCAGTTTGCCTAGTTGGTGAAAACATTATAAGTATAGAGATATTGTTTGGGAGTGACTCTCATCAACCAGTTAAGAGATAGTCCTGAGGTTGTATTTGTAAGTGTGATAATAAGTTGAGTTTTTATCAAATAACAAATGCAGTGTTTTTGCTTCCGTGATTTATTTTCCTGATAACATTATTAACATTTTTCATGCAGAAACAGAATTTGCAAGCACATTATATTTTTTAAGTTTTCCAGATTGTTATAAATATTCTATTAATTATTGTGAACCAATACAGTGCTATGTGAATCCATGAATAAAACGTGCTTTAGGATAACATAAAAGGATAAATTATGAGGAAATTTAAGTTGACATGTTCAAAATTAGATGCATAACACTCATCGTGTTTCAGCCAGCTATTTCTACTCAGCATATGTATAAATAATAATCTAAAGACAGTTGTAATCCTTTCTAGGAAACATTGCACTAGAAGTTTTATTGAAAAGCCTATACTATATGTGTTAATAAACGTGTTTAAATTCAATTGAATTCTAATGATGTAAATATTGTGTTAATATATACAGAAAATTATAATGAAATAGAATTTGTAGCTTTCAAATTATAATTATAAAAACATCAAAAAATGTTATTAAATTGAACTAAGCTTAATTTTTCTTTCACCTAGAAAGTAACCAGTGACTAATGCATTCCATAAAAGTACACTCTGCCTTGAGAAATTTAGAGTTTTACTAAATGTCTGCCATACATAAAAAATATTTATTGAGGCCAGGCGCGGAGGCTTACGTCTGTAATCACAGCACTTTGGGAGGCTGAAGCGGGCAGATCACAAGGTCAGGAGATCAAGATCATCCTGGCTAACACAGTGAAACTTCGTCTCTACTAAAAATACAAAAACAAAATTAGCCTGGTGTGGTGGCAAGCGCCTGTAGTCTCAGCTACTCTGGAGGCTGAGGCGGGAGAATGGCATGAACCCAGGAGGTGGAGGTTGCAGTGAGCTGAGATCATGCCACTGCACTCCAGCCTGGGTGACAGAGAAAGACTCTGTCTCAAACAAAAAAAAAGAAAAGATTTTTTTTTCTCCACATTCCTGAAAATATTAGGTATAATTAAACATCAATTTTTAGCCGTCTCCCAGAAAAGAGACAAAAAATTATGCAGTATTTCATGGCTTTTGTTTTTCATTATTTGTAATTGATTTCTTTATTCAACTAAAAAAGGATTAAGCACTTACTGTGTAGTAGGCCAAATACTACATGTTGGAGACAAATCAGGATCCAAAATATGCAAACCTCTTATGTCAGTTATTTGGCTTGGAGATGTGCTATTTTAAAATTGTTTCTTCTTTTATGTATAGATTTATTTTTAAAATAATATAGTTATGGTTTATAAATGATTAAAAAATAGTTTCTAAACTTTATTTCTTTGTAAAGTGTTTACATTCACTTAAATATTTAAAATGCCTAGAAAAACCCTTGGTAGAAATATTTCAGCATGTTAAATATATCATTATGTTAAAAATTATATATCTATTGCTACTTTATCAAAACTTTTTATCTTAATTTGGGTTTGTGTTTTATCAAAATGCCTTTTAACATGTAAGCATTTGGGCAAATCTTAATGTATAAGGTATGATTATTAAACTATACTTTTATTTTCTTCTGTAAACCCCTCTCAAGACTGCTATGTTGGCCAATACATTCACCAATTAATTTTTTTTTGTTTTTGTTTTTGTTTTTGTTTTTTTTGAAATAGAATCTCTCTCTGTTGCCTGGCTGAAGTGCAGTGGTGCGATCTCGGCTCACTGCAACCTCTGCATCCCGGGTTCAAGCGATTCTCCTGTCTCAGCCTCCAGACTAGCTGGGACTACAGGCACACACCACCACTCCCAGCTAATTTTTGTATTTTTTTTAGTAGAGATGGGGTTTCACCATGTTGGCCAGGATGGTCTTGATCTCTTGACCTCGTGACCTGCCTGCCTTGGCTTCCCTAAGTGCTGGGATTACAGGCGTGAGCCACCACGCCAAGCCTCCCAATTAAATATTTATTACAGGCCTATTTTGTTTTTATTATTGTTTCTGATGCTATTGTTTTATTATGCGTTAACCTCTAATTTTAGGAACTTTTATTAAAGAATAAATTTTTTTTCAAAATGTTTCAATTTCAATAATGAATTAGCCATTGCTGTAAAACAAAATCTCCTAAATATCAGTAACTTAAAACAATTTCTAACAATTACATATAAGTCAAAAGATCACATGCACAGCTCTTGAAAATTTCTACTCAGTTCTCTTAGAAGCTGGCAATTAACTGTGGGTCATGTAAATGGTCCTGTTGATTTTGTCTGGACTCTCTTAAATTTTGTGTTGGTAAGCTGGCTGATCTAGAATAATCCCAGTCGAGACTGCTGGATTCTTCACATAGTGCCAGACAGAATACTTTCCAGTTTATCTGTGTATTTGTATGAACAAAACAGGTACTGTTTTTCTTTCTTTGGGCACTGAGTTTCAGAAGTTTTGCTATGCAGCAACCACTGCATCAGAAATTGTTCTAGTGTGGGATGCTGCCATAACAAAAAATCTAAAATATTTGGCATTCACTTCATAACTTTTAGTGGACAGAAGTTGAAAAATGCAACAAAGTCTGTCAGTAGTGAAGGCTGTAAAATGGCAAGGGAAATGTTATTGGAGGATGATAAAATGGTAACCTCTGGCATGAAGTAGCAAAGCAACTGGCACAACTACAACCAGAAAAGTTGAAACATGGAAGTTATATGAAATGAACATTTGAGTTTGACTATGGGAATGCCCATGTAAAATATTTAAAATGTCAGCTAATTGCTCCTAGCTGTGTCTGATAATTGCAAGAAAGAGATGAGCCTGAAGATGATGGCCAGTTTGTACTTACAATGTAAAAGAAATAGAAAGAGGTCAGGTCTTATTAGGTTAGAAAATATCTTCTCATTTGCAGCTTCTCAATCCCCCCTCAAGGGCAGAAAATATTTCTTAACATTTAATTTGAAAATCACTTAACATAGTGCCTTGTGTGTATAGTAATAGAATCTCAGTTAGTAATTTTTAAAGAAATTAATGTAATGAGTCCAGACTTCAGTTTTTTAACTCCAAAAGGTGAAAATGGAAGCAAGACGGGATGAGAATTTTTTGAAGTCTCTTCAAATATGCGAGACATAATTCTAGCTCCTGAATGCAAAGATGTCTTGTATTTTCATTTTGGCTTTGTCTCTTCTGGAGCTTCATTCATTCACTCATTCATGCACTTTTTCAATAGACATTTATTAGGACTTTCTAGTATAAAGTGGTCAGGATAGAAAAACATGTAAAATTCAACAGCTTGGTATTATGCCTAGTGTATTCTAAAAGAGAGAGAGACAATCATGCTGTAAGAGCTCAGACAGAAAATTGAATGTCTAGCTGTGCTTCTGAGTGTCAGAGCAGAGCTAAATCATACATTCGGTGCAATCACTGAATACCCCAAAGAGGACTATGTCAAGCTAGAATACTGTGTGAGTTTTTATCTTAAACTTTTATTCAACTTTGCCTTAGAATCCATACATAAATATACAAGTTGACTTTGCTATAAATATAATTTTTAAAATTAAAAAAAATAATTGTGACCTTTTTTAAGGCATAGCAGTGTGGAAGAACATGCAGAAAAAATTTTACTTTAGGAATAAATAAATATACAGGAAGTAATATCTGTGTTCAATTTTGTAGCATGTAGTAACATGCAGAAAGTAGAGCATAAATATATGTTAGTTACTGTAAGTACCATTGTATATGTTAGAAAGCTGAAGGAGAGAGAAGATAAGCATATAGTAGAAGAAAACAGAATAAAAGGTAGAGTCTGGATTTAAACTGGCAGTAAGATTCAGGAATCTTCTCATAAGATATAAAGCTAAACTATTTTTTATTGATCAACATAGTGTATTCATCTTGTATGCAATAAAAACCTATTCAAGATTTTGAACTGGGATAGAATACAATTATATTTGCATTTAGAGCAGCTGAAAGATAAGAAAATCAATGAGAATAATTATGCAAAGTTAAAGCAAACATGAGTATTTGTATTATCAAAGACAGATTTCACACAGTTTTTTTCCTTTTTTTTTTTTTTTTTTTCTTTTTTAGAGCGGTGACAATTTGGGCAGTAAACAAAGATTTCTAGTCATAGGCTTCTATAAGACAGGTAAAGAGTAGCACCACTCCCCAAATAGTGAAGCACAAGAGGACAAAGAGTTATGAAGAAAAGAAGGGCTCAGTTTTGGAGACATTGCATTTGAATACTGAGAGTATCAGACCATGATTGAAGGAAAGACAAAAATACAGAGACATCAGCTTGGCATGCGACCACTTTGCCTCTAGTAGCATTTCATGCTTTGTAAGAGGTACAATGAGAGGCCAACTGAAACCACATATGTCTACACTTTAAAATGTAGGGTGAGCCAGAAGTAAAAGATACGTCCTTTCAAAATCTCAAGCCATGTGTTTAGATTAAAATGATGATCTATTGTTAGTGACACAAAGTAAATGACAGAATAAAATAATTCTCTTAGGAGAGATTTTAAAAACTCTATACATCAAACATTGCTTTTCTAAAAATAAATTTAAACCATAATGTCTAGCATCCAGCCAAAATAATGAGGACCTTTAGTCTACAAGTCAACATAAATAGGAAACAAAAGACAGGATAAACAATAGAAGAATTCAACAGGAAAATTTTTGCGTTTATCAGACACATACTATAAAACAATCATGCTTTTATTTAGAGTGAGATAGAAGTCAAACTGGAAAATTTTGGCAGAAACCTGGAAACTATGAAAATTGACAAAGACTTAGAAAAAAAATAGAAAATATACATCATTGGGAAATTACCTAAAATTTAAGGAAAATAAAAAGAACCATCTTCATAAATGTGTGTGTCATCTTTGTGCAGCAGGTCAGTTAATCTTCCCTGTACATTGCAAATGTTACTGTGTGTGCTGTCAAAGCAAGCACAAAAGAATATTCTTAACATTAATAGAGAGAAAAAAAAAACATTAACATTGTAGGAACACGTCACTGAAAGCTGATTTTTCAACAGCAACAATGGAAACTGAGGAAGATTTAAATATCTTCCATTTGTTGATGTAACATAATAGCCAATTAAAAATTCTATGCTCACTAAATTTAATTAAGACTAACATGAAATAAAGGCATTTTTCTGACTTGTGAAATAGAGTTGTGTCGTTACACTTACACAGTGCTGGAATTTTCTTTGAGGAAAGTGTTTAATAAAAATGTTAATTTATGTTACATATAAGATAATTTTTAGATTATTTTTTCTTGTACCTATTTTGGTAAATTTTAACTTTCAACTAATTTGTAAATTTCATCTGAAATTTCAAATGTATTGGCAAAAATTATTCATAATATCCATCAATGTTCTTTCATTAACTGTAAAACCTATATGGATATCTCCTATTTTGTTCAAGATATTGATAATTTGTTTTCTCTCTTTTGTTTCTAGATCCGTCTTGGGAGGTTTTGTAATATCATTCTACAGCTGCAAAATTTTACTTTACTGATATTCTCTACAGAATATTTGTTTTCTATCTCAATGCTTTCTCATTTAAATTTTTTTCCTGCTGTTTTTCTTTAAACTTGAACTTCTCATCTTATTTCTGACTTTTAAGCTGACATTATTGATATTCAAGCTTCACTTACTTCTAACATAGGCACTTAAAGCCACAAATTTCTGTCACTTCTTTACTTAAAATAAAGATATTATTAAGTGCATACAAAATTTGATTATATCTTCTTGTTGAAATGACCGTTTTATAATTATGAAATAGTTCTCTTTAATGTTTGTCACATTTACTTTTCTGAAGGACCATTTGATCTTTTTTGTAATAAAGACATGTCAGTTGGTTTGTATATGTTTGCTTCCAACCTACAGCATTGCATTATTTAACAGGTATTCTTCAAGCAGTAAGTAGTTGCATTTACTTTTAATTCAATCTCATAATCTGTGTTTTGGTTGAAGTAGTACTGAATCCATTTACATTTAATTCAGTTATTTACATATTTTGGTTTAGGTCTGCTATTTTATCACTTGTTTTCTCTATGTTCTGTTTTCTTCCTCTGTGGTTGATGCTGTTGTTTTTAGGTGTTGTTTTGTTGTTTTCTCCTTTCCTATCATTTTTTTCTCCTTCTGCATTAATCAAGTTTTGGTTATTCAACTTTCTCCTTTACTAATATTTATCATAATTGTTAGTATCACCATATTTAGCAAATACCTTGTAAATTACCAAATATATGTATATCTAATTTATCTTAAATGTATTCTCTTATTATATTAAAAAATACAACAATTTCCATTTATTTCTCAGTGTTGCTTTTTTTGTCATTTTACTTTTAAATGTATTATAAACTCTACAAGATATTTCTATTGTTTTGTTTATTTGTTTTTTTGAGATGGAGTCTTGGCTCTAGCTCTGTCACTCAGGCTGAAGAGCAGTGGCACCATCTGGGCCCACTGCAACCTCTGTCTCCTGGGTTCAAACTATTTTCCTGCCTTGGTCTCCTGAGTAGCTGGGATTACAGGCATGAACCACCTCACCCAGTTAATTTTTGTATTTTTAGTAGAGACGGGGTTTCATCATGTTGGCCGTGCTGCTCTTGAACACCTGACGTTAAGTGATCCACCTGCCTTGGCCTCCCAAAGTGCTGGGATTAAAGGTGTGAGCCATCACACCCAGCCTTGCTGTTGTTTAAAATGTAAACAGCTAATGTATTTTGATATTTACTCAATTATTTTATCCATTCCAGAGTGGCGTATTTCTTTTTACCTCTCCATTCTTATATTAAATCATTATTTTTTAACTTGAAAACATGTTTACTATTTCTTGTAAAGGAAGAAAACTGTTTAATAATTTCCTCAGCTTTGTTAGAAAATATTCTTACTTTAATTTTTGAAGATAATTCAAAATAATTCTCCCAGTTATAATTGTGAAGGCATCTTTCTATTTTTTTGTGTCTTTCATAGTTTCTGTTAAAAGTTAGTGATTCTTACTGTTTTCTCTAGTTGCTTTTAGAGATTTTCTCATTGTCTTTGATGTTTGTTAGTATTATAACAGTCATTTTGTTTGTAATTGTGATTGATATGGTTTGGCTCTGTGTCCCCACCTAAATCTCATCTGGAATTGTAATCCCCACGTGTAGAGGGAGGGAAGTGATTGGATTACGGAGGCAGTTTCCCTTATGCTGTTCTTCTAATAGTGAGTGAATTCTCATGAGGTCTGATGGTTTTAGAAATGGTAGTTTTCCCTGTGCTCTCACAGGTTCTCTTTCTTGCCTGCACCTTTTCAGATATGCCTGCTTCCCCTTCCCCCATTATTGTAAGTTTCCAGAGGACCCCCAGCCCTGTGGAATTGTGAATCAATTAATCCTCTTTCCTTTATAAATTACCCAGTCTTGGGAAGATCTTTGTAACACTGTGATAACAAACTAATACAGTGATTTTATTTGTTTTTGAAATATGCTGAACTTCTTGAATCTGTTGATTTATAAAAATCAAATATAGAACTCTCTTGACTATTATTTCTCAAAATAATGCTCTGTCTCATTATCTTTGCTTCTCCTCTGGGAATCCAATTACAAGGAGATTTGATTTACTTCTTTTCTTTCTTTTTTACTGTTTCATATTTTTCAATTTTTATTTTTGTATTTCTGATTCTTTTTTATTTATTTTGTATATTTTTGCAATCCACCACTTTCTTTTAACATTTCTTTTACTATTTCAATTTGCTATTTTTATTTTCTTTACCGAGTTTGTTTTTATATCCAGCAATAATGTATTAACTTTTGTTTTTAAAATATATATTGTACTTTTTTATATATTCCATCTTATCATTTATTTTGTACATCTTTCCTTTCTTTTAAACATTATTGGCTAACTGTAATGTCTGGATCACCTCTGGGTTTCTTTATGTTTATTATTTTATATTTTCATTATCAATCACTTTATTCTGATTTTCTGTATATGTTATAACTTATTAATCTACATTGCTGAAGATATATTTTAGAGGCCTTTCTATAACTAATTTTGTCTTATTTTTTCCTGGCAGATAGTTAAATTTCTGGCAATTCTCATTAATTCTACCAATGCCTTGGTATAGTTATTTTTTTAAGGAAATATGAAAGGGTTTTTTATGTGATTGGTTTGTGGTTTATTTGCTTTTTTAACCCCCAATAGAAAATAGCCTTTACTTCTAGGGTATAACTGTAATGCACCCTCAAATGAGTGTCTGGGGTGCTTGAGGAAACTCTGCTCTGGCTAAGACCAAACCTCTGCTATATTCTACTCTCTGTGCAATCGCTCAAATCTTCTCAGGTGCATTCCGACCAGCAGCTGCTCTCTACCAGTCTCTTCAGGTGTCACTATGTGCACATGTAGTTCAAAAGACCAAAAAAAAAAAAAAAAAAAATTCTCAAAATAAAAGGAAAATTCTCTTAGTTTTCTGGATTTCGTTCTCCTTGGCTTCCTGCATCTGGTACCTGAATCCCAATCTGAAGCCACCTCAACTGTCTGAAATTTGATGTTTGCCTTCTTTGCGTGGGAAGATTATTTATATTTGCTCCTATCTCCCTACATTTAAGTCAGGAAATATTCCTTAGAGAAGCTGAGACAAATATTTGACCCAGATTGCCTCGATTATTTCAAGGACACAACCTGGCATTTCTTACTCCCCAAAACTAACAAAAAGATGTTTTCTTTTTCTTTTTTTTTTTTTTTTTTTTTTTGAGATGGAGTCTCTGTCACCAGGCTGGAGTGCAGTGGCACGATCTTAGCTCACTGCAATCTCTGCCTCCCGGGTTCAAGCAATTCCCCTGCCTCAGCCTCCTGAGTAGCGGGGACTATAGGGATGCAACACCACGCCTAGCTAATTTTTTGTATTTTAGTAGAGGCGGTGTTTCACCATGTTGGCCAGATAGTCTCGAACATCTGACCTTGTGATCCGCCCGCCTCCGTCTCCCGAAGTGCTAGGATTACAGGCATAAGTCACCGCGTCCAGCCAGAATTTTCCTTTTACTACATACTCAATTTAAGTATCATGTTTGTGTGAAGCATAAAGATAAGTTTAAAATAGCTAGTCTAACATGAGTAGAACAAAAATCTCTGAGGCTTTCTTTGGATTAATCAATCTCTAGTTTGGAAGTAACACAAGTACTTTTAATGCCCTCACAAATACATGGCTATATTGTTTTAAATATTCTTATTAATGTCTTTTTCTTAATTTTTCTTTCTCATTTTGTTTCCAGTAGATTTCTAGCACTTTTAACCTTAATAAAATAGATCAGTTCAACACAAGTAAGTGTTTCAGACTCTCAAAAAACAGGCTCCTGTACATTCTAGGCAGCGTCTGAAAAACTAAATGTTTACTTTTCCTCTACAACCTCCCCTTTCTTCCACATCTAGACTTAAATTTCTACATGTAAGAATATTTTTTAAAAAGCAATTAACTTACTTTTTGAACCCTAATGGAACTTGGTCCTTAGCTATGCATTCATTGTCAATATAGTGTCAGAGGTTGGGTCTCTCATGACACTTTCATTTATTTCATTTATTTTTCACAAGAATCAAAACTTACTTGGTATTTTTATGTTCCTGCTTTGTTTGAATCCAAATAGGTTTATATATGTTTTTCGATTTAGACTTTACAATAGTTACCATAAAATTTAGTTATTTAAAAAAAAGAAATATGCCGGGCACAGTGGCTCATGCCTGTAATCCCAGCACTTTGGGAGATAGAAGCAGGTGGATCACGAAGTCAGGATTTTTAGCCCAGCTTGACCACAAGGGTGAAATCCTGTCTCTACTAAAAATACAATAATTAGCCGGGTGTGGTGGTGTGCGCCTGTAATCCCAGCTACTCAAGGGGCTGAGGCAGAATTGCTTGAACCTTGGAGGTGGAGGTTTCAGTGAGTCCAGATCGCGCCACTGCACTCCAGCCTGGGCGACAGAGCAAGACACCATCTAATATATATTTATATAAAATACCTTTTCCTATTTAAAAAAAAAGTTATTATTTTTGTCTTCAAAAAATAAGACTTTATTAGACATCATACATTATAAGACTTGTCCTATAAAAAAAACTTCTACACAGTTTAAAACTTTTTATGTATGTATTACCAACTAAACTCTATAATTTTTACATTTTTTAATTAAGTACTTTTTTTTAAAGACCAATTTTCTTTTTTTATTTTATTTTATTTTATTTTTATTTTTATTATTATACTTTAAGTTCTAGGGTACATGTGGATAACGTGCAGGTTTGTTACATATGTATACTTGTGCCATGTTGCTGTGCTGCACCCATCAGCTCGTCAGCACCCATCAACTCGTCATTTACATCAGGTATAACTCCCAAAGCAATCCCTCCCCCCTCCCCCCTCCCCATGATAGGCCCCAGTGTATGATGTTCCCCTTCCTGAGTCCAAGTGATCTCATTGTTCAGTTCCCACCTATGAGTGAGAACATGCGGTATTTGCTTTTCTGTTCTTGAAATAGTTTGCTGAGAATGATGGTTTCCAGCTGCATCCATGTCCCTACAAAGGACACGAACTCATCCTTTTTTATGGCTGCATAGTATTCCATGGTGTATATGTGCCACATTTTCTTAATCCAGTCTGTCACTGATGTACATTTGGGTTGATTCCAAGTCTTTGCTATTGTGAATAGTGCTGCAATAAACATACGTGTGCATGTGTCTTTATAGCAGCATGATTTATAATCCTTTGGGTATATACTCAGTAATGGGATGTCTGGGTCATATGGTACTTCTAGTTCTAGATCCTTGAGGAATCGCCATAATGTTTTCCACAATGGTTGAACTAGTTTACAATCCCACCAACAGTGTAAAAGTGTTCCTATTTCTCCACATCCTCTCCAGCACCTGTTGTTTTCTGACTTTTTAATGATTGCCATTCTAACTGGTGTGAGATGGTATCTCATTGTGGTTTTGATTTGCATTTCTCTAATGGCGAGTGATGATGAGCATTTTTTCATGTGTCTGTTGGCTGTATGAATGTCTTCTTTTGAGAAATGTCTGTTCATCTCCTTTGCCCACTTTTTGATGGGGTTGTTTGTTTTTTTCTTGTAAATTTGTTTGAGTTCTTTGTAGGTTCTGGATATTAGCTCTTTGTCTGATGAGTAGATTGCAAAAATTTTCTCCCATTCTGTAGGTTGCCTGTTCATTTTGATGGTAGTTTCTTTTGCTGTGCAGAAGCTCTTTAGTTTAATTAGATCCCATTTGTCAATTTTGGCTTTTGTTGTCTTTGCTTTTGGTGTTTTAGACATGAAGTCCTTGCCCATGCCTATGTCCTGAATGGTATTACCTAGGTTTTCTTCTAGGGTTTTTATGGTATTAAGTCTAACATTTAAGTCTCTAATCCATCTTGAATTAATTTTCGTATAAGGAGTAAGGAAAGGATCCAGTTTCAGCTTTCTACTGATGGCTAACCAATTTTCCCAGCACCATTTACTAAATAGGGAATCCTTTCCCCATTTCTTGTTTTTCTCAGGTTTGTCAAAGATCAGATGGCTGTAGATGTGTGATATTACTTCTGAGGACTCTGTTCTGTTCCATTGGTCTATATCTCTGTTTTGGTATCAGTACCATGCTGTTTTGGTTACTGTAGCCTTGTAGTATAGTTTGAAGTCAGGTAGCGTGATGCCTCTAACTTTGTTCTTTTGACTTAGGATTGTCTTGGCAATGCGGGCTCTTTTTTGGTTCCATATGAACTTTAAAGCAGTTTTTTCCAATTCTGTGAAGAAACTCATTGGTAACTTGGTGGGGATGGCATTGAATCTGTAAATTACCTTGGGCAGTATGGCCATTTTCACGATGTTGATTCTTCCTATCCATGAGCATGGAATGTTCTTCCATTTGTTTGTGTCCTCTTTTATTTCACTGAGCAGTGGTTTGTAGTTCTCCTTGAAGAGGTCCTTCACATCCCTTGTAAGTTGGATTCCTAGGTATTTCATTCTCTTTGAAGCAATTGTGAATGGAAGTTCATTCATGATTTGGCTCTCTATTTGTCTGTTACTGGTATATAAGAATGCTTGTGATTTTTGCACATTTATTTTGTATCCTGAGACTTTGCTGAAGTTTCTTAACAGCTTAAGGAGATTTGGGGCTGAGACAATGGGGTTTGCTAAATATACAATCATGTCATCTGCAAACAGGGACAATTTGACTACTTCTTTTCATAAGTGAATACCCTTTATTTCTTTCTCTTGCCTGATTGCCCTAGCCAGAACTTCCAACACTATGTTGAATAGGAGTGGTGAGAGAGGGCATCCCTGTCTTGTGTCAGTTTTCAAACGGAATTTTTCCAGTTTTTGCCCATTCAGTATGATATTGACTGTGGGTTTGTCATAAATAGCTCTTATTATTTTGAGATACGTCCCATCAATACCGAGTACTTTTTTTAAATTTTGCTAGATCATTGAACTTTGATACTTTGTCTTTTTAAATAAAACTTAGACTTGGCATAACAAACATTTTGCAATAATACTGTTCTTTATTTGCTTTTTGGTTTTCAATTTACAGCAATTTATTGTTAATATTTAGAGAATAAGTAGTAAAATAACTTATTAAAAATGTTCTTCCTATAAAATATTACTGTACACTTCCAATAAATTTTTATGTGCAATGGTCTCACTCCCAGAGAGAAGATTTTCTAGTCCAATATCCAGGTCTACGAAGGTTTTACGTATGCTCTACTTACTGCCTAATTCTCTGGAACTAATAAACAATGAAGCATACAATATATTCTAAATTTCAAACTGCATTATCATCATATTTTTTTTACTTAAACCCTAATAATAAGTTTCACTTTTGGCACCTGAAATTATTACAATGGGCTTCCATCATGCCAATCTCAACCTCTCAATATTTCTGGCATTTACAGTATTTTTCTGAGATATTTAAGAAGAATCATCTGAATAGTATTTTGTTTATCAGAGCCTCAATTAATATATACATAAATTTTTGGTTAATACAGGCCCCTAATCTCTAAATACAAGTACTAAAATATGCTGGGTCCTTTTTTTTTTTTTGGCTCAACTTTTATAGTTCAGATAGCCCAGGATTGGAAAGACCTGTTGATGTTTATTACTGTTTTATTCTCTTAGTTCTTGCTTGCTCGTTTTTTTTTTCCCCCCAAACTGAACTTATGTTCTAAAATTCTGAAATGAATTTTTTTCATGCTAGTATGAAGAGGGTTTAATTTGAACTTTTTTTTTGCATCTGATCAGGATATGTAAAAATACACTTAGAATTTGTACATATTATCTCCAGCTAAAAATAAAAATAAATATTAATAGTTTTAGTATTATTGTGTTAAATTTTCTGAAAGTATATATATCATCAATGTCTTCTATAAATCCATGATATTTTTATTTCCTCTTGTTTTTATTTCTATCAGCCACAATATATATTAATAAATTAGGCTGTATCTCTAACCTATTATCATATTCTGTTTTCCTTTTCTCCAAATAAATCATTAGTAAGTATATATTTTCTTACTATTAAAAAGGTTGGCCAGGCTCAGTGGCTCATGCCTATAATCCCAGCACTTTGGGAGGCCGAGGAGGACAGATCATGAGGTCAGGATTTCGAGTCGAGACCAGCCTGACCAACATGGTGAAACACCGTCTCTACTAAAAATACAAAAATTAGCCGAGCATGGTGGCACCTGCCTGTAATCCCAGCTACTCAGGAGGCTGAGGCAGGAGAATCACTTGAACCCAGGAGGTAGTGGTTGCAGTGAGGCGAGGTTGTGCCACTGCACTCCAGTCTGGGTGACAGAACAAGACTTCGTCTCAAAAAAATAAACAAAAAAGTAAATAGTTTATCAGTTGTCCATTTTTACAATATTTCCCACTCTATATGTTACTAGTATAAGACATGTTTACAAGGATTTTAGAGAATCTTTTTATTTTAATTGTCAATTTGAGCTGTTATTTATTGGCTTTTTTTTCAAGTGGTTATGGATTTTGTATTTGCCCATGTTTAATGAGCCTTACAACACTGGTATCAGAGAACATGAGTTATTTAATTTTTCTTTTTATTTTTTACATTGACACCTAAAACATGTTTTTCTCATTTATAACATTGAGTTATCAATATATATTCTTTACATTTACTTTATTAATTTTATTACTGATAACTTTACAACTTCCTATTTATACATATTTTATAATATATATACAAAACCTTTTCAGTTTTCCCAAAGTAAATATATATTGAATGTATATTAACTATTATACCATTTTCTATTATTAAATAAATATTTTGGAAACAACGGAATAGTAAACACATTTTCATTCTAAATTATGTATCTCAGTGTTACAAATAAACTAAATCAGGGCATTCTTAGATAGACATAAGGAACAGTACAGTGTTTACTACTATAGCAAACAAGGAGATATTTAAAAACAACAAAAATATTTTAATTATAATATCAAAATATTTACTTTGGGAAAACTGAAAAGGTTTTGTATATATATTGTATATATACAGGAGGCTGTGAGCCCACTCACCTGCCCAGTACTCGACTACTACAACTGGTATTTGAGAATGCCTTGGCCCTAAGGCTATTTATAATCAAGAAAACCACACTGAATATTTGCCGCTGAAGCACCCCAGGAGCGAAGCCAAATGACCTCCATCAACATACGTCCTAGTCACAGCCTGAAAAAAAAAGTCCTGCCCCAATGAAAGTAAATTGAAAAGTAAGAAGTGACTGTTTCCTCAGGTGTGAAGAAATCAGTGTAATAATACTAGAACTATGAAAAAGCAAAATGTTATGACATCTTCAAAGGGAACACAATAATTCTCTAGCAATGGATCCTAAAAAAATGAATTTTTGAAATGATATGAGACATTGTCTCTATATTCTACATTTATTTTTGTTTCAATTCTACTAGGTGAACCAGAGATATTATCAGTTCATACACATTATATTCTAGGGTGAAGCTGCTGAACCAAAGATACAGTGTGAGTGTAAATTGCTAAGTTTGCTTAAACATAGGGTTTTGCCACAAACGTTTAGTTGAGTTTCTTTTTTTCCCCTCTTGTCCCTACCCAAACTTTTAAAGCAAGGAACTAGACAGTAAGAAAATACACACACACATACACACACACACACACTGCCAAACAAAAAATCTTTGTACTCTCTCTGTGGTAGTTGTAAACATATGTTTGGCCTTTTGGTGGCATTTATTTTTAAGCTTCATCTTTCTTATCTAGGATCATGGTCTCATCTCATGAATTTCTGTAAGCATGAAGCCTTAGGTTTTCTATTATTGGTACAGGAATAGGCATGTTTACTCACACTTAACACTATGTTTTTAAATAATTTTTAAATTGAACTTCAATATGCTCCTTATTTTTTAATTCAGTCGTGGGCGCTTCACCCTTGTGAATGGGAAGGTTCTTATGAAAGAGGCTTCACTCTGCACTCAGCTTTCTTGTCCTTCTATCTCTGCTTTGTGGGGACACAGTACCCTTTCCCTACAAAGAACGCACCAACCAAGCATCTTGGGATCAGACAGCAGCCCTGACCAGACAACCAAACATGCCAGTGCCTTGACTTTGATCTTTGCAGCCTCCAGAACTGTAAGAAAACTAATTTCTGCTTTTTATAAATGATCCGGTCTCAGATATTTTGTTATAACAGCACAAACTGGACACCTTTGTAATCTCTCTGTATCCATAGAGACTGTATGGTCTGCTTTCTCTGAATGGCTGCATCCTATGCTAATGTTCTCCATTGAGGCTTTCTTGTGGAAGAAAAATTAAGGACTAGCCTTGTTCACATAGGAGTAATAATTAAATAATATTATTAGAGGGTAGATACTGAGACACAGGCTGGTACTTTCACTAGATTAGCCATTCTTGTGTGGATTTCCATGCAATGGAGGTTTAGCCCCATTGCTTTCTTTTTTGGGGGGAGGAAATCAGGACCAAAAGTTGTAAAACTTTTACAAAAGAGGCCTCAGTGAAGAGCACCAGCATAATGAGTAAATCCTTTTTTTTTTTTTTTCCCAGAATAGGGACAAAAGCAGAAATCTGGTTATCTTTAGAAACAAGTTACAATATATGTTAATCAAATATTTTTGTGGATTTTTTATTCCTTTGTTTGTAAAATGAGCCAAAAATGACTTTAAAAGTACCTTTTTCCTTTCAGTTTCTCTGAATCATAGCAACTTGAGTTTTTGTGGTAGATTAGTTTTGTGCGGTCATCCTATGTAGGTAATTTAATATCAAACCTATTTAGTAACAGTATAATTTTCAGACCAATAACTACAGTGTTATTTCTGTAGGCTTAATATGCAAAATGGTTGTGTTTTGAATTATGACCTAGAAAAATTAAGCTACAATCTAATGATTTTCACTGACATTTAATTCCACAATAACTGATTACAGTATTATTTTTTCATTGTATATTTGAGCCCAATATAACTTTATAGTGTTATAAATAATTTAGCTCTATTTCTTAGTGTTTACTTTGGTATATCAATATTCTGTAGTATTCATGCATTGCACTTATATTTTTTATGTTAACATATCTCATTCTACATTTTAATCACCTTCTTATATATTCTTTAAAATTCAAGTAGCATATTAATTTAACTTTATTGGCATAATTTATCTACATTATCTTCTCTTTAATTTGTAGAGGTGGAAAGAAACATTTAATGTATTCATGTTACAAATTGATGTCCAACAAATCTATGCTATAGAAACAATAAATAATGAACTAATTTCTAAAAATTATGGCAGTAATTTAATTTCATCTTAAAGTGAAATTTTAAAAATAATATTCTTGATGTTTTAATAATTTGTCACTGATTTTTACTGAACTCTTGTCTAATTTCAATTACACATGTAAAGTTTACACATTTAATGAACAACAATTTTATCCGATTTTGAAAAAAATCTGTCATAAAATTTCTAGGTAATTTCCATGAAAACATATTTACCTAAATTTTGCATTAAGAATACAATTTATAAGGTTAAAAACTAAAATGACTACTCTTAAATTAATGCAGCAATTATTAGATGGTCCAACAACATCCTGATAACATATGTGACAAATTTTATCTTCAACTGCTGTTGCTTAAAGCAAATACTTCTTTTAAATATTTTGATATTATAATTAAAATATTTTTGTTGTTTTTAAATATCTCCTTGTTTGCTATAGTAGTAAACACTGTACTGTTCCTTATGTCTATCTAAGAATGCCCTGATTTAGTTTATTTGTAACACTGAGATACATAATTTAGAATGAAAATGTGTTTACTATTCCGTTGTTTCCAAAATATTTATTTAATAATAGAAAATGGTATAATAGTTAATATACATTCAATATATATTTACTTTGGGAAAACTGAAAAGGTTTTGTATATATATTATAAAATATGTATAAATAGGAAGTTGTAAAGTTATCAGTAATAAAATTAATAAAGTAAATGTAAAGAATATATATTGATAACTCAATGTTATAAATGAGAAAAACATGTTTTAGGTGTCAATGTAAAAAATAAAAAGAAAAATTAAATAACTCATGTTCTCTGATACCAGTGTTGTAAGGCTCATTAAACATGGGCAAATACAAAATCCATAACCACTTGAAAAAAAAGCCAATAAATAACAGCTCAAATTGACAATTAAAATAAAAAGATTCTCTAAAATCCTTGTAAACATGTCTTATACTAGTAACATATAGAGTGGGAAATATTGTAAAAATGGACAACTGATAAACTATTTACTTTTTTGTTTATTTTTTTGAGACGAAGTCTTGTTCTGTCACCCAGACTGGAGTGCAGTGGCACAACCTCGCCTCACTGCAACCACTTCCTCCTGTTTTCCTTTTCTCCAAATAAATCATTAGTAAGTATATATTTTCTTACTATTAAAAAGGTTGGCCAGGCTCAGTGGCTCATGCCTATAATCCCAGCACTTTGGGAGGCCGAGGAGGACAGATCATGAGGTCAGGATTTCGAGTCGAGACCAGCCTGACCAACATGGTGAAACACCGTCTCTACTAAAAATACAAAAATTAGCCGAGCATGGTGGCACCTGCCTGTAATCCCAGCTACTCAGGAGGCTGAGGCAGGAGAATCACTTGAACCCAGGAGGTATGTCAATTGATCTTTTTGATGTATGGAAGCTTCTCAGTTTGATGCAATCTTCTTTATTTATTTGTTTTTTTATTTGGTTGCCTTTGCTTTTCGGGACATAGTGAAAGAAAAAAGTCATTACTTGGTCTAGTGTTGTAAAGCTTTTTTCCCTATGTTTTCATCTAGCAGTTTTACTGTTTCAGGTTCTACATTTAAGTTTTTATTCCTGTTTGACTTAATTTTTGTGTATAGAGTAAGATAAGGGTATACTTTTAATCCTCTGCATGTAGACATTCAGTTTTTCCAACACCATTTATTGAAGAGACTATGTTTTTCCTACTGTGTGCTCTTGCCTTTGTTTGAGGAAAATTAGTTGGCCTTAAATGCATGGATTTATTTCTAGGTTGTCTATCCTGTTCCGTTGGCTGATATGTCGGTTTTTATGCCAGTATCATGCTATTTTGATTACTATAGTTTTGTAACATATTTTAAAATCATTTATTGTAATGCCTCTAGCTTTGCTTTATAAAGAGTTAAAATTATCACAGGATTTAGTTATTGAAGATCAAAGAACTGTGATGAAATTGACAATGGCATATAGTTATACTGTGGTATAAATGTATCTAACTTAAGGCATGAAGAAACAAAGCATAGTGCATGTCTTCTTGGAAATAAGGTCCTGTAGTGGGAGGAAAGAAAATGAAAACAACATCCAAGGTAAGATTGAACTACTCATGGTCAGTATCTTATTCAAAATTCGCCAATTAGGTAAATGTTTATATATCAACTATTACATCATGAGTGAGGACAAAGTAGAAGCCAGGATTCTCAGGCAGTGGAGATTCTGTCAAAAAGTAAGGTAACGTCAGGAGTAGAAAAGAGGTAATCACTTTCATCAACATTTACTTATGAAAGATCATGAATCAAGAGTCATTTATGAGATTTATGTACATGTGAACACATCTGCATTATTGAAGAATAGCACATTTTAAAATATAGTAATATCAAATGTTTGAATACTCAATTGAATGCATTCTTTTTGTTGATTTTACATATATATTCTATATTTTGGATCAATATTTTCTGTCATTTTAGGTATAGTTATAGAAAGCTACACTCTTTGGAAATATAGAGCAATCAATATTCTATGCTAACAAAACAGTTATGAAAAAGCTTAAGGACGTTTTGAAATGATAATAAACTAAAAAGTAATGCTACAAGAAAATAAAAGCATCGCGTATTGGGCAAAATCACTGACTTTCACTAGTTTATTTCAGGTTCTTTTATCTACTACAATTCAGGGTAGTATAATTTTAATGCTTAACAAATCATCTATATTAATATCAAGAAAATAAAGTTAAGCAACCATGTTAAATTTTGTCTGCATTTTTTTTTTAATTTGTAAGATGTTATTTTTCAATACACCAACCATTTTCTGTTGATTCCAGTAGTGGTAACTTGAGGTATATTATTATATTAACAGACTAACAAAATAGTTATATTGAAGTTCCAAGATACATTTTTTTTTCTTAATGTGCTACTAGCTAAATCTATGAATTTTGAAAACGTACAGAATATCCTTGTTTAGACGATGTTTGATGAATTATTAATTTATCCTCCTTCTTCTTTTTGTATGTACATATCAATTTGAAAATGCCAATTCTCAATATCTCAGGATTCCTGTAAATTAGAACTCATCATGTGAGAAGTAAGCAAAGGTCTCTTGGAAACCTTTGAGAACATTATGTTTTCCTTGATAAAAGTGGTTGGCAAAGCTTCTTTCCTGACATGCCTAGACTTTAAAGACTGAAGTGATGACAGACATCTTGTTACAATGAGAAAAAGATTAAGAATGTTTCAGAGAAAATGGCTCCACTCTAGTCATTTTATTATGTGACACAAATGAATTTCCTTTAAATTTGCTTTTCGGCCATCTGTTGGGATTTTCCATTACTTATAATCAAAGCCATTTCTGATTTACATATAAAGTTTCATTTTTCATTTGAAGCACATATAGGAAGTACAATAAAAGAGAAGAAAGATTTTTAAGATTTAACATAATATAAATTATGGTATATGGGTTTTATTGTCTCAGTTATTCATATTAAACTGATTTTCATGAATTTCTAAAAAAAGTGTTTATAACAAAACAAACCATTGCATATTTCCTACAGCTATTACTGAATAAATGCTCAAGAAAAGATAAATCCTGGAATCTAAAACTTCTAGGCGTGGCAACAAAAAATTTTGAAAGATACATAAAAGATACATTTTTTAGCATGTATCTACAATTCCTTGAATTTTCTTATTATAGAATAGCATTGTGTGTCCAAAATGTGTTCTTCATCTTGAAGGATCTTTCTTGAAACAAAAACAGAAACTGAACAATACTAAGCCAAGCAAGTTACAACTTATTGATTACTCTTCATCCTCCCTATCAATCAATTAAAAATGTATTTTTCCTACTATTTATTTTCTTCTATTTAAATTTTTTGCAATCTAGGAGACAGAATATAGATACATACCCTGATGATGGTTAGAAAATTAGGAATATAGCTACATAGATATTATAAAGTATCACTTAACACTACCAGTTCTTATTATAGTTCAAACAGGGTTTTACACTCATATTTTGTCTATGTTCTTTCTTAATATCAATGTATTATTACTACTAAGTTGGTCATTTAAAAAAATATCTTATTTCACAAAACCTCTATGTAAGAACATTTGCTATACTAATTTTTTCAATGAGTAATTGAGGCACAAATAGCATAATAATTTATTTAAGTTCACACAATTAATAATTGGCACAGATAAGATTTGAACTCAGACAATCTCACTTCAGAAACTAACTTTATCGTATAAAGTTTTACTGTTTCATCTTTTTTTTAATGTTAAAGTCTAAAACAAGTACGCTTTTTAATGCTGACATTCTTGCTTAGAAATAAAAAATTATTTGAAGTTTTCCGGTCAAAAAATAAGGTATTTCTATACTTCTGCTTTTATTTTTTTGGCAGGACATTTTTACAGTTTTCTGTCATTATAACACATGAACAATATGTTGTAAATAAGATTTCATTTTAATATAACACACATTGTTTTACATTTTAATAACAATTATGTTACATAGATCAGTAAAGGAAAACATACTATTTTTCTGAGACAAAGTCTTGCTGTATTGCCTAGACTGGAGTGCAGTGATGTTATGGTTGACTGCAGCCTAGACCTTCTGGGCTCAAGCAATCCTCCTACTTCAGCCTCCTGAGTAGCTGGGACTACAGGCATGTGCTGCCACATCTGGCTAATTTTTTGTTATTTTATTTTAATTTTTCTAAAAACAGGGTATTCTTATGTTGCCAAAGCTGGTCTTCAACTACTGGGCTCAAGGGATCCTCCCAACTTTGCCGCTGTAACTGCTGCAATTACAAGCATGAGCCACCGTGCCTGGCCCTAAAAAATACTTTTAAAGTTTTTATGAAACTTAATTTCAGGCTACATCTGAAATCTCAAAATTAGTGTGTAAAGTTTATCATATTTTCTGAAAAGTATTTTAGTTTATATTGGCTTTATAAGCAAATATACAAGTTACTTTGTCTAATATTCTTTATAAAAAATGCACTAATGTAATGAGATTAAAATATAATAAACATTAAATAACTTAATAAATTAGTACATAGAAAAGAGTCAAATGACAGTGTATAAAACTTATTTATGCCAAAGAGGAGCTGGAAAAACTGAAATTAATGTCTATTTTTAATTAGAAATTTTTTAAAAAAATTGAAAGTTACCTAATTTAAAAATTACTTTTGGAATGCAAATACATATAATTCATAATCCATATAAATTAATGATTTATTTCAATATTTTAAAAATGGAGCCTTCTATACCAATGGAAAAGAAAAAAACAGGTGTTTTAAGTATATATTTTCATAGTTGTCTCCACCATGACTGATAATTGATTAGCTATAGTTTTTCAATGACTAAAATTAAGATTTATCTGTCTGTATGAATGTTCCATTTCCTTTCCATAGCCTGTTGGAACATGAGTGTTCAAATGTTAACATAGTATTTTATACTTTTTATACTCTTAATCATAATGTCAACCAAAGTTTTGTAAACTGAATATCTGTGATTTGAACTATGGGGACCTGTATATAGTAGAAGGATCTTTAGGAGTAAGTGGTTGATTGTTTTTGGCTGTCCCAGTAACCAACTAAAACCATTATACTTTTGACCACCATTCTCAGTTTTCCTAAGGTGTTCTACCAAAGCAAAAACAAAATCGGAATAAATTTATAATAGAATTACTTCTGAAATAAAATGAGTTGAAAATGTACAGAAAAACAGTAGTACAGTAGCCCTCCTTATCCCAGTTTCACTTTCCACAGTTTTCAATTACCAGTTGTCAACTGCAGTTTGAAATTATTCAATGGAAAATTCCAAGAATAAACAGTTTCTAAGTTGTGAATTGCACACAGTTCTGAATAGCACGATGAGATTTTTATCCCATCCCAGGTGGAACTGAATGTGAATCATCCCTTTGTCCCACAAATGCATGCTGTCTGCGCTTCCTGTGGGTGAATCACTAAGGAGCTAGCTGGGTTATCAGATCAACTGTTGGTATCACAGTGCTTGTGTTCAAGTCACCCTTATTGTATTTCATAAGTGCAAGAGCAGTGATGTGCAGCAATTTGGATATGTCAAAGAGAAGTTGTAAAGTCCTTCCTTAAAGTGAAAAGGTCAAAATTCTCAGTAGGGAAAGAAAAAAATATATATACCCTGAGGTTGCTAAGATCTATAGTACAATAGAAAATGTTAAGAGAGGCCGGGCATGGTGGCTCACACCCACTTACTCCCAGCACTTTGGGAGGCCAAGGAGGGCGGATCATGAGGTCAGGAGATCGAGACCATCCTGGCTAACATGGTGAAACCGCATCTCTACTAAAAGTACAAAAAATTAGCCATGCGTGTTGGCACCCGCCTATAGTCCCAGGTACTCAAGAGACTGAGGCAGGAGATTCACCTGAACCCAGGAGGTGAAGGTTGCAGTGAGCCAAGATCGCACCAGTGCACTCCAGCCTGGGTGACAGAGCAAGATTCCATTTCAAAAAAGAAAGAAAAAAAAAGAAAAAGAAATGTTAAGAGAGAGGGACCATATTCACATAACTTTTATTGGAGTATATTGTTATAATTGGTAAATTTTATATTAAATAATGTTGTTAATCTCTTTCTGTGGCTAATCTATAAACTTTATCATAGGTATGTATAAGAAAAATCATAGTACAGGTATATATTAGCTTTCAGTACTATCCATGGTTTCAGGCATCCACAGAGGGTCTTGGAACATATTCTCCATGGATAAGTGGAGACTACTACTGTCCTGAAATCTTAGAACATATAATCTATTAATAAAACAAAAACAAAAACTGGTTACTGGTGACATAGGGTATATTTTTGGAAAGCAGATATTTACTATATGATAAAAAGTATGGAAGTTCTTCATATAAAGATACTATATTTCCCTCTTCACATATAGGAGCAGGTTTAGAAACTATAATACATCACATTATATATCATACTTTCTATGTATTTGGAGGGTAAGGAAGGAAGTATCTAAATAGTTGCATCACTTTGGATATATTTGCAATACTTGTCATTTAAAATGCTTAAATTCTTTAATGTTTATAAAACTACAATATGAAACTTTCAGCCAAATCTAATATTGTTAATATAAAGACAGAAAAAATATATACACAGACAGACTGCACAGTCCTTGTAAACTATAAATCTAAATTTGTGTCTTAATGATGGCCTTGAGTGTAACATACTTTTTATGGTTGAAAAATAATGTATTCCTAACATATCCTTGCTACATAAATGATTAATCTAGGAAGAAATAAAGGAATAGAGAGGATTTTTACTAATACAGTTTCTCTTGACCTACCTGTGACAAAGACTTTCCTTTGAGTAAATTTTTAGTAAGGTATTTGAGTCCTTCTTGACTAGTCCTGACCTCAGACTTTTCTCTGTCCTTGTAGAACCCAGTTTGAACAAGAATCTTGCTAAGTCAGTGAAGGAGTTGAAAAGATTCCACCACAAAATATGCTACTCTGGCATATTGACTATTTTCAATGAAAACAAAGCCCCCCCCCAAAAAAAAAAAACAAAACCAAAAAAACAAACAAACAAAAAAAACAAGCAAACAAAAAAACTCAAGGCAGGTTCAAGATCACTCTTACTTTAACTCTGTTTTTTTTTTTTAAAACAAGAGATGAAATTACCATGTGTAATACATATTCTCTATACCAAAAGTAGTAGCGTTCTTGCCATTAATGATTGGAAGGTAAAGCTGAGGAAAATCTGCACAAATAAATCTTGTTAAACTAACCTTTTTCTTCCTAGTCACTTCTCTAACCAATAAATTACTGTAACCCAAGCCCCTTGGACTCACCACATTTCACAACCACTCATGTTTAATTCAATAAATAACGAGGTGGACTCTTAACCGCCTCTTTGGGTCTTCATTTCCTCATAAAGGCTTTTATGCTGAGTAAGATATATACAGTTGACCCTTGAATAATGCGGATATTAGGGGCATTGACACTCCACACAGTTCAGAATACATGCATAACTTTTGATTCCCCCAAAATTAACTACTAATAGCCTACTGCTGACTGGAAACCTTACTGATAACATAAATAGGCAATTAACACATACACACATACTTCATACATTGTATGCATTATATACTGTGTATATAATCAAGTGGCCAGTGGTAAAGAAAGTTGGTGAAACTAACGAACGACATTTTAGATTAAAAATGACTTTTATGTAACCCAATTATTCTTACCCTATGCTCACAAAGTTGAGTTTAAGGTAGTTCGATGCAGATGGTCACTCCATTCCAAAGCCTGGGTCCAAATACCCTGTTTCCAGGAGGAGCCAGCGTTCTTCAGAAGGTGGCAAGAGCATTGCAAATACTGAGGAAAACTTTTTTTGCAGTGTCTTTTTTCATCATTCCATATTTTGCTCTTTATAATTGCAACTTCTCTCCTTATACATGTCTCTTTTGAGACTTCTCACTTCTCTAAGGTGCTATTTTCCCTCCTCATCTATTTTTTTATATGTAGCATATCCCTCCTTATTGTGCTGAAAAGGCTTCAGACTTGCTGTTCTTGCCAGGAAACATTTCTGCAGTGCGTATGGGAGTGGAACGACTTACAGAGTGTCAGGGCAAGTCCTTACATTTGTTTTATGCTTAGGACACAACACAGAAGATAATTTTCTAAGTTAAAGATTGTATGATTTTGTCTTGACTTCAGAAACTGGTCATACTTTTTACTTTAGTTTCTAAGAACCTCAGAGCTGAGCTTGAAACAACTTGAATAATTCCAATGAGACATTTGTTATTTAACCTTTTTAAAAAATACTTCTCTAATTTAAATCATATTATTATTGCTCTAAATTTGCCAGGTTCATTTTAGAGTTTTATAAACTGTTTTAAAACTAGTTTATGGCCAGGAGCGGTGGCTCACACCTGTAATCCCAGCACTTCGGGAGGCCGAGGTGGGAGGATCACGAGATCAGATCAAGACCATCCTGGCTAACACGGTGAAACCCTGTCTCTACTAAAAATTACAAACAATTAGCAGGGCGTGGTGGCAGGCGCCTGTGGTCCCAGCAACTCAGGAGGCTGAGGCAGGATAATGGTGTGAACACCAGAGGCAGAGCCTGCAGTGAGCCGAGATGCGCCACTGCACTCCAGCCTGGGCAAGATCCAGACTCCATCTCAATAAATAAATAAATAAATAAACAAACTAGTTTACATTAAGTTGGAATAAAGTTAACCAAATTAATACAAACATGTTTTATTGCACTTCTCTTTATTCACAGATATGGCCTTTTTTCTTTTATTTACTAATGAAATGTTTGTGACAACCCAGGTGAAACAAGTCTATTGGTACCATTTAATAAACAGCCTGTGCTCACTTTGTGTCTTGGTTTCACATTTTGGTAATCCTCACAATTTTTTAAATATTTCATTATTATTATATTTGTTATGGTGATCTTTGATCAGTGATCATTAATGTTATGGGAGGCGGAGTTTGCTGTGAGCAGAGATCACTCCATTGCACTCCAACCTGGGCAACAGAGTGAGACTCCATCTCAAAAAAAAAAAAAAAAGTTTTTATATGTAGGGTACAAAATAATATCTGACCTTAAGGTGTGTGCAAAGTTTTCTGAATTAATTAAGACTTAAATATTAACACGAGTGATTGTTTTTGTTACAATCACCAGGTTCGATACTTTCCCCAGAAGAAAGCATATACAAAATTTTCACATAATTTAAAAACATCCACAGATATGTAGCTATGGATTCAGTTTATGAATCAATAATTCAGCTCTTCAGAAGTAAAAGATGACATGAGAAAATATCTGATATTGAGGTGGCAAGGAATAATAATGTTGAATTGTACCTTGTTAAAAACTGCAGACAGTTGTGGCTGTCTAAGTAAGACATTGTGTGTTACTGAGATGCATCCATGTGCCAAGTGAGAAGACTTGTAAGAATCCATTTGGGAATAATGAGAACATAAGCATTCCCTTCCCTACATCCACTACTCCCCTCCTGCCATTTGAATGTTGTGAATTTACCAAACATGGTGATTTAGGTCACTTTTATTATTTCAGAAATTCCAGATACTTTACTACTCATATTAAATAGGCCTCGAAGGGACGTTTGCCATTAATTAATGTCTAATACGAAGAAAAGACAAATGTATGTGATCTGTAGTAAATAGTAATAATACAATCTGAATAATACATTTAAAATTTTACTCCACTTTCCAAGTAATAAAGCATTGATTCTAAATATATTCTCTATTTGTCAAAACAAATAGAAATTATTTAGTGTTTCATTTAGAAAAGAAATTAATTAATGATGTCTCTAAGTTAATTTTTTACTTCTTTCCCCCATATCATTTTTGTATTATATAAGAGAGCTTATTTTTCTACTGTATCTTGGAATTAATTAGCAAAACATAAAGTATGATATTTAACCCATGGCTACCACATTTTATTCAGTGTATTTAGTAGGTTCTTATATATCTGGAAAAGAAAACTTAAGATATAAACATAACCAAACTAGAATAACATCTTTTTTTCTTCTATTTACTTTACTTCTTGAATCCAATGATATAATATGGCTTCCTCTACCTCTGAGAATACACTTAAAACTACAGAAGCAAATTAACATTCTCCCGATTCACAGGTAGTGCAATATTGAAGATTTCATCTCGTTGAACACATGTTGGATCAAATTTACAATACTAAAGCGCTCTTCTAAATACTGCAGTGTGTAGATGGAAGACAAGCTAGTCAGGTGGCAGAGTGAACATCATGCTGGTAGGCCTTTTCAAGCTGTCACTTGCAAGATGTTTGACTGCTGAGAATGTTAGCCATAATTAATCACAGAGATAGGAGGCTGCAAATGGGCGAGGTAATATCCAATCCCTGGAATGAACACTAGTCATGGTAAAAGATAATAGATGTGGCCACATTGCTTTGAGAAAATTTAGAGAATATTTTGGGTCACACGGATACATTTCTGCCTTATTTGTGAAACGTATTCAATGAAGTTACATCACACATGTAGACTTCCAGATCCTCTGTCTAACCTACTTTCCTTGGCTTTGTGGGAGAACACATATTCTAATGAAGCTCATTTTAAGGCAAATACTTTTTGAAAATACAAAACTGATAGATATATGTATGCAGGATTCCTTCTTATATGTTTTTTATAAACAGTGAGGTTGTATTTCTCCTTCAGTGTTTAATGTGTTTCATCACATAATGTCCTAGAAGTTTTATCAAATTTTTCTCTCCAGCTTTTGAAGGTGTGTGAGAGCGGAAAAAATGCAGTCTGCTGCTTCACTAATAAAACTAGGACAAAGGCCATTCCGACTGAAATATGTGAAACACTCACTTTTATTCATTTCAAGCATTTTAAACCTCTAAATTTGGACTTGAATAAAGACATTTCATAGAAAAACAATTATTTTTTATTTATTTTTTAATCTTGATAACTTTTAATAGTTTACAGCCACAGTGGCAGCTTTTATATGTGTACATGCATTTAAATACAGTTTCATACCATAAATAGCCATGTGGAAAAATATCTGCCTCTAGGCAAAAAACAAAAAAAAATTCTTTGCCACTACATAAATACCTTTAAGTAATACTGAAAATAGACGTGAGGTAATTTTTTTATCTAAAGTGACCGTAGCCTATATTAAGACATATTCACTGTAACAATTCAAGTTTTAAAATCCTTGTTTTATAACTCGAAAATGTGTCTTTTTTGAAAAACATCTTTACATTTATCACTATTGTACATTTATTTGGTAGGAAACAGGGGTGTTTAATGGCTTGCAACAGGGATGTTTGATGTCTTGCAACGATAAAATGATCATATTCAATAGAAAATTATCTCACATTCTGCATAACTTCTGAACATTCTATAAGACAATTACAGAAGTGAAAAACCAATTTGTAGATAACTGAATGAGTACTACCATTTAATATATGTGAATAAAGGCATTTCAGAACATTTTAATGTACACTACACTTTCCGATAGTAAGATTTTAGGTTGAAATAAGATTATACTTTAAAAAGTTGACCATTTTGAAAAAATCATATCACTGTTGGCAATGCCATTTTCATACTTGAGATGCTAGTCCAACATATTGCTTATCCATTTGATTCTGTTTGATTTTATTGTTATTACATTCATGATAATGCTAAAATACACACACACACAATTACTTGGGGGGTTTTTTGTTTTGTTTTGTTTTTAATAAAAAGCCCAAAGAAAAATGCTGACAACGTTCAGTTGAAATTTTGAAACTGGGTTTTATAATTCTGCCCACACAGCAAAAGCTGAAATGGTCTATGAAGATGTAGTTTTTGAACTAATGAAGCAAGTAGTAAAACTGACAAAACCAAGTGAAAATTATACAAGGAAACACTATAATAAGTTAACAAATGAATTATATATAATACAGTTTTTCTTCATGTTGACAAGATGTCATTTAATCCTTTCTAATATTTTCCCTTCTCTTATAAATAAATAAGCTTATTTGTTAATACTTTGTCTAACTCTAACTTTTATTCTGTTACCAATGTCAGTAATACTTTATTTTTCATTATTTCTCTTATAAAGTGACTTCTGAACTTGCTAGTTTGTTTAAACTATCACAAGGTCAGAAAACCAAACACTGCATGTTCTCACTCACAGGTGGGAATTAAACAATGAGAACACTTGGACACAGGGCGGGGAACATCACACACAGGGGCCTGTCATGGGGTGGGGGGCGTGAGGAGGGATAGCATTAGGAGAAATACCTAATGTAAATGAGGAGTTAATGGGTGCAGCAAACTAACAGGGCACATGTATACATATGTAACAAACCTGCACGTTGTACACATGTACCCTAGAACTTAAAGTATACTAAAAATAAATACGTAAATAAAATAAAAAAATAAATACAAACATATTAATCATAAGTAAATGAAATATCTGATTATCTCATTATGTCTGGTAGTAATGTCATCTAAATATTTAAATATTCATCGATATATTCCTTTGCTAAATTTTCTTTTATTTCTCTTTTATATTAAACTTTTTTTAGAGAGCACAACTCCAAATCATCTTTTATTAATGTAGAAAGGTCATATTTAGCAAAAGACACAAGGCAGGGAAGTGTCAGGCCTGAGGCCTGAGACGTGCTGAGGGAGAAGGAGGCTGGGGGCACGTGGGAAAAGTGCTGGGAAGGGCTGAGTGGTGGGGCCCACAGAAAGTTCCAGTGGGCAACACTGTGGGTAGGTCATGGGTGGGACTCAGGGGACCTCGCTGCTAACTCTTGTTGCTTTGGCGGAGTGGGGTGGGGGGAAGGGAGGATCGTTAGTGCTGCCACCTGCAGTGAGAGCCACCCCTTGGTTCCTGAGGGCACCATCAAGGGACACAGGACCCAGGAAGCCCAGGATGGTTAGTGCAACTAGGGATGAGGGCCAGGGAGAAGCAGGTGCTCTGGAGTGGCCGGGAAAAGTCCAGACACAGAGGCTTAGGAGCTTCCTGTTAAGTGTGTGGGTTCCGCTCTGTCTCCGCCAGGCACTCTGACTAGGGATGGATGATCCCTCTCTTCAGGCGCTCCGTGGTGCTCTTGCTGCCAGCGAAGGTGGTCCGGATCCCTTTGCCCATCTCCCCTGTGACCGACAGCAGTTCCGTGTGGGTGCTCTGGCAGCCCTGGGCGCCAGGTGGTTTCATGGCCTGCACGCAGCCCATGGAAGGCGGTCCAAAGTCGTTAAACAGCGGTCTGAAAGGGACAGCGGCTCCTGGCACTGAACCCGACGGCGACAGGACGCTTCCTGTAGGGACTGGGGTGCCCGGCCCAGGGGTGCTGGAGCCGGGGGTGCTGCTGGGGGCAGGCATGATGGATCTGTAGAACATCCTCAACTTCTGGGCACTGCGGAGCCAGCAGGCCGCTCCTCGGGGGTTGGCTGCCTGGCCGCTCAGCCGAGATCTGATTTGCAAGCTGGCTGCACACCCCGTACTAAATCTATGTTAAATTTTTTAACTGCCGTTTTTATTAATCTAAATACAGTTCAGATATTCTCGATGAAAATTTCACATTTGAGTTGAGACGTACTAAAATGTAAAATACACAATGGATTTCAAAGATTTCATAAGAAAAAAGAATGCAAACTATCTCTAGTAATTTTTACATTGATTACATGATGCCACAGTATTTTGGATTTATTGAGTTAAAATATGCATTATTTTTTTAAGAAATCTATGCTACACTTTTGTTAAAAAAATTTAAATAAACTATGAAATTACTTCTTGGGATAGAAAAGGGGACATTATTAAATATTTACCTAAATTTTTTTCAAAAATGTATCTTTAACAAAAACATTATCAAACAAAACAAAAGTATTTTAATTTTGAATAGGTAAAATAAACTTATTCCTGCTGAAATTCAATCCTGGTATGATTTCTTTTTTACGCATTTGAGGACTCTGTTTATAACCCAGATAAAACATAAAGCTTATGAAACTCCTCTGAGAATGTCGAACACAAATTACCTGTATAGATATCAGGGTGCAGATGATACTGAGGCCGGGCTGGCTGAAGAAGAGCAGGATGAAGATGCTGTACTGGCACAGGGGCTGGCCCCAGGTCACCCGCCCTTCATGTACATGGCGATGGTCACCTGGCTCACCAGCAAAGTGAACAACAGGTCGTTGGTGGCCAGCCGCATACCAGTGTGTAGAAGGCGGTCTCCTTCTGCTCCTCGCGCGACTTGCACAGCAGCACGATGGCCACCAGGTTGCCCACCACCCCGAAAATGGATGGTCCAAGGCTGTCCAGCAGATTGGGCTCCAGGTGAGGGACACATTGACCTGGGAAGGGGTTAACATGACGGTGGCTGGTGGTGTGCAGCCCTGGAGTGTGAAGCTGAGTCTGGGGTGATGGAAGAGAGACAAAGCCTCCATGAGTGAAATGACCACCTGCAGGATGTCAGAGCCGCGCCCAGGAAACGGGATGCTAACATGACAAGAGAGGATCTCAGTCCCACTCTCTGGATTGCAACCACTTACCAACTGCAGCCACCCAAATCTCCAGGCTCGCTCTGCTCCTGCCAGCGGCACACCATTGCTGATCTTAATATGTGTAAACTGAGCCTCACATTCCTCTTCCTCCTCCCTACCCCCCCCCCACACCTATCTCACTACTCTGACAAGAGCCATCTTCAGGGAAAGGTAACTCCCTAGTATTATTCCTGACAGATTCTGAGTTAATAAAATGCTCATGGAAACCCTGGAAGACAATTTGGAGAGTGTTCTCTTTCCTCCCTGGCTCCGCTGGCAGTGCCCCATCTCCACGCCTTCTACCCAATGGCCCAAATCCCATGTCACGTGTAGCGGCCCCAGTGGTGGCCTCTGCACGACCCCCTATGGTCAGCCCTCAGCTGTCTTGGACCAGCCTCCAGTCTGCCTTCACCTCCTCCTGCTCAGCCTGGAAAGTGCCAGGGCTTTGGCTTCTGAGAGCCAGGTCTCAGTGGCTGCGATTTAGGGATCTGAGGTCAGAGTAGCCAGTTTTCAAAAACGTGGGAAACAAGAGGGCCAGCGGGATGGATCTGGAAAGAACAGTGCTGGGTTACTCGTTCGATTTTTTTCCTTCCTTCAAACATGAGTCCCAGCTTTGCTGTGCCCCCCGGTGTAGGCTGTGAGAGGACAGCTTCCAGGTGTGCGCCGCACGCACAGGTGGCAGGAAGCCTGGGTTCCGGCTCTGGCCGCTGTCCGCCCCAGTCGCCAGCAGTGTCAGCAGCTACTGATGTTGGCGGCTGCCGCTCACTGGCATTTATAAAGTACTCCACCCTTGGCTGGGTGCGGAGGCTCAGGCCTGTAATCCCACCACTTTGGGAGGCCAAGGCGGGTGCATCACCTGAGGTCAGGAGTTGGAGACCAGCCTGGCCAATATGGCAAAACCCTGCCTCTACTAAAAATACTAGAATTAGCCGGGTGTGGTGGCGGGTGCTTGTAATCCCAGCTACTGGGGAGGTTTAGGCAGGAGAATCGCTTGAACCCGGGAGGCGAAGGTTACAGTGAGCCGAGATCAGGCCATTGCATTCCACCCTGGGCAAAATGAGCGACACTCTGCCTCAAAAAAACAAAACAAAACGAAACAACAAAAACCCCTGCTCCTCCACCCCCTAGCATCAGAATACAGCAGAACATTTAGGTACCCACAGAACATAAACCAAGATGGTCTGTGTCCTGCATTTTAACAAACATTAGAGTTTTAAAAGAACTGAAATCATGTAGAATGTATCCTCCAGCCAAAATGGCATCCAATTCAAAATAAAAAAGTAAGATAATAGCAAAATCTTAAATACTTGAAAGATAAACAGCACACATTTTAGTTTTGTTGGTTTTTTTCTTTTTTACATTTTTATTTATTTTATTTTAAGTTCTGGGGTACATGTGCAGGATGTGCAGGTTTGTTACACAGGTAAATTTGTGCCATGGTGGTTTGCTATACATATCAACCCATTGCCTTGGCATTAAACCCAGCACGCATTAACTATTTTTCCTGATTCTCTCCCTCTCCCGCCCCCATCCAGGGGCCCCATTGTGTGTTGTTTCCTTCCCTGTGTCCATGTGCTCTCATTGTTCAGGTCCTACTATAAGGGAGAACATTAGGTGTTTCGCTTTCTGTTTCTGCATTAGTTTCCTGAGGATAATGGCTTCCTGTTCCATCCATGTCCCTGCAAAGGACATCATCTCATTCTTGTTTTATGGCTGCATAGTATTCCATGTTGTATGTGTACCACATTTTCTTCATCCAGTCTATCATTGATGGACATTTGGATTGATTCCATGTCTTTGCTATTGTGAATAGCGCTAAACAGCAAGCACACTCCTAAGGGAAACGTCTCAAGGGAAACTATTAAATATATTAAACTGAATAAAAATACGACATATCACACTTGATTCAACACAGGTAAAGCCAGTGCTGGCAGGAAAATGTGTTTCACTAAATGTGTATGACGGAAAAGTAGAAATTTCTCAAATAAAATTTCAGCTATCACATCAAGAAAGTAGAAAATAGTAGCAAAATAAAACCAAAACAAATATAAGAAAGAAGCCCGAGCTCTGAGCGGCAGCCGTGGCCACCGGCAACAGCACCGCCACGAGTGTCTTGCGGGCTTTCCTCAGAGGAGCCTGTCAGCATCCTCCAGTTCCAGGCGCTCTAGCCCCTGTCCTGCTTCAAGAGGCTTTTTCCAACCAGAGGCTTCTCCTCCATAGCCTGAAGGCTCGGCCAATTCCCACGAAGTTTGCCGGGAACGCAAGGCTGTCACTGATATTCGTGGCACCAAGACTTGTGCGCAGGTTGCACACATTGGCCACTGTCTGTGCCACGTGCAATGACGCCGCCTGAGGCGCGCACACCGCACGCGCACCCGCGTAACGGCTTGGCTAGCCTGTAACGGCTAGGCCTGGCTCTGCGTTCCTGGCTTGGCTTGGCGTTCCTCGCTTGGCTCGGCGTTAATCGCTTTGCCCGGTGTTTCTCGCTTGGATTGACGTTTCTTCCATCGCGTTCTTTTGCTGGGCTTGACCTTTTGGCTGCTGGGCTTGGCATTCCCTTGGCTGGGTTGGGTGTTTCCTTTGGGCGGGGCGGGGCGGGGGTTGGCCCTTCCTGGGGGGGGGGGGCGTGGGATCACCCTGGGTGGGCGTGGGCTTTCCCCGGCTGGGTGTGGGTTTTCCCGGGTGGGGTGGGCTGGGCTCCCCTGCTGGGGTTGGCAGGTTTTGGCTGGGATTGACCTTTCTCTTCAAACAGATCGGAAACCCAGAATTTCCTGCTAGTTGGTGAAACTGGTTGGTAGACGCGATGTGCTCGCGACTACCGGCCTCCCCTGGCTGTTCAAAGCAGATGGTGGCTGAGGTTTCTTCAATACCCGCTGCCTCCGCTGTGAAGAAGCCATTTGGTCTCAGGAGCAAGATGGGCAAGTGGTGCCACCACTGCTTCCCCTGCTGCAGGGCGAGCGGCAAGAGCAACGTGGGTGCTTCTGGAGACCAGGACGACTCCGCTATGAAGACACTTAGAAGCAAGATGGCCAAGTGGTGCTGCCACTGCTTCCCCTGCTGCAGGAGGAGCGGCAAGAGCAACGTGGGCACTTCTGGGGACCACCATGCCTCTGCTATGAAGACACTTAGGAGCAAGATGGCCAAGTGGTGCTGCCACTGCTTCCCCCGCTGCAAGGGGCGCGGGGAGAGCAACGTGGAAGCTTGGGAAGACTACGACGACAGCGCCTTCATGGAGCCCAGGTACCACGTCCCCAGCTGCAAGGGGCGCGGGGAGAGCAACGTGGAAGCTTGGGAAGACTACGAGGACAGCGCCTTCATGGAGCCCAGGTACCACGTCTCCAGCTGCAAGGGGCGCGGGGAGAGCAACGTGGAAGCTTGGGAAGACTACGACGACAGCGCCTTCATGGAGCCCAGGTACCACGTCCCCAGCTGCAAGGGGCGCGGGGAGAGCAACGTGGAAGCTTGGGAAGACTACCACGACAGTGCCTTCATGGAGCCCAGGTACCACGTCCCCAGCTGCAAGGGGCGCGGGGAGAGCAACGTGGAAGCTTGGGAAGACGACGATGACAGCGCCTTCATGGAGCCCAGGTACCACGTCCCCAGCTGCAAGGGGCGCGGGGAGAGCAACGTGGAAGCTTGGGAAGACTACGACGACAGCGCCTTCATGGAGCCCAGGTACCACGTCAGTGGAGAAGATCTGGACAAGCTCCACAGAGCTGCCTGGTGGGGTAAAGTCCCCAGAAAGGATCTCATCGTCATGCTCAGGGACACTGACGTGAACAAGACGGACAAACAAAAGAGGTAACCGGGCCTGGGCTGGGAGGAGGCGGGACGTGGGGGGATGATGGGGGCATACCCTCCTGGAGGGATCGGGGTCCTGGCTTTCTGTTCCTCCGCAGGCCCCACACCACCCTGGGTGTGGAAACCTCAGAGAGGTCAGGGCACAGGCCCTTTATGAACAACAACACAGAAACAAAACTTTAGCTGATTTACTATCCGATTATAATTTCCCTTATAGAACACTAATAGACTGTATGAAAGTGACTTAACTCGCAAAATCAAGTCGATGCAGCAGATTATTTTTAATGTACACATTTTAAAACAATGTTCTATACATTATAGAAAGGTGTATATTGAGAACTAAGTCCCATAATATATCAACTTCTGGGCTAAATATTTTTCAAATAAAATCCAATATGGATTTTATATCAATGTACCCTATGTAAATATGTCCTTTACTGAGGAACCTTACAAGGAAACTGAAATGAGAAGATGGTTTGTGTCCTTGAATAGGAAGATTCGTTTTTCTTAAGATGTAAGCTTTTTCTGTGTTTATCACTTTTACGTAAGCCAAATAAAAATAGCAAAGTTTTAGCATTTTTACACTGCCCATCCTGTATTTTATTGCTGTAATAAGTTAATTTTTTGTAACAGAATGGAAAAAGACTTGCTTTTCCAGATATCAAAATGTGAATGTGTTATTTCCACAAATTGTTTACTAACAACTGAAAAAATATCAATGAATAGAACAGAATAGGAAATCCAGAAATACCCAAATATATGTAAGAATTTAGCACTTGATAATGGTGATGTTTCATATTGATAAAGCAAGATTAATCATTAATAAATGAAATGCATGCTGTTTGGAGAAAACTAGCTAGATTTTTATGTCACAAAAGTAAGTTCCTGGAGTATAGATTAAAATTTTTAAATATACAAAAGGAGAAAAATACCAGAAGAAAACACAAAAGCCTATTTATATATGCAACTATTTATTTATTTTTCTGGGACAGAATCTCACTCTGTTGCCCAGGCTGGAGTTCAGTGGCGCAATATCAGCTCACTACAACCTCCGCCTCCCGGGTTCGAGCAATTCTCTGCCTCAGCCTATTGAGTAGCTAGGATTACAGGTGCCCGCCACCACACCCGGCTAATTTTTTGTATTTTCAATAGAGGCAGAATTTCACCATCTTGGCCAGGTTGGTCTTGAACTCCTATCCTTGTGATCTACCCGCCTCAGCCTCCCAAAGTGCTGAGATTACAAGCCTGAGCCACTGAACCAAGCATATATATGCAGATATAATAAAATAAGCTCAATTTAAGATTGGGCAAGGTACTTTTTTGCATATCTACCAGTGACCTGTGCACATAGGAAAACGTAGTGTTCCTGGTAAGAGAAGGAACTTAAGTTAGAAGAGGAATGAAATACTGTTTTCTATTGAAGTTAGAAGAGGAATGAAAGGCCGGCCGCGGTGGCTCACGCCTGTAATCCCAGCACTTTGGAAGGCCAAGGCAGGTGGATAACGAGGTCAAGAATTTGAGACTAGCCTGGCCAGCATGGTGAAACCCCGTCTCTACTAAAAAATACAAAAAATTAGCCAGGCATGGTGGCATGCACCTGCAATCCCAGCTACTCAGGAGGCTGAGGCAGGAGAATTGCTTGAACCAGGGAGGTGGAGGTTGCAGTGAACTGAGATTGCACCACTACACTCCCGCCTGGATCATGGAATGAGACTTCATCTCAAAAATAAATAAATTAATTAATAATAAAAATAAATAAATAAAGGAATGAAATACTGTCTTCTATCCACAAAGTTTGTGAGGGTGAAGAACAGTGGTATTTATGTAGTTGCTGAAAGTTTAAGCTGCTGCAACTTTTCTAACACACTTCGATGATAAGAACCACATGTTAAAAATGTGTATGCCTTTTACCTATCAACTCTATTATACTGAAATATCTATATGAAATAGACACATATGTTTTTCTTAGTATTGCTTAAAATAGCAGTGTATTGAGAAGAGCTCACATAAAGATTTTATGAAAAAATTTCAGTGCATCCATAGGATGGAATAACATGTAACCATTGAAGGTGTCAGTAGATACAGAGATATGTTGTGCAAAGATGTGCTTTGCTATATCAAGTGAGGAAAAAATCAGTTTGTTATACACCTACACAAACAGAATCTGCTCTTGTGTTACCTGAAAACGTGTAGAAAACATAATCAAACTTATTTCTGGGGATTTGTAAGTGAAGTTCTTCCCTTTCTCTTATCTGTGATTTCTGCAATGAATATCTGAAAAGTTTTAGTTAAATTTCACTAGTAATGAAATAATCCTTGGAAAGAGAAGAAATATGCTACTTGCATAGATACAAATAATTTCTCACATTTTATTATTTATTTTTATTCCTGTGGATAGCTATCTTCTGTGAACTTTTACCCTGTTGAGAAGTAGAGGGTTTCTGTTTACCTGTTCCTGTAGATTTTATTGTATATACATTTTATTATAAAATTATCTTTTCATTATATATATAAACATGTGTAAAAGGTATGAATTATTTTATTTTAGTTATATATTTATGAAAACTAAAATAGCAAATATAAATGACCATTACTATTGTAAATGTATTGCTCTACTCAACAGGAGCATTCTTTAAAAATATTGAGCTCCCAAGCTGTGTTTATGCATTCTTTCAATCCGTTTAGTCATCAAACATAAGCCAGACACCTATTATGTGGAAGGCATATTCTACCATCTCTCAGGATCCTCCCGTCTTTGAAAACTTCATATTTACCTGCTGGGCCTGAGCAAGTTGAGAGATTTAAAATTGGGGCATTAGGAGGTAATCTCAATTGAAACTTTTCTTCCCTCCTTTCAAACAAAAGCATTTCTGAAGGTAGACAACAGTAAAAGATAACCCTCAACTACCCTTCTGAAAATGTATAAGTCTTGGGTAAAGACTGTTTTAGTACTTTTAAGAACTAAAATGTGGCACACAAACAGCATGGAATACTATGCAGTCATAAAAGAAAGAACGAGAGCATGTCCTTTGCAGGGACATGGATGGTGTTGAAGGCCATTATCCTTAGCAAACTAATACAGGAACAGAAAACCAAGTACCGCACGGTCTCACTTATAGGTGGGAGCTAAATGATGAGAACGCACGGACACCTAGAGGGAAGCGACACACACTGGGGCCTATCAGAGGGTGGAGGGTGGGAGGAGGGAAAGAAGCAGCAAATAGAACTAATGGGTACTGGGCTTAACACCTGGGTAATGAAATAATTTGTACAACCAACCCCCTTGACACGTTTTTACCTATGTAACAAACCTGCACATCCTGCACCTGTACCCCTGAAAGTAAACGTTGAAAAAAAGCTCCACAAATAGTTTCATAAATTCATTTTAAAAGGAGAAGAATTATAACAGTCTTAAATCCTAATATGAATGATTGGAAATATCTAATGTACATACATTGTATAAATCTAAGTGGTTTTTTTTGTTTTTGTTTTTGTTTTTGTTTTTTTTTGAGACGGAGTCTTGCTCTGTCACCCAGGCTGGAGTGCAGTGGCCGGATCTCAGCTCACTGCAAGCTCCGCCTCCCGGGTTTACACCATTCTCCTGCCTCAGCCTCCCGAGTAGCTGGAACTACAGGCGCCCGCCACCTCGCCCGGCTAGTTTTTTTTTTTTTTTTTGTATTTTTTAGTAGAGACGGGGTTTCACCGTGTTAGCCGGGATGGTCTCTCGATCTCCTGACCTCGTGATCCGCCCGTCTCGGCCTCCCAAAGTGCTGGGATTACAGGCTTGAGCCACCGCGCCCAGCCAAATCTAAGTACTGATAAAAATGAGCCCATGCCATTCATTTGAATTTCAAGCTTTCTTTGGTTTAAAGTTTTTGAAAACCAAAGTAAGAAATAGATTATTTTAGAAATTTGTTTGTGTTTTCACCTCAGCCCTCTTATTGCATACTTCTTTTAAGAACTAAAATTTATCTAAATGCTAGTCATCTGACTGGAACCGCCCCAGACGTGTTATATTGTAACATATTCTACTTAATGTAAGGCACCAGGGATTGTATGATGCCCCATTATTGTATGTCTCAATAAGAGAATTATTTAAATGCTGCCAATTATAGTTATAGTAAATCATGAATTATAAGTGGTATTTTAGTGTGAGAAATGGTGAAACATAGAGACAATGATCATCTTAGAATCACTAAAATACATCGTTACCTGTAATCTTTAAAACATACCTGAAAGTGTAGGTATAATTGTATCATCTCACTTAATTCAAATGTTGTCTTTAGTGGTATTAGTAAAAATTATAATATCTTACAATTACTGAGCTGTTATTTGTGTTAGGAACTATTCTATATCTTTCGTGTAGAGTCTTATTTAAGCATTACTGTGGTTTCCTCTGAGAAATCTACTCTTTTCATTCCCATTTTATTGATGAGGAAATTGAGAGCCAAAAAAGGTAAGCAACAGCTGGGAAGCATCAGAGCTTCAAGTAGGATTCCAGCCCACGTTGAATGCCATTCAAGGGCTCTGCTCTTCCTATTCAAATAGGCTGCTCTTTCATTCATACAGTGAGTCATGAGGTAATAAGTAGTGTGCTTTCTTCAAAGGGAAATTAAGTTTGTTTTGAAGGCAGAGTAATAGCAGGCTATTCTGTGTTTGCTATTGCATGAATCATTGATGTAGCTGTAGATCGTGCACTACAATTTCCTAAAAAGTCTTCTCACTCTCATAGGACTGCTCTACATCTGGCCTCTGCCAATGGGAATTCAGAAATAGTAAAACTCCTGCTGGACAGACGATGTCAACTTGATGTCCTTGACAACAAAAAGAGGACAGCTCTGATCAAGGTATGCAGTAGTCAACTATATCAGCATGAGATGGCTTTGATTTCAATACATAGCATAAAAATGAGTTTTCTCATTTAAATGGAACTAGTTGGTGAAAGCTGTGGAATGTTAGTTTTAATTCTCAGGACTTATAATTTATTTTTGGTCTAATACTGACAGGCTGTACAATGCCAAGAAGATGAATGTGCATTAATGTTGCTGGAACATGGCACTGATCCAAATATTCCAGATGAGTATGGAAATACTGCTCTACACTATGCTATCTACAATGAAGATAAATTAATGGCGAAAGCACTGCTCTTATACGGTGCTGATATTGAATCAAAAAACAAGGTATAGGTCTACCAATTTCATCTTCAAAATACTAAAATGCATTCATTTTAACATTGACCTGGGTAAGGGCCAGGCATTCATTTTAACGTTGACCTGGGTAAGGGCCAGTTTTCCATATTTGGAAGCTCAAGCATAACCTGAATGAAAATATTTTGAAATGAGTTAATTATCTAAGACTTTGTTTTAAATATTGTTACTTTTAAAGAAGCATTCGAGGGTACAGTTTTTTTTTAAATGCTCTTGTGGTTTATGTTTTTTTAAAAAACACTGAATTTGTAAAAGGTAATACTTTGTTTTTTTTCATGCCAGGTTTTTTTCCCCCTAATAAATGTAAAATGACAAAATTTGCCCTGGAAATAGGTTTTACATTAAAACTCCAAGAAAACTCAAACAGAGTTCAGTGAATAGTAATCCTGCCCCTTTGGCAAGTTCCCCCCCCCCCCCGCAAACAAAACAAAACAAAACAAAAAACAGTAATAGATATGAGGTGATGGATTTCTCAGTGACAAGTCTTTTTCTCAGTGACAAGTCTTAAGATATTTCTGATTGCACATGAGGCAGAAGCAGAAAGGGAAAAAGACAGCAATCAGAAATATCAAGGCCAATTTGGAAATTAGGTAATGGAGGGAAAGACCATGAAGAGGTTTTCTGTGTGTGTGTGTGTCTCTGCACGTGTGTGTGTGTGTTGCTGTTGATCATTCATTTGTTTCCTTTGTATGGTGAGACAAGGTTCTTTTCAATTTTAGAGAATGACAGTTTTCAGTTTGGGAGAGGGAGTTAGTGGGTTGTAAACTGCTTAGAGATCAATTTCAGGAAGCCTCTGAGGATCCAGATTGGCAGTGAATAGGTGGTAATGTAGTGGGAAACACTTGAGCAGAGGGAACGACAAGTAATTAACTGACTTAGTGTCCTATTCTGGTAAAAATGGCCAATTGGAGTCTCAACTCTGCTTTCAACTCTAGAATATCTTGATGGGAAGGTGGGTGATAAGGGGCTTATAAGGAACAAGATCAGGTTGGATTTTGAGTTTACTAGACCTTGTTCTACTCTTACCGGGGAAAATTATGTGATATTTTCAGCAAATGAGTGTCTCTCCTACTCTTTCCTCTTTTTGGCCAAATCCTCAAATGATAAAGGGAATTGGTTATGTGGATGAGCGCTGAGACTGAAGTAATCATCTATTGCACTAGCTTCCAGCTAGAGTTGTGCATTCCAGTTACCTCAGGAAAATTTTTAAATAATCCACAAGTCTAGGCTTTCCCCTGAAGATTTTGATAGAGTAAGTCTAATATGTACACTTAAAAATGTTTCCTTGAAGCCAGGCATGGTGTTGCATGGCTGTAGTCCCAGCTGCTGGGGAGTCTGAGGTGGGAGGATTGCTTGAGCTCAGGAGTTCGAGTCTAGCCTGGTCAACATAATGAGACCCTGTCTCTAACAACAACAACAACAAATTTCTCAAAATCTGGATACACTTCTGCTTAAGAACCATGAATACATAAGTGTAATATGTAAATTCTTATGTCTCAGAAACTTAAGATATTTCCAGAAGAGTTGGAGTTGGATATGTGCTAATTCCTTTAAATCTTTCCTTTCCAATAACATTAATCTAACTTTTTTTTGGTTTGTTTTTGAGATGGGGTCTCAATCTGTTCCCCAGGCTGTAGTGCAGTGGTGTGATCACAGCTTACCACAGCCTTGACCTCCCCAAGCTCAGGTGGTTCTCCAATCTCAGTTTTTTGTTGTTGTTGTTGTTTTTTGTTTGTTTGTTTTTTAGTAGAGACGAGGTTAATGCCATGTTTTTCAGGCTGACCTTGAACTCCTGGGCTCAAGTGAATCACCCACCTCAGCCTCCCAAAATGCTAGGATTACAGGTGTGAGCCCCATTCCTGGCCAAGTCTGACTTTTATATGTGGATGAGACATTAAAATGAATATTATTGGCACTATCAGCTTACGGAATAATACCTTTTCCTTTATACCTTCAGTTATTCCCTGCCATTCAGAAGGTCTTTAGAAATTTGCAGTGAGTAGTCTTTCATTAAGTAGAGAATGGCCCTCTCAGGATTTTGTGTCTCTTTGTTCACTTATTCAAGTGCTTAGGTCAGTAAGTCATTGTTAAGAGCAGAGTTTTCTCAATTAGAATTGTAGCAAATTCTAAACCTTTTTTTTAATCAATTGAAGCTGTATTGTGGACTATCCATTATGTCTCTTATGTTTGCAGAGCTTTGACATAATCAAGATGGCAGGTTTAAACACTAAAAACCATGGAGTTATTAAGAATACAGACGGGAATTCTGTTAGTTTCAGTAATCCTATGAACTGATGATTTAGTTAACAATCTGGAAAAAGTAAATACAAATAGATTTTAAATGAATGAATGGAAAAATTCTTCAAATGGGCAGTAGGAGTATTAATAGCAATTTTTATTGCACATTGGAGCTTGAACTTTTGGTAAAACATGTGAAACTAAAGAAATATTTTACATTCAAATTCTTGCTTTATACACAAGAATTTTGTCTTAGGGTTGGATAATATAGAGATAAAAGATACATCCCCTGCCCTCAAGAAGCTCTTTGTTTAAATGGAAAAAAAATCGTCATCCAAAAGTGCCATGCCAAATGCTGGGTTAGAAGCAAAGAGTCTTGGAAGCAGTAAATGTTGAAAGTGAGTTTTTGAGATGATCAGAGTTGATGTGGTCAGGCAGCGAAGGGGTGTTTCCAAGGGAAGCAGCAGCATGTGGGAAAGCACAGAAGAGTAAGATGGAAGCAGCTACATTTGATTTACTTTCTATGAGTGTAAGTCCACGGGATGTTATATAAAGTTTCCAGTTCAGCTGAGAAATAGGTAATTTTTTGAATTACATATTGTTTTTGTTTTATATTGTTTTACAGCATGGCCTCACACCACTTTTGCTTGGCGTACATGGACAAAAACAGCAAGTGGTGAAATTTTTAATCAAGAAAAAAGCTAATTTAAGTGCACGTGACAGATGTGGAAGGTATAGTTATTTCTTTTAATCTGTGTGTTGTTCGAGATTGATAGCAGTCACTCAAGTCATAAATAATAAATTAGTAAGATTAAATTATACTTATTGGGACATAGTGATGAGTATCAACACAAATCAGTTAAGTAGAAAAACAATTATTTGGACTGGGCAACATGAAGAACAGTTTTAGTAGGATTCATCTTCTCTTATTGTATTGACTGATGTTATTTGTTGTATGATGTTTTTGGTTAGATGAGATTATGTTAGTTAAAGGGATTTCATGTTAATTTTATGAAATGTGAACTTTAGCTTTTAGTTTACTTTATGACCCAGTATTGAACTTCTTAACCTTTTCTAGTAGTTTTTAACCTCTGTGTCTTATATGCTTTTCTGCTAAATATGCTGCATGAAACATAAATAGGAGTTGAAAATCCTTTTTTCTATTCAATGAGTCTGCTTTAAGTTGCCTTGTTTGAAGAATATTAATGTTAGCTTATCCCTACTTGACAATTAATTGCTATTCCCACATACTGTGGGTCCAACAGCTTTTCCTTTTTTATTTCCAGTGTATTTTGATGGTTTTATTTTTAATTGGTATGGAGAGAGGGAGTGAAGATAGTTTTAAGTGGATACACTTTTCCTTTAATGAAGGCAAGCCGTAGGTGGGTGATAAAGAGAAAAGAGCTAGGCTTTGGATTCACACAAGACTGGGTTTAATCCCTAGCTTTCTTACTTGGTAAGTGTGTGACCTTGGGAATCTTATTTACCACCAAACGTGTTGTCATATATGAAAAGTAGGAGAATATATCCTTCAAATTGATTGTGCATAAGTAAGGAAGATATATATGGCATTTAATTCAGTGCCTAGCACATGCTTATTGGCATCATTAACTGAAACTCCTATGACTATTCTTACCATTATTATTAATATTACTGCTTTCAGCAAGCAGAGAGGTCTTACTTATCTTACCCTCTAGCTGATTTTCTATTACAGCATATCAGTCTAGGGAAGCTGTAAGGAAATTTTCACTTATAACTTTGTCCACTTCAGATAAGTGGCCCTAGCATTGTTTTTTGCCCATTGAAAGACTTTAAATTAATGTCTTCTACTTTCCAATACCTCACCGAGATAAGAGGTTTCCTTGTTGTCCCTTCCTTTAAACCTTGTTGGTATTTTACAAAGATGAACACTTAAGCACCCAAGTGCTTGTGTGTTTTAGTGCATGTAAATCTTTAATTCTGTATGGACAGGTAAGATGTTAAGTTGATAAAGTATATCAAATTAGCTTTTAAAATAAGTTTATTACAGTTCCTAAGGGAGAAATTATCTCTGTCATTTTAGAAATGCTCTCATACTTGCTGTACGTTGTGGATCAGCAAGTATAGTCAGCCTTCTACTCGAGCAAAATATTGATGTCTCTTCTAAAGATCTATCTGAACAGACGGCCAGAGACTATGCTGTTTCTAGTCATCATAATGTGTAAGTGTTTACATTAAAAGGCGAGTTAATGCTAAATTGAGGTTTAAAATAATTATAACAATAACATCTTACATATCAGGTGAGATGTCATAGTGCCGTTCAGCTAGTTTTAGAGTGGCAGTCAGTTAGTCCCCTGCATCAGCCAGAAATCAGAAAAAAAGCAAGACAATTTAGAAGTACCAATGGATACAGGATTCTTTATCTCAGGACTTTTAAGACCTTGATACTTTGAGATCCCAATATTGTTCATTTCATCCAAGTATAACACCTATGGATGGGATTAAAAAACAGTGTCATATCTTTCATTTTTCTGATTAGTTATTTGGGTCTTGAAATGTCCAGCTTAACAAAAAACCTTGTACTGTCTTCTGGAGACTATTTCCTACATACTCCTTGAATTTTTCAATAACTGAAGGGATTCACTAAATCCAAGGAAGATAGTCCCTTTTTTCAAGTCAAAAGGAGCAGAACAAAAAGGACATTCCAGTCATTTTGATGTTTCCCTTGTTTCTGTTGCTGCGTTGTTGCCACTCAAACTGGTCCTGTTGCCTGGTAATGGTTGACCTTTGACACCAAGATGCCCTTACTGATTCAGATCCCTCAAGTCTTTAAGTTCCCATATCTATGCTTCTATGCTTAGCCATTGTTCCCAAAGCACCAGCACCCTGCTCTGGCAGCTGGGTATCCTGACTTGATCTGCAGACAAAGTGAGCAAATTGACACTTGCCCCCATATTCAGAACCTAATGTGGAAACCACATCTTAGCCAAGAATTAGCTGAGACCTTCATGGTACAAAATCCTTTGAGGCCGTTGTTGGTCTTTTCTCTGGCAGATATTAATTAGGCTTGTTCTAAAGGGTCAGAGGGGTTCAAATAATGTGACAGAAAGAGATCAGTGTTTGTTTCTTCTTCTTTGCTATCAGATCTGTACTGTGAGGCACCTTTATATTCTCTATAGAACCTTAGGCAGTAGAAAGTCCCATATGAACCTTCTCCAAGCAGTGACTCCCAGTTGTGGTCGGCCCTTGAGTGATCTGTTTTACATGATAATGAAAATCGTCCAAGCTACTTTCATCTGTAACTCAAGATTTTAAAATATTTTCAAATTCTATCTCACAGGGAGCCATTGAAGAGAATTCTCAGAATCTCAAGTAGGTTATTTGGACTTAACAGAACCAAGCCCTGTGCATGACTCATCACTAATCATGTGTAAAAGTAGGGCTTTGTGCTTGCTTCTGCAGCACATATCCTAAAATGGGAACAATACAGAGAAAATTAGCATGGCTTCTGCATAAGGAAGCAGCACAAATTTTTGAAGCATTCCATAGTTTGGTCAGTCACTGGAAGGTCATTTGACTATTTGCTGACTAGCTCTAAGGAAACAGTGTGAATCAAAGCAAAAAATGGGTGCCACCAAAATATTGAAATTGTGATTTGCACTAAAAAAATAGTCATGTAAGATGGTCTATGAGGTGATCCAGAGCTGAATAATGTGTTTGGTGCAAAATATGTTGTTAGTGTGTATGTCAAAAATTAGAGAATGTCAACTTACAACTTCTTCATGGAAACTAAAAAACATATAGGTAGAGTTTTGGTCTCCATGTCAGCTGGAATTGAACATCAATATCAACTATTATCCTAAGAAACATCTGCTGGCTCAGAGTTGGAGTCGGTAGAGAAGGATCACTGGTCCAAGCCAGGTCTTAACATCCATTGGTTTTTCTGCCCTTGGTGTGATTGGTCAACTCCATAATAGTGGACACTCACATTATCTACTTTAATGAGATATTTATGAGTAAATTTAGTTACAAACTAAGACGTAGTTGAGATGCCCAGAATTATAAGCCCTAAGGAGCAGGAAAACTAAGAAGCAAAATTAAGACTTAATAACATTTGCTGAAAACTATAACATTTGCATATTAGAACCTATGAACAAAATATGCATTGGGTTTTATTTGGGATTCCAAGATAATTTTAGTTATAATGTTTGGGAACAGATTATTCCTTTGCTTTACTATTTCTCTGAGCATTTAAAAAATGTTATCTTGTTAAATCTTTGTAACAACCTAGTGAAAGAAGGCAGCAAAGTCCTCACTTTGTTGAAGAAGATAAGCAAGTCATCCAAGAACAAATAGCAGCTGTTCATTATGGAGCTAGGACTTAAGCAGAGTTGGAACACTTTCTATTATGTCATGCTAATGCAAGCTAATTTACTGGGTCACACTGCTCTCAATTTATGAGCATTTCACCCTACATTTTTGTCTTCTTAGAAGCTTCAAGAGAAGTTTGTAGAATGTACTCATAAGTGGATGGGATAATACTGTTAAGTTCTGATATTATGATATTGTTTGAAATACTCTAAGAATTTTATATTTGGTAAGTGTTTTACATCAGTATTAAAATAGTAATTTGGTTTATTACATTTTTATACATAGAATTTGCCAATTACTTTCTGACTACAAAGAAAAACAGATGCTAAAAATCTCTTCTGAAAACAGTAATCCAGGTAACACTTGTGATAGTGAATTACTTTAGGTCAGTTGTCCCCGATCTTTTTGGTACCAGGGACCGGTTTTGTGGAAGACAGTCTTTCTATGGGCTGGGGGAAGGTGGGGATAGTTTCAGGATTATTCAGTCATGTTACATTTATTGTGCTACTTTATTTATATTATTATTACATTGTAATATATAATGAAATAATTATACAACTTACCATCATGTAGAATCTGTGGAAGCTCTGAGCTTGTTTTTCTGCAACTAGATGGTCTCATCTGGGGGCAACATGAGACAGTGACAGATCATCAGGCATTAGATTCTCATAGGAAGCACACAACCTAGATCCCTTGGGTGGGCAGTTCACAACAGGGTTCATGCTCCAATGAGTACCTAGTGCTGTCACTGATCTAGGAAGGGGCAGAGTTCAGGCAATAATATGAGCCATTATTATTGGTTGGCTGTAAGTACAGGTGAAGCTTCCCTGGTTTGCTTGCTGCTCACCTCTTCCTGTGTGGTGTGGTTCATAATAATCCATGGACTGCTACCGGTCTGTAGCATGGGAGTTGAGGACCCCTGCTCTGGGTGGTCCTACCATAGATAAAAAAGTAAAAGTAAGGAACTTTTGATCTCAAAAGAATGCTGAAGCAAAGTTATGTTACATATGCTTGTCCCAAAAAGGTCTCACTATTACTGACTTCATTCCTCCTCATTTGAAGTTGGAAAGAGACACATTTACTTTGTTGGAGCAAGATGTGCTCTTCTACCTGCTGGTTAGTTGTCATGATAACAGCAATTTTGTTAGAACAAATGCTCTGCTACCATTTGCCAAAAGATTGTCATAATAAATATACAAATTTCTCAACTCTAGGCTCAGGAGATTATAATAAAATTAGAAAAATGTTTCACAATAACAAAAATGCTAGTATGCTACCTGGTTGTGGACACCTAATACATTGTATAACCCAAACGGTATGAGGACACCTTTAATTTAGCCATCAATTTATCAAAGAACTTTTATAAGTTTGGTTTTATAAGTTGCAGGAGATAAAGACGGAGCAGATGTAGTTTTGATCCTTAAGGTTCTCATAATAGAGCTGTCTCTATTTCTTTTCTGTGCTTTTTCAATAGAATTTACAAAGAAAATATTTCCATTTATGTTTTCACTTCACTTAACAAATAACTATCAAATGTCTTTTAGATACTAACCATTTTTCTAATGCAACAGAACACAATTAAAAATACAGACAGGAGTTTGTTATTATCATTGCCATTATTTTTTTATTTCACTACTTTATTCAGTTCTTACTGTGTGCTAGATGCCCACTGGAAGCTTTTAATTTATTATATATTGATTATGTGCCAGACATATGTGATGAGGAATGAAAGTTTTGGTAAAAAAAAAAAAAAAAAGTAGGTATGATTCAAGGGAAGCATGCAGAGTGAGAAGAATTTTTCTAGGTAAAAAAGCAGAAGAATAATGTTTGACAGAAGGAACATGCAACAAGATTGTGTGTTGGCCAGAAGGAACATCTAAGGAGATTGCCTGTTTGGCAGGAAGGGCAGCAAGTGCAAAAGACAAGATGCTTGAGTGAACTTTGCAGGGTTTCTGAGCAGTTCACTTTTGCTAGCACCAAAAGTGTGAGATACCAGAGGTTGGGAATGAGGTGAATACTTGGGTAAGGCAAGTTTATGACAGACTTTTTAATACTACAGAAATGAGTAGGTTTCGTCCTGTGGGCCATGGGAAGTTTACCAGGTAGAATGCTTTGGACTGCAAATACTGATGAACAGTTGTGAAAACAGTAGGAACCAGAGTTGTTTTGTTTGTTCAGTGATATCCTAGGAGATCCTCTTGTCCCTCTTTCTGTGCTGTCGACAGTGTTTTATTCATGTCTCCTTTCATGGTCGGGTAATCTGCAACAGCTCCAAACATCTTGTTCTCACAACACAACATCTCAAGGGCTTCTTTTCTTCACCTCTGTTTTCTAAACAGGGAGAAAACTTAGAAGCACACAAGGGGCTTCCTGTAACATTTCATTGGCTGTGTTACACTACCTGCTCATTCCCAAACCAGGCACTGGGAATGCAAATACGTGATTAGCTTAGAATTAACGTTTCTCTTTCTGAGGCTGAGGAGGGAGATTGGGATAATAAACATCCCAATAGACTTGTGTTTCTTCTGCAAGAAAGAATAAGGAATGGCTATTGGTAGGGGGTCGACAATGTTTGCTGCAGGGGCTCATTGGAGACATGGGAGCAGGGGAGTCACAAGATTAAATTTGAGTATTAAGGCATTCTGATTATGGTGTAAAATGGGTTAGCAAGCTTTTCCTGTAAAGGACCAGGCGGGAAATATTTTAGACTATGTGGTCTCTGTCATAACTACTTACCCCTGCTGTTGTCTGCTGTTGTAGAGTGAAAGCCACCATGATTCTATGTAAGCAAACAGGCATGACTGAGCTCCTATAAAACTTTATTTACAAACCATAAGGCAGATTTAATTTGGACTGTGGCCTATAGTTTCCTGGGATTGGTGGAAGGTTACCATGGAAAGAAACCAGGAGACAAAGGAAGCTTTTGCAATAGTCAGCTATAGTTTCCGTCACACATCCTTGGACTAGTATCAATGTATTATAAGGTTTTCACCCATCCATGGTGGAATAAAATTAGGAATCTCAGTTACTCATTTTAATAAGTTGGTCTTTGTTTTTATGGTGTTATGCCTTTTTATTTGTTTTGCTTAATTTTTTCATGTAAGAACTAACATTAGTAGTTGACGGTTTTCTTTTAAATAGAAGCCATTTTGTAAAGTTTATGTTCCCAGTGGCAGTGGAAATATAAAGCAGAGGCAGAAGAGAGGTATAGTCCATATGATTTAGTGATAATTGAATGAGAAAGGCTTGGGGGACCGAGAGAAATGTCAGATGATTTACAGGTTTCCAGGTCGTACACTAGTATTTAACCTGGACATGAGGAAGGAGTAGGAAATTTTCTGGTGAATACAGAAGAGCAAAGAGCTGCAGGTCAGCAGAAATGACCATTTTTTTTCCTATGCATGTTTAATGGAATATTCATGTAGTATATTTTGAGTAGGTAATTGGATAACCAGCATTTATAACTCACATCCTACTACTTTGACTCTCAGTAACAAGACTTATCAAAGATCAAAGAATCTGAAAGTTGATGAAAATGTCATCATTTTCATCATCCATGTGTATCACCATCAGTGACCGAAAGTCGGCATCTACAGAACACAGAATTGGGATAGGTGAACTTAATAGATAAAGATGAATATCAGAATTGTGTTCCTCTTAGGGAATGATAGTCTCCATGACCTGTGTGAGTCACGGCTGCCAGAAAAGAAAGAGAGCAAGGAGTGTATTAAAGAAGCACAGCAAATTCAGTCCTAGAGTGCCCTGCTTGACTTCATGTCATAGTTCTGATTTCTAAAATACTATTTTCTGCAAAATATGCTTTCTGTTTTTCCCTTCTTGTAGCCTGCAACCAAACAGAATCCCTTCAGTGGGGCATTTTTGTGTTCTTCCTTTAATAACAGCAACATATAAATAACAAAAAGAAGTAAGAGAAAGAGTGTTTTTTTATAGGCTAGTATTTAACATAAACTTGAGAGTGAGTACCAAGATTATACTTAGAATTTACAGACCGGGTAGGAAGACGAGATAGAAATCTGAAGATTACTGACTCAAACACAGTGTAGTTTCATTGCTTTATTGTCACATCTCTGAATTCGCAACTAGGAATTATATTCGTATGCACTATAACTTTAGAAAGCAGCTTCCCAAACCAAATATTAAGTGATTTATTGTAATTTCTTTGACTTATTATAGAATTGACTTTCCAAGTGCTCATGAGAATTATTGAGAATTTGCTACATAGTAACATCTCAGCTGTGTCCACAAGAGCTATCTGTCACCTTGTCTTAATGACTATTGGCTCACTAGGAATATTGGTTTTGGCATTAAAATGATATTTTTCTAAATGCAGATAGGACCAGGGATCACTGTTGAACATTAATGTCCAAGCATCTTAAAATTACACATCAGGTTTCATAATCTGACTTCTGCCCCACTCTCCATCTTTAGCCCTTTTCCCTGTGTGCCCTTTCTCTGGCATTACTGAGCTGCTGGTAATGTCCTACTCACTCGTTCACTCTTTCAGGCCTCACTCCTGCTCTTGCTGCTGTGTGGAATGCTGTTACCCTTTCCTTCCCTCTACCGCTTTTAATCTGGCTAGCCTCAATATTTCAGTCTGTGCTTGGGCATGTGTTCTAGAAAAGCCATCCCTGATATGCTTTATTTTCATTGTTTTTAAACCCTAATGCCTAGCATGTATGTAGCAGGACTCAATAAGAAATTTCTGAGTAAAATGAAGACTGTTTTTACAAAGATGATGTGCAGGACTGTTCTCTGCAGTCTTGGAGCAGAGGGGACAGACATGTGGGGGAATAATGTACAGTTCAGGTGGTAAAGATGTGGTAGAAAAATCAGTGAAGTCAGAAGGCAGCCTCAAGAAGGAGGTACCTTTTTATCTGGGGAAAGACATGCAGAATCAAGGAAGACTTCACATATCATTGTTTTAAAAGATGAAAATAAGGCCAGTTGTTGTGTCTCACAACTGTAATCCCAGCATTTTGGGGGGCTGGAGGAGGTGGATCACAAGGTCAAAAGATCAAGAACATCCTGGCCAATCATGAAACACCATCTCTACTACAAATATGAAAATTAGCTGGGCATGATGGTGCATGCCTGTAATCCCATCTTCTTGGGAGACTGAGACAGGAGAATTGCTTGAACCAGGGAGTCAGAGGTTGCAGTGAGCTGAGATTGTGCCACTGCACTCCAGCCTGGTGACAGAGAAAGACCCTGGCTCAAAAAAAAAAAAAAAAAAAAAAAAAGAAGAAGAAGAAAAAAAAAAGAAAAAAAAATAAATTTGTCAGAATAGTAGAGGGAAATATTTTAGATATTAGGAAGACATTGTGCACTAATAAAAGTGTCAGTAGTAGTTTTGGAAATCATTTATAAGGTACTATTGTTGCAGAAAACAGGAGGCAGGAGAGACCCAGTGGGTGAAACAGGAGGATTTTATTTAGGTGCACACCAGTTCAGTGGATTTGCATCCAAATGCTGAGTCCTGAACAAAGACAGAGCCTGGCTTATAAAGGCAAGCTTACAGAAGCAGAACAAAGGCAGTTAATCATATAGTGACAGTTTTGCAACCTCAGCATAGCTTGTGACTTTGCAACTACATTGAAGGAAAAGAGGAACTTGCAAAATATAAATATTTTTACAAAGAGCTATGAGTAAATGCTGAGGGGAAGGGGAGACGGTAAAGGAATTTGTTTTCTTAACCTTGCTCTGGGATGTCTGGACCCATACCTGTGGGCTCTGGCTTCTTGGACAGGGTCAACATGACCTTACCTGGGCCCTGCCTGTTACTATCCTTAGAGTCAGAGTAGCTAAGTGCAGGAAAACTTGTTTCTCTTTAAAACTAAATTTCCTTTTCATTACGTTTACTGCTTCATGATTAGGAAGTGGAGAACAACATACTGTGTTACCTTATATGTTTCTACTGTATTTTAAAGTTGTGTTTCTGGTGGTTTTGTTCATTTATGTTGGGTGGATGAATTTGTGAGTGAATCTCATCAGGCGTCTCCCCAAGTGGTTTGTTGAAGTCTTAGAGAATGATTTCCTAAGTAACTATTTCATGAAACACTAAACACTCAATTTATGAGATAAAATAAAATGTTGTCTTAAATCTATTTTTATAAAGGCAATAGTTTTTAACTGTTCTAAGTGGTTCATTTTAACTGAATATATGGATTTCTCAACAGAACAAGACTTAAAGCTGACATCAGAGGAAGAATCACAAAGGCTTAAAGGCAGTGAAAATAGCCAGCCAGAGGCATGGAAAATTTTACATTTAAATGTTTGATTTAATGTTGTTTTCTTTGCTTTAATAATATTAGGTAGTCCAAATGAAATTATCTTTCAGACTAGGTTTTGAGAATCAATAGATTCTTTTTTCTAAGAACTTTTTAATAGATTCATAAAATTTAATAAATTCAGCAACCTCATTAACAGAAGAATCAATAGATTCTAAGTTAGCATTTGAAACTTAACTTAAAAAACATAACCACTATAAACTTTAAAATACTCTTACTTTACAATATTCTTATTTAAAATATTCTTATCTGCCTTTTTGATTAGCTTATAGGTAATCTTTCCTTTTGGAATAGAGGCAAAAGAAATTCCAGAACTTTGTTCTTTTATTCTTACAACACCCTGACATGATAAAGAAAGTAACATCAATTATTGGATTATGTTATTAAGCAATAGAATTATGAGCAATGTAACACTGATGGTCCCTGAGCTGGATTCGTGGTTGAAGAGTAATCATGGCCAGTGATTGAAAATCTGCAGTTTTATATTGCAGTCACTGATAGCAAGGTGAAAGATATATTCTGCCTTGTGATCTCTCATTGACCTCAGCGTTTCTCTTCAGGGAGGGAACCAGGTCATAAAAGCAACCCAAATGCCTATTACAAGAATCGTATCTTGCAGAATGGGACCTTTGGTGTTAGTGCAGAAACACAATAACATTTGAACTTACTGCAGTTGCAGAAAATCAGTACAGATTATTAAAATTTTTATCCACTGTCGTTAGTACACATTAGAATATATTAGAACTGGACTTAAGCAGATAAACTAGATACATAACACTATCATATTACAACATATAATCTCAATTAAAATTTAAGAATTTGCATTTCTTTCTGTTTGGTGTTGATTTCAGCTCCTAATAATTGAAAGCATGCCTACAATCCAGTTAGTAATCTGTAGAGGCTCACTGGTTAGGGTTTGGTGAGGTAAACTCTTTTCAAGTGAGGAAGACTTTGCAACACTACAAATCATCCGCCGATGCATTTTTGGCAGATTTAACACGTAACAAATTAAGTGGAGTCCAAACAAATGGTGACAAAGTTAAGTTTGCTGGTTCATGTTGATCTTCTCCCGTTGACTAAGGTGAATTATTTTTCCCATGTTAGTCAGAAGCCAGTGATGTGGCAGTAGCTGAACGTAGATTAAAAAGTTAATTTTTAATTTTAATTAATTATTTATTTTAACAGTTAAATTTTAATTTTAATTATTTTCTAATTTTTCATTGTCTATACTTGATTACTGAAAATAAACTTATTTTTAAAACATGCATTCCAAAAGAGGAAACATCACAGAAATACAACAAATTAACCTTCTATTTTTGCATTTGCAGGAAATGTCTCAAGAACCAGAAATAAACAAGGATTGTGATAGAGAGGTATACCATTATATTCAAACGTTTCTGTTGAATTAGATGTTTACATTATGTTGTTTAATAAAGTGTTGTAAGTATAGGCATACATGATCCTATCATGTAAGTAGCATAAATCATCAGTGAAAAATTTAATATTTAACTCAGAAAGAATTCTGTAGATTGAGTTTTAAAGAGATACAAACCCCAGAAATATTCTTTCATTATTATGGAATAATCCTGAATGGTGCCGTAAAGTGCTAGGTCATGCGACTTTAGGAGCTTTGGATCAATCATTTTATCTTTCTTGGTTTTAGTCTGATTATCAATAGTTAATGTGGCTAAAGAAGATAATTTCTTATTCTGTGTATCTTCCAGCTAGAAAATTGTACGGCTATCGAATGTGAAATTTGGGGAACATCTTATTTTCTGGGCATCCACGCTTGTACCTCAGCAGTTTCACTCTGCTCCTTGTGTTGTGGCGAACTTTGGTTCCCATGTTTCAGTGAGAACCATCACGTTTTTGATATCCCAGGGACCAAATGAAAAAAAATGATCAAAGGCAGTGGGGGAGAAGAATATCTCAGTGCAGAAAAGGGCAATCTTCCTTTCTATTCCTGAAGCCCCACAGTGTCTCATCCTCTAAATCTGACTGCTTAATGTGAGATCTAGGTGGTAAAGACAGAAGAAGACACATTTTGCATCTTTGTCTTTTTATTTGTGTGTTCCCACGAGTCAAATGGGATAAATATATATATAAGATTCTGAAGAGTCGTTGGGAATAAAAGCACAAAATGAAGGAGGGCCCTTTTTGAATTTTGAAAAATTCTATTTTATTCAGTCAAACAGAAATGAAGCAAATTTTACAATGATATGATAATTACATCTTAAAATTAGAGGGTAATTGTTCTGTATATATGATCAAACTTAAGTGTGAAATATTTTTAATGACTACAATAATGACAAACTGAGTCAATTGATAAAATCAATTAAAAAGGTTCTTTTTATTCAATAAAGTGAATATCCTTAATATCCTTAATATCAAACTTCCACTCAAGGCTGAAGAAGACATGAAGAAGCATGGAAGTAATAATATGGGATTACCAGAAAACCTGACTAATGATGCCGCTGCTGGCAATGGTGATGATGGATTAATTCCACAAAGCAAGAGCAGAACACCTGAAAGTCAGCAATTTCCTGACACTGAGAATGAAGAGTATCACAGGTAAGCCTATGGCAACATTTAATAGGAGACAGCCATATGCTGTCAAACTAATCCTAATTTGGGCTAATATTCATGATTAAAAATTTTATATTTTTCCTAGGATATTCAGCCTTGCCTGGTAATCAGAAAAATGAAAATCAGCAAAAAATGAGTTACCATTTTTTCCAGTCATTAATTTATTTGAAAAATAATGAGTATTGGCAAATGTGAGGGGAAAGGAATTTCTTTACGTTTTAGTGAACTTTTATTTTAGCTTCAGAGGTACATGTGCAGTTTGTTATATAGGTAAACTGTATCATGGAAGTTTGGGCTACAGATTATTTCATCAGCCACATAATAAGCAAAATACCCAAAAGGTAGTTTTTTGGTCATCTCTCTCCAGCCATGCTCCACCCTCAAGTAGACCCTTTTGCCTGTTATTCTCCTCTTTGTGTCCATGAGTTCTCATTGTTTAGTTTCCACTAAATGATTAAGAATATATGGCATTTGATTTTCTGTTTCTGCATTAGTTTGCTTAGAATAGTGGCCGCCAGCTCCATCTGTGTTGCTGCAAAGGAAATGGTCTCATTGAAAAAGACATGTCGTACACTGTTGGTAAATGCATTTCGAACATTAATTGAGTAGCATATTCACACACACATATATAACATAGTAAGGATATATATGTATATTAAGGATACTTGTATAGATTTGTTACGTATATACTTACATATAAGAACGTTTATTACAGCATCATTATATCAAAAGATGGATCCTTATCAGTAGGAATTTATCATTATTAAAAGTAAATCCTTACCAATAGGAAATAGCTCAATTTTCATTCCCAGAAAATAATGTAGTATGGAACCATTTTTTACAAATGAGGTTAGATCTAGAGTATACGGATTATTTCACAATTAAAATGTATTTAAAACCTTTACTTTGATAGCACATCTTAAGATAATTTTGTTAGAATTCTTGTAATATCTGCTGTGTTGCAAATGGAAGCTGCATGCTCCATTGACACTGTACCTTGATTGCTAGTTATTAAATTTTTGTTGTCAGTGCCTGAGTGCTGAAATATTGGATCTTCAATCTGAATATTGCCAAGGGATTGTATGGGGATCTATATTTAATATAAACATTTCAGTATATTGGGTAAAACTTTTATTAAAATGTATCAAAGTATCTTTCATCTACTAAACCAGGATTTGGTCAGATTTTTCTGCAAAGAGTCAGTTAGTAAATATTTTAGGATTTGCAGACTGTATATATAATTTTGAGACAGGAAGAAAATAACAACATTCTCAGCCATGACTTCTAAGTATGATGTCCTTAAAAGAACATGTCTACACTCATGAACTCAATTTTCTTTTCATTCACTCTTGATCTCACACCAGTAAGTCTTCAGTTTCAGTACTCCTCCAACGTTGTTTTTCCTCAAGATTATCACTAATTTTTTTCTGTAATAAATCTAGGCATTTTTCGTACACTTCATTTTATTTAATCTGTTAGCAGAATTTGAGCCAATGGAGGACATCTCCTCTCTAACAGCATCTTCAACTTGGCTTCCAGGACCTCAGTCCCTCAGGCTTTTCCTCCTGCCTTTCTAATCCATTCATCATGGCCTCTTTTGCTTGCTCCTCCTCATCTTTCTCCATTTGGACATTGTTTTTTCCGAGGGCTCAGTCCTCAATCTTCTCTCTCATGACTTTTTCTTTTTTTGAGACAGAGTTTCACTCTGTCACCCAGGCTGGAGTTCAGTGGTGTGATCTCGGCTCACTGCAACCTCCACCTCCTGGGTTCAAGTGATTCTCCTGCCTCAGCCTCCTGAGTAGCTGGCATTACAGGTTCGTGCCACCATGCTCGGCTAATTTTTGTATTTTTAGTAGACACAGCATTTCCCTATGTTGGCCAGCCTGGTCTCAAACTCCTGACCTCAGGTGATCTCTCTGCCTTGGCCTCACAAAGTGTTGGGGTTGCAGGTATGAGCCACTGCACCCAGCCCCTCGTGACTTTTTCTACCGTGTATATGCTAGTGATTTCCAAATGTATGTCTCTGGCTCAGATCTCTCTCCCTAATTCCAGATTTCCATATGAGCCTGCCTACTTGATATCTCTATTTGGTTAGCTATTGGGTATCACACACTTGTCAGACCCAAAACTGGGCTACTAATGGCCTTTCTGAAATCTACCCCTCATGTATTCTTTCCTACTTTGGTTAAGGGCAACTCTTCCAGTTGCTCTGCCAAAAATCTCGTTGTCATTCTTGACTCATCTCTCTCTCCGTCTCTCACACCTTACATCTATTCTCTCAGTAAATCTTGTCAGGTCTATCTGAAGAATATGTCCAGAAGCCAGTCATATCTTCTACATCTGAGCCACCCTCATCTGCAGTCTACATGAGTGTCATAGACTGGTAATTGATAGTCCTGGCTTTTAAAAACTTCCCTTTTCATCAATTCTTAACTCAGTGGATGTACTTAAAATATAAGTCAAATTGTGTCAGTCCTGTGCCCCAGCCCTTCTGATTGCCTCCCATTTCACTCTGAGTATGTATCAAATTTCCTCCTAATTATCTCCCTTGCTCTGCTTTAGCCACACTGAACTTCTTGCCATCCCTTCTCTACCCCTAGTGCTTAAAGACTCCAAGCACACCTCTGTACTTGGCAGTTCCCTGTGTCCAGAATGCTTTTTCCACGGATATCCTCCTAGCTTACTCTTTCCATTCCTTCAGTTCTTTATTTAAAACCTCCTTTCTGCTAAGAAGTAGAAAAAGGGTAAAAAGAAACACATTATGGAACAACCACTTTCTGAGGAAGAACCATGTACTACCCAGATGCATCATGCTTAAGATTCAACTGGGAGTGTACCAGGGAGGCTCTCTAATGTAACCAAGGGAAGGTTCAATGAAACAAAGTGATTTATCATCTCTAACTTCAAATCCATTTGTATCTTGACATCAACACTCTTAACCTTATATCATCATTTCTTAGAGTCTTTGATATACAAATAAAAGGTTTTTTGTATTAGAAAGAAAGAAATCCCCTCTCTCAGCAGAGACTTTTCTGACCATCCCAACTTTCCCACCACCCTCCCCATCAAACACATAAACATTTCATTTTCCTGCTTTAGTTTTTTCTCCTCTAACGTACTGTATATTTTGTCTTCTCTGTCTGTTGTTATTGTGTGTTTATCTCACTCTCATGAATAAGGATTTTATTTTTCACTACTATATCCTCACTGCCTAGAAAAAGGCCTAGCGTATTGGATGTAGCTACCTAATAAATCGTTATTAAATGAGTGAATGGAGTTTATCCTGGGTATGTTGTTTGATTGATTCTCGCTTTAAAATTTTGACATGGGTCATTCTATTAGTTTTGTCTGGTAATTATATGCATTTTAATTATTGTTTTGGCTTTTTATAATAAGCTACATTCTTTATATTAATTTTTTTATTTAGGGAGAAAAGCCTAATATTGTGGTTATTCATTATTTATTCTTTTATTTGTAATCATAATTGTAATTATGGTAAACTGAGTCAGAGGAATTGCAAACTTTACTAGTATTTTATTTGATTTGATTTTTGAGATAGAGTCTCACTCTATCGCCCATGCTGGAGTGCAGTGGTGGGGTCTCAGTTCACTGCACCCTCCGCCTCCTGGGTTCATGTATTTCTCCTGCCTTAGTCTCCTGAGGAGCTGGGATTACAGCGGCATGCCACCACACCTGGCTAATTTGTGTATTTTTAGTAGAGACTACTAATTTCACTTTGTTGGGCAGGCTGGTCTCGAACTCTTTACCTCAGGTGATCCACCCACTTTGGCCCTTCAAAGTGCTAGGATTACAGGCATGAGCCACTGCACCTGGCCACCTGCTTTAAAAAAAAAAAATGGGGTGGCACATTTAATGGACTTACAAATTCTTTTCAAGGGATTATGAACCTTTGGTATTTGAAATAAAAAGACAGAGTTGGAAATTTTTTGCTTCCTATAGTAAGAGGAATACTGGTCCGGCACTGGCTATTCTGATGGAGCAGGTGCTGCTGCTTGGCTGTATTTCAGAAGCAAGCTGCTCACATCTGTATTGGTTGGTGAGCAAGACCAGTGGTCATTGATTGGTTGATTAGATTTCAAACTGGCTCTGGGTGGCTTCTTGTTACCATTGGTACAGGTCATTTCTTTCCTAAGTTAGACTCAACTTTAACTGAACATTTTCTGTTTAAAAGTTGCCTTCAATTAACTATGTTCAAAATGAAACTATTTTATATTGCAGAATTTTAGACCTCATTTTAAAATTGTGGTCACGATGAATTGGTTAATAATAGCTCTCAGGAAGATCTATTTACATTTTTTAAAATACATATTTCTTTGCATAATTTATTCCTTAAAATTAATTGCCTTGTTTCTGTTATTGGTATTTCTAGAAGCTTTTGTTCAAGTCCTAACATAAACTCCAGTAGGAGGTTTTAGTCTCTTTGTCAGTTAATATATGTATATGGTAGTGATATTCTCTTTTTAAATTCCTTTTCTTGTTCACTGTCTTCTCTGTACAATAACAGTAATATTCTTATGCATTTTACCTCATTAAAAATAATTACAGTTTTCAGGTCATGTGATGCCAACATGTATGTTCCTTTTGCTTGGTGTGTGTGCTGCTATTCAGGCTCTGTTGTGGTTCTACATGAATGGCAGCTTTTTAAAATAACTCTGTGAAGAATGACATTGGTACTTGGAGAGAAATTGTATTGGATCTGTAGACTTCTTTGGGCACTATGATCATTTTCACAATATCAGTGCTTTCAGTCCAGGAACATAGGATGTATGTTCATTTATTTGTGTCATCTCTGATTTTCTTCAGTGGTGTTTTCCAGTTATCGTTTTATAGTTGACTCACCTCCTTCGTTACATATTTTCATAGGTATTTTACTCTTTTGCAGCCATTGTCAAAGGGACTGGGTTCTTGACGTGACTCGCAACTTGGTTGTAGGTGGTGTATAGTGGTACTACTCATTGGTATTTGTACATTTTGTAGCCTCTGAGACTTTACTGAATTCATTTATCAAGTCTAGGAGTGTTTTGTAGGAGTCTTTAGGGTTTTCTAGGGATAAGATCATATCATTGGTGAAGAGATAATTTGACTTTCTTTTTTCCAATTTGGATGTCCTTTATTTCTCTTGCCCAATTGCTCTGCCTAGGACTTCCCAGTTTTATTCTTAACATGCATGAAATAAAAGTAAAATCAAAAGTGATTAATGATTACTTTATTTCACATCTCTGTCGCATACACAGATAAAATTAATTCAAAGTTGTATGTTAAAAACACAATATTAGACCCTGTCTTGTTCCAAAAGGAATTTCTAAGTTGTCTATAAAATACAGAGGAATCAAGAATATAAGTGGAAAGTGTTTCCCAAAAATAAATATAAAAAGTATGGGTTAACACAGGGCTTCCCAATCCCCAGGCCATGGACCAGTACCAGTCCCTGGACTCTTAGGACCTGAACCACAGAGCAGGAGGCTAGTGGCAGGTGAGCAAGCAAAGTTACATCTGTTTAAAGCCACTCTCTGTCACTCACATTACTGCCTGAGCTCCTCTTCCTGTCAGATCGGTGGTGGCATTGGATTGTCATAGGAGTGTGACTCAAACCCTGTTGTAAGCTGCTTACACAGGGTATCTAGGTTGTTCACTCCTTATGAGAATCTAATGCTTTATGATCTGTCACCATCTACTGTCACCCCCAGATGGGACCATCTAGTTGCAGGAAAACAAGCTGAGGCTCCCACTGATTCTACATTATGGTGAGCTATGTAATTATTTCATTATATATAAGTAATAATAGAAATAATATGCACAATGAATGTTATGTGCTTGAGTCATCCTGCAACCATCCCCCAACTCAGGTCTACAGAAAAATTACCTTCCACAAAACCAGTCCCTGGTGCCAACATGGTTGGGGAGAACTGGGTTAAGAGATGTGAGACCCCTTTGCCTTGTCTTGGATTAATGTGCAGATATGCATTGTGTGAATGACATCTGATGGCACCATGTTGCCCTGTAGATCATTTTAGGGACACCTCCAGTATTTCATGAAAATCAAAATTTCTTCTAGTGATGAACAAAATGATACCCAGAAGCAAGTTTCGGAAGAAAAGAATGCTGGAATATCACAAGAAGAGATTCTGACTGGTAAACAAGAGCAGATGGAAGTGGCTGAAAAGAAAATGAATTCTGAGGTATTTTCTTTAGTCATTTTCAAATGTTTTAATATGTGTATTTATTTAAAAGACAACTTTATGTATTTTGGAAAGTACACAGGATTTTTAAAACAGAAGTGCAATGTTTAGATGCCTACGTGTACATTGTGGAAGGGTACAATGCTTAAACAGTTATGAATAAATGCAATTCTTATAACTGACTGTAAAAATATTAGAAAAGTAGTCTATTGATAAAACTTTCTTCAGAAAAAGGAACTTAAAGAACTTTAAGAAATTGCTTCTGTCCAAATATATGCATAGCTAAGGTTCTTACAATGGTGTAGTTGATAGATTAGATATCAGAGAATAAACCCAATTTAAAAAATATACTCAAGCATATTAATCTTATATTTTATGCATTTGGGTTTTTTATAATTCAGAGAAAGGCTTTTCCAATTCTGAAATTCTAAAAATCCTCTAGTGACTTATTTTTCATGGTCTTTAAATAAGTATTTCAACTTTTTGGAATTTACACATTTTTAGATTTGAAGTTTTGTCCAACTTTTTTCCAGTTAAATATCCACTATGGGAATTCTTTCCTTATACAAATATAAATGTCATACTTTAATTTCAGAAGAAATCATGATATGTCATTCTCTTGAGTGCTAATTAAAAGTTCCCTTTGTTTACTTAGGTTTCTCTCACCAATAAGAAAGAAAAAGATCTCTTGCATGAAAATCGCATGTTGCAGGAAGAAATTGCCATGCTGAGACTGGAAGTAGACGAAATAAAACAGCAGAGCCAGCTAAGGGAAAAGAAACTTTTGGAGGAAATTGAAAGTGTGAAAGCAAAGAAAGATAAACTTCTAAAGGCTGTAAAATTAAGGGAGGATCATTAACAAAAATCAGCATTTCAGTACAGTGGACAGCTTAGCATTTTGACAACTGAGAATAATGATAAACTTCTTAAGGCTGTAAAATTGAATGAGGAAGCATTAGCAAAAATCAGTATTTCAGTAGAGTGGACAGCTTAGCATTTTGACCGCTGAGAATGCTCAGTTCTGAATTGCAGAATGTAAGACACAGCTAGGAAACGCTGGAAATGGAAATCCTATCATGTCGTTTTAGACTGACTACTGCCCTACATGACTGTGATCAATGTCAAATAGATGAAACAGACTTCTTTACAGAGAACAAACATGAACAGGTTTATTTACAGGAAAAAATGAATTCTCATATATCTAACCTAAAAGATAACAGTGAGATTCTTTCTGAACAACTCTAATGTTGACAGCAAAATTAACAGCCTAAACATTAAGCTGCATCACACAGGATAAATTCTGAGAGACAAGATGGGGCAGGCCCCCATCTTTCCTGTTCAGACAACTTAGTCATTCTAGTGTGTGGGCTTTGGAGACTACAAACCCATCAAGGGCAGAAGAGATCCTGTGGCACGGCACAGCTGCTTTACCAAATCATGGCCAGACTGCTTCTGTAAGCAGGCCCTGATCCTGTTCCTCATCACTGGACAGGACCTCCCACCTGAGGCCTCTAGCTACCCCCACCAGTGTTCCCTGGCCAACGGAGATTTGAAACCTTCCTGGGACAGAGTTCCCAGAGAGAGGGGAGCGCCACCACCTTTGCTGTTTGGGCACCTAGCCGTTCTGGCCCATGGGCTTTGGAGAGCCCAAGCTGACCAGGGGTGGAAGTGGTGTCTCAGTGCAGCACAGCCACCCTCCAAAAATGTGGCCAGACTCTTGTTTAAGTCAGTCTCCAACCACATTTGTAAACACTGGGTGCAGGCTTTCAACCAGGGTCTCCAGCCACCTTCACTGCTGTTCTCTGGCTGACAGAGGTTTCAGACCTCCCTGAGTCAGAGCTCCAGGGGAAGGACCAGACTGTCATCTTTGCCGTTTGGACAACTTAGCCATTTCAGTCTTCAAGTTTCAGAGTGTCTGAGGCAACCAGGGACTGAAGTGAACCCCCAGCACAGCATAGCCACTCTACAAAAATGTGACCAGACTTCTTTTTTAAGCAAGTCCCTGTTCCTGTTCCTCCTGACTGTTCAGGACTTCTCAACTTGCCTCCAGCCACATCCTACAGGTGTGTACAGATTGGCAACTGGTTCATACCTCCGAGGTGCAGAGCTCCCAGAGGAAGGGACAGGCTATCATCTTTGCCTTTTTGCAGACTTCACTGCTGATACCTTCAGGCACTGGAAAATAGGAGGCCATTGGGGACTGGAGTGGACCCCCAGCATACCACAGCAGCCCCACAGAAAAGTGGCCAGACTGTTATGTGGGTGCCCATTTCCATATCTCCTCAATGGGTAGGCCCTCCTGGCAGGGTCTCCAGCCAGCCCCCCACTGGAACTATCAAGCCTGTAGCAACTTGGCAATTCCCTGGACTGAGCTTCCAGGAGCAACTGAAATCCTCTCTGCCGCTGCCTCTGCAGTGGAACTGCCCTTGCTTCCCTCAGAATATCAAGGGAGCAAAGACCCTAAGTGCCATATCCACACCTCCAACAAGCTGCAGTTGACCCAAGGAACACACCAGTCCATTTCCCACAGGTACCACACACCCTGCACTGTTCATCACCAGACAGGGAACCCTGACTTGGGCTCACAGCACAGACCCTCCATCCTGGGGTGATTACATTAAGTAACTGCTAACTTACATCTCTCTCGGGTGGAGCCTCCAGGAGACAAGGAAAGTTGTAGAGCAACAAGTCAGATGATATGCAGCCCAGAGGGCAGGGACAGCTATCTCTCTAGCTCTGCTTGCTCTTATGAGACACTTTATCCAGCACTTAAGGAGTGCTGCGGTCAGACCAGCCCTGTCTCATGTGCAAGATTGCCCAGCACAGATCAGGTCTAAGAGTTACCTTCTTTAAAAAGGGGAGTTGCTTAAAAAAGAAGTCTGGCCATGTTTGTGTAGAGCAGTTGTGCTGTGCTGGGGTTCACTTTTGAGAGAGTTCTCTGAGACCTGATCTCTGCTAGGCAGTTTTGCACATCAGGTGAGGCTGGTCTGACCTCAGCACCCCTTAGTCAGCTTGCCTCTCCCAGGACCCCAGCCAGGCCACACCTGCTTACAGGACACTCTCGGGTGCACACACCATAGCTTCTGTACCAGTGGACCATGCCTGATTAGTGGAGAGCTGCAGCAAGGTGGCCCCTACAGCCATGCACCAGCCTGCACATCACCTCTCCATACTGCAGCCCTTTATATGGAAACTTCTCACATCCCTTTGCTGTGTGTGTTTACACAGGTGGGTTTTTCTGTACTTGCCCTGATAGCACATGGGAGTGCAGCACACACCCCAACCCACACCAACTGCCACTGAAGACGAAGCTGTGGTTGGAACAGAGCCAAAAACCCCATCCCTGTCAACATCAGGATATGGGTAGGAATAAAGTTCACTGAGTGAAAGAAGTACATTGTCATCCAATACAAGGAAGCTAAAAATCATTGTACAACACTGCAGGAGATGACAGACAAAATAGGCAGTACAGAGAAAAACATAACTGACCTGATAGAGCTGTAAATCACACTACAAGAATTTTCATAATGCAGTCACATGGTGATTGTGTGTGATGGCATTATGAAAATTATTGTAGTGTGTGTGAGCACCCGAGAGTGCCCTGTAAGCAAGTGTGCCCAAGCTGGAGTCCTGGGAGAGGCAAACAGACTAAGGACGGCAGAGGTCTGACCAGCTCCATCTCATGTGCAAAACCACCCAGCAGAACAGACGAAGCAGAGGAAAGAATCTCAGGTCTTGAAAACTGGCTTTCTGAAATAAAACAGGCAGACAAGAATGGGGAAAAAAAAAGAATGAAAAGCAATGAACAAAATATCCGAGAAATATGGGATGATATAAATGACCAAATCTGTGACGAATTAATGTACCTGAAAGGGATGAGGAGAATGGAACCAACTTGGAAAACGTACTTCAGAATATCATTCATGAGAATATCCCCAACCTAACCAGACAGCCAACAATCAAATTCAGGAAATCCAGAGAACCTCAGTAAGATATGTCACGGGAAGATCATCCCCAAGACACACAGTCATCAGATTTTCCAAGGTCAAAATGAAAAAAATAGTACGTTAAAGGCAGCTGAGGAGAAAGGCAAGGTCACCTACAAAGGGAATTCCATCAGACTTAGCAGACCTCTCAGCTGAAACCTGACAAACCAGAAAAGATATTCAACTTCTTAAAGAAAAGAAATTTCAACCCAGAATTTCATGTCCAGTAAAATGAAGCATCATAAGTGAAGAAGAAATAAGATCCTTTTCAGACAAACAAATGCTGAGGGAATTCATTATCACCAGATCTATCTTACAAGAGCTCCTGAAGGAAGCACTAAATATGGAAAGAAAAAACCATCACCATCCAGTACAAAAACGCACTGAAGTACACAGTCCAGTGATGCCAAAAACCAACCACATACACAAGTCTGCAAAATAACCAGCTGACAGCATGACGACAGGATCAAATCCACACACACCATGATTAACCTTAAATGGAAATGGGCTAAATGCTCCACTTGAAAGACACGGGGGCAAGCTGGATAAAGAACCAAGACCCATTTGAGTATGCTGTCTTCAAGAAACCCATCTTGCATGCAGTGCCATACATAAGCTCAAAATAAAAGAATGGAGAAAAATATTTCAAGCAAATGGAAAACAGAAAAAAGCAAGTGTTGCACTCCTAGTTCCTGACCAAACGGACTATAGCAATAAAGATAAAAAAAGACAGAGGGCCGGGCGCAGTGGCTCACGCCTGTAATCCCAGCACTTTGGGAGGCCGAAGTGGGCAGATCTCGAGGTCAGGAGATCGAGACCATCCTGGCTAAGACGGTGAAACCCCGTCTCTACTAAAAATACAAAAAATTAGCCGGGCACGGTGGCGGGTGCCTGTAGTCCCAGCTACTGGGGAGGCTGAGGCAGGAGAATGGCATGAACCTGGGAGTCGGAGCTTGCAGTGAGCTGGGATCGCGCCACTGCAGTCCAGCCTGGGTGACTGAGCGAGACTCCGTCTCAAAGAAAAGAAAAAAAAGAAGGAGATTACAAAGGTGGTCCTGACCTTTGATAAATCTCATTATTGATTGATACCAACCTGGGCTATCTTTATTGCCCAAACCAATAGGATAATTTGCTGAGGTTGGGGAGTTCTCCCCTGCAGAGAGTTCCTGATCTCCCAAAATTTGGTTGAGATCTAAAGTTGATTTTGCTGTACAAGTCCTTTTCTGAAGTTTTACTAATTTCCAACAACGAAGGCAAGTTTTCCTGCTTCCATGGCGATGGAGAGCAGGCACCTCCTTTCCTGAGTTTCGGCTTGCTTCTGACAGGAAAGGTGAGTGTCAGATTTTTCCAGCTTCTCAGATGGCAGAGAACGATCACCAGCCTGAGCCTTATTTCCAGGTAAGTAACTGAATTAGACTTTTGTCTTAAAATTTTTTCTAATGACTAAAATTTAAGATTATCCACCAGCTACTTTTAATTTCTCCTTACCATGAGAACACTCAGTAATCATATAAATGGTGCATTTGTTTGTTTTGCTCAATTCTTTGTGTTTGTGTTTGGGGTTTTATTGTTGTTGTTTCACTTTTCTCCCATCTCTTCCTGACTTGGTCAAATCCAAGGGAATGTTCCAAATTGTGCAGAGCAAGGCATCTGAATTGGCTAAAAGCCCTGTGGCTGCAAAAATGAAAAAAAAAATTCCAGTTATCAGAAAATATTTTATTTTTATTTTTTTTGTTTGTACATAAGTGGGCTCACCTACATAACAAGGCCATCTTTTGCTAGCCAAGGCCAGGCTGAAGGAGTAGTCTTGGTGACCCAGTGTTAAGATTCTGCTTGTTAACTACGGAAACCTGAGTTTGATTCCTAAGTCTAGTTCTTTCTGTTTGATGTTTGTGTTACTTTTGAAATATCAGCAGTTTGTCCAAGCTATGATGTGGTAGTAAAAGATTCAAAAGGATTTTTTTTTAAAGTTCTATGATTAAAAGTTTACTTAAAAGCAAATTTCCTTTTTTTAAAATTATACTTTAAGTTCTGTGGTATATGTGCAGAACATGCAGGATTGTTTTATGGGTATACACATGCCATGCTGGCTTGCTGCATCCATCAGTCCGTGATCTACATTATGAATTTCTGGTAATGCTATCCCTCTCCTAGCTCCCCACCCTGACAGGCACTGGTGTGTGGTGTTCCCCTTCCTGTGTCCATGTGTTCCCATTGTTCAACTCCCACTTATGAGTGAGAAGGTGTGGTGTTTGGTTTTCTGTTTTTTGTGTTAGTTTGCTGAGAATGATGGTTTCCAGCTTCATCCATGTCCCTGCAAAGGATATGAACTCATCCATTATTGTGGCTGCATAGTACACCATGGTGCATATATGCCACATTTTCTTTATCAAATCTATCCTTGATGGGAATTTGGGTTGGTTCCAGTCTGTGCTGTTGTCAACAGTGCCTCAATAAACATACGTGTGCATGTGTCTTTATATTAGAATGATTTATATTTTGGGGGGTATATACCCAGTAATGGGATTGCTGGGTCAAATGCTATTTCTAGTTATAGATCCTTGAGGAATCATCACACTGTCTTCCACAATTGTTGAACTAATTTATACTCCCACCAACAGTGTAAAAGTGTTCCTCTTTCTCCACATCCTCTCCAACATCTATTGCTTCCCGATTTTTTAATGATGGCCATTCCAACTGGCATGAGATTGTATCTCATTGTGATTTTACTTTCCATTTCTCTAACGACCAGTGGTAATGTGCTTTGCTTCACATGTTCGTTGGTTGCATAAATGTCTTCTTTGGGAAGTGTCTGTTCATATCTTTGCCCACTTTTTGATGGGGTTCTTTGTATTTCTCTTGTAAATTTGTTTAAGTTCTTTGTAGATTATGTATATTAGCCCTTGGTCAGATGGAGAGATTGCAATAAATTTCTCTCATCCTGTGGGTTGCCTGTTCACTCTGATGATTGTTTCTTTTGCTCTGCAGACACTGTAGTTTAATTAGATCCCATTTGTCAATTTTGGCTTTGGTTGCCATTGCTTTTGGTGTTCTAGTGATGAAGACTTTGTCCATGCCTATGTCCTGAATGGTATTGCCCTACTCAAGGGCATTTCTGTGCCTGAGTGCCATACCACCTAAAGTAATTTATAGATTCAGTGCTATTCCCATCAAGCTACCACTGACTTTCTTCAAAGAATTAGAAAAACTGCTTTAAATTTCATATGGAACCAGCAAAGAGCCCACACAGCCAACAGAATCCTAAGCAAAAAGCACAAAGCTGGAGGCATCACAGTACCTGACTTCAAACTATTCTACAAGGCTACAGTAACCAAAAGAGCATGGTACTCATACCAATCCAGATATATGGACCAATGGAACAGAACAGAGACCTCAGAAATGACACCACACAACTAAAACTCTCTGATCTTTAACAAACCTGACAAAAACAAGCAAAGGGAAAGGATTCCCTATCAATAAATGGTGTTGGGAAAACTGGCTAGCCGTATGCAGAAAACTGAAACTGGGCTATTCCCTTACACTTAATACAAAAATTATATTAAGATGGATTAAAGAGTTAAATGCAAGACCTAAAACCATAAAAAACCTATAGAAGAAAACCTAGGTCACCAACTGCAGAGAAAGGTAGTTGCAGTGAAATGCATGGTACAACACGCATTCCCGGCTTCCCTGAGTGGGTCAGGTTGACGAGTGGTCCACCTGCTCTGGGCGGATCCCTGCAGACATGGCTGGTTGCTCTTTGAGCCAGGTTGGCCTTGCCTGGCATGCACAAGCTGCAGTGCAACAACTGTGCTTCAAATGGAGCCACACAGAGAAAAGCAGCAGCAGGATCAGGAGCAGGGTGTGCGCTGCCTTCAGGGTTCCAGTCCATTCCTCAGGGCTCAGATGGCACTGTGGGCTTCTTCGTTTCAAAGAGGGAGACCACAGGCCATCTTGAGGAGGACTTTATGTTCAAGTGCAGAAAGCAGGCAGGAGTTCCACCCAGTGGACTCGGCCTTCTGTGCCCCTGGCCAGATTTAGAATTTGACCCGAGGCAGGACAAGCTCACTCAGAGTAGCATGGTGGTAGCTGTGGTCTATGCATGCCAGGCAAAGCCAAACTGGCTCAAGGAGCAAGCAGCCACATCTGCAAAGGTGAGCTGGAACAGGTAGAACAGCCACTGACCTCACCCACTCAAGGAAGCAGAGATGGTTTCAACAGCCAGACTGGCTGCCACCTGATGGCTGATGGAGCTGAGGCCTGAGGAGAAGCAGATGGCACTGGGGCCCTACGTCTAGGGTAGAACTGATGTACTATAAGCGGCAGTGAGTGAGGTTGGTGGCTGGTCCACCAGCTCCTGGCACACCCTTGCAGAGGTGGTTGGTTGCTTTTTGAGCCAGCTTGGCCTTGCCTGGCATGCACAAGCCTCAGTGCAACAACTGTCTTACACATGGAGCCACATAGAGGAAAGGAGCAGCAGGCTCAGGAGCAGGGTGTGCGCTGCCTTTGGGATCCAGTCAATTCCTCAGGGCTCATATGGCACTGTGGGCTTCTTTGTTGCCAAGAGAGAGACCACAGGCTGTCTTGAGAAGGACTTTCTTCTCAAGATCAGAAAGCAGCCAGGATTTCCACCCAGGGGCCTAGGCCTTCTGTTACCCTGGCCAGACGTAGAATTTGGCCCTAAGCAGGACAAGCTCACTCGGAGCAGTACTTTGGTACCTGTGGTCTGTGCATGCCAGACAAGGCCAAGCTGGCTCAAAGAGCAACCAGCCACCTCTGCAAGGGTGCGCCCAGAGCAGGTGTAGCAGCCACCAACCTCACCCACTCAAGGAAGCAGGGATGGCCAGTTTCCAACAGACTGAGTGACTGCCACCTGATGTCTGGTTGAACAGAGGCATAAGGAAAAGCAGATGGCTCTGGGGCCTTACCTCTAGGGTAGAACTGATGTACCATGAGCGGCATCGAGTAAGGTTGGTGGCTGGTCCACCGGCTCCTGGCACACCCTTACAGAGGTAGCTGGGTGCTCTTTCAGCCAGTTTGGCCTTGCCTGGCATGCACAAGCCTCAGTGCAACAATTGTCTTACACATGGAGCCTTATAGAGGAAATGAGCAGCAGGCTCAGGAACAGGGTGTGCGCTGCCTTTAGGGTTCCAGTCAATTCTTCATGGCACAGATGTCACTGCGGGCTTCTTGGTTGCAAATAGGGAGACCACAGGCCATCTTGAGGAACACTTTATGTTCAAGTGCAGAAAGCAGCCAGGATTTGAACCCAAAGGACTCGGTCTTCTGTGGCCCTAGCCAGACTTAGAATTTGGCCCAAGGCAGTACAAGCTCACTCGGAGCAGAATGTCCGTAGCTGGGGTCTGTGCATGCCAAGCGAGGCCAAGCTGACTCAAAGAGCAACCAGCCACCTCTGCAAGGGTGCGCCTGTAGCAGTTGGACCAGCCTTCAACGTCACCCATTTAAGGAAGCAGGGATGGCCAGACTTAGAAATTGGACCCATGCAGGACAAGCTCACATGCAGCAGTGTCTGTTTCTGGGGCCTGTGCATGCCAGGCAAGGCCAAGCTGGCTCAAAGAGCAGCCAGCCAACTCTGCAAGGGTGCGCTCAGAGCAGGTGGAGCACCCACCAATCTCACCCACTCAAGGAAGCACGGATGGCCAGATTCCAACATACTGAGTGGCTGCCACCTGATGGCTGATGGAGCAGAGGCCTGAGGAAAAGTAGATGGCACTGGGGCCCTAACTCTAGGGTAGAACTGATGTACCATGAGCGATAGTGAGTGAAGTTGGTGGCTGCTCCAACTGCTCCAGAGGCACTCTTGCAGAGGTGGCTGGTTGCTCTTTGAGCCAGCTTGGCCTTGCCTGGCATGCACAAGCCTCAGTGCAACAATTGTCTTACAAATGGCGTCATATTGAGGAAAAGAGCAGCAGGCTCAGGAGCCGCGTGTGGGCTGCCTTTAGGCTCCAGTCAATTCCTCAGGGCTCAGATGGCACTGCGGGCTTCTTCATTGCCAGGAGGCAGACCAGAGGCCGTCTTGAGGAGGACTTTATGTTCAAGTGCAGAAAGCAGCCAGGATTTCCGCCCAGGGGCCTAGGCCTTCTGTGGCCCTGGCCAGGCTTAGAATTTGGCCTCAGGCAGGACAAACTCACTCAGAGCAGCACTTTGGTACCTGAGGTCTGTGCATGCCAGGCAAGGCCAAGTTTGCTCAAAGAGCAACCAGCCCCCTCTGCAAGGGTACCCCTGGAGCAGGTGGAGCAGCCACCAACCTCACTCACTCAAGGAAGCAGGGATGGCCAGATTCCAACAGACTGTGTGGCTGCCACCTGATGGCTGATGGAGCAGAGGCCTGAGGAAAAGCAGATGGCACTGGGGCCCTACATCTAGGGTAGAACTGATGTATCATGAGCGGCAGTGAATGAGGTTGGTTGCTCGTCCACTGGCTCCTGGCACAGCCTTGCAGAGGTGGCTGGTTACTTTGAGCCAGCTTGGCCTTGCCTGGTATGCACAAACCTCCGTGCAACAATTGGCTTACAAATGGAGCCATATAGAGCAAACGAGTAGCAAGCTCAGGAGCAGGGTGTGGGCTGCCTTTAGGGCTCCAGTCAATTCCTCAGGGCTCAGATGGCACTGCAGGCTTCTTGATTGCAAATAGGGAGACCGCAGGCCCTCTTGAGGAGGACTTTATGTTGAAGTGAAGAAAGCTGCCAGGATTTCCACCCAGGGGACTCGGCTTTCTGTGGCCTTGGCCAGACTTTCAATTTGGCCCCATGCAGGACTAGCTCACTCAGAGCAGAATGTCAGTAGCTGGGGTCTGTGCATGCCAGGCAAGGCCAAGCTGGCTCAAAGGGGAAACAACCACCTCTGCAAGGGTGCACCTGGACCAGTGGACCAGCCACCAACCTCACCTACTGAAGGAAGCAGGGATGGCCAGATTCCAACAGCCTGAGTGGCTGCCGCCTGATGGCTGATGGAGCAGAGGCCCGAGGAAAAGCAGATGGCACTGAGGCCTTACTTCTCAGGTAGAAGAAGTGATGTACCCTGACCGGCAGCGAGTGAGATTGGTGGCTGGTCCACCGGCTCCTGGCACACACTTGCAGACGTGGCTGGTTGCCCTTTGAGCCAGCTTGACCTTGCCTGGCATGCACAAGCCTCAGTGCAACAACTGTCTTACACATGGAGCCACATAGAGGAAATGAGCAGCAGGCTCAGGATCGGGGTATGCACTGCCTTTAGGGTTCCAGTCAATTCCTCAGGGTTCAGATGGCACTTCTTTGTTGCCAAGAGGCAGACTACAGGCCGTCTTAAGAAGGACTTTATGTGCAAGTGCAGAAAGCAGCCAGGATTTAAACCCAAGAGACTCGGCCTTCTGTGGCCCTGGCCAGACTTAGAATTTGGCCCAAGGCAGGTCAAGCTCACTCGGAGCAACATGTCGGTACCTGGAATCTGTGCATGCCAGGCAAGGCCAAGCTGGCTCAAAGGGCCACCTGCCACCTCTGCAAAGGAGCTCCTGTAGCAGTTGGACCAGCCTTCAACCCCACCCACTGAAGGAAGCAGGGATGGCCAGACTTAGAATTTGGCCCCACGCAGGACAAGCTCACATGGATCAGTGTTGGATTCTTGGGCCTGTGCCTGCCAGGGAAGTCCAAGCTGGCTCAAAGAGCAACCAGCCACCTCTGCAAGGGAGTGCCCGGAGCAGGTGGAGCAGCCACCAACCGCACCCACTCAAGAAAGCAGGGAAGGCCAGATTTCAACAGACTGAGTGGCTGCCACCTGATGGCTGATGGAGCAGAGGCCTGAGGCTCCTGGCACACCCTTGTAGAGTTGGCTGGTTGCTTTTGAGCCAGCTTGTCCTTGCCAGGCATGCACAAGCCTCAGTGCAACAATTGTCTTACAAATGGAGCCATTTAGAGGAAATGAGCAGCAAGCTGTAGAGCGGGGTGTGTGCTGCCTTTAAGACTCCAGTCAATTCCTCAGGGCTCAGATGGCACTGTGGGCTTCTTTGTTGCCAAGAGGCAGTCCATGGGCCATTTTGAGGAGGACTTTATGTTCAAGTGCAGAAAGCAGCCAGGATTGCAATCCAGGGGACTAGGAATTCTGTGGCCCTGACCAGACTGTGAATATGACCACAGGCAGAACAAGCTGACTCAGAGCAGCACATTGGTACCTACGGTCTGTGCATGCCAGGCAAGGCCAAGCTGGCTCAAAGAGCATCCACCCACCTCTGCAAGGGTGCACCCGGAGCAGGTGCTGATGGAGCAGAGACTTGAGGACTGTGCCTTCTGTGGCCCTGGGCAGATTTAAAATTTGGCCTCAGGCAGGACAAGATCACTTGGAGCAGCTGGGGCATGTGCATGCAATGCAAGGCCATGCTGGCTCAAAGAGCAACCAGCCACCTCTGCAAGGGTGCGCCTGGAGTAGTTGCACTAGCCACCAACCTCACCCACTCAAGGAAGTAGGGATAACCGGATCCCAACAGCCTGAGTGACTGCCACCTGATGACTGATTTAGCAGAGGCTTGAGGAAAAACAGATGACACTGAGGCCTTACCTCTAGGGTAGAAGAAATGAGGTACAGGAGCGGCAGTGAGTGAGGTTGGTGGCTGGTCTACCTGCTCCTGGCACACTCTTGCAGAGGTGGCTGGTTGCTCTTTGAGCCAGCTTGGCCTTGCCTGGCATGCACAAGCCTCAGTGCTACAATTGTCTTACAAATGGAGTCATATTAAGAAAAAGAGCAACAGGCTCAGGAGCAGGATATGCGCTGACTTTAGGGCTCCAGTCAATTCCTCAGTGCTCAGATGGCACTGTGGGCTTCTTCTTTGCCAAGAAGCAGACCACAGGCCTCTTGTGGAGGACTTTGTATTCAAGTGCAGAAAGCAGAAAGGATTTCCACCCAGGGGCCTAGGCCTTCTGTGGCCCTGACCAGAGTTAGAATTTGGCCTCAGGCAGGACAAGCTCACTCAGAGCAGCACTTTGGTACCTGAGGTCTGTACATGCCAGGCAAGGCCAAGTTGGCTCAAAGAGCAACCAGCCACCTCTGCAAGGGTTCCCCTGGAGCAGGTGGAGCAGCCACCAACCTCACCCGCTCAAGGAAGCAGGGATGGCCAGATTCCAACAGCCTGAGTGGCTGCCCCCTGATGGCTGAAGGAGCAGAGGTCTGAGGAAAAGCAGATGGTACTGGGGCCCTACCTCTAGGGTAGAACTGATGTACAATGAGCGGCAGTGAGTGAGGTTGGTGGCCTGTGCTTTATGTTCAAGTGAAGAAAGTAGCCAGGATTGAAACCCAAGGGACTTGGCCTTCTGTGGCCCTGGCCAGACTTAAAATTTGGCCCCAGGCAGGACAAGGTCACTCAGAGCAGCATGTCCATAGCTGGGGTATGTGCATGCCAGGTAAAGCCAACCTGGTTCAAAGGGGAACGAGCCATCTCTGCAATGGTGCGTCTGTAGCAGTTGGACCAGCCTTCAATGTCACCCACTGAAGGAAGCAGCGATGGCCATGTTTCCCCAGCCTGAGTGGCTGTCTCCTGATGGCTGATGTGGCAGAGGCCTAAGGAAAAGCAGATGACACTGAGGCCTTAACTCTAGGGTAGAGGAAATGATATATCCTGACCAGCAGCGAGTGTGATTGGTCGCTTGTCCACCGGCTCCTGGCACATTCTTGCAGAGGTGTCTGATTGCTCTTTGAGCCAGCTTGGCCTTGCCCGGTGTGCACAAGCCTCAGTGCAATAATTGTCTTACAAATGGAGACATATAGAGGAAATGAGCAGCAATCTCAGGAGCAGGGCGTATGCTGCCTTTAAAACACCAGTCAATCCCTCAGGGCTCAGATGGTACTGCGGGCTTCCTCGTTGCCAAGAGGCAGACCACAGGCTGTCTTGAGGAGGACTTTATGTTCAAGTGCAGAAAGCATCCAGGATTGCAATCCAGGGACTAGGCATTCTGTGGCCCTGGCCAGACTTTGAATGTGGCCACAGGCAGGACAAGCTCACTCAGAGCAGCACATCGGTACCTGCGGTCTGTGCATGCCAGGCAAGGCCAAGTTGGCTCAAAGAGCAACCAGCCACCTCTGCAAGGGTGCGCCTGGAGCAGGTGCTGTTGGAGCAGAGGCCTGAGGACCCTGCCTTCTGTGGTCCTGGGCAGATTTAAAATTTGGCCCCAGGCAGGACAAGATCACTTGGAGCAGCTGGGGCATGTTCATGCCAGGCAAGACCATGGTGGCTCAAAGAGCAGCCAGCCACCTCTGCAACGGTGCGCCTGGAGCAGTTGCACCAGCGTACAGCCTCACCCACTCAGGGAAGCAGGGATGGCCAGGTCCCAAAAGCCGGACTGGCTGCCACCTGATGGCTGATGGAGCAGAGGCCTGTGGAAAAGCAGACGGCACTGAGGCCTTACCTCTAGTGTAGAAGAAATGAGGTACACGAGCGACAGTGAGTGAGGTTGGAGGCTGGTCCACTGGCTCCTGGCACACCCTTGCAGAGTTGGCTGGTTGCAAGCCAGCTTGGCCTTGCCCTGCATGCACAAGCCTCAGTGCAACAACTGTCTTACAAATGGAGTCATATAGAGGAAATGAGCAGCAGGCTCAGGAGCAGGGTGTGGGCTGCCTTTAGGGCTCCAGTCAATTCCTCAGGGCTCAGATGGCACTGTGGGCTTCTTCATTGTGAAGAGGCAGACCACAGGCTGTCTTGAGGAGGACTTTATATTCAAGTGCAGAAAGCAGCCAGGATTTCCACCCAGGGGCCTAGGCCTTCTGTGTCCCTGGCCAGACTTAGAATTTGGCCTCAGGAAGGACAAGCTCACTCAGAGCAGCACTTTGGTACCTGCGTTCTGTGTATGCCAGGCAAGGCCAAGCTGGCTCAAAGAGCAACCAGCCACCTCTGCAAGGGTACCCCTGGAGCAGGTGGAGCAGCCAACCTCACCCACTTAAGGAAGCAGGGATGGCCAGATTCCAACAGCCTGAGTGGCTGCCACCTGATGGCGGATGGAGCCCGAGGAAAAGCAGATGACACTGAGGCCTTGACGCTAGGGTAGAAGAAATTACATACCTTGACCGGCAGCGAGTGAGGTTGGTGGCTGATGCACCGGCTGCTGGCACACCCTTGCAGAGTTGGCTGGTTGCTCTTTGAGCCAGCTTGGCCTTGCCTGGCATGCACAAGCCTCAGTGCAACAATTGTCTTACAAATGGAGCCACACAGAGAAAAGGAGCAGGAGGCTCAGGAGCAGGGTGTGCGTTGCCTTTAGGGCTCAGGTCAATTCCTCAGGGCTCAGATGGCACTGCGGGCTTCTTCATTGCCAAGAGGCAGATCACAGGCCGTCTTGAGGAGGACTTTATGTTCAAGTGCAGAAAGCAGCCAGGATTTCCACCCAAGTTCCTAGGGTTTCTGTGGCCCTGGCCAGGCGTAAAATTTGGACCCAGTCAGGACAAGTTCACTCAGAGCAGAATGCCCATACCTAGAGTCTGTGCATGCCAGGCAAGGCCAAGCTGCCTCAAAGAGCAACCAGCCACCTCTGCAAGGGTGCGCCCAGAGCAGATGGAGCAGCCACCAACCTCACCCACTCAAGGAAGCAGGGATGGCCAGATTCCAACAGACTGAGTGACTTCCACCTGATGACTGGTGGAGCAGAGGCCTGAGGAAAAGTAGATGGCACTGGGGCCCTAACTCTAGGGTAGAACTGATGTATCATGAATGGCAGTAAGTGAGGTTGGTGGCTGGTCCACTGGCTCCTGGCACACACTTGAAGAGGTGGCTGGTTGCTCTTTGAGGCAGCTTGGCCTTGCCTGGCATGAACAAGCCTCAGTGCAACAATTGTCTTACAAATGGCGTCATATTGAGGAAAAGAGCAGCAGGCTCAGGAGCCGCGTGTGGGCTGCCTTTAGGCTCCAGTCAATTCCTCAGGGCTCAGATGGCACTGCGGGCTTCTTCATTGCCAAGAGGCAGACCAGAGGCCATCCTGAGGACTTTATGTTCAAGTGCAGAAAGCAGAAAGGATTTCCACCCAGGGGCCTAGGCCTTCTGTGGCCCTGGGCAGACTTAGGATTTGGCCTCAGGCAGGACAAGCTCACTGAGAGCAGCACTTTGGTACCTGCGTTCTGTGCATACCAGGCAAGGCCAAGCTGGCTCAAAGAGCAGCCAGCCACCTCTGCAAGGGTGCGCCCAGAGCAGCAGGAACAGCCACCAACCTCACCCACTCAAGGAAGCAGGGATGGCCAGATTCCAACAGACTGAGTGACTGCCACCTGATGGCTGAAGGAGCAGAGGCCTGAGGAAAAGCAGATGGCACTGAGGCTCTACCTCTAGGGTAGAACTGATGTACCATGAGGGGCAGCGAGTGAGGTTGGTGGCTGCTCCACCGGCTCCTGGCACACCCTTGTACAGGTGGCTGGTTGCTCTTTGAGCCAGCTTGGCCTTGCCTGGCATACGCAAGCCTCAGTGCAACAATTTTCTTACACATGGTGCCATATAGAGGAAAGGAGTAGCAGGCTCAGGAGCAGGGTGTGCACTCCCTTTAGGGCTCCAGTCAATTCCTCAGGGCTCAGATGGCACTGCGGGCTTCTTGTTGCAAATGAGGAGACCACAGGCCATTTTGAGGAGTACTTTATGTTCAAGTGCAGAACGCAGCCAGGATTTAAACCCAAGGGACTCAGCCTTCTGTGGCCCTGGTCAGAGTTAGAATTTGGGCCTAGGAAGGACAAGATCACTTGGAGCAGCTGGGACCCGTGCATGCAAGGCAAGGCCATCCTGGCTCAAAGACCAACCAGCCACCTCTGCAAGGTTGCACCTGGAGCAGTTGCACCAGCCACCAACCTCACCCACTCAAGGAAGTAGGGATAGCCAGGTCCCAACAGTTGGACTGGCTGCCACCTGATGGCTGACAGAGCAGAGGCTTGAGGAAAAGTAGGTGGCACTGAGGCCTTACCTCTAGGGTAGAAGAAATGAGGTACACTGACCATCAGTGAGTGAGGTTGGTGGCTGGTCCACCGGCTCCTGGCACACCTTTGCAGAGTTGGCTGGTTGCAAGCCAGCTTGGTCTTGCCTGGCATACACAAGCCTCAGTTCAACAACTGTCTTACAACTGGAGTCATATAGAGGAAATGAGCAGCAGGCTCAGGAGCAGGGTGTGGGCTGCCTTTAGGGCTCCAGTCAATTCCTCAGGGCTCAGATGGCACTGCGGGCTTCTTCATTGTGAAGAGGTAGACCACAGGCTGTCTTGAGGAGGACTTTATATTCAAGTGCAGAAAGCAGCCAGGATTTCCACCCAGGGGCCTAGGCCTTCTGTGGCCCTGGCCAGACTTAGAATTTAGCCCCAGGCAGGACAAGCTTACACAGAGCAGTGTCAGTTTCTGGGGCCTGTGCATGCCAGGCAAGTCCAGGCTGGCGCAAAGAGCAACCAGTCACTTCTGCAAGGGTGCACCTGGAGCAGGTGGTTCAGCCACCAACTTCACCCTCTCAAGAAAGCAGGGATGGCCAGATTCCAACAGTCTGAGTGACTGACGCCTGATGGCTGATGGAGCAGAGCGCTCAGGAAAAGCAGTTGGCACTGTGGCCCTACGTTTAGGATAGAAGAAAGGATTTACCATGTCTGGCAGCGACTGAGGTTGGTGGCTGGTCCACCTTCTCCTGGCACACTCTTGCAGAGGTGGTTGGTTGCTCTTTGAGTCAGCTTGGCCTTGCCTGGCATGCACAAGCCTCAGTGCAACAATTGTCTTACAAAGGGAGCTATATAGAGGAAAGGAGCAGCAAGCTCTGGAGCAGGGTGTGTGCTGCATTTAAGACTCCAGTCAATTCCTCAGGGCTCAGACGGCACTGCGGGCTTCTTCGTTGCCAAGAGTCAGACCACAGGGCATCTTCAGGAGGACTTTATGTTCAAGTGCAGAAAGCAGCCAGGATTGCAATCCAGGGGCTAGGCATTCCGTGGCCCTGGCCAGACTTAGAATTTGACCCCAGGCAAGACAAGCTGACTCAGAGCATCACATCGGTACCTGCGGTCTGTGCATGCCAGGCAAGGCCAAGTTGGCTCAAAGAGCAACCAGCCAACTCTGCAAGCGTGCGCCTGGAGCAGGTGCTGATGGAGTAGAGGCCTGAGGATTCTGCCTTCTGTGGCCCTGGGCAGATTTAAAAGTTGGCCCCAGGCAGCACAAGATCACTCGGAGCAGCTGGGACATGTGCATGAAAGGCAAGGCCATCCTGGCTCAAAGAGCAACCAGCCACCTCTGCAAGGGTGTGCCAGGAGCAGTTGCACCAGCCGCCAACCCCACCCACTCAAGGAAGTAGGGATGGCCAGGTCCCAAAAGCCAGACTGGCTGCCACTTGATGGCTGACGGAGTAAAGGCCTGAGGAAAAGCAGATGGCACTGAGGCCTTACTTCTAGGTAGAAGAAATGAGGTACACGAGCAGCAGTGGGTGAGGTTGGTGGCTGGTCCACCTGCTCCTGGCACACCCTTGCAGAGGTGGCTGGTTGCTCTTTGAGCCAGCTTGGCCTTGCCTGGCATGCACAAGCCTCAGTTCAACAATTGTCTTACAAATGGAGCCATATTGAGGAAAGGAGCGGCAGGTTCAGGAGCAGGGTATGAGCTGCCTTTAGGGCTCCAGTCAATGCCTTAGTGCTCAGATGGCACTGCGGGCTTCTTCTTTGCCAAGAGGCAGACCACAGGCCATCTTGAGGTGGACTTTATTATATTCAAGTGCAGAAAGCAGAAAGAATTTCCACCCAGGGGCCTAGGTCTTCTGTGGCCCTGACCAGACTTAGAGTTTGGCCTCAGGCAGGGCAAACTCACCTGGAGCAGGTGGAGCAGCTGCCAACCTCACCCACTCAAGGAAGCAGGGATGGCCAGTTTCCAACAGCCTGAGTGGCTGCCACCTGATGGCTGATGGAGCAGAAGCCTGAGGAAAAGCAGATGGCACTGGGGCCCTACCTCTACAGTAGAACTGATGTTCCATGAGCGGCAGTGAGTGAGGTTTGTGGCTGGTCCACTGGCTCCTGGCACACCCTTGCAGAGGTGGCTGGTTGCTCTTTGAGCCAGCTTGGCCTTGTGTGGCATGCACAAGCCTCAGTGCAACAATTGTCTTACAAATGGAGCCGTATAGTGGAGAGGAGTAGCAGGCTCAGGAGCAGGGTGTGCACTGCTTTTAGGGCTCCAGTCAATTCCTCAGGGCTCAGATGGCACTGCAGGCTTCTTGGTTGCAAATAGAGAGACCACATGACATCTTGAGGAGAACTTTATGTTCAAGTGCAGAAAGCAGCCAGGATTTCCACCCAAGGGACTCGGCCTTCTGTGGCCCTGGCCAGACTTAGAATTTGGCCCCAGGCAGGACAAGCTCTCTCAGAGCAGCACTTTGGTACCTGCAGTCTGTGCATGCCAGGCAAGGCCAAGCTGGCTCAAAGGGCCACCAGCCATCTCTGCAAGGGTGCACCCGGAACAGGTGGAGCAGCCATCAACCTCACCCACTCAAGGAAGCAGGGATGGCCGGATTCCAACAGCCTGAGTGGCTGCCTGCTGATGGCTGATGGAGCAGAGACCTGAGGAAAAGCAGATGGCACTGAGGCCTTACCCCTGGGGTAGAAGAAATGATGTACCCTGACTGGCAGTGAGATTGGTGGCTGGTCCATGGGCTCCTGGCACACCCTTGCAGAGGTGGTTGGTTGCTCCGTGAGCCAGCTTGGCCTTGTCCTGCATGCACAAGCCTCATTGTGACAATTGTCTTACAAATGGAGCCATATAGAGGAAATGAGCAACAGGCTCAGGAGCACAGTGTGCCCTGCCTTTAGGGCTCCACTCAATTCCTCAGGGCTCAGATGGCATTCTGGGCTTCTTTCCTGCCAAGGGTCAGACGACAGGCCATCTTGAGGAAGACTTTATGTTCAAGTGCAGAAAGCAGCCAGGATTTCCACCCAGTGGCCTAGGTCTTCTGTGGCCCTGGCAAGACTTAGAATTTGGCCCCAGGCAGGACCAGCTCACTCAGAGCAGCATGTTGGTGCCTGGGGTCTGTGCATTCCAGGGAAAACCAAGGTGGCTCAAAGAGCAACCAGTCACTTCTGCAAGGGTGCACCTGGATCAGTTGCAGTAGCCACCTACCTCACCCACTCAAGGAAGTAAGGATGGCCAGGTTCCAACAGCCGGACTGTCTGCCACCTGATGGCTGATGGAGCTGAGGCCTGAGGAAAATCGGAAGATATTGGGGCCCTACCTCTAGGGTAGAGGAACTGATGTACCCGACTGGCAGTCAGTGGGGTTGGTGGCTGGTTCACCAGCTCCTGGCACACCCTTGGAGAAGTGGCTGGTTGCTCTTAGAGTCAGCTTGGCCTTGCCCCGCATGCACAAGCCTCAGTGCAATAACTGTGCTACAAATGGAGCCATATAGAGGAAATGAGCAGCAGGCTCAGAAGCAGGGTGTGCAGTGCCTTTGGGGCTCCAGTCCATGCCTCAGGGCTCGTATGGCACTGGGGGCTTCTGGTTTTAAAGAGGCAGACCACAGGCCTTCTTGAGAAGGACTGCATGTTCCAAAACAGAAAGCAGCCAGGATTACCACCCAGAGGACTCGGCCTTCAGTGGCCTTGACCAGACTTAGAATTTGGCCCAAGGCAGGACAAGCTCACTCAGAGGAGCATTTCAGTAGCTGGGGCCTCTGCATGCCAGGTGAGGCCAAGCTGGCTCAAAGAACAACCAGCCACCACTGCAATGGTGCACCTGGAACCGGTGGACCAGCCAGCAACCTCACCTACTGAAGGAAGCAGGGATGGCCAGATTCCAACAGCCTGAGTGGCTGCCACCCGATGGCTGATGGAGCAGAGGCCCGAGGAAAAGCAGATGACACTGAGGCCTTGCCACTAGGGTAGAAGAAATTATGTACCTTGACCGGCAGCGAGTGAGGTTGGTGGCTGGTCCACGGGCTCCTGGCACACCCTTGCAGAGTTGGCTGGTTGCTCTTTGAGCCAGCTTGGTCTTGCCTGGCATGCACATACCTCAGTGCAACAATTGTGTTACAAATGGGGCCATATACAGGAAAGGAGCAGCAGGCTCAGGAACAGGGTGTGCGTTGCCTTTAGGGCTCCAGTCAATTCCCCAGGGCTCAGATGGCACTGCAGGCTTCTTTGTTGTCAAGAGGCAGACCTCAGGCCGTCTGAAGGAGAACTTTGTGTTCAAGTGAAGAAAGCAGCCAGGATTGCAATCCAGGGGTCTAGGCTTTCTGTGGCCCTTTCCAGACTTAGAATTTGGCCTCAGGCAGGACAACTCACTCAGAGCGGTACGTGGGTAGCTGGGGCCTGTGTATGACAGGCAAGTTCAAGCTGGTTCAAAGAACAGCCTGCCACCTTGGCAAGGGTGTGCGTGTAGCAGTTGGACCAGTCACCAACCTCACCCACTGAAGGAAGCAGGGATGGTCAGGTTCCCACAGCCTGAGTGCCTGCCACCTGATGGCTGCTGGAGCAGAGGCCTGAGGAAAGCAGATGGCACTGAGGCCCTACCTCTAGGATAGAAGAAATGATGTATCCTGAACGGCAGCGAGTGAGGTTGGTGTGCTGGTCCACCGGCTCCTGGCACACCCTTGCAGATTTGGCTCATTGCTCTTTGATCCAGCTTGGCCTTGCCAGGTATGCACAAGCCTCAGTGCAACAATTGTGCTGCAAATGGAGCCAGACAGAGGAAATGAGCAGCAGGCTCAGTGGTAGGGTGTGTACTTGCTTTAGGGCTCCAGTCCATGCCTCAGGGCTTGTATGGCACTGCAGGCTTCTTGGTTACCTCCACAAGCCATCTTGAGGAGGACTTTATGTTTTAAAATGCAATTCAAATTAGCATAAAACATTTACAACCTAGGAAAAGGCTTATGGCATTAGAATCCTTATTTATATGATTATTTTGTGTTTTTTTGAGATATGGTCTTTGTCTCTCATCCAGACAGAAGTGCAGTAATTTTGTCGTAATTCACCACTGCCATGAACTCTGAGTGCAATCCATCCTTTTGCCTTGGTCTCCCAACTAGTTGGAGCTGCAAGCATAAGGCACCATGCCTGGCTATTTTTTTAAATGTGGTTTTGTTGTTGTTGAGAGTATAGTATCATTATGTTGCTCTGGCTGGTCTCAAATTCCCAGCCTAATGTGATCTTTCTGCCGCAGCCTCCTAAAGTGCTGGAATTACAGGCATGAGCCGCCATGCCTAGCATAGAGTATTACATTATTTTCAAAGTCTTATTCTAAGATCCATTTATTGACTTTGGCCTAAATAACTCAATATAATATCTCAGAAACTTTTTTTTGACAAATTTTGGGGCATGATGATGAGAGAAAGGGGTTCGAAACTTTCTAATAAGAGTTAACTTGGAGCCATTTAAGGAGGAACAAACACAGATTATCAGAAAAATAAAAGAAAGATCAAGTGCAGAAGTTCTGTGGCAAAGATGATAGTAAAGAATATATGATTGTGACTCATGGTGGCTTTTACTTTCTTCTTGAATTTCTGAGTAACTTATGGGTTAACATTTAAAGAATGTATGTTATAGATAACATTTTATTGCAAGTAAATATATTTCAAATTTTGTTACTGGTTTTGTATGAGATTATTCTCAGCCTCCTTCATTATCAAGCTGTATTATTTTATTAATGTAGTTTGATGATCTTACAACACAGCTGGGAGCTGTATCTTCAAAATATGTCTATTTGACTAAATAAAATCAAGTTATTCAATGGGAGTTATAATCTATGAAAAAAAGTACAACAGGAATGTAAAAAATTTCAGGAGGATAAAAATATGTTGGAAGAAGAAATATTAAATCTTAAGATGCTTATGGAAAGAACACACAGGTGAAGACAAATTGGTGATGTACAAAATTATAAATTGGATCTAGAAGAAAGCGCATTGCAGGCAATAGAAAAATGAGTAGAAATCCCTTTACAGGTTAGTTTGTAAAATCAGGTAAGTTTATTTATAATGTGCTTCTATTTATTTCACCGCAAATTATATTTTGGAGATATATATATATTTCCTCTGCCTCTCTAATAGCAATTTGCCTTGTAGAATTCTAGCAATAAAGTGGCATCTGTTTTTACTTTCAAATATTTAAATTTCCATCATTATAACAAAATTGATTTTTCAGAGTAATGATTCTCACTGTGGAGTCATTTGATTAATAAGACCCATTGGCATAAGATTACAACTTCTGACTGCAAAAATCCTGGAAGAAAATCTAGGAAATATTCTTCTGGACGTTGCACTTCGCAATGAATTTGTGGGTAAGTACTCAAAAGCAATTGCCAGAAAAATGAAAACTGACAAGTGGGATTTATTTAAACTAAATAGCTTCTTCTGCACAGCATGAAAAACTATCAAGGGATTGAACAGACAGCCTACAGAATGGAAGAAAATATCCACACACTATGCACCTGTAATCCCAGCTACTCGGGGGGCTGAGGCAGGAGAATCATTGGAATCTGAGAGGCGGAGGTTGTAGTGAGCTGAGATCACGCCATTGCACTCCAGGTCGAGACTGCATCTCAAAAATAAATAAATAAATAAATAAAATAAAAACAAATAAATAAAAGCTAAAAGTTCTATGAAAACATTAATGCACATACAATCTTTTAAAAATGTTTATTGTTTCTCTAGAGATTTCAATACCTATTCTAGCTTATTACAGTAACCTACAGTTTATATTATATCAACTATGGTATAAAAACCTTAAATTGTATATTTCTGTTTCCTCCCTCCTTTACACTATTTATGTCATGCATTATAGTCTCAAATATTATGAATTCCATGATGTGAAGTTACTCTTTTTTTAAAAAAAATTTAGACAATCCATGATCTTTAGAGCAATGTAAAATAATTGGGCTACATATCTTTATATCTTCCCTGACACTCTTTATTTCTTTGAGTAGTTTCAACATTCATCTGCTTCCATATTCCTTTTGCCTCAAGAAATCGTTTTGACGTTTATTTTAGTGCAGACCTGTTAGCAAGGGACTCTTCCAGTGTTAATCTGAAAATGTCTTCATTTAATTGTTATTTTATTTATATAGTTAATGGATATAAGATTGGGGACTGATTTTTTTTAGTTATTTAAAAATTTTGTATCATTGGTTTGTGACTTGTAGAGTTGCTGACAAGCAGTTCACTGTAACGTTTGTTTTTGTTTATCTCTGTACACAATGTTCCTATTTTTCTGTGACTGAATTCAAGATTTATGCTAATCGTTGGTTTTCATCAGTTAGACTAGTGTGATTATTCTAGCGTTCTTTAAATTTTTTATTAATCTTTCTTGGAGCTATTTGAGGTTGCTTGGGGTCCTCAGTCATCTTTTTCAAATTTTTCTTCTCTCACACTGTTTTTAATCTCCTTCTGGAATTCCAATTAATTGTATTTTAGTGAATTTCGTATTAGCAGAGAATTCTTGGACTCACCGGAGTATTTTATTTGCTTGGTTCATTGGTTTATTTTGTTTTCCTCTTTCTTCCCTTTGTGCTGCCATTCAAATAATTTGCGTTGGCCTAGTATAAAATTTGCTGCTTCTTTCTTAACTCTGATGACCAGTCTGCTAATCAGCTTGTTGATGTAATTCTTCATCTCTGTTCTCAAGCTTTCACTTATTTCTAGCTTTTGCCTTTTACTGTTCCCATCTCTGCTGAAATTCCTCATTTTTCCATGCATGTCTTTTTTTTAACTAGATCCTTTAACATTTTGATCATTATTATTTAAATTACTTGCATTTAGTTCCAACATCTGAATTATCTCTGAATTTGATTCTGTTGACTTTTTATCTTTTGAAAATATTATAACTCATAACTCAAATTTCTAACTTGCTTTTATGTGTCTCCCAGTTTCTAAAAAAATGCAAATCATCAGATGTACAAAAACAGTAGCTCGTGAGATAATTACTTATGTCAAGATTGTTTTATGTTTCTGTTTCATTTTGGTTTGTGTCATGCTATTAGTGTGGGCAGGAACAAAGGCTGATTTTTGCTGTGGTGTCTGAAACATTCAGTGAACCATGTAACTTCAATTTCTCCAGCAGTAGGCTGCAATACCTTGTGCCTTGTGTGGGGCCTTAGGCTCTGCAGGGCATATGCCAATGCTCCTGTTCCACAGTTACCTTCTGGTAGTCCTTACCACCTATGTCACAGAGAGGGTCTCTCTCCACTTTCTTGTTCCTCTCTAACTGTAGAACATCATTTCTTGTGTGTGTGACTATGCAGAAAATTGAGGTTGGGAGCAGAGGGATGATTCATGTTATTTTGGAGCCAGTTTCATCATCGGAGTCTCAGAGAAGGGATATTTTTAGCACTTCGTGACTCTTATTCCAGTGGGAGTCAAACTGTCCCTTATCTGTGTTGGTTTTTGAGGAAGAAATAATATCTTGCCTCCTCCCACCTCAGTGGTAGAAAACCTTTGATTTATATCATTGAAAGTTTTCAAACCCACAATAAGGGCTAACTCTTTTCTTTCTCCTTCCATAGGAACAATGCACCTTTGTCTGTGGTCACTGGATGGAGATTTTCCAACCCTTTACCACAGTAGCACGACTCTGCATTAGTGCAAAATCCTGGGCCCCAAAAAATCCTTGTTCCTCTCCTGATGGAGAAGTATTTTTCCTCCATCCGTGCCCTAGAAGCAGTGATCCTTTGCCTGGTCTCAGGTGGGGTGGAGTAGGGTGTGAGAGGTTTCTTAACCTTCTCTGAAAGCTGATGTGTTTTGCTTCTTCTTATCTCCCAGAAACAGTAGAATTTTGCATGGCTTGTGGACCTAGATGCTTTTAAGCCACAGCAAATTAAGCGTTTTGATTCTTAGGAGAGAAGCAAATGTTCATGTAGTCAATTTTTTTCTTATTTATTTTTTGCTTTGTTTTCTTATTTCAGTCATGATGAGTTGAATATGATCATGATTTTCCAGTTAAGCCGCTTGCATTTCTAAAATTTTATTAGTCCCCCTTTGGCCTTTCAGCACTAAATCAAATGCAGATAATCATCACTTATGTGAATAAAGTGTTTTTATTGAGAACAGAATTGTTCATATACACACAAATGTGGATATTATCTACTTAGCACAATATGTCATTGTTTCAAAATGTAAAATCTGCTTTAGGCTGAACAAAGAATGGTTCTTGAAACTATTTTCCCTTTGTGATCAATTCAAAAAAAACAGTGCTTTCTATCTCATAGGTAGATTATTAAAATAATTACATACCTGATCTTCATTTTATGTTCTCTCTCTTCGAGATATTTCCTTCAAAACTACTTTGACTGATTAGTCTCTTTTGGATTTCGTTATACTCTGTATTTTCTTCACAAGCTCATCAGGGTAAATCCTGCCTTTACGTTTGTTATAAAAATTCTCTCTTTTTTTTTTTTTCCAAATCTTATTTGAGCTGAAAGCTCTCCACCAAATGTCTCCTATGCCACAAAGCCTTATTTTACTGATCTCTCCTGTCCTCCTTGCTCAAGCTCATTTAGGAATTTTTTTATGAAAATATTCAAGGAATACTTTAAAAAAAAAGTATGAACACATAGTATTTTCAATTTGAACACAAAATACTGCTCTACTTGAAAACAAGTTTTAGAAACAATTAAATGTTTCTAGAAGGAGAATCAACAGTGTCATAAATATCACAATCCAATTTTCCTGTTTGTACTAAAACACACATTAGCAAATATTTACTGAGAAATTACTATTTGCCTTAAAGTATAATGCTTTTGATACACGTTATAAAAACTAGGTACTATTATTAGCAGTATTTTAAGAGTAAAAATATCGACTCTTAGAGATGTTAAGCAATGTGCACAAATAGCATAGGGAAAGTTGGAGTTCTGAAATTGTGACTATGCTGTATGTATGATAGGAGAATCAATTCTTGTCAAATGTAACTGTCAAGTCATTGTGCAGATTTGGAGGTCTCTGATTGCTAGGGTCAGTACACTTAAATCATGTCACAACTTAGTTAAATCTATTTTATTAAAGCAAAATTCCATGTATAATTTCACAAAGATTATTGGCACCAAAAACATTATTTTTCCTTCCTTCCTTCCTTCCTTTCTTTCTCCTTCCTTCCTTCCTTCCTTCCTTCCTTCCTTCCTTCCTTCCTTCTTTCCTTCCCTCCTTCCTTCCTGCTTTCTTGCTTTCTTTCTCTTGTTCTTTTGTTCTCTTTCTCTTTCTTTCTTTGAGATAGGGTCTCAGTCTGTTGCCCAAGCTGGAGTGCAGTGACACAATCATGGTGCACTGCAGTCCCAGCTTCCCCAGGCTCACGTGATCCTCCCACCTCATCCTCCTGAGTATCTGGGACTACAGGCAAGCCACCACACCTGGCTTTTTTTTTTTTTTTTCAAGATTGGGTTTCACTGTACTGCCAAACCTGGTCTGCAACTCCTCAGCTCAAACAATCCACCTGCCTTTGCCTCCTAAAGTATTGGGATTCCAGATGTAAGCCACATGCCTGGCAAATAATGTTATTCGATAAGTTCAATTTAACTATTAGATTTTGGACAATGAGAGATAGAATTTTCTATATCATAATTCATCTTGTGTTCTTATTTGAAGTAATATATAAGGATTTCAATTCCACTCAAATATATTTATTAGCAAATTAAATTTCTTTTTCAGGATTCCAAACTTTTGTTCAAGACATAAATGCTAAATGATGTCACTAATTTTAATTAGATTAAGAGAAAGGTATTCTGGTGTTTAATAACAGTGACAGAATGAGCTATTGATTTTAGTTTCTTTCTCTTTGTCTCTTTCCCCTTTTTAAAATATTTTACTTTTTAGGCTCTTTGGAATCCCAAAGATAGAGTTTTAAGAATTAAACAAAACACTCACAGAAACTGCCAATGCTAGGATGAAATATATTGTTACTGTGCTTTGGGATTAAAATAAGGAACTACAGTTTACAGAACTTTTATACTGATACACAGACACTAAAAAGGGAAAGGGTTTGGATGAGAAGTTCTGCTATGCAATCAAGAATCTCAGCCACTCATTTATGTAGGAGCTGCAGGAGCTCCCTGTAAAGAGAGGTTAGGGAGAATGTAGCTTCAGAGTTTCTCCATTTTTTCCAGAGGTTCCCCCAAAAGGTCATGACAGTTTATAAGAATGCTTCACTTGTGAAAAACAAATATCAAAGTCTTCTTGTAAATTATATTTAAGGACAAATCTTCATTCCATGTTTAATTTATTTAGCATTTTATATGTGCAAATGTGTAAAATATCATCACCTAAAGCTATATAACATGTTCTATTTCTATACTGTGATTACAGGTTTATAATTCTGGAAAGATATACAGAACAAAAGATTTACGTTTTTAATCACTTTAAGTGCACGGTTTTGTGGCATTAAGTATATTTGCACTGTTGTGCAACAGTCACCACCATAGACCTCCAAAACTTGTCTTCTCCAACTAAAACTCTGTACTCATTGAACACCAACTTCCTATTCCTCTCCCTACCCCTCTCCGTAGCAATCACCATTCTACTTTCTGTCTCTACAAATTTCACAAAGTATCTCACAGAAATGGCATGATATAGAATGTTTGAATTTCTCGAACTGGCTTATTTCACTTGGCATATCTTCAAGTTTCATCTATTTCATAGCATGTTCAGAATATATTTTAAGGCAGAATATTATGACGTTGCCGTATATACCACATTTTTTTAACTACTCATCCATCAATATTCACATGGGCTGCTCCTTCCCTTTGATTATTGTGGATAATATTGCTCATGGACACACTGCACAAACATCTGTTTGGTCCCTGCACTCATTTATTTTGGATATGGATTTGCATTTTAATACAAAGGAGAAATTATGCAGCTTTTTTGAAGTGTCCAAATGAAAAGGAGCACAGCATCAGTAAAATATTAGAAAGTAGATTATTGGAAAAAGTAGGGAGAGAATTGAACCAAAATTTAATAAGCAGTGTAAGAGAGTTTCAAGAGGAGGGAAAAAATCGACAATATAAACAGAGAATTAAATAGTGAAAGGTCGATATCTAGAAAATTGTCGCATGTACCCATATGTTGCCTGTGAGCTGATATTTACATTATTGTTTTATTCCAGGTTTACAAAAGTCAGTGCAATATGAGAGTTTCATGATGCTAAATAAACTGAAACATGATACATATTTTGATGTATTGTCCTTGAGAGCAGGCTGGTGGTAATTAGTGCAATTTTAAATTATGATATGATAGTGGAGTCAATCTGCCAAACTGAAAAATATGTATATATACAATGTGTATACGTTTCTCAAAACCCCGTTTTATCATACAATTAAATTATGATTTAAAGCTACCTGACAATTACTGGAGGAAAAAATGAAACATTTACATTAATATTACCATAATTTTGATATTATTGCAAATATCAAAGCGTGTAGTACTTAGGGATAAACCTGCAAAAAAAAGAAACGTTTGAAAACTACGAAACTACAAAATATTGTTAAAATAAATAAGAGACCTCAATCAATGGAATGTATGAGTCATAAATCTCAATACTGTTAAAATGTCTATTCTTCCCACATTGATCTATAAGAATTCCAATCAAATCACAGCTGTATTCCTTATTTTAGAAATTGAGAAACTAAAATTCTGAAATGTATGTCGATGGGTAGAGGACCTATAAAGGCAAATTACTTTGAAAGGAAACAATTACTTAGAATTTTTTTCCTATTTCTGTGAAGAATATCATTGGTATTTTCAGAGGGATTGCATTGAATGCGTAAATTGCTTTGAGTAGTATTGTCATTTTAACAATATTAATTCCTCCACACCATGAGCATGGAATATCTTTTCATTTTTGTCTTCTTCTATTTTTTCATCAGAATTTTATAGTGTTCCTTTGTTCTTTGTATGGACCCTTCCTTCCTTCCTTCCTTCCTTCCTTCCTTCCTTCCTTCCTTCCTTCCTTTCTTTATTTCTTTTTTTTTTTTTTGATGGAGTCTCGCTCTGTTGCCAGGCTGAAGTACAGTGTCACGATCTCAGCTCACTGCAACCTCCACCTCCCAGGTTCAAGCGATTCTCCTGCCTCAGCCTCCTGAGAAGCTGGGACTACAGGCGCATGCCACCATGCATGACCAGCTCAATTTTTTTTTTTTTTTTTGTATTTTTAGTAGAGGCGGGGTTTCACCATGTTGGCCAGGATGGTCTGGAACTCCAGACCTTGTGATCCACCCACCTCCACCTCCCAAAGTGCTGGGATTACAGGTGTGAGCCACCGTGCCCGGCCTTGTATAGATATTTCTTCTCTGATTAGATTGATTCCTAGGTGTCTTATGTATTTTGTAACTATTGTAAATGGGATTGCTTTCTTTCTTTTTTTTTTTTTCTTTGAGATGGGGTTTTGATCTTGCTGCCCAGGCTGGAGTGCAGTGGCCCGATTTCAGCTCACTACAACCTCCGCCTCCCAAGTTCAAGCGATTCTCCTGCCTCGGCCTCCCGAGTAGCTGGAATTACAGGCATGTGCCACCATGCCTGGCTAATTTAGTATTTTTAATAGAGACAGGGTTTCTCCATGTTGGTCAGGCTGGTCTCGAACTCCTGACCTCAGATGATTTGCCCACTTTGGCCTCCCAAAGTGCTGGGATTACAGGCATGAGCCACCATGCCTGGCCCTGCTTTCTTGATTTCTTTTTCAGATCAGTCACTGTTGACATATATAAATGCTCCTGATTTTTGTATGTTGTTTTGTACCCTGCCACTTTACTACATTCATTTATCAATTCTAATAGTGTTCTTGGTGGAGTCTTTAGGTTTTTGTAATTATAAGATCATGTCATCTGGAAACAAGGCTAGTTTGACTTCTTCCTTTCCAATTTGGATGCCCTTCATTTCTTCTCTTGCCTAATTGCTCTGGCCAGGACTTCTGGTATTATGCTGAATAATAGCAGTGAAAGTAGGCATCCTTATCTTGTTATAGCCTTTAGAGAAGGGCCTTCAATTTATCTGTGTTGAGTATGCTATTAGCTATGGGTGTGTCATACATGGCCTTTATTATTTTGAGGTAGTTTCTCCTATACCCTTTTTGATGAGTTTTTTTTTTTTAAATCATATAAGGATGTTGAGTTTTATCAAATACTTTTTTGGCATCCATTGAAGTAATGGTTTTTGTTATTGACTCTGTTAATGTGATTGTATCATGTTTGTTGGTTTGCATGTGTTGAACCATCTTTGTATCCCTGGAATAAATTCCACTTGATCATGGTGAATGACTTTTTCAATGTGTTGTTGAATTTTGTTTGCTACTATTTTGTTGAGGATTTTTACATTATGTTTATCGTTGATACTGGCATGTAGTTTTCTTTTTTTGGTTGTGTCTTCCTCTCATTTTGGTATTAGGGTAACTTATGCTGGCCTTGTAGAATGAGTTTGGAAGTATTCCTTCCTCTTCGGTTTTTTTGAGGAGTTTGAGTAGGATTGGTATTAGTTCTTTAATGATACAATTCAGCAGTAAATCCATCAGGTTCAAGGCTTTTCTTTGATGGGAGACTTTTTATGATGGCTTGGATCTTATTGGTTTGTTGAGGTTTTCTATTTCTTCATGGTTGAATCTTGGTAGGTTTTATAGGTTCAGGACTTTATCCATTTCTCTTAGGTTTTGAAATTTGTCGTATAGTTGTTCATAATAGTGTTGTAGTCTCAGCGATGCACGAAGATGTAACAGTCTCTTCTTGTCTGAGATAACACCTGGAGTTCTTTGTCCTACCTCCAAGATGATTAAGGAGTACAGACACAAAGGTCAGGTTAGAGCAAAAGTTTAATAAGCGAAAGAAGAAAGCTCTTTGCCAGCAGAGAGGGGGTCAAGTGGGGTGCCCACTATGAGGCTGGGCTCCCAGGTTTTATGGACTGGGAAGGGGAAGAAATGTGCTTAGTTCCTGGGCTGTCTTGGAGAACACGTGACTCAGCTTGGCCCAGGGACCTTGGCCGACCGACCAGTCAGGAGCTGAAATGATGATTCATAGCTGCTGCTCAGCTTGGCCCAGGACCTGTCAGAAGCTGAATTGAAAGCTTGGCCCAGGACCTTAGCCTGGGACCAATCAGGGGTTGAAGTGATAATTCATAGAAGCCGGACTTACAGTCCAAATAAAGGAAAATAGAGTGCCCACTAGAACCCACCGGAACCCACTGTGCCCATGCCCACAAAAGGAGAAGGAACTTTTTCTCAGAACCTGCTGAGTATACAATGGACAAAGGCATTTCTGTGCCAGGCCTTGTTCTCTTATCTGAGTGAGCTGGAGGTTTGTGCAGGTTTGTATCCAAAAGGGCCAGAGGTTTTACTATCTGTGCCACCATGGGCATGTCTCTAGGCACAGCACCCTGTGTTAGTTCCCTTATCAGCCTAAATTTTTTCTCAGGCTGCTTTTTTGCTTTTTTTTTTTACTTTCTTTCTTTCTTTCTTTTTTTTTTTTTTTTTTTGAGAGGGAGTCTTGCTCTGTCGCCAGGCTGGAGTGCAGTGGCGCGATCTCAGCTCACTGCAACCTCTGCCTCCCAGGTTCAAGCGGTTCTCCTGCCTCAGCCTCCAGAGTAGCTGGGATTACAGACGCGCGCCACCACGCCCAGCTAATTTTTATATTTTAATAGAGACGGGGTTTCACCATGTTGGCCAGGATGGTCTCGATTTCTTGACCAGGTGATCCACCTGCCTCCTCCTCCCAAAGTGCTGGGATTACAGGCGTGAGCCACCGCTGGCCTCTCAGGCTGCTTTTTATGTTATGTGAGAATGAGGCATTGACCATGGGCCAGGGACTCTCTGGCACCCTTCCCTTGTTATCTATCTAAGGCAAGCTAAATAACTCCTTTCAAATAGTATCTAATAATCCTTTCTAAGGTCTCAGTTGTTGTATCTCCTTTCTCATTTCTGATTTTATTTATTTGGATCTTCTCTTTTTCTCTTAGTCTAGATAAAGTTTTGTTGATTTTGTTTATCTTTTCAAAAAACAAGGTCAGGCATGGCGGCTCAGGCCTGTAATCCCAGCATTTTGGGAGGTTGAAATGGGCAGATTACTTGAGCTCATGAGTTCAAGACCAGCCTGGGCAACATGGCGAAACCCCATCTCTATAAAAAATGCAAAAATTAGCTGAGTGTAGAGGGGCACACCTGTAGTCACAGCAATTTGGTGGGAGGATGGCTTGAGTTTGGGAGGTGGAGGTTGCAGTGAGCGGGGATGGTGCCACTGTACTCTAGCCTGGGCAATAGAATGAGACCCTGTCTAAAAAACAAAAAACAAAAACAAAAACAAAACAAAACAAAAAACAAACCACCAAACTACCTTTTCATTTTGTTGATTTCTTTTCATTTATTTCTGCTCTGATCTTTATTGTTTCTTTCCTTCTACTAATTTTGGGTTTGGTTTGTTCTTGCTTTTCTAGTTTCTTGAGGTGTATCGTTAGGTTGTTTTATTTGTTTTTCCTCTTTTTTGATATAGGCATTAGTTGCTATAAACTACCCTCTTAGTATTGCTTTTCCTGTATCCCATAGGCTTTGGTATGCCATATTTCCATTTTCATTTGTTTCAAGAAATTTTAAAATTTCCTTTTTCTAGGCCAGGTGTGGTGACTCACTCCTGTAATCTCAGTGCTTTGGGAGGCCAAGGTAGGTGGATCTCTTGAGTCCAGGATTTCGAGACTTGCCTGGACAACATGGCAAAAACAGTCTTTACAAAAATAAAAATAAAAAATTAACCAAGTGTGGTGGCACATGCCTGTGGTCCCAGCTACTCAGGAGGCTAAGGCAGGGAGATCACTTGAGCCTGAGAGTTTGAGGCTGCAGTGAGCAGTGATCACATCACTGTACTCCAGCCTGGGCAATGGAGCAGGACCCTGTCTCTAAAGAGAAAAAAACATTTATTCTTTTATTTTTTTCTTAAGAGATGATCTTGCTATGTTGCCTATACTGTGTTGCCTGGGCATAGCTCATTACTGATCAGCATGCAAGTTTTGACCTGCCCTGTTTCCAACTTGGGCCACTTCCCAGTCTCCTTGGGCAACTTGATGATCCCCTGCTCCCAGGAGGTCACTGTATTGATGCTGAAATTAGTGTGGACACTTAATTGACATACCACACTATAGCCCAGAACTCCTAGATACAAGTGATCCTCCAGCCTCAGCCTCTTGAGTAACTTGTACAAAGGCATGTACCACTGCACCAGCTCTTTCTTAACTTTTTCTTTGACCCATTGGTCATTCAGGAGCATGTTGTTTAATTTCCATGTGTTTGTGTATTTTTCTGAGATTCCTCTTGTTATTGATTTCTGTAGTTTTATTCCATTGTGGTCAGAAAATATACTTGATATGATTTCTATTTTTTCAAATAGAAATCAGACTTGTTTATTTTTAATAGAAATCAGACTCGATACAGACTTGGTTTGTGGCTTAAGGTATGGTCTACTCTGGAGAATGTTCCTTGTACTGGTAAAACTGCTGCATTTGATAGCAGTTGGGTGAATTTTTTTTTTTTTTTTTTTTTTTTTTTTTGGTCACCCAGGCTGGAGTGCAATGGTATGACCTCAGCTCACTGCAACCTTTGCCTCCTGGGTTCAAGCAATTCTCCTGCCTCAGCCTCCCGAATAGCTGGTATTACAGGCATGCACCACTACACCTAGCTAATTTTTTTTTTGTATTTTTAGTAGAGATGGGGTTTCACCATTTTGTCCAAGCTGGTCTCGAACACCTGACATGAAGTGATCCTCCCACCTTGGCCTCCCGAAGTGCTGAGATTACAGGAGTGAGCCACCATGCCCAGCCGAAATTTTCTTTAAATCTCAGTTAGACCTATTAGATCTTGTGTAGTTTAACTGCCATTTATTTGTTAATTTTCCATGTGGATGATCTGTCCATTACTGAGAGTGAGGTGTTAAAAGCCTCTACTATTATTGTATTATAGTCTAACTTTCTCTTTGGAGCTATTAATGTTTGCTTTATATACTTGGGAGCTCTGGTGTTGGGTGCACAAATTTATTTATTTATTCATTTTTATTTTTTTCGAGACGGAGTCTTGCTCTGTCGCCCAGGCTGGAGTGCAGTGGTGCGATCTCTGCTCACTGCCATCTCTGCTCACTGCAAGCTCCGCCTCCCAGGTTCACGCCATTCTTCTACCTCAGCCTCCCAAGTAGCTGGGACTACAGGCACCCACTACCACGCCCGGCTAATTTTTTGTATTTTTAGTAGAGACGGGGTTTCGCCGTGTTATCCAGGATGGTCTGGATTTCCTGACCTCATGATCCGCCCACCTCGACCTCCCAAAGTGCTGGGATTACAGGTGTGAGCCACCGTGCCCGGCCAGGTGCACAGATATTTATAACTGTTATATTCTCTTCCTGAACTGATGCCTTTATCATTACATAGTGACCCTCCTTTTCTTTTTTATAGTCTTTGATTTGTAGCATATTTTATCTTATATAAGTATAGATAGTCCTGCTTTTTAAATTTTTCCATTTGCATGGAATATCTTTTTCCACCCCTTCACTTTCGGTCTACATGTGTCTTTAGAGGTGAAATGGGTTTCCTGAAGGTAGCATGTAGTTGGTTTTTGCTTCTTTATCCATTCAGTCACTCATGTCTTCTAGCTGGAGAAGTGAGAACATTTACATTCAGTGTTATTATTGATAAGTAAGGACTTACTACTGCTATTTTGTTGCTTGTTTTCTGGTTGTTTTGAGACTTGTCTCTTTCTTCCTTTCTTACTGTCTTCCTTTGTGATTAAGTGATTATCTCTTGGCATGTTTTAATTTGTTGCTTTTTACTTGTAGTGGATCTATTATAAAAACTGTGCTGTGGTTACCATGAAGCTTACAAAACAGTTTTTATAGATATGAGTTATTTAAAAGAGACGACAACTTATCTTAGATTCCAAATAACAGAAACAAACAAGTCCAAAACCCCCACAAAAGTTTTACAGTTTAATTCCTACCCCCACGTTTTAACTTTTAGTTGTCTCAAATTTATACTTTTTTTTTTTGAGATGGAGTCTCACTCTGTCTCCCAGGCTGGAGTGCCGTGGTGCGATCTCAGCTCACTGCAACCTCTGCCTCCCCGGTTAGAGCAATTCTTCTGCATCAGCCTCCCGAGTAGCTGGGATTACAGTTGCCCGCCACCACACCCAGCTAATTTTTGTACTTTTAGTAGAGATGGGGTTTTGCCATGTTGGCCAGGCTGGTCTCAAACTTGTGACTTCAGGTGATCTGCCAGCGTCAACCTCCCAAGCTGCTTGGATTACAGGCATGAGCCAATGCTCCCGGCCAATTTATACATTTTTATGTAAAATAATAAGTTTTCTTTTGCATGTTAGTGTTTTTTTCTTTCAGGCTGAAGAACTGTCTTTAGCATTTCTTGCAAGAAGGGTCTGGTGGTGGTGAATTCTATCTGGGAAATACTTTATCTCCCCTTAATATTTTAATGACAGTTCAGTTGGATACGATATCCTTGGATGACAGTTTTTATTTCTTTGAGTACTGAGAATGTCATTCCACTCCCTCCTGTCCGGTATGATTTCCATTGAGAAGTCTGTTGCCAGACATATTGGAGGTCTTTTATATGTTGTTTCTTATTTCTCACTGGTTTTAGGATCTTCTCTTTGTCCTTGACCCTTGAGGTTTGCTTATTAGATGACTTGGGATAGTCTTGTTGGGTTGAATCTGTTTGATGTTCTAATGCCTTCTTGCACCTGGATATTTACCTCTTTCTCCTGTTTTTGGCATTTTCTGTTATCACTTCTTTGAAGATTTCTACCCCTTGCTCTTGGTCAGCTTCCTCTTGAACATCATTCTTAGATTTGGTCTTTGGAGGTAATTTTCTCTATCTTCTCTCTTTCTTTTATTGAGGCAGAGTTTTGCTCTGTTGTCCAGGCTGGACAACACGTGGCACAATCATGGTTCACTGCAGCCTCAACCTCCTGGGGTCAAGCAATCCTCCCACCTACAGGTGCCAGCCACTACCCCAGCTGAATTATTGTATTTTTAGTAGAGATGGGTTTTCACCACATTGGCCAGGCTAGTCTGGAACTCCTGACCTCAAGTGATCCGCCCACCTCGGCATCCCAAAGCACGGGGATTACAGGCTTGAGTCACCACTTGCCCAGCCAAAACTGCTATTTTGAATTCCTGGTCAGAGAGCTCACAAGTCGCCATCTAGATAGGGTCACGCTCTGGATTTTTGCTTTGCCCTTTTGGGGAGGTCATATTCCTCTGTTTGCTGTTGTTTCTTGTGGGCATATATCTATGTTTTTTGCAATAGAGGATTAGTTATTTATTCTAGTTTTCTCTGGCTTGTTTTGCTTTTTATTGAACATACTTGCTTAGTGAATTGTCACTGCCTCCTGTGGCTCTAGGTGGCGCGTTAAGCCCAGGTTGAACTCTTCTAAGTGATCAGAGTTCTGCCTGTCTTAAATGGAGGAGGTCCTAAAGAGATTACCCTAGCAGTGAGGAAAGATTGTCTAGGTGTTCGTGTCCAGGGGACCTGGGGAACTCCCTCCTGCAGCATGGTGCTGGTGAACAGACACCCTGATTTGGCAACCCCTTTGGCTGAGTTACAAAGCAGTTTCTGAGGCTGGGGATGGTAGTCCTGCCTACCCTGTTTGTTTCTGCCTGTCCTTAGGGTTAGTTCTCTGTTCAGGCAGTCACGAGGCTACCCATGGGTTAAAGCATGGAGAGGTCTCCTGCCTGGGAATCCAAGAAGTTGGAGGAGTGGTTGACCACCTCAATTTCACTTTTTCCATTGTAGAAACCATGAGCTGTGGGGAGACTGGTGCCAGGTGCAATAGGGGGAGGGGCATCATGGATATGGAAGTCTAATTCTCCTGTCCTTTGCTTGAAGTTTTTCCCCTTCTCTGTGGCCCTGGGAACGGTCTCGCCCTTGTACCTGAGCTCTGGGTTGTTGCTGGGGAGGATTTTGGAGGTGCATATTTGGTTTTGGTTTTCTGTGGTGGGGATTGACGCCAACTTGGAACTTCTTGTCATGTGTTTTTAAACACATCTATTTATAAGTGTAATATAAATAGTAAAAAAAAAAAGTATATTTTGTATGTTTTCTTTACATATATAATTTAGTAGATGTTTTAAAATAAAAATGAGACGATATTAAAGAGTATGAAACAGTAGAAAAATTAAAATGAGATGAAATACAAACAGTTGATTTCTGTGTATGTGTATATACATACACACACTTTCCTTTTAGATACTACAGTTTACTCTAAAACATGAAAATTCAGAAGACCTTATCAGGTACTTGGTTTCAAAAATAAACTATAAATTTGAAAAGGCAGAAGTAATGCCTTCCAAATGACACTGACCATAATGCAGAAATTTAAAAATGAAAGATAACAAAAAATATATCCATTTGGACATTGAAAACATACATTGGAGTCTTAGCTTAAAGAAGAAGTAAAAGTAAAAACTGCAGCATAAAGAAAGGAAATGACATTCAGTGTACAGTTTAGAAACTTAAAGGTATTTTGATAGAAACAAAAAGGAGCAAATAAATGAGTTTAATACAAATGTAAGAAGCTGGAAAAGGACCAAAAGGCCAGGCATAGTGGTTCATACCTGTAATTCCAGCATTATGGGAGCCTGAAGTGGGAAGATCACGTGGGGCAAGGAGTTCAAGACCAGCGTGGGCAACAGAGTGAGACCCTGTCTCTACAAAAAGTACAAAAATTAGTCAAGCGTGGTGGTGCTTGCTTGTAGTCCCAGCTAATTGGGAGGTTGAGGCAGGAAAGGATCATTAGAGCCCATAAGTTCGAGGCTGCAGTGAGTTGTGATCACACCATTGTATTCCAGCCTAGGTGACAGAGCAAGACCAAAAAAAAGAAAAAAGAAAAAAAAAAAAGAAAGAAAGGGAAAACAATAAAATAGCTCAAAGAAGTTACCAAGAAAATAGGTAAACATAAAAGTGCAGGTTAACAAACTACAAAACAAAGAAGAGAAGTGAATTAGTGATCAAGGAAACAGAAAGCTAGTTATTTGATGAAAATGAAAATAGAAAAATATTAGGCAAGAATAGTTATAAAATAACATGAGAAACAAAAATGGCTGGGCATGGTGGCTTACACCTGTAATTCTAGCACTTTGGGAGGCCAAGGCAGGAGGATCACTTGGAACAGCCTGGGCAACATAGCAAGTCCCCCATCTCTTAAAAAAGAGAAAAAGAAAAAGAAAGCCAAAAGTAAGACAAACACAGATGTGGAGGAGAGTATGTAATTGTAAAGAAATAGAATATAATCTTTGGTAAGAATAAAATTAGGAGAAAGGTATGTGCTTCTCTAGGAAGGACATGCCTGTTATTAAAAAATGTTTAAAGAATAAGGAAAACCTTTGATTCACTAAACTGCAAGTCACTTCTCGGTAGTTTCAAACAGCACTTACTTTTTTGTGTCGGTATTGTTTATTTGGAATTTTCCTCTATAGTTTGTTTAAATATCAGTAAAGATCTGAATGGCACTGTGTTTTTACTTCATCATTTGTACATAGGATGTTCACTCATTGTTGAAGAAAGCATTTTGTTTAGGAGAGAGTGTCTGTGTACTGTGGTGTACGATGGTAGATGTAATTATCACTGAAGGTCACTGAAATGTGAAAATCCCTGGTAATGTCTTGACAGCTGTGTGGAAATAAAGCTGTCAAATGGGAACAGTCAGGGCCTACTTAGAAAGTGCTTGCTAAAGCAAGAGAGTCAGCCACTTTTGACAAAGTGGGAAAGCTTTGTAGTGAACAAAAGGGAAGGCGTCAGATGTGCTGTTGACTGCAGGCTATTGACATGGGACACTGGAAGTGTCTAATAAGCATTGAGGCATCTCATATGATTGGCTATGGGAGTACATTTGGCTTTCTCTGCTTGGTTCTGAGTTCAAAGCTGGGGCACAAATTAGAGAAGCTGCATCACTGCCATGTCCTGACTGGTGTGGGTTGGTTGCTACAGCAGTTTCTGGTTTGCCTTTCTGAGCTGATTGCTGCAGAGGGTGTGGGTCAGACCCTGCTCAGATTCCCACTGACAAATGCAGGCTTGGGAGTGAATGGAGAGGAAGCCATTTAATTGTGGGGCCAATGAGTCTCTGCCTTAATCATGGGATTTGACATTCAGTGTTCTATACACTGATTGACTGATTTCTTTCTTTATTGAAGTCAGATTTATATAATATAAAACTAACCATTGTAAAGAGAATGACTCAGTGGCAGTTGGTAGATTCACAATGTTGCTCAATTATCACTTCCATCTAGTTCCAAACAATTCCATGTCAAAATATAGCTGTGTACCTACCTGTTAAGCAGCTCCTTCTTATTTCTCACTCCTCCTAGCCCCAGACAACTACCAGTGTTCTTTTCATCCATATGGATTTACTTACTCTGAATGTTTTAAATGGAATCATACAATATGTGACCTTTTGTGTCTGTCTCTTTTCCCTAAGCATAATGTCTTCAAGGTTCATCCATATTGTAACAGATGTTATGATTACTTTCTTGTAATTTTCTTTCTCTTTCTCTTTTCTTTTCTTTCCTTTTTTTTTTTTTTTTTTTGACACAGGATCTCACTGTGTTACTCAAGCTGGAGTGCAGTGGTGCAATCTTGGCTCACTGCAGCTTTGACCTCCCAGGCTCAAGAAATCCTCCCACCTCAACCTCCTGAGTATCTGGGACTACAGGTACATACCACTACACTTGACTAATTTTTTTTGTTTTTTTGTAGAGACAGGGTTTCACGATGTTGCCTAGGCTGGTCTCGAACTCCTGAGCCCAAGTGATCCTCCTACCTTGAACTCCCAATGTGCTGGGATTACAAGCATAATAAGCCACTGTGCCTGGCCACTCTCTTGTAATTTCCTTTCAACCTTTAAGTATATTTTTCTCCTGGGAGTATGGGAAGAACAGTATGGTGATCTGGGCACTCTTTTTGTTTGGAAACATCTGGAATTATCCAAAAACATGAAAGGTAAGGCACTGGTTCCAAGCTTTCTAGGTACAGACTGGAAACTAGTCAAAGCGTTAAGACATACGGGACTCAATGACCCTACTATTAATGCTTTTGCTTTTGGAGCCATTCCCAATCCTGCATACATTTGTTAGTGACAAGTCTGGTGGGTTGCCCAGGATATGTCTATTTTGAGAGATTCTGCAGTGGGCCTGGGACAGAGAGGGAAGCACTGAGCCTTGGGAGGGTGAACCAGAGGGTGCAGTCTGCTCTCCTGTCCTTTCAGGGAACTTTCCAGTTCTATCTGTTGCATGCCTCCCATTTAGAATCTAATGATCCAGAATTCATATTTATTTAAGTACTTACCATTTGAGTTCTCATGTAGCATGGCAGTTTTATGTCTCCTGTAAAGCATTCAAAAATTTAAAGACCACTAAATCAAACTTTAAAACTTCTGTGTATCACCGGATATGGTGGCTCATGCCTGTAATCACTTGAGGTAGATCACCTGAGGTCAGGAGTTCAAGACCAGCCTGGCCAACATGGTGAAACCCTGTCTCTACTAAAAATACAAAAAATTAGCTGGACGTGGTAGCACATGCCTGTAATCCCAGCTACTCAGAAGGCTGAGGCAGGAGAAATGCTTGAACCTGGGAGGCGGAGGTTGCAGTGAGCCGAGATTGCACCACTGTACTTCAGTCTGGGCAACAGAGTGAGGTTGTCTCAAAAAATAATAAATAAATAAATAAATAAAACCACTGTGTATCAAAGAATATAATTTATAAAGTGAAAAGGCAACATACAGTGTAGGAGAAAATATTTACAAATCATATATCTGATAAGGGGTTTATGTGCAGAATGTATAAAGAATACCAAAATGGCAGTGTTCGGGTATGAGGCTGGGGCTAAGCTGAGGGATTCAGGTGTGGTGCGGGTAGGAACTGAGGAAGCGCCCAAGGATGTCAAGATGACCGCATCTATGCATGGTCAACCCAGTCCTTCTCTAGAAGATGCAAAACTCAGAAGATCAGTGATCATAGAAATCATAGAAAAAAATTTTGACTACCTTAGAAAAGAAATGACACCAAATATATATCAAATGGCATCATTTGGGACAACAACTGGTTTCTCTGGAATATTCTCAAACTTCCTGTTCAGATGCTGCTTCAAGATAATATAAGCAAGGAAAACTGTGTTTTCAGAAGCTCACTGATTGGCATAGTTTGTGGTGTTTTCTACCCCAGTTCTTTGGCGTTTACTAAAAATGGACGTCTGGCAACCAAGTATCATACCGTTCCACTGCCACCAAAAGGAAGGGTTTTACTCCATTGGATGATGCTTTGTCAAACACAAATGAAATTAATGGCGATTCTTCTAGTCTTTCAGATTATGTTTGGAATATTAAATGGTCTACACCATTATGCAATATTTGAATGGACACTTGAGAAAACTATACATGAAGAGTAACCAAAAAAATGAATGGTTGCTAACTTAGTAGAATGAAGTTTTTATAAAGAGGACTCAGGCATTGCTGAAAGAGTTAAAAGTAACTGTGAACAGATAATTTGTTTCTGTGCCTTTTGCCTGGTATATAGCAAATACTAAAAAAAATTCAATAATTCAATCAATATAAGTTTCATCTTACATATAAGTTACAGGTTTTATCTCCTGAGAGTGTGTCCATTTTGCTTGGTACATAACAGATAATAAATATTCAGTATCAATAAATGTAATAATAATTTAAAAAAAGAATTACAACTCAACAACAAATAACATTAAAAATAGCAAAGGACTTGAATAGACATTTCATCAAAGATGATATACAAATGGCCCAGAAGCATATGTAAAGATGCTGACCATCACTGATCATTAAAGACATGCAAGCCAAAATTCTGTTGGGATACCACCTCATACCTATTAGGATGGCTACTACAAGAAAAACAGAAAATAACAAGTTTTGGTGAGGACGTGAGCATATTACAACCCCGTGCGCCTTTTTGGGGATTGTAAATGGTGCCACTGCTTTGGAAAGCAACATGGAAATTCCTCAAATAATTAAAACTGCCATATGATCCAACAATCCCACTTCTGGGTGTATACCCAAAATAATTGAAAGCGGGGTATTGAAGGGATGTTTACACACCCATGTTATAGCAGCACTATTCAGAACAGCTAAGAGACAGAAGCAACCCAAATGTCTATCAACATATGAATGGATAAGCAAAATGTGACACATTTTTCCCTCAGTATCTGTAGGGGATTAATTCCAGGATACTCTGCAGATACCAAAATCCACAAATGCTCCAATCCCTTATATAGTGTGGCATAGTATTTGCATATAATCTAGGCACATTTTCCCATATACTTTAACAGCGGTCCCTAACTGTTTGGCACCAGGGACCGGTTTTGTGGAAGACAATTTTTCCACAGACAGGGTCAGGGGGATGGTTTTTGGATGAAACTGTTCCACCTTAGATCATCAGGAATTAGTCTGATTCTCATGAGGAGTGTGCAGCCTAGATCCCTTGCGTGTGCAGTTTAGAATAGGGTTCATGTTCCTATGAGAATCGAATGCCACTGCTGATGTGACTGGAGGTGAGGCTCAGGCGGTAATAATTGCTGGCTTCTTTGTTCATCTCCTGCTCTGTGGCCCGGTTCCTAACAGGTTAATAACTGGTACCCATCCATGGCCTGGGGCTTGGAACCACTGCTTTGAATCCTAGGTTACTTATAATACCTAGTACAGTGCCTACATATAACTTTATTAGTGTGGATTTGACTTAGTATTTGACTCAGGGAAAATTCAAGTTTTGCTTTTTGGAACTTTGTGAAATTTAATGTATTTTTGAATATTTTAAATCTGAGTTTGGTTAAATCCACAGACACAGAACCCATGGATATGGAAGGCCCATAATATATACACAATGGAATATTATACAGACTTAAAAAGGAAGGTAATCCTGTCTCATGCTCCAACATGGATGAATCTTGAGTGCTAAGTGAAAGAAGCCAGTCACAAAATGACTGTTTGATTTCACTTACATGAGTAATCTAAAGTAGAAAAATTCATAGAAACAGAAAATAGAATGGTATTTACTAGGGTGTGGAGGGAAGGGGAAAAATGGAGAGTTGTTTAATGGCTATAGAGATTCCATTTTGCATGATGCAAAAGTTCTGGGGATCTGTTCCACAACATTGTGAATGTATTTAATGGTACTAAAATATATGCTTAAAAATGACCAAGTTGGTAAATTTTGTTGTGTGTTTTAATATAATTTTTTTTGAAACAGGGTCTCACTCTGTTGCCCAGGCTGGAGGACAGTGGCACCATCTTGGCTGACTGCAACCTCAGCCTCCTGAGCTCAGGCGACCCTCCCACTTCAGCCTCCCAAGTAGCTGGGACTACAGGCATGCACCACCACACCCAGCTAATTTTTATATTTTTTTTGTAGAGATGAGGTTTTGCTATGTTGCCCAGGCTGGTCTTGAATTCCTAGGCTCAAGCAATCCTGCCTCAGCTGGGATTACAGGCATGAGCTACTGCATCCAGCCTGCAATTTTTAAAACATCAAAATAAATGTAAAGGCTACGTCTTAGATATTTTTTTAACCAATTAAAAATAGTAAAATTTTCTCTTATAGCACAGTGGTCATGCCTGTAATCCTAACACTTTTGGAGGCTGAAGTGGGAGGATCACTTGAGCCCAGGAGTTTGCGACCAGCCTGGGCAACATAGGGAGACCCTCGTCTCTACAAAAAATGCAAAAATTAGCCAGGCATGGTGGCGTGTGCCTGTAGTCCCAGCTACTTGGGAGGCTGAGGAGGGAGGATCACCTGAGTTTAGGAGGTCAAGGCTGCAGTGAGCCAAGATTGCACCACTGCACTCCAGCCTGGGTGACAGAGCAAGTCCCTGTCTCAAAAAATAAAGTAGTTTAAAAAGTATAAGCCAAATTGTGAGTGAATGAGAGAGAGACAAGTGGGGGTTGGGTGGGAGATGTGTGTGTGTGTCTAGATAAATATTTGATCAGTTTGTGGAGGCAAATGAATTTCATCATCAGGGCAGATTTATTGGAGAAAGTTTTGCCATGGTGAGGGTATTTCCTTGGGATAGGAATGAAGTAGGGAAATACTAATTTGTGACTCTGGTTATTTAAATTATTCAATGACAATCTGTTTAGATGTCTTTGCATAGATAATGCAAATTAGATTGGGAATTGCCAGAATTTGGTGCCTGAACTATATAATTTTTAAATTTTTTAGATGAGAACATAATTTCTATTTCCAGCTCTATTCAGACACTGAAGACTTAGGTTGGCCAATTCAAGGTCACTTCTTTTTTTTTTTGAGACGGAGTCTTACTCTGTCACCCCGCTCTGTCACCCAGGCTAGAGTGCAGAGTGCAGTGGCACGATCTTGGCTCACTGCAAGCTCCACCTCCTGGGTTCACGCCATTCTCCTGGCTCAGCCTCCCAAGTAGCTGGGACTACAGGCGCCTGCCACCACACCTGAATAATTTTTTGTATTTTTAGTAGAGACGGGGTTTCACCATGTTAGCCAGGATGGTCTCGATCTCCTGATCTTATGATCCGCCCACCTCGGCGTCCCAAAGTGCTGGGATTACAGGCGTGAGCCACTGCACCTGGCCACCTCTTTTTTTTGTATTTGCATTTTGCAACTTTGTTGAATTTATTTATTAGTTCTAACAGTTTTTTTGTGTGGAATCTTCTACATATAACATCATAATTACAAACAGAGATGATTTTTCTTCCTTTCAAAATTGGATACCTTTTCTTTTTCTTGCCTAATTGCTCTGGCTAGAAATTCCAGTACTATGTTGAATAGAAGAGATAAAAGCGAACATTCCTGCCTTGTTCCTGCTCCTAGAGGAAAAACTTTCGTCTTTCACTGTTAAGAATGATGTGAGCTGTGGGTTTTTATAGATGGCCTTTATTATGTTTCCTTTACAGAAACTACCTTCCCATGACATAGTTTCCTTTTATTCCTAGTTTATTGAATTTTTTTTAATCATAAAGAGGTGTTGAATTCTGTCAAATGATTTTCTTGCATCAATGGAGATGTTTATGTGGTTTTCTCCCTTCAATTTGTTAATGTAGTATATTGCATTGATTGATTTTTGTATACTCAATTATCCTTGCATTCCAGGAATAAATCCCACTTGGTCATGGAGTATAATCCTTTTAAATTAATTAACTTATTTATTTGAGACAGGGCCTCGCTTTGTCACCCAGGCTGGAGTGCAGTGGCACCATCTTGGCTCACTGCAACCTCCATCTTCCGAGTTCAAGCGATTCTCATACCTCAGCCTCCCAAGTAGCTAGAACTATAGGCGTGCACCACCATGCCCAGCTAATTTTTGTATTTTTAGTAGAGATATGGTTTCGCCATGTTGACCAGGCTGGTCTTGAACTCCTGAGCTCAAGTGATTCGCCCGCATTGGCCTCCCAAAGTGCTGGGATTACAGGCGTAAGCCACTGTGCCTGGCCTAATCCTTTTTTAAAAATAACATTTTATTGAGGTATAATTTACATACTTTGAAATTTAACCATGGAAAGTATTCAGTTTGATGAGTTTTAGTTCATACAGTTGTGCAGTGATCATCATAATTTAGTTTAGAGCACTTCCTTCACTCCCAAAAGTTCACTTTGTAGTCATTCTTCATCTGACCTTCCCACCCCTAGGCAACAACTAATATACTTTCTATTTTTAAGATTTGCCTTTCTGGAAATTTAGTAAGTAAACTCATACAATTTGAGGTATTTTATGTCTGGTTTCTTTGTTTAGCATAATAGTTTCCTTTAAAAGTTTTATTGATACATAATAATGATACATATTTATGAAGTACATGTGATATTGGAATGTATACATACAATACGAAATGATTAAATCAGAGTACTTAGGCTGTTTTTGTCTACGTTTACTGTTTTTGTGTTGGGAACATTTCAAATCTTCTTTTTTAGCTATTATGACATATACAATATATTGGTGTTAACTATAGCCAACCTACTGTGCTATCAAACACTAGAACATATTCCTTCCATCTAACTCTATGTTCCCATGCATTAACCAATGACTTTTCATTCCCCTAGGCCTGCCCTGTTCCCAACCTCTGGTAACCATCATTTTACTTTCTACCTCCATGAGATCAACTTTCTTGTCTCCTACATATGAGTAAGAATATGTGATGCTTGTGTTTCTGTCCCTGGCTTATTTCACTTAACATAATGACCTCCAGTTCCATCCATTTTGGTGTAGAATAACAGGATTTAATTATGTTTTTATGGCTGAATAATATTCCACTGTGTATATATAGGATATTTTATTCATTCATCCACTGATGGATACTTAGGTTGATTCCATGTTTTGGCTATTGTGAACAGTGCTACTACAATAAATATTAGGGTGCATGTATTCCTTTGGTATACTGATTTCTTTTTTTTTTTTCTTGAGAAGGAGTCTTGCTCTGTCACTCAGGCTGGAGTGCAGTGGCACGATCTTGGCTCACTGCAACCTCAGCCTCCCAGGTTCAAATGATTTTCCTGCCTCAGCCTCCCAAGTAGCTGGGATTACAGGTGTGCGTCACCACATCTGGCTAATTTTTGTATTTTTCGTAGAGTCAGGGTTTCACCATGTTGGCCAGGCTGGTCTCGAACTCTTGACCTCAAGTGTTCCACCAGCCTCAGCCTCCCAAAGTGCTGGGATTATAGGCACGAGCCACCATACCCCGCCTGATTTCCTTTCCTTTGAATAGATACCAAGTTGTAGGATTGCTTCATTGTATGGCAGTTCGATTTGTAGTTTTAAAAAGAACCTCCGTATCATTTTCCATAATGGCTGTACTAATTTATCTTGCCTTTTTTTTTTTGTCACTTTATTGAATTTGTTTATTCTAAGTTTTTTGGTGAAGTCTTTAGAATGTTCTATATTTAAGATCATCTTGTCTGTAAAGAGGTATAATTTGCCTTTCTGTTTTCCAATTTGGATGCCTATTTCTTTATCTTGCTTGATTCTAAGACTTCCACTACTATGTTAATAAGAGAGGTGAAAGTAGGCATTTGATTCATGTTTCAGTTCTTAGAGGAAAGACTTTCAGCTTTCCCCTATTCATTATGATGTTAGCTGTGGGTTTGTAATATGTGGCCTATATTATGTTGAGGTATGTTTTTTCTATGCCTAATTTGTTGACAGTTTTTATCAGGACGGAATGTTAACTTATATCAAATGCTTTTCCTGCATCTATTGAGAAGATCACAGTTTTTGTCTTTCAATCTGTTGATGTGATATATCACATTTATTGATTTGCATATGTTCAACCTCTTTTGCATCCCTGAGGTAGAGCCCATTGATCATGGTATCTTTTTGATGTGTTGCTAGGTTCAGTTTGCTAGTACTCTTGAAGATTTTTACTGTATGTTCGTAAGGGACTTTTTGGCTGTTGTTTCCTTGGTATCAGAGTAATGCTGGTCTCATAGATTAAGTTTGAAATAATTTCTGCCTCTTCATGTTTTTGGAATAATTTGAGAATTAATGTTAGTTGTTCTTTTGAAGTTGAATGTAGCAGCAATGCCATCTGGTCCTAGATTTTTCACTCTTGGGAGACTTTTTATTATGGATTCAATCTCGTTACTTATTATTAGTCTGTTCAGGTTTTTGTATGCCTTTTTTTTTTTCAAGATTGAAAAATTTCTATTTATTTAAAAAAACTTCTGAATTAAATAGGGAAATGGCAATAACTGGTATATACATTAATTCAAAATATTTTCACTGAGCACTAAATAGTTCACTGAGAATAGTTTCCAATCTTTTCACTAAAAACCCCTTTTAAAGAATGCCTAAAACTGGCCAGGCGCGATGGCTCAGGCCTGTAATCCCAACACTTCGGGAGGCTGAGATGGGCAGATCACGGTCAGGAGTTTGAGACCAGCCTGGCCAACACAGTGAAACCCCATCTCTACTAAAAAATAGAAAAAAAAAAAAATTAGCTGGGCATAGTGGCAGGCACCTGTAATCCCAGATACTCAGGAGGTTGAGGCAGAATTGCTTGAACCTGGGAGGCTGAGATTGCAATGAGCCGAGATGGCATCATTGCACTCCAGCCCTGGCAACCGTGTGAGACTCTGTCTCAAAAAAAAATAATAATAAAATAAAGAAAGGCCGAGTGCGTTGGCTCATGCCTGTAATCCCAGCACTTTGGGAGGCCAAGTTGGGTGGATCACAAGGTCAGGATTTCAAGATCAGCCTGGCCAAGATGGTGAAACCCCGTCTCTACTGAAAATACAAAAAATTAGCCAGGCGTGGTGGCACGTGCCTGTCATCCCAGCTACTCTGGAGGCTGAGGCAGAGAATTGCTTAAACCTGGAGGGACGGAGGTTGCAATGAGCCAAGATCGCGCCATCGCACTCCAGCCTGGGCAACAGAGTGAGACTCCATCTCAGAAAAAAAAAAAAAAAAAAAAAAAAGCCTAAAACTTAGTTTATTTAGGTCTTTAATCAAGAAATCTAAAGCTGCTAATCAGATTTTTGAATCACCATTAGATGACTAGGCTAACAACCTTGAGGTAATATAATGTGGGTTTTAAAAGCTTTGTTTAAACTATACATTCTAACAGATGGGATTCATTGGTCTCAGGCAATTAATCATAGGTTCAATGCCAGATACTGTATATACACAGACAAAACAGAGTAATAGCTATCATTTATAAGGATAAATAACATATGGTCCTGGTATATTCAAAGGGAATAATGTCTAATATTTATGGGTGTACAATTAGTGATGGGCAGGGAGACAGATACAAATGACTAACCCACAAGGGAGAACCTAAAAAGGACGATAGAAGAGATAAAAGTCCTGTGCCCTAGGGATGCAGCAGAAAAGGTGCTGGGAGGCTTTAGGGACCAGGTGGCATCTAGGTCAGATCAAGAGATGAATGGATGTCAGTGTGTGTGGGAGGGACCTTCAAGGCTGGAGAAAACAAAGTGAGCCAAACACTGAGCCACAGGAGTACTCCCTGCTCAGATGACAGTGAAGCATTTGTTCTGAGTAAAAAGATGTAATCTAATAAAAGACTGCATAAAACACTGGAAAACCTCACGCAATGAGAGCCTGAAACAATGCTTGTATTTCTTAACAGCAATTCAACAGAGTATCTGAGGTGGCCTGTGGAACGAACGAGAGAGCAAAATATCTTCCCAAAGGCAGAGGCGCCGCATGCTCTTGGTGGAGGTTAAGTAGCCAAGGATCGCACCCGCAAGCCCACCTCCACCCTGAGACCCCAGTCCCTTGGAATCAACTCCACAGCAAAAATCTTCTTAATGGAAAATCTCTCTCTTCCCAAAATGTAAAATAAAAACAATATAAGCAAACAAAACTGAAAACAAAAAAAGATAATCAGAGCAAGCTTTAGCCTCTCATACTTCACCTATGCCCCAACTGTCATGTTACTGAGAACAGGGTCTGCCCCATTACTTAAATGGATTCCTTATTGCAGAACATGACAAAATTTAGCATATCACTGATCCTACTATGTCCCTCCCTATTAAAAAAAAAAAAAAAGTAAACCAACACCACACAAAATATAACCTTACCCTGAATAAAAGTCAGCCTCAACCTAAGGATCCTACCGTAATGTGACTACCCTAACCCAGGAAACCTTAATCCTATTCTGACCTATTCACACAAAAAATCCCCATTCTAAGAGCTTTGGACGCATTACAAACATGGTTGCATTAGATTCCTCTTCTGAAGTATTCTGAAGTCTTGAAACAGCAAATTTACATATTTTTCTATACTACCACTGAAGGGTAATTATCATAAAAGGCCTACAACCAAAATCCTAATCCCCTGATTCTCAGGCTATTGCAATTTTTTTTCCCTCAGATCAAATAATAGGAAATACACACAAAAAAATGAAAAGTCATACAAACATAAAAACACAGAATCTATAAGTGTCACCACACTGACAGTCTTAACTGTGCTAAAGAGAAAAAGAATTTGGTTTACTCAAGCTCTGGGCATTGTGTAAAGTACTTAAGACATTAACAGCTTATAAAAATAGTGAAAAAAATTTAGGTGGGAGCATAAAACTAACTCCTTCATTCAAAATCCCAAGTTCACGAGAAGGGATTTGTGGCTAACTGTCTGCACAGGGCGGCCTCAGACACCAGCCCAATCTTGGGCTGATGGCCTTGACCTTTGTGCTCAGGTCAGCTTCTGGGGTGCAGGGATGTTGGCAGATGCCTGCTTGAGGTACACGGAGGAGCCCTGAGGGCTGCTGGCTGGTGTTCTGTGCTGCACATTTGATGCCCTTCAGCCCCTGTTGCCAATGCCTCAGCTTTGTCAAGTGCTTCTGGACAGTGTGTGTTTCTGTTGTAATTCATTCCTTAGTTCTGAGATACCCTCTTTGGTAACTTGCTCTGGTGTCTGGACAAATAATTGCAATCGTTTTCTGTAGGAAAACATTCTGCCTGTGTTGCAATATCCAGAAACTCCTAGATATACTGATCAACACCAGTTTAAATGTTTTCCTGATCAATGCCATTGACATAGTCCTCACTCACCAGAGAAGCTAAGCAAGCCTTGAAAGATGACTCCAACTCATTCACCCGGTACTGTTAGAAGGTCTCAGAGTATCTGGTGCTGCCTGAAGAAGTGAAGCCTGGCCCCGGAGCTCCAGTGTGGGTGGTGGGATCCCTGGTAGCTGCTAAGAGAACATATCACCTAGTGGAGCCACCATGTCTTGAATAGCCTGTATTTCTTTATGATTCAATCTTGTTATATAAAATGCATCTAGGAATTTATTCGTTTCCTCTAGGTTTTCCACTTTGTTAGTGTGTAGTTGCTTATAAGAGTCTCTAATGATCCTTTGCATTTTTGTGGAATCAGTTGTAATGTTTTCTTTTTCATTTCTAATTTTATTTATTTGAGCTTCCTCTTTGTATTGTTGGTTAGTCTGGCTACTGGTTTATTGATTTTCTTTATCTTAAAAAAAAATAAAACAAACAAACAAAAAAAAACACACAACTTTCCCTGTGATTGTTTCCTTGTAGATTTTGTCTCTATTTTGTTTTATTCTGCTCTGATCTTTATTCTGTCTTCCTTTTACTAATTTGGGGTTTGGTTTTTCTTTCCTTGAGTTGTCTCATTAGGTTATTTGAAGTCTTTCTGCTTTTTGACTCTAGTTATTAATTGTTACAAATTTCCCTCATGGCAATGCTTTTGTTGTATCCCATAGGTTTTGAGATGTGTGTTTCCAACATTTTTTACTTGAAGAAATGTTTTTATTTCCTTCTTAATTTCTTCATTGACCATCATTCAGGAATATGTTAATTTCCATGTATTTGTAGTTTCTAAAGTTCCTCTTGTTATTGATACGTAGTTTTATTCCATTGTTGTCTGAGAAGATACTAGATGTGATTTAAATTTTTTTTTTTTTTTTTGAGATGGAGTCTCGCTCTATCGCCCACACTGGAGTGCAGTGGCGGATCTTGGCTCACTGCAAGCTCCACCTCGTGGGTTCATGCCATTCTCCTGCCTCAGTCTCCTGAGTAGCTGGGACTACAGGTGCCCGCCACCACGCCCAGCTAATTTTTTGTATTTTTACTAGAGACGGGGTTTCACCATATTAGCCAGGACGGTCTTGAACTCCTGACCTTGTGATCTGCCCGCCTCAGCGTCCCAAAGTTCTGGGATTACAGGCCTCAATTTTTAAAAATTTGTTGAGGCCAGGCTTGGTGGCGCATGCCTGTAATCCTGGTGTTTTGGGAATCTGAAGCTCAAGTGGGAGGATTCTTTGAGGCCCAGAGTTTGAGACAAGACTGGGCAACATAGTGAGACACTGTCTCTACAAAACGTTGAAAATTAACTAGGCATTGTGGTGTGCACCTGTAGTCCTTATTACTTGGGAGGCTGAAGAGGGGATCATTTGAGCTCAAGAGTTCAAGGCTGCAGTGAGCTATGATAACAGCACTGCACTCCTGCCTGGATGACAGAGCGAGACCCTGTCTTTAAAAAAAAAAAAAAAGTTGAGACTTGTTTTGTGGCCTAATGTATTAGGTTTACCCCGGAGAATGTTCCATGTGATGATGAGAAGAATGTGTGTTCTATAGCTGTTGGATAAAAGATTCTGAAATATCTGTTAGGTCCATTTGGTCTAAAGTGCAGTTTAAATCCAATGTTTGTTGATTTTTCTGTTTAGATGATCCAGTGCTGACAGTGGAGTGAAGTTCTCAATAGTTATTGTCTTGGAATCTTTATTTTTTATAGTATTTGCTTTATGTATCTGAGTGCTTTGTTGTTGGATACATATATATTTAGAGTTGTTATCTACTCTTATACTCCGATAGCATTTTTGCTATGAAGTGAATCTCCTGGGTTGGATGTTATATTACTTGGTATTTCATGTCTTTGGATCAGGCATGAGTAATAGTGCTGGCTGAGCCTTACAGGACTAGAAAGGCAAATCCATGTTTGGAATAAATCCAGGTATTTATCCCTGTGAGGCTGAATCACTGTTTTTTAGAGGCTGGCAGGTGGCTGATGTAGTCAGTTTGTCCCCAGGTAAATAGTTTATTTTCTTGAGGAATACTGTCATATTAGGGACTCAACTTTCTGCTGATACATGCTGGGTAGTTCTTGGCAATTTTTTTTTTTTTTTTTTTTTTTTTTTTTTTTTTTAGATGGAGTCTCGCTCTGTCACCCAGGCTGGAGTGCAGTGGTGCGATCTTGGCTCACTGCAAGCTCCACCTCCCAGGTTCACACCATTCTGCCTCAGCTTCCCGAGTAGCTGGGACTACAGGCACCCGCCACCACACCCGGCTAATTTTTTGTATTTTTAGTAGAGACTAGGTTTCACCATGTTAGCCAGGATGGTCTTGATCTCCTGACCTCGTGATCCACTTGCCTCGGCCTCCCAAAGTGCTGGGGTTACAAGTGTAATCCCAAATATAATTATGTATTTATATAATTATATTATACATATGTGTGTGTGTGTGTGTGTATATGTATTTGTCGAGCTTTCCTGTTCATCATTATATTGTGCATTGCCCATTTAATCAGCACAATCAGTGAAATGACAGTTTCTACTTTGTTGCTCCTATTAGGATGTGTTTTTTTTTTAGAATGTTAGAAATGTTGCAGAAACTAATTCAACCTTTTTTTTTTGTTTTTGTTTTTGTTTAGACAAGGTCTCACTCTGTTGCCCAGACTTGAGTGCAGTGGTGTGGTCACAGCTCACTGCAGCCTCAACTCCCCAGCCTCAGGTGATCCTCCCATCTAAGCCTCCCAAGTAGCTTGGACTACAGGCATGTGCCACCACACCTGGCTAGTTTTTTGTAGAGATGGGATTTTGCCACTTTAGCCAGGCTGGTCTTGAACTCCTGCACTCAAGCGATCCACTCAACTTGGCATCAGAAAGTGTTGGGATTATAGGCATGAACCACTGTGTCTAATCTCTAATTCAACTGTTTTACTTCATTTCTCCATATGCACATTCTACCAGTGCACTAACTTCATGTTGAGTAAGAAACAGGGAAAAAGTAGCTATGAGTTGCCTTATGTTTCCAATCCCATCTGTGTGATCATTTTCCTGCTCAAAAGGAACTTGAGCAGGAAATGCGTTGACCAGGTTCCTTGGCTGTTTATGCTAAGATGTTGTCTTCTGAATTCAAATCAAATTCTGGGTCCAAATGGACAGTGGTATCTCTTGGGGCTGTCAGTGTCCCTGATTACTCAGATGTAAATGTGTTTAATACGGAAGAGAAGCACAGAATTCTGGTGAACCCACAATGTATAGTGAAACTCAAAATGAGTATGAGGAAAGTTATGGAAGTTGAAGGGCAAGCATCACAAATACCGTTTACAAAATGATAGGCATATTGCATGTATCTTCCCTGTGCTGGACAGGGGTTGTGTACAGCTATGTAGGGCACATGTGCATTAAGCTGGCCTTAATTGTGAAGGTTCTGTGGTAATGAATGGTGGAAATGCTATTCATAAGGAAGGATGGGCCATTTCTACACACTCAGATGGTCTGTGGCTGGGAGCATGGCAGAGGCAATCTTGGGCATCCATGGAGATGTTCCTGTATCATTTTTCAGGATCCCAGATTTTCCTCACAAAGGGTCTGACCTCTACAAAATAGACATGCATTGGCTAAGCATTCCAACATCTGTAGAGCTCTGCCACTGTAACTACAAGGCCTTCAGCCTACATATTTGGGCAATGATTCTGCCTTCTATCCAAGAAAATAAAGGCCTCGTAAGCACTCATCAAGGAGTCCTGGTTTACTTAACCACTGTTTGCTAATGGCTGAATGACGTCTTCAATTTCTCAAGGTCCTTCTGCAGGTGGTAATGCAGATCAGCGATAATCAGTCTACTCCGCTCTTTGTAGGCACTTTCTCTACATTTTCTAAGGCCTGCATCATCACACATGCCACAGCATTCTCTATCATTGAAGCATTTTCTCAGGAAATCACCTGTGAAATATTTTGCAGCTAACCACCTACCTGTGCCCCACTAGCCAACCTGCTTTACTCCTGCCAGGCAGGTGAGTGGTCCCCAGATCCCTATTTTACCACCTGTTTTGTCAGACTGTTCTTGGTATCACTGTGTTGGAGGGAGTTCTCTGCAAAGACCAAGATGGGACTGCATGTACAGAGATTTTATTTCAAGATATGATTGTGAGAGAATGATGAGGGGAGCAGTTACTTAGTCTATTTGAGCTGTTATAACAAAATACCACTGGCTAGGAAATGTATAAAGAGGACTTTATTTTCCCAGAGTTCTGGAGGCGAAGTTCATCATCAAAATATCAGTAGGTTCAATTGTCTGTTGAGGGCTCATGTCTGTTTCTAAGATGATGCCTTCATGCTGCATCTTTTGGAAGGGAGGAGCATTGTGTCCTCACAGAGCAGAAAATAGAAGGGCCACAGGACAAACTCCCTCTATCAAGCCTTTTCATAAGGGCACCTGATCCCATTCACAAAAACTCTATCTTCATGACTTGACTTAATCACTTCCCAAAGGTCCCACTTCCTAATACTGTCACACTGTTTCAACAGTAAACAGTTTATGTAGCGTTTCAACATAAATTAAGGAGGGGACAAAACATTCAAACCAAGGAAGGCTGGGAGGGCAGCCAGAGGGAAGGAAAGTGCAAGAAGAGGTTTGGTGGAGGTGTCCTAGATTGCCTGCAGTCCAAGGAGGTTGGGGAGATTGTCAGTAACAGACTTCCCTTGGTATCCCTGCTCTGCAGTCACTGGCTAAGAGCAGTCCTTAGAAAAAACAGCCTGGCACAAATACAAGAACATGTGCTCAGTAGGAAAGAGACCATATTTCCCCAATAGCCTAAATAATGCCCTCCCCTCAACTGGCATCTCTGTTCCTTAAACATTGACCTCTTTTCTCCGAATCTCTTGGGGACACATGGGTTGAATTCAGGTTCTCTGTGGCCCTCTGGATTCTGTCTGCCTTTGTTATATCTTCACAAACAAGTTATGCAGCCTCAACTGAAGCTTGTAACAAAGCAAAGTTACTCTCCTGTGTGTGTCCTCTGATGGCTGGTGAGATATGGCTTCAAGATGAAGCCTCACCCACACTCCCTGTACAAAAACCCTTCTCACGTGTCTCTTTAAGTGCTTACTGTAGTATGACTTATTGCTAAACTTTCGTCCACACTCTTGGCATTCATAAGGCCTCTCTCCTGTGTGTATTCTTTCACGCACAGTGAGGTCTGACTTACTGGTATAGCCTCGCTTACACTCCTGGCACACAAAAGGCTTCTTGGAGTGTATCCGCCAGTGGTGTCTGGTGAGACTTCTCTTCCAGCTGAAGCCTTGTCCACACACATTACACACGAAGGGCTTCTCCCCTGAGTGTGTCCTCTGGTGTGTGAGATTTCCCTTCCAGTTGAAGCCTCGACCACACTCCTTGCATACAAAAGGCTGCTTGCCAGAATGTGCAAGCTGGTGTTTCACAAGGTTTGACTTCCAGATAAATCCTTGCCCACATTCACTACAGATGAAAGGCTTCTCCCCCGAGTGTGTCTTCTGGTGGAAGAGGAGAGTTGACTTTAGGATGAAGCCTCGCCCACAATCCTAGCAATTAAATGGCCTTTCCCCTGAGTGTGTCCACTGATGTCTAAGATTTGCCTTCAAACTAAAACTTTTCTCACACTGCTTGCACATGAAGGGTTTCTCTCCTGAGTGTGTCCTCTGATGTATGGTGAGATTTGGCTTCAAGGTAAAGCCTCGCCCACAATCCCTGCAGAAAAAACGTTTCTCTCCCAAGTGTGCCCTCAGGTGCTTGTTATACGAGGACTTATCCCGAAACCTTCGCCCACACTCCCGACATCCATAAGGCTTCTCCTCTGAGTGTGTCCTCTGGTGTAATGTGAAGGTTGACTTTTGGATATGTGGGGAAAAGGAAGAGAGATCAGCCTGTTACTGTGTCTATATAGAAAGAAGTAGACATAAGAGACTCCATTTTGTTCTGTATTTGTGATGCTGTTAATCTGTGACCCTACCCCCAACCTTGTCCTTTGCAAGAGACATATGTTGCGGTGACTCAAGGTTTAATGGATTTTGGGCTGTGCAGGATGTGTCTTTGTTAAACAAATGCCTGAAGGTAGCTTGCTGGTTAAAAGTTATCACCATTCTCTTAATTTCAACTACCCAGAGACACGTACACGGCCAAAGGTCGCAGGGACCTCTGCCTAGGAAAGCTAGGTATTGTCTAAGGTTTCTCCCCATGTGATAGACTGAAACTATGCTGCCAAAAGGTTTATGGAGATGTTTACATATGCATCTCAAGGCACAGCATTGTCCTTTGAACTTATTCATGTCACAGAGGTTTTTGTTCATATGTCTTACTGCCGATTTCCTCTTTTTTCTTTGATTCTATTGTCCTGCCACTCCCCTGTCTTTAAGATGGTAAAGATAATTATCAATAAATACTAAGGGAACTCAGAGACTGGGGCCGGCGTGGGTCCTCTGTAAGCTGAGCGCCGGTCCCCTGGGCCCCCGCTTTTCTTTCTCTATACTTTGTCTCTGTGTCTTATTTCTTTTCTCAAGTCTCTCGTTCCACCTTACGAGAAACACCCACAGGTGTGGAGGGGCAGGCCACCCCTTCAGGATAAAGCCTCGTCCACAGTCCTTGCACACAAAAGGCTTCTCCTCTGAGTGTGTGATCTGATGTTTCACGAGGGTTGACTTCTGAATAAACCCTTGCCCACATTCTCTACAAACGAAAGGTTTCTCCCCTGAGTGTGTTCTCTGGTGGTAGATGAGAGTTTGACTTTTGGCTAAAGCTTCGCTCACAATCCTTGCACACAAAAGGCTTCTCCCCTGAGTGTGTTCTCTGGTGTCTGAGGAGACTTCCTTTCACGCTAAAACTTTGCTCACACTGCCTGCACGCGAAGGGCTTCTCCCCTGTGTCCTCTGGTGTGTGATGAGGTGTGACTTATTGCTAAAGCCTCGGCCACACTCCTGGCATCTGTAAGGCTTCTCTCCTGAGTGTATTCTCTTGTGCACAACGAAGTATGACTTATTAGTATAGCCTCGCCCACACTCCTTGCACACAAAAGGCTTCTCCCCTGAATGTGCCTTCAAGTGCTTGTTGTACGAGGACTTATCATTAAACCTTCGCCCACACTCCTGGCATTCATAAGGCTTCTCTCCTGTGTGTGTTCTCTCATGCACAGTGAGGTATGACTTACTGGTGTAGCCTCGTCCACACACCTTGCACAGAAAAGGCTTCTCTCCTGAGTGTGTCCTCTGGTGTCTGAGATTTGCTTTGAGGCTGAAGCCTCGCCCACACTCACTGCATACATAGGACTTCTCTCCTGTGTGTGTCTTCTGGTGCAAGAGCAATGCTGACTCATTTCTAAAGCCCTGGTGACACTCCCTGCATGTAAAAAGTTTCTGCCTGGAATGTGCTTTTTTGTGTATGATTACTATCGTCTTCTGGCTGAAGTCTTGCCCACGCTCTGCACACCTGAATGCTCCCCATCTTGAATTTTCTATTCCTTTCAATACTTTGTCTATTTCTGTAGGATTTTCCCTCTGGCCTTGACTAGACTCTATTTCCACTACACTGTTCCTCCTCCTTGAGCTTACTGCATGTCTTAGGGGTGGGCTGGAAAATGCCATGGGCTTAGAGCTTTTTTCTTTCTCTTGACCTTCAGCTGTGTCACTCTGGAAGCTTTGATCAGAAAACTGTAGTTGCTGTTGCCTCTGATGTGCAAGTCCAAGATTCTTGGGCCGCAGGACATGTTCTGCATATATTCCTGGAGAACAGACCAACAATGAGACTGAATCAGTAATGAAAAGTCTTCTATCAAAGAAAAACCTAGGACCCAATTGCTTTACTGCTTAATTCTAGTAAACTCATAGAGAACAACAAACATCAATTCTTCTCAAACTATTCCAAAAACCTGAAGCGGGGCGGGGAGGAATTCTTCCTAACTCATTCTACAAGACCAGCATTATCCTGATACCAAAAACAGACAAGAACACAACAAAAACAGAGAACTACAGGCCAATATCCCTGATGACGCTAAATGGAAAAATCCTCAACAAAATACTAGCAAACCCAATCCAGTAACACAGAAAAGATAATACACCATGACCAAATGAGATTTATCCCAGGTATGCAATCATGATTCAACATACACAAATCAATACTTGTGATACATCACATCAACAGAGTGAAGGACCAAAAGACATATGATCATCTCAACAGATACAGAAAAGGATTTGATATAATTCAAAATCCCATTATGATAAAAACTTTTGTTTTTTTGAGACAGGGTCTCACTCTGTTGCCCAGGCTGGAGTGCAGTGGCATGATCATGGTTCACTGCAGCCTCGACCTCCCAGGCTTACACGATCCTCTCACCTTAACTTCCCGAATAGCTGAACTCCAGGTGCCTGCCTGTAGTCAAGCCACAGGTGCCACTGCCTGGCTAATTTTTGTATTTTTTGTAGAGATGGGATTTCGCCATGTTGTCCAGGAAAAGTACTCCAAAACTTGTCGGATATATGATTATATGAGCTTTCCTACATCATCTGTATAATTTCTAATTTTTCTGATCACTCAGATAATGAGAGTTAAGTTTGCTGATTCTGTAAAGTTACAGGGTAACTTACAATGGTGTTATTTTGGCACTACCCACATACACCCCATCTTCTCATACCTGCACTGAACCAGCTTTGTCATTCTGCCAGTAACCTCACTTATGAGTTAAATAAAATCCTAACATGTACTCCCATTACATTAAACATTCACACTTTCAGAAGTCAGTGGTAGACAAGAAGCCTTTTATTTTAATTAACTGACAGACAAATCAGCAAGCAATTAATATGGGGGCGAGAGAAGGGAGTTGATAATGGACTGAACGTTAGCATCCCCCCCAAACTCATATGTTGATGCCTTAACCTCCAATGTGATGGTATTTGGAGGTGGAGTTGTTGGGAGATAAACAGGTTTAGTTGAGATCATGGGGTGACCATGAGAGGACACAGCAAGAAGGTCGCAGCCTGCGAGCCAGGATGGGGACCCTCACAATGAAGCAAAGGTGCCAGCACCTTCATCTTGGAATTCCCAGATTCTAGAACTGTAAGAAATAAATGTCTGTTGTTTAAGCCTCCCAGTCTATGATATTTTGTCATTTCTATGATATTTGAGATGACTAAGAAAGGAGTCTCTTCCCACCTATGCAAACTGAGGGAGTGGCACCGATCATAAATCCAAAAGCAGAGACTTCATACCCATGAAAACACAGACCGGCTCCAAATTTCTCAGTGGATGCCCCCACATTTTTTATGGGGTGGTGGGAAGCAAGGAATGAGAAAGAACTCCACAGTCTGTATGAACCTGCTTTTTTGGGAAACAACAGGACAAAGTCAACAACAATAACCATAAAAAAAAAATCAACCTGCTAATTTTCTGACAGAGAGTATACTGTGTAATTCCACTTACAAGAAGTTCTAAGATAGGTGAAATTAAGGCATATTGAACAAAATCCAAATAGTGATTTTCTCTGGTGGATGTGGGGGCAGGAAATGACTGGAAAAAGGCATAAGAGTACTTCTGGGGTGAAAGTAATTGTTATGTGTTGTCATAGGGGTCCAGATTACATAAAGATATGCACATGTCAAAGCTCACTGAATGTTACACTTAAGATTTATGCATCTTACATAAGTCCTAAGAAGAACCACAAAGAAACATTATAATATTACTTATTGATATGCATGCTGAAGTGTTTATCAGTAAGGGATAATGATGTCTCCAATATTAAAGAGCATCAAAAGGAAGATGGACTTATGGAGAGAGCAATGTACAGCTGGAGAAGTAAGTGATAAAGAATATGGAGCACAGAGCTAAATGCTGACTGTAGGTGGTAGACTGACAGGTGTTCATTCTATAAGCCTTTCAACTTTTTAGTATCCACCAAAATATAATTGTTTAACATTTGCTTCACAAAAAAATGCTGGAAGAAAGAAAGTATTATAGGATGTAAACTCAAAATATACATGCCATGAAATAAGGAAAGTTAAATGAGCATTACAGTCACCAAAAATATCTTAAGAACTAATATTAATATTAAATGAAATAGATAATAATATAGTAACTATTATTATGTTTTACAAATGAAATATGATGACCAGGATTTCCTTCAAAATAATCCAGGAATGGGAGATGAGGGTGAAAGTACAGAGGACACAAGATTCCCTGTAAGCCAATAAAATTATAATAATTCTAACCTTGCATGTATTTAATAGTAGGCTAAAATATATAAAGTAGGTCCTACAAAACTTAGTAGATATAGAACAATCCACTATGAATATAGAAGATGTAAAAACCATCTTTTCAAGTATTGGATAGTTCAAACTGCCCTCCCTAAAAAAAATCTGTAAAGACACAGAAGAGTTAAGCAACAACAACAAAAATTTTTATATATAATTGGCCAAGCATGGTGGCTCATGTCTGTAATCCCAGCACTTTGGGAGGCCGAGGCGGGTGGATCACCTGAGGTCAGGAGTTCAAAACCACCCTGGCCAACATGATGAAACCCATCTCAAGTAAAAATACAAAAAAAAATTAACCAGGGGTGGTGGTGAGCACATGTAATCCCAGCTACTCAGAAAGCTAAGACAGGAGAATTGCTTGAACCTGGGAGGCGGAGGTTCCAGGGAGCCAAGATCGTGTCACTGCACTCCAGTCTGGGTTACAAGAGTGAAACTCCGTCTCAAAACAAAACAAAACAAAACTTTATATCTTTAAATCTTTGTATCTTTATAAACTTGATCTACGAAGGGTTTCTTAAACAAGACATAAAGAGACTTCTAAGTACTCGAGGAGAACTGCAGCTAAGTAAGGCTAAATCTGTCCACACATTCACTAAATAGGATATAAAGGTCAATAGAAACAGATGACCCTGAAACTGACACAAAACAAGACAGAGAAAACTAAATTTATCATTGTCATAAGCAGAAAACTTAACATCACTTTTTAGCAGTCTCCTGTGGTCTCACTGTGAGGAGTGAGGGAAGCCAGTAAACTAGAATGAAAAGAGAAGAGAGGAAAACAGGGCCTAACTGTGAACTAAAACTGCTCCAAGAGAGAACAAGTCCACCCTAGAGGCAAGAATCATCATCATCATCATCATCGAGGCAAGAATCATCATCATCATCATCATCGAGTCCTGATGATCATCATTATCATGATCATCATGAGTCCTGATCATCATCATCATCATCATGAGTCTGGATCATCATCATCATCATCATCATGAGTCCTGATCATCATCATCATCATGAGTCCTGATCATCATCATCATCATCATCATCATCATGAGTCCTGATTATCATGATCATTATGAGTCCTGATCATCATCATCATCATCATGAGTCCTCATCATCATCATCATCATGAGTCCTCATCATCATCATCATCATCATGAGTCCTGATCATCATAATCATCGAGTCCTGATCATCATCATCATCATGAGTCCTGATCATCATCATCATGAGTCCTGATCATCATCATCGAGTCCTGATCATCATCATCATCATCATGAGTCCTGATCATCATCATCATCATGAGTCCTGATCATCATCAGTCCTGATCATCATCATCATGAGTCCTGATCATCATCATCATCATGAGTCCTGAGCATCATCATCATCGAGTCCTGATCGTCATCATCATCATGAGTCCTGATCATCATCATCATCATCATCATGAGTCCTGATCATCATCAACATCATGAGTCCTGATCATCATCATCATGAGTCCTGATCATCATCATCATCACGAGTCCTGATCATCATCATCATCACGATTCCTGATCATCATCATCATCATCATCATGAGTCCTGATCATCATCATCATCATGAGTCCTCATCATCATCATCATCATCATGAGTCCTGATCATCATAATCATCGAGTCCTGATCATCATCATCATCATGAGTCCTGATCATCATCATCGAGTCCTGATCATCATCATCATCATCATGAGTCCTGATCATCATCATCATCATGAGTCCTGATCATCATCAGTCCTGATCATCATCATCATGAGTCCTGATCATCATCATCATCATGAGTCCTGAGCATCATCATCATCGAGTCCTGATCGTCATCATCATCATGAGTCCTGATCATCATCATCATCATCATCATGAGTCCTGATCATCATCAACATCATGAGTCCTGATCATCATCATCATGAGTCCTGATCATCATCATCATCACGAGTCCTGATCATCATCATCATCATCATCATCATCATCATCATGAGTCCTGATCATCATCATCAGTCCTGATCATCATCACCATCATCATGAGTCCTCATCATCATCATCATCATCATTATCATGAGTCCTGATCATCATCATCATCATCCTCATGATCAGGACTCATGGGTCCTGATCATCATCATCATCATTATGAGTCCTGATCATCATCATCATCAGTCCTGATGATCATCATCATTATGAGTCCTGATCATCATCGAGTCTTGATCATCATCATCATCATCATGAGTCCTGATCATCATCATCATCAAGAGTCCTGATCATCATCATCATCATGAGTCCTGATCATCATCATCATCATCATGAGTCCTGATCATCATCATCAAGAGTCCTGATCATCATCATCATCATGAGTCCTGATCATCATCATCATCATGAGTCCTCCTCCTCCTCCTCATCATCATCATCATGGGTCCTGATCATCATCATGAGTCCTGATCATCATCATCATCATGAGTCCTGATCATCATCATCATCATCATCATGAGTCCTGATCATCATCATCATCATGAGTCCTGATCATCATCATCATCATCATCGAGTCCTGATCATCATCATCATGAGTCCTGATAATCATCATCATGAGTCCTGATCATCATCATCATCATCTTGAGTCCTCATCATCATCATGAGTCCTGATCATCATCATCATGAGTCCTAATCATCATCATCATCATCATGAGTCCTGATTATCATGATCATTATGAGTCCTGATCATCATCAACATCATCATGAGTCCTGATCATAATCATCATCATCATGAGTCCTGATCATCCTCATCATCATCATCATGAGTCCTGATCAAAATCATCATCGAGTCCTGCTTATCATCATCATCATGAGTCCTGATCATCATCATCATCATCATCATGTGTTGATCATCATCATCATGAGTCCTGATCATCATCATCGAGTCCTCATCATCATCATCATCATGAGTCATGATCATCATCATCATCGAGTCCTGCTTATCATCATCATCATGAGTCCTGATCATCATCGAGTCCTGATCATCATCATCATCATCATCATGAGTCCTGATCATCATCATCATCATCATCATGAGTCCTGATCATCATCATCATCATCATCAGTACTGATAATCATCATCATCCTCATGATCAGGACTCATGAGTCCTGATAATCATCATCATCATCAGTCCTAATCATCATCATCGAGTCCTGATCATCATCATCATCAGTCCTGATCATCATCATCAACATCATGAGTCCTGATCATCATCATCATCATGAGTCCTGATCATCATCATCATCATGAGTCCTGATCATCATCATCATCATCATGAGTCCTGATCATCATCATCAAGAGTCCTGATCATCATCATCATCAGTGTTAATCATCATCATGAGTCCTGATCATCATCATCATCGAGTCCTGATCATCATCATCATGAGTCCTGATCATCATCATCATGATTCCTGATCATCATCATCATGTGTCCTGATCATCATCATCATCATCTTGAGTCCTCATCATCATCATGAGTCCTGATCATCATCATCATGAGTTCTGATCATCATCATCGAGTCCTGATCATCATCATCGAGTCCTGATCATCATCATCATCATGAGTCCTCATCATCATTGAGTCCTGATCATCATCATCATGAGTCCTGATCATCATCATCATCAGTCCTGATCATCATCATCATCATGAGTCCTGAGCATCATCATCATCGAGTCCTGATCGTCATCATCATCATGAGTCCTGATCATCATCATCATCATCATGAGTCCTGATCATCATCATCATCATGATTCCTGATCATCATCATAATGTGTCCTGATCATCATCCTCATCATCTTGAGTTCTCATCATCATCGAGTCCTGATCATCATCATCATCGAGTCCTGATCATCATCATCATCATCATCATGAGTCCTGATCATCATCATCATCATCATGAGTCCTGATCATCATCATCATCATCATGATTCCTGATCATCATGTGTCCTGATCATCATCCTCATCATCTTGAGTCCTCATCATCATCATCATGAGTCCTGATCATCATCATCATGAGTCCTGATCATCATCATCATCATCATGAGTCCTGATCATCATCATCATCATGAGTCCTGATCATCATCATCATCATGAGTCCTCATCATCATCATTGAGTCCTGATCATCATCATCATCGAGTCCTGATCATCATCATCATCATCATCATGAGTCCTGATCATCATCATCATCATCATCATCATGAGTCCTGATCATCATCATCATGAGTCCTGATCATCATCATCATCATGAGTCCTGAGCATCATCATCATCATCATCATGAGTCTGATCATCATCATCATCGAGTCCTGATCATCATCATCATCATGAGTCCTGATCATCATCATCATCATCATGAGTCCTGATGAACCACTGCAGTGACTAAGGGGACTTAAGAGGGTGCACAATTCTAGACCACAGCCCCACTCAGGCAGTACTTCTGGGGGAAATGGGGGAAGGAGGAAGGTGAAGTGACCTCTGGCAACAGTAGTACTGCTTAAAACATTAAAAGACAAGGAAAAAAGCTATGGGAATTGAAGAAGAATAATGGACAGAGGTTTTAAGAAGCTAAAATAGAACTTAAACAAATTTACAAAAAAAAAAAAAACCCCATCAAAAAATGGGCAATGGATATGAACAGACACTTCTCAAAAGAAGACATTTATGCAGCCAACAAACTTAGAAAATATGCTCATCATCACTGGTCATTAGAGAAATGCAAATCAAAACCATAATGAGATACCATCTCATGCCAGTTAGAATGGCAATCATTAAAAAGTCAGGAAACAACAGGTGATGGAGAGGATGTGGAGAAATAGGAACGCTTTTACACTGTCAGCGGGAGTGTAAATTAGTTCAACCATTGTGGAAGACAGTGTGGCGATTCCTCAAGGATCTAGAACTAGAAATATCATTTGACCCAGCAATCCCGTTACTGGGTATATACCCAAAGGATTATAAATCATTCTAGTATAAAGACACAGGCACATGTATGTTTACTGCAGCACTGTTCACAATAGCAAAGTCTTGGAACTAACCCAAATGCCTATCAATGATAGACCAGATAAAGAAAATGTGGCACATATATACCATGGAATACTATGTGGCTATAAAAAAGGATGAGTTCATGTCCTTTGCAGGAACATGGATGAAACTGGAAACCATCTTTCTCAGCAGAGTCACATAAGAAGTGAAAAATCAAACACTGTATGTTCCCACTCATAAGTAGGAGTTGAACCATGAGAACACATGGACACAGGGATGGGAACATTATACACTGGGGAATGTTGGGGGTTGGGGGGCAGGGGGAGGGATAGCATTAGGAGAAATATCTAATGTAAATGATGAGTTGATGGGTGTAGCAAACCAATATGGCACATGTATACCTATGTAAGAAACCTGCATGTTATGTACATGTACCCCAGAACTTAAATTTAAAAAAAAAAGAAAATCAGTATATAGAAGAATGAGAACCAAATTATGTCAAAAAATTTATATTTACTTATACGGAAAAATAAATAAAAAACAAAACAAAACAAAAAGAAGCTAACATAGGAATACCCTGACAGTATCAGGAAGGGGCGACAGACTTAGGCTTGCAGTCGGGCAGTCACGAGGAAAGTCACAAATGAGGAGACTGAGTGGGAGAAAGAAGCCTAGCAAGTAGGGGGAAAGGAGGCTTCCTGGGAGAAGGAGTCCAGGGGCCCCAAGAGAACCCCTCACTCAGCAAGGACTGAAAGGCAGGCAGGGCCAGGTGGTCTGAAGAGCAGCCAAGGAGGCCAGAACAGCTTCCAGGTCCCCTGGCCTCAGAGAAGCCTCCTCCCTCCTGAAAGGCTGAGTGCCTTGTGCTCTGTCTGCCCTGTCTATCCCCTCACCTGCACGGGGGCCTGGCCGGCATCTTCTCTCTTCTCCCCAGGGCGCTTCCCCTTGCCCTAGCCACCTGATGAGTTCCGGTTTAGGATGGAGAATTCCTGCTCACAGGGAAAAAAACCATAAGGTGACTCCTGGTTGTAGGCTCCAGGGGCCATTTGCTGGAGCCACCCAGGGCAGGAAGGGAGGGAGACTCAGAGGGGGAAGGCTCAGGAGGACCCTGTCTACCATGCTCAGAGTACAAACCCCCAGGGGGAGCCGCAGGGTGGGGAAAGAGGCCTGCAGGTGCCCAGTGGCAGTCAGTATGAAACTTTACCAAAGGTAGACCTTCCTCAGGGGAATAGAGAAAACAACATTCTTGTCTCTGAACCTAACCCTATGGCAACATCAGAGGCGCCACAGGTCAAATGTTAGGCTCGAGGGAAGCCACGCTTACCTAGTGAGACCAGGTGGCTGTAGTTCTCCAGTGTCACCTCCCTGTACAGGGCTCTCTGAGCAGGATTCAGCAGCCTCCAATCCTTCTGGGTGAAATCCACAGTGACATCCCCAAATGCCAAGAAAGCCTGTAACACAAAACCCAGGCATGCTCACCAGGGACAGTGTTGCACTCAGGCAGTTGGAGGATTCCAGGTTCTGCCACCTGTGCCTGGAGTTCCAAGACCTCCGTCTCTGCCTGGCCCCAGTATTTATGGTGCTAGGTAGTCTTAATGGGGCTTCCTAGAAGCACAGAGAGTTTCAACTGCGTGGAGCTTTAAACCGAGGCAGGGAGAAGAGGGAAACTCAAAAAATTAAGTAACAGTGTTTCCTACAAACATATGAACAGTAAATAACACATTACTAAAGTTTTACGGTACCCTGAGCCATGTTCTGAGTTAGATACTCCATGAATTTCTAAATGAGCAAGACACAGCTCTCATGGATCTTCTGATAAAATGACAACCGATCATTTGGGACCTGTGCTGGAAAATGTAAATCTCCACTGCAGGATCCCAGAATTCAGATCCAGGTTAGATCTGATTTCTACCAAAAATCCAGTGCTGTATAGGGCAGTCTGAGCACATCTGAATTAGTGGATGGAGCACTTCTGAAAGAGCCCTTCTCACAGTACATCTGTTCTGCAACTACGCACGTGACCAGTTTGGCATCTCTGTAGGTGCCTGATGAATTTAAATTCCATTTGTGGCCAGGCACGGTGGCTTGTGCCTGTAATCCCAGCACTCTGAGAGGCTGAGGCGGGCGGATGACTTGAGGCCAGGAGTTTGAGACCAGCCTGGCCAACACGGTGAAACCCTGTCTCTACTAAAAATACAAAAATTAGCCAGGTGTGGTGGTGCATGGCTGTAATCTCAGGTGCTTGGGAGGCTGAGGCAGGAGAATCGCTTGAACCTGGGAGGAGGTTACAGTGAGCTGAGATTGTGCCACAGCACTCCAGCCTAGGCGACAGAGCAAGACTCTGTCTCATAAATAAATAATCAATTCGTGAAGCTCATCAGACTACTAGACTCATGAGTCAGAAAGCCTCTCCTTTGACCCTTAACTGTCAATCCCTATTTCCCCCAGCACTGATCTATCATGTCACACCTACTGTAAAGATCCTCAAAATCCAGGCAGGCTGGGCATGCTGGCTCATGCCTATAATCCTAGCACTTTGGGAGGCTGATGCAGGATTGCTTGCATCCAGGAGTTTGAGACCAACCTGGGCAAAATAGCGAGACCCCAACTCCACATACACAAAAATAAAAAATTAGTTGAGCATGGTGGCAAGTGCCTGTAGTCCCAGCTAGTTGGGAGGCTGAGGTGTGAGCACTGTTTGAGCCTGGGAGGTCAAGGCTGCAGTGAGCTATTATTGTGCCACTGCACTTAGCCTGGGCAACAGTGAGACCCTGACCACCATCCCCCCAAAAAACCCAAAAGAAAAACCAAGAAAACCCCAGACAGCTTAAAGACCAAGTTGGGCTCCTCAGGCTGGCATCCAGGCCTCTGTCCTCAGGAGGGTCAGAGGTAGCCAGCAGTCTTTAGGAATAATCAGATGACAGGGGCCAATGAGGGAGGTAGGTGGGAGCTATCTCAGCAGTTTAGGCCACGCTGTGAGGAGTCTGCAGGAAGTGGCAGAGCTATGGGAGGTGGCAATCCTACACTGTCAAACCGTGAGGACCCTGGTGAGCTTGGGCATCTGTGGCCAACTGACAATGCAGGCTCGGCACAGGGCAGTGACTGCTCCTCAGAGACGTGGCCGATCCAGGGCTGTAGGTGCAATCTCCCAGTTTGGTAATGCTGAAAGCCCATCTAACCATCCAACATGCTGTCTGCCAAACCAGAGATATTCAGGTGCCCTGTGTGACTCTGCACCTCCACTAGAACACACAGAAAATCAGCTGTGGCCACCCCAAGCCAGCACCTGGCAGACTTCTGAGTTGGGAGCCTAAAGGACCACAGTCCACTCCTGCACCCACATCTAGGCCATGCTTCTCGCAGCTGTTCCAGGCAGTGGCCATGCATTTTAAGGACATCAAGGCAAGCCCCTTCCGATCCAGGCGCTCCTCTGATGGCCCACTATGGCTTGAAGACCTGCTGGCCTGGCTGAGCCTCCCAAGGCTGTACTTGGTCTCCGACACTTCCACGCAATTTTATCCCCCTCTCCTCACTGGAGTCTGATGAGGCTCCAGTCATCCCCTTTTCTCTCTTGCAGGCCTTTCCTCTAACATGAGCCCAGCCCATCTCATTGCATCTTGGGATCTGCTTCTCCTAGGACCTGGATTCATCCACCAGCCGTCTGTGAGAACGTTGACTGCTAAAACCCTTCGTCCCTGCAGTTGAGCAGTCTGCCCAGTGGCGGCCTGAGATTGAGCAACTTCTGCCTCTTCCCCATCTCCTGTACTTGCCACATCTCTCGCAACTGCCCAGGGAGCCCCTCCCACTGGAGGCCTTTGTGACCTCCCTCTCTGCCCTACCCTTCATTGACACCAACCCAACATCATCACTGGACACCTGAGTGTGGAGATTCCTGTCTTTGGCTGTAAATGCTCCCTGGGTGTTGTACACAGATCACTACTTGATAAGTGACACCCACAGGCCAGTCACTTGCTGGAGGACGCCAGGAAAGACAGATCACTCCCCAGGAGCGGTGCTGGCCTTGGTCCTGTGCTAACAATGTGACTGCTAGGGCCAGTGAAGGAAACGAGCCTATCCTGTGACAGCAAGAAGGACAGTTCTGGGAAGTCTCACCTGTCTCCTGGCTCCCTGGGGTCCCATGACTGTCTTCCTGCTCTCCATGGAGAAGGGAAGCTTGCAGATGGCTGATCTGTGGGAGGAGAGAAGTCAAAGGGTGGCTGGGTGCAGCTGCCCTCCCCACATGTGACACAGGCCTGATTCCAATACCAACTGGGGATCTGGGGAGAGCACATCTGCACAATCCCCCTGTGGGGGTCTGGCCAAAAGGTCTAGGGAGCCAGGCTCCCTGCAAATCCAGGACAAGCTCATCTGGGAGTGAAGACCCTGTGTCCCAGGAGCTGGGTGAGGTTTGTTGCTTACATCACTGAGGGGCTAAAAGGATGTGCAACACCTGCAGATGAGGTCTTGAGTTTAAGGTTAGGGCTCAGAGTTGCAGGTGTTCTTTGCATTGGACAGAACACACAAAAGCTGTCTGCCTCTTCTAGCCTCCGTCTACCTGGGTTTAAAGTCAGGATAATCACAGGGGCAGACAAACTTAAGAAGGCCACAGGCAGATGGCATTGGCAGTTATTAAGTACTGTACAACACCAAAGCCTGTAACAAATTAATAGCATGGGGAGTGTGAGCCTTCAAGAATAAAAGTCCTCAGACATGTGGTCAATCTAAGGCAGTGAGTGATCCAATGCAATTTGGATTCTGATTGCAACAAAGAATACGTGAGGAGTTTTAGCAGCCAGTGAAATCTGAACACTAATTGGATATTAGATTATCAAACATTGATTTTGTTGTTATAAAAATATTTTGGGTTTTAAAAGCATGAGCCCTTCCTTGTATACAAACTTTCAGAACATTCATGAGTGAAAATGATGTCTGGATGTGCTTAAACACCCCTTCTCACCCTCAAAAGTCAATTGAGCATTACTGGCCACACTTGATAATTTTTAGAACTGAATAATGTGTACTGGGTTCATTGTACTATTTTCTCTGAATTTTTGGAAAATAATTCCAGTAGAAATACAGGAAAAGAATTAATTGTAAATTAAAGTGGTGGGTACAATGATTTCATTAGAGTACTCACTATACTTTTAAGTGAATGTTTTGATAAAAAAAAAATTCAAAGTAAAAACAGACATACAAGGGTGAAAAGAAGGAAATGTGAAGGAACAAAGATGCTATCGTGGTGATTATGATGAACACAGCATACATCCACTGGCCAGCAACTTTGAGACAGAAGAAGTGAACAAATACTACGGTGTTATGAAAGGAAAATAAAACTAGGGACCCCAGTCCACTATGCCAAAAGGAAAGCATGTAAGAAGCTGCCTTTTCTTTTGTTCCAAAGGAGATAGCTACGGATAAAAGGTTAAGTATCTCCATAGTAGCTGCTCTATGCACACCTTATCTTACATAAAGTGCTGATTTACTGAGTGTGAGATGAATACATAACTGATTATTCTCCTACCTGCTCCTTTTCTCTTGCCACAGGTGGATTACCATACCCTCCCTCTTTCCCCTCCAGCCTACTTTTCCCTTTTAAACAATGAAGCTCTCAAACTCATCTTTGGGGAAAGCCACTGACCTCTCTCTGGGGCATGTGCTCAACCTTGGCAAAATAAACATCTATTAGCACATCAAAAAGCTTATCCACCATAATCAAGTGGGCTTCATCCCTAAGATGCAAGGCTGGTTCAACATATGCAAATCAATACATGTAATCCAACATATAAACAGAACCAAAGAAAAAAAACCACATGATTATCTCAATAGATGTAGAAAAGGCCTTTGACAAAATTCAACATCCCCTCATGCTAAAAACTCTCAATAAATTCGGTATTGATGGAATGTATCTCAAAATAATAAGAGCTATTTATGACAAACCCACAGCCAATATCATACTGAATGGGCAAAAACTGGAAGCATTCCCTTTGAAAACTGGCACAAGACAGGGATGCCCTCTCTCACCACTCCTATTCAACATAGTGTTGGAAGTTCTGGCTAGGGCAATCAGGCAAGAGAAAGAAATCAAGGGTATTCAGTTAGGAAAAGAAGAAGTCAAATTATCCCTGTTTGCAGATGACATGATTGTATATTTAGAAAACCCCATCGTCTCAGCCCAAAATCTCCTTAAGCTGATAAGCAACTTCAGCAAAGTCTCAGGATACAAAATCAATGTGCAAAAATCACAAGCATTCTTATATACCAGTAACAGACAAACAGAGAGTCAAATCATGAATGAACTTCCATTCACAATTGCTTCGAAGAGAATAAAATACCTAGGAATCCAACTTACAAGGGATGTAAAGGACCTCTTCAAGGAGAACTACAAACCACTGCTCAGTGAAATAAAAGAGGACACAAACAAATGGAAGAACATACCATGCTCATGGATAGGAAGAATCAATATTGTGAAAATGGCCATACTGCCCAAGGTAATTTATAGATTCAATGCCATCCCCATTAAGCTACCAATGACTTTCTTCACAGAATTGGAAAAAACTGCTTTAAAGTTCATATGGAACCAAAAAAGAGCCCACATTGCCAAGACAATCCTAAGTCAAAAGAACAAAGCTGGAGGCATCACGCTACCTGACTTCAAACTATACTACAAGTCTACAGTAACCAAAACAGCGTGGTACTGGTACCAAAACAGAGATATAGACCAATTGAACACAACAGAGTCCTCAGAAATAATACCACACATCTACAGCCATCTGATCTTTGACAAACCCGAGAAAAACAAGAAATGGGGAAAGGATTCCCTATTTAATAAACAGTGCTGGGAAAATTGGCTAGCCATAAGTAGAAAGCTGAAACTGGATCCTTTCCTTACTCCTTATACGAAATTAATTCAAAATGGATTAGAGACTTAAATGTTAGACCTAATACCATAAAAACCCTAGAAGAAAACCTACGTAGTACCATTCAGGACATAGGCATGGGCAAGGACTTCATGTCTAAAACACCAAAAGCAATGGCAACAAAAGCCAAAATTGACAAATGGGATCTATATTAAACTAAAGAGCTTCTGCACAGCAAAATAAGCTACCATCAGAGTGAACAGGCAACCTACAGAATGGGAGAAAATTTTTGTAATCTACTCATCTGTCAAAGGGCTAATATCCAGAACCTACAAAGAACTCAAACAAATTTACAAGAAAAAACCAAACAACCCCATCAAAAAGTGGGCAAGGGATATGAACAGACATTTCTCAAAAGAAGACATTCATACAGCCAACAGACACATGAAAAAATGCTCATCATCACTGGTCATCAGAGAAATGCAAATCAAAACCACAATGAGATACCATCTCACACCAGTTAGAATGGCAATCATTAAAAAGTCAGGAAACAACAGGTGCTGGAGAGGATGTGGAGAAATAGGAACACTTTTACACTGTTGGTGGGATTGTAAACTAGTTCAACCATTATGGAAAACAGTACAGTGATTCCTCAAGGTTCTAGAACTAGAAGTACCATATGACCCAGCCATCTCATTACTGGGTATATACCCAAAGGATTATAAATCATGCTGCTATAAAGACACATGCACACGTATGTTCATTGTGGCACTATTCACAATAGCAAAGACTTGGAATCAACCCAAATGTCCATCAGTGACAGACTGGATGAAGAAAATGTGGCACATATACACCATGGAATACTATGCAGCCATAAAAAAGGATGAGTTCATGTCCTTTGTAGGGACATGGATGCAGCTGGAAACCATCATTCTCAGCAAACTATTGCAAGAACAGAAAAGCAAACACCGCATGTTCTCACTCATAGGTGGGAACTGAACAATGAGATCACTTGGACTCGGGAAGGGGAACATCACACACAGGGGCCTATTATGGGGAGGGGGGAGGGATTGCATTGGGAGTTATACCTGATGTAAATGACGAGTTGATGGGTACAGCACACCAACATGGCACAAGTATACATATGTAACAAAACTGCACATTATGCACATGTACACTAGAACTTAAAGTATAATAATAATAATAATAAAAACATCTAAATTGGTACTTGATTCTGATACTTTTTGGTTTACACGCAGTTAGAGAAGAAAAGCAGTGAAATTTCTTCTTCTGATGGCAGTTGAAAGGCGATTTATAACATTTATTTTTGTTGTTTCTGTACACTTAAATAGTTTACATCCTTGCATGTCTCATCTGTGCTATCTTTACCTATTCCAAAGTCACAAAGATATTCTCCTACATTCAGTCTTAGAAGTTTAAACATTTTGTTTTTGGTGGTAGTATAAATATGTATTTCATTTTTTAACTGTTTGCTGCTAGGTTACAGAAATACAAGTGCTCTTTAAAAATACTGACCTTATTTTCTCAAGTTCCTAAACTGTGTGTTACTAGTATCTAGTTGTTTAACTACAGATTCTTCCATGTACACACTCACATCTGTGAATAAAAAGTTTTTCTTGTTCTATTTCAACGTTTATGCCTTTTATTCCTTTTTAATACCTTAACAAATTACCTTGATATTCTAAGATAATGCTAAAGAGTGATGAGAATCAACATTAATGCTTGTTCCTGATCTTAGTGTGAACACACTTCACCATTAAATATGATGATTGCAGCCAGGCTGTCACACATAACCTTTGTTTTATTAAGGGAAATTCTTTCTATTCCTCATCTGCTGAGAATTTTTACCCTGAATAGGTGTGAAATGTTATCAAATATTTTTCTGCATTAAGATACTCGTGTAGGTTTTTCTCTTTTGCTCCCTGAAAGCAGTGAAAGGAAAATAAAAACGTGGGAACTCAAACCACTCTGCCAAAAGAAAAATATTAAGCTGAAAGCTGATTCATGCAAGAAGCTGCCTTTCCTTTCCTTCCTGAGCTGAGAACCACAGATAAAAGGTAAAATATCTCCGCCGGGCTCAGTGCGGTCGGTGGCTCACGCCTATAATCCTAGAACTTTGGGAGGCGGAGGCGGGTGGATCACGAGGTCACCATCCTGACCATCCTGGCTAACACGGTGAAACCCCCTCTCTACTAAAAATACAAAAAAATTAGCTGGGCGTGGTGGCAGGCACCTGTAGTCCCAGCTTCTAGGGAGGCTGAGGCAGGAGAACGGCGTGAACCCAGGAGCAGGCGGAGCTTGCAGTGAGCGGAGATCGCGCCACTGCACTCCAGCCTGGGTGACAGAGCGAGACTCTGTCTCAAAAAAAAAAAAAAAAAAATAGCCGGGAGTGGTGGAGGGCGCCTGTAGTCCCAGCTACTCAGGAGGCTAAGGCAGGAGAATGGTGTGAACCTGGGAGGCGGAGCTTGCAGTCAGCAGAGATTGTGCCACTGCACTCCAGCCTGGGCGACAGAGACTCAGTCTCAAAGAAAAAAAAAAAAATTAGCAGGGCATGGTGGCAGGTGCCTGTAGACCCAGCTACTCGGGAGTCTGGGGCAGGAGAATGGTGTGAACCCACGAGGCGGAGCTTGCAGTGAGCGGAGATCACGCCACCGCACTCCAGCCTGGGGACAGAGCAAGACTCCGTCTCAAAAAAAAAAAAAAAAAAAAAAGTTAAATATCTCCACAGGTAGCTTACTCTATGTTCACCCTATCGTTGGTTTTTTAGGCACAAACTCCATTTGGCTAGAATATATCATCCTTTTCATGCATTGCTGGATGCTACTTGCCCATATTTTGGTGAGAATTCTTGACTATTTTCCTCTAGAGTGATTACATATAAGGGCACATGAGAACTCTGTTGAAATGTTCTGTATCTTGATTGAGGTGATAAGTGACCTGTGTCAAAACTCATTAAAGTATACAGTTAAAAGCAGTGCTTCTTATGGTACCCAAGTTACACCTCAACATTGATTAAAAATCCTCTCAGAGACCAAATATATATGGGTAAAATAACAAGACATCTGGATTTGTTTAAAATACTTTGGCACATAAACAGGGGGAAGGGATAAATCTAACAAAACTATCTATGGTTTTAAAATTTATCGAATCTGGATGAAGGCAACATGGGGATTCATATTACCATTCTCCCAATTTTGCTACCCATTTGAGATTTTTCATAATACTAGTTTACAGAAAAAGCATTAATCATATTGCTAATTCTATGCTTACCAAAAAATTGCCTAAAATAATCTTATAGGAACAAACTTCATTTGAAAATACTCAAAAGTCCCCAGTATTCAAGAAACTGCCCAATCAAGAAAAAGCCACATTAGAAACAGGAGGCAGTTGGCTGGGCACAGTGGCTTTCCTGTAATCCCAGCACTTTGGGAGGCTGATGCATGTGGATCGCTTGATCCCAGGAGTTCAAGACCAGCCTGGGCAACATGGCAAAGGCTTGTCTCTACAAAAAATATAAATATTAGCCATGTGTGGTGGCACGTGCCTGTAGTCCTAGCTACTCCTGGCTTGAGCCCAAGAGGTTGAGGCTGCAATGAGCTTTGTCACTCCAGCCTGGGCAACAGAGCAAGACACAGTCTCAGGAAAACAACAACAACAACAAAAACAAAACAGGAGACAGTCATATTTGCAACCCAATACTCCTTATTCCCAGTGTTCTATCCTGTCCAAGTGCTGCCTAACGGAAAAATCTCATGGTGAACTTGCCTATAGATCCCTGGGGCAAAAAATTACAGGTGCAGAATACAACAGAGCTTCTAAAGCAGCATCCCAGTTTCCACTTCCTTCCCTCAAATCCGAGAAAGCAGAGTAGACCTTTCTTACAAGGTTCTAAGCTGTTGGAGGCTGCCTGAGGGACTGCTCTCTCTGTTTTGAGGATCTCACACCTTAGGGAGGAAAAGCACTGGATCATGCTTGGCAAAGATGCAGACAGACTGAAAAGCAGATGCCTGGGGCAAGATATTATGGGTAGAGACATGCAACAGACCATCAAGGGCCCAGAGGAGAGACTCTTGGGACAAATAAGTATTTAAAAGCAGTTGCCTATGAGCAAATGGAAAAAGCCACAAGCAAAGGTAAGATCCATGCTCCAAAAAGGCCTGAGAAAATCTTAAACCTTCTCCTCAGACTGATCCCAAAGCTTAGAACCAATGCCAAGGTAATAGCAAAAATCCTCCCGGGAAAAGAGTCAGTCTGCAAAAATTGGAAAAGGAGGTTGTTTTTTCCCACAATGCCTAATTTCTAACAACAACAACAACAACAACAAAAACTCAGAAAACATGGACCAATAGTGGAAGAAAATAAAGTGATGCAAACCTTCCCTGGAGAAACATAAGCTTCAGGCATACTAGACAGATTTTAGACTGTCTAAAATATTCTCAAAAACTCATGTAAACACCTATAGAGAAAAGGAAATCAGGAAAATACATATGAACAAAATAAAAATATCAACAGAGATTACAAAAAGGAAGCAAACGAAAATTCTGGACCTGAAAACATAGTAACTGAAAAATTCAGTAGAGGGGTTTAACAGCAGATGAGCAGGCAAAAAAAAATAATCAGTAAACATACAGGGAAGAAATTACAGAGACAGAGAAGCAGGAAGAGAAAACAATGACATAAAGTAAACAGAGCCAAGAGAGTTATAAGGCACCATTAACTGGACATATATATGGGTGTCTAGGAGAAGATGCTGATAGATTACTGAAGAAATAATGGCCAACACTTCAAAATTTGAAGACAGACATGAATCTACAAGGCCAGCACACTCAACAAACTCCAAGAATAAATTCAAGGAGGTCCCTACCCACACTTCACAACTACGCTTACATGAAACCAGCTTCAGGAACACAGGACTGGCAGGGGGAGAGAAGTTAAGAATAGTGGCATCATGCCTCTCTCAGGGATAAACTGTCACAATAGACTGAGAACTGGAGAGGGAGAGGGTTCCATCTTGTCATTTTCACAGCCCATAGTGGAGTTTCTCTCAGAGCGGACCAAAATGGGGGTGGGGAGGGTAGCAGTTTGTGTGTCAAATGTTACAGACTCTCACTGTTCTCAGAAAGGCTCGGTTGATTTTTCTGAATAAATGTTTCTCTAAATTCCTGAGTGGTCTTAAGACAAATTCTGTGTAGTTTAAATGGTTGTTTTTGGTTTTCTAAATTACAAGTTACGGTGTTTTACTGGAGATATAGTCCACATAGCTCCTCACTGCCATTTCAGAATCCACATTTCTGATTATAGTTGGGACCAGAACTAGGGCCAGGCAATTAGGTAAGTGGCTGTGATCATTATTTGTCCTCATGGGCAGAGAGGCAAAAGACAGTGGAGAAGTAGAATTAGGAGATGAGCCTGGCAGGCAGAAGGAGGAAGCGGAGGAAAAAGCCATGACAAGGAAAGCATGAACAAGCCTCAGCACCTAAGCAAGCAGATGGGTAGTTTGCCAAGGTAGGGAAACTTCCTTTACCTAGATCACAAAGAGAGAAGTAAAACAGACAGGGGGCACTACTGAGCTGGTTTCTAGATGTTTCTTCTCTCATGCTTCCCATCTTAATGAACCTGAGTGTGAAATCTGAATTGTGAGGAGAAATTTTTGAGACCTGGACAATTTCCGCATAAACTGGGTAATGGGTGAAATTAATAAATTGCTAATTTTGTTGAGTGTGATTCTGGTATTCTAGTTATGTTAAAAAGCAAAACAATAACAACAAAAATAGTCCTCAGAGAAGCAGCTGCAGTAAATTTACAGATAAAATGGTGTCTTGGATTGGCTTCAAGATGCTCTATCCTGAAAACAGAAAGCGTGGGGTAGGGAGGGGGTTGGATGAAGTAAGAAGAGCAAAGTGTTAAGGTGCAAGTAGGGAACAGAGAGATTTGTTATATATTCTCTCTACTTTAGTTCCTTCTTCAATATTTTTCATTGTAAATTTGAAAAAAAAATTGAATATCCCTTCCAAGATAATTTGGAGAGGAAAAACAGAGGAAACCTTCATTTCCAGGGTGTGAGTGGAGAACACTGCAAACTGTTTGATCTCACTCCTGCCATCTGTTGACATCTGTGGGACTTAATATCCAGTAGGAACAGAAACTGAGAGCCAGAAGAAAGTGGTTTAAATTAGTTACCAATAAATTAGATATGAACATAAGGCAAACTTGAAACATTTAGCTCCTCCACATACATTTCATTAAAATTTTCCTAAGATTAAAAAACAGCTCCTACATTTTTGGGGATGAAAAATGTTCATATGTTGATTTGAAGATCAAGACTTCACTATATACATTTCTTAAAACTCATTAACTAGAACTTAAAATGTGAGAAATTTTGTCTCAATTATACCTCAGTGAAGCTAATTCTTAACAGAAACCCCCAAAATCCCAGCTTGCTCCACAACCCAGTCCACTTGATCCCAGATATGTTACATAAAGTAAAAATTATTATTTTTTGAGACAGAGTCTCAGTGTCCCCCAGGCTGTAGTGCAGTGGCATGTTCTCTGCTCACTGCAACCTCCATCTCCTGGATTCAAGCAATTCTCTTGCTTCAGCCTCCAGAGTAGTTGGGATTACCGGCGTGAGCCACCATGCCTGGCTAATTTCTGTATTTTTAGTAGAGAAGAGGTTTCACCATGTTGGCCAGGCAGGTCTCGAACTCCTGAGCTCAGGTGACCTGCCGACCTTAGCCTCCCAAAGTGCTGGGATTACAGGTGTGAGCCACCATGCTCAGTCGTGAAAATTATTTCAACTGATTAACACACTACTTCTTAGTCTGGGAAATGGGGATTCCAATTCTTAACTTCCACACTGGTTGAAGAGATGAATATGGCAATGACTATAAAGCCCTGTCCCTGGGACAGGACAATGGCTCAGCACATGCTGACAGAATAATTTTTTACAAGACCTGGTCTGCACCATGAATGCAGCAGCCTGAATAAAGCACTGAGAGAAGAAATGTAGGGACAATGATGGAAGTGCCCTGAATGAGGGCATCAGATCTGGGGAACCTTCCCCACGAGGAGAACCAGCTGAGAGGTTCTGAGCCTCAGACGGGACAGTGTAGGGCACAAGATGTCAGACATTAGCAAAGGAAACCCATGATGGTTTAGGGCAGAGAAGGCACTGCAGGAAGGCAATACATAAGAAGTCCCCACCTGGGGTTGGGCTGTCCTCCCTTACCCTGCAGGCAGTCCTCTCATGGGTAACATGGGAGTGGAGGAAGAGGAGCTGGGGACTAAAATAGTTCTAAAATTAGCTCTGTGATCCTCAAAGGTGGCCTTGGAAATCCTCAGTACCAGGGTAGAGCCTCTTCTTGTTAAAGAAAAGGACCCAAAGTCTTCCAGAGAAGAAAACCATTGTAGGCAGGTTCCTGGGAACAGATTCCGAGTGTGGGCATCACAACAGAGCCTGTCCTGAAACGATGCTTACACTAAACACAGCTTATCCTGTCGGTGCTTCCAGAATAAGGAAGTGTTGATATTCATTATAATATTTAACACATTGAGAATTTAATATATGCCAGGGACGGTTCCAGGCATGGCACAAATTTTTCTGCATTCAATCTTCACAAATGTTCTATGAAGTGACTATTACCCACCAATTTCAGATGATGAAACAGGCACAAAACATTTAAATACCTTTCTCAAAGCAACACAGCCAAGAAAGTGATAGAGCCTGGGTTTCAGTTCTCACTGTAAAGGGTTATGTCTTAACCAGTAGGCAGGGCTCTGACATTTCTCAATGAATCTGCACAGGTTAGGAGGGGATCTGGGTCAAGCTAGATTAGCTTGCAAGGTCATGAGGTATATCTTGACTGATGGGTCTCTCTACCATGGGGTTCTGCTTACAATTTTTCCATAATGAAATGATTAAAATCAGTTATTTGGCCAGTCCACAGCCCCAGAGGCATTTAAAAAAACTGCTGGGCCCAATGGTTGCTGTTACTCCCACTCCACTAACCAAGGAAGCCCTACCAACCTGGTGAGGATGAAACTCACCTTTTTCCCCTTGCCCAAATGCGTATATATGGGGCTTGGGGAGTCCTGTCCTAGAAACCATAAAATCTAATCAGATGAGTTTTATTACTCTTATATAATGTGGCTCACTTTCCAACCTGACTCTGGTACAGCATCACATGACAGCAGATGCTGAAGGAATTTATTTTAGCCCAAAATATACTTCTTTGACAAGTTTTGAAGTGGCTGCCACAGGCGCAACATACTGAAATGGATAGCCCCGCAAAGCTGCCTTTAGTGGGAAAATTTGCATCTGTAGCAAATCTCCACTAATGTAGCCAGATCTCCTTCGTTCTAAGCCTTTCCTAGGCTGGAAGAGACAGCCAGTTTGACGCATGGTGGCTCACACCTGCAATCCCAGCACTCTGGGAGGCCGAGGCAGGTGGATCACCTGAGGTCACGAGGTCAAGACCAGCCTGAGCAACATGGTGAAACCCCATCTCTACTAAAAATACAAAAATCAGCCAGGCGTGGTGGTGGGCATCTGTAGTCCCAGCTACTCAGGAGGCTGAGGCAGGAGAACTGCTCAAACCGGGGAGGTGGTAGTGGCAGTGAGCTGAGATCACGCCACTGCACTCTAGCCTGGGCGACAGAGCAAGACTCTCTCTCAAAAAAACAAAAACAAACAAAAAAACAAAAATAACTGAAAACACACATTTACCATCTATTCTGTGTGCTGCCAACTAAGAGGCTTCATCTACATAACAAGAACTTTGATCTATGCAATCCCCTTAACTCTGGCATACTTCTGATTCCAGTCTTTAGGCAACAGCTTAAGTCTCTCAACCAATTGTCCACTAAAGAATACCTAAGTGCCCCCATGAGGTGTAAACCCGTTTGGAGATACTGGATTTTTGGGAGGAACCCATGTGTATCTTTCTCACATTGATTTATGATTTTCTGAGGCAGGATCTCGCTGTGTTGCCCAGGCTGGCATGCAGTGCAGCCAACATAGCTCGTTACAGCCTCCACCTCCCGGACTCAACTGACTGGGCCACCGAAGTAGCTGAGACCATAGGCATGGGACACTACGCTCTGCTAATTTTTTATTTTTCTAATTTCACGTAGAGACAGGGTGTCTCGCTGTGCCGCCCAGGCTGCTCTGGAACTCCTGACCTCCCACAGTGCTCAGGCTGATTTATGATTTTACCTGAAATTCCTGTCTCCCTGGATTGTATAAGATTAACCTGCAAGCCGACCACCTCGGACACTCTCTCAGGACCTCTTGAGACTGAATAACCTGGGCCACAGTCACTCACACTGACTCAGAATAAACCTCTTTAAATATATTTTGCCATCATTAGCAGGGCTCCAGGGAAGAGGCCACCTGGGTCCCCACAGCTACCTCACCTCCCGCGGACGCTGCCCCACGCAGAGCCCCCCACACACGTCTAGAAGTGCCCGTGCCAGGACATCTGGTCCCGGCCTACCCTCCCACCCAAGGAAGATAGTCCCAAGGCGGGCTGCCCCCAACCCAAAGCAGCGACCCTTCCCCAAAACACACGGGCGAAGTCCTCCCCGGTCCGCCTCCCACAACAAAGTCTGGAGCATCAAGAGTCGGAGGGAACCCGAGTCGGACCTAGTCCATCAGTCTCTGGGCTGTAACCCCCACCCAACCGGTGGACTCAGTCTGTGGCCGAGTCCCCCACCACCTCCAGCCAAACGACCCCCGTGGCAGCTACCTAGGCCGCTGGCCCGTCCCCACTCGAGGAGCGGCGACCCTGGCACACGGAGACCTGGGTTGCTCGGCGCCCCTGTGAAATCCTGGCTGCCTAACCGCCACTACACGCAACCGGGGACGGAGACTGAGTAGCGGCCCAGACCCGGGGCGCTCGGCGAGCCGCAGCACCACAGCCCACTCCAAGGCGCGGCCTGGGTCTCCGCCCCTCCCCAGAACATGGAGACGCCGGGCCTGAGGGAGGGCGCGCTACTGCCCCAGCAGCGCCCTGGCGTCCCAGGCCTTCCCGGCCCTTCTTCCTGCGCAGGAAGGGCGGGCTGGAGAGAGGGACCCGCAGGAGCGCGACTCACCAAGGCGGCTGACGGCGAACGGAGGAGGTGAGGTCACCGACGTTGGACTACCCACCTCACAGCTCGGTGACGCCCAGGGATCTGGACCGCTCGGCGCCGCCCGGGCTACGCTACGCAGAAGCCTCTGCGCGGCCGGGATTACGCTACCCAGAATCCTCGGCGCGACCCGTGGCTCTGCGACCCTCCGCTTCGCATCCCCGCAGTGGACTACGCTCCCCAGAGTCCTCGGCGAGTCGTCCAGGTACACGCCCCAGAATGTTGGTCAAAGCCGTCCACAGGGGACTGCGCGACCCGGAATCCTTGAAAGAACTCCCCTGAACGCGACCCTGTGGTCTTTTGGACGCGGAGGGATCCTTTCAGAACCGGCGATTTCTTTTATTTATGTAGCCCTGTACATACAATAAGAATATTTGTCCATTTCTATGATACAGGTAAATAATTTTCCCACGGTCTTTGGATTATTGTTATATCTTTTTTTCTTTTCTTTTTTTTTTTTTTTTTTTTTTTTTGCTATGTAGTCCTTTTGATCTCTGAGAGATTTTCCTACGGATTTTGTGGTTTTATCATTTGCATTTAGATCTCTCAATGGTTTTTCTCCAGGTATACACTATGAATATATACTTATTTTTAAAATTTTCCAATATTTTATTTTCCCATTAAATTTATTAAAAATATAGTCTTTTACCACATAATTTAAGGTTTCAGCTACATCACTGAGTATACTCACAATTTACATTTGCATTTCAGTTTCCAATTTCCCCCATATATCTAATTATGCATCAGTGCCACTTCAGGGCAAGACCCTGGCCCTGAAGTGGATTTGAAGGGATCCTGTCCCTGGTTTAATCTTGCTCTGCCTTCGCCCGTCCCTCTCCTGGCCCTACCATGGCCCTGCCCCTTCCCTGGCTCTGCCCTGGTCTTGTGCTTACCCTGAGCGAGAACTTGACCCTGCCCCAGCCTTGTCCCAGACCTGGCCATGGCCTTGCCCCTGCCCTGGGCCGGCGCTGGCACTGGCATGGACCCTGGACCTGGCTCTTGGCTACTTAAGGCCATACCCTGGCCCAGCCCTCCTCCTGACCCTGTCCTGGCCCTAATTTGCCCTGGCCCTATCCTGGCATGCTATTCTGGCCCCACCCCAGACCCTGTCTCTGTCCTGGCTCTAGCTAAGTTGGCTATGGCCGTGTTCCTGACATTGCCCTTTCCTGGTCCTGGCCCTGGCCCTGGCCCTGCCCCGGCCCTGGTCTGAACCCCGGCCCTGCAATGGACCTGCCTTGGCCCTGCCTATACCCTGCCTCTGGCCCTACCTCTGCCCTGGCCATACCCTTGCCCTGGCCTGGACTCTGACCCTGGTCCTTGTCCTGCCCCAGCTGTGGCCCTGGCCCTGCCCTGCCTGTACCCTGTTCTATCCTGGGCTGGCCCTGCCGTTGTCTGGTCTTGCTATTGCCCTGCCCTAGCCTGCCTTGCTTGTGCCCTAGATCTGCCCCGGCCTTTGCTCTTGTCTTGGTTCTAGCACTGAGTCAGCCCTGGACCTTCCCTGACCTTGCCTCAGCCCTGGCACTGCCCTGGCCTTGCCTTGGCATTTGCCCTACTCTCTCTAATGCCTGGCTCTGGTCCTGCCTTGCTCTGCGCTTGTTCTGTCCTGGCACAGCCCTGGCCCTGGCCCTGGTCCTGCCCTTATGCAGGCCTGACCCTGCCACTGCTCTGGCTTTGACCTGGACCGTGGCCATACAGTGACCCTGCCTTGACCCTTTCCTGGCCCTGGCCTGGAACGTGGCCCTGCCAAGGACTCGCCCTGGCTCTGTCATGGCCCTGGCGTTTTCTTGGATTTGGATGTGTCCTGTCCCTTATTTGCCCCAGCCCTTCCCTGGCTCTGCCCTTCCACTTCTCTGGGGTAGGGGGACAGGGTCAGGACCAGGCCAGGGCAGGGTCAGGACCAGGGTAGGGCTTTGGTAAGGCCTGAAGATGGGAAGGGCCAGGGCAGCGGCAGGGCCAGGGAAGGGTGTTAAGTTGAGGCTCTTAATGCTACCACCCCTCGCATCTTTCTCTAGGCTTTTGTGGCTTTGCCCGCCCAGCTGCTCTGTGCCAGGAAGAGGAGGAGACACCTGGAGCCTGAGACACCACGGCTTGCCTCGCTGAGGGTGGGTGGCAGTGACGGAGACTGCAGCATGCCGGAACGGTAGGAGAGTGACCACGCTAGGAGGTCAGGCGGCTGCAGCCAGGGTTGTGGGTGAGGCTTAGAGCGATGGCCGGGCTGCGGCAGTGGCCAGGTGGTAGAAGCCTTGTAGGGTGGGCTGTTGCATTGGCAATGGGCCTGGCTTTGCCCTGCCACTGCCGTGGACCTGGCCCTGTACTGCCCTGCCTTGCCCTGGCCCTGCCCTACTGTTACCTGGACTGTCTCGGCCCTGCCCTGCTCCGATCCCATCCTGGTTTTGCCTTTGCACTGGCCTTTCCCTGAACCTGTGCTGGCCCGGCCTTGGCTCTGGCCCTGCCTCTTGTCCTGACCCTGGTCCTGTCATGGCACTGGCCCTGCTAGTGGTCATGGTCCTGCTCCTGTTCTGGCCTTGACCTGGCCTTGGACGTGTCCTGGCCCAGATTTGTTCTGGCCCTGCCTTGGCCCATCCCTGCCCTGGCCCCACCGTGGCCCTGCGTGTTGTGCCCTCTCCTGGCACTGACTTTGCCCTGTCATGGCACAGTGGTGCCATTGACCTGCCTTGCACTGCCCTGGTTGTGCCCTGGCCCTGCCTGGCACTGGCCTCTCCCTGGATCTGCTCTGACCCTGCCTTGGCCTTTGCCCTGTCCTCACTATGTCCTGGCCCTGGCCTTGTTCTGGCTTAGCCCGGGCCCTGGCCCTAGCCCTGGTCCTACCGTATCCCTGGCCTTGCCCTTATCCAGACCCTGCCCCTGCCTCTGCCCTGGCCCTGGCCTGGAACCTGGTCCTGTCAAGGACTTGCCCCGACTCTGCCATGGCCCTGGCCCTGCTCTGCCTTGGTCCTGGCCCTGACCCAGACCCTTTCCTGGCTGTGCCCTGGCCATGGCCTTTCCTTGGCCCTGAGTTGGCAGTGGTCTGCCCCTGGTCTTGCCACCACCTTACCCTGCCATGCACTGGATGTGTCATCAGCCTGCCCTGGCCCTACCTTGTCCCTCACCCTAGTCTTCGCTAGGCCCTGCTCTGGACCTGGCCCTAGCCCAGACCTGGCCCTGACCCTGGCCCTGGCCTTTGTCCTTCATAGCCCTGGGCCTGAAATGGACTTGGAGGTGTCCTGGCCCTGGAGTGACCTGGCTCTGCCTTGGCCTGTCCTTGCCCTGCCCCTACCATCAGCTTGCCCTGTTCTGCCCTGTCCTAGTACTGACCCGGCTGTGTCATTGCCCTGCCCTAGCCTGCCTTGGCTGTGCCCTGGCTCGATTCCGGCCCTGGCCCCGCCCTGTGCATGCCATGACACTACCTCAGCCTTGGCACTAGCCTGGTCCTTTCCTGGCATCAGCCCTGCTCTTTCTATGGACCGCCTTTTGTCGTGTCCTGCGCTGGCCATTCCATGCCCTGCCCTGCCCTGACTCAGCCCTGGCCTTGGCATTGCCCTTGGTCCTGCCATATTTCTTGCCCTGTCCCTATCCTGGCCTTGGCCCTGACCCTTACCTTGCTCTGGCCCTGCCCTTGCCCTTACGCAGCCCCTGGCCCTGTCATGGACCTGCCCTGGACCTGTCCTGGCCCTGGCCCTGCCCTGCTTCAGACCTTGCCCTGGTTCTCCCCTGGCCCTGACCGTGAAATGCCTGGCCCTACCCTGGCCTTGCACTGCCCTGGCCCTTGCCCTGACTCTGGTCCTGTCACTGGAAAAGCCCCAGCCCTGTTGCTCGTCTTCCCATGGCCCAGACCCTGCCTTGGCCCTGCCCTGACACTGTCCTGGACCCCGGCTGTGCCAAGAACCTGCACTGTTGTTGCCCTTGTTTTGCTCCTGTCCCGAACCTGGTCCTGCCCAGGCCATGGCCATGGCCCTGTCCCTGCCCTGGCTGTTCCCTGGCCCTGCTCAGGTCTTGGCACTGTCCCGGCCCTGCCCTGCCTTGGCCCTATGCTTTCCTGGCCCTGCCTTGCCTGCCCTGGTCCTGCCTTGGCCGTACTCTAGCTTTGACCCTGCGCTGGCCCTACCTTGGCCCTCACCCTAGCCTTGCCTGGGCACTGTGCTGGACCTGGCCATAGCACAGACCTGGTTGTGGCCCTGGCCCTGCCATGGCCCTGTCCCAGACCCTAGCCCTGCCAGGTACCTGTCCTGGCCCTGCTCTGGGCCTGGCTTTGTCCTTGGTTCTTAGATGACCCTGGCCCTGCCCCTGCCCTTGCCCTGGCACTGGCCTTGGACATGTCCGTGGTCCTAACCCCGGCCCTGCCCTGGAGCTGTCACTGTCTTGGCCCTGCCTTGGCCCTGGCCCTGGCCCTGGCCCTGGCCCTGCCACAGCCATAGACCTGCCCTGGTTGGTCATGCCCTGCCTTTACCCAGTGCTACCCTGGGCCTGCTCCACCCTGCCCTGGCTCTGCCCTGCCTTTGGCCCCGCCCTGACCCCGCCTTGGCCCTCACACTGGCCCTAGTGCAAACCTGGTCCTTGCTCTGGCCCTGGCCCGGCATTGACCACTGCTCCTGACCCTGGTCGTGCCATGGCCCTGGCCCTGCCAATGATCCTGACAGTCCTGGCCCTGGCCCTGTCTTGGCCCTGTCCTGGCCCTGGCCCTGGCCTGACCCTGGCCCTGAAGTGGATTTGAAGGGATCCGGTCCCTGATTTAATCTTGCTCTGCCTTCGCCCGTCCCTCTCCTGGCCCTACCATGGCCCTGCCTCTTCCCTGGCTCTGCCCTGGTCTTGTGCTTACCCTGAGCGAGAACTTGACCCTGCCCCAGCCTTGTCCCAGACCTGGCCATGGCCCTGCCCCTGCCCTGGGCCGGCGCTGGCACTGGCATGGACCCTGGACCTGGCTCTTGGCTACTTAAGGCCATACCCTGGCCCAGCCCTCCTCCTGACCCTGTCCTGGCCCTAATTTGCCCTGGCCCTATCCTGGCATGCTATTCTGGCCCCACCCCAGACCCTGTCTCTGTCCTGGCTCTAGCTAAGTTGGCTATGGCCGTGTTCCTGACATTGCCCTTTCCTGGTCCTGGCCCTGGCCCTGGCCCTGCCCCGGCCCTGCCCTGGCCCTGGTCTGAACCCCGGCCCTGCAATGGACCTGCCTTGGCCCTGCCTATACCCTGCCTCTGGCCCTACCTCTGCCCTGGCCATACCCTTGCCCTGGCCTGGACTCTGATCCTGGTCCTTGTCCTGCCCCAGCTGTGGCCCTGGCCCTGCCCTGCCTGTACCCTGTTCTATCCTGGGCTGGCCCTGCCGTTGTCTGGTCTTGCTATTGCCCTGCCCTAGCCTGCCTTGCTTGTGCCCTAGATCTGCCCCGGCCTTTGCTCTTGTCTTGGTTCTAGCACTGAGTCAGCCCTGGACCTTCCCTGACCTTGCCTCAGCCCTGGCACTGCCCTGGCCTTGCCTTGGCATTTGCCCTACTCTCTCTAATGCCTGGCTCTGGTCCTGCCTTGCTCTGCGCTTGTTCTGTCCTGGCACAGCCCTGGCCCTGGCCCTGGTCCTGCCCTTATGCAGGCCTGACCCTGCCACTGCTCTGGCTTTGACCTGGACCGTGGCCATACAGTGACCCTGCCTTGACCCTTTCCTGGCCCTGGCCTGGAACGTGGCCCTGCCAAGGACTCGCCCTGGCTCTGTCATGGCCCTGGCGTTTTCTTGGATTTGGATGTGTCCTGTCCCTTATTTGCCCCAGCCCTTCCCTGGCTCTGCCCTTCCACTTCTCTGGGGTAGGGGGACAGGGTCAGGACCAGGCCAGGGCAGGGTCAGGACCAGGGTAGGGCTTTGGTAAGGCCTGAAGATGGGAAGGGCCAGGGCAGCGGCAGGGCCAGGGAAGGGTGTTAAGTTGAGGCTCTTAATGCTACCACCCCTCGCATCTTTCTCTAGGCTTTTGTGGCTTTGCCCGCCCAGCTGCTCTGTGCCAGGAAGAGGAGGAGACACCTGGAGCCTGAGACACCACGGCTTGCCTCGCTGAGGGTGGGTGGCAGTGACGGAGACTGCAGCATGCCGGAACGGTAGGAGAGTGACCACGCTAGGAGGTCAGGAGGCTGCAGCCAGGGTTGTGGGTGAGGCTTAGAGCGATGGCCAGGCTGCGGCAGTGGCCAGGTGGTAGAAGCCTTGTAGGGTGGGCTGTTGCATTGGCAATGGGCCTGGCTTTGCCCTGCCACTGCCGTGGACCTGGCCCTGTACTGCCCTGCCTTGCCCTGGCCCTGCCCTACTGTTACCTGGACTGTCTCGGCCCTGCCCTGCTCCGATCCCATCCTGGTTTTGCCTTTGCACTGGCCTTTCCCTGAACCTGTGCTGGCCCGGCCTTGGCTCTGGCCCTGCCTCTTGTCCTGACCCTGGTCCTGTCATGGCACTGGCCCTGCTAGTGGTCATGGTCCTGCTCCTGTTCTGGCCTTGACCTGGCCTTGGACGTGTCCTGGCCCAGATTTGTTCTGGCCCTGCCTTGGCCCATCCCTGCCCTGGCCCCACCGTGGCCCTGCGTGTTGTGCCCTCTCCTGGCACTGACTTTGCCCTGTCATGGCACAGTGGTGCCATTGACCTGCCTTGCACTGCCCTGGTTGTGCCCTGGCCCTGCCTGGCACTGGCCTCTCCCTGGATCTGCTCTGACCCTGCCTTGGCCTTTGCCCTGTCCTCACTATGTCCTGGCCCTGGCCTTGTTCTGGCTTAGCCCGGGCCCTGGCCCTAGCCCTGGTCCTACCGTATCCCTGGCCTTGCCCTTATCCAGACCCTGCCCCTGCCTCTGCCCTGGCCCTGGCCTGGAACCTGGTCCTGTCAAGGACTTGCCCCGACTCTGCCATGGCCCTGGCCCTGCTCTGCCTTGGTCCTGGCCCTGACCCAGACCCTTTCCTGGCTGTGCCCTGGCCATGGCCTTTCCTTGGCCCTGAGTTGGCAGTGGTCTGCCCCTGGTCTTGCCACCACCTTACCCTGCCATGCACTGGATGTGTCATCAGCCTGCCCTGGCCCTACCTTGTCCCTCACCCTAGTCTTCGCTAGGCCCTGCTCTGGACCTGGCCCTAGCCCAGACCTGGCCCTGACCCTGGCCCTGGCCTTTGTCCTTCATAGCCCTGGGCCTGAAATGGACTTGGAGGTGTCCTGGCCCTGGAGTGACCTGGCTCTGCCTTGGCCTGTCCTTGCCCTGCCCCTACCATCAGCTTGCCCTGTTCTGCCCTGTCCTAGTACTGACCCGGCTGTGTCATTGCCCTGCCCTAGCCTGCCTTGGCTGTGCCCTGGCTCGATTCCGGCCCTGGCCCCGCCCTGTGCATGCCATGACACTACCTCAGCCTTGGCACTAGCCTGGTCCTTTCCTGGCATCAGCCCTGCTCTTTCTATGGACCGCCTTTTGTCGTGTCCTGCGCTGGCCATTCCATGCCCTGCCCTGCCCTGACTCAGCCCTGGCCTTGGCATTGCCCTTGGTCCTGCCATATTTCTTGCCCTGTCCCTATCCTGGCCTTGGCCCTGACCCTTACCTTGCTCTGGCCCTGCCCTTGCCCTTACGCAGCCCCTGGCCCTGTCATGGACCTGCCCTGGACCTGTCCTGGCCCTGGCCCTGCCCTGCTTCAGACCTTGCCCTGGTTCTCCCCTGGCCCTGACCGTGAAATGCCTGGCCCTACCCTGGCCTTGCACTGCCCTGGCCCTTGCCCTGACTCTGGTCCTGTCACTGGAAAAGCCCCAGCCCTGTTGCTCGTCTTCCCATGGCCCAGACCCTGCCTTGGCCCTGCCCTGACACTGTCCTGGACCCCGGCTGTGCCAAGAACCTGCACTGTTGTTGCCCTTGTTTTGCTCCTGTCCCGAACCTGGTCCTGCCCAGGCCATGGCCATGGCCCTGTCCCTGCCCTGGCTGTTCCCTGGCCCTGCTCAGGTCTTGGCACTGTCCCGGCCCTGCCCTGCCTTGGCCCTATGCTTTCCTGGCCCTGCCTTGCCTGCCCTGGTCCTGCCTTGGCCGTACTCTAGCTTTGACCCTGCGCTGGCCCTACCTTGGCCTTCACCCTAGCCTTGCCTGGGCACTGTGCTGGACCTGGCCATAGCACAGACCTGGTTGTGGCCCTGGCCCTGCCATGGCCCTGTCCCAGACCCTAGCCCTGCCAGGTACCTGTCCTGGCCCTGCTCTGGGCCTGGCTTTGTCCTTGGTTCTTAGATGACCCTGGCCCTGCCCCTGCCCTTGCCCTGGCACTGGCCTTGGACATGTCCGTGGTCCTAACCCCGGCCCTGCCCTGGAGCTGTCACTGTCTTGGCCCTGCCTTGGCCCTGGCCCTGGCCCTGGCCCTGGCCCTGCCACAGCCATAGACCTGCCCTGGTTGGTCATGCCCTGCCTTTACCCAGTGCTACCCTGGGCCTGCTCCACCCTGCCCTGGCTCTGCCCTGCCTTTGGCCCCGCCCTGACCCCGCCTTGGCCCTCACACTGGCCCTAGTGCAAACCTGGTCCTTGCTCTGGCCCTGGCCCGGCATTGACCACTGCTCCTGACCCTGGTCGTGCCATGGCCCTGGCCCTGCCAATGATCCTGACAGTCCTGGCCCTGGCCCTGTCTTGGCCCTGTCCTGGCCCTGGCCCTGGCCTGACCCTGGCCCTGAAGTGGATTTGAAGGGATCCGGTCCCTGATTTAATCTTGCTCTGCCTTCGCCCGTCCCTCTCCTGGCCCTACCATGGCCCTGCCCCTTCCCTGGCTCTGCCCTGGTCTTGTGCTTACCCTGAGCGAGAACTTGACCCTGCCCCAGCCTTGTCCCAGACCTGGCCATGGCCCTGCCCCTGCCCTGGGCCGGCGCTGGCACTGGCATGGACCCTGGACCTGGCTCTTGGCTACTTAAGGCCATACCCTGGCCCAGCCCTCCTCCTGACCCTGTCCTGGCCCTAATTTGCCCTGGCCCTATCCTGGCATGCTATTCTGGCCCCACCCCAGACCCTGTCTCTGTCCTGGCTCTAGCTAAGTTGGCTATGGCCGTGTTCCTGACATTGCCCTTTCCTGGTCCTGGCCCTGGCCCTGGCCCTGCCCCGGCCCTGCCCTGGCCCTGGTCTGAACCCCGGCCCTGCAATGGACCTGCCTTGGCCCTGCCTATACCCTGCCTCTGGCCCTACCTCTGCCCTGGCCATACCCTTGCCCTGGCCTGGACTCTGATCCTGGTCCTTGTCCTGCCCCAGCTGTGGCCCTGGCCCTGCCCTGCCTGTACCCTGTTCTATCCTGGGCTGGCCCTGCCGTTGTCTGGTCTTGCTATTGCCCTGCCCTAGCCTGCCTTGCTTGTGCCCTAGATCTGCCCTGGCCTTTGCTCTTGTCTTGGTTCTAGCACTGAGTCAGCCCTGGACCTTCCCTGACCTTGCCTCAGCCCTGGCACTGCCCTGGCCTTGCCTTGGCATTTGCCCTACTCTCTCTAATGCCTGGCTCTGGTCCTGCCTTGCTCTGCGCTTGTTCTGTCCTGGCACAGCCCTGGCCCTGGCCCTGGTCCTGCCCTTATGCAGGCCTGACCCTGCCACTGCTCTGGCTTTGACCTGGACCGTGGCCATACAGTGACCCTGCCTTGACCCTTTCCTGGCCCTGGCCTGGAACGTGGCCCTGCCAAGGACTCGCCCTGGCTCTGTCATGGCCCTGGCGTTTTCTTGGTTTTGGATGTGTCCTGTCCCTTATTTGCCCCAGCCCTTCCCTGGCTCTGCCCTTCCACTTCTCTGGGGTAGGGGGACAGGGTCAGGACCAGGCCAGGGCAGGGTCAGGACCAGGGTAGGGCTTTGGTAAGGCCTGAAGATGGGAAGGGCCAGGGCAGCGGCAGGGCCAGGGAAGGGTGTTAAGTTGAGGCTCTTAATGCTACCACCCCTCGCATCTTTCTCTAGGCTTTTGTGGCTTTGCCCGCCCAGCTGCTCTGTGCCAGGAAGAGGAGGAGACACCTGGAGCCTGAGACACCACGGCTTGCCTCGCTGAGGGTGGGTGGCAGTGACGGAGACTGCAGCATGCCGGAACGGTAGGAGAGTGACCACGCTAGGAGGTCAGGCGGCTGCAGCCAGGGTTGTGGGTGAGGCTTAGAGCGATGGCCAGGCTGCGGCAGTGGCCAGGTGGTAGAAGCCTTGTAGGGTGGGCTGTTGCATTGGCAATGGGCCTGGCTTTGCCCTGCCACTGCCGTGGACCTGGCCCTGTACTGCCCTGCCTTGCCCTGGCCCTGCCCTACTGTTACCTGGACTGTCTCGGCCCTGCCCTGCTCCGATCCCATCCTGGTTTTGCCTTTGCACTGGCCTTTCCCTGAACCTGTGCTGGCCCGGCCTTGGCTCTGGCCCTACCTCTTGTCCTGACCCTGGTCCTGTCATGGCACTGGCCCTGCTAGTGGTCATGGTCCTGCTCCTGTTCTGGCCTTGACCTGGCCTTGGACGTGTCCTGGCCCAGATTTGTTCTGGCCCTGCCTTGGCCCATCCCTGCCCTGGCCCCACCGTGGCCCTGCGTGTTGTGCCCTCTCCTGGCACTGACTTTGCCCTGTCATGGCACAGTGGTGCCATTGACCTGCCTTGCACTGCCCTGGTTGTGCCCTGGCCCTGCCTGGCACTGGCCTCTCCCTGGATCTGCTCTGACCCTGCCTTGGCCTTTGCCCTGTCCTCACTATGTCCTGGCCCTGGCCTTGTTCTGGCTTAGCCCGGGCCCTGGCCCTAGCCCTGGTCCTACCGTATCCCTGGCCTTGCCCTTATCCAGACCCTGCCCCTGCCTCTGCCCTGGCCCTGGCCTGGAACCTGGTCCTGTCAAGGACTTGCCCCGACTCTGCCATGGCCCTGGCCCTGCTCTGCCTTGGTCCTGGCCCTGACCCAGACCCTTTCCTGGCTGTGCCCTGGCCATGGCCTTTCCTTGGCCCTGAGTTGGCAGTGGTCTGCCCCTGGTCTTGCCACCACCTTACCCTGCCATGCACTGGATGTGTCATCAGCCTGCCCTGGCCCTACCTTGTCCCTCACCCTAGTCTTCGCTAGGCCCTGCTCTGGACCTGGCCCTAGCCCAGACCTGGCCCTGACCCTGGCCCTGGCCTTTGTCCTTCATAGCCCTGGGCCTGAAATGGACTTGGAGGTGTCCTGGCCCTGGAGTGACCTGGCTCTGCCTTGGCCTGTCCTTGCCCTGCCCCTACCATCAGCTTGCCCTGTTCTGCCCTGTCCTAGTACTGACCCGGCTGTGTCATTGCCCTGCCCTAGCCTGCCTTGGCTGTGCCCTGGCTCGATTCCGGCCCTGGCCCCGCCCTGTGCATGCCATGACACTACCTCAGCCTTGGCACTAGCCTGGTCCTTTCCTGGCATCAGCCCTGCTCTTTCTATGGACCGCCTTTTGTCGTGTCCTGCGCTGGCCATTCCATGCCCTGCCCTGCCCTGACTCAGCCCTGGCCTTGGCATTGCCCTTGGTCCTGCCATATTTCTTGCCCTGTCCCTATCCTGGCCTTGGCCCTGACCCTTACCTTGCTCTGGCCCTGCCCTTGCCCTTACGCAGCCCCTGGCCCTGTCATGGACCTGCCCTGGACCTGTCCTGGCCCTGGCCCTGCCCTGCTTCAGACCTTGCCCTGGTTCTCCCCTGGCCCTGACCGTGAAATGCCTGGCCCTACCCTGGCCTTGCACTGCCCTGGCCCTTGCCCTGACTCTGGTCCTGTCACTGGAAAAGCCCCAGCCCTGTTGCTCGTCTTCCCATGGCCCAGACCCTGCCTTGGCCCTGCCCTGACACTGTCCTGGACCCCGGCTGTGCCAAGAACCTGCACTGTTGTTGCCCTTGTTTTGCTCCTGTCCCGAACCTGGTCCTGCCCAGGCCATGGCCATGGCCCTGTCCCTGCCCTGGCTGTTCCCTGGCCCTGCTCAGGTCTTGGCACTGTCCCGGCCCTGCCCTGCCTTGGCCCTATGCTTTCCTGGCCCTGCCTTGCCTGCCCTGGTCCTGCCTTGGCCGTACTCTAGCTTTGACCCTGCGCTGGCCCTACCTTGGCCCTCACCCTAGCCTTGCCTGGGCACTGTGCTGGACCTGGCCATAGCACAGACCTGGTTGTGGCCCTGGCCCTGCCATGGCCCTGTCCCAGACCCTAGCCCTGCCAGGTACCTGTCCTGGCCCTGCTCTGGGCCTGGCTTTGTCCTTGGTTCTTAGATGACCCTGGCCCTGCCCCTGCCCTTGCCCTGGCACTGGCCTTGGACATGTCCGTGGTCCTAACCCCGGCCCTGCCCTGGAGCTGTCACTGTCTTGGCCCTGCCTTGGCCCTGGCCCTGGCCCTGGCCCTGGCCCTGCCACAGCCATAGACCTGCCCTGGTTGGTCATGCCCTGCCTTTACCCAGTGCTACCCTGGGCCTGCTCCACCCTGCCCTGGCTCTGCCCTGCCTTTGGCCCCGCCCTGACCCCGCCTTGGCCCTCACACTGGCCCTAGTGCAAACCTGGTCCTTGCTCTGGCCCTGGCCCGGCATTGACCACTGCTCCTGACCCTGGTCGTGCCATGGCCCTGGCCCTGCCAATGATCCTGACAGTCCTGGCCCTGGCCCTGTCTTGGCCCTGTCCTGGCCCTGGCCCTGGCCTGACCCTGGCCCTGAAGTGGATTTGAAGGGATCCGGTCCCTGATTTAATCTTGCTCTGCCTTCGCCCGTCCCTCTCCTGGCCCTACCATGGCCCTGCCCCTTCCCTGGCTCTGCCCTGGTCTTGTGCTTACCCTGAGCGAGAACTTGACCCTGCCCCAGCCTTGTCCCAGACCTGGCCATGGCCCTGCCCCTGCCCTGGGCCGGCGCTGGCACTGGCATGGACCCTGGACCTGGCTCTTGGCTACTTAAGGCCATACCCTGGCCCAGCCCTCCTCCTGACCCTGTCCTGGCCCTAATTTGCCCTGGCCCTATCCTGGCATGCTATTCTGGCCCCACCCCAGACCCTGTCTCTGTCCTGGCTCTAGCTAAGTTGGCTATGGCCGTGTTCCTGACATTGCCCTTTCCTGGTCCTGGCCCTGGCCCTGGCCCTGCCCCGGCCCTGCCCTGGCCCTGGTCTGAACCCCGGCCCTGCAATGGACCTGCCTTGGCCCTGCCTATACCCTGCCTCTGGCCCTACCTCTGCCCTGGCCATACCCTTGCCCTGGCCTGGACTCTGATCCTGGTCCTTGTCCTGCCCCAGCTGTGGCCCTGGCCCTGCCCTGCCTGTACCCTGTTCTATCCTGGGCTGGCCCTGCCGTTGTCTGGTCTTGCTATTGCCCTGCCCTAGCCTGCCTTGCTTGTGCCCTAGATCTGCCCCGGCCTTTGCTCTTGTCTTGGTTCTAGCACTGAGTCAGCCCTGGACCTTCCCTGACCTTGCCTCAGCCCTGGCACTGCCCTGGCCTTGCCTTGGCATTTGCCCTACTCTCTCTAATGCCTGGCTCTGGTCCTGCCTTGCTCTGCGCTTGTTCTGTCCTGGCACAGCCCTGGCCCTGGCCCTGGTCCTGCCCTTATGCAGGCCTGACCCTGCCACTGCTCTGGCTTTGACCTGGACCGTGGCCATACAGTGACCCTGCCTTGACCCTTTCCTGGCCCTGGCCTGGAACGTGGCCCTGCCAAGGACTCGCCCTGGCTCTGTCATGGCCCTGGCGTTTTCTTGGATTTGGATGTGTCCTGTCCCTTATTTGCCCCAGCCCTTCCCTGGCTCTGCCCTTCCACTTCTCTGGGGTAGGGGGACAGGGTCAGGACCAGGCCAGGGCAGGGTCAGGACCAGGGTAGGGCTTTGGTAAGGCCTGAAGATGGGAAGGGCCAGGGCAGCGGCAGGGCCAGGGAAGGGTGTTAAGTTGAGGCTCTTAATGCTACCACCCCTCGCATCTTTCTCTAGGCTTTTGTGGCTTTGCCCGCCCAGCTGCTCTGTGCCAGGAAGAGGAGGAGACACCTGGAGCCTGAGACACCACGGCTTGCCTCGCTGAGGGTGGGTGGCAGTGACGGAGACTGCAGCATGCCGGAACGGTAGGAGAGTGACCACGCTAGGAGGTCAGGCGGCTGCAGCCAGGGTTGTGGGTGAGGCTTAGAGCGATGGCCGGGCTGCGGCAGTGGCCAGGTGGTAGAAGCCTTGTAGGGTGGGCTGTTGCATTGGCAATGGGCCTGGCTTTGCCCTGCCACTGCCGTGGACCTGGCCCTGTACTGCCCTGCCTTGCCCTGGCCCTGCCCTACTGTTACCTGGACTGTCTCGGCCCTGCCCTGCTCCGATCCCATCCTGGTTTTGCCTTTGCACTGGCCTTTCCCTGAACCTGTGCTGGCCCGGCCTTGGCTCTGGCCCTGCCTCTTGTCCTGACCCTGGTCCTGTCATGGCACTGGCCCTGCTAGTGGTCATGGTCCTGCTCCTGTTCTGGCCTTGACCTGGCCTTGGACGTGTCCTGGCCCAGATTTGTTCTGGCCCTGCCTTGGCCCATCCCTGCCCTGGCCCCACCGTGGCCCTGCGTGTTGTGCCCTCTCCTGGCACTGACTTTGCCCTGTCATGGCACAGTGGTGCCATTGACCTGCCTTGCACTGCCCTGGTTGTGCCCTGGCCCTGCCTGGCACTGGCCTCTCCCTGGATCTGCTCTGACCCTGCCTTGGCCTTTGCCCTGTCCTCACTATGTCCTGGCCCTGGCCTTGTTCTGGCTTAGCCCGGGCCCTGGCCCTAGCCCTGGTCCTACCGTATCCCTGGCCTTGCCCTTATCCAGACCCTGCCCCTGCCTCTGCCCTGGCCCTGGCCTGGAACCTGGTCCTGTCAAGGACTTGCCCCGACTCTGCCATGGCCCTGGCCCTGCTCTGCCTTGGTCCTGGCCCTGACCCAGACCCTTTCCTGGCTGTGCCCTGGCCATGGCCTTTCCTTGGCCCTGAGTTGGCAGTGGTCTGCCCCTGGTCTTGCCACCACCTTACCCTGCCATGCACTGGATGTGTCATCAGCCTGCCCTGGCCCTACCTTGTCCCTCACCCTAGTCTTCGCTAGGCCCTGCTCTGGACCTGGCCCTAGCCCAGACCTGGCCCTGACCCTGGCCCTGGCCTTTGTCCTTCATAGCCCTGGGCCTGAAATGGACTTGGAGGTGTCCTGGCCCTGGAGTGACCTGGCTCTGCCTTGGCCTGTCCTTGCCCTGCCCCTACCATCAGCTTGCCCTGTTCTGCCCTGTCCTAGTACTGACCCGGCTGTGTCATTGCCCTGCCCTAGCCTGCCTTGGCTGTGCCCTGGCTCGATTCCGGCCCTGGCCCCGCCCTGTGCATGCCATGACACTACCTCAGCCTTGGCACTAGCCTGGTCCTTTCCTGGCATCAGCCCTGCTCTTTCTATGGACCGCCTTTTGTCGTGTCCTGCGCTGGCCATTCCATGCCCTGCCCTGCCCTGACTCAGCCCTGGCCTTGGCATTGCCCTTGGTCCTGCCATATTTCTTGCCCTGTCCCTATCCTGGCCTTGGCCCTGACCCTTACCTTGCTCTGGCCCTGCCCTTGCCCTTACGCAGCCCCTGGCCCTGTCATGGACCTGCCCTGGACCTGTCCTGGCCCTGGCCCTGCCCTGCTTCAGACCTTGCCCTGGTTCTCCCCTGGCCCTGACCGTGAAATGCCTGGCCCTACCCTGGCCTTGCACTGCCCTGGCCCTTGCCCTGACTCTGGTCCTGTCACTGGAAAAGCCCCAGCCCTGTTGCTCGTCTTCCCATGGCCCAGACCCTGCCTTGGCCCTGCCCTGACACTGTCCTGGACCCCGGCTGTGCCAAGAACCTGCACTGTTGTTGCCCTTGTTTTGCTCCTGTCCCGAACCTGGTCCTGCCCAGGCCATGGCCATGGCCCTGTCCCTGCCCTGGCTGTTCCCTGGCCCTGCTCAGGTCTTGGCACTGTCCCGGCCCTGCCCTGCCTTGGCCCTATGCTTTCCTGGCCCTGCCTTGCCTGCCCTGGTCCTGCCTTGGCCGTACTCTAGCTTTGACCCTGCGCTGGCCCTACCTTGGCCTTCACCCTAGCCTTGCCTGGGCACTGTGCTGGACCTGGCCATAGCACAGACCTGGTTGTGGCCCTGGCCCTGCCATGGCCCTGTCCCAGACCCTAGCCCTGCCAGGTACCTGTCCTGGCCCTGCTCTGGGCCTGGCTTTGTCCTTGGTTCTTAGATGACCCTGGCCCTGCCCCTGCCCTTGCCCTGGCACTGGCCTTGGACATGTCCGTGGTCCTAACCCCGGCCCTGCCCTGGAGCTGTCACTGTCTTGGCCCTGCCTTGGCCCTGGCCCTGGCCCTGGCCCTGGCCCTGCCACAGCCATAGACCTGCCCTGGTTGGTCATGCCCTGCCTTTACCCAGTGCTACCCTGGGCCTGCTCCACCCTGCCCTGGCTCTGCCCTGCCTTTGGCCCCGCCCTGACCCCGCCTTGGCCCTCACACTGGCCCTAGTGCAAACCTGGTCCTTGCTCTGGCCCTGGCCCGGCATTGACCACTGCTCCTGACCCTGGTCGTGCCATGGCCCTGGCCCTGCCAATGATCCTGACAGTCCTGGCCCTGGCCCTGTCTTGGCCCTGTCCTGGCCCTGGCCCTGGCCTGACCCTGGCCCTGAAGTGGATTTGAAGGGATCCGGTCCCTGATTTAATCTTGCTCTGCCTTCGCCTGTCCCTCTCCTGGCCCTACCATGGCCCTGCCCCTTCCCTGGCTCTGCCCTGGTCTTGTGCTTACCCTGAGCGAGAACTTGACCCTGCCCCAGCCTTGTCCCAGACCTGGCCATGGCCCTGCCCCTGCCCTGGGCCGGCGCTGGCACTGGCATGGACCCTGGACCTGGCTCTTGGCTACTTAAGGCCATACCCTGGCCCAGCCCTCCTCCTGACCCTGTCCTGGCCCTAATTTGCCCTGGCCCTATCCTGGCATGCTATTCTGGCCCCACCCCAGACCCTGTCTCTGTCCTGGCTCTAGCTAAGTTGGCTATGGCCGTGTTCCTGACATTGCCCTTTCCTGGTCCTGGCCCTGGCCCTGGCCCTGCCCCGGCCCTGCCCTGGCCCTGGTCTGAACCCCGGCCCTGCAATGGACCTGCCTTGGCCCTGCCTATACCCTGCCTCTGGCCCTACCTCTGCCCTGGCCATACCCTTGCCCTGGCCTGGACTCTGATCCTGGTCCTTGTCCTGCCCCAGCTGTGGCCCTGGCCCTGCCCTGCCTGTACCCTGTTCTATCCTGGGCTGGCCCTGCCGTTGTCTGGTCTTGCTATTGCCCTGCCCTAGCCTGCCTTGCTTGTGCCCTAGATCTGCCCCGGCCTTTGCTCTTGTCTTGGTTCTAGCACTGAGTCAGCCCTGGACCTTCCCTGACCTTGCCTCAGCCCTGGCACTGCCCTGGCCTTGCCTTGGCATTTGCCCTACTCTCTCTAATGCCTGGCTCTGGTCCTGCCTTGCTCTGCGCTTGTTCTGTCCTGGCACAGCCCTGGCCCTGGCCCTGGTCCTGCCCTTATGCAGGCCTGACCCTGCCACTGCTCTGGCTTTGACCTGGACCGTGGCCATACAGTGACCCTGCCTTGACCCTTTCCTGGCCCTGGCCTGGAACGTGGCCCTGCCAAGGACTCGCCCTGGCTCTGTCATGGCCCTGGCGTTTTCTTGGATTTGGATGTGTCCTGTCCCTTATTTGCCCCAGCCCTTCCCTGGCTCTGCCCTTCCACTTCTCTGGGGTAGGGGGACAGGGTCAGGACCAGGCCAGGGCAGGGTCAGGACCAGGGTAGGGCTTTGGTAAGGCCTGAAGATGGGAAGGGCCAGGGCAGCGGCAGGGCCAGGGAAGGGTGTTAAGTTGAGGCTCTTAATGCTACCACCCCTCGCATCTTTCTCTAGGCTTTTGTGGCTTTGCCCGCCCAGCTGCTCTGTGCCAGGAAGAGGAGGAGACACCTGGAGCCTGAGACACCACGGCTTGCCTCGCTGAGGGTGGGTGGCAGTGACGGAGACTGCAGCATGCCGGAACGGTAGGAGAGTGACCACGCTAGGAGGTCAGGCGGCTGCAGCCAGGGTTGTGGGTGAGGCTTAGAGCGATGGCCAGTCTGCGGCAGTGGCCAGGTGGTAGAAGCCTTGTAGGGTGGGCTGTTGCATTGGCAATGGGCCTGGCTTTGCCCTGCCACTGCCGTGGACCTGGCCGTGTACTGCCCTGCCTTGCCTGTTACCTGGACTGTCTCGGCCCTGCCCTGCTCCGATCCCATCCTGGTTTTGCCTTTGCACTGGCCTTTCCCTGAACCTGTGCTGGCCCGGCCTTGGCTCTGGCCCTACCTCTTGTCCTGACCCTGGTCCTGTCATGGCACTGGCCCTGCTAGTGGTCATGGTCCTGCTCCTGTTCTGGCCTTGACCTGGCCTTGGACGTGTCCTGGCCCAGATTTGTTCTGGCCCTGCCTTGGCCCATCCCTGCCCTGGCCCCACCGTGGCCCTGCGTGTTGTGCCCTCTCCTGGCACTGACTTTGCCCTGTCATGGCACAGTGGTGCCATTGACCTGCCTTGCACTGCCCTGGTTGTTCCCTAGCCCTGCCTGGCACTGGCCTCTCCCTGGATCTGCTCTGACCCTGCCTTGGCCTTTGCCCTGTCCTCACTATGTCCTGGCCCTGGCCTTGTTCTGGCTTAGCCCGGGCCCTGGCCCTAGCCCTGGTCCTACCGTATCCCTGGCCTTGCCCTTATCCAGACCCTGCCCCTGCCTCTGCCCTGGCCCTGGCCTGGAACCTGGTCCTGTCAAGGACTTGCCCCGACTCTGCCATGGCCCTGGCCCTGCTCTGCCTTGGTCCTGGCCCTGACCCAGACCCTTTCCTGGCTGTGCCCTGGCCATGGCCTTTCCTTGGCCCTGAGTTGGCAGTGGTCTGCCCCTGGTCTTGCCACTACCTTACCCTGCCATGCACTGGATGTGTCATCAGCCTGCCCTGGCCCTACCTTGTCCCTCACCCTAGTCTTCGCTAGGCCCTGCTCTGGACCTGGCCCTAGCCCAGACCTGGCCCTGACCCTGGCCCTGGCCTTTGTCCTTCATAGCCCTGGGCCTGAAATGGACTTGGAGGTGTCCTGGCCCTGGAGTGACCTGGCTCTGCCTTGGCCTGTCCTTGCCCTGCCCCTACCATAGCTTGCCCTGTTCTGCCCTGTCCTAGTACTGACCCGGCTGTGTCATTGCCCTGCCCTAGCCTGCCTTGGCTGTGCCCTGGCTCGATTCCGGCCCTGGCCCCGCCCTGTGCATGCCATGACACTACCTCAGCCTTGGCACTAGTCTGGTCTTTTCCTGTCATCAGCCCTGCTCTTTCTATGGACCGCCTTTTGTCGTGTCCTGCGTTGGCCATTCCATGCCCTGCCCTGCCCTGACTCAGCCCTGGCCTTGGCATTGCCCTTGGTCCTGCCATATTTCTTGCCCTGTCCCTATCCTGGCCTTGGCCCTGACCCTTACCTTGCTCTGGCCCTGCCCTTGCCCTTACGCAGCCCCTGGCCCTGTCGTGGACCTGCCCTGGACCTGTCCTGGCCCTGGCCCTGCCCTGCTTCAGACCTTGCCCTGGTTCTCCCCTGGCCCTGACCGTGAAATGCCTGGCCCTACCCTGGCCTTGCACTGCCCTGGCCCTTGCCCTGACTCTGGTCCTGTCACTGGAAAAGCCCCAGCCCTGTTGCTCGTCTTCCCATGGCCCAGACCCTGCCTTGGCCCTGCCCTGACACTGTCCTGGACCCCGGCTGTGCCAAGAACCTGCACTGTTGTTGCCCTTGTTTTGCTCCTGTCCCGAACCTGGTCCTGCCCAGGCCATGGCCATGGCCCTGTCCCTGCCCTGGCTGTTCCCTGGCCCTGCTCAGGTCTTGGCACTGTCCCGGCCCTGCCCTGCCTTGGCCCTATGCTTTCCTGGCCCTGCCTTGCCTGCCCTGGTCCTGCCTTGGCCGTACTCTAGCTTTGACCCTGCGCTGGCCCTACCTTGGCCTTCACCCTAGCCTTGCCTGGGCACTGTGCTGGACCTGGCCATAGCACAGACCTGGTTGTGGCCCTGGCCCTGCCATGGCCCTGTCCCAGACCCTAGCCCTGCCAGGTACCTGTCCTGGCCCTGCTCTGGGCCTGGCTTTGTCCTTGGTTCTTAGATGACCCTGGCCCTGCCCCTGCCCTTGCCCTGGCACTGGCCTTGGACATGTCCGTGGTCCTAACCCCGGCCCTGCCCTGGAGCTGTCACTGTCTTGGCCCTGCCTTGGCCCTGGCCCTGGCCCTGGCCCTGGCCCTGCCACAGCCATAGACCTGCCCTGGTTGGTCATGCCCTGCCTTTACCCAGTGCTACCCTGGGCCTGCTCCACCCTGCCCTGGCTCTGCCCTGCCTTTGGCCCCGCCCTGACCCCGCCTTGGCCCTCACACTGGCCCTAGTGCAAACCTGGTCCTTGCTCTGGCCCTGGCCCGGCATTGACCACTGCTCCTGACCCTGGTCGTGCCATGGCCCTGGCCCTGCCAATGATCCTGACAGTCCTGGCCCTGGCCCTGTCTTGGCCCTGTCCTGGCCCTGGCCCTGGCCTGACCCTGGCCCTGAAGTGGATTTGAAGGGATCCGGTCCCTGATTTAATCTTGCTCTGCCTTCGCCTGTCCCTCTCCTGGCCCTACCATGGCCCTGCCCCTTCCCTGGCTCTGCCCTGGTCTTGTGCTTACCCTGAGCGAGAACTTGACCCTGCCCCAGCCTTGTCCCAGACCTGGCCATGGCCCTGCCCCTGCCCTGGGCCGGCGCTGGCACTGGCATGGACCCTGGACCTGGCTCTTGGCTACTTAAGGCCATACCCTGGCCCAGCCCTCCTCCTGACCCTGTCCTGGCCCTAATTTGCCCTGGCCCTATCCTGGCATGCTATTCTGGCCCCACCCCAGACCCTGTCTCTGTCCTGGCTCTAGCTAAGTTGGCTATGGCCGTGTTCCTGACATTGCCCTTTCCTGGTCCTGGCCCTGGCCCTGGCCCTGCCCCGGCCCTGCCCTGGCCCTGGTCTGAACCCCGGCCCTGCAATGGACCTGCCTTGGCCCTGCCTATACCCTGCCTCTGGCCCTACCTCTGCCCTGGCCATACCCTTGCCCTGGCCTGGACTCTGATCCTGGTCCTTGTCCTGCCCCAGCTGTGGCCCTGGCCCTGCCCTGCCTGTACCCTGTTCTATCCTGGGCTGGCCCTGCCGTTGTCTGGTCTTGCTATTGCCCTGCCCTAGCCTGCCTTGCTTGTGCCCTAGATCTGCCCCGGCCTTTGCTCTTGTCTTGGTTCTAGCACTGAGTCAGCCCTGGACCTTCCCTGACCTTGCCTCAGCCCTGGCACTGCCCTGGCCTTGCCTTGGCATTTGCCCTACTCTCTCTAATGCCTGGCTCTGGTCCTGCCTTGCTCTGCGCTTGTTCTGTCCTGGCACAGCCCTGGCCCTGGCCCTGGTCCTGCCCTTATGCAGGCCTGACCCTGCCACTGCTCTGGCTTTGACCTGGACCGTGGCCATACAGTGACCCTGCCTTGACCCTTTCCTGGCCCTGGCCTGGAACGTGGCCCTGCCAAGGACTCGCCCTGGCTCTGTCATGGCCCTGGCGTTTTCTTGGATTTGGATGTGTCCTGTCCCTTATTTGCCCCAGCCCTTCCCTGGCTCTGCCCTTCCACTTCTCTGGGGTAGGGGGACAGGGTCAGGACCAGGCCAGGGCAGGGTCAGGACCAGGGTAGGGCTTTGGTAAGGCCTGAAGATGGGAAGGGCCAGGGCAGCGGCAGGGCCAGGGAAGGGTGTTAAGTTGAGGCTCTTAATGCTACCACCCCTCGCATCTTTCTCTAGGCTTTTGTGGCTTTGCCCGCCCAGCTGCTCTGTGCCAGGAAGAGGAGGAGACACCTGGAGCCTGAGACACCACGGCTTGCCTCGCTGAGGGTGGGTGGCAGTGACGGAGACTGCAGCATGCCGGAACGGTAGGAGAGTGACCACGCTAGGAGGTCAGGCGGCTGCAGCCAGGGTTGTGGGTGAGGCTTAGAGCGATGGCCAGTCTGCGGCAGTGGCCAGGTGGTAGAAGCCTTGTAGGGTGGGCTGTTGCATTGGCAATGGGCCTGGCTTTGCCCTGCCACTGCCGTGGACCTGGCCGTGTACTGCCCTGCCTTGCCTGTTACCTGGACTGTCTCGGCCCTGCCCTGCTCCGATCCCATCCTGGTTTTGCCTTTGCACTGGCCTTTCCCTGAACCTGTGCTGGCCCAGCCTTGGCTCTGGCCCTACCTCTTGTCCTGACCCTGGTCCTGTCATGGCACTGGCCCTGCTAGTGGTCATGGTCCTGCTCCTGTTCTGGCCTTGACCTGGCCTTGGACGTGTCCTGGCCCAGATTTGTTCTGGCCCTGCCTTGGCCCATCCCTGCCCTGGCCCCACCGTGGCCCTGCGTGTTGTGCCCTCTCCTGGCACTGACTTTGCCCTGTCATGGCACAGTGGTGCCATTGACCTGCCTTGCACTGCCCTGGTTGTTCCCTAGCCCTGCCTGGCACTGGCCTCTCCCTGGATCTGCTCTGACCCTGCCTTGGCCTTTGCCCTGTCCTCACTATGTCCTGGCCCTGGCCTTGTTCTGGCTTAGCCCGGGCCCTGGCCCTAGCCCTGGTCCTACCGTATCCCTGGCCTTGCCCTTATCCAGACCCTGCCCCTGCCTCTGCCCTGGCCCTGGCCTGGAACCTGGTCCTGTCAAGGACTTGCCCCGACTCTGCCATGGCCCTGGCCCTGCTCTGCCTTGGTCCTGGCCCTGACCCAGACCCTTTCCTGGCTGTGCCCTGGCCATGGCCTTTCCTTGGCCCTGAGTTGGCAGTGGTCTGCCCCTGGTCTTGCCACTACCTTACCCTGCCATGCACTGGATGTGTCATCAGCCTGCCCTGGCCCTACCTTGTCCCTCACCCTAGTCTTCGCTAGGCCCTGCTCTGGACCTGGCCCTAGCCCAGACCTGGCCCTGACCCTGGCCCTGGCCTTTGTCCTTCATAGCCCTGGGCCTGAAATGGACTTGGAGGTGTCCTGGCCCTGGAGTGACCTGGCTCTGCCTTGGCCTGTCCTTGCCCTGCCCCTACCATAGCTTGCCCTGTTCTGCCCTGTCCTAGTACTGACCCGGCTGTGTCATTGCCCTGCCCTAGCCTGCCTTGGCTGTGCCCTGGCTCGATTCCGGCCCTGGCCCCGCCCTGTGCATGCCATGACACTACCTCAGCCTTGGCACTAGTCTGGTCTTTTCCTGTCATCAGCCCTGCTCTTTCTATGGACCGCCTTTTGTCGTGTCCTGCGTTGGCCATTCCATGCCCTGCCCTGCCCTGACTCAGCCCTGGCCTTGGCATTGCCCTTGGTCCTGCCATATTTCTTGCCCTGTCCCTATCCTGGCCTTGGCCCTGACCCTTACCTTGCTCTGGCCCTGCCCTTGCCCTTACGCAGCCCCTGGCCCTGTCGTGGACCTGCCCTGGACCTGTCCTGGCCCTGGCCCTGCCCTGCTTCAGACCTTGCCCTGGTTCTCCCCTGGCCCTGACCGTGAAATGCCTGGCCCTACCCTGGCCTTGCACTGCCCTGGCCCTTGCCCTGACTCTGGTCCTGTCACTGGAAAAGCCCCAGCCCTGTTGCTCGTCTTCCCATGGCCCAGACCCTGCCTTGGCCCTTCCCTGACACTGTCCTGGACCCCGGCTGTGCCAAGAACCTGCACTGTTGTTGCCCTTGTTTTGCTCCTGTCCCGAACATGGTCCTGCCCAGGCCATGGCCATGGCCCTGTCCCTGCCCTGGCTGTTCCCTGGCCCTGCTCAGGTCTTGGCACTGTCCCGGCCCTGCCCTGCCTTGGCCCTATGCTTTCCTGGCCCTGCCTTGCCTGCCCTGGTCCTGCCTTGGCCGTACTCTAGCTTTGACCCTGCGCTGGCCCTACCTTGGCCTTCACCCTAGCCTTGCCTGGGCACTGTGCTGGACCTGGCCATAGCACAGACCTGGTTGTGGCCCTGGCCCTGCCATGGCCCTGTCCCAGACCCTAGCCCTGCCAGGTACCTGTCCTGGCCCTGCTCTGGGCCTGGCTTTGTCCTTGGTTCTTAGATGACCCTGGCCCTGCCCCTGTCCTTGCCCTGGCACTGGCCTTGGATATGTCCGTGGTCCTAACCCCGGCCCTGCCCTGGAGCTGTCACTGTCTTGGCCCTGCCTTGGCCCTGGCCCTGGCCCTGGCCCTGGCCCTGCCACAGCCATAGACCTGCCCTGGTTGGTCATGCCCTGCCTTTACCCAGTGCTACCCTGGGCCTGCTCCACCCTGCCCTGGCTCTGCCCTGCCTTTGGCCCCACCCTGACCACGCCTTGGCCCTCACACTGGCCCTAGTGCAAACCTGGTCCTTGCTCTGGCCTTGGCCCGGCATTGACCACTGCTCCTGACCCTGGTCGTGCCATGGCCCTGGCCCTGCCAATGATCCTGACAGTCCTGGCCCTGGCCCTGTCTTGGCCCTGTCCTGGCCCTGGCCCTGGCCTGACCCTCGCCCTGAAGTGGATTTGAAGGGATCCTGTCCCTGATTTAATCTTGCTCTGCCTTCGCCCGTCCCTCTCCTGGACGTACCATGGCCCTGCCCCTTCCCTGGCTCTGCCCTGGTCTTGTGCTTACCCTGAGCGAGAACTTGACCCTGCCCCAGCCTTGTCCCAGACCTGGCCATGGCCCTGCCCCTGCCCTGGGCCGGCGCTGGCACTGGCATGGACCCTGGACCTGGCTCTTGGCTACTTAAGGCCATACCCTGGCCCAGCCCTCCTCCTGACCCTGTCCTGGCCCTAATTTGCCCTGGCCCTACCCTGGCATGCTATTCTGGCCCCACCCCTGCCCCTGTCTCTGTCCTGGCTCTAACCAAGTTGCTTGTCCTGTCATGGCTGTGTTCCTGACATTGCCCTTTCCTGGTCCTGGCCCTGGCCCTGTCCTGTCCCTGCTGTGGCCCTGGTCTGAACCCCTACCTTGCAGTGGACCTGCCTTGGTCCTGCCTACAGCCTGCATCTGGCCCTACCTCTGCCCTGGCCATACCGTTGCCCTGGCCTGGACTCTGATCCTGGTCCTTGTCCTGCCCCAGCTGTGGCCCTGGCCCGGCCCTGCCTGTACCCTGTTCTATCCTGGGCTGGCCCTGCCGTGGCCTGGTCTTGCTATTGCCCCGCCCTAGCCTGCCTTGCTTGTGCCCTAGATCTGCCCTGGCCTTTGCTCTTGTCTTGGCTCTAGCACTGACTCAGCCCTGTCACTGCCCTGGCCTTGCCTTGGCATTTGCCCTACTCTCTCTAATGCCTAGCTCTGGTCCTGCCCTGCTCTGCTCTTTTTCTGTCCTGGCACAGCCCTGGCCCTGGCCCTGCCGTATCCCTGGCCGTGGTCCTGCCCTTGTACAGTCCTGACCCTTCCACTGCCCTGGTTTTGACCTGGACCTTGGCCATACAGTGACCCTGTCTTTACCCTTTCCTGGCCTTGCCAAGGACTCGTCCTGGCTCTCTCATGGCCCTGGTGTTTTCTTGGATTTGGATGTGTCCTGTCCCTTATTTGCCCCGGCCCTTCTCTGGCTCTGCCCTTCCACTTCTCTAGGGTAGGGACAGGGTCAGGATAAGGCCGGGGCAAGGTCAGGACCAGGGTAGGGCCTTGGTAAGGCCTGAAGATGGGAAGGGCCAGGGCAGCGGCAGGGCCAGGGAAGGGTCAGGGCCAGGGATATGGTGAGACTAGGGGCAGAGCCAGCGCTAGGGCTGTGCCAGGGCAGAGCAGGTGAGATTACATTAAGCTATTATTTACAAATTTTGTTTTATATTTTTAAGGTAACTATGGTATAATAATAATATGTGTATTATGTTGTTTGTAATAGCAGTAGTATTTGTAGTAAATCATTACTAAATTTTAACTTATACTTTCTTTGCTTTCGGTAGTGTTCTATGAGTATAATTTTATAAATACATATATTTGTGAGGCATCGATTCTCACAATTACTCTCTGTGCTAGGTACTTATGGCATCCCCATTTTCCTAACATAGGAAACAGACCTAACGAGGTTAAGTACTTGGCCAGATTACTCCCAGCACTTTGGGAGGCCAAGGCAGGGGGATGGCTTGAGCTCGGGAGATTGGGACCAGCCTGGACAACACTGTGAAACCCCATCTCTACTAAAAATGCACAAAAATAGCTTATTAAAGTTTCTTTTATCATTCTGGTTACAAAACACTGGTCAAATACACAGGGCATGGTTTGGGCAGGGCCGGGGACAAGGTCAGGCCAGGAATGGGCCAGGGCCAAGGCAGGGCCAGAGCTAGACTTGGAGGTGTCCTGGCCCTGATTTGCCCTGCCCCAACGTTGGCCCAGCCCTGCTCTGGCACTTCCTGCCATGCCCTGTCCCTGGCCTGAGCATTGGCCCTGGCCCTGTCCTGCTTCTGGCCCTGTCCTGGAGTTGACCAGGCGTTGCCATGGCCCAGTCCTGCCATCGCCTTGCCGCCTGTCCTGGTGTTGCCGTGGCCCTGCCTTGGCCCTAGCTCTGCCTCAACCCTCGACCTGCCCTGACCCTGCTCAGCCCTGGAACTACCCTGACTCTGCTTTGGTGCTGGTCCTCTCCTCTCTATGGCCTGGCTCTGGCCCTGCCTTGTACATGCTCTGACCTGCATGTCCCAACCTGGGTCCAGCCCTGGTCCTACCGTGTTCCTGGCCTGGCTGTACCCTTGTTCTGGCCCTGACCCTGCCCTGGCCCTCTTCTGGCCCTTCCTTGGTCCTGCTCTGCCCTTCCATGTCCTGGCCTTGCCCTCACCCTGCACTGGCCCTGCACTGGTCCTGCTCAGCCCTGATACTGCCTTGACCCTGACCCTGCCTTCTCCCCAGCCTTGTCCTTGCCCTGCCCTGGCCTGACCCTGGGCATGCCATGTCCATGACATGGCCCTGGACCTGCCTTGCCATTCTCTGTCCTGGTCCTGTATTGTCCCCACCATGCTCTGGTCCAGCCCTTGCCCTGGCCCTGTTGCCAGTACTGCTACTACTATAGCCCTGCTCTGTATTTGGCCATGCCCTGTGTTACCGTACCCCTGCCCTGCGTTGGCCCTGGCCCTACCCTGGCCTCCTCTTATCCAGGCCTGTCCCTACCCTGGCCTTTTCCACCCTGGCCTTTTCCACCCTGGCCTTTTCCACCCTGGCCTTTTCCACCCTGGCCTTTTCTACCCTGGCCTTACCGTTCCCTGGCCTTGTCCTGCCCTGGCCCTGTGCTGTCTTAGTCCTGCCCTGGCCCTACCCTCACCCTACCCTGACCCTGCCCTACCCTGGCCTTGCCCTGCCATGACCTTGCCTTTGGCATGCCCTGGCTCTGGTTCTGCCCTGGCCCTGCCCTTGCCCTGGACCTTCCCTGGCCATGTTTTTTCCCTGGTCCTTCTCTGGCCTTGCCCTGGCCCCTTTCTGGTCCTGCCGTGTTTCTGGCCTGCCCTGTCCATGTTCCAGACCTGGCTCTGGTCCTGGACTTACCTGTCCCTGCCCTGCCATACGCTGACCCATTCCTTGCTCTACACTGAACCTGGCCTGCCTTGGCCATGTGCTACCCTTGCCCTTCCCTGACCCTCTGCTGGCCCTGGCCCTGCCGTGGGCCTGGCCCTGCCATGTCCCTGCCCCGGCCCTGGTTCTGCTGTGCTTTGGGCCCTGGCCTTGGTCCTGACTTGTCGCTGGCTGTGACCCTGCCCCTGGTTTTTCTTTGGCCGTGACCCTGTCCCCCTTCTGTCCTAGTCCTGGCCCTGTCCCAGTTCTGGTCCTGCCCTGGCCCAGCCCTGACTGGTCACTGCACTACCTTGGCCCTGCCCTGCCCAACGCTGCCCATGCCAGCGCCCTGACTTAGCCATGCCCATGGCCCTGCCCCGGGTCCTGCCATTGTCCTTACCCTGCCACTGGTCCTGCCATATCCCTGACCCTGACTTGGCCCTGGTCCTCATCTGGCTCTGGTCCTGCCCTGCTTCTGGCCCTGCCCTGGCACTACCTTGGCCCTGGCCCTGCCAAGGCTCCCACTTTCCCTGGCCTTTCCTTGACCTTGTGCTACCCTGGCCCTGCCATGCTATGGCCCTGCCTCTGCCTTGGCCCTGCTCTGGGCATGGCCTTGGCATTTGGCCTGGCCCTGCCCTCCCTGCCCTGGACCTGCCCTACCACTACCTGGCCTGTCCCAGCCCTGCCCTGGCCCCCTCCTGGCTCTGTCTTGGCCCTGTGCTACCCTGTCACCCTGTCCCTGCCCTGTCCTGGCCCTGCCCTTGCACTGGCCTTTCCCTGGCCCAGGCCCTGGATTAACAAAGCTGTACAATCATCAATCACCACTGATTCTGTGCAGAACATTTTCATCTTCCCAAAAAGAAACCTGTTAGTAGTCACTCCCCGTCCCTCTCCCCTCGCAGCCCTTGGCAACCACTATTGTAATTTTTTGTCTCTGTGGATTTACTTACTCTCAACTAGACATTTCGTATAAATGGAAACATTCACATGCCTTTTGTCTGGCATGTACCAAGATTTTTGAAGTATACTTTTTAATTTTTGTCTGATGTTTTCTAGATTTTAAAATTTAGATTTTTTAATTTTTCTGGATTTAGTTTTTTTTGTTTTTTTTTTTTTTTGAGACACAGTTCTTGTTGTTCAGGCTAGAGTGCAATGGCGTGATCTTGGCTCACTGCAACATCTGCCTTTGAGGTTCAAGCAGTTCCCCTGCCTCGGTCTCCCTGATTTAACCTGGCTCTGCCTTGGCCTGTGCCCGCCCTAGCCCTACCATGGCCCTGTCCCTCCCCTGGCTCTGCCCTAGTCCTTTGCTGACCCTGACCCAGACCTTGGCCCTGCCCCAGCCTTGTCCTAGACCTGGCCATGGCCCTGCCCCTGCCCTGGACCGGCGCTGGCACTGGCATGGACCCTGGCCCTTGCCCTGGCCCTTTGCTAGTTAAGGCCATACCCTGGCCCAGCCCTGGTCCTGATGCTGTCTTGGCCCTAATTTGCCCTGGCCCTACCCTGACCCTGCTATTCTGGCCCTGGCCCTGTCCCTGTCCTGGCCCTAGCCCCATTGCTGGTCTTGCCATGGCCCTTGTCTTGACATTGCCCTTTCCTGGTCCTGGCCCTGGCACTGCCCCAGCTCTGGCCCTGGTCTGAACCCTGGCCCTGCAGTGGACCTGCATGTAATCCCTAATAGCTGGGATTTCTGGCATGTGCCACCATGTCTGGCTAATTTTTTATTTATAGTAGAGATGGGGTTTCTCCATGATGGTAAAGCTGGTCTTGAACTCCCACCCTCAGGTGATCCGCCTGCCTTGGCCTCCCAAAGTGCTGGGATTACAAGTGTGAGCCACCATGCCTGGCTAAAAAATGTGTTTTAAAAAATGTATTACAAAAAAGAAAAAAAAAGTGTAGCTAGATGTAGTGGCAGGCACCTGTGATCCCAGCTACTCGGAGGCTGAGGCAGGGAGAATTGCTTGAACCTGGGAGGTGGAGGTTGTAGTGAGCTGAGATCATGCCACTGCACTCTAGACTGGGCAACAGAGCGAGACTCCATCTCAAAAAAAAAAAAAAAAAGCTTATCATAGGGTTAAACTTTGGAAAGGATTTTCCATAAGAATCTTAACATAAAGATTCTTGAATGACATAATGTACAAGGTCTTTGATAGCAATGCGACCCAAAGCACAAAGATGTTTTACTAGTCTTGTTGGTGTCTCAGATTGGCTCTCGGTAAGTAATCGGGACATACTGTGAAATTTTAATTCTGTATAGACAGTTCAACTTAACAGGTTCGAGTGATACAGTCCAAATAGATGACTTTCTTCTGGTCTGGCTTAACATAAACCTTGAAAAATCTGATAGAGTAAATATTTAATATATCCTCAGTTCTTAACCACACTTCTTCCCCTTTTAGACAGCATCACAGGCAGGACACCCTTCCAATGGTACACACAATATTATGTACAGTTCTCACACAAGAAAGCACATAATCTCAGTGAGAATGATGTTCTCACAAGGTCAGTGATACTCAGTGTGCACAGTTGTCCGAGTGTAGTATGAAACCAAATCATTGTCAAGAACCCCAGTCTGATTATTAATAATAAGAATCTACTTGTGACACAGCTTTTCTTTGTTGAAACAAAATATTGTTTTGACATCATGGTTGAAACATTGGTCTTAGGCCAACACTCTCTTTTATCTGTTGTTGTTGCCTAGCCTTTGAGCGGTATTTTATGTAGGGCAAAAGGCTCCTTCCTGTCTCTTTGGTCAAAGCAAAGGAGGAGTACAGATGACTGAGAGAGTGATCACGCTGCTGTGCCCACCTGTGAGATAGCCCTTGTTCCTGGGTTGCGAGATATTTTATGGTCAGGGTGCAGTAGAAAGAGCACACAGGTAGCAGTAAAGAGAGGTTACCCTGACTGCAGCTCTGCCTCTAACTTCCTGAGTAACCTCAGGCTAGTCGCACAGTGACTGCTCCCCACATTCCTTTTTGTAAGCTCCAAGGATCGAATCAGACAGTAGCCTTTAAGTTTCTTCTGAACTCTGATACTCAACAATGCCAATGATGTTGGCAGCATGAGCTTCATAGATTATGGGCCTAGTGAAACATGAAAATACATGGCTCCTTGTTCAAAAATTAAGAATTTCAAGATGCAACAGCAGAGCATTGTAAACCAAGTGCACAACCCCTCTGAGACCAGGGCTCTCTGCAACTGCCCAGTCATAACCCTTGAAGACAGCCTGGTGTCAGCTTCCCATTACAAAGCTGATTTGTCACTCAGGGCTCAGAAGTTGGATCTTCCAGGCTGAAAGTGGGAGGAGAGCACATGCTATGCTAGTGACAGCCAGAGATAATACAAAGAGGACTTAACAAGGGCCCAGGCACAACACACATTGTTACACAGAAGAAAAGAGGGCCACCTACGGACTCAACACAAAAATGACCCTCTGTCCACATCTCCTCTCCAGGTTTCAGTCATGGTAAGGACTGTCCCAGATTTCAGAGCCTTCAAAGAAGATCTTAACTCTGAAATCTGGGCAAAGTCTGGGGATAGCAGTTTGTGTGCCACCTCACTCTCCTGTCTCTTTCTCTCTGAATTAACATCTTCTATTAGGAAGCCCAGCAGAATACAGTCAAGAAGCATATAGGTGACTGCCATTCCCCTCTTGCTGAAATCGCAGCCACTTAGGATCAGCGTGATGGTGATCAGTGGTGGCTCAGGCCTTGAACATGTGAGAATAGACTGTGTTGTCAAGGCACTGATGCAACACACTTCTGCCTGACTTGGTGCATTTTCTCAGGTCTCAGCACTCACAGCGGATGCTCATAATCCTACACACAATCCCCAGATGTCAATGAGGATCACTGGCCAGCCATACCTCAGTGCATGGGGGGTAGTAGGGATATCCACTAAGGCCCTACCTTCCACCACCCAAATGCTTCCGATCAGAGGGTTGAGCTTGGGTAATTTTGGGATGCGTGACAGGATGGTGTCAGCAGACTGGCCAAATCCACATTCAGTATTTCCCATCATGAGATCTTTGGTGTCAGGTGACATTAAAGACTGAGAGTGGTGAAAAAACACCTCTGGTGAATCACTTTCCAATAGGCTGAGAATGCAGCTTTCAAATCACTTCCATTACTTGGCTTAAAGAAAATGGAAAGCTAAGTGAAAGACAGAACACAGGGCTGATGGTCAGAGGACCTAAGATCCCGCTCTCAATTCCCACTTACAGACTGAATGACCAAAGGGAAGTCATTTGCCCTCGTGTATGTCTGCTTTCCCATTGAAACATGGCAACAAACTACTTCCTTCGTTGCGACCCTGTGACCAGAAAATGAGGCATCCTATAAAATATACATTTAAATATAAAATCACTGCCAGGTGTGGTGGCTCACACCAGTAATCCCAGCACTTTGGGAGGCCAAAGCGGGTGGATCACCTGAGGTCAAGAATTTGAGACGAGCCTGGCCAACATGATGAAACCCCATCTCTACTAAAAACACAAAAAATTAGCTGGGTATGGTGGTGAGTACCTGTAATCCCAGGTACTCAGGAGGCTGAAGCAGGAGAATCGCTTGAACCTGGGAGGTGGAGGTTGCAGTGAGCTGAGATCCTGCCGCTCTACTCCAGCCTGGGTGACAGAGAGAGACTCCGTCTCAAAATAAATACATAAAAATAAAATCACTCTGCAACTAGTGGGTACAAGGGTACAACCTGAGTTTCTTTTTTTTTGTATGTGTATGTCTGTTGCCCAGGCCATCGCCCAGGCTGGTGTAATCTCGGCTGTCGGAGTAGATAGGATTATAGGAGTCCATCGCCATGCCCGGCTAATTTTTGTATTTTCAGTAGAGACAGGGTTTCACCATGTTGGCCAGGCTGATCTTGAACTCCTGACCTCAAGTTATCCACCCACCTCAGCCTCATGGGATTAGAGGTGTGAGCCACCATATGTCCCCATCATATTCTATTATTGGGCAAAACAAAATGTAAACCACGTACTCAAAACATCAAATATTGTGGGTGACAGCGACACTGGTATTCGGAAAGATGAAGAAGTGTAATTAAGAAACCAGACAAAGAAGTAAACATGCCATGTAACTTTCAAAAGACCAGCCACATTGTGTTTATTTTAATATTGTTTAATGGTAACACCTAATAAAGAGAGCGTCATGATGGTATGAACTAAATTTTCAGTCATAATGAATGCTACAAAACTTAACCTCCCAAGTTTAAATAGGCTACAATGTCTTGGGAAAAATGCAAGAAGAATTACTGATAAAGGTGACGGTTTTTCACACCTGAAAATAATGTTTTTCCTCCAGCCTATCTTGATCAACAACCAGCAGCAACATATTGCAGTGGCATGTGCTTGTCACTACATGCCTAACTTACTATAAACTGAGGATCATGGAGATTTTGAACGTAACTTCCCACAGGACAGGAGATTAAATAGACCACATTGGAAGAAGGCAAGAAGAAGCTAGGTGTCTGGAGTACCAAAAGTAAACCAGCCAGTTCTAGAGGCAGGAAAACAGCAGAAAATATACTTTCAGATGGGCTACTTTCTCAATAGTTCTTGCTTGCAAGAGCTCTAGGGAACGTATGAGTTACTGGGTAAGAATGTGATAGAAAAGGGGCCAGCCTTGGGAAAATATGCAATGGAAGAAAACCAGTGTCTCCTCATTTACAACTGTCTTTCTTCTCTTCCTTTGTAATGCTTCCTTTCTTGGGCTATTCCTTCCCCTAGAATACCCTGCCTGTCACCCTATGAGAACCTGCTCTTGAGATGGCATTTCTAATACCTATAATGAGATGTTAGATCAATGCCTTATCTCTCAGTGTGTGTATATACATATTAAGCTTTCTGTCTATGCTGTGCTTTCTCATGCAGGGATATCAGACATTAATGAACCAGTTAAGAAGATACTGGGATGCAGAAGAACTTTCCCAGTGTCCCCGGAGCCATTCTACACAACATCCTACACCATGGCTTTGGATCTGCTGTGCTTTGTTTCTTTACTTGTGAAAACAGAGTAACAGTAGCACCTGCCTCACAGGATGGTTCTGAAGATTAGAGGGTTCTTTCATGCAGAGCTCTAGAGCAGCTTGAATGGTATTGGTATATAGAAATACTACTAATTTTTGTACATTGACTTTGTATCCTGAAACTTTACTGAATTCATTTGAGTTCTGGGGGTCTTTGGGAAGAAACTATGGGGTTTTCCAGTTATAAAACCATATTACCAGCAAGGAGAGAAATTTGATGGTGACTTTTCATATTTGGAAGCCTTTTATTTCTTTCTCTTGCCTGATTGCTTTGGCTAGAACTTTCAGTACTCTCTGGAATAGAAGTATATATAGAGAGAATCCTCATCTTGTTCCTGTTCTTAAGGGAAGTGCTTCCAGTTTTTGCCCATTCGGTATTGTGTTAACTGTGGCTTTGTCATAGATGGTTCTTATTATTTTGAGGTACATTCTCTTTGATGCTTAGTTTGTTGAGGGTATTTATCATAAAGGAAGATTGGATTTTATTGAAAGCCTTTTCTGCATTGACTGAAATTATCATATAATTTTCATTTTTAATTCTGTTTATGTGTTGAATTATATATATTGATTTGCATGTTGAACCAACTTTGAATCCCAGGAATGAAGCCTTCTTGATTGTGGTAAATGAACTTTTTGATGTGCTGCTGAATTCAGTTTGCTATTATTTTGTTGAGAATTTTTGCATCTATATTCATCAGAGATATTGGTCTGTAGTTGTCTTTTTTTGTTGTTGTATCTTTGCTAGATTTTGGCATTAGGATGATGCTGGCTCCATAGAATGAGTTAGGGAGGTATCCCTCCTCTTCAATTTTTTTGGAATAGTTTCAGTAGAATTGTTACAGCTCCTTGTACATCTGGTAGAATTCATTGTGAATCCATCTGGTCCAGGGCTTATTCATTGGTAGGTTTTTTACTACTGATTCAGTTTTAGAACTTGTTATTTGTCTGTTCAGGATTTCAAGTTCATTCTGATTTAATCGTGGGAGGTTGTTTGTTTCCCAGAATTTATTGATTTCCTCTAGGTTTTCTAGTTTTTGTGCATGGAGGTGTTCATAATAGTCTCTGCGGATGTTTTGTTTTTCTTGGGTTTGGTTATAATGCCACTTTTGTCATTTTTGTTTATGTTTATTTGGATCTTTTCTCTTTGTTTTTCTTTGTTAATCTAGCTAGCATTCTATTGATCTTGTTTATCTTTTCAAAGGAACTAACTTTTGTTTCTATTGATCCTTTGTATGGATTTTTGGGTTACAGTTTCATTTAGCTCTGCTCTGATTTTCCTTCTTTTCTTGTGCTAGCTTTGGACTTTGTTGGTTGTTGGTTTGTTCTTGTTTTCCTAGTTTTTTGCTTAGGTGTGAGGTTAGATCACTAATTTGAAATCTTTCTAACTTCTTGATGTAAGTGTTTAGTGGTATACACTTTCCTCTTTATACTGCCTTTGCTTCATCCTAGAGATTTTGGTATATTGTGTCTCTGTTTTCATTTATTTCAAAGATTTTTTTTATTTTACCTTAATTTTGTATTTTAGTGAAAGATGCATATGTGGAAGAAGAGGCTTGCTAAGGGAGATGTAATGTCATAGGAGACCATTTATTTTTAAGATCAAAGGTCACATGTTTGATTGTAGCATTTGTTATAGATGTTTGATTGGGAAAGAAGCCAGGGTGAAGATTTAGGAGAAAAGAAGTAATAGAGTAGAATTAAAGTCTCTGAGACTTTGGGGGAAATTTTAGAACACAGCCTGGGAATGGGCCATGGTTAGAGAGAGTAACAGCACTTCCTTTGAGATTGAAGGGGCTAAAAATGGATAAGTTTGGTAGAGATTGGTTATCTATGGTCTTTTGGGGGAGTTGATGGAGGACAGAAAGTGGATAACTAGGTATTGAGGGAGTTCATACATTGTTATGAATATGTATCAGAGAATTATAGAATATGAAACTGTAGCATTGAAAAAGACTTTGAAAGTTGTTGAAGATTGGGATATTGGTACCAATTCTTCATTTCCTGTGACAGTATATTGATACCATTTGCTGTGTAGTATTACCGTGCTTTTCTATTGGGGATAGAATGTAGATCTTTGAAAATGGGCTTTGCCATGTGACTTGCATTGGACATTGAGATGCTAGAAGATATGATGTGAGCAGGAGCCTTATATGTGCTTGTGTTTGGCTTCATCACCATGACTCGGACATTCCATGAACAGCCACCACTTTTTCATTCTGGACTCCAGAATGAACATACACAAAGCAGAACTTATTTCAACCCAAAGGTGTGGATCCCAATGAATACCCTTTAAGGAGATGTACCAAACAAATATGGGCATATAGGGAGGGCAGAGGTGGAGGTCATTTTCAGCTGGCAAGCAAGCTCATGAAGATTTAGAAGCCATTGAATTGACCAGACTCAGTGTTCCTCTGTCTAGTCACTAGATCCATAAATGTTAAAAGGTAGTGGTGGTCGTGACAGCAATTCTAACTCTCTGATCTCTGGATTGTAGTTATGATGGAAGTTCTTCAAATTGGCTAAGTGGCGGCTTCTGGACTTGTTGCACATTATTCTTCCTTCCACCATTTCTGTCTGCACTAAATTCTCTGTTTTAAATCTTTTTCTGCTTTAAATGTCTACAGTGAGTTCTGTTTCCTACATTGAACTCTGACTGACTCACTCTGTAAACCTTCCTCCTTCCATTTATTTTTGGTGTATGCCAATTTCAGTGCTACCCATAGTGTGGTCTCTGGTTGGCCAACTGTTTGCAACCAGTTTGCATCAGGGTGTAAATTAATTTAGCCATTAAGCATGCTTTTCAATTCATCTGATTTATGTATTTGTTTATTTATTTTGGTAGCAAGACTTGCTCATAGAAGAAAGTAGTGTGTTAGTTTCTATTCCATCACAGGTTCCTGATCTCATTGTGAATGGGTACTTGGAGCATCACTGGCTTACTCAAAGGTCACACAGAGTCCACATATTCTGTATTTTCTTCCTCTAGGCATTAAAATGGCTTCTTCTTCTTTTGTTTTTGTAGATATTTCAGTTTTATCCCAGGGAGCACGTGTGTCCTGGCATTGGATTACCTCTCTGTAATGAAAATTATTTTTAAAAATTATGTGACTTTTTAGAAGTCATTTTTCCTTCTTATTTTAAAATAATTTTTAAGTAATTACTTCTTCCATTAACAAAGAAATGCATACCCATGATAAAAGTTCCAGCACTTTCATTAAAGTTTAAGCACAGAATAATATAATATAAAAAGAAAAAATTTATCTACCTCCCCAATTTCTTAATCAAATTATTTTTATATAAAAAGCTGTTTGTTTCAGTGGAAATAGTCCTCGCCAACCTCAGTTAAGCTTCACAACTACAGTTGTGCCTTTACTTTCCTCACCCAACATAGACAATGTGAATTTTTTTATTGCATGTCATTGAGATTTTTATCACAATGACCTTTATATGAACCAAAGCACCAAGTAGACTTGGTCTCTATGCTATTGCCTCAGGATAGGGATGTAATTTTAACATCAGTTTTCGATCATATTAGAAATATCTATCTCAACAAGGCAAATGACACTTATTTCGTTCAAATGTTTAAACAATTCCCATTATGAGTAAGATATTGGAATTGGGGACCTAGATATTCAAATTTCTGTTTGAAATGTTAGCATGGTGAGACTTGAAACAAATTATTTTAGCTACTTTTGTCCTTCTATTCTAAACAATGACAAAGTTTATTTCCATGCAAAAGACAATACAATTCCGATGATTTCCCTTAATAACTTAAAAATTGATTTAACAAATTTACATACTATTTCTTTTTGTTGTTTTTCTCAATTGAGAAGATACATTTCGATCTTCAGATGTGTGTTTTAAGTTAATAGTCTTGGTTTGGGTAATCATAGTGGAACATCAACTTTAAATGTGTGGTCATAATCATAGGGACTACCAAAGTAATCATGCACAATATTACTTTCATAGGTTTGGGAAAAATGGACTGAATTTTCTGAGCTCACCACTTGTCAGCACAGAATGCTTTAAAACAACATAAAGCAAAATGTTTTCAAGTATTTCAATAAAAAATAACCTAAAGTAATCAGGGGGAAAATATCTGCTTATGTAAAATACAATGTGGAATGCCTACCCTTTGAGAGTTCTTAAAGATTCCACCTTCATAATTTATATGATATTAAACACTGATGTGCTACGTAAATTGATTTGACTGCTATCCTTTTTCATTCGAAGATGCCCTGTTGAATTCTCTTTTGGCCCTTAGAAATGCTGCCCTGAAGAGACTTCAAGGTTTTAATGGAAATGCCATTTCCCGTAAGAAAATTGAATTTTAAATCGAACTATCCTACTTACTAAGTACAAGATATTGGGCAAGTTACTTTACTTTTAAATGCTTCACCTTTTTTCTCTGTAGAATTTTGGGTTGAAATGCCCATCACAAAGGGCTATTATAAAAGTGAGATTGAATGATGGTATAAAGCCAAGAGTATGATGCCTCTTCCATAGTAGTTGCTTAGTTAAGTGTGAACTCTCCTCTTCCTCCTCTGTCTTTGGCCTTGGAGATTAGCTGACATGCTAAAGAGAGAAGTCCTATTTTATTAATATGTATGTACTGGATAGTGAAGATAAATATCTCAGAGGTGAAGAGGCCTCAGGTTACAAAATCTGTGTTTGTGTTTTTGTTTTTTTTTTTTGTTGTTGTTGTTGTTTTTTTTTTTTGAGACGGAGTCTCGCTCTGTCGCCCAGGCTGGAGTGCGGTGGCCGGATCTCTGCTCACTGCAAGCTCCGCCTCCCGGGTTCGGGCCATTCTCCTGTCTCAGCCTCCTGAGTAGCTGGGACTACAGGCGCCCGCCACCTCGCCTGGCTAGTTTTTTGTATTTTTTAGTAGAGACGGGGTTTCACCGTGTTAGCCAGGATGGTCTCGATCTCCTGACCTAGTGATCCGCCCGTCTCGGCCTCCCAAAGTGCTGGGATTACAGGCTTGAGCCACCGCGCCCGGCCTGTGTTTGTGTTTTAACAGTGGTGATGAACATGTTCTTTCAGTCCTGTTGGTGTATGTATGTAACATCACATTTGGAGAAAACATTAGAAGTCCAGATTTGCATGAGAATCCTGACTTAACTGACACTCTTGCACTCTCCATGATAGGCCCTGATCACAGGGTCCTTTGTTACATTTCAAAGGTGGATTTTTAAAAAAATACCTCTATTGAGGCATCATTTATTTCACAAAAGTCACCCACTTTAAAAAATGATTCAATTATTTTTAGCATATTTATAAAACTATCATTGAAATCAGTGTTAGAACATTTCTACCACTCCCAAACTCTTCCTTGTACCTATTTGCAGTCAGTACCTGTTCTCACATCCAGCCCCAGGATAACACTAATCTATTTTATGTCTTTTTAGATTTACCTTTTTCAGAGGTTAATTTTTCTGGAGGCTTTATTCACTTGGATTCACATTGGTTGGAAGAATGCATGAGACCAGATTTGTTGGTAGTACTGACACAGTAATTGCTGTTGGCTTCCTGGTGATGGAAATGAGCTTCTTTGCAGCTGCTCTGGGAGCTCCCAGTCTTATTGATGAGAAATAGTACCAGAAACCACCTAGACTGTGACCTGTATCAGTCAGGGTCCAGGCAGGAAACAGAAACCACTGCAATCATTTTAACAGAAAGAATTTAATATAAACAGTTGCCAAAGGGTATCGAATAATTGAAAGATAAACAGAGAGAATTAAAGTATTATAGAAGGGTACAACAGCAGGAATTAACTACCAGCTCCTGGGTTGAGAAACAAAGGCAAATAATGGAATTATCACAATTTAGAAGTTTGGAGGAGGGTATCTCTGGGGGTGGGACCCATGAACTTGAGGGGATGGAAACAGACAATTGGCGCTGATGCCGCTTAGTGAATGCAAGCTAGATTTAACTGAATTCAAATTCTGCTATTGGAACAACAACTGCTTCTGATTGAACTGAAGCAGTTAACTGCAAGCTAGATTTAACTGAATTCAAATTCTGCTACTGGAACAACAACTGCTTCTGAAGTCATTGTTAAGATGATGCTTATAGTAACGGAAAACCGAAAGGAAACAGACCTCAGTGAACATCTTTCTTTTCCTCTGGCAGAATTTAACGGGGAGCAGAGGGCAAAGCAGAAAGGTGGTTCACAGAGCCTGAGATTGATCATAATATTGAAAGACACAGTCCTACAGGCTATATTCCCAAATGTTGAAATCCCAAAGATCAAAATCTCTAAAGTTTAAAATTCCTGGTGTCTAAAATTCTGATAATCACAGTCACAAGACAGTTGCATCATGTTAGGCGGAGCTATTACCTTGTTACCGTCCTTACACAGAAGAAAATAGATTTCAATTGAATCCCCAAGCCATAATGACAGATTTGGAACTAGGAATGACCAAGGCTGCTAAAAGAGAATGTGAAAGTATTACCAGTAAGGTGTGTTTTTTCCATTGAGCCCAAAGCATTTGGCAGAAAATTCAGACGAGTTGATTGACCATGATGTACAGCAATGACAAAAACTTCAGTTTAAAAAAATGCATCATTTGCCCGCATTGACATTCCTTTCAGCACATGACATTTCAGGAACTTTTAATAAATTAAAGCCACATTTTTTGAGGAAGCCAGCAAAGCTACTGGCTGGTTCAAAAATAATTATATGCATGGTAGGATAAGAAGACACTTATACAGTGGTGTTACTATTTGATCACTAGTATTATTTCTGCCAAATTGGTCTATGTATAAATGCATGTAGAATGGATTTCTACATACCCAAAACAACATAGAAGCATGACACTGAAGGTAGGAAGATTTAATAGGGAATGCCTGTTTTGGTGTATATGGAATCATAGAAGAATTTTGAAAAGAGCAGCACCATGTAGAAAATGAATATTCTCTGAGGAAGGCCAAGTCCTAAAAGAAAAAAAGCAGTTGTTCATTGTGATACAAGACTTCAATGTATATTTAATGATCATGAAATCCAGCCATCCCTTAGTGAACTATCTCCCTGCAATTGCCCATAATTTTTCCCTGTAATACACTATTTCATATGTCAGATTTCCTTTTTAGTTTTTCCTTTTCTTTTTCTCACTATTTTAAATTTTCAAAATATATCTTACAATTTGGTATGCTACATATTTTATCTTGCATTATTTTCAATACTGGAAATATAAATTATGTAAGGACTTTTAGAGAGTTCTAATTTGTTTTATGCATTTTTTTTTTTTTTTTGCAAATTTGACTTCATGAAAGTGCTTTATCACAATGTGACTTTGTTTGCAAGCTTTGTGTATGTATGTAAAAATGTTGGAACTTTCTCAATAAATAAAGATATGTCCATACATCTGCATTTGTGTAAGATACAATTTCTCAAAATCTTGGCTCTTCAGACAACTGCATATGTGGTGGTGATTCATCACAACTTTTACTCCATCTGATCAGAAGACTTGGGTTTTTAGTCATGGTATTTCAGATGACTGTAACTCTAAAGCTGGGTATACACACTACCAACTATAGTGACACGTGTTTATACATTTCAATTTTTGACTTATTTCTTTGTGAGTACAGTTCACCTGCTCATAACAGTCATACCCATGTGACTGTCATTGGTATACCTGAGTGCTTATGCTTGCAAAAATATGTATGTTATTTTGACTACTTTATTGTGTAAAGTTATCTATGAAGTGTTTTGTCATGTTTTTATATGTTTCTCAAATCCCCTTTAAAATGCAAATATCTTTTAAATAATTTTAAAATTATTTTTCCCAGAATTATATTTTTGGACTTGTGATCTTTCAGATTTTTGACATTTGAGATTATGGTGTTTGGGAATTGTGTCCTTCAGGATTATCAGCAGCTCCTAAAATCCACCATTCAGCCCATTACAATGTTCTATAGAGCTGATTCTTTAACCTATGGACCTCCAGTTGCAGTTTCCCACTAGTACCTTGATACAAATCATATCTCACAGAATTAATATAAAATAAAAACTGATTTATATTTTTCAAATATTTTAACTAAACATGCATAATTAGATATGTCATGGGCCAAAGTTGGCTGAGTTAATAATTCTTGAACAAGGTAAATGAGTTTGCATTTGAGTCAATGTTGAGATTGTACACCTATTATTCTGAATAAATGGTTATAAAAATGATGGAGAGTAGCAATTATAAAAATTATCTTTTCTCCTGGAAAATGGAGTTTGTATCTGTAACAAATCCATTTAAAAATAATTTGTTCAGATTTCCTTCCCTCTCTATTTATGCATTCTTCTGTCTCCATTCACCATTTATATCATATTCCAACACAATTATAAAAATTATCAATGTATTACAGTTATTGTGCTAAGCATTAACGAATGAGATATTTTAGTCCTTATTTTACAATTCAGGAAATCAAGAGTTAGGAACTATAAATAATTTTCACTGAGTGACATACTTTAAAACGCAAAGTTGATTCTAAAATTTAGGTTTGTCTGATTTCAAAGCCTGTATATTCCATGCTAATAAATTTTACTTTAAAATTAAAATTTAATTTTATTATTGTCTTTTAGAGACCAGGTCTTGCTCTGTTGCCAAGGCTGGAGTGCAGTGGTGCAATTATAGCTCACCAGCAATCTTGAACTCCTGGATTCAAGTGATCTGCCCACCTCATCCTCCCTAGTAGCTGGTACTACAGGTGAATGCCACCACACCAGAGTAATTCAAATTGTTTTTGTTTTTGTAGAAACAGGATCTCACTGGTCTTAAACTCCTGGTCTCAAGCAATCCTCCTGCCACTGCCTACCAATGCACTGGAATCACAGATGTGAGCCATAGTGCCCAGCCCATACTATTTTTATGTTTATATTCTACATCTTGTTTATGAAGTTCCAGACATTGGTATACTTCAGTAATTCAATGTCTCAGTTTTCCACAGATGCAGGCATTGAGAATCAAAATATACAGTTTTCACCTATTTAAAATTCATGCTTTGCTTGATAGATTTTTTGTTTAATCTTTCATCCAAAAATGCCAACTTGGAATCATCTTTTTTTCATCTGAGTTCAAAATTTCCTTGATATTCAAGGTTTCCACAAGCTCCTCATTGAGCTATCCTTAACAATCCAAAGGAACAATACACATTTGCTACCTCCTCATTAATAATTACCTATTCAAAGGCATTGTATTGATGAGTTTGGGTGATACATCCCTGTGTATGGTGTGAGAGACGTGGTTCCTCTTTAACATAGTATCTTTTCTGAGGGAAGATAAAATGGATTATCTATCTCTAGGCTGTTTGGAAAGTTCATTATTTTTCTAAACTCTGAGTAAATTAAAACTCAGATTTTCCACAATTACTTGTCCTCACATGTTTTCTATAAACAAACTTCATTTATAATGCATCTTCCTGGATGGATGGACAATATAAACACCAACACTGTTTCACCAATGTTTTCAATCATCCTAATGCCTAACAGAGTGATCAATAAATATTTGTTGAGTAGGCATGTACATGAATAAATTATTTTCCCCTCTGTCAATTTGAAAAAAAAAATCATTTAATCTAGTAATACCTTACCTATCTGTTGTCTTGCTGGGAATATTGAAACTCAAAAATCTAAAACTAAAGTTACTGCATGTGTTTGTTTAGTAGGTGTGGCAAGTGATCTAGGTTTGCTTTATTTTTATCACTTTGTCCATTTTGCAACTTTGTCATTTGTTCGAAAAGCCAATGCCAAACATTTGAACTTAAAATAAAGTTGAAATGTACAACTCAACAATAGAAAGGCAAAGGACCAAATGAGAAAGATGGACAGTAGATTTGAATAAACATTTCTCCAAAGAAGGTATACTAATAAGTACATGAAAAGTCGATCAGCATCATTAGTCATTAGAGAAATGCAAATCAAACTACAATGAATTCCCCTTCATACCTACAATGATGGCTGTAATACAGAAAATGGAAAACAAATGTTGGTGAGGATATTGAGAATTTGAAACCCTTGTATGTTGCTGGTGTGAATGTGAAATGATGCAGCAACTGCACAAAATTGGCCATTCCTCAAAAATTAAAAATAGAATTGTCATATGATCTAGCAATTCCACTTCTAGATATGTACAAGAGAACTGAAAACAGGTGTCCAAACAGAAACATCTATATGAGTGTTCATAATAGCATTATTAATATTATTCAAAAGCAACCCAAATGTCCAGCAACTGATAGATAAAAAACAATGGTATGCCCATACAACGGAATATAAATCAGTCATAAAAGGTACTTCTATACAGATGGATCTTGGAAACATGCTAAGTGAAATAAGCTAGACACATAAAGCCACATCTTGATCAAGCTCATTTACATGAAATACCCAGAATAGGCAAATCAATAGAGGCAAAAAGGAGATTAGTTGTTTTTAGGGCCTGAGAGGGAGAGAGGAAACAGGGAATGGTTGCTTAATGGGCACAGAGTTTTTTTGTGTGGTTACAAAAACGTTTTGGAATTAGATAGTGATGATGTTTGCATCACATAGTAAATGCACTAAATGTCACTGAATTGTACATTTTAAAAATAAATTTTATGTATATTTCAGGTATACAACACGATGGTAAGGGCTACATGTAGATAGTAAAATGCTTACTATAGTGAAGCAAATTAAAGTATCTACCATGTCACATAGTTACCCGTTTTGTTTCTTGTGTTGCAGGAACAATTAAAATTTACTCATTTAGCAAACTTCCAGAATACAGTATGTTTTATTAACTATAGTCCTCATGTTGTACGTTAGGTCTCTAGACTTGTTCATCTTACATATTTGTGACTTTGTGTGCTCTGACCTGCATCTTCACATCTCCTCCTCCTACCCCCTTAGCTAGAGTTTTATTCTCTATCTCTGTGTATGTGACTTTTAAAAACATTTTCTAAATTCACTAAACACTTTAGTGAATTTCACATAAGTGTGTGAGTTTTTATATGAGTGTGAATTTTACCTTAATTTAGAAAGATGAGTGAACAGAAACTCATTCAGAAAAAAAAGGATATTTAAGACAAAGCAAAGGGGGTAACATAAGGAATGGACCCATTAATAATATTAATAATAGAACAGGAAGTAAAACACATTTCTTCAGCTGCTCTGCTTTTCCAAGATCTTCAAATAAGACTTGTATTAAAACTCAAAGCCCATAAGGAAAAAAGAAGGAGAAGGACTTACTGTATATTGGAAAACATGAAATATGAAACACTATTAAAGATAATCTGCTTTTTCTAGTAATAATTAAGCCCCTATATCCTGGTCATTATGGTTGATGTCACCAGTGAACTTTTCTTTTTGGTTAAGTATTTTTCCCTCTTAATAATTTTATAGTCTTATTCACACATATTCACAAGAATTAAAATGACACTGATTTAAATGTGCAGCTTGAAGATATAGAACATATTCCAATCTAATTTACCTGTCCAGGGGAGACCAAGGTGTAGTCAGAGAAGGACATGATGAAAGTGGTATTAAACATTTAAATTTTGTGAATTTCCTTTCAAATCCTATTGCTTCATATTTCTGTTTACTCCTGAGTGAATGTGGGAATGCCAAATGCTAAATCAAAACTCCTGTTCCCCATCTGATGTGTCTAGTGTGACTATGGTGAATAGTCTAGGAAGAGGATTTCTGTCTTCCTGAATGCTTTCTCTAGAATTGGATGGCCCTTGGTATAAAGTGGCAAGAGCTAAGTGACTGTCTGAAATTGGATGATGTCGGAAAGCAAGGCTGGGGGCATAATGGTCATGGGCCTGGCTAATCATTAGTGCCTGGAAAGGTCAGACTGGGGCTGACATGCAGCTGGTATGCTCCAGGAGAGCTGTATAAATTGTTAAAATACTGCTTGGTGGTAAATATCTGATGACTGGAGCTTTTTCAGTGTTCTACTACCCTGCTTATAATCTGGAAACCAAAGGTCAATGCATGGCTTAGCAGGGAGCCTCTAGGTCCTGACCTAGTGCCCTGGCCAGTGCTATTTCTGATGGGCTGCTGCCTGTGCAATACCATATATTAAATATTGTCTCTGAATGGGACCCACTAGAATTGAATTTTAAGACCCTTGTGTTCCATCCTAACCTTCTCAGTTTATATGTTACCAAATTAGGAAATACACTGCTCCTCGCGTCCCACTCCACGCACCCTGGTGTTCAGGGTATCAAGTTTTGATCTTTAATCTGAGTAGAGAGTTTTGTTAATCTCTTAGGGCTTTATAATCTTCATAGCAGGGGAAAAAAGAAATGTGATTGTTTCATGCCAAGCTGCCTAGGAATTCCGTTTTCCCCTTAGAACTAGGCTGAGGAAGAGGAGGGGTTTGAGAACCTTTAAAATCTTTAACCTCCTATCCCAATCACCAGGCAAAGATTCAAAGAGTGTCTCTGATCAGCTTTTTTTTAAAAAGTCCTTTCATTCTCTTTGGTTCATGACTTCACATTTCAAATAGTCCTCAGGTATTAATGAAAATTTTAAACTTAAAGTATGCTATCAATGGTGTTTCTTTGTAGTGGTTTTATTTTCTAGGAAACAGTTAATTTAATGCCACTAGCTAAAATCCTGCATGGAAAAATGAATGAACAAACAAATAATAGTTGGAACCTGTTATGATTTTTTTCCTAGTTCAATTTTTCAATTGGGTTGGTTCTTTACTCAAAAGTAAATATGGTATTCAAGGACTCCCATGTATTGTGGGCTGGAAGTATTAGGTTGGTGCAAAAGTAATTGTGGCTTTTGCGATTACTTTCAATGGCAAAGACTGCAGTAACTTTTGCACCGACCTAATACTTCCCCCACAACTCGCCTCCTTGAATTAGTGAAGAAACATGTTGCACTGTGGGCAGGAGTTAAGGGAAGGCTGAGTCATTTGGAGGGGGCAGGTGTTGGTGGTGGATGGTTGAAGGCTGATGGAATGGTTTATTTGCAGCCTCCATCCAATTGACAGATCTCCAGGTTGCTGGGAAACAAAATCATGGAGATCGCCAACTCCCTGAAATAAGCAGTCTTCGCTCAAAATTCTTTTTTCAAATGGAGCAAAGTGCTCCTTTGCTCCATCTAGTTCTTTCTATTTTTTTCTTAGCTGAGAGGTATGCTAGTTCTTAAGAATTTCAAGATAATTTGTTGTCCGTTCTAAAAATATTGGACAAAAGGGAAATGGTGTTTCTATCTTCTCTTCCTACGTTCTAGAGAAGATTTTAATTAATATTCAAATTATGGCAGAAACTGCTCGATCGATTCCCCTTTTAGTCAAGAATTTATTATCAGGGAATTAGTTTAACAAGGCTGTTTGGTAAGAGGCTGTGGTTGCATTCAAAAATTAGAATGGAAACAATGACTCGTAAAAATTCAACATTTCTTTTTATTATTTATTTTTGAGAGGGAGTTTCGCTGTGTCACCCAGGCTGGAGTGCAGTGGCACAATCTTGGCTCACTGCAAGGGTTCAAGCGATTCTCCTCCCTCCAAGTAGCTGGGATTACAGACATGCACCTCCACGCCTGTATGATTTTTGTATTTTTAGTACAGAGGGGGTTTCACCGTATTGGTCAGGCTGGTGTCGCACTCCGGACCTCAGGTGATCCACCCACCTTGGGCTCCCAAACTGCTGGGATTACATGTGTGAGCCACTGCACCCGACCAAAAGTCAACACTTTAAACTACCACTTTCTGTATTCACTGTGTCTATGATTGGACATATCTTTCTGGGTGGCCACAAAATTATAAAATGGATACAGAATAGTCTCTTCAAAAAATTAAGGAAGTTCTTTCTAAAGCAGAGCCTTTAGGCACCCGCCTGCAGCTCAGAGCCCGCCGGGACTCCGGAAGCCGCTCCCAGGCAGCGCGCGCCAGCAGGGGGCGGCTACAGCTCGGGCTCAGGCGCCGCTGGCTCGCGGGTTCTCTGGGCCCGCCCAGGATGCCCCAGGATCGCAGGCGCGCAGCCCGCCTGGCAGCGCTGGCCGCCCTGCTCCTCTGGAGAGAGAGGGAGGGTAGCTGGCCGGGGCCCTCCGCAGCCACCGGGGATGGGGCTGAGTCAGTTTTTGCTTGTAGTGCGGCCGCCGCCAGGCAGACCGCCTGGCTTGGCCGCAGTCACGGCGGCATCTGGCCCAGGTTCTGCGAGGTTGGGGTCGCTGGCGAGCTTGGAGGTTGCCTGGCGGCTGCTGCCTGCACACACACAAACAATAAAAGCGGCTGCAGCTTGGGCAACCAGGAGGGCTGGCGGGGCATGGCCTAGGAGGCCGTGGGATTGCGAGCGCGCGCGCGGCCTGAGAGTCCGTCCCCTTCGCCGGGCCTCCCCTTCGGCTTCTCTGCCGGAGCTCGGGACGGCTGGCCAGGCTGTCCAAGGGAGCCCAGCCCCCACTCCGCGGCCAACAGAGATGGGGCTGAGCGGCAAGTTGTCAGTTCTCGCCCCTTTGCAGCCGCCGCCAGGCAGACTACCTGGCTTGCCCACAGCCACGGTGACATTTGGCCCGGGTTCTGCTATCCAGGGAGCGCGAGCGAGCTTAGGAGTTCCCAGACAGCTGCTGCCCGCAGGCGGAGGGCGGCAGCAGCTTGGGCGTCCAGGCGGGGGAGCATGGCCTGAGAGGCCTCTGGATCACCAGTGCACCGAGCCTGAGAGCCCGCCAGGCCCTGCCCCCTCCTCTGCCAGAGCTCGGGACCGCTGGCCAGGGGCCCTCTGCAGCCACCGGGGATAGGATTGAGCGGCAGGTTCCCGCTCCTGCGCAGCCACTATGGGGCAGACCATCTGGCTTGGCTGCAGCCACGGGGACATCTGCCCCCGGTTCTGAGGTGTTAAGAGTGCAGGCGGGCTTAGAGGTTTCCCATAGGCTGCTACCTGCACAAGAGGGTGGCTGCAGCTGGGGAGACCAGGCGGGCTGGAGGGGCATGGCCTGGGAGGCCTGGGGATGGCCAGCGCGCCCAGCCTGAGGGCCCCCAAGTCGTGCATCCTGCTCGACTCCTCCACCTCAGGGAGACAGGAGCCGCTGGCATGGGCAGTCCGCAGTCACCTGGGATGGGTTTGAGCAGCAGGTTCTCAGTTCTTGTTCCTGTGCAGCCTCCAGGATGTCTGGCCCAGGCTCTGCGATGCCCGCGGCGCAAGCGGGCTTGGGAGAGGACAGGCGGCTGCTGCCTGCACACACAGGGCAGAGGACAACTGCACCTTGGCCTGGGCAGCCTCTGGAATGCGTGCCCGCCAGGCCTGAGGGCCCCCCCTGGCGGTGCCACCCACCCCGCTCCTCCTCTGAGGGAGCCTGGAGCAGCTGGAATGGCCGCTCTGCGGTCTCTAGGGATGGGGTAAGTATTCTTATCTCATGCATGCACACAAAAAAGGTAACTATTAAGAAAATGTGGCACATATACACCATGGAATACTATGCAGCCATCAAAAAGGATGAGTTTGCGTCCTTTGTAGGGACATGGATGCAGCTGGAAACCATCATTCTTAGCAAACTATCACAAGAACAGAAAACCAAACACCGCATGTTCTCACTCATAGGTGGGAACTGAACAATGAGATCACTTGGACTCAGGAAGGGGAACATCACACACAGGGGCCTATCATGGGGAGGGGGGAGGGGGGAGGGATTGCATTGGGAGTTATACCTGATGTAAATGATGAGTTGATGGGTGCAGCACACCAACATGGCACAAGTATACATATGTAACAAACCTGCACGTTATGCACATGTACCCTACAACTTAAAGTATAATAATAATAAATAAATTAAAAAAAAAAGTAACTATTATATGAGGTAATTAGTATATTAATTGACTTCATTTTGGTAATCATTTCAGAATGTGCATACATATAGACACATCAGATTGTAAACTTGAATATGTACAATATTTATTTCTCAAATATACCTCAGTAAAGCTAAAAAAAATTAACAGGATTGAAAGGATAAACACACAGTTCTATAATAGTAGTTGGACACTTCAATACCTCATTTTAATTAATGGGCAGAAAAACGAGACAGAAACTTCATGAGAAATAGAAGACTTGAACAACAGTATAAACCATTTAGAGCATGTACAGAACAGTCCACCCAACAACAGCAAAATATACATTCTTTTTGAGTGGATGTGGCACTTTCTCTGGGATAGGCCATATCTTTGTCCACAAAAATATGTCCTAATCATTTTTAAAAGTTCTAAATCTTACAAAATATAATTTACAACCACAATGGAGGAAACAACAGATAAGTGAAAACTGAAAAATTCACAAATAAGCAGAAATTAAACAATATACTCTTAAACTACCAGTGAAAGAATAAATCACAAGTGAAATTAGAAAATATCTTGAGACAAAATAAAAACAAAACATACCAAAACTTATGAATGCAGTGAAAGTAGAGTTTGAAGGAAAATGTATAGATATAAACAACTACATAAAAAAAATCGCAAATCAGTAACTTCACTCTATACCTAAAGGCAGTTTAAAAGCCAGAGAAAACAAAATATGAAGCTAGCGGAAGTAGAGAAATAATAAAGATTAGAGTATAAATCAGTGAAGTAGAAGGTTGAAAAGCAGTAGAAGAAATAAACATAGCTAAAAGTTGGTTCTTTGAAAAGAATAATAATTTCACCTCAGTAGCCTAAGATTCTTCTTTAGGAACTTAGAGAAAGAAGAACAGCTTAAATCTAAGAAACTAAAGAAAGGAACTAATAACAATTAGGGCAGAAATAAATGAAATTGAAAACCAAAGAGAGAGAAAGGGAAAGAGAAGAGAGAGTACAGATTACTAACAGCAGGACTGAAAGACAAGCTATCAATACACATTATAGCATAAATAAGTAATGCTACAAATAATTTTACACACACAAATATAATAGATGAGATGAAAAAGAGAAATTCCTCTAGAGACACAACACATACTGCCAAACCTCACTGAAGAAGAAACAGTAACAAATAGTCCTGTATTAATTAAGAAATTGCATTTGTAAATAAAATCTACCAAAAAATCTATTCACATGTTCTTTCACTGATTTCTATCAAATATTTGAAGAGTACATGATTTTGACAGTACACAAACTTTTAGAGAAAATAGATGAGATGGGAGCACTCCCAACTCATTTTATAAGGCCAGCATTACAATAACACCAAAACCAAAAAATGATATTGAGAGAAAAGAAAACTATAGACAAGTATCAATCATGGACATATATGAAAAATGACAACAAAATATTGTGATATCAAATTGAACATCTACCCATGTAGGATGATTCATTATGTCCAGTAAAAACAAAGCTGATTCACTATTAAAATCCAATCCAAGTAATCTGCTATACAAAGACTATTTTTAAAACATTTCTTCTCAAGAGATGCAGAAAGAGCATTCGATGAAATCCAACATCTATTTCTGACCAAAACTTTCATAAAATTAGGAATAAAAGAACTTAGGATATATGTTTAAATCTGTACACTGTATGATGATTATGAAATGATTTTTCCTTAAGAGTGGGAACAAGTCCTATTCAATATTGTATTACAAGATTTGCAAAGTGCAACAAGACAAGAATAAGAAATTAATAACATACATATTGAAAAGGAAGAAGTAAAACTGCCTCTATTTGCTCATAAAACAAATGTTTATATACACAATCCTACAGTATTTACAAAAAGCTTCTATAAAAATACGTGAAATGAATAGTGTTTTATTATCAAAGGTCAATATAGAATGTCAATAATTTTCCTATGTGTTAGGCATTAACAGTTGAAAAAACTAAATTACTGTTTAAAATAGAAGCAAAAATTAAGTACTTAGGTATTAATGTAACAATGTAAGTGCAGGATCTATATGCTGAAAATTATAAAATATAAATGCAATAAATAAGAGAAAATTTAAGTAAAAGAGGGGAATTAAATATTTATGAATTCATAGTCTCAATATAGTTAAGCTGCCAGTCTTTTCCATTTCTATTTGTAGAGTTCCTGCATTAACAGTGAACATTTCTGCATGCTTTTTATTGGTAGTTGGAAAGCAAAAGAACTAGAATAGTCAAAGCACTTCTGAAAAAAAAACAAAGTTACAGGATATACACTACTGATTACAAGGTTTACTATTATGCTACAGTTCTCAAAATATTGTGGTTTTGTTTAAATATTGTTAAAACACTAGACACATAGACAAATGGAATGAATAGAGACCCCAGAAATAGACCCACACAAATATATTCCATTGCATTTTGAAAAAGGCACAGAGGAAAAGGGGAAAGTATAATCTATTCTCTAAATGGGCATGTAATAATGGGATTTCCCCATGTTAAAAAAAAAAAGGGGGAACCTTAATGCATATTTTACAACTTTTACAAATGTGGACTGAAGTGGACTATATAAAAGTGTAAAGTATACAGCAATAAAATACTATCATAAAACAGGGGATATTAGATATGACTTTGGGGTCATTGATGAGTTTCTAGATAAAATACCCTACACATGATCCATAAAAGAGAAAATGAAAAAATACACTTTATCATATTTGAAAATGCTCATTCTGTGAAAGAACCATTACAAGAGCAAAAAGCTAAAACAATCAGGGAAAAATATTTTTAAGTCACTGTGTTAGTCTGTTCAGCTGCTGCTATGAAGAACTGCCTGAGACTGGGTAATTTACAAAGGAAAGAGGTTTAATTGACTCACAGTTCCAGATGGCTGGGGGAGGCCTCAGGAAACTTACAATCAGGGCAGAAGGCAAGCAAACATATTGTTCTTCACATGGTGGCAGGAGAGAGAAGTGCCAAGCAAAGGAAGAAAAGCCCTATATAAAACCATCAGATTTTATGAGAACCCACTCACTATCATGAGAACAGCAGCAGCGGGGTAACTTGCCTCCATGATTCTATTACCTTCTGCTGGGTCCCTCCCACAACACATAGGGATTATGAGAACTACAATTCAAAATGAGATTTGGGCAGGGACACCGCCAAACCATATCAGTCACATATCTTGTACAAGCTTTCATCCAGAATAAATAAAGAACCCTTAAAACTCAACAATACAAAACAAACAGTCCAATTTAAAATGAGCAAAAATTTTGAGCACATACATCTCAAAAGAAGACAGACATGTGGCAAATAAACATATGAAAACATGTTTATTGTTATTAATTAATAGGGGAATGCAAATCGTAACTACAATGGGATACTACTACCTGCCATTAGAATGGAAATAAAAAATTGAAATATCAAATGCTCCTGAAGATGTGTAGCAACAAAGATTCTCTTTCATTACTGTTGGGAATGTAAAATGACATGGTCACTTTAGGAGATAATTTAGCAACTTTATATTAAGTAAAACATATGTCCAGTGTGAGGTTCAACCATTCCATTCCTATATATTTATCAATGTATAATGAAAACAAATTCACATAAAAGCCTGTAGGCTGGGCAAATGTTTTAGCAGCTTTACTCATAATCTCTAAAACCTGGAAACAACCAGGACGTCTTTATTTTTTATTATTTTTTTCTTTTTTGAAATGGAGTCTCACACTGTCACCGGGGCTGGAGTGTAGGAGTGCAATGTCGCGATCTCGGCTCACTACAACCTCTGCCTCCCAGGTTCAAGGAATTATTCTGCCTCAGCTTCCCAAGTAGCTGGGAATACAGGTACCCACCACCACACCCAGCTAATTGTTTTGTATTTTTAATAGAGACGGGGTTTCACTATGTTGGCCAGGCTGGTCTCAAACTCCTGACTTCATGATCTGCCCGTCTCAGTTTCCAAAGTGCCGGGATCACAGATGTCAGCCACTGCACCCAGCCTAACCAAGACATCTTTCTACAGGTGAATAGAGAGACTATTGCGTCAATACCATGAACAATAAAAAGGAACAGACTATTGCCTTACACACTAGTAGAGATGAACTTACATGTATTATGTATGTGAAAGAAGTCAGCCCCAAATGTCTACATATTGTATGATTTCATTTGTATAGCATTCTGGAGAAAGCAAAATTATAGGTCAAAAAAACAGATCAGAGGTTTCCCACAATTGGAAGAAAGGGAAGGGTTGATCACAAAGGCATCACACAGAGAATTTTAGGGTGATTCAGCTGTTCTCTGTAGTGCTGGATGGTGGACACATGTCTCTGTGGGCTTCTCAAAACCTACTAAATCCTACACTACAAGATCTCATCCTTATTTTCTGCAAATTAAAAAAAAAAAAAAAAATCCACTAGGAAGTCTGAGGTTTCCAGGAAGAAAAAGAAACTGATCAAAGACACTTTGGAAAATTGTATTTTGATTGGCTACTCTAAGGTTAAGACCAAACAAGCTGCATAGAAACACTCCCCTTTGGCTAGTAATTTTGTTTATTACAGGGACAAATGATAATTCTGACACCAGGCTAGAATAAATGAGTAAGTAAGTTGTAGATAACGTGAGATGGAATTTTTACTGTTATGAAATGACTTTTTCTTGTAGTGTTGAAAATGTGTTTTTTTTCCCCAGTCATGTGTTAGTTCTCCCCAGGATTCTCATCAACCTATTCAAGTATTTTTTTAAATACTCGTTCTTATGATTTTAAGACAAAAACACACCTGTTTTCAGCCCAGTTGGAGAAGCCTCATTACTATCACATCCTTTGTGTTCTAAATGAAAGTCTGCACATACAGCAACAAATGAGCATGCAAAGTGTTGGAAAAGTATAATAAGGAAGTCAGTCTCCCTGGGGAGTTACACAGTGGTGTGTGTCTCCTATATTTCTCATCTGCCCTGGAGAGAGTGCTGCAGAAGCCGCCAACCAGAAACCACACCCAACAAAACCAAACCTAACAAAACACCAGCTTTCTCAGCCAAAGAACCTGGAAAATAATGGCACAGCAGGGAATACCCACCTGACTGTAGCCAAACATCAGTGGAAAAACCCCCAAACATCATAGTTCAGTGGAGTCCAGTGTGGAGCTGATGATCCACTTCACTTCCATGGAGTGGAAGAAAGCAGCAGTGCTCTGATTCCCTTGCCTGATGGTGTCAGTGGGGACAGGAATGGAGATAAATCTTCTCTCTCCCACATTGCAAAAGAAGGTGGCATTCTGGTATTTCTATCAAGGTCATGTCAACAGACCAAGAAAGAAGCTGTTCTTCCATTTTCTGTCTGGCAAAAGCAGACAGTTCTACAAATCCCTTGCCAAAGTAGTGTCTGGAGGTGCCAGAGGTAAGCTTAGCCTCAAATTCATGCAGCAACATTGAGACTGAGGCAGGGTGAGGTACGCTAGTGTCACCTTCCTAACCCTTGTCACTGAAGTCAAGAAGGAAGCTGAGCCTCTGCTGCACCCAGTGCCACCACACTGACAAGGTGGCATCATCTCCAATTTCCCCCAACCCCACTTCTGGTGTCGGTAGGACCCTGGGGTGAACAAAACCTCCACACTGACACAGCTGCAATGAGACTGAGTGAGGTGGCACCAGCAGGCAATTAGGAGTTCTTTTGAAGCAAATGTAAATCTTGAAAATCTCCACCAAAAAATGAAAGTTATAAGAATTAACCAAATGGAAATTAAAGAATTAAAAAAAGATAACTGAAATAAAACTTTACTGGATAAGTTTAATAGTAAAGAAGAGAAAAGAGAAGATAGAATCAGTAAACTTGAGGACAAATCAGTAGGATTTACTGATTCTATTCTGAACAAGAGAGCAAAAACAGATACAAAATGAAACAACAGAGAACACCCTTGGGGACCTGTCAGGCAGCATCATAATATTGAGTCTATGTATCATCAGAGACCTAGAAAGAGAGTGGAAAGAAATAGTGGCGCTGGAAAAAGAGTCAATAAATTGATATCTGAAAACATCTTAATTTTGACAAAGACACAAACATAGAGAACGAAGTAGCTGAGTAAATACTAAATAAGATAAACCTAAAAGAACTCATATTAAAACATGTCATATAAAAATTTCTGAAAACAGAAGACAAATAAAAATTCTTGAAAGCCTACCCCCAAAAAACTATAAGGACTTATAAAAATAAAATTCAAATGACAACAGAGTTCTCATCTGAAACAGTGTAGGACACAAGGATGTGTCCCAACATGTATGTCTTGAAGGAAAAAAAAACTGTCAAGTGCAAATTCTATGTCCAGCAAAAATAACATTAAAAAAGAAAGGAGAAATAAAGGCATCCTTATGTGAAGGAAAACTGACACAATTTGTGTTTTACCAAAACTCCTCTTAAAAAGCTGAAAAGTAAGTCCTCTAAACAGAAACCAAATGATATCTGAAAACTGCTTGGAACTTCAGAAAGAAAAGAATAAGAGAATGGGAAAATGTAAATAGATGTCATAGGTTATTCATCATCTCAGAAGTTTTTAAAATCATATTTGGTGTTTACACTAAAATTATCACACTGCCTGTTGCAGCATCCAGTGTATTGGATGTGTTACTCAGTGCGATTCTATTTTTAAAAGCAAGGAGGCTAAAAGGACTTGTGGTCCTTTTATACAGTGGTATAACATCAATGCCAGTTGACTTTGGCATCAGTTACACATGTATAACAATAATAAGGTAAAGATAGTAAGAAAATTATATAGAGATGTACTAAAAAACAGTATAAATAAATCATTATATAATCCTAAAACTACTTCAATAACTCACAGTAAGGTTAGGAAGGAGAACAGAGGAAACAAGAAGAGAATGAACAAGCAGAAAATAAATTATAAAGTAGAACACCTAGGCCTTGACATATGTATTAGAGTTATCTTAAATATAAATTGTGTACATGTGTCAATTAAAACATAGGGAATATCAACCTGGACAAAGAAACATGATTCAAAAATACATATGCTACTGATCTCAATTGATGCAGAAAGAGCATTTGCCAAAATATAGCACAGTTTTATGATAAAAACTTTCAGAAGCCTAGACATACAAAGAAATTTCCTGAACTTTATCAAGACTATTTATCAAAAACAAACAGCTATGTCATGCTTAATGATGTCGGGAGGCTGAGGCAGGAGAATGGCGTGAACCTGGGAGGCAGAGCTTGCAGTGAGCCGAGATCCGGCCACTGCACTCCAGCCTGGGCGACAGAGGAAGACTCAGTCTCAAAAAAAAAAAAAAAAAAAAGAATGAATGGTTTTCCCCTCAGGGTGGAAACAAGGCAGAGACTTCTGCTCTCAACAACGCTATCTGACTGAGCGCTAAAAGTTCTAAGCAGCACAATTGGGCAAAAAACAAGCAAAGCACACTGATAGAAAAAAAAAAGAAAGAAGGAAAGTGGCATCTATTGCACATTACACTATTGTATTTGTAAAGTCTCAGCGAAACTAAAAATATTCTTGTAGAAATAATAATACTTAGCAAGTTCACAGGATAAATGATCCATCCTCCAAAATTCATCATATTTCTATGAACTAACAATGAATGTGTGGAAACTGATAGTACCTTTACAATTGCTCTAAAGAAAATACTTAGGCAAAAATCTGACAAGACATGCAGAATCAAGATGGCAAAAATGACAAAATGTGCATGAAAGAATTGAGAGAAGAATTAAATAAATTCAAACGTACATTATTAATGGTTTGGAAGACTCAAGATAGCAAAGATGTCAACTCTCCTCAAATTGATGGGTAGACTTAACGACAGTCATATAAAAACTCCAGCTACATATTTTTTTATGCATATAGATAAACCTATTTTAAGTTTATAGGAAAAGGCACATGATATTGGTGGAGAGATGGAGACATAAGTCAGCAGAACAGAAAAAAGAACTCAGAAATTGACACAAGTAAATATATCCAACTCATTGTTGACAATGGTAAAAAAGCAATTGAAGGAGAAAGAATAGTCTTCTTAAAAACTGTTACTGGAGAAAACAAACATTTATTGGCTCAAAATCTCAGTGTAAACTTCGTACTTTATACACTAACTAACTTGAAATGGTTTGCAAACTTAAATATAAAAGGTTGTACTGTAAACCTTTTAGGAAAAGAGTTCTAAAAAAATTATTGGGATCTAGGGCTAAATAAAAGTATTTTGTTCTTATTTATATGTAGCTTTAAATGTTTTCTTTTTCAGTAAAAGATCAATGTGTGCCTGTACTTATTCTAAAAAAGAAAAAATATTCAATGTGCTCTTCCAGATTAATAGACAAATCAAATAGACTCACTTTCTTTATGAACCCATAGTGTATCACTGATCTAGCCATTATTGTTTTCCTGAGAGGAAAATTCTCTTTACACTTATCATATTTTTGGAGTATTAAGAGGAGAACCAGAGGGCCTTAGGTGAGGTGAACGTGCTGTCAGTGGAGGTGAGCAGGGAGGAAATTTCCAAACCCAAGCAGTGGCAGAAATTGCTGGAGAGAGAATAGTTGCTTTGGCAAGTCCAGAGATCACTTGTGATGCACCCTGCTCTGCAGAATAACAGAAAAGAGCAGTGTATTCCAGCCAACAATAGAATGGGTGAGAATAATCCAATGATGTTACAACACACACACGTATGTACACACACACATGCGTATACAGACCTGTGCACATATACACACACAGATATGTATAATATGTGTGTATTTATAACTGAAGTTAAACCATTAAGCAATCAATGTGCAGTCCTATTTTTCGACCCTCTCTTTTCTAACATCCTTCAAACAGATGATGTTTTGTAAGATTTTCAATTATTTTCAATAATTTTAAAAAATCACAAACAGAACAAATATGCAGGCTGAATTATTTATCAATCCCCTATTTTACATGTGGTTGTAAATAAGCAATGTATTGTATAGAGATTTCAGCATCTTAGATGTTAAAGTAAACATATAGCTGCTCCTCATTTTTACAAGAGTGGATTTACAGTATGTGTGTGCAAGTTGTATATTTAAATTACTTAAAAATAGCATCTTCTTTGGTAATCGTTTTTAAAACTAAATTTGTGGCACATTAGAAAGAATGTTTTTAAGCAAAATTGCTTTTTAGTTTGTATTCTCTAAACATCAGAATTTTACTTTGAAGGATTTCAAAACTTACAAGGATATTCATATTTGGCCTCTAAAATAAATAACTTAGATGGAAAAATTTGAATTTGAAAATTTCTTTTTACCACGAAATTTGAAGTTTTAATGCCATTTTATTTGTACAGATTTTCTTTGAAACATGATATTGGCTACTGGAAAGAGTTAAGACCCTTCATGAAAATATGATTTTTGTGATGCAACTTATATATGAGGTAGAGGAGGCATTGATTCCTGTGCCCATTAACTAAGGAGATTTTATGAAACAATTTTTAACAAGGGCCACAGTCGGTACCAGGAATGTGGTCAGGCACGCCTCCCTCCTCACTGGGCCCACCGGAAGCGTTCAGGGTTCTAGGAGAAACATGCGCAGGTGTGCAGAGGCTGTCACAAGGGAAGAAGGGCCAGGGTGGGAAACCCAGCACAGGGGGCCTGGCCTCATAGGGGAATCGGAGAAGGTTTTCTGAGGAAGCTTTGTCCAAGCCGAGATCCTTCCTGTTCCATGTGCTCCAGCACAAGGCCTGCAGGAGGAGCCCCGTGAGCAAGGCCGACCTAGACCAGCCGGGGGGATTCCCTTGGCAGTGAGGGGGAGCATGGCCTGAGGAACTGAGGGCGATCTCAGAAGGATGGCATCAGAGGAACTCTCACCGTTTCTGTCAAGAACGTTACAGTTTGATATCAGCATGGGGGTTGTGACTGGGTGATCCTGGGAAGGGTCTGTCAGCGGGTCAGGGGCTTGCTCGAAATTGGACGCTGTCTGATAGAGGAGGCTTTTCTATTGTTTGGTATCTCAAGGAATCTTATCTAGAAGAGGGCAGAGGCCGCCAGGAGAAAACCGCTGCTGGTAATGAGGTAGATGCCGCTCATTTTCACCAAGTGAGTGCAGTGCTAGGGATTTTATGGTGTGGCAAAGTGACCTTGATATATTTTGTTTGTGCCGGTCTCTGTTAGACTCACTGTGGGTGTCTCCGTGGGGATCTCTGTGTTGTTTTTGAAGAGTCTCTGTGTGAGTCTCTCTCGGGGATTTCTGGGGGGGGGTCCTTCTAGGGGGTCTTTGTGGGGGGATCTCAGTCAGATTCTCTGTTGGGGTCTCTGGGGATCACTGTGGGGAATCTCTGAAATATTGATGAATGTGGGGTCTCTGTGGGAATCTTTGAGTGTTGGGGTCTACTGGGGGTCCCTGTGGAGTTCTTCTGCTGCAGGTCCCAGGATCCTGGGTCCCATAGATGTTAGGTCCACACTGGAGTTGCCCAGGTCACCACCCCAGACAGGACTTGGCTCCAGCAGTAGTTGGGACACCCAAAGTGACACCAGGGCATGTTCAAAACAGGTCCCCAACTTGGGTCCTACCAGGCCTGGGTACAGGCCTGTCCCCTTGTCCTCAGCCTCCACAACCCCTGCAAGTGCAGAGGTCCCCTGGGGCAGAAGGCCCCTGGGCAGATCCCTATGAGGAATTGGCTCCTGCCTGCCCTGACCTTGCTCCTGCCTTCCCTGGGGATGGCCAGGAAGGACCCAGCACCAGGACGGAGGGAGCACAGGACTGGGCCATGTGGGGACTGTCCCTGCCAACCATGTGACCAGATTCTCTGAGCCCCAATGTGTCCCCTGCAAGCACATGGGCCTGGAACCATAGACGTGCTGTGTGACCCAGGCCAACCCTTGCCTTCTGGGTTCCCCTCCCCCGGGAGTGGCACTGACCACTTTTGCTTGTAATGGTCACCAGACTGCGAGGACCCTGGTTACAGCTGCAGGCAGCTTTTGGATCCTGCACTTGCAATCTTAGGCTCATCTTCCCTGATTCTTTTCCCACCTCCCACCCTGAACCGAAGGTCCTCTCCTGTGGTTCCTGACCACAGAGTCCTACCAGAGGAGTAGGCAGCAGCCCTGGGTGCCTCCTGAAACGGACACCCCACACCAGTGGGCTGGGAGACTGCTCTGGGGAGTGAGGCCGGTGATGGCAGACATGAACCCAAGGGTGTTATCAAGGCTGAACCAAGTGTTGGCAGGGCCCAAGTCCATCCCGGAACTCAGCAGACAGGAAAGTGTCTGGGGACGGTGTCATCTCTTCCCCACCAGGAGATCCTGGAAAGAGCAGTCCTGCCTCTGACCCAGGGCCAGCACAGGACACCCCCACATTCCCAGACTACTGTGGGGCAGGGGGGTTTCTGGGATCCATCACTCCTGGAGCCTACCACCCCCTCAGTCCGTGAGGCCCCTGCAGACCCAGCTCCTACAGCAGCACAGAAGTCACCTTAGTGAGAATGGGGGTTGCAGTGAGCCAGAGCCCAGGTGGAATCTCCAAAGGGTTTGCTATCCTTACACGTCCTGAAGGCTCTGAGTCATGATCCAGTTTGGAAACCAGACACAGTGTGGGGACAGGGAGAACATGGGGTCTTCCAGGTCCCTGTCAGCCTCCTCCTGGCCCAGTCATTCTGGGAGCCACACTCAGGAGGAGCTGACACTGAGCCCTTTCCTGTGCCCTAGCATGGCACAGACAGAAGCTTCCACCTCTGCAGGGAAAGCAGGTGCATTGGGAACTTCTCCGTGGAAGTCAGGAACACATGGGAACGGTGATGATCCATGCAGGACAGGTTCGTTGTGTAGGTGTCCAGTGTTATTTGAGTAGAACCCCCTGACTCTCCCAGGAGAGGTGTGAGAAGCCTGAGCTGGTTCAGGAAGCAAGACACATCTGTGTAGACCTCAGTTCCTGTGGCTGTGGATGGGGCCACGGGAGGTGCTTGCCTCTCATGGCCTGTGGTGGTGGGGACCAGCTGGGGACACAGGCTCCCTGGGAGGTGGGAGCCCAACTGCTGTCTCTGTCTCTGATGCCCTTGTTTTTGACAGGACAGTTGTGGCCCTTGGGGGTGGCTTTGGGGCTGCAGGCCAGAGCTCTCATCTCTCTGCTGTGTTCCTGGTGGTAGTGACTCCTGTGGCAGCAGGAAGGCACATTCTTCTGGGCTTGGAGGTCGCCTTTGTGGCAGTTGATCTCTGAGGGACCACATCCCTGCTGAATCCCCAATTTGTCCACCAGGATTTGACCCACAACTCTGATGATGGCCTGGGCTTCTTTAGTCATGCTATCCATAAACAACCTTGCTGGATCAGACTCCTAGCTCTGGACAGCATCTGCCCTGGGCTTGCCTTTCTGAAGTACGTCTTCCTGCCCTGCACCTCTTTTCCTGAGGTGTAGACTGTTGGGGGAAGTCAAGGACCCTGAATGGAGGGACCAGCTGAAACCATGGCCAAAGAACATAAGTTGTGAAGATTTCATGGACATTTATTAGTTCCCTAAATTAATACTTTTATAATTTCTTATGTGTGTCTTTACTGCAATCTCTGAACATAAATCATGAAGATTTCATGGACATTGATCACTTCCCCAGACTATACTCTTGTAATTTCCTATGCCTGTCTTTACTTCAATGTCTTAATCCTGTCATCTTCATAAACTGAGGATGTATGTTGCCTCAGGACCCTGTGGTGACTGTGTTATCTGCACAAATTGCTTGTAAAGCCTGTGTGTTTGAACAATATGAAATCTGGGCACCTTGAAAAGAACAAGATAACAGCGATTTTCAGGGAACAAGGGAGATAACCATAAAGTCTGACTGCCTGTGGGGCCAGGTAGAATGGAGTCATATTTCTCTTCTTTCAGAAAGCACATAGGAGAAATATTGCTGATTTCTTTTCTCATCAAGGAATAACCATGGGAAAATGAATGCATTCCCAGGGGAAGTTTTTCTCTCTTTTGGACTCTTTCTTTTTATTTCTCAGACCAGCCAACACGTAGGGAAAATAGAAAAGAACCTATGTTGAAATATTGGGAGCTGGTTCCTCTGATAGTATGCCCTGTGAATGGTGATTGATCTTTCTCCAGAAGTTGCACTCTGGTGGTGCCTGTCCCTTCTCTAGCTGAGGCTTGTCATATTTCCTTTATTGTTTGTCTCCTATTTCCCTGGCATGGGCAGGGTGGCTCCTCCAACTGGCTTCGGAGGTCCTGGGTCCCTTGCACCTATGTCCCTGCTACCCTGGTCTGGGCCTCCTGCAGGCCTCGCCCTTGTTCACAGACCCCAGCATCTTCTGACTCTTCTGTGGGGCCTTCACTTTTGAGCTCACAGGCTCCTGTTGCCCCAGTCTGTCCCCTCCCTTACACAGGAGGGCACATGGCCCCTGGAAAGCTGCCATGTTCCTCCTACTGAACACAGTCTGGGAGGTGGACAGTGGGGCATTAGTGAGTGGCCAGTCTATGGCTGGTAGCATGTCCACTTTGTGGCCTGGAAGGCACAGGTCTGTGGGGCCCTCCTGGAGGAGGATGCTGGAGACACGGCCTGGCACCTGCTCCTCTGAGTCCACCTGCACTGTGAGCACAATCTCATTGACTGCCTATGCTTTCAGACACAGATGCCCTGGATCCTGAGCAACACAGATTGTAGACACTGAGGTCTACAGACACCAGTTTACACTATAGTGTAGACACTAGTGGTCCCCACAGCCTCTGTGCTCCTCAGGTCCACCTAAACACTTCCTGAACTTGCCCTCACACTGGCTCCCAAGGTGGCTTCTGAAGCAGGGGGTTTCTCCTCCTCAGCCTCCAGTGCTTCCAGGGTGTCTTTGGCCCTTGCCCACTGGGACCTTATGCAGAACTCTTGCAGGGCTCTGTTATGACAGGAGTTTCCTGGGGACATGCTTTCAATCTCAAGCCATGCCTCATTCCCAGCCATTTCTGAACCCCTCAAGGTTGGATTTCCCAGACCCCAGGACAGTCCTGCTCTGCCAGGTTCTGCCTACAAGGCTGCACATGGGGGACTGAGAAGACACCTTGTCGGAGAGGCCTCTAATTGCTTATGGGTGTCAGCTGACTGGGACCATCTTGGAGCCCTCTGGCCTTCCTCCTGCTCAGGTGGTGGGGCAGGGACAGGGCAACTCACAATGGGGCTGACTTGCCTGTTGTTCTGTTGTCTCCTGGACCATTCTGGGGAGGTTTTTCCAATAAAATGACAAACTTGGCTACAGATTCAACCCGAGATTCCCAGGAGGCCCAGAGGGGAAATGTGGAGTATGGGAGGGGTGGGGGCTGAGCCTTACCTGACTGGACATTTATGGGCTATAGGGACTGGAGGTCTGGACCCCACCTGTGCCTCACACAGAACCTGAAAAGATGTGCTTCCAGCATCTGCCGGGTGCAGGGATGAAGGAAGGAAAGCTCCTGGGAGGTGTTCATGTGGGCTTTCCCACCCCTCCAGGATGCCAGCTTCCCCAGTTTCCTGTGGGTGTCAGACTTGGGAACAGCACGTTTGGCCATGAACCAGGAGCAATACACAGATACAGGGATCCAGCCCTCCTTGATCTCCCCCACCTTCCTGTCCAGATGGACCTGCAGCTTGTTTTCCAAATGCTTCCTGTCTGGGTCCCTGGGTGTGGAACTTACTGATTGGTACTTCCAGGACTTCCTGAAGTCACCGTCTTCCTCCTCCTTGTCTTTCTCCAAAACCTTCACTGAATTCCTTCCTGTGCCTTGATCCTGGCTTGGTTGTGCCTCTAGTTTGGACCCTAAGCACCTCTTCCTAGATAACCTTCCAGAGCTCCTGAGCCCTGTCTTCTGCATATCCTTCCTGCCCTTTCCTGCCAATTCAGAAGCCTGGGAGGGCAAGAGGACTCCCTGTGTGTCTTCTGCCTGACCCTGGGGCCTCCCTGGGAATTCCCCCTCAGGTTGCAGAGGTCTCCAGATGGAATCTGCTGGGAGGGCCACGGGACTGCTCCTGGCATATGGCACTACTTCCTTGCCACCGGTGCTCTGGGATCTCAGTGCTGGAGGCAACCCCAGAAAGAATGGAGGCTGACTTGGGGCTCTGGAAAGCCGGCCTCTTCTGGGGAAGGTGGGCAGTGGGCTGGCTCAGAACAGCCTGAGAATTTTTTAGGAGAAAGGGAAAAGCCCTCTTCCACTTTGGTCACTTCTGCAAGGGCCATTCAAGATACTCCATTAAATTGGGGATGACAGACTGTGCCCTCTCATTGGATGTAGGGCAAGATGCCCCACAGAACCTGATCTGGGGTGGAGAAGAGCACGGTAGGCTTGGGACAGGGGGTGAGAAGTGAGACTGCTTCTGGATCCCAGCCAGAGGTGGGGGCTGGGACTGGGGCCAGTTTGAAGTGAAAGGTTGGAGCTGGGCCATCTGTGGGGCTGGGGCTGTGCCTGGGAAAGCTGTGAAGATGCCTCAACCTCAGGTTCACCTTGAAGAGAAGTGGAGGCTTTATCCAATGGTACAGAGTACACATTCTGTGAGGAAGGGTTCCTAGAAACCCAGGCCGTGACCACCAGGGACTCCCTATTGAAAGAGGGGAGAAAAGGTCTCAGAAGAGCTGGCTGCATTTCCACTGTAAGTGGTCCCCCATGGACGTGGCATCAGAGACCTGCTGAGGACCAGGCAGCTGCTGTGGTTGGGTTGTCACATTCCAGAAGGGATTTAGAGTCGTGATGTCCCGCTCCTTCCCCAGTGATGTCATCTGCAGGTAGTCTGCCTGCCCCCTTTCTTTCTCCTGCCACATCTTCATCACTGCTCTATTGGTGATGAGAGTTTCCAGCAGCTTCTGCATGTTGGGGTGGATGAATGTGCAGGCACCTACCTCCATCTGCCTGAGTGTGGGGTCTCCCCAGAAGGAAGCCTCTAGGATGAGGTCAGGAAGATGCTGTTGCTGGGACTTGCCATGTGAGCAGGTGGAGAGGCCCCAGGTGGTGGCAGCCTCCCTCCAGCAGGAGAGGTCCCAGATGGGATCACTGGAGCACCCAAAGCTGGAGATCACCCTGGTTGGAGAAGGCAGCCCCTGGTTGTGTAAAAGGCAGCTCTGGGGGACGGGGCATACTGTGGAGCCACACTGAAATTCAGCCAGGCCGGAGCTGGGTGGAGGTGGAGAGGAGGCCACGGGAACAGAGGGCTGTGGTGAAGGAGGAAAAAGCACATGTGGCTGAGATGCAGGGTGTTTTAGGGGTAACAAAGGCTCTGGTGACCTGGAGGTACTCAGGGTTGAGTGTGATCAAAAAGGCTCTAAGGTGATCGTTGCGCCTGGTGACAGGGTGGAGGCCAGAGTAGCTGGGAGAGCCCTTGGGGACAAGCTGGTGGGAGATGGATATTGCATGCATTTCCCATGCAGTTGGTGGGCCTTAGCAGGCACTGGTTGGTACATGTCACCCAGGGGGTCTCCAGCTAAGGGTAAGTGAGAGCCAGCCTCCCCAGTGAGCTTTCTCAGGTGGCTGCAGTAGACATGAGGCACAAGCTGCAGCCAGGGGCAGGTGGGGCTGGGAGGTCGGGAAGGCTGGGCACCTGGTGCCCACAGCTCCTCCACCTCCCCCACTGCTGACTTCACACAGTTCTGTCTATGTCAGCCTCAGGGCTTCCGTCCATTCCTGTTCCCTTTCCAGGACCTCCCCCTCTCAGGTCACCACCAGGCCCTAGGGTTGCATCAGAGGCCCTGGTATAAAGGAGGACGTGGAGAGAAGGGGGAGTCTCCTCATCTTTCCAGAGGGTTGGTCAGGCCCCCAGTCTCCCCCAGCTCCCTCAGGAGGATTCTGCAAGCTGGAAGTCAGGAGACGGGGTTATGGTGGGGAGGGCAGTGCCAGCAAACTTCACAGGAGGCTGAGTGGCTGTCTCTTTAGGGGACACCATGGGGAACTAGACCCTGAAACCCACGCATCTGTGTCCAAGGCCACATGGCCCCAATGGTGACAGCAAGGTGTGCACTGTACAGAACCTTTGTCATTTGCAAAGAGTGCTTCCATGTACACCCCCTCATGGGTGTCACAGCCATCTAATGGGGAGAGTGGACAGGGGTGGTCTCTAAGAATTCAGCCATGGCCGAGGAGAACAGCTGTCCGCATGGACCTGGAGCCTCCCTGACCTCCCCCCATATCCTGGCAGGTCTTGGTGCCTCCCCCACAGCGCCCCCTTATGGGCAATACCGGTTCCCGGGCCCATGGCTTCATTCCCACAGATAATCTGAGGAGGCCCCGGGTTCTGATTTCCCTCCCAGGAGTTTCCTCTCAGGCCTCTGCAAATGACTTCCTCAGGGACAGGTGATGCTCAGTCACCTCTGGGGAGTCCGCGGAGCAGTAGAACCTCACCTTTCAGAGCTAGGATCTTCTTCCTGCTCCTGGGCCTCCCAATCTCTTCCTTTGATGGTAAGAGGCAAGCAAGAGTGAGGGGCTGGGACCAGTTCTCAGTCTCCCCAGGCCAGCTGCACACACGCAGTGCTCATGAGTAACACAGCTTTCTGCCTGTAGCTCACGGAGCTCTGTGTGCGTTTCTTTTACTTATGTTTCATTGATGAAATGTTTTCTGTTTTCCTTCTTAGGGAAATGCAAGTGGGGGTTTTGTGTGTGACTCCACCCTGGATATCCCCAGTCCCTGCTCCTCTGCTGAAGGCAGACCCAGGCTCAGGCCTACAGGGCCTCTGAGCTGCCAGTAGGATTCTTCTTCGAAGGAGGCCAGACATGAATCCAGGCTCTGGCGGGAGGCTCTCAGCGTCTCAGCACAGCTCCCAGATCACCCCACATAGAAGCGTCTGGGCCCCCAGGTACCAGCCTCAGAAAGAGGCTGATGAGCCAGGGCTGGGGCCTGTCCTCCCACAGAGACCTCACCCCTCTCCTGATCTGGTCCTCGTGGCTGAGTCCAGTGTTGGTTTTTGCCCTGATGCCTCCTGCACATGTCACAGATGGTCTGGGAGCTGGGGATGGAATCCTCCGCCCACTCCCACCCCTGCCTGCCCTGCCCTTCCCTAGAGGGATGATGAGATTTCCCATCACAGAAGGGTCTCTCGCTGCTTAGGAAAAGTGGGAATGAGGGGAGGAAAAGAAGAGAGAGAGTCTTTCTCTGTGGGGCTGGGCTGGGGGCTCCTTACCTTCCTGCTGCTCCTCTTCCTTCCAAGCGGGGGTGACAGTGGGTCACTGGGAAGGTAGGAGAGTAATAGGAAGAGAAACCCCCAGCTCCACACTCAGGTGAGAATGAAATCCACAATCCAGGGATTAGAGCTGGGGCCCAGCCATGTGGCACTAGGGCTCTTCAGAGGAAAGAGCACTTTTTCCATCTGAAGTACAATGTCACCCTCAAGCAACTGAGACCTGGGCATCACTTTTGGAACTAGAGACTGGGGCCCAGGCCTGCGTCACAGAGCTGGGGACCTCCTCCTCACCAAGGGCTCCTGACGGCAGGGCAAGGGCAGTGGGAGGAGGAGGTTGAAGCACAGTCCCGCCCTCAAGTCCCAGTTCCAGTCCCTCCACCCTCCTGGGTCCCCCAGATCTTTTCTTCCCTCCCCAGTTGCTCACCCTGTCAGAGACAGTCCTGAGTGCATTTTCTATTCTGTTTCCTGGAACACAGATGTGACCTGGTTTTGTGGAGATGTCTGTGCCAGTCCCTCAATTTCCCATGTCTTTAAGATCCAGACTTCTCCCTGGAGTTTCTGTTATTTCTCCAGTTTCTTGCTCTCAGGATCTCATTTGTTTGCGGTTCTAGCTTTCCCCCTTAATATGTTCCTACCCTGCATCAACTCAGACATAGAACTTACATTATTTGTACTTATTGATCATTGTGAATTTTGATTACAATTTTCATAGTTTTTTAAATGTTTAATATTTATTTTTGTGGGCACGCGGCAGGTGTATATTTTAATGGAGTACATGAGATACTTTCATACAGGCATGCAGTGTGTAATCATCGCAGCATGGTAAATGAGGTGTCCATCACCTCCAGCCGTTTTCCTTTGTGTTACAAATCATCCAATTATCCTCTTCATTTTTTAAATGTACAATTACATTATTATTGACCATAGGCATTCTATTGCTGTCAAATACTATAAATACTCAATTTTATTCATTCTTTCTAATTACTTTTTTTATCCATTAACCATCCCCACCTCTCTGCCACTGCGCCTTCCCAGCCTCTAGTAACCATCCTTCTACTCTGTATTTCCATGAGTTTGACTGTCTGATTTTTAGCTCTCACAAATAATAGAGAACATGTGATGTCTGTTTGTCTTTCTTTGCCTAATTTCACTTAATGACCTCCAGTTCCATCCATGCTATTACAAATGATAGGCTCTCCTTGTTTTCCTATGGCTGAAGAGTGCTCCACTGCATATATATACCACCTTTTTTTTATCCTGTTGTCTGTTGACGAACACTCACTAGGTGGATTCAAAATCTTGGCTATTGTGAACAGTGCTAGAAGGAACATGGGAGTGCATGTATCCCTTCAATCTACTGATTTCCTTTCTTCTGGATATGTACCCAGCAGTGGATCATATGGTAGCTCTAGTTTTAGTTTTTGAGGAACCTCCTAACTGTCCTCCATAGAAGCTGTACTGACTCACATTTCCACCAAAAGTGTATGAGGGTTCCCTTTACATCCTCGTGAGCATTTGTTATTGCCTGTCTTTTAGAGAAAAAGCCATTTTAACTGGGGTGAAATGAGATCTCATTGTAATTTTGATTGCCTTTCTCTGATATCAGTGATGTTGAGCACCTTTTCATATACCTGTTTGCCATTCATATGTCTTCTTTTGAGAAATGTCTGTTCAGATGTTTTATGTATCTTTTAAAAATTATTTTAACTTCTGGGGTACACGTGCAGGATGTGTAGGTTTGTTATGTAGGTAAATGTGTGCCATGGTGGTTTGCTGTACCTATCAACCCATCATGTAGGTATTAAGCCCGGTATGCATTAACCATTTTTCCTGATGATCTCTCCTGCTTCTGACAGGCCCTAGAGTGTGTTGTATCCCTGCCTGTGTGCATGCGTTCCCTTTGGTCGGCTTCCACTTATAAGTGAGAACATGTGGTGTTTGGTTTTCTGTTCCTATGTTAGTTTGCTGAGGATAATGGCTTCCAGCTTCATACATGTCCCTGCAAAGGACATGATCTCATTCGTTTTTGTGGCCACATAGTGTTCCATGATTTATATGCACTACATTTTCTTTATCCAGTCTATCAATGATGGGCATTTGGGTTGATTCCATGTCTTTGCTACTGTGAATAGTGCTGCAATGAATATATAGGTGCATTCATCTTTATAAAATAACAATTTATATTCCTTTGGGTATATACCCAGTAATGGGATTGCTGGGTCAAATGGTATTTCCGATTCTAAATCTTTGAGGAATCACCACAGTGTCTTCCACGATGGCTGAACTAATTTACATTCCTGCCAACAGTGTAAAAGCGTTTCTGTTTCTCCTCAAACTCACCAGCATCAGTTGTTTCTTGACTTTTTAATAATTGCCATTCTGCTGGGCATGTGATGGTATCTCATTTTGGTTTTGATTTCCATTTCCCTAACGATCCGTGTTGGGAGCAAGGCCACCAAAATCCAGCATAAACTGGCCCCAAGACTGGTCATAAACAAAATCTCTGCAGCACGGTGACATGTTCATAAAGGCCCTAACACCCAAGCTGGAAGGTTGTGGGTTTATAGGAATGAGGGCAAGGAAAACCTGGCCCACCCAGGGCGGCAAACCACTTAAAGGCATTCTTAAGCCAAAACAAGAGCAGGAGCGATCTGTGTCTTAAGGACGTCTTCCTGCTGCAGTGAACTAGCCTAACCTATTCCTTTAATTCAGCCCATCCCTTCGTTTCCCATAAGGGATACTTTTAGTTAATTTAATATCTATAGAAACATTGCTAATGATTGGTTTGCTGTTATTAAGTCTTTGGGTAAATCTCTGTTCGGGGGTCTCAGCTCTGAAGGCTGTGAGACCCCTGATTTCCCACTTCACACCTCTGTATTTCTGTGTGTCTTTAATTCCTCTTGCGCCACTGGGTTAAGGTCTCCCCAACCGAGCTGGTTTTGGCAATCAGTGATGTTGAGCTTTTTTCCATATGTGTGTTGGCCACATCTATATCTTCTTTTAAGAAGTGTTTGTTCACGTCTTTTGCCCACTTTTTAATGGGTTTGTTTTCTTCTTGTAAACTTCCTTAAATTCCCTGTAGATTCTGGATATTGGACTTTGTCAGACAGATTGCAAAAGTTTTCTCCCATTCTGTGGGTTATCTGTTCATTATGATGATAGTTTCTTTTGCTGTGCAGAATCTCTTTAGTCTAATTAGATCCCGTTTGTCAATTTTTGCTTTTGTTACAATTGCTTTTGGTGATTTGAACATAAAATATTTGCCCATGCCTATGACCTGAATGGTATTGCCTAGATTTTTTTCTAGGGTTTTTATAGTTTTGTCTTTTACACTTAAGACTTTAATTTATCTGGAGTTAGTTTCTGTATAGGGTGTAAGGAAAAGATCCAGTTTAAATGTTCTGTGTCTAGCTAGCCAGTTTTCACAACACCATTTATTAAATAGGAAGTTCTTTCCCCATTGCTTGTTTTTGTCAGGTTTGTCTTCTTGCCTAGAGATTACACATTGAATTACCATTTGGAGATCATCCCCCTCACACACACCTGGTGTGGATCAAAGGTAACAGGGGCCAAAAGGAGAAAGTTTGAGCCTTGCTAGTTCAATATTGGTGCTGAACAAAGTCACTTGTGTCTATTTTGTTACATGTGTTTTACATTGGCTGGGAAAGAAAATATTAATTTGATTCCCCATGCAGCCTGTTGGGCAGCATCTTGTAAAATTGAGAAGCTTTGCTTATGGTTCCATCAAACAGAAAAGGATAATTTTATTTAGTAATGGGGCTTGGCTCCCATATCTATGATACAGTGAATGGGGACATCAAAGTTGCTCTGTTCTTCTGAAAGCTGCAGAGAAAGGGAACCCAGAAACTTGGTTTCCTGGCAAAAAAAAAAAAAAAAAAAAAAAAAAAAAGGGCAAGAAATTCTAACCAACCAAGTTTCTCATCTTTTTTTTCTCTCTCTCTGTCTCTCTCCCTCCTTCTCCCACTGTTTGTGTGTGTGTGTGTGTGTATATGTGTGTGAGTGCAAATGTAAACCTGATTGTCTCCTCTGCAAATGTTTAATAGAAAAAAGGATTTGTGAGACTAGTCTTAGGCTGTAGCAAATCTGGAGCAATTTTTACTAAGAATTTGTCTTTCTGTTTTGTTCTTTAATGGAGAGAGAGGTATCACAGGAGAGAAGATGGGCTTAGGACCACTATAAGCCTGCTTTTCAAGCCAGCCTGGCAGCTGGTCATTTACAAAGTTGCTGGGGGTCCCTGAGACTAGTTCTATATGAAGTTTCTTTCTTTTTGTTTTATATACTTGAGAGCTTAACCTTGTGACCATGTGAGAAAGAAACCTTGATACTTTCTCTTGGTCTCTGCCATCCAGCAGACAGGAATTTGGGGATTCATTTACAGCCCTAAACATTATATAGGGCAGTTAAAAGCCTTTGCAAGCTTGAAACTGACTCCTCTAGGCTCTTTCTGGGAAGAGCAACAGAACCTGCTGAATGCTGTAGCTCAGTAACCAAGGCTTTGGTCTTTGGACAGTGGCTGCCCCCAGGTTCAATTCATGGCTTTGGGATTGATTCCTTTCTGGTTTGTTATTTGTGTAACTTTGCCATTTTTTGAGGGTTCCCCACCCCATGGATAGCTTCTGATTTCCTCTCTTTAATTTTCCTTTCTCTGAAATATCATGGGGAAATTCTAAACTTTTTTTTAAAAAATTGTTTACCATCTCTTTGAAACACTTCATGAGTTCATGGTTAAGTTATAACCTTAGTTAATACATATTCATTTCATGTGAGAGGTTATCTGGTATGGAATTCAAAAGTCAGAAATGTTGGCTGTGCTCACCAGAGCCTGATAATAAGATATTTTAAAATAGTTTTGAACAAAAGAACTCTATAATTAAAAGTGGTTTAATTAAAAACAGATATCCAGAGTTGGATGGGGTAACGCTGGACATCTATTTTCATGCCTGTAATGCCAGTAGTTCAGGAGGCCAAAGGAGGACGATTTCTTGAGCTCAGGAGTTTGAGACAAGCCTGGAAAACAAAGTCAGACCACATTACAAAAATAAATAAACAAATTAATAAATAAATAAAGTATCCAAACTATATCTATTTATAAGACCTTTATCTTTTCCTCTTCTTGATTCATGTCTTTCTGGAAAAAGTTTTTTTCTTCTGAATTGTTTTCATCCATTTTTTCTTCTTGCCACTCTTGAGGCTCACATGAGAGAACCTAGATAAATTCTAACAGCCTGGGACTCAGGGAAAAACAGAGGAGGTGCCACAGACCCCATTCTGAGAAAAACCTGTTTTCCTCGTGGAACCTCAGGAACTGATCTCCCTCGAAATCTAAGTCTTGGTTTAATTTTCAGTTTTACATTTTGTTACCTGATTTTTTTTGGGGGGGGGGTATATCAGAAATTCCTTCACATTATGAGAGAGCTTTTAGCCATAGTTTGTAATAAGCAGATGAGAAATACACTATAAGGGACTGTTAATGGCAATTAGGAGGAATACTTGGCTCTTTGCATGCTTGGATCAGAGAAGCATGCTCTTGACCACCTAGAAGGTATGGAAACATCCCTAACCCCACTGAGAGATGAGAATCCATGGGGGATGGGCTGATTACAAAATGTGCTGATTGGCTTTGGTTTTTTTTTTTTTTTTTTTTTTTTTTTTTTGCAATAAAATGTGGGGTAGAAGCACTGCAGTAGCTTCTTCTGTAGTATTTCCCTGTGGGGGGAGTCCATGATTCCATATAAAATGGCACCCTTAATTTTGGGGATCTGTTTTTGCCTTCCAGCTATGCCTGCTTATCAGGGCCTAGAAACTGCATGCTTTCCTAGCCCTGCTTCTCAAAGGGCTCTAGCTCAATTCCAGTAATCCCATTGGGTAACTTAAGAAATGGCAAATGAAAAATCTTACAACGACTGGATTTTCTGTCTGTCTTTGTATTTATATGTGATATGTGTGTGATGTTTACATAAAAGAGTTCTAATTAATTGGTTTAAAGAAAAGTAAGAACAGACTTGATCTGCACTTCTGTCCTGTGTCTGTCCTAAGCTCCACACCTGGTACATAATTAAAATGGCCTACTAACCAGGTTTTTCATCAAAAATAGAAGTTGCACAGAGTTAACAATGTAACATGTATTTGAGGCTACTGAAGAAACAGTTCCACATGCAAAGACATGTAAGAAAAGTAGAATGTACTTTTGGTAAAAGATTGTAAGAAGACATGGGAATATGGATTTCTTGCCCAAGTTTAGAGGGTTAAAGTATTGCTTTAAGGGAGATAGGAAAAATCTAAAGGTTTAAGCAAGTTGTGGAAGGTTTATAAAAAATTAATTTTAAAAGAGATTTTGTGCGTAAACATATTGGCTAAAGTTAAAGGGGTATTAGTCAATGTTTCCATAAGTTGAACATAGGAATAAAAGCATAACAGAGTTTTCTTAAAACATGGTTAGGCTCTGTAAGAACAACAACTAAATTGTAAAGGGCTATTAAAAGTTTATAGAAACATTAACTTACAGTTAAACTAATTAACACTGGATAGATTTATAGAATTTTAATAAAAACTAGCTTTAACATTAAAGATGCAATAATGCAAACATGAACTTTGGTTTTCTCTTTTGATAAAGATTCTTAAGTAATACTGAGAGGCAAAGAAAAAATTTTGTTCGCCTTTCAAGGGAGGGGAGAGGGAAGAGACCAATTCAACAGGCTTCATGCTGTCTTCACTGGGTCTTGTAGTTTGAGAAAATGAGTCTGTTTTCTATCAGACTAAAGGTTTTGTCCTTTTTAAAACTTTGTGAGTTATCATTTTGGATAAACAAATGACTTATGGTAACCTAGGGTTCTATTTTGTGATATCCAGTGTTTTAAACCTTTGATATTTGACAAACCTGCCAAGATCAAATTCAAAGATAAAAAAATAGGTCCCCTAAAGTACAAAAAGACACAGTCTGCTTATTTAATGTATTAAAATCATGCAGAAAACATGGCCAAATATAAAATGGTGCTTAGCTTTCTTTGGGCTATATTTATATAAATACATTATTAGCAAGTATTTCAAAATTGTATACGATTCCTATAATTTTGATATGCCTTAGCACACATTTGACAAGAACATTTGTACCTCTGTGGCACACAGTAATTTAACATAACAATTATAATGTTCTTGTCAATTGTGTTTGACTTTGGCTGTCCTGAAATGTCTTCTCATCCACAGACAATTGTTGTCTTGTTCTGATACTCTTTAGAAGATAGTTTTATAATCAGTAATAAAACTTGGACAGGTGCTCTTGAATGCAAATTTCTGATAGCTTTGGAGATTGCAACATTAGAATAAAGGAAAAAACCTTCAGGACTCTCATGGAGAGCTGAAATGTTCATGAATATTAAGCAGAATAGGGGCTTACTGAATGGGATGAACTAATAGAAAACTGAACTAATCTTTTCCTTTGCTTTTTTTTTTTCGCTTAAAACATGGCTGATCTTTTTGTTTTTCAGAGAGCCAAGAAAACTTCTTTTGAGCTACTTACAGCTTTTATCAACTGAATAAAATATATTCCTGTGAACAAAATTGGGAGCATATTTGTTTCTCTCTACCTGATTTGTCCAGAATCTGGAAGCTATTTGCAAGTATTCTTAATTTATGGCTACATAATTATTTGCATAAGTGCAATAAGAATGTTTTCTTTTGCAACAGGACACAATTGGAGAAACTGTTTATTTTACCAAGGTTTTGACTGGAATGGCATGCTTTTGTTTAAGGAATCAAATTTGACTTCTAGAGCCAATAAAAACCCCTAGGGAAAACTGGCCTCATACCTTGTCTATGCAGTCCCTGTACAGGGTTTCTAACCTATGGTATGTAAAGAATATCACTTTCCAACAGGCACAGGAATCTTAAGTTAACCTGGCATCTCAAGAAGAGAGGAATGTACCCAATTCATAGGCATTTGAGAGTACAAACCCATGGCTGGGATGGGCTTTAAAAAAGTATTATCTAAGGCTCTTTATACAGAGTTCCAACAAAGCCAATTTAAAAGGCCTATATGAAAAATAATTATTCTTGTTGTGCTCTATGCAGATAATCATGCCAAGTGTAATAAAACTAAAGTTTATTTCACAAACAAATTGGTCCTATCAGGATTTGTTTTTAATAAAAATAAGGACTGAAGAAAAAATTATGTTTCAAAAACTACAGTACACGTGTTATTAGTTGTTTTTGAGTTTTTTTTTTTTTTTTTTCTGCCATTTAAACTGAAACCTAAATTTTGGGAGGCTACAAGTGCCCAAACTAATGCTTTTAAATCTTTACTTTTAAAACTGTGAATTGCACTCCTTGTCCTAGAACTCATTATTTATCTTATTGTACACTGTTTTCTTAAATGTTGTACTAAAACTGTAGATAAGAATATGAATGCCTTTGTCATGAAAGTCTTGGAACGTCAGCCCGGCCGGCATGTGTACACTCAAACAGCTCAGATAGCTGCAAAGCAGTTCTGCTTCTCTCACCTTGGGGTCAACACCTACCCTACCAAACCTCCTGTCAGCAGGAGGAATCCAGAGCAATTGGAGGCCTTTTTTCATCTTCATAGCCCACACTTTAAGAATAAGGTGCTATGCAATAACAAAGACTTGGAATCAATCCAAATGTCCATCAGTGACAGACTGGATAAAGAAAATGTGGCACAGGCCGGGCGCGGTGGCTCAAGCCTGTAATCCCAGCACTTTGGGAGGCCGAGACGGGCGGATCACAAGGTCAGGAGATCGAGACCAGCCTGGCTAATACGGTGAAACCCCGTCTCTACTAAAAAATACAAAAAACTAGCCGGGTGAGGTGGCGGGCACCTGTAGTCCCAGCTACTCGGGAGGCTGAGGCAGGAGAATGGCGTAGACCCGGGAGGCAGAGCTTGCAGTGAGCTGAGATGCGGCCACTGCACTCCAGCCTGGGGACACAGCGAGACTCTGTCTCAAAAAAATAAATAAATAAATAAAAGAAAAAAAAAAAAAAAAGAAAATGTGGCACATACACACCATGGAATACTATGCAGCCATAAAAAAGGATGAGTTTGTGTCCTTTGTAGGGACATGGATGCAGCTGGAAATCATCATTCTTAGCAAACTATCACAAGAACAGAAAACCAAACACCGCATGTTCTCACTCATAGATGGGAACTGAACAATGAGATCACTTGGACTCGGGAAGGGGAACATCACACACCGGGGCCTATCATGGGGAGGGGGGAGGGGGTAGGGATTGAATTGGGAGTTATACCTGATGTAAATGACGAGTTGATGGGTGCTGACGAGTTGATGGGTGTGGCACACCAACATGGCACAAGTATACATATGTAACAAACCTGCACGTTATGCACATGTACCCTAGAACTTAAAGTATAATAATAATAAAAAAGATATATTCACTTCTTAATGTCTGGAACCTGTGAATATTATCTTATATATTAATAGCAAAGAAAGTTAAGTAGATTAAGAATATTGGGAGGAGGAGTTTATCCAAGATTATCCAGGTGGGACCTGATACAATTACATATAGCCTCATGAAAGGCAGAAAGAATTTTGAGAGAGAAGAGGAGAGGGCAGTGTGACCAGACGCAGAGGCTGGAGTGATGCAGCCACAAGCCAAGGAATGCCTATAGCCCCCAGAAGCTGAACAAGCCAAGGCACAAATTCTTCCCTGGAATCTAGAGAGAGCAAGCAGCCCTGCCAACACCTTGTGTTTAGACTTCTGGCCTCCATGACTGTCACAGGATAGATTTCTGTTGTTTAACCGTAACTCAATTTGTTGTAATTTGGTACAGCAGCCCTAGGAACTAATACAACATCCCAAGTCTCAGTGTTGTTAAGACAGCTGTAACTCCCTCACCCATCACAGAGTTGATGCATTCTCTACCAAAATCCCAGCTGGCTTCTTTAGAGAAATTAACAAATTGACCTTAAAATTCAGATGGAAATTCAAGGAACCAAGAATCACCAAAACAATCCTGGAAAAGAAGAGCTAGATATTCCCACTCAATTGCAAAACTTACTACAAAGGTACAGTGCAGTATGGTACTAGCATAAAGACAGACACACAGACAAATGGAATAGCATTGAGAGTCCAGAAATAAACCCTTGGATTTACAGTCCATTGATTTTCTTTTTCTTTTTTTCTTTTTTTTTTTTTCCTGAGACGGAGTCTCGCTCTCACGCCCAGGCTAGAGTTCAATGGCACCATCTCAACTCACTGCAACCTCCGCCTCCCAGATTAAAGCAATTCTCCTGCCTCACCCTCCCAAGTAGCTGGGATTACAGGCATGCACCATCACGCCCAGCTAATTTTTGCATTTTTAGTAGAGACAGGGTTTCACCACATTGGCCAGGCTGGGCTGGTCTCAAACTCTTGACCTCATGTGATCCATCTGCCTCAGCCTCCCATAGTGCTGGGATTATAGGTGTGAGCAACTGGCCCAAAGAACTCTTAAAACTCAACAAGGCCGGGGCATGGTGGCTCACACCTATAACGCCAGTACTTTGGGAGGCCAAGGTGGGTGGATCACCTGAGGTGAGTAGTTCAAGACCAGCCTGGCCAACATGCTGAAACTTCATCTCTACTAAAAATACAAAACTAGCCAGGCGTGGTGGCACATGGCTGTAATCCCAGCTACTCGGGAGGCTGAGGCAGAAGAATCACTTGAACCCAGGAGGCAAGGTTGCAGTGAGCCGAGATCGCGCCATTGCACTCCAGCCTGGGCAACAAGAGCAAGACTCTGTCTCAAAAAACAACAACAACAACAAAAACTCAACAGTAAGAAAAAAACCTCAATTGAACAATGGGCAGAAGATGTGAACATCTCACCTAAGAACATATACAAATGGCAAATAGGCATATGAAGATGCTCAACATTATATGCCCCACGGGAACCACAAACAAAACAAAGAGACACCATGACACACCCATTAGCATAGCCAAAATGCAAAATCCTAATGCCACCAAATACTGACAAGAATCAGGAGCAACTGAAACTCATGTTCACTGCTTCTGGGAATGTAAATGGGACAGCCTCTCTGGAAGACAGTTTGGCAGTTTCTTACAAAACCAAACATATTCTTACAATGCAATCCAACAATTGTACTCCTTGGTATTTCCTTAAATAAGTTGAAAACTTATGTCCACACAAAAACTGTACCTGGATATTTATCGCAGCTTCATTCAGAACTGCCAAAACTTGGGTGCAACTAAGATGTCTTTCAGTAGTTGAATAGATAAACTGGTACATCAGATAATGGACTATTATTCAGCACTAAGAAGAAATGAGTGATCCTCTTGTAGTTCGTAAGTGTGATAGCTGGGTGTTCACATGCATGTGTGAGATGTGCTACCCTGAAACCTTGTTATGATGATGGGTGCATTGCTCATCTGACACGAAAAGAAGAAAAAGAAAGAAAATTTCTGAACTATGAAGGCATGAAAATACATGAAGGAATCTTAGATGCATATTGCTAAGTGACAGAAGGCAATGTGAGAGGCTACATTCTATACAATTCGAACTATATGACTTTGTAAAAGCGAAAAGTGTGGAGATGGTAAAAAGATCAGTGGTTGCCAGGAGTGGAGGGAAAGGAGGGATGAACAGGGGGAGTACAGAGGAATTTCAGGTTAGTAGAACTTTTCCGTAATATACTATAATAGCAGATGCATGTCATTTTACATTTGTTAAAACCCACAGAATGTACAACACCAAGAATAAACCCTAATATAAACCTTGGTCTCTGGAGGGGGATGATGTGTCGATGTGGGTTCAACAAGTACAATGAAAGCACCAAGCTGGGGCAGGACACTGATGGTGAAGGAGGCTGTGCACGGCAGAAGCAGAGGGCGTGTGGGATCTCTCTTCTATCCTGCTCAATATTGCCATGAACCAAAACCGGATCTAGAAAATAAAGTCTTTTTTTTTTCTTTTGAGACATAGTCTTACTCTGTCGCCCAGGCTAGAGTGCAGTGGTATGATCTCGGCTCACTGCAAGCTCCGCCTCCCAGCTTCACACCATTCTCCTGCCTCAGCCTCCCGAGTAGCTGGGTCTACAGGTGCCCACTACCACGTCCGGCTAATTTTTTGTATTTTTTTTAGTAGAGGCGGGGTTTCACCATGTTGGCCAGGATGGTCTCAATCTCCTGACCTTGTGATCTGCCCACCTCAGCCTCCCAAAGTGCTGGGATTACAGGCGTGAGCCACCGCACCTGGCCAATAAAGTCATCTTTTTAAGTAAAGGGGAAATTAAGACATTTTCAAGTAAACAAAAACTGGGAGAGTTCTTCAGTAGCAGAGGTAACCAACAAGAAATACTAAAGAGAGTCCTTCAGGCTAAAACAAAAGGATGCTAGACTAAAATCAATATGAAGAAATAAAAAGTACCAATAATGGTAACCATATCAGTAAATACTAAAAGTTAATATTAATCAATTTTTGTATTTAACTTCATTCCCCTTCATTTGGTATTAAAGACCAATTATACATAATTTGCACAATACGATAATTATATATCTATCTTGATGAGTATAAAATGTTTAAAGATGTAATTTGTGATAATAACAGCATAAAGAGGGGAGGAACAGAGCTATCCAGAAGGAAAGTTTTTGTATACTATTGTGATATTATGAGATATACATATACGTTGGTTTCATCCACAGCACATTATCCAACTTTCAGATATTTTTTACAATCTGATAGGTTAAATAAAAAATCACATCTTCCTATAGGTTTCATTGACAAACAGCTTTTTGGAGGAATAAGCAATTTTGTTTTAACATTGGGGAAGTTGAGGTCTCAGATGCAGATACTGGAGCTGACGTGAAGCCCAAGTCAGCCTGACTGGGAAGCCTGTCATCTTCACCACAGCTGGGTTGCCCTGCCAGGCTCTGCCGATACAAGAAATCCATCGACACCCATGTGGAGTCTGGAATCAGTCTAGTGACTGCTCTCCTGCTCTCAGGGTTGAGCCCTCTGGTCCCTCTGCCACAACATCTGTGAGATCCCAGCCTCGCTCAGTCCTGATCCTGCCACGCCACCCGCTGTGGGCACACAGGACCCCAGCGATGAGTGTGTGGCAGCTTAACCAGCCTCCTATCAATAGACACTTAGGTTATTTCCAATCTGTGGTGGTTTGGATGTCCGTCCCCTCCAAATCTCATGTTGAAATGTGATCCCATGTTGGAGGTAAGGCCTGATGGGAGGTGTTTAGGTCCCGGGGGCAAACCGGGCATGAATGGCTTGATGCTGTCCTCACAATAATGACTGAGCTCTTGCTCTGAGTCCATGAGAGATCTGGTAGTTTAAAAATGTGTGGCATCTCCCTGCCTCCCTCGCTCCCGCTCTCAGTACCTGCTCTCCCTTCACCTTTCACCATGACTGGAAGCTTCCTGAGGCCTCATCAGAAGCAGGGCAGATGACTGTGCCATGCTTGTACAGCCTGCAGAACTGTGAGCCAATTAAACCTCTTTCCTTTATAAATTACCCAGTCTCAGATATTTCTTTATAGCAATGCAAGAGCAGCCTAACACACAATCTTTTGCTAATATAAACAATGCTGTAATAACCTCTGAGGGATAAATTCCTAGAAGTGGAGCCCTTGGGTCATGAGTGTGCATCTTTTCCATATGGAAAGCTATCGCTATAATGTCTTCCACAGAAGTTACACCAATGCACAGTCCCATGAGCAACAGATGAGGCTGCCTCTCTGTCCCTTGGCAACACAGCACATTATCCAACTTTCAGATATTTTTTACAATCTGATAGGTTAAAAAAAAATCACATCTTCCTATAGGTTTCATTGACAAACAGCTTTTTGAAGGAATAAGCAATTACTCAATGTCTGCTCTAGGTAAATCTTAGATAATCTGATGGATTACAAAAGATATAAAAGAAACATTCTCAGCTCGAAAGCCCAAAGTCAGGTGTGACTGACGGAATATGCACACGACACCAGTTAGGAACATGAAGCAGCATGTCTGGTCAAAAGGGAGACGGGACGCAGTAGCAAGCACCTCAGGCTGTCTCCATCAACACCTGCTGGGCCTCAGTTTCTTCTTATGTAAAATCAGGCCATGAAATCAGATGAATCCCAAGATCCCTTCCATTTGTGAAATTCTATATTGAATAGAACATAGTCGAATTCATTTTAAATCTGGGTTCTTTGCAAATAACCCATGTTGGCCAGCAGGGTGTGACAATGGCACTGTGTCCCCACCCTCCTGACTCTGGGCACGAGGCTGCATTCAGTGCTGGAGCTTTACGACACTGCTGCCCTTGCCCCAGCCTGGAACCATAATTTGGTTCCAGACACCACAACAGGCAAGTGTTAGAATGGAAGGTGTAAGAGGAACCTTGTCCAGTAGTGGTGATGAACCCACACTCAACTAGCCTCACTCACACATATTCTCACCTCTGTTCACTGCCCACAATTTGACACGTGGAATCTGGACGGCAAAACAGTGATGCTGAGTGGCCCCAGGCAACTCCTGGCTCTGGCCTCACCAGCACCCATATAACAGGATAAAGGAGGTGCACAGGGCTGATGGGCCCACAGAACCATCTATCTTTAGACCAAAGACAGTGAAGGCACAGGAAGGGATCTTTCGTTAGTTCTACCCTGCATCTCCTATTTCTCAACTTGTAGTAAAAGTATGAATTACTTTCAAGGAATGAGCAGGATGCAGACAGATTAAAAAACAGATTTGCACGTGACCTGACTACACTGAAAGGCCACTCTGGCATAAAATATTTGAGGTGCTTAGGAGAATAGGAAGTGGAATCTTTGGAAACTTCAGAAGTTCAGTCCCAGGGGCCAAATCTTTGTTTCAGATGCATGGGTCCTTGTGAGAAGTCTGGCTGCTCTGAGCCCCACAACGCTGGAGTCTGTATTTTTCACATTACGATTCCTAAACTCAACTCTCTCCAAAAGCTAGCACTAGCATGAAACAAGCAGCCACAAAAAGGTTTTTCCTCTGGCAGGAACCAAGCTGGGTGCGGGGAAAAGACATTTGCTAAAACAAACTTCTGGTTCCTGAGCACCCCAAACAACTTTTACTTGGTCTAATCATTGCTGGCCAATCTCCCTTGACAGGATGGATTCTTAAATAAACAAATCTGTCTTCAAGCTGCATTTGTTTGTTTGTTTGTTTGTTTGTTTTTGAGACGGAGTCTCGCTCTGTCTCCCGGGCTGGAGTGCAGTGGCCGGATCTCAGCTCACTGCATTTGTTAAAACAGCAGATGGAGATTTAACTGAGCGGAGGAGGAACAGAGCTCTTTATCTCAGTAAGTAATGACAAGCGAGATGAGGGACTGAGGCAGACGTCTCAACCCTCAGGGCCTATTAAGCAGCTTTAGGGAGCATCCAGGAAAACCCGGAGCGACAGCTACATAGGTGGCTGTTTTCCTGAAGAGGTTTTCTGGAGGTTTAGTATTTACATATTCCTTTAAAGTGGGGAAGGCATGTGGGAAGAGGGACAGGTAGGCAGTAAGGCGAACGGTTCTATTCCCATGGGCCTTGAGCTGGTGCCCAGTAAATCTATATTTTACATAAGATAAGGTGAATGTCTGACGAGGAGGAAGGACTAAAGAAGTCAGTTCCACAGACATCTCCCAGGTAGGTAGAGAAGGGAGTCTTGTCTTTGCTCTGCACATGGGAAGATAAGCTTGTAATCAACATTATCAGTGTGGAGTTTCAGGAGCCAGACTTAGACTGTAGACCTAAAGTCTCCCCTTTTCCATACATTGGCATGTCCTCATGTATGGGAGGTGAAAACCAAAAATAAAATTCTGAGCCCCCCCAATCATCTGAATCTGAGCCCCCCCAATCATCCCCTCCTCTCAGTCAAGGGCATTCCAAAGTTAACCTAAAGAACCAGTTCAGGCATGATGGGATGGGGGGTTGGACTGTCCCATTATACCCTCCTCTCTTTAGGAGAATTCAGGCCCAACTGACCAGCATTAACATTAAAACAGATCTCAAGACTGACAAAGCTGACTCCTATAGCAATAAGATACCAGATACCAGCTTGACTCTAGTACAGTGTCACAAGACAGATAGCAAGCCCTGGAAGTACTTTATTACACACTACATTGCTTTGCCATATCTTGAAGTAGTCCTGCAAAGCTGTCTCTTGTGGGGAAAATCTACATTCTGAAGAGAATCTCCTTCCTTTTCCAGGCCTTCTTCCTGATCCAGGAGAGAATCAGCTCTGATAAGACACATTTACAATGGATTCTCTCTGAAGCCTGCTACCTGGAGGCTCCCTAAGTATAATGGGAGCCCTGGTCTCCATAACCCCTTTTCTTTGTTGTTTTTTTGTTTTTTGAGATAGAGTCTCACTCTGTTGCCCAGGCTGGAGTGCAGTGGCGCAATCTCAGCTCAAGGCAACCTCCACCTCCCAGGTTCAAGCAATTCTCCTGCCTCAGCCTCCTGAGTAGCTGGGACCACAGGTGCATGCCACCACACCTGCCACACCTGGCTAACTGTTTGTATTTTTAGTAGAGACAGGGTTTCACCATGTTGGCCAGGCTGGTCTTGAACTCCTGGCCTCAGGTGATCTGCCCACCTTGGCCTCCCAAAGTGCTGGGATTACAGGCGTGAGCCACCTGTGTGCCTGGCCCCACAGCCCCTTATCTTAACCTAGACATTCCCTTCCATTGATTCTCTGTTTTTAGACAATAACTTAACTTTTTCAACCAATTGCCAATTGGAACATCTTTGAATCTACCTATGACCTGGAAGCCCCCACCCTACCGCTTTGAATTGTCCCACCTTTCTGGATGGACCAATGTACATTTTACATACACTGATTGATGTTTTATGTCTCCCTAAAACGTATAAAACCAGCCTCTCACCTGACCGCCTTGGGCACATGTTCTTGGGATCTCCTGAGGCTCTTGTATTTGGCTCAGAATAAATCTCTTCAAGTATTTTTCAGAGTTTGACTCTTTTTAACAACAGAGACCAGCAAAGAATTGACCAGTGAAAAATCTGTGGGGGCAGACCTTTACAGATACCCGAGGTCCGTGACCTTTCCTTAGTAATAGTTGTTCATTTGGAAACAACACCTCACATGACTCAGCCTCTGGGCTTAACCTTCCCTTTTGCATAAGAAGTTTTGGAGTCCTGAGATTTCTAATTGGCCTTTAAAAACTAAAAATAAAATCTTAAGCCCCCACTCAGTGAACCAAGGGGACTCCAGAAAAAACTTAAAAACTGAATTTCCAGCCATGATGGGAAAGTCAGACATTATATCTGGCTCCTTTTGGAGTTCAGGCACAACTGACCAGCATTAATGTTAAACAACAGATCCTAAGACTGACAGAACAGACCTTCTGTGACAAGAAGATATCAAGTTATAAACAGGACGCAAGGCCATGCCAGACAAAGTTTACGTCATGCACCCCTGCAGGTCGCCCTGACCCCATGTCCTAGGTAGCGACTTTCTTAATTCCAGCTTTCCCTTCTGCTGAGTCCAAAACTTTAGACAATGCTTCACTCCTTTAACCAACGGCAAATTAAAGAATCTCTAAATCCACTCATGACCTGCAAGCCCCCCACTTCAAGATATATCCCACCTTTTGGGGCCAAACTAATGTCTGGCCTCCACATACTGACGTATGACTTTGCCTGTGACTTTTGCTTCCCTAAAATGTGTAAGACAGAGTCGTGCCCTAACTGCCTCGGGACCACTTATCAAGGCTTCCTGGGTTTGTGTTTTCCCCAGGCCACGGTCAATCGTATTGGTTCAGAATAAACCTCCTTAAGACATTTTACAGTTTGGGTTTTCCATTAACACCTTCACAGCATAAACTTGAGTTTTTAAATTTGAGCAGGTCCAGCAGGTTTCCCCCAGGTGGATTCTGACTGAACAGTTTATGAGTCATTTCTCTATCCCTGTTATTCAATCCAAGCTTTCCTGGGTAAGTGCTTTCTTACCTGCCTGTGCCCCTCAATCAGAACATCAGAGTCAGAAGGTACTCAGAACTAAGAAAAATTTAACCCAAAAAAGATCTAGAATAAAATGCAGCTTTTGCTTCACCCCTAAAAGAGTGGGAAATTTGACTACGTAAAAGTCAAAATTTCTAAATAGGAAAAAATAAAATCAGAAGATAAATGACAAATGAGAAGATAATTTTAATGTAAATCACAGGCCAAAGGTTAATCCCCTTAATAAACAGCTCCTAAAATCAGTACTGAAACAACTTACCCTGCCCCCACCCTCCAAAAGCAAAGGATCTAGATTATAAAGAGGGAAAAACAAACGGCTCTTGAACATGTGGAGAGCTGCTCCACTGTGCTCATCGGGAGAGATACCAAGCCCACTGAGAGAGAGGACTTTTCGCCTGTCAGACTGTGCCTCGGGTCGACTGGGCTGCTGTGACAAGGCACCGTGGCCGGGTGGCTGAAACAGAACGTATTTCCCTCTGTTCCAGAGCCTGGAACTCCCAGATGAGGCGTCTCATCAAGAAGCAGGCATGGCTTCTTCTTTGACCTCTCCTCGGCTTCCAGATGTCTCCCCTGCATGTGCCTGTGTCCTCATCTCTTCTCATAAGGACACCAGTCATACAGAACCAGGGCCACCCTTATGGCCTCATGTGATACTGTGGTGTAGTAAGAAGTGTATGTTTAGTCTTGGTTCTAAATTCCTGATATACAGCTCCCAAAACCCTCGGAATTTCCTGACTAATATGGGTGAGAGGGGCATCTTCTGTTATTCATAATAAGCCCCTTTCAACTACACCAGTGTTTATACTACTGCAGTGACTCTAGGAGGAAACAGCTGGTTACCAGATGGACTAACACTGGGATTAGGATAATCCCACCCGCAGCCTCCAGGGTGGGCGGGGCTGCAGCTAAACCCCATCCGCCTCTTCATCTGCTATTCATCCACATTCTTGGTCACAGCTTCATAACAAACCGGTAAACATTTGTAAATGTTTCCTTGAGCTTTGCAAGCCACCCAATCAGATGATCAATCCCCAGAGATGGTCTTGGGGACTCCTGATTTAAAGTCAGTCATTCAGATGCACAGGTCACAACCTGGGACTTGTGACTGGCTTCTGAACTGGGGGAAGCCAAATGGAACTGAGCCCTTAACCTATGGGGTCTGTACTAACTCCAGGTAGTGTAGAACTGGGTTACATTCTAGGACATCCAGTGGGCTCTGAAGAGAACTGGAGAACTGCGTGGTGTGGAAAGACCACACGTTTGGTGTTAGAAGTGTTCTGTTGAGTAGAGAAACCATGTTTTCCATTTTACTTTTCACTCGATTACCTCTTTAAAGAACGTGTCTCCAAATACAATCACATTCTGAGGTACTGGAGGTTAGGGCCTCATACACACTGATGGGAAATAAACCGGGGCAACCTCTACGGACAGCAACTTGTCAGCATCAAAATTTTAACGTGCATTTCACAAAAGAAGATGCATTAATGGGCAATAAGTGCACAGAAAGATGCTGAATAGTATAAGTCATTAGGGAAATGCAAATCAAACTAATGAGATAATGCTGCACACTGCCTGGGATAGCTATGCTCCTGGGATCGACTGGGCAGATGCACTGCAATGCTGGTCTTCCCCAAGGTTCCTGCCCTGTCCCTCCTTGCCATGGGGGCACATTTAAGGAGGGCCACTGCCACTCACGCCAGTCTAGTGCAGCTTGGTCTGGGGAGTTCTGCTGCACTCCTGGGCAGCTGTGTGGCCTGAGTCAAGCTGCTTATGCTTTCTGGGCCTGAGCTTTCTGAGATACCAAATGAGGAAGCCAAACCTGACCCCAGGCCCCTTTGTGCTCCAAAATTCTCATTCTCTTGGGCCCAGCACAATGCCTCCTGGGCTCCCCTCACCGCTGAGCTCCACGAGTCCTGAGGGGGAAATCAGAGGACACCAAGCAGCCTGGTCTTGAACAGGGTGTTCTGGAGATGGCCATTACCTGAGCGTGCCAGATTATGGGCCGGCCCTGGGCACCCACAGCCACAGCTCCCACACCCAGCCTCACCCAGGCCTGACCCCAGCACCATGGCCACAGCTCCCACACCCAGCCTCACCCAGGCCTGACCCCAGCACCATGGCCACAGCTCCCACACCCAGCCTCACCCAGGCCTGACCCCAGCACCATGGCCACAGCTCCCACACCCAGCCTCACCCAGGCCTGACCCCGAGCACCCACGGCCACAGCTCCCACACCCAGACTCACCCAGGCCTGACCCCAGCACCATGGCCACAGCTCCCACACCCAGCCTCATCCAGAATCCAAGCTCGCCCTGGACACTGTCTCTTTGGCCATTGCTCAGCATGGACCTGGCTCTTAATGAACCCTCCATCGAGGTCTGCTGAGTCTCAATTCCTCTCTCCCTCTCCTGCTCTGTGCTAGGAAAAAGGCAATGTGAGTTTTTCTTTTACATCCAAACAAAAGCTGGCCGCCCATCATGCATGAGTGGAAGCAAATCAGTTTCGTGGCCTGAGGTCGTGCAGCACACGGTGAGCAGGTAAGCAAACTTAGCGGGGAAGCCCACTCGGACCTCGGAGTCCCAGCACGCCCATTCAGCCGTCTGGGCCACTCTTTCCAACCAACTCCACAATGTCCCTAACATGTTTTTTAAAAAATGTTTCCACACAGGAAAAGTCAAAAGTTAGGAAAATTGCAGAACTCCAGCTATAATATTTACAAGGTTCTAGCTAAGCTTGCCATACACATGTCTGCCAACATGCTTCTAAAAGAGGAAAACTTTTAGAGCCAAAAGAATGAAATAAAGTGGATCAGAAGTAAATTCAACACTGACAGGGCAGTGAAAAGAACACATGAAACACTTGGCATCTATTTATCAAAAGGAATTTGTCTCTCCAAACACTGGCTCACATCATGTTTACTTAAAGAAAAAAGGGGGTGGATACAGTGGCTCATGCCTGTAATCCCAGGACTTTGGGACGCTGTGGTAGGAAGATCACTTGAGGCCAGGAGTTCAGGAACAGCCTGAGCAACATAGTGAGACTGTCTAGAAAACAGAAAAATTAGCCGGGCATGGTGGCACGCGCCTGTATTCCCACCTACTTGGGAGGCTGAGATGGGAGGACCACTTGAGCCTGAGAGGTTAAGGCTGTGGTGACCTGTGACTGTACCACTGCATGATGAAGGGGGCCTGCCCCTCTACACCTGTGAGTATTTCTTGCAAGGTGGAGACGAGAGACTGAGAAAAGAAATAAGACACAGAGGAAAAGTGGGTCCAGGGACCAGCGCTCAGCAAGCGAGGACCTGCACCGGCACTGGTCTCTGAGTTCCCTCAGTATTTATTGATCACTATCTCTACTATCTCAGCGAGGGGGATGTGGCAGAACTATAGGGAGAGGGTCAGCAGGAAAACATGTGAGCAAAGGACTGTGTGTCACAAATAAGTTTAAGGAAAGGTGCTGCGCCTGGATGTGCACATAGGCCAGATTTGTGTTTGACTTTATACAAACATCTCAGTGCAGTAAAGAGCAGTACTGCTGCCAGCATGTCTCACCTCCAACCATAAGGCGGTTTTTTCCTATCTCAGTAAATAGAATGTATGATCGGATTTTATACTAGACATTCCATTCCCAGGGACGAGCAGGAGACAGATACCTTCCTCTTATCTCAACTGCAAAGAGGCCTTCCTCTTTCACTAATCCTCCTCAGCACAGACCCTTTACGGGTGTCGGGCTGGGGAACGGTAAGTTCTTTCCCTTCCCACAAGGCCGCATCTCAGGTTTTCTCAGTGTGGGGAAACCTTGGACAATACCCAGGCTTTCTTGGGCAGAGGTCCCTGCAGCCTTCCGCAGTGCATTGTGTCCCTGGGTACTTGAGAATGGAGAATGGCGATGACTTTTACAAAGCATACTGCCTGCAAACACATTTTTAACAAAGCACATCCTGCACAGCCCTAAATCCATTAAACCTGGAGTCAATACAGCACATGTTTCTGCGAGCACAGGGTTGGGGCTAGGGTTACAGATTAACAGCATCTCAAGGCAGAAGAGTTTTTCTTAGTTCAGATCAAAACAGAGTTTCTTATGTCTTCCTTTTTCTACACAGACACAGTAACAGTCTGATCTCTCTTTCTTTCCCCCACACATTCCAGCCTGGGCAACAAGGGCGAGACTCTGTCTCAAATAAATTTTTAAAAAAAGAAAAGAAAGAAAGAAAAGAAATATGAAACTGCCCCTAACAGATGTAGAAAAAAGAAGGTAGGGTGTTCAACAAAAATGGTCACTGAGGCAAGTGTCTTGATCAGCAGAGGTTTATTAAGCCAAGTCTGAGGACTCACCCAGGAAAAACACAAGCCAGTGAAGCATCTGTGACCTGTGCTTTTCCAAAGAGGATGCTGGGAACTTAGTGAGCGTGTGAGGTGGGGGCAGGCAGGAGGGAAACAAGGGCGGGGGCAGGGAGGCAAATGGTTATTCTTATGAGGCTCTAACAACTGCTCAGCACCTGTATGTTTTATATCAGATAAGGTAAATGTTTGAAAAGAGGGAACGGAGGAGAGTCAAGCAGGAAGGGTGACTGATCCTGTCTTGTGCGTGTTCTGCAGTTGGGAAGGAAGCTTGTCATCAACATTGTCAGTGTGAGATTTAACAGAACTCAGTTTGAGGAGTTAAACTTCGCTTGTGGACCCAAGGTGACAATTGGCATGTACTGGTTTTATAGGAGATATGTATCCTGAAAGGTTCAGGAGCTAGCAAAAATGTCCTTGTAAGCATTTTGTGAGGGAGGCCATCAGGAGGTACACGCCCTTTTGCCATCCTGGGACCTGGCTTATGTCTAACACTATGACCCAGGGTTGTGAAGTGACAGTTCTGTTTAGGGAAAAAGAATGGCAGTTGCATGACTCCATTCCCAGGCTTAACTCTCCCTTTGGCATAACTAGTTGGTGGGGTGGGGATGGGGAGGTACCAAAATTTCATTTTCTTTTACAGAAGCTATTTCCCTCAAGCCTTTTACCATTTTTGTTCTTCCAACTCAAGTTAAAAATCTACTAAAAGAGCTAGGCATGGTGGTGTGTGGCTGTAATCCCAGCTACATAGGAGGCTAAGGTAGGAGGACCATTTGAGCCCAGGAGTTCAAGACTAGCCTGAGCAACATAGCCAGACCCTCTCCACCTCCAAAAGAACCCCGATAAACTAACCATATAAATAGGTTAAACCACTTGTCTAAAAGAGCTGTGAAAGAAAAAAGTAAATCTACTAAAAAAAAAAAAAAAAAAAAAAAAAGTAACCTAATCCTCTGGATTTGTAAGGCCAATTGCATGTTTATCCTATTAATCAAACAGTGAAGTGGATTCCAGAGCTTTTGTTCCAAGCCATGCTGGCACTGTACAGACAGAGGCATGCTTGCCCACCCTTCTGTCTAAATCACGGAGGGGCCACAAGCCACCAGCATTTGGTCAGGCCCTCAAATCTGAAGTCAACTCAGTCAGGACTAGACACACCCCCTTGCAAGACTGAGAGGTCCTGGAAAGAACCACATCCCGGGCTACATCCAAGAGAGAAAAACAGAGGTGCTGAGCAGGGACAGGAGAAGAAAGGAGACACAGAAAGTAATTCAGAGTAGCTCCAGGTGGCTCTTACAGCTTGGAGGACAAGTTTGGGAAGAGCTGAGCCTATCTGCGAAGGTCAGTAAACACACCGGGTTACTCAGGCCTCTCTGGAGAATCGGGGTCTGGCTAGAGTCAAAAAAAGGCTGAGTGAGACACCCAGGGAAAGCGCTGGTCTGGTGAAACACTCATGGAGCGGGGATCTCACCTCACCTTTTGCTTCCCCACACAAGGGCACTGGTGCAGAGGCCTTGCTCACTGTGGCCCTCCACTCCAGACCCCACTATGCCTGGACGTTATTTCTCACCCTTGTTGGGTTTTGGGTTTTTTTTTTTTTTTTTGGAGATGGGGTCTTGCTATGTGGCCCAGACTGCTATTCACAAGTGCGATCATAGCTCAATGCAGCCTCACACTCCTGTGCTCATGATCCTCCCACCTCAGCTGCCCAAGTAGGTGGGACTACAGGTACCTGCCACCATGTGCAGCTTACTGGAATCATAATTGGCCTCAGACACACTGTTACAAAAGAAATGTGTGATCTAAGGCAAAGGTTGGGAAGCTCGGTGGCTTATGCCTGTAACTGCAGCACTTTGGGACGTGGAGGTGGGCAGACTGCTTGAGCTCAGGAGTTTGAGACCAGCCTGAGCAACATGGTGAAACCCCATCTCTACCAAAAATACAAAAAACAATTAGACAGGTGTGGTGGCACATGCCTGTGGTCCCAGCTACCCGGGAGGCTGAGGTGGGAGAATTAAATGAGCCCAGAAAATGGGGTTGCAGTGATTTGAGACTCCAGCCTGGGTGACAGCATGAGACCCTGCCTCAAAAAAAAAAAAAAAAAAAGAAAAAAGAAAATGAAAACAAAAACAAAAATCCAAAGGTTGGGGAAATGGTATTTTAAACAGAGCCACTCCCTGGTCCCCGCCAATGCTGAGGACACACAGAATACTGGCCCCGGTGTTTCCACTTCTCTAACCAATGGCTTGTGGGCCACATTGAGAAAGATACTTTCTGATTTTCTTTAACATTAAAAACAATTTTAAGAAAAATAATTATCATTCCCATGGAAAAGGTATTTTCCTCCAATGTGTAACACAGATGCATAGTAGGCTGAAATAAATACAGTTAGGTTAGCATGAACACGTGTCACAAGTAAAGCCCAAATAAAATCTCATTCCTTTAAACATGCACACAACTACATGAACTTGAGTTGAAAAAGAGTGTCCTTCACGTGTCTTTCTCCCCAGGGAAGCTAAAGAGGAAGGAAAGAGCATCTCAGGTCAACAGGCATGATGGGAAGAGGTTCTGAAACAGTGGCCCATGGAGGTGACCCCGTTTCCTGCTCCCTGATCACTCTGCCCCACTCGGGCAGCAGGAGGATATTCTGCACTTGCTGCCTCCAGGAGGGAGACAGAGCAGAACAACACAAACTGGGAGGCTCTTCTTGGTGTCTGAGGTTCAGACGCTCAGTTCCCAGACAGCAGCCAACAGTTACAAATAATAAACATGCAAGCCTTCCAGGCAGCTATGGCTGGGCCTGGCAGGCAGGGCACGGATCAGGGCAGAAGGACAAGGCCTTCTAACCTAACCTGCAGGTAGATGTGGGGGAAGTGAGAGTGAATTCACTCTTTCAGGCAACATTTAGGAAGGGGCAGGAGCCCAGCCAAGGAAGGGCAGCAAGGTGTGTACAGGCAACAAGCAGCAGAAGCTAAACAAGGAGCCACACAGCAGGAGTGCTGCACTCTGCAGAGCACGGGGTCAGGAGAAAGGTCTGTGTACAGGGGACCCATGGGAACCAAGGCCCAAAGACAGAGAAGGACAGCCCAGTGAGTGCCAGAGTGGAAAGAACATGGAACACCTGCCAGGTAGAGACATAGCCCTGGGTGACCTCTGGATGGATAAAAATGAACTTTCTGCCACCTGGAAGGGTATGGGCTCATGGAGGAGAACACAGTGCATCTCAGACAACAGAATGGCAATCTGCACACTGGAGTTTCAGGATCACAATTTATACAACACCTATGGCTCTAGCCAGGCATGGTGACTCACGCCTGTAATCCCAGCACTTTGGGAGGCCAGAGTGGGTGGACTGCTTGAGACCAGGAGTTCAAGACCAGCCTGAGAAACACAGTGAGACTCCCATTCTTTACAAAAAAAAAAAAAAAAATTAGCTAGGTGTGGCGATGGGGGTCTGTAGTCCTAGCTATTCAGGAGGCTGAGGCAGGAGGATCACTTGGGCCCAGGAGGTCAAGGCTGAAGTAAGCTGTGATTGCACCTTTGCACTCCAGCTTGGGGGATAAAGCAAAACCATCTTAAAAACAAACAAACAACCTGTGCCTGGTAACTGCAGCATCAGGGACCCTGGGGAGCCCGCTTTGGCAGTATGTGCCACTCAGGTCTTTCATTCATATCATCATAGCTCCACAGGCCTGAATATCTTCACTGTGTGCCAATATATTTAAAACTAGAAAAAATATGTGCCCTGGGATGATATTTTTTTTCCTCTACAGAGCAATGGCCATCAGCACCCCTGTAACAACCTGAGTCGAGATCACAGGCTGAGATGAATACAAACAGTGTTTGGTTTCTGAGAAGGCCAGTTTGCTTCCAGTTCACTCCTGTTCCTAGGGAATAATCTTCCTCATGGTCCTGACCCAAAATGTAGGCAGTCTATCAGGCGTCTACCTTGGTGGGGCCTGGACATCAACTTGTGTCTACCCAACCCTGTGACACCGTCAGATGTGACTCTCAGGCACCTCTTCCGGAATGTACAGACAGGCCCCACAGCAGAGCCGCCCATGCCACACACACCTGCCGAGGCTCCTACCTCTTCCTACTCGCTATTTTGATGGATATAGCCAAATTGCTCTCCATAGAGGCTGTATCTATTTACACAATACATCATGGATAATGTTCCAGGTAGATAAATGAGAATTGTAACACATTTACTCTAAGTAAAATTTGTACTGAAAAATAAATATTCAAAAGTAAATGTACACAAATCATGAGCATATGGCTCAAAGAATACTTACAAAGAGAACACACTCATGTAACTACCATTCAGAACAAGAAAGACACATCAGGCCAGATGTGGTGGCTTCTGCCTGCAATCCCAGCACTTTGGGAGGCCAAGGTAGGAGGATCGCTTGAGTCCAGGAGTTTGAGACCAGCCTGGGCAACACATTGAGGCCTCCGTCTCTATTTTCCCTGTTGCCCAGGCTGGTGTGCAATGGTGCAATCTCGGCTCACTACAACTTCCACCTCCCGGTTTCAAGCGATTCTCCTGCCTCAGCCTCCCAAGTAGGTAAGATTACATGCGCCACCACACTTGGGTAATTTTTGTATTTTTAGTAGAGACGGGGTTTCACCATGTTGGCCAGGCTGGTCTCGAACTCCTGACCTCAGGTGATCCACCCACCTCGGCCTCCCAAAGTGCTGGGATTATAGGCATGAGACACCACGTCCAGCTTATTTTCAATTAAAAACAAAACAAAACAAAAACAGGTTGGACATGGTGCCTCATGCCTATAATCCCAACACTTTGGGATGCCAAGGCAAGGGGATTGCTTGAGCCCAGAAGTTCAAGACCACCTTGGGCAAACATAGTGAGACTTCATTTCTACCAAAAAGCAAAAAATTAGCCAAGCGAGGTGGCAGATGCTTGTAGTACCAGATATTCAGGAGGGTGAGGTGGGAGGACTGCTTGGGCCTAGCAGGTCAAGGCTACAGCGAGCCATGATTATGCCACTGCACTCCAGCCTGGGTGACAGAGCAAGACCCTGTCTCCAAGACCCTGTCTCAAAAAAAAAAAAAAAAAAAAAAAAAGTTTCATGTAACACAAAAAACTTTTATCTATTTAAAATCAAGGCCAGGTACAGTGGATCATGCCTGTAATCCTAGCACTTTGTGAAGCCAAAGTGGGAGGATCACTTGAGCCTACGAGTTTGAGACCAGCCTGGGCAATATAATGAAACCCTGTTTCTAAAGAAAAATACCAAAATTAGCCAGGCATGGTCATGTGCAACTGTATTCCCAGCTACTTGGGAGACTGAGGTGGGAGGATCACTTGAGTCTGGGAGGTCAAGGTTGCAGTGAGCGATGATCATGCCACTGTACTCCAGTCTAGGCGACAGGGTGAGATTCTGTCTCTAAATAAATTAATTAGTAATTAAATTAAAAAAATTAGGCATGGTGGTATGTGCCTATGATCCCAACTACTCAGGAGGTTGAGGTGGGAGGATCACTTGGGCCTAGGAGATCGAGGCTGCAGGGAGCTGAGATCGCACTTCAGCCTGGGTGATGGCGAGACTCTGTCTCATGCATGGATACATATATAAGGGCCAATAATCCTACCAAACTGACCTTTCCCCAAATACAAATGATAAACTTTGGATATAATACAGAACACAACTATTAAGGGCAGATACCTGAGAGCAACCCAAAACAGGAGGACTCTGGAAGGGAGCTATGGGCACCAGGGGAGTTTCCCACCTCCACAGCTCCCACTCTCAGTTGGAAGGAAGTGGGGAGTGATTGCTAACGGGTACAAGGTTTCTTCTGGGTGTGATGAAACTGTGTTGCACAACTCTGTTCATGTATTTTATTGTACACTGAACTGCATACTTTAAACAGGTAAATTATATGGTATTTGAATTATATCTCAATTAAAGCCATTATTTTTGAAAAGTGGCTATAACCTCTACCATGCATACTGTAAACAAGCATACTGGAGAGACCATATTAATAGACTCCAAGAGGTACAGTATTGGTCAGGTGTGGTGGCTCACACCTGTAATCCTGGCACTTTGGGAGGCCGAGGCGGGCAGATCACTTGAGGCCAAGGGCTCGAGACCAGCCTGGCCGACATGGTGAAACCCTGTCTCTACTAAAAATACAAGGAAAAAAAAAAAAAAAAGGAACCAGGTATGGTGGCATGTGTCTGTAATCACAGCTACTCGGGAGGCTGAAGCATAAGAATCACTTGAAGACAAGAGGCGGAGGCTGCAGTAAGCCGAGATCATGCCATTACACTATAACCTGGGTGAAAGAGCTAGACTATCCCAAAAACAAACAAAAAACAAAGATAAACTTGCTGAGTAGAATAGGCAGTAATTAAGCCTTCATTTATTTACTTATTTATTTGTTTTGAGACGGAGTCTTGCTCTGTAGCCCAGGCCGGAGTGCAGTGGTGTGATCTCAGCTCACTGCCACCTCTGTCTCCTGGATTCAAGTGATTCTCCTGCCTCAGCCACCCAAGTAGCTGGGATGACACACACCCACCACCACATCGGCTAATTTTTTGTATTTTCAGTAGAGACGGGGTTTCGCCATGTTGGCCAGGCTAGTCTCAAACTCCTGACCTTAGGTGATTCGCCCACCTCAGCCTCCCAAAGTGCTGGCATGAGCCATCGCGCCTGGCCCAACCCTTCATTTAATAATAATTTATTTAATCTCCTTGGAACTTATAATGATTTTTCAAATGGTCTTGTCTTCCCAATGAAACTGACCAAGGTAATTTGCAATGATGCCTTTTTCCTTCTTGACCAAATTTTCTGAGTATGAAGACTCATTCAAATACATTCCATTGTCCTCAACGTGCAGTCAGGTTGTTCTCTGCTCTTACGTTTTAATATTCTTACTCCCTAGCACCAAGGGACAAGAGGTCCTGGTTCCCTTCAGATTGTGTTTAGGCCAAGAGCAAGTAGGTAGGCAGAGGCACAGAGTATCTGAGAATAGGTATATTCTGAGAACTGCAAACACAGAGTAGTAAAAAGTGGAGATGGCCTGTCCCATTTCATACCCACAGCAACAGACACTTGCAGATTCAACTGTTCATTTCCCAGTATCAAGCTGCAGAAGCGAGACACACGCTTGCACCTCCTGCTTTTCCCAGCCAGGTTGCTTTGCTTCCAAGATCTTGTGATATTCTCCAGAGTTTCACATGTTTTGTAACACTTTACTTTTCAGCAGTTACCTGTGAGCTTCAGTCTCAAGAGACTTACTTGCACAACTTTGCTCAACCTATGTGATTATCACGTGATGACCTGCACAGAGCCTAAAAATAGGGCCACGTAAGGTAAGGTATCTGCTCACCCAGAAAGCCTCCTTCCTGTAAATGAAGCCGTCATTGGCTTGGGATGAGGCAGTGTGCTCAGCTGGAGAAGCAGAGGAAGGCCTTTTTCTTTTTTCTTTGAGATGGAGTCTCACTCCGTCACCAGGCTGGAGTGCAGTGGTGTGATCTTGGCTCGCTGCAAACTCCACCTCCCGGGTTCAAGTGATTCTCCTGCCCCAGCCTCCCAAATAGCTGGGACTGCAGGTGTGTGCCGCCACACCCAGCTAATTTTTGTATTTTTATTAGAGATGGGGTTTCACCATGTTGGCCAGGATGGTCTAGATTTCTTGACCTCATAATCTTCCCGCCTTGGCCTCCCAAAGTGCTGGGATTACAGGTGTGAGCCACCACACCCAGCCAGGAAGGTCCATTTCATCTTCCATCTGCTTGGTCACCACTAATCTATTTTCTATCTTGCCAGGTGTTTTGTTTTGGTTTTGAGACAGAATCTTATAGTCTGTCACCCAGGCTGGAATGCAGTGGCCCGATCACAGCTAATTGCAGCCTCAAACTCCTGAGCTCAAGCGATCCTCCTGATGCAGCCTCCCAAGCAGCTGCAACAACAGGCACATACCACCACGCCCAATTAATTTTTTTTTTTCATTTCTTGTAAAGATGGGATCTCACTGTGTTGCCCATGTTGGTCTCAAACTCCTGGCCTCACGCAATCTTCCCCCTTTAGGCTCCCAAATTGTTGGGATTACAGGCGTGAGCCAGCATGCCTGGCCTTGCATGGTGCTTTGATGCCAATGGTTTACACTGATTGACTGATTGATTGAAACAGGGTCTTGCTCTGTCAGCCAGGCTGGAGTGTAGTGGTGTGAACATGACTCACCACAGCCTCAACCTCCTGGGCTCAAGCGATCTTCCACCTCAGACTCCTAAGTAGCTGGGACTACAGCCATGTGTCACAATACTCAGCTACTTTTTAAAATTTTTATAGACAGGTCTTGCCTTGTTGCCCAGGCTGATCTCCAACTCTTGGTCTTAGGCAATTCTTCACCTTAGCCTCCCAAAGTGCTGGGATTACAGATATAAGCCACCACGTCTGGCCTATTATATACTGTTTAATGCCTATGTATGTAATTGACAGAAGTTGGTCTGAGACTCCCTTTCATCATAACCAGAGAGCAAGGTTATAATGAGGGGGAGCACTACCTTTCATTCATTTCCAACTTCCTACGTGGCTAATCTCCTCTAACAAAAGGAACCTAAAATTTGTAAATGATCAAACTGGCTGAGGTCAGTAAGCACACGTTATCCTAGAAGTCAGGTGGCCCTAATATATCAGTGCTGCGATGAGCACAGGCCTGGAGCCCAGCAGCCCTGAGTGCTGCATCAGCCAGTAACCGCCTCACTTGAGTTTCTGTCACCTCCTCAGGATCTTCAAGGAGTGGGCGGAAGATCTCTTTTTCTCCAGGAATTTATAGCCCCCTGTACCTTTGCTGGTTTGGGGGGATCTCTCTCATAGAGTTTAATGTCTCCTTCAAGGTATTCACTGTCTCCTCTCTCTAACCATGACCCCTCAAAGGAACCTAAGAGCCCTACGATGAAAGACAAGGAAGGAGGCAGGATCTGAGGGCTCTGAGAAGTAAATGACAACAACAACAACAAAGACAGTAAAAATATCTTTCACAAATTAAGGTGAAAGAAAGACATTCTCAGATGAAGAAAAACCAAGAAAATTTGCCACCAACAGACCTGTTTTAAAAGAAATGCTAAACAAAGATCTTCAGATAGAAGGGAAGTAATACCAGAGGGAAAACTGGAGTTTCAGGAATAAAGGAACAGCACCAGAAATGACAAAGAGCAGGCCAGGCATGGTGGCTCAAGCCTGTAATTCCAGCACTTTGGGAGGCTGAAGCAGGTGGATCACGAGGTCAGGAGATCGAGACTATCCTGGCTAACACAGTGAAATCCCATCTCTACTAAAAATACAAAAAATTAGCCCAGCGTGGTAGCAGGCACCTGTAGTCCCAGCTACTCGGGAGGCTGAGGCAGGAGAATGGCCTGAACCTGGGAGGCGGAGCTTGAAGTGAGCCGAGATGGCGCCACTGCACTCCAGCCTCGGTGATAGAGCAAGACTCCATCTCAAAATGACAAAGAGCTATATAAATAGACTATTTTCCTCTTCTTATGCTAGCTGAAGGCAAAATTTGTAACACTGAAGCAATTTTCAACACACATAGATCTACAACATGTGGTGGGTAAAGGAACTTGTATGGTAGTATGGTTTCTACATTCCACTTCAAGTGGCACAATATTATTTCTAAGTAAACAAAGTTAAATATGAATACTATAATCCCTGCAGTCACCACTAAAATATCTATACAAAGATATATAGTCTAAACCTCAATAAACTGATTAAATGGAATACCGAGAAACATTCAAGAAATCCCAGAGAGAGAAATAAAACCTAATGAACAAAAAGAAAATAACAAAATGATACATCTATATTGAGACATATTAATAGTTACGTTAAGTATAAATGGTCTAAACACACCAATTAAAGAGAAGGACTATCAGATTGAATGTTCTTTAAAACAGACCCAAATATATGCTACCTACAAGAAATCTTCTTCAAATACAAGTAGAAGGATGGAGAAAATATACCACGCAAATAATATTTTTTAATGTGAGATAGCCATATTAATAGGAAAAGAGAGAAACTATGGAGTAAAGAAAATTACCAGAAATAAAGCACGACATTAAATAATGATTTTTATAAGTCCATTTGCCAAGAAGACACAGAAATCCTAAATGTATACTTGTCCTTAGTGTCAAGAAATGAAAAAAGAGGAGAAGAAGAAACAAATAATTAGACCAACAAAATACATAAAGCAAAAATGGACAGAACTGGCTGGGTGTGGTGGCTCACGCCTGTAATTCCAGCTCTTTGGGAGACCAAGGCAAGAGGATTGCTTGAACCCAGGAGAACAATCTGGGCAACAAAGCAAGACCTCATCTCTACAAAAAAATCAAAATATTAGCCTGTCATGGTAGCTGGGTATGGTGGCATATACCTGTGGTCTCAGCTACTTGGGAGGCTGAGGTGGCCTTTCCTTCTTCTTTTTTTTGGAGACAGAGTCTTGCTCTGTCACCCAGGCTGGAGTGCAGCGGTGCAATATCAGCTCACTGCAACCTCTGCCTCCCAGGTTCAAGCAATTCTCCTGCCTCAGCCTCCCAAGTAGCTGAGATTACAGGTGCATGCTACCATGCCCAGCTAATTATTATTATTTTTTTTTGGAGACAGAGTTTTGCTCTTTTAGCCCAGGCTGGAGTGCAATGGCATGATCTCAGCTCATTGCAACCTCTGCCTCCTGGGTTCAACCCATTCTCCTGCCTCAGCCTCCTGTGTAGCTGAGATTACAGGTACTTGCCACCAGGCCCAACTAATTTTTGTATTTTTAGTAGAGACAGGGTTTCACCATGTTGGTCAGGCTGGTCTTGTGTCCTGACCTCAGGTGATCTGTCCGCCTCAGCCTCCCAAAGTGCAGGGATTACAGGCGTGAGCCACTGCACCTGACCAATTTTTGTATTTTTAGTAGACATGGGGTTTCACCATGTTGGCCAGGCTGGTCTTGAACTCCTGACCTCAAGTGACCCACCCACCTCAGCCTCCCAAAGTTCTGGGATTACAGGTGTAAGCCACTGCCCCATTTCTGTTCTAACATGTAAAGAACTTGAAAGGTGCCATTTAAGTTCTCCTCACAATTAAAAAAAAAAAAAAAAGAGCTGAATGAAATAAAACTTCTCATATCCATCAGAGAATGAGGTCACAAGGTAAACTCCTACCTAAAAACTGAAGAGATAGCGGGCAAATACAGAGATCACAGTTTTACTGAAGCAAAAGCCAGGTAAGCCATAATTGGTAGAAACACATGGCAATTCATGATTGCTGGAAGCTGATTATAGACAAGTATGAGTTCAAAAATCCTGAGGCCCAATCTTTCAGGGTAGGGGCAGGAGGTGACATACTTTCATAAGTTTTGTTATATCTCCAAAAGCCTCACCAGATGCTCATGATGAAGATTGGAGGAAAAAATAAATCCCCCACTCTTCGGACAAGGGGAGAGAAAAAAAAAATAACCATTTTGAAATGCACTCAAAGAAAAGTAACCATTTTGAAAAATGCCGAGAACATTCTGTTTTCCATAACAAAGGCCTTCCATCAAGGAAAACTACTTTATCAGAACCTTGTCTGGCCAAGGGAAAGGAAAACTTGAAAAATGAAACCTCCAGTAGCTTTCTGGATAACTTAATGGGGTGGGTGGGTCAGGGGAAGAAGACAGAAAGAAAGGAGGGACGAGGAGGAGGAGGGAGAGGGAAGAGAGGCAGGGAGGGAGGGAGGAAGACAGGCAGGGAGGCAAAGAAACTTCTGAAGTTCACAGTCCAGGGACTCAGATTTACTAAAAACCTGAGACTGAATCACAGGATTACAGGACATTTTCCTTCCCCAATACCTTACTACCACATCAACAGGGCTGTAGTGTAATCACATGAATTACAATGGAGGGGCAAGATAAAGACTCCACTTGTAATGGTTAATTTTAGGTGTCAACTTGACTGAATTAAGAAATATCCAGAAACCCGCTAGAGCATTATTTTTGGGTGTGTCTGTGAAGGTGTTTCCAGGGCAGATTAGCAAGGGAGTCTGAGTGGACGAGGTGGGGAAGATTTACCCTCATTGTGGGCAGGCACCGTCTAATCTGCTGGGGGCCTAGAGAGAACAAAAATAGAGAAAAGGCAAAGCTATCTACTGAGCTGCCGTGCACTCTTCCTCTCCTGCCCTGGGACAACAACTCCAGACTCCCAGCATTTGGACTCCAGGACTTACACTGGCGGCCCCCTGAGGCTTTCCAAGCTTTGGCTTCAAATTGAGAGTTACACCATTGGCTTCCCTGGCTCTGAGGCCTTCAGACCTGGCCTCAGCCATGCTATTAGCATCCTCGGACCTCCAGTTGGCAGCCAGCTGGGCACTGGACGTCTCAGCCTCCATAGTCACATGAGCCAGTTCTCCTAACACATCCCTTCTCACACACCTATTATCCATAGATACACAGACAGATACCCTGTTGGTCTGTCTGGAGAACCCTCATACACCACTTAAGAAGGAGTTTCTAGAAAAACCCAAAGACAGTTGGGAAACAAAAATGGACACAGGAGGAATGTGAAGCCTCTGCCAGCTACAGCTACAGCAAACATTAAACACAGCCTAACTGCCTGCCAGAGAAACACAAAACCTCACACTAAAGATCCATTTACTTAAGTTCCTATAGCCCAATCAATATATCATGTCCAGCTTTCAACAAACAATTATAAGATATATTAAAGTCAAGAAAAAAAAAGTCTAAATACACAGAGCAAGCATCAGAACCCACCTCACATCTGACAAAGACTTTGCAATTATCAGACTGAGACTTTCAGATAACTATGATTAACATTCTAGGGGCTGTAATGGGAAAAAGTGGACAACATACAAAAAGATGAGTAAGGTTCATAAAAATATGCAAACTCTGAGAAAGAATCAGAAGAAAATGCTAGAGATCAAAACCATTGTAACAGGCCTGGCATGGTAGCTCAATGCCTATAATCCCAGTGCTTTGGGAGGCCCAAGGCAGGAGGCTTGCTGGAGCCCAGGAGTTTGAGGCTGCAGTGAGCTATTATTATACCACTGCACTCCAACCTAGGTGACACAGCAAGACCCATCTCTAAAAAAAACAAACAACAACAACCAAAAAAATGAAAACAAAGCAAACACAATTGTAACAGAAATGAAGAATGCTGGCTGGGTGCAGTGGCTCACACCTGTAATCCTACCACTTTGGGAGGTTGAGGCAAGAGGGTCACTTGAGGCCAGGAGTTTGAGACCAGCCTGGGTGACACAGTAAGACAAAAGAAATCTAAAAATTAGCCAGGCATGGTGGTGCATACCTACAGTCCCAGGAGTAGGTATGAGTTTGAGGCTGCAGTGAACTATGACCTCACCACTACACTCCAACCTGGGCAGCAGAGTGAGACCCTGTCTCAAAAAAAATTTTTTTTAAAAAAAGAATACCTTTGATGGGCTCATCAGTAGACTGCTTATGGTAGAGGAAAGAATCAACGAGCTTGAAAATATTTCAATAGAAACTTCACAAACTGAAAAGCAGAGAGAACAAATAATAGGGGTGGTGGAGTAGGGGAAAAACAGAATCTTCAACAGCTATGAGACAATTATCAAAGGTATAACATGTGCATAATGGGAACATTAGAAGTAGAAAGAGAGGGAGAAACAGAAGAAATGTTTGAAGCAATAATGGCTGAGAATTTCCCCACACCATAGACTCAGGAAGCTCAGAGAGCACCACACAGGATAATACCAAAAAATGGAGGCCGAGGCCTATCATATTCCAATTGGAGAAAACCAAAACAAAGACCTAGGCCTATCATATTCAAACTGCAGGAACCCAAATAAAGAGAAATCCTGAAAGAAGCCAGAAGAAAAAAAAAATCTTAGGAGCAAAGTTAAGTATTACATCAGACTTCTCAGATACCATGAAGCCAAGAAAAAGATATTCTATATTTTGGGCCATAAAACATGTACCAATACATTTAAAAGAATAGAAACAATATAAAATATGCTATCAGACCATAAAAAAATTAAATCAGAATTCAGTAACAGAAAGATGCAACTGAAAATCTCCATACACTTGAAAACTAACACATTTCTCAATGATTCATGGGTCAAAGATGACATTGCAGGAAAAAAATTCAAATATATTAAACTGAATGAAATGAAAATGCAACATACAAAAATCTGTGGGATACAAATAAAGCAGTTCTCAGACGAAAATTTATTATTAAATGCTTGTATTAGAAAAGAAGGGCTCAAATCAATAATCTCAGCTCAAGTAACTAGAAAAAAAGAGCAAAATAAACTGAAGCAAGCAGAAGAATGAAAATAACAGAAGGGAAATCAATAAAACTGAATGCAGAAAAGTAACAGAAAAAAAAAAATCGATAAAACCCAAAGCTGATTTTTGAAGTTCAATAAAATTGATAAACCTCTAGCAAAACTAACGAAGGGAAAAAAAGAGAAAGAAGACACAAATTTTCATTTGTCAGATCTCCCAAAAAAAAAAAAAAAAAAAAAAAACAAAGACGGCCAGGCGCGGTGGCTCACGCCTGTAATCCCAGCACTTTGGGAGGCTGAGAGAGGCGGAATACGAGGTCAGGATATCGAGACTATCCTGGCTAACATGGTGAAACCCTGTCTCTACTAAAAAATACAAAAAACTAGCCGGGCGTGGTGGCAGGCGCCTGTAGTCCCAGCTACTCAGGAGGCTGAGGCAGCAGAATGGCGTAAACCCGGGAGGCAGAGCTTGCAGTGAGCTCCGGCCACTGCACTCCAGCCTGGGCGACAGAGCGAGACTCTGTCCCAAAAAAAAAAAAAAAAAAAAAAAGACAAACTGCCATTATTGTCAATAAAAGAGAGAATTGTTCTTTACAGATTCTGTAGACATAATAGGATAATAAAGGAATACTATAAACTCCACACACATAAATTCAACAGTTTAGATTAAAAGGACCAATTTCTTTCTTACTTTTTTTTTAAAGACAGGGTATTCTGTCACCCGGTCTGAAAGAGTACTGGCATGATCATGCTCATAGCAGCCTCAACCTCTTCAGCTCAAGTGATCCTCCTACCTCAGCCTCCTGAGTAGCTGTGACTACAGTCACAGGCCACCACGCCTGGCTTATTTTTTAAATTTTTTGTAAAGACAGCATCTCGCTATGTTTCCCAGACTGGTCTCAAACTCCTGTGCTCGAGTGATCCTGCCGCCTCTGCCTCCCAAAGTTCTGGGATTACAGGAGTTAACCATCACACCCTGCCACCAATTTCTTAAAAATCACAATCAGAGCTTTCCCAAGATGAAACAGATGATCTGAATAGCAGCCCTGAAATTGAAGAAAGAAATTGAATTTGGAATTGAGTGTAGTGGCTCATCCCTATAATCCCAGTGCTTTGGGAGGCTGAGGCAGGAGGAAAACTGGAGGCCAGGAGTTTGAGACCAGCCTGGGCAACACGTTGAGACCCCTCCCTGTCTCTATAGAATAATTTTTTTTTTTTCCTGCTGGGTGTAGTGGCTCACGCCTGTAATCCCAGCACTTTGGAAGGCCCAGGTGGGCAGATCACTTGAGGTCAGGAGTTCGAGACCAGCCTGGCCAACATGGTGAAACCCCATTTCTACCAAAAAAATATTAGCAGGGCATGGTGGTGCATGCCTGTAATCCCAGCTACTAGGGGGGCTGAGATGGGAGAATCACTTGAACCCGGGAGGCAGAGGTTGCAGTGAGCCAGGATGGCACCATTATACTCCAGCCTGGGTGACAGAGTGAGACTCTGTCTCAAAAAAAAAAAAAAAAATTAATTAGAAATAAATTATATAAATTAAATTAGTAATAGAAAGATACAACAGGAAAATCTCCATACACTTGAAAACCAAATAAGTTTGAATAACTTATCCTGCTGCAGGTGTATACATCCTAAGGAGTTTATACCTGTTTTTATTAAACAAGATAATTTACATTTACCTGGGAGGATCTGTGATAATGCTTCCCAAGGGAGCTCCACAGTGCTGGGTCGGAGCAGCAGCGGGGTGGGATGCTGGTGCAGAAGCCACTGCGTGCCTGCAGCTCTTCCACAGCAGCCAGCAACCCGCGTCTCAGAGCCCGGAGGGCAAGACAGCGATGAACGGAAGTGAGCAGGTCACCCCCTCCTGGGAGGCCCTGCAGGAGGCAGGAGAGATGTGGGTGCAGATATGTTCTGAGCGACACCTGAGAGGCCGAGGACTGGAGGTAGAAGGCACGGCCTGGTGCGGAGCAAGCATGGAGGCGGGGGAAGCAGCCACGGGAAGAGCAGTCCCTCCTGAATGCAGCAGGGCCACAACTGAGCCCCACTACCCTTGTCACTATGGAAATGTCACGACTGTCATGGAACCACCCAGAGCTTTTTCAGGAGCCTCCCTGGCACATCTGATTCTCCATCAAAGCTAGGTACTGCAGCCGGGCACAGTGGCTCACACTTGTAATCCCAGCACTTTGGGAGGCCAAGGTAGGAGGATCACTTAGAAGATGGAGGCCAGCCTGGCTAACATGGCAAAACCCTGTCTCCACTAAAAAAAAAAAAAAAAAAAATTAGCTGGGCATGGTGGGCACCTGTAGTCCCAGCTACTTGGGAGGCTGAGGCAGGAGAATCGTTCTAATGCAGGAGGCAGAGGTTGCAGTTAAATGAGATTGGGCCATTGCATTCCAGCCTGGGTGACAGAGCAAAACTTCATCTCAAAACAAAAGCTAGGAATTGCAGAGAAGAATTCATATAGACACCGATATGGTTTGGATCTGTGTCCTTGACCAAATCTCATGTTCAACTGTAATCCTCAATGCCGGAGGTGGGGCCTGGTGGGAGGCAACTGGATTGTGGGGGCGGTTTCTCATGGGTAAGCACCATTCCCCTGGTGCTGTTGTCAGGATAGTGAGTTCTCGTGAGATTTGGTTGTTTAAAGGGGTGTGGCACCTCCTCGCTTGCTCTCTCATGCTCCTGCTCCCACTGTGTGAGCCACCTCGCTCCCCCTTCGCCTTCTGCCATGATTGGAAGCTCCCTGAGGCCTCCCCAGCAGCAGAAGCTGCTATGCTTCCTATACAGCTTGCAGAACCTGAGCCAATTAAACCTCTCTTCTTTATAAATTACCCAGTCTAAGGTATTTATTCATAGCGGTGCGAGAACGAACTAATACACACACTTTTTTTTTTTTTTTCCTTTTCCAAAATGTCAGAGATCCTGGGCAAGTAGATTTTGTTTGTTTGAAAAGAAGTCTCACTCTGTCACACAGGCTGGAGTGCAGTGGCGCAATCTCAGCTCACTGCAACCTCCACCTCCCAGGCTCATGCAATTCTCCTCCTCAGCCTCCCAAGTAGCTAGGACTGCAGACATGTGCCACCATGCCTGGCTAATTTTTGTATTTTTTGCAAATACAGGGTTTCACCATCTTGTCCAGGCTGGTCTTGAACTCCTGGCCTCAAGTGATCCATCCACCTCGGCCTCCCAAAGTGCTGGGATTACAGGTGTGAGCCACCAAGCCCAGCCAAATCCTGGGCAAGTAGATGTTATTATTCTGAAAAACACTGATGACTGCTCTGTAAGTAGGTATTGTTACCATGAAAGCTCCCCGTTTTCACTCATTAATGAGTAAGCCCCGACGGCTGGTTGGGTGAGGATGCTACGGCTTGCTATGACTATGATGTCTTTACTCCTATAAGAACCATGTTAAAATATCCAGAAAAAGGAAGGCTGATCATGTAAGGGCATAATCTTGCTTTTCATTATAATAAGCATGTTTCATAAGCACAGTACTGCTCATCATTAAGTAAACATAAATTAAAACAACTTAAGAAAGGGTTTCCCTCCCTTTTTCACCAGGGGCAAGATGAGATGATTCCATGTGTCTGGCACGCCAGGGTCAAGGAGTGGGCATGTGTGAGCCTGGCCAGCCCAGACCCTCCAGCAGTCCTCAAAGGAGCCTGCTGGGAGGTTCTGATAAGAGAACTCAGTGCACACCTGCCCCAGCAGCAGCCTGAGTACTCAGTGACGGGACTGCAGGGAGGAAGGAAGGTGGAGACATTTCAGTCCAGAGTGAAGGAAAACAGGAAGACTTGGAAACTCTTCATGGAATGCTCTTTAAAAGTTGCTTTAGGCTGGGTGTGGTGGCTCACGCCTGTAATCCCAGCACTTTGGGAGGTTGAGGCGGGTGGATCACTTGAGGTCAGGAGTTTCAGACCAGCGTGGCCAACATGGTGAAACTCCGTCTCTACTAAAAATACAAAATTAGCCGGGCTTGGTGGCACACGCCTGTAATCCCAGTTACTCAGGAGGCTAAGGCAGGAGAATCACTTGAACCCTGGGAGGCAAAGGTTGCAGTGAACCAAGATCACGCCACTGCACTACAGCCTGGTCAACAGATTAAGACTCTGTCAAAAAAAAAAAAAAAAAAAAGGATTTGCTTTAGCTCAGCAAAAAATCAAAATCCTAACAAAAGGGAAACACAGAACATCACGGTAAATATTTTCAACAGCACTGAAGCTAACAGGCCATGTACTGTGTCAACATGCAAACACCTGTCTATAAAAACACTAATCAAGAGAACTCAGCAGAAGCCTAGCACACACAGCTTTCAACTCTGCAGAATGCACATGCAGACACCGGAGGACATGAGGGCAGAACCTGCAGGGTCACCACAGGGTCTTAGTAATACAGTCTGTTCCTTTAAGTTGCCTAAGTTTATACTTGTTTGAAGTGTTTGCACATTTTGCCATTCTGAGTAGTTTTTTTTTTTTTAATGAGAAAATTGTTGCAATTTATTTTTGTTTCAGTCAAGTGACCTTAAAGGTTGAGGGGATAAAAAAGGACCCCAGGAGATTTTAACACTCACTCCCTGGGAGTGCAGTCCTGGGGACCACTCTCTGAGCTGTCAGAGCCACTGGAGAGGTGTCTACCACTGACCCCTCACTAGGGTGCTTGCTTTTGTAATTATCTTTTGATGATACAAATAATATATTTCTTGAGTGCTCATCATGTACTGGACACATTCCTAAGCACTTTGGAATTTATCCTTTTGAAGGAGGGACTATTATTACCCATTTTACAGGTGAGGAAATTGAGCCACAGAAGAAGCTATGCAATTTGCCCAAGGTCACAGATCTGGTAAGTGAACTCACAGTGAGTTATAACTCCAGAGTTGGAACACAAACCTTTACATACTGCCCCATACCTACTAACAACACACAAGCATATAAGATAGTTTTGAATAGTTTTCTGGAAGTTTTTCCATGAAATAAGTACAGGAATTTGATATCCAGAATACACAGAAAATGTCCCTTCCAGCTCTAAATCAACCTGAAAAGTCCTAGTGTCATCTAAGAATCTGTATTAGTAAACCGAATTATAAGGAAAGAGTATTAATTTGCTTCCTCCCCAGAACAAAAAAGCAATACTTCAACCAAACATTCCATGTCCCGATTCATTCTATCCATCTGTTATAAAACTGAGACACTTTCTCTTCCCCAGAACCTGGGTGTAACCTTTCTAGTTTCATGTTGACTATACAGAAATAAAAGAATAGGCCAGGCGCGGTGGCTCACGCCTGTAATCCCAGCACTTTAGGAGGCTGAGGCGGGCGGATCACCTGAGGTCTGAAGTTCCAGACCAGCCTGGCCAACATGGTGAAACCCTGTCTCTACTAAAAATACAAAAATTAGCTGGGCATGGTGGCACACGCCTGTAGTGCCAGCTACCCGGGAGGCTGAGGCAGGAGAATTGCCTGAACCTGGGAACCCGGGAGGTGGAGGCTGCAGTGAGCTGAGATCATGCCATTTGCACTCCCGCCTGGGCACCAAAAGCAAAACTCCATCTCAAAAAAAAAAAAAAAAAATTAAAGAATAAAATAACACAGCCTATAAAATCTATGTTGAAAAATCCTAAGAACAGTCTACCCCTTTTCTCATGATTATTCCAACTTTCATATCTGAAATTCCAGCCATGCAATTAGGAGCCTAGAGGCATAGCACACAACACTGATGCTCTTCTACACCCTCTAAACGTATCCTAAAGTGCACAGAATCTGACAAAGGTCTGAATATTTGGGGCTTCTCTTTCTAAAGAATGAGCCTGCTGTGAAGGTCAGTGTCAATACCAACAATTCAAAGGCCCTAAAAGAGGATTCAGAATTGCCCATCCCCCTAAATGTAGATAAAACACAGTAGTCTGAGGAGCCCACTGATGGGAAAATTACCATATTTTGCTATTGCAACTACTTGAAGTCCATGCCAAACAAACTAAAATAAAATGCTACAATCCTGGGCTGATGCAAAGTTTCCCCTGAGTCGACTAAAAAGACTTTGCATGGAACCGTTTCTAAGTCTGACACACATGGAGTTCAAGGTCTGAAGAGACGTGAAAAGTTTCCAACATGGTGGTGACTAGGGACCCTGGAGCAGACAAGAGCCCAGGGCGTCAGGCCACATAGCCTGTTCCATAGCACACCTGTTCCTGGTGGTCGGAAATGAATTCCCTGCGAACATCCAGTGTAAAACTCACCCAGAAATAGGAACCAGTAAGGGAAAGTAACCTGGGAAGGAGTGTGGGGAGCCAGGAAGCAGAGAAACCAGCCACACACCTGCCTTTCACTGACGTCTGTGCTCAGAGCTGTTTGCCTAAAGTGTATCTGTTATTTGAATGATTCTAGTATAAATGACTGTTTCAAAAGTCCCCTATTTTAAATCACAGAATTTTAGAGCTTTATGGCACCTTTAATTCCCTTGTCCATTATCTTAACTAACTCGGGGAAACTACTCTCACTTGACCATGGAGAAAATGAAGCACAGACATCTGGATCCCAAAGTCATTTCAAGAAACAAAGCTAGTGTCTGTGCCATGGCATGGCTGGGCAAGGGCCTTGTGCCCGCCACCATCTTTTTTTTTTTTCTATGAGAATGCTTTATTAGGCATAAAAATGCCATTAAAATGCTTTAAAATGCAATAAGAGGAGATGTGAGACACAAAGAACAAGTACATAGTGACACATGGCTATCAGAACACTCAGAGTAAAGAAGCCACACCACTTCCACCCTTTACCCAGAAAAGGAAGGATCTAGGCCATCTCCTCCTCATGCATGCCCCACTTTACAGGAAGTGTTCGCATCTCCCCTCCTAGACAAGTCATGGAGCTCCTCCCGTTGGACCTTCTGGGGCCATCAGTGGCTAAAAATCAGGTTTCTGTTCCTTGAGGGAGGAAACAGAGGAAGCACAGATTGGCATGGTAGATAGAGGTGCAGATAGAAATCCAGTCTGGAATATGTTGAGTTTACTGTAGCTACATGGCATGGGAGTGGAATCCTGGAGTGCAGATGTGGGCATGAGGGTCTGAAAAAACATCACATGCAAAGCTCCTAGGAGTCTTCTTTTTTCCCACCTCTTCACATAACAGAGCCAGAAAAAAATACAGCATTTCATCAAATTTGAGATGCCACTAATTCTAAGACAAATGATAACGAAAGACTGCTGTCAAAATGTGACCCAGTGCTAAGATGGCATCAGTTTTTAATGTACCCCCAAATCAAACATATTATCATGTAAAGAAAAAAAAAGGTTTATCTTATAATAGATGAAATATAGTAAACTTTTTACTGGTAGGTCTTTAGATGGCAGTGAAGACTGGACTGACTTTTTAACTTGTTATTCTGAAAAAATTTCAAACGTATAGAAAATTTAAAAGAATAGGCTGGGCTCGATGGCTCACACCTGTAATCCCAGCACTTTGGGAGGCCGAGGTGGGCGGATCACGAGGTCAGGAGATCGAGACCATCCTGGATAACACGGTGAAACCCTATCTCTACTAAAAATACAAAAATTAGCCGGGTGTGGTGGCGGGTGCCTGTAGTCCCAGCTACTCCCGACGCTGAGGCAGGAGAATGGCATGAACCCAGGAGGCGGAGCTTGCTGTGAGCCGAGATCGCGCCACTGCACTCCAGCCTGGGCGACACAGCGAGACTCCATCTTAAAAAAAAAAGAAAAGAAAGAAAGAATAGGCCCGGCATGGTGGCTCACGCCTGTAATCCCAGCACTTTGGGAGGCTGAGGCGGGTGGATCATGAGGTCAGGAATTCGAGACCAGCTTGGCCAACATGGTGAAACCCCGTCTCTACTAAAAAATAAAAAATTAGCTGGGTGTGGTGGTGTGCACCTGTAATCCCAGTTACTCAAGAGCCTGAGGCAGGAGAATCGTTGGAACCCAGGAGGCAAAGGTTGCAGTGAGCTGAGATTGCACCATCCAGCCTGGGTGACAGAGCAAGAGTCCGTGTCAAAAAAAAAAAATTGTTAGAATAGTACAAAAAATTATCTAATACTCCCTCACCTGGCTGGCTTCAACACCTGTTTCCACTTTCCCCCTTTATCATGACCATTTTGTCATTTTCTCTCTCTCACTTCCTCCCTCCCTCCATATCATCTATCTACCCCCGCTCCTCTCCTTCTCCATTTGAAACTGGGTATCAGACTTTGTGTCCCTGTGTCCCTAAATAGTTCAAAATGTATTCACTAAGCTCAAGGAGACAGTCACGGTACAACAAACGAGGGAAATTTGACATTTATACAATCCACCATTCAGATTCCAATTCTGTCCATGGTGCCAACAATGTCCTTCACAGCTGTCTTTTTCACCCCAGTCCAGGTTCCAATTCAGAGTCAAGCACTGTACACAGTTTTCCTGTTCCTTTAAACCAGACCATTTTCTCAGTCTCTGTGTTTCCTAACTTTGAAATTTTTGAGTACACACAGGCAGGGCGTTTTGTAGAATGTCCCACAGAGTCTGTCTGGTGTCTCCACAATTAGATTCAGGGGTGGCAGGAACACCTGGATCAGGTGTGTCCTTGGCACATCTCATGGGGGGCACAGATGTCTCATTACTGGTGACAGTAACGGCAATTGCTTGGTAAGCATGGTGACTCCAGCAGGGTAGTCACCTTTATGTGAGTTTGAATTATGAGAAGTTTATTCATTTTTATTTTATTTCACTTTTTTGAGACAAGATCTTGCTCTGTTACCCAGGTTGGAGTGCAGTGGTGCATCTCCACTCACTATAGCCTCCACTTCCCATGCTCAAGTGATCCTCCTACCTCAGCTTCTCAAGTAGCTTGGACCACAGCCACAGGCACATGCCTTTGTGCCTAGCTAATTTTTCCTTTTTTTTTTTTTTTTTTTTTTTTTTTTGTAGAGATGGGGTTTCAGTACATTGCCCAGGTTGGTCTCGAACTCCTGAGGTCAAGGGATCCTCTCACCTCAGACTCCCAAAGTTCTGGGATGACAGGCGTGAGCCACCGTGCCCAGCCTGAGAATTTTAAGTGGTAAAAATCTACAATTCTAAGAGTCTTACTTTATGTGCACAGTTGGAAATAATAAAAACTCAATAAGAATTTAAAATGTATCAAGAATTGCTTAGTTTTAAAGCTGTGCAACGGTGTACACTATCAACTACAGTTTAAAACTTTTGCCACAGAGCAAGGCCTGGCTGGTCTTGAACTATGCAGGCTGTGGACTGTGTCCACTTCGGACCCGCCCCTGCAAACGTCCTGCTTGACACAGTTTCCTGAGGAACCCTACCAGAAATCAGTAACGGTCATTAATGTAGATTCTAGGGTTCCGAAATTGGGCATCCACGTTTCTGTCCCTAACCAGAGTTGGGGAAAATCTCAGCCTGTCACTTACTTTCATTTGGGGCCTTGGAGAGCAGTGACACCGTCACCTGAAGCAGGAAGCTAACTGGCTGGGCTGCAGCCCGCCCTCCGGAGTCCCTGCTGGTCATCGCAGGACTGTGGGTACTCAGTTTTACTCACCGGTCCACATGGAGATATGCGTCCCCAAGTCTGTTCAAGGCCCTGCCCCCTCTCCTGTGTTGGAGATCTGTCACGCTACCCGCTTCTGCCTGCCGGTTTTGTCCTCATCCCGAGCACAGCTGAAGCCCCAAGGCCACGTGGCTGGACAGTCCAGCACATCCTTCCTCAGGTCACCTGAGTACAGGACAGGCAGAGGCCTTCCAGATACAAGGAGCTCACCCTGGGGTTGGGACAACCGCTCAAAATCTGCACCGAGCAGACTCTCCCTGTTGATTTTTAAATAATAAGCTGTTTACTACATTCCTATGCCCTTGAAATGAAAACTCCAAGTCAGTGAATATTTCACTATATTGACTGACGCTGGTTCTCATGTTTAGGGTCTGATACCACCCGTGACTCTAAGGGGAACCTGGAGGCCCTCAGTGTGAATGGAGCTCCTGTGAGGTCCATCCTGGCAGGGGAAGCCCACCACCCTACTTTGTGTGGGGCCAGCAGAAGATCGGGCCTTGTTATTTCCCAGTCCCAGGAACAGACTCATTTTTCTGAAATACTTTCTTTTCCTTTTTGTTTTTTTTTTTTTGAGACGAAGTTTCACTCTTGTTGCCCCGGCTGGAATGCAATGGCGCAATCTCAGCTCACCGCAACCTCTGCCTCCCTGGTTCAAGAGATTCTCCTGCCTCAGCCTACTGAGTAGATGGCATTACAGGCATGTACCACCACACCTGGCTAATTTTGTATTTGTAGTAGAGATGGGGTTTCTCTGTGTTGGTCAGGCTGGTCTCGAACTCCCAACCTCAGGTGACCTGCCTGCCTCAGCCTGCCAAAGTGCTGGGATTACACGCGTGATTTTTTTTTTTTTTTTTTTTTTTTGGAGACGGAATCTCACTCTGTCACCAGGCTGGAGTGCAGTGGTGAAATCTTGGCTCACTGTTACCTCTGCCTCCCAGGATCAAGCGATTCTTCCACGTCAGTCTCTGGAGTAGCTGGGGTTATAGCCGTGCCCCATCACACCTGGCTAATTTTTCTATTTTTGGTAGAGACGGGGTTTCACCATGTTGATCAGGCTGGTCTCAAATTCCTGACCTCAAGTGATCTGCCCGCCTCAGTCTCCCAAAGTGCTGGGATTACAGGTATAAGCCACCTCACCCAGCCCAGAAATGTTATTTCCATGGGCGCACACACTCACACAAAGCCCACAAAAGGCAAAGCACAATTCATTAAGTCCTCAATACTCTTGCTTAAAAATGGAATTTGATCGGCCAGACTTGGTGGCTCACACCTGTAATGCCAGCACTTTGGGAGGCTGATGCAGGCGGATCATGAGGTCAGGAGATCGAGACCATCTCGGCTAACACAGTGAAACCCTGTTTCTACTAAAAATACAAAAAATTAGCTGGGCAAGGTGGCGGACGCCTGTAGTCCCAACTACTCGGGAGGCTGAGGCAGGAGAATGGCATAAACCCGGGAGGCGGAGCTTGCAGTGAGCTGAGATCCGGCCACTGCACTCCAGCCTGGGTGACAGAGCGAGACTCCATCTCAAAAAAAAAAAAAAAAAAAGGAATTTAATCAAGCAGTATAGCTCAAGCAAACTTAAATTAAATTAAATTAAATAGAGTCATGCACATACCTGTAGTCCCAGCTACTTGGGAGGCTGAGGTGGGGGAATGCTTGAACCTAGGAGTTCAAGTCAAGCCAGGCAACACAGTGAAACTCTGTCTCTAAAACATAAATAAATAAAATAAAAACGGGACTTTGAGCTAACAATCCTCATACTGCTTCTCAACCAGCATGTGTAGACAGGATCACATAAGTTACAGCTTTTCTCTAGCACTGAAAACACCCCATTTTCTTGTTAAGCTAAAGAAATGATAGTCACAGGCAGTAAGGTATTCTGAAAACCCCATTGTGTTGGGAGGCACAGTGGGGGACATGGAATTTGCAGAGCCTGTCCAGACCTGAGCACTCCTGACCTCCATGTGACCTTGAGCATGTTATTATCCTCCCTGACCCTCGCACTCTGTGCTTGAGATGGGGGCAACAGCACGCCCGGCTCAGCCTCCTGCTGTGAGTACTCCGGGAAAGAATTTAACAAAAACACTGAGAACAGTACCTGGCACCTACTGAATGCTCATTCAAAATTTAAAAACAAAACACCAGGAGACCTGAGCTCCATTTCTGGCAGCCACAACCAGTGTACAAGTCATGCACGGGGACTGGGCACAGGTGACATGCTACCTGTATGGTGAGGCTCACACAGCCCCCATGGACCAGGCACCCGAAAGCCTGTCGTTCCTGTCCCCACACCCCCACGGCACCCTGCCTCTGGAGACAGCCCAGGGGAGGCCTCCTGGTGACTGGTTCAAACGGTCCAGGACTCCACTACCCTGGCTGGGGGCACCAGCTGTCACTCCTCCCTCTTCAGAAAGGCACAGAAGCCACAGAAGCCAAGCTCCCTCTCCTCACCGATGTGAGAGGCTGTGTGCAGAAGAGGAGCCATCTGGGTCCCTCAGGGCCACTTCAACCATGGAGCAGCCCATCCTGAGGTCTTCTGTGAACTCCCTGTGTATTTAAGCCAGACTGAGTTGGGTTTTCCATCACTAGTGGCTAAAATATCCTAACTGATATACTCTATAAATGTAAAATTCTTTACCAAAGGCTTAAAAACTGAAAGATTTTGAAGAGTGACTGACCCTCAGGTCTCTGACCACTCTTAGAAACTCCAACAAACAAAAATCATTACTTTACTCAACAAAGTAGATCCAAAAATAAGGTTGTAAGAGGATGTGTGGGCCAGGCACAGTGGCTCAAGCCTGTAATCCCAGCACTTTGGGAGGCCGAGGCAGGCAGATCACCTGAGGTCAGGAGTTTGAGACCAGCCTAGCCAACGTGGTGAAACCCCGTCCCTACTAAAAAATACAAAAATTAGCTGGGCATGGAGGTGGACGCCTGTAATCCCAGCTATTCAGGACGCTAAGACAGGAGAATCACTTGAACCTAGCAGGCAGAGGTTGCGGTGAGCCAAGATTGCGCCATGGCACTCCAGCCTAGGTGACAGAGTGAGACTCCATCTCAAAAAAAAAAAAAATTGTGCCAATTGCCCCTTATGAGATACAAAGTAACAATCAATGCACAAAAATTGGTATATCCTATAGCTTCTCAAACTTGATTGCCTCAGAGGTACCTGGAGAGTTCTGCTGTTTCAGAAACAAATGACTTTTACTCCAGGGAGACTATACAGCAGTCTTGGGGAAAACGGGTCACCTCGCTTGGAGGATGATGGAAGGCTCTATTATCTTTCTGAAGTCCGAGGAAAGACAATCCGGGTTCAGAGAGGGGAGTACAACCAGGCAGCGCCAGATGCATGCTTGAACCTAGGTCAAAAAAGGATGAAAATACAAGCCATGCTCCAAAAGACTCCTCTGTCCCAGAAAACTGTCCATCAGGCCGGGCACAGTGGCTCAAGCCTGTAATCCCAGCACTTTGGGAGGCCGAGACGGGCGGATCACGAGGTCAGGAGATCGAGACCATCCTGGCTAACACGGTGAAACCCTGTCCCTACTAAAAAATACAAAAAACTAGCCGGGCGAGGTGGCGGGCGCCTATAGTCCCAGCTACTCGGAAGGCTGAGGCAGGAGAATGGCGTGAACCTGGGAGGCGGAGCTTGCAGTGAGCTGAGATCCGGCCACTGCACTCCAGCCTGGGTGACAGAGCGAGATTCCATCTCAAAAAAAAAAAAAAAGAGAAAACTGTCCATCAATTCACAAACAACAATAATCATAATCTAGGAGGCTCAAAGTTACCCCAAGGTGGGAGAAGGAAAGCCTACCTCCAAATAGCTCCAGGTAGAGTTATGACACAAACTTTTGGTCTCCGCTTGTGAGTAACCAAATGTCTTTGCCTTAAGCCTGAATTCCTAATCTGCACTTGAAGCCAAGGACTAAGCTAAACTCAAACCTAGATTCCAGTTACAATCACCGCTGCTCAACTACTTGTGCAGTAACCAAGGAATGGAACAGTAAAGTGGCCACAGCGCTGGAAATGCCTTCCAGGGCAGAGGACACTATTACCTGCAGCTAGGAAGCCACACCAGTTCAGGTGTGAGGCCAAGACACTGCTTCTGTTTTTGCTTCCTGCTTCCAAATCTGTCTTGCGCCAGGAAAGAGGAAAGCTATCTAGTAGCTACCTGCTCGTGGCAAGATCCAAAAGTAGGCTGGGCGCAGTGGCGCACACCCGTAATCCCACCACTTTGGGAGGCCAAGGCAGGTGGGTCATTTGAGGTCAGGAGTTTGAGACCAGCCTGGCCAACATAGTGAAACTGTCTCTACTAAAAATACAAAAATTAGCTGGGCATGGTGTCAGGCACCTATAATCCCAGCCACTCAGGAGGCTAAGGCAGGAGAATCGCTTGTACCCGGGAGGCAGAGAGTGCAGTGAGCCAAGATCATGCCACTGCACTCCAGCCCGGGCGACAGAGCGAGACTCCATCTCAAAAAAAAAAAAAAGACTTACAACATGCTCTTAGCAAATGACCATATCAATTCACCCACCTCAGAGCAGTCCTATAAATCACAACGTATGGGGTAAGTATGAGTTAGCAAAAAAGTTTCCATCCAAGTTAATATAAACCGCTCAATTAAATTTTGCTTAAGTCCGGCCAGGCGTGGTGGCTCATGCCTGTAGTCTCAGCACTTTGGGAGGCTGAAGCAGGTGGATCACGAGGTCAGGAGATGGAGACCATCCTGGCCAACATGGTGAAACCCCGTTTCTACTAAAATACAAATATTTAGCCGGGCGTGGTGGTACACACCTGTAATCCCAGCTACTCAGAAGGCTGAGGCAGGGGAATCGCTTGAACCTGGGAGACGGAGATAGCAGTGACCCAAGATCATGCCACCTGGCGACAGAGCGAGACTCCATCTCAAAAAAGAAAAAGAAAAAAACTTTTTGCTTAAGTCCTAGTTATTCCTCAATAAAGTGCTTTCTTTCTAATTTGATGGAGTTAAATGTTATCTGAGGCCAGGTGTGGTGGCTCATACCTGTAATGCCAGCACTTCGGTAGGCTGAGGCAGGTGGATCACTTCAGTCCAGGAGTTGGAGACCACCCTGGGCAAGACTCCTGGCTCTACATTAAAAAAAAAAAAAAAAAAAAAAAAATCTGAAGTCCAAGTTCCTCGGAGAAGGCTTGCTATTTTCTCATTCTACAAAAAAGAGTTATCCTCTAATATTTATTGCACCTGAACTTCATATTCATGCACCTGAACTAATATTTATTGCACCTGAACACATTCCACTTTTATTTGACAATACAGATCGGTTCAATCTGTCATCATTTAAACCACTAATGGATGATGTATAAGTGTAATGAAAGGGACAAGCGTGAAAGTAGACTGCTTCTCTAACACCTGAGCATTTTCCTTTTAATATAAAAGTATTCTTGCACACAGTTCATAAAACTGCTAGACTGCTGATTCAGTGTTCTGTTTAACAGATGAGTTTTAACTACTTAAAAACAAAACAAAACTGCTTTCTACAACTATCTGATCTTTGACAAACCTGACAAAAACAAGCAATGGGGAAAGGATTTCCTATTTAATAAATGGTGCTGGGAAAACTGGCTAGCCATCTGCAGAAAACAGAAACTGGACCCCTTCCTTACACCTTGTGCAAAAATAAACTCAAGATGGATTAAAGACTTAAATGTAAAACCCAAAACCATAAAAAACCTAAAAGAAAACCTAGGCAATACTATTCAGGACATAGGCATGCGCAAAGACTTCATGACTAAAACACCAAAAGCAATGGCAACAAAAGCCAAAACTGACAAATGGAATCTAACCTAAGAGCTTCTCCACAACAAAAGAAACTATCTTCAGAGTTAACAGGCAACCTACAGAATAGGAGAAAACTTTTGCAATCTACCCTTCTGACAAAAGTCTAATATACAGAATCTACAAGGAACTTAAACAAATTTACAAGAAAAAAACAATCCCATCAAAAAGTGGGCAAAGGTTATGAACAGACACTTCTCAAAAGAAGACATTTACGCAGTCAACAAACATATATATAAAAAAAAAAGCTCATCATCACTGGTCATTAGAGAAATGCAAATCAAAACCACAATGAGATAACATCTCACACCAATTAGAATGGTAATTATTAAAAAGTCAGGAAACAAGGGATGCTGGAGATGCTGGGGAGAAATAGGAAGGCTTTTACACTGTTAGTGGGAGTGTAAATTAGTTCAACCATTGTGGAAGACAGTGTGGCGATTCCTCAAGGATCCAGAAGCAGAAATACCATTTGACCCGGCGATCCTATTACTGGGTATATACCTAAAGAACTATAAATCATTCTACTATAAAGACGTATAAACGTGTATGTTTATTGCAGCACTATTTACAATAGCAAAGACCTGGAACCAACCCAAAAGGCCATCAATGATAGACTGAATAAAGAAAATGTGGTACATATACACTGTGGAATACTATGTAGCCATAGAAAAGAATGAGTTCATGTCCTTTGCAGGAACATGTATGAAGTGGGAAGCCACCATTCTCAGCAAACTAACACAAGAACAGTAAACCAAACACCGTATGCTCTCACACATAAGTGGGAGCTGACAACGAGAACACATGGGCACAGGGAGGAGAACATCACACACCTCACAGACCGAGACCTGTGGGTGGGGGGAAGGGGAGGGAGAGCATTAGGACAAATACCTAATGCATGTGGGCCTTAAAATCTAGATGCCGGGTTGATAGGTGCAGCAAAATATCATGGCACATGTATACCCATGTAACAAACCTGAACGTTCTGCACATGTATCCCAGAACTTAAAGTAAAATAAAATTTAAAAACAAAAACAAAACAAAACAAAAACTTGGCCGGGCACAATGGCTCAAGCCTGTAATCCCAGAACTTTGGGAGGCCGAGGCAGCTGGATCGCCTGAAGGTCAGGAGTTCGAGACCAGCCTGACCAATATGGTGAAACCCCCATCTCCACTAAAAATACAAAACATTAGCTGGGCATGGTAACAGGCGCCTGTAATCCTAGCTACTCGGGAGGTTGAGGCAGGAGAACTGCTTGAATCCGGGAGGCGGGGGTTACAGTGAGCCGAGATCACGCCATTGCACTCCAGCCTGGGCAACAAGAGTGAAACTTCGTTGTCAAAAACAGCAACAACAAGAACAACAACAACAACAACTCTGCTTTTAAAAGTATTTTAAGTCTGGTATGAAAAATCTGGAAGTCATAGCAAAGGCCTCTAAGAAGAAACTTACCATCACTCATGACCCCTCTTACTACTGGCCTTGAAAATCACTTGCCCTTCTCCAAGGCCCCGCCAGCTTCATGGGTCTGAACCTCCTCCCTAGTTCCAGGGCTTGGCCTAAGTCTCACGGAGCAGAAAGAAACGTGGCCACCCTTCCTCACTTGAGTCCGGTGCAAACATACAGCCCTACACAGAGCTCCTAACAATGGAGCATCAGTACCCAGGCAGGATGGATTAGTATGAATGCAACGCGATCAGAAACTCCCACGTCGTGTGTGTGACTTGTGCGCACAGGCGAGAGGAAAGGAACGAATCTGCAAAACGAGTACAACAGTTAAACTCGCAACAGACTTCTCCACCCTTTCAATCAACCGACCGAAGCGCCACAATGCGGGACACGCTCCGTAGGGGGCCGCAGCCACAATGGCGGGAGGAAATCCTGGGCCTCGACCGGCGCCAGGAGAAACGGCTCGCGCTGGGCAGACGGTGGGCACTGCTGCGCTCAGGACCGCGGGGAGCCACGGCCAAGGCCGCCCGCCCCCCGCCGAGCCTCGGGGCTGTGCTGGACCCGGCCCTCGTTCCCATGGCGCCCGCGCCGCCGCCGTCGGGAAACCAGGTTTTCAAGCGTTCGGCCCAGCGGGCGCGGTATTTTAGGGCGTGACCCCCGCCCAGCCCTCGAGGGCGACCGGAAGAGCAGGCACCACTGCGGATGGGCCGAATCTGCGCCCCGCACCGCGAGGAGCACCCAAGGCCGCGCTCCCGGAGCCGGGTCCGGTGACTGAGGCGCGGGTAGCGAGGCAGGGGCGGCCCCGGACTTTTGACCCCACCCGCCGCCGGAACGGCCGGCCGGAAGCCCTGGCCCATCTCACCTGGGAGGCGCCTGGGCCAGGAGCGCGGCACCACCCCAGTCCAGCCAGCAGCTCTTTGTGTCTGGAGGCCGCGACGCAACACTCCTCCCGGCCTGGAGGCGCCGCCCCCTCGGTGTCCTGGCGCGGCGGGTGAACGGGAGAGGGGGCGGGGCGGGTCCGGGATTGCGGGGCGGGGTGGGGGCAAGGCGGCCTCCGCAAATCTCAGAGCGGCTCGGGCCAGTTTGGAGCCTGGGGTGATCCTTGGAGCTGACCTCGCGGGTCCCTGTCGGGGCCCTGCGCGCTGCAGAGCTTGGCGGTTCGCAGCTCTGGGGGTAGCATCTTCTGTAACAAGCCCGGAGGCCGGCCAGGCAGGGATAATACCCCAAACCCACCACTGAGGAAACCGCGATTTAAAACCTAGATCGTCACGTTTCCACCGCATATTAAATCAATACAGGTTGGGCACCCCAATCCAAGCATCTGAAATCCGAAATGCTTCAAAAGCTGAAAGTTTCTGAGCGCTGACCTGATGCTCAAAAGAAATGCACATTGGAGCATTTCTTTTTTCTTCTTTTAACTTTCTTTTCTTTTGAGAAAGGCTGTCGCTTCTGTTGCCCAGGCTGGGATGCAGTGGAGCGGTCATGGCTCACTACAGCCTCGACTTTTCCGGCTATGGCGATCCTCCCGCCTCAGCGTCCCAGCCCCCAGTAGCTGGGACTGCAGGCACCTGCTACCATGTCCGCTAATTTTTGTATTTCTAGCACAGTCTCACTGTGTTGCCCAGGCTGGTCTCAAACTCCTAGGCTCAAGGGATCCACCGCCTTGGCCTCCCAAAGTGCTGAGATTGCAGGCATGAACAACCAGGCCCAGGCTCTGGCTAATTTTTGTATTTTTTGTAAGAAAGGAGGCTTCACCATGTTGCCCAGGCTCGTCTGGAATTTCTGGCCTCAAATGATCCTCCCACCTTGGCCTCCCATAGTGCTGGGATTACTGGCATGAGACACCGCGCCTGGCCTCATTGGAACATTTCTAATTTGGGATTTTCAGATTAGGGATGTTCAATTGGTATAATGCAAATATTCCAAAATCTGAAATCCTAAATGCTGCTGGTGCCAAGCATCTCTGTTAAGGGATATTCAACCTGTATGCATTTATCGAGCACCTGCTAGGGTCAGGCATCGTCCTAGGGGCTGCCAACAGGGGGGCCCCTTATAGAGTTTACACAGAAAACAATTTAAAAACATAAATACCCGGCCAGGCATAGTGGCTCATGCCTGTAATCCCAGCACTTTGGGATGCGGATGCAGGCAGATAGATCACCTGAGGCCAGGAGTTCGAGACCAACCTGACCAACATTGAGAAACCCCGTCTCTACTAAAAATACAAAATTAGCCGGGCGTGATGGCACATGCCTGTAATCCCAGCTACTCAGGAGACTGAGGCAGGAGAATCGCTTGAACCTGGGAGGCAGAGGTTGTAGTGAGCCGAGATCATACCACTGTACTCCAGCTTGGGCGACAGAGCGAGACTCTGTCTCAAAAAAAAAAGTAAATACAGCCAGGCACGGTGACTCACGCCTGTAATCCCAGCACTTTGGGAGGCCACTGTGGGCAGATTGCCTGAGGACAGGAGTTCAAGACCAGTCTGGCCAACATGGTGAAACCCAGTGTCTACTGAAATACAAAAAAATTAGCCAGTTGTGGTTAACACGCGCCTGTAGTCCCAGCTACTCAGGAGGCTGAGGCACAATAATTGCACGAACCCAGGAGTCAGAGGTTGCAGTAAGCTGAGATCTTGCCACTAGACTCCAGCTTGGGTGACAGATCAAGACTCTGTCTCCAAAAAATAAAAACATAAATATACAAAAATGTCAGAGAGTTATAAATATATCAGAATTACAAAATGAGCTCTACACTCTAGTACAGTACACTCTAGCATGAAAAAGGTGCATATATTTTGTAGGAACTCCACTTTAGAGGATGTGAGGATCAGAGGCAAAATTACTGGGGTGAGAAGGAAACAGGATGAAAGACAGGCTCTGAAGGCAAGCACAGGGAGGCACTCACAGTGTCTTCTAGACTGGGAGGTTTCTCTGACCTGCTGAGTGTGCCCGGATACCTTTTGCTATGCCTATGACCTGTCCCAACCAGTGTAGGGTACAATGGCAGGGCACACCGTGCAAAGGTGGTCCCCGTGGGATGCACAGCCAAGACCCTGATGACTCCAGTTTATAACCCTGGATTCCCAGGGGTGCTCAGAGCCATGGGGGTGGCCATTGTGAAAAATGTCTTCTCTTCAGTGCTCCTGATGCTCTGCATGGGCTCCCACTCACTGGCTGGAGAATGAATTTGGTGTCAGAAGATATGGATAGTGCCACTTACTAGCTGTTTGACTGTGGATCACCCAGTCATGTAACATCTGTAATTTCAGTTTCATTTGCAAAATAGAAATGTAAAAATTACCCATTGCACAGGAGTGTACTGAATTTATTTGTTATTTTATTTCTTGAGACAGGATCTCAGTCTGTTACCCAGGCTGGAGTGTGGTGGTGTGATCACAGCTCACTGCAGCTTTGATCTCCTGGGCTAAAGTGATCTTCCCACCTCAGCCTCCCAAGCAGCTGCACTACAGGTGCACCCCCACGCCTGGCTAGCTTACTAATTTTTTGTAGAGATGCGATGTATGTTGCCCAGGCTGGTCTTGAACTCCTGGGTTCAAATGATCCTCCCACCTTGGCCTCCCAAAGTACTGAGATTGCAGGCATGAGGCACCATGCCCAGTTGAGCATACCGAATTTAAATGACTAGGAGTTCTCCACTTCGACTACTTAAAAATTAAAAATACCAGTGCCTGCATCCTACCTCCAGACATTCCAATTTTATTGTGTAGGGAAAATGCTCTACTCCCACACCGCACCGACAGTCAACACGGAAGACCTATGACTAAGTGTGTGGGGGGTTTTCTCCACGCACCAAGCAGCAGACACCAGCTGGGCATCCTCTAATTCAATTCTGTCACTACCTGGAGGGAGTGTCAGATCCCACAGGGTAAGGACTCAGTCCCCAAGACTCCTCACACACACCAGTCGCAAGTCCGGGCCTCCACAGAACTTCTGACAGATCCGCTTCAAGTTGAGGTTCCCATGACCCTCTGACCCCCTGTTTGGTTTTGATTAATTTCCTGGAGTGGCTCACAGAACTCAGAGAAACGCTTATGTTCACTGGTTTATTTTTTTTATTTGTTTTTGAGACGGAGTGTTGCTCTGTCGCCCAGGCTGCAGTGCAGTGGTGTGATCTCAGCTCACTGCAACCTCCGCCTACCACGTTCAAGTGATTGTTGTGCCTCAGCCTCCCAAGAAGCTGGCACTACAGGCATGCACCACCACACCTGGCTAGATTTTATATTTTTAGTAGAAACAGGGTTTCGTCATGTTGGCTAAGCTGGTCTCGAACTCCTGACCTCAGGTGGTCTGCCTGCCTCGGCCTCCCAAAGTGCTGAGATTACAGGCGTGAGCCACCATGCCTGGCCCGCTAGTTTATTATAATGGATATTGTAAAGGACACAGGTGAAGAGATGCATAGGGCAAGGTTTGGAGGAAGGGGGAGAGCTTCCATACCTCCCTGGGTGCCACCGTCCAGGAACCTCCACTGTTCAGCTACCCAGAAGTTCACTGAACCCTGTCCTCTTGGGGTTTTATAGAAGCTTCGTGACATCAGCATTACTTCTCCCAGGGAGTAGGGTAAGACCCTCTCATGGGAGAGTCTTAAGACCCGCAATTGACGGCAGGGCACGTTGGCTCACTCCTGTAATCCCAGCACTTTCGGAGGCCGAGGTGGGCGGATCACAAGGTCAGGAGATCGAGACCATCCTGGCCAACATGGTGAAACCCCATATTTACTAAAAATACAAAAATTAGCCAGGCGTGGTGGCACATGCTTATAGTCCCAGCTACTTGGGAGACTGAGGCAGGAGAATCGCTTGAACCCGCGAGGTGGAGAGGTTACAGTGAGCCAAGGTCGCACCACTGCACTCCAGCCTGGGCAACAGAGTGAGACTCCATCTAAAAATTAAGAAAAAAAGACCCACAATCAGAAAGCCAGGAGAAGGTCAGGGGCCTACCCCTGAGGCCCAACACAACATTATAACAAAGGACTATAACAAAGGACAAGGGCTATGGGAGTCATGTGCCAGTAACTGTGGATGAAAATCAATGGATATCCCAACACCACAATTGTTCAGGAAAGAACCTTTGAGTCAATCTTGACTCTCTCTCTTATACCCTACAGTGACGTCATCACATCCTGATCGCTCTTTTTAAAAACTTTTTCTTGGCCAGGCGCAGGAGAGGCCGAGGTGGGGGTGAGTCACCTGAGGTCAGGAGTTCATGACCAGCCTGACTAACATGGTGAAACCCCATCTTTACTAAATACAAAAGGAAAACAGCCGGGCGTGGTGGTGCATGCCTGTAATCTGAGCTACTTGGGAGGCTGAGACAGGAGAATCGCTTGTACCTGGGAGGCAGAGGTTGCAGTGAGGAGAGATAGCGCCATTGCACTCAAGCCTGGGCAACAAGTGTGAAACTCTGTCTCACAAAAAAAGAAACAACAACAACAAAAAAACCTTTTTCTTTTGAATTAATGTTATCTTTACATAAAACTTGGAAACGTAGAAAAGAGAGGTTCCATATACTTCTCACTCAGGTCCTGTAAATATCAGCATCTTACATAGCCATTTTTTTTTAAGTAAAAACAAATACTTTTAAATAAAGTATACTTCATTAAGTATAACGTAGACAAGAAAAGTGCACATAAGTGTACAGTTTGATAAATTTTCACACCGATGTAACCAGCAAAAGAACATTACCAGTGCCCCTGAAACCCTTCTTCCCTCCCATTCCAACACTACTGCCCCAAAGAGATTATTATTATTATTTTTTTTTTTGAGAGGGAGTCTCGCGCTGTCGCCCGGCTGGAGTGCAGTGGCTATCTTTTCATTTTAATGGAATATTTAGATATATTTCTTTCAATGCCTAGAACTAATCATTATCTATATTAATCTTCAAAACTGGACAAAGGGCAGAATGCTTTTAATTCTCTATCTCTTCTTCATCTCCCGTAAAATACTATCGGAGAATTCAATTCTCTATTGTTACTACTTTTAAGAACAGCTTATTTAGATTAACCACTTTCCTGGCTCATCTTCTTCCTATATCTCCTGTCTTTTTGTAGGGGTCTATAGCCATGTTTGATATTCTTTTCAGTTGTCCTCTTTCTCATCCCCCTTTCTATAGTTTGGAAATTTTCTACCTCATAATCTAAACCTTGCTTACCATGAGAGGATTTGGAAGTAGCAGAGATTTGTTTTCCCTGGCTGCCTTGAGCTGGCAGCTGCTTCTGGTCTCCAGAGGAAACAGGGGTGGTTGTTCTAGTGGGAGTAGCCACTCAATATGTTTCTGAAATATTTCCACGGTTATGTGTTCAGAACCTGCATCTATAGTCCATTTTACTGCTGTAGAAAATTTCCATTGTATAAATGTTACTGGGGGGTTCGTGCTCACAGAGCTCCCAGGATGGTGGCGGTCCCCTTCCAAGATGGTGGCAAGCCTGGTGTTCTCTAACCTGGGATTCTTGGCCTCACGGATTCCAACGAATGGAATCTTGGGCCATGGGTGAGTGTTATAGCTCTATTAGAAGCCGTGGGTCATGGAAGAGAACAGTGGAACCCAGTGACTAGTGTTGAGCTCGATTAGGATGAACCCAGGCACTTAGCCATGCAGGAACAATGGCAAGCCTTTAGCCCAATCGGGAGCGGCAATGGGCGCCTTGCTGGATCAGGAGCACAGCGGACACCCTGCTGGATCCAGAGGGATGGAGGTCAGCGGCAGGTCTGGCGGCAAACAGCAGTGGTGGACTGTGAGGGAAAGCTCAGCTCTAGCGGTAACAAACACGGACCAGAGGAGTGCAGTTGCAAGATTCAATAGAGTGAAAACAGAGCTCCCATACAAAGGGAGGGGACCCAAAGGGGGTTGCCCAGCCATGTTTTTTTTATAATGGTGTAGTTATCAAAACCAGGAATTTAACATCAGTACATTACTATTAACTAAAGACTTTATTCAGGTTTTACCAGTTTTCCCACTAATGTCCCTCCCCTTTTCTTGTCAGTGCCAGATCCTTCCAGCATCCCATCATGGCCATTCCAACCCACTTGCTCCCACATTTAGTCCGTGTAATAGTCTCCTGGGCCTCCTCTTGCTTCTACTTTTGCCTCTCGACTTTCCATTTAAGCATTGCTGTTTTTAATTACCGACTCCTCTTGTAATAATCTAGCTTTCGTCTTCAGTTTCTTTCCTCAGGTCCGCAGTTTTCCTTTCATCCCACGCTGTTGTTTTGTCTGTTCTGGAGCTCCTGTTCACGAACTATATTATATTCTTAAGATATTGTAGGCCGGGTACGGTGGCTCACGCCTATAATCCCAGCACTTTAGGAGGCTGAGGCTGGAGGATCGCTTGAGCCCAAGAGTCTGAGACTACAGTGAGCTATGATTGTGCCACTACCCTCCAGCCTGGGCGACAGAACAAGACTCTGTCTCAAAAAAAGGAGAGAGAGAAAAAAAAGAATGCTCTGTCTTTGTTGATTGTGGTATCTGATCTTAACTAGATAGGCTGAAGGCACATGGTTCCCTCCAGAAACCACTATTGGTACCACTGCAAAAACAAGCCAGCAAAAAGACAGTGTAGAGAGGTTGGCTTGCTTCCCTCTCTTCCTAACTGCATGTTGAAAAATAAGCCTTTATTGATCTTAAGCATCTGTCAGATGAGTCATACATTGGGTTATTTTTTATATACATGTATACACAAAATATTTCAAATTGAAAGCAGCATCTTAATGGATTCAAAACTATTACAAGCTGTTGTCTAAGACTGATGTGAAAATTTATAACTATAAAAGCAAATGCACATGTTGATATTTAAAATTCATAATTAAGAAAAAAAAGAATACTCTGTCTCTTATTTTATTTTAAGCCTTACAGTAATAAATGCCTTTTCCTCAGGTGGTTTAAAGCAGGTTTCCAAGGAGGCCCGTCTTGCTCCTTGCCTGCTGCTGTCCTGGGGGAACTGCACAGTTCTAACTGCCTGTAAAACTCAGCCTCCTTCCCGAATGTGAGAACCAGCACTGTTCACTTTTGAGATGTGGGGCATTGTTCTAAACCCTTCAGAAGGTCTTAGAGGCCGGAGAGAAGTGGGAGCTGTGTGGCTGGGGCCAGACACATCAGATAATGAAGACAGAGAAGGCAATGGCAGGTTAAGATGCCTGCAGGAAACTCAGCTGGAAAAACAGGCAGGAAGGGACCAGAGCTAGTGGGAAAAGTGGCCCATGGAGCAGATACAGCTGACATGTAAAAGGAAGTAGTAGAATTTAGCTACAAACTAAACGGTGAAGTAAGAGGCAAAGAGAAATGAACATTAGAAATGCTTCCCGCCGGGCGCGGTGGCTCATACCTGTAATCCCAGTACTTTGGGAGGTCAAGGTAGGTGTATCACCTGAGGTCGGGATTTCGAGAACAGCCTGACCAACATGGAGAAACCCCGTCTCTACTAAAAATACAAAACTAGTTGGGCATGGTGGTGTATGCCTGTAATCCCAGCTACTCAGGAAGCAGGAGAATCGCTTGAACCTGGGACGTGGAGGTTGTGGTGAGCCGGGATTGTGTCACTGCACTCTAGCCTGGGCAACAAGAGTGAAACTCCATTGCAAGAAAAAAAAAAAGAAAGAAATGCCTCCCAAGGGCTGGGCACAGTGGCACATGCCTGTAATTCCAGCACTTTGGGAGCCTGAGGTGGGCAAATCACTTGAAGCCAGGAGTTTGAGTCCAGCCTGTGTAACATGGCAAAACCCTGTTTCTACGAAAAATACAAAAATTAGCTGGGCATGGTGGCGACCACCTGTAGTCCCAACTACTTGGGAGGCTGAGGAGGGAGGATCACATGAGCGTGGGAAGTCCAGGCTTCAGTGAGCTGAGATTGCACCACTGCACTCCCAGCCTGGGCAACAGGAGTGCTGTGCCTTACCAGGTTAGAGCCTTGCTGCCTCCCCAGTGTTTCTCCTCTAGTCTCTCTATCTGCTGTGATAAAATGAGCTTCATCTTCCTGAAAACCTGCTTTGATCACTCCTCCTTTCTCCAAGGCCTTTGGTGACTCCACACTAATTAGACAGAGAAATCCAGATTCACAAACCCTCATCCAGCCTCCTTCACAGAAATCCCAGACCCTGTTTCCAACTTCTCTCATCACATCCCATGAGCCCTGCCTCCAGGAAAACCAGTACTTGCTGACTCTGGGGAGTGCCCCTGGCACTCTTGCCTTGTGTTTTAAGCACACCATGCCTCCTTTCCATCAACCTGAATCTGTCCATTCATCAGGTTGTGCTCAAATCTGTCTTTTTCTGAGAAGACCTCCAAAGCAACTGCAGTCCTCCACCCCATCCATTGAATAAGGAGTCCTGTTCTGCCTTGGACCATTCATTCTGGTGTCCTGATCTGTTAAGTCCTATGACACTAAGGTTCCACTGGTAGGTCCTACTTGTTTGAGTCCCAACAAGATTGTAAACTGCCACAGTCAGGAATGATGAGTTTTCTATCTTTACATCCCCAACAACACCTAGTATTATAGAAAGCCTGATAAACAGTAAGGGTTCCTTATTTTATTGAACTCTAGTGTTGATTTTATGTTTCTGGCGATGGTTTCAATTAGTGGGGGTATAGCTTTATTTATTTATTTTTTTTGAGATAAAGTTTCACTCTTGTTGCCCAAGCTGGAGTGCAATGGCATGATCTCGGCTCACCGCAACCTCCACCTCCAGGGTTCAAGCGATCTTCCTGCCTCAGCCTCCCAAGTAGCTGGGATTACAGGCATGTGCCACCATGCCTGGCTAATTTTGTATTTTTAGTAGAGACAGGGTTTCTCTATGTTGGTCAGTCTGGTCTTGAACTCCTGACTTCAGGTGATCCACCTACCTCGGCCTCCCAAAGTGCTGGGATTACAGGCGTGAGCCACTGCGCCCAGCCCACATAGCTTTTACTCTATGATATAGACATCTTAATTTTTCTTAAATAACCCATCATGAAATTGCCATCAGTGAATTCCAATGTGATGCTGGAAGTTGAGAAATGCCAGCAGCCCTCAGACGGCTGTGTTTTGACAAGTGGCCACAAGATCCTGCATTTGTTTTACAGTGTTGTTAGTTCACATTGATCTCCCACAGTTCAATCAAAATAACAACAATCAGGTGACTTAACAGAGAACATTAGCCTTTAGAGGAAAGATTTGCCACATTCAAGTTCTTGTAACTTCCTTAGGAGTCATTGCTAAGTGCTCATTTCAGAACATTTCAAAAATATATTCATTTGTGGATATTGTTGCTTCATTAGACTTTAAAAAGCTTTGATAACTCAGATATACCCAGTTTAACTCAGTCTGAGTATATCTGATTCTTCTTTTTCTGAAACAGAGTCTCACTCTGTTTCCCAGGCTGGAGTGCAGTGGCGCGATCTCGGCTCACTGCAAACTTTGCCTCCCGGGTTCAAGTGATTCTTCTGCCTCAGCCTCCTGAGTAGCTGGGACTACAGGCACGTGCCACCATGCCCGTCTAATTTTTGTATTTTCAGAAGAGATGGGGTTTCGTCATGTTGGCCAGGCCGGTCTCAAACTCTTCACCTCAGGTGATCCACTCACCTCGGCCTCCCAAAGTGCTGGGATTACAGGCATGAGCCACCGTGCCCAGCTGAGCATATCTGATTCTTTCAGTAAATTCCATGTTCTTTTCTTCATAATAAGTTTTATTTGAACATTTTTAGATGCATAGAGTAGGTGTCAACATAGTATAGAAAGCTCCATGTACCCCCCTTGCCCACTCTCCCTTAATGCTAAAATCCTACGTAACAATGGTACAATGACCAGAACCAGGGATTTAACCACTAATGACACAACCTATCAGCTAAGCTCCAGACATTGGCTGGATTTCACCAGTGTTCCTGGATCCCATGTGGCATTTACTCAGTGTGTCTCCTTAGTTTCCTCTGGTCTGTGACAGTTTCAACTTTTCCTGTTTTTCATGACCTTCACAACTAGGCATTTCATAGGATGTCCCTTACTTTGGGTTTGTCTGATGTTTTCTCATGATTAGACTGGTGTTAGGGGCTTTTAGGAAGAACACACAGAAGTGAAGTGCCCTTGTCATCCCATCACATAAGGGGTGCCTGACATCCACATAGCATGTTAATCTTGATCACTTGGTTCACGTGTTGTCTGCCAGGCTTCCTCACTGCAGTTTCAAATTTTCGTCTTCATATTCTGTTTTGTTTGTGTTAGACAGGGTCTCCTCTATCACCCAGGCTGGAGTGCAGTGGCGCAATCTTGGCTCACTGAAGCCTCGACTTTGCGAGCTCAGGTGATCCTCCCACCTTAGTCTCCCAAGTAGCTGAGATTACAGGGGGTTAGCACCATGCCTGGCTAACATTTCTATTTTTTGTAGAGATGGGGTTTTGCCGTGTTACCCAGGCTGGACTCAAACTCCTGGCCTCTTTATCTGTCTATTCTCTATCATCTATCTATCTGCCATCTACCATCTATCTACCAACCTACCTATCTACCAATTAAATTAAACGAGTTCATGCTGATGTCTCCAAAATAAGTCCAATACTCTAGGCTTCATGCTAGCATTGCCCCCTTACTTCTTTATAACGCTTTCAGATTTTTTTTTCTTTTTTTTGAGACAGAGCCTCACTCTATCACCCAGGCTGGAGTGCAGTTGCACAGTCCTGGCTCACTGCAGCCTCCACCTCCCCAGGCTCAAGTGATCCTTCCACCTTAGCCTCCCAAGTAGCTGGGGCCACATGCATTTGCCACCACACCCAGCTAATTTTCATTTTTTTTGTAGAGATGGGATTCCACATGTTGCCCAAGCTGGTCTCAAACTCCTGGGGTCAAGCGATCCACCCACCTCAGCCTCCCAAAGTGCTGGGATTACAGGCGTGAGCCACTGTGCCCAGTCTACTTTCAGAATTTTTAACCCATAGCCTGTGAGTAACAAATTTATAAACTAGAGTACAGTGCTTAATATAGTTCTTTAGCCTTACAGTTTCTGGTTAAAATACAAGCTTTCAAAATTACTTAGGTCAGCTCCTTTTCCCTCAGCCCCTTCAGTGAGGTTATACCATACATTTAGAACAAGGTTAGATTCATTTATCACAGTCTGTTTTCCATATTAGGTCTTTAATATGCTGTTTGATTATTTTTTAATCTGCATGCAATAAAGTTCATGCAGTATGAAAACATAAAGTATGAAATTGACAATTGTGTAGACCACCATATATCCACTATCCTGGTACCATAGGTAAAGTTTCATCACTGTGAAAGTCGCTGGTATGGTTTGGCTCTATGTCCCCATCCAAATCTCACCTTGAATTGTATTACCATAATTCCCATGTGTTGTGGGAGGGACCTGGTGGGAGATAATTTGAATCACAGGGGTGGTTTCCCCTATACTGTTCTCGTGGTAGTGAATAAGTCTCATGAGATCTGATGATTTTATCAGGGGTTTCTGCTTTTGCATCTTCCTCATTTTTTCTTGCTGCCGCCATGTAAGAAGTGCATTGCACCTCCTGCCATGATTCTCAGGCCTCCGCAGCCATGTGGATCTGTAAGTCCAATTAAACCTCTTTTTCTTCCCAATCTGGGGTATGTCTTTATCAGCAGTGTGAAAATGGACTAATACAGTCGCCCTATGTGTCCCTGTGCAATTAATTGCTCCCCTCCCCCAAGTCCCTGGCAACCACTGATATGTCTTCTGTCCTTGTAGTTTTCCCTTTTCTAAAATGTCATATGAATGGAATTACACATGTAGACTTCAGAGTTTGGCTTCTTTTTCTTCTTCTTTTTTTTTTTTTTCTTTTTTCTTTTTTCTTTTTTTTTGAGAAGGAGTCACGCTCTGTTGCGAGGCTGGAGTGCAGTGGTGCAATCTTGGCTCACTGCAACCTCCGCCTCTTGGTTCAAGTGATTCTCCTGCCTCAGCCTCCCGAGTAGCTGGGACTACAGGTGCGTGCTGCCATGCCTAACTAATTTTTGTACTTTTAGTAGAGGTGGGGTTTCACCATGTTGGCCAGGATGGTCTGGATCTCCCGACCTCGTGATCCGCCTGCCTCGGCCTCCCAAAATGCTGGGATTACAGGCGTGAGCAACCGTGCCCAGCCTGGCGTTTGGCTTCTTTCACTTAGCAAAATGAGTCTAAGATTCATCCATGTTGTCATGCGTATCAGTAGTAGCTCATTCCTTTTGGTAATTATGAATAGAACTTCTAGGCTGGGCATGGTGGCTCACACCTATAATCCCAGCACTTTGGGAGGCTGAGATGGGAGGATTGCTTGAGCCAAGGTGTTTGAGACCAGCCTGGGCAACACAGCAAGACCTTATCTCTACAATAAAAGTTTAAAAATTAGCCAGGCATGGTGTCATGTACTTGAGGTGCCAGCTACTCTACTCAAGAGGTTGAAGCAGGAGGATGGCTTGAGCCCAGGAGGTCGAGGCTGCAGTGAGCTGTGATCGTACCATTGCACTCCAGCCTGGGCAACAGAGTGAGACCTTGTCACTAAAAAAAAAAAAAAAAAAAAAAAAAAAAAAAAAAAAAAAAAAAAGAGAGAGAAAAAATGAATAGAGTTCCTAGAAACATTTCCATACAGGTTTTTGTTTGTTTGAACATAAGTTTTCTATTCACTTTGGTAAATACCTATGATTGGGTCACTGGCATCTCTGGGTTATAGGGAAAGTATCTGTGTAACCAGAGAAGACAGTGCCAAATGGTTTTCCAAAGTGGCTACACCATTTTGCATTCCTCACCAGCAACCAGTGAATTTCTGTCCTCTGCATCCTTGTCAGCATTTGATGGTGTCACTTTATTTAATGATTTATTTTACAGTAGAGTCTATTTTCTTTTTGAGGGCAGTCTTGTTTTGGTGAAAATATTAGGTATTAAAATTCAGCTAGCTAACAGAAGTTAGCTGAGGGTTTTTACTGTAAGCCAAAGTAGAGGTCATCCTTACCATCTTCAGTCAAAATGCTGTTGACAGAAGAAAGTTCATTTTGAAAATTACTCTAATCTAAGGGTCTTTCATTTCTAGAGAAAATGGTAGAAGAGTTAATTGAGAAAGGGAAATATGATGTTCTTGCTACAGGATTTATTTCCTTCTACACTGGAATTTTCTGACTCAGAATAAAATTCCCCTTTAAAAGCAGGTATGGGGCTGGGCACAGTGGCTTGCACCTGTAATCCCAGCACTTTGGGAGGCCAAGGCAGGTGAATCACTTGAGGTCAGGAGTTTGAGACTAGCCTGGGCAACATGGTGAAACTCTGTCTCTTCTAAAAATACAAAAATTAGCCGGGTGTGGTGGCACACGCCTGTAGTCCCAGCTATTCGGGAAGCTGAGGCATGAGAATTGCTAGAACCTAGGAGGTGGAGGTTGCAGTGAGCCAAGATGGTGCCACTGCACTCCAGCTTGGGTGATAGAGCGAGACTCTGTCTCAAAAAAAAAAAAAAAAAAAAAAAAAGAGGTATGATTGCTTGTGGTCAAGGCTCTTTAGGGCCCAGAACCCTCATTTGGTTCTGGCATCTGAAGAGGGTTTATATTGCCCCCCAGTGGGTGAAAGACCCGCCCCCAAGGGCCTGCTGTACAGAACACCCAGAGATCCAGGGCCTCTGTGCTGTTGTCTTGGCCAGGAATTGTGGGAGCCTGAATCCCATTCACACACGGGAGCTTTAACAGCACAGGGGACCCCACTGAAAGGTCCCATGATACGGCTACATCCTTTGAGCCTGTGAGCTCCAAGAGAGCAGGTCTGGGCCCCTTTGTTTCCCTGCGGTAGACTCAGAGCCTAGGACACCCTACAACACTCAATACTGCTCAAATGTTTGACTGAATGGTACCAGGGCCTGCAAAGACATCACAACCATTACTTCTTGTTTGAGTCTATTTGGGCTGCCAGGACAAAATATACAGCCTGGGTGGCTTAAATAACAGAAATATATTTCTCACAGTGCTGGAGGCTGGGAGTTCAAGATCGAGGTGTGGGCACTCAAAATCAAGGTTTCTCTGACCCTCTCCCCTTGGCTTGCGGACAGCTGACTTCTCACCCTTTCCCCACTTGGTCTTTCTCTGTGCACGCCCATTCCTGGCATCCCTTCCTCTTCCTATAAGGACACCATTCCTATTGGCTTGTGGCTCCACCCTTAGGCCCTCGTTTATCCTTATTTACCTTCTTAAAGACCCCATGTCCAGATACAGTGACATTAGGGGTTGGGGCTTCAGCGCATGAGTTTTGTAGGGACACAGTTCAGTCCACTGTACCTATCCTGACCCACAGGTCCCTCCCTCTCCCTTGCCTTGCAGACCCACTTATCTGTCTCCACAGACTCCCTTTCTCTGTGACCATGGCTTTACCTCACTTGCCCTTTCAAGGGTTCACGCAACAGAAGAGGAATGGGCTGAGTGCACAGACCAGGAGCCCCACGGTATTGCCTGCAGACCTGATTGGTTTGGACTGGTGCCCAGGCATCCTTTGGGTCATCCCCTCGTGGGTCTGCCACAGCCCACACCACTTCTGTGTGCTCCTCCAGCCTATGTGGCTCACCTACAGGCTGCCCTGGCCCCTCTGGACATTCGTGAATGGCACTCCCAAAGCAGAGCCTGTGAGTCCCGAATTCCCAGAAGAACCTGCCCTGCAGTTAGGCTCAGTTGGAGGCGGCCGCCCACTCACTGGAGAAGTTCAGTTCGAGAAGAGGCCAAGGATAGGTTCTCTAAGAAGGAGGCTGGGGCTTTAGAGGAATTGACTGCAGGAGAAACAACAGGCACCCCTGGCCGGCATCACACAGGAAATTCTAGGTCTCTCTCTGTCTCTCTTCATCTCTCTCTGCTTCTCTGTCTCTGACTCTGTCTGCCTCTCTGCCACTGTCTCTGTCTCATCTCTCCATGCCACTCTGCCTCTGTCTGCCTCTCTGCCACTGTCTCTGTCTTTCCCTGTCTCTCTCTCTCTGCCTATGTCTCTGTCTCCACCTCTGTCTCTGTCTCCCTGTCTGTCTCTGCCTCTGTCTCTCTGCGGCTCTGTCTCTCTCACCCAGGCATGTTTTAATTCAATAAAGCAAGCATCTGTCCTTCACATAGTTCTTATTCAGTAACCACGACACACACACACATACACACACACACCCCTAACACAACACTGCTACACATACCACTCTCACACACACAGTGTACACAAACACAACTATATAACTCACATTCACCACATCACTGCTTACACCCACTAGGCACACATACACAACCCTTCTAGACACACTCAATGTGACATGCACACCCCCTACACACAATCCCACTATACAGACACCCCACTCAGCACACATACCCACCACTCACACACTCCCCACTTCTTACAAATGCGTGTTACTAAAAACATACTATTATACACCCCTACACACATACAACCCACTACTACATACTCCACCACTCACACATAGTTCCACTAAATGCCTGCCACTACATACACAACTCTCTACTCACAGCACTCATAAATCATACACACCCCACCAATAAGCACCCACTGTACACACTTCACACATATACTGCATAACTCAACACAGACTACTCACACACACACACAGTCCCACACAACCACAGTCCCCCATATGTTCATACAACTCTACTACACACGGCTGTGCTATACAAACACAGCATGATACACACACACCCACTCAATGCTGCTAAACACGCCACCACATACACATGCCCCACTACCCACATACACACATGCACACACCTGCACTTCCCCCACACACACCCGCACTCTAAACCTGCCACTCACTCACACCCCACACATAGGGCCTCCCAATGTACATATATATGCACCACTTCTACATACACGCACACAACCATGTCACACACACTCTCCACACTTCTACATACACACAACCATCTCACACACCTCCCCACACACCTACATACACAACCATCTCACATACACACTTCTCCACGCACCTACATACACACACAACCATCTCACACACCTCTCCATGCACCTACATACATGCACACAGCCATTTGACACACACTGCTCCACACACCTACACGCACACCTCTCCATCTCACACACACCTCTCCACACACCTACATTCATGCACACAACCATCTCACACACACTTCACACACCTACATACACACATGATCATCTCATATACCTCTCCACACACATACACAACCATCTCACACACACCTCTCCATGCACCTACATACATGCACACAGCCATCTCACACACCTCTCCACACACCTACATACACACACACAACCATCTCACACACACAGCTCTCCACACACCCACATTCACGCACACAACCATCTCACACACACTTCACACACCTACATACACACATGATCATCTCACACACCTCTCCACACACATACACAACTATCTCACACACACCTCTCCATGCACCTACATGCACACAGCCATCTCACACACCTCTCCACACACCTACCTTCACGCACACAACCATCTCACACACACTTCACACACCTACATACACACATGATCATCTCACACACCTCTCCACACACATACACAACCATCTCACACACACCTCTCCACACACCTACATACACGCACACAACCATCTTACACACACAGCTCTCCACACACCTATGTACACACACAATCTCATACCTCTCCACACACCTACATACATGCACACAACTATCTCACACACACCTCTCCACATACCCTCCTTTGCCTTCACTATTCACACACCTCCACACTGCACATCCCGTTCCACACAGACTCACAGACACATGCACACAGGTTTCCCCACCTTCCTAAAATGCAGAGGACAGTGCTCTCTGACTCCAGGCCTACGTCCACAGCCCACTTTTGACGGTCCATCCTACCTGTCCAAATTTCACTTCTCACCCCCCTACTCAGATCCCTCTCTGCGGAGATCGTAAACTCTTGGTTGCTTGGTACTCAGCACCTGGCACTGAGGAGCAGCCCTCTATGCTTGTGTCGAACTGAATGAATTCTCTCCCTTCTTTGCCCCAATTAAATGTTTCACTTCCCTCAATCCTCAGCTTAGATTCACATCCCCAGTCAAGCCACTGCATAGTAGCTCCCTTATGAGACTTTCTTTCAGGAGGTGTTCGTCTATATTGGACTGTATTCCTTCTTGCTTATGTACCAGGGTATCAAAATTGTAACTTTTTCTCCTCCGAAACAACGGGTTGACTGAGGAATGGCAAGGAATTGCAATTCAGGACACATGTGCTCTGGTGGATCACAGGCGCAGCCTCAGAATGGAAACTTTGACTTAAGCCAGTAGACATCAGGCACCAAAGTTAGTGTGACACTTGCTGGAGGAGTTTTCAAATTAATCAGTCAAGAACTTGTTTCCTGACTTCTGAAGTCCCTTACCCATTTCAAGAATATTGCAGTGGAGAAAGTGCAGATGGAAGAGAAAGGGAATTTACAGGATTTTTTTGGAGAGCGAGCTACTGCAGCTTGTGGCTGCTGTTCCCTCAGGGGGTGAGAGAGGATCTCCTTCCTTCACCCAAACCCAGAAAATGGGACGACCCAGTGGAATGGGACGACCCAGTGGTGAAATCCAGAGAGAGGTTGGCATGCCTTTCCTGCAGAAAGCATGAAAGTTCCGGGGGTTCCTTCCAGAAGACAAAGGGGAGTCCACTGGTGACAACCAGTGGTGGAGGGTCCTGCCTGAGGCCTAGGGCCAGAAGACAGCCCAAGGAGAAGAGGCACAAGCTAAGCTGCAGCTGGAGGGGGTCTGCCAGAGGTCTTTAAAGAGCCCCTGAAGCCAAGCCTAATGGCTCATGCACAGACTTCCAGCTCCTTGGGAGGCCAATACAGGAGGATCACTTGAGGCCAGGAGCTCAAGACCAGCTTGGGCAACATAGTGAGACCCCATTTCCAAAGGAAAAAAAAAAAAGGAAATCAAGGTGTCAGCTGGACAAAGAAAAAAACAGAAGAGCCCCTGAAAGTGCCCACTGGGTAGGCAGGTTGGGCCTGGAGGATATGGAGCCAACTGAGGACAAAACCAGGCTTTGGTAAGGAAGTCCCAAGCGAGAACTTACTTTCCTGCCCAGCCTCCCACCTCACCCCCAACTTGCAAAGAGGAGATGAGTGGGGAAGAAAGACTCCAACTATCCCACACCCCACAGGGTGGCTGCGTCAGGCAGGCCTTGAGGGAGCAGACAGGTGCAGCCAGTTCTCCTTGGAGCAAAGCCTGAAGTGTGGCCGCCTCCACTGGGCTGAACCCTCCATGGGTCTACACCAGGATTGTGCTTGTGGTGTCAAGTCATCACAGGACGATTTCCTAGGACTGAGCAGAAAAGGCTGGCGTCCACATCTCCCTTCAGTCCACTGCCAGGAGAAAACGTCCCACTCTGAGTAGATGTGAAAGGAACAGCAGGTGACTGAAAAGTTCACTTCCACTAAATTCCAGTGGCTTATTTATTTAGAGACAGAGTCTTGCTCTGTCGCCCAGGCTGGAGTGCAGTGGCAAGTTCTCAGCTCACTACAACCTCCGCCTCCCGGGTTCAAGTGATTCTCCTGCCCCAGCCTCTCGTGTAGCTAGGATTATAGGAATGTGCCACCACACCCATAATTTTGTATTTTTAGTAGAGATGAGGTTTCACCATGTTGGCCAAGCTGGTCTCAAACTCCTGACGTCAGGTGATGCGCCTGCCAAAGTGCCTCCCAAAGTGCTGGGATTACAGGCGTGAGCCACTGCACCTCATGGCATCCTTGTTCAGCACACTGGTTACACTCGTGTTTCTAGTACATTGTTCTCTAGTTTTTGTATCTGGTGTTCCAAATGTGACCCTCAAAATTTAAATACCTACCACACTATCTAATGCTGCCTAGGGAGTTCCCATGGGCAGGAGCAAGCATAGCATTTGGCAGACCAGGAGGGAGCAGGGCCGGCAGCGCTGATCCACCATGGCAGGAACGTGTGCCAGTTGTTTCACCAGTCTGGGCTTCACTTTCCTCATTGCAGTGAAGGTTTTAGAAAACTGTTAAAAACACTGTGGACACTAACACTTTTAGTCAAAAAAACTCAGCCAGGGGAAGTGGCTCGCGCCTGTAATCCCAGCACTTTGGGAGGCTGAGGTGGGCAGATCACTTGAGGTCAGGAGTTCGAGACCAGCCTGGCAAACATAGTGAAACCCCGTCTCTACTAAAAATACAAAATTACCTGGGCGTGGTGGCAGGCACTTATAATACCAGCTACTCTACTCAGGAGGCTGAGGCAGGAGAATCGCTGGAACCCAGGAGGCGGAGGTTGCAGTGAGCAGAGATCACACCATTGCACTCCAGCCTAGGTGACAGAGCAACACTCTGTCTCAAAAAAATAAATAAACAAAAAACCTACACACATTAAAAAAAACCCTGGACGGATGCTGGCCTCAGTATGCACTGAGCATCTGAGCTGTGTTCATCCTTCCCAGAGGGAGGGGCTTGCCCAGGAATTCCCAGAAACAAAAGAGCTGTTTCTGGAGGAGCAGCATCAATATCTTATTTTAGTGGCATCTGTTGGACACTCAGTAAAGCGCTGTCTGTGTAGTTTTCAAAGTGTATTTTATTATTTAATTTATTACATTTTTAAGCACATATTTCAAGCTTGGGAGATGTACAAAAAGATGAGAGACATCCCTAATTATTAAGAACTTGGCAGGTATAACAAGGTGGTAGACACCAAGGAATAAACTAGGGTTGTATTTCATAGAGGTGTCTATGGATGGACTTGTGTGGGGTTAAGGGGGATTCGGTGGACCCCTAAAATAATATGTAAAAGTTTAATGTTATCTGAATAATTTTGGGCAGAAGGTGGTCCATAACTTTTCCTAGATTTCTTGATTTAGCAGCGACTGAAAAAAAAATCACCAGTATAAAACGAAGCGATGAGGGCTGGGCATGGTGGCTCACTCCTGTAATCCCAGCACTTTGGGAGGCTGAGGTGGGCAGATCATGAGGTCAAGAGATTGAGACCCATCCTGGCCAATATGATGAAAGCCTATCTCTACTAAAAATACAAAAATTAGCTGGGCGTGGCGGCTGGGTGCCTGTAGTCCCAGCTACTTGGGAGGCTGAGGCAGGAGAATCGCTTGAACCTGGGAGGCAGAGGTTGCAGTGAATCAAGATCGCACCATTGCACTCCAGCCTGGCAGAGTGAAACTCTGTCTCAAAAAAATAAATAAATAAAAATAAAAATAAAAGAAGTAATGAGGCCAGGTTCAGTGGCTCACACTCTCACCTGTAATCCCAGAACTTTGGGAGGGAGGCAGGAGGATCGTTTGAAGCCCAGGAGTTTGAGATCAGCCTGGGCAACATGGCAAAGCCCTGTCTCTACAAAAAATGCAAAATTCAGTGAGAAGCAGTGGTGCACGCCTGTAGTGCCAGCTTCTTGGGGGGTTGAGGTGGGAGGACACTTGAGCCAGGGAGGTCTAGGCTGCCTGGACCCATGTTCATACCACTGCACTCCATCCTGGGTTACAGGGTGAGATTCCATCTCAAAAAAAAAAAAGTAACTGAACTGTAGAGCTAGTGGTTGAGTACATCAAATGTAGCAGCTGTTCTTTTAGACAAGAAAATGAGCTCAGTGGTTTATTTCGTTATCATAAATATCAGTGGAAACATAAATAAATAATAAAGGGATAGCTCAGGATGTGCCAGAATGCCTCTTGCTTGTTCACTTTGAGGGAACATTTCCCTTCTTATCTTCACCTCACCTCCTGTCTCTCTTGGGACTGTTCCCTGCCCAGTTATGTAACCAAAACAGTACTTACCTCATTCACAAGTGTAATAGTTTGAGTAGCTCTTGCTAATATATTAGAAAGCATGATGCAAACTGAGGCTTCAAAGTATTTATACGCTGGGGGTTGCCCACTTGGAATGCTCCTTATTGGAGGCCAGTCCCATGGAGAGGCTCTGGGACCACATGGAGAGTGGTCCAGTTGTTATAGCCATCCTGTGCAAGCATCCACATTGACCCATGTCAACAGCCGCAATGAACTGCCAGCCATGTGAGTGAGGCCATTTTGGATAGTTCAGACAAGCCAGTACTCCAGGTGATGCCACAATAAGTGATTTTTTGTTTTAATACACTAAATTTTGGGGTGTATTTTTTTCAGCAATGGATTACTGAAACAATAAGTAATGGATTTTTTCTTTCTTTTCTTTTCCTTCCTTTCCTTTCTTCCTTCCTTCCCTCCCTCCCTCCCTCCCTCCCTCCCTCCCTCCCTCCCTCTCTCTCTCTCTTTCTTTTTAAAGAGATGGGGGTCTCACTATGTTGACCAGGTTGGTCTCGAACTCCTATACTCAAGTGATCCTCCCATCTCAGCCTCCCAAAGTGCTGGGATTACAGGCATGAGCCACTGTGCCCGACCCAATAAGTAATTGATTTTCTATTGCTGTCTTCTAGTCCCTCTTCTACTGACTCCAGCTACTTTTGTCATTTTTTCTGTTGTGTGATAGAAGCTTTCAGCACTGTATTCAGTAAATAGCCTGTAGCATCCTTTTTTTAAAAAGCCCTTCCAAGTAAAGGCATATTTCAAACTGTATTAAGAATATTTTCTGGCTGGGCATGGTGGCACATGCCTGTAATCCCAGAACCTTTGGGAGGCCAAGGTGGGCAGATCCCTTGAGCTCAGGAGTTTGAGACCAGCCTGGTCAACATGGCAAAACCTCGTCTCTACAAAAAATACAAAAATTAGCCAGGCGTAGTGGCGCTCACCTGTAGTCCCAGCTACTCGGAAAGCTGCAGTGGAAGGATCGCTTGAGCCTGGGAGGCGAGGCTGCAGTGAGCCATGTTCATACCACTGCACCCCAGGGTGACAAAGTGAGACCTTGTCTCAAAAACAAAAACAAACAAACAAAAACAGGAACAGAACATGAATATTATGAATATTTTCCATCATAATGACAGTTGCTGCTGTAGTATATGTGCTTCAGAAAGATTTTCTTCATTAAATACATATGTCAAATAAATGGAGATTTGTGACCATTCCGACAACTGTCATTTCCGTATCAGCTCAACAGTGTGGTACAGGTTATTAGCTGCTGCTTGGAAAAAGGCACATTACAGGAAGTGAACTAGCATCATCACTGCAGTCCTCAACACAGAATTCCCATTCTGTTTATCATGGTGCAAAGGACAATTCTGCATGTGAAAGGAAGGAAAAGTAAAATTTGAACAAAAACGAGTTGATGAGTTATCCTTTGTTGCTAAAATTTCTTTAATTTCAATTAATTTTCACAGAAATAGCCAATAACTGCTTCATTTAACAGATATTCACTGAGTGCTTGCCATGGGTCAGGAATATTCCTAAGTGCAAGATAAAGCCATATCCTGAAAAAAAAGTGGCATTGCCATTACTGAGATGTGGAAGACAGCAGGAAGAGCAGATTTGTGAGAGAAATCCAGGAGTTTGATTGGAGGGGAGTTATTTTGGTAATGTCCATTAGACATCTATGCAGAGATGCCAAGTGGGTTGAGGACACATATCTGAGAATCCAAATTGGCTGATCTGCTTAACCTCTAAGCTTCAATAAAATAGTCAATATAACTCCTTTAAGAATTTAAAAATGTAATTTTAAGCAGGAACTATTTTGAGTATTATTTCTTTAGTTGTCTGGTGGTTAAAACCACTTTATCTTCTGTGACTTTTTAAAAAATTTTACTTTTTATTAATTTTGTTTAAAAAATAGAGACGTGGTCAAGACCAGGTTGGTCTTCAACTCCTGGGTTTCAGTGATCCTCCTGTCTTGGCCTCCCAAAGTGCTGAGATTACAGGTGTGAGCCACCATGCCTGGTTATCTTCCATGACTTCTAAAATTTGAGTATTGGCCAGGCGCAGTGGCTCACACCTGTAATCCAAGCATTTTGGGAGGCCAAGGCAGACGGATCACTTGAGGTCAGGAATTCAAGACCAGCCTGGCCAACATGGGGAAACCCTGTCTTTACTAAAAATAGAAAAATTAGCCAGGCTTGGTAGCAGGCACCTGTAATCCCAGCTACTTTGGAGACTGAGGTAGAAGACTTGCTTGAACCAGAGAGGCAGAGTTTGCAGTGAGCCAAGATTGCACCACTGTACTCCCACTTGGGTGACAGAGCATGACTCTGTCTGGAAAAAAAAAAATTGAGTATTGGAAATCTTTTTTTTTTTAAAGACAGAATCTTGCTCTGTCACCCAGGCAGACAGTGACAAAAGCACAGTATACAGTAGTGGAAACACAGCTCACTGCAGCCTCGACCTCCTGGGCTCAAGCAATCTTCCTGCCTCAAGCTCCTGTATATCTGGGACCACAGGCACATGTCACCATGTCTGGCTAATTTTTTTAAATTTTGTGTAGACACATTATCTCTCCTTGTTGCCTAGGCTGGTCTTGAACTCCTGGGCTCAAGCAATACTCCCACCTTGGCGTCCCAAAGTGCTGAGATTATAGGCATGAGCCACCGCACCCAGCCTGAAGATCTTATCTGAAGGTCAGGTTGATCACAATGACATCTTCTAAGAAATCCACTGGAAATAACTGTATTATCATATATGAATGAAGACTGGTTTAAAAAATTTTTGGTTTTATCTGGCTAAATTTTAGTCCTATTGCTAGGAGTAAGTTAATTTTTTAAAAGTCTAAATCTAACAAAAAAACAAAGTACAAATAGAATGTATCCCAGTAAAAATGATTTTAATTTTAAAGAAATCTAAGAGAGTGTAACTATTTTAGAAGTGATTTGGGAATAGGGTTGCTGATGTTGGCCAAAGACCCAGTCAGACTGTGCAAGCATGTCAATAAACATCTATGTCTAAGCAATGGCAAAAGTTCACAAACACAGGACAACAAGGAGACTCCCATCACGATAAGAGTTGTGTCAAAGAGTGTCACATACAAGGACATAGAGAAAAAGGAAACTAGGTAATTCAAAACAATAAATTAAAAGAAGAAAAAAGCTGCAGGCATGCTGTAAATCTCCACCTCAAATGAGCATTTCTGACCTGTGAGTAGTGACTATCGGGCATGGGGTCAGTTTCATGGGTCTTGACCAACATTGAACACAAAGTGGAAAAAGAACTTCCACGTCAAGATGGTGGATGGGAATACACATCTGATAGCTTGTACCCCAAACTCAGCTGAAACTACAGTAAAGGAATTCACACACACAAGCACACACACACAAACCCACAAGGACCAGGAAGACAGGCATCAACCACAACACAACTTTGGAAGCTGCAAAGCATATGGACAAGTGGCAAAGGATCTGGTAGACTAAAGAAAGCGTGTCCTGACCAGCAATGGGGAAGGTTGAGAAATAATGAGGTACGCAGCAGACTCCTCCAAAGACGTGGGCACTGACATCCCCAGATGCTGCGGTCCTGAAGGAGAGGAAAGGAGCAGCTGAATTAAGGAGGCTGGGGTAAAAAGGTGCTCAGGGTACAAACGAACCCCTAGATCCCTGTCCTCACTCCAACTTGTTCTCTCTCAGCAGACATTGGGATGCTTCTCTGTGGAGGGTAAGACAGAAGGGTCTCTAGCCTGGGGAATACCAAGCACAGCTGGACTCAGGTGCAACCAGAAACAGAGAGCAGGTGACTATATGCACACACACCCTTCCCACTCAGCTCCTAATACTGACGTCAGACCTCTACTCTCCAGTCTGAAGATTCATCTCTAGGAAAGCAGACCAACCAAGTGAAAAGACTTTAACACACTGACCTCAGGGATCCCTCAACTAACAGCCCATCCAGATACCCCACAATAAAAGAACCTCTGATTTGAGAAGGCCCATGCATTTGTGTGGAACTTCCAATCAGCATTTCCATCTCTCTTCTCTTTATCATAAATAACCAAGGGTGAATGGGCACTTGAGGAAAGCCTCTAGTATGAATAAACAAACCCAAATAAACAGATTAGGGAAACTTAGAATGGTATATATGCTGTGGATTCTTTTAAAACTTAATTTTTTTTTTTCAGAGATGATACTCCACTCAAAAACAAAACAAAAAACAAACAAACAAAAAAATTCCAGAATGTTTAGAAAATTTTTTAAGAAAGCTCTTGAGGCCAGGAGTGGTGGCTCACGCCTGTAATCCCAGCACTTTGGGAGGCTGAGGCAGGTGGATCATGAGGTCAAGAGATCGAGATCATCCTGGCCAACATGGTGAAACCCCGTCTCTATTAAAAACACAAAAATTAGCTGGGCGTGGTGGTGCGCGCCTGTAGTCCCAGCTACTCAGGAGGCTGAGGCAGGAGAATCGTTTGAACCTGGGAGGTGGAGGCTGCAGTGAGCCAAGATGGCGCCACTGCACTCCACCCTGGTGACAGAGCAAGACTCCATCTCAAAAAAAAAAAAAAAAAAAAAAAAAAAAAAAAAAAAAAAAAAAAGATCTCAGGAGGCCCTTGTGCCTCACAACACACATATGGTTAAGGCCCTGCCACCTACTTCATGGCAGCTAATTATTATATATTATATATTTTTTTTTCTTGTTTTTTTTCTTAAAATAAAACTAAAGCCTTTTTTTTTTTTTTTTTAAGACTGAGTCTCACTATGTTGCCTAGGCTGGAGTGCAGTGGCGTGATCTCAGCCCACTGTAACCTCTGCCTCCTGCCTTCAGTGATTCTCCTGCCTCAGCCTCCTAAGTAGCTGGGACTTAAGGTGTGTGCCACCATGCTCAGCTAATTTTTGTATTTTCAGTAGATGGGGTTTCACCATGTTGGCCAGGCTGGTCAGGAACACCTGAACTCAAGTGATTAAAAAATGCACTGGGGCTGGGCATGGTGGCTCATGCCTGTAATTTTAGCACTTTGGGGAGGCCCAGGTGAGTGAATTGCTTGAGGCCAGGAATTTGAGACCAGCCTGGGGAACATGGTGAAACCCTTTCTCTACAAAAAATACAAAAAAATTAGTTGGGTATCATAGCATGTGCCTGTAGTCTCAGCTACTCCGGAGGCTGAGGTCAGAGAATCGCTTGAGCCCAGGAATTAAAGGCTGCAGTGAGCCATGACTGTGCTACCACACTCCTCACTGGGTGACCCAGTAAAGACCCTGTCTAAAAAAAGAAAAAAAAGAAAATCAAGCTCTTGGAAATCTTTAAAAGGTATGATAATAGAGGAAAAAAATAATAGAAGGATTGGAAGGTAAAGTTGAAGAAGCAGAGTAAGAGAGATGGAAAAACGGGAGTGAAAAGATAAAACAAAGTGGAAGGTCGGTAAAGGAGTTCTAACATCTGAATAACAGTAAGAGAAACCAAAAAAAAAAAAAAAAAAAAAAAAAAAAAAAAAAAAAAAAAAAAAAAAAAAAAAACAAAGGGAGGCAATTATCAATGAAGTCATTAAATTTCCCAGGACTAAGAAAATATGATTTTGATTCAAAGGGTTCAGCGTGCCAAGCACAGAGGATGGGAACACCCTCTCCAAGGCATGTCATCATGGACCACTGGAAGAAAATAAGGTTCTAAGAGTTACAAGAGAGAAAGAAAGTGGTCACATACAAATGGCTGCTAGACCACAGACCAATGCCTTCAAAATTTCAAGTAAAAATGTTATCTAAATACAGGCTGTTAAAACTATCAATGATGGGAGAAGAGAATAAAGACATTTTCAGACATTTCAGATCTCAAAAGTTTTACCTCTTACACATGTTTACTGGGAATCTATTCAAGGATGCATGCCACCAAAAAGAGGGAATAAGTCAAAATAGGAATACACAGGACACAGAAAATAGGAAATTTAACATAAGAGGCAAAGGGAATCACCAGGGTGGTGGTATGCGAAAGTCAATGGAACTACAGAGATCTTGCTCATGGCTGAGACCATGAAGGTATTATGTTTCTAACACAAATGGCTTAAACACAAGCTGCATGACTCTTAGATTATCTGAGCAAGAGCACTGTTTCCTAAATTGAAATACAGAAATTAAAAATCTGCCTGAATTCAAATGATTCTATATAGTCTTATATACTTCTATATGCAAGTCTACATGAAGTTGGTAACAGCAGTGGCCTTGGCTGGGTGACATGGCTCACGCCTATAATCCTAGCATTTTTGGAGGCCAAGGCAAGTGGACTGCTTGAGCTCAGGAGTTTGAGACCAGCCTGGCCAACATAGTGAGACCCTGTCTCTATTTTTAAAAATAAAACAAAAACTAGACAGTAATGGCCTTTAGGGCAAGTGGGTTGTGGGCCCCTAGCAAAGAGATGAGGAGAATGACTTTTCACCATTCACCCTTTTATTTTTTTTGACTTGTGTCAAAAAAACAAGTAGTACTTGTTCAACAATGAATATATTTCCTAATTCAAAAAAGAATAGAATGAAAAATATCTGATCACCATACTTAACAAGAATGTTTTATGAAAATTAAACATAAAACTAGATTCCATATACATATTGTTCTATACTATAAATATAAATGTATTATATTTAAATATTTTTATATAAATGTTATATTTATATTTATTTATATATATTTATAATGTTATCTAACACTATAAATGTGTTAAAGAGGTTATGATAGAAAATGTTTCTTACTGAAGGTTGCAAAGAACTTTGAAAACAATAAACCAAGTACTCTGGTAGAGACCTGCTTTCCTACAATACTGAGCATCCACTAGGTCCTGGGCAATCCCAGATCTGAGATGTTTGTGCCCTTGTATGTGGAGGTGCACATGGAACCAAACATCCCCACCTGGTGCTGGAATTCCAGGTGCAGTGTCCATTCATGTCTGTTCTAGGCCCACCTCTGTAAACAGTGTTAGGGAGGGCCTCTGGCTATGTGTGAGAAGGTCACTACAGGGAAACTTTGAAAAAAAATAAAGATGACAAAACATCACTGTTACAATTTTAAGGAATATTATTCTAAAACAAAAAATATTATTAATAAAATCATAGGTTTATTCCAATATTTTAAAATATTTTCTGTAACATTCCACTCAGAAGGTAGATAACCACAAAGCTCTTCCCTAAGGAAGGGTGCAAATGGAATGTAATATATTACTGTACTCTGTAGAATACAAACTGTGAAGACAAGGAAATTCAATTATTCAATTTTTTCTTCCTACACCATTTCTGCTGGAGAACTGCTCACTCAACATCCCAGAAGCTATCTTGTTGAGATTTGCTACCACGATATAGGAGTGATGAACCTTCACTCTCAGCACAATGAATGGGACACTGCCTACATCCATCCTGTGTGAGAGTTAAAAGGACAAGCCCCCTGCAGCACACGCCAACCAATCTATCACAGCAATCATGCACATGACTTCTGCCAAAATCCTCCAACTTAATTTTTAAATAGCTAAAATATGATCAAGGTCATATGGGTACTGCACTTGGAACTACAAACATCCTCTGTTCACAAATGTTCACTGTTATAGCAACAGCACTTTGGGACAATCAAGGGCACAATCACATTTTAAAAAATCAAGAGCAAAAAGTAAACACAAAAGGGCATTTGCATGAGGCAGAGAATCCTGTTTCTTGGCAGTAGACAGAAAACTGGCTAAACAAATAGGCTCACAGATACGTACAATCTACAATTTGATTCTGAGTATTAGTCTTGAAGACATAGCTATACACATCCCAACATACAGCCTACTATTTTACATTAGTAGTTTCTGGAACAAAAACGTATCAAAAACCAACCTAAATCATATTAACCACTTTAATAAACCCCTTTATACTTTCTTTTTTTCAACCACTTTACTCCAGGTTTGGTTAGTATAATTACAAGACTGTCTAGCCTAATAGTCTAGAGAAAATTCTCCGGTTCCAAGATGATGCCTTGCTATGTAGCCATTAATTATTAAGCTCCTAGTAAACCCTGAATTAGATATAGAAATTTGCAAAACCATATTTCCAAGAATGTGAAAAACAGAGGTAATTTAAGGCAGATGGTAACTCTAAGAAGAGTCACACAAGTATTAAATTGGCACGCTGGAAATGGCTCATAGCAAAATCTAATTTTCTATCAGATGAGGGGGCCGGACACAGTGGCTCATGCCTGTAATCCCAGCACTTTAAGAGGCTGAGGTGGGAGGATCACTTGAGTCCAGGAATTTGAGATCAGCCTGGGTAACATAGCAAAATCCCATCTCTACAAAAAAACAAAACAAAACAAAACATTGGCTGGTGTGGTAGTGTGTGCCTGTAGTCCCAGCTACTTGGGAGGCTGAGGTGGGAGGATCACTTGAGCTCAGGAGGCAGAAGTTGCAGTCAGCCGAGACGGCGCCACGGCACTCCAACCTGGGTGACAGAGATCCCATTTCAAAAAAAAAAAAAAAAAAAAAAAGGAACAGATTGGGGCTGCATGGTTAGGCTACACTGAGGAAATGTTCCTCTTATGGATTCACAAAAGAAAAATGACTTTTAGTGCCATGTGCCTTGCAATTATCTATAGCAAAACAGTCTAGCTCCCTCAACCCCACTGTGTGTCTGGGAAGAGATAGTGAAAACATTTCCTGGAGAGGTGAAGACTACAAGGAAGCTACCAGCTCACTGTGCACAGGTGAGAAAATGTCATGGTAAGGGAGCACCACGTGTTGATTTTAATAGCTTTTTCTAACTGGAGGAATCTGTCACATGCCATAGGAAAATTGCTCCCTGCCTTCTGAAAAAAAAAATGTCATACAGAAAAATCAGATTCATAAAAGAAAGTATACATCCAAAGTAGGCAAAAACTATGGTTTATGCTTTCAAAATATGCAAAATAATTTCACTATAAAATACCTTGATTTGCATGTGACTTAGTACTTATTTCATATTAACCAGATTCAGTTGCTTTGATAAATCTGTTTTAGAATATCTATTTTTAAGCCAAAAGATAAACCTTACATTTGTGCATCCATATGTAAAGCAATCCTGCTTGGCGTTATGCAGCCAAGATACTAAAAGATTAGTAACATAATTTTAAATGCTCCAGTTACAGACTAACAAATAATATATTTCCTCAAATTTTCTGGGCTACACTACTGACTTGTATTAATGCAATCTGAATTTTCAGATAGAAGTACTACTCAATGGTTGGTTGTTACAACTTAGAAGCAATAGGGTTGGGAAGACCTTCAAAATATTGGCCATTAAATCGTAAGTAAAGTTATTCTTAGAGTTGGATTATCGTAAATGGAGTGCCCTAACTTTTCTTATTTCCTACTCTGCAAATTGACTCTAACATTCATAATCATGCCCTTTTATGTGCTTTAAGTGGACATACTGACTTTGCGGTCTATACTTTGTAAGAGAGCAGGTAACTCTAGCACAGAAGAAACTATGTAATGCGGAACTGGGGAGGACTTCAGTGGCACTATTCCATTTTTATTGATCCAGACTGTTGCTTTCAATCCTGCATTGAGGCCTCCTTGGATGTCGGTTTCTAATGTGTCACCGACCATCACACAGTCCCCAGGTTGTACTCCAAGAAGATTGCAGCAGTAATAAAATATGGACGGTGCTGGTTTCTCCTCTCTCTGCTCTCCACCTACAACAACAGCATCAAAATAGGACTGACAGGCACAAGCCTCAATCTTCTCCCTCTGGGTCTGTCTGTCCCCATTCGTTAAGAGAAGTAGGCGGACCTCCTTTTGAAGTTCAGTAAGCATGGCTTTGACATCTTCTGCTAGTGTCATATGCTGTAAACGTGTAGATTTCCAAAGGAAATAACATTCTTCAGCCAATTTTCTATTGGCTGCACCACCTTTTGTTTCCTGGATTGCTTCTTCCCAATGTGAAGTCCTTAAATCAGTAATGCATATATTGTAAGGATGAAAACATTCCTTGCTGAGTTTAACTTGAACTTTATCACAGATGATTTCAGCCTCTTCTTTATAATGGTATTTTGATTGTAAGAGTTTTATCACCTAAATAATGGAAAATAACTCCATTAACACATTGCATGTCTTTAATAGTCATGCCCTAGGAAGCTGTGATCCTACAAGTGGCTGAGAGATTCCAACTCCACTCCTCTGCTTTAAAGCAGCTATTTCTGGTGGGAATTGGCCTTATTTTTAGAGACAACAAAGTGAGGCTCTCCCAACCTCTCTAGAACTCACTCATTTTTTAAAACCAACTTCTTCATATATAGCTAATGACAATCCTTTGTTTGGTAGTTTAGAGTCCAACATCTTTCATTCTGGTCACGAAGACATGAAAATAAAACTTGTGCTTATTGGGCCGGGTGTGGTGGCTCATGCCTGTAATCCCAGCACTTTGGAAGGCCGAGGTGGCAGGATCACTTGAGCCTAGGAGTTCAGGACCAGTGTCGGCAACATAGCGAGACCCCATCTCAAAAACAAAACAAAAAATCCTTGTACTTATTTTTGGTAAAACATTTAAAATTTCTGACAACCACTATTTAGACTATTATCAGAAAAAAATAACACCTAGTTCATCTAATTTTTTCTCGTCTATATCCATTTCATATTTTGAAGACCTAAATTGACTATCACCTATAATGGGATTGAATTCTACACTTTTATTTTTTTTGAGACAGAGTCTCATTCTGTAGCTTAGGCTCAAGTGCAATGGCACCAGCTCAGCTCACTGCAACCTCCACCTCCCAGGCTCAAGGGATTCTCCTGCTTTAGCCTCCTGTGTAGCTGGGATTACAGGTGCCCGCCACGACGCCTGGTTAATTGTTGTATTTTTAGTAGAGACAGGGTTTCACCATGTTGGCCAGGCTGGTCTCGAACTCCTGACCTCAAGTGATCTGCCCGCCTCGGCCTCCAAATTACTGGGATTACAGGTGTGAGCCACTTTGTCTGGCCCAATTCTGTACTTTTTTGCTTTTTGATACAGAGGCTCGCTCTGTCGCCCAGGCTGGAGTGCACTGGCACAATCTCACCTCTGCCTCCTGGGTTCAAGTGATTCTCCTTCAAGATCTCCAGCTGCTCACAGCAGTAACCTGCTCATTAAGCTGCTCTAACCTGTGCTGGACTCCTTCCCCTTCTTGTCTCCCTGACCCCTTAACGTGTATCCTGGGATCACCTCATAAACTGCCTCTCGAATAGCTGGGACTATAGGTGCCCGCCACCATGCCTGGCTAATTTTTGTATTTTTAGTAGAGGCGGGGTTTCACCATGTTGGCCAGGCTAGCCTTGAACTCTTGACCCCAAGTGATCTTCCTGCTACTGCCTGTCAAAGTGTTGGGATTACAGGCACGAGCCACTGTGCCGGGCCCCAATTCTGTACTTTTGAGTTAAATACTCCCTCTCCCGTCTTCCCAAGGCTCTTTATGTGTGCTTTTATAACACTAATCCATTTGGCCTGTCTTCTAACTTTTCCCAAAAACCCCTAATGTGGCAAGCACTGTACTACATACTTACATACATTATTTCTAATCTTTTCTACAATCCTGCAAGACAGTTCCATGTTCCAAATGAGGCAGGGAAGTGCAGAACTCTTAATAACTTGCCCATCTGGGATCTGCATCCATACCTGCTTATTTCCAAAGCCCACATGCTTGCCTTTGCACTATGTCTTAAGCGCTGGAGAATGGCCTTTGTCCTTGGGGCATTATCTGCTGGGGAATATACAGCCACTACAAATGATGGGGTGGGGGGGGCATGCCATGACAGTTTGAACAAGCTGTGCCAATAATACGGAAGTCATTCCACAGGGTAGCTGGCATAGGAAGTCACATTGAGACCAAGGAGTAAACAAGCAGAAAAAGTGGGTATGGGAAGAGAAGAAAATCATTCCAGACAGAGGAACAGCATGAACAAAGGCCAAGAGTTCAAAATTTTGTGGAAAAAGCAAGAAGCTGAGTTGAGCCCAAATGGAGGCACGTGAAGGAGGATGCCAAGAGATGCAATTGGGGAACCTGTTTGCAGATAGTTTGTGAAGGGCCTTGAACCCCATGCTATAGCAGGTGCTGCTTAAATCCCCTTGGCACACACTATATTCACTCGCCAGTGGCTTCCCACTCAAGTGTGGGCCTCTCTGCTTGTGGGCTTTACTTGGCCACATACAGGGTATCTATACACACAGGAAGGGGCTAAAAAGTATTGCCCTGGGAGCATCCCTCAACAAATGTAGGTTAGAAACTGGCGAATAAATATCACAGCTTCCTTGCCCCTTGGGGAGCGCAACTGAACCCTGTTCTGTGTACTGTCTCCCAGAGGTCTCCAGCTGCTCACAGCAGTAACCTGCTCATTAAGCTGCTCTAACCTGTGCTGGACTCCTTCCCCTTCTTGTCTCCCTGACCCCTTAACGTGTATCCTGGGATCACCTCATAAACTGCCTGCACTGGAAGTCCTGTGTTCAGGTGAGCACCTGAGGAAAGTCAAACAGGCTGGGCAATGCTGGCTCTTTGAAATGCACCCAGCTACAGCTAAAATATATCTGTTGTAACAGGATTAGAGAATAAGCAGTATGCTACTCACACCAAAAACTCAACTCACCTACTGAGAGAAAAACGCACATCTTTTTCTTCCCTCAGAGTAAAAGAATCACAACAAAGGAAAAGGGTCTTTTTTTTTTTTTTTTTCCCCAAACAGGATCTCGCTCTGTTACGCAGGCTGGATGGAGTGCAGTAGAGGAATGATTATAGTTCACTGTGGCCTCAAACTCCTGGGCTCATCTCCCTTCAGTCCCCCGAGGAGCTAGGACTACAAGTGCACACCACCATACCTAGCTAACAAGTTTTTTTGTAGAGACGGGTCTGGCTGTATTGCCCAGGATTGTCTTTAACTCCTGGCCTCAAGCAATCCTCCTGCGTTGGCCTTCCAAAGTGCTGGGAATTACAGGTGTGAGCCACTGTGCCTGGCTGAAAGGAAAACATTTTTTGAGGTATTTGTGCTAATCGGAAAATGTATCAGAAGACTCGGCCATATCAGAAAAAAAAAATTTTTTTTTAAGAAAAAAGAAAAGAAAACGTAATCATTAAGAAAAATCTTATCTGCCCAAGAAAAATATAACAGCCCTAGGAATTTTAGGTAGAGGCAAAACACTGTAAAATTTTGCTTTATAAATTTCTATTAATAAAACATTTTCAATCTCCATGTTTATCTCACCATTTTTGCTAGCAACATCAATTGAAGGACTCTTAAGCTATGACTGACAGGAGCTCCAAAGTTTCAGCAACCCTACAACAGTGCAAGGACACATGCCTCTAGGACTCCACAGAGCTTGAGCTCAAATAGGGGCTGGCTCATAACAAGTAAACAAAGAGCTCCCAATACAGACTCAATTTCCTGTTACTTCCACTGGTGCTTCATTAAGCACATTCTTGGGGCTCTGAAAAAGTAGGATTTGCTCACCTTAAAAGGGGGATGTTTGTAAAGGCATGGTATGCCATTCCCAAGTTTCAAAATCTCTTCCTATTCTATCCCTTCAGTTAACTTCCTCATTTTGTCACACAGCAAGTAATTACAGGTTGGTGTGGGACAGTAAGTAGCATTTTAACAATATTAACATCTTTAGGAAAAAAGCTTATCAGCATTCATTTATTAGTTCAAACAGAAATTAACACCTACCCTGAATTAGTATGCGTTATTACAAACTCTCCTAACACCTGCACTGAAAATGGGAGTATTGATTGAACTGGAGGTGAAGGAAAAAGTTCTCTAACTTGCAGGATACTTTGTGTATGACTGGTAAGGCAGGGCTGAAATGGATTTTGGTATAAAGAGCCCACCAGGTGCTCGCTGGCCTGAAAAAAGGGGCCCTGCTCTGATAGATGGGCTATCAGTTAGTAGACTAATATGAACTCAAACTTCACTTACTTCAAAACTCTATCTTAAGGCTCTGAACATATACAAAAAAGGAAACTCTATTCTTCTACTGTCTGCTCCCTAGATCCAGAACTAAAGTTAGTATCATCAATACTTTAGTTAACTGATTTTAAAAGACTTTTTGAGGGCTTAGTTTGGGAACTATCTAATATTTTACAACACTTTAAGAAAAGTGTATTCTGAATACTAATCATTTGGATATGAAATGTACGGCAGGCGCACCTGACAGCACTAACTTACGCACAACCTTAGAATGACTCTGTGGTCTATGAGGAATGTGTATTTGGGTTCCAAGATAAGGAGTTCAGAAGTGTCCAATCCGGAGATTCATTTCTTATTTAGGAGGAAGATCTGGACCATGGCCCATCCCATCCTGTGGAACTCAGGTTGCTGAGGGGATAGAGGCCCTTTTTTTTCCCTTTCCATTAAACGAAGGTGGCCAGGAGGAGGTTGCTGCAGGGAGGGTGCTAAGTGAAAATGCTATATAAACTGCATTCTTTTTACAAGCGGCTGCAGTTCTGTCCAGCCCACTGCCAATGGACCATCTTGTATATAAGTTCCCGCAAAAACCCGTTCTCATTTGCTGGCTTCGAGTCTCAACTTCAGCCTCTTGAACATGGTGCTATCCCTACTGAAATCAACAGGGATCCAGCACGACAGAAGGGGATGAATCCCAAATAAAACTATTCATACTTTAAAAACACACTCACAAAATGAGACCTGCACTTAGCCTAGCAATTCAAGCAGCCCTTCTGTTATTTCTATTTCAAGTCTGTGCTCAAACATCACCTATTCGATGAGGCCAAATCTGACCAGTCTATTTAAAATGTTGATTTGTTACCCTCTCTGCTTTTTCTACCACACCTGTAAATATTTATTATGTTCATTGCCATACCCACTAAGAAATAAATTCACAAATGCAAAAATCTCTTCTGCTTTGTTCACTGAGAAACTCCAGGTTTCTGTAGAAAAGTTCCTGAGTAACTACCATGAAAAAACAGGTCTAAAGAGGGAGGAAAAAAATAACTTCCCTAGGTGATTAAAAAAAATTAAAGTTCATACATACAGTCAGTATCTGACCTCTTGTCCCGAAGCCCAAGGCAATAAATAGCTGGACCTTTCCCTCTTCCTCCATTCATAAATTATTTACAATGATTTATGAAAGCTGGCATGTTACTTTTGAACAGGTCAACATCTATGAATGTTATTGTTTCCTTACGTGATAAAGTATTCCCTGTATAGCCAAGAGCACACAGTTCGATTCTGCTCATTTATTAGGCTAATTTCTTATCCTGCTAATTTATTATTACAGGCTAATTACAAAGGAGGCAGTAATAGAACCAAGTCTCGAAGTAAAAATTTGTATCCATCCATCCATCCAGCATTTATTCAACATTTGCCATGTGTCAAACGAGGAGAATTAAGACAGTTTGTTCCCTCCCAAGAAGCTCACTATTTAGTTGTAGGCACCTGACTTTCAAAATTAATTGTAATATCCTTTGACAGATGCATTAAGAAATATCTGAACAAAATTGAGCACTAGTATAAGTGAGGGTGTAAAGACCAGGGAGACATACGATTCAGTCTTTGTTTTAAAAATATTGCTGTGGCAAGAATGTGGAGGACACACTGGATGTGGTAAACCTGGAGACAAGCCCACAGCAACAGTCTAGGTGAGAGATGAGTTCAGCTGTAACTGAGACATGCACGGGGAATGTGCAGTGGTGGACAGGCAGCATACGAGGGTGGAAGGTGCTGTAATTCGCTGAGTGGACACTGCACCCATGGGCTTCCCAAGCATTACAGGGTTATTGAGGACTAATATAATTCACATTTTATGAAGATATAAGGCTCCGACTGGTTAATTCCTTGAGGCACTTTCAGCTAGGTTTTCGGAGAGCTGTGATTCATATTCAAATGTCTGATTTTTAAAGCCCAAACTCTGGAACTACAGCAAGAATTGGCCTAAAGCAGTAATTTAATTGGAATGCACAGGGCTCAGCTTACTAATAACACACAGGTAAATATGCAACATCCGCAGCCAGAGATACTGGAGGCAATATGGCACAGGGTGGTACCCCTGAGGTGGAGGCCAACGTTATATAGAAGGGACAGTTAAAAGTGGGGAATGCCTCAGTAAAGTCATGAAGACAGACTTTAAAAATGTCCACGGATTCTGGCAATTTGGGATTGCCTAGTGACCCACCAAGTCTATTCAGTCTAGTGGTGAAGATAAAGCAACATTACCATGGATTTAGTAATAAATAGGAGGTAGAGATAAGGAGATAATGGGTATGGATTTCTCCGGGAAAACATGGCTGTCAAGAGAGACAGGTAACATCTAGAGCAGGAAGAACAGCCCAAAGGGAGGCATCCTTTTTACAGCTTTTTTGAAACTATAGGGCAAACATGAATATACGGCAGGAGTGGAATGCAGCTAAAAAGAAAACGGATGAGGTAGTGGAAGATCCAGGGACACAAAAACTGATGAAGCATGAAGAGGACGGAGAGCTCAGGTTTGGACGAATTAGCTTTTGAAAGTGAGTTTTCCACATCTGATAAATCCTTTGCTTTCCCCTTGAAGCTGAAGAAAGAGAAAGAGAAGCGGGGTGGACTCGGGCTGGAACACGGGAAGGTCTGAAACTGCCTCCGCGCGTGTAGAGGAGCGGTGCCGCGAAGCAGCGCCTCGGGAAAGGCATGCCCTCGCAGCACGGGCTTTTGCTGTGTCACCTCAGAAAGCCACGGGGACCACCACCCCGCCAGGGAGGCCAGAAAGAGTTCTGTGGGGACAATTCTCTAGAGCAGGGCTTATGTCCAGGCTCGGTACTGACAGTCGTGTCCCTTCTTGGGGCAACACTGGGGCTAACTCTACCAAGTCTCCTCCCGGCACCCCCGACACCGACAGCCTGACCGGGGGGCGGGCCCAGCGCCTGGTCTCGCGGCTTTGCTGTCGCCTCCCACGCCCACGGGCACCTCCGCCACCGTGGCAGCCGTCACGGAGCCCTTCCGCGTCCTGAGCGCCGAGGCACCCGCCAGCGGCCGCCCCGGGGCTCGAGGTTGGGTGGCGAGTGGTCGCCAGGTCAGGGAAAGCAGACCCGCAGGGCCCGCGCACCTCCAGCCACCTCCGCACCCAGACGCTCCCGAGGTCTCAACCAGCAAGAGCGGCCCACGGCGCCGGGGTGGAAGTGGGGTCACGGGGAGGTGAGCGCGCAGGACGCTGCGGGGCGCACTGACCCCGCCCAGAGGAGCGCCACGGGAGGGGACGTTACCTCCAACATGCCTCTCCTGCTCGCCCAGGCAGTGTGGATGAGAGTGTTATCCAAGTCAAAGAAAACGGCCCGCACATGGCTCAGCCCCATAGCGCCGGCGGCTCGCGCGACCCCTAGCCTCGCCGCCGCCGCCTGCACATGCGCAAGGCTGGCTGCCCCGCGAAACGTGGGAGGAGCCGCGAGGTCACCAGACCTTCTCCAGGCGGCGGTGGAATTCCCGCGATCGGTTCATTCCCTGCGCCGCCGAGAAAAGTGAGATCCCACGAGATTCCCGGGGTCCGGTCTCTCAAGAGTGCTGGAAGCGTGCGTGGGCGCGGCGGCGTGGCGCGACTTCTCAGTGGCTGTGGCTGGGGGAGGTCCGAAGCGTGGTCTTCTTCCTGGTGTCTTTCTGCTTTTTGCTTACCTGCCTGGGCCCTCTGGCGCGAGGGACCGTCATCGCTGCCTCTAGGGAGGTTGTCTGCCCTGCCAGGCGCTGGGCAGCGGGCTCTCCGGGTGGCCGGACGGGCGGCGCGGAGTCGTCTGCGGGCCCCGTGTCGGCCGTGAGCGCCCGCGGTCCTAGCCTGGCTGTGCGTGCAGGTCACTGTCGGCGATCCGGGGATGGCAGAAGGTGGAGCCTGCAGCCTTCCCACCTCGCGCCGTTTGCGGCCTTCACCGGGGTGGAATCCCTGTCAGCTTGGGCCTGCGCCAGCCTGTTTTTGAAAGGAAGATGTGACTTGAGTCTCTTACAACCCGTTTAGTACCTGTGCCCGAAGACGAAGGGACTGTGTGGTGACTGCCCCATGTTTTGCCCTTGCTGATTGCTTTCCTGAAACCTTGAGTTGTCAGGTTTTTGGATGCCTTTTACTCGGTTGTTTTGAGGCTCAGCAAGAGGTTGAGGGACGTCGACCGCTTGTTAAACCCGCTGAAGGGCTGTAGCAGCTCTTGCCTCCTAATGCTGGCAGAACGGGGATCGTGACACTAATCTCTAATCTTTGTCTCTCTTGGGTAACTTTACTGTAATTTGGATATGTGGTCATCTTTAATGACTAGAAATTGACTGTCAGGTATTACAGAGCTACAGGCCAATTACCTGATTTTGTTTAGCCAGTTAGCTAAGTGGTTTATTTTTAAATTTATTTTTATTTTCGAGATGGAGTCTTGCTCTGTCACCCATGCTGGAGTGCAGTGGCGTGATCTCCGCTCACTGCAACCTCCGCTTCCCGGGTTCAAGCAATTCTCCTGTTTCAGCCTCTTGAGTAGCTGGGATTACCGGCGCATGTCACCACCCCCGGCTAATTTTTGTATTTTTAGTGGAGACGGAGTTTCACCATGTTGACCAGGCTAGTCTCGAACTCCTGACCTTGTAATCCACCAGTCTTGGCCTTCCAAAGAGCTGGGATTACAGGAGTGAGCCACCGAGCCTGGCTAAGGGTGATTTTTACATTTGTAAATGGATTTTAAAAATGGATAAAAAAATCAAAATAACAGTATTTTGTTGCACATGAAAATCAGTAAATTTTAGTGCCCATAGTTGCATTAGAACACAGCACACGCATTCATTTCTGTATCGTCTGCAGCTGCTTTTGCCATACAGAAGCTGAGTAATTGCAAGTGAGATCACATGGCTGGAAATCCTAAAGTATTCATTATTTAGCTCTTTAGAGAAAAAAATTGCCACTCTCTCGCCTCGCTGGTGGAACTCCTTAACAGATCACTGATGTTCAGTAGGTTAGATTAATTGGTTTATCTTTATATTAATAGGAGTTTCTTCTGCAGCGTTAGACTACCTACAGTTTCTGTATTTTATGGAGCACAATCACAGTTGACATCTCTTTGCTGGGGTGAAGAATAAACCCATATGCATTCTTCAAAACCATGACTCCTTTCTGTGCTTACCTCGTTGATGTATAGGGCTAGCCTATCAATTGTGGACATTTAGATTAGCAATCAGCCAAAATTATGAATGCATTAATTGGAGTTAGACTTTTAATTGCCTGAAATGTCAGAATCAATTTAACATAAAACTATAGGCACAGGAAGCTGTTAGGATTGGAGCAGCTTTTTTTTTTTTTTTTTTTTTTTTTTTTTTTCTGACTGACATGCAGAGTTTGTTGATTTAGGCACAAATCTAAGGTTAGATGAGACATAGCAGTCTGTATAATCCTTTTAAGGGGATGAGTTGTTTGACAGATTTCCTTCTGTGGCAAGTTGTCTAATGGCATTCCATGACCTGTCCAACTTTGTGTAGAGCATCCTATTCTGTTGCTGTTCATAAAAATCTGAATCTGTTGTCCCACCCGCAGCACCAATTGAAAATAAAAAACAGGAGAGGGAGGATAAAAATTGGCCTATACCGCCTCCTCCAATTGCAGAAACATCTGTACCGCCTCCTTCGGTGGTAGAAACAAAAATCCCAATACAAAGAATTTTACGCTCTGCTGTCATAGCTGGAGAGCCCTTAGGACCTTGCACTTTTCCTATTTCGGTAAGGCCTGATCCAAATAATCCACAGTAGGTTATTCATAAACACACTCCACAAGAATTTAAGTTTTTGAAAGAATTAAAAACTAGTGTGGTCAATAATGGAGTACAAAGCCCATGGTTCCCAGAGGAAGGAATGCTAGACGTAGAACTCTGGGAACAAGTGGGGAGAAACCTTAAACAACATCAGGCGCAAAGGCATCAGGTCCCGATAAAGTCTTTAATGTTATGGGCTTTAATTTGAGCAGCCCTGGCACAGTTACACACAGAAGATCCTAAAAAGAGGAAGGAGAAGAAAACGTCACTTGCCTTATCACCTCCTCTTCCCTCAGCCCCAATATCACAGGGCCAAAATAACAAAGAGGAAACAGGTCTTACCTAAGCCTCCTTCCCAATAGATAGGAAAAGGGACAGAGGATACGCTACAGCTATCAGTCCCTGTCCAGGCTCCACTATAACCAGCACGGACCTAGAGGGACTGAACAAAGGAGGGGAACACGGGAATGAAAGACAAGAGATAAAAGTATATTTGGAAGAAGGGGTCGGGGACACCTTGCCTCTAGTGGACAAGAGGCCTGAGCTTTACATAGCCTTCCGTATTAGGCAAAAGAGATAGCGAGAAAGGGCTTGGTTGTCAGGTAATAGTCGGCCATTTGGTTCACAGCAGGATTGCGAGACTGCATCCTTTGGACAATGGGCACTAGATTTCTCAATAGATAACTTCAAGGAGCCTGGCACCAGGAAGTGATGTCCTTCAGCAAACTTTTTGGTGGCAGGGCAGTGTGAATTTGCCCACATCTTGCATTCATGATAAACAGTTTGCTGTTTGATCATATAGCCTCCAGAGGAATGCTGAGTTGGTCGTGTCCCATGGGTCTTCAGCTCCTTGCAACTTTGCTACTTGAATAATGGCTAGATACAGTAAAACCTGACAGCTTTATTATTTTTTTATTAACTGTTTTTTTGAGATGGATTTTCGCTCTTGTCACCCAGGCTGGAGGGCAATGGCGTGATCTCAGCTCACTGCAACCTCCACCTCCTGGGTTCAGACAATTCTCCTGCCTCAACCTCCCAAGTGGCTGGGACCACAGACATGCACCACTATGCCTGGCTAATTTTGTATTTTTAATAGAGATGGGGTTTCGCTCTATTAGCCAGGCTGGTCTCAAACTCCTGACCTCAGGTGATCCGCCCACCTCTGCCTCCCAAAGTTCTGGGATTACGGGCATGAGCTTCTGTGCCTGGCTGACACCTTGATTGATTGATTGATTGATTGATTGATTGATTGATTGAGACAGAGTCTCACTCTGTTGCCCAGACTGGAGTGCAGTGGCACGATCTCAGTTCCCAGCTTCAAGCGATTCTCCTGCCCCAGTCTCTAGTAGCTGGGATTAAAGGTGCATGCCACCATGCCTGGCTAATTTTCATATTTTTAGTAGATATGGGGTTTCGCCATGTTGGCCAGGCTGGTCTTGAACCCCTGACCTCAGTTGATCGCCTGCCTTGGCCTCCCAAAGTGCTGGGATTACAGGTGTGAGCCACTGCACCCAGCCAGCTTTATTTTTTTAATTAATATTATTTGAGACAGGATCTTGTTCTGTTGCCCAGGCTGGAGGGCAGTGGCGCAATCTCAGCTCACTGCAACCTCTGTCTCCTGGGCTCAAGTGGTCCTCCCACCAGCATGTGGCAGCACACTTGGCTAATTTTTTTTTTTTTAATTTACAAAGAAAAGAGGTTTAATTGGCTCATGGTTCTTTGACCTATACAGGCTTCTGCTTTTGGGGAGGCCTCAGGAAACTTATTACAATCATGGTGGAAGGTGAAGAGAAAGCAAGCACATCTTCACATGGCTGGCAGGAGGGAGGAGGAGGAGAGGTGCTACACACTTTCAAACAACCAGATCTTATGAGAACTCTATCTTGAGAACAGCAAGGGGGACGTCTGCCCCCATGATTCAATCATCTCCCACCAGGCCCTTCCTCCAACACTGGAGGTTACAATTCGACATGAAATTTGAGTAGGGACACAGAGCCAAACCATATCAACTAAGAAACGTAACACTAACTGTTGTAACACACTGCAAATTTTAGTTGGCTGGGCAGTGAAATACAAGTTCACTTCTCATTTATATAAAGTGCGATGTGAGTTGATCCTGGGTTGGTGGTGTCATTTCTCCATGGGGTGATGCAGGGCCCAGGGTTTTTCTTGTCATAGCTTTACCATCTCCTAGATCCTGGGAATCCTCTCCCCCCCGGGCACTGGAAACCTGGAGAGATCATCGGGGAAGCACATGTGATTTTGAAAAACCCTGGCCTGGACATGACCACCTCTCCTCCGCTTGTAGCCTATGGTTTGGCCATGACAAAGGCAAGGGTAGGCCGGGAGATGTCATTTGTGGCTGGACAGCTGTTCCCAGCAGCCCCTCTATATTCTGGAAGGTGAGGCATGAATTTTTTATTGGATCACTTGTGAATCTGTCACACCAATGAGTGCTGTAAAATTCGGAGTAGGATTTTACATAGACAAAGCTGGAAAAACAACTGTGTGTTCATGAGGCCAAGGCATCAGGGTTGAGCACAAACATAATTTAAATGCAGATTTGTCTCTGCTAGTTAATCTCACTTTACAGTTCCCCCAGTGTCATGGGTTATCCGGAAGGTTATTTCATGTACTGCCTTTGTGTGGAAGCACGTTTCCATAGACAGCAGATAAAGATCTCTTAACCTTGTATTTTCCCTCATATCATCATAAATAGCTTATGCAATGCCATTTCAGTGAGGCTGACAGCTTCTACAGTGAGGTCTGGATGCAGCAGCATATCTTCTTGTTATATATAAAAAAGAGTGACAACATTCATCGTTTACGGTGACATCAATGAAGTCTGCTTGTAGAGGTTCCCCATCCATCCATTCATAATACCTTTTATGATTTTAGGCTTTTGAACATGGCACTCTGGTCTGTTTTTCAAATACACCACCATTATTGGCTTAGGAAGCCATTCTTCAATATTTCATTTTCCTAAGAATATCTGGAATATATTAATTCCCATGAAGCTTCCCCATGGGGTAGGCTGTCAGGTAGGACTTTAACAGGAAGAGAGGGGGAAAAGTGCTGCTGGATCATCCTCTCCCTTGTGACACCTGAAAGTGTGTGTCCCATTTTTTCCTGCTTGTCATATTCCCCAAATAAAGACCCATGGGAGACACGGTTCCTGAGCACAGCTGACTGCTCTGTACTGGGAAGTTAAACAGGTTAGAAAGAGGGGAGTTATAACACAGATTGAGTTATATTATGGGTCATTCCTGACCTGGAAACGTTTTAGCTCTTTGGAGCCGTTGAGTTTGCCATCAGGAGAAGGAGAGATGCCCGTTCAAGGTGAAGCCTGGAACCACCATGGGTTGGGTGAGGAATGCGCAGTGAATGTGCTTCCTAAGATGCCCTTCTGCTGATCAAAAGTGCATTCTTGGTTCCCCAGGAAGTGCCCATTTGGACAGAGATGGAGAATTACGATGGATATTGCTTCTCAATGTTTTGTCACTTTTGAGGTGCCATGGTGTCTTTCACCATTTCCTGGTTTCTTCCTTGTCTGCAGATCTTACTAGAGTTAGGCTAAATCAATTTCAGGTTCAGCTCTAGTGGACTGGGAACATTCTCCAGCAGGGAACTCCTTGGACAGGCTGGGGACAGCTGGGACTCTTCCTGAAGCAACTTAGATAGGAAAAATCATGATGAACTTTGATTTAGGGAAGAACGTTGTTGGGCACCCTGAGTCCACCTACTGCCAGCCATGGAGGGCATGTTATAAACACACCAGACACGCCAAGGATGGGAACATTGGACCTAATTTAGCAAAAACAAATCATTTCCCTCACACATACTTCTCTAATTACAAATGAGATCATGGTAGGCTTAGCATGAGTAAATTGATTCTCTCCACATAGTATTGGAGATGATAAATGTGTTCAAGAAAGGGCCTCAAATACCCCGCTGCTGATTAGAAAAGGCAAAATAATTGTGAGATAGTGACTAATAGATGGAAGGAATTGTGGCAGAATTGGTCTTGTTGCAGAAATGTCACTGGTCTGATCTTTTCAAGATAATTACCATCAAATGACTGTGTGTTTCATGCTCTACCCTTCAGTTGGCTGGGGCATTGCAGGAATCCCCACATTGACTCAGCTGTAGGTGGCTCTGGCTTTCTCTCTGTTTGAAGCCTGTAACGGAGCCTCTCTGTTTTCTTTTTTCTTTTTTTAAATTATACTTTAAGTTCTAGGGTACATGTGCACAACGTGCAGGTTTATTACATAGGTATATATGTGCCATGTTGGTTTGCTGCACCCATCAACTCATCATTTACAGTAGGTATTTCTCCTAATGCTATCCCTCCCCCAGACCCCCACCCCGTGACAGGCCCTGGTGTGTGATGTTCCCCGCCCTGTGTCCAGGTGTTCTCTTTTTTCAATTCCCACCTATGAGTGAGAACATGTGGTATTTGGTTTTCTATCCTTGTGATAGTTTGCTGAGAATGATGGTTTCCAGCTTCATGCATGTCCCTGCAAAGGACATGAAATCATCCTTTTTATGGCTGCATAGTATTCCATGGTGTATATGTACCAATTTTCTTAATCCGGTGAATCATTGATGGACATTTGGGTTGGTTCCAAGTCTTTGCTATTGTGAATAGTGTCACAATAAACATACATGTGCATGTGTATTTATACTAGCATGATTTATAATTCTTTGGGTATATACCACCCGGTAATGGGATCACTGGGTCAAATGGTATTTCTATTTCTAGATCCTTGAGGAATCGCCACACTGTCTTCCACAATGGTTGAACTAATTTACACTCTCACCAACAGTGTAAAAGTGTTACTATTTCTCCACATCCTCTCCAGCATCTGTTGTTTCCTGACTTTTTAATGATCGCCATTCTAACTGGCATGAGATGGTATCTCATTGTGGTTTTGATTTTCATTTCCCTAATGACCAGTGAGGATGAGCATTTTTTCTTGTGTCTGTTGGCTGCATAAAAATGCCCTGTTTTGAGAAGTGTCTGTTCATATCCTTTGCCCACTTTTCGATGGGGTTGTTTTTTACTTGTAAATTTGTTTAAGTTCTTTGTAGATTCTGGATATTAGCTCTTTGTCAGATGGGTAGATTGCAAAAATTTTCTTCCATTCTGTAGGTTGCCTGTTTACTCTGATGGTAGTTTCTTTTGCTGTGCAGAAACTCTTTAATAGATAACATTTGTCTATTTTGGCTTTTGTTGCCATTGCTTTTGGTGTTTTAGTCATGAAGTCCTTGCCCATGCCTGTATCCTGAATGGTATTGCCTAGGTTTTCTTCTAGGGTTTTTATGGTTTTAGCTCTAACATTTAAGTCTCCAATCCATCTTGAATTAATTTTTGCATAAGGTGTAAGGAAGGGATCCAGTTTCAGCTTTCTACATATGGCTAGCCAGTTTTCCCAGCACCATTTATTAAATAGGGAATCCTTTCCCCATTTCTTGTTTTTGTCAAGTTTGTGAAAGATCTGATGGTTATAGATGTGTGGTGTTATTTCTGAGGCCTCTGTTCTGTTCCATTGCTCTATATACCTGCTTTGGTACAAGTACCATGCTATTTTGGTTACTGTAGCCTGGTAGTATAGTTTGAAGTCAGGTAGCGTGATGCCTCCAGCTTTGTTCTTTTTGCTTAGGATTGTCTTGGCAATGCAGGCTCTTATTTGGTTCCATATGAACTTTAAAGCAGTTTTTTTTTCCAATTCTGTGAAGAAAGTCATTGGTAGCTTGATGGGGATGGCATTGAATCTATAAATTACCTTGGGCAGTATGGTTATTTTCACAATACTGATTCTTGCTATCCATGAGCATGGAATGTTCTTCCGTTTGTTTGTGTCCTCTTTTATTTTGTTGAGCAGTGTTTGTAGTTCTCCTTGAAGAGGTCCTTCAAATCCCTTGTTAGTTGGATTCCTAGGTATTTTATTCTCCTTGTAGCAATTGTGAATGGGAGTTCACTCATGATTTGACTCTCTTTTTGTCTGTTATTGGTGTATAGGAATGCTTGTGATTTTTGCACATTGATTTTGTATCTTGAGACTTTGCTGCAGTTGCCTATCAGCTTAAGGAGATTTTGGGCTGAGACGATGGGATTTTCTAAATACACAATCATGTCATCTGCAAACAGGGACAATTTGACTTCCTCTTTTCCTGATTGAATACCCTTTATTTCTTTCTCTTGCCCGATTGCCCTGGCCAGAACTTCCAACACTATGTTGAATAGGAGTGGTGAGAGAGGGCATCCTTGTCTTGTACTGGTTTTTAAAGGGAATGCTTCCAGTTTTTGCCCATTCAGTATATTGGCTGTGGGTTTGTATAAAATAATAAGAACTTCATAAATAGTTCTTATTATTTTGAGATACGTTCCATGAATCCCTAGTTTTTTTAGTGTTTTTAGCATGAAGGACTGTTGAATTTTGTTGAAGGCCTTTCCTGCATCTATTGAGATTATCATGTGTTTTTTGTCGTTATTTCTGTTTATGTGATGGATTGTGTTTATTGATTTGCGATTGTTGAACCAGCCTTGCATCCCAGGGATGAAGCCGACTTGATTGTGGTGGATAAGCTTTTTGATATGCTGGCGGATTCAGTTTGCCAGTATTTTACAGTGAGGATTTTTGCATTGATGTTCATCAGGGGTATTGGTCTAAAATTCTCTTTTTTTGTTGTGTTTCTGCCAGGCTTTGGTATCAGGATTATGCTGGCCTCATAAAATGAGTTAGGGAGGATTCCCTCTTTTTCTATTGATTGGAATAGTTTCAGAAGGAATGGTAACAGCTCCTCTTTTTACCTGTGGTAGAATTTGGCTATGAATCCATCTGATCCTGGACTTTTTTTGGTTGGTAGGCCATTATTTATTGCCTCAATTTCAGAGCCTGTTATTGGTATATTCAGGGATTCAACTTCTTCCTGGTTTAGTCTTTGGAGGGTGTATGTGTCCAGGAATTTATCCATTTCTTGTAGATTTTGTAGTTTATTTGCATAGAGGTGCTTATAGCATTCTCTGATGGTAGTTTGTATTTCTGTGGTATTGGTGGTGATATCCCCTTTATCATTTTTTATTGCATCTATTTGATTCTTCTCTTCTTTATTAGTCTTGCTAGTGATCTATCAATTTAGTTGATCTTTTCAAAAAACCAGCTCCTGGATTCATTGATTTTTTTGAAAGTTTTTTTGTGTCTCTATCTCCTTAGTTCTCCTCTGATTTTGGTTATTTCTTACCTTCTTTTTTTGTAGACAGGAGGTCTCTCTATATTGCCCAGGCTGGTCTCAAACTCACAGGCTCAAACAATCCTCTTGCCTCAGTCTCCCAAAGTGCTTGGATTACAGGCACGAGCTACCACACCCTGCCTGACTTCTTTAATTCCTTCTAAATTAAATGTCTGGAAACTTTAGGATGTTACAGTTAATATTTGTGGATGAATGATTCTTCCTGTAGCATTTTAAGGAGGTGAGATGTACAGACTCATTCCAGATGGACCTCAGTTTGCTAAGTACAGTACTTAAACTGCCATTTTGATAGATAACACTAGTAGTTAGAGGACATCTTCAAATTTGCAGGAAACAAGGTCCGAATAGAAGATTTGTAAGTCACTATTCTCAATGGCTCATGCCTATAACCTCAGCACTTTGGGAGGCTGAGGCAGTCAGATTGCTTTAGGCCAGGAGTTTGAGACCAGGCTGGGCAACATGGTGAGACCCCATATCTACAAAAAATTTGAAAATTAGCTGAGTGTAGTGGTGTGTGCCTGTGGTCCCATCTGCTCGGGAGGCTGAGGTGGGAGAATAGCTTGAGCTGAGGAGGTTGAGGCTACAGTGAGCTGTGGTCCTGCCTCTGCACTTTAGCCTCAGCGACAATGATACCCTGCCTCAAAAAAAAAAAAAAAAAAAAAAAAGAAAAGAAAAAAGATTTGTGACTGTGAGACTTAATCTAGGAACGAATGGAAATGAAACTGTAGTGATGTTTCTCCTGCATTCTTCCGTCTGCAGAATGGCACCATTGTCATGCAGATGCTGATGCCCAGCATTGAGCCTGTTTCCTACCTTAGGGGAAGTTCCCTGGCCCTTCCCACCTACCTCTCCTGTGCAAGTTTATTACAACTGAACGGCCTCAAGAGAAAGTGTGCCTTCTGGTTTAAAGTTTTATCAGATTAGGGCATTGCCAGGTTGATAGGGATGAAACAGAAGCAACCGGAAGAGAATCTTAGGCTCCCACATCTACCCAGCTACCGCCAGCCCTTTCTGTTGTTCACTGGATCCCATCCTTACTGAGGGATATCTTTCAGCAATTCTTTCCTCCTTGGATTTGCATCTTCAGAGTTCTCCCACCCTTTGAATCCACTCCACTTAGCATTTCACCAACACTGCTCCACCGAAACTACTCTTGTCAGGCCACCAATGACCTTCACCTTGCACTTCAATTGCCATTTCCTGGCCTCTTCTTATTTGTCCTATCGGTAGCATTTGAACTAGCCAGTCACTGCTTTCTCCTAGATAAACTGTTTTTTTTTTCTCTTTCTGTTTTTCTTTTTGAGACGGAGCCTCACTCTGTTGCCTGTTGCCCAGACTGCAATGCAGTGGTCCAATCCTGGCTCACTGCAACCTCTGCCTCCTGGGTCCAAGCAATTTTCCTGCCTCAGCCTCCTGAGAAGCTGGGGTTACAGGCGAGTGCCACCATGCCCAGCTAATTTTTGTATTTTTAGTAGAGACGGGGTTTCACTATGTTTCCTAGGCTGGTCTCGAACTCCTGACCTCTAGTGATCCACCCACCTTGGCCTCTCAAAGTGCTGGGATTACAGGCATGAGCCACAGTGCCCAGCTGATAAACTTTCTTTACTTGGCTTTTGGGACATCACACTTCCTTCATTTTCTCCCCAGCTCACTGACTACTCTTCATAGTCTCTTTTCTGGTTCCTCCCATTTCCCTGACTTTCTGATATAGGAGTTCCCTCAGGGCTGCTTAATCATACTCACTCCTTTGGGGATCTCATTCACTTTTATGACTTTAAATACCATCTGTATGCATATGCTGATGACTCAAAATTGTATCTTCCCTGGATTCTTAACACTTAGCTTGGCCAGAGGATAGAAAAGTAAATACAGCCAATTAGTCCTGGAAAGGTGGTCAGTCATACTCACATTTTAAGAAATGCAAATCCAAACTATAAGAAGATACCACCTACATATATGAGATAAGCAAAAGTTTAACGTTTGACAGTCAGAGCTGATGACCATGTAGGAAAACAGGCCATTGTGTACTGGTGGAGGGAATATAAATTGGTGCAGCCTCCTTTGAGAATAATTTGGCATAATCTATCCCTTGAACAATCATTCCCACTGCTAGAAATTTACCCTTGGAAATACTTTCACAACTTTTACAGGATACAGATACTAGAGCATTTCCTGCAGCACTGTAAATTCAAAAGGGTGGAAATGGAAACCACCCTTGGGTGCTCCAGGGACCATAAAATAAAATTTGGTGTATCTGCAAGATGGAATACTATGAGACTTAAAAATGTAAACAGAGGAGTTTCTTCTGCATGTTATGGATCATGAGATTCACAACGATTTATAGAAGCTGCTGACCAAAGTTTTCTTGGGGCAGTTTCCCTAGAAGTAGGATGAAAAAAGACTTCCTTTCATGCCCCTCCTTTTCTGTCCTCTTATTACTGAAGAGTGAGTGCAGGAGGATAAAATGTGGAGGCCGCTGCTTCCTTAATTGCTGGTCTAGTCACAGCCATTCTTGAGGCCCACTTTCTCCATGAAGTATTTTTTATATCCTATGATCCCCAGCACTTTATTTCTTTAGTTCTCAACAGTATCCCCAAATTACCAGCCTGCATCTATCATCCTGCATTTATCGCAGGTTTTTTTTCTTTTCTTTTAGATGGTGTCTGGCTCTGTTGCCCAAGCTGAAGTGTGTTGGTGCCATCTTGGGTCACTGCAACTTCCACCTCCCAGTCACAAGTGATTCTTCTGCCTCAGCCTCAAGGTTAGTTGAGATTACAAGCACCCACCACCACACCTGGCTAATTTTTGTATTTTTAGTAGAGATGAGGTTTCACCATGTAGGCCAGGGTGGTCTCAACTCCTGATCTCAAGTTATCCGCCTGCCTTGGCCTCCCAAAGTGCTAGTATTACAGGCATGAACCACTGCAACTGACCCATTTATTGCAAGTTTTTGAGAGCACTACTATATTTATTGTTCTTCCACAGCATAGATCTGTGCCAAATACAGAATAAGTTTCCAGGTATTTGTTGAAGTCAGAAGTGAAAATAAGAAGACACCAATTGAATAATAACTAAACAAGAACACATTCAAGTTAATACCAGCTGACAAACAAGGTCATCAAAGTATTATCAGAATACCTAATAACTGCTACCTGGGCTTTATATACTTGGCCACAGTTTCCATTATTCAGAATTGCAGAATCCTGCCTTCCCTATACTCCAAAATATGTGAATAAATCATGCAGTGGACAATGGCAGAAGTATAAGAAAGTATATGTCTTTCCCATACTGAAACTGCTATTTGTCATATTCTTTTTTTCTCTCTCTCTCTCTCACCCAGGCTGGAGTGCAGTGGCATGATGGCACCTCACTGAGAACCTCCACCTCCAGAGTTCAAGTGATTCTGGTACCTCAGCCTCCCAAATAGCTGGGACTACAAGTGTGTGTCACCTTGCCCCACTCATTTTTGTATTTTTAGTAGAGATGGGGTTTTACCATGTTAGCTTGGCTGGTCTCGAACTCCTGGCCTCAGGTGATCCACCCACCTCAACCTTCCAAAGTGCTAGGTTTACAGGCATGAGCCTGAGTTTCTTATATACTTTGGATGTTAACCTCTTATCAGATATGTGGTTTACAAATATTTTCTCCCATTCTTTTGGTTGTGTCTTCACTCTGTTGATTGTTTTTTTTTTTCTTTCTTTCTTTCCTGTGCAGAAGCTATTTAGTTTGATGTAATTCCATTTATATATTTTTGTAACCTGTGCTTTTGGAGTCATATCCAAAAAATCCTTGCCAATATCATGGAGCATTTCGCCTAAGTTTTCTTTTAGTAGTTTTTTAGTTTCAGGTCTTACATTTAAGTTTGCAATACATTTTGAGTTGATGTTTGGATATGATGTGAGACAAAGTTCTGATTTCATTCTACCGTATGTAGTTATTCAGTTTTCTCAGCAACATGTATTGAAGAGACTGCCCTTTCCCCGTTGTGTATTCTTGGCACTTTTGTCAAAAATCAATTGACCATAAATGTATTGGTTTAGTTCCGGGCTCTATTTTGTTCTGCTGGTATGTCTGATTTCATGTGTCAACCTCAAAAATCTGAGACAGGTCTCAGTGAATTCAGAAAGTTTATTTTGCAAAGGTTGAAAATGTGTGCCTGTGATACAGCCTCAGGAGGTCCTGATGACATGTGCCCAAGGTGGTGGGGGCATAGCTGGGTTTTTTTTTTTTTTTTTTTTGAGACAGAGTCTCGCTCTGTTGCCTAGGCTGGAGTGCAGTGGTGCAATCTTGGTTCACCACAACCTCTGCCTCCCAGGTTCAAGCAGTTCTCTGCCTCAGCCTCCCAAGTAGCTTGGATTACAGGCTCCCGCCACTTGCCCGGCTAATTTTTGTATCTTTAGTAGAGACAGGGTTTCACTATCTTTACCAGGCTGATCTTGAACTCCTGACCTTGTGATCCACCCGCCTCAACCTCCCAAAGTCTGGGATTACAGGCATAAGCCACCACACCTGGCCAGTTTTATACATTTTAGGGAGACATAAGACATTAATCAATATATGTAAGACATACATTGATTGGTTCCATCAGGAAAGGTGGGACCACTCAAGCACAGAGGGTGCTTTCAGGTCACAGGTAGGTGAGAGACAAATGGTTGCATTTTTTTTTTTTTGAGTTTCTGATTAGCCTTTCCAAAGGAGGCAATCAGATATGCATTTATCTCAGTGAGCAGAGGGATGACTTTGAATCGAATGGGAGGCAAGCTTGCCCTAAACAGTTTTCAGCTTGACTTTTCCCTTTAGTTTAGTGATTTTTGGGTCTCTAAGATTTATTTTACTTTCACATTTCCCCCCTTTTCTTTTTTTAAAATATTTTGGAGAAAGCATTTTAGAAGAAAGTGAGTCCCTGGTCTCAGGTTTTCTATGATCATTCACGACTAGGATGGTTTACTCCTAGATGTGCAGGTCCTGAGTTAAGAAAACTCATTTTTAGCAGGTTGAGAATTCTCATGTTCTATGAAGAGAAAACCGGGAGAAAAAGGGAGAAAAACAACAACAAACAAAAGAACAATCCTGGAAAATCAGTATAGACCACATTACTCTGAAGTCTGTACATCAGTAGGCAGGTATGAAAGTGGCTTATGTATGTAAATAGGTTGCTGTTACTTTCTTCTGACATTAAGTTGTCCAGATTCATTTTGCAGGGCTTTAAGAAATCACATCTTAGTTTTCAGTGATTTTAAATTAGGAAAAATGTGGCAAAAAAGGAAAAGAAAGAAGAAAAGTATTGAAAACATTATTTTGGAGACCAGTAACCAGGAAAAATTAGAATTCAGTTCAAACTGTTGAAAATAATAAAAATTGAAAACAAGCAAGACTAGAATCTGAGAACAGGTGTACTATAGTTTTTGAAACATAATTTTTCTCTCCTAGTTTCCCATTTTTACTAAAGACAAATCATGATAGGACCAATTTGGCTTATTATACTTGGCCAGATTATTTGTATAAAGTGCAGCAAGAATAATGATTTTTTCAATAGGTTTTTAAAATTGGCTTTGATGGAACTTTTTTCATAGAAGGAATCTCAGATAAGACTTTTTAAAGCCAAGCACAGCCATGGATTTGTACCATCAAATACTCACGAATTGTGTGAATTCTCCTCTTGAGATTTTAAAATAACTTGGGGCCCTGAGCCTGTCAGAAAATGACAGTCTCTACTTACTACAGGTCAGGAACCCTGTGCAGGGACTGTGTAGATGAGGTGTGGGCCAGTTTTCTCAAGGAGCTTTTATTGGCTCTGTATGTCAAGTTTGATTCCTTAAAGGAAAGTATACCATTCAAGTCAAAGCCTTGGTAAAATAACCAGATTCTCAAATTGTGTCCTGTTACAAATGAAAACAGATTCTTACTCTGCGTATGCAATAGCTATATTGCCAATAAGTTAAGAATATTCACAAATAACTTCCAAATTCTGGAGAAATCAGGTAGAGAGAAACAAATATGTTCCAGATTTTGTTCATAGGTGTATACTTAATTGTTAAAAGCTGTCAATAGCTCAAAAGAAAGGTTTCTTTGACTGAAAAAACAGAACAAAGGATCAGCAACATTTTAAGTAAAAAGGTCAAAAAGATTACTTCAGTCTTCTATTAGTTCAGTCCATGCAGTTAATTTTTGTTTTGCTTGATATTCATGAGCATTTCAGCTCTCTGAGTCCTGAAAGTTTTTCCTCTATTCCGATGTCACAGCCTCCAAAGTTATCAGAAACTTGCATTGAGGAGCACCTATTCAGAGTTTTATAGCTGATTATAAAACCACCTTCTAAAGAGGACCAAAACAACAATTGTCCATGGATGACAAAAAATTTTAGAGCAGTCGTAGTCAAAGACACAATTGACAAGAAAACTTGTTACCTCTGTGGCACACTAACATAATCGTAATTATTACTGATAACGTACACTAAGTCCTATCAGAATTATAGGATTTTTTCATAATTTTGGAACACATCAATAATATATTTATACAAATATAGCCCAAAGAAAATCAAATAGCATTTCATATTTGATAATGTTTCCTGTATAATTTTTGTACCAAAAAAACCCCATATATGTCATTTTTGGACTTTAGGGAACTTTATACCTTAAAGGATTCATTAGGTCAGAAAAAGACATAATTTATAATTTCACTTTGGAAAGTTTGTCAAATATCAAAGGTTTAAACACTCAATATTACAAAATGAGATTACAGGTCATTGTAAAATATGTTATTCATTTAACTGAAGTGATAACATAAGGATTTCAAAAAAGGGTGAAAACCTTCATTCTTTCAGAGAGGATACTTAATTTTCCAAATAAGCCCTAATAAAAACAGGATGAAGCCAATTAGATTTGTTTTTCAAAATTTTATAAACAATCTATAAAATTTTAATGTTAACCATAAGATATAACTTCCATAAGCTTTTTATACCATTTATAACCTTTATTAGGGAGTCAGTTAATGCTTTAAGAAAACCTTGTTAATCTGACACAGGGGCCTATATGCTGGTCTTGCATTTGTGTATCTTTGACATTAAAGAAACTGAACTATTTTATCTCTCAAAATCAGCCCATACAATCTCACATGCCCACCTCTTCCTTGATAGTCTCTTGGTCTTGAGGAATTGAATAGCTTTCATTTCTGTAGTTTGAAATGTAGTTTATTTTGATTGGCATCTTTTACCAGGCCTGAAGATGAGGCTTTAATTGCTGTCAGTTTTTAAGATTTAGTGGGACTTGGTGTCCTTTTTAGACCCAGGAGTCAAGGCCTTATAAATCAATGTCACAAGGACTGTAAAAGCACATACAGAAAGATATATGGATGTAATAAATTTAATTTAAAAAGTTGTTTTAATCTCAGTTTTTTCCTAAGCAAAGCAAAACTTAGTAATAATGGCATAGGAATTGTTTCAATAAATCATAAAATCTGTTAGGCCAGTTACCAAAAGGCAAAAGAAAACACCTTCCTCACTGCACTGAATATTACGTTGGAAGAAAACATTTTGTTTAGACCTTAAGAAAATATTGTTAGCATCAGACCTCAACAAAGAGAACTTGAAAAAAACATATATGAGCTGAAAATGAGTTGAAGGAGGGCATTACTATTTCAGAAGGGAGAGAAAACAAAAAAATGGTGAGGTGCAATAAAAGTTGAACTTTGGGTTAAAAAAATTAAAATATATTATAATCTATTAAGAGTAAATCAATCCCTTAGGAAAATTTCATTGTTCGAAGCAATTATTTAATATGTAAGTGTTGTTTTTTGCATCAAGCCCAATCTCTAGAAAGATCACTATAATTTCCTTTTAATTATAGACAACTTGATCATATAAAAGTTTTTTTTTTTTTTTTTTTTTTTTTTTTTTTGACAGAGTCTCATTCTGTTGCCCAGACTGAAGTGCAGTGATGTGATCTCAGCTCACTGCAACTGCAACATCTGCCTCCCAGGTTCAAGTGATTCTCCTGCCTCAGCCTCCCGAAAAGGTGGGATGACAGGTGTGCACCACCATGCCTGGCTAATTTTTGTATTTTTATTAGAGACAGGGTTTTGCCATGTTGGCCAGACTGGTCTCCAACTCCTGACCTCAGGTGATCTGCCCACCTTGGCCTCCCGAAGTGCTGGGATTACAGACATGAGCCACTTGCCTGGCCTCTTTCTTTTTTTCTTTTTTTGGGAAATAAATCTTCTTATTGTGACTTACACAGACTGTTCATGACTTGGACTTTCTGGTGTGTTCTAAACATCCCTCTTTCTTTAAATTTTTTTTTTTTTTTGAGACAGAGTCTCACTCTGTCGCCCAGGCTGGAGTGCAATGGTGTAATCTTGGCTTCCTGCAACCTCCGCCTCCCAAGTTCAAGCGATTCTCCTGCCTCAGCCTCCTGAGCAGCTGGGACTACAGGCACGCACCACCACACCCAGCTAATTTTTGTATTTTTAGTAGAGACGGGGTTTCACCATGTTGACCAGGATGGTCTTGATCTCTTGACCTTGCGATCCGCCTACCTCGGCCTCCCAAAGTGCTGGGATTATAGGCTTGAGCCGCAGCGCCCGGCCTAAACATCCCTCTTTAAACAACCAGTCATTTTATTCTAGGACTAAATCTACCATGCAAGATTCTTTCTCATATAAAATGATTTCTTTTTATTTATTTGTTTATTTAACTAAAAACAACCCTCTTTATTTTGATAGCTTTCTTTACACCTGTCTTATTTCTTAGTCCCTTTTACCTCGTTTTATATGTAACCTTTAAATAAACTTTGAATTAGACAAAAATTGTTCACCTTTTTTAAAAAGGACACTTTTTTTTTTTCTGGCAAGAATGTTTTCCTTCAATTATCTTAATTGGAAAATACCCAAATAATGAAATATCTATTATTTAATTTAATATAACTTTAGACTCTAAATTGTGACAAGTTTGTTGACAAGTATTTATCCCATTACATTTACCTATTTTATTTTAATTGTTTACCTAGATTATTTATGGAAATTGTGATCATTATTGTTTAAAGTTATGAAACCACCATTGCAAAATTATAGCTGAAATAGTGAAAAAGTTCTAACCTAACTGACTGCATTTTGCTTCTTATCTCCAAGCTGTTCTTGTTCATTCCTGAGCATAGGCCAAACTAACTTTGGGAGAAACTTAGTTTATAATTTAACTTTGAAGCAAAGACAATAACTGTCCTTTCCCAAACAAACCTCCCTACTGTTTGTGGACCGAATTGCCTAAAGCCACAAGATTAGAAGTTAGGGTAATTTTACTGAATAATTCAAGATGTAACTATTTTGATAAAACCAATATCAATGTCTTCTTTATTAAAAATTACATAAGCGAAGATTATTCTGTTTTGGATTGGGTTTATAGTTTTGTAGCCCCTATACCAAATTTTGACAGCTAATAGTATTTGTCAGGGATAAGTATGAAAATGCTTGATTAATAAATGCAAACAAAAATATATGCTGGCAATTCTTAAGACATTTCTAATATTACTTTACCAACAATCTTAAAACAAACTTATTTATTAAAGATTTAAATTAAGTTATGTAAACTTGAAAAAGCATTTGACTAGCCTTTTCTTTTTTCCTGATAGTGTATTTGATTCAAGCACTTTTATTTTCTTAAGCCAATTAATTAGAGCTCTATTATATATTGTCAGTAGTGAAACACTCATACACAGCACATGAATACATAGATGTATTAGGCATGCCTATAGAAATATATCTTCCAGATTCATAAAAACTGTTTTTTTTCCCTCTGTCTTAGACTTTCAGATTCTTGATAACCTGTTTCACAACCCTAGACAGTTGTCAGCTAAATAACCTTAAATTTTACTATCGAAGGAAACAACTGAGGTGAAAATAAAATAGCAAAATTTACATCGTAAGGTAGAGAGAGAAAGTCTGGTGGTGCTAGAGGGAGATTAAAGATGCCTACCAAATCAAACATAAAATTACAGAAATTTATCATAGGATTGTACAAGGAGACCAATTTTATTTAGATAGGGACTACCTATTTTTTAACTGGATCTCTGAGGTCTGAGAAGAGCCCAAACTAAATCCTAGGTCTCCAAAAAGGGAGAGTTATGATGAGATTAGGGCAGGTGATGCTTTTCCAGGGCACTTACAATTTTTTTTAAACAAAGACATTTTTAAGTGTCTAAACTACGTTCTTCCTTAAAAACCCAAGAGTAGCCTCTGTTGCAGTAACTATTTTAGTTTAAAAAGAAAAAAGAAACAGGTAATACAATATAAAAGTAAGCAGTTTAAGAGCTGACACAAACTTGTCTGTTTACACTCTTGGGGTCCCATAACTAAAAACAGAGATTTCTCCCCAAATAGGCATCGGGAGTCTGCCCCTTCCCTCCCCTCCCCTCCCCTCCCTTTCTTTCCTTTCGCTTCGCTTTGCTTCGCTTCCTTCTTTTTTCTTGAGACGTGTTGCCCAGGCTGAAGTGCAATGGTATGATCTTGGCTCACTGCAACCTCCACCTCCTGGGTTCAAGTGATTCTCCTCCCTCAGCCTCATGAGTAGCTGGGATTATAGGCACCCACCACAACACCCAGCTAATTTTTGTATTTTTGGTACAGACTGGGTTTCACCAGGTTGGCCAGGCTGTTCTCGAACCCCTTACCTCAGGTGATCCACCCGCCTCGGCCTCCCAAAGTGCTGTGATTAGAGTCATGAGCCACTGTGCCCAGCCTAATGTGTCTCTCTCTTTTTTTTTTTTTTTTATGGTTAAAAGAGGAAACATGAAGGAAACAGATATTCACTGAGCACTTATGGCCCACCCATGCTTTAGTTCTTTTACTTATCTCCTTTATACAAGGAGGAAGCAGATTTAGAGAGGCCAAATAACTCATCTAATATCTCATAGTAAGAATGCAAGCCCGGATTTGAACTCAGTCCCATGAATTAAAAGCCCACAATCTTTCTATAGCATGTGAAATCATTTCTTCTTGGGTCTCTGCACTTGGTTCTCCTTCATCACTTCAGGCAGCATAAGATGCTGAGCGTCTACCAATTGCTATTTTTTTCTTCCTTTGTCTTTGTTAAGGTAAATAATATGTATATAATTTACCATCTTTACCATTTTAAGTGTCAAGTTCAGTGTAATAAATACATTTATATAATTTTTTCCATTTATCTTCCTACTCGCCTTTCTTCTTCCCAGTCTTTGGTAACAACCAATCTAATCTGTATCTTACTCATATGTAAGAGCTTTAGAGAACATGTGATATTTGTCTTTCTGTGCTTGGCTTATTTTGCTTGACATAATGCCTCTAGTTCCATCCATATTACTGTAAATAACAGGATTTCATTAATTTTATGGCTGAATAATTTTTTATTGTGTATATTTACCACATTTTCTTTATTCTTCTGTTGATGAGCACTTAAGTTGATTCTGTATTAGGGCTATTTTGAATAGTGCTACAGCAAACGTGGGAGAGCAGATAACTCTTTGGTGTGTTTATTTCCTTTTTCCTTCTTTTTAAAAATATGCCCAGTAGTGGAATTGCTGGGTCATATGGTAGCTCTGTTTTTACTTTTTTGGGGAACTTCCATACTGTTCTTCACTGTAGCTGTACTAATTTACATTCTCACCAACGGTGTATGGGGGTTCCCTTTTCTCTACCTCATTGCCAGAATTTGTTATTGTCTATCTCTTTGATGCAGACTACTTTAATTGGGGTGAGACTGATGATACTGCATTGTGGTTTTGATTTGAATTTCTCTAATGATTAGTAATATTGAGTATAGCTTCATATACCTGTTGACCACTTGTACATTGTCTTTTTTTAGGTCTTTATATGTCAAAATGTCATTTTGTATGTCTTCTTTTGGGATGTGTCTGTTAAGATCTTTTGTCTGTTTTTAATCTTTTTACTTTTTTATTTTTTTTATTTTTTAGATACAGGGCCTCACTCTGTCACCCAGAGTGGAATGTAGTGGCTCAATTATAGATCACTATAACCTCAAATTCTTGGGCCCAAGTGATCCTACTGCCTCAGCCTCCTGACTAGCTAGGACTTCATTTTTGCTTTGGTCGCCTGTGTGTTTTGAGGTCATATACAAAATTCTTTGCCCAGACCAATGTCCTGGAGCATTTCCTCAATGTTTTCTCCTGGTACTTTCATCATTCCAGGTCTTAGATTTCAGTCTTGAATCCATTTTGATTTGATTTTCATGTATGCTGAGAGATAGGGGTCTGGTTTCATTCTTCTGTAAGATAGTTATCCAGTTTTCCCATCATCATTTACTGAAAAGACTGTCTTTTTTTTATTGTATGGTCTTGGCACCTTTATCAAAGATGAGTTGGTTTTAAATATGTGAGTATATATCTGAATGCTCTGTTTTGTTCCATTGATCTATATGTCTGTTTTTATGTGAGTACCATGCTGTTTTAGTTACTATAGCTTTGTAGTAAGTTTTGAATTCTGGTAGTGTGATGCCTCCAGGTTCGTTGTTGTTGCCAGGATTGCTCTGGCTATTTGGGATCTTTTGTGGTTCTATATAAACTTTAGAATTTTTTTCCTATTTCTGTGAAGAATATCATTGGTATTTTCAGAGGGATTGCATTGAATGCGTAAATTGCTTTGAGTAGTATTGTCATTTTAACAATATTAATTCCTCCACACCATGAGCATGGAATATCTTTTCATTTTTGTCTTCTTCTATTTCTTTCATCAGAATTTTATAGTGTTCCTTTGTTCTTTGTATGGACCCTTCCTTCCTTCCTTCCTTCCTTCTTTCCTTCCTTTCTTTCTTTCTTTCTTTCTTTTTTTTTTTTTTTTTTGATGGAGTCTCGCTCTGTTGCCAGGCTGAAGTACAGTGTCACGATCTCAGCTCACTGCAACCTCCACCTCCCAGGTTCAAGCGATTCTCCTGCCTCAGCCTCCTGAGAAGCTGGGACTACAGGCGCATGCCACCATGCATGACCAGCTCAATTTTTTTTTTTTTTTTGTATTTTTAGTAGAGGCGGGGTTTCACCATGTTGGCCAGGATGGTCTGGAACTCCAGACCTTGTGATCCACCCACCTCCACCTCCCAAAGTGCTGGGATTACAGGTGTGAGCCACCGTGCCCGGCCTTGTATAGATATTTCTTCTCTGATTAGATTGATTCCTAGGTGTCTTATGTATTTTGTAACTATTGTAAATGGGATTGCTTTCTTTCTTTTTTTTTTTTTCTTTGAGATGGGGTTTTGATCTTGCTGCCCAGGCTGGAGTGCAGTGGCCCGATTTCAGCTCACTACAACCTCCGCCTCCCAAGTTCAAGCGATTCTCCTGCCTCGGCCTCCCGAGTAGCTGGAATTACAGGCATGTGCCACCATGCCTGGCTAATTTAGTATTTTTAATAGAGACAGGGTTTCTCCATGTTGGTCAGGCTGGTCTCGAACTCCTGACCTCAGATGATTTGCCCACTTTGGCCTCCCAAAGTGCTGGGATTACAGGCATGAGCCACCATGCCTGGCCCTGCTTTCTTGATTTCTTTTTCAGATCAGTCACTGTTGACATATATAAATGCTCCTGATTTTTGTATGTTGTTTTGTACCCTGCCACTTTACTAAATTCATTTATCAATTCTAATAGTGTTCTTGGTGGAGTCTTTAGGTTTTTGTAATTATAAGATCATGTCATCTGGAAACAAGGCTAGTTTGACTTCTTCCTTTCCAATTTGGATGCCCTTCATTTCTTCTCTTGCCTAATTGCTCTGGCCAGGACTTCTGGTATTATGCTGAATAATAGCAGTGAAAGTAGGCATCCTTATCTTGTTATAGCCTTTAGAGAAGGGCCTTCAATTTATCTGTGTTGAGTATGCTATTAGCTATGGGTGTGTCATACATGGCCTTTATTATTTTGAGGTAGTTTCTCCTATACCCTTTTTGATGAGTTTTTTTTTTTTAATCATATAAGGATGTTGAGTTTTATCAAATACTTTTTTGGCATCCATTGAAGTAATGGTTTTTGTTATTGACTCTGTTAATGTGATTGTATCATGTTTGTTGGTTTGCATGTGTTGAACCATCTTTGTATCCCTGGAATAAATTCCACTTGATCATGGTGAATGACTTTTTCAATGTGTTGTTGAGTTTTGTTTGCTACTATTTTGTTGAGGATTTTTACATTATGTTTATCGTTGATACTGGCATGTAGTTTTCTTTTTTTGGTTGTGTCTTCCTCTCATTTTGGTATTAGGGTAACTTACGCTGGCCTTGTAGAATGAGTTTGGAAGTATTCCTTCCTCTTCGGTTTTTTTGAGGAGTTTGAGTAGGATTGGTATTAGTTCTTTAATGATACAATTCAGCAGTAAATCCATCAGGTTCAAGGCTTTTCTTTGATGGGAGACTTTTTATGATGGCTTGGATCTTATTGGTTTGTTGAGGTTTTCTATTTCTTCATGGTTGAATCTTGGTAGGTTTTATAGGTTCAGGACTTTATCCATTTCTCTTAGGTTTTGAAATTTGTCGTATAGTTGTTCATAATAGTGTTGTAGTCTCAGCGATGCATGAAGATGTAACAGTCTCTTCTTGTCTGAGATAACACCTGGAGTTCTTTGTCCTACCTCCAAGATGATTAAGGAGTACAGACACAAAGGTCAGGTTAGAGCAAAAGTTTAATAAGCGAAAGAAGAAAGCTCTTTGCCAGCAGAGAGGGGGTCAAGTGGGGTGCCCACTATGAGGCTGGGCTCCCAGGTTTTATGGACTGGGAAGGGGAAGGAATGTGCTTAGTTCCTGGGCTGTCTTGGAGAACACGTGACTCAGCTTGGCCCAGGAACCTTGGCCGACCGACCAGTCAGGAGCTGAAATGATGATTCATAGCTGCTGCTCAGCTTGGCCCAGGACCTGTCAGAAGCTGAATTGAAAGCTTGGCCCAGGACCTTAGCCTGGGACCAATCAGGGGTTGAAGTGATAATTCATAGAAGCCGGACTTACAGTCCAAATAAAGGAAAATAGAGTGCCCACTAGAACCCACCGGAACCCACTGTGCCCATGCCCACAAAAGGAGAAGGAACTTTTTCTCAGAACCTGCTGAGTATACAATGGACAAAGGCATTTCTGTGCCAGGCCTTGTTCTCTTATCTGAGTGAGCTGGAGGTTTGTGCAGGTTTGTATCCAAAAGGGCCAGAGGTTTTACTATCTGTGCCACCATGGGCATGTCTCTAGGCACAGCACCCTGTGTTAGTTCCCTTATCAGCCTAAATTTTTTCTCAGGCTGCTTTTTTGCTTTTTTTTTTACTTTCTTTCTTTTTTTTTTTTTTTTTTTTTTTGAGAGGGAGTCTTGCTCTGTCGCCAGGCTGGAGTGCAGTGGCGCGATCTCAGCTCACTGCAACCTCTGCCTCCCAGGTTCAAGCGGTTCTCCTGCCTCAGCCTCCAGAGTAGCTGGGATTACAGACGCGCGCCACCACGCCCAGCTAATTTTTGTATTTTAATAGAGCCGGGGTTTCACCATGTTGGCCAGGATGGTCTCGATTTCTTGACCAGGTGATCCACCTGCCTCCTCCTCCCAAAGTGCTGGGATTACAGGCGTGAGCCACCGCTGGCCTCTCAGGCTGCTTTTTATGTTATGTGAGAATGAGGCATTGACCATGGGCCAGGGACTCTCTGGCACCCTTCCCTTGTTATCTATCTAAGGCAAGCTAAATAACTCCTTTCAAATAGTATCTAATAATCCTTTCTAAGGTCTCAGTTGTTGTATCTCCTTTCTCATTTCTGATTTTATTTATTTGGATCTTCTCTTTTTCTCTTAGTCTAGATAAAGTTTTGTTGATTTTGTTTATCTTTTCAAAAAACAATGTCAGGCATGGCGGCTCAGGCCTGTAATCCCAGCATTTTGGAAGGTTGAAATGGGCAGATTACTTGAGCTCATGAGTTCAAGACCAGCCTGGGCAACATGGCGAAACCCCATCTCTATAAAAAATGCAAAAATTAGCTGAGTGTAGAGGGGCACACCTGTAGTCACAGCAATTTGGTGGGAGGATGGCTTGAGTTTGGGAGGTGGAGGTTGCAGTGAGCGGGGATGGTGCCACTGTACTCTAGCCTGGGCAATAGAATGAGACCCTGTCTAAAAAACAAAAAACAAAAACAAAAACAAAACCAAACAAAAAACAAACCACCAAACTACCTTTTCATTTTGTTGATTTCTTTTCATTTATTTCTGCTCTGATCTTTATTGTTTCTTTCCTTCTACTAATTTTGGGTTTGGTTTGTTCTTGCTTTTCTAGTTTCTTGAGGTGTATCGTTAGGTTGTTTTATTTGTTTTTCCTCTTTTTTGATATAGGCATTCGTTGCTATAAACTACCCTCTTAGTATTGCTTTTCCTGTATCCCATAGGCTTTGGTATGCCATGTTTCCATTTTCATTTGTTTCAAGAAATTTTAAAATTTCCTTTTTCTAGGCCAGGTGTGGTGACTCACTCCTGTAATCTCAGTGCTTTGGGAGGCCAAGGTAGGTGGATCTCTTGAGTCCAGGATTTCGAGACTTGCCTGGACAACATGGCAAAAACAGTCTTTACAAAAATAAAAATAAAAAATTAACCAAGTGTGGTGGCAGATGCCTGTGGTCCCAGCTACTCAGGAGGCTAAGGCAGGGAGATCACTTGAGCCTGAGAGTTTGAGGCTGCAGTGAGCAGTGATCACATCACTGTACTCCAGCCTGGGCAATGGAGCAGGACCCGGTCTCAAAAGAGAAAAAAAAATTTATTCTTTTATTTTTTTCTTAAGAGATGATCTTGCTATGTTGCCTATACTGTGTTGCCTGGGCATAGCTCATTACTGATCAGCATGCAAGGTTTGACCTGCCCTGTTTCCAACTTGGGCCACTTCCCAGTCTCCTTGGGCAACTTGATGATCCCCTGCTCCCAGGAGGTCACTGTATTGATGCTGAAATTAGTGTGGACACTTAATTGACATACCACACTATAGCCCAGAACTCCTAGATACAAGTGATCCTCCAGCCTCAGCCTCTTGAGTAACTTGTACAAAGGCATGTACCACTGCACCAGCTCTTTCTTAACTTTTTCTTTGACCCATTGGTCATTCAGGAGCATGTTGTTTAATTTCCATGTGTTTGTGTATTTTTCTGAGATTCCTCTTGTTATTGATTTCTGTAGTTTTATTCCATTGTGGTCAGAAAATATACTTGATATGATTTCTATTTTTTCAAATAGAAATCAGACTTGTTTATTTTTAATAGAAATCAGACTCGATAGAGACTTGGTTTGTGGCTTAAGGTATGGTCTACTCTGGAGAATGTTCCTTGTACTGGTAAAACTGCTGCATTTGATAGCAGTTGGGTGAATTTTTTTTTTTTTTTTTTTTTTTTTGTCACCCAGGCTGGAGTGCAATGGTATGACCTCAGCTCACTGCAACCTTTGCCTCCTGGGTTCAAGCAATTCTCCTGCCTCAGCCTCCCGAATAGCTGGTATTACAGGCATGCACCACTACACCTAGCTAATTTTTTTTTTTGTATTTTTAGTAGAGATGGGGTTTCACCATTTTGTCCAAGCTGGTCTCGAACACCTGACATGAAGTGATCCTCCCACCTTGGCCTCCCGAAGTGCTGAGATTACAGGAGTGAGCCACCATGCCCAGCCGAAATTTTCTTTAAATGTCAGTTAGACCTATTAGATCTTGTGTAGTTTAACTGCCATTTATTTGTTAATTTTCCATGTGGATGATCTGTCCATTACTGAGAGTGAGGTGTTAAAAGCCTCTACTATTATTGTATTATAGTCTAACTTTCTCTTTGGAGCTATTAATGTTTGCTTTATATACTTGGGAGCTCTGGTGTTGGGTGCACAAATTTATTTATTTATTCATTTTTATTTTTTTCGAGACGGAGTCTTGCTCTGTCGCCCAGGCTGGAGTGCAGTGGTGCGATCTCTGCTCACTGCCATCTCTGCTCACTGCAAGCTCCGCCTCCCAGGTTCACGCCATTCTTCTACCTCAGCCTCCCAAGTAGCTGGGACTACAGGCACCCACTACCACGCCCGGCTAATTTTTTGTATTTTTAGTAGAGACGGGGTTTCGCCGTGTTATCCAGGATGGTCTGGATTTCCTGACCTCATGATCCGCCCACCTCGACCTCCCAAAGTGCTGGGATTACAGGTGTGAGCCACCGTGCCCGGCCAGGTGCACAGATATTTATAACTGTTATATTCTCTTCCTGAACTGATGCCTTTATCATTACATAGTGACCCTCCTTTTCTTTTTTATAGTCTTTGATTTGTAGCATATTTTATCTTATATAAGTATAGATAGTCCTGCTTTTTAAAATTTTCCATTTGCATGGAATATCTTTTTCCACCCCTTCACTTTCGGTCTACATGTGTCTTTAGAGGTGAAATGGGTTTCCTGAAGGTAGCATGTAGTTGGTTTTTGCTTCTTTATCCATTCAGTCACTCATGTCTTCTAGCCGGAGAAGTGAGAACATTTACATTCAGTGTTATTATTGATAAGTAAGGACTTACTACTGCTATTTTGTTGCTTGTTTTCTGGTTGTTTTGAGACTTGTCTCTTTCTTCCTTTCTTACTGTCTTCCTTTGTGATTAAGTGATTATCTCTTGGCATGTTTTAATTTGTTGCTTTTTACTTGTAGTGGATCTATTATAAAAACTGTGCTGTGGTTACCATGAAGCTTACAAAACAGTTTTTATAGATATGAGTTATTTAAAAGAGATGACAACTTATCTTAGATCCCAAATAACAGAAACAAACAAGTCCAAAACCCCCACAAAAGTTTTACAGTTTAATTCCTACCCCCACGTTTTAACTTTTAGTTGTCTCAAATTTATACTTTTTTTTTTTGAGATGGAGTCTCACTCTGTCTCCCAGGCTGGAGTGCCGTGGTGCGATCTCAGCTCACTGCAACCTCTGCCTCCCCGGTTAGAGCAATTCTTCTGCATCAGCCTCCCGAGTAGCTGGGATTACAGTTGCCCGCCACCACACCCAGCTAATTTTTGTACTTTTAGTAGAGATGGGGTTTTGCCATGTTGGCCAGGCTGGTCTCAAACTTGTGACTTCAGGTGATCTGCCAGCGTCAACCTCCCAAGCTGCTTGGATTAGAGGCATGAGCCAATGTTCCCGGCCAATTTATACATTTTTATGTAAAATAATAAGTTTTCTTTTGCATGTTAGTGTTTTTTTCTTTCAGGCTGAAGAACTGTCTTTAGCATTTCTTGCAAGAAGGGTCTGGTGGTGGTGAATTCTATCTGGGAAATACTTTATCTCCCCTTAATATTTTAATGACAGTTCAGTTGGATACGATATCCTTGGATGACAGTTTTTATTTCTTTGAGTACTGAAAATGTCATTCCACTCCCTCCTGTCCGGTATGATTTCCATTGAGAAGTCTGTTGCCAGACATATTGGAGGTCTTTTATATGTTGTTTCTTATTTCTCACTGGTTTTAGGATCTTCTCTTTGTCCTTGACCCTTGAGGTTTGCTTATTAGATGACTTGGGATAGTCTTGTTGGGTTGAATCTGTTTGATGTTCTAATGCCTTCTTGCACCTGGATATTTACCTCTTTCTCCTGTTTTTGGCATTTTCTGTTATCACTTCTTTGAAGATTTCTACCCCTTGCTCTTGGTCAGCTTCCTCTTGAACATCATTCTTAGATTTGGTCTTTGGAGGTAATTTTCTCTATCTTCTTTCTTTCTTTTATTGAGGCAGAGTTTTGCTCTGTTGTCCAGGCTGGACAACACGTGGCACAATCATGGTTCACTGCAGCCTCAACCTCCTGGGGTCAAGCAATCCTCCCACCTACAGGTGCCAGCCACCACCCCAGCTGAATTATTGTATTTTTAGTAGAGATGGGTTTTCACCACATTGGCCAGGCTAGTCTGGAACTCCTGACCTCAAGTGATCCGCCCACCTCGGCATCCCAAAGCACGGGGATTACAGGCTTGAGTCACCACTTGCCCAGCCAAAACTGCTATTTTGAATTCCTGGTCAGAGAGCTCACAAGTCGCCATCTAGATAGGGTCACGCTCTGGATTTTTGCTTTGCCCTTTTGGGGAGGTCATATTCCTCTGTTTGCTGTTGTTTCTTGTGGGCATATATCTATGTTTTTTGCAATAGAGGATTAGTTATTTATTCTAGTTTTCTCTGGCTTGTTTTGCTTTTTATTGAACATACTTGCTTAGTGAATTGTCACTGCCTCCTGTGGCTCTAGGTGGCGCGTTAAGCCCAGGTTTAACTCTTCTAAGTGATCAGAGTTCTGCCTGTCTTAAATGGAGGAGGTCCTAAAGAGATTACCCTAGCAGTGAGGAAAGATTGTCTAGGTGTTCGTGTCCAGGGGACCTGGGGAACTCCCTCCTGCAGCATGGTGCTGGTGAACAGACACCCTGATTTGGCAACCCCTTTGGCTGAGTTACAAAGCGGTTTCTGAGGCTGGGGATGGTAGTCCTGCCTACCCTGTTTGTTTCTGCCTGTCCTTAGGGTTAGTTCTCTGTTCAGGCAGTCACGAGGCTACCCATGGGTTAAAGCATGGAGAGGTCTCCTGCCTGGGAATCCAAGAAGTTGGAGGAGTGGTTGACCACCACAATATCACTTTGTCCATTGTAGAAACCATGAGCTGTGGGGAGACTGGTGCCAGGTGTAATAGGGGGAGGGGCATCATGGATATGGAAGTCTAATTCTCCTGTCCTTTGCTTGAAGTTTTTCCCCTTCTCTGTGTCCCTGGGAACGGTCTCGCCCTTGTACCTGAGCTCTGGGTTGTTGCTGGGGAGGATTTTGGAGGTGCATATTTGGTTTTGGTTTTCTGTGGTGGGGATTGACGCCAACTTGGAACTTCTTGTCATGTGTTTTTAAACACATCTCTTTATAAGTGTAATATAAATAGTAAAAAAAAAAAAGTATATTTTGTATGTTTTCTTTACATATATAATTTAGTAGATGTTTTAAAATAAAAATGAGACGATATTAAAGAGTATGAAACAGTAGAAAAATTAAAATGAGATGAAATACAAACAGTTGATTTCTGTGTATGTGTATATACATACACACACTTTCCTTTTAGATACTACAGTTTACTCTAAAACATGAAAATTCAGAAGACCTTATCAGGTACTTGGTTTCAAAAATAAACTATAAATTTGAAAAGGCAGAAGTAATGCCTTCCAAATGACACTGACCATAATGCAGAAATTTAAAAATGAAAGATAACAAAAAATATATCCATTTGGACATTGAAAACATACATTGGAGTCTTAGCTTAAAGAAGAAGTAAAAGTAAAAACTGCAGCATAAAGAAAGGAAATGACATTCAGTGTACAGTTTAGAAACTTAAAGGTATTTTGATAGAAACAAAAAGGAGCAAATAAATGAGTTTAATACAAATGTAAGAAGCTGGAAAAGGACCAAAAGGCCAGGCATAGTGGTTCATACCTGTAATTCCAGCATTATGGGAGCCTGAAGTGGGAAGATCACGTGGGGCAAGGAGTTCAAGACCAGCGTGGGCAACAGAGTGAGACCCTGTCTCTACAAAAAGTACAAAAATTAGTCAAGCGTGGTGGTGCTTGCTTGTAGTCCCAGCTAATTGGGAGGTTGAGGCAGGAAAGGATCATTAGAGCCCATAAGTTCGAGGCTGCAGTGAGTTGTGATCACACCATTGTATTCCAGCCTAGGTGACAGAGCAAGACCAAAAAAAAGAAAAAAGAAAAAAAAAAAAAAGAAAGAAAGGGAAAACAATAAAATAGCTCAAAGAAGTTACCAAGAAAATAAGTAAACATAAAAGTGCAGGTTAACAAACTACAAAACAAAGAAGAGAAGTGAATTAGTGATCAAGGAAACAGAAAGCTAGTTATTTGATGAAAATGAAAATAGAAAAATATTTGGCAAGAATAGTTATAAAATAACATGAGAAACAAAAATGGCTGGGCATGGTGGCTTACACCTGTAATTCTAGCACTTTGGGAGGCCAAGGCAGGAGGATCACTTGGAACAGCCTGGGCAACATAGCAAGTCCCCCATCTCTTAAAAAAAGAGAAAAAGAAAAAGAAAGCCAAAAGTAAGACATAAACACAGATGTGGAGGAGAGTATGTAATTGTAAAGAAATAGAATATAATCTTTGGTAAGAATAAAATTAGGAGAAAGGTATGTGCTTCTCTAGGAAGGACATGCCTGTTATTAAAAAATGTTTAAAGAATAAGGAAAACCTTTGATTCACTAAACTGCAAGTCACTTCTCGGTAGTTTCAAACAGCACTTACTTTTTTGTGTCGGTATTGTTTATTTGGAATTTTCCTCTATAGTTTGTTTAAATATCAGTAAAGATCTGAATGGCACTGTGTTTTTACTTCATCATTTGTACATAGGATGTTCACTCATTGTTGAAGAAAGCATTTTGTTTAGGAGAGAGTGTCTGTGTACTGTGGTGTACGATGGTAGATGTAATTATCACTGAAGGTCACTGAAATGTGAAAATCCCTGGTAATGTCTTGACAGCTGTGTGGAAATAAAGCTGTCAAATGGGAACAGTCAGGGCCTACTTAGAAAGTGCTTGCTAAAGCAAGAGAGTCAGCCACTTTTGACAAAGTGGGAAAGCTTTGTAGTGAACAAAAGGGAAGGCGTCAGATGTGCTGTTGACTGCAGGCTATTGACATGGGACACTGGAAGTGTCTAATAAGCATTGAGGCATCTCATATGATTGGCTATGGGAGTACATTTGGCTTTCTCTGCTTGGTTCTGAGTTCAAAGCTGGGGCACAAATTAGAGAAGCTGCATCACTGCCATGTCCTGACTGGTGTGGGTTGGTTGCTACAGCAGTTTCTGGTTTGCCTTTCTGAGCTGATTGCTGCAGAGGGTGTGGGTCAGACCCTGCTCAGATTCCCACTGACAAATGCAGGCTTGGGAGTGAATGGAGAGGAAGCCATTTAATTGTGGGGCCAATGAGTCTCTGCCTTAATCATGGGATTTGACATTCAGTGTTCTATACACTGATTGACTGATTTCTTTCTTTATTGAAGTCAGATTTATATAATATAAAACTAACCATTGTAAAGAGAATGACTCAGTGGCAGTTGGTAGATTCACAATGTTGCTCAATTATCACTTCCATCTAGTTCCAAACAATTCCATGTCAAAATATAGCTGTGTACCTACCTGTTAAGCAGCTCCTTCTTATTTCTCACTCCTCCTAGCCCCAGACAACTACCAGTGTTCTTTTCATCCATATGGATTTACTTACTCTGAATGTTTTAAATGGAATCATACAATATGTGACCTTTTGTGTCTGTCTCTTTTCCCTAAGCATAATGTCTTCAAGGTTCATCCATATTGTAACAGATGTTATGATTACTTTCTTGTAATTTTCTTTCTCTTTCTCTTTTCTTTTCTTTCCTTTTTTTTTTTTTTTTTTTTTTGACACAGGATCTCACTGTTACTCAAGCTGGAGTGCAGTGGTGCAATCTTGGCTCACTGCAGCTTTGACCTCCCAGGCTCAAGAAATCCTCCCACCTCAACCTCCTGAGTAGCTGGGACTACAGGTACATACCACTACACTTGACTAATTTTTTTTGTTTTTTTGTAGAGACAGGGTTTCACGATGTTGCCTAGGCTGGTCTCAAACTCCTGAGCCCAAGTGATCCTCCTACCTTGAACTCCCAATGTGCTGGGATTACAAGCATAATAAGCCACTGTGCCTGGCCACTCTCTTGTAATTTCCTTTCAACCTTTAAGTATATTTTTCTCCTGGGAGTATGGGAAGAACAGTATGGTGATCTGGGCACTCTTTTTGTTTGGAAACTTCTGGAATTATCCAAAAACATGAAAGGTAAGGCACTGGTTCCAAGCTTTCTAGGTACAGACTGGAAACTAGTCAAAGCGTTAAGACATACGGGACTCAATGACCCTACTATTAATGCTTTTGCTTTTGGAGCCATTCCCAATCCTGCATACATTTGTTAGTGACAAGTCTGGTGGGTTGCCCAGGATATGTCTATTTTGAGAGATTCTGCAGTGGGCCTGGGACAGAGAGGGAAGCACTGAGCCTTGGGAGGGTGAACCAGAGGGTGCAGTCTGCTCTCCTGTCCTTTCAGGGAACTTTCCAGTTCTATCTGTTGCATGCCTCCCATTTAGAATCTAATGATCCAGAATTCATATTTATTTAAGTACTTACCATTTGAGTTCTCATGTAGTATGGCAGTTTTATGTCTCCTGCAAAGCATTCAAAAATTTAAAGACCACTAAATCAAACTTTAAAACTTCTGTGTATCACCGGATATGGTGGCTCATGCCTGTAATCACTTGAGGTAGATCACCTGAGGTCAGGAGTTCAAGACCAGCCTGGCCAACATGGTGAAACCCTGTCTCTACTAAAAATACAAAAAATTAGCTGGACGTGGTAGCACATGCCTGTAATCCCAGCTACTCAGAAGGCTGAGGCAGGAGAAATGCTTGAACCTGGGAGGCGGAGGTTGCAGTGAGCCGAGATTGCACCACTGTACTTCAGTCTGGGCAACAGAGTGAGGTTGTCTCAAAAAATAATAAATAAATAAATAAATAAAACCACTGTGTATCAAAGAATATAATTTATAAAGTGAAAAGGCAACATACAGTGTAGGAGAAAATATTTACAAATCATATATCTGATAAGGGGTTTATGTGCAGAATGTATAAAGAATACCAAAATGGCAGTGTTCGGGTATGAGGCTGGGGCTAAGCTGAGGGATTCAGGTGTGGTGCGGGTAGGAACTGAGGAAGCGCCCAAGGATGTCAAGATGACCGCATCTATGCATGGTCAACCCAGTCCTTCTCTAGAAGATGCAAAACTCAGAAGATCAGTGATCATAGAAATCATAGAAAAAAATTTTGACTACCTTAGAAAAGAAATGACACCAAATATATATCAAATGGCATCATTTGGGACAACAACTGGTTTCTCTGGAATATTCTCAAACTTCCTGTTCAGATGCTGCTTCAAGATAATATAAGCAAGGAAAACTGTGTTTTCAGAAGCTCACTGATTGGCATAGTTTGTGGTGTTTTCTACCCCAGTTCTTTGGCGTTTACTAAAAATGGACGTCTGGCAACCAAGTATCATACCGTTCCACTGCCACCAAAAGGAAGGGTTTTACTCCATTGGATGATGCTTTGTCAAACACAAATGAAATTAATGGCGATTCTTCTAGTCTTTCAGATTATGTTTGGAATATTAAATGGTCTACACCATTATGCAATATTTGAATGGACACTTGAGAAAACTATACATGAAGAGTAACCAAAAAAATGAATGGTTGCTAACTTAGTAGAATGAAGTTTTTATAAAGAGGACTCAGGCATTGCTGAAAGAGTTAAAAGTAACTGTGAACAGATAATTTGTTTCTGTGCCTTTTGCCTGGTATCTAGCAAATACTAAAAAAAATTCAATAATTCAATCAATATAAGTTTCATCTTACATATAAGTTACAGGTTTTATCTCCTGAGAGTGTGTCCATTTTGCTTGGTACATAACAGATAATAAATATTCAGTATCAATAAATGTAATAATAATTTAAAAAAAGAATTACAACTCAACAACAAATAACATTAAAAATAGCAAAGGACTTGAATAGACATTTCATCAAAGATGATATACAAATGGCCCAGAAGCATATGTAAAGATGCTGACCATCACTGATCATTAAAGACATGCAAGCCAAAATTCTGTTGGGATACCACCTCATACCTATTAGGATGGCTACTACAAGAAAAACAGAAAATAACAAGTTTTGGTGAGGACGTGAGCATATTACAACCCCGTGCGCCTTTTTGGGGATTGTAAATGGTGCCACTGCTTTGGAAAGCAACATGGAAATTCCTCAAATAATTAAAACTGCCATATGATCCAACAATCCCACTTCTGGGTGTATACCCAAAATAATTGAAAGCGGGGTATTGAAGGGATGTTTACACACCCATGTTATAGCAGCACTATTCAGAACAGCTAAGAGACAGAAGCAACCCAAATGTCTATCAACATATGAATGGATAAGCAAAATGTGACACATTTTTCCCTCAGTATCTGTAGGGGATTAATTCCAGGATACTCTGCAGATACCAAAATCCACAAATGCTCCAATCCCTTATATAGTGTGGCATAGTATTTGCATATAATCTAGGCACATTTTCCCATATACTTTAACAGCGGTCCCTAACTGTTTGGCACCAGGGACCGGTTTTGTGGAAGACAATTTTTCCACAGACAGGGTCAGGGGGATGGTTTTTGGATGAAACTGTTCCACCTTAGATCATCAGGAATTAGTCTGATTCTATGAGGAGTGTGCAGCCTAGATCCCTTGCGTGTGCAGTTTAGAATAGGGTTCATGTTCCTATGAGAATCGAATGCCACTGCTGATGTGACTGGAGGTGAGGCTCAGGCGGTAATAATTGCTGGCTTCTTTGTTCATCTCCTGCTCTGTGGCCCGGTTCCTAACAGGTTAAGAACTGGTACCCATCCATGGCCTGGGGCTTGGAACCACTGCTTTGAATCCTAGGTTACTTATAATACCTAGTACAGTGCCTACATATAACTTTATTAGTGTGGATTTGACTTAGTATTTGACTCAGGGAAAATTCAAGTTTTGCTTTTTGGAACTTTGTGAAATTTAATGTATTTTTGAATATTTTAAATCTGAGTTTGGTTAAATCCACAGACACAGAACCCATGGATATGGAAGGCCCATAATATATACACAATGGAATATTATACAGACTTAAAAAGGAAGGTAATCCTGTCTCATGCTCCAACATGGATGAATCTTGAGTGCTAAGTGAAAGAAGCCAGTCACAAAATGACTGTGTGATTTCACTTACATGAGTAATCTAAAGTAGAAAAATTCATAGAAACAGAAAATAGAATGGTATTTACTAGGGTGTGGAGGGAAGGGGAAAAATGGAGAGTTGTTTAATGGCTATAGAGATTCCATTTTGCATGATGCAAAAGTTCTGGGGATCTGTTCCACAACATTGTGAATGTATTTAATGGTACTAAAATATATGCTTAAAAATGACCAAGTTGGTAAATTTTGTTGTGTGTTTTAATATAATTTTTTTTTGAAACAGGGTCTCACTCTGTTGCCCAGGCTGGAGGACAGTGGCACCATCTTGGCTGACTGCAACCTCAGCCTCCTGAGCTCAGGCGACCCTCCCACTTCAGCCTCCCAAGTAGCTGGGACTACAGGCATGCACCACCACACCCAGATAATTTTTATATTTTTTTGTAGAGATGAGGTTTTGCTATGTTGCCCAGGCTGGTCTTGAATTCCTAGGCTCAAGCAATCCTGCCTCAGCTGGGATTACAGGCATGAGCTACTGCATCCAGCCTGCAATTTTTAAAACATCAAAATAAATGTAAAGGCTACGTCTTAGATATTTTTTTTAACCAATTAAAAATAGTAAAATTTTCTCTTATAGCACAGTGGTCATGCCTGTAATCCTAACACTTTTGGAGGCTGAAGTGGGAGGATCACTTGAGCCCAGGAGTTTGCGACCAGCCTGGGCAACATAGGGAGACCCTCGTCTCTACAAAAAATGCAAAAATTAGCCAGGCATGGTGGCGTGTGCCTGTAGTCCCAGCTACTTGGGAGGCTGAGGAGGGAGGATCACCTGAGTTTAGGAGGTCAAGGCTGCAGTGAGCCAAGATTGCACCACTGCACTCCAGCCTGGGTGACAGAGCAAGTCCCTGTCTCAAAAAATAAAGTAGTTTAAAAAGTATAAGCCAAATTGTGAGTGAATGAGAGAGAGACAAGTGGGGGTTGGGTGGGAGATGTGTGTGTGTGTCTAGATAAATATTTGATCAGTTTGTGGAGGCAAATGAATTTCATCATCAGGGCAGATTTATTGGAGAAAGTTTTGCCATGGTGAGGGTATTTCCTTGGGATAGGAATGAAGTAGGGAAATACTAATTTGTGACTCTGGTTATTTAAATTATTCAATGACAATCTGTTTAGATGTCTTTGCATAGATAATGCAAATTAGATTGGGAATTGCCAGAATTTGGTGCCTGAACTATATAATTTTTAAATTTTTTAGATGAGAACATAATTTCTATTTCCAGCTCTATTCAGACACTGAAGACTTAGGTTGGCCAATTCAAGGTCACTTCTTTTTTTTTTTTTTTTGAGACGGAGTCTTACTCTGTCACCCCGCTCTGTCACCCAGGCTAGAATGCAGAGTGCAGTGGCACGATCTTGGCTCACTGCAAGCTCCACCTCCTGGGTTCACGCCATCCTCCTGGCTCAGCCTCCCAAGTAGCTGGGACTACAGGCGCCTGCCACCACACCTGAATAATTTTTTGTATTTTTAGTAGAGACGGGGTTTCACCATGTTAGCCAGGATGGTCTCGATCTCCTGATCTTGTGATCCGCCCACCTCGGCGTCCCAAAGTGCTGGGATTACAGGCGTGAGCCACTGCACCTGGCCACCTCTTTTTTTTGTATTTGCATTTTGCAACTTTGTTGAATTTATTTATTAGTTCTAACAGTTTTTTTTGTGTGGAATCTTCTACATATAACATCATAATTACAAACAGAGATGATTTTTCTTCCTTTCAAAATTGGATACCTTTTCTTTTTCTTGCCTAATTGCTCTGGCTAGAAATTCCAGTACTATGTTGAATAGAAGAGATAAAAGCGAACATTCCTGCCTTGTTCCTGCTCCTAGAGGAAAAACTTTCGTCTTTCACTGTTAAGAATGATGTGAGCTGTGGGTTTTTATAGATGGCCTTTATTATGTTTCCTTTACAGAAACTACCTTCCCATGACATAGTTTCCTTTTATTCCTAGTTTATTGAATTTTTTTTAATCATAAAGAGGTGTTGAATTCTGTCAAATGATTTTCTTGCATCAATGGAGATGTTTATGTGGTTTTCTCCCTTCAATTTGTTAATGTAGTATATTGCATTGATTGATTTTTGTATACTCAATTATCCTTGCATTCCAGGAATAAATCCCACTTGGTCATGGAGTATAATCCTTTTAAATTAATTAACTTATTTATTTGAGACAGGGCCTCGCTTTGTCACCCAGGCTGGAGTGCAGTGGCACCATCTTGGCTCACTGCAACCTCCATCTTCCAAGTTCAAGCGATTCTCATACCTCAGCCTCCCAAGTAGCTAGAACTATAGGCGTGCACCACCATGCCCAGCTAATTTTTGTATTTTTAGTAGAGATATGGTTTCGCCATGTTGACCAGGCTGGTCTTGAACTCCTGAGCTCAAGTGATTCGCCCGCATTGGCCTCCCAAAGTGCTGGGATTACAGGCGTAAGCCACTGTGCCTGGCCTAATCCTTTTTTAAAAATAACATTTTATTGAGGTATAATTTACATACTTTGAAATTTAACCATGGAAAGTATTCAGTTTGATGAGTTTTAGTTCATACAGTTGTGCAGTGATCATCATAATTTAGTTTAGAGCACTTCCTTCACTCCCAAAAGTTCACTTTGTAGTCATTCTTCATCTGACCTTCCCACCCCTAGGCAACAACTAATATACTTTCTATTTTTAAGATTTGCCTTTCTGGAAATTTAGTAAGTAAACTCATACAATTTGAGGTATTTTATGTCTGGTTTCTTTGTTTAGCATAATAGTTTCCTTTAAAAGTTTTACTGATACATAATAATGATACATATTTATGAAGTACATGTGATATTGGAATGTATACATACAATACGAAATGATTAAATCAGAGTACTTAGGCTGTTTTTGTCTACGTTTACTGTTTTTGTGTTGGGAACATTTCAAATCTTCTTTTTTAGCTATTATGACATATACAATATATTGGTGTTAACTATAGCCAACCTACTGTGCTATCAAACACTAGAACATATTCCTTCCATCTAACTATGTTCCCATGCATTAACCAATGACTTTTCATTCCCCTAGGCCTGCCCTGTTCCCAACCTCTGGTAACCATCATTTTACTTTCTACCTCCACGAGATCAACTTTCTTGTCTCCTACATATGAGTAAGAATATGTGATGCTTGTGTTTCTGTCCCTGGCTTATTTCACTTAACATAATGACCTCCAGTTCCATCCATTTTGGTGTAGAATAACAGGATTTAATTATGTTTTTATGGCTGAATAATATTCCACTGTGTATATATAGGATATTTTATTCATTCATCCACTGATGGATACTTAGGTTGATTCCATGTTTTGGCTATTGTGAACAGTGCTACTACAATAAATATTAGGGTGCATGTATTCCTTTGGTATACTGATTTCTTTTTTTTTTTCTTGAGAAGGAGTCTTGCTCTGTCACTCAGGCTGGAGTGCAGTGGCACGATCTTGGCTCACTGCAACCTCAGCCTCCCAGGTTCAAATGATTTTCCTGCCTCAGCCTCCCAAGTAGCTGGGATTACAGGTGTGCGTCACCACATCTGGCTAATTTTTCTATTTTTAGTAGAGACAGGGTTTCACCATGTTGGCCAGGCTGGTCTCGAACTCTTGACCTCAAGTGTTCCACCAGCCTCAGCCTCCCAAAGTGCTGGGATTATAGGCATGAGCCACCATACCCCGCCTGATTTCCTTTCCTTTGAATAGATACCAAGTTGTAGGATTGCTTCATTGTATGGCAGTTCGATTTGTAGTTTTAAAAAGAACCTCCGTATCATTTTCCATAATGGCTGTACTAATTTATCTTGCCTTTTTTTTGTCACTTTATTGAATTTGTTTATTCTAAGTTTTTTGGTGAAGTCTTTAGAATGTTCTATATTTAAGATCATCTTGTCTGTAAAGAGGTATAATTTGCCTTTCTGTTTTCCAATTTGGATGCCTATTTCTTTATCTTGCTTGATTCTAAGACTTCCACTACTATGTTAATAAGAGAGGTGAAAGTAGGCATTTGATTCATGTTTCAGTTCTTAGAGGAAAGACTTTCAGCTTTCCCCTATTCATTATGATGTTAGCTGTGGGTTTGTAATATGTGGCCTATATTATGTTGAGGTATGTTTTTTCTATGCCTAATTTGTTGACAGTTTTTATCAGGACGGAATGTTAACTTATATCAAATGCTTTTCCTGCATCTATTGAGAAGATCACAGTTTTTGTCTTTCAATCTGTTGATGTGATATATCACATTTATTGATTTGCATATGTTCAACCTCTTTTGCATCCCTGAGGTAGAGCCCATTGATCATGGTATCTTTTTGATGTGTTGCTAGGTTCAGTTTGCTAGTACTCTTGAAGATTTTTACTGTATGTTCGTAAGGGACTTTTTGGCTGTTGTTTCCTTGGTATCAGAGTAATGCTGGTCTCATAGATTAAGTTTGAAATAATTTCTGCCTCTTCATGTTTTTGGAATAATTTGAGAATTAATGTTAGTTGTTCTTTTGAAGTTGAATGTAGCAGCAATGCCATCTGGTCCTAGATTTTTCACTCTTGGGAGACTTTTTATTATGGATTCAATCTCGTTACTTATTATTAGTCTGTTCAGGTTTTTGTATGCCTTTTTTTTTTTCAAGATTGAAAAATTTCTATTTATTTAAAAAAACTTCTGAATTAAATAGGGAAATGGCAATAACTGGTATATACATTAATTCAAAATATTTTCACCGAGCACTAAATAGTTCACTGAGAATAGTTTCCAATCTTTTCACTAAAAACCCCTTTTAAAGAATGCCTAAAACTGGCCAGGCGCGATGGCTCAGGCCTGTAATCCCAACACTTTGGGCGGCTGAGATGGGCAGATCACGGTCAGGAGTTTGAGACCAGCCTGGCCAACACAGTGAAACCCTATCTCTACTAAAAAATAGAAAAAAAAAATTAGCTGGGCATAGTGGCAGGCACCTGTAATCCCAGATACTCAGGAGGTTGAGGCAGAATTGCTTGAACCTGGGAGGCTGAGATTGCAATGAGCCGAGATGGCATCATTGCACTCCAGCCCTGGCAACCGTGTGAGACTCTGTCTCAAAAAAAAAAATAATAAAATAAAGAAAGGCCGAGTGCGTTGGCTCATGCCTGTAATCCCAGCACTTTGGGAGGCCAAGTTGGGTGGATCACAAGGTCAGGATTTCAAGATCAGCCTGGCCAAGATGGTGAAACCCCGTCTCTACTGAAAATACAAAAAATTAGCCAGGCGTGGTGGCACGTGCCTGTCATCCCAGCTACTCTGGAGGCTGAGGCAGAGAATTGCTTAAACCTGGAGGGACGGAGGTTGCAATGAGCCAAGATCGTGCCATCGCACTCCAGCCTGGGCAACAGAGTGAGACTCCATCTCAGAAAAAAAAAAGAAAAAGCCTAAAACTTAGTTTATTTAGGTCTTTAATCAAGAAATCTAAAGCTGCTAATCAGATTTTTGAATCACCATTAGATGACTAGGCTAACAACCTTGAGGTAATATAATGTGGGTTTTAAAAGCTTTGTTTAAACTATACATTCTAACAGACGGGATTCATTGGTCTCAGGCAATTAATCACAGGTTCAATGCCAGATACTGTATATACACAGACAAAACAGAGTAATAGCTATCATTTATAAGGATAAATAACATATGGTCCTGGTATATTCAAAGGGAATAATGTCTAATATTTATGGGTGTACAATTAGTGATGGGCAGGGAGACAGATACAAATGACTAACCCACAAGGGAGAACCTAAAAAGGACGATAGAAGAGATAAAAGTCCTGTGCCCTAGGGATGCAGCAGAAAAGGTGCTGGGAGGCTTTAGGGACCAGGTGGCATCTAGGTCAGATCAAGAGATGAATGGATGTCAGTGTGTGTGGGAGGGACCTTCAAGGCTGGAGAAAACAAAGTGAGCCAAACACTGAGCCACAGGAGTACTCCCTGCTCAGATGACAGTGAAGCATTTGTTCTGAGTAAAAAGATGTAATCTAATAAAAGACTGCATAAAACACTGGAAAACCTCACGCAATGAGAGCCTGAAACAATGCTTGTATTTCTTAACAGCAATTCAACAGAGTATCTGAGGTGGCCTGTGGAACGAACGAGAGAGCAAAATATCTTCCCAAAGGCAGAGGCGCCGCATGCTCTTGGTGGAGGTTAAGTAGCCAAGGATCGCACCCGCAAGCCCACCTCCACCCTGAGACCCCAGTCCCTTGGAATCAACTCCACAGCAAAAATCTTCTTAATGGAAAATCTCTCTCTTCCCAAAATGTAAAATAAAAACAATATAAGCAAACAAAACTGAAAACAAAAAAAGATAATCAGAGCAAGCTTTAGCCTCTCATACTTCACCTATGCCCCAACTGTCATGTTACTGAGAACAGGGTCTGCCCCATTACTTAAATGGATTCCTTATTGCAGAACATGACAAAATTTAGCATATCACTGATCCTACTATGTCCCTCCCTATTAAAAAAAAAAAAAAAGTAAACCAACACCACACAAAATATAACCTTACCCTGAATAAAAGTCAGCCTCAACCTAAGGATCCTACCGTAATGTGACTACCCTAACCCAGGAAACCTTAATCCTATTCTGACCTATTCACACAAAAAATCCCCATTCTAAGAGCTTTGGACGCATTACAAACATGGTTGCATTAGATTCCTCTTCTGAAGTATTCTGAAGTCTTGAAACAGCAAATTTACATATTTTTCTATACTACCACTGAAGGGTAATTATCATAAAAGGCCTACAACCAAAATCCTAATCCCCTGATTCTCAGGCTATTGCAATTTTTTTTCCCTCAGATCAAATAATAGGAAATACACACAAAAAAATGAAAAGTCATACAAACATAAAAACACAGAATCTATAAGTGTCACCACACTGACAGTCTTAACTGTGCTAAAGAGAAAAAGAATTTGGTTTACTCAAGCTCTGGGCATTGTGTAAAGTACTTAAGACATTAACAGCTTATAAAAATAGTGAAAAAAATTTAGGTGGGAGCATAAAACTAACTCCTTCATTCAAAATCCCAAGTTCACGAGAAGGGATTTGTGGCTAACTGTCTGCACAGGGCGGCCTCAGACACCAGCCCAATCTTGGGCTGATGGCCTTGACCTTTGTGCTCAGGTCAGCTTCTGGGGTGCAGGGATGTTGGCAGATGCCTGCTTGAGGTACACGGAGGAGCCCTGAGGGCTGCTGGCTGGTGTTCTGTGCTGCACATTTGATGCCCTTCAGCCCCTGTTGCCAATGCCTCCGCTTTGTCAAGTGCTTCTGGACAGTGTGTGTTTCTGTTGTAATTCATTCCTTAGTTCTGAGATATCCTCTTTGGTAACTTGCTCTGGTGTCTGGACAAATAATTGCAATCGTTTTCTGTAGGAAAACATTCTGCCTGTGTTGCAATATCCAGAAACTCCTAGATATACTGATCAACACCAGTTTAAATGTTTTCCTGATCAATGCCATTGACATAGTCCTCACTCACCAGAGAAGCTAAGCAAGCCTTGAAAGATGACTCCAACTCATTCACCCGGTACTGTTAGAAGGTCTCAGAGTATCTGGTGCTGCCTGAAGAAGTGAAGCCTGGCCCCGGAGCTCCAGTGTGGGTGGTGGGATCCCTGGTAGCTGCTAAGAGAACATATCACCTAGTGGAGCCACCATGTCTTGAATAGCCTGTATTTCTTTATGATTCAATCTTGTTATATAAAATGCATCTAGGAATTTATTCGTTTCCTCTAGGTTTTCCACTTTGTTAGTGTGTAGTTGCTTATAAGAGTCTCTAATGATCCTTTGCATTTTTGTGGAATCAGTTGTAATGTTTTCTTTTTCATTTCTAATTTTATTTATTTGAGCTTCCTCTTTGTATTGTTGGTTAGTCTGGCTACTGGTTTATTGATTTTCTTTATCTTAAAAACAAACAAACAAACAAACAAAAAAAAAAACACACAACTTTCCCTGTGATTGTTTCCTTGTAGATTTTGTCTCTATTTTGTTTTATTCTGTTCTGATCTTTATTCTGTCTTCCTTTTACTAATTTGGGGTTTGGTTTTTCTTTCCTTGAGGTGTCTCATTAGGTTATTTGAAGTCTTTCTGCTTTTTGACTCTAGTTATTAATTGTTACAAATTTCCCTCATGGCAATGCTTTTGTTGTATCCCATAGGTTTTGAGATGTGTGTTTCCAACATTTTTTACTTGAAGAAATGTTTTTATTTCCTTCTTAATTTCTTCATTGACCATCATTCAGGAATATGTTAATTTCCATGTATTTGTAGTTTCTAAAGTTCCTCTTGTTATTGATACGTAGTTTTATTCCATTGTTGTCTGAGAAGATACTAGATGTGATATAAATTTTTTTTTTTTTTTGAGATGGAGTCTCGCTCTATCGCCCACACTGGAGTGCAGTGGCGGATCTTGGCTCACTGCAAGCTCCACCTCGTGGGTTCATGCCATTCTCCTGCCTCAGTCTCCTGAGTAGCTGGGACTACAGGTGCCCGCCACCACGCCCAGCTAATTTTTTGTATTTTTACTAGAGACGGGGTTTCACCATATTAGCCAGGACGGTCTTGAACTCCTGACCTTGTGATCTGCCCGCCTCAGCGTCCCAAAGTTCTGGGATTACAGGCCTCAATTTTTAAAAATTTGTTGAGGCCAGGCTTGGTGGCTCATGCCTGTAATCCAGGTGTTTTGGGAATCTGAAGCTCCTCAAGTGGGAGGATTCTTTGAGGCCCAGAGTTTGAGACAAGACTGGGCAACATAGTGAGACACTGTCTCTACAAAACGTTGAAAATTAACTAGGCATTGTGGTGTGCACCTGTAGTCCTTATTACTTGGGAGGCTGAAGAGGGGATCATTTGAGCTCAAGAGTTCAAGGCTGCAGTGAGCTATGATAACAGCACTGCACTCCTGCCTGGATGAGAGAGCGAGACCCTGTCTTTAAAAAAAAAAAAAAGTTGAGACTTGTTTTGTGGCCTAATGTATTAGGTTTACCCTGGAGAATGTTCCATGTGATGATGAGAAGAATGTGTGTTCTATAGCTGTTGGATAAAAGATTCTGAAATATCTGTTAGGTCCATTTGGTCTAAAGTGCAGTTTAAATCCAATGTTTGTTGATTTTTCTGTTTAGATGATCCAATGCTGACAGTGGAGTGAAGTTCTCAATAGTTATTGTCTTGGAATCTTTATTTTTTATAGTATTTGCTTTATGTATCTGAGTGCTCTGTTGTTGGATACATATATATTTAGAGTTGTTATCTACTCTTACACTCCGATAGCATTTTTGCTATGAAGTGAATCTCCTGGGTTGGATGTTATATTACTTGGTATTTCATGTCTTTGGATCAGGCATGAGTAATAGTGCTGGCTGAGCCTTACAGGACTAGAAAGGCAAATCCATGTTTGGAATAAATCCAGGTATTTATCCCTGTGAGGCTGAATCACTGTTTTTTAGAGGCTGGCAGGTGGCTGATGTAGTCAGTTTGTCCCCAGGTAAATAGTTTATTTTCTTGAGGAATACTGTCATATTAGGGACTCAACTTTCTGCTGATACATGCTGGGTAGTTCTTGGCAATTTTTTTTTTTTTTTTTTTTAGATGGAGTCTCGCTCTGTCACCCAGGCTGGAGTGCAGTGGCGCGATCTTGGCTCACTGCAAGCTCCACCTCCCAGGTTCACACCATTCTGCCTCAGCTTCCCGAGTAGCTGGGACTACAGGCACCCGCCACCACACCCGGCTAATTTTTTGTATTTTTAGTAGAGACTAGGTTTCACCATGTTAGCCAGGATGGTCTTGATCTCCTGACCTCGTGATCCACTTGCCTCGGCCTCCCAAAGTGCTGGGGTTACAAGTGTAATCCCAAATATAATTATGTATTTATATAATTATATTATATATATATATGTGTGTGTGTGTGTGTGTGTACATATGTATTTGTCGAGCTTTCCTGTTCATCATTATATTGTGCATTGCCCATTTAATCAGCACAATCAGTGAAATGACAGTTTCTACTTTGTTGCTCCTATTAGGATGTGTTTTTTTTTTAGAATGTTAGAAATGTTGCAGAAACTAATTCAACCTTTTTTTTTTTTGTTTTTGTTTTTGTTTAGACAAGGTCTCACTCTGTTGCCCAGACTTGAGTGCAGTGGTGTGGTCACAGCTCACTGCAGCCTCAACTCCCCAGCCTCAGGTGATCCTCCCATCTAAGCCTCCCAAGTAGCTTGGACTACAGGCATGTGCCACCACACCTGGCTAGTTTTTTGTAGAGATGGGATTTTGCCACTTTAGCCAGGCTGGTCTTGAACTCCTGCACTCAAGCGATCCACTCAACTTGGCATCAGAAAGTGTTGGGATTATAGGCATGAACCACTGTGTCTAATCTCTAATTCAACTGTTTTACTTCACTTCTCCATATGCACATTCTACCAGTGCACTAACTTCATGTTGAGTAAGAAACAGGGAAAAAGTAGCTATGAGTTGCCTTATGTTTCCAATCCCATCTGTGTGATCATTTTCCTGCTCAAAAGGAACTTGAGCAGGAAATGCGTTGACCAGGTTCCTTGGCTGTTTATGCTAAGATGTTGTCTTCTGAATTCAAATCAAATTCTGGGTCCAAATGGACAGTGGTGTCTCTTGGGGCTGTCAGTGTCCCTGATTACTCAGATGTAAATGTGTTTAATACGGAAGAGAAGCACAGAATTCTGGTGAACCCACAATGTATAGTGAAACTCAAAATGAGTATGAGGAAAGTTATGGAAGTTGAAGGGCAAGCATCACAAATACCGTTTACAAAAGGATAGGCATATTGCATGTATCTTCCCTGTGCTGGACAGGGGTTGTGTACAGCTATGTAGGGCACATGTGCATTAAGCTGGCCTTAATTGTGAAGGTTCTGTGGTAATGAATGGTGGAAATGCTATTCGTAAGGAAGGATGGGCCATTTCTACACACTCAGATGGTCTGTGGCTGGGAGCATGGCAGAGGCAATCTTGGGCATCCATGGAGATGTTCCTGTATCATTTTTCAGGATCCCAGATTTTCCTCACAAAGGGTCTGACCTCTACAAAATAGACATGCATTGGCTAAGCATTCCAACATCTGTAGAGCTCTGCCACTGTAACTACAAGGCCTTCAGCCTACATATTTGGGCAATGATTCTGCCTTCTATCCAAGAAAATAAAGGCCTCGTAAGCACTCATCAAGGAGTCCTGGTTTACTTAACCACTGTTTGCTAATGGCTGAATGACGTCTTCAATTTCTCAAGGTCCTTCTGCAGGTGGTAATGCAGATCAGCGATAATCAGTCTACTCCGCTCTTTGTAGGCACTTTCTCTACATTTTCTAAGGCCTGCATCATCACACATGCCACAGCATTCTCTATCATTGAAGCATTTTCTCAGGAAATCACCTGTGAAATATTTTGCAGCTAACCACCTACCTGTGCCCCACTAGCCAACCTGCTTTACTCCTGCCAGGCAGGTGAGTGGTCCCCAGATCCCTATTTTACCACCTGTTTTGTCAGACTGTTCTTGGTATCACTGTGTTGGAGGGAGTTCTCTGCAAAGACCAAGATGGGACTGCATGTACAGAGATTTTATTTCAAGATATGATTGTGAGAGAATGATGAGGGGAGCAGTTACTTAGTCTATTTGAGCTGTTATAACAAAATACCACTGGCTAGGAAATGTATAAAGAGGACTTTATTTTCCCAGAGTTCTGGAGGCGAAGTTCATCATCAAAATATCAGTAGGTTCAATTGTCTGTTGAGGGCTCATGTCTGTTTCTAAGATGATGCCTTCATGCTGCATCTTTTGGAAGGGAGGAGCATTGTGTCCTCACAGAGCAGAAAATACAAGGGCCACAGGACAAACTCCCTCTATCAAGCCTTTTCATAAGGGCACCTGATCCCATTCACAAAAACTCTATCTTCATGACTTGACTTAATCACTTCCCAAAGGTCCCACTTCCTAATACTGTCACACTGTTTCAACAGTAAACAGTTTATGTAGCGTTTCAACATAAATTAAGGAGGGGACAAAACATTCAAACCAAGGAAGGCTGGGAGGGCAGCCAGAGGGAAGGAAAGTGCAAGAAGAGGTTTGGTGGAGGTGTCCTAGATTGCCTGCAGTCCAAGGAGGTTGGGGAGATTGTCAGTAACAGACTTCCCTTGGTATCCCTGCTCTGCAGTCACTGGCTAAGAGCAGTCCTTAGAAAAAACAGCCTGGCACAAATACAAGAACATGTGCTCAGTAGGAAAGAGACCATATTTCCCCAATAGCCTAAATAATGCCCTCCCCTCAACTGGCATCTCTGTTCCTTAAACATTGACCTCTTTTCTCCGAATCTCTTGGGGACACATGGGTTGAATTCAGGTTCTCTGTGGCCCTCTGGATTCTGTCTGCCTTTGTTATATCTTCACAAACAAGTTATGCAGCCTCAACTGAAGCTTGTAACAAAGCAAAGTTACTCTCCTGTGTGTGTCCTCTGATGGCTGGTGAGATATGGCTTCAAGATGAAGCCTCACCCACACTCCCTGTACAAAAACCCTTCTCACGTAAGTGTCTCTTTAAGTGCTTACTGTAGTATGACTTATTGCTAAACTTTCGTCCACACTCTTGGCATTCATAAGGCCTCTCTCCTGTGTGTATTCTTTCACGCACAGTGAGGTCTGACTTACTGGTATAGCCTCGCTTACACTCCTGGCACACAAAAGGCTTCTTGGAGTGTATCCGCCAGTGGTGTCTGGTGAGACTTCTCTTCCAGCTGAAGCCTTGTCCACACACATTACACACGAAGGGCTTCTCCCCTGAGTGTGTCCTCTGGTGTGTGAGGAGATTTCCCTTCCAGTTGAAGCCTCGACCACACTCCTTGCATACAAAAGGCTGCTTGCCAGAATGTGCAAGCTGGTGTTTCACAAGGTTTGACTTCCAGATAAATCCTTGCCCACATTCACTACAGATGAAAGGCTTCTCCCCCGAGTGTGTCTTCTGGTGGAAGAGGAGAGTTGACTTTAGGATGAAGCCTCGCCCACAATCCTAGCAATTAAATGGCCTTTCCCCTGAGTGTGTCCACTGATGTCTAAGATTTGCCTTCAAACTAAAACTTTTCTCACACTGCTTGCACATGAAGGGTTTCTCTCCTGAGTGTGTCCTCTGATGTATGGTGAGATTTGGCTTCAAGGTAAAGCCTCGCCCACAATCCCTGCAGAAAAAACATTTCTCTCCCAAGTGTGCCCTCAGGTGCTTGTTACACGAGGACTTATCCCGAAACCTTCGCCCACACTCCCGACATCCATAAGGTTTCTCCTCTGAGTGTGTCCTCTGGTGTAATGTGAAGGTTGACTTTTGGATATGTGGGGAAAAGGAAGAGAGATCAGCCTGTTACTGTGTCTATATAGAAAGAAGTAGACATAAGAGACTCCATTTTGTTCTGTATTTGTGATGCTGTTAATCTGTGACCCAACCCCCAACCTTGTCCTTTGCAAGAGACATGTGTTGCGGTGACTCAAGGTTTAATGGATTTTGGGCTGTGCAGGATGTGTCTTTGTTAAACAAATGCCTGAAGGTAGCTTGCTGGTTAAAAGTTATCACCATTCTCTTAATTTCAACTACCCAGAGACACGTACACGGCCAAAGGTCGCAGGGACCTCTGCCTAGGAAAGCTAGGTATTGTCTAATGTTTCTCCCCATGTGATAGACTGAAACTATGCTGCCAAAAGGTTTATGGAGATGTTTACATATGCATCTCAAGGCACAGCATTGTCCTTTGAACTTATTCATGTCACAGAGGTTTTTGTTCATATGTCTTACTGCCGATTTCCTCTTTTTTCTTTGATCCTATTGTCCTGCCACTCCTCTGTCTTTAAGATGGTAAAGATAATTATCAATAAATACTAAGGGAACTCAGAGACTGGGGCCGGCGTGGGTCCTCTGTAAGCTGAGCGCCGGTCCCCTGGGCCCCCGCTTTTCTTTCTCTATACTTTGTCTCTGTGTCTTATTTCTTTTCTCAAGTCTCTCGTTCCATCTTACGAGAGACACCCACAGGTGTGGAGGGGCAGGCCACCCCTTCAGGATAAAGCCTCGTCCACAGTCCTTGCACACAAAAGGCTTCTCCTCTGAGTGTGTGATCTGATGTTTCACGAGGGTTGACTTCTGAATAAACCCTTGCCCACATTCTCTACAAACGAAAGGTTTCTCCCCTGAGTGTGTTCTCTGGTGGTAGATGAGAGTTGACTTTTGGCTAAAGCTTCGCTCACAATCCTTGCACACAAAAGGCTTCTCCCCTGAGTGTGTTCTCTGGTGTCTGAGGAGACTTCCTTTCACGCTAAAACTTTGCTCACACTGCCTGCACGCGAAGGGCTTCTCCCCTGAGTGTGTCCTCTGGTGTGTGATGAGGTGTGACTTATTGCTAAAGCCTCGGCCACACTCCTGGCATCTGTAAGGCTTCTCTCCTGAGTGTATTCTCTTGTGCACAACGAAGTATGACTTATTAGTATAGCCTCGCCCACACTCCTAGCACACAAAAGTCTTCTCCCCTGAATGTGCCTTCAAGTGCTTGTTGTATGAGGACTTATCATTAAACCTTCGCCCACACTCCTGGCATTCATAAGGCTTCTCTCCTGTGTGTGTTCTCTCATGCACAGTGAGGTATGACTTACTGGTGTAGCCTCGTCCACACACCTTGCACAGAAAAGGCTTCTCTCCTGAGTGTGTCCTCTGGTGTCTGAGATTTGCTTTGAGGCTGAAGCCTCGCCCACACTCACTGCATACATAGGACTTCTCTCCTGTGTGTGTCTTCTGGTGCAAGAGCAATGCTGACTCATTTCTAAAGCCCTGGTGACACTCCCTGCATGTAAAAAGTTTCTGCCTGGAATGTGCTTTTTTGTGTATGATTACTATCGTCTTCTGGCTGAAGTCTTGCCCACGCTCTGCACACCTGAATGCTCCCCATCTTGAATTTTCTATTCCTTTCAATACTTTGTCTATTTCTGTAGGATTTTCCCTCTGGCCTTGACTAGACTCTATTTCCACTACACTGTTCCTCCTCCTTGAGCTTACTGCATGTCTTAGGGGTGGGCTGGAAAATGCCATGGGCTTAGAGCTTTTTTCTTTCTCTTGACCTTCAGCTGTGTCACTCTGGAAGCTTTGATCAGAAAATTGTAGTTGCTGTTGCCTCTGATGTGCAAGTCCAAGATTCTTGGGCCGCAGGACATGTTCTGCATATATTCCTGGAGAACAGACCAACAATGAGACTGAATCAGTAATGAAAAGTCTTCTATCAAAGAAAAACCTAGGACCCAATTGCTTTACTGCTTAATTCTAGTAAACTCATAGAGAACAACAAATATCAATTCTTCTCAAACTATTCCAAAAACCTGAAGCGGGGCGGGGAGGAATTCTTCCTAACTCATTCTACAAGACCAGCATTATCCTGATACCAAAAACAGACAAGAACACAACAAAAACAGAGAACTACAGGCCAATATCCCTGATGACGCTAAATGGAAAAATCCTCAACAAAATACTAGCAAACCCAATCCAGTAACACAGAAAAGATAATACACCATGACCAAATGAGATTTATCCCAGGTATGCAATCATGATTCAACATACACAAATCAATACTTGTGATACATCACATCAACAGAGTGAAGGACCAAAAGACATATGATCATCTCAACAGATACAGAAAAGGATTTGATATAATTCAAAATCCCATTATGATAAAAACTTTTGTTTTTTTGAGACAGGGTCTCACTCTGTTGCCCAGGCTGGAGTGCAGTGGCATGATCATGGTTCACTGCAGCCTCGACCTCCCAGGCTTACACGATCCTCTCAACTTAACTTCCCGAATAGCTGAACTCCAGGTGCCTGCCTATAGTCAAGCCACAGGTGCCACTGCCTGGCTAATTTTTGTATTTTTTGTAGAGATGGGATTTCGCCATGTTGTCCAGGAAAAGTACTCCAAAACTTGTCGGATATATGATTATATGAGCTTTCCTACATCATCTGTATAATTTCTAATTTTTCTGATCACTCAGATAATGAGAGTTAAGTTTGCTGATTCTGTAAAGTTACAGGGTAACTTACAATGGTGTTATTTTGGCACTACCCACATACACCCCATCTTCTCATACCTGCACTGAACCAGCTTTGTCATTCTGCCAGTAACCTCACTTATGAGTTAAATAAAATCCTAACATGTACTCCCATTACATTAAACATTCACACTTTCAGAAGTCAGTGGTAGACAAGAAGCCTTTTATTTTAATTAACTGACGGACAAATCAGCAAGCAATTAATATGGGGGCGAGAGAAGGGAGTTGATAATGGACTGAACGTTAGCACCCCCCCCAAACTCATATGTTGATGCCTTAACCTCCAATGTGATGGTATTTGGAGGTGGAGTTGTTGGGAGATAAACAGGTTTAGTTGAGATCATGGGGTGACCATGAGAGGATACAGCAAGAAGGTCGCAGCCTGCGAGCCAGGATGGGGACCCTCACAATGAAGCAAAGGTGCCAGCACCTTCATCTTGGAATTCCCAGATTCTAGAACTGTAAGAAATAAATGTCTGTTGTTTAAGCCTCCCAGTCTATGATATTTTGTCATTTCTATGATATTTGAGATGACTAAGAAAGGAGTCTGTTCCCACCTATGCAAACTGAGGGAGTGGCACCGATCATAAATCCAAAAGCAGAGACTTCATACCCATGAAAACACACACCGGCTCCAAATTTCTCAGTGGATGCCCCCACATTTTTTATGGGGTGGTGGGAAGCAAGGAATGAGAAAGAACTCCACAGTCTGTATGAACCTGCTTTTTTGGGAAACAACAGGACAAAGTCAACAACAATAACCATAAAAAAAAAATCAACCTGCTAATTTTCTGACAGAGAGTATACTGTGTAATTCCACTTACAACAAGTTCTAAGATAGGTGAAATTAAGGCATATTGAACAAAATCCAAATAGTGATTTTCTTTGGTGGATGTGGGGGCAGGAAATGACTGGAAAAAGGCATAAGAGTACTTCTGGGGTGAAAGTAATTGTTATGTGTTGTCATAGGGGTCCAGATTACATAAAGATATGCATATGTCAAAGCTCACTGAATGTTACACTTAAGATTTATGCATCTTACATAAGTCCTAAGAAGAACCACAAAGAAACATTATAATATTACTTATTGATATGCATGCTGAAGTGTTTATCAGTAAAGGATAATGATGTCTCCAATATTAAAGAGCATCAAAAGGAAGATGGACTTATGGAGAGAGCAATGTACAGCTAGATAAGTAAGTGATAAAGAATATGGAGCACAGAGCTAAATGCTGACTGTAGGTGGTAGACTGACAGGTGTTCATTCTATAAGCCTTTCAACTTTTTAGTATCCACCAAAATATAATTGTTTAACATTTGCTTCACAAAAAAATGCTGGAAGAAAGAAAGTATTATAGGATGTAAACTCAAAATATACATGCCATGAAATAAGGAAAGTTAAATGAGCATTACAGTCACCAAAAATATCTTAAGAACTAATATTAATATTAAATGAAATAGATAATAATATAGTAACTATTATTATGTTTTACAAATGAAATATGATGACCAGGATTTGCTTCAAAATAATCCAGGAATGGGAGATGAGGGTGAAAGTACAGAGGACACAAGATTCCCTGTAAGCCAATAAAATTATAATAATTCTAACCTTGCATGTATTTAATAGTAGGCTAAAATATATAAAGTAGGTCCTACAAAACTTAGTAGATATAGAACAATCCACTATGAATATAGAAGATGTAAAAACCATCTTTTCAAGTATTGGATAGTTCAAACTGCCCTCCCTAAAAAAAATCTGTAAAGACACAGAAGAGTTAAGCAACAACAACAAAAATTTTTATATATAATTGGCCAAGCATGGTGGCTCATGTCTGTAATCCCAGCACTTTGGGAGGCCGAGGCGGGTGGATCACCTGAGGTCAGGAGTTCAAAACCACCCTGGCCAACATGATGAAACCCATCTCAAGTAAAAATACAAAAAAAAATTAACCAGGGGTGGTGGTGAGCACATGTAATCCCAGCTACTCAGAAAGCTAAGACAGGAGAATTGCTTGAACCTGGGAGGCGGAGGTTCCAGGGAGCCAAGATCGTGTCACTGCACTCCCGTCTGGGTTACAAGAGTGAAACTCCGTCTCAAAACAAAACAAAACAAAACTTTATATCTTTAAATCTTTGTATCTTTATAAACTTGATCTACGAAGGGTTTCTTAAACAAGACATAAAGACACTTCTAAGTACTCGAGGAGAACTGCAGCTAAGTAAGACTAAATCTGTCCACACATTCACTAAATAGGATATAAAGGTCAATAGAAACAGATGACCCTGAAACTGACACGAAACAAGACAGAGAAAACTAAATTTATCATTGTCATAAGCAGAAAACTTAACATCACTTTTTAGCAGTCTCCTGTGGTCTCACTGTGAGGAGTGAGGGAAGCCAGTAAACTAGAATGAAAAGAGAAGAGAGGAAAACAGGGCCTAACTGTGAATTAAAACTGCTCCAAGAGAGAACAAGTCCACCCTAGAGGCAAGAATCATCATCATCATCGTCGTCGAGGCAAGAATCATCATCATCATCATCATCGAGTCCTGATGATCATCATTATCATGATCATCATGAGTCCTGATCATCATCATCATCATCATGAGTCCGGATCATCATCATCATCATGAGTCCTGATCATCATCATCATCATGAGTCCTGATCATCATCATCATCATCATCATGAGTCCTGATTATCATGATCATCATGAGTCCTGATCATCATCATCATCATCATGAGTCCTGATCACCATCATCATCATCATGAGTCCTGATCATCATCATCATCATCATCATGAGTCCTCATCATCATCATCATCATCATGAGTCCTGATCATCATAATCACCGAGTCCTGATCATCATCATCATCATAAGTCCTGATCATCATCATCATGAGTCCTGATCATCATCATCAAGTCCTGATCATCATCATCATGAGTGCTGATCATCATCATCATCATCATGAGTCCTGATCATCATCATCATCATGAGTCCTGATCATCATCATCATCATGAGTCCTGATCATCATCATCATGAGTCCTGATCATCATCATCATCATGAGTCCTGAGCATCATCATCATCGAGTCCTGATCGTCATCATCATCATGAGTCCTGATCATCATCAACATGAGTCCTGATCATCATCATCATCATGAGTCCTGATCATCATCATCATCACGAGTCCTGATCATCATCATCACGAGTCCTGATCATCATCATCATCATCATGAGTCCTGATCATCATCATCATCAGTCCTGATCATCATCACCATCATCATGAGTCCTGATCATCATCATCATCATCATTATCATGAGTCCTGATCATCATCATCCTCCTCCTCATGATCAGGACTCATGGGTCCTGATCATCATCATCATCATTATGAGTCCTGATCATCATCATCATCAGTCCTGATGATCATCATCATCATGAGTCCTGATCATCATCGAGTCTTCATCATCATCATCATCATGAGTCCTGATCATCATCATTATCATGAGTCCTGATCATCATCATCATCATGAGTCCTGATCATCATCAACATCATGAGTCCTGATCATCATCATCATCGAGTCCAGATCATCATCATCATCAAGAGTCCTGATCATCATCATCATCATGAGTCCTGATCATCATCATCATCATCATCATGAGTACTGATAATCATCATCATCATCATGAGTCCTCCTCCTCCTCCTCATCATCATCATCATCATGGGTCCTGATCATCATCATGAGTCCTGATCATCATCATCATCATGAGTCCTGATCATCATCATCATCATCAGTCCTGATCATCATCATCATCATCATGAGTCCTGAGCATCATCATCATCATGAGTCCTGATCATCATCATCATCATCATGAGTCCTGATCATCATCATCATCATCATGAGTCCTGATCATCATCGAGTCGTGATCATCATCATCATGAGTCCTGATCATCATCATCATCATCACCATGAGGCTTGATCATCATCATGAGTCCTGATCATCATCATCGAGTCCTGATCATCATCATCATGAGTCCTGATCATCATCATCATCATCATGCGTGTTGATCATCATCATCATCATGAGTCCTGATCATCATCATTGAGTCCTGATCATCATCATCATCATCATCATGAGTCCTGATCATCATCATCATCATCAAGAGTCCTGAGCATCATCATCACCATGAGTCCTGATCATCATCATCATGAGTCCTGAGCATCATCATCATCATGAGTCCTGATCATCATCATCATCGAGTCCTGATCATCATCATCATCATCATGAGTCATGATCATCATCATCATCATCATGAGTCCTGATCATCATCATCAAGTCCTGATCATCATCATCTTGAGTCCTGATCATCATCATCATCATCATGAGTCATGATCATCATCATCATCATCATGAGTCCTGATCATCATCATCAAGTCCTGATCATCATCATCTTGAGTCCTGATCATCATCATCATCGAGTGTTGATCTTCATCATCATGAGTCCTGATCATCACCATCATCATCGAGTCCTCATCATCATCATCATCATCATGAGTCCTGGTCATCATCATCATCGAGTCCTGATCATCATCATCATCGAGTCCTGATCATCATCAACATCATCATGAGTCCTGATCATCATCATCATGAGTCCTGATCATCATCATCATCATCATCATGAGTCCTGATCATCATCATCATCATCATGAGTCCTGATCATCATCATCATGAGTCCTGATCATCATCATCATTATGAGTCCTCATCATCATCATTGAGTCCTGATCATCATCATCATCGAGTCCTGATCATCATCATCATAATCATCATGAGTCCTGATCATCATCATCATCATCATGAGTCCTGATCATCATCATCGAGTCCTGATCATCATCATCATCATGAGTCCTGATCATCATCATCATCATCATCATGAGTCCTGATCATCATCATCATCATCATGAGTCCTCCTCCTCCTCATCATCATCATCATGGGTCAGGCCTGATCATCATCATGAGTCCTGATCTTCATCATCATCATGAGTCCTGATCATCATCATCATCATCATGAGTCCTGATCATCATCATCATCAAGAGTCCTGAGCATCATCATCATCTTCAGTCCTGATCATCATCATCATCATGAGTCCTGAGCATCATCATCATCATGAGTCCTGATTATCATCATCATCATCATGAGTCCTGATCATCATCGAGTCATGATCATCATCATCATGAGTCCTGATCATCACTGAGTCGTGATCATCATCATCATGAGTCCTGATCATCATCATCATCATCACCATGAGGCTTGATCATCATCATCATCATCATGAGTGTTGATCATCATCATCATCGAGTCCTGATCATCATCATCGAGTCTTGATCATCATCATCAGTCCTGATCATCATCATCATCATCATGAGTGTTGATCATCATCATCATGAGTCCTGATCATCATCATCATCGAGTCCTGATCATCATCATCATCATCATGAGTCCTGATCATCATCATCAAGAGTCCTGAGCATCATCATCATCATGAGTCCTGATCATCATCATCATCATGAGTCCTGAGCGTCATCATCATCATCATGAGTCCTGATCATCATCATCATCATCATGAGTCCTGATCATCATCATCATCAAGAGTTCTGAGCATCATCATCATCATCAGTCCTGATCATCATCATCATCATCATGAGTCCTGAGCATCATCATCATCATGAGTCCTGATCATCATCATCATCATGAGTCCTGATCATCATCATCATCATCATCATGAGTCCTGATCATCATCATCATCGTGTCCTGATCTTCATCATCATCATCATGAGTCCTGATCATCATCATCATCATGAGTCCTCATCATCATCATCATCATGAGTCCTCATCATCATCATGAGTCCTCATCGTCTTCATCATCATCATGAGTCCTGATGATCATCACCATCATCATCATGAGTCCTGATCATCATCATCATCATGAGTACTGATCATCATCATCATCATGAGTCCTGATCATCATCATCATCATCATGCGTCCTGATCATCATCAACATCGAGTCCTGCTTATCATCATCATGAGTCCTGATCATCATCATCGAGTCCTCATCATCATCATCATGAGTCCTGATCATCATCATCATCATCATGAGTCCTGATCATCATCATCATCAGTCCTGATCATCATCATGAGTCCTGATCATCACCATCATCATCGAGTGCTGATCATCATCATCATCATGAGTACTGATCATCATCATCATCGAGTCCTGATCATCATCATCATCATGAGTCCTGATCATCATCATCATGAGTTCTCCTCATCATCATCATCATCATGAGTCCTGATCATCATCATCATCATGAGTCCTGATCATCATCATTATGAGTCCTGATCATCATCATCATCATGAGTCCTGATCATCATCATGAGTCCTGATCATCATCATCATCATGAGTCCTGATCATCATCATCATCATCATGAGTCCTGATCATCATCATCATCATCATGAGTCCTGAGCATCATCATCATGAGTCCTGATAATCATCATCATCATGAGTCCTCCTCCTCCTCAACATCATCATCATCATCATGGGTCCTGATCATCATCATGAGTCCTGATCATCATCATCATGAGTCCTGATCATCATCATCGTCATCATGAGTCCTGATCATCATCATCATCATCAAGAGTCCTGAGCATCGTCATCATCATCAGTCCTGATCATCATCATCATCATGAGTCGTGATCATCAACATCATCTTCATGAGTCCTCATCATCATCATCATCATGAGTCCTGATCATCATCATCGAGTCGTGATCATCATCATCATGAGTCCTGATCATCATCATCATGAGTGTTGATCATCATCATCATCAGGAGTCCTGATCATCATCATCATCGAGTCCTGATCATCATCATCATCATCAAGAGTCCTGAGCATCATCATCGAGTCCTGAGCATCATCATCATCATCAAGAGTCCTGAGCATCATCATCATCATGAGTCCTGATCATCATCAATGAGTGGTGATCATCAGCATCATCATGAGTCCTGATCATCATCATCATCATGAGTGTTGATCATCATCATCATCATGAGTCCTGATCATCATCAAGTCCTGATCATCATCATCATGAGTCATGATCACCATCATCATCGAGTGCTGATCATCATCATCATGAGTACTGATCATCATCATCGAGTCCTGATCATCATCATCGAGTCCTGATCATCATCATCATGAGTTCTCCTCATCATCATCATCATGAGTCCTGATCATCATCATCATCATGAGTCCTGGTCATCATCATCATTATGAGTCCTGATCATCATCATCATCATGAGTCCTGATCATCATCATCATCATCAAGTCCTGATCATCATCATCATGAGTCCTGATCATCATCATCATCATGAGTCCTGATTATCATCATCATCAGTCCTGATCATCATCATCATCATGAGTCCTGATCATCATCATCATCATGAGTCCTGATCATGATCATCATCATCATGAGTCCTCATCATCATCATCATCATCATGAGTCCTGATCATCATCATCATCATGAGTCCTGATCATCATCATCATAATCATGAGTCCTGTTCATCATCATCATGAGTCCTGATCATCACCATCATCATGAGTCCTGAACATCATCATCATCATGAGTCCTGAACATCATCATCATCATGAGTCCTGATCATCATCATGAGTCCTGATCATCATCATCATCATCATGAGTCCTGATCATCATCATCATGAGTCCTGATCATCATCATCATCATCATGATTCCTGATCATCATCATCATCATCATGAGTCCTGATCATCATCATCATCATGATTCCTGATCATCATCTTCATCATCATGAGTCCTGATCATCATCATCATCATGATTCCTGATCATCATCTTCATGGGTCCTGATCATCATCATCATCATCTTGAGTCCTCATCATCATCATCATGAGTCCTGATCATCATCGAGTCCTGATCATCATCATCATCATCGAGTCCTGATCATCATCATCATCATGAGTCCTCATCATCATCGAGTCCTGATCATCATCATCATGAGTCCTGATCGTCATCATCATCATGGGTCCTGATCATCATCATCATCATCATGAGTCCTGATCATCATCATCATCATTCTTGATCATCATCACCATCATCATTAGTCCTGATCATCATCATCGAGTCCTGATCATCATCATCATCATCATGAGTCCTGATCATCATCATCATGATTCCTGATCATCATCATCATGTGTCCTGATCATCATCATCTTGAGTCCTCCTCATCATCATCATGAGTCCTGATAATCATCATCATGAGTTCTGATCATCATCATCGAGTCCTGATCATCATCATGAGTCCTCATCATCATCATTGAGTCCTGATCATCATCATCATGAGTCCTGATCATATCATCATCATCATCATCATGAGTCCTGATCATCATCATCATCATCATGGGTCCTGATCATCATCATCATCATCATCATGAGTCCTGATCATCATCAGCCCTGATCATCACCATGATCATTAGTCCTGATCATCATCATCCAGTCCTGATCATCATCATCATCATGAGTCCTGATCATCATCATCATCATCATCATGAGTCCTGATCATCATCATCATCATGATTCCTGATCATCATCATCATGTGTCCTGATCATCATCCTCATCTTGAGTCCTCATCATCATCATAAGTCCTGATCATCATCATCATCATCATTAGTCCTGATTATCATCATCATCATCATGAGTCCTGATCATCATCATCATGATTCCTGATCATCATCATCATGTGTCCTGATCATCATCATCTTGAGTCCTCCTCATCATCATCATGAGTCCTGATAATCATCATCATGAGTTCTGATCATCATCATCGAGTCCTGATCATCATCATGAGTCCTCATCATCATCATTGAGTCCTGATCATCATCATCATGAGTCCTGATCATATCATCATCATCATCATCATGAGTCCTGATCATCATCATCATCATCATGGGTCCTGATCATCATCATCATCATCATCATGAGTCCTGATCATCATCAGTCCTGATCATCACCATCATCATTAGTCCTGATCATCATCATCCAGTCCTGATCATCATCATCATCATGAGTCCTGATCATCATCATCATCATCATCATGAGTCCTGATCATCATCATCATCATCATCATGATTCCTGATCATCATCATCATGTGTCCTGATCATCATCCTCATCATCTTGAGTCCTCATCATCATCATAAGTCCTGATCATCATCATCATCATCATTAGTCCTGATTATCATCATCATCATCATGAGTCCTGATCATCATCATCATCATGAGTCCTGATCATCATCAACATCATGAGTCCTGATCATCATCATCATCATCATGAGTCCTGGGCATCATCATCATCATCGAGTCCTGACCATCATCATCATCATCGAATCCTGATCATCATCATCATCATCATGAGTCCTGATCATCATCATCATGAGTCCTGATCATCATCGAGTCCTGATCATCATCATCATGAGTCCTGATCATCATCATCATGAATCCTGATCATCATCATCGAGTCCTGATCATCATCATCATCAGTCCTGATCATCATCATCCTCATCATCATGGGTCCTGATCATCATCGAGTCCTGATCATCATCATCATGAGTCCTGATCATCATCATCATCATCATGAGTCCTGATCATCATCATCATCATGAGTCCTAATCATCATCATCATCATGAGTCCTGATCATCATCATCATGAGTCCTGATCATCATCATCATCATCATGAGTCCTGATCATCATCTTCATAATCATCATGAGTCCTGATCATCATCTGCATCATCATCATGAGTCCTGATGATCATCATCATCATGAGTCCTGATCATCATCATTGAGTCGTGATCATCATCATTATCATGAGTCCTGATCATCATCATCATCATGAATCCTGATGATCATCATCATCATCATCATGAGTCTTAATCATCATCATCATCATCATGAGTCCTGATCATCATCGAGTCCTGATCATCATCATCATGAGTCCTCATCATCATCATCATGAGTCCTGATCATTATCATCATCATCATCATCATGAGTCCTGATCATCATGGAGTACTGGTCATCATCATCATCATTATCATGAGTCCTGATCATCATCTTCGAGTCCTGATCATCATCATCATCATGAGTCCTGATCATCATCATCATGAGTCCTGATCATCATCATCATCATGAGTCCTCATCATCATCAGTCCTGATCATCATCATCATTATGAGTCCTGATCATCATCATAGAGTGCTGATCATCATCATCATCATGAGTCCTGATCATCATCAACATCATGAGTCCTGATCATCATCATCGAGTCCTCCTCATCATCATCATCATGAGTCATGATCATCATCATCATCGAGTCCTGCTTATCATCATCATCATGAGTCCTGATCATCATCATCGAGTCCTGATCATCATCTTCATCATCATGAGTCCTGATCATCATCATCATCATGAGTCCTGATCATCATCATCATCATCATCATCAGTACTGATAATCATCATCATCCTCATAAGGACTCATGAGTCCTGATAATCATCATCATCATCATGAGTCCTGATCATCATCATCATCATCATGAGTCCTGATCATCATCATCATGAGTCCTGATCATCATCATCATCATGAGTCCTGATCATCATCATCATCATCGAGTCCTGATCATCATCATCATGAGTCCTGATAATCATCATCATCATGAGTCCTCTTCCTCCTCCTCCTCATCATCATCATCGTGGGTCCTGATCATCATCATGAGTCCTGATCATCATGAGTCCTGATCATCATCATCATCATAAGTCCTGATCATCATCATCATCATCAAGAGTCCTGAGCATCATCATCATCAGTCCTGATCATCATCATCATCGAGTCCTGAGCATCATCATCTTCATGAGTCCTGATCATCATCATCATCATCATGAGTCCTGATCATCATCATCATCATCATGAGTCCTGATCATCATCATCATCATCATGATTCCTGATCATCATCATCATGTGTCCTGATCATCATCCTCATCATTTTGAGTCCTCATCATCATCATAAGTCCTGATCATCATCATCATCATTAGTCCTGATTATCATCATCATCATGAGTCCTGATCATCATCATCATCGAGTCCTGATCATCATCATCATCATGATTCCTGATCATCATCATCATGTGTCCTGATCATCATCCTCATCATCTTGAGTCCTCATCATCATCATGAGTCCTGATCATCATCATCATGAGTCCTGATCATCATCATCATCATGAGTCCTGATCACCATCATCATCATCATGAGTCCTGAGCATCATCATCATCATGGAGTCCTGACCATCATCACCATCATCGAGTCCTGATCATCATCATCATGAGTCCTGATCATCATCATCATCATCATCATGAGTCCTGATCATCATCATCATGAGTTCTGATCATCATTGAGTCCTGATCATCATCATCATCAGTCCTGATCATCATCATCATGAGTCCTGATCATCATCATCGAGTCCTGATCATCATCATCAGTCCTGATCATCATCATCCTCATCATCATGAGTCCTGATCATCATCATCGAGTCCTGATCATCATCATCATGAGTCCTGATCATCATCATCATCATGAGTCCTGATCATCATCATCATGAGTCCTAATCATCATCATCATCATGAGTCCTGATCATCATCATCATCATCATGAGTCCTGATCATCATCTGCATCATCATCATGAGTCCTGATAATCATCATCATCATGAGTCCTGATCATCATCATCGAGTGCTGATCATCATCATCATCATGAGTCCTGATCATCATCATCATCGAGTCCTCATCATCATCATCGAGTCATGATCATCATCATCATCGAGTCCTGCTTATCATCATCATCATGAGTCCTGATCATCATCATCATTGAGTCCTGATCATCATCCTCATCATCATGAGTCCTGATCATCATCATCATCATCATCATGAGTCCTGATCATCATCAACATCATCATCATCATCAGTACTGATAATCATCATCCTCATGATCAGGACTCATGAGTCCTGATCATCATCATCATCATCATGAGTCCTAATCATCATCATCATCATGAGACCTGATCATCATCATCATCAGTCCTGATCATCATTATCAACATCATGAGTCCTGATCATCATCATCATCATCATGAGTCCTGATCATCCTCATCATCATGAGTCCTGATCATCATCATCATCATCATCGAGTCCTGATCATCATCATCCTCATGAGTCCTGATAATCATCATCATGAGTCCTCCTCCTCCTCCTCCTCATCATCATCGTGGGTCCTGATCATCATCATGAGTCCTGATCATCATCATCATCGAGTCCTGATCATCACCATCATCATCATGAGTCCTGATCATCATCATCATCATCATGAGTCCTGATCATCATCATCATCATAAGTCCTGATCATCATCATCATCATGAGTCCTGATCATCATCATCATCGAGTCCTCATCATCATCATCATCATGAGTCCTGATCATCATCATGAGTCCTGATCATCAACATTATCATGAGTCCTGATCATCATAATCATCATCATGAGTCCTGATCATCCTCATCATCATCATGAGTCCTGATCAAAATCATCATCGAGTCCTGCTTATCATCATCATCATGAGTCCTGATCATCATCATCATCATCATGTGTTGATCATCATCATCATGAGTCCTGATCATCATCATCATCGAGTCCTCATCATCATCATCATGAGTCATGATCATCATCATCATCGAGTCCTGATCATATCATCATCATCATCATCATGAGTCCTGATCATCGAGTCCTGATCATCATCATCATCATCATGAGTCCTGATCATCATCATCATCATCATCATGAGTCCTGATCATCATCATCATCATCATCATGAGTCCTGATCATCATCATCATCATCATCATGAGTCCTGATCATCATCATCATCATCAGTACTGATAATCATCATCATCCTCATGATCAGGACTCATGAGTCCTGATAATCATCATCATCATGAGTCCTGATCATCATCAACATCATGAGTCCTGATCATCATCATCATGAGTCCTGATCATCATCATCATCATCATGAGTCCTGATCATCATCATCATGAGTCCTGATCATCATCATCATCAGTGTTAATCATCATCATCATGAGTCCTGATCATCATCATCAAGTCCTGATCATCATCATCATCGAGTCCTGATCATCATCATCATCATCATGAGTCCTGATCATCATCATCATGATTCCTGATCATCATCATCATGTGTCCTGATCATCATCATCATCATCTTGAGTCCTCATCATCATGAGTCCTGATCATCATCATGAGTTCTGATCATCATCATCATGATGAGTCCTGATCATCATCATCATCATCATGAGTCCTCATCATCATCATTGAGTCCTGATCATCATCATCATGAGTCCTGATCATATCATCATCATCATCATCATGAGTCCTGATCATCATCATCATCATCATGAGTCCTGATCATCATCATCATCATCAGTCCTGATCATCATCACCATCATTAGTCCTGATCATCATCGAGTCCTGATCATCATCATCGTGAGTCCTGATCATCATCATCATCATCATCATCGAGTCCTGATCATCATCATGAGTCCTGATCATCATCATCATCATGATTCCTGATCATCATCATCATGTGTCCTGATCATCATCCTCATCATGAGTCCTCATCATCATCAAGTCCTGATCATCATCATCATCATCATGAGTCCTGATCAACATCATCATCATCATGAGTCCTGATCATCATCATCATCATCATGATTCCTGATCATCATCCTCATCATCTTGAGTCCTCCTCATCATCATCATCATGAGTCCTGATCATCATTATGAGTCCTGATCATCATCATCATCATCATGAGTCCTGATCATCATAATCATCATGAGTCCTGATCATCACCATCATCATGAGTCCTCATCATCATCATCGAGTCCTGATCATCCTCATCATCGAGTCCTGATCATCATCATCGTAATCATCATGAGTCCTGATCATCATCATCATCATCATCATGAGTCCTGATCATCATCATCATGAGTCCTGATCATCATCATCATCATCATGAGTCCTGATCATCATCATCATCATGAGTCCTGAGCATCATCATCATCATCATGAGTCTGATCATCATCATCATCATCATCATCATGAGTCCTGATCATCATCATCATCGAGTCCTGATCATCATCATCATCATGAGTCCTGATCATCATCATCATCATCATGAGTCCTGATGAACCACTGCAGTGACTAAGGGGACTTAAGAGGGTGCACAATTCTAGACCACAGCCCCACTCAGGCAGTACTTCTGGGGGAAATGGGGGAAGGAGGAAGGTGAAGTGACCTCTGGCAACAGTAGTACTGCTTAAAACATTAAAAGACAAGGAAAAAAGCTATGGGAATTGAAGAAGAATAATGGACAGAGGTTTTAAGAAGCTAAAATAGAACTTAAACAAGTTTACAAAAAAAAAAAAAAACCCCATCAAAAAATGGGCAATGGATATGAACAGACACTTCTCAAAAGAAGACATTTATGCAGCCAACAAACTTAGAAAATATGCTCATCATCACTGGTCATTAGAGAAATGCAAATCAAAACCATAATGAGATACCATCTCATGCCAGTTAGAATGGCAATCATTAAAAAGTCAGGAAACAACAGGTGATGGAGAGGATGTGGAGAAATAGGAACGCTTTTACACTGTCAGCGGGAGTGTAAATTAGTTCAACCATTGTGGAAGACAGTGTGGCGATTCCTCAAGGATCTAGAACTAGAAATATCATTTGACCCAGCAATCCCATTACTGGGTGTATACCCAAAGGATTATAAATCATTCTAGTATAAAGACACAGGCACATGTATGTTTATTGCAGCACTGTTCACAATAGCAAAGTCTTGGAACTAACCCAAATGCCTATCAATGATAGACCAGATAAAGAAAATGTGGCACATCTATACCATGGAATACTATGTGGCTATAAAAAAGGATGAGTTCATGTCCTTTGCAGGAACATGGATGAAACTGGAAACCATCTTTCTCAGCAGAGTCACATAAGAAGTGAAAAATCAAACACTGTATGTTCCCACTCATAAGTAGGAGTTGGAGAACACATGGACACAGGGATGGGAACATTATACACTGGGGAATGTTGGGGGTTGGGGGGCAGGGGGAGGGATAGCATTAGGAGAAATACCTAATGTAAATGATGAGTTGATGGGTGTAGCAAACCAATATGGCACATGTATACCTATGTAAGAAACCTGCATGTTGTGCACATGTACCCCAGAACTTAAATTTAAAAAAAAAAGAAAATCAGTATATAGAAGAATGAGATCCAAATTATGTCAAAAAATTTATATTTACTTATACGGAAAAATAAATAAAAAACAAAACAAAACAAAAAGAAGCTAACATAGGAATACCCTGACAGTATCAGGAAGGGGCGACAGACTTAGGCTTGCAGTCGGGCAGTCACGAGGAAAGTCACAAATGAGGAGACTGAGTGGGAGAAAGAAGCCTAGCAAGTAGGGGGAAAGGAGGCTTCCTGGGAGAAGGAGTCCAGGGGCCCCAAGAGAACCCCTCACTCAGCAAGGACTGAAAGGCAGGCAGGGCCAGGTGGTCTGAAGAGCAGCCAAGGAGGCCAGAACAGCTTCCAGGTCCCCTGGCCTCAGAGAAGCCTCCTCCCTCCTGAAAGGCTGAGTGCCTTGTGCTCTGTCTGCCCTGTCTATCCCCTCACCTGCACGGGGGCCTGGCCGGCATCTTCTCTCTTCTCCCCAGGGCGCTTCCCCTTGCCCTAGCCACCTGATGAGTTCTGGTTTAGGATGGAGAATTCCTGCTCACAGGGAAAAAAACCATAAGGTGACTCCTGGTTGTAGGCTCCAGGGGCCATTTGCTGGAGCCACCCAGGGCAGGAAGGGAGGGAGACTCAGAGGGGGAAGGCTCAGGAGGACCCTGTCTACCATGCTCAGAGTACAAACCCCCAGGGGGAGCCGCAGGGTGGGGAAAGAGGCCTGCAGGTGCCCAGTGGCAGTCAGTATGAAACTTTACCAAAGGTAGACCTTCCTCAGGGGAATAGAGAAAACAACATTCTTGTCTCTGAACCTAACCCTATGGCAACATCAGAGGCGCCACAGGTCAAATGTTAGGCTCGAGGGAAGCCACGCTTACCTAGTGAGACCAGGTGGCTGTAGTTCTCCAGTGTCAACTCCCTGTACAGGGCTCTCTGAGCAGGATTCAGCAGCCTCCAATCCTTTTGGGTGAAATCCACAGTGACATCCCCAAATGCCAAGAAAGCCTGTAACACAAAACCCAGGCATGCTCACCAGGGACAGTGTTGCACTCAGGCAGTTGGAGGATTCCAGGTTCTGCCACCTGTGCCTGGAGTTCCAAGACCTCCGTCTCTGCCTGGCCCCAGTATTTATGGTGCTAGGTAGTCTTAATGGGGCTTCCTAGAAGCACAGAGAGTTTCAACTGCGTGGAGCTTTAAACCTAGGCAGGGAGAAGAGGGAAACTCAAAAAATTAAGTAACAGTGTTTCCTACAAACATATGAACAGTAAATAACACATTACTAAAGTTTTACGGTACCCTGAGCCATGTTCTGAGTTAGATACTCCATGAATTTCTAAATGAGCAAGACACAGCTCTCATGGATCTTCTGATAAAATGACAACTGATCATTTGGGACCTGCGCTGGAAAATGTAAATCTCCACTGCAGGATCCCAGAATTCAGATCCAGGTTAGATCTGATTTCTACCAAAAATCCAGTGCTGTATAGGGCAGTCTGAGCACATCTGAATTAGTGGATGGAGCACTTTTGAAAGAGCCCTTCTCACAGTACATCTGTTCTGCAACTACGCACGTGACCAGTTTGGCATCTCTGTAGGTGCCTGATGAATTTAAATTCCATTTGTGGCCAGGCACGGTGGCTTGTGCCTGTAATCCCAGCACTCTGAGAGGCTGAGGCGGGCGGATGACTTGAGGCCAGGAGTTTGAGACCAGCCTGGCCAACACGCTGAAACCCTGTCTCTACTAAAAATATAAAAATTAGCCAGGTGTGGTGGTGCATGGCTGTAATCTCAGGTGCTTGGGAGGCTGAGGCAGGAGAATCACTTGAACCTGGGAGGAGGTTACAGTGAGCTGAGATTGTGCCACAGCACTCCAGCCTAGGCGACAGAGCAAGACTCTGTCTCATAAATAAATAATCAATTCGTGAAGCTCATCAGACTACTAGACTCATGAGTCAGAAAGCCTCTCCTTTGACCCTTAACTGTCAATCCCTATTTCCCCCAGCACTGATCTATCATGTCACACCTACTGTAAAGATCCTCAAAATCCAGGCAGGCTGGGCATGCTGGCTCATGCCTATAATCCTAGCACTTTGGGAGGCTGATGCAGGATTGCTTGCATCCAGGAGTTTGAGACCAACCTGGGCAAAATAGCGAGACCCCAACTCCACATACACAAAAATAAAAAATTAGTTGAGCATGGTGGCAAGTGCCTGTAGTCCCAGCTAGTTGGGAGGCTGAGGTGTGAGCACTGTTTGAGCCTGGGAGGTCAAGGCTGCAGTGAGCTATTATTGTGCCACTGCACTTAGCCTGGGCAACAGTGAGACCCTGACCACCATCCCCCCAAAAAACCCAAAAGAAAAACCAAGAAAACCCCAGACAGCTTAAAGACCAAGTTGGGCTCCTCAGGCTGGCATCCAGGCCTCTGTCCTCAGGAGGGTCAGAGGTAGCCAGCAGTCTTTAGGAATAATCAGATGACAGGGGCCAATGAGGGAGGTAGGTGGGAGCTATCTCAGCAGTTTAGGCCACGCTGTGAGGAGTCTGCAGGAAGTGACAGAGCTATGGGAGGTGGCAATCCTACACTGTCAAACCGTGAGGACCCTGGTGAGCTTGGGCATCTGTGGCCAACTGACAATGCAGGCTCGGCACAGGGCAGTGACTGCTCCTCAGAGACGTGGCCGATCCAGGGCTGTAGGTGCAATCTCCCAGTTTGGTAATGCTGAAAGCCCATCTAACCATCCAACATGCTGTCTGCCAAACCAGAGATATTCAGGTGCCCTGTGTGACTCTGCACCTCCACTAGAACACACAGAAAATCAGCTGTGGCCACCCCAAGCCAGCACCTGGCAGACTTCTGAGTTGGGAGCCTAAAGGACCACAGTCCACTCCTGCACCCACATCTAGGCCATGCTTCTCGCAGCTGTTCCAGGCAGTGGCCATGCATTTTAAGGACATCAAAGCAAGCCCCTTCCGATCCAGGCGCTCCTCTGATGGCCCACTATGGCTTGAAGACCTGCTGGCCTGGCTGAGCCTCCTAAGGCTGTACTTGGTCTCCGATACTTCCACGCAATTTTATCCCCCTCTCCTCACTGGAGTCTGATGAGGCTCCAGTCATCCCCTTTTCTCTCTTGCAGGCCTTTCCTCTAACATGAGCCCAGCCCATCTCATTGCATCTTGGGATCTGCTTCTCCTAGGACCTGGATTCATCCACCAGCCGTCTGTGAGAACGTTGACTGCTAAAACCCTTCGTCCCTGCAGTTGAGCAGTCTGCCCAGTGGCGGCCTGAGATTGAGCACACTTCTGCCTCTTCCCCATCTCCTGTACTTGCCACATCTCTCGCAACTGCCCAGGGAACCCCTCCCACTGGAGGCCTTTGTGACCTCCCTCTCTGCCCTACCCTTCATTGACACCAACCCAACATCATCACTGGACACCTGAGTGTGGAGATTCCTGTCTTTAGCTGTAAATGCTCCCTGGGTGTTGTACACAGATCACTACTTGATAAGTGACACCCACAGGCCAGTCACTTGCTGGAGGACGCCAGGAAAGACAGATCACTCCCCAGGAGCGGTGCTGGCCTTGGTCCTGTGCTAACAATGTGACTGCTAGGGCCAGTGAAGGAAACGAGCCTATCCTGTGACAGCAAGAAGGACAGTTCTGGGAAGTCTCACCTGTCTCCTGGCTCCCTGGGGTCCCATGACTGTCTTCCTGCTCTCCATGGAGAAGGGAAGCTTGCAGATGGCTGATCTGTGGGAGGAGAGAAGTCAAAGGGTGGCTGGGTGCAGCTGCCCTCCCCACATGTGACACAGGCCTGATTCCAATACCAACTGGGGATCTGGGGAGAGCACATCTGCACAATCCCCCTGTGGGGGTCTGGCCAAAAGGTCTAGGGAGCCAGGCTCCCTGCAAATCCAGGACAAGCTCATCTGGGAGTGAAGACCCTGTGTCCCAGGAGCTGGGTGAGGTTTGTTGCTTACATCACTGAGGGGCTAAAAGGATGTGCAACACCTGCAGATGAGGTCTTGAGTTTAAGGTTAGGGCTCAGAGTTGCAGGTGTTCTTTGCATTGGACAGAACACACAAAAGCTGTCTGCCTCTTCTAGCCTCCGTCTACCTGGGTTTAAAGTCAGGATAATCACAGGGGCAGACAAACTTAAGAAGGCCACAGGCAGATGGCATTGGCAGTTATTAAGTACTGTACAACACCAAAGCCTGTAACAAATTAATAGCATGGGGAGTGTGAGCCTTCAAGAATAAAAGTCCTCAGACATGTGGTCAATCTAAGGCAGTGAGTGATCCAATGCAATTTGGATCCTGATTGCAACAAAGAATACGTGAGGAGTTTTAGCAGCCAGTGAAATCTGAACACTAATTGGATATTAGATTATCAAACATTGATTTTGTTGTTATAGAAATATTTTGGGTTTTAAAAGCATGAGCCCTTCCTTGTATACAAACTTTCAGAACATTCATGAGTGAAAATGATGTCTGGATGTGCTTAAACACCCCTTCTCACCCTCAAAAGTCAATTGAGCATTATTGGCCACACTTGATAATTTTTAGAACTGAATAATGTGTACTGGGTTCATTGTACTATTTTCTCTGAATTTTTGGAAAATAATTCCAGTAGAAATACAGGAAAAGAATTAATTGTAAATTAAAGTGGTGGGTACAATGATTTCATTAGAGTACTCACTATACTTTTAAGTGAATGTTTTGATAAAAAAAAAATTCAAAGTAAAAACAGACATACAAGGGTGAAAAGAAGGAAATGTGAAGGAACAAAGATGCTATCGTGGTGATTATGATGAACACAGCATACATCCACTGGCCAGCAACTTTGAGACAGAAGAAGTGAACAAATACTACGGTGTTATGAAAGGAAAATAAAACTAGGGACCCCAGTCCACTATGCCAAAAGGAAAGCATGTAAGAAGCTGCCTTTTCTTTTGTTCCAAAGGAGATAGCTACAGATAAAAGGTTAAGTATCTCCATAGTAGCTGCTCTATGCACACCTTATCTTACATAAAGTGCTGATTTACTGAGTGTGAGATGAATACATAACTGATTATTCTCCTACCTGCTCCTTTTCTCTTGCCACAGGTGGATTACCATACCCTCCCTCTTTCCCCTCCAGCCTACTTTTCCCTTTTAAACAATGAAGCTCTCAAACTCATCTTTGGGGAAAGCCACTGACCTCTCTCTGGGGCATGTGCTCAACCTTGGCAAAATAAACATCTATTAGCACATCAAAAAGCTTATCCACCATAATCAAGTGGGCTTCATCCCTAAGATGCAAGGCTGGTTCAACATATGCAAATCAATACATGTAATCCAACATATAAACAGAACCAAAGAAAAAAACCACATGATTATCTCAATAGATGTAGAAAAGGCCTTTGACAAAATTCAACATCCCCTCATGCTAAAAACTCTCAATAAATTCGGTATTGATGGAATGTATCTCAAAATAATAAGAGCTATTTATGACAAACCCACAGCCAATATCATACTGAATGGGCAAAAACTGGAAGCATTCCCTTTGAAAACTGGCACAAGACAGGGATGCCCTCTCTCACCACTCCTATTCAACATAGTGTTGGAAGTTCTGGCTAGAGCAATCAGGCAAGAGAAAGAAATCAAGGGTATTCAGTTAGGAAAAGAAGAAGTCAAATTATCCCTGTTTGCAGATGACATGATTGTATATTTAGAAAACCCCATCGTCTCAGCCCAAAATCTCCTTAAGTTGATAAGCAACTTCAGCAAAGTCTCAGGATACAAAATCAATGTGCAAAAATCACAAGCATTCTTATATACCAGTAACAGACAAACAGAGAGTCAAATCATGAATGAACTTCCATTCACAATTGCTTCGAAGAGAATAAAATACCTAGGAATCCAACTTAAAAGGGATGTAAAGGACCTCTTCAAGGAGAACTACAAACCACTGCTCAGTGAAATAAAAGAGGACACAAACAAATGGAAGAACATACCATGCTCATGGATAGGAAGAATCAATATCGTGAAAATGGCCATACTGCCCAAGGTAATTTATAGATTCAATGCCATCCCCATTAAGCTACCAATGACTTTCTTCACAGAATTGGAAAAAACTGCTTTAAAGTTCATATGGAACCAAAAAAGAGCCCACATTGCCAAGACAATCCTAAGTCAAAAGAACAAAGCTGGAGGCATCACGCTACCTGACTTCAAACTATACTACAAGTCTACAGTAACCAAAACAGCGTGGTACTGGTACCAAAACAGAGATATAGACCAATTGAACACAACAGAGTCCTCAGAAATAATACCACACATCTACAGCCATCTGATCTTTGACAAACCCGAGAAAAACAAGAAATGGGGAAAGGATTCCCTATTTAATAAACAGTGCTGGGAAAATTGGCTAGCCATAAGTAGAAAGCTGAAACTGGATCCTTTCCTTACTCCTTATACGAAATTAATTCAAAATGGATTAGAGACTTAAATGTTAGACCTAATACCATAAAAACCCTAGAAGAAAACCTACGTAGTACCATTCAGGACATAGGCATGGGCAAGGACTTCATGTCTAAAACACCAAAAGCAACGGCAACAAAAGCCAAAATTGACAAATGGGATCTATATTAAACTAAAGAGCTTCTGCACAGCAAAATAAGCTACCATCAGAGTGAACAGGCAACCTACAGAATGGGAGAAAATTTTTGTAATCTACTCATCTGTCAAAGGGCTAATATCCAGAACCTACAAAGAACTCAAACAAATTTACAAGAAAAAACCAAACAACCCCATCAAAAAGTGGGCAAGGGATATGAACAGACATTTCTCAAAAGAAGACATTCATACAGCCAACAGACACATGAAAAAATGCTCATCATCACTGGTCATCAGAGAAATGCAAATCAAAACCACAATGAGATACCATCTCACACCAGTTAGAATGGCAATCATTAAAAAGTCAGGAAACAACAGGTGCTGGAGAGGATGTGGAGAAATAGGAACACTTTTACACTGTTGGTGGGATTGTAAACTAGTTCAACCATTATGGAAAACAGTATGGTGATTCCTCAAGGTTCTAGAACTAGAAGTACCATATGACCCAGCCATCTCATTACTGGGTATATACCCAAAGGATTATAAATCATGCTGCTATAAAGACACATGCACACGTATGTTCATTGTGGCACTATTCACAATAGCAAAGACTTGGAATCAACCCAAATGTCCATCAGTGACAGACTGGATGAAGAAAATGTGGCACATATACACCATGGAATACTATGCAGCCATAAAAAAGGATGAGTTCATGTCCTTTGTAGGGACATGGATGCAGCTGGAAACCATCATTCTCAGCAAACTATTGCAAGAACAGAAAAGCAAACACTGCATGTTCTCACTCATAGGTGGGAACTGAACAATGAGATCACTTGGACTCGGGAAGGGGAACATCACACACAGGGGCCTATTATGGGGAGGGGGGAGGGATTGCATTGGGAGTTATACCTGATGTAAATGACGAGTTGATGGGTACAGCACACCAACATGGCACAAGTATACATATGTAACAAAACTGCACATTATGCACATGTACACTCGAACTTAAAATATAATAATAATAATAATAAAAACATCTAAATTGGTACTTGATTCTGATACTTTTTGGTTTACACGCAGTTAGAGAAGAAAAGCAGTGAAATTTCTTCTTCTGATGGCAGTTGAAAGGCGATTTATAACATTTATTTTTGTTGTTTCTGTACACTTAAATAGTTTACATCCTTGCATGTCTCATCTGTGCTATCTTTACCTATTCCAAAGTCACAAAGATATTCTCCTACATTCAGTCTTAGAAGTTTAAACATTTTGTTTTTGGTGGTAGTATAAATATGTATTTCATTTTTTAACTGTTTGCTGCTAGGTTACAGAAATACAAGTGCTCTTTAAAAATACTGACCTTATTTTCTCAAGTTCCTAAACTGTGTGTTACTAGTATCTAGTTGTTTAACTACAGATTCTTCCATGTACACACTCACATCTGTGAATAAAAAGTTTTTCTTGTTCTATTTCAACGTTTATGCCTTTTATTCCTTTTTAATACCTTAACAAATTACCTTGATATTCTAAGATAATGCTAAAGAGTGATGAGAATCAACATTAATGCTTGTTCCTGATCTTAGTGTGAACACACTTCACCATTAAATATGATGATTGCAGCCAGGCTGTCACACATAACCTTTGTTTTATTAAGGGAAATTCTTTCTATTCCTCATCTGCTGAGAATTTTTACCCTGAATAGGTGTGAAATGTTATCAAATATTTTTCTGCATTAAGATACTCGTGTAGGTTTTTCTCTTTTGCTCCCTGAAAGCAGTGAAAGGAATATAAAAACGTGGGAACTCAAACCACTCTGCCAAAAGAAAAATATTAAGCTGAAAGCTGATTCATGCAAGAAGCTGCCTTTCCTTTCCTTCCTGAGCTGAGAACCACAGATAAAAGGTAAAATATCTCCGCCGGGCTCAGTGCGGTCGGTGGCTCATGCCTATAATCCTAGAACTTTGGGAGGCGGAGGCGGGTGGATCACGAGGTCACCATCCTGACCATCCTGGCTAACACGGTGAAACCCCCTCTCTACTAAAAATACAAAAAAATTAGCTGGGCGTGGTGGCAGGCACCTGTAGTCCCAGCTTCTAGGGAGGCTGAGGCAGGAGAACGGCGTGAACCCAGGAGCAGGCGGAGCTTGCAGTGAGCGGAGATCGCGCCACTGCACTCCAGCCTGGGTGACAGAGCGAGACTCTGTCTCAAAAAAAAAAAAAAAAAAAAATAGCCGGGAGTGGTGGAGGGCGCCTGTAGTCCCAGCTACTCAGGAGGCTAAGGCAGGAGAATGGTGTGAACCTGGGAGGCGGAGCTTGCAGTCAACAGAGATTGTGCCACTGCACTCCAGCCTGGGCGACAGAGACTCAGTCTCAAAGAAAAAAAAAAAAAATTAGCAGGGCATGGTGGCAGGTGCCTGTAGACCCAGCTACTCGGGAGTCTGGGGCAGGAGAATGGTGTGAACCCACGAGGCGGAGCTTGCAGTGAGCGGAGATCACGCCACCGCACTCCAGCCTGGGGACAGAGCAAGACTCCGTCTCAAAAAAAAAAAAAAAAAAAAAAAAGTTAAATATCTCCACAGGTAGCTTACTCTATGTTCACCCTATCGTTGGTTTTTTAGGCACAAACTCCATTTGGCTAGAATATATCATCCTTTTCATGCATTGCTGGATGCTACTTGTCCATATTTTGGTGAGAATTCTTGACTATTTTCCTCTAGAGTGATTACATATAAGGGCACGTGAGAACTCTGTTGAAATGTTCTGTATCTTGATTGAGGTGATAAGTGACCTGTGTCAAAACTCATTAAAGTATACAGTTAAAAGCAGTGCTTCTTATGGTACCCAAGTTACACCTCAACATTGATTAAAAATCCTCTCAGAGACCAAATATATATGGGTAAAATAACAAGACATCTGGATTTGTTTAAAATACTTTGGCACATAAACAGGGGGAAGGGATAACTCTAACAAAACTATCTATGGTTTTAAAATTTATCGAATCTGGATGAAGGCAACATGGGGATTCATATTACCATTCTCCCAATTTTGCTACCCATTTGAGATTTTTCATAATACTAGTTTACAGAAAAAGCATTAATCATATTGCTAATTCTATGCTTACCAAAAAATTGCCTAAAATAATCTTATAGGAACAAACTTCATTTGAAAATACTCAAAAGTCCCCAGTATTCAAGAAACTGCCCAATCAAGAAAAAGCCACATTAGAAACAGGAGGCAGTTGGCTGGGCACAGTGGCTTTCCTGTAATCCCAGCACTTTGGGAGGCTGATGCATGTGGATCGCTTGATCCCAGGAGTTCAAGACCAGCCTGGGCAACATGGCAAAGGCTTGTCTCTACAAAAAATATAAATATTAGCCATGTGTGGTGGCACGTGCCTGTAGTCCTAGCTACTCCTGGCTTGAGCCCAAGAGGTTGAGGCTGCAATGAGCTTTGTCACTCCAGCCTGGGCAACAGAGCAAGACACAGCCTCAGGAAAACAACAACAACAACAACAACAAAAACAAAACAGGAGACAGTCATATTTGCATCCCAATACTCCTTATTCCCAGTGTTCTATCCTGTCCAAGTGCTGCCTAACGGAAAAATCTCATGGTGAACTTGCCTATAGATCCCTGGGGCAAAAAATTACAGGTGCAGAATACAACAGAGCTTCTAAAGCAGCATCCCAGTTTCCACTTCCTTCCCTCAAATCTGAGAAAGCAGAGTAGACCTTTCTTACAAGGTTCTAAGCTGTTGGAGGCTGCCTGAGGGACTGCTCTCTCTGTTTTGAGGATCTCACACCTTAGGGAGGAAAAGCACTGGATCATGCTTGGCAAAGATGCAGACAGACTGAAAAGCAGATGCCTGGGGCAAGATATTATGGGTAGAGACATGCAACAGACCATCAAGGGCCCAGAGGAGAGACTCTTGGGACAAATAAGTATTTAAAAGCAGTTGCCTATGAGCAAATGGAAAAAGCCACAAGCAAAGGTAAGATCCATGCTCAAAAAAGGCCTGAGAAAATCTTAAACCTTCTCCTCAGACTGATACCAAAGCTTAGAACCAATGCCAAGGTAATAGCAAAAATCCTCCCTGGAAAAGAGTCAGTCTGCAAAAATTGGAAAAGGAGGTTGTTTTTTCCCACAATGCCTAATTTCTAACAACAACAACAACAACAACAACAAAAACTCAGAAAACATGGACCAATAGTGGAAGAAAATAAAGTGATGCAAACCTTCCCTGGAGAAACATAAGCTTCAGGCATACTAGACAGATTTTAGACTGTCTAAAATATTCTCAAAAACTCATGTAAACACATATAGAGAAAAGGAAATCAGGAAAATATATATGAACAAAATAAAAATATCAACAGAGATTACAAAAAGGAAGCAAACGAAAATTCTGGACCTGAAAACATAGTAACTGAAAAATTCAGTAGAGGGGTTTAACAGCAGATGAGCAGGCAAAAAAAAATAATCAGTAAACATACAGGGAAGAAATTACAGAGACAGAGAAGCAGGAAGAGAAAACAATGACATAAAGTAAACAGAGCCAAGAGAGTTATAAGGCACCATTAACTGGACATATATATGGGTGTCTAGGAGAAGATGCTGATAGATTACTGAAGAAATAATGGCCAACACTTCAAAATTTGAAGACAGACATGAATCTACAAGGCCAGCACACTCAACAAACTCCAAGAATAAATTCAAGGAGGTCCCTACCCACACTTCACAACTACGCTTACATGAAACCAGCTTCAGGAACACAGGACTGGCGGGGGGAGAGAAGTTAAGAATAGTGGCATCATGCCTCTCTCAGGGATAAACTGTCACAATAGACTGAGAACTGGAGAGGGACAGGGTTCCATCTTGTCATTTTCACAGCCCATAGTGGAGTTTCTCTCAGAGCGGACCAAAATGGGGGTGGGGAGGGTAGCAGTTTGTGTGTCAAATGTTACAGACTCTCACTGTTCTCAGAAAGGCTCGGTTGATTTTTCTGAATAAATGTTTCTCTAAATTCCTGAGTGGTCTTAAGACAAATTCTGTGTAGTTTAAATGGTTGTTTTTGGTTTTCTAAATTACAAGTTACGGTGTTTTACTGGAGATATAGTCCACATAGCTCCTCACTGCCATTTCAGAATCCACATTTCTGATTATAGTTGGGACCAGAACTAGGGCCAGGCAATTAGGTAAGTGGCTGTGATCATTATTTGTCCTCATGGGCAGAGAGGCAAAAGACAGTGGAGAAGTAGAATTAGGAGATGAGCCTGGCAGGCAGAAGGAGGAAGCGGAGGAAAAAGCCATGACAAGGAAAGCATGAACAAGCCTCAGCACCTAAGCAAGCAGATGGGTAGTTTGCCAAGGTAGGGAAACTTCCTTTACCTAGATCACAAAGAGAGAAGTAAAACAGACAGGGGGCACTACTGAGCTGGTTTCTAGATGTTTCTTCTCTCATGCTTCCCATCTTAATGAACCTGAGTGTGAAATCTGAATTGTGAGGAGAAATTTTTGAGACCTGGACAATTTCCGCATAAACTGGGTAATGGGTGAAATTAATAAATTGCTAATTTTGTTGAGTGTGATTCTGGTACTCTAGTTATGTTAAAAAGCAAAACAATAACAACAAAAATAGTCCTCAGAGAAGCAGCTGCAGTAAATTTACAGATAAAATGGTGTCTTGGATTGGCTTCAAGATGCTCTATCCTGAAAACAGAAAGCGTGGGGTGGGGAGGGGGTTGGATGAAGTAAGAAGAGCAAAGTGTTAAGGTGCAAGTAGGGAACAGAGAGATTTGTTATATATTCTCTCTACTTTAGTTCCTTCTTCAATATTTTTCATTGTAAATTTGAAAAAAAAATTGAATATCCCTTCCAAGATAATTTGGAGAGGAAAAACAGAGGAAACCTTTATTTCCAGGGTGTGAGTGGAGAACACTGCAAACTGTTTGATCTCACTCCTGCCATCTGTTGACATCTGTGGGACTTAATATCCAGTAGGAACAGAAACTGAGAGCCAGAAGAAAGTGGTTTAAATTAGTTACCAATAAATTAGATATGAACATAAGGCAAACTTGAAACATTTAGCTCCTCCACATACATTTCATTAAAATTTTCCTAAGATTAAAAAACAGCTCCTACATTTTCGGGGATGAAAAATGTTCATATGTTGATTTGAAGATCAAGACTTCACTATATACATTTCTTAAAACTCATTAACTAGAACTTAAAATGTGAGAAATTTTGTCTCAATTATACCTCAGTGAAGCTAATTCTTAACAGAAACCCCCAAAATCCCAGCTTGCTCCACAACCCAGTCCACTTGATCCCAGATATGTTACATAAAGTAAAAATTATTATTTTTTGAGACAGAGTCTCAGTGTCCCCCAGGCTGTAGTGCAGTGGCATGTTCTCTGCTCACTGCAACCTCCATCTCCTGGATTCAAGCAATTCTCTTGCTTCAGCCTCCAGAGTAGTTGGGATTACCGGCGTGAGCCACCATGCCTGGCTAATTTCTGTATTTTTAGTAGAGACGAGGTTTCACCATGTTGGCCAGGCAGGTCTCGAACTCCTGAGCTCAGGTGACCTGCCGACCTTAGCCTCCCAAAGTGCTGGGATTACAGGTGTGAGCCACCATGCTCAGTCGTGAAAATTATTTCAACTGATTAACACACTACTTCTTAGGATTCCAATTCTTAACTTCCCCACTGGTTGAAGAGATGAATATGGCAATGACTATAAAGCCCTGTCCCTGGGACAGGACAATGGCTCAGCACATGCTGACAGAATAATTTTTTACAAGACCTGGTCTGCACCATGAATGCAGCAGCCTGAATAAAGCACTGAGAGAAGAAACGTAGGGACAATGATGGAAGTGCCCTGAATGAGGGCATCAGATCTGGGGAACCTTCCCCACGAGGAGAACCAGCTGAGAGGTTCTGAGCCTCAGACGGGACAGTGTAGGGCACAAGATGTCAGACATTAGCAAAGGAAACCCATGATGGTTTAGGGCAGAGAAGGCACTGCAGGAAGGCAATACATAAGAAGTCCCCACCTGGGGTTGGGCTGTCCTCCCTTACCCTGCAGGCAGTCCTCTCATGGGTAACATGGGAGTGGAGGAAGAGGAGCTGGGGACTAAAATAGTTCTAAAATTAGCTCTGTGATCCTCAAAGGTGGCCTTGGAAATCCTCAGTACCAGGGTAGAGCCTCTTCTTGTTAAAAAAAAGGACCCAAAGTCTTCCAGAGAAGAAAACCATTGTAGGCAGGTTCCTGGGAACAGATTCCGAGTGTGGGCATCACAACAGAGCCTGTCCTGAAACGATGCTTACACTAAACACAGCTTATCCTGTCGGTGCTTCCAGAATAAGGAAGTGTTGATATTCATTATAATATTTAACACATTGAGAATTTAATATATGCCAGGGACGGTTCCAGGCATGGCACAAATTTTTCTGCATTCAATCTTCACAAATGTTCTATGAAGTGACTATTACCCACCAATTTCAGATGATGAAACAGGCACAAAACATTTAAATACCTTTCTCAAAGCAACACAGCCAAGAAAGTGATAGAGCCTGGGTTTCAGTTCTCACTGTAAAGGGTTATGTCTTAACCAGTAGGCAGGGCTCTGACATTTCTCAATGAATCTGCACAGGTTAGGAGGGGATCTGGGTCAAGCTAGATTAGCTTGCAAGGTCATGAGGTATATCTTGACTGATGGGTCTCTCTACCATGGGGTTCTGCTTACAATTTTTCCATAATGAAATGATTAAAATCAGTTATTTGGCCAGTCCACAGCCCCAGAGGCATTTAAAAAAACTGCTGGGCCCAATGGTTGCTGTTACTCCCACTCCACTAACCAAGGAAGCCCTACCAACCTGGTGAGGATGAAACTCACCTTTTTTCCCTTGCCCAAATGCGTATATATGGGGCTTGGGGAGTCCTGTCCTAGAAACCATAAAATCTAATCAGATGAGTTTTATTACTCTTATATAATGTGGCTCACTTTCCAACCTGACTCTGGTACAGCATCACATGACAGCAGATGCTGAAGGAATTTATTTTAGCCCAAAATATACTTCTTTGACAAGTTTTGAAGTGGCTGCCACAGGCGCAACATACTGAAATGGATAGCCCCGCAAAGCTGCCTTTAGTGGGAAAATTTGCATCTGTAGCAAATCTCCACTAATGTAGCCAGATCTCCTTCGTTCTAAGCCTTTCCTAGGCTGGAAGAGACAGCCAGTTTGACGCATGGTGGCTCACACCTGCAATCCCAGCACTCTGGGAGGCCGAGGCAGGTGGATCACCTGAGGTCATGAGGTCAAGACCAGCCTGAGCAACATGGTGAAACCCCATCTCTACTAAAAACACAAAAATCAGCCAGGCGTGGTGGTGGGCATCTGTAGTCCCAGCTACTCAGGAGGCTGAGGCAGGAGAACTGCTCAAACCGGGGAGGTGGTAGTGGCAGTGAGCTGAGATCACGCCACTGCACTCTAGCCTGGGCGACAGAGCAAGACTCTCTCTCAAAAAAACAAAAACAAACAAAAAAACAAAAATAACTGAAAACACACATTTACCATCTATTCTGTGTGCTGCCAACTAAGAGGCTTCATCTACATAACAAGAACTTTGATCTATGCAATCCCCTTAACTCTGGCATACTTCTGATTCCAGTCTTTAGGCAACAGCTTAAGTCTCTCAACCAATTGTCCACTAAAGAATACCTAAGTGCCCCCATGAGGTGTAAACCCGTTTGGAGATACTGGATTTTTGGGAGGAACCCATGTGTATCTTTCTCACATTGATTTATGATTTTCTGAGGCAGGATCTCGCTGTGTTGCCCAGGCTGGCATGCAGTGCAGCCAACATAGCTCGTTACAGCCTCCACCTCCCGGACTCAACTGACTGGGCCACCGAAGTAGCTGAGACCATAGGCATGGGACACTACGCTCTGCTAATTTTTTATTTTTCTAATTTCACGTAGAGACAGGGTGTCTCGCTGTGCCGCCCAGGCTGCTCTGGAACTCCTGACCTCCCACAGTGCTCAGGCTGATTTATGATTTTACCTGAAATTCCTGTCTCCCTGGATTGTATAAGATTAACCTGCAAGCCGACCACCTCGGACACTTTCTCAGGACCTCTTGAGACTGAATAACCTGGGCCACAGTCACTCACACTGACTCAGAATAAACCTCTTTAAATATATTTTGCCATCATTAGCAGGGCTCCAGGGAAGAGGCCACCTGGGTCCCCACAGCTACCTCACCTCCCGCGGACGCTGCCCCACGCAGAGCCCCCCACACACGTCTAGAAGTGCCCGTGCCAGGACATCTGGTCCCGGCCTACCCTCCCACCCAAGGAAGATAGTCCCAAGGCGGGCTGCCCCCAACCCAAAGCAGCGACCCTTCCCCAAAACACACGGGCGAAGTCCTCCCCGGTCCGCCTCCCACAACAAAGTCTGGAGCATCAAGAGTCGGAGGGAACCCGAGTCGGACCTAGTCCATCAGTCTCTGGGCTGTAACCCCCACCCAACCGGTGGACTCAGTCTGTGGCCGAGTCCCCCACCACCTCCAGCCAAACGACCCCCGTGGCAGCTACCTAGGCCGCTGGCCCGTCCCCACTCGAGGAGCGGCGACCCTGGCACACGGAGACCTGGGTTGCTCGGCGCCCCTGTGAAATCCTGGCTGCCTAACCGCCACTACACGCAACCGGGGACGGAGACTGAGTAGCGGCCCAGACCCGGGGCGCTCGGCGAGCCGCAGCACCACAGCCCACTCCAAGGCGTGGCCTGGGTCTCCGCCCCTCCCCAGAACATGGAGACGCCGGGCCTGAGGGAGGGCGCGCTACGGCCCCAGCAGCGCCCTGGCGTCCCAGGCCTTCCCGGCCCTTCTTCCTGCGCAGGAAGGGCGGGCTGGAGAGAGGGACCCGCAGGAGCGCGACTCACCAAGGCGGCTGACGGCGAACGGAGGAGGTGAGGTCACCGACGGTGGACTACCCACCTCACAGCTCGGTGACGCCCAGGGATCTGGACCGCTCGGCGCCGCCCGGGCTACGCTACGCAGAAGCCTCTGCGCGGCCGGGATTACGCTACCCAGAATCCTCGGCGCGACCCGTAGCTCTGCGACCCTCCGCTTCGCATCCCCGCAGTGGACTACGCTCCCCAGAGTCCTCGGCGAGTCGTCCAGGTACACGCCCCAGAATGTTGGTCAAAGCCGTCCACAGGGGACTGCGCGACCCGGAATCCTTGAAAGAACTCTCCTGACCGCGACCCTGTGGTCTTTTGGACGCGGAGGGATCCTTTCAGAACCGGCGATTTCTTTTATTTATGTAGCCCTGTACATACAATAAGAATATTTGTCCATTTCTATGATATAGGTAAATAATTTTCCCACGGTCTTTGGATTATTGTTATATCTTTTTTTCTTTTCTTTTTTTTTTTTTTTTTTTTTTTTTTGCTATGTAGTCCTTTTGATCTCTGAGAGATTTTCCTACGGATTTTGTGGTTTTATCATTTGCATTTAGATCTCTCAATGGTTTTTCTCCAGGTATACACTGTGAATATATACTTATTTTTAAAATTTTCCAATATTTTATTTTCCCATTAAATTTATTAAAAATATAGTCTTTTACCACATAATTTAAGGTTTCAGCTACATCACTGAGTATACTCACAATTTACATTTGCATTTCAGTTTCTAATTTCCCCCATATATCTAATTATGCATCAGTGCCACTTCAGGGCAAGACCCTGGCCCTGAAGTGGATTTGAAGGGATCCTGTCCCTGGTTTAATCTTGCTCTGCCTTCGCCCGTCCCTCTCCTGGCCCTACCATGGCCCTGCCCCTTCCCTGGCTCTGCCCTGGTCTTGCGCTTACCCTGAGCGAGAACTTGACCCTGCCCCAGCCTTGTCCCAGACCTGGCCATGGCCCTGCCCCTGCCCTGGGCCGGCGCTGGCACTGGCATGGACCCTGGACCTGGCTCTTGGCTACTTAAGGCCATACCCTGGCCCAGCCCTCCTTCTGACCCTGTCCTGGCCCTAATTTGCCCTGGCCCTATCCTGGCATGCTATTCTGGCCCCACTCCAGACCCTGTCTCTGTCCTGGCTCTAGCTAAGTTGGCTATGGCCGTGTTCCTGACATTGCCCTTTCCCGGTCCTGGCCCTGGCCCTGGCCCTGCCCCGGCCCTGGTCTGAACCCCGGCCCTGCAATGGACCTGCCTTGGCCCTGCCTATACCCTGCCTCTGGCCCTACCTCTGCCCTGGCCATACCCTTGCCCTGGCCTGGACTCTGACCCTGGTCCTTGTCCTGCCCCAGCTGTGGCCCTGGCCCTGCCCTGCCTGTACCCTGTTCTATCCTGGGCTGGCCCTGCCGTTGTCTGGTCTTGCTATTGCCCTGCCCTAGCCTGCCTTGCTTGTGCCCTAGATCTGCCCCGGCCTTTGCTCTTGTCTTGGTTCTAGCACTGAGTCAGCCCTGGACCTTCCCTGACCTTGCCTCAGCCCTGGCACTGCCCTGGCCTTGCCTTGGCATTTGCCCTACTCTCTCTAATGCCTGGCTCTGGTCCTGCCTTGCTCTGCGCTTGTTCTGTCCTGGCACAGCCCTGGCCCTGGCCCTGGTCCTGCCCTTATGCAGGCCTGACCCTGCCACTGCTCTGGCTTTGACCTGGACCGTGGCCATACAGTGACCCTGCCTTGACCCTTTCCTGGCCCTGGCCTGGAACGTGGCCCTGCCAAGGACTCGCCCTGGCTCTGTCATGGCCCTGGCGTTTTCTTGGATTTGGATGTGTCCTGTCCCTTATTTGCCCCAGCCCTTCCCTGGCTCTGCCCTTCCACTTCTCTGGGGTAGGGGGACAGGGTGAGGACCAGGCCAGGGCAGGGTCAGGACCAGGGTAGGGCTTTGGTAAGGCCTGAAGATGGGAAGGGCCAGGGCAGCGGCAGGGCCAGGGAAGGGTGTTAAGTTGAGGCTCTTAATGCTACCACCCCTCGCATCTTTCTCTAGGCTTTTGTGGCTTTGCCCGCCCAGCTGCTCTGTGCCAGGAGGAGGAGGAGACACCTGGAGCCTGAGACACCACGGCTTGCCTCGCTGAGGGTGGGTGGCAGTGACGGAGACTGCAGCGTGCTGGAACGGTAGGAGAGTGACCACGCTAGGAGGTCAGGCGGCTGCAGCCAGGGTTGTGGGTGAGGCTTAGAGCGATGGCCGGGCTGCGGCAGTGGCCAGGTGGTAGAAGCCTTGTAGGGTGGGCTGTTGCATTGGCAATGGGCCTGGCTTTGCCCTGCCACTGCCGTGGACCTGGCCCTGTACTGCCCTGCCTTGCCCTGGCCCTGCCCTACTGTTACCTGGACTGTCTCGGCCCTGCCCTGCTCCGATCCCATCCTGGTTTTGCCTTTGCACTGGCCTTTCCCTGAACCTGTGCTGGCCCGGCCTTGGCTCTGGCCCTGCCTCTTGTCCTGACCCTGGTCCTGTCATGGCACTGGCCCTGCTAGTGGTCATGGTCCTGCTCCTGTTCTGGCCTTGACCTGGCCTTGGACGTGTCCTGGCCCAGATTTGTTCTGGCCCTGCCTTGGCCCATCCCTGCCCTGGCCCCACCGTGGCCCTGCGTGTTGTGCCCTCTCCTGGCACTGACTTTGCCCTGTCATGGCACAGTGGTGCCATTGACCTGCCTTGCACTGCCCTGGTTGTGCCCTGGCCCTGCCTGGCACTGGCCTCTCCCTGGATCTGCTCTGACCCTGCCTTGGCCTTTGCCCTGTCCTCACTATGTCCTGGCCCTGGCCTTGTTCTGGCTTAGCCTGGGCCCTGGCCCTAGCCCTGGTCCTACCGTATCCCTGGCCTTGCCCTTATCCAGACCCTGCCCCTGCCTCTGCCCTGGCCCTGGCCTGGAACCTGGTCCTGTCAAGGACTTGCCCCGACTCTGCCATGGCCCTGGCCCTGCTCTGCCTTGGTCCTGGCCCTGACCCAGACCCTTTCCTGGCTGTGCCCTGGCCATGGACTTTCCTTGGCCCTGAGTTGGCAGTGGTCTGCCCCTGGTCTTGCCACCACCTTACCCTGCCATGCACTGGATGTGTCATCAGCCTGCCCTGGCCCTACCTTGTCCCTCACCCTAGTCTTCGCTAGGCCCTGCTCTGGACCTGGCCCTAGCCCAGACCTGGCCCTGACCCTGGCCCTGGCCTTTGTCCTTCATAGCCCTGGGCCTGAAATGGACTTGGAGGTGTCCTGGCCCTGGAGTGACCTGGCCCTGCCTTGGCCTGTCCTTGCCCTGCCCCTACCATCAGCTTGCCCTGTTCTGCCCTGTCCTAGTACTGACCCGGCTGTGTCATTGCCCTGCCCTACCCTGCCTTGGCTGTGCCCTGGCTCGATTCCGGCCCTGGCCCCGCCCTGTGCATGCCATGACACTACCTCAGCCTTGGCACTAGCCTGGTCCTTTCCTGGCATCAGCCCTGCTCTTTCTATGGACCGCCTTTTGTCGTGTCCTGCGCTGGCCATTCCATGCCCTGCCCTGCCCTGACTCAGCCCTGGCCTTGGCATTGCCCTTGGTCCTGCCATATTTCTTGCCCTGTCCCTATCCTGGCCTTGGCCCTGACCCTTACCTTGCTCTGGCCCTGCCCTTGCCCTTACGCAGCCCCTGGCCCTGTCATGGACCTGCCCTGGACCTGTCCTGGCCCTGGCCCTGCCCTGCTTCAGACCTTGCCCTGGTTCTCCCCTGGCCCTGACCGTGAAATGCCTGGCCCTACCCTGGCCTTGCACTGCCCTGGCCCTTGCCCTGACTCTGGTCCTGTCACTGGAAAAGCCCCAGCCCTGTTGCTCGTCTTCCCATGGCCCAGACCCTGCCTTGGCCCTGCCCTGACACTGTCCTGGACCCCGGCTGTGCCAAGAACCTGCACTGTTGTTGCCCTTGTTTTGCTCCTGTCCCGAACCTGGTCCTGCCCAGGCCATGGCCATGGCCCTGTCCCTGCCCTGGCTGTTCCCTGGCCCTGCTCAGGTCTTGGCACTGTCCCGGCCCTGCCCTGCCTTGGCCCTATGCTTTCCTGGCCCTGCCTTGCCTGCCCTGGTCCTGCCTTGGCCGTACTCTAGCTTTGACCCTGCGCTGGCCCTACCTTGGCCTTCACCCTAGCCATGCCTGGGCACTGTGCTGGACCTGGCCATAGCACAGACCTGGTTGTGGCCCTGGCCCTGCCATGGCCCTGTCCCAGACCCTAGCCCTGCCAGGTACCTGTCCTGGCCCTGCTCTGGGCCTGGCTTTGTCCTTGCTTCTTAGATGACCCTGGCCCTGCCCCTGCCCTTGCCCTGGCACTGGCCTTGGACATGTCCGTGGTCCTAACCCCGGCCCTGCCCTGGAGCTGTCACTGTCTTGGCCCTGCCTTGGCCCTGGCCCTGGCCCTGGCCCTGGCCCTGCCACAGCCATAGACCTGCCCTGGTTGGTCATGCCCTGCCTTTACCCAGTGCTACCCTGGGCCTGCTCCACCCTGCCCTGGCTCTGCCCTGCCTTTGGCCCCGCCCTGACCCCGCCTTGGCCCTCACACTGGCCCTAGTGCAAACCTGGTCCTTGCTCTGGCCTTGGCCCGGCATTGACCACTGCTCCTGACCCTGGTCGTGCCATGGCCCTGGCCCTGCCAATGATCCTGACAGTCCTGGCCCTGGCCCTGTCTTGGCCCTGTCCTGGCCCTGGCCCTGGCCTGACCCTGGCCCTGAAGTGGATTTGAAGGGATCCGGTCCCTGATTTAATCTTGCTCCGCCTTCGCCCATCCCTCTCCTGCCCCTACCATGGCCCTGCCCCTTCCCTGGCTCTGCCCTGGTCTTGTGCTTACCCTGAGCGAAACTTGACCCTGCCCCAGCCTTGTCCCAGACCTGGCCATGGCCCTGCCCCTGCCCTGGGCCGGCGCTGGCACTGGCATGGACCCTGGACCTGGCTCTTGGCTACTTAAGGCCATACCCTGGCCCAGTCCTCCTCCTGACCCTGTCCTGGCCCTAATTTGCCCTGGCCCTATCCTGGCATGCTATTCTGGCCCCACCCCAGACCGTGTCTCTGTCCTGGCTCTAGCTAAGTTGGCTATGGCCGTGTTCCTGACATTGCCCTTTCCTGGTCCTGGCCCTGGCCCTGGCCCTGCCCCGGCCCTGGTCTGAACCCCGGCCCTGCAATGGACCTGCCTTGGCCCTGCCTATACCCTGCCTCTGGCCCTACCTCTGCCCTGGCCATACCGTTGCCCTGGCCTGGACTCTGATCCTGGTCCTTGTCCTGCCCCAGCTGTGGCCCTGGCCCTGCCCTGCCTGTACCCTGTTCTATCCTGGGCTGGCCCTGCCGTTGTCTGGTCTTGCTATTGCCCTGCCCTAGCCTGCCTTGCTTGTGCCCTAGATCTGCCCCGGCCTTTGCTCTTGTCTTGGTTCTAGCACTGAGTCAGCCCTGGACCTTCCCTGACCTTGCCTCAGCCCTGGCACTGTCCTGGCCTTGCCTTGGCATTTGCCCTACTCTCTCTAATGCCTGGCTCTGGTCCTGCCTTGCTCTGCGCTTGTTCTGTCCTGGCACAGCCCTGGCCCTGGCCCTGGTCCTGCCCTTATGCAGGCCTGACCCTGCCACTGCTCTGGCTTTGACCTGGACCGTGGCCATACAGTGACCCTGCCTTGACCCTTTCCTGGCCCTGGCCTGGAACGTGGCCCTGCCAAGGACTCGCCCTGGCTCTGTCATGGCCCTGGCGTTTTCTTGGATTTGGATGTGTCCTGTCCCTTATTTGCCCCAGCCCTTCCCTGACTCTGCCCTTCCACTTCTCTGGGGTAGGGGGACAGGGTGAGGACCAGGCCAGGGCAGGGTCAGGACCAGGGTAGGGCTTTGGTAAGGCCTGAAGATGGGAAGGGCCAGGGCAGCGGCAGGGCCAGGGAAGGGTGTTAAGTTGAGGCTCTTAATGCTACCACCCCTCGCATCTTTCTCTAGGCTTTTGTGGCTTTGCCCGCCCAGCTGCTCTGTGCCAGGAGGAGGAGGAGACACCTGGAGCCTGAGACACCACGGCTTGCCTCGCTGAGGGTGGGTGGCAGTGACGGAGACTGCAGCGTGCTGGAACGGTAGGAGAGTGACCACGCTAGGAGGTCAGGCGGCTGCAGCCAGGGTTGTGGGTGAGGCTTAGAGCGATGGCCGGGCTGCGGCAGTGGCCAGGTGGTAGAAGCCTTGTAGGGTGGGCTGTTGCATTGGCAATGGGCCTGGCTTTGCCCTGCCACTGCCGTGGACCTGGCCCTGTACTGCCCTGCCTTGCCCTGGCCCTGCCCTACTGTTACCTGGACTGTCTCGGCCCTGCCCTGCTCCGACCCCATCCTGGTTTTGCCTTTGCACTGGCCTTTCCCTGAACCTGTGCTGGCCCGGCCTTGGCTCTGGCCCTGCCTCTTGTCCTGACCCTGGTCCTGTCATGGCACTGGCCCTGCTAGTGGTCATGGTCCTGCTCCTGTTCTGGCCTTGACCTGGCCTTGGACGTGTCCTGGCCCAGATTTGTTCTGGCCCTGCCTTGGCCCATCCCTGCCCTGGCCCCACCGTGGCCCTGCGTGTTGTGCCCTCTCCTGGCACTGACTTTGCCCTGTCATGGCACAGTGGTGCCATTGACCTGCCTTGCACTGCCCTGGTTGTGCCCTGGCCCTGCCTGGCACTGGCCTCTCCCTGGATCTGCTCTGACCCTGCCTTGGCCTTTGCCCTGTCCTCACTATGTCCTGGCCCTGGCCTTGTTCTGGCTTAGCCCGGGCCCTGGCCCTAGCCCTGGTCCTACCGTATCCCTGGCCTTGCCCTTATCCAGACCCTGCCCCTGCCTCTGCCCTGGCCCTGGCCTGGAACCTGGTCCTGTCAAGGACTTGCCCCGACTCTGCCATGGCCCTGGCCCTGCTCTGCCTTGGTCCTGGCCCTGACCCAGACCCTTTCCTGGCTGTGCCCTGGCCATGGCCTTTCCTTGGCCCTGAGTTGGCAGTGGTCTGCCCCTGGTCTTGCCACCACCTTACCCTGCCATGCACTGGATGTGTCATCAGCCTGCCCTGGCCCTACCTTGTCCCTCACCCTAGTCTTCGCTAGGCCCTGCTCTGGACCTGGCCCTAGCCCAGACCTGGCCCTGACCCTGGCCCTGGCCTTTGTCCTTCATAGCCCTGGGCCTGAAATGGACTTGGAGGTGTCCTGGCCCTGGAGTGACCTGGCTCTGCCTTGGCCTGTCCTTGCCCTGCCTCTACCATCAGCTTGCCCTGTTCTGCCCTGTCCTAGTACTGACCCGGCTGTGTCATTGCCCTGCCCTACCCTGCCTTGGCTGTGCCCTGGCTCGATTCCGGCCCTGGCCCCGCCCTGTGCATGCCATGACACTACCTCAGCCTTGGCACTAGCCTGGTCCTTTCCTGGCATCAGCCCTGCTCTTTCTATGGACCGCCTTTTGTCGTGTCCTGCGCTGGCCATTCCATGCCCTGCCCTGCCCTGACTCAGCCCTGGCCTTGGCATTGCCCTTGGTCCTGCCATATTTCTTGCCCTGTCCCTATCCTGGCCTTGGCCCTGACCCTTACCTTGCTCTGGCCCTGCCCTTGCCCTTACGCAGCCCCTGGCCCTGTCATGGACCTGCCCTGGACCTGTCCTGGCCCTGGCCCTGCCCTGCTTCAGACCTTGCCCTGGTTCTCCCCTGGCCCTGACCGTGAAATGCCTGGCCCTACCCTGGCCTTGCACTGCCCTGGCCCTTGCCCTGACTCTGGTCCTGTCACTGGAAAAGCCCCAGCCCTGTTGCTCGTCTTCCCATGGCCCAGACCCTGCCTTGGCCCTGCCCTGACACTGTCCTGGACCCCGGCTGTGCCAAGAACCTGCACTGTTGTTGCCCTTGTTTTGCTCCTGTCCCGAACCTGGTCCTGCCCAGGCCATGGCCATGGCCCTGTCCCTGCCCTGGCTGTTCCCTGGCCCTGCTCAGGTCTTGGCACTGTCCCGGCCCTGCCCTGCCTTGGCCCTATGCTTTCCTGGCCCTGCCTTGCCTGCCCTGGTCCTGCCTTGGCCGTACTCTAGCTTTGACCCTGCGCTGGCCCTACCTTGGCCTTCACCCTAGCCATGCCTGGGCACTGTGCTGGACCTGGCCATAGCACAGACCTGGTTGTGGCCCTGGCCCTGCCATGGCCCTGTCCCAGACCCTAGCCCTGCCAGGTACCTGTCCTGGCCCTGCTCTGGGCCTGGCTTTGTCCTTGCTTCTTAGATGACCCTGGCCCTGCCCCTGCCCTTGCCCTGGCACTGGCCTTGGACATGTCCGTGGTCCTAACCCCGGCCCTGCCCTGGAGCTGTCACTGTCTTGGCCCTGCCTTGGCCCTGGCCCTGGCCCTGGCCCTGGCCCTGCCACAGCCATAGACCTGCCCTGGTTGGTCATGCCCTGCCTTTACCCAGTGCTACCCTGGGCCTGCTCCACCCTGCCCTGGCTCTGCCCTGCCTTTGGCCCCGCCCTGACCCCGCCTTGGCCCTCACACTGGCCCTAGTGCAAACCTGGTCCTTGCTCTGGCCTTGGCCCGGCATTGACCACTGCTCCTGACCCTGGTCGTGCCATGGCCCTGGCCCTGCCAATGATCCTGACAGTCCTGGCCCTGGCCCTGTCTTGGCCCTGTCCTGGCCCTGGCCCTGGCCTGACCCTGGCCCTGAAGTGGATTTGAAGGGATCCGGTCCCTGATTTAATCTTGCTCCGCCTTCGCCCATCCCTCTCCTGCCCCTACCATGGCCCTGCCCCTTCCCTGGCTCTGCCCTGGTCTTGTGCTTACCCTGAGCGAAACTTGACCCTGCCCCAGCCTTGTCCCAGACCTGGCCATGGCCCTGCCCCTGCCCTGGGCCGGCGCTGGCACTGGCATGGACCCTGGACCTGGCTCTTGGCTACTTAAGGCCATACCCTGGCCCAGTCCTCCTCCTGACCCTGTCCTGGCCCTAATTTGCCCTGGCCCTATCCTGGCATGCTATTCTGGCCCCACCCCAGACCGTGTCTCTGTCCTGGCTCTAGCTAAGTTGGCTATGGCCGTGTTCCTGACATTGCCCTTTCCTGGTCCTGGCCCTGGCCCTGGCCCTGCCCCGGCCCTGGTCTGAACCCCGGCCCTGCAATGGACCTGCCTTGGCCCTGCCTATACCCTGCCTCTGGCCCTACCTCTGCCCTGGCCATACCGTTGCCCTGGCCTGGACTCTGATCCTGGTCCTTGTCCTGCCCCAGCTGTGGCCCTGGCCCTGCCCTGCCTGTACCCTGTTCTATCCTGGGCTGGCCCTGCCGTTGTCTGGTCTTGCTATTGCCCTGCCCTAGCCTGCCTTGCTTGTGCCCTAGATCTGCCCCGGCCTTTGCTCTTGTCTTGGTTCTAGCACTGAGTCAGCCCTGGACCTTCCCTGACCTTGCCTCAGCCCTGGCACTGTCCTGGCCTTGCCTTGGCATTTGCCCTACTCTCTCTAATGCCTGGCTCTGGTCCTGCCTTGCTCTGCGCTTGTTCTGTCCTGGCACAGCCCTGGCCCTGGCCCTGGTCCTGCCCTTATGCAGGCCTGACCCTGCCACTGCTCTGGCTTTGACCTGGACCGTGGCCATACAGTGACCCTGCCTTGACCCTTTCCTGGCCCTGGCCTGGAACGTGGCCCTGCCAAGGACTCGCCCTGGCTCTGTCATGGCCCTGGCGTTTTCTTGGATTTGGATGTGTCCTGTCCCTTATTTGCCCCAGCCCTTCCCTGACTCTGCCCTTCCACTTCTCTGGGGTAGGGGGACAGGGTGAGGACCAGGCCAGGGCAGGGTCAGGACCAGGGTAGGGCTTTGGTAAGGCCTGAAGATGGGAAGGGCCAGGGCAGCGGCAGGGCCAGGGAAGGGTGTTAAGTTGAGGCTCTTAATGCTACCACCCCTCGCATCTTTCTCTAGGCTTTTGTGGCTTTGCCCGCCCAGCTGCTCTGTGCCAGGAGGAGGAGGAGACACCTGGAGCCTGAGACACCACGGCTTGCCTCGCTGAGGGTGGGTGGCAGTGACGGAGACTGCAGCGTGCTGGAACGGTAGGAGAGTGACCACGCTAGGAGGTCAGGCGGCTGCAGCCAGGGTTGTGGGTGAGGCTTAGAGCGATGGCCGGGCTGCGGCAGTGGCCAGGTGGTAGAAGCCTTGTAGGGTGGGCTGTTGCATTGGCAATGGGCCTGGCTTTGCCCTGCCACTGCCGTGGACCTGGCCCTGTACTGCCCTGCCTTGCCCTGGCCCTGCCCTACTGTTACCTGGACTGTCTCGGCCCTGCCCTGCTCCGACCCCATCCTGGTTTTGCCTTTGCACTGGCCTTTCCCTGAACCTGTGCTGGCCCGGCCTTGGCTCTGGCCCTGCCTCTTGTCCTGACCCTGGTCCTGTCATGGCACTGGCCCTGCTAGTGGTCATGGTCCTGCTCCTGTTCTGGCCTTGACCTGGCCTTGGACGTGTCCTGGCCCAGATTTGTTCTGGCCCTGCCTTGGCCCATCCCTGCCCTGGCCCCACCGTGGCCCTGCGTGTTGTGCCCTCTCCTGGCACTGACTTTGCCCTGTCATGGCACAGTGGTGCCATTGACCTGCCTTGCACTGCCCTGGTTGTGCCCTGGCCCTGCCTGGCACTGGCCTCTCCCTGGATCTGCTCTGACCCTGCCTTGGCCTTTGCCCTGTCCTCACTATGTCCTGGCCCTGGCCTTGTTCTGGCTTAGCCCGGGCCCTGGCCCTAGCCCTGGTCCTACCGTATCCCTGGCCTTGCCCTTATCCAGACCCTGCCCCTGCCTCTGCCCTGGCCCTGGCCTGGAACCTGGTCCTGTCAAGGACTTGCCCCGACTCTGCCATGGCCCTGGCCCTGCTCTGCCTTGGTCCTGGCCCTGACCCAGACCCTTTCCTGGCTGTGCCCTGGCCATGGCCTTTCCTTGGCCCTGAGTTGGCAGTGGTCTGCCCCTGGTCTTGCCACCACCTTACCCTGCCATGCACTGGATGTGTCATCAGCCTGCCCTGGCCCTACCTTGTCCCTCACCCTAGTCTTCGCTAGGCCCTGCTCTGGACCTGGCCCTAGCCCAGACCTGGCCCTGACCCTGGCCCTGGCCTTTGTCCTTCATAGCCCTGGGCCTGAAATGGACTTGGAGGTGTCCTGGCCCTGGAGTGACCTGGCTCTGCCTTGGCCTGTCCTTGCCCTGCCTCTACCATCAGCTTGCCCTGTTCTGCCCTGTCCTAGTACTGACCCGGCTGTGTCATTGCCCTGCCCTACCCTGCCTTGGCTGTGCCCTGGCTCGATTCCGGCCCTGGCCCCGCCCTGTGCATGCCATGACACTACCTCAGCCTTGGCACTAGCCTGGTCCTTTCCTGGCATCAGCCCTGCTCTTTCTATGGACCGCCTTTTGTCGTGTCCTGCGCTGGCCATTCCATGCCCTGCCCTGCCCTGACTCAGCCCTGGCCTTGGCATTGCCCTTGGTCCTGCCATATTTCTTGCCCTGTCCCTATCCTGGCCTTGGCCCTGACCCTTACCTTGCTCTGGCCCTGCCCTTGCCCTTACGCAGCCCCTGGCCCTGTCATGGACCTGCCCTGGACCTGTCCTGGCCCTGGCCCTGCCCTGCTTCAGACCTTGCCCTGGTTCTCCCCTGGCCCTGACCGTGAAATGCCTGGCCCTACCCTGGCCTTGCACTGCCCTGGCCCTTGCCCTGACTCTGGTCCTGTCACTGGAAAAGCCCCAGCCCTGTTGCTCGTCTTCCCATGGCCCAGACCCTGCCTTGGCCCTGCCCTGACACTGTCCTGGACCCCGGCTGTGCCAAGAACCTGCACTGTTGTTGCCCTTGTTTTGCTCCTGTCCCGAACCTGGTCCTGCCCAGGCCATGGCCATGGCCCTGTCCCTGCCCTGGCTGTTCCCTGGCCCTGCTCAGGTCTTGGCACTGTCCCGGCCCTGCCCTGCCTTGGCCCTATGCTTTCCTGGCCCTGCCTTGCCTGCCCTGGTCCTGCCTTGGCCGTACTCTAGCTTTGACCCTGCGCTGGCCCTACCTTGGCCTTCACCCTAGCCATGCCTGGGCACTGTGCTGGACCTGGCCATAGCACAGACCTGGTTGTGGCCCTGGCCCTGCCATGGCCCTGTCCCAGACCCTAGCCCTGCCAGGTACCTGTCCTGGCCCTGCTCTGGGCCTGGCTTTGTCCTTGCTTCTTAGATGACCCTGGCCCTGCCCCTGCCCTTGCCCTGGCACTGGCCTTGGACATGTCCGTGGTCCTAACCCCGGCCCTGCCCTGGAGCTGTCACTGTCTTGGCCCTGCCTTGGCCCTGGCCCTGGCCCTGGCCCTGGCCCTGCCACAGCCATAGACCTGCCCTGGTTGGTCATGCCCTGCCTTTACCCAGTGCTACCCTGGGCCTGCTCCACCCTGCCCTGGCTCTGCCCTGCCTTTGGCCCCGCCCTGACCCCGCCTTGGCCCTCACACTGGCCCTAGTGCAAACCTGGTCCTTGCTCTGGCCTTGGCCCGGCATTGACCACTGCTCCTGACCCTGGTCGTGCCATGGCCCTGGCCCTGCCAATGATCCTGACAGTCCTGGCCCTGGCCCTGTCTTGGCCCTGTCCTGGCCCTGGCCCTGGCCTGACCCTGGCCCTGAAGTGGATTTGAAGGGATCCGGTCCCTGATTTAATCTTGCTCCGCCTTCGCCCATCCCTCTCCTGCCCCTACCATGGCCCTGCCCCTTCCCTGGCTCTGCCCTGGTCTTGTGCTTACCCTGAGCGAAACTTGACCCTGCCCCAGCCTTGTCCCAGACCTGGCCATGGCCCTGCCCCTGCCCTGGGCCGGCGCTGGCACTGGCATGGACCCTGGACCTGGCTCTTGGCTACTTAAGGCCATACCCTGGCCCAGTCCTCCTCCTGACCCTGTCCTGGCCCTAATTTGCCCTGGCCCTATCCTGGCATGCTATTCTGGCCCCACCCCAGACCGTGTCTCTGTCCTGGCTCTAGCTAAGTTGGCTATGGCCGTGTTCCTGACATTGCCCTTTCCTGGTCCTGGCCCTGGCCCTGGCCCTGCCCCGGCCCTGGTCTGAACCCCGGCCCTGCAATGGACCTGCCTTGGCCCTGCCTATACCCTGCCTCTGGCCCTACCTCTGCCCTGGCCATACCGTTGCCCTGGCCTGGACTCTGATCCTGGTCCTTGTCCTGCCCCAGCTGTGGCCCTGGCCCTGCCCTGCCTGTACCCTGTTCTATCCTGGGCTGGCCCTGCCGTTGTCTGGTCTTGCTATTGCCCTGCCCTAGCCTGCCTTGCTTGTGCCCTAGATCTGCCCCGGCCTTTGCTCTTGTCTTGGTTCTAGCACTGAGTCAGCCCTGGACCTTCCCTGACCTTGCCTCAGCCCTGGCACTGTCCTGGCCTTGCCTTGGCATTTGCCCTACTCTCTCTAATGCCTGGCTCTGGTCCTGCCTTGCTCTGCGCTTGTTCTGTCCTGGCACAGCCCTGGCCCTGGCCCTGGTCCTGCCCTTATGCAGGCCTGACCCTGCCACTGCTCTGGCTTTGACCTGGACCGTGGCCATACAGTGACCCTGCCTTGACCCTTTCCTGGCCCTGGCCTGGAACGTGGCCCTGCCAAGGACTCGCCCTGGCTCTGTCATGGCCCTGGCGTTTTCTTGGATTTGGATGTGTCCTGTCCCTTATTTGCCCCAGCCCTTCCCTGACTCTGCCCTTCCACTTCTCTGGGGTAGGGGGACAGGGTGAGGACCAGGCCAGGGCAGGGTCAGGACCAGGGTAGGGCTTTGGTAAGGCCTGAAGATGGGAAGGGCCAGGGCAGCGGCAGGGCCAGGGAAGGGTGTTAAGTTGAGGCTCTTAATGCTACCACCCCTCGCATCTTTCTCTAGGCTTTTGTGGCTTTGCCCGCCCAGCTGCTCTGTGCCAGGAGGAGGAGGAGACACCTGGAGCCTGAGACACCACGGCTTGCCTCGCTGAGGGTGGGTGGCAGTGACGGAGACTGCAGCGTGCTGGAACGGTAGGAGAGTGACCACGCTAGGAGGTCAGGCGGCTGCAGCCAGGGTTGTGGGTGAGGCTTAGAGCGATGGCCGGGCTGCGGCAGTGGCCAGGTGGTAGAAGCCTTGTAGGGTGGGCTGTTGCATTGGCAATGGGCCTGGCTTTGCCCTGCCACTGCCGTGGACCTGGCCCTGTACTGCCCTGCCTTGCCCTGGCCCTGCCCTACTGTTACCTGGACTGTCTCGGCCCTGCCCTGCTCCGATCCCATCCTGGTTTTGCCTTTGCACTGGCCTTTCCCTGAACCTGTGCTGGCCCGGCCTTGGCTCTGGCCCTGCCTCTTGTCCTGACCCTGGTCCTGTCATGGCACTGGCCCTGCTAGTGGTCATGGTCCTGCTCCTGTTCTGGCCTTGACCTGGCCTTGGACGTGTCCTGGCCCAGATTTGTTCTGGCCCTGCCTTGGCCCATCCCTGCCCTGGCCCCACCGTGGCCCTGCGTGTTGTGCCCTCTCCTGGCACTGACTTTGCCCTGTCATGGCACAGTGGTGCCATTGACCTGCCTTGCACTGCCCTGGTTGTGCCCTGGCCCTGCCTGGCACTGGCCTCTCCCTGGATCTGCTCTGACCCTGCCTTGGCCTTTGCCCTGTCCTCACTATGTCCTGGCCCTGGCCTTGTTCTGGCTTAGCCTGGGCCCTGGCCCTAGCCCTGGTCCTACCGTATCCCTGGCCTTGCCCTTATCCAGACCCTGCCCCTGCCTCTGCCCTGGCCCTGGCCTGGAACCTGGTCCTGTCAAGGACTTGCCCCGACTCTGCCATGGCCCTGGCCCTGCTCTGCCTTGGTCCTGGCCCTGACCCAGACCCTTTCCTGGCTGTGCCCTGGCCATGGACTTTCCTTGGCCCTGAGTTGGCAGTGGTCTGCCCCTGGTCTTGCCACCACCTTACCCTGCCATGCACTGGATGTGTCATCAGCCTGCCCTGGCCCTACCTTGTCCCTCACCCTAGTCTTCGCTAGGCCCTGCTCTGGACCTGGCCCTAGCCCAGACCTGGCCCTGACCCTGGCCCTGGCCTTTGTCCTTCATAGCCCTGGGCCTGAAATGGACTTGGAGGTGTCCTGGCCCTGGAGTGACCTGGCCCTGCCTTGGCCTGTCCTTGCCCTGCCCCTACCATCAGCTTGCCCTGTTCTGCCCTGTCCTAGTACTGACCCGGCTGTGTCATTGCCCTGCCCTACCCTGCCTTGGCTGTGCCCTGGCTCGATTCCGGCCCTGGCCCCGCCCTGTGCATGCCATGACACTACCTCAGCCTTGGCACTAGCCTGGTCCTTTCCTGGCATCAGCCCTGCTCTTTCTATGGACCGCCTTTTGTCGTGTCCTGCGCTGGCCATTCCATGCCCTGCCCTGCCCTGACTCAGCCCTGGCCTTGGCATTGCCCTTGGTCCTGCCATATTTCTTGCCCTGTCCCTATCCTGGCCTTGGCCCTGACCCTTACCTTGCTCTGGCCCTGCCCTTGCCCTTACGCAGCCCCTGGCCCTGTCATGGACCTGCCCTGGACCTGTCCTGGCCCTGGCCCTGCCCTGCTTCAGACCTTGCCCTGGTTCTCCCCTGGCCCTGACCGTGAAATGCCTGGCCCTACCCTGGCCTTGCACTGCCCTGGCCCTTGCCCTGACTCTGGTCCTGTCACTGGAAAAGCCCCAGCCCTGTTGCTCGTCTTCCCATGGCCCAGACCCTGCCTTGGCCCTGCCCTGACACTGTCCTGGACCCCGGCTGTGCCAAGAACCTGCACTGTTGTTGCCCTTGTTTTGCTCCTGTCCCGAACCTGGTCCTGCCCAGGCCATGGCCATGGCCCTGTCCCTGCCCTGGCTGTTCCCTGGCCCTGCTCAGGTCTTGGCACTGTCCCGGCCCTGCCCTGCCTTGGCCCTATGCTTTCCTGGCCCTGCCTTGCCTGCCCTGGTCCTGCCTTGGCCGTACTCTAGCTTTGACCCTGCGCTGGCCCTACCTTGGCCTTCACCCTAGCCATGCCTGGGCACTGTGCTGGACCTGGCCATAGCACAGACCTGGTTGTGGCCCTGGCCCTGCCATGGCCCTGTCCCAGACCCTAGCCCTGCCAGGTACCTGTCCTGGCCCTGCTCTGGGCCTGGCTTTGTCCTTGCTTCTTAGATGACCCTGGCCCTGCCCCTGCCCTTGCCCTGGCACTGGCCTTGGACATGTCCGTGGTCCTAACCCCGGCCCTGCCCTGGAGCTGTCACTGTCTTGGCCCTGCCTTGGCCCTGGCCCTGGCCCTGGCCCTGGCCCTGCCACAGCCATAGACCTGCCCTGGTTGGTCATGCCCTGCCTTTACCCAGTGCTACCCTGGGCCTGCTCCACCCTGCCCTGGCTCTGCCCTGCCTTTGGCCCCGCCCTGACCCCGCCTTGGCCCTCACACTGGCCCTAGTGCAAACCTGGTCCTTGCTCTGGCCTTGGCCCGGCATTGACCACTGCTCCTGACCCTGGTCGTGCCATGGCCCTGGCCCTGCCAATGATCCTGACAGTCCTGGCCCTGGCCCTGTCTTGGCCCTGTCCTGGCCCTGGCCCTGGCCTGACCCTGGCCCTGAAGTGGATTTGAAGGGATCCGGTCCCTGATTTAATCTTGCTCCGCCTTCGCCCATCCCTCTCCTGCCCCTACCATGGCCCTGCCCCTTCCCTGGCTCTGCCCTGGTCTTGTGCTTACCCTGAGCGAAACTTGACCCTGCCCCAGCCTTGTCCCAGACCTGGCCATGGCCCTGCCCCTGCCCTGGGCCGGCGCTGGCACTGGCATGGACCCTGGACCTGGCTCTTGGCTACTTAAGGCCATACCCTGGCCCAGTCCTCCTCCTGACCCTGTCCTGGCCCTAATTTGCCCTGGCCCTATCCTGGCATGCTATTCTGGCCCCACCCCAGACCGTGTCTCTGTCCTGGCTCTAGCTAAGTTGGCTATGGCCGTGTTCCTGACATTGCCCTTTCCTGGTCCTGGCCCTGGCCCTGGCCCTGCCCCGGCCCTGGTCTGAACCCCGGCCCTGCAATGGACCTGCCTTGGCCCTGCCTATACCCTGCCTCTGGCCCTACCTCTGCCCTGGCCATACCGTTGCCCTGGCCTGGACTCTGATCCTGGTCCTTGTCCTGCCCCAGCTGTGGCCCTGGCCCTGCCCTGCCTGTACCCTGTTCTATCCTGGGCTGGCCCTGCCGTTGTCTGGTCTTGCTATTGCCCTGCCCTAGCCTGCCTTGCTTGTGCCCTAGATCTGCCCCGGCCTTTGCTCTTGTCTTGGTTCTAGCACTGAGTCAGCCCTGGACCTTCCCTGACCTTGCCTCAGCCCTGGCACTGTCCTGGCCTTGCCTTGGCATTTGCCCTACTCTCTCTAATGCCTGGCTCTGGTCCTGCCTTGCTCTGCGCTTGTTCTGTCCTGGCACAGCCCTGGCCCTGGCCCTGGTCCTGCCCTTATGCAGGCCTGACCCTGCCACTGCTCTGGCTTTGACCTGGACCGTGGCCATACAGTGACCCTGCCTTGACCCTTTCCTGGCCCTGGCCTGGAACGTGGCCCTGCCAAGGACTCGCCCTGGCTCTGTCATGGCCCTGGCGTTTTCTTGGATTTGGATGTGTCCTGTCCCTTATTTGCCCCAGCCCTTCCCTGACTCTGCCCTTCCACTTCTCTGGGGTAGGGGGACAGGGTGAGGACCAGGCCAGGGCAGGGTCAGGACCAGGGTAGGGCTTTGGTAAGGCCTGAAGATGGGAAGGGCCAGGGCAGCGGCAGGGCCAGGGAAGGGTGTTAAGTTGAGGCTCTTAATGCTACCACCCCTCGCATCTTTCTCTAGGCTTTTGTGGCTTTGCCCGCCCAGCTGCTCTGTGCCAGGAGGAGGAGGAGACACCTGGAGCCTGAGACACCACGGCTTGCCTCGCTGAGGGTGGGTGGCAGTGACGGAGACTGCAGCGTGCTGGAACGGTAGGAGAGTGACCACGCTAGGAGGTCAGGCGGCTGCAGCCAGGGTTGTGGGTGAGGCTTAGAGCGATGGCCGGGCTGCGGCAGTGGCCAGGTGGTAGAAGCCTTGTAGGGTGGGCTGTTGCATTGGCAATGGGCCTGGCTTTGCCCTGCCACTGCCGTGGACCTGGCCCTGTACTGCCCTGCCTTGCCCTGGCCCTGCCCTACTGTTACCTGGACTGTCTCGGCCCTGCCCTGCTCCGACCCCATCCTGGTTTTGCCTTTGCACTGGCCTTTCCCTGAACCTGTGCTGGCCCGGCCTTGGCTCTGGCCCTGCCTCTTGTCCTGACCCTGGTCCTGTCATGGCACTGGCCCTGCTAGTGGTCATGGTCCTGCTCCTGTTCTGGCCTTGACCTGGCCTTGGACGTGTCCTGGCCCAGATTTGTTCTGGCCCTGCCTTGGCCCATCCCTGCCCTGGCCCCACCGTGGCCCTGCGTGTTGTGCCCTCTCCTGGCACTGACTTTGCCCTGTCATGGCACAGTGGTGCCATTGACCTGCCTTGCACTGCCCTGGTTGTGCCCTGGCCCTGCCTGGCACTGGCCTCTCCCTGGATCTGCTCTGACCCTGCCTTGGCCTTTGCCCTGTCCTCACTATGTCCTGGCCCTGGCCTTGTTCTGGCTTAGCCCGGGCCCTGGCCCTAGCCCTGGTCCTACCGTATCCCTGGCCTTGCCCTTATCCAGACCCTGCCCCTGCCTCTGCCCTGGCCCTGGCCTGGAACCTGGTCCTGTCAAGGACTTGCCCCGACTCTGCCATGGCCCTGGCCCTGCTCTGCCTTGGTCCTGGCCCTGACCCAGACCCTTTCCTGGCTGTGCCCTGGCCATGGCCTTTCCTTGGCCCTGAGTTGGCAGTGGTCTGCCCCTGGTCTTGCCACCACCTTACCCTGCCATGCACTGGATGTGTCATCAGCCTGCCCTGGCCCTACCTTGTCCCTCACCCTAGTCTTCGCTAGGCCCTGCTCTGGACCTGGCCCTAGCCCAGACCTGGCCCTGACCCTGGCCCTGGCCTTTGTCCTTCATAGCCCTGGGCCTGAAATGGACTTGGAGGTGTCCTGGCCCTGGAGTGACCTGGCCCTGCCTTGGCCTGTCCTTGCCCTGCCCCTACCATCAGCTTGCCCTGTTCTGCCCTGTCCTAGTACTGACCCGGCTGTGTCATTGCCCTGCCCTACCCTGCCTTGGCTGTGCCCTGGCTCGATTCCGGCCCTGGCCCCGCCCTGTGCATGCCATGACACTACCTCAGCCTTGGCACTAGCCTGGTCCTTTCCTGGCATCAGCCCTGCTCTTTCTATGGACCGCCTTTTGTCGTGTCCTGCGCTGGCCATTCCATGCCCTGCCCTGCCCTGACTCAGCCCTGGCCTTGGCATTGCCCTTGGTCCTGCCATATTTCTTGCCCTGTCCCTATCCTGGCCTTGGCCCTGACCCTTACCTTGCTCTGGCCCTGCCCTTGCCCTTACGCAGCCCCTGGCCCTGTCATGGACCTGCCCTGGACCTGTCCTGGCCCTGGCCCTGCCCTGCTTCAGACCTTGCCCTGGTTCTCCCCTGGCCCTGACCGTGAAATGCCTGGCCCTACCCTGGCCTTGCACTGCCCTGGCCCTTGCCCTGACTCTGGTCCTGTCACTGGAAAAGCCCCAGCCCTGTTGCTCGTCTTCCCATGGCCCAGACCCTGCCTTGGCCCTGCCCTGACACTGTCCTGGACCCCGGCTGTGCCAAGAACCTGCACTGTTGTTGCCCTTGTTTTGCTCCTGTCCCGAACCTGGTCCTGCCCAGGCCATGGCCATGGCCCTGTCCCTGCCCTGGCTGTTCCCTGGCCCTGCTCAGGTCTTGGCACTGTCCCGGCCCTGCCCTGCCTTGGCCCTATGCTTTCCTGGCCCTGCCTTGCCTGCCCTGGTCCTGCCTTGGCCGTACTCTAGCTTTGACCCTGCGCTGGCCCTACCTTGGCCTTCACCCTAGCCATGCCTGGGCACTGTGCTGGACCTGGCCATAGCACAGACCTGGTTGTGGCCCTGGCCCTGCCATGGCCCTGTCCCAGACCCTAGCCCTGCCAGGTACCTGTCCTGGCCCTGCTCTGGGCCTGGCTTTGTCCTTGCTTCTTAGATGACCCTGGCCCTGCCCCTGCCCTTGCCCTGGCACTGGCCTTGGACATGTCCGTGGTCCTAACCCCGGCCCTGCCCTGGAGCTGTCACTGTCTTGGCCCTGCCTTGGCCCTGGCCCTGGCCCTGGCCCTGGCCCTGCCACAGCCATAGACCTGCCCTGGTTGGTCATGCCCTGCCTTTACCCAGTGCTACCCTGGGCCTGCTCCACCCTGCCCTGGCTCTGCCCTGCCTTTGGCCCCGCCCTGACCCCGCCTTGGCCCTCACACTGGCCCTAGTGCAAACCTGGTCCTTGCTCTGGCCTTGGCCCGGCATTGACCACTGCTCCTGACCCTGGTCGTGCCATGGCCCTGGCCCTGCCAATGATCCTGACAGTCCTGGCCCTGGCCCTGTCTTGGCCCTGTCCTGGCCCTGGCCCTGGCCTGACCCTGGCCCTGAAGTGGATTTGAAGGGATCCGGTCCCTGATTTAATCTTGCTCCGCCTTCGCCCATCCCTCTCCTGCCCCTACCATGGCCCTGCCCCTTCCCTGGCTCTGCCCTGGTCTTGTGCTTACCCTGAGCGAAACTTGACCCTGCCCCAGCCTTGTCCCAGACCTGGCCATGGCCCTGCCCCTGCCCTGGGCCGGCGCTGGCACTGGCATGGACCCTGGACCTGGCTCTTGGCTACTTAAGGCCATACCCTGGCCCAGTCCTCCTCCTGACCCTGTCCTGGCCCTAATTTGCCCTGGCCCTATCCTGGCATGCTATTCTGGCCCCACCCCAGACCGTGTCTCTGTCCTGGCTCTAGCTAAGTTGGCTATGGCCGTGTTCCTGACATTGCCCTTTCCTGGTCCTGGCCCTGGCCCTGGCCCTGCCCCGGCCCTGGTCTGAACCCCGGCCCTGCAATGGACCTGCCTTGGCCCTGCCTATACCCTGCCTCTGGCCCTACCTCTGCCCTGGCCATACCGTTGCCCTGGCCTGGACTCTGATCCTGGTCCTTGTCCTGCCCCAGCTGTGGCCCTGGCCCGGCCCTGCCTGTACCCTGTTCTATCCTGGGCTGGCCCTGCCGTGGCCTGGTCTTGCTATTGCCCCACCCTAGCCTGCCTTGCTTGTGCCCTAGATCTGCCCTGGCCTTTGCTCTTGTCTTGGCTCTAGCACTGACTCAGCCCTGTCACTGCCCTGGCCTTGCCTTGGCATTTGCCCTACTCTCTCTAATGCCTAGCTCTGGTCCTGCCTTGCTCTGCTCTTTTTCTGTCCTGGCACAGCCCTGGCCCTGGCCCTGCCGTATCCCTGGCCGTGGTCCTGCCCTTGTACAGTCCTGACCCTTCCACTGCCCTGGTTTTGACCTGGACCTTGGCCATACAGTGACCCTGTCTTTACCCTTTCCTGGCCTTGCCAAGGACTCGTCCTGGCTCTCTCCTGGCCCTGGTGTTTTCTTGGATTTGGATGTGTCCTGTCCCTTATTTGCCCCGGCCCTTCTCTGGCTCTGCCCTTCCACTTCTCTAGGGTAGGGACAGGGTCAGGATAAGGCCTGGGCAAGGTCAGGACCAGGGTAGGGCCTTGGTAAGGCCTGAAGATGGGAAGGGCCAGGGCAGCGGCAGGGCCAGGGAAGGGTCAGGGCCAGGGATATGGTGAGACTAGGGGCAGAGCCAGCGCTAGGGCTGTGCCAGGGCAGAGCAGGTGAGATTACATTAAGCTATTATTTACAAATTTTGTTTTATATTTTTAAGGTAACTATGGTATAATAATAATATCTGTATTATGTTGTTTGTAATAGCAGTAGTATTTGTAGTAAATCATTACTAAATTTTAACTTATACTTTTTTTGCTTTCGGTAGTGTTCTATGAGTATAATTTTATAAATACGTATATTTGTGAGGCATCGATTCTCACAATTACTCTCTGTGCTAGGTACTTATGGCATCCCCATTTTCCTAACATAGGAAACAGACCTAACGAGGTTAAGTACTTGGCCAGATTACTCCCAGCACTTTGGGAGGCCAAGGCAGGGGGGTGGCTTGAGCTCGGGAGATTGGGACCAGCCTGGACAACACTGTGAAACCCCATCTCTACTAAAAATGCACAAAAATAGCTTATTAAAGTTTCTTGTATCATTCTGGTTACAAAACACTGGTCAAATACACAGGGCATGGTTGGGGCAGGGCCGGGGACAAGGTCAGGCCAGGAATGGGCCAGGGCCAAGGCAGGGCCAGAGCTAGACTTGGAGGTGTCCTGGCCCTGATTTGCCCTGCCCCAACGTTGGCCCAGCCCTGCTCTGGCACTTCCTGCCATGCCCTGTCCCTGGCCTGAGCATTGGCCCTGGCCCTGTCCTGCTTCTGGCCCTGTCCTGGAGTTGACCAGGCGTTGCCATGGCCCAGTCCTGCCATCGCCTTGCCCCCTGTCCTGGTGTTGCCATGGCCCTGCCTTGGCCCTAGCTCTGCCTCAACCCTCGACCTGCCCTGACCCTGCTCAGCCCTGGAACTACCCTGACTCTGCCTTGGTGCTGGTCCTCTCCTCTCTATGGCCTGGCTCTGGCCCTGCCTTGTACATGCTCTGACCTGCATGTCCCAACCTGGGTCCAGCCCTGGTCCTACCGTGTTCCTGGCCTGGCTGTACCCTTGTTCTGGCCCTGACCCTGCCCTGGCCCTCTTCTGGCCCTTCCTTGGTCCTGCTCTGCCCTTCCATGTCCTGGCCTTGCCCTCACCCTGCACTGGCCCTGCACTGGTCCTGCTCAGCCCTGATACTGCCTTGACCCTGACCCTGCCTTCTCCCCAGCCTTGTCCTTGCCCTGCCCTGGCCTGACCCTGGGCCTGCCATGTCCATGACATGGCCCTGGACCTGCCTTGCCATTCTCTGTCCTGGTCCTGTATTGTCCCCACCATGCTCTGGTCCAGCCCTTGCCCTGGCCCTGTTGCCAGTACTGCTACTACTATAGCCCTGCTCTGTATTTGGCCATGCCCTGTGTTACCGTACCCCTGCCCTGCGTTGGCCCTGGCCCTACCCTGGCCTCCTCTTATCCAGGCCTGTCCCTACCCTGGCCTTTTCCACCCTGGCCTTTTCCACCCTGGCCTTTTCCACCCTGGCCTTTTCCACCCTGGCCTTTTCTACCCTGGCCTTACCGTTCCCTGGCCTTGTCCTGCCCTGGCCCTGTGCTGTCTTAGTCCTGCCCTGGCCCTACCCTCACCCTACCCTGACCCTGCCCTACCCTGGCCTTGCCCTGCCATGACCTTGCCTTTGGCATGCCCTGGCTCTGGTTCTGCCCTGGCCCTGCCCTTGCCCTGGACCTTCCCTGGCCATGTTTTTTCCCTGGTCCTTCTCTGGCCTTGCCCTGGCCCCTTTCTGGTCCTGCCGTGTTTCTGGCCTGCCCTGTCCATGTCCCAGACCTGGCTCTGGTCCTGGACTTACCTGTCCCTGCCCTGCCATACGCTGACCCATTCCTTGCTCTACACTGAACCTGGCCTGCCTTGGCCATGTGCTACCCTTGCCCTTCCCTGACCCTCTGCTGGCCCTGGCCCTGCCGTGGGCCTGGCCCTGCCATGTCCCTGCCCCGGCCCTGGTTCTGCTGTGCTTTGGTCCCTGGCCTTGGTCCTGACTTGTCGCTGGCTGTGACCCTGCCCCTGGTTTTTCTTTGGCCGTGACCCTGTCCCCCTTCTGTCCTAGTCCTGGCCCTGTCCCAGTTCTGGTCCTGCCCTGGCCCAGCCCTGACTGGTCACTGCACTACCTTGGCCCTGCCCTGCCCAACGCTGCCCATGCCAGCGCCCTGACTTAGCCATGCCCATGGCCCTGCCCCGGGTCCTGCCATTGTCCTTACCCTGCCACTGGTCCTGCCATATCCCTGACCCTGACTTGGCCCTGGTCCTCATCTGGCTCTGGTCCTGCCCTGCTTCTGGCCCTGCCCTGGCACTACCTTGGCCCTGGCCCTGCCAAGGCTCCCACTTTCCCTGGCCTTTCCTTGACCTTGTGCTACCCTGGCCCTGCCATGCCATGGCCCTGCCTCTGCCTTGGCCCTGCTCTGGGCATGGCCTTGGCATTTGGCCTGGCCCTGCCCTCCCTGCCCTGGACCTGCCCTACCACTACCTGGCCTGTCCCAGCCCTGCCCTGGCCCCCTCCTGGCTCTGTCTTGGCCCTGTGCTACCCTGTCACCCTGTCCCTGCCCTGTCCTGGCCCTGCCCTTGCACTGGCCTTTCCCTGGCCCAGGCCCTGGATTAACAAAGCTGTACAATCATCAATCACCACTGATTCTGTGCAGAACATTTTCATCTTCCCAAAAAGAAACCTGTTAGTAGTCACTCCCCGTCCCTCTCCCCTCGCAGCCCTTGGCAACCACTATTGTAATTTTTTGTCTCTGTGGATTTACTTACTCTCAACTAGACATTTCGTATAAATGGAAACATTCACATGCCTTTTGTCTGGCATGTACCAAGATTTTTGAAGTATACTTTTTAATTTTTGTCTGATGTTTTCTAGATTTTAAAATTTAGATTTTTTAATCTTTCTGGATTTAGTTTTTTTTGTTTTTGGGTTTTTTTTTTTTTTTTTTTTTTTTTGAGACACAGTTCTTGTTGTTCAGGCCAGAGTGCAATGGCGTGATCTTGGCTCACTGCAACATCTGCCTTTGAGGTTCAAGCAGTTCCCCTGCCTCGGTCTCCCTGATTTAACCTGGCTCTGCCTTGGCCTGTGCCCGCCCTAGCCCTACCATGGCCCTGTCCCTCCCCTGGCTCTGCCCTAGTCCTGTGCTGACCCTGACCCAGACCTTGGCCCTGCCCCAGCCTTGTCCTAGACCTGGCCATGGCCCTGCCCCTGCCCTGGACCGGCGCTGGCACTGGCATGGACCCTGGCCCTTGCCCTGGCCCTTTGCTAGTTAAGGCCATACCCTGGCCCAGCCCTGGTCCTGATGCTGTCTTGGCCCTAATTTGCCCTGGCCCTACCCTGACCCTGCTATTCTGGCCCTGGCCCTGGCTCTGTCCTGGCCCTAGCCCCATTGCTGGTCCTGCCATGGCCCTTGTCTTGACATTGCCCTTTCCTGGTCCTGGCCCTGGCACTGCCCCAGCTCTGGCCCTGGTCTGAACCCTGGCCCTGCAGTGGACCTGCATGTAATCCCTAATAGCTGGGATTGCTGGCATGTGCCACCATGCCTGGCTAATTTTTTATTTATAGTAGAGATGGGGTTTCTCCATGATGGTAAAGCTGGTCTTGAACTCCCACCCTCAGGTGATCCGCCTGCCTTGGCCTCCCAAAGTGCTGGGATTACAAGTGTGAGCCACCATGCCTGGCTAAAAAATGTGTTTTAAAAAATGTATTACAAAAAAGAAAAAAAAAATGTAGCTAGATGTAGTGGCAGGCACCTGTGATCCCAGCTACTCGGAGGCTGAGGCAGGGAGAATTGCTTGAACCCGGGAGGTGGAGGTTGTAGTGAGCTGAGATCATGCCACTGCACTCTAGACTGGGCAACAGAGCGAGACTCCATCTCAAAAAAAAAAAAAAAAAAAAAGCTTATCATAGGGTTAAACTTTGGAAAGGATTTTCCATAAGAATCTTAACATAAAGATTCTTGAATGACATAATGTACAAGGTCTTTGATAGCAATGCGACCCAAAGCACAAAGATGTTTTACTAGTCTTGTTGGTGTCTCAGATTGGCTCTCGGTAAGTAATCGGGACATACTGTGAAATTTTAATTCTGTATAGACAGTTCAACTTAACAGGTTCGAGTGATACAGTCCAAATAGATGACTTTCTTCTGGTCTGGCTTAACATAAACCTTGAAAAATCTGATAGAGTAAATATTTAATATATCCTCAGTTCTTAACCACACTTCTTCCCCTTTTAGACAGCATCACAGGCAGGACACCCTTCCAATGGTACACACAATATTATGTACAGTTCTCACACAAGAAAGCACATAATCTCAGTGAGAATGATGTTCTCACAAGGTCAGTGATACTCAGTGTGCACAGTTGTCCGAGTGTAGTATGAAACCAAATCATTGTCAAGAACCCCAGTCTGATTATTAATAATAAGAATCTACTTGTGACACAGCTTTTCTTTGTTGAAACAAAATATTGTTTTGACATCATGGTTGAAACATTGGTCTTAGGCCAACACTCTCTTTTATCTGTTGTTGTTGCCTAGCCTTTGAGCGGTATTTTATGTAGGGCAAAAGGCTCCTTCCTGTCTCTTTGGTCAAAGCAAAGGAGGAGTACAGATGACTGAGAGAGTGATCACGCTGCTGTGCCCACCTGTGAGATAGCCCTTGTTCCTGGGTTGCGAGATATTTTATGGTCAGGGTGCAGTAGAAAGAGCACACAGGTAGCAGTAAAGAGAGGTTACCCTGACTGCAGCTCTGCCTCTAACTTCCTGAGTAACCTCAGGCTAGTCGCACAGTGACTGCTCCCCACATTCCTTTTTGTAAGCTCCAAGGATCGAATCAGACAGTAGCCTTTAAGTTTCTTCTGAACTCTGATACTCAACAATGCCAATGATGTTGGCAGCATGAGCTTCATAGATTATGGGCCTAGTGAAACATGAAAATACATGGCTCCTTGTTCAAAAATTAAGAATTTCAAGATGCAACAGCAGAGCATTGTAAGCCAAGTGCACAACCCCTCTGAGACCAGGGCTCTCTGCAACTGCCCAGTCATAACCCTTGAAGACAGCCTGGTGTCAGCTTCCCATTACAAAGCTGATTTGTCACTCAGGGCTCAGAAGTTGGATCTTCCAGGCTGAAAGTGGGAGGAGAGCACATGCTATGCTAGTGACAGCCAGAGATAATACAAAGAGGACTTAACAAGGGCCCAGGCACAACACACATTGTTACACAGAAGAAAAGAGGGCCACCTACGGACTCAACACAAAAATGACCCTCTGTCCACATCTCCTCTCCAGGTTTCAGTCATGGTAAGGACTGTCCCAGATTTCAGAGCCTTCAAAGAAGATCTTAACTCTGAAATCTGGGCAAAGTCTGGGGATAGCAGTTTGTGTGCCACCTCACTCTCCTGTCTCTTTCTCTCTGAATTAACATCTTTTATTAGGAAGCCCAGCAGAATACAGTCAAGAAGCATATAGGTGACTGCCATTCCCCTCTTGCTGAAATCGCAGCCACTTAGGATCAGCGTGATGGTAATCAGTGGTGGCTCAGGCCTTGAACGTGTGAGAATAGACTGTGTTGTCAAGGCACTGATGCAACACACTTCTGCCTGACTTGGTGCATTTTCTCAGGTCTCAGCACTCACAGCGGATGCTCATAATCCTACACACAATCCCCAGATGTCAATGAGGATCACTGGCCAGCCATACCTCAGTGCATGGGGGGTAGTAGGGATATCCACTAAGGCCCTACCTTCCACCACCCAAATGCTTCCGATCAGAGGGTTGAGCTTGGGTAATTTTGGGATGCGTGACAGGATGGTGTCAGCAGACTGGCCAAATCCACATTCAGTATTTCCCATCATGAGATCTTTGGTGTCAGTTGACATTAAAGACTGAGAGTGGTGAAAAAACACCTCTGGTGAATCACTTTCCAATAGGCTGAGAATGCAGCTTTCAAATCACTTCCATTACTTGGCTTAAAGAAAATGGAAAGCTAAGTGAAAGACAGAACACAGGGCTGATGGTCAGAGGACCTAAGATCCCGCTCTCAATTCCCACTTACAGACTGAATGACCAAAGGGAAGTCATTTGCCCTCCTGTATGTCTGCTTTCCCATTGAAACATGGCAACAAACTACTTCCTTCGTTGCGACCCTGTGACCAGAAAATGAGGCATCCTATAAAATATACATTTAAATATAAAATCACTGCCAGGTGTGGTGGCTCACACCAGTAATCCCAGCACTTTGGGAGGCCAAAGCGGGTGGATCACCTGAGGTCAAGAATTTGAGACGAGCCTGGCCAACATGATGAAACCCCATCTCTACTAAAAACACAAAAAATTAGCTGGGCATGGTGGTGAGTACCTGTAATCCCAGGTACTCAGGAGGCTGAAGCAGGAGAATCGCTTGAACCTGGGAGGTGGAGGTTGCAGTGAGCTGAGATCCTGCCGCTCTACTCCAGCCTGGGTGACAGAGAGAGACTCCATCTCAAAATAAATACATAAAAATAAAATCACTCTGCAACTAGTGGGTACAAGGGTACAACCTGAGTTTCTTTTTTTTTGTATGTGTATGTCTGTTGCCCAGGCCATCGCCCAGGCTGGTGTAATCTCGGCTGTCGGAGTAGATAGGATTGTAGGAGTCCATCGCCATGCCCGGCTAATTTTTGTATTTTCAGTAGAGACAGGGTTTCACCATGTTGGCCAGGCTGATCTTGAACTCCTGACCTCAAGTTATCCACCCACCTCAGCCTCATGGGATTAGAGGTGTGAGCCACCATATGTCCCCATCATATTCTATTATTGGGCAAAACAAAATGTAAACCACGTACTCAAAACATCAAATATTGTGGGTGACAGTGACACTGGTATTCAGAAAGATGAAGAAGTGTAATTAAGAAACCAGACAAAGAAGTAAACATGCCATGTAACTTTCAAAAGACCAGCCACATTGTGTTTATTTTAATATTGTTTAATGGTAACACCTAATAAAGAGAGCGTCATGATGGTATGAACTAAATTTTCAGTCATAATGTATGCTACAAAACTTAACCTCCCAAGTTTAAATAGGCTACAATGTCTTGGGAAAAATGCAAGAAGAATTACTGATAAAGGTGACGGTTTTTCACACCTGAAAATAATGTTTTTCCTCCAGCCTATCTTGATCAACAACCAGCAGCAACATATTGCAGTGGCATGTGCTTGTCACTACATGCCTAACTTACTATAGACTGAGGATCATGGAGATTTTGAACGTAACTTCCCACATGACAGGAGATTAAATAGACCACATTGGAAGAAGGCAAGAAGAAGCTAGGTGTCTGGAGTACCAAAAGTAAACCAGCCAGTTCTAGAGGCAGGAAAACAGCAGAAAATATACTTTCAGATGGGCTACTTTCTCAATAGTTCTTGCTTGCAAGAGCTCTAGGGAACGTATGAGTTACTGGGTAAGAATGTGATAGAAAAGGGGCCAGCCTTGGGAAAATATGCAATGGAAGAAAACCAGTGTCTCCTCATTTACAACTGTCTTTCTTCTCTTCCTTTGTAATGCTTCCTTTCTTGGGCTATTCCTTCCCCTAGAATACCCTGCCTGTCACCCCATGAGAACCTGCTCTTGAGATGGCATTTCTAATACCTATAATGAGATGTTAGATCAATGCCTTATCTCTCAGTGTGTGTATATACATATTAAGCTTTCTGTCTATGCTGTGCTTTCTCATGCAGGGATATCAGACATTAATGAACCAGTTAAGAAGATACTGGGATGCAGAAGAACTTTCCCAGTGTCCCGGGAGCCATTCTACACAACATCCTACACCATGGCTTTGGATCTGCTGTGCTTCGTTTCTTTACTTGTGAAAACAGAGTAACAGTAGCACCTGCCTCACAGGATGGTTCTGAAGATTAGAGGGTTCTTTCATGCAGAGCTCTAGAGCAGCTTGAATGGTATTGGTATATAGAAATACTACTAATTTTTGTACATTGACTTTGTATCCTGAAACTTTACTGAATTCATTTGAGTTCTGGGAGTCTTTGGGAAGAAACTATGGGGTTTTCCAGTTATAAAACCATATTACCAGCAAGGAGAGAAATTTGACGGTGACTTTTCATATTTGGAAGCCTTTTATTTCTTTCTCTTGCCTGATTGCTTTGGCTAGAACTTTCAGTACTCTCTGGAATAGAAGTATATATAGAGAGAATCCTCATCTTGTTCCTGTTCTTAAGGGAAGTGCTTCCAGTTTTTGCCCATTCGGTATTGTGTTAACTGTGGCTTTGTCATAGATGGTTCTTATTATTTTGAGGTACATTCTCTTTGATGCTTAGTTTGTTGAGGGTATTTATCATAAAGGAAGATTGGATTTTATTGAAAGCCTTTTCTGCATTGACTGAAATTATCATATAATTTTCATTTTTAATTCTGTTTATGTGTTGAATTATATATATTGATTTGCATGTTGAACCAACTTTGAATCCCAGGAATGAAGCCTTCTTGATTGTGGTAAATGAACTTTTTGATGTGCTGCTGAATTCAGTTTGCTATTATTTTGTTGAGAATTTTTGCATCTATATTCATCAGAGATATTGGTCTGTAGTTGTCTTTTTTTGTTGTTGTATCTTTGCTAGATTTTGGCATTAGGATGATGCTGGCTCCATAGAATGAGTTAGGGAGGTATCCCTCCTCTTCAATTTTTTTGGAATAGTTTCAGTAGAATTGTTACAGCTCCTTGTACATCTGGTAGAATTCATTGTGAATCCATCTGGTCCAGGGCTTACTCATTGGTAGGTTTTTTACTACTGATTCAGTTTTAGAACTTGTTATTTGTCTGTTCAGGATTTCAAGTTCATTCTGATTTAATCGTGGGAGGTTGTTTGTTTCCCAGAATTTATTGATTTCCTCTAGGTTTTCTAGTTTTTGTGCATAGAGGTGTTCATAATAGTCTCTGCGGATGTTTTGTTTTTCTTGGGTTTGGTTATAATGCCACTTTTGTCATTTTTGTTTATGTTTATTTGGATCTTCTCTCTTTGTTTTTCTTTGTTAATCTAGCTAGCATTCTATTGATCTTGTTTATCTTTTCAAAGGAACTAACTTTTGTTTCTATTGATCCTTTGTATGGATTTTTGGGTTACAGTTTCTTCATTTAGCTCTGCTCTGATTTTCCTTCTTTTCTTGTGCTAGCTTTGGACTTTGTTGGTTGTTGGTTTGTTCTTGTTTTCCTAGTTTTTTGCTTAGGTGTGAGGTTAGATCACTAATTTGAAATCTTTCTAACTTCTTGATGTAAGTGTTTAGTGGTATACACTTTCCTCTTTATACTGCCTTTGCTTCGTCCTAGAGATTTTGGTGTATTGTGTCTCTGTTTCCATTTATTTCAAAGATTTTTTTTATTTTACCTTAATTTTGTATTTTAGTGAAAGATGCATGTGTGGAAGAGGCTTGCTAAGGGAGATGTAATGTCATAGGAGACCATTTATTTTTAAGATCAAAGGTCACATGTTTGATTGTAGCATTTGTTATAGATGTTTGATTGGGAAAGAAGCCAGGGTGAAGATTTAGGAGAAAAGAAGTAATAGAGTAGAATTAAAGTCTCTGAGACTTTGGGGGAAATTTTAGAACACAGCCTGGGAATGGGCCATGGTTAGAGAGAGTAACAGCACTTCCTTTGAGATTGAAGGGGCTAAAAATGGATAAGTTTGGTAGAGATTGGTTATCTATGGTCTTTTGGGGGAGTTGATGGAGGACAGAAAGTGGATAACTAGGTATTGAGGGAGTTCATATATTGTTATGAATATGTATCAGAGAATTATAGAATATGAAACTGTAGCATTGAAAAAGACTTTGAAAGTTGTTGAAGATTGGGATATTGGTACCAATTCTTCATTTCCTGTGACAGTATATTGATACCATTTGCTGTGTAGTATTACCGTGCTTTTCTATTGGGGATAGAATGTAGATCTTTGAAAATGGGCTTTGCCATGTGACTTGCATTGGACATTGAGATGCTAGAAGATATGATGTGAGCAGGAGCCTTATATGTGCTTGTGTTTGGCTTCATCACCACGACTCGGACATTCCATGAACAGCCACCACTTTTTCATTCTGGACTCCAGAATGAACATACACAAAGCAGAACTTATTTCAACCCAAAGGTGTGGATCCCAATGAATACCCTTTAAGGAGATGTACCAAACAAATATGGGCATATAGGGAGGGCAGAGGTGGAGGTCATTTTCAGCTGGCAAGCAAGCTCATGAAGATTTAGAAGCCATTGAATTGACCAGACTCAGTGTTCCTCTGTCTAGTCACTAGATCCATAAATGTTAAAAGGTAGTGGTGGTCATGACAGCAATTCTAACTCTCTGATCTCTGGATTGTAGTTATGATGGAAGTTCTTCAAATTGGCTAAGTGGCGGCTTCTGGACTTGTTGCACATTATTCTTCCTTCCACCATTTCTGTCTGCACTAAATTCTCTGTTTTAAATCTTTTTCTGCATTAAATGTCTACAGTGAGTTCTGTTTCCTACATTGAACCCTGACTGACTCACTCTGTAAACCTTCCTCCTTCCATTTATTTTTGGTGTACGCCGATTTCAGTGCTACCCATAGTGTGGTCTCTGGTTGGCCAACTGTTTGCAACCAGTTTGCATCAGGGTGTAAATTAATTTAGCCATTAAGCATGCTTTTCAATTCATCTGATTTATGTATTTGTTTATTTATTTTGGTAGCAAGGCTTGCTCATAGAAGAAAGTAGTGTATTAGTTTCTATTCCATCACAGGTTCCTGATCTCATTGTGAATGGGTACTTGGAGCATCACTGGCTTACTCAAAGGTCACACACAGTCCACATATTCTGTAGTTTCTTCCTCTAGGCATTAAAATGGCTTCTTCTTATTTTGTTTTTGTAGATATTTCAGTTTTATCCCAGGGAGCATGTGTGTCCTGGCATTGGATTACCTCTCTGTAATAAAAATTATTTTTAAAAATTATGTGACTTTTTAGAAGTCATTTTTGCTTCTTATTTTAAAATAAATTTTAAGTAATTACTTCTTCCACTAACAAAGAAATGCATACCCATGATAAAAGTTCTAGCACTTTAATTAAAGTTTAAGCACAGAATAATATAATATGAAAAGAAAAAATTTATTTACCTCGCCAATTTCTTAATCAAATTATCTACGGTAACCATTAACAGTATTTTAATATAAAAAGCTGTTTGTTTCAGTGGAAATAGTCCTCGCCAACCTCAGTTAAGCTTCACAACTACAGTTGTGCCTTTACTTTCCTCACCCAACATAGACAATGTGAATTTTTTTATTGCATGTCATTGAGATTTTTATCACAATGACCTTTATATGAACCAAAGCACCAAGTAGACTTGGTCTCTACGCTATTGCCTCAGGATAGGGATTTAATTTTAACATCAGTTTTCGATCATATTAGAAATATCTATCTCAACAAGGCAAATGACACTTATTTCGTTCAAATGTTTAAACAATTCCCATTATGAGTAAGATATTGGAATTGGGGACCTAGGTATTCAAATTTCTGTTTGAAATGTTAGCATGGTTAGACTTGCAACATAAATTATTTTAGCTACTTTTGTCCTTCTATTCTAAACAATGACAAAGTTTATTTCCATGCAAAAGACAATACAATTCCGATGATTTCCCTTAATAACTTAAAAATTGATTTAACAAATTTACATACTATTTCTTTTTGTTGTTTTTCTCAATTGAGAAGATACATTTCGATCTTCAGATGTGTGTTTTAAGTTAATTGTCTTGGTTTGGGTAATCGTAGTGGAACATCAACTTTAAATGTGTGGTCATAATCATAGGGACTACCAAAGTAATCATGCACAATATTACTTCCATAGGTTTGGGAAAAATGGACAGAATTTTCTGAGCTCACCACTTGTCAGCACAGAATGCTTTAAAACAACATAAAGCAAAATGTTGCCAAGTATTTCAATAAAAAATAACCTAAAGTAATCAGGGGGAAAATATCTGCTTATGTCAAATACAATGTGGAATGCCTACCCTTTGAGAGTTCTTAAAGATTCCACCTTCATAATGTATATGATATTAAACACTGATGTGCTACGTAAATTGATTTGACTGCTATCCTTTTTCATTCAAAGATGCCCTGTTGAATTCTCTTTTGGCCCTTAGAAATGCCGCGCTGAAGAGACTTCAAGGTTTTAATGGAAATGCCATTTCCCGTAAGAAAATTGAATTTTAAATCTAACTATCCTACTTACTAAGTACAAGATATTGGGCAAGTTACTTTACTTTTAAATGCTTCACCTTTTTTCTCTGTAGAATTTTGGGTTGAAATGCCCATCACAAAGGGCTATTATAAAAGTGAGATTGAATGATGGTATAAAGCCAAGAGTATGATGCCTCTTCCATAGTAGTTGCTTAGTTAAGTGTGAACTCTCCTCTTCCTCCTCTGTCTTTGGCCTTGGAGATTAGCTGAGATGCTAAAGAGAGAAGTCCTATTTTATTAATATGTATGTACTGGATAGTGAAGATAAATATCTCAGAGGTGAAGAGGCCTCAGGTTACAAAATCTGTGTTGGTGTTTTAGCAATTAGTGGTGATGAACATGTTCTTTCAGTCCTGTTGGTGTATGTATGTAGCATCACATTTGGAGAAAACATTAGAAGTCCAGATTTGCATGAGAATCCTGACTTAACTGACACTCTTGCACTTTCCATGATAGGTCCTGATCACAGGGTCCTTTGTTACATTTCAAAGGTGGATTTTTTTAAAAAATACCTCTATCGAGGCATCATTTATTTCACAAAAGTCACCCACTTTAAAAAATGATTCAATTATTTTTAGCATATTTATAAAACTATCATTGAAATCAGTGTTAGAACATTTCTACCACTCACAAAATCTTCCTTGTACCTATTTGCAGTCAGTACCTGTTCTCACATCCAGCCCCAGGATAACACTAATCTATTTTATGTCTTTTTAGATTTACCTTTTTCAGAGGTTAATTTTTCTGGAGGCTTTATTCACTTGGATTCACATTGGTTGGAAGAATGCATGAGACCAGATTTGTTGGTAGTACTGACACAGTAATTGCTGTTGGCTTCCTGGTGATGGAAATGAGCTTCTTTGCAGCTGCTCTGGGAGCTCCCAGTCTTATTGATGAGAAATAGTACCAGAAACCAACTAGCCTGGGACCTGTATCAGTCAGGGTCCAGGCAGGAAACAGAAACCACTGCAATCATTTTAACAGAAAGAATTTAATATAAACCATTGCCAAAGGGCATCGAATAATTGAAAGATAAACAGAGAGAATTAAAGTATTATAGAAGGGTACAACAGCAGGAATTAACTACCAGCTCCTGGGTTGAGAAACAAAGGCAAATAATGGAATTATCACAATTTAGAAGTTTGGAGGAGGGTATCTCTGGGGGTGGGACCCATGAACTTGAGGGGATGGAAAGAGACAATTGGCACTGATGCCCCTTAGTGAATGCAAGCTAGATTTAACTGAATTCAAATTCTGCTATTGGAACAACAACTGCTTCTGATTGAACTGAAGCAGTTAACTGCAAGCTAGATTTAACTGAATTCAAATTCTGCTACTGGAACAACAACTGCTTCTGAAGTCATTGTTAAGATGATGCTTATAGTAACGGAAAACCGAAAGGAAACAGACCTCAGTGAACATCTTTCTTTTCCTCTGGCAGAATTTAACGGGGAGCAGAGGGCAAAGCAGAAAGGTGGTTCACAGAGCCTGAGATTGATCATAATATTGAAAGACACAGTCCTACAGGCTATATTCCCAAATGTTGAAATCGCAAAGATCAAAATCTCTAAAGTTTAAAATTCCTGGTGTCTAAAATCCCGATAATCACAGTCACAAGACAGTTGCATCATGTTAGGCGGAGCTATTACCTTGTTACCGTCCTTACACAGAAGAAAATAGATTTCAATTGAATCCCCAAACCATAATGACAGATTTGGAACTAGGAATGACCAAGACTGCTAAAAGAGAATGTGAAAGTATTACCAGTAAGGTGTGTTTTTTCCATTGAGCACAAAGCATTTGGCAGAAAATTCAGACGAGTTGATTGACCATGATGTACAGCAATGACAAAAACTTCAGTTTAAAAAATGCATCATTTGCCCGCATTGACATTCCTTTCAGCAGATGACATTTCAGGAACTTTTAATAAATTAAAGCCACATTTGTTGAGGAAGCCAGCAAAGCTACTGGCTGGTTCAAAAATAATTATATGCATGGTAGGATAAGAAGACACTTATACAGTGGTGTTACTATTTGATCACTAGTATTATTTCTGCCAAATTGGTCTATGTATAAACGCATGTAGAATGGATTTCTACATACCCAAAACAACATAGAAGCATGACACTGAAGGTAGGAAGATTTAATAGGGAATGCCTGTTTTGGTGTATATGGAATCATAGAAGAATTTTGAAAAGAGCATCACCATGTAGAAAATGAATATTCTCTGAGGAAGGCCAAGTCCTAAAAGAAAAAAAGCAGTTGTTCATTGTGATACAAGACTTCAATGTATATTTAATGATCATGAAATCCAGCCATCCCTTAGTGAACTATCTCCCTGCAATTGCCCATAATTTTTCCCTGTAATACACTATTTCATATGTCAGATTTCCTTTTTAGTTTTTCCTTTTCTTTTTCTCACTATTTTAAATTTTCAAAATATATCTTACAATTTGGTATGCTACATATTTTATCTTGCATTATTTTCAATACTGGAAATATAAATTATGTAAGGACTTTTAGAGAGTTCTAATTTGTTTTATGCATTTTTTTTTTTTTTGCAAATTTGACTTCATGAAAGTGCTTTATCACAATGTGACTTTGTTTGCAAGCTTTGTGTATGTATGTAAAAATGTTGGAACTTTCTCAATAAATAAAGATATGTCCATACATCTGCATTTGTGTAAGATACAATTTCTCAAAATCTTGGCTCTTCAGACAACTGCATATGTGGTGGTGATTCATCACAACTTTTACTCCATCTGATCAGAAGACTTGGGTTTTTAGTCATGGTATTTCAGATGACTGTAACTCTAAAGCTGGGTATACACACTACCAACTATAGTGATACGTGTTTATACATTTCAATTTTTGACTCATTTCTTTGTGAGTACAGTTCACCTGCTCATAACAGTCATACCCATGTGACTGTCATTGGTATACCTGAGTGCTTATGCTTGCAAAAATATGTATGTTATTTTGACTACTTTATTGTGTAAAGTTATCTATGAAGTGTTTTGTCATGTTTTTATATGTTTCTCAAATCCCCTTTAAAATGCAAATATCTTTTAAATAATTTTAAAATTATTTTTCCCAGAATTATATTTTTGGACTTGTGATCTTTCAGATTTTTGACATTTGAGATTATGGTGTTTGGGAATTGTGTCCTTCAGGATTATCAGCAGCTCCTAAAATCCACCATTCAGCCCATTACAATGTTCTATAGAGCTGATTCTTTAACCTATGGACCTCCAGTTGCAGTTTCCCACTAGTACCTTGATACAAATCATATCTCACAGAATTAATATAAAATAAAAACTGATTTATATTTTTCAAATATTTTAACTAAACATGCATAATTAGATATGTCATGGGCCAAAGTTGGCTGAGTTAATAATTCTTGAACAAGGTAAATGAGTTTGCATTTGAGTCAATGTTGAGATTGTACACCTATTATTCTGAATAAATGGTTATAAAAATGATGGAGAGTAGCAATTATAAAAATTATCTTCTCTCCTGGAAAATGGAGTTTGTATCTGTAACAAATCCATTTAAAAATAATTTGTTCAGATTTCCTTTCCTCTCTATTTATGCATTCTTCTGTCTCCACCATTTATATCATATTCCAACACAATTATAAAAATTATCAATGTATTACAGTTATTGTGCTAAGCATTAACGAATGAGATATTTTAGTCCTTATTTTACAATTCAGGAAATCAAGAGTTAGGAACTATAAATAATTTTCACTGAGTGACATACTTTAAAACGCAAAGTTGATTCTAAAATTTAGGTTTGTCTGATTTCAAAGCCTGTATATTCCATGCTAATAAATTTTACTTTAAAATTAAAATTTAATTTTATTATTGTCTTTTAGAGACCAGGTCTTGCTCTGTTGCCAAGGCTGGAGTGCAGTGGTGCAATTATAGCTCACCAGCAATCTTGAACTCCTGGATTCAAGTGATCTGCCCACCTCATCCTCCCTAGTAGCTGGTACTACAGGTGAATGCCACCACACCAGAGTAATTCAAATTGTAATTGTTTTTGTTTTTGTAGAAACAGGATCTCACTGGTCTTAAACTCCTGGTCTCAAGCAATCCTCCTGCCACTGCCTACCAATGCACTGGAATCACAGATGTGAGCCATAGTGCCCAGCCCATACTATTTTTATGTTTATATTCTACATCTTGTTTATGAAGTTCCAGACATTGGTATACTTCAGTAATTCAATGTCTCAGTTTTCCACAGATGCAGGCATTGAGAATCAAAATATACAGTTTTCACCTATTTAAAATTCATGCTTTGCTTGATAGATTTTTTGTTTAATCTTTCATCCAAAAATGCCAACTTGGAATCATCTTTTTTTCATCTGAGTTCAAAATTTCCTTGATATTCAAGGTTTCCACAAGCTCCTCATTGAGCTATCCTTAACAATCCAAAGGAACAATACACATTTGCTGCCTCCTCATTAATAATTACCTATTCAAAGACATTGTATTGATGAGTTTGGGTGATACATCCCTGTGTATGGTGTGAGAGACCGTGGTTCCTCTTTAACATAGTATCTTTTCTGAGGGAAGATAAAATGGATTATCTATCTCTAGGCTGTTTGGAAAGTTCATTATTTTTCTAAACTCTGAGTAAATTAAAACTCAGATTTTCCACAATTACTTGTCCTCACATGTTTTCTATAAACAAACTTCATTTATAATGCATCTTCCTGGATGGATGGACAATATAAACACCAACACTGTTTCACCAATGTTTTCAATCATCCTAATGCCTAACAGAGTGATCAATAAATATTTGTTGAGTAGGCATGTACATGAATAAATTATTTTCCCCTCTGTCAATTTGAAAAAAAAAATCATTTAATCTAGTAATACCTTACCTATCTGTTGTCTTGCTGGGAATATTGAAACTCAAAAATCTAAAACTAAAGTTACTGCATGTGTTTGTTTAGTAGGTGTGGCAAGTGATCTAGGTTTGCTTTATTTTTATCACTTTGTCCATTTTGCAACTTTGTCATTTGTTCGAAAAGCCAATGCCAAACATTTGAACTTAAAATAAAGTTGAAATGTACAACTCAACAATAGAAAGGCAAAGGACCAAATGAGAAAGATGGACAGTAGATTTGAATAAACATTTCTCCAAAGAAGGTATACTAATAAGTACATGAAAAGTCGATCAGCATCATTAGTCATTAGAGAAATGCAAATCAAACTACAATGAATTCCCCTTCATACCTACAATGATGGCTGTAATACAGAAAATGGAAAACAAATGTTGGTGAGGATATTGAGAATTTGAAACCCTTGTATGTTGCTGGTGTGAATGTGAAATGATGCAGCAACTGCACAAAATTGGCCATTCCTCAAAAATTAAAAATAGAATTGTCATATGATCTAGCAATTCCACTTCTAGATATGTACAAGAGAACTGAAAACAGGTGTCCAAACAGAAACATCTATATGAGTGTTCATAATAGCATTATTAATATTATTCAAAAGCAACCCAAATGTCCAGCAACTGATAGATAAAAAACAATGGTATGCCCATACAACGGAATATAAATCAGTCATAAAAGGTACTTCTATACAGATGGATCTTGGAAACATGCTAAGTGAAATAAGCTGGACACATAAAGCCACATCTTGATCAAGCTCATTTACATGAAATACCCAGAATAGGCAAATCAATAGAGGCAAAAAGGAGATTAGTTGTTTTTAGGGCCTGAGAGGGAGAGAGGAAACAGGGAATGGTTGCTTAATGGGCACAGAGTTTTTTTGTGTGGTTACAAAAACGTTTTGGAATTAGATAGTGATGATGTTTGCATCACATAGTAAATGCACTAAATGTCACTGAATTGTACATTTTAAAAATAAATTTTATGTATATTTCAGGTATACAACACGATGGTAAGGGATACATGTAGATAGTAAAATGCTTACTATAGTGAAGCAAATTAAAGTATCTACCATGTCACATAGTTACCCGTTTTGTTTTTTGTGTTGCAGGAACAATTAAAATTTACTCATTTAGCAAACTTCCAGAATACAGTATGTTTTATTAACTATAGTCCTCATGTTGTACGTTAGGTCTCTAGACTTGTTCATCTTACATATTTGTGACTTTGTGTGCTCTGACCTGCATCTTCACATCTCCTCCTCCTACCCCCTTAGCTAGAGTTTTATTCTCTATCTCTGTGTATGTGACTTTTAAAAACATTTTCTAAATTCACTAAACACTTTAGTGAATTTCACATAAGTGTGTGAGTTTTTATATGAGTGTGAATTTTACCTTAATTTAGAAAGATGAGTGAACAGAAACTCATTCAGAAAAAAAAGGATATTTAAGTCAAAGCAAAGGGGGTAACAGGAATGGAAGAGCAAACAATGGACTGAAGAATGGACCCATTAATAATATTAATAATAGAACAGGAAGTAAAACACATTTCTTCAGCTGCTCTGCTTTTCCAAGATCTTCAAATAAGACTTGTATTAAAACTCAAAGCCCATAAGGAAAAAAGAAGGAGAAGGACTTACTGTATATTGGAAAACATGAAATATGAAACACTATTAAAGATAATCTGCTTTTTCTAGTAATAATTAAGCCCCTATATCCTGGTCATTATGGTTGATGTCACCAGTGAACTTTTCTTTTTGGTTAAGTATTTTTCCCTCTTAATAATTTTATAGTCTTATTCACACATATTCACAAGAATTAAAATGACACTGATTTAAATGTGCAGCTTGAAGATATAGAACATATTCCAATCTAATTTACCTGTCCAGGGGAGACCAAGGTGTAGTCAGAGAAGGACATGATGAAAGTGGTATTAAACATTTAAATTTTGTGAATTTCCTTTCAAATCCTATTGCTTCATATTTCTGTTTACTCCTGAGTGAATGTGGGAATGCCAAATGCTAAATCAAAACTCCTGTTCCCCATCTGATGTGTCTAGTGTGACTATGGTGAATAGTCTAGGAAGAGGATTTCTGTCTTCCTGAATGCTTTCTCTAGAATTGGATGGCCCTTGGTATAAAGTGGCAAGAGCTAAGTGACTGTCTGAAATTGGATGATGTCAGAAAGCAAGGCTGGGGGCATAATGGTCATGGGCCTGGCTAATCATTAGTGCCTGGAAAGGTCAGACTGGGGCTGACATGCAGCTGGTATGCTCCAGGAGAGCTGTATAAATTGTTAAAATACTGCTTGGTGGTAAATATCTGATGACTGGAGCTTTTTCAGTGTTCTACTACCCTGCTTATAATCTGGAAACCAAAGGTCAATGCATGGCTTAGCAGGGAGCCTCTAGGTCCTGACCTAGTGCCCTGGCCAGTGCTATTTCTGATGGGCTGCTGCCTGTGCAATACCATATATTAAATATTGTCTCTGAATGGGACCCACTAGAATTGAATTTTAAGACCCTTGTGTTCCATCCTAACCTTCTCAGTTTATATGTTACCAAATTAGGAAATACACTGCTCCTCGCGTCCCACTCCACGCACCCTGGTGTTCAGGGTATCAAGTTTTGATCTTTAATCTGAGTAGAGAGTTTTGTTAATCTCTTAGGGCTTTATAATCTTCATAGCAGGGGAAAAAAGAAATGTGATTGTTTCATGCCAAGCTGCCTAGGAATTCCGTTTTCCCCTTAGAACTAGGCTGAGGAAGAGGAGGGGTTTGAGAACCTTTAAAATCTTTAACCTCCTATCCCAATCACCAGGCAAAGATTCAAACAGTGTCTCTGATCAGCTTTTTTTTAAAAAGTCCTTTCATTCTCTTTGGTTCATGACTTCACATTTCAAATAGTCCTCAGGTATTAATGAAAATTTTAAACTTAAAGTATGCTATCAATGGTGTTTCTTTGTAGTGGTTTTATTTTCTAGGAAACAGTTAATTTAATGCCACTAGCTAAAATCCTGCATGGAAAAATGAATGAACAAACAAATAATAGTTGGAACCTGTTATGATTTTTTTCCTAGTTCAATTTTTCAATTGGGTTGGTTCTTTACTCAAAAGTAAATATGGTATTCAAGGACTCCCATGTATTGTGGGCTGGAAGTATTAGGTTGGTGCAAAAGTAATTGTGGCTTTTGCGATTACTTTCAATGGCAAAGACTGCAGTAACTTTTGCACCGACCTAATATTTCCCCCACAACTCGCCTCCTTGAATTAGTGAAGAAACATGTTGCACTGTGGGCAGGAGTTAAGGGAAGGCTAAGTCATTTGGAGGGGGCAGGTGTTGGTGGTGGATGGTTGAAGGCTGATGGAATGGTTTATTTGCAGCCTCCATCCAATTGACAGATCTCCAGGTTGCTGGGAAACAAAATCATGGAGATCGCCAACTCCCTGAAATAAGCAGTCTTCGCTCAAAATTCTTTTTTCAAATGGAGCAAAGTGCTCCTTTGCTCCATCTAGTTCTTTCTATTTTTTTCTTAGCTGAGAGGTATGCTAGTTCTTAAGAATTTCAAGATAATTTGTTGTCCGTTCTAAAAATATTGGACAAAAGGGAAATGGTGTTTCTATCTTCTCTTCCTACGTTCTAGAGAAGATTTTAATTAATATTCAAATTATGGCAGAAACTGCTCGATCGATTCCCCTTTTAGTCAAGAATTTATTATCAGGGAATTAGTTTAACAAGGCTGTTTGGTAAGAGGCTGTGGTTGCATTCAAAAATTAGAATGGAAACAATGACTCGTAAAAATTCAACATTTCTTTTTATTATTTATTTTTGAGAGGGAGTTTCGCTGTGTCACCCAGGCTGGAGTGCAGTGGCACAATCTTGGCTCACTGCAAGGGTTCAAGCGATTCTCCTCCCTCAGCCTCCCAAGTAGCTGGGATTACAGACATGCACCTCCACGCCTGTATGATTTTTGTATTTTTAGTACAGAGGGGGTTTCACCGTATTGGTCAGGCTGGTGTCGCACTCCGGACCTCAGGTGATCCACCCGCCTTGGGCTCCCAAACTGCTGGGATTACATGTGTGAGCCACTGCACCCGACCAAAAGTCAACACTTTAAACTACCACTTTCTGTATTCACTGTGTCTATGATTGGACATATCTTTCTGGGTGGCCACAAAATTATAAAATGGATACAGAATAGTCTCTTCAAAAAATTAAGGAAGTTCTTTCTAAAGCAGAGCCTTTAGGCACCCGCCTGCAGCTCAGAGCCCGCCGGGACTCCGGAAGCCGCTCCCAGGCAGCGCGCGCCAGCAGGGGGCGGCTACAGCTCGGGCTCAGGCGCCGCTGGCTCGCGGGTTCTCTGGGCCCGCCCAGGATGCCCCAGGATCGCAGGCGCACAGCCCGCCTGGCAGCGCTGGCCGCCCTGCTCCTCTGGAGAGAGAGGGAGGGTAGCTGGCCGGGGCCCTCCGCAGTCACCGGGGATGGGGCTGAGTCAGTTTTTGCTTGTAGTGCGGCCGCCGCCAGGCAGACCGCCTGGCTTGGCCGCAGTCACGGCGGCATCTGGCCCAGGTTCTGCGAGGTTGGGGTCGCTGGCGAGCTTGGAGGTTGCCTGGCGGCTGCTGCCTGCACACACACAAACAATAAAAGCGGCTGCAGCTTGGGCAACCAGGAGGGCTGGCGGGGCATGGCCTAGGAAGCCGTGGGATTGCGAGCGCGCGCGCGGCCTGAGAGTCCGTCCCCTTCGCCGGGCCTCCCCTTCGGCTTCTCTGCTGGAGCTCCGGACGGCTGGCCAGGCTGTCCAAGGGAGCCCAGCCCCCACTCCGCGGCCAACAGAGATGGGGCTGAGCGGCAAGTTGTCAGTTCTCGCCCCTTTGCAGCCGCCGCCAGGCAGACCACCTGGCTTGCCCACAGCCACGGTGACATTTGGCCCGGGTTCTGCTATCCAGGGAGCGCGAGCGAGCTTAGGAGTTCCCAGACAGCTGCTGCCCGCAGGCGGAGGGCGGCAGCAGCTTGGGCGTCCAGGCGGGGGAGCATGGCCTGAGAGGCCTCTGGATCACCAGTGCACCGAGCCTGAGAGCCCGCCAGGCCCTGCCCCCTCCTCTGCCAGAGCTCGGGACCGCTGGCCAGGGGCCCTCTGCAGCCACCGGGGATAGGATTGAGCGGCAGGTTCCCGCTCCTGCGCAGCCACTATGGGGCAGACCATCTGGCTTGGCTGCAGCCACGGGGACATCTGCCCTCGGTTCTGAGGTGTTAAGAGTGCAGGCGGGCTTAGAGGTTTCCCATAGGCTGCTACCTGCACAAGAGGGTGGCTGCAGCTGGGGAGCCCAGGCGGGCTGGAGGGGCATGGCCTGGGAGGCCTGGGGATGGCCAGCGCGCCCAGCCTGAGGGTCCCCAAGTCGTGCATCCTGCTCGACTCCTCCACCTCAGGGAGACAGGAGCCGCTGGCATGGGCAGTCCGCAGTCACCTGGGATGGGTTTGAGCAGCAGGTTCTCAGTTCTTGTTCCTGTGCAGCCTCCAGGATGTCTGGCCCAGGCTCTGCGATGCCCGTGGCGCAAGCGGGCTTGGGAGACGACAGGCGGCTGCTGCCTGCACACACAGGGCAGAGGACAACTGCACCTTGGCCTGGGCAGCCTCTGGAATGCGTGCCCGCCAGGCCTGAGGGCCCCCCCTGGCGGTGCCACCCACCCCGCTCCTCCTCTGAGGGAGCCTGGAGCAGCTGGAATGGCCGCTCTGCGGTCTCTAGGGATGGGGTAAGTATTCTTATCTCATGCATGCACACAAAAAAGGTAACTATTATATGAGGTAATTAGTATATTAATTGACTTCATTTTGGTAATCATTTCAGAATGTGCATACATATAGACACATCAGATTGTAAACTTGAATATGTACAATATTTATTTCTCAAATATACCTCAGTAAAGCTAAAAAAAATTAACAGGATTGAAAGGATAAACACACAGTTCTATAATAGTAGTTGGACACTTCAATACCTCATTTTAATTAATGGGCAGAAAAACGAGACAGAAACTTCATGAGAAATAGAAGACTTGAACAACAGTATAAACCATTTAGAGCATGTACAGAACAGTCCACCCAACAACAGCAAAATATACATTCTTTTTGAGTGGATGTGGCACTTTCTCTGGGATAGGCCATATCTTTGTCCACAAAAATATGTCCTAATCATTTTTAAAAGTTCTAAATCTTACAAAATATAATTTACAACCACAATGGAGGAAACAACAGATAAGTGAAAACTGAAAAATTCACAAATAAGCAGAAATTAAACAATATACTCTTAAACTACCAGTGAAAGAATAAATCACAAGTGAAATTAGAAAATATCTTGAGACAAAATAAAAACAAAACATACCAAAACTTATGAATGCAGTGAAAGTAGAGTTTGAAGGAAAATGTATAGATATAAACAACTACATAAAAAAAATCGCAAATCAGTAACTTCACTCTATACCTAAAGGCAGTTTAAAAGCCAGAGAAAACAAAATATGAAGCTAGCGGAAGTAGAGAAATAATAAAGATTAGAGTATAAATCAGTGAAGTAGAAGGTTGAAAAGTAGTAGAAGAAATAAACATAGCTAAAAGTTGGTTCTTTGAAAAGAATAATAATTTCACCTCAGTAGCCTAAGATTCTTCTTTAGGAACTTAGAGAAAGAAGAACAGCTTAAATCTAAGAAACTAAAGAAAGGAACTAATAACAATTAGGGCAGAAATAAGTGAAATTGAAAACCAAAGAGAGAGAAAGGGAAAGAGAAGAGAGAGTACAGATTACTAACAGCAGGACTGAAAGACAAGCTATCAATACACATTATAGCATAAATAAGTAATGCTACAAATAATTTTACACACACAAATATAATAGATGAGATGAAAAAGAGAAATTCCTCTAGAGACACAACACATACTGCCAAACCTCACTGAAGAAGAAACAGTAACAAATAGTCCTGTATTAATTAAGAAATTGCATTTGTAAATAAAATCTACCAAAAAATCTATTCACATGTTCTTTCACTGATTTCTATCAAATATTTGAAGAGTACATGATTTTGACAGTACACAAACTTTTAGAGAAAATAGATGAGATGGGAGCACTCCCAACTCATTTTATAAGGCCAGCATTACAATAACACCAAAACCAAAAAATGATATTGAGAGAAAAGAAAACTACAGACAAGTATCAGTCATGGACATATATGAAAAATGACAACAAAATATTGTGATATCAAATTGAACATCTACCCATGTAGGATGATTCATTATGTCCTGTAAAAACAAAGCTGATTCACTATTAAAATCCAATCCAAGTAATCTGCTATACAAAGACTATTTTTAAAACATTTCTTCTCAAGAGATGCAGAAAGAGCATTCGATGAAATCCAACATCTATTTCTGACCAAAACTTTCATAAAATTAGGAATAAAAGAACTTAGGATATATGTTTAAATCTGTACACTATATGATGATTATGAAATGATTTTTCCTTAAGAGTGGGAACAAGTCCTATTCAATATTGTATTACAAGATTTGCAAAGTGCAACAAGACAAGAATAAGAAATTAATAACATACATATTGAAAAGGAAGAAGTAAAACTGCCTCTATTTGCTCATAAAACAAATGTTTATATACACAATCCTACAGTATTTACAAAAAGCTTCTATAAAAATACGTGAAATGAATAGTGTTTTATTATCAAAGGTCAATATAGAATGTCAATAATTTTCCTATGTGTTAGGCATTAACAGTTGAAAAAACTAAATTACTGTTTAAAATAGAAGCAAAAATTAAGTACTTAGGTATTAATGTAACAATGTAAGTGCAGGATCTATATGCTGAAAATTATAAAATATAAATGCAATAAATAAGAGAAAATTTAAGTAAAAGAGGGGAATTAAATATTTATGAATTCATAGTCTCAATATAGTTAAGCTGCCAGTCTTTTCCATTTCTATTTGTAGAGTTCCTGCATTAACAGTGAACATTTCTGCATGCTTTTTATTGGTAGTTGGAAAGCAAAAGAACTAGAATAGTCAAAGCACTTCTGAAAAAAAAAACAAAGTTACAGGATATACACTACTGATTACAAGGTTTACTATTATGCTACAGTTCTCAAAATATTGTGGTTTTGTTTAAATATTGTTAAAACACTAGACACATAGACAAATGGAATGAATAGAGACCCCAGAAATAGACCCACACAAATATATTCCATTGCATTTTGAAAAAGGCACAGAGGAAAAGGGGAAAGTATAATCTATTCTCTAAATGGGCATGTAATAATGGGATTTCCCCATGTTAAAAAAAAAAAGGGGGGGAACCTTAATGCATATTTTACAACTTTTACAAATGTGGACTGAAGTGGACTATATAAAAGTGTAAAGTATACAGCAATAAAATACTATCATAAAACAGGGGATATTAGATATGACTTTGGGGTCATTGATGAGTTTCTAGATAAAATACCCTACACATGATCCATAAAAGAGAAAATGAAAAAATACACTTTATCATATTTGAAAATGCTCATTCTGTGAAAGAACCATTACAAGAGCAAAAAGCTAAAACAATCAGGGAAAAATATTTTTAAGTCACTGTGTTAGTCTGTTCAGCTGCTGCTATGAAGAACTGCCTGAGACTGGGTAATTTACAAAGGAAAGAGGTTTAATTGACTCACAGTTCCAGATGGCTGGGGGAGGCCTCAGGAAACTTACAATCAGGGCAGAAGGCAAGCAAACATATTGTTCTTCACATGGTGGCAGGAGAGAGAAGTGCCAAGCAAAGGAAGAAAAGCCCTATATAAAACCATCAGATTTTATGAGAACCCACTCACTATCATGAGAACAGCAGCAGCGGGGTAACTTGCCTCCATGATTCTATTACCTTCTGCTGGGTCCCTCCCACAACACATAGGGATTATGAGAACTACAATTCAAAATGAGATTTGGGCAGGGACACCGCCAAACCATATCAGTCACATATCTTGTACAAGCTTTCATCCAGAATAAATAAAGAACCCTTAAAACTCAACAATACAAAACAAACAGTCCAATTTAAAATGAGCAAAAATTTTGAGCACATACATCTCAAAAGAAGACAGACGTGGCAAATAAACATATGAAAACATGTTTATTGTTATTAATTAATAGGGGAATGCAAATCGTAACTACAATGGGATACTACTACCTGCCATTAGAATGGAAATAAAAATTGAAATATCAAATGCTCCTGAAGATGTGTAGCAACAAAGATTCTCTTTCATTACTGTTGGGAATGTAAAATGACATGGTCACTTTAGGAGATAATTTAGCAACTTTATATTAAGTAAAACATATGTCCAGTGTGAGGTTCAACCATTCCATTCCTATATATTTATCAATGTATAATGAAAACAAATTCACATAAAAGCCTGTAGGCTGGGCAAATGTTTTAGCAGCTTTACTCATAATCTCTAAAACCTGGAAACAACCAGGACGTCTTTATTTTTTATTTTTTTTTTCTTTTTTGAAATGGAGTCTCACACTGTCACTGGGGCTGGAGTGTAGGAGTGCAATGTCGCGATCTCGGCTCACTACAACCTCTGCCTCCAAGGTTCAAGGAATTATTCTGCCTCAGCTTCCCAAGTAGCTGGGAATACAGGTACCCACCACCACACCCAGCTAATTGTTTTGTATTTTTAATAGAGACGGGGTTTCACTATGTTGGCCAGGCTGGTCTCAAACTCCTGACTTCATGATCTGCCCATCTCAGTTTCCAAAGTGCCGGGATCACAGATGTCAGCCACTGCACCCAGCCTAACCAAGACATCTTTCTACAGGTGAATAGAGAGACTATTGCGTCAATACCATGAACAATAAAAAGGAACAGACTATTGCCTTACACACTAGTAGAGATGAACTTACATGTATTATGTATGTGAAAGAAGTCAGCCCCAAATGTCTACATATTGTATGATTTCATTTGTATAGCATTCTGGAGAAAGCAAAATTATAGGTCAAAAAAACAGATCAGAGGTTTCCCACAATTGGAAGAAAGGGAAGGGTTGATCACAAAGGCATCACACAGAGAATTTTAGGGTGATTCAGCTGTTCTCTGTAGTGCTGGATGATGGACACATGTCTCTGTGGGCTTCTCAAAACCTACTAAATCCTACACTACAAGATCTCATCCTTATTTTCTGCAAATTAAAAAAAAAAAAAATCCACTAGGAAGTCTGAGGTTTCCAGGAAGAAAAAGAAACTGATCAAAGACACTTTGGAAAATTGTATTTTGATTGGCTACTCTAAGGTTAAGACCAAACAAGCTGCATAGAAACACTCCCCTTTGGCTAGTAATTTTGTTTATTACAGGGACAAATGATAATTCTGACACCAGGCTAGAATAAATGAGTAAGTAAGTTGTAGATAACGTGAGCTGGAATTTTTACTGTTATGAAATGACTTTTTCTTGTAGTGTTGAAAATGTGTTTTTTTTCCCCAGTCATGTGTTAGTTCTCCCCAGGATTCTCATCAACCTATTCAAGTATTTTTTTAAATACTCGTTCTTATGATTTTAAGACAAAAACACACCTGTTTTCAGCCCAGTTGGAGAAGCCTCATTACTATCACATCCTTTGTGTTCTAAATGAAAGTCTGCACATACAGCAACAAATGAGCATGCAAAGTGTTGGAAAAGTATAATAAGGAAGTCAGACTCCCTGGGGAGTTACACAGTGGTGTGTGTCTCCTATACTTCTCATCTGCCCTGAAGAGAGTGCTGCAGAAGCCGCCAACCAGAAACCACACCCAACAAAACCAAACCTAACAAAACTCCAGCTTTCTCAGCCAAAGAACCTGGAAAATAATGGCATAGCAGGGAATACCCACCTGACTGTAGCCAAACATCAGTGGAAAAACCCCCAAACATCATAGTTCAGTGGAGTCCAGTGTGGAGCTGATGATCCACTTCACTTCCATGGAGTGGAAGAAAGCAGCAATGCTCTGATTCCCTTGCCTGATGGTGTCAGTGGGGACAGGAATGGAGATAAATCTTCTCTCTCCCACATTGCAAAAGAAGGTGGCATTCTGGTATTTCTATCAAGGTCATGTCAACAGACCAAGAAAGAAGCTGTTCTTCCATTTTCTGTCTGGCAAAAGCAGACAGTTCTACAAATCCCTTGCCAAAGTAGTGTCTGGAGGTGCCAGAGGTAAGCTTAGCCTCAAATTCATGCAGCAACATTGAGACTGAGGCAGGGTGAGGTACGCTAGTGTCACCTTCCTAACCCTTGTCACTGAAGTCAAGAAGGAAGCTGAGCCTCTGCTGCACCCAGTGCCACCACACTGACAAGGTGGCATCATCTCCAATTTCCCCCAACCCCACTTCTGGTGTCGGTAGGACCCTGGGGTGAACCAAACCTCCACACTGACACAGCTGCAATGAGACTGAGTGAGGTGGCACCAGCAGGCAATTAGGAGTTCTTTTGAAGCAAATGTAAATCTTGAAAATCTCCACCAAAAAATGAAAGTTATAAGAATTAACCAAATGGAAATTAAAGAATTAAAAAAAGATAACTGAAATAAAACTTTACTGGATAAGCTTAATAGTAAAGAAGAGAAAAGAGAAGATAGAATCAGTAAACTTGAGGACAAATCAGTAGGATTTACTGATTCTATTCTGAACAAGAGAGCAAAAACAGATACAAAATGAAACAACAGAGAACACCCTTGGGGACCTGTCAGGCAGCATCATAATATTGAGTCTATGTATCATCAGAGACCTAGAAAGAGAGTGGAAAGAAATAGTGGCGCTGGAAAAAGAGTCAATAAATTGATATCTGAAAACATCTTAATTTTGACAAAGACACAAACATAGAGAACGAAGTAGCTGAGTAAATACTAAATAAGATAAACCTAAAAGAACTCATATTAAAACATGTCATATAAAAATTTCTGAAAACAGAAGACAAATAAAAATTCTTGAAAGCCTACCCCCAAAAAACTATATGGACTTATAAAAATAAAATTCAAATGACAACAGAGTTCTCATCTGAAACAGTGTAGGACACAAGGATGTGTCCCAACATGTATGTCCTGAAGGAAAAAAAAACTGTCAAGTGCAAATTCTATGTCCAGCAAAAATAACATTAAAAAAGAAAGGAGAAATAAAGGCATCCTTATGTGAAGGAAAACTGACACAATTTGTGTTTTACCAAAACTCCTCTTAAAAAGCTGAAAAGTAAGTCCTCTAAACAGAAACCAAATGATATCTGAAAACTGCTTGGAACTTCAGAAAGAAAAGAATAAGAGAATGGGAAAATGTAAATAGATGTCATAGGTTATCATCTCAGAAGTTTTTAAAATCATATTTGGTGTTTACACTAAAATTATCACACTGCCTGTTGCAGCATCCAGTGTATTGGATGTGTTACTCAGTGCGATTCTATTTTTAAAAGCAAGGAGGCTAAAAGGACTTGTGGTCCTTTTATACAGTGGTATAACATCAATGCCAGTTGACTTTGGCATCAGTTACACATGTATAACAATAATAAGGTAAAGATAGTAAGAAAATTATATAGAGATGTACTAAAAAACAGTATAAATAAATCATTATATAATCCTAAAACTACTTCAATAACTCACAGTAAGGTTAGGAAGGAGAACAGAGGAAACAAAAAGAGAATGAACAAGCAGAAAATAAATTATAAAGTAGAACACCTAGGCCTTGACATATGTATTAGAGTTATCTTAAATATAAATTGTGTACATGTGTCAATTAAAACATAGGGAATATCAACCTGGACAAAGAAACATGATTCAAAAATACATATGCTACTGATCTCAATTGATGCAGAAAGAGCATTTGCCAAAATATAGCACACTTTTATGATAAAAACGTTCAGAAGCCTAGACATACAAAGAAATTTCCTGAACTTTATCAAGACTATTTATCAAAAACAAACAGCTATGTCATGCTTAATGATGTCAGGAGGCTGAGGCAGGAGAATGGCGTGAACCTGGGAGGCAGAGCTTGCAGTGAGCCGAGATCCGGCCACTGCACTCCAGCCTGGGCGACAGAGGAAGACTCAGTCTCAAAAAAAAAAAAAAAAAAAAGAATGAATGGTTTTCCCCTCAGGGTGGAAACAAGGCAGAGACTTCTGCTCTCAACAACGCTATCTGACTGAGCGCTAAAAGTTCTAAGCAGCACGATTGGGCAAAAAACAAGCAAAGCACACTGATAGAAAAAAAAAAGAAAGAAGGAAAGTGGCATCTATTGCACATTACACTATTGTATTTGTAAAGTCTCAGCGAAACTAAAAATATTCTTGTAGAAATAATAATACTTAGCAAGTTCACAGGATAAATGATCCATCCTCCAAAATTCATCATATTTCTATGAACTAACAATGAATGTGTGGAAACTGAAAGTACCTTTACAATTGCTCTAAAGAAAATACTTAGGCAAAAATCTGACAAGACATGCAGAATCAAGATGGCAAAAATGACAAAATGTGCATGAAAGAATTGAGAGAAGAATTAAATAAATTCAAACGTACATTATTAATGGTTTGGAAGACTCAAGATAGCAAAGATGTCAACTCTCCTCAAATTGATGGGTAGACTTAACGACAGTCATATAAAAACTCCAGCTACATATTTTTTTATGCATATAGATAAACCTATTTTAAGTTTATAGGAAAAGGCACATGATATTGGTGGAGAGATGGAGACATAAGTCAGCAGAACAGAAAAAAGAACTCAGAAATTGACACAAGTAAATATATCCAACTCATTTTTGACAATGGTAAAAAAGCAATTGAAGGAGAAAGAATAGTCTTCTTAAAAAATGTTACTGGAGAAAACAAACATTTATTGGCTCAAAATCTCAGTGTAAACTTCGTACTTTATACACTAACTAACTTGAAATGGTTTGCAAACTTAAATATAAAAGGTTGTACTGTAAACCTTTTAGGAAAAGAGTTCTAAAAAAATTATTGGGATCTAGGGCTAAATAAAAGTATTTTGTTCTTATTTATACGTAGCTTTAAATGTTTTCTTTTTCAGTAAAAGATCAATGTGTGCCTGTACTTATTCTAAAAAAGAAAAAATATTCAATGTGCTCTTCCAGATTAATAGACAAATCAAATAGACTCACTTTCTTTATGAACCCATAGTGTATCACTGATCTAGCCATTATTGTTTTCCTGAGAGGAAAATTCTCTTTACACTTATCATATTTTTGGAGTATTAAGAGGAGAACCAGAGGGCCTTAGGTGAGGTGAACGTGCTGTCAGTGGAGGTGAGCAGGGAGGAAATTTCCAAACCCAAGCAGTGGCAGAAATTGCTGGAGAGAGAATAGTTGCTTTGGCAAGTCCAGAGATCACTTGTGATGCACCCTGCTCTGCAGAATAACAGAAAAGAGCAGTGTATTCCAGCCAACAATAGAATGGGTGAGAATAATCCAATGATGTTACAACACACACACGTATATACACACACACATGCGTATACAGACCTGTGCACATATACACACACAGATATGTATAATATGTGTGTATTTATAACTGAAGTTAAACCATTAAGCAATCAATGTGCAGTCCTATTTTTTGACCCTCTCTTTTCTAACATCCTTCAAACAGATGATGTTTTGTAAGATTTTCAATTATTTTCAATAATTTAAAAAAATCACAAACAGAACAAATATGCAGGCTGAATTATTTATCAATCCCCTATTTACATGTGGTTGTAAATAAGCAATGTATTGTATAGAGATTTCAGCATCTTAGATGTTAAAGTAAACATATAGCTGCTCCTCATTTTTACAAGAGTGGATTTACAGTATGTGTGTGCAAGTTGTATATTTAAATTACTTAAAAATAGCATCTTCTTTGGTAATCGTTTTTAAAACTAAATTTGTGGCACATTAGAAAGAATGTTTTTAAGCAAAATTGCTTTTTAGTTTGTATTCTCTAAACATCAGAATTTTACTTTGAAGGATTTCAAAACTTACAAGGATATTCATATTTGGCCTCTAAAATAAATAACTTAGATGGAAAAATTTGAATTTGAAAATTTCTTTTTACCACGAAATTTGAAGTTTTAATGCCATTTTATTTGTACAGATTTTCTTTGAAACATGATATTGGCTACTGGAAAGAGTTAAGACCCTTCATGAAAATATGATTTTTGTGATGCAACTTATATATGAGGTAGAGGAAGCATTGATTCCTGTGCCCATTAACTAAGGAGATTTTATGAAACAATTTTTAACAAGGGCCACAGTCGGTACCGGGAGTGTGGTCAGGCACGCCTCCCTCCTCACTGGGCCCACCGGAAGCGTTCAGGGTTCTAGGAGAAACATGGGCAGGTGTGCAGAGGATGTCACAAGGGAAGAAGGGCCAGGGTGGGAAACCCAGCACAGGAGGCCTGGCCTCATAGGGGAATCGGAGAAGGTTTTCTGAGGAAGCTTTGTCCAAGCCGAGATCCTTCCTGTTCTGTGTGCTCCAGCACAAGGCCTGCAGGAGGAGCCCCGTGAGCAAGGCCGACCTAGACCAGCTGGGGGGATTCCCTTGGCAGTGAGGGGGAGCATGGCCTGAGGAACTGAGGGCGATCTCAGAAGGATGGCATCAGAGGAACTCTCACCGTTTCTATCAAGAACGTTACAGTTTGATATCAGCATGGGGGTTGTGACTGGGTGATCCTGGGAAGGGTCTGTCAGCGGGTCAGGGGCTTGCTCGAAATTGGACGCTGTCTGATAGAGGAGGCTTTTCTATTGTTTGGTATCTCAAGGAATCTTATCTAGAAGAGGGCAGAGGCCGCCAGGAGAAAACCGCTGCTGGTAATGAGGTAGATGCCGCTCATTTTCACCAAGTGAGTGCAGTGCTAGGGATTTTATGGTGTGGCAAAGTGACCTTGATATATTTTGTTTGTGCCGGTCTCTGTTAGACTCACTGTGGGTGTCTCCGTGGGGATCTCTGTGTTGTTTTTGAAGAGTCTCTGTGTGAGTCTCTCTCGGGGATTTCTGGGGGGGGGGTCCTTCTAGGGGGTCTTTGTGGGGGGATCTCAGTCAGATTCTCTGTTGGGGTCTCTGGGGATCACTGTGGGGAATCTCTGAAATATTGATGAATGTGGGGTCTCTGTGGGAATCTTTGAGTGTTGGGGTCTACTGGGGGTCCCTGTGGAGTTCTTCTGCTGCAGGTCCCAGGATCCTGGGTCCCATAGATGTTAGGCCCACACTGGAGTTGCCCAGGTCACCACCCCAGACAGGACTTGGCTCCAGCAGTAGTTGGGACACCCAAAGTGACACCAGGGCATGTTCAAAACAGGTCCCCAACTTGGGTCCTACCAGGCCTGGGTACAGGCCTGTCCCCTTGTCCTCAGCCTCCACAACCCCTGCAAGTGCAGAGGTCCCCTGGGGCAGAAGGCCCCTGGGCAGATCCCTATGAGGAATTGGCTCCTGCCTGCCCTGCCCTTGCTCCTGCCTTCCCTGGGGATGGCCAGGAAGGACCCAGCACCAGGACGGAGGGAGCACAGGACTGGGCCATGTAGGGGCTGTCCCTGCCAACCATGTGACCAGATTCTCTGAGCCCCAATGTGTCCCCTGCAAGCACATGGGCCTGGAACCATAGACGTGCTGTGTGACCCAGGCCAACCCTTGCCTTCTGGGTTCCCCTCCCCCGGGAGTGGCACTGACCACTTTTGCTTGTAATGGTCACCAGACTGCGAGGACCCTGGTTACAGCTGCAGGCAGCTTTTGGATCCTGCACTTGCAATCTTAGGCTCATCTTCCCTGATTCTTTTCCCACCTCCCACCCTGAACCGAAGGTCCTCTCCTGTGGTTCCTGACCACAGAGTCCTACCAGAGGAGTAGGCAGCAGCCCTGGGTGCCTCCTGAAACGGACACCCCACACCAGTGGGCTGGGAGACTGCTCTGGGGAGTGAGGCCGGGGATGGCAGACATGAACCCAAGGGTGTTATCAAGGCTGAACCAAGTGTTGGCAGGGCCCAAGTCCATCCCGGAACTCAGCAGACAGGAAAGTGTCTGGGGAGGGTGTCATCTCTTCCCCACCAGGAGATCCTGGAAAGAGCAGTCCTGCCTCTGACCCAGGGCCAGCACAGGACACCCCCACATTCCCAGACTACTGTGGGGCAGGGGGGTTTCTGGGATCCATCACTCCTGGAGCCTACCACCCCCTCAGTCCGTGAGGCCCCTGCAGACCCAGCTCCTACAGCAGCACAGAAGTCACCTTAGTGAGAATGGGGGTTGCAGTGAGCCAGAGCCCAGGTGGAATCTCCAAAGGGTTTGCTATCCTTACACGTCCTGAAGGCTCTGAGTCATGATCCAGTTTGGAAACCAGACACAGTGTGGGGACAGGGAGAACATGGGGTCTTCCAGGTCCCTGTCAGCCTCCTCCTGGCCCAGTCATTCTGGGAGCCACACTCAGGAGGAGCTGACACTGAGCCCTTTCCTGTGCCCTAGCATGGCACAGACAGAAGCTTCCACCTCTGCAGGGAAAGCAGGTGCATTGGGAACTTCTCCGTGGAAGTCAGGAACACATGGGAACGGTGATGATCCATGCAGGACAGGTTTGTTATGTAGGTGTCCAGTGTTATTTGAGTAGAGCCCCCTGACTCTCCCAGGAGAGGTGTGAGAAGCCTGAGCTGGTTCAGGAAGCAAGACACATCTGTGTAGACCTCAGTTCCTGTGGCTGTGGATGGGGCCACCAGAGGTGCTTGCCTCTCATGGCCTGTGGTGGTGGGGACCAGCTGGGGACACAGGCTCCCTGGGAGGTGGGAGCCCAACTGCTGTCTCTGTCTCTGATGCCCTTGTTTTTGACAGGACAGTTGTGGCCCTTGGGGGTGGCTTTGGGGCTGCAAGCCAGGGCTCTCATCTCTCTGCTGTGTTCCTGTTGGTAGTGACTTCTGTGGCAGCAGGAAGGCACATTCTTCTGGGCTTGGAGGTCGCCTTTGTGGCAGTTGATCTCTGAGGGACCACATCCCTGCTGAATCCCCAATTTGTCCACCAGGATTTGACCCACAACTCTGATGATGGCCTGGGCTTCATTAGTCATGCTATCCATAAACAACCTTGCTGGATTAGACTCCTAGCTCTGGACAGCATCTGCCCTGGGCTTGCCTTTCTGAAGTACGTCTTCCTGCCCTGCACCTCTTTTCCTGGGGTGTAGACTGTTGGGGGAAGTCAAGGACCCTGAACGGAGGGACCGGCTGAAACCATGGCCAAAGAACATAAGTTGTGAAGATTTCATGGACATTTATTAGTTCCCTAAATTAATACTTTTATAATTTCTTATGTGTGTCTTTACTGCAATCTCTGAACATAAATCATGAAGATTTCATGGACATTGATCACTTCCCCAGACAATACTCTTATAATTTCCTATGCCTGTCTTTACTTCAATGTCTTAATCCTGTCATCTTCATAAACTGAGGATGTATGTTGCCTCAGGACCCTGTGGTGACTGTGTAATCTGCACAAATTGTTTGTAAAGCCTGTGTGTTTGAACAATATGAAATCTGAGCACCTTGAAAAGAACAAGATAACAGCGATTTTCAGGGAACAAGGGAGATAACCATAAAGTCTGACTGCCTGTGGGGCCAGGTAGAACGGAGTCATATTTCTCTTCTTCCAGAAAGCACATAGGAGAAATATCGCTGATTTCTTTTCTCATCAAGGAATAACCCTGGGAAAATGAATGCATTCCCAGGGGAAGTTCTCTAAAATGGCCGCTCTGGGAGCGTCTGTCTTATGCAGTTGTAGATAACGGATGAAATACACCCTGGTCTCCTGCAGCACCCCCAGGCTTGCTAGAATTAGGAAATACCAGCCTAGAAAATTCTTGTCAGACCAGTTATCTGCTCTCAAACGCTGTTTCCTGTTAAGATGTTTATCAATGACAATGCATACATAGTGGGACATGAAACCTCCTGAGCAATTCTAATTTTGCCCTGGCCTTGTGATCTTGCTCTGCCCCCATTTGCCTTGTGATATTTTATTGCCTTTTGAAGCATGTGATCTCTGTGACCCACACCCTATTCATACACTCCCTCCCCTTTGAAATGCATAATACAAACTTGCTGGTTTTGTAGCTCGGGGGGATCACAGAACCTGCCAACATGTGATGTCACCCCCGGACAACTAGCTGTAAAATTTCTCTCTTTTGGACTCTTTCTTTGTATTTCTCAGACCAGCCAACACGTAGGGAAAATAGAAAAGAACCTATGTTGAAATATTGGGAGCTGGTTCCTCTGATAGTATACCCTGTGAATGGTGATTGATCTTTCTCCAGAATTTGCACTCTGGTGGTGCCTGTCCCTTCTCTAGCTGAGGCTTGTCATATTTCCTTTATTGTTTGTCTCCTATTTCCCTGGCATGGGCAGGGTGGCTCCTCCAACTGGCTTCAGAGGTCCTGGGTCCCTTGCACCTATGTCCCTGCTCCCCTGGTCTGGGCCTCCTGCAGGCCTCGCCCTTGTTCACAGAGCCCAGCATCTTCTGACTTCTGTGGGGCCTTCACTTTTGGGCTCACAGGCTCCTGCTGCCCCAGTCTGTCCCCTCCCTTCCACAGGAGGGCACATGGCCCCTGGAAAGCTGTCATGTTCCTCCTACTGAACACAGTCTGGGAGGTGGACAGTGGGGCATTAGTGGGTGGCCAGTCTATGGCTGGGAGCATGTCCACTTTGTGGCCTGGAAGGCACAGGTCTGTGGGGCCCTCCTGGAGGAGGATGCTGGAGACACGGCCTGACACCTGCTCCTCTGAGTCCACCTGCACTGTGAGCGCAATCTCACTGACTGCCTGTGCTTTCAGACACAGCTGCCCTGGATCCTGAGCAACACAGATTGTAGACACTGAGGTCTACAGACACCAGTCTACACTATAGTGTAGACACTAGTGGTCCCCACCGCCTCTGTGCTCCTCAGGCCCACCTGAACACTTCCTGAACTTGCCCTCACACTGGCTCCCAAGGTGGCTTGGGATTTCTCCTCCTCAGGCAGGGGGTTTCTCCTCCTCAGCCTCCAGTGCTTCCAGGGTGTCTTTGGCCCTTGCCCACTGGGACCCTATGCAGAACTCTTGCAGGGCTCTGTTATGACAGGAGTTTCCTGGGGACATGCTTTCAATCTCAAGCCATGCCTCATTCCCAGCCATTTCTGAACCCCTCAAGGTTGGATTTCCCAGACCCCAGGACAGTCCTGCTCTGCCAGGTTCTGCCTACAAGGCTGCACATGGGGGACTGAGAAGACGCCCTGTCCTTCTGTCCAGTCAGAGAGGCCTCTGATTGCTCATGGGTGTCAGCTGACTGGGACCATCTTGGAGCACTCTGGCCTTCCTCCTGCTCAGGTGGTGGGACAGGGACAGGGCAACTCACAGTGGGGCTGACTTGCCTGTTGTTCTGTTGTCTCCTGGACCATTCTGGGGAAGTTTTTCCAATAAAATGACAAACGTGGCTACAGATTCAACCCGAGATTCCCAGGAGGCCCAGAGGGGAAATGTGGAGTATGGGAGGAGTGGGGGCTGAGCCTTACCTGACTGGACATTTATGGGCTATAGGGACTGGAGGTCTGGACCCCACCTGTGCCTCACACAGAACCTGAAAAGATGTGCTTCCAGCATCTGCCGGGTGCAGGGATGAAGGAAGGAAAGCTCCTGGGAGGTGTTCACGTGGGCTTTCCCACCCCTCCAGGATGCCAGCTTCTCCAGTTTCCTGTGGGTGTCAGACTTGGGAACAGCACGTTTGGCCATGAACCAGGAGCAATACAAAGATACAGAGATCGAGCCCTCCTTGATCTCCCCCACCTTCCTGTCCATATGGACCTGCAGCTTGTTTTCCAAATGCTTCCTGTCTGGGTCCCTGGGTGTGGAACTTACTGATTGGTACTTCCAGGGCTTCCTGAAGTCACTGTCTGCCTCCTCCTTGTCTTTCTCCAGAATCTTCACTGAATTCCTTCCTGTGCCTTGATCCTGGCTTGGTTGTGCCTCTAGTTTGGACCCTAAGCACCTCTTCCTAGATAACCTTCCAGAGCTCCTGAGTCCTGTCTTCTGCATATTCTTCCTGCCCTTTCCTGCAAATTCAGAAGCCTGGGAGGGCAAGAGGACCCCCTGTGTGTCTTCTGCCTGACCCTGGGACCTCCCTGGGAATTCCCCCTCAGGTTGCAGAGGTCTCCAGATGGAATCTGCTGGGAGGGCCATGGGACTGCTCCTGGCACATGGCACTGCTCCTGGCACATGGCACTACTTCCTTGCCACCGGTGCTCTGGGATCTCAGTGCTGGAGGCAACCCCAGAAAGAATGGAGGCTGACTTGGGGCTCTGAAAAGCCGGCCTCTTCTGGGGAAGGTGGACAGTGGGCTGGCTCAGGACGGCCTGAGAATTTTTTAGGAGAAAGGAAAAAGCCCTCTTCCACTTTAGTCACTTCTGCAAGGGCCATTCAAGATACTCCACTCGACTGGGGATGACAGACTGTGCCCTCTCATTGGATGTAGGGCAAGCCCACAGAACCTGATCTGGGGTGGAAAAGAGCACGGTAGGCTTGGGTCAGGGGGTGAGCAGTGGGACTGCTTCTGGATCCCAGCCAGAGGTGGGGGCTGGGACTGGGGCCAGGTTGAAGTGAACGGTTGGAGCTGGGCCATGTGTGGGGCTGGGACTGTGCCTGGGAAAGCTGTGAGGATGCCTCAACCTCAGGTTCACCTTGAAGAGAAGTGGAGGCTTTATCCAATGGTACAGAGTACACATTCTGTGAGGAAGGGTTCCTAGAATCCCAGGCCGTGACCACCAGGGAGTCCCTATTGAAAGAGGGGAGAAGAGGTCTCAGAAGAGCTGGCTGCATTTCCACTGTAAGTGGTCCCCCATGGACGTGGCATCAGAGACCTGCTGAGGACTGGGCAGCTGCTGTGGTTGGGTTGTCACATTCCAGAAGGGATTTAGAGTCGTGATGTCCCACTCCTTCCCCAGTGATGTCATCTGCAGGTAGTCTGCCTGCCTCCTTTCTTTCTCCTGCCACATCTTCATCACTGCTCTATTGGTGATGAGAGTTTCCAGCAGCTTCTGCATGTCGGGGTGGATGAATGTGTAGGCACCTACCTCCATCTGCCTGGGTGTGGGGTCTCCCCAGAAGGAAGCCTCTAGGGAGTGGTCAGGAATATACGGTTGCTGGGACTTGCCATGTGAGCAGGTGGAGAGGCCCCAGGTGGTGGCAGCCTCCCTCCAGCAGGAGAGGTCCCAGATGGGATCGCTGGAGCACCCAAAGCTGGAGATCACCCTGGTTGGAGAAGGCAGCCCCTGGTTGTGGAAAAGGCAGCTCTGGGGGACGGGGCATATTGTGGAGCCACACGGAAATTCAGCCAGGCCGGAGCTGGGTGGAGGTGGAGAGGAGGCCGTGGGAACAGGGGGCTGTGGTGAAGGAGGAAAAAGCACATGTGGCTGAGGTGCAGGGTGTTTTAGGGGTAATGAGGGCTCTGGTGACTGGAGGTACTCAGGCTTGAGTGTGGTCAAAAAGGCTCTAAGGTGGTCGTTGCGCATGGTGACAGGGTGGAGGCCAGAGTAGCTGGGAGAGCCCTTGGGGACAAGCTGGTGGGAGATGGACCTTGCATGCATTTCCCATGCAGTTGGTGGGCCTTAGCAGGCGCTGGTTGGTACATGTCACCCAGGGGGTCTCCAGCTAAGGGTAGGTGAGAGCCAGCCTCCCCAGTGAGCTTTCTCAGGTGGCTGCAGTAGACATGAGGCACAAGCTGCAGCTAGGGGCGGGTGGGGCTGGGAGGTCGGGAAGGCTGGGCACCTGGTGCCCACAGCTCCTCCACCTCCCCCACTGCTGAATTCACAAAGTTCTATCTATGTCAGCCTCAGAGCTTCAGTCAATTCCTGTTCCCTTTCCAGGAACTCCCCCTCCCAGGTCACCACCAGGCCCTAGGGTTGCATCAGAGGCCCTGGTATAAAGGAGGACATGGAGAGAAGGGGGAGTCTCCTCATCTTTCCAGAGGGTTGGGCAGGCCCCCAGTCTCCCCCGGCTCCCTCAGGAGGATTCTGCAAGCTGGAAGTCAGGAGACGGGGTTATGGTGGGGAGGGCAGTGTCAGCAAACTTCACAGGAGGCTGAGTGGCTGTCTCTTTAGGGGACACCACGGGGAACTAGACCCTGAAACCCACGCATCTGTGCCCAAAGCCACATGGCCCCAGTGGTGACAGCAAGGTGTGCACTGTACAGAACCTTTGTCATTTGCAAAAAGTGCTTCCATGTACACCCCCTCATGGGTGTCACAACCATCTATTGGGGAGAGCGGACAGGGGTGGTCTCTAAGAAGAGTCAGCCATGGCCGAGAAGAACAGCCGTCCGCATGGACCTGGAGCCTCCCTGACCTCCCCCCATATCCTGGCAGGTCTTGGTGCCTTTCCCACAGCGCCCCCTTATGGGCAATACCGGTTCCCAGGCCCATGGCTTCATTCCCACAGATAATCTGAGGCGGCCCCGGGTTCTGATTTCCCTCCCAGGAGCTTCCTCTCAGGCCTCTGCAAATGACTTCCTCAGGGACAGGCGATGCTCAGTCACCTCTGGGGAGTCCTGGGGAGCAGTAGAACCTCACCTTTCAGAGCTAGGATCTTCTTCCTGCTCCTGGGTCTCCCAATCTCTTCCTTTGATGGTAAGAGGCAAGCAAGAGTGAGGGGCTGGGACCAGTTCTCAGTCTCCTCTCCCCAGGCCAGCTGCACACACGCAGTGCTCATGAGTAACACGGCTTTCTGCCTCTAGCTCAGGGAGCTCTGTGTGCATTTCTTTTACTCATGTTTCATTGATGAAATGTTTTCTGTTTTCCTTCTTAGGGAAATGCAAGTGGGGGTTTTGTGTGTGACTCCACCCTGGATATCCCCAGTCCCTGCTCCTCTGCTGAAGGCAGACCCAAGCTCAGGCCTACAGGCACCTCTGAGCTGCCAAGTAGGATTCTGCTTCAAAGGAGGCCAGACATGAATCCAGGCTCTGGCGGGAGGCTCTCAGGGTCTCAGCACAGCTCCCAGATCACCCCACATAGAAGCGTCTGGGCCCCCAGGTACCAGCCTCGGAAAGAGGCTGATGAGCCAGAGCTGGGGCCTGTCCTCCCACAGAGACCTCACCCCTCTCCTGATCTGGTCCTCGCGGCTGAGACCAGTGTCGGCTTTTGCCCTGATGCCTCCTGCACATGTCACAGATGGTCTGGGAGCTGGGGATGGAATCCTCCGCCCACTCCCACCCCTGCCTGCCCTGCCCTTCCCTAGAGGGATGATGAGATTTCCCATCACAGAAGGGTCTCTCGCTGCTTAGGAAAAGTGGGAATGAGGGGAGGAAAAGAAGAGAGAGAGTCTTTCTCTGTGGGGCCGGGCTGGGGGCTCCTTACCTTCCTGCTGCTCCTCTTCCTTCCAAGCAGGGGTGACAGTGGGTCACTGGGAAGGTAGGAGAGTAATAGGAAGAGAAACCCCCAGCTCCACACTCAGGTGAGAATGAAATCCACAATCCAGGGATTAGAGCTGGGGCCCAGCCATGTGGCACTAGGGCTCTTCAGAGGAAAGAGCACTTTTTCCATCTGAAGTACAATGTCACCCTCAAGCAACTGAGACCTAGGCATCACTTTTGGAACTAGAGACTGGGGCCCAGGCCTGCGTCACAGAGCTGGGGACCTCCTCCTCACCAAGGGCTCCTGACGGCAGGGCAAGGGCAGTGAGAGGAGGAGGTTGAAGCACAGCCCCGCCCTCAAGTCCCAGTTCCAGTCCCTCCACCCTCCTGGGTCCCCCAGATCTTTTCTTCCCTCCCCAGTTGCTCACCCTGTCAGAGACAGTCCTGAGTGCATTTTCTATTCTGTTTCCTGGAACACAGATGTGACCTGGTTTTGTGGAGATGTCTGTGCCAGTCCCTCAATTTCCCATGTCTTTAAGATCCAGACTTCTCCCTGGAGTTTCTGTTATTTCTCCAGTTTCTTGCTCTCAGGATCTCATTTGTTTGCGGTTCTAGCTTTCCCCCTTAATATGTTCTTACCCTGCATCAACTCAGACATAGAACTTACATTATTTGTACTTATTGATCATTGTGAATTTTGATTACAATTTTCATAGTTTTTTAAATGTTTAATATTTATTTTTGTGGGCACGCGGCAGGTGTATATTTTAATGGAGTACATGAGATACTTTCATACAGGCATGCAGTGTGTAATCATCGCAGCATGGTAAATGAGGTGTCCATCACCTCCAGCCGTTTTCCTTTGTGTTACAAATCATCCAATTATCCTCTTCATTTTTTAAATGTACAATTACATTATTATTGACCATAGGCATTCTATTGCTGTCAAATACTATAAATACTCAATTTTATTCATTCTTTCTAATTACTTTTTTTATCCATTAACCATCCCCACCTCTCTGCCACTGCGCCTTCCCAGCCTCTAGTAACCATCCTTCTACTCTGTATTTCTATGAGTTTGACTGTTTGATTTTTAGCTCTCACAAATAAGAGAGAACATGTGATGTCTGTTTGTCTTTCTTTGCCTAATTTCACTTAATGACCTCCAGTTCCATCCATGCTATTACAAATGATAGGCTCTCCTTGTTTTTCTATGGCTGAAGAGTGCTCCACTGCATATATATACCACCTTTTTTTATCCTGTTGTCTGTTGACGAACACTCACTAGGTGGATTCAAAATCTTGGCTATTGTGAACAGTGCTAGAAGGAACATGGGAGTGCATGTATCCCTTCAATCTACTGATTTCCTTTCTTCTGGATATGTACCCAGCAGTGGATCATATGGTAGCTCTAGTTTTAGTTTTTGAGGAACCTCCTAACTGTCCTCCATAGAAGCTGTACTGACTCACATTTCCACCAAAAGTGTATGAGGGTTCCCTTTACATCCTCGTGAGCATTTGTTATTGCCTGTCTTTTAGAGAAAAAGCCATTTTAACTGGGGTGAAATGAGATCTCATTGTAATTTTGATTGCCTTTCTCTGATATCAGTGATGTTGAGCACCTTTTCATATACCTGTTTGCCATTCATATGTCTTCTTTTGAGAAATGTCTGTTCAGATGTTTTATGTATCTTTTAAAAATTATTTTAACTTCTGGGGTACATGAGCAGGATGCGCAGGTTTGTTACATAGGTAAATGTGTGCCATGGTGGTTTGCTGTACCTATCAACCCATCATGTAGGTATTAAGCCCGCTATGCATTAACCATTTTCCCTGATGATCTCTCCTGCTTCTGACAGGCCCTAGAGTGTGTTGTATCCCTGCCTGTGTGCATGCGTTCCCTTTGGTCGGCTCCCACTTATAAGTGAGAACATGTGGTGTTTGGTTTTCTGTTCCTATGTTAGTTTGCTGAGGATAATGGCTTCCAGCTTCATCCATGTCCCTGCAAAGGACATAATCTTATTCTTTTTTGTGGCCACATATTGTTCCACGACTTAAATGCACTACATTTTCTTTATCCAGTCTATCAATGATGGGCATTTGGGTTGATTCCATGTCTTTGCTACTGTGAATAGTGCTGCAATGAATACATAGGTGCATTCATCTTTATGAAATAACAATTTATATTCCATTGGGTATATACACAGTAATGGGATTGCTGGGTCAAATGGTACTTCCGATTCTAAATCTTTGAGGAATCACCACAGTGTCTTCCACGATGGCTGAACTAATTTACATTCCTGCCAACAGTGTAAAAGCGTTTCCATTTCTTCTCAAACTCACCAGCATCAGTTGTTTCTTGACTTTTTAATAATTGCTATTCTGACGGGTATGTGATGGTATCTCATTTTGGTTTTGATTTCCATTTCTCTAACGATCCGTGTTGGGAGCAAGTCCACCAAAATCCAGCATAAACTGGCCCCAAGACTGGTCATAAACAAAATCTCTGCAGCACTGTGACATGTTCATAAAGGCCCTAACGCCCAAGCTGGAAGGTTGTGGGTTTATAGGAATGAGGGCAAGGAAAACCTGGCCCACCCAGGGCGGCAAACCACTTAAAGGCATTCTTAAGCCAAAACAAGAGCAGGAGCGATCTGTGTCTTAAGGACGTCTTCCTGCTGCAGTTAACTAGCCTAACCTATTCCTTTAATTCAGCCCATCCCTTCGTTTCCCATAAGGGATACTTTTAGTTAATTTAATATCTATAGAAACATTGCTAATGATTGGTTGGCTGTTATTAAGTATGTGGGTAAATCTCTGTTCGGGGCTCTCAGCTCTGAAGGCTGTGAGACCCCTGATTTCCCACTTCACACCTCTGTATTTCTGTGTGTGTGTCTTTACTTCCTCTAGTGCCACTGGGTTAGGGTCTCCCCAACCTAGCTGGTATCGGCAAATGGTGTCCATCATGTGGGCTCAAATCCAGGTTGAAGTAGCTCACTGTGACAAAGCTGCCCTCACTTTTATCTCTTTGCAAATCAAAGAAGGGAGTCATATTGGGAGCAAGCCCCCCAAAATACAACCATAACTTGCCCCAAGACTGGCCACAAACAAAATCTCTGCAGCACTGTGGCATGTTCATAATGGCCCTAAAGCCCAGGCTGGAAGGTTGTGGGTTTATGGGAATGAACTGAAGGAACACGTGGTCTGCCCAGGGCGGCAAACCACTTAAAGGCATTCTTAAGCCACAAACAACAGCATGAGTGATCTGTGTCTTAAAGATGTGTTCCTGCTGCAGTTAACTAGCCCAACTTATTCCTTTAATTTGGCCCATCCCTTCATTTCCCATAAGGGATACTTTTAGTAAATTTAATATCTATAGAAACAATGCTAATGACTGGTTTGCTGTTAATAAATATGTAGGTAAATCTCTGTTCAGGGGTCTCAGCTCTGAAGGCTGTGAGACTCCTGATTTCCCACTTCACACCTCTATATTTCTGTGTGTGTGTCTTTAATTCCTCTTGTGCCACTGGGTTAAGGTCTCCCCAACCAAGCTGGTCTTGGTAATCAGTGATGTTGAGCTTTTTTCCATATGTTTGTTGGCCGCATCTATATCTTCTTTTGAGAAGTGTTTGTTCATGTCTTTTGCCTACTTTTTAATGTGTTTGTTTTCTTCTTGTAAACTTCCTTAAATTCCCTGTAGATTCTGGATATTGGACTTTGTCAGATAGATAGATTGCAAAAAATTTTTCCCATTCTATGGGTTATCTGTTCATTATGATGATAGTTTCTTTTGCTGTGCAGAATCTCTTTAGTCTAATTAGATCCCATTTGTCAATTTTTGCTTTTGTTACAATTGCTTTTGGCAATTTCAACATAAAATATTTGCCCATGCCTATGACCTGAATGGTATTTCCTAGATTTTTTTCTAGGGTTTTTATAGTTTTGTCGTTTACACTTAAGACTTTAATTTATCTGGAGTTAGTTTCTGTATAGGGTGTAAGGAAAAGATCCAGTTTAAATGTTCTGTGTCTAGCTAGCCAGTTTTCACAACACCATTTATTAAATAGGAAGTTCTTTCCCCATTGCTTGTTTTTGTCAGGTTTGTCTTCTTGCCTAGAGATTACACATTGAATTACCATTTGGAGATCATCCCCCTCACACACACCTGGTGTGGATCAAAGGTAACAGGGGCCAAAAGGAGAAAGTTTGAGCCTTGCCAGGTGAATACTGGTGCTGAACAAAGTGACTTGTGTCTATTTTCTTGCATGTATTTTACATTGGCTGGGAAGGAAAATATTAATTTGATTCCCCATGCAGCCTGTTGGGCAGCATCTTGCAAAATTGAGAAGCTTTGCTTATGGTTCCATCAAACAGAAAAGGATGATTTTATTTAGTAATGGGGCTTGGCTCCCATATCTATGATACAGTGAACAGGGACATCAAAGCTGCTCTGTTCTTCTGAAAGCTGCAGAGAAAGGGAACCCAGAAACCTGGTTTGCTGGCAAAAAAAAGGGGGGCAAGAAATTCTTACCAACCAAGTTTCTCATCTTTTTTTTTCTCTCTGTCTCTCTCCCTCCTCCTCCCACTGTTTGTGTGTGTGTGTGTGTATATGTGTGTGAGTGCAAATGTAAATATGATTGTCTCCTCTGCAAAGGTTTAATAGAAAAAAGGATTTGTGAGACTAGTCTTAGGCTGTAGCAAATCTGGAGCAATTTTTGCTAAGAATTTGTCTTTCTGTTTTGTTCTTTAATGGAGAGAGAGGTATCACAGGAGAGAAGATGGGCTTAGGACCACTATAAGCCTGCTTTTCAAGCCAGCCTGGCAGCTGGTCATTTACAAAGTTGCTGGGGGTCCCTGAGACTAGTGCCATATGAAGTTTCTCTCTTTTTGTTTTATATACTTGAGAGCTTAACCTTGTGACCATGTGAGAAAGAAACCTTGATACTTTCTCTTGGTCTCTGCCATCCAGCAGACAGGAATTTGGGGATTCATTTACAGCCCTAAACATTATCTTGGGCAGTTAAAAGCCTTTGCAAGCTTGAAACTGACTCCTCTAGGCTCTTTCTGGGAAGAGCAACAGAACCTGCTGAATGCTGTAGCTCAGTAACCAAGGCTTTGGTCTTTGGACAGTGGCTGCCCCCAGGTTCAATTCATGGCTTTGGGATTGATTCCTTTCTGGTTTGTTATTTGTGTAACTCTGCCATTTTTTGAGGGTTCCCCACCCCATGGATAGCTTCTGATTTCCTGTCTTGAATTTTCCTTTCTCTGAAATATCATGGGGAAATTCTAAACTTTTTTTTAAAAAACTGTTTACCATCTCTTTGAAACACTTCATGAGTTCATGGTTAAGTTATAACCTTAGTTAATACGTATTCATTTTATGTGAGAGGTTATCTGGTATGGAATTCAAAAGTCAGAAATGTTGGCTATGCTCATCAGAGCCTGGTAATAAGAGATTTTAAAAGATTTTTTAACAAAAGAACTCTATAATTAAAAGTGGTTTAATTAAAAATAGATATCCAGAGTTGGATGGGGTAACGCTGGATATCTATTTTCATGCCTGTAATGCCAGTAGTTCAGGAGGCCAAAGCAGGACGATTTCTTGAGCTCAGGAGTTTGAGATAAGCCTGGAAAAGAAAGTCAGACCACATTACAAAAATAAATAAATAAATAAACAAATAAATAAATAAATAAAGTATCCAAACTGTATCTGTTTATAAGACATTTATCTTTTCCTCTTCTTGATTCATGTCTTTCTGGAAAAAGTTTTTTTCTTCTGAATTGTTTTCCTCCATTTTTTCTTCTTGCCACTCTTGAGGCTCACATGAGAGAACCTAGATAAATTCTAACAGCCTGGGACTCATAGGGAAAAACAGAGGAGGTGCCACAGACCCCATTCTGAGAAAAACCTGTTTTCCTCATGGAACCTCAGGAACTGATCCCCCTCGAAATCTAAGTCTTGGTTTAATTTTCAATTTTACATTTTGTTACCTGATTTTTTTGGGGTGTGTATCAGAAATTCCTTCACATTATGAGAGAGCTTTGAGCCATAGTTTGCTATAAGCAGATGAGAAATACACTATAAGGGACTGTTAATGGCAATTAGGAAGAATACTTGGCTCCTTGCATGCTTGGATCAGAGAAGCATGCTCTTGACCACCTAGAAGGTATGGAAACATCCCTAACCCCACTGAGAGATGAGAATCCATGGGGGATGGGCTGATTACAAAATGTGCTGATTGGCTTTGGATTTTTTTTTGCAATAAAATGCAGGGTAGAAGCACTGCAGTAGCTTCTTCTGTAGTATTTCCCTATGGGAGGAGTCCATGATTCCATATAAAATGGCACCCTTAATTTGGGGGATCTGTTTTTGCCTTCCAGCTATGTCTGCTTATTAGGGTCTAGAAACTGCATGCTTTCCTAGCCCTGCTTCTCAAAGGGCTCTAGCTCAATCCCAGTAATCCCATTAGGTAACTTAAGAAATGGCAAATGAAAAATCTTATAACGACTGGATTTTCTGTCTGTCTTTGTATTTATATGTGATATGCGTGTGATGTTTACATAAAAGAGTTCTAATTAATTGGTTTAAAGAAAAGTAAGAACAGATTTGATCTGCACTTCTGTCCTGTGTCTGTCCTGAGCTCCACATCTGGTACATAATTAAAATGACCTACTAACCAGGTTTTTCACCAAAAATAGAAGTTGCACAGAGTTAACAGTGTAGCATGTATTTGAGGCTACTGAAGAAACAGTTCCACATGCAAAGCATGTAAGAAAAGTAGAATGTACTTTTGGTAAAAGATTGTAAGAAGACATGGGAATATGGATTTCTTGCCCAAGTTTAGAGAGTTAAAGTATTGCTTTAAGGGAGATAGGAAAAATCTAAAGGTTTAAGCAAGTTGGGGAAGGTTTATAAAAAATTAATTTTAAAAGAGATTTTGTGTGTAAACATATTGGCTAAAGTTAAAGGGGTATTAGTCAATGTTTCCATAAGTTGAACATAGGAATAAAAGCATAACAGAGTTTTCTTAAAACATGGTTAGGCTCTGTAAGAATAATAACTAAATTGTAAAGGGCTATAAAAAGTTTATAGAAACATTAACTTACAGTTAAACTAATTAACACTGGATAGATTTATAGAATTTTAATAAAAACTATCTTTAGCATTAAAGATGCAATAATGTAAACATGAACTTTGGTTTTCTCTTTTGATAAAGATTCTTAAGTAATACTGAGAGGCAATGAAAAAATTTTTTTTGCCTTTCAAGGGAGGGGAGAGGGAGGAGACCAATTCAACAGGCTTCATGCTGTCTTCACTGGGTCTTGTAGTTTGAGAAAATGAGTCTCTTTTCTATCAGACTAAAGGTTTTTTCCTTTTTAAAACTTTATGAGTTATCATTTTGGATAAACAAATGACTTAAGGTAACCTAGGGTTCTATTTTGTGATATCCAGTGTTTTAAACCTTTGATATTTGACAAACCTGTGAAGATCAAATTCAAAGATAAAAAAATAGGTCCCCTACAGTCCAAAAAGACACAGTCTACTTATTTAATGTATTAAAATCATGCAGAAAACATGGCCAAATATAAAATGGTGCTTAGCTTTCTTTGGGCTATATTCATATAAATACATTATTAGCATGTATTTCAAAATTGTATAAGATTCCTATAATTTTGATATGCCTTAGCACACATTTGACAAGAATATTTGTAACCTCTGTGGCACATAATAATGTAACATAACAATTTTAATGTTCTTGTCAATTGTGTTTGACTTTGGCTGTCCTAAAATGTCTTCTCATCCACAGACAATTGTTGTCTTGTTCTGATACTCTTTAGAAGATGGTTTTATAATCAGTAATAAAACTTGGACAGGGGCTCTTGAATGCAAGTGTCTGATAGCTTTGGAGATTGCAACATTAGAATAAAGGAAAAAACCTTCAGGACTCTCATGGAGAGCTGAAATGTTCATGAATATTAAGCAGAACAAGGGCTTACTGAAGTAATAGAAAACTGAGCTAATCTTGTCCTTTGCTTTTTTTTTCTTTTTGTTTTGTTTTTTTGCTTAAAACGTGGCTGATCCTTTTTGTTTTTCAGAGAGCCAAGAAAACTTCTTTTGAGCTACTTACAGCTTTTAACAACTGAATAAAATATATTCCTGTGAACAAAATTGGGAGCATATTTGTTTCTCTCTACCTGATTTGTCAGAATCTGGAAGCTATTTGCAAGTATTCTTAATTTATGGCTACATAATTATTTGCATAAGTGCAATAAAAATGTTTTCTTTTGCAACAGGACACAATTGGAGAAACTTTATTTTACCAAGGTTTTGACTGGAATGGCATGCTTTTGTTTAAGGAATCAAATTTGACTTCTAGAGCCAATAAAAACCCCTAGGGAAAACTGGCCTCATACCTTGTCTACGCAGTCCCTGTACAGGGTTCCTAACCTATGGTATGTAAAGAATATCACTTTCCAACAGGCACAGGAATCTTAAGTTAACCTGGCATCTCAAGAAGACAGGAATGTACCCAACTCATAGGCATTTGAGAGTACAAACCCATGGCTGGGATGGGCTTTAAAAAAGTCTTATCTAAGGCTCTTTATACAGAGTTCCAACAAAGCCAATTTAAAAGGCCTATGTGAAAAATAATTATTCTTGCTGTGCTCTATGCAGATAATCATGCCAAGTGTAATAAAACTAAAGTTTATTTCACAAACAAATTGGTCCTATCAGGATTTGTTTTTAATAAAAATAAGGACTGAAGAAAGAAAAAATTATGTTTCAAAAACTATTATAGTACACGTGTTATTAGGTTTTTTTTTTTTTTTTTTTTTTTTTTTTTTTTTTTTTTTCCTGCCATTTAAACTGAAACCTAAATTTTGGGAGGCTACAAGTTCCCTAACTCATGCTTTTAAATCTCTACTTTTAAAACTGTGAATTGCACTCCTTGTCCTAGAACTCATTATTCATCTTATTGTACACTGTTTTCTTAAATGTTGTACTAAAACTGTAGATAAGAATATGAATGCCTTTGTCATGAAAGCCTTGGAACCTCAGCCTGGCCTGCATGTGTACACTCAAACAGCTCAGATAGCTGCAAAGCAGTTCTGCTTCTCTCACCTTGGGGTCAACACCTACCCCACCAAGCCCCCTGTCAGCAGGAGGAATCCAGAGCAATTGGCGGCCTTTTTCCATCTTCATAGCCCACACCTTAAGAATAAGGTGCTATGAAACCCTAAGGGAGGGATTGAAACAGCCTTTGCAAAAATTATAACTGAGGAAATTATGACAGTGAAAGAGATCAGACCTAACCGATTCTATCTTGCTTCTAACCTTTAAGCTGTCCTTGTTCATTCCTGGACACAGGCCAAACTAACCCTGGGAAGGAATTTGCAGACCCTACACTCAATAGATCAGGTGACACCACCTAGAATGGTAATCTGGCTCAATCAGTTCTGAGATCCTACCCAGGAACAGAAGACAGCAAGGAAACCTCACTTTGACCCCCTGTGATTCCATCTCCAACTTGATCAATCAGCACTCCCCACTTCCCTAGCCCCTACCTGTCAAATTGTCTTTAAAAACTTAGGCTGGGTGTGGTGGCTCACACCTGTAATTCCAGTACTTTGGGAGGCTGAGGCAGGCGAATCACGAGGTCAGGATTTCGAGAGCAGCCTGGCCAACATAGTGAAACACCGTCTCTACTAAAAATACAAAAAAAATTAGCCAGGCGTGGTGGCACTTCTGTAATCCAAGCTACTTGGGAAGCTGAGGCAGGAGAATCACTTGAACCCAGGAGGCAGAAGTTGCAGTGAGCTAAGATCATGCCATTGCACTCCTGCCCAAGTGACAGTGTGAGACTCCATATCAAAACAAACAAACAAACAAACAAAACTTAGATCCCCAAATGCTCAGGAAGTCGAATTTGAATAATAAACTCTGGTCTTCCGCAAAAATAAAGTAAAAATACAGGTATGTTAACTCTAATAAAGTCTATTGTTATGAAGCATTTTTGTTTCTATAACAGCAGGACAATATTACAAGACAGAAACTTCAAAAATCACTTAATTGCAACTCTGAGTCCCTAAGGGAAAGAGACAAAAAAGTGGAAAAATCAAATGCTTTTTTAATGGCACAGAGGTCATTTTTTTCTTCTATAATTACAACAGCAAAATCTAGATATCTGTATATATATTTATATATAATATATATTTAAAAATGTATATGTGTTTTTCACAGTTTAGATAGCATGAAGCAGTTTTAAAAGCACAGTTTAGTTGCTTTTAAAATAGCAACAAGAAAAATATAGCACAGTTTAAAGCCTATACTGAATCCTCTGTGTTCATTCCTGATTACCACGTGGAAACACGGAAATCCCAGGCTGGCACTCCTCTCCCAGAGATGCAGGACCAGAGCTGGGCTGGTTTTTAATCAGCAGAGGGATAACCCGATTGGAACGTCTCCTACTACACAGCAAGCTCAAAGGTGGGATGCCTTAGGATAGGGCAGGGCCCAGAGCAGATGTGAGACTCCTGGAGTTTAGTGGCAATAAAAGGGTTTAGAGAAGCATAATTACTTAATATGTGATTGTACCATGAAATTTTACTTAGCAATATATTTTATATCTTTTTAACATATTTTAAAAAATATAAATATATCTGCATTAAGCAAACTTTAAGAGACATGAAGGGTAAAAAAGAAAAAAATACAATAATGGAAAAATATCTTAATATCTCACAGACCTCTGCAATATCTTAGCAGAAATTGGAGACTGTGGAGGTCACTCTTCCTGAATGAGAAAACAGCTGAGTCTGTAAAACTGCACTTGGCTTCTCCGCAGGCTTTGAGGTGTGCAGGACCAGCCCCTACCCCTGACTCAGACATAGCCCAAGTCTCAGCTCTTCGGTTTACACAACTATACAGGTTAATGATATATTTCAGAACTTCATAATCACATATACACATACACACATATGCCTAGTACTTACAGGTACATGTGAAAATACAAAACTGAACACATATCAAATACTAAAGCAAAACTTGTATTTACTATTACTATAGTTATTGAATTGAATTTAAATTATTTTGTTTTATACTATCATGTTGTAGTGCAAAATAATGTTTTGCTATGTGATTCTTTCTCTATTCCAATGCCAATAAACAAATATATCTAAATGCATGTTTTTGTAAAACTAAATGTAAATGCCATTCTTGCCAAATACATTAATAAAATATATGTGGTATTTATGCATAAAATCTGTGTTGGCTTGTTTGTCATTTACGTTATCGGTATATATATATAATAATATATATATATAAAATTAGCTGATATAATTTTTAAATATCAGTCAACTATTAATACATGTAATAACCAATAAGATAAACACTTTTAAATGTTATTACATTTTTGGTTAAGTTCACATTGTATTTTTATAAAACCCAGGATAAAATATTTTATTTAGAAATTAGCTTTGCTTTTGACGATTGTTTTTGCATGAATTTTCAATACAAATTCTGGATGTTTATTTGCCAATACTGGATGCTAGAGAACCTCCAGTAGTATGGAACTGAAATCAGCCCAGGATTCCCAGAATTTCCTCACAATGGCAGCTTGCTAGAGCGCACTCTGGCAGTGTGCCAACACAGTAGGAATTTGGACTTCATCATCAAAGCACTAGTGAGTCCCAGGGATGAGCACACAGAGGGCAGCAGGAGCTGCAGAGCCCACTTTGTGGTACTTAGGGAAGAGAAGGGATGGGGTGGGGTGATGTCTGAAGGACTGTAGAAAGGGTGAAGAGGCAGAGTCTACAGGTAGATGAGCGTGTTCTAAGGATAACTGTTACCCTATTAAACATAGTTGGCTTCAATGATCATGAAGAGAAGAGAACTGATTCACCAGACATGGAAGAGACAAAATGAAAGGACTTGCTGCTTCCTTGCCAGGAGGCTGAGGAAGACTAAAGGCATTTACAGAAGAATGAAAAGTAGATAAACAATCTGAAGAGCAGAACATCAGCACCCAGCCAAGACAGAGGAACTGAGCATTTAAGGTGGTGTTTCAACCCCACAAAGGGAGATGAAAGGTAAAGAAACTCAACACCATGCAGATGCTGAGTTATTGTTAAAAAGGCATTTACAAGAGTGTGACGGACACAGCGCAGAAATAAAAAACCCATGCATGGAAGCAGAGTTTCAATTAGGCATACGCAGTTTCTTATTATATTATCAAAATCATACTAAGCATTGCTAGTATTAGTATTGCTAGTATTATTCTAAAAATGTGAAAGGTCAAAAGTTGAATTAAATCCCTGTTCTAAGTTAATGATTTGCAGGTGAAAGAAACCATAGATTACAAGGAAGAAATGGAGAGAGCTCCTGAGAAAACATTTGCTTGACCAGCTCAGGAATCAGCAAGATCAAAAAGCAAACCGCACCGTCCCCAGGAATCTGAGATGAAACTGCTTCCTAAGAGAACCCTGGTGTCCTGAGTGATTCCCTGGTTGTTGCTGAGAGCTGCCTAGTGGCCTGAGCACTCCCTGTTGGTCCTGAATTCCCCCAGGTATCCTGAGTGCCTCCTGATGGTCTTGTGTGCCTTTAGGTGGTCCTGTTACTCCTGGTGGTTTCTGAGAACCTCTTGGTGGTCCTGTGTGTTTCTTGGTGGTCTAGAATGCACCATCGTGATTCTGTGTCCCCTGCTTGTCCTGAGCCCCCTGGTGTCCTCAGTGCCTCCTGGTGGTTCTGAGCACCCCCTGGTGTCCTGAGCGCCCTTTATTATGAGGTCTCCTCCTGTCTCCCTGCGGGGAGGTTTGTGTCTGGGCTCACGCAGTTGTCCCCTCACTGCGTCTCTCACAGTAATGCACTGCCTACTCCTCAGCTCTCAGGTAGATCATTTTTAGGGAGACTGTGCTGGTAAGTGTTGTCCCTGGGAATTGAGTCATCTTTGTACTGACACAGGACAGCATTGAGAACTTTTGCTTGAATCACTCATTGCTACCATCCACTCCAGCCTCCGTTCTCCAGACATCTGCGCTCAATTCATGCTGTAGTCAGTGGAGGGGAATCTCGGTGCTTTGCAAAGAGACCCAGAGAACAGCCAGGCTACTTTGCCAAATAAAACAATGTAGATCTAGTAAACCTTTCAGGTTTTCCAGGAATCTGGGGACAGGGTGTGTGGAATAGGTGAAACACAGATGCTTTTTAATCACAGTGAAACTATTTTTTATGATGGCCAATGATGAACACATGGCATAAATAATTTGCGAAACCTCAGAATTTTCTGAGACACAGTGTTAATCTAAATGCATAACAACATAAAAAGTATCTAGCAGGTCATGAAACACTGGAAGAAATGAAAGCTGTATGAAAACATCTCACAACTACTAAAATGTTTGTTTGAACTAATTTCACTGAAGAAGGTGGGGCATAAGTCTCTGACACAAGTAACTCTGGAAAGAATTCAATTTTCTGACTGTAAAGTATAAATAAGCTGCATGTAAGCACTGTATTCTATTTGATAAACACATTTCCAACAAGCTTCAGTTAAACAATTCTAACACAGTTTGTGTATCTTGAAATTGTGCACTAAGTAAATTAATGTCATATGGTAAGAGAGGTTTCCTCACTGTTGAGTGTGGGATTATGGACAGGCCAAGAAGGAAGGCTATGAATGTCTATGTGGATCACAGTAGGGTGAACACATCAGTGTGTTCTTATGTTGAATGTAATATGGATACAGAAGATTAGATACATAAACAGTTTAATTTTTAATTTTTGCCAATAAATAGCATATGTATATATTTATGGGTACATGAAGCACTTTGATATATCATGAAGTGCATAATAGTCACACTTTGGTAAGGGGTGACATCCCTTCAGGCATTAATCCTTGGAGTTACCAACATTACAATTGTACATTTTTAGTTATCTTTAAATCTACAATTAATTATTAAGGACTATGCTTACACTGTCGTGTTATCAAATATTACATCTTATTCATTATTTCTAACTACTTTTTGTATCCTTTTACCATCGCCAATAACCCCCATCGACCACAGACCTTCCCAGCCTGTGGTTACCATATTTTTACTCTCTCTCTCCACGAGTTCAATTGTCTCAATTTTTAGCATCCAAAAATAAATGAGAACATGTGAAGTTTGTCTTTCTTTTCTGGGCTTATTTCAATCAATATAATGGACACCAGTTTCATCCATGTTGTTGCAAATGACAGAATCTCATTCTTTTTTATGACATAATATTAACCCATATCCTATAGGTACCACATTTTATCTATCCATTCATCTGTTGATGGGCACTTAGATTGCTTTCAAATTTTGGTTATTATAAAAAGTGCCATAACAAACCTGATAGTGCAGATATTCCTTTGATATATTAATTTTCTTTTTGGGGGGCATATATACCAGCAATAGAATTGTTGGATCATATGATAGCTCTGTTATTCCTTTTTTTAGGAAATTCTAAACTATTCTTTATAATGGTTGTACTAATTTAAATACCCACCAAGTTTATGAGGGTATGAGGATTCCCTTTTCTCCATATCCTCACCAGCATTTGTTATTGCCTGCCTTTTGGATAAAAGCCATTTCAAATGGGGTAAGATGATATTTCCTTGTAGTTTTCTTTTGCATTTTTCTGACTATCAATGTTGTAGAGTACATTTTCATATTCCTGTTTGCCATTTGTAAGTCTTATTTTGAGAAAAAAAACTTTGCCTGATTTTTGTTTGGTTTATTAGATGTTTTTCCTATAGAGTTGTTTGAGATCCTTGCATATTTTCATTATTAATCCTTTGTCAGAGGGGTGATGTTTCTTTACCTCACATTATGAAAAGCTTGATGTCATTATTCACAGGCACATCCCTGAATATATACACAACATCCATGGAAAATCTGTCATTTGGCAGTGTTATCTTTGACAGTCTGTTTACCTGATGTCTCTGTTTAGCTGTCTCTGTCTCTCAACATAACAACTAGATGTTTTTCGCACTCATTGCTGGCATGGTGTCACTGTTTTGTGTCATAAATTGATCCACAGTCAAATGCAATTAAATGTGTTCCTATTTGGAGGGTCAGGTTTTGAGATTTGTCATGACCCACAATGTTTTGTTTTGTTTTGTTTTGTTTTTTTAGAAATTAGGTGTAGCAATATTTCGCAGACTAGCCTTGAAATCCTTGGTTCAGATTATCCTTCCAGCATAGCGTCCTGACTAGTTAGAAATACAGTCATGTGCCACCGTGCCCAGATGATTATTCTTAAATTATGATTTCTCTCATTCTCTCAGCTAAACTGAGTGTATTATCGCTTAACATATTGCTCTCATGGAGCTGTCAGCTTTCCATTAATTATTTACCATAACAATATATCATGTGTTTTAGGAGAACCTTGGGGTAGAAATTATTCACATTCAACTGCAAATAAACTCGCACCCTTTAGAGAAAGTTTTTGTATCTCTGCTTTTCATGCCCTGCGACTTTATAAAAATATAACTGCCCCTGCCTTGGTGTGGAAGAAAAGTTCCTGTATCTCAGAGGGACACTCCTGCTTTAAGAATAGAAATCCGCATGGGAATGGAGGACTCCTATACCCCCGTTGTGCCTCTCCCAGAAAACTATCCAGATCCTCTACCCTACAAGTGGGCTGGAGTGAGAATAATTGGGGGCCCCTTGTTATTGTCCTACAGTACATGGCATAGAAGCTCTGTCATGTAAGTGGGGCTGGGAGGAGATAGGGATCCATCTCATCACAGACTGGAATTTAGTCTCCACCATAGAGATCTCACTCCAGGGCCTCAACTGAGATCTGGGGAAAGGAACCACCATCTTCTTGTCAGATCAGTTCAACATCAGGCTTCTGTCATCCTGAGCTGCAAATGAGAGAGTAATTCTCATCTCTCAAGTATGATGGATCCTCACTGCCCTTACTGAGACTTGGTAAATGTTTTAGTCTGTTTCAGCTGCTATAAGAGAACTCCGTGCAATGGGTGGCTCAGAAATAACATAAACATATTTTTCTGAATTCTCAAGGTGAGGAAGTTAAAGATCAAGATGCCTTTGAAATTGGTATCTGGTAAAGGCCTAATTCCTTATTCATAGATGACCATCTTTCTACTGTGTCCTCACGTGGTGGGAGAGGACAGAAAAGTTTCTGAAGTTTCTCACAAAGGCACTAATCCTACTTATAAAGATGATACCTCAACACCTCCCAAAAACACCTCTTCACTTACCAAAGGCCCCACCTCCTAACATCATCACTTTGGGTTTAGAATTCCAACAAAGGCATTGTGGGGGGTAATAAACATTCAGTCTATAGCAGTACATTTTATCAATCAATAATTTTTATTTACTGCATTTTCTTAGAATAATTTGCATTGATTTTTAATGGTTGAGATTTACAGTTTTTTGTTTGTGTGTTTGTTTTACCAGATGTGATTGTTTAAATGGAAAGCTTAGGGCTCCTCATGCCACCACTCTGGTAATTAGATAACTCCATTTATATTTGTGTTTGAAGCTTCTTCATGTTCTGAATGTTTTTCTCTTAAGCCGATTGCCATGGTGAAATTAATTTGTTCTCCCTCGTTGGCATTATCATTTGCTTGGAAATACACTTCTCTAGGTTTTCATGTGGTGAATTCACCTGTCTCTTATTTGTTTTTATTATAGTACCTTTCTGTATAATTTAAACTTTTTAGGCAAATATTTTGTATATTTTTGGATAGTTGTATATTTTGAAGAGAGCTCCATCTATTAGGATGTGTCCTCGTGTCCAACTTGCCCTGTCTCCCACACACTGATCTGCACTCTGTCGAGCCTGGGTCTCTCTCCTACCTTCTGTGGAGTTCTCTCTATGAACAGTGTTCTGCAACCCATTGTCTATTCTGTGGTCTTCACACCTCTTGGCCTACCTGGGTTTCCAGTTCCCTTTCCTCAGCTCCAAATCTACCTGGTTCTATGCCAACACTGTGGCCTGGAAGCTTCCTTAGGGAAGTACCTGATTGTGCATTCATCAGAAGGCTCCTTTTTATTATTTTCCCTCTCTCATTGGCCACTGTCTTTGTTGCCTGATGTCAAACAGCTTAAAAATGTGTTTAAGGTATTTCCCTGTGTTTTCCAGTTCTTTCTGGTGGAAAGATACATCTAGTCTCACTTGTTATACCTTGTTTGAAAGTGATCATCTCGCCTACAGATAGTCAAACTAATTTTATGATGTCTACTGAGATTTATCTTGGAATATATACATATAGATATTCAACCCTAAATTCCAACAGACTTTTTATAGAAATTATAAAGCATATATATACACACACACACACACATATACACACACACGTAATATTTTGTAAAACTAATATTATACAACTGTCACATGAGAAAAGCAAAAGTTCTAAAATTCCATAATAAAAAAAATTCAATTTTTCTTTCAATGAAATTCCCCTATGGAAATACTGAGGCATTTTCTAGGACACTGCCCCAGGGGGCTTTATGAGGCCCCACCCAGAATGTGACCTAGCAGGCATGTGAGGGATTTCGATCCCTGTGCTTGGCATTCTGTCTCCTCCACATGAAAATTTGAGATCTTCCTACATTCCTTTGTTGGGTTGCTTCACCATTCTGGACATTGAGGGACAGAGAGGGTGTAGCAGGCCATAAACATCAATAGCGCCAGTGTCTTTGAGGATGGAGACATGGTGCTTTTCTGGTGCTTTTCTTTGCACCAGAAAAGCAGGGACCCGCATGGGGCATAGCCTCAGTGTATAAACCTAACCATGTGGTAATATGTGTACCGCTCTGAGACAAGATTCCACATGGAACAGGTTGTGCCTTTCCGAGAGTGATGGCTCATTCAGGAAGGTGTGTACCTGGATGTGTCTGGTAAACTCTTTCTCAATCAAGGGATAATGATAATCCTCAGAGTGATTTGTTTGTGAAAAAGAAAAAATGGATCATGAAAGAAACTGATGTAGAAACAGTCACTCAACAATGTTTTTCATAACACAGTCGATTACCGATTACTTATGACACGCCCATATAAAAAGAAAAACACCGCCCTCTTATAGACTAAATACTGCCCAAACTTATCCTAGAGCTCTCAGAAAATGAATATTGAGATGATTTCTAGGATAACTGGATACCAAAGACAATGGTGTTCTTAAGTTTTCTGATACTTTGGTATCTACCTCATTAATTAATCATTTCTCACCTAGAGACCCATTCCAATGAAATGTCATTTTCAATTCAAGAAACAGCTCTACTGTGAGACAAATCGTCATCGTGGTGACTAAATGTGCGTATTGATTTTGACATCATGAACATGATCGTGATGATATTGATGGCATTCTCAGAAACATCCAGGTTCAAAAAACTAACTGCAGAGTCATATTTATTTTAGTGTAGCTTTCGATCAAGAAGGGCATACATTGAAAATGACATAGTCGGTGGTCTGAGGGTTTTGTGCTGTTAAGAAAAGCAAGGCAAGCCTAAATTGTGGTCAGTTTCCTTGGCTTGTTCCTCTCTGCACCTGCTCTTCACTGGGTCTCTGCCTTGGATGGGCTCTGAGCACCTCCTACTGGTCGTCTGCTGCCTGTGCACCCAAATAAAGAAGGCGTTGGGGATCTGCTTCTGAAATGTTCACTTGTACATCTGGCCCCCAGCAAGCATCTCAGCCAGGACTGGGAGCTGCGCCTTGGATCTCCCCCATGTGACCTCATCTTGTGCACTGTGCTTCCTTGCAGCAAGGTGACAAGGTCAGATGAGTGGCCCTTGCTTCACAGATACTACTGGAAACAATTTTTAGCAAATCTAATTGTAGTTTGACAATATGATTCAGCAATCATACTCATAGGAATGTGCCTGAGTGACTCATACCCACACAAAAAAACTATGCGTGGACTTTCATTTACATTTCCCAAAACCTGGAAACTTTTTTTTATTAATTCTCATTAGTTCAGTCATTCTCAGATTTTAATCAGAAAACTAAACAATAACATTTTCTTTAACCAAACTTACAACTAAGATGAGAAAATGGGGTCAGAAAAATCAAGACTGAGTTCTTACTTGCAGTCTAATGGTGGTAAGTTACATAATGGAGCTCTGGTGAGATAAGCTACTAGATGCTGTAATTTTTAACCTCTCAGTTACAGTCAACCAGCGATCCCTGTTAGCGAGGCATCTAAAGATCCCCCCAACAAGGGAAAACTCTCTGACTCCATAAAACTACACTGGGAATCTCTCCAGGCTCTGAGGTGTGCAGGAGTAGCCCCTATCCCAGATTATGCAGTCAGGCTAATCTCTGCTCTTTTCTTAGGAAAACAAGTGATGATTAGGATAAGCAGAAGACATACTCTACTGAAAGTCTCTGTACATGGAGAAAAACCAAAAAAGTGGGAAATGCATTTTTCTGATACATTGAACAACATCCATGAAAAACACAACTTCTGTGCCATGATGTCTTGCAGAATTAGGATGCAATGCAATAGGAGTAAATGTCAAAATCACAATTGTTTGCAGACTGCACATTTGTTCATATAGGTTCCAATAAAATAACATCAAAGCCAGTGTTCTCTATAAGAGCTCAGAAACAGCATTTCAGAGGGCATTTTCCTCCCTCCTTCTACAGGCGACACAATGCGCATGGATCAGGTGCCCACCTGCTGCTTTCTGATGTCCATGGCATGGCTTTGTGCTGAAGCCCACATTGTGTGGTCAACTTGAATGAAGGGACTGCCTCTGCAGTGATTCTGAATCAGAGCCATTGCTGAGAGTCATGGAGGTCCCTTGCGGGGTAACGTTGACTTGCAGAAGACTCAATTATATTCTGCACCTTCTTTTCACAGCACAGAAATAAAGGAAAGTTCTACCCACCCCTCCCTCCCTCTCTCCTTCACCCAGGGATGCACTTCCCTCATATGCCTTCAATTTCCCCAGCCTCATTTCACCTCTTGCACATTTTCCCTCAAAAAGGCATGTGTGCAAACATAATCCAGTCTTGAAGTTTTCTGCTCATAAGACCAATGATAACACAAATATTTTCACAAAATTGTATTATATGTAATTTGAGCATGACCATATTACCAAACATAAAATAAAAAATAATCACAGCAACAATTAATTCTAGATATCACCTTGACTAGACCATCATCTTAGTTCCCAAATCACACACGCATCTAGATGTCACTGTGATGTTACAATACAGGTATTATTAAAGCCTGTCATTAGTTTTCCCTAAGTCAGGAAGATTGTCCTAGATCACCTTGGTGGGAGGAACTCAATGAAAGCATAAGAGAAGACGATGTAACTCAATGAGGAGTTATAGAGGAGCTGGGGCTCCTCTCCCAGAGCTGCACACTGTGAATCGCAGCTACAGGTCTTCCCCAGAATTCCAGCCTGTATTTTCCAGTGGCCAGCACTACTGACCTTAGGGCATGCCTAGCCGGACCCTACAATTGCTGTCACAAAAAGCTCACAGCACAATAAAGTGTCAATTCTCACCTCTCCACAAAGTCACAGGTGAGAGAGGGGACTCTGTGACAATGTGAGAAGCACAAGATCAGCTCTCCATCAATATCCAATTTGAGAAAACAACCATTGTCCCATTAGTGACTAATGTTCACTTCATTTCCCAAATTAGTCCGAGCACACAAGACAACAGGAGGATCCAGGCAATGGTGAGTGAGAAAATCCCCTCAGCCTCCCAGGTCCTGTAGGAGCCACAACCAGAACCACTACTGAGTTACACGTAACAGACCCAAGTCCTGGGATTTAGACCACAGAAAACACACCCTCTGTTTTCATTGAAAAGAAAGAGAAAAGAGAACTCTGAGACTAGTCTAGAGAGAAGAAAAATGGATTAGCAGAGAAAGGAACAACTGGATCAGTTCCGAGTCAGATGTGCACAGTTTTACAAGAGGAGGAAAAACATCTGTAAAAATGGCCAGGCTTTAAGGATCCCTTTTGGCTCCAATCTGAATCCCAAAGCCTGTTGTAATCAGAGATTCTCATGGAGGTCTTTGCCCTGAGTCTGACTGGAAAACACTTCCCAGATTCTGCTCTGCTTCCTGGGAACTCTAATTCTGGTATCTATGGCAGGGTTATTTCTGCTCCAGAGTGCCACTCTGGGTTCTGTGGGTGTGAGAATGTGTCTTCCTGTTTCGAAGAAGGAAAGAAAGATGAAAGAAAAAGGAGAAAGAAAGGAAAGAAAGAAAGAAAGAAAGAGAGAGAGAGAGAGAGAGAGAGAGAAAGAAAGAAAGAAAGAAAGAAAGAAAGAAAGAAAGAGAGAAAGAGAGAGAAAGACAGACAGACTACAGTTTTGCATTCAGAGACATCAAATGTGAATATAGAATTGTAAAGCTGGAGGAATTCCCTGGGGAAATTTGACAATGAGGCAGCCCCAGACACCGCCACCCCCAGGGAAAGCCAGCCCTTAGCAAGATCTGCACCTCCCTATGGGGTCAGCCTAGTGTACAGTGACTCAGATGCTCCCTGGGGGTCCCGGCATCCCTGCAGGGAGGTTTGTGTCTGGGCTCAGTGACTTCTGTTCACTGTGTCTTTTGCAGAGTAATACACGGCTATATCCTCAACACTCAGGCTGTTCATTTGCAGATACAGGGAGTTTTTGGTATTGTTTCTGGAGATGGTGAATTGACCCTTCACAGCATCTGGGTACCATGTGCTAACTCCATTACCACTAATAGTTGAGACCCACTCCAACCCCTTCCCTGGAGTCTGGTGAACCCAGCTCATGCCATAGCTACTGAAGGTGAATCCAGAGGCTGCACAGGAGAGTCTCATGGATCCTCCAGGCTGTACCAGGCCTCCCCCAGGCTCCACCAGCTGCACCTCACACTGGACACCTGCAAACAAAAAGACACCCTGGGCAGAAATGGTCAGATGTGTCTGCTGTTTCTCTCACTCATGTCCACTCACACTCAGTATCTCTAGTTCTCAATGAATCACCTTTTAAAACAGCAACAAGGAAAACCCAGGCCAGCCCAATCTCCACAGTGAGTCCTCTGTGTTCAGTGCTGAACACCGAATGGAAACACCTGGGCATCCCAGGACTGGGGCTCCTCTCCCAGAGCTGCAGGGTCAGGGCTGGGCTGGTTTTTATCAGCAGAGGGAGAAACCTGTTTGCATGTCTCTTACTATACAGGAAGTTCTGGGGTAGGAAACATGAGGAGAAGGCAACACCCAGATTAAATGACGGTGTCCTGCAGGAGTTTGGTAACAATGATGGTATTTGTATAAATTCTGTCTTATTATGAAATTGTGCTGTTATAAATACTTTACATTGATCACCATATTTCATTTTTAGATATTTGTGCAAATTATACTCTGTAGGAGTCAACAGTTTCTTCATTTATGGATGTGGACCCGAACCCACAAATCGAGGGGCTAAGTATGTGTCTAGGAGTTCATGTCTGCAATAAGTGAGCTCCAGCATTTGGCCCTGTGCTCCTCATTGCTAGCTCTGACATCTCCCTAAACCAAATCTAGGACAGAGCTGGATGTGCCTAGTGTGGATTGCAGAACCCACTTCCAGTATTGAGAACATGAGTGATTTTGCTGCACTCCAGCACTCACCAGACAATATGGAAAGAACAAGGGTTTTCAGGCAGATGAATTCAGGTATTTCTGACCTTTAATATATTTTCCTATCTTCCTATCACTCCTTTCTTGTCTAAGTTTCCATTTGTTTCATTGTAATAAACATTATGAGGTTTAACTTAAAGATAATAAACTTCACATATGTAAAGTGTACAATTAATAAATATGATGTAAGTGTCATCATTATCAAGAAAGTGGACAAGTGCATTATTCTCAACAATTTCTCTTGTTCTGCTGTATTCCTCCTCCTTCCCTCTTTCCTTCTTCTAGCATTTCCCCAGTTAACTACTGTTCTTTATGCTTCAGATACATTTTCATTTTCAAGATGTTAAAAAATTAAAAAAATATAGTATATAATCTCATTTGTTTGCCTTCTTTTACTCAACATAAATACTTACATATTTAACCTTGTCATGTGTATCAGACATTTATTTATTATACATAATGGGCAGTATTACAGTGAACAATAACAACATTATTTGTTTTTCTATTAAGCAGCTGAACAATACTTGGATTATTTTATTATTTGGAGTCTTACTTAACAAATCTGCTACTCAGAAATGTACATAGATGAGAAATAGATTTTTCTTATTTTTCACAACAACATGAACGATAACAGCTAAAGACAGAGATAGAAATTTGCAAATTTTATTTATACTTCAGATAATTGAAATTTTAAGAAAAATAACAAATCTGAAATCTAGGGAGAGGCAAGCTCTTGGAGTAACAAAGCCAGGGTATGAGATTATTTGAGGCACAGTCTGGCATTTAAAATGCAGACTATTACAAGATAAAAATATGAACACATATTGGGTTGCTTGAAGTTGAGTGTGGTGAGAGTGTTGTAGTGTGAAATTCTCACAGACCACATGAAAAATAGCTTTTTTGTCCTCTTTAATCCCTTTCCACTAGAATGGGGAGAGTCACAAAATTCCTCCTTTTCCAACTTGTCTGTCTGGGAGAGAATGAGAGTCTACACTTCTGAAATGCACACAGACCTACCTACCTTAAACCCACTACAGAAGTAAGGAATTACTCTGCAGGGCCAAGTCATGTAAACCAGAATGCTAGGGCACTGGTGCAACCTCTCAGGAATTGAGATGGGAACACAGGTCCCAACCAAAGTACTCTTAAGAAGCAGCTCCCCTCTCTTCTTATGGAATCAGAGCCTTAATCTGCAGGGCAGGATAGCAGATCTGAAAGGTGATGACACCAATGGAGAACACTGGAGCTGTGGGAGGGAACACCTGGGGAAAACAGGAGGACTCTACCCCAGGGTAAGGGGCAAGAACACACAGACCAGCATCTCATCTGGAGGAGGGTCAGGAAAATTCAGAAGGTCACACTGAGACTCAGGATCAAAATGTCTTTCTAGGACTATGGACCTAGGAATAAGGTCCTGGGAATATGGACCCAGGAAGAGGAACCAAGGAATATGGACACTTTAGTCTAATGCCTTTCACCAATTTAGAAATTGTCAGTTAAATAAAACACTTGAATGCTCCTGAGGGAGCTGAAAGAGATTCCTTGGAGGACAGAACAAGGTGAAGAGGCAAAGTCAAGCAGAAAAGACAAGGAAGGTATGATTGTAGGATCTGAATTCTCTGGTGGAAATAGAAGAACAGATTCCAATTACTTTTTAAAACCTTCATATCAGACTTTAGTCACTTATATGATAAACTCGTTGGCCTCATCAACGGAGTCTTATTACCCTATCAGGGATGAAGGTCCATGAGGGTACATGGTGCAGTTCTAGTCATTTATGAGAAACCCACAACCAATATCATACTGAATGGGAAAAAATGGAAGAATTGCCTTTGAAATCTAGCACAAGACATGGATGCCCTCTCTTACCACTCCTATTCAACATAGTGTTGGAAGTTCTGACTAGGGAAAACAAGTAGGAGAAAGAAATAAAGGGTATCCAATTAGGAAAAGAGGAAGTCAAATTGTCCCTGTTTGCAGATGGCATGATTGTATATTTAGAAAACTCCATCGTTTCAGCCCCATATCTCCTTAAGCTGATAAGCAACTTCAGCAAAGTCTCAGGATACAAAATCAATGGGCAAAAATCAGAAGCATTCCTATACACCAATAACAGACAAACAGAGAGTCAAATCATTAGTGAACTCCCATTCACAATTGCTTCAAAGAGAGTAAAATACCTAGGAATCCAACTTAAAAGGGATGTGAAGGACCTCTTCAAGGCAAACTACAAACCACTGCTCAAGGAAATAAAAGAGGACACAAATGCATGGAAAAAGCATTCCATGCTCATGAATAGGAAGAATCAACATTATGCAAATGGCCATACTGCCCAAGGTAATTTATAGATTCAATGCCATCCCCATTCAGCTACAAATGACTTTCTTCATAGAATTGGAAAAAACTACTTTAAAGTTTATACAGAACCATAAAAGAGCCTGCATTGCCAAGACAATCTTAAGCAAAGAGAACAAAGCTGGAGGCATCATGCTACCTGACTTCAAACTATACTACAAGGCTACATAAACAAAACAGCATGGTACTGGTACCAAAACAGATATATAGACCAATGGAACAGAACAGAGCCCTCAGAAAAAATATCACACATCTACAACCATCTGATCTTTGATAAACCTGACAAACAAGAAATGGGGAAAGGATTCTCTATTTAATAAATGGTGCTGGGAAAATTCGCTAGCCATAAGTAGAAAGCTGAAACTGGGTCCTTTCCTTACTCCTTATACGAAAATTAATTCAAGATGGATTAGAGACTTAAATGTTAGACCTAATACCATAAAAACCCTAGAAGAAAACCTAGGTTAATACTATTCAGGACATAGGCATGGGCAAGGACTTCATGTCTAAAACACCAAAAGCAATGGCAACAAAAACCAGAATTGACAAATGGGATCTAATTAAACTAAAGAGCTTCTGCACAGCAAAAGAAACTACCATCAGAGTGAACAGGCAACCTACAGAATGGGAGAACATTTTTGCACTCTACTTATCTGACAAAGGGCTAATATCCAGAACCTACAAAGAACTCAAACAAATTTACAAGAAAAAAAACAAACAACCCTATCAAAAAGTGGGCAAAGGATATGAACAGACATTTCTCAAAAGAAGACATTCATACAGCCAACAAACACATGAAAAAATGCTCATCATCACTGGCCATCAGAAAAATGCAAATCAAAACCACAATGAGATACCATCTCACACCAGTTAGAACGGCAATCATTAAGTCAGGAAACAACAGGTGCTGGAGACAATGTGGAAAAATAGGAACACTTTTACACTGTTGATGGGATTGTAAACTAGTTCAACCATTGTGGAAAACAGTATGGCGATTTCTCAAGGATCTAGAACTAGAAATACCACATGACACAGCCATTCCATTACTGGGTATATACCCAAAGGATTATAAATCATGCTGCTATAAAGACACATGCACACGTATGTTTATTGCGGCACGATTCACAATAGCAAAGACTTGGAATCAACCGAAATGTCCATCAGTGACAGACTGGATTAAGAAAATGTGGCACATATACAACATGGAATACTATGCAACCATAAAAAAGGATGAGTTTGTGTCCTCTGTAGGGACATGGATGCAGCTGGAAACCATCATTCTCAGCAAACTATCGCAAGAACAGAAAACCAAACACCGCATGTTCTTACTCATAGGTGGGAATTGAACAATGAGAACACTTGGACACAGGAAGGGGAACATCACACACCGGGGCCTATTATGGGGAGGGGGGATAGGGGAGGGATGGCATTGGGCGTTATACCTGATGTAAATGACGAATTGATGGGTGTTAACAAGTTGACGGGTGCAGCACATCAACATGGTACATGTATACATATGTAACAAACCTGCATATTGTGCACATATACCCTAAAACTTAAAGTATAATAAAAACAAAACAGAAAAGAAGAACATGAAAATAAATAAATTATTATATAACCCACTTAAACAAGAAAAGCGAATTATGTTTATACCACTTATGTAGTTTTTTTAATGATGTAAATATCATTTTGTTTTATTATGACAAATTTTAGACTTAGTACTTTCAGTTATACGAAGTGTTAAATGACATTTGTTAGCCTATTTTAGTGCAGGTGCTTTAAAATGTCAGCCAAACAGATGTTCCACTATAAACATGAATAAAAATGAGGGATAGTAAGACTAAATATAGAATATTTTATTATGTTAATATTAATATTACTTAAAATTCAGTAGTGATAACATTGTATATAATTAATGAAGATGACAAGAAAGACTCCCAAGTTTATAATTTACAAAAAAGTTGTAATTGGTTTAGTTATTTTTAAGTTAAAAAGTAATTTATTAATTTTGAATGGCAAGAAAATACGAACAAAGTTAAGCAGACATGACTCACAGTGCTATCCTGATCATTTCTGATTCTGCTTCTAATGTTATTCCGACCCTGCTAAATCTCAGTACCATCTCATATTCAATACTCAAATAGATACTATAAATTGATATTATATATATGTATTTACATATGTGTGTATATGTGATGTATAATAAAAAGTGGGAGGAAGGAAGACCTATGCTCTCTAGGAAAGAAAAACATAAATGTCATTTTCCCACAGTTTTTGCTTCATAAGTGAAGGAGAAATAAAACCCTTTACAGACAAGCAAATGCTGAGAGATATTGTCACCACCAGGTATGACTTACAAGAGCTCCTGAAGGAAGCACTAAATATGGGAAGGCAAAACCAGTACCAACCCCTGCCAAAATAAATCAAATTGTAAAGACCATCAACACTATGAAGAAACTGAATCATCAAATGGGCCAAATTAGGAGCTAGCATCATAATGACAGGATCGAATTCACACATACCAATATTAATCTTAAATGAAAATGGGCCAAATGCCCCAATTAAAAGACACAGATTGGCAAATTGGATAGAGTCAAGATCATTTGGTGTGCTGTATGCAGGAGACCCGTCTCATGTGGAAAGACACAAGTAGCCTCAAAATAAAGGGATGGAGGAAAATTTTCCAAGCAAAAGGACAGCAAAACATTCAGGGTTGCATTCCTAGTCTCTGATAAAACAGCCTTTAAACCAACAGAGATAAAAAAAAAAAAAAAAAAGACAAGGGAATTACATAATGGTAAAGGGATCAATGCAACAAGAGCTAACTATCATAAAGATATATGCACCCAATACAGGAGCACCCAGATTCATGAAGCAAGTTCATAGAGACCTACAAAGACACTCAGACTCCCACACAATAAGAGTGGGAGAATTTAACACCCCACTGTCAATATTAGACAGATCAATGACAGAAAATCAGCAAGGATATTCAGGACTTGAACTCAGCTCTGCACCAAGGGGATCTAGTAGACATCTACATAATTATCCATGCCAAATCAACAGAATATACATTCTTCTTAGCACCACATCACATTTATTCTAAAATTGAGTACATAATTGGAAGTAAAACACTCCTCAGCAAATGCAAAAGAATGGAAATCATAACAAACAGTCTCTCAGACCACAGTGCAATCAAATAAGAACTCAGGATTAAGAAATTCACTCAGTAATACACAACCACACGGAAACTGAACAACCTGCTCCTGAATGACTACTGGGTAAATAACAAAATCAGGCAGAAATAAGTAAGTTTTTTGAAACCAGTGAGAAGAAAGACACAACTTACCACAATTTCTGGGACACAGCTAAAGCAGTGTTTAGAGGGAAATTTACAGCACTGAATGCCCACAGGAGAAAGCAGTAAAGATCTAAAATTGACATCGCAATTAAAAGAAGTAGAGAAGCAAGAGCAAATAAATTCAAAACCTAACAGAAGACAAGGAATAGCTAAGATCAGAGCAGAACTGAAGGAGAGAGAAACACGAAAAACCTTTCAAAAAATCAATGAATCCAGGGGCTGATTTTTTGATAAGATTAACAAAACAGATCATTAGCCAGACTAATAAAGAAGAAAGAGAAAATAATCAAATAGACACAATAAAAAAATGATAAAGGGGATAAAACCACTGATTCCACAGAAATACAAACTATCATCAGAGAACACTATAAACATCTCTACACAAATAAATTAGAAAACCTACAAGAAATGGATAAATTCCTGGACACATACACCCTCCCAAGACTAAACCAGGAAGAAGTAGAATCCCTGAATAGAACAATAACAAGTTCTGAAATTGAGGCAGTAATTTATAGCCTACCAACCAAAAAAAAACCAGCACCAGCTGGATTCACAGTCGATTTCTACCAGAGGTACAAATGGGAACTGATACCATCCCTTCCAAAACATTTCCAAACAATGGAAAAACAGGGACTCCTCACTAACTCATTTTATGAGGCCAGCATGATCCTGATATGAAAACCTGGCAGAGATACAACAAAAAAAGAAAAATTCAGGCCAACATTCCTGATGAACACTGATGAAAAAATCCTCAATAAAATACTGCAAACCAAATCCAGCAGCACATCAAAAACCTTATCCACCACAATCAAGTCAGTTTTATCCCTGGGATGCAAGGCTGCTTCAACATACACAAATCAATAAATGTAATCTATCACATAAACAGAAACAATCACAAAAACCACATGATTATCACTATAGATGCAGAAAAGACCTCTGATAAAATCTGACACCTCTTCACGCTAAAAACTCTCAGCAAATTCGGTATTGCTGGAACATATCTCAAAATAATAAGAGCTATTTATGACAAACCCACAGCCAATATCATACTGAATGGGCGAAAACTGGAAGCATTCCCTTTGAAAACTGATACAAGACAAGGATGACCTCTCTCACTATTTCTATTTAACATAGTATTGGAAGTTCTGGCTAGGGCAATCAGGCAAGAGAAAGAAATAAAGCATATTCGAATAGGAAGAGAGGAAGTCAAATTGTCTCTCTTTGGAGATGACATGATTGTATATTTAGAAAATCCCATCATCTCAGCCCAAAATCTCCTTAAGCTGATAAGCAACTTCAGCAAAGTCTCAGGATACAGAATCAATATACAAAAATCACAAGCATTCTTATACACCAATAACAGACAAACAGAGAGCCAAATCATGAATGAACTCCCATTCACAATTGCTTCCAAGAGAATAAAATACCTAGGAATCCAACGTACAAGGGATGTGAAGGACCTCTTCAAGGAGAACTATAAACCATGCTCAATGAAATAAAAGAGGACACAAGCAAATTGAAGAACATTCCATGCTCATGGATAGGAAGAATCAATATCGTGAAAATGGCCATACTGCCAAAGGTAATTTATAGATTCAATGCCATCCCCATCAAGCTACCAATGACTTTCTTCACAGAATTGGAAAAAACTAAAGTTCATATGGCACCAAAAAAGAGCCCACATCACCAACACAATCCTAAGTCAAAAGAACAAAGCTGGAGGCATCATGCTACCTGACTTCAAACTATACTACAAGGCTACAGTAACCAAAACAGCATAGTACTGCTACCAAAACAAAGATACAGACCAACGGAACAGAACAGAGCCCTCAGAAATCATATCACTCATCCACCACCATCTGAACTTTGAAAAACCTGACAAAAACAAGAAATGGGGAAAGGATTCCCAATTAAATAAATGGTGCTGGGAAAAGTGGCTAGCTATAAGTAGAAAGCTGAAACTGGATCCCTTCCTTACACCTTGTACAAAAATTAATTCAAGATGGATTAGAGACTAAAATGTTAGACCGAAAACCATATAAATCCTAGGAGAAAACCTAGGGAATACCATTCGGGACATAGGCATGGGCAAGGACCTCACGTCTAAAACACCAAAAGCAATGGCAACAAAAGCCAACATTGACAAATGGGATCTAATTAAACTAAAGAGCTTCTGCACAGCAAAAGAAACTACCATCAGAGTGAACAGGCAACCTACAGAATGGGAGACATTTTCTGCAATCTACTCATCTGACGAAGGGCTACTACCCAGAACCTACAAAGAACTTAAACAAATTTACAAGAAAAAAACAAACAATCCCATCAAAAAGTAGGCAAAGGATATGAACAGACGTTTCTCAAAAGAAGACATTTATACACCCAACAGACACATGAAAAAATGCTCATCATCACTATCCATCAGATAAATGCAAATCAAAACCACAATGAGGTACCATCTCACACCAGGTAGAATGGCGGTCGTTAAAAAGTCAGGAAACGACAGGTGCTGGAGAGGATGTGGAGAAATAGGAACACTTTTACACTGTTAGTGGGACTGTAAACAAGTTCAACCATTGTGGAAGACAGTGTGGCAATTCCTCAAGGATGAAGAAGTAGAAATACCATTTGACCCAGCAATTCCATTACTGTGTACATACTCAAAGGATTATAAATCATGCTGCTATAAAGACACATGCACACGTATGTTTATTGCGGCATGATTCACAATAGCAAAGACTTGGAACCAACCCAAATATCCATCAATGACAGACTGGATTAAGAAAATGTGGCCCATATACACCATGGAATACTATGCAACCATAAAAAGGATGAGCTCATGTCCTTTGTAGGGACATGGATGCAGCTGGAAACCATCATTCTCAGCAAAATATCACAAGAACAGAAAACCAAACACCACATGTTCTCACTCATAGGTGGGAATTGAACAATGAGAACACTTGGACACAGGAAGGGGAACATCACACACCGGGGCCTTTTGTGGGGAGGGGGAAGAGGGGAGGGATAGCATTAGGAGATATACCTAATGTAAATGACGAGTTAATGGGTGCAGCACACCAACATGGCACATGTATACATATGTAACAAACCTGTATGTTGTGCACACGTACCCTAGAACATAAAGTATAATAATAATAATAATAAAAGACCAAGATCATTTACATGACCTATAAAACTTTGATCATGCTGATTGTTTCCTGCAACCTCTCTAAGCTCATTGCCATTTTTCTCTTTTCTTTCCTTAGCCATGCTGGTCTTCAGTTTATCCTAATGGCCAATATTCCTCCAGCTCAGGCCTTTGTTCATGCTGTTCCCTCTTTCTGGCAGGCCTCCCTCACTCCGATTCCTACCCTCTCTTCCTCATCTGGCTAACTCAAATGCATCCTTCAGAATGACCCAAGGAAGGACTTCCTTGACTCTTCACCAGGCTAGATGAGGACTCGCTGTCAAAAATTCTCATAACACTTAGCATTTTTCCTTGTAACTTATTCAGATTTTCCATTTATATTTATTTTTCTGGTTGTTTCATTAATGTGTCTCTACTACACTAGATAGAATGTCCTAAGAGACTTTTCTTTCCTCACCATTGATAATCCACTGCCTGGTGCATAGTCGATCCTCAATAAATATTTTGCAAATGAAAAATAAGAGTGAACTCAGCTCATCCGGCCACTGCACTCCAGCCTGGGTGACAGAGCAAGACTGTCTCAAAAACAAAACAAAACAAAACAAAACAAAACAAAACAAAACAAAAAGAGTGAAATCAGTTCTTGCTTCTCTTTGAAGGAACTGTTGGAGATATCAAAATATCAAAAAATATTTTTCTTGTCCAGGTATAGTGGCTCATGCCTGTAATCCTAGCACTTTGGAAAGCTGAGTTGGGTGGGCTAGCTGAGCTCGAGTTCAAGACAACCCGGAGAAACATGGTGAAACCTTGTCTCCACTAAAATACAAAAAATTAGCCCGGTGTGGTGGCAGATGCTTATAGTCCCAATTACTCCAAAGGCTGAGGTATGAGAATCGCTTGAACCCAAGAGACAGAGGTTGTAGTGAGTCAAGATCGCACCACTGCACCCCAGCCTGGGCAACAGAGTGAGAGACTGTCTCAAAAACAAACAAACATTTTTCTCTACAACTGTTGCCTTCTGAATGTCTCTTGAATCCACATACTTTCCTCCATCTGCACTGTTACTGACCAAGTCCAGGTATCCTGCATCTCTCATCTCCATTTCCAGAAGAGCCTCCAGATTTTCTCCCTGTGTCTCCTCCCAATCTTCCCACACCTTTATTCTCTACAAGCAGGACTCTATTTTCACCATGCAAATCTGTCTTCTCATTGCTCTTGAAACCAAATTCTTAATATGCATATGAGGCCCTTGCTATGTGGCCTTGGTCTGGTTCACAGTGTCTTCTCCCACAGCATCCTCCCTCACCCCACCCCCTCCAGCTTCTGGAAAGCACTTAAATATTCTTTCAGTGGGAGCACAAATGGGGAGAGTATGGGGCATAGGAGATAAAAATGGATACAATTATGGGGAATTGGGACTGAGTCAGATCAGGTGGATCTCATAGATCTTGTAAAGGCTGCCCATCTCTGCTCTAACAGCACAAGAAGATGTGTTGGCCTTCGAGAGGGAGACAGACATCATCCAGAGCAGACAAAATCCCTGCCCTCAGGGAGCTTATGTTCTAGTGGAGAAGACAGACAACAAATGAGTAAATGGACTTATAAAGTCAAATATCAATGAGTGCCGATTAGACAATAAAACAGGGAAATGTGACAGAGAGTAACCAGCCAGATGGGGTAAGATAGGGGTCAGGGTTAGACAGGGTGGTCAGGAAGAGAATTCAAGGAGGTCATGTTTCAGCTTGGACACAGGTGATAGTAACAAGTCACAGGACAGTATTCCTGGCAGTGGAAACTGCCAGTGCAAAGGCCTGGGCCAAAACAAGCAAAGAGCTTAGAATGTTCTGGGAACAGGAAAAAAAAAAAAAAGGTCCATGTGGCATTGTCAGTCATTTGAACCAGAGCAACTCCATCTTGAATGGGCGCTGGGTAAAATGAGGCTGAGACCTCCTGGGCTGCATTCCCAGATGGTTTAGGTATTCTTAGTCACAGGATGAAACAGGAGGTCGGTACACGATACAGGTTATAAAGACCTTACTAATAAAATAGGTTGAAGTAAAGAAGCTGCCCAAAACCCACTGAAACCAAGACGGCGATGAGAGTGACCTCTGGTTGTCCTCACTACTACACTCCCACCAGTGCCATGGCAGTTTACAAATGTCAACCCTAGTGTAACATATAATCAAGAAATAACCATAAAATTGGGCAACCAGCACCCATCGGGGCTGCTCTATGGAGTACCCATTCTTCATTCCTTTACTTTCCTAATAAACTTGCTTTCACTTTAGTCTATGGACTTGCCCTGAATTCTTTCCTGTGTGAGATCCGAGAACCCTCTCTTGGGATCTGGATCAGGATCCCTTTCCAAAAACAGCTTCAGCACCATGAGGGAGAGGGACCAGGGTGATGAGATCAGAGACTGTCAAAGACGAGGTCAGAGGTCTAGTAAGGAACTTGGGTTCAGTCTCAACAAAATGGGAGGCCATTAAAGGATGGTAAGCTAGAAAGTGACATGATAATAATTTTTAAAAGGTCATTCTGGTTGCCGAGAAAAAGCAAAACTGCAGTCCCCTAGTGTCAGATCTTTCAGCTCATTAATTCATCAGAAGATTAAAGACCCCACTGTGTGCTACACTTCTAGGTGCTGGGGAGATTCAAAAACAAAGCAAACATATTAAAACCATCCTCATGTACTTTCAGTAAATATTGGCTACCTTCTATTGGTTGGGCACTAGAACAGAGGTAAAAAAGATAAGAGGTACACTCTGTTGGAACAGTATTAATTCAACTGTTAATCACTGGCTATAAAATGAATTGCAAGCAACAAATGGCATTTGGGAAACTCACTAGGGTGGACTGCAATTTACAACCTCATCTTCTGATACAAGCCAAAGTAAATTACAGGAAGATTAAAGAGTTTTTTTTTTTTTTTAAAGAAGAAGATAAAATGGCTAAGCATTGACTAACTATAAAATAGGAGAAATAGAAAGCAATCAGGTTGCAATCGATTTCATTACATCAAAAATCTTAAAGTGTAAAATTGGAAAAGATCCTAGGAAATACACTTAACAAGAGGAATTATTCCTGTGATTGGAATCATCTTCCTTGAACATAATGTGGTGAGAGGCAGCAGGAACATTATATATGTTACACTCTAGTGGTTTTCTTTAAGTTTCAAAGTTGTCAACTGTATTATTTGATTTCAGAATTGTGTTTTCAAAAGAAAACAAAAAGCTTTGCCATTATCACACTTCTTAGAAAGATGAAGAGAAAAATGAATCAAAAACTTCCATAGTTCAGGTACTGGTAACTACATTAAATATAGGAATAGCACTTAGGGGAAACTTACTTGTTTCTAATGATGATAAAGATAATAAAAAGCACACTGACTGTAAAGCTCATTGCTTTACATATACACTTCCTAATTCTTACTACACTAACTCAGCACTATCACTCTGAGTTCCATTTTGCTCTGAGCACCAACTGCTCAGAGCTCCATCTTTCTCAGAGCTCCAATCACTCCAAACTCCTTCTTGCTCTGAGCATCCTCTGCGCAGAGCTCCATTTGCTCGGAGCTCCATCTTCTAGCTCCATCTTGCTGAGATCTCCAGTCACTTCCAGCTCCATTGTGCTCTGAGCCCCATCTGCTCGAAGCTACATCATACTGTGAGCAGCTTGTTCTCTCAGCTCCATCTGGCCCTGAGCACTATCTGCTCTGAGTCCATCTGAAACGAAGCAACATTTGCTCCAAGTTCCATCTCGCCTAGAGCTCCTTCTTGCTCAGAACTTCATCTGCTCCAAGCTCCATCTTGCTCAGAGAACCATCTGCTCTGAGCTCCATCTTGCTGAGTACTCCAATTGCTTTCAACTTCGTTCTGCTCTAAGCACCATCTGCTCAAGCTCCATCTTACTGTGAGGAACATGTCTTCTGAGCTACATCTCGCTCAGAGCTGCATCTGCTCCAAGCCCCATTGTGCTCAAAGCTCCATTTATTCCGAGGTCGATCTTGCTTCTGAGCATCATCTGCTCAGAGCTCCAATCCTACAGAGCAATGTTTTTAACTTCCAATCACTCTGAGCTCCATGTTGCTCTGAGCACCGAGCACCGTCTGCTCTGAGCTCCACCTTCCACCAAGCAACATCTGCTCCAAGTTACATCTTGCTTGGAATTCCTTTTTATTCAGAGCTCTATCCGGTCCAAGCTCAATGTTCTCTGAGTTCCATCTTGCTTGGAGCTCTAATCACTCTGAAATCCATCTTGCTCTGAGCACCAAATGCTCGGAGCTCCATTTTACTCTGAGCACCATCTACTCTGAGCTCCAGTTTGCTCAGAGCTCCATCTACTCTGAGCTCCAGCTTGCTCAGAGCTCCATCTTCTCTGAGCTCCAGCTTGCTCAGAGCTCCATCTACTCTGAGCTCCATCTTGCTATGGCACAATCTGCTCAGAGCTCCATCTGCTCTGAGCTTCATCTTGCTCAAAGTTCTAATCACTCTGAACTCCATCTTGCTCTGAGCACCATCTGCTCTAAGCCCAATGTGCTCGGAGTTCCATTAGCTCTAAGATCCTTCTTGCTCAGAGCTCCAATTACCCCAAGCTCCATCTTGCTCTGAGCACCATCTGCTCAAACCTTCTTCTTGCCTGGAGCTCCAGTCACTCTGAGCTCCATCTTGCTCTGAGCACCATCTGCTCGGAGCTCCATTTTGATTTGAGCTCCATCTTGCTCTGAGACCATACGCTTGGAGCTCCATCTTACTCTGAGCAACATCTGCTCTGAGCTTCATAGTGCTCAGAGCTCCATCTTGCCTGAACCCCATCATGTTTTGAGGCTCATCATGCTCAGAGGTTCCTCTTGCTTGCAGCACTATCTGCTCCACAGATGTTTACTGCAGCACTATTCACAATAGAAAAGACATGAAACCAACCCATATACGCATCAATGATAGAGTAGAAAAATAAAATGTGCTAGATATCCTACTATGGAATACTATGCAGCCATAAAATGTATAAGATCAAGTCCTCTGCAGGGACATGGATGAAGCTGGAAGCCATCATTCTCAGCAAACTAACACAGAAACAGAAAACCGAACACTGCATGTTCTCACTCATAAGTGGGAGGTGAACAATGAGAACACATTTTAATACTATTACAACCTCTGAAGATGGTCTCTATTTCTCTTAACAAAGGATATTTATACTTTGCAATTTTTCTCTCTAAAGGATTGTGGCTTCTCTGGCCTGTGCCAGTTTAGGGTACAGGTTGACCACCTCACCTTGAAATGACCCACTCCATGTCTGCACGTGGTTGGTCCCTCCTGTGAACTGTTTGTTCACAGCCTCTTATCACTTGTGGATCATTTGAGAGGAGGTATCTCACATAGTGCTGCACCAGGCAAATCACCAACTGAAAGAATTACTGAAACAACGTGTGGGCCTGGTTATTTCAAAGAATAAATAGGAGTCAGTTGAAGGTGATAAAGTCAGTAATATCTTAAGATGATAAGATGTAACATCTTAGATGACCAAGACTAATCCTGTGGGTCCCAAGAACATATAACAATATGGAGTATGCCAGCAAAAGGCTCACCCACCAGACAACAACAAATGACGCCCTGGCTCAAAGGTTAAATGTCCTCTCTCCATGTGTGAAACCACATGACCGGCAGGAGGCAAAAACAACAGGGAGACAAAGGCTTTGCTGCATATCTGTGGGCTTCAGTCTCCAGTGAGACACTCAGAGCCTACATCTCCTCTGTTACCACTGCTGCTTTTATTGTACAGAACATTTCCATATACGTTTCATTCTATTCTCTAAATTCTGTGCTTCATTTTTCTCTCAGTCTAGTAATGAATCAACATCACACTTTTGATTTCCAAGTATTTAAAATACATGAAAAGTTATTTTTGATATTCAGACTTTTATGGATATTTTTATTCTTCTTTGCAATCAATTTTATCTCCATGCACAGATAGTAGCTACATTGAAGTCAACCTCAATTTATCAATTGATTAAAGAATCACTGACCTCTTCATACTATTATACATTTCTAAAATTGTGGTTTCATTATATTTTATCTGTACAAATCCATTTCATATTTTATACATTTTTACAGCAATTCTAATTTTGTGAAATTTTAAAAATATACCATGCTGTAGAATCCTGACAGTGTCTTTTCACATACATGATCATGAACACATGGCATTCTCATTAACTCTGTGAATGTGCTTAATAGTATTACGGGATTTGCAAATGCTGAATCTCACTTGCACTCCTGCCATAAAGGATATCTGGTCATGATATACTAATGTGTTGATACAATGACTCCTAATATTTTATAACTTTTACTTTTATACCCACATGTCCTATTTGTCTGTAGTATTCTGTGGGTCTCAGTCCAGTTAATGATCTTATGTGGCCCTCCAAAATTTTGGGGGGGACATTTAACCGCTTTATAACTCTTACACAGTTTAAGTGACATTTGTTTACTAAGTTTTTTTGTCTTGTTTTGTTTTGTTCTGTTTGTTTTTTCTTTTGTTATGTTTTTTAGATGGAATCTCACTCTGTCCCCCAGGCTAGAGTGCAATGGCGTGATCATGGCTCATTGCAACCTCTGCCTCCCAGGTTGAAGCTATTCTCCTGCCTCAGTCTCCTGAGTAGCTGGCATGACAGCTGTGCACCACCACATCCGGCTAATTTTTGTCTTTTTAGTAGAGAGGGGTTTCACCATGTTGACCAGGCTGGTCTCAAACTCCTGACCTCAGGTGATCTGCCCGCCTTGGCCTCCCAAAGTGCTGGGATTACACATGTGAGCCGCCACGCCTGGCCTACTGAACTTTTTTATACTGGAACTTATTTGTTTATGAGAGTTCTCTTTTGATAAATGTCTTTGTTATCTCTATTATTTCACTAAAATTTACCCCTATTGAGATAGAGATTCTAAACCGATGAACCACCTTACTGGTACTATGTTCATAATACTGTTAATCACAGTAAAAGTAGGTATTCTTTTAGAAAATCAAAGTTGAAAGATCAAAAACAAAAAAAAAAAAAAGAAAAACATACACACAGGAAAACAAAATAAAACTTACATTGTCCCTCTCCATCCATTAGTAGCATAAACACAGAAAGATAACAAAATGGACCAAATGAAGGAGGCAGAAAATCAGACAAAAATTATATAGAGTAAACACATTTTTCAGAAACACACCAAAGGCACCCAGGTTGAGAAACCTGGATATTCACGTGCAAAGGACTGAAGAACCTTATGTTGCACAATACAGAAATATCGACACATAATAAAATGAACACTTAAGTCTAATCTTGAAACTCAAAAAGCTCCCAGGAAAAAAACACAGAGTGAGTGTCTATTTTGGGGAAACTTGAATCTGTGCACACCAGTTGCAAAAAGAAAAAATTAGGGAGAATATACACATAGACAATACAATGGCTTCACCATCTCTTTTTATTTCTCAATGGGACACAGAAATCACTGGCAACAAAAGCAAATATAAGTATGATAGATAAAGGACAACTTTAAAATTTCTAAACAAGAAGAAAACAATGAACCAAAAGGAAAGGCATCCTAAAGATTGGGATAAAATTATAGAAAATTATGTATCTCAAAGGAACCATTATCTAACACACACAAGAAACTAAAGGTACTAAGTGGGCAAAAAGATGAAACAACTAAAACCTATATTGATCCAAACAATCTGCTACTGGCAGAAAAAGAGCCTACCCAATGGACAGAATGACGGAGTCCCATGTGCCACCCAAATGTATATACACAGTGAACACAGTTTTCAAACGAACACAAAATGACACAATGGGAAAAGAAAAGTTGGCTCAATAAATGATTTTCAGGAAACTGGATAACCACATGAAAAACAGTGAAATAGGACAGAATCCATGTAAATTACACTGAAGACTTAAACTCAGTTTTGAAACCACTTACCTCCCTTAGGAAACACAGGGTGAGCATATATTTTAGAAGACTAATCTATGCACACAATTTGCAAAATGTAAAATATAAAAAGAAAAAGAAAAGAAAAATTAGAAGGAAAAAACCCATAGACAATGCCATGGCTTGCAACCTTTTTCACTGTTTTTAATTGTACACAAAAGCCACCACTAATATATAAACATGTGGGACTACGGAAAACATTGGCTCTTATGTAGGGAAAAGAAAACAATGAACCAGAAGAGAAAGCACCTCACACACTGAAAGAAAACGAGGGAAAATCCTGTCTTTGAAAGGGGTTCTTATAAAATATGTGCAAGAAACTAACACTACGATGTGGGAGAAAACAAAAACAGAAACAAAAACAAATACCCAAGCTAAGTCTGGGCCAAGGACCTGAACAAACATGTCTGAAAAGTAGATGAGCAATTCACTCATAGGTAAAAGAAAAAGTTTCCCAAAAGCTCTAATCCTCATGAGAATGTCAAGGAAAACCACAGTGAGATACCACTTCCATACACATAGAATGAATGTTACTGAAAACAAAAATACAAGTTTGAAAAGGAAACAACTGGTATAGACTTGCAGAAGGGGAAATTCTTCTCCTACACCCTTGGTGGGAATATCAATTGGTACACACTCTAGGAAAAATAGCTAGAAGTTCCTCTAGCAAAGCAAAAACTCCATTTCATCTAGCCTTCCCACCACTGGCTGTACATTTACAGTCAATGAAATTCCTATGTGGAAGAGATACCTCCCTTGCCCTGTGTACTGTAGTACTCACAATAGCCAAGATACGAAATATGCCTACCCATTCATTCACTGATGAAGGGATGAGGAAACTGCAACATGCATCCAGAACGGAGTATTCTTCAACCATAGAAATGGGTGACATCTAGTCATTTGCAGCCATGTGGAAAAACCTGAGGGACATTATGTTAAATGAAATGAGCCAGGCAAAGAAAGGCATATACTGCATAATCTCACCTATGTGGAATCTAAAACACTTGATCTCATAGAAGTAGAAAGTTCAACAGTGGTTACCAGAGGCTGGGGAGAAGAGGGGCCTGGGTAGGAATTGGTAATGGTTACCAAGTTACACTTAGAAAACTGAACTCAATCCTACCCTTCTCTTCTATAGGGTTAATATAAAAATAAAAAAATAAAAAGACTAGGGTTAATATTGTAGTGAATTTTCCAAATAGCTGGAAAGGATTCTGAATATCCTCTCCACAGACAAATAATACCCAGAGGACTTCACAGATGCAAAATATTGTGATTTCATCAATATGCTAGGAGTAACTATATCAAAATGGCCCCTGCATCCTCTACTTATGTACATATACTTTAGGGCAATTTCTTTTATTTAAAAAAAAAAAAAGAAAAAAGGATGCCAACGATGCTAAAATTCACATGGAACCATGAAATGCCCTAAACTTCAAAAGCATTTCTGGAAATAGAAAGTATGTGGGATGCATCACTGTCCTCCATTTGAAATTATATTGAAAAGCTAGTTTTCTAAATAACAGATGACTGGCATTAACCAAGACACCCAGGCCAACATACAGAATGAGGGAGCTTAATCACAAACCCAAACTCCTTGGTAGTGTACACATTTTGTAAAAGAACACCAAAAGACACAATGAAGAAGGGGGAATCTGTTTAATAAATTGTTTTAAAAATTGGATGTCCCCATATAAAATAATAAAATAGAACCCCTATTGTGTAAAAGGCACAACAATCAACTCAAAATGAATTAGAGACTAATACACAAAACTTGAAACCATCAAGCTCCCACAAAGAGAAGACATACAGTGTGGGTATATTTAGGTCAATGTGGATCTGTGTTCACAGTGTGCCAAAACCAAACAAACAATACAGGGGGAAAACTCATGGGAGATGGATTAGTTCGGACATGATTTTGTTTTTCTTCATCAGTCACCTACGTCACAGGGAACCAAGAAAACAGACACACGTGGGAATGCATCCCACTCTAGAGTTTGTGCCCAAGCAGATTTAAAAAAAAACCATGAAAAAAATAAAAAAATCATCCTCAAGTTTACGAGAAAGGTTTCGGCAAACATACATCTGATAAAAGGTTGTCTTCAAAATGTCTAAGCCACTAACACTACTTACTAGCAAAAACACAAATGAGAAACTAATAACCAAACAAAATGGGTCAAAAGATCCTGAATAGACATTTCTGCAAAGAAGACATAACATTGAAAACAAGTTTTAAGAACTTGGATAGCATCACAAATCATGAGAAAGATGTAAATCAAAACAACACATACATCATCTTACTGTAATTCAAATGGATGTTATCAAAGTTATAATATACATTAAAACAGACACAAATGTGGGTGTAAATTTCCAGAGAGCAATTCATTTGGTAAGAATGTTAATTAGCATACAAACTACAGAAACCAGTGGGAGGTTCCTCCCAATATTAAACCTACAACTACCACTTCATCTAACAATTCTACCATTAAGTATACTTTCAGGGCAAAGGAAATCAGTCCATGCAAGAGATATTTGCCATCCTATGTGGACTGCAGCACTACTGACAACTGCCAAGATAAAGAATAAACTTACCTGTCCAGCCACAGATGAAGGGATAAAGTAACTGCGATGGATGTACACAAATAGAATAGTCTTCAATCAGAAAAACAGAATGAAATGTCATCATTTGGAGCCATACTGTTGAATCTGGAGGACATTATGGTAAATGACCTAAATCAGGCAGAGAAACAAAAACACTGCCACATCTCACTCATGTAGAATCCAAAATAAAAGGCTTCATTGCATAAATCTAGAGAGCACAATACTGGTTACCAGAGGTTGGAGGGAAGAGGGGGCATGGGCAGGGATCAGAAATACGTACAAAGTTACACTTAGATGAGAGGCATGAATTGTTCCTCTCTGTTCCACAGCACAGTGACTAGAGTAAATTAACACAACATCACACCTTTTTCACAAAATCTGGAAAAGAAGATTTCACATATTTTCACCATAAAGAAATTAACAACTGTTTGTGATAATAGAGACTCTTGTAAATGCAAGATTCCAAATGTTTCCATCACAAAGAAATTAACAACTGTTGGTGATAACAGAGATCCTAAATATCCTGATTTTAACATTTCTCTGTATCTGCATTAACCAAAATGCCCCGCTCTAACTTCCCCCATTGTATGCCATTACTGTATGGACAACCTTTTAAAAAATATGTAAACACACAATGCTAAAGTTCATGTGGACCACAAAACACCCTGAATTTCCAAAGCAACGCTGAGAAATACAAACTACACCGGTTGTGTCACACTTCCTGATTTTACATTCCATTGAAAAGTTAGGGACCCTGTTCCACACAGAGCAGTGGAACAGATTAGAGAACCCAGACGTAAACCCGCACCCCTAACACCATCTGATCTTCAACAAAATCCACAAAAATAAGCTTTGGAGAAAGGATTCCCTCCTCTCAATAGAGGGTGCTGGGATGAATGGCTAGCCAGTTGCAGAAGAAAGGCAATGGGCCCCTGTGTCTCACTGTGTACCGAAACTAACTCAAGATGAATGAAAGATGTAATGCAAGACCGCAAACTATGAAAAGCCTGCAAGAGAACCTAGGAAATACCCTTCTTGACAGAGGATTTGGCACAGCATGGATATGCCTATGTCCCTGCTTTGTGTATTAGTCTCTAATTCATTTTGAGTTGGTTCTTGTGCCTTTTACACAATAGGGGTTCTATTTTATTATTTTATATAGGGATATCCAATTTTTAAAACACTTTATTAAGCAGATTCCCCCTTCTTCGTTGTGTCTTTTGGTGTTCTTCTACAAAATGTGTAAAAAGCAAGTGCAACTAAAACAACTATTGACAAGTGGGGCCTAATGTACAAAACAGCTGCTGCACAGCAGTAGAAATTACCAACAGAGTAAACGGACAGCCTACACAGTGAGAGAAAATGTTTCCACGTATGCATCTGATGAAGTCTAATATCCAGGATCTACCTCAGAGACCTTAAGCAAATCAATCAGCAAAACAAAAACTCAATGAAGAAAGGGCAAGGGGCATGAAAACAAGCATCTCAAAAAAGGTTTACAGCAACCAACAGACAGGACAACATTTCTCTACCTCAGTAATCATCAGAGAAATGTAAAGCAAAAGACGCACGAGATAGTATTTCACACTGGTCTCTATGATGATTGTGACACAGTCCACAAGAATGAATGCCAGTGAGGCACGGGAGGAAAGGGATGCTGGTCAGCTGTTGGTGGAAATGAAAACTAGTTTGGACACCATGGACAGCAATGTGGGGATTTCTCAAAAAACTTTATTGACATCACTAATCCTCACAAAAAAGTCCATGAAAACCACACTATGATTCCATCTCATTCCACTCAGAATGAATACTACCCAAAACAAACAAAACACAGATTTTTTGAAAGTGACATCCAGTATAGACTTACAGAACGGTAACCTCTTAAACACTATTGGTGGGGATGTAAATTAGTATACACACTATGAAAAACAGCTAGAGATTCCTGAACAAATTCACAGTACAACTACCATGTCAGCTAGCAACCCCACCAGTGGTTCCACATTTAAAGCAGTTGAAATCCTAGGTTGAAGAGAGCTATCTGCCTTCCCAGGAGTACTAAAGCACTTGTAACTGTGGCAAGGGTACAGAACCAACCTACCTGTGCATACGCAGCTGCAGGGATGAGGAAACTGCTGTATAGATACACCACAGAATATGTTTCAGCCACAAAGCTTTGGAAAATCCTGCCATCTGCAGCCACATGACGAAACCTGGAGAACATCAAGTCCAATGAATGAGCCTGGTCGAGAAAGACTGATGCCATGTTATCTCAGGGATGTAGACTGAAAAGAACTTTACGTCCTAGAAGTAAAAAGTTCAATAGGGGTCACCAGAGTCTGCAGGGGAGGTAGAGGCGGTCTGGGAAGGAATCAGTGATGGGTACAAAGTCACTCTCAGATGAGAGTGATCAAATCTGGTCTTCTATTCCATAGCAGGGTGATTAGCCTTAACACAAATGTATCATATGTTTCAAAGTAGCTAGAAGGAAAGATTCTGAACGTTGTTACCACTCAGAAAATAAAAACTATATGAGGTGAAGAGATGCTAAATAACCCGATTTTATCATTACTCAACATATACATGTATCAAAATCTTCCTTGTATCCTCTGATCACATACATTTAGTATATGGCAAATAGTGCTTGAAGAAATAGAAAGAAACAATGCCACAATGTATGTGAAAATGTGAAACATGTTGAATTTCCAAAGCTATCCTGAGAAATACAAACCATATGGGATGCATCACATTCTCTGAGTTCTAATTATTAGAAAATCCCTGGTTAACCAACCCATATGTTACTGGCATACACAGAGAAACACAGACCAGTGAGAAAAATGAGGATGCTCAAGAATCAACACAAAATTCTACAGAGTGAACACATTTTTCAAAACACCACCAAAATGACACAATGGGGAAGGTTTCCAAAACTAGATATCCATGTGCAATATAATACAGGACTCTTATGGTACTAGATACACAATAATCAACTCAAAAGGATTAAAGATTATACACAAAACTTGCAACCATAAAGCTCCTATAAAGACAACCTCTGGTGTGTGGTATATGCAGGGTAACTTGAATGTATGCTCATGGTTTGCAAAAAGTAACAAAAATACAAGGAAAAAAATCATTGACAATGGACTGCTTTGGTAGCAATTTTGTTTTTTCCTGATTAGTAACCAACAGCGCAGCTAACCAAGAAATTCTACACGTGTGGGACCATGTCAAACTGAAGAGTTTGTGCCCAACAAAGAAAACAATGAACAAAATGAAAAAGCATACTGAAAATTATAAGAAAAGTTTGGGCAAACATACAGTGGATAAGGGGTTGTTTTTGAAAATGTACAAGCTAGTAACACTGCCAGGTGGCAAAAAAAACCAAAACAACAGAAAAATAACCAGATCAAAATTGGGCAAATAATCTGAGTAGATATTTCTGCAAAGAAGACAGGAAACTGACCCAATGTTTACAAAAATGGGGTTAACATTACTACTCGTGGGAAAAATGTAGATCAAAACCACACTCAGAATTTATCTCACTCCAACTAGAATGAACATTACAAAAAGATTAAAGTATTTAAAAAGACAATTACTACGCTGGGCACAGAGGCTCATGCCTGTAATCCCAGCACTTTGGGAGGCCGAGGCAGGTGGATCACGTGGACAGGAGATCAAGACCATCCTGGCTCACACAGTGAAACCCCATCTTTACTAAAAATACAAAAAATTAGCCGGGCGTGGTAGCGGCTGCCTGTAGTCCCAGCTACTCGGGAGGCTGAGGCAGGAAAATGGCATGAACCCGGGAGGTGGAGCTTGTACTGAGCTAAATCGGCCACTCCACTCCAGTGTGGGTGACAGAGCTAGACTCTGTCTCAGAGAAAAAAAAAAAAAAAAAAAAAAAAAATCCTGGTATGAATTTCCAGAAAGGGGAACTGTTTGTGGAATCGTAAGTTAGTATTAACACTATAATAAACAGTTGAGGGGTCCTGCAAATAGGAAAAAAAAGAAACACCAAACCATCTAGCAGTCCCACTACTGGGTAATATTCAACCCACCTGTTCATCCACAGATACAGAGATCAAGAAACTCTCATATACATACACTAGGGAACATCCTTCAGCCATCAAAACAATGAAACATTGTCATTTAGAGCAACGCAGATGAACCTGGAAAACATTATGCTAAATGTAATGAGCTAGGCCTAGAAAGACAACACTGCATGATACCACTCACGTGAAATCTTAAGATGTTTATCTTAAAGAAATAGAAAGCACAATATTAATTACCACAGTCTGGGAGCTAGAGGGGGAATGGGGAAGGATTGGTTATGGAAACAAAGTTATCTTAACATTAAAGGAATACATCTGAATGTTCTCCTCAGCCCCAGTGACTGGAGTTAACAATATTATATTTTTCTAAAGAGCAAGAAGGGATAATTTTGAATGTTCTCTCCACACAAAAATAATACCTGTGTGAGGCAATAGAGCTCCCAAGTACCCTGATTTGATCATTACCCCATCTATATGTATGAAAATGTACCCCTAACTAAAGACCTTTGTGTTGTGAAATAAAGTTAACAGCAATAAATACATATTGCTAAAAATCACAAAGAGCCACAAAGGCAATGAATATCTAAAGGAACCCTCAGACATACAATCAAAGTGAGAACCACAATCCTCAATATCAAATTATACGGCCCAGTTGTAGTTATGTAGCAGAAATATGGTACTTGCATAAATAAAAATACCTAGAACTGTGGAAAAAAACAGGGAGAGCAAAAACATAATCAACACAAATATGGACATAGTCAACCGACTTTTATAAAGAACACTACAATGCGGAAGGCAGTCTGCTCAATGAATACCTTTGAGAAAAATGATATCCGGACGCAGAAGCGAGAAACAGGATCCTTGTTTTACACGACGTATGAAAAACAAACTCCCTCCTCCAAATTGAAGGCCAAAAGACCATAAACCACAAAAAGGTTTTTAAAACACAGGATGAACATGTATTTTGGGTTACTTGAATCTCTGCACACCTTTGCAAAGAGGAAAACAAACAAATACCTTTGAAGAAAAACCTCACTAACAACTAAATGCTTTGTCATTGATAAATATTTTCTTATAAGGGCGACCAAAATTACATACATGAAACACAAAAATAAACATATGGGACTATATCAACCTCAAAAGTTTCTGCACATCAACGAAAACTACTTTCCAAATAAAAAAGCGTCCTATAGATTAGGAAAAAATTTCAGGCAATCTTGTAATTCACGAGTTTTCATCTGATGTGTACACAAAAAACACTGCAAAGTAGCAAAAGAATCCAATCAAATATTTCGCAAACAAATATTTCGCAAAGAACCTGGACAATTCTGTACACTCATGAAAAAGAACAACGGATACGATATAGGGTCCTCAAAATTAACTATGCATTGGAAAACTGTAATTCAAAACCACACCCAGATAATCTCACACTCACTGAATATTCCTAAAAAAACTTTTAAGAAATGGGGGGGCGGGGGCGGGAGCGGTGGCTCAGGCCTGTAATCCCAGCACTTTGGGAGGCCAAGGTGGGTGGATCACCTGAGGTCAAGAGCTTGAGACCAGACTGACTGATATCGTGAAACCCCGTCTCTACTAAAAACACAAAAATTAGCCGGGTGTGGTGGCTGGTGCCCAAAGTCCCAGCTACTCTGGAGGCTGAGCCAGGAGAATTGCTTGAACCCAAGAGGCGAAGGTTGCAGTGAGCCGAGATCACGCCACTGCACCCCAGCATGGGCAACAGAGCAAGACTGTGTCTCAGAAAACAAAGCAAACGAAAAGAAAAACATAGGAATGCGAGTGTGGTTTTCGAGAAAGGGGAACTCATACACTGTAGGTGGAACTGAAAATCAGGATATACATCATGGAAAACAGCTAAATAGCTGGAGACTCCTCAAAGACTTGAAACTACACGTGTCCCCTGCCCTAGCAAGGTCTCTTGCTAAAGGTCTTGAGGCATCAAAAATAACCCTAGACCCCAGCTCAGAAGCCCATGGGGCTCGGAGGCACCCAGGACCCGCGCTTCACCGCCAGGGCTCTGGGCCAAGGGGCGGCAGGGGGGCGGACGCTGACAAGGCCGGGACCCCACAACTGCCTACTTGCAGACGACTTGGGCCCAGATGCCCAGAATAAGTCAGGGCCCGAAAGCAAGGAGTGACCGGGGAGGAGCAGGGAGGTCCAGAGGGTTTCCGGTGGGGTCCAAGCCCCGGACACTTACCGAGACTCGCCTCCTCCTCCACCGTCACGCCGAACCCACCACGGCTTCTCTGAAGCTCTCTCTGACCACGCCGCTCCGCCGCCACTGCCTAGGCCTCACAGGAAGTGTAGTCTCGGCTTCTGTAGGGGCGGCACATGCACGCGGGCACATGCACGCTGGCAGCGCCCCTCGCTCCAGGTTGAAGCACCACCCCCTCTTAAAGGGCCCGCGGCTCAGACGGGCCAGACGCAGCTTAGGGTTGTGGCACAGGCTGAGCCTCTGCCCAGTCCCAGGGGTCGACGAAAGGCCCCTAGTCTCTCATCCTCCCTGGCTCTAGGGCCCAAGAGGTCGCAGGAGCGCTCCCTGTGACCCCGGCCACGAGATAGGCTCCTTTGTTTGGGGACCCCCCGGGACCTGCCCCTGCCCTCCTCTGAACCTCAGGTTCACCATCCCCAAAGGAAGCGGCCTGGCTGAAACTCGGGGGTCCCTCAAGCTCGGCACCTCAGGATCCAGGGTGGATCCCCTGCCTATCTGCAGAGGGGGCCCAGAGAATCACAGAAAGCTGGGACTGGAGGGACAGTCCCGAGGGTAGCAGGGCCTCCCGGGCCCCACTGTCCGCATCTGTGCTGTGGGAGCCCGGGGGCCTCTCTAGGGCCCAGACACCTGCGGCCTTACCAGGGCTGCCTGGGTCACCCGGGCTCCCCAGGAGGCAGGTAGGGGCCCTGGGGTCCAGGGCTGCCCCCATCTCATGCATGATGATCCATCCTGCATCAGCGCCCGCGAGGGGCCCTGTGGACAGGACCCAGGCCCGCCCATTCCCGGAGAGAGGGACCCGCATAGGTCTTTGTGACACCCAGAGCACAGGCTGTGCTGAACTCTCAGGAATCTGGGGGCGAGGCGGGGGAATACCAGCAACCTCTTGAGGCCCACTGAGTTAAGGAGTTAAAGACACAAGAAAAAAAAAAAAAAAACCTACAGGCCAATATCCCTGATAAATATATACCTAAAATTCTCGACCAAATACTAGCAAACTTAACCTAGCAGCACAACCAAAAGTTCATCGTCACCCTGTAGATTTCCGGAATGAAGGTTGTTTCAACATATGCAAATCAAAACATGTGATTTACCACGTAAACGTAATTAAAAACAAAACTCAATAGATGCAAAAAAGAAAGCTTTTGATAGAATTAAACATCCCTTGGTGTTAAAGAAAAAAAACCCCTCAATAAAGTGCATCAAAGGAACCTACCTCACAATAATAAGAGCTATCTGTGACAGACACACAGTTGACATTATACTGAATGGGCAAAAGCTGGAAGCTGTCCCCTTGAGAACTAGAACAAAACATGATTCCCATTCTCACCACTCCTGTTGGATGTAGTACTGGAAGTTCTAGCCAGGGCAGTCAGGCAAGAGAGTATATGGGTTTACAAGATTCCTGCCTCAGGATCAGTGACATCAGGCCTGTCCCTGCTGCTAACAAGGCCAACTTTATTATGTGCTGTCATGGTGGTGAAACCTCATCCACTTGATGAAGATCTCAAAGACTAGCTCTACTCAAGAGAGATTTAAGTTAAGTCGCCTGGGAGTCTCTGGTGCTTTTTCAGGGTTCTAATGAAGACAATGCCATCATCCAAGTATCTCTGAATGCCTATGTAGCTCTTGCCTCAGGAGCTCTGAGACCTTCTGTTATCTATTTTTGAATTGGCCAAGTCTCCCCCTCCCCCCAGCCAGGAAAGGGAGGCTCTTCCCATCCTTGTGCATTCGTGTCTTGTATTCCACTCCACAGCCTCCTGGCAAGCATCTCAGTGTCTGCAGGTGAGCGTGGCTGGCTGAGTTCAGTCTTGCTTACCGCAACTGTAGACACGAGGTCTGTGGAACTAAGAATCCGTCCATTTGTGAACTGGCAAGATACATGAAGCAAAAGTTATTGAATTAAAAGGATAAATGCATAAATCCACAATATGACAATTCTAATTCTTATATTTCAGAAATTAATAGAAAACAAAATAACTACAACAATAAGACTACAAGATATTAATAGGGGAGATTATAAGCAGAGCGCCGGGAGATAAACAGCAATATTCAATATACTTACAACTATTGGTTGACAACTCTGATCTTGTGAGACACTGCTTGTCCCAAGCCACAGCAGCCGCTGGACATTCCTCAAGGAGTACCTCGAGATTCAGACAGGACCCATTCTCTTGCTTCCCCTTTCAAAGTTGGGGGACAGAATGCAGTGCTGCTGTTTAGTGTGGGAAGTGTGAGGATCAAAATATCAGAAACTTTATGTTTCACAACAACTGAGTTCTCCATCAGAAAAAGTGACAAAGGACACCCTTGCAAGTGTAGCTGTGACAGATTTGAAAATTCCTCCTCTGAGAGGCAGGTGCCTACAGTTGCAGATTCACTGCATGGAAAGCACCATGATCCCTACAGTCTGAAGGGGCCGTGGCATAAGTGTGTCTACAATCAAAGCTCACAGCTGAGGCCCTGGGGGAGGATCAGGTGTGCACCAGGGGGTGCGCCCCAGCCAGCACTGCACTGACAGGGGCCTCATCTTTATTAAATTCTGGGCTTTTTCCTGGGTGCTAGTTACAAAATGTGGGTTCAATGAACCCTCTGTCTTGTGGCTGCCACCCATCTCAAGGTCGCACAGGTAATGATCACCACCCCCTCCACCTTCTGCTGAGGGTCCGGGTGACGCCCTGGTGGTGTAACCCAGGCCCTCATTCCTAAGGGGCCCTGAGATTGCTCACCACAGAGTCCTTGGTCTAGAGCTCCCGCACTTGTCCACATGCCATCAAATGCTGTGTACCGAGAGGCACTTGTGTGGAGCCCCTCCTTCCCCAGGCAGCACAGTCCTGCTCCAGCTGACACCACGGTCCAGGTGGTACTCATTTTTCTGCCCGCAGGTCCCATGGAGGAGCAGCCTGAGGACAAAGCAGCACCCAGAGCTTGTTTTGTCAGAGAACCTGGACCTGCCCTGGCTAGAAGCCCCACAGCTGTGGAAACCAGGACCTCCTGCTTTTCAGAGCCCAGATGTGCAGGATGTAGATTCACCTCAGAGGTCCTGGGTGTGATGTGGAAGGTTGGGGGACACTGGACTTCCTACTGCTGTGCTCCCATTGCCATATCTTCTACCTGGTGAAACAAGGCAGCTAGCAAAGGTGATAGATTCACCCAGACATGGTGTCCTCCCACATCCTGACCTGGCACCTGAGCCACACTGCTGGGTCTGAAGCTCTCAGGAGCGTGTGTGTGCTGTGACCAGCAGACCATGTGCCCTCTTCCTCCCTCTGTGGCATGAAATCAGTTCATCTGATGGTGTCATGTGAAGTCTTGTCCTGATGGGTAGAACTTTCTATAAATCTTCCCATGGCCCCGGGGAAAGGCAAGTTCATCCCTGCAGGTTTAGCTCTTTCTGTTTAACACAACCCTGTCCTTCCCAGGGCATCAGGGCCTGGTGCAGTTGTCCCAGCCTGGCAGGAAGTCCCCTTGAGGGTAGCGTGGAGGGCACAGCCTGGGCCTGACTCGTGACCCTGGCAAAGGGCAGGTGAGCCCTGGGGCTGACCACCTGCACTTTCTGTTTGGTGTTGGGAGATGTGGGGCAATATTTATTGCCTTTCCTGTAGAGAGCATCTCCCAGCCTGCCCAGACCACTAGACCCCTACAAGTGTGACTTGTAGGCAAGTCCTGGCTCTCTGTGGTGCTTTTCTCTCCTGTCCAAGCACCTGTGACTCCCAGGCCTCCAACCCTGCCGGCTTCCCCCATCTAAGCCCCTGATGCAGGGTGAGGACTGTATTGTGGCAGACAGCAGGCCGGTTTACACAGTTCTGGGACAAAATTATAGGTATACATTATTTTATGTCCCAAGTAAACGAATCCCATGTATGGATACATTTTTTGACACAGAGGGAAGAAATGCATTGGTGAGATCCACGGGCCAGAGCTCAGGCCTGTGCTCAGGCTCTGGCAGCAGCTGTGTGGCTCTGGAGCTGTTGTGGGGGTGGGGAGGTGCTGTGTCTTTGCTCACTGAGTTAAAGGCTTCATTTGTTTCTTTGTTCAGTTTGTTTTCTATGACCCCTGTTCAGCAATATTGAAAATCAAGCATTCCTAGGAGGTGGAGACCTTGCTTTGGAGCAGGGGTGGGGCATTGGGTGGAAATGGGGAATACGTAGACAGTGGGAATTTCGTTTTTTGGAGCTCATGTGCAGCCTCTTGATGGCCTCGTCACAAGTTCACCTGATGACCTGAGTGGCCACTGTCCCTCTCCTGAGTGGGTTACGAGCTTGCCAGGGACATGAACAGGGCACGCTCACATTTTTCAAGTGAAGAAACTAAGAAGGGGTTGTCAGCAGATTGTCAGCCTGAAGTATGCCAGTGTTTGGTCCACAGTAAACCACATGTGGAGAGCTTAAAAAATTGCCCTCAAATCTGGCCAAAAAATGACAGTAATAAATTCAATTATTACTGTGATATACATTTCTTTAGTTACAATTATATATGTATATCTATGTATAACTAACAATTTTGCATAAGTTTCTCATCTACCAGTATTTTTTTGTTTTTGCATAAGTTTGCAAGGAACCCTAATGATGGGGACTGTCTCTTTTAAAACTAAATTTTATAAATAACTCCCAGAGCCATACTGGTAAGGAACAAAACAAAACAAAAAGAACTAGAAACTTGAACAAACATTGGATTTCTGCTGGAAAAAGGGTGTAAAGCGGGCCTGCCTGCTGCACTTCCCCAGAGCTAATCCTTGAGCTGAAAGAGCTTCCTGGTGAAGCCTCACACTCTCTGTACCAGGGCGTGGGGGGACCCAGACATGCGGGCTCCAGATCTGACCATCTTTACCTAGTTATGGGGTTTCCATCATGTCTTTTAAATTCTTTGAGCTGCAGTTTTCACATATGTAAAGTGAAAATATTTTTAAATTTTTAATTTGTGTTATAACCTTGTATAAATATAAAATTGTACAATTGAAAGCATTTTAACTGACGTTAAACATTCCTGTGTGTGCATGCAATGGCTTCTTAATTATTTTTAGGGCTTAACCTGGTTTTGCTAGTACTGATACTAGCACTGCTACTTCTCCATGTCTCTGAAGACTATGAAATGCTTAGAACTTAAGCAACAAGAAGCACCTGTCAAAGGGTTCTATGACCGATGACGGATTTGACACAACTGGCTATGATAATGTGTTAGATGGCGCCTAGAGCACTGCTGAGCAGAGACTTCATGCTGTTCAAAGTCGAAAGAGTCCCTAGAATTATGAACCTGCTGAAGCAGCCTTTAGAACTGAAGTTGAGAAAAATGCATTTTCAGTTAAAGAAAGTCTGAGAGACTGTGTTGCCATCACACCCAAACCATAATAAATGCAAAAGAAACTTGTTCAGGGTGAAGAAAAATGATAATAATTGGAAATTATAGTTCACAGAAAAGATCAAAGTGTGCCAAAAATAGTAAATATGTGAAGGGGAAATTACTATTTTAATGACATCCTCCAGGAATTACAACATGTGCAGAAGAAAAATCCAAGACAACAAGGCACAAAAGATGAGAGGAGGGTAAGGTAAGGTTTTCGTATTTTATATAAGTGTTATGATATTTAATATATGTTAAGTATTTATATTTTAATTTCTAAAGAAGTCACCAAACATAAATAAATGAAACGAGGAGTCATAGTTTAAAAAAAAATCAAAGTACAAAATCCATACAAAAAAAAAAAGAAAGAAAGAAAACCCATAAAACAAACAAACAAACAAACAAACGAACCAAAACTACAATAATCCAGAAGAAGACCAGGAAGGTGGAACAGAGACTGTCAAAGTAGGTAAAAAGGAAACCTCAATATCTGCTTTTAAAAAGAAATACACTCATGAGATAAAGATACAAATATATTCGCACTGAAAAGATAGACAAATATACACCATGCAAATCTTTGTTATCAAAAACTGCGGCCAGTGTATTAATGGCAGATATGACAGACTACAAGAAAGACAAGCATCACCAGGGATAAAGAAGGATGTTTTATACTAATAAGTCCATTTGCTTAGAACACCTAATAATCATAAGCATGCATGCACCAAAGAAAAATAAAAAGATACATGAAGCAAAAATTATTGAAAAGGATAAATGCATAAATCCACAATTTGACAATTTTAATTCTTATCTCAGAAATTAATAGAAAAAATAACTACAACAATAAGACTAAAAGGTATTAATAGGGTAGATTATAACCGGAGCACCGGGAGATAAACAGCAATATCCAATATACTTACAACTATTGGTTGACAAGTCAAAAGTTCCCAAAAGAATTTTTGACACTAGATAAAGGTAAATAGCCTGGAAAACCTACAAGCCAGCATAGGAAGGAAGTGGAAAATGAAATGTTGATTGAAAATAAATCTGGAAGTCCGGGCACAGTGGTTTATGCCTGTAATCCCAGCACTTTGGGAGGCCAAGGTCGGAGGACCACCTGAGGTCGGGAGTTTGAGACCAGCCTGACCAACATGGAGTAACTCTGTCTGTACTAAAATTACAAAATTAGCTGGCTGTGGTGGTGCATGCCTGTAATCCCAGCTACTTGGAGGTTGTGGCAGAAGAATCACTTGAACCTGAGAGGCAGAGATTGTGGTGAGCCAAGATCTCCCCATTGCACTCCAGCCTGGCCAACAAGAGCAAAACTCTGTCCCCCCAAAAAAATAAGGAAAGAAAAGAAATCTGAAACAAGGAAAAGAGAATTGAGGATAAAACTTTGCAAATACAAAATCCAAAAATCAAATGATAGAAATACGTTCAAATATATCACTTTTTCCTACCAAACATAGAGGGATTAACCTCATATATTAAAATAAAAAAATTATCAATAATAAAGCAACACTTTCAAATTAAAGAAAGAAAAAAATAAAATAAATATTGTATAAAATTTTTAAGTAAATATTAACAGAAAGCAAGTTGCTATCACAAAATTAATTTTAGTTCAAATAAAATGTAAGGAAGAAATTATAAAAACAGGAGAGACACTGCACATGGACGGACAAGAGAATCATGTAGGTGAAGCAACATCAAGTCCAATGCTGGCCTCGCCTCCAGGACATACAAAGAAACTAACAGGATAGAGCAGGTCTAGAGAGGGACGCTGGAACCCATACTTCTGAATTTAAATGGGAAATAGACAAAGATGTTATGTGTTTATAAAAGGTTTTAAAATCGCAACAAATGCTGAACATACATAATTTTCTAGTATATGCAATACTTACCAAATGGGACCCATATTTGGCTGCAAAAGAAATTACAAAAAATGGAGCTAGGGACCAAAGGACTAACAGAAGTCAGAACAAAAAACACACCCCATAGATATTAGGAAAAAAACGGCACAGTGATTTAATGATAAATCACTATAAACATGAAGGGATTCACCCAGAATGGAGATGAGGTGCAGAGTTCAAGATGACAACATGTGTCAGCCTGACTTTCTGAATGACTGCACAGGAAAGGCTGCCATCCAAGGAAGTGCAGAAAAGGACACTCCTTAGGTGGATAGAGGAGGAAGACCCCCAGTGCCAGATGGAGAAGAGTGCCCCCAGTCCTAGATGAGAAGGATGCCCCCCCAAGTCCTGGATGGAGAAGGATGCCCCCTAGTTACTGGATGATAAAGGATGTCCCCCTAGTTACTGGATGGAGAAGGATATCCCCCAAGTCCTGGATGGAGAAGGATATCCCCCAATTCCGGGATGGAGAAGGATGCCCCCCAGTCCTGGATGGAGAAGGATGCCCCCCTAGTCCTGGATGAAGAAGGATGCTCCCTAGTTTACTGGATGATAAAGTATGTCCCCCAAGTCCTGAATGGAGAAGGACACCCCCCAATTCCAGGATGGAGAAGGATTCCCCCTAGTCCTGGATGGAGAAGGATGCCCCCTAGTTACTGGATGGAAAATGATGTCCCCTGAGTCCTGGATGGAGAAAGGTGGCCCCCCAAGTCCTGATGGAGAAAGACAGTCCTCCAAGTCCTGGATGGAGAAGGATTCCCCCCAATTCCTGAGTGGAAAAGGATGCCCCCCAAGTCCTGGATGGAGAAGGATGCCCCTTAGTTGTTGGATGGAGAAAGATGTCCCCGAAGTCATGGATGGAGAAGGATGCTCCCCAATTCCTGAATGGAAAAAGATGCCCCCTAGTTCTACATGGAGAAGGACAACCTCCAGTCCTGGATGGAGCAAGATAACCTCCAGTACTGGATGGAGCAGGATGCTCCCCAAGTCCTATATGGAGAAGGACAAACCCCAGTCCTGGATGGAGAAGGATGCCCCCCATGTCCATATGAAGAAGAATTTCCCCTACTCCTGAATGGAATCGGATCCCCTTCAAGTCCTGGGTGGATAAGACACCTCCCAAGTCCAGTGTGGAGAAGGACATCCCTCAGGTCCTGGATGGAGAAAGGATGCCCCCTAGGTCCTGGATGGAGAAAGATGTTCCCCAAGTCCCGCTTGGAGAAGATGGCTCTGGGGACCACATAGGCAAGGATGCCCCTTTTTCAGCCTCCCCATTCATACTTATCCTGACCTGTTAATGTAGAACAAAGAGATTTGGAGGAAGAAACATGGGACTAAACTTTACTCAGAATGTTTTCCTTTTCATCAACATTTTATAGATTCTAATTTTTATTTGATAAAAATAAGTGAAATGTATGACCTAAACACAATGTAACAACCGAGTAGACCTATTTTTCCAGATCTGAGTTCTGGCTGCGGGCACTACTGGTCATTCTACTTTTCTGTATTTGTAAAGCTTCTCAAAATTAAAGATAAAAGAGTTTATTACTAATAACATGTATAAATAGACATTGAATAAAATGTGAGTCTTTAAAAATTAGTTTATTCTATGGGCTTCTTTTGAAGGGTTACGGTGTACTAAAATTACTGGTGGATCTTTATTACAAACTCATTAGTAAAAATTGACAATGAGAAAACATACGAATTTGTTATAAATTAGTGTTGCATGAGTATTAATCAAAACTTTAAAACCAAAATACGTGGACATAAGAATGAATTATTCGACTTAATTATCCACTGACTTTAAAATCTAATTGCTAAATTTACTTTTTGCCCATTTCACCTCCTTCAAATCTCCAAGTAACTCTTCATTTTTCTCTCCTGTCAATACTTTATTCTCCCTTATTTTTTTTTCAATTTCCTGATTTTTTGAACAACTCTAAGAGAGTTGTGTTTTTCTTGTGTTAGAATGATGTCATTACACCAACCCATTAGGCAACTAGACCCTCACCAAGGTGAGCACTAGGAGACTTCAGACCACGGAGCCTCTCCAGATTTTTGACTCAGGCTACCTGGCAACTGTGTTTAAATTGTGAATTGTTTAATTTTTTAGATCCCCTAGAGATAAAGAAGGATTTTAATAATCATCAATTTAAAACGCACTGGGACACTTTATGACTGACATTTCTTGCAGTTTCTGTGCTGCGGCCTTATGAGTAACTATCTGTAAGGAACATCAAGTTCCTCATTCTGCCATTGATCCTTGGGCTCCAAAGGGAAAAACCAGAAAATCTGTGGATATAAAACACAGAAACATTCATTCTTTAAAGAAAAAGGCTGTAAAGTAGAGACAAGAACAGAGAAAGGATGTTATCGAATACATGCAAATGGACAAAATATGAATGATTACGTTCTCATGTTCAACCCAACTTTTAAAAGTGGATATATGAGCAGTGCCAGCATTTAGTCAGGCCATGGCGAGCCCGTGGGCTAGAACAAGAGGCCACACTCAAGGTCAGATGGCACTCACGACACAGGGCCTCTGCTCCTTTATGACTCCCTCTCTTCAGTGACCCAGAGCACCCTCCTATCACAACCTGCAGGGGAGAGGAAGGTGTTAGGGCACGTTGAATGACAGTGGAGCGTGTGTCTACATGCTCTCCTCACATGCCACAAATCCGCATCGCTTTCCAATATTCCAAAAGATTCTGAGTAAGGAACATTGCTGCAGAACCAGTAAAAGCTGCCCTCACAGATGATGCTAAATTTGGTTTTACAAAGTATTGTGAGAGATCTTGGGAGAGGGGCAGCAATCTGCTCATAGATTTTTTCATAATCAACATTTAAACACCTCCATTAGGCAGAAAAGCAGTGTTACCGGAATTAGTTAGCAGCTCTTTCCCGCTGGACATCTCTCGGCCTCCAGACTCTACAGAGAAGAGGCCGCAACCTAAAAGCTATTTAAAAGCTTGAAAAAATAGAAGCTAAGGATTAAGTGAATATCGAAATTTGGAAAAGGAGGGAAGACTTCATTTCTTGTAGAGGGTTACAGACTGCAAGGTGGCCACCCCACAGGCTGGGAAGAACAGCCTCCTGCCGAGACCAGAGATGGGCACTTCCAGGAGGAGGGGTTGGGGCAGGAGCTTTGGGGTGAAGATACACATTCATCAGGTAACAGGCATAACAACATAAAATCAGCTGTAGGTAACAGAATGATTCTGATATTGATGTTCAATTCCACACACTAACAGACGTAAGAACATCATTCACTGCACCTGGAGAAGGCGCTGTATCTGCTCTGTGCTGGTCCAGATGACTTATGTTTATCATTGCCTGGGTCTGCATTTTCTCTTCTCTAGATTTTGCTTCTCCTGCAAAGTTTGTGCTGGGACATCATTTCTAGGATCAAGGTTAAGCTGAGCCTCAGAGGTTTCACTGCAGCTACGGTGGATATGGCTTGGTCCCCTGCAGTACTCTCTGGAAAGTACCTTCCTCCATTTGAAATCCCTGAAGTGGTACCTCCTACAGCCTGCACAGCCCTGGCCTCTCGCCATGGGTCTCATGGCCTCTGCTGCTAAAACTAGACAGGAGGTTCATCCTCTGCTTCTTTGTAGAGAAGAGCCACCTGCTGACTGAGCTGAAAAGGGACTCCCCACAGACCAGGCTCACAAGTGGCCTGACAGCTGAAGACCCTCGTCAGAAATCGCGTCTCAAGGGGCCTTGGGGAACTTGGTCAACAGATGGCAAGACTTCACCTGTGAGCCGGCGGGCCAGCTCAGAGGGACTCCTGGCTTTGGAGCTGAGACTTAAGTCTCTACTCTGTACCAAGACAGAGATGGGGGCCAGGAAACAAGACACAACCATTTTCCATCATCCAGGGGCAAGGCGGTGCTTGGCATGAGGCAGAACTGGGCTCTGTCAATGCCACACGTCAGGAGGAACCTCTTTTCTGTTTCAACCCCTCCTGCTCATTTGCAGTAGCCATTAGAGCGGCCTGACATAGTTTTGTTCTCCATGACCTGAGGACGTGATAGGATTTCATTCCCGTCCCACCTTGTGGACGGATGGAATCATGCGCCCAGCTCTGGTCAAGACCAAGAAACTGAGGTATCATTTTTGTTTCTGTGGGACCAGGAAAGAGGCTCTAATTTGGCTTGAAGTGTGTGTGTTTGTGCATGTGTGTGAGAGCGGACAGGTGAATGTGTGTAATGGAGAGTGTATAGGTGAGTGTGTACATGTGTGAGAGTGTGTGTGTGAGTTATTGAGTGAATGTGGAGAAATGTGTGTTTGAACATGGGAGTATGAGTGTGTATGTGGAATATAACTGCATGTAAATGTGTGAATATGAGTGTGTATGTGTATTAGTGCATGTGTGTGTGTGAATAAGCCATGTGAGTGTGGTGTGTGAGCTTGAGCCTATGAGTGTGTGTGTGCTTGTGTGTGAGCATGACAGAATATGTGAGTTTGGGGTGAGTGCAGGCCACAGCCAGTCCCGCCTGGGGCACTAGAACTCTCCAACCCAAGCACCTCAAGTCGTTCTCTTTCCTCACTCCATCCTGAGTTTCTCAGCCCACCACCTTTCCTCTAAACCCCCACAGGGAAACAGAGTCCCCGGGACCAGGGGCTCTGAGCATGGCACACTGCCATGCCTCCTCCCTCGCCGCCTCCTGAGAACCTGGGTGTAGCACAAAACAGTCAAATATATTCGTCTTCTGTCATCACTAACTAGAGCTCCACAAGTTCCCAGATCATCCTCTTAGCTCTTTGCCATAATTATCTAATTTTTGATATCATACTAACACTCCATAATTATTCCCTCAGAAACAAAGCAAATCCGCGGGATGCAGAGGGTACGCAGATGACTTCTGCTGGGGAGAGAAGCCCAAACACAAGTCCTAGGCAGAGCCCAGAGACCTGGACTGTGGCCGCCAGTAGGCATCCAGCTGAGGGAGAAGCAGGTGGGCCTCAGTGGTGGCTGCCAGGTCCCTGGATGCCGATGGCCACCAGCCTTGCCTCTCCTCTGCCTCAGAAGCACTGGGAGTTTTGGGGATCTGGTGGTCCTCCGGCCCTAAACGTGGACCTGGTGTGACAAAGTGAAGTTTGCCATCTCCATCCTCCTCAAGCTGCCTGTGCACCCCAGTAGCAGCCACCCTCTCTGTGCTCCCGTCTGCACCCCATGTCCTGGGGTCCTTCTTTGTGCTGCACCTGATGACAGTAACCAGTGTCTCGACTGTGACTTGCTCCTCCCCTCAGGGACACACAAGCACTTTCATATCGAGACTACTTTTCATCCCTTCTGCCTCCTGCAGGGATGCTGGATGCAGAGGCAGGAGGAGGACAGAGGGGCTGGTCTCAGGTATGGCTTCTCTCCCACCTGGGGCAGGTGGCCACTCACTCCCCCGCCCCGCACCCATCCACCTCAGCTCCCGGGTGTGAATGAGAAAGGGGAACCAAGAGATCATCCTTACATGGGACACGCCACAAACCCCAAAAAGACCCATTTGGTGAAAAGAAGTAAAACAACCACAAGGCTACTTTCGCCTGAGGTGGTCTCATGGCTGAGGCAGACCACGGGTCTCCTGCCTGGGCTAGTCAAATACTAACCGGTGTGTCCTTCCATGGCAATTTTCCTTCGGGGTGAGCAAAAACACTTTGTCATCCTCCCACCCCTCAATAGAGCAGAAGGGAACCAAAGGCAACTACAGGGCCTTACAGAGCTGCTCTGGGGCCGCAGGAAACTTATCAGCATCCTGGAAAAGACAAAACCAGTGGGTTGCATGTGGCCTCTGACACCTGCCACCCTGACTGCAGGATGTGGCCGCCCCCACCTTTCACCTTCCCATCCTTAGCAAGTGAAGTGACCCCCTATGCATTGACAAAGCGCCGGAAAGCCCTGGCCCACAGGTCAGCTCCAGTCACTCGGCCTGACAGGGGTCAGGGAGGTGGGCCAGCCCCACAGCCAAGTCACAGCTCCAGGGCCTGGTCTCACCTGAGCAGCGCGCCCTGGGGCTGCTGCTGGGCTGCAGGCTCCACACCTGACGCTCCAGCCTGCACAGCGGGCGCTAGGCCAGGAAGCACCTCCCCAGCAGGCGGCTCAGCACCACATTCAGGCGCCGCGCCTGTGGTTGGGCGGGCCCCAGTTCCACGCAATGCTTGCAGACCCTCAGCCCAGCAGCGCAGCGTCACCGCTTGTCCAGCAGCCTTGGGCAGCAGAGCAGGTCGCGGGGCGCGCTGGGCCCTGGGGCGGCCCTGCCTAGCCTGGCGTCTCCAGCTCGCCGCCGGCTTTCCAGGGAACAGTGGCCGCTGGCTCAGGCCAGGGAGCTCCAGGCCGCCCGCCAACTCCCCCAGCTCCTCCGGCCGCAGCCCCTCCAGCCGCAGGGCAACAGCAAACGCTCCCAGTGCCACCGGGAGGCGGCCGGCGCGGGCCAGCGCGTCCCCCAGCCTCAGGCACCGGCTGCGGTCGGGCTGTGCCAGCGAGGCCCCCTTGGAGAGGAAGAGCCCGGCTGCTATGTGGCACTCCCCGCGCGGAAGGCCTCGTCGCCCTCCTCCAAGCGCTGGGCTATCAGCTCCCCGCAGTGGCAGCCTGAACACTGGGGCTGCGGCGAGACCGGCTCAGTGCTGATCCCCGCAGGGCTGTGACCTTGTGGGCCTGGAGCCAAGGCGCGGAGCAGGGGCGATGCACTGCTGCTGGGAACTGGCCGGCGGGAGCTCAGCCACAGCCTTCGTCTCAAGAACGAAAAAAACGGTTTTAAAAATCTTTTTAACATCGCAGAACGATCTTTAAAATCTATTTTAACATCTGTGAAGAATTACATTGGAAATTTGTTAGAGATTGTATTGGACCTATAGATTGAGTATGATGGTCTTTTTAACAGTATTAATACTCCTAATTCATAGAAATGGAATAACTTTCTGTATGTCTATGTTTAATTGATTTTTATGAATGTTTTATAGTTTTCATTTTGGACATCGTTCTTTGCTTAGTTTATTCCCAGCCATTTTTTTACAGCTGTTTTAAATGCGATTGGTTTCTTGATTCCTTTTTCAGATAGTTTGCTGTTGGGTGTAGAAATGCGACTGATTTTTCCGTGCTGATTTTGTTTTCTAAAACTACTGTATTCATTTACTGTTTCTGTTTTAGGTTTTTTTAATACATAAGATCATGTCATCTGCAGACAGGGACAATTTGGCTTTCGTTTTGTTTTTCAATTTGGATGTCTTTTCTTTCTCTTGCCTAATTGTTCTGGCTAGGACTTCCAGTACTGTGTTGAAGAGAAGTTAGTAAAGTGAACATCCGTGTCTCCTTCCAGATCTTAGAGACACGGTTTTCAACTTTTCCTTATTCAGTATCATGTTGGCTGTGGGTTATCATATATGGCCTTTATTTTATTGAGTTATGTTCTTTTTATGACTAATTTGTTAAGAGATCTTATGTTTACAAAAAGCATTGAATATTGTCAAAGGCTTCTTCTGTATCTATTTAAATGATTATATTATTTTTATCTTCCCTTATCAAATGTGGTGTATCACATTTATTGACTGACATATCATAAGCCCTCCTTGCCTCCCTGGAACAAATACAACCTGATTATGGTGAATGATCTTTTCAATGTGCTTTCAAATTACGATTGCTAGCATTGCTGGTTTTGAATTTTTGCATTCATGTTCATCAGTGACATTGGCCTGTGGTTTAGTTTTTCACTGTTCCTGTCTCATTTTGGAATAAGGTAATTGTGTCTTCATAGAATGAGTTTGGAAGAGTTTCCTCCTTTTCACTTTTTTTGGAAGAGTTTGTAAATAATTAGTATAAGATCCTCTTTAAATGTTTTGAAGAATTCAGCAGTATAAGCTTCGGGTCCTGAACTTTTATTTTTTCTCTTTCTTTCTTTCTTTCTTTCTTTCTTTCTTTCTTTCTTTCTTTCTTTCTTTCTTTCCTTCTTTCTTTCCTTCTTTCTTTCTTTTTTTTCTTTCTCTCCTTCCTTCCTTCCTTCTTTCTTCTTCTTCTTATTAAATATTTTTGTTTAGAGACAGGGTCTTTCTCTGTCACTCAGGCTGGAGTACAGTGGTGCAGTCACATCTCACTGCAGCCTCAAATTCCTGGTCTTAAGTGGTCCTCCTGCCCCAGCCTCCCAAATTGTTAAGACTACAAGTGCACACCACTACACCTGGCTAATTTTTATTTTTATTTTTGTAAAGACTGGGTCTCACTATGTTCCCCAGGCTAATCTGGAACTTCTGGCTTCAAGTAATCCTCCTGCCTTGGCCTCCAAAGTGTGAGTTTACGTGTGTCAGATACTGTGCCAAGCCCTCCTGATTTTCTTGTATTGACAAACAATGCTTCAATCTCATCGTTTGTTACTGGTCTGTTCGCATTTTGTATTTCTTCATTCTTCAATTTTGATACGTTACATGTGTTCAGGAAATTGTTTTTTTCTTCTAGGTTTTCTAATTTATTGGCATATAATTGTAGTACTTTCTCATGATTTTTTGTATTTCTGTAGTAACCATTTTGGTGTCTTTTTTCATCTCTGACTTTATTTATGTGACTTTTTTTTTTTTTTTTTTTTTTTTTTTTTGAGACGGAGTCTCGCTCTGTCGCGGGCTGGAGTGCAGTGGCCAGATCTCAGCTCACTGCAAGCTCCGCCTCCGGGTTTACGCCATTCTCCTTCCTCAGCCTCCCAAGTAGCTGGGACTACAGGCGCCCGCCACCTCGCCCGGCTAGTTTTTTGTATTTTTTAGTAGAGACGGGGTTTCACCGTGTTAGCCAGGATGGTCTCGCTCTCCTGACCTCCTGATCCGCCCGTCTCGGCCTCCCAAAGTGCTGGAATTACAGGCTTGAGCCACCGCACCCGGCCTTATGTGACTTTTCTCTCTTTTTTTCTTAATCTGACTAAAGATATATCAATTGTGTTTATCTTTTCAAAAAATAACTTTTTATTTCATTGATCTTTCATATTTTTGTCTCCATTTTGTTTATTTGTGCTCTGGTCTTCATTATTTATATTCTTTCACCAATTTGGGGCTTAGTTTGTTCACATTTCTATTAATTCCTTGAAATACATTCTTAAATTGTTAATGAGAGTGTTCTGTTTTTCATGTAGAAATTTATTTCTACAAACTTCCCTCTGAGGACTTTTTTTGCTGTATTTCATACATTTTTATATGTTCTGATTTCATTTTCATATGTCTTAAGAATTTTTAAAATGAAACAATTTATTTTTTAACCCATTGGTTGTTTAGGGACATGTTTAATTTGTATTTATTTGCACAATATCTGAAGTTCTTGTTGTTTCTTTCTGGTTTTATTCTATATTGTCAGAATAGACATGTGATATAATTTTGATTTTTTTAAATTTGCTCATTTTGTGGCCTAATATATGACCCATCATGGAAAATGTTCCATGCACAGTTGGGAAGACTGTGAGTTATGCAATTGTTGGATAATATGTTCCGTAAATGACTGCTAAGTTATTCTGGTTCAGAGTTCAGTTTCAATATGCCGTTTCTTTGTTGATTTTCTGGCTTGATAATCTGTTTATTGCTGAAAGTGGAATGTTAAGGTTTCTTACTATTATTTTCTTGCTTGCTATTTCTCCTGTTAGATCTATTAACATTTGCTTTATGTATTTAGGTGCTTCAATATAGAGTGCATATACAATTACAATTATCATATTATCTTGTGATATTGACCCCTTTATAGTTATATAATGGCCGTATTTGTCTGTTTTTATAGATTTTTGCTTGAAGTATATGTTATCTGATATAAATATATCTATACCCAGCTGTCTTTCAGTTTCCATACTTATAAAATATATTTTTCCATCAGATCACTTTCAATTTATGTATATATTTACAGATGAAGTGAATTTCCTGTAGAAAGTTTATAGCTAGGTCTTGTTTTTAATCAGTGTAGCCATTATATGTCTTAAATGGGATAATCTATTTACATACAAGGTAATTATTGATAGACAAGGACTTGGTACTGCCACATTATTACTTGTTTTCATGTTTTTCTTAAAATTTATACTTTCATTGATTGATTGGTTGATTGATTTCACTATCTTCCTTTGTGGTTAAGTTTTCTCTATCAGTGTGTTTTGGTTTCTTGTTTTATTTTTTTAATTTTTAGAGTATCTACTACAAGTTTTTGCTTTGTGGTTACCGCAAGGCATGCAAAGAACATCTTATGCTTACAATAAGTTATTTTAAAGAGATAGCAACTTAATTTTGATTCAAACAAGGGGAAAAGAAACCACTCTACTCTTCAACTCCATCAATCCCTCACATCTTGCATTTCTGATGTCTTAATTTACATCTTTGTATATTGCTTCTTCCTTAACAAATTATTGTAATTGTTATTATTTGTATTGTATTTTAACCTTCCTACTAAGGATATATAAGTGGTTTACATTCAATTATTACCATATTAGTGCATTCCAAATTTGTCTGAATCCTCACATCTACCTGTGGGTTTATACCTTCAGATATTTTATGTTACATATTGCTGCCGTTTTCTTTCAGTTTGAAGAACAATATTTAGCATTTCTTGTAAGGCTGGTTTGATTACAATGAATTCATTCACTTTTTGTTTGTCTGAGAATGTTTCAATCTCTCCTTTATTTCTAAATGATAGCTATGCTGGATACTGTATTCATGGGTGACAGTTTTTTTTATTCAGCACTTGAATCTATTATCCTACTCTCTCCTGGCCTGTAGTGTTTCTGCTGATAAATCTGCTGCCAGGCACATGGGAATTCTCTTATGTGTTATTTGTTTCCCTTTTCTTAGTCCTTTCAGGGTCTTCTCTTTGTCTTTTACCTTTGAGAGTTTAATTGTAATATGTCCTTGGTTGCCTTATTCAGATTAAATACGATTGGTGACTTTGACCATCCTAAACACTTTAATCTTTCACCAGGTTTAAAAAATTTTCTGTTATCTATTTGAATAAACTATCACTTTTTCATTCTTAGTTCCCCTTTAATGTCAATGATATGTAGATTTGCTCTTTTGTTGTTGTCCCCCAGATCTCATAAACTTTCTTTGTTTCTTCTCATTCTCTTTTATTTTCATTCTACTCTGAATATGTATTTTCAAAGAGCTTGTCTTTGAGCTCACTGTTTCTTCTGCTTGATCAGTTCTACTATTAATGCCTTCCATTGGATTTTCAATGTGTTCAATGAACTTTCCAGCTCCATGATTTCCATTTGATTTTTTCCCATTATTTTGATTTATTTGTTGAATTTCTCTGGTAGATTTCTGGATTGTGTTTCTACTTTCTCAGTGTTCACAGGTTCTTCTTAAAACAGCCATTTTGAATTCTTTGCCTGCCAGATCATTCATCTGTATGTCTTTAAGGTCAGTTGCTGGCACCTTGCTTTTTCCATTTGGTGAGGCAACTTTCCTAAGCTATTATTAATATTTTTAGATATACATCTCCTTCTACACATTGATGAATTAGATATTTGAGTCTTCTCAGTTTGGGTTTCTTTGTGACTACTTTTCAGTGGACTTATTAAGAAATTTTGAGTGGACTCGCAATTGTATTCCATTGCAGCATTAGAGATAGCCCTGATCCCGCATTAGACGTAAGTCTTGCTATGGCTGCACCACTGATGCACCATTTGCTGAATGGGCCCACGGGTGATCCATAGAGTCCCCTGGCTATGGGGTGAACACGTAAGGCCATCAAGCCTGTAGAGTCTGTGTGTTGTTTCACATGAGGCTGTTGCTAGCCTCACCTCCTCTTATGTCCTTAGCATCCTCACATGGTTCATCCCTTTTGGCAGTCATGATGCCACTTGTGGGCTGATACAGGAGTGAGTCTACTGTGAAGGCACTCAGTGTAGTGAAAAAAACAAATATCAACCTCTTGCTGACTTTTTTCAATGTAAAACTATAAGCCCTGTGGGAGGTTCTGCAGATGGTACCATAATGGCCTGAGGGAGGAGTATCACAGTCACAGAGTTGGTTCGCTCACTGTCTAAGCCATGGTTTTACTCATCTTCACAGTCCAAACGTGCTTCATAACCTTGTTCATGCATTGAGGTTCTGTTCTCATAACGGTAATTTCACATGTAGACAGTTGCTCATATTGATGTTTCTATAGGGGTGTGATAGCAGGAGAGGTCTGCACCACTGTCTTGCTCGGCCTCGATCATTTTTTTCTAACAAGAATTTGTCTCCTCCTCGTTTTTCTTTTTCTCTTAACTGACCAAGTTTAATCTTTTAATCCTTCTCCCTCCTCTGCTTCTAATGTCATTGTTTCTTTGTACACCTATCATATCCACTATGCTACATGACCTTCAGTTGATTAGATATGATATATAAGACTTAATGTCCTATAAAATAGAGGTAATAATAGTGTCTAGTTGATAGGAAGGTTAAGAATGTTAAATGACACCATTGATGTTAAATGGAAGTAACTTTCTGAAATGTATTAATGAGATGTGATTCTTTGTTCTAGTCTCTTTATAGACTAGACTGCTTTGTTCGAGTTTTCTCTTTTCAGTCACAGAAAGCAAAACCATTGTAATAGTAAAAATTAAATAAAATTTAATTTAAAATTGTGTTCTACTCTTCTCCTTGTTCAGCCATGGAAAGCAATAAAATTGTGATAGCAGAAATTAAAAGTGAGCAGAGACTTATTTAAAAATTGGCATTCTCCTTTTCAATGCCAAAATAAGACCTAGACAGTTTTAATAAGGAAATAGTCTCCAGAAACAATTTATTGAAGAGAATGTGGGTTTCTAAATCCTAAAGAGATTTTTTACGTATGTGAGTCAAGTTTGGCTGCCTTGAATCCTACTATGACTTTAAGGGAAGTTCTAGTTAGGGTGGAAATTGTCAAAGAAAAAAATTGCACCAGACAAAGTTAACCACATAAAAAAGCTATTATTGAAGGTTATCGCAAAAGGGTAAAGAGGCCAGTACTTAGTCTGAACTCAGCTCCACTGAAACAAACAGCAGTAGAGATTTTGAGTTGGGATGAGGGGGAGATCATAGACCACCTTTCTTTGCTAGTTGTCTTTTTCCAAAGGAATGCTAAACTATCTTTTTATCTTTATGACAGAAGGTAATTTTACAAATTAGATCAATATGCCCACCAAAATTTTGCTCTTACTCTCTCATGGAGTCTGGGAGATAATGGTGTTATCTTTCTTGAGAAGTATATTTCAAAGGGATGGCACTGAGGTTCTTGAAATGGACATTTCTGAAGTGTAAAACTGGCAAGTGAGCTCTTACAAAGATGTCTATGTCAAAGAGGCAGAGAAAGAATTTACAATGATAACATTTCTAGAATATTAGAAAGAAAAGAAAAGAAAAGGAGCCTAGAATCAGAAATAATCCTGTCTAAAATTTTATCAAGCTGAAGGGATTGTTTTAGTCAAAGGTTTAATGTAAGGGGAATTTCTATGAACAAGAGGAAGAGAAGAGCTTTGAACTACACAGGAAGGAGAAAGTTCCCAGGAGATGTGAACTTTCTCAGTGACTATGGCTCTGCCTGTGTCTCTGATCAGGTATTGAGCCCCAGCATCCTCCTGGGACTCGCACAAAGAGATAGATAAGAAAAAATAGACAAAGAAAGATGAGAAAATATGGAGGCTGGTGTCTTCTCTAGTGCACATAGGGTGGCCCAGGAATGACAGAGTGGCAGGACAGCGGGAGGTGCCTTAGAGATCAATTCCCTTACTCTCAGCTTGTGAGTGCTGCCTGAAAATCCAGTCTCTCCAAGCTTAGTGGGAGGGGGACTCATAAATGGGTTGACTGGACCAGTGGAGGCCCCCGGTAGGACATGCTGGCCTCAGAATGTGAGGTCTAGGAGGCTAGAGGGAAATGGCATTGGGTGACCAGAAACTGCATCAGTGGTTGCCAATACATGCAAAATCAAAGAGAAGATGAGCCACATCAGCAGATATCAGTGAAGAATGTCCAGAGAAGACTCCACTGACCATACACAGCACAGACCAGCCTGTTCCGGAGGACAGTGCAAATGGCGCCCAGCAGCAAGGGAGGCTACTTTGACCCTGCCCACGCCACCAGCAGCTTGGACCCTGGAGTCAGATGCCACCACAAGGCCTAATTCCAGTAGTCGGTTCACTTCTCAGGAAGACGGGAGCCTGCACTCAGCACCATCCCTGTGGCTGCACAGGGCCAAGTACCCGTGACCGGGCGCTCTGGGTGCAAGCCAAGAAACAGCAGAACCTAGGGTGGCCTGTCGGTGAACTCGGCGACACTCTGACCATCTAGGAAGAGCCTCAACAGCCTCAGCTGTGGGGTCAGCTGCAACTGCCACCTGCTGACAGCGCATGGGAGCAGTAGTGGCAACCCTTGACCCTGTCCCCGCCACCAGCAGCGTGGACAGCAGGGCCAGAGTGTGCCTCAGCCCCTAAGACCTTAGGCCATGCAGCTGCAGGAGGACGTGAAACTGCCGCTGACACAGCTCCCAGAGGCTATGCAATGCCCAGCGAGGCGACCCTGCACTCTGGGCGCGGGCCAAAGATCAGATACTACCATGAAAGGATGGTGAACTTGGTAACCCTAAGGCTCGCAATGGGTTTAGCAGCAGCTGCCACCTGGAACCAACCCTGACCCTGACTGCATCACCAGCAGCAGGAACCCCAGGGCCAGATGCCCCCTCAGCGGCTAATTCAGGTGTTCCTCCTCCAGCTGCAGCAGGGTGGAAATCCGATGCTGAGCCCTATCTTGGCGGCTGCACAGAGCCCAGAGCCCACACAACGCGCTCTGGATAAGAGCAAAGGAAGAGCGGACTTAGGGTGGGAAGACCCTGCACTCTCAGATCCTCAGGCCATCTGGGGTCAGCCCTGCCAGCCTCGGTCTAATGCTCCGCTGCAGCTGCTACCTGCTCGTGGCGCCCAGCAGTGGCAAACCCGGCCTCTGCCTGCCACACCAGCGGCCCCGAAACCTTAGAGCCAGATGCCAGGTAGTGGCAAAGTCAGGCAGTCAGCCCACAGCTGCAGGAGAGCGGGAACCTGCCCTTCGGCTGATTCTTGGAGGCTGCACAGTTCCCAGCGCCCGCCACCCAGTGCTCTGGGTGCGGGCAAATGACCCTCAGGCCATCTGGGACCGGACCAGCCCTGCAGCCTCAGCGGTGGGGTCAGGGGCGGCTGCCAAGTGCACACAGTGAACTATAGCAGCTGTGGCAGCCGCGGACCCTGTGCAAGCCACTGGCAGTGCAGACCCCATGACCAAAAGCCTCTGAGGCACCTGACTCAGGCGGTCGGCCCCCCAGCAGCGGAAACCTTCCCCCAGAGGGCAGAAACCTGCAGCTCAGCCCCATCCCATCGCCTGCACTGTGCTCAGCGCCTGCCAACAGCAGTGAGGATTCCATGGCTGGAGGCCTTTCCAGGGCAGGAACCTGCCGCTCTGCCTATTCTAGGCAGCCGCACAGGGCCCAGCACCTGAAACCCCGAGCTCTGGGCGTCGGCCAAGGAAGAATGGACCCTAGGCTGGGACAGCGGTGCACTGGGCGATCCTCACGCTTTATGGGACCAACCCTGCCGGCCTCTCCTGAGAGCTCAGCTGCAGCTGCCACCTGTACAAGGGCACGGCAGCAGCAGAGCAACCGGGCACTTTGCCTGCACCACCAAGAGCCCAGACACCGGGGCCAATGCCATCTCAGCACCGAATTCAGGAAGTCAGCCCTGCAGCAGCCGCAGGGCAGAAACCTTTGCCCTCGGCCCAGTCCCCCTGGCTGCACAGTTCCCAGTGCCTGCGACCCGGAACTCTGGGCGCAGGCAAAGGAACCGCAGACCCTAGGCTGGGATAGTGGTCCACTCCATGACGCTGAGGCTGTCTGGGAAACGCCTTGCCAGCCTCCATCATGGGCTCAGCTGCAGCAGCCACTGCACATGGGTGCAGCAGCCTTGGTGGCGACCCAAGACCATGCTCTTACAGCAGGCAGGCGGACCCCAGGGCCAGAAGCCGCCCAGCGGCTAATTCGGGTGGTCAGGCCTAGCTGCAGGAGGATGGGAACCGGCTACTCAACCATTTCCTGGAGGCTGCCCTATGCCCAGCGCATGAACACCCTGCTCTGGGTGCCTGCAAGAAAGAGCTGACTCTATGGTGAAAGGGCCGTGCCCTCAGCGATCCCCAGGCGGTCTGGGAACACCCTGCGTGCCTCTGCTGTAGGTTCAGCTGCAGTGGCAACCTGCAGCAGCTGTGGCAAACTCCGACCCTGCCAGCGCCACCAGCAGTGCGGTCCCTTGGGCCAGAAGCCTCCAGGGCACCGAAGTCAGGGTGTTGGTCCTCAGCTGCAGGAGGACGGGAACTGGCGCTCAGCCCCACCTCAGAGGCTGCATGGTTCCCAGAGCCAGGGCCCAGCTCTTCTAGCACAGGTTGTGGAGGGGCCAGGGGCAACCCAGGCTTTAGGGCAGTGTCATGATCACAGCTCACTGAAGCCTCAACCTCCTAGATTCAAGCTATGCTCTCACCTCAGCCTCCTGATTAGCTGGTAGCTGGACTACAGGCAGGTGCCATAAAGCCTGGCTATTATATTTTATACATATTTTGGAAAGACAGGGTCTCACCATGTTGCCCGGGCAGGTCTTGAACGCCTGCAGTTCAAGCGATCCTCCCAATTGGACCTTCCTCAGTGCTGGGATTGTATGTGTGAGCCACTACCTGCCGCTTTTATTATAAGGATACTTGTCATTGGATTTCGGGCCCATCCTAATCCAAGATGAGATGCCCTTATCTGAAGGTGCTGGACTTAATTACATCTGCAGAGTGTTTTCCAAATAAAGGCACATTCACAAGTTCCAGTTAGACATATCTTTTAATCGACCACCATGCAATCCACTCGAGGAGTATTAAAATGCCAGTGTGGACTGAGGCACCAAAGAATGACATTATTATATCAAACACATTGCCTTCTTTGTAGTGACCTGTGGGCTTGGAAACAGAACCATTTGTAGCTGTCAGGGAAGTGCACAGAGCCTGACCTTTCCCGCAGCCTCTTCCCCACTGGCCTTCCATGAGAGGATCGCCCCTTGAGAGTGTGAGAGATTCCTCTTAAATGCTAAAGACCACAGGAGCATTTGGGAGGGGGAAGATGTTTAGGGAGCAACTTAGTTGCCCTGAGGTGCCCATCACCCTTCACTGTTTCAGCAAGGATCTGGGAATGGGAACCAGGCATAAGACAGATACATGTGGATGAGAAGAGGCCAGAGTCTTTCTCTGTGTAGGCACCACCCAGCCCAAGAGGAGCATTGCTCCAGAAACACATGCACTCATGATGTTAAACCCAATCTATTGAGTACTTAATGCGAACTGGGAATTTTTTTAAGCACTTAAGCTGTCATTTATATCTCCCCTACCAGTGTTGCACATGGTATTAAGCATTTGACAAAGTGTATTGTATTAAGTCCTGCAGAAAACCTAAAAAGGGGAAGGGCAGTATAATTAATAGAATTTTCCATATGAAAAGACGGGGACTTGAGTTGAGGTCACAATTTATATATGGTATTATATTGTACTTCACACACGTAACATAGTAAGTGTCCTGGAGAATCTTGGTCTCTTAGTCTATATAATAACATAAGCAACTTTTGTGAGATTAATTGTTTTTCCGAACCATGCCTGGAATATTTGCATAACATTCCAGTGTTTAAATATGTTGTTTATTGCCAGGTGTGGTGGCTCACGCCTGTAATCCCAGCATTTTGGGACTCCAAGGCAGGTGGATTGCCTGAGCTTAGGAGTTCAAGATCAGCCTTAGCAACACAGGGAAACCCCATCTCTACTAAAATACAAAAACATAGCCAGGCGTGGTGGGGTGTGCCTGTATTCCCAGCTACTTGGGAGACCGGACAGGAGAATTTCTTGCACATGGGAGATGGATGTTGCAGTGAGCTGTGATCGTGCCACTGCACCACAGCCTGGGCAACAGAACGAGACCTCATCTCAGAAAAAAAAAAAAAAAGTTGTTTCTCAAACCATTTTCATCTTCGAAACATTTCAGGCCTCCTCCAACTAACCAGCTTATGTTAAATTTTGTTTTATTTGAATTAAATTTAATTTCAATAGTCACCTGTGGCTATTGGCTACTGCAGAGGATAGCACAGAGATGAGAAATAATAGAAACCTTTTTTTCTGTTTGTTTCAATGGCGAACATTGTCAAAAGTTCAGTTCCTGTTTTATGTAAGATTTTGGTTTATATTTTCTCAAAGAAGTGAAGTACAAAAAAGAAAAAAAAGAAAAAATGATGATCCAGCAGAATTTTGGTAAGGAAGGGTGAAGAAGAGACACTTAACTCAGGGTGGAGACAACAGAAATGACCTTGTTTGAAATGCAGCTCCTGTCTGTGTGGCTCTCTGTGCTCTGTTGGGGCATCAGTTCCTTTACTTCTTAGTTAAATCAGTTATTTCGATGGTACAATGTTTTTTTGTTCAATAAGTGTGATATTTTGCACAGCTGGTTTATTTCCAGTATGGAAGCTCTCTGCTCAATCGTCTTGATTTCTCTGGGCTTGTTCCCACTCTGCAGATGTAAACATGGCACCTGTATATCTCTCTCCAGGTTCTGATCTAGTGTGACAGTGTCTATGACTTGCCCACCTAGAGAAATACACACATTGCAACTTGAGGAAGAGAAAAAGAGGGCCCTGCAAAAGGCATCTACAGGCCCCACGTGCTGTTTACCCTTCTTATTTATTGGTGAAGTGACTCCTCATCCATTTATTGGGCAGTTGTAAGCAAAGGAATTAACTGACTATGACAATTCATCTTGATGTACAAAACTTTAGTCTGTTTTGAGTCTCCACTGTTGGGAAATACCTAGTTATACTAATAGTTATACTAATTAAGAACAGTTACAGATAGTATAGTGACAGTCTTTTTTTTTTTTTTTTTTTTTTTTTTTTTTTTTTTTTTTGAGACAAGCTCTTGCTCTGTTACCCAGATTAGAGTAGAGTGGCATGATCGTGGCTCACTGCAGTCTCAACCTCCCCGGGCTCAGTGATTCTCCACCCTCAGTCTCCTGAGTAAGGGGGAATACAAGCACATGCCACCGTGCCTACATATTTTTTGTATTTTGTTTTGTTTTGTTTTGTAGAGATGAGACTTGGCCATGTCACCTAGGCTGGTATTGAATTTCTGGTCCCAACTGATCCTTTCTCCTCAGGCTCCCAAAGTACTGGGATTACAGGTGTGGACCAGCATGCCATGCCTATAGTGATATCTTTAAGTAAGCCTCTCCTTGCTTCTTTTGAGCAATTTTTCAAAGCAACAGACACCTTATTAAATGAGAAAGTTGATCGGTTTTCCTAATGGCTGCTAATAAAGTAAAGAACTAAGGAACCTCTTTGATTTCAATGAAGTCCCTACAGATGTTATGGGCTACTTGTTACTGACAAGTATGGTAGGAACTATAAGTCAAGCTGTGATCGGCAAATAGATCTTGCTGAAGAGGAAGAATGATTGGCTAAGATAATCCCCCAGGACAGCTGGCATATGTTTAGACAAAGCTGAATTGAATGCTTTCTGAGGAGGAGTGTGTTAGTCTGTTCTCACAGTGCTATAATGACATACCTGAGACCGGGTAATTCAAAAAGAAAAGAGATTGAATTGGCTCACAGTTCTGTGGGCTGTACAGACTTATGTTTATAGGGAGGCCTCAGGAAACTTACAATCATGGCAGAAGGCAAAAAGGAAGCAAGCACATATTCACATGGCTGAAACGAGTCAGGGGAGGTGCTACACACTTTTTAAACAAGCAGATCTCAGGAGAACTTTGTCTTCAGACAGCACTAGGGGGATGAGGCTAAACCACAAGAAACCACATCCATGATCCAATCACTTTACACCAAGCCCTTCCTGCAACACTGGTCATTACAATTCCACATGAGATTGGGAGTGGAGGGTGCACGAATCCAAACCATATCAAGAAGCATTTTAAAAGTTGAGGGAAGTTCTAATAGATGGCAAGTCAGGACAGGGAATTCCATCAGCATAATACTCCTCTCAATCCACGCCAAAGTGGGAGAAAGGGAAAAGTGCAAGGATGAAGACGGGACACAGCAAAATGACAGGATGACTCACAAGATGGACCCTGTGGAAAGCATTTACTGACTCAAAATCCAAGCCATGAAGACAATAAGAGCAAATTTGCTGAGTTTCTATGCTCTTTATGTTTATTAGGGAAGGGCAAAAGCCAGCCCCTTGACATTGTTATTGTTAATTAACATCATCACCGCCTGCTCTTAAGTGTCTAGATACTTTCTAGAATCTAGTATTATTTTCACTCAAATGATTTTTGGATATGCCCTGTCATGCACGTGATATTGCAGAAACATCCTACATTAACCACAGCAAGATAGCTATGTAATATATGGGATCACTTTAGGGGAGTGTATTTCTACCCTATTTTGAGATGGAAAATGAAGTAGAGATGTCCATTTGTCAATTTCTTCTACATTATGTCAAATATTCAAAGAGATTATTTTATTTATTTCAAAGATGCATTCATGTTGAAATTAAAATTTAAATTAAGAAAATTTATAAACTGAGTCAAAAGAAAAGTAAGCGAGGCAGTTGGTTAAGGTGTCGGTTAATGCCACCATACTTCTGTATGCCCTGGAAGCGTCAGGCATAAATGACTTTAAAGTATTCGGCATGTGGCCAGGTGTGGTAGCTCATGCTGTCATTCCAGGATGTGGAGAGGTTGAGGCAGGTGGATTGCTTGAGACCAAGCAAGGCAACATGGTGAAACCCCATCTCTATGAAAAATACAAAAATTAGCCAAGCATGGGGGTGCCTGCCTTTTAGTACTAGCTACTGGAAAGGCTAAGGTGAGAGGATCATTTGAGCCCAGGAGGTTGAGGCTGCAGTAAGCTCTGGATGCATCACTGCACTCCAGCCTGGGTGAAAGAGGGAGACCCTCTGCCCAGGACTCTTGGGATAGGACTATACCCATAGGGATTGTCCGCAATAACTTCACATTTGAGTGGAAGTGGAGATTATATGTACCAATGCCAATATGTAGCAAAAAAGAAAAACATAAGAAATCATGGCAGAAATGGCCCAAAGAATGAAAAAGGGTGGAGGTAATTGAGAGAGGCTTTCTGGTGATACAATTTGAACTGATTTCTGGAGAATAGGTTGAATTCCAATAGGGGGAGACGGACCAAGTTAATTTTGACGAGGGAAATGTCTTGAGCGAAATCTCAAAAAGGAAAACAGACCAATGTAAAGTGTTAATGAGCGGTCCGGTTGGTGTGCGGTGTAGGAGGAGAGTTCCAAGTGAAAAGGTAGTTGGTCTGATAGGTCAGGGTCTTGCAGGCAGAGGCAGATACTATCATTATTCCATTTTTCAGATTGGAAAACAGACACAGAGAGTCCAAGGTCACAAAGCTGGGAAGTGAATCTGGGCAGTCTAGGGGTAGCACCCTCTTCTTAAATGATCCATTAAAGGTTCTCTTCTGCAGGCATTCCAAAACTCTTCTCCATCTTTAGCTTCCACAGAGTACCATGAGGCCCCCTGTCTACCTCACAGGACAGGGCCTCAGAAAAGCAACAGATCCCAACTCATACTAGCTTTTAAATAAAAAAATGTATAATCTTGCAAAACAAGAAGTGCAGAGGTTGGGCAAGAGCCAACATTGCTTAGTTCAGCAGCTCAACAATAAATCCAAGGACCTGGGTATTGGTGCACCTCTCCACACCACCATCCTCATGGGCCAGCTTCTACTTCCTCCTGAATGCTGTGTCTTTCCCTAGTTTTCTCCCTGATTTTAGCTCAAGTGCTGCTTCCTTCCTGGGGCCAGCCTTTCCTGCCTCCCTCGTGGGGCCAGTCCATCTTCCCAGGCTCTTGCAGCACACCTGGGTCTGCTGCACTTCCCCTTATTACATAATTCCGTGAATAACATCACCTCTTTCTGTTAGACTCAAAGCTCCACTAGGGAAGAAATTCTGTGCATATTGCTCACTATTGAACCCTGGAGTCGACCACCCAAATATTTGTCAAATGAATAAATGGTAGCTCTACAGGCCAAAGGAACCCAAGAAACATGCAAACTACCAAAATACTCTTTACAACTCACTCCCCTCTGGAGAGTTTTCCCTGAGGCACATTCCTGTTGGTTTCTTCCCCTCAAGAAGCATTCTCCTTTCTCCTTCCTATAAAAGCCAGGTTTTTCTCAGATAGCCACACCATGCCCCATGCAAACAGATTTGGATTATTCTATCATTTGGACATAATCTATGCACCCTATGCAGGTCCACAGGGTGCTGGTTGCCCCAGCTGCTGCTGGTGGTCTTCATGTAGCCAAGGTATCACTAGTGCATATGGAGAAAACAGAGCAACTGGAGAGAAACCGAGGAGGTAAAAGTGGGCAGGGCTTGGTGATGTTTGGGGATATGAGGGATAAGACAGAGAATGGTCTTAGGAAAATCTCCTGTTTTTTCCTTTTGGATAATGATATAGATGAATAAAAGTTCCAATCACGGGGATAGAAAACACTGGAAAATATGAGATTCATTCAGGCAAGTCTTTCATACACTATTCCATCATCAGTTTCATAAGGGAAAGGGAGTCAGATCTCATCTCCACCTTGTTTGCTTCTATCATACTGTGTTCTACCTTGTTGGATCTAGTTGATAACTAGATGATAGCTTCGTACTGGTGGTGGACTTACCTACTAGTGTTTGCACCTCCTCCTTGCCAGCCTAGAAGCTCTGAGACAGCAGGAGCAGTGTGTGTGCACGCATGTGTGTGTGTAACTGGATTCCCCACAGCACATTATTGTTTCATCCATAGTAAATGGTGGAGGAATATTTGCAGGCCTTAGCTGGACTGCAGCATTGTGAAGGTCAGATAACCACATTTGATAGGTTGGATTCTAACCTTGAAGCAGACAAAATGTCCATCTTATCAGCCTTGCTCACACCAGCTGTGCCTTTCCTTTGTGGTTGTACGTTTGAAGAGCTCATGCCACAAGCCTCTTAAAAAGGAGATTGGACGTTCACCAGCCTCAGGCTGCATGGCAGGGTGACTGTGTCTTTGAATATCCCAGCTGGAGGCTGGTCATCCTTTTGTCTTTGGGTGAGTAGACTACTCAGGAAGGCAGGGATGCGTGCAACCTCCTTTCTTGTTAATGAGTTTGCATTTTATTTTGGCAGATCTAAAATAATATTTCAAAGGCAGTGTAGAAGCAGATAAGGACATTACTTGTAATTGTTTAATATTGTTATGACATGACATTTGCCTACAGAAAGAGAGACAAGCCACCATCTTCAAGGGAGGGCCAGAAGTGTTAAGTGCATCATGTTGAATACAATTACGTTTGGTGATCAGGCAGCCCTGGGGTCAAATCCTGTCTCTATTGCTACCAATTAAGCCACTTAACTCCATCTGAGCCTCAGGCTGCCCATCTGTGTAATAAGCTGTAATAGCAGCTCTCCTGCAGGACTATGGTGAGAATTACAGCTCAGGCAATGATCATCATACTTCTTGGCACAGAGGTGCTCACTACCCAGGCAGTGTTATTATTATGTCTAAAGTTACAAAGGGAGTTTTTAAGAAAGATGGAATGAAAACTTATTTCTCTCAATTCTGAGCTTATTAGAGCACACTGTTTTGCTTGAATAAAGCAGCCCTGGAGTCTCTCAGGGGAGGGTGTTTGTAACATCTGCTCAGGCACTGTTTCATTTCCTATATACCCAGAGACTAACCCTGTACAAGTTGTGGGGAGATACTCATGTGAGTTGGCGGACTTTGGGTCAAATATTTTCCCTAAGCCCAGGTCTCTATGGCATTCTACAGAACATTCTGTATCCTTCTAAGGGACACTGGAAGAGCAAATGGATAGTACAGTGAGTTACAAATAAAATGACCAATCTCAGCATGAAAGACTGAGGGTGTTACCTAATGAGGACGCAAACCACTCCATCTACATACAAGCCCATCTACATACAAGCAAACCACAAGCCTGCCAGAAAGAAAGAACATGCTATGTAAAGGTTTAATAACAGTGATGACTATTTGAACTTCAGCTCCAGAGCAGTTCAGTGGCCTCCCTTCCAGGAACAGAAGCCAAAGCACATCAGGATTCTTGAAGGCCCTGAAAGGTAAATGAGAATCCTAGTGTATGGCAAAACATTCCCACAAAAGAAGGGCTCTGTGTGTAGAGACTTAGAAAGGATTCCCAACTTCAGTCCCTTCAGAACCAGAAGCAAAGATGGGGGACAGCGCAATTAAGTGGCCCTAGAGATTTGCCAGGAACTAGAGCCTTCCGGAGAAGTCCAGTTTTCCTATGCAGGGAGAGGACTGGGAGTTCTCTGGTCAAAAGCATTGTGCCTTTGTTTTCAGGAAGACTTTTGGAGTCCCCCAGCATTGGAGGAACATTGCCTTACTGTGGACTCAAGCACAGTCTCTTTCCTGGTAAGAAAAATGGAGCTGCATGCAGCTGCTGAAAACTTTAACCGGAAACCCAAAAATAGATGTTGGGACAAAGAAAGGAGGGCTGAAGAAAAGTGACCATGGAAACACATTGAGCTCTTAATCTGACCCATTTCTTCTGGGCCAGACCTGGAGCCAGGAATGTGGTGATGAATGAGGCCTGAGCTGAGATCGTGAGGATGAGAGGGAGTCCACCCTGTGGGGATCTGGGATGATGAAAGGGCTCCGCAGATGGGGGACCCCCTGGCGAGAAGTTCTGCTGAGTGGAAAAGGGCTTGGAGTAACTGAGGTCAGCTGGATTCCTTAAACACTGCTCAGAGCCCTTGAAGCCATCTAAGGGCACACTTCTCAGGCCTGCTCCAAGCCACGCTCAACTGGGAATCTTTTAAGGACAGTTGCTCTGTTAGGCTTACCTGAGATGGTGTAGTTTTCCCCCGCCGCGGTAGTGGCACAGACAGTAAGTGTTCAGGAGCCGGGCCTCACAATGCCGTGGACTAGGGCAAAGGAGGACCCCGTCCTCTCCCAGCCCTAGGCTAAAACACGGGAGGACCCCGACCGGTGGCTCCATGGACCCCTGCAATGCCAAGAGCTAAGTTATGCTGCTGAAGGACCTCTCCGCCCTGGACTAAGGCACCGGAGGATCCCCCGCCCTGCCCCACCCCGCCCCGCGGTGTCCTGGACTGTGCCACTGCAGAACCCCCGCCCCTCCACACCCTGGACTCTGGCTCTGGAGGACTCCGGCCCTGGCTCGCCCTGAACTACTCCTGCCCCTCAGCGCGCTGGACTGTGTTTCCAGAGGACCTGGTCCTGCGGCAACTTGGGTTACCTCGTGGACTCCAGGACCCCAGTCCTGTCAGGCCCTAGACCAAGACCCAGGAGGACCCGACACCCCCTGTACCCATACCTTGCCCTGCCCTGGACTACAGCTCGGCAGGACCCCCGATTCGCTGAGCACTGGACTCCAGCACAGAGGGACCCCCGCCATGGAGATATGGACCACTCCTGCCCCACCGCACCCTGGACTACCGCACGCCAAGACCCTGGCCTGAACGCGTCCTACACTCTGGCATGGGGAAAACCGGCCTCGCAGAGCCCTGGACTCTGGCATTGGTGGACTCCCACTCGGCTACATCCTGGACTCCTGCACCAGAGGACTCCAGTCCCCCCGCACCCTGGACACCTACACTAGAAAACCCTTTCCGTCTCCCCCTAGACTAGGGCAGGGGAGGACCCTGCAAACCGACTCCGGCACAGTAACACCGCTTACCGGTCATGGGCTGTATTCCAGCACTGGAGGACCCCAATCGCGTCGCTCCACGGACTCCACCACCGAAGACCCTGGCCCCCCTGCACCCTGGACAAAGGCACAGGAGGACCCAGCCTCACCGCCCCGTGGGCTATCGAATAGGAAAACTCCCAGCCCCACCGTGCCAGAGACTCTGACAAGAGAGGACTCCTGCCCCCTGTTCCCCCGACTACAGCAAGGCAGGAACCACACTCCTCCGAGGTCCTCACTGTGGCAACTGTGGACCCCCGCCCTGGTATGCCCTGAACTAAGTCAGGCAATGACCCCGACCCCACCAGGCCGTGAACTCCAGTATTGGAGGACCATTGCATTACTGTGGACTCAAGCACTGGACTATCTCAGGGCAGGATCCCTGTCCCGCCATGCCCTACTCTACGGCATGAGAGTACCCAGCCTCACTGCGCTCTGGACTCCTACACCCCAGGACTCCTACACGGAGGACTCCCGCTCCTTCACAGTCCCATCCTGGACTCCTGCACAAGAGAACCCCCGCTCGGCTGCACCCTGGATATAGCAAGGCAGGAATTCCGCCCTGTGGCGCTCTGCACTTGGACACCTGAGGATCCACAGTCCAGCGCGCCCTGGACTACTGCGCCACGGGACTCCTGTTCCGCCGCGCCCTGGACTATGGCATCAGAGAACCCAGCTCCCCGCGCCCTGGACAACGGCACCGGAGGACCCAGCACCCGGCGTCCTGGACTAAGGCACAGTAGGACTCCGGCCGCATTGTGTACTCCTGCACAGGAGGACCCTTGCAGGGCAGCGCACTGGACTGAGCTACTGAAGGAGCCCCACCCCTGCCTCACCCTGGACTAAGGCACTGGAGAACTCTTCCTCCACAGAGCCGAGGACTCTTGCAGGAGACAACCTCCACCAAGCCTGCCCTGGACTGTGGCCCAGTAGGGCCCACACCACGTCATGGACTCCTGTACTGGGGGAAGAGTAGTGATAAATGTCCAGGTTTACTAGTTGAAAAGTAGCAATCAATGTGTTACAATGAATGGATTTGATGTAAAATTACAAATGCTGAAAACATTATGTGTAATTGCCTAGCCAGAACAATTACACAAGACAAAGAAATAAAATAAATGCATATAGGGAAGGAAGAGGTAAGATTGTTTCTGTTTTCTGAAAATATAATCTTAAGATAGAGAACATCTTAAAGACTCCACCAAAATAAATGGTTAAAGCCAATCAAGAAATTCAATGAAGTTAATAGTTACAAAATCAATATACAAATACCATTATTGTTTCTATACAATAATGACAAACTATTGCCTGAAAAATAAATTGATAAGGCAATTTCATTTATAATAGAATCAAAACAGATATATAAATATATAAAAGACAGGAGTAAATTTAATCAAGAACGTGAAAGATTTGCACACTGATAACTATAGCACGTTGATGACAAAATTAAAATAGCATAAATAAATGGAGAGACATCCTTTATTGATGAATTCAAAAATTAGTATTTTAAAAGTGTCAATGCTACCCAAAGTAATCTACAGATTAAATGTAAGCACTATGAAATTCCAATGTCATTCTTCACAGAAATAGAAAAATTACTCCTGAAATTTGTATGGAACCACAAAAGACCCCAACTAACCAAAGCAATCTTGAACAAAAAGAATAAAGCTGGAGGCATCAGACGACCCAATTACAAACTCTATGACCAAGCTGTAGTAATTGAAACAGCATAGCAGTGGCATAAAAAGAGACACGTAGAACAGTGAAAAGGGATATAGAACCCATAAATAAATCCACATGTCTGTGGTCAATCGGTTTTTTGATAAAATAACTAAAAAATACACAAAGAAGAAAGAAAATTATTTTCAATAAATGGTATAGAAAAAACTGACTCTCCACATACAGAAGAATAAAATTTGACTTTTATTTTTCTCTTTATACAAGCATCAAATCAAAATTAAAAACTGAAATGTAAAACTACCACAAGGAGATAGAGAAGAAGACTGTCTGACATTGGCCTGAGCTATGATTTTCTGTAGATTATTCCGAAAGCACAGGCAACAAAAGCAAAAACACACAAATGAGATTGCATAAAACTAGGAAGCTTTTCCACAGGAAAAAAGCAATAATAGAATGAAGAGAACCCACAAATGGGATGACATTTTTAAACCATACATCAGATAAGGGGGCTCATATAATAATATAAAAGTAACTCAACCTACTCAAAAATAAGAAAAAAATGCTTATTAAAAAAAATAAACAAAGAACCTGAATAGACATTTCCTAAGGCATACAAAAAAGCTAACAGGTACATGAAAAAATCACAAACATTCCTAATTATCAGAGAAATGCAAATCAAAGCCACACTGAGATATCACCACACACATTTTACTAGGGCTATCATAAAAAGAGATGGAAGATAAGTGTTGATGAGGACGTAGAGAAAAAGAAACCCTGTACACTGCTGGTAGGAATGGAAATTAGTACAACCATCTTGGAAAACAGTATGAAGCTTCCTCAAGAAATTATAAATATATTTACCCTATGATCCATCAATCCCACTTCTGGATATATGTCCAAAGGAATTTCAATCAGGATGTCAAAAAGAGACATCTGCAATTTCATGTTCATTGCAGCATTATTCCTAATAGCCATGAATTAGAAACAACCTAAGTGCTTATCAACTGAAGAATGGATAAAAATAGGTGGAAAAATTGGAACCCTTCTACACCACTGGTGAGATTTCAAAATGTAAAACAGTCTGGCAGTTCTTCAAAATGTTACACATAGACTTAGCACATGACGCAGCAATTCCACTCCTGTGTATTTACCAAAAAGAAAACAAAACAAATGCTACACACAGTAGTACACAAATGTTTATAGCAACAAAAAGGAGAAAACAACAGAAATGTTCATCAACTGAGGAGTGGATAAATCAAATGAATCCATAAAATAGAATCTTACTTAGCAATAAAAGGGAAAAAAGTGTTAATGCATGCTCCAGAATGGATGAACATTAAAAATATGTGAAGTGAAAGAAGTGAGTAAAAAATGACTATGTGTTATGATGATTCCATTTATGTGAAATGTTCAGAATAGGCAAATTCATATTCAGGAAGTAGACGAGTGGTCGCCTAGACTAGGAGGGCTTTAGGAAAGGCTGGAGAAAATGGGGAAAGTTTGCTAATGGGCGCAAGTCTCTTTAAGGCACATTAAAATGTTCTAAAATTATATTATGATGATTATTTCTCCACCCAGTTAATATACTAAAAGAATTTGAAGTTTGTACTTTAAATGAGTGAATTACACAAAGTATGAATAATATCTCAATAAAGCTGTGGGAAGTTAAAAGTATACGTAGGATGCACACAAAAATCCTACTTATCTTTATACATGAATGAAATTCTGTCATTTGTAAAAACATGGATGAATTTAGAGGATATTATACTAAGTAAAATAAGCCAGACGCAGAAAGACAAATATCTCATAATATCACTTATATGTGAAATCCACAAATGGGAGTAGAATGGTGGTTTATCAGAGGCTGAGCAGGGCTTTGGAGGGGGAAGTTGGGAGTAGAATGGTGGTTTATCATAGGCTGAGCGGGGTAGAGGGGATGTTGGGAGTAGAATGATGGTTTATCAGAGGCTGAGTGGGACGGGGGGGGTAAGTTGGGAGTAGAATGGTGGTTTATCAGAGGCTGAGCGGGGTGGGGGGAGGTAAATCGGGAGTAGAATGGTGCTTTATCAGAGGCTGAGCAGGGCGGGGGTGAAGTTAGGATTAGAATGGCGGTTTATCACAGGCTGATCAGGGCGGAGTGGGGGGTGGGAAAAGGGGAACTATTCAATGGGATAATGCTTCAGCAAGGAGAGATACATTCTGGTGATATGGTGCACAGCAAAGTGACAGCAGTTACTCATAATGAAGTGCGTATCTTAAAACTGCTAAAATACTACAACTCAAATGTTTCACCATAATGTAATAAATATGTGAGGTGGAGGATATGTTATTTAACCTAATTTGTCCATTTCACAATATTTACATGTATTGTACCACATTGTATCCATATATATTTATTTATCAATAAAAACAATTTTCAAAAGCGAGCAAAACCGTTGTGGCAGATCTTCATCTAAAGACATTTCTGAGAAAAATGTATCTGTTTTCTTTCAGAATAAATTTACAGTTAATAGATATTATGTTACCTAAAGTAAAGCGGATAATTTTGGCCATCAGCTTATACTGTGGGATAATCTCTTTTTGCTGACCTTGTAAAAGCTGCGGTGGATTAACAACAAGTAGGAAAGATTTTTATCATGATCAGGTAAAGGTTCTGCATGCTTCTATTTTGAATAATATTGTCCCCCTAAAATCGCAAAGTGTGAATGCCTTTTGTTTCAGAGGTCTAGCCCTAAATGGTTTAGTCAATTACATCTTGCATTCTAAAACAAGTCCTGGTGCGTTTGTGATGGTACTATATATAATTGTGTTTTTAATTTAACTATCATATATGTCTACTTTTCTGTTAAAAGTCTATATTTTACAGAGGCCCTCCATACATATAAGTGCTTTTATGATAGTCTATCCACTAAATTTCAAACATAAGTTAAGGAACCGTTTTGCTTTTATTTTTTATTATTGTTATTATATTTTAAGGCTAGTCAAGTGAAGCAGTGGGAGTGGAGAAGGAACTGCTTTAATTTTTATATGTTGCTGTTACAGGCTGTATGTGACAGGCTATATATTTGTCGGCTGAATTTTAGAAACAAAGTGAAATATTTATTTCGTATTTCATTAGATATAGGGATGATGATTACTTCAAGGGATTGTCGCTAGACTGAAAGCATCACATCATCAATCACTTGGAAACAATATTTTGCCTATGTGTTCTGTTATGTTGACAAAAACTTTTATTGTGGCAATATACCTCACAATTGAAATATGTGAAAAACATACCAAAAAAAGACAATATTTGTTATTAAGGGATATTTAGGCCTGAGCTGCAGGATGCAAATATTTAAAACATACACTTTTTAAAAATTATATTTAAAATGTAAATTGAAGCAAGGCATTTAGAAAAAGACATAATATCTACTATAAAAGTCCTAGGTTAGAAAAGTTAAAATACTAAATGAGAAAATAATGCTTCTTGGGTAGGTTAAAATCAAATATGAGGCAAAAAATTACTCAGAACTTTTTGTAAGATTAAGAACATGTATACAGTTTCTTTGATATAAAATGAAATAAATGTGTGGATATAACTTTAATAGAATAGGGAAACAAGGGCAAATGAGAGGTGTATGCAGAATAAAGTGAACATATTATTCTAACAATGAGAGGGACAGAATTGAATGATTGCTCTTGGAGACAAGGGATTTTGATGTCTAAGTCAATGACAAAACTTTTGTTTGCAAGTTAAAAAATGTACCTTAAACCTGGTGAAGGAAGAAAGGGTGGTGGAGGGGATGATTCTTTGTACACTAAACTGGTTTTAATGACTATTGAATTAATCATAAGTTCAAATGATTTTATGGAGGCCGTTTCTTTTTTATTTGATATTTCTGGACTGCTTTGCTCTTTATATTTGCTCCATTTTTACCTGCTTGAACAATTTTTCCCCGCAAAGTTTAGGAAACACTGTAACCACATGCTCCAGCATGATGTGATCCCTGAAAGCATTTGCAGCTGGGGGAGGAGGCAAAGGGGCTTCTCTTTCAACAAATGCATATTAATCTCGGTGAAAACTCAGAAGTTTAAACAGGGTCCTCCTTGGGTCATGTGGCTACCCCAGGACCAGTCATTGCACCAGACATAGGAGATAGTCTCAAAAGCCAGGCTGGAGTCAAGGTTCTCTGGTGGAGTTTCCACTTTAGAAATGGGTTTTGTCAGGCTTTGTGTTTTCATGTTACAGACATGATAGCCATATATCTATCTATTCCACTTCCAGTGGAGATGAAAACCTAACGCATATGCCCATTCAATGGATTTTACATGAATCTTCATAGCAGCTTTACTTGCAACAGCCAAAACCTGAAAACAGTCCAAATGTCCATGGACAGGTGAATTTGTGACTGAAAAATTTACTATGGTGTATGTATATAATGAAATAATACTCCCTAGTAAGAACAGAAGAATTGATAGATGTAGCAACATGAATAAATCCCAAAATAGTGATGCTGAGTGATGAAAAAGTATACCCACCCTATGATTTCATGTATTTGGAAATAAAAACTCACAGGGACTACAGGTGGATCAGTGGTTGCCTGTGGATGGGATAGGGATAGGCAAGAGAAAGTGAGTAGCAAAAACACAAGAAAACTTTGGTGGTAAAGGTAATGGATATGCTTTTTATTTGAATATGTTGTTGGCTTTATAGAGCTACAAATACCAAGAATAATCAAAATGTACAATTGAATTATGTGCAGTTTATTGCATGTAAATAAAACTTTTAAAAATTAACTGATACAAATTGGCTTACATGACCAGAAATCTGTTGAAAACTCTCATGTTTTCTTCCCTATTTTATTCTTGTGTGCTCTTACAGACCGTGTGAACACATTTCTCATCTTACTGTTCTTTTATGTCTACATTTCTCCAGGTCAATATAACTATCACCATAATTTCTTGGTTTCTCTTTAGTTCATTAGTAATTATAAGTAATGTATTGAAATGTTAAAGATATGTTCATGCATTCAGAATCCTCTGCTCTCTGATCCACATAATAGTGAATTAAGCTGTCAACAATTACACAGAATATTGCTCCTTTTTTGTTTGTTTGTTTTTTGATGAAGTCTGTCTTGGTTACCCAGGCTGGAATGCAATGGCACATTCTGGGCTCACTGCAAACTCCATCTCCTGGGTTCAAGCAATTTTCCTGCCTCAGCCTCCTGAGCAGCTGAAATTACAGGCATCTGCCATCATCCTCAACTAATTTTTGTGTTTTTATTAGAGACAGTGTTTCACCACATTGGCCAGGCCGGTCTTGAACCTGTGACCTCAGGTGATCTGCCCACCTTGGCCTCCCAAACAGCTGGGATTACAGGCATAAGCCACCATGCCCAGCCAGAATATTGCTACTTTTTCAAATAGCTACAATTAACCCTGATCTGGACACCTTGAGTTGATCATAGCTTTGTAAAAGAGGATAGCATTGTAAAACTATAAAAGTAGACTAATAATAAATAACATAGAATGCTTTCAGTATAAGAAATAACACTATCCTAAGCAAAAATAAATAAATAAATAAAGCTGGAGGAATTATATTATCTGACTTCATATTATACTACAGAATTATAGTAACCAAAAGAATATGGTACTGGCATAAAAACAGACCCATAGATCAATGGAACAGAATAGAGAACCCAGTAACAAATCTACATAGCTATGGTGGACTCATTTTTGACAAAGGTGCCAAGAACATACACTGGTGGTAAATGGTGTTGAAAAAACTGGATATCCATATGCAGAGGAATGAAAGCAGACTAGTATCTCTCATAATATATGAAAAAAAAATCAAAGTTGATTAAAACTCCAACAATAAAACTAGTACAAAAAAAGTTTGAGGAAAATCTCCAGGACATTGGTCTGGGCAAAAATATCTTGAGCAATACCCACAAGCACAGGCAACCAAAACACAAATGGACAAATGGATCACACAAATGGCAAACAGGTATAAGAAACGGTGCTCAGTATCACTGATCATCAGAGAAATGCAAATTAAAACTACAATGAGATATCATCTCACCACAGTTTAAATGACTTGTATGCAAGCCAGGGAAAGTCTACTTTGATTGATTTATGGCCCTAGTCACCTGGCAGTTCCTTCAGATGTGGCTTCCCAGGTTTGTGTATCCAGGTGACAATGTGCCTGTGTGTCCTTGTGTCCACGTGGCAGTGTCTGTGTGGTGATATCTGACAGTGCGGAGGTGTGTCCATGTCACAGTGTGGCGGTGTGTCTGTGTGTGTGGCAGTGTCCATGTGGCAGTGTGTCTGTTCCTGTGAGAGTGATGGTGTGTCCCTGTGACAGTGTGGTGATGTCTCTGTGTGTCTGTGTGTCCCTGTGGTATGTGGTCGTGTGTCCCTATGGTGACATCTCCATATGTCTGTGTCCGTGTGACAGTCTGGTGCTGTGCCTGTGTGGTGACTTCTCCGTATGTCTATCTGTCCGTCCATATCACAGTGTGGGAGTGTGTCTGTGTCATAATATCTCCGTGTGTCTGTACATGTGACTGTGTGGTGGTGTGTCTGTGTGTCCGTATGGTGACATCTCCATGTGTCTGTGTGTCTGTCCATGTGGCCATGTGGTGGTGTGCCCGTGTGGTGGTGTCTTCCTGTGGCGGTGTGTCAGTGTGACAGTGTGGCGGTATTCCTTCCCCAGCGTGCAGTGCTGGCACCCTGCCCTCTCAGCCCAGGATGCCCCCAGAAGGCCCCAGCTTGGCGGGCAGGGGGTGGCTCCTGAGGAGGGAGGTGCAGGGAGCCCCAACAGCCGAGTTTGTGGGATCTCCTGCATTGGGTGGGAGTGAGGAGAAAAGCACCCAGGCAGCCAGGACAAGCCTGGGCCTGCCCTAAGCAGGTGACCCGCTCTGGGCCTGCATTTCCTGGGCCGAGTACCCCAGCTCAGTCATCTTGTCCTGAGTCCTTTGTGGGCCTTGGAGATTGCTGAGGTTTGAAGAAGGGAAGGTCATCTTTGTTGCGGAAAGCCTGATGTGTTTCTCTATTGCTGTCACTTTTCAGCCTCATTGCTGGTGAAACATCAAACATCGGACACCTTCTGCCAAGAAAACTCCTGGAAGTAAATGTGGGGACTGGCAGTATCCAAGCAGAGGAGTCACACGCGGATTTCTGTTTGTTTGGAGATCTGAGTTTTTCCCTGTGGGTGGCGGAAGCGGAGCAGCTCTACAGCGGGAAGGAAGGTGGGTTCTGTGCTACAGGAAGGTCCTGGCCTGGGGCGGAGTGGCCAGAGGGGATGGGCGGCCAGGGGCTGTGCAGCTCATCGGGCAGTGTGCATCCCCGCTGCTGGTCGCCCAGGAGGAGGACAGGTCCTGGCCTGGCGGGAGCAGAGGCCGCGAGGCTGCGGTCCGCGAACCAGGCGTGATGGCTGGCAGAGCGGTAGGCCATGGCGGAGGGGGGCTCCCGGGCACCTGCTGTGCATCCTCATGACCAGGATACACACCGGCCTCTGGAGGCCAGGCGGAGCAAGCGAGGGGCGCCAGGCAAGGTTTGGGGTTCCCGCGGCGGGAGGTGGGTCCCTGGATCCTGGTGTCCTTCTGCTGTCCGGAACATGGGCCGCCTTCCCTCAGGCGCGCCCCTCCAGGGTCGCCTATCTGCGACCTCAGCACAGCTCCTGGCGGGTAGGAGGATGGGGCGGAGGCCTCAGGTCCCAGCTGGGTCTGCAGTTTCCGCCACTGGCGGAGGCTCAGGGGCGAGCTCAAGTTGTGCCCAGGCAGGAAACTCTCCGACCTTGCCAGTTTCCGCGCCAGCTTTGGTGACTCTCTCCAGCTCAGCTTCAACACCGTTCAACAGTTCTGGGTTCTTTGTTGTCACAAGAATTCTTTCTGTATTTGCTATCCTTTATCAAATAAGAATTTAAAGATGCATGTGGAGTGATATCACAGTTGAAACATCAAAAATATATAATTTCAAGTGTTAATTTTAACTTTTTAAGAAGAAAAATTATGACTCTAGTGCTAATATAAGATAAACACGTATCAACAGTGTTATTCAACTCAGTAAGCAATGAAGTTTCAAGTAATAGGTTCAAATCATTGCAAGGAACATTAAAGTAACTTTACAGCCAATGTTAAGGTCAGATCGTGGGTTAGTTACAATACTGGTTAGTATCCAACATAGTCAGAATCTGTCATCTTTGTGAGTTATCTCTTCCATGGCACAGAAATTATGCGTTTTTCTACTGTACAAAATATTTATCTTTTCTACTACTTCTGCACATAAAAATATTGCTAGTCACAAAAGACCAGGATTGCACTGAAAAAAAAAAAATCTGAGTACCATCTCTCACCGGTATTTGTACTTCTTTTCTTTCTTTATGAAATATCTTTGAACTGCATTTTCTATCTGAAGGTCTGTGGAGAGAGAGAGTAAAATGAATAAAAGCATAGTAAGTGAATATTTTGATAACATTTACAGCTTTATTCGTGTCTAATGAACATAAAACACACTACCAATATTTAAAGTGTAATGAGATGAATTTGATGTATACATGTGCCCATTAAACAATCACCATGAAGGGTTCAGTGAGCATATCCAATACTCTCAAAGTTTCTCAGTTCCCCTTGGTAATGCACGCTCATACCTCTCAGGTGTGAAGTACTGAGCTACACACACACACACACGCGCGCACGCACACACACACACACACACACACTGGGATATCTAATTGTTTCAGAAGCATTTGTTGAAAATGTTATGTCCATGAATGCTCTAAGAACTTTATTAAAAACTAGCTGAAAGCTGATATACATGTGTATATCTATATTTGTACTACATCGTCTTAAGTACTGTAACTTGATAAGTCTTGAAACCAGGTGCTGTTAATTCTCCAACAGCACCTGGTTTCAAAGTAATTGTTTCCTTTCAAAGTAATTTGCCTTTATAGGTCCTCTACCCATTGACATACATTTCAGAATTTTAGTTTCTCAATTTCTAAAATAAGGAATACAGCTGTGATTTGATTGGAATTCTTATAGATCAATGTGAGAAGAATAGACATTTTAACAGTATTGAGATTTATGACTCATACATTCCATTGATTGAGGTCTCTTATTTATTTTAACAATATTTCGTAGTTTCATAGTTTTCAAACGTTTCTCTTTTTTGCGGGTTTATGCCTAAGTACTACACGCTTTGATATTTGCAATAATATCAAAATTATGGTAATATTAATGTAAAGGTTTTATTTTTTCCTCCAGTAATTGTCAGGTAGCTTTAAATCATAATTTAATTGTATGATAAAACGGGGTTTTGAGAAACGTATACATATTGTATATATACATTTTTTTTCAGTTTGGCAGATTGACTCCACTATCATATCATAATTTAAAATTGCACTAATTACCACCAGCCTGCTCTCAAGGACAATACATCAAAATATGTATTATGTTTCAGTTTATTTAGCATCATGAAACTCCTACATTGCACTTACTTTTGGAAACCTGGAATAAAACAGTAATGTAAATATCAGCTCACAGGCGACATATGGGTACACGTGACAATTTTCTAAATATCAACCTTTCGCTATTTAATTCTATGTTTATATTGTCAATTTTTTCCCTCCTCTTGAAACTCTCTTACACTGCTTATTAAATTTTGGTTCAATTCTCTCCCTACTTTTCCCCCTAATCCACTTTCTAATATTTTACTGATGTTGTGCTCCTTTTTATTTGGATACTTTTAAAAAGCTGCATAATTTCTCCTTTGTATTAAAATGCAAATCCATATCCAAAATAAATGAGTGCAGGGGCCAAACAGATGTTTGCGCAGCGTGTCCATGAGCAATATTATCCACAATAATCAAAGAGAGGGAGCAGCCCATGTGAATATTGATGGATGAGTAGTTAAAAAAATGTGGTATATATGGCAACATCATAATATTCGGCCTTAAAATATATTCTGAACATACTATGAAATAGATGAAACTTGAAGATATGCCAAGTGAAATAAGCCAGTTCGAGAAATTCAGACATTCTATATCATGCCATTTCTGTGAGTTACTTAGTGAAATTTGTAGAGACAGAAAGTAGAATGGTGATTGCTATGCGGAGGGGGAGGGAGAGGAATGGGAAGGTGGTGTTCAATGAGTACAGAGTTTTAGTTGGAGAAGAAGACAAATTTTGAAGGTCTATGGTGGTGACTGTTGCATAACAGTGCAAATATACTTAATGCCACAAAACCGTGCACTTAAAGTGATTAAAAAGGTAAATCTTATGTTCTGTATATCTTTTCAGAATTATAAACCTGCAATCACAGTATAGAAATAGAACATGTTATATAGCTTTAGGTGATGATATTTTACACATTTGCACATAATTAGAATTTCAAAGCCTTAATTTCATATAAGGTAGTCTAGGACATAAAAATATTGATGTAAGAAAGCCATAGGCAATGTTTATTTTAAATCAGATTTACTGGAAAAATTTTATTGAATGGTCACTTTTCTTTGCCAATATTACTGTATTCTTATTTCTAGTAATAGAAGTGTGAAAATGCATCAAGGAAACTTAAATTGCATTCTCATACTGACTGCATACAATAATTCTGAAAACAGTGGAAGTTATATTTATCCCCCATAAATATATTAATGTAATTAAATGTAATTTAATGTAATTTAATGTAATTAAAATTCATGACATCATTTAGCATTCATGTCTTGAACAAAAGTTTGGAATCCTGAAAAAGAAATTTAATTTGCTAATAAATATATGTCAGTTGAATTGAAATCCTTATATATTACTTCAAATAAGAACACAAGATGAATTATCATATAGAAAATTCTATCTCTCATTGTCCAAAATCTAATAGTTAAATTGAACTTATTGAATAATATTATTTGCCGGGCATGTGGCTTACATCTGGGATCCCAATACTTTGGGAGGCAAAGGCAGGTGGATTGTTTGAACTGAGGAGTTGCAGACCAGGTTCGGCAGTATAGTGAAACCCAATCTTGAAAAAAAAGGCAGGTGTGGTGGCTTGCCTGTAGTCCCAGACAGGAGGATGAGGTGGGAGGATCACGTGAGCCTGGGGAAGCTGGGGCTGCAGTGCACCATGATTGTGCCACTACACTCCAGCTTGGGCAACAGACTGAGACCCTGTCTCAAAGAAAGAAAGAGAACAAAAGAACAAGAGAAAGCAAGAGAACAGGAAGAAAGGAAGGAAGGAAGGAGGAAGGAAGGAAGGAAGGAAGGAAGGAAGGAAGGAAGGAAGGAAGGAAAGAAGGAAGGAAGGAAGGAAGGAAAGAAGGAAGGAAGGAAGGAAGGAAAAATAATGTTTTTGGTGCCAATAATCTTTGTGAAATTATACGTGGAATTTTGCTTTAATGAAATAGATTTAACTAAGTTGTGACATGATTTAAGTGTACTGACCCTAGCAATCAGAGACCTCCGAATCCCCACAATGACTTGACAGTTACCTTTGACAATAAATGATTCTCCTATCACACATACAGCATAGTCAGAATTTCAGAACTCCAACTTTCCCTATGCTATTTGTGCACATTGCTTAACATCTCTAAGACTCGATATTTTTACTCTTAAAATACTACTAGTAATAGTACCTAGTTTTTATCATATAACATGTATCAAAAGCATTATACCTTCAGGCAGATAGCAATTTCTCAGTAAATATTTGCTAATGCTTTAGTACAAACAGGAAAATTGGATTATGATATTTATGACACGTTGATTCTCCTTCTAGAAATATTGAATTGTTTCTAAAACTTGTTTTCAAGTAGAGCAGTATTTTGTGTTCAAATTGAAAATACTATATGTTCATACTTTTTTTTTAAGAAAGTATTGCTTGAATATTTTCATAAAAAATTTCTAAATGAGCTTGAACAAGGAGGACAGGAGAGATCAGTAAAATAAGGCTTTGTGGCATAGGAGACATTCGGTGGAAAGCTTTCAGCTCAAATAAGACTTGAAAAAAAAAGATAATTTTTTTAACAAATGTAAAGGCAGGATTTACCCTGATGAGCTTGTGAAGAAAATACAGAGTATAACGTAATTCAAGAAAGACTAATCAGTCAAAGTAGTTTTGAAGGGAATATCTTGAAGAGAGAGAACCTAAAATGAAGATCAGGTATGTAATTATTTTAATAATCTACCCATGAGATAGAAAGCACTGGGTTTTTTTAATTGATCACAAAGGGAAAATAGTTTCAAGAACCATTCTTTGTTCAGCCTAAAGTGGATTTTACATTTTGAAACAATGACATATTGTGCTAAGTAGATAAAATCCAAATTCATGTGTATATGAACAATTCTGTTCTCAATAAAAACACTTTATTCACACAAGTGATGATTATCTGCATTTGATTTAGTGCTGAAAGGCCAAAGGGGGACTGATAAAATTTTAGAAATGCAAGCGGCTTAACTGGAAAATCATGATCATATTCAACTCATCATGACTGAAATAAGAAAACAAAGCAAAAAATAAATAAGAAAAACATGGACTACGTGAACATTTGCTTCTCTCCTAAGAATCAAAACTCTTAATTTGCTGTGGCATAAAAGCATCTAGGTCCACAAGCCATGCAAAAGTCTACTGTTTCTGGGAGATAAGAAGAAGCAAAACACATCAGCTTTCAGAGAAGTTTAAGAAACCTCTCACACCCTACTCCACCCCACCTGAGACCAGGCAAAGGATCACTGCTTCTGGGGGATGGATGGAGCAAAAATACTTCTCCATCAGGAGAGGAACAAGGATTGTTTTGGGGCCCAGGATTTTGCACTAATGCAGAGTCATGCTACTGTGGTAAAGGGTTGGAAAGTCTCCATCTAGTGACCACAGACAAAGGTGCATTGTTCCTATGGAAGGAGAAAGAAAAGAGTTTGCCCTTATTGTGGGTTTGAAAACTTTCAATGATATAAATCAAAGGTTTTCTACCACTGAGGTGGCAGGAGGCAAGGTATTATTTCTTCCTCAAAAACCAACACAGATAAGTGACAGTTTGACTCCCACTGGAATAAGAGTCGCGAAGTGCTAAAAATAGCCCTTCTCTGAGAGTCTGATGATGAAAGTGGCTCAAAGATAACATGAATCATCCCTCTGCTCCCAACCTGAATTTTCTGCCTAGTCACACACACACAAGAAATGATGTTCTGCAGTTAGAGAGGAACAAGAAAGTGGAGAGAGACCCTCTCTGTGTCATAGGTGGTAAGGACTACCGGAAGGTAACTGTGGAAGAGGAGCATTGGCATATGCCCTCCAGAGCCTAAGGCCCCACACAAGGCACATGGTATGGCAGCCTACTGCTGGAGAAATTGAAGTTACATGGTTCACTGAATGTTTCAGACAACACAGCAAAAACCAGCCTTTGTTCCTGCCCACACTAATAGCATGACACAAACCAAAATGAAACAGAAACATAAAACAATCTTGATATAAATAATCATCTCATGAGCTACTGTTTTTGTACATCTGATGATTTGCATTTTTTTAGAAATTGGGAGACACATAAAAGGAAGTTAAAATTTGAGTTATGAGTTATAATATTTTGAAAAGATAAAAAGTCAACAGAATCAAATTCAGAGATAATTCAGATGTTGGAACTAAATGCAAGTAATTTAAAATAATAATGATCAAAATGTTAAAGGATCTAGTTAAAAAAAAGACATGCATGGAAAAATGAGGAATTTCAGCAGAGATGGGAACAGTAAAAGGCAAAAGCTAGAAATAAGTGAAAGCTTGAGAACAGAGATGAAGAATTACATCCGCAAGCTGATTAGCAGACTGGTCATCAGAGTTTAGAAAGAAGCAGTAAATTTTATAATAGGTCAACACAAATTATTTGAATGGCAGCACAAAGGGAGGAAAGAGAAAAACAAAATAATCCAATGAACCAAGCAAATAAAATACTATAGTGCAACCAAGAATTCTCTGGTAATATGAAATTAACTAAAATACAATTAATTGGAATTCCAGAAGGAGATTAAAAACAGAGTGTGAGAGAAGAAAAATTTGAAAAAGATGACTGAGGACACCAAGTAACCTCAAAAAGCTCCAAGAAGGATTAATACAAAATTTAAAGAACGCTAGAATAATCACACTAGTCTAACTGATGAAAACCAACGATTAGCATAAATCTTGAATTCAGTCACAGAAAAATAGACACATTGTGTACAGAGATAAACAGAAGCAAACATTACAGTGAACTGCTTGTCAGCAACTCTAAAAGTCAGAAACCAATGATACAAATTTTTAAATAACTGAAAAAAGTCAGTCCCCAATCTTATATTAATTAACTATATAACTAAAATAACAAAATAACTATATAACTAAAATGAAGACATTTTCAGATTAACACTGGAAGAGTCCCTTGCTAACAGGTCTGCACTAAAATAAATGTCAAAATGATTTTTTGAGGCAAAAGGAATATGGAAGCAGATGAAAGTTGAAACTACACAAAGAAATAAAGAGTGCCAGGGAAGATATAAAGATATGTAGCCCAATTATTTTACATTGCTCTAAAGATCATGGATTGTCTACTTTTTTTTTTTTTTAAAAAAAGAGTAACTTCACATCATGGAATTCATAATATTTGAGACTATAGTGCATGACATATATAGTGTAAAGGAGGGAGGAAAGAGAAATATACATTTTAAGGTTTTTATACCATAGTCAATATAATACAAATTATAGGTTACTGTAATAAGCTAGAATAGGTATTGAAATCTCTAGAGAATGAACATTTTTAAAAGATTATATGTGCATTAATGTTTCCATAGAACTTCTAGCTTTTATTTATTTGTTTTTATTTATTTTATTTTATTTATTTATTTTTGAGACGGAGTTTTGACCTGTTGCCCAAGCTGGAGTGCAATGGCATGATCTCAGTTCACTGCAACCTCCGCCTCCCAGGTTCCAATGATTCTCCTGCCTTAGCCTCCTGAGTAGCTGGGATTATGGTGCATAGTGTGTGGATATTTTCTTCCATTCTGTAGGCTGTCTGTTCAATCCCTTGATAGTTTCTCATGCTGTGCAGAAGAAGCTATTTAGTTTAAATAAATTCCACTTGTCAGTTTTCATTTTTCTGGCAATTGGTTTTGAGTACTTACCCATAAATTCATTGCGAAGTGCAATGTCCAGAAGAATATTTCCTAGTTTTTCTTCCAGGATTTTTGTAGTCAGAGGATGTAATCTTATGCCAATGGGTCTTATTAATCAAATGACTCCACAGTGAGAATCATTACTCTGAAAAATCAATTTTGTTATAATGAAGGAAATTTAAATATTTGAAAGTAAAAACAGATGCCACCTTATTGCTAGAATTCTACAAGGCAAATTGCTATAAGAGAGGCAGAGGAAATATCTATATATCTTCAAAATATAATTTGCAGTGAAATAAATGGAAGCACATTTTAAATATAACTTACCTGATTTTACAAACTAACCTGTAAAGGGATTTCTACTCATTTTTCTATTGCCTGCATTGAGCTTTCTTCTAGATCCAATTTATAATTTTGTACATCACCAATTTGTCTTCACCAGTGTGTTCTTTCCATAAGCATCTTAAGATTTAATATTTCTTCTTCCAACATATTTTTATCCTCCTCAAATTTTTTACATTCCTGTGGTACTTTTTTCATAGATAATAACTCCCATTGAATAACTTGATTTTATTTAGTCAAATAGACATATTTCGAAGATACAGCTCCCAGCTGTATTATAATATCATCAAACTACATTAATAAAATAATACAGCTTGATAATGGAGGCTGAGAATAATCTCATACAAAACCAGTAACAAAATTTGAAATATATTTACTTGCAATAAAATGTTATCTATAACATATTCTTTAAATGTTAACCCTTAAGTTACTCAGAAATTCAAGAACAAAGTAAAAGCCACCATGAGTCATAATCGTATATTCTTTACTATCATTTTTGCCACAGAACTTCTCCACTTGATATTTCTTTTATTTTTCTGATAATTTGTGTTTGTTCCTCCTTAAAAGGCTCCAAGTTAACTCTTATTAGAAAGTTTCAAACCCCCTTCTCTCATCATCATGCCCCAAAATTTGTCAAAAAAATGTTTCTGAGATATTATATTGAGTTATTTAGGCCAAAGTCAACAAATGGATCTTAGAATAAGACTTTGAAAATAATGTAATACTCTATGCTAGGCATGGTGGCTCATGCCTGTAATCCCAGCACTTTAGGAGGCTGTGGCAGAAAGATGACATTAGGCCGGGAATTTGAGACCAGCCAGAGCAACATAGTGATACCATACTCTCAACAACAACAACAAAAGAAAAACCACATTTAAAAAACTAGGTAGGCACGGTGCCTTATGCTTGCAGCTCCAACTAGTTGGGAGACCAAGGCAAAAGGATGGATTGGACTCAGAGTTCATGGCGGTGGTGAATTACGACAAAATTACTGTATTTCTGCCTGAATGAGAGACAAAGACCATATCTCAAAAAAACATAAAACAATCATATAAATAAGGATTCTAATGCCATAAGCCTTTCCCTAGGCTGTAAATGTTTTATGCTAATTTGAATTGCATTTTAAAACATAAAGTCCTCCTCAAGATGGCTTGTGGAGGTAACCAAGAAGCCCGCAGTGCCATACAAGCCCTGAGGCATGGACTGGAGCCCTAAAGCAAGCACACACCCTGCCACTGAGCCTGCTGCTCATTTCCTCTGTCTGGTTCAATTTGCAGCACAATTGTTACACTGAGGCTTGTGCATACCTGGCAAGGCCAAGCTGGATCAAAGAGCAACGAGCCAAATCTGCAAGGGTGTGCCAGGAGCCAGTAGACCAGCACACCAACCTCACTCGCTAACGTTCAGGGTACATCATTTCTTCTATCCTAGAGGTAGGGCCTCAGTGCCATCTGCTTTCCTCAGGCCTCTGCTCCAGCAGCCGTCAGGTGGCAGGCACTCAGGCTGTGGGAACCTGACCATCCCTGCTTCCTTCAGGGGGTGAGGTTGATGACTGGTCCAACTGCTACGCGCACACCCTTGCCAAGGTGGCAGGCTGCTCTTTGAGCCAGCTTGGCCTTGCCTGTCATGCACAGGCCCCAGCTACCCACATACCGCTCTGAGTGAGCTTGTCTTGCCTGAGGCCAAATTCTAAGTCTGGAAAGGGCCACAGAAAGCCTAGACCCCTGGATTGCAATCCTGGCTGCTTTCTTCACTTGAACATAAAGTTCTCCTTCAGATGGCCTGTGGTCTGCCTCTTGACAACAAAGAAGCGCGCAGTGCCATCTGAGCCCTGAGGAATTGACTGGAGCCCTAAAGGCAGCCCATACCCTGCTCCTGAGCCTCCTGCTCCTTTCCTCTATATGGCCCCATTTGTAAGACAATTGTTGCACTGAGGTTTGTGCATGCCAGGCAAGACCGAGCTGGCTCAAAGAGCAATCAGCCAACTCTGCAAGGGTTAGCCAGGAGCCAGTGGATCAGCCACCAACTTCACTCACTGCCGGTCAAGGTACATAATTTCTTCTACCCTAGTGGCAAGGGCTCAGTGTCATCCGCTTTTCCTCGGGTCTCTGCTCCATCAGCCATCAGGTGGCAGCCACTCAGGCTATTGGAATCCGGCCATTACTGCTTCCTTGAGTGGGTGAGGTTGGTGGCTGCTCCAACTGTTCCGGGTGCACCCTTGCAGAGATGGCTGGTGGCCCTTTGAGCCAGCTTGGCCTTGCCTGGCATGCACAGACCGCAGGTACCAAAGTGCTGCTCTAAGAGAGCTTGTCCTGCCTGGGGTCAAATTCTAAGTCTGGCCAGGGCCGCAGAAAACCGAGTCCCTTGGGTTTAAATCCTGGCTGCTTTCTGCACTTGAACATAAAGTCCTCCTCAAGATGTCATGTGGTCTCCCTATTTGCAACCAAGAAGCCCGCAGTGCCATCCGAGCCCTGAGGAATTGACTGGAGCCCTAAAAGCAGTGCACACCCTGCTCCTGAGCCTGCTACTCCTCTCCACTATACGGCTCCATTTGTAAGACAATTGTTGCACTGAGGTTTGTGCATGCCACGCAAGGCCAAGCTGAATCAAAGAGCAACCAGCCACCTCTGCAAGGGTGTGCCAGGAGCCAGTGGACCAGCCACAAACCTCACTGCCGCTCATGGTACACCAGTTCTACCGTAGAGGTAGGGCCCCAGTGCCATCTGCTTTTCCTCAGACTTCTGCTCCATCAGCCATCAGGTGGCAGCCACTCAGGCTGTTGGAAACTGGCCATCCCTGCTTCCTTGAGTGGGTGAGGTTGGCAGCTGCTCCACCTGCTCCAGGTGGGCTTGTCCTGCCTGAGGCCAAACTCTAAGTCTGGTCAGGGCCACAGAAGACCTAGGACCCTGGGTGGAAATCCTTTCTGCTTTCTGCACTTGAATATAATAAAGTCCTCCTCAAGACGGCCTGTGGTGTGCCTCCTGGCAAAGAAGAAGCCCGCAGTGCCATCTGAGCACTGAGGAATTGACTGGAGCCCTAAGGGCAGCTCATACCCTGCTCCTGAGCCTGCTGCTCTTTTCCTCAATATGGCTCCATTTGTAAGACAATTGTTGCACTGAGGCTTGTGCATGCCAGGCAAGGCCAAGCTGGCTCAAAGAGCAACCAGCCACCTCTGCAAGGGTGTGCCAGGAGTAGGTGGACCAGCCACCAACCTCACTCACTGTTGCTCGTGTACCTCATTTCTTCTACCCTAGAGGTAAGGCCTCAGTGCCATCTGCTTTTCCTCAGGCCTTTACTCAGTCAGCCATCAAGTGGCAGCCAGTCCGGCTTTTGGGACCTGGCCATCCCTACTTCTTGAGTGGGTGGGATTGGCGGCTGGTGCAACTGCTCCTGGCACACCCTTGCAGAGGTGGCTGGTTGCTCTTAGAGCCAGGATGGCCTTGCCTTTCATGCACATGCCCCAGCTGCTCCGAGTGATCTTGTACTGCCTGGGGCCAACTTTTAAATCTGCCCAGGGCCACAGAAGGCAGAGTCCTCAGGCCTCTACTCCATCAGCACCTGCTCCAGGCGCACCTTTGCAGAGGTGGCTGGTTGCTCTTTGAGCCAGCTTGGCCTTGCCTGGCATGCACAGACCGCAGATACCGATGTGGTGCTCTGAGTCAGCTTGTCCTGCCTGGGGTCAAATTCTAAGTCTGGCCAGGGCCACGGAATGCCTAGTCCGCTGGATTGCAATCCTGGCTGCTTTCTGCACTTGAATATAAAGTCCTCCTCAAGACGCCCTGTGGTCTGACTCTTGGCAACGAAAAAGCCCGCAGTGCCATCTGAGCCCCGAGGAATTAACTGGAGTCTTAAATGCAGCGCACACCCTGCTCCAGAGCCTGCTGCTCATTTCCTCTAGATGGCTCCATTTGTAAGACAATTGTTGCACTGAGGCTTGTGCATGCCAGGCAAGGCCAAGCTGACTCAAAGAGCAACCAACCACCTCTGCAAGAGTGTGCCAGGAGCAGGTGGACCAGCCACCAACCTCACTCGCTGCCAGACATGGTAAATCCTTTCTTCTATCCTAAACATAGGGCCACAGTGCCAACTGCTTTTCCTCAGCGCTCTGCTCCATCAGCCATCAGGCGGCAGTCACTCAGGCTGTCGGAACCTGGCCATCCCTGCTTTCTTGAGAGGGTGAAGTTGGTGGCTGAACCACCTGCTCCAGGCGCACCCTTGCAGAAGTGACTGGTTGCTCTTTGAGACAGCCTGGACTTGCCTGGCATGCACAGGCCCCAGAAACTGACACTGCTCTGTGTAAGCTTGTCCTGCCTGGGGCCAAATTCTAAGTCTGGCCAGGGCCACAGAAGGCATAGGCCCCTGGGTGGAAATCCTGGCTGCTTTCTACACTTGAATATAAAGTCCTCCTCAAGACGGCCTGTGGTCTACCTCTTCACAATGAAGAAGCCCGCAGTGCCATCTGAGCCCTGAGGAATTGACTGGAGCCCTAAAGGCAGCACACACCCTGCTCCTGAGCCTGCTGCTCATTTCCTCTATAGGACTCCAGTTGTAAGACAGTTGTTGCACTGAGGCTTGTGCATGCCAGGCAAGGCCAAGCTGGCTTGCAACCAGCCAACTCTGCAAGGGTGTGCCAGGAGCCGGTGGACCAGACACCAACCTCACTCACTGATGGTCAGTGTACCTCATTTCTTCTACCCTAGAGGTAAGGCCTCAGTGCCACCGACTTTTCCTCAAGCCTCTGCTCTGTCAGCCATCAGGTGGCAGCCAGTCTGGCTGTTGGGACCTGGCTATCCCTACTTCCTTGAGTGGGTGAGGTTGGTGGCTGGTGCAACTGCTCCAGACGCAACCTTGCAGAGGCGGCTGGTTGGTCTTTGAGCCAGGATGGCCTTGCCTTGCATGCACGTGTCCCAGCTGCTCCAAGTGATCTTGTCCTTCCTAGGGCCAAATTCTAACTCTGACCAGGGCCACAGAAGGCTGAGTCCCTTGGGTTTAAATCCTGGCTGCTTTCTGCACTTGAACGTAAAGTCTTCCTCAAGATGGCCTGTGGTCTCCTTATTTGCAACAAGAAGCCCGCAGTGCCATCTGAGCCCTGAGCAATTAACTGGAGCCCTAAAGGGAGTGCACACCCTGCTCCTGAGCCTGCTACTCCTTTCCTGTATGTGACTCCATTTGTAAGACAATTGTTGCAGTGAGGCTTGCGTACGCCAGGCAAGGCCAAGCTGGCTCAAAGAGCAACCAGCCACCTCTACAAGGGTGTGCCAGGAGCCGGTGGAGCAGCCACCAACCTCACTCGCTGCCCCTCATGGTACATCAGTTCTACCCTAGAGGTAGAGCCCCAGTGCCATCTGCTTTTCCTCAGGCCTCTGCTCCTTCAGCCATCAGGTGACAGTCACTCAGTCTGTTGAATCTGGCCATCCCTGCTTCCTTGAGTGTGTGAGGTTGGTGGCTGCTACACCTGCTCTGGGCGCACCCTTGCAGAGGTGGCTGGTTGCTCTTTGAGCCAGCTTGGCCTTGCCTGGTATGCACAGAACGCAGGTACCAAAGTGCTGCTCTCAGTGAGCTTGTCCTGCCTGAGGCCAAATCCTAAGTCTGGCCAGGGACAAAGAAGGCCTAGGCCCCTGGGTGGAAATCCTTTCTGCTTTCTGCACTTGAACATAAAGTCCTCCTCAGGATGGCCTCTGGTCTGCCTCTTGGCAATGAAGAAGCCCGCAGTGCCATCTGAGCACTGAGGAATTGACTGGAGCCTAAAGGCAGCCCATGCTCGGCTCCTGAGCCTGCTGCTCTTTTCCTCAATATGGCTCCATGTGTAAGACAATTGTTGCACTGAGGCTTGTTCATGCCAGGCAAGGCCAAGCTGCCTCAAAGAGCAACCAGCCACCTCTTCAAGTGTGTGCCAGGAGCCAGTGGACCAGCCACCAACCTCACTTACTGCCGCTCATGGTACATCAGTTCTACCCTAGAGGTAGGGCCCCAGTGCCATCTGCTTTTCCTCAGGCCTCTGCTCCACCAGACATCAGGTGGCAGTCACTCAGTCTGTTGGAATCTGGCCATCCCTGCTTCCTTGAGTGGGTGAGGTTGGTGGCTGCTCCACCTGCTCTGGGCGTACCCTTGCAGAGGTGGCTGGTTGCTCTTTGAGGCAGCTTGGCCTTGCCTGGCATGCAGAGACACCAGGTATGGACATTCTGCTCTCAGTGAACTTGTCCTGACTGGGTCCAAATTTTACGCCTGGCCAGGGCCACAGAAACCCTAGGAACCTGGGTGGAAATCCTGGCTGCTTTCTGCACTTGAACATAAAGTCCTCCTCAAGACGGCCTGTGATCTGCCTCTTGGCAATGAAGAAGCCCGCAGTGCCATCTGAGCCCTGAGGAATTGACTGGAGCCCTAAAGGCAGCGCACACCCTGCTCCTGAGCCTCCTGCTCCTTTTCTCTGTGTGGCTCCATTTGTAAGACAATTGTTGCACTGAGGCTTGTGCATGCCAGGCAAGGCCAAGCTGGCTCAAAGAGCAACCAGCCAACTCTGCAAGGGTGTGACAGGAGCCGGTGGATCAGCCACCAACCTCACTCGCTGCCGGTCAAGGTACTTAATTTCTTCTACCCTAGTGGCAAGGTCTCAGTGTCATCTGCTTTTCCTCGGGCCTCTGCTCCATCCGCCATCAGGTGGCAGCCACTCAGTCTGTTGGAATCTGGCCATCCCTGCTTCCTTGAGTGGGTGAGGTTGGTGGCTGCTCCACCTGCTCCAGGGGCACCCTTGCAGAGGTGGTTGGTTGCTCTTTGAGCCAGCTTGGCCTTGCCTGGCATGCATAGAATGCAGGTACCATAGTGCTGCTCTAAATGAGCTTGTCCTTCCTGAGGCCAAATTCTAAGTCTGGCCAGGGACACAGAAGGCCTAGGCACCTGGGTGGAAATCCTGGCTACTTTCTACACTTGAATATAAAGTCCTCCTCAAGACAGCCTGTGGTCTATCTCTTCACAATGAAGAAGCCCGCAGTGCCATCTGAGCCCCAAGGAATTGACTGGAGCTCTAAAGGAAGCACACACCCTGCTCCTGAGCCTGCTGCTCATTTCCTCTATATGACTCCATTTGTAAGACAGTTGTTGCACTGAGGCTTGTGCATGCAGGGCAAGGCCAAGCTGGCTTTCAACCAGCCAACTCTGCAAGGGTGTGCCAGGAGCCAGTGGACCAGCCTCCAACCTCACTCACTGTCGCTCGTGTACCTCATTTCTTCTACACTAGAGGTAAGGCCTCAGTGCCGTCTGCTTTTCCACAGGCCTCTGCTCCATCAGCCATCAGGTGGCAGCCAGTCCGGCTTTTCGGACCTGGCCATCCCTACTTCCCTGAGTGGGTGAGGTTGGACGCTGGTGCAACTTTTCTAGGCGCACCATTGCAGAGGTGGCTGGTTGCTCTTAGAGCTAGGATGGCCTTGCCTTTCATGAACATGCCCCAGCTGCTCCGAGTGATCTTGTCCTGCCTGGGGCCAAATTTTAAATCTGCCCAGGACCACAGAAGGCAGGGTCCTCAGGCCTCTGCTCCATCAGCACCTGCTCTGGGCGCACCCTGGCAGAGGTGGGTGGATGCTCTTTGAGCCAGCTTGGCCTTGCCTGACATGCACAGACCGTAGGTACCAACATGCTGCTCTGAGTCAGCTTGTCCTGCCTGTGGCCATATTCACAGTCTGGTCAGGGCCACAGAATTCCTAGTCCCCTGGATTGCTATCCTGGCTGCTTTCTGCACTTGAACATAAAGTCCTCCTCAAAATGGCCTGTGGACTGCCTCTTGGCAACAAAGAAGCCCACAGTGCCATCTGAGCCCTGAGTAATTGACTGGAGTCTTAAAGGCAGCACACAGCCCGCTCTACAGCTTGCTGCTCATTTCCTCTAAATGGCTCCATTTGTAAGACAGTTGTTGCACTGAGGCTTGTGCATGCCTGGCAAGCACAAGCTGGCTCAAAAGCAACCAGCCAACTCTACAAGGCTGTGCCAGGAGCCTCAGGCCTCTGCTCCATCAGCCATCAGGTGGCAGCCACTCAGTCTGTTGAAATCTGGCCTTCCCTGCTTTCTTGAGTGGGTGCAGTTGGTGGCTGCTCCACCTGCTCTGGGCGCTCCCTTGCAGAGGTGGCTGGTTGCTCTTTGAGCCAGCTTGGACTTCCCTGGCAGGCACAGGCCCAAGAATCCAACACTGATCCATGTGAGCTTGTCCTGCGTGGGGCCAAATTCTAAGTCTGGCCATCCCTGCTTCCTTCAGTGGGTGAGGTTGAAGGCTGGTCCAACTGCTACAGGAGCTCCATTGCAGAGGTGGCAGGTTGCCCTTTGAGCCAGCTTGGCCTTGCCTGGCATGCACAGATTCCAGGTACCAATATGTTGCTCCAAGTGAGCTTGACCTGCCTTGGGCCAAATTCTAAGTCTGGCCAGGGCCACAGAAGGCCGAGTCTCTTGGGTTAAATCCTGGCGCTTTCTGCACTTGAACATAAAGTCCTCATCAAGACGGCCTGTGGTCTGCCTCTTGGCAACAAAGAAGTGCCATCTGAGCCCTGAGTTATTGACTGGAACCCTAAAGGCAGAGCAAACCCTGCTCCTGAGCCTTCTGCTCATTTCCTCTATGTGGCTCCATGTGTAAGACAGTTGTTGCACTGAGGCTTGTGCATGCCAGGCAAGGCCAAGCTGGCTCAAAGGGCAACCAGCCACCTCTGCAAGTTTGTGCCAGGAGCCGGTGGACCAGCCACCAATCTCACTCGCTGCCGGTCAAGGTACATCATATCTTCTACACTAGAGATAAGGCCTCAGTGCCATCCGCTTTTCCTCAGGCCTATGCTACATCAGCCATCAGGAGGCAGCCATTCAGGCTGCAGGAACCTGGCCATCCCTGCTTCCTTCAGTGGATGACGTTGTCGGCTAGTCCAACTGCTACAGGCGCACCATTGCAGAGGTGGTTGTTTGCCCTTTGAGCCAGCTTGGACTTGCCTGGCATGCACAGACCCCAGCTACTGACAATCTGCTCTGAGTGAGCTAGTCCTGCATGGGGCCAAATTGTAAGTCTGGCCAGGGCCACAGAAAGCCGAGTCCCCTGGGTGGAAATCCTGGCAGCTTTCTTCACTTCAACATAAAGTCCTCCTCAAGAGGGCCTGCGGTCTCCCTATTTGCAATCAAGAAGCCTGCAGTGCCATCTGAGCCCTGAGGAATTGACTGGAGCCCTAATGGCAGCCCACATCCTGCTCCTGAGCTTGCTACTCATTTGCTCTATATGGCTCCATTTGTAAGCCAATTGTTGCACTGACGTTTGTGCATACCAGGCAAGGCCAAGCTGGCTCAAAGAGTAACCAGCCACTTCTGCAAGGATGTGCCAGGAGCCGGTGGACGAGCAACCAACCTCATTCACTGCCGCTCATGATACATCAGTTTACCCTAGAGGTAGGGCCCCAGTGCCATCTGCTTTTCCTCAGGCCTCTGCTCCATCAGCCATCAGGTGGCAGCCACACAGTCTGTTGGAATCTGGCCATCCCTGCTTCCTTGAGTGAGTGAGGTTGGTGGCTGCTCCACCTGCTCCAGGGGCACCCTTGCAGAGGTGGCTGGTTGCTCTTTGAGCGAACGTGGCCTTGCCTGGCATGCACAGACCTCAGGTACCAAAGTGCTGCTCTGAGTGAGTTTGTCCTGCCAGAGGCCAAATTCTAAGTCTGGCCAGGGCCACAGAAGGCCTAGGCCCCTGGGCGGAAATCTTGGCTGCTTTCTGCACTTGAACATAAAGTCCTCCTCAAGACGGCCTCTGGTCTGCCTCTTGGCAATGAAGAAGCCCGCAGTGCCATCTGATCCCTGAGGAATTGACTGGAGCCTAAAGGCAGCCCACACGCGGCTCCTGAGCCTGTTGCTCTTTTCCTCAATATGACGCCATTTGTAAGACAATTGTTGCACTAGGCTTGTGCATGCCAGGCAAGGCCAAGCTGGCTCAAAGAGCAACCAGCCACCTCTGCAAGAGTGCCTCTGGAGCAGTTGGAGCATCCACCAACTTCACTCACTATTGCTCATGGTACATCAGTTCTACCCTAGAGGTAGGGCCCCAGTGCCATCTACTTTTGCTCATGCCTCTGCTCCATCAGCCATCAGGTGGCAGCTAGTCAGTATGTTGGAATCTGGCCATCCGTGCTTCCTTGAGGGGTGAGATTGGTGGCTGCTCCACCTGCTCTGCACGCACCCTTGCAGAGGTGGCTGGCTGCTTTTGAGCCAGCTTGGGCTTGCCTGGCATGCACAGGCCCCAGAAACAGACACTGCTGCCTGTGAGCTTGTCCTGCGTGGGGCCAATTTCTAAGTCTGGCAATCCCTTCTTCCTTAAATGGGTGACGTTGAAGGCTGGTCCAACTGCTACAGGCGCACCATTGCAGAGGTGGCTGGTTGCCCTTGAGCCAGCTTGGCCTTGCCTGGCATGCACAGACTCCAGGTATTGACATGCTGCTCCAAATGAGCTTGTAGTGCCTTGGGCCAAATTCTAAGTCTGGCCAGGGCCACAGAAGGCCGAGTCTCTTGGGTTTAAATCCTGGCTGCTTTCTGCACTTGAACATAAATTCCTCCTCAAGATGTCCTGTGGTCTCCCTCTTTGCAACCAAGAATCCCGCAGTGCCATCTGAGCCCTGAGGAATGGACTGGAGCCCTCAAGGCAGTGCACATCCCGCTCCTGAGCCTGCTGCTCATTTCCTCTATATGGCTCCATTTGTAAGACAATAATTATACTGAGGCTTGTTCATGGCAGGCAAGGCCAAGCTGGCTCTAAGAGCAACCAACCACCTCTGCAAGGGTGTGCCAGGAGCCAGTGGACCAGCCACCAACCTCACTCGATGCTGCTCAGGGTACACCATTTTTTCTACCCTAGAGGTAGGGCCCCACTGCCATCTGCTTTTCCTCAGGACTCTGCTCCATCAGCCACCGGGCAGCAGCCACTCAGGCTGTTAGAATCTGGCCATCTCTGCTTCCTTAAATGGGTGACGTTGAAGGCTGGTCCAACTGCTACAGGTGCGCCCTTGCAGAGGTGGCTGGCTGCTCTTTGAGTCAGCTTGGCCTTGCCTGGCATGCACAGACCCCAGCTACCGACATTCTACTCTGACTGAGCTTGTCCTGCCTTGGGCCAAATTCTAAGTCTGCCTAGGGCCACAGAAGACCGAGTCCCTTGGGTTCAAATCCTGGCTGCTTTCTGCACTTGAACATAAAGTGTTCCTCAAGATGGCCTGTTGTCTCCCTATTTGCAACCAAGAAGCCCGCAGTGACATCTGTGCCATGAGGAATTGACTGGAACCCTAAAGGCAGCGCACACCCTGCTCCTGAGCCTGCTGCTCATTTCCTCTATAAGGCTACATTTGTAAGACAATTGTTGCACTGAGGCTTGTGCATGCCAGGCAAGGCCAAGCTGGCTCAAAGGGCAACCACCCACCTCTGCAAGGGTACGTCAGGAGCCGGTGGACCAGCCACCAATCTCACTCGCTGCCGGTTAGGGTACATCACTTCTTCTACCTAAGAAGTAAGGCCTCAGTGCCATCTGCTTTTCCTCGGGCCTCTGCTCCATCAGCCATCAGGCGGCAGCCACTCAGGCTGTTGGAATCTGGCCTTCCCTACTTCCTTCAGTAGGTGAGGTTGGTGGCTGGTCCACTGGTTCCAGGTACACCCTTGCAGAGGTGGTTGGTTGCCCTTTGAGCCAGCTTGGACTTGCCTGGCATGCACAGACCCCAGCTACTGACATTCTGCTCTGAGTGAGCTAGTCCTGCATGGGGCCAAATTGTAAGTCTGGCCAGGGCCACAGAAAGCCGCGTCCCCTGGGTGGAAATCCTGGCAGCTTTCTTCACTTCAACATAAAGTCCTCCTCAAGAGGGCCTGCGGTCTCCCTATTTGCAATCAAGAAGCCTGCAGTGCCATCTGAGCCCTGAGGAATTGACTGGAGCCCTAATGGCAGCCCACATCCTGCTCCTGAGCTTGCTACTCATTTGCTCTATATGGCTCCATTTGTAAGCCAATTGTTGCACTGACGTTTGTGCATACCAGGCAAGGCCAAGCTGGCTCAAAGAGTAACCAGCCACCTCTGCAAGGATGTGCCAGGAGCCAGTGGACAAGCAACCAACCTCATTCACTGCCGCTCATGATACATCAGTTCTACCCTAGATGTAGGGCCCCAGTGCCATCTGCTTTTCCTCAGGCCTCTGCTCCATCAGCCATCAGGTGGCAGCCACACAGTCTGTTGGAATCTGGCCATCCCTGCTTCCTTGAGTGTGAGGTTGGTGGCTGCTCCACCTGCTCCAGGGGCACCCTTGCAGAGGTGGCTGGTTGCTCTTTGAGCCAACGTGGCCTTGCCTGGCATGCACAGACCTCAGGTACCAAAGTGCTGCTCTGAGTGAGTTTGTCCTGCCTGAGGCCAAATTCTAAGCCTGGTCAGGGCCACAGAAGGCCTAGGCCCCTGGGCGGAAATCTTGGCTGCTTTCTGCACTTGAACATAAAGTCCTCTTCAAGATGGCCTCTGGTCTGCCTCTTGGCAATGAAGAAGCCCGCAGTGCCATCTGAGCCCTGAGGAATTGACTGGAGCCTAAAGGCAGCCCACACGCGGCTCCTGAGCCTGCTGCTCTTTTCCTCAATATGGCACTGAGGCTTGTGCATGCCAGGCAAGGCCAAGCTGCCTCAAAGAGCAACCAGCCACCTCTGCAAGAGTGCCTCTGGAGCCATTGGAGCAGCCACCAACTTCACTCACTATCGCTCATGGTACATCAGTTCTACCCTAGAGGTAGGGCCCCAGTGCCATCTACTTTTGCTCACGCCTCTGCTCCATCAGCCATCAGGTGGCAGCTACTCAGTATGTTGGAATCTGGCCATCCGTGCTTCCTTGAGTGGGTTAGATTGGTGGCTGCTCCACCTGCTTCCGGGGCACTCTTGCAGAGGTGACTGGCTGCTCTTTGAGCCAGCTTGGCCTTGCCTGGCATGCACAAGCCCCAGAAACAGACACTGCTGCATGTGAGCTTGTCCTGCGTGGGGCCAATTTCTAAGTCTGGCCATCCCTGCTTCCTTAAATGGGTGACGTTGAAGGCTGGTCCAACTGCTACAGGCGCACCCTTGCACAGGTGGCTGGTTGCTCTTTGACTCAGCTTGGCCTCGCTTGGCATGCACAGTCCCAAGCAACGGACATTCTGCTCTGCGTGAGCTTGTCCTGCCTTGGGCCAAATTCTAAGTCTGGCTAGGGCCACAGAAGACCGAGTCCCTTGGGTTCAAATTCTGGCTGCTTTCTGCACTTGAACATAAAGTGTTCCTCAAGATGGCCTGTGGTCTCTCTATTTGCAACCAAGAAGCCCGCAGTGACATCTGTGCCATGAGGAATTGACTAGAACACTGAAGGCAGTGCACAGCCTGTTTCTGAGCCTGCTGCTCATTTCCTCTGTACGGCTCCATGTGTAAGACAATTGTTGCACTGAGGCTTGTGCATGCCAGGCAAGGCCAAACTGGCTCAAAGAGCAATCAGCCACCTCTGCAAGGGTGTGCCAGGAGCTGGTGGACCAGCCACCAACCTTACTCGATGCTGCTCATGGTACATCAGTTCTACCCTAGAGGTAGGGCCCCAGTGCCATCTGCTTTTCCTCATGCCTCTGTTCCACCAGACATCAGGTGGCAGTCACTCAGTCTGTTGGAAACTGGCCATCCCTGCTTCCTTGAGTGGGTGAGGTTGGTGACTGCTACACCTGCTCTGGGCGCACCCTTGCAGAGGTGGCTGGTTGCTCTATGAGCCAGCCTGGCCTTGTCTGGCATGCACAGACCACAGGTACCAAAGTACTGCTCCAAGTGAGCTTGTCCTGCTTAGGGCCAAATTCTAAGTCTGGCCAGGGTAACAGAAGGCCTAGGCCCCTGGGTGGAAATCCTGGCTGCTTTCTGAACTTGAGAAGAAAGTCCTCCTCAAGACAGCCTGTGGTCTCTCTCTTGGCAACAAAGAAGCCCGCAGTGCCATATGAGCCCTGATGAATTGACTGGATCCCTAAAGGCAGCACACACCCTGCTCCTGAGCCTGCTGCTCATTTCCTCTATGTGGCTCCATGTGTAAGGCAGTTGTTTCACTGAGGCTTGTGCATGCCAGGCAAGGCCAAACTGGCTCAAAAAGCAACCAACCACCTCTGCAAGGGTGTGCCAGGAGCTGGTGGACCAGCCACCAACCTCACTCACTTCCGCTCATGGTACATCAGTTCTACCCTAGAGGTAGGGCCCCAGCGCCATCTGCTTCTACTCAGGCCTCAGCTCCATCAGCCATCAGGTGGCAGCCAGTCTGGCTGTTGAAACCTGGCCATCTCTGCTTCCTTGAGTGGGTGAGGTCAGTAGCTGTTCCAGCTGTTCCAGGCAGACCTTTGCAGACGTGGCTGCTTGCTCCTTGAGCCAGTTTGGCCTTGCCTGGCATGCATAGACCCCAGCTACCACCATGCTACTCTGAGTGAGCTTGTCCTGCCTCGGGTCAAATTCTAAATCTGGCCAGGGGCACAGAAGGCCGAGTCCACTCGGTGGAACTCCTGGCTGCTTTCTGCACTTGAACATAAAGTCCTCCTCAAGATGGCCTGTGGTCTCCCTCTTTGCAACGAAGAAGCCCACAGTGCCATCTGAACCCTGAGGAATGGACTGGAACCCTGAAGGCAGCGCACACCCTGCTCCTGATCCTGCTGCTGCTTTTCTCTGTGTGGCTCCGTTTGAAGCACAGTTGTTGCACTGCGGCTTGTGCATGCCAGGCAAGGCCAAGCTGGCTCAAAGAGCAACCAGCCATGTCTGCAGGGATCTGCCCGGAGCAGGTGGACCACTCGTCAACCTGACCCACTCAGGGAAGCCAGGAATGCGTGTTTGTACCATGCATTTCACTGCAAGTACCTTTCTCTGCAGTTGGTGACCTAGGTTTTCTTCTATAGGTTTTTTATGGTTTTAGGTCTTGCATTTAACTCTTTAATCCATCTTAATACAATTTTTGTATTAAGTGTAAGGGAATAGCCCAGTTTCAGTTTTCTGCATACGGCTAGCCAATTTTCCCAACACCATTTATTGATAGGGAATCCTTTCCCCATTGCTTGTTTTTGTCAGGTTTGTCAAAGATCAGACAGTTTTAGTTGTGTGGTGTCATTTCTGAGGTCTCTGTTCTGTTCCATTGGTCCATATATCTGGTTTGGTATGAGTACCATGCTCTTTTGGTTACTGTAGCCTTGTAGAATAGTTTGAAGTCAGGTACTGTGATGTCTCCAACTTTGTGCTTTTTGCTTAGGATTCTGTTGGCTGTGTGGGCCCTTTGCTGTTTTCCTATGAAATTTAAAGCAGTTTTTCTAAATCTTTGAAGCAAGTAAGTGGTAGGTTGATGGGGATAGCACTGAATCTATAAATTACTTTAGGTGGTATGGCACTCAGGCACAGAAATGTCCTTGAGTAGGGCAATACCATTCAGGACATAGGCATGGACAAAGTCTTCATCACTAGAACACCAAAAGCAATGGCAACCAAAGCCAAAATTGACAAATGGGATCTAATTAAACTACAGTGTCTGCAGAGCAAAAGAAACAATCATCAGAGTGACAGGCAACCCACAGAATGAGAGAAATTTATTGCAATCTCTCCATCTGACCAAGGGCTAATATACATAATCTACCAAGAACTTAAACAAATTTACAAGAGAAAAACAAAGAACCCCATCAAAAAGTGGGCAAAGATACGAACAGACACTTCCCAAAGAAGACATTTATGCAACCAACGAACATGTGAAGCAAAGCACATCACCACTGGTCATTAGAGAAATGGAAAGCAAAATCACAATGAGATACAATCTCATGCCAGTTAGAATGGCCATCATTAAAAAATCGGGAAACAATAGACGTTGGAGAGGATGTGGAGAAAGAGGAATGCTTTTACACTGTTGGTGGGAGTATAAATTAGTTCAACAATTGTGGAAGACAGTGTGATGATTCCTCAAGGATCTATAACTAGAAATAGCATTTGACCCAGCAATGCCATTACTGGGTATATACCTCCAAAATTATAAATCATTCTAATATAAAGACACATGCACATGTATGTTTATTGAGGCACTGTTGACAACAGCACAGACTGGAACCAACCCAAATACCCATCAAGGATAGACTGGATAAAGAAAATGTGGCATATATGCACCATGGTGTACTATGCAGCCACAATAATGGATGAGTTCATATCCTTTGCAGGCACATGGATGAAGCTGGAAACCATCATTCTCAGCAAACTAACACAAAATCAGAAAACCAAACACCACGTGTTCTCACTCATAAGTGGAAGTTGAACAATGGGAACACATGGACACAGGAAGGGGAACACCACACACCAGGGCCTGTCAGGGTGGGGAGCTAGGAGAGGGATGGAATTAGCAGAAATCCATACTGTAGATCACGGACTGATGGATGCAGCAAGCCAGCATGGCATGTGTATACCCATAAAACAATCCTGCATGTTCTGCACATATACCACAGAACTTAAAGTATAATTTTAAAAAAAGGAAATTTGCTTTTACATAAACTTTTAATCATAGAACTTTAAAAGAAAAATCCTTTTGAATCTTTTACTACCACATCATAGCTTGGACAAACTTCTGATATTTTAAAGGTAACACAAACATCAAACAGAGAGAACTAGACTTAGGAACCAAACTCAGATTTCTGTAGTTAACAGGCAGAATCTTAACACTGGGTCACCAAGACTACTCCTTCAACCTGGCCTTGGCTAGCAAAAGATGGCCTTGTTATGTAGGTGAGCCCGCTTATGTACAAACAAACAAACAAAAACACATAAAAAATATTTTCTGATAACTGGATTTTTTTCTTTCATTTTTGCAGCCACAGGGCTTTTAGCCAATTCAGATGCCTTGTTCCCCACAATTTGGAACATTTCCTTGGATTTGACCAAGTCAGGAAGAGATGGGAGAAAAGTGAAACAACAATAAAACCCCAAACACAAACAAACACAAAGAATTGAGCAAAACAAACAAATGCACCATTTATATGATTACTGAGTGTTCTCGTGGTAAAGAGAAATTAAAAGCAGCTGGTGGATAATCTTAAATTTTGGTCATTAGAAAAAATTTTAAGACAAAATTCTAATTCAGCTACTTACCTGGAAATAAGGCTCAGGCTGGTGATCGTTCTCTGCCATCTTAGAAGCTGGAAAAAGCTGACACTCACCTTTCCTATCAGAAGCAAGCCGAAACTCAGGAAAGGAGGTGCCTGCTCTCCATCGCCATGGAAGCAGTAAAACTTGCCTTCGTTGTTGGAGATGAGTAAAACTTCAGAAAAGGACTTGTACAGCAAAATCAACTTTAGATCTCAACCAAATTTTGGGAGATCAGGAACTCTCTGCAGGGGAGAAACTCCCCAACCTCAGCAAATTATCCTATTGGTTTGAGCAATAAAGATAGCCCAGGTTGGTATCAATCAATAATGAGATTTATCAAAGGTCAGGACCACCTTTGTAATCTCCTTCTTTTTTTTCTTTTCTTTGAGACGGAGTCTCGCTCAGTCACCCAGGCTGGAGTGCAGTGGCGCGATCCCAGCTCATTGCAAGCTCCGACTCCCAGGTTCATGCCATTCTCCTGCCTCAGCCTCCCAAGTAGCTGGGACTACAGGCACCTGCCACCGTGCCTGGCTAACTTTTTGTATTTTTAGTAGAGACGGGGTTTCACCGTCTTAGCCAGGATGGTCTCGATCTCCTGACCTCGAGATCTGCCCACCTCGGCCTCCCAAAGTGCTGGAATTACAGGCGTGAGCCACCACGCCCGGCCCTCTGTCTTTTTTTATCTTTATTGCTATAGTTCGTTTGGTCAGGAACTATGAGTGCAACACTTGCTTTTTTTCTGTTTTCCATTTGCTTGAAATATTTTTCTCCATTCTTTTATTTTGAGCTTATGTATGGCACTGCATGCAAGATGGGTTTCTTGAAGACAGCATACTCAAATGGGTCTTGATTCCTTATCCAGCTTGCCCCCATGTCTTTCAATTGGAGCGTTTAGCCCATTTCCATTTAAGGTTAGTCATGGTATGTGTGGATTTGATCCTGTCGTCATGCTGTCAGCTGGTTATTTTGCAGACTTGTGTATGTGGTTGGTTTTTGGCATCACTGGACTGTGTACTTCAGTGCGTTTTTGTACTGGCTGGTGGTGGTCTTTTCTTTCCATATTTAGTGCTTCCTTCAGGAGCTCTTGTAAGATAGATCTGGTGATAATTAATTCCCTCAGCATTTGTTTGTCTGAAAAGGATCTCAATTCTCCTTAACTTATGATGCTTCATTTTGCTGGACATGAAATTCTGGGTTGAAATTTCTTTTCTTTAAGAAGTTGAATATCTTTTCTGGTTTGTCGGGTTTCAGCTGAGAGGTCTGCTAAGTCTGATGGAATTCCCTTTGTAGGTGACCTTGCCTTTCTCCCCAGCTGCCTTTAACATATTTTTTTTCATTTTGACCTTGGAAAATCTGATGACTGTGTGTCTTGGGGATGATCTTCTCGTGGCATATCTTACTGAGGTTCTCTGGATTTCCTGAATTTGATTGTTGGCCATCTGGTTAGGTTGGGGATATTCTCATGAATGATATTCTGAAGTACGTTTTCCAAGTTGGTTCCATTTTCCTCATCCCTTTCAGGTACATTAATTCGTCACAGATTTGGTCATCTATATCATCCCATATTTCTCGGATGTTTTGTTCATTGCTTTTCATTCTTTTTTTTTCCCCATTTTTGCCTGCCTGTTTTATTTCAGAAAGCCAGTTTTCAAGATCTGAGATTCTTTCCTCTGCTTCGTCTGTTCTGCTGGGTGGTTTTGCACATGAGATGGAGCTGGTCAGACCTCTGCTGTCCTTAGTCTGTTTGCCTCTCCCAGGACTCCAGCTTGGGCACACCTGCTTACAGGGCACTCTCGGGTGCCCACACACACTACAATGATTTTCATAATGCCATCACACACAATCACCATGTGACTGCATTATGAAAATTCTTGTAGTGTGGTTTACAGCTCTATGAGGTCAGTTATGTTTTTCTCTGTACTGCCTATTTTGTCTGTCATCTCCTGCAGTGTTGTACAATGATTTTTAGCTTCCTTGTATTGGATGACAAGGTACTTCTTTCACTCAGTGAACTTTATTCCTACCCGTATCCTGAACTCTGCTTGTATCATTTCAGACATCTCAGCCTCAGCCCAGTTCTGAACACTTGCTGGAGAGCTGATGCAGTCATTTGGAGGAAAGGAGGCATGCTGACTTTCTGAGTTCTCAGTGTTCTTGCACAGATCCTTTCTCATCTTTATGGGCTTATCCTCCTTCAGTCGTTGAGGTTGCTGACCTTTGGACAGGGTATTTTTCTTTTATTATATCTGATGACCTTGAGGATTTGATTGTGGTGTAAGGCAGACTCAGCCAACTGGTTTTGTTTTTGGAGGATTTTAGGGGCCAACACGCAGCTCTCAATTCCTGAACTGTGTTCTTTAACTCTGGGAAACGTGTATTCGGCCCCATCTTTGTTCTCTGGCTCCTCGAGGTTTGGAGTCCACTGCACTGAGGGGATCCAAGTGTGGCAGCTGCGGCGCAATGCTAGCAGATGCAGGAGTCCCTGCCTTCCTGCGAGCGTTGACTAGAGGTGGAGGCAAGACAGCTGAGGTGTGGGCCAGGGGGCCCCTGCTGACTCTGTGTGCTGTTACACTGGAGGCAGTGCTGGTTTGGGGTGGACTGCTGGCCAGTGCACGTCTGGGTGCCTTCTCTGAGCCCCCCACCCCAAAGCAGCAGTGGTCGCTCAGGATATAAGAAGGTCCCTTTTTCTCTGCACAGCATTACCTCAATGGTGAGATGTTGACAGGGGTGGGGTTTTTGGCTCTGTTCCAACCACAGCTTCATCTTCAGTGGCAGTTGGTGTGGGTTGGGGTGTGTGCTGCACTCCCATGTGCTATCAAGGCAAGTACAGAAAAACCCACCTGTGTAAACACACACAGCAAAGGGATGTGAGAAGTTTCCATATAAAGGGCTGCAGTATGGAGAGGTGATGTGCAGGCTGGTGCATGGCTGTAGGGGCCACCTTGCTGCAGCTCTCCACTAATCAGGCACGGTCCACTGGTACAGAAGCTATGGTGTGTGCACCCGAGAGTGTCCTGTAAGCAGGTGTGGCCTGGCTGGGGTCCTGGGAGAGGCAAGCTGACTAAGGGGTGCTGAGGTCAGACCAGCCTCACCTGATGTGCAAAACTGCCTAGCAGAGATCAGGTCTCAGAGAACTCTCTCAAAAGTGAACCCAGCACAGCACAACTGCTCTACACAAACATGGCCAGACTTCTTTTTTAAGCAACTCCCCTTTTTAAAGAAGGTAACTCTTAGACCTGATCTGTGCTGGGCAATATTGCACATGAGACAGGGCTGGTCTGACCGCAGCACTCCTTAAGTGCTGGGATAAAGTGTCTCATAAGAGCAAGCAGAGCTAGAGAGATAGCTGTCCCTGCCCTCTGGGCTGCATATCATCTGACTTGTTGCTCTACAACTTTCCTTGTCTCCTGGAGGCTCCACCTGAGAGAGATGTAAGTTAGCAGTTACTTAATGTAATCACCCCAGGATGGAGGGTCTGTGCTGTGAGCCCAAGCCAGGGTTCCCTGTCTGGTGATGAACAGTGCAGGGTGTGTTGTACCTGTGGGAGATGGACTGGTGTGTTCCTTGGGTCAACTGCAGCTTGTTGGAGGTGTCGATATGGCACTTAGGGTCTTTGCTCCCTTGATATTCTGAGGGAAGCAAGGGCAGTTCCACTGCAGAGGCAGCAGCAGAGAGGATTTCAGTTGCTCCTGGAAGCTCAGTCCAGGGAATTGCCAAGTTGCTACAGGCTTGATAGTTCCAGTGGGGGGGCTGGCTGGAGACCCTGCCAGGAGGGCCTACCCATTGAGGAGATATGGAAATGGGCATCCACATAACAGTCTGGCCACTTTTCTGTGGGGCTACTGTGGTATGCTGGGGGTCCACTCCAGTCCCCAATGGCCTCCTATTTTCCAGTGCCTGAAGGTATCAGCAGTGAAGTCTGCAAAAAGGCAAAGATGATAGCCTGCCCCTTCCTCTGGGAGCTCTGCACCTCAGAGGTATGAACCTGTCACCAATCTGTGCACACCTGTAGGATGTGGCTGGAGGCAAGTTGAGAAGTCTTGAACAGTCAGGAGGAACAGGAACAAGGACTTGCTTAAAAAAGAAGTCTGGTCACGTTTTTGTAGAGTGGCTATGCTCTGCTGGGGGTTCACTTCAGCCCCTGGTTGCCTCAGACACTCTGAAAGTTGAAGGCTGAAATGGCTAAGTTGTCCAAACGGCAAAGATGACAGTCTGGTCCTTCCCCTGGAGCTCTGACTCAGGGAGGTCTGAAACCTCTGTCAGCCAGAGAACAGCAGTGAAGGTGGCTGGAGACCCTGGTTGAAAGCCTGCACCCAGTGATTACAAATGTGGTCGGGGACCGACTTTTAAACAAGAGTCTGGCCACATTTTTGGAGGGTGGCTGTGCTGCACTGAGACACCACTTCCACCCCTGGTCAGCTTGGGCTCTCCAAAGCCCATGGGCCAGAACGGCTAGGTACCCAAACAGCAAAGGTGGTGCCCCTCCCCTCTCTCTGGGAACTCTGTCCCAGGAAGGTTTCAAATCTCCGTTGGCCAGGGAACACTGGTGGGGGTAGCTAGAGGCCTCAGGTGGGAGGTCCTGTCCAGTGATGAGGAACAGGATCAGGGCCTGCTTACAGAAGCAGTCTGGCCATGATTTGGTAAAGCAGCTGTGCTGTGCCACAGGATCTCTTCTGCCCTTGATGGGTTTGTAGTCTACAAAGCCCACACAGTAGAATGACTAAGTTGTCTGAACAGGAAAGATGGGGGCCTGCCCCATCTTGTCTCTCAGAGTTTATCCTGTGTGATGCAGCTTAATGTTTAGGCTGTTAATTTTGCTGTCAACATTAGAGTTATTCAGAAAGAATCTCACTGTTATCTTTTAGGTTAGATATATGAGAATTCATTTTTTCCTGTAAATAAACCTGTTCATGTTTGTTCTCTGTAAAGAAGTCTGTTTCATCTATTTGACATTGATCACAGTCATGTAGGGCAGTAGTCAGTCTAAAACGACATGATAGGATTTCCATTTCCAGTGTTTCCTAGCTGTGTCTTACATTCTGCAGTTCAGAACTGAGCATTCTCAGCGGTCAAAATGCTAAGCTGTCCACTCTACTGAAATACTGATTTTTGCTAATGCTTCCTCATTCAATTTTACAGCCTTTAGAAGTTTATCATTGTTCTCAGTTGTCAAAATGCTAAGCTGTCCACTGTATTTAAATACTAATTTTTGTTAATGTTTCCTCACTCAATTTTACAGCCTTTAGAAGTTTATCATTCTTTGCTTTCACACTTTCAATTTCCTCCAAAAGTTTCTTTTCCCTTAGCTGGCTCTGCTGTTTTATTTTTTCTACTTCCAGTCTCAGCATGGCAATTTCTTCCTGCAACATGCGATTTTCATGCAAGAGATCTTTTTCTTTCTTATTGGTAAGAGAAACCTAAGTAAACAAAGGGAACTTCTAATTAGCACCCAAGAGAATGACATATCGTGATTTCTTCTGAAATTGAAGAATGACATTTATTTGTATAAGGAAAGAATTCCCATAGTGGATATTTAACGGGAAAAAAGTTGGACAAAACTTCAAATCTAAAAATGTGTAAATTCCAAAAAGTCGAAATACTTATTTAAAGACCATGAAAAATAAGTCACTGGAGGATTTTTAGAATTTCAGAATTGGAAAAGCCTTTCTCTGAATTATAAAAAAACCAGATGCATAAAATATAAGATTAATATGCTTGCATATATTTTTAAAATTGGGTTTATACTCTGATATCTAACCTATCAACCACACCATTGTAAGAACCTTAGCTATGCATATATTTGGACAGAAGCAATTTCTTAAAGTTCTTTAAGTTCCTTTTTCTGAAGAAAGTTTTATCAATATACTGCTTTTCTAATATTTTTACAGTCAGTTATAGGAATTGCATTTATTCATAACTGTTTAAGCATTGTACCCTTCCACAATGTACACATCGGCATCTAAGCATTGCACTTCTACAAACAACACTGAACTCATTTAAGATCATGATTCTTAAAAGGAGAGGTCAGAAAATAAATGCAGCCGGGAGCAATGGCTCACACCTGTAATCCCAGCACTTTGGGAGGCTGAGGTGGGCGGAGATCATGAGGTCAGGAGTTTGAGATCAGTCCGGCCAACATAGTGAAACCCTGTCTCTAGTAAAAATACAAAAAATTAGCTGGGTGTGGTGGTGTGCACCTGTAAACCCAGCTACTCAGGAGGCTGAGGCAGGAGAGTCGTGTGAACCTGGGAGGCAGAGGTTGCACTGAGCTGAGATCGTGCCATTGCACTCCAGCATGGGCGACTTCATAAAATCACGGTTACTTTTGTGGTGTAAATATATTAATACAAAAGAAGCCCTATATTTCAAAATACAAATGGTAAATAAGATACAACTTACAAAGCTTTTCTTAGAAATCGTGAGATTATTTGCCATTGCAATAACTTTTCTTTCCTCTTTATAATGTTTGAAATAGTAATAAGTGTGAAATAAGGGAAATATACTGAAATATTTCTCTGGGAACAAAATGCTTGTCAATAAATTATCACTAAATGTATATCATGGCATGCCATTGTATTCAAAACTCTTTGCATTGAAATGAGAAACTTCTTGGAGCAAACTGTTACTCTCCTCAAAAGCAAGGATAATGACATCCACAATGTGGCCTCTGACCCAGCTATATATTTCCTACTTTCCTATCAGTGAAAATAACAAACTGATTTCTCTATCAATATTTTAAAAAGATGAACTAATGTCCAAAAACTAGAAAATCTGTTGTTAGTAGCAAAACTTATTTTTGATATTGGAAAGATCATCAATTCTTATGAAACATATGAAATGCTTCTCCTTTGGATTGAGGCCATTGTGAAGATCACTACTCTACAGTTGCAGGCAAATGCAGTTGAATTAAGAACATGGTTTTATCCTGTATGTACATATATAGATATATGATAAAGGATCTATGGAGTGTGTGTATATATATGTTTTTAAAATCCTTTATACTTTCCAAAATACATAAAGTTGTCTTTTAAATAAATACACATATTAAAACATTTGAAAATGACTAAAGAAAATACCTCAGAATTCATTTTCTTTTCAGCCACTTCCATCTGCTCTTGTTTACCAGTCAGAATCTCTTCTTGTGATATTCCAGCATTCTGTTCTTCTGAAACTTGCTTCTGGGTATCATTTTGTTCATCACTAGAAGAAATTTTGATTTTCATGAAATACTGGAGGTGTCCCTAAAATGATCTACAGGGCAAGATGGTGCCCTCAGATGTCATTCACACAATGTATATTTGCACATTAATCCAAGACAAGGCAAAGGGGTCTCACATCTCTTAATCCAGCTCTCCCCAACCATGTTGGCACCAGGGACTGGTTTTGTGGAAGGTAATTTTTCTGTAGACCTGAGTTGGGGGATGGTTGCAGGATGATTCAAGCACATAACATTCATTGTGCACATTATTTCTATTATTACTTTTATATAATGAAATAATTACATAGCTCACCATAATGCAGAATCAGTGGGAGCCTCAGCTTGTCTTCCTGCAACTAGATGGTCCCATCTGGGGGTGACAGGAGATGGTGACAGATCATAAAGCATTAGATTCTCATAAGGAGTGAACAACCTAGATCCCCTGTGTAAGCAGCTTACAACAGGGTTTGAGTCACACTCCTATGACAATCTAATGCCATCACCGATCTGACAGGAAGAGGAGCTCAGGCAGTAATGTGAGTGACAGAGAGTGGCTTTAAACAGATGTAGCTTTGCTAGCTTACCTGCCACTAGCCTCCTGCTCTGTGGCACAGGTCGTAACAGTCCAGGGGACTGGTACTGGTCCATGGCCTGGGGATTGGGAAGCCCTGTGTTAACCCATACTTTTTATATTTATTTTTGGGAAACACTTTCCACTTATATTCTTGATTCCTCTGTATTTTATAGACAACTTAGAAATTCCTTTTGAAACAAGACAAGGTCTAATATTGTGTTTTTAACATACAACTTTGAATTAATTTTATCTGTGTATGCGACAGAGATGTGAAATAAAGTAATCCTTAATCACTTTTGATTTTACTTTTATTTCATGTATGTTAAGAATAAAACTGGGAAGTCCTAGGCAGAGCAATTGGGCAAGAGAAATAAAGGACATCCAAATTGAAAAAAAGAAAGTCAAATTATCTCTTCACCAATGATATGATCTTATCCCTAGAAAACCCTAAAGACTCCTACAAAACACTCTTAGACTTGATAAATGAATTCAGTAAAGTCTCAGAGGCTACAAAATGTACAAATACCAATGAGTAGTACCACTATACACCACCTATAACCAAGCTGCGAGTCACGTCAAGAACCCAGTCCCTTTGACAGTGGCTGCAAAAGAGTAAAATACCTAGGAAAATACGTAACGAAGGAGGTGAGTCAACTATAAAAGGATAACTGGAAAACACCAATGAAGAAAATCAGAGATGACACAAATAAATGAACATACATCCTATGTTCCTGGACTGAAAGCATTGATATTGTGAAAATGATCATAGTGCCCAAGGAAGTCTACAGATCCAATACAATTTCTATCCAAGTACCAATGTCATTCTTCACAGAGTTATTTTAAAAAGCTGCCATTCATGTAGAACTACAACAGAACCTGAATAGCAGCACACACACCAAGCAAAAGGAACAAACATGTTGGCATCACATGACCTGAAAATTGTAATTATTTTTAATGAGGTAAAAATGTATAAGAATATCACTGTTATTGTACAGAGAAGACAGTGAACAAGAAAAGAAAAGGAATTTAAAAAGAGAATATCACTACCATATACATACATTAACTGACAAAGAGACTAAAATCTCCTACTGGAGATTATGTTAGGACTTGAGCAAAAGCTTCTAGAAATACCAACAGCAGAAACAAGACAATTAATTTTAAGGAATAAATTATGCAAAGAAATATCTATTTTAAAATTGTAAACAGATCTTCCTGAGAGCTATTATTATCCAATTCATCGTGACCACAATTTTAAAATGAGGTCTAAAATTCTGGAATACAAAATAGTTTCATTTTGAACATAGTTAATTGAAGGCAACTTTTAAACCGAAAATGTTTGGTTAAAGTTGAGTCTAACTTAGGAAAGAAATGACCTGTACCAATGGTAACAAGAAGCCACCCAGAGCCAGTTTGAAATCTAGTCAACCAATCAATGACCACTGGTCTTGCTCACCAACCAATACAGATGTGAGCAGCTTGCTTCTGAAATACAGCCAAGCAGCAGCACCTGCTCCATCAGAATAGCCAGTGCTTGACCAGTATTCCTCTTACTATAGGAAGCAAAAAATTTCCAACTCTGTCTTTTTATTTCAAATACTAAAGGTTCATAATCCCCTGAAAAGAATTTGTAAGTCCATTAAATGTGCCACCCAAATTTTTTTTTTTTTTTTTTTAAAGCAGGTGGCCGGGTGCAGTGGCTCACGCCTGTAATCCTAGCACTTTGAAGGGCCGAAGTGGGTGGATCACCTGAGGTAAAGAGTTCGAGACCAGCCTGCCCAACAAGGTAAAACCCAGTCTCTACTAAAAATACAGAAATTAGCCGGGCATGGTGGCATGCCCCTGTAAATCTCAGTTCCTCAGGAGGCTAAGGCAGGAGAAATGCATGAACCCAGGAGGCGGAGGGTGCAGTGAAATGAGACCCCTCCACTGCACTCCAGCCTGGGCGATAGAGTGAGATTCCATCTCAAAAATCAAATCAAATCAAATACTAGTAAAGTTTGCAATTCCTCTGGCTCAGTTTACCGTAATTACAATTATGATTACTAGTAAAAGAATAAATAATGAATAACCACAATATTGGGCTTTTCTCCCTAAATAAAAAAAATTAATATAAAGAATGTAGCTTATTATAAGAAGCCAAAACAAATTTTAAAATGCGTATAATTACCAGACAAAACTATTAGAATGACTCATGTCAAAATTTTAAAGTGAGAATCAATCAAACAATATACCCAGGATAAACTCCATTCACTCATTTAATAAGGATTTATTAGGTAGCTACATCCAATATGCTAGGCCTTTTTCTAAGCAGTAAGGATAATGGTAGTGAAAAATAAAATCCCTATTCATGAGAGTGAGATAAACACACAATAACAACAGATAGAGAAGACAAAATATACAGTACGTTAGAGGAGAAAAACTAAAGCAGGAAAATGAAATGTTTACGTGTTTGATGGGGAGGGTGGTGGGAAAGTTGGGATGGTCAGAAAAGTCTCTGCTGAGAAAGGAGATTTTTTCTTTCTAATACAAAAACCTTTTATTTGTATATCAACGACTCTAAGAAATGATGATATAAGGTTAAGAGTGTTGATGTCAAGATACAAATTGGTTTGAAGTTAGAGATGATAAATCACTTTGTTTCATTGAACCTTCCCTTGATTACGTTAGAGAGCCTCCCTGGTACACTCCCAGTTGAATCTTAAGCATGATGCGTCTGGGTAGTACATGGTTCTTCCTCAGAAAGTGGTTGTTCCATAATGTGATTCTTTTTACCCTTTTTCTACTTCTTAGTCGAAAGGAGGTTTTAAATAAAGAACTGAAGGAATGGAAAGAGTAAGCTAGGAGGATATCTGGGGAAAAAGCATTCCAGACACAGGGAACTGCCAAGTACAGAGGTGTGCTTGCAGTCTTTAAGCACTAGGGGTAGATAAGGGATGGCAAGAAGTTCAGTGTGGCTAAAGCAGAGCAAGGGAGATAATTAGGAGGAAATTTGACACATACTCAGAGTGAAATGGGAGGCAATCAGAAGGTCTGGGGCACAGGACTGACACAATTTGACTTATATTTTAGGTACATCCACTGAGTTAAGAATTGATGAAAAGGGAAGTTTTTAAAAGCCAGGACTATCAATTACCAGTCTATGACACTCATGTAGACTGCACATGAGGGTGGCTCAGATGTAGAAGATATGACTGGCTTCTGGACATACCTTCAGGTAGACCTGACAAGATTTACTGAGAGAATAGATGTAAGGTGTCAGAGACGGAGAGAGAGATGAATCAAGAATGACAATGAGATTTTTGGCAGAGCAACTGGAAGGGTTGCCCTTAACCAAAGTAGGAAAGAATACATGAGGGGTAGATTTCAGGAAGGCCATCAGTAGCCCAATTTTGAGTCTGACAAGTGTGTGATACCCAATAGCTAACCAAATAGAGATGTCAAGTAGGCAGGCTCATATGGAAATCTGGAATTAGGGAGAGAGATCTGAGTCAGAGACATACATTTGGAAATCACTAGCATATACACGGTAGAAAAAGTCACGAGGGGCTGGGTGCAGTGGCTCATGCCTGTCATCCCAACACCTTGTGAGGCCAAGACAGAGAGATCACCTGAGGTCAGGAGTTTGAGACCAGGCTGGACAACATGGGGAAATGCTGTCTCTACTAAAAATGCAAAAATTAGCCGAGCATGGTGGCACGAACCTGTAATGCCAGCTACTCAGGAGGCTGAGGCAGGAGAATCACTTGAACCCAGGAGGTGGAGGTTGCAGTGAGCCGAGATCACACCACTGAACTCCAGCCTGGGTGACAGAGTGAAACTCTGTCTCAAAAAAAGAAAAAGTCACGAGAGAGAAGATTGAGGACTGAGCCCTGGGAAAAAACAATGTCCAAATGGAGAAAGATGAGAAGGAGCAAGTAAAAGAGGCCATGATGAATGGATTAGAAAGGCAGGAGGAAAAGCTTGAGGGAGTGAGGTCCTGAAAGCCAAGTTGAAGACGCTGTTAGAGAGGAGATGTCCTCCACTGGCTCAAATTCTGCTAACAGATTAAATAAAATGTGTAAGAAAAATGCCTAGATTTATTACAGAAAAAAATTAGTGATAATCTTGAGGAAAAACAATGTTGGAGGAGTACTGAAACTGAAGACTTACTGGTGTGAGATCAAGAGTGAATGAAAAGCAAATTGAGTTCGTGAGTGTAGACAGTTCTGTTAAGGACATCAAACTTAGAATTCATGGCTGAGAATGTTGTAATTTTCTTCCACAGTCATGGAACAGCAATAGACAATTAATATCAAATTTTATATATAACAGGTGTAGTCTTCAAATTTTACATAACAATTATATATTTTAAAGATTATAAAATTATACACATATGGCATTAAAAATGCCAGACTGAGGTGTTAAATTCTTAAAACTATAGAACTAAATGTCACCTTAAACATTTCTAGATTCCATAAGCTGAATATCACATTGTTCATGCTTATACATAAAGACCAAGAAACACTAAACGTTTCAAGGAGAGTATTTCTGGCTTGATAAAAATCAGCCAATTCTAGAACAGTTGATACTCATCAAATATACAAAGTAATTGATCACAGTAAACTACTGAGTTCTATTCATAGGAATAAAGCGGCAGAAATGCAGAAAATAGTCTTATTTTATAAATGCAAATTTAAAAATTATATGAAGTCACTGTGGAAAAATGTGGTGTGGTGAATGCTGAAATATATCCCTTTCTAAAAGGAAGGATAATGTCACACATGCAGGACACTTTTATGAATAAGAGTTACTGCATTAGCAGCACCTTCCTTTTAGCACAAGGTCAGCACATTAGCACCTGTGGGCCAAATCCCACTGCCTGTTTTTGTAAGTCAAGTATCTTGGAACCCAGCCACGCTTATTCACTCTACAGTTCACAGAGTCAATTAGCTGGGTGTGATGTTGCACACCTGTGGTCCCAGCTAGCAGAGAGGCTGAGGTGGGAGGATCACTAGAGCCCAGAAAGTTGAGGCTGCAGTGAGCCGTGATCACACAACTGCACTCCAGCCTGGGCAACAGAGACCCTGTCTCAAAAATATATACATAGTCTGCAAAGCCTAAAATATTTACTAACTGGCTCTTTGCAGAAAAATCTGGCCAAATCCTGGTTTAGTAGATGAAAGATCCTTTGATACATTTTAATAAAAGTTTTACCCAATATACTGAAATGTTTATATTAAATATAGATCCCCATAGAATCCCTTGGCAATATTCAGACTGAAGATCCAATATTTCAGCACTCAGGCACTGACAACAAAAATTTAATAACTAGCAATCAAGGTACAGTGTCAATGGAGCATGTAGCTTCCATTTGCAACACAGCAGATATTACAAGAATTCTAAAAAATTTATCTTAAGATATGTTATTAAAGTAAAGGTTTTAAATACATTTTAATTGTGAAATAATCAGTATACTCTAGATCTAACCTCATTTGTAAAAAATGGTTCCATACTACATTATTTTCTGGGAATGAAAATTGAGCTATTTCCTATTGGTAAGGATTTACTTTTAATAATGATAAATTCCTACTGATAAGGATCCATCTTTTGATATAATGATGCTGTAATAAATGTTCTTATATGTAAGTATATATGTAACAAATCTATAAAAGTATCCTTAACAGACATCTATATCCTTACTATGTTATATATGTGTGTGTGAATATGCTACTCAATTAATGTTCCAAATGCATTTACCAACAGTGTATGACATGTCTTTTTCAATGAGACCATTTCCTTTGCAGCAACACAGACGGAGCTGGCGGCCACTATTCTAAGCAAACTAATGCAGAAACAGAAAATCAAATGCCACATATTCTTACTCATTAGCGAGAACTAAACAATGAGAACTCATGGACACAAAGAGGAGAATAACAGGCAAAAGGTTCTACTTGAGGGTGGAGCATGGCTGGAGAGAGACAACCAAAAAACTACCTTTTGGGTATTTTGCTTATTATGTGGCTGATGAAATAATCTGTAGCCCAAACCTCCATGATACAGTTTACCTATATAACAAACTGCACATGTACCTCTGAAGCTAAAATAAAAGTTCACTAAAACGTAAAGAAATTCCTTTCTCCTCACGTTTGCTAATACTCGTTATTTTTCAAATAAATTAATGACTGGAAAAAATGGTAACTCATTTTTTCTGATTTTCATTTTTCTGATTACCAGGCAAGGCTGAATATCCTAGGAAAAATATAAAATTTTTAATCATGAATATTAGTCCAAATTAGGATTAGTTTGACAGCATATGGCTATCTCCTATTAAATGTTGCCATAGGCTTACCTGTGATACTCTTCATTCTCAGTGTCAGGAAATTGCTGACTTTCAGGTGTTCTGCTCTTGCTTTGTGGAATTAATCCATCATCACCATTGCCCGCAGCGGCATCATTAGTCAGGTTTTCTGGTAATCCCGTATTATTACTTCCGTGCTTCTTCATGTCTTCTTCAGCCTTGAATGGAAGTTTGATATTAAGGATATTAAGGATATTCACTTTATTGAATAAAAAGAACCTTTTTAATGGATTTTATCAATTGACTCAGTTTGTCATTATTGTAGTCATTAAAAATATTTCACACTTAAGTTTGATCATATATACAGAACAATTACCATCTAATTTTAAGATGTAATTATCATATCATTGTAAAGTTTGCTTCATTTCTGTTTGACTGAATAAAATAGAATTTTCCAAAATTCAAAAAAGGCCCTCCTTCATTTTGTGCTTTTATTCCCAACCACTCTTCAGAATCTTATATATGTATTTATCCCATTTGACTCGTGGGAACACACAAATAAAAAGACAAGGATGTAAAATGTGTCTTCTTCTGTCTTTACCACCTAGATCTCACATTAAGCAGTCAGATTTACAGGATGAGACACTGTGGGGCTTCAGGAATAGAAAGGAAGATTGCCCTTTTCTGCACTGAGATATTCTTCTCCCCCACTGCTTTTGATCATTCTTTTTTCATTTGGTTCCTGGGATATCAAAAACATGATGGTTCTCACTGAAACATGGGAACCAAAGTTCGCCACAACACAAGGAGCAGAGCGAAACTGCTGAGGTACAAGCGTAGATGCCCAGAAAATAAGATGCTCCCCAAATTTCACATTCGATAGCCGTACAATTTTCTAGCTGGAAGATACACAGAATAAGAAATTATCTTCTTTAGCCACATTATCTATTGATAATCAGACTAAAACCAAGAAAGATAAAATGATGGATCCAAAGCTCCTAAAGTGGCATGACCTAGCACTTTACGGCACCATTCAGGATTATTCCATAATAATGAAAGAATATCTCTGGAGTTTGTATCTCTTTAAAACTCAATCTACAGAATTCTTTCTGAGTTAAATATTAAATTTTTCACTGATGATTTATGCTACTTACATGATAGGATCATGTATGCCTACACTTACAACACTTTATTCAACAACATAATGTAAAAATCTAATTCAACAGAAACATTTGAATATAATGGTATACCTCTCTATCACAATCCTTGTTTGTTTCTGGTTCTTGAGACATTTCCTGCAAATGCAAAAATAGAAGGTTAATTTGCTTGTTGTATTTCTGTGATGTCTCCTCTTTTGGAATGCATGTTTTTAAAATAATTTTATTTTAAGTAATCAAGTATAGACAATGAAAAATTAGAAAATAATTAAAATTAAAATTTAACTGTTAAAATAAATAATTAATTAAAATTAAAAATTAACTTTTTAATCTACGTTCAGCTACTGCCACATCACTGGCTTCTGACTAACATGGGAAAAATAATTCACCTTAGCCAACGGAAGAAGAAAAACATGAACGAGCAAACTTAACTTTGTCACCATTTGTTTGGTCTCAACTTAATTGTTTATGTGTTAAATCTGCCAAAAATGCATCAGCAGATGATTTGTAGTGTTGCAATTCCTCACTTGAAAAGAGTTTACCTCACCAAACCCTAACCAGTGAGCCTCTACAGATTAGTAACTGGATTTTAGGCATGTTTTCAATTATTAGAAGCTGAAATCAACACCAAAAAGAAAGAAATGCAAATTCTTAAATTTTAATTCAGATTATATGTTGTAATATGATAGTGTTATGTATCTAGTTTATCTGCTTAAGTCCAGTTCTAATATAGTCTAACGTGTACTAATGACAGTGGATAAAAATTTTAATAACCTGTACTGATTTTCTGCAACTGTAGTAAGTGCGAATGTTATTGTGTTTCTGCACTAACACCAAAGGTCCCGTTCTGCAAGATATGATTCTTGTAATAGGCATTTGGGTTGCTTTTATGACCTGGTTCCCTCCCTGAAGAGAAACGCTGAGGTCAATGAGAGATCACAAGGCAGAATATATCTTTCACCTTGCTATCAGTGACTGCAATATAAAACTGCAGATTTTCAATCACTGGCCATGATTACTCTTCAACCACGAATCCAGCTCAGGGACCATCAGTTTTGCATTGTTCATAGTTCCATTGCTTAATAATATAATCCAATAATTGATGTTAGTTTCTTTATCACGTCAGGGTGTTGTAAGAATAAAAGAACAATGTTCTGGAATTTCTTTTGCCTCTATTCCAAAAGGAAAGATTACCTATAAGCTAATCAAAAAGGCAAATAAGAATATTTTAAATAAGAATATTGTAAAGTAAGAGTATTTTAAAGTTTATAGTGGTTATGTTTTTTAAGTTAAGTTTCAATTGCTAACTTAGAATCTATTGATTCTTCTGTTAATGAGATTGCTGAATTTATTAAATTTTATGAATCTATTAAAAAGTTCTTAGAAAAAAGAATCTATTGACTCTCAAAACCTAGTCTGAAAGGTAATTTCATTTGGACTACCTAATATTATTAAAGCAAAGAAAACAACATTAAATCCAAAATTTAAATGTAAAATTTTCCATGCCTCTGGCTGGCTATTTTCACTGCCTTTAAGCTTTTGTGATTCTTCCTCTGATGTCAGCTTTAAGTCTTGTTCTGTTGAGAAATCCATATATTCAGTTAAAATGAACCACTTAGAACAGTTAAAAACTATTGCCTTTATAAAAATAGATTTAAGACAACATTTTATTTTATCTCATAACTTGAGTGTTTAGTGTTTCATGAAATAGTTACTTAGGAAATCATTCTCTAAGACTTCAGCAAACCACTTGGGGAGACACTTGATGAGATTCACTCACAAATTCATCCACCCAACATAAATGAACAAAACCACCAGAAACACAACTTTAAAATACAGTAGAAACATATAAGGTAACACAGTATGTTGTTCTCCACTTCCTAATCATGAAGCAGTAAATGTAATGAAAAGGAAATTTAGTTTTAAAGAGAAACAAGTTTTCCTACACTTAGCTACTCTGACTCTAAGGATAGTAACAGGCAGGGCCCAGGTAAGGTCGTGTTGACCCTGTCTGAGAAGCCAGAGCCCACAGGTATGGGTCCAGACATCCCAGAGCAAGGTTAAGAAAACAAATTCCTTTACTGTCTCCCCTTCCCCTCAGCATTTACTCATAGCTATTTGTACAAATGCATATATTTTGCAAGTTCCTCTTTTCCTTCAATGTAGTTGCAAAGTCACAAGTTATGCTGAGGTTGCAAAACTGTCACTATATGATTAACTGCCTTTGTTCTGCTTCTGTAAGCTTGCCTTTATAAGCCAGGCTCTGTCTTTGCTCAGGACTCAGCATTTGGATGCAAATCCACTGAACTGGTGTGCATCTAAATAAAATCCTCCTGTTTCACCCACTGGGTCTCTCCTGCCTCCTGTTTTCTGCAACAAGAGTACCTTATAAATGATTTCCAAAACTACTACTGACACCTTTATTAGTGCACAATGTCTTCCTAATATCTAAAATGTTTCCCTCCACTATTCTGACAAATTTATTTTTCTTTTTTTCTTCCTCTTCTTCTTCTTCTTTTTTTTTTTTTTTTTTTTTTTTTTTGAGCCAAGGTCTTTCTCTGTCACCAGGCTGGAGTGCAGTGGCACAATCTCAGCTCACTGCAACCTCTGACTCCCTGGTTCAAGTGATTCTCCTGTCTCAGTCTCCCAAGAAGCTGGGATTACAGGCATGCACCATCATGCCCAGCTAATTTTCATATTTTTAGTAGAGATGGCATTTCATGATTGGCCAGGATGTTCCTGATCTTTTGACCTTGTGATCCACCTCCTCCAGCCCCCCCAAAATGCTCGGATTACAGTTGTGAGACACAACAACTGACCTTATTTTCATCTTTTAAAACAATATGTGAAGTCTTCCTTGATTCTGCATGTCTTTCCCCAGATAAAAAGGTACCTCCTTCTTGAGGCTGCCTTCTGACTTCACTGATTTTTCTACTGCATCTTTACCACCTGAACTGTACATTATTCCCCCACATGTCTGTCCCCTCTGCTCCAAGACTGCAGAGAACAGTCTTGCACATCATCTTTGTAAAAACAGTCTTTATTTTACTCAGAAATTTCTTATTGAGTCCTGCTACATACATGCTAGGCATTAGGGTTTAAAAACAATGAAAATAAAGCATATCAGGGATGGCTTTTCTAGAACACACGCCCAAGCAGGACTGAAATGTTGAGGCTGGCCGGATTAAAAGCAGTAGAGGGCAGGAAAGGGTAACAGCACACAGCAGCAAGAGCAGGAGTGAGGCCTGAAAGAGTGAACGAGTGAGTAGGACATTACCAGCAGCTCAGTAATGCCAGAGAAAGGGCGCACAGGGAAAAGGGCTAAAGATGGAGAGTGGGACAGAAGTCAGATTATGAAACCTGATGTGTAATTTTAAGATGCTTGGACATTAATGTTCAAGAGTGATCCCTGGTCCTATCTGCATTTAGAAAAATATCATTTTAATGCCAAAACCAATATTCCTAGTGAGCCAATAGTCATTAAGACAAGGAGACAGATAGCTCTTGTGGACACAGCTGAGATGTTACTATGTAGCAAATTCTCAATAATTCTCATGAGCACTTGGAAAGTCAATTCTATAATAAGTCAAAGAAATTATAATCAATCACTTAATATTTGGTTTGGGAAGGTGCTTTCTAAAGTTATAGTGCATACGAATATAATTCATAGTTGTGAATTCAGAGATGCGACAATAAAGCAATGAAAGGACACTGTGTTTGAGTCAGTAATCTTTAGATTTCTATCTCGTCTTCCTACCCAGTCTGTAAATTCTAAGTATAATGTTGATACTCACTCTCAAGTTTACGTTAAATACTAGCCTATAAAAAAACACTCTTTCTCTTACTTCTTTTTGTTATTTATATGTTGCTGTTTTTAAAGGAAGAACACAAAAATGCCCCACTGAAGGGATTCTGTTTGGTTGCAGGCTACAAGAGGGGAAAAACAGAAAGCATATTTTGCAGAAAATGGTATTTTAGAAATCAGAACTATGATATGAAGTCAAGCAGGGCACTCTAGGACTGAATTTGCTGTGCTTCTTTAATGCACTCCTTGCTCTCTTTCTTTTCTGGCAGCCATGACTCACACAGGTCATGGAGACTATCATTCCCTAAGAGGAACACAACTCTGATAGTCATCTTTATCTATTAAGTTCACCTGTCCCAATTCTGTGTTCTGTGGATGCTGACTTTTGGTAACTGATGGTGATACACATGGACATTTTCATCAACTTTCAGATTCTTTGATCTTTGACAAGTCTTGTTACTGAGAGTCAAACTAGTAGGATGTGAGTTATAAATGCTGGTAATCCAATTACCTACTCAAAATATCCTACATGAATATTCCATTAAACATGCATAGGAAAAAAATGGTCCTTTCTGCTGACCTGCAGCTCTTTGCTCTTCTGTATTCACCAGAAAATTTCCTACTCCTTCCTCATGTCCAGGTTAAATACTAGTGTACGACCTGGAAACCTGTAAATCATCTGACATTTCTCTCGGTCCCCCAAGCCTTTCTCATTCAATTATCACTAAATCATATAGACTACACCTCTCTTCTGTCTCTGCTTTATATTCCCACTGCCACTGGGAACATAAACATTTACAAAATGGCTTCTATTTCAAAGAAAACCGTCAACTACTAATGTTAGTTCTTACATGAAAAAAATTAAGCAAAACAAATAAAAAGGCATAACACCATAAAAACAAAGGCCAACATATTAAAATGAGTAACTGAGATTCCTAACTTTATTCCACCATGGATGGGTGAAAACCTTATAATACATTGATACTAGTCCAAGGACGTGTGACAGAAACTATAGCTGACTATTGCAAAAGCTTCCTTTGTCTCCTGGTTTCTTTCCATGGTAACCTTCCACCAATCCCAGGAAACTATAGGCCACAGTCCAAATTAAATCTGCCTTATGGTTTGTAAATAAAGTTTTAAAGGAGCTCAGTCATGCCTGTTTGCTTACATAGAATCATGGTGGCTTTCACTCTACAACAGCAGACAACAGCAGGGGTAAGTAGTTATGACAGAGACCACATAGTCTAAAATATTTCCCGCCTGGTCCTTTACAGGAAAAGCTTGCTAACCCATTTTACACCATAACCAGAATGCCTTAATACTCACATTTAATCTTGTGACTCCCCTGCTCGCATGTCTCCAATGAGCCCCTGCAGCAAACATTGTCGACTCCCTACCAATAGCCATTCCTTATTCTTTCTTGCAGAAGAAACACAAGTCTATTGGGATGTTTATTATCCCAATCTCCCTCCTCAGCCTTAGAAAGGGAAACGTTAATTCTAAGCTAATCACGTATTTGCATTCCCAGTGCCTGGTTTGGGAATGAGCAGGTAGTGTAACACAGCCAATGAAATGTTACAGGAAGCCCCTTGTGTACTTCTAAGTTTTCTCCCTGTTTAGAAAACACAGGTGAAGAAAAGAAGCCCTCGAGATGTTGTGTTGTGAGAACAAGATGTTTGGAGCTGTTGCAGATTACCCAACCATGAAAGGAGACATGAATAAAACACTGTCGACAGCACAGAAAGAGGGACAAGAGTGATCCCTAGGATATCACTGAACAAACAAAACAACTCTGGTTCCTACTGTTTTCACGACTGTTCATCAGTATTTGCAGTCCAAAGCATTCTACCTGGTAAACTTCCCATGGCCCACAGGATAAAATCTACTCATTTCTGTAGTATTAAAAAGTCTGTCATAAACTTGCCTTACCTAAGTATTCACCTCATTCCCAACCTCTGGTATCTCACACTTTTGGTGCTAGCAGAACTGAACTGCTCAGAAACCCTGCAAAGTTCACTCAAGCATCTTGTCTTTTGCACTTGCTGCCCTTCCTGCCAAACAGGCAATCTCCTTAGATGTTCCTTCTGGCCAACACACAATCTTGTTGCATGTTCCTTCTGTCAAACATTATTCTTCTGCTTCTTTACCTAGAAAACTTCTTCTCACTCTGCATGCTTCCCTTGAATCATACCTACTTTTTTTTTTTTTTTTTTACCAAAACTTTCCTTCCTCATCACTTATGTCTGGCACATAATCAATATATAATAAATTATAAGCTTCCAGTGGGCATCTAGCATACAGTAAGAACTGAATAAAGTAGTAAAATAAAAAAATAATGACAATGATAATAACAAACTCCTATCTGTGTTTTTAATGTGTTCTATTGCATTAGAAAAATGCTTAGTATCTAAAGACATTCAATAGTTATTTGTTAAGTGAAGTGAAAACATAAATGGAAATATTTTCTTTGTAAATTTTATTGAAAAAGCACAGAAATGAAATAGAGACAGCTCTATTATGAGCACCTTAAGGATCAAAACTACATCTGCTCCATCTTTATCTCCTGCAACTTATAAAACCAAACTTATAAAAGTTCTTTGATAAATTGATGGCTAAATTAAAGGTGTTCTCATATCGTTTGGGTTATACAATGTATTAGGTGTCCACAACCAGGTAGCATACTAGCATTTTTGTTATTGTGAAACATTTTTCTAATTTTATTATAATCTCCTGAGCCTAGAGTTGAGAAATTTGTATATTTATTATGACAATCTTTTGGCAAATGGTAGCAGAGCATTTGTTCTAACAAAATTGCTGTTATCATGACAACTAACCAGCAGGTAGAAGAGCACATCTTCCTCCAACAAAGTAAATGTGTCTCTTTCCAACTTCAAATGAGGAGGAATGAAGTCAGTAATAGTGAGACCTTGTTGGGACAAGCATATGTAACATAACTTTGCTCCAGCATTCTTTTGAGATCAAAAGTTCCTTACTTTTACTTTTTTATCTATGGTAGGACCACCCAGAGCAGGGGTCCTCAACTCCCATGCTACAGACCGGTAGCAGTCCATGGATTATTATGAACCCATGGATTATTATGAACCACACCACACAGGAAGAGGTGAGCAGTAAGCAAACCAGGGAAGCTTCACCTGTACTTACAGCCAACCAATAATAATGGCTCATATTATTGCCTGAACTCTGCCCCTTCCTAGATCAGTGATAGCACTAGATACTCATTGGAGCATGAACCCTGTTGTGAACTGCCCACCCGAGGGATCTAGGTTGTGTGCTTCATATGAGAATCTAATGCCTGATGATCTGTCACTGTCTCATGTTGCCCCCAGATGAGACCATCTAGTTGCAGAAAAACAACCTCAGATCTTCCACAGATTCTACATGATGGTAAGTTGTATAATTATTTCATTATATATTACAATATAATAATAATATAAATAAAGTAGCACAATAAATGTAACATGACTGAATAATCCTGAAACTATCCCCACCTTCCCCCAGCCCATAGAAAGACTGTCTTCCACAAAACTGGTCCCTGGTACCAAAAAGATCAGGGACAACTGACCTAAAGTAATTCACTATCACAAGGGTTACCTGGATTGCTGTTTTCAGAAGAGATTTTTAGCATCTGTTTTTCTTCATAGTCAGAAAGTAATTGGCAAATTCTATGTATAAAAATGTAATAAACCAAATTACTATTTTAATACTGATGTAAAACACTTACCAAATGTAAAATTCTTAGAGTATTTCAAACAATATCATAATATCAGAACTTAACAGTATTATCCCATCCACTTATGAGTACATTCTACAAACTTCTCTTGAAGCTTCTAAGTAAAGAAGACAAAAATGTAGGGTGAAATGCTCATAAATCGAGAGCAGTGTGACCCAGTAAATTAGCTTGCATTAGCATGACATAATAGAAAGCGTTCCAACTCTGCTTAAGTCCTAGCTCCATAATGAACAGCTGCTATTTGTTCTTGGATGACTTGCTTATCTTCTTCAACAAAGTGAGGACTTTGCTGCCTTCTTTCACTAGGTTGTTACAAAGATTTAACAAGATAACATTTTTTAAATGCTCAGAGAAATAGTAAAGCAAAGAAATAATCTGTTCCTAAACATTATAACTAAAATTATCTTGGAATCCAAAATAAAACCCAATGCATATTTTGTTCATAGGTTCTAATATGCAAATGTTATAGTTTTCAGCAAATGTTATTAAGTCTTAATTTTGCTTCTTAGTTTTCCTGCTCCTTAGGGCTTATAATTCTGGGCATCTCAACTACGTCTTAGTTTGTGACTAAATTTACTCATAAATATCTCATTAAAGTAGATAATGTGAGTGTCCACTATTACGGAGTTGACCAATCACACCAAGGGCAGAAAAACCAATGGATGTTAAGACCTGGCTTGGACCAGTGATCCTTCTGTACTGACTCCAACTCTGAGCCAGCAGATGTTTCTTAGGATAATGGTTTATATTGATGTTCAATTCCACCTGACATGGAGACCAAAACTCTACCTATATGTTTTTTAGTTTCCATGAAGAAGTTGTAAGTTGACATTCTCTAATTTTTGACATACACACTAACAACATATTTTGCACCAAACACATTATTCAGCTCTGAATCACCTCATAGACCATCTTACATGACTATTTTTTTAGTACAAATCACAATTTCAATATTTTGGTGGCACCCATTTTTTGCTTTGATTCACACTGTTTCCTTAGAGCTAGTCAGCAAATAGTCAAATGACCTTCCAGTGACTGACCAAACTATGGAATGCTTCAAAAATTTGTGCTGCTTCCTTATGCAGAAGCCATGCTAATTTTCTCTGTATTGTTCCCATTTTAGGATATGTGCTGCGGAAGCAAGCACAAAGCCCTATTTTTACACATGATTAGTGATGAGTCATGCACAGGGCTTGGTTCTGTTAAGTCCAACTAACCTACTTGAGATTCTGAGAATTCTCTTCAATGGCTCCCTGTGAGGTAGAATTTGAAGATATTTTAAAATCTTGAGTTACAGATGAAAGTAGCTTGGACGATTTTCATTATCATGTAAAACAGATCACTCAAGGGCCGACCACAACTGGGAGCCACTGCTTGGAGAAGGTTCATATGGGACTTTCTACTGCCTAAGGTTCTATAGAGAATATAAAGGTGCCTCATAGTACAGATCTGATAGCAAAGAAGAAGAAACAAACACTGATCTCTTTCTGTCACATTATTTGAACCCCTCTGACCCTTTAGAACAAGCCCAATTAATATCTGCCAGAGAAAAGACCAACAACGGCCTCAAAGGATTTTGTACCATGAAGGTCTCAGCTAATTCTTGGCTAAGATATGGTTTCCACATTAGGTTCTGAATATGGGGGCAAGTGTCATTTTGCTCACTTTGTCTGCAGATCAAGTCAGGATGCCCAGCTGCCAGAGCAGGGTGCTGGTGCTTTGGGAACAATGGCTGAGCATAGAAGCATAGATATGGGAACTTAAAGACTTGAGGGATCTGAATCAGTAAGGGCATCTTGGCGTCAAATGTCAACCATTACCAGGCAACAGGACCAGTTTGAGTGGCAACAACGCAGCAACAGAAACAAGGGAAACATCAGAATGACTGGAATGTCCTTTTTATTCTCCTCCTTCTGACTTGATAAAAGGGACTGTCTTCCTTGGATTTAGTGAATCCCTTCAGTTATTGAAGAATTCAAGGAGTATGTAGGAAATAGTCTCCAGAAGACAGTACAAGGTTTTCTGTTAAGCTGGACATTTCAAGACTCAAATAACTAATCAGAAAAATGAAAGATATGACACTGTTTTTTAATCCCATCAATAGGTGTTATACTTGGATGAAATGAACAGTGTTGGGATCTCTAAGTATCAAGGTCTTAAAAGTCCGGAGATAAAGAATCCTGTATCCATTGGTACTTCTAAATCGTCTTGCTTTTTTTTTTGATTTCTTGCTGATGCAGGGGACTAACTGACTGCCACTCTAAAACTAGCTGAACCGCACTATGACATCTCACCTGATATGTAAGATGCTATTGTTATAATTATTTTAAACCTCAATTTAGCATTAACTCGCCTTTTAATGTAAACACTTACACATTATGATGACTAGAAACAGCATAGTCTCTGGCCGTCTGTCCAGATAGATCTTTAGAAGAGACATCAATATTTTGCTCAAGTAGAAGGCTGACTATACTTGCTGATCCACAACGTACAGCAAGTATGAGAGCATTTCTAAAATGACAGAGATAATTTCTCCCTTAGGAACTGTAATAAACTTATTTTAAAAGCTAATTTGATATACTTTATCAACTTAACATCTTACCTGTCCATACAGAATTAAAGATTTACATGCACTAAAACACACAAGCACTTGGGTGCTTAAGTGTTCATCTTTGTAAAATACCAACAAGGTTTAAAAGAAGGGACAACAAGGAAACCTCTTATCTCGGTGAGGTATTGGAAAGTAGAAGACATTAATTTAAAGTCTTTCAATGGGCAAAAAACAATGCTAGGGCCACTTATCTGAAGTGGACAAAGTTATAAGTGAAAATTTCCTTACAGCTTCCCTAGACTGATATGCTGTAATAGAAAATCAGCTAGAGGGTAAGATAAGTAAGACCTCTCTGCTTGCTGAAAGCAGTAATATTAATAATAATGGTAAGAATAGTCATAGGAGTTTCAGTTAATGATGCCAATAAGCATGTGCTAGGCACTGAATTAAATGCCATATATATCTTCCTTACTTATGCACAATCAATTTGAAGGATATATTCTCCTACTTTTCATATATGACAACACATTTGGTGGTAAATAAGATTCCCAAGGTCACACACTTACCAAATAAGAAAGCTAGGGATTAAACCCAGTCTTGTGTGAATTCAAAGCCTAGCTCTTTTCTCTTTATCACCCACTTACGGCTTGCCTTCATTAAAGGAAAAGTGTATCCACTTAAAACTATCTTCACTCCCTCTCTCCATACCAATTAAAAATAAAACCATCAAAATACACTGGAAATAAAAAAGGAAAAGCTGTTGGACCCACAGTATGTGGGAATAGCAATTAATTGTCAAGTAGGGATAAGCTAACATTAATATTCTTCAAACAAGGCAACTTAAAGCAGACTCATTGAATAGAAAAAAGGATTTTCAACTCCTATTTATGTTTCATGCAGCATATTTAGCAGAAAAGCATATAAGACACAGAGGTTAAAAACTACTAGAAAAGGTTAAGAAGTTCAATACTGGGTCATAAAGTAAACTAAAAGCTAAAGTTCACATTTCATAAAATTAACATGAAATCCCTTTAACTAACATAATCTCATCTAACCAAAAACATCATACAACAAATAACATCAGTCAATACAATAAGAGAAGATGAATCCTACTAAAACTGTTCTTCATGTTGCCCAGTCCAAATAATTGTTTTTCTACTTAACTGATTTGTGTTGATACTCATCACTATGTCCCAATAAGTATAATTTAATCTTACTAATTTATTATTTATGACTTGAGTGACTGCTATCAATCTCGAACAACACACAGATTAAAAGAAATAACTATACCTTCCACATCTGTCACGTGCACTTAAATTAGCTTTTTTCTTGATTAAAAATTTCACCACTTGCTGTTTTTGTCCATGTACGCCAAGCAAAAGTGGTGTGAGGCCATGCTGTAAAACAATATAAAACAAAAACAATATGTAATTCAAAAAATTACCTATTTCTCAGCTGAACTGGAAACTTTATATAAGATCCCGTGGACTTACACTCATAGAAAGTAAATCAAATGTAGCTGCTTCCATCTTACTCTTCTGTGCTTTCCCACATGCTGCTGCTTCCCTTGGAAACACCCCTTCGCTGCCTGACCACATCAACTCTGATCATCTCAAAAACTCACTTTCAACATTTACTGCTTCCAAGACTCTTTGCTTCTAACCCAGCATTTGGCATGGCACTTTTGGATGACGATTTTTTTTCCATTTAAACAAAGAGCTTCTTGAGGGCAGGGGATGTATCTTTTATCTCTATATTATCCAACCCTAAGACAAAATTCTTGTGTATAAAGCAAGAATTTGAATGTAAAATATTTCTTTAGTTTCACATGTTTTACCAAAAGTTCAAGCCCCAATGTGCAATAAAAATTGCTATTAATACTCCTACTGCCCATTTGAAGAATTTTTCCATTCATTCATTTAAAATCTATTTGTATTTACTTTTTCCAGATTGTTAACTAAATCATCAGTTCATAGGATTACTGAAACTAACAGAATTCCCGTCTGTATTCTTAATAACTCCATGGTTTTTAGTGTTTAAACCTGCCATCTTGATTATGTCAAAGCTCTGCAAACATAAGAGACATAATGGATAGTCCACAATACAGCTTCAGTTGATTAAAAAAAAGGTTTAGAATTTGCTACAATTCTAATTGAGAAAACTCTGCTCTTAACAATGACTTACTGACCTAAGCACTTGAATAAGTGAACAAAGAGACACAAAATCCTGAGAGGGCCATTCTCTACTTAATGAAAGACTACTCACTGCAAATTTCTAAAGACCTTCTGAATGGCAGGGAAGAACTGAAGGTATAAAGGAAAAGGTATTATTCCGTAAGCTGATAGTGCCAATAATATTCATTTTAATGTCTCATCCACATATAAAAGTCAGACTTGGCCAGGAATGGTGGCTCACACCTGTAATCCTAGCATTTTGGGAGGCTGAGGTGGGTGATTCACTTGAGCCCAGGAGTTCAAGGTCAGCCTGAAAAGCATGGCATTAACCTCATCTCTACTAAAAAACAAAAAAAACAAAAAACAAAAACAAAAAAAACACACTGAGATTGGAGAACCACCTGAGCTTGGGGAGGTCAAGGCTGTGGTAAGCTGTGATCACACCACTGAACTACAGCCTGGAGAACAGATTGAGACCCCATCTCAAAAACAAACCAAAAAAAAAGTTAGATTAATGTTATTGGAAAGGAAAGATTGAAAGGAATTAGCACATATGCAACTCCAACTCTTCTGGAAATATCTTAAGTTTCTGAGACATAAGAATTTACATATTACACTTATGTATTCATGGTTCTTAAGCAGAAGTGTATCCAGATTTTGAGAAATTTGTTGTTGTTGTTGTTGTTAGAGACAGGGTCTCATTATGTTGACCAGGCTAGACTCGAACTCCTGAGCTCAAGCAATCCTCCCACCTCAGACTCCCCAGCAGCTGGGACTACAGCCCTGCAACACCACGTCTGGCTTCAAGGAAACATTTTTAAATGTACATATTAGACTTACTCTATCAAAACCTTCAGGGGAAAGCCTAGACTTGTGGATTATTTAAAAATTTTCCTGAGGTAACTGGAATGCACAACTCTAGCTGGAATCTAGTACAATAGATGATTACTTCAGTCTCAGCGCTCATCCACATAACCAATTCCCTTTATCATTTGAGGATTTGGCCAAAAAGAGGAAAGAGTAGGAGAGAGACTCATTTGCTGAAAACATCACATAATTTTCCCCGGTAAGAGTAGAACAAGGTCTAGTAAACTCAAAATCCAACCTGATCTTGCTCCTTATAAGCCCCTTATCACCCACCTTCCCATCAAGATATTCTAGAGTTGAAAGCAGAGTTGAGACTCCAATTGGCCATTTTTACCAGAATAGGACACTAAGTCAGTTAATTACTTGTTGTTCCCTCTGCTCAAGTGTTTCCCACTACATTACCACCTATTCACTGCCTATCTGGATCCTCAGAGGCTTCCTGAAATTGATCTCTAAGCAGTTTACAACCCACTAACTCCCTCTCCCAAACTGAAAACTGTCATTCTCTAAAATTGAAAAGAACCTTGTCTCACCATACAAAGGAAACAAATGAATGATCAACAGCAACACACACACACACGTGCAGAGACACACACACACACAGAAAACCTCTTCATGGTCTTTCCCTCCATTACCCAATTTCCAAATTGGCCTTGATATTTCTGATTGCTGTCTTTTTCCCTTTCCGCTTCTGCCTCATGTGCAATCAGAAATATCTTAAGACTTGTCACTGAGAAAAAGACTTGTCACTGAGAAATCCATCACCTCATATCTATTACTGTTTTTTTTTGTTTTTTTGTTTTTTTTTGGAACTTGCCAAAGGGGCAGGATTACTATTCACTGAACTCTGTTTGAGTTTTCTTGGAGTTTTAATGTAAAACCTATTTCCAGGGCAAATTTTGTCATTTTACATTTATTAGGGGAAAAAAAAACCTGGCATGAAAAAAAAACAAAGTATTACCTTATACAAATTCAGTGTTTTTAAAAAAAACATAAACCACAAGAGCATTAAAAAAAAAAACTGTACCCTCGAATGCTTCTTTAAAAGTAACAATATTTAAAATAAAGTCTTAGATAATTAACTCATTTCAAACTATTTTCATTCAGGTTATGCTTGAGCTTCCAAATATGGAAAACTGGCCCTTACCCAGGTCAACGTTAAAATGAATGCATTTCAGTATTTTGAAGATGAAATTGGTAGACCCATACCTTGTTTTTTGATTCAATATCAGCACCGTATAAGAGCAGTGCTTTCGCCATTAATTTATCTTCATTGTAGATAGCATAGTGTAGAGCAGTATTTCCATACTCATCTGGAATATTTGGATCAGTGCCATGTTCCAGCAACATTAATGCACATTCATCTTCTTGGCATTGTACAGCCTGTCAGTATTAGACCAAAAATAAATTATAAGTCCTGAGAATTAAAAGTAACATTCCACAGCTTTCACCAACTAGTTCCATTTAAATGAGAAAACTCATTTTTATGCTATGTATTGAAATCAAAGCCATCTCATGCTGATATAGTTGACTACTGCATACCTTGATCAGAGCTGTCCTCTTTTTGTTGTCAAGGACATCAAGTTGACATCGTCTGTCCAGCAGGAGTTTTACTATTTCTGAATTCCCATTGGCAGAGGCCAGATGTAGAGCAGTCCTATGAGAGTGAGAAGACTTTTTAGGAAATTGTAGTGCACTATCTACAGCTACATCAATGATTCATGCAATAGCAAACACAGAAAGCCTGCTATTACTCTGCCTTCAAAACAAACTTAATTTCCCTTTGAAGAAAGCACACTACTTATTACCTCATGACTCACTGTATGAATGAAAGAGCAGCCTATTTGAATAGGAAGACCAGAGCCCTTGAATGGCATTCAACGTGGGCTGGAATCCTACTTGAAGCTCTGATGCTTCCCAGCTGTTGCTTACCTATTTTGGCTCTCAATTTCCTCATCAATAAAATGGGAATGAAAAGAGTCGATTTCTCAGAGGAAACCACAGTAATGCTTAAATAAGACTCTACACGAAAGATATAGAACAGTTCCTAACACAAATAACAGCTCAGTAATTGTAAGATATTATAATTTTTACTAATACCACTAAAGACAACATTTGAATTCAATGAGATGATACAATTATACCTACACTTTCAGGTATGTTTTAAAGATTACAGGTAACGATGTATTTTAGTGATTCTAAGATGATCATTGTCTCTATGTTTCACCATTTCTCACACTGAAATACCACTTATAATTCATGATTTACTATAACTATAATTGGCAGCATTTAAATAATTCTCTTATTGAGACATACAATAATGGGGCATCATACAATCCCTGGCGCCTTACATTAAGTAGAATATGTTACAATATAACACGTCTGGGGCGGTTCCAGTCAGATGACTAGCATTTAGATAAATTTTAGTTCTTAAAAGAAGTATGGAATAAGAGGGCTGAGGTGAAAACACAAACAAATTTCTAAAATAATCTATTTCTTACTTTGGTTTTCAAAAACTTTAAGCCAAAGAAAGCTTGAAATTCAAATGAATGGCATGGGCTCATTTTTATCAATACTTAGATTTATACAATGTATGTACATTAGATATTTCCAATCATTCATATTAGGATTTAAGACTGTTATAATTCTTATCCTTTTAAAATGAATTTATGAAACTATTTGTGGAGCTTTTTTTCAACGTTTACTTTCAGGGGTACAGGTGCAGGAGGTGCAGGTTTGTTACATAGGTAAAAACGTGTCAAGGGGGTTGGTTGTACAAATTATTTCACTACCCAGGTGTTAAGCCCAGTACCCATTAGTTCTATTTCCTGCTTCTTTCCCTCCTCCCACCATTCACCCTCTGATAGGCCCCAGTGTGTGTCGCTTTCCTCTAGATGTCCGTACGTTCTCATCATTTAGCTCCCACCTATAAGTGAGACCATGCGGTACTTGGTTTTCTGTTCCTGTATTAGTTTGCTAAGGATAATGGCCTTCAACACCATCCATGTCCCTGCAAAGGACATGCTCTCGTTCTTTCTTTTATGACTGCATAGTATTCCATGCTGTTTGTGTGCCACATTTTAGTTCTTAAAAGTACTAAAACAGTCTTTACCCAAGACTTATACATTTTCAGAAGGGTAGTTGAGGGTTATCTTTTACTATTGTCTACCTTCAGAAATGCTTTTGTTTGAAAGGAGGGAAGAAAAGTTTCAATTGAGATTACCTCCTAATGCCCCAATTTTAAATCTCTCAACTTGCTCAGGCCCAGCAGGTAAATATGAAGTTTTCAAAGACGGGAGGATCCTGAGAGATGGTAGAATATGCCTTCCACATAATAGGTGTCTGGCTTATGTTTGATGACTAAACGGATTGAAAGAATGCATAAACACAGCTTGGGAGTTCAATATTTTTAAAGAATGCTCCTGTTGAGTAGAGCAATACATTTACAATAGTAATGGTCATTTATATTTGCTATTTTAGTTTTCATAAATATATAACTAAAATAAAATAATTAATTCATACCTTTTACACATGTTTATATATATAATGAAAAGATAATTTTATAATAAAATGTATATACAATAAAATCTACAGGAACAGGTAAACAGAAACCCTCTACTTCTCAACAGGGTAAAAGTTCACAGAAGATAGCTATCCACAGGAATAAAAATAAATAATAAAATGTGAGAAATTATTTGTATCTATGCAAGTAGCATATTCCTTCTCTTCCCAAGGATTATTTCATTACTAGTGAAATTTAACTAAAACTTTTCAGATATTCATTGCAGAAATCACAGATAAGAGAAAGGGAAGAACTTCACTTACAAATCCCCAGAAATAAGTTTGATTATGTTTTCTACACGTTTTCAGGTAACACAAGAGCAGATTCTGTTTGTGTAGGTGTATTAACAAACTGATTTTTTCCTCACTTGATATAGCAAAGCACATCTTTGCACGTCAACATATCTCTGTATCTACTGACACCTTCAATGGTTACATGTTATTCCATCCTATGGATGCACTGAAAGTTTTTCATAAAATCTTTATGTGAGCTCTTCTCAATACACTGCTATTTTAAGCAATACTAAGAAAAACATATGTGTCTATTTCATATAGATATTTCAGTATAATAGAGTTGATAGGTAAAAGGCATACACATTTTTAACATGTGGTTCTTATCATCGAAGTGTGTTAGAAAAGTTGCAGCAGCTTAAACTTTCAGCAACTACATAAATACCACTGTTCTTCACCCTCACAAACTTGGTGGATAGAAGACAGTATTTCATTCCTTTATTTATTTATTTTTATTATTAATTTATTTATTTATTTTTGAGATGAAGTCTCATTCCATGATCCAGGCGGGAGTGTAGTGGTGCAATCTCAGTTCACTGCAACCTCCACCTCCCTGGTTCAAGCAATTCTCCTGCCTCAGCCTCCTGAGTAGCTGGGATTGCAGGTGCATGCCACCATGCCTGGCTAATTTTTTGTATTTTTTAGTAGAGACGGGGTTTCACCATGCTGGCCAGGCTAGTCTCAAATTCTTGACCTCGTTATCCACCTGCCTTGGCCTTCCAAAGTGCTGGGATTACAGGCGTGAGCCACCGCGGCCGGCCTTTCATTCCTCTTCTAACTTAAATAGAAAACAGTATTTCATTCCTCTTCTAACTTAAGTTCCTTCTCTTACCAGGAACACTACGTTTTCCTATGTGCACAGGTCACTGGTAGATATGCAAAAAAGTACCTTGCCCAATCTTAAATTGAGCTTATTTTATTATATCTGCATATATATGCTTGGTTCAGTGGCTCAGGCTTGTAATCTCAGCACTTTGGGAGGCTGAGGCGGGTGGATCACAAGGATAGGAGTTCAAGACCAACCTGGCCAAGATGGTGAAATTCTGCCTCTATTGAAAATACAAAAAATTAGCCGGGTGTGGTGGCGGGCACCTGTAATCCTAGCTACTCAATAGGCTGAGGCAGAGAATTGCTCGAACCCGGGAGGCGGAGGTTGTAGTGAGCTGATATTGCGCCACTGAACTCCAGCCTGGGCAACAGAGTGAGATTCTGTCCCAGAAAAATAAATAAATAAATAAATAGTTGCATATATAAATAGGCTTTTGTGTTTTCTTCTGGTATTTTTCTCCTTTTGTATATTTAAAAATTTTAATCTATACTCCAGGAACTTACTTTTGTGACATAAAAATCTAGCTAGTTTTCTCCAAACAGCATGCATTTCATTTATTAATGATTAATCTTGCTTTATCAATATGAAACATCACCATTATCAAGTGCTAAATTCTTACATATATTTGGGTATTTCTGGATTTCCTATTCTGTTCTATTCATTGATATTTTTTCAGTTGTTAGTAAACAATTTGTGGAAATAACACATTCACATTTTGATATCTGGAAAAGCAAGTCTTTTTCCATTCTGTTACAAAAAATTAACTTATTACAGCAATAAAATACAGGATGTGCAGTGTAAAAATGCTAAAACTTTGCTATTTTTATTTGGCTTACGTAAAAGTGATAAACACAGAAAAAGCTCACATCTTAAGAAAAACGAATCTTCCTATTCAAGGACACAAACCATCTTCTCATTTCAGTTTCCTTGTAAGGTTCCTCAGTAAAGGACATATTTACATAGGGTACATTGATATCAAATCCATATTGGATTTTATTTGAAAAATATTTAGCCCAGAAGTTGATATATTATGGGACTTAGTTCTCAATATACACCTTTCTATAATGTATAGAACATTGTTTTAAAATGTGTACATTAAAAATAATCTGCTGCATCGACTTGATTTTGCGAGTTAAGTCACTTTCATACAGTCTATTAGTGTTCTATAAGGGAAATTATAATCGGATAGGAAATCAGCTAAAGTTTTGTTTCTGTGTTGTTGTTCATAAAGGGCCTGTGCCCTGACCTCTCTGAGGTTTCCACACCCAGGGTGGTGTGGGGCCTGCGGAGGAACAGAAAGCCAGGACCCCGATCCCTCCAGGAGGGTATGCCCCCATCATCCCCCCACGTCCCGCCTCCTCCCAGCCCAGGCCCGGTTACCTCTTTTGTTTGTCCGTCTTGTTCACGTCAGTGTCCCTGAGCATGACGATGAGATCCTTTCTGGGGACTTTACCCCACCAGGCAGCTCTGTGGAGCTTGTCCAGATCTTCTCCACGGACGTGGTACCTGGGCTCCATGAAGGCGCTGTCGTCGTAGTCTTCCCAAGCTTCCACGTTGCTCTCCCCGCGCCCCTTGCAGCTGGGGACGTGGTACCTGGGCTCCATGAAGGCGCTGTCATCGTAGTCTTCCCAAGCTTCCACGTTGCTCTCCCCGCGCCCCTTGCAGCTGGGGACGTGGTACCTGGGCTCCATGAAGGCACTGTCATGGTAGTCTTCCCAAGCTTCCACGTTGCTCTCCCCGCGCCCCTTGCAGCGGGGGACGTGGTACCTGGGCTCCATGAAGGCGCTGTCGTCGTAGTCTTCCCAAGCTTCCACGTTGCTCTCCCCGCGCCCCTTGCAGCTGGAGACGTGGTACCTGGGCTCCATGAAGGCGCTGTCGTCATAGTCTTCCCAAGCTTCCACGTTGCTCTCCCCGCGCCCCTTGCAGCTGGAGACGTGGTACCTGGGCTCCATGAAGGCGCTGTCGTCGTAGTCTTCCCAAGCTTCCACGTTGCTCTCCCCGCGCCCCTTGCAGCGGGGGAAGCAGTGGCAGCACCACTTGGCCATCTTGCTCCTAAGTGTCTTCATAGCAGAGGCATGGTGGTCCCCAGAAGTGCCCACGTTGCTCTTGCCGCTCCTCCTGCAGCAGGGGAAGCAGTGGCAGCACCACTTGGCCATCTTGCTTCTAAGTGTCTTCATAGCGGAGTCGTCCTGGTCTCCAGAAGCACCCACGTTGCTCTTCCCGCTCGCCCTGCAGCAGGGGAAGCAGTGGTGGCACCACTTGCCCATCTTGCTCCTGAGACCAAATGGCTTCTTCACAGCGGAGGCAGCGGGTATTGAAGAAACCTCAGCCACCATCTGCTTTGAACAGCCAGGGGAGGCCGGTAGTAGCGAGCACATCGCGTCTACCAACCAGTTTCACCAACTAGCAGGAAATTCTGGGTTTCCGATCTGTTTGAAGAGAAAGATCAATCCCAGCCAAAACCTGCCAACCCCAGCAGGGGAGCCCAGCCCACCCCACCCGGGAAAACCCACACCCAGCCGGGGAAAGCCCACGCCCACCCGGGGTGATCCCACGCCCCCCCCCCAGGAAGGGCCAACCCCCGCCCCGCCCCGCCCAAAGGAAACACCCAACCCAGCCAAGGGAATGCCAAGCCCAGCAGCAAAAAGGTCAAGCCCAGCAAAAGAACGCGATGGAGGAAACGTCAATCCAAGCGAGAAACACCGGGCAAAGCGATTAACGCCGAGCCAAGCGAGGAACGCCAAGCCAAGCCAGGAACGCAGAGCCAGGCCTAGCCGTTACAGGCTAGCCAAGCCGTTACGCGGGTGCGCGTGCGGTGTGCGCGCCTCAGGCGGCGTCATTGCACGTGGCACAGACAGTGGCCAATGTGTGCAACCTGCGCACAAGTCTTGGTGCCACGAATATCAGTGACAGCCTTGCGTTGCCGGCCAACTTCGTGGGAATTGGCCGAGCCTTCAGGCTATGGAGGAGAAGCCTCTGGTTGGAAAAAGCCTCTTGAAGCAGGACAGGGGCTAGAGCGCCTGGAACTGGAGGATGCTGACAGGCTCCTCTGAGGAAAGCCCGCAAGACACTCGTGGCGGTGCTGTTGCCGGTGGCCACGGCTGCCGCTCAGAGCTCGGGCTTCTTTCTTATATTTGTTTTGGTTTTATTTTGCTACTATTTTCTACTTTCTTGATGTGATAGCTGAAATTTTATTTGAGAAATTTCTACTTTTCCGTCATACACATTTAGTGAAACACATTTTCCTGCCAGCACTGGCTTTACCTGTGTTGAATCAAGTGTGATATGTCGTATTTTTATTCAGTTTAATATATTTAATAGTTTCCCTTGAGACGTTTCCCTTAGGAGTGTGCTTGCTGTTTAGCGCTATTCACAATAGCAAAGACATGGAATCAATCCAAATGTCCATCAATGATAGACTGGATGAAGAAAATGTGGTACACATACAACATGGAATACTATGCAGCCGTAAAACAAGAATGAGATGATGTCCTTTGCAGGGACATGGATGGAACAGGAAGCCATTATCCTCAGGAAACTAATGCAGAAACAGAAAGCGAAACACCTAATGTTCTCCCTTATAGTAGGACCTGAACAATGAGAGCACATGGACACAGGGAAGGAAACAACACACAATGGGGCCCCTGGATGGGGGCGGGAGAGGGAGAGAATCAGGAAAAATAGTTAATGCGTGCTGGGTTTAATGCCAAGGCAGTGGGTTGATATGTATAGCAAACCACCATGGCACAAATTTACCTGTGTAACAAACCTGCACATCCTGCACATGTACCCCAGAACTTAAAATAAAATAAATAAAAATGTAAAAAAGAAAAAAACCAACAAAACTAAAATGTGTGCTGTTTATCTTTCAAGTATTTAAGATTTTGCTGTTATCTTACTTTTTTATTTTGAATTGGATGCCATTTTGGCTGGAGGATACATTCTACATGATTTCAGTTCTTTTAAAACTCTAATGTTTGTTAAAATGCAGGACACAGACCATCTTGGTTTATGTTCTGTGGGTACCTAAATGTTCTGCTGTATTCTGATGCTAGGGGGTGGAGGAGCAGGGGTTTTTGTTGTTTTGTTTTGTTTTGTTTTTTTGAGGCAGAGTGTCGCTCATTTTGCCCAGGGTGGAATGCAATGGCCTGATCTCGGCTCACTGTAACCTTCGCCTCCCGGGTTCAAGCGATTCTCCTGCCTAAACCTCCCCAGTAGCTGGGATTACAAGCACCCGCCACCACACCCGGCTAATTCTAGTATTTTTAGTAGAGGCAGGGTTTTGCCATATTGGCCAGGCTGGTCTCCAACTCCTGACCTCAGGTGATGCACCCGCCTTGGCCTCCCAAAGTGGTGGGATTACAGGCCTGAGCCTCCGCACCCAGCCAAGGGTGGAGTACTTTATAAATGCCAGTGAGTGGCAGCCGCCAACATCAGTAGCTGCTGACACTGCTAGCGACTGGGGCGGACAGCGGCCAGAGCCGGAACCCAGGCTTCCTGCCACCTGTGCGTGCGGCGCACACCTGGAAGCTGTCCTCCCACAGCCTACACCTGGGGGCACAGCAAAGCTGGGACTCATGTTTGAAGGAAGGAAAAAAATCGAACGCGTAACCCAGCACTGTTCTTTCCAGATCCATCCCGCTGGCCCTCTTGTTTCCCACGTTTTTGAAAACTGGCTACTCTGACCTCAGATCCCTAAATTGCAGCCACTGAGACCTGGCTCTCAGAAGCCAAAGCCCTGGCACTTTCCAGGCTGAGCAGGAGGAGGTGAAGGCAGACTGGAGGCTGGTCCAAGACAGCTGAGGGCTGACCATAGGGGGTCATGCAGAGGCCACCACTGGGGCCACTACACGTGACATGGGATTTGGGCCATTGGGTAGAAGGCGTGGAGATGGGGCACTGCCAGCGGAGCCAGGGAGGAAAGAGAACACTCTCCAAATTGTCTTCCAGGGTTTCCATGAGCATTTTATTAACTCAGAATCTGTCAGGAATAATACTAGGGAGTTACCTTTCCCTGAAGATGGCTCTTGTCAGAGTAGTGAGATAGGTGTGGGGGGGGGTAGGGGGGAGGAAGAGGAATGTGAGGCTCAGTTTACACATATTAAGATCAGCAATGGTGTGCCGCTGGCAGGAGCAGAGCGAGCCTGGAGATTTGGGTGGCTGCAGTTGGTAAGTGGTTGCAATCCAGAGAGTGGGACTGAGATCCTCTCTTGTCATGTTAGCATCCCGTTTCCTGGGCACGGCTCTGACATCCTGCAGGTGGTCATTTCACTCATGGAGGCTTTGTCTCTCTTCCATCACCCCAGACTCAGCTTCACACTCCAGGGCTGCACACCACCAGCCACCGTCATGTTAACCCCTTCCCAGGTCAATGTGTCCCTCACCTGAAGCCCAATCTGCTGGACAGCCTTGGACCATCCATTTTCGGGGTGGTGGGCAACCTGGTGGCCATCGTGCTGCTGTGCAAGTTGCGCGAGGAGCAGAAGGAGACCGCCTTCTACACACTGGTATGCGGCTGGCCACCAACGACCTGTTGTTCACTTTGCTGGTGAGCCAGGTGACCATCGCCATGTACATGAAGGGCGGGTGACCTGGGGCCAGCCCCTGTGCCAGTACAGCATCTTCATCCTGCTCTTCTTCAGCCAGCCCGGCCTCAGCATCATCTGCACCCTGATATCTATACAGGTAATTTGTGTTCGACATTCTCAGAGGAGTTTCATAAGCTTTATGTTTTATCTGGGTTATAAGCAGAGTCCTCAAATGCGTAAAAAAGAAATCATACCAGGATTGAATTTCAGCAGGAATAAGTTTTTTTTACCTATTCAAAATTAAAATACTTTTGTTTTGTTTGATAATGTTTTTGTTAAAGATACATTTTTGAAAAAAATTTAGGTAAATATTTAATAATGTCCCCTTTTCTATCCCAAGAAGTAATTTCATAGTTTATTTAAATTTTTTTAACAAAAGTGTAGCATAGATTTCTTAAAAAAATAATGCATATTTTAACTCAATAAATCCAAAATACTGTGGCAACATGTAATCAATGTAAAAATTACTAGAGATAGTTTGCATTCTTTTTTCTTATGAAATCTTTGAAATCCGTTGTGTATTTTACATTTTAGTACGTCTCAACTCAAATGTGAAATTTTCATCGAGAATATCTGAACTGTATTTAGATTAATAAAAACGGCAGTTAAAAAATTTAACATAGATTTAGTACGGGGTGTGCAGCCAGCTTGCAAATCAGATCTCGGCTGAGCGGCCAGGCAGCCAACCCCCGAGGAGCGGCCTGCTGGCTCCGCAGTGCCCAGAAGTTGAGGATGTTCTACAGATCCATCATGCCTGCCCCCAGCAGCACCCCCGGCTCCAGCACCCCTGGGCCGGGCACCCCGGTCCCTACAGGAAGCGTCCTGTCGCCGTCGGGTTCAGTGCCAGGAGCCGCTGTCCCTTTCAGACCGCTGTTTAACGACTTTGGACCGCCTTCCATGGGCTGCGTGCAGGCCATGAAACCACCTGGCGCCCAGGGCTGCCAGAGCACCCACACGGAACTGCTGTCGGTCACAGGGGAGATGGGCAAAGGGATCCGGACCACCTTCGCTGGCAGCAAGAGCACCACGGAGCGCCTGAAGAGAGGGATCATCCATCCCTAGTCAGAGTGCCTGGCGGAGACAGAGCGGAACCCACACACTTAACAGGAAGCTCCTAAGCCTCTGTGTCTGGACTTTTCCCGGCCACTCCAGAGCACCTGCTTCTCCCTGGCCCTCATCCCTAGTTGCACTAACCATCCTGGGCTTCCTGGGTCCTGTGTCCCTTGATGGTGCCCTCAGGAACCAAGGGGTGGCTCTCACTGCAGGTGGCAGCACTAACGATCCTCCCTTCCCCCCACCCCACTCCGCCAAAGCAACAAGAGTTAGCAGCGAGGTCCCCTGAGTCCCACCCATGACCTACCCACAGTGTTGCCCACTGGAACTTTCTGTGGGCCCCACCACTCAGCCCTTCCCAGCACTTCTCCCACGTGCCCCCAGCCTCCTTCTCCCTCAGCACGTCTCAGGCCTCAGGCCTGACACTTCCCTGCCTTGTGTCTTTTGCTAAATATGACCTTTCTACATTAATAAAAGATGATTTGGAGTTGTGCTCTCTAAAAAAAGTTTAATATAAAAGAGAAATAAAAGAAAATTTAGCAAAGGAATATATCGATGAATATTTAAATATTTAGATGACATTACTACCAGACATAATGAGATCATCAGATATTTCATTTACTTATGATTAATATGTTTGTATTTATTTTTTTATTTTATTTACGTATTTATTTTTAGTATACTTTAAGTTCTAGGGTACATGTGCACAACGTGCAGGTTTGTTACATATGTATACATGTGCCCTGTTAGTTTGCTGCACCCATTAACTCCTCATTTACATTAGGTATTTCTCCTAATGCTATCCCTCCTCACGCCCCCCACCCCATGACAGGCCCCTGTGTGTGATGTTCCCCGCCCTGTGTCCAAGTGTTCTCATTGTTTAATTCCCACCTGTGAGTGAGAACATGCAGTGTTTGGTTTTCTGACCTTGTGATAGTTTAAACAAACTAGCAAGTTCAGAAGTCACTTTATAAGAGAAATAATGAAAAATAAAGTATTACTGACATTGGTAACAGAATAAAAGTTAGAGTTAGACAAAGTATTAACAAATAAGCTTATTTATTTATAAGAGAAGGGAAAATATTAGAAAGGATTAAATGACGTCTTGTCAACATGAAGAAAAACTGTATTATATAGAATTCATTTGTTAACTTATTATTGTGTTTCCTTGTATAATTTTCACTTGGTTTTGTCAGTTTTACTACTTGCTTCATTAGTTCAAAAACTACATCTTCATAGACCATTTCAGCTTTTGCTGTGTGGGCAGAATTATAAAACCCAGTTTCAAAATTTCAACTGAACGTTGTCAGCATTTTTCTTTGGGCTTTTTATTAAAAACAAAACAAAACAAAAAACCCCCCAAGTAATTGTGTGTGTGTGTATTTTAGCATTATCATGAATGTAATAACAATAAAATCAAACAGAATCAAATGGATAAGCAATATGTTGGACTAGCATCTCAAGTATGAAAATGGCATTGCCAACAGTGATATGATTTTTTCAAAATGGTCAACTTTTTAAAGTATAATCTTATTTCAACCTAAAATCTTACTATCGGAAAGTGTAGTGTACATTAAAATGTTCTGAAATGCCTTTATTCACATATATTAAATGGTCGTACTCATTCAGTTATCTACAAATTGGTTTTTCACTTCTGTAATTGTCTTATAGAATGTTCAGAAGTTATGCAGAATGTGAGATAATTTTCTATTGAATATGATCATTTTATCGTTGCAAGACATCAAACATCCCTGTTGCAAGCCATTAAACACCCCTGTTTCCTACCAAATAAATGTACAATAGTGATAAATGTAAAGATGTTTTTCAAAAAAGACACATTTTCGAGTTATAAAACAAGGATTTTAAAACTTGAATTGTTACAGTGAATATGTCTTAATATAGGCTACGGTCACTTTAGATAAAAAAATTACCTCACGTCTATTTTCAGTATTACTTAAAGGTATTTATGTAGTGGCAAAGAATTTTTTTTGTTTTTTGCCTAGAGGCAGATATTTTTCCACATGGCTATTTATGGTATGAAACTGTATTTAAATGCATGTACACATATAAAAGCTGCCACTGTGGCTGTAAACTATTAAAAGTTATCAAGATTAAAAAATAAATAAAAAATAATTGTTTTTCTATGAAATGTCTTTATTCAAGTCCAAATTTAGAGGTTTAAAATGCTTGAAATGAATAAAAGTGAGTGTTTCACATATTTCAGTCGGAATGGCCTTTGTCCTAGTTTTATTAGTGAAGCAGCAGACTGCATTTTTTTCGCTCTCACACACCTTCAAAAGCTGGAGAGAAAAATTTGATAAAACTTCTAGGACATTATGTGATGAAACACATTAAACACTGAAGGAGAAATACAACCTCACTGTTTATAAAAAACATATAAGAAGGAATCCTGCATACATATATCTATCAGTTTTGTATTTTCAAAAAGTATTTGCCTTAAAATGAGCTTCATTAGAATATGTGTTCTCCCACAAAGCCAAGGAAAGTAGGTTAGACAGAGGATCTGGAAGTCTACATGTGTGATGTAACTTCATTGAATACGTTTCACAAATAAGGCAGAAATGTATCCGTGTGACCCAAAATATTCTCTAAATTTTCTCAAAGCAATGTGGCCACATCTATTATCTTTTACCATGACTAGTGTTCATTCCAGGGGTTGGATATTACCTCGCCCATTTGCAGCCTCCTATCTCTGCGATTAATTATGGCTAACATTCTCAGCAGTCAAACATCTTGCAAGTGACAGCTTGAAAAGGCCTACCAGCATGATGTTCACTCTGCCACCTGACTAGCTTGTCTTCCATCTACACACTGCAGTATTTAGAAGAGCGCTTTAGTATTGTAAATTTGATCCAACATGTGTTCAACGAGATGAAATCTTCAATATTGCACTACCTGTGAATCGGGAGAATGTTAATTTGCTTCTGTAGTTTTAAGTGTATTCTCAGAGGTAGAGGAAGCCATATTATATCATTGGATTCAAGAAGTAAAGTAAATAGAAGAAAAAAAGATGTTATTCTAGTTTGGTTATGTTTATATCTTAAGTTTTCTTTTCCAGATATATAAGAACCTACTAAATACACTGAATAAAATGTGGTAGCCATGGGTTAAATATCATACTTTATGTTTTGCTAATTAATTCCAAGATACAGTAGAAAAATAAGCTCTCTTATATAATACAAAAATGATATGGGGGAAAGAAGTAAAAAATTAACTTAGAGACATCATTAATTAATTTCTTTTCTAAATGAAACACTAAATAATTTCTATTTGTTTTGACAAATAGAGAATATATTTAGAATCAATGCTTTATTACTTGGAAAGTGGAGTAAAATTTTAAATGTATTATTCAGATTGTATTATTACTATTTACTACAGATCACATACATTTGTCTTTTCTTCGTATTAGACATTAATTAATGGCAAACGTCCCTTCGAGGCCTATTTAATATGAGTAGTAAAGTATCTGGAATTTCTGAAATAATAAAAGTGACCTAAATCACCATGTTTGGTAAATTCACAACATTCAAATGGCAGGAGGGGAGTAGTGGATGTAGGGAAGGGAATGCTCATGTTCTCATTATTCCCAAACGGATTCTTACAAGTCTTCTCACTCGGCACATGGATGCATCTCAGTAACACACAATGTCTTACTTAGACAGCCACAACTGTCTGCAGTTTTTAACAAGGTACAATTCAACATTATTATTCCTTGCCACCTCAATATCAGATATTTTCTCATGTCATCTTTTACTTCTGAAGAGCTGAATTATTGATTCATAAACTGAATCCATAGCTACATATCTGTGGATGTTTTTAAATTATGTGAAAATTTTGTATATGCTTTCTTCTGGGGAAAGTATCGAACCTGGAGATTGTAACAAAAACAATCACTCGTGTTAATATTTAAGTCTTAATTAATTCAGAAAACTTTGCACACACCTTAAGGTCAGATATTATTTTGTACCCTACATATAAAAACTTTTTTTTTTTTTTTTGAGATGGAGTCTCACTCTGTTGCCCAGGTTGGAGTGCAATGGAGTGATCTCTGCTCACTGCAAACTCCGCCTCCCATAACATTAATGATCACTGATCAAAGATCACCATAACAAATATAATAATAATGAAATATTTAAAAAATTGTGAGGATTACCAAAATGTGAAACCAAGACACAAAGTGAGCACAGGCTGTTTATTAAATGGTACCAATAGACTTGTTTCACCTGGGTTGTCACAAACATTTCATTAGTAAATAAAAGAAAAAAAGGCCATATCTGTGAATAAAGAGAAGTGCAATAAAACATGTTTGTATTAATTTGGTTAACTTTATTCCAACTTAATGTAAACTAGTTTGTTTATTTATTTATTTATTTATTTATTTATTGAGATGGAGTCTGGATCTTGCCCAGGCTGGAGTGCAGTGGCGCATCTCGGCTCACTGCAGGCTCTGCCTCTGGTGTTCACACCATTCTCCTGCCTCAGCCTCCTGAGTTGCTGGGACCACAGGCGCCTGCCACCACGCCCTGCTAATTGTTTGTAATTTTTAGTAGAGACAGGGTTTCACCGTGTTAGCCAGGATGGTCTTGATCTGATCTCGTGATCCTCCCACCTCGGCCTCCCGAAGTGCTGGGATTACAGGCGTGAGCCACCGCTCCTGGCCATAAACTAGTTTTAAAACAGTTTATAAAACTCTAAAATGAACCTGGCAAATTTAGAGCAATAATAATATGATTTAAATTAGAGAAGTATTTTTTAAAAAGGTTAAATAACAAATGTCTCATTGGAATTATTCAAGTTGTTTCAAGCTCAGCTCTGAGGTTCTTAGAAACTAAAGTAAAAAGTATGACCAGTTTCTGAAGTCAAGACAAAATCATACAATCTTTAACTTAGAAAATTATCTTCTGTGTTGTGTCCTAAGCATAAAACAAATGTAAGGACTTGCCCTGACACTCTGTAAGTCGTTCCACTCCCATACGCACTGCAGAAATGTTTCCTGGCAAGAACAGCAAGTCTGAAGCCTTTTCAGCACAATAAGGAGGGATATGCTACATATAAAAAAATAGATGAGGAGGGAAAATAGCACCTTAGAGAAGTGAGAAGTCTCAAAAGAGACATGTATAAGGAGAGAAGTTGCAATTATAAAGAGCAAAATATGGAATGATGAAAAAAGACACTGCAAAAAAAGTTTTCCTCAGTATTTGCAATGCTCTTGCCACCTTCTGAAGAACGCTGGCTCCTCCTGGAAACAGGGTATTTGGACCCAGGCTTTGGAATGGAGTGACCATCTGCATCGAACTACCTTAAACTCAACTTTGTGAGCATAGGGTAAGAATAATTGTGTTACATAAAAGTCATTTTTAATCTAAAATGTCGTTCGTTAGTTTCACCAACTTTCTTTACCACTGGCCACTTGATTATATACACAGTATATAATGCATACAATGTATGAAGTATGTGTGTATGTGTTAATTGACTATTTATGTTATCAGTAAGGTTTCCAGTCAGCAGTAGGCTATTAGTAGTTAATTTTGGGGGAATCAAAAGTTATGCATGTATTCTGAACTGTGTGGAGTGTCAATGCCCCTAATATCCGCATTATTCAAGGGTCAACTGTATATATCTTACTCAGCATAAAAGCCTTTATGAGGAAATGAAGACCCAAAGAGGCGGTTAAGAGTCCACCTCATTATTTATTGAATTAAACATGAGTGGTTGTGAAATGTGGTGAGTCCAAGAGGCTTGGGTTACAGTAATTTATTGGTTAGAGAAGTGACTAGGAAGAAAAAGGTTAGTTTAACAAGATTTATTTGTGCAGATTTTCCTCAGCTTTACCTTCCAATCATTAATGGCAAGAACGCTACTACTTTTGGTATAGAGAATATGTATTACACATGGTAATTTCATCTCTTGTTTTAAAAAAAAAAACAGAGTTAAAGTAAGAGTGATCTTGAACCTGCCTTGAGTTTTTTTGTTTGCTTGTTTTTTTTGTTTGTTTGTTTTTTTGGTTTTGTTTTTTTTTTGGGGGGGGGGCTTTGTTTTCATTGAAAATAGTCAATATGCCAGAGTAGCATATTTTGTGGTGGAATCTTTTCAACTCCTTCACTGACTTAGCAAGATTCTTGTTCAACTGGGTTCTACAAGGACAGAGAAAAGTCTGAGGTCAGGACTAGTCAAGAAGGACTCAAATACCTGACTAAAAATTTACTCAAAGGAAAGTCTTTGTCACAGGTAGGTCAAGAGAAACTGTATTAGTAAAAATCCTCTCTATTCCTTTATTTCTTCCTAGATTAATCATTTATGTAGCAAGGATATGTTAGGAATACATTATTTTTCAACCATAAAAAGTATGTTACACTCAAGGCCATCATTAAGACACAAATTTAGATTTATAGTTTACAAGGACTGTGCAGTCTGTCTGTGTATATATTTTTTCTGTCTTTATATTAACAATATTAGATTTGGCTGAAAGTTTCATATTGTAGTTTTATAAACATTAAAGAATTTAAGCATTTTAAATGACAAGTATTGCAAATATATCCAAAGTGATGCAACTATTTAGATACTTCCTTCCTTACCCTCCAAATACATAGAAAGTATGATATATAATGTGATGTATTATAGTTTCTAAACCTGCTCCTATATGTGAAGAGGGAAATATAGTATCTTTATATGAAGAACTTCCATACTTTTTATCATATAGTAAATATCTGCTTTCCAAAAATATACCCTATGTCACCAGTAACCAGTTTTTGTTTTTGTTTTATTAATAGATTATATGTTCTAAGATTTCAGGACAGTAGTAGTCTCCACTTATCCATGGAGAATATGTTCCAAGACCCTCTGTGGATGCCTGAAACCATGGATAGTACTGAAAGCTAATATATACCTGTACTATGATTTTTCTTATACATACCTATGATAAAGTTTATAGATTAGCCACAGAAAGAGATTAACAACATTATTTAATATAAAATTTACCAATTATAACAATATACTCCAATAAAAGTTATGTGAATATGGTCCCTCTCTCTTAACATTTCTTTTTCTTTTTTTTTTTTTTCTTTCTTTTTTGAAATGGAATCTTGCTCTGTCACCCAGGTTGGAGTGCACTGGTGCGATCTTGGCTCACTGCAACCTTCACCTCCTGGGTTCAGGTGAATCTCCTGCCTCAGTCTCTTGAGTACCTGGGACTATAGGCGGGTGCCAACACGCATGGCTAATTTTTTGTACTTTTAGTAGAGATGCGGTTTCACCATGTTAGCCAGGATGGTCTCGATCTCCTGACCTCATGATCCACCCTCCTTGGCCTCCCAAAGTGCTGGGAGTAAGTGGGTGTGAGCCACCATGCCCGGCCTCTCTTAACATTTTCTATTGTACTATAGATCTTAGCAACCTCAGGGTATATATATTTTTTTCTTTCCCTACTGAGAATTTTGACCTTTTCACTTTAAGGAAGCACTTTACAACTTCTCTTTGACATATCCAAATTGCTGCACATCACTGCTCTTGCACTTATGAAATACAATAAGGGTGACTTGAACACAAGCACTGTGATACCAACAGTTGATCTGATAACCCAGCTAGCTCCTTAGTGATTCACCCACAGGAAGCGCAGACAGCATGCATTTGTGGGACAAAGGGATGATTCACATTCAGTTCCACCTGGGATGGGATAAAAATCTCATCGTGCTATTCAGAACTGTGTGCAATTCACAACTTAGAAACTGTTTATTCTTGGAATTTTCCATTGAATAATTTCAAACTGCAGTTGACGACTGGTAATTGAAAACTGTGGAAAGTGAAACTGGGATAAGGAGGGCTACTGTACCATTGTTTTTCTGTACATTTTCAACTCATTTTATTTCAGAAGTAATTCTATTGTAAATTTATTCCGATTTTGTTTTTGCTTTGGTAGAACACCTTAGGAAAACTGAGAATGGTGGTCAAAAGTATAATGGTTTTAGTTGGTTACTGGGACAGCCAAAAACAATCAACCACTTACTCCTAAAGATCCTTCTACTATATAAAGGTCCCCACAGTTCAAATCACAGATATTCAGTTTACAAAACTTTGGTTGACATTATGATTAAGAGTATAAAAAGTATAAAATACTATGTTAACATTTGAACACTAATGTTCCAACAGGCTATGAAAAGGAAATGGAACATTCATACAGACAGATAAATCTTAATTTTAGTCATTGAAAATTTATAGCTAATCAATTATCAATCATGTTGGAGACAATTATGAAAAGATATACTTAAAACACCTGTTTTTTTCTTTTCCATTGGTATAGAAGGCTCCATTTTTAAAATATTGAAATAAATCATTAATTTATATGGATTATGAATTATATGTATTTGCATTCCAAAAGTAATTTTAAAATTAGGTAACTTTCAAATTTTTAAAAAATTTTCTAATTTAAAATAGACATTAATTTCAGTTTTTCCAGCTTCTCTTTGGCATAAATAAGTTTTATACACTGTCATTTGACTCTTTTCTATGTACTAATTTATTATTATTTAATGTTTATTATATTTTAAGCTCATTACATTAGTGCATTTTTTATAAAGAATACTAGACTAAGTAACTAGTATATTTGCGTATAAACCCAATATAAACTAAAATACTTTTCAGAAAATATGATCAACTTTACACACTAATTTTGAGATTTCAGTTGTAGCCTGAAATTAAGTTTCATAAAAACTTTAAAAGTATTTTTTAGGGCCAGGCATGGTGGCTCATGCTTGTAATTGCAGCACTTACGGCGGCAAAGTTGGGAGGATCCCTTGAGCCCAGTAGTTGAAGACCAGCTTGGGCAACATAAGAAGACTTTGTTTTTAGAAAAATTAAAATAAAATAACAAAAAATTAGCCAGATGTGGTGGCACACGCCTGTAGTCCCAGCTACTCAGGAGGCTGAAGGAGGAGGATTGCTCGAGCCCAGAAGGTCTAGGCTGCAGTCAACCATAATAACATCACTGCACTCCAGTCTAGGCAATAGAGCAAGACTTTGTCTCAGGAAAAAAAGTCTGTTTTCCTTTACTGATCCATGTAACATAATTGTTATTAAAATGTAAAACAATGTGTGTTATATTAAAATGACATCTTATTTACAACATATTGTTCATGTGTTATAATGACAGAAAACTCTAAAAATGCCCTGCCAAAAAATAAAAGCAGAAGTATAGAAATACTTTATTTTGTTGACCAGAAAAACTTCAAATAATTTTTTATTTCTAAGCAAGAATGTCAGTATTAAAAAGGGTACTTGCTTTAGACTTTAACATTTAAAAAAAAAACAGTAAAACTTTATAGGATAAAGTTAATTTCTGAAGTGAGATCGTCTGAGTTCAAGTCTTATCTGTGTCAATTATTGTGTGAACTTAAATAAATTATTATGCTATTTGTGCCTCAATTACTCATTGAAAAAATTAGTATAGCAAATGTTCTTACATAGAGGTTTTGTGAAATAAGATGATGATTTGTACAGCTCAAGACATACATTAAACACCTATAAATGTTTCTTAACATGATATTTACATCTTAAGTCATTCAAATAGCTAGAAAATGTATCTACCCAATAGGTATTTTTTTAATGACCAACTTAATATTAATAATATATTGATATTAAGAAAGAACATAGAAAAAATATGAGTGTGAAACCCTGTTTGAACTATAATAAGAACTGGTAGTGTTAAGTGATACTTTATAATATCTATGTAGCTATATTCCTAATTTTCTAACCATCATCAGGGTATGTATCTATATTCTGTCTCCTAGATTGCAAAAATTTTAAATAGAAGAAAAGAAATGATAGAGAAAAATAAATTTTTAATTGATTGATAGGGAGGATGAAGAGTAATCAATAAGTTGTAACTTGCTTGGCTTAGTATTGTTCAGTCTCTGTTTTTGTTTCAAGAAAGATCCTTGAAGATGAAGAACACATTTTGGACACACAATGCTATTCTATAATAAGAAAATTAAAGGAACTGTAGACACATGCTAAAAAATGTTTCCTTTATGTATCTTTCAAAATTTTTTGTTGCCATGCCTAGAAGATTTAGATTCCAGGATTTATCTTTTCTTGAGCATTTATTCAGTAATAGCTGTAGGAAATATGCAATGGTTTGTTTTGTTATAAACACTTTTTTTAGAAATTTATGAAAATCAGTTTAATATGAATAACTGAGACAATAAAACCCATATACCATAATTTATATTACGCTAAATCTTAAAAATCTTTCTTCTCTTTTATTGTACTTCCTATATGTGCTTCAAATGAAAAATGAAGCTTTATATGTAAATCAGAAATGGCTTTGACTATAAGTAATGGAAAATCCCAACAGATGGCCGAAAAGCAAATTTAAAGGAAATTCATTTGTGTCACATAATAAAATAACTAGAGCAAAGCCATTTTCTCTGAAACATTCTTAGCATTTTTCTCATTGTAACAAGATGTCTGTCATCACTTCAGTCTTTTTTTTTTTTTTTTTTTTTTTTTTTTTTTTTGAGACGGAGTCTCGCTCTGCCGTTCAGGCTGGAGTGCAGTGGCCGGATCTCAGCTCACTGCAAGCTCCGCCTCCCGGGTTGACGCCATTCTCCTGCCTCAGCCTCCCGAGTAGCTGGGACTACAGGCGCCCGCCACCACGCCCGGCTAGTTTTTTGTATTTTTTAGTAGAGATGGGGTTTCATCGTGTTAGTCAGGATGGTCTCGATCTCCTGACGTCGTGATCCGCCCGTCTCGGCCTCCCAAAGTGCTGGGATTACAGGCTTGAGCCACCGCGCCCGGCCCCACTTCAGTCTTTTAAAGTCTAGGCAATATCAGGAAAGAAGCTTTGCCAACCACTTTTATCAAGGAAAACATAGTGTTCTCAAAGGTTTCCAAGAGACCTTTCCTTACTTCTCACATGAGTTCTAATTTACAGGAATCCTGAGATATTGAGAATTGGCATTTTCAAATTGATATGTACATACAAAAAGAAGAAGGAGGATAAATTAATAATTCATCAAACATCGTCTAAACAAGGATATTCTGTACGTTTTCAAAATTCATAGATTTAGCTAGTAGCACATTAAGAAAAAAAAAAGCATGTGCCTTGGAACTTCAATATAACTATTTTGTTAGTCTGCTAATATAATAATTTGCCTCAAGTTACCACTACTGGAATCAACAGAAAGTGGTTGGTGTATTGAAAAATAAAATCTTACAAATTAAAAAAAAAATGCAGAAAAAATTTAACATGGTTGCTTAACTTTATTTTCTTGACATTAATGTAGATGATTTATTAAGTATTAAAATTATACTACCCTGAATTGTAGTAGATAAAAGAACCTGAAAAAAAACTAGTGAAAATCAATGATTTTGCCCAATACGCGATGCTTTTATTTTCTTGTAGCATTACTTTTTAGTTTATTATCATTTCAAAACATCCTTAAGCTTTTTCATAACTGTTTTGTTAACATAGAATGATATTGATTGCTCTATATTTCCGAAGAGTGTAGCTTTCTATAACTATACCTAAAGTGACAGAAAATATTGATCCAAAATATAGAATATATATCTAAAATCAAGAAGAATGCATTCAATTGAGTATTCAAATATTTGATATTACTATATTTTAAAATGTGCTATTCTTCAATAATGCAGATATGTTCACATGTACATAAATCTCATAAATGACTCTTGATTCATGATCTTCCATAAGTAAATGTTGATGAAAGTGATTACCTCTTTTCTACTCCTGATGTTACCTTACTTTTTGGCAGAATCTCACTGCCTGAGAATCCTGGCTTCTACTTTGTCCTCACTCATGATGTAATAGTTGATATATAAACATTTACCTAATTGGTGAATTTTCAATAAGATACTGACCGTGAGTAGTTCAATCTTGCCTTGGATGTTGTTTTCATTTTCTTTCCTCCAACTACAGGACCTTATTTCCGAGGCAACATGCACTATGCTTTGTTTCTTCATGCCTTAAGTTTGATACATTTATACCACAGTATAACTATATGCCATTGTCAATTTCATCACAGTTCTTTGATCTTCAATAACTAAATCCTGTGATAATTTTAACTCTTTAAAAAGCAAAGCTAGAGGCATTACAATAAATGATTTTAAAATATGTTACAAAACTATAGTAATCAAAATAGCATGATACTGGCATAAAAACCGACATATCAGCCAACAGAACAGGATAGACAACCCAGAAATAAATCCATGCATTTAAGGTCAACTAATTTTCCTCAAACAAAGGCAAGAGCACACAATAGGAAAAACATAGTCTCTTCAATAAATGGTGTTGGAAAAACTGAATGTCTACATGCAGAGGATTAAAAGTATACCCTTATCTTACTCTATACAAAAAAATTAAGTCAAACAGGAATAAAAACTTAAATGTAGAACCTGAAACAGTAAAACTGCTGGATGAAAACATAGGGAAAAAAGCTTTACGACACTAGACCAAGTAATGACTTTTTTCTTTCACTATGTCCCCCAAACCACAGGTAACCAAATTAAAAAAAAAAAGGATAAAGGAGATTTCATCAAACTGAGAAGCTTCTGTACATCAAAAAGTTCAATTGACATAATAGACAATCCACAGATTCCCCTTCTAGAAAAGCATTTGCAAAATATGCATCTAAGAAGGAGGTAATACCCAAAGTATAAAAGGAACTCAACTCAATAGCCAAAAAAAAAAAAAAAAAAAAAAAAAAAAAGAAATAATCAAATTAAGTTCTAGCAAGCAAAATGGAAAAATGTCCCCTTCTAGGAAAATAGCATCATTACATTCTACTCCTGACCAGATATATTAGGCCAATTTTGAATTGCTGTAAAGAAAAACTTGAGACTGGCCAATTTATTAAAAAAGAAGAAAAAGAGGCTTAATTGGCTCAAAGCTCTGCAGGCTAAACAGGAAGCACAGTGTCAGCATCTACTTCTGGAAAAGTCCTCTAATGATGGGAGAGGGAAATGGGAAAGCCAGCACGTCACATAGTGAGAGTTGGAACAAGGAAGAGAGGGAGGAGGTGCCACACAATTTCAAACCACCACATCTCACAAGAACTCACTTTCTCCCTGACAACACCAAGGGGGATGGTGTTAAACCATGAGAAACTGCCCCATGATCCAATCACCTCCCATCAAGCCACCTCCAAAACTGGATATTCCATTCCAACATAAGATTTGGAGGGCAAAAATATCCAAACCATAGCATACCATATTATGAATATCCATACACATTAATATAAATTAATAAAATCATATTTTAAATTTGTATAATTATTATATTATAGATGACTTACAATATTACACAATGATTTCTCTATTAATGGTAATTCAGAATTTTTCTGCATTTTTATTACTAAAAATACAGTAGAATAGCCAGCTATATTGTTATGCATTAAATTATGTCCCCTCAAAGTTTATGTGTTGGAGTTCTTACCCTCACTACCTCAAGATGTGACTGTAGTTGGAGAAAGAGCTTTTCAAAGAGTAATTAAGTTAAATGAAGTCATTCGAGTGAGTTCTAATTTAATGACTGGTGTCCTGATACAAAGGAAAGATTAGGACACAGTTGTGTACACAGGGCAGACCACGTAAAATGAGAGCCATCTACCAGCCAACGACAGAAGTCTCAAAAAGAAACCAGCTCTGCTGACGTCTTGATCTTGTAGCCTCCTGAACTGTGAGAAAATAAAAGGCCATTCTTTTTATTTTTTATTCATTTTTAAATTATTGATTATTTTATTTTGAGACGTTGTCTTGCTCTGTCACCCGGCTGGAGTGCAGTGGCGTGATCTCGGCTCACTGCAGCCCTGCCTCCCAGGTTCAGGAAATTCTTCTGCCTCAGCCTCCCTGAGTAGCTAGGACTACAGGCACACGCCACCACACCCAGCTAATTTTTCTGTATTTTTAGTAGAGATGGAATTTCAACATATTGGCCAGCATGGTCTTGATCTCCTGACCTCATGATCTGCCCACCTTGGCCTCCCAAAGTGCTGGGATTACACGCGTGAGACACCACTATCGGCTAAAAGACCATTCTTTAAGCCACTCAGTCTGTGATATTTGTTATGGCAGCCCTAGCAACTTATGTACCTGAATCCTGTTTTTCAACAAGACACATTTATTATTTTGGTATATGGATATTTCTACACAGATGAGCTTTAATAGTGGAGTTGTTGGGTTAGTATGTTTATAGACTTTTATTTAAATAGACACTGGCAGATTTCCTTCTATAATGTTTGTAACAATATGTACTATAAATGTTTATTTGCCAAGGCTTTCTCTTCTTAAGATTTCTACTAGTTTAATTATTAAAAGTTGATATATACATCTATGAATATATACATTTATGCATATATATAATACACACACATATACATATATGTCAATTTTATTTCCCAATAACTACTAGCAAATTTGACACTTTTTATGTTTGCTAGCCATTTAGGTTTGCTTGTTTCAGCCAATTTTTTTCATATCATTTTCACAATTTTTTTTTTGGCTAGCAGTAATTTTGCTTGTTGGTTGTGTATTTTTCCAACCTTTAATTTTAATGTTTTTAGTCTTTAAGTTTTCTGGGAGTAACTTATAAATTTCACATAGCTGCAATGTATTTGGATTCCCTAAGCTGATATTCTCTCACTTTATTTTTTATTATAAATAAAACAATTTCATGAGACAATTTTACAAAGTCTAAACTTTTATCTCTACCCTCTCCTATGACTTTACCCACTCATTACCCTCTCTCTCTTTCTCTCCCTTTCGCTATTGTTTTCTCCTCAAATGATGAAACAATATGAGTACCTAAATATCTGCATGATAGTAAATACCAAGATGTTATTACAAAAAGATCTCACAGTTTTGGCTTATGTGTGGTAATCTGTTTCCACGCTGGCCCAGGCTAATAGGAAAGCTCTGTTCTATTTGGTTATGCAGGGACCTTGGTCCCTATTTTCTTGTTGCTGTGTTATCCCCTAGGACATTGATCTCATTTTTACTCTAATTTCTGCATTCAAGGTGAAAGGTACTCACTGCTGCAAACACACTGCAGACCACAGAAAGGGAGCAAAGAAGAACTCATGAGCAAGCAGCTTTTCTTTAATTTCCAGATACTCTGAAAAGTGACCACATCAGATATGCTTACGTCGAATTAAACTGAAATCTAATCACATAAACACCCATGACTGAAACAGAGGCTGAGAAATCTACATTTTAGATATGTTTTATCTACAGATGTACTAATTTGCATTTGCTGGGGTGCTGTAAAATCTCTGAGTGAATTATCTTTCTTATGCTCCCTGAATTGAGCATTTCTGCCCATTTGCAATTCCAGAAAATGGTCGTTGTTCGTTTGAATATTGTGTTCCCAAACCAGTATCATTTTCTGGGAAATCTGAAATATGTTGACCTGTATCATTTTGGATTCTATTTTGAATTACCTCTGTTTTATATATTGCAGCTGTTTAATCACTTGGTGCTTTATTATGAATGACTTCTTCATATCTTTCTTTTTACTAATTATTTATAGATTAACCTAACTTTCTACTTTATATAGCCATTTCATTTTAATCTCAATGGCTAATCTACTCAACATAAATATATATGGATATAAAATTATGTTATTTAAGTTCTATTTTTCTTATTTCTAAATGTTTCAATGCTTTTGTTCATAATGTGGCCCCCTTAATGGATTTTTTATGTATGCATATATATTTATTTTTAAACCTGTCTAAACTACTTTAATTTGAAATGTGTTGCTGTGAATAATTTGGCTGTGGATTGTGTTGGCAGTCTTATTTACTGAGGATAAGCTTTTCCTGTGTTCTGACTTGGGATGATTTATTTATCTTTAGAGCACTATTATCCGTGCTAACTGAATGAGGTTTGACATGAACTTTGCGGTTGTGCTGTGGAAGGGAGCTTCACTTGCTCCAGAGTGTGAGAGTCAAATGGGTCCAACTCTTGCTCACTTGCCTGTAGAGCCTCACACCCCTCTGGGTTGGCACTTGCTTCTGCTATCGCAGGTTCCAAGTGCAGGCTTGTCTGGCTTAGCCCTGCCAGCTTCATTGATTCCCACCCTTGCCCTACACCTCAGAGGCCGAGCATAGGACCTCTGAACCACTGAGTATTCCATGGGTCAACCTATCACCTGGGACACCCAAGTACCCCACCTGGTTAACAAAGGTCAAGCATAAACTCACTGTCACTGCTGCAGTTGGCTGTCACCTGCAAGTGCTACCTACAGGCCTGGAAGTCAGCCTGCACAGTCCATCACATCTGTTGACAGAAGTGCACAGTGCCTGGGAAAAAGACAAGCTTCTTACTACCTCTGCTCCCTGCTACTACCATCACCCACATCATCCCAGCTACACAGGAGGCTGTGAGCCCACTCACCTGCCCAGTACACGACTACTACAACTGGCATTTGAGAATGCCGTGGCCCTAAGGCTATTTATCATCAAGAAAACCACACTGAATATTCGCCACTGAAGCACCCCAGAGGCGAAGCCAAATGACCTCCATCAACATACATCCTAGTCACAGCCTGAAAAAAAAAGTCCTGCCCCAATGAAAGTAAATTGAAAAATAAGAAGTGACTGCTTCTTCAGGTGTGAAGAAATCAGTGTAATTATACTAGAACTATGAAAAAGCAAAATGTTATGACATCTTCAAAAGAAACACAGTAATTCTCTAGCAATGGATCCTAAAAAAAAAATGAATTTTTGAAATGATACGAGACATTGTCTCTATATTCTACGTTTATTTTTGTTTCAATTCTACTAGGTGAACCAGAGATATTATCAGTTCATACACACATTCTAGGTTGAAGCTGCTGAACCAAAGATATAATGTGAGTGTAAATTGCTAAGTTTGCTTAAACATAGGGTTTTGCCACAAACGTTTAGTTGAGTTTCTTTCTTTTTTTCTTTTTTTTCCCCTCTTGTCCCTACCCAAACTTTTAAAGCAAGGAACTAGACAGTAAGAAAATACATACATACACACACACACACACACACACACACACACAAAGAAAACAAACAAAAAATACCCCATTGTCCTCTCTGTGGTAGTTGTAAACATACGTTTGGCCTTTTGGTGGTATTTATTTTTAAGCTTCATCTTTCTTATCTAGGATCACGGCCTCATCTGATGAATTTCTGTAAGCATGAAGCCTTAGGTTTTCTATTATTGGTACAGGAATAGGCATGTTTACTCACACTTAACACTATGTTTTTAAATAATTTTTAAATTGAACTTCAATATGCTCCTTATTTTTTAATTCAGTCTTGGGCACTTCACCCTTGTGAATGGGAAGGTTCTTATGAAAGAGGCTTCACTCTGCACTCAGCTTTCTTGTCCTTCTATCTCTGCTTTGTGGGGACACAGTACCCTTTCCCTACAAAGAACGCACCAACCAAGCATCTTGGGATCAGAGAGCAGCCCTGACCAGACAACCAAACATGCCAGTGCCTTGACTTTGACCTTTGCAGCCTCCAGAACTGTAAGAAAACTAATTTCTGCTTTTTATAAATTATCCGGTCTCAGATATTTTGTTGTAACAGCACAAACAGGACACCTTTGTAATCTCTCTGTATCCGTAGAGACTGTATGGTCTGCTTTCTCTGAATGGCTGCATCCTATGCTAATGTTCTCCATTGAGGCTTTCTTGTGGAAGAAAAATTAAGGACTAGCCTTGTTCACATAGGAGTAATAATTAAATAATATTATTAGAGGGTAGATACTGAGCCACAGGCTGGTACTTTCACTAGATTAGCCATTCTTGTGTGGATTTCCATGCAATGGAGGTTTAGCCCCATTGCTTTCTTTTTTGAGGGGAGGAAATCAGGACCAAAAGTTGTAAAACTTTTACAAAAGAGGCCTCAGTGGACAGCACCAGCATAGTAAGTAAATCTTGTCTTTTTTTTTTTTTTTCCAGAATAGGGACAAAAGCAGAAATCAGGTTATCTTTACAAACAAGTTACAATATATGTTAATCAAATATTTTTGTGGATTTTTTATTCCTTTGTTTGTAAAATGAGCCAAAAAGGACTTTAAAAGTACCTTTTTCCTTTCAGTTTCTCTGAATCATAGCAACTTGAGTTTTTGTGGTAGATTAGTTTTGTGCGGTCATCCTATGTAGGTAATTTAATATCAAACCTATTTAGTAACACAGTATAATTTTCAGACCAATAACTACAGTGTTATTTATGTAGGCTTAATATGAAAAATGGTTGTGTTTTGAATTATGACCTAGAAAAATTAAGCTACAATCTAATGGTTTTCACTGACATTTAATTCCACAATAACTGATTACAGTATTATTTTTCCATTGTATATTTGAGCCCAATATAACTTTATAGTGTTATCAATAATTTAGCTCTCTTTCTTAGTGTTTACTTTGGTATATCAATATTCTATAGTATTCATGCATTGCACTTATATTTTTTATGTTAACATAATATATCTCATTTTACATTTTAATCACCTTCTTATATTCTTTAAAATTCAACTAGCATATTAATTTAACTTTATTGGCATAATTTATCTACATTATTTTCTCTTTAATTTGCAGAGGTGGAAAGAAACATTTAATGTATTCATGTTACAAATTGATGTCCAACAAATCTATGCTTATAGAAACAATAAATAAAAAACTAATTCCTAAAAATTATGGCAGTAGTTTAATTTCATCTTAAAGTGAAATTTTAAAAATAATATTCTTGATGTTTTAATAATTTGTCACTGATTTTTACTGAACTCTGGTCTAATTTCAATTACACATGTAAAGTTTATACATTTAATGAAGAACAATTCCATGCTATTTTGAAAATAATCTGTCATAAAATTTCTAGGTAATTTTCATGAAAACATATTTACCTAAATTTTGAATTAAGAATACAATTTATAAGGTTAAAAACTAAAATGACTACTCTTAAATTAATGCAGCAATTATTAGATGGTCCAACAACATCCTGATAACATATGTAACAAACTGTGTTTTATCTTCAACAGTTGTTGCTTAAAGCAAATACTTTTAAAAAATATTTTGATATTATAGTTAATGTAAATTTTTTTTTTTTTTTTTTTTTTTTTTTTAGACGGAGTCTCGCTCTGCCACCCAGGCTGGAGTGCAGTGGCCGGATCTCAGCTCACTGCAAGCTCCGCCTCCCGGGTTCACGCCATTCTCCTGCCTCAGCCTCCCAAGTAGCTGGGACTACAGGCGCCCGCCACCTCGCCCGGCTAGTTTTTTGTATTTTTTAGTAGAGACGGGGTTTCACCGTGTCAGCCAGGATGGTCTCGATCTCCTGACCTCGTGATCCGCCCGTCTCGGCCTCCCAAAGTGCTGGGATTACAGGCTTGAGCCACCGCGTCCGGCCTGTTGTTTTTAAATATCTCCTTGTTTGCTATAGTAGTAAACACTGTACTGTTCTTTATGTCTATCTAAGAATGCCCTGATTTAGTTTATTTGTAACACTGAGATATATAATTTAGAATGAAAATGTGTTTACTATTCAGTTGTTTCCAAAATATTTATTTAATAATAGAAAATGATGTAATAGTTAATATATATTCAATATATATTTACTTTGGGAAAACTGAAAAGGTTTGTATATATATTATAAAATATGTATAAATAAGAAGTTGTAAAGTTATCAGTAATAAAATTAATAAAGTAAATGAAAAGAATATATATTGATAACTCAATGTTATAAATGAGAAAAACATGTTTTAGGTGTCAATGTAAAAAATAAAAATAAAAATTAAATAATTCATGTTCTCTGATACCAGTGTTGTAAGGCTCATTAAACATGGGCGAATACAAAATCCATAACCACTTGAAAAAAAAGCCAATAAATAATACCTCAAATTGACAATTAAAATAAAAAGATTCTCTAAAATCCTTGTAAACATGTCTTCTACTGGTAACATATAGAGTGGGAAATATTGTAAAAATGGACAACTGATAAACTATTTACTTTTTTGTTTGTTTATTTTTTTGAGATGAAGTCTTGCTCTGTCACCCAGACTGGAGTGCAGTGGCACAATCTCGCCTCACCGCAACCACTACCTCCTGGGTTCAAGTGATTCTCCTGCCTCAGCCTCCTGAGTAGCTGGGATTACAGGCAGGTGCCACCATGCCCGGCTAATTTTTGTATTTTTAGTAGAGACGGTGTTTCACCATGTTGGTCAGGCTGGTCTTGACTCGAACTCCTGACCTCATGATCTGTCCTCCTCGGCCTCCCTAAGTGCTGGGATTATAGGCATGAGCCACTGAGCCTGGCCAACATTTTTAATAGTAAGCAAAAATATACTTACTAATGACTTATTTGGAGAAAAGGAAAACAGAATATGATAATAGGTTAGAGATACAGACTAACTTACTAATATATATTGTGGCTGATAGAAATAAAAACAAGAGGAAATAAAAAAATCATGGATTTATAGAAGACATTGATGATATATATACTTTCAGAAAATTTAACATAATAATACTAAAACTATTAATATTTATTTTTTATTTTTAGCTGGAGATTATATGTACAAACTCTAAGTGTGTATTTACATATCCTAATCAGATGCAAAAAAAAGTTCAAATTAAACCCTCTTCATACTAGCATGAAAAAAATTCATTTCAGAATTTTAGAACATAGGTTCAGTTTGGAGAAAAAAAAAACAACAAGTAAGCAAGAACTGAGAGAATAAAACAGTAATAAGCATCAACAGGTCTTTCCAATCCTGGGCTATCTGAACTATAAAAGTTGAGCCAAAAAAATAAAAACATATTTTAGTACTTGTATTTAGAGATTAAGGGCCTGTATTAACCAAAAATTTATGTATATATTAATTGAGGCTCTGATAAACAAAATACTATTCAGATGATTCTTCTCAAATATCTCAGAAAAATACTGCAAATGCCAGAAATATTGAGAGGTTGAGATGGCATGATGGAAGCCCATTGTAATAATTTCAGGCATCAAAAGTGAAACTTATTATTAGGGTTTAAGTAAAACAAATATGATGATAATGCAGTTTGGAATTTAGAATATATTGTATGCTTCATTCTTTATAGTTCCAGAGAATTAGGCAGTAAGTAGAGCATACGTAAAACCTTCTTAGACCTGGATATTGGACTAGAAAATCTTCTCTCTGGGAGTGAGACCATTGCACATAAAAATTTATTGGATGTGTACAGTAATATTTTATAGGAAGAACATTTTTAATAAGTTAATTATTTTACTACTTATTCTCTAAATATTAAGAATAAATTGCTATAAGTTGAAAACCAAAAAGCAAATAAAGGACAGTATTATTGCAAAATGTTTGTTATGCCAAGTCTAAGTTTTATGTAAAAAGACAAAGTATCAAAGTTCAATGATCTAGCAAAATTTTAAAAAAGTACTCGTTATTGATGGAACGTATCTCGAAATAATAAGAGCTATTTATGACAAACCCACAGCCAATATCATACTGAATGGGCAAAAACTGGAAAAATTCCCTTTGAAAACTGGCACAAGACAGGGATGCCCTCTCTCACCACTCCTATTCAACATAGTGTTGGAAGTTCTGGCTAGGGCAATCAGGCAAGAGAAAGAAATAGAGGGTATTCAGTTAGGAAAAAAAGAAGTCAAATTGTCCCTGTTTGCAGATGACATGATTGTATATTTAGAAAACCCCATTGTCTCAGCCCAAAATCTCCTTAAGCTGATAAGAAACTTCAGCAAAGTCTCAGGATACAAAATAAATGTGCAAAAATCACAAGCATTCTTATATACCAGTAACAGACAAACAGAGAGCCAAATCATGAATGAACTTCCATTCACAATTGCTTCAAAGAGAATGAAATACCTAGGAATCCAACTTACAAGGGATGTAAAGGACCTCTTCAAGGAGAACTACAAACCACTGCTCAGTGAAATAAGAGGACACAAACAAATGGAAGAACATTCCATGCTCATGGATAGGAAGAATCAATATCGTGAAAATGGCCATACTGCCCAAGGTAATTTACAGATTCAATGCCATCCCCATCAAGCTACCAACGAGTTTCATCACAGAATTGGAAAAAACTGCTTTAAAGTTCATATGGAACCAAAAAAGAGCCCGCATCTCCAAGACAATCCTAAGTCAAAAGAACAAAGCTGGAGGCATCACGCTACCTGACTTCAAACTATACTACAAGGCTACAGTAACCAAAAGAGCATGGTACTGGTACCAAAACAGAGATATAGACCAATGGAACAGAACAGAGTCCTCAGAAATAATACCACACATCTACAGCCATCTGATCTTTGACAAACCTGAGAAAAACAAGAAATGGGGAAAGGATTCCCTATTTAATAAATGGTGCTGGGAAAATTGGCTAGCCATAAGTAGAAAGCTGAAACTGGATCCTTTCCTTACGCCGTTTAGGAAAATTAATTCAAGATGGATTAGAGACTTAAATGTTAGAACAAATACCATAAAGCCCTAGAAGAAAACCGAGGTAATGCCATTCAGGACATAGGCATGGGCAAGGACTTCATGTCTAAAACACCAAAAGCAATGGCAGGAAAAGCCAAAATTGACAAATGGGATCTAATTAAACTAAAGAGCTTCTGCACAGCAAAAGAAACTACCATCAGAGTGAACAGGCAACCTACAGAATGGGAGAAAATTTTTGTAATCTACTCATCTGACAAAGGGCTAATATCCAGAACCTACAAAGAACTCAAACAAATTTACAAGAAAAAAACAAACAACCCCATCAAAAAGTGGGCAAAGGATATGAACAGACACTTCTCAAAAGAAGACATTCATAAAGCCAACAGACACATGAAAAAATGCTCATCATCACTGGCCATCAGAAAAATGCAAATCAAAACCACAATGAGATACTACCTCACAACAGTTAGAATGGCAATCATTAGAAAGTCAGGAAACAACAAGTGCTGGAGGGGATGTGGAGAAATAGGAACACTTTTACACTGTTGGTGGGATTGTAAACTAGTTCAACCATTATGGAAAACAGTATGGCAATTCCTCAAGGATCTAGAACTAGAAGTACCATATGACCCAGCCATCCCATTACTGGGTATATACCCAAAGGATTATAAATCATGCTGCTATAAAGACACATGCACATGTATGTTCATTACGGCACTATTCACAATCGCAAAGACTTGGAATCAACCCAAATGTCCATCAGTGACAGACTGGATTAAGAAAATGTGGCACATATACACCATGGAATACTATGCAGCCATAAAAAAGGATGAGTTTGTGTCCTTTGTAGGGACATGGATGCAGCTGGAAACCATCATTCTTAGCAAACTATTGCAAGAACAGAAAACCAAACACTGCATGTTCTCACTCATAGGTGGGAACTGAACAATGAGATCACTTGGACTCGGAAAGGGGAACATCACACACCAGGGCCTATCATGGGGAGGGGGGAGGGGGGGGATTGCATTGGGAGTTATACCTGATGTAAATGACGAGTTGATGGGTGCAGCACACCAACATGGCACAAGTATACATATGTAACAAACCTGCACGTTATGCACATGTACCTTAGAACTTAAAGTATAATAATAAAAAAAAAAATTAGGGGGTAAAATAGAATAGAAAGTAAACATCTTACTTCTAATTTCTCTGAATGCTTTCTTCACCTTGCATTGTAATGTTACATATTAAAAAGTCATTGGGGCTGGGGACGGTGGCTCACGCCTATAGTCCCTGTACTTTGGGAGGCCGAGGTGGGTGGATCATGAGGTCAGGAGATCGAGACCATCTTGGCTAACACAGTGAAACCCCGTCTCTAATAAAAATATAAAAAAATTAGCTGGGCATGGTGGCGGATGCCTGTAATCCCAGCTACTCAGGAGACTGAGGCAGGAGAATAGCGTGAACCTGGGAGGTGGAGCTTGCAGTGAGCCAAGATTGTGCCACTGCACTCCAGCCTGGGTGACAGAGCCCGACTCCGTCTAGGAAAAAAAAAAAAATCATTGGTTGGCTAATCTGAAATGTATACTATATCAAAGAGAAGAAATATTTTCTCAAACTTTTTAAAGATAAAGTGTTGTGTTCCTACGCTAGCTCAAAATTTGAAATTAGTAAGTGGTAGGGAACTAATCAATGTTGTTTCATAAAGAAGCTTGATATCACCACCAAATTGCAATTTCTGCTTTAAAGTCATATAAAGCATAATAATTTTTTAACTATATGGATCCATGAATATTGCCTTTGATGAGTTAAACTGAAATAGGCAAATATTTTTAATAGAACACAAATAACTGTTATTTCTACAGGAAAAACATGAATAGTGAACTATATTCAGATTAAGAATTGGTTTGCCTTAAAGACACCATTAAAAGAGAGGAGATATTTGTAATATATACATTTGATAAATGTATACAACATATACAAAAGAAGTTTTACCAATCTAGAAGAGGAAAAAAAAATCATATAAAAATTGGTAAAAAATTTGAAATGACCCTTTATAAACAGGGCTTCAAAAAGCTCAATAGAAACACGAAAAGTTACTCAACTCCATTAGCCACTAGGAAAAAATAAATTAAACCTTATATGTGGTACCTATCATAACTCATGCTGCAAAACATCTATAATGAAAAATAAGACAATGGAACTAAGTGTTTAAGAGAATGTCTAACAAGCGTAGATGTTATATTCTGCTGTTGGTAATGCAGAATGAAGTAATCAGTGTGGAAAATTTTTTGTAAGTACCTACAAACTTATACAAACACTATGAGTCAGAAATTTAACTGTTTAGTTTATGTCAAGAAAAATATCTGGCCGTGCACGGTGGCTCACGCTTATAATCCCAGCATTTTGGGAGGCTGCGATGGGTGGATCACGAGGTCAGGAGATCGAGACCATCCTGGCTAACACAGTGAAACCCCGTCTCTACTAAAAATACAAAACAAAACAAAACAAAAAAAATTACCCGGACGCGGTGGCGGGCGCCTGTAGTCCCAGCTACTTGGGAGGCTGAGAAAGGAGAATGGCGGGAACCAGAGAATGGGAGTTTGCAGTGAGCCAAGATTGCGCCACTGCACTCCAGCCTGGGCTACAGAGTGTGTCTCAAAAAAAAAAAAAAAAAAAAAAGAAAGAAAGGAAAAACATCCAAAAGAATGTATTCACATATTCAGCAAAAGACAAGTCAAAAATATTAATGGAACCATTTTTCATACTCACAATTAGGAGAAAACTCAGTACCCACAACCAGCAGAATGGTTACATTAATGATGATATATGTACTGAAATATTATATGACAATTAAAATAAGTGAATTATTACTAACTAAAACAATTTAACAACGACTTAATCTTAAAAAGTTTAGCTAAATAAACCAGACACAAAATAGTGACACCACACACACACACACAAACACACACAGAGTTAAAAAACAGGCAAAAGATAAATCTATGGTGTTGAAATTTAAAGTGTTTATGACCATGTGTGGTGGCTCACACCTATAATCCCAGTGCTTTGGGAGCCCTAAGTGGAAGAGGCTCACTTGAAATCAGGAGTTGAAGAACAACATGGGTAACATAGTGGTACTACAGCTCTCCAATTAAAAATAAAAATAAAAATTAGCTAGGCATGGTGGCACACATCTGTAGCCCTAGCTACTCAGGAGGCTGAGGTGGGAGGATCCCTTAAGCCCAAGAGTGAGCTTTGCTTGCACCACACTACAGTACAGCTTGGGCAATAGAAAGGGATCCTGTCTCTACTTTTTTTAAAAAAATAGTGTTTACTTTTGGAATAGGCTGATGATTAAAATGGTGCACAAGGGGGCTTTCTGGAAAGCCGGTAATATTTCTTTATTTTTATTTTTATTTTTTTTATTTTTTATTTTTTTTTTTTTGAGACGGAGTCTCACTCTGTCGCCCAGGCTGGAGTGCAGTGGCCAGATCTCAGCTCACTGCAAGCTCCGCCTCCCGGGTTCCCGCCATTCGCCTGCCTCAGCCTCCCGAGTAGCTGGGACTACAGGCGCCGCCACCTCGCCCGGCTAATTTTTTGTGTTTTTAGTAGAGACGGGGTTTCGCCGTGTTAGCCAGGATGGTCTCGATCTCCTGACCTTGTGATCCGCCCGTCTCGGCCTCCCAAAGTGCTGGGATTACAGGCTTGAGCCACCGTGCCCGGCCATATTTATTTCTTAATATGGAAGATTTCAATATATAATTTGATTGCATATAAAATGTAATCAAGGTTCATAGCTACATAAATGCATGAATACGCATCAGAAAGTTAGTATCTTTTGACAAGTGGAAGTAAATGTACATGGTCAAAATGCAGAAAATACAAGTAAGAGTGAAATGAGGTACCCTAAACAAATCCATATTGGAAATAAAAACAACGTCCTTCTTCAAATTTCAGGAAAGGCTTGCATGAAAATAGAGGACAGAACTATGATTATTGAGGTAAATGACAGAAGGCAGATTTGTTTCAAAATAAGCAATTCTAGCTACCAGAGCTGTCCAGAAATTGAATAAAATATCACCTTGATACATGAGCCACCAAAATTATCAAACTTATTAAAAATAGTTAATTTTCATTTTTCTGAGTTTTTATCCAGTCATTTATTTTTATTTTGTTTTATTCCATTTCCCTGCAACAATTACTTACTGAGAATTCATTGGTGCTACATATTTTTCTAAGAGTATCCTGTATACTGGATTTTTTTTTATTGGCACAAATGTAGACTAAGTAATATTTTTTATTATTTGTTTTAACTCGAGAATAGATGGTTGTGTTAATAAAATATATTCGATTATACTTGAATATGTATTAAATATAATTAAATATTCCATTATCCTAGTAAAGGAAGGCAGATTTTCTTTAGGATCAACAAAGACCACTCTAAAGGGGTCCTGCAGAGGAGGATAGAGATTGGGTTTAACTCTGAATACAGCTTGGGTAGGTAGGAATTTATAGCCAAGGAGCGGATTGGGATTCAGTAGAGGGAAAATTGCAGAGAGAAAATATCGAGGGCAAGGGGTTTCCGGCTAAACTGACTTATAGAATTCTTGTTGAAAACCAGCCAGGGGATCAGACAGTGCCTAGAGGACAGCGGAGGATGATGAACCTGATCAGATATTCAGATGATCAGATATTAAAGGTGGGGAGTTCTTGTTAAACCGACTTGGTGAGGTCTTTGTTAAAACTAGATTTTATAAGGCAGCGCACAGATGGGTCTAGAAGACATCTCAGAAGTTTAAAATTTGGCCAAGAAATGAATTTTTGTCAATAGTCAAACTAAGATGTGACATATTAGAGTGTTAAATGTATGTGTTGTGGTTTCAGTCTCTCAGAATTTGAAATCTCTGTCTCCACAGTGTACTGGCCTAGTGACCTGGCAAGTTTAATCCAACATTCTATCTCTCAGTTTCCTCAACTGTCAAATATGGATAAAATGGTAACTACTGCATAATGTTTTTCTAAAAATTAAACATTTTATAAATAAAACCATTGAGATATTCCTGGCTACTTCAAAAGCATCAGATATGTTAACACTGTAAATAATATTAATGTTTCTTATTTTGTTTAGGCAGGTGATTAAATACACAGACAGGTCACATATTTAAAAATTCCAAGAAAACTTATTTTCATATTCATAATGCTACACAGGTAAATGTATATTTGTTCTAGTTCAGATGAAAGTGTGTGTAAAAATTTAAAATAAGTTCATAAAAATAAATTATTATTTTATAAGAATCTTAGTGACAACCATTTTCATTTTAATTATACTACTCTTATGTAAAAATTAGACCATACTTTTTGGATTGATTCATGCATCTTGGATGTCCCACCTCCCTCACTGCACTGCACCGTTATATGTTTCAAAGTTCTGTGATACCCAGGAGACAACTTTTGTCCTTTGCCATCCGAAGTTATTCAGCTATGTTTCTTATTTCATGGGTCAGTTGCTTTCTTTGTTCTCCATCCATGAAGGATAAACCCAACATTTCTTACTGGATTGGAGGTAAGCAGTGGGATTCTTAACTGTATTGTGGATCTTGGCTTGTCACAGATGAATCGCTTCTCTTTGATACAACCTGAGCAATCTATCTAGTATGTGGAAAAATGTCATCTCTGTGGAAGAAGAAACACAATTCAGACCAAAGAGAAGCTTCTCTTATTTAAAATGAATGGTGACTATTGATGGATGACAAATCCCCAGTTAGTTTAAAGCTGCTAGCTGATTGTCTGTTGAATGATAAACACGGCTGAAAAACTAAGACAGTGTAGATGCACCATGGGTAATTCCTCTTACAATAAGTTAAACTACTAAATGTTGATAATATAATAGAAGCATGAAACTGTATTTTTGTTTTCTTTTATAAATGAGGTAAGAGGAAAATGGAAATTCATATTTTTCTAAGTGTGCCAAAAAGAATGGTTTAGTAAACATAGACTTACAAATGTGTTTGGAAAAAGCTGGGCTGAGGGTAATTAAGGTAAGGACGTTTCTCTCTCTTTTGTTCTTTATCTTGTTCTCTCTCTCTAGGAAAAAGTCCTACTTTATTTCTCTAATGTCATGATGTGATCAAATTACAGAATTCCTTTCAGTGTTGGTAAAATCATTAATAATGTATCAGTAACATTCATTGAGATTTATATAATAACAGTTAATTTAGTCATTAGGAATTTAATAAAATAAATGATAGGTTTTGTGGCTGAAAATTACTTTAAGAATAATTTGTTATTTCCAGCATGTTAGAAATATGATGTAAATAGAAATTTTATTTTTAATAAACTGATTTGTTTCAAGATAAACTAGATGTTACTCATAACTATATGTCTCAATGTATTTTTAAAGACTCATGTGTGACTGCAAGAAATAAACATGTATATACACTTTCCTTAGACTTAAGAGTTGCCTGAAATATTAAAACGTATTAAACAATTTCTTGTTAAAGCGCAGCTCTGTGTCAGTGAAACTTTATACAACAAATACTAAGTAAATTTTCATGAACACAGATATTGTGTATGTTTCTAAAAAAAAAATAGCTCGTGATTACGTTTTTCAAAACAATGAGATAAATTATGCTATTTAAAAACATATCCAAAAATTGGAAAAAAACCCCTGCAAAATAAAAGAAATACATACATATCTACAGCAATTGTATTAGTATAAATATTTTATAGAATTAATAATACATTATGCATTTTGAGGTTTGCTTTTAAATGTTATGCTATGCATAAAATTGAAATGTAGTGAATGGAGAGTATTCCAAAAATTAGTATTTAAAATAGACATTTTATATTATATTTATAATATTCTCTACAATGTCAGATATTATTTTAATTTAAGAGAAAAAAGGGATTTCATAATGCCTGTTGGTTCATAGCATTGGTCAGAGTATGAAATGTGACGTTGTATTGAAATATACAATGAATTATTTAAAGAAGATGTTTTAAAATTACTATTTGTCTTTTGAAATGATGTTAAATACAACCATTGAGCTGCACTTATATATTATATAAAATCATATTTTATGAATTCACATATTTTGAAAATATATGTATATAACTTAATAACTTATATGGCAATATTTGTCTGCAATATTGAAAGTCTATTGCACAATATTTATATGCCTTTTATCTTAGAGGAAGACTCTTAAAGAAATCACACAAAGAGCTTAAGTTCTTTTTGTTTGGTTGTGTCTCTAGTTAACATCTTTATAAAATTTCATGGTACATTCTTCCCTTGGTATATGCAGATAAATGGTTTGAGAACCACTCATGGATACAACAATTCATAGATGCTCAAGTCCCTCATGTAAAATGGCATAGTATTTGCATGTAACCTACATATATCCTCCTGTATACTTTAATACTTTTCTAGATTATATGTAATACCTAATACAATGTAAAATGGTTTGTAAATAATTATTATACTGAAATTTATTTTGTATTTTTTGTTGTAGTATTTTTATTGTCATATTATATTTTATTATGTCTTTCTAAGGATTTCTAATAAAAAACAACAGGAATAGATGTCATATTCTTAAAATAAATATAATGAAAGTGTGGATTCTGCTACTCAGGAGAGAATCACTCTGGAAGCTAACATTGGGAGTGGGAGAGTGACTCAAGGCTGCCCAGGTTCCTCAGTGACTAATAATTATCAAATTTCTATGCAGACAATGACCAATTTTCAAAGAAGGTGAGTAAGGTGAGCATGTATTTAAATGTCACTAACTCAGTCTTCCTCATAGGCTAAATACAGGAACTACTATTTAAAAATATAAAAGCATTGTATCACTTTTAACTGCAAATAGTTCTGTTTTAACATGTGGTAATTAATCATACAGATAAGACTGAAAAGAGAATTGTGAACTTGAAATGTGGATTTATGTAAACCCAATGATTTTTTTAAAAACTTTAACCAACAGAAGTTATAGTGGTACACAAAGGAACATTTCTCAAATATATTTTATATTTACCACAAAATAGGAGCCACCCAAGGATATTAAAGTATTTATTATGTTTTATCAAAAGCTTTCATTAATAGAAATACATATAGAGCAATTTATTTAACTTGTGTTTTAGAATGAATTTATGAAAGTGACTTGTCAAAGTTGATCATGTCTCTTTTACCTAAATGTGTCTGTATAAATTTGAAAATGATTGATTTCATTATTTACATGGCTCCTACATTCACTGAATTGAAATGGTATCAAGGCAAAGTTATCCAAGTATTAAAACTTGTTTTAAAACTTAGTTTAAAGGTATAGCTTCTGAACCGGTAAAAAATTGGTGTGTGGGTTTTCTAGTTTCTAGCCCAGCATGTAATTAGATTGGAAGTCACGATTCATTTCTAACCACAAGTATAAAGCTGAACAAATTAAAAAATAAATGTCTCTTCTTAGGTCCTTCAGAGAAGTGAAGTTATAGGGCAAACCACTGTCCTCTCCTGAGTTGACAGGCAGACAGGCAGACACAGAATAAATCACACTTTACAAAGGCAGAAAATTCCCAGCAGAAACCTCCATGGTAGCTCAGTAATGCAGTAGAAAAAGCTCAGCTGTCATCAAGGAACTGTGGGATGTTCTTTGTGGACAAGTCTGCACAAAAAAAAAAAAAAAAAAAAAAAAAAAAAAAAAGCAGAAGTTTCCCCCAGTTTTGTAAATTTAATCTCCTAAGGCTCTACTAGATTCTCACAGTGAAATTGAGATGAAAAATCTCCTCATTCTTTCCACAAAGGGACAGGGAAAACAACCATTTAGAAAGATGCTGGAACATTCTGATTTTTGTTTCTAACCAGATCTGCCCTCAAGATAAATTATATTACCAGAGTCTAATTTATTGGGGTTGTTTCAACCTAACAGACACGTGGGAAAAGAAATACCCAACCCTAGATGATGCTAGCCTGCCACACAAGGGAAGGAAATGCCTAATATCAGCCCACACCAGTCTATCTGTCCCACCTAAGGTGGGAGAAACACACAGAGACACTTATGAGGTTCACAGCCAAGGGAACAAATGCACTAAAAGACTTAGACCTATTCATAGGACTATAAAATGCTTCCTGTCCTCCCATATTTTACCACATTATAAAAGGCCTACTTATCACAGTTCCTTATCATGTCCGACTACTAAGAAAAAATTACAAGGCATTGGAAAACAGGCACACACACACACACACACACACACACACACACACACACAGAGTTTGAAGAGACACAGCAAGTATCAGATTTAGACTTGAATATGACAGTTATGGAAATTATCAGACTGGAAATTAAAAACAGCTATAATTTATCTGTTAAGGGTGCTAAAGAATGATATAGACAGCATATAAGAACAAATGGGCAAGGTACATGAAGAAAATAAAAATAGAAGAAAGAATAACAAAATTTCTAGAGATCAAAAACATTGTAACGAAAGGAAGAGTATCTATGATGGATTCATTAATAGACCGTACATGACTGAAGAATCTTTGAGATTCAGGTTATAAGAATAGAAACAAACCTACACATTCTGCACTTGTATCCTGTAACTTAAGGTAAAAAGAAAAAAAACAAGAAAAGAAAAAAAGAAAAATAAAGAAGAGAATGGAAACATTCAAAACTAAAAAGCAAAGAGAAAAAAGTGAGCAAATACATATCCAAGAATGGTGGAATAACAACACAATGCATAACATACGTAATAAAATACCAGAAGAAGAAGAAGAAAGAGAAAGGAACAGAAGAAATATGTGAATCAATACTGACTGAGAATTCCCTAATTAATGCAAGACAGCAAACCACAGATACAGGCATCTCAGGGAACATCAAGCAGAATAAATGTAAAAACAAACAAACAAAAAACAACAACAAAGCCACTTGAACACATACTCCTATTCAAACTGCAGAGACTCAAAGGTAAAATATATATATATATGTATATATACACACACATTTAAAGAAGCCAAAGGGGTGAATTAATCTTACCTATAAGGAGCAAAGTAAGAATTAGCTCTGACTTTTCCTTAGAAAACATGTGAACAACACAAAATGAAACGAAGCATTTAATGTTAAGAGGAAAAAAAATCAACCCAGAATTCTGTGTCCTGTGAAATTATCTTTCAAAAGTGAAGGAGAAATAAAGACTTCCTCAGACCCCCCAAAATGAGAGAATTTGTTGCCAGTAATCATGGCTCAAAAGAATTATTAAAAGAAGTTCTTGAGAGAGTAGGAAATTGATATAGGTCAAAACATACATCTACATGAAGAAAGAATAATAATCTGGAAAAGAAATAGATGGAAATAAATAAAACGCTTTTATTTGTATGATCTTAATTAATAAAATTGTTAACAGTTTGTTCAAACTAATGATAGCAATACCGTTTTTGATTTTGTATGCTTATGTGTAAAAATGCATACATATATCTATAAAATAATATTTATGGATACTTTAGTGTAAGTAAAATTAATAACAGCAATAGTAAAAGAGAATAGAGGGGAAATTAGGAATATTTTGCTATTACAGGGTACTCACACTACCCACGAAACAGTGTAGTGTTATTTAAAAGAAGATTTAGATTAATTGCACATATTTTGCTGTAGAAATAACACAGAAACTGAAAAGTAAATATTGCATGTTCTCACTTATAAGTGGGGGCAAAATAATGTGTATATATGGACATAGAGTGTGGAGTGATAGACACTGGAAACTTGAAAGGGTGGGGAGTTCAAAGGTAGGTAGGTAATGAGAAATTACTTAATGAATATGATGTATACTATTAAGGTGATGGATACACTAAAATCTCAGACTTCATTACTATGCAGTATATACATGTAACAAAATTGCACTTGTACCTTTTAAATTTATTCAAAATAAATAAATACATAAATGAGGTAGGATAAATGATATGCTAAAAAGGAAAAAGTGTAATTATATTTTAAAATGCTTAATAAACCACCAATGGCAAAAATAAGTGGAAAACAAACAAAAATATGAGCAAACAACAAAAGCAATAAATAGAAAAATAACAAATATAATAGCATCCTACTATATCCATAATCACATTAAACCCCAATGATCTAAATATATCAACTAGAAACCAATAACTGTAAAAGTAAGTCAATAGAGAATACCAACAAAACCAAACAATGGCAATTTACAAAGATCACTAATCTCAATTAGCCTCTAGCCATACTGAGAGAAAACTGAGATCACACATATTACTAATATCAGTAATAAAAAGGTACAATTAAGATCTCATGGACATCACAAGAGTAATAATACTTTAAACAACTTTATGCCCATATATTTAATAATTTAGATCAAGTGGACCAATTCCTTGAAAGACAATCTGTCAAAATATACATAACAAGAAATAAAAAACCTGAATAGGCCTATATCTGTTGCAGCAATTGAATCTGTAATTGATAACTGCCCAAGCGAGCATGAGGCTGTTTCACTGGTGAATTCTAATCAACATTTAAGTAAGAAGTAATATCAATTCTCTACCATGTCTTTCAGAAGATAGAAGCAGAGGCAATATTTCCTAACTCATTCTATAAGACCAACGTAATCCTAATTCCCAAACCAGAGAAATACAAGAAAATAAAAATATACACCAATATTTCTCATAATCATAGAAGCAAAATCCCTGAAAAATATTAACACATGCAATCCAACAATGTATAGAAAGAATTATACATCACAAGCAACTGCGATTTATCCCAAGTGTGCAAGGCAGGTTCAACATTCAAATATCAATCCATGTAATACATCAGATGAACAAGCTAAAGTAAAGAAAAGCTCACAATCATATCAGTCGTTGCAGAAAAAGCATGTGACAATATCTAATACATATTCATGACAAACTGTTAGCAAACTAGGAATAGAGGAGAACTTTTTCAACTGATGAACATTTACAAAAAACAAACAAATAAAAAAGAACACATCATACTTAATGATGAGAAACTAGAAACTTTCCTGCTAAGATCAGGAACAAAGCAAGGATGTCCCCTCTCAGTACTCCTTTCAACACAATGCTGGATGTCCTGGCTAATGCAATAAGAAATGTAAAATAAATAAAATGTATATAAATTGGGAAGAAAGAAAACTTTTACCAGTTTTAGATAACGTGGTCACCTATGTAGAAAATCTGAAAGAACTGACCAAAAAAAAAAAAAAAAACACAAACTCCTGAAACTAATAAGGGGTTATAACAAGTTTTCAGGATAGAAAGTTAATATATAATTGTCAATGGCTTTCCTTTATGCCAGCCATAAAGAAATTGAATTTGAAATTAAAAACATACTACCATTTATTTTAGCATCCCTCAAAATTAAATACATATGTATAAATCTAACAAAATTGGTATAAGATTTGTATGAGAAAATCTACAAAACTGTGAGAAATGAAATTAAAAGGAACTAAATACCGGGAGAGATATTCTGCATTTATGGAAAGACTCAATATTGTCAAGATGTCAGTTCCTTCCAACATGATCTACAGATTCAATGTAACACCATTTAAAATTCCATCAGGTTGTTTTTTGGATATTGAGACACTGATTCCAAAGTTTATACAGAGAAGCAGAAGACCCTGATAAAGGACTATTATTCACAATATATAAAGAATGATCAAAACTAAATGGTAAGAAAACAGAAAATCTGACTTAAAAATGAATGAAAGATCACAATAGATATGTCGCCAAAGAAGATTTACTGATGACAAATAAGCATATGAAAAAAATACTTCACATTATATGTCATTCAGGAAAATGTAATTTAAAACAAAGGGATACCACTACAAGCCTATGAGAATCTCCAAAATTCAGAACACTGGCAATACTAAATTTTGGATTAGGCCAATTTTTGGGGACTCCAAGCTCAGCTGATGAGACTGAGTTTTTGAGAATGCCCTAACTTATATCCCTGGTAACAAATATCAGACGGTCAACAGGGCTAACTTTGCCTAGTACCTCCCACCATCCATCAGGCTATCACAAAAGCAGCAAGAGAGAACCGATACAATGTGAAACGCTTTTCAAGTCTTTTGCATGTGTCACATTTGCTCATGAATCATTGGTTAAATCTAGTCATCTAACAAAGCCCTGACAGAAAGGGTAAGAAAACAGACCCCACATATTCAAGGAAGAAGATGTAAAGCCACATTGCAAAGGATATTCAGACAGGGATAGCAAAAATTGTGGTCTTTTTAAAGATATATCAAAATTTCAAACTTGTCTTGCAATTTGGACAGATTTGTGATAGATTGCTTCCTTAGTAATTTAAATAAAGTTATGATAGGCTCTCTTTTTAAAAATTCTGGTAATAATTGCCTATATAAAGAGTAATATTTATACAAACTTCGTTCTACTGTTATAACTCATATTTACTTTTATTCTTTTAATGCATTGTTCTTAACAAGATAATGTTAACTAATAATGATAATAGCATAAATTAATTACTTTGTTAATAATACATATACATACACATGCAAATATCATATTTGAAATGACCAAGTCACTTACTGAGAATATTTTCATTTCAAAAGAATTGACTTATTTTTAATTCATATTTTCTTTGTATGAAAAGGTAAAATTCGTGAAAAAAAGAAATACAATTTGACAAACCAAAAAGACAATCATATAAGAAATACAATCACTTCTTTCTTTTATTTCACACTTTAATGCCTTATTTAAATATTTATAATTTTAACTAATTGTTTGTGTTTGACTTCCCAGTTGACAAATTTCATGTTACCGATAAAAATTAATGTATTCTATACATATCTGACTACTTTTCTTAAATGTTGTTTTGATCTCTTAACAGCTAATACACACATTGTCTTAAGAATTACAAAACAAAATTAAAAGTGTTGATTTTCCTCAAAAAAGTATATATATTTATGTCAGAATTTCTGCCCTTATTTTAGAAAATTTTTACAAAATACTTGCTCTTTTCAGCACAATTTGTCTTGTTAAAAATGCATGAGCTATATATCATACAAATAATTCACAATATACATAAAATATCATAATTGAAATAAATGGAATGGGATGTCAGAATGAAAAATTAACAATAAAATTGGTTATTCAGTCCATCATTCATCTAATTAGGGATGCTACTTTGATGAAATACATAAAAATATAAATTTTCACAAAATGTTGGTATGGTTTAGTTTGATTTATTAGAAAGACATTTTCAAATTATTATTTAGAGAAGATGTTAAATTTGTTTTACCAACTGAACAGTAAGTATAGTACAATAAACTCATGTCTTAAATATCATTATATTTAAATAATTATACAGTCCTTGGTTACATGATTTAAGACAGAATAATTTTATACCTAGAAATCATGGAGCTACCAGATTTACCCTTAAGTACTCAGTACTGGCCACGCAAACCCAACTCTGCTATGATACCTAGTATTCTGAGAAATAACATATATAAAGTCTCAATAGCAGAGAACCTTAGCAGTCAGCATCTCTTGACAATTTATTTTACTTCCATTACCCCAATGCTATGAGTACACTTGTCCAAGCCATAACTCTTCAATATAAAAGCATGAAGAGTTAAAAATTCAGAATGAGGTGACGTTTGACTCTTGGTTTTGTCCTGTAGACTGTTTTTTCCATTGAACACGCTGAGTAGTGGGATGTCTGAAAAACACGTTTTTTTTTTTTTTTTTTTCACTTCAAACAATTAAGAAAAAAGAGACCAAAGCTACTCAAGCAAAGTTATCCTCCATTGCTTGACAATAAGTGTGTTAGAACGAAGTTTACATTATTTTTCAGACTCAAAATAACTAATGTAAATGAACTTAAACCACGTTATGAAATTATTGCATGTGCCTCAGCAGGAGGGGAAGGAAGAAAAGTGTCTCTAGGATGGTAAAAGATTCAATATTCTAGGGATTAAGCGTATGTCCTAATTGTTCTTATTAGCCTGGCCCAAATGATTTTTTCTTGATTTAGTGTTCTTGCTCAGACCAGTAAGAGGTTACACGGTGTTTGTTTCTATTTACCAATCCAAAGGGTTAAACTAGGTGTCCTAGGGGAGGAAGAGTCAAGAACTATGTTGTAGATGGAAAAAAAAAAAAACAAAAGTGGGGCAGGGGATGAAATATCAAGAGGCTATTTGGCAAGATTCAATCTCAAACACAGATCTGTTTTTTTACTGTATATAGACAAGTTGTAATTTAGCAATACTGAACTGTCCAGCTATATTTAACATACTGTGATATTGATCTAAAAAATTAAATATATTCCTCCTAACTGAGGCTTTTTACTCTTTGACTGTAATCTCCCTATTCTCCCCACCTCCTAGCCTTTGATAACCACCTTCTAGTCTTTGCTTGTATGAGTTCAAGACAGTTTTGACTGTCATGACTCCAATATCAGGGAGAACATGTGGTATTGTTCTTGCTGTGTTTGTCATATTTCACTTAGCAAAATGTTCTCCAACTCCATCCATATTGTTGCAAATGGCAGAATTTTTTCCTTATTTTAAAGTTGATTTATATTCCTTTGGGTATATACCCGGTAATGGGATTTCTGGGTCAAACGGTATTTCTGTCTTTAGGTCTTTGAGGTTTAATAGTATGACATTTTGCATATATACCACATATTTATGCATTTATCCTTTGATAGATGCCTGAGTCCATAATATGGCTACTGTGAATACTGCAATAAACATGGGATTGCAGATATGTCTTCCACATATTGATTTCAAATTTTGGGGGTAAATTCCCAGACAGAAGTGGGACCGAGGGATCATAGGTACTTCTATTTTTAGTTTTTTTCAGGGATCTCCATACTCTTTTCCACAATGGTTATATTAATTTACATTTCCAGCAACATTGTACAAGGATTCCCTTTGACCCACTTCCTTGCCAACACTTGTTTTCTTTCCTCTTTCTGATGAGAGTCATTCTAATAGGTATGAGGCACTATCTCACTGTGGTTTTAATTTTTCATTTCCCTAATGATTAATGATGTCAATAATTTTTAATATCTGTTAGCCATTAATTAAAGAAATGGAAGAAGATACAAATAAATAGAAAGATATATCTGTTCATAGACTGGAAAAATAAATATTGTTAAAATTTCCATACTACCCAAAGTGAACTACATATTCAATATAATCCCTATAAAAATTCCAGTATCTTTTTTAAAGATTAAGAAAAAAAAATCTAAAATTCATATGGAACCATAAAAATGCAAATAGCCAAGGCAATCATGAGCAAAAAGAACAAAGCTGAAGGCATTACACTACCATATTTCGAACTATACTACAAAGTGATAGTAGCTGAAACAGCATGCTACTGGCCTAAAAACCAACACATCAACCAATACAACAAAATAGGGAACTAAGAAATAAACCCACACATCTATAGTCACACATCTTCAGTCAATTGATCTCCCACAAAGGTGCCAAGAATATACAAATGGGAAAAAAATAGTCTTCTCAAGAGGTGGTGCTGGAAAAACTGGATATCCATATGCAAAAGAATAAAATTGGACTCTTATCTCACACAACATAAGAAAATTAACTTACAATTGATTAAAGACTTAAACATAAGACCTGAAACTTTAGAACTATTTGAAGAATACCTAAAGGAAAAACTATCATACATTCGTCTGGACAATTTTTTTTAATACTTGACCCCCAAAGCCCAGGCAACAAAAACAAAAATAACTAAGTGGGATTACATCAAAATAGAAAGCTTCTCTCATCAAAGGAAACAATTCATTGAGTGAAAAGACAACTTATGAATTGGGAGAAAATATTTGCAAGCCGTACATCTAATTAGGGGCTAATATCCAACATACATAAGGAACTCAAACAACTCTACAGAAAGAAAACAAATAATCCAATTGAGAAATGGGCAAGAGACCTGAATAGATTCCTTTTATTCTTTCTGTATTATATTCTTTATCTAAAGAAGACACATGGATCTGGTTTTGTATCCAGGCTCTGGGTTAGTAGCATAATCTCTGAGAATATAGTCTACAGTTTCTCTAGGTGGCTAGATCATAGGCACTGATGTATTACCAACTCAAATACTTATTTTTCAAAATAAGACATGGAAGGAGAAAGAAACATTGAGTTTCATATTTGGCGAAAGGACACAGAAGTTTTTATGATGTACTGGAAATAAAAGACCCTCCTTCATATCCCTCAATATGAGGTGGACTTTTCACATTTTCCTGTGGCCTTGAGAAAGATGTAAGTTTCAATTCCCAGATGCATTAATTTCCTGTCACAGCTGTAACAAATGACCAAAAGTATCATAAAACAAAACATATTTATTTATTTATTTGTTTGTTTGTTTACAGGTAGGGTCTCACTCCTTCACCCAGGCTGGAATGCAGTGGCACAATCACAGCTCACTGCAACCTTGAACTAGTGGTATCAAGTGATTTTCCTGCCACAACTTCACAAATAGCTGGACTACAGCTGTGCACTACTACCTCCAGCTACGAAAACCACACATATGTATTATAATACAGCTTTGGAGGTCAGAAGTACAAAATTAGTCCCATTTGTCCAAAGTCAAGATGTGACCAGAGCTAGTTCCTTCTGGGGGTTTCAGGGGAGAATTCCTTTCCTGTAACTTTTCAGCTTCTGGAGGCTGTCTTTATGTCTTGACTTGTGGCCCTTAACTGTACCTTAAAAGGCAGCGTTATTGTAGCATCTTAAACTCTTTCTCTGCTTCTAGCATCATAACATCTTTATTTTTTATTTTATTATTTACTTTATTTGTATTTAATTATTAATTTTAATTACCACATAGCAATTGTATATATTTATGAGGTACAGTATGCTATTTTTATGCATGTATGCAATTTGCAAAGATCAAAATCAAAGTTGTTAGCATACTCATCACCTCAAACATTTGTCATTTCTTTGTGTTGCGAATATTCAGAATCTGCTCTTCTAGCTATTTGAAAATATAAAAAAAAAAAACCTGTTGTTAATTGCAAAGTGCTATAGAACACTAGGACTTATTCTTCCTATTTAGCTGTAATTTTCTATCTGTTAACCAAACTCTGGTTATTCCCTTCTCCTCCTATCCTTCCCAGCTTCTAGTAACCATTATTCTACTCTCTGCTTCTATGACATCAACTTTTTTAGCTGCCATGCATGAGTGAGAACATGAGGTACATTTTTCTTCTCTTCCTGGCTAATTTGACTTAACATAATGTCCTTCAAGCTCATCTATGATGCTATGAATGTCAAGATGTCTTTCTTTTTCATAGCTGTATAGTGTGCCATTTTGTATGTATACCACATTTTCTTTCTTCATTCTTCTGTTAATGGACATTTAGGCTAAGTCCATATTTTGGCTTCTGCGGCCTCTAACTTTTGGGCTCAAGTAATTCTCCCACTTCAGCCTCCTGAGTAGCTGGGACTAGAGGTGCATGCTGCTACACACAGCTAATTTTTGTTTTTGTTTTTGTTTTTGCAGGGATGGCTTTTCAGTATATTGCCCAGGCTGGTCTTGAACTCCTGCCCTCAAGCAATGCTCCCATCTTAGCCTCCAAAAATGTTGAGATGTCAGGTGTAAGCCACCATGCCCAACTGCTTAATATATTTTAATCATAAAACGAAATCAGTAATTTTTATATCTTTGTTATTTAATATGTGAAAGAAAGGGATTTCTGCAGATAAGAGTAATTTTTCAAAACAATAATAAATATGAATTAAATTATACTAATTATAAGGCTTAAAAGAAGTAAAATTAAGTGTCAGATTATCTAAAATCGTCAACATATTCAGTGAATATCAATGATTATAAGTGTTTGTTGATTTTAAAATCTGAGTGTTAATGTGTAAAATTTAAGAAAATACATAATAGTGCCTTAAGTATTATAACTTCTAATAGCATATTTTTGGAAATAAAGTTAAAACTATTAATTGCTGAGTTTACAGTTTATCACTTCAGTGGATGATATTGAGGGAATAGATTGTTGTGGAATGTGGGAATATGTATAATAGACAGAAAGAAATATTTTTCACTGATAGTCTTAATAGTTAAGAGGTAGGCTTATTATTTTCCATAAGTGGATTGGAGGAGTTTTTTGCAAAAATATAAAATTAAAGATATCACTACTACTGCAATTATTTTGCATTTCTATAATATCTTTTTATTTAAACATTTATAAATCCCATAAAGCAACTACTGGTACATGTTCTCTGTAAAATAAATGGATGTGGTTCATAAGACTGCCAGAGTCCTTTATAACCTCATGATACCTTATAGAGTGGCTGTTACTCTTTCGATAGGAATAGCTATGGTTCATAGGATTTATGGGTAATCTATACCCCTGTGGTGTCTTGGGAGTGATAGCTCCTATACATATTTTATCTTCTATTATAACCCTTACAAATAACACAGTTCATTTTCATGAGGCTTGAAATAGCCATAGCTAATTTCAAAATAATTTACTTCCTGTGGTTGTACACTTTATTATAGAAAGTACTGTACAAAGAAGTTACAGATTGAATGGCAGTTAATTCTCACATATGTATAAAATATATTCTATCTTAATTAATTTATTGTTATTTTTCCTTGGCGTAGTGTTCTGTACCATGACAGTAGACTAGATAACCACTAAACATTTTAACTTTCTTCCACAGTATTGTGTGTGTATGTGAATTTGTGTGCAACTAAAATAAATGAATACAGTGATGCATGGAACATTCTGGTCAACATGTGTCTTGTTTTAGAGGAATTGAAATTACAAAGGTGATAAAACTGTTTACATTTAGCCTCAAAATATTTTATTCCATTTCCTTTCTATAGACATAATACATTTATCAAAATAAAAAATATTGACAAAATGTTATTCATATACTCAGAAAATGTGAAAACACACATGGCACTTTTGTGGAGCATCATTTCTGCAAAATGAAGTAAAAGCTGATCTTCATGTTTTTGTCATTAATGAAATAATTTATCCAGAAAAGTTTGTATAGAAAAATAATGGGTATATAAAAACCTGCAAAGCAAAGTTATTCAGTAATATAGGCCATGGATATATGGTTGCAAGGCAAGAAATTATACTTATTACTGCCCTACTCTGAAAATACCTCAGGTTGAAATTATTTACAGTATTCTAATTGCTACACCTAGGTTACACTTATCTTACAGAAAGATCCAAATATTTTACATCACATAATTACTCAGCACAAAAATACTAAAGTTCTTGTCTCAAATATATATTTCCTTTTATCTCTTGGGGAAATACTATAGAACAATTTTTAAGTACAATTTCATAAACATGACCTAAAACACTTTTAAGTCCTTATTTTTACTCCCAATATACTTTTTTGTTCTTTTTTCCCTAGATTTATTGATGTATAGTTGAGAACTTAAAAATGCATTTATTTACAGTGTGCAGTGTGATGATGTGCATCATTCCCATAGTTTTCTTTTTGTTGTTGTGAGAACATTTACGATCAATTCTCCTAGCAAATGTCAAGTATACAGTATAGTATAACTTACTATAGTCACCATGCTGACTTTAAAGCTCCAGAACTTGTTCACTCGTTCACTCTGTTTAACTGAATATTTGTGTCCTTTGACCAGCATCCACCCCATTTCCTTCACCCTTCAACCCCTGGCAACCCCCATTCTACTCTGTTTCTGTAAGTTAAAATGTTTTAGATTGCACATATAAGAGAGATGGGCCGGGCGCAATGGCTCACGCCTGTAATCCCAGCACTTTGGGAGGCCAAGGTGGTTGGATCACGAGGTCAGGAATTCAAGACAGCCTGGCCAAAATGGTGAAACCCCATCTCTACTAAAAATACAAAAGTTAGCCGGACGTGGTGGCGGGCGCCTGTAATCCCAGCTACTCAGGAGACTGAGGCAGAGAATTGCTTGAACCCAGGAGGCTGAGGTTGTAGTGAGCCGAGATCATGCCACTGCACTCCAGCTTGGGCGACAGAGCAAGACTCTGTCTCCAAAAAAAAAAAAAAAAAGAAGAAGAAGAGAGAGAGATCATATGCCTGACTTATTTTATTTTGTTTACCGTAATGTTCTATAGATTCATCCATGTTTCAGCAAATGACACGATTTCCTTCTTTTTAAAGACAGAATGAAGTTATGTCTATCTGCAGTATCATATTTTATTTATTCATTCAGCCAGTGATGAAGACTTAGGTCGTATCCATATATTGGCTATTGAAAATAGCTCTGCAGTGAAAATGGGAGTGCAGATATCTTTTCAAGACAATGATTTCTTTCTTTGGATATATAACCAGAAGTGAGATTGCTGGACCATAGAATAGTTCTATTTTGTAATTTTTTGAGGAACTACCATGATTTTTTCTGTAATGACTCCACCAATTTATTGTGTATAAATGTAAAACCTACCGTATCAACTATATATTATTTATAAATAGTACATGTGTTATGACATATATAGCGCATATTTATAATTTTTAAGTTTACATTTACTAAACTGCTTATGCTGTTTTCATATATTCCATTTCTTTAATTTTAATCTTCCTCTTAAAAGTAATGTTTGTGCCTTTCTTTGTTTTTTTTTTATTACATACATGACATAGATGTTTATGTCTTAAATTCCATCATTTTCACTTTAGTCTTACAAGTATTTAAGACCACTGATTTAAACACATATTGTAATACATGACACATGATGATTCATTCTCATTTTATCTTAAGACATTCTGCAGTTTTGCTTTCAAAGTAAATAATCTCTAGGAAATGCAGAAACTACAGAAAATAAATGATAATTTTGTTTGGTAGAAGCTCTAATGTGTTCTCTCACGGATTCATGGAATCAAAACAAAGCTAAATTTTTAAAAAGTCTGAAAAGTATATTCTGTTAAAATTAATGATTTCCAAGAATCACATACAAATTAAAGCATAAAAAGTAAATGAATAATATACACTTGAAATAAATGTCCAACACAGAAATTAATAGAGTTGCAATTTTTTTTTTTTTTTTTTTTTTTGAGACAGAGTCTCGCTCTGTCACCCAGGCTGGAGTGCAGTGGCCGGATCTCAGCTCACTGCAAGCTCCGCCTCCCGGGTTTACACCATTCTCCTGCCTCAGCCCCCCGAGTAGCTGGGACTACAGGCGCCGCCTCGCCCGGCTAGTTTTTTGTATTTTTTAGTAGAGACGGGGTTTCACTGTGTTAGCCAGGATGGTCTTGATCTTCTGACCTCGTGATCCGCCCGTCTCGGCCTCCTAAAGTGCTGGGATTACAGGCTTGAGCCACCGCGTCCGGCCGCAAATATATTTTCAAGGTTGATTGGAGCTGGGGATGATCTCCTCAAACAGATCAGAATAGTTTCCATCTGATTCCCTCTTAATACATGTAAATATTTTCGACTGATTTTAGAAAAAATTAAATCTCTTTACAATGCCCTAACAAACTCTGAATATTCTTCTTTTGCTTACTTTTCTAAATGTATCAAAGATCACTCACTCACTTTTTTACTCATTCATTTCTAGACAAACTAACTTCAGAGCACAATAGTACTTTCAAGATTCAGATTTTCAGTACATTGTCCCGTCTACTTGGAATTCATTGCTCCTATATCTGCAAATGTTTTCTGCCACTATAGCCTTGTTAGATTAAGTGTTAACTGAGTTTCTTTTTATCTGACATGAACTTTTTAATCTCCATTTCAGGATCTTTTTGTCCAATCCAGAGCACATTGCTGAATGAGTATTTATATATTTATATTTTTTTGTATTTTCAACCCATTTACCTGTATATTATCTGAACCAAGAAGGCTAAACTGGGTTAGAAGAATTGAAGAGGTAGAAGAGACAAAAAAAGGAGGTGAGTAAATTAGCTTATGTCTAAATTAAAAATAATAAGAGCATGGATTAAGAGAGAGACCATGACAATATAAAGAAAATAATGCAATCAAATATAATTCTGAGGTAGACTCTATGGATATACCACCATATTAGATTTGGAGATCAAAGGAAGAAGTAATTAATTGTTATAGTTGATTTTGAATAAAATCCAAGGATATGATATTGTAGATACTTTCAAACATATGTGTAAGCCATGAAAAAGTCAATTTTAAAGTTGAATGCATTTGTGTTTGTGGGTTTGTATTGGGGGTTGCCCATGATAAAACACAATGAATAAAATTGTGAATACAGTGAATAAAATAAAAGGTCAAATTATACACCTAACTTGGGTTGTTGACTATATATTGCCAATTGTTCCATTATATTTTGTTTTAGTTTATATAGACTTTTACGAGTAGTGTTGAGAAGAGAGTATCTATCTCTAGAAAACCTTAGTTTATTATTAATTATTAATTCATAAAAATTATAATTTTCATAGATAAAAATTGATGCCTCATTTGGTAAATTTGTATTTTATAACAAATAAAAACAAAATAATGTGTATTCTATCTACTGTAAAATTTTTAAATGAATTATTTCTTTAAATCTGTTGACTATATCCCAGTTGAAAAGGCTTAGCGATTGAGTCTATTACAAACATTTTACTCAGTTTAATTTTTACTTAATTTCTTCTAGATGGTTTGATAGTATATAAAAAATTGAAGAATATATTTTGTCATATATATTTTGTTAAATAATTTTATCGTATGCCTCTTAGATATTTGTATTTTTTAATTCTCATATATATTATAAAAATTTTATATTTTTAAATTTGTTTTACTTTATACTGTGTTATATTACATTGTGGCTCATATAAGAAGGCACCTATTTTTGGTAATTATGTTGTATTTTGAGATTTTCATGAAAAATATTTTAATTCAGATATTATTTAATTTAATGTGAGAGTTTATTTATATGTATCTGATTTAGTTTCCAATATTTTCATAGTTTTTTTCTCAGTGATGTAGACCAAATGTCCAATATCCTGGTGTTTAATAGCAAAAATGGCATCCAATTTTGTCCATGGAAATCCTTCTCTTTTGTTATTGAGATACTGCCTGACTACCTAGAATTCATCACCATGTTTACTTAGTTTCTTTTTTATTCTCTCTGGATTAAATATGGCAGTTCACACGAAGGAATAAAATATATTTTATAATTAAAAATCAGCAAAATGCTTAAGATAAAATAAAAAGAATTTAAAGTAAAATTAAGTGGCAAGTGCAAAGCTAAAGGACGTCTTCTTTTTTTTTTTACATCAGTCAAAATAATTTAAGTTTGAAGTAAGGTAATATCAAGTCTAATCAAAGAAGGAAAGAGTTTTTTTCTTGCTGACTGCACTGGAAATGCTGAAGGTTCCATACTGCCCCTGCTATACAATCAAAACTATATCAAAATTTCTGTGATTCTCTTGGGACTTCATCAGTCTTCATGCGGACTTCATCCTCTGAATGACTGAAGCAGTTTACACATCATATTTATACACCAATCTTTGACGAGCAAGAAAGACAATTTGTGACCTAGAATTACCAGATAATGTTCGGATTTCCACACTGATTTTTACTTTTGTGTCAAGTCTTGCAGACTAGATAATAATACGTCACATCCCATTGATTAGTTTAAGAGATGCATACTAAATGAGATGGTTAGGATTATCTTGAATAGTTTAATCTGGTGACTTCCAATGTTGCCTGCATGTTAGAATCGTGTATGGACATTAAAATGTATACTGATCTTAGTTATGTCCTCCTAGACCTAATCAATTGATCAATGAAAGTATATTATTACTTGATTAGGTATTTTTATTAACAATATGAAAAATCTGAATATTAAAAACAATAAACCAGACAACTTTCTGATTTATTCTAATATACGCCGTGGATAGATAGCCACAACTTTAGTTCCCTTAGAGGCCACTTCTAGAGGTGTGGATGAGGTTTAGTCCCATCCCAAGTGGACCCGAAAGTTTTGCTAGTGAGAAAGTACAGCAAACGTAGGAGGGAAAAAGCAAACTCCCACTGATTTAATTTGTAAATATCCTATTTCCAAGTGAGACAACATAATGTAATTCCTTATTTTCTTACCATCTCCAGCAAGTAATATATAGTGGATGATTTTGCTTAGTGTAAGCATCATTGCAGAGATAATTCAAGATGCGATATTTAGATATTTTCCACAATTACACTAAGTTAAAGCTTTTCAAAGCTCAATTGTTTTGTTTGCATGAACATTTAAGAAATTATAGTACAAAATAACTAATTGATATGGCTTACCTAATCATTTCTCCTAAAATCAGATTGCATTTTGACAAATAACAAATTAAGCAGAAATCTATATTCACTTCAATTTATATATTCTGAAATTATTAAAATGTTGATGTATTGTCTCAGGATATTGACAGGTAAAAAAATTTCTCTCCCAGTCGAAAAATATAGGCCAAAATAATTTATTTATTGTGTTCTTAGCTTGAGAAAGAAAAAAATGCTAGATCCGTATAAAGTATTTGATAAGCAAACTAAATCTCCTATCACATCAAAGAGTAGGTTTTGCTTTGTTTGCTTTTTCTATGGTCTCTTGCTCGTGATACTGTTGTAAAATTCTCCAAGATCTAAAAAAAGGCTTTGAATTTTTTCTGCTGCAGTAGCAAGTCTATTAATAGAATGGGGAGATAACTGTAATGCTTCATTACTTTCAGCTGAGAGAGGGGAATACAAGGACCTCTAACTTTCAAAGTGGCACTGAAGCAAAATTACTTCAACCAGACATGAAGGTATGCAATAAAGTAAAAATAGAGTTTTCTATTTCCCTCAAGGACTGAGGAGAATGCATATTTCTTCCAACAAATGCAAATATTTCAGCAATTAAAATTTTCAAAACAATTTTACTTGCTCAAATTAAAGTAAGAATGGTGTGACCATGAAGCTAGCATTTATAATCAAGCATGAATTACAATTTGTATATAAACGTAAAATTGCTACCTTGTGGTCCAATAATATTTGCTATGGAATAAATTCTAAATTACATAAGCTACAACTTTCCCACATTCTCTCAAAATATTGTATAATGACATCTAAAATACTCATTTAGACTAAAAATATCTAGTAAATATTTTCACTGGAATAAATATATTTTTAAGCACAAATTCACATATTATGAAATATTGTAAATGGAAAAATATATAATTAGGAAAGTCTTGAGTCAAAACAATGTCAGATTGAAAAGTTTGTCTCCAGGCAGGGCACGGTGGCTCACGCCTGTAATTCCAGAACTCTGGGAAGCCGAGAGCAGCAGATTGTTTGAGGCCAGGAGTTCGAGATTACTCTGGCCAACATAGTTCACCCTCTTTCAACTCCCTCTCTACTAAAAATGCAAAAACCAGCCAGGCATGGTGGCGCACACCTGTAATCCCAGCTACTCAGGAGGCTGAGGCACGAGAATTGCTTGAACCTAGGCAGTAGAGGTTGCAGTTAGCCAAGATCGTGCCACTGCACTCCAGTGTGGGCAACAGAGCAAGACTCTGTCTCAAAAGGAAAGAAAGAAAGAAAGAGGCAAAGAGAGAAAGAGAGAGAGAGAGAGGGAAGGAGGGAGGGAGGGAGGGAGGGAGGGAAGGAAGGAAGGAAGGAAGGAAGGAAGGAAAAGAGGAAAGGAGAAAGGAAAAGAGAGAGGAAGGAAAGAAGGAAAGGGAAGGAAGGAGAAAGGAAGGAAAGGGAAGGAAGGAAGGAAGGAAGGAAGGAAGGAAGGAAGGAAGGAAGGAAGGAAGGAAGGAAAAGAAAGAAAAGCAAGAAAGGAACAAAGGGATAAAAAGTTTGTGTCCAAAAGGTAGTTTTAATACCTTCTTTTATGTTAAAATATAATGAATAAATTGTTATAGTTAATTTACATTTTATATACAAATCCAAAGTTATTAATTTAATCTATTTAGTAGCCATTAGATTTTCGGTGTCTCTTACTTTAAAGCTTTCAGCAGCATATATTAGTTTCAAAAAAGGGAATAGTATTTGTTTGCAAAACTATAAACCAAAAAATTGTTAGCAATACAGAGAAAAATATTCATGAAAATAGAATAGATCACACTGGGGAAAAGAAATGGTGATAAAATTAATTAAATATCATCTTCCATAGATATGCACTGGTTATCTCTAAAGATGAAGATTCTACACTTGCACACCATTGGCATGGTGTATGTGGAGTATAATTGATTCTGCATATTTAGGAGTATATTAAAAAGTGATATAATTTTAAGAATACCTAACATACCATTTTTTCTCTTAGGTAATCTGTATCATCTAGTACAAATATAGTGGTTGATAAACAAGGGATTATATTGTCAAATGGACTTACACCAATCACTGATCTCACCTAATCCTGAAATATACAAATGATTTGTATATTACTTTCCTACTGCTTCAGCAATAAACTACCACAGACTCAGGAGCATAAAAAAGAACAAATGTGTTATCTTACACTCTTGCTGTGAGAAATCCAAAATGGGTTTAGCAGGGACAAAATCAAAGTGTCAGCAGAACTGCATTCCTTCTTGAGGCTCTAGGAGAATTCTTTTTATTTTTTCCTTTTCTCCTGTGTTCTTCAACTTGTGGCTGCATCATTATGACCTCTTTTTCTATCATGATATACTTTTCTCCAACTCCGACCCTCCTGGCACTTTCTTATAAAGATCTTGTGATTCCATTGAGTTCACCTGGATATTCCAGAATAATCTTCCCATCTCAAGATATTAGGGTGGTGCAAAAGTAATTGCTGTTCTTACCATTCAAAGTAATGGTAATATCTTAAATGAAATACATTTTTAAAGCCATCTGTACTGGCTTTGGGAATTCAAACATGAACATTGTTGAGGGACCATTATTCTACTTACAACAATTTGTAACCAACTAAACAAAAAAGAATCAATAGAGACCTGTCACTCTAAAGTTTATCTGGAGAGGTAAAAGACCCAGAAGAGCTACCACAATATTAAATAAGAACAAAATTTCAGGACTGATTTCCTACTGCCAGACTTAATATAAAGCCACAATAATCAAAAAAGTGTGATGTTGGCAAAGTAATAGACAAATAAATAAATGAAACACAATAGATAGCCTAGAAACAGCTTCACATGAATATAGTCAACTGATCTTTAATGAAAAAAAAATTAAGGTAATACAATAGAAAAAAAAAGTCTTTTCAACAACTGTTGCTGAAACATTACATAAACAGAAAATTCATCTAAAATAAATGAGTGAAAACATAAACAGCAAATGGTGCTGGAACTCCTGGACATCTACATGGAAGAAAGTAAGTTTAAACACAGACTTTATACCCTTCACAAAAATTGTCCCAAAATGGTTCACAAGCCTAAATGCAAAATGCAAAACTACAAACTCCTAAAAGAGAGCATAAGAGAAAATCTAGTTGATCTTGGTTATGGGGATGATTTTTTAAATACAAGACCAAAGGCATGATATCCGAGAAAAAGTAACTGATAATCTGGAGAAGGGAAGCCATAGACCGGAATAAAATATTTGCAAAACAACATGCCTGATAAAGGTTATCATCTGAGATATTTAAAAAAAAAAGCCACTCAAAACTCAATAATAAGAAAACACACAACCTAATTAAGGAATAGGTGAAAGACCTCAACAGACGTTTCACTAAAGAACACATGACAATGACAAATGAGAACACAAAAAGGTGCTCTGTGTCATATGCCATTAGGGAAATAAAAAATAAAACAAAAATAAAATACCTTTACTGGCCTATTATAAGAGCGAGAACACTGAGAACACCAAATGCTGGCAAAGATGTGGAACACAGGAACTTTCATTGCTGGTGTCAATGTAAAATGGTATAGCTACTTGGGAAGACAATTTATCACCTTCTTACAAAATTAAGCACACTCTTACCATTCAGTCCAGCAATCATGCTCCACAGTATTTATCCAAATGAGTTGAAAACTTACATACACACAAAAACCTGCACACAGATGTTTATAGCAGCTTTACTCCAAACTTTCCAAAACTTGGAAGCAACTAATAAGCCTTTCTCAATCAGAGAATGGAATTAAATGTATCTATTTAGTAAAATATTATTTAGCACTGAAAAAAACTGAGTCATCAAGCCATGAAAAGACATGGAGGAACCTTAAATGGATACTACTTAGTAAAAGAAGAAAGTTCATTTCCATATGACTCCAACTATATGGCATGACAGAAAAGGTAACTATGGAGATGCTAAAAATATCAGTGGTTTGAAGTCATTATGAAGAAGGGAAGGATGAGTAAGGAGAACACAAAGGATTTTTAAGCAGTGAAACTATTTTGTCTGATACTGTAATGGTGAATATATGCTATTGGAAATATGTCTAAACTTATAAAATATGTAATACCAAGAGTGAACCCTAATGTCAGCTATAGGCAGAGTGACAATAATGTGTCAATGTAGGTTCATCAATTGTAACAACAAATGTACCACTCTGGTGTGAGCAATTGATAATGTGGGAGGCTAGGCTTGTGTGAGAGTAGGAGTTATACTGGAAATCCCTCTACTTTCTGCTTCATTTTTTATGAACCTAAAGCTACTCTAAAAACTAATGTCTTATACAATGAACAAACAAAAAAGATAAAGCATTGTTGCAAGATTTTAATAAACGGCTATACAGATGCTCTGTGACTTACAATGTGGTTACATCCTGATAAATCCAATATAAGTCAAAAAGTAGTATATGTTAAAAATGCAATAAATACCCTGATAAGCTATCATAAAGTTGAAAATTGTAAGTTAAAACATTGAAAGTAGCAACCATCTAGATGTGGGAAAATAAATAAATAAGAGAACAACCCAACATCAGTCTCTGGGAAGCTTTGAAACTCTAGAGGCTGTCAGTCAGTGAGTGCAAGCCTAGCTGCTTCAGCTTCAAAGCCAAAATACAAAAAGCAAAGTTTGATGAAATGAAAGCAACTTTATGCAAATGCTAGCAGATTGGAAATGTTCAACCTCATGGCTCCAAAAGACTATCCCAAATTTTGGGACTGACTGAGTGGGGTTAAAAAGGGAAACTTGGAATGGGAAACATGAGGGAGTGATGCAGGGTACAGGCCTATATGTCTTTTTCTGATGGCTATATTGAATAGTTTTCCACCTCCTGTCCCAACTGGCATCATCTGGACTGTGGCTGGATTGTAGAATTTCCACTTTGAGGTAATCTCTAAGTGGGTAAGAGTTCCATAGCTGGGTCACCATGTCTGGTTTGCTTTAGGATAAGCCACTGAAAGTTCTAACTAAACATGCCATTAGATAAATATGCATGGTGCAAGGGAGTGCCTCCTGGGAAAACAAGAGAAATGAAGAGGATGAAAGTACATTCCAAGGCTATATTCTGAGTTTAGAAATAAAAGCTTCAAGATTAATTTTATACCTAAAATGCTTGATTACAATTCCCCAACCGACAAATTTTATTTCAGTTCAAATCTGGCTATTTTCTGGTGGAAAGGGACATAGTTGCAGAGCAATGGAACAGAATCTGTCTACCTAGAGTTGATTATATTCTTGAGTCCCTGGGCTTATAGAAGAGACCTGTTGGGCATCACAGTGAGTATGTAACAGCAATACAGTTCACAGCAGAAGAATAAACCTATTCCCATAATCATGGCTAAAACTCCAAGTAATTTTCTTTCTGTCATCACAAGGGATCTAATCCACATTATGTGAAGAGCTGTTGACTTAAAGAAATTGTGAAATCAGACATATTACTATTTTGCTTATATGTGTCTTGTAGGACTGAGGATATATTTTCAGAGTTATATGGAATGTACAGACAGCATTTAGTTTTAGTTATTGTACACATTTCCCACTGTCAATTGTACCAAGAGTTTCTGTGCGGATCTAATAATAGATTGGCGAAACAAACATATTTATGTTACAGTAATAAAGTGGGAAAATCTTTAAAAAATTTAAAGTTACTATATAAAGTTAGGCTAAAATAAGAATTAAAAGCCCCCCTTGAAATAAAAGTTAAAAAAATTAACTGCCTTTCTGTAAAATTTGTAAAGCATTAACTGTATCTCTCCCCTACATATATTATAAGTTCTATAAATTCCTGTTTTTCTTACTGTACAGCTGCAAAGTCACAAAATTAATAAGCATGAGTTACAAAACCCATTTTCACAAGATATAACTAAATCTTAAAAATGTCACCTGATAATTCACTACTTTTAATCTCGCTTCTGTAAGCCTGCTTCCTGCATCACATAATCACCATCTTAAGATACATAAAAGACATTTGTTTTCTTTGTTTGCTGCTCAGACTTTCAGGATGCATGTCCGCTGAGCTAGTGTACACCTAAAATAAACCCTCCTGAACCCCACTTGATCTCTCTGGTTCTCTGATTTTGAGCTATGAATATTTATAAAGGTGGTGCTAGCATACGTTTCTTGAAGAAATATGCGTGTAACATATGTCTCATGTTCATTTTGGGGTGGAGACTAAATATTAAAGTGTATTATAATTTTACCCTATATATTAAAAGGTCTGGTCAGGACACAAAGGCATGTAAGTGTGCAATTTTTGCAGAACTAGTTCATGTTTGGTGGTCTTTTTGTCAGGAGAAAGTTACTAAAATCAGTCTTTTGTCTAATTAAAGCTGTAGTTATGGCTGTTCGAACGGGCTGGTAGTCAGTCAGCCTATTTCAAGGTTGGTTCCTGTCTGACTGCTAGAGAAAAAGAAAAACCTTGCGGCAGTTGGAACATAGTTTACTTTTTAAGTTTAGAAGGATGTGACTTAACGCTTGCGTAGCATGGTCTCAGAAAGTGTTTATAATGTAGTACGTTCTTATTATAAAGAGCCTGTCAGTCCTACAACCTCTATGTTACTGTTAATGCTGGTCAGTTGTGATTAAATTCCTAAAGAGAGAGAGTATTATGAGGTATGTCTGACCCACACCCTAACCCACAATTTTCTGTCATTTCTTGAACTTATTGGTGTTTCATTGTGGATCCCCTTTGGCCAACAGGAGGTCCATTCAGTCTGTTGAGGGGCTTATAGTTCTATTTTATTTTGTTTAGTTTATATTCCCCCTTTTTGGTCAAGATATGCCAGAGGCAGTATTGATAGTCAAGCGTTTATTTTAGTTTTTCCATATTGATGCTGGGGTGGTGTACTACATGCGCTGGGTCCATCATGTGGGCAGACACTTATTGACCCTTGAAACCCCTTTTAGGCAATATAACCACCAAAAACCAAAAGCCAAAAATTTAGGTTATAAAATTGATTTGTCTTTAAGTTTTACATGTTGAGTCATCAGCTATTTAGGCATATGTGTGTTTATCTCTGATTTGGAGGGTATGACTTAATTTTACTCCTCCAAATCAGCTCTTACAATATCATGCACTCTTTTTTTCCATGATAGTCTCAGGGCCTGGAGGCTTAATTAAGTGATCTTAAATCCTAGAAGTAAAACAAAGCATAAAGAACTAGCAATATTTTAAAGAAAAAGGTTAGAAGTGCTGCCTTGTTCTGAGAATGGCAGGAAAAGAAGCTCACAAGGTAGCTAAACTGTTAAATTACTTAGCATCCAGGCATATAATAAATTACAGTAAGTTAAATAGAGGCAAAATCATTAAATGAGTATGTATGCCATTGTATACAGGCCTTGTCCAGTGTCAACTGCAGGTAGTTTATCTTGAAAGTCATCTTCTCCCAGATCTAAGGATGAGGATTTGATGAACTGGAATTTCATGTCAGATATTCACAGAAGTCATTGTCTTATTTAGATGAGATACATGCAACCAGGAGTCAAAGCTCTGAAACTTCGTAGTACAAAGATTAGTTAATAGCACCTCATAAGGACCTTTTTAAGGGGCTAAAGGTAGCGATACTGGAGTCCATGACCTGACTGGAAGTTGTAAAATGATTTTATAACTCTGCAGTGATGAATTTTTATAGGTTGATAAACTGCAGCAATAAGCCATAGACAACTTACAATTCAGTTTTGAAGATTTGTCTCAAAGATGTTAAAAGACTCAAAACATTTGATCAAAACAGATATCTTATATGAATTTTCTTATAAACATTTTTACAACTTACATAGACTTATCTATGACATGCTTTGACTTTGTTTTGTCCTGAATTTTCTTTTCTTAAATCATTAGTCATTTTGCTTAATCATGTAAGATTCTTTCTCATACTAAATTACTTTTTTAAGTTTTTAGCAAAAAAGACCTCTATAACATTTTTTTGCACCTCTCTTTATTACTGGTTTCTTTTATTTTGTTACATAAATAACTTTTGAATTAGACAAAATTTATTTTTATTAAGAATATGTTATGTTATTTTAAAATAATTTTTTTCTTTACCTAAAACACATCATACTTTGGAAAACATTATATGCAGAATTATGTATTACCTAGTTTTTTTTTCTGTTAATTTTTTTGAGATGGAGGCTTGCTCTGTTGGCAGGCTGATGTGCAGTGGCATGATCTCAGCTCACTGCAACCTCCATCTCCTAGGTTCAAGTGATTCTCCTGCCTCTGCCTCCCGACTACCTGGGACTACAGATGTGTGCCATCATGCCTAGTTAATTTTTGTACTTTTAGTAGAGATGGGGTTTCACCATATTGTCCAGTATGGTCTTGATCTCTTGACCTTGTGATCCACCCGCCTCAGCCTCCCAAAGGCCTGGCTGTTAATAATGTTTAAAGTCTGTGAAGATCAGGTGTTCATTTAAGTAAGAATTTTAAACACCTAGGTATTTTGCCAATAACATAAAATTTAACTGTTTTATTAAAAATTAACAATATTAAATTAGTCTTATTTTTCAAAAAATTACACAAAGTTTATTCACCTTTTAGCTGGATTTATTGTCTTATAAATTTGATGCCACACCTTAAACCTTATAATATCTACCATAGATAAATATAAGTCTTATTTAACCAACAAAAATGTAGCTGACAATTCGGAAGATGCTTCTATTTTTATTTTATTAATGGTTTTGAAATCATTTCTATTTATCTAAAATTGCTAAATTTATGTGAACTTGAAAAGGATTTGGATTTATCAGTGTTTATTTACTTTTATGTCAATCTGATAGTATTTTAGATGTCACATATAACATAATACATGTACATAATGTATAAACATATCTAAATATATATACAAACAAATAAAGATCCAATAGCTTTTACCTCAGAATTTTTGCCAAATATAGCAATATAAATTCACCATTTTTTAAAATATAGCTGGATCTAAATTATTTTTCTGAACAAATTGAAACATTATCTAGGCTAAATTTTACTTTCCCTGATAGCTAATCCAGGGAAAGCTGTGGAGCAAAATTTTGGGTAAAGCAGGGTCTATGACAATTTGATTTTTTCAAAAGCCTCTTTTATTTTCTTGAGTTTCAAATAAGTTTCCAATTTTACATTTTAGCAAGATTTGGCTAAAATGTATAAGAAAAACAAAATCTCCATAGAGCCTTAAAATAGTGAATTTTATCTAAACACCAATAGCTGAAAAATGGCAGATTCAAAGAAGGAAGAAAAGAAAAATGGGAAATATGTAGAGTTTAGAAGGTTCTAGTTAACTCTATAGTTTCAGGTTAACCATTTGAGCTCTCAATTTGTCCTACTGTAATTTTCCCATTAGTTTAAAATGTGCATAAGAAGAGACTATAACATAAAACCATCTTGAGTCTCAGTCTAGAAAAGAGTTCACATGCTTTCTTCACCCACAAAGCTTAACAAGACATAGGAAATATTCTAGAGTCCCAAAGAGAATGGCAAAATCAGGGGCCAGAAAGTTGGAAATTGTTACTTCTCTAGTGCTGACAGGTGCAGCCTATGTTGCTGCTTTCTGACAATCATGTGAACTTGGTATTGTCTGGTAGAACCCCACTTTACAGATGGAATAGAGACCATGTGAAACACTTGCAATGCAAAGAATAACAGTAATCGCAGACACAAACACAAATGGTTTTAATACAGAAAGAGCACTCCAAACTGGTCCCCAAAAGGAGAGACTGAAGAAAAAGTCTTAGATCGTGTCTCAACTACAGACAGCACCACAAAATTAGCATAGGATGCTAAACCCAGATGGCACTAAGACTCAGAGAGTAGAGATGGAGAAGTCCCTAGAGTACTATAGTCAACGTACCCAGCTCTGAAGCCTGTCAACTTCCTCAGGGCCACTTTCTTGTGTTAGCAAAGTGTTGTAGGTCACTGATGGTGTTGTGGGAAGTCAGGGACCCTGAACGGAGGGACTGCCTGAAGTCATGGCAGAAGAACATAAATTGTGAAAATTTCATGGACATTTATTAGTTTCCCAAATTAATACTTTTATAATTTCTTATGCCTACCTTTACTGCAATCTCTGAACATAAATTGTGTAGATTTCATGGACACTTATCAGTTCCCCAATCAATATCCTTTTGATTTCCTATGCCTGTCTTTACTTTGAACTCTTAATTCCGTCATCTTCATAAGCTGAGGAGGATGTATGTCATCTCAGGACCCTGTGATGATTGCATTAACTGCACAAATAGTTTGTAGAGCATATGTGCTTGAACAATATGAAATCTGGGCACCTTGAAAAAAGAACAGGATAGCAGCAATGTTTAGGGAACAAGGAAGATAACCTTAAACTCTGACTGCCGGTAAGCTGCGCAGAAAAGAGCCATATTTCTCTTCTTTCAAAGCAAACAGGAGAAATATCGCTGAATTATTTTTCTCAGCGAGGAACATCCCTGAGGAAGAGAATGTGCCCCTGAGGGTAGGCCTCTAAAACGGCCGCTTTAGAGGTGGCCGTCTTTTACGGTCATAAACGAAAGGATGAAATAAGCCCCGGTCTCCTGTAGTGCTCCCAGGCTTATTAGGAGGAGGAAATTCCCGCCTAATACATTTTGGTCAGATCAGTTGTCTGCTCTCAAACCCTGTCTCCTGATAAGATGTTATCAATGACAATGCATGCCCGAAACTTTATTAGCAATTTTCATTTTGCCCCTTCCTGTGGTCCTGTGATCTCGCCCTGCCTCCATTTGCTTTGTGATATTTTATTACCTTGTGAAGCAGGTGATCTCTGTGACCCTCACCCTAGTCGTGCACTCTCTCCCCTTTTGAAAATCGCTAATAAAAGCTTGCTGGTTTTATGGCTCGGGACCATCACAGAACCTGCCAACATACGATGTCTCCACTGGACACCCAGCTCTAAAATTTCTCTCTTTTGTACTCTTTCCCTTTATTTCTCAGACCAGCCGATGCTTAGGGAACTAGAAAAGAACTCACTTTGGACATAAAGGAAATTCCTGGGACAAAAGCATCCTCAGCAGCCGCCAAGAGGTCTCTGGAGTCCCCAGCTACAGGGTCTACTATTCACAAGCAAATGACATTTATGAACAGCAATTACTCCACATGGTAATGTGAACAGTCCTGGCACACTGCTGCCACCAATTGCTCCACTTGTTGGAAACCAGGCAGAGACAGCAGGCTAAGCTACTCGAATCACATAGTTCCTCACATAGGGCACCAAATGTGTAAGTGAACACAAGTCTGGCCACTTCCTCCTTGACAGCAAAAATAAAAGAAGCAAAGTGAGGTGAGGAAACCAACTTTGTTCAAATGCTAGCAGTTGGGAAATGGCCAGAATTGTGCTTCAAAAAGATCATTTAAAATTTTAGGGTTGGTCAAGGAGGTTTATAAAAGGACACTTGGTATGGGAAACATATGGGAGTGGTGTATGGTGCAGATCTGAATGTTTTGTCCTGATGGCTATCCTGAATTATTATCTACCTGTAATCCTAGCTGAAATCATCTGGATCGTGGACAGGTTGTAAATTACTTACTTTTAGATAATATCTAGGTAGGGAAGAGTTCCACAGTTGGATCTCCATGTCTGCTTGGCTTAAAATAGGCCTAAGGAGCTTCTGAACAAGCATGATATTAGGTAAGGTACAAGGGATTGTCTGATAGGAAAGGGAGAAAAATAAAAAAAAAATGTAGTACATCTGAAGGCTGTATTTTGAGTTTAGAGAAAATAAGTTTTAAGATGCACTTCATAGCTAAGATACTTATTTACAATGCAATCTCCTAAAAGTCCCATTTTGCATAGTAATATGCATGATAAACAAGTCCTTGCATATTAGCCTTTAGTTACTCTTCATTTTAGACAAGTATATGTTACATTAGGATATCCCTCCAAGTATGTTTTGAGTACATTTATAAATTTTAATCTGTAATTTTTTCATTAATTTTCATTTATAATTTTTCTTTTACCAAATAATGATTTAAAATATTTTTCTGTTAATTTTGTGAGAGATATATATACATACATATACATATATGTATATCAATAGACAGGTACACATAATTATACTATTGTTATACATTTCTATTTCTATAATAATGTAGGTTAGTGGTGGAATGATTTTTACAAAAGCAAACAAAGTCAAGTACTGAAATCAATCTGATTTCAATACTCTAAAACTACAATAATAGGAATGGTATGGTTGGTGTTGGTGTTAATACAAAAGTTAAAAATTGGGATTCCAATTTTGCGTATGCCCACACTTTCATGGCAATACAATTGTGAACAGATATTTTTTTCAACAACAAATAACTAAAAAAGGTGTTTAGCCAAATTAAAAGAAATAATTAATCCCTTACAACTATTTCTTTAGGTTTATACCCTTAAGCATAAAAGCTAAACGCACAAAATGACTAGAGGACATTCCTAGGAGAAAGTTCTTGACTAAAATATATGACTAGAAGTCAATGCTCTGAGATTTGGGGCTGCGGGTATTGTTACATTGCTTCATTGAGCTACCTGTTTACTACTATAGTTATATTAGCCTTTTCCAAAAAACATGGTGAGGAGGTAGGCAGGCACTTCAACTATTAAGTCAGTAGCACTGATAACTCAAACAGGCTTAAGAGGTAGTAGTGTTTTTCAGAAGTAATTAGATGCTTTGTAAACTTTATGACACCTCAAACTTGAAACACTAAATTCAGAGGGCAAGAAAGAAAATAAGATAATAAGGGTGAAAACATTATTTTAATAAGAGAAGTTATCTAAACTACATGTATATTATTTGAAGATTATATAAAGTAATACATTTTTAACTTCTCTTTTATAAATATCAACATTTCAAAACAGGACACATAGTTTTAAACCAATGATGGATAAGAGTTTTGTAGTATTACCACAATTATTTTTTTCAAACTAATTACAGATTAAAGTGAACCAAATTTAAATTGAATAATTCATCTAATAAGAAATTAACTTGCTAAATAACATGTGAAAACCTATTCTCTTCATAAGTAATCAAAGAAAGGAAAATTAAAACTTTGGATATATCTGTCTATCATGCTGGCAAACATAAAAGAATAGTAAAGAATGCCCATAAAGAGTCAGTAAAGTTTTAATTGCATAGGTTGCATAATCTATGAACCTCATTGCTATGGCTTCCATTTTTAATTGATGCATAGTTCTTCTTTGTGCAATTAAGCTAGCTAGTTATTTTATTCCAGTAATTACTTTTAAACAGTCAATCTTTATTTACTTTGTGGAAATTATTTTTATATACCATGATTTCCATGTCTTTGGTCTTTTGAGTTGATTTTTTTGGAGGGGTTTCATATAATTGATGTTGTTATTTTCCAAGTAAATAGATATGGTTAGTATAGCATAATATGTATCTTTACTCAATTTTAATATGCATATTTCCCCTTTTCATATTATTGGCCTTATATACAAATTGCTACTCTTCCTCTTTCATGTTAGAATTATCTTTGTTTTTCTGATTATTTATGTTCTTTTTTGTTAGGCTTATATAAATTTCTATAAACCTTATTCTTGAGTTTTGTTTTATATTACAGTCCAGGAATACTTGTCTGCAATGGGGTCTCATTTTTCTTGATAGATCAGGTACATACAGCACAGCTGAAAATTTGGCCTAATTTACTTACTTTACTTCATCTGCATTCTCTTCTGCCACTGTGCCAGTCTGTAGGTTCACACTATTCTATAGGCCATTGCACTTACTTAACATGCTGTGTTGTGCTTCCTCTCCTCACAATTTATTTATTTTATCCCTATGCTATTATGGTCACTATCCCACTTTGAAGTTCAACTGAATATAAATCATTCCTAAATTCTATCTCTAGCCAGTCCTTTCTCAGAAATCTGAGATTCTCCCTGAAAACAGTTTTTTTTTGTTCATTCATATTTAAGTCATGATTTAGTCTTGACTAGTTTAATTCATAAGTGTAACCTGTATCTGCATCTCCATTGCCTCCTTGGTTGTTAAATGTATGATCACTTCATACCTCATGGCAGTGTTTCTCTTTTTCCATGATACTTCAGCTGTATTCAAACCTATTTGCTATATGTTGAGATTAAAGTGATCTTTCCAAAATGTTTATATGATCTAACCACTCACATTGTCATAAATGCTTATAACTTGCTTTACATTGCTGATAATTAAGTTAAAAATTATTATCTTTGCTAACCATGACATACTCACCTCAATAGATTACTTCATACTACACTTTACTTTCCTCTCAAGCCCGTATTATGGGCCTTTTTCAGTTTCTGCAACATCCTACTTCTCTCTCCCGTGAGACTTTTCTCACTTTCTTCTCATAATTAACTTCTCACTGTATTTTATTTTTCAGTCTAATTCTAACTCATTCTTTAGAATTAATTGCTAAATTAAGGGCCCCTGATTTAATGCCATCTATGACTAGGGTAGGCTATCTAGTCAAAACTGTCCAACAACAACATACATTTCTCACTTGTAGGATTTGTAATCCCTGATAGATTTAAACTCGATGAAGGAAAACATGAGTATTCCCTGCTAAACTCTAAGGCTGTGCATAATCTCTATCAGGTTGAATTTATATTAGTAATAAAACATGACATTTTTATTATCATAAAGATAAACATTTTACTTTGGTAAAACTTTGTGTTATAAGTGTTAAATATAAAATGAAACTCACTAGTAATTGACATACTCAAATACTGATACAACAAATAGACACTGAAGCTGTTATTTCAACTTTCTATTCTCATATTTGAGTAAAATTATGAAATAAATATAACCAAATCTGAAATAAAATAATCACAGAGAAGAAAAAGAACATTTCTAAAGCTAGCTATAAAGAGCAATCTTCCTACCCCTAAACATTTTACTATCAGTATTAATTAGGCATAAGCCTGAATTTTTTTTTTTTCCTCTTAGGTGCCCTGAAGTTGGTTGAATTATCATTTACAAATCTTGTTTGGTGGCTTGCTAAAAGTGTATGTAGGGCTATATGTCATACAGAATTCATATCAGGACACTAAAAGTGATTTGTGAACCTATTAAAAAATGTTTAATCATTCACAATAATATTACATTACTTATTAATAAATGTAATTGGTATTTTGAAATTGCTCATATCTAATATCTTTAAGAGTACCTGATTATTTTAGCATTATTGAGGTATAATTGTTATTAAAAGTATTATGTACATTTAATATGTACATCTTCGTGTGTTTAGACATATGTACCTACCCAACCATTACATTCCTTAGCCTCAATTTTCTGTCCCTTTATTTATGTTACACAATATGGCAACTCATATGAGCTTGCCATTTTGGATTACCCTTCTTATTTTCCCATATTTTGATTTAAGTACTTAATCTCTGAATAAGGGTCATGAAGACTTAAAAATTTAGTAGGGTGTAACTGCAAGCTATTGCCTAAGCATCAATGTCCCCAAATCATAGCTAATAAAAGATGTAATCTTGTTCAATTTAAAAAAACGCCAGCCGGGTGCAGTGGCTCACGCCTGTAATCCTTTGAGAGCCCGATGAGGGCGGATCACGAGGTCAGGAGATCCAGACCATCCTGGCTAACACGGTGAAACCCCGTCTCTACTAAAAACGCGAAAAATTAGCTGGGCGTGGTGGCGGGCGCCTGTAGTCCCAGCTACGCAAGAGGCTGGCGTGAACCCGGGAGGTGGAGCCGAGATCCAAGATCGCGCCACTGCACTCCAGCCTGGGCGACAGAGCGAGACTCCGTCTCAAAAAAAAAAAAAAAAAAAAAAAAAAGGAAAAGAAAGAAAGAAAAGAAAAGCCTCAAAATATACAACCTGGAGATGTTTCAAAGGCAACTGCTATTACTCTAATTCAATTTTATTCATGAAATGATGTTTCTTGTAAAGTGAGTAATATATTTACTCAATCCTTCATTGATAGTCATTCACCGGAGTGATTTTTTATTTTTTTCTCGGAACGACAGTCACATTTAACATATATTGTTTCTTATGTATATATCTATATTTATATCTGTCTATCTAATTGTATGGCAGAAACAAACGAATGAGATTGTTAATGTGAAGAGTATGTGTATTTTATCTATAATTTACATTGCAGGATTACCTGAGAAAGGTGGAACAAATTACATGCATGCAAAGTTTATGTATATGCTTTTACCTGAATCTCTGAGACTAACCATTATAGCTTTGTAAAATTGCTACCAGCTTTGTAAAAATATACCAATCTGATGTGTATGTAATGACATCTCATTTCTACTGTTTTTGCATTTCTTTGACTGTATGGCTTGCACTTACTTTTCATCTTTACTTAAATATAAAATATATTCACTGTTTATTCTATCTAAAATCATACCCGTTCAACTTCCTATAGTTGTTTACAGCTTTATTTTCTTCCTTTGAGCTTACCTATATTAAAAATGCTATATATTTCACTTATTTATCCCATTTGTTACCTCTCTTTTTCTGAAGAACATAAGCTCTGAAAACAGGAGTTTCCATAGTTTTGTTTATAGATACAACCCCAGCATGAGCAGATTGCCGGGCATATAGTAGGTATTCAATAAACATTTTTAATGAATTAAAAAATAATGAAGCCACTTTAACAACAAAAAACATTCTCTATATATCAAAAACGTCACTTCAAAGCATTTGGTTACTGGGGTCCCAGGGATGATGGAATCTGACCGAGGATTTACACTCAATTTATAAAATTTACGGGACATTGGCAATGCTGGAAATGTACTGGTAACATCGGCAACATCTTTATTCTTAGGTCAGGATGGAGAGAACAAAATCATAACAAATACAAATGTCTAAAGGTACTGATTGCATTAGGTCACAACTCATTTTAGGCATAAACTTTCATCTTATATAAGGCACAAGTTCATTGATAAACATTTTCAATATTTTCAACAAGATTAATTACTATGTCCAAAATATAGGGTCAATTGGTTAGTCCTGGGATTGTTACCCTAAAGGATGTGCTTTCTGTGGAAACCACTGCCTACCCAAGAGCTACATAAAACAAGGCCTAGGGCATAGTAGCCCCAAGCAAAAACAAATCAACACATTTGTTTCTGGCAGCTGGAGCCTTTGTTCTACATGGTACAATGTTTACTACTTGACCTCTATTACTCTGGACTTTGCAACAAAACTTTGACCAAAGAAAACAATTGTATAAAAAGCAGATATTTCTGCATTGTATGAATATAAAACACAAGATATTCAACCCCACTTCATTTGAAAAATTGTTCTGAATGCAAACTAAAACTTAAGTGAGTTTAATAAAGAGCTATTGAGGAAACCCCATAATCAGATAAGTAGGAATGATTTTTATTGGAATTCACTAGAATCATTTTGTTGGAGCTCACTAAATTATACATTTATTAAGGGTTGATATTTGGAATATAGTAACTAGGATTCATGTCAGAAATATTAATAATGGTGTTCTAGTGATATAATGACTCTCACTCTTAAATGTACCCATTTTATGTAATTAAACATAAGTGTAAGTTTTATAATCAACTTAACGTGCAAACTGCTGTTACTGTTGACATTTGTGACTATAATACGCTGAACCCTTGGAAACTCTCCAGTGTTGCTTTGTTTGGTCCTTGCAAATAGATGATACTAATACTTATTAATGTAAAAATTACGGAACTTGTGATTTACATTACAAAAATAAATGTCAGGAAAACCATGAGACAAGGTGGATGCCTTTTATAAAGAACTGATTAACAGGTCAATTTAGTTTGGTTTCATGGGGGAAAAGTGTGGCCAGCAGATAGGTGTCCTGTGGAGTGAAATTTATGATAGCAGAAAGGGAATAATGCGATCATATCCTAAAATAGCAGTGCAAACACACATACACACACACACGGACACACACACACATGCACAATCACACAGGCTGTACGTCTAGAAATTCAAGATTTTGTAGTTACTGTAATAGCCTCTGGCAGCAAATCATCATTCTAGTAGGTTATATACTTCCAAATGTACCTACTATAGGTAAGTCCAATCCTACTCCCTTAATCCCACACTTGTTGAAACACTGCAAATAAACAATAAAGCAATACAGTGCAGGATTGAGTCACTGAGCCCCATGCTTGAGAGCATTCCCTAATTGACTATAATCCAGCAGTAGGCAATGGAGTCTTAAAGCCATACTAAAGTCTATCGGTCTAGGTTCTTTCAATTCTATTCTAGTGGATCAATCCAATTCCATTCTATAAATTATTTAGATTAAATTATCCCATTAAAGTGTCATTTCAAAGGATGGTTTCCAATTATTTGTGTCATTTTTTTAAAAAAATTATATGTCTATATGATTTGCAACACTATTTTTTTAATCTCCAAAATCAGCACATATTTTAATTCGCATATTTTGATACTTCCTCCAAGTTTCTAGGTCTGGAAAAAGAAGTGGATGACCTTCATGGGGTATAAGGTTATTTCTAGCATAGAGAAGGATCTGGGGAAAATTCTACTATAAAAATTAAAGATGGCAATAGCACACTTGCAACATGTCATATTTTATAGCATTACTATTTGTGTTTGGGGCAGACTGAAAACCCATTTTTATTATGCCTTCTGACATGGCACTTTTAATTTAAACCTCATTTTCCGTGTCTTACAGCTTTTCCACTGAATACTTTTGGGGCTAAACTTCATCATTCTGGAAGTTGGAAGGAAATTTATTTCGTCATTTTTGATTTAAGTAACTACGGGGAAATTATTTTTGGCTGTTCAAAAAATATACAAACAAGTTTTATATTGAATCATTCATAAGGAATTATGATTTTCAGTAAAATATTTATAATATTATGATTTTCTATAAAAGACATATTTAAAATTACTTACACAAACTAGGAAATGGAATATAATACATATTTACTGCATACCTTACTTTGCATAATAAAATTCTGTATGATCTGCCAAATTCATTAGACGTTCTGAAATGTAGGTTTTTGTGGGCAAGACTGCTGTATTGAATCAAAATGAAAAATCTTATTTGCAAGAGTGACTAACTACCTATTAAAGACTCAGGAGTTCAGTGTCATTTAAATGCAGTTTCAGTGGTTTACGCAAGCTGTCAAAAATTTCCATTTGCTCATTTCAAATATGTCTAGGTAAGCCTATTTTTTAGACCCATTTATACAAAATCAAAATTTGAAAGAGTAATATAATGAAAAATTCATAGATGATAAGAATGGCTAAGACTCACATAATAGCTCCTTTGGCTTAATAACTTGGAATTCTCAGAAGAAAAGAGGAATACTTATACTTTCCAACATAGCCATTAATTTAGCAAAAGAATTACCTTACTGTGGCAGTTTGATAATTATTATACACTGAGTATTCATTAATTGGAGAGATTATCCCTTAAAAAAAAAGATAATTTGATCAGAAGCCTGACACCCTATTTATGTAAGCATAGTATTTGTGACTTTGTCTCACACACAAACACAAACATACACATAGAATATATATGCAGAGACACACATATATATACACACATACATATATGTTTGTGTGTGTATATATACTTAATATACATATTGTTATACACACAAATGATGACTATATGGAAATGTATAGACAGACCATAGACAAGTATAGATGGATAAGTATTTGACTTTGGTTTAATTGTCTCCTGTTTCATAGTGTCCTATTTTCTGTGAAAAAAATTTGTTTAATTAGATTTTAGAACGTTTCTTAAAATATCTAGTATTTAATTGTTTGTCCAATTATACTGCTAAATACCTTTATACACACATATGCAAAACTATCTCAGTTGATTTAGTCATTTTCATTTTGCATATTCTCTAAAAGTCATTTTTATTTTTAAAAAGTGAGCCTACATAATTTTTCTTATGTTCATTTTGATTTATTATGATCCATGATCTAGGTACCATACTAAGGGAAAAGATATATAAAGAAAATTCATAAATAAATAATAGTGTGAGATGAAAAAATTTGAAACAACGTAAGTGTATCTATAAAGTGTTTTTGGAGCCATTGAAGTAGGAAAATGTGTTCATCTTAAGAAGAGCGAGGCGTTAATACTGGTTTTAAAGAAAACATTGGGATTTATAAGGTAGTAAATGGAGGGGATTAGTTTCTATCAAGTATGTTCACTGTATAAAATGATATTTCTGATGTTTTTTGTTAATGGATGTGTATCCAGAGATCATTAAATCACAGTGGAAAAGGAGAGAAAATTAATAATATTGTTCCAGATTTTTGAATTGGGTCATTTACATGTTTTAACCCAAACTTCTTTTCTTCTGATCCACGACCAGAATGCAATTACGTCACTCATGTTTCTCCTACTCAATGCGTTTATAGTCAAAATTCTAATTTTACCTCAAAAAACCTTATAACTTGTTTCCCCTTAAATATCAGTAAAGTTATATTAGAAAATATTAGATGATTAGAGACTATATCTCCATAATTAGTCACTCTTGGTTTTGAAAATCACAGTTCAGAGTGTATTATTGTTGCCATATGTCAATTTTCAGGTCATGTTTTTGCTCACTCTGGCAATTTGTGTTCCCTGATATTCATTTATATATAGGTCTTGCTCAGTACGAATTCCTGAAAGCTTTTATGATCTGGGAAAAGTAACCAGCGCTGCTCATAATCAGTATATAGCTATATGTTGTGCCTTATTTTAAACTATTTCAAGTGGACAAAGAGATAGATAGAATTTAGGAGACTAAATGCCTGTTAGTATGTCTCTTGTTACTACAGCTGAAGTGAGAACTACAACAGCTGCACTCATTGCTTTCTAACATCTTTTTGTAGCTCTAAAAGTAAACTCTGACATGTAAAGTGTCAGCTCAAATAACCGGTAAAGAATTACGGATAGGTCTAAAAAAAAAATGCCTTTGTCTTTGCTAGCTACAGAACTGACACAGTTAAAAATCAGGTAACACCACAGATTCTGTAGGTATGTAAAGGGAACAATCTGGGATTTATTAGGAATGAATGGATTCCTGAGAAACAGGCTAAAAAATGTATTAGATGAATCTGTTAACCTTGAACCCATAAATGAACCCTGTTTTTTTTTTTTTTAAAATTAGGTGAAATAGCTAATTTTTCTTGATGAGTATATTTTCTCTCATACATAAAGTTATTTTATTTATTGACCTGAAAGCACTTGTACCCTTGAAAAATTAGGATTTCCTAATTAAGCTCATCTAATGTATCTGTAATATGTACAATGCTCATCATTACTTTATTAAACATTCCTTTACTTTATTTTTCCAACATACTTAATTATTCATCTTTATTCCCAGGACCTGGTTAACGTATATTTGTGTGGTTTAAATGAAAGGTAATCCAGAATGAGAGAGAGGTACAAAAATGCATTTATATTCTATAATGTGTATTATCTCTGAATATGGTTATTTTCATCAGAAGGAAATGATAAATAAGAATATTTTCTCTTAGGTGCCTATCATTGTAATATACCTAAAGTGTTATGCTTTTTTAAAAATGTCCCTTATATAAGGTTATTAGAATGCAATGAATGCCATTTTTATTTGGAAACAAACTTTTAGGCCAATCTGAAATGTCCACAGTTATTGTTTCTTTTGTAATAGTTACTTTATTTCTGTACATGCGTTTCAAGTCAGGTCAGAGAACCTATTCATCCCATAAAAAGTAATTTCAATAATATATTTTTATTTATTTTAAGATTATTGATGAGGTACAACATACACAAGGAAAACAGACTGGCCCTAAGTATATAACTTGATTAATATTCACAAATTGACAACACTCACATAAGCATTATGTAGAACAAGAAAGAAAATATTAACAAACGTACACAATAATCTCTTATTAGCACTATGATTATTAGCAATGCCTCATTTTGTACACTTAGAAAAGGAATTCTGATTTTGTCTTTTCTTCTTGACTAGTCTGTTTTGCATTAGCTTTTAAAATTAATTCTACCTTTTAAAAATATTATCTATTGTAAGTTTTTCCTATTGCAGTAATTTTTGCTCTTAGTTGTATGTTAATAATTCTATTTCTTCTAAATTTTTACTTTGATTCTTCTGTACTTTTTCTAGCTTCATGGAATATAAGCCCATATCATTAATTTTTAGCATTTTCTCTTTTCCAATATTGGGAAAAATCGATCTTTTTATAGGAACTGAATTGTATCCCCCTGCCCAAATTCATAAAGTCCTAATCCCAATGTACTTGGAAATGGGGTGGGACCTTTGGGTGTTAATGAGGTTTAAATAAGGTTATGAAGGTGGGCCCCTTATAATGTGAATAGTACCCTTATAAAAAGATACATCTGAGATCTTGCTTTCTCTCTCTCTCAGTCTTGTGAAGACATAGTGAAAAGATGGTTGTCTGAAAGCCAGAAAAACAGTTCTCATGGGCCAACTGAATCATCTAACACCTTGATCTTGGAGTTCTCATCCTCCAGAACTGTAAGAAATAAATTTCTGTTGCTTGACCCCTAGTCTATGATATTTTGTGATGGCAGCTTGAACTGACTAATACTAATATATACCCTCAAATTGATAAATGTATCCTGTAAACACTACTTTAAGTACACCTGACAAGAGTTGATATATCTTTACTGGCATTCATGTAAATTAGTTTTCTAGTTGTCATTGTGATTTATTCTCTGTGTCCTGGGTGTTTCTTTGAAGAATATTCCTTAATGATTGTGGAGATCTCTATATCTACCTCAACTTTGTCAATTAAACTTATTGGAAGTCATGTTATTGTATGTCTGCATATTTAAATTTTGAAATATTTCTGCCAAATTGAATTGTATAAAGCAACTGTTCATGTGACGTGAGGACTTCAGTATTAAAATTTGCTATATCAAATATTAACATATCTATACTAGCTTACTTTTGGTTAGAGTTTATGTAGAAAAACTTTTTCCAACCTTTCATATCCAACTATCTTTTCATGAGTTTCTCATGTACAGCAAAAACTATGGTTTTGGTATTTTGTTCACTCTGATCATTTCAATCTTTAATTTGAATATTTATATTCTGTATAATTATTTACATATTTAACTTTATATCTAATATGACACTATTTATTCTATAATTGACCAGTCATTTAACATTAAATATTATCTCTATTTTCTTTTGCTCCTTTGAATTCATTAATTCATTATTTTGTTTTCTACTAACTGGTGATTACTTACTTAAAAAATTTTTGGTGGAATATCTAGAGTTTACAACATAAATGATTCAATAAAGAAATAGTTATATTTTTTCTTATTTGCATAATGCTAATTTACTTATGCTACTTATGAACAATAATTTGGTATTATTGTTTTCATGAATTTCTGCATTATTTTACATTTTTATACAGTCAACATTCATTTTTAATGTATTTATATATTTCTATCTGGTGATGCTTTTGATTTTATACTTTAGTATTTTCTACTTCTTAGATTTTTTTTTTTCTGCTAGGTAGATGTTTAACATTACTTTGGGTACAGTGATAACACTGTTCATTTTATATTCATTTGAAAAAGTCTTATTTTATCTTTTATATTTGAAATATTTTTAGGGGGGAATTGGGAGTAGAATTTTTTTGTTAACATTATTTTTAGCTCTTTAAAAATGTCCTTCTCTTGCCTTCTGCTTTTCATCATTTCTGTTCAGAAGTCAGCCTTCAGGCTAACTATTGTTTCTTTGAAGATAGAAATATAACGACTTTATCTTTTTTCCTTTCACTATATTTTTTGATGTTTTGCTCTGATTTTTGTTGTCAGTTGTTTTATTATGATGTTTCCAGGTATGCTTTGCTGTATGTTTATCTTGTTTGATACTTCCAGAATTTCTTGAATCCTTTGAATGATTTTTTCTATTGAAATATTTTTTTACCTTACTTTCTCACTCATCTTCAACTGAATTTAAGTTGCATGTAGTCAAGCTTTTTTTTTCCCATGTCATTTAGTCTTTACATAGTTTTCATTATTTTGATTTCTTTGCTTCAGTTTGTATATTTTCTATTTTCTTGATGTCCATTTAACTAAACCTGTCTTTATGTCTAATCTATTTTTAAAACCATCCATTAGAGACGTATAGAAGCAATAAGGACTAATATTCCAGCAAGAGGAAACCTCAGAGAGATGAACTACGACTGGAGATTTATACCTTCTTAGGGGCAAATGCATTCTCACTTTGAACTAGAGGCTGAGAATTCCTGCTTGACCTTGTGCCAAAGTTGCCACAGCAGAAGAAAGCAGAGTCTATTATCAATTTGTTTTCCATTATAACCAATTCATAGAACTGTAGAACGTATTCCTTTTGACCCTTAGGCTCTTTTGCAATTAGAAACAATTTAATAATTTGTGAGAATCAATACTACGCTTAGTTCTTGGTGGCCAGGAAAAAGTGAAGTATGTCATACATATAGAAGTAAAATATCCTCAAAATGTAAAAAAAAAAGTTAATCCCACATTACATTTATGTCTCCCTTTCTAAGGTATAAAAGTAAAATCCATGAATCATATTCTTCAAATATTCTGTTTACATGGTAGGCTGTTCTCCTGTTATTGTCAGACATGTTGAAAAAGCACAAACATAACTTAAAAATCTCCCATATGAAAATTGCAGGGTCTCGGGAGGCGGAGCTTGTAGTGAGCGGAGATCGCGCCACTGCACTCCAGCCTGGATGACAGAGCGATACTCTGTCTCCCCGCCCCCCCCAAAAAAAGAAAACTTCAATTGTAGAAATGAATTTTGGATACATAAAGTATTGCAAGGATCGAATACTTGAAGACAGTCTCTAAACTAAGACAATCCTTAGAGATAAGTACAAGTATTGTACTTATAAGTACAAGTATATATACAAGCATATAAGTAAATACTTATAAGTATTGGTCTGCCTTAAAACAAAAACAGGAAAGGAAGTTGAATAGGACTATTTATCTATAAGGTGCATTCACAGATGCTGTCTATGTGGCTTTGAAATTTGGTAAGACTCACCTGTATCATTATGAAAGCAGTAAAGCAGTATATTCCAGCCAAGTAATGTAGAATGGAACAAAATATAAAAATCTAATAAAACGGAGAGACATTTTTATTCAGTAACATCCATAAAGATGTTCCTTTTGGACTAAAAAATATACGAAATATTAGTTGAATGTATTTTTAATTTCTCAGTATTTATATTGCATTATCTAATTAGATGGGTGATGTGCTGCTGCATATATAAATGTCAATATATATGAGATAACTGAGATTATTTTTTAGGATTTACAATTCTGGTATGCAGTAACTTCCTGATATCCTTCGGAAAAGCTATATTTTAATTAACCATTTGTTTTCCCATATAACTCAATGCTGAGACAGAATCAGAGGTGGTTAGTCACAACTAAAATAAGCATTCCCAGTTAATATCAAAGTTTCTACTAGACAGTCTTATTTACATGTGTTAGTGAAACATTCAGTATAAATGATATGTCTATGTATATTAATTGAATGACTTAATCAATAAAGCAGAGTAGGTTATTTATTATGTAGAGAATATACTAAATCCTAAAATTAGGCTGAGTTCCATAAGTTTTTAATTATATGTATAAGAAGTGTATATAATAAGGTAATGCAGAAAAAATTTCAGTTCCAAAGGTAACAAAAATTCTTAAAATGAGTATTAGAGTATCAGGGAGAAATTCTACTTTTCAATAATAAAATTTACAAATTTGCATTCACTGTAGTATAAGTTAGCTAGGTCTTTCGTCATTAGGTTTAATGCACATGCTATATACTTGACACCAGAGTAAAAAATAACATCACTGGCTAGGTAATTTTTTTTTCTTTTTTTTTGAGACAGTCTCGCTCTGTCACCCAGGCTGGAGTGCAGTGGCACGATCTCTCCTCACTTTAAGCTCCGCCTCCCGGGTCCACACCATTCTCCTGCTTCAGCCTCTCAAGTAGCTGGGACCACAGGCTCTCACCACCACGCCTGGCTAATTTTTTTCGTATTTTTAGTACAGACGGGTTTCACCGTGTTAGCCAGGATGGTCTCGATCTCCTTACCTCGTGATCTGCCTGCCTTGGCCCCTCAAAGTGAGCCACCCGGCCGGTAATCTTAATTTCAATTAAGAAAGAATACAGCAAGCAGTATATCTTCCTTTTTTTTTTTTTTTTTTTTTTGGAGACAGAGTGTTGCTCTATCGACCCAGGCTAGAGTGCAGTGGTATGATCAAAGCTCGCCGCAGCCTCTGCAGCCTCGACCTCCCTGGCTTAGGCGATTCTGCCACTTCAGCCTCCTGAGTAGCCAGGACTATAGGCTGCGCCACCACACCTGGCTACTTTTTAATTTTTTTTTTTTTTTTTTTTTGCAGTGACTGGTCTCTGTACATTGCCCAGTCTGGTCTCAAAGTCCTGAGCTCCAACCATCCTCCTGCCTCATTCTCTCAAAGTGCGAGGGTTACAGGTGTAAACTACAGTGCCTGGCCTCAGGCAAGCTTTTGGTAGACAGGATTATTCCTTGGATATTTTCTGTATCACATTTCCACTGTAGGACATAGGAAAATAACACATAGAGGTTCTGCCGCTATCAATAAGCTTATTTCTTCAAGAAGAATCAGAACACGGATGCTGACAGAGTTGATGGCTCTATAGATGTTGGCATATTTGTTTCTCATTTGTCTTGCTTCTCAATGCATTCCAGTGAACAGTGGAGAAATAAAGTGGAGAAAAAGACAGAGCTTTGATAGAGATTATAAAGTCAGGACACTTCTGCCAAAAACACAGATACAGATTTCTTGGACTGCATTTCAATTTCTTGTTATATTAGACACTCACTACATCAAATAAAATAAGTCATTTAACTTTCCTACAACTCAGTTTACTCTTTGTATAACGGAAAAATATTGTTTCTAGAAATGTTTCTGAAAATTGCCTATATAGTATCTAAAAAACAGCACTAATAAACCTAGCTTCTACTATCTTAGCTTGCTTGCTTCCTTCCTTCCTTCCCTCCTTCCTTCCTTCCTTCCTTCCTTCTTCCCTCCTTCCCTCTCTCTCTCTCTTTCTTTCTGTCTTTCTTTCTTTTTTAACAGAGTCTCGCTGTCAACCAGGCTGGAGTGCAGTGGCACAATCTCTGCTCATTGCAACTTCCACCTCCTGGGTTCAAGTGATTCTCCTGCCTCAGCCTCCAAAGTAGCTGTGACTACAGGTGTACGTATGCCAAAAAGTAATTTTTGTACTTTTAGTAGAGATGGTGTTTCACTATGTTGGCCAGGCTGGTCTCTAACTCCTGATCTCAGGTAAACCGTCCGCCTTTGCCTCACAAGGTGCTGGGATTAAAGGCTTGAGCCACAGCGCCCGGCCATAGCTGCTTCTTCTTTCTAATATTCTTTATTTCTTTCATGTTTTTACCCCTAAATCAATAGTTGCATGCATGTTTTGATTTAAACTTTAATTACAGACCAAACACTGTTTTATATAAACATCTTAATACTTTTAGCCTCCCATGCCTAGTAGCTCTTATAAAGGAAGGAAATCGCTTCTCGGCTGTTTGGCTAAGATCAAGAGTTATAAAGGAGCAAAAATATACACTGATATCTTCCTAGCATCATGCTCAAAGAATATTTTATAAATATGAATATATATGATATATGAACATACATGACATATAAATAATATAGAAATATCAATTTACTGTAATCAGTCACCTTCTAAGAAGATGTGTAAGACAGGTGAGAAAAGTACATTTTAAAAAAGGTCAGCAGGTAGAAGTGCCATGGTATAACGTATCAAATACCCACACACATGCACACACAGCACGGTATATATGGACATAGATAAATACATAAAAATATCAAGTTGCTTAACAAATTATTTGAAATCATGTACCAAATATACACTTACTGAGCAGTCATTCTATTTTTTTCTTCTGTGAGTCCTAAATAAATCACTGTGTGTGATTAATTTCATACTTGTACTATAGCATTTATATCTTCTCATTTGTCTTGCAGTTAAGGATTATAATGAATGCTTATTTTAGATTTTTCCTAAATCTTTATGCTGATCAATTTTTCTTCATCTCTGTAGTTACAGCTCATTTTATTATACAGTTTTTATAATAATTAATCATCATGTATTTCTTCCCTCCATAGAAGATGCATGCATTAGCTGCAGTCTGTTTATTTTGCTTCCCAGTCAGCAATTACAATGCCAAAGTAAATTAAAGTAAATTATATTTTTACAGGTTTTTAGGTAAAAATTGATGATAATTGCTGAAGTTCTAGAATGAGCATATTGGGAAAACTGTCAAATAAATTAACCCAACAATAAGATTCATTCATCATAGAAAATTGTTGATGAAAAATTACTGATAAAAACTGGGTAAAATTTTCATCTATCTACTTTATTTCCACTTGAGTATACCTGTGGAAAAAATATACCCTTAAAGTTTACATTTTTTTTTGCCTGACTTTTTGTTCTTTTGAATGAATGACATTTCACTGTTATTTAAATATTTTCTTTAAATCATATTAGATATCATCTGTATTCTTTCAACCATGACTCTCCTACCAATCCAAGGCACACAGTGATGTCTTAATAATATTTTCCACTGAATCAATAAGTGAATAATTTTTCTTTGTCACAATCTTTTGAATGGTTAAAATTCATTTTTCATATAATGTTTATAAAAAAGAAAAGAATCAATCAGCAGTTTTTCGTACAAACTATATGTTATCACCTTTTTAAGGAAGTATCCTTTGGCAAATGCACCATTTCTAACATGTCCAAACTTCAAAACACAAGGAATTTGGACAAACCTGTTTTAAAACCAATGGTGATCACTTATTTTGAGACCTTGCTGATTTAAAAATAAACATTAATTTAAAACGATTCAGTGCATCTTCTCTTTCCAACAGTAGACTTATGAGAATATTTGGATTTGATAATTAACATTTTTAAAATATGAAGTTTGCCTTCTTAAGCAAGTGATGAGATTACACATTTACCTTAGCCTTTTTTTCTTTTAAGCTCTATGATAATTTATCGGTTTTCACCTATAAGCGGTATTTGGAACCACATCAGATAATTCAGCGCTGAGATCACACTGACCACTTGGTGAGCTGTGTTACAGGCTGCATTTATTATCTATCGTTCTTGTCAGTGTGATGGTAAATATATCTCACAGTTGGATACACAAAATTAAGTCATTTAATGGATTTGTAGTTCAGCTGATTGAGGTCCAGAGGTCTCTGCGCACTTCTGGAAGCCATTTTATTTCCTCTGTAATTGTCAGTCACTGTCATTTCCACTTGACTGCTGTTTTGTGACCAGTCAGAATATACGGTGCTTAAATGGTATACAGAGCCGTGATAAAATGGTATTTAAAGGAACCTTTACACTCACACACACACAGACACACACACACAATGAAGTTTCATTAGATTAATTTGAATGGCAACATTTTTTTTCCTGATAGAATTGGGATGTATCTGTTTATACTAAGTACTTAACTTCATCTTGCTTTCTACATAAGCATATGTAATAGAATATCCTAAATACAAAAAAAAAAAAAGAATCATGATAGAGAGTAATTTTTGTAGTATCAGAATTTCAGTGCAGAAATCAAAAAGTTGCAATAGTGAAGGTAACTCTATGAAGCAAAGCCATTTGCTACCTTTATATATTGAGTCTTCTTAAACAGGTTATAGTCATTTAGAAAAAAATAAATCCACATCTTTCATTCTTTGAAAAGGCACCTGTATATTTTCTGAAAACCCACATCATCTCAGGAAAGAGATCAAATCCTAGGAATGTAAGTTTGGCTCAAAATGATTGAGTGTTAATGGCCCAGTGCTGTTACGAGCTTGCCAAGATGCAATGATTTGTTCTTCATTTTTCAGTGCCAGCAGCTTTCTGATTCAAAAACCACAAACACAGCATTTTTTTTTTTTTTGCATTGACTCTGTGAGGACATTAGCAAATCTCAAATAAATAGCAGCACTATATTCTGGAAGCATTCTGAAAAGCAAGCTGAATTCCAGATGGAAATCTCAAGCTGGTCACTGAAATAAAGAGTTTTAACAAACAGAGTGGAAGTTAAGTGAGAAAACTTACAAATACTGACTTTGCTCAGCACCTTCTGCTGTGGAAATGTTTGAATTAAAAATGAATAACATATATGCTCCTTGATATTTTATGATGACAAAAATACAAAATTAGAAGGCCACATTTTTAATAATTATGGATCACATTGAAGAGCAAGATATCAAATATGTTTCAGATTATATAACAATAATTTCTAAATGCAAAGTTTTATTTCTAGTAAGAAAAGAACATTAAAAACATTACACAGAATTTCTGTTTTTAATATTATACAGAGAAATGACTGAGTGAAATTTTGGGAGACACACAAATGCGTGTGTACAAAACTGACGATGAAAGACAAACTTCTTTGAGAATTTAGGAATATTTTATCACAGTCTCACATACAAGAAAGTGAGTACAAAATAAAGTCAGCTGTTGAGGCCCTAATCCCACAGAGAGTTGCACATGGGTAGACTAATGTAGTCTAGTGTTTGGTTATTATATTCTTCAATTCTGATGACTTACTGCTTGGCTTATTAAATATGACCAATTCTTCTAGTGAGTATTCCACATTGGTCAAAGTTGCCCTAAGATGATTCTCTAAGAATAGGTTTATTTAGTGCACTAGGTCAAAATTAGATGATTTTTGGAATCCAGAAATACCTACTTAAGATATTTGTTGAAAAAGGGTACATGAACAAGTCATATAAGATAGGATATAAGATACACGAGAAAGAAATATGAGGTAGCAAGTGGTCATGAAAGAAAGTGCCATATGACATGAATTATCAGGAAAAAAGAAGAGGTGGATGGACTATAACTGAAATATCAAGATTATACAGTGATTTGGCATTAGAAATATTGGGAAAAACCGCAAAAATAGTGATAGGAAAGTAGCACAAATGAGCATTGGTATCAGGTTGCATTCATTCAATCGTAGAGATAGGCTTAGAAGGAAGATTCTAGGTCACAGGAAGGCAAAGCTACATTCTTAGACAAAGTTGGGCAAACCATTAGGAAAATACTTGAACTTCAAAGTCTCATTCATTAACCCAGCATGGTAACTAGTGTCTAAAGTGAAATTAGGATGAGTTGTAGAGCTCAGATGAGGATTTAGCACTATGCAAAAATCCCTGTATGGGAAGATGTATAGTGCATGAATAAACTATTGAGGTCTAGATGTCCCAAATACTTGGTGTTTAGGTCTTTGTAAAAAGAGTCACTAAAGATGTAATGAAATGAGCAACTTTTAAAATCATCTGTCTAGACCAGTAGTGGAGAAAATATTTGGATTAAAATTTAACAAGGTAACTTTGTTAGCAAACTGATGCTGCAGATATATGGGAGTTTTGAGAAAATATTTGAGCAAAACTAAAATATAGTCTCACTAAATTAGACCTGAGGCACAGTGAAAATAAAAATGCGGGATATGATGTTCTCTAAATATGAAAAAGTTCACCATTGAAGAGGATTTATAGACTCTCAAAATGTTTGATGCTCCTTCTCTACAATTAAAATATTATATTGCAAACGGGAAATGTGTGAGGTTTTAGAGTTTATTTACCTTAGTCAACCAAATCATTTTGACAAAAATAGCATAGTGTGTGCTTTTTAAACAAATTTTAACATATTATTTAACAGGGTAATTTAAATTGTGTGATAGTTTGACTTTGTTGCTACAAACTTCTCTTTATTGATCACAGAACTTTTTAAATAAGCAACTGCTGTTACCTCTAAAACTCAGATTCCAGTTTTGTGTCTTGTGTTCTATTTTCAACTTGTATGTTGTGCATGCCAAAATTATTCAAATGATTCTTGGTTGTATGAGTTTATCAGCAAATTTTAACACAGCATTAGCATTAGGAATAATGTTCATTCTAATGTTTACAGTTCTGATGTGCTACTCTATTATTGTTTATATTTTATATTTCTGTGTTCATCAAGATATTTACATCACAGTCATATTAAGCAAATAGAAATCTTAAATATAAGTTCTACACGGAATTCACGAAAATTACTTCTTAAAGCAGGTAGGATTAAAGATGTTAAATGTCTTATCTTCTTCTAAGGGTCAATAGGCTGTATAAAAATCTAAAGAGAATGTACGTTACATCAAACAATAGTAGAAATATTCCATAAAATGAAACAGAATATACATATATTAATATGTATAACTGTACAGAGTTGCTATTTAGTATGTAACGATGTCCAGTATTTTTGAAAATGTGCACAATTTCACTTGCAAAAGTATTACTTTTATTTTCTCTGCTTCCTAGTTGACACATTTACTCCACTTAGCTAATTCTCTAAAATAATGCGATAGAGATATAATTTTAATGACAGGTTTTATTTTATTTTTACTCCCTGTTACTAGGTCATATAAGAAATAGATGAAAGAATATGGCAGTATGTGACTGAAATGAAAATCAGTATTTGAAGAAAGACAATGAGTTTTTACAAATATATTATTTACATAGTTTCCTAAAGCAAGTAATTTTTACTTTTCTTATATGTTGTTTTAGAGTCTCAGCAGTATTACTGGCTAAATAGGACAGCAAAGAAAAAAATATCAAAACAAAATTTGAAAAATGGCTAAATCTGTTATAAAAGAAAATTTCATAGAAAAACGTTAGAAAATTGAATAATGCAAAATTCATATCTTCACTATACAGATTTCACTAAGTATTTACCACATAACATACAAGAATTAACCTTTTTAAGTTTAATTTCACATATTTAAAATGTAGTGATAAAATAACACCTATAAGTTGCAATCTCTATCCACAGCCTTGGGTTAGTATTATCTCTTTTTGTGAGGTGAATATATCAAGAGGAACCCTAAATAAAATTTTTAACAGCTTTGATGAGATATGATTGATATACAAAAACTGCACATATTTATAATATACAACTTCATGTGTTTAGACACACAAACACCAGTAATAACCTCACCATAATCAAGGTAATAGATATATCTAGCACCTCCCAAAGTGTCCTCATGTACCTTTGTTTTTATTTTATTTATTTTTTATTTTTTGTTTGACTTTTTTTGTGGTAAGAACTTTTGACATGGTATCTACCCTCTGAACACATTTAAGTTCTAGAAACCTGCTATGTAACATAGTGTCTATATTAGCAATAAGGAGTTATGTACTGTATAAATTCTTCAAAGAGAATATCAAGACCAAAATATGATTGAGTGTGCATGTGTGTGTGTGTGTGTGAAAGAGAGTTACAAAAACAGAGAGAGAGAGAGAGAGAAACAGAGAGAGAGAGAGAGAGAGAGAGAGAGAGAGAGAGAGAGAGAGAGATTCCCTTCATCGCCCAGGCTGGAGTACAATAGCGTGATCTTGGCTCACTGAAACCTCTGCCTCCTAGGCTCAGGTGATTCTCCCACCTCAGCCTCCCAAGTAGCTGGGACTGCAGGTGTGGGCTGCCACACCCGGCTAATATTTGAATTTTTTTTTTAAGAGACGGGTATCTCACCATGTAACCTGGTCTCCGACTCCTGAGTTCAGTCTATCCACCTGCCTCGGCCTCCCAAAGTGCTGAGATTACAGGCTCAAGTCACTGTGTCTGGCCTGATTGGTATTTCTGAAGTCTTTTGCCCCCATACCTTTTTTCCAATTCTATATTTGACTGATAGCAAGCCAGTGAAAGATGAAGCCAGGAAAAGAAAATAAAACGTGTGTGTGTGTGTGTGTGTGTGTGTGTGTGTGTGTGTATAATATAATATGGGAACCCTGCTTAGAGTAACGGATTATCTTCTTATGTCATGATTCCAAAGGAAAGCAAATAAGTATTATAAGCAAGGTAAAAAAGGTAAAAAAAAAAAAAAAAAAAAAAAAAAAGTAATGTAACACTATATATTATAGGATATTAATTTCAGTGTGGCTATATAATATATTCAAAAACTTCAAATCTAAAGAATTTGTAACATTGTGCAGATGTTGGAATTACAAAGTTTGAAGCTGCCTGTTTATTTAAGTATTAATTAGACATTCAGTGGTGAAAATTGGGAATGTTAAATGTGTTGTTAACAATTTGCATTGGGTGTTGTCACTTTTATCTTGTTATTTAGCCAAAAACCAATAGATTTCATTTCTTCTAAGCTTCTGTAGACTTTATTTTCCATTTATAGTAATTGGTGTATTAACTTTCACATTTAAAAATTCCATTTATGTTTTCATTCATAATCATATTGCAGAGCTTTTCAAGATACTGATTTTTATATTTATGTAGCATATGAAAGTATAATTAGGAAACAGGTATGAAATTATTTTAATATTAGATTTAATATAGTGAAAAATATTAAAAAGATTAACTTGTGGACTATATAGACTACGTACAACATACAGAGTTTTTTTTAGTATTAAGATACTTTGGAAAAATCTTCAAGTTTCTTTCACCATTAAAGTATCAAGTCTTTTTCTTGAAGAAAACATAGCAGAAAAAAATATGAAAACGTATTCATAAAATGAAATCTAAATTTGATTTTTAAAGTTTAAGTAAATTATTAATTGTTTTTCTCTTAATCCAGATGGTTTTTCAGTTTTTTAAATTAGCTTTCATGTTCAGATATATCTGCTCTATCTTGCTGGAGTAGAAGGAATGGTAGAGTAGGATATAGAAGATCTGAGCTAATATCCTAATATTTCACTAATTAGCTGATTAATTTGTGACATGTTAATTTTTGTTTTCTAGATCTTAGAAATTGAGAAAGATGATTTCTGAGTGCTTTTTCAACTCTGATTCTTGGGCACATCTAAGACAATTTATGTGGCTTTCTCTTTTTGGGTTCCTGACAACACACATGTTGATGCTATTTGGCAATTTTACCCCATTTATAATCAAATATTTTCTATTTATTCATTAATATATATTTATAAATTTTAGTGGCACACATTGTGCTTGATACTATGTATAATGCAAAGTATGTAAATTAAAGCCATTTATGAAGAAACAATCCCAATTAAAATTGAGAAAGGTATGATTCTTAGGACTTGCTTTCTTTCTTCTTTATCTTCATTCTTACCTATATTTGTCTCACCCACTCTCATCCAGATCTTTAAATACTGTCTTTACCCTGATGATTCCTAAATTTATATCTCCAGATTTTTTACTCCAAACTCAAAGATCTCCAGTTGAAAAGACATTGTAAAATCACAGGGCCCAAACTGAATTTCTAATTTCTTATCAGATCTACTTCAACTTTCAGTCTTCCTGCTTTTGGCCTCCTCACTTTCCCAGTCTCTGGCAAAAAACTGGTTATTCATTCTCTCTTGTTTTCTTAATATGCCCATATTAGACATTTCAAGAAATCTCATTCACTGTAGTTTCAAAACATGCCATAAACCACCACATAACCTATCCTTCTTTGCCACCACTTAAGTCAAGCTAGTTGATCTCACTGCTGAATTGCTATGATGTCCTCATAACTGATCTCCTTTCTTGCACTCCAACTCACTAGAGTCTATTCTCGATACTATACATTTAGCGGTCCTTCTAAAGCCCAAATCGTATCATGTCTCTCTCTGCTTAAAACTATTCAGTGGTCTCCATCCCATTCAGATTAAGAATTCTAGTACTTAGTAAACAAAAAAGCCCTATCATGATTTTCACTTTCTGTGTCTTGTTTATGAAATGCTTTCTCATTTCACATTTATTTTAGTTATTCCCATTATGCTCTTAACATAGCTTGAGTTTGTTTTTCTATCATGCTGTATATTACAGAACTGGTTAAATTTTCTCTCATAGAATTAGCCAAATTTCCCAACATCATTTACTAAATACTGTATCTTTTTTTTTTTTTTTGAGACGGAGTCATGCTCTGTCGCCCAGGCTGGAGTGCAGTGGGCTGATCTCAGCTCACTGCAAGCTCCGCCTCCCAGGTTTACGCCATTCTTCTCCCTCAGCCTCCCCAGTACCTGGGACTACAGGCTCCCGCCACCTCGCCCGGCTAGTTTTTTGTATTTTTTAGTAGAGACGGGGTTTCACTGTGTTAGCCAGGATGGTCTCGATCTCCTGACCTCATGATCCGCCCGTCTCAGCCTCCCAAAGTGCTGGGATTACAGGCTTGAGCCACCGCGCCCGACCTAAATACTGTATCTTGTCTCACTGAGTAATCATAAAAGCTCTTTGTATATCAGGTGTGTGTGTGTGTGGGGGGGGGGCGGCGTCTTTAACTCTGTTCTATTTCATTGTTTGTTTGTCTCTTTCATTGCCATTATTACAAGTTTAAAATCACTTTAGTGGTGAAATATGTAATATCTGTTAGGGACACCTTCTTTTTATTATACTGCTTTGCCAAATTTTTCCATATACTTTTCTATATGTTTTTAGAATATGTTTATTCAATTTCTTAAAATGTTGCTTAAATTTTGGTGGAAACACTAGTGAATTTAGAGATCAGGTTAGTAGAAATTTCAATATTTTAAATACTATATTTTTCTTGGATGCAGCTGGAAACCATCATTCTTAGCAATCTATCACAAGAACAGAAAACCAAACACCGCATGTTCTCACTCATAGGTGGGAACTGAACAATGAGATCACTTGGACTCAGGAAGGGGAACATCTCACACAGGGGCCTGTCATGGGGAGGGGGGAAGGGGGGAGGGATTGCATTGGGAGTTATACCTGATGTAAATGACAAGTTGATGGGTGCAGCACACCAACATGGCACAAGTATACATATGTAACAAACCTGCACGTTATGCACATGTACCCTGCAACTTAAAGTATAATAATAAAAAATAAATTTAAAAAAAAATAAATAAATACTATATTTTTATCCAAGGATTTAGGGAAATTTATCTAAAATGTTATATTCTTTCATATGCAGTTTGAATATAATGATGCCTAAAAGAAAACATGCTATAAAGAGTTTTTTGTTATCCTATTTTCCATAAAAGCATTTACAAGTTAGGGATTTTGTGTTATTAGAAATTTGGTATATGTTATCCACAAATCTGAACTTTTTAGAAAAATTTTTTTTTTCTTCACAGGATTTATTATCTTGGCATCTGCTTTGAAAACGACTCAACCAAAATAATATTATATCAGTATAAACTCTAAGGGCAGGCTTCTTTTATATTACAGCCTCAACAAATTTGTGTAAGATTGGAATTTTATCTTTCTTGAGTACTTGGTAAATATTTTAAAGCAATATTTGATCTCTGTAAAGTGATTCAAATTCTTATACGATAAATAATTATTCAAATTATCAATTTATTTTTAAATTGCTTTTGTATAGATTTTTAAGATTATATATCTACAAATATAACCATCTTATATTAATTTATTTGATCATTAAGTATTCACATTTTTCTATTATTTTTAAACCACTGAACTCATAATTTTATTTATTTTTAGTTTCAGTAGTTGAGTTTTAAAAACTTACCAAACTTGATTTCTTAATATTACTTTAATATCTTGACATGTATTCAAAAGATGCTTCTATTTCTTTATTATATTAACTCTATTTTTGGTGGATGTTTTGATGTTGCTTTTCTTATTTCACACAAGTTTATTCATGGCCACACTTGTTGGCTCATGCCTATAATCCCAGCATTTTGGGAAGTTGAGGCAGCAAGATCTCTTGAGCTCAGAAGTTTGAGACCAGCCTGGGCAATATAGTGAGACTTTGCCTCTAGAAAAAAAAAAAAAGACAAAATTAGCTTGGCGTAGTGGCACGTACCTGTAGTCTCAGGTACACGGGAGGCTGATGTGGGAGAAGTCTTGAGCCAGAGAAGCTGAGGCTGCAGTGAATTGTGATAATGTCACTACACTCAACCCTGGGCAACAGAGTGAGACCCTGCTTGGTGCTAGTACAAATAAAGCTGCTATGAAAATGAAATTATAAGTATTTCCATGGCTATGTATTTTCATATATCTTGGGTAAACATCAAGAAATAGAATGGTTTGGTCATATAGTAGGCATATTTTCAACATTGTAATAAACTGTCAAACAGTTTTCCAAAGTGGTTGTATCATTTGTGTTTTCATCAGCAATTAATGACAGTCATAATTTTCTCTATAGCCTTGCCAACACTTGGTATGATCATTCTTTACTTTTAGACCTTTTGATAGGTTTGGAGCAGCATCTCATTCAATTTTAACTTGAATTCCCCTAACGTCTACCGATTTTTAGAATCTTTTAATAGTATTTTCATATTTAGTCTTGTTCAGTGTATCTTATTTCGTAGTGTATCTTGTTTACCTCTTTTCCTCATTTGTTTTTGTTTCTTTAACTGAAGTTTCAAAATTATTTTTATATTCTAGATAAAAATATTTGTTTCATATACCATTAAATGATTTTCTTCCATTGTATGACATGTATTTTCTTTCTCTGAAAGTGCCTTTTAAAGAGCAGAAGTTATTTTGTAATTATTTGAGGTGTGTTGGTGTCATACATTAATAATAATAAAAAACTTTGCTTAATATAAATATGACGATTTTACTTTCATATGTTTTGAGACAGTTTTAAATTTTATAATAAATATTTAAGTCTATATTTTCATTAAATTGTGTATTTGTTACATGATAGTGCCTGAATATTTATTTTTATGTTAGGATAAATTTTTGGGTCAGAGTACCAGTTAATACAAATATGTCTACCGGGGTTTTCACTGCTACTGCAGAGAGATACAATGTGTTTATTTGTATACATTGACTTTGAACTCTGCAGTCTTTCTAAACTTAGTAGTTCTTTTGTAGATTCTATCAAACTTTTTACATAGATGGTCATGTTATATGTAAATAAAAAGTTTTACTTCTTCCTTTCCAATCCTTATTTATTTGTTTTTCTTATCATATTGCAGTGGATAGAATAGCTAGTATAATATTAAATACAAGTGGTGAAAGCAAATATCTCTGTGTTTTTCTGGATTGGGGAAAAACTTTTGGTCTTTCCTTACCAAATAGCTTTTTAAAAGGTAAAAAAGCTTTGGAGATAATCCTAATCAGGGAGAAAAACTTTCCTTCTATTTTCAATTTGTAAGAGATTTCTGAAAATGGATAATGCGTTTGACATCCTAAAATTAGAAGAGTTTTTATATCTATGTGATATGGATTTTTTAAATACTATAATTGGTTTCTGGCCTTATAGAATGAGTTGAAAAATAGGCATTCCTCCAGCTTAGAATTCTATTCTAATTATACAATATTAATTTTCCCGTTAGTTTATGGTACCGTAATCCGAGAGGCTGCTTTTTTCTCTAATAATTTCTGTATGTTTGCAATAACCTTGAACTCTTTTTTTACATTGCAAGGCCTCATTTTTTCTAGTTTCAATCTTGATGTAAACTCAGAGAATTATAAAACAACTGTTTGGAGTAGTGAGAAATGTTAGTCCACTCTTATTTCCCAGGTGGTAAGCAAGTCATTCCATTTCAAATAGAATAATGGGGGACTGTTATTTCCATAAGCATAATATAGCAGGAAAATTGTGTGATGAGATATATGATTTAACATATTTCTCTTGGTTTTCCTAATCTTAATACCCACCAGTTATGCTTTTTATGACTTTGCCTTTTATTTACAAAATTCAATTAAGGAAATAAAACCAAAATTTGAGATTTTCCCAAGATGCTTGATTTTCTCTCAATGTTCTCAGATATTTTTCCAAAGGTATAAAACACTTCCTATAAAATAGCTTCACACAGGTTTTCTTTGAATAAGCTCTTCTGTATCAGCATATGAAACTCTTGGGAAGTAGACAATTCACAGACACATTCAGTATTTCTGAAAAGGTTCCTAGAGTTCAGCTTTGCCAAGTACATTTCTTGAGTTCTGATAGAAAAAGCAATAGTACACATACCATGGAATAGTATGCCGCCATAAAAATGAACAAGATAATGTCTTTTGCAGGAATATAGATGGAGATGGAGGCCGTTATCATTAGAAAGCTAATGCAGGAACAGAAACCCAGATAAGACGTGTTCTATCTTGTAAGTAGGAGTTAAATAATGAGAACACATGGACATAGAGGGGAGCAACACACTTTGGGGCCTATCAGAGAGTGGGGAATAGAAGGAGGGAGAGGATCAAGAAAAACAGCTAATGGGTACTAGGCTTCATACCCATTGTTGAAACGATCTATACAACAAGCCCTCATGACACAAGTTTACCTATGTAACACACCTGAACATATACCCTTGAACTTAAAATATGTTGAAAAGAAAAAGAAAAGGTAATGGTACATTCAGTTGCTTCAACAACAGGTAACAATGATTGCTACCTAGAAACAATCTGCATTGCTTCTATCCCCAAAATAGCTTGACCAATTCTACAGGCTAAATTCACTTACTTATGATAACTATTTTTCTACCATTCTTTTGATTCTTAAGTTTCCAATATGTGCACGCACGACACACACACACACACATTATGAGCCTACACATGCACATGCATCTTCCAGGTCTTGTCACAGGCTCTCTTGCGATATATCCATGTATAAAAACGAAGATCTCTGACTTTTGGACTACATATTTACCTTATGTTCTTGCAAGCATATTCAGTAGTATAATTCAGAAGTAATTTTATTGCGTATAAAAGAAACAAAGCTCAAGATTAGAGGGGAGAGTCGTGGGGAGAGAGAGAGAGGAGAAAGAGAGAGAATAAGCAGGGAAAGGGAGAACTAAAGCCATTCTTCAATGTCACTAAGATACTTCCTTTCTTCTGGTCTCTCTCCCTCTTTCTCCTTTGTACAACTTTTATCATAATTTCAGGACTGTTACCTTGTCACTATCTTGTCAGCATGGATATAGTCAGTTTACATCATCCCAATGTAATAATACTAAACACATGAGATTGAGAGATTGTTCTTTGCTACCACTTTACTATATAGCCCCAGGTTAGGATGCTAATTATGTAGATTTGAATCATCTGGCCATTTGTGTGCCAGTACTCCCAGCTGGGTAACCACAATTAGGTGTTTTGCCAAATCTCCTTTTGGTCTTATAATATCCATACTCCATAACTTCCAATCAAATAGAAGAAAATATTCTAAAATATTATTTTAAGAATTATCAAATAATTTATTATTAAAACCAAAAACAAATATTAGCTAGATATAGCCAGTCATGTTTCTATTAAGACAAAAGCCATTCATTAAGACATAAGTTATATTTTTATGTGGCAGTTTCCAGGAACTGTAAAAAATCAATGTTGGGTGTATACTGTAGCTTCTCTCCTTTTTCTCTTACGTACATCCAGATTGCTTTCTGTAATGAAGATTATGTCATCTTAGACTAGGAAGATGAAGAAAACATCTCAAAGATTAAAGAATAGTGAGCCATGGCCCATGAGAACTTTGAAAAATTTAGACTTGAGTTCATTTCTGAAGTTTGCATGAAAGAGAAATAAGTTTATGTCTTGAAAGCTACTGTTACTTTGACTCTCATTCTCTTGCTGTTGAATATAATTTAGTTAATAGTTACTTAGTTTTTGAAACACAAAATCTTCCTTTTTCTTTAATCTTTCTCCAATCTGCAAACCAGATTTGCCAATTCTACCTTAAATATGTACCATTTAAAAAAATGCTTTCTATATCTGTCACTACTATGTCATAAACCATCATAAGATTCATATGAATTGTGAAAATTGTAGCTAAATTTTTTTCTTCTAAAATTGGACTCATAAAGTTTATGTACCACATAACACCTAAAATGCATGATTACAAACAATCCAAATGATGTCATATTCTAGTAATCAATATTCACATAGTTTCTAGCTGCAAAAAGAAACCCGTGAAGACTTTACATTATTTGGCTTTGATTATATCTACAAGCATATTCACAAATATTTTGCTTATTATACAGAATCATAAATAACACTTTTCTGTTACTTAAAAACACTACATTTCTTTCTGCCGTAGAGACCTGATCGTAATTGTTCCTTCCGTGTTAACAAAGCAAAAATTGTAAAAGACAATGTTATCCAGGCAAGAAAGACTGTATTCAAGTCTACTGTAATAGGTAGAGAAGCCAGAATTTTAGTCCGAGGACAATGCTCCTAAAACAAAGAGCTGGAAATATTTCAAGAATGAAGTGAGGGATTGCAGGCCATCTACCTTTGCTAATTGGCTTGACCTTCAGGAAAATAAACTTTCTCTCATCTTCATGACAAGACAGTTTTACCACTTAGAACTGGGAGCCTGAAGTTAGGCTGAAGTTAGACTTTTATGTTGCCACACAAACTGGGAGTGAGAGGTGTTATATTTCTTGATGTTTGTCTTTCACAGGGATAGCTCATAGTTTCTTGAAAAAGACTTTTCTGGGTTGTAACACTGAAAAGAACCTTTTAAAAAGATTTACATCTCAAAGAAGAGGAGAAATAATTTACAAGTTTTCTAAAGTAAATATTAAAATAAAACATACGAATACTAAAAGATGAGATTAGCATGTAAATCTATAAAATGGGTAAGGCAAGTGGCTCTCCTTAATATGGGTGATCCTACAAAATCAACTGAAGGCCTGAATAGAACAAATCGCTGATTCTCCCCTGTGTAAAGTAAAGGTAGAATTATTTCTCTATGACAACCTTTAGACTGGGTCATTGACTTTTTTTCCTGCCTGCAGGCTCAGAGGGAATCATTGGCTCTTCCAGGGTCTCAAACCTGCTGGCTGATGAACTGAAACGACGCAATCATTTCTCCTTTCGCTCAGACCTTTGGGCTCAGACTGGAGTTAAACCATCAGCACTCCTGGCTCTCCAGCTTGCCTCCTGACCTGCAGATTTTGGGACTTGTCAGCCTTCAGAATCCCATGAGCCACTTTTTAAAAATCATAAATCTCTCCCTACAATAAAACAGGTTAACATGTTTGCATTAAATAGACACACTTCATATCGCACAGCTTCTGTTTCTCTGTACAACCCTAATACATACAGTAAAAATATTTATTCCATTTTCATAAGAGAAAAGAAACAATGTAAAAAGCTGTTTTTTCTTAAAGACTTAAATGAGTTCATGTAAACTCTGCAACTGAATGAAAGGCTGACAATTTAATGAGGTAAAAAATTAAGCACATCCTCCATTCTAGAAAAAGTTTTTCAATTTAATGAGGTAAAAAATTAAGCACATCCTCCATTCTAGAAAAAGTTTTTCAATTAATTATCAAAGATAGTAAAATATATCAATGAAATAATTTTAAAAGTTTATATCAGTAATCAACATAAATTGTAATAAACATAAAAAAACATAAAATAAAATTGAAAGTAAATATAATTAGTATAAAAAATTTAACACATGTGTTTTAACTTGTCAAAGAAAGAAGAAACAGCTTGATAGTTGGTGACGAGTAGTGGGTGGTGAAGAAAGGGTGTGAAATGATCATCATTTGGAAAGTGATATATCAGGTGATTAAATCAGGGATTCTTGATGATCATTTTTTTTTTCTGTGAGAGACTTTGATAAATGTAACCCACTGATGTAGAAGGCTTTGGCATATGCTTAAAAATGTTTTTCAGTCCAGGCTTAAAAAGTCATTTCAAAACACATTGAAGAAGCTCGCACACATCACAGATTGATGATGGATGTTACATCATTATTACACACAAATACACACAAATACACACACAAATACACACACATGTACACACACATATTTTTTTATTTAGATTTTTTCAAAACCTGGCAGATAGTTGAAAATTTTTCTGTTTGATATTGTCTTACTAGAATCTGTGGTACTGAGTAAATTTGAGAATGATTTGGCTGAAATTGTAATGATATCATAGCAATTCTTAAAGCAATTGTTTAGTTGCCTACTAAGGAAAAAATTATTTATGCAAAAATGATAAAATTTTCCTTAAAGGTTTTCTTCAAAAAGCTTTCAAATACCATTATTTCAAAAAGTTACTGAATAAACAATTTGTATGTGTGGTAAATCTGTATGTATGTATAAATTTAATTTCCTAAGACTTCCCATCAAGAAAAAAACAGGACAGAGGATATCTAGGACAATGTCAAATTTTATTTCAGGAAATTGTCAAATGAGCTACTGTGTTAAGGAAGGAAATTTTTTGCAGATTTCCCTGTGGCTCAACTCTAATGATATTTTCTCATGACTTTTTGTCACCTGATTGCTATTACTTACTATATGTGGTATATTCCTCTCAAATTAATCCCGTATCTGTTTTTGAATCATCAGCACTTAAGGTTTGTCCTTGTTCACTTTTATTTCCTTTGTCTTATAATTTTCTCCATAAATCAGATTTAACTCTCACATTAAGATTCTCCATAGAAATAGATGAAATTATATCTATTTCTCTGAAAATAGATATAATAGATATATTGTAGAGCAATACATACAATTTTATATATGTATATTGTAATTATACAGCATATACAATAAACATATGTATACACATATGTATACCTATGTGCATGTGAAACATATACATATATATGCAGAAAGTGAGTGAGAAAGAGATTTTAAGGAATTGGCTTACATTATTATGGGTGGTGCCAGGTCTGAAATGTGCTGGGGGGACCAGCAGGCTGGAAACTCTTGCAAAAGTTCATATTGTAGTCTTGAATACAAAGGCAGTCTGGAAGCAGAATTAGTTCATATTCAGGTCTTTTCTCATAAGTCTTCAACAGATTGGATAAGACCCACTCACATTATGGGAGGTAATTTGCTTTACTCAATATCTTATTGAAATGTTAATTATATCTGAAAAGAAATGTTTTCACAGCAACAACTGAACTAGTGTTTGTCCAAAAAACTGGGTACCAGGACTCCCCCAGTTAACATATAAAATTAATCATCACTGTTCCTAAAAGCTGCAGCTTTTGTATAAAATTAATAAATTATAAATAAATATATTAATTTATACCTGTAAAATAGTGTCTGTGTGTTTGCGTATGTCTGTGTGAACACATGTATGCAAATATTTCTGATGTATCTAATAATGATTTTTCACTTCACTGTCTTGGAATATTTAATGAGTTAATACATGTTTCAGCATATATGAAGCATGTCTTCTTTCTTTAATGTCTTTTCTTTTGTGATGGCTTCATGAACCCCAGAAATGTTTAACACATTATAGGAAACCTTTTCTTTACACCACCTGGTTGCTTTGTTTTCTGTTATTCTGGGTCATATTGCCACTGATAATCTGGATGTACTAGAGCCATGATTCTTTTATGGCAAGAAAGGAATTCTTGCGTGCCGGGGCTGTACTTGTGGTCCCTTGTGTAGTACAGAAACCCATATATGCTGGTAGAAAAAAAAAAAAAAAAAAAACTTTCTCACTTTTAGGGTTCCATTCAGTTATGGCAGCATCTTGCCAAAGAATGCTTAGGTTATAAATAAATACAACTTTTGCCATATTATTTGTTGATTACACACATATGTATACAGGAATATTCCCTAAATGCAGTCATAGTGCCAAGATAGCTTGACCTAATAAATTTAAGTGTTAGCCACATTCTGAATCGAAAGTATATAAATTAAAATTTATTATTTTAAATGATGCCTGAATGGAAAAGTTTTTAATTCTTGGATTTTTTTGAAAGAACTTTATCATTTTAAACAACGACTACTAGCCACAAGGAAAGAAGACAAAGTTTGAATAGCTTCTGTCCCTCTGCTTTCCCTTTTCCATTTGTAAGAAAGAACTCTGGGGTTTTCATTGTTACCTGATTGATGACAGAGCCTTCTGAGGACATTCCAAGACAGTACACAGTGCTGTGGTCTCTTTGGAAATCCGTGTAGATAACATTTCAAGGGCAATACCTCATTGGTTTTGACTGGATATTCATATAAACTTTTTAAAGAGTTGAGTGATAGACTTAACCCCTTATCTGTCAGTTCTGAATTTATATTGTTTAATCCCATGTACAAAGCCATTTTTTTCTTCCAAAAAAAAAAGACGACTTGACAAAGCATCAAATTTTTTATTTTGTTCGATTTTTTTTTCTGGTTTTGAGACGGGGTCTGACTCCATCACCCAGGCTGGAATACAGTGATGCTATCACAGCTCACTTCAATGTCCACCTTCAGCACTTCTGATGATTAACCTTACCTTAGCTCACCTGAGTAGCTGGGACTACAGGTGTGTGCCACCACTCCTGGCTAATTTTTGTATTTCTGTTTATTTTTCTACAGATGAGGTTTCACCACATTGCCCAGGAGGGTCTCAAAGTTCATATTTTTATACAAGTTATTTGACATTCTAAAGTCTTCACTATTCTGTGAGATTTATTGTTTTTCAGGGTGAATTGAAACTACTGGGTTTTAGAATTTTTAAAACTTGTAAAATACAGTCATTTGTTCTAAGCATTACATTTTCCCCTATATTATCATCATTCTTTACTGTACCGTGTGAGAGTTTCCACTATATCCAATCTCAAGTATTGTGTCAGGTGTACAAAATTCCTTCTACTCTACAGTATATCTAATATACCACACAACATATATACATACATGTGTTCATTCTATTATGTAGTATATACATTTCTATCTATACTTCTATCTATATATTTCACCTTAGTGAAATACACTGTAAATTATATTATTTATTTTTCTGCACTTTGAGTTAGTTCCTCAAGTGTATGACTTCCTTCAACACATCATTGTTAGTACTGATGTGTCTGTGTCATACTGCTTCACATATGAATTGACTGTATCCAATGTATTTTTATACTATTCAGAGCAATCATTTGATATTTTGATATTCTAACTTTTTTCTTTCTAATCTTAGCATAATTTAGTATAATTTCTTTTAGCATTTCTCAGCATGATTCCTTTTAACATTTCTTAGCATAATTTAGTATAATTTCTTTTAGAAAAAAAGATAAACGATAGCATATATTCTGCCATCTGTATTGCCTAAAAGAGCATTAACTTCCATGAATTTATCCTTGGCTATGTACCAAGCTGTTGGTGATTTTGGATCTCCTTTCAGTCTAATATTGATAATAAAGCTGATAACTTGGGCATTGCACAAAATCATCACTGGATTGTATCAGAATGAGTTTTAAATCAGCCAATTCATAGAGTTTCCTGGAGTGGGTTGAGGTGTATCTATAGGCAGTCTATATGAAAAATAATTTTGGCAGTGGTGGGTAGTATTTAAAGAAAAAAAATTATCTTGTCATTTATAGTGCAATAAACTGTATCTTCTATCATCAAACTTTACCCAAACAAAACAGCTTAGAAGGTTATGCCAGGACCAGGTTTTAGGAGTACATACAGTGTGTGATGTTCTCAGTACCTTGAAAATTAAGAATAATTACATTTATATTATATTAGTCAACATTTTTATGAATGGCACTTGGTACTCTTGTCAAAAATTTAATACCTTTTTGTTTTACAAGAAGCATAGCTTGGAGGCAGAAAAAATACACACCCATTTGCAAGTGACTGTACGTGTGTGTGTATCTTGAAGACACAGCCCTGCTAAGTTGTAACACAGCAGAATGGCTTGCTCTGTCTCTCATGCTTTATACCCTTATTGGCCAGGCTACAGCAGGACACTCAACCACTTTTAATGACTTTCATTACTCCCTCTTATTTTCTAGGTTAATGACATATTGAAAGTGCTAATGGCATAGAATTTTCAAATAGCTCACACACTGTTCATGAAAGAGACAGTGTATTTTACTTTATAAGCACATAATTTTTCCCAGTGGATTAACTGCATCATTTTGCTGCTTTGTAATTTCTCAGTTTAATTGTGGAAGTTTTTAAAAAATAAAATCTAACAAAGCACAGTTTCCCAATTGAAGATGTGATTGTGAATGTGGCCATATTCCATGTCACCCCAATGACAGCAGGAGGTGGTCATATTCCATAATGTCCCCCAAGTGATGGCAGGAGGTATTATATAAGTTGGAAAAGGGAATATGGAAAATCAGAGATGTCAATCTGCTACCACTTTGTTTTCTAAAATCCTATGATATTCCAAATCATAAAGATCCACTAATTAGAATAAACGAAGGACTAGAAAAGGTATAAAATTCTTGGCATGAATAATATTTTTCTATTTCAAGTTTCATGAGTCATCTCTCCAAGTGCAACTTATAGAAAATCATTCAATTAAATTATATTCTAAAAATTCAAAAAATTAGTTTTACTCATTTAATTATAGAATATTTACATAAACAAGAAATGATACTATTTCTGAGTATGCCTCTTTGAATCAGGTATTCTGTCCCTTATTCTCTTTTATGGTGCAAGAGTCATTGATATATTCAGAGTATTTTAGATAATAAAAAATTTTTGAAGTGCAAGAAGTGGAAGAAGCAAACAATATTATATATACAGTCAAGTCTTAAGAAAGAATAAGAATTGTTCCTCAAGCAGGCCTCCTGGAAATTAACACGGTATTTATGAATTGAATTATAATTCAAGATATAGCTCAGCTTTAGGAACCTATTATTTTGTCAGTTCTTTAGCAGCAGTTGAGTGTTAGTTACACTAGTATCTTAAATCTATTTTGTTAGAAGTTTCTTAGTTAATGCTTTCTGTGAAAGTCTTAAAGAGGTGTTCTCATCTGCATGTGGATATTCAACTTTTCCAATACTATGTTTTGAAAAGACTGTCATTTCTCTAATGTGTGATCTTGTTGCCTTTGTCAAAAATCAGTCATCTGTAAGTGAATAGCTTTATTTCTATGTTCTCTATCATGTTCCATTGCTAGAGCCTTATCTTTCACAATATGCAAAAACAAACTTAAAGTGGATTAAAGACTTACAGGTAAGACCTGAAATGATAAAACTACTTGAAGGACAATGCTTTATAAAATTTGTCTAAACAAGAATTTTCTTTCTCTCTCTTTCTTTTTTCTTTCTTTCTTTCTTTTTCTTTCTTTCTTTTCCTTTCCCTTTTCTCTTTCTCTTTCTTTCTCCTTCCTTCCTTCTTTCTTTCTTTCATTTAATTTTATTTTTTCTAGAAGGACTCTTGCTCTGTCGCCCAGGTTGAATTGCAGTGGTGCAATCTAGGCTCACCGCAACCTTCACCTCCCGGAGTCAAGCAATTCTCCTGCCTCAGCCTCCCAAGTAGCTGGGATTACAGGCATGCATCACTACTGCCCAGATAATTTTTGTATTTTTAGTAGAGATGGGGTTTTACCATATTGACCAGGCTGGTCTTGAACTCCTGATCTCAAATGATCCACCCGACTCAGCCTCCTAACGTGCTGGGATTACAGGCATGAGCCACCACACCCAGCCAAGAAAATTTTTTAATAAGACCTCAAAAGCACAGGCAAATAAAAACAAAAATAGACAAATGAGATTACATTAAACTAAAAAGCTTTTGCACAGCAAAGTAAACAACAAAGTGAAGAAACGACCTACAATGCCCGGCCAAGAAATTTTTTTAATAAGACCTCAAAAGCACAGGCAAATAAAAACCAAAATAGTCAAATGGAATTACGTTAAACTAAAATGCTTCTGTACAGCAAAGTAAACAGCAAAGTGAAGAGATGACCTACAGAATGGCAAAAATATTTGCAGCCTATTTATCTGACAAGGAGTAAACATCCAGAATTTATAGGGAACTCAAATAACTCAATAGCAAAAGAACAAATAATCTTATTAAAAATAGACAAAAGTAACATCTTAAGCAACGTTTCTCATGAGAAGATATACAAATGTCCAAGAGGTATATAAAAAAATGCTTAAAATTACTAATCATTCAAGAAATGAAAATCAAAATGAAAATCTGATATCTCACTTTAATTTGAATGGCTACTATCAGAAACACACACACAAAATCTAATGTTGGTGTAAATGTGGAGAAATAAATGCTTACATACTTTAAGAATGTAAATTAGTACAATGATACTGAAAAATAACATGGAGGTACCTCGAAGTGTTAAAAATAGAGCTACCCTATTACTCAACAATCCCACTATTGTGTGTATATCCAAGGAAATCAAAGCAGTATGTCAATGAGATGTCTCTACACTGACATGTTTATTGAGACACTACTAACAGTAACCGAGATATGGAATCAGCCTAAATGTGCATCAACAGACTAATGGATAAAGAAAATGTGGTATATATACAAAATGGAATACAATTCAATTATGAAAACAATTCTACCATATAAAAACAAGGATCCTTTTAAGTGGAAAATACAGAGACAATGTGGCTATGCAAACTATTCACTCTACAAAAAATTAATAACCAGAAGATGCAAGGAATTCAAACAACTCAACAGTAAAAAAAAAGTAAATAATTCGATTAAAAATGGGCAAATAAGCTAAATGGAGCTCTCTCAAAAAAGGACAAACAAATGGTCAACATGTATATTAAAACATGTTCAACATCACTAATTATTAGAGACATACAAATCAAACACAATGAGATATTATCTCATTCCTGCTAGAATGGCAATTATTAAAAAGACAAAAATACATGCTGGAAAGAATGTGGAAGGAAGGGAATTATACACAGTCTGTGAGAATAGCAAATTAGTATAGCCATTATACAAAACAGGGTGGAGCTTTCTAAAAAAAATTATGTGATAGTTTCTTAAAACAGAACTACCATACGAGTCAGCAACCAACTATTGAATATATATTCAAAAGAAGGAAAATTAATATGTTGAAGAGTTATCTGCATTCCCATGTTTATTTCACCTCTATTTACAAGAGTCACAATATGGAATCAACCTAAGTGTTCATAATCTGACAAATTAATAAAGAAAATGTGGTATAAATACAAAATGGAATACTATTCAGCCACAGAAAGCATGAAATCCTGCCATTTGCAGCAACACAGTTGAACCTAGAGAACATTAAATGAAATAAGCTGGATACAGAGAGACAAACAATGCATTATTTATTTATATGTGACATTTAAAGAAATTGATCTCATTAAAATAGAAAGAGAATAGTGGTTACCAGGGGCTAGGGAGAATAAAGGTGTGTGTTAGGAACAGATTGGTCAACAGGTATAAAGTTACAGTTAGATGAGAGAAATATGTTCTGGTGTTCTGTTGCACAGTAGGGATATTATGGTTACTAATATTGTATTGTATATTTTTAGTTGGAAAAGAGGATTTCAATGGTCTCACGACAGATAAATGATGAGTGTATAAGATGATGGATATGCCAAACACTGCAATTTGATTATGACACAATGCATGCATGTATTGAAACATCATAGTGTACTCCATTACTATGTATAAACATCATGGATCAATTAAAAATAAATAAATACATGCATACATATTTTAAAGTGTTCTCAGAAGGGGGACTGAAAGAAGCAGGAAAGGGCAGGAAAATGACTAAGGAAAGATGTGATCTATACTGGAAACTAGCTTCATGCTTGTGCCACATGTTCCCATAGAGTTCAATCTACACACAAAGATGATCCAACCTTAAAGCCAGGAATTAGACTCTTGTACCCTTCTTCCCTGTCAGTTACTGGCCTTGTACCTCTGCAACACAGTGTCATTTTCCTCTAAGGAGGCTAGAGAAGGTGATTTTCCAAAGGAGGATATGGTGTGGGGCCAGACAGCCAACATTTGTGGCAGCTGGGGAATGGGTGCAATATCCTGGGGAAATTGATACAATTAGCTTCCAAAGTCCCTATTCCAGACAAGTTGGCTAGTTTAGGAAGTGTTTCCTTGATAGGCTATATCATTGGCCATGGCCAATCTCCTTTGGGCCAGGGGTTCACCTTTGATGTCTAGTAGATTTATGAAATTAACATGTCCCAAAGAGAATTTTGATTCCAATCCTGTAAATATGCCCTTTTTCCCCAACTCTTTCTCATCTCAGTTAATTACATATTCTCTTGGGAGATGCACATGGCAAACACCTAGAAATCATACTTTTCACCCCTTAATCCCCATATTCAATCTGTCAGCTAAACCTTGCTTAATTGTGTTCATGCTTTTGTTTTGTTTTTACTGTTCCTAATGCTCCCTCCCACCACAGTATCTAATATGTTTGAAGGTAATAATCTTGCCTATTTGTATATCTCACTATAATCAAAGGTAAATATGTTTGCCACTCAATTAATCTTTGTTTAATTAACAAATACAGGTCCAGAAACCTCAAAGATTAATATCTATATTTTGTTGTATTTTATAGTGATGCCCAAAAACCTCTATTTATATGATCAATCTTAAGTGAATAGCTGCAGAAATGAAGTGTTGCTTCACATTCCCTTTACCTTCTTTATACCAAGTTTTGTATCATCACAAAAAAGAGTGCAATATTTTCTCTAATGTTTAATGCTGTGATCATTCAATTATATAGGTTCTGAAAGCATTCTTTAATTCTAACTCAGTTTTCTTCATTAATCAGGGTGCAATTTTCAACTTAAGACATCCCACAGGACTGGAAGAGATAAGCAGAGAATAATTCATTAATTATCATAATATTATGCTTTAAAAACAGAAAATGAATGTTTCTATGAAAAGTACATTAACGATACAATTTAATCTTTGCATCTGGTCTCTAAGCAAGAAACATGATTCACACAGGGATACTTTTTTTTTTTTTTTTTGGAAAACACATTCCAATCCTCATCCCAGGATGCCATTCTTCATCTTAATGTTGGTGTGTTTGATGCATTAACACATAGAATGTGGAGCTTAAATTTCCTGCTGATCTGTTATTATGTCACTTAGTCTTCTCAGGAGATACCTGTCTTATAAATATAGGCAAGAAAGACAAATGACAACTCCACAGATAGATGCATGTTTGCTGTGTTTTTAACCCAAGACATATACTAGACATACTGACACTAAAAGAGAAGCATGAAGTATACCTCCTTCCAACTAGGAGCACAAAGAAAACACAAAATTAACAAATGAAAAATATCTTTGAACATTCATGTTATAATTATGAACTTACAAAGATCAAATTACCTTTTGAAATATTTTCTACAAAGCCATAGTGTTTAAAAAACCATAAATGAAATTAAGTTGCTTGAGCAGCAGGAAATTGAATTTTAGACAGAAACTGTCAGACTGATATCTATCTTTCCAACAAGGATATCGATCATTGTTTCTTCCCTCCCTTCAGTATTACTTTCCACACTTTCAGCTGTCTATGCTGAAATAGCCGAATTGAGTTGCTTCTGCCTTACTTGTGTTTTATTTTTCAATTTTTAGTAAGCCTCTGGAGGGATAGAAAAAACAAATAATGCTGTTTATAATAAAAAAAACTTTGGATAGTTAAACGTAAAAGTACTATAACACAGTGTAAATTTCACTGCTCCTTAAATGAGAGATATTTAAAAACAGACATAAAATATGCATATTTATTATAACTATTTGGTTATATATTTTCTTTTATAGAAGTCAATGTACGTTCTGCCGTGGATTAATTTTCTAAAGCTAGAAATCTTTGTAAAAGAAGGCTGTACTCTAGAGTTTGTTGTCTAATGTTATAGTGTTTGAAAGTCTTTTATAATTAAATATATTTCTCTAAGCTGGTATGCACGCCTCTTACAATAGTCTAGGCCTCTTGCTTACTTTTACAATCAAGGTACTTCTTGATACTAGAATTATTGAATATCATCAAACAGTTTTAAATATAATATAATACCTTGATTTTACCATACTATAGACCCAAACTAATTCATATTCCTTAATTATTAACTTGATTATATATGACTGAACTTTCCAAAGTGGATTGTGTTTAAATTTTAATTCTTTTCTTTATACGTAAATTATGATGTTTTTAAAAATGCTTCTTATAAAAACTAGTTCTTGTAAAACTTTTAACTAATTATTGGCTCTCGAGAGGTATTTTTAAATTAATGCAAATAAAATGTAATGTGAATTTCAATAACATGCATGGCATTATAAATACCATGTAATATTTAAGTTGGAAATAAAGAGATTTGAACACCAAAATATGGTTTATTGCATTTATAAATTTAATATTTTATATTTGATTTAATAATAATAATTTTGGATGCACTGTATGTGTAAACTGATGTGAACTATACATATACACAATTTTGCATGTAATTGTACAGTGTTCAGTGATTCCTTTGGTTCAGCTATTTACCAACTATGGATCAATCATTTTTAAAATAGCATTTTCTCTAATAAATTTCCTAAAGAATATGTTTGTATAATTTCTATTGTTTAAAATATAAAAATGCTTTACCGAACTCAATGATGAGAAGTTGAGAACAGATACCATGTCATTTTAATATTTATTGAGGGTTAACTTTAGTATATTAACTGTATTCTTCAATTACAGCTGTAGAAATTCTTTCTCGGTTAGTTTCTAAAAGATAAGGTGGATGGTGAAATTACAATTTTAAAACAATGTCTATAACTATATTTTGATTGGGTTATACCAAACATGTTTTTCTCTCTGAAATTAAATCATCATTTTCTATATAATTAGTAATAATTTCAAAAGTCTTCCTATTTTCAGTCAGCCATTTAATTAAACTCAATGTTTATTATCACATTCTATTCTAGTCTCTGAAACTTACAAGACCCTGAGGATGATTTTCAAAAGTATAAGTTTACTTTACTGTTAAAAATGCAAAGTTTATAAACACAATAGGGTCTGATATTAGTAATAGGCAGTAGGTAGAAGTGTAATACAGTCTATAAGTCAAAAAAAAAAAAAAACCCACTTCTATTGCTACGTCAACCTTAGCAGTTTATTCTTCCAGAACAAGTGTCATTCTGATAACAGGAGTTAACATTAAATCTTCTAACTTAGTTTACATGTTTTAAAGAAATTTAAGTTTAGGTTTCCAGAGTAATCTTATGTTTCAGACACTGCTCATTGCTTAAAAATCAAAGACATATTCCATTTTCTTCCTTAAAGATATCGAACTTCTGGAATAAAGTTGTGGCAATGTTCTTAAGAAATCTGGATTCCTCTATCAGCTCCAAAGGTAAAGAGAAATAGTCTAATCTAATCATAGGCCAATGTGATTTAAATGGAAGCCTACTCCACTCATAGGTGGATTTTAAAAAGTTGGTCTCATAGAAGTAGAAAGAAGAATAGTGATTACCAGAGCATGGGGAAGGTAGGGGAATGAAGAAATGGTGAACGATTGTTCAGTGAGTACAAAGCTACAGTAGGGTAGAAATAGTAAGTTTATTGGACTTATTACTGGATAATAGTATGATCAGAGTTAACAATAATGAATTGTATCTTTCAGAATATATCGAAGAGAGGTTTTGAATATTCTCATCACAAAGAAAAGATAAGATTAAGGGAATTAATATGCTAATTACCCTTATTTGATCATAACAATGTATACAAGCACATGCAAATATTACATTGTACTCCATGAATACATACAATTATGTGTGAATCATAATTACATGTATTTATGGAGTAAATGTAATATTTGCATACATATAAAATGCAAAAATATAAATGCATATTATTAAATATGGAGAGAGAGAACATTTAAAGGTATGAAAATATGTAAAATCAGTTGTCTAAAATATGTAAAATCAGTTGTCTAAATGCTTGCCTACCCTGATTGTAATTGTAAAAGTAACACACTTTTATAATTTTTATAAGCATAGACCTATTCATTAATTTCAAGTAGATTACAGATGTCTTTTATCAAAATAAAAACTGCAAATTCAAAATGCAGTTAATATTTTTGTAGGTTTAAGATAATTTTGAAACAACTTTCTAACTTGACCGTTAGTATTATCGGATAGTTCTGGGAAGCTTAACTAGAATGAAAGGAATCTGGCTCCGGCAAAGGAGAATAAGATCATACAGAAATATTTTGAGAGCATAAAGTTGAATTTCTGTATATAGGAAAAATGCTCAAAGTCCTTTCGTTTGTAAATATTGTCAATCTAAACCAAAAACACGTGTGTGTGTGTACGTGTGTGTGTGTACATGTGTGTGTGTGTGGTGAGACAGAGAATCACTCTGTTGCCCAGGCTGTAATACAGTAACACAATCATAGAACACTGCAGCCTCAATCTTATCTCAAGCAATTCTCTCACCTCAGCCCTACTGAGTATCTGGGACCACAGGCATGTGCCACCATTTTTTAACTTTATTTTATTTTATTAACTAATTTTTAAACTTTATTTTATTATTTGTTAAGACAAGGGTCTCCCTATGTTGCCTAGGCTTTTTTTTTCTTCTATTTATGCCAAAGCCCATCACGCTAAAAAAAAAAAAAAAAAAAAAAAAAAAAAAAAAAAAAAATAGAACCATTGGTTATAAAATTGAACATGTGGTTTGTCTCTTAAGATAAAATCAGTATAGTTAAGTATTCCAACTTGCTGATCAAGAAAGCTTAAATATCTATTAGGATTGCTGTGTCAAATGGTATTTCTGGTTCTAGGTCTTTGAGGAATCTCCACATTGTCTTCCACAATGGTTGAAGTAAAGGTACATATACACCATGGAATACAATGCAGCCATAAAAAGGAATGAGATTATGCCCGTTGCAGGGAATTGGATGGAGCTAGCAACCTCAGCAAACACACACAGGAACAGAAAACCAAACACCGCATGTTCTATGTATAAGTGGGAACTGAACAATGAGATCACATTAACACCGGGAGAGAAACAACACACAGCGAGGCCTGTCAGGGGTGGAGGGAGGGAGAGCATCAGGATAAACAGCTAATGCACACAGGGCTTAATACTTAAGTGATGGGTTGATAGGTGCAGCAAACCACCATGGCACACATTTACATGTATAACCAACCTGCACGTCCTGCACATGTATCCTGAAACTTAAAATATAATAAGTAAAAATTATTAAAAATGCTGAAATAAAATAACATAATATTGAAAAGGTCTGTCAACTATTAGACAAGTAATAACCTGGTAGTAACTTGTACAAATATAATCACACTACTTTGAAAGTTGAGAAAACTTGTCTAAGAAGTTGCCCAAGATTGGAACCCAGAGTTTTCTTAGGAAAAAAGTTGTGTGTTTTCCAAGATACTTGTGTCTGAGGGTTCAAATGCTTATGTTCTGGAGATTCATTACAATGGTTCTAGGATTTATTAAATAAAATGTTACCTAAAGTATTCATTATATTTTTAGTAAACAAATATAGATAAACAGGATAGATCTGTTGATGCTTGAATTAATTGACTATAGAGTGTTTTTGTACTATATTCCGATTAAATATTAAAAATTACCTACACGAAGTAAGTTTTAAATTATTAACTTATGTCACGCAATTAGAAAAATTTAGGTTTGAGTACATTTCTTATATTTGTAAATAAAATGTTTCCAGAAAACAGAAAACTGCTCTTTCTGAATTTAATAGTGTGTGGCAAGTAGTGGGGAAAACAAGCACCTAATTCATCCAGAAGTGGTACTAGTTATGAATGTGCATTCTTATCTGTAGAGATCTAACATTTCTAGTTCCACACAGTGGAAATAATTTTCTGTCCCATTAAGAAGAGTTTACTTCCAATGATGGTTTTCAAAGTAGTTTCAAGATCTATATTTTTATATACATTAATAACTAGATAACTGTGGGATCCATACTCACAAACAAACACTGGACACCAAGTTAAAAAAAGGAAAAAAGACAGAAAAGCCCTGAGCAATGGCTGTTTCTAAAAAAAAAAAAAAGTGAAATAAAGTTATTTCACAAATATTAAAGTGTAAAATGACAAAAAACTGCTGTTGAATACTTCTGTAGTAGTGAATTTATAAAATAAATTTCATTTGCAAAAATAATACTTATTTTTCAGTAAGGGTAAATAGTTCTTATTCATGATCACACCTGCAGCTTCCTCCCCATCTCAGGCCAGGCTGGGCCTGGCGGGCTCCACAGCATTCCCACTCCAACTTCTCGGATCCCAGACTTGCTGCTGCTGCCACCACTAACGCCAACACGACCACCGCTGCTGTTGCCCTCAATGCACCGGCCCACCCTACAAGCCTCCTACCACCTGGCCCCCGTCGACAATCTCCTACCATTCCAGTCGAGCTGCAGTCTCTGTCGCCGCCACCAATTGCAGCGAGGCGAGCCACAGAACCACACCATCTGCAGGCTCCTGCCTCCAGCATGCAACAGGTGACTCCTCTATCTTCTGGCTCGAAACATCTGGGTGGTCAAAGCCAGACATGCCTAGAACAGGACGCAGGAAGTGGGAGTGTTAGAGGCTCACCTTGTCATGCTGGCCACTGGGTGGCAGGGGCTGGTTTCAGCGAAGGCACAACTGCGGTGGGTGTTACTGCCTTTGCTGAAACCGGCCCCTGGTTAGGTACAGCTGGCCAGGAACTGCTGGTCCTACCCTGGCTGCACTCCTCGGTGAACAGGAGAAGGAAAAACTCAGACCCAGCCAGCCCTCTCCAACCAAGTGCCAGTTCCTGTTTCTGATGCCTCCACCCACAGGGCCCTGTTTCCCCATGGTGCCCGCTACTCCATACCCGGGAGACCCAGGTTGTCTCTGCAACACAGTGAGACGGTGCAGACCTGGGAATCATGGCGGGTGTTGGGGCCTTATGTGCTCAGGATTCCCTGGGAAACATTGCGTGCCTGCCACGCTCTAATACGAGCAGAAGGAGGTTGCCCTCTAGAATCTAGAGTCTGGGAAGAGGAGGACGGCCCCTTCCTCGGAGGCCACAGCTATGGCTGCCACCTCTGTAGACCGCTGCTAGCAGCAGCAGTGCAGTGCAACCCCCAATAGCGCTCCCCTGCCCCATGCTACAGGGCACGTAAACCTGATAGTGCCCCCAAATCACCTCACTGCCCCCATCTGTGCAGCCAGGGATAGTGCCCCTAACCAGCTGGGGGTAGTGATAGCCCAGATAGCGCTCCCAACCTGCCCCCCTGTCATAACAGTGCAGGAGCTGATAGCGCCCCTAACCCTCTTCCCAGCTGGTGGTGCGGCCCCCAGTAGCACATGCAACCACCCCCACCACCAGGCAGTATAGCCAACCCCGCCGTCCCACGCCCCCAACACCCCCACCCGCAATGTGACCTTGATAGGACCCTATCCAGGGTAGTGCATCCCTGGAGAGCTCACCTACCCTGCCACCTTTCTACCATGCTGGCCAAGCTGCAATCTCTGTCACCTCCACCAACCACAGCGAAGCGAGCCTAGGTGCCACAGGCTCAAGCCTCCAGCTTGCGGTATGTGGATCCCGCTTCTCGTTCTCTATGCTGGGCTCCTAGCTTCAATTCTGATTGGATGAGAGCAAGTCTTAGGAAAACCAATCAGAGCATGAAAATAAAGTCCAATCAGGATAGGCCTAGAGGTTTTCTCTCATCCAATCAGAACATGTAGTCCAGGAACCTCATTTGCATAACCTTAGTATATAAAGCATGCAGAGGGGGCATCCCACCATTTCAGGCTTTTACGTGGCTGCGTTCCCAGCTGCTCTGTGCAAGGCTTAGAGGACCGGAAGAAGGAGTCGTCACTTGCCACGGCTGGAGGCTGGAGCTGTGGGAGCGGCACCACAGCTCGCCTCGCTGTGGTGGGTGCTGGTGACAGAGACGGCAGCTCAGCTGGAGCAGTAGGAACGGGTAAGTAGTTTTGGGGTAACTAAGAGAGTGGTTAGCAGCAAAGGGAAAAGAGGATGGCGTTCAGGAGAAGGCATTGCAAAAAGATGGTGGGGAAAAGATGGTTGGAAAAAAAGTCTTTGGGTAGATATTGGGGGAAAAGAGAGTGGGAAGTGGGAGGAGGAAAGAGAGGGGGGTGAGGAGGAACGGGCAAGTAGGAAGGAGAGAAAGTTTGCAAAAAGACTGTGGGGAGAAACACAGTGAGGAGAACAGAAAGACAGTGGGGAAAGTAAGGATGATGTGTAAAAAGATTTTGGGTAGACGGAGGGGGAGAAGAGGGTGGCATGTGGGAGGAGGAAAGAGAGGGTGCAGAGAGAGAGGGGGAAGAGACAGAAGGTGGTGAGCAGGAGAAGGAAGACTCTGTGAAAAGATGGTAGGGACAATTTTTTTTTTCGATCGATGGAGGAAAAAGAGGATGGTGATCAGGAGAAGAAAAAAGGGTGGCGAATAGGAGGAAGAGAAAGTTTTGCAAAAGACAGTTGGGAGAAAAAACAGTGGGGGAGAAGTTTTTCGGTAGATGGAGGGCGGAAAGAGGGTGGCAAGCTGAAGGGTGGAAGGAGTATTGGGAAAACGACGATGAAAAAATAGTTTTGGGGTAGATGGAAGGCTACAGGAAGGTGGCATGTAGGAGAAGGGGCAGGAGTGGAGAAAAGAGGGTGGTCAGCAGAAGAAGAGATTGCAAAGAGATGGTGAGGGGGGAAAGACAGTGAGGAAGAAAGTTTTTGGTAGATGGAGTGGAAAAAGAGGGTGGTGAGCAGGAGGGACAAAAGAGGATGGCAAGCCGGAGGGAGACCATGAGGAAAAGACAGTGGGCAGAGAAAAGTTTTTCGGTATATGGAGGGGGACAAGAGGGTGGCAAGCGGGAGAAGGAAAAAGAGGGTGGCGAGTGGGAGGGAGGCAGGGTTTTGCCAAAAGACAGTGGGCACAAAAGACAGATGGTGGGGAAAGAAAAGACAGAGACGGTGGGTAAAAAGCTGGTCGATGCAGTGGGAAAAGAGGGTGGCAAGTGGGAGGAGAAAAGAGGGTGGTGAGAGGGAGCGGGGAAAGAGGGTTAGGAAAAAGACGATGGGGAAAATAGTTTGGGGGTAGATGGGGAGGGCAAAAGGAGGATGGTAAGGATTAAGGAAAGAAGAGGGCGAGTGGGAAGAGGAGGAAGGCTTTGTGAAATTTTTGGGGTGTAGATGGAGGAAGAAGGAGTGGCGAGCAGGAGTGGGGAAGAAGGCTTTGAAAAGATAGTGGGGAGACGTTTTGCATAGATGGAGAATGGAAAGAGGGTGGCAAGAAGGAGGAGGGGAAAGACGATGGGGAAAACAGTTTTTGGGTAGATGGAGGTTGGAAAAGAGGGTGGTGAGCAGCAGGAGTGGGGAGAAGGCTTTGGGAAAAGACGAGGGGAAAGTTTTTGGAGAGATGGAGGAACAAAAGAGGGGAATGAGAGCAGAAGGGAGAAAAAGAGGGTGTCCAGTGAGTGGAGGAAAACAGTGGGGAAAAGTTTTGGGGTAGATGGATGATGAAAAGAGTGGTGAGCGGGAGAGTAGAGAAGGCTTTGCGAAATGACAGTGGGGAAAAATAGTGGGAAAAAAGCTTTGGGGTAGACGGAGGAAGAAAAAGGGTGACGAGAGGGAGGGGGTCAAAGGTGGTTGGGAAAAGAAGGTGGCGGACAAAGTTTTTGGGTAGCTCTTTTTTTCTGATTTCTTAAATCAGGTTATTTGTATTTTTGCTTTGAGTAATTTGAGTACTTTATATATTTTGTATTGCATTAACCCCTTGCCTGATGCATAGTTTGCAAATACTTTCTTCCATTCTGTGGATTGTTTCTTCATTCTACTGATTGCTTCCACTACTTTGCAAAAGCTTTTAAGGGTAATGCAATTGTATTTTGTCTTTTTTTGCTTTTTGTTGCTTGTGCTTTTGACGTACATATTTGGAAATCCCTTGTGCTAGCCAGTTTCACAAAGCATTTTCCTATGTTTTCTTCTCTAGTAGTTTCATAGTTTCAGGTCCTACATTTAAATCTTTATTTTGAGTAAATTTTTTGTGTATGGTAAGATAACAGCCTAGATGGATTCTTGTACATGTGTGTTTTGGGTTTTCCTAGCAGAGTTTATTGAAGAGATTGTCCTTCCCCAATGTGTGTTTTTGGTGCTTTTGTTAAGAGTTGACTGTGAAAGCTTGAATTTATTTCTGAGTTCTCTATTCTGCTTCATTTGTCTATGTCGGTCTGTCACTCGTCTTTCTCTCTGTCTCTCTCTCGTCTCTTCCCTAATTTATTTATTTATTTATTTATTTTTGCCACTACCGTGTTGTTTTGGTTACTAGATTTGTGGTATATTTTGAAATCAGGTAGTATGATGCCTCCAGTTTTTTTCTTTTTATTCAAGATTCTTTTGTCTATCTGAAGTATTTTGCATTTCCATGTGAATTTTAGGAATTTTTTTTTTTTTGAGACGGAGTCTTGTTCTGTCGCCCAGGCTGGAGTCCTCTGGCATGATCTTGGCTCACTGAAAACTCTGCCTCCTGGGTTCAAGCGATTCTCCTGCCTCAGCCTCCTGAGTAGCTGGGATTACAGGCGTGCACCACCATGCCCAGCTAATTTTTGTGTATATAGTAGAGAAGGGGTTGCACCATGTTGTTCAGGCTGGTGTCAAATTCCTGACCTTGTGATCCAAGTGGTTTGGCCTCCCAAAGTGCTGGGATTACAAACGTGAGCCACCGTGCCCGGCCGTTTTTTGTTTTGTTTTGTTTTGTTTTTTGTTTTCTATTTCTATGAAGAATATCTTTCCTAATTTAACGTGGATTCCATGTTACATAGGGTGATCACGTAGGGTGATATAGATATTTTAACAATAATCTTCTAGTGCTTGGACATGGGATATCTTTACATTTACTTGTGTCTGCTTTAATATCTTTCATATATGTTTTATAGTTTTAATTGTGAGATCTTTCACCTTTTTGGTTAAGTTTATCTCTAGGTATCATTTTTGGGGGCATTGGGTAACTACTGCAATGAAATAGCTTTCTTGATTTCTTTCTTAAGTGTTTCACTATTGGTACATGGGTGTGCTACTCATTTTTATATATGGATATTGTATCTTGCAACTTTATGAAATGTTTATTATTTCTAGTAGGTTTTATTGTGGAATTTTTAGGGTTCGCCATATATATATGATCGTGTCACCTGCAAACAGTGACAATTTGACTTCCTTTTATTTCCAATTTGGATGCCTTTTGTTTCATTCTCCTAAGTCCTCTAGCTAGGACTTCAAGTACTGTGATGAATAAAAGTGGTAAAAGTAGCCATACTTGTTCCAGATCTTAGATGAGGAGCTTTTAACTTTTCCCCATTGATTATGATGTTAGTTGTGGGTTTGTCATATATGGACTTCATTGTGCTGAGATGAGTTCTACTGTTGAGGCCCTCTCATGCATTTTTCAGTTCATCCATTGCATTTTTCAGCTTTGAGGTTTCTGTGGCCTTTTTAAATTACTTCCATCTCTTTGTTAAATTTCTTGGATAAATTTCTGAATTACTTCTCTATATTTGAATTTCATTGAGTATCCTCAAAACAGCCATTTTTACTTCCCTGTCTGGAGAGTCTCACATCTTTTTTTTTTTTTTTTTTTTTTTTTTTAAGATGGTGTTTTATTTCATCACCTATGCTGGAGTGCAGTGGCACAATCTTGGCTCACTGCAACCTCCACCTCCCAGGTTCAAGAAATTATCCTGTCTCAGCCTCCCAAGTAGCTGGGACTACAGGCACCTGCCACCACACCCAGCTAATTTTTGTCTTTTTAGTAAAGACGGGGTTTCACCTTGTTGGTCAGGCTGGTCTCGAACTTCTGACCTCAGGTAATCCACCCGCTTCGGCCTCCCAAATTCCTGGGATTACAGGTGTGAGCCACTACACCCAGCTGAGTCTCACATCTTGAGCTCTCCTGGGTTAGTCACTGGTGACTTATTTATTGTTTGGTGAGGTTGTATTTCCTTGAATGTTCTTCATGCTTTTGAGCATATGTTCAAGCTTGGGAGTTGAATAAGTGGGTATTTATTTCAGTCTTTGCAGTCTGTTCTTGTTGTACTTGTCCTTCTTCAGTCTTCCAGAAATTCCAAGAAATTCAAGACTTGAGTTCCCCAAGCCTGTGGTCACTGCAGCTGTTTCAGCACCAGAGGGCGCCTTAAGCTCAGGTTCACTGTGACTTCTGCAGACTGACGTCCCTGGTGGCCGTGACAGACTTAGAGAAGATATTCAGGGGGGCTCCCAGGCAAAGTTCTTTATTTACGTGCCTCCTCTTCTCCTTGCAAGGAATCTGGGCACCAAGCTTTGTGGATCTGGGAGAAGTGTGATTTGGGCACTCTCATGGCCACTGCAGCTGGCGTCACACACCCAAAGCCCACAGCCTCCCAGAACAGAGCAGCACTGGGGCTTGTCTGAGTCCTGTGACCAGTATATTGCCTCACTGCTGCTGACTTACTTAGGTTTCTAAGCCAGGTTAGTCTGCTGGTGATGAAGCTGGTCAGGGTTTGGGTCCATCCTGCCTGGGATCAGGGCCACAGTGTTCTGCCTGATACTGTGTCCACTGTGATAGGGCTTGATATACTGGGTTCTCCTCTTTCTTGCATAGGGAAGGAATTCTCTCTGCACTGCACTGCCTGGAGTTGGGATTGGGGTAACACAGGCAACCCTGTGGCCACTGCAGCTGATGTCATATACGAAGCCCACAGCCTACCTGACCAGCACATCGTTGGTTACTGGAGCTCACCCAAGGACCAAAGTGACTCTGGCCTGCCTGTCACTGACATTTATTTGGGGCCTGAGGCCACTTGAATCAGCTGGTAGTGAAGCAAGTCAGGACTCAGGTTTGTCCCACCACGGCAGTGGATTCCCTTTTAGGCCAGGTCATATCCAAATGCTCTCTCTGTGCGCACTGGCCTGGAATCAAAGGCCATGGGATTCTGCCCAGTGCTGTGCTTTACTATAGCAGAGCTGGCACTGGGCTCCAAGGCAAAGTCCCACGGACCCTTCCTTGTCCCTTTTGCTAGAGGTGGACACATTCTCTGCACTGCACTGCCTGGGGTTGAGGGAGGCGCAGTGCAGGTACTGCAAGACTGTCTTTTCACCCTCTTTAATGTGTCTTCTCTTGTTTATAAGCTAAAACCACGTTCTGTGATCTGTCACCTGATTTCCTTAGCTCTTGTGAAGGTATTCTCTGGCTTGGATTGTTGGACAGTGGTTGAATTTAATGTTCCTGCAGAGACACAATCACAGATTCTATGTTCCATCTCCCTCCACCTCTTCTCATTTATTTGTTTCTTCTTCAATTTATTTCAACAATATTTCGGAGGTTTCAGAGTATGAGTTTTGAACTCCTCTTGTTAATTTCTAAATGTATTACTTGTTTTGTTGCTATTATAAATGGGATTGTTTCTTTAATATTTTAAGGCAGTTCATTGACAGTATGTAGAAATAAAATGAATTTTTAGTATTGTGTTTATATCTGGAAACCATGCCAAATTTATTTTGAATACTGTTTTACTGAATTTCTTAGAATTACATATGTATAAGAGATCATGTCATCTGTAAACGTAAATAATTTTATTTTATTTTCAGCCAGTATGTTTTCAATTTTCTATTCTTTACTAACTACACCTCACTAGAATCCACACTATAATGTTGAGTAGAATTTGCAAGAGTGGACATTCTTATAACTAATCTTACCTGGAAAGGATCCACCCTTTCATTTCTGAGTGTGATGATAGCTGTGGGTTTCATAGATAACTACCACTAGTTTCAGGAAGTTATCTTACTGTCCATAACTGGAGTGTTTTCATGATGAAAATATCTACTATTTTCTCAAATGCTTTCCATCTGTTGAGATGCTCATATATTTTGGTCTTTTACTATATCACTATGGTGTTTGCATTCATTGATTTTTCAAATATTAAATCAATGGTGCATTCCTGGGGTCAATCACATCCACACACAGTGCATAATGTATTTTATATGTTGGTGGATTCAACTTGGCAGTACTTTGTTGAAGATTTTTGATTTTATAAAACAAAGATACTGGTCTATATTGTTTTGTGATTCAGTTTTGGTATCAGAGTAATCCTGTTTGTAAAATGAATTGGGAAGTGTTCTCTCCCCCTTTTATTTTCTGCAAGAGTTGGTGAACAATTGATATTAATTTCTCAGAGTGTTTGATTCATCTGGGAAGCTAGCCGAGATGAGATTTTTATTGTAAGGTTTTAAAATTACAACCCAATCTTTTAACCTTCCCTATCTATTTATATTTTTTATTTCTCCTTTAGACTGTTTTAGTTTCTGTCATTCTAGGACTTCATCCATTCTATCTAGGCTATCTTACTTTTTCGGCATAAGATTTTCATTGCATTCTCTTTTAAATCATTTTTATTTTGTAATAGTAGCAGTGATATGTTCTCTTCTCTTGCCGATTTTAGTAATTTGAGTCTCTTCTCTTTTTTTCTTGCTTAGCTTAAGTAAACATTTGCCAATTTTTTTTAATCTTTTCAAACATTTAATTGTGGTTTATTGATTTTCTCTGTTTTGTATTCCCTTTCTGTTTTCCTAACTCTATCCCTCCCCTCCTTTATTTTCCTTTTTTTTTTTTTTTTTTTTTTTTTTGAGACAGAGTCTGACTCTGTCACCAGGCTGGAGTGCAGTGGTGTGATCTTGGCTCACTGTGACCTCTGACTCCCTGGTTCAAGCGATTCTCCTGCCTCAGTCTCCCTAGTAGCTGGGATTACAGGCACACACCACCAGGCCCAGATAATTCTTGTATTTCTAGTAAAGGCAGGGTTTCACCGTGTTGGTGAGGCTGGTCTCAAACTCCTGACCTCAAGCAATCTGCCCGCCTTGGCCTCCCAAAGTGGTGGGATTACAGGTGTGAGCCACCCTGCCCGGCTGGCTTAACTCTTGTGAACGTTTGTCTTTAGGAACATTGTATTTGGTTAATTAAAATTTAAGATTTTGGAGCATCAACTGTTCTCTTATATGAAAATAAAAGCATGAATTGTGAAATAATGGGTTCCCCAATTTTTTTGTGGGTGAACAAAACAACTATCCGTGTACCTCAGAACAGGGCAGATAGTATCGTTATGGCTATCTTTTAAGAAAAATCCAACAGCCTAGATAGAGGGAAATGTGTAAAAAATATTTTCAACATCAATCTCAATTCAAAACTCACTTCAAAACTTAGTGAATGGAAGTTCAGTGAAAATTACATTAATGAGATGACAAATGGAATTAATTTTTTGATTTATCCTTTTTGCCTGATTTATTATATCTTTTAACTTAACATATATAATGCTTTCAATGCTACCGCATTGAAATAACTGCACAGAGCATATTATTATCGATTTTATCATTTGAAATTGGTTTGATGAAAAGAGTCAAACTCCGTAAAATATTTTAAGAGATTTATTCTAAGCCAAATATGAGTGACCATGGCTCATGACACAGCCCTCAGGAGGTCCTGAGAACATGTGCCCAAGGAGGTTGGGGTGCAGCTTGGTGTTACAGGTTTTAAGGAGGTGTGAGACAATGAAACATCAATCAAATACATTTAAGGAATACATTGGTTCGTTTCAGAAAGGTGGGACAACTTGAAGGTGAGTAGTCTTCCAGGCTATAGGTAAATTTAAACATTTTCTGGTTGAAAACTGGTTGAGTTTTTGTCTGAGTACCTGGGATCAATAGAAAGAATATGTTTAGATAAAAATTGTGGAGGTCAAGATTCTTTTGAAGTCTCATAGCAGCTGCCCTTAGGAACAAGGGATGAGAAATGTTTCCTATTCAGACCATTTAAAAGGTGCTAGACACTCTGTTAATCTGTTCAGAACTGGAGGACCCTGGAGGGAAAAGATCTGGCTATGTTAATAGGGATTCTTTAGAGATGTGAATTTTCCCCCACAGAGGATGGCTTGCAGGACAACTTCAAAATGTGACCAAAAAAACATGTTTTGGGGGTGAAATATTTTTATTTTCTTCCTTGTCTTGTAATGTTATACCAGAGTCAGGTTGGAAAATAAGCCATGATATATAGGGTGAAATAAAACCTATCTGATGAAAATTTATGGTTTGTAGGGCGTGACTCCCTAGACCCCTTAGACGGGAATTTGGCCAAGATAAAAAAAATCCGAGTTTTGGCCTCATTAGGAATAGAAAGACTGGATTACCTTGGCTACTTTGTATATCTAACCTTTTTTTTTAGTAACCTGGACCATGGATCACAAAGCAATTTTTGATTTAACATAAAGTCAATTAAAATCAAGACAATCTTCCATTTGATTGAAGTAATTTGGTAGCAGAATCAAAGTCAGAGTAGCTTTGCGTACTAAGTAAGAAATATGAATTGCTGTCAATAGTATTTTATGTCTTTTCAATATTTCTGATGGCTGTTACCAATCCATATTTTGCAAACATGTGTATCTATGAGGCCTTCATGATGAAATTTGACTCATTCAGTTTTTCTCCTCTCTTCTATATTGTGCAAGTAATTATTATCTATTCCACTGAGGCAGAAAATAAATCCAAAAGACCACAGGGTAGTGCATATGGGACAAATAAGCAGGCAGGTAAACAAACATACTTACAATGGAAAGACCAGGTGCTTAATTGCCTCAAGTGTTTTTTCTATTTTATTTCAAAATAAATGTACAAGAAAGTGTGTGTCTGTGTTTGCAAAGAAATATGTTATAAATGGATATTTAAATTTTAATTTCTAAATGTAAATTAACAGAGCAAAGGAAATTGTTCATGTTTATTCTAACTTTAATCATGCTATTCTTTCTGTGCTCTAAGTCTATTTAAAATTATTCATTTAACAACTTTTTTTTTTGTAACAAGTACTAGCCCAGCATTTGGGAGAGATACATCTGTGAACAAAACAGATGAGATCCATGCCTGCAGAGAGATTTTATTATATAGTAGTAGGTGGGGCCAGGCATGGTGGCTCACGCCTGTAATCTCAGCACTTTGGGAGGCTGAGGCCAGCAGTTCACTTAAGGTTTGGAGTTTGAGAACAGCCTGGCCAACATGGTGAAACCTCACCTCTAATAAAAACACAAAATTAGCCAGGCGTGGTGGCGCATGCCTGTAATCCCAGTTACTTGGGAGGTTGAGGCAGGAGAATCACTTGAACTCCAGAGGCAGAAGTTGTAGTGAGCCTGGATGGTGCCACTGCACTCCTGTCTGGGCAACAGAGCCAGACTCTGTCTCAAAAAAACAAACAAACAAACAAAAAAACAGTATGTGGGATAAATAAAGGCAAGCAAACGTGGTAAGTAATTAAGTTATGTGTACATTAAAAATTGACAAAGATTTTTTAAAAAGCAAAAGTAAGGGGCTGCAGGAAATTGGGAGGGGGAGGGATTGGTTTATTTTGTTAGCTGGGTTGTTCAGGATAGAATTAAGACGTTGACAAAGATTCAAAAATATGAGGGTATTAACTAAGGAGATATTTCGAAAAACAGGCAGATGGAGTATCTGGTGCAGAAGCACTGAGAGAAACATACCTGGCCACGTCACGCAATAGCAAGTGGGCCAAGGTTGTTGGCAAAGGTGGGCAAAATCAATATTAGAAGAAAATGAGGTTAAGTGGTAAACAGAAAGCAGAATATGGGGTATTTACAGATAAGTGAAAGAACTTTGACTTTTATGAAATTAAATGGAAAGTCTTTATAAGGTACTAAGCAGAGAATACTATTAACGGAATACCACACTAATCTAGGGGAAATGGCATGATGTTGGAAAGGGGTGGAGCATTGGGGAGGATGAGAATTGTTAAGTTTCTGGATAAATTGAAGTGTGAGGTGGCAGAGAAAATTTTCGAGTTTTTGTCCTGAGCAACTGGGAAGATGGATTTGCCAGAAATTCAACAGGGAATAAATAGATGGTAATTGAGATCATGAGACCACGGTCCTGAGGACATGAGATGACATAGGAGTGACTGTAGAAGGGAAAAGTAGATCGACATTTCACCTTGGACCTTTCTAACATTAAAAAGATTAAAGAGAAGCAAAGACGCCTGCAAAGGAGACAAAAAAGGACAAGGCAGTGACATAGGAGGAAAACCAAAATATGCTGCTGTCCTAAAAGCCAAGGAAAGTGTTTTAGGAAGGAAGGTATGTCGCCAAAATCAGCAAATAGGTCACCTAAGAGGAGACTGAGAAATCAGTAAATTTGGCAGTTGGAAGTTATTAGTGAGGCAGGAGGGAAAACCATCTGTTGGATATAAAAGACAGGAGTAGAGTCAACAAATACGATCTTTTCTTTTTAGCAGTCTGGTACAAAGAAATAGGAGGGTAGCTAGAAAGGAAAGTTGATCAAGATTATGTGTGTGTGTGTGTGTGTGTGTGTGTGTGTGTGTATGTATTTAATATGGGACAAATAAAAGCATGTTTTTATGCTAACAAACTTGGTCTCATACAGAGCCAAATGTTGATAGTGAATCTGTGGGTATATTTGGTAATGGAATTTTTCTTCTAACTCCAGCAGTATCCCTAGGTGAAGTAGCAAATACCATTTGTTAAGAAAAGGAAGAGGAGGTTCAGAAGATTGATAAGGGAGAAGTTGTGAAATAGACATCCTGGTGCACGGTGGAGTATTTGTGTTGAGGAAAGTCAGTAGGACTGACTGGTAGCCTTAAGAGCCCACTTGAGGTTTGTGGTCCTCTGTTTAATGTGGGACCAGCCATAAATGCAAAGTAGAATGTGTCTGCATTCAGCCTTAACTGCTGCATAGATACGGGCATGGAACAGGCTTGTATTTAACTAGGGTTGAAGTTTTGCGCAGTAAAATTAAGGACATAAACAAGGGGTGAGTGTCAAGACAGTAATCATACTGACTGACAATGGTATTTAATCTGGTAAAGAAGAGGAATGAGGATATCAGTGAGGTTGGGGATGCAGAAAGGAGGTAGGAAAGATGAACAGCGAGGATCAGCACGCTATGGCTTGCAGATGTGTTCAGCCTATCATCCGATTTAGTGAATAATGTGTAATTGAAACACAGTTATGCTCTTTTGTTTAAGCACTGTGTGTAATTATTCTTACTCTACAATGGCAAAGAGTTACCTAAAGAGACGGAAATGTTTACCTTCAGTTACCTAAAGAGACGGAAATGTTTGCTACTTGGACCCAGGGCCCACATTATGACTTTTGTGGACCCCAGGATTTTTAAATTTCTTAGCCTCTTTCCTCTCTCTCTCCATAATGATACATGGATATACAGAAACAGCTGTATATCTACAGAAATATATATATATGTCTATATAGATAGATGCTTCTTAGATCTCTCTGCTCTCTGTCTCCATAGAATAGCTCTCTAAGTAAAATATATTTTTTATATTTATGTATTTATAATATCTATCTGTGTTTCTGAGACCCTCTGCTTACTGGGCTTCATGGATAAGTCTAGTCATTTACAGAAAACATTTGCCAACCCCAACGCCTAGATGTTCAATTATATACATATAGATGTATATAAATATATGTGTATATAATTGGAACCAGGGTTCTAGAGAAAATAAGCAGAAAATATAGAAACCGATAGAGGAGCATGAATGAAATAAAATTTTTAATGTTTAAAAGAATGATTTTCTTCCTACCCAGTGGAAGGCCTGGGTTAATGAGGGTTGCTATCACAATAAATTAAATTTCGGCTGAGTGCTTACAGAAGACAGGAATGTGGAATGGAAAACATGCATGGATTATTTTGTTCCAAATGTCAAGGACAATTTAAGTAAAGGAACAGAGATGGGAGAAGGCACAGTATGTGAAATGAATGAAAATAAGGTTTGCCTAGGTATAATATAAGGTGTAGGCAGGAACGTTTTAGAATCCAGCTTGTGGTAGTTACATGAGTGAGCAGAAGATAATGCTGCAAAGATTTGTTCTTGACCTTAATGAAGGCATACAGCACCCACCTGCATATATTTTAGGAAATAATGAACTCATATTCATGATGATAATGCTATTTTATTTTGTAGAGTGCTTCTAAATATGTAATATTTGGAAATACAGACTTCTAGTTGACTATCACCCTTAGAGCAATCTTGTATTATACAAAAGTCGGCATATGTTTTTAAATTCACTTGCATACTCATTTAATTAGTTCTCCTAACATTTACTGAGCATCTTCTATGCACCGTACCCCATTTTATGCTCTGGAAATAAGAACATGAATGAGACACCTCTCTTATTTAATAGATTGAGAAGAAAAACAATCTTTGATGAGAGACAAACATACAAACAATTATCTGTGTTCTGTGAGCCTAATGTATTTTGTTGAATACATGGATAAACAGATAAGCTAAAGTTTTAATTTTCACCATTTTAAATTGACATTCTGTAATTCAAACCACACTATATACATAATATCCCAAAATTCCCACGTGATCCCAGTAAATGATGGGAAGATTGTGAAATAGGTAGCACAACCTATCTGCAGGAATAATAATTTCTTATTTTAACTGTGCACATAGTCATAGCCTTCCTATCAATTTTCTTATAAAATGCTTAAAAGAGGGGCTTAATTGTTTTGAGTATTATTAATTATTACTTCTGAAGAGGATGATAATATCTTGCAGAAGACAAGACTTAATAAGCTTAAAATTTCATTGAATTTAGCAGATGGCTTTGCTACTGATACATTGAAAGGCACTGTTTAAATGACAATATTTCATATTTTATTCCTGAGATCAGCAGCTCAAGCCACTGCTCTGCCTATGGAGTAGCCATTGTTTTATCCTTTACTTTCTTATAAACTTATTTTCACTTTACTCTATGAACCAACCCCGAGTTCTTTCTTGCACAAGATCCAAGAACCCTCTCTCGAGGTCTGGATCAGGACCCCTTTCCGGTAACAGTGCTAAAAACAACACAAATCCTTGAGAACATAAACACATTGAAAATCTTTATTATATGCCTGTCATGTTATATTTGTTACACACATCTTATCATTTTATGCTCAAAACTCCATAAAAACAGGCCTTTTTATTATCACAATTTTAAAGATGAGAAAACCCCCAAGTTTACAAAGCTCAAGTACAGTCCAAAATCACACTAAGACTAAATGACAAAGAATTAAACACAGACTTGCTGAAGTTCCAAATACACTGTAATAAGGAAAATAGAACACAATATCCATTTTAAGTATACTCAAAGAAAACTACGTGATAAACTATTATCTAATAGTTACGTCTACTTTGCTGTTTTTGAAAGGTGCACCTTATCATTTTATTCACCTGGTGCTTTTGATAAATATCAGAATTTCTCCATCTTGGACATAGTGACATTAAGGATTATATTTATTTTTAAACTTTAAGAAATACTTCATAAACATTTTAGAAAGCGTCAAACATTGCTTTGTGAAACTTATAAGAAACTTAATATTTCCCCCAAATGCATATATTTATATATCCATAAAACCTTGAATATATCTATATATTGAATGTATATATATTCTATATATATAGAGAGAAAATCTTGTATCTCTGTGTCTGTGTGTGTCTGTGTGTGTGTGTGTGTGTATATATATGTATATATAGGGTTTTTAGGAACAGCAGCTTAGAGGGAGCCATGGCATGCAAGTTTTTTAAAATTTGGCATTTTCTTTTTCTACTTTTGCTTTTAGATTCCCTATGTAAGCTACATAAGAAATAAGTAGCAGATAATTGTTTTTTATCTTTTTAATAAAAATTTTGTTCTGTTTATTGCCAATATGCCATTACATACATTTTACTATATAGTATATATGCAAGGACCACAAGTAAAGTATATTAATAACACATTAAAAAGTAAAGATGCCAAACGAGATTACAAGAGTGATATACAAGTGTAATCTTGTAATCTATCACAGTTCTGAACAGAGGTCTCAGAACTGTGTCATCAGTGGTGTCCTAGTAAACATTTTAATTGGTAACTTGGATGGGCATATAGAGAACAAGCTCTTACATTCATTAAATTTGTGGGTCACTGGAATCTTGAAGGGTTAGTGAATGCATTGCAGAATAATTATAATACAGAAATGATCTTTACAACGTGTAATATGGGCTGAATTGAACAAATTAGATGTAGTAGAGAGGCACACATGGAAGATACCATACTTGGATCCAAATTACAAATGCTGTAAGTACTGAATTAGCATCAGCATGGGACAAAAATGTTTAAGTGATTTACACGACAGTAAATTCAATGTGAGCTAGCCTGTGATGTGGCTTTCAAAGACCCTAATCAGGCAAGCTCAGAAAAAAATAAAGTGAACTCAATTGAGTGTGTATTATTTCTGTTCAGATAATACATGGGGGTATTATTGTTAATTCTGACTACTGTATTTTCAACATGATAAGAAATTCTGAGGTATTCTATTTAGGACAGTCTTCATTAAATAATTGAAATATCTTACAAAGAACATTTAAAGGACTGTTACATTCTTCCTTTGAGGAAGAATAATTTTCTTTGAGGACAGAAGGGAAAGCGTGAATGCATTAATTAGGCAGGCTGCATGAGGTAGGGAGATGACGTTTACAAAACTAAAAAAAAAAAAATATTTAGAAAAGAAAATGCATTTGATGTTCAGAGTTTGAAGGATTTGAAAAAGGACCAGTGGGTGAAAATGACCAAAATGACCAAGGAACCTATTTGGCACATATTTGTTTGCTTAACACCTACGATGCCTTATATACCACAGCTATTCCACCAGGGCCTGAGTATACATGTAGTGTACATATGAAGACATTGTCCTGGCCAGGAGAGACCACACAGTTCAGTGTCTCAAAATAAGAACCCTTTGTTTTTAGGAAAAAAACACTTAAATATTAATTCTAACGTTGACATTTTATGACTGTTACTTATAATTTCATCTTTTCTTAGCAATCATCATTTGTACAATTCTCACAACATATGTAAACATGAGGGAATACTCCTTGATGAGTACAGACCCCTCATCTGATGACTTGCATTGTAAGCAAACAAAAATAAATTTCCTAACTGACCTACAGCGCAACTGAAGACACTGCTATACTTGAGATACCAGGCATATTTCTTTGAGAACCCAGATATTTCCTTGTACAGCAGAGGTTTTACAAAAAGTACTCAGGCTTCAGTGAAAAGATTTGAGTATGCAGTGTGACTCAGCCACAATGTGAACACACAGATGCTACTTAGTAGAAAGAGAAAAACCTCACCTTTCAATGTGTTTGATAGAAATCTTTCCAACCAAGAGACTAGCTTTCATATATACCCTCATGATCTGATTCTTGTTAATGAAAAATATCACACTGGACCGTAAGTTCACATGAGTTCCTTTTGTTGCCAGCAGTAGGTAAGAGGGCACTGACCAAGTATGGGTACCCTGCTTCATGGAGACAAAAGGCTGGAGAGTTGTTAAGAGCTGGGAAGGGAGCAGGAAGAGATCTTAGGCCTCTTTGTTTGCTGGTTCACCTGAGCCAGTGGAAAGTGGAAAGTAACTTTTCTTCTACCTTTATGACAGAGCCAGTTTTACAACTTGGAGCAATATGTCCACAGAAGTTCAACTCTTACCCTCCCACAAACACTGAGAGATAAGGACAGTGCTGCCTTCCTTGACAGTGACATTTCAAAGGGATGCTACCCAAGTGCTTGAGGAAGATATTACTGTGGTATAAGACTGTTAAAAAGCCGTTGAAAAAATCTGAATCTCAAAGGGGCAGATAAACTTGGCAATGACAAATTTCTAAAGTAAATGCTCTAAGAAAAGGCAGGTCAGGGGACTTCATGCAGAAAGAAGCCTGTCTAAAGTTTAGTCAAGTAGAGGAGCATTTTAAGGCTGTCTTGGTCATCCTGTAAGACCAGAGAGCCTTCCTATCCTAAGTGGACTGACTCAGTAAGTGTTAGACTCTCTCTGGAAAATAAGGCCTCACAAAGGCCAAGATCTTTCTCAAAGTGAAAGTTTGCTTAGTTTTCCTTGTGGATTTGAACAACATATTTTATTACTGCTGATTCTTATGATTCTAAGACAAAGTGTACACATTAAAGTGGATATAATCATTTTTTCAAGAGAGGTTAGAACAGAACATTAGGGAGAATGTTCATCTTTCAATTTCTGGAGAAAGATTCTAAAGAAAAATAGTGTGAAAGTTAAATTTTCATTGAATAAAGTGAGATTCTTTTTGCTGTGTTTTGGTTTTGTCTTTTAAAGAAAGCACTGGGCATGGTGGCTCACACCTATAATCCCAGCACTTTGGGAGGCCAAGGCAGACAGATCATGAGGTCAGGAGATAGAGACCATCCGGGCTAACACGGTCAAAACCCATCTCTACTAAAAATACAAAAAATTAGCCAGGCCTGGTGGCAGGCACCTGTAGTCCCAGCTACTCGGGAGGCTGAGGCAGGAGAACGGCATGAACCCGGGAGGTAGAGCTTGCAGTGAGCCGAGATGGCGCCACTGCACTCCAGCCTGGGCAACAGAGCGAAATAAATAAATAAATAAATAAATAAATAAATAAATAAATAGAAAAAAAAAAAGCAAGGGTTTAGATAAGGCAGTTTTTACTGTAAGTGGTGGAGTAATAAGTAGGATAAGACATAAATGGCGTCTGTCACAGGGGCAATGAAAACGTCATTCTGAACCTTGGAATGGAGAGAAACCTGGAGAACTAAGCAGACTTAGGACCTTACAAGGAGATGTAATTCTGCCCAAACCCTCAGCCAACAACCTGGAAGAGAGAGGTGAGATATCTGTAACACCAGATGGTTTCAGGAAGAATCATAAACCAAAACATGTCAATTACCCTATTTAGAATTCTGGCTGGATTCTACATCAAAGCATAGTTTGGGAGCTTGGGTGGCCATACTTATGTATAAATGGTGGCATGACATGGTTAAGCTGTGAAAGTCCCCAGTGTATAAACTCCTATTGCTGCCTGCAGGTGACAAAATGAAAATGCAGTTGAATTGCAGGTATCTCCATGCAATTCAACTGTATAATTGTCTAAGCATTAAAAGGTGCTAGAAGGGAAGACTCCTGGGATCAAAGTGAGCAGGGTACAGAGTGTGTGGAACTTCAATGAGGAAACTTATCAAGGACTGTAATTACCCCCAGTAGTTGCCAGAATAAGACCAAAGGCCAGTTAGAGTCAGTTCCTGCCTGGATAGCAGTAGATATGGAGAGCCCTGCTGGAGATTGGGTTTCCTGGGAAACTGTTGCTGAGATTCAGAGTTCCATGTGGAAAGTTCATTAAGGAGTATTCTGAGGAGCATCATCAATGAGGGAGGACAGCAGCACTGGGCAGAAGGAGATACTGAGCAGAGTGCTGAAACTCAGGCAGTCCCTCAGAAATGTCCTCTCTGAACCAGCACATCAGTTTTTGTATGCGGGCTGCTTCATGACTTGATAGGTGGTAGTGTGGTGTTGTTTTTTTTAAATTTTTTTTATTTTTTATTTTTTATTTTTTCCCATGAAGGGAAATACCTATAACAGGGTTTGATATGGTTTGGCCTTGTTCCCACCCAAATCTCATCCTGAATTCCTACATGTTGTGGGAGGGAGCCTGTTGGAGGTAATTGAATCATGGAGGCAGGTCTTTCCTGTGCTGTTCTTGTGACAGGGAATAAATCTCACAAGATATGATGGTAATCATAAGGGGAAGTTTTCCATCGCAGGCTCTCTTCACTTGTCTGTCACCATGTGAGACACGCCTTTCGCCTTCCAGCATGACTGTGAGGCTTGCCCAGCCACATGGAACTGTGAGTTCTCCATTAAATCGCTTTCCTTTGTAAATTGCCCAGTCTCGGGTATGTCTTTATCAGCAGCATGAAGATGGATTAACACAAGGTTCATTCTTCAACCTTCAGCATACACCATCCATGGAAGCTGGAGGAATAAGTGTCTTGGTCCTGAGCAGAGATTCATAGAATCCCCAAGGCCATATCAGGTGGAACAACTCAGCAGAGGCCTTCTAGTCGATAACCTATTATACAAGACCCTTCTGTCTCCTTCTGGCCACGTCTTCTATAATAATATACATTTTAGTAGAGTGTGTGACCATCTAGGCAAAACAAAAGTTCCCAGGTTCCACACAGATGTGCATGACCTTACAAATGGAATATGAGCAGAAATGATATATTTACTTTCCAGGTCACACCAAATAGAATGTGCACTTCCAAGTGGGAGGCAAAGAGGTAATTTGAAACACAAAATCTAAGCCACAATTTGATGATAAAAAGCAAAGGCCTAGACAGTCTTGGTCCTCAACAACGTGGAGGTGCCAATCACAAACTGCTGATACGCAGAGTGTGAATATGAATGAAATGCACTTCAAATTGGTTAAGACATTTTTGGTTTCTCTTGCCATCCCAACACATGCATAGGAAATGTTCTGAGGTCAGTTTAAATATGTGCAGAAGATGCCTAATTATTATCCATTTAGAAATTGAAGACAACTATGACAAGCATGTTGAGTTAGCTTTTCACAAACAAGCAAGTAATTTCTATCCTTTTAATGAGAATAAATGAAGCTCAGATGTTTGGCAAAGCAGTTTGAGCATGGGCACAAGCCAAATAAAGTTTCTGTTATCTGAACTAAGATTAAGACAGTGTGCAGAAAGACAATGTAATTGCAGTCATATCCTATATTTAATCCTTATTATTTTTACTTGTGCTGTTGGTTTTGTGATGAGCTAAACTTAGGCTATCAAAGAATGAAAAACAGTGATAAATATTAAATCAAAAATAGATAACTCATCAGACACTATATTTCAAAATAGGAGGTAATCTTTATGAGTAAAAATTTAAAAAAACACATGATTATGCCATACCCAGTGAATATTTTTATTTTCTTTTTTCTTTTTAAAATTTTTGTGGGTGCCTAGTAGGTGTATGTATTTATGTATATTTATCAAAATATACAGGAGATATTTTGATACAGGCATGTAATGTGAAATAAACATATCATGAGAATGGGGTATCCATCACCTCCAGCGTTTATCCTTTGAGTTAAAATGAATCCAATTACGTTATTTGAGTTATTTTAAAATATGCAATTATTATTGACTATAATCACCCTATTGTGCTATCAAATAGCAAGTTTATTCATTCTATTTTTGGACCCATTAATGATCCCCACCTCCCTGCAATCCCTCACTATCCTTTCCAGCCTCTAGTAACCATCCTTCTACTCTCTATGTCTATGAGTTCAATTGTTTTGATTTTTAGATTGCACAGATAAGTGAGAACATGCAATGTTTCTCTGTCTGTGCCTGGGTTATTTCACTTCACATAATGATCTCCAGCTCCACTCATGTTGTTGCCAATGACAGGATTTCATTCTTTTTTTTATGGATGAATAGGAGTCCATTATGCATATGTACAAAATCTCAATAAACAGAATATATAAGGAGCTCAACAACTCTATAGGAAAAAAATCTGATAATCTAATACAAAATGGGCAAAATACTTGAATAGACATTTCTCAAGAGAAGATATGTGAATGGTAAACAGGGATATAAAAAGATGCTCAACATCATTCATCATCAGAAACGCAAATTAAAACTACAATGGGACATCATCTTACCCCAGTTAAAATGGCTTACATTCAAATGACAGGCAATAACAAATGCTAACAATGATGTGGAGAAAAGGGAACCCTCATACACTGTTGGTGGGAATGTAAATTAGTCCAACTACTGTGGAGAACAGTCTGGAGCTTCCTCAGAAAGTGAAAAATTGAGCTACCATATAATCCAGCATTCTCACTGCTGGGTATATACACAAAAGAAAGGAAATCCAGTCTATCAAAGAGATATCTGCACTCCTATGGTTGCTGGAGACTGTTCATACTAGATAAGGTTTGGAAGCAACCTAAATGTCCATCGACAGAGGAATGGATAAAAAAATTCAGTGAAAAAATTTTTTTCTAATTTTATTACTTACAACAGTTATAATAGCTAAGATACTCAAGCCTTATAGAAGTTAAAATTTACAAAAAGTACCTTATTTTCACCTTAAAAAGATTTGAGGTAACATGGTATTATTTTAAATATGAGAAAACTAAGTTTGAAAAAGTTTAATTTAATATATAATCCTATCATCACTGTGCTATTCTTCTTCACATTTACCATATCGAATGTATATTGATCATTTACTATATATCAGTAACTATGTGTTCTTTTCATATTTCACCTTATCTAATATTCATTGTTTTACAGGTGGAAAGGAATGTTTCAGTGGGGCCTGTGGTTACCAGTTTCATTTGCTATGAAATCCTTACTTAAACCCAGGACTGTTTGAAATAAAACTTTGTTCATTTAACCACTATTCTACATAATGAATATAGTTGTTCGTGAATAAAAGTTTAACAAATGGAAAAGATTCACTTAAAAATAATATTTGATTATTGGCCAGGCACAGTGGCTCACGCCTGTAATCCCAGAACTTTGAAAGGCCGAGGCGGGTGCATTACCTGAGGTCAGGAGTTTGAGACCAGCCTGGCTGACATGGTGAAACCCCATCTCAACTAAAAATACAAAAATTAGCTGGGAGTGATGGCAGACACCTGTAATCGCAGCTACTCGCGAGGCTGAGGTAGGAGAATCACTTGAACCCAGGAAGTGAAGTTTGCTGTGAGCCAAGATCATGCCACTGCACTCCAGCCTGGGTGATGGAGCAAAACTCCAGCTCAAAATGATAATAATAATAACATTTGATCAAACATGTTTTACAGTATCATATCTGCAGTTACTAGCTATTAAGTATTAATTAGTAAAATGATCAGGGGAAGTCTCATTCATTATGGAAAATCAAGGATGGATAATTACAGAGTGTTTTGGGATATCCATCAGTAAGACAGTTGTTTGAGTGTCTGCACAAAACTCAGGTATTTATAGAGGTTAAGAGGGCCAAACTTACTCCCTTAACTTCTAAATAATCTCCTTCTGCAGCCCTAAATGCTAAATGAAAGTTCCAGTATAATCTGTTAATACGATGTCATGGTAATTCCTGTGATTTAAATATTTTCTGGAGAATATATACTTTACATGAATCTTAGACATCAAAACTTTTCTCAAAATAATTTGAGTAATTTTTTTTTTTTGCCTAGAAGAATCCTGAACAAACTAACATAGTAATGAGATTCGTATATTGTCAGATGATAAAAAGGAAGGTTCTAGACATGTCTAGTGTCATTTTTCAAAATCATCTAATGCTCCAGTTTCTCTGATGCATATGCTATCCCAAAGTAGTGTGTGATTCAGGTACGAGGCAGCTGAAATTGTTTCCTTTTATTTGTCATTATTCAACTAAGGATATTAAGAATTTCAATGATCTTTATATAGGTTACACACACACAACACACACACACACATTGTAATATGTGTCTGTGTTTGCCAGTAAACATATATTTTTATTGTTTTTTCAATGAAAAATTGTGTATCTTTTTAAGCTGCCATATTGTGCAATCTCTGCTTTGTGAACCGAAATTGAAATCTGTGTTCACAATCAATGTCGTCTTCAACCTTCTCTTTCCTGACAAGAGGTAGTTTTCCTCAGCACTGCTTCATTTGTGCTCTCCCCACCGTGGGTTCTGCTGCCCCTGATTTCATCTGTGTGCCAGCAATATTACAAGATGCAGTGACTGAAATGTATAGCCCATTCGTCTGCAGTATATTTTTCTGTTCAAAATCCAACAGGTCAGAGCATCTGAGTGTCAATTCCAAGATAAATATTCTCATAAAGTAGCCGGAGTTCCAACTTTATGCTTTATATTTCTACTGGTATTAGGGAGGGTGCATCATATTGCTTAGTTCCAAAAATAGCTACAACATTGAAATAACTTTACAAATCATAGAGTCCATGTTTTTGAAACTCAAGATTATATTCACACTCATTTCCACAGCCATTCTTGTGGCTTGTAGTTTCCAGATTCATTAATTTTTTTAATCTTTATTATTTTCCTGTAAATAATGACATAGAGCCAGGTAAGATTATTATTATAAGAGTTTAGTCAACTTCCAATAGTTCAGAAGATAAAGTTATGTTTCATGTAAATTTAATGTAGTGCTTTTGATGTTAACTATAGGAACAAGTGTAATGTTAGAAGTCAAAGAGTGGAAAACTAACCAAGACTCGTTTTCTTGGCTCATTAATTTTGCAATGCAGTTGTACTTGGATTGTTCATAAAGATGCCTAAGAGCAGCAGATACTCTTTCAAAACCACAGGGCAGGGGTTATTCATCTTTTATACTTTCTACCTAGAAAAAACGTTGTATGAATATATTATATGTATTGCTGATAGTTTTTTTGCCTTTGATAGATCTATGAAACTGAGAGAAAATAGAAGGTTTGCTTCACATATTAATGATGTACTTTGCATCCAAAGAAACTTCATATCAAAAACCAATAGGTCAGTAAGAATTTTAAGATTAGTGAGGTTTCCACATTCTATAGAATTATTATATGATAAAAAATTAGAAAAATGCAGTACACTCCATTCAAGAATAAGCTAATGTGATGTAAATAATGTCAAAATATGTATGCATAAATGAATAAAAGTAGTTACATAAAAATGGGTCCATATTCAAAATATACTCTAATCAAAAAAATTCTTTAAATATAAATATTTAAGAATCTGGACTTTTCTTCATAGCTGGAATGTGCCTTTAACCAACATTTACTAAACTTCTACATGGGGCCAATATTGTGGCACACTAGTAAAAATAGTTAATAAAGTGTAATATCTGTCCTTCCAAATTTTGATACCAAATTGCATGAAGAACAGAAGATGCAGAGATCAAAGTATACATGCTAAGGTCATGGAGGAGAAAGTGCTGTGGAAACAAAAAGAAAAGAGGAAAAGCTTACAAAAAGATCCTTTATTTCCACTTATATGAGTCAAGATTTTGGGCTTGCTATTCATTCACTCTAGGCTGTCAAAATCTCCATAGGAATATCATATAATACAAAGTTTGAATTTTCTGGTCTGCAGTTTTGGTGGCATCACAAGGCTGTCAAAATCTCCATAGGAATATCATATAATACAAAGTTTGAATTTTCTGGTCTGCAGTTTTGGTGGCATCACAATCTTTAGTTCTCAGCATTTTTATTTACTAATTCAAATTATGATAAGTGATGTACATAGTTAAGTATTGAAAAGGCTCATGGGAATACTTAAAATGTGACACACCATAGGCAGCCACTAAGTCCATTAAACAGTTATTGAATATCTAATCTATGTCTGGATGAAGGGATATTGAACCCACTAAAAACAGACTGAAACTATGTGAAATGAATCCCACTTACAGATTCAAAAAGACAGAGTGTTGTTTGGTGGCCAGATTCTTGATGTCACTCATCCTTAGAAACCTATGCATAGCCTGTTGAGCCACAGATCACAAACACTTGACTGAGTGAGTTGGATTATGAGAAGCTCAAATCAAGGGTTAACCATAAAAAAAAACCCAGATGACACAGATTTAAGTGAAACAATTAAAACCTGAGTTCATTGAACTATAGTCTCCTTAAGTCTATTAAATACAGCCTGCTAATTGGACCAAGAAAGAACTCACTCACTAAGGGGGACCAAGTGAATACTACAGATAAAGAGGGCTCATGAAGAGGGCTAATTGTCTGGAATCGCATAAATTGTGTTCAATAGATAGCAACTAGTAACTAGAAAGGTGAGAATGGAAGGGAATTTGAGATTTATTTGCAAGTTAACACCAGATCTTCCTCTTTTTTGTTGTTTTTGTTTTTGTTTTTTTGAGATGGAGTTTCGCTCTTGTCGCCCAGGCTGGAGTGCACTGACATGATCTCTGCTCACTGCAACCTCTGTTTCCTGGGTTCAAACAATTCTCCTGCCTCAGCCTCCTGAATAGCTGGGATTACAGGCATGCACCACCATGCCTGACTAATGTTGTGTTTTTAGTACAGATGGGGTTTCTCCATGTTGTTCAGGCTGGTCTCAAACTCCTGACCTCAGGGGTGATCCACCTGCCTCGGCCTCCCAAAGTGCTGTGGTTACAAGTGTGAACCACTGCACTCGCAAACCTTCCTCTTAATGGGGAAAAGGATCCCAAGAAAATCGCAAGCAATGGGTACAGTTTGAATACATGCTGATGTAAATATAATTTATTATTGCAAGTGGGCATGACTGGAATGGTCAAGAACTTACGTACCTGTCTCTATTGTCACTCCTGAGTTTCAGCCAGAGAAGAACTAAAGACAGAAATTGGGAGGAGAGACAAGTTTCATTGCACAAGCTGGGTTCACCTACACACCACTTGAAACCATTTTAATACTGCAGTAGGAAGCTCAAGTCCCAGCTGCTTGGAGGTTTTCTAGAAAACCAAAACTTTTTCATTTTAAGGTATCTTGTATGTCCCCTGAAAACATCAGGCATGATTCCCCCATAATTTATATATAACAATTGAAGTGTTTTACGTTAGTTGTGAGAAAATTGCTCATACCAATGCTAAGTGTTCTAATGTTGCAATTAAAACACATTAGAAATGTTAAATAATCTCTATGTAACTAGTGAGTTTTACCGTGGCATGGGATTTATTATAGTTATCCAGGAGCCATTATAGGATTAATAATGATTTGATCAAATACAGTAGCCTTTTAAAAATTTTTTGTATTTTTGGTAGTTAATTTTTTAAATGTGGTTTTCTAAGTGTCCACTCAAATTACCACCCATCCTCTAATTTATATAGACATATATGTGTATATATATACACACATATCCATATATGAAGCTATGTATGTCTTCATATATACATATATCTGCATATATATATACACACACATACACACACATGCATATATGAAGCTATGTATATCTTCATAGTCCTCTCTCTTGTCTTTAGCTTTTATTTTCTTAATGCTGGGCTGAGCGCGGTAGCTCATGCCTGTAATTCCAGCACTTTGGGAGGCTGAGGAGGGCAGATCACCTGAGGTCAGGAGTTCAAGAACAGCCTGGCCAACATGGTGAAACTCTATCTCTACAAAAATACAAAAATTAGCTGGTCATGAGGTGGGTGCCTGTAATCCCAGCTACCCAGGAGGCTGAGGCAAGAGAATCACATGAACCTGGGAGGCAGAGGTTGCAATGAGCTGAGATCACGCCATTGCACTCCATCCTGGGCAGCAGAATGAGACTCTGTCTCAAAAAATAAATAAAATAAATAAATAAATAGATAGATAGATAGATACTTTCTTAATGCCTCACTTGCCAGTCAAAATGTCAGCTATCCACTGTTCTACTTTTTATTTAATACTGACTTGTCATCTCCATCGGGATTACAAACCCTTCAGAATGTGTACTAAGCTGGCATGCCTTCATTTTGTGTACATAGTGCTTTACACTATTTTTAGCACAAGTAGGCAATTCATAGCCAAAATTTTGATTGATATAAATGTGGAGTTCAATTTTTCAGAAACCTTCTGTAGTTTTATAGGATCTATGACCTATTTGATCTTCCCATAAATAAATAGGACTGTTCACATAATGTGACACTCATTTAGAATGTTATTACATCAGCTTTTAAAGTCCATGCAAATATTCTTCTTTGCATAGCTATTTGTTACATACAATCCTTCTCTAATTTTACAGCACCACCATCTTATATGATTAAGGTATTATCCAATGCACTTTAAAAGTATGTAATACTTTACTATATTAACAAAATCATTGCAAATTATGTAAATATTATGCACAATGATTTAATTCTAGAATACCTCATTTATCTATTTCATAGTTCAGAGATCAAAGCATATGCTCTACTTCAACTAGTCGCCTTGTGATATTAACCACATAACCTGACCAGATATTTAAATATGCACTAATACAAACAGATAAAATTAATTTCAAATGCATGTAGGTTTCTATTTAGTTATAAACTTTACTTGAATAAGCTAGCGAAACATTGTAAAAGAAATGAAATAGGTTTTGACAGGAAATAGTTTATTACTTTAATTTACTCAAAAAACCGTGCAATATGTAAATGATAAGAGAAACGTAAAAAGAAAAAAATGTATGTGGAATAATATTTTATGAGCCCTTTGCCGATACTTGTCAGAAGAATAGAAGAATAAAATGAATAGAAATATATAAATACAAAGTTTTGCAGATTGATTATTTTAACCTAAATACTACTATTTGGCTTCAAATGGACTCCCAAAACTTTTTTTGGGGTTATCTTCTGGATATTAACCCAGTAGCACTCACTTCAATATAACAATGCCTGAAATAGAAGAAATATCTTCATGAAATTTATTATAAAATATTAAATTATTCATCAAGGGTTACAAAAGCAGGCTGAAAATCATAATCCTAAGGAACCTCCACCTTCCAATAAAAGTTAACATTCCACAAAAATCATGTCCAATGCACGTGCAACAACAATGTTGACATGTCATAAAGATAACACGGGATGATTCTGATTATTTCTGAGGCTCTTGCCCAAGTCTGCATTTTCAGGCCTCTGCTAGTCAACAAAGGTCGTTTCTCCTTGGAGAATGAATGAATAACTGAATCAATTATCTTATGTCCTGGCAGGGTGTGTCTTATGCTTAAGGCTGGAAGTGTGTGTCTTATCCTTAAGTCTGATTTTGTTTATGTTGATAAATGAGATTTTACATTTTCCTGAAACACAGTCTCTGTCTGTGGTAAGCATATAGTCCTAAAGAACTCAGTCATATCTCATTTTTCTTTCCTACTGGGTTCCTAATAATATTACATTTTCTTTCTCTCATCAATTGAAGGAAGGAGTGTCATATAATCACTTTGGGCCAATGAGTTTTGGGTAGAAATAATGTGCTTCGAATTCAGGCCATAGCACTGAATTACTGGTGCCTAATCCTTCATTGCCCTCTTCCCACTGCCTCAGTGATTTAGAAATTCACATAATCCAGACAGTGGCCCCAGTCCCCAAGATGATCGCAGTTTCGGTAAACCAGTGCTCCTGGTTACTTTGAACACAAAATGTCCCACTCATGAACACATGCACAGTGAGTATGTAACACACACACACATACACACACACACACACACACACATCTTTTCTGGCTTAGCCACAGGTATTTTAAAGTGAGTTTATTATTCTAATATTCCACCATAGTCTACTGTAGCTTAATACCCTCCCTTAAAACTATATGGTAGCCAAATAATTCCATTTTTCCTTATTCCCTATACCAGAGAGCCTACATAATATTTCTGACATGTTAGACTGACGTCCCTTCATCCTTTTTTATTCTTCTTTCTCATATCCATCACCTCTGAGTTTGGAGATTATCCTAAGAATTGGGTTATTTGCTTTAGAAACTGATAACTATTGATGAATTTTCTGGGTGTAGCCTAGGTGCTCAATTTGTATTATTGCCATTTTTATTTGGCCTAATAATTTGCTCTTTATTCTTTACTGGACTCCTTTAGAATATCACTCAAATATCCCAACCACAAAATTTTTGATAAGACTTGTTACCTACAAACATCCTTTCAGTTGCCATATTCCTTATTGCCTAATTTTTTTAACAGTTATTACAGTCGTGTGTTTTCTCCACATTTTGATTCTACTCCAGGTTTATGTAAATAGTAACCAATTTAAACATTTATTATGATACCAAACAACATTTGTTTTTATGAGCAGTTTGTCCATCAAGTACATTGTGTGATTGGATTTAATTGTTTTTTACTTATTTTTCCTGTTCTTTTTCTTTTATTTTAACGTAAAGTAAATGAGTGAACTGAGCAATAATTGAAAAGTCACAATTTTGGAAACAAGACGTGGTTAAAATTCAGCATTTTGAGGGTAATGAAAGCTTATCTACAAAAAATAAGTGCAGTCTGTTTTGTTATAATACTTGCTTTGTAAATGTGACTGTGTTGCAAAACAATTAATATACCAGGAAACAGTGCAAACACAATGTGAATTTTAAGTTCGCTTATGTGCAATTTTGTCTGCAAGAAACATCAGATGAGCACAGAAAACTGCACCCACCCAGACAGAGCCACATAAGCATACATGAAACACACATATGCACATATCCCAAACAACTACCAGTGGTGTATGTTCCCTACATGTTAGGAGCCCACCCATTTACATCTGGTATCATCTATGCAGTCCAAATCAGATGACCCTCCTTCTATCACGTCTAATAACTCACAAATTGTAACTTTTCTTAGGCAGATTTCTGTGAGTCAACTTCATACCTTTTCAAGGTCAAGTCACATTTATTTTATTTATTTATTATATATAGCTTAACAATTTATTAGGTTAAAAGAAGTGTTACTATGTTTTACATTTTTATTTTATGTGTTACCGAGAAAGTTTTGAGAGTGGGGCTCCCAACCTCCCTTCCTTCCTGTAAGTCTGGTTTTATTATGCAATTACACATAGCATGATAATTTTTAAAGAACTCCTGTATCATGCTGATCTGGTTTGAATTTTGTCTTCTCCAAATCTTATGTTGAAATTTGATCTCCAGTGTTGGAGGTACGGCCTGGTTGAGGTAGATCCTGTTTGGTTCATGAGAGCAGATCTCTTTTGAATATCTTGGTGCCATTCTCACAGGAATGAGTGAGTTTGCATTCTGTTAATTGCTACAAGGACTGATTGTTAAAAAGAGCCTGGCATCTTCTGTTCCTCTCTCATTCTTGCTTCCTTCCTCTCCCTATGTGATGCCTGCTCCCCTTCACTCTTTTTCATGGGTGTAAGTTTTCTGAAACCCTGCAGAACTTTGAACAAAATAAACTTTTTTTTTTTTTTTTTGAGACGGAGGCTCGCTCTGTTGCCCAAGTTGGAGTGCAGTGGCGAGAACTTGGCTCACTGCAACTTCTGCCTCTGGGGTTCAAGTGATTCTCCTACATCAGCCTCCCACATAGCTGGGACTACAGGCACCTGCCACCATGCCTGGCTAATTTTTTTTTTTTTTTTTTGTATTTTTGGTAGAGACCAGGTTTCACTGTGTTAGCCAGGATGGTCTCAATCTCCTGACCTCGTGATCCGCCCACGTCGGCCTCCCAAAGTTCTGGGATTACAGGCTTGAGCCACCATGCCAAGCCAATTATCCTCTTTCCTTTATAAATTACCCAGCTTCAGGTATTTCTTTATGGTAATGCAAATGGACTATGACACGTACTATAGCAAAATTTGGTACTGAGACTAACAATGAATTGAGCAAGAGCTGAGAAGAGATGGATGCTAGCAGCCTATACTGGCACTTATTCTAAGGGGAATGTGCAATAATGTAACTGTACACACAGGGGAGAGTCACTAAAATAAATCACTGTAGTACACATCAAACAATGTGAAAGTACTGTGTGGTACTGCAAGCAGACAATTCCAGTGTGCAACTACTTGAAACAGAAGTTGGTTCAGTTCAGAATTACAAGCAAAAGACATTGAAGAAGCAGTCACACACAGTCACAGAGTCCTCGGACCTTTCTGACAATCACAAATTGAAGAATGGCATTCATATACATGACCCAAATGTTTCCAGTGACAAGGTAGTTCTTTCAGTACACTGCAAATACTAAGAGCAAATATTAACTAATTAAATATAAGCCAGAAAGTAGGAGAAAACCTGCTGGTGTACATTTTGAAAAATAAAGTGTTAAAACTGTGAAAGCTGGACATTTGCATATACCAATTCTTCATGATATGGGAACATATATGAATATAGATTTAATCATAGTTAGCATAGTCCTAGATGCTGATTAGTATAAATTTTTAAAGTTGTATTATATTACATATGTCAAATAAAAACAGAATTATAGCTTAGCAGCATATTTACTAACATATTAACATATATTTTATGCTGCTGAGCTATACTTGCAGTATGTCTTCATGTTTCTTTTGTCAGCATGTGTGTGTGTATGCATGTGTGTGTGTGGCTGTGTGTGGTATTTATTTTGGCTTATGCGTTCTATGCTAAATCCCATTCTGAGCACCATATTATGTGTAAAGCAGTAATTTTTTTGAAATTTTCTTAGCATTCATCAAGAAAAATTGCTTCAGCAATGATTCCCTTTTTCTTTGTATGTTTTGCTATGGAAGGACGTTTTAGAATTTTTATAATATATAAGCCAGCTCTTAGATATTGATATGGAATTACATGTGTATTAAGTGCAGTTATATTTTCAATTGAATTTAATCCAATAATTCAATTTAGGTATCATGAATTATTATATTTATTGCACAAATTTGAATACAAAAACTGAGAGGAAAAGCATCTATAGAGATTGTACTAAAATTAATACAATATTATTGGAGCCCGGCGCAGTTGCTCATGCCTATAATCCCAGCACTTTGGGAGGCCGATGTAGGCATATTGCTTGAGCTCGGGAGTCTGAGACTAGCTGGGCAACATGGTGAGACTCCATCTCTACTAAAAATACAGAAAAACTTAGCCAGGCACGGTGGTGTGTGCCTGTGGTCCCAGCTACTTGGAAGACTGAGGTGGCAGGACAGCTTAAGCCCAGTGGTTGGAGGTTGCAGTGAGCCAAGATTGCACCACTGCATTCCAGCCTGGGTGACAGAGTGAGCCCCTGCCTCAAAAAGAAAAAAAAAAAAAGAAAAGAAAAGAAAAGAAAAAAACAATATTATTGTGTATTTTATTTAAATAAAAATGGAGTTTATAAAAAATAGTAAAGTCATATTCATGCTTTGAACATAATACTTCTTTTTGCTTTACTGATTAACACTATTATTTATATGTATATATACATACACATACATGTATGTATATGTGTGTATGTATATGTTTGTGTGTGTGTATGTGTGTATATATATATGTTCTGATAAGGGCGGTAAGACTTATTGAGTAAAGTAACATAGAGATAAAGATTAGGAAAAGCATCACTATATTTTCCTATATTAATCCTGTGAGGATTACATTTGAGTGATCTAATCTAAAAAAGATATCAGAAGATGCCATGAAATACCTGAGACTCAAGTTTTCAGCACACAAAACAGTAAAGGCGAAGGACCTTAGGCTTGACAATGCCTGGAGTCTTTGCAGAATGCAAGAAGAATGGAACAAACAGGAAAATAATAGACAAGAGAAGAGTATTAATTTAAGAGTTAATGTCTTGCCAGACTGTCTTGTAGGGTCCTGAAGACTTTGAATTTTTGTTGGTTTTTATCATCATAACTATGAGAGTGGGATGGAAATTCATTGGAAAAAAATTAACCATAAGATGAGAGGATCTGACTTAAGAATTAAAGTGATCACTCTGGCTGTAGTGTTGAGAATACTCTTTGGGACAAGATGATCAATTACATTTCTATTGCAATAATCAAGGAGATCAAGGTGACTTGGATTAGGGTTGTGTTGGTGTATGTAGTAAGATGTTGTCAGAATTTGGATATTTTTGAAAGTAAATGTGAGGTGAGAGAGAAAAAGAGGAATCAGAAATAACTTCACGAGTTCATGACCTGAGCCACTGTAACAGTCAAATTGCCATATACTGAGGATTAAAATAGAAATTTGCAGATTGAATGAAAAATGTCAGAGGTTCAATTTGGCATGCTCTGAATGATGTAGCTATTTATATTTAAATAATAATTTTTGAAACATATCATCAATCTTTTGTTTAACTAAGCACTGCTCTTCATTTTGGAGGAAAAATACAATTTAAAATCTGAATTTCCTACTCAAGAAGTAGTATAAAAACATGACATTGATTTAACATACAACCTTCAGCAAAAATAAAGTTAATATAATTCCTTGGGAAATAAAATGCATATAGAGTTTATCCTGTTAGTCAATGTGATTTTCCATAATTGGCAATTATTATAACCAAGAACAACAACAATGAAAAAATGAAGAGCTGAGTAAACCAGCCCAGTTTATGGTCCCTGATGTTTTAAAAACCACAAATAAAATGTAACTTTTCATGCAAATCATTTGATGACCATGAACACACTAGATTGTATCCTCATTTATAAAAGAGAATTGTTTGACAAGCACATAATATCGAGTCTCCAACACAGTGGATCCTATTTTGTTTAAAAAACAAAAACAAAAAAAAAAGAAAACAACTAGTTCTTAAATTTTCTTAGCTCTTTATAGCATATGTCACATGAAATTAAAGTTTTGCTTTCAAATACATTTTTCCATGTTGTCGTGGTATCGTCTGGTATTGTTCATGGTCAAATAACAATGTTTTAAGGAAAGTTGGGGCTTAGTCTATTCAGGTTACTATAACAAAATACCACAGAGCAGGTACTTATAAGCAGCATAAATATATTGCTCACCCTTCTAGAGGCTGGGAAATTTAAGATCAAAGCACCAGGAGACTTGGTTCTGCTGAGGGCCTGTTTCCTCACAGGCAGCCATTTTTTCACTGTAACCTCACATGGCTAAAAAGGTAAGGTATTTTTCTGTTGTCTCTTTTATAAGGGCATTATCCCATGCAGAAAGAATGCCTTCATGACTTCCCAAAGGCCCCTTCTCCTAACACCATCACATGTTTCGGATTTTGGCATATGAATTTTAGGGGGACATAGGCATTCAGTCCATTGCAGTTGGCTGTATGCATCTGGGCATTGCAAAGAATTCCAGGATGAAAAAAATATATTGTAATCCATTAGCATGCAAAGGACATTTAGATAGCAGATAAAAAAGAAAGTGAGGCGTAAGGGTGGACTCCAAGCCGTGAGCTGCAGAAAACTCCATGTTTTATTAAGAGAATCTGGAAGATGATGAGAAAAATATAGACTAAGGTGAAGAAGCAAATGAAGTAAAAATTAAATTAGGAGAATGAAGTGTGAACAAAGTTCAATGAAAAAAGTACTTTATGAAAAAGAATAAGTACTCCTCTAATAAATATTGCTGATTACTTAGCAGAGAGAGAATTGGTATTGATCAATGGCAAAAAATTAGCAGATTGGTGGAAAATCACCTAATTGGAGTGTTGACGTGCAAAGAAAAAAAAGGAGAAAATGAGTAAAGACCATACTATCACCACTTTTGACAATTACTTTTCTTTCTGGAGAGAGGAGCAGAAAAAGAGAATTAATGAGAAAGGTTTAGCAAGATTTTTTTAATACGAGAAATAATAGCATGTTTGTTCAGGGGGAGGTCAATACTATGAAACAAAATAAATCAAAGAAAATCATGCTGCTATGAAGACACATGTACACGTATGTTCATTGCGGCACTATTCACAATAGCAAAGACTTGGAATCAACCCAAATGTCCATCAGTGACAGACTGGATTAGGAAAATGTGGCACATATACACCATGGAATATTATGCAGCCATAAAAAAGGATGAGTTTTTGTCCTTTGTAGGGACATGGATGCAGCTGGAAACCATCATTCTCAGCAAACTATCGCAAGAACAGAAAACCAAACTCCGCATGTTCTCACTCATAGGTGGGAAGTGAACAATGAGATCACTTGGACTTGGGAAGGGGAACATCACACACCAGGGCCTATTATGGGGAGGGGGTACGGGGGAGAGATTGCATTGGGAGTTATACCTGATGTAAAGGACGAGTTGATGGGTGCTGAGGAGTTGACGAGTTGATGGGTGTAGCACACCAACATGGCACAAGTATACATATGTAACAAACCTGCACATTATGCACATGTACCCTAGAACTTAAAGTATGATGATAATAATAATAATAATAAAGAAAATCACTGGAACAAAATCCATGAATAAGAGAGAAGATGGGGTTCAGTAGACACATAAATGCATCAGGCGACCATAGGTCGGTCACAGAGTTTATTTGCAGTTACAAAAAGAAAGAATATGTTCTCAGATACAAATAGGTGTTCAGATGGAAATTGTGGAAAGATTCTCGATCGTTTTGATATTTGCTATGGGATAAAGAAAAAGCAGCGAAATCAATAGCTGTGGAGAGAAAGAAGGAGGTTTTTGAATTAGTCATTTGAGAAATTGCTAGAGTGAATGGACGAAGAAAATAGATGAGGATTGGTGAACAAGAAAAGAAGTAAAAAGTTTCTGAGGTTAGTGGTCATAAAGTTGAAGTGAGATCCATCATTGTGGTTGCTCATTTAGATTTAGCTGCATGCAGATGAGGAAGATAATGGAAGTTTTGTTCACTAGGGTTTGGATTTTGCAAGGTGAGTATAAGTATCAAGAGGCAAAAATTAGAAGGAGAAAAACACTAAAGTGATTATAATGCTGACCCTGGGAAATTAAAATGAATGGGTTTAGTATTTAGGACATAGGATAATGTGTGAGTGACAGTAATGCAGTAGACACAAGGGTGTACACATTCCAGTATGGACAGAGAATCTCCGACCTGGTACTAGAGGCAATGAGTGTGAAAGGAAGCTTGTAGCAGTATAAGAGTAAGTTTCTGGAAGTTGAGATAATGGATCATTAAAATACTATTAATGACAATGAAATAGGACCACTGGTTTAAGTGGTTTGAATGGGAAAGCAAAATGTGAAAGTGGCAGCAAACACTTTTGTTAAACATAACTACATACCAGACAGTAGTCTAATAAATTTTTACAAACATATATACACATAAATTTATGTAATCTTCACTATAATACTATGTAGTAGGTGCACCTATTACATATACGTATAATAAAGGAATTACATGTGTGTGTGTGTGTGTGTGTGTGTGTGTGTGTGTATATAGATTGAGACAAGTAAACATTAACTAATCTACCCAAGGGCACAGAGCTTTGTTGTGATGGAGGTGGGTTTTAGAGAAAATTAGTTCTTCGTTATGAGCTCTTTGCATTTGGTTACAGATTGGGAAAGAGGGGGTTCAAGACGTAGCTATTTAGATTATTTGAAATATTATCTATATGGCTTTAGAAATTACCAAGAATTAACTCAGGAATGTGGGAGATTATTATAGTAAAACATAAGTCAAAATTTTAAAAGTAATCATCAATAATCTGGAGATCATCTGACAACTACCACAAATAAGGTACTTCTAGGGGAAAAGGAAGAAATCCAGAAGCAGTAAGGAGAAGAGTGATCTCATCTCCAAAACCAATGGTAAAGGATATTTTGCATGAAAATAATTGAGGATTTTTATAGGAGGAAATATCATTGAGGAAGAGCCAGGTTCCAATTATAGCAAAAATGGGAAGGGAATCTTCCCCCAAAATTTGAAGGTATAAGTCATTGTGAAGCTGACTATCAGTTCAGAGTTCATAGCAAAAAGTGGAAGTGTGGAAGAGGTATAAGTTAAGAGAGAAAAAGGAATAAAAAGTTGAATGATGACCATAATTATGGAATGGACATAAGTGTATTTTATAGAATCTTCAATTAATTGTATATTAACAAATACTGTTTTTAAAGGTATAAAAATTGCCATTTTGATTTTTCTGCTATCATGTAATGGAATTACAAAGTACATAATAATAAAACTGTATACATAGACATGATTTGATTTCTGGTGTGAGTTCCTTACAAGAAGAGTGTGTGTGTGTGTGTGTGTGTGTGTGTGTGTGTGTGTGTGTAGTTGATCCTTGAACAACAAGGGTTTGAACTGTATGAGTCCTCTTATACATGAATTTTTATACATGGATTTCTTCCACTAAAAGTTACCCTGCATATGCCTGTCTTTTCTGCCTCCCCTTGTGTCTCCTCCTCTCCACCTTTGTCATGCTTGAGACAAGACCAACCCCTCCTCTTTCTCCTTCTCCTAAGCCTCCTCAACATGAAGACAATGAGGATGAAGACTTACGATGATCCACTTTCCTTTAACAAATAGTAAATATAGTTTTTCTTTCTTTTTATTTTCTTAATAATATTTTCTTTTCTCTAGCTATTTTATTGCAATGATACATTATATAATACAGGTAACATACAAAATATGGGTTGATTGTATAGGTTATCAGTAAGGTTTATTGTCAACAATATGCTATTAGTAGTTAAATTAGTAGTTAAATTTTGGGGGAGCCAAAATTTTCAACTCTGTGGGGGTTGGAACCCCTAATCCCCACATTGTTTAAGAGTTAATTGTGGACTTAGCCAGAAATTCTTTGTCTTACCTTGATACAATATATCCATGTAACAAACTTGCATATTTACCACTTCCATGTAAAATAAAATAAAAGTTGAATTTTTTAAAAAGAGTCAATTTTATATTGAAATGCTAAACACTTTAAATTCTGACTTAAAAATATTTAATAACAAAATGATAAAAGTAAATATGATGCATCACTAAATAGTAAATATGTTAATTTCAGTCTACATATATAGTCCTAAAATATAATAAAGAATGTAAATATAGATACCATGCTTATAATATGCAATGAGTGGATGGTAAGTTCTCTGTATACTTTTCTATTGATTCTAAAATTTTAAAACTAACCCATATTATTTGATAACCAAAAGAAACATTTTAAAAATGTGTTGATAATCATACACTATACAACAAAATGTAAAACAGCCTGGAGGGAATATTGTGTGTCACTGCAAAGTGAAATATGAAAATTTCTATTCTCTTCATCTGTCTTTGAGGTATCAGTGTGAAAATAAAAACAAAACACATATTCCCACTCAGCCAGCCACAGCTCTAAGTGAAGTGAAATGGTGAATAATGAATGTATGGAATCCACCCTGAGACACCCAAAACATGATGTGTCTTAGTATGTCATATTTTGGAATAATGTACTATTTTAGCATAAAATATTCTCCACATATTTGAATTAGGAGATAAATTAAAATTAGTTATGTTTCTGTGGCCATTAACAGTGATTTTTACTGTGATATAAAGAGCCTGATGCTAGCATCTGTGGATCTTAAGGCATTTGCATTTCACTTTGCTGAAGAAGCAAGTTCCCTCTTCAGGTTTCCAAAGCTGCACAGGGCAGATGCCACCTCCTGTACTGATAGTTGCTGAAGAAACGTAACCCAGTGTACCCTCTCATGGCACATGAAGTGTCCCGTTCTTACATTAAGCACTTTAAAAAGTGGCTGAAGCACTTTAACAGAAGGTTGGGAAAGAATGATTTGTCATCTAAGCAGACATTTAATTGATATCTATAGACCACTAAGGACTAAGGCAAACGGAGGTTTTTTCTCCCTTGTACAGACTTAAAGCAGAAACAATGTGGAAAACAACAACAGCAGCAACAACAACAATGAGCCGGGCACGGTGGCTCATGACTAATTTCAGCACTTTGGGAGGCTGATGCGGGTGAATCATTTAAGGTCAGGAGTTTGAGACCATCCTGGTCAACATGGTGAAACCCCGTCTTTACCAAAAACACAAAAATTAGTGGGGCGTGGTGGCATGTGCCTGTAATTCCAGCTACTTGGGAGGCTGAGGCAGGAGAATCTCTTGAAACTGTGAGGCGGAGGTTGCAATGAGTCGAGACCGTGCCATTGCACTCCATCCTGGGTAACAAGAGTGAAACTTCATCTCAAAAACAAACAACAACCAATAAACAATTCTTGCTTCTGTTAGAATAAAAGATCACACCATGCATTTTATACAAATAATGCCTATGAATCATTGTTACCCCAAAGATTCTAACAAAGTTAGCATAGACAGAAATCACTGTATTGTGCTTCACTTTATTGTGCTTTGCAGAAAAGGCGTATTTTATAAATTGAAAGTTTGCGGCAACTCAGCATGAACGAATCCATTGGCACCATTTTTTCAACATCACGTGCTCACTTTATGTGTCTGTTTCTATTTTAGTATTTATTGCAATCTTTCAAACTTTTTATTATTATTTTCTCTGTTATGTGATGTACAATATTTCAAAATTTAATTGTTTCAAATTTTGAAATATTATTGCAATATTTGAAAGTTTTACTATTATCTGTTATGTGATAGGTGACCTTGGGTGTTACTATTGCAATTGTTTTGGGAATCCACAATTCACACCTATAGCAGACAGCCAACTTAGTCTGTAAATGTTATGGATATACTGACTGCTCTGCAGACCAACCATTCCCCCATCCATTCCCCTCTCCTTGGGACTCCCTATTCTCTGAGATACAACAATATTACAATTAGGCCAATTAATAACCCTCCAATGGCTTCTAAGTGTTCAGATGAAGGGAAGAGTTATAGGACTCTGACTTTATATCAAAGGTCAAAAGATAGAAATGATTAAGCTTAGTGAGAAAGCCATGTCAAAAGCTGAGATAGTGGATACTCAAGACCTCTTGCACCAAATGGCCAAGTTGTCGGTATAAAGAAAAAATTCTTAAAGACAATTAAAAGTGCTACTCCAGTGAACATATAAGTAATACGAAGGCAAAATGACCTTATTGCTGATAAGAAAAAAGTTATAGTGGTCTGGATAGATCAAACCAGCCACATTTTCTTAAGCCGTAAGCCTAATCCAGAGCAAGCCCCTAACTCTCTTCAATTGCTTTAAGGCTGACAGGGGAGTAGAAGATGGAGGAAAAAAAATTAAAGTGAGCAGACTTTGGTTCATGAGGTTTAAGGGAAGAAGCTGTCACCATAGCATAAAGGTACAAGGAGAAGCAGCAATTACTAATATAGAAGCAGCAGGAAATTATCCAGAAAATCCAGCTAAGATAATTGATGAAGGTGGCTATACTAAACAATTGACTTTCAATGTAGATTAAATGAACTTTTAATAGGAGATGCCATCTAGAACTTTCATAGCTAGAGAGGAGATGTCATGACTTCAAAGCTTTAAAGGGCAGGCTGACTCTTTTATTAGGAGCTAATGTAGCTAGACTTTGAGCAGAAGCCAATGCTCATTTACCAGAACGTAAATCCTAGGCCCCTCAAGAATTATGCTAAATGTACTCTGCCTGCGCTCCAGAAATGGAACAACGGAGTCTGGATGACAGGAAATCTGTTTACAGAATGGTTTACTGAATATTTTAAGCTCACTGTTAAGTCCTACTGCTCACACACACACATACACACACACAAAATTCCTTCAAAATATGACTCTCATTGACGACGCACCTGGTCACCTAATAGAATAGAGCAGCAATGCACCCAAATCACCCAATAGATGACTGTGATGGAGATATAAATGGAGATTAATGTTGTTTTCATGCTTGCTAACACAACATCTATTCTGCAGCCCATGGATCAAGGTTTAACTTCGACTTTCAAATATTATTATTTAAGAAATACATTTTAAAAGGGGGTGGTGGCTCACATTTGTATCCCAGCACTTTGGGAGGTGAGGGGGGCAGATCACGTGGCCAGGAGATCCACACCATCCTGGCTAACACGTTGAAACCCCCTCTCTACTAAAAATACAAAAAATAAAAAATAAAAAATAAAATAACGGGGCGTGGTGGCGGGCGCCTATAGTCCCAGCTACTTGGGAGGCTGAGGCAGGAGAATGGCGTGAACCTGAGAGGCAGAGCTTGCAGTGAGTCAAGTATGCATCACAGCACTCACTCTAGCCTGGGCGACAGAGTGAGACTCCATCTCAAAAAAAAAAAAAAAAAAGGTACATTTCATAGCTATAGTTGTCATAGATTGTGATTCCTCTGACGGATCTAGGTAAAGTAAATTGAAAATCTTCTGGAAAGGATTCACCATTCCAGATGCCATTAAGAACATTTGTGATTCATGAGAGGAGGTCAAAACAACATTAACAGAAGTTTGGAATAATTTGATTTAAAACTTCAGGGATAACTTTGAGGGGTTCAAGATTTCAGCGGAGGAATTAACTGCAGATGTGATAGAATTAGCAAGAGAGCTACAATTTTAAGTGGAGCCTGATGATGTGACTGAATTGCTTCAATCTCAGGATAAAACTTGAATATATGAGGATTCAATTCTTAAGGATGAGCTAAGAAAGTGATTTCTTAAGATGGAATCTTCTCCTGACAAAAATGCTGTGAACATTGTTGAAATAACCACAAAGTCTTTAGAATATGACATAAACTTAACTGATAAAGCAGCAGCGTGTTTTGAGAGGATCGACTCCAATTTTGAAAGAACTGAAGTCAATTTTACTGTGAGTAAAATGCTATCAAACAGCATTGCATATTATGAAAAAATTTGTCTTGAAAAAAAGAATGGCAATGTGACAAACTTCACTGTTATTTTAAGGAATTGCCACAACTATTCCAACCTTCAGCAACCACCACCTTAATCAGTTAGCAGCCATCAACATTGAAACAAGACTCTCCACCAGCAAAAAGATTACTCTTCTTTTAATACTGAGAAGATTATTCGCATTTTTTTAGAAATAAAGTATTTTTAACAAGGTATGTACTTTTTTTGACATAATGCTATTTCACACTTAATAGACTATGGTATTGTGTAACGTAACTTTTATATGCACTGGAAAACTAAAAAAATCATGTGACTTGCTTCATTATTAGTTTTATTGCAGTGGTCTGGAATCCATCCAGAAATATCTCAGATGTATGTCTGTATCTAAATCTTTAATTGTACCTAAGTGCATGACGCTTTCTGTATAGATAATACAACAATTTGTTTCAGCAATCTGAGCATTTTATAATCAAGGTCTAAATTACACTGGTATTTTAATGTGGTGATAACTGTGGTTGGAAGGGATATTGAAACAAGAGTTCAAATAGGAGATAAAAACCTCACTCATGTTACACACTTTTTTTTTTTTTTTTTTTTTTTTGAGATGGAGTCTCATGCTGTTGCCCAGGCTGGAGTGCAGTGGCGCGATCTCGGCTCACTGCAAGCTCCGCCTCCTGGGTTCACGCCATTCTCCTGCCTCAGCCTCCTGAGTAGCTGGGACTACAGGCGCCCGCCACCGCGCCCGGCTAATTTTTTGTATTTTTAGTAAAGACGGGGTTTCACTGTGGTCTCGATCTCCTGACCTTGTGATCCGCCCGCCTCGGCCTCCCAAAGTGCTGGGATTACAGGCTTGAGCCACCGCGCCCGGCCTACACACTTTTTTAGAAGCAACCTTTACCCTGCTTCCAATTTAAAGGGCTCTAATTACTTTTTTCCCCTGATTGTAGACGTGTTTTTGTTTCTAGGTCTAAAATCAATTACTCTTGGCACAGAGTAATTAAGTGAACCAATTAGATGTTGATCCAAATTAGGACCATACTTCCTTTGAAACATTCTTGAACTAAACATTGACTATCAACTCTCTATTATTAGTATCTTTTCTGTCTCTGTTCTGGTTGTTTTCTGGAAAGGAACAATTCATGCTATACAGAAAAAGAAATTACTGATATATTTGAATTGTGTGTTACTCCCAGAAGCGGTACATTTTAATTCACAAAGAAATACACCTGGCTATCTAAGTCAGCTGTCAACTCTTGTACTCAGGTTAACTTCATTTAAATCATTTAAGTACCTACCATACTATAAATTGATTTGAATTTCTCCCTGATGTAGCTCTGAATTATTTTGGTGTTTTCTCTCTGGCTTATTGTATAAGGTACATATTTTTGCCTCATATTTTTGCATTAGTTCATGATTTTCTTAAATCCTTATCTGAACTAATAATGTAGTTGGGTTTCTCCAAAAATTGGAAAAGTTTAATGTTATCAGGTGAAAAAGCCAAATCAAATAAAATCACAATAAATAAGACCTCTGAAACCATTTCACTAGAATAACTATGTATTGTTGTATATGACTAAAAAAATTACATGTTGTATTAGTCCATTTTCATGCTGCTGATAAAGACATACCTGAGACTGGACAGTTTACAAAAGAAAGAGGCTTAATGGACTTACAGTTTCACATGGCTGGGGAGGCCTCACAATCATAGCAGAAGGCAAGGAGGAGCAAGTCACATCTTACATGGATGGCAACAGGCAAAAAGAGAGACCTTGTGCAGGGGAACTCTTGTTTATAAAACCATTAGAGCTCATGAGACTTATTCATGATCAGGAGAACAGCACAAAAAAAGATTTGCCCCTATGATTCAATTACCTCCCACTGGCTCCCTCCCATGAAACGACACATGTAAATTGTGGGAATCACAATTCAAGATGAGATTTGGGTGGGGACACAGCTGAACCATATAATTCTGCCCCTGGCCACTCCCAAATCTCATGTCTTCACATTTCAAAACCAATTATGCCTTCCCAGCAGTTCCCCAAAGTCTTAGCTCATTTCAACAATAACTCAAAAGTCCACAGTCCAAAGTCTCATCTGAGACAGGGCAAGACACTTCTGTCTATGAGCCTGTAAAATCAAAAGCAAGTTAGTTACTTCCTAGATACAACAGGGGTACAGGCATTGGGTAAATACAGCCATTCCAAGTGGGAGAAATTGGCCAAAACAAAGGGACTATAGACCCCATGCAAGTCCAAAATCCAGTAAGGCAGTCAAATTTTAAAGATCCAAAATGATCTCCTTTGACTCCATGTCTTACACCCAGGCCACGCTGATGCAAAATATGGGTTCCCGTGGTCTTGGGCAGCTCTGCTCTTGTGGCTTGCAGGATATAGTACCCCTCCTGGCTGCTTTCACCAGCTGGCATTTAGTGTCTGTGACTTTTCCAAGCACAGAGTGCAAGCTGTTGGTGGATCTACCATTCTGGAGTCTGGAGGACAGTGGCCCTCTTCTCACAGCTCCACTACGTGGTGCCCCAGTAGGGACTCTGTATGGGGGTTCTGATCTCACACTTCCCTTTTGCACTGCTCTAGCAAAAGTTCTCTATGAGGGCCCCACCCCTGCAGAAAACTTCTGCACGGGCTTCCAGGCATTTCCATACACCCTCTGAAATCTAAGCAGAAGTTCCCAAACCTCAATTCTTGACTTCTGTGCACCTACAAGCTCAACACCATGTGGAAGCTGCCAAGGTTTGGGACTTCTACCCTCTGAAGAAACAGCCTGAGCTATTCCTCGGACCCTTTTAGTCACAGCTGTAGTAGCTGGGACACATGGCACCACATTCCTAGACTGCACACAGCAGAGGGACACTGAGCCCAGCCTGTGAAACCATATTTTTCTCCTAAACCTCCAGGCCTGTGATGGGAGGGGTTGCTGCAAAGGTATCTAACATGCCCTGGAAACATTTTCCCCCATTGTCTTGGTGATTAACATTGGGGTCCTAGTTACTTATGCAAATTTCTGCAGCTGGCTTGAATTTCTCAGAAAATAGGATTTTCTTTTCTATCACATTGTCAGGCTGCAAATTTCTATCACATTGTCAGGCTGTTGTCCTTTTAAAACTGTCTTTAACAGCACCCAAGTAACCTCTTGAATGCTTTGCTGCTTAGAAATTTCTTCCTCCTGATACACTAAATCATCTCTCTCAAGTTCAAAGTTCCACAAATATCTAAGGCAGCGGCAAAATGCCAGTAGTCTCTTTGGTAAAACATAACAAGAGTCACTACCTTTGCTCCAGTTCCCAAGAAGTTTCTCATCTCCATCTGAGACCACCTCAGCCTGGACTTTATTGTTCATATCACTATCAGCATTTTTGTCAAAGCCATTCAACAAGTCTCTAAAGAGATTCCAAACTTTCCCACGTTTTCCTGTCTTCTGAGCTCTCCAAACTGTTCCATCCTCTGCCTGTTAGTCAGTTCCAACGTCATTTCCACATTTTCAGGTATCTTTTCAGCAGCACCCCACTCTGCTTGTTCCAATTTACTGTATTAGTCTGTTTCCACAATGCTGATAAAGACATACCTGAGACTGGGCAGTTTACAAAAGAAAGAGGTTTAAGGGACTTACAGTTCCACATGGCTGGGGAGGCCTCACAATCATGGCAGAAGGTAAGGAGGAGCAAGTCATGTCTCACATGGATGGCAACAAGCAAAAGGAGAGAACTTGTACAGGGGAACTCCTGTTTATAAAACCATCAGATCTCACAAGACTTATTCACGATCATGAGAACAGCACTAGAAAGACTCGCCCCTATGGTTCGATTATGTCCCACTTCCTCCCTCCCACAACATGAAGTGGGAGTTGGGGGAGTTAAATTCAAGATGAGATTTGGGTGGGGACACAGCTAAACCATATCACAGAGGTTCAACATGTTTTGCAATATCATTGTATTTAAATGCATATGGATATATTTGTCTGTCAAAGAGAATTTTTCTTTCTCCTTTTTTCAAAGATAACTATGTTTTTACTTGAAATCAAAGATGATAAAGGTGAATTCATACAGCAAGCCACATATCTCTCTCTCAAACTATTTATTTAAAATGGATTCAGTCCAACAATCTTTGGGTTAAAAGTACTATATGCCAACCTAATACTGTTCCCTGATCTCATCTGTGTGTGACATGTGTGTGCATGGCTTTCAGATGTAGGATTCTATAACCACAATGTTCTGAAAATATAATATGAGGACACATTACCCCACTGGTCAATGCCCCACCCCTTCAATGCAAATCTTTCAGCCTCTTTTCATCTGGAGACAATTCAATAGCCTTGGAACATTTTCTGGAATATTTTCCACAATGAGCAAGATCTCATCTCTTGTGTACTACATCAGTGTGTGAAAGGTCATCTTCCAAATCAGTAGGTGCATATAATTATACACACTGAATGGACTATACGTGGATCCTTCTCATTTTAGGTATTTTTTTTTCTTCTACTATGCTAATTCTCCTTTGCCATGAAATATGTAAAAACAGAATCCTGTACTCAATTCTAAAATATATAAGCTATATGAAACAAACAAACAACAGAAAGTAAAGCTTGGGAAAATAGAAGTCAATGAAAAGTTTGAAACACCAAGATTCAAGTAAAACCTGCATCAAGTGTCAAAATCTTAAGCAGTAGAAACACAAATAACATTTTTTCAGAGCACTAAACGGCAGTATTCAGATCCAGTAGGTCTTTGTTTTGGACCTCACTAAATTCTAAACACTGGAAGAAAGAAATTCCTCAGTTTGAATCAAGTGTTTAATTCTGGATGAATCAGTGGAAGCTAGGAGTGCTTGGGTCACACAGCACATGCGTGACCACAGGTCTGCTGCTAGACATTCTGGGGCTGATATTAATTTATCTCACCAATAGGTGTCTTTCTCTAATAACAGATAAATTTGAATAGGTTGCAAACCGTTACCTTGTAAGGGATTTGGTAATATATTGAGTATATGTTCCTCTTTGGGAACTTCTCTGATAATATCAGAATCTCGGAGGTCTCTTATAGTACCCACTCTCACCCCACCCTGACATAAAACCTAAGGCCAAGTCTCAATTTAGTTTCCAGTGCTGCTTATTTATAAATATATTTGTTTTGACATTTCTCCTAATTTCTAATAAATACATATTCTCTACTTAAAAGAGACTTGTGTCTCCAACCCAGACAAGGAGTTCATGCAACAGACATAATATACAAATAATGAGGAAACCAACACTGAAGGAGACTTCTAGGTGAGCTAGACGCTAGTTTGTGAAATGTGCCTAACTTCATTGGGTCAAACCAAACTTGGAAGAATTTAAAGATTTTCAATAACTATAGCAGGGAATTTATAGGTGGAGCTAGAAGAATATGAAATTGAGAGGAAGAAAACTTAAAAAGGGGGAATAGGAAAGTTGTGGTCTCTTTCCACAGTGACTTCCAGTAGGATCAAGCTGAATGGTGAGCCTGTCTATAAACATTGATGGGTCTGGCACAGACTTCTTAATTTTTAATAAGAAACTTGTAAACTCATTTTTTCTCTAGAAAAAAAGAATGCAATACTAACTTGGGGAAAGATACTTTTTAACCACATACAACTCATCTATACTTAACCTGCCAGAAGTTTTTTGCTGGCTGACTCTTGCCTTGGATCTTTCATTGACTTCAAATATTTTTTCTTCATACTAATCTCTGGTATGCTATCTTTCTTAGTGTTATATTCTGCAGTGATCTTCATTAACTTCCCAACACCCAACTATGATTTTTATAAGGATGACCATACACTTAGATGCTTACATTACTACATAATATGAATGTGAGTTACATACTGGCTTTTTGTACATATCTGTTATACATTAATATCTATAATTTAGTTTCTGCAATGTATTTCCTATTTTTCAATAAGAATTGGGTTCCTGTTGCTCTTGGAAAAACTAAATCAATATTATTGTATTCTAATAGATAGACTAATTCTCACTGGAAGAAAGATGCTGATAACGATGCCATGCTGTATCAGTGTAAGGTAAATTATATTACCATACAACCTGGGATATTTACTTAATAAATTTAATCATTCTAGATAATTCAAGTAAGAATGATTTTTCCTCAGCAGAATTTGTTTTAAACACTACAAACTTTATCAGCCAGCCTTCTACACTTAACCACTTGCTGGACCAGTCGATGAGCCCTGTTGCCTCTGTAAATCAAATTGATTGATGCCTAGGGCACATCACTTGCCCATGGCAGGTCAGTTCTCTCTCTGGATGGCCATTAACTTCAGCTTCCACCACTTGAATTTTACTTAGAAAAATTGAGGTGTCTTTCTTTGAAAGCTTGTTATGCCATATATGCTCAAAATTCAGCAATGTCACTTAAATGTTATGAAAATAAGTTGAGATACATTCAAAATAGAAGAGATTCATTATTTTATATTGTTCTGTAAGACAATAAACATAATATAAGGGAAAATAATTGTGGACCAGATAATTATGAAAGATTGGGGATGTAAAAATATAAATGCTTCTCCACTGAAATGGCCACATAGTATTTTCATATCCTCTCTACAGAGTGAATGGATTAAACCCAAAAGCAATAAATGATGTATCATGAGTATGTCTTATGTAATGATTATAATATCAATTGTCATTAGGCCAACCTGTGTCTGCAAAAATGTATTCTCTTCATAAAATGTATGTATTATTGTATAATACATTATATCAATACCTATGTGTAGGTGTATGCATGTACCTATGCACAATCATAAACACACACCCCATACATATATATGCAATGCTACATATGTGTTTACCATGCACTTTTGAACTCACTATTTCTAGGAAACAAACAAACAAAAATAGGGGTTTATTCTAATTGATTCAAATATTTACTTCTAGTTTACTTAGTCTTTGTAGATACATGAAAAAAAACCAACAGAACACTCACCAATTACTTTTTTAGGATGGTAAATTTGAAGTTTTTAGACCGATGCCAGAGTTTACTGGTTGTTTTTGAACACAGAGAGGTGAATTGGGCTATCTTTGTTTTATATCTCTTATCGCTAACATTATATTTAAAAATGAAGTATAAAATTGCAGCTTAAGAAATAATAGCTCCTAATGCTCTTAAGTCACTATCACATTAAATCTTGCACATTTTGAGGAAAATAGGATTTTTTTCACTATGCATAAGTGTTTTATCACAAAGAACATAAAAACACATATAAACAGGGTTAACATTTTTTTTCTTGATAATCCAGGAAAGACTATGTTCTAGTATGAGCCAAGTTTTAACAAAACATTTTATCTTTTTTTCATAATATAGATGACCCCTTTGTAATACAACTTTCTACTTTGATGATGTCAAAGAAAAATTGTATCAATATTACACAGGCAAGGAACATTTTATTCAAGAGGACAGATGAGAACTCAATTTGAACTCAACTACAATGGAATAAAGGCTGGAGGATTTTAAAAGTTGGTGAAGGAGGTGGGGGAGTGGGGGGGATCATAAGCTGTTTTTGCTAGTAGGTGTTCCCAAAGGAAAAATAAACTAGCCCATATCTTTATCACAAGAATGGTATGCCCGCTGAAGTTAGGCTCCTACACTCCTACAAAGACTGGGAGATAGGAGTGCTATCATTCTTGATAGTTACATTTCAAGAAGATGGCTCCCAGATCCTGCAGAAAGAAATTCCTGGGTTTAAATACTAGTGAGAGACTTTTAAATAGATTTACATACATCTCAAAGGAACAGATAATGAATTTATGATTACAAGTTTTCCAAAAAAATGTTCTAAGAAAAGGGAACTCAGAGATTAGAAATAGGAAAAAGACTGTCTAGAGTTCAGTCAAGCTGAGAGGAACATTAAGGCTGCCTTGATTCTAAAAATATTCTATTTCTGCAGTAGACAATATAGTAGTGACTAACCACTTGTGGATACTGAGGTCATGAAATGTGGGTATTATGACTGAGTCATTGAACATTTCCTTGTATTTCAATCTAGTTGAGGTAAATTTAAATTAATTAGTAATAAGTAGCTAGTGGCTGGGCAATACATACACATGGCATGTACTATATATATACATGGAAACATAATCAACGGTTATTTTGAACAAAAGTAAAATCTTAAGTTAAAAATGAAACATAATTGATATAGAAAGCATCTGCCTTTACATTTAGGATAGCTTATGTACTAATTTGCATTGCTACACTTTATTAGTTATTTGTTGTCATGTGATTTCACTTATGATGAATAATCAAAAGATTCATTAAACACACCCTGACTTATTAATTTGCAAATATTTGCTTTCAATTATTCATTTTCCACACACCCAAAGGGTACCAGTGCATGAGGAAATTCCATGAGAGAGAAAAGTAAATAAACTTCCATATTTTGCATTTCTGCCTTGGTTACAACATCATTCCACATTCAGTGCTGGAGCTGCACAGCACTCTATTTCAAAACCAACCTTTCTATAAAAAAGGAGTCTATCTATTGTTTATCACACTTTTTTTCTGAATTAATGATATGGGTAAATACCCAGTCCCAGAATTTTTTACCCATTGCTTAATCCAGTTTTGTTGCAGGAGATATAAATTTCCAGCAGAAATTACTCTGCATTCTCATTCTTTCTTTTCTCTTCCTTTTGTTTAGGAGAGATATATACCGCTATCCCAAGGTAAACCTGTGTACCACTGTTAGCATCCCCTTTCATAGCTGTGTTGCCAGGACCTGGATTTGCCATCAATTCCTCTCCCACCTGTAATGTCAACTGCTCTTTCCACTGACTCCTACTTCCAACCCAAGCCTAAAATCAAATTGACGTTTTTCCCAGCCAGGAATGACAGAAACCAACAGTGGCAGCAACAACAACTAAAAAAACAACAGACACTCTCATGGTTAAGGAAGTTGCTCCAATTTTCATGTGTTGAAATACATATAAATGCATGTAAGAATTATAAATACATATAAGACTTAAGGACAGTCTACATTCCCAGAATATTTTATCAAACATCTTCTAGAAAAAGCAAACAAGCAAAACAAAACAAAACCAAGTTTTACTTACAGATACAAAGGTAAAAATCCTAAGAAACAAAAAAGAAAGAGAGACAGAGGGGAGAGAGAGAGAGAGAAAAGAAAGAAGAAAAGAAAGAAAGAAAAGAGAGGGAAGGGGGGAGGGGAGGCGAAAGGAGTAGGAGAGGGGAGGGGAAAGGGGTAGAGGGGAGGAGAGGGGAAGAAGGGGAGGGGAGGAGAGGGGAAGGAAATACCAAAAGCTTATTGTAATATTCTCAAGTAGAGTGTATAGCAAAAATGAAAGAATGCTTTATCATTTATTAATGTAATTCATTATTTTATTAAGGAAGGAAAATACGTGAGAAGTTAGAACTTCATCCTAAAAGACAGTACAACCTGGAGAAGAAAAGCTCAAAGTGTAGAATCAGATAATAGAAGTTTAGAACTTGACTTTACCACATCCTTTCTGTGTCACCCAGGCCACATTTTCTAACTTCTCTGTACCTATTTCCTTTTCTGTGAAATTGGAATAGCAATATTGCCTCAGAGTTGTTTAGAAGACAAAATATTCTTTAAAATTTACAGCATTTTATTGAGTATCTGACCCATGATAAATCCTCAATACACATTAAATAGTATTAATGTTATATTACTTAATGTATGCATGAATGTATTTTCTTTCTACTTCAGCGTCAAGCTCCTCTGGTCCTTCCTTACTCACTTCCCTACTACTATCGTGGACAACCTCATTCATTCCCAAAAGATTGCTTTTCAGATTTGACCAGCAAATCTTTGTTACAGCCTAGATCTCTATAAAGTTTCAGTCTCATCTGTGTTCCCAACTGCCTATTAGTATAACAACTAGGTTGTCTTTCCAAAAATCAATACATCAAATCTAAGATAACTACCACTGTCTGCCCTTCCTTCATTAACACCATTTCAGCTTGTTACTTAGGCATTCTCTACCTTGGTTAAAGCAATCATGGTCCTGTCTCTCAAATTAAAAATCTCAGAAATACTTTTTTTTTCTCCCTTACCAAAATAATACTGCTGTTGTTCATATAAAATAGACAGAATGGATAAACAATAACCTAGGACAGTCTTTGGCACTTTCCTGGGAACCAAGAGCAAGCATTGGTTCCTTAATAATGACTGAAGGAGTATAACAAGAAGTCACCAATGAAATGTGCATTTGTTCACCTGTCACCTTCTTTTCATTTCATTTTTCATCCTATGGTTTGAATCAGACTCTATAAACTCCTTCCCAGGGTGTACAATTTGCCTCTGATTTTCCAGCTTCCCAATTAATCTTTCATTGCTTAAAATATGCAATGGGATTTATTTAAAATAGTTTATGCTTTAAAACTTTTTAGTAGGTTATCGAGGCCTTCAAAATCATTATCTACCATATTTTTCTCTCTTCTGTCTCTTGATTTTGATGTACTCATTTTACTTTCTGATGACTCCCAAACTGATACAACAGTTTGTTTCCAAACAACTCAGGACATTTCTCACACCTTGGCTCTACATTCACTGGTCTCCATTTCCTGAATAGCTTTCTCCCTTTTCCCATATGTATAAATACTGATTTTACCTTCCTTGAGGCCCAGATAAAGCGTTATCCCCGCTATAAAAATACATCTTTCCTCCTCAAACTAAATATATTTTTGCACTAAAATTAATTTCTCCCTCTATATTCCAAAAGCATATGTCTTATAAAATTATCAATGTTTTAATTCTTTTATTGTTTCCTAGTAGAGAGAGAACTCTTATCAAATGTGTATTTTTTTTTAAATCTGTACATCGACATAATTAATATGACTTGCCTTCACTGATCCTTAAGTAAATAACTAATATTTTGAAATTTGTGCATCATTCAGGAAAACATACTATTTAATGTTATTATTCACTTTTGAAAACAATATACAGTCTCCAGTAAAAAATTTTATTTATTTCTTAACTTTAATGTGAAGATCAAGATTAAAAAACAAAATATTAACATACCTATATACCTATGCATTTAATAACTTAACTATAATTCAATATATTATAACTAATTATAAGAGATTTAAAAAATTTTATCAGACACTCAAGTATTAAATTTTCATACTCATTCTACTCTTTCTAGTAAGCTCTAGCATTTTAGGGGTTGGGCTGCCATCTGGTGGAAATTTTAAGTCTTAACTAAAAAATCCATCTTTTGGTGTAGCTTACTCATTTATGTTTTGTTTTGTTTTGTTTGTTGTTTTTTGCTTTTTTTTTTTTTTTTTGAGACGGAGCCTCACTCTGTCTCCCAGGCTGGAGTGCAGTGGCCGGATCTCAGCTCACTGCAAGCTCCGCCTCCCGGGTTTACGCCATTCTCCTGCCTCAGCCGCCCGAGTACCTGGGACTACAGGCGCCCGCCACCTCGCCCGGCTAGTTTTTTGTATTTTTTAGTAGAGACGGGGTTTCACCGGATTAGCCAGGATGGTCTCGATCTCCTGACCTTGTGATCCGTCCGTCTCGGCCTCCCAAAGTGCTGGGATTACATTATGTTGTTATTATAAGCATGTTAATAAACATTGTGGTTGCACAGGAGAAAATGTACTAAATTAAATTAATGAGCTGAAATCTAATAGAAAATAAAATCAAACATACTTAAATTAGACAAGTACGCATTTCTGCTTGCCTTAACCATCCATTTGTACCACAATAAATTTAATATTGTGAATATAAAGAAGGCCATAAAAACTCAACAAATAGACAAACAGGCAATTGGTTACTGTGTGAACACAATTAAGATTTTTTTAACCCTAAGTTATAAACCAAGATTTGCTTTTACTGTCATGCAATTACAAAACCTCTACGTAAGATTCAAAAGGAACCACAGGTAGTCATGAAAAAATACACTGGGAACAGATTACGTTCTATTTCATTTCTGATTACCCAATTGCACATTCATTTCTCAATTATTTTTTCTTGAAATACCTTGTTTGGTGCAGTAATACCTTGCCGTTTATTTACTGTACTTAATGAAATACAACTAGAGTAGATAAACTCAGAACCAAATGTAAAAATGAGTACTCAGATATGAAATAGAATATTGTCAAATATTGTTTTAGTAAGACTCATATACAACCATTTCAAAACTGATTATACCTAAAAATTTTAAATGAAATTGTTGAAGATAACTCTTGGTTGGTAGAGTCGATATGTTAATATTCTAGAGTGCAGATCACATCCTTAGTTTAATTATTGACACCAACTCACAGGAGATGCATTTTTATCTAATGAGGGTGTTATTCTTGTTGGATATATTTTATTTACAAAAAATTAAAATTTAATCTCACCATAATAGGATGTTTGCCTAGACATGCTAGGCTTGACAGAGATTATTTATGATTCTGAAAATGTAACTAAATTGCACAAAGCCCTTGAGGAACCTAAAAGCAGAATGTGTTAGAGAAATGAGGGATACATTGTGAAGCAAGAAAGCTCAAGAGCAGTTCCAGTTCTGTTCTTAATTAACAGTATGGTTTAAATAATAATAATAAAATAATCATAATCATAAGCCACATTGTAAAGCAGTTTTCATATCACATATTGTTGAATCCTCACAACAATGAGACAATAAGCGTTCCTTTACTATTAGTTTTGTAGCAACCACAAAACAGGTTCAGAGACACAAAATAACTTTGCCAAGTGCAAACAGCTAGTACATGCCACAGATGGAACGTTCAGCCAGACTACTGGGATTCGGCTTGCTCATTGAAAAACAATATTCTGTGAATCCTATTTAGGATTTTAGTTTCCTATTCAGGTGAATCATAATAGGTTTACTTTATTACAGAACCAATTAGTATTTTAAAATTACTTAATCTGTATTTGTTTTGTTAGGATTTAACATATATAAAAAATGATACATAAAAATATATGTGCCTGGAAAAAATAAGGTACAACAAAGAGCCATGGCTATAACTATAATCAGTATTCAAGAAGCCTCCACCAATTCATCTGTAAATATGAAACCTCTCTGCAGCTGACCTGGGTGTAAACTTTACACTAAAATTTATGATAATTATCTCCTTTTTTTTTTTTTTTTTTTTTTTTTTTTGAGACAGAGTCTCGCTCTGTTACCCAGGCTGGAGTGCAATGATGTGATCTCGGCTCACTGCAACATCTGTCTCCCAGGTTCAAGCAATTCTCCCTCAGCCTCCTGAGTAGCTGGAATTACAGGCGCCCACCACCACACCCGGCTAACTTTTTGTATTTTTTGTAGAGACAGGGCTTCACTATTCTGGCCAGGCTGGTCTCGAACTCCTGACCTCGTGATCCACCCACCTCAGCCTCCCAATATCGCCTTTTCAACAAACGTTATACACCTTTGTATTCATCCTTAAAGTTAATTTTGTTTTGTCTGTTATGCTTATTAATGGTAATATATGTTTTTATTTGACATCTTGTTTCAGTCAAAAGGTTTGTGAAAATTGTCTTAGATAATTTTAGATATTAGAGATGCCATTTATTTTTATTGCTCTATGGTAATTCATTGTATCAATAAGAAATATTTATTTTGTAATTGATAGACATAGGATTTTCTTCTAGTTTAAGTCTATTATGATAAAATCCAGTGGGATTTCTGTGTGACAAGTTATGTACATCTTCCAAATTAGTATACAATTATATCCTAATTACCAAAATGATTGTACCAACTTATTCTCTTATCCACACTTCACAATGAAATTTTTTGTTTCATTTTTTGCCACTCTCATGGTGGTTTTAATTTGTTTCGCTTTTATGCTTACAAGGTTGAACACACCTTTTCATAGAATTATAGAATACATAATCCACTTTTGTACTCATTTAAAAATACTATGCTATGTATTTCTCTTACCCATTTATAGCAATTCTAAACATATTTGGAATGCAGATTGTTTCCAAGCAAAGTAAAGAATAAAGCGTGTTCTGGGGAAAATAGAAACGAATATAGGCTGGGTGCAGTGGCTCACGCCTGTGATCACAGCACTTTGGGAGGCCGAGGCAGGTGGACCTCCTGAGGTCAGGAGTTCGAGACAGTCTGGTCAACATGGTGAAACCTTGTCTATACTAAAAATATAAAAATTAGCCTGGGGTGGTGGCGCATGCCTGTAATCCCAGCTACTCGGGAGACTGAGGCAGGCGAATCGCTTCAACCCTGGAGGCAGAGGTTGCAGTGACCCGAGATTGCGCCATTGCAATGTGGTCTGGGCGACGAGTGAAATTCCGCCCCAAAAATAAATAAATACATAAATACATAAATACATAAATAATGCAAGAAGCTAAGGGGCAAGGGAATGGGTACCGGAAAGATGGCAATTCACTGTAAGATGATCACCACGGCAATGACAAAGTATTTAGTAAAAACCTCACCATAATACATACACGCATGTATGTGTGTGCATGCAAGTATAATGCCAGGTTCATAAGGAACAACAGGTAGCAATGTAGGAACAGCTGGCAACAGGTTACATTCTATTTCATTCTGATTGCCCATGTCCACGTTCATATCTGAGTTATTTCTTCTTGAAATATCTTGTTTGATGTAGTAATAGCTTGCAGTTTACTGTACTTAATGAAATATCACTAAAGTAGATGAACTCAGAGACAAATGTACAAGTGAATAATCAGAAATGAAATAGAATATTGTCAAAAAGCTCAGAGACCTAAAAAATTTTCAACCACAATATAATATGAAATATTATTAAGATGTACTTTGATAACAAGGGAGGATCAAAGTCGACCTTTCTATAAGGATCAATTCAAGGGTATTAACAATCTTTCTATTGTTAATACTTTTGAATGGATTATGGTAGAGCTCAACAGATTTTTTCAATTGGAATAAAAATGATTCAGGAAATGATACGAAAGGTGCACATTGACCTCAAAGTCTGATAGTCTCATGGTTTCTGCAAGTAAGTTGAGAAAGAAAAAGAAGTTTTGGAGCACAAAAAAGTAGAGGAATGTTGCAAGACATTTGTTTTTAAACAAACAAAAAAACAAAAACTGAAATGAATGTTTATTGGCACATAAAACTAAGTAAAATAGAATAAAATAAACCTACCATGTATATAGAGAGGAAAGCTACCATTATAACCAGAACTCTGGATATAAATATCTCCATTTCTATAACATTGTTTGAGTTAACGGTCTACAAATAGGAGGTAAACAACAAACGCCTAAGCTCTTAAGGAGGGCACATTGTTCACTTCAGATATGACAAAGAAAGTAGTGGAAAAAGAAGATCCTTCCCTTCCCTCCTCTACTTTTCTCCCCTCTCTTCCCCTTGCCTCCCCTCCCCTCTCCTCTTCTCCCCTCTCATCCCCTCCCCTGCCTTCCCCTTCTTTCCCCTCCTCTTCCCTTATATAGAAATAAAGACCATAGAGAACAGTAGATTTAGGAATTTATCCCAGAGAGAAGATCTGGATCTCTAACAAAGAGTATGACCCAAACACTATCATAAAATAGGTCACCTTTAATTCCGACTAGAGTTACAGAATTGCTATTAACCATAAATTCTTTTATTCTCTCATTAATCTTCTTTTTGAAAGAGTATTTCAGTTTCATTGTCCGGATTCCTCCAATTCTACTTGGTGTATGTGGGGATAATTTCTTTCCCCATTCACTTCCATGTCTTTGGCTCTAGGGTTGGGACACTATCACTGGATAAAACATTTACAGTATATTTTGCCTGGATGAAGAATCCTAACCATAATATCTAGTGAACAGACAGACCAACTGTGATAAGGATCCAAGTTGTTCAACCAATCTTTCCAGTTTTATTCTTTGCAGAAACATGGTAGGCATTTTTGAAGTTTTCTTTATTAAGGAAGTTTTGTGATGTTTTCTGTCTCCATATGACTTGCTTTAGCCAATGTGGTATAATCGGGAGTGATATGGCTCACTTTGGGCCCAAATCATTAAAAGCCAGTTAATAATTCACCGCTTGCACTTCCCACAGTTCTGGTGATCACACATGCTCATGTCAACAAGCCTCCATTATCTCACATCCCTGAGTAACTCTTTGGGCAGATTGATCTAATAATCTACATAGGACATGTACTTGAAATGCAAACTTTCCATTTGTCAAACAAGCAAAATTTTGAAGTTGTTTTATACTGCAGAATTACTGACCCCACTGTGACTGTCAGAATAACAACATGTGTTTTCATTTGTTTCTGTAATAACTGTGCTACCCTATCTGATATCTTCTGAATAAAAGGATATCTAAACACCTGGACTCTGTCATCATCTTTCCTTCCAAATGTCATGTTATTGTTTCTGTATTTTAAATCTCTCTCTTTTAAATATACTGTTTTTAATAGTCAAGGCTTATTAACCATTACCCATCTGTCCCACTCTTATTTTTATTCTCTAATCTACCTCAGAACTTTTATTGGAAATTTCTTTCCACCTGCCCAAATATTGAATACTAAGTTTGGATTTGTAGGTGGTAGGTATGGCGTAGACTAGACTATCTTTACATAAAGTGAAATTAAGCCTGGATTAAGTTTTATGATATATTCAGGTTGCTTCTATTGAGCATCAAAAATAATTATTTGATTCTGTCACTAAAGAAAAGAAAAAATGTGTCCAAACATTTTGTCTTACCTCGTACAAACCAACAATTTATTAGTTTATTTATTCTTTCTAAAATTTGGTTTACAGAAAGATAAATACAGTTTCAGGAAAATATTTGAAAGGGTTAGAGAATAATTTTTACTTATTACTTTCACTAGGGATGTAAGACCACTTTGAATCAAGCAGGGACTTGCAAAATGTGTTCTGAAGGTTAGACCAATCCGGTTGAGAAGGACGTTTTGATTTATTAATCAAATATGAATCAAATAGCTGGCTGATTGTGGATTAATGATTTAAAGTAATACTTCTTTTAATTATGATCATAAATGACCTTAAAGAAGTTCTACGGGGCCAATTATTACCACATATTATGAGGAAGTAAACAAATTTGCCGCTAAATTTTTCTCCAGTGAAGTGAGTTGTACCGTAGTTTATCTTATTATTTGATATTTACAACCCAACTGTTGATGGTTACCAATGAACTTTTACTACTTCTGTGTTTTATGGTTACTGAAAGAAATACAATTTAATGATTGAATGAAATGTGTAGCCAGTAGTTAAATCACAGTCACACATTTAAATAGTTATTTATAAAGATACACATTTAGGATGCAAATGAATTCCAAAGTTTACTCATTTTCTAAAGAATTTATCTTTTTTTACTGGTTGCGGGTGAAGATTAGTGTATTAATAATTTTCTACCTATTTTTTTTCCTCTAGAAGTTACAATGTATCTTCAAAATTTTTCAAGTTTATCTTGCTTATATTCTCAGGATCAACTCTAAGTCACTTTTTCCTATCATCATTTCCAAAGTTTCCATTATGTTTTTAAAGTACATCATCTTTTCCTTATACTCTCTGGGATAATTTTGACTTTCCTAATTGATTCAAGTATAACATAATAACACATGTAAAACACTGGACTGTAATGTAAATGAAATAATGTATAGAAAGAAAATGAAAATTTCTGTTTTGAAATTCTCAATAGTTGACTTTTTTTTTTCCAGTGGATAAATTAAAATTTACTTATGAGGACGAATCACATTATCTTTTTATTAGAGGGTAAAACCTATTAAGCTCAAAAACTAGTAAAGGATTTCTGTGTTTATGCAAACATAAAATGGAAATCATAGACTAGAATATGAATGGAGAACTTCCATGAGAGGCCAAGCTGTCCAGATGAATAATGTGAGAATTGTCTGTTTGTGATGTTAGTTGCATTTTTACAGATTCTCTTAAATTTAACAAAAGTTGAACCTACAAGCAGAGATGAACAAATAAAATTCTTATTTTGTTCTCTTCTCTTTGGTCCAATGCCTGTCACTGGAAAGGCTGAATTCCAAATTAAGGGGAATAATCAATACAACTATCTCTGGAAGAAAACAGGTTGGCGGTTCTAACAAGGTAGCAGGTAAGGAAGTAAGCAAAGTTGCCCACATTAGAAGATCTCTGGTGGAGTGTCAATTAAGAATTTCCGGCCGGGCGCGGTGGCTCAAGCCTGTAATCCCAGCACTTTGGGAGGCCGAGATGGGCGGATCACGAGGTCAGGAGATCGAGACCATCCTGGCTAACACGGTGAAACCCCGTCTCTATTAAAAAATACAAAAAAACTAGCCGGGCGAGGTGGCGGCGCCTGTAGTCCCAGCTACTCGGGAGGCTGAGGCAGGAGAATGGCGGGAACCCGGGAGGCGGAGCTTGCAGTGAGCTGAGATCCGGCCACTGCACTCCAGCACGGGCGGCAGAGCGAGACTCCGTCTCAAAAAAAAAAAAAAAAAAAAGAATTTCCAGTATTGGCCGGGCGCGGTGGCTCACGCCTGTAATCCCAGCACTTTGGGAGGCCGAGACGGGCGGATCACGAGGTCAGGAGATCGAGACCATCCTGGCTAACACGGTGAAACCCCGTCTCTACTAAAAAATACAAAAAACTAGCCGGGCGAGGTGGCGGTTGCCTATAGTCCCAGCTACTCGGGAGGCTGAGGCAGGAGAATGGCGTGAACCCGGGAGGCGGAGCTTGCAGTGAGCTGAGATCCGGCCACCGCACTCCAGCCTGGGTGACAGAGCGAGACTCCGTCTCAAAAAAAAAAAAAAAAAGAATTTCCAGTATTATTTAATATGCCATATAAAAATTTCAGTGTCTGAATTGTGCTTTGCATATGTTGACCAGAGATCTTTATTACATTTTGTTAAACGCCATAACTTTAATTTTTGTGTACTTTAAGTTACCGAAATACACATTTGCTTCAAAATGGCATAGTTTACCATAGGAGAGGGAGAAACTAGTTAATAAATGACCAAGAGATATTTGCAGAAACTTAAAAATTATTTGGGATTTGTCAGAAATGTTGGCAAATTATACACATAATTAAAAGTCAAGATATTGTTGTGGGACATTACTTAGTGTCTTCTGAATGCTAGGAAATTTGGAAACACTTTATGTAATGAGTGATCTATTTTCAAACACTAATACCCTGACTAATTTGTAACATCTTAGGCAAACTCCTCCTTTGCTTACCATTCCCACTGATTTATTTATCATCCTTCACACGAAAACTTCTACAAACAGTTGTCCCCATGTACCCCGAACTTCCTCTTTGCCTCATTCCCTCATGGCCTACTTCAATCTGGCAGCATTTTACTAAATTTTTAAATCAACTCATTAATAACATCTGAGGCTGAAATTATTGGACACTTTCCTGCCTCATTCTATTTGAATACTCTTAACATTCACTCGTTACTATTCCTTTCCTCTCCACAAACTTCTCTCCATTTTCCTACCTATTTTCTACTCTGTTTTCATAAAAATTCAGAGCTGTGGGCCTCAATCTACTATGGAAAACTTTCCATTATCCAATTTTTACATAATGAATACCTCAGACTTTTTCTTCCTTTATCCTACTATATACTGTCTCCCTAGTTAATTTGATTTTATATCATTAGTTTGCCCTTATAATCATTGCATTCCCCTCCAATAACATATCTAATAATTCAATATTCCTGTTTTTACTACATACTAAATATTCCTGAAGTCTTTTCTTTATCTAAACAGCCACTTACTTAACTCAGCTTGAGTCCCTATAACTATCTATTCTTCCAGAAAGGAAGGCTTCCCACAATTACTCCACCTCCAGACCAATTGAATTTCTATGCACACCCAAAGTGTTCTTAAAAAGACTCAGATCATGTCACTTCTAAACTTGAAACCCTGCAGCAATTTTCTGTTTTAAGCCTCAAGTCTAAAATCATTAACCTGTTCTGTAAGGTGCTAACTGCCTCATGTCAACTTCTCAGCTTTTTCTGTTTCATTCTCAGAATTCTGAAAGAGGCTGCTGTCACAATGGTATATTTCTATCCCCTCAAATGTACCAGGCTCTTTTCTTTCTGCTTCAGGTCTTTCATGCTTGCTCTTTCCTTAGCCAGGGATACTTTTTGATTCTGAGTCCACTTTAAATATGTTATTTCAACCAATATATCCTGGGCCTATTTCCGTATTCTTTTCTAGAGAAAATGTCAGAATTATACCCAAATTTATCTAAATAATTTTATGTTGCTGTCAATCTTCTTCATTAAATTGAAAAGTCATAAAAGCAAGGATCATTTCTCACTTTTTCACCACGCTAACACCACACTTTGCAGATAGTTGACTTAAAATTCATATTTCATTAAGTGAATGAATTTATGAATAGTAGAACAAAAATCACAAATATAAGGCAGATAGTGAAGTACATTTTGAATGTTTAACATTTAGTTCATGCTAAGAAACATTCATGCTAAGAAAAATATTAATAATTTTAAAGGTAATAACGGCTTACATTGATTGTACAGTCATTAAGAGTCAGGCAATCTTCCGATAACACAGCATATTTTAAATCACTCAATTTATTGGTAACTTTCTAGCTCAATTCTCCAAAATTCACCACATTTTTCACCCTTATTTCCCTAACTACATTTTCACTTTCCTTTTACCTCTGTAAGGCATGACTGTGTTAATTTTCTCAGTAAGTGTCATCTAATACAAATAGATAAACAATGTATTAGAGCTCCATTTTCTCTGTCACATGAAAGAGTGTGATGGATATTTCTTTTAGTTAAAATCCGTAAGTGTTTGTAATAGTGCTGTGAATACAGTGGATGCTCAGTAAATAGCAGGCTGGTAAAAAGAATGAGGAGGTATTCCTCATTAAAATAACTAGAATTCAATCAGCATTGTTTAACATCCCCAACAATTTGTTTCTGGAAGCTTAAAATAAGAGTGTAACTGTGATTACAAAAACAAAAACTTATTTTAGTCAAGACATTATTCACTTTTGAGTAGTTTAAATTTGATATTAGAAATCAATGAAAATGGCTACTGAGAAAAAGATATGGGTCAGACTGTTACAGTAAAACATCTTGGTATATTAAAAATGTATGATGTCAGTAGGGCTTCTATTTCAAGGCTGTGGGAAAGCATTTACCAAATCTAAAAGTAAGAATGAAGGGGCCTTTTGGAAAGGCTTAAGAAAATAACAATGTATAGTCTGAAAACTGGATCTTCTAAGAAGATTCTCTGATGGAACAATAGAAAGCTAGAAAGAAGGTTTGCAAATCATTTCTTGGCTCCATGTCTCAGGCTATCTGTGACAAACTCAATGATCGCAGTCTGATTGTGTGGCAAGTGAACATTTGGTATGATTATAGAATGGTTTTAACGAAGGAAAACTAGTGTGTAAAGTGTGAAGAGGTTTAGCACTTCAGGTCCCTTTGGTCTAATAAAATATATAATGTAATTTAAAATGCATTGTTCCTAGAATTAATTGCACAGTAATACTTGGAGTCAAGAAACATGTAACATTCTTGGAAATATGACCTAGGTTATGACTCAATAAATAGTTTAGATGATTGTGCTCTCTGTTGCATGAATGAAGCCATAAAATCTCAACTTTAAATATAATTATGATAACAATCATTTTGTTAATATACTGTAGTTGATTACCTAGTGAATTACATTCATTGTAGATCAAAATACATGCTCAGCATAGGAATGTCTTCTAGCTGAAATAATGACATTTTAACAAAAAGACTTCAGAAATGGTCAACTGAAAGGCTTTATATATATATATATGTATGTAATATATAGATACACATATATTAAATATATAAAATGTATGTGTACATATACATATATATATTTGGGAGATGGTCTGGCTCTGTAGCCCAGGCTGGAGTGCAGTGGCATGATCTTGACTCACTACAACCTCTGCCTCCGGGGTTTGAGTCATCCTATCACCTCAGCCTCCAAAGTAGCGGGGACTACAGTTGTACATGTGCAGCTAGTTTTTGTATTTTTTGCACAGACAGGGATTCTCCATGTTGTCTAGGTTGTTCTCTAATTCCTGAGCTCAAAGTATTTGCCTGCCTTGGCCTCCCAAAGTGCTGCGACTATACGAGTGAGCCACTAGGCCCAGACAAAAGGCTTTATATGTTTTACATAAAGGCTGTCAGATTTAAAATACATCATTTCACACTATGCACACTTGGAAGCATTTGGAAGAATTCTCAAAATTGGTCTTCTTAGTTTTCCTGTTTCCTTAGATAATCTGTGTCGGACTATCTGAAAGGACTTACTTTAAAGACTCTTAAAAGTATTCCTTATTTGAATGAAAGTTAACAACAAATATTTGCCTATTTTATGCCATAGTAATAACAAATCTTTCCAACTTACATATATACCAATATCAGACAGGTTAAAATACATATGATTATTTAAAGTATTTATTTCAATATAATTTATTTTATTAAAGTGTGGTTTATTATGTATAATGGATAATAATTATATTTGAATACATAAGTTGGCTTAGAAAATTACCAAAATCCAAAACAGTCAAACTTTTTTTACATTGGGGTACCTGATTTAGGTAAAAACAAAACTAAAACAAAATCTGCTGTGCCATTTAAGGTAGTTAGAAAACATTCTGTGCCATTTAGGGCACAGCCAAAACTATATCCCCAAAGTCTTCAATCTCTGTTACACTGCCTATATTCAAACCAGGGAATTTAAAATTATCTTGGGTTCCACTAAGACGTATTCACTTTCTATTGTTTTGTAGCAAATTGCTGAAAATTAAGTGGCTTAAATAATTTTTGTAGGTTAGAAGTCCTTGTAGGCTCAACTAGGTTCTCTGTGAGAGTCTCACAAGAGCAAAATCAAGGTGTTGGCTCAGCTGAACTCTTAATGTTGAGACTCTGGGGGAAGAACTCACTTCCAGCTCATTTAGGTTGTCTGTATAATCTATTTCCTGCAGCTGGAAAACTTCAGTCTCTTTTGCTAGTTAACTATCTGCAGACATCTCTGTCAGCCTCTAATGCCATTCTCAAGTTTTCATATACCATAAAAGAAAAATTACATGACTAGTGAAAAATACAAGAGTGAATTTATTCAGGACTATTGGAACAGTGGAAAGAGATTATTAAACTATGCGAGAAGGATTGAATTTAACTCTACTGAAGCAAAAGGCAGGAAGATTTTTAAATGCTGGAGTGAGTTAATGGAAAACTACTGGAAGATGTTATTGGAGATGTTGGTTAATGTGATTAGGCAATCTGTGTTTGCCTATTGTCACTTACTGAAGTTGGGCTCCTACCCTCCCACAAGGACTTGGAGGAAAGGATGCTATCTCTTTCTCCTTATACGAGTAAATGTCAAAGGAATGACTTCCAGATCATTGATAAAGATACTCTTGTGTTATAGAAGATTCACATTTCAATAGAGCAGATAAATCTCTGTTACACACCCTATATTCAAATTTTCTAAAATAAATGCTTTAAGAAAATGGAAGTCAGGGGTCTATAGTCAGAAGGAAACTTTATATACGGTCAAGTTGAGGGGAACATTTTTAAGGTCTACGTTGCCCCCTCCACTTTCAAAGCCAGCAATTGTGCTTTGAATCATTCTCATGCTTTGAATATCTCTGCCACCATCTGGAGAAAACTCTACTCATGAAGGGCTCCTGTGATTAGGTTAACCCCACCTAGATAAGCTCTCTTTGCCACATAATGTACCACACTCACAGGAATGACATTCATATTTAGAGGGTCCACCTGCAATCGAAGGGGTTGAGAATCAAAGGTGAATTATCGGAATCATTTTGAGAATTCTTCCTACTAAATGAAGCATACAGTTTCTTCTTACATTATAATCTCTAGAAGCCAAGTTCAATTACTATTCAAAGTGTCACATTTTGAAGAAGAAAGTAAAAGAAGGGCTCTACTGTTCACAGGGCAGTTATTTCTTTATGAGTAGGGACATACAGTGGATTCAGTGTGCTCAGTGATGAGTAATTGTAAAGACATCCCAACTAGTTTCCTTTTTGTCTTTCCTTTTCATCTTTCTGTTTTCAGAGCCATGTGAAGAACAAGTGGGCTTGAAAACAGAGAGATGAGAAGAAAAGACAAAAAGGAATGTTTTATTTTTAAATCCTGAGTTATAATTTGTGCTACTCCAATAACTTTTTCTGGAATCACAAGCAATCTGACACTTCTTTTGGATACCAGGAATTATCAAAGAAGTCAGCCCATCTGCATAAATTCACAAAGATCCTATGACTGATAGTTACAATATTCTGTCTCTGATTACAAAAAAAGTAAAAGGTGCAGGGTGTATGATATGAATCAGCCTGTCCATTTCAAAATGTTTGACATCAAAAAAGAAAAATAAATAAACGCATATTCAGAATACATTATTCAATCTCTTCATTGGCATTTTTCAGAGTTTTCACTTGTTTGCCAAATGTGTTGCCATTGTAAATGGTATTCATTTTAAAGTCAAAGTCTTCAACAAGCACCTGTGTGCATGTCTAAGTAACATAACAGATATCTTGAGAAGCATTATTAGGTGTAAGTGAAAAGCAGAGAATATTTGGCAGGGCTGTTACTGTAGTGGTGCTCTTTAGGCAGAAGGCTGCAGTATTAGATCATGCTCAACACCTCCAGAGATTGCACTTAACTCCAGTGGATTAGTAACTAACTGAACATTTTACCACATACTTTTTTAAATTTTTATTAATTTTTTATTATACTTTAAGTTCTAGGGTACATGTGCACAACGTGCAGGTTTGTTACATATGTATACATGTGCCATGTTGGTGTGCTGCACCCATTAACTCATCATTTACATTAGGTATATCTCCTAATGCTATCCCTCTCCCCACCCCACCCCACGACAGGTCCGGTGTGTGATGTTCCCCTTCCTGTGTCCGAGTGATCTCATTGTTTAATTCCCACCTATGAGTGAGAACATGAGGTGTTTGGTTTTCTGTTCTTACAATAGTTTGCTGAGAATGATTACACACTCCAAGCATCTCAGTTGCTTTTGCTTTTGCTTTTTTGAAAAAAAAAAAAGGGGGGGATTGTTTCAAATATGTTCCAACATAAAAAGTAGTGAGAGCAATAGTTTGAGTCAGCTCACAGCACAGGAGAAAAAAAAGGAAAAAAAAATCTGATTATATATTAAACTTATGTTAGGAACTGGTAAAGTCCTCAATTCTCTGTGGTACCATTAAACAAATATATTCTCGTAAAACATAAGTTATTGAGAGATCAGTTCCCTGAGCGGTTAACAAACCTATAAGAAAGGATAGCACACAGCATTTCTCATAGTGGGATGTAGTATATATTTATCAATATAATCACTTTTGAGTCATATTCATACTTTCTTTAAATAAAAAAATCAGACAATAGCTTTATGTGGAAATTGCATAGTTTTATCTTGAAACTGTAGAATCACTATGTTACAGTACAGTTTTGTAAAAGATATATGTCGTGGTAATAATATTTATACAACATGTTCTCAACATTAACAAAGACAAATCTTTATTTTGGCCCTTCAATACGCACACCTGTGACTTTTGTAATTTCAGACTATCAGTGAATTAGACTTAAATCTCAGGCCATTCTTTCCCACCCTCCCTCCCTCCCTGCTTCTCTTTCCTTCCTTCCTTCCTTCCTTCCTTCCTTCCTTCCTTCCTTCCTTCCTTCCTTCCTTCCTCTCTTTCTTTTCCTTCCTTCCTTCCTTTCTTCCTTCCTTCCTCTTTTCCTTCCTTCCTACTTTCTTTTCTCTCCTTTCTTTCTTCCTTCATCTTTCTCTTTTTTCTTTCCTTCCTTCCTCCCTCCCTCCCTCCTTTCTTTCTTTCTCTTTCTTTCTTTCTTTCTTTCTTTGTTTTCTTTTCTTTTCCTTTCTTTTCTTTTCTTTTCTTCTTTCCTTCTTTCTCTTTCTTTCTTTCTGTTTCTTTCTTTCCCCTTCCTTTCTTGCTTTTTCTTTTTAGTATGTTTCTCACTAAAATGTAAACTGATAAAATTTTAGTTGAATTCCAGAAAAAATGTTTAATATCCATACAGTAAATTTTGTGTTTTATCTAACCCAGATATTTTAGGTGATTTGATGTTTTATAACCTGGTTTAGGGAGAAAGTAAACTACTCTGGATAGAAGAAATGAAAAAATATAAGCTAAATATTTTATCACAAATATCCAGGATAACCTATACTGTTATTTCAGGTAGTACTAAAGGAATTCTGACCAGAAAAATGAAAATAAAACAGGAATACCTGCAAGTATATATCATGTGGAGGTACTTTCAAACTCTTAATAAATGGCTTACTAATTAGGAGTATCATGGACAAAGGAAAAGGAAGCTGTACCAACCTCACGTTACTTCTGTCTCTTCATTCTAAGCATTATCTCTGATTCTGGGTCCCAAAGCAACTCTATTATCGCATCCAACTTCCTTCTTCTGTTAGATAGGGTTGGTGATATAGTCCATGGTGGTGAGTTTTTATGGATCACGTGCTCCCTACTTTACTTGCGTATGAAAAGAAAATCCAGGCAGTCAATAAAGATTCAAATTTTCCTCTGAGAATTGCTCCATAACCTCCCCTTATCCTCACTTATTACTGAGGACTCAATTCCAAGTAACATGATATTAAACTCAAACTAGCTTAAGTAGAAATATAAACTTATTGGTTAACAGAAAAAAAAAAAAAGAAGTCAATAGAAAAGTCAAACTTTAAAAGAGTTGGGTCAAAATACTTGAAAACCATCATCAGAAATCTCTTTTTCTTCAATTATTTTATTGCATTTTAGAGATATTCTTGCTATGTTGCCCAAGTTGAATTCAAACTAGGCTCAAGGCCTTCCTCCTCAGCCACCTGAGTAGCTAGCTGGGACTACAGAATTTTTATTCAACTCTTAATACCTGTTTTTTCTGAGTTTGCTTTATTTTCAGGCATTTTCTTTCCAAGTGGAGAGAAAGTTGCAACTAGCATGTTCAGGTTTTTGTTCTATCTTCAAGACTGCATCTAATAGATTCACTTGGAATTGACCCATCTTGAATCATTCATTTTTAGAAGGAGCCTCAATTTGGATTATGCCTATCCAGGGCGAAGGGATGCCTAATCTGATGTATGTAGACCTAGAGTGGGCAGAAATAGTTCCCCACAGATAAATCAATGTACTTTTAGTAAAACAACAAAAAATAGATGCTGGGAGGCACATTAAGTGATGATCTCAACACACAAGGGTCTCAGAAAGCACAGCTTACATACAAAAACCGAGAAGATTCATCCCTGCTGCTGCTGATGGTTTGTCTGCCCAGATGCTTCTCTCCTCCTGGGAGCCACACCACCTGTGTTTTGGGAATGGCTCTTCCCTAAATCAGGGGTGTTAATTTACTGGGTACAGTAATCAATGGTACGCTACACTTATGATCATAAAATACACTGAGTAAAGCCATTTCTAGGACTTGTTTTGAAAACTAGGAGGTTGGGGGGTGGATAATCAATCTATTATGGGTAAAAAACCTGGTATTTGTCAGTGGCTCTGTCAACATGGATGATTAGGAGTTTCTAAGAGTTAATTCATGTAATAAAAATAGAGATAAGATTTAGTAAGGAATCCTAAAAGTACTGGAGATATTTATTTCAGTACCTCTATGCTCTTCATAGGAATTCAATTATCAATTATACATCTCGTCTTTTTTATGTTTTCAAAGTAAGCATATAATATGCTTCTTAAATGGAAACTACACATGTTATATAAGTGTGATGGTTAATAATAGGTGTCAACTTGATTGGATTGAATGATGCCTAGGTAAAGTATTGTTTCTGGGTGGATCTGTAAGGGTGTTGCCAGAGGAGACTGACATTTGAGTCAGTGGACTGGAAGAGGAAGACCCATCAAATGGTCTGCCAGTGTGGCTAGAACAAAGCAGGTGGAAGAAGGTGGGATAAGCTCACTCACTATCTTCTGGTTTTCCCCTTTTTCCCATGCTGGATGCTTCTTTCCATTCCTTCTGCCCTTAGACATCAGACTCCAGGTTCTTCTGCCTTTGAACACTTGGGCTTACACCAGCGGTTGCCAGGGACTCTCAGGCCCTTGGTCACAGACTGAAGGCTGCACTTTCGGCTTCCCTACTTTTGAGGCTTTTGAACTTGGACTGAGTCACCACTAGTTTCTTCCTTCCTCAGCTTGCAGATGGCCTAATTGTGGGACTTTGCCTTATGATCATGTGAGCCAATCTCCCTAATAAACTCCCTTTCTTATACACATATATCTGATCAGTTCTGTCCCTCTGGAGAATTCTAATACAATAAAATACCATTCTCTTCACAGATCTTGTCAAAAGTAGTTACATTTCTCATATGTCTGCAGCATCAGAAATGAAGAGTTATTTATCAGTGTTTGTTTACTTCTAAAATATTACAGTAACTGGAAATTTGATTCTTATTGTTACTAATTATATCTTCTTATTAAAGCAGAGTTTACCAAAAAGGAAAATAAAACCTTCTTGAGGACAGCAGTTGCTGACAAGCATACAGATGGCACTTTTACAAGGCTGTTATAGTGATCCATAGAAACTATGGGTAGCCATTAAGCATGCTTATGTGGAAAAAACACATTTGCAGTAACTTATGATGTTATAAAATGGTGTGGGTTAGTAGCTGACCACACTGAATAGGGCAGAAGTAAAACATATTAATATTATATAGCCAACCCTTTCCTCCAGGTGTCTCCAGATCAGCTACTTCCATCTTTATACTTCTGCCTTCTTCCTCTTGCAATTTGTCTTTGTACTAGTCATGCAAAAGCTAACTTGTATGGGCACACTAAGTATCCATTTTCCTCAACACGGAGTTCAGTGCAAGCTGTGAGAATTAGCCATTTCTCCAATAGGTCCTTCTGTTGTTGGTGTCTCCAATCTTAACCATATTATTCTCACTTTTGTCATCCAAAGGGAAGAAATAGTAGAGAATACTGTGTTACAAAATGTAAAAGCTGAACCTGGAAAGTGATGTGCATTTCTTTCACCCATATTTCACTAGGCAGAACTCAGATGCTTGGCCCCAAATTAACTATTCAAGGTATAAGTTTATGTTTTCTCGTAATTAAAAAAAGCTAGGTTCCTAAGGGAAAAAAGGAGTAAATGACTGTGTCCAATACAGTTATGTTCCTCCTCAATTTTACAATATATGTTATTTTCATCCTTGGTTATACCTTTTACCAAGCAATGCTTTTGTAGTCTACACATTGTTATCCACAAAGGTATGAAAAACACCATAAATTATGAATGATTTCATATATGTTTGCCATGATATTGAACAAATTTAGCGAGAACTCAAAAAAAAGCAATCTTTTTAAGACTGTTTATAATGCCCCTACCATTATTACAATATTAAAACAAATAAATAAATATGTAGGTAAATGAATTAAGGCCTAATAAATGTAACTCTATTAGAGAAGGAAGGCAGAAACTTCAGATTAGAAACCAACCACCTGCACTTCATATAGTACATTGCTACTGAAATAAATATCCGTATGTAATTTTTTCAAAGTGTTCTAGAAGGAAGCACAGCAACCATAAAACCAATTGATTTAACTATATCGGAAGTGGCAGAAATTAATGAAAGTCTTGTTTTGGAAGAATTATTATTGTTTTTCATTCCTGAGCAGAAAGGGGAGCTGCAGTGGCAAGATTATGATCTATTTAAGAGAAATCATCTGCTTATATTGGAATGGGGCCAAATACTGATGTCAACTAGAATGCATCAATGTGGAATGATCAAATACCCTTCACTTGCCATGGTGCGTGCAAATTAGTTCTGATGACACGTGCCTATAAAGGAATGATAAGGGTGTAAAAAGAAGTTACAAAGTCTCAAACATCATTTTCCCAGATTTAAATAATTTTACCCAAATTAAGAAATCATCAAGGGTACCCTTTCTCATAATTCAACAGAAAGCCTAAACAACACCATACATAAAGACCAAAAAAAAAAAAAAAAAAAAAAAAGAAAAGAAAAGAAAAGAAAAAGGGGGAAAAAATGGTGAAAAAACCTACCAAGGTTGTTTTCTGAGTAATAGTAAACATTTTAGTGGCCCAAAATTTTGCACCTCTTTTTATGACATCAAACTGTTTGGTGATACTATGATACTGCAAACACAAATAAAATAAATGAGAGGATATTTTCCCTGTGCTAAAAAATGCTTGAATAAAACCTGATGACAGAAAGGTAGACTTCACAAGATTTTTAATTGTGATGGAATTCATGCTTCTTTTGAGTAGCTACCCTAAGGGACAGTCTCCAAAGAAAATGCATAAAACGTTGAATTTTCTACAAACGATGGACTGGGCTGATTCTGGGTGGAAATACCAGTGAATATTTAATATGCTGTATAATTACTACGATAGTCACAAGCTCAGCTGAAGCCCTGATTATGAGGCTGTCAAAGATTTAATTACTCTGCCATATCATTTTTCCTCCTATAACTTCTGATATTTTTAGTGCATGAATTGGCAGAATTCATGAGTTTGTGTTTTTCTAAATCAACACATATATTAGATCTCAGCAAAAATACTAGGCAGTATTTGAGGACTCCAAGATGATAACACATCTGGTTAAAAAAGATATGCTGTCAGTGGGAGAAGACATATGTCTATAGTAGCAGAGTCAGTAGAGGATAGAAGGGGGCTTGGATCTGGGTAATTGCAAAATATAAGCATACTTACTTAAAAATGGAAGTAAGATGCAAAAATAAACCCAAGAGGCAGACTGGAAATAAAGGAAGTCCATTCCAATTTAAAAAAAATGTATTACGAAGGCTTTGAATTGCCCTAAAACTTAATGATTTTAATTGAACAATCTGTTAAGAAACAAAGCAAAACAAATATCCAAAGGCAAGTAAGACTATGCAAAGCAACACACACAAAAGATAGTATGAAAATGTATTCCATGAGATATAAAGCCAATGAGACAAATGTTAGTAACTGATGAATCTAGGTGAAAGGTAGAAATTTATTAATTGACTGTTTTTGTAACTTTTCTATAGATTTTAGTTGGGGAAATTTAGTTAAATGATTTGTTAGACAGAAGCTAATGTAGAAATATCTACAAATAAAGATATCAGATACTGCCACAATTTAAGACTACAGTTGTTTGGTGAGTAATAACCAATATGCCTATTTATTTTAAGAGATGTTAGGCTCATAATAAACAGACCACAGAGAAGACAGAGTGAGAAACATTTATGTAAACAGGGGCATTATTGAGAAATCTACATATAGAAAAACAATTGTGCTAATCAGCCCCACATTCTTGTTTCTTCACTCTTAGAGCACAGATAAAAGGGGTGTTCCATTACCCAAAAAATGCATTCCCACTAGGTAAAATGAACTAGGAATTTAGGTGAAAGCTAAAACTTATTTAGAGGAAACTGACAGCTGGGGGAAAATTTTGTTTTAAGTTTGGCATTATGTCTTCTGCCTTCCAACCAGCTTTCTATAAACCTGATTTACATAGAGTCCTCAGAAAAAAATGCTCAGAAAAGAACTTGAATGAAATACCTAGTAGGAAAGTCAACGGATTCTTGAAATCATAAAGGTAATTCATATCTTATAGACAATCAAAGGTGTAAGTGAATCAAGAGAAAAAGCATAAAGTTGAGCAGCTGTTTAGAAAGTGTTGGGTCACAGAAAAAGACAAAAATATAGAATCACTGATATGGTTTGGCTGTGTGTCCCCACTGAAACTCATCTTAAATTGTAATTGCCATAATTCCCACATGTCAAGGGAGAGACCTGCTGGGAGGTGACTGGATCATGGGGACGGTTTCCCTCCTGCTGTTCTTGTGATAGTGACTTCTCATGAGATCTAATGGTTTTATAAGTGTTTGACAGTTCCTCCTTCACACTTGCTCTCCCTTGCCTGTTACCACGTAAGATGTGCCTGCTTCCCATTCTGCCATGATTGTAAGTTTCCTGAGGCCTCCGCAGTCATATGGAACTGTGAGTCAATTAAATCTCTTTCCTTTATAAATTACCCAGTCTTAGGAAAGTTCTTTATAGCAGTGTGAGAACAAACTAATACAGTCAGGCTCCCTTCAAGTACAAAATCCATTTAGATAGAAAATATTGAGCATTAAAGAGCTTTAGAAATGCAGAATCAGTGATCCCGCCCACAGAAAGGAACCATTAGAAAATAATACATCAACAAAATTATGAATTAGAAAAGGAAAAATTTGAATCAGTGAATCTGCATCATTTTATAATGGTGTAAGCATGCCATTATACATTTGTCAATACCCACAGCCCATACAAAACAAAGAGTAAACACTAATGTGAACTTCGATTAATAATATTTCAATACTGACTCATAAATTGTAACAAAGGTATCACATTCATTTCTTCTAATATTAGAAGTAACTGGTAAATGGGTTTGAAAGTGAAAGGGCATATGAGAACTCCACATTTTCCACTCAATTTGGTTGGTAGAGATTTGAATCCTAAAGGTGCTTCTGGTGAGGTCTCAGAAAGATATGAAGAACATGTCACTGGTCAATGGAGAAAAGATGACCCTTGTCATAAAGTGGAGAGAACTTGACTGAGTTACATTCTACCGTTGGGAGGAAAGTAGAATTTGTTAACAAAGAACTGATATTTCCAAGCACAGTGTGGAACAAACTCTCTGGTTTCTCCTTCTTACTTACAACAGTTTAATACAAGAGAAAATAGATAAAATGAGGAAGAAATCATTAAGCGAAAAGAAACCAACACTTGAGGATTTGGAAAATTCTCTGCTTAGCCAGGCAGCAGCAAAAAATGAGAAAAAAAAGATGTTCTGGAGAGAACATTAAAGCTATGGCTGGACAACCATGATTTAAGATTGCTAAAGAGATTAGACATGTGATTTATGGATTTCATCAAACATCTAATGAGAAACCAAGAATAAAATTTGGGCTATTCAGAAAGGATCTGGGGAGAACTTTTATGTCTAGTGGCTTAGAATCCCATGAATTGCATGGAAGACTGATAAGGCTTATGAGAACTTTATGTCAGCAGATACCATAAACTGGGACTGATAGGATTGGAGATAGCAAGAAATAAGGGAAAAATTATACTGAGGGAAGAGTCATAGTTGCAGAGGCCAGAAAGGACAGAGCAGTGGGCCCAGAGTTTGGGCAGCCCAATGGGGGCTCCAGAGCTCAGCGATGGGATCATTGCCTTGTAGGACCCAGGGAGTGAAGCATCAGGTCACAGAGAATTAGTATGTGGCCTTAAAACCTAATCGAATTTGCTTAAGTAGGTTTTGGGGTTGCTTGGGACCCAAGACCCATTTTATGTTTCCGATTTCTCCCTTTTAGAATGTGAGTGCTATCTTATTTCTGTCTTATCACACCATAAAGTGTTTTTTTGGTTTTTGGTTTTGTTTTGTTTTTGGTTTTGTTTTTTTTTTTAAGTTGAGTCATACGAAGTATGTTAATGGAGTAAAACACAACAAAATTAGAAATCAAACATGGGCAGAAAAAAAAAATTCAGAAATATGTGGAAATTTAAAAATGTACTGCTAAATAACTAATGGGTCAAAGAAGAAATCATAACAGTAATGACAAATCATTGGATTTCGTGGAAAATGAAAACAAAACATAAATTGAATGGAATACAGCTAAATCAATGCTCAGAGGAAAATTTATAGCTGCAATATGCTTTTATTAAAAATAGAAAGGTCTCATCCTGGCTAACACGGTGAAACCCCGTCTCTAGTAAAAAATACAAAAAAAAACTAGCCGGGCGAGGTGGCGGGCGCCTGTAGTCCCAGCTACCAGGGAGGCTGAGGCAGGAGAATGGCGTAAACCCGGGAGGCGGAGCTTGCAGTGAGCTGAGATCCGGCCACTGCACTCCAGGCTGGGTGACAGAGCGAGACTCCGTCTCAAAAAAAAAAAAAAAAAGAAAGGTCTCAAATAATGACCAAATCTTCTACCTTAAGAAATTAGAAAGAACATTAAGAACAAACTAAACCCAATAGAAGCAAGAAAAAGGAAATTTTAAAGATTAGAGAAAAATAAATAAAATGGAGAATAGAAAAAAGACAGAGAATATCAGTAACCAAAAACTGTGTATTTTAAAATAAGTGACAATATTATTCAACATTTTAGCTCCTTACAAGATTGTAAAAGTTATGCAATCAATGATTCCTGGTGCCTTCACTTTGTTAAATAGGGAAAAATGAATATATATTGAAGTATTGTGAGGATAAAATTAAATGGCAAGTGCTTAGTAAATATCCCCATGCCACGCCAGGTCCTTGGCATTTGAATGAAGTTTGGACCTTGTACATTTGAATATAGTTATGCATACATATATTTAAATGTGTGTATAAAGCACCTGTTTTTTTCTGTAATTTATATTCTGTAACAATACTTTTGATATCTACTGCTTAAAATTTTACTATAAATTTAGATATGATTCTGAATTCTATTTAAATCTTAAAGTTTAGATATTAAAGAAAATATTTATATATTTTGATTGTCTTTGATTTCTTACATTTTGGTCATTTATTGAGATAATTTGATATTTCAATTAAAAATTAAAAGTTAGACAATTTAATCACCATTTTATACTTTATTAAGTAACCATAGGTTGATTTATTTTACCATCACAATTTAGTTGAGGATAAAAAAGTGTGTATCACTCTCAAATAAATAACTATTTAAGGTTAATTAGTTGATGCCAATAATCGTTTTAAACTGAATAAAATTAGTTTATTGACAAAAATTATATTACAATTTTAATCAGTTAAGTAATCTTAGTTTATATCTGAAAATGTTGACAATTTTGAAGTCTAAAAATATCCATTTTAAAATATTAATTAAGAATCATTTGGCCGGGCGCGGTGGCTCAAGCCTGTAATCCCAGCACTTTGGGAGGCCGAGATGGGCGGATCACGAGGTCAGGAGATCGAGACCATCCTGGCTAACGCAGTGAAACCCCGTCTCTACCAAAAAATATTTTTAAAAAACTAGCCGGGCGAGGTGGCGGGCGCCTGTAGTCCCAGCTACTCGGGAGGCTGAGGCAGGAGAATGGCGTAAACTCGGGAGGCGGAGCTTGCAGTGAGCCGAGATCGCGCCACTGCACTCCAGCCTGGGCAACAGCGTGAGACTCCGTCTCAAAAAAAAAAAAAAAAAAAAAAAAAAGAATCATTTTATCTTGAATTTTTTAAAGTAATATTTATTAGTCCACAGTGAATCCTGTGAAAAGTAAGTGAAGCAGATTTATTTCCCAAGAGACAGTGGATCACACAGTGTTGGAGCCAACAAACACAAATAAACTGACAGTGTATTTACATTTGCCTCAGGGGAGGTGGTACTTCCGAATTTTATGACAAAGTCTAATACTTTGAGGGAAATTTGATCTTTCTGACAGTTCTACCAAGTTATCATCCCAAAAGCAGAAATAATTTTGTCACATTTAGAAAGTCAAGGCAATTTATTATTGGAAGATAAGAAAACATGATTTTTTTTTTGCACAATATTTAGTGCAATGTCTTTAACGCTAGAATTTTAAAGGCATTTAATTTGGGTAATATTGTTCCATATTAAACAGTCATATTTTTTCAGTTGTGCTATTTAGTTATTATTATCTGGCTTTTTTCCATGGTTGAGAGAAGAACAGAAAAAGGAAGGGAGAGAGAGAGAGAGGAGAGAGATCATCCATAATCACTTAAAATAATGGCAAAACAATTTATGTGATTAGGATATTTATCAATTAGAAAAAAATTTAACATCTATCATTTTTTATTTTCTTCTTAGGTTGTAAAATTTATAAATAAAATAATACTTATTTTGAATAGCATATTATCAAATATCAAAACTAAATGTAATTTCTGAAATGAAAAATTTTTAAAATACACAGTCACAGATACACACACACACTTTATTAGGTACTGATTATTTTATAAGTTTCTTGTTTGTCTGCTTTCAGCGTGTTGGAGAGTAAGAAGATTGTGTGGTTGAATTTCTTATGGAAAAAATAAATTTCAACGGTTAAGTCACAGGTTTTTCTAAATCCAAGATATGTAAGGGTTGGGACAGTGACTGAAGCCATGTTTCATGGGATTGTAAAACCAAATACAGGGCTGTGTAGAGCTTAAAGATGTGACAAATCAAGGCTGCAAAATATCACTCAAAATAAAATTAAAATTGGATTCTGGAATTATCCACAGGATATACTGAAATAAGGCAATCTATGTGTGACACCAGACTAAACAAATCTCTTGAAAAGATTGTTATCTGGAAAAAACAGAGTCTCACTAATAGAAAAGATTATATCATCAATAAGTTCCTTAAAAAAATTAGATGCTCCTTGCACACAACTTAATGATTATATGTCATAGTGTTTGCCAAGGAAGGAAGTGTAGAATAATGTCAAACATTTTATCCTTAGATGACCTTACTCAGATGATTTGTCCTTTTATTTATATATATATATATATTTATTTATTAGTTATTTTTACTTAGGTTTTATTGAAGTATGATTTTCATGTAATTTTATTAATGAGTTTTACACAAATAGCTTGATACATTTTTTAAATGTTTGCTCTTATTTAATCACTACCACAATTATGATATAGAACATTTTCATCACTCAAACAGTTTCCTCATGCCCCTTTGCAACCAGTCTCTTCCCCATATCCTCTGGCTATTGGCAATCAATAAACTGCTTCCTAACACTACATTAAGTAAAATTGTATAATTTGTAATCTTTGGGGACTGGCTTTCTTTATATACCTTTGAGAATTATCTGTGCTAATGTATATATCAGAAGTCAATTCATTTTTAGTATTCATTTGCATTCCATTGTATGAATACACAATTTATCAAATATTTAGATAGAACAAAGTTGCTATAAATGTCTGAGGTCTTGCCTTGGAGGTGCACATGTTTTAACTTATTTTGGTAGTTACACTGAAGTGAAATTGTTGATTCCATAATAATCATAGGCTTACCTTTCTAGGAAACTCAAATCGTTTTTGAGAGTGGCTAGCCCATTTGTCACTGAACTGCAGGGAAGTTCCTCACCAGTCTTTGGTAATGGCTATTCTTTTTAAATTCAATCATTTTGGTAGGGGTTTAAAGGCATCTTATTATGGTTTTAAATTGCATTTCCTAATAACTAATAACCCTGAGAACCTTGCTTTGTGCTTAATTATCATCCAATATTTTGTTTGGCGAAGTATATCTTCAAATATGCTGGCAATTTTTATCAAATTATTTTTATTAATACATTATAAGAAGTCTTTATATACACTGGATACAAATCCTTTATCAGAAATATGATTTTTCATATATTTGCCTTCATTTTTTCACTGTTTAGTATAATGTTAGCTACAGTTATTTTGTAGTATCCCTTTATTGGGATGAGAAGTTTCCTTTCTACTCCTGGTTTGCTGAGATGTTTATCATAAATCATCGTAGAATTTTATTAAATTCATGAGATTGTAGTAACATGAAAAAATTGGTTACTGGCAAAGAATAATGCCCTTATCACCTTACAATTGATAGTATTGGATAACCAAATAGTAGATAAGGGAAAGCATCTCTTTATAAAATTATTCCAATCAATAAATTAAAATAAATGACATAATTAGAATATCACAATTTTGCAAGCCCTAATGAATTAAAAAGAAAAATAAAATATTTTATTTTTTACTTCATTTACTCTTTCTCTAAGACTTCTTTTTTTAATATACATCAGAGTTTCTGAGCTGTATCTTTTTCCTTCTCTCTGAAGACCTTACTTTGACATTTCTTGCAAGGCAGGTCTCTTGGTGATAAATTCCCTCTCAATTTTTAGTTTTCTGAAAGAGTCTACTTCTTCACTTTTGAAGGATAATTTCACTGCTTACTGAAGTCTAGGTTGGTGATTTTTGTTTTCTTTCAACATTTTGTGTATTTTACTTCACTCTCTTCTTGCTTGCACAGTTTCTGAGGAACAGTGTGGTTTAATTCATATCCATGTTCTTCTGTGGGATTTTTTTGTTCATTTGTTTTTTTTGTATTCCTCTTTATGTCCCCTTAATATTTTAACTCACAAACTACTCCACACCGACCCTCCGGCAATCCATCAATTACAGATTAAAGTGCTTCTACCAACAGTGTTTCCAGCTTCTGGCTTCTGCTCCTGGGACTTTTTTACCTGGACTTCTTTACCCACAAACTTGTGAGTCTCTGTATCTCTCTGTCCATCTCCCACCATTTTCAGGGCAAAAGTTTTTTTCTATTACTCATTTATTTCTTGGACCTAAATGTTGTTGATTGTCAGTTAGTCAAGCTTTGTTCTTGTTGTGATGATTAAAGTGAGAATCTCCAATATCTTTGCATGTCAGATCAGAAACACACACAAAACTCAAAACTATAAAACTTCTAGAAGAAAACAAGGGAAATATAGGTGATTATGAGTTTCCCAATGAAATGTTACATACAACATCAAAAATATGATTCATGAGAAAAAACAAATTTTATATTAAACTATATTAAAAGCAAAAATTTCTGCTCTATGAAAAACACTATTAAGAAAATGAAAACACAGACCACCGACTGGAACCACATATTTATAAAAGACAAACCTGATAAAGGAGGTGTATCTGGAATATACAAATAAGTCTTAAGACTCCACAATAAGAAAACAAATAATCCAATTAGAAAATAGACAAAAGATCTGAACAGACACTTCAGCAAAGATACATGAATGCCAAATAAGCATATGCAAATATGCTTATCATAAGACATTAGGGAATTGTAGATTAAGACAACAAAATACCATTACATACCTGTTAGAGTGGCTAAAATTCAAAACCATGACAACATCAGATTGTGAGGCAGTCAAGCAAAAGTGCTTTAATTTGTTGCTGATCTAAATTTAAAATGGTAGAATGACTTTGAAAGATGGTTTGGAAGTTTCTTACAAAGCTACATATAGTCTTACATATAATATGACAATTGAAATCCTATTTACCAAAAATAGTTGTAAACATGTCACAAAGCATGCACATAAAAGTTTATAGCAGTTTTATTCATAATTCCCCAAACTGGAAACAACCAAGATATTCCTCAATAAGTATATTTACAAATGAAATGTGTTATATTCATACAATGGAATACTTTTCAGCAGTACAAAGAAATGTGCTATCAAGCTATGAAAAGACATGGAGACATCTTAACTGTATGTTACTAAGTTAAATCAGGCAATCTGAAAGACTACACACTGTATCATTCCAATTATATGACATTCTGGAAAAGGCAAAACGAAAGGTTGTGGAAAGATTAGTTTTTTCCAGGGGTTGATGGGAGGGAAGGAAGGCTAAGAAGATGGAGCACAGAGAATGTTTAGGGTAGTGAAACTATTCTGTATGAAAATGTAATGGTGGATACATGACATGAGGCAATTGACAAAACCAATATAATTTTTTATAACAGAGAGTGACTTTAATGTAAACTATGAGCTTCAGTTATTAATAGTATGCCAATATCAATTGCAATAAATGTAACTATGCTAATTCAAAATATTAATAATAAATTAAACATAGTGGGAGTAGCATAGGTGAGCTCTATTTGAATTCAATTTCTCCATAAATCTAAAACTGCTCTAAGAAATAAAGTATATTAATTACATGGAAAAGAGAAGTCCTGGGACTACCTATATTGAGGAAATACTTCTCATCATGTTGCTTTATCTTGGATCTATTGACCAGAGAGGTGTACCATGGAAAGGTTTTAGGGTACTGAGAAACTCCTCAATCTGTGTGAAAACTTCCTATCCTTGTATTTTACAGTTTGTATGAAATTCTTGTTGTAGACGTTGATCTGAAAGCTTTAAAACCCACATTGAAGTGTTAATATTAATCCTGAAGTCTATTGCTATTTTTGCAAATCTTAATACATATTTCTTAAGCAACTTAACTCAGATAAAATATTTTTCACAGATAATTCTTTTTTCCAAATCTTGACACTGTAATTTAGTTATGGAAAATTTCCTGAAACATTAAGTAACCAATATATTAAAAACTTTTATCCAAAATTGTATGTGCTCATTCATTTAGCTTTGTTCCTGTCTTTTTAAACACCATTGTCAGTTTACATGGCACTTTTGGCTTCTCCAGTACACAGATTTTTGTTATTATTTTTCAGAGCTCAGAAAGAATGACCAGTCCCATGTGATTTTTGGTAGACGATATATTTCTATCTAAATCTTAGTGTCCATGTCTTGAAGAAGCCTGGCAGCAGCAGCATTTTGATTAAACTGATAACTAAGGTTTCATGCCAGTTGGATGCACAGAAGTCTTGACTTCACATTTGTTGTGACTGCACTGCAATGAAGATAAATAGTTCAAATTATTCTGATTAAAAGTTCTGATCACAGTTGCATAATGGTTTGGCCACTCTGAATATGAAATAGGCTAAATGAATTATAGCACATGAACTTAATCAACTTCATCTTGTTTATATCGAGGCTCCTCTCCAACTCATCAAGGTCATTTTGAATTTTAATACAGCTTTTAAATGTGCTAATTGTCCTACCAAATTGGTGTCATCAGCAAATTTACTAAAGATACACTCTGGTTTATCACCCCAATCATTAATTTTTAAAATGTTTAATAGTAGCATACTAAGTATGACCCCAACAAAAAATATAGTTAGCACTTAAAATTTCAAAGGATGATACTTTATCAATTGCCTGACAACTCAATATTTTCCATCGGTTAAAAAAATAGATTTGTTTATTTTATTAAAGTACGAAGTTGTGTTTATCTGTGTGCAAATGCTAGTGTCAGGCATTTTGATCTTAGAACTAGAAAGTAGGGAATATGTCTATGTTATTCCTTGGTGATATTTTGATACACTATCACTTTTATTTGATTTGCCTGCCATTAAAATATCCCACCTGTCATCCCTTCTTCTTTCTGTCTTATGTGACCTCACTTTTACAGCAACCAATACTTGAAATATTTGGGGCCTGTACTTCACCACTGTGCCTGGTTCAATCACCTTAACATCCCATTACCCTGACCTTCCAAAGCCCTATACACATTTTTACTCCATTCTTCCTTAGGCAGAAACACATGCTCATACCTCAGAACTTGTCACAAAGATATGACATTTCAAAAATGTGGATGTCAAGCATCCTTCCACAACCATCCTCAGTTGTTGTTCCACCTTTATTTTAATATCCTTCTCTAATAATAATTTTACCTAATTTCAACACAGAATTTGTCAGCCCTATCACATTTCAAGATTCACATTTTCCTTCATATGCTGTTTCTTCTTTGCTCAGACAAGAAAATCTATGGAATAGTATTATTATTCTTCAGCAAACCCAGCTTCGTACTCTTTGGCCTCTTGCCTATGTGCTTGACTTATTATACTAATTTCCTAGGGCTGCCATAAAACATACTACAAACTTGGTGGCTTAAAGCAACAAAGATATATTCTGTCACATTTCTGGATAATTTAAGTCTGAAATCAAGGTGTTGGCAGGGCCGTGTTCTCTCTGAAGGCTCTAGGGAAGAAGCTTCCCTTGCCTCTTCCTCATTTATTTTGGTTGATGGCAATCCTTAGCATTTCTTGAATTCACTACAATTCTGCCTCACTATAATTTCTGTACTTATCTTCACATGACCTTATTCCCTTGAGGTGGGTCTTTCTATCCAAATCTCCCTCTCCTTATAAGAATACCAGTCATTATTATTAGAGCCCCCCCTATCCACATAAATTTATCTTAATTTGATAACCTCCGCAAAGATTCTATTTCAAAATGAAGTCACATTCTGAGGTTCTGGGTGGACATAAATTTTGAGGGGATATTATTCACATAGTACATGACAAGCTGTAATCCTTGTTAGACTCACAAAATTTCTATTGGATTTTTCAAACTGGATTTCATAGTATATCTGCAGAAAATAACATGTGAACTGGCCACTTAGAAATCATGACAACAAATCAGTAATACCCCTTACTATCCAAAATTCTTCCTATTCCTTAGAAATGAAAGTCCACCTTCTTAGGGGGTTATTTTACTTTTTCTTTAATTATCTAAAAAGTACATTTTAAGAAAGGAGATGACAACTCACATAACTAGCCACTGCCAATTTACTATAACCAGGACTGATATTCGGGGTCAATATTTATCCCATCGCCTTCCACTTACTGGAGAATTAGACCCCCAAAAGAGTTGCCCATTTTTTTCTCACTGTACTATTTTTTCTATTTTCACTTTTTTTTTTTTTTTTCCAGATGGAGACTCACTGTCACCCAGGCTGGAGTGCAGTGGCGCAATGTCGGCTCACTGCAACCTCTGCCTCCCAGGTTCAAGTGATTCTCCTGCCTCAGCCTCCTGAGTAGCTGGGATTACAGGTGCCTGCCCCTATGCCCAGCTAATATTTGTTTTTTTTTGTTTTTTTTTGTTTTTGAGACAGAGTCTCGCTCTGTCGCCCAGGCTGGAGTGCAGTGGCAGGATCTCAGCTCACTGCAAGCTCCGCCTCCCGGGTTTACGCCATTCTCCTGCCTCAGCCTCCCGAGTACTTGGGACTACAGGTGCCCGCCACCTCGCCCGGCTAGTTTTTTGTATTTTTTTTTAGTAGAGGCGGGGTTTCACCGTGTTAGCCAGGATGGTCTCGATCTCCTGACCTCGTAGTCCGCCCGTCTCGGCCTCCCAACGTGCTGGGATTACAGGCATGAGCCACCGTGCCTGGCCTATTTTCACTATTTTCATTACCATGCAACTACTGACTCATGTTCTGGTTGTTAGAAAACAACCTCCACTTATTCTATACTCATTTCTATTTCATCCTGCTATTTTTGGGAGTACTCTAGCCAACACTTCACTAAAATTATTTTATTTATATTTAATAATTCTATTTTGCCAAATTAAGTTTTCTATCTGTTTTTACCTTATGAGAAATTGTATCGCTATTCACCCCAGCTGACCACATTTTATATTTCTTAATATTTTTTGTTAGTTGCATGACAACAGTACTCTCCAGACTCCTTCTGTATTGCTTCAGTCATCAGAAGATGCAAATTTAATTTGTCTCTTCCTAATTTAACTACCTGCTCAGTGCTGGAGGGCTTTAGAACAACCATTTCAACCTTCTTTTCAGTATACTTCTGATTTCTAAATAGACTCCTAAAGGATGATTTCATCCCACAGCCTTGAGGTCTCTGATGTGTGTGTGTGTGTGTGTGTGTGTGTGTGTGTGTGTGTGTGTGTGTGTGTGTGTATAGCCTTAGTTTCTATCCAGTGATCCACCATTTAGGTGCTCAGAACAGAAACCTATATGCCACATTCTATTCTGGTCTTACCTCTGGTGTGATACACTTACTCTAGATTTCAAAACAAAATAAAACAACAACAGCAACAACAACAAACATGTAGACAGAGAATCAGAACAGATAAATAGTAGGGACCAAGAATGTTATCTCCAGGGAGAGTGTGGTGGGTAGAGGCAGCATAAAGTGTGAAGGTGTATACAGACTAAAGGGTAAATTATATTCAAGAGAAATAAAAAGATTCACGTACTAAGTTCAAGGAAAGAATATCAGGATACGAGGAGGGAGACTGTGAATGAGTCCAGATCATGTACATCATTCTAAATGTTAAAGAAGAAGACATTTATGCAGCCAACACACATGAAAAAAAGCTCATCATCACTGGTCATTAGAAAAATGTAAATCAAAACCACAATGAGATACTATCTCACACCAGTTAGAATGGCAGTCATTAAAAAGTCAGAAAACAACAGATGCTGGAGAAGATGTGGAGAAATAGGAACACTTTTTACACTGTTGGTGGGAGTGTAAATTACTTCAACCATTGTGGAAGACAGTGTGGTGATTCCTCAAGGATCTAGAACTAGAAATACCTTTTGACCCAGCAATCCCATTTCTGGGTATATACACAAAGAATTATAAATCATTCTACTATAAAGACACATGCACAAGTATGTTTATTGTGGTACCATTCACAATAGCAAAGACTTGGAACCAACTCAAATGTCCATCACTGATAGACTGGATAAAAATAATGTCACACATATACACCACGGAATACTATGCAGCCATGAAAAAGGATGAGTTAATGTCCTTTGCAGGGACATGGATGAAGCTGGAAACCATCATTCTCAGCAAACTAACACAAGAACAGAAAACGAAACACTGCATGTTCTCACTCATGAGAACACATGGACACAGGGAGGGGAACAACACACACTGGGGCCTGTCAGGGTTTGGGAGGCTAGGGAAGGGATAGCATTAGGAGAAATACCTAATGTAAATGACGGGTTAATGGGTGCAGCAAACCACCATGGCACGTGTATACCTATGTAAAAAACCTGCACATTCTGCACATGTACCCCAGAACTTAAAGTATAATAATAATAATAATAATAATAAAGATAAGATGTCTTTGAAGAAAAATATGATAATACTTTATTCTTAAATTGAACTTGAATTAATTGACATGGTATGTATAATAATAAATAACGATGAAAAACATCCTTATAAATAACAAGTCACCACTGATGTGTTTTGGTATATTTAAAGTGATACTAATGGTTTTATTACAGTAAGGGAGACTCTTTTTTTGGTAAGTAATTAATAGTCATAATTTTAGTGGACAAATGTAAAAGTTGTGAATAATGAAGAAAAATAATGAAGAGTCTTCAGGACTTGTGTGTAAAGGGCAACAACAAAGTATTAGATACATAAATTTAAAATGCATTTGTAATGAATTAATACAATTTTGCAAAAATAAAGAAATTTTAACAGCATTTTAACAGTGTGAAAAATCATTAAAATTCTTAGTGAACATTAGAAATATTATAAGAAATAAATAAATCTTAGCAAAATAACATTTTAATAGTGTAACAACCATTCTTAATGTTCTTAAAGACCACAACAGTTTGACCCAAAATTAAGAGCATACAAAAAATTACAATTAGGAAATAATTTTAAAGAATTGAAATTAAGAAATAATATAAGAAATGGAGAGGATATAAAATCTGTGGAACTAGTCATGTGACCTTATAATATGGTTTCAGTCTCAACTAAGAATATTTTGTCTAAACTTGTGACTCACCAGGAAAACATATCGGTTGAGAATCTATTGATAAGGTCTGCCATTTAAATATTCTAACATTCCTTTCAGATAACTTCAAAATATATGCATGCATACAAACACACACACATACACAGTTGTATATCTGTGTAATATGATATACAGAGATATGTTTTAAATACTTATAAAAATCTTTTGTCAAAACAATATACATTATTAAAGCATAAAAGAACATTAAACATGTCTCAACATGCACAGCATTTTTTTCCCAAAGAATGTGTGTATTGCTTAGTAAAATATAATTTTTCAATTTTTTACAGCATACCATATAAGAAGTTAGATGTGTTTGGTGAAGCATTATAACTTATTCCCATAATAGAGTAATAAATACTTATTCTTAGAAGACAAATATAAACATTTCAAAAATGTCTCTTTATTGCTGCTTCGTTTTGAAAAGGGTTAATGACTTAAAATATTCTGGAAATGTATTTCCTTTTTAAGAAATACTTAAAACATATTTTTCAAAGAGCTACATAATTATAGATACAGTATATACTATTAATAAAACACAAACACATCTATAAATTTGCTAATGAATTTTAAAATCCACACATCTAAAAACAGAAGGTATTAAAACTGACTCAAGAAGAAATAATCTATTTATATACGTTTAATTATTGACGTTGAATCAGTTGTTAAAAGCTTTCTACCATCCAAGAAAAGAGAAAAAATAAATACAAACGAAACACATACAAAAAGTAAACCGGATGATTTTACAGGTATACTCTTTGAAGTCTTCAAGGAAGACATAAATAAAATCTTACGAAAACTTTTTCCCATAGGAGAACAAAATACCTCCTTTAATAACGGGGGGATATTAACAGCCATGAACCATATCTAATGCTAAACATGAGGGATGAGAAGATGGAGCAATTGTCAGAATCCAGAGACAGAGAGAATAATGTGGAGGGAGCTCTCTCTCTTTTGATTGTTCAAGGGTCCATTGAACGCCCACTCTACAACCAAACTGCTCTGTCATAGTTCATACACGGCAGTTCTGTTCAGCTCACAGAACATGGTCAAAATAAGATCTAGAAGGATTCACAAGAGATACATTCCACTGCTGAAAAACCTTATTTTGCAAAATTAAATATGCACACACACACAGATATACTCTTGGATAACAGAAACTTATGAATGCTTTATTAATTGTGTGTGTGCATGTGTATATTCTCATGAGTACATAAGAGGATGTTAACATTCAACAAGATCTTCTATAGAATTTTATTTCTCTTTGTTTTACTTTTCATTTTGTTGTGCTGAATTACAAAGATTGAAGCTATTCTAGGGAGTGAGCATATTTCTCCTCATACTTTCCCTACCATGCAGCTTAGTATGTATTTAAAATATTTCCCCACATCAATTGTGTATTCGAAGACTGAATTCTCCCCACGCAGTCATTATAAAGAATGAGGAAAAGTTATCTGAGGCTGGAAACCAATGGAATTCCATAGTAAATGACACACAGTGAAAAACAGTAGTGTCAGAGTTGATGACAGAAAGGAAAACATCAAGATTACACATTGCTTTTTAGAAATGATTCTGGACTTACTCTGAATATGACAGAAGCCATTGGATGAATCTGATCTGAGGGGTGACCACATCTGACATATTTAAAAACGACCCTTCTGGGAAATAGAAACTAGACTTGTGAGGCAGCACAAATATGAAAGCAAGGGAATTAGGTGATGATTATATCAATATTCTAAGAAAGAGATGATAGATAACTGCTTGAACCAGAGTGTCTGCAGGGGATATAGTAAACAGTGGTCAGATTTGTTCATGGATAGTAAGGAGTTGGGAACATTAAAACATTTAGTGATGGATATACAGTTGACTCCTGAACAACCCTGGAGTTAGGGGCTGAGACCTCAGTATTTTTAAATTCATGTATAACTTTTGATGACAAACTTTTAACTACAAATAGCGTACTGCTGACCAGAGCCTTACTGATGATAACATAAACAGTTGATAGTTGACTAGCACACATTTTCTATATTATATGTATTATATACCATATTTTTTTGAGACAGGGTCTGGCTCTGTTGCCCAGGCTGGAGTGCAAATGGAGTGATCACAGCTCACTGCAGCCTCCACCTCCCAGGCTCAAGCAATCCTCCTGCCTCAGCCTCCCAAGTAGCTGGGACTACAACCCCACCAAGCCTCACTAAATTTTGTATTTTTGGATTTTTTGTTTGTTTGTTTGTTTTTGTAGAGAAGGGGTCTCCCTATGTTGTCCAGGCTGGTCTTGAACTCCTGGGCTCAAATGAACCTCCTGCATTGGCCCCTTAAAGTGCTGGGATTAGAGGCATGAGCCACTGAGCCTAGCCTTATATACTGTCTTCTGACAACACAGATGCTAGAGGGAAGAAAAAGTTATTAAGAGAATCATAAGAGGTGTTCCATCAGACAGAGGTACAGAGAAGAGTACCCTGGCAGAGCAGGACAAACATTAAGAGAGGATTGCACAGGATAGCTGCAGCAATGTGGAGGTGATCCTCAATGTGCGGGTTCAGGAGCCCATGAGAGTGAGAGGCTTAGGCAAGGTGGACATCACCCTGCCTACTGGGTGGCACAGATACTGGGCATGAAAGCAGAAGGCTTGGATTGGCTTCTGTCCTGCTGCACCATCTGGTTTCCTGCGGGGCGACTGGGACCATGGCCTTTGGAGGGGTGGTCCCGTGTATGCCACAGTATAAAGATTTTGGGAGGACCCAGAATGCTAATGGCTTCTCTACCTATGCATGTCTGGTGCTACTGGTGGCCAATACACTGCTGGTTTGGAAGGCATTCTGTGCTGTCTTTCCCATGGCAGAGCACACTCATGATCTTGACCTCTTTGCTGATGTTGGAACTCCATACTATGTCGGCCTGGCAAAGGAACCAAATATAAAACGCCCGCCTTTGCAGACTCCCATTCTCAGCACATCTGGCACTGGGGCAGTTTCATGAGCTACCTACACTGTGTCTTGGTCTTCACGAAGGTGACAGGCAGCCACACTTACCTGTTCATCCACTCTGCCTGCGGAAACCCTGGATTTCCTGGCCAAGGCCACACAGAGAGTGCAGGAGTCCTACCAGCAAGCCCGGCCACCTGTGCACACAGGGCACGAGCATCAAAATGGTGCTCGTGAGGACAAGCAGCGACACCTTCAAGACTGACCTTGCAGTTCTCCGTCTGTTGCAGGTGTTGGTGGACCTGGCCGTCCTGGGGCAGGGGTACGCCCTCGCCCACCACCTCCAGAATGTTGCGCTCATTGCAACGCCCCCGGCCAGAGCCACGTCCTCAGAGGCAGCCAGAGAGGACTAGGAAGTGAGGCACCCGCGCAGGCGCTGACTGGGACGCTGTGTTTCCCCGGATGCCGGAGGTCGGGCACTGTGTCCCTCTACAGGCTGACAGGGGTTCTGTGGGAAGAGATGGCGTCTGAGCGTCAAGTTCTGGATTAGGACCCTGTGGAGGTCTCAGGGCGGGCGGTGGGGACCACTGTATTCTCCAAGGCAAGAACGCGGAGAATGGATTTTCTCACTCCGAGGGGTGGAGAGGTCAGGTATTTGTTTGGTTTGTTTTGTTTTGTTTTGTTTTGTTTTGAGGCGGAGCTTTGCTCTTGTTGCCCAGGCTGCTGGAGTGCAGTGGCACGATCTAGGCTCACTGCAACCTCTGCCTCCCGAATTCAAGGGATTCTCCCGCTTCGGCCTCCCAAGTAGCTGAGATTACAGGCGTGCACCACCACACCCGGCTAATTCTGTACATTTAGTAAAGACAGTGTTTCACCATGTTGGTCAGGCTGGTCTCGAACTCCTGACCCCAGGTGATCCACCAGCCTTCGCCTCCCAAAGTGCTGGGATTACTGGCGTGAGCCACCGCCCAGCTTAGGCGTTTTTAAGGTGATAGTAAAAGCGTCTTTTCCCACTTCCTCTGAAACACGCACTCGTACACACACACACACACACACACACACACCTGGCCTGAACCTGAGCAGGGAAACTTCAGGCCCTGAAGGACAGCGGAAGCTCAGGAACCTTCCCTGATCTTGGTGGGTCTTAGCCCCAGCTTCCAGGATCCCACCCAGCCGCATCTCTGGCCTCCTGGTGGGTTAAGGGACTGCGGACCCGGAGTGCGGACGCAGAAGCGAGAAGCAGACATGGCGTCAGGAGTCCCCCATGTCGCTCGATCTCTAGAGCCTTAGGCCTCAGCGCGCCCCTGACTGGATACCCTGGTTGGACTGGCTTGGCCTCTGAGCCCCAACGCGTTGGGCACCCACAGCAGTACGTGGGTGTTCTCTGCCCCCGGTTCTCGTGGAAAGGAGGCCGCAAGGACGCAGTGGTCCCCGTGCTCTCGATTTTCTGGCCAGATTCGGCCTTCAGAGCGGCCACCTCCGGGGACTTAGCCCTGCCACCCTAGTGCGCACCCTGACGCCTCGCTGCCTTACTGGCCGTTTCCGGGAGAAACTAGGGTGGACACCCCGGGGAAAGCGGGCCAGCCCGGGACCCAACCTGGCTGGGGATGAGCCAGACTGCGCCCAGGAGTGTTCCAGTCAGTCTCCAGTTCTGAGTCCCAGCGACCCCCGGACAGACCCGGAGGCCCCCGGGGAGGAGGAGGAGGCCTGGAATGGGCTGCGCCGACACAGCCCCAGCCACCTCCCTGCGGAGAGGGCGGGTGAGTCTCCCCTTGCGGAAAACCCCTTTACTCTAGGTTTCCTCCACACCGCCGGACACAGCTTTGCAGCCCATCTTCCAGGACAGAGAGAAGACGTCGAATCAGGGGAGGGGATGCCGGCAAGGCGCCCTAAGGATCTGCAGGGCCCGGCTGCTGGGACGCCTTGTCGCACCCTCTGCTGCCCTGGGCTCTGGGCCTGAAGCGCCCTCCAGGGGGGTGGGCGGCAGGGCGGTGGGCGGCAGCGCAGGTGCCCCTGCTGTCCTCTGCCCGCTGCCCACCCGGCCGTCTTGGGTCCCAGAGTTCAGGAGAGTCCACTGCTTCTGGCGGCAATGGGAGCAGCTATTCTGATTTGTCACACCGTATTCTGCCCGCCTCCCCGTTTCCAGTTTAACACGAGATCATACCGTTCTCACCAGTCCTGCGCTGCCTCCAGACTGCCCCCTAGGCCCCAGGGTTCTAGGTGCTTCCCTGCGGCTCCCATAGGGGTCTACTTTCCTTCTGGAGGGTGGAGGGGCAGCTTCCGTGTAGAAGTTAACGCTGTCAGCGCCAAAACGCTAGGACTTCAGTGTTATTTGCTGCGGCTGGCGGGAAAATGTTCAAAGTTGTTTCTTCCTCCTAAGTTGTTCTCAGAAAACAAAACAAACAAAAGAACTCTTGAGTGCTTGAGTGAGGATCTTGCTTAGCTCTTTGGCCTGCAAGATGCTTTGAACATTTCAATTTTTATTTCTAATGAAGGGTAATGTTTGTAGAGGTAATTGCCTGCAAATTAAAATGTCACCAATTTGAGTCGTGGTGATGGGGAACGAATGTGCCCCCATGTGGCGAGTTTGAATAAATAAACCCTTTGTGGATCCAGGAAGAAAAAAAAATCATCAGGATGTAGGAAACTGTGCCTGAATTTTCTGCTTGAAGCTACAAATCTGTCAGTTTCCAGGGCACATTAAAAGGAAGTCAGTGAGAACTTTGGTAGGGAATAGGGGAGCAAGTACTGTGTCCACGGAATCAACAACATTCAACGGTTGGGAAAATTAACAGAATCTAGCAAAGAGTTCTGACGAGTATCTACCAGGGAAGTAAGTTAAAAATCTGAAAAGGAAATGTCCCCCAAATCAAGGAAAAGGCACTTTTTCAAGAAGGATAAAGTGATCACCTGTTTCAAGTACTGGCAGCAGGTTATCCTGAGGACTTAGAATTGATCTTTTATTTTTTTGCATTATGAATTTTAGGGGTGATTTTGTTAGGAGTTCAAATTCATGAAAACTACTAAGTGCTACCCTTTTAGAGATTACATATTCATGCTTACATTTTTTGAGTCAGATTAGTAATATAAGTACAATTTTTCTTAAGGAATCGTCCCATTGTTTTCTTTGGGATTGAGAAAACCTAACTTCATATTCACACACTTTTTAAAAATACGTGCTTAATTTTTTCTTGAACCCTAGCTGGTAACATGCTTATTGATATAGACAATAAATAAATTTATTATTTAACTGCAAACAAATTAATATTAAAATGTTATTATGTTACATATAAAACATAATTTCATGTAATGTGATTATTCAATTGAATTTTAGTTGATTCATAACAAAAGTCTTATTGGAAAGAACTGAGAAAATAACAAGAAGATAGATGATAGATAGACCCAAAGTGAAAATTACAGATATTAAATCTTTTTTTTTTTTTTTTTTTTTGAGACGGAGTCTCACGCTGTTGCCCAGGCTGGAGTGCAGTGGCGCGATCTCGGCTCACTGCAAGTTCCGCCTCCTGGGTTCACGCCATTCTCCTGCCTCAGCCTCCTGAGTAGCTAGGACTACAGGCGCCCGCCACCGCGCCCGGCTAATTTTTTGTATTTTTAGTAGAGACGGGGTTTCACTGTGGTCTCGATCTCCTGACCTTGTGATCCGCCCGCCTCGGCCTCCCAAAGTGCTGGGATTACAGGCTTGAGACACCGCGCCCGGCCAGATATTAAATCTTAATACAGTTAATGGGGCTATTATCTAATCCTTAACCCTCTTGGTACTTCATGGTATAGAAATTTTTTTTATAATGATGGTTTAATGCATTTATAATCATATTTTTATAAAGAACCATTGGAATTAAGTAAAACCAAGATCATTTGATGATAATTTGTCTCATTTCTGTTAATTTTTTCACATGGAAAACAACAGACAAACTCAAATTTTGAAAATACATTAAATTTGAATTTCGTATACTAACATTCATTTAGCATAGTGCTAAGACTGTTTGCTTTTCGAACTTAATATGTGACGATTACAGGTTTATTTTTCCATTAATTTTCAGCTAGGAATACAGAAGATATATTTTGTCCCACATAATCTGCTAACTCTGTATGAGATTGGTGGGAAATATGCATGCTATTTACTGTGTCATTTCTGAAAGACACAGCTTTCATTATTTTCCTAACCGGTTTTTATTTATCAGCTGCCACTTTGGCCACATATATGTATGTACAACTGACTTCTTTTACATTTAATTGTAGTCATGGGAGTCTATTAGTGACTTTAACTTTAATAAGAAATTTCTAATCCAGAGTGTTTTTTTTTTTCTGTTTTGTTTGCTTCATTAATCATATTCGGCCCGGGCGCGGTGGCTCACGCCTGTAATCCCAGCACTTTGGGAGGCCGAGACGGGCGGATCACGAGGTCAGGAGATCGAGACCATCCTGGCTAACACGGTGAAACCCTGTCTCTACTAAAAAATACAAAAAACTAGCCGGGCGAGGTGGCGGGCGCCTGTAGTCCCAGCTACTCGGGAGGCTGAGGCAGGAGAATGGCGTAAACCTGGGAGGCGGAGCTTGCAGTGAGCTGAGATCTGGCCACTGCACTCCAGCCTGGGCGACAGAGCAAGACTCCGTCTCAAAAAAAAAAAAAAAAAAAAAAATCATATTCAGTATATATAAGCTAATTAAATAAACAAAATTTCTATACAGTGGTTCTAAAGCTTACTATTGTGAAGGAAGTCATTTTGGATTATAGCAATACATACTTTTACGCATACATACAGAAACATATACACCAACCTCTACAACAGATATTAGTAATGTTTTTTAAACTGAGATATCCAGTTGTACAAATTCTACCTGTGTTTATTTTTTCTTTATGATTTATATATATATATATGGAAGTATATTTCATTACCAGCATGATGATGTCAGTGCAATCTAGGAAAAACTAACATACACACACACACACACACACACACACTCACACATACACACAAGATTGATTTCAAATATTTTTTTTGCCATGGTCTCTTTTATTGGCCAACAAGTTACTCTCTATATATGTACATACACACACACACACACAAATCTTGAAGGAATCATGTAGGTCTACAAAATTTGCTTTTCTAAATTCGTAATATATGTTCTACCAGTGAAAAAGTTTTCCTCATGATAAAATAAAATGTAAAAGACTAAAAATAATTACATTATATTACACAAATATAATTTTGTATGAGACAATAGTAAATAGTCTCAAAATATGATGTTACAAAATGATATATGTGGTACACAAAAAGTAACATTTTGAAAACCTACATTGATGAAATGGGGAAAAGTGTACTCAGAAATTTGGAAATTTATTTTTTTATGGTAACTCATAACACTAAAACATTTTTTTCAAGTCTTTAAGTTTTTCAAAAATATTTTCAAGAGATAAAAATAAAAGTTAAAGTTATAAGGTACACACACACACGTGCTTAATTTATATATATATATTAACTTATTAATATATATATGTGTGTGTGTATATAGTGTGTGTATATATACTATTGATTACCCCAAGAGAGATGGAGACAGAGAATTGATTAGGAATGGCATAATTCAAATTCCCAGTAGAAATTGCATCATTGCATTGTTCTCTTCTGAGGAGAGGGATTGTGATAATATTAATGAAGAAGAAGAAACTTGGCAAAAGGCCCAAGCTCAATCCAAAGAGAGCTAAAATTATGTCACATTATCTCTAGGAGAAATGGTAGGTGATGAGTAGACATAGCTTTCTATGATGCATGAGGGAATTGTCTTTTGGTGAGGAAATTAACAATTATCACATTATTAAATAAACACTAAATCTGAAGCCATAACTAAACAAGTCTATTGAGGAAGAAAATAATTATGCTAATATTTCTGATTTTAAATTTTGTGTATAATAAGCATACAACTGAAGAAAATAAAATGTTGCATTCAAATGAGCTGTTTTTAATATGGAGAAAATTCAAGCTCATCTAAATAGAAATATTGGTGGGATGAAAAAAATAAGTATGTTGGAGGCTGAAAACTGTTCTCCATACAGGAGAACACATCTCCTATATGGAGTGAGAGAGAGAAAAAAAAATTTCAATTACATATCAGATTAAAAGCAAGAATGAGAAATTTTCCAAATTCAATAAATGCATGGGGGTCAGATGCAAGCATACAGAAAACTGCTGGACATAATTCATCACTAGGGAACCACAGATCAAAAGGACACTGAACTACCACCTCACACCTATTAGGACAGCTACTCTCAAAAAAAAAAAAAAGTGGGCCGGGTACGGTGACTCACACCTGTAATCCCAGCACTTTGGGCGGCTGAGGCAGACAGATCACAAGGTTAAGAGTTCAAGACAAGCCTGGCCAATATGGTGAAACCCTGTCTCTACTAAAAATACAAAAATCTAGCCAGGCATGGTGTCGCACACCTGTAGTCCCAAGTACTCAGGAGGCTGACGCAGGAAAATCGCTTAAACTTGGGAGGTGGAGGTTGCAATGAGCTGAGATTTCAGCACTGCACTCCAGTCTGGGCAACAGAGGGAGATTCTTTCTCAAAAAAAAAAGAAAAAAAAAAGTGTTGATGAAGATGTGAAGGAATTGGAAACTTTGTGCACTTTTGCCCAAAATATAAACTGGTACAGCTACTATAAAAACTGGTCTTCAAAACATTAAAAAATGAAGAACAAAATGTTGCAGCAATTCTACTTCTGGTTACATACGCAACATAATTGAAAATAAGATCTCAAAGTGATATTTACACATCAGTGTTCAGAGCAGCAATATTCACGGTAACAGAAATACAAAATCCACCCAAGATCCATCGATGTATTAATGAATAAAATGTGATATACACATACAATGGAATATTACTCAGGCTTAAAAGGACATTCTAACACATTTGACAACATAGATGAACCTTGAGGACACTATTCTAAGTGAGGTAAACCAGTTGCAGAAAGACAAATAGTGTGTGAGTCCACATATAGGAGGCATCTGCGTAGTCAAATTTATAGGAACAGAAAGCAGAACAGTAGTTGACAAAGGCTGAGGGGAGAGACAAATGGGGAATTGTCTAATGGATATAGAATTTCAGTTTTATAAGATGAAAGAGTTCTTGAGATTCCTTGCAACAACAATGTGAATATACTTAACACTACTGAACTCTACACTTGAAAATGACTGAGAAGGTACATTTTATGTTAAATGTAATTTACCACTTTTTTTTTTTTTTTTTTAAAGAAACAAGTTCCTGGAAAGCTGAACATATTGAATAAAACCAATTCTGTTGATCTTAGCATTTAAAATCCTGGATGGGATATGAAGTATATCTCAGGACATTTTGGGTATGTAATACTCTGCTCCCTGTATACATAGTGTATTCCTGAAAGATTGATATTTTTTAAAGTAAATTATAGTCATTCATAAGCACAAATTTTCATGTGAAATTTTGTATATACACAATATTGTGTGCGTTCTTTTTATGACTTTTACAAAATATTATTACAACATGTAACATTGTAATTTTACATTCCAAGTCTCAAATTTTGAAAATGTTCATATAATGCATAGGTTTGTCCTTTATATGGGAAAATGTTCCATTAAAGTGCTGAGTTTTATACGAACATTAGCGGTTGCCATACCTTTATCTTTTAAAAATCTAACAGATAGGAAATCCAACTACATTTATGTTATTCTCTATTATATACCATTGAGATAATCTACTTAGATGTTAGAAAAAAAATGATACTGAAAAGGATTTTTAGTACAGACAATTTTTTGAGTTGGAACATGAAATGCTTCCATTGCTGCTGGTCCATTATTTTTCACTTTATGAAACTATATATGCTCTCAGAACGCTTATAAAAATAACAGAAAATAAAGTATTGGAATATTTATAAATTTAATAAATAATTCTGATTATGAAAGAACCATAAAAATAAAGAGTCCTCCTGGTAAAGCGAATTATTCACATTTGTAATTTGATGCATGTGGTGTGTGACTGTTTTAGAAAATCTACGTAAATATAATTCAAGCTTTGGAAGTTTATTTCTACTTTACACCTAACCATATCAAAGTGGTAAGAAAATCAGTAAAATAAGAAACTGATTCCTCTAATCTGAAGTATTTTTATTTTTTATTTTTTGCCAAATATCCCAAAGTAAGATAATTAGAACTAAACTGAAAATGTTGCAGGTCATGTTTTCACAAAATGTGACATTTCATGTCATTGTTATGCAAACAGTGGCATCAAATTCAGTCTGCACCAATCATATTTTTATTTTAATATTTTAAGCAACATGGTTCTAATCCATTTAAATGAGTGCATTTAATTTAGTAAGTCATAAAATATTTCTTAGTCATAAAAACACACCAAATTTTTTTGGCTAAGTCTTACTAAAACTTATAATATCTAACCTCTTTAAAATATATATACCTTTGGTTTCTGTTTTAAAAATTTTCTCTTAGCTTCAAGTAACTTTATAGTAACTTTATAGTACTTTTTTCTTCCTAGCTAATTCTACTGTTCTTGGAAATAATAGAAGAAAAAGAATTTACCTTTTGAGTACAAGAGCGGTGAAGCAGGACTGGTAGTTTGGATAGGGAACATTGTACAAAATCTAGTTTAAAAATTCTAAAGAGTCTGAAGCATTGTCTGCTGGTTATCACATCTGGTACCTATGCAAATTTCCTTGAGCAGATGTTAGAAAATTCTTGAAATTCTATTCAATAGGATCACTCAGAAGTTCAGTCTGGTCTTCGTAAATAAAACCCAGCATAAATGATGCATAGAGCTCCTAGCTGTGCTCATTATGTGCTGCAGTCAGATCCAACACCCCCTGGGACAAGACATCTGGAACTATATGCCATTGTATTTGACTAATCTTTCTCCTGAATACCAGCTTAAAATTGCCCATTATTACAAGAAATTCAGAGAAGCACAAATAGACACAAAGAGCTAAAATAAGACATATTTTGTATAGTAATATATATATATATACATAAAATGAAATAATGGCACATATTTGTATATTTGAGTATGACACTAAGTCTCTGTTTTTATTTCCTGCTGGAAATGTATTCATAAAAATACTTATTGCAGAAATCTAGTATATGATATATACTAGCAAATGTTTGGACTATGTTGAAAAATCAATAAACCTCATAATTCATTCACTAAATAACCAGAATTTTTACAGGTCTGATTTTTTAAAATTATTTTTATTTGAGTTTTGCAAAGCTTTATCTGTCAATCAGAAACATTAACCAAATATGTCTTAACATAGAGATATTTTGGTAGACATTACTTGTGAGCACTGATGTTTCTTTTTTCAACCCGGGGATATAAATGTCTATACTTTTCAGCACTCTTTTAGTTAGCAGGACCATAACTAGCAATACTGATATTCTATCGACAAAAGTTTTGTATCATGTCTAGCCTTAAATATTGGCTTACTTAGTAGGAGATAAGCAGCAAGGAAAATGAGCATTGAGGCTGTAAAAATGTTTGTTTTAGTGCAATACCGTGACACAATGAAGTGGCCGTGTTGTCTGAGGTGAATATCTGAAGTTTGTCCAAGGAAATCGTGAACACAGACATGCAAGGAATGAGCTAAAGTATAATAGGTGAGTGACCAGAAGTTTAATAGGCGAAAGAAAGAGGAACGCTCTCTTGTGCAGAAGAAGAGAACTGGTTCTTTGGTTTATGGCGAGATGCCAATGGTTTTATAGATGAGCTTGAGGAGTTGGTGTCTGATTTACATAAGACAAAAGATTGGTTGGACCAGGTGTGTCATTTACATAGTGCTCAAAGAAGCTGGCCATCCTACCATAATCTTTTACTATGTAGATGTGTTTTCTACCTGGCAGAGCCATGTCTGTTCCTTATTGCACACATGGTGACAAAGAAAAGGGAAGATGGAGCTTCAGTATTGGATATGCCTGGCTGCTAGGTAGCCCTTTTCTATTGGCACAGCTCCTGGCATTCACTTGTGCAAGTTTCCAGTTTGCTTATTTATGTCTGCAGCTTGATTTTTTAGGCTGGTTTTGTTAGAAAAGAAATGATTTGGGAGCTGCTTTTTATTAAAAGGGATACCTTGTCGAAGACTCTCTTACCCTCACTAACTGCCTAAATAATTTCTTTTTAGCTCTGTATCAAAAATATATAGTATTTTTGTTTTCAGATAAATTTGCAAGTATCGTATATGTCCACTGAATCTAAAACTTTTGGGATAAATGTTGGAAATCAAATTTTATGGACTGTGTTGGTTACTACTGGCTGCATTTGACAAAATATCATCAGCAAGAGATAAGCTGGGGGGTGAGGAGGAAGGCCAGATTTCACACAGGAATGAGAGAGTAAAGATAGGCTAAACACGTAGAGACTTGTTGCATTAGAGTACCTGACTGCTTTTAATCCCCAGAAGGTAAAAAAAATGGAGTATAAGAACTTAAATAACCTTTGAATAAAAAATATTTCAGTCTAATATAGTGCTCAAATGCAAGAATTAGTCCAAGGGATGGAAGCATTAAAATTGCTTGACCAGGTGAGGTGGCTCACATCTGTAATATCGGCACTTTGGGAGACCAAGGCGGACGGATAACCTGAGGTCAGGAGTTTGAGACAAGCCTGACCAAAATGGCGAAATCCCATCTCTACTAAAAATCCAAAAAAAATAGCTAGGCATAGTGGCAGATGCCTGTAATCTCACCTACTCAGGAGGCTGAGGCAGGAGAATCATTGAACCTGGAAGGCGGACATTGCAGTGAGCCAAGATCGCACCACTGCACTCCGGCCTGGGCGACAGAACGAGACTCCATCTCAAATAAATAAATAAACAACAACAAAAAACTTAAAACCTGTTAAGGACGCCTTAGGATAATGCCTAACAAATAGTAAGATTTTGATCAAAGTTGGACATTCTTGCCATAGCATATTTATAAGTTGTACCTATATCTATGTCTACACATTTAAAATTAAAGATGGGATAAGTTGTGCAACAAACATACTTGACATGTAAGAGGCTTATCATACTAACGCTGCTTTTTCACAAAATAATGTCTGCTTCCTGGCAACCAGCACTGTAAGGTCACATCTGTGGTACGTATTGGGACAATGCTATCCTTGGGAAATACACTCTTTTCTCAGTCAACTTGGAATCTTGGGTGTCTAAATCCCTAACACTAAAAAGGCCTGTGGTTTTTATGGCAATACATGTGTATTATTTAGTTACTGCTCTGTATGAAACCCACTGGTTTCTATGAGTTAAAATAACAATGAGCTTACTCAGGATTCTGTAGGTTGGTAGTTTAATCGAGGATTAGTTGGAGATCATTGTTCTGGTGTTGAGTGATTTCAGGTAAGTGTCCTCTTGCATTAACAGTCTGTTAGAAGTGTTGACTTGAGACCAACTGATGTAGGCTGGTATTAGCTGCAATTCCTCATCTCTGCTCCATAAAGCTCTACGATGTTTACCTAAGTTTCTTTTTATGCCAAAGACAGAGTTCCACCACATTTCTGTTAGTCAAACAATACTCACCGTATAGGGAAGTAGACATCACCACTTGATAGGAAAAAACTAGAAAGCTGCATTGTAAGAACTTATCACAGAATTTAACTAGGAACAAATATAGACCTCTCTTGAGACAAAAATAAATCAGGAGAAATTAGAACTTCCAACCTAGCTAATAGAATTTCCTGAACTAAGACCTTTTAGAATTAAAAAATCATATTTGTTTAAAGTCTTTTTATACATCTAGCCCTAATATTTATACAAACTTCTTGTTCTTAAATACAGAGTCATTTTTGTATTTAACAATATCACCAAAGTGGCATTTGATGGCATTTTTAAATACTAAATATACTTTAACAAATTAACACCAAAGTAAAGACTTAAAAACAACAAAAATTTATTCATCTTACACTTCTGTAGGTCCTAACTCCTAAAATCTAGGTATTGGCATTGGTGTGTTCCTTCTGGATGCTTTAGGGAACATTCTGCTTTGGCTTTTCCAGAAGGGGCCACCTACATTCCTTGTCTTATGACCTTTCCTCTGTGACCTCTATTTCTTACATCACATCTCTTTCTCTGACTCTAAACCACCTGGCCACTTCTTTTAAGAACTTTGTGATTACACTGGGGCACCCAGATAATCCAGGATAAACTTCACATCTCAAAGTCTTAATTTAATCACATTCACAATGTCTCTTTAGCCCTGTAAGGGAACATGTTCCCAAGTTTCAGAGATTCATATGTGACCAGAAGTGCAGGAGGCATGAGAGGGATAGAATTATGCCTACTAAAAATATCTCATTAGAACTGAGCTTTTAGAAGAGCAACTTGTGGTATAGATGTTTCCTAAGTATCAGAGCATCTTATGTTTATGGTACATAATACTGCTGCTGTTTTGCGTTATGGTATCTTTCTATACACATAGTAATTGAAAGAAGCCCCATATAGGAATTTATTTTTAATGGTAACATTCATCACTGGCTTTCACCTTAAACATTCTCAGTTATTTTTCTGAGAATGACAATTTTAACCATGTTAATATTTAAAATAAAAATGATAGATGGTAAAAATTCTAACAATGTAATATAAAGATCAAAATAAGAAATTTTAAATATTGAATGTGACATTTTCTTAACTCCAACTTAAAAGAAAACCCCATTCACAGAAAAAAAAAAAATGTTGCTAAGTTGCAGTATCCTTCAAAACTGCTATTGTCATTTAAATAAAACTCCTAGAAATGAACCCTTTAAATTTGCCTTTGCTCTTCCAGTCTTGATTATAAAACATAAGGTTGTGCAATCAATAATTTCTGGAGTTAAGAAGATTTATTTTTTCGTAACTTTTGATAACTTTTCCTTCATGTAAAACCTCTGAGGCATTTAGGAATAAAACATGAAATTTCAATAAGTCCCTTTCACATAAGCATTATATGCTTCGCACTACCTGATTAGACAATACTATTGGATTTTGGTAGCTTTTGTTTCTCTCGTTCTTGTCTGACTAATAGTTATCAGTATTACAGTGTAATTAATCCAAGACAAAACTGAACTAAATTGTTTGTGATGTGTTAGTAAGAGTTATGCCAAAACTTGAACTGAGCAAGCTAAAAAAGGTTTATCTATTTGGTGGTAGGAAAGAAAGTCAAAGCTTTTCCTTCTTTGGTATTACAACTCAAAACTGTGTTTTACATAAAGCAACATATGAAAGCACAAAGGCAAATAAAGTTGTTACGTGATATGGTTTGGATTTGTATCCCTGCCCAAATCTCATATAGAATTGTTACCCCCAATGTTTGAGGAGGGGTCTGGTGGGAGGTGATTGTATCATGGGGACAGATTTCCCCCTTGCTGTTCTCATGATAGTGAGTGAGTTCTCAGGAGATCTGTTTGTTTAAAACTGTGTAGCACCTCCCCTTTCACCTCTTCCTCCTTCTCCAGCCATGTAGGATGTGCCTGCTTCCCCCTTCTACCATGACTGTATCTTGAGTCCTCCCCAGCCATGCTTGCAGTAAAGCCCACATAACCATAATCCAAATAAACCTATTTTCTTTATAAATTAACCAGTCTCAGGTAGTTCTTTATAGCCATTTGGGAATGGATTAATATAGAAAATTGGTACTGAGAAGTGGAGCACTGCTATATAAAGATACCTGAAAACATGGAAGCGACTTTGGTACTAGATAATGGGCAGAGGTTGGAACAGTTTGGAGGGATCAGAAGAAGGCAGAAAGAAAAGGGAAAGTTTGGAATGTCCTAGAGACTTTTTAAGCTGTAGTAACCAAGTTGTTGATAGTAATATGGATAATGAAATCCAGGCTTGAGGTGGTCTCAGTTGGAAATGAGGAATTTGAAGTGAATGAGAGAAAAGGTAACTTTTGTTATGCTTTAGTAAAGAAGTTGAAGGCATTGTGGCCCTGCCCTAGGGATCTGTGGAACTTTGATTTTGAAAGAGATGATTTAGGGTATCTGGCAGAAGAAATTTTTAAGCAGCAAAGAGTTCAAGATATGTCCTGATATGTTCTTACAGTGTAAGATATGTTCTTACCGTGTATGCTCATATGCCTGAACAAAGAGATGATCTGAAACTGGAATATATATTTAAAAGGGAAACAGAGGATAAAAGTTTGGAAAATTTGCAGCCTGACCATGAGTTAGCAAACAAAAACCCACTTTCTGGAGAGGAATTCTAGCTGACTGCCAAAATTTGCAAAAGTAAAGAGGAGCCCCACATGTTAATAGCCAAGACAATGGGGAAAATGCCTTGAAGGCATTTCAGAGACCTTCAGCATAGCCCCTCCCATCACAGGCCTGGAGGCTTAGGAGGGAAGAATGGTTTCAAGGGCCGGGCCCAAGGCCCTGCTGCACTGCACAGCATAGGGACACTTCTCCCTGCATGCCAGCCACTCCAGCTTCATCCTTGACTAAGGCCCCAGATACATTTCGGACTGCTGCTGCAGAGTGTGAAAGCCCTACACTTTGGCAACTTCCATTTGATATTAAGCTTGTGTATGCACTGAGGGCAAGAGTTGAGCCTTGAAAGCCTCCACCTAGATTTCAAAGGATGTATGGGAATGCCTAGATGTCCAGGCAGAAGTCTGCTGAAGGAGTAGAACCTTCATGGAGAACCTCAACTGGGACAGTGCAGAGGGGATATGTGGGGTGTGAGTCCCCACACAGAGTCCCCACTGGGGCATCATCTGTTGGAGCCATAAGAATAGAGCCACCATCTTCCAGATCCCAGAATGGTAGATCCATTGAAAGCTTTCATTGTGCACCTGGAAAAACCACATACACTGAATGCAAGCCCATAAAAATAGCTGAAGGGGCTGTACCCTGCAGAGCCACAGGGATAGAGATACCCCAGATATTGAGAGCCCATTGCTTACATCATTGAGGCCTGAATGTAAGACATGGATTCAAAAGATATTACTTTGGATCTTCAAGGTTTAATGACTGCCTTGCTGGGTTTTAGACTTGCATGGGGCCTGTAGTCCCTTGGTTTTGGCAGATTTCTCACTTTGGAAATGGGTATATTTACCCAATGCCTGTACCCCCATTGTGCTCTTGGAAGTAACTAACTTGTTTTTGATGTTATAGGCTCCTAGGCAGAAAGGACTTGCCATGTCTCAGATGAGAATTTGGACAGTGGAATTTTGAGTTACTGTTGAAATGAGTTAAAATTTGGGAGACTGTTTAGAAGGGAAGTTTGTATTTCGCAATGTGAGAAAGACATGAGATCTGGGAGGGGCCAGGGGCAGAATAATATGGTTTGAATTTGTGTCCCCATGCAAATCTCATGTCAAATTGTAAACCCCAATGTTTAACATTAGATCATGGGAGTGAGTCCCCTGTCACTTTCTTCTGGCAGTGAGTGAGTTCTCATGAGATACTGTTGTGTAAATGTGTGCTTCTTCCTCCTGCCCCAGTCATGTAGGATGAACCTGCTTCCCCTTCATCTCCTACCATGATTTTAAGTTTTCTGAATCCTCCCCAGCCATGCTTTCTGTACTCCCTGTGGAACTGGGTGCCAATTAACTGCCCCCCTCTTTTTTATAAATTAGCCAGTCTCAGGTAGTTCTTTATAGCAATGTGAGAACAGACTTGTACAGTATGCTTTATAAATATAAGGATTGTTTTATGAATGTCATTTTATTTATGTGTATCAAGGACTACTTAAAATAATAGACTAAAAATTTTAACCAATGAATTATTTCAGATTATTTCTTATCGTTCTTTCTCTTGAATGAAGGCAAATAACTCTACCCTACTCTTATAGGGCCTATTATATAACACACAGGACATTGTTCATTGTCTATATTTCTTTAGATATCACTTTTCCTCAAAAACAAGTTATGTATGTGGAAATTTTAGCATACAAAGAATATTAAAATATACTACCAAGAAAATCATACTCTTACCTGTAGTAAGAAAAATCTTTTACATATTAAACATTTGATCTGGTAAAATTTAGGTGATGATTTGCATGTAAATGTCCTATTTATCATAGGGATGATGGAGAATATGTAAAATATCCTGGGGGCACAATATAGGATACTATAAAGCAGTTTGAAGCAATATATCAGATATACACAGAACAATATGAATGAAATATATATATATATGTGTGTGCGTGTGTGTGTGTGTATGTGTATACTCATATATGGTACTGAGGAAAAAGCAAATAATATAATAAGATATACAAAATAGTAAACATGAAAATTAATTTTGTAGACATACAAGAGTATTAAATTTATTGTTAAAATATATAAAATAAATGAACATATATAAAACATCTAGGAATAGTGGTCTTTAGGTTGTAGGGAATTGGGAATAACAATAAACAAACTAAAATAAAAAGAAAATAGATAATAAATAAATGAATATAAATAAATCACTAAAATAACAGAAGTGTCTTGCATAGACCAGTGCAGATTAAACACAATTTGTCCCCTTAAAGACCATCCATGACCCTTAGTCAAATATCAGTGCAATAATAATATGTAACTAGCAATTTATAAAATCTCAATGGCTTACAGAAGTAACCAATCATTTGGCCTGTGGTTTTGCAAGTGAGATAGAGCAGCTTAAATTCAAGGTATTGTTAAACTTCATCTGTCTTCCCATTCTCATGGTCCAAAAATGACCCAAGGTGTGGTTTTTTTATAGCAAATAATAGAAGCACAAGTGTGCAGACAAGATCTCCAAGCACATTTAAAGGCTTTGTTCCCATTTATTCACTACTATTTGATTTGTCAAATCATGTCACATGGCCTAGCTCAATGTGTCAGCCTGAGTCTGTCAGTAACATATATTTTACATCTACTGGGGCAGTGTTATGTTACATGGTGAAGATTATATGTATGATATATAGAGCCCACATATACACCCACACATATGTGTGTCACTGTTTCCCAGAATCAGTGTATATGTGTATTACTGTTCCTCAGAGTTGAGGAGTGGAAAACTGAGAACAATAATTTTATTTTTCATAGGATGCATATACCCTGATACCACAACTGAAAACAAACACATCTATACAAAGTTATAAAAAAAAAAAAAGAAGAAATAATAATATTCAAAGACTTTCAAAAATAAATAAGACAAAATATACTTTTAAATGAGGCTTCTTCTGTTTGAAACCCTTTTCTGATGTTTGTTGACTTTTTTGGTAAAGCAATTGCATCTTTCATTTGATCATTTTTCTTTCTCTTTAAGCAAGTACTATAGTTTCTCTCTTTTAAATTCTTTTTTTAGGTTGCACACATTACCAAAAGGGCTTCCCAAATTATGGACCTCTTTCCTGTGTTATAATCTGAGACTTCCCATCCTTCAGTGCCTCTGTATGTCGTTTATAAGGAATAACAACAAAATCTATTTTACAAGGCACAAGAGCTCACATAATGTGTTAGTGTGTATTAGTGTGTGTGTATTTAGAAAAGCAAATATGCAACATATAGTAACAACTGGTTATTCACTTAAGGCAACATAAATATGATAACATTTTCCACTATTATACACTTTTTAGAGATCTCCAAGTACTTATGATCTGTCCAGTGATATTGTGATTCTTTAAGGCATTAGAGAATGTACTACAATTGATAGTTTTACCTAAGTTCATGCGAAATATTTTATTTCTAGCTTCTTGCAGTTTCTTCTGTGAACATTCCTACCCATTTATGGAAAGGCTACTTTCCTAATTTTGCCATGTTTTCCATTATTTCCTTAAAAATACTTTTAGTATTTTTCATTTGAATTATGTTCTTGGTTTTTCTTATAAGTCCTTTAAGATGACTTTTTAAAGTTCATAAATTCTGCACTATATTATTTGACTCCTTATAAATTATATCTTGTGCAACAAACCTCCACACACAGACACACATGTATTCATATACATTTACAGACAGATGGATATTTTAAAACAGTAATATATTTCATTACATAGTCATAACTTGGTTCTGCTTGTCTACTTTCTTTATTCAGTCCTCTGTTGAAGGTCACTTAAGTTGATTCTATGACTTTACTGTTATAAATAGTGCTGCCATAAAGTACAAGTACAGGTTTCTTTTTGATAAAATGATTTTTTTTCCTTTCATAGATACACAGGATTCAAATTGCTATGTTGAATGATAATTCTATTTTTAGTTCTCTGAGAAATGTCCATACAGTTCTCCAAAGAGATTGTACAAATTTATGTTATGACCAATAGTATATGACTGTTCCCTTTTCTCTGTATCCTCACCAACACTTGTAATTTTTTGACAAATAATAGCTATTATGACTGGCGTAAGATGGTATATCACTGTGGCTTCAATCTGCATTTCTCTGATGATTAGTTATGTTGAGCTTTTTTTGTGTGTTTCTTGGCTGCTTGTTTGTCTTCCTTTGAGAAATCTCTGTTCATGTCCTTTGCTCAATTTTTAATGAGGTTATTTGTTTTTTTCTTGTTGAATTGTTTGAGTTCCTTATAGAGTCTGGCTATTCGATCTTGGTTGGATTCATAATCTGCAAATTCTCCCATTCTGTAAATTGCTTATTTACTTTATTTATTTATTTATTTTGCTTTGCAGAAACTCTTTAGTTTAAGTCCAATTTGTCCATTTTTGTTTTTGTTACATTTGCTTTTGAAGTCCTAGTCATAAATTATGTGCCTTGGCCAATATCCAGAACAGTTATTCTTAGATGTTCTTCTATTATAGTTTTAGGTCTTACATGTAAGTCTTTAATATGTCTTGAGTGAATTTTTATCTATGGTGAGAGATAGGGGTCCACTTTCAAATGCCTGTGGTCTTGGCTACTTGGAGACTGATGTGGGAGGATCACTTGAGCCCAACAGGTTGAGGCTGCAGTGAGCCGAGATGACACCACTGCCCTCGAGCCTGGGCGACACAGTGAGACCTTGTCTCAAAAAAAAAAAAAAAATTGTAATCATTATATTGATGTAGAATATGGCATTTGATAACATTTACTATACCCATGATTTAAAGATTTAAAGATTTTTAAAAGCAGAGAATAAGAACGAGAGGGCATTTTCCTATGACTATCTTTCTCACACCCGTGGCCGGCATCACAAGGAGACTGCCCCTGACCTCCCTCTAAGGTTAGGAGGCACTGGGTGGCTGCTCTTAGTTACTCTTCCATATCACCCTGGAAGTCCTGGCCAATGCAACAAGACAGGAAAAAGAAATCAGGCTTCGAGGAGCAATACCAAGGGAAGCAAAGTCATATTACTATGTCTTTCATGATAACATGGTTGTTTAATGTTGAATTTCCCAAATAACCAACAGTTAACTGTTAGCACTAATCAGAGGTCAACAAGGGGGCCCAATATAAAGAAGTCAATAGCGTTCTTTAAAGCCAGTAAAAATAAACAAACAAATAAATAAATAATAACACGGAAGAGCTTATTTTCCGAAAGAACAAAAATTATAAAATATTCAAGAATTAACCTTGAAATCCACCTATCTTTTATGGGGACCAAAAACAAACAAACAAAACAAAACAAAAACAAAAGTTGTTCAAGAGCAAGTGGTTTAGTTTTTGCATACTAGTGCATTTCAAGAGCTCACCTTTGATTTGATTTTTTACTTTATGACCCTTTGGTCCCAGAAGATACTTGATATAAATTTGATTTTTTAATGTATTGAAAACAAAAAATAAAACCAAGCAACCTGAAATCTCTTTCTAGGCCATGTCAGAAGACTGGGCGAGAGGGTGCCATTCAGCCCCATGTGGAGAGGCCTGGCGGGAGGTGCCCACTGTTGCTGTGGCTGTGCTTGCCAGGTTCCAGTGCCCACATTCCTGCAGGTTGGATCTTGCAGGTACTAGGGAGCTATGGCGTGCTTTAGAGCACAGGAGGGGAATGTCAGATGTGTGTATGAGATGCTGTCTTGGCAGCCAGGATGGAGACGAGGTGAGTTGGGGAGCTGGGAATAGGACAGGTGAGGAGGGGTCAGCACTGGAGTAGGGCCCGGCAGTGCTCAGAGTAGATAGAGGTTTAGGAGGTTGAACTGATCAGGCAGGGAGTGAAAGAGGTGGCTCCCAAGCCTGAACTGCCAGGGGAGGGGTGCCTCTGAGAGATGGAGGTCTCAGGCCACTGGAGACCCGCATCACACTTTGGAGAAGAGCCAGGGCTGGAGACAGAGGCATGTACAAGGTGGCATCACCGCCCTGCTCCCGGGATGGGGAGACCAAGGCTGGGGAAGGGGCTTAGGGATTGGCAGGATCTCTAGCACAGAGAAGGTGACCAAGCTGTGGGCATGATGAGTGTCCAGGAGGAAAGATCAGATCCCAGGTGAGGGAAGAGGGCTCAGGGAGAGGGTGAATTGTGGGCAGAGAAGAAAGAAAGACCTCCCTGGGGCACCCGTGGGGCAGGAGCCAGGTGGGGTGTGGCCCTGGGGATGGGGGTGGTGTACGCACCCTCACAGGATTGGCCTGGTGGGCCAGGGCCAGGTTGCATGGGCTGAGAGAAGCTGACAGCCCTGTCTGTGACCTCTGGGACCCCTGGGTCTGCCTCTGTGGGCCCCTAATCCTGGGCTCACAGACCCACCAGCCTCCATGGGTGCTGGCCTATGCCTGGTGGGCACGGTTGGTGCAGGCTCCAAGGGGGCCTGGCAAAGCCTGGAGCTGGCTCAGGGGAAGCCACTCCTGGCCAGGGAGTCTCCTGACCCCCACCTTGGAGGGATGTATCAGCCCCGGTGAGGCTTCTCAGACTCATTCTGGAGTTTCTCAAGGGTGTGAGATCAGTTTGGCCGAGAAGGGCGCCCTGAATGTGAGACTGCTTGTCAGGAAGCGCTGCCAGGCCCAGTGAGATGTGGAGATTCAGCAGGGAACACCCGGCCTGAGTGGGCTGTCCTGGAGGAAGACAAATTACACCCTTCCCCTGATTCCTCAAGGACTAGGCATGGTCCTGCTATGAGGGAGGTGCCTTTCTGTGCAGCTGAGGCTATAAAATCTGGAAGGGCCTAGCCCAAAGTCACGAAGTTACTGCAGATCAGGGCCAGGGGCCGAGCCTGCACCTTCCTTCCACCCCAATGCTAGGTGAAGTGTTCAATGTCTGTTTAAATCTATAGAAAAGGGTGAACTGGAGAGCTGAAGATTTACCGAACTTCTGGCAGTTAAGTCCCTGGGAAACAGCACCAAAAGAGATAATAAAGGAACCAAAAGAAGAAACCACACAGGAGCAGATGGAGGCACCAACTGCACAAAGAATGGTGACTGCATGCAGGCAAGATGCACACAGCAGGTGGGAAACTTCTGTAACAAGTATGTCCACGGGCAGATCACCTTTACCTGTGAGGAGTTTGCGTGCATGAGGGCAACCTCGCAGCAGCGACACCCACCACAGAATGCTGATGGCTCAAACCTGGCGGAAGTTTATTTAGGGCACGGAAAGCCAGAAACAAGGGCTTGACTGGCGGCAGCTCTGCAGCAGGGGGAGATTTGGACAGCGAGGGCTGTCCTGGAGGAAGTCCCAAGGTCCTCACTTCGCTCTGTAGGCCACCCTTGGTGTGGACAACAGCTGCAGACAGGAGACACGGAGGGGGCACACAGAGGTCTTAGAGTCTGGCCTCAGGTGATGTCCATCACACCTCTTTCTGTTGGTGAGAGCTAGTTACTCGGGCCCCCAGGGTGCAAGGCCGAGATGGCATGGCATGCAGACCACCTAGTAGGATCTTCTTGCCAGCTCAGGGGACAATGCACACATGGAGAAGTGCAGTTGGCTACTAGGCATCTGGGAAAATGCACATACTCTCCCTTTTTCAAAGAAATTCAGGTTCAAAAACCAAACACCATTAGAAAATAGACACCCTTCAACACAATCAAGATTAGAAGGTCTATGGTGAGACCACTGATGGAGCATGAAGCTGGCCAAACTCTGGAGAGTGGTTGATGTTACGTATCAAGAATCCAAAATCCGGCAAGGCGTAGTGGCTCACGCCTGTAATCCCAGTACTTTGGGAGGCCAAGGCGGGTGGATCACATGAGGCCAGGAGTTCGAGACCAGCCTGGCCAACATGGCGAAACCCTGCCTCTACTAAAAATACAAAAATTAGCCAGGTGTGGTGGTGTACACCCGTAGTCCTAGCTACTCAGGAGGCTGAGGCATGAGAATCTCTTGGTCTTGAGTGACTGCAGTGAGCAGAGATTGCACCACTGCACTACAGCCGGGGTGACAGAGTGAAGTGAGTCTCTAAATAAATAAATAAATAAATCTGAAATTCTAGAAATCTGTTTAATGACTCAAGATGTTATCTTTCCAAAACTCGAATCTGGCCCTGTCACTCCTCTGCTCAAACATCTCCAATGGCTCCCCACTGCTATCCTGGCCATGTTACAGCCCAGGCCCCTCCCTCCAGCCTCATCTTCTATGCTGAGGAGCACTGTCCTGACCAGTGCCCAACCTGGGCCTGGGGCACAGAGGGGTCGGCACATGTAGGCTGAGCTGAGCTTTGGGAAATGAGGAGGCCAGGCGCTGGGAGTGGTGGCCTTGCTCCAGGCTGAGCTGAAACAGCTGGCAGCTCAGCCTGCCCTCCACCTGACCTCCGGGCCCAGCCTTCCCTAGTGGGCCACGACCTTCCCACCAGGGCCCTCGGCCCTGCTCCTGCTGGCCCCTGCAGACCTCAGCTGAGTCCAAGCTCCTGGAGTGCAGGGAGAGTGAGCGTCTCCTGTGTCCCCAGCGCACAGCTGCGCCAGCTCCCGGTAGGGGTTTGTTACAGGAATGAATGGGGTGGGGGTTGGAGGAAAGTGTGGAGGAGATGGAGGCAGGCCGTGACGCTGGCTCTGGCGCACCCTCCAGGCCCTCTCGATCGCGGCTCCGCGGCTCCGGCTCTGGCCCCACCCCAGCCTCCCCCGCCCTGCCGGGAACCTGGGGCCTCAACGACCATGCAAGCCGCCCACACCTCCGCGGCTCCGCGCTCTCCTCTCGCTCCCCTACCCTAGCCTGGACCCTCCGCTCTCCAGGGCTCAGCAGCGACCCCGATCGGTCACTCGCTATGGCCACCGCCGCGGCAGCCACCTGTCCCGGGACGCCCAACCAACCCCTCGGGGGACCAAGCCCGGGGACTTCGTCCTCAACCCCAGGCCAGCTAAGCCACCCCACAGGGGCCCTGCCTGTCCCATCTGCAGCCTGCTGGGGTGTCCATGCTTGCGGTGATCAGGCGGGTGGCACGGCCCTCGGGTTACAGCCGGCGGAGGGGCTTCCCAAAAGAGTCCTCAGCCTCTCCCGCCTGCGGCGGCGCAGCCCAGGCGGGGCTCGGCTCTCAGAATCCCCTCGCGGCCTCGCCAGGTATGCGCGCGGGGCCCGGGGCGCGGGCCGAGGGCGGGTGCTGGAGCCGGGCCGGTGCCAGGCCCGCTACCACACGGTCGGGGACGCGGCGCACAAAGGCGCCTTCTGCCGCCCCCCGACCCCGCCCCGCACTGCCCCCGTCCAGCCTGGCGGCCCGCCCCTCCCGCCCCGGCAGGCGGTGAGAGGGGGTCAGGGTCCCCGCCTCCCGGGCCCGCCACCCTCCTCGCGGGCGACGTGCCCTGTCCGGGCGGCGCCCAGGCGCGGGCTTGTCCCACCGAGCAGGAATCCGCCGCCGCCGCGCGCGTTTCTGGCCCCATCCCCGCCCGCGGTGCAGGGGAGCCGGTGCGCAGCCGCGTGTTGGGCCTCCGACCCCGGTGGCCCCCGTCATACTCTCTTTCTCCACCCGCAGAGGCTTTGCTCAGGAATCTACTCTTGCAGCCAGGGAGCTTCCGGGCCCCCTCCTCCAGGAAGCGTCCCTGGTTGCTCCGGTGAGCACGTGTCTCCTCATCCCCCTGTCTGGGCACCTTGAGAATCCAGCCTGGCCACTCCCCTCTCCTATGTCTGCATAGGAAGACACCCCATTGGAAACGGACCCTCCTCCCGCCGCCAGACCCTGGCAATCCCATGTCCAGGCTGGGGTTGGGAGTAAGGACCCACCACGAAGGAGGGTGCCCACCGGGTCAAGTGGGCAGTAGAACAGGGCTGCGTCCCAGGGATCCCCACAAGCCCGGTGGCTCCGTGGCTCTGCCCGGCAGAGGCCGGGCCGCCCTGCAGCTGGAGCCCACCTTTAGCGCCTTCTCCCTGAGCCCATATGTGGCAGAGGGGGTGGGGCCAGTCCCAGGCCCACTGGGCACCACGGGCCTCTGGGAGGGGACACTAATGACTGTAATTTCCACTTAGCAGATCAGGACGGCTGGCAGAGTGGAACTGTCCTCCTACCTCTCAGGTGCCCAGGCGAGACCCTTCCGTGGGCCCCTCTATCTGGACACCTGGCCCTGGGCCCCTCCCACGTGGGATTTTTGAGGCTACTCTCCCCTCCCCCAGGCTCAGAGGGTGGCCCTGTTTCCTGTGGGACCCCTTGTCGCCTTGTCCACTGGTTGGGGTGCTCAGTGGTGCTTGAACAGGGGTCGGGGACGCTTGAAGGTGTACTGAGTGGGTAGCTGTCAGCCGGCTCCAGAGGCTGGGGGAGCAGGAAACAAGCACGTTATAGGGTTGAGGGTTCTGAGCCGCGTGCCAGGCTGCAGCCTGTGCTGGCTCCTTTGTGGTCAGAAGCCCAGGGCATTCTGGGGTCTGTCTTGATGCTGAGCAGGCCAGTGTCCTGAACAACATCAGGCACCCAGGAGTCTCTGGGTGGGGCAGTTGTGGCTGCCGAATGGGGGGTGCTAGGGCAGGAGGGTGAGCATGTGAGGCCAGGCTGGCAGAGAGGAGCTGAGACTCTGTGCCCTGGGGCAGATTGGGGAGGTGAGGGAAGGGGCTGCTGTGGCCATCACAGGTTGAAGGTGAGGACTGGGCCATTGCCCAGTGCTGGTCTTCTCTGCCTGATTAGTCTGGGCACCAGGCCCTGTGCCCAGCTGGCAAGAGGCTAGGCAGGAGTTTCTGGGGCACCTGGGGAGCAGGCCCAGGCCCTGGGAGCTGGGGTTCCTGTGCTGAGGGAGTCAGCTCTGTCTCGCCTGGGCCTGCCTCCTGGCCTCCCCTGTGGCCTGGCTGGCAGGGCCTGGGTGTGGCCTGGCTCCCTGGAGCTGGCAAGGATCAAAGGGTTGAAAGCTGTCCTCCACCCTCGCCCACTGAGACAGGAATCCGTGGCCCCAGGGGGCGGAATCCACAGCCACATTCCCAGTGCCCTGGTCCCCGCAAGGCAAGGGTGGGGCAGGGCTGGGGTGCCAAGATTGGCACCATAAAGCGTGGGAACGTGGTGCTGCTGGCACCCAGCCCACTGCCTGAGCAGAGTGGGCAGCACCCTCCTCTCGGCCCAGTTGTGGCCTTTGCCCCTTCTGACCTGCCCTGATGGCCTCAGGCACCAGGGCCTCAGTTGCCAAATGGGTTTCCACCTTGCCAGGAGGTGGGGGTTTCATCCTGGTGGCCCAGGAGGCCTGGGGGTCCTGAGGAGGTTGGAGCCTGGGTCTCTGTGGCTCAAAGCAGTGAGCACTCCCGACCTCCAGGGCACTCTGGGCTGGGGGGCCTCCATCTGGGGTCAGTGGGGGCCACAGGAGGGAGAGGGTGTTGATAGCTGGAGCATCCCTACCAGGGGTCACCCTGAGCCCAGGCCCCTGGCACACACAGATGTGCTCACACACGCACGCAGCAGAAAGCAGAAAGGCAGCCTCTCAAAGGCAGCCTAGCCTCTTCTGGCCACAGCCCAAAAGGTCCCCAGGAGGGATTGTCCACAGCTGGCTGATGCAGGACTGAGTTGGCCCTGTGGACCCCCACCCATGGGTACAGGGTCACCTGCTGGCGGAGACAGCAGCCTTTAGGCGCCTGTGCTGGGTGTGGTGAGTCCCTGCTCCCGGGGGCTGGAGACCAGCCTGCTGGAGCCGGGCCCCAAGCTCTGTCCTGTAGTCCCATGCTCAGCCCCAGCAGTGATGCCTTCCCACGCCCACTGTACAGGTGGTAAGATGGAGGCCCAGAGAGGCCAGAGGACTTTCCCAAAGCCACCCAGCAAGTTGGTGGGCTTGGAGAAATCCTGGAGACCCAGACCTCCCACTCCCAAGAGCCAGGGCCGGTGGCATCCCCCTCTCTGGCCTGTTTCCTCACCTGGAGAGTGGGCCCACAGTGACCACCTGGCCAAGTTGTCCTGAAGCCCGGAAGGTACCAGCCAGGGGTCAGTTAGCCTCTTCTGTCCCCAGCCGCTGGGCTCCCAGATAAGCAGCACTGCTGTGTCCTGAGCCCGCATCTGAGGCAGGGTGCCCCCTGGTGGTTCGACAGTGCCTTTCTGTGCCCTTGGGTGATAGGACCTGAAGGAGGAGAAGGTAAGGGAGAGGACAAGCCTGGAGCAGGCGCTGGGAGGGCTGCAGGCCAGGGCAGAGGGGCTGCTGGCTTGGAGCAATGCCCCAGGGGGCTGGTCCATGCATGAAGGGCCTGGGGAGGACATTGGTCCTACCAGGAGGCTGCAAGTCAGGACCTTGGAAGGGTTCCCGTGGGCAGTTGAAGGCCATTAGGGCCCAAGGACACCGTCCCCTGGAGGATGGCAGTAGGGGAAGCAGGACTGGCGCACCACACACTGCCCACTGCTGGGGGTCAGGAGTGTGGGCAGCCAGGCTTGGGGGAGCGAAGGCCAGTCCCAAGGTGTCCGTGTGTTGGCCAGCAAGCCCATCCTCCTTCAGACCTACACCCTGGGTGCCTCTAGAGGCCTTTCCATGATGCTCAAAGGCCCACACTACTTGACCCTGATCATCCCAGTGGCAGCCATCCAGGCATCAGGCCAGGTCTGGCACTGGACAGCCATGGGGCTTGTTTGCTGGGGATGTGAATGAATGAATGAATGAATGAATGAGGAGCCTCTCGGGACTGCTGTCCATCCTGGCCCCCAGCTTGCCTCCCACAGCATGGGGTCCTTGTCAGTCAGCAGGCTGTGATGGGCAGGTGCTGAGGAACCTGGGGGAGGAGCGACAAGACTAGGGGTGGGTGGGGGCCCTGGCTCACCCATCCCAGCCCCTGACACCAGGGGAGGGAGCATCCCTAGCCTTCGGTGAAGGGGTGGCCTGCCCCTCCACACCTGTGGGAGTTTCTCGTTAGGTGGAAAAAGAGACTTGAGAAAAGAAATGAGACACAGAGACAAAGTATAGAGAAAGAAAAAGTGGGCCCAGGGGACCGGCACTCAGCTTACAGAGGACCCATGCTGGCACAGGTCACCTGTTCCCTTAGTATTTATTGATAATTATCTTTACTTAAAGATAAGGGAGTGACAGGACAATAGGATCATTGTAGGGAGGAAATCAGCAGTAAGACATATGAACAAAAATCTCTGTGACATGAGTAAGTTTAAAGGAAAACGCTGTGCCTTGAGATGCATATGCAAACATCTCCATAAACCTTTTAGCAGCATTGTTTCAGCCTATCACATGGGGAGAAACCTTGGACAATACCTAGCTTTCCTAAGCAGAGGTCCCTGCGACCTTTGGCCATGTATGTGTCTCTGGGTAGTTGAAATAGAGAATGGTGATGACTTTTAACCAGCAAGCTGCCTTCAGGCACTTGTTTAACAAAGACACATCCTGCATAGCCCAAAATCCATTAAACCTTGAGTCACCACAGCACATGTCTCTTGCAAGGACAAGGTTGGGGGTAGGGTCACAGATTAACAGCGTCTCAAATACAGAACAAAATGGAGTCTCTTATGTCTACTTCTTTCTATATAGACACAGTAACAGGCTGATCTCTCTTTCTTTTCCCCACATTTGGAAGTCGTGCAGGGCGGAGGACATACAGGGATGTGGTGGGGTGGGCCAGCCCATGGGACCCCTCTGGGCTATGGGTCTGGGTGGGAAGCGGTCTGCCTGGTCTCTGGGCACAGAGTGAAGGGACAGGTCTCAGTTCATAAGTTTGTGGTCCCCTGGTCCCTCTCCTACCCTGCTGTGAGGGCAGTGGGTTCAGGGGGGATCTGGGAAGCAGGCTTGAGCCTGCTCAGGGAGGGGCAGCTGGGCCCCCACCCACCCAGGAGCTTGCCAGCAACCTGGGCAGGGAGGCTCCCGCCCTGGAACTCCTGGTTCTGCAGCAAGAGTCCCTGCAGACCTGGCCCCCTAATGTGTCTGCACAGCAGGACCCCAGCTCCCTGGACTGTCAGTCCTTAGGGCTTCTTCAGAGTGCCCCAGCCTGAGTGCCCGGCACTGTCAGCTGACGTGGCTGGCCCCCCTTCCTGGGCTCTCCTGTCACTTGAGCTGGGGGACTTCTTGGCCTGGAGGGTGAGCCGGGGACCATCTGCTCTCAGGGCACAGGCCTGCCCTTGCGGGGCGCTGAGCCGGCCACACTCCCTCTAGCCCCCAGATGGCAAAGCACTCCCTGGCAAGGGCTGATGAGGGGACAAGCTGGGCCAGCCAAACCTCGGGGCGGGGGCCCAATGTCCCCAGGGGCTGGCATCTGCGACCTCCACTGTTTACACAACACCACACCCGAGGAGTGGATTGCCCAGAGTATGCGCGCACACACAATGCTGCCAGCACACACGATGCACACTTGCATGAGCACAGGGTATACACACATGTTCACACCAGCACTCACACACAAGCACACACCTTCGCACATGGAGGGGCACACAGCACACTGCCGTGCATGACATGCACGCCCATTCATACCAGTGTGTACGTGTGAGCGTCCCTGAGTTCCCAGCTGGGCGCCCTCTGCACCTCCAAAACCCAGAGCATGATGATGGAGGACACTGTGCCGGGAGTGGTGGGGGCGGGGTGAGGGGAGTGGGGGTTGGGGGGTAGATGTGCCTCTGTGGTGTTGGAGCCTCTGGGCCTCAGTTTACCTTCCATGCAATTGTAACAACCATTTACAAGGCACTTTGAATCTCAAGGAACCATTCTGAGATAGCCGTTAGCGCCGTTTGCAGAGATGGGGAAACTGAGGCACGGAGCATTTGGTAATGTGCTTAAGGCCCTGGGGCAGGAGCTGGGCAGGGTCTGCCCTGGGCTGTCTCTGGTGGTTGTGGGGTGAGGGGACTTCACATCTGCCTGGGTCGCGAGCACAGAGGGTGCTTGATGCAAGCTGCCTGGGACGGGGAGGGACAGGGACAGGGCGGGCTCCAGCAGGAGGAACGAGGTGGGTGTGCGCCCCACCCCCGTCGAGGGAGCCTGTCCTCCCCTCGGCCCCCCTGGTTGGGGCCAGCCAAGAGCGGAAGGGGTCACGGGCCTTGGCCGGCTCTCCTGGGAATTGCAGGCGCGTGTGTCAGCGCGCTGGGCTTGGTCCCCGCCCCCAGCCCTCTGCCCGGGCTGGCGGTTTGGCGAAGAAAGCCAGATTCCCGAGGGGGCGGGGGTGGCGGCTCCCAGGGTCTGGGATGGGGACCCAGGAACCCCTCTCCTCCGCCCACTCTTCCACTCCCAGAAGAGAGGCCCTGGCGGGAGCGGGTCCCCTCTCCACCTCCTTCCAGAGGCCTCGCCATTTCTCCAGTGAGGGGACTGAGGGAGGGCTTCATGGCCCCGAGTGCCAACACGTGCACCCGAATTCTCAGCACCTCCCTGCCCTGCCTGCAGACAGGCTCGGTGAGGTCCCCAAGGTCAGGAATGACGCTTGTTTCTGCGCAAACCTCTGCCGGAGAACGCGAGGCGTCTGCAACCTGGATACGAATTCCAGTGTGACTCCACTTTCGAATCTGAAAAGTGGGAACAATAGCAACACCCACCTCGGGGTGATTGTGCAAATAAGAGAGACAAGAGGCGAGGCCAAGGGCGATCTGCCTGGGAAGCGGGCCGGCGCCCCACTAAGAGGCGCGTGCGTGCTGGAACCCAGGAAACCCAGCGTGGGGCCAGCTCTCCGGCCCCCGTCAGCTCGCCCCGCGCCAGCGCACCAGCCTGCCTGGGCTCGCTCCAGCCTCTGCGGAGGCTCCTCTGGGCCGCGCAGACGTAGCCTCCCCGCCCGCCCCAGGCCCGTCCCGCCTCTGCTCCGCCAGCGGCCTCGACAGGCCCAGGCGCGCTCCAGCCCGCGGCGGCATGAGGGTGGGCACGGATGCCACCGCCGCGAGGCTGCCCGCCTGCCCGGAGCCCGCCCCGCCGGGCGAGAAGGGCCAGGGAGGCTCTTGGCCAGGGGGCGGAGATTGAAGGGTATGGTGCAGGCAGGAATGCTCCGGGTGGTTCCGGGCCTGGGGGGAGGGGACAGGGAACTCGGGACCGAGGGGTGGGGAGCAATGAGGCTCGGGTTCTAGACCAGGGAGGGAACTGGGGAAGAGAATCCTGGGAATCGCTAGGGGAGAGGGGTTTTTCCGGACCGCGGAGGCCACGCGAATCATCCAGGCCCCAAGGGCCAGCTCCCCATTCCTCCCTGCCCCCGTGGGCGCAGCACGCCCATTTCCCTGCCTGGGAAACAGAGGCGCCAGGTCTGCAGTGCATCTGATGGTGGGGAGGAGATTGGCCGAGAGAGCCGTGTCCGAGGACCGCGTGCTGAGGGTCCCCGCGCAGAGCCGACTGCAGCCGGGAGAGAAGCGGCCCCAAGCGCTGGAGCCGAGGTTGCGGGTAACAACACCTCCTGGCTGCGGTCTCGACCTCTGCTGCTCATGGCGCACTCTCGGGCGCGGGCGGGGGAACTAGAGGTCAGATGCCCTGGAGCGCAGGCCTGGCGGGCGCAGCGCACCCGCAGCCACCAGGCGGCAGGGCAGCTCCGGGACCGGCGGGGCTGGGGACGTGGTTGGGGGAGCTGGGAAACACGTCTCAGTTTCTTAGGTCCGCCAGTCTCCTGGCCTCCACAGCCAGTCCCAGGAGCAGCCGAGTGAGGTCATAAGTGGCACCTAGGCCCTTGCCTGACACCCTCACCTTATCCTGGAGAGACTGTGGCAGGAGAGGGACAGGGAGGCCTCTGTCTCAGAGATACCAGGTGGAAGAAGTGTCTGGTCCGTGTGCCTCACCCTGCACCCTGCCTCTGATGGGCTGTGTGACCTGAAGCAACTTTCTCAGGCTCCTTGTGTCTCAATTGCTTCTAAGAAAATGGGAGGTGGAGGTGGGCGCGGTGGTTAACGCCTGTAATCCCAGCACTTTGGGATGCCGAGGCGGGCAGATCACCTGAGGTCAGGAGTTCAAGACTGGCCTGGCCAACATGGTGAAACGCGGTCTCTACAAAAATACGAAAATTAGCCGGGGATGATGGCAGGTCCCTGTAGTCCCAGCTACTTGGGAGGCTGAGGCAGGAGGATCACTTGAACCCAGGAGGCGGAGGTTGCAGTGAGCCGAGATCAGGCCATTGTACCCCAGCCTGGGTGACAGAGTAAAAGAAAGAAAGAGAGGGAGAGACAGAGAAAGAAAGATGAGAGGTGGGACGGTGAGAATTCCCAAGCTGCAGGGAATTGTCCCCTAGAGAAACAGGCTGTGGGAAGCTGGGTCTCTCCGGAGGAGAAGAGGAACTGACCACCAGCCTGTTAGAGCAGGTGGGGCTGGTAAGCCTGGGGCCCTGCAGGTCAGGGCCCAGCCCTCGGGTTTGGAACTGGGCAGTGGGAGTGTACCTCCTCCACCAGGGCCTGGCCACCCCCCCAGAGTCCATTTTAGGTCTTGGGGTGCCATTGAGCATTGCCCAGACACCCTCAACAGCAGCTCCTACCAGCATGGCCTGGCTGGCTGGCTGGGTTGTCCTCCTGCCCCAGGCACTGGAGCTTGGCAGTAATGGGAAATGGGAGATGACATGGCGGGGACTGGGGATGGAGAAGGCCCAGGACACAGTTGCTGAGGGTCTGTACCTCACTGCATAAACCTGATGGGGGCCAGGTCTAGTGAGAGCAGGGGAGGTCACAGGCCTCTGGGTGCCTTGCCCACAAGGGAAACTGAGGCAGGGAGCCATGACCAGCCCCTAGAAGCCCAGGACTCCCCCACATCACTCCCTGTTGTGTGGTTGTGGTTGGGGGTACTTCAGTCACTGTGACCAGGGGACCAAGAGATTTTCCGGCTGAGGGTGACGGGGATTTCTCTGAATCAAGAAAATTTCCAATGAGTGGCTGAGCCTGGGTCATTAGCTATTCACTGTCTGAGGAACTGAATGGGCCCCTGCGCCATGCCCAGTATGCTGTTTCCCAAGGCTGGGCTGCAGGCACAGAGTCTGAGGGGCTGCTGCCTCCCGTGCAGTGGACACTGCCAGCTGCCTGCCCTCCCAGAGCCAGCTCCATGGAGGGAGGAGCAGGGCTGGCTGGACCCCCTCTCCCCAGCTGTGGTAGTGCCTGGAGTTTCACCATCATGCAGGAAGAACACAAGGTTGTCTCTAGGGTCTGAGACTTCCCTCGCTGGGTTCAGGCTGGTTTCAGGCTGTGCCAGGTCGCTGGAGGGAAGGGCCATGGGTGAGGGCTCTTTGAGTGCCTCGATGCTGGACACTCCCCTGTTCTTCCTGTCAGTGTTCATAGGGGGCTGTTCAGGGTCCCAGGTGTGGAAGGGTGAGGCCCAGAGCATGATGGGCTTGGGTGGCTGTGGGAAGTGAAGGCAGAGGGCAGGCCTGTGTCCCAGGGGAGTACCCAGCTACCTCCTGACCCCCTCCCTGGGCCCTGCTTGCCAGAGGAGGGGTGGTGTGAGAGCACAGACCTTGTTTGACCTCATACCTCAGGCCAGAACACCGGGACCCCGAGACCACAAGGTATGGCTGCCCCAAGGTTGTGGTGACTTAGAAAGTGATTAGTGGACAAAGCGGCCCCACTCTCCCGTCCAAGCCCAGCCCTAGGACTGGCCACTGGGCATCGCGTCACTAGACAGGTGGGATGCCGTAGCATCCTCCCTGTTCTGAGACGCACCATCACTTGATGGCAGAAAAAACTGTCACAGACCTCTGGGCAGACTAAACGACTTCTATTACAGGGTAACTTAGACATAGCCAAACCCAAAATATACGCTTTGACAAAAGGATGTCCAAGGCCTGCCCTCACTCCCCTCTGGTTCCAGCTATCCAGGGCTCAGCTTCTCCAAGCTCTCCCTCCACTCACCCTGCAAAGCTGGGCTTTGACATCTGCCTCTGTGAGCCCTCTCTGAATCTGCGTGGAAAAGGATCACTCAGCAGGCCTGGGAGTGCACACTCTGCACAGTCCAAAGAAAGGCCTGGCCCCTGCTGGCTCCTGGAAGGAGCCCTGTGCCCATGGAGAGGATGACATCCCTGTCCTCAGCCTGTGGTGGATGGATGTGGGGGTGGGCTGCACCAGTGATCTGTGGCAGCCCTTAGGTCTGGCCGTCAGGCCTTGCTCTGCTGGTCTCCAATTCACTAAGGCATGGGGTTTGGAAGCAGCACCCCCAGTTGGAGTCAGCCCCCCAGGATGTGGGGCTTGTAGGGAAAAGGAAGTGGGGAGAGGTGGGTGGATAGAGAGGTGAGTGGATGGATACAGGGATGGATATATGGATGTATGAAAAGATGGACAAATAGCTAGAGGAATGGATGGAAAGAGCTGGACGTATGGAGGGGTGGATGGATGGAGGGGTGGATGGATGGAGGGGTGAATAGAGGAGTGGAAGGGTGGATAGAGGGATGGGTGGGTGGATGGGTGGAAGGATGGGTGGATGGATGGGGGGTGGATAGACGGATGGATGGGTAGATGCAGAGATGTGTGAAGGAGCAAGTACAGTAAATTGTTAGCTAGCATTTAAGTGGTGAGTGTTTGGGGTTACGCTGTGATTCTTTTCATGTTGCTATATGTTTGAAAATATTACACAATGTTGGGGAAATTCTTTATAGACAAGCCTTGTGACACACACACACACACACACACACACGTACATACACTGCTAAATAACATAAGCTGAAGAAGAGATTATAATAGAAACCTTAAAAACCCAGAACTGTGCTGGGTGTGGTGGCTCACGCCTGTAATCCCAGAACTTTGGGAGGCCGAGGTGGGTGGATCACGAGGTCAGGAGTTTGAGACCAGCCTGGCCACATGGTGAAACCCCATCTCTACTAAAAATACAAAAAATTAACCGGGGATGGTGGCGCACGCCTGTAACCCCAGCTACTCGGGAGGCTGAGACAGGAGAATCGCTTGAACCCAGGAGGCAGAGGTTGCAGTGAGCCAAGATAGTGCCATTGCACTCTAGCCTGGGCAACAGAGTGAGACTTCATCTAAAGAAAGAAAGAAAGAGAGAGAGAGAGAGGGGAGAGAGAGAGAGAGGGAGGGAGGGAGGGAGGGAGGGAGGGAGGGAGGGAGGGAGGAAGGAAGGAAGGAAGGAAGGAAGGAAGGAAGGAAGGAAGGAAGGAAGGAAGGAAGGAAGGAAAGAGAGAGAAAGAAAGAAAGAAGGAAAGAAAGAAAGAAAGAGAGAGAAAGAAAAGAAAGGAAAGAAAGAAAGAAAGAAAGAGAAAGAAAAGAAAGAAAGAAAGAAAGAAAGAAAGAAAGAAAGAAAGAAAGAAAGAAAGAAAGAAAGAAAGAAAGAAAGAAAGAAAGAAAAAGACTGGATGATCATGAAAACATTGCACACCCAGCTTGTGGGGGCCACAGAAGCAGGGCTTCCAGGAACATTGCAACAGATGCTTACTGTGAAAAGAAGAAACCTTAAGGTTTGTAAGCTGTCTCCATCTCAGAAAGTTAGGGGGCAGGATTGACTGTGAAGAGGCATGAGGGAACCTTTTGGGAGATGGCAAGTTTTTTTTGTTTTGTTTTGTTTTGTTTTTTCTTTTGAGACAGAGTCTCACTCTATCACCCAGGCTGGACTGCAGTGGCGAAATTTCGATTCTCCTGCCTCAGCCTCCAAGTAGCTGGGACTACAGCCATGTGTCACCATGGATGGCTAATTTTTGTATTTTTAGTAGAAAGGGGGTTTCACCATGTTGACCAGGCTGTTCTCAAACTCCTGACCTCTGGTGATCCGCCCACCTCGGCCTCCCAAAGTGCTGGGACTACAGGTGTGAGCCACCGCGCCTGGCCAGGAGATGGAAATGTTTTATAGCTCAGTTGTGCTGGTGGTTACACAACTAAATGCATGTGTCAAGTCAGAACTGCATACCAGAGGTGTGAATTAACACTGTATGTAAATTATACCTTAAGTTTTAAAAAACAAATTTTAAAAAGAGAAAGTTGGGAGGTAAACAAAAACAAAAACAGTGTAAGCCCAGAAAGTTGAGAAAATGGAGATAAAAATAAGATCAGAAATCAATGAAATAGCAAAGATACAATAGAGAAGAACAATGAAGACAAAAATTGGTTCTTCGAAAAAAAATAACCAACAAAATGGATCAACAGTTCTGGGAAGAAGGAACAAAGAAAGGAAAGACACAAATAATATGAACAAAAAAGAGGCCAAGTTGCAGATTTAAAAGATAATAATTACTACAGACTGGTGGAAAATTTTGCAGATCATTTATCAGATAAAGGATTTCCATTCAGAATATATAAAGAATTCAGAACTGAACAATAAAAAAAAAACCCCCCAAAAAAACCCAGTTTAAAAATGGACTAATGCTGGGCACGGTGACTCACCTCTCACTTTGGGAGGCTGAGGTGGGCGGATCACTTGAGGTCAGGAGTTCGAGACCAGCCTGACCAACATGATGAAACCCCGTCTCTACTAAAAAAATACAAAATTAGCCAGGCATGGTGGCGCATACCTGTAATTCCAGCTACTTGGGAGGCTGAGACACGAGAATCGCTTGAACCCGGGAGGGGAAGGTTGCAGTGAGCCAAGATCGTGTCATTGCACGCCAGCCTGGTCAACAAGAGTAAAACTCTGCCAAAAAAAAAAAGGGGGGGCTAACAGCTGGGTATGGTGGCTCATGTCTGTAATCCCAGCATTTTGGGAGGCTGAGGTGGGAGGATCACTTGAAGCCAGGAGTTCAAGACCAGCCTGGACAACATAGGCCCTGTCTTTACAAAAATAAAAATAAAAAGTTAGCTGGACGTGGTGGCGTGTGCCTGTAGTCCTAGCTTCTTGGGAGGCTGAGGTGGAAGGATTGCTGAGGCCCAGGAATTGAAAGTTACAGTGAGCTATGACCACAACACTGCATTCCAGCCCGGGAGATAGAATGAGCCTCTGTCTCAAAAAGGAAAAAGAGAGAAAGAGAAAAGGAAAGGAAAAAAGAAGGCTAAAGATCTGAAGAAACAGAGCCACAGAAAGTATACAGATGGCAGATAAGAACATGAAAAGACGCTCTACGTAAGTTCTCATTAGGCGAGTGTAGATTAAACTGCAATGCCATCCCATTGCACAGCCACGCAAACAGAACGCCACAGGAGGTATACAGATGGCAAATAAGAATGTGAGAAGACGCTCCACATAATTTCTCATTAGTGAGTGCAGATTGAAACCACAATGCCATCCCATTGCACAGTCACAAAATGGCTAAAACATAATCACACAAGTAAAATGACAATGCCACATGCTGACACAGATGTGAAGCACAAGAAATTCTCATTTACTGCTGGTGAGAATGCAAAATGGTGCAGCCCTTGTGGAAAAGAAACTGGCCATTTCTCACCCAGAAATGCCACTCGCATAAATCTTCACAGCAGCTTTATTTATAATCACTAAAAACTGGAAGCAAATCCATTGTTCTTCAGTCGGTGAGTAGTTCAAACCTGCAGCCCATGGATGGAATAGAATACTATTCAGCAATAAAAAGGAAAAGGCCATCAATTCAAATATCATGGATGATCTCCAATGCATTTTTCTTTGTGAAAGAAACCGGATTCAAAAGGTTACTATCTGTACTAATAAGCATGGTTGTGCATTTTAATTGATTGATGAATCTCATTAATCAAATGCATTGATTAAATTTCATATTGGTTGATTGATTAATTACATTAATATGACATTCCAGAGAAAGCAAAGCTAGAGATAAAGAAAACAGATTGGTGGTTGCAGGGGTTGGGGATGGGGGCAGCACAGGGGAATGCGGGGGTGATGAGCCCGTTCTGAATCATGACTATGGGAGTGGATAACATGACTGTGTATTTGTCCAAACCTGTAGAACTGAACACCAGACAGTGGACTTTTTGGATATGTATATTAATATACTTTTATGCAAAAACAAAGCAATTCTCAGAAAAGGTAGTCTTCCCATGCATACATTTGGGGCTGGAAGGACCCGTTTTTTGAGTGAAGTCACAGAGACCAGAGGACAGTAACCTCAGAGCCTGTCCACCTAAAAGCCAAAGGAAGGGGCTCTGCTGAGGATGGAACTGCCCTCTCTGAAGGTGGAGGATTGACAGGAGCTGCCTGGCTGTGGCCCAGGCAAGCCCAGTGCCCGAGCCAGAGCTGGAGCCCACAGCTGCAGCCAGGAAGATGCCCCCAGCACCTCCAAGCAGTTTGCACATGGCATCGGGCCCCATGGGTCTGGTCCACACCCTGGTCTTGCCTTGAGGAAGCCCAGCCCAGAGACTTGAGGCAGCCTGCTTGGGGTCTCACAGCAGTAAGGTGGCCCAGGGCTCTGGACCCGTGGCCACCCGTGATCCTGGCTGGCCTGGAGTCACGTGTGGGGGTTTGTGTGTGTGTCCCTGTGTGAGTGTGTGTCTGAACACATGTATGCAAATGCATGTCTGTGTGTGCATCTGTGTCTATGTGTGTGTGCACCTGTGTGTGAGTGTGCATGTGTGAAGATGAGATCCTTCAGGTGGGTGAGGCAGTGGACAGGTGCCAGCACGAGCAGGGCTGGAAGGTGTGGCTTTGGGGTGAGGGGCTAGAAGATGTGGCTTCAGGGGTGAGGCCCTGTCCAGGTGGGTGTTGGGTTCCTCCACCCCGGAAGGAAGTCACACCCCTGAGCAGGGGACACAGGCCAAGGCTGTGGAGTCTGTAGGTGAGGAGGCAGGAAGTGGAGCAGCACCTCCCCAACCTCCTGCATTCTCTGTGAGGCACAGGAGTGCCCTCCACTGCCCTGCCGTGGGCCAGTCAGAGCCGTGCAGCAGAAATCCTTTCATGTGCACACAGGAGTGTGCATTCTCACACACACGTATACACACACTGGCATGCCTGTGTTCACATGCATGGCCTGTTCGTCAGCCCTCCAGCTCCTGCCCAGACTCCACCAGCTCTGAGCACCTGGTGAATGCCCCCTACCTGCCCTCTGGCCTGCCCCTCACCCTCCTCCCCGTGGGCGGGCAACTCTGCCCTGCCAGCCTCACATGGCCTCTTAGCCCTTAGGCCCTAGGATCCTCCGGACCCTTGGCCCCAGTCTCCTCTGAGCCCTCTCGATGCCCCATGCAGTGTCCTCATGCTGGATGTCCTCTAGGCCTCACCTCTCCGACAGCCTGAGGGTGGCTGTGGCTTGGGGATGTCCACTCCCCAAGTCCTCCTCTCCCACAGACAGCCCTGAGCCCTCCTGCTCCCCTGCCCTCCGTCTCCTAGCCCAGCTTCCTTGGCCCATGGCCTTGCCCACTCTGCGTCACCCCTCACCCCTCCCTGCCTTTGCACTCACTGTCCCCTCAGCTCAAGATGCCCTGGCCTGCCTCAGCGGGCTCCACTCAAGCCCAGTCCCGCTGCGAAGCTTCCCGTCCTACTCCAGGATTTGGGCCTGGCCCGCGTGTCCAGGGCAGTGACGGTGGCCTTTCTCCAGGACCTGCTGACAGGAGGAGCCCCCTCCCATGACTTTGGGTCCTTGGAGGCAGAGAGCTCCCCCACTCAGAAGCTGCCCGGGGCGGGGCATGCCGCAGGCCTGCAGGTCTGTCTGCCAGAAATCTCCAGTTTCTGTGGGGGTCAGCCCCCACTCCACTGGTCCTCCTCTATTAGTGACAGGTGAGGGGTCCCACAGCCCAGGAGCCTTGGGTCCTTGACCCTGGGTTGTTAACCAGAGCCCTGGCAGCTGAGCTTGGCTGGAACCCCAACAGCCTGCAGAGGGAATCAAAATGTTTACAGCATGGGCGCTGAGTGCTGACGTCAGCCAGGGTGCTTTCCACGTAGGGTTGCTGTCTCCCCAGTGGTGTCTGGGTTGCAGTCCTGGTCTCAGCTGCCAACCTGGACACTGCACCTTTAGGAGTTTCCCCGGGCTGAAGGACACTGGCAGGGACACAAGGGCCGCCTCTCTATCATGTGGCCTCCTGGCGCTAGCCATCTCCCAGCCACCCTCCCAGCCGCCAGCCCTCCTGTGGGGACGTCGGAACAATGATTCTAAAACAGGACAGCTCTGAGCTTTCTCCTGGCTGCCTGAAGGCTACCAGGACTTCTTGCCCAGACATTTGGGGGTGGAAACTTCTTGTGGTGGCAGGAGGGGCTGTCCTGTGTGTTGCAGGACATTTTCCAGCATCCTTGGTCTCCACCCACTAGAAGCCAGTGGCACCCCTCCCTGCCGTGAAGTCCAAACATGTCTCCAGAGACCCTAACTGTCGTGGAATGGGGGACACTGGACCCCTCTCACTGGCATGGGGAAGGGGAAGTGCCTTTGGGAGCCACTAGGCCAGGCTCCCCCATGAGGGTTTCTGTGCTGAGCTGAGCTCGTGCTGGCCTGGACGGGGGCAGGGGAAGCAGTTGCACTTCTGCTGATCCGCAGGAAGACCTGGGGGAGCAGCCTGCTCCCTCAGCTGCCCCGCCCCGTCCCTGTCCCCCGCCCTGAGGTCTCCGGGTGGCCCTTATCTTGGGCCTTTCCTGTCTCAAGGCACCATTAGGGCAAAACAAGCAGTTCCTAAAAACAGCCAAGAATAGGCCCCAAGGGCTTGGCAGGGGTGGAAGGGAGGGTCTGGGGGAGCTCAGGGCAGGGGCTGCGGGGTGGAAGGGAGGGTCTGGGGAAGCTCTGGGCAGGGGCTGCGGGGTGGAAGGGAGGGTCTGGGGGAGCTCTGGGCAGGGGCTGCGGGGTGGAAGGGAGGGTCTGGGGGAGCTCTGGGCAGGGGCTGCGGGGTGGAAGGGAGGGTCTGGGGGAGCTCAGGGCAGCAGGGCTGCAGAGGAGGCCCAGGGCTGTGAGGAAGGTAAGTCCCCCACCTGTGGAGACTCTGTGGCCCCCCCCGCCCAGGCCTGGCACCCAGCAGGTACTTCACAGAAGAGCAGTGCCTGGGCAGATGGCTCCTGGGTGTGGTGGGACTTTCAGCAGCATCCCTGGCCCCACCTAGCCACCGCAGCTGGCTGCGCGTTGCTCCTTCCTGAGTCCAGGAAGCTGGCCCTGGATGTGGCACCTGTTGGCCCCAGCTGGCTCCAGGCCCTCAGGGAGTGTCACAGGGACTGTTCAGCTAGGGTCTGCCTGCTGCTGCTACCCCCTTCCCCCAGGGAGGAAAAAGGATGGTCAGTGGAAGCCAGGGACCACCGAGGGGCAGGAGCAGATGCAGGGCGAGTGGACGTGCCCCAAGGTCCAGCTTCACAGGGGTCGGGGGATGGCCAGGCTCGAGGCAGGTTCCCTAGGGAGGTGCATTCTGAAGGGGACCAGCCCCCCATGCTGCAAAGGGCACTGAGAAGGACGCAGCCCCCACCAGGCCCAGCCCTTCCTTGGGGCACCAGGGGAGGGTCTCTGGGGAGGGGCTTCGGGGCTGGGCCTGAGCTACAGGTGGAAGGGTGTGCTCTGCGACTGGGGAAAGTTTCAGGGGCCAGCTCTGGGGTTCAGGGGTCACATGATACCAAGCTCTCACCCCAGAGAGCCACCCACAGCCCACACTGACAGTGGACCCCCAACCTCGGCCTCCCACAGCTGCAAGGTCTTCCTCCCCACCAGTTCCTAGAGAGGAGAGATGGGAGTGACAGTCCCCAGAGATGGGACAGCCAGGAGCCCAGCTCTGGGAAGCCCCTAGGGGCTTGCTTCGATCTCTCCTGGACCCTCCAGGTAACAGGTGGGCTCTCAGAGCATGCCCTGCTAGCCCAGAGCTTGAGACCACAGGGGAAAAGCCCCTCCCCTGACCCTAGGAGCTCTCGGGGACACCGAGCAGCCCAGATTGCGGCCGAACCCAGCGCCAAGCAGAGAGGGCAAGAGAATGACAAGCATGGTCCTGGGGGGCCGCGGACGCATGGTCACTGCGGGAGCAGTGGTGGAGGCGGCTGTGAGTTGGACCCTGGCAGGGAGCAAGACCCAGAGGCTGGTGGAGGAAACAGGTAGAGGAAGGGGAGGCTATTGGGGTGGGGGTGGTGGTGCCGGGGGTTTGGCAGGCTCCAGGGCCCAGCTGGACACAAGCACCCAGATTTGCCTGGCCAGGCCTGGGCAGCCCAGCCTCAACCACACCAGGCATGGGCTGCCCAGAAGAGGAGCCACTCCGCCTAGGGTGGGCCCCAGAACCTGATGGGCCAGGGTCCTGTCCTGGGATTGTTCCAGAAATCAAGGCTGGAGCTTGAGACTGGGGGCTTCCCCAGGTCTCCCACCCTGAGGGGAGAGCAGCTGGCCGTGGACACGACCCTCAGGGAGCTGAGAGGCCAGAGGTGGAGAGGGGCTGGGGGCCGGCTCTGCAGCCCCCAGGCCCCCACTGCAGCCCCCAGGCCACCCTTGGCTGCCGGCTTAGGGCCTATCTTTAGCCACCATGGCCTCGTAGGGTGCCCTGCAGCCCCCTCTTGGCCCGGACGAGCCCTGGAGGAGTTCTTCACTTGGATAAGTGCATGGTTTACAGTGAGGGATTTGGCTTGCCAGCAACCACGTGCCCCTTGGAAGCCCCTTTTTCCGCTCCCAGCGGCCCTGCTCCTACCCCCACACCCACCCCAGCAGCTAGTCCGAAGCTCCCCATCTCCAGGGATGCTCCCAGCCCCCCTCCAGCAGAAGATATTTCTGGAAACACCCTTAGGCTTAGCCTCTGTCCACTCTACTGGTGTAACCAACAATAGGGAGCTCCCAAGGACCCCAAAAAGGCAGACATTGTAAGGGGGAAACTGAAGCCCAAAGTGTCCAGCAAACAGTCGTTCTAGTCTCTGTGAGCTGTTCTAGCAAAAGATTGAACCTGAAGAGAGGGTCATCAGACCTCCCATTTCTCATAACCAAGGCATTTGGAAGTCTTGGGTAACCTGGAGACCCACCCCTTGTGACTGGTGTCTGAAGTCAGGGCAGTCAAGGGCGACTGAGCCCTTAACCTAACCCACAAGTGAAGTGCCGGAGGCATTGTGAGTTACAGTATAGAAGAAAAACTTTCTTCCATACCCCCAGCTTCTCTGGCCTCGGGGCTCCACCTCCTTCCCAGTTCAACATCCCCTGACCCTTTTCTCATTTGAGGTAGTCGAGTCCCTGGGCTTGGCCAGCGGGCACCTTGCTCAGCTGCCAGGGACCTGCCTTTGCTAGGTGGAAGAAAAGCTGGCATTGGCCGGGCACGGTAGCTCACGCCTGTAATCCCAGCACTTTGGGAGGCTGAGGTGGGTGGATCATGAGGTCAAGAGATCGAGACCATCCTGGCTAATACGGTGAAACCTCGTCTCTACTAAAAATACAAAAAACTGGCCAGGCATGGCAGTGGGCGCCTGTAGTCCCAGCTACTCAGGAGGCTGAGGCAGGAGAGTGGAGTGAATCCGGGAGGCAGAGCTTGCGTTGAGCGGAGATCGCTCCACTGCACTCCAGCCTGGGCGACAGAGCGAGACTCTGTCTCAAAAAAAAAAAAAAAAAAAAAAAAAAAAAAAAAAAAAAAAGAAAGAAAGAAAGAGTGAAAGAAAGAAAAGAAAAGCTGGCATTGTAGCACATGTCCCCAGTTCCGCGCCCCCTTCCTGCTCCGAACAGCACCCAGAATCAGCTGGCGCAGCGACATCAAAGACTACGTTTCCCAGCCTCCCCTGCCGTCAGGTGTGATCACAAGACTACATTGGGCCCAGGAAGGAGGGAAGATGGAGCAGGTGAACTGGGTGGGAGTTCTGGGAAGTCTCTACACAGGGGATGGGTTGTGCCCTGCTCTCCTTTGCTTCTGCCTCATTCTTGGAACATAGATGTGAAAGCTGGAGCTCAAGTTGCCACCCGGGACCATGAGGTAAGGCTGGGGGCTTCCCATGGTTGTGGGGCTGTCGTGCCAGCCCTGAGAAAAAGGAAACCCTATGGATTAGGTGGGTTAGGTATAGTCGTCTGGGGTTTCTGGGGTCACAGGCAGCCTGTCCTGGGCCTCACTAGGACACACTAAGACTATTGAAACTATGACTCATGATGCACACTGGGAGTATACCCTGGTCAAAGGAACAGGCGTTGGCAACAAGGAGTTTCAGAATTATCCAGTTCTTGGGTTGACACTTCTCAAAAGCCCCTATCTTCCCCTGCCTCTTCTGTCTCGGGGAGGTCCTCTTCAAAACTTCCCTAAAAATCTTCCCTGGCTTAAACCTGGGGCCTCTTGCCTTCTCACCAGAGCAGCTGTCCCCCCACAGAAACCCCAGGACACTTCTGCCTTTCCTCTTCCCGCTTGGCCTGTCATCTGGTCCGCATCCCTGGCTTGCATCACCAACACCCAGGGGTGGGAGAGGCCAGGACGGAGCCCTCCTCCCAGGGAGTGAGCAAGGAGTCAGAAAAGGCTGGGAAGACTTCTTCTGAGGGATGGAGTCACCATCCGAGCAGAGGGGTCCGGTGAGGCGTGAATACACAGACACACCTGATGCAGGGGGCTCCGTGACTGGAAACTGACACACGGGATTTGCCCTATAATTGTCAGCACAGAGGCAGAGGGCGTGACTTGTCAAATCTGGGACCATTTGAGCATCATCAAGAACAATGACTAGGGGCCAGGCATTGTCCCAGCACTTTGGGAGGCTGAGGCGGGCAGATCACCTGAGGTTGGGAGTTCAAGACCGGCCTGACCAACATGGTGAAACCCCGTCTCTACTAAAAATACAAAAATTAGCTGGGCATGGTGGTGTGTGCATGTAATCCCAGCTACATGGGAGGCTGAGGCAAGAGAATCACTTGAACCTGGGAGGCAGAGGTTGCAGTGAGCTGAGATTGCGCCATTGCACTCCAGCCTGGTCGACAAGAGCAAAACTCTACTCCTCCTCATCCTCCAGAGAACCCCTGGGTGTCCTCCAGTGCATGGCTGAGGCCAGCCAGCGTCTCAGGGCTCGGGGAAGTGCCTGCCGTGACCCTTCAAGTCCACGCTGCACTCTGGTGTTTGCTTTGCCTTCTAATGTGCCCCTAGACTGAGAGTGACTTGAAGCAGGGCATGTGGCGGGGACCCCCTGGCCTGGTGCCAGTGTGGCCCATGGAACACGCTTCATAAATCTAAAGGAGCCACTGGGTGTTGGAGCGGGAGGGGTCTGCCTGTGCCAGGCCTGGCCCCCAATCCCAGGCCCACATCCTGAGGGCCACCACATGGTCACCACCCCCAGTGCCTGAGCCTTCCCTAGGGCCGTCCTCCTTAGGATCTGGGCATCTGCCCGCCACACCTGTTGTCCTGGGAAGCTGGGAGGCCTGGGGCCCCCACTCTCAAAGCCTAGACTTCCGGCCACTGTCTCTCTACAGTTACAGAGCAAAGACCCCACCACCACCCCCGCTACCGTCACCAGAGGAGCAGCCCTGCAGGCCCACACAGTGTGGTCACACCTGGCTTGGGAGACAGCCGCACCCCACATGCAAGGTAGCTCTTGGGAACTTCTGCTGCACACCCACCAGGTGGGGAAGGCCAGAGCTGGCTGTTCAGGGCGTTTTAGTGCCAGACAAAAGCAAGGCCCTGTGGCTGCCCGGGAGGTGGAGCAGGCCACACTGGCCCCATGCACAGGGGCTCTTCGGGTCCCTGGTCCCATCCTCCCAGCTCTTTCCAACTTTGCCCCCTGGACATTTCTTGGTCTGACCCTCCACTCCCTTATTCCTGGCCTTGTCTCCCCTGGGCCCACGCCGGCCCAGACTGACTGGACAAGTTAGCAAATCACCAGCTTTGGCTTCTGGAAGGTCCAGATGGGCCAAGAGAAAGGCCGATGAACCCACTGGACAGCAGGGTGGTTTCTGATGCACACATCAGGATGTGAAGTTGCGCCCCGTGTCCGCAGCTTGGACCTCACTGCTGTGTCTGGGCCACAGGGAGCTGTTCTGATGTGTGACTCAGCCGTGGGCTGTTCTGGTGACTTCCTGTCTGAAACCTGCTCTCCTGTTGGTGAGGGGTTCTCTGGGTATGAATCGCTATGCCGGGGTCAGAGCAGGGAGAGCCAGCTCCCTGACGGGCTTCTCAGAGACAACACCAGGTGCTGCACGGCCTGGGGCAGCCCCCACTGGTCCTGGAGGCCTGGTAGGAAGAAGCAGGGCTGGTCCACACCCCCAGGCTCCTGCCTGTCCTCCACCCCAGCCTGGCTTCTCCACTTGGCAGGGGCAGGGGAGCTGGTACACGGCTGCCAACCCCCCAGCTCATGCCCACAGCTCCTGCCACCCAAGAGGCCCAACTTTCCTTTCCCAGAACCCAGTGAAGGACTCAAAGAGAGGATTCCGCTGACCTCACTTGAATCAGCTATTCCCGGACTGCCTGGCTAAGGCCAGAAGGCATGGAGGGTGACAATGGCCTGAGCGGGGTCTGGGTGCCACTCCTGGACCCCTCAGCTGGGGGTGCAGAGGAGCCCCGGTGAACATGACAGACTACCCAGTGGGGCGCAGGAGGAGGCAGGTCCCAGGGAGCCGCTGGGGCCACCGACAGGAACCCACAGCTATCCCTGGCCATCACCCCTGCTGGCCTGATGTGGGCTCTGCCTATTGCTGCTCCGAGGGTGGGGCTGCCCTGGCCCAAAGACCCGGGAGGCCAGTGACCCCATGAGCAGTGGCCTGTGGAGGCACGTGTTTGCACCAGATGCCCTAGAGGATCACAGCCCCCTGGGCAAGTGTTTCTGGAAAGCCAAGGTGGACCCTGCCCTGAGACCTGCGCCTCCCCGCCAGGGCAGTGGGGAAGCCCAACTTTCCAGGGATTCCACTGCCACCCACACAAAACCCTCTGAAATCGCTGTTCAGAGGCAGCCTCCAGCCATGCGGTCCTGCAGCAGAGGGCAACTGTGATCCATGTGTCTGGGGGAAAGTGCAGACTGGGGGCTCAGCCTCCACCAGGCTCTCCTGGCCGTGGGCGCACCCACCCAGGACGGTGGCTGTCTTGACTCAATGACCGTCCCTGCTTGCAGTGCTGGGCAGTGTCGCTTGGAGACATTTGTGGTCCCCAGCTGCTTCCCCCAGCCCAGCCCTGTCCCCTCTGCTGAAACAGCCTGGTTTGGATGGAGCTTGGCAGGCTCGGGAGTGGGCACCTGGTGGGGGGGTCTGTGCCCTGAAACCCAGAAGCAGCTTGGAGGTGAGGGGGGTTGTGGGTGCTGTCCACAGCCAGCTGGCGTTTTCTAAGGAAACTGGGCCCACCAGGGCCGGGAGCCCCACAGTGAGGGGGACCGTCCCAGGCCACTCTGCCTGCCCACCCTGCAGTTCCCACAGGGCCCCTCACAGAGAAGCCCACCCGCAGGGCCCCTGGGCCAGGCCAGGCTTGGTTCTGGATGCAGGAGGGGTTGAGGTAGGGCTAGGGGAGGAATGTGGAGTGTGCAGTCAGCTATTCTTCCCACATGGCCCTGCCCCAGGAAGGGGGAGGCGGGGACATGAGGGTGCTTGTGTGCAGTGGCTGTGCTGAGCCTTCCAGGACATGCAGGTGCCATCCTGGTCCCGGGGCTGCAGTGGGCACACTCGGCCTCTCCACTCCTGGCATCCTGGACAAGGACTACTGGGAGGACACAGCCTCTGGGAAGTCACCCTGCTCCATGCTTGCCTGGCCCGAGAGCTGGCAACAGGAGGCCTGAGCTGCAGAGGAGCTGGATTTTGTCTTTCCAGGGCCCCTCCCTGCCACGTGTCCTGCCTTGCCTGTCTGGGGACAGCTGCCGTGCTGTGCCAGGCCCTAGCCCCTGCCTGGGAGCTCCTGAGTGAGTGGAGCCTGGCTCTGGTGCCGTTATTGCCAACAGAGGTAAGTCTGGGGTTTCCTGCCACTCCCACCCCCAGGAAGATGACGAGACCACACTGTCATCACCAGTGAGATACCCCAGCCCGGGTTGGCTAACCCCAAGCTCAGCCCTGGTTGTGGTTAGGGGAGTTCTAGAGAGAACATAATTGGACCCCTGCTACTTCCTGAAACCTCAGCTAGGACTGCAGGGAGGGGTGTGAGGCCAGCCGCACAGGTGGGGCCCTGGGTAAGTAGCTGGGCTCTGTGCACTGGGGAGTGGGCCTGGGGGCTCAGGCCCTGGGATGGGGCTGGGGGCTGGGAGCTGAAGGGGGGCAGAGGGGGATCTGAAGGCAAAGGTGATTTGTTGGTAAAAACGGAGGCTTTGTTGAGGGTTCTTAATCTGGGGTCCCTCCCAAGAGATAACCCAGGACCCCCAGTGACCACAGATGTGATGGGGGTAGAGGATTTGGGGGAGAGGGACAATGGCTTCCATTACACCTTTGTCACCGCCACCTTCCTGGAGACTTTCTTCTGGAAAAGGCTTCCCTGGCTACTGGGCCAGATGGTGGTGAGTCAGGGGGCGGGACTTGTCCCTGGAATCTCTCCTTGGCCACTTGCTTCCATGATTGGTGGGGGGCACTGAAGGGCCAGGCTTCTCTCTGTGGGGCCTGTGCTGCTTGTGGGGTTACACAGAGGGAGAAGCAGGGCAGTGGGGGCTGTGCTGGGGTGAGTGGCAGTTGGCCCAGTCACGTGACACGATCCTGGGTCTGGGCAGGTCACCGGCCTCTGGGTTGGTATCCGGCACACCGGGTACAGCGGGGGGGGCCATACATTCTGTCAAGTGCATGACATGGGTCTGCACCACTTCAAGGGGCTGGGACTGACCACTGAAGACTGGCCAGTTGGGCTGAGCACAAAATGATGTTTCAGAAGATTGGCCAGGCCCAGGTGGGAGGGCAGAGGCTCCTGGAAGGAGTTGAAGATAGGGGCTGGGCACAGGGGCTCACACCTGTAATCCCAGCACTTTGGGAGGCCAAGGCAGGCGGATTACCTGAGGTCAGGAGTTCGAGGCCAGCCTGGCCAACATGGTGAAACCCTGTCTCTACTAAAAACACAAAAATTAGCCAGGCATGGTCGCACACGCCTGGAATCCCAGATACTCAGGAGGCTGGGGCAGGAGAATTGCTTGAGCCCTGGAGACGGAGGTTGCAGTGAGCCGAGATCATGCCATTGCATTCCTACCTGGGTGACAGAGCGAGACTCGTCTTGGGAAAAAAAAAAAGGAAGAGAAAAAAGATAAGAATAGGGATAGGATAAGATGAGATGGGATAAGATAAGAACTCAGAGTGCCTGAAAGACTCACCTCACCAGTAGTCAAATAAACACAAATGTGTCTCTAAAAGATACATTAAAAAAATCTATCAAACTGGGGCCAGGCGCAGTGGCTCACACTTGTAATCCCAGCACTTTGGGAGGCCAAGGTGGGCGGATCACTTGAGGTCAGGAGTTCGAGACCAGCCTGACTAACATGGTGAAATCCCGTCTCTACTAAAAATACAAAAATTAGCTGGGCATGGTGACACATGTCTGTAATCCCAGCTACTTGGGAGGCTGAGGCGGGAGAATTTGAACCCGGGAGGCGGAGCTTGCAGTGAGCCAAGATTGTGCCATTGCACTCCAGCCTGGGCAACAAGAGCAAATCTCTGTCTCAAAAAAAGAGAATCTATCAAATTGGGAAAAATAAGAAAGTTGACTCTGGGATTTGGACGGGCGTGGTGGAGCAGGGAGGTTGGAGCAGGTGACTCAACATTTCCCTCCCTAGGGTTTGTCTCAAACGTGACGGCAGAAACGAGGTCACAGTGAAAGACGGAAATGGCTAGATAATGGCCAGCAACCGTGAAACAGCTTAGAAATTACAGGCAATCCAGCCAGGTGCAGTGGCTCACGCCTATAATCCCAGCACTTTGGTAGGCTGAGGTGGGTGGATCACCTGAGGTCAGGAGTTCAAAACCAGCCTAACCAATATGGTGAAACCCCGTCTCTACTAAAAGTATAAAATTAGCCCGGCATGGTAGCACATGCCTGTAATCCAAGCTACTTGGGAGGCTGAGGCAGGAGAATCACTTGAACCCAGGAGGCAGAGGTTGCGGTGAGCTGAGATCGTGCCATTGCACTCCAGCCTGGGAAATGAGAGCGAAACTCCATCTCAAAAAAAAAAAAAAAAAAAAAAAGAAAGAAAGAAAAAAGAAAGAAAGAAATTACAGACAATCCACAAGACAGACCTCAGCAGCCTGAGGAGCTGTTTTTGGCGCACAGGATGGAATGAGGAACTGCTCCCTGCACATGGCAGGGGTCAGGGCTCCTTCTCCGTCCTTTTGTGTCTGTCTGAAAAGTTTCATAATAAAAAGTTACAAAATAGGGCCGGGCGTGTGGTGGCTCACGCCTGTAATCCCAGCACTTTGGGAGGCTGAGGGGGACGGATCAGCTGAGGTCAGGAGTTCAAGACCATCCTGATCAATATGGTGAAACCCCGTCTCTATTAAAAACACAAAAAATTAGCCAGGCGTGGTGGCGGGCACCTGTAATCCCAGCTACTCGGGAGGCTGAGGCAGGAGAATCACTTGAACTCGGGAGGCGGAGGTTGCAGTGAGCCGAGATCACGCCATTGCACTCCAGCCTGGGAAACGAGAGCCAAACTCCACCTCAAAAAAAAAAAATGTTATAAAATAGATTTTCAAAGACTGGAGGAGCACAGCAACTGCAGGCCAGAGAGCTCCAGGGACAGTGGCTGGGTGAGGTCACGCTAGATCCTGTTATTGGAATGTCCATCCCAGCAGCATGTGGCGCTTCTCCAATCTGGAAAATGGATTCATTGGCCAGGTGTGGTGACTCACGCCTGTAATCCCGGCACTTTGGGAGGCTGAGGTGGGCGGATTTCTTGAGCCCAGGAGTTCAAGACCAGCCTGGGCAACATAGCGAAACCAGGTCTCTATGAATAAAAATACAAAAATTAACTGGGCGTGGTAGCAGGTGCCTGTAGTCCCAGTTACTCAGAAGGGAGGATGATTTGAGTCCAGGAGGTGGAGGTTTGGCTGAGCAGAGATTTTGCCACTATACTCCAGCCTGGATGAGGGAGTGAGACTTTTTCTCCAAAATAAATAAATAAACAAACAAACAAATAAATACAGTGAGAGAGAGAGGGAGAGGGTGAGGGAGAGAGAGAGAGAACAATTTTAATAGTAGTTAAAGAAAAAAAAGCCGGGCGCGGTGGCTCACGCCTGTAATCCCAGCACTTTGGGAGGCCGAGGCAGGCAGATCAGGAGGTCAGGAGATCGAGACCATCCTGGCTAACACGGTGAAACCCCGTCTCTACTAAAAATACAAAAAATTAGCCGGTCGTGGTGGTGCGTGCCTATAGTCCCAGCTACTTGGAGGCTGAGGCAGGAGAATGGCATGAACCCAGGAGGCGGAGCTTGCAGTGAGCCGAGATGGTGCCACTGCACTCCAGCCTGGGCGACAAAGCGAGACACTGTCTCAAAAAAAAAAAAAAAAAAAAAAAAAAAAAAAAAAACAGAAAAAAAAGCTGGGTGTGGTGGCTCACACCTGAAATCTCAGCACTTTGGGAGGCTGAGGCAGGAGGATCATTTGAGCCCAGGAGTTCAAGACCTGCCTAGGCAACATGGCGAAACCCCATTTCTATTAAAAATACAAAACATTAGCTGGACACGGTGGTGTGCCTGTAGTCCCAGCCACTCGGGAGGCTGAGGTGGGAGAATCGCTTGAACCTGGGAGGTAGAGGCTTCAGTGAGCCAAGATCATGCCACTTTGCTCCAGCCTGGGTGGCAGAGCAAGACTCCATCTTAAAAAAAAAGAAAGAAAGAAAAGAAAAGGCAAATGAAAAAAAGAAAGAATGAACATGGGTTCACAGAAGAAGCACGGAAAGTGCGAGGCAGAGCAGCCTCGGAGCCCGCACACTGAGAGCAGGAGAAAGGTGAGTTGGACACTGGAGAGAGAAGTCCAGAGAGCAGTGGACGGCTGGCCTCAGTGGGCTACCAAGGTGTGGCTTGAAGATGGAGCTGAACAGGGACGCATTTGCCCAAAATGGAGGCTGGGAGATGAGGGGCTTGGTCATTTGCTGAGGGGAGGTGGAGGCAGGGGCCCAGGGCCAGCAGGGGTGGGAGATGCAGCTGGAGCTCAGGGGTGGGTGGATGGGGATGTCAGGCTGACCTGGGCCCACCCACACTGTGGCCTTGTGGCTGGAGTCATCCGAGGGACCTCACCATGGCCATCATGTCTGGCCACGCTGCTCTGAGTCCAGGTGGAGTTGCACGGTGATAAGGGGGCTTCAGCCTGTCACAGTCCCTCAGAGCAGACCAAAAACAGAGTTCCCCAGAGTCCACCAGGCCAGGCTGGCATTGCTGGTGCTGTGAGCATGGTGGGCTGTCCCCTACCCGAGCCTCCGGCTGGCTCGGGGTACCTTGCTGCCGTTTCAGGAGTGAAAGTCTGCACTAGGCGCCTTTCCCACAGGGCTTGGTCACTCCCACCCATCCCACAGCTGAGAGGAGCCCCACCGGTGGGCCAGACAGCTGGGGCAATGAGAGGCAATGAGAGGAAGGGGCGGTCTCCATGCACAGCCCAGGCAGGGCTTCCCCCACCCCAGGAGGGTGGTGCCTACTTCCTGAGTGGAACAACACAGGAAGCCTCTGCCTGGCCTTGTCCTTCCACTTGAAGACCCAGCCCCAGGGGAAGCTGAGAGAGGACCTGGGCCCCACTGCACCCTCCCCAGAAAGAGTAGTGCCTGAAATGTGGGCAGCCTGCTCTAACCCATGCCCCTTTCTGTGGAGGAAACAGCCCTGGCCCCGGGCCGGGACAGACCGCTACACTGCAGCTGGCGGGTGGGGCCACTGGGCTGGCTGGAGAGAGGGACCTGAGCCCCTATCCTGAGCTCACTCACCTCGAGGGGACGCAGAGGCTCCCCGAGGCAGTAGGAGTAGGAGGTGCGGCAAACTGATGGTGAGCAGGTGCTGGCGGGACCCCGGACCCTGGTCCAGGAAGGCCCTCAGAAGAGGCCAGTGGGCTGCCTGAGGCTGTGGACCTCTCCGGCAGGGAATGCCAGACAAAGCTTGAATGTGTTCTGAGAAGCGAAGGGCTGAGAAGCGAAGGGCTGGTGCAGGGCTCCCCTGACGCCCAAGCCTGTCTGGCCATGCGTGGTGAAGAGCTGGACCTCGGTGCGAGCGAGTTGGGACGTCCCAGTGGGCCCAGCTCTCTGGCTGCCCTGCCCTGGGTTGGTCCCACCAGGCTTCCTGCTGGGCCCACTGACTCTTTCCAGGCATCCTCGCCAGGCTGTCGGTGCCCAAAGGTCAGGCACGTGGCAGGATCTGGACATCAGCAGCTCGAGCCACATGGGCCACACAGGACCAGTTGGATGGGAAGGTGGCTCCGGCTCCTGCCCCTGGCTAGTCTCTGCTCTCAACATACAGGCCTAGAGCCCAGAGGGGCCTCTTTGTGAAAGCCTCCGCCTGGGGCTGGGCCTGGAGGGGAGTGTGCATTTTCACTTCAGCTGCCACTTCCTTCGGTTTTGCAGAAGTGCTTTCAGCCCTCTGCCCCAGGTTTGCTGGCTGGCATCAGGGTGACCGGGCGGCACAGCCCTGGACCAGCAAGAGCTCATCCTCCCAGGTTTGGGAGGGTTTTCAGAACCCTTGGTCCAGTTAAAGGCAGACTCCCCGGGAGCCCCTTCCTGGGTGGCTCAGTCATTCTGATGGGGTCCAGGGGCCTCAGACAGCAGCTCCCTGTGCTCACTCCAGCTCATTTGACAGGAGAGGTCCCTGTCTCATGTTATTCAGAATTTGAAAGGTGGGGTGGGGGCGGCTGCAGAATTGGAGTAGACAATAGCAAGCAAAAGTATGCGGGCTTCTAGGGCCCCTGAAGAGGGGCTCGCAGCTGAGGAGGGAAGCCAGGCCCGGTGTGAGGCTGGTGGGGCCCCCCACACCTCTGGGGCTCAGAAGGAACTGGACTGGTCGCAGGTGGCTCTGGCGTGTCCCCAGACAACTCAGCCCCCCTGTCTGGCTGGGGGTCTGCCTTCCTTGGCCCTTCTGGTTCCACTCACTGCTTCCTCACCTACTGACCCCCTCTGTTTTGGGCATGGCCAGAGAGCCCTGCATCTCTTGCTGGACCTTGGAGCTGGGCGCAGCAGCCAGACGACAGGGCCACACAGATCTTAGCAGAGCAGCAGCCGGGAGGGCAGCGTCCAGCACACAGGCACCCGAGGGAGAGTCTGAAGACCCTCAGCGCTGCCCCACCATTTCCACTAAGGGGGCTAGCCCGAGATGCAGGGAGCAGTGCATACTTATTCCAGCCACTGGGAGGGTGGGGGCAGAATGGGTAGCCCAGGAACCCCTCCAGCCCACACCACCCACCGCCAAGGGGGCATCACTTTGGAGATGGCTTTTCTGGATTCTTTCTTGACTCACTGTCTCATTTTTTAAATGTGTTTTCCAGGTATTGCTTTAAATTCTCCAGAAGTTCACGAGCTTCCTGTAGTCATGGCCTCCTGTTTTTCCCATTGTTAAAAAATGACGAGACAAGTCTCAATCGTTTTAGGAGTTTTATTTGCTAAAGTTGAGACCACGCATCCGTGACACAGCCTCAGGAAGTCCTGATGACATGCCCAGGGTGGTCGGGCACAGCCTGGTTTCGTGCATTCTAGGGAGACAAGAGACATCAGTCAATATATGTGAGACGTATATTGGTTCGGTCCAGAAAGGTGGGGACAACTCGAAGCAGGGAGGGGGCTTCCCAACTATCTGTCTCTCACCTATCTGTGAGTAGGTCACAGGTAGGTGGGAGACAAATGGTTGCATTATTTTCAGTTTCTGATAAGTCTTTCCAAAGGAGGCCATCAGAATATGCATCTGTCTCAGTGAGCAGAGGGATGACTTTGAATAGAACGGAAGGCAGATCGGCCCTGAGCAGTTCTCAGCTTGAAGGGGCCCGAGATACTTTTCTGTAACAGAAATATACTTGAAAGGGCAGCTGGGGATGTCAACACACAGGCAGCCCTACCTGCTGGCCCAGAGCCCTTGGTGTGGGGGTGCCTGGTTTCTGCCTCACTTTCGAGCAGCTTCCAGAGAATTCTTGCAAGAGCCACGTGGGATGGGTGGGAAGAGCAAATGGCTCCAGGGAGCGCCTCTGGCCAGCCTTGCAACATACAAGCCTCAGGCCCAAAGGGGCCTTGCTGTGTAGGGGCTCTGCCTGTAGCTGGGGCCTGGCCCTGCCCTTTGAGGGGAGTGTGTCCCAGGGGACTGACTGTACCTGCTGGCTTCCCATGAGGGTCTCGGCTGACAGAGGGCAGTACCAGGCACCATGGGGTGGGGGGTCGGGCCTGGCACTATGCAGGCAGGATTGGAGTTAGTGAGGCAGCTGCCAGGCTCAGCCTCCATCCCTGCACTGCAGGGCCCGGAAACAGCAGAGTGAGACCCTCAGGCTTTGCAGGGCTTTGGGAGAGGCACAAACACCATCTGAGAATGGGTTCAGGACACTCTCCTCCCTGCAAACCCTCTTTGGCTGGTCAGGGTGGTGCCTGTTTTAGAGGCATCTCTGGTTAAAGAAGGAAGCAGAGGGTTGTTAGTGGGGCCTGAGGTCATCAGTGTGGCCTGAGGCCGGCAGGTCGACCTCGCGCTTTCTGGCCAGTCCGCCCCGCCCGCTGTCTGTGCTTCCTCCTGCCCAGGACGCCCACTCCAGCGATCTCTCCACTGTGCTTTCAGAAGTGCCCTTCCTGCTGCGCAGTTCTCCCCTCCTGGGATGGCGGCAGTATTGAAGCTTGTGACAAGTGCCTTCACACAGACCCCTCGCAACTGTCCATGCATGCCGTGGCACCAGGTGCTGCCCACCTGCTGGCCCCGGCCGCCGCTCCTCGTGAAAGTGCATTTTTGTAAATGTGTACATATTAAAGGAAGCACTCTGCATATTTGATTTAATAACGTCAACATTCCGGCCTCCCTTGTTCTTTGGGTGCTGTTCCTTTTGCATTTAGAGTCAGACTGGGAGAGAACCGTGCCGGCAGAGAGGCATGAGGCACTGGGGCATGTGCTGGGTGTTGGCCCACATGGCTGTGGTGGCTGTGGAGGGTGAGACGGTTCTGCTGAGTCAGGGCCTGCCAGGGCCTCGAACGCATTGCCAAGTTGGTGGATGCAGGTTTGGCCAAAACCTTCCTGGGAATGGGGAGGGGGGTATCTAGGTGCCTGGCACCTGACCCTGACTACAAACAGCTGAAAACAGTTTTATAAAATAGTATAAAATTGCTTACCCACGAATACCTATCAAGGTCTTAAGGAATTAACAGTTCAAAATTTTTATTCATTCATTTATTCCTTTGTTTTGCTTGTTCATTCAGAGGCAAGGTCAGTATTTGAGAGACTGGAGGCAGGAGAGAAACAGCCCTTCCACCTGGCCCTGGAGCTGGTTTTGCCTCTCACTGCTTGAGCCAACTGGAACATGGCATGGTGGCCTCAGGGCTGGGCATGGAAGGCCGACTCCAAGGCTGACTCCGAGCCGTCTGTCAGTGACGTGCAAGTCTTTAACCTGCTGTGAGGGGCAGGAGGTCAACTGAGTCAAGGAGCAAAGCCAAGAACCAGATCTATATAAAAAAGAAGAAAAAAGTCCTGCAGACAGCCTGGGAGTGAGGCTGCCTTGCACAGGCAGAACAAATGAATAAATGAATGAATGAATAAAAATTTTGACCTGGTAATTCCTTAAGACCTGCTAGTTGCTGCTGGTTACTCTGGATGTCTGTTGAGCACTGCTGTTAGGGACTCTAATGAGCACTGCTGCTGTGGACTCCAGAAAGCCGTGCAAATGAGCTATGGTGTGCACTCCAGGGGCGGTCTCTCTCACTCCGGCTGGAATCCTCCCATCAGCTCCTCCACCGTATTGAGCCAGGTCTGCAGGGACACAGAGAGGAGCTGGTAGGAGATCCTGCTTGCCATCGGCTGCTCACAAGCCCAAGGCTTTTGCCCTCAGGGTGGGGACAGGGATTAAACCCGCCTCCTGCCTTGGCCCCAAGGAGTTGGCCAGGCAGTTCAGGCAGAAGGGCAGCCCCTGAGGAGTCATGTACACCATGACTCGTGTGGCCATGAAGCCCATGTTCCCACCACCAGGTTGGCCAAAAAGACGGCAGGCTTTGAGTTTCCTTGTAAATGGTGTTTACCTAACTTGCAGTTCCCTAGGTTCCTGGTGGAACCAAATGCAAATCACCTTTGTCGTAGACCTCTGTATGCCTCATGAATGATTTTTCAAGGTCAGTGAGTAGACCACAATCAAACCAAGCACACAGGGGAACCTGGCACCATGATTGAAATGCGTGCAGAGGCATCTGAGTATACTGGAATTCTCAGACACGGATTGTAAAAAGCTTGCTGTGCTCAAAGACAGCTTGGAAAAGCTGATAGGCCAAACAAACTTCAACCTAGCACCAAGTGGAACTTCTGGAAATGAAAAACAAATACAACCTTCAAACTAAACACTCCAGAAGTAGTTTGGCAGCCACTCTTAGACACTGCTAAAAAGAGAATCTGTGAACTAGAAGATAGGTGAGAAGAAATGATCCAGGCTACCCCCCAGGACAAGAGATAGAAAATAGCATCAGCAGCTGAGGAGGGGGCCCCAGGCAAGGGCCTGGAAAGGGCTGTCCTGAGACCCATGGGAGCCCATCAGGCATGGAGTGAGCAGTGAGTAGGTGCGGCAGGTATAGCAGGTGTCATGGGTGCAGCTGGGTTGCCTAGTTACTTCTGCAAGAAGTGTCCCACAGACCTGCACTTCCCTGGCTGTGCCAATGTGTTCCCCCAATTCTGGGAAAGTCCCTGTAACCTCAGGGAGATGCATCTGGCTTGGAGTCTCACAGGACGTAGACTGGCCTCTGTGCCTGTGTAAGGGTGTGCGGCTGTTGGAGGGGTGGCACTCAGGGGTCAGCATGCACCAAGTGTGCATGGGTTGAGCTGAGAGCCTCTGCCGTTGCCTGCATGTGTCCATGGTGGGCAGGCCTGCCTCCCCAACCCCAAGCTTATTGTCCAGTGTCCTGAGCCCACTGGGAGTTCATGGCCTCCCTCCACCCCATACTCAGTCATAAACCACCACTTAGGTGACCTTGCACCTTTTCAGGCCTGGCTGGTGCCTGGCCATAGCCAGCCCATGTGGATGGCAGTGCCAAGAGGTCCAGGCCCGATCGGCAGGCTTACTGCTCGCTGTCTCACGCCATGCCAGGGTGGATGATGGGGCTCTTCTTCATCTCAGTGCTACCACCCCCATGGTGTGGTCATAAGCCAGGCTGGGTTCTGGCCCAACCCCCTGGGGTGAGCCTGGCAGTCCCCTCCTTTGGACCCTAGGCCACCTCCACACTTCCCAAATGCCACTCACCTGCCTCACAGAGTCCACTATACAGAGGCCAGGGTCCACAAGTGAGGGTTAGGCCCCAGGGTCCATCCTGCTGCCACCAAAGCCTTGTTCCCTTGTGGGGTGGGTGGAGGAGTGGCTGCCTCCAGAGAGGGTGCTGTGTGGTCTGCAAATCTAGGGAAGGAAGGCAGGTTCCCTGGCACCCCCAGGCTGGTGCCAGGCTCCTGGGGCCCCTCTGGCTGTGGCTGCAGGAACCCTGGCGGCCACCCCTGCTCTGGCCACTGGACTTGGGACCTGTGCCACTCCTGTTTGCCCCTCAGGACACGCAGGCGTGCCCTGCCACCCATCCTGGCTGCCGAGTTCCTGGAGCCCATTGTGTCCTGCCCTGCCATGAAGCGGGGACCCCCGACGGCGAGTCTCCCGCTGCCTCCCCTCTTTTTGCTCTTTCTGTTGACAGGTCTGGGGTTCTGACCCGCTGTGCAGAGGGAGAGCTCCTCTGTCACTGGGGCACATGTCACCAAAATGAGCACCTGGGCCTCCCCAAGCCTAGTGGGCAGTGAGCTTGGGGGACATCAGGCTCCGAGGCATGTGCCGGGGATGGCGGGAATGGGGTGGGCACAGGGCCTCTTCCCCACACTTTGGAGCTGCTCCCAGCTGGGCCGAGAGGCTACATGGCTGTTGGCTGTGTGGCTCGGATGGGAAGGGTCTGGATGCAGAGGGAACTCTCAGGTGGCCACTGTGGCCCCAGGAGGGTGCCTGGCTGAGGAGGCCCTGGGCAGCAGGTGCTCACTCAAGCAGAGGATACAGGGAGCCACACCACCATCCCTGCCACCACTTTCCAGGCAGAGTGACCTGTGCCCAGAGGCCAACCTGCAGGCTAGATGGCATGGCCGGGGCCCCATGCGCACATGCCTTGGAGACTCCTGCCTCCCTGGGCCATCCTCTCCCACCTCTTCTCATTCCTACACTGTCAGAGCAGGGAGCAATGAGTCAGCCCTGCCTAGTCTGGCTGGAGAGGTGCGTCCTGACTGCGCCATCTGACCCAGCCTGGGACCAAGTCATGGCAGGGGCCTGCAGTGGGTGCAGAGCCCCTCTCAGGTGGTGAAGCAGCACCTCTCGCACCCACTGCTGCCAGGGCCGCCTGCTGCGCCCTTGGTGTTCGGCTGCCAGGACTGCGCCTGCTGGTTCTGCTTGGCAATAGCTCTGACTGCCGTGTCTCCGAAGAAACTGGGCCCCAGGGTGCAGAGAGGAAGTTCCTCACAGGAGCCTGGTCCCTGGGGTGGCCAGACCCATTAACCCCTGTAGGCCAGGCAGCAGCAGCCGGGTGGTATGGGCCTCATGGTGGCCACAGGCCCAACTCCAACTGTCCCAAGACCCAGCAGGGCTCACCCCTTCCCCATCAGACCCCCAGACCCAGGGTCTTCCAAGGAGCCCCTAAGATCAACAGGGACTTGTGAGGTCTCGGATGGAGAGCATCTGGATGCCAGGGCTTGAAGACTTTTATACAAAAGGGGAAACGGGCCGGGAGGAAGGAACCTGCCCTGTGACATTCTTCATGGCTCCCAGCCCTCGTGGATTCAGGGGCTAGGATTTGAGTCTTGGGGTCGCGTTCTGAGAGGAGGGCAGCCAGCAGAAGGCATGGAGCCACGGGAGGGCTTGCTGGGGACAGTGGTATCAGTGCGGCTCTGGGCCAGGGGGCTGGGGTGGCAGCTGGGCGGCACCAGGGGCTTCTCTCCTGGGTAGAGAGGTGCTGTGGAGCATCTGTAGGGACAGAGGCTGGGGCCCTAGGAAGCTCACTCTAGGCTAGAAGGTGTAGCCTGTGGGGGTCACCTGTTCAGCCGCAATATTGTTATCCTGCTGTTGATCTGGGAACCAGGAAGTGTCTGCTTGAAAGCCTTCTGTGGAAGAAGGAAGCCCAAACGGTAAGGAGGATTCTAGAAGCACGGAGGAGGCTGGAAAAGGTTGCCAAGAGGCCCCCGGGGCTGCATCGTCCTTGCTCTGATGGAATGGCCAGGTGGCTTCCTTGTGCATCACAGGTTTGGGGTGGCCCAAGGGGGCCTGAACCCAAGAGATGGCAAGGACACACTCATCAACCGTGGGCAGGAGACAGGTCCTGGGAGAGCGCCCAGGCCATGGGACACGCCCACTCAGGCAGGAGGCCTCTCACCGGGCAGGGCTGGGCAGACCAGGGTCCTGAAGACAGGCTCCCCCACGGTGGCCAGGATCACCCCGGGGCCCCTCAGCCCTCATCCCACATGTTGCCATTTCCACAGCTGGATCCAGTCCCCCCACTCAGCACCCCGTCCCGCCCCACATCGGCACCCGAGCTTCTCGCCGTGTGGAGAATGACTCACATCCTGGGCCACGAAGGCCCCAGGGCTCTCGCTACCTCTGTGCAGGTCCCCAGGACCTGGGCCTGTCCTGCCTCCTGCCTCGCAGTGGAGGCTGCTATGCCTTCCACTCGTGCAGGCCTCTGGAGGCCAGGACCGCCCCCCCCACCCCACCAGACCACAACAGCCCTGAGGGGCTCGGTAGCCAGAGATAGGCCCTGCCAGGACCCACAGCGCGGAGCCGCAGAGGAGGGGCCAGGCCCTCATCATCAAAGATGCTCATTTGATGTAATCAAAGTGCGGCACAAAATGGCTTTCCGGAGTTAGAGCCCTGAGGTCCCAATGAGCAATCGGGCAGCAAAGCAGAAGAACGGGGCGGCGGGGAGCTGGTGCGGAGACTCACAGGAGGCCTGGAGCCGGAGACGGGGAAAGGAAACTCAGGGCACAGCCTCTGAGTACCAGGAGCTGCAGAGGGAGAGGGAGGGACGCACGGAGGTGAGAAGATCACATGAAAAAGAACATTTCTCTGAGCTAAGTGGAGACCCCAGCCCGCAGACCGAAGGGCCCACCGGCTTCCAGCTGGGAACCTGGTGCCACGGCAAGGCCTGGGGAAAAGGAAACCTTCCGAAGCCACAGGCAGACGCCCCGCCAAGCGGGCAAGAGAATGGACTGTGTAGTGAGCTAGTGCAGCGAGCCCCGCAGAACGAGGCCCCCTGCCTCACTGTGGTCGGCGGGCTGGGGGCAGGTGTGCAGACCCTGCAGAAGGAGGGCACATGCACCAGTCCCTTGGGAAGGTGCCTGGCAAAGCCACTAGTTTCCAATGCAGGTGCCCTTCGCTGCAGCAACCTAGAGCGCCAGCCGCGAGGGTCCCAGGTCTAGGAGGGCTGCAACTGCACAGCCACACGTGGCATGGATCAGGCACCAGACAAGGCCACCACGGGAGAGGCCACTGGGGAGGCCACCAGGCTGTGTGGCCTGGCAGGGCAGTGCACAGGTTCATGGAGCAAGCACACTGCGGCAGATTGCTGGAAAGGAGGAATTCAGAAACAAGCCACCGTACGATATGATCTGTGCTTGTGTGTTTTTGTTTTTGTTTTGACAAGGTCTCACTCTGTCACCCAGGCTTGAGGGCAGCGGCACGATCATAGCCCACTTCAGCCTCATCCTCTTGCGATCACGGGATCCTCCCACCTCAGTCTCTGGAGTAGCTGGGACTACAGGCACGCACCATCAGGCCTAGCTAATTTTTTAAAAACTTTTTTGTAGAGATGAATTCTCCCTATGTTGCCCAGGCTGGTCTTGAATTTCTGTGCTGAAGTGATCCTCGTGCCTTAGCCTCCCAAAGTTCTGGAATTATTGGAGTGAACCGCTGCCTCCAGCCTCATTTTAAACATTCTTAAGTGTACCGTTTAGTGGCATTAAGTATAGTCAATTGTGTAATCATCATGGTTTACCTTTAAAATTTTCTTTCTTTTATTTTCTTTTTTTTTTTGAGACAGGGTCTCACTCTTGCCCAGGCTGGAGTGCAGTGGTGTGATCATGGCTCACTGCAGCCTCTACCTCCTGGGCTAAAGGGATCCTCCTGCCCCAGCCTCAACCTCCCAACTAGCTGACACCATAGGTGTGCGCCACCACACCCAGCTAATTTTTAATTTTTTGTAGAGATGGGGGTCTTGCTATGTTGCCCAGGCTGGTCTTGAACTCTTGGCCTCAAGTGATTCTCCTACCTCGGCCTCCCAAAGTGTTGGGATTACAGGCATAAGCCACTGCACCTGGCCTAACAAAATGTCAGTTGTGGTAAATACACATAAAATATCTCTCTTAACCATTTTCAAGTGTGTAACTCCACAACGCTAAGTCCATTCACATTGCTGATCACACTAGGTCTCCAGAAGTTTTTCATCTTGCAAATCTGAAACTCTGTCCCCATTAAACACCAACTCCCCATTCCCTTCTCTGCACACACCCTGGTGTGCACCATTCTACTGTCTGTCTCTATGAGTCTGACTACTTTGGATGCCTCCTGTAAGTGGAGTCAGGCAGTGTTTGTCTTTCTGTGCCTGGCTTATTTCGCTTGACTTCATGTTCTCAAGGTTCATCCACGCTGTTGCATATGGCAGAATTTCCTTCCTTTTTAAGGCAGAATCATAGTTCCTGGGATGCGCAGACCACACTTTGCTTATTCAGTCATCTGTTGATGGCCCCTGGCTACTGTGTCTAATGCTGCTGTGAGCATGACTGTGCAAACATCCCTTTGAGACCCTCCTTTTGGTTTTGCTGGGAGTACACCCAGAAGCAAAATTGTGGGATCCACTCTGGGGTCATTCTGCTTTTAATTTTTTGAGAAACTGCCATACCTCTTACCAAGACAACATTCCCACCAGCAGCGCACAAAGATTCCAATTTATCCACAGCCTTAACTTGTTATGTTTTGTTTTGTTTTAATAACAGCCATCTTATTGGGTGGGAGGTGGTATCTCACTGTGGTTTTGATTTGCATTTCTCTAATTAATGATTAATTAATTTGAGATGATCTGTGTTCTTTTTTTTTATTTTTTGAGACGGCCTATTTTTATATTAATTGTACTATTTTTCCCCTTTTTCTGTAGCCATACTTATTAGAGTCTTTTTTAGGAAAAGAAATTTTGGACTAGAGCTGATTGTAAATGTTTGCAGAGAAGAATTTAGAACAATAACTTTGAATGACAAAACTTAGACTAGTCATGGTTAAAATTTGATAAAATTCCCACGGTACAAGGAAATGTAGTTATTTTTGTTACCTGTAGCATTTTAAGATAACAATAAGAACCATGACTGACAGTGTCACATAAGGGTTATCAGGCTTTTATAAATTTTATGCAATCTTTAAAATACTCACATTAATAACATATCTATGTAAACATAGGTTTAGAACAGGTTTTAATATAACAAAGTTATGACTTATATTTGTTTTTTTTAAATTTCTACAATTTTGGAACATTTATATCAATAATATACCCATAAATGTAATTGAAAGAAGGTCTAGCATCACTTACCATTTGACAATGTTTCCATACAGTTTACCAAATAAGTCTAATCATGTGATTCAAAAAGGCTTAATTTAGGATTTTGGTCCTGGAGAAACCCATAAAAAATGTCAAAAGGTTTAAAGCACTTGATCAAAACAGAATCGCAAGTCATTGAAAAATAATAGTTATTTGTTTAACCAGAGTGATAATTAAAAGACCTCAAAGGCAATACAAAAGTTACATGGATGTAAAAGCCTTAACTCTTTCAAAGCTCAGTTCTTCTAAGTTATCAAAAAACAAATAGAGACAACACAGGAATTATCTTGACAAAATGTAAAATCTTGTGTGTGTGTGTTTTAGGCCAGTTACTAAAAAGGTAAAGGAAAACCTCTTGTAATGTCTGATTGCTTCTCTTTATGGGAAGCAATAGGTGGCTTCTAGGTTGATTTCTAGGTTTAGGTAACCTAGAAATCAAACTTCATTAAGAAAGGGCGTTTGTACTTAATCAGACACAGGAGAGTGTGTCCAGGGTAATGAGTGTACACTACATTATAGGGGAGTGTAAACAAGAAAACTAGTATCTTGAATGGGGGAATACATGACTCTTAGTAATGGCATGGGAAGTATCCTGGTTACACTGAACAATTCAGACATGTTAAGAAAAGCCAACCAGGCACAGTGGCTCACACTATAATTCTAACACTTTGGGAAGCTAAGGTAGGAGGATCCCCTGAGGCCAGGAGTTTGAAACCAGTCTGATCAATATAGCAAGACCCTGTCTGCACACACATACACACACACACAAAGAAAAAGAAAGAAAAGTCAAATGTGATCAAGCCACTGCACTCCAGCCTGGTGACAAAGTGAGACCCTGTTTGAAAAAGAAAGGAAATAAAAAGAAAAGCCAACAGCACAGAATCAAATTATACTGGAGGAAAACATTGCTTTTCTAAACTGTGAAGATAAACATTTAAGCATCAGACCACAACAGCAAAGTTAGAACAGGAGTTGATGAAAAGATTGAAGGAGAGAGTTACAATCCCAGACAAACAAAAAGATATGCCTTTTCAAGGGGAGAGGGAATAGAAGGCAATGACATATGACTGCACATTACATGGCAAAAGTTGAACTTCTGAGATGTAAATTTGAGAAGTTTAAAAAAGGAAACAGATAAGAATCAAAACCTCTTATAATTTTATTAAGAGCAAATCAAGACTTTAAGAAAACTTTGTTCTAATATAGGGAACCAATTTTTAGTTTTGTAGTAGTGTATTTTTTTTTTTTTTTTTTTGAGACGGAGTCTCGCTTTATCACCCAGGCTGGAGTGCAGTGGCGTGATCTCTGCTGACCACAAGCTCCGTCTCCAGGGTTCATGCCATTCTCCTGTCTCAGCCTCCCTAGTATCTGGGACTACAGACACCCACCACCACACCCAGCTAGTTTTTTGTACTTTTAGTAGAGACGGGGTCTAGGATGGTCTCGATTTCCTGACCTTGTGATCCACCCGCCTCGGCCTCCCAAAGTGCTGGGATTACAGGTGCCCGCTACCACACCCGGCTAATTTTTTGTATTTTTAGTAGAAACAGGGTTTCACGTTGTTAACTAGGATGGTCTCAATCTCCTGACCTCGTGATCCACCTGCCTCAGCCTCCCAAAGTGCTGGGATTACAGGTGCCCACCACCATACCCAGTTAATTTTTTGTATTTTTAGTAGAGATAGGGTTTCACTTTGTTAACTAGGATGGTCTCGATCTCCTGACCTCATGATCCGCCCGCCTTGGCCTCCCAAAGTTCTGGGACTGCAGACGCTTGCCACCACACCCAGCTAATTTTTTGTATTTTTAGTAGAGATGGGGTTTCACGTTGTTAACTAGGATGGTCTTGATCTCCTGACCCCGTGATCCACCTTCCTCGGCCTCCCAAAGTGCTGGGATTACAGGCGTGAGCCACCGCGCCCAGCCATAGTGGTTTATTTTTAATATCGAAGCTCAAACCTTAGAAAGATTATTATAAATAATTATTTAAAATTATAGCTAACTTAATCACATACAAAATTCCTTTTATAAAATTTTCTTTTCATGAAACTTATCACAACTTACACAAGCCATTTAAGTTATGCTTGGACTTTTTGCTTTGTCCTATAATCAGTCATTTTATTTTAGGACAAAAACTTCACCATACAAGATTCTTTCTCATACAAAATTATTCTCTCTCTCTTTTTTAAACTTTTCTTACCAAAAATACAACTTCATATCCATAAACTTCTTTACATCTCTCCCTCCTACTTGCTGGCTTCTTTTAATTTTGTTTCATATTTAAAAAAAACTGAAAATTAGACAAAAATTATTTTTTCTCAATAAAGAACACATTTTGTGCCTTTTAAATAATTTTTAAATTAAAAACACATTTCTGGCACATTTACATATGAAATAATATATAAATTATAATTTTTAACTCTTAGTAAATAAACTTAAATTTAGTGAAAACCTAGGAAGCCAGAAATCTTGAATTATTTGTCACATACTAGAATTTTATTGATGAGAACAATATTACAATTTTTTTGAGATGGAGTCTTGCTCTATCACCCAGGCTGGAGTGCAGTGGCATGATCTCGGCTCACTGCAACCTCCTTCTCCCAGGTTCAAGTGATTCTCCCACCTCAGCCTCCCAAGTAGCTGGGACTACAGGTGCATGCCACCACACCCAGCTAATTTTTGTATTTTTGTAGTGATGGGGTTTTGCCGTGTTAGCCAGGCTGGTCTTGAACTCCTGACCTTGGATGATCTGCCTGCCTCAGTCTCCCAAAGTGCTGAGATTTCAGGCATGAGTCACCAGGCCTGGCTCATATTATAATTTGTAGAAACATGTAACATAATTTTTCTTAGTTGGAAATGGAGACATTTAAGATTTCAAATACGAAAAGTTTATTTATAGGCATTTATCCCATTGACATTTACTTATTTAGTAAATTGCTTTTCTAGATCTTCAAGAGAAGGTCTTTGCCTAGATTAATTATAAAAACTGAGATATTAGACAAAGTGAATCATCATTTTTAAGTTATTTTCCTGCTAACCATTTTTACAGCCTGTGAATATTAGGTGTTCACCTAAGTAAGAATATTAAAGTTAAATATATACGGCTATTTTTCTGATAACTCAGAAGATTTAACTCTTTTTATTAAACCAACAATATGAAATAATTTTTCTCATTAAAAAATTACACAAAGGTCATTCTGTTTCTGGCTGGGCTTATAGTTTTATAGTCTTCATGCTAAACCCTGACACCTTAAAATATTTATCAGCTCATATAAACCTGTCTGACCACTCAACCCAGGCAAATGTATGCTGACAATTCTGAAGACATTTCTATTTCTTATTTTACCACTAATTTCAAAGTCATCTTATTTCTTAGAGATTTACTTAAGTTAGATGAACTTCAAAAATATTTGGGCTTACTAATTGATGAGCACTCATTTATAAGTCATTTGGTACCATGTAGACACAACATATAACATAAACGTACATATTTGTAAACACATCAAACACACATACGCACACACAAATGTCTTACAGCTATCATTTTAGAATTTTAGTCATGAGATACTAATAAGAAACTCACTGGTTTATAAAAGATGTTTGGATCCAAGTTACATTTTTTTTTTTTTTTTTTTTTGAGGCAGAATCTCACTCTTGTTGCCCAGGCTGGAGTGCAGTGGCACAATCTTGGCTCGTTGCAACCTCCACCCCCAGGTTCAAGCGAATCTTGGTTCTCAGCCTCCTGAGTAGCTGGGATTAAAGGCACCCACCAGCAGCCCAGCTAATATTTGTATTTTTAGTAAAGATGGGGTTTCATTATGTTGGTCAGGCTGGTCTCGAACTCCTTACCTCAAGTGATCTGCCCACCTTGGCCTTCCAAAGTGCTGGGGTTACAGGTGTGAGCCACCGGGCCTGGCCCCAAGTTACATTTCTGACCACACTGGGACATGTTCACATGGCTAAACTTTATTTGCTTAAATTTTTAAAACCCCTTTTACCTTTTTTTTTAGTTTTACATGAGTTTAGGGTTAAAAATTCAGTGTATACATTTTAGTTAGAACTGGCTGAATTCTGTAAGAAAAACAAAATCTCCAAGTAGTCTTGAACTAGTAATACCATAAACAATGAGTTTTATCTTGAAAGCACTAGAAAATTCAGCAGATTCAGGCCGGACACAGTGGCTCATGCCTGTAATTCCAGCACTTTGGGAGGCTGAAGCAGGTGGATCACAAAGTCGGGAGATCAAGACCATCCTGGCTAACATGGTGAAACCCGGTCTCTACTAAAAAAATAGAAAAAATTAGCCAGGCATGGTGGCGGGTGCCTGTAGTCTCAGCTGCTCAGGAGGCTGAGGCAGGAGAATGGCATGGATCCAGGAGGCGGAGCTTGCAGTGAGCCAAGATCGCACCACTGCACTCCAGCCTGGGTGACTGAACGAGATTCTGTCTCAAAAAAAGAAAAGAAAAAAAAAAGAAAAGTCAGCAGATTCAATGTAGTCAGAAATAAAAGAAAAAAAGAGAGAGAACTTAGAATACTCTACATGTTAACTCTGTAGTTGAAGATTGGTTGCTCGAATTCTGCAGTTTTCTTGATGTTATCTGTCCATCAGTTTAAACATGTGGACAAGAATGGGTAATAATATGTAGCTGACAGTAGTCGCAGAAAACCTGGCATGTCTTAATGTTTGAAAATAAAATTTTTGGTCATTTCAGTGTTAAATCATTGTCTCTGTTTCTCCCTCTGGTTATCTAAAAACTTGTGGGGCCTCAGAGTACTGTGTGACCAACCCTCATGTGTGTGTCCCCAGAAGAGCCAATTGTCAATTGCTTGTGACAAGGAATTTCCTGTGGGACCTCTGTGTGTTGAAAGGATGGCATCTCCAACACTTCCGTGAGCCCTCTAATCACCAAGGGATGCCAAATCAGAATCTAGTTGGAAGGAGCAAATATTCCTGGTCTTTGAAGTTGACTCAGGTCAAACCCTCATAGATTTTCATAGCTTCTGTCCCGCTGAGCCTTGCTTACAGAGTCAAACGGAAAGGGAGAGAGAGCACTGCCACAACCTAGCCAATCAGACACCTCACATGATCATTTCTTCCTAGTATCTTTCAGCGAGGAGAAATCCCCTTCTCAAGAAATAAAAGTCGCCAGGAATAACTTACCCCTTCATCAAGGAGTCATAGCAACTGCATGTGAATAAATCTCAAGACCACCAGCTATGTGGGAGGAGAGACTCACTCAGTTGTCTGTAACCACTGGGGAGCCAGAGGGACTCAAAGGGCACATGCTGGTACCAAGGCACCTGGTCCTGGTGATGTTTCAGACAACTCTGGGCAGCTGGGCTTGGAGTTCCCTCATGGTAGTCATGATTGTTGACTAAAGGAGAAAAAATCAAGCTTTCAAATAAATGAAGTTAGTTTTATTGTGAAGTCTGACTGAGGACTACAGATTAAGGCCAACAGCCTGGGAGCAGCTCTGTCAGGCTACTCCAACACAGTGTTTCAGCTCACTGCTTGTGTATGGAGTGGGGGTTAATATGTGCAAGAGCACATCAACGTGCTCGGATGTGACACTGAAGCAGAGTCACATCGAGGTTTGGTGGTAGAGTACATCTGCTTATAGATGACAGAGGCATCATCAAGAACCCCATCACATGTTATCTTATGTGTAGGAAAAGGCAAAAAAAAAATTTTTTTTTTGAGAGTCTTGCTCTGTCACCCAGCCTGGAGTGCAGTGGCACGATCTCAGCTCACTGCAACCTCTGCCCCTCCAGGTTTAAGCAATTCTCTGCCTCGGCCTCCGGAGTAGCTGGGATTACAGGCGCGTGCCACCACGCCCGGCTAATTTTTTTGTATTTTTAGTAGAGACGGGGTTTCACCATCTTGGCCAGGCTGGTCTTGAACTCCTGACCTCATGATCCACCCGCCTCGGCCTCCCAAAGTGCTGGGATTACAGGCATGAGCCACGGCGCCCGGCCAATAATTTTTTTTTTTTTTTTGAGTCAGGGTCTTGCTCTGTCATCCAGGCTGGAGTGCAGTGACTGATTTTTTAAAATTTAATCAGCAATCATGGCCACCAGGAAGGGACTCAGAGCTGACTGTCCAGGGTTGTCTGATCATAGCTCATGGTGTAACCTCAAACTCCTAAGCTCAAGTGATCCTCCTGCCTCAACCTCCCAAGCAGCTAGACATGTGCCACCATGCCCAGCTACTTAAAAAAATTTTTAAGGCCAAGCACGGTGGCTCATGCCTGTAATCCCAGCACTTTGGGAGGCTGAGGCAGGTGGATCACTTGAGGTCAGGAGTTGGAGATCATCCTGGCCAACATGATGAAACCCCATCTCTACTAAAAATATAAAAATTAGCTGGGCGTGATGGCGCATGCCTGTAATCCCAGCTACTCAGGAGACTGAGGCGGGAGAATCACTTGAACCTCAACTGCGGAGGTTGCAGTGAGCCAAGATCCTGCCACTGCACTCCAGCCTGGGTGACAGAGCTAGACTCTGTCTCAAAAATAAAAATAAAAATAGAGACAGGGTCTTGCCATGTTGCCCAGGCTGGTCTCAAACCCTTGGCCTCAGATGATCATCCCACATGGGCCTCCACTGAGCCTGGCAGGGGTCATTTATCTTTGGAGGAATATAGTGACTCAGGCAAGAGATGTGGGGGCCGTGCACTCTGTCCTGCTTTGTCTTCAAAGCATCTTTCTGGAGAGCTACACATTGTGGAAGAGTCAGGGCTTTGTGAAATTATACTGCAAGCAGAAAGCTTCTTACATTTGCTACTTTGTTTTGCAAAAGTAACACTTATGCATTAGAGAAGATTTGAAAAGGACAAATATACAGAAACTAAGGGGGAAAAATCCATCATCCCACTACTGAGAAACAATCACAGTTAATATTTTGGGATTTTTGTTTTGTTTTCTGTCCTTTTATTCTATTTAATTTTTATTGCGGTAAAATCACATACTGTAAAATGTACCATCCAAACCATCTTTAGGTGTGCAGTTCATGATTCGTAGTTTTCAGTTTATACACCTGACATTTCTTTTGTCAAATTTATCCTTAGTATTTTATACTACGTGATGCCTTTGTGGGTCGTGTTTTAAAATTTCTCAATTTCCAATTGTTTCTTGTAAATACATAAAAATACAATTGATTTAGCCGGGTGTGGTGGCTCATGCCTATAATCCCAGCACTTTGGGAGACTGAGGCAGGCGGACCTGAGGTCAGGAGTTCAAGACCAGCCTGGCCAACATGGTGAAACCCTGTCTCTACTAAAAATACAAAAATTATCCGGGCGTGATGGCAGGCACCTGTAATCCCAGCTACTTGGGAGGCTGAGGCAGGAGAATCCCTTGAACCTGGGAGGCAGAGGTTATAGTGAGCTGAAATTGTTCCATTGCACACTCCAGCCTACATGACAAGAGCGAAACTCCGTCTCAAAAAAAAAAAAAAAAAATACGGTTGATTTTTGTTTAATGCTCTTATATCCCACAACCTTGCTAAATTCCCTTACTTGTTCTGGCTTCTGTCTTTTAGAAAACTGACATGAGCTCTGCTAATGATGGAGATGTTGACTGAGTCATCCAAGCCAGCTTGCTATTTCCATTCCTAGACATGAAATTGCTGGGTTGCAGGACAATGAAGCATTTTGGATGAGTGCTGCCAAACTACTTCCAAAAAGAGCTGCTGACTTCTACTACAGCGGGGGCATTCCTGTCTTCCCCACCCAGCTGGCAGGCCGTGGGATTTGGGGCAGAGCCATGGGGTCGTCTGTGAAATGGCTCCCGGTCCTGCACCTGGCTCTGACCTACAAGCGTCATCCTCACGGCTTTTCCAGGCATCCTATGGGCGATTTATCTGAATGTCAGCAAATGAAAAGAGGGCTCTGTGTGAGTTCCTGTCCATATAGCATGGAGTGTCATTTTAAAGGACCCTTTTTGTGCTGTTGTCTAAATACGAGTGGCTGGGGGCATTGAACTAATGGACTTTGGGCAGAGTCAAGCAGCTCCATAGTGAAGGACCAGGAGGCGACTTACCTGCCTGGTTCTCGCCCTCCTGTCAGTCCTTGCTGGCCAGGGCCCAGTCCATCACATTCTGCTCGCCCACCTAACCTCCGCAGCCGGGTGGCCTTTCATCCTACTTGATTGAATGGTATGAAATTGCCTCTTTTTAGTCAAAACAGCCACCTATCAGCAATTTTGTGTAGTTCAACCAAATTATTTAAGTGCAGCTGATGCTCAGCACCAATTTTCTCAGCATAAGAATCCCCCAGTTCCCCAGGCCAAGCAGCCCCTCAGGGTCCAGAGCATGGGAAACAGAGGGGTCGTCCTCACAGTGGCCTTTCCTGACCAAGTGCATCCTAACCTGAGCAGCTAGAGGGGCAGGGAGATCTCACCTTCCTCATCCTTTTTCCTCTCCTCTGGAAATAGAAGAACCCTCCAGTGCCTTTCCACCTTATTCAGAGGAAAAAGCCCAAGTCCTTAAAGGTCGCCCCATGGTCCAGCCCCCCACCCTCCACCCTGCCCTGGCTCCTTGGGCAGCCTCCCAGGCGTGTGCACTTGTCCCTCCCTTGCATCTTAAAGCCTCTGCCTATCGTCCAGCACCCCTCCCTGGTCCTGGGAGCGTCTCTGTGAGTCACGGCCCCACGGTGCCTCTCACTGCTGGAGCTGTTTACTGTCTGTCTGCCCCCAGAAGCCAAGGTCCAGTAGGGCAGACTTAGACTGGGTTTCCCCTGTCTTGTCCCCAGGTGTGACCTGGTATGTCGCAGACACCCAGCAGATACTGCATGCATGAATGGATGAATATCCATTTCAAAATACCCTTGACAATAGTTCCTTTTTTGGCTGGGAGTGGTGGCTCACACCTGTAATCCCAGCACTTTGGGAGGCCAAGGCAGGTGGATCATCTGAGGTGAAAAATTCAAGACCAGCCTAGTCAACACAGTGAAACCCTGTCTCTACTAAAAATACAAAAATTAGCCAGGCATGGCGGGTGTTGCCTATAATCCCAGCTACTCGTAAGGCTGAGGCAGGAGAATCGCTTGAACCCATGCGGCGGAGGTTGCAGTGGGCCGAGATCATGCTATTGTGCTCCAGCCTGGGCAACAAGAGCAAAACTTCATCTCAAAACAAAACAAAAAATCCCTTTTCTTGTCCCTGTTCTGCTTGTGCCTAAGGGTGTGTGTAGGACACTGTTGGGCAATTCAGGATTTCTTACACCCACTTCACTTCAATATTGCTCTTACATTTCAATACCAAGTGTTTTTTTTTTTTTTTTTTTTTTTTAGAGATGGGGTTTTGCTCTGTCACCCAGCCTGGAGTACAGTGGCATGATCATGGCTTACTGCAGCCGTGAACTCCTGGGCTCAAGTGATCCTCCTGCCTCAGCCTCCTGAGTAGCTGGGACCACAGGTGTGCACCACCATGCCCAGTTTCCAAGTGTGTGTGTGAGAAATAGGAACTCACAGGTGCCCTAACACCTGGATTCTGACATGTTTGAAAAGAGTGGTATAAAATGCTTCGATCACTGCTGTCCTTCAGCATTGCATATTGCTGTGGAGAAGCTTGGCATCAGCTGTTTTTTCTCTCCTTGTGGTAAGTTGATTTTTCTGCCTATGTGGCTGTAGGATTTATAGCAGATTTTGTTTCTGGCTACTCAGCCCTTACCAGCTCTTCTCACTCTCCTCCACAGCACTGGGGCTAGACGTCTGAAAACTACATTCCCCAGACCTGCTGCCAAATGGATTTCCATGGGGTTCTGTACTTGGAGGCACTTGTGTGGGGTTAGAATGCAGGGGCTAGGAAGGACCACTCTGCTTTTGACCTTGGCAGCAGCAGCAGCTGTCTCAAAGTGACATCGTAGCAAAGGAGCTTAGGCTCAGGTGATGGAGGTTTTGCAGGGTGGAGGCCACCAAGACCCATCCCTGGTCATGGCTGTGCAGCAGGTGGGATGTCTAGCTCAGGCTCCTACAGGCGTCATAGCTACTTCCCATGGGTCAGGATCTTTGGACAACACCTCCATCCCATTGTATTCTGTACAGGTTCTCTGTATTAGAAACACACAGAGTGGTTTCTGTTTCCTGTCTGCTGATCCACACTGAGCATCAGGAATGCATCCAAGAGAAAGACCCCAATCTGTGCTCTGTGGAGAACCCCGACTTGCATTCTGCGGTTGCTTCACGCAGGGGTCCAGATGTTGAGACTGAAGAAGCCTCACACCCCTAGAGCATATGGGAAGTTGTGTTGCTCAGATAATGAACTTTCTGAGGAGGCAGGGCAGGCACAACCTGGTCCCGAATGGCTGAGTAAAGAGGGTGTGCGTTGCTTTGGTGTTTACTGGAGCCGGGGCTGGGGCTGTTTGCGTGGTTTGAACTTCCTGAATATGGGCTTTCTTATTGGTTTGCTCAGATGCAGGGCAAAGGTTTGCGGGGGAGGGGCTTACCTGAAAGTTTTCAGCAGTCAAAGAGCAAAAGCGGAGTCAGACTCTATGATAATCTGGGCTTGGTTCACATGACCAGGCTCGGACGTGGTGACGGCCTCATTCTAACGGAAAATGGAACGCGATAGCCTGTATCATCCCTGCGAACCTTTATCCAGATTACCACCTGGAGTTGTCTGCGATGAAATGCTGCGATAGGCTGCTGGGGTGGCACATCAGTTAGCCAGAGCTGTGTCACAGCCGTGCACCTCCATGGCTGAAGACGTTAAGTGGGCACTTACTGTTGCTTGGGAGGTTCTGGCTCAGCTGCAGTTCTGCTGATCTGGGCCTGGTCTTTGCTGAGCTTGCTTATGAGCCTGTGGCCACCTGGCAGGTCAACTGAGGGTTAACTAGTTTAAGGTGGTCTCACTATCACCTCTAGGTGTGGTTGAAGGTCAGCTGGGGCAATGGGAGTGACTGGGCCACAATGCCTTTCATCCTCCAGCACTCTAGCCTGGGCTTGTTCCCATAGCAGCATGGCAGGAACAGAGGGAGGAGTGTTCATGGCTGCCTTGTCTTTCTTCTTTCTCTCTTTCCTTCTTCTCTTTCTTTCCAGCTTTATTAACATACATTTCATATACCATAAATACACTCTTATCTACGGCCATACCACCCTGAATGCACCCGATCCCGTCTGATAAAATGCACTCATTTCCAGCATACAATTCAATTACTTTTCACAAATGGAGAGTCATGCAATGGTAATGACTCTAAGCTCAGAACACCTCCATCACCCCAAGAGGAGGCTGCACACCCTTGCAGTCACTCCCTGTTCCCACCCGTGGTCCCCAGGGACTGAACTATTCCATTCATTTCCTGTCTGTAGATTTGCCTTTTCTGGACATTTTGTATCAGTGGAGTCATAAAATCTATGGTCTTTTGTGTCTGATGGCTTTCACTCAGTATAGTCATGTTATTCCATGTATCAGAACTTTGTTCCTTTTTATTACCATATCATGTCCCACTGCATGAATAGACCACACTGTTTCTCCATTCACCAGTGGATAGACACTTGGGTTATTTCCAGTTTGGGGGCTACTATGAATAAAACTGCTATAAATATTCACGTACAAGTTTTTGTGTGCAGATATGTTTTCATTTCTCTTGGGTGGATACCTAAGAGTGGGATTGCTGGGCCATATGGTGACTCTATGTTTAACAATCCAAGAACCTGCCAAACTGTCTCCAAAGCAGTTACTGCACCATTTTACATTCCTGTTATGAATAAGCGAGGGCTCCAGCTTCTCCACAACCTCTCCAGCTCTTATCTGTCTTTCTGGTTACAGGCATCCCAGGGTGTGCAGAGTGGTATCTCGTGGTTATAATTTGCATTTCTCTATTAACTAATGTTGCCAAGCATTTTTGAAAGCATCTGAATATGTCCTTTGGAGAAATATCTCTTCAAATCTTTTGGCCATTTTAAATTGGGATGTTTATCTTCTTACTTAGTTGTAAGACACAGGCACACACATATTATTAATATAAGTCCTTTAGGGAATATATAAAATTCGAGTGTTTTCTCCCATTCTCTGGGCTGGCTTCTTGTTGAAAAATCTATGGACCATAAATGTAAAAGATTACTTATGGATTTTCAGTTCTTTTCCATTTATCTGTATGTCTATCATATTTCCAGTACCACATTGTCTTGATTACTGTGACTTTGTAGTAAGTGAAATTAGGAAGTGTAAGTCTTCCATCTTTGACCTTCTTTTTAAGATTCTGTTGGCTATTTGGGGTACTTTATTGGTATGCCAATTTCTAGGAAAGCAAGAAAACAAAACAAAGCCAGCTGAAATTTTAGTAAGGACTACAATACATCTGTAGATGAATGTGGGAATTATTGCATCTTAACAGTGTTGAGTTGTCCAATCCATGAACATGGGATGTCTCTCCATTTAGGTCTTCTTTCAACAACATTTTGTAATTTTCAGTGGACATGACTGCGCTTGCTCAAGGGGTCTTGAGGTTCAGTCCTGGGACTGTTAAATGACATGTCTAACACACTCTGTTGGACACAGTTCTGGGGTCCACACACCAGATACAAGACATGGAGAAAGAGACTACCCCTGTTGGTAGGGAGCATTGCAAGGACATATGGTACAGAGTGTGGATCCAGGGATAGTGAAGAAATGTGGCCATTGCTTTCACCTTTTTAGCACAGGTGTGAATGATGACTATGAGGAATGAGGATTGGGCAGTTGCTGATGCCTGCACTGGGGAACTTAATGAAAGTCAGTGAGAATCCTGTGGTTAAATGTCTTCATTTACAAATGACAAAAAATGGAGCATCTATCATGGCCCTAACCACTTACCTTGTGTAGCCTCAGCACTAACTTAGTTGAAAGTCACCCCAAATTGGCCTTGGAAGTTGCAGAAGTCCAAGGAAGGTTGAATCTAGAGCCTCACCAGGTCATGTATATGAAAGTTAGCATCAACTCAGGGAGAGTAGAGTCCTGAGAATCAGAATGAGAATATTACCTGGGTTGGAATGAGTCTGATGAACTTGAACTTCCAACCTCTCTCCAGACTCCCTGGCTTACAAAGCAGCCCCTCCTCCCCTCTGTGTAGACTGGCCTTCCTTTGCTTGGCAGGTGAGTGGTACAGATTTTAACCTTGCCCAACAGGAGGTCCAGTCTTTGCCTTCAGCTCCTGGGTACTAATCTCTAGGTCCTTAGGATGTCCAGCCTAATAAGAGGGTCTTTGTTTCTGTGGAGGTTTTGGGCCACACCAGACAGTCTACACTTACAGTGTGATTTATGGTGAGAGTCTCGGGTCACATGGGATTGCCTGATGTCCAGAGGGACCAGAGACTGAGGTTGGCCACACAGGTAATCAGTCATGGAGTCCAATAAAGACTTTGGACACTGAGGCTCAAGTGAGCTTCCCTGCTTGGCCATACTCCATGCAGACTGTCACACATCAGTACCAAGAAGTCACACCATCCACAACTCTGGAGGGAGAGAACACCTGGAAGCTTGCACGTGGTGTCTCCTGGCCCCTGACCCCAGTGCCTCTTCCTTTGACTGCTTTTAATCCATATCTTTTTGCTGTAATAAACCATAAACACGAGTATAACAGCTTTCAGTGAGCTCTGTAGGCCCTTCTGGTAAATTGTTGAACCACAGAGTGATCTTGGGAACCCTCCAAACCTACAGTAGGTGTCAGAAGTAATGGCAGTTTTGCAGAATGCAGCCCCTAACTTCATGCCTGCCCTGTAATCACCTCCCTCAAGGCAGTTGTTTGCTGGGGGATTCTCCTGTCTCACAGCCTCAGCATCCTTTTTTGCCTCTAGATTCGTAACTCAAGGCAGATCCCAGCATGCCCCATGGGGACACATATAAAGTCCAAACCCAATGAGAGATGGCTGACACCCCAAAATTCATATGGGTAGAAACTCTTGGGTTGAGTGTGGGGATGGCTTCTGTCTTAGTCTGGCCTGCTTTAAGAGGCTACCATAGACTAAGTGGTTTATAAGATATTTATTGTTCATAGTTTTGGAGGCTGGAAGTCTGAAATCAAAATGCTGGCAGATTCCGTGTCTGTTGAGGGCTTATTCTTCATAGACAGTGCCTTCTCACTCTGTCCTCATGTGGCCAAGCTTGAACAGCTTCCTAGGGCCTCTTTTAGAGGGCACTAAACCCACTCATGAAGGCTGTGCCCTTATAATGTATTCACCTCCCCAAGACCTCACCTCCTAAGACTATCACCCTGGAGGTGAAGACTTCAACATATGAATTTGGGGGGATTCAAATATTCAGTCCACAGCAGCTTCCAATGGTGGTCCTCCACCAAGGGTGGATCTGGTCATGCTTATCCACGTGTATTTCCTTATTGGAGCTGCTGGCACATGGCTGATTGCTTACCAGTGAGGAGGGGTCCCTGGTTTGCTTGGTTAGACAGCCGAGACATGCACTCAGTGGCCCTCACTGACTGAGGTCAAGACACCAGCACACCTCTGGTGTAGCTGAGAAAGAATGAGAGGGCTTAGGGAATGGGATACTGTTACGGTTTTGTCCTGTGTAGCTCATCCTGCACCTCTATGCCTTGTAGATGTTCCCACCTCTTAGCGGGTAGATCCTTTCCCCTGAATGGGGAAAGAAATTTTACTCCAGAGCTCGGCCTCAGAGACAAGCTAACCACGTCATATTTCTTCATTCCTTTAACAAATGCTTCACAGTGTTCACTCTATGCCAGATCTTGCTCTGAAACCTTTGCAAAAATAATTCACTTAATCAACCTGCAGCACCACAGGTGTTTTGCTGGTGATACTGTTATTATTCCCATTTTGCAGGTAAGAAACTGAGGCATAGAAGGGCTACATGGATGGCCATGGCCACAGAGCTGACAGAGCATCCTGATCCCTTCCGGGTCACTCAGCATGAAGCTCCCACCTCCACACAAGGGGGAGAGGCCCCAGGCCCGCACCTCTCCTTTGCATGAATTTGGTCTCCAAATGTGCTGTGAGTACATACACATGGACAAGAAGCACATGAGCCTCCCCAGAGCAGACAGGATTCTCAAGGATGCTATGCCCACTCTGGAAGGGTGCCCCTGCTGGGTGCCTCTGCCCTCTTTTGTCCCCCTTCCTGAGGTACAGACCCCCACAGGCCCAGCCTTGTGCAGAGCCCAGTTCCAGTCCCTGTCTGGGCAGAGCCTGTGGCCTGGCTGTGTCCCCAGAGCCCAGTGCCTCCCAGACGCAGCTGGATCCAATAGCCCTGCCCCTGTGGGTCCACATCCCTCCTTCTGACCTCCCAACTTGGCTATGCATTTTATCCTCATTTTAGAAAATCAGCACTTCTGGTGCTTAGGGGTATAAACAGAGCTCCCAGCCCTGCCTGTTCAGGCATCTTGGGCAGGAGAAACCAGCCTTTTGCCCTTGGCCTAGGAGTCCACTCCAGTCTGTCTAATCACAGTGAGGACTCTGTTGTCGTGAAGCACCTGCACACAGAACATTCTCCCGGTGCCCCAGTGATGGACATTTCAAGCTGTTGCTCTGGAGCCGCCCCTGTGCAGGTTTTTTGAGGGATGGCTCTATCACTGTGGGTGTACCGTGTCAAGAGCGAACACGTCTGAAGATGTCGGTGGGGGCAATGGTGCTGCTCTGCACAGAGGCTGCACTCTGTGTGAGCTCACCCAGAGAGGGAATAGAGTTCCCTTTCCAGCACCGGGAGTGGGTGGGGCTCCTATGAAGAACAAAAATATGTGACCTTATTTGTACCCCAAGCTGGTAGAACAGGTTGCACTGGCTATATTTGTCTATAGTGTCTTTTGCCATGAGATATTTTTAATTTTTAAATGGAAAAATCTGTCATTTCTTCCATTATGTATATATGTATATTGCAAATATATATATATATATATATATATATATATATATATATATATATATATAGCAAATTCAGAGTTCATGATGCAGTGTTTGCTGAGTAAAAGTCTTAAATGCTTATGGTTGAATCTGTCCATCATTTTGGGACGTATGTTGCAAGAAGCATTCCTCAGTTTGTTCACTGTGGTTCTCTTAACTGATCAGAAGTTTGAAATTTTTGTGTAGTCAGGTCTGTCAGTCTTTGTGGCTTCTGTGCTTTTGTGGTGGGGGTGTTGAGGAGGACCACAAATAATGGCCCATCCCTCCCCTGACACACATACACACCAAATTCAGACCAAGTGAGGCCCATGAGTCAAACTGGTGGAAATGAAAATGCGGTTCAGTACTGACAGGGCTGGGTTGAGGCTGTGGATTGGATAAGTAGCTGCCATGGGCTCCATGAAGCATGCCCCTCTAACAGACACCCTCTGGTGACAGTTGGATGGGAAAAACAAGGTGGAAACTGTCATGTTGCTTCCCTCGTTTTCCACTAGCAAGCCCAGACAGGGAGATGGTCAGCATTTCTGAGGTAGCAGTAACAGAAGCTTCAGAGTCTCACCCTTAGACCTCATGTCATAGGATATTCATTTTGCTGTTATTTGTCTTGGCTAGGGAAATATGGTCCTAGAGTCAAACATAGGGGCATCTTCTGTTTCCATAATTTCTAGATTGTGGCAGGAATGGAAGCTTCCTTGAGAGGTGCATTGGATATCTTTTTGCTGTGTAATGAATCATCCCAAAGCTCAATGACCATGCATTCAGGTCATGATTCTGTGGGTTGACAATTTGGGCTGGGCTCAGCAGGATAGTTATTCTGCTGGGCTTGGCTAGGTTCACTCTTGCTTCTGTGGTCAGCTGTTGGTCCTGTTGTTAGTTGATGGGTCAGCTGGGATCTGGCTGGTTCTTATTGGCATCACACACAGATCTATTAGTTGACTGGTTTGGGGCTGGGGTGCTTCAACACTTACCCAGTTTCTTAGCCTCACCAATACTTGTTCACATGGTTCCAGCTCTCCAAGAGCACCAGAGCAGGAGCTCCACAGCTTTACTTTGAATACCTTCTTTGATCAAAGCTAGTCACAGGCCAGTCCCTAATGAGGGGGTTGAGGGAGGTGGTGAAATTGATCGACGTCTTGACTGCAAGAGCTACAAAGGATCTGTGGCCATTTCTAATCTGCCACAGCAGGACAATTCTGCAGTACCATTGTGAGAGTCATTGCTGAGGCTCGGCTGAAACCCTGCTCTTCCCGCTGTCACAGTGCTCTTAATTCTCTCCATTCTGCCTTCATTCAATCCCCTTTTTACCAAAAGTAGCCAGGATAAGTTTTTGTTATCCACAGCTGAATCCTGTCTCCTACAGTATTTGATACCATAAGTGATTGCAGAGAACAGACCTTTGAGGGTGAAATTCTGGGATGGTTTCTGCGACCTGGTTGGGTTTGGGGGCCATGAGGATGAAGGGATATTTGGAGTCCATGGCACCTGGTAAAAGTTATTAAGTAACCACCCATGCTCACCCAGAGTGAAATGCCTGTGCAGTGTGGGTCTGGTATGGCAGCACAGTACAGTGGGCAGGAGGGGCACAGGGCTGTGGGATGGGGCGGCTGCTCTGAGCTGCCCTGGAGAGTCTAATGAAACAAGATGACATAGTTGGGCTTTTCAAATGCTGAGCTCAAGCCATGGTCAGAGAACAAGAAGGTTTCCATAATCACTAGAAGAATCTCTTATCTCTTAAGGCTGTTGAGTCTGATGTGCCCTCAAGTCAGCTTCAGGGCATTATTGGGAGGTTTGCTGAATGCCGATGTAGACTGGACTTTCATCCTCCCTCAGGTGTCTTATGTGAGAATCAGGGCATGGACTGGGAAGGTGCTGGACCCCAGAATCAGGAGGGGAGCGATGAGCTGCATACCCTGACAATCACGCCAAGCAGAAGTAGCCCCTGTTTGATGGGTGTGGTCCTGCCTTGTTTGAAGACCTTGCTGTGACCTCACCTGCTGTGGTTACTTTACAAGTAGGTGCTGATTTCCATCACTCCACCACTAATAACCTCACCGCTTCCAAACCTGCAATTAAAATCAGATCCCGGCATGTCCCAGGGGGGATCAGCACAAACCTAAATTGGGAAAAGAAGGCTTACACATCAAAAGGTTTGCAAGATTTGTCATTTTTGTTGTTAGAAGACTGGGGGTGTGTAGGGGGGTGGCTTCTGCAAACACTAAACCTGGGAGGGAAGCACAAACTTAAAGATTAGAGTCTGTCGAGCTGTGTGCATTTACAAGAGATTCTGAATTCAGTATTTTTAGCTCAAGAAGCTGGAGGTGGCCGGGCGTGGTGGCTCACATCTGTAATCCCAGCACTTTGGGAGGCCGAGGCTGGCGGATCACGAGGTCAGGAGATGGAGACCATCGTGGCTAACATGGTGAAACCCTGTCTCTATTAAATATACAAAAAATTAGCCAGGCGTGGTGGTGGATGCCTGTAGTCCCAGCTATATGGGAGGCTGAGCCAGGAGAATGGCCTGAACCCGGGAGGTGGAGCTTGCAGTGAGCAGAGATCGTGCCACTGCACTCCAGCCTGGGCAACAGAGCAAGATTACATCTCATAAAAAAAAAAAAAAAAAAAAAAAAAAAAAAAAAAGCTGGAAGTGCTTTTAACATTTTTCTTCATTGGTTGATAGAAGCCTGAGCTCCAGAGTCACCTCCATCAGTCAGGCTGAGCCGCTGAAGCGCCTTGGCATGACGTAGAGGAAGGAGTGGAAAATGAGGAAAGAGGTGCTCATCCCCTGACTCTCCCCCATGAAGACCCTGAGAAAAAGTCCCTCACCACGGCCTGGGAAATAGGTGGGAGAGCAAACGCTGGCTTTTGGCCCAGCCTCGAGGCTATCCTCCTCAGGTGGGAGTGAGAGAGGGAGATGCTGATGGTAAAACGGCTCCCTGCCTGCAGTGGGGATGATGGGCAACCACATCCTAAATGGTCAGATCTTAAAGAGAGAAGCAAAAATGAATGGATTCAGGTTGGTTAGAATGAATAAGTAAGTCTAGGAGCTAACTATTTGGGGATGAAATCAAAATAAAATAGAAAAACAACGAGAAAACCCAGTCAAGGAGAGAAAAGAGGCACTCGCCCTCCACATCGCCTGCCTGGCCCTCTTCCAAGCGCACTTTCCTTCCTTTCATTCCTGCTCTAAAACTTTTTTTTTTTTTTTTTTGAGACGGAGTCTTGCTCTGTCACCCAGGCTGGAGTGCAGTGGCCTGATCTCCACTCACTGCAAGCTCCGCCTCCCGCGTTCATGCCATTCTCCTGCCTCAGCCTCCCGTGTAGCTGGGACTATAGGCGCCGGCCACCGCGCCTGGCTAATTTTTGTATTTTTAGTAGAGACAGGGTTTCACCATGTTAGTCAGGATGGTCTCGATCTCCTGACCTCGTGATCCGCCCGTCTCGGCTTCCCAAAGTGCTGGGATTACAGGCATGAGCCACCGGGCTCAACCCCATTTTTAATGTTTTTAAATGTTAAAAAAAATTGTTTTTGAAACAACTCACTCTGTTGCCCAGGCTGGAGTGCAGTGGCACAATCTCGGCTCACTGCAACCTCTGCCTCCTGGGTACAAGTAATCCTCCTGCCTCACTTTTCCAAGTAGCTGGGACTACAGGTGCACACTGCCATGCCCGGCTAATTTCTTTTGTATTTTAGTAGAGACAGGGTTTCACCGTGTTGCCCAGGCTGTTCTCGAACTCCTGAGCTCAGGCAATCCACCTGCCTTGGCCTACCAGAGTGCTAGGATTACAGGCGTGAGCCACCACACCCGGCCTAGATCCTGTCTTAAAAAAAAAAAAAAGAAAAAAATCTGTCAATAAAAATAACATATTTTAAAAATAATAGTGATAACAAAACTCCAAAATGTAGCACAATAACGTAAAATTATAGGCTGTAATGACAATCATTGCAACGTTATTGTCATTTGCAATAACGACAATGCAAAAATATTAAATAAGATATTGGTAAATAGGATCAAGCAGCACATTTTAAAAAATCACACTCTGGGCCGGGCGCGGTGGCTCACGCCTGTAATCCCAGCACTTTGGGAGGCCCAGGGCGGGTGGATCACGAGGTCAGGAGGTCAAGACCATCCTGGCTAACATGGTGAAATCACGAGGTCAGGAGATCGAGACCATCCTGGCTAACACAGTGAAACCCCGTCTCTACTAAAAAATACAAAAAACCAGCCGGGCGCGGTGGCGGGCGCCTGTAGTCCCAGCTACTGGGGAGGCTGAGGCAGGAGAATGGCGTGAACCCGGGAGGCGGAGCTTGCAGTGAGCCGAGATCCGGCCACTGCACTCCAGCTGGGTGTGGCGGCATGCGTGCCTGTAGTCCCAGCTACTGGGGAGGCTGAGGGGGAGAATGGCCTGAACCCAGGAGTCGGAGCTTGCAGGGGCCAGACACAATGGCTTTCGCCTGTAATCTCCCTGTGTTGGGAGGTCAAGGCGGGAGGATTGCTTGAGGCCAGGACTTTGAGACCAGCCTGGGAAACGTAACAAGATCCTGGCTCTACAATGTTTGAAAAATTGCCTGGCTGTGGTAGTGCACACCTGTAGTCCTAGCTACTCGGGAGGCTGAGCCAGGGGGATCGCTTAAGCCTAGGAATTTGACTTTACAGTGAGCTATGATCACATCACTGCACTCCAATTGGGGTGACAGAAAAAAACAACATGCACGAAAAAAAAAAACCCCACCCAACCATACTCTGAAACCGCGTGACGTCTACCATGGAATCATGGAATGTAAGGGTGGCTCTTTTTTTTTTTTTTCTTTTTTTTTTTTTGAGGCGGAGTCTCGCTTTATCACCCCAGGCTGGAGTGTAATGGTGAGATCTCGGCTCACTGCAACCTCTGCCTCCCGGGTTCAAGCGATTCTCCTGTCACAGCCTCCTGCCAGTAGCTGGGATTACAGGTGTATGCCATCATGCCTGCCTAATTTTTGTATTTTTAGTAGAGACGAGGTTTCACCATGTTGGCCAGGTTGGTCTCCGACTCCTGACCTCAAGTGTTCCGCCTGCTTCAGCCTCCCAAAATGCCAGGATAACAGGCATGAACCACTGTGCCCAACCAGGATGGCTCATTAATGGAGAATATTTTAATACAATTCACCATATTAACAAATCAGAAGGCACAAGTTATTAACCTCTCCTTAGATACTTGAAGAGGCATTTTATAAAATTTAACATATTTTATTTTGTTGAGGAAATTTACATACAGTCAAATGGACAGATTTTTAAAACAATCTTAAACCTACAGAAAACTTTCAACTTATTTTCTGGAACCATTTGAGAGTAAGTTGCTGACCCGATGCCCCATCACCCTCAAGTGCTTCACTGTGTGGTTCCCATAGCAAGACTATTGTCTCAAATAATGAAAATCCAACTCTCAAAGTCAGGAAACTGGCTGGGCATGGTGGCTCCCGCCTGTAATCCCAGCACTTTGGGAGGCTGAGGGGAGGCCGATTACGAGGTCAGGAGATCGAGACCATCCTGGCGAACACGGTGAAACCTCGTCTCTACAAAAAATACAAAAATTAGCCGGGTGCGGTGGCGGGCGCCTATAGTTCCAGCTACTCGGGAGGCTGAGGCAGAAGAATCGCTTGAACCCGGGAGATGGGGGGTGCAGTGAGCCGAGATCGCACCACTGCACACCAGCCTGGGCAACAGAGCGAGACTCTGTCTCAAAAACAAACAAACAAACAAAAAAACCATCAAACAAAGTCAGGAAACTGACACTGATGAAGCAGTGCCTTCTAGTTGTCAAACTCCCTGCAGATTTCATCACTTTCCTCACACGATCCCATCTGGAACTCCACACTGCATTCAGTTGCCCCATCTCTCCAATCTCCTTCCGTTTGGATTCGTTCTTCAGTATTTCCTTGACTTTTATGTCCTGGACACATTGGAAAAATCACATGCCGGTTATTTTGTAGGATGTTCCTCAGTCTGGATCTGCCTGAGATTTCCTCATTTTTAGATTCAGGATGTACATTGTTGTTACGAACATCTCAGAAGACAGGCTGTGTTCCCAGGGCACCCCATCAGGTGAACACACATTTCACTTTGCCCTGTTACAGACGATCTGCACCTTGATCAGTTCTCAGAATGTGAAGCTGCTCTCTCTCCCTCTGTAGTTACTAAACATTTTGTGAGAAGGTATATGGAGACTATGCAAATATCCTAGTCCTCATACGTCATGTAATTAATACATATCAGTGTGGATTCATGAATTCTTATTTATTCAATGCATTCTAATTGTAACTTTCAGTATTTATTTTATAGCTCAAATCATCCCAGATTTGACCACTTAAGCTAGCTCCTATGTCTTTTTGACATACCCCCTTCATTTGTTTTTTTTGTCTGTTTGTTTGAGACAGAGTCTTGCTCAGTCACCCAGGCTGGTATATGGTGGCATGATCACAGCTCACTGCAGCTCCACCTCCTGGGTTCAAGGGATCCTCCCACCTCAGCCTCCCAGGTAACTGGGACTATAGGTGCTCACTACCAGTCCTGGCTAATTTTTCTCTGTTTTGTTGTTGTTGTTTTTAGACAGAGTCTGGCTCTGTCACCCAGGCTGGAGTGCAATGGCGTGATCTCGGTTCACTGTAACCTCCGCCTCCTGGGTTCAAGTAATTCTCCTGCCTCAGCCTCCCGGGTAGCTAGGACTACAGGTGTGCACTACCATGTCTGGCTAATTTTTTATATTTTAGTAGAGACGGGTTTCACCATGTTGCCGAAGCTGGTCTTGAACTCCTGAGCTCAAGCAATCTGCCTGCCTCGGCCTCCCAAAGTGCTAGAATTATAGGCATGAGCCACTGCACCCAGCGAGTCCCAGCTAATTTTTACAAAAACTGTTTGTAGAACCAGGGTCTTGCTATGTTGCCCAGGCTGGTTGCGAAGTCCTGGGCTTAAGGGATCCTCCCACCTCAGCCTCCCAAGCATCTGGGACTACAGGTGTGCACCACCACACAGGCCCCTTCATTCTTGAAGCACAACTTACTCTCTGATAAACATGGTGTTCCAGGGCTCCCCTTATATGTTCCCTGAACCAATCTAGTTACTAGCCATTCCTTCAAGGATCCCTAATTCCTTTTAGTGGAGGAGGTATTCCAATATACAGATCTTAAGTGTACAATTCAATGAGATTTGAGAAATGTATGCGCCATTGCAGACAATAGCCTCAATCAAAGTATAAGCCATTTCCATCACCCCAAAAAGTTACTTTGCCTCTTGAAGATTATTCCTAACCCCATAACTAATCACTCTTCTGATTTCACTCAACATAGATTCATTTTGCCTGTGAATTCATGATTATATTCAAATGAAGAATTCATTTATTCTTCATTTGAATAGAAATATTAAGTACACATGTTTTTGTGTTTGGCATCTTTTATTCCATCTAAAGTTTTTGAGGTTCATTCATGTTGTGGCATACATCAATCATTCATTTTTGGTTTTGCCGCATAGTATTTCATGATAGGGCTCTACCACGATTTCTTTATCACCTTGATAATGCTGTAGCATTATAGGCATTAGCCACCATGCCTGACCCTTCTCTCTTTCTCTCTTTTCTAGAGACAGGGTCTTGCTCTGTCACCCGGGCTGGAGTGCAGTGCTGATCATAGTGCACTGCAGCCTCGAACTCCTGGGTTCAAGTCATAGTCCTGCTTCAGTCTCCCAAGTAGCTAAGACTACAGGAGTGTGCCACCGGGCCTAACTGTGTGTGTGTGTGTGTGTGTGTGTGTGTGTGTGTGTGTGTGTGCAGATGGGGTCTTGCTATATTGCCCAGGCTGGTCTTGAACTTTTGGCCTAAGGCAATCCTCCCACCTCAGCTTCCCAAAGCAGGGGGATTACAGTGTGAGCCAGCACGCCTGGCCTTCTAGTTTCCATTTCACTATGGAGATTTCATGTTTGTCCATTCATGTCACTCATTTGCTCCTTTAATCTTTGGACCTATTTACAATAGGTCTTTTAAAGTTAAGGTCTGCTAATTCCAACATCTGTTCACCTGGAGATCTGCTTCTATTTATTTCTATTCTACTGGCAGATCATCTTGAACATATCAGGCTTGACTTCTGCTTATTTTAAAATTTATTTTTATTTTGTTTTGAGACAGAGTCTCACTCTGTTGCCCAGGCTTGAGTGCAGTGACGTGATCATGGCTCACTGCAGCCTCAAACTCCTGGGCTCAAGTGATCCTGCCACCTCAGCCTCCTGGAGAGCTGGAACTACAAGTACCCACCACCGCACCTGGCTGCTTGTGTTTTGATAATATAAAATAATGTTATTAAAACATTCATATGTCTCCTGCCTGTAATCCCAACATTTTGGGAGGCCAAGGCGAGAGGATTGCTTGAGCCCAGAAATTGGAGACCAGCTTCTGCAACATAGTGAGACCTTGTCTTTAAAAAAAAAAAAAAAAAAAAAGTAAAAAATTAAAATAAATTAGCTGGGCATGGTGTCACATGTCTGTAATCCCAGCTACTTGAGAGGCTGAGGTGGGAGGATTGCTTGAACCTAGGAGGTTCAAGTGAACCATGATTTTATCACTGTACTTCAGCCTGGGCAACAGAGTGAGACCCTGTCTCAAAAAGAAAAATGTTTATTCTTAATTGTAAATTGAGCAAAAGCATACATTATAAAATAATGTATCTGACACCATCCCTTATTTGTAAAAATTTGACAATGGCTATATAAGCATAGAAAGGACTAGAAGGAAATATTTTACGATCATGGTAAAGTTATCCCTGGTTTGTTGAGATAATGATTTTAGCCTTCTCTGAGTCTTCAGTTTTCTGCAATGAATATGCTTGTAGATGTCCTCAGTTTTCCTTATCTAAAGTTTTTATTTTCATGTGATAAGAACACTTAACTTGGGATCTACCCTCTGTACAAATTCTTAAGTGTAGTACACTACAGTATTGTTAACTATGGGGCGATGTTGTATAGGAGATCTCTAGAACTTATTCATCTTGAATAATTGAGACTTTATGCCCATTGACTAGAAACTCCCCATTTCCCCCTCCTCCCAGGTCCTGGCAGGCAAACAACATTCTATTCCCTAACTTTATGAGTTTGACTATTCCAGATATCTCATATAAGTGGAATCAGGTAGATTTGTCTTCCTGTTTTTGTTTCTGTCTTCCTTTCCTGTTTTCCTCTGCTTCATCCCTCTTCTCGTGTTTTCTTTTTTGGGTTTCATTGATATTTTTGTGTTGCTATGCTTTGATTCCTTTCTCCTTTTCTTCTGTGTAACTTCTATAGGTATTTTCTTTGTGTTTACCATAGGGCTTATATAAAATACCTTATAATTAAAATAGTGTGTTTTAAGCTGATAACTTCAATCACATAAGCAAATTCTACACTTTTACCATTCCTCCTACTTTATGTTACTGATGTCACAATTAACATCCACTTATATTGTGCACCCATTAAAATATTTTTAGTTGTAGTTATCTTCAATAATTCTGTAATTTAACTTTTATGTTAGAACTAAAGTGATTTACCCACCACCATGACAGTAATACAGCATTCTGTATTTGTCTATATATTTACCCTTGTCAAAGAGTTTTATGTGGCTGGGCACGGTGGCTCACGTCTGTAATCCCAGCACTTTGGGAGCCCGAGAAGGGCAGATTACCTGAGGTCAGAAGTTCGAGACCAGCCTGGCCAACGTGGTGAAACTCTGTCTCTACTAAAAATACAAAAATTAGCTGGGTGTGGTGGTGCGTGCCTGTAATCCCAGCTACTTGGGAAGCTGAGGCAGGAGAATTGCTTGAACCTGGGAGGCAGAGGTTGTAGTGAGCTGAGATGGTGTCATTGTACTCTAGTGTGGGCAACAAGAGCGAAACTCCATCTCAAAAAAAAAAAAAAAACAAATAAAAACAGTTTTATGTTTTCTTATGTTATCATGTTGCTGTTTATTGTCCTTTCATTTCCAGTGAAATAACTCCCTTCATTATTTCTTATAAGGCAAGTTAATAGTGAAGAACAGTGTCAGCTTTTGTTTGTCTGGAAAGTATGTCTCTCAGCTTCATTTTTGAAAGAATTTTTTCCCCAGGTACAATATTCTTGCTTGGTAGTTTTTAAAATGTTAGCACTTTGTGTATGTCATCCCATTCCCTTTGGTTTGCAAGATTTCTGAAAAATTAGTTTATTTCTTATGGAGATTCTCTTAAATGTGATAAGTCACTTTTCCCTGCTGCTTTCTAATTCTCTGTTTGTCTCTGGCAACTTGATTTTAATGTAGCCTTGCTATAAATTTCTTTGAGTTCATCTTATTTGGAACATTTTGGCCTTCTTGAATCTGGATGTCCATTTTCTTCCCCAGATCTGAGGAGTTTTCAACCATTATTTCTTTGAATATAATGGTTCTTTCCCTTATCTTTCTGGGACTCCCTTAATGCATCTATTGGTCTGCTTGATGGTGTCCCATAAGTCCCTTCTACTTTCTTTACTCTTTTTTTCTTTTTGCTGTTTGCTCCTATGATTAATTTCCAGTGACCTTTCTTTGAGTTCACTGATCCTTTTTTCCGATGGATCCAGTCTGCTGTTCAGCTCCTCTTGTGAATTTTTCAGTACAGTTATCATATTCTTCAGTTCCATGATTTCTGTTTGGTACTTTTTAGTATTTTCTGTCTCTCTGTTGAAATTCTCCCATTGTTTATACATTGTTTTCCTGTCTTCAGTGAGCAATTTTATGACAGTTATTTAAAATTCTCTGTCCAATAAATCATATAACTCCCTATCACTAGAGTCAGTTTCCAGAGATTTATCTTATTCCTTTGTTTGAAACATTGTTCCCTGTTTCTTCATTTTCCTTGCCTTTCTGTGTTGGTGTCTGAACATTAAACAAAGCAGGCCTCTGTCAAGTTTTCATGAACTGGCCAGGTATAGGAGAAGACCCTCACCAATCAGCCAAGCCAAAGATTCTGGGGGCCTCTCTAAACTTCCTGCTGATCCAACCCACCTTTGTTTTCTTCAGCCCTCAGGTGTCTAGAGTATGCCAAGTCCTGTCAGCACTTTAGACAAGTGACTGAAAGAAGTTCTTCAGGTACACTCCAGAAAATTGGATTGTTGGGTGTTCTGTTCAACTGTTTTCTTCCCTAGGGAGAAGCTTGAATTTAAGGTGTGCTATGTTTTTTTTCCTATTCAGTCTGTGTTGAGTTGGGCTGTGGTGACAAGTTGCACTCTAGATCATGCCACCATGTCTCTTCTCATGGCCCTGAGGCACTGGGGTTATTTCAGGTCCCTTCCACATTCTGAGACAGGCTAGACAGAAGTCAGCCCCCTGGGTAGCCCTCAGAAAAGTTGAGGTATTGAATACACAGCTCATTTCTCTCTCACTCCATGGTAAGTTGGGAGCTAGGGGATTTCCTCGCAGTCATACGGCACTGTGCTGGGTGTAGGGATCATGCCAAGAGGGTGTCTTAAATTCCCTACCGGTTTCAATGTGAGTAGATTCATGCTCACCTGGAATGCAGGAGACCTCAACTAGTTTCTGGATTTCTTGCAAAGGGAATTTTCATGAATTGTTGTTGAGTTGATGTCTTCATGGTTTTTAAAAGGAGAGTCCACAGCCTCCAATTCCATCATTTCGCTGATGTCACTCCAGGCTTGGTTTTATGCTTTGTAAGGGTGAATCTGTTTGGGTTTTGTTCTTAGTGCTATGCTTTGGCCCTTATTCTGGACTGTGATTCTTATTCTTAAGCCACAGCCTTTCTGATTTCTCAACTGATTGCCTGAGGGGCTCAGTGAGGTTTCTCCACCCTAGCTGGGCAAGAACTGCAATGTCACCTTGCACTGCACACTGCTGGGCTTGTCTGTCAGCTCTCAGCCCCACAGGAGCAGCTTCCCGCTAGGCCTTGTGAAGGATCACCTTGCACATGTACAGCCTGGACTCACCCAGGGATCCGAGGGACCCACATGCAGCCTCTGAACCCTCATTCTACATAGCACTCTCCCCTTCAGTGCCCTGCTCTACCAGTTGTAGCCACCTCAGCGCCCAAATGCTGATCTCTGCTTTCCCAGCCAGTGATCTCTGACTGATGATCTCTGCTGTGGCTTTACCTGTCATATCTTGGTAGGAAAACCCAAAGTAAAAAGACAGGGCAAACTTGGACTCACTTCAGGTATTTCCCTTCTCTCAGGTTATCACAGTCTTGCCAGTTGTCCAATTCCTGTACATAATTGCCTTGTACATTTGGCCCATTATTTAATTTTTTTGCAATTAGAAGAGAGAAAGAAATTAAGTTTAAAAAATGCAAAGGAGGAAATAGAATATCACTTTTTGCAGATGACATGATCAAGTCCCTGGAAAATCCAAGATCAATTTAATTTCTATTACAAACAATATTTAAGTTTTGTGGCCAGAGGCCAGGTACGGTGGCTCATGCCTGTAATCCCAGCACTTTGGGAGGCCGAGGCAGGCGGATCATGAGGTCCGGAGATTGAGACCATCCTGGCTAACACAGTGAAACCCCGTCTCTAATAAAAATACAAAAAAATTAGCCGGGCGTGGTGGTGGGTGCCTGTAGTCCCAGCTACTGGGGAGGCTGAGGCAGGAGAATGGCATGAACCCGGGAGACAGAGCTTGCAGTGAGCCGAGATTGGCCACTGCACTCCAGCTTGGACGACAGAGCAAGACTCCATCTGGAAAAAAAAAAAAAGTTTTGTGACTGGGACTAAAGTAACATGATAATTAGCCTTCATCTATATAAAAAATGACTTGCTAGCAGGAATATTGATGAGAAAAAATATCCCATTTACCATAGCACCAAAAAAAATTAAAACCTAGGAATAAACCTAAAAAGAAACATGTACAATCAAAAGGAATAACACTTTAAATCCACTGAGGGACATGAAAGGAGACTTGAGTGAATGAAAGGTATATCCTGTTCTCAGACCCAGTGGCTGAGCATCATAAGACAACAATCTTCACTGCTGGGAATTTATCCTATGGATATGTTCTCATGTGTATGAAATGAGGTTCGTGCAACGTTATTCACTGTAGCATTGTCTGTAACAGTGGTGCAGGGCAGGCAAGCCCCCAAATTGGGGCTTAGCCCAGGAGGGTTCCTGGTTTCACCTAGGGAAGAATTCAGAGGCAAGCTGCTATGCACAGCGGAGCAGCCATGCATGGCAGCAGCAGAGCCACTGTCCCTTGTGGAGCAGGGCCACCCATAGGTAGTACACCCAGAACAGTGCTCAGAGGCACTTTTAATTACATGCAAATTAAGGGGTAGTTTATGCAGACATTTCTAGGGTGAGGATGGTAACTTCTGGGTTACCAGGTCATTGCCATGGAAAGATGCCGTAACTTCTAGGTGTTGCCATGGTAATGGTAAACTGACATGGCACACTGGTGGGTGTGTCTTATGGGGAGGTGCCTCTGCCCTGGACCTGTTTTAGCTAGTCCTCAATTTGGTCCAGTGTCTGAGTCCTACCTCCAGAGTTGAGTTCTGTTTTCTACCTTAATAGCAAAAGTTTGGAAACAACTCAAAAGGTCGATGAGGCTGGTTAAATAAATCATATTACACACCCAGAGTGGGGGTATACTGCCATTAACAAAAACAAGGCTGGTGGAGTGACTCATGCCTGTAGTGTCAGCAGTTTGGGAGGCCTAGGCAGGGGGACCTCTCGAGTCCAGGAGTTCAAGACCAGCCTGGGCAACAAAGCAAGACCCAGTCTCTAAGAGAACATGTGAAAATTAGCCAGGCATGGTGGCACATGCCTTTAGTACCAGCTACTTGGGGGGCTGAGGCTGGAGGATTGCTAAGCCCAGAAGATCCAGGCGGTAGTGAGCTATGATTGTGCCAATGCACTCCAGCTTGGGCAACAGAGTGAGACCTTGTCTTTAAAACAAAACAAAACAAAACAAAGCAAAAACAAAACCCAAGAAAACAAGAACAAGACAATTTGCCAGGCACTGATAAAGGATGATCCACAAGATTGATGGTTCAGTGGAAAAATCAAGGTGCTAATGGGACAGTATGTGATCACTTGTGATGTATGTGTGGCATGCACTTGTGTGTCTGGTTTTGTATGTCAGAAATGTTTTGGCTTTAAGTAAAAAAAATCCAACCTAACATGAGGCCAACAAACAGGGGTTTTTCTCCCTTGAGACCCAGAGGCAGTGGCCCCAGTCCTGACTCAGCTGCCCAACTGTGCCATTGCCATCTTAGGCTTCTCTTTCCATTCTGCTCTCTGAAGCAGGATGGCATTTCCCTCAGTCTTGTTGCCTCCTATTTGCAAGATGGCTGACTCATCTCCAAACATGATGGCAATGCAATGTTCAAATTAAGAAGAAAGGGGAAGTGCAAAAAGGTGATTGGTCCTACATGTTATTGGAAAAGCAAATACTTTCTGATTGTACCGCTCAGCAAGTGTTTCTTGTATCTCATTGGCCAAAATGGAGTCACATGACTGTTCCTAGCTGCAAGGGAGGCTAGGAAATAGAGCATTTAACTTCCAGGACTCTGCAACAGAGAAAGGCAAAGGAGAATAGGTCAAGAATGAGTGGTGGGGCTGGGTATGGTGGCTCATGCCTATAATTCCAGAACTTTGGGAAGCTGAAGGGGGTAGATTGCTGGAGCCCAAGAGTTCAAGAGTAGCCTGGGCAACAAGGTGAAACCCCATCCGGAAAAAAAAAAAGAGTGGTAGGTGACTCACTTTACTACATTGGTCATACTTAGAAAGCCTTCAAAAGGACACATACGAAATTGGTAACTGGGAGTTCAAGACAAGCCTGGCCAAATGGTTAAACTCCATCTTTACTAAAAATACAAAATTTCGGGCATGGTTGTGGGTGCCTGTAATCCCAGCAACTCTGGAGGCTGAGGCAGGAGAGTTGCTTGAACCCAGGAGGTGGAGACTGCAGTGAGTTGAGATTGCGCCATTGCACTCCAGCCTGGGCAACAGAGTGAGACTTCGTCTCAAAAAAAAAAAAAAAAAAGAAAAGAAATTAAAGTAGTAATCACACCTGTATCCCAACGCACACGCATGCAAACACACTTCCCAAAGCCCCAGCACAGCAGTATTCACAGCACCCATATCCCAGACCTGTGGGGAACCATATCCACAGGACAGGATATGTCTGTTGTTCCAGAAAAGGAGAAGTTAAGGGAAAGTGTTCCCGCCCATTTGATGAAGCTCTGAGACAGCTAGAAATGGGAACACAAGTAAATTACAACCCAGTTTTATAAAAATCTTGAAGTATCAGCTAACCAAAATCCAACAGAATACCAAGGTCACATAAAGTTTATCTCAGAAATATCAGAAGGGTTCAAATCAGAAATGTTAATACAGAAATTCACCAGGTTCAAGAAGAAAAGTAAAGTCATCATGGGGGCTGGGCATGGTGGTGCCTGCCTGTGCCTATTTACCTGTAGGTTTATTTTTTCTTGGGTCTTTGTTTGGCTTTGGTATCAGGATAATACTGGTTTTATAGAATTAGTTAGGGAGGAATCTCGTCTCAATTTTTTTTGAATAGCCTTTGGAAGATTGGTACCAGCTGTTCCTTGTACATCTGATAAAATTCAGCTGTGAATCTATCTGTTCTGGGCTTATTTTTGTTACTATATATTTTATATTGCTGATTAAATTTTATTACTCATTGTTGGTCTGTTCAGGATTTCTGTTTCTTCTTGATTCAACCTTGGAAGGTTGTATGTTTCCAGGAGTTGATGCATTTCCTCTAGCTTGTATAGATTGTGTGCATAGAGGTGTTCATAACAGTCTCTGAGGATTTTTTGTATTTCTGTAGTATTAATTGCAATGTCAGCTTTATTATTTCTGGTTGTGCTTATTTCAATCTTCTCTCTCTCTCTTTCTTTGTTAATGTAGCTAGCAGTCTATTAATCACTTTTACTCTTTCAAAGAAGCAACTTTTAATTTCGTTGATCCTTTGTATGATTTTTTAGTCCCAATTTTATTTAGTTTTGCTTTGATTTTTGTTATTTATTTTCCTTTGGTAGCTTTGGTTTTGGTTTGTTCTTGTTTTTCTAGTTCCTTGGGGTGCAAGGTTAGGTTGTCAATTTAAAATCTGTCTTTTGAATGTAGGCATGTAATGCCATAAATTCTCCTCTTAAAACTGCTCGTGGTGTATCCCAGTGTTTTTGGTATGCTATGGCTGTGTTTTTATTTGTTTCCATTTAAAAAACATATTCTGTCTTAATTTTGTTTTTTACTCAAAAGTCGTTCAAGAGCAAGTGGTTTAGTTTTTGCATACTAGTGTGTTTTAAGAGCTCACCTTTGATTTGATTTTTTACTTTATGACCTTTTGGTCCCAGAAGATACTTGATATAAATTTGATTTTTTTAATGTATTGAAACTTCCTTGGGGGCCAAGCATATGGTCAGTTTTGGAGACTGTTTCATATGCAGATGAAAAAATGTATATTCTGTGTTTGTTGGTTGGCATTTTCTGTAGATGTGTATTAGATCTATTTAGTCAAGAGTGCAGTTTATGCCCATAGTTTATTTGTTTCTGCCTTGATGATATGTCTAGTGCTGTCACTGGGATGATGAAATCCCTCACTATTATTGTATGGCCACCCGTCTGTTTCCTTAGGTCTAGTAGTGTTTGTTTCCTAAAACTGGATACTCTGAGGTTGGGTGTATATACATTCGAGTTAGATAAATCTTGTTGAATTAAAATCTTTATTATTATATCATGCCCTTCTTTGTATTCTTTTTTTCACTGTTGTTGAATTAAAGTCTGTTGTATATCATATAATAATAGCAATTCCTGTTCTTTTACATTTTCCATTTGCATGATATTTCTTATTTTTACCCGTTTACTTTGAGTTTATGGGTGTTTTTACACATTAAATTGGTCTCTTGTAGAAAGCACATGGCTGAATCTTGCTTTTTATACAATTTGCCAATTTATATATTTTAAGTGGAATATTTAGGTTATTTATATTCAAGGTTAATATTGAATGTGAGTTTTTATTCTTGTCATAGTGTTGTTAGTTAGTGGCTGTAATCTCAATTGTGTAATTGCCTTAGAGGGTCTATGAACTTTGTATAATACTTAAGTGTATTTTTATCATGTCAGGTATTTTGGTTCCATGCTTAGAACTTCTTTGCGCATATTCTGTAAGACCAACTTAATAGTGACATATTCACTTAGCATTTGTTTTGTCTGGTAATGAGTTTATTTCTCCTTCATTTATGAAACTTAATTCAGCATGATATAAAATTCTTGGTTGTCATTTTTTTTTTTTTTCTTCAAGAAAACTAAAAATAAGCCCCCAGTCTCTTCTGGTTTGTAAAGTTTCTGCTGAGTCCACTGTAAGTCTAATGAGATTTCCTTTATAGGTGATTTTACATTTCTCTCTAGAAGGTTTTAAGATTTTTTGTTTAGTGTTGATTTTGGATAATCTGATGACTATATAGCTTGATGATGTTTGTCTTGTATAGTATCTGCCAGGTGTTCTCTGAGTTTCCTATTTCTGGAAGTCTATCTCTCTAAGAAGATCAGGGAAACTTTCTTGAATTAATTCCTCAAATATGTTTTTCAATTGTCTTACATTTTCTTCTTCTCTCACAGGAATGTCTATATGTCACACATTTGTTTGTTTTGCATAATCCCATATTTCTTGGAGGATTTGTTCATTTTAAAAAATTATATTTTCTTCATTTTGTCTGACTAGGCTAAATTTTAAGACCAATGTTCAATATCTGAAATTGTTTCTTATACTTATTCTAGAATATTATTAAAAATCTCAACTCTATTTTGAAATTCATTTAGTATTTTTTTTCATAATTTCTGGATTTTTAAAAGAGAATTATCTCATCTCTTATAATCCTGAATTGGTTTTCTGGCTTCTTTGTGTCATTCTTCAACTCTCTCTTGGATTTCATAGAACTTCCTTATTGTATTTTAAACTATTTATCATTTCAGAATTTTCATTTTGGTTAGGATTCATTTGTAGAGACTTAGTGAAATTATTTGAAGGTGTCAAACACTGTATATTTTTGTATGGCTGCTGCTGGAGTTCTTGCACTAATTCCTTCTAATATGAAGTGGCTGTCACCCTTTATTTTGTGTTTTGGTATCATTTAGAGGAAATTTAAAATTTGTATTCTGTTTTTCCCTTCATAATATTACTGTGGTGTATGTTGTGTAGAATTATTTGACTTTATTTCTGGGTGTTTTCAGGGGCCAAGGCTCTGTATGGATTCCATAGTATGGATAGCTACTTTGTGGCAGCTTTCTTGCACGCTGCTTGTTGAAGTGGAATATTGGATTATGAGCCTACACACTCTATTCTGCAGGGTTTGGGGTATGTGTATGGAGGTTTCAGTGAACTTATCTCAAACACTACCACTGTGTTCTTTTGCCAGCAGGTTTTTTTTTTTTTTTTTTTTTTTTTTTTTTTTTTTCCTATTTGGTCTTGTAGTGAGTCTACAGTCCAGTAAATTGCACTTAAGAGTATGGTATGGTTCTCCCATGGGCAGCCCAATCATGAGCGAAGGCACCAGCCCTGATGGGGGTTGGAGGAAAGTTCATGTGGGGACATGCTGAGGTCTCAGGGGGAGCATTAAGGGGACTGTATCAACATATCTTCCTAGGAAGGCAGGGATGTGGTCCACTTTCCTTTCACACCCTGACACAGGGATCATAACCCTTCGTTCATGCAGACACTGACCTTTGGCTCCCTGCTACAGTGCAGTTGAGATCCATACAAATTTCCTTCTGGCAGCTACCACTGAAATGGCCTGAGTGCAGCACCACAAAACATGCTGGAAATTCTGTCTCCAAGCGTACCTGTGCCATCCCTCAGCAGGCAAAGTCTGTCGCACCTGCAACAGTGGACAGGGAGAGCAGTACATGACCCCTAATTCACTTCCATTCCTGGCCACGGATGCTGACCCTTCAGGGATTAGCACCACATTCATGTTTTCTTTGTCCCAGGAGGTGTTTGGTGGGTCATGCTCCCCACTAGGGACTGCCCACACCAAGGGCTAAACCTCCAGTGATCTTGCAGCTCCCCAGGGTTCCATGAGTACACTGTAGTTGCCAAAATCAGAGCGGGTTCTGGTTATGTTTGTGGGGGATCTGGTGATGTGGAGACACAAGGGTAGGTTTCCCAGGTAGAACAGTTGCACAAAATGAGTGCACAACCACAGTGGCACCTACTAACCTAGTCTGGGTCTGAAGGAAGTGCAAATTCACCTGCATGAGCTGGCCATCCAGTGCTCTATCCCCAGGAAGTACCCAAATCACCACCAAAGGTGTTGCCTGGGATTGCAAGGCCAGAGGGGATTCCCAACATTTTGGTAGTCAGCAGTATGTCTCAGGAGTGAAGGGAGTAATGAAACCTCCCCATCTGCCCTTTCTCTGGGACTCCAGGTTCCTTAGGGGTCAATCTCTGCCAAAGTCTTATACTTTCCTTTTCTACACCTTAGCTTCTACCCAGAGGCTTTCCAACAGGTGCCAGCCCTCTTTCCTTAGCTTTCTATTCAAATAATGACAATTCACCTTTCACTTTGTGTTTCTTTCTGATGAAAACTGGCATCTGATGTATCTACTCAGTGATCTTGAAAAAAAATTAAAAACTAAAAATAAATTTTAAACTAAATTTTTAAAAACATTTCTTCAACAAAAATATGTCCTTAATCTATTAAAATACGTATTAGATATGTACTAATTAATTCCCAAGGTTTCTAAGAGTGCGTCTCATATTTTACTAGAGATTAATCTAATTTAACGATTAATTTTTAACGTATTATTACACAGGCCTTGCATTTTCTTAAACAATTGATGTAATAAAAAGCCTTTAATTACTTAGCCTGGTAAAAATTCCCAAACCACTCAAATGACTCAATCCTCAACAAAGTGTCACTATCATGATTTTTCCCACACTTTATTTAGTGCATATAAATAATTTCCATTCTGAGCACTAAATTCTCAGGTTTTAATCCTAATAGGTATAGACAATCTTACAAACTATGGGGTACAATGATTTATATTATTTATATCTGATACTGTGGCCTTCACTCAAATAGGGGGAAAAACTGTTTTTCTGCTGCCTCTTTTATGATAAATCATAGACCTTAGATCACAATCTGTTTTCCTTACTTTAAAACATTCAGATTGAATTACTTTCACTTGACTGACACTGGAAATCACTTTATACTAGTAGTACTTTGTTTTTCTTTTTACATATTGAGTGTGCTGCTATGGATAATTCCTTAATAAACTACACTATGACTAAACAGAAATGATAGTGAGAACCATATTAAGTATTCAACCATTATAGTAGGATAACTGTGGAATGCTAAATCATCATCTTTCTTTAGGAAAGCAAGTTATCTCAGCTTGAACTGCTCATTAAAATAATTTGTTCCATCATCATGTAGAGAGCCTGGCACACAATAAGTTTACACTAATTACTGATAGACTCATAAATCAATTAATTATAGTAGCTAATAATAAATGGTTAAATATTCTTTGGGAGTAATTTCTGTGATGTTCAAAACATTAAATGTTGTGCACTTTATAAAGGGAGGACATACATAGACACACACACACACTCACATACACACACTAGATTGTGCTTTCCAGTGAGCCGTCACTGAAGATGAGAATAAAAGGGTTTTCTATATACACCACAAAAACCAAATAGAGCTTAATGGGACTAAAAGCCAACATAGTCAAGCTGTGATGAGTATATGTAATTATGTTTTTAACTTTTGTTCCTGCTCTAATTTCATTGTCTATTCCTGCTTCTCATTTTTAAACTAAGAACAATCACTTGCTGTTTTTGGCAATGACTTTCTAAATGATTCAACATTAATTACAGGTTAGGCAGAAGTTTTTATGAATACATTTCTTACATTTTTCTGTACCAAAATATGTCTCCCCAAAATTCACATGCTGACGCTCTAACGTCCACATGAATCTTTTGGATACAAGGACTAATTCAGGGAGGTGATTAAAGTTAAATGAGGTTCCAGGGTGGTAGCTTGATCCTTCAGAACAGGTGCCCTTCAAGGAGTAAGAAGAGACACCAGAGACCTCTCTTTCTCTCTGCTATTTGAGAACACAATGAGAAGGTGATCATCTAAAAGAGAGGTACATAAAAGAGAGCCCCCACGAGAAGCTAACCGCTACAGAAACCTTCACCTTAGACTTCCTGCCTACAGAACTGTGAGAAGGTAAAATTTATGTTGTTTAAGCCAACATCTAATGTCAAATAACTTAGTAAGGACAAATAAAGCAGATTAATTGTTATCACCCTCTAGCTAGCACTAAAGTTTTCATTGCTATTGTAATTTCACTTTAAATATTCAGGAAGAAAATGGCAAAAATAAACATGTAAAATGTTAATAAATTATGATCCCATAAAATTGATAGAATTATATATAACTTGTGAATTTTCATCAGGCATTTTATATCTGATCTTTTGTTACTGTGTGAAGAGGAAATGTCTTATTTAGTATCTAAAATACCTATAGACTTCTTCAAAAAAGTGTTATGTCTCACTCAATGATTACCCAAAAGTTAAATGAGATTTTATTTGCTTTTTACTTGGAGATTTAAGCATAAGACTTTGTAATGTTTTTCTTTTATTTTAATATTTATTAAGTACATACTATATCTCAAAAGATATAAATATACATTTTCATTCAGTGTAATCCCTGCCTCTTACGTTCTACAATCCATTAGAGGAAACGTGTCATTTAAACTGTATATAACAAGGGTTTCCAAGACATCATCTTCTCATAGCAGATTTAGGGTCATAGCAATATTGAGAGGGAGGTATAGAGATATCCCATATCTCCTTGTCCCCACACATGGTAAACTATCAATTTAAATGTTTCAGTTACTTAAAAAACCATTGTTATTACAATGAACAATGCTTTGACGATTAATTTTATGTATTAAATTGACTGGGCCACAGTTTGCCCAGGCATTTGGTCAAGCATTATTCTGGGTGTGTCAATATTGAGAGGGAGGTATAGAGATATCCCATATCTATATACCTTTTCCCACAAATGGTAAAACCGTCAATTTAAAAGTTTCATTTTTTAAAAAACTATTATTACAATGAACAACGCTTTGACAATTAATTGTATGTATTAAATTGACTGGGCCACAGTTCGCCCAGGCATTTGATCAAACATTTTCCTGGGTGTGTATGTGAGGGCATTTTAGAATGAGATTAACATTTGACTTGGTAGACTGACTGAAGCAAATTGCTCTCCCTAACTTGAGTTTGCCTCATCCAATCAACTGAAGGCCTGAACAGAACAAAAAGACTGAGTAAGAGTCAACTCTCCCTCTCTCTGCCTGACTGCTTTACACTAGAACATTGGTCTTTTCAGACTCAGACTGAAAAATCTGTTCTTTTTGGATCTCAAAGCTACTGAGTTTCAGAATAAAACTACACATCAGTTTTCTGGGACTTCAGCTTGTTGACTGCAAATGCACTACATGCATGGTTACGGGTGTAGAAACGCTTGAATTCTGTGAGGGAGGAAGGCAGTAAAAAGATGTGGAGTGAGTTAATTATTGAAATACCGTGTATCAAGTGTTCTAAAAGTACCATTTTCTGATGCTGTGAGAGTGCTGTGCCAAGTCATCAAGGATAAGGGGAGATTTTCTGATTAGAGTGGTAAGTAAATTTTAATCCACACAAAAATGAATCAGGTATAAGAAATATAAGGTATTGGAAGGTGAATGAATATAATTTCCAAAGGATCTTAAATTAGTTCAATATAATTATATTATAGGAGTAGAGCTGTCAGATATTAGGAAGTGATAAAAGATGAAGAGAAAAGGAAAACAATTAAGAGAACAAAACCTACATTGTAAGCTACATCAATTCACTGTGACATGATGTAAATACTTGAAAGGTCACTTTTCTTCAGTTGAAAAGTGAATGACATGAACGAATATGTTCAGAAAATTACTTTGAGATTGTTTAGGTAATGTTATCCAGCCAAGAGACAACCTACAAGCATGGAAAGACAACACTAAATTTTATGTTTACCTTCTATCTAGAAATAAGCAATACAAAAATTTTGACAATATAATGCATGGATTAGCATTAGAATAAATGTATGTGTAAATATATTAATATTGCAGATGCATGATTAATATTTGCTTTGTACTGATAGGTATGTGCAATGACAAAAATGTGAAAGTCATTGTTATAGGCCAAAATGCACAACATTCCATATGTAATTTAGGTCTCTCAGAGAAGATCATTGGCCTTATCAACAAGTAACAGTTTATATAAGTGTTCAAGCATTGTGAAATATGATCATTCAGTATTAAACACCTAAATTTCAAAAGAGGCCAAGTTCGATGGCTCATGTCTATATTCCTAGCACTTTGGAAGGCTGAGGTGAGAGGATCAGTTGACCCCAGAAGTTCAAGACCAGCCTGAGCAACATAGTAGGACTCTGTCTCTACAACATAAAAATTAAAAACAAAAAAATTAGCCAAGTGTCGTGGCACATGGCGGTAGTCCCAGCTACTCAGGAGGCTGAGGTGGGAGGATCACGTGCGCCTGTGGGATTAAGGATATAGTGAGCCATAATTACACCTGTACTCCAGCCTGGGTGACAGAGAGAGACACTGCCCCAAAATAAATAAATAAATAAATAAATAAATAAATAAATAAATAAATATTAAAAGAACACTAGACATTTGTTTTATTCTACCAATCCTGAAGTTCAATTAAAACAAACACAGAAATGTTAAAATTAGATAAATTGTATCAATTAAAACATGATATATAATACCTATAAACAAATTTTGTATGTATGTCTACCTTTAAATAAAAAGAGTGTTCAAAGCTTACAAAGGGATATAAAAGACAAAAATGTGAAAATCTTTTATCTTTATGGTAAAATTATAAAGCTATTAATATAAATTAATTTAAATATTTAGTATGCTTAAAATTATTAATAGAATTTTGGATTATCTAGCTGAAATAATACTAAAATTCATTTGGGAATCAGGAATCATTCAAATATAGCCAATAAAATATGGTAAAAAGCCAGTTGAATCATTATTGTAAAAAATATTGCACAATCCTTTTCTTACTTTTTTGAAAATAATATATTTTAATTGGATCCCAAACAATACTTAAACAATAAAACAAGGGGAAAATCACTTTCTTCTATCTCCTCCTTGAAAGACAGGGGTCAACCAGGGTGTAGACCACGGGCATCTAGGCCAGACAGGCAACTTAAACCTGTGACCCAACAAAGTTATGACAATTGATAATCACTCATGTCCTGTAGCTCAAGATAATGCAAACTGAAAAGAACCGAGAGCTTATTTCCAAGTTGATGATAAAAGATGTCATTTTACTCATAACACTATTTATTAGAGTGTGATCCATGAATCACATGAATCATTATATGGGTTCCCAAATAAAAGTGCAAATTTGGGGAAAGTTCTGTCAAACCTAATTTATTAATATTCTTAGAAGTGAAACCAAGGGATCCACAATTTTAACAAGTATTAAGTGATCATTAAGTACATACTTTTTTCGTTTTGAAACAGAGTCTCTCTCTGTCATCAAGCTGGAGTGCAGTGGCGCAATCTCGGCTCACTGCAACCTCCGCCTCCCGGGTTCAAGCAATTCTCCTGCCTCAGCCTCCCTGGTAGCTGGGACTACAGGTGCACGCCACCACACCCAACTAATTTTTGTATTTTTAGTAGAGATGGGGTTTCATCAGGTTGGCCAGGATTGTCTCGATCTCCTGACCTCATGATCTGCCTGCCTCAGCCTCCCAAAGTGAAGTACATATATATATTTAAGTTTAATTGTATAATTTCCAATTGTATGTCTTGGAGATTTAACAGATTTAGTTTTGTTAATCCCAATACTATGAGTTATGGGTCTTGATAATACCATATAACAGTTTGGTCAAAGGTGGTAAGTAATAAGTTATACTTATTACTTAGGTGGTTTCAGTTTGTCGTCAATTAATAAAACACGTCTATGTACTAAAAAGATATGACATTACACTTTTCTTAGAATATTACAAATACAGTATTTTAAAAATAATTTTGTTTTTTGAAATATTTATATATAGATGAGGATTGTAATTATCAGTGGTCTTTGTCATCAGAGAGATTTGTCTTTGTATTACTTTTCCATTTCCTCATCTACAGAGGGGCAATAAGTATAATTTTATATAAGACTGTTTTGAGAGTTAAAGTACATGTGGTTCAATGTTTGGCAAATTTTAAGTGCTCAGCCAGTGTTGTATTACATACTATCAAGCATATAATACACAAATACACATATGTTAGTTATTACGGTGAGAATAGATGGTTCCAGACAATCACAGTTAATCTTGTCTTTAAATAGTTATTGACAGGCAAAGAAACAACATGTACAATTAATGGCCCAGAAGATTTTAAATGTAAGTTACAAACAAAAACATCCAAGTGTAATCTAAGCATGCATATGTATATATACATATATATAACAAACTAGTTAATTATAGCATATGTATATATGTATGTATGAAAATATAACAAAGATATATTGAGACTTAAATTATTTATCATGTATGTATATATGTATAATTATAGCATTATATGCTATAATTATTGGTTGTAATATTGAATAGTATATCATTGCATATCAGTATTGACATAGGACCCAAATTAGCATATATTTAATTTCTTTTTGTAGTAAAAGTTAACCTATAATTCTCTATTACTTAAAATATCTTTTTGTTACATAAATTTTATTAAATTTATGTAACCTAAATATAGCCCATAGTGATTGACATTGCTATTTTAATTGAAGAACTGCTTATTTATACAAATGGTATTTTTCTATGAAAACCACTCTTGTACCTGTGTTAAAGAAACTGTGGCAACAGCAGTGGCTTGGAAAGAGAAATAAAAAATGTAAACACTGCAAAGCGCTATAGAAGATTAAGTTGAATTTCCATGTCTTCTTAGTTGATATCTCCTGCTTTTCATCTACTCTTTGATTCATTTTTTAAAAAATTCTCAAGTGATCCTGTTTGAATCTCTGGTGTGTGTGTGTGTGTGTGTGTGTGTGTGTGTGTGTGTGTGTGTGAGAATCTTTGCCTCATCTTTTCTGCATGTACCACATAGCAACAATCCTCATTGTCACATCCCAGCATCCTCTACTCTTTTTCCTTCTGCCACACATGGCAATTATGGAATCAGATCTATCCCTCCTCATGAAAAGCCAAAAGAAAAAATAATCCCTAACCTGTAACAAAGAGATTTATGAAGATCAGCAGGATTAATTATATGAACAGGTAACATTTCAATGGACACTGAATGAATGAAAATAGCACTATTATTAGTAGGAATAGTCTCTGGGTTTGGTAAGATTATAATTAGTAGAGCCTATTTAAGGGTAAAAATCATAAATTTAAATCTAAACCTAATTTTTATTTTGATTTTAATTATTATACATATAGGTTAAAAAGATAAAAGAAAATATATTTCACTAAACTGTTAATATATAATAAGAAAAACATAGTAACATCTTTTGGCACATTCAGTGTATTTTTTTTCCTTTTTATAAAGAGAATGTATTATGTTACCATAATCATTCTTAGATTTGAGATTGTGTTTTCCTGATAGAATCATCACTTATTACCATTTATTCTGTCAGTTAAAATCATTTAGCTTAGCATTCTGTAAATAAGTGAGCTGTCATTTGGTAATATTTTTCAAAAATGTAAATGCCAATAAGTTTTTCCTTCAAAGTCATACTTCTAGTACCTTTGGAATCTTTTATTTTAGAAAGGTGATATAGAATATTTATATTTTTAAAGAATATTAATTGTGAAAATAAAATAAAGATGCACTGAGATACTTAAATTTTTTATCAATACAAACGATTATTTTTTTTCTATATGGATATTTGTAAATGATCATAGAGTCAGGACAATTTTGTTGCAAAGATCACAAGTTAAAAGTCAGTTATACTTACTAAGATAACTAGATTGCTTTGCTAGTAAAATGTATGAAAATTTTATCATTTCAATGTCTAAAAGAACATTTCTATAGTTGGAAAATAATCAGTCATTTAGGGTAGTATATTTCTAATTAAAAGACATTAACTTAACTTCCTATTATATAGAGTATAGATCCAATTTCAATCTATCTTTCAAGTCCCATTTATAATGGATGTTTCTGATGACAAATTCTGAGACTAATCTCAAATAGTATTTTGTCAAACAAAATGAAAAAAACTATGGAAAGTGAACCTAAAAAAGGCGAAATAGAAAACATCTTCAGGATAGAATCAGACAAACTTACCTAAAAACAGTTTTCATTGCTATTGAGATTTATCTGTCATATGCTCTGAAGTAAAACTGAAAGAGTCCATGGGGAGAAAGAAAATGATTCTTTCATCTTAGCACCTTCTCTCCTATCACTGTGGCTTCCTAATTTTACCAATTATATGAGATAGAGGTAGAACTAGAGGCAGAGATAGAGAGATAGAAAAAAAATATATTAACACCGTAGATAAATTCTCCTGCCCTATTCTCAGGCCCAACTTTAGAGGTAATTGTATTGATCCGATTCTGCTCTTCCTCCTGTGTTAGTTTGCTAGGGCTACCATAACGAACTACTAGATTCTTGGTGACTTAAATAACAGAATGTATTGTCTCTCAGTTTGGAAGACTAGAAGTCAGAGATCAAGGTGTCAGCAGAGTTGGTTCCTTCTGAAGCGCTAATGGAAGGATCTGTTCCAGGACTCTCTCCTTGGCTTGTAGCTGGCCAACTTCTCCCTGTGTCTTCGCTCAGTACCTGTGCCCAGATTTTCTCTTCTTACAAGGATAACAATCTTACTGCATTAGAGCCTACAGTAATGACCTCAATTTAATTAATTACCTCTGCAAAGACCCTGTATAAAAATATGGCACATTCTAAGGTCATCTGGGTTCAGATATCAACATGAATTTTACAGAGACACAATTCAGCCGTTAACTGATTAATCCCCTAATAGTGAGCATTGTTCATACAAAAGTTAATAAAGTTATTATAGAATTTTGTGTTTAATAACCACAAAAATACTTATGAAATACAAAGATTTTAACTTTTTATACTAATCTTCATCTTGTCTCATATTTTGTATGTATTTAATACTATAATTAAAGTTCTATACCAAAGGTTTTATGTTCTATATGGATAATATCTTTCTTGTGCCACCCATGTCCCCTTTATTTTGAAGAGACAGAATCTTTTTGGACACCCAGGCTGGAGTGCAGTGGTGCAATCATGGCTCACTGCAGCCTTGACCTCCCAGGTTAAAGTGATCCTCCTATCTAAGCTTCCCAAGTAGCTTGGACTACAGCCACACCCCCTCTGACTAGATTTTTTAAATTTTTTGTAGAGATGAGGTCTCCTGGTGTTGCCCAGACTAGTCTTGAACTCATGGGCCCACGTAATCCTCCTTCCTCATCCTCCCAAAGTGCTGGAATTACAGGAATGAGGCACTGCACCTGATCTCTTGCCCTTTTCTCAGATTTGTTTTCCTCTGAATTTCATTTTGATTAGTGGTTGTTCACAGAATAAGTATATGCCTTTTTATTATTTCCATTAAGATAAAAATACAGTTTCTTCTTAAAGATATTGTACTCTGAGTTGGCTGAATTGTCTGAATTTCTGTGAGAATTTGAACAAAATTATTTCTTAATATGTTGCGGGAAGTCAGGGACCCCAAACGGAGGGACTGGCTGAAGCCACTGCAGAAAAACATAAATTGTGAAGATTTAATGGACATTTATTAGTTCCCCAAATTAATACTTTTATAATTTCTTACACCTGTCTTTACTTCAATCTCTGAACATAAATTGTGAAGATTTTATGGACACTTATCACTTTCCCAATCAATACCCTTGTGATTTCCTATGCCTGTCTTTACTTTAATCTCTTAATCCCGTCATTTTCTTCGTAAACTGAGGATGAATGTTGCCTCAGGACCCTGTGATGATTTTGTAGAGCGTGTGTGTTTGAACAATGTGAAATCTAGGCATCTTAAAAAAAGAACAGGATAACAGCGATGTTCAGGGAACAAGGGAGGTAACTGAACTGGCCGCCGGTGAGCAGGACAGAACAGAGCTATATTTCTCCCCTTTCAAAAGCAAATAGGAGAAATATCGCTGAATTCTTTTTCTCAGCAAGGAATATCCCTGAGAAAGAGAATGTGCCCTGAGGGTAGGCCTATGAATGGCCCCCTCAAGGCGTGCCATCTTTTATGGTCGAAACTGAAGGGATGAAATAAGCCCTGGTCTCCTGTAGTGCTCCCAGGCTTATTAGGATGTGGAAAATTCCTGCCTAATAAATTTTGGTCATACAGGTTGCCTGCTGTCAAACCCTGTTCCCTGATAAGGTGTTATCAATGACAATGCGTGCCAAAACTTCATTATCAATTTTAATTTCACCTCATCCGGTGGTCCTGTGATCTCGCCCTGCCTCCATTTGCTTTGTGATATTTTGTTACCTTGTGAAGTATGTGATCTCTGTGACCCACACCCTGTTCGTGCACTCCCTCCCCTTTTGAAAATCGCTAATAAAAACTTGCTGGTTTTACGGCTTGGGGAACATCATGGATCCTGCCGACATGTGATGTCTGCCCCGGACACCCAGCTTTAAATTTCTCTCTCTTGTGCTCTTTCCCTTTATTTCTCAAACCAGCCAAGACACCCAGGAAATAGAAAAGAACCCACTTTAAACATCAGGAGTGGGTTCTCCCGATAATATATATCACAATACTCAGCATTCTTTCAATTACCTTTTAAAAATTAATTCTATCTTTCCTGGAAGTCTTGCTTTGTTTTCATATTGTTTTTTAAGTTAGGCACCATAATTAACTCTTTATTACTATTATACATTTTACAAAACGATTGACTTAGTCTTATACAATTGTTTTTCCTGTATACAGAATTCCAGTCTTAAATTATTTCCCCACTAGAATTTACAATTAACATCTAATGTTGCCAATTAAAAAAAATGTGGCAACCATGTGAATCTAATTTATTTGTAAATACCTTCTTCTTTATGTTCCTCCTTCCACAGAAATTCATTGCAGTACTCTGATGTAAAGGGCCCTGAAATTTATTAATGGGAATTAGCTTTCATGATGATAGAAGATGAGAAGTCCCAAGATTTGAAGTCAGTGCTAGTTGGAGACCCAGGAAAGCCAATGTGTAGCTCCAGTCCAAAAGCTGGTAGGCTCAAGTCCCAAGAAGAGTTGACATTTAAGTCCAAAAACCAGAAAAGACCAATGTCTCAGATCAAAGTAGTTAAGCGAGAAACTTCAGCCTTTTTGTTCTACTCAAAGCTTTAACTGATTGGATGAGCCCAACTCATTTTAGGAAAGGCAATCTCCTTAACTAAACCTACCAACTCAAATGGCAATCTCATCCAGAAACATCCTCAAAGATACAGCCAGAATAATGTTAGGTCAAGTGTTTAAGTACTGCATGGCCCAATCAAGCTGACACAAACTATTAACCATCATAGGTAGCAAACACACGTTTATAATGTGTTTGTTATTCTTATGATGTATATCATATTATTTATGAAGTTGATTCTTGTTCTTAGCAGTTATGTTCTATAGCATAGTTACTAACTCTGAATTAGTGAATACTAGAACATTGCTTCTAGGGAAACTACAAGCTTAGATTTTTGTGAACTTCTAATCGGAACATTTTATTCAACATATCAATATATAACTTTGCTTTATGTGTGTTTTTCCTTAAAGCCATTTTATGCAATGTAGTGTTGATTCATAAACATTGAACTCATGGTCAACAGCATTATAACTCATGCTTCATTTAAGCTTATCTAACACAAGTACAGTATGTTCTGCATAACTCACATTATATCTGTCTTGTGCTTGGGAACACCAGAAAGCACTTAAGCATTATATTTCAGGTCATTTAAGCAGCAAAATCACCAACAGAAAGTAAAAGATGTAAAAAATGTGATACTACACAGACTGCATAAAGGATACTTTAAAAAAAAATTACAGTTAATATAAGACAACAGAGCTTTGCCTTAACTTCATCTGGGAATGTGTACTCAAGTGACCCAAGTTTTTCACCTCTGTACATGTCCATAAATGACTGCAAAAGTGTCTTGAGAGGTGATTTTGATGTTACAAATAAATCTTAGCTAGCATGTGCATTCTCAAATACAGAATTCACAAATAATGAGGCTCGAATGTATATATTACTATTTCATAGGTACTGTTATAAGCATGTATCTTCTTTAACTTACAATAAACCTGGGATCTACTTAATGTTTTATCTCTGTTTTGGAAACCAGGAAGATTTTGCTCAGAGATGATTAAGTAAATTATCTAGAGGAATAAAGCTAGTCAGTGTGGGATCTAGGAAGGGAATGACTCTGGACACTTGGGCTCCAAAGTCTCTCCAATCTCTACGCCTTTCAAGATCAACTAGAAAATGAGTTCTTTACTTTTACCAAAATATTTGATTCCAAATATTTTATCCAAATATCTAGATTAGAACATGTTACCATAATTTAAATAGCAGACAAATACAAGGATTAGGTCTTGTTAATAATTTGTGGTTAAATACAAAACATTTGTTTGAAAATGTGAAACATGAAAACATAACTTACTATTTTGTAATCAACTTTTAAACAATATTATTATTTAGCAATTTATAAAAATTAAACATTTAAATTAGTTGAAAAATAAAGAGTAAGTGTGTGATTATAAGGAAGTTTTGCAAATTTCACCGCAAATAAATTAATAAGTAAGCACGTTTTAAATGTGGGTGCTTGTTGAATTATCTGCTTTTGTTGTAAGTTGTGATCAAACATGATTTATTTGCTTAGAAGCTTTTTATTAAGTCGTTAGGATGACATAGATAAGGAAACAAACAGAGCTTCTATTTCCAGGCAGCTTCCTCTCTGGCTCAGAGCAGGTGCTTTCATTGCTTTTATACTTCTCCTATGGGTGAGTTCTTCCAGTTCCTGAGGAGGTGGTAATGCGCATCAGTTTCATCAATACCAGCTTCATTCCAAGGAGTGTCATTCTGAAAATAGCAGGAAACACATAAACCATCTGTATTTAAGTACTTGACATTTTGGTGAAATACAACAGCTATACCAAAAACTACAACTGTTTGACTTGAATTCACTTGATTTTTTTTTTCTATTTTTACGAGGCAAAGGTTCAAAGAAAGCACAGTTACTGTTTAATGAAAACAGCAGGCAATGCATTGCACAGAGAACTGCTCTTCTATTCCCATTTGAGAGACCTGAATTTTAAAAACTGAATTCCTCCTTCAAAATCATCCTACTTTTTATTCAAGTTTTAAACATTCAGGTTACCAACTGTTTGAAGAATTGAATGAGATTTTCAATTTGAAATTGACATAAGAATCTTTTTTGTTCCAACTGGGAAAAGGAATTCAGCTTGGTGCTTATGAATTTTTATATACAATGTAATAGCTTTTTTAAAGAAGACAAAAAAATTCATAATACTATTTTTCCCTCCTTTTTTTCTTTTTTCTTCCCTCCTTTCCATGATCATACTCTTTCCTTTGTTTTATTTCTTTTTCTCCTGCCCTCTCCAACTGGCTTCTCTCCTATAGCATTCAGTCATTTCACTGAGTCATAACTACTTGATTCTCTCATTCATTCTCTGCATATTCATTTCCTGCATATTTTCATCGCAGGCCTAATATGTACCTCTCTCCATTATATGTGCTATGGATAATATTCAAAAGTCTTTGTACTCATGCAGCTTAAGTTCAAGTAAGAGAAAATTATATTAAGTTAAATCAGAAACTTAAGCTGTTTTATTTACATGAATTATATTTTTTCTTAATAATTTATATTATTATAAAGCATTTGAATATATCATATATTTTCCTCACCATCACTACCTGTTTCTAATTTTGAATAAAAAAAAATTCAGCATTGTAAATACAACACAAATTTATATATATTTCCTACCACAATGAAATCGAAGGTATATTGCGTGGAATTTAGGAAATATATCTGAATTCAGCAGGTCTAAAGCCTCTAAATCAACATAGAAATCTGAAAGTCGCTGGTCTTCTGACCAAACACCAGACCAATGGGTTAGATCCTGAGAAAATGTGGTTCCTTAATGATTTGCTTTATATATAGTTAATTGTCAATCCTTTTATTTTCCTTCTCTCTCTTCCTTTGAAAAGATGTGCATTTGTGTATTACTTCGTTCTCATGCTGCTATGAAGAAATACCCAAGACAGGGTAATTTATAAAAAAGAGGTGTTTAATTGACTCACAGTGGCACGTAGCTGGGAAAGCCTCAGGAAACTTAACAATCATGGCAGAAGACATCACTTCACAGGGTGGCAGGAGAGAGAATGAGTGCAGAGCAAAGGGGAAAGCACCTTATAAAACCATCAGATCTCCTGAGAACTCAGCACAAGAACAACATCGGGGAAATCACTCTCATGATTCAATTATCTCCACCTGGTCCTGACCTTGACATGTGAGGATTATTACAATTCAAGGTGAGATTTGGGTGGGGACACAGAGCAAAACCATATTATCCTGCACCTGGCCTCTGCCAAACCTCATGTCCTCACATTTCAAAAGACAATCATGCCCTTACAACAGTCCCCCAAATCTTAATTCATTCTAGTATTAACCAAAAAGTCCGAGTCCAACCTCTCATCTGAGATCAGGCAAGTCCCTTTCACCTATAAGCCTGTAAAATCAAAAGCAAGTTCGTTACTTCCTAGATACAATGGCGTGTCTAGTCTCTGCAGCTTTTTCACATGTGCAGTGCAAGCTGTCAGTGAATCTGCCATTCTGGGTTCTGGAGGACAGTGGCCCTCTTCTCACAGCTCCATTAGGCAGTGTCCCAGTGGGGACACTGTGTGGGGGCGTCAACTGCACATTTCCCTTCTGCACTGCCCTAGAAGAAGTGTCCCATGAGGTCTCTGCTCCTCCAGCAGACTTTTGCCTGGACATCCAGGTGTTTCCAAACATCCTCTGAAATGTAGGCAGAGGTTCCCCAACGTCAATTCTTGACTTCTGTGTACCTGAAGGCCCAACACCACATGGAAGCCGCCAAGGCTTAGGGCTTGCACCCTCTGAAGCAATGTCCTGAGCTGTACCTTGACCCCTTTTAATCAGAGCTCCATCTGAAGCAGCTCGGACACAGGGCACCACGTCCCAAGGCTGCAAGGGGGCCCTAGGTCCGGCCCACAAAACCATGTTTTCCTCCTAGGACTCCAAACCTATGATGGGTGGCCTGCCATGAAGGTCTCTGACATGCCCCAAGGACATTTTCTCCATTGTCTTGGTGATTAACATTTGGTTCCTCATTACTTATGCAAATTTCTAGCAAGGGCTTGAATTTCTCCTGAGAAAATGGTTTTTCTTCTATTGCATCATCAAGGTGTACATTTTTCAAACTTGTATATTCTGCTTCCTCTTGAATGCTTTGCCACTTAGAAATTTCTTCCACCAGATATCATAAATCATCTCTCTCAAGTTCAAAGTTCCACAGATCTCTAGGGCAGTGGCAAAATGCTGCCAGTCTTTTTGCTAGAGCATATCAAGAGTCATCTTTATTCAAGTTCCCAACAAGTTTCTCATTTCCATCTGGGACCACTTCAGTCAGGACTTCATTGTCCACATCACTATCAGCATTTTGGTCAAAGCCATTCAACAAGTCTCTAGAAAGTTTCAAACTTTCCCTCATCTTTCTGTCTTTTGAGCCCTCCATGTCTCTAGGAAATTATTAACTTTCCACATGTTTCTGTCTTCTTCTGAGCTCTCCAAACTGTTTCAATCGCTGCTTGTTACCCAGTTCCAAAGTCGCTTTCACATTTTTGGATATCTTTACAGCAGCACCCCACTACTCCCAGTACCAATGTACTGTATTAGGTCATTCTCATGCTACTATAAAGCAATACCCAAGACTGGGTTTTAATTGCTCACAGTTTGCATGGCTGGGGAGTCCTCAGGAAACTTACAATATGGAGGAAGGTACTTCTTCACAGGGCAGCAGGAGAGAGACGTGCAGAGCAAAGTGGGGAAAAGCCCCGTTTAAAATCATCAGATCTCAGGAGAACTCACTATCATGAGAACACCACAAGGGAAACTGCTCCCGTGATTCAATTATCTCCACCTGATTCCACCCTTGATATCTGGGGATTATTACAATTCGAGGTAAGTGTTGGGTGTCTGGAGCATAAATATATTTTTTTCCTCCACAGAAAGACCGAGACAACTTTTCATGTCATTTAATTTAAATGTAAAACAAAATTGTTGGTATAAACTGCATGCTTCCTATGAACATATAGATATGTGTATATATCTGTATATATACTGTGTTAATACCACCCTGCAATAGCTTAGTCCCTTTTCATGTATATAATCACAAATTTATTTAATAAACATAAAAACAATGGAATAAAACCAATATTTATATATTTCAAGTCATCAGAAAAAAAGAAACACAGCAAGAATAATTCTAACAGTGGAATACAAAAGAAGAAACATAAATTTAAAAGAAAGGAAATAGGAAACCTAAAAGCAGAAATTTAATTAAAATAATAGACCTCATAACTGAGACAAAAGCACTTTGGTTAAAATATTTTTACAAAGGCCTCTGACAATCTTTATAAATGTGTTTGGGAATTTTAATTTTTTTCCTTCTCTTTAATTTTAGTAGACTGGGGTTTCTGTAAATTATTCTGTCAAATTATCCTCTTTAAGAAAAAAAAAATTAGTCTAACACATTAGATCTTCTAATAAATGGAAGAATACTCTTTCAGTATTAAAAGTTTCCCACTTTATTTTACATGATTTTTCTGTCTATGTTTAAAATAGTACTGAGGGCTCACAGAAAAGTTCAGATTTTTATAATTCAAAATCTTGTGTTTAAACAATAACATAAGGAATGACAAATTATCTTCCATAGTTCATTTACATTAAGTAGATGCTAAAATAAACTTGAGTAAAGATCTTAATCTCATGATTTTTGAAAGTTACTCATGTACACATACATACATAATACAATTCCAATTTTGAACATTAGTAAAAGAAATTGACGTCATACATGAAAAATTTAATGTAAAACCTGTGTATAAATATTTATCATTATATAGGAGGAAATATTAGAAATATAAAAAGGAATATTTATTCTTTGTCAAACCCCAAGGAATCAATTAAATCTGGCTCATGAATATTAACATCTTCTCAGAAAATAATAATTATATTTTAAATATATGTTTTCTATAAAAGTGATGATATTTTAGTGAATATATTTGAGGGTAGGACAGCAAATAATGACAGATACACTAAAATGAAGTAATTTCAGTTATTTTTCTTGTATATTATACATTTAAAATCCTACAGCACAGACTTTAGGTTTAATACAGGAAAATACAATTATATTTAAATATAAAGAAATTAAGCACTAGGATATAGTTATGAAATCACTATGATATAATGCCAATTTGCAATTTGTGCTTTCCCATTGTTTAACAAAGGTTAAGATAACAATTTAGTGTGGAACTGCAAGTGCAAAAATACCTAGGATATTCACATATATGTGTTTTAAATATTTACTAATCTCATATGGTACTTTTTCAGCCTTAATATGAATATTCACATATTTCTTACTATAGGTTTATTTTCCTTTACTTTTTTTCCTCATTAAATTGATTCTTTTCTCCTCCTGGAAGTTTTTTTTTTTTTTAAGAAGGAGTCTCGCTCTGTCACCCAGGCTAGAGTGCAGTGACGTGGTCTTGGCTCACTGCAACCTGTGCCTCCTGGGTTCAAGTGATTCTCCTACCTCAGCCTCCTGAGTAGCTGAGACTACTAGAGCGTGCCACCACACCAGGATAATTTTTTGTATTTTTAGTAGAGACAAGGTTTCACTATGTTAGCCAGGATGGTCTCAATCTCCTGACCTCGTGATCTGCCCGCCTCAACCTCCCAAAGTGCTGAGATTACAGGTATGAGCCACCGCGCCCGGCCTCATTTTTAATATATTAGCATCCTGCATTTGTTTCCTATGTCTCCTTACAATCATATATTTTTTTAAAAAATTGTAGTATGTCATCACTTAATTTCAACAACTAAATTTCAACATTCTTTTTTTTTTTAACATTTTAAAGTATTTTTTTTTATTATTATTATACTTTAAGTTCTAGGGTACATGTGCACAACATGCAGGTTTGTTACATATGTATACATGTGCCATGTTGGTGTGCTGCACCCATTAACTCGTCATTTACATTAGGTATATCTCCTAATGGTATCCCTCCCCCCTCCCCACAATAGGACCCGGTGTGTGATGCTCCTCTTCCTGTGTCCAAGTGATCTCATTGTTCAATTCCCATCTATGAGTGAGAACATGTGGTATTTGGTTTTCTGTTCTTGTGATAGTTTGCTGAGAATGATGGATTTCAGCTGCATCCATGTCCCTACAAAAGGACACGAACTCATCCTTTTTTATGGTTGCATAGTATTCCATAGTGTATATGTGCCACATTTTCTTAATCCAGTCTGTCACTGATGGACATTTGGGTTGATTCCAAGACTTTGCTATTGTGAACAGTGTCACAATAAACATACGTGTGCATGTGTCTTTATAGCAGCATGATTTTTTCTGTCTTTGAATTTTTTAGGGTGAAAATTAGTTACATAATTGCTTATTGTTTTTATGTGTTCTACCTGTATATCGTATCTTTATATCTACCTAAGAAGTCTTGTTATTTGATTTTTAATGACCTCAAAAGGAGTTCACTGCTTGGATTTTTCTGCAGAGTTTTATTTTAGTAGTTATAATTTTTCTTGGCTTGCCTATATCAGAAAGTTTAGGATACTTCATCAGCCATACTATTGGAGTTTTTCATACATATCTCAGAGAATTGGCAAACTATGACTCTTTAGCATGATATTCTTTTTAAAAGAGTGCAGTGAAATTTATAGTCTATGTCTTAGTCTACTTTGTGTTGTGATTACAGAATGACTGAGACTGAGTAGTTTATGATCAATAGAAGTTTATTTAGCTCATGTTTCTGGAGAATGAAATCTGTAAGAGCATGGGGCATGCATTTTGTGAAAGACTTTATGCTGCATCATTCTATGGCAGGAGGCTGAAGAGGAAGAAAATGTGAAAGCAAGAGAGTAAGACTCACTTTTTTAAAGCAAGAGAGTAAGACTCACTTTTTTAACGACCCACACTCACAATAATGACATTAATCCATTAATGAGGGTGGAGCCCTTGTTGTCTACTCACCACCCTTAACAATCTGAATTCTTAATGCAGTCACCATGATGATTAAATTTCAACATAACTTTTGGAGGAGCCAGTCAAACCACAGCATTTTAATCTTGACCCTTCAAAACTCATGTCCTTCTCACAAACAAAATGTATGTATTACACCCCAAGAGTCCCAAATCCTTAACTTGTTCCAGCACCAACTCAAAAGTCCAAAGTCCAGACTCTCATCTGAATTAGATACGGGTGTGATTCAAGGCACAATTCTGCCTGAGGGAACTTTTATTTATTTGTGAGCTTGTGAAATTAACATGCATGCATCCCGAGTCCAAAAGGGAGAAATAACAAGAAGAAAGGAGTAACTGGTCCCCAAAAGTCCAAAACTCAACAAAGAAAACAACTTCAAGTCTTAAAGATCCTGAATAATTTCCTCTGGCTCCAAGTCTAACATCCTGGGCACAGTGGAACAGGAGTTGGACTCCTAAAACCTTAGGCAGCCCCACCCCTATAACTTTGCTATGTTTAATTCATCCAGCAGCTCTCATTTGTTGGTATCCTGTGCCTGCAGCTCTCCCAGGCTGATGCTGCAATGTGGTAGCTCTACAGTTATGAGGTCATGATAGTGACCTCACTACTACAGCTAAGCTAGGCATCACCCTAGTGGGGGCTCTCTGTGAGAGAGAGCAACAAGTCACTGACTGGGCCCCTAGGCTGTTCGTGACAACACTGAAAATCAAGGTGAAGGAAGTCATGCCCCCACGGCTCTGCATTCTGCACACCTACAAAATTAGCACCACATGGACTCTACCAAGGCTTATAGCTTGAACCTTCCAGAATGGTGGATGGAGCTGCACTTGGACCCGCTTGAGCTGTGATTGGAGCAACCAAGGAGCTGTGCTAAAATTTGTGGAGCATTGACATGGGGTGATTATGGGCAGCTTGTCCTAGAGGGTGACCTGGGCCTGTCTCTGCAAACTATTCTGCCTTCCTCCAGTTCTGGAACCATTATAAAAAAAGCAGCCTCAAAAATCTCAGAAACCCCTTTAGGGACATTCTGCCATTATTTTTATGATCCCTTCTTTCTGTACTAATCTTTTTAGCAGATAGTTGCTTGGCCACGTCCTTGGTTTGTGCTCCTGAGTATGCTCTTTCATTCTTTACAAGACCAGGTTGAAAATATTCAAAATCTTTCCGTGCCATTTCTTTCTTAATTATGAATTGTAGCTTTAAGTCTTTTATGTTATCTCACTTTTTATTTTATGTGGTTAAAGGTATGTAGACAATTTCTACAATATTTTACTTAGAAACTTATTTCACTAGATATTCCCGTTCATTTTTCTGAAATTTCACTTTCCATAAAGCCGTACAGCATGTGCAAAATTCATTAAAGTTCTTTAATACTTCATAACAAGAATGGGCATTTCTCTCTTTTTCAATAAGACATTCCCTTTTTGCATCTGAGACCTTATCAGAATCGCCTTTACTGTCTATGCTTCCACCAATATTCTGATCATGACCACTTAAGTGATCACGTTAGAGAACTTCTTCTCTAAGAAGTTGTAGACTTTCTCTACCTTTTCCATTTACTTCTGAGCCCTCATCAGAATCACCCTTGACACTCCATTCATGGCACTCTGGACTTTTTCTAGCATACTCCTTCAAAGTCTTCCAGCTTCTAACGATGACTTAGTTCCAAAGTTACTTTCACATTTCAAGTATTTGTTATAGTAACAGCCTCACTTCTGTGAACCAGTTTTTTGTCTTAGTTCATTATGTTTTACTATAAGAGAATACATGAGATTGGGTAATTTATTAACAATATAAGCCTGTTTACTTTATGGTTCTGGAGACATGGAAGTCTAAGAGTGTGGAACTCACATCTCATAAGGACCTTAGTGCCACATCACTCCATGGCAGAAGGCAGGACAAGGAAACACAAGAGCAAGCAACAGAGAGAGGGCCAAACTCACCTTTACATTAACCCATTCTCATGACAACGAATTCACTCCATTAATAACAATATTAATCCATTAATGAAGGTGGAGCCCCCATGGCCTAATCACCTCTTAAGAGTCCTACATCTTAACACCAGCAAGATGGAAATTAAATTTCAACATAAGTTTTGGAGATAGCCTTCAAATCATTGCACCTGGCCGTTATAGACCTGTCTATTGAGAATGGTAAGGGGCCTCTTATTTCTGAGGCTACTGTATGTTGTTTGAATACAGACAGCTTTAAAAGCTTGCAAGGATGAATATTCAGAGCAATAATGAAACTGGTATAAATAAGACCACGGACTTTCAGGACGCCAGTGCAAAGCAGGTGAGTAAGTCAGGACTTTTCTAGATCCTGGTAGTATCCATTCAGCAGGACCAGTCTGACCACTTCAAACAGCCTCAGATTCATGTGTTTTCCTTTGATCTGCCATAGAACTTAGCCACTTCAGACTTCTGTTCCTTAGACTCTATTCTAAAACTCGAGAAAATGACACCTAAACACTGTGTCTTAAACTCGAGAACTGAAAGCCTCAGAGATCTCAGAAATCCCTTGGGGGACATCCTGCCATTGTTAGAAATCCACCCTAGACCCTATTTATAAAATAGCTGGATCTGCTGGTAATGAGTTGGGATTATAGAATCAGAAGAAAGTATACATCCAAAAGTTACCCATATCCGCACTTAAAAAATAGACACACTCTTGGAAATTCACCCTGCTTTGAATACCTCACATGTGATTTTCCATGTACATATATTAATTCTGAATCATGTATTATTTTTATATCTTCTTAAGTTGTATACTTAAAGAATAAGTAATATCCTTATAAATGAAGAAAACAATGAAAATTATATTACATTATCTTTAGGTGAATGTAGTTTATATATGTGTATCTAAATATAGTCGTTCCTCAGTATGCATGGGGTATTGGGTTCCCCAGTGGATACCAAAAGCCTGAGATGCCCCAGTCCCTTATATGAAATGACTCAGTACTTGTATGTAACCTATGCGCATTCTATGCACATAATAATTCTAAGTTATATCTAGATTATTTATGATATGTAATACAATGCCTATACATTACTTCATTTGCATTGATTCCACATAATGCTAGATGAATACATAATTCCAGTTTTACTTTTTGGATCTTTGTGGAATTTTTTCTCCTAAGTATTTTTTTTAATCCATCATTGATTTGAATCCATGAATACAGAACACACAGATGTGAAGGGTCAAATCTATATGTATTTTACATAGGTGTGTACACACATACTTTATTATAAGAACATTGAAATAACATATATAGGAAGGAATATAATTACTTTAAATTGAATGTGTATGTTTTAGATTGCTTAAATATGCATTCCAATTCAAATAAAATTATGTATAATTATGTATGGTTTGAAGTTATATGTTAATTTAGCTATACTGTAGTGTATGTAAAATTTTAATAATCATCTCTGCTATGCTAACTTGGAGATTATTTTAAATAATAATATTGGGTGGACATAGATATAAATACAATTTCAATTCAAAAGTTTATTTTTATCTTCATGGTCCTTTATTTCTGAGTATAGCAATAATTACAAACTGGATTCAAAAGTTATGATTCCTTTCTTTATACAGTCCTTTATTTCTAAACTTAGCCTTAATAATCTAATTTTTTATTGAAAATTAGTTTTTTTTAATGAAAAGTCTTTAGTTGAGACAAAGAATTATCTTATCATTTAGTGACAATTCATAATAAAATGAATTTCTGAGTAATATCAAAAGACTTTCTTATGAACTTTCATCAGAAACCCATTACAACCCATTTGAAGAAACTGACATGCAGCATATTACTGTGATTTAGTTTTTTGCATATGAGAATGAAACCTAGCTTCCAAAACTTATTGAAGAAATTGGGAAAATTTTACTTAGACATAAATCTAGAGAAAGGGAAGACCAAAAAAAAAAAATCTGAGGTCCCACGTCTGATAATCATGGGGAGAGGATTACTTGTAAACAAGAAACTGATGGATTTGTGATGAGCCTGGTAATGGTAACAGCATAATCACTAGTTCATAATGAGAAGATTTTCACAACCACATCAGAATAACTTAGTAAACAGTAAGTTTGGCATTTTAAAAATCCTGTATCTAAATAAAAAAAACTCTCATGATGATATTTTTGTATGGCTATACTTCAAAACAAAGCATATATTTATGGAAATAAGTCTATGTTTAAACCCTTTTAATTTTGAGTGCAGTGTTCCACAAAGAACTTACTGCAGGCTTAAATACTGTAGCACACCCAGCTCTAGTGAAGTATAATTTACAAGACAGAAAGGCTAAGATACTCGAAATTATTTAACAAGTACAGGGAAAGTATTTTTGAAGAAATTATTTAACCCATTTGAAACTCATTTTCTCAACTGAAACTTAGAAAATGTAGATTCTGTGAAAATAAATGAAATTATGTTTACAAAATACTATTTCTAGGACATAACAATCTTTCTCTTTCACACACATACACACCCCAGTACAAGAAATAGAAAAAATAAATAAGACGTATTTAAGAATATTATAATTCACATTTGTCTGTCTACCTACAAAAGAGTTACAGCAATTCGCCTGGATTAAATGCCTTTACAATTAAGCTTTATCGGATGAGAGAAGAAAAATTTTAGAAGCAAAATTTAGGTGAAGACCCAGCAGATGAGATCAATGTTTCTCTCATTTCTCTATTGCATAGTGTTGGGTCTGATTTTTCTTAATATTTTAAATCATATATACTGGCCAGTAATAATGGCATCTACCCACTGGTGGTGATTATTATAGTAACTCAAACACCTTCCTCAAGACTGTTCTTTTCTTAGCATTTGTTCCCCACCTTTTATGGCCCAACTACTTTATTCTTCCTTTTATTTTCTAACACTTCATTTCACTTCTATGTGCATGACTAAACACACTTATTACGGTCTCTGTAAAAATATATATTTTTGAAGTATAAGGTAATTAGCAGATAGTAATAGAGATTCAAATATGGATATCTTGCCCATTTGTCATGGCCTTGGCATTTTACTGAACCAAGCAGTAGTGTTTTTAAAACTCGCTACACTCAGGAGAGAGTTTTCAGGCTCTTGCTTTCATACCACACACCTGCTATAGGAAGAAACCGATCCCATCAGGACCTGTCACTTATTTTCATTTTTAACCAGGGGAAAAGTACATACAACACTTCCCCTGATAGAGCACAAACACTCCCTGAATACTTGGAAGAACAGTAAGAAATCCACAGAGTAGGAATTCACGTGCTAATTACTTATTTGTACAGAACTTCTAGACCAAAAGAAAATTAGTGACATTTTCTTATTTTAAACTAAATTATCCTCTTATAGAAAAAGTGTATATCTATATCTGGATATATCTGTGCATAGATATACATACATTTGTATAAACACACACATATGTATATACACAAGATTGATGAAGGAATTTGGGAAAAGCATACTTTTTCAAAGTAAGGTGAGACTTGTCATCTATTCCTATCACAAATATGCCAGCAGAGGAAGGGCAAAAAGCCAAGTTATTCAAAAGATGACTATAGTACAAATATGGGCACACTTGATTTTAGAAAAGTATCTATTTCTGTTGGGCCTTTTAACTAATGGCATAAACTTGTTTTCTGTTTTTTTTTTTTCCTTCCTGTTTAAAATAGATGAATCAGTACACTTCTTTATGTAACCTCTACATTCACCTTCTATAACCTTTTTCAGTGAGTCATTAGAAGGACTCGCAATAGAATCCTTAGTTATTGAAGGTTACGAGAAAATAAACCTTCCTGCTTTAACATGGTTCAGTGTTCTTTATACATGAGTTGACTCTGGGATGTTTTCCAAATCTTGCATGTAAAATGTTCTCTTTCAATTTTCTATTAATAAAAGTAGTTTTCTTACACCATTCCTTCTTTGTATTGGTATGACAATGCTTTTTTATGTAAATTGACTATTTTCAGAACACTTAATATGATTCTGCTCTTATTTGAAACTTATTTCAAGGAGAATGTTATATAATAATGATCTATAATGTGCAAGGTATAACTGCAGATATATGTCCAGCAGTATAGAACTCTAGTATGAGTTCTGTTAAAATCAGAGCTGCATTATGACACCCAGAAGTCAGTTATGATGGAGCTACACAGGTCTTCACTAATTCTATTATATATTAAGCTGTCTGAATCCTGCTGCACTAATGTGGAGAATAAAAAATAAGTTGATAGAAGCCCAATTTAAATTCAACAACTAATAAAGATAGGATACAATTTTAGTACTGAAAATATTTGCAAATGTGATATGTGAAAAGTCTACTACTCTGCAACTCATTTACATAAAAGTGAGTGATATGTTAGGAGTTTAAGCCACGAGTTTGGCAACTTTTGTGGCAGATAACTTAGGTGAAATTGATGATGTTTTCATTTTCTTATTGTGTAAAAACTGGTAGCTTAGTTCTTTAAAAGTAAAAATGGTAATACCAACTTGACTACTTTAGAAAAAAATAATGTTTATTAAAAATATAAGTAAATAGCAAATTGAGTTAAGGAATTTTCTAAGACTTTAGTTAAAATTCATATCTCCAATCTAGTAAGTGTAAAACAGTATACAAATATTTCTTTGACACAAGTATTTTTGTTGATTTTCTAATTGAAAATTCATCAATAAGAAATACTAAATATTGCTGATTTTATTTTTGATCACAAAATTATGTTATATTTACATAATACATTATTCACATATCCACAAATAGACATAACACACACACACAGAAAAATAAATCCAAAGTTTATAAGCATGTATACAGCAGAAATTTTTATTGCTTATGTTCAATCAATAGATAAGTCAATTGACTGAGGTTTCCCAGTTACTGGGGAAAGTATAATAACTAATCATAGAATAGTGAACAATTTTTTAGTTTTTATATTTCTACTGATTAACTTGCTTTTTTCTAAAAAAAAGTTTATTCCACTTGTGTTTAATATTCTTAACTGAAATTTATTTTATATGTGTGTAATTATATAAACTGAACTGAGCATTATATAAATACTTAAATATAATACTAAAGTAGAGTTCAATTTTTATGGAAATAGTCACATTTTTCCCAGTGGGACTTTTGCTTCCTTTTGAAAATAAAGTTAGATCTATCTCTCACTCTCCATAGGGAAAGATAGACTGATCTTCAGTAGCTTCATATAAGATCAGAGTCTCCTAAATTTGAACTCCCCTCCATCTCATGTCTTAACCAAAAGTAACCTGTGGTCATCACAGCTTACTTTTGGTTAAGGTTTTTGAACATTCTATTTCTATTGATGTAGCACAGGTTGGCTTCCTATTGTGTCTCATAATCCTAATTAATTGGATTTAAATTAGATATATGTATCTGACTGTCTAATAATGGTTCTGTAATTCATGATATTTTTCATATCTGTGTTTGTATCTTCACAAATACTTTATTTTCTAATTATTCTAATTTACATAAAATCAAACATTCATTCTTATTTCCTTTTCAAAAATTGAAAACAGGCATAAAGAAAATTACCTAGCTTCCTAATTCTACTCCCAGGTTTAAGTGGAAAGGAGTCAGTAACATGCTATGCAATTGTGCAGCACATCATATGTGTGCATGTGCCTGTTGTATATACTGTAAACTCACTAATTTGCTATCATCATGAACCTGAGTATCAGTGTGTGTAACAGACATATTGGGATAAATATTTAAAAGTGTTTTATAAAGGTAAAGTGAATTTCATTGAATGGAATTAAAAAAAAAAAAAACTCCACCTTTGTCTTTGTAAAATGATATTCCTTTCCTCAGAGATTTTAGAACCCTTGCCGTTTAATGGAGAATGGGAGGTTTCTCTGTTTCTCTCTTGAATAATTTTGTTTATTCTAAAGAACTTTTTACTTCCTTACTTCTGAAAGAAGCACTTCTTTTGGGGCTTTTGATGATTTTCTTAGTTTGTATGCATTTAAAATGTCTTTCTTTATTGAAGTTCCTTCTTTATTCTCTTATTTATTCTACCTCTAGAAATCTAAATAATCTGTTAGATATTTTTTTTCTTTCACAAGTTTACTCTTTTACTTCTATGATTTCTGTTGAAAAGTCAGCTATCTTATTAATTCACCTTTGCATTCAATGTTCACCCCTAACAGCTTTTGAAAGATATTCTCTATGCCTTTGGAATTAAAATAGTTTGACAAGTGCTTTGGGAAGTATGTTTATATGTGCCTGATTATGTGTTTGGTTTGCTTTGTAGGGTTAGCTGAGACTCTTGATTCTGTGATTTGATGTCTTTCATTACTAGGAAAATTTTTGATAAACATTTTGTTAAATTCTGTTTCTACTATTTATTTCTCCTTACCTGTTGTGAGAAGCATTTACATATTTTACATTATTACAACTTTGTAGGGTTTCCTCCTTACTCTCTGATCCTAATTATACCTGTTAGTCCTATTGATATGGCCCTTAAATGTATCTGGTGGGTTTTGTTTTCTATTTTTTGTTTGTTTCAATTCAGATATGTTCCATGGATCTGTCACTGAGTTTAGTAATTCTCTTTCTCTTTTGTCCAGTGTACTGTAAACACAACTCCAGATAGTTTATATTCAGTTATCACATAATCATGAGACTGAATAGATTAGAACTCTCTGTTAAAACTATTGAAATTTTCCATGTTATTTATACTTTTCTTCATTTTTTAAGGTTACTTTGAGATACTTTACGTAAACTTCAATATCTGAATCATCATTTATACATCTGATTCTATATTTGCATTTTTCTTCATTACCATTCATACTTTTCTACCACTTTGCACACAGTGTATGCTAGAAATTTTGTATAGAACAACAGATGATCTAGATGACACTCCCAAAAGATACAATTCCAGTTTTACTCTATTAAAAAGGAAAAATGAGCCTGGTCTATCAAGAGATGATGACTCATTCTATCTTGTCTACCCTGCGATAATACCCCCAGACTTCAGACTAGCTCCTGCTAGAGCTATGACTCTTCACACAGGACAGACTGTGGGAGCATTAGTTCTGTATTGAAAAGATTTTGAGGTTTATGTACAGGGTTCTCAATCCAAAGAGCTTCAAAGATTGCACATTTCTTGAAGACTATCACATCTTTAATGCAGACTCACTCTCTCCACTAGGACTTTATGTACCATTAACTTTGAGGCTGCAGATGCTTTCATATCACCATTTAAAACCTTGTGTCATAGTTCCCAGCACCTCCAGTGTATTTAGCAAATATCTCATATTCTAAAAATGTCCACATTTTCCTCTTTTTCACATCAGAGTTCCACAGCCTGATCTGAACATGATCCTTAGAACTGGAATTACACATTGCAAACAAAGCAGCCAGTAACCCTCAACTCACCATGAGCAGACATACCCTCTGTACAATTTTATTTTAGCACATTTTTGCTGTTTCACACCTCTTTGTTGTCTTCAGAATTTTTTTTTTTTTTTCGATTTAACTGACTGGTTCTAGCTATTGCAGGGCAGCATTGCCCTTCCATAGTCTAGTGGATGCAACCTATATCCCCATACATTCTAGTGAGAAATTGAAAAGTATGTTTGAAAACACCCAGTTTATAATTCCTGCTTAAGTCCTCAGTCCCTACTATTTTCTTCAGTTCTTCTGGTGTGTCTTGCTACAGATTTCACTTTTATGACATTCCACAACCAAGTAAACCTCTCTTTAAGTCCGAAAATAATTATTACTAATCGAAGTTTTGTTTTTTTTTTGTTGTTGTTGTTGAGACAGAGTCTCGCTTTGTCGCCCAGACTGGAGTGCAGTGGCCGGATCTCAGCTCACTGCAAGCTCCGCCTCCCGGGTTCACGCCATTCTCCTGCCTCAGCCTCCCGAGTAGCTGGGACTACAGACGCCCGCCACCTCGCCCAGCTAGGTTTTTTTGTATTTTTTGGTAGAGACGGGGTTTCACCGTGTTAGCCAGGATGGTCTCGATCTCCTGACCTTGTGATCCACCCGTCTCGGCCTCCCAAAGTGCTGGGATTACAGGCTTGAGCCACCGCGCCCGGCCAATCGAAGTTTTGATAACAGGGCAAAATAATGTTTGTTCCTAGTCAAAGTTTAATGACAATATTGGCTTTACTGCCACTGAGGCGCTGAGATCCCACAAAGCCCTGTAAAGATCTTATTCTGAAATTTCAGAGATCAGTTTCATCAGCTTTCAGAATGAACCATAGACACTGGTGCCCTGTGAAATCACTTGGGTCAATATGTAATTGAAATGTAAACACCCTCATCTAGTAAGCAGCTTTGTGTCAAGCTCATGGAGGGCTTTATAAACATTGTAGCTCTCACTGCAGTGCTGAATAAATGTAGATACTGCCCTGTAAAACAGTTCCCACTTCTCAGGATTAGGGTATCCGCTATACAAGGCAACTCTTTAGGACCTTTTACTTTTTTTTTTTTTTTTTTTTTTTTTTTTGAGACGCTGTGCCGCCCAGGCTGGAGTGCAGTGGGCAGTGGTGCAATCTCGGCTGACTGCAACCTCCGCCTCCTGGGTTCAAGCGATTCTCTTGCCTCAGCATCCTGAGTAGCTAGTACTACAGGTGTGCGCCACCACGCCCAGCTAATTTTTTGTGTTTTTAGTAGAGAAGGGGTTTCACCATGGGCTAGGCAGGTATTGGACTCGTGACCTCAAACAATCAGCCTGCGATGGCCTCCCTCAGTGCTGGGATTACAGGCGTGAGCCACTGCGCCGGGCCAAGTAGGACCGTTTTTATCAGGGATTTTCCACAGTTGTCCTGATGACTTTTTTTTTTTTCTCCTTTCTATTTATTTTATACCTGGTAAGATAAGAGTTCTCCTCCTCTTTTCTTTTCTCCCTCTAATCTTTATATTTGTCATTTCTGCTATCTCTTATTCTCGGAGGGAGGTGGTTAAGAAAACAAATTCTTCCCTTTGTTTGGAGAGACGTTGAGAAAACAAATTCTCCCCGTCCTTTGCAAAGAGTTTGTTTCATTATTTCTACATTCGTCTCAACTGTGGAATCACTCTCAGCAAATATTTGGACTTAGTTGCCATTTACCGCTCCATAGCTGCACCCTTAGAGAACTACGTAGAGATATTTAAATTTCAGAAAAATATTATTTCCTTAATTTTTGAATTTGTGTTATTTCAGTGTCAAGTAATTCATTCAATTTCAAAGGTGGTGTAAATATTAATTTCTGCTTTATTCTGTATATTTATGGGCTATCGATAAGTCTCTCATACTTTCTCTGTTTGTTGTTTCTTCATTTCTTTCAATTAGGCCTGTATAGTGTCTAATAATAATTCATTTGTCATGAATTAGATGCATATTTTATTCTCTGTTCACTGTCTGATAGATCCAAACCCTTCCTATCTTCCTTCGATTTTAGAGAAGAATAGTTTATCTAAAACCTTCGTCCAGGTTATCTCTTACAGGTTTTTTTTTTTTTTTGAATAATATGAACTCAATGAGCTGTAGCCTATCTAAAAATTAATTTACTTTTCAAGTAACTCTTACCCTTTTCCAACTGCTCATTAAGGTACATTGACTAAAATTGTTATCAGCCAAAATTTTAGCTTCAACACGCCTTACATTAATTATTATTTTTCTTTGCTGTCTTTTAATTTGTTACTCTATCTGTGTATTTTGCCATAAAATGCTGGCACTATGACACTCACAGACCTCTCCTCTCATGAAAATGGCCGTACTTGTATCCTTACCTACAATACACGTCCTCTATTGGAAGTTTAATGAAGTACTGTCAATAATATTTTAAATTAAACAGCCTAAACTTTCCTTGCAAACATATCCAAAACTTACATAAGAAGCCATTGTACATAATAAGACGAATAATGGTAACTTTTGCATTACTATTTGTTTGATACCAGATGATATTCCGTGTAGTATCTCATTACTTCTAAACCACAACCATAGGAAGCAGACACATGATTATTATCATTTTACAGAAGAGGAAGGTAAAGCCCAGATACATTAAATAACATACTTAAGTTCCAAAGCTAATCTATAGGAAACTAAATTTCTACCTGAGTACTTAGACTCCAAAAGCTTTTCTCTTATACTCTACTAAAAGTGATTTCTACTGCATCTCATTTGATATTCTCGGTCAGCGAATGGAAAAAAGACTGATGGGTCTGAGGTAATGGCAATGTGCTTACTTAAGCTTAATGAAGTTAAGATTCCACTTGCTGTCGTGGACTCCTTAATGGTGAAATCAATACATTCCTGGTTTTCCGTGGGCGGCTATTGACATAGTGAATCTATTTTAGCCATTCTGTTAAATAGAAAACACACAAGTAGTACCCTTTAACTTAGTACATCATTACCATCCTATGTAGAATAAAGACATTCATTTTTCCAAGGACGAGAACAAGAAAAAAAAAATGTTTATCATATTATAGCTTTCTTATAAGAAATCTCTCTGTGGAAAAAAAAAAGTCTAATTCTCCTGTACCATGGACTCTGGTTAGTAGTTTTGGAAAGAAAACTGTGTGTGTATTCATGTATATGAATAATAATTGGTTGACAGAATAACAAGAAAATGAAGGATATTACTGTTTTTAATATATGTTTATTATGTAATATGAGAAATTCAGTTTACTATGACTGGCTCAATACTTATCAGAATGACAATCACAATAATAGGTATCAAAAAGATAATGTTTAAAACTATAATGACTTGTTAACTTTAATATATGTTGTGAAAAAAATTGATTTCAATCCCATGCTAAAAATTTTCTCAGCAGGATACCATTGTCAATTTGATGTTTGAGGAGGAAATGCTGAACAATGAGTCTTAAAAGCCTTCCCACCTTCAAAGGTGGAGAGTAAAGAATGTCCAAAAACCAAGGCTGTATTTCAGAAAGAAAAATATATAATAAAAAAAAATACTGAGTGTGATAGCACTAAACACTATGTAGCTGTGTAATGTGTAAAACTGCAGAAGTATTTCCAAGGGTCACATTAGAGTGATACCATAAAATACATAAAATGAGCTTGAAAACATATTGTTGGAAAACTTGTGTTTCTCAAGAAAGCATCCAGGAGGCCAGACTTTTCTTGGTAACATATAGATCACAGTGAAAGCAGTCAGAATTTTCTGACTTTTCTTATTTATAGATATAAAATTGACTGTCATCCAAATGGCAGTAGGTAAATGGAAACATTCTTCCCTAAAGTGAAAAAAAGTCTTTATTCTGCAGAAAACTCCTGCTTATACACAATTACTGCTTAAGAACTAAAAAATGCCCACTATATATGTGCTATTTGGGAACTCATATTATGTCATACTTTTACACCTGTAGTGCTAATTTAATTGCTTATTTTATTCACATAATATTTACAAAAGTGTTTCTATTCCTTACCAAGAATGATTGCTAACACTTACTGGAAGTTTCGAGGTGTCCTTCAACACAAATCCACATCAAATACTCCACAAGTTGACCTACAGATTTTATACAATCCTCATCAAATTACTAGGTGTCTTGCTTGAAGAAAATGGCAAAGTGATCCCAAAATTTATATAAATATAGAAAGGATCAAGAATAGTCAAGACACTTTTTACAAAGAAGAATAAATTTGGGTGACTTGGCCTTCTCAAATTCAAAATTTTCACACAACTACAATAATTGAAACAGTATAGTACTGGCTTGAGGATAGTCAAATATATCAATGAAATGTAATTTAAAATCTAAAAATAAACTCTTAAATGTGTGGTCAATCGATTTTCAAAGAAGGGTTAATTCAATTCAATTAGGAAATCAGTTGATAACAAATATTTCTGAGATTATCGGATAGCCATATGCAAAATAAAGACAAAATTGTGCCAAAAATAATATGCAAAATTCACTTCATATGATTCAGAGATCTAAATGAAAGAAAAACTACTATTAGAAACTTAGAAGAAAATGTGACTAAATCTTTGTAGCCTTGGGTTAGAAAAATTATTCTTGAATATGACACCAAAATTATAAAGTGATCAAATAATAATTAATTCTACTTCATTAAAGTTAAACAAATATTTGAACTTCAAAGCCCAGTATCAAGAAAATTAAAGGACAACCAAAAAAAGAGAGAAAATATTTTTAAATTATGTATTTGATAAAGAACTTTTGTCTAGAATATGTAAACTACACTTACAATTCAATAATAAATATGTAAACAGGCACATTTAAAATGGGCAGAAAATTTGAATATTTTCCCAAAATAATATAAAAATGAGCAGAAAGCACTTAAGAAAATACACAACATTAACCATTAAAAAAATGCAAAACAAAACCACAATGAGATAGCATTTCACACCTAGTGTGAATGGGATGGCTGTAATAAAAAAGACAGATAATAATTACATTGATAATGATGTAAAACATTAGAATCCTGTTATGCTGTTGGTAGAAAATGTCAAATGATATAGCTGTTATTGAAAATCGCTTGGCAGGTCCTTAAAAAAAGTTACACAAACTGGGTGCAGGGGCTCATGTCTATAATCCCAGCACTTTGGAAAGTGGAAGCGGGAGGATTGCTTGAGTCCAGGAGTTTAAGACCAACCTTTGCAACATGGTGAAACCCTGTCTCTACAAAAAATAGCCGGGTGTGGTGGTGTGTGCCTGTAGTATCAACTACTCAGGAGGCTGAGGTGGGAGGATGGCATGAACTCAGGGAGGTGGAGGTTGCAACGAGCTGAGATCACACCATTGCATTCCAGCCTGGGTGATAGAGCCAGACCTTGTCTCCCAAGCAAACAAACATAAAAGTTAAACATGGAATTATTATATAACCTAGAAGTTCCACACCTAGTTACATATCAAGAGAAATGAAAATATATGTACACATAAAAATGTGTACATGGAAGTTTATAGCCACGTTATTCGTAATGATAAAAAATGGAAGCTGTGCAAATGCCCATCATCTGAAAACAGGATAATTAATATTCAGTGTATTCATAAAATGGAATATAATCAGAAATAAAAGGTGAAGTACTAACACATGCCCAAACACGATGGCCCTTAACAACATAATACCAAGAGAAATGTGAAAGAAGCCAGTCACAAAGGCCAAAAATTATACTTATCTATTTATATGTCCATAATTGAAACATCTATAGAGAAAAAATAATAATAAATTTGTAGTTGCCTAGGGATATGCGGGTTTGAGGGAAATTGGAACAATTAATATCCATAACCTTTTCATTATAATGGGAATGTTTTAAAAGTGATATTAATGGCTCCATAACTTTTTGAACATACTAAAAAATGTTAAATTGCACACATTAAATGGGTAACTGTCATAGTAAGTGAGTTATATCTCAAAAAAGCTGTGTAAAAAATAAAACACCTAATTGGAAATGTAATTACACAACAGATTATAATATAATGTATTTTATCACCATTATATGCATAACTACTTTTTATTTTGTCTCAAAAACTGTTTTCTGGACCATAGTTTCAAGCTTCTAAGGGTAACAATGAAACATTATAGTACTCATTATTATATAATACTAAGTACATTACTTACACTATGATGTGCTATCATAATTTTCATTTTACTTAATGTCATCATGTCAATATTTCACTTCATTTTATCTTTCTCATGATTTTTGCGTTACTATTATTATTATGTATGTATGTATGTATGTATTTATTTATTTATTTATTTTTGAGATGGAGTCTTGCTCTGTCGCCCAGGCTGGAGTGCAGCGGCGCAGACTCCGCTCACTGCAAGATCCGCCTCCCGGGTTCACCCCATTCTCCTGCCTCAGCCTCCGGAGCAGTTGGGACTACACGCACCCGCCACCATGACCAGCTAATTTTTTGTAGTTTTTAGTAGACACGGGGTTTCACCATGTTAGCCAGGAAGGTCTCAATCTCCTGACCTCGTGATCCGCCCGCCTCGGCCTCGCAAAATGCTGGGATTACAGGCGTGAGCCACCGCGCCCAGCCGATTTTTGCATTATTTTAAGTGAGATGATACGCATGGTATGAGTCTGAGTATCATAACATATTCTACATTCTAAGCAGTGATCATTGCAGGGGCTCAGCCCTATATATTATGAGCCGTTGAATGGTGTCCCTAAAGCCACTTCAGGTGTGTCAGAACCTAGAGGAACTGTTTACTCATGGTTACAGTTTATTACAATTGAATGGATACAGATTAAAGACAGCCAAGGCCAAAAAAGCATGGAGACAGGTTCAGGAAATGTTCACAGGTAAACCAAGAAGTAGAGGATAATTCGAATCCCTATGGTTCAATGCTTTCATATCTAGAGAAATAATAAAAATAAAGGTAGGAGTGGAGGAAAAAAAGTATCTCTATGGTTTAATGTTTTCCTATCTAAAAAAAAAATAAAGAAAGGAAAGTAGATTGTACATATACAAATACTGATTTTTTTCACCTTTTGGTGGTAGTTGTTCAGTGGATAATGTGTATCTGCGTAAACTGGCAGAAGGGAAAAGCATGGAAAACTTTCTTGACTCCCTGTCTCCACCCAACTCAAATCAAATCAAATCAATCATCAATCCTGCCAATACTCTCATCTTTGTATTTAAATAGACTCTCCTATTTTGTACTTTTTCACTTTCCCCTTATTATAATCATATTTAAGCTCCCAGCATCAAGAATCTGACTTCCTGCTAGTGTCTTCTCTGGCAGATATATAGAACTATTTTGAGTAACTTTATTTTATCAAAGCAAATGATGACAAACATTTATAAATATAAAATTAATTCAAGTAATAATAATAAAAAAAGCTAACCACCATGTCCTCAGAGAGGACAGGCACCAGTGTAACAGAAGGATCCAGAGACCATCTCTCTAGACGTCTAGCTATAAAGCAATACTTCACTGGCAAAATGGAATGTAAATTTTATTTTAAAATAAATAATGCATAAAGGAATAGATGAATGAATATATATACACATACATATATGGAATATATGGACAAATTAATAGATATGAAAATGGTGTACAGAAGTTACTGAATTCCCATTGTAGCTGTCCATATACAGGAGAGTTTAGTCTGGGTCTCATTTTCCTAAAATATGAGATAATACATATTATTGATATTTTGAGCACCATTTCAGTTATAAGCGAATTCCCTGACCAAAGCAGTGGTAATTGAATGAAAGCAATTTATAAACTTAAGCATTTATTCTTGTTTTTCTGAGTAAAATAAATCAAATCCTGAAATATTTGAGACTAAAACAAACACAATAATCCAACATCTATAATAAACTATGACATGGATCTTTTTATTTATAAAAACAGATGATAATTTTAGACAAATTAGCTACTATTTAGGCAGAATATTTAAAAAAATCTGATAATGATTTACAACTCTTTTTTTCCCTTAATTTGGTTTCAGTACCTTTAAGCTATTTGCATTTTCCAGATGTTTAAGGAAGCAAAGCAGCTGGAAGTGGTAAATAAATGCTTCTTAAATTTAAGTAGACCTTAAATAGAGACTTGTTGTAGTATAATTTTAGTTAAATAAATACTTAACAGATTACTTTTTTCTAATCTAAATGGAAAACCAACATCAAATACATATAGAAGCCATGCAATTTTTCATGACTTTTTCAAACTACAAAATAAAAGTTCAAAATTATGATATGACATTTGATTAATTTTTGCATTATTTTGCCTTATGATAACTTTTGGTATTGCATGCCAACTGAAGTTGTTTTTCAGGCCAATTAGATTATATCATGTTTCGATTTGTAGGCTTTTGAGAAAGATTATTATAAAATTATTTTGTGTAAACTAAAAATAAATCATATTAGATTTAAATTTCCACTTTTCCTAATTGAGTCTAAAGCATATGATTGACACATAATACTAAATGTGGTATAGTTTCTTAGAATCGTCAAGAACAATGATTTCCTGGAATTAGAATCAGATATATTGATTGTACTGATGCTCAAGAGAAGTGCTGATCAGACATCAATAATTCATACAACTATGGCTGATGGCATATTGTCAGCAAAGAACAGAGCTAGTTAGACATCATCCATACTGTTAGAGCAGTAAATATTATTGTTTTATCTCAGAGCATGCTCTCATCCCCTTCTGTTCTTATGCCCTACACCTACTAATGCAAACATTTGTGTGTGCCATTTCAATCAGGAGTAATATTAATCTTTGTTTCATATTCAAAAATATGATTGTCTTTCATATTCACAGATGACAGCTTTGAGGGTTTTACTCCAAAATGATGTGAATGAAGGAATCAATGCTTTGCTTTTTTTCCTGCAATGATTATTTCAATAATTAATTGTTTTCTGGTTTTTTACAAGATTTGAACTGAATTATTTCAGGTTGACAAAAAACACAGATCTATGATTATCCAGAATTTATTGTTGATAAAATTTTTATGCAGTATTTTTGTATTTGTTTTTCTTTATTATCAATCAGAAACCTTAATTGTTAACTGAATTGTCTCTATGTACAATGTGATTATTCTATAAGTATGCTAATACATTTTTTAAATACATAAACCAAAAGAGTGTTCATTCGCTAAGAATTTGTTTTCAAGTTACATAGAATAAACTTATTTCTCAAAACATTTTGGCTTTTTATCTGGTCAACTTTATCTAATAGTTTAAGATTCTCATTTGGAATGGAAAAATTATCTTTCAGGTCAATCATGATTTCCCAAAGTGAGCCATGAAAAAATATTTCTTATTAAGTAAAACACCTTAAGTAAATACATTTTGTGTCCCTTTCAAATTTAATTCACTTTTTGTTAACATGTCTATTTTTAATTTTAAAGAGTGTTAAGATTATCTTTAGAAAAATTTTAGGTTCACACTAAAATTTGGAAGAAAGTGTAGAGAAAACTCTATACTTTCCTCTAGCTCACATACCTCCTGCTCCCATGCATAAACAGCTTCCGCCACTGTCAGCAAACCCCATTAAAGTGTTATAATTGTTACAATGAATAAGCTTACATTGACACATCCTGATTACCTATAGTCATAGTTTATGGTTCACTCTTGGTGTTGTGCATTCTATAGGTTTGGACAAATGTATAATGATATGATCCCACATTATATACCAAACAGACTATTTTTACTGCCCTGAAAATCTTCTGTGCTCTGCCTATTCATGCCTTCCTCCACTCTAACCAGTGAACACCGCTAATCTTTTTACTGTCTCCATAGCTTTGCCATTTCAAAATGCTAGATAGTTGGAAACATAAATTATGTAGCCTTTTCAGATTGGCTTCTTTCACTTAGCAATATCATTTAAGGTTTCTCCATTTGTTTTCATTGCTTGATAAGTCATTTCTTTTGGGGAGGAAATAATATTCTATTGTCTCAAGATATCCCAGTTTGTCCATTCACCTCTTGAAAGACATATTGGTCATTTCCACATTTTGGCAATCATGAATAAAGCTACTATAAACATCTGTATGTTGGTTTTTGTGTGAACATACATTTTAAATTATTTTGAGTAAAAAGTTAAAACCATGATTGCTGCATCATATGAAAAGAATGTGTTTACTTTTGTAAGAAACTCCCAAATTGTCTTCCAATGTGGCTGTGCTAGTTTACATTTCTACCAGCAATAAAAATCCCTGTTATTTTGTATTCTTTTCATCATTTGTTGCTGTCAGTGTTACAGATTGTGGTCATTTTAATGGTTGTATAGTCCTATCTCATTGTTGTTTTAATTTGCATTTTTCTTTTTTTATTTTTATTTATTATTATTTTTTTTTATTATTATACTTTAAGTTCTAGGGTACATGTGCATAACGTGCAGGTTTGTTACATATGTATACTTGTGCCATGTTGCTGTGCTGCACCCATCAACTCGTCATTTACATCAGGTATAACTCCCAGTGCAATCCCTCCCCCCTCCCCCCTCCCCATGATAGGCCCCGGTGTGTGATGTTCCCCTTCCCGAGTCCAAGTGATCTCATTGTTCAGTTCCCACCTATGAGTGAGAACATGCGGTGTTTGGTTTTCTGTTCTTGTGATAGTTTGCTAAGAATGATGGTTTCCAGCTGCATCCATGTCCCTACAAAGGAAATGAACTCATCCTTTTTTATGGCTGCATAGTATTCCATGGTGTATATGTGCCACATTTTCCCAAAAGTGGGCAAAGGATCTGAACAGACATTTCTCAAAAGAAGACATTCATATAGCCAACAGACACATGAAAAAATGCTCATCATCACTGGCCATCAGAGAAATGCAAATCAAAACCACAATGAGATACCATCTCACACCAGTTAGAATGGCAGTCATTAAAAAGTCAGGAAACAACAGGTGCTGGAGAGGATGTGGAGAAATAGGAACACTTTTACACTGTTGGTGGGACTGTAAACTAGTTCAACCATTATGGAAAACAGTATGGCGATTCCTCAAGGATCTAGAACTAGATGTACCATATGACCCAGTCATCCCATTACTGGGTATATACCCAAAGGATTATAAATCATGCTGCTATAAAGACACATGCACACGTATGTTTATTGCGGCACTATTAGCAATAGCAAAGACTTGGAATCAACCCAAATGTCCATCAGTGACAGACTGGATTAATTTGCATTTTTTTCTTCTAACATATGCTATGGAGCATCTTTTCGTATGCTTAGTTTCCATCTGCATAGCTTCTTTAATTTTTTTATTAATTTATTAATAACATTCATAATTTTTTCCCATAGGATTCATCAGATTTATTCTGGTAGTGACTGAGTTCATGTAAGTCACCAGCAATTTGGGCAGGTTTTGTATTATTGTTAATTTTGTGAAAGTTACATAAAAAATGAAACTGCACAGTGAGATTATGATGAAAAAAACAAACATTACCACTTCTCCTTTTCCCTCATACACACCATTTCTCACATTAACTCTCATCATATAAAAAAATATTTTTGGACCTTTGAGGGTTATTATTACATTTTCAGAAAATATTTTTCCTGTTTCCTTTTAATCAGTTGTTTTTAAGTGCTGTTTGTTATCTTTGTGTAGTTTTAAAAATGTACATAACATTCTTTCTGGAATCTGTGACTTTTGATACCATCTCTTAATTTTCCACTGTTATGATTAAAAAAAAAACTTGCACTCTATATCAACAAAAAAGCTTCACCTTATGTCCATATTTCTTATTCTGATTCCCACTGTGATCACCTCTGTCTTTATTCTATGTTGACAAAACCATGCTTCTACTTTATGACTAAACTTTTCTTTATTCATATGCTGACTTTAGTTTAGAATTCAGATAAAGTGTTTACATTGTTTAGCTATATAAATATAATTTAATATTGAGCTAATTGTCTGTTACGATTAGATTCCTCTCTATTCAATATGCTAGACCTACTGAAATGTATAAAATAATGTTCCTTAAATTAAGGTAAAACTGAGTCTGCTTTTGTACATACAGTGATTTCTCTAACTATACCGCCCTTAGTTTGCTTTATGTTTGGCAAGTGCTATTTTTGTAATGTAGTTTTGATTTGTTTCTTAGCATTTCTATTTCTCTTATTTCCTACTTGGGTCAACAAACTTATCAGTCCTCCAAATTGTTACTGATATCAGTCAGCTTCTTATTAATCCTTCTATTGTCTACATCTGATTTTATATAGATATTCTCAATTGAGGCCACTGATATTGTTTTCTAAGAAGATACATGTCCCTTTCATATTTTACGTTTTCTTAAATTGTATAAATGTTTCTTTGTTATTATCCTTTTGTTCTTGGAATATATTTTTAAATAACTTTCTCAGGAAGATTGAATGGGGAAAATATTAGTTCATGCATGCACAAAAATGACTGACTACATTTTGTCCTCATATACTTGGCATATAGAATACTAGACTCGTCGAGTTAGAAATCACTTTTTAATCAAAACTTTAAAGACATTATACCCTCTCTTGATTTCTATTATCCTCTGTTACTCATTAATGCCAAATACCAGTATGATTATTGTCCTTCAGAGCTGATGTTTTTAAGAACATATATAATGTAAATTATACCATATATTGTATATTTATCTATACTTTCTCAATATGGACAGGGCAGATTAAATTTCCTGTCAGCAGTGTTTTGTAGTTCTTGTAGAGGTCTTTCACCTCCATGATTAGATGAATCCCTAGGTATTTTATGTGTGTGTGTGTGATTATTGTAAATGGAATTGCATTTCTCATTTTGCTCTCAACTTGAATGTGACTGGTATAGAGAAATGCTACGGAATTTTGTAGATTGCTTTTGTAACTTGAAACTTTACTGGCCTTTTAACAGTTCCAGGAGCTTTCTGGAAAAGTCATTGGGATTTTCTAGGTATGAAAACGTACCATCAGTAAAGAAAGATAGTTTGACTTATTTTATGTTTAGATGCTTTTTCTTTTTTTTTTTTCCTCTTGCCTGATTTCTTTGCTAGGACTTCCAGTACCCATGTTGAATGGGAGGAGTGGTGGAATTGGGCATCTTTATCTTGTTCTAGTTCTCAAGTGGAATACTTCCAGCTTTTGTCCATTCAGTATAATGTTGGCTGTGGATCTGTCATAATGGCTCTTATTATTTTGACGTATGTTCCTTCATTGGCTAGTTTGTTGAGGGTTTTATTATAAAGAGACCTCAAATGAGGTTATTTCAGCAATGTTCACGGCAGCTTCATCAGGAAGAGACTTCTTTTTGAGCAGCCACTTTCTTTGTTCATCCACGAGAAGCAACTCCTCATTCTTTCATGTTTTATCATGAAATTGCAGCAATTCAGTCACATCTTTAGGTTCTACTTCTAATTGTATTTCTTTTGGTATTTCTACCACATCTGCAGTGACTTCCTCCACTGAAGTCTTGAGGCCCTCACAGTAATCCATGAGGGTTGGAGTCAACTTCTTTGAAGCTGCCATTAATGTTGACATTTTGATCTCCTTCCACGAATCACAAATGTTCCTAATGCCATTTAGAATGATGAGTTTTCTCCAGAAGGTTTTCAATTTACTTTGCCCATATCCATGAAAAGAATCACAATCTATAGCCATTGTAGCCTTAAAAGTGTATTTCTTACATAATAAGATTGAAAGATGCAATTATTTATTGATCCATGGGCTGCAGCATGGATGTTGCGTTAGCGGTATGAAAACAACATTAATCTTTTTGAGTGTCAGGTGTATTGTCAATGAGCAGGAATATATTCAAATAAATCTTTTCTTCTGAACAGTGGGTTTCAACAGTAGGCTTAAAACGTTCAGTAAACCATTCCGTAAACAAGTAGGCTGTCACTCAAATTTTGTTCCTTTTCTAGAGCACAGGCTGAGTAGATTTAATATAACTTTTATTTTTTTTAACATGGAGTCTCACTCTATTGCCCAAGCTGGAGTGCAGTAGCGCGATCCCGGCTCACTGCAACCTCCACCTCCAGGGCTCAAGTGATTCTTCCGCCTCAGCATCCCTAGTAGGTGGGATTACAGGTGCGTGCCACCATGCCTGGCTAATATATTTGTAGTTTAGTGGAGACGGAGTTTCACCATGTTTCCCACAGTGGTTTCAAACTCCTGAGCTCAAGCAATCTGCTCTCCTCGGCCTCCCAAAGTGCTGGGATTACAGACGTCAGCCACCACCCCCAGCCAACGTAACTCTTAAGGGCCCTAAACTTTTCATCAAAATAAATTTGCATTGGCTTCAATTTAAAGTCACCAGCTATATTAGCCTCTACCAAGAGAGCCACCCTGTCCTTTGAGGCTTTGTAGCCAGACACTGACTTCTCTTCTTTAGCTATGAAATTTCTAAATGGCATCTTCTTCTCATAGAAGGCTATTCGATCTACACTGAAAATCTGTGGTGTGGTGTAGCCACCTTTGTCAATGATCTCAGCTAGACGTTCTGAATAAATTCCTGCAGCTTCTACATTAGCACTTGCTGCTTTATCTTGGATTTTTACGTTATGGAGATTGCGTCTTTCCTTAAACTTTATGAATCAGATTCTGCTAGATTCAAGCATTCCTTATACAGCTTTGTCACAGGCAGCCCTAGGGAGAGAGTGGATAAGTCGACACACAACATCTATCTGTTGAGCTCATAACTTTTTATGGGTCTGGGTTGTGGAGCCAAAAAATAATTTCGATAGCAACATCAAGGATCACTGATTACAGATCACATATTAAAAATGAAAAAGTTTTAAATATTGTGAGAATTACCAAAATGTGACAGAGAGACACAATGTGAGCATATGCTCTTAGAAAAATGGTACCAGTAGACTTGCCTGGTACAGGGTTGCCATAAACCCTGGTTCAATTTATTTTAAAAATGCACCATTTGCAAAGTACAAAACAAAGTGCAATAAAATGAGATATGTCTATATTACCTTATTGTTTTATTGTAATTTAAATATTTGAATTATCTATTAATTTATTTGCTGCTAGTATTAACTGAGTTGGGGGCAACTTTTTAAATCTTTGCTCATGTATCTTTTCTCTCATATTGTCGATCTCTCTTGTTTTGCATTACATTATCTTTGAAACATTCTATTTTAAGTAATGCCCTATTACTAAAAATACATTCTTTTAATTTACTATTTGTCAGTTTCCTAGCATTATGTCCTCAATTTGAGAAACAGGACATTCTATATTCTGTTTAAAAATAGAATGATTATTTCTGTAGTTTTGCAATCTATTCTTTACGTTATGTGTTTCCATTCATGTTTTATTGTTTGTTCGTTTATTTTGGCTTTTTGCCTAAAGGTCTTATTCTCAAGATTTAAAGAGATGAGGATATGAAAGCTGACTAGGTGCTCTATGAATCCTGTGTGGATCAATGTTTGCAGAGCTCATATTACTAGTCATTATACATGAGTAACTCAAGCCCACATTACATACTGTATTGCTTCCAAGACAATCATTTAAATAATAAAGGAAAGGTCCCACTGATTTTTTTCTTAACCTAGGACATCTCTTTCTGTTTCTCATTATGTTTGTTGGAGAACAGGGAGGGAAGTAAATGTGTACACATTTTCCTATACAGACCTTAAATTAATTCTTGGATTTTTGCCCAATTTTTAATCCAGTTACCTGTTGTAGCAAGTTTTAATCCAGTTTTAATCCAGTTACCTGGTGAAGCAAGTCTGCAGTCTATACATAATTGTGCCGACATATAAGTTCCTACCTTTTTAACAGCTCTTTTATTGTACATTCAATCTTGTTGTCATTACTTCCATTTAAAAAATTATCCATCTATTTTATAACTTCTCTACATGTCATATACTGGTATCCTCTTTTTTTTCTCTCTAGCATGTTATAGATGTAAATCCTTGTTGTATTTAGTGTCATTTAAATAAGATCTTTGCCACTGCTTAAATAAAAGCAGGCTCACTGGTATGCTCAGTCTTACATTTTAATCTAGAAGGCTTGCAACTCTTTACTGGCAATTCCAATGGAATAAAATAAAAGAATAGCACCTTTCAATTAACCAACATAGGTAAATGTACTCATTTTCTACCATATCATTTATAATGAAAATTGTAGGGCCACTATTCACAGCACATAAAATTGACTGTGTCCTGTTATGCCATAAGTGGATTAGAAAAATTAATATGATATGTCATATTATATTTGTAGTTCCATATATAGCTTATATAGCTCAATAGCATTTTATTTCTATTTAGCAATACAAATAGATAAAATTTGCTTGTTTTAGCTGATCTCTGGAACTTTCACTTGCCATAAAACCCTAAGTTTTTCTATTTTTTTGTTTGTTTGTTTGTTTTACCTCTCTACATACATCCAGAGTGATTTCACATGCATAAACCCAAAAAGGTGACATCCAAAATCCCTTAAAATTCTAATCCACTTATAGCATAACAGAACACGCTCAATTTATGTGCATAAATAGTGGCCCTACAAATTTTATTATAAATGATATGGTAGAAAATGAGTACATGTTCAGTTGTACCTACAGAATTTATAATCAATCCTGAATTGAGGAAGTAAAGGGAAAAAAGCAAATTATTTATGTTAGGGCTTCATAAACATAATTTTGTTATTTTCAATCATCCATTGCATGCAAAGTAATATAAAGTATGATCTTCCTACATACTGAGTGATCATTATTCATTCTCTGGGGCTTTCCTGTTCTGAGATGTACAGACTTAGGTGATTTTACCAGGTGGTAATTGGATGAATGGCATTTCTCCTACTTGAACATACTGCCCATAATTGCTAGTAGGCCTTCAAGTTCTAGTCCAAATATAGGATGTTAATAAATCCATGTGTTTAGTTTTTGAGGAAAATAATTATTGAAAGTAAATTCAAATCAATACACTTTGAAATATTAGAGATGGCATTTCCAGTAATCATTTCTCTCTGTAGTTAGGAGTCCATCAGATTCTCTTACTTTGGCTGACAGGTTCTTGAACACTGCAATAAATGTGACAATCAATGCCTTGGAGGCCAAAGATACTAGATGTGCATCGAATGGAATGAATTAATGTTATGATAGGAATCTTACGTGTTGCCCTTCTTTGATTACTTGTCTGTAAAGATGAAATAACCTACACTATATCCCACATTACACAAATACTAAATTATATTTCCACATTACCCCAATTACTAAAATTACATAAAACTAAAAGATTCAAATATTTGGAAAACCTTAATTGCCTTTGATTTTCCTCTCTGTTAGGGACAGAGAGAAATTACTTATTAAAGAAATCACATGACTAAATAGTAAAGTTTCTACATAATCTGGTAAAAAAATCCAAGCTCATTTGAAAGTTGAGACAGGCAATTTTGTAAATAATTTGTCTAAACATTATATACTTAAAATATATTTTATTTTAGAAAATATTTAATGTTGAATGCCAGCATAATATACTAAATTGCATTTGATGTACAAGAAATGGAGTATTAAACAATTATTTAGATAATATAAATCTCAAATATAAAATAAAATAAGCATGAGAACTGTCTGTTCTCTCTAGTATATGTGAAATATTGAAGTTCCCTTTAAATTACTACATCTCATTTTCCTGAAAAATTGACATACTTTGGACCAAATAAATATTTCTTGAGCATCACCTTATTTATTGGTGGAAAAATAAATTTGCTCTAATTATGCTTTAAAAATTGGCAAAAATAAAGTTAAACCTAATCTTTCTATTTGCATTTAAATATCTCAAGTATAATAAAGATATTTTAAAACTCATTCATATATGTTATCAAATATGGTAAATACAACACTTTTAATTTATTCTACTTCTATTTTAATGACATTTCATCAGTGGCTCCTGACTTTGCTTAAAATTCCTCTCTGTGTCTTAGCTGATGCATTTTGTAATTATGATTCAGAGCAGAGAATTAAAATTACATCTATGATTTCTTCCTCTGACAAACTATCTCGGTTAACTTTTCTTTCTCTGTAATTACCTTAATGGTTCAGCTGCTGTATAGTTATCCCTGGAAATCTGAGAAACTAGGTAAATGTCTCTTGTAATGTTTCCTACTGTAAAAGCTTGTTAACCCAATATCAAGCCTCACTGAAAACTCTGAGTTAGGCAATAATAAGCTGAAAAAGAAAATATGTTTTCTTATAAACATCTCTAAGTACTGAATGTAACAAATATAATTATGATGGAGGAAATACAGGCATGAAACATTCTTTTTGATGAGTAGAAGATCAAATTTTAAAAAGTAATCTCCCTTCCTCCAGTCTTGGCTAATGGAAAAGAGTTGGATTTATCCAACCAGAGGTGTAATCTGAAGTGAAACACACAGTGTGTCACTTGGTCTACATATCTGTGCCTCTGCTCATCACCTACATAAGCTACAGTCTTCAGATATTTTGTAAATTCTTCTTGTTTGCCATCCAAATGTAAAAGGAAAGATAAATTCCACCTTTGTGTTGAGAGTCACCAAAATAAATTTAAGTCACAGATAGAGAAAGCACAAAGACAGGAGTGTAATTTTATACTATGATTTTATTATTTGTATAAAACTAAGAAGTTTCTGTCTTTCTGATTATTGAAATAGGCAAAAATATTGTGATCTTAACAATTTTATTGTGTGAAATTAAGAGCAATTAAGTTTTTCAAGTGTAGCATTGGCTAGAGTGAGATTGTATTTGTTATCGAGTCCATCTTCCGTACTTCCAAAATTATTATTAAATTATTTCAGATTAATAGCCTCAGGCAAATAGCATACATAATATAATTCCAGGAAGTGATAAATGTATTACGAAGAAAACTAGGGCAGGACAAGAGTCATGGTGACTGGTGCTTATTTTGGATAGGTTTAAAAGTGAAAACTTCTTTGTGAAAATTAGATATAAGTAGAGATAAGAATGAAATGAGGACAGAGCTGTATAAATGTTGACTGCAATACAATGTTCAGCCAAAGGCAAATGCAAATTTGAGGGCATTTTCTGCCCTTTGTCTCAGAAGGCAGAAATAAAATTAATGTCTTCCAGATACATCAGTGTCAATGTTAACCATATGATAATTTTTCTGAGTCATAAGTTGTCACTTAGACACTGCATTGAAACTCTCCTACATATGGTAAATTCTATATGTGTATGATTACTTAATGTCCCCTATTTTCCTCACCGTGCATTATCATTACCTTTATTCCAAGATCTTTATCTAGATTAATGGCATTACTGTATACTTGGAACCAACAAGAATCTCCTATATATATAGTTTTTGACTCTTAGTTCTCTGCATATTCATTGGACTCTTTTTTTTTCCTCTGATGGTCTATATTCTTCTCCCAGTCTGTTAGCATAAGAAGACATTCACTATATTTATTAGAGTAAATCACATTTAATCAAAAAGTCCACTCCTTAAACCTCACACAAACAAATTGTATTATATTAGAAATTTATGAAGTCTCTATATTACTATTTTTATGGCAGGACTCTATTCTAGCCTGAGCCTGACCCTTGTGTAGCATTGCACGTCTTAGGTCAACATGCATCTTTTATTGGCATACTTAGTCTTTCTGAACTACTGTAAAGCAGCTAGGTCTAGATTCATCCTGCAGAATTACAGGGTACATTGTGTTAGATAATTGTTTAAACTAAAACTTCATTGACTTAATTGCTCAGGCAGACTTTTGATTTGTTTTATTTATTATTTTTTTGTGTGTGACAGCGTCTCATTCTATCACCCATGCTGGAGTGCAGTGGTGTGCTTTTGACTCAATGCAACCTCCACCTCCCAGGTTTAAGTGATTCTCCTGCCTCAGCCTCCCAAGTAGCTGAGACTATAGGGGCACAACACCACACCCAGATAATTTTTCTACATTTATCAGAGATAGGATTTCACCATGTTGGCCAGGCTGGACTTGAACTCCTGATCTCAGGTGATCCATTCACCTTGGCCTCCCAAAGTGCTGGGATTACAGTCATGAGCCACCACACCCGGCCAAATTTTGATGTCTTAATCAGAATTTTTTCCTTTTCTTACACGTGAACATAATCTCTAAGTTCTCAATTCTATGATTTTTGTTTCTGATTTGCTTTTCTCCTGCACCAATCTACCTTTGCATTAATATTGATACCAGTGACTGTCATATAAGATGGTGAATTGGAGGCAGTATTAGCATGCCACTGACACTTGGAAAAACAAAACAGTAAATAGAGATTCACACTGTAAACTTTTTTCCAAGAAGCACCGTAGGAAATTAACACAAAAAAGGAAAGAAACCACAAACCATTTGAAAGAAGCAGCAACCAGCAGCCTAAATCACAGCCTGGTGAAAACCTGTAAGTCCCCAGAATGTCAGAGGGAGAGAGACTACCTCCAGAAGATACACCCCATCTGGAGAACTTGGCAATTTAGCTCACAAGGCTTCGAAGGCGTGAACCCTACCCAGCACTGAAAGTGAAAGACGGAACAATGGGGAATATAAAAGTAGCAGCAGTGGGAAGAGCCCAGCATGCATTTCCAGTCTCCAGCACAGACTGAGGACGCCATTCCTGATTCTTTGTCACAGGGGAGCTCACTGAAGTCTGCCAGTTAACTCAGCAGTTGCATGTTGAAAATGCTCCCAACTGAAATTCACAATATAACCTCGGGGGATGACAAACTCCTTTGGCCAGAACAGGGAGGCAAGTGGGAAGTGTGCTGCAACCATGAGCACAGGAGCCAGGCACCCTGGCTTTGGGGGTGGACAGGGAGGCACATGGCCTGAAAGCTGTGCTTCTTGTCTCCAAAGGGAAGGCTTATGAGACATCTGGGGCAGTTTTGACTTCTATGCTCAGACACGCAATTTAACTAGCTACTGCTAGCAAACACTGTGGGTGAGAGAAATGCCTTGCCAAGTGTGTGGGAGCTGGATGAAGCTTACCTCACCTTCTATTCACCACTCCCTGCAAAACTCTATTGCAGAGGAGGCAGCTATGATTATTTTTGGAACATTACCCAGTGGCCAGAGAACTGCCTCCCAATGCCCCCAGAGCCCTCTGATTTCCCCGCACATAAAGAGGCAGCACATAATCCTGTCTCACTTAGCTCCCCCTGATTTTGCCCTTCCACGTGTCCTGGTAGCTTAACACAAAAGAAAGAAACTGTAGGAAACCCTGTGGCTCTGCTCATCACCTAATAAACCAGAATACCTCCCCTGGGTAATGTAATGCAAGCACAAATCCACCTGCTTCTACCTCAGCTGGTGCTCTTTTGTAAGTGCCACTTCCTGGCTGGAGGTCACCTGACAGACAATTACAGCATCTCAAGGTAGAATAACAATGTATCCATGAAGTAGAAAACGTGTGTGTGAGCTCAGTCATCATCATTGTCTGCAACACCCTGGCTAACCAGGAGGTTCTGCGTCTGCGCAAATGACCAGTCCGCTACTACTACAACTGGTATTTGAGAAAGCCAACACACTAAGGCTATTTAAAACCAAGAAATCTCACAAAGCCTATTTCACTCCCTTGCCACATTTATCAGAGCATGTGCTGGTACCTGCTACTGGGACGCTTGAGGACAGATCACATCACTGGATCCCAATGGGCAGCTAAACCCAGAGCAACAGGAACATTTGCAGTTGTTTGGTTCACAGGGACTCCTACTCCTAAGGGAAGGGCAAGTAAACCACATCACGGAAACATCTCATGGGAAAAAAGAATCTGGACTGCAGGCCTGAGTCCCAGATTTTTCCTCTGGTGGAAAGTTTCTTTAAGCAAGGCACAACCTCAGTGCTGAGTTAGCAGAGAAAATGTGTAGCTCTACCCACAGACAAGCAGCTCTGGTGCTCATGAAAGTTCTTCAAGAAGACTTATTTTCCCTTTTGTCCATCACTGCAGAAACAACTGGGGCATCTCCCATGGGAGCCTAGCATGGGTGCAAATATAGACAGAGTTTCTGAGACACTTCAGGATGATTGAACCCCCACAGGAGGAACACTCTCCAGATACAGGCTTGCATGAGGGGTAGAGTCATGATTCCTCTCCACTTGGGCATCAACATTCCTGCAGATGTAAAAGGTGTCTGCCTGGTCTGAATAGCCAGAACAATGGGTCAAGAGTATGTCTGGGGAGTGGATAGCTTTCCTACTGGCCTGGCAGGGGAGCTAAGGTAGCTCCTACCCTTCCTTCTGACAAGGCCTTAGTGAATTTCACTGAGAGCTTCCCTGACTGCTTCTGTCAAGGCTGGGACTTTAGCCCCACATTGCATATTGCATTCACCCACCTACTTTAGTCACAAGCAGTTTCCACTCAGGGACACCTCTCCTACTGGCCTGAAGCCTGAACTATTTAACCTAGTGGATAAAATATTGGGGAAAAATAAATTAAAAAGTGCATACCATGGTGGGGTGAGGTGAGCTTCAAGAGACCTCTGTCATTCCAACCCATAGGAGACAGTGGAATTGCTGGCACACTCAACACACATTGCTGCTACAATCATTATCTAAGAAAAGTCATTATAAAAAACAAAAGCAAAAATGAAACTCTATAACCAAGGAACTCACACAGTCTTTACCGCTAAAGTACCAAGACCTGAATTAGGCTGCAATAAACTATAAACATTAAAGTCACATTCTTAAAAGGAAAAAAAACTTTAAAAACATAGTCAAAAACCAAATTTATTAATAATTAAAAGAAATAGCCTGCCCAAATGAGATGAAAAAAATTCTAGTTATATAACAAAATAGGCTTCGATCACATCCCCAAAAGATCACATTAGCTCTACGGCAATAAATCCAAACCAAAATGAAATCTTTGAAATACCACATGAAGATTTCAAAAGATTTGTTATTAAGCTACTCAAGGAGATACCAGAGAAAGATGAAAACCAGCATAAATTAATTAAACAATTCAGGATATGAATATAAGTTTTCTAAAAAGACAGATTAAAAAAATCAGAAGTTCTGAAAATAAAAGACACATTTAGAAAATTACAAAATGCAGTGGAATTATTCAAAAATAGGCTAGAAAAAGTAGAAGAAAAAATTTCAAAGCTCAAAGACAAAGTTTTCAAATTAACCCAATAAGACAAAAATAAAGAAAAAAGAACAAAAAGAAATTAATAAAGATTCTAAGCAATGTGAGATCGTGTTAGCCAAACCTAAGACTATTTGGTTTTCTCAAGGGAGAAGAGAAAGCAAAAAAGTTAAAAAAAAAAAAAAAAAAAGAAAACTTATTTGAGGGAATAACTGAGTACAATTTCCTTGATCTTGCTAGAGATTTGGATACTGAAATACAAGAGACCCAAAGAACTCCTGGTAAATTCATCACACACACCAAAAAAGTCTCCACCAAGGCATATACCCATTAGGCTATCTAAAGTGAATATTAAGGAATTAATTCTTAGATCAATGAGATAAAAGTATCAATCTTATAGGAAAACCTATCTGACTAATAGTAGACTTCTTATTAGTAACCTTGTCAACTATAAAAGATTGGGGTCCTGTCTTCAGCTTCCTTAAAAAGGATAACTGCCAACCAAGAATTTTGTATTCAGCAAAAGTAAGTTTTATAAATGAAGGAGAAACAGTCATTTTCAGACAAACACATGCTGAGGGAATTCGTTCCTACCAGGCCAACTCAACAAGAAATGCTAAAAGAAATTCTAAAGCTTAAAACAAAAGGTTGATATGCACCAGAATAGAATGTCTTGAAAGCATAAAACAATAACACAATGTAGAAAACAAAGTGTCTAAGTAACAATTAATGTAACTAAACCTCATATCTCAAAACTAAATTTGAAAGTAAATGGCCTAAACGTCCCACTTAAAACATACATATTGGCAGAATGAGTAAAGAATCACAAACCACGTCTCTGCTCCTAAGCATGAGAATTTGATAAACTCAAGTTAAAAGAGTGAAAAAAGATATTGCATGCAAATGGAAACCAAAATTGAGCAGGAGTAGTGATAATGGTTTGGCTGTGTGTCTCCTCCCAAATCTCATGTTAAATTGTAATTCCTAATGTTGGAGGAGTGAACTTGTGGGAGGTGATTGGATCATGGGGGCAGATTTTCCCCATGACGTTCTTCTAGTGAGTGAGTTCTCATGAGACCTCATGGTTTAAAAGTGTGCAGAACTTTCCACCTGGCTCTCACTCTCTCCTGCCTCCATGGTAAGACACACTTGCTCCCCCTTTGCCTTCTGACATTATTGTAAGGTTCCCGAGGCCTCCCAGTTATGTTTCCTGTGAAGCCTGCAGAACTGTGAGTTGATTTTTTCTTCATAAATTGCCCATCATCAAATAATTCTTCATAGCAGTGTGAGAATGGACTAAAACAGAAAATTGATTCTGGGAGTGCAGCACTGCTATAAAGATATCTGAAAATATGAAAGTGAATTTGGAACTGGGTAGTGGGCAGAGGCTGGAAGGGTTCAGAAGAAGATAGTGAGGGAAAGCTTGGAACTCTCTAGGACTTGTTAAATGATTATGATCAAAATGCTGCCAGTGATATAGACAGTGATGTCCAGGCTGAGGAGGTCTCAGATGGAGATGAGGAACTTATTGGGACCTGGAGTAAAGGTCATACTTGTTAGTGACCTCTGCTTTAGCAAAGAGACTGGTGGCATTTTTCCCACTGCTAGAGATCTGGGGAACTTTGAATAAGAAAGAAAATAAAAATTATCTGGCAGAAAAATATTCTAAGCAGCAGAGTTCAAGAGCTGATGTGGCTTTTTCTGAAAGCATTCAGTCATATGTATGAACAATGAGATGCTCTGAAATTGGAACTTATATTTAAAAGGGGAGCAGAGAATAGAATAAAAGTTTTGAAAATTTGTAGCCCAGCCACGTGGTAGAACAAAAAAAAAATTTCTGGAAATAAATTTATGTCTGTTGCATAAATTTGCATAAGTAAAGAGGAGTCAAATGTTAATAGCCAAGATAATAAGAAAAATGTCTCCAGGGCATTTTAGAGAACTTCACAGAAGCCCCTCCCATCATAGGTCTGGAGGTTTAGGAGGGAGGAGGGTAAAACGGTTTTGTGGACCAGGCCCAGGGCATTCCTGCTCTGTACACCCTCAGGACATGGAACCCTGCATCCCAGTCACTTCAGCTGTAGTCCTGGCTAAAAGGGGCCAAGGTACAACTCTGGTCATGGCTTCAGAGGGTGCAAGCTTTAAGCCTTGGCAGCTTCCATGTAATGTTGAGCCTATGAGTGCACAGAGTGCAAGAGCTGAGGTTTGGGAACCTCCACCTGATTTCAAAGGATCTATGGAGATGCCTGGATGAAAGGATTGATAAAAGGATCAATCAAACAAGAAGATGTTAGAAACATAAATTTATGTGCACCTAACACAGGAGTGCCCAGATTCATGAAACACTTACTACTAAACCTAAGAAATGAGACAGGCAGCAACACAATAACAGTGGTGGACTTCACCACTCTACTGACAGCACTAAACAGATCATCGAGACAGAAAGTCAACAAAGAAAAAATGGACTTGAACTACACTCTGTAACAAATGAACCAAACATGTATTTACAGAACATTCTACCCCAAAACTCCAGAATATACACTTTTCTCATCAACTCATGAAAGTTTCTCCAAGACAGACCATATGATCAGTCACAACAAGAGTCTCAATAAGATTAAAAATATCAAAATTACATAAAGTATCTTTGCAGACCACAGTGGAATAAAACTAGAAATCATCTACAAAAGGAACCCTCAAAACTGTACAAATAAATGTAAGGTAAACAATCCTCCTCAATAATTTTTGTGTTAACTATGAAATCAAGATGAACATTTAATAAAGTATTTGAAATAAATGATAATAATGACAGAAGTAATCAAAACCTCTGGGATACAGCAAAAGCAGTGTGAAGAGAAAAGTTTGTAGCACTAAATGCCAACCTCAAAAAGTCTGGAAAATAACAAATTGACAATTGAATGTCACATCTCAAGGAACTAGAGAAACAAAAACAAACTAAATCCAAAGTTAGCAGCAGAAAACAAATAGCAAAAATCAGAGCACAGCAAAATGAAATTGAAACAAACAAATCAAAAAATAAAACACCAAAAAAAAAAAAAAAGTAATTGATATGGTTTGGCTTTGTGTTCCCACTGAAATCCCATCTTGAATCTTAATAATCCCCAGTGTGTCAAGTGCAGGATGAGGTGGAGATAATTGAATTCTGGGGGTAGTTTCACTGATGCTGTTCTTGTGATAATGAGTGAGTCTCACAAGTTCTGGTGATTTTATAAGCATCTAGCATTTTCCCTACTTGCACTCACTTCTCTCTCCTGCTGTCCTGTGAAGACATGCCTTCTGTCATGATTGTAAGTTTCCTGAAGCCTCCCGAGTCATGTGGAACTGTGAGTAAATTAAACCTCTTTTCTTTATAAATTACCCAGTCTCAAGTATTTTTTCATAGCAGTGTGAGAACAGACTAATACAAACAATGAAACAAAAAAAACGGCTTCTTTGAAAAGAAACAAAATTGATAGACCATTAGCTAGATTAGCCAAGAATAGAAGAGACACAATTCAAATAAATTCGATTAGAAATGAAACTGGAGACATCACAACTGACACCACAGAAAGATAAAATATCATTTGAAACTACTATGAACACCTCTATGCACATAAAGTAGAAAATCTAGAGGAAATGAATAAATTCCTGGAAACACATAACCTTCCTTGATTAAATCAGGAAGAAACAGAAACCATGAACTGACCAATTACAAGGAGTGAGACTGAATCAGTAATTTAGAAATTGCCAACAACAACAACAACAAAAAAGGCAAGGGCCAGGTGGATTCACAGCTGAATTCTACCAGACATTCAAAGAAGATTTGGTGCTGAACCTATTGAAACTATTTTCAAAAATTAAAAAGAGAGGGAATTCTCTCCAAGTTATTTTATGAACTAGTGTCACCCTGATACCTAAATCAGGAAAGAACATAGAACAATAAAGGGAAACTACAAACCAATATACCTGATGACTGTTAATGCAAAATTCTCAACAAAATATTAGCTTACCAAATCCAACAGCACATCAAAAAAAAAAAAAAAAAACGATACACAAGGATCAACTGGGTTTCATCCTAGGAATGCAGAGTTGGTTTAATATATGCAAGTCAAGATATGTGATACATCACATAAACAAAATTAAAAACAATAATCATGTGATTATTTTGATAGATACAGAAACAGCATGCATTTGAGAAAGGCAGCATCCCTTTATCATAAGAATTCAATAAACTAGGCATAGAAGGGACTTCCCTCAAAATAATAAAGGCTATGTATGACAAACCAATAACCAACATCATACTGAATGGAGAAACGTTGAAAGCATTCCTTCTGAGAATTGAAATAAGACAAGAATGAAATGATGACCACTTATATTCAACATAGTACTGGAAATCCTAGCCAGAGGAATCAGGCAAGAGAAAGAAATAAAGGGCATAAAATTAGAAAAAATAAAAGTAAACCATTGCTTTTCGTTGGTAATATAATTGCTGTATTAGCCAGGGTTCTCTAGAGGGACAGAACTATATATATATATATATATATATATATATATATATATATATATACACACACACACACACACACACACACACACACACACACACAGTTGGCTTCCCTACTTTTGAGATTTTGGAACTCTGACTAGCTTCCTTGCTCCTCAGCTTGCAAACAGCCTACTGTGGGACTTTATGATGTGATTGTGTGAGTCAATACTCCTTAATGAACTCCTATATATATATGAGTTTATAGATTATATATACTATATATGATATATAAACATATTTGTGTGTGTGTGTATATATATAGGAGTTTATAGATTGTGGATATATTTGAGTTTATATATGATGGATGACTGATTGGAAAGGGGAAAAGGATTTTTTCAGAGATGATGAAAATTTCCAGTACCTATTTTGTATAATGGCTATATCTTTGTCAAAACTCATCAAACTGAACACTTAAGATCTGTACACTTTACTGTATGTATATGAGTGTATATATATAGTAGTCTATATATGCATGTATATGTATACATAGGTAAAATAAATGTATATATGTATATATTATATATGTAACGTGTGTGTGTGTGTGTATATATATAAAACACCTCAGGTTACAAAATCAATGTACACAAATAAGTAACACTGCTATACACTAATAACAACCCAGCTGAGAAAAGAAATAAAACTCTTTTCCTTTTACAATAGCAGCAATTAAATAAATAAAACACTTAAGAATGTACTTATAAACCAACCAAAATACCTACAACCAACTAATCTTTGAAAAATCATATACAAACATAAATTGGGGAAAAGAAACCCTATTTAATAAATTGTGCTTAGAAATCTGTCTAGCCACATGTAGAAAAATAAAACTGGATTTCTATCTCTCATCTTATAAAAAAATCAATTCAAGATGCATCAAAATCTTAAATCTAGGATCTGAAACTATAAACTCCCTAGAAGATAGCCTAGGAAAAACTTTTCTGAATATCGGTCTAGGCAAATAATTCATGACTACACCCCCAAGAAGCAAATGCAACAAAAACAAAAATTAATAAAAGGGACTTAATTAAACTGAAGCTCTTCTGTACAGCAAAAGAAGTAATCATCAGAGTAAGCAGACAATGCACAGAATGGGAGAAAATATTTGCCGACTCTGCAGGTGACAAAGGACTAATATTGAGAATCTACCAGGAACTAAAATCAGCAAGAAACAAAAAATAAAAAATAAAAAAATCCCATCAAAAGTGAAAAAATGACATGAGTAGACATTTCCCAAAAGAATATAGACAAATGACCAATAAACATGGGAAAAATGCCTAACAGTAATCATCAAGGAACTGCAAATTAAAACCACAATCTACCTTATCCTGAAAGAATGGCCATTATTAAAAAGTCAAAAAACAGTAAATGTTAACATGGACATGGTAAAAAAGAAATGCTTATATACTGTTGGTTGGAATGAGAATTAGTACAACCTGTATGGAAAAAAAGTATAGAAATTTCTTAAAGAACTAAAGGTTGGTCTACCATTTGATCCAGCAATCCCATAATTCACAATTGCAAAAACTATGGAACCAATCTAAGTGCCCAACGACCAATGAATAAAGAAAATGTGGTATACATACACCATGGAATACTGCTCAGCCATAAAAAAAAGAATGAAATTATGTCTTTTTCAGCAATTTGGATGGAGCTGGAGGCCATTATTCTAAGTAACGTAACTCAGGAATGAAAATCAAATACTGTATGTTCTCACTCATAAATGGGAGCCAAGTGTACACAAAGGCAAAATGGACTATGGAGACACGGACAGGAAAGGGTAGAAAGGAGAGAAAGGGACAAAAAGTATATATTGGGTGAAAATTACACTACTTGATGACAGGTGCTCTAAAATCTCAGACTTCACCACTATATAATTCATTCATGTAACCAAAAACCACTTGTACACCAAAAGCTACTGAAAAAAATATTTAAAAAAAGAGAATGGGACATAAAAAATATGATGATGACTGAAAACATTTCCATTTTTTGTAAAAGACATAAATTTCCAGATCTTAGAAGTTCAGTGAATACCAAGCAGAGAAAAATACAATGAAAATAGTACTAGGGCACATCATAGTTAAACTATTAGAAACCAAATATAAAGAAAAACTCTGGAAAGCAGCCAGAGAAAAATTGCATGTTACAAGCAAGGGAAGAATGATTTGAAGCATCACTGACTTCTCATCAGAAACTATAAAGGCCAGAAGTCACTGGAATAACATCTTTAAAGTGCTTGATAAAAGCCAGTCAATCCAGAATGCTATGTTCAGTGAATATATCCTTCAATGATGAAGACAAACTAAAGGCATTTTTAGATTAAAAAAAAACAAAAACAAAAAACACCTAAGGGAATTCACTGCCAGCAGATCTGTGTTACAAAGAATGCTAAAGGAAGTTGTTCTTCAGAATGGAAACACAGATCTTCAGGAAAGAATAAAAAACACTTGAAATGATACATATGTGGATAAACATAAAATACGATTTTTCTAATAATTTCTTTAGAATGCATATAATTAATTAAAACAAAAATCATTACATTGTATTGTGTGGTTTATAGTATATGCAGATATAATACATTTGCTTCTACAGCAAAAGGATGAAGGAGGTAGGTAATGTACTTATTCTTACTTTTTCTTTGAGATGGTGTCTCACTCTGTCGCCCAGGCTGGAGTCCAGTGGCGTGATCTCTGCTCACTGAAAGCTCCGCCTCCCAAGTGGCTGGGACTACAGGCACCCACCACCACGTCCAGCTAATTATTATTATTATTATTATTATTTTTAGTAGAGACGAAGTTTCACCTTGTTAGCCGGGATGGTCTGGATCTCCTGACCTCGTGATCCACCGACTTCGGCCTCCCAAAGTGCTGTGATCTTACATTTTATGTGAAATAGTCAAAGTTAACAAAGTACACTATGTACACTATGGAAATATAAGGATGTATAATTCTAGAGCTACTATTAAAAACACAATGCAAAGTCACAAATTAAAAAGCTCGTCTATGTTTTAAAATGTAATTGTAAAAAATCCCAGAAAAATTCAACTTCATGCAATAAGGTGGATGAAAGTCAAGACATCCTGAGCAAAAGAAGCCAAACACAATAATAAACACTCCATGATTCTACTCACATGATATTCTACAACGGACGAACTAACAAACTGGATATTCAGCAAGAAGAAACTGTTGGTTCTTTGGGTGGAACAACAGGGCGACATGATGGATGACTAATTGGAAAGGGGAAAAAGGGATTTTTCTGAGGTGATGAAAATTTCCAGTATCTATTTTGTATAATGGCTGCACATTTGTCAAAACTCATCAAATTGAACAATTAAGATCTGTACACTTTACTGTATGTAGCTACACCTCAATTAAAAATTAAGTTGAAAATATATTGAAACCAGGCAGGCCTGATGAAAATGTAAGATTGCTAAGTGAATTAATGAGAGACTGCCCTAGGTAAGTAAATAATTTGTAATAAAATATTCATCTAATCTATAACCTATGATCAGGCAAAAGCAAATCATTTGTTATTAAAACAGCCAGTCTCCTGCACTTGAAAAAATTCCTGTCTATGCTGTTCTTCCTGCTTTAGGAAATCTCTTTCCCGAGCATACTTCATTTCTGCCAAAATCCTACTCATCTTGAGGTCCTGTATCAGTGAGCATATACTCCAAGCAATTTTCTCTTTTATCTCAACCTTTAACATTATAGGACAGTGTGGCTCCCTTATTCTACTTATATGCTGTATTTTAAAAATTTCATATGTATTATTTCTTCTAAGGTTAATTTTTCACTAATATCTTTCTCAATTAGTTCCATAGTATTGGCAATTTCTGTGTGTGTGTGTGTGTGTGTTTTGTTGTTGTTGTTTGTTTGTTTGTTTTTTTTTTTGAGACGAATTCTCGCTCTGTCGTCCAGGCTGGAGTGCAGTGGCGCCAGCTCAGCTCACTACAAGCTCCACCTCCTGGGTTCACGCCATTCTCCTGCCTCAGCCTCCCGAGTAACTGGGACTACAGGCACACGCCACCACGCCCAGATAATTTTTACATTTTAAGTAGAGACGGGGTTTCACCATGTTGGCCAGGATGGTCTCCATCTCTTTGACCTCGTGATCCGCTCACCTCAGCCTCCCAAAGAGTTGGGATTACAGGAGTGAGCCACTGCGCCTGGCTGGCAATTTCTGTTTTAAAAGCAGCAGTCATTACTACCAGTCTTCCACCATGCCTCATCAATAAGCATTTCTCTCCTGACATGTTTATTTAGGTTAATGGGATTGTTACAAAACAGCTCACTCTAGCAAGAAACCCCTGAAGACACGGTTCTTGACTCTTCCTTCTTCCTCACATTCCTAGACATTTCTCTTTACCTACATTAGTTCATACTTCTCTTCCAACATAGCAAGTTCCTCCCTAGACTGTAAATTCTCTCTAAACAAAGGGTTATGTTTGTTCATATCTATATAGCCAATGCAACACAATGCTGACTCATAAATTATTAGTTAATTTTAAAAGTTCTCTTATTTTTTTTTTCATTTCTGTCTACTAACTTGGTCTCTCTAATGTATCCAAAACACATAATTTTATTTCTGCTTTGGTTCTTTTGCAATTCTCGGTTCCCTCTCCCTAGAACATTCCATCACAGGAAAAATATTCAAACAGCTCCCTCACTTATTTCGTATTCTTGTTTCCTCCATAGTCTGACATTTTAAAACATGTTCATGAGAATGGGGTGTGAGGTGCTGGTGTGGATATATTCCAGGTAGTAAGTAAGCTCTGTAATGCTTGGGACTTGGTTTATTTTTCAACACTGTAGCTCCAAGTTTTAAGAATGCAGCCGGGCGCAGGGTCTCACGCCTGTAATCCCAGCACTTTGGGAGGCCGAGGCAGGCAGATCACCTGAGGTCAGGAGTTCCAGACCAGCCTGGCACATGGCAAAACCCCGCCTCTACTAAAAATACAAAAATCAGCCAGGCCTGGTGGCAGGGGCCTGTAATCCCATCTGCTCCGGAGGCTGAGGCAGGAGAAGCACTTGAACTCAGGAGGCGGAGGTTGCAGTAAGCTGAGATCGTGCCACTGCACTCAAGCCTAGGCGACAAAACAAGACTCTCTCTCAAATAAATAAATAGAATTTTAAAATAAAATAAAATACATCTGGTATAATGTAGCTGCTCAGTTATTTCTTAAATGAATAAATGATCTTTTAAATAATTAGCTGATTAATTAAGAATTCCCCATTCCCACCTATACAATTACTTCAGCATGTCAGGCACTTCTTAATTCTTCCTTATGTTTTGTGAGGAATAATAGAAAGGGCTCTTAATTTGTATATCCATGAACCAAATTCTACTGCTTAATGCAACTTTTGCAGTCCACATCATCTTCTACAGGGCTGGGAAGTTGACTTTTATAAATGTTAAATCAAATTATAATAATCTTCTATTTTAACATTTGTTAAAGTTTTCTAACATCCATGAGATCATTCAAGTATTTTTTGGGGGGGAATAGATTGCTCTTCAAAACATATTTCCAGCCTCATTCTCCAGCTATGATAATCACAGGAACATTCTATGACATAGCCATATTAGACATTTTGCTATCCTGAATGTACGGTTTTATTTATGCTTAGGAACTTTCCCACCAGATGCTATTTGTATCTGGAAGCACCATTATCTTCTTACTACAGATTTTCTGATATCAATAATGTAATGTCCTTGATTCTATGATGGTAAGTCAAATACAATGCAGATATTAATATAAGAGTACAGTTGTATCATACATTTAAGCAAAACTTGAGGTCATAAGGGGATAACAGGGGCCTCAGTATTCAAGATTAGAAAGGATCATAAATGCAGAAATTCAGAAACTTTAAACAATGGCAACATAGATTTCAAATAAGCTGACACCAAATTAATGATGTTTTTAAAATTTTTGTTTTTATTTTTATTTGTTTTAAGTAACTCTGAATGTCTCATGGTTTGTAAGGATAGTCAAAAAATAAATTTTATCCAGAAATAAAGCCAAAGTTTGTTTTATATACCTTGATATTTATTGAATACATAATGATTTAAAGTTTTCATAGAAATCCTTACCGGGATATTTAAATTACATAAACATTTTTGTGATTAAGTAACAAAATACTTGTTACATCTTAAGCAAAATTTTTCAATTGAAAAATAATGATTGCCATAGACTGGAGTTCTAATCATCAGTTTACATCCAAATTTTGCATATTTTGTATTCTTTTTATTAAAAGTTCTATAAAAAGTTGGCAGGTATATGAAAGAGAAAATAGAACCTTACTACTGCAAAAAATATCAGTTTAGTGGCCTGAATCTGCCATCTTGTGGTGTAATAGCTTCATCTCACATTTTACACATATTCTCTAGGCATTTCAAAATATTTTCTTAAATATAGAGTAAGTATAAAGGTTGGCTTTATTTTTCTACATTTGATTTTTAAAAATACTTGAATATATCAATTTTATTGTTTCTCTATGCACACATTTACTTGTTACTGAAAATGGAAAAAAAAATAACACACGGAAGACTTCTTTTAATACAATTCAAATTTTTGAAAGTCAGAAAATCAAATTATTATGCTCTTGCAAACTACCCAATGTTTTCTTTCCCCAAGTTACTTTGTTACAGATTCTTGATGTTGGGTTACATTTCGCTGATTTCAGCCTTCTAAGACACATGGGAACACTTAGGACCTATTGATGCTTCTTTGGGTCAAATCAAAGAGTGGAGCTAAAGTATATCAAAGTTATTCAAATACATTCAAACTATACAGATCCCTTATGAATTACTGGTATCACAGCAGAAAGGAAAAGATATATGAAGAAAAATACATAAAAGAACTCATTATCAAAATTATTGTTATAGTCTGTAATAGTATAGAGTAGCTTTCTCAACTGCTGAATAATATTACCAGCAAGAGTAAAAAGTACAATAAAAAAATAATGATGACTGAATCTGCTCAGTGTCAAAATTCCCTATTCTAGCATTCTCAGAAGGATCCCACCTAGTGCATGCAGAAAGTGCAGCCACATCTGAATGGTTTCCTTCTCAATTCAGTCTGAACTCCTCTAAGCCCAGTGTCTGTTAGTTCTCTTGGAAGCTGAGAAAATCTGTGCAATAACAGGTATCAATTTTACCACCCTTTCTTTCTGCACAGATAACTGTGTTCTCACTCCGTTCCCCCTGTAAGGCAAGCTATCTCTGATATCCTGGAAAATAATTTCTCTTCTACCCTGTTGTTGAGGTAAACCTTCTGACAGATGAAGATGAGTTGGGAATTTGGTACCAGGATCAACAGTCAAGTTACTACGGTTCTTTATCGACATGTTGGAGCAGAAGTTATGAGAGTCCTCTGAATCATCATGAGAATTTTCTTTAGTAAGCATTTGTAAAGATTCTGGGATCAAGGGTGTGTTAAGCTTTGTGATGGTTTCATAGGTGGTCCAGTCACAGCGCTATGCTTCTTCTGGATCTTTGGGTTCCAACACAAGGTGATACTAGACTCTCAAATTGGCACCAGGTAGTCTGGAAAGAACTGTGTAGCCCAGAAATAACTTGAAAACCCAAACTGTAACAAATGTTAGTGAAAGAACTAAACTCTGATTTTTTTTTTTTTTACACAAGTATTTTTCTAAGCCAATACTATCTTAACCGGTGTTGTATGTTGAATTTCAGTGCCCAAAATTTGGCCATTTGGATTTGTTCATTGGTAAATCTTTTTAAATATTATTATCTTGTCTCTCTTTAAACAAATCTTTCAAATTTTCAAATTATTTTGGAGATGAATTTTTAAAAATATCATCATATAGATTCCTTTGTCTTGATAATGGTGTTTGTTACAATGTTGTTGGCCCAGTTGCTCTTTGATTAGTATTTGGGAGTTAAATATAAAAGTAAATACAAAATAATTTTTAGATGGAAAAATCACATTAAAAGTATACTGGGAAATAAGAGTTAATATCACACGGCCAGGGGTTAAAGTATGTTTTTATATTTTCTTTAAAAATGTAAATGCACATTTTTACCACTAAGACATACTGTTTCCTCAATAAGCCACAACAGATAAAAACAACTGTTTCTTATTTTATATTGGAATAAATGTATTTTGGCTTCAAATCATGACCTCAATAATCTAAAATATAGAAATCTGAAGTAAGTCAACATTTCACTGTGATCAAAAAGTTTAGCCTTTAAGTAATTGTTGCAGAAAAACAAATTTACTCATTTATTTTACCTCTATTTGTTTTTTTTTTTTTTTTTTTTTTTTTTTTTGAGACGGAGTCTCGCTGTGTCTCCCAGGCTGGAGTGCAGTGGCGTGATCTCGGCTCACTGCAAGCTCCGCCTCCCGGGTTCACGCCATTCTCCCGCCTCAGCCTCCCAAGTAGCTGAGACTACAGGCGCCCGCCACCACGCCCGGCTAGTTTTTTGTATTTTTAGTAGAGACGGGGTTTCACCATGTTAGCCAGAATAGTCTCGATCTCCTGACCTCGTGATCCACCCGCCTCGGCCTCCCAAAGTGCTGGGATTACAGGCTTGAGCCACCGTGCCCGGCCTTACCTCTATTTGTTAATCTCTTATTATAAACATTAGCTAAGAATGCAATTATAGAGTGAACATAAACATAGCTCTTTTATAATTTTAAAGTTATGTTAAAATATTTTAGCAATAATATAATCATATGAGCAAATAAGGATCCATACATCATTTCTAGGAAGAAGGATTGATTGAGTATTTTTTAAATGCCTGCTTTGGGGAGTGGCAACAGGGAAATAGTAGAGTGGGAAGCTCTGAATTCCTGTGTTTCATCAGAAACATAATAAAAAATCAGAAACATTGAAAACTCTGTCTTAAGTTTGTAAAACAGTCAAAGTCTTATAGCAGTAAGTGAATGCAGAGTAAATAAAAGTCAGGTAAAAATTCCCCTGGAATGCAAGGAAATCTTAGCCAAAACAAGCTAAACCTAGAATAATCAAAATAGCAAATCCTGGGGAAAGGGAATATCTGATTACCAGAGTTAGTCCATTAAAATTTAGAAATGTCCAGTTTTCAACCGAAAAATAATAAAGCCATACAAAGAAATCAGAAAGTACTGGACATTCAAAGAAAAAAGTAATTCACAAAAGTAGGCCCTGAAGAGGCACAAACATTGGACTTTCTATACCAAGACTTTAAATCAAATGTTTTAAAATCATTCAAAATGCTAAAGAAAAGCATAGAGAAGAACAAAAGGAAAACAGCAAAATAATACATGTGATAACAATATTAAAATAAAGATATAAATTATATAAAGGATCCAAGTAGAATTTCTGGTGCAGACAAGAAAAGCATAATATACTTCTCTCTAGAGATGTATAATAACTGAAACACAAACTTTGCAAGAGAGTTTCAACAGCAGAATGAGCAATCAGGAGAAATAATCAGTGAACTTAAAGAGAGACAATAGTATTTTTTGCAATGTGAGAAACAGAAAGAAAAAAGATTTTTAAAAAATGAACTGATCATAAGAGACCTTTGGAACATTATAAAGAAGGCCAATGTATTCATTATGGGAGTCCCAGAAAGAAGACTATGAGAAAATAAGGTGGAAAGACTATTTTAAGAAATAATGGCTGACAATTTCCCAAATTTAATGAAGAACATGAAACTACACATTAAAAATGTTCAGCAAATTTCAGGCAAAATACAGTCAAATCATTGAAAACTAAACACAGAAAAAGCTTAAAAACAACATGAGAGAAGTAAGTCACAAAATATTTTTGATATAATTAGCCGCAGATTTATTATTGGAAACAATGGAGGACAGAGGCAGTGGGTTGATATAAAATACTGTAAATAGTCTGGGGTTTGGGGTAACAAAACTGTGAACCTAGAATTCTACATACAGCAAAATTATCCTTCAAGTATTTTAAAAAAAAATGCTAAGGGAACTTGTTACTAATAGACTTACCTTACAAGAAATGCTAAAGGGAATTCATCTAGTTGAAATAAAAGGACCCCAGACAGTGGTTTGAAGCGATATGAGGAAATTAAGAACACTGGTGTAGGTAGCTATGCAGGTAAGTAAAAAAGCCAACCTCGTTGTATTTTTGTTTGTAACTCTTCATAGTTTTCCTATGTGATTTAAAAGACACACGCATAAAATGATAACTGAGAATATATATAATAGGCATACAATTCAAAAAGAGGTAACTTTTATAAGATTGTTAAGAGAGTGGCAGAATGTATGAAAAATAAAACATTATTCATTTATCTGCTGTGTATGAAAGAATCACTTTAGATGCAAAGACACAACAAAGTTTTAAGTAAAATAATGAAAATATACAGTCTATATTAAGAGTTACCACAAAAGACTTGGAATGACTATATTTATATCAGATAAAATAGATTTCCAATAAAATGTTTCCAAAAGAAAAAAATATATATTGGTGGAAGTTTCAATATAAAATCATTTTAAATGTATACATGCCAAACAATAGAGGCAAAATATATAAAGCAAAAATTGAAAGAATTAAAATGCAAAATAAATAATTCTACAATAATAGTTGGAGACTTCAATACATGACTTTACCATTCAATGCGGAAAGTACAGTCTCTTTCACAAATGGTGCCAATAAAATGGGATATTTTCATGTAAATTATTGAAGTCAATCCCTTACCTTATACCACATAAAAAAAGTTAAGTCACAACAGATAAAACAGCTAAATTTAAGTGTCAATATTACAAACATCTTTAAAAAATGAGGGCAAATCTGCATGGCGGTGGATTTGGCAATGGTTTTAAAATATAATACTAAAAATATAAGCAACAAAAGATAAAATTGGCATATTGGACTTGATTAAAAAAAACCCTTGTGTATCAAAGACACTATAAAGAAAGTAAAAACAACCCACAGAAAGGGAAAGAATATTTGTAAACTAAATATATGACAAGAAGTTAATATCCAGAATTTGTGAAGGATTTCTACAACTCAACAAGACAAAGAACCTAATCAACAAAACAAACAAAGGACTTCTACAGACATTTCTCCATATGAGATTGATTAATGGGCCGGGCATGGTGGCTCATGCCTGTAATCCCTGTGATTTGGAAGGCCGAGGTGGACAAATCACGAGGTCAGGAGTTCGAGACCAGCCTGGCCAACATGTTGAAATCTCATCTCTACTAAAAATACAAAAAATTAGCCAGGCATGGTAGCAGGTGCTGTAATCCCAGCTACTCAGGAGTCTGAGACAGGAGAATCACTTGAACCTGGGAGGCAGAAGTTGCAGTGAGCCGAGATGGCACCACAGCACTCCAGCCCAAGCAACAGAGTGAGACTCCATCTCAAAAACAAACAAACAAACAAACAAACAAACAAACAAAGATTGATTTATGGTCAATGGGCACATGAAAAGAATGCTCAAGAAATAGAAAATAGAAAACATGTAAACCAAAATCACACCACTTCAAAAATCCTGTGATGGCTATAATCAGGAAGATGAGGCTGCTACAGAAATGTTTGGTTGTTTCTTTAAAAATCAGACATAAGATTACTATATGACTGGCAATTTCCCTCCTAGGTGTATATCTGAAAGAATTAAAATTAGGGACTCAAACAAATATATGCATTCCAATATTTTAGCAGTATTATTCACAATAGTTAAAAGATAGCAATAATACAAGTATCTATAAATAGATGAATAAATAAAATGGGGTATATATTACAATGGAATATTATTCAATCATCAGAAGGAATGAAGTATTGATGTATCCTACAACATGGTTGAACCTTGAAAACAATATACTAAGTGAAATCAATCAGACATAAAGAAGCATACATTTTAGATGAATGAACATATATGTGAAATATCTAGAATAGGAAAATTCATAGAGACATAATATAGACTAGAAGTTATCAAGGGCTGGGATTAAAGGGAATTGGGAAGTTGTTGCCTAATGAGTACAGTATTGGATTTCTGTTTGGGTTGATAACAGATTTTGGAACTAGATAGTGGTGATGGTTGTACAACATTGTGAATGAAATTCATGGCAGTAAATTGTACATATAAAAATATTAAAATAACAAATGTTATACTGTATGTATTTTACCACACTAAAAATATAGTTTAAAAAAGAAAATGTCTTGTTTTTATAACTGATTTAATGATTACTAACATTAAGAAGAAAGGTAGAAAAAACTTTCCATTGATTTCTGTCACTCTTTTCTTTCAGTTTTTCTGCTTCCTTACTTCATAGTTTTATTCACTGTCCAATTTCCTTCAAAGCAAAAATAATGACAGTCATGACCCCAGATTGAGTCCTTATACTTTTCTAGCTACTACTTATTTTTTTCTTTTTAATATCAAAGATAATTTGTTGTGTATATACTAATAACTCCCCAATATTTATTTCCAACTTTGATCATTCTTCTAGATTCCAGATGTAAGTTTCCAGTTGATTGGTACGGAATTTAACCTTATATTTTTATGAAAATTTCTAAATTGTCATCTCTATTCTTTACTTTTAAATCTTCTGGTGGCACTCTGTGAGTAGTCAGTTAATAATGAAACAAATAATATAACTTATATATTATCCCAAGTACTGCTGATTTTCCACCTCTTTTTGCTATATTGGCCTATGTACAAACAGAATTTTTTTAACTATAAGTTTTTCTCCATTGACTGAATAAGACTCTCACTTTACCTTTAACCCTCATTCAATCTTGACCAACACATATTTCCAACCACACCAAACTTCACGTACTCTTGCCAAATATTCTCATATATTCTTTTGCTCTTCTTGTTTTGTGGGCCTCTAATAATTCAGCCTCTCCAATTTTTATTATAGTTTAATTCATGCTAAACCCCTTTTATAAATTTAAAATTCTCCTTGTAGTTCTCCCTGAAATTTCTCAAAAACTATATTTTACTTTTATTTTCCAATTATGTGATTGTGTCATTTAGTCCTGTGAGTTGGAATTTTTGTCATTCCTATTTTTGTTTTCATGCATGAATATCACCCACTTTATTCAAGAAGCAAATGATAGTAAAGGCCAGACACTATATAAAAGTAGGTAAAATATTCTATGTTTTGCCATATGTTTTTCCATATTATTTTTATAAGACTTATCTAGACATAATCAGTTATTTAAAAGACAAAGATATGCAGAGAACTATGGGAAGAGAAAAGTCAGTGTTTCTAGGGAGCAAGATATCATGATTGTTGTAACACCTTGTATTAACAAAGAGGGTATACTTGTAAGTTAAATGTAAAGCACAAAAGACACTTACTTTCCTTCTGACCAAACTCTCCTTATGTCATAATTATCCTTGATTTTTTTGCAGGATTTCTTGTTTCCACACTTACTTTCAGTTGTCATAAAATAGAAACTTCTTTGAATTTCATTTACTTCAGTAGTAATTTTAAATATCACCAGTAGATACCATCTTTCAATACAAAATGAAAAAGAACTATATGTTTCATAACTTGAAAGTATTAGAAGATGATAGGTATTTAGAAAGGTAGATCAATAGACAGATGACAGATAAATGATGCATAGAAGGAGGATAGATGGAATAACAGATAATTACAAGAATTGATATTTACGGGTACACTTCCACATGGTAGGTCCTTAAGAAATATGTGTTGAGTGAATGAATAACTTAATTGATGATGTTAGGGATTGACAAATTAGATTGAAACCAGACAAGCAGGCCAACAGGCCCCAGAAATGGTCAGAAAATAAGGTAGTTTTAGGGGATCAGGTAAAAGGAAAAACAGGGCATTAAAAAATCAGAATTAATAGTTGGAGTTGGATCAGAGTAAGTTTGCAACAACTCCAGAATACCGGCCATCACGCAGAAGTTTACAGTGGTGGTTAAAATTGGTTGAAGGCATTTTGAAAAGCCCTTTCATCTTATTCAGGCAGATAAGTCGTTGCCTGAATCTAGTCATAGTATCTGAGATGGAGTTTCAGAATATACGAGGAACAAGAATCTTAGTCTTCATCTCTGGGAAAATTGTACCCAAATTGGAAGCGATTTAAAGATATGTGACAAGAATCAAAAGACAGAGTGAGTAGAATTACCTAGCAATGTCCAGAACATTGGAAGCATTCTTTTTCACAGTTGTATAACACATTTACACTAAGAGATTATTCTACTGCCCAACTGTATTGATATTCACTTCTATTACGGGATGCCAAACTGCACATGGTTCTACTGTAGTTTTATTAATTTTAGTATTTATTTTTACCTTACCCAGAGAGACTACCATTTCAATCTAGGCTGGGTATTCAAAATAAGTGAATAGTTGCCAGTGTTATAACACTTCATATAAGAATCAAATAATTAATTAGCATTTTCTTCCCATCGGACCACTGGACTTAAAGGTCAATTATAAGGCATTAATTTTGAGGAGCTGAATTAGTTAGAAGTGATATTTACACTGCTTAGCATGGACATTATTGTGTACATATTTTATTTATATTTCAGGCAGGTGTTAGAGGGTCCACTTGCCCATACCACCTGGGAGTGTCATATGGGGAATTTCACTTGAGCGACAGCAACACATTCTTCTCATTACCTCTGTGATTTAATTCAACATCCGTTATTTTAAGTGAATGGGAATTGTTGTCTTCATAAATTTGCACATAGTAATGCAAATATTTTTAGGGAAAAAAGTGGGGGTACTATTGTGATGTGTATAATTCTATTAGCACATAATGGAACATCACAATGAGTTGTTCTTTATTTTTGTTTTTAAAATATTAACTGATAACATAAAAACTTTATTCTAATAACTGAGTGAATGACTCTGTAATACCTCATGCTAAAAACAATTTAAAGATTTTTAAAAAGTATAATACAAGTTACAAATACTTTAAAATTTTAAAAAATAAACGCTTGAAAGATATTTTTTAAGAGTCAAAATGTTCAAAAATATTTAATTATAAAAATTTGGCTTGGATAAATGTAATATGGGTTGTATTTAAAAGTATTAAATAATTAAAATTGCTATTCTATTATATAATATCAACTTAAATTAACTCTCAAGGCTGAGCCAATATTACCACTGAAAATACAGAAAATGGAAGCTAGGTATCCAATGACTTGGAAAAACGGTGTTGAAATACATGTACCATGAACTACCTGAAATTTTCCAAACTCACCTCAATCAATCACATCTAGATTGACAAAGATTATTCCATAGCTCTAGAGGTTCACTATAAAATATTTAAAACCAGCCGGGCGCGGTGGCTCAAGCCTGTAATCCCAGCACTTTGGGAGGCCAAGACGGGCGGATCACGAGGTCAGGAGATGAGACCATCCTGGCTAACACGGTGAAACCCCGTCGCTACTAAAAAAAATACAAAAAACTAGCCAGACGAGGTGGCGGGTGCCTGTAGTCCCAGCCACTCGGGAGGCTGAGGCAGGAGAATGGTGTAATCCCGGGAAGCGGAGCTTGCAGTGAGCTGAGATCCGGCCACTGCACTCCAGCCTGGGCCACAGAACAAGACTCCGTCTCAAAAACAACAACAACAAAAAAAAATAACAAAAAAAATTAAAACCAACTTTAAATGCCAATACCTTCCTCAGAGGCATTAGAAATATATTATGATCACTTTTTTCCTTAAAATGCGCATCCACATGTCAATGTTTTATATGATTTTTTAGATGGATTTTAAGTGAAATTATAAACCTAAGGAAGTATAATTGATCAACCTATCAGTAGGTTTACAGACGTAAGTTTCATGTAATTTTGTTTGGCTGAAATATGTGCTAATATAATTTTAATCATGTCTCAATCTATGAGTTTTTTTGTAGATCACAGTAGTTTACAGAGCTCACCTTTCTTATATTTAAGAATAGAACTGTGATAATTATAATTTTTGTGCAATTTTTAAATTTTAGATTTATATTATATAATTGCTTTCAGTACAGTCCCTCAGTTTTAAAATATGGATATTTGGTACTGTAGTTCATCTACCAACTTTGCGTTATTACATTTGCATACTGAAGCATGGAACATGACACTTGACACATTGCAGATAATTTGTATCATTAAATAAATAATGGAAAAAATTGATATGTTGAAAAAATTGAATAACCTAAATGTATCAAGTCTAGGCACATTGTAACATTAGGTCAATAGGCTGCATTCTGGGATTTTACAAAGGTCAGACATGTCATGAGTGGACCACGACATATACTGGAACAATTCCATATAAAGAGATATGTAAATCCAGTGTAAGAAGCACAAAATGCTATTGTAGTATGGCAAAGATAAATTACTATCTATTTCATCTGCACTAGACTCTCAGTTGATTAGCAATATTTCCATCAGCCCAGGACAATCCAGCCCCTAAATAGCCAAGACAATCCAGCAAAAAAGATTGGAACTCTATTTTTAAGAGGATTTTTCGGGGTCATGCTGAGTATAACTGTTCTTACCTTCATTTGGTCTTTGTGATGGCTAATTTTATGTGTTATCTTGGCCAAACTTTGGTATCCAGTTGATTTGGTAAGTCTCATGCAATCTTTTGCAAACTTTCAGAACAGAGACAGAAGTTTCCTGAAGCAGGTCTGTAATATACAAACTCTGCCTGAGTTTCTAGTCTGCCTGGTCTGCTTTGTGAATTTTTCTCTCAAGACTACAATATCAACTCCAACCTGAATTTCTAGTCCACTGGTCTTCCCTATGGAATTAAGACATGTGAGTCCCGGGTTCCTTAAAATCTTTCTTTCCTTTTCTCTCTCTCTCTCCTCTCTCATATACATATATATATATACACACACACACACACACACACACATACATACACATACATACACACACATGTATTTTTTGTGTGAGATATATATAAAAATGTATAGATCTGTACACTATGTATAAATATGTGGAGTATAAACATATACATAACATGTAATATAGTCTAGATACCTCTTTATTAAGATTGATTCTTACTAGTGTGGACTTCAAATACCATTATTGTAAGAAAACTTAAGTATTACAGTTACACTGTAATGTTATAACACTGAGACTTTGTTTTAATGAGGCTCTTCAAACAAAGAGCACATTCTGTTGCAGTAGGAATATTCGAATCAATTGCCAATTGGTCTGTACCAAAGCTGCTTTCTAAGTGAAGATTGTTCATTACGATATTACTACAGGCATAGACTCTCTGTCTCTCTCTGTCTCTGTCTCTCTCTCTCTCTCTCTCTCTCTCTCTCTCTATATATATATATATATATATATATATATAATAATTATCCTCATAATTTTAGGTACATGAACTTAAAATCATATTTGTGCATCCCGGTTTTGTTTATGGCAATTCTTTGGACATTCTCATTTTGGTTCCACTTTTTTTTTTCTTTTTTGAGATGGTGCCTCACCTGTTGTCCCAGCTGGAGTGCAGTGTCATGATTATGACTCACTGCTGCCTTGAACTCCCGGTCTCAGGCAATCCTCCTGTCTCCGCTTCCAGAGTAGCTGAGAATTTAGGTGCCTGCCACCCTGCTTGGCTATTTTTTAAAAATTTCTTAGAGATGGGCCTCATTATGTTGCCCAGGTTGACCTCTAACTCTAGGGCTCAAGCAGTCCTCCTGCCTCAACTTCCTGAGTAGTTGGAGTGACGGTCACAAGCCACTGAGACCAGCAGTTTCCACTTTTATCATGTCTTTTTCCCCATCCTTACATGCTATTCAGGCATCTAGATTTTTGATGCTACTGACTTGGCATAGTGTCTTGTGAAACAAGCCAGTACTGTGGACTTGTTAACTGAATGTGGCTTTTCCTACTTTGCTCTCAAATTGATTATTTTTTTTATCTGGCTATGTAAGGTAAATTACCCATCTAAACAATATCGAATTCTACATCAGCCACAGATTGCAGTCAAATTAAATAAAAGATGGTGAGATTATAAAAGCTATCAGATTTAAAAATTGTATATAAATTGAATATTATGAAACCTCAAATGGAAATGTGGCATGTGTAGATTATTATATGCAAACAAGCCTCTACAACTAATTGAATTTATTTATCAAAGTTTTCTTAAGTAATAAGCTTAAGAAATATTTATTGACGGCCATGCACGGTGGCTCATGCCTGTAATCCCGGCACTTTGGGAGGCTGAGGTGGGCGGAATCACTTGAGGTCAGGAGTCTGAGACCAGCCTCACCAACATGGGGAAACCCCGTCTCTACTAAATACACAAAAATTTTCCAGGCATAGTGATGCATGCCTATACTTCCAGATACTTGGGAGGTTGAGGCAGGAGGATCACTTGAACCTGGGAGGCAGAGGGTGCAGTTAGCTGGGATGGCACCACTGCACTCCAGCCTGGGAGACAGAGTGAGTAAAACTGTCTCAAAAAAAAAAAAAAAACCAGAAAAATAAATATTTATTGAATAGCTATAACTTCCAAATTCTACCAGCTTTTCATATATATATAGTGTGTGTATATATGTATATATCTGTGTGTCTGTGAGTATATATATATATGCACACAGACATATATGACCTTCATTTATGACCTCTTATTGATTCTATTGTGTGCCAGTTTCTTCGGGTTCCAGAAATCTGTTCCTTTCTGTTAGTGTGGACTCAGACAGCTTCACCATTCAAACTATGGGCAAAAACAAAAATGTCTATTTAAATTTAACTTATTTCTTTTCTTTACTTTTACATTTATTCAAAATAAGTTAATATAAAGAAATTATTACCAACAGAACAAATAGAAAAGTACATTCTTTAGTACCAGGATTATCACATTTAGTATTAAATATGGGACATTCATCCAAATCACATTTTTCTATTTTCTTCTCCTTAGTAAGTACAGACTGGAAGTCTATTTATATCCAAGGAATTAGAACAGATATATATGTGTGTATATATATACATATAAATATGTGTGTATTTTATATACATATGTGTGTGTATATATACATATAACTATGTGTATATTTTATATGTACATATATACACACATATACATATATATCTGATAGCATTTCTTAGTTTACTTTTATAGGGAATATACCAGATTATGCAGTAAAAAATAACTACTTTTGTTAGTTTACCTAAATTAAATAACTTTTTGTTTATTCCAATACACAAATTATCAACAAATAGATATATCATTTATACCCAATTCAGAATTTTAAAATATTGTAGCACTATTACTATTTTTAAACAATGCTGAATATGAACTCCTTATAAAACATTCAGAACTCCCACAATACATGCCATTTATAAATGATGATTCATGGTTGGGTGTGGTGTCTCATGCCTGTAATCCTAGCACTTTGGGAGGTCAAGGTGGCTGGATCACCTGAGGTCAGGAGTTTGAGACCAGCCTGGCCAACATGGTGAAATCCTGTCTCTACTAAAAATACAAAAATTAGCTGGGTGTGGTGGCGACCACCTGTAATCCCAGCTACTCTGGAGGCTGAGGCAGGAGAATCGCTTGAACCAGGGGAGGCAGAGGTTGCAGTGAGCCAAGATTGTGCCACTTCACACCAGCCTGGGCAACAGAGGGAGACTCCATCTAAAAAAAAAAAGACTCATTAATAATTTGCTTGGGATTAAAGGTGAACATTATTACATTATTGTTTCTCAGATAATATGTACGGGGGAAATAAGTTTGAATACATAATATTTTATGCAAAACAAGATCTATCTATGTCTCCCTTCTTCTGAGTAGTAAAAAGTTACTGTTAATACATTTGGATCTCCCCCATCACATAGCTGGGGTTGAGTCTAAGTTCTCGGGGATACATAATGTAAAGAACTTAAGGACTAGTTGTATGATCTTTGATGTCTCTTCCAACCTGTGATAGCATCTCTGGAGACATTTTGAGTTGTTCTAATATCTTACCCTAGCTGTATGCAAGTCACTATTGCATTTTCTCACATTCTTACCTTTTTTCTAATCTGGCTAAAAATTAACCGCTTTCAGGGTTCTCTGTGGTTCCCAAGTTTTATCTTTCTATTTTTGAAAAAGCACATCATATTCCGTGGGATTGTTTAGGACACTTTAGGATTTGTTTCCTACTATTTAAATGTCCTGGCAACATGTTAATTCTCCAGGTCATGCTCAGGCGAGTCTGATTTCATCATTGATATGAGATATGATATGCCTTTTATACTCTAGGGCTTTGCCGCCACTTCACATTCTATTTAGGAGTAATATTTCCCTCATATTCAAAATTCCTACATCTGTCTATGTATCTATCTGTCTGTCTATCTGTCTATCTGTCTGTCTATCTGTCTATCCATTCATGTCCCGTAGAGCCTTTTCTCAAGGACTCACCAGTATTACTGGCTCCTAATTCTACTTGTTACTAATCTGCAACACAGAAAAGCCCACCAGGTAACCTGAGGATTTGATCCTCAGGTTAAATCATGTTTTCTTCATGTTTTCTTCTAGCTCTGATACCTTCATCAGAACTTACTCCCTTTTCACAGGGCTTACACTTTCTAAGTTCCAACTATAAAAGTTTACATTTTCTATATGATCAATTGAATCACTCCTTTTCTGAGGAATTAATAAAGCAAGTTCCAATGTAGAAAAGTGAGAAAAATCAAGAGTAATAGAAAATCGAGTGTTAAGAAGAATTAGTTAATATTTCAAAAACAGAATCTCACCATTCTATAAATTATATACCTAATGTTGCATATAACTATCAGATTTAGTTTGAGGAGCTATCAGAAAGGTGACTAAAGCAAAATGCTCTCAGACATAGATCTCAAATTTAAAGTTTATGTTTATCTCTAAAATTACTACTCTTCTCAGGTCTTAAAAAGTCATGCAGTGTTTAACTCTCATAAATATACATGAACATTATTAAGGAAAATTCCAAACTTCACAATTAACTCTCCACACTAAACAATTCACCAGTGCACAAGTGTAGAAGTATATGTGTAATTAGGCATTTCATCTGACAAGCAGGAAAGCAAAGACTGCACAGAACATGTTAGAGAACCAGAAATACAAAAGAAATTGTATAAAATGTCTTCCCAACTGAAAAAAGCTTCTCTCTTTCTGTGTGTGTAAGTTATAAACAGTGGAACAATTAAAATAATACTAATATACCAATTAAATAATAAATTGATATTTATTGAATCATATGACTAGAGCTAACAAAATTAGAATAGTACAACCCAATTCAGAAGATTCTTGAAATTGTTCAAGCTGAGGTCCACACTGCTCATCTCCCCGGGTCTGATCACCATACCCACAATGTTTTGCCTAGTTTCTGTGGCAAGTAGAAAGCTCTAAGTTTAGTCTATTGGAGTTTCAGTGTGAAGCAATAACCTTTCTGGGAGCAACCCATATCTCTTTTGAGAAATATTTTTGTTCTTGTAACTGGACTCTGGAAAACTGAATATTCTTAAAATTGGACGTAAAAATATCTTGAACCATTAAATACTCTCCATGATCTGTTAGTACGGTATTCGTCAAGTCTTAAATCTCAGTATACAAAGCTACTCTATAATGAAGTGAAAGGGACAAATATGCAGTAGGACCTATTCAAATCCAAAAGACCAAGTAGGTTACACATGGTAGTTTCTTATTTCTCCATGACAGCAGCATTGCTTCCTCTCTCAGCTCTTCCTATAAACTTATGTGGATTTTCATTAAAAAGTTGAAAGTAAAAGAAAAGAGGTAGGCTTGACTTACATATAAATAATCTTTGCTTAAACTGACCTTCTAAAATAAACTGAGGTAGCATTACAGTATTTCTTAGGTATAACTATAAAACACAGGGGAAACGTACATTTCCATGAGGTAGAACTTTCATCAGTACATTTGATTGTCAACTTTTCCCTAATACAAGAGAGTCCAGAGTTACAGATTTATACAAGGGTGTCATAATGTCAACATTTTTAACGTTTGTGCCAGAAAATCCTTGTCATGGGGTGCTGTCCATGTGCATTGCTGGATGCTTCATAGTATCCTTTGCCTCTACCCACTAAAATGCCAGTAGCATGGTGAAAACAAACAAACAAAAAAGTTTCCATCATTGTTCCCCCTCACATTGAGAACAATTAATTTACACTAATTATTGGGCAATTGTTAATTGTTTAGCTAGATGACGGCGTACTTGGAAGAGACAACACTGAGAAGGGGTAGCAAGTAATTCTGGGAAAGCAGTATATTCAATGTACCTCACAGAATATGCGCAGGCTGTGAGCATGTTTGTGTCCCATGCTCGCCAAAGTACATGCACTCTAGAAGAGCCCCTGAGTAACTCAGTGGAAAAGATAGATGCCTATCAATTTTCCTATGTGACCACCTCAAAGTTTGCTCAATGGACTAATGAATAATCACATTTATACGGTAGTGAGATGAAGGTTTTATATGTGTTTTATTTCTCAATAAGCTTTATGTGGAATAAGTGTCCAACTGTTCAAGAACAAATACCAAAAATGTTACTGATAAATCACAATTCCCTGAGGACAGTAACCAGCCAATCAATGGTGGGAAAAAAACTGGACCCTTCTGATAATAAATGAAGTTGTTATCTGTCCTGGAATAGACACATAATCTGGATATAGATGTGCTTTACCTTTCTCTCTCCCTCCCCCTACACTTTCTTTATGATTGTTTCTTGAGCTATTCTGTACCTCATTGTCCATCTAATAATGCTCCAATGTGTGTACTGTTACATAGAACATAATTTATCGCCATTGTTAAGGCAGATGTTCATGGGATTTACTGAACTCACCATGTCCCTACAATTCAGAAGTTGTTGTCCCTATAGAACATTGTGACATCTATTAACGTACCTTTTATAATGTTAACTTGAGTTTCAGTAATGTCGCAAAAAATACGATATATGCTCTGATCCAGGGGAAATTTTATGTCATCATTTTTCTCTTAGTTAGACAAAAAAGAGTGGGTGTATAGATGGTATACATATTTTGTTAGATTTATACCAAAGTACTTCACGTTGTTTAGTGCTGTTAAAAACGGTACTGTATTTTTTGTTTCAAATTCCAGTTGTCTATCAAAGGTATATAGAACAGCAACAATGTTTTGTACATTAAACTGGTATGTTACAATGTTGCAGCAACAGCTTATTCATGTCTGAATTTTCTTTTGGTCAATTGTTGGGGATTTTTTTTACATAGACAATCATGTTATCTATGAACATAGATAGTTTTATTTCTTCCATCTCAAACTGTATAACTTTCATTTTCTTTTTTGTCTTGTTGCATTAGTCAGGATTTTAGCAAAATGTTGAATAGAAGACATGAGAGGTGACATACTAGCCTTGTTTCCAGTCATAGGCTGATAGAATGTAGCTTCTCTCTACTGGATATGATGTTAACTCCATTTTTTAAAAATATATTCCTTGTTGATTTGAATAAATCTTCCACTATTTCTAATATGCTATGAATTTTTTTCATGAAAAAATGTGTTGGATCTTGTCAAACAACTTTTCTGCATAGATGGATATCATCCAATGATTTTTTTTTGTTAGCCTGTTGATGTGGTAAATTACATTATTTTATAATATTTTCAAGTATTGACACAGCTTTGAAAAGTTGAAATACATCTTATGTAGTTGTGGTATACATTATACATAGTTCTTTATATACCTTCTTAGATTTGCTGTAGTAATAATTACTTGACAATGTTTACATCTATCTTTCTCTGCTTTTAATTTGTTTTATTTAGACCGTGCATATTTCAAGTGATTGTTGAAATAGTTAGATTAATATCTACCATATTTGTACTCCTTACTAAAGTGGGACTTGTTTGGTTCTTTTCATATCTTCCTCTCTTTACTTGCCTTCTGTGGTGTGAATTGAGTACTTTATGTGATACCATTTTACCTTCTCTTAGGATATCAGTAATATTTTCTTTAAAAATTTTTATAGTGAGTACTCTTAAATGTTTTTTGTTTGTTTAATTTATTTTTAAATTTCAACCAGTTATACTTGATTCTCTATGGAGAAAGTCTACAGGAGTCCTCATATTGTTATTCTTAAAGTGCTTCTGTTCTGTTCAGGTGTTCATTTGATTTAAATTTGATAAAATTGAAACAGAACTTTTATGTCAACTTAGGAAGAATTGACTGCCTAACTAAATTAACTCTTTGAATCCGTGAGCATTAAATACCTTCCTGAGTATTTAGATGATTTTTAATGTTTCTTAACTTGCCTTATACAGGTTTTTAAAATTTCATTAGCTATGTTTTGAAGGATTTTATTTTTTATTCCATTATAAATGGAATAAGGCAGCACTATAGAATATGTTATGGTGAACAAATGTTCTTAGTGTTAATAGGAGATGGGATACATGAGAAAATGAATTTATCAAAACTAAACAATGCAATTAAGATCTGTGTATTTTAGCTTATTTAATGTACGGGCTCTCAGTCATAGGTTATTTTGTCTCAAGGAATATTTAGCACGGTGTGAAATCATTCTTGTTTTTAACACCAGTGCGGAGGTGATAATGGCTCTGTGAGTAAAATCCATGGATGCTGCTGGACATCCTAAAACTCCTAAAACAGGTCCCATGTAGCAAATAGTTCTCCAGCCTAAAAGAGCAATAATGCTGCTGTTGAGAAACTCTTACATAAAGTGCACGTGACTTTTAAAAATTACATTTGTAAAATTAAAAAAATATATTGTTTAGTAACTCAGAGGACAACTTAGTAGACAATTTAGTATCTAAGAGTAAGTCAGGGTATTAATATAAATGTTAGTATACTTTGAAAGTATCAATGTACAAATTTTCTGAGAAGAGTTATATTTCACTGAACAAAAAATAAAATGCTTATTATGTAAAGGTAAATATGAAAATTTCAACAAATATTATAAATTGAGAAGGGATGTAAAAGCGATCTCTATCATTTTGAAACAATAGCATGCTATTCCACGAAAGCTACTCAACTATTAAATCAGATATGTGATTTTATTGAAGAAAAATCTAATAGGTGTGACCAGTTTATATTAATAAGGGACGCATTTTTGGTAACTGGGAAAAGTTTCAGCTTCCATCAAATAGTTGAAATTTTCACCAGATTTATCTGCATATGTGTTTTTTCTTGAAATCTCTTTTATGCTGACATTGCCACTTCAGCACAAGCATGTGAAACCAATAGTTGATCATTATAAAGAACAGTCAAAGCATGATTGTTTATATAGCCTGAAGAGGGAAATGTAGTTTTACACACAAGAAAAGCTAAAAGGAATCAAACGTGATTTCCTGCACACCCCACATTAGGATAGAGTTACATCCAAACCATCTTAAAGGCAGGCAGACTTAAAATATAAATAAATAATCTCTATAGATGGTGTCTTCATTTTTATTGAAAATTCTACTTAATTTTCCTTAATATACTTTATCAGGATATTACTTTTGGTATTTCAGTCATATGAAATTATTTCTTCACTCAATCAAGTCGGATTCTACCCTGAAACCTCCCTCTACACTTTTTCTTCTTTTACTTTTTTTTTTTTTGAGACGGAGTCTCGCTCTGCCGCTCAGGCTGGAGTGCAGTGGCTGGATCTCAGCTCACTGCAAGCTCCGCCTCCCGGGTTCACGCCATTCTCCTGCCTCAGCCTCCCGAGTACTTGGGACTACAGGCGCCCGCCACCTCGCCTGGCTAGTTTTTTTTTTTTTTGTATTTTTTAGTAGAGACGGGGTTTCACCGTGTTAGCCAGGATGGTCTCCATCCCCTGACCTCGTGATCCGCCCGTCTCGGCCTCCCAAAGTGCTGGGATTACAGGCTTGAGCCACCGCGCCCGGCCTCTTCTTTTACTTTTAATCATTCCAAAAACATCATTACATCTCTTTCACTTAATATCCAGGTTGCTTCTAAAATTACTCATATCTGTCCATATATGTTCAGTATTGCTCCTGCACATACAACGTCAATGTAATTTTTTCAGTTTCTATAATATTATAATATTTACTACTTCCCATTATAACACTAATAAATGCTTTTATTTATTTAAACAAAGTGATTTTCCCGAAGACAACTGTGTAAAAAACAGAGGAATTAGGTTTCTTAAAGTCAAGGAATATTCCTATAGAATATTGATTTTTACTCATTTCTAATTATAATACATGTAGGTGCTTTTCATTAATACATTAATGTTAGTGTTTTTAAAAAGTAATTATTTTTATCAATAAAATGCAAAATATTATTCTGTATATAATTGCATCCACTAGGGTATTTGCACTAGTGTGGCATCCCGAAATATTTTTTGGGATATGAAAGACTAAGACAAGACTTAGTCAAGAAATTATGTATTTAGTCGAAACTTCTTCTCAAGGATGTTTTTCATTTGGACAATTAATGAAATCAGAATGTTAGGTATTAAAAACCCATCTTCTACATTGCTGCCTCAGTGTTGAATAAAATTCCAAATCTGACCCATTTTTATGCTTAAAAATATACCAAAATCTATCCATTCCTTACGTCATAAAAAAGCATAACATCTTTCACTCACATACTCAATACATTCATATTGTCCCCTACCGTATTATCATATCTACTACATCTCTTTTAGATATTAAAGACCCAGAAATAAAGAAAACAGTGATTGTCTCTATTTTAAAGAGCAGGTTAGGTAAAATGGTTTCAAGTGTTATGAAAGCTGTAAGATTTGAAAGACAGAAAGAAATTTGGAGGTGGTTAAAGAAGCCCTAATGTGAAGGATGAAAAATATCTTGTTATTTGAAGAGTGAAAGAAAGTAGATTTCTTCCAGGCAGAGAGAAGAATAAATAAAAACTTCAGTGTAGAACTAGGCTCTCTGGGTTCAATGAGCAGAAAGCTGTTCTGTTTTCTTGGGACTTGGTGAACCTCTTTGAAACAGAGCGAAGTGAAGTCAGAAAGACCATCTAGCGCTGCCTGACGCGCGCGGAGCCGGAGCCCGACCCTGAGTGGCTCCTGGCCCGACGTGGGGCTCCTGGGTCGCGGCGTCTGGCGGGCGATGCTCCAGCGGCCTGACCAGCCATGGAGGCCGAGGCAGGCGGCCTGGAGGAGCTGACGGACAAGGAGATGGCGGCGCTGGGCAAGGAAGAGCTAGTGCGGCGCCTGCGGAGGGAGGCGGCGGCGCGCCTGGCGGCACTGGTGCAGCGTGGCCGCCTCATGCAGGAGGTGAATCGGCAGCTGCAGGGCCACCTGGGCGAGATCCGCGAACTCAAGCAGCTCAGCCGGCGTCTGCAGGCAGAAAACCGTGACCTGCGCGACCTCTGCTGTTTCCTGGACACGGAGCGCCAGCGCGGGCGGAGCGCCGCGCGCCAGTGGCAGCTCTTCGGGACCCAAGCATTCCCGGCAGTGCGCGAGGACCTGGGCGGCTGTTGGGAGAAGCTGGCCGAGCTGGAGGGCCGCCCAGAGGAGCTGCTGCGGGAGAACCTGGCGCTTAAGGAGCTCTGCCTGGCGCTGGGCGAAGAATGGGGCCCCCGCGTCGGCCCCGGCGGCGCGGGGGGCTCAGGCGCCGGGCCAGCACCCGAGCTTGCCCTGCCCCCGTGTGGGCCCGGCGACCTAGGCGATGGAAGCTCCAGCACCGGCAGCGTGGGCAGTCCGGATCAGTTGCCCCGACCTGTTCCCCCGATGACTGAAGGAACTGCCTCCTCCACGCTGATGCCCGCCTGGATTGCTCCCGGAGCCCGGGGACCGCTGTGGACCTCGGGACCTGGACGCTGTCCTGGCTGCGCAAGAGGGGCCGCTGGCATGGACTAAGAAATCCTGATACCGAGAAGGGCCCCTCGCTCTTGCTGGCAGGGCAGCAGGGGGACTGAAGGCTGGAGCGGAGGGACTTGCTGGGGGTTGGATTGGGGGTAATAAACCCATACGGAAGCGGGGGAAAAAAAAAAAAAAAGACCATCTGGAAACCTTTCAAGATTATTTGTTCCATAGGATTGACTTTAGATCCTATATATATATATATATATATATATATATATTAATTTTTTAGTATTCAGTGTGGCTATATTTTACACTTGTAAATTTATAAAACATAGCTGTAGATCAAATTTTTCTACTGTAAATTCTGTGTCTGAATTAAGATGGGCCATAAGAATAAAATATGCAAACAAGTACAGATATTTAGCATAATAACAAATGTAAAATATATCAATAATTTTATGAATATTGATTATATGTTGAAATTGTAATATTTTTGATGAGTTTAATGAAACATTAAAATTAAGTTCACCTTTTCTTACATTTTTAATGTAAAAATAAAAACTAAAGCTATTAATTTTTAGTAAAAACTACTAGAAAATCTAAAATTATATGTATGACTTACATCATAGTTTCATTGGCCACTGCTGGTGTAGAGTGAAAGGAAGGTAAAGGTGAAGAGAGTTGACCATAATTTGTAGGTTAGTCAACCCATAGGGTCCACCTCAGTTGTACACTGCCTGTGTTATCTGCTGATGAAGAACACTTCCCCTCTCATAGGTCTGTAATAGTCATTTTAGACTATTACATGATGAATGCTATAATTGTCATTATAGACCTATGATTTATTGTTAATTACTCTTATTGTCATTAAGTTGGACATTAAAGAAGATCTAGCTGGGCTTAAAGCAAATCCTAACTTAAGGCTAACCTCTTCCAAAACTCTCTTTTGACCACTTAATGTAGTGTTTTCATTCATGCATGCCTACTTTCATAAAACATTTATTATATATTGAAATGAATGTGAAGGAATGCAAGAATGAAATTAATAATTTTTCCAAGAGGAGTCATGAACGGTTTCTCAGAAGAGAGAGTACTTGAACTGAAATTAGAAGAATGAGTTGAAGCCTGCCATGTTGGAAAGGGTATTCTAAGCCAAGGAAGCAGTATTGCAAAGGTTTGAAAAGACATACTACATTTGGACACTGAAACTTTTGTGTACCTGGGGTAAAGACTGTTTGGAATTGAGGCTAGAGTTTGGACTTTCTATAAGAGTAAAGTTCAGAAGTAAGTATTTTGTCTCCCACATTCAAGTGGCAATTTGGCTGCAGAACAGAAAACCAAACACCGCATGTTCTCACTCATAGGTGGGAACTGAACAATGAGTTCACTTGGACTCCGGAAGGGGAACATCACACACCGGGGCCTATCACGGAGAGGGGGGAGGGGGGGTGGGATTGCATTGGGAGTTATACCTGATGTAAATGACGAGTTGATGGGTGCTGACGAGTTGATGGATGCAGCACACCAACATAGCACAAGTATATATATGTAACAAACCTGCACGTTATGCACATGTACCCTAGAACTTAAATATAATAATAATAAAAAAATAGATCCTATATTTAATAGAGAAATGTTGAGGCTTTTATTTTTGAGACAGAGTTTCGCTCTTTTTAAGCAAGTAAGTTATATGATCTGATTATATTTGAAAATATGAAACCAGCTTTTCATGAATAAAAGATTGTGCAGGGACAAGAAAACCTGTAGATAGACTGGTTAGGATAACAGTGAGATACTAAGTAAGAGATACGGTGCTTTGAGCAAAAACGATGGAAGTTAAGATGGAGAAAATTACCTAAATCATGTCATATGATAGTGATATATTCAACTGCACTTGAGAATGGATTGCACAGAACAATGAAATGAATAGATAATTATGTGATAGGTCTTTAACTTGATGAATTAGTTCCATTACTTTGCTTTTTACTCGATTGGCAAACAGGGAAAGGAAAGTAAGGAGCATCATAGCATTCATTATTTTAAATTCAAAGAGTCTATGTTACGTGTTTTTCTGTTTTCTCTACTGAGTATTAGACCATGTCTTGGCTGGCTTGATCAAAATTAAAATGGAAAGAAAGCTGGTTGTATATATATGACACAGAAAATATTTTAATCATAGTTACAAGGTAAAATCCAAATGCATAAGAGAACTTCCTAGCAGCTGAAAATGAGAATTCAGGACTTTCTGCTGAGTACGTTGGGGAAAATTTAAAATGTTGGTTGTAGCACTGGGGGAACAAGAGAGATAACTGAAAGCCATGTCTATCCAAATCATGTGAGTTCTTCATCACAGGTGGATCTTTGCGTCGCTTGTCTTAGATTAGTTAGTAAAACAAAAGGAAGATATCTTAGTCCCCACTTTAGTCTCCGCAGCCCCCACACCAAAAATCCAGAATGTATCTGATGTTTTCATCATGTCTACGATCCAAACATAGTGCCTACCATATAGCCCAAAGTGTTCAAACTGCAAGAACAAAGATCAGTGTCCATGAATACATTATTAGTAAAAAACAAAACAAAACAAAACAAAACTTATTTATATATCATGTTCTACTGCTGGGCAAGTTTGCCAATGCTTTGTAGGATCTTCCTATTAAGCAAAGAAGAGACTTAAGGAATGTACTATTTTCTGTTTTTCAGATAAAGCATCTGAAGCTCAGAGGTGATGCCCAAAGTTACAAAGCATAGCTGCAAACTAGCGGAGTCAGGCTCAAATAGATATTTTCAGATTTCAAGTACATCAATCATCAGACTTTCCTCTACATCACCCCCTACCTTGGAGAATAAAATAGTTATGCAGGATTGCATAACTTGACCTCATTAGGACAAGAAACTCTCTCTGTCTTACAGACACTCTTATCCAGGGGTTGCATTCACTGTAGGCTGCTAAAGGCTGCATCAGCTCACCTCACAAGCCAATCATTCATAAAAACTTTGAACTCAAAAAATGTCAGGGACTTCACTACCTTGAACACAGGTTATGGATATATTTCATTACTCAAAAATTGTTACTCAAGATTAAAAATCTGAACATAAGTATCATCATTTTCAGCATTATCAGGCTTTATGTCTTTAAATATTATTTACAGAAAAAACACTGCTTAATTTTCTTCCTTTAAAGTCATATATACCATTGAATTTTGAAGTAGCTCAGTTTTAGTCAAAATCGCACTGACACAATTATTTCTCATGGGGTTAGCATGGCCCTATGGCCCTCTCTCTTTTACAAGTATGAAGCAAATTTCCATAAAATGCCATTGGCATCCCTCTAAGGTTTCAAATTCACATGAGGAATTGGAAGGCAAAAATTGCTCCAAATGTTTTAAGCTTAGAAAATTGAATGGAAACATAGAATGAAATTAAAGTCATTCCATCCTTTGTGATCATGTGAACATTATTTTTCAACTTTCTGATTTTTGAATTTTGAGGCAAACAGAGGATGTCAGTGTAGTGGCTCTAAGTTAGCAAAGAGAGGAATGGTATCAAATGACATGACAAACAGCTAGAAGCTGAACTCCTTTTGGCTTCTGATGAGGAGCTTTAATTTTATTCTAGGACTAAGTAGGCTAGTTAGAAAAAGTTAAGATAATTTGAATGATTTGATAATTTGATTTTAAGTACTCATTGGAGACATCAGTAAGGATTGTTTGAGTTAGTGGTCTGGAAAGTATGAAATTCAGATTGCAGTGGGTTGACCTGTGACAAAATATATGGCAAGAGACAAAGCAGGTGTAGGAAACTCTTGGATATACATTTTTGTATGAGTGTGTGTACAGAATGCCCCAAAATTTAGAAACTACAAGTGACATAAGTCAAGGAAAAAATAAAATTCTGCATCTATTTGAGTGTGTGTGCTGAAACCAGAGATACTAAAACATGTACTGGGGAATTATCTGCTGTAGAGAAAGTATTGATTTAAAAAATACAAATTAGTCTATGAGAGGTGAGAAGATCTGAAATTTGAAAGTAAGGGAATATCATTAAAGAAAGGTACAGGCACAATGGAAAGAATTTGCTAATATACTTTCACACTGTTACCAGAATAGAATATAAAGTTTTTTCACTAGATGTTTCATAACACCCATTTCACATCATAGTCTGAATAGAAACATTGGAAACAGTCAATCCAGATTTCACATCACATTCAGGTAATAAGTACTGAATCTGTTGCAAATTGCTTTCAATTAATTTCATTTTTTTTGTTTCTTCTTTCTGAACTGTTCCCTATCCCCAGCAGTGATGTCTAATTGGCCAGAGCTTTTCCTTCTGGGTCTGACTGAGACCTATGCCCAGAGAAGTCCTCAGGCTCTCTACTTACTCATATCTCATTTTGTTAACCATTTCATTTGTTTAGAATGAGTTATAGAATATTGCTTGAAACTAATTACTGTAATGAGATTATCAGATTTTTCTGAGTTAATACATTACCCATTCAATGCTTAAAATATGCTTTCTAAAATCAAGGTCTTATGTAAAAATATACAGATTTAAAGGCAAAGGTTTCCTAATACATAAAAATTAGAAGTCTTCATTAGGAAGAAAGCTCATCTTCCCTCAGATGACTAAATGATGATGGATTTCTGTTTTTGTTTTTGTTTTTTTTTTTTTTTTTTGAGATGGAGTCTGGCTCTGTCGCCCAGCCTGGAGTGCAGTGGCAGGATCTCAGCTCACTGCAAGCTCCGCCTTCCAGGTTCACGCCATTCTCCGGCCTCAGCCTCCCAAGTAGCTGGGACTACAGGCACCGCCACCTCGCCCGGCTAATTTTTTTGTATTTTTTTAGTAGAGACAGGGTTTCACCGGGTTAGTCAGGATGGTCTCGATCTCTTGACCTTGTGATCCGCCCGTCTGGACCTCCCAAAGTGCTGGGATTACAGGCTTGAGCCACCGCGCCCGGCCATGATGATGGATTTCTAAATTTGATTTGTGTATAGATTTAATGCTTAATTTAATACTCTGGAAAATAAGTGTTTGTAGAGTGGTATAAAAAGGGGGACATTGGGCTGGGCAGGGTGGCTCACGCCTGTAATCCCAGCACTTTGGGAGGCCGAAGCGGGAGGATCACAAGGTCAGGAGATCGAGACCATCCTGGCTAACACGGTGAAACTCCGTCTCCACTAAAAATACAAAAAATTAGCCGGGCGAGGTGGCAGGCGCCTGTAGGCCCATCTACTTGGGAGGCTGAGGCAGAAAAATAGCGTGAACCCGGGAGTCGGAGCTTGCAGTGAGCCATGCTCTCGCCACTGCACTCCAGCCTGGGCCACACAGTAAGACTGCGTCTCAAAAAAAAAAAAAAAAAAAGAAAAGAAAAGAAAAGAAAAAGAAAGTGGAGGGCCATTGTTGGAAAACACAAACCATTCTGAAGACAGTCATAAATTCCTTATCTATTGAGAATCACATAGAAAATGTTTTAAATATGATTAGATACTTTAGTAATGGATTGAAGGATTTCATCATTAAATTTTACAAGATTAATGGGAAAATACATGAAAATCAATAATACATAATTAAAAATTTATCTGTGGTTAAAATGTATTTAGATATTCAGGCCAATATTTAATATTCCTTTAACAGAAATTCATATATAGGTTTTATATATATATATATCCTACATAATTGTATACTATGTACTATAATTACTTATATATAATTATGGAATATATATCCTCATATTTAATTTATGTAAATATATACTCTATATTCACTTATATATAATTATGGAATATATATATCTCCTACACAATTTTATACAAATACATAGTATGTTTCTCTTATGTGTATGTAGTGTGTGTGTATGTACACACAATACAAATAAATTTACATAATGTATGTGGACCATATATTTATTTCACTATATTTCGTGTTAACATTTAGTATGTTTGTTTTAATTTGGCAAGAGCTTCAATAAAGTATACACTTTGCAGAAGTATAATGGGAAATAATTCAATTACTTAATTTTGGGAATATATAAAGATGAAAGTTAACATTTTTTCCAACAATAGTAGAAGGATCATTAAGGAAACACAATTTCCTCAAGCAAGAGTTGGAAATTAAGACTTATGGGATGGGCAAACTATGTCAATTACATACTGATTCTATTAGTGTTTAGCTTTGGGCATTACTTGAAAATTTTCTCTATTGCTATCAATATTTTATTGCAAACGTCCTAAAAGCTTGTTCCTATTTATAATCATACTTGCATATGTGCCATCAACATCATATGATAAAGCTTTGAAAACCACTCTATCCTGATGTAAAACACGAAGTTTAAATATTAGATCAAAAATTTTTATTATACTCTATGTACATTCATGAATTACAAAACATAAAATGGTAAATTCTCTTTCCTGTCATTTTTTTTTTTTTTTGCTCCCAGCCACAGGACAAAAATCTAAGTTTTCCTTTTTCTTTCTCCCCCGCACTCCCCAAGGAGCTGCTTTAGAAGCACCATGATAATTTATAATGTCATTTTATCTTAAATTATCTTAAAGTACAACTGACACATATTAATTTTTTTTACTTTAAGTATCTGATTCTACACACACAGAGACACTCACACACACATGTACATATGTCAGCTTGGGTTTTAAAATCTTAATAATTAAGAAAAAAGTTAATTTTTATTTGGGGCAACAGAAAGTTTTTCTTTAGAAAAGGACAAGAAAGAATTTTGGGAGGTGATGGAATTAATCTCTATTGTAATTGTGACCGTGATCATACAGAACTGCATATTTTAGTTAGCACTCATGAAATTGTAGAATAAATTTGTAAATATTTGTATTTAAATTACACTTCAATAAATATGACTGAGAATAGTAATTTCACTAACAAGATGAATGTTCTAATATCTCTGCTTATCATTGATAATATTTATTTTGGTAATATTTACATAAATTTCTGACAAACACATTATAATAAAGCTCATATTCATTTCAAAATGCATATTATAGTAAACTGAGGTAGATTAATAAAAATTATTAAAACCAATAATATTTATTTTTGTTGCATATGTGAAGAAATAGTTACGTTGGAAATGTAAACTCATATCATAGTTTTACATAGAAATTGCACAGTTTCTGTCAAACTACAAACACATACTTTTAAAAATTTTGTGTTAAAGCTTTAATGAAATTATTAAATCTTTAATAAAAATAATTAGAAATGTGATCATAAAAGCACTTTTTATTTTTTATGGTTCTCAATAAGAATTCTATAGCATAAATAAAATATGCCCACAATATGTAATTACTGTAATACATCTGTAAAACCAATTGTAGATTTTGTCAATCATGTGTTGTAGTGTCATGCGGCTGCTTTAAAAACTGATCACAAGCTTACCTTCTTAAGACAACAGATATTTATTCTCTCACAGTTTCTACAGGCCACAAGTCCAAAGTAAGTATTACTAGGTCAAAATCAAGATGTCAGTAGGTACATGCTCCCTGCAGAGCTTCTAAGGAGAGAATCAATTTCTTGGTTCTCCAAGCTTCCAGAAGGCTAACATTCAGCATTTCTAAGCTCGTGGCTACAGCACCACAACCTTGAAGCCAGCATCTTCAAATCTCTGTCTACTCATCTTCCAATTGCCTTCTCCTCTCTGCGTGTCAAATTTATCTGTGCCTCCATTTTATAAGGATACCTGTGATTGCATTTAATGCCCAGATGGATAATTCAGTAGAATCATGGCACCTCGAGACTCTTCATTTAATCACATCTGCAAAGACACTTTTTCCAAAGAAAGTAATTTTTATAGGGTCTAGGGATTAGAATCTGATATCTCTGAGGGCCATTTTAGTAATAGGATACCTTTATAAGGCAGACACATATAAATACTTATAAAAAATTCTGGAAGAACCCATAATAATAAAAACTGTTAAAATATTTAACATTGCAGAAGGCAAATGCTTATACTGAGAAACTGTATTAATAAGTCTATTTATAACACTAACATTTAAAGATAAATATTTATATACTCTGGCTTAAAATACCATATGTATTAATTACATAGAATTTACCTACAATGTGTATTAACATAGATTTCTTGTGAGTGATAATATGCATGTGACAGTTTAGATTGATTAAATTCTTAGATTGTTTAATAAACTCAAAATACTATTTATACCCTTAAAATAACATTATAAAACAAGTGATTGTTAAATATTTATTGTATGTGCTTAATATAATCTTTTTAAAAGGCTTTTATGAGTTTATTAAAGACATTCCTAGCAATTTTTGAGATTAAAAACATTTTTGCTTATAAATGGTACTTTATACTACTAGAACATATTCTGCAAAGGGACATTTTTTTTAAATGCTGTCATTGATCATTAGAGAAAGGCAAATCAAAACCACAATGAGATACCATCTCACTCTAGTTAGAATGGTGATCATTAAAAAAGTCAGGAAACAACAGATACTGGAGAGGATGTGGATAAATAGGAACGCTTTTACACTATTGGTGGGAATGCAAATTTGTTCAACCATTGTGGAAGACAGTGTGGCAATTCCTCAAGGATCTCGAACTAGAAATACCATTTGACCCAGCAATCCCATTACTGGGTATATACACAAAGGGCTACATATCATTCTACTATAAAGACACATGCACACGTATTTTTATTGAGGCACTATTCACAATAGCAAAGACTTGGAATCAACCCAAATGTCCACCAATATTAGACTGAATATAGAAAATGTGCCATATATGCACCATGGAATACTATGCAGCCATAAAAAGGATGAGTTCATGTCCTTCGCAGGGACACGGAAGAAGCTGGAAACCATCATTCTCAGCAAACCCTAACAAGAACAGAAAACCAAACACTGCATGTTCTCACTCGTAAGTGGGAGTTGAACAATGAGAACACATGGACACAGGGAGGGGAACATCACACACTGGGGCCTGTCGAGGGGTGGGGGTTAGAGTAGAGATAGCATTAGAAGGAATACCTAATGTAGGTGATGGGTTGATGGGTGCAGCAAACCACCATGACATGTGTATACCCATGTAACAAAACTGCACATTCTGCACATGTACCCCAGGAATTAAAGTATAATAACAATAATAAAAGTTATTTTAATAAAATATTTTTATATTTAATTTCTATGATTTATTAAAGTCTCTGGAGAAATTTAAAAAATAAAACTCTACAAGTAATTTATTGTTCTTTTTTGTCTTATTAGGAAAAAAATTTTTTTCAGATGAAATCATCTCATAACAAAGACACATATTGTTGCTATGAAAAAAAAGATTGTTGTCTTTTCAGATTAGTATTAATGAGAAAATTTCAAATTTTTCCCATGTAGAAATATAAAAGGAAAAATTAAACACATATTATTACCATTTTCCAACATTTATTTTGTTTTTCTTTTTTTTAACTTTTAATTTTTATGAGTACATAGTAGATATATATGTTTGTAGAGTACCTGAGCTATTTTGATTCAGGCATACAATGTGTAATAATCCCATCAGTGTAAGTGAGATATCCATCATCACCTCAAGCATTTATATCATTTCTTTGTGTTACAAACATTCCAATCATAATTTTTTGTTATTTTAAAATGTAAAATAAACTGTTGTTGACTGTTATAACCTTATTTTCCTATCAAATATTATACATTATTCATTTGATCTGACTATACTTTTGAACCCATTACCCATCCCTCCCCACGCCCAATCCTCCACAGTATCTGGTAACCATTTTTCTAATCTCCATCTCTATGAGTTCGATTGTTTTAATTTTTATCTTCCACAAATGAGTAAGAACATTCAATGGTTTGTTTTACTGTGCCTGGCTTGTTTCATTTAACATAATAACCGTCAGTTTCATCCATGTCTTTGCAAATGAGAGAATCTCATTCTTTTTATGGCTGAATAGTACCCCATTGTATATACACACCACATTTTCTTTATCCATTCCTCTGTTGATGGAAACAGGTTGCTTCCAAATGTTGGCTATTGTGAATGGTGCTACAATAAACATGGGAGTGCAGATACCTCTTTGATATACTGATTTCCTTATTTTGGGGTGTATACCTAGCAGTGGGATTGCTGGAACATATAGTAGTTTTATTTTTAGTTACATAGGAATCTCCATACTGTTCTCCATAGTGACAGCACCAATTTTTCATTCCCATCAACAGTGTATGAGGGTTTCCTTTCCTCCACATCTTCACCAACATTTGTTATTGCCTGTTTTTTATTTTTTATTTTTTGATTTGAAGTTGTCATGAGGCTTACAAAGAGCATCTTATAACCCATTGTTTTAAACTATTGAAAACACTGATTGCAAAACACAAATAAACTAACAAACAGGCAAAGAGAAAACTTATACAATTTCTACATTTTAAATCAACATTCCTCACTTTTAAAGTTTTTATTGTTTCTATTTATATCTTATTGTCTATGTCTTCAAAAGTTATTGTAGTTACTATTTTACATAAATTAATCTTCAATCTTTCTACTCAAAATATGAGTAGTTAGCATGACATAATTAGGGTGTTACAATAATCTGTGTTTGTCTGTGTACTTAACAGTGAGTTTTGTACTTTTAGATGATTTTTTTTTCTCAGTATCAACATTTTTCTTTCAATTTAAATAACTCCTTTTAGCATTTCCTATAAGACAGGTCTGGTATTGATGAAATCTCTCAGCTTTTGTTTGTTTGTTTGTTTGGCAAATTCTTTATTTCTCCTTCATGTTTGAAGAATATTTTCACTGGATATGCTATTCTAGATTTTTCCTTTGGAAGTATAAATATGTCATGCTACTTTCTCCTGACCTGTAAGTTTTCCACTGAGAAGTCTGCTGCCAGAAATACTGGAGCTCCTTTGCATGTTATTTGTTTCTTTCTTTTGCTGCTGCTAGGATCATTTTGTTATTCTTTACGTTTGGCAGTTGGATTATTAAGTGTCTTAAGGTCGTCTTATTTGGGTTAAATCTGCTGTTTGTTCCATCACCTTACAGTACTTGAATATTGGCATCTTTTTCTAGGTTTGGAATGTTCTCTGATATTATCCCTTTGAATAAAGTTTCTACCCTTATCTCTCTCTCTTGTCTTTTTGAGGCCATTTTTCTAGATATTGAAGTTGTGCTTCATTCTTTCTTACCATTTTGTCTCCTCTGACTGTGTATTTCCACATAGCCTGTTTTCAAGCTTACCAATTCTTTTTTCTGTTTGATGAATTCTGCTGCCAAGAGATTGTGATGCATTCTTCGGCATGTTAATTAAATTTTTAAGCCCCAGAATTTATGCTTGATTTTTAAAAATTATTTTAATTTCTTTTTTAAATTTATCTGATAGAACTTTGAATTTCTTCTCTGAAGTATCTTCTATTTTATTGACTCTTTTCAAAATAGTTATTTTTAATTCTCTGTCTTAAAGATTACATATCTTTGTCAATCTGGGATTGATCACTGGTGCTTTATTTAGTTTGTCTGGTGAATTTATGTTTTCCTGACTGGTCTTGATGCTTTTGAATGTTTGTCAATGTCTGGTCGCTGAAAAGTCAGGTATTCATTGCAGCCTTTGCAGTATGGGCTTCTGTGTATCCTCTTTCATGGGAAGGTTTTCCAAGTATTCAAAGAGAACTGACTGTTGTACTCTAAGACTTTGGTAACTACAACCATATCTGCATTAGGAGGTACTCCAAGCCCAGTAATTCTGTGGCTCTTGCAGACTCATAGAGAAGCTGCCTTGATGGTCTGGTCCTCGCTAAGATCCAAGAGATGTCTCTGGACTACCAGGCAGAGACTTTTGTTCTCTTCTCTTACTTTCCCCCAAACAAAGGAAGTCTCCGTCTCCATGCCGAACTGCATAGAGCTGGGGGGAAGGTGAATAAAGCACCCCTGCGGCCACCACCACTGGGACTGTGTTGGGCCAGACCCAAAGCCAGCACAGCCCTGGGTCTCACTCAAGGTCAGCAGTGACCACCACCTAACCACCACCTATGTTCACTTAAGGTTCTAGAGTTCTTCAGTTAATAGGTGGTGAATCCAGCCAGGACTGTGTCTTTCTGTTTGGGCAGTGAGCTCCTCTCAGCCCTGGGCAGGTCTAGAAATGCCTTCCAGGAGCCAGGGCCTAGAGTTAGAAAGCTTAGGAATCTACTTGGTGCTCTATTCTACTGCTGCTGAGATGACACCCAAGCCACAAGACAAAGTCCTTCTGACTATTTCCTCTCCCTTTTATCAAGCAAAAAGTCTCTCCTCATGATGACAACCATGTCAGACCCATGGTGACTACTGCTCACTGCTGCCAATGTTCACTCGAGGCCCCCAGTTCTTCAGTCAGCTTGTGGTGAATGTTTCCAGGCCTGGATCTTTCCCTCTAGAGAACTGGGAGCCCCTCTGGCACAGAGAAAGTCCAGAAATGCTGTCCAAGAGGCAAGCCTTGGAATTGGGAACCCTAGAAGCCTGCTTGGTGCTCTATCTCACTGTGGTCAAGTTGGTACCCAAGCTACAAGACGAAGTCTCTTTAATCTTTTGTCTCCTTTCCTCCAGCAGAAGAGATCTCTCTCTAAAGCCATCATAGCTCAGAATGTGCTCACTCACATCTGAAGCCAGCAGGACACTGGATCTCACTGTAGGCCCACCTTGAATCCTGCCTGGCTACTGCTGGTGTTTATTCAAGGCCCAGTGGGCACTTCAGTCAGCAGCTGGTAAATCTTCCCAGAACTGAGTTCTTCCCTTCAAGACGGTAAGTTCTCTTCTCACCCAGGTTGTGTTTAGGAACATCATCTGGGAGCTAGGGTCTGATATAAGGGCCTCATGACTCTGCCTGGTGACCTATTCTACTGTGGCTGAGCTAAAACCCAAGCTCCAAGACAAATTCCTTTTTTAGTCTTTCCTCTCTTCTCCTCAAGCAAAAGGAAATAATCTCCCCCAGAGCTGTGAACTGCACTACCTGGGGTTGGAGGAGGGATTGCATAAGAACTTCCTTGGCTGCCCAAGCTGGTGTCTCACTAGGTCGCGTGTAACCCAAGCCCACTGACTCTGAGCCCAGCACAGCACAAGGATTTGCCCAGAAATTGCCATCTCTCTGGGCTAGACTGCCTTTCAAGTTTATTTAGAACCCCATTATCTCCATAGCCCACTGTGGTGTGTCTAAGCAGAACTCAGGTTCTCACCACTGGATTGAAAGATTCCCCTCTGGCTGGGGCTGGTCTAAACGCTCCTGCATGGGCACCAGTTAAATTCTCCTCTGTGTTGCTTTCTACTGTGACTAGCAGTGCTGGGTTCCAATATAAAGACCCACAATGACTGTACTCTCCCACCCCCAAGGACACAGATTTTCTCTCCATGCCACATGGTCACTGCAAAGGGATTGCAGAGAGGTGTCTCAGCAATTCAAGACTGACTCTGCTACCCTTTCAGTGCCTTTTTCCTTCATATGATGTTAAAAGCAGGTACTGTGAGTTTTCATGTAATTTTGGTTCTTATGTAGGTGTTGTCTCATGTATATAGTTGTTCAATTTCTGGATGAAGCATAAATGCCAGAGGGCTCTAGACAGCCATCTTGTTTCATCTCCCTCCCAGATTTTTATTTTAGTTAATTAGGGATAAACCCGTGGTGTCCGACAGAGCCTATCTTGGAAGGCTTACAAATTTGGAAGGTAGGAAAGAGTGCATAACTTAATATAACAATATAAGTGAATATAATCTTAATGAGAATAAGGTGAAATCAAAAGCAATAAATGACAGCTAAATTCAGTGTAGAATTTTCTCTGAATTGTAAAGTTGTATGGAAATTCAGGGGTTCTGTGTTTAATTCTAACGAAATGTAGGAATTTCAATGATGGTATCTCTGGTATATAATTAGCAATTATGACATCTCATAATTAGCAATTAGAGTCATTTCATGTTTCTCTTTCTCTTTTATCTCTATCTTTATCTTCTCTTTCCTTATACTTTTTAAATCATGATTATGCAAACCATGATAAGATCATTTTTTAAATAAAATCTTAAGGTTTTAATGAATAAAGTGAGTAAGTATGCTACTGTCTGCATTTTACTTTGCTTAGTTGCTCGCTTTGATTTTATCCTGTAAAACCTTTATTTTGTGAGCTAGATGATCCCAAAATATACCAGATTTGACTCACTTAATTTCAATACACTTTAACTATGCTGAATGTTGAGGAGAAATATAATGACTTTTATTTCTTGCCCTAAGAGAGCTTTATTGGTCCTTTTAAAAACATGCTGAGTTGACAAAACAGGATTATCATAACATATAATTTTTAAGACAACCAGGAAGTACCTATTGTGGCCTGAGGTATACCTGGGGTAAACGCTACCAGGAGAAGTGATGTGCAGCTCACTTTTTCAAAAATGTCAAAATGCCTGAGTTGCAGTAGAAGGGTAAAAATATACACATATTTACAGTTTCACTAAAACTTGTTTTCTATTCAAAAATGTACTCACTGAGCCTGAGGAAGGCCTATCAGCATTCTTTCCCACAGCTGCTTACTTTATCTCAGTGTCACAGTTCACCAAAACAAAAACAAAGACAAACGAAGGAAGAGCTTTGAATTGATTTTACTTTTTCCTTACACGTCACTATGTGTGTGTGAGTCCTCTCAGGGAATAACCATTCCATAATATCTCATTCTAATTTTATATTGACTTATTATTTACCTATTTGTTTTCTTTTAATATGAATGTTCAATAAAAGGTTGAAAGAATCCTTTTCACTACACAAGCTGACGTTAAAAATAATCTTGCAATAAACTGAAGATCACTTTACTTCCCAAGAAATGTTTCCTCTGTATATATTACAGCTATTGGGGCCGTAGCCTCTCCAATCAGGCTGCTAGAGATAAATCAATTTAGTACTCATTTTTTAGAGTCTTGTGATCCAGGGAAATTTGCTTAATCTCTCCATGCTACAGTTTCTTTGTCTGAAAAATGGGAATAAGCACAGGCAATAACAGATAAAAATAGTAAGAAAAAAGAGTATTTCTTATTTATCTGAAACATAGTGATATGTGCTGCTATCTAGATCTATCCATTCATCCATCTGTTATCTATCTATCCATCCATCCATCTATCAATCAAATACCTATCTATAGGTATGCATGAATGTATTTGCACATGTACATATAGTGTATGTGTATATACACATATACATCTTTCATATCTATATCCATTGATTTTTATTACTATTATAGTTTTCAATAACCTATCTAAATGTCTTTTTAAAAAATTGATGAGCTTATGGCTATTGTAAGTTAGATGTGGTATTCATACTTATTCAGAAGCATCTGGACAACTTCAGAGATAGCCACAGATCTGATACTTCTTAGCTAGTTCATTAAATGGATGCAAGTGGGATTATTTAGTCAGGCAATTCGGGAAATTGCATAAATTTTCTCCAGTCTTCTGCAGGGAGAATATCATTAAACCAAACAAATATGTATATAAACATAGACTGTATTGACAACAGATACAAGGATCAGGGTTAAGATCTTGTAAAATTTTAAATAGGCCCTGTATCTCAAATATCCTTAATCAGTTTGTGCTGCATTCCCCAACTGTTTCCTTTACTTCAACATCATCATTCAAAAATGCATGGTAAACTAATTTCTGCCAAATATAAAATATAACTTAGATTTTTATTAGCTATAGAAGTATTTACATTTTCATAGAATATTTACAGTTTGATAGATGACTGTAAAATATTGCTAGAACTTCATTACTCTAATGATGATATTTGAGACAACATGATGAGTTGAAGTTGTTGTAGAGGAGGGGAGATAGGTAACTTGCTGGTACCTCCCTATCAAGCAATCCTTGTCAAGTAAAATAAGCTTAAAACAATTTATGGATTAGAACTAATTTGTTCTGTGACAAAATTTTAGAAATGCAGATTTACTGCTATAAATTAGTATGGGCATTCTCTGAGTTGGTATCCCTTGTGGCCAATAAGTCCTGCCGCTCTTCAGTGTGCTTGGATTTTCTGAACGATTACTTTCTTTATTTAACGTTTTATCCTTAAGTAAAAAAAAATCAGCAAGATAATTAGCTGCTGTATCATAGATGTATATTCCAAGTTTACACCTTTTTCTTCTGCCCATAACTCTTGCTTCTATTCTGATTTTCTTTGTTTTGCCTAGACCACCGTCAGTTTTTTTATATTGCTATAAAAATAAATATAAAAATTTGCCCTTTCATTTGAACTATATTATCAGATTCCTTATTGTATCTCTTTATCTAATGACTAATCTTCTGACTCTTACCTACAAGACTATTTTCCCCAGCTCTACTAAGGTTTGCAATTGAAAAATGAAAAGTATATGTATTTACAGCATCCAATGTGGTTTTCTGATATATGTATACATTGTGAAATGACTAAGCCAACAAATGAAAAAATGATATCCATCATCTCATATACTTATCAACTTTTGTTGTGAGAACATGTAAGATTTACAGGGTTAGCCTTTAAGTATATGTTTAATCATACTGAATCATTTCTTCCAATTGCTAATACATTTTAATCCCTCTTGTCTACAGGAGAGGCAATTTCTTTACACTGCATCAAAGGCCCTCTGACAAGACCTAAAGTCACATTTTCAGAAGAAGCACTTACCATTTTGGTGCCTTCAATGCCACATCAACTGACATAAATGTTTCTACATTTAGTTTTTCCCACATTGTCACACACATCTCATGTCTTCTATTGGATTCATTGCCTGCCTCTTTCACCACTTGGGAAATGCATACCCATTGTTAAAGTTAAATATCACCAAAGCTATAAATTCTCCCTAAATTATCTGAGTTCCCAAAGCATATTGAATATACATTTTTAGCAATTATGCTTATAAGCATTTTGCTATCTTTACAAATACCTAGATTCTGTTTTCTAAATTCCCTGAATAACATGACACAAAACATCTATTTCCTCAGCCCTAGTAATAAAAATAGATTTCAAATTGATATATGTAACTTGTTCACTGATTGATTGAAAATAGTGTTGTTTCTTAAAAAGAAGTTACAATAGTCCAAAGTCCTTCTAAAAGATCAATGATACATCTCTGTTTCCTCATAAGTGCCCGTGTTTCTTTTTGTTGGTGGGCTCAGGTCTTCCTGTCCTCATCCTCTTATATCTAGGGAGACGTTTCTCAATAAATTTGGTAATCACTGACAAGTGGCAGTTATACAGTCTGTCACTGATGGGGTTTTATTGTTACATCAATCAATTCTTAAACCCTTTCTTCTTGTGTCCTGTGCAGAAGAACTTAAATCAACCTTTTAGACACATTTGTCTAGTACTGCTGCTTTCTGCCCTGAAATATGGCCAATCTGGAAAAACTAAACAGAGGCATTTGGGGTTTCGGTGTTGGAGAAATGGCTATGCTCCGTATTTCTTTATAGATGAGGATTCTTTCCTATTACTCACCGATGAAGCAATGACAATACTGAAGGAGAAATGGAAAATGTCTGGTAAAAGTCAAGTCTGACATCTGTGCAGTTGAATAGCTTTAGCTTAGTTCAAATAAATGCTTTATAGAATTCAGAATTACAGGCTACTTTTTAGGGCTTTTGTTTAAAACATTAACATTCAAGACATAAAATGAGGTTCAACTATTACCTTCTACATAGCCTAAAAAAAAATGTGTTATCTAAACTGTAAACCAGTGTTTGTTTTGTATCATACTTCCAGGTTGCTTCCACCATCTCCCAATATATGTAACTGATCATGTGGAATTTAATGTTTATTTCCAAGTGTCATAGTTTTACTTTATGCAAATATGTTTTAATAATTCTTTATTCGCTCAAATATGTGTTTATGAACTTTATTAATATTGTTGTGCATAGCTCCTGTTCAATTTTGTATAATAATTTGTTGTGTAAATATAGTGCGATTCTGAAATCTTGGTTGTTTCTAATCTCATGTTATTATATACATTACTGTGAAAAATAATCCAGTTTGTATTTTCTGAGGATATTTGTACAAAATTTTCTCTAGAATATACCCATAAGTTGAATTATTGTGTACAAGGTTAATAAATTTTCAACTTTAATAAACATTCCAAAACCCCTATCTTAAACCACTTTAATGTAACATATCCTGAAATCCCTGTAAAATTGTATGTAATTATCAAAAGAAACTCCTAGAACTAAATTAATAAATTCAGCATTGCCTATATGTTAGCTATCAATAATTGGAAAGTGAAATAAACATATATAATGAAAGCATATGTATAACAAGTGAAATTCTTAAGTATAAATCAAATAAAACAGGATAGGTATATTAAAAATGAAAACACTGATAAAAATTATCCTAAATAAATGGTGAGATGTAATATGAACACAGATTGGAAAGCTCAATGTTGTTAAGATATCAATTCTTTCCAAATTGATCTATAGACAACAACATTTTAATCAAAACTCTAGCAGAATGGCTGTAAAAATAGACAAGAGATCAAAAACCACTTCAATGGAACAGAAATGGGATCTAAAAATAAACCTATAAAATTATAGCTTCTTTTTGACAAACTTACAAAGATATTCAATGGAGAAAGTATTATCTTTTCAATAAATGATGCTGGAGAAACTGGAAATTAATATACAATAAAATAACCTTGACCTAAACTTCACACCTTACAAAAATTAACTGAAAGTAAAATATAGATGTCAATAAAAATATAAAATTATGATATTTTAAGAAGAAAACAAAAAAGATCTTCATACCTTGGGTTAGGCAACAAATTCTTACACATAACTCTAAAAGTATACTGATAAAGAGAACAAATTAGATTTAATCAAAATTTAAAATTTTTTGCTCTGTGAAAGACATGACTGAGAGACTGAAAGGACAAGCTATATATTCAGAGTAAATTGCATATATGACAAAAGATGTGTTTCCATATGTGTAAACTCTCCTAAAATCAAACTAAGTAAACATAGAGCTAATTTTTAAAATGAGAAAAACTCTTGCATATACACTTCATGAAGGAGGATAGACAGCTAACTAACGAGAACATGAATAAATGCTCAGTATCATTACCATAGAGAAATACAAATTAAATCTACAAGGAGACATCACTACACAAAGATGTAGAGTAACTGGAGCTCTTGTATATTACCAACGGGAATGCAGTATGGTAAAGCCACTGTGGAAAACAGTTGGACAGGTTCTTGTAAACTTCAGCATACACTTACCACGTAACCCAGCACTCTATTTCTAGATTTTACAAAGATAAACATTTATTTTCACTATACAATGTGTGTAAGTGTTGAGACCACTACTATTTATAATTATCTAAGGGTGAAAACTACCCTAACATCCTTCAATGAATCTGTTGTCCTTAAATGAATTGATTTTACAAAATGTGGCATAGCCACACAGTGGAATGCTACTCAACAAAGAAAAAGCAATGAATTATTGCTACATACAACACCTTGAATGAGTCTCAAAATTATTATGCTGCAAGTAGCCAATCTTATGGGCTACATGCTGCATAATTTCATTTATAAGACATTCCAGAAAATTAAAACATATAGCGTTGGAGAACATACTAAAATTTATAAAACAGATCACAAAAAGTCAACTTTTCTGCATGTATCTTAAATACTATTTTTTTAAAGTTAAATATTAAAAATAAAATAAGGTGACATGAAGAATTTTATGAATATATGTGATCACACTTTTGTGAGTTTTTAATGCTTTCTAAAAATAAGTTGAGGGGGAGGCTCAGGTTGTTAAAATTAATAAAATATTCAGGCTATATGGTGTTTGAAAGTGATATATCTAAAATAAAACAAATGTAAAAAGTAAAGTAGCAAGGCATATAAAAATATCAGGCAACAACAAGAGAGAGAGACAGGGAGAAGTGGGAGGGATTAGAATGTTGAAAGGAAAGTCAGAAAATATTAACAAATACCCACATCCCCACAAATTGGTCAGCCTCATTTTTGAGTGTATGAAATCCTAAGCACAAAGCACATATAAGATTCAGCAACACACTACAAGTGTATTACAAAATAATTAAGTAGGTTTTTGGTATTAAAAAAATTGGAGAGATATTTTGAAGAGGTTCTATAAACTATTATATATTTAAATTTACAAAAATGTTACATTTCATAGTTTATTCTATTTAGAAAACATTATATTCCCAAACTTAAATTGTGTTGATTTTTTAGTAATTTTAAAATCTGCTTTTATATTAAAGAAACATTTTTGTTTCTCAATAAACTTCTGCGGTGCCTTTACCAAACACATAATTTTGTATCCCAGAAATGAATTCAACCTAGAGTAGTTAATACAAGAGAATCTATAAGCAGCCTTGGAGGCTTTATTTATAAAAAGCATAATAGGAAAAATAATTACTCTTATTATTTTGGCATATCTTTTTCAGTGAAATAGATGAGAATCATGTGTTTACATAGGATTCTTCAGTGCACAGGTTTTAATTTTTACTTAAAAAACAGACAAGATTAACAAATTATGTGCAACATATTATACAGTAGTATGAAAATGTCAAAAATAAATAGGTGAAATTTAAAAAAATGATGACATGCTTTCACATGCATTTACACAATTCATGCATTCACTCATTAGCCCAATATATGTAAAAAATATATAAACAATGTTACTCTCTGACATTGTTTATATATCAGACCTAAGTCTTGATAGACAGAATTTTATAAAATATTTTATATTTTCATTTGAAAAAAATGTTATAAACACATAAGAGTTGCAAACAGTAAGCACAAAACACAAAAATCTCAGGTTTTGTCAAGAGCCGCATAAAACCACTGAAAATGAATTTGGCAATCTTTCCGCAGGGTAGACAGAGTGCTTCCAGTGGCTGGAAATCATAAGAAAGCCAAGGCAAGGTGCCCATGGTCATGAAGGAGGGTCCCTGAAGGAGCCACAGCTTTGTAGTATATTCTCTTGATGACAGAGGTCAATTACATAATGATACAGGCTCTATGGGCTGATGTGGTCATTTGATAAAGTTCAGTGCTTTAGATATGATTGAGACAGAATCAGTGACTATTAAGATTATTCCTACTCAAGAGTTGAGATCCTTTTGTTCGTGTGGTTTAAATACTTTCTGCAAGCAAATTCTTAAGGATTCCTGGTATGAAGAATGTCTTGTTTAATTGGTTTTCTACATAGAAACCAAAGAAATCTTCTAAAAGGTAAAACTGATCACCTAAGTGTCTCATTTAACAATCTAGTGACTTCCTATACTATTTAACAATAAATTCAAACTCCTCACCATGCTCTACAAACCCCCATCTGATCTAGCTTTTGTCCACTTTTCCAAATTATATCTGGCCATCCTCACCTTCCTTTGCCTTACCAAATAATTTGTCTTTTTGTTTCCTCAAAAATTTTGTCTTTTTAAAATTTATGGCTGCATTACATTATTAAGGAAGCTCTGAGGTAATGTTATGCTTTGAACAGAATGATTTTATTAAATTCCATCCCCGTTACACCACCACCTCCTTTGAAGTACTTATTGAACATCACTCATAGGTGGGAACTGAACAACGAGATCACTTGGACACAGGAAGGGGAACATCACACACCGGGTCCTATTGTGGGGAGGGGGGAGGGTTAGCATTAGGAGATATACCTAATGTAAATGACGAGTTAATGGGTACAGCACACCAACATGGCACATGTATACATATGTAACAAACCTTCAGGTTGTGCACATGTACCCTAGAACTTAAAGTATAATAAAAAAAAACAAAAATAAAATAAATAAATAAATTACAGGACACCCAGTTTGTGTCTGCAGAGAAAAAAAAGAAAAAAGAAACTGTCCACTGCATCCTTTTTGCCTACTAGTTTTCAAGAAAAAAAAAATGTGTAAATATTTACCATTGTTTTTTAATATTTTAAGTCATAGAATTGATAAATTTTGTTGTGTTTCTAACACATACTCCTCTGATTAATCATGTGTACTCTCAAACCATGGCTATGACAGTCTAATTAAGTTTTAGTGCTGAATAAATACATAAATGAGTGCATAATTAATGAATAAACGGGTAAATAAATGAAAAGTAGACCAAGTATCTAAATTATGAAATATTACAATAGAAATTGATATTCTAAATAATTTTTATTTCTTTAGCCAGGAAATATATTTTTACTTTAAAATAAAGTGAATATTTTCTGGACCTTACTGACAATATAACATTCTATGAAATAAAATTATTTGCCTACAGATTAACAAGTTAAAGTTAATAACACTTAATATTCAGTGTATATTCCCTCTCTTTCATATATCTGTGTAGAGTATATGTAGAGTGAGCGTATATTATACATATTATATATACATGGTATATGTGTGCATATGTATGCATATATGCGTATCAATTAAAGTATGTGTGTATATATATGTATCCACTTTACTCACATATATATGCACATACTCATATTTTTAAGCAAAACTGGAATAGTATAGATTGTCAACATGCTTTTATCTTCTTTATAATGCAGAAACTATTATTAAGCTTTCTCATATATTAAGCTATATATAAAATTTTACATAATGGTTGTACTATATTCAATAATGGGGTTATACAATGACTAATTCGGGCATTCAGACATTATATGTTTTCTATGATCTTACTCTATGACTTCTATAGCATATTTAATCACTAAATATCCTTTTGATTCAGGGGAACTTTTGTGGGCTTTGCATAGAATTAAATTACGCCACTAATAGATTTCAGTTTGAGGTATTTCATCTTTTTCTGTCTTTACTCATAACTTTAATAAACAGTGCCAAAAATTAATTCAGTTTGGTCTTGTTCAATTCATCTTGGCCCCCTACATCTTAAACCCTATTCTGATAAATTAATAGTCAGAAACTTTTGTTTTGACATATCTCTAGGAAGCCAAATTAATCATATTTAAATTCAAATTAATGTGGCTGAAATTATGAATAATTTGATTTTTAAAATATTAAGTGTTTGGAATCATGTTAAAGTGTTGCATACAGAGTAAAAACATTATCTAAATACATTGATATATTGATAAATTGACAGACATACCCAGCTTGTCTCCCTCTCTGTTTTTCTCTCCTCCTTTCCTTTTCTCTCTCTCTCTGTTTCTCATTCTCTTTCTCTCCCTCCCTGCATGTGTTTGTGTGGGTTTTAACTGTCCCCCTGATATTTCACCATATAGAACAAAGAGTGAATGAATAATCTCATAATGTAGTGAGAAACAATACATAACATCTTTAAATAAAGCTCTTGCTATTATTGGCTATTTAACTTCCAATAAAGCATAATACATAATTGTTAGAAATAACTATAATATTCAAATATTCATTTCTCTAAATGAAGTGTGACTAGAATTAAGATATAGTTAATATTTCTATTACCTATGAATACATTTATGAATAAATCATAACCCCCAAATTATATTTTATATTTAAAATATAAATAAAATTATATATATGATTATTTTCTGAATTTGAGAATAGGATTTGACAAAAGAAATTCCTAGCCCATAATTCCAGTCTTATGTATAGAAAAAGAAAAGTGCACTCTAGTTAAGATACTTGTTCAAGCAAATCTAAAACATAGTTAACCTGGGGATTCTGGGTCTCTGACCCTTTTTACTAAGCTCACTCTGCTAAAGGGCATGTCCAGGGGTAGAGAGCTGTTATTTTTTTAGTGTAACCTGCTTGTGCTCTGGATTAAACCTCTGAATTGGTTGAGTCAGTGAATTTTATGGCACTGTGGTGGTTCCTTTCCCGCTAGTGCAGGTTCCTATTCTTTCAGTTCCTAAACACGGCAGACCTGTGCCTGCGCCGTCTAGTTGGAGTTCTCAGGCTTGGTACAGGACTCTTCATGTCAAACTGTCAGTGCAACTGAAAAACGGACTCATAATCTGACCCTGTTCCCAATTATTTCACTAACGACAACAAACACCACACTTGTGCAGATATTTTCAGGTCAGAATCAGACAAAAGAATCTAAAAACGGTTTGAGAAAACAAATTAGAGATTTTTCATTCTCAAAACCTCTGAAGAGACATTTCATTACAATAAAATAATATGAATAAAATATTTTAGTGTTCTTCACAGGCCGTTAGCACAAGCTCTGCTTTAAGTAGGTGTTGAAGAGAGACAAAGCATAAAGTATGCTTTTGCCCGCAAGTACATTACAATTTTTAAAGAAAGAGACCTAAAAAGAGAATTTTCTCACATAGAAATAAAAATTATCTATGTACTATATAAGCAACAAATGGCATAAAGTTTATGTATTGAAGAGATGAGAGTAATTGAATTAAGCTTACTGAAAACTACATTTTAATACAATATATATATAGTTTTCCCAGAGAGTGATATAACCAATGAATGTTTTCTCAATATGTATAAATAAATGTTATAGTTTTACCCCTCTCCCTTTCATATTTCCACTACAAATTAATAGTGATCAGACCTTCCTAAAGAATATTTATATTATTTTATAATTAAATATAATTTCATACAGTTATGAAGTAAACATTTATTTTGTGATGTTTAAATAATGATAGTGACAATTTATTGAATTATTACTACATTATTTACTACATGTTGTTTTCCAAACTAAGCACATTATGTGTGTTTCCTCAATAAACCTTAACACACCTCTTTTGATTGAAGACTCCGAGTCTCAGATTACATAATTTATCCAAGGTCAAGAAATGATAGGTTGCTGAAACAGAGTTTGAATTCAGGTCTGTATAACTGCAACATCTTGTCCTTAAAATGATGCTATAATTCATTCACATGTATAATGGAATTTTCCATGTGAAACTGTGCCATTACTGGAGGGCTACAATATACTTGAAAGCACATGTTAAGATAGGAAAATGGTATTTTAAAAATCTCTACATTAAATCAGGAACTGTACCAAAAAATGAAAATAAAATATTAGTATATTCCTTCCATGTTACTTCCTAGGGATATTATGTGTAACAATGCTAGACAGGACTGTAAATAATATACAGAGATTAACTAAGGCTCACCAATCTTTAACTGTCATAGAGCATTCACTTGACTGTAGATAAGATATTCTAAGTAACAAGACTTAGTGTGTTATTATATAGATATATGAAGTTCCATATTATCATACAGAATAAGGCAGACAGCAGATGTTCCCAGTTATACACGGTGACATTAACATGACAAAATCCACATCAGCCCTGAAACTCATCTAAAATTCCATTACCTCATTATTGATTAATTGCTCCTACTTTAAATTTACTTGAGATGAAACTGACTTATATGTCTACTTTTTCTACTTTGTCTATTTATTCCAGAATGTTCTACCTGTCAAAATGAAGGAATCTGATGATTTTCTTTCAAAAAAGAGAATAAGTATACTGACTGGCACAGTTGCCCTTGATAAAAAACAAAACAAAACAAAACAAAACAAAACAAACACATATGCACAATGGGCTTATTCAGACTAACAAAGACAAATTACACATGTAACAATTATGCATGTAATTAGTTCCCCATGACTAAAATAATGGAAATACTTTCAATTTTACCAAGTGTTGTGTACCCTTTTTCTATTTTTCTTTTTATAGTTTTGATCCAAACAGAGAAACTATAAGAAGGAAACACCATTGTGTCTTAAATGTTATATAAGAGTTTTGAAAATTCCTAAGGAGGAAAATTGAAGTACCCCTGAGATATTGTTTTATTTGTTTGTTTTTGAAAACAGTATGGTAAGTGAAGTGTTGAAGATGGTATGGTAACACTTGTTAGACTTCTTTTCAGTTCTAATTGAGATAATACAACTGTACATACTTTTCCTGATCACAAAATTATTAGATTGACCCACATGAATACAGACATGTGTCCTGTATTATATTGGGCATACATCTATTACTGCATTTTTCAAAATAATTTATTCTCATAAGTAAATGAATAATCAAATGCTATATGATTGAAGAAGACTGATGGGGAAGGGGTTTATTAAAAAGAAGATACTCTTTTTTATTGACAGATGGAATAACCTTCAAATGTCATAAGAAATATTAAATGCACTTTGAAAGGTATACATTAATCAGTTCAAAATGTGGAACTAGAATGTCTCAGCAAGGTGAATTACTCATTTAAAGTACATTGTTCAGAAAAGAATAAATCATATTCAACAGAAGATGTATGATTCATTGTTACCATAGAAAATAATTTTGGTTGGTGTGAGTGGGCATATTCCATAGAATTCAAATGTGGGACAAGTAATCGAAGTTGGTCATTTTGAAGACAAAATATTATGGTCAGTCATCATTTATTGTGTGCTCACTTGGCTATGGCACATTTCTAATTCTTTTAATGTTTTAGCTAATTTAATTCTTCTAGGCATCCTAGCAGGCACTTATCCCTATTTCACAAAAGAGGTAGTAGAGAAAACCAACACCAGTGCTATTATTGCCTCCACAATGACATTACCTCCAGTACTACCACCACTATCACCCTGGCCTCCGACTACCCCATTCACTATCATTACTACGACCACATCCACAACTGCACTGCTCAATACTACCGCCATGATGACTAGCACTTCCACCCTAGCCCACTCCAACACCAACACCAGTCTGAATTAAGCCGTCATCAACTCTTCTTTGCGTACAACAGCTTTGCCCTAATTGGTCCTCCACCTGCTATTAATACTCTTTCAAATTATTTTGTACATAGAAACCAAAGAAATCTTCTAAAAGGTAAAACTGATCACCTAAGTGTCTCATTTAACAATCTAGTGACTTCCTATACTATTTAACAATAAATTCAAACTCCTCACCATGCTCTACAAACCCCCATATGATCTAGCTTTTGTCCACTTTTCCAAATTATATCTGGCCATCCTCACCTTCCTTTGCCTTACCAAATAATTTGTCTTTTCCACTTTGTCTCAAATACACAAAGCTCACCTTACACCTCGGGAACTTTCAAACTCATATTGTTCTGCCCGGAGTAATTTCTTTCCAACTTTTCCATGATTCTCTTTCACACTTTATCCAGGGATCTGTTAAAGATTCATGTCTGGCAGAATTCTTCCCTAAGCAAGTACAAAAACGATGTCCTTGTACCTGACCATGTGGCCTTCCTTTCCTCTTAATCCATGACCCTTTTAAATTTCCTATATAGTATTATAATACTATTATTTGAATAACTACATTGTGAGCTACTACATTGGACTAGGCTGTGGAGGTATAGCAATGAACAAATGAAAATAAAAGAAAAAAGATGCAAACTTTACCTTCACAAAGAATATATTCTAATCTCTAGAGAGAAAACAAGAACCAAAAATAATATTTAAAAATTCATGATGTCTTAGAAATGAAAGCAATTTCTATTTGGCATTGCAATTTATAAGAAATACTTCAAGTTTTCGTGGACCTATTGGGTCACTGGGGCAAGATCATAGAACTATTTGTGTTATGTATTTTAATTTGACTGACTTATTTTGCTTTGGAGTTCACTCAAAAGTGAAAGAGTCTAGGGTCACTAAGGAAAAGAATCTGAGCAGCACATTCCAGTGTGATATTTATTGCTTCCAAAGGTCAAAGAGGTCCATCAAGCATTGCTCCCCACTGTTCAAAAAGTAGTGGTACAGGATGTAAGAACTAATAAATTATCTTTTATCTGGAGTGGAATTCCTAAAACATTCCAACTGCTGAACACCCAGAAATGCAAAAGTGTAATATATCTGTCAGTCTCTGTCTTCTGTAGATTTTACCAAAATATATAGGGCACCCACTACTTGTTAACCTCATTTTATAATTACCATGATACAATCACAGTAATAGGTGATCATGATACTCCATAGAATTATATGTATATATGTTTAACTCCTTATGGGCAAAACTGACATCTTACAATTTACATATTTCTGTGATTATATGGCAAAAAAACAAGGTCTTCTCGTATAAAAACTTTCAAAAATACTTTATTTGACTGTAGAAAAATAAATTCCTAGATAAGTATCTGTATACTATGTGCCAGATATATTTACTCAAACACACTGAAACATAGCTAAACACATATGGAGAAGGAGTTAAATATGTTTAAGAAGATCCAATAAACTTATTCAATTCTGTCTTTTGCAACGGCAAAAGAAAAATAACAATACATGATACACACTTTGCACATACCTGATAGTGGCACTGTTGGCTGAAGTTTTCTTAGACATTTAGGAGGAGTTTTCATTTACTATTTTGGTAGAAAAAGAGAGATTCCAGGGCTTCTACTTGACTCTCTCTAACCATGAATTAGAAAGGGAATGTGTAGATTCTGTAAGTTGCTAAGCAAAATAATTCTAGCTTTACATTCAGTAACTGAGTACATAAGCACAACATTCAGAATCAAGCGGATGCACCTTGAACTGGACTTGAAAGTTACATTAATTGCCAGAACCCTGTTAAACATCTCTATGGGCTGATTGACAGTGATATACCAGCTTCTCACATATTTGTGTTAGCTAGGGAGAGTTTCCAGTAATAATTGATTTTTCTAAGTAGTTCCCAATCTCCCATGTGTAATTACTATGACAATTGACCTTAGATATCTTTAAAGGCCAGAAGAAGTATTTCCAGCAGACCTCTCATGTTCTCACGTGATTCTTCCTAATGACAATATCCTTAAGTTTCATTCAGGAAGCTTTAGGACTACATAATAGTTGAAATCTAAGAACTGGGTGAGACACCATGGTGATAGTTCAAGTCTGGAATATCTTCCCAATGTAACTGCATATAAAGCCCTTTCCTCAATTATCCTTTGACACATAGTAGGGTCTTTGTAGTTAGCCTGGTAGTTTTTGAAAATCTGTCATCTATTCTTCCCAAAGTTTTTGAATGTCTTCTCAAGGAATACTTGTTATTTCAAACTTATTTAGCTTTTGTTTGCTCTGGGATAGGGCTTTCAATCAACCACACAGTAAATATAATTACTAGTAACGTATGAGCAACCATAGGGGTCAGCAAACTACAACCTGAATGTCAAACTCAGCCCACTCCCTGTTTTTATAAATAAAGTTTTATTGGACCTTACGGATAGCTTTATGTATTATCTATAACTCTTTTCTGACTACAATGGCAAGGTTGAATAGTTATGACAGGAATCATTTGGTGTCTAAAGCTTAAATATTTACTATGTGGCCTTTGGCAGAGAAGAATTATCCACCCCTTAAATAGTGCATTGAATTCAGAATGTCCAGTGTAATATGCATATCTCTTCTCATGCTATGTTTTATCTTTAAGGCTCTAAAACCCCCAGGATTTCTTCCCATAGACATTCTTGACATTTTTAGTAATATCATCTAGCAAAATCTTCCAATTATTTTGCCATGAGACATAATAATTCACATGTCTGCTCCACTTCAACTACTCTCAAGCAAACAGAAGCTAATTTGAGTCTAAAAGGAACCATGAAATGAGGCCATGGTGAGGGCTGAAGAGTAAGGACATGCCCAGCAAGTCCTTTCCCAAGGTGTGTTATTGTAGAGCATTTAAGCAACAGAGAAGCAGACACATGGGGAGTGGGAGAGGAATAACTATTGCTGGCAACAGAAATTCAGTGAGGTTTGGGGGTGGGCTCTATTCTGAATGGTCTACCTCCTATATCACTCCATTCCTATTCTCCAGGTCACACACTTTTACAATAATTCCCTGAGTTTCAAATAAAAGGTTGGTGAAGCTGACAATTCAAATAGCATTATAATTCAGCCACCTTTGGACCTGATTTGGGGCTACTTGTGGCACAGCTATGGACAATTCCTACTTATCCGATCATCCCAAGAGTTAAGAAATTAGGGAAAGCAGTCATTATCTTTCTCTAAGGCTGAGTACAATCAGAAGCAATCAGCTTATCCCACAGAGCTTTTCCTTATGCCAATGTCATAACTCTAGAAACTGTTAAGTATAGATGTATTACATCAGTGATCATAGTTGAAAATTTAAATAATCCTTTCATTACTGTCTGCCAGGGACAGCAAGAATCACATCTTTTCAATATAAGATGAATTCTTTTACCCTGGCAATATAATCAGACCAGATAACTAGCCCTGGATTTTTATTTCCTTGAGGCTCCATTGCCTGTAATTATGTTTGGCACCAATTTTTACACGATGAGGATTCTTTTGAAAAAACAAAAACAGAACAAAACAAAACAGGGTCTCACTCTGTTGCCCAGGCTGGAGTGCAGTGGCACAATCTGGGCTCACTACAACCTCTGCCTCCCCAGTTCAAGTGATTATCTTGCCTCGGCCTCCTGAATAGCTGGGATTACAGGCGTGCACCACCACACCTGGCTAATTTTTGTATTTTCGTAAAGATGGGATTATGCCATGTTGCCCAGGCTGGTCTCCAACTACTGACCTCAAAGTCATCCTCCCTCCTGGGCATCTGAAAGTGCTAGGATTATAGGCATGAGCCACTTCACCTGGTCTACCAAAAAATTTATTTAATGAAATTTTAAAAATAATGGAAAAAAGAGGAAACTAATTGAAGTAAAAATGGAGTCTACTAAAAGACATTTGGATCTTCGGGTGGGTCATGAAGTCAGTCACAGAAACTACTAAATGGCCACAGATCCCAACATGGGAATGTTCCAGTGAGGATCCTACAACTGGCAAGAAAACAATTACACTGGAGTCACCACAGCTCACCCTCATGATGCCGGCACTGGAGGTCAAAACGTTTTTCATGTCTGGCCTTGAAGTCCAGGTCATTCTGCCATCACTCTTACCAGACAAGATGGATATGTATGGAATTTGCCTCCTATATTGTTCTTTTCTGGATGAGAGTCCCATATTTACAATTTGAAAGACAACATTACTGCAAAATATTTTAGCTATTAAAAAAGAGGCTACAAAAGCAAATTTCTGACTTTTGCTTTGGTGAAAAATGTTATGACATGAGAATTTTTCCAAACATAAATAGGAAGTGTTCAAAATTTGCTGTGTAACTAAAGGTGTGACAAATTTCTCCCATGCCTTTTGGAGGAAAAAAAAAAGAAATGGGCAATAAAACAGAATTTTGACATCTTTAGAATTGTCTTAGTGTATTTACTCTAGAAACGATAACGTGTTTGCTACTGTTGGGTGAATCATAAAAACTCCACATCTGTTCCTTAAAGAATTTGACATGATCTGGTTCAGTAATTTTTACATAGTGATTGTTGTTCTTCTTTAAAACATCAGTGAGCATACTGAAATGCCAAAGTCACTGACTCTCTTTCTATGTTACAGAGTCACTTTGATTTCACATTTATTAGAAATAAGTGCTATATTTCCAGTTTCTGTATCAGGTTGTATTTACATTCATACAACCTGATATATTGTTCTGACAATACCCTATAATTACAAGATAGGGATGACTGGAGCCCCTTTACGTTGTTGGCAGTGATTTCAGTTTTGATAGTATTTAAGAATAATTTGGGGAGCAACTTGACAAAATATCCAAAAAGCCATATTATTACCAACTTTTAAAAATTATATATCCATTTTATTACTTTTGGGATATATTGTTGTTTATAGTGTGGTTATTTTGGAATTTTGTAAAGTTGTTCTACATATATATATTCCAAAACTATTTCATACATGTCTCTCTTTTTGTGCATGTATATATATTTCCAAAGTACAGTTACTATATATCCCTATATATCACATATATGTTTGTGTGTATATCTTCCCAAAACTATTGCTCAAGTGGATAAATATATTACATCGCAGTTTATTATTACAATGATGTCTTGCTAGTAATTAAAATAAGTAAATTTTTATATAACCTCATCAATTAAGTATGAAATACAGTGCTGTATGGAAAGAAAATCTCAACAATTTAGTTAGAATTAGATGTTGTACTTTTCAAGTCATACCGACTAGGGATCTGCCTTTGAGAAGGCAGGAGAAAGAGTAACAAGGATTAAACAATGCTAGATGTCAGCAACTTATCATAGAATTTTGGTCAAGGTACAGTTGACTGTTACATGTCAGCAGTAAGGAAAGGAGTAGAGGCCGTGTTCCACACCATCATTCAGTCCTTCGATCATGGGGTTCTGCAGCTTTTACGGTCTCCTACTCCTCTGTATTCAGTCAGTAAATGTTGGATAGAGAGTGTGGAGGGTTTTCTGTGATCTTCTCAATAGGCTTCATCTTAGGTGGTGCAGGTTGCTTTTGCTCACGTCATATCAGACATACTCAGTCTCATGAAAGCAGCTAAAGACAAGACTTGTGAATATAGTCAGGCACTAGGATTTGTAGGTAAAGGAAATAGATAAACTGTAAAATCTAATTACATAAAAATACAATTAAAGGTTTTTGCAAACATACATTTATAGTGGATGTATATTTGTTTTAGTTTCCTAGTGCTGCTATAAAAAATTAGCACAAACTTAGTGGATTAAAACAACACAAATATACTCTAATAGTTCTATAGGTTAGAAATCTCATTGTCCTTCAATCAGCGTTGGCAAAGCTGCATTCCTTTCTGGAAGAACAAATTCAGTTCTCTGCCTTTTCAAGCTTCTAAAGGCTGCCTATTTTCTTGACTTAACAGTCTTTCCCTCCATCTTTAAAGCCTACAGCATAGCATCTTCAAAAAAACCTATCTGACTCCTCTTCTGCCTCACTCTTTCTTTAAAGGACACATGTGATTGCAGTGGGCCCACTAGGATAACCCAAAGATAATCTTCCTATTTTAAGCTAATCATCTAATTTGCAAACTTATTTCCATCTACATCCGTAATTCAGCTTTACCACATAACACGATCTATCCATAGATTGTAGGGATTTGGGTCTGGCATCTTTGGGTGGGGACATTCTACTTATAACAATAGGTAGAAAATTACTGCCTAATGTAAACAAATTGTAATATTTATTGTCTCTCTCTGGATATATCCTTAAAGTACTTCATCTGTATCTGCAATCCTATGTTTATTTTTAAAATATAGCTGTGAATAAACATCACAAAATTATTGGTCAATTTCAGTGGTGCATTCATGTTTTGATATTAATCTTTGTAATTTCCTGCATTTTAACTAGTGGAAATAAAAATACATCACATGTAAATAAATATGAATGCAGTGAAATTATTATAGAGAACTAGTTCAATGAAAACGAATAACTTATCTTTCTTTTAAGCATAACATCTATAAATTTAAGTGCAGTTTTAAAAGGGGAAAATGAGTAGAAAAAAATAAAAGAATTACGTAATGTACAACAATTATTAAGGAAAAAAGCCCATTTGTCAGAAAAGAGTAAGTTATATGCCATTAAAGAAATTAGAAAGTATCATTCAAATAAAAAAAAAATAAGATCTACGTGAATGTAACTTGACAAAACAGCAAGAATTTCAGATATATTCAACATAGCCATGTACACAGAGAAACTTCTACCTTAACTTTGAAGTTCAAAGTTCCTCCTGAGCTTAGGGAGGGTGTTGTGCAGTTCCAGGGAAGAAACAAGTCCAATTACAATCTGTAAAGTTTTCCACTACCAACAGTAGGCTTTTGATCTGAGATTGCCACACATGGTTTATGTTCTGTGAAAGGCAGATGTACAAATAGGAAAGCTCTGTACTAAGTCTTGGCAAATGCCATCAAGAAGGTAGGAGGGCTGAGTAACAAGCGAAGTTGATACTATAAAGAAAGTATAAATTTATGTCTCTTTGTTCCAATGAAAACGGCCATATTGAAAAAGATGCAAACTATCGCAAGAACAGAAAACCAAATACTGCATGTTCTCATTCATAGGTGGGAACTGAACAATGAGATCACTTGGACACAGGAAGGGGATCATCACACACCGGGTCCTATTGTGGGGAGGTGGGGAGGAGGGATAGCATTAGGAGATATGCCTAATGTAAATGACGAGTTAATGAGTGCAGCACACCAACACGGAATATGTATTCATATGTAACAAACCTGCACGTTGTGCACATGTACCATAGAACTAAAAGTATAATTTAAAAAAAAATTTTTTAATTTAAAAGAAAAGAAAAAGATGTAGAAATGCAAGGTGAAATGGAGAGGGGAGCAGTAGGAGACTCAATTGCAAATTAAATTACAATTATGTAAATTTTGAGATAACTGTAGCCTTTAAAATATTTGAGTAAATATTTTTATCTCTAAATGAAATATTATTCAAAAATTTTTTTTCACAGATGTGTCATGGCATTTAGATATTTTGTAGTTAGTATTGCATGTCCAGAATAATTATAATTGCAACCACCTCACAGAACAAAGTAATTATAAAAAGTAGCATTGATTTTTCAGCCAAGAATTTTTAAGTGTCTTAAAACTCTTCATTGAAAAGCTACTTTCTTTGGTAAATTGATTAAGGTCACTCCAGTGACCTGTGAGACGTTTATTAAGCTGTACTATTCCAATGCTTTTTGAGGGTATGTGTACTGATACTCCTTAAATAGCCATGACTGTGGCAGTGAGATCTGGATCACGTTTGCAGGGTGTTTTCCTAAAAAGCATGTACGCCGGTTTTTTCCTCTTATTTCTCTTTAATTTTGGACATTTTCAATATCTTCATTGCTTTGAAAAGTCTAAATGACTGAGTATTAACATCAATTGAGAAAATTATTGTTTCTATAGAAAATGTATGTCACAGTGCAGCTCTTTAACCTTTCGTTTTTGGGTTGTTTAAAGGTAACATAATTTTAAAAACCAGGATGACTTATTTTTCTATGTGCAGGGAAAATATCAGAGCTAAAGGGTTAATGTGAATATTACATCTTTAAAGCCAAAAGGAAATTCAAGGAGGCCATCGAGTTGCTTTAGACTCAGCTATAGTTTCATTTCCCTTTTGTTTTAAATTTTGTTTTATACTCAGCAATATTACAGTTTATAGACAGATTTTAAATTTTACCTTATTTATTTTAAATTCTACTTAATGGCAGAAATTTTATTACTGGAATAAAATTGGACATTATTCTGCTTTTCAGAAAATAAGAAAAGATTCTTATGACACAACAATATGGTTAATTATTAACCTAAAGATAAAGTCAGAGAACATAAAAATGAAATAAAGCAACATAAACATGAAATTCTACAAATGGAGGGTGATACATGGAGAGAGCCAAGATTTATGCTGAGGCCTAAAAAAGATGAATAAAAATGACAGGAATTAATTAAGCGGTATGGATTCTCCCTTATGTTAGCTGCTATTTCTACTAATAATGAATAATCTTGTAATAAGTACTGTCACTTTCAACTGTGAGGTAAGTTACACTCATCATGGTTCACATTATTATTTTAATTCTTTATGTCCAAACACATCATTGTGGTTACCTCTCTCTTCCCATACTTCTATTATTGCTTTAACTTTTAGCACCACCAATCCATTCTGGATTGCTGGAGTGATCTTTTCAAAAATGTAATTTGGATTAAGTACTCCCTGACATAAAACAATTTAAGTTCATATTACATTATATTTGTGACTATGGGCATACTCAAAAACCAGATAAACATTTCAAGTTATTGTTAGGAAACAAAAGCTAAAACTATGAGTCTGCTTAATTTTCCTTCGAGGAATAGGTGTTGAGTTTTATTCCTGGTGGGTAAGTGGCCATGCACTGCAGAAAATCAAAACCAGGCTCACAACTCTAAATTCCTCACTGAATTGGCCTTTCTTGCACCCAGGAACAAAGACCCAGGAACAAAAACATCAGAAACGGAGCCCCGTGGCTGTGCCTTTTATAGATATTGCTCCCCTGTGATAGCGAGACAAAAAATGACAACCATTAAACTTTGTCTTGGGCTAGGCTACTTGAGACATGATCTCTCCCTAGTTACTGCTGAACAACAGCCCCAAGTTGCAGGACTCAGGGATGGGAACAGGCAACTATTAATTCATGGGTTGGGAAGAAGTGAACACAGATCTTAAAAAGTAACAGCCTTTCCCCCCACAATGTGGAAACTGAAACCTTCTGTAGTGAGTAATAAGCTGACAAATAAAGGTTTCAAAGTAAGTGAGAGAAAATAATGGTTTTAAAAAGCCCCAAAAGCTCTCATTAAGATAACTTACAGATCAATTCAACAATAGACTGTGTTTGCATGTGTGCGTGTGTGTGTGTGTGTGTGTGTGTGTGTGTGTGTATACACTATATTGTCCTCACTATGTTGCGCAGGCTGGAGTGCAGTGAAAATCTTCAATTTTACAGTGTTGAGAAGTGGGGTGTTTAAGGGATGATTAGGTCATTAATAGAATGATGACAGTATCCTAGGAGTGGGTTAGTTATTCCAACAGTTGGTTCCCGATGAAAGAATAAATTTGGGCTTCTTCCACTCCCTCTCTCATGCACTCTTCCCATTCTGCTTACTGCTGTGGGAAGATGCAGAAAGAAGGCCCTTGCCAGATGCTGGTACCTTGATAAGAGACTCCAAAACTACGAGAAATACATTTATTTTCTTTAAAAATTACCCAGTAATTTTTAAATTTAAAAATTACCCAGTCTGTGGAATTCTCTCATAGCAACATAAATGGAGTAAGACACTGGCCCAGCCAAGTTGGCATATAAAATTAACTATCACAATCACAATGACAAAATCACAGAGTAAGCTGGCAGAATACCAGAATACACAGAGGAAAACAAGGCTTGAGAGACCTTTTTTAAAATTATGTTTTTAAGATTGGAAAGAATAACACCTTTTCTTTCACCCAATTATCTGCAAGATATTTCATGATCTAAAGTAGTAAAATTTGAAAAATTCTTAGAAAGCTACTTAAGAAGTCAAGAGGACAGAGATAATTCATCCTAAGAGATAATCAGTAAAGTGGTGTCTTGTTTGTGAAAACACATGATCTGTCTCTCTCTCTGAAAACTACATGGTGTGAAGACAGGGACTCTGTACGATATATCTACTGCTGTTTCCTCATAATATAATAGCATGTCATGTATCTACAAGAGTTAAAAATGAAACAAAAAACCCCACAAAACCATAAATGAATGATATAAGAATGTATCGAAAGATAACAAGAAGATGTCCTCACTAAGGTAATACCATGTAATACAAAGGGTTAAAATTAAAATAAGTCTAACTATGATGCATGTGCATAGACCAATCAATACCTCCATGTAGAAATTCAAGGTATAGACCAATACTACATAAATATTAGACAAATAATGCTGATCAATAGAAAAAAGACTTTAACAAAAAGTTTTAAAATATTTTTAAATGCAGTTAATAAAATATTAATATAGCAATTCTAAGAAATTGTAAGAATAGCAATTGTAAGCAATTTCAATACATTTGAGCTTTTATATATTCAAGATGTCATGCTGGGCATTTTGCAAACTTAGTCCATTTATTTCTTTAAAATGTACCAGTATTTTACTAAGACAGATGACAAGGCTGCAAGTCCCTACCAAAGAATTTTGATTCATAGATTTGCTGTGGACTTGATAATATGCATTTCTAACAAGGGTCACATTTAAGAACCACCGATCTATATACATTTTAATATATACATATATTTTTGAGACAGACTCTTGCTCTGTCACCCAGGCTGGAGTGCAGAGGCACCATCTCAGCTCACTGCAACCTCCACTTCCCAGGTTCAAGCGATTCTCCTGCCTCAGCTTCCCAAGTAGTGGGGATTACAGGTGCCTTCCACCATGCCTGGCTAATTTTTGTATTTTTAGTAAAGACGGGGTTTCGCCATGTTGGCCAGGCTGTTCTCGAACTCCCAACCTCAGGAGATCCACCTGCCTTGCCCTTCCGAAGTGCTGGGATTACAGGCACAAGCCACCACGCCTGGCCAATACAACAATTTTTAAAGCTGCTTTAAGATAAATTTTAAAAACCACATTGCTTTCTTCCATAAAGTATGCTTAGTTTCAAGATATTATTAACAATTCTCAAAATTCTCAAAATATTCCATTCTATTTTATATCACCTAGGATTTTGGAAAAAGAAATCACTTTTTCACATAAAAATCCATATTCACTTATTTTGCCTTTATTAATATTTTAAAATTAATTACACAAATCCATAATTGATTATTAGTTTTATGGTCTTATCAAGGCTTTTGTTTTCCCTATTGATAATGTGTTTTATTTGTGATACTGTATTTTATTATTCTTTGAATTAATTCTTAAATGTGGTCTTATTCCTTCTGGATATAAAACTGACACGCATACATGTTGGGAAATGGAGTAAAATTATTCTGTAAATTTTGTGGAAACACCTGTGTTTCTTTGAATGTTCAGTACTTGTATCTAGTACTAGTTATTTGATTAACTGAAGAGACTACTTTCATTTTTTCTAAAAAGAGCAGCTTTTTAAAAGTTACTTACTATAGTGTACTAACATCTGATTTTCCCTCTGACACCAAAATTTATATGCAGTAATTTGTATTCACCATTTATAAATTAAATTTATATTGTTACATATTCTTAAATAAATAACTATTTGCTGGTAAATATAAACTGCAATATTACCTAGAGAGGGATGATAAATTATAAACTATTTGAAAGTAGTTTCTGAATAATTATGTTTGCTTCCTTTCCTACTTAAAACTATAAATGTATAAACCTTTCTGTAATTATTTAGTGATAATTAGGTGATTATCACTTACAATTTTTCTATCAGAAGAAAAGGCAATACTATTAAACTTACAAAAGTTAATCTTAGTGGACAATATTTCGAATTTCAGATTTATAGTTCAAAGTTAACATATTATCCTGGAATATAATATGTTTGCCTCTAAATACGTGAAAAGTAAATATAGCAATAGTGTTTATGATTTAAAATAAATACTTTACATGCAACAGCTTAACCGTCATCAATACGCAAACTAATAAACATTTCTCAAGAAAGCATTCAAGACAAAAATATTTATATTTACTTGGCCATTGAGTTGTCAGACATCAAAAAGGGTTTTTTGGACACAAAGAGATAGAAATAATTTAAAAAGGCCACAGAAACCTCAAAGCTGAAAAATGCAATGGATGAACTGAAAAATGCATGAGAGGGTCTCAACAGTAGAAATCTCAGCACAGTGATATCCATATATGACAAAGCTCCTCATCTAAGATCTGGAACAAGTGTGGCTACTTTTACCACTTTTATTCATCACAGTACTTGAAGTCCTAGCTAGAGGACTTAGGAGAATGAAATAAAAGGCTTCCAAATTGGAAATAAAAGGAAGTCAAATAGTCACTGTTTGCAGGTGACACGTCATATATATATGGAGAACCCTAAAGATTCCACAAAAAAACCTACTACAAATAATAAACATTTCACAAAGTTGCAAGATACAGTATCAATATATAAAAATGAGTAGCACACCCACGTACCAATAGTGAAACACTTAAGAAAGGAAACAAGAAAGCGATTTCATTGCAGTAGTTACCCAATGCCCCCCAAAAAAGATACCTAGAGATAAACTTAACCAAAAAGGTGAAAGATCTCACAATTAAAACTATAAAACATATATGAAACATATTAAAGCAGACACAAGTAAATGTAAACATATCCCATGTCCAAGCATTAGAAGATTATTGTTAAAATATCTTTATCACCCTATGTGATCTACAGAATCAATGGAATCCATGTTAAATTAGGAAAGATATTCTTCATAGAAATAGAAAAGAAAAAAAGAAAGAAAAACAACAACAACAAAAAAAAAACGGCCGGGCACGGTGGCTCACGTTTGTAATCCCAGCACTTTGGGAGGCTAAAGCACATGGATCACAAGGCCAGCAATTTGAGGCCAGCCTGAACAACATGGTGCAACCCTTTCTCTACTATATATATAAAAAATAGCTGGGCATAGTGGCACACGCCTGTAATCCCAGCTACTCAGGAGGCTGAAGCAGGAGAATCACTTGAACCCAGGAGGCAGAGTTTTCAGTGAGCCGAGATGATGCCAGTGCACTCCAGCCTCGGAGACAGAAAAAGACTCCGTCTCAAAAAAAAAAAAAAAAAAAAAATTCCTAAAATTCACATGGAAATGCAAAATACCTCAGATAGACAAAAGAATCTTGAATACAAAGAAAAAAACTGGAGGCATCACACTACCTGATTTCAAAATATACCATAAATCTAGTAACCAAAACAGCATGGTAGTGGCAAAAAAAAAAAAAAAAAAAAAATTAGGGGAGAGACAGAAGAGAGACAGAGAGAACAGTGACAGACCGACATAGACAAATGAAGCAGAATAGAGAACTCAGAAATAAATTCAAGCTTTCACAGTCAACTCTTAACAAAAGCACCAAAAACACACATTGGGGAAGGACAATCTCTTCAATAAACTGTGCTAGGAAAACCCAAAAGCCACATGTACAAGAATCCATCTAGGCTGTTATCTTATTCACAAAAGTTTACTCAAAATAAAGATTTAAATGTAGGATCTCAAACGATGAAACTACTAGAGAAGAAAACATAGGAAAATGCTTCGTGAAACTGGCTAGGGCAAGGGATTTCCAAATATGTACATCAAAAGCATAAGCAACAAAAAGCAAAAATAGACAAAATACAATTGCATTACACTTAAAAGCTTCTGTAAAGTAGCGGAAGCAATCAGTAGAATGAAGAAACAATCCACAGAATGGAAGAAAGTATTTGCAAAACTATGCATCAGGCAAGGGGTTAATGCAACACAAAATATATAAAGTACTCAAACTACTCAAAGCAAAAATACAAATAACCTGATTTAAGAAGTCAGAAAAAAGATCTACCCAAAAACTTTGTCCTCCACCTTCTTCTCCCAACCACCTTTGACCCCCTCCCTCTCGTCACCCTTTTTCTTCCTCCATCTACCCCAAAACTTTTTTCCCATTATTTTTCCCCACTGTCATTTTGCAAAGCCTTCTCTACTCTCCCGCTCACCACTCTTCATCATCCATCTACCCCAAAACATTTCCCCACTGTTTTCCCCCACTCACTGGACACCCTCTTTTTCTCCCTTCTGCTCCCATCCCCTTCTTTTGTTCCTCCATTTATCCAAAAACTTTCCCCTTGTCTTTTCCCAACGCCTTCTCCCCACTCCTGCTGCTCACCACCCTCTTTTCCAACCTCCATCTACCCAAAAACTGTTTTCCCCATCGTCTTTCCCCCCCCGCTTCTTGCCACCCTTTCCATTCTCTATCTATGCAAAACGTCTCCCCACTGTCTTTTCAAAGCCTTCTCCCCACTCCTGCTCGCCACTCCTTCTTCCTCCACCTACCCCCCAAAATTTCACAAAGCCTTCCCCCACTTCCCACTCGCCTTCTTCTTTCCTTAATCCTTACCCATCCTCTTTTTGCCCTCCATCTACCCCAAAACTATTTTCCCCATCGTCTTTTTCCCAAACCTCTTTCCCCGCTCCCTTTCACCACCCTCTTTTCTCCTCCCACTTGCCACCCTCTTTTCCCACTGCATCTACCCGCTTTTTACCCACCGTCTCTGTCTTTTCTTTCCCCACCATCTGTCTTTTCTGCCCACTGTCTTTTGGCAAAACCCTGCCTCCCTCCCAGTTGCCACCCTCTTTTCCCCCTCCATATACCGAAAAACTTTTCTCTGCCCACTGCCTTTTCCTCATGGTCTTTTGGCAAAACCTTGTCTCTCTCCGACTTGCCATCCTCTTTTGCCCCTCCTGCTCACCACCCTCTTTTCCCACTCCGTCTACCAAAAACTTTCTTCCTCACTGTCTTCCTCCCCCCACCATCTCTTTGCAATCTCTTCTGCTCACCACCCTCTTTTTCCCACTTCTGCCCCTCCTCCTACATGCCACCTTCCCGTAGCCCTCCATCTACCCCAAAACTATTTTTCCATCGTCGTTTTCCCAACCCTCCTTCCACCCTCCCGCTTGCCATCCTCTTTCTGTCCTCCATCTACCCAAAAACTTCTCCCCCACTGTTTTTTCTCCCAATTGTCTTTTTGCAAAACTTTCTCTTCCTCCTACTCGCCACCCTTTTTTCTTCTCCTGATCACCATCGTCTTTTTCCTCCATCGATCAAAAAAAAAATGGTCCCTACCACCTTTTCACAGAATCTTCTGTTTCCTGCTCACCAGCTTCTGTCCCTTCCCCTTCTCTCTCTGCACCCTCTCCTTCCTCCTCCCACATGCCACCCTCTTTTCCCCCTCCGTCTACCCAAAATCTTTTTACACATCATCCTTACTTTCCCCACTGTCTGTTTTCCTCACCGTGCTTCTCCCCACCATCTTTTTGCAAACTTTCCTTCCTACTTGCCAGTTTCCCCCCAACCCTCTCTTTCCTCCTCCCACTTGCCACCCTCTTTTCCCCCAATATCTACCCAAAAACTTTTTTTCCCAACCATCTTTTCCCCACCGTCTTTTTGCAATGCCTTTTCCTCATCGCCATCCTCTTCTTCCCTTTGCCGCTAACCACTCTCTTTAGTCCTCTACCTACCCCAAAAGTACTTATCGGCTCCTACCGCTCCAGCCGACCTTCCGTCTCTGTCAGCAGCACCCACCACAGGGAGGCGAGCTGTGGTGCCGCTCCCACAGCTCCAGCCTCCAGCCGTGGCAAGTGACGACGACTCCTCCTGGTCCTCTAAGCCTTGCGCGGAGCAGCACGTCAGGCAACCATGTAAGAGCCTGAAATGGTGGTATGCCCCCCCTGCATGCTTTATATACTGAGGTTATGCAAATGAGGTTCCTGGACTACATGTTCTGATTGGATGAGAGAAAACCTCTGGGCCTATTCTGATTGGACTTTACTTTCAAGCTGTGATTGGCTGTCCTAAGACTTGCTCTCATCCAATCAGAATTGAAGCTGGGAGCCCAGCTTAGAGAACCAGAAGTGGGATCCACATACCCAAAGCTGGAGGCTTGAGCGGGGCACCTAGGCTCGCTTCACTGCGGTTGGTGAAGGTGATGGAGATTGCAGCTTGGCCAGCATGGTAGAAAGGTGTCAGGGTAGGTGAGCTCTCCAGGGAGGCACTACCCTGGGTAGGGGCCTATCAAGGTCATGTTGCAGGTGGGGGTGTGGGGGACGTGGGATGGTGGTGTTGGCTGTGCTATCGGGTGCTACACTGCCTGGTGGTGGGGGTGGTTGTGTGTGGTACTGGGGGCTGCACCCCACTAGCTGGGAAGAGGGTTAGGGGCGCTATCAGCTCCTATTCTGTTATGACGGGGGCAGGTTGGGAGCGCTATCTGGGCTGTCACTACCCCCAGCAAGGGATGGTTAGGGACATTATTCCTGGCTGCACAGATGGGGGCAGTGAGGCGGTTTGGGGGCACTATCAGGTTTACGTGCCCTGTGGCATGGGGCAGGGGTGCGCTATTGGGGGTTGCACTGCACTGCTGCTGCTAGCAGCAGTCTACAGAGGTGGCAGCCATAGCTGTGGCCTCCGAGGAAGGGGCCATTCTCCTCTTCCCAGACTCTAGATTCTAGAGGGCAACCTCCTTCTGCTGGTACTGGAGCGTGGCAGGCACGCAGTGTTTCCCTGGGAATCCTGAGCACAGTAAGGATCCCACATCCGCCATGGTTCCTGGGCCTGCACCTTCTCACTGTGTTGCAGAGACAACCTGTGACTCCTGGGTACGGAGTAGCGGGAACCACGGGGGAACAGGACCCCGTGGGTGGAGGCATCAGAAACAGGAACTGGCACTTGGTTGGAGGGGGCTGGCTGGGTCTGAGTTTTTGCTTCTCCTGCTCACCAAGGAGTGCAGCCAGGGTGGGACCAGCAGTTCCTGGCCAGCTCTACCTAATCAGGGGCCGGTTTCAGCAAAGGCAGTAACACCCACCCTAGTTGTGCCTTCGCTGAAACCAGCCCCTGCCACCCAGTGGCCAGCATGACAAGGTGAGCCTCTAACACAATCACTCCTTGCATCCTTTTCTAGGCATATCTGGCTTTGACCACCCAGATGCTTCGAGCCAGGAGATGGAGGAGTCATCTGTTGCATGCTGGAGGCAGGAGCCTGCAGATAGTGTGGTTCTGTGGCGCGCCTCGCTGCAATTGGTGGCGGCGACAGAAACTGCAGCTCGACTGGAATGGTAGGAGATTGTCAGCGGGGGCCAGGTGGTAGGAAGCTTGTAGGGTGGGCTGGTGCATTGAGGGCAACAGCAGTAATATTAATAAAATTTCGGATATATAGAGTTAGAATCCAACAAATCCGGAGGAAAATTGTTATATTATATAGCTGTAGAGCAGGAAATGAAACCCAGGTTCCAAGCTCTAAGGGGCCACAAGCTACCATACAAGTGCATCAGTGACTGGGCATAGAGTCAGCAGAATTACAGGATGGTTAAAAGAGAGAGCTGTGGAGTCTAATGCTATGTGAACATAAAATTTTAAACTGCATGGTGCCTCAGTTTATCTGCCTTTACAATGAAGATAGTACTAAGTTTTTCTTTTACTTCTTAGTTGCCTGAATTATTTTCCTAGTCTTGTTGCCACTCTCAGTGCCCACATGAGCGGACCTGAGATAATTTCTGACAGCCTGGGACTCCACGGGAAAAACAGAAGGTGCCATAGACCCCCTTTTAGGAGAAACTTCTCTTTTCCTCATGGAATCCCAAGAACTGTAAGCAGACAGGTTCCTCTCAAAATCTAAGGCTCTGCTGTTTCACCTTACATTACCTGATCTTTTTTGATTTGGGTAGGCATAAGAAATTACTAGGGAGGAGTGATACAAAGAAAATTGTGGATATGAAGATGTGTTTATGGTTAGAAATGTTATGAAAAAAAGAAATTTTATATGAGAGAGGATCTTGTATGGCAAATTCTTAGAGTAAATTAGTCATCCTAAAGTAGAGTGACTAATTATTTAGGAAATAGGGAAAGATAGGACTAGTCAGAAAGTTCAAGCATGTCATGGAGAGTCTCCCTCTGTCATCCAGGCTGGAATGCAGTGGCATGATCTTGACTCGCTGCAACCTCCACCTCCCAGGTTCAAACCATTCTCCTCCCTCAGCCTCCTGAGTAGCTGGATTACAGGCACCGCCAACATGCCTAGGTAATTTTTTTGTAATTTTAGTAGAGAGAGTTTCACCATGTTGGCCAGGCTCGTTTCGAACTCTTGACCTCAAGTGATCCAAACGGCCTTTGCCTCCCAAAGTGCTAGGATCCCAGTGTGAGCCACTGTGCCTAGCCTCATCTATGATTTTATTTCAGCTTTCTTTCTCTTTTCTTTAGTCTAGTTAAAACTTGTCAATTTTGAATTTTTTTCAAAACCCCCCAGCTGTTTGTTCCATTGACTGTATTGTTTTGCATTTTGCATTTTTTTGTTTCTGTTTTTTAAATTTCTTCTGTAATGTTTATGATATCCTTTCTACTAATTTTAACATTTTTTAAAATTTTTCTCATTACTTGAGGTATACTGTCAGGTTGGCTATGTAAGATCTTTTTGCTTTTCTGATGTAGGCATATACAGCTATGCACTTTTCCTATTACAACTGTTTTTGCTGCATCCCACAAGTTTTGTTATGTTGTGTATTTTTATTTGTTTCAATAAATTTTTAATTTTTTAATTTCTTTATTGATTATTCATGAACGTGTATTTTGATTTCCATATGTTTGTACAGCTTTTAAAGTTCCTCCTGTTACTGATTTCTAATACTATTCCACTGTGATCAGAGAAGATGCTTGATATGAATTCAGTTTTTAAAAATGTGTTGTGACTTGTTATTCGGCCTAACACATAGTCTGTCCTGGAGAATAATCCATGTGCTGCTAAGTAGAATGTGCATTGCACATTTGCAGAGTGGAAAGCTGTGAAATGTTAGGTCCATTCAGTAGAGATTGCAGTTTAACTGTTTTTTTGTCGTCTGGATGATCTGTTCATTGATGATAGTGGGGTGTTGATTATAGTAGAGTGTTGAGGTGCTCTATTATTGCATTACAGTCCCTCTGTCCCTTAAGGTCTGTTAATATTTGCTTCTGTGTTTAGGTGCTTGAGTGTTGGTTGCATTTGCACTTATACTGGTGATACTGCTGTGTTGATTTCTTTCTTTTTTTTTCAATTTTTTTTTTATTATTATACTTTAAGTTCTAGGGTACATGTGTATAACGTGCAGGTTTGTTACATATGTATACTTGTGCCATGTTGGTGTGCTGCACACATCAACTCGTCATTTACATCAGGTATAATTCCCAATGCAATCCTTTCCCCCTCCCCCCTCCCCATGATAGGCCCAGGTGTGTGATGTTCCCTTTCCCGAGTCCAAGTGATCTCATTGTTCAGTTCCCACCTATGAGTGAGAACATGCGGTGTTTGGTTTTCTGTTCTTGCGATAGTTTGCTGAGAATGATGGTTTCTAGCTGCATCCATGTCCCTACAAAGGACATAAACTCATCCTTTTTTATGGCTGCATAGTATTCCATGATGTATATGTGCCACATTTTCTTTATCCAGTCTGTCACTGATGGACATTTGGGTTGATTCCAAGTCTTTGCTATTGTGAATAGTGCCGCAGTAAACATACGTGTGCATGTGTCTTTATAGCAGCATGATTTATAATCCTTTGAGTATATACCCAGTAATGGGATGGCTGGGTCATATGGTACTTCTAGTTCTAGATCCTTGAGAAATCGCCATACTGTTTTCCATAATGGTTGAACTAGTTTACAATCCCACCAACAGTGTAAAAGTGTTCCTATTTCTCCACATCCTCTCCAGCACCTGTTGTTTCCTGACTTTTTAATGATTGCCATTCTAACTGGTGTGAGATGGTATCTCATTGTTGTTTTGATTTGCATTTCTCTGATGGCCAGTGATGATGAGCATTTTTTCATGTGTCTGTTGGCTGTATGAATGTCTTCTTTTGAGAAATATCTGTTCATATCCTTATTGTACAATTATTTTTCGGTTTTATCAATATATGTATAGCTACTCTTGTTTTTTTGTTTCCATTTGTATGGGATATCTTTTATCATCCCTTCGTTTTCAGTCTATGTATGTCTTCATATGTGAACTGAGTTTCTTGTAGGCAGTATATAGTTAGATCTTGTCTTTAAATCCATTCGGCCACTCTGTCTCAATTGGAGAATTTAATTAATTTATATTCAAGGTAATTACTAACAGGTAAAAATATACTACTGCCAGTTTTACTTATTTTCTGGTCGTTTTGCTACTCTCTTTTGTCTTTTGTTATTTCTCTGTTCATTTCTTCCTCTTTCTCTTCTCTCTCTCCTTCTTTCTTTCTTCCTTTCTTTTCCTCCCTCCTTCCTTTTCTTCCTGCCTGTATTTATAGTGAGGTAATTTTCTCTGGTAGCGTGATTTAATTCCTTGCTTTTTAGGTGTCTTGTTATTTTTAAAGTGTCTATTACTGAATTTTGTTTTCTGGTTACCATGAGGCTAAAGAATATCATTGTAACAAGTAATTTTAAACTGAAGAAAACTTAACTTTGATTGCAAAGAATAAAAAAGAGAGAAATGAAAAGATATAAACATTTACCTTGTAACTCTATCCCCCTCAACACACACACACATTTTGACATTTGGATCTTTTCAGTATCTTATTATATTGCCTCTCAATTTAAAAATTGTTAGGTTTTTATTATTTTAATAATTTTGTATTTTAGCCTTTAGGTATTGTTAATTGCTATTTGCACCATTGTTCAATAATGTCTTAATTTGTTCTAATAAATACATGATACATATATATATTATATATATATATACACATATATGTACAAATTTCTTAATGGCATGGGCATTTTCTTCAGCATTCTTTTTCCAGCCTCTAGTTCCTATTGCCTGGCAAATAGAACACTTACACTAAATGCTTGTCAGATGATTAAAAGAGTTCTTTAGAGTGAGTAGCTCTTAACATGTTCCTATATGTAATTTGATTTGAAATAATTTTCCAAGAATTTAACTCATTTTGTTCTTTTTTAAACTTCTATTTTTAGATTGGGGTACATGTGTAAGATATGCAGGTTTGTTACATAAGTAAACGTGCATTATGAGGGTTGATTGTACAGATTATTTCATCTCCCAGGTATTAAGCCTAGTGTCCGTTAGTTATATTTCCTGCTTCTCTCTCTCCCCCAACCCTTCATCATCTGATAGGCCCCAGTCTGTGTTGTTCCTCTCTATGTGTCCGTGTTCTCATCATTTAGCTTCCACTTAAAAGTGAGAACATGCAGTATTTGGTTTTCTGTTCCTGCTTTAGTTTGCTTGGAATAATGACCTCCAACTCCATCCATGTCCTTGCAAAGGACATTATCTCATTTTTTCTTTGTGGCTGCATGGTATTCCATGGTGTATATGTACCACATTTTCTTTATCCAGTCTATCATTGGTGGGCATTTGGATTAATTCCTTGTGTTTGCTATTGTGAATAGTGTTGCAAGGAACATATGCATGCATGTATCTTTGCAGTAGAACAATTTGTTATCCTTTAGGCATATACCCATTAATGGGATTGCTGTGTGAAATGGTAATTCTGTCTTTAGGTTTTTGAGGAATTACCACACTGTCTTCCACAATGGTTGAACTAATTTACACTCCCACCAACCGTGTAAAGTGTTCCCTTTTCCCCACAATCTCACCAGCATCTGCTTTTTAACTTTTTAGTAATAGCCATTCTTACTGGCATGAGTTGGTATTTTATTGTGGTTTTGATTTGCATTTCTCTAATCAGCGATGTTGAACTTTTTAAATGTGCTTGTTGACCACATGTATGTCATCTTTTGAGAAGTGTCTGTTCATGTCCTTGGCCCGATTTTTAATGGCCTTGTTTTTTTTTGTAAATTTGGTTAAGTTCGTTGTAGATGCTGGATATTAGACTTTTGTCAGATGCATATTTTGCCAGAATTTTATCCCATTTTGTAGGTGTCTGTTTGTTCTGATGATAGTTTGTTTTTCCTTTTTGCTGTGCAGAAGCTCTTTAATTTAATTAAATCCGATTTGTCAATTTTTGCTTTTGTCACAATTGCTTTTGGTGTCTTTATCATGAAATCTTTGCCCATGCCTATGTTCTGAATGGTATAGCCTAGGTGGTCTTTGAAAGCTTTTACAGGTCACAAACCACTGCCCAAGGAAATCAGAGATGACACAAATATGAAAAACATGATGAGAAGAATCAATAATGTTAAAATGGCCATACTGCCCAAAACAACTTATGGACTCAATGCTATTCCATTATACTACTACTGACATTCTTTGCAGAACTAGAAACATCTATTTTAAAATTCATATGAAACCATCAAAGATCCCAAATAGCCAAGGCAATCCTAAGCAAAAATTACAAAGCTGGAGGCATCACACTACCCGCCTTCAAACTGTACTACAGGCCTACAGTAATCCAAACAGCATGGTATATGTACAAGAACAGACACATAAACCAGTGGAACAGGATAGAGAACTCGGAATCAGACCACACATCTGTAAACATCTGATCTTTGACAAACCAGACGAAACCAAACAATGGGGAAAGGACTCCCTATTAAATAATTGACGCTGGGATAAGAGGCTAGCCATATAGAAAATTGAAACTGACCCCTTCTTTACCTCATATACAAAAAAATTGACTCAAGATGAATTAAAGACTTAAATGTAAACTTAACTCATTTCAATACTCTTTCTTATGCATAAAAAATTTAATACCTCTTCAATGTGCTATATCCATTTGCTTGTGTTTGTGATTATACTTCTATAGATCCAATCTCAGAAAAATTATTCTGTATTCAATAAAGGCAATAAGATGGATGGGTGATTTAGTTCCTACCTTCGTTTTCCCTGTCTCGAGGTCACTGTCCTATCCTATCTCATGTTTGCTGTCTGAAGACTATTGGTATGTATATTTTATCAAAAATTTCTTAGTTTAGTTAAGGCAAGAATACAAACCTAGTCCTTATTATGCTGTGTGTCTGGAATAAGTTCCAGTGTTATAAAAACATATGAATTCTAATGTGAATGCCAGTCAAAGTAGACTTCACAGGAAAATCAGTACAAAAGAGAAAGAGAAACATTTTATAATGATAAAATAATTGATTCATTTAAAAGACAAAACAATTTGAAATGCATATGCTCTTAATAACATAACTTCAAATTATATAAAGTTAAATTTTTATATAGCTAGAAAGAACAGCCAAATTCATAATCTAACGATTTCAAGTGGGTTTTATACCAGGGATGCAGGGATGGTTTAACATATACAAGTCATAAATGTGATACATCACATAAACATAATTAAAAACAAAAATTACATGATCATCTCAATAGACATAGAAAAAGCATTTGGCAAAATTCAGAATCCCTTTATGATTAAAATCCTCAGCAAAATTGGCATAGAAGGGGCATACTTCAAGGTGATACAAGCCATTTATAACAAACCCACAGTCAATCAACATCATACTGAATAGGGAAAAGTTTAAAAGCATTCCCCCTAAGAATATGATGCCTGCTCACCACATCTATTAATCATAGTTCTGGAAGTCCTAGCCAGAGCAATCAGACAAAAGAAAGAAAGAAAGGGCATCCAAATCAGTAAAGAGGAGGTCAAACTGTCACTGATTTCTAATGATATTATTATATCTAGATAACTCTGAAGACTTATCTAAAGAGCTCCTAGATGTGATAAATTCAGTTAAGTTTCAGGATGCAAAAATCAGTGTACACAAATCATCAGCACTGCTATATACCAGCAACAACCAAGCTGAGAATCAAATCAACAACTTAATCCCTTTTCCAACAATTGCCATATATATATATACACACACATATATACGCGTGTATATATATACATATATGCATATACACGTATATATGTGTGTACATACACGTATATAAGTGTGTGTGTGTATATATATGTATATTTGAGGAACATACAAAGCCAAGGAGGTGAAAGAACTCTTCAAGGAAAACTACAAAAAAAAGCTGAAAAATATCATTGACAACAGAAACAAATAGATAACACATCTCATGCTAATGGATGGGTAGAATCAATATTGTGAAAGTGACCATACTGTCCAAAGCAATATACAGATTCAATGCAATTCTCATCAAAATACCATCATCATTCTTCACAAAACTAGAAAAAACAATCCTAAAATTCATATAGAACCAAAAAAGATCCTGCCTAGCCAAAGCAAGATGAAACAAAAATAATGAATCTGGAGGTGTCACATTACCCAACTTCAAACTATATTAGAAGGCTATCCTTACCAAAACAACATGGTACTTGTATAAAAATAGGTACATAGACCAATGAAACAGAATAGAGAACCCAGAAATGAAACCAAACACTTAGCAGCCAACTGATCTTCGACAAAGCAAATAAAATCGTAAAGTTTGGAAAAGACACCCTATTCAACAAACGGTAATGGAATATTTGGAAAGCCACATAAAGAAGAATGAGACTGAATTCTCATCTCTCATCTTATGCAAAAATCAACTCAAGGTGGATCAAAGACTTAAATCTAAGATCATAAACCATAAAAATTCTACAAGATAACATTGGAAAAAACATTCAAAACATTGTCTTGGTTCTTCATGACCAAGAAACCAAAATCAAACACAACAAAAACAAAGATAAATAAATTGAACTTAATTAGACTAAAAAGCTTCTGCAACGCAAAAGAAATAATCAGCAAACAGACAACACATAGAGTAGGAGAAAATCATTGCAATCTATGCATCCGACAAAAACTCATATTTGGAATCCACAAGGAACTTAAACAAAACAGCAAGACAAAAAAAAAATTCTATCAAAAAGTGGGCTAAGGACATGAATAGAAAATTCTTAGAAGAAGACATACAAATGGCCAACAAATATTTGAAAAACTGCTCTGCATCAGTAATTATCAGGGAAATACAAGTTAAAAACACAATGAGATATCATCTTATTCTTGCAAGAATGGCCATACTTTAAAAATCAAAATATAATAGATATTGACATGGATGTGGTGAAAAGGGAACACTTTTGCATTAATGGTGGGAATGTAAACTAGTATAACCACTGTGGAAAACAGTATGGAGATTCCTTAAAGAACTAAAAGTAGTACCTCCATTTGATCCAGCAATCCCACTACTGGGTATCTACCTAGAGGAAAAGATGTCATTATATGAAGAAGACATGCACATGTGTGTTTACAGAAGCACAGTTTGCAATTGTAAAAATATGGAACCAATCTAAATGTCCATCAACCAATGAATAAAGACAATGTGGCATGGAATACTATCCTGGCATAAAAAGAAATAAAATAATAGGCCAGGCCCGGTGGCTTATGCCTGTAATCCCAGCACTTGGGGAGACCAAAGCGGTTGGGTCATCTGAGGTCAAGAGTTCAAGACCAGTGGCCGGGCGCAGTGGCTCAAGCCTGTAATCCCAGCACTTTGGGAGGCCGAGACGGGCGGATCACGAGGTCAGGAGATCGAGACCATCCTGGCTAACACGGTGAAACCCCGTCTCTACTAAAAAATACAAAAAACTAGCTGGGCGAGGTGGCGGGCGCCTGTAGTCCCAGCTACTCTGGAGGCTGAGGCAGGAGAATGGTCTAAACCTGGGAGGTGGAGCTTGCAGTGAGCTGAGATACAGCCACTGCACCCCAGCCTGGGCGACAGAGCAAGACTCTGTCTCAAAAAAAAAAAAAAAAAAAAAAAAGAGTTCAAGACCAGCCCTGTCAACATGGTGAAACTCCATCTCTACTAAATATGCAAAACTTAGCAGGGCATGGTGGCAGGCACATGTAAGATCAGCTACTCGGGAGGCTGAGGCAGGAGAATCACTTGAACCTGGGAGGCAGAGGTTGCAGTGAGCCGAGATCGTGACATTGTGCTCCAGCTTGGACAACAAGAGTGAAACTTTGTCTCCAAAAACAAAAAATGAAAAGAAAAAATTATGAAATAATGGCATTTGCAGCAACCTGAATGGAGTTGGAGATTATTATTCTAAGTGGAGTAACTCAGGAGTGGAAAATCAAACATTGCATGTTCTCACTTATAAGTGGGGGCTAAGCTATGAGGACACAAAAGCCTAAGAATGATATAATGGACTTCGGGGACTCAAAGGGAAGGGAGGTAAGAGAGTGAAGGAGACTACACATTGTGTACAGTGTACACTGCTTGGGTGATGGGTGCATAAAAATCTGAGAAACCACTACTAAATAACTTACCGTATAACCAAAAACCACCTCTTCCCCTAAAAACTATTAAAGATAATTTAACACCTTTCCATCACCACTTCATCAAATGAATAAGATATCAGTATGAAAATAGAAGAGTTAAAAAAAACCAAATAAATATTCGACATTTATAACCAATTAACAAAATATATATATTTTTCAATTGGCAAATGTTACCAAACATTTAACAAGATACAATATATGATGAGTCATACATCGTCTCAATAAAGTACATTCTCTGATCATAAGCATATTGTTAGAAATAAATAAAAATAAGATACTTAGAAAAACACAAGCTATCTGGGAAAGAAATCATGCACCTCTGTACATTCTGTATCTAATGTTGTTTTAAAAATTCCTTATATTGGGGGTGTGTGTGTGTGTGTGTGTGTGTGTGTGTTATTAGACTTACCACATGTCAAACAAATATATTAATCTTTCACAGAACCAAGTTTTCCTTGTATTTTTCTGTGTCTTTAATTTCTACTTTTATATTTGCTGTTGCCATTTTCTTCTTCCTTTAGTTTTAATGTAATCTGTTTTTGTAGCTTATTGTGGATGTTTAGATAATTGATTTTGCATTATCTTTTTTAGGATCAATACACAGAACTATAAATATTTTAAATACTACTGTGTTTGTACAAATTGTGATACATAGTAGTATTATTTTTCAGTACGAAAGGTTTTCCAACTTCTCTGTGAATTTTTTCTTTGATTCAAGTACAACTTTAAGAGAATGCCTTGAAGGAACACAATGTCTGCATCATTTAAGGAAAAAGACAATGATAGAGGAATTAATAGTATAATGTTATAGTTGGGGACTTTTGATACGTAGTAATTATTGGTACTCTTAAGTCAACTTTTCTGTAAGTCTGGAATTATGCCAAAATGAAATTTATAAATTAAGCCTTTTACTCTATTACAAAAACACTTACATCAGGAACTCAAGGATAATACAATTTTAAAAAACTTATGTAAGCATGTCATATTAAAAGATTAAGGATGAAGGATTATACGATTACCTCCATAGTTTCAGAAAAATACACTAAAAATAAATATTTACTGCATATTATGTTTAAAGCAAAACATTAGAAAGATATCTTTTATTTTGGAAACCAGGATGCCTGTTATGACTAATTTTAAATGGAAAATTTGAGATGATTTTCAATAAAATAGCAATAAAACTAGGAAGTACATAAAAGAGTGAATATCAAGCAGAAAGAATCTAGATTATTTTGTATTGCAGAAGTCATAATGATATGGTTAAGATAAAAGGAACTAATAAGAATGTATAAAACAGGGCTAATTATAAGGTCAGCATAAAACAAATAACATATTTCTTATACATTATCAAAAGAAAAATGAAAATTATATAAGAAATTCATTTTACTATAGGAAATTTATGTCTACATACAAATTACCTAGGAATAAATTAACAATAAATACATTGGAATATAATGTGTTAAAATTTACTTAACTATGTGAAAGAAAAAATTAGCTATGTAAAAGAAAAAAAAGAGAATTGCTTTTAATGCATGGTGTAACTCAATATTTAAAGACCTCAATTATTTCCAGTTTCTCTCTGTCTCTCTCTCTCTCTTTTTTTTTTTTTTTTTTTTTTTTTTTTTTTTTTTTTTTTTTTTTTTTTTTTTGAGACAGGGTCTTGCTCTTATCTCCAGGCTGGAGTACAGTGGTGCGATCTCACTGCAACCTCTACCTCCCGGGTTGAAGCGATTCTCCTGCCTCATCCTCCTGAGTAGCTGGGACTACAGGCACACACCACCACATCCAAGTAATTTTTGTATTTTTAGTAGAGACGGGGTCCCACCATTTGGCCAGGATTTTTTCAAACTTCTGACCTCAAGTGCTCCATCTGCCTCCACCTCCCAAATTGCTGGGATTACAGGCATGAGCCTCCATACTCGGCCTTTACTATTAATTCACAGCCATATCAGTCTGTTCTGTTTGGATACTTTTTGAAACCTAATAATTTCTTTCTAAAGTTTCTGTGGAAGACTAGATGGGTGGAAGTGAGAATTACAAAGAAACATTAAAAAAGAGTAAGATGTTTTACCAATTTTAAGGATCCCTTCCTATACTTATAAAAATATGATGTTTGTCTAAACATATGATAACCATGTTATTTCAAACCAGATAATAATGATGGAATAGCAAAATTAAATAATGAAAGAGGAAGACGAAATATATGTATTATAGTTAAGATTTTGTTAAATTTGGTCTTTCAAATCAATGATATTATTCAATATAGTTTATAGCACACAGATGTAAATGCTGTACTATGCTGAAACAGTTAAGCATTTGTTTTTGTGCCCTCAGTCAAATGATCACAGATCACATCCATCTGTGACATGTATATGATAGTGAAAATCCGACGTCACTGAGATAATTACTTGTTGATTTAATTTCTACTATTTTCTCTTACTAGATTTGTTGCATATATGTTTTTAAATAGAATTCATCTTGCGTGTGTAGTGCATACACATGAGGTGTGCACACACACACGTACACATATGCCATCATCTGTGTGCATAAGCATACTCAGGTACACTTGTTTTGAGTTTATGCTAGCTGTATAAAAGTAACTTCTAGTTTTTCATGTTTTTATTTTGAATCCATTTATATATTAAGGAAATTATGTATTCTTTCTTTTCCTTTCTGAACTATGAATTCTTGGCCCAGGAACTTTATTATAGGAGTTCTTTGATGAAATTTTGATAATCTTCTCATTAATTATTTGTATGACAAATATTTTAGTATTGATATCTTCTAAAGTCAGTTTTGATGATTTCAGACCACATATTTTTAAAAATGATTTGAGATTGGCACTTCATTTTATGGTTTATAAGTTTATATTGAATATGTCATTAATTATAATTCCTGCTTTTTCTGCTAAGTTTTCCATATTCTGTTTATATCATTGTACTTTTTGAATAGCTAAATATATTTTTAAAAATATTCTTATGCCATAGAAGAAAAGGTCCTAAACACCTTTTGTGTGATTCATATCACTAGTTAGAATAAAGATAAAACAAAGACAATTTTAAATTCTATTAACTTATGATCAAATATTATTTCTCCACACCAAAATACCAAGTGAATGATGTGAAGTGTAACCCAACCATTGGCTATGTTTCATGTTATTGTAACACACTTGTTTTCTTCAGCACAGTATTTGCAAAAATTGTGTGCGCAGTCATCAGATAAATTTTCTGGGCCTGATTTCCTTCCAGATGTAATTTTATGATCATCCATTTTCCAATTTCCTTTGAAATTCACTCATTTAGAATTTAGTGAATATATTCTGTGTACACTGCTTCATACTGAAATTGGTGATTTAAAAAGAAGTTAAAATGTATTCTTTATTAATACTTTCTGGGAACATTCATTGTACATGTGCATCAAAGACATGCACATAGGAAGACTCTGCAACAATTTAATTTACATACAATAGGAACTATAAAAATGTGTGATACAGAAAACGTGTCAAAAATAACAAACTAGCCCTACATGAAGTAAATTTGAAAGACAATGAGAATCTGTACTTGGACTGGACATTGAACAATAAGTAAATTTTAAGAGCCAATGGGAATAGAAAGACAATTGAAAAATTAGGTATATGAAAATAATATTTTTTGAAAACCTCTTTTCTGTTTTTATTTCAATAAAATGTTAGTATGTTGGTGGAAGATAAATCTAAGAGATTACCATAGAATAGTAAATATGTATTATAGACCTTAATGGTTTTCTAAATGCAGAAGTTTATTATATGGTTTAAGTCTGTATTTATTCAGAAAAATGCATTATTCTTATATTTACTTTCCCTGATGAGTCATTTGGCCTTCTTTTTAGAAACGTATATTGGTTATTCACATTATATCAACCACATGTATAAACAATTGAAGAAAGCCGTAAACAAAAAAAAATTGCTCTGATCCTCACATAATTTATATTCTAGAAACAAAAGATACAGTTTAATAAATAAGTCAAATAATATGTACTTCATGACAGGAGATATTATCCATGTCAAAGTTTCATAAACGATCACCTGGATATGGCCATGTAATGCCAATATATGTATTGTGGAAATATAAGACCTTCTGTGTGAAAAAGAATTGAAAGGAATCCTGGACTCAAACGAATATGTAAAAAGTTTTTGTAGAGTGTTAAGCAGGAGATGATTGTCATTTGAAATAACAAGTTATAGGTGGGAATGGAAAGAGTAAATAGACCAAAGAAACATTTGAGGGAAACATACTTTCTGATATTATATTTATGCTGCAAGGGAACAGAGAAAAGTAATAAATAATTATTTTTCAAATTTCTGGCTTAAAAATTTGTTAATCCAGCTCCTGATACAGGGGATATTAGTTAAGACTAACTGCTTTGGTTGCCAGATAAAGAAATTCTACTTTGTCAGGAACAGGCAGGAGTCAATATACTGTGGTCCACGGCCAAATTGATCTTGCCACCTGTTTTTGTAAATGAAGTTTAATTGCAACACAGCCATATCCATCATTGGAGCTTAATAGTTGCACCCAAACTGTATGTTCCATAAAAACCTAAAATATTTGCAATCTAGCCCTTTACAGAAGATGCTTACTGACCTTGGACTAAAACAGAACAGTAAAGTTCATCAGTGTTCACGTGTTTTCAGGTGTTCAGACAGTGTCATCCGGACTCTGCCTCTACATCTTTCAGTTCTGCTTCAACATCGGCTCCTGCTTCAGTAGGCTGTGAATGTGCTGCACTGAGACAACATTACCGTATCCATTTAGAATCGAAAGGGAGTAAAGGTTGTCCAACATTTTTAGCAGAGTTCATGGAAGTCACTTTCTGTACTGAGTTCTGGATTTCATGGCGTCTGTGGAGTTATAGGTGGAATAAAGTCATTCGGACTGAGGATTTGGAGTCTCCAAAGGAAAATCATGGTACTATTATCACCCACACCTGATGTCCAGCATATTGGGAACATAGGAGAAGCATAAGGTCTTGGAAAGAGAAAACATTTTTAAATTTTAGTCAGAATGAGTTAAAAAGATACAGTAATTTAAAAAAATGAATACTTATGCAGAACGTATTATGAGCTAGATAAAGTTTTGGTCTTTGGAGAATTTTATCTATATTGACTGTGTTACCTCTCACAATGCTGCTGTGAGATACATATCTCCATTTTCAGATGAGAAAATTGAGGGAAACTGAAGATATTCAGAAATAATAGCAACCAACTAATACTATTTATTTACTATTTGCTAAATAATTTCCTAAATAAATTTTTAAAGTAATTATCTTCCCTGGCAATGCATAATTATTGAAAAGTCACTGTTACAAGCATCAAATGCCTAGCTATGTACAAAAAGACAAAGTATCTGCCATCTGGGAAATCGTGCTACTATGACATGATAGTAAACAGGTAGAAGAAGTTGGCTTTCAATACTTAAGTACCATCAGCAAAGTATGATGGGAGGCCTTCATTTTAAATGAATGCTGCATGTTCAGCCCAATTCCTTCTAAACATAACTGATACATGAATTGATATCATACTACATATTTCTGTTTTTGAGTATCAGCATAATTTTGAGTGGAGAAAAATATACATACACCTTTATTTGTGGTGAGATGTTCCTTCTCTCTATGTAAAGAAAATTGAAATAGAATTGTGTTGTTTTAGAAAAGCAAGGTCAAATTTCTTTTGTTTAATAAATGTAAATTATTTACTTATTGAAAGTAGGTAACGGGAAGATCATGATCACAGCTAATGATTATTGAGTCCTTGAAAAATACTGGATAGTCTTTACTTAAATCGTCTTTAGATTAACTGGCATTATTATAAACCTATTTTACCAGCATGGAAATTCCTGTGGTCACCTGGCCCTTAGTGCACCATAAGCCGTATAGTCAGGATTTGAACCCAGTGAGATACAGCTAGAGCAGCATGCTTCTACTTACTACACCATGATGCCTCCATAGAACCCCATGGTTTTCATTGGTGCTGCTTGTTCTCTTGTCTCAACTGTGAAAACATCTGAGACTTTGCAGCTGACTCAGAGAAGTAGAAAGAAAATTGCAGTCCCTTTCCTGATACTACCAGGGATAGGAAAGTGACTGCAAACATTGAACACAATTTTAAGAGTAAGAAATGCTTGGACTCACTGTTTCCTGAATCGCGTAGTGCAGAATATGAATTCAGGCAGTGGCTGACTTTGTCCTCCACCTGTGTAAACAAGGCGGTAGACTCCAGGAGGGAATCTGAGATAAGTTTTAAAAATTTTTTAATTATTAGTTTTGTAACCTGTGACACCTGTATGTGCAGTTTCTGTGGCCCTCTTTAACTCTAAATGGATTATGGAGCAAGTTGATAAATAGTCCATCGCCTAGAAAACCGTTATGCAGAACAGGCCCCATCTGTGAAAGAAAACAAAAATCAACTTCATTAATGTCTATGTTTTTGGAAAGGAAATTCTCCCTTATGCTTTTCACAGTTATGTAAATCTCAGGCACAAAAAAAGCCTTTTCATAAGTATTAGCATATACTTTTTTTAAATAATGAGAATGTTTTAAATGTTACAATTAAAATATAAGGAGACATAATAGTTAAATTTCAATAATACATGTATGTACAAAGTAGTACAAATCATATGCTGTAATAGATGGGAACACAGTAATTTGGTTCAGAGTATTTAGAGCATGTTCATTAATCTAGATTAATACATTGCATGTTTAATTTAGATAGAAATAACATTTTTATTTTATAATTATATAAGAACATAGCTATTTTTCAGATTTATACATTATTTTCTCAGAATCTGAAACTAAAATTTAGTTTTAGCTGTATTGTCCCCTTGTTTTTTCTTTTTGGAGATATGTAGTTTAGGTCAGCTTAGTAATATCCAGAATTTACACATGTAAAATTTAGCAGGATTTTAAGATATACCGATATTCTCAAGAAAGTATGAAATAAATGACAAATTAATGAAAATTAATGATAAAATAATACTAACAATAATCATGGAGAGCATTGATCTTATTTTCCTTGAAATACCAAAGAATTGGCACAATGATGGGACTTTTTTTAGATTAAATGATCTAAATAATTGCTTCAGTCTTCCATTATGCTTTCCTAAACTAGATTCTTAGGACTTTATGATATGTGGTAGTTAAGAGTATACAGAGGGGAAGAAATCACATCCAGTAAGTTGTTTGCTTAACATACTTATCATAGTTCTCACTTATAAGCTAATTTAAGCAATTTTTTAGGTATACATATTCTAAGCTAAATCTAACATAGCTTTATTTTCTGATCTCAAAGAAGATCTTAATTCCACTGAAATTATTGTTATCAATATCACTGTTTCATATGCTTGTTAATATTTAGATATTGTGATACCTACCTACATACATACATACATATTTGATAAAATATAGCAATAGATATATCTAGAAATACATCTACCTTTTTTAATGAGACTTTAGCTCATGGCAACTTGAGCACAAAAAAAGGATGACTGTAGTATCCATAGTCGCAATATACAGGAGTAATCCTACTTCATTGAAGTACCTTTATGAAAGGATAGCATTGTACTACATTAAGGGTCATAAATTATCATGATACTGATGAATGGATTTGTTAGAGAAAATAAGTAAAGTGGTATTTAGTATGTGAGAATCAGTTAGCACTCAAAATTTTATTTTTTTCACTAACTTCTATGAAACTTTCTATTGTTTTCTTCTGGGATTTGACTTCTCCATTTGGCGAGCTGTCATTTTGACAGGGGTTAACACCAAAGATCATCTTTCCGGAGGGCCATTTTACTGGCAAGCTTGAAGACAGCTGTGGTGGGATTTGCTTCACATTAAACCCAGTTTAGAGGAGAATGCAGAGTCCCCCAGGTATGCTGTTAAAGCAGGGCATGCCAAAGTAATATCTTGCTTGGTTGCCACTTTGAACTGCTTTCTCTTTATATTGTTGAAGCAGATTTTTTTCCCTCCGCCATTAAAGGTATTAATTGTAAGTGCTTGAGAAGCACTTGTCACAAAGCACCTCTGCTCCTACTCACATTTATTTAGTTGTAGCTTTCAAAACATAGAGAAATAACTGTTTTTTTGTTTTTATATAACAGCACTTTAAAATGTTTCTTTTATGCTGTTCCTAAACAATGTCATAAAGTCATCTCCATTAGAGATCTTTCTGCTTATTTCAAACATCAAAAATTACCCATATGTGTTGAATAATTTTCACACTATATGAAAGCTTCACGTTTCCGTACAATTTTTCCCAATCTAGAATTTTGAATCTACATGGTTTAAGTAGCCCAGACCTCTGGTACCCAGATATGGATGAATTAATCATCAATGACTAATACATATTTTATATAGTTTGAATTTTATTAATTTGTATAATGAAGGGAACTTCAGCCTGTTGTATTCCATGGGAAATCAATCATCTTATGTACAGTGTTTACTTCCCAGCTTTGCAACTATAGTGGCTGGAAATGATAAAGTAGTTCCCAGAATTTCAGTGTTAATTACAGTGTAGTACATCATTGGGACCCTTGTTTTAGAAAAGAAAACCTTTTCAAGATTTGTATTACATTGCCATCTACTTGAAATGTAGTTTAATTGTATAAGAAATACATTTTTTTACAATTTTGATTTTGAGTATTTTCCTACTAAACTATATCAAAGATATTTAATGTTTTCAAAACATGTTTTTGTAAACGTGTTTTGAAAGAAATAAAGAAAATGAATCACCCTAATAAATATTTTAAAATTGTTTTAGATCTAGGATATTGTAGCTGTTATTGTGATACTCTGTCAGTTTTTATCTTCGGGGCCTCCAAGAAACTCATTTCCCAGTTTCTGAGGAAGACCATTTACAGCTTCATCACTCAATTAGGAATTGCCCTCAACCACAGGAACCTGCATATGTCAAGAGTATGCCCATTGCGTGAATGCATCCTGAGATCCATTGTTGTCCTATGGTGGGGATACCAAAGTTGAACTCTTATAACTCTATTTGGAACTGTGTTGAAGGCTCATTTTAAGTCCAGAGCTGTTTATAGAATCAGCAGAATCCTCGATTGTCACCTTACTGTTTGGCAGCTTCCCCCTCTTGTCTAACCTTGCATTTCTCCCTTCCTTGCAGGTGTGTATCTCAAGAGCACTCCACAACAAAGATTCTGCCAGCAATCCTCCACTTCAAGGTCTGTTTCAGGAAACCTGTGTAACACAGTTATGCATAGAGTGGTCTCAGGAAGCTGACTCTAACATGAAAATTTAGATTTGGATCTTTTCCTGACATACTGAATATTCATAAGAGCGTACGATACATTTGTCTACCATAAACATGTCATTTCAAAAAATCCTCAAAATTACCTTGTAGAACATAATTTTAAAACTAGTGTGTAGGAATATTTAGTATCAGTTATTCAGTCTTCTTAATATCTGAATCCAAATTAATCTTCCATTCTGCTTTTATTTATAAATAATATGATTTATTGTCAGATTCAGTAATTTATATTTTCATTTATTCTAAAGTAGGAAATGCCAGCATAAAAATAAATTATTTGAAACAAATCACATTGTTGTCCCATTTCACCATTACTCACATGTAGAAGATACTGTTTTTAACAAAACTAATAAGAAACAGAAACTACCATTTATTAACTCATGCTTACTGGAAGCATAGAAGGATTTTCTTATTTAACTTTGAATCAACTTTTTCATGAACATTTTTGTTATTGACAAATAAGTTTAATTTATCAAATCCTCACAGCAAATTATAGGTGCCATTATTAACAGATTTTTTTTTAAAACTGATTCATAGAAAAGATTTAATGATATGGTTTGGATCTTTGACGGCATCAAATCTCATGTTGAATTGTAATCCCCAGTGCTGGAAATGGGGCCTGGTGGGAGGTGATTAAATTATGGAGGTGTAGTTCTCATGAATGGTATAGCACCTTTCCCTTGGTGCTGTCCTGTGATCGAGTTTTCATGACATGCGGTTGTTTAAAAGTGTGTGGCACCTTTCCCATCTCTCTCTCTTGCTCTTCCTGCAGCCATGTGAAGGGCTGTTCCCCCTTTGCCTTCTGCCATGATTGTAAATTTCCTGAGGCCTCCCCAAAAGCTGAGCAGAAGTCAGCATCATGCTTCCTTAACAGCGGATGGAATTATGAGTCAATTACATCTATTTTCCTTACGAATTACCAGTCTTCAGGTTTTCTTCATAGCAGTGAGGAAATGAACTAATTCAGCTAGTAAATGACAAATATAAAAATAGCAAATAGCACAAGAAGATACCAAGCAAGACTAGGGGACTCCGGAACCTAAGGATTTCTGAAAGCATAGGTTTCTAAGAGTGTGGAGAAACTAAGTCTGGGACATGTTTAGGAACTCAATTACATAAGAAATAAAAATCATATATAGACTATTTAAATTGAGAAGAGGAGGAGGAGAGGAGAAAGATGAGGAAGAGGAGGAGGAAGAAGAAGACATTCTGGCTTAGCATATTTACTCCAGTCTATAGGGAAAGCTCAGTTATACCCCTTCCCCACTAACCCTAAGAGGAGCTCTAATGTTTGTAAGGGGCTTTCTCAAGGACTCAAATCCTCAGGGATACAAAATAGGGTGGGATACCAAGCAATAGAGGGGTGCGTGTGTGTGTGTGTGTGTATGTTAGACAAATAGATGAAAAATGTTATTTTGCGACATAATCATTTTGTTTAGAGTCTCTCTTTTTCTCTCAATTTTCTTTCTCTCCCTCTCTCTTTTTCTTTCTCACTTTCCCTTTGCAATACTAGTGAAGTAAGGCAAAATGAAATGAGCATGGGATCTTTCTCTAGCTTGATAGATCGTTTGTTATTATTTGTTTCTTCATTACAAACTGCCCTGTTAAACGTTCATGGCTTAAAACAAAATAATTTATCTTGTTCCTGAAACTGAACTTTGGGCAGGGCCTAGTGTGAAGGTCTCATCTCTGTCTGTGTCAATCAGGTCAGCTGAGGAAACTCCACTGGGGCCACAGGTATAATTTTCAAGACAGCTCACAGATGTGGGTGATGGATGCTGTCAGTTGGTACCTCAGCTGTAACTGTCATTCAGGAGCCTCACTTCCTTTCCAAATGAGAGTCTCTACAGAACAGCTTATGTTCTCCATGGCATAGTGGCAGTATCCTAAAAGCAAGTCTTCCAAGGGACAGGAAATAGAAGATGCTAATCTCTCTCTCTACTCCCGTCCACACTTTAAGTTCTGGGGTACATGTGCAGAATGTGCAGGTCTGTTACATAGGTATACATGTGCCATGGTGGTTTGCTGCACCCGTCAACTCATCACCTAAATTAGGTATTTCTCCTAATGCTGTCCCTCCCCTAGCCCCCAATCCCCCAAAAGGCCCCAGTGTGTGATGTTCCCCTCCCTGTGCCCACAGGTTCTCCTTGTTCAGCTCCCACTTATGAGAACATGCAGTGTTTAGTTTTCTTTTCTTGTGTTAGTTTGCTGAGAATGATGCTTTCCAGCTTCATCCGTGTCCCTGCAAATGATACGAACTCATACTTTTTTTTTTTTTTTTTACGGCTGCAGAGTATGCCATGGTGTATATGTGCCACATTTTCTTTATCCAGTCTGTCATTGATGGATATTTCGGTTGGGTCCAAGTCTTTGCTGTTGTGAATAGTGCCTCAATAAACATATGTATACATGTGTCTATATAGTAGAATTATTTATCAATCTTTGTGTATACAGTCAATAATGGGATTGCTGGGTCATATGGAGTTTCTAGTTCTAGATCCTTGAGGAATCACCAAACTGTCTTCCACAATGTTTGAACTAATTTCAACTGCCACCAGCAGTGTAAAAGCATTCCTATTTCTCCACATCTTCTCCAGCATCCATTATTTCCTGACTTTTTAATGATTGCAATTCTAACTGGCGTGAGATGGTATCTGATTGTGGTTTTGATTTGCGTTTCTCTAATGACCAGTGATCATGAGCTTTTTTTCATATGTTTATTGGCTCCATAAATGCCTTCTTTTGAGAAGTGTCTGTTCATATCCTTGTCCACTTTTTGATGGGATGGTTTTTTTTTCTTGTAAATTTGTTTAAGTTCTTTTTTTTATTATTATACTTTAAGTTCTAGGGTACATGTATATTAGTGCCATGTTGGTGTGCTGCACCCATCAACTCTTCAGCACCCATCAACTCATCATTTACATCAGGTATAACTCCCAATGCCTTCCCTCCCCCCTCCCCCCTCCCCATAATAGGCCCCAGTGTGTGATGTTCCCCTTCCAGAGTCCAAGTGATCTCATTGTTCAATTCCCACCAATGAGTGAGAACATGTGGTGTTTGGTTTTCTGTTCTTGCGATAGTTTGCTGAGAAGTTCTTCATAAATTCTGGATATTAGCCCTTTGTCAGATGGATAGATTGCAAAAATTTGCTCACATTCTGTGTGTTGCCTGTTTACTCTGATGATGGTTTCTTTTGCTGCACAGAAGCTCTGCAGTTTAATTAGATCCCATTTGTCAATTCTGGTTTTTGTTGCCATTGCTTTTGGTGTTTTAGACATAGTCTTTGGCCCATGCCTATGTCCTAAACGGTATTGCCCAGGTTTTCTTCTTGGATTTTTATGGTTTTTAGGTCTTACATTTAAGTATTTAATCCATCTTGAGATGATTTTTGTCGAAGGTGTAAGGAAGGGGTCCAGTTTCAGTTTTCTGCATATGACTAGCCAGTTTTCCCAACACCTTTTAAATAGGGAATCTTTTCCTCGTTGCTTGTTTTTGTCAGGTTCATCAAAGATCAGATGGTTGTAGATGCCTGGTGTTATTTCTGAGGGCTTTGTTCTGTTCCATTGGTCTATATATCTGTTTTGGTACCAGTACCATGCTGTTTTGGTTACTGTAGCATTGCAGTATAGTTTGAAGTCAGGTAGTGTGATGCCTCCAGCTTTGTTCTTTTTGCTCAGGATTGTCTTGGCTATGCGGGCTCTTTTTTGGTTCCATATGAAGTTTAAAATAGTTTTTTTCCAATTCTGTGAAGAAAGTCAGTAGTAGCTTGATGGGGACAGCTGAATCTACAAATTATGTTGGGCAGTATGGGTATTTCCACAATACTGATTCTTCCTATCCATGAGCATGGAATATTTTTCCATTTATTTGTGTGCTCTCTTATTTCCTTGAGCAGTGGTTTGCAGTTCTCCTTGAAGAGGTCTTTCACATCCCTTGTAAGTTGTATTGCTAGGTATTTTATTCTCCTTGTAGCAATTGTGAACGGAAGCTCACTCATGATTTTTGGCTCTCTGCTTGTCTGTTATTGGTGTATAGGAATGCTGGTGATTTTTTCACATTGATGTATCCTGAGACTTTGCAGAAGTTGCTTATCAGCTTAAGGAGATTTTGGGCTGAGACGATGGGGTTTTCTAAATATAATATCATGTCATCTGCAAACAGAAGCAATTTGACTTCCTCTTTTCCTATTTGAATACCCTTTATTTCTTTCGCTTGCCTGACTAGCCTGACTAGAACTTCCCACACTGTGTTGAATAGGAGCAGTGAGAGAAGGCATCCTTGTCTTCTGCCAGTTTTCGAAGGGCATACTTCCATTTTTTGCCCATTCAGTATGATACTGGCTGTGGGTTTGTCATAAATAGCTGTTATTATTTTGAGATACACTTCATCAATACCTAGTTTATTGAGATTTTAGCATGAAGGGCTATTGAATTTTGTTGAAGGCCTTTTCTGCATCCATAGAGATAATCATGTGGTTTTTGACATTGGTTCTGTTTATGTGATGGATTACATTTATTGATTTGTGTATATTGAACCAGCCTTGCATCCCAGGTATGAAGCCAAGTTGATCTTGTGGGTAAGCTTTTTGATGTGCTGCTGGATTTGGTTTGCCAGTATTTTATTGAGGATTTTCACAATGATGTTCATCAGGGATATTGGCCTGAAATTTTCCTTTTGTGTTGTGTCTCTTCCAGGTTTGGTATCAGGATGATGCTGGCCTCATAAAATGAGTTAGGGAGGATTCCCCCTTTTTCTGTTGTTTGGAATAGTTTCAGAAGAAATGGTGCTGCCTCCTCCTTGTAACTCTGGTAGAATTTGGCTGTGAATCCGTCTGGTCCTGGGCTTTTTTTGGGTGGTAGGCTATTAATTATTGCCTCAATTTCAAAACTAGTTGTTGTTCTATTCAGGGATTCTACTTCTTTCTGGTTTAGTCTTAGGAGGGTGTATATGTCTAGGAATTTATCCATTTCTTCTAGATTTTCTAGTTTATTTGTGGAGAGGTGTTTATAGTATTCTGTGATGGTAGTTTGTACTTCTGTGGGATGAGTGGTGATATCCTTTGTATCATTTTTTTATTGCATACATTTGATTCTTCTCTCTTTTCTTCTTTAGTCTGGCTAGCGGTCTATCTATTTTGTTGATCTTCTTAAAAAACCAGCTCCTGGATTCTCTGATTTTTTTGAAGGGTTTTTTGTGTCTTCACCTCTTTCAATTCTGCTCTGATCTTAGTTATTTCTTGTCTTCTGCTTGCTTTTGAATTTATTTGCTGTTGCTTCTCTAGTTCTTTTAATTTTGATGTTAGGCTGTGTCCATTTTAGGTCTTTCCTACTTTCTCTTGTAGGCATTTAGTGCTATAAATTTCCCTCTTCACACTGCTTTAAATGTGTCCCAGAGATTCTGGTATGTTGTGTCTTCGTTCTCATTAGTTTCAAAGGACAGCTTTACTTCTGCCTTCTTTTTGTTATTTGCCCAGTAGTCATTCAGGAGCAGGTTGTTCAGTTTCCATGTAATTGTGTGATTTTGAGTAAGTTTCTTAATCTTGAGTTTTATTTTGATTGCACTGTGGTCTGAGAGACTGTCATGATGTCCATTCTTTTGTATTTGCTGGGCACAGTGGCTCATGCCTGTAATCTCAGCACTTTGGGAGACTGAGGCAGGAGCATCGCTTAAGCTCAGGAGTTTAAGACCAGCCTGGGCAACAGGGGGAAAACCCATCTCTACAAAAAAGTTTTCTAAAAATTAGCCAGGTACAGTAACATGTGCCTATAGTTCTAGTTACTCACTTGCTATTTAGGAACTTAGGAATTTTTCACTGGAATTCATGTAAAGAAAGACCATGGGCATTTGTAATGGATTTAGCATTCATCATTTGACTGCAGGACTCACCCCTAGAACCATAAATTTACTAATGAATTTTTCAGATACTACTCAACTCAGAACTGAACCTAACCAGCAACCCACCCTCAACCACTGAGTGATCTTTTGTTCTGCTCTACTCTTCCTGAAAGTCCATTACTCTCAGAAAGTGATAAAAACTTGCATTTCTTTTTCTTTTTTCTTCCTAGAGACAGGGTCTTGCTCTGTCACCCAGGCTGCAGTGCAGTGGTGCGATCATGGCTCACTGCAGCCTGAAACCCCTGGGCTCAAACAGTCCTCCCACCTCAGCCTCCCAAATAGCTGGGACTGCAGACATTTGCCCCTATGCCCAGCTAACTTCTTTCTTTTTTTTAATTGTACAGATGGGATCTTGCTATGTTGTCCAGGATGGTGTCAAACTCCTGGCCTCAAGTGATCTTTCTGCCTCAGCTTCCCAAAGTGCTGGGATTATACGCAGGTGGGAGCCATCTGTGTTCAACCCCTATTTTCTTTCTTTTTTTTTCTTTTGGAGACAGAGTCTTGCTCTGTCGCCCAGGCTGGAGTGCAGTGGCATGATCTCAGCTCACTGCAACCTCCAACTCCCTGGTTCAAGCAATTCCCCTGCCTTAGCCTCATGAATAGTTGGCATTACAGGCACATGCCACCATGCCTGGCTAATTTTTTGTATTTTAGTGGAGACAGGGTTTTGCCGTGTAGGCCAGGCTGGTCTCAAACTCCTAACCTTAAGTGATCTATCCGTCTCGGCCACCCAATTTGCTGGAATTACAGGCATGAGCCACAGCACATGGTCCCTTTTTAAAATAATGATATCATTGAAATATGATTAATATCATACAAATCATTTATGAAAGTATGCAATTCAGGCTGGGTGCAGTGGCTAATTCCTATCATGCTAAGACTTTGGGAGGCTGAGGGAGGTGGATCACTTGAGTTCAGGAGTTTGAGACTAGCCTGGGCAACAAGACTAAACAGCATCTCTATTAAAAATACAAAAATTAGCTGGGTGCGCTGACTTATGCCTGTTGTCCCAACTACTCGGGGACATGAGGCTGGAAGATCACTTGAGCCCAGAAGGCATAGGTTGCAGTGAGACCAGATGGTGCCACTGCACTACAGCGTGGGTGACAGAAGGAAGAAAAAAAGAAAGTTTGCAATTAAGTGGTTTTTATATTCAAAGAGCTGTGTACTCCTTACCACAGTCACTTTTAGAAGTGATTGCCCACTTACAAGTTACCCATTTATAAGTGAGAAACCCTCACTTACTAGCTACTACCTCCTACTTCCTCCACATTTCTGTGTCTTTATAGACAACCACTGATTTATTTTCTGTCATTGTAGTTTTGCCTAATCTGGATCTTTTATAGAAATAGAATTATACAATATGTGAGCTTTTGTAGTTTGCTTTTTTTTCCCCCTTAGCACAATATTTTCAAATTTCTTTCATGTTCTGGTGTGTATCAGTATTTTTTTTCCTTTTGTAGTTGAATAATAGCTTATGTTTATCCATTCATCAGTTGATGGACATTTGTCTTGTTTCTGTGTATTGACCATCATGAGTAATGCTGCTATGAACAAGCATATGCAAGTTTTATTGTGAATATATATTTTTATTTCTCTTGGATTTACACCCAGGAGTGAAATTGTTGCATTATGTGATAACTATACATTCAACCTTTGAGAGATGGTCACATTGTTTTTCAAAGTGGTTATACCAGTCAGGCATAGTGGCTCACACTTTTAATCTCAGGTATTTGAGAGACTGAGTTTGGAGGATTGCTTTAGCCCAGGAGTTCAGGACCAGCCTGGGCAACATAGGGAGACAATATCTTGGTTTTTTAAAAAATCAAATGACGAGAAAAGAAACACTCAAACTGATTACACCATTTTATGTTCCCACCAGTAATGTATGTGGGTTCCAATTCTTCCACATTGTCATCAACTTTTTTTTTTTTCTGGAGACAAAACCTTGCTCTGTCATGCAGGCTGGAGTGCAGTGGTATGAACATGGTCAGTGCAGCTGTGGTCTCCCAGGCACAAGTGATCCTCTCACCTGAGCCTCCCAAGTAGCTGGGACTTACAGCTGAATGCCATCATGTGTGGCTGATTTTTACATTTTTTGGTGGAGATTGGGTTTTGACTTGTAGCCCAGGTCTGTGTCAAACTCCTGAGCTCAAGTGATCTGCCTGCTTCCGCCTCCTGAAGTGCTGGAATTACAGGTGTGTGCCACCACACCTGACTGGTGTAACCACTTTGGAAAACAGCCACTGAGCCCAGTCTTCACCAATATACCAATATTTGTTATATCTTTTTTTTTTACTATTTTTTATTTTTAAAAACTTAGATTTTTTTTTCTGTCTTAATTATAACAACAGACAATTTTGTAGTAAAGTCCCCCAAAAAAGTATTTGTTGTTTAACTGAAATAGTTCTTTTTTAACCTGGGTATATATTTTTTCATTTTCATTTTTAGTTTTTATTAAAAAAATTGTTTTTATATTTTTTATTATAATAGGTGTTTGGGAAACATTTGGTGTTTGGTTCCATGAATAAGTTCTTTAGTTTTGATTTCTGAAATTTTGTAGTACCCCTCATTACCCATTAAATAATATATTAAGTCATTATGAAATCATTAATAAATCAAAGACTTTAGTAAAATGGAAATTTTATTTTAACTTGCAACCTGAGAAATAACTGTCAAAAAAAATTAGAGAAATTACCACATTAAAGTTTTAAAATTTTGAACGTAACAATGAACACTCAGGTGCACCTAAGAACCACCAGCCCACTGGTCAAGGTGAACAAAAATAATGACAAAGCAAAATAAAATGAAGAAAACCAAATTCAGGATTATTCAGTATTCTATAATGTTGTTTTATCTTGGGAGTCACAGGAAATGGTTATTATTATTTTTATTTTGATATGGAATCTCTGTCACCCAGACTGGAGTGCAGTGGTGCAATCTCGGCTCACTGCAACCTCCGCTTCTCAGGTTCAAGTGATTCTCCTGCCTCAGCCTCCAGAGTAGTTGGGATTACAGGCATGCTCCACCATGCCTGGCTAACTTTTGTATTTTTATTAGAGACAGAGTTTCACCTTGTTGGCCAGGCTGTTCTCAAACTCCTGACCTCAAGCAATCCACCTGCCTCGGCCTCCCAAAGTGCTGGAATTACAGGCATAGGCCACTGCACTCAGCTTAAAATAATTAATTTTATGCACATTCCAAGTCAGAATACATTCTATTTTTGAGTATTTGATGACTTTAGGATACTGTATTAACTCTTAATTGAATTAATACAAGTTTAGATGTAAAGGTCATGTTTATGTTGACTAAAATTTATTAATGTTTTATGTATATGAAAGTAATAATGTCATAGTTTTTATACTTGTAGAATACTTTGAAATATATATTAGCTAATATTTTATATTCATTTTGGGTTTTCACATTATTGTTAGAGAGATCCATAGAAAACTAATACTTTGTGAATATCCAAATCTTAAGCATTTTGCTGGATGCATTCATAAATTTTTTACTTAAAAAGAACATTAATTGAAGTTTACACCATTTTATGATTCATCAAACACAGCAACTGAATACTGGCATATAGCAACATTACAGAGGTTAGTCTAAGATAAAACTCATAAAAGAGTAAAAGGAAGGAAAGGAAAAAGGATACCAGGCTGCATAAAGATTTTAAAAACAGTCCGGGCACGGTGGCTCACACCTGGAGTTTCAACACCTTGGGAGGCCGAGGTGGGCAGATCACGAGGTCAGGAGATCGAGACTCATCCTGGCTAACATGGTGAAACCTCGCCTCTACTAAAAGTACAAAAATTAGCTGGGTGTGGTGGCGCACATGTTTTGTTCCAACTACTCAGGAGGCTGAGGCGGGAGAATCACTTGAACCTGAGAGCCTGAGCTTGCAGTGAGCCGAGATCGCACCACTGCACTCCAGCCTGGGCAACACAGCGAGACTCCGTCTCAAAAATTAATTAATTAATTAATTAAAATAAAGATTTCAAAAACAAACTTCATATGTCTGAACCTTTGCCTGGAGTTTCATATTTTGTGAAAAGCATTTTGTAAGTAGAGGACTCATGAGTGCTATAAGGCACCTAGTACACTCCAATGGCACAGACGTGGCAGATACTCAATGAAATGATTTTAACTTCTGATATATGTTATCTTCGTTGTCCATTTATTAAACTAGTGAAAATCAGCCAATAGATGGAGTGACATTAACCTGTAAAACTTCCAAGATCCCATCCAAGCTTAGTGACCTCTGAAGTTCTCCATAATTTATTGTCTGTTCCAGCCAACATGTAGCATAAGCTACAGCTTATATTGTTAATCATCTTATGTTTATGTGCTGACTTGCAGACAAATGGACCTATGTGGCCTTTATTTTCACAGCCCTAATACTATCTACATAATTTAATAACTTTGTTATAAACTTGATGCTTCATAAAATAACGTCTTTATCAACTGTGTTCTGGTAAAAGAATTACACATTTTTGCTTAAGCTTTTCTGACTATCCATTGTGTGCTGAATACAGTAAGTTCTTATTTAGTGTGAGGATTTAATACATTCTTGAAAACTGTGACCTGTAATTAAACCATTTTTCCATTCTACCATAGCCTAATTGATAGAAATAGTTCGTTTTCTATGGCATATTTCTGATCACAAAAACATCACCAAAGTTACAAGGGCCCAAAACACTTACAATATTAAACACTGAAATAAATGCAAGCTCTACATAAATGTAAGAAAAATAAGGTCGGGCATGGTGGCTCATGACTGTAATCTCAGCACAGGAGGATCACTTGAGGTCAGTAGATCGAGAGCAGCCTGGCCAATGTGGCAAAATCCTGTCTCCACTAAAAATACAAAAAATTAGCCGGGTGTGAGGCTGAGGCAGGAGAATCCCCTGAATGTGGTGGGAGGTGGAGGTTGCAGTGAGCTGAGATCGAGCCACTGCACTCCAGCCTGGGTGGCAGAGCAAGACACCAGTTCAAAAAGTAAATAAATACATAAAAATACCTACATAAGTAAATAAAAGAAAAATTAATAAAAATGTTACCAGGGCCACCCTGATGAAATAACTGCAAAAGTTCTTTTTCTTACTTTGTTTCTTTAGTTTCTTTATTTTATTTGTAGGCACAGCTATATAAAGAAGCCAGATGGCCCAACAGCGCCAGAGCTTCTCCACCCCTGACCAGATATCAGAAGGAGGTAGGATCCCCAACCAGCACAAACTTTAACAGGTGACCCCTAGTTGCTTTTAGATCTGTTTTTTTTTGTTGTTGTTGTTGTTGTTGTTGTTTTAAGACAGAGTCTTACTCTGTCACCCAGGCTTGGGTGCAGGGGCACCATCTCAGCTCACTGCAACCTCCAGTTCCCAGGTGCAAGCTATTCTCCTCCTCAGTCTCCCAAGTAGCTGGGATTACAGGTGTATACCACCTCGCCCGGCTAATATATATATATATATATATTTTTTTTGTATTTTTTTTTAGTAGAAACCAGGTTTCACCATGTTAGCCAGGCTGAACTCCTGACCTTAGGTAATCCACTCGCCTCGGCCTCCTAAAGATGTATGTTTATGCACTGAACCTGTGCCTCTAGAGTCCCACCCTGCACAGTTCTTTAAAACCCCTGATAAAATTGTGTATTAATTCTAGTGATATTTTAGTGAATCATTTTTTTTTAATCAGAAAATTATTTCATTTGCTATAATGACAGTTCTACTTTTATTTTACAATCTGGACAATTTTTTCTGTTGTAGAATTTCCCTAGCTAATACCTCCAGTGCAATGCTGAATAGAGTGGTTAAAGTGGAAACTCTTGACTTCTCAAACTTTCAGGTAAAGAAGCACAAGTCTGTCACCGTTAAGTATGATGTTAGCTGTAGGTTTTTTATAGATATCTCTTAGTGGGTCTCAGAATCTTCTATTAGTGGTTTTCTGGGGTTTTGTCAGGAAAGGATGCTAGATATTTGTAACTTTGTACCTATTTAAAGGATCACTTTTTGTTCTTATCTTGATTGAATTTCAAATACTAAGTCACAACTACATTTACGAAACAATCACATTTGTTCTTGGTGTATAGTCATATTTTATGTGCGTGGATTTAGCATGCTGAAGTTTTCTGAGGCTGTATGCGTCTACATGAATATAGCACATTTGCCCACAGACCTTCTGTTTATTCTTGTGTCTGGCCTTAGTATTACAGTAATACTGGCCTCTAGAATGAATTGGAAAATGTTCCCTCTCTTTCATTTTTTGGAAGTATTTTCTGCTGAAGAATTAGTATTAATTATTTATTGAATATTGGTAGAACGTTTTATATAGATTATTTTTCCCTGAACTTTTCTTTGTGAAAATATTTTAAATGAATGCTTTTGCTTTACTTGGGTAACAATTCGTAATATATAAATATTTATTTTACATTATACTTTTCTGTTTACTTTCATAATTTGTACATCCAAGATATTAATTTCTAATTTATAACATTCCATGTGTAATAGATTTTCTAGGCTGTTAACATGAAAAAATCAGAAATAATATAGAGTGAGGCTTCAGCCCAATCAATGAATGACCCAAAGTCTGTCTGTTGTAGGACGGATCATTTAAATATGATGTTGTCCTTAATGTTTACATTTATTATGTGAGGAAATAAGGAAATAAGGTACTAAATCTAAAGGAAATTAGTAAAACTACCAGTTAACTTTGGATTTTCTCAAGAGGGCAGACCAAGTAGACCTTCTAATTTTTGTTGATACTTACATAAGACAGAAACATAGTTTTTAATTAGAACAAACAGTATGCCACTTGAAGAATGGTATGAAGATGATAATTTGATGAATAATTTTACTAGTGCTTACTTAGTGCATGCAATATATTAGGCAAGATTCTAAGACTGTATATATATATATATATATATACCTCATATATAATTGTTTAAAATAAGGATCCCACAGATTCATGGGCAGTGAAAAAATGACATATTCTCAATCTTAGTAACTTTAAAACTGTCATAAAAATTTACTGTTTTGATTTACAATAACTAAATGTACATAAAACTATTAACTTCATTAGAAAGTTTGACTTGGCATGGAGATAAATTGTTGCACAATTGAAAAGTAACCATAGACACATTATTATCAAATACCAAACAAAAGCATTTAAAAAAAAGATTAGGACTAAAAGATGCCATAGAATTTGTCACAACAAAAATACAACAGAACACACTTTTAGGCACTGTGATATGTTAATAAAAACTATCAATGTATAAATACAGGCCAGTGTGCTCATCATTACATGAAAAAATTTTGGAACTAGTAAACGAAGTTGGTAGGTTTGCAGGATACTCTATCAATGCACAAAAAATCAATTGCATTTTTATACCCCAACAACAAGTATCTGGGAAAAATCAAGAAGACAGTTACATTTGCCACAGTGTCTAAAATAATAAAGTATTAGGTTGTTAATGGCAAAAACCACAATTACATTCGCACCAACCTAACACTTAGAAATAAAGAAGGTAAAAGATTTGTACAACAAAAACTGTAAACTATTAGTGGAGACAGTTATAGACAAGACAAATTTAAAAATACTTAGTGGTCATGGATTAGAAAAATTAGTATTAAAACATTCATACTGGTCAGGCACAGTGGCTCACGCCTGTAATGCCAGCACTTTAGGAGACTGAGGCGGGTGGATCATGAGGTCAGGAGATCGAGACCATCCTGGCCAAAATGGTGAAACTCTGTCTCTGCTAAAAATACAAAAATTAGGTAGTGTGGTGGCACATGCCTGTACTACCAGCTACTCAGGAGGCTGAAGCATGAGAATCGCTTGAGCCTAGGAGGCGGAGGTTGCAGTGAGCTGAGATTGCGTCACTGCACTCCAGCCTGGTGACCGAGTGAGACTCCATCTCAAAAAAACAAGACCAAGGGAAAAAAAAAAAAACATTCGTACTACTGAAATTGGTGTATATAGCATTTTCAACAAAAATTTTTTAAAAATCCACAGTTTGTATGGAATTATAAAAGACCTCAAATAAAGCAATTTTGAGCAAGAGGAACAAAGCGAGAAGCAGTATGCTACCTAATTTCAAGCTATATAGCAAAGCTGTAGTCATCAAAACTGCAAAATATTGGCATAAACACAAAAACATAAGCCAATGGAACAGAATAGAGAGCTCAGATATATATATATATAAAATATATCCGTCTGTATACAGTCAATACATTTTCAACAAAGGCATATAAACAGACAATGGTGAAAGAATAAACTCTTCAATAAATGGTGATGGGAGAATGGGATATCCATATGCAAAAACAGATTGCACCCAACCTTTACAGCATACATAAAATTAATTTAAAATATATTAAAGACTTAAACATTGGACTTGAAAACCATAAATCTTCCAGAAGACAACACTAAGCAAAATTCTTTGGCATTGATCCTAGCAATAGTTTTTTTTTTTTTTTTCCTTTTTTTTGTATTTTATACCAAAAGCACAGGAAAAAAAAGTGGGACTACATCAAACTAAAAAGTTTCTACTGCAAAGCAAAAGACTGTCAGTGACATTAAAAGGCTATGTACAGAACTGGAGAAAAATATCTGTGTGGCAAATATCAGATAAAGTATTAGTGTTCAAAATCTGCAAGAAACTCATACAACTTAAGCCCCCCAAATAAAAATAACAACGAAAAGTAACACATTGTTTTAAAAAGTGGCCAGAAAGCTAGTTTTTTTTTTTTTAAAGAAGCCATTAGTAATTCTGAGAAAACTGCAAATCAAAACCACAATGAGTTAGCATTCAAACACATATTAAGGTGATATTTATCAAAAATTCAAAAGAAAGCAAGTGTTATCAAGAATATAGAGAAAAGAGACCCTTGTACATTGTCACTGGGAATGTAAATTGGTAAAGCCATTATGGAAAATGGCATGGAGGTTCACCAGATAATTAAAAATAAAACTATCATGTGATTCAGCAATCTCACGTCTAAGTAAATATCCAAAGAACATAAAATCACTATCTTGAAGAGATAGAAGAGATATTTTCACTCTTATGTTTATTGAAGCATTATTAACTACAGGTAAGGGGCCGGGTGCAGTGGCTTACGCCTGTAATCCCAGCTCTTTGGGAGGCCAAGGTGTGTGGATCAGGAGGTCAGAAGTTCGAGACCAGCCTGGCCAATATGGTGATCCCAGTACTTTGGGAGGCTGAGGCGGGCGGATCACGAGGTCGGGAGTTCGAGACCAGCCTGACCAACATGGTGAAATCCCATCTCTACTAAAAATACAAAAATTAGCTGGACGTTGTGGTGCGTGCCTGTAATCCCAGCTGCTCAGGAAGCTAAGGCAGGAGAATCGCTTGAACCCAGGAGGTGGAGGTTGCAGTGAGCTGAGATTGCACCACTGCCCTCCAGCCTCAGAAACACTGTCTCAAAAAAAAAAAAAAAAAAAAGAATACTTCAGGAGAAACATTTTCTGCTATCAAAATGAAAATAAAAATGAAAGAAACTTGATACAGAAATGTCAACCCATGATAGACTTTGGAATGAAAGAAATTACATGGTCCTTGGATGCATCAGTTTTGAAAGCATATAAATACAATAGAAGTGTGATTCCGTGCATTTTATTAAATAAGATAAAAGGAACTCCAGGGCTACTTGAACAATTTAACTGTAGGAGAAGACTATTTTTTAGAAATGTTTTCCGTCACCAACTTGTTAAAGCTTTATAGCACTTCGCATATTTTGGAGAATGTCATCTATCTTTTTATCAGAGCTGATTTGTACTGGTGGAACAACGGTGGCATAGACATTGCCCACAAGGTTCTGCACACTCAGGATGACTGGGTTACGCGTCCACAGCAGGGTTGAAGAAGATGAGATGATGAGGTCCACCCAGCTTATGACGAGAAAGTAGCTCACTAACAGCGGGATGGTCTGAGTGGTCCTTTTCTCTGGGAAGGGTGGTGGAGAGATGCTGATGCTGTGAAGGTGAGGAGATCGCCTCTGATGCCTGGAGAAAAGGATCACCATGTGTGCAATTGAATGCAGTGTCATTCCTATAATGAAGACATCCCTGGATAATGTCAGAGTAAAGAATACTTTTCTCCTGAAGGACTTCATGGGAGAAAGTGAACAGTATTTGCTGACCTTAAGTAGGTTGGTCTGGGTCACATTAGCAGAAGCCACAGCGAATAATATTATGTTATAAATGAAAGACAAAGTGACAGACCAGAAAAAAAATTAATGCTGCTAATGTTACTGTGAATTTGTGTTGAAGCCTTGCCAAACAGCAGTTGCTGGGGCTGATGGTGCCGGCCTGGTGTACACTCAGGAGACAGGTGTTAACAGACACACAGGCCCATCCTCACTCTGTTTAGACAAGGACTTACATTTGAACTCATTCCCTAAGTGCAGTGATTCAAGCGTATCTGGAGGCCAAGCATCCACCACAGTGAGGAACATCACTACATGAATGAAGGCTGAGTTACCGCTGACCAGGTCATGGGGCTTCGATTTCTGATCATGAAGGAATGTGAAGATGTTGAAGAAAAGGTAAGAGGTGTTGGTTAAAAGTCCAAAGACAGGTTGGGGAAAAAGGATTTTTGTATTTTGTTTTTGAGATGGAGTCTTGCTCTGTTGCCCAGGGTGGAGTGCAGTGGCATGATCTCAGCCTTCCAAAGTGCTGGGATTACAGGCGTAAGCCACCGTGCCTGACTGAAGAAAGGTGTTTTTAAGTTTAACAGAAGCATTATGCTTAAAGTATGTTCATCTTAATAACAAGAAATGTATTTCATGTATCTGGGAAAAAACAACAGATCTCGCATTAACAATGTTTGTTCTTTAGTGCTCCAAATAATTACCATGATCATTTTAATTTTACCTATTCCTTGGTTAATTCTGATTATCTCATATACATTCTGGATAATCTAGCCTCTTCACTCATTTCCACATCAAATAATATAAAACATCAGCACATCCACAGAGTGTACAATTTCTAAACTTTTATTGTACTGTCTGGGTTCCAAACTTTTTGATGTGAAAGCTCATTTTTCTATGCAGCTTCTGCCTAATGGATTGTATGTTCTCAGAACTTGTCAACAAAATGTACCTCCCAAATAATCCAGCCTTCAAAATGGGCACAACACAATGTCACATTTCCTAATGTGTTTCTATGGATTCTCTACAGGTGATTTGTAGTGTTTTTCAAATATGTTCCTTAGTGAATTTTTGTTTTCTGAATTGAACTAGATCAAAAGCATTTTGGAAGTCAGAAAAGTGTTACTTCTTTCAGAGCTACATAAGAGAAGTGCTCCATCCTCCAGAGGACACATCTATGATACAGAACATGAGATACAGGGAGGAAACCTAGGTTGCTTATTACTTCCGCTCCCATCAATTTGTCCTGATGCATTTATTGAGAACAGAAGGACATCTCCATTCCAGCCACTGAGTTCTGTGTCTTTTAGTGAGTCTGTGCCTCTGTCTTGTCATCTTAAAAAATGCTTCACATTTCCCACCCCTTAGATTTAACAGGGAGGCTGGAAGGATGGGAGTTGCACATGTTTCTTCTCTCACATGAAGGGCTCAGGTGGTCTGAAGTTGAATATTTCTCTTCTTCCCCACTGAAGACTAGAGCAGTCTGGTGATGGGTGTTTCCCTTAACTGAGTCATATAAACTCTGACAAAACCCCAGTAGGTTAGGCTTTGCTAAAATAGTTTTCTGATGACAGAGCTTGGTAAGAATAGAATGTTCTAGGTGGCTTTTAGAATGGGTGCATTTTCTTTCCCTATGCCAGAAACAAGAGATTTTTCTCTCTACTATAAGAATCTGGTAAGGCTTCTGAAGATAAAACTCTCAAAAGTGAGAAGGAGGAACTAAGACTGGCCTCCCTGGAGATTTTAACTCTCACACTTGTCCACTCTCAGGCTTCAGCAATTCCTCCATTACAGTGTAGGTTTCCTACCACAGTACTAATTGCTACTGAAGTTTTTTCTTACAGGTTTCTCTTCTGGTGAGTCGTGGTTATCTTTATTCATATACCTTTCCATACAATTTGGGCGGCAGATGTTTAGCTCATGACCTCATTTTTCCTTTTAAATTCTTTTCTTTTGAGACGGAGTCTCACTCTGTTGCCCAGATTGGAGTGTGCTGGTGTGATCATGGCTCGCTGCAACCTCCACCTCCTGGGTTCAAGCAATTCTCATGCCTCAGCCTCCTGGGTAGCTGGGATTACAGGCGCCTGCCACCATGCTCAGCTAATTTTTGTATTTTTAGTAGAGACGGGGTTTCACCATGTTGGCAAGGCTTTTCTTGAACTCCCGACCTCAGGTGATCAGCCCACCTCAGCCTCCCAAAGTGCTGGGATTTATACAGGCATGAGCCACCACGCCCAGCCTTTAATTCTGTTTTTAATTGACACAATACTTTTATATGTAGATGGGGCACAATGTGAGCTTTAGATATGTGTTTATATATGTAATAATCAAATTAGGGGATTTAGCATATCCAACATCTCATTTATTATTTCTTTGTGGTGAGAACATTCAAAATTCTCTTTTCTAGCCATTTGAAATATTCAATACAAAACTGTTCACCATGGTCACCCGACTGTGCACTATAATATTTTCCTCCTGTTAACTGTAACTTACTGCCCATTGACCATTTTCTCCTCATTTTGCGCTCTTTTACACACGCTAGCTTCTAGTAACCACCATTCTACTCTCTACTCCCACGAGATCAACTTTCTAGATTCTATATATTAGTGAGAATGTGCAGTATATTTTTTTCATGCCTGGATTATTTTACTTAACACAGTGTCCTCCAGGTTCATCCCTGTTGCTGCAAAGGACAGAATTTTATCTTTTTATGGCCGAATACTATTTCATTGTGTGTGTGTGTGTGTGTGTGTGTAATGGTATATATACACAATGAAATACGATTGTGTATTTACATTATTGTGTAACATATCTATATTACATTCTGTATATATATACAATGAAATTATGTATACATACACACACACACACACACACCACATTTGTAAAATCCATTTATTTATTGAAGGACATCAGATGATTCCATGTCTTTGCTATTATGAATAGTACTTGTACTGTTGTAAATAGTGTTGTAATAGTACTGTGATCTGTGATTAATATAAGCATGCATGTGTCTTTACAGTTGAATGATTTCTATTTTGGGGGTATATACCAATAATGGAATTGCTGGGTCAAATGGTAGTTTGGTTTTAAATTCTTTGAGAAATCTCCGGAGTACTTTCCACAGTGGCTAGAAAAATTTACATTCCCTCTAGCAGTGCATAAGCTTTCTCTTCACTACTCACCAGCATCTATTATTCTTTGCCTTTTTAATGTGGCTGCTGTGACTGGCGTGAGATGGTATCTCATAGTTTCGATTTGCATTTTTCTAATGATTGGTGATATTGAGCATTTTAATATGCTTGTTGGATGCATGTATATCTTCTTTTGAGAAATGTATGTTCTTGTTCTTCTTTCATTTTTAATAAGGTTTGTTTTTTTGCTTGGTGAATTACAATTTCTTTTAATAGATTGTACATATTAAACCTTTGCTGAAAAACGTAGTTTGCAAGTTTTTTTTTTGTTTGTTTGTTTTTCTCATTCTGTTGGTTGTGTGTTTACTCTGTTGGTAGTTTCTCTTGCTGTGCTGAAGCTCTTTAGCTTAATCTGGTCTCATTTGTCAACTTCTTGTTGTTGTTTCAGTTGCTTTTAGAGTCTTGAAGTCTTTGCCAGGGCCAATGTACGGCATGGTATTTCCTAGATTTTCTTCTAAGGTTTTTATACTTTTAGGTTTTATATTTAAATCTTTAATCCATCTTGAGTTAATTTTTGTATATGGTATAAATGAAGTGTTTCAGCTTCAATCTTCTGCATATGACTAGCCAGTTATGCCAGCACTATTTATTGAATAGAGAGTCTTTTCCTTCATTCCCCCCCTTTTTTTTTTTAAGATGGTGTTTGACTCTTATTGCCCAGGCTAGAGTACAATGGTATCATCTCAGCTCACTGCAACATCCGCCTTCCAGGTTCAAGTGATTCTCCTGCCTCAGCCTCCAGAGTAGCTGAGATTGCACCCTCCACCACACACGGCTAATTTCTGTAATTTTAGTATAGATGAGGTTTTACCATATTGGCCAGGCTGGTCTCAAACTCCTGACCTCAGGTGATCTGCCCGCCTTGGCCTCCCAAAGTGCTGGGGTTACAGGCATGAGCCATCGTGCCTGGCAGAGAGTCCTTTCCTTATTATTTATTATTGTTGGCTTTGTGAAAAATCTGATGGTTTTAGATGTGTGGCTTTAATTTTGGGTTCTCTAGCCTGTTCCTTTGGTCTATGTATCTATTTTTGTACCAGTACCCATGCTCTTTTAGGTATTGTAGGCTTGTAGTATAGTTTGAAGTTGGGTAGTATGATGACTCCAGCTTTGTTCCTTTGCATAAAATAGCTTTGAGTATTCAAGTTCTGTAAAACATGTTGTTGGTAGTTTGATAGGAATAACATTGAATTCAAAAGTAAATTTCTTTTGGTAGTATGGCCATTTTAGCAGTATTGATTCTTCCTATCCATGAGCATGGAATGTTTTTCTATTTGTTTTTGTCATCTCTAATTTTTTTGTTAACAGTGGTTCGTAATTGTCATTGTAGAGATCATTTGCCTCCCTGGTTAGCTGTGTTTCCAGGTATTTTATTCATTTGGTGGCTATTGTGAATAGAATTGTATTTTCAATTGGATGCTATTGGTGTATAGAAATGTTACTAATTTTCATACATTCATTTTGTATGCTGAAATTTTACTGAAGTTCTTTTTCAGATCTAGGAGCCTTTGGGCAGAGACTGTGGGCTTTTCTAAGTATAGAGTTATATCATTTGTGAAATGAAATCATTTGACTTCCACTCTTCTTATTTGGATGCCTTTTATTTCTTTCCCCTGGTTGATTGCTTTGACTGGGACTTCCAGTATTTTGTTTAATAGGAATAGTGAGAGAGGGTATCCTTGTTTTGTTCTGATTCTCAAAAGGAATATTTCAAGCTTTTGCCCTTTCAGTATGATCTTGACTGTGGGTTTGTTATAGATGGCTGTTTTTATCTTGAGGTACCTACCTTTGATGCCTAGTTTTTTAGGGTGTTTAACCATGCATCCCAGGAATAAAGCCTACCTGATCATGGGGATTAGCTTTTTGGATGTGTTGCTGGGTTCGGTTTGATACAAACATATAATAAATATAAATAATATAAATATATATAAATAAATATAAATGTATGTATAAATATATAAATATGTATTTATATATTTGTGTGTGTGTTTATATATATACATATATATATATATATATATTTTTTTTTTTTTTTTTTTGAGATGGAGCTTCACTCTTGTTGCCCAGGCTGGAGTGCAATGGCGTGATCTCAGCTCACTGTAACCTCCGCCTCCTGTGTTCAAGGGATTCTCCTGTCTCAGCCTCCCGAGTAGCTGGGACTATAGCCCTGTGCCACCATGCTCAGCTAATTTTTTGTATTTTTAGTAGAAACGGAGTTTCACCTTGTTAGCCAGACTGGTCTCGAACTTGTGACCTCAGGTGATCTGCCCACCTCTGCCTCCCAATGTGCTGGGATTACAGGCATGAAGCATCACGCCCAGACCAATTTGCCTTTTTTTTTTTTCCCCCATATCTGCTAGGTTTTGGTGTCAGAATGGTGCTGGCCTCATAGAATGAGTTAGGAAGAAGTCTCTCCTCCTCCTTTTTTTGGAATAGTTTCAGTAGAACTTCCAGCTCTTCTTTATATGTAGAATTTGGCTGAGAATCTATCTGGTCCAGAGCATTTTCTGGTAAAGTTTTTATTATTGATTCAGTTTCAGAAGTCAGTATTGGTCTATTCAGGGTTTTAATTTCTTCCTGATTCAGTCTTGGGAGTTTACATGTTTCCAGGTATTTATCCATTTCTTTTGTGTTTTCTAGTTTGTGTGCATAAAGGTATTCATAATAGTCTCTAATGGTTTCATGTATTTCTGTGGCATCAGTGATAATATTTCCTTTGTCACTTTTTATCATGTTTAGTTAGATCATCTTTTTTTCTTTAACTAGCTGTCTATCAATCTTATTTATTCTTTCAGAAATAAGTTTTTTTACAGTGTTTTTTTATCTCCATTCATTCAGTTCAGCTTTGATATTTCTTGTCTTCTAGCTTTGGGGTTGATTTGCTGTTACATTTCTGTTTCCTCCAGATATTGCCTGGCACAGTGGCTCACGCCTGTAATCCCAGCACTTTGAGAGGCCGAGGCGGGTGGATCACCTGAGGTCAGGAGTTCGAGACCAGCCTGACCAATATGGTGAAACCCTGTCACTACTAAAAATAAAATAATTAGTTGGGCATGGTGGCACACACCTGTAGTCTCAACTAGGCTGAGACAGGAGAGTTGCTTGAACCTGGGATATGGAGGTTGCAGTGAGCTGAGATTGTTCCACTGCACTCCAGCCTGTGCGACAGGGCAAGACCCTGTCTCAAAAATAAATAAATACAATAAAAAGATACAACACTAGGTTCTTAATTTGATACCTTTCTAACTTTTCAATGTGGGTGTTTAGTGCTACCAACTTTCCCTTCAACACTTTTTTTAAACTGTTTCTCAGTGATTTAGGTACGTTTTATCTTTGTTTCTATTAGTTTCACATAATTTATTGATTCTAGCCTTAATTTTATTCTTTACCCAAAAGTCATCCAGCAGCTGCTTATTTAATTTTTTACAAAATTGTATGGCTTTGAGAGATCTTCTTGGTATTGATATCTGTTTTTATTGCACCGTGGTCCGATAGATAGTGTGGTTGGTATGATTCTTTAGAATATATTGAGAGTTGCCTTATGGCCAAGTGCGTGGTGGTCAATTGTAGAGTATGTGTCCCGTGCAGGTGAGAAGAATGTATATTCTGGTTTTGCTGGCTAGAGTGTTCTGTAGATGAGTATTAGGTCCATTTGGTTAAGTGTCAAATTTAGGTCCTAAATATCTTTGTAGGTATTGTGCCTTGGTGATCTGTCCAGTACTTTCAGTGGGGTTTTCAAGTCTCACAGTGTAATTGTGTGGTTATCTAAGTCTCTTCATAAGTCTCTAGGAACTTGATTTATGAATCTGGGTGCTCCAGCATTGGGTGCATATAATTAGTATTTAGAATAGTTAAGTCTTCTTACTGAATTGAACCCCTTATTTTGAAATCCCCTTGTCTTTTTCAATCATTGTTAATTTAAAGTCTGTTTTGTCTGAAAAAATAATACCAACTTCTGCTCTTTTATGTTTCGTATTTGCTTGGTAGATCTTTCTCCATCTGTTTTCTTTGAGTCTGTGGATGTCCTTGCATGTGAGATAGGTCTCTTGAAGACAGCATGCAGTTGGGTCTTCCTTCTTTATTTAACTTGTCACTCTGTGCCTTTTCAGTGGGGTATTTAGCACATTCTTTTTCGAGGTTAATATTGACATGTGCAGATTTGATCCTGACATTGTGTTGTTAGCTGTTTGTTATGTAAACTTGATTGTGTATTTACATTATAGTGTAAATAGCCCATGTACTTCAGTGTGCTTTTTGTGGTGGCCAGTAATAGTCTTCCCTTTCCATGCTTACCATACCCTTAGGAATCACTTTTAAGGCAAGTTTAGGGGTAATGAATTCCCTTAGCATTTGCTTGTCTGAAAGGATATCTTCTCTCTTTTGTTCATGAAGCTTAGTTTGGTGTGCTTAGATTCTTGGTCGGAGTTTGTTTTCTTTGAGAATGCTGAACATAGGCCCCCCCAATTGCTTTTGTCTTTGTATGGCTTCTGCTGGAAGGTCTGCGGATAGCCTAATGGAGTTCCCTTTATAAGTGACCTGCCCCTTGTCTCTAGCTGTGTTTAATATTTTTTCTTTCACATTGACCTTGGAGAATCTGATGATTATATGTCTTGGGGATGAATGGTTATCTTGTGTACTATCTCCCAGGGGTCCCCTGAATTTTCTGAATTTGAATTTCAACCTCTCCAGGAAAGTAAAGAGAATTATTTTGGACAGTATCCTAAAAAATGTTTTCCAAGTTATTTCTTCTCTCTTCCTTTCTTTTAGAGATGCCAATGAGTTGTATATTTGGAGTCTTCACATGATCCCATATTTCTTAAAGTTTTTATTCATGAAAAACAATATTTTTCAGTTAGTTTTGTCTGACTGAATTAATTCAAAGAACTGGTCTTTGAGCTCTGAGATTTTTCCCTCAGCTTGGTCTCGTCTGGTGTTAATATTTCTGATTGTATTACAAAATTCTTTTTATGAGTTTTTCAGCTTTGTCAGATCAATTTTGTTCATTTTTAAGAAGGCTGTTACATCTCTCACCTCTTGAATAGTTTTACTGAATTTTTTAGATTCCTTGAAATGAGTTGCAACTTTCTCCCGAATCTTGACAATCTTCATTGGCATCCAGGCTCTGAATTCTCTGTCGTTTCAGCAGTTTTATGCTGGTCCCCCACTTGAGTACTAGCCATAGGTCTTGGGTTGGCTCTTCCATCCCATAGCCCTGTGCATCATAGCTCTGGGGTGAACTCAGGCTTTTCATTTTCTCCGCAGCTTGGGAGCAGCAGGGTTGGGGACCTCGGCAATGGCAATGGCAGACAGCCTTTCACTTGTCTCTTGGGCTACCACCTCAGAGACATGCAGAGCTGCTGCCAATCAGAATGATCAGTGAGAAATGGAGCAGCTGCATTGTGGGCCTAAGCTGGGACCCTTGTCTGGTTAAGAGCAGGAGATTTGGGGCCAACAGGGAAGACAGACTGGACTTCCCTCCATATGGTGGCTGTGGCCTGCTGCAGGTGTGAGCAAAGCACTGAGGCACTTTGTTTCTTCCCCAACCTGAGGGCAGCAAGGGCAGCATCACTGCAGCAATAATGGCAGAAGGGTTGTCAGTTGCCTCCGGGAACTCCACCCCAGAGAGATACAGAGCCACTGCCAGTGAGAATGTTCTGCTAAGGGTGAGGTGGCCGAACTGTGGGCTTAAACCTGGGGCTCCTTCTGGTGAAGAGCAGGAAGCTGAAAGCTCACAGAGAAGAGAAACTGGAATTTTCTCCTTCTGGTGGCTGTGGCATGCTGGAGGTGCTGGCAAAGCAATCAGGGTCTTTATTTTTTGCCCAGACCAAGGGCAGCAATGGTGGTACTGCTACAGTGGCAATGACAGAGAGCCTGTGGGTTACCCCTGAAAGCTCCATCTCAGAGAGATGCAGAGATGCCACTGACTGAAGCAGTTCGTCAGGGTGGGGGTGCAGGATGGCTGTGCTGGGGGCCCAGGTCAGGAGACCCTCCCCAGTGAGGCATAGCAGAGAGGGGGACCAACGTGGAAACAGTTTGTGCACTTTCTGTAAGGCAGCTGTGGTGTGCTAGAAGCCTATGACAGTTCTTGGGCTCTTCAGTCCCTCCCTAGCCTCAGAAAGGTAGAGGTGCAGGGGCCATGGCAATTGCAGAAACAGCAGACCTGACAGGTACCTCTGGGAGGTCTGTCTACAGAGTTGCAGTTAGCCTGAGTGCTCAGGCAGGGGGTAAGTAGCTGCACTGAGGCCCAGGCCAGTGGGCATTACCAGGCGAGGTGTAGTGGAGGTGAGGCCTCTACAGGAGGTAGAGTGGAGACAGGAGGTGAGTCTGTCTGCTCCTCAGCACTGTAGATATGGCCCCTGTCCTGGGAGCATGTGAGCGAGTCTGGCCTCTTCTGGTGGCAGAGCTATAGCAGCTGGCACTGTGGTGCTCAGGGGTCCAGCATCCTTAGGGTTCCGTGTGGGCCTGACTGGAGGCTCTTACCAGACTCCATGCAGCTCTCTGTGTCAGTTGGGGAGCTCTGTGGGGAGGGTGTCGGAGGATTTTCTGTGCCCAGGATTTCAAAAGTTGATGGCAGAAGGTGAGTCAGCAGTGGTCCTTGCTTACTCACCATTTCCCTGCCGTGGGGAGACCCCTGGGCTCCACGCCGATTCTGGGTGGGTGGCTTTTCTGTCTCACTCCTCTCTGCTCTCTGTGGGTCACGTTTCTTCCTCGATGAATTCCTCATTTTAAAACAACTTTACATATTTGTGGAGTATAAATGCAGTTTTTTACATGCATAGATTGCGTGGTGCTGTCAAGGTTCATCTATAGCGCTATCAGAATTCTCTTTAAAAAAAAACTTACAGAGATGAGGTCTTGCTATTTTGCCCAGGCTGGTCTGCAACTCCTGGGCTCAGATGATCTGCCTGCCTCGGCCTCCCAAAGTGCTGAGATTACAGGAGTAAGACCCTGAACCTGGCCAGAATCGTTGTTTATTTTATACAGCTGAATAATATTCCATGTATGTGTGTGTATCACATTTTGCTTATCCATTTACCTATTGATGGGCCTTAGGGTTGGTTGTACCTTTTGGCCACTGTGAATAATGTTGCTATGAACATGAATGTACAAATACCTGTTTGAGTCTTTGCTCTCAGTTCTTTTGGGTATATACCCTGAAAGGGAGTTGTTGGATTGTGTGGTAATTCTGTGCTTAATGTTTTAAGGAGCTGCCAAACCATTTTCCACAGGGGCTGCAGCAGTTTATGTTCTGAAGAGCGGTGCATACAGGTTCCAGTTTTCTGATATCCTTGCTGACAGTTCATATTTTCTGTTTATGTGTTGAATATTGATAGTGTTTGAAATTCATTTGAGGGTCTTTGTTGTTACCGAAATATTACAAAACGTTTTGTGCTGTAATATAAATCATCTTACTTGTTTCTGGATGCCTGTGATCTGTTTTCTCAGTAAGAAGGGAAGCGTGTCTCCCCCCAGCCTCAGTCCACTGCACCCACCCTTCGCTGTGTCAGGATATGCAAGGGAGAGAGGGAGCTTGGCAGCTCTGTCCCACGTTGGTCTGTGATAGTCCATCTATCTCTCCTCCTCCTCCTCCTTGGGAGAAATTTCACTGATTCTGAGTGCCATCTGCATTTATTTTGGGTTTGAGATTAACCCAATTTTATTGAAATAACACTAGATACAAAGTTATGGAATAGATTCTCTATGTGATAAGAGTTTTAGGCAAATCGCATACTTAGTTTTTGAGTCTTGTTTTTTCTCGTAGGCAAAAAAAAAAAAAAACAAAAAAAACACACAGTAAATTAGACAGCCAGTGGGAGATCCTCAGAACTCTGAATGTGGGATTGGAACACCAGATTTTTACCACTCACTTTCTTATTACTTGTCTTGCACAAAGATCATAGCCCAAGTAACAATGTCCACCCTGGCCGTCGAAGATGAGGAGTCCTCAGCAGGATGGTGGTGACATTCCTCATGTCAGCTCTTGAGTCCATGGTGAGACCTTCTCTTCTGACATTCCATAGTTGGGTAGAACTAGGCTGTAGATAAAGTTGATTTGTTTTTGTAGAAGATATAATTTTATGGGGTTTTTTTGTTTACTTTTAAGGAGTAGTTTTTCTTTTCTTGAATAGTAGTTTTGCCTTTCAAATCACATTTTATTACCATGCTTCAGAGTGTTTAATTTTTACATTGAATCTCAAATAATTTTCTACCATTATTTTAGGCAATCATTTGTTTTGCAGGTGTTAACTTTGAAATTATATCTAATATTTGTGTTTACTCAGAATGAGTTTGTATAGTAGAGTATGGTACTGGAGTTTTGTTGTATCTGTATGTAGATTTCCGGAATTGGGGGTCATGATGGCATTTTTACTATTGTGTATCTATATTTCTTCCGCTTACACATTCACTATTGCGTTAACCACCTCTTTCTAAATTGTTTAGTGTTAGCTGTTTGTGTGTGTGTGTGTGTGTGTGTGTGTGTGTGTGTGTGTGTTTAGATGGAGTCTCACTGTGTCACCCAGGGTGGAGTGCAGTGGTGCGATCTTAGCTCACTGCAACCTCCACCTCCCAGGCTCAAGTGATTCTCCTGACAGCCTTCTGGTAGCTGGAACTGCAGACATGCACCACCGTACTCAGCTAATTTTTGTATTTTTGCTAAAGATGGGGTTTCACAATGTTGGCAAGGCTTGTCTTGAACTCCTGAGCTCAAGTGATCTGTCTGCCTTGGTCTCCCAAATGGCTAGGATTGAAGGTGAGAACCACTGCACCTGGCCACCTCTTTACTTTAAAAAAAAGCCTATCATCTGCATAATTACAGTGAAGTATTGAGTACTGATTATATAGTTTTGTATTTTTATATTACTATCATGGCAGTTATACAATTAATTTATATTTTTATAGGTATATGGCTGGAACTAGTATTTATTATAAAAAGTATCAGGCTTAGGTATTTTCTATTTTTTTTTTTTTACTTTTTTTTTTGAGAAAGGGTCTTATTCTATTGTCCAGATTGAAATGCAGTGGTGTTATCATGGCTCACTGCAGCCTGGACATCCTGGGTTCAAGTCTTCCCACCTCTGCCTCGGAGTAGCGGGGACCGTAGGCATGTCCTATCACATCTGGCTGCTTTGTTTTGCTTTTTAATGGGGATGAGGTCTTAATATACTGCCCAGGCTGGTCTCTAACTCTTGAGCTCAGTCAGTTCCGCCTCTGCCTTTCAAAGTCCTGGGATTACAGGTACGAGCCACTGATCCTGACCTAGCTAATTTTTAAGCTTTTTTAATAGAAACAGGGTTTCTTTATGTTGCCCAGGTTTGTCTTAAACTCCTGGGCTCAAGCAGTTGTCCTACCTTGGCTTCCCAAAGTGTTGAGATTACAGGTATGAGCCACCATGCACGGCCTTAGGTATTTTCTGACATATTAAATGTAAACATTTTAAGCAGGAGGAGCTATGCATTATCCTCCTCTTAAGTGGTTGAAAAGTATTAGGTGGTGCTTAAACTCACAGCTCTGTGTGACATAGTTTGTCGGTGCTTTTTTTTTTTTCTTTCATTTTTTTGAGACAGGATCTGACTCTTTCCGAATGGAGGGCAGTGGCATGCTCATAGTTCAGTGCAGCCTTGACCTCTTGGGTTCAAGTGAGCTTCCTGCCTCAGTCTCCCAAAGTGCTCAGATTATAGGCTTGAGCAACTGTGCTTGACCATCTTTTTTGTTTTCTTATTAGGGCATTAAAAAAAAGTTTTTAAAACTTTATAATCTCCCTAAAGAAATTTCAGAATGGTTTGTTATTAATCTATTGTTGTTTTATGAATGACTTGTTTCTTCCTTGATATCATAAAATCAGCCAAACTTTGTGACTGTAAATGTTAAATAAAAATTTGGAGATGAAATGCGGTTCTGTTGATAATAAAATCATTTTTTAAAATATTGATCTCTGCAAAGAGTACCATAGGGCCACGTAAGACCCAGTCACTTCCTTAGAATTTCTTTACAGTTCCGTCATCTTTGGCATAGTCATTCCACTATTCTCAGCCTTTATTTCTTCCTCCTCAGCATTAGTAAGACTATTTCTTCTCCTATTTCTACTTGTATATTACACACTATAAGTAAAGGTGTAGAAACTGCTGAGCTCTTCACTGGCTTGAAGTGAGCGCTTCACTGGCTTGAGTGCTAAACAGATCCAGGCTGACTTTATCTCTTTCTTGGCTGGTAGACTTCCTTTAGCTAATCTGTGGATAGTACATGAATCTTGCTTTACTCTTTCACAAACATTGCCATTGTTAACAGGATCGTTTTAAGAGTGCGGATAGTGAAGCAAGAATGTACCCTCATTTACTGCAAGGTAAGTAAATAATAGTTCCTTACAGGAGAGTAGTCACAGCACATGTCATGTAAGTGCAATGGAAGGAAATTACTGTGGCCCATCATTCTTCACTCTGGGGCAACTGTCGGGCCACCTGCAGGTCAGAAGTTCTCTACCATGGCTTTATTATAGCTCAAAAGATTTCTGATCCCCTCACTAACTGCTAAATTAGTTACTGAAGATAACATTTTAAAGCAATATTATGCAGAAATAATCTCCATTTAAAAAATTAGAGGGCAATTATTGTACAAATCAAAAACAAATAGTGGAAAGCTTATAGTTTTCAACAAGTGATACTGAGAAAATAGGCTATTTGGTAAAAAGTAAAAATTTTGGTAAAAACAAGCTTCAACGGTCTTCATTGTGTAATGAGTTAAATTCTAGATGAGCAAAAATAGTTTTACTGAGACAAATTTTAAAACCAAAACAAAATATATGTAATTATTATGTAATTATTTAATTCCATAAATGGCTTCTCTATGCCTAAAATAAGTGATGCATATTTATGGGTCAGTCAGATATACATTAACACTTTTAAATAGACAAAGGATATGGTAATTTGCAGAAAATTATGCTATGATGCTCTTTAATTTTAACACCAATCAGTGGAGTATGTTTATTATACTAAGATACCCTTTTTCAAGATTTCTGGAAAAGTCACATGGTAACATTTGCTGGGATATTACGAACATTATTAGAAAGCAAATTTTAGTGGATTTTGAGTGTTTGGAATATTGACTCTCAATGGTTGTTTTCTTATTTTTATTTTTTATTTATACAACTAATTATGTACTTATTTATTTTATTATTATACTCTAAGTTCTAGGGTACATGTGCACAACGTGCAGGTTTGATACATATATACACATGTGCCATGTTGGTGTGCTGCACCCATTAACTCGTCATTTACATTAGGTGTATCTTCTAAAGCTATCCCTCCCCGCATCCCCTCGCCACAATAGGACCCGGTGTGAGATGCTCCCCTTCCTGTGTCCAAGTGATCTCATTGTTCATTTCCCACCTGTGAGTGAGAACATGCGGTATTTGGTTTTCTGTTCTTCCAATAGTTTGCTGAGAATTATGGTTTCCAGCTGCATCCATGTCCCTACGAAGGACACAAACTCATCCTTTATTATGGCTGCATAGTATTCCATGGTGTATATGTGCCACATTTTCTTAATCCAGTCTGTCACTGATGGACATTTGGGTTGATTCCAAGTCTTTGCTATTGTGAATAGTGCTGCAATAAACATACATGTGCATGTGTCTTTATAGCAGCATGACTTATAATCCTTTGGGTATATACACAGTAATGGGATGGCTGGGTCATATGGTATTTCTAGTTCTAGATCCTTGAGGAATCGCCACACTGGTTTCCACAATGGTTGAACTAGTTTACAGTCCCACCAACAGTGTAAAAGTGTTCCTATTTCTCCACATCCTCTCCAGCACCTGTTGTTTCCTGATTTTTTAATGATTGCCATTCTTACTGGTGTGAGATGGTATCTCATTGTGGTTTTGATTTGCATTTCTCTAATGGCAAGTGACGATGAGCATTTTTTCATGTGTCTGTTGACTGCATAAATGTCTTCTTTTGAGAAGTGTCTGTTCATATCCTTTGCCCACTTTTTGATGGGGTTGTTTGTTTTTTTCTTGTAAATTTGATTGAGTTCTTTATAGGTTCTGGATATTAGCCCTTTGTCAAATGAGTAGATTGCAAAAATTTTCTCCCATTCTGTAGGTTGCCTGTTCACTCTGATGGTAGTTTCTTTTGCTGTGCAGAAGCTCTTTAGTTTAATTAGATCCCATTTGTCAATTTTGGCTTTTGCTGCTGTTGCTTTTGGTGTTTTAGACATAAAGTCCTTGCCCATGCCTATGTCCTGAAGGGTATTACCTAGGTTTTCTTCTAGGGTTTTTATGGTTTTAAGTCTCACATTTAAGTCTCTAATCCATCTTGAATTAATTTTCATATAAGGAGTAAGGAAAGGATCCAGTTTCAGCTTTCTACTTATGGCTAGCCAATTTTCCCAGCACCATTTATTAAATAGGGAATCCTTTCCCCATTTCTTGTTTTTGTCCGGTTTGTCAAAGATCATATGGCTGTAGATGTGTGGTATTATTTCTGAGGGCTCTGTTCTGTTCCATTGGTCTATATCTCTGTTTTGGTACCAGTACCATGCTGTTTTGGTTACTGTAGTCTTGTAGTATAGTTTGAAGTCATGATGCCTCCAGCTTTGTTCTTTGGGCTTAGGATTGCCTTGGAAATGCGGGCTCTTTTTTGGTTCCATATGAACTTTAAAGCAGTTTTTTTTCCAATTCTGTGAAGAACGTCATTGATAGCTTAATGGGAATGGCATTGAATCTATAAATTACCTGGGCAGTATGGCCATTTTCACAATATTGATTCTTCCTATCCATGAACATGGTGTGTTCTTCCATTTGTTTGTGTCCTCTTTTATTTCACTGAGCAGTGGTTTGTAGTTCTCCTTGAAGAGGTCCTTCACATCCTTGTAGGCTGGATTCCTAGGTATTTTATTCTCTTTGAAGCTATTGTGAATGGGGAGTTCATTCATGATTTGGCTCTCTGTTTGTCTGTTGCTGGTGTATAAGAATGCTTGTGATTTTTACACATTGATTTTGTGTCCTGAGACTTTGCTGAAGTTGCTTATCAGCTTAATGAGGTTTTGGGCTGTAATGGGGTTTTCTAAATATACAATCATGTCATCTGCAAACAGGGGCAATTTGACTTCTTCTTTTCCTAACTGAATACCCTTTATTTCTTTCTCTTGCCTGATTGCTCTAGCCAGAACTTCCAACACTATGTTGAATAGGAGTGGTGAGAGAGGGCATCCCTGTCTTGTGCCAGTTTTCAAAGGGAATGCTTCCAGTTTTTGCCTATTCAGTATGATATAGGCTGTGGGTTTGTCACAAATAGCTCTTATTATTTTGAAATACGTTTCATCAATACCGAATTTATTGAGAGTTTTTAACATGAAAGGCTGTTGAATTTTGTCAAAGGCCTTTTCTGCATCTATTGAGATAATCATGTGGTTTTTGTCTTTGGTTCTGTTTATATGTTGGATTATGTTTATTGATTTGCGTATGTTGAACCAGCCTTGCATCCCAGGGATGAAGCCCACTTGATCATGGTGGATAAGCTTTTTGATGTGCTGCTGGATTCGGTTTGCCAGTATTTTACTGAGGATTTTTACATCGATGTTCATCAGAGATATTGGTCTAAAATTCTCTTTTTTGGTTTTATCTCTGTCAGGCTTTGGTATCAGGATGATGTTGGCCTCATAAAATGAGTTAGGAAGGATACCCTCTTTTTCTATTGATTGGATTAGTTTCAGAAGGAATGGTATCAACTCCTCGTACCTCTGTTAGAATTTGACTGTGAATCCATCTGGTCCTGGACTTTTTTTGGTTGGTAGGCTATTAATTATTGCCTCAATTTCAGAGCCTGCTATTGGTCCTTGGTGCAGCTGCATCCTGTTCAGCACTTTGCCTGTTCATCCATGCCTGCCTCCCATTCCTGGGTGCTGTTATTGACAGTGGTCTCTAGCAAGCCTGCTTGAGAATCTGACCTATAATAGATTACAAGGGATTTCTGCATTTTTTTCTTATAAATTTTGTGTTGTCTTTTGTTTAAAATCAGGCAGAAATCTATTTAGAAAGAGTGATAACTTAAAAAATGGTATTAGATTTTTTTTTTTTTTTTTTTGGAGACAGAATCTTGCACTGTCACCCAGGCTAGAGTGCATTGGCATGATCTCGACTCACTGCAACCTCTGCCTCCCAGGTTCAAGCAATTCTCCTGACTCAGCCTCCCAAGTAGCTGGGATTACAGGCATGAGTCACCACATATGGCCTTTATTTATTTATTTATTTATTATTATTATTTTGCTTTTTTTTTTTTTTTTGAGATGGAGTCGCGCTCTGTTGCCCAGGCTGGAGTGCAGTGGCACGATCTCGGCTCACTGCAGGCTCCGCCTCCTGGGTTTACACCATTCTCCTGCCTCAGCCTTCCGAGTAGCTGGGACTACAGGTGCCCGCCACCACGCCCAGCTAATTTTTTGTATTTTTAGTAGAGACAGGTTTCACCGTGGTCTCGATCTCCTGACCTCGTGCTCCACCTGCCTCAGCCTCCCAAAGTGCTGGGACTTCCGGCATGAGGCTTTCTGCCGAGGCTTGTGTTAGATTTTTTAATTCATCTAGCAGAAATGGTGCTTTTAAATGTCTGCCTTTAATATAATGTTTGCTGTTCTTATTGTAGTTTAAAGAACTGACCAAGTTTAAGGTGAAAGTGACCTGCATCACAGATTATAAAGAAGAACTGAAGGACAGAGGACACAATTTTTTTCAATACCAGAAAGTATTTTCAAATAGACTTTGTAAAATATTGTAAGCATTGTATTTTTATCATTTTTATTTCATTAATTTTAAACCTAAATTTTTATAGATAAGACTAGTCATATTTTCTTCTAAAGCAGAAAGAAGTTTAAACTGTGTGTGTGTATGTGTGTGTACATATATATATATATATATATATTTTTTTTTTTTTTTTTTTTTTTTTTTTTTTTTTTTGAGATGGAGTCTCATTCTGTTGTCTAGGCTGGAGTGCAGTGGTGAGGTCTCGGCTCACTGCAACCTCTGTTTCCTGAGTTCAAGCAAATCCCCTGCCTCAGCCTCCTGAGTAGCTGGGATTACAGGCACATGGCACCACACCCAGCTAATTTTGTTTTTCCTTTGTATTTTTAGTAGAGATGGGGTTTCACCATGTTGGTCAAGCTGGTATTGAACTCCTGACTTCAAATGATCCACTCACCTTGGCCTCTCAAAGTGCTGGGATTACAGGTGTGAACCACTGTGCACAGCCTAAACTATGAATGATTTTCTGAAATGTTTATGAAGACATTTCACAATGCTCAAAAGGAATCACTGAGGTGGTAATATGTCAGGGTAGATACTGAAGAATTGAGGAAAATGGCAGGTGTTTATTTTGCGGGGCTCCTTGCTTGGCTTCCCTCTGGATTGATGAGACACATTAGAGAGAAAGTAATGAAGGTCGGGAAATTGTGAATAGATTAAAAGTTCTTACTCAGATAAGGAGTTCTAGATAAAGATGGTGAACTGAAAACAAGAAATTCATTGTGCAAATGAGTTTAAGCATGGTACAGAATTAAACAGTTCTGAACTCACTGAGTGGAATCACCTTATCTGAATCTTCAGTGGGTTTTGTAATCCTCATTTAGAGCAGTGAGCTTATTTGACATTGGAACACAGTATTTACTATAGGCTGTTAATACTTATGGCCTTTCACAGTATGACAGGTTTCATATCTGTATGTAACCTAACACTATTGGTAGGTTTCATGTTAACTGAGTGATGCAGCATTTTCTTAAAAACACTGAAAGGGAACAAAAAAAGGCAGGGCATCTATAGGTACAGAATACATACAGGCATAACTCATGTTTTTGAGCCCTGCAGATACTGCAGTTTTTACAAATTGAAGATTGGTGGCAATCTTGTGTCAAGCAAGTCTGTGGTGCCATTTTTCCAACAACACGTGCTCACTTTGGTTCTTGGTGTCACATTTGGTTACTCTTAGAATATTTCAGACTTTTTCATGATTATTATATGTGACCTCAGGTGACCTGAGATCAGTGAGCTTCGATGTAACTGTTGAATTTGTTTTGGACTCCATGAACGCACCCATATAAGATGGCAAACCTCATTGGCAAATGTTGTGTGCTCTGATTGCTCCACCAATCAGGTGGTTTCCCATCGCTTCCTCTCCTAAGGCCTCCCTAGTCCCTGAGACACAATATTGAAATGAGGCCAGTTAATAGCCCTCCAGTGGCCTCTAAGTGTTCGTGTAAAAGAGAGTTGCAGTCTGCTCACTTTAAATCAAAAGATAAAAATGATGAAGCTTAGTGAGGAAGACGTTTTGGCAGCTGAAAGCTAGGCCAGTTTGCCAGGTGGTGAATGCCCAGGAAAAGTTATCAAAGGAAATGAGAAGTGCTGCTCCAGTGAACCCACAGATGATAAAAAAGCAAAACAGCCTTATTGCTGATAGAGAAACTTTGGTCTGGAGAGAAGATCAAACCAGCCACAACATTCCAGTAAGTCAAAGCTTAATCCAGAACAAGGCCCTAAATCTTCAATTCAATGATGGCCGAGAGGAAGTGAGTAAGCTGCAAAAGAAAAGCTGAAAGCTAGCAGAGGTTGGCATATGAGGTTTAAAGAAAGACACAGTCTCTGTAATATAAAAGTGCAAAGTGAAGCAGCAAGTGCCTGGTGTAAGAACCGCGAGTTCTTCAGAAGATCTCTCTAAGATAATTCATGAAGATGGCTACACTCAAAAAACAGATTTTTAATGTAGGCAAAACAGCCTTACATGCCATCTAGGACTGCTAGCTAGAGAAAATTCTATTACTGGCTTCAAGGCTTCAAAGGACAGGCTGAGACTCTTGTTAGGGGCTAATGCAGCTGGTGACTTTAATTGAAGCCATTGCTCATTTACTATTCCAAAAATTCTAGTGCCCTTAGCTATGCTAAATCTGCTCTGCATGTGCTCTTATCAGTGGCACAATAAAGCCTGGATGACGGCACATCTCTTTATAGCATTGTTCACTGAATATTTTAAGCCTACTTTTGAGACCGACTGCCCAGAAAAAAAAGTTCTTTTCAAAATATTACTGCTCATTAACACTGCACCCAGTCCCTCAGAGCCCTGAAGGAGGTGTACAAAGACATGAATGTCGTTTTCATGCCTGCTAATGCAACATCCATTCTGCAGCCCATGGATCTAGGAGTAATTTCAAGTCTTATGATTATTATTTTTTTCTATTTTGAGAAAGTCATCTCACTGTTGCTCAGGCTTGAGTGTAGTGGCACAATCACAGTTCACTGCAGCATCAATCTTCTCAGGCTCAGGTGATCCTCCCACTTCAGCCTGCTGAATAGCTGGGACCACAGGTGGTGCACCAGCATGCCTGGCTAATTTTTGTGGGGTTTCTTTGTAGAGATGTTTTGTTTTCATGTTGCCTAGGCTGGTTTCAAACTTCTGGGCTCAAGCAGTCGGCTCACCTTGGCCTTCTTCGGTGCTTGGGATTACAGGTGTGAGCCACTGCACTCAGCCTACAAGTTTTATTCTTTAGGAAGCATATTTTGTAGGCCAGGCGCAGTGTCTCATACCTGTAATCCCAGCAATTTGGGAGGCCAAGGCAGGCAGATCACGAGGTCAGGAGATCGAGACCAGCCTGGTCAACACGGTGAAACCCCATCTTTACTAAAAACACAAAAATTAACTGGGTGTGGTGGTGTGCGCCTGTTATCCCAGTTACTTGGGTGTCTGAGGCAGGAGAATCGCTTGAACCAGGGAGGCGGAGGTTCCAGAGAGCCGAGATCGCACCACTGCACTCCAGCCTGGCAACAGAGCAAGACTCCGTCTCAAAAAAAGAAAGAAATACATTTTGTAAGGCCATAGCTGCCCGAGATAGTGATTCCTCTGAAGGATCTGGGCAAAGTAAATCAGAAACCTTCTGGGAAAGATTTACTGTTCTAGGTGTCATTAAGAACACTTTTGATTCATGGGAAGAGAACAAAATATCATTAACAGGACTGGAAAAAGTTGATTCCATCTTTCATTGGTGAGTTTAAGGGGTTCAAGATTTTAGTGGAGGAAAGAACTGCAGATGTGGTGGAAATAGCAAGTGAACTAGAATTAGAAGTGGAGCCTGCTGGCTGGACACAGTGGCTCATGCTTATAATTCCAGCAGTTTGGGAAGCCGAGGTGGGTGGATCACCTGAGGTTGGGAGTTTGAGACCAGCCTGACCAACATGGAGAAAGCCCGTCTCTACTAAAAATACAAAATTAGCCAGGCATGGTGGTGCATACCTGTAATCCAGCTACTTTTGAGGCTGGGGCAGGAGAATCACTTGAACCCAGTGGGTGGAGGTTGTAATGAGCCGAGATCCTATCATTGCACTCCAACCTGGGCAACAAGAGTGAAATTCTGTCTCAAAAGAAAAGAGTGGAGCCTGCAGAGGGGTCTGAACTGCTGCAGTTTCATGATCAAATGTGAACAGCTAAGGAGTTGCTTCTTACAGTGAGCAAAGAAAGGGGTCTCTGAAATGAAATCTACTTCTTGTGAAAATGTCGTGAATATTGTTGAAATGACAAAAGATTTAGAATATTCCATAAATTTACTTCATAAAGCAAAGGCAGGCTTTTGTAGGATTGACTCCGATTTGGAAAGAAGTTCCACTGTGTATAAAATGGTATCCAATAGCATCATACCTCCCAGAGATCTTTTGTGAAAGAAAGATTCAACATAACTTTTAAATGCATTGGGAAACGAAGACATTTGTGTAACTTCACTTTATACTTCCTTGATTGTGTTGGTCTGGAATGAACCTACAGTATCTCCCACAGATGTCTGTATGCCACTAAGGTTTAAACTTAAATTTCTGTGGTCAGATTAGATTCAATTTGTGATAAATTGAGCAGATTACTAGTGTATTAAAAATTTTGCCAATTCACTATTTGCCAATTCCTATTCTGTGTAGCATTTTTTGCCAATTCCTATTCTGTGTAGCATTTTTAGTTTCTTAAAAAAACTATCCTTGCCACTGTAACCCTCCCCTCACCACCTGTGATACAATTTTCCAAGCTTTATGGTAGTAACCTATTTTTTTAAATTTTGCCAATATTATAATTTTGAGAAATGTGAAGTCCGTGACTGTATGTGTCTTTATACTAATAATGCTATTTTGATTGTATGTGTATCACCTGCCCTCTGACCCACAAATCCCACAGTCTCGTGGGCAGCTGTGCTTGCTCTCCCCTTCCTGTGCTCCATGGTTATACATGGTTCTCCATTGATTAGAACTAAGCATTAGGGGAGTTGTTCTCGTTGTGAGTTGTAGTCCCGGTCTATTGGTATTTGTAATTTGTTTACATTGCTACTAATTTGATACCATGAAGAATGGTTTTTGTACCTAATTCTCAAGTACCTTTTATTTGTTTGCAATAGTGTTCTTCTGAAACATGATCAATAGGTTCATGAGGAAGTTGTGGAAATTCTTCAGGAGAATTCTGAGCCCTTCTCTGGGATTTAGTGAAGTGCTATTGAATAGAACTAAATATAATGTGAGTCATTCACATGATTTACAGCTTTCTAGTTATAATATTATAATATACAGGGAAACAAGTGAAAATCATTTTAGTGGCAATACTTTAAAATATTTCAATGTGTAATCAATATAGAAATTATTGATGGGATATTTGGAATACTTTTTGTGCTGAGTTTTCAAAAGTCAGTGTCTGTTGTTCACTTACAGAACATCTGAATTTGGACTGGCCACATTTCAAGTGTCACGCGTGTCTAGTGGTTGTTGTGCTGGACTTTGTAAGCCTAGAATTTTTTTCTTGATGATAGTCTTCCCATATTTAAGGTTATAGCCAATAAATTACTCTTATGTTAGGTTTTTATTTTTAAAGCTCCCTTTAAAATCTTCCCCCTGCTTTTTTTTTTTTTTAAACACAGGGTCTCTTTCTGTGACCCAGGCTGGAGTGTAGTGGTATAATTATAGCTCATTGTAACCTTAAATTCCTGGACTCAAGCAATCCTCTTGTTTCAACCTCCAGAGTAGCAAGGACTACAGATACGCACCACCACACCAGATTTTATTTATCTTTTTATGTAGGGATAGGTTGTTTCTATGTTGCTCAAGCTGGTCTTAAAATCCTGGGCTCAAGCAATTCTACTTCAGCCTCCCAAAGTGGTGGGATTATAAGTGTGGGCCACCTCATTTTACTTATGTTTTGTTTGTAAAACAGATCACAAATATTGGAATACAGGAAATACTATTTTTATTAAAAGCCAAATAAATGCTAAGAGAATAGATATGCACCTTAATATTTTTTACAGGTGTTGAAGAAGAAGAAAAGGTTGCAGAGATGCATAAAATGAAGTCTACAACCCAGGAGAATCAGATGAGTGTAGAAGCTGTAGAAATGGCAACACTCAGAAAAAAGAGTTGAGGACGATTTCTGCTTTTGCTATCTCAAAGGCAATTTTATAAAAGATACACGATATAATAGAGTTTTCTAATGTTATGCCATTGACTTAACAGTCATATAACACACATTTTCACAAACTGAATGGATGAGGAATAACCTTACTTTTTCCATTTCTAGTTAGGAGGAACCCAAGAAATACGCCACAGTAGGACCATCTTAAAGACAATAATGCAAGAAATCAGACATTTCTCTCCTTTTGTGTGGTTTTAAAAGTCATATATTTAGTGTACTTTTCATTTTGGCCCTTTGGATCGGCGTCAGGTTTAGAACTTCTTACATGTGAGTAGGGTGCTGTAGTATTAAGTAATTTTAAAATCACATATTACAAAAGATCATGTATGTCTTTATTAAGCCACAATAAGGTAGTGATGGTTTTGTTTTTTAATCTTACAATTTAATGACATTTATCTGCTTTTCACCTGCCCCAGGGAAAGCTTTACAAAACCCCACAGAGGTGCCTGTACCGTATGAGAAGATGCTACAAGACCAGTCAGCTTTGATAGGACAGGGCTTCCAGATGGTTTTGCCTTTAAACACCCTGAGAATTGTGATCTTGCAACCCTGAAATGGATTTTGCAGAACACAGTCGGGATTTCATTTATTATCCTTAGATATTTATATAAACCAAGAAGAGTTCATTGAGCTGAGAAAGTAGAGACTTGTTTTTTGTTTTCAGATCAGCTACTTGTTTTCTATGTAAGATCGTAGATCTGCCCCCACTTCCAAGCATTCTGAGTAGGATTAATTGACCTCATGTCACTGAATAGGCATGGTGTTTTTGGGCACAGGTTTGGGTGTTCATGCACATGAACACACACATTTTGTTTTCTGTTAACCTTTTATTCTCATTGTAGTGAAAAGATTAATTTTTAGCAGCTTTATTGAGGTATAGTTGATGTACCATGAAATTCACCCATCTGAAGTATTTAATTCACTGATAGTAAATTTACAGTCTTAAAATTTTTTAAAAATGATTTTACAACCGTCATCACAATCTAATTTTAGGATGCTTTTATTACCCCTGTCTCTGAATTATGATACAGAAATTGAATATATAGTGTGTTTCTATTGAAATTAATTTTTTTTTCACTGAGCATAATTCACCTCAGGCTCATTGGGCTTGTTGCATGTATCAGTAGCTCCTTTTTATTGCTGAGCATTAAGTATTCTATGTACATACCACCTGTTTATCTCAACATCACTTGATGATTCTGTTGTTTTCATTTTTTGCTGTTATGAATAATGCTGCAGTGACCATACTTGAGCAAGTTTTTGTCTGGACATATACCTGAATATCTCTTGTATGTATACCTAGGAGTATAATTTCCAGGAATAGGGTACATTTGCACTGAACTTTTAAGAAGCTGACCAGTTGTTTTCCCAGGTGGCTGTACCATTTTATATTCCAGCAGCACATTATGAGCGTTCAGATTCTCCACATCGCTGCCAACTTACTGTCTTCTTGATGTTAGCCATTGTAATAGGTTTGAAGTGGTATCTCATTTTGGTATTTTTTTCTTTTGTTTTATATTTCTCCAGTGACTATTGATGTTGTGTTACCTTTCACTTTTTCTTTTTTAAACAGGGTCTCACTCTGTCACTCAGGTTAGCGTCCAGTGGCAAGATCTGGGCTCAGTGCAGCCTCAACCTTCCTGGCTCAGGTGATCCCCCTGCCTCAGGTCTTGAGAAGCTGGGACTACAGGTGTGCACCATCATACCTGGCTAATTTTTGAATTTTTTTTTTTTTTGAGAGATGGGGTTTCCTCAGCGTTGCCCAGACTGGTGTCAAACTCCTGGGCTCAAGCAATCCACCTGCCTAGGCTTCCCAAAGTGCTTGGCTTACAGGTTTGTGTTATCTTTCAGTGTGCTTATTGGTCATTTACATATATTTTTTGGAGTAATGTCTATTTAAATCCTCTTCCCATTTTAAAATTGGGTATATCTTTTTATTATTGAGTCAGAAGAGTGTTTTACATGGTCTCGATATAAGTCCCTAATTGATTGATGATTAAAAAAAAAATGTGTGTGTGAGACAGGATGTCACTCTTTCATGCAAGCTGTGGTGTAGGATTTGGGAATATTTTCTCCAATTCTAATAATTCTACATTATTTTTAATACATAACTTGTCTTCTCTCTTTCTTGGTAGTATCGTTTTGAGGCAGAAAAGTTTTTAATTTTGAGAGAAACCAGATTATTCTCTTGGCACTTGTGCCTTTGACTTCACTTTTTTTTTTTTTTTTTTTTTTTTTTTGAGACGGATTTCACTCTGTCGCCCAGGCTGGAGTGCAGTGGCGTGATCTTGGCTCACTGCAACCTCCGCCTTCTGGGTTCAAGCAATTCTCCTGCCTCAGCCTCCCGAGTGTCTGGGACTACCGGCAAGTGCCACCGTGCCCAGCTAAATTTTTGTATTTTTAGTAGAGATGGGGTTTCACTGTATTAGCCAGGATAGTCTCGATCTCCTGACATCGTGATCCACCTGCCTTGGCCTCCCAAAGTGCTGGGATTACAGGCGTGAGCCACCGCATCCAGCCTTGACTTCCTATTTAAGACACCATTGCCTAACCCAAAGGCATGAAGATTTTATTTTGTTTTACTTTCATTGTGTGTGACAGGTCTATATAAGTGTCTGCCCATTTAAAAACTGTGTTCTTCTTCTTTTACAAGTTATAGGAGTCCTCGATATGTTCTGGATGCAAGTCTTTTATCAGAAATAAGATTCTGCACATATTGGTGCTGTCTGGCTAGTTGTTTCATATTCTTGGTGGTATCCCTTATAGCTCAAAAGCTTTTGCTTTGGTGAAATTCAGTTTTTCAAGTTTTCCTTTTATTACTATGCTCTTGGTGTTGTATCTAGAGAATCTTTTTCCAACCTAAGGTCACAAATGTTTAAACTCAGATTTTCTTCCTGAAATTTATAGTTTGATCTGTTATGTTTAGGGTAAGATCCATTGTGAGTTATTTTTTGCACATATTGTGAGGTAACAGTTTAAAGTCATCATTTTGCACGTGATGTACCAGCAGCATCTATTGAAAAGACCATTCCTTCTCCATTTACTTACCATAAAACCTTTTTCAGAAATCAACTCGTGGGCTTAAGTAATCCACTCAACTTGGCCTCCCAAAGTGCTAGAATTACAAGCATGCAGCACCGTGCCTGGCACTAGTTTGTATATTAAGGGATTTGTAGCTTATATGTTCCTTTAAGGGCGTTAACCTGTCTGTAGGTGATATGTGGGGCCCAAAAATTTTAATCTATGAAACACAATTTTACATTGTTGAAAAATAGTTGATGTCTCTGGGCTTAACCTCTTGCAGAGGATGAGAGCCAGTTGTCAGTTGTGTTCTATCTGAATTTTCACTGTTGCAGATCCTGGCATCGTGGGGCTTTTAACTGTGCTTTCACATGAGTTCAAAAAATATCTTCTGGCTCAGTGTGATGACTTATGCCTGTAGTCTCAGCACTTTGGCAGCCTGTGGCATGTGGATTGCTGGAGCCAAGGAGTTAGAGACCAGCCTGGGCAACATAGCAATATTCCACCTCTATAAAAAATACAAAAATTAGACAGGTGTGGTGGTGCATGTCGGTCACCTCAGCTACTCAGGAAGCTGAGGCAAGATGGTCACTTGGGTTCAGGAATTAGAGGCTGAAGTGAGCTAGGATTACACCATTGCACTCCAGCCTGGGCAAAAGAGCAAGATTCTGTCTTTAAAAAATAAAAATGTATATTCTACAGTGAATTTCAGGTTTAGGATTTATCCAGAAACAGGATAATTTTATAAAAAATCTTAATTCATTTTCTCATATTATTGAACTAACTAGAAATAATGTATCATCTGGGTATCTCATGAAAAAGCAACAGAAATCCTTAATATAATTGGTTGCAATCATATTATTGCAAATGCCAACCCATTATTGTCTAATAGTGAACCACTAAAAGCACAGTTCATAGGAAAAAGATACACATTCCCCCCAGGTACTCATCAGTTTCCTAGATGTTTAAACCAGTGCAGATTACTTGTAAATAATTAGAAAGTAAAGGGCACATCATCTTTTGCAGGTTATATGATTATATATGTAGAAAACCAGTCAGAATCATTTAGAAAATGAATAAAATCCAAACATTTATAATCTAACATTACTTCAAGAAATGTTAAAATTCAGATATAATAAGACTTTAGATTAAAAGCAGATGGGGAAAAAAAAAAAACACTTCAGTTTCTTTAAATGTATTCTATGCACACATTTGACCAAAAATCTAAATGTTTTGTATGGCAAAACCTGCTAAAATGTGTCAAATGCCATGTAAGAGAAAGAGTAGGCTATTTGCAAGAAGATGACAAAGGGTTCGATTTACAAAGAACGAATCCAGGCTGGGCACGGTGGCTTACACCAGTAATCCCAGTGCATTGAGGGGCCAAGATGGGAGGATTGCTTGCCCTCAGGAGTTTGAACCCAGCCTGGGCAACAAAGGAAGAACCCATCTGTATATATTTTTAAAAGAAGCAATCCACAAAATAAATGAGAAGAGACTCAAGAAATTCTCAATCTAGTTAAAGAAGTGGAGCTAAAAATCTAAGAATTAAAATGTTTGACACCTAGCAGGTTGGCAGACGGTAAATTTTGCTTATGCTCAGTCTTAGCAAAGGGTTTGGAAAAAAAGTCAGGTTAAGACGTTGTTTATGTGCATATAGACTATAACTATCTTGTGGATGGTACTTTGATGATATCTGTTATTTTCAAGATGCATGTATTCTTTAACCCATTGCTGCTTTATAAAAAAGATAATTAACCTATAGTTCCATTCTGGAAATTCCATTCATGTTGCCAGTAAACACAAAGTGATGGCTCTGTTTATATTCATATGGAAATACCTGTAAGATAGACTACAAGAGAAAAGCTTGATATAGAAGAGATAAATAATATTGTAATTCTTTAAAATTTTTGTTGTAAACCAGTTACAGTTTGAAACAATTTCAAGCTAACAGAAAGCCGCCAGAAAGCATCCATGTACATGGTGCAATAAACTTTTTCCTGTACTATTTGACAGTAAGTTGCCAGCACAATGCCCTATCTCTCAGCTACTTCCATGTGTAATTTTTATAAACAAGGACATTGGCCTGTGTAACCACAATACAGTCAGCACAGTAAGGAAAATCATCGTGTGCATGCGCACGTTTACATCTGTATTCATCTGTGTTCTTACACAGGTTGAAGGCCAAAAGCTCATACCTGTATCTTCACTTCTGTTCTTAACATCCAGGGCTTGTTTTTGTTTGTTTGTTTCTTTTCCTATTTATAATTCTTTATTTCATAGAACCATACCACTCAGATATTCTCAGCCTGTTGATTTATTCCATCATTTCCCCAGTGTTTGTCTTGTGTACTAGTGCCACCATTGAGCCTCCCGCTGCTTGACCCGTGTCCTTTACTCACATGGGACATTCCTTGGTGGGCTGTTACCACCTTGCCTGCCCCTCATCTGCCTCTGTCTGTCCAGGGCCTTGGCAACTTCTGCTCCTCCTGAACCTTCTTATCCTGCTATGCTTCCCAGGGCAACCACCTGCCACACTTAGCACCATGTAATGGCATCTGGAATGAATTGCTGGGGAGGGAGGAAGCACTGTGATAACATGAGTGTGTGCATGCATGTGAATGAGCTTTTATGTATGTAAGTATTTTGGGAGAGCTGCAAGAAACCATAGAAGTATTATTATTTTTTGTTTTGTTTTGAAACAAACTCTCACTTTGTTGCGCAGGCTAGAGTGCAGTGGTGCAATCTCAGCTCAGGGCAACCTTCGTCTCCCAGGTCCAAGTGATTGTCCTGCCTCAGCCTCCTGAGTAGGTGGGATTACAGGTGAGTGCCACCAGGCCCAGATAAGTTTTTTATTTTTAGTAGAGACTGGGTTTCACCATGTTGGCCAGGCTGGACTCGTACTTCTGACCTCAAATGATCCACCTGCCCTGGCCTCTTCCAAAAAACTAGAATACTAAGGTGTCTAAGGAACAAGTCTAGGCCATGGCTGCCACTGCGCCCACTCTCCTTTTGACTTTGGAGGTGGGATACTGTGTGGCTGGCACTGGCAGCTTTGGGGCATAGTGAAGCTGTCGGTAGTGTCAGAGGCATTGCCAACCAGACGCATATCTTGTTATTGGAGGGCCTTCCTTCACCAGGCAGAATGAGGGTACCAAGGAGTGACCTTGATGGGATTAGGGTGCAGACAAGGAGACCAAAAGAAGGCACAGATCCCTCTGCCTTCTCTGGCCTGTTGTCTCCACATAGTGTGTTCTTGTGGCAGAGACTCACACAAAGCCAGTTGCTGTGCAGAGCGCAAGCTTCAACACAAACCCAGAGGATGGGTTTGCAGCTGAGAGACATCAGCTTTGATGGCTAGCCACGGCTACCCTCTTTGGCTACTCAGGAAATATACACACCCTTCCCTGCACATGTGACTTTCTGTACAACACAACTGTTCCATCCAACAAAGTGCAACTTCCTACAGATAAATCACTTTTTACCATCTACTCAAAATGAGGAGATGTAGTGTTCCAACAGCCACACCTGTCTCTGGGAGACTGACTAGTCATGAGGCGTATCACGTACTCTTCAAATTCAATCCTAGCCTATTTGAGTAATCTCTAGTCTAATGGACAAATGGAAAAGAAACCTCCAATAAAACTTCTGTAAAATATTGCACAAAAGAAGGGAATAGTTAATATATGCAAATACATAATCTGCATACAAACACATTCATAACAGGAAAGGAAGAAAATACGTATAGTTGCTACAGCCTATGTTTCTGCAACTTCCAAGACTTTTTTTGGATTTAACCTTTTTAATTCATACATTTGTACATATTTATAGGGTAACTGTGATATTTGTTGTATGTATCATCTGTGGTATGATCAAGTCAGAGTAGCTGGGGTGTCTATAACCTTGACTATTTATGATTTCAAGTTCTGTCTTCTAACTAATTTGGAATGTACAATGCATTGCTGTTAACTATAGTCATTCTAATCTGCTGTCAATTGTCACAAAAATTTATTCCTTATTTAGTTTACCACCTTACATTAACGTTTTTAGTTGTTTTTTTTTTTGTTTTTTTTTTTTTTTTTTTTTTTGAGATGGAGTCTCGCTCTGTCACCCAGGCTGGAGTGCAGTGGTGCAATCTTGGCTCACTGTAAGCTCCACCTCCCGGGTTCACGCCATTTTCCTGCCTCAGCCTTCCAAGTAGCTGGGACTATAGGCGCCTGCCACCATGCCTGGCTAATCTTTTGTATTTTTAGTAGAGACAGAGTTTCACTAAGTTAGTGAGGATGGTCTTGATCTCCTGACCTCATAATCCACCCACCTCAGCCTCCCAAAGTGCTGGATTACAGGCATGAGCCACCGTGCCCGGCTTTTTGGCTTTTTTTTTTTTTTCTTTTGAGACAGTCTTGCTCTGTCACCCAGGCTGGAGTGCAGTGGCACGATCTCTGTTCACTCCAAGCTCCGCCTCTGGGGTTCATGCCATTCTCCTGCCTCAGCCTCCCAAGTAGCTGGAACTACAGGTATGTGCCACCATACCCAGCTACATTTTTGTATTTTTAGTAGAGACGTGGTCTCACCATGTTGGCCATGCTGGTCTTGAACTCCTGACCTCAGATGATTTGCTTGCCTCGGCCTCCCAAAGTACTAGAATTGCAGGCATGAGCCACTACTCCCAGCCTAGATATTCAATAACAAGGATTTTGTTTGCCTATTTTGACCTTCAAATGAGAGACCATTACCCAGTATGCACTCTTTTGTATCTGGCCACAAAAGTCCGCTTCAAATTACCTATCCTAATTGTGGGCAAAGCTTTATGCAGAAAGGTATGCTTTGTCCTCTTGTTAATAAAAGAGATTTATGAGGAGGAAAAAAAAAGCAATGTATCTCATCATTGAAATTGCCAAAAATTATACCATCTCTACTCTGGAATATTGAGTTTTTTGTTTTGTTTTGTTTTTTGTTTTGAGACGGAGTCTCGCTCTGTTGCCCAGGCTGGAGTGCATTGGCGTGTTCTCACTGCAAGCTCTGCTTCCCGGGTTCATGCCATTCATTTTCCTGCCTCAGCCTCCAGCCTCCCTAGTAGCAGGGACGACAGGCACCTGCCACCACGCCCAGCTAATTTTTTGTATTTTTAGTAGAGATGGGGTTTCACCATGTTAGCCAGGATGGTCTTGATCTCCTGACTTCATGATCTGCCCGCCTCAGCCTCCCAAAGTGCTGGGATTACAGGCGTGAGCCACCACGCCTGGCTGAAATATTGAGTTATTAAAACTGATGTATATAAGGGTTTTTCAATGGTTTTAATAATAGTATTTTTAGTATTCAGTGAACGTGGATTGTGACTGAATTTTAATTCTAAAGATAAGAATTTGCTGGAGAAAAAAAATTAGCAAGTAATTGCAGAATATTAATATGTGGCTAAAACTTTGTCTTGGTTGGGACTATAGGCAGTTCCTACACTCTGCTACCTAGCAAACTTGTGTCCTTTCTAAGACTTTTAAAGTCTTTATTTAAAATGGGTATAGATTGCTGTATTTATAGGGAGCATGGAGAGGAGTTCCCTACACAATCTAGCTGAAAGCCCTGACACGCAATCATATAATTTCATTTGCTTTTATAGGCATTTCCCTGGAAGTGGCAGCAGTGACAGGAAAGGAAGAATCAAGATCCCGATTATGATTTATACCACATTCAAGGTAATAAGGGTTAATGCAATTTTTTTATAAAAAATATTTGTGGTTAAAATTAAAGTTTATCAGTTGCTTTAACTTCTAAAGTAGTATTTTATCGATTAGTTCTTGATTGATATGTGTATTTGTAAATCAGTCACTGGGATAAAATATTTTTTAAATGTGGATATAAAGTCAACTCACACAATTCAGAGGATATGTAAAATAGTCATTCATGTTTGTAAAAGTATAAACAGAAGTTGTGGCACAATTTAGAATTCAATCCCAGTCTCTAGTGTTGCAAAATAAACCTATTAGGCAAGTGCCGATATAATCAGCTTAATTTTTTATCAATGCTTAATTATAGTAAATTAAATATTTAAAGTATAAAATCCAGTTAGTTTTGAGATGCACATACCTAATAAACCATCTTCATTGCCACCAAGATACTGAAATATCCATACCCCCAAAAGTTTTCTCGTGTCACCTTGTAATTCATGACCCTGCCCAGTATTTAGGCAACATGCTGATTTTCCATTTAAGCTTAGTTTGCATTTTCTAGAAAGTCATATATATGATATATGATATGATAACATGTGGACTATTTTCATGGGGTGGAGATTATTGTGGCTTCTTTTACTTCACATAGTTGTTATGAAATTCATCCAGTGTTGCATGTATCAATAGGAGATTCCATTTTGTCATTGATTAATACACTGTTGTATACCTGGGTCAAAATTTGTTCATCCATTTGTCTGTTGATTGCCATTTGGGTTCTTCCAGTTTGGGGCTAATGCAAATAGAGCTACTATGAACATTTGTGTACAAGTTTTTGTGTGGACATAGGCCTTCATTTCTCTTGAGTAGATATCTGGGAATGGAACAGCTGGGATCTATGGTAGGTATATAACTTTTGAAGGAAGTGCCAAACTGTTTATTTTACATTTCCATCAGCACGGTATGAGAGTTTTGGTTGACATTCTTGTGAATACTTGTATGGTCAATCTTATTTTTACCATCTTAAGTTGATATGCAGTGATTGCTCATTGTGGTTTTAATTTGCAATTGCCTAATAGGTTTATTTTCTCTCAAAGGATAGCTTTATGAGGTCTAGAGAACACTGAAAGTGTTTTGAGTAAATCTGGCTCATAATTATGTGAGTATGTGTATACACATATTAAGCCATGTCCAAGTGAATTTCATGTTTTTAGCAGTTTTCAGTAATTTACTGCTTGTGACATTAGGAATTAATTACGTTCTTTTTTTAATAAGTTGGTAAAATATGCCAGTGAAACCTTCTGGGCCTTGAGGTTTCTCTGATAGTAAGTTTCCTAACTCCCTTTGTTACAAAAATTACCCTCATCTGGATGTGCACCCTATTGTCACTCCCCAACCTGAGGTGGAAGAATCACTTGAGCCTGGGAGCTCTAGGCCAACCTGGGCAACATAGTGAGATTCCATCTCTTGGGAGGCTGAGGTGGGTGGATCATCTGAGGTCAGGAGTTCAAGACCAGCCTGGCCAACATGGTGAAACCCCATCTCTACTAAAAATACAATAACAACAACAAAAAAAAATTAACCCAGCATGGTGGCAGACACCTGTAATCCCAGCTACTCAGGAAACTGAGGCAGGAGAATCACTTGAACCTGGGAGGTGGAGGTTGCAGTGAGCTAAGATCTTGTCATTTCACCCCAGCCCAGGCAACAAGAGCAAAACTCCATCTCAAAAAAAAAAAAAAATGTTTTAATCGATACAGGGCTATCAGTTTTCTCTTCTGTGAATCTTGTAATGAATCTCAAAATGGATACATGACACATTTTCCTATTTAAGGTAAAGTACACATTTATACCTTAGAATAGTCAGAAGTCAGGTTCTTATTGTATGATTAGTAATGCAAATATTGATAAGGTCATGTTGATACTTAGTATTGAGAAGAATTCTGAAATATTCACTTGTTCATCTGTAAGTTTCATGAATTGATTACCTTTTTTGGAATTTTTCCTGGTGTTCCCAAACTTGATACTTACAGGCTATTTGTAACAGCTTTTACTTCGATCTGCTCTGGTTTTTAGCACATGAAATGGATTTTCATTAGGTTCAGCGTATAACATATATTCAGTTGTTTATTTCAGATTTTAAAAGAACAGAAAGGGCCTATGGAATCATTGCTTACTTTGAAACCAGCCCGGTAGTCCCATAGGATAAACAGAAATTTAACCCTGCTGTTAAAGCTTGAAACTTGTATTTATCTGCCTTCCCTCAAAAAAAGACCTTCAGGAAGTATCAAAGAGCTGAAACTCACCAGATCACAGTGCCAGATGCTTCCTTGCTCTTCCCTAATTCCTGTTTTCTTATACAATGTTACATTTCTTCCTGCCAAATAGACTTCCAGTTTTAGTCAGTGAAGGAGATGGATTTAAGACTGAGCTTCCCTCTCCTTGGCTGCACCACCCCCGGGTTACAGCCTTCTTTCTTAGCAATACTTGTCACTGGGTTTCTGTGCGGTGAGAAGCAGGACCCAGACCAAACCTCTTTTGTTTCGATAACAACATGAACGACCATCTTAACTGTTACTCTTTACTGAAAAATTTTACTTTTCAACTGCTGGCTCATTTTTCACTCTCTCTCCTTCCTTTGACCTCACATCTCTTTTTTCTTTTTGATTTTACAGTCCAGAACTTAATGCTCCATAAATTCAAATTTTAAGGTTAAAAAAAAGGAATAACTAATTTACACTCCCAGAAAATGTGGTGCATATACACCATAGAATACTATGCAGCCGTAAAAAGGATGAGTTCATGTCCTTTGCAGGATGAAGCTGGAAACCATCATTCTCCGCAAACTAACACACAAACAGAAAACCAAATGCTGCATGTTCTCACACATAGGTGGGAGTTGAACAATGATAACACATGGACACAGGGAGGGAAACATCACACACCGGGGGTTGTGCGAGGTGGGGGGCTAGGGGAGGGATAACATTCAGAGAAATACCTAATGTAGGTGACAGGTTGATGGGTGCAGCAAACCACCATGGCACGTGTATACCTATGTAGTAAACCTGCATGTTCTGCACATGTATCCGTTTTAAAAAAAAAAAATCCAGCTCAAGAGATTGCTTTGAGGATTATATAAGATAATGCACATTAGAAAGGGAAAGAAAGTGTGTGTAGAGAAAGTATATTTTTTAATGAACTAAAGGTTGATTCATAGGTATATGTTTATAGATTTACCTAGAGTTTTGAGTTCATGTGCAGTTTTACAATGTAAGTGGAAAAGAATCTGAATGTCATTGTGACATAATAAAGCTAGATATTGAAAGCCAAAAAGATTTGGCCTCAGTATGGCACTTTGAATACTAATCGCTTAATGACAGTTTTTCAGACTGTAATCATTGCTCTTCAAAAAATAAGAGGAAATATATTTATAACATTTGTATTACTTTTATCACAATTTCTGAATTTAGTTATCAGTAGATAAGACAAAATAGATAAGCATCTGCTTCCCTGCATTCTTACTAAGATGTAATATATTTTTATTCACACCTGAAGGCAGTGTTTTTCAATCTTTTCCATGTTTGCAGCTCAGGTCTTTAAGGACAGAGGATGCATATTGGGGCAGCTTGCATTCTGAATCCTAAGTAGCTCTCTGATGTCTTAAGTTCTTTCTTTCCTATTTGTGAGAATTCGGGAGATAATGTATGCAAACTGCATGTTACTAGTATTGTTGGTTGTATTAAGAATCTGCTTTGTAATGTGAAAATCTCCTTTGTATTAAATAGTCCTGGCAGATGATCCTTGACCCTTATGTGGAAAGTACCCATTGTCTAGTGAAAACATGTACTGCGCGTTCCTAGCTGTGAGACTTTGAGAAAGATACTTGACCGTTCTGAGCTCCTACCTCACAGACATTCATGGAGCTTAGTGAGATAATGGCTATAATGTATCTAGCACAACTGATAGGTAATAAATGCCATTCCATTTCTCTTTGGTTTTTAGAAAGGATTAACTTAAAATGTGTAAAATTCAGTGGCATTTAATTACATTCACAAGGTTTACAAGCATCATCACTATGTATTTCCAGAATTTTCCATCATCCCAAACAGAAATTCTGTACCCAATAAGCAATAACTTTCCATTCTTTCCTCCCTGACACCCTGGTAACTTCTTAATCTAAATTGCGTTTCTGCAAATTTGCTTATTTGGGTACCTCACATAAAAGGAATCATGCAATACTTGCCCTTTTACGTGTGGCTTACTTCACTTAGCCTAATACTTTCGAGGTTCAGCCAGGTTGTAACAATATGTCTGATAGCATTGATCAGAACTTCATTCTTTTTCATGGTTGAGTAATATTCCATTGCACGTGTATGTCGCATTTTGTTTATCCCTTCATCTATGGATGGACACCTGGGGTGTGTCCACCTTTTGGTAATTGTGATTAATGCTGAAGTGAATACTGTCCTCAGGCTTCCCTTTCTTCTCTTGTCTCCAGCCAGCATCAGCAGTTGCACGTCAGCACTCAGCATGTTTCTGAGTTCATTTTTGCAGTTCTTTTGGGTATACACCTGGGAGTGGAATAGCTTAGTCATACGGTAATTCTGTGTTTAACTTTTTGAGAAACTTCCAGACTTTCACAGTGACTGTACCGTTTTACTTTCCTACCAAGAATATTCAAGCGTTCTAATTTCTCCACTTCTTCGAACCAGCACTTGTTATCTTTTAATTATTATTATAGCCATCCTAGCAGGTATGATGTGATATCTCATTTTAGGATTGATTTTCTTCCCCTAATAATGAATGATTTTGAACATTTTCTTATATGCTTATTGGCCATTTGTATATCTTTGGTGGAATTACTATTTAAGTCTTTTTTTTTTTTTTTTTTTTTTGAGACGGAGTTTTGCTCTGTCACCTGACTGAAGTGCAATTGCGTGATCTCGGCTCACTGCAGCCTCCACCTCCTGGGTTCAAGTGATTCTCATGCCTCAGCCTCCCGAGGAGAGCTGGGACTGCCAATACGCACCACCACGCCCAGCTAATTTTTGTATTTTTAGTAGAGACAGTGTTTCACTATGCTGGCCAGGAATAGCCTCGATCTCTTGACCTCGTGATCCACCTGCCTCGGCCTCCCAAAGTGCTGGAATTACAGGTGTGAGCCACCATGCTTGGCCTACTATTCAAGTATTTTGCCTGTTTTAAAGTTTAAATAATAAACTCTGGTTAGCTATATGATTTCTAAATATTGTATCCCATTCCATAGAGTGTCTGTTCTCTTTCTTTTTAGAGACAGAGTCTTGCTGTGTTGCTCAGGCTGGAGTGCAGTGACACAATCATAGCTTACTGTAATCTCAAGCTCCTGGGCTCAAACAATCCTCCCATATCAGCCTCCGGAGTCACTGGACCTATAGGCGCACACTACCCTGCATGGCTTACTTTTGTTTGTTTGTTTTTGTAGAGACAGAACTGCCTCTTTCTTCATAGGTAGGGGAGTGTTCTGTAGTAAATATGACCTGGTGATGGATGGATCCAGCTCCCTGTTGAATCCAGCAAACATTTGAGGGCAGTTGCCATATTGTGTTCTTTCTTCCAGTCTAAAGTGCTCCCAGTTCCTTTAGTCTAAGGGTTAACACATTAAAGGGCCAGATGCTAAATATTTTAGGCTTCAAAGACTAAGAGACAAAACCAAGAATAGCATGCAGGTGTAACGAGATAAAACAAATTTCCACAAAATTTTAATGAATGAAATTAAAAATATAAATGAGTACAACTTTTTGTAATATAGCTCCATTATGGAGAAGAATTGGGTTGTTTTGTGGAGGATGGGGTAGGAAGTAGGGGGTAGGGTGATCTACAGGAAGATCTTGTGCTAGAAACCTAGGACTAAGACCAAATATGAAAACAAAAGATGCTCCTATCACTTCTATCATTGAGGACTTCATAAGAGCTTTAGAAGCTCTGTGCCAGGACCAGGGGCAGAGACCAAATGTGTCTTCCTCTTCATTTGTTTTCTGTTTTTGAAACACTCTATCACCCAGGCTGGAGTGCAGTGATGTGATCATAGCTCACTGCAGCCTCAAACTCCTGGGCTCAAGCAATCCTCCTACCTTAGCTTCCTGAGTAGCCAGGACTACAGGTGCATGCCGCCTACGCCCAGATCATGTTTGTATTTTTTATAAAGATGCAGTCTTGTTATGTTGCCTAGACTGATCTCAAACTCCTGGGCTAAAGCAATTCTCTCATCTCAGCCTCTCATGTAGCTGGGACTGCCTGTGCACATCACAATGACTGGCTAAAGTCATTATTACTACCATTTCTGTAGAGGTGGAGTCTCACTATGTTGCCCAGGCTGGTCTTGAACTCCAGGCCTCTAGCGTTCCTCCCACCTTGGCGTTCCAGAGTGTTGGGATTACAGGTGTGAGCTACCATGCCAAGAAATCACAAGGGTCTTTATGATAGCAAGAGGGAGGTAGAAGAGTCAGAATTGGAGGAGATGTGATAATGGAAGCAGAGGTGAGATGCTCCGCTTCTTGCTTTGAAGATAGAGTTAGGAGCCATGAGCCAAGGAATGTGGGTGGCTTCGTGAAGCTGGAAAAGGCAAGGGAACACGTTCTCTCTAGGCCCTCCAGGAGGAATGCAGCCCTGCTGACGCCTTGACTTTAGCCTTGTTATGCCTATTTTGGATTTCTGAGCTTCAGAACCGTCAGATAGTGGACTTGTGATGTTACAAGCCACTCAATGTAGGGTAGTGTGTAAAAGAAGCAAGAAGAAATGAACACAAAGCCAGGCACAGTGGCTAATGCCTGCGATCCCAGCATTTTAGGAGGCTGAAGTGGGAGGATCAGTTGAGCCCAGGAGTTCAAAACCGGTCTGTACAACATGGTGAGACCCTGTCTAAAAACAAAAAAAACAAACAAACATAAAAAAAGTCATGGTAGCACACACCTGTAGTTTTAGCTACTAAGGAGGCTGAGGCGGGAGGATTGCTTGAGCATGTGAGTTCAAAGTTGCAGTGAGCTGTGATTGCACCACTTCACTCTAACCTGGTTGACAGAGGGGGTTCTTGTCTTAAAAAAAAAAAGGAGAGAAAAGAAAAGAAATGAGTGAGCATGGTGGGAATGGGGACAGACGGCAATATTAAATAGAGTGTTCAGGGTTGTCCTCATAAGTGATAACTGAACAAAGGCTTGAAGGAGGGAAAGGAGCTGGCCAAGGTGCTTAGGGAAGAGCATTGCAGGCAGAAGCAACAGAATGAAGATGTTAGGAGGGAACTCCTTGGTGTGTCTGAGGCTCAGGATGGAGTCCAGTGCAGCAGAGAGAGGGAGGAAGAGAAGCAGGGGAGGAGGCCAGGGAGGTGTTGGGCTGAGATCACTACAGATTGTGTGAGCCCTGGGAGGTTATTGCTGGGGCATTGACTTTTACTCTGACTGAGATGGGAACTGCAGGAAGTTTCTGAGCAGAGAGGTGACATGATCTGTCTCTCTATTTAAAAGCACCCCCTGGCTGCTGATTTGGGAAAGACTACAGGGAGGTTTTGGTAGAAGCAGGGAGGCCAAGCTGTCACAACATCCAGGTGGGAGATGATAGTGGTCCTGACCAGGGTCCTGGTGGCGGTGAGAGATGGTCAGAACCTGGATACATGTTGAAGACTATCAACAGGATTTCCTGAGAGACTGGACATGGGGTGTAAGAGAAGGCAGGGGTCATGGTTGAGTTTGATTCAAATTGAATTATTAAGTAATTAAAAAAAAACACTACTGCCTTTCCCAGTCCTACCAAGTAAAGGATGCTAGATGAAAGAAATCTCAAGTCAGTCCAAGTGCAGTGGCTCACACCTGTAGTTCCAACAGTTTGAGAGGCAGAGATGGGAGTGGCTTTTAAGGCCAAGAGTCAGCAGCCTTGGCAACATAGCAAGACCTCCTCTCTACAAAAATAAAAGAAAGAAATTTAGTAAAATAAATGTAGCCAGGCATGGTGGTGTATGCATGTGGTTTCAGTTACTCAGAAGGCTGAAGTGGGCAGATAACTTTTGAGGCTAGGAGTTTGAGGCCAGCTTGGGCAACATAGCAAGACTTCTCTCTCTACAAAAATTTAAAAAAAATAGCCTGGCATGGTGGAACCTGCCTGCATTCCCAGGTATTAGGGAGGCTTAGGCAGAAGGATCTCTTGATGTCAGTTGGTCAAGGCTGTAGTGAGCCATAATTACACTCCAGCCTGGGTGATGGAGCAGAACCCTGTCTCAAAATACAAATACAAATAAAATGAAGTCTCAAGTCAGACCAGTTCCATCTAGGCTATGCAGGCCTTTCAAGTGCATAGCCACATGATTGGGTTTGTGTGGCTGTGGATGAGAAGACTGCTGCCCAATTATTGTTGACTGTATAATCAGTTTATTTTTAAATATAGTAGTAATGGTCTTGATGGTCTCAGATACATGTGGGTTTTGGAATTCTTTTTGGGACAAGTTTTAACATCTAATTGGTTCCATCATTTCATATTTTTTATCGGATCAATTTTGTTTGTTTGTTTGTTTTGAGACAGAGTCTCACTTTGTCACCCAGGCTGGAGTACAATCTTGTCTCACTGCAACCTCCACCTCCCAGGTTCATGCGATTCTCCTCCATCAGCCTCCTGAGTAGCTGGGATTACAAACACGTGCCACCACTCCCGGCTACTTCTTTGTATTTTGGTAGATACGGGGTTTTACCACATTGGCCAGGCTAGTCTCGAATCCCTGACCTCAAATGATCCACCCACTTTGGCCTCCCAAAGTGCTAGTTTTATAGGAGTGAGCCACTGTGCCAGGCACTTAACAATTTTTTATAAAATCAGAGTTGATATTACACTACCTAATCAGTTTTGATTAATGAAAAATGAAATTGTGTTGTTTGCACTTTATCCAAAATTGGTGTCATATTGGCTAAATCAGATCAACGCTTGAACAGAGGCAAAATTAGAGCTTCTTTATCTCGCGACATTATGTTGTTCTTGAAGAAGATGCCATTTCTTTATTGTAGTCTTTATAATAAACAGCTGCTATCATTGCAAACTTGCTGTTTTGGCACATAGGAATTTTTCACTAGAAGGCATGTGAAGAAAGACCAAGGCCATTTGTAATGAATTTAGCATTCATTGTTTGACTGCATGACTGTCCCGGAGCTGTAACTTTACTAATGAATTTTTCAGAACCCTCTTGGCTAGCAACTGAGACTAACCAGCCACTCACCCTCATTATTCAGTGTTCTTTTATTCTTGTCTATTCCTTCTCAAACTTGGCTACGCTCACAAAGTGATAAGAACTTGCATTTCTTTTCTTTTTTATTTTTATTTATTTATTTATTTTGAGATGAAGTGTTGCTCTTGTTACCCAGGCTGGAGTGCAGTAGCATGGTCTGGAATCACTGCAACCTCCACCTCCCGGGTTCAAGCCATTCTCCTGCCTCAGTCCTCCTGAGTAGCTGGGATTACAATAATCCACCACCACAGCCGGGTAATTTTTGTAATTTTTAGTAGAGAAAGGGTTTCACCATGTTGGCCAGGCTGTTCTCAAACTCCTGACCTCAGATGATTCACCTGCCTCAGCTTCCCAAAGTGCTGAGATTACAGGCATGAGCCACCATGCGCAGCACGTTTCTTTCCTTTGTACAGACAGGGTCTTGCTCTGTCGCCCAGGCTGCAATATGGTGACATGATCATGACTTATTGCAGCCTCAAACTCCTGGGCTCCAGCAATCCTCCCACCTCGGTCTCCCAAGTAGCTGGGAATACAGACGTGTGCCACCATGACCAGCTGCATTTTTTTTTATTTTTTATTGTAGAGGCAGGATTTCGCTAGATTGCTCAACCTGATCTCAAACTCCCAACCTCAAGTGATCCTCCTGCCTTACCCTCCCATCGTGCAGGGATTACAGGCGGGTGTGACTACCTGTGCCCAGCCCCTTATTATTATTTTTTAAATAACAGCTTTATAAAAATATAACTCATGTGTCATGCAATTTATTTGCTGAAATCTGCAATTCAGTGGGTTTTAAGAGTATTCACAGAGCTGTGCACCGATCACCACAGTCACTTTTAGAACCGTTCATTACCCTGTAGAGAAATCTACACTCCTTAGCCACTGATTCCTACTCCCTACCACCTGCCTTTGCCCTCAGCCTTAGGCAACCATTGATTGGTTTTCTGTCACTGTGTATTTGCCTAATCTGGACAAATAGAATTGTACAATACGTGATCTTTTGTGGCTGGCTTTTTTTCCTTCTTAGTTCAATGTTTTCAAAGTTCCTTCATGTTGTGGCTTTTATCAGTAGTTCCTTCATTCTACAGCTGAATAAATTCCATGGTAGACACACTGCGTTTTGTTTATTCATTCATCAATGGTGGACATTTGGGTTGTTTTCGTGTATTGGCCATTATGAATAATGCTGCTATGAAGATTCCTATACAGAATTTTGTGTGGACATATATATTTTTTTCCTCTGAGATACATGCCTAGGAGTTAAATTGTTGCATTATGTGATGACTGCACATTTAGGCTTTTGAGAAACTGCCAGATGTTTTCTAAAGTGGTTAGACCAGTTAGGTGTGATGGCTCACACCTGTAATCCCAGCTACTTAGGAGGCTCAGTTGGGAGGATGACTTGAGCCCACAAGTTCAAGACTAGCCTAGGCAAGATAGGGAGACCCTGTCTTGATTAAAAAAAAAAAATGAAATTAAAATAACAAGAAAAGAAATTCCCAGTGTGGTTATGCCATTTTATGTTCCCACCAGTAATGTATGTGGCTCCAATTCCTCTGCATCTTCTCTGACATTATGTTTTTTCTAGACAGAGGATTGCTCTGTCTCAGGCTGGAGTGCAGTAATGTCATTACAGTTCTCTGCAGCCTTGACCTCCCAGGCACAAGTGATCCTCTCATCTCAGCCTCCTGAGTAGCTGGGAATTACAGATACACAGCACCATGCCTGGCTAATTTTTATATATTTTTTGTAGTGATGGGGTTTTACCATGTTGCCCGGGCTGGTTTCATGCTCCTAGCCTCAATGGTCTGGTCACCTTAGCCTCCCAAAGTTCTGGAATTACAAGCTGAGCCCCTGTGCCTGGCCTTCACTAACATTTGTTATTATCTGTATTTCTTTTCCTTTTATACCTTAAAGCAGTATAAGAACAAGTGTCTTCAATAATAGTAAACAAAAAATATAATCCCAGGGCATTGGGAGGCTGAGGCAGGGGGATCTCTTGATGCCAGGAGTTTTAGACCAGCATAGGCCACCTAGCAAGACCTTGTCTCTACAGAATATTTAAAAATTAGCTGAATGTGCTAGTGCCTGCCTATAGTTTCTCTCTCTCTCTCTCTCTCTCTCTCTCTCTCTCTGTCTCTCTCTCTGTCTCTCTCTCACTTTTTGAGACATGATCTGGCTGTGTCACACAGGCCAGAGTGCAATGGTGCGATCATGGTTCACTGCAGCCTGAAACTCCTGGGATCAAATGATCAGTCCTCTCACCTCATCCTACCAAGTACTGCGGACCACAGGTGCATGCCATCCGGTTCTTGCTATGTTGCCCAGGCTGGTCTTGAACACTTGGCCTCATGTGATCCTCTCCCCTAGGCCTCCCAAAGTGCAAAGATTACAAGTATGAGCCACCGTGCCTGGCCCCCACCCTGCCTATTGAGAACCAGAAGAAGGAACTAAATTCTCCTTAGCTCAAGTCCAGCCATTTCCAGGTTTCTTCATTAGGAAGGAGTTGGTTATTGGGCTGTCCAGGCCTCTCAAGCAGCACGGAAATGAGGTGAGTGTGTTTTCCTGCTGCTCCACTCTGCAGAGAGTTGGAGTATGTTTACTCATTTGCAGAGAGAGATGCCGTGTGGGAACCTTAGGATGGAGAAAGCCCTGATTCCAATGTCCTTTATGTATGTGTGTGTGTGTGTATATATATATATACACACACAATATACATACACACACACACACTTTATGTTCTAGGGTACATGTGCACAACATGCAGGTTTGTTACATATGTATACAGGTGCCATGTTGGTGTGCTGCACCCATTGACTTGTCATTTACATTCAGAAACAGGATCTTGCTCTGTCACCCAGGATGGAGTTCAGTGGGGCAATCACGGCTCTTTGTAGCCTCAAACCCCCAGGCTAGCAATCCTTCCTCCGCCTTTCGAGTATCTGGGACTACAGGTAAGCGCCATGACACTCAGTGAATTTTGAAATTTTTGGTAGAGATGGGGCCTGGCTGTGTTGCCAGGACTTGCTTTGAACTCCTGCACTCAAGGGATTTCCTGCCTGGGGCTCCCAAAGTATTGATATTACAAACATGAGCCGTTGTGCCCACCCTCTCTGGTTCTTAGCTTCCTGCCTCCCTCTTCCGTATTTAAAGAACCCTTGTAATTACATGGGCTCACCCAGATACTCCAGGATAATCTTGTTTCAAGGACAGCTGATTAGCAACACTAATTCCATCTGCACTCTTAATATCCCCCTTCCTCTGTAACTGCGCTGTGTAACACAGGACTTGAGCAATTGGTAGGGGGCATTACTTTGGCCACCACAGTGACCGAAGTGATTGGTGGGGGACATGTTAAAGATACAGGGAAGTTTGAGGAAGAACTGACAAGTGAGGTTCCAGAGAGGGCAGGAGAAGAGAATTCCCATGGGGGATGAGATTAACACTTTCTTTTTTTCTAAGACAGGGTCTCGCTCTGTCACCATCACTGGAGTGCAGTGACATGATCTTGGCTCACTGCAGCCTAGAGTTCCCAGGCTCAAGGCATCCTCCCACCCAGACTCCCAAGTAGCTGGTACTACAGTTGTGCACCACCACCATTCCTGGCTAAATTTTTTTCTTTTTTTGGTAGACACAGGGTGTCACCATGTTACCCAAGCTGGTCTCCAACTCCTGGTACCAATTGATCCTCCTGCTTTGGCTTCCAAAATTGCTGGGATTATAGGCCTGAGTCACCGTGCCTGGCCTCTGCTAGTTGTATATTCTCTAGAGTTGTCTTTATTTATGCTATGGTGTCCCTCATCATGCTGATCCCCTGTTACAATTAACATTTCTTTATATTAAATTTTACATATATATATATATATGTATATATGTATTTATTTAATTAATTATTTTTGAGACCGGGTCTCACTCTATTACCCAGGCTGGAGTGCAGTGGCACAGTCCCGGCTCACTGCAACCTCCACTTCCCAGGCTCAAGCAATTCTCCTGCATCAGCCTCCTGGGTAGCTGGGATTACAGGTATGTCCCACCATGCCCGGCTACTTTTTGTGTTTTTTGTAGAGACGGGATGGGGGTGATTTGCTGTGTTTTCCAGGCCAGTCTCAGACTCCTAAGCTCAAAGTGATCCACCCACCTTGGCCTCCCAAAGTGCTGGGATTTCAGGTGTGAGCCACTGCACCCATTGCAGTATAAACATTTCAGAGGTTTATGTCTCCTGATTGAATTTGGGCCTAGGTTTGGTTATCCAAGGAGCAGTGCCCAGCTCCTTCCCAGCGGGATATGGAATGCTGGTGATTTCCAGGAAGTGACCTCACAGTGACTCAAGCTACCACGTGTTGATTGTGATGAAATGCCAGCTGAGGCACATTCCCTGGGAGCTAAAGGGTGCTACACTTGACCACTGCAGCAGTAAAGATGACTCCGAAGAATGGCATGGGATGGATCCTTTCAAGTGAACTTGAGCAGGGGTCTCCAACCACAGGGCCACAGAGCTGGAGGTGAGCAGCAGGTGAGTGAGGGGAAACTTCATCTGTATTTACAGCCCCTCGCCATCACTCACATGACCACCTGAGCTCCATGTCCTGTCAGATCATCAGGGACATTAGATTCTCACAGGAGTGCGGAGCCTATAGTGCCCTGCGCATGCAAGGAAGCTAGGTTGCACAGTGTTTATGAGAATCTAATGCCTGATGATCTGTCACTGTCTCCCATCACCCCCCCAGATGGGACAGTCTAGTTGCAGGAGAACAAGCTCAGGGATCCCACTGATGATACATTATGATGAGATCTATAATTATTTCATTATATATTACAATGTAATAATAATAGAAATAAAGTGTACGATATAGGTAATGCACTTGAATCATCCTGAAACCATTCCCTCCACCCCCAGTCTGTGGAAAAATTGTCTTCCACAAATTCACTCTGGTTTTTTGGGTAGAGACGGTGTTAATATGTTGCCCAGGCTGATCTGAAGTTGCTGGCTTCGAGCAATCCACCTTTCTCTGTTGGGATTCACTCAGGATGGCGGCAGAAATATTAAAGGAGAATATTAGGGAAAGTTAGAGGAAATAGTCACAAACCTTTAGGAAGGCCGAAAGGTTACCTAGCTTGTAATAATTGAACAGGCCGAAGGCAGCCAGTTCTTACCTTAGAGCATTAGGTCATAGAGTAAATACTAGGGATGGTAGAGGCTTCCCCAGTTAAGGCTGTTTACCCTACCTCCATTAACTAACCTTTGAGCCAAATAGCCCTCTTAGGGGGAAGGCGACCCCAGAGATTGCCCCCGATGGTATTTACTTTAAACCACTGTACCTGAGCTGTAATCGTTCATAGAACTACTCTCTTAACCATGTTAATTATCCACAAGTGTGTTGATTCAGAGCTTCTGTTGTTAATTGTATACTAAATAAAATGTCTAGAGTGTGAGCTGCTCAAGGCCAGCCACAGTGACAAACCTCTCTTGGTGTACAGGCGGTCAGACACTCAGCTGGACTGGCACAACAGAATATCTGTGTGTTGGTGTACGTTTTATCCATCTGTCGTTTGGGTCTGGGTCTGTGGGCAGAACCCCACAGCTAATACCTTCTGATGAGGAGCCTTACCTCAGCTGGTGCCCTGTGTGAGGAGAAATACAACACTTCTCAGCCTCCCAAAGTGCTGAAATTACAGGGATAAGCCACCTCACTCAACCAAGGCTGAGTTTCCTAAACCAAAGAAAAATTAGATGAGATTACTTGAGCCCAGAAGATCGAGGCTGCAGTGAGCCCTGATTGCACCATTGCACTCCAGCCTAGGTGACAAAATGAGACTCTGTCTCAAAAACTAAAATAAAATAAAAATTAACCCTCTATGACATTCTAAGTAGTTCTTTCCCTTTGAAGTGTTCCCCAGAAGCCTTTGAATTTTGTTTCATTTTTACATACCAGTAAAAGCTTTTAAGTACTGATGTTTGTGTCATTCCTTTTTTTTTTTTTTAAGAATGTGTTTTTGTCCCTCTAGCTGGATCAACTACGAAATACTTCAGAGCCCAGGAAGAGAGACTGACTGGACAGCATGTTATTCAGGTATTAAAAGACTTGGACAACAACTCAAAAATGGTCAAATAATAGTGCATGAATCAAATGCAACGGGAAGCTCTTCTGGAGGGTGAGAGAAGCTTCCAGATAAGGGGACATTGAAGCTGAGTCCTGAAAGATGAGGAAGAGTTGTGTGAGAGTGGGGAGAGAAAGTGGTGGTAGAGGGTGGGGAATGGATTGGGATGGAGTGAGCTGCCCAGGCAAGGAAACCAGCACTAGAAAGACCTGGACAATCAAGGTGGCACATTTTGTTCAGGGAATGGTGAATTAAGTGTGGCAGGAATGCTTTGCAGAGAGATTAATTTACTTGTATGGAATTTCTCACTAAACCTCATTACAGTTTCTAATCTTTTGATGTTATCATCCATCGCTGTCCTTGTTAAATAGTTTGAAATAGTTATGATAATCACAATAACACCAAGTGTAATATTTCACTAATCCTCAAAAACACAGGTAGGTATCACAGTTAGCCCCATTGTATGAATGAAGTGATGAAGACTTGGGAGTGAAGAGTGATTTGCCCAAGCTCACATGGATACTAAGACTGAGTCAAATGTTGGATCTGGTCTGACTTTAACGCGTGCTTTGTTCATGAGCACCATGTGTTGTCTCTACTTTGCAGTTAAGCACGTAGACAGGTAAAAGAAAAGCCTGTATTTCTGTCTGCTCGCACACTTCTGACTGAATGTGAGTGTGGAGTTTCTACACGAAATTCTCCAATGCTCTGTATATTAACTGGGTATCTCCCATTTTTCTTCTGATGCTACCTGGAGTTAGTGCAGACCGCACCGGTCAGGGGCTCAGTCCCACGAGACCACCCTCACTTCAGATGCTAATGGCAAGTCCTGGGTTGTCACCTGTACTTTTGACCAACCAGTTACAAATCAGGGGTTCCCATGACTCCCTTTTTGGGTTTCATCATTTGCTATAACAGCTTACGGAACTCATAAAACAGTTTATTTTCTTTTTTCTGAGGGACAGAGTCTCATTTTGTTGCTCAGGTTGGTATGCAGTGGGGCAATCATAGCTCACTGCAGCCTTGACTGCCTGGGTTCAAGTGGTCCTCCTGCCTCAGCCTCCTTAGTAGCTGAGACTGTATGCTTGCACCAACACATCTGGCTAATTTATTTTTTTGTAGAGATGGGGTCTTGTTGTGTTGCCCAAGTTGGCCTTAGATTCCTGGCCTCAAGCGATCCTCCCACCTCAGCCTCCCAAAGTGCTGGGATTACAGATGTGAGTTACCGCATCTGGCCAGTTAATTTCCTATTACTGGTTCATGATAAAGGATACATCTCAGAAACAGCCAATGAAAGAGACGTACATGCTGGATGCAGTTGCTCATGCCTGTAATCCCAGCACTTTGGGAGTCTGAGGTGGGCCTTACCTCAGAAGTTTGAGACCGGCCTGGGCAACATGGTGAAACCCTGTCTTTACAATTTTTTTTTTTTAATTACTGGGCACAGTAGTGTGCACCTGTAGTTCCAGCTACTGGGGAGGCTGAGGTGAGAGGATACCTGGAGCTGGGGAGGCTTAGGTTGCATGAGCTGAAATTTTGCCATTGCACTCTAGTCTGCACAACAGAGCCAGATCCTGTCTTGATAAAAAAGAAAATAAAGATGCATAAGGCAAGGTATGTGGGGAGGGACACAGAGCTTCCATGCCCTCTGTCGGGCACAGCACCCTCCTAGCACCTCCTTGTGTTCAGTAACCCGGAAGCTCTGCAAACCCTGTTGTTTCGGTTGTTTCTGGAGGAACAAATAAATGTGACCTTTTCCAGAGAACTTCAGCATCTCTCAGTTGGACTACAGATGATCCCACTGTAGGCATCAGATCTTGAAAACCCTATGCAAGAGGCTGTATTTTATGTCTTTATTCTGGTGCACCCAGCAGGAGTGGGTGGCGTAGCACCGTGGGACAGTCACCCTTTCCATATACTGACAAGCAAGAAATGGTCCTGAGCCACCGTTTCTCTATCTAGAAAACTATTTCACACTACAGTTTACTATAATCAAACTAATATACTGGGAGAGCTTGTTACCAAAATAAATCATGATGGATTTGGTAAAAATAAATATCCTACTCCTAAAACATTGGGAATCCAAGTGTATTTTCATGTGTACAATTTACTTAAAGTGATATTTACCCATAAACTAATTGTCTCATATTGAATGTTAGGACAAGAACTACCTACTTTCATTTGCTGTGGATATGCTTTCCACTTGATTTTTCCGTTGGTTTGTTTTTTAGTTCTGTAGAAAAACATCCCATAGCACTACAGTGACAATATGCCTGTGTTGTGGGAATTTTAAGGAATCAGAGAGACTGATGGGGTTCAGGAGGATATTTGTTTAGGTGCACCAGCCCAGTAGGATTAACATCCAAAAGACTGAGCCCCGAACAAAGAGCCACACTCCCTTTTAAGTGTTTCGTGGCGGGAGATACATGCAGGGGGAAGTGCGCTAAAGAAGCAAGAAACAAAGGCAGTTAATCAATTGAGGCATGCATTACATCATTTCTTGTTTTTCCAAGGAAAACATGTTTTGCGACTGAGGCTTATCTGTCTTGTGACCTTGTAACTGTATAGCAAGGGAAACAGGGTCCTCATGGAATGCCTGGGAAGGGAGGAGAGATAAGGTTCAGTAACTACAGAAAAACAGGCAGTTAATTTTTGAAAGACTTTAGCTGTCTCTCTCAGGGGGTTGGTTTCAACATGTAACTGAGTTTCTGCTGAATTTATGATTTATACACTTTTTAATTTCCTTTAATTTCCTATTTCACCTGTAGTGGAGATCTTAATTCTGTTCTTCTACTGTTTCTATTCCTCTCTTTTTTTTTTTTTTTTTTTTTTTTTTTTTTTTTTTTTTTTTTTTTTTTGAGACAGAGTCTCGCTCAGTCACCCAGGCTGGAGTGCATTGGCGCACGGTCTCTGCTCACTGCAAGCTCCACCTCCCGGGTTCACGCCATTCTCCTGCCTCAGCCTCCCAAGTAGCTGGGACTACAGGCACCCGCCACCAGGCCCAGCTAATTTTTTGTACTTTTTTTAGTAGAGACGGGGTTTCACCATGTTAGCCAGGATGATCTCAATCTCCTGACCTCGTGATCCGCCCGCCTTGGCCTCCCATGGTGCTGGGATTACAGGCTTGAGCCACCGCGCCTGGCCTCTATTCCTCTCTTTCCCAGTACCTTCCACCAGTGGATACAGTATGTTCAGTTCAGTGTGTAGGGGCTGGAGATGCTGGCGTGACTTCATATGTGAATGCTGTCTTCCAGCAGCTGCCTGTGCAACCTGGCCTCCCTGGAGGAATTTCCTTCATCTGTCCTGTTTGGTATGACAGATAATATATGTCTTGCCTGAAAATTGTTTTATGCTTTTTAATTGCTTTCAGAATTGGCTAAAACTAGCCATAACTACAGGCAATTTAGTAGCTTCTGAAATCTATATAGATGTGTTGTTCATACTCACACATTTTAATAAATCTTCTGTTGTAATAAACTGCCTGTATTACAGATAGACTTGACCTAATGTGATTATTGAACTCCAAAGTTATTCTCAAATTACATTCCATAAAATTGCTAACATACTTGGTATTTTAGAAATATGCTCCAGCCTGGACAACACACTGAGACCTCATCTCTACACAAAATCTAAAAATTAGCCAGGCATAGTTGCAGGTACCTGTAGCCCAAGCTACTCAGGTGGCTGAGGCAGGAGGATTGTTTGAGCCCAGGAGTTCAGGTCTGAAGTGAGTAGCGATTGTGCCACTGCACTCCAGCTTGGGTGACAGAGCGACACCCTGTCTCCAAAATATATGTATGTTCTATCTCAGAATTTCATAATAATGTGATAGTAGCTTATAATATGGCAGTAATTTTGAGAGTATTCCATGTATAATATGTTGTACTTACTTGTTGTAGAGATCCTGGTATTGCTAGGCCAGTTTTTCATAATCAGTTTTAAATAGATGATTTGTTCGTAGTTACACAAGCAAGACAGTATTGAAGCTGAGTATCTGTAGAATTGTAGCCATGTTCACACACACGGAGTATTCTAAAATAGCAGCGTACACAAGATGCTCATATGTACATCTGTCGAGGTTTGTGTGAAGCAGTAAAATGTTTCTAACAGCGTGTTTCTTTTCCTTCAGTACCATGCTGTTTTGGTTACTGTGGCCTTGTAGTATAGTTTCAAGTTGGATAACATGATACCTCCAACTTTGTTCTTTTTGCTTAGGATTGTCTTGGCTATATGGGATCTTTTTTGGTTCCATAGGAATTTTAGAGTTTTTTTTCCTTTTTTCTAATTCTGTGAAGAGCAGTTTAATGGAAATAGCATTAAATCTATAAATTACTCTGGGCAGTTTGGCCACTTTCAGGGAAATGTCACTTCTGGGCATGGAGTTTCAGAGGCTGTATGTTTGTGTGTTTTGATTGAAGACTGAGAGTACTTCTAAGGAAGGACAGTTCACAGTATGGCCAGCTATGTTTCCACTAGTATTTAAGTGTCATGTTTGTGATTGGATGTGAGCTCTGACTCTGTAGTGACCAAATACAGTGGCAGCAGCTGAGGAGTTAAACCTGAATTTTAGGTGAGGTTGAAATTTCACAACAGATCCATTCACAGTGCCTTGCAAGGAGTGCACTGTTGGTCTGCATGGATAGAGAGTCAATTTATGCTTTACCTGTGGCACTTTAAAGAGCACAAATGTCCTAAAATCCCTTCACATTCTTGGAAGAAGCAAATTCACCATCATTGCTGAACATTTCTAGCAGCCTTTGCCCAAGTATTCAAAGTGGATTGAAACCCTTCAGTTAGTATTGACCCAATCAGAATGCCAAGTACCGCTTATAAGACAGCCATCATATCTTACCCAGAGCAGGAGTTCCTGATGGGAACTGATTGTAGAAATTGAATTAGGAGGACCCTCGTCAAATAGTGCTCTGTGCTTGAGCTACAATTCTTTAGGCAAAACACTGTGGCGTCCCACTCAGTCCCTGCTCTGTCTTCATACAAGGTAATGGATTACTTAGCATTTATCAGCCTCTGAAGCTCCATGCCCAGAAGTGACATTTCTCTGGATTCAGAGCCTTTGAAAGCTTCGTGGAGTGCTCAATGAGATAGGTGGGTGATTTGTTAGACCTCTGGGCTATTTGGAGTTTCCTTGACTATGGAGCAAATGTTACGTGGTGCCCTGGATGATGAGAAATGATGGTCTCATAGGAGCTTAATCTCAGGGAAAGTCTGTCTCAGTTTGGTGAGCTGTAGAAATTCATTGGTGTTGGGCAAAGTTCTTAATATTTTATTTTTTGAGAGAGAGTCATGGAACTCTTGAAAATTTGATAAAAGCTTTGGACTCTTGCAGTAGAAAAATGCATTTGCACATAATTTTTCATATGGTCCCTCATAAACCCTTAAGTTCATGGTCTCCGGACTAATAATTGCTAACATCGAACATGAATAATGCATATTGGAGGAACTAGTAGGCAACCTATGCCTAAGAGGCTTGTTGAATAATGCAGTTTCATGCCCTGCTTTTGGCTTTTCTGAGCATACATTCCACTGATACTGGAGAGGTGCCAAAGGCTGTGTATTCATGGTCAAAGCCAGTCAAAATTTGTGCTCAGGCAAAAGGCCTGAGAATTTTCTCATCTGTGGCATAGCCACATGGGTGATGTTTGGTGTTTTTCTATTTTATTACAAACATTGCCATGTAGCTTCTCTTTCTGTCACTGCATAGAAACCAGTCTTGTCAGATTTATCCACATCCTCAATATTTCCAAACCTGACATTTTATTCTTCCTCTTCCGTGGCAGCTTAGCAGCATCTGACATAGTTCCTTCCTTGAAAGTCTTCTCATTCTTGGCTTCCAGTCGGGTTTCCCGCTGCTTCTCTGCCCTCTTCTCCTCAGTCGTCTTTGTAGGCTCCTCCTAAACTGCCTGCATCATAAAGGTTGGGGTGTCCCAGCCCTTTGACCTGAGATATTACTTCATCTCTGTCTTTATTTATTCTTTAAATGGTTCCATTGCTGTGAAAATCTCCTGGATGCTAGTAACTCCAGCCCTGACCGCTAAACTGAATTTTAACTCATATGTCCAGCCACTTACTTGAAAACACCACTTGAGTGAATAAACATCTCAAAATTGATTTGTCCAAATGAAGTTCATGGGTGCCATTTTTGTGAAGTGCCATTTGGGGTTCAAGGAGAGAGGTGACAAGCTACCATCTAAACATTTACAGAACACCCTTGATATACTTTCCTGACTTTGACCATCCGATTTATCTGAAAATGCAGTCAGAGCTTCAACTCCAACATAGATCACCTTTGCATTGGCTTTCTCTGTTTTTGTTTTTGTAGACCACATTGCCTTTTGCTTTTTTTATCTGGTGTAAGGCAGTAGCTTCCTCAAGGGTCTCTCTGCTTCCTCTTTCACCCGTTCGTGTCATTCTTCCACTGGCAACTACAGTGACTTTTCAGGCTTTCATTTCCTCCTAAACCCTATCGGGGGATTGTGACTTCAGAATGAATAGGCTCTTTACCATCTGTGGCCCTTCATTGGCTCCCTGTCTCCTACCCTCAGCTTCGACGCTATGTTGTAGCCAGGCTCAGTGGTTTTCTTTCTGTTTTCTAAATATGTGAGGCTCTTTCCTTCTTTGGAACTAAAGGAGGATTGTAGAGAAAATATGACACAAATTAATTTTTACATGTGTGATTCATTATCTGACTCAGATTACAAGCTCCTTGAGAGCAGAGACCCAATTTAATGCATTTTGTCTCCAACATTCCTGCCTTTGTCTCCAGCCTCCTCCTTTGCTGTGTCTGGGACAGCAACTTGTACTAATTCATTTGACACTGTCTTCTCTTCTCCTTTGCTCCCCTCCCCTCCCCTCCTCTCCTCTCTTTCCCTTCTCCCTCCCCCTCCTTGCCCTCTCCTTTCCTCCCCTCCTCTTCTGTTTTGTTTTTCTTTCTCTGTTGCCCAGGCTGGAGTTCAGTGGCATAATTTCAGTTCACTGCAGCCTCCACCTCCTAGGTTCAAGGGATTCTCCTGCTTCAGCCTCCTGAGTAGCTGGGATTACAGGTGCACGTCACCATGCCTGGCTAATTTTTTGTATTTTTAGTAGAGACAAGGCTTCACTATGTTGGCAAGGTTGGTCTACCAACTTAGTGATCTGCCTGCCTCGGCCTCCCAAAGTGCTAGGATTACAGGCATGAACCACTGCATCTGGCCTGACATTTTGTTTCCTGAGCTTTCTATGTATCAGGTTATGATTAAGTGCTCAGAGTTTAATAGATGTTAGATTTTGAGGTTGCTTCTCTCTTAGTTTAGAATACAAGCCATCGCCGGATGAGGATGGGAGTAAGGAGACACCTGTGGCGAAAAATGAGAGGTGTATCTGTGCAGATTTCAACTTGGGTAGAACTTCATTGTTCTAATGAATTTTGAAACCTATTATGGGCTAACATTATTGCTTTGGATTACTAATTCACTAAATAGTGCCTTACTTGCTTGTGAGAGTAAATTTAATTTCCCAAAGTGATCAATTCAGTCCTAGTCTGTTGCTGAGAGAATCAAACTTAATGGAAACTAATGATATTCCTAACAGAGTAGACATCAAGCAAGGTAAACCCCTACTAATCTTCCTCTCCCTGATAAACATCATGTACTAAGAGTTTTGTCTGAAATGCAGTACAACAGTAAATCAAAGCACATTAAAGAGGGAAATACTACCCTTTTAGCAACAGACTACTTTCAGATTTAAACACAACTACTGCCAAGTGTTAGGTGTGAGGTTATGTCTGTTCTGGTGTTAAACTTAGATGTGGAGAATATACTGTTTATCCTTGCTTCAAGGCTTTGTCCAAAAAAAAAAAAAGCACCATTTAAAGCAAGTCTTGCTAGGTCATCACCGAAAGCTTCCTTGCTAATGCAAGTGGAATTAGGTACCAGATATAAACATTGCATAGAAGCTTGGCTGTCAGATTTAGTAAGCAAGCTTAAGCATTTCCTGTAAATTTTAAGTGATAAATTATAAAAGAGCAGAGCAACTTGGCATCTTAGGTGGAGTGAAGATATTGTATTCTGGTTAAAAACTGTAAGGGGCATACGGAAATGAGTGGCATGGTGTTAGTTATTTTGAAAAGTGTATGTTTCAATTTTCTGCTAAAAAATGTAATCAGAGGAGAAAAATATTCAACAAACACGAGTTTTTTGTTTTTGTTTTTCCTGTTAGAAGAGGGAAGACTGTGTACCCAGGACATTTTTCCCCCCCTACAATTTTTTAATTGTGGTAAAATTTTATTGTGGTAAAATTGTGGTAAAATTATATATATATATATATAAAATTTTATATATAACTTTATATATTTTATATATATTTATATATAAAATATATATTATATATAAAAATATATATAATATATATATTATATAAAATATATATATAATTTTGTATATAACATAAAATTTATTATCTTAGCCATTTTAAGTTTCCCATTCAGTGGTAATAAATACATGTATAAGGTTGCACAGCCATCACCATCATCTATCTCCATATCTCTCTTCATTTTCTAAAACTGAAACTCTGTACCCGTTAAACAATAACTTTCCATTCCCTTCTCCCCCAGCCCCTGGTAACCACCATTCTACTTTCTGTCTCTGATTTTGACTAATGTTTTAAGTATCTAATATAAATGGAATCATAAAACATTTGTTTTTGTGATTGGTTTATTTTACTCCGCATAATGTCTTCAAGTTTCATCCATATTGTAGATGTGACGGGATTTTCTTTCTTTTTAGGACTGACGATCCGTCATCTGTGAAAACCACGTTTTGCTTATCCATTTGTCAATGGACACTTGGATTGCTTCCATATTTTGGATATTGGGAGTAATACAGCTATCAATGCAGGTGTACAAATAATCTCTTGAAGACCCTGTTTTCAGTTCTTTTGAGTATATACTGAGAAGTGCAATTGCTGGATCACATGGTAATTCTATTTTTAGTTTATTCGGGAAACAACATACGGTTTTCTACAATAGCTGTACCACTTCACATTCCCACTAACCATGCAAAAGCGTTCCAATTTCTCCACATCCTTGACAAAACTTGATATTTTCTATTTTTATTTTATTTTATAGATGTCATACTGATGGGTATGGAGTGGTATCTCATTGCAGTTTTGATTCACATTTCCCTAATGACTAGTGATAATGAATATCTTCTCATACTTATCGGCCATTTTCTATCTTCTTTGAAGAAATATTCCTTTTAAGTCCTTTGCTTATTTTTGAATTAAATTGTTGTTTGTTGTTGAGTTTTAGAAGTTCTTTATATATTCTGGATATTAATCACTTTATTTGCAAGTATTTTCTCCCATTCTGTGGGCTGCACTTTTACGTTGTTGATAATGTATTTAGATGCACAAAATTTGCAATTTTCATGAAGTCTTGTTTGTCTATTTTTAAAATTTTGTTGCCTGTGTTTTTGGTGTCATATTCAAGAAATCATTGCCAAATGCAGTGTTGTGAAGTTTTTATCTTATCTTTTCTTCTAAGAGTTTCATAATTTTAGGTTTTACATTTAAGTCTTTGATCCATTTTAACTTTGTATATGGTATTAGGTAAGGATCCAATTTTCTTCTTTTTCATGTTGATATTTAGTTTTCCCAATGCCATGTGTTTAAAAAATGACATTTTCCCTATTATATGGTCTTGACACTCTTGTTGAAAATCATTTTACCATATATGTAAGTATATATTTTTGGGCTTTCTGTTCTATTTCATTCACCTATATGTCTGTCTTTATGCCAATGTCACACTGTTTTGGTTATTATGACTGTAGAAAGTTTTGAAAACAGGAATTGTGAATCTTCCAGCTTTTTTTTTCTTGCAAGATTGTTTTGGTTATTTGGGGTTCCTTGAAATCCCTTATGAATTTTAGAATAGATATTTCTATTTCTGTAAAAAGTCATTGTGATTTTGATGGGAATTGCATAAATCTGTAGATTGCTTTGGATAGTATTGACATCTTAACAATATTGTCTTCCAAACTGTGAACGTGGATTGTGTCTCCATTTACTCATGTCTTCTTTATAGTGTTCATTATACAAGTCTTCCATTCTTCTTGGTCAAATTAATTCCTAAATATTTTACTCTATTTTTGGGAAACTCTGTGATGAGTGGTGAGCCAGGACTAGAGATCAGATTCCCAACTATTCATTCCCACACCTTGACTGTTGCTTATCTCAGCTGATTCACTAGATTCCGTCACTAGCCACAAGTTTCTGTCAGATGGGTCAATTTTAAATTACAAGCAAAAAGCAGAAAAAAAATTGGATAACTACTTTGTAGCAAGTGGGATTTTATTCTTAGTTAGATTTATCTTTTCTTTGTATTTGCTTGTGTCTGTGAATTCTGTTTCAGTGGAAAGGAACTGTATTAAGTTTTGACCTAGTATCAGTATCTGAGTAATTGACCTAATGAGATTTGGATTTGACTGGGAGATTAGCTGCTCCGCTAAATATGATGAACAAATAAAGGCAACTTTTCTCCTCCTGAAATTTCTAAAAACAATTTCCTCGCTCATTTTTTTTTTTTTTTGGTTTTCATGTTTCATTCACCATGTGAAAGGCTGTGACCCCAGTGTATGAGGAACCCCTTGTCCGAAGCAGTTGCTGCTCATGGGACAGGCAGATCTCTATACAGGAGCACTCATTTCTAGAGTGCAGCCTTGTCATTGCTGTGAAGGAAAATGCCTAATGCTCAAACCAGGGGCTACTTAGGCTTTCCCAGAATTGCCGTTTCTTAGATTTTGTGATTAAATTGATGAGGTAGATACTCTGTCCTTAAACTAGGAAATCACATCCTCTGAATTCTGTCTAACTTAATTGAGTCCTGCTGTGTTACTAATCCATGTTAATATGGTCTTTTTCCTTTAACATAGTTTCCCTGGATGCTGAACATGGAGACTTACAGTTTCTAGAATGGTTTGGCAGAATATCTCTTTGGGAATTGGTGAAGATGGGTGAAGTATAGATCCAGGAAGGTGGAGGGTCCCCACAAAAAAAAAAAAAAGTGCCTTCATAGAAGACTGTGCACTTCATGTCATCATATACAATGGGCAGCACACACAGGCCCCTGCTATTCTTTTATGAGGGACAGGTTGGGAGGGTCTCTGCAGGTGGTGCTTGCTCACTGGCCACCAGCCTCTCCCCTGCTCTCTCTGCCTCCCTTATCATCCACACTCACCTTCATGGTACAGGACACGTTGACTTTGTTCTTTGACCTCATTTCATTCTGAATTTTTAAAGCTTAATGTAGCTGGCTTTATCCCTTCAATTTGAAAAGTTATTTTAGAAATTGAAATAATTATTGCCACATTTTTCTTAGATGTTTAAGATCATGGTTACCTACTTTATTTGTAGACATTGCATAGAGATAAATGCTGGGGACGAGGGTGTTTGTTTTTAACCTTAATGTGTTTGTCTGATCTCTGAGTTCTAGGGGTTGTGGAAAAGGAAAGTGGTATAAAGTAAATGACACAGTGACAGAAGAATTCGACCTAAATAATGAGATTCCGGAGTGCGAATGCTTTGGTGAAGAATATAGACCAAAATTGTATGATCAAGGTAAGGATATACAAATGGATAGCTTACATTAGTTTTGGTTTTTAATTTAATTTTCTACAAAATTGGAAGTAGGATTCTTTAAATTAAAGATAGAATAGACTTTTTCTAGTACTGCTGCTCTAGCTATAGAACCGTGAGTAGGTGGGGGAGGGGAGGTGTACTGTAAGGTCATGAAATGAGTATCAAAGAGACACTAATAAATAAAGAAATCTAACTTTAAAGCTAGTTTCAGAAGCGGTTGTCCAGTAAAATCTTCAAATGTCTGTTTCACTTACATAGGAGCATAATTAATTAGAGAACATATTTTTTAGCACCTGTACTTTTAACACCATATTCATTAGTGTGGCAAAGCAGTCTTTACCTCCAATCTCCCCACTCCTAGGACAAAAAAAATTATATATCAGGGAAAGTATATCAAAAACCCAATCACAGTTAGCTATTTGAAAGCCATTTTGCCGAGATCTTAGCATTTCTTAGCAAATAATTTTGAGATATTCTAGGGGCATTTAGAAATTTCTTCCTGTATTAGATTCACTATATTAGAGTTCTGTATTGTGCCACTGTAATCATGCATTCAGTGCTAATTTTTAAGGGTCAAATAAAGTATGATTGCCAGAATTCACCCTAATATCAACCTCCAAAGGAGGGATTGATTTTATCACCAGAACTGAGGTCCCCTAACTTCCACTCTAAGCAGTAACCTATAAAAAAAACCCTCCTCATTTTACTTACACTTTGCATTTAACACATTTAGTGAGTAGTTACTTGCTGGATTCTCGGGCCCTTTGTTTTAGATTGTCAAGACAAGAAAACCTTTTTCATTTAGACTTCTTAATGCTGTGCTGTAAAGCAAACACATACACTTGTGTATGACAATGATATAATCCCACATGCTCTTCCACCAGGGAAGTCTGATGAGAACGCCGGGGGTCACCAAAGAAGACTCAAGTTAGCTGTGTAGAGCAGGAAGCCGAGGACTTCTCACTGTAAGTTGCTTTTCAATTGTGAATACAGAATATCGGAGACAGGTCTCAATGAATTTGGAAAGTTTAGTTTGCCAGGGTTATGGACGTGACACAGCCTATGGAGGTCCTGAGGACATGTGCCCAAGATGGTTGGGGTACAGCTTGCTTTAATACATTGTTGGAAGTTGTGAGACATCAATCAATATGTGTAAGATGTACATTGGTTTTGTCCAGAAAGGTGGGACAACAACTCGAAGCATGGGCGGAGGCTTCCGGGTCATAAGTAGACAAGACAAATGGTTGCATTCTTTCGAGTCTCTGATTAGCCTTTTTCTGATTACACAGTTTACATGTGAGAGGAGGGTAAAAGAATCTTCACTTATGCCTTAGTCTAGCTTAGTGAAACTATACAGCAGAAGAAGCAATGAGATGTGCGTTTGTGTCAGGTGAGCAGAGAGATGGCATTGTGCTCTGTTCATCCTTTGCCCACAAGAAAATTACCTCAGGGCAAATGGTGAGGGAGTTACGGAGCTTCCTTATCTTTGTAGCGTCTTATTTAGTAATACATTGGGAGCAAGTTTGCTGGATGCAGTTCCCAGCTGTCTTCCTTTTGGATTAGTGAAGATTTATTTTATTGCATACCAAAAACTTGCCGTGTGATTTAGTAGGTGTTAGTGTGGTATTTGAGAATGTAGTATTTGGGATTTGAAGATAATTAGCTAAACTAGAGAGAAATTCCTAAACTAATTCTAAAAGGAAAATAAATAAATCCCTTTTCTTTATTATTGCTTCCTGGTCATTATTTCCTTGGCGATAACTTACTTTGTATTTAGAAACATGCACATACGTTAGGGCCTTCTAGAATTGAGATTTTAAAAAAGTTTACGCTAGAGGTTCTTTTAAACATGTTGGCGTCATTTATTGAATTCCACTTTGTGTCCAAAACACAGCACTGTGCCGACACTCTCAGAATGTTGTCGCTTTTTAAAGCCCCTGCTGTCAGTGAATTTGCCTTTTAATATATTGTATCAGGAAAGTATCTGATTTACTTTTTCATTAAAACTGTGTTTAAGTGTGGTTTATTACGTTTGAAAACTTTGTTGAATAATTATTATGAGAGTTTGCGTGTGTGGCTCTAAAATGAATTTGTTTCACTGCTCTTGAATGGTCGTAATGGCTGGAAAAAAAACCTCACACTAACATGCAGGAAGAATTTATTTTCATGCTTCCTAAGTTATGGTACTCAGTTTTAAATCCCATATGCCAGTTAAGTTAAAATGTGTCCTGCAAATTTTTAATTTTTTATAATGTCACTCAGTTCTCCAAAGTAATTGAAATATACTAACTTTTTAATTATTTAATTAAAACATTATAATTCTGTATACTGGATGGGTACAGTTTGATGTTTTGACACACATGACACATTGTATCATGATCAAACAATTTAAGTCTCATATCCTGTTCATGTGAGTTTGGCAAGTTTTAAAACTACTAAAACAATAGCCACTTTCTGCTAGACAAAGTTTTCTCATCCTATCTAGTCAGCTCCATCTTCAGCAGTTTTTGTGTCAGTCATCTCCTTGGTCCCATGGGCCTGATAATGCATGGATGTCTGTTCTAACCCAGCTGATTTTAAAAGGCAAGAAGAAAGGACTATTTGCAGAAAATGCCTGTTGGAATATACTAGGTAAGAATCCTGTGAAAAATTCTAAAGGGGAGAATTCAGGTAGATGTCAGAGTGTATCTGGTAGATCCAGAGGTAGTCCCACTGGTCTTTTTCTGGATTAGTTGTAGGCTGCAGAGATAGGTGTAGAGCTAGTGCCATGGAGTGCTAAGGACACAGATGTGAATACACACCAAGATTGGCCAGCACCATCACTGAGCTGCTGTGTGATATGAGATGACACCAATAAACAGAGGCATGGGGACTAGGCAGTAAGGAAATACATTGGTGAAACTAACTTATCTGGTGAGGAGAACAATTGAACACTCATAATCATTGGGTAAAGACTAACAGGGTGATGATAGACATTATTTATTGTATACCTCCTCTGAGCCACATGCTTTAAGCAAATCTTCAATTCTGAAAAGACTCGTGGAGTGGTGGGTTGTTATTTCCATTTTTCGGATGGAAAAACTGCAGTTCAGAAAAAAAGTGAACAGTCCGTGTCATAGAGCATGCCTTTAAATTCAGAACTATATACCCAGTCTAGACTTTATACACTAATGAAACAAAAGCTCAAAAGCAAGAAGCAAATAATTAAAATATATATATATATATACACACATATCTGGCTGGGTTCAGTGGCTCACACCTGTAATCCCACCACTTTGGGAAGCTGAAGTTGAGGTGGAAGGATTGCTGGAGGCCAGGAGTTGGGGATGGAGTTGGGAAAAATATAGCCAGTTTTGGTGATGTGTGCCTAGAGTGCCAGCTACTTCAGAGGCTTAAGTGGGCAGAAGTTCAAGGCTGCAATGCGCTGCACACCACTGCAATCCAGCCTGAGTGACAGAGTGACACCTCATCTCAAAAATAATTTATATAAATAAATAGAGCTGCAGGTGGAAAGGTGGAGGGGAGTATGTGGTGAATCCAGGCAGAAACCAGAGCCAGACCCAAAGGTGCCATGTGTGCTGATTGATTTAAGCTCAGGAGCTGTGAGGGCCATGGAGAGACCTTACATGGGGATTGATGTGATCTAGTTGACCTACTGGCATAGCCCTGACTAGCAGGGCCGTGGAGGGGATGGGCAGGAGGGAAAGAGAGTAGTTGAAAAGCCCATCAGACTAATCCAGGGAAGAGAGAGCAGGGCCCTGCTGAGGCTTTGGGAGTGAGGATGGCGGTGAGAGGCAGGTTTAGATGCTGCTTGGAGGGTGAAATGATGTGGGTGGAGGTGCAGATGCTTCCACGTGCATAGTGGAGTCTTACACTGAGGGAGGAACAGGTGAGACAAATGTGAAGGAATCAACAGGACTTGTGCCTCCCTACATGTGTGGAGTGAGGGAGAGACTGGGGGTGACTCCTGGGCTTCTAATGTGGGAGAGAGGATGACTGTGTTGCCTTGTGCTGAGACACAAGACTGTCTAGAGTAGCAGAGGTTTTGGAAGAAGTTACAGGGTAACCTGGTTTTCCACCTAGTGAGTGTGAGGTGCCTGTGGGTTGTCCAGGGAAGGGAGATGGGAGGTGGTTTTGTACGTGGTTCTGAAGCTTCATTTAAGGCCCAGTAGCCTAGGGGGAGCTGATGTGGCAGGCCCGGATGTGACTGCCCATGGAGCGTGCACAGTGATGAGAAAGGAGGGCAGGGCTGCCTCATCAGGGGAACACCATGGGCCCAGAGGCTTCCACAACCCTGAGCTTTCGAAAGGTCTATGAGGTCAGAAGCCTGAGTAGAAACCTTTAGCTTGTTAGAAAGAAACCAAAATAGCAACAAAACCAACACATAGCAATCCTGCAAAATACAGTTATGTTTCAAAAACAAAATTAGAAAATGATATTCAACCTCTCATTTCTACAGTGAAAATGTTCCATGAGGCGTGGATGTGTTTTAATATATTTAATACATCTGATGTGATGTAGGCGAGCCCCTTCCAAAGACATCGCTCCTAAAGTCTATAGAAGGAGGTAGGGTGTGAGAGGGTAACTTCTCCTTTAATGAGCCCCACATGCCACTCTGGTATTTCCTCCATCCTGCAAGCATCCCCTCCCCCTTGCAGAGGGCATCCATGTGATGCTGCATGCAGTGTTTGTGGGTTGGCAGCACTTTGAAGTGCGGTTCCCACAAGATCTGGTCCTGATGGACATCATCTGGAATTGTTCTCTCCAGTTCCCACAAGATCTGGTTCCGATGGACGTCATCTGGGATTGTTCTCTGTGTTTCCCACAAGATCTGGTCCCAATGGACGTCATCTGGGATTGTTCTCTCCAGTTCCCACAAGATCTGGTCCTGATGAGCCTTATCTGGGTTTGCCTTCTCCCTCAGGAGTCTCACCGTGGCCTCCATGCTGCTTGGTCTGGTTAGGGAGTTCCCACAGTATCTGGTTCTGCTGAACCTCATCTGGGGTCACCTTTTCCCTCGGGTGTCCCACTGCAGCCTCCATGCTGCTCTGTCTGATCAGGAGCACTCTGGGTGCCCTTGTGCTGCCTGCCTGCTCCTGGGTCTTCTGCCGACTCTCGGCAGTGGCATCACACGCTGTCTCCTGGCAGGTGTCCCATGAGGGGGAGTAGATCTCGGTGTTGTCACCCATTCCCCTGCCTCCACCCACCCTGCCCACTCCCCTCCCACCTCTCAGGATCTTATTTCACACCCCACCTCCTTCCATCGCTCAACTCACCTGGTGTGCTTCTCAGCACCTGCCTGGTCACTGGAACCGCCTCTGGACACCGCCTACAAAGGACTCACAGCCAGGTGGCAGGCCAGGAGGTAGTGGACATATGATTGAATTTCATCTTGGCCAGTCATTCCCTGAAAGAGATTTCATAAGGGGTCAGAAACCTCTCCCTACTTAAAAGCAGATGTCCAGAATCCAAACTGTGTGTATCTCAGACGGAGTAGCTCTCCATTCTAATTAACATGGTGACTTGAGAGTTTTATAAATGTTCGTTATAAACTACACATAAAACTCACCATCTTAGGCATTCTTAAGTGAGTAGTGCTAAGAACATTTTCTTTCACACACATTAAACAACTCTCCATTTCCCGTCCCTCCAGCCCCTGGCAGCCACCATTTTACCTTTTGTTACTATGAATGACTCTTCTAGATGCTTAATGTAATACTATTTACTTTAAAAGAACCAAAGTATGCCTAGCATTGAGAAATTAGCCACCCCCTGGATTTAGCGAGTGCCTAAACACTGACTTTAAAGCCTGTGCTCTTCCCTACCATGTGTTCCTTCATTCATTCGGGACACAGTGTGCTTCAGGATGCGCTGGGTGTCTGGGAGACAGTGTTCGATGTGTTTTACTGTTGACTGGTTTTCCATTTATTAGTTTCTTGGAGTTTATTATTTTGAGAATTATGTGTGCTACAAATATCTTTTCTCTCTTTGTGGCTTGCCTTTTTAGTCTCTTAATGCTGTTTTTTTGAGACCAAAAATTTAAATGCGGTCGAATGTATTAGTCTTTCACTTTATGGTTATTGTTTCGTAAATGCCATTCATGACATCTTTTCTTGATTTGATGTCCTGAAGATATATATATTTCTGTGTTACCTTCTAGATCACTGCCATCCAATAAAAATTGTGAAGTGAGACACATATTATCTAGACTAAATATTATCTAGTATCCACATTGAGAGAGAAAAGGGAATCCAATAAAGCTAAGTTTAATAGTGTTTTATTTAACTCAGTATATACAAATTATTATAATTTCAAACTTTCAATATAAAAATTATTGAGATATTTAACATTGGTTTTTCCTACTGTTTAACATTCCAATGCAAGTGTTCCGCTTATTGGCACATCTCAAGTATTCAGTAGCCATGCATGGGCAGAGCAGTTGTAGAATATTTATTGCTTTTACTGTTTCACATTAGACCTGTCTTCTACCTAACTGATTTTTGAGTGTAGTGTGAAGTGGGAATCTCGCTTGATTTTTTTTTTTTTTCCAAATGAGTAACCAACTGACCCAGCACCACTTAGTTGAAAAGGCAATCCTGTCCCCACTGTTCTGTCTGCTGCAGGAGTCTTATTTTTATTTATTTATTTATTTTTTTGAGACAGAGCCTCGCTCTGTCACCCAGGCTGGAGTGCAGTGGCAAGATCTTGGCTCACAGCAAGCTCCGCCTCCTGGGTTCCCGCCATTCTCCTGCCTCAGCCTTCTGAGTAGCTGGGACTACAGGCACCTGCCACCACGCCTGGCTGAAAATTTTTTTTGTATTTTTAGTAGAGACAGGGTTTCACCGTGTTAGCCAGGATGGTTTCGATCTCCTGACCTCGTGATCTGCCCGCCTCGGCCTCCCAAAGTGCTGGGATTACAGGCGTGAGCCACCGCGCCTGGCCTGCTGCAGGAGTCTTAAAGAAAGTGTCCACATGTCTGTGAGTGTCATTCTGGTCTCAATTCTGTGCCACTTGTCTACTTGTCTATGCTTTCGCCACTCCTATGCTATCTTAATTACTATAATTTTCTTGCTAAGTTCTGATATCTGGTAGGGAAAATGTCTTTTTATGAGAGTGTTGGCTAACCTTGGCTTTCTGCATTTCCATATAAATTTCAATTGTCAAGTTCTCAAAAATATAGTGGGATTTTGATTGAGATTCTTGATGTTGTCTGATGGAGAATCTAGATAACCAGTGGAAAAGAGGCCTTTTGTAAGCATCATCAGTGCATGTCCTGCAGGCATCTGAGTGGGATCTGGACGGGCTCTTGCTTTGCAGACTCTGCTCCCCTCCCCATTGTGAGGTAGAAGCAGCTGATGAAAGAGGCTCAGCCCTTTGTGCTGTGATAAGGGCACAGTGGAGGGCCCCACCCCCTACTGCAGGAGACATTTCTCAAGGACAGAACATCTCTACCATGGTTCTAGAATCCTAGGGTGAATACAAATAAATTCTGGGATAAGCCAGGCAGCAAATACATAAACAAAACCAACACTGATTTTCCACTGATAGTGGGAGCCTTGTGCCCTGTGAGCTCTCAGGGGTCACTGTTATTGCACTCAGTTTAACCCAGGGCAGGACTTACCTTCCTTGAGAACAGGTTAGGTGTTTCCCACTCCTCACTCCCCTCTGCCTTCTCTGTCACTGGCCCCGTGGTTTGCTTTGTGGCTGTAGGCTGAGTTCCATGGAGAAGCCAGAAACAAATACAGAGGCTCATGCAGGCTGGCTGATCAGGCAGGGGAGGAAAGGAGCAGACTGTTTAGAGACAGAAAATTGTTAGAGGTATCTCTGGTCTCTGAAGAGTATTAACAGGATGGGAATAAAGGCAAAGTACAGATGACAGTAGGGTGACCATGACCTGGTCATGGAGAAGGGCTCTTGTGACTTACTGAGGCTGAATGCTGGTTTGCCACCGTCTTGCATTTCCTTTGTCCACCAGGCCAGGCTGCTGAGAACCCACAGTCCTGGCCATCCTGAACTGTACCAGAACTGCCCCAGGAGCAGGGAAACCATCTCCAAGATGAGATTTGTGAACTGTCAGGTCTGGTGGAGATGGCGGGGCTGGGGCTGGGGACTAGAAAGAAGTAGGGCTAAGGAGGAGGAGTAGAGTCATAGGTAGAGGCATCCCAGGAAACAGCTCTGGGACGACAGTGTTTGCAAGCAGGGCTAGGAGGTGGAGTAGGGGGACAGATAGGGGAGTCACAGAAAAGAGTTCTGGGACCAGAGTGTTGGCAAGGAGGGCTAGGAGGAGAAATAGGGGAACAGATTGGGGAATCACAAGGAAGAGTTCTGGGACCCCAAAGTTGACCAGTAGGGCTAGGAGGAGGGCTAGGGTGATGGATACGGGAGTTTCCAGAAAGATATCTGGGACCAGAGCAATGACAAATGGATGGTTTGTAACGAATAGCAGAAGAGCAGGGCAGGTAGAGTATTAGGGTAGGGTAGTGGGGAGGGCAGGTATGAGCCACAGTGGGATAACAGTTAGGGCAGAAAACTGAAAAATCCACATGCTTCTGGAGAGGAGGAAGGGGCTTGGCAGATTGAAGAAGGGGGGGGGGGATTTGTGAGCACAAGAGTAGGATGGCTTAAGAGAGTGGGATGTATTAGGAGGGCAGGATGGATCAGGAGGGTGTGGAATCATAAAACCAGGTACCAGGCGGGGTGGAAATTGAGAAATTGGAGGGAGCTTTCCTGTCAATTCTTCCAATGAGAATTCTAGTTAATCCCTTCTCCCAGTGAGTCCAAATGAGTACGTGGGATGTGCCCAGACCTACCCCAGCATTTATAACATGCCCACCCCTTGCATCATACCATGTCTGAATGCCCATTATGATGCCTGTGTGCCCCTCTCTTTTGGTCTAGGGAGAGGGCCCCACCAACTAGAGAACGGATCCCAGTTTCTAGATGTAAGAGCGATCATGGAAAATAGCAGAGAAGAAATGGGGGCTGTAATATTAGTCCCTTTTCTGGGGATACCATGTAGTTATGCCCCTCAGTAGGCAAAGTTTGATCAAAGGTCCAAGATGGAGCTAGGGACTGGGGGCCTAGGAGAGTGGTTCTGAAGCAGGACTTGGGAAAATGGGAAGAAGTCAGTGCCCTTTCACTTACTACAATTTTCAAAGCACTTTCACATCATTTATACTTCTGCATGAATATTTGTGGTTAGAGGAGCGATGTGTATTCATTAGATCAATGAGGACACTGAAGACCAGAGAGGAAGCTGCCATAAACAGGCAGTGGGTGACAAAGCAAGTGGGACTAGAACTTGGGCCGAAAGGAGGGGCAGGTGGGAGGGAGCCAAAAATAGCCCAGAATGCTGACCAGTGGCCTCCCTCCTCCTGGCTCTCTGGACAGGATCCTGCCTGCAGGGGGTGCTTCAGAGCACAACTGTACTTTTCATAGTAACCTCTTGATCCTTGTGCCCCTGTGGTTTTATGCCTTACTCTTAATGGGAACCATAAACATAGTTCTAAGGAGGCTGGGAGGTCTGGACTGGGTGGAATTCACCCCAGCATGGCAAAGCAGCTGTGGCCAGACTACTTCTCTAGATTCCTCCTCACTGGACAGGGCATCTCTGAAGGAAAGGCCCCAGTCAGGGGCTTACAGATAAAACTCTCATCTCCGGCCGGGCGCAGTGGCTCACGCCTGTAATCCCAGCACTTTGGGAGGCCGAGGCGGGCGGATCACAAGGTCAGGAGATCGAGACCACGGTGAAACCCCGTCTCTACTAAAAATACAAAAAATTAGCCGGGCGCGGTTGTGGGCGCCTGTAGTCCCAGCTACTCGGGAGGCTGAGGCAGGAGAATGGCGTGAACCCGGGAGGCGGAGCTTGCAGTGAGCCGAGATCGCGCCACTGCACTCCAGCCTGGGCGACAGAGCGAGACTCCGTCTCAAAAAAAAAAAAAAAAAAAAAAAAAAAAAAAAAACACACAAAAAAACTCTCATCTCCCTGGGACAGAGCACCTGGGGGAAGGAGCAGCTGTGGGCGCAGCTTCAGTGGATTTAAACTTTCCTGCCTGCCGACTCTGAAGAGAGCAGCTGATCCTGACAAGTGGGATTCTCCCAGCACAGCGCACCAGCTCTGCTGTGGGACAGACTGCCGCCTCAAGTGGGTCGCTGACCCCTGAGCCTCCTGACCAGGAGAGACCTCCCAACAGGGGTTGAGAGACACCTCATACAGGAGAGCTCTGGCTGGCATCAGGTTAGTGTCCCTCTGAGATGCAGTATCCAGAGGAAGGAGGAGGCAGCAATGTTAGCTATTCTGCAGCCTCCGGTGTTAACACCCAGGTGGACAGGGTCTGGAGTGGACCTTCGGCAAACTGCAGCAGACCTGCAGAACAGGAGGGGCCTGACTGTTAGCATAAAAGCTAAGAAACAGAAAGCAACACTATCAACATCAACAAAAAAGACCCCACACAGAAACGTCTTCCAAAGGCCATCAGCATCAAAGATCATAGGTAGATAAATCCACGAAGATGAGGATAAAACAGTGCAAAAATGCTGAAAATTCCAAAACCAGAATTCCTCTTCTCCTCAAATGATAGCAACTCCTATCCAGCAAAGGCACAAAACTGGACAGAGAATGAGACTGACTAATTGATAGAAGTAGGCTTCAGAAGGTGGGAATAGCAAACTCCTCTGTGCTAAAGGAGCATAGACTAACCAAATGCAAGGAATCTTAGAACCTTGATAAAAGGCTACAGGAACTGCAATCTAGAAGAATCAGTTTATAGAGGAACATAAATGACCTGATGGGGCTGAAGAAACCCAGCACAGGAACTTTGTGAATCATGCACAAGTACCAATAACTGAATTGATCAAGCAGAAGAAAGGATATCAGTGATTGAATATCACTTTGCTGAAATAAGGCATGAAGACAAGATTAGAGAAAAAAGGAATGAAAAGGAATGAACAAAGCCTTCAAGAAATATGGGACTATGTGAAAAGGCCAAACCTATGATTGATTGGTGTACCTGAAAGTGATGGGGAGAATGGAACCAAGTTGGAAAACACACTTCAGGATTTTATACTGGAGAACTTCTCCAACCTAGCCAGACAGGCTAACATTTAAATTCAGGAAATAGAACCACTACTAAGATAATCCTTGAGAAGAGCAACCCCAAGTCATGTAATTGTCAGATTCTCCAAAGTTGAAATGAAGGAAAAAATGTTAAGGGCAGCCAGAGAGAAAGGTCAGATTACCTACAAAGGGAAGTTCGTCAGACTAACAGCAGATCTCTCTGCAGAAGCCCTACAAGCCAGAAGAGAGTGGGGGCCAATGTTCAACATTCTTAAAGAAAAGAATTTTCATCCCAGAATTTCATATCCAGCCAAACTAAGCTTCATAAGGAAAGGAGAAATAAAATCCTTTTTAAATAAGGAAATGCTGAGGAATTTTGTCACCACCAGACCTGCCTTACAAGAACTTCTGAAGGAAGTACTAAATATAGAAAGGAAAAACTGGTACCAGCCACTGCAAAAACACACCAAAATATAAAGACCAAGGAAACTATGAAGAAACTACATCAACTAATGTTCAAAATAACCAGTTAGCATTGTGATGACAGGATCAGGTTCACACATAACAGTGTTAACCTTAAATGTAAATGTGTTAAATTCCCCAATTAAAAGACACAGACTGGCAAATCGGGTAAAGAACCAAGTCCCATCAGTGTGTTGCATTCATTCAGGAGAACATCTCACATGCAAAGACACACATAGGCTCAAAAGAACGGGATTGGGGAATATCTGCCACACAAATGAAAAGCGGGGAAAAAAAAAAAAGCAGAGTTGCAATCCTAGTCTTTGCTAAAACAGGTTTTAAACTAACAAAGATCAAAAAGACAAAGAGGATCATTACATAATTATAAAGAGATGAAGGAAACAAGAAGAGGTAACTATCCTAAATATATGTGCACCCACCCAATACGGGAGCACTGCGCTTCATAAAAGAAGTTCTTAGAGACCTACAAAGAGACTTAGACTCCTACACAATAATACTGTGAGGCTTTAACACCCCACTGTCAATATTAGGCAGATCAAGGAGACAAAATATTAACAAGGATATTCAGGACTTGAACTCAGCTCTTAACCAAGCAGACCTAATAGACATCTAGAACTCTCCACCCCAAATCAACAGAACGCGTTCTTCTCAGTGCCACATAGACTTATTCTAAAATTTACCACATAATTGGAAGTAAAACACTCTTCAGCAAATGAACGGAAATCATACACAGTCTCTCAGACCACAGGGCAATCAAATTAGAACTCAGGGTTAAGAAACTCACTCAAAACCACAGCCTGTTCCTGAATGACTACTGGGTAAATAACGAAATTAAGACAGAAATAAAGAAGTTCTTTGAAAACAGTGAGAAAAATGTACCAGAATCTCTGGGACACAACTAAAGCAGTGTTAAGAGGGAAATCAGAAAGCTGGAAAGATCTGATATCGACACCCTAACATCACAATTATAAGAACTGGAGAAGCAAGAGCAAACAAATTCCAAAGCTAGCAGAAGACAAGAAATAACTAATATCAGAGCAGAACTGAAGGAGATAGAGACCCGAAAAACCCTTCAAAAAAATCTATGAATCCAGGAACTAGTTTGTTGAAAAGATTAACAAAATAGACAGACTGCTAGCTAGATTAATGAGAAAAGAGAGATGAATCAAATAAACATGAGAAAAAATGATAAAGGGAATATCACCACTGATCCCATAGAAATGCAAACTACCGTCAGAGAATACTTATAAACACCTCTATGCAAATAAACTAGAAAATCTAGAAGATACGGATAAATTCCTGGACACATACACCCTCCGAAGACTTAACCAAGTAGAAGTCGAATCGCTGAATAGACCAATAATACATTCTGCAATTGAAGCTGTAATTAATAACCTAGAAATGAAAAGAAGCCCAGGACCAGTCAGATTTACAGCCAGATTCTACAAGAGGTACAAAGAGGAGCTGGTACCATTCCTCGTGAAACTATTCCAAACAATAGAAAAAGAAGGGCTTCTCCCTAATTCATTTTATGAGGCCAGCCTCATCCTGATACCAAAACCTGTCAAAGACACAACATAAAAAAGAAAATCTCAGGCTGATATCCCTGATGAACACTGATGCAAAAATTCTCAATGAAATACTGGAAAACAAATCAGCACATCAAAAAGTGTATCCACCATGATGAAGTTGGCTTCATACCTGGGATGCAAGGCTGGTTCAATATATGCAAATCAATAAACATAATCCATCACATAAACATAACCAATGACAAAAACCACATGATTGTCTCAATAGGTGCAGAAAAAGCATTTGATAAAATTCAGCATTCCCTCATGTTAAAAACTCTCAGTAAACTAGGTATTGATGAAACATATCTCAAAATAAGAGCTATTTAAAACAAGCCCATAGCCAGTATCGTACAGAATGGGCAAATGCTGGAAGCATTCCCTTTGAAAACTGGCACAAGACAAAGATGCCCTCTCTCATCACCCCTATTCACCATAGAATTGGAAGCTCTGGCCAGGGCAATCAGGCAAGAGAAAGAAATAAAGGGTATTCAGATAGGAGGAGAGGAAGTAAAATTGTCTCTCTTTGCAGATGATATGATTATATATTTAGAAAACCCCATCATCTCAGCCCAAAAACTCCTTAAACTGATAAGCAACTTCAACAAAGTCTCACAAAATCAATGTGCAAAAATCACAAGCATTCCTATGCCCCAATAATAGACAAGCAGAGAGCCAAATTATGAGTGAACTCCCATTCACAATTGGTTCAAAGAGAACAGAATACCTAGGAATAAAATTGAAAAGTGATGTGAAGCACCTCTTCAAGGAGAACTACAAACAACTGCTCAAGTAAATAAAAGAGGATATAAACAAATGGAAAAACCTTCCATGCTCATGGATAGGAGGAATCAATGTCATGAAAATGGCCATACTGCCCAAAGTAATTGATAAATTAAATGCTATTCCCATCAAGCTACCATTGACTTTCTTCACAGAATTAGAAAAAAACTACTTTAAATTTCATATGGAACCAAAAAAGAACTTGTATAGCCAAGACAGTCCTAAGCAAAAAGAACAAAGCTGAAGGCATTGCACTACCTGACTTCAAACTATACTACAAGGCTACAATAACCAAAGCAGCATGGTACTGGTGCCAAAACAGATACATAGACCAATGGAGCAAAACAGAAAACTCAGAAATAACACCACACATCTACAACCATCTGATCTTCAACAAACTTGACAAAAACAAGCAATATGGAAAGAATTCCCTATTTAATAAATGGTGATGGGAAAGCTGGTTAGCCATATGCAGAAAACAGAAAGTGGACCCCTTCCTTACACAGTATACAGAAATTAACTCAAGATGGATTAAAGACTTATAAATATAAGACCCCACGAAAAAAAAAAAAAAAAAAAAAAAACCCTAGGGGAAAACCTAGGCAATACCATTCAGGGCATAGGCATGGGCAGAGACTTCATGACTAAAACACCAAAAGCAATTGTAACAAAAGCCAAAATTGGCAAGTGGGATCTAATTAAACTAATGAGCCTCTGTACAGCAAAAGAAACTATTATCAGAGTGAACAGGCAGCCTACAGAATGGAGGAAAATTCTTTGCAATTTCCCTATCTGACAAAGCCCTAGTATCCAGAATCTACAAGGAACTTAAACAAATTTACAAGAAAAATCTAAAGCCCCATCAAAAAGTGAGTGAAGGATATCAGCAGACACTTCTCAAAAGAAGACATTTATGTGGTCAACAAACGTGAAAAAGAGCTCATCATCACTGGTCATTAGAGAAATGCAAATCAAAACCACAATGAGATACCATCTCATGCCAGTTAGAATAGCGATGATTAAAAAGTCAGGAAACATAATCCCAGCACTTTGGGAGGCCGAGGCAGGCGGATCACAAGGTCAGGAGATCGAGACCACGGTGAAACCCCGTCTCTACTAAAAATACAAAAAATTAGCTGGGCGCGGTTGTGGGCGCCTGTGGTCCCAGCTACTCGGGAGGCTGAGGCAGGAGAATGGCGTGAACCCGGGAGGCGGAGCTTGCAGTGAGCCGAGATCGCGCCACTGCACTCCAGCCTGGGCTGGGCGACAGAGCGAGACTCCGTCTCAAAAAAAATAAATAAATAAATAAAAAATAAATAAAAAAAAAAATAAAAAGTCAGGAAACAACAGATGCTGATGAGGCTGCTGAGATACAGAAATGCTTTTACACTGTTGGTGTGAGTGTAAATTAGTTCTACCATTGTGGAAGATAGTGGGGCGATTCCTCAAGGATCTAGAACCACAAATACCATTTGACTCAGCAATCCCGTTACTGAGTATGTACCCAAAGGATTATAAATCATTCTTCTAAAAAGACACACACACACATATGTTTATTGCAGCACTGTTTACAATAGCAAAGACTTGGAACCAACCAAATGTCCATCAATGATAGACTGGATAAATAACATATGGCATATACACACCATGGAATACTGTGTAGCCATAGAAAATAATGAATTCACATCCTTGAGAAACTAACACAGGAATAGAAAGCCAAACACTGCACGTCCCCACTCGTAAGTGGGAGTTGAACAATGAGAACACATGGACAGAGGGAGGGGATCATCACACATCGGGGCCTGTCCGTGGTGGGTGGGGGACAAGGGGAGGGAGAGCATTAGGACAAATACCTAGTGTGTGCGGGGCTTAAAACCTAGATGAAAGATCGGTAGGTTCAGCAAATCACCATGGCACATGGGTACTTATGTTAAAAAGCTGCATATTCTGCACATGTATCCCAGAAATTGAAGTTAAAAAAAAAAGTATTCTGTATTTTTAAGTTTTCTTTTAATTGAAATGTAATAATTGTGCATATTTATAGGATACAATGTGTGATGTTTTTTACATGTGTGCCATTGCACAATAGTCAAATCAGCTATTTAGCAGATCTCTCACCTCAGCATTTCCTTGTAGCGAAAACATAGTCTTGTATTTGAGTTATTGTGAAATTTTTCTCATATATTTGGAGCATTATTCCCCTTTGTTATGTGCATAGTTTGCATTTTGTCACCAAAGTTCATCACCTACATTCTAGTCCCTTTCATTCCTCAAGAATTATCCCACTTCCGAAATCAATGATTCAGACATGCTCTTCTCTGACCATTACCTCATGTCATTAGAGTATAATCACTTAACTGCTGTCTCTTCACTGGGGCCTCCAACTCACTGAACATTTTTGGTTTTATTGAGACAGGGTCTCACTTTGGCACCCAGGCTGGAGTCAAGAATTGAGGTTTGGTAACCTCCCCCTAGGTTTTGGAGGACGTATGCAAATGCCTGGTTGTCTAGGCAGAGGTTTGCTGCTGGGGCAGGGCCCTCATTGAGAACCTCTGCTAGGGCAATGTGGAAGGGGCATACGGGGCTGAGGCACCCACAGATAGTCCCCACTGGGGCACTGCTTAGTGGAGCTGTGAGAAGAAGGCCACCATCCTTCAGAGCCCAGAATAGTAGATCTCCCAACAGCATGCCCTGCGTGCCTGGAAAAGCTTCAGACACTCAACATCAACCCATAAAAGCAGCTGGGAGGGAGGCTATACCCTGCAAAGCCACAGGGGCAGAGCTTCCCAAGACCATGGCAACTCTTGCATCAGTGTGACCTGGATGTGAGACATGGAGTCAAAGGGTATTATTTTGAATCTTTAATATTTGAGTGCCCCACTGGATTTTGGACTTGCATTGGGCCTGTAGCCCCTTGTTTTGATCAATTTTTCCCATTTGGAATGGGGATAATTTCCCAATGCCTATACCCCCATTGTATCTAGGAAGTAACTAACTTGCTTTGGATTTTACAGGCTCATAGGTGGGAGGGATATGCCTTGTCTCAGATAAGACTTTGGACTGTGGACTTTTGAGTTAATGATAAAATGAGTTAAGACTTTGGGGGACTGTTGGGAAGGCATGATTAGTTTTGACATGTGAGGACATGAGATTTGGGAAAGGCCAGGGGTGAAATGACATGGTTTGGCTGTGTCCCCACCCAAATGTCATCTTGAATTGTAGCTTCCATAATTCCCATGTGTTGTGGGAGTGACCCAGTGGGAGACAATTGAATCATGGGGTGGTTTTTCTCATACTATTCTCCTGGTAGTGAATAAGTCTCATGAGATCCGATGGTTTTATAAGCTGTTTCCCCTATTGCTTCACTCCCATGCTCTCTTGCCTACTGCCATGTAAGAAGTGCCTTTCACCTTCCACCATAATTGTGAGGCCTTCCAAGTCGTGTGAAACTGTGAGACCGTTAAACCTCTTTTTCTTTATAAATTACCCAGCCTCAATTATGTCTTTATTCGTAGCATGAGAACAGACTAATACAAGTTGTTAAACCATTTCACTGATGAGAATTGAAAGATTCAGGCCAGGCGTGGTGGCTCAAGCCTGTAATCCCAGCACTTTGGGAGGCCGAGACGGGCGGATCACGAGGTTGGGAGATCAAGACCATCCTGGCTAACACGATGAAACCCTGTCTCTACTAAAAAATACAAAAAACTAGCTGGGCGAGGTGGCAGGCGCCTGTAGTCCCAGCTACTTGGGAGGCTGAGGCAGGAGAATGGCGTAAACCCAGGAGGCGGAGCTTGCAGTGAGCTGAGATCCGGCCACTGCACTCCAGCCTGGGCTACTGAGCAAGACTCCATCTCAAAAAAAAAAAAAAAAAGAGAGAGAATTGAGAGATTCATATCGGGATAATTTGCCCAACACCACAGTGGATAAGTGGCACAACATTGGTGTTCCTTCTCTTGGTTAGCCTGTAGATTTCATTTAGATTGGAGGGGAGTAGAATTCATAAATTTCCTGGTACAAATTTTATGATCACTCTGAAGTAGAATTGGCACTTTATTGTGGAGTTGCCAGGTTATTTCACACTGCAGCTCCTGTTGCATGACCTGATAATGAAGTTATTATGTATAAGAGTGTATCTGTAGATGTATCGAAAAGACGTCTGCTGAGTCAGCCCAGAGGAGCCAAGCCATGGCCTGGTCTCTGACGGAGTTTGACATTTTCTTTTCTCATCTCATCTGCTCTTGTCTCTTTCCTTTTTTTTTTTTCCTCCTCTCCGTCTCCCTCTCCCTGTCCTTGTCTCTGTCCCTCGAGTCTGGTTCTGTCACCTAGGCTGCAGTGCAGTGATGCAGTCACAGGTCACTGCAACCTCTGCCTCCCAGGCTCAAGCCATCCTCCCACCTCAACCTCCTGAGTAGCTGGGACTACAGATGCCCACCACCACACCAAGCTACTTTTTTTTTTTTTTTGGTAGAAATGAGAGTTTCACTATGTTGCCCAGGCTACATTTGAACTTCTGAACTCAAGCAATTTGCTGTCCTTAGCCTCCAAAAGATTGAGGATTATAGGCATGAGCCACTGCGCCCAGTCAGTTTGAGCTTTTCATACACACATTCTCAGGGATGTCATCCTTGACTGCAGCCTGTGGATGCTGATGGGGAGTAGCACAGTCTGAATCATGGTGTCCTTCAAAAAGTCGGTGTCCTTCAAGGATCTGGCTGTGGACATCACCAGGGAGGAGTGGGCCCTGCTGGACACAGCCCTGAGGAAGAACAGAGACATGATGCTGGAGATCTTGAATCCTGTGGCATCTGTGGCTGAATCTGTCAACATTCATTTACTTCATCAAATACTACCCAGAATAGCTTCCCCACATTCCACTCCATCTCTGCCCTGGTGCCTATGTGGTAGTCCCCACCTCATCTGCTTTAAATACATTCCCAGACCCTCAGTGGATGCCTGAAATGAGAGAGTATCTCTATGCTGTTTATTCCTGTACATTCATACCTATGATAAGGTTTAAATTAGGCACACGCAAAAGATTAACAGTAAAAATTAATAATACAATCAAATCATATAAATATCTACTACAATCAAAGTTATGTAAATGTGGTCTCTTAAAATATCTTACCGCATGATACTTAATTTTCAGACCACAGTTGACTGCAGGTAACTGAAGCCACAAAAGCATAACCTCAACTGAGGGAGGACTACTTAGCACCCCTATAGCACTCAGAACTAACTGGACAGAATTTGCTTATTTATTCACTTATGTGTAGTTTGTCATCTCATGAGAATGCCCACTTCCTGACCAAGAATTTATAGGTTTTTTTGCTACTCCATATCTAACACCCAGAACCATGCTGGACGCTCAATGGATATTTGTTAAAAGGAGGAAAAACTGTGTTAAGTATTTACTAACAACAGTTCTGCTCAGTGAACCATGGTGGAGTTTGACACCCCAGTAGTAAACATGGCAGAGACTATTCCTCTAAAATAGACCTCTCAGCATTCTGATTGAGCTTATGCCTATTAGACGTCTTTTGAAAATAAGATCTAATCCACTGTGGAAACAATACCATCCTGGTTGTAAAAAAGAGAAGGTATAGCAGCCTGTCAGAGACAGTGTCTCATTCTGTCACCCAAGCTGGAGGGCAGTGGCACAGTCAGCTCACTGCAGCCTCAAATTTCTGGGCTCAAGTGAGCCTCCTGCCTCGGCTTCCTGAGTAACTGGGACTGCAGACATACACCACGATACCTAACTGAGTTTTTATTCTTTTAGAGACAAGGTCTCTGTGTTGCCCAGACAGGCCTCGAACTCCCAGCCTCAAGTCACAATCTCCCAAGGTGCTGCAATTACAGGTAGAGGCCTCCATGCCTGGCCATGCAGTCTATCTTTAGCCCTGGGCACGAGCATCAGCAAACAGCTCCCCAGTCTCTGAGCTCCAGGCCAGGTGCCCTTCCTGCTCTGGGCGGCGCCTCCCATGTCTCTGGTATTCAGGGCACTCTTCCTGGCATTGCCATTTCATGTGTGCTGTGTTCCTCCCCTCCCCGCCCTTGATGATCAGTCACAGATCTCAGCACAGAACTAAACGTTCAAGCCCATGTTTTCTGCAAACAGGATATCAGGTCTCCAAATCAGGTGTGAGTGCTCAGAGCCAGGAGAGGAGAAGCGGAGGGGAGGAGGTTGCCCCAAATCCTGAGTGCAGGTGAGCTCCAGGTCCTGTGAGCTGGTGTGAAGAGCCACCCAGGAGGGACAGGGCTGGGGCCATGTCAACCTCAGATGTCCTTGAGGGAGTGGCTTTTCCAACGTCGTATTGAGGTCAGTGTAAAAATGCCTGTCCAGTGGTGTCATAATTCTTCAGACATTTCCCTCTGTCTTCATCTAGCCTTCAGCACGTTCCTTGGCCTCAGAGGGAGGCATCTTCCTTCCATGCGTCTTTGACGGGAGTTAAACTTGATACAGTACCCTTTGTTTTTGGCCCTCCCCTTGTTGATTTCCCCTATCTCAATCTCCCAACATCCATCTTTTAATTTTCCCTCTCATTTTGGTCTTAACAATATTCTCTAATTGTTGATGTCCTATAATGTTCTTCTGATCGCTGGTATATTCCTTTATTTCGTGTCTTCACTCTTTGTTGAAGATCAATATTTGAAACATACTTGCTTGCTTTTGTAAAATGTTCCTTCCCCTAATGCCACTATAGCTGTTTCTTTTCTCAAAGAAACATCTTTTCACATCTTCTCAGGTATGGAAAGTGAACTTGAAAGGTATGAAACGATAGTCACACAGCATATCTTTAGGAAATTCCCATTCATCCATGCGTCAGTTTTAAGTCTCAGGGAATGACCCTGCCTGTCCACATAAGGGACCTGGGACTGGGATGAGTTAGAAACTCGGCGCAACCACCTGCCTGAAAATAGAGATGAACGTAGGCGCTGCCCCAGCAGCAAATGTTGCATAATTTGAATTTTGGAATGAAATTGGCCTAAAGTCAAACTGTAATCTGAGTTTCTATGAAATGGAGACTGCTTAATCATACCTCACATATCTAGCATTTGGAACATAAACAAGATCTAAAACTTAACCGGAAAGCAATGCAGGTGACGGGCTGAAGTTTAGAAACTGGATGCGAATGTAAGAAAGTAACACTCCATTTGAAGATAACTGACTCAGGGAGACTTAAGCTGGAGAGGATCCCTGAAGGGCCAACTCAGAAGTAACATGCAAAGGAATGAATGAAGGAATGTATGTGAGCAAGCCTCCCACAGCCTCTTCCTTCCATGCCAAGAGCAGAGATTTCTTACCAGAGTGGAACTTTTTTAATGTAATGAGCCTGGGGAAGATTTCACATACAACCCAAACTTCTGTCCGCCTGGCCTGGCCTTCATTTTTCTGCCTTCTCGCCTCACGTGCTGCCTTCTTGTCTTCTGACTCTGCCTTCCTCTTTTCTCGGCTTCCGGCCTTTTGCCTTCCAGCCTTTCTGGCCTTCTGACCTTCTACTTTGTTCCTTTCTGGCTGCTGCCATCTGGCCTTGCCTTCTTGCCTCCACACCTTCTGCATTTGGCCCTCTGGCTTTCTTTACTTCTGCCTTCTGACCATCTGACTTGGCCTTCTGCCTTCTGATGATCTGATCTGGCTTTCTGCCTTCTGGCCTGGCCTTCTGCATTCTGGCCTCCGGTCATTCAGGCCTTCTGCCTCTGGCCTCTGGCCTTCTGCTTTCTAGCCATGTGGCCTACCGCCATCTGGCCTGGCCTTCTGCGTTCTTGCCTTCTGGCTTTCTGGAGCTCTGGCATGATGTCTTCCTTTTGGTGTTCTGTCTTCTGGCCTGGACTTGTGCCTTCCCGCATTCTGGCTCTCTGGCCTGGCCTTTTGTTTTCTGGCAGTCTTCTCTCTGGCCTGGCCTCTGGTTTTCTGCCTTCTGGCTTTCTGCCCATCTGGCCTGGTCTTTGGCCTTCCGTCCTCCTGTCCTTCCTTCTAACCTCCTTGGCCATCCTCCTTTCTGTGTTCTCCTTTTGGTGTTCTGCCCTCTGGCCTGGCCTTCTGCGTTTTCGCCTGGAGTTCTATTTTCTCACCTACTGACCTTCTGGCCTTTGTCCCTGGTCTTCTGCCTCCTGGCCACGTGGCCTGGCCTTCTGCCCTCTGGTCTTCTGGCCTGGCCTTCTTCCTTCTGGTCTTCTGCTTTCTGGCCTGGCCTTCTGTTTTCTGTCCTTCTGCCTTCTGTCCTTTTCCCTTCTGGCCCTCTGCCTTCTGGCCTTCTGGCTTTTGTCCTTCTGGCCTTCTGCTTTCTTGTCATTTGCCCTTCTGCACCTGGCCTGGCCTTCTGCATTCTGGCCTCCTGGCCTTCTGGCTTATGGCCTTCTGTCCTCTGGTCTTTTTTTTTTTTGTGCCTTGTAGCCTTCTGCCTTCTGGCCTGGCCTTCTGCCTTCTGGCCTTCTGCCTTCTGCTCATCTGGCCTGGCCTTCTGGCTTTTTGGCGCTCCGGCCTGACCATCTACTATCTTTCTGTTGTTGTTCTGGCTTCTTGGCTTATCTTCTGTATTCTTGCCTGGCCTTCTGTATTTTGTTCCTGCCTACTGACCTTCTGGCCTTCTTCCCTGGCTTTTTGGCCTCCTGCCTTCTGACCTTGTGGCCTGGCCTTCTGCACTCTGGCCTTCTGCTTTTTGGCCTTGTGTCCTGGTCTTTGCCTTCTGAGATCTGGCCTTCTGTCTTCTGGGTAGCTGACTGGGCCTTTGGCCTTCTCACCTTCTTGTTTTCTTCCTGGCCTTCTGCTGGCTGCTCTTCTGGCCTTCTGCCCTCTGGCCTGTGTTTCTGGTCTTGCCTTCTTTCTGACTTCTGGCCTTTTCTGGCCTGGCTTTTTCTTTCCTGGCTCTCTTTTTCTCTAGCTTGGCCTTCTGTGTTGTGCCCTTCTAGCCTTCTGACTTTCAGCCTGCTCACCTCTGTTCATCTGGCTTGGGCTTCTGCCTTCTTGCTTGGCCTTTGCTTGCTGGCCTTCTGGCCTTCTGCCTTCAGGAATTCTGGCCTTTTGGACTGGCCTTATGTTTTTCTGGCCCTCTTCTCTCTGGCCTGGCCTCTGGCCTTCTGCCTTCTGGTCTTCTGCCCATCTGGCCTAGCCTTTTGCCTTCTTGACTTGTCTTTTGTTTTCTGGCCTCTGACCTGCTGTCTTCTGACCTTCTGACCTTCTGTCTTGGCCTTCTGGATTTCTTCCCTGGTCTTTTTGCTTCTGGCCTTCTTCCCTGGCTTTCTGCCTGCTGGCCTTCTGGCCACGTGACCTGGCCTTCTACCCTCCGGCCTTCTGGTCTGGCCTTTTGCCATCTTGTGTTCTGTCTTGGTCTTCTACCCTCTGGAAGTCTGACCAGGCCTTTGGCCATCTCACCTTCTTGCTTCCTTCCTGGCCTTCTGCTTGCTAGTCTTCTGGCCTTCTGCCTTCTGGCCTTCTTGCTTCTTGGTGCTCCGGCGTGGCCATCTGTCTTTCTTTCAGTGTTCTGTCTTCTGGCTTGGCATTCTGACTTTTGGCATTCTTGCCTTATGGCCTGGTCTTTTGTTTTCTGGCCTCCATCTCTCTGGCCTGGCCTCTGGCCTTCTGCTCATTTGGCTTGGCTTTCGGCCTTCTGTTTTTCTTTCTTCTGGTCTTCCTCCTTCTAACCTTCTGGCCTTCTGGCTTTCTGGCACTCTGGCTTGGCCTTCTTCCTGTTGGTGTTCTCTCTTGTGGTCTGACCTTCTGCCTTCTTGCCTCATTTTCTGTTTTCTGGCTTTCTTCCCTTGTCTACTTTCTTCTGGACTTCTTCCCTGGCCTTCTGCATTCTTTCCTGGTGTTCTGTTTTCTGGCCTTCTGGCCTGCTGCCCACTGACCTTCTGACATTCTTCCCTGACCTTCTGCCTTCTGGCCTTCTGGCCTGATATTTTGCCTTCTGGCTATGTGGCCAGGCCTCCAGCCCGCTCACCTTCTTGTTTCCTTTCTGCCCTTCTGCTTGCTGGTCTTCTAGCTTTCTACCTTCTGGCCTTCTGGCATGGCCTTTCCTTTTCTTCCCTCTGACCTGGCCTTGTGGCTTTCTGTCTTCTGGCCGTCTGGCCTGGCATTCTGTCTTCTAGCATGGCTTTCTGCCATCTGCCATTGGGGCCTCTGTCTTCTCTCCTGGTCTTCCGCTTTCTTACCCCTTATAGGTTCTGGCCTTTTGGCTTGGTCTTCTGCCTTCTTACCTTCTGACTTTCTGTCTCCTGGCCTTTGGCCTTTTGCCTATTTAGCCTTTTTGTTTGTTTTCTTTCTTTTTTTTTTTTTTTTCTCCTGGCTTTCTCCCTTTTGGATTTCTGGCTCTCGGACTTTTGGTCTTCTGGACTGGCCGCCTTCTTATCGCCTTTCTGGCCTCCTAGCTTTCAGCCTGCTGACCTCTGGCCACTCGGCCTCGGCTTTTGCCTTCTTGCCTGGCCTTCTGCTTGTTGGCCTTCCAGCCCTCTGCCTTCTGGCATTCCTGCCTTCTTGCCTAGTCTTTTGTTTTCTGGCCCTCTTCTCTCTGGCCTGGCCTCTGGCCTTCTGGCTTCTGTCGTTCTGCTCATGTGGCCTGGCCTTTTGCCTTCTGGCCTTCTGGCTTTGGCTTTCTTTTGGCTTTGGCCTTCTTCTGCTTTCTGGCCATCTGGCCTGTCCTTCTGCCTCCTGGCCGCCTGCCTTCTTCCTTTTGGACTTTGGCTTAATGGTGCTCTCGCCTGGCCTTCCTCCTCCTGTTCTGCCTTCTTGCCTTGCCTTTTGCTTTCTGGTCATCTGGCATGCTGTTTTCTGGCCTCCTGTTTTCTGACCCAGTGCTCTGTTTTCTGGCCTTCTGGCCTGCAACCTTTCGTTCCTCTGTCCTTCTTCTGGCCTTCAGGCTTTCTGGCACTGCAGCTTGGCCTTCTTCCTTTCAGTGTGTTGTTTTCTGGCCTGGCTTTCGCCCTTCTTGCCTGGCTTTCTGTTTTCTGGCCTTGTGACCTGCTTCCTATTTACCTTCTGGCCTTCCTCCCCGGTCTTCTGCCTCTGGCCATCTTGCCATCTGCCTTCCGGCTGTCTGGCCGGGCCTTTGGCCTTCTCACTTTCTTCCTTCCTTCCTCTGCTTGCTTGGCCTCTGCTTGCTGGTCTTCTGGCCTCCTGCCTTCTGGCCTGTTTCTCTGGCCTGGCCTTCTGCCTTCTGGCCTTCTGACTTTTGTCTTCTGGAATTCTATCTTCTTGCCTTTGCCTTTCTGGCTCTCTGGCCTGGCCTTCTTTCTTCTGGTCTTCTGCCATCTGGCCTGGCCTTCTGCTTTCTGGGCATCTGACCTGCTGCCTTCTGGCCTTGTGTCCTGGCCTTCTGCCTTATTCCCTGGTCCCGTGCCTTCTTATTGTTTACCTTTTGGCTTTCTGACCTGGCCTCCTGCATTCGGGCCTTCTGCCCATTTGGCCTGGCCTTCTGACTTTGACCTCCTGACCTTCTGTCTTCTTGGCTCTGGCTTTCTGGCTCTCTGGCCTGTCCTTTCTTCTGGCCTTCTGTCTTCTGGCCTCCTGACTTTCTGGAACTCCGGGTCTTCTTTTGTTCGGTGTTCTGTCCTCTGGCCTGACTTTATGCTTTCTTGCCTTGCCTTCTGTTTTCTGGCCTTCTGGCCTACTGTCTTCTGGCCTTCTGGTCATGTGGCCTGGCCTTCTGCCCTCTTGCTTTCTGGCTTGGCCTTCTGCTTTCTGGCATTCTGTCCTGCTCTTCTGCCTTCTGGCCATCTGGCCTTCTGCTTACTGATCTTCTGGCCGTCTGGCTTCTGGTTTGGCCTTCAGGCATTCTGATCTTCTGGCCTGACCTATTGTTTTCTGGCCCTATTCCTTCTGGCCTGGCCTCCTGGCTTTCTGCCTTCTGGCCTTCTTGGCAGCCTTCTGGCCTGGCCTTTTGCCTCCTAACATTCTGGCCTTCTGACCTGGCCTTCCTGCTCTTTCTTTTGGTACAGTACCTGTTCAGGTCTTTTGCCTGTTTTTTTCCCAATTGGGTACTCTCCTTTTTCTTATTGGTTAGTAAGTGTTCTTTATATATTCTGGATATTAGTTCTTGGTTGAAGATATTATTGCTAATATGTTCTCCATTCTGTAGGTCGCTCTCTCATTCTCCTAATGGTGATATTTGTTGGACAGATATTCTCATTTGTAATACTATACATTTTATTTCTTTTTTCTTGCAACAGAATATAATTTTCTTAAGGATATTTAAATGAAGAAAGCAGCATCTTCCAGTGGATGAAGGGGTTTTAGCAGAGGGAGGGAGGTGGGAATGTCAGGAGCTTGGAGGACACAGGTGTCACCTGACCCTCAGGGATGTGTAAGAATCTGGAGCCAGGGGGATGCTGCAGGAGTTTTGGGTGGGACAATCATGGAGGCTTTCTAAAGCCATGCTGTGGAGTTGGTCTTCCTTCCTGAAGTCCACAGAGAGCTGAAGTTTTGAGCAAGGGCTGTCAAGACCAGAGCTGGGGTTAGGATTATTAATTCAACAGCAAATGCCTGATGTGGTGAAGTGGAGTCAGAGAGAGCCCTGCCTAGAAAGACTTGGGGCAGCCTCATAGAGAGGGCTTAGCACTCTTTCTCCCCAAAGGCATATAGGCTGGGGATGGGGTGTGGAGACACATTCACGGATGCTGTGTCTTTAAGGATAATGCCACAGCCCTCTCTGGCTCTGATTCAGTCTAGAGCTGTCTTTCTGCTCTATGGAAAAGCTCAGAGAACAAGCAGATGAGTCAGAGGTTCACAGGGCAATCCTTCATCCATCAGTGCTCTGGTAGCATTGGAGGAGATGGGGCAAGTCTGCCAAACTCCTCTCGCTGAAATCTAAACATCTCAGAACCCAGATAGGGACATGGAAATCATACGTTTTATTTTGAAAAATATCATCACTCTTCTAAAAATATTTAAGGTGACTAACAAAATAATAGCAATAACATCTCTACTGTATCCTTAGGCCAGACCCCATACTGGTCATTATGGTAGGAGACGCACTTGGAGCTGTGCACAGAGAGGATGCCAAAAGCAGAGGCATGTGATGGAGAATAAGGCAGGAGCTCAAAGAGCCTGTGGTGGGGAGTTGTATGTGTCCACCTGGCCAGGCTATAGCACCCAGTTACTCAATCCAACACTCATCTAGGTGTTGCTCTCAAGGGATTTTGTAGATGGGCTAACATCTACTATCAGTTGACTTAAGATAAGGAGATTACCTTCAGTAAACTGAATAGGCCCCATTTGATCACTTAAAAGGCCTAAAGAGTGGAATTGAGGTTTCTCTGAGGAAGAAGAAATTCTTCCCCAAGACTGCAGCATCATCAGCTCCCGCCTGAGCACTTGCAGCCTGCTGACCCGCCCTGAAGATGTCAGAATTGGCCAGCCCCACAATTTCATGAGCAGATACATTAAAGTAAGTGTTTTTTAATTTCTCTCTCTATTTCTATGTCTCTCTCTACCTCTACCTCTACCTCCATCTTCATCACCATCTCTATCATCTCTATCTCTGTCTCCATCTCTATCTCTAAGTGTGGTTTAATATCTCTGTCTACATATCCTGTTCTTCCTGTTTCTCTGGAGACTGCAGGCGAATACTTAAAGCCAAGGTCAATGGAGCAATGGACAATGAGGACCAGTTCTCTGACCTTAGTGTCTTCTTTAATTTCTCTCTCTTACTCTGCTGTAGCTACAAAGACCCTCTTTCTGGTCTTCAAATGTTCCAAGCATGTTGTAGTTGCCAGACTTTGGCACTTGTTCCCATCACCCAGACAGCTCTTCCTCACAGCCTGAGCATCCGCTTCATCTAGGGGTCTGCATAGAAGCCACCTCAGGGAGAGGTCTCCCCTGGTGGCTCGAACCTACAATATCCATCACCATCATCCTGTCTTCACTCAGATAGTTTTCTTCCCAGTGCTTATCACTGCTGGCTAGTAGATAGCTTTTATTTATTTATTTATCTATTTTTTATTTATTTATACCCAGGCTGGAGTGTAGTGGCATTTTCTTGGCTCACCGCAGCCTCTGTCTCCCGGATTCAAGTGATTCTCCTGCCTCAGCCTCCTGAGTAGCTGGGGTTATAGGTGAGTGCCACCATGCCCAGCTAATTTTGGTATTGTTATTTTTATTTATTTTTTGTTATAATTTAAGTTCTAGGGTACATGTGCACAATGTGCAGGTTTGTTACATATGTATACATGTGCCGTGTTGCTGTGCTGCACCCATTAACTGGTCATTTACATTAGGTATCTCCTAATGTAACATATCTCCTAACATATCTCCTAATGCTATCCCTCCCCTCTCTCCCCACCCAACGACAGACCCTGGTGTGTGATGTTCCCCACCCTGTGTCAAAGTGTTCTCATTGTTCAGTTCCCGCCTATGAGTGAGAACATGTGTTTTGTTTTCTGTCCTTGTGATAGTTTGCTCAGAATGATGGTCTCCAGCTTCATCCATGTCCCTACAAAGGACATGAACTCATCCTTTTTTATGGCTGCATAGTATTCCATGGTGTATATGTGCCACATTTTCTTAATCCAGTCTGTCATTGATGAGCATTTGGGTTGGTTCCAAGTCTTTGCTATTGTGAATAGTCCCGCAATAAGCATACGTGTGCATGTGTCTTTATAGTAGCATGATTTATAATCCTTTGGGTATATATCCGGTAATGGGATGACTGGGTCAAATGGTATTTCTAGTTCTAGATCCTTGAGGAATCGCCATACTGTTTTCCATAATGGCTGAACTAGTTTACAGTCCCACCAACAGTGTAAAAGTGTTCCTATTTCTCCACATCCTTTCCAGCACTGTTGTTTCCTGACATTTTACCATCTGACTGGTGTGAGGTGGTATCTCACTGTGGTTTAGATTTGCAATTCTCTGATGGCCAATGATGATGAGCATTTTTTCATGTGTCTGTTGGCTGCATAAATGTCTTCTTTTGAGAAGTGTCTGTTCATATCTTTTGCCCACTTTTTGATGGGTTGTTTTGATTTTTTCTTGTAAATTTGTTTAAGTTCTTTGTAGATTCTGGATATTAGCCATTTGTTGGATGGATAGATTGCAAAAAATTTCTCCCATTCTGTAAGTTGCCTGTTCACTCTGATGCTAGTTTCTTTTGCTGTGCACAAGCTCTTTAGTTTAATGATCCCATTTGATATTTTGGCTTTTGTTGCCATTGCTTTTGGTGTTTTAGACATGAAGTCATTGCCCATGCCTGTGTCCTGAATGGTATTTCCTAGGTTTTCTTCTAGGGTTTTCATGATTTTCAGTCTAACATTTAAGTCTTTAATCCATTTTGGATTAAGTTTTGTATAAGATGTAAGGAAGGGATCCAGTTTCAGCTTTCTACATATGGCTAGCCAGTTTTCCCAGCACCATTTATTAAATAGGGAATCCTTTCCCTATTCCTTGTTTTTGTCAGGTTTGTCAAAGATGAGATGGTTGTAGATGTGTGGTATTATTTCTGAGGGCTCTGTTCTGTTCCATTGGTCTATATCTCTGTTTTGATACCAGTACAATGCTGTTTTGGTTACTGCAGCCTTGTAGTATAGTTTGAAGTCAGGTAGTGTGATGCATCCAGCTTTGTTCTTTTGGTTTAGGATTGTCTTTACAATGGTGGCTCTTTTTTGGTTCCATGTGAACTTTAATATAGTTTTTTTTTTTGGATTCTGTGAAGAAAGTCATTGGTAGCTTGATGGGGATAGCATTGAATCTATAAATTACCTTGGGCAATATGGCCATTTTCATGATATTGATTCTTCCTATCCATACGCATAGAATGTTTTTCCATTTGTTTGTGTCCTCTCTTATTTCATTGAGCAGTGGTTTGTAGTTCCTCCTTGAAGAGGTCCTTCATATCCCTTGTAAGTTGTATTCCGAGATATTTTATTCTCTTTGAAGCAATTGTGAATGGGAGTTCACTCATGATTTGGCTTTCTGTTTGTTATTGGTGTGTAGGAATGTTTGTGATTTTTGCACATTGATTTTGCATCCTGAGACTTAGCTGAAGTTGCTAATCAGCTTAAGGAGATTTTGGCTTGAGACTGTTGGGTTTTCTAAATATACAATCATGTCATCTGCAAACAGGGGCAATTTGACTTCCTCTTTTCCTAATTGAATACCCTTTATTTCTCTCTCTTGCCTGATTGCACTGGCCAGAACTTCGAACACTATGTTGCAATAGGAGTGGTGAGAGAGGGCATCCCTGTCTTGTGCCAGTTTTCAAAGGGAATGCTTCTAGTTTTTGCCCATTCAGTATGATATTGGCTGTGTGTTTGTCATAAGTAGCTCTTATTGTTTTGAGATGCATTCCATCAATACCTAGTTAATCGAGAGTTTTTAGCAAGAAGTGCTGTTGAATTTTGTCAAAGGCCTTTTCTGCATCTATTGAGATAATCATGTGGTTTTTGTTTTTGGTTCTGTTTATGATGGATTACCTTTATTGATTTGCATATATTGAACCAGCCTTGCATCCCAGGGATGAAGCCCACTTGGTTGTCATGGATAAGCTTTTTGATGTGCAGCTGGATTTGGTTTGCCAGAATTTTATTGAGGATTTTTGAATCAATATTCATCAAGGATATTGGCCTAAAATTCTCTTTTTTTGTTGTGTCTCCACCAGGCTTTGGTATCAGGATGATGCTGGCCTCATCAAACGAGTTAGGGAGGATTCCCTCTTTTTCTATTGATTGAAATAGTTTCTGAAGGAATGATACCAGCTCCTCTTTGTACCTCTGGTAGAATGCAGCTGTGAATCTGTCTGGTCCCGGACTTTATTTGGTTGATAAGCTATTAATTATTGGCTCAAAATTTGAGAGCCTGTTATTGGTCTATTCAGGGATTCAGCTTCTTCCTAGTTTAGTCTTGGGAGGGTGTATGTGACCAGGAATTTATTCATTTCTTCTAGATTTTCTAGTTTATTTGTGTAGAGGTGTTTATAGTATTCTGTGATGGTAGCTTGTATTTCTGTGGGATCAGTGGTTATATCCCCTTTATCATTTTTTTTATTGTATCTATTTGATTCTTCTCTCTTTTCTTCATTATTAGTCTTGATAGCAGTCTATCAATTTTGTTGATCTTTTCAAAAAAACAGCTACTGGATCCATTGATTTTTTTGAAGGGGTTTTTGTGTGTCTATCTCCTTCAGTTCTGCTCTGATCTTAGTTATTTCTTGCGTTCTGCTAGCTTTTGAATGTGTTTCCTCTTGCTTCTCTAGTTCTTTTAATTGTGATGTTAGGGTGTCAATTTTAGATCTTTCCTGCTTTCTCTTGTGGGCATTTATTGCTATAAATTTCCCTCTACACACTGCTTTAAACGTGTCCCGGAGATTCTGGTATATTGTGTCTTTGTTCTCATTGGTTTCAAAGAACATCTTTTTTTTTTAAATTAATTAATTAATTAATTAATTATTATTATTATACTTTAAGTTCTAGGGTACATGTGCATAACGTGCAGGTTTGTTACATATGTATACTTGTGCCATGTTGGTGTGCTGCACCCTTCAACTCATCACCCATCAACTCATCAGCACCCATCAACTCATCATTTACATCAGGTATAACTCCCAATACAATCCCTCCCCCCTCCCCCTCCCCATGATAGGCCCAGGTGTGTGATGTTCCCCTTCCAGAGTCCAAGTGATCTCATTGTTCAGTTCCCACCTATGAGTGAGAACATGCAGTGTTTGGTTTTCTGTTCATGTGATAGTTTGCTAAGAATGATGGTTTCCAGCTGCATCCATGTCCCTACAAAGGACACAAACTCATCCTTTTTTATGGCTGCATAGTATTCCGTGGTGTATATGTGCCACATTTTCTTAATCCAGTCTGTCACTGATGGACATTTGGGTTGATTCCAAGTCTTTGCTATTGTGAATAGTGCCGCAATAAACATACATGTGCATGTGTCTTTATAGCAGCATGATTTATAATCCTTTGGGTATATACCCAGTAATGGGATGGCTGGGTCATATGGTACTTCTAGTTCTAGATCCTTGAGGAATCGCCATACTGTTTTCCATAATGGCTGAACTACTTTACAATCCCACCAACAGTGTAAAAGTGTTCCTATTTCTCCACATCCTCTCCAGCACCTGTTGTTTCCTGACTTTTTAATGATTGCCATTCTAACTGGTGTGAGATGGTATCTCATTGTGGTTTTGATTTGCATTTCTCTGGTGGCCAGTGATGACGAGCATTTTTTCATGTGTCTGTTGGCTGTATGAATGTCTTCTTTTGAGAAATGTCTGTTCATATCCTTTGCCCACTTTTTGATGGGGCTGTTTGTTTTTTTCTTGTAAATTTGTTTGAGTTCTTTGTAGGTTCTGGATATTAGCCTTTTGTCAGATGAATAGATTGCAAAAATTTTCTCCCATTCTGTAGGTTGCCTGTTCACTCTTATGGTAGCTTCTTTTGCTGTGCAGAAGCTCTTTAGTTTAATTAGATCCCATTTGTCAATTTTGGCTTTTGCTGCCATTGCTTTTGGTGTTTTAGACATAAAGTCCTTGCCCATGCCTATGTCCTGAATGGTACTACCTAGGTTTTCTTCTAGGGTTTTTATGGTATTAGGTCTAACATTTAAGTCTCTAATCCATCTTGAATTAATTTTCATATAAGGAGTAAGGAAAGGATCCAGTTTCAGCTTTCTACTTATGGCTAGCCAATTTTCCCAGCACCATATATTAAATAGGGAATCCTTTCCCCATTTCTTGTTTTTGTCCGGTTTGTCAAAGATCAGATAGCTGTAGATGTGTGGTATCATTTCTGAGGATTGTATTCTGTTCCATTGGTCTATATCTCTGTTTTGGTACCAGTACCATGCTCTTTTGGTTACTGTAGCCTTGTAGTATAGTTTGAAGTCAGGTAGCGTGATGCCTCCAGCTTTGTTCTTTTAACTTAGGATTGTCTTTGCAATGCGGGCTCTTTTTTGGTTCCATATGAACTTTAAAGCAGTTTTTTCCAATTCTGTGAAGAAAGTCATTGGTAGCTTGATGGGGATGGCATTGAATCTATAAATAACCTTGGGCAGTATGACCATTTTCACGATATTGATTCTTCCTATCCATGAGCATGGCATGTTCTTCCATTTGTTTGTGTCTTCTTTTATTTCACTGAGCTGTGGTTTGTAGTTCTCCTTGAAGAGGTCCTTTACATCCCTTGTAAGTTGGATTCCTAGGTATTTTATTCTCTTTGAAGCAATTGTGAATGGAAGTTCATTCATGATTTGGCTCTCTGTTTGTTTGTTACCGGTGTATAAGAATGCTTGTGATTTTTGCAATTTAATTTTGTATCCTGAGACTTTGCTGAAGTTGCTTATCAGCTTAAGGAGGTTTTGGGCTGAGAGAGTGGGGTTTTCTAAATATACAATCATGTCATCTGCAAAGAGGGACAATTTGACTTCTTCTTTTCCTAACTGAATACCCTTTATTTCTCTCTCTTGCCTGATTGCCCTAGCCAGAACTTCCAACACTATGTTGAATAGGAGTAGTGAGAGAGAGCATCCCTGTCTTGTGCCAGTTTTCAAAGGGAATTTTTCCAGTTTTTGCCCCAAAGAACATCTTTATTTCTGCCTTCATTTCGTTATGTACCCAGTTATGTACTTCAGGAGCAGGTTGTTCAGTTTCCATGTAGCTGAACAGTTTTTAGTGCGTTTCTTAATCCTGAGTTCTAATTTGATTGCACTGTGGTCTAAGAGACAGTTTGTTATAATTTCTGTTATTTTGCATTTGCTGAGGAGTGCTTACTTCCAACTATGTGGTCAATTTTGGAATAAGTGCGATGTGGTGCTGAGACGAATGTATATTCTGTTGATTTGGGGTGGAGAGTTCTGTATATGTCTATTAGGTCTGCTTGGTGCAGAACTGAGTTCAAGTACTGGATATCCTTGTTAACTTTCTGTCTCGTTGATCTGTTTTATGTTGACAGTGGGGTGTTAAAATCTCCCATTATTGTTGTGTTGGAGTTTAAGCCTCCTTGTAGGTCTCTAAGGACTTCCTTTATGGATCTGGGTGCTCCTGTATGGGGTGCGTATGTATTTAGGACAGTTAGCTCTTCTTGTTGAATTGATCCCTTTGCCATTATGTAATGGCCTTCTTTGTCTCTTTTGATCTTTGTTCCTTTAAAATCTGTTTTATCAGAGTCTAGCATTGCAACCCCTGTTTTGTTTTGTTTTTTTCTTTTTTTGCTTCCTTTTGTTTGGTGTATCTTCCTCCATCCCTTTATTTTTAGCCTATGTGTGTCTCTGCATGTGAGATGGGTCTCCTGAACACAGCACACTGATGGGTCTTGACTCGTTATCCAATTTGCCAGTCTGTGTCTTTTAACTGGAGCATTTAGCCCATTAACATTTAAGGTTAATATTCTTATGTGTGAATTTGATCCTGTAATTATGATGTTAGCTGGTTATTTTACATGTTAGTTGATGCAGTTTCTTCCTAGCATCAATGGTCTTTACAATTTGGCATGTTTTTGCACTGGCTGGTACCAGTTGTTCCTTTCCATGTTTAGTGCTTTCTTCAGGAGCTCTTGTAAGGCAACCCTGGTGGTGACAAAATCTCTCAGTATTTGCTTGTCTGTAAAGGATTTTATTTCTCCTTCACTTATGAAGCTTAGTTTGGCTGGATATGAAATTCTGGGTTGAAAATTCTTTTCTTAAGAATGTTGACTATTGAGCCACCCTCTCTTCTGGCTTGTAGAGTCTCTGCTGAGAGATTCGCTGTTAGTCTGATGAGCTTCCCTTTCAAAGGGAACTTTGAACTTGTCAAAGTCATTCTCTGTCCAACTTTGTTCCATCACTGGCGAGGAGCTGCATTCCTTTGGAGAAGAAGAGGTGCTCTGATTTTTAGAATTTTCAGCTTTTCTGCTCTGGTTTCTCCCCATCTTTGTGGTTTTATCTACCCTTGGTCTTTGATGATAGTGACGTACAGATGGAGTTTTGGTGTGGATGTCCTTTTTATTTGTTAGTTTTCCTTCTAACAGTCAGGACCCTCGGCTGCAGGTCTGTTTGAGTTTGCTGGAGGTCTACTCCAGACCCTGTTTGCCTGGGTTTCACCAGTGGAGGCTGCAAAACAGCAAATATGGCAGAATGACTAAAGTTGCTGCCTGATCCTTCATCTGGAAGCTTCGTCTCTGAGGGGCACCTGGCTGTACGAGGTGTCAGTCGGCCCCTACTGGGAGACGTCTCCCAGTTAGGCTACTCGGGAGTCAGGAACCTACTTGAGGAGGCAGTCTGTCCATTCTCAGATCTCAAACTCCATGTGGGAGAACCCCTACTCTCTTCAAAGCTGTCAGGGATGTTTAAGTCTGCAGAAGTTTCTGCTGCCTTTTGTTCAGCTATGCCCTGCCCCCAGAGGTGGAGTCTACGGAGGCAGGCAGGCCTCCTTGAGCAGCAGTGGGCTCTACCATGTTTGAGCTTTCCAGCCATGTTGTTTACCTACTCAAGCTTCAGCAATGGTGGACGCCCCTCCCCCAGCCTCGCTGTCACCTTGCAGTTGAATCTCAAGCTGCTGTGCTAGCAGTGAGTGAGGCTCCATGGGCATGGGGCCCTCAGAGCCAGGTGTGGGATATAATCTCCTGGTGTGCCATTTGCTAAGATCATTGGAAAAGCTCAGTATTAGGGTGGGAGTGTCCTGATTTTCCAGGTACTGTCTGTCACGGTTTCCCTTGGCTAGGAAAGGGAATTTCCCAAACCCTTGCCCTTCCCGGGTGAGGTGATGCCCTGCCCTGCTTCGGCTCACACTCCATGGGCTGCATCCACTGTCCAACCAGCCCCAGTGAGATGAACCCGGTACCTCAGTTGGAAACGCAGAAATCACCTGTCTTCTGCATCACTCATGTTGGGAGCTGTAGACTGGAGCTGTTCCTATTCGGCCTAATTTTTGTATTTTTAGTAGAGGCGGGGTTTCTCTATGTTGGCCAGGTTGGTCTTGAGCTCCTGACCTCAAGTGGTCCACCTGCCTCAGCCTCCAAAAGTGCTGGGATTACAGGTGTGACCCACTGCACCACACCATAGCTTTGTTTTAATTGTCTCTTGCTCACTGGAATAGAAGCTTCACAAGAGCAGAGATATACTTTTTATCTCTCACCTCTTAGACCTCAGCACAGTGCCTGCCACAGAGTGGGCCCTCAGTGGGTTCCAGATTGTGGTGGGTTTTGACTGGTGGGCTCAGTAATTGTAAGGAGTTGAAAGCAGATTAACCACCTGATATCCTCCTGGCAGCCATGGACTCCTGGAGAGACGCCTTGGAGGGAACCTGCGAAAAGATACCAGCAAGAAACAACTCGGAGGTACCTGAAAGTTTTTACTTATCTCTGATCCACGTTGCCTGGCCACGTTGTTCATAAAGAAGGCCTTATGACACATCTCATAAAAGCAACCCTAGCCTCTCGATCACTTGGCAATTTGGGGGAGGAAAATCAGACACTGAAAATGAAAGTGCACAGTGGTAATATATGGTATCACATCCATCATTCTTTACAGCAACAAGAACGATGGCCTTTGGGAAGCAGCAGTTGCACCTAAAAGATAGGCAGTTTAGACATGTCTTGACAGAGAAGAATTACCCATCTCACCCTCATCCCCCCACATCCCCATCCTGATCCCAAGGAATGGCAGAATTACAAAGAAATCAAATGCAGGGCAGATTTAGTAGGGATTCAAGGCTTTGGTGCTAATAACAAGATGAAGTTTTAGTCTACCAGGTATCAGCATATTCTCAGTCTGGGCGAGGGTGTGGCTGCCCGTTAGACAGGACTTGGTGGGATATGGGAGGACTCACTTGCCTCTAATAGCGCTCAATAATTTGTCCAGGGTGCTGAACTGGGGCCATGCAGGCCTAATTAGCGTTGACAAATAGCAGTCCCAGGTGATGGTTCTTACACTTGGCTTCTGTGTGAGAGTGAGTTTATTTTGAATTAATGAAGCTGGAGTGGGAATAGATATCTAGAAATTACAAACATAAGCTTATGAGAGCCAGTTGATAACATAAGCAAGTGAAGCAAGGTTTAAAGCAATAGAGAGTAGTGGGGATTGTGGTTAACCTGAAGGTGCAAACCCCACCTAAAGCAAGAAGCCACCACTCAGTTTCAGCTGTTTGAGGCCAAGTGGGAGTGTGAGACTGGTGTTTCCAATCAGAATTTATGGGAGGAGCTAAAAAAAAAAAAAAAAAACCTCTTTTATGTGGGATCTCTTGATTTTAAATATTGGCAGCTAATTTTAAAATGTTCTAGACTAATCCCTTATCTTAAGATGGGGAGTTGCAGGCCAGGCCAGAAAGGGGACGAGACTTGCTCAAAGCAGTTCAGCAACTTTGCCACAAGATAGGGATTGTAATTTCATTGCCTGACTCCTAGTTTAGTGCTCTTTCCTTTTCACTTCAGCTTGCTTTCCTCTTTAACAAAAGTCTTTAGTCTCTCATCCCTGGACCCAGAAAAGGCAGGGCAAGGAAGAAATCGGCTGGGTCGGGGGATGTCTAAGCAAACAAGTCCTAAATTTTACAAGAGCATGAGATAAACACAATTATTTTAACACACTCTAACTCAGCAAAGTTCTGGATTTAGGGTACAGAAGCCAGGGACTGAGGATATAAGGACTGGAGAGTCAGGGGTGCTTTGCAAAGATGTGTGCTCCTCCTGGACCATCTGCAGTGTTCTGGGGCATCCCTTGTGGAGCACCTCTGAGCTCTGAGCCAAATGCGTCCCTTTTCCTTTTATGCTAACCAAGTTTCACAAGAACAGATCCTGTGGCCTCTGACTTAAACCACAGTAGTTGTAAGCTGTCCTTGTAGGAGTTCTCTGGAGCAGAATAATCATGCAGACCATGGAGAAAAATCCGTCAAGATATATCTGGTCTAGCCACCTATCATAACTCAACAGCGTCTTCCTTCTGCTCCCTGGCTTAGACTCCCTGAGCCCTTATCCTCCAAAGCTGGGCAAATCTTTCACGTTTGGCAATATGGGGGACACAGTTTGCATTACACAAATCAACAATGTCATCTCAGAAGAGACCAAATAGGAAATAAGAGGCTTAATGGGATTTATCAATTACTGTCTAGGACCATATTTCTTTGGGAAGTGATTGTTTCACAGAATCTAATGTCTCATAGTTTCAGATTACTTCCAACCAGGACAGCCTACAAGATAGCAGTACAATCGGGAGAATTGGGCAATGTAATTATAGTATGGAAATGATGTTGATCACTCAAGCAGAGTATAGACCTTGAATCTAAAACCTTGCTCTGTCTTCTCACCCATTTTCCATGGCTCGCACTTGAAGCTGTAGCCACCACACCCAGGAAACCTGGAGGTAAGCTCACTCCTACTTGGAGGCTAGAAGGTGGTCAAGTCCCTGTGTAGGGTGTAATAAGGTGTGGGGCAAGGGATCAGGACCAAGCAGGGACTGAGCAGTTGGGGCTAACAGGAACACCTCAGGGGTGACCCATTGCCCTAGTTTATGATGGTAACAATTTCCCAAGTACTTAATTTCCCAAGCATATACTTATGTGTGTGTGTATGTGTATGTGTGTGTGTATGCATATATATATACCTCCTAGTTCTTGTTACATATTAACAAGACTATGTATATGTATATATGTGTGTATGTGTGTGTATGTACATATATATACACCTTCCTCCCTCTCATCTCCTTTTCTCCCGCTCATCCTTTCATCCATTCATCTATCCATCATCCATCCATTATTAAATATTTTCTTACTATTTTCCTTCCTTTTCTCCTTCTTTCATTTGTTCATTCCTTCCTTCCTTCTTTCCTCCCATGCATCCTTGATTTCTTTCACCCATCCATTCATCTATACATCATTCACTCATCTGTTACTAAATCTTTGCTTCCTTCTTTTCTCCCATCCATCCTTGATTTCTTGCATCCATCCGTCCATTCATCTATACATTATCTACTCTTTGTTATTAAATCCATCCTTCCTTCCTTCCTTCCTTCCTTCCTTCCTTCCTTCCTTCCTTCCTTCCTTCCTCCTCCTTCCCTCCCTCCCTCCCTCCTTTTCATCCATTTATTTACTGAGTACCATCTCCACATGAGACAATATGTAAGGTTTTTGACGATACAGAGATGAATTATTTCAACTACTCATTGAGCATATGCTATGTGCAAACATACCTATACGTAGCTTCCAGGTATAGAAAAACTCATTATTCATATTGTTCATCAAATATTTGTGGATGATTGATAAGTTTTTTGGACTTACTACTGCTCGTCAAACCCATTTCCACTTTTACTTGAGCACACAGTTTAAACTACATTTTCAAGCCTTCCCTGCAGTGAGGTGTGACCAAAGTGACTGAATTCTAGTTAAAGGAATGTGAGCAGAAGTGATGTGGGGTAGTTCCTGACCTGGCCATAAAATGTTCCTGCTTTTTCCACAACCTTCCAGCTAGGTTTCAACTCCAAGGATGACCCTGGAAGGTCACTTGTTGAAACTGGCAGAGCCATCAGGAGCCTGGGTTCTTGAATGAACCAGTGGAGCAGAGCCCTCCTTCCCTCCCCCATCCTCTGGTGCCCTGAACCTGCATTGCATCGTCAGGTAAGTAAAACCTGCACTGATTGAGTTGAGGAGAAACATGAGGGTTGTCAATTGCAACAGTTAGATAAACTTTATAACAGGTGCTGGGGGAATGAACATTCATGCAGACTTTTTTTTGGCACCTACTACAGTCCAGGAAACATAGTGAGTGGCCAGAATGAGGCACAGCTCACTCATTCAAACAACTCTATTAGGCTATGGGGCTGCAGAGATAGATTCATAACAATTTCCACAAACAATCATTAGGTAATTAGTATGCCCCAGTCGTGGAGTTAAACTTTGAGGACACAAAGAATAATTCATTCAAACATGGATTAAGTTTACTACTACGTGCTTGACACCGGGTTGAGTATTAGGGAATCAAAGATAAACATAACTGTTCTCTTCAAGGGGTTCACAATCTGGTGGAAGAGCCACATCACGTCCTGGTGTTGCAAGTATGGGAAGTGTTCAAATAGAACTTTCCATGAGATTCCATGATGACCCAGGAAATTATCTCTGCTTGAGGCTGAGGGAGAAGAGGAGGGAGCATGGAAGGCTGCAATAAATGGTGGTTTTAGATCTCAGCTTTGAAGGATGAATATAAGTTTTCTAGGCAGAGAATAGGTGGAAGGGAAATCCAGGCAGAGGACACAGCATGTGCAATGGGGGTGTGTCCTGGGATCAATGAAGAGTTCTGTGTGTCTGGAGCTCAGGGACAGGGGCAAGGACAGAAGCAAGTGAACAGGGTGGCAGCCTGACTGTATGGCAGATGCTCTCCTCTTTCTCCCTGCAGGGTTTGTGTGACTGGACTTAGCAGGGCTAACAGGCTGAGATTAATCCCATCCTGGACTGAGGCGGGAGTAGACATTCTGTCTGATGCCTCTCCCACTGGACAAGGACTGGGGTTCATTTTAAAATGATATCTTAATGAGGAACCTCACGATGTCATCCTGCTAATATCATCCCCATTTTATGAATGAGTAAATTACTCATTCAGATGACACGGCTGTTTGAGCCCAGGTTGGCACTTAAGCCTCCAAGTGAGATTGCATTTATAATGTGCTTGTGGCCCCTGTAGAGTAGGAAAGGGGTTTCCAGATCAAACAATGAGGCAGAGGCTCTGAAAATCTCGGGGTGATTGACTATATTTGGCAGAGGCCAAGGAAGTTCCCCTTCCAAACACTAACCAGAACTAGTTCCACCTGGCACTCGTGTGTGTGTGTGTGTTCATGCGCACGTGCGCACGCCTGTGTGTGTGTGTGCATGTTTGTGTGTATGTGTAGTGTAGTGAGGGGTGTAAAGGTGGGAGAGTCGTAGCTGAGCCAGGTACAGCCTGTGCTGTGCTAGGAAGGAAGAAATCTCTCCCTGAGCCAACGTTAATATAAGCTTGGCAGGTTCTGCGCAGGCCCCCAGTTGATTATGCCAGTGGATGCTGGGGAGGAAAAGATTAAGCTGCCAGAGTGGGGTGTGAATGCACATTACACAGGGTGACTACACACACACACCCACACAGCCACACACCAACCCACACAGCAGCACACCGACCCACACAGCAACACACCAACCCACACAACACACCGACCCACACAGCAACACACCAACCCACACAGCCACACACCAACCCACACAGCCACACACCGACCCACACAGTCACACACTGACCCACACAGTCACACACTGACCCACACAGCCGTGCAGCCACACACTCACACAGTCATACACCCACACACCAACACACAGAGCTACACACCGACCCACACAGCAACACACCAACCCACATGGCCACACACCGACCCACACAGTCACACACCGACCCACACGGCAACATACCGACCCACACAGCCACACACTGACCCACACACCCGTGTAGCCACACACCCACACAGTCATACGTCCACACACCAACCCACCCACATAGTCACACACTGACCCACACAGCCATGCAGCAACACACCCACAGAGTCATACACCTACACACTAACCCACAGAGCTGCACACAGACCCACATACCTACCCAGCCCCACACACCCACACAGCCATACACTGACCCACATGGCCGTACCAAGGTGATCAGAGTCTGGAACACTCTTTCTATAGACTGACCGCAAATTGGATTTCCTGTCAACTCTCGCACTTGGAGTCACAGCTCAGGGTATTTGAAGAACACACTTGGTGGGGCTCACAGAGCCATCTCGCTAATTTGGGGCAGCCCAATCTGTAGAGTTATAAAGTGTTGCTTTTCACAAGGTTACTTCGCTGGATGGGTTTTGTGCAGCTTTGAAAATAAGACTTATTCCTAACAGAGCTTTCCTCTGGGGCTGTTGTTCCATTACTGTTTTTATTATTTATTTGTATGGGTGTGACATGGTCGGGGGAGGAGAAGGGGCGTGTGTGTGTGTGTGTGAGAGAGACAGAGAGAGGGAGAGACCATGGAAGCTGGTTGGCCCCATCTAAAGCATTTGTATGAAGTCTCTTCCAGAAATGTGTTTACATGACAGACTGTCTCAGATCCAGCAAGGAGAGGCTGCTTTTTGGCGAATATTATCAATTCCAAAATGTGTAATAAATACACATTTCACAAACACAATATGTGTTTTAAAATATAATATGTGCAGACAATCTTATAAATCACTAGCTTGACACTAGTCAGCTGGAGAGGTTTCTGGGGCAATGGTGATGTACATGTGCGTGTGTTTTTAATAATGTCAGCATATGCATAATCTGTTTGAAAAACAACAGCCAAGCCCTTTCTACCTGCCACCTTTACAATACGCATTTACCCAGAGCCTGCTGTATCCTAGACTCCCAGGCAGATAACAAGGGGGAAAGGAAAGGAAAGGAGAAGGGAGGTGAGGAGAGGGGAGGGGAGGGGGAAAGGAGGGGGAGAGAGAGAGAGAGAGAAGAAAAGAAAAGAAGAAAGTATAAATATGAAAAAGATGTGAAAGTTCCACCCATCTCAGGATATATTTCCCGGATGGACTTGACCAGCTGAGGCTTCAGATGTCAAAAAGTATGCATTTTATGGTGTTCACGCAGAGGTTTGTGTGATAATATTACATGAGGCAGAGCCACAGACTGCAAGAGAGGGGAGGGTTTCATCCGATCCCCCATGCTGACACACCCATGGAGCCTCATGCTGTCATGGTGTGTTAAGGGCTAAATGTCAACCTAGAGTATACATTTTCTGCCCTTTGTCAGTTGGTGATACCCTTTGGATTTTTTTCATGCCCACTTTAGTGTTTCATGGTTGAATGTCACTTTCCTGGTATAGGTAGTAGTGGTCACAATGGGATTTCTGACTCACAGTTACCCTCTACTGGATCCCTTAACCTCTTCAAGGAGTTCCATGGGCCTCATCACCTCGTGGGTACTGCCTCACAGAGCATCAGTATTCTAACCCTAACCCACGGTTGTCTACCTATCCTCCCGCCCCACCAGAACTAGCAAAGAGAACCAGCATTTCTCAAGTGTTGCAACCAAGTTTTCAACATAAAAATGAGACCAGTGCCCAGAGGAGGTAAAGTATATTTATAAATAAGAATTCTATTACAAAGTGCAGGTTATAAAGTGCAGCCTGGGCAACAAAGTGAGACCCCATCTCTACAAGATGAAAAATTAAAAAAAAAAATAGCCAGGTGTGGTGGTGCATGCCTGTAGTCTCAGCTCCTCGGGAGGCTGAGACAGGAGGATCCTTGAGCACAGGAGTTTGAGGTTACAGTGAGCTGATCACACCAGTACACTCCAGCCTGAGCAGCAGAGAGAAACCATCTTCAAAACAAAAACAAAAATAGCAAGTACGGGAAAAAAAGAATATATGCCTATATTTAGGTAAAAGGATATTCATTTAAGTGTTGGTCATAATACTGAAAAAATCAAAGCAAATTAAATTCCCAAACAAGGAGAGATTATTTAAATGAGTTATGGTACATTTGTGCAGTGGAATACTATACAACCATTGCCAAAAAAAACCCAAAATAATTTAGAGACTTAGAAAAGGTTTCATGATAGTAAATGAAAAAGCAGGTTATAAATCAGGCCAATTTGAGAGTATTTTATATTCTGTTAAGTTTGTTATTGCTGTCATGTGTTACTTATGGAAGGCTGCAAAGTGCTACATATTCAATATGAGTTTAATGTTTTAGTATATAACGCGTTCACATATGTTAGTTTTATATAGGTTTATATTTGGAAGATATGTCTAGAAATGTTAACATTCGTCATATTGGGAGAGGGGATTCAGGATCATATTTATGCTCTTTGCCTATTTGCATTTGTTTCTGCAATGAATAAAAACTGTTTTGTTTTGTTTTGTTTTAAATTAGAGGGTTTTTTTTTAAAGAAAGAGTCTCATTCTGTTGTCCAGCATGGAGTGCAGTGGCACAATCATAGCTCACTGTAAACTAAACTCCTGGGCTCAAATGAGCCTCCCGCCTCTGCTTTAAGTAGCTGGGACTACAGGCATGCAACGCCATGCCTGGCTATCTTGTATTTGTTCGTTTGTTTTTACTTTTAGTAGAGACAAGATCTCACTATGATGTTGAGGCTGGTAATAAGAATTAAAATGTGTTTTTAAAGTATTTTAGTGTCCTAGGAAAATAAGCTGACACTTAAATATTTAAGTCTACCACGGGCATAAAAGAAATCAGGCAGTAGAAGAAAATACTAAGCAGCAGGTGCCATTACAACTTGACCTCTTACTCCTTTAGGGAACTTCATTGGTGGATGTCCATGTTTTCTCATTCTCTGGGTGCCCCATTAGTTGGTAGTCACCCCAGTAGCAGGCCTGGATAGTTGCAGGATGAAGCCAGTATCAGATTCCAACCTTTCCGTTCTTTCATACAGACAACCAGAAATGGGTAGCGGCCAGAAGAGAACAAAATGACCCCTTCTCCTTTGTCTTAAAGTAATTGTAAGTGAAGGAAAGGGCTCAACGCATGTCCTTGGGGATGGTCATCATCCTCTTTTTTCTCTACTGGCCCACCCAGAACCTTATACCTGATTGTCATAATATCAGTAAGTGGAATGACCTCAGAAAACAATACCAGAAAGAGGATGAGAATAACATTGATAAATGCAAATAGCTGCCTGAAAGCAGGTGTCAGCAAAGTTTTATGGGAACACAGTAACACATATTAGTTTACCTATTGTCTATGGCTGCTTTTTCATGATAGTGGCAATGGAGGAATTGAGAGTTAGGCCAGGAGCTCACAATCCCCCAGTATAGACTATCTTGATGTTTTATTATAGATCTATTATTTGTTGTCTGACTTCTGTATCTGAAATGTAATATCCATGAGGGCAAGAATGTGGTTTCCCTAACAGGCCTTTCCTTAGTATTAAGAATAGTGCCTGACACATAGTAGGCACTCAGTAAATCAATATTGAATGAATAAAACTGAACACAAAAATGACAAGTGAAGAACTTAATCATAACTTAAGAAAACAGAAGGCAAGGAAAGGAAGACAATTTTATGCAACTGCACCATGTTGCTAAGGAATGAAATAACATATATGTTTTTAAAGGAAATCAAAGATTATTAAACAATGAAACGAGAAGAAAGACTGCAAAGCGAAAGAAACTGAGAGCTAAAACACCACCACCATGGAACTGACAGATAATCTAATTAAAATAGCAATGATTGAAATACTTAGCTAAACTAAAATTCTGATATAAAGGCTTCATTTAGTCATGATGAGTGCAGAGAATAAAAGACAAAGCAATAAGAGACAATATAATCAATAATGGAGGACAGTCAAAAAGTGATCAACGTAAAGACAATTGATGTTCCTGAAGTAGAGAACCCACCAATGAAAAAACCTGTTAAAGATAGAATAGCCAAAAGATATGAGATAACAACATTATAGATAATTAGTGATAGATTCATAGAGAAACATTAACTGTAAGCTATGTTCTAGTTAAATTTTTTAACTTTGAAAACAAAAATTGTTTAGATTTCTAGGCAGGAAATGCAAATCACCAGCAAAGGGTCACCATCCTTTTTGGATGAAAATTAGATAATCTCTTGGCTTTGCCAAACCAATGTTTACTGGTGGACAGGGGAGTAAAAGGCTACTTAGGACTTGGTAAAAGAAATGGAACTGTGGAATGATGGGAAAATATGAAAGGAAAAATTTGTTAATTTTGCAAGAAAATATCTGAAAAAATAAAAGATGCACACAAATGGGCACATACACACAATCTGACTTCAGAAGTTTTCTTCAGAATTGCAATAGTTTTTTCTTTTTTTTTTTTTTTCATGTAATGTGTAATTTCGGCATATCTACTGGATTCCTTTGAGGTAGCTTTGTGCTGTGAGTTGTAATGAATTCTCATTTGGTTGTTCCTAAAGTTGGCTTCCCCATGTCTGGCCCCAAATCAGGCCGAGTAATCAGGTAAGCTGCCTCTGCAACTCCCTGATGATGTTTATATTGTCTGATTAGTGTATTCCACAAACCTTTGTTATTGTTATTGTTTTTCTTAAACCACTTAATTGATGTGTGATTGACATATAAAAAGTGGTACATATTTAACATATATATCTTCATCAGTTTGGGGATAAACAAACATCCCTGAAACCATCACCACCATCAAGGTTATAAACAAACCTGTCACATCTCAAAGTTTCCTGCCACCCCCTTTATTATGATTGTTGTTGTTTTGATAAGAGGACTTAACAGAAGATCTACCCTCTTAGCAATTTTAGGTACACAGTACAGTATTGTCAGCTATTGGCACTATGATGAAACTTTGTACCCTGTAACCATCACTTCCCAATCTCCCGCTTCCCCCAGCACCTGGCAACCACCACGCTACTCTCTGCTTCATATTTTAGATTTCACATGTAAGTAAAATCATACAGTGTGTGTCTACCTGTATCTGGCTTATTTCACTTAACATAATGTCCTCTGGGTTCATCCATGTTGTCACAAATGAGAGGATTTCCATTTTGGGGGGGCCGAATAATACTCCATTGTGTGTATACACCACAATTTCTTCATTCATTCATTCATCAATCAACATGTAGGTTGTTTCCATATGTTGGCTGTTGAGAATGCCGCCATAAACATGAGAGTACAAATATCTCTTCAGCATACTGATTTCAGTTCCTTTGGATATATACCCAATATGGGAGTGCTGGACCACATGGCAGTTTTACGTTTAATTTTTTGAGAAACCTGAGTACTATTTTCTATAATGGCTGTAACAATTTATATTCCCACCAGTAATATACAAGGTTTTCCTTTTTTCCACATCATCACCAACAGTTATCTTTTTTAAAAAACAGGAGCCATCTTCATTGTGGATTTGATTTGCATTTTCCTGGTGATCAGTGATGGTAAGCATGTTTTCCTATATCTGTCGGTCATTTGTATGTCTCCTTTGGAGAAATGTCTATTTACGTCCTTTGCCCATTTTTTCAATCAGGTTATTTGTGGATTTTTCTGCTATTCAGTTGTATGAGTCTCTTAGGATATTAAACTCTTACCAGATAATATGGTTTGCAAATGTTTTCTCCCATTCTATAGGTTATCTTTTCTTTTTTTTTTTTTTTTTTTTGAGAGGGAGTCTCATGCTGTTGCCCAGGCTGGAGTGCAGTGGCGCCATCTCAGCTCACTGCAAGCTCCGCCTCCCGGGTTTGCGCCATTCTCCTGCCTCAGCCTCCCGAGTAGCTGGGACTACAGGCGCCCGCCACCTCGTCCGGCTATTTTTTTTTGTATTTTTTTAGTAGAGACGGGGTTTCACTGTGTTAGCCAGGATGGTCTCGATCTCCCGACCTCGTGATCCGCCCGTCTTGGCCTCCCAAAGTGCGGGGATTACAGGCTTGAGCCACCGCGCCCGGCCTATCTTTTCATTTTATTGATTGTTTACTGTGCAGAGGCATTTTAGATTGATATAGTTGCACTTGTTTATTTTTGCTTGGCATTGTATCCAATATCCAGGATCTTTTCCCCTATGTTCCCTTCTAAGAGTTTTATGGTGTCAAGTCTTACATTTTAGTTTTTAATCCATTTTGAGTTGATTTTTGGGTGTGGTGTACAGCAGGGGTCCAATTTCATTCTTTTGTGCGTGGATACCCAGTTTTCCCAACATCATTTATTGAAGAGACGGTCATTTTCCCACTGTGTATTCTTGGTACCCTTATTGAAATTTAGTTGACCATATATGATGGGTTAATTTCTGGGCTCTCTATTCTGTTCCATTGGTGTATGTATCTGTTTTTCACTAGCCTTTCTACCATGCATAGTTGTTATCACAGACTACAAAAGCATCTTAGGTATTTTTTAATTTTTGCAGTGTCTTATTTGTGGAGCTAGTGATTGCTTCATTGGCTCCGTTGCAGGACTGTGTTCTGAGAGAAACAGGATTAATATTTCATGCAACCTCCCACAAGTTGCAGCTACTATATTCTTAATGTCTTCAGCCTGTTTTGTTTGAGAGATGGGTTCTAGTGCCTGCCAAGCTTCTAAGTACAAAGAATAATACCATTACTGAAAAGGTCCAAAACCACATGAATGAAAAGATCTGATTGCCTTTACAATGCCATATAAGACATGAGAAATGTACAGACAAAACAATCATTCAGGGCTGGGTGCATTGGCTCAGGCCTGTAATCCCAGCACTTTGGGAGGCTGAGGTGGGCGATCACTTGGGGTTAGGAATTCAAGACCAGCCTGGTCAATGTGGTGAAACCCCATCTCTGTTTTAAAAATATATAAACATTGGGCCGGGCGTGGTGACTCAGGCCTGTAATCCCAGCACTCTGGGAGGGACAGATCATTTGAGGTCAGGAGTTCAAGAGCAGTTTGGCAAACATGGTGAAACCATCTCTACTAAAAATACAAAAACTAGCTGGGGTGGTGGCGCATTTTTTCCCCTAACAATTCCCTACCTCACTCCCTCATAATCTCTAAGCAATATATGTGTTTCTCAAACCTAAAGATGTAAAACCACACAGTATGTAATGAACGGTGTAAAAGTTTTGTGCAAAATCACTGGAGATAGAAGGAAAACCCTGGCTTCCTTAGCTCTCAAAATTAAATAGAAAAGTAATCAGAGATTTTTACATAACCAGGATATTATTAGTTTTGTTTCTTAATGTCAATTTTAAGCATTTAACAAAATACAGACTAGACATCATGTGCATTATTAAATACCTCTTACTATGGAAATGTGATAGTCAATATTATAATTATCCAGGATTGTAATCTTGAAATAGAAATGCTTAATCATATATTTGTTTCCTATATAGTTTTCCATGTAGAGCTTACCATGCAGTATTTTTTCTTCATAATACTTAATACAATTGTAAATAATGAATTATGCTGTAATTACTTATTCACTGTGTGACATCCTTTTAGGCGTCATACATTGTGTTAATGGCTCAAATATTTCACAATCCCTCTGATTAAAGCTATTGCCTTGAGATTTTGCATTTTCTTCCACAAAAGAGGACATTTCTCTGCCCCTTGATTTGGGGTTTGGGCATCTAACTAACTTGTTTTGACCAATGGAATAAAGCAGATCTTATGGAGAGCTAGTTCCAAGGCAAGAATCCAAGAGACCTTGTGTAAAACGCTGTTCTACATGAGCTGATGCCGTCATCATGAGAAATACACACCTGGTCTAGCCTATTAGCCTGTGGAAGAGAATGAAAAACATATGAAACAGAACTTTCCCATCGAAACAAAACCTACCAAATCCAACCAAGAGTAGAACCCACATGTCAGGCATTACTCCTATGTTTGCAGTTTAGCTGCTTACTTGTGCATTTGCAAATACCAACGGGGCTTGCTATAGGCTGCATTTGATGGGGGCAGCTTACCTGATGTTATGGTCTGAATGTATCCCCACACTTCATCTGGTAGAAACATAATCCCCAATGCAAGTGTTGGGAGGATGGGTTTTGGGGAGGTATTCAGGTCATGAGGGTTCTGCCCTCATGGGTGGATTAATATCAGTATGAAAGGACATAATGGAGAGAGTTTGCCTCTCTCTCTTTTGTCCTTCCAACCCTTCCACCTTTTCTACTTGGTGAGGACACAGCATTCCTCTTCTTCAGAGGATGTAGCAACAAGGCACCAACTTGGAAAGAGAGATGAGGCCCTTACTAGATCTGAACCTGCTGGTGCGTTGATCTTGGGTTCCAGCCTCCATGAAAAATACATTTCTGTGCTCTATAAATTACCTAGTCTAAAGTATTTTGTTACAACAACACAACCAGAGTAAGACATCTGGTATATTCTGCTCTACAGCCCATCCACCCTGCTTTTGTTGTATTTTAACACAGATATGTTCTACTCATAGTATTGCAGAAATGCTAAAAAGCAAATAGAAATGCATGCAGGTGCTTACCTCAGCAGCACATACACTAAAATTGAAATGTTACAGAGATTAGCATAGCATCTGCGCAAGGATGACACACAGATGCATGAAGCATTGCAGATTTTTGTAACACAAAGGATAAATGCTTAAGGAGACGGACACCCCATTTCCCATGATGTGATTATTATACATTGCCTGCCTCTATCAACATAGCTCATGTACCTCATGAGATATTTAAACATCTGTTATGTACCCACAGACATTTAAAATGAAATATTTCAAAAATGTATGAAGGCCTTTGAAGCCTAGGCTTTGAACAGACATATCTTCATTTCTGCCTCATTCTATTAATTAAAGCAAGTCATATAGTGAGATATATTCTCCCTTTATCAGAGAAACTCTAAAGTCATATGACAAAGAGCTCAGAGAGAGGAGTGAAAAATAAAGATTATTAATAAAAATTCATTTCTAGCTTTTCCCATATCCACCTAGATTAAGAAATAAAGTATTACTAGGAGCTTAGAAGTCGCTCTGATGTCCTTACTCAGTTATTATCTCTGACCTTCCTCCTCCATATTAACAATTATCTTGACTCCTAGCTACATAGATCAGTTTTGCTAACTTTTATAAAATGAAATCATAAAATCTGTACTTACCTGTGTTGGGATTCTTCATTTTAATAAAATTTAGTGAGATTCATGACCATTGTTATAGGTAGCCATAGTGAGTTCATTTTCATTGTGATTTAGTGTTACATTTTAGGAATATGCCACAATTTGTTTATTGTCAGTCATCTACTATTGATGGATATTTAGGCTATTTTCAGTTTGGGGATATTATAAATAATGCTGCTGCAAACACTTGGCAAACACCTATAAGCTTCTCTTTTGCCTGCATACTAACAATGGGTTTGCACAGGCTAGAAGACTTCTGACTGCTCCACATCCTCTTTAACACTTACAATTGTTAGTGTTTATTTCATTCTATTTTTATTACTCTTTTTTCTTTTAGACGGAGTCTCACTCTGTCACCCAGGCTGGAGTGCAGTGGTGCGATCTTGGCTCACTGCAATCTCCACCTCCCAGGTTCAAGCGATTCTCCTGCCTCAGCCTCCCGAGTAGCTCGGATTACAGGCATGCACCACCATGCCCAGCTAATTTTTGTATTTTTAGTAGAGATGGGTTGGCCAGGCTGGTCTCGAACTCCTGACCTCAGGTGATCCGCCTGCCTTGGCCTCCCAAAGGGCTAGGATTACAAGCATGAGTCACTCCTTCCAGCCTATTTTATTTTAGTTTATTTTTTTTTTAGAGACAATGTCTTGCTCTGTCACCCAGGCTGGAATACAGTGGTGAGATCATGGTTCCTGGCAGCCTCGACCTCCCAGGCTGAAGTGATAATTCCTGCCTCAGGCTCCCAAGTAGCTTGGACTACAGGTGTGTGCCACCATGCCTAGCCAGTATTTTAAATTTTAGTCATTTTGGTAGATATTCATTAAGTGGTTTATATTATGTACAATTTTTATGCTTTTGTAAGTGGTATGAATTTTAAATATAATTTTACTTCTTTATTGCTCATATATAGAAGTATAATATTGATCCCTGACCTTGCTAAATGTACTTACTAATTTTAAGTTCATATGTGGATTCATTTACATATTTTACATACACAGTTGTGTCACTTACAAATAATGAGTTTCTACTTCCTTCTCATTTTTATACCTTTTGTTTCCTTATTGCACTGGCTAGAACCTGCAATATGATGTTGAATATAATGTTGAAAAGAAATGGTAATAGAAGGTATTCTCATTCATTTCCAAGCTCTCAGGGAAAAAAATATTATTTTCCCAATAACTGTAACAATTGATGTAGTTTTTGGTAGCTACCCTTTATTGCTTAATTCCATTTCCCTACTTAGCATGTAAGCTCTATGTTCTTTAAATCTCCGTTTGGGGTTGTCCTCATGATTTCAATGTGTTTTCTGACTTGTTAAAATCTAATATATGTTAATACTATTACCACTTTTGAGAAAACATAAGGACTGTATTACTTTAATTCCATTTTTTCTCCCACCTTTTGTGCTATTATTGCCATGTGATGTATATATTGCCAAAATGCTTCTTTTATCATTGCCTTATATAGCCAATATCCATTTCTGTTTACCCATATGTTTACATTTGAATTGCTCTCAGCCTTTCAGCTGCTGCTTTTAAGTGAGCAAATGACTGGCGGCAGATGAAGTAGTAGCAAATGTCCACAGATAGCTTCTCCTTGAGAACCTGGGCTTTGCTACTCTGTGGGATTGTGTTCTAATTTCTTGCCACCTTGGTAGATCTGTAATCTCTACCAATAGCTATAATTTTATGTGTTTTTATATTTTGTCTAATATCTGTTTGTTTTTAATGGGAAATTTTTCCATAACAAGGTCATATAGTACTTCTGGAAATACAAATTCTAATATGTGTCTCACTTCCTAAGATTCCAAAAAGCGAGGACTTCCATTTCTAGCCACACTGCAGATTAGATACTAAACTCCTGCTGAAATTGACAAATAATCCTGTGTGTGTGTATGTGCAAAAATGTATATATGTATATATACATTTGTATATATACAGCATACTTATAAGGTGCCCATCTGGCAGGAAATTTTCTAATGCCCAACATTCAGTAAAAGAGGAATCTCGAATAAATGGGTGTAAAAGTGAACCAGCCTTCAATTGAATTCATTCGTCAAGTTAAATAAACTTCAACTTTTATGTTCTTAGCGTTATGGTTGTGACCCTGGAGGGTAACCAGAAGGTTAACAACCTAAAATAACATGGTATAGAGTATAAATACAATACAATAGAAAAAAAAATATGAGACTGCATTGAATAAGGATTACTTCTGACGTTTGTGAAACTTTTGGTTTACTTGATGGCCAAGTAAAACAAATTTCTTGTTTTGTGTTGGGGTCATATATCAGACCACAACACCTGTATATAACTAGAAACAGCCACCTGTATGTAACCAGGAGAAAACTATGACAGTGTTTAAGTAGCGCTGTTTGCATTAAGAAAAAATGGACACATTTAAATATGTATAAACAGGAGAATGATAAATAAATTGTATTATATCCAGAAAATTGAATAGTAGGTCGAAGGAGAACCAGTGAATAATGGCTAAATGGAACAATATGGTCAAATCTTAGAGATAATTAATTAAAGAGCCTATATTTAAAGAATATTTATGGTATGATTTCATTTATATGCATTCAAAAACATGCAAAACTGAACAAAATAGAAACACATGCAGTGAAACTTTTGACATTCTATGGAATGATAAACACAAATTTTAGAAGGCTCAAAAGGCCTGCATTTTTGGGGTCTCTGCTCACCAGTAAATAGTCTCCTGACACAACTGCATAATGTGACCCTGAAAATTCAAAATGCCTCACAGCTTGGTTTACTATTGCCCAAGTCTTAAATTCAACCAATGCAGGTGAAATTTTTATGTATTACTTTATTCTTTAATGGCCAGCTGTTACCTGTCTCTTAGTGTTTCTGGTAAAAAATAAAAAATAAAAAAAATAAGGGTTTGTAAATCCCAGTATATAAAAGTCTTTCTTCCTACTTAATGGAAAGTAGTTGTTCCAATAAACACTAGGTATAAAGGGGAAATCAATCAAAATTAAGAAGTTTAGAAGACGTAAAACAAAAGACAGAGTCACATCAAACAGTGCCTTCTTGTACTCCCCTTTCTTATTATAACTCTAGGAAAAGGCAATAGTTTTATGAATGCCATTTATTCTTTGAGAGAGGCAATAGTATGTACTGGTAATATTGTTCCCCTGCAGATGTGATAAAATCAGATACCATGGTTATCCCAAATAGGAAGAATTATGCCAATTGAGTTTAAGTTCACAGGTCCTGGGTTCTGGGTCATAGCCCTGAACAACTAACATATCAGCAAGCGTGAAATCAAGATTTTTCCTTTTCTGTCTAACCTCCATCCTGCATATAATCTCATGCTCTTTCTCTTTGGCAAATTTTCCTTCTGCGAACCAAATTTTTCTCCAAAAACTGCTTTGTGATTACACAGCTGCTACCAGGTAGAGCCAGATCATGAATCCAGACAGTCAGAATAAGTAGTGTGGTAATCATTATATCATGTAAAAATAGATTTTTTTTTCAGGGAAAATTTTACTTTAAAGTTCACTTCTTCCTTATCTAATGAAACGAATAGCAGAGATTATGTTTCAAAGCACTTTGATGATATATGAATTTATTAGGCACAAAACAGCTTTTAAAAGGAAGTTATTACAATGATGAGTCAGTTTCAAAAATCTAAGTGTTTTGGTTCAACTGAGTGCAATTACTCACATTTGATAATTCATTATAAATGCTAGGCTCCATATCTCATTTTTCTTCCAACTATTCAAATTTTATGTTCATCCAACAGCTGTATTCAAGGTAAATTTGAAAAATGTGGATCATTTTCTGTGCTGCTGGGTACCTGTTTCTAGGAATGATGCTTCCTTGTTTTTCTCTTCAATGGCATTATCAAAACTCTAGTCAGTTAATCATCAAAGGAATTGCACAAACAATATTTTTCAATTGCATCAAACATAACAAAGCTTGTCAAATATATTTTTAAACAAAATTTCCATGACAATAATGAACCAGACACTAACGTCTGTCAGGCATCACAGTTTCTGTGTCATCCCTAAACTTGTCAAAATGTCATGACCATCCCTATGCAAATTTATCTGCTTGAGATTTTATATGTTCCTTTACCAAAAAAGGATCCTTGAACGATATGCATATCTTTGAACACTCAAACCTAAATGATAACTAAATGTTACAGGGAATAGAAGGTCTGGTTTTTTACATTTTTATGGGTATGTAGTGGGTATTTTTGACTTCATGTGAAATCTCTTTTAAAATACTCTCATCTATTAAGTAATTAACACAGTCTTATAACTCATCCATTGCCAATTAAATTATGAGCTATTTCTATGATGCTGTACTTTAAATGAAACCCTAGAAGCATGCCTATGATATTAGAAGAGAAAAGGAAAAAGAAAGATTAAGTGAATTTCTTGCACCATTTTTTCTGTCCACGAGGCCCCAGAATGTGATCAGTACCTATGATCCACAATAGATTACAAACTGAAAATGAAAAAATACATCAAACAGGGATCTGAAGAGGTGAAAGAAAGTCCTCAGCTCAGACAGCATCCAAGCCCACATTCTAATTTGGTAACTAAATTGAGGGTATTTGAATATAATAAAGGTCTGTCAACTACTTGGCCCATAGACAAACAACATTGATCTTGGTAAATTGATGCTATTTCTCTATATTTGTGCTCCAAAAGATTATTTCTTGATTTTTCATCCCAACATGAATGAACTCTTCAGTGAATAGTCTTTTTAATTTTTTTATTTTTATGCTCAGACAATATATGATGTTCCATACTAACTAAATACTAATGTGTTTGTTCTGTTTTGATGTTTTTGTATTAATATTTTCTATTGTAATGCATTATGTATGCATAAACAATATTATACTTAAGTTACCAAGAATATAATATGAAGCATAACATTAAGCCCATCACTTAGCCTTCAAACAAGACCATTTCCAATAACTTGCATCTACCGTTGTGCCATTCTCTTGTCCCACCCCGCTTGTGTCTTTTTAAAAAGATAACTACAATTCTGCATTCTGTGTTTACCAGCTTCTTGCTCTAGTTTTATCATGTGCCTAAGGAGTATACTGCATAATTTTGGGATTGTTTTTAAATTTTATAGTTAGATATAATAGTGTGATCTTCCAGGACTTGCTAGTTTGTCTTGATGCTTCCAAAGGTTCATCCCTGATGTCATGGTTAGATACAGGCCATTTTTTTTTTATGGCTTCGTATATTCAACTGTGTGAATGCATTCCAACTTATTTATTCATTTCTCTGTCAACATGCTTTTGAATCATTTCCAGTTGTAGGAGGCATATTTCTTCCCAGTCCCCTTCTTTCTTTCTTTCTTCACACAAACGTTGCTTCTATGTTCTCTAGGGTGTATGCACAAACTGTTCATTAAATATGTGTTTCTTCTTTATACTGGGCACACAGCTAGACTACATTTTGCAGATCTCCTTGGAATAGTCATGTGACCGAGCTGTAGCTGAGGTAATGGTGAGCCAAAGTCTGATACATCTGAGATACAGCTTTCAAGTCATGTGTTTGCCCTTCCAATGACCAGCAGAACAGCATCTCTTTCATTTGTCTCTTTCTCTGTCCACCAGCAGAAAATAAGGGGCTCAGAATATGTTGGAGACACAATGCACAAATAACCTGGATCTCTGAATGTTCACGTGGAAAAAGTCTCTCATGGCAAGTGATACATATTTGGACTATTATTTGAATGAGAAATAAGCTTCTATATTATAGACTTCATTTATACATTTTGTAATGTAGTTGCTAAAACTATTCATATTCCTCTAACTTAGTGGTTCAGTGAGTAGAATTTTTCTATCGCTTAAAGGAACATTTGACATTATCTGTCACATGGGACCACAGTGAGGTGAGGTACAATCCAAGAGCACATTAAATTCTGTGCCCTAAGCACCTCACTCTTATAAAGGCTTGCTCCTGGCATCTAGTAGATAGAAACCAGGATGCTGCTAAACATCCTAAAATGCATTTCCCCACAGCAAAGAATTATCTTACCCAGAATATCAACAGTGCCAAGGGTGAGAAAACCTGCGCTAATTAATATACAAGCAGATAACACATGAGAACTTAATGAGTGGTAGTTACCCTAATGCAGCTTAAAGTCAACTCTTTAGATTACATTTCTGTGGCCGTCTAATTGCATCCAATGGTTCAACAATCCAAATTCACAATGGCATGCCAATTAAGTAAAGAATATGTCTTCAATTTTTTTTTTTTACTTTTTAAAATTACACACATGCTCCTAGAAAGTACAAAATACAAGTGCATAGAAAAATAATTACTCTCATTTTAGTAGTGTTTTGTTATATATATTTAATCAACCAACAGATCAGGAACTAAAATGTAAATCCTAATATTTGATAATCCACAAATTTTTTTTATAATTTTACATACATTCATTTTAATTTTTTAAATTATACTTTAAGTTCTAGGGTACATGTGCACAATGTGCAGGTTTGTTACATGTGTATACTGGTGCCATGTTGGTGTGCTGCACCCATCAACTAGTCATTTACATCAGGTATAACTCCCAATGCCATCCCTCTCCCCTCCTCTCTCCCCATAATAGGCCCCGGTGTGTGATGTTCCCCTTCCAGAGTCCAAGTGATCTCATTGTTCAATTCCCACCTATGAGTGAGAACATGCAGTGTTTGCTTTTCTGTTCTTGAGATAGTTTGCTGAGAATGATGGTTTCCAGCTGCGTCCATGTCCCTACAAAGGACATGATCTCATCCCTTTTATGGCTACATAGTATTCCATGGTGTATATGTGCCACATTTTCTTAATCCAGTCTGTCACTGATGGACATTTGGGTTGATTCCAAGTCTTTGCTATTGTGAATAGTGCCGCAATAAACATACATGTGCATGTGTCTTTATAGCAGCATGATTTATAATCCTTTGGGTATATACCCAGTAATGGGATGGCTGGGTCATATGGTATTTCTAGTTCTAGATCCTTGAGGAATCACCATACTGTTTTCCATAATGGTTGAACCAGTTTACAATCCCACCAACAGTGTAAAAGTGTTCCTATTTCTCCACATTCTCTCCAGCACCTGTTGTTTCCTGACTTTTTAATGATTGCCATTCTAACCGGTGTGAGATGGTATCTCATTGTGGTTTTGATTTGCATTTCTCTGATGGCCAGTGATGATGAGCATTTTTTCATGTGTCTGTTGGCTGTATGAATGTCTTCTTTTGAGAAGTGTCTGTTCATATCCTTTGCCCACTTTTTGATGGGGTTGTTTGTTTTTTTCTTGTAAATTTGTTTGAGTTCTTTGTAGGTTCTGGATATTAGCCCTTTGTCAGATGAGTAGATTGCAAAAAGTTTCTGTAGGTTGCCTGTTCAGTCTGATGGTACTTTCTTTTGCTGTGCAGAACCTCCTTAGTTTAATTAGATCCCATTTGTCAATTATGGCTTTTGTTGCTGTTGCTTTTGGTGTTTTAGACATGAAGTCCTTGCCCATGTCTATGTCCTGAATGGTATTCCCTAGGTTTTCTTCTGGGGTTTTTGTGGTTTTAGGTCTAACATTTAAGTCTCTAATCCATCTTGAATTAATTTTCATATAAGGAGTAAGGAAAGGATCCAGTTTCAGCTTTCTACTTATGGCTAGTCAATTTTCCCAGCACCATATATTAAATAGGGAATCCTTTCCCCATTTCTTGTTTTTGTCAGGTTTGTCAAAGATCAGATGGCTGTAGATGTGTGGTATTATTTCTGAGGGCTCTGTTGTGTTCCATTGGTCTATATCTCTGTTTTGGTACCAGTACCATGCTGTTTTGGTTACTGTAGCCTTGTAGTACAGTTTGAAGTCAGGTAGCGTGATGCCTCCAGCTTTGTTCTTTTGACTTAGGATTGTCTTGGCAATGCGAGGTCTTTTTTGGTTCCAGATGAACTTTAAAGCAGTTTTTTCCAATTCTGTGAAGAAAGTCATTGGTAGCTTAATGGGAATGGCATTGAATCTATAGATTATCTTGGGCAGTATGGCCATTTTCACAATATTGATTCTTCCTATCCATGAGCATGGCATGTTCTTCCATTTGTTTGTGTCTTCTTTTATTTCACTGAGCAGTGGTTTTTGTAGTTCTCCTTGAAGAGGTCCTTTACCTCCCTTGTAAGTTGCATTCCTAGGTATTTTATTCTCTTTGAAGCAATTGTGAATGGAAGTTCATTCATGATTTGGTTCTCTGTTTGTTTGTTACTGTTGTGTAAGAATGCTTATGATTTTTGCACATTGATTTTGTATCCTGAGACTTTGATGAAGTTGCTTATCAGCTTAAAGATTTTGGACTGAGATGATGGGGTTTTCTAAATATACAATCATGTCATCTGCAAAGAGGGACAATTTGACTTCTTCTTTTCCTAACTGAATACCCTTGATTTCTTTCTCTTGCCTGATTGCCCTAGCCGGAACTTCCAACACTATGTTGAATAGGAGTGGTGAGACAGGGCATCCCTGTCTTGTGCCAGTTTTCAAAGGGAATGCTTCCAGTTTTTGCTCATTCAGTATGATATTGGCTGTGGGTTTGTCATAAATAGCTCTTATTATTTTGAGTTACATTCCATCAATATCGAATTTATTGAGAGTTTTAGTATGAAGGGCTGTTGAATTTTGTCAATGGCCTTTTCTGCATCTATTGAGATAGTCATGAGGTTTTTGTCTTTGGTTCTGTTTATATGCTGGATTACATTTATTGATTTGCCTATGTTGAACCAGCCTTGCATCCCAGGGATGAAGCCCACTTGATCATGGTGGATAAGCTTTTTGATGTGCTGCTGGATTCAGTTTGCCAGTATTTTATTGAGGATTTTTGCATCGATGTTCATCAGGGATATTGGTCTAAAATTCTCTTTTGTTGTTGTGTCTCTGCCAGGCTTTGGTATCAGGATGATGTTGGCCTCATAAAATGAGTTAGGGAGGATTCCCACAAATTGTTTAATGTTCAAAAAAATGGAAATTACAGGACTAAGAAAATTAAAGTGGATGAAGTGTGACATAAAAGACAAAAACAACCTGCTCTCATAATCTGTCCATATCTTACCATGTGCTTCTAACGTCTTGTTCCATCATGAATTCCTGGGTCAACTAAGCCTTAGATTTGGTGTCTGCCCAAACTGTAATCCGATTTATTAATTTTCCTGGCTGGCCTCAATGTTTGGCTGGAAATCAAGCTCTCTTCCTACTGTTGTGCATCCATTTCTCTGCTGCTAATGCCAGGCTCCATTTAATATTTATTAAATTCAGGAAGTCCAAATGGAGGCAATATAGCAAAGTGTTCAGGAGCAGAAGCTCTGATTCAAATGCAATTTTTACCACTTTCTGAAATAGAGACCTTAAACTGGATGGAGTCTTCTTGTGACTTACATTCCTTTCTGTAACATGATGATAGTAGGATAATGTGAGGGGCAAAAAGAAGTAACATATGTACAATACTTAGAGCAATAACTACACATTACAAGTACTCCCAAAAGGTCATCTTTATTATGCTCAAGTACTTCATTGACTATCTTGCTCTCATATTTTGGAGTTTTCTTATTCTTGTCTGTGTGACTGCTTGCTTGATTTATATTTTACTAACTGATTTGACTTCTAGTTCCTGATCTTTCTTCTTGGCCATCATCTTCTGTTTTACTCTCTGTTCTGCTTTTTGTTCTCATGTTGTATATATTATTGATTCACCCATTTATTCAACAAATGTCTATGGGGTGCCAACTATGTTCTACTCTAGTTATGGCAGTGAATAAAGCAGACAAAAATATCTCCTCTCACAAAACTTAAATTCTATGAACGCATAGAACTGCCCTCATAGAGCTTAAATTTTAGTGGACACTCCATCCATATCTGGAATCATGACAAGACTCTTGATTTCTTCATGGTTACAGATCTGATTTTCTTAGCTAAATTTTAAATTCCATGTATCAGTTGGCTGTTCTCACTGTGCCTTCTAGTCCTGTCTTGTATAAATAAATGACAACAGTTGACCAAGTCTTACCATTGGTTCCAATTCCATAGGTTGCAAACATCAGTGCACAGAAATTAAAACTGGGGCAATGCTGGGTGACCATTTCTCTGATTCTTGAGAGATGTTTATTCAATATTTCACTAGGGTTGAAGCAGATAAAAAGTACTAGAGGTAGCAGACTGCATGAAAAGTCCAAGAAATATTCAGGGGGAAGTTTACCCTGGGATTCTAAACGCTGTGATTTACTTAGATCAAAAGGAGAACTTTTCTGGGCATGCCATTGGTCACAGGGTATTTAGAAATTTCTGCATCATTTGTAGATGTCCTAGAGATATTCTTACACTTCTGACATTGTATTTTTATGTCATTGTTGTCCAGGATCCCAGTAAAAATCCCATTCTGACAAGCGTTTTGTAATTTTATTTTTGGTGATTATATAAAATACAAGAACAAGCTGGATAGAGTATATGTCTGATAAAATACACCAATTCTTGCAAAAATTATGTTTTATTAAGCATCACTTCAATTTGCAGAAAGTGCAAATCCTTTGCTATTATACAGCTATCTAAAAGTTAATTTTCTTTTCCTACCTTGGGTTTTATGTATTTCAATGTTTCAATTTTGAAAAACAACCATAGGTAAATTACACAACTGGCTTTAGAAATGAATAATCATGCATTTTCTACATCAGAGAAATGGGGCCTTAAACATATCTTTGAAGCAAATAGAAGATATTCACTTCGCTACTGATTAATGCTAGATGCCTTTTCAGTACACAAGGGAAGGATTAACAATATGTAGGAACATGTAAATGGGGAAAATCAGTCGCTGGTGCCAAAAGCACCATAATGATTGCCTTCCTATGGAACAGTAATCCCAGTGTTCATCAAATAGAGAACGGGGTTCCTCTTTGGAATATGAAAATCAAGTTTTGTAGCAGTTAAGGGCTATTTTGTGAGAAAACTTCAAGTGAGTTGATGGAAGAACAGCAATGCATGCTCCTGTCATTTGTATCAGAACATTTGTGCTTCAATATAAAGATATTGAACATAGAAACCTACCAAGTGAAACTTCCAAATTCTGAACAGGAAATAGTAGAGTCAGACAATGTTGAGCACTTTTTAGTTGCTTCTGATGTGGACATTATGTGTATTTTCTCTTAAATTTCTTTAACTTTTTGATTAGCTATGTTAGTTTATATGTGGAAATTGTTTTCCAAGTGAATGAAAAGGCTCAAAACCAGTGACTTAATTATACTATATTATCTAATTAAGGTGAAGTACTTTGCAATCCACACATTTGAAATTTATGTACAACAAGAATTAGACTAACATTCCTCCCTAGTTCCAAGTAGTTCAACAATGAATTTTATTATTTCTTCATGCAGCAAATTAATGCACTACTGGAAAGGTTTAGTCATGTTAGGGTGCATGTCAGTCAGATGACTGTTTAAGATATGACATGTGAATCTCTTGCTCTGTCAATTATATAAATTGTTTTTAAATTATGCTGTAGATCTGCAAACTATCTTGCAAAAAAACAGTAAAAACACTTACTAAGCACCAGAGGCCACAAACTATGGATTATGCAACTTAGCCTTTAGTAAAAGCAGACACACAAAGGTAGTACATCCAATGCTGTTTTCTGTCTCATATAGAAAACCATATGAATTTAATCTATTTTGGATATTCCTGTGAAATTTGAGGAACCTGTGTTACATATACACCTATAAATCTATCTTTGAAATGGGAGTCTCAATATTTCATTGCAAGGACATGTGAAATCCTAGAATCTTGGTCTATCTAGCATCTGAATTAGGCTAATTCTAGAAATTTTTAGAAGTATTCCATCTAGGCTACCATTGGATGCACAGTCTTGGCACAACTGAAAATGACAAATGCAACATGTAAGAGTGTTTCAAGAACCATCTTTGTTTAGTTAGCGCTCCTGTAGGTCCTACATTTCTAAGCACCACAATTTTAAACTTTTAACTAATAATATACAAATGCAATTTTTCTTAACACAGAGTGGCCCTTTCATTATTTTGCTAAGTGGTTAAAGCAAAGTGATGGAAGGATTCCTCAGGGTAGTGAACTTTCTGTTTCTTAGTGAAAGATTGACTGGATACAGGCTGCTGACAATGAAGTATAAGAGACTGGCTTCATTCAAAAACAGCAGCTGTAGCCAATAAAGTAGTTTAAAATAGAATAAAACTACTATGTCTGCCTTTCATTGCCTTTGATTCGTCTCAATAAAATTCACATTTAAACATAGTAGGATTATCTTGCTTTGCTATGCTTCATATAAAAAACACTGTTCCCATACAAAGAAAGTTTAATTTCTTTTCCAACATTTATTTTCATTATACTTTACTACCACTATGTATGTTGGCACTTTGTATAAACATTCATTAGCTATGGTACAAAAAAGTATGTGTGTGGTCAATCTAAATAAAAGGTAAATATTTGTTTCAATAATGCTAGTTGCATTTTCATTAAATATTTGTCTTTCATATACAGCAACCAGATGTAACCTAGGGTTAGTCTCTTTCCAGTATGCAGAATTTAATTAGACTGTTGCCTTAAATCTTATTGTCTGTAAAAAGCAATGTACCTTCCAATTTTAAAATATTTAGATTCCATTATCTAGTTTGTTGATTTATATGTGACATAATTCTGCTATTAGAGCCATGTCAAAGTAACCATATGGAAAAGTCATCATATTATTTATGTTAAAGAAAATCAGTCTTTAAAGTGAAGCTATTTAGCCTTCTCTAATAAAGCAAATATTCACTTCTTAGATATAAAAATTGTATGAAAGGAGTAGTAAGTGTTCATAATAGTATAATACTCATCTATTAGAACGTAGCCAATGAATGTATAATAATGACAAAGCAGAGCAGTACTGACAGGTTTTACAAGATCAAACTGTGTAACTGTAGAATAACTGACGGAAGAAAAAATATTCAGTTCACTTGGTTATGTATTAGCATTATTTAAATTGTATTATTTAATCTTCATTTTAATTTTAAAAATTGTATCAGGGAAGTCACTTTTCTATAAGTTACCTAAACATATTTTACCGTATTATGAATGTTAAACTGATTCTAAATCCACTAGGATAAAATAAAGACATGTAAATTACATACAGCAAATATAAATTTTGGAGTAACTTATGAATTTAGGTTGTATTTTCAGGTATTAATTGATGCTTTCACTGCAGGAGAAGGGGAGAGATGAAAGGGTATGAAAAGAATGAGTTATTTAGTTTGGTTCTACATGACTGAAATTCACTAAAGGTAATTGACAACTTCTCCTTTGTCATGCCCAGCCTGGATCTCAAATCAGTTAGTGTAAATCATCCCATGTGGTGAAGTTTATCTATTTATAACACACTTAAATCTGGGAAATCCACAGCTACACAGCATTAACAGCAGGTCAACAGAGAAGTACATCTGAAATTCAAAATAAACAGAAAAAGACCAGTCAATCTTAGGCTTGTTAAGTACATTTTTATTGATTGTATTTTCTTCCTTCAGCATGAATCAAAAGGACAAAAACTGGTCCTGTGGCTTTTACTCTTTCATTATCCCAGACAAGAAAGAAAAGATAGTATAGAAAACAGGAACATAAAATAGCTGTTTCTGCAAAAATGATCACTTTCCTCATAGCTTCATAATTTACTCCAGGTCCATAAGGGCCTCAGTTCCTGTGATCACAATGATGGATGACTCCACTTCAGCTACAAGAGGCAAAGATGCTGCAAAGTATCACTCTGCAGGATACACAATAGAACCAACGAACCAGCAGGACTGAATGACAAGCAGGGGTGCCAAGGGGAATTCTCTTCAGTGGAAGAGTAGATAGTCATTCTCTGGAATTATTGAAAATGCAGCTTGTAAATATTGCTCCCATTGTGGACACATGCATGTGCAACTTGACAGAAATGGGCAATGCTGGCACAGAAGAATGCAAAAATATTTTCCACTTCAGTGCCCGTATTTCTCACATGGCCATATTTTGCATTAAACACAGCTCTAGCTCGATGCCCAGTGGATTGTTGAGAATGTAAGTATACATATTTATATAGCTGGGACTACAGGTGCACACTACCATGCCTGGCTAATTTTTGTATTTTCAGTAGAGACAGGGTTTCATCATGTTGGCCAGGCTGGTCTTGATCTCCTGACCTCAGGTGATCTGCCAGCTTTGGCCTCCCAAAGTGCTGGGATTACAGGCATGAGCAACTTCACCCAGCCTATAGTATGACATTTCTAAATAGCTACTCTGAGAATATGAACCACTCTCCGGAACAAAATTGATTTTATTTCCATGAATATACATTTTATTTATCTTTGAAGAAAGTCCTATAATGTACACAAGGGATATATTTAGCCCATAATGAATATTCATGAGAATGCAGGTTATTAATAAACTTACAGTTGTTTGCTTTATACTTCTGAATTATTTTTATATACACTTTTCAAAATATAAGCACTTTTTAAAGGCATTTTTCTACTTTGAATTAGGAAAAATGTTTTAAGATAAAATTATTTTTATCAATTTAGTATCAATTAAAAATAAATATATCAAATAGGATACATATACATCACCTTCCCAAGCCCCTGATACACAGCAGGCATTTAAAAAGTGGAAAAAAAAGTTGTTGTAAAATAAAAATATACATGGATATTACATTATTGTATCATTATTATTAATTTTATCCGTTCAGGAAGGGCCAAAATATTATATGAACATCTTCACAGAGACTCACAAATGCTTTTCACTCCAGCTGCAAAGAGTCAAAGTTTTAAAGGAAACTTGTTTTATGTGGTATTTTAATTTAGTTTAACATATTTGATATTTTTTAATTAATTACACATTTTAAAAATTCAAATTACCTAGGGGCTATGACATATACAAAACTGTGGGAAAATAATATTTATGTTTTTCTTTCCTTGAGAGCATAGGTCTTCCTTCCTCCCACATTTTATTATACATCACATATACACATATGTAAATATATATATCAATGTATAGCATCTAATTGAGTATTGAACATGAGATGGTACTGAGATTTAGCAGGGTCAGAACAACATTAGAAGCAAAATCAGAAATGATCAGGATAACACTTAAGTCATATCTGTTTAACTTTATTCCCATATTCTTGCCATTCAAAATGTTGGACAGGTGAATGGTTGAGTAAACTGTGGTATATCCATATGATGAAATACTACCCAGAAATAAAGAATATACTTTTGACACATGCAATCACTTGCATAGATCGGAAGGGCATTGTGCTTAGTGAAAAAAGCCAATATCAAAAGGACACATAGTATATTACTTCATGTATATAACTTTAATAAAATATACATATAGAAAACAGATTAGTTATTTCCAGAGGTTAGTGATTGTAGAGGAATGTGAGATGAATATGACTATAAAATGTGAGGAAGACACTTTTAGTGATGGAAGAGTTCTGTAACTCAATTGTAATAATGGTCACATTAATGAACACATGATAAAATTGACATAGACCTATGTATTCACATTGTACCAATGTCAATGCCTGGTCTTGATATTGTACTACATTATACAAGATGTAACTCTTGGAAGAAACTGTGTAGAATGGTACATGAGACCTTTGTATTTGAAACTTCCTATGGATCTGTGATCTTTTCAAAATAAAAAGCTAAAAAATGCTAAATGTTCGATAAATAAAATAGTAACTACCTTTCATCCAATTCTTACCGTATAAAAATGCTTCACATACATTAACTCATACAATTCAATCTATAGCAGGATCATATTGATGCCATTATTATTCCTAATTTACAGCCTAGTAGCTTGTTCAAGGTCACATAGTTAATAGGAGGAAGGGTTATGATTTTAATCCAATAACCAGCTCCAGAGGATGTGCTCCCAATCGACACATCACAGCATTTCTCAAAAATAATTCCGGACGGAAGGAAAGAAGGGAGAGAAGGAAGAGAGGGAGGGAGGGAGGGAGGGAGGGAGGAAGATACAATAGCCTGTATATTTACTCAAAGTGAAGACATCATAAAACCCTTTTAACAAACACAGCCTGAGTTTTCAAATTCCCTCTCCATTCAACTTCCTTGACTATAGAGTCCTAATCAGGGTTAAGGGAAGGAGAAATCAAACTAAAGATCATAATGCTGCATGTATGTGGCATTGCATTGCTGGAGTTCTCTGAGTAAACCTTTCTAGAGATGGACATTTTGCACTCTATTGGAAAAGTTATCTTAGTTATAATGTTTCTGAAGATGCATTTGCCATAATGAAAGTAAGCGGTCACATACAATTTGATAGACACCAGCACAACTGACAGGAAAAACTTGAAGTTGAAGGAACTGCCTTTGTTGTATCTAATATTCTGTCACCCCAGATCTATCTTCTTAAACCTCCACATTACTTAGCCTAACCCCATTTTTTTCTATTTTCTAGAAGAACCCACCACATTGATCAGGTGGATTTATTCACATTTTTTTCCAAAAATGCTAGGTACATTCCTTCCTACATCCATCAGTGAGTTATAGTCCGTGTTCCCCATGGATGAACTATGTTCACCAGTTATGACTCTTAGGGGGAACTTCACAAAAGATCGTCAGTGGCATCTATTGGTACCTGTTGGACATTACCTAAAAATTTAGCAACCAACAGATGCTATTCTTATACCTGTTGGTCATGCCCAGGTAGTTACATGTAAAATAATTACACAGAGTTTGAAAATTTCAAGATGTTTGCCCACCTGTATAGTGCCCTTCACTCTCCTCTCCAGCTCTCCAAATATTATCCATAATTCAAAGACCAGTTCAGTCCTACAGGCATATTCCCAGAATAACTTCCCTGAAAATATTGCTTAAATTAATGAAGAACATCTACGGGCAATGCATCTTCAGTAAGATCTAGTGGAAAAAAAGAAACGAAGAAATTTCAATACAATGTGATGAAGATTTTAAATTATTTCTCTCTGGCGAATTTCCATTGCTTGTTTGAACATTCAGGAGAATAGTACTCCTTTCCCATTAAATGTATAAATAAATGTAAGAATGAAGGTTGGCCCTCCCTCCAAATTCATTAAACATTAAATTTTTTAAAGTAAAAGATATGAGGGCTGTAAAAAAATTAAAATTTGTAATTACTTCCAATATAGAAAATAATTGAAATAGATAAAAACACAACCAAATAGAAATGGATATTGCTGAAAATCACTTTTTTTTTTTTTTTTTTTTTTTGAGACAGAGTCTCGCTCTGTGGCCCAGGCTGGAGTGCAGTGGCGCAATCTCCACTCACTGCAAGCTCCGCCTCCCGGGTTCACGACATTCTCCTGCCTCAGCCTCCCGAGTAGCTGGGACCACAGGCGCCCGCCACCTCGCCCGGCTAGTTTTTTGTATTTTTAGTAGAGACGGGGTTTCACCGTGTTCGCCAGGATGTTCTCGATCTCCTGACCCTGTGATCCGCCCGTCTCGGCCTCCCCAAGTGCTGGGATTACAGGCGTGAGCCACCGCGCCCAGCCTAAAAATCACCTTCTTAATTAAATTAGTATCAAAAGTGAAATTACTGTTCTATCCATATTGGTGACATTACTTCTTAAATTATTCAAATGAAAATATATTCTACCGCCGGGCGCGGTGGCTCACGCCTGTAATCCCAGCACTTTGGGAGGCCGAGGCGGGCGCATCACAGGGTCAGGAGATCGAGAACATCCTGGCGAACACGGTGAAACCCCGTCTCTACTAAAACTGCAAAAAAATTAGCCGGGGGTGATGGCGGCGCCTGTAGCCCCAGCTACTCGGGAGGCTGAGGCAGGAGAATGGTGTGAACCCGGGAAAGTGGAGGTTGCAGTGAGCCGATATCGTGCCACTGCACTCCAGCCTGGGTGACAGAGCCAGACTTTGTCTCAAAAAAAATAAAAATAAAAATAAAAAGAACATATATTCTACCTGTGAGTTCAGGAAAAATTGACCATAAAGGAATGGTATCATACACAAACAAATATAGCTCACAGTTTTCGCCTAGCAATGAAGTGTTTACAGAACAAGTTACAGATTATTCTGCAATACGAAACAATTCTAAAGTGTTTTTAATCTTAAAATTCAAATTAGAAGTGAAATGATGTTCTTATTTCAGCAATGAATACAGAAGTGAAATGACTTGATTTTTCTGACGACTGTATTTTTCAGTGTTCATCTGGGTTTAATACTTTAAAGATTCCCTTTTATTCCTTAACTAATATTCTGTTTGTGAATGTAAACACCTTTTTCAGTTCCACTTATTCTGCAGAAGGACCCTTCCACATCAAGGATTAACACAATATGCATCATGGGTTCAAAAAGTTCAATTTGCAGCTCTCCTTAGCAAATCATGAGAACCATCTGGACTGACTGATGTGGAGATTGAAAGTAACTGATCCTGCAATTGAGAAGCTTTTTGAAACATGAAATTAAACAAGATGATATTAAGCATTCTGAAGTTCATCAGGGTGGCACATCAAATGTGTTACTAGCTGTTCATTTTCCTTCGTATTTTTATGAAAACCCTTGACTAGCAGAATGGAACAGAAACAGAAGGTAAAATAGCGAGCTATTGATGCAGTGATCAAAGACACACAGCTGGTTTACTTTGTTATAATAAGCATTTTCTGTGGTACATGAAGACTTTGATCCCTTGATAAATGTCATTTGTAGGTGAGCAATTATTAATAGGATTGTAAGACTTAATATGCAAGGATAACCATTAATACAAGTAGACTCTTGTAAAGTGAATTAGCAATCATTTTACTTACGAATAAACACATACTATTTCAGGTCATTTTCTTATTGTTTCTTGAAAAAAGTCTTTTATAAGTCCAGTTAAATGTTATCTAATTTTCGCATCATATTTCATGGTTAACAAGGCTTATTTTCTTTCTTTTCTGATTTTAAAAGCTAAATTTCACTGGGGATATATCTTTTGTTTAAGGCTGGGTAACTGATAACCTAAGCCAAGACCCAAAGTTTGTTATTTTCTTTATTTCCAGCACACAATATTTTCCATCATGGTATATAACATCTTGCTAAAGAAGCAATGTTTTTTTAGCAAGACAATTGAAAAGCATGAACATTGGTTTACTAGAAAGATTTTTATTGTTCCATATTATTTACAACTATTTGCTTATTTCCATGTATAAAATGGTATTGATTCAATAGACTTCTTCCACATTTGCATGATATTCAGCTATACCACTAACTCAGGCACTATCCATATGACTCCAGAATTAAAGCAATATCTGACAAGAGGGTCCAGTGTGACCTCCCAACTGAATTAGAAGATAGGCATTTTGTGATTTGAGGAAGACATCCTGTGAATTTACAAATGTCCAGGAAGTGATACAAAAGAAAAACAAAAGACTTCAGTCTAGTTAAAAGTAGTGCCACTATTTGTTGAAATGCAGAAAGCTGTAATAAGTATCATTCCGAAATCTGGGGATAAGGTACAGAAAATGGCATCTCCCAATATAATCTTGGACATATTTGTCATTAAGGAACACAATGAAATATGACAAATTGTACAGCAACTTTTAAAAATTGCTAATAACACCTTCCTTTCTTGTTCAGATGATGCTCTGAGACATTGCCATTTATTTTGACTGCCTCTTTTTAAACAAACTTCCACTTAGGAACTTTAAAACCATCTATAAACCAATAGTCACAAAATAAGTGGGGAACTCAGTGTCTAAGCATTGTTGTTCTGCCAGACACAGTACTGTGCACTTACATAAATGCTATGATTTGAGCATGACAATAATGAAATAGGAATTGTACTTTTATTCCATTTTTACAGGTGAAAGAAATTGAGGTCTATAAAATAAATCAAATAATATGTTCAAATTCATAAGGGTTTTGATTTTAGAACTTTTAGATTTTTTGTTTAATACCTATTATTTTTAAATAATTCGACTCAACTCAGAAGTTAAAAAATACTAAAAGGAATGACCGTGTTATTTTCAGCCAGCTTTTCCCAATGATTACATCTAACTTAACCTAGTACATTGCCAAAGTCAGGAAATTGACATTGTTTCTATACTATTAACTCAGGTTCAGACCCTATTCATATTTTGAAGGATTTTACATGTACTCTTGTGTAGGTGTGTGTGAGTGCATGTGTGATGTGTGTATAGATCTATGAAGTGTGGATTTATGTAACCATTACCGTAATCTGGATGCAGAACAGCTCTATCACCACAAAGAAAGTGTAACATGTTTTCAGGTTATTCCGCACTAATCACATCTTCCAACCAACCCTAACCCTTGGCAGCCACTGATCTGTTCTCCATCACTAGGATTATGCTATGTAATTCAGGTATTTTTGAAGCCAAAACTCATGAGGTTGCAAAATAAATAATAATGTTTTATAAAATGTTATTTTCAGTCTTTATAAATGGCACACTGTAGCACATATTCCAATGTGCTATACATGTGTAGGTGGCAAAGTTTGAACATGGATCTAAGTGCCTGAATGTAAAAAATATTGTACGCTTTTATCACAACATCCCCATTTGTAATCTTTTCCCCCAAAAGCTAGTAATAGTGATGTTTGCTTTCTCTTATTTAAACTATCAGAATTATAGTCATTACTAATTGAAAGTGTGTTTGAATAATGCCTGATTGCACTTACATAAGGTATCTAAAATAGTTAAACTCCTAGAAACAGAGTAGAATACTGGTTGCCAGGGCCTGGAAGGAGGGGAAATGGGGGTTGCTATTCAATGGGTATAAAATTCAGTTATAACAGATGAATAAGTTCTGGAGGTATGCTGTCAACAGAGCACCTATAGTTAACAAGATTGTATTGTGCAGTTAAAAATTTATTAAGAGGATATGTCTCATGTTAAACATACCTACTTAATTAACAGAAAAAAGCATGGAATATTTTATGCATAAAAATTACATATATGCCTGAATTTCACATTTCGTTTCACAAATTGAACTGGTGCTGAAAAGGTATTTTTATATTGAAAAACATCTAGCTGAAGGAGAAGTTACAAATGAGGGATCATTCATAAATAAAATATCATCCTAGGGACTGCTGCTGTTTTTCTATTTTGAATGCCCTCCACAATTAGTCTTACTAATTACTTTGACTCAATGCAAAATAATGATTTCTCAAGAGACAATAGAGAGTAGAGAATAAGTCCATTCTTGAGAAAATTTGTAGTTAGTCAAAGTAATTTTTCATCCTCTTTTCTTATTTAAACCTCAAGTACTCTCTGAGACTCTCTGCTCTTCTTTTCTAGTGTAAATTATGCCAGCTATCCAGAGAGTCAGGGCTTTCTCTAACCGCTCCTCCCTAGAGATGTCAACAGACTTTTACTCAGCTAGACTGTCTAGTTGTCTGTCTTCATATCAAATTCACAAGACCTGTGGACCATTCTCTTAGGCCCTTGCGGGGCAGTGCATAATACATTCCATGCTAATTATCTAATGAAGTTCACTAAGTTAATATTTTATTATACCACATAAAATATTCTTAGATCTAACGATACAAAAATTTCCAATTATGGGCCGGGCACGGTGGCTAGCACCTGTAATCCCAGCACTTTGGGAGGACGAGGTGGGCAGATCATGAGGTCAGGAGATCTAGGCCATCCTGGCTAACACTGTGAAACCTCATCTCAACTAAACATACAAAAAAAGCTGGGAATGGTGGCAGGCACCTGTGGTCCCAGCTACTTGGGAGGCTGAAGCAGGAGAATGGCACAAACCCGGGAGGTGGAGCTTGCAGTGCACCCAGATCAGGCCACTGCACTCCCACCTGGGTGACAGAGCGAGACTCCGTCTCAAAAAAAAAAAAATAAAAAAGAAAATCCAATTAAGTCACTCCTTTGAATTACATCTAAAGGCTAATTTAAAGAGGGTATCACAAAAATAGAAATGATAGTGACAGAAAATGGTCCCAATCTTCACTGCACTGTTGCTGAGACCACCTTGCCATTCATGATTATAGAATGCCTTTCAGGTAACATAAAAAGAGCCAGTGTTAAAATGGAACCTTACTACACCCATGTGTAACAGGCAGGACCTCTATTATTATTCATAGTTTACAGATTAAGCAGTTAGATTCGGCCCAGGTCACTGGCTTATTAAATGACAGGCTAAGACAGAACCAAGTTTTATTCTCAAAGAAGACCATAAAGAAGAGGATTGATCCAAATGAATTATAAACATTTCTTACAGCCCCAGTAACAATAATTGATAAGCTAATGATTTCTTTAATAAAAATCTGATAGGACAAGTAGAATGTAACAGAATCAACATGATCTGTTAATCAGATTTGGGTAGTAGTTGGTAGCTAAATTTTGGATACTCATGGACATAAAGATGACAATATTTATGACTTTAAAGATGACCATTCCACAGTTTCAGAATTTCTACAGAGAAAGAGATGAAGGAGCTTTCTGAAGTGATTGAAACTGTGTGAAGATGAATTATTTGATTGATAAACTGCTATCATTCTAAATTGACTTTGATTTCTGAAAAAAAAGTCCATAAGGATGAAATATGTATTGAATGGAAATCATATTTTGTTTTTCCATTTTTTACCTAATAAAAAAATCAGAAAAACAGATTTAAAAAAAAAAAAGAAAAGATGACAATAATAGACAATGGAGACTACTAGAGGCAGTAGGGAGGGCAGCCAGGGTTGAAAAACTACAGGGTACTAAGCTTCATACCTGCGTAATGAGATCCATCATACCCCCAAACCTCAGCATGGCACAAAATACCCAGGAAACAAACCTGCCTGCACACCCCCTGTATCTAAAATACAATTTGAACTTAAAAAAAAAAAAACTAAAAAATAAATAGAGCATATCATTACTATTTGAGTAGGACATTGTTTTAATTTGGGCTGCCATAACATATTTCCATAGAATAGGTAGTTTAAATGAAAGAAATATACCTTCTCACAAGTCTAGAGGCTAAATGTGTCCAAGATCAAGGTGCTGTCAAGTTGGTGTCTTCTCCAGCCTCTCTCATTGGCTTGTAGAGGGCTATCTTTTCCACGCATCTTCACTTCATCTTCCCTCTGTACCTGTTTGTGTTCAAATTTCCATTTTAGCTTAATTTAGCTTTACCTCTTTAAAGATCATGTCACCAAATACTGTCACTGTATTTTAGGTACTGGGAGTTAGGAACTCAGCATATGAATTTTGAGTGAACACATAAGGCAAGGGTGAAATAGAGCGATTATTTAAAAGGCTTTTGCATTATCTAAAGGAAAAATGTTTTCTAATTGGACTAGAACACGGGTTATGAGATTCAGTAATTATAAAAGTTATATAAAGAAAGGAATTATACTGCTTATCAATGTTTTTTCATGAACTCCTCCAAACATTTTAGATTCCCTACCGTTTTCCCCCATGCTAACTATAATCCATGCATTAGGTCACCCAACTGGATATTCAAAAGATAGAATTCAATGTTGGTGTGTCTGGTTCCAAAGATCACATTCTGTCCTTCATAGCGTGCTTCCTGGAGGTTGACTTTTATCCTCCTAGAGTTATTTAATAGCAAGTGAATAAATATATGTTAATTAGGAAGCCTTTGATCATAGAGTGATTATATATGTTTTCCTAAAGATTATAATGTATATTTACTTTGCTTTTATATAGAATACATATCAGTAGTAACTAGACTTGAATTGAGGCTTTTTGTACAACAGTTCTTTATTTAGTCTCTATTGTTTATCGGGTTTTATAATAAATACTGGGAGGAATCAGAAGTGACTGTCTTTGCTTTGAGGGAATTTCCCATGATGTTGAGAAGAAAGGTAATATGCACACACAAATATGGTATTTGCCATGAACCAAATGAGTTAGCTGACAAATCGTGCTAGAGGAGTTCAGATGAAGAAAGCAGACAATCACCCCAGGCTTAGAAAAAGGAAAAAAGGATGAAGCTTCACTTCCAAGAATCTACAAATCCAATTTAAAAAAAGACAAAACCTAATAATACCATGTTACAAAAGTAGACTTCTTTTATTCTAGGTAGGCAAGGGTCTTCTTTTCTGAAGTCCTGTGTGAATCTTAGTCTTACAGTTTTAGGTTTCCAAGGATTGCTATTACATAAAAACACAGAGAGCATCCTGTGTTTTTCCTTCCTAGCAGTCTTCACATTTTCATTTTGTTTGTTTTTTTAACAGCAGCATCAGTTGGTAATTGGCAAGCATCAGGAAAGCAGGGATGACTTATATCTGTTTTCATTCCATTTTCACTCCTTCAGCACATAGAAAATAGAGTGAGAAAGAAGTCAGTAGATTAGGTTCAAAGGCATAAAATGTGGCAAGAATAGCAATCAGGTAAGACATTTGCGTAAAATGAGATGATTGCAGGGTAGTTTTAAAAGTCATTTCCCTGATGAAAATATGGACTGTTGTGCACACTATTTCATAGACTTTGTGTTTGTTAAAGGTCTTAACCAAAAATTATCAAAGATTTCTCATATTAATAAATGTCAATAACATCATATTAATGGCTCTATAAAGACCTTATTCTGTGATTGTATCATAATTCAACAAGTGCCCTATTGTTGAACACTTAGACTCTTTCTGATTATTTCTTTACAAAAAATGCTATATTATACATTTTTGTATGTACTTTTAAGATATGAAATTGGTAGGGCAAGAGATGTGAATAAATGTAAGGTCTTTGATAAATACTGTCAGAATTCTCTCCATAGAGGATATGATAAAGCATCTTTTCATTTGATGGAACAAGAATAACTGCTATGTGCTTCTGAGACTTCCAGTACTTTTTTGGTTTTGAGTTTTATTGTTGTTTATTTGGTTTTTTGGAGGTTTTCTGTTTTGTTTTATAAGTAGGTTTCAGTATTACTTAGTGATCAGTCATGGTGGATATTTGAAGAATAATTTCTCTCTTTCGGATTATTCCTCTAACACTACAAGCAAGTATCACTGTGTTCTTTCTCTAAAGGAAAATATAAAGCATAGACAAATTAAATGCTGCTCAGATTCTAAAACTTTGAAAACACAACAATGGAGAAAACAAATAGAAACTTTGTAGCTACTCAATGACAAGCATTGAGTGAATCCCAGTATGCCTATTTTTGCATAGAATGAAAAAAGACACAGCAGGTTCCTTTGAAACATCAAAGTGAGAAAATTGACTACAGCTTTAACAGCCTTCAAAGAAATTTTGGCAGAATGAAAAAGTATGCATAATTGAGAAAAGTACCCTAATCTGTAGAATAAAATAGGTATAAAAAGAGGCTAAACAAAAATGCTGCTGCCTGTTCTTTCCACAACAATTTTCCACCTGTCCCTGACTGCTGTGTTTAGGGAATCCAAGTTTAGAGCTGAAAAAAATAGGAGGTTGGAGAGTTTAGGACGAAGGCAGTGTAGGGCTGTGTAAATTGCAGAGAACTTGGAGCCGGAAGACTTGAGCGGCATGCAATTGTGGGTGGGCTATGAAATCGGGGAGCCTGGCTTTAAATCCCAACTCAGACATGTACTAATCCTATGATCCCAGGCAAATACCATATCCCCTCTTTGACTCAGTTTCTACATTTTTAAATAGAGATAAAAATAGTGCTTTATGGCCGGGCGCAGTGGCTCAAGCCTATAATCCCAGCACTTTGGGGGGCCGAGGTGGGCGGATCACGAGGTCAAGAGATCGAGATCATCCTGGCTAACACGGTGACACCCCATCACTCTCCTAAAACTGCAAAAAATTAGCCGGGCATGGCGGGCGCCTGCAGTCCCAGCTACTTGGGAGGCTGAGGCAGGAGAATGGCATGAACCCCAGAGGCGGAGCTTGGAGTGAACAGAGATCGTGCCACTGCACTCCAGCCTGGGTGACAGAGCAAGACTGTCTCAAAAGAAAAAAAAAAAAAGCCGAAAAGCCGGGCACGGTGGCTCATGCCTGTAATCCAGCACTTTGGGAGGCTGAGGTGGGTGGATTATGAGGTCAGGAGATCAAGACCATCCTCACTAACTTAGTGAAACTCTGTCTCTACTAAAAATACAAAAGATTAGCCAGGCATGGTGGCAGGCGCCTATAGTCCCAGCTACTTGGAAGGCTGAGGCAGGAGAATGGCGTGTACCCGGGAGGCGGAGCTTGCAGTGAGCCGAGATCGCGCCACTACACTCCAGCCTGGGCGACAGAGCGAGACTCCGTCTCAAAAAATACATAAATAAAATAATAAAAACAGTGCCTTACTTTCTCAGTGCCCGACTCATATTATTTATTAAATATTAGCCAGTGTTTTATTATATAACTAGATTGGAACTAGACACGTCACCTTACTTTGTGTCTCAATTTCTTCAACTGTAAAATGAAGTAGTTAGACAATGTGAGCATGTGATATCACAACCAGATGTGAAAGTCTGTGGTCCTGTCAGAACAACTTAGAATAGGTTTGGAAATTATTTGAAACCAGCAAAGTGAATATGAAAATAAAGAATTTGAAGCACAGTAGGAGAGAAAAGGAGAGAGGAGAAATAAAAAAAGACACTTTTACAGAAGGATTTTTTATATCTGCATTTATCCTCTGAAACTATAATTATATCAAATATATGATTGATTGCATAGGCCATAAAGTTACTCTAAAATAGTCATTTGTGCACTGCAAGAAGAGTGGCTTTTTCCAACTTCCTTTTGTAAGCCAAAAAGTGAATGAGTCAGATCTCAAGTGATTTAGAGATTTTGCTTTGCAAGGTGGAGGATACTTGCAAAGGGAAAATAGGAGGTTGGAGAGTTTAGGACATAGGCAGTGTAGGGCTGTGTAAATTGCAGAGAACTTGGAGCCGGAAGACTTGAGCGGCATGTAACTGTGGGTGGGCTATGAAATCGCGGAGCCTGGCTTTAAATCCCAACTCAAACATTTACTAATCCTATGATCCCAGGCAAATACCATATCCCCTCTTTGGCTCAGTTTCTACATTTTTAAATAAAGATAAAAATAGTGCCTTACAGCCCGGAAAAAGAAGCACAAGTCACAAGTAGGCGGTGTCCCGTGCTTTTTCTAAAGAGGGCTTCGGGAACTTCAATATTTAAAGGAGAAAGAGCAAGCAGGCAGGAAATTAAAACCAGGGAGGAAAAGAAAGAGAGAGAGTAGGCAAGGAAGCTAATTGCTACATTCTTGCGAGGCTCTGATTAGTTCTCACTGAGTCTGTATGTTACATGTGGCAAAAAAAAAAAAAAAAAAAAGGAAAGAGTCAGTTGTGCATTCATCCTGGCTCTCAGTAAATCTACATTTTACGTAAGTTAAAGTAAGCATGTGAAATTACAGCTATCTGTTTGGGAACAAAAGGATGGCAGTTTTTGAATGACTCAGGTTCCAAGCTTAATTTTTCTTTGTCATAGTGAGTTTGGGGTCCCGAGATTTTATTTTCCTTTCACACTTTCTCCCAATATAAAGCTTCCTCATAGACGCCTTCTTTTTTCAAACATTTACAACCCTCATGGTTTTCTCTCCTTTTAAGTACGGAAAAACATAATACTGTGTAATAATCTTATCTGTCTTAAATACAAGACTGCTTAGGATTCACTTAAAATTTAAAAATGGTTCCACATTCCTGGTTTTCAGCTGGATTGTGATTTCTACCACAAATCAGAGCTTTTTAACATTGAGTTTGAGTTTCACAGACCCAGTAAAGTGGAAATATAGACTTTTTCTTAAGACAGTGTTATGACAGTCCAAAGAATCATGGCCAAACTTAATTACCTGTTGTAAACATCATTGCAGTTTTTTACTGAACTATCAGACACTTTCCAGGGCTTATCACAACGTATACTCTAAGTAAATATTATGGGTCCAGGCACACTGGCCCAGGCCTATAATCCCAATGCTTCGAAAGGCCAAAGCAGGAGGATTGCTTGAGGCCAAGAGTTTGAGACCTGCCTGGCCAACATACCACAACCCCATCTCTAAAAAAAATTTTTTTTTTAAATTAGCGAAGCATGGTGGCAGGTGCCTGTAGATCTAGCTACTTGGGTGGCTGAGATGGGAGGATCACCTGAGCCCAGGAGTAAGGTTACAGTGAACTATGTTCACACCACTGCACTCCAGCCTGGGTGACAGAGTGACACCCTGATTCTAAAAATAGAAAATAAATTAAAAACGCATAAATACGTAAATAAGTATTATGGAATCAGCAAATAAATACATTGAATAAACGATTGAGTAAAATTACTTGGTAATGAGGCCTTTCTTGCCTATCCTTACACAAAATAAATCCCCAGGCCCCCACATCCCCCTTACTATTCATGTTTTCCTCCATACCATTCATAGTCATGTTGTACTACATATGTATTTGTTTATGGTCTTTCTCTTGCTGCTAGAATGTAAACTCCATGATAGAAGAGACGTTGTTGGTGTTTTCCTTTGTATTTTTTTCACTGCTTAATTCCCACTGCTTACAGTAAACACACAATAAATATTTACTATATGGATATTTAAGCAAGTCACTTCCCTTGATTTCTTCAAATTATTTATGTCACTTTGAAAGTAAAATCTCTCTTCTATACATCATTTTTCCTTCAATCTTCACTTTTAATATCTGTCACCGGCAAACTTAACACGTCTGCTCTTTGTCCAGGTCAACAATGAGAATTTTTAAGCACTTTATTCAATAAGTACTGAGTGCTCCTCCATAATGGACACTCTACTATACATTTCTGCCTTACTTGTGGAATGTATTCAATGTAATTACGCCACACACATAGACGTCCAGATCCTTGTGTCAAACTTACTTTCCTTGGCTTTGTGGGAGAACATGTACTTTTATGAAGCTCAGTTTAAGGCAAATGTTTCATGAAAATACAAAACTGATGGATATATGTATGCAGGGGTCCTTCTTATACGTCTTTTATAAACAATGAGGTTGTATTTCTCCTTTAGTATTTAATGTGTTTCATCAGATAATGCCCTACAAGTTTTATCAAAGCTTTCTGTCCATGTTTTGAGGTTGTATGAGAGTGAAAAAAAATGCAGTCTGCTGCTTCACTAATAAAACTAGGACAAAGGCCATTTAAACTTAAATATGTGAAAAACTTGCTTTTATTTCAAGCATTTTAAATGTCTAAATTTGGACTGGAGTAAAGACATTTCATAGAAAAACAGAAATATTTGTACTTGTTTATTTTTCAATCTTGATAACTTTTAATAGTTTACAGCCACAGTGGCAGCTTTTACATGTGTACATGTGTTTAAATATAGTTTCTTACCATAAATAGCCATGTGGCAAAATACCCGCCTCTAGGCAAAAACAAAAAAACAAAAAAACAAAAAAAAACCTTTGCCATTACATAAACACCTTTAAGTAATACTGAAAATAGATGTGAGGTAACTTTTTATCTAAAGTGACTGTAGCCAACATTAAGACATATTCACTGTAACAATTCAAGTTTTAAAATCCTTGTTTTATAACTCTAAAATGTGCCTTTTTAAAAAAAAAATCTTTACATTTATTGCTATTGTACATTTATTTGGCAGGAAACAGGGATGTTTGATGTCTTGCAATGATAAAATTATCCTATTCAATAGAATATTATCTCACATTCTGCATGACTTTTGAACATTCTATAAGACAATTACATAAGAGAAAAACCAATTCGTAGATATCTGAGTGAGTACAACCATTTAATAAATGTGAATAAAAACATTTCCGAACATTTTAATATACACTGCATTTTCTGATAGTAAGATTTTAGGTTAAAATAAGATCACAATTTAAAAAGTTTACCATTTTGAAAAAAATCATATCACTGTTTGCAATGCCATTTTCATACTTGAGATGCTAGTCCAACATATTGCTTATCCATTTGCTTTTGTTTGATTTTATTGTTATTAGATTCATGATAATGCTAAAATACACACACGCACACACACAATTACTTCGGTATTTTTTTTTATTAAAAGCCCAAAGAAAAGTGGTGACAATGTTCAGTTGAAATTTTGAAATTGGGTTTTATAATTCTGCCCACGTAGCAAAGGTTGAAATGGTCGATGAAGATGTAGTTTTTGAAATAATGCAGCAAGTAGTAAAATCAACAAAACCAAGTGAAAATTATACAAGGAAACACAATAATAAGTTAACAAAGGAATTATATATAATACACTTTTTCTTCGTGTTGACAAGACATGATTAAATCCTTTTTAATATTTTCCCATCTCATAAATAAATAAGCTTGCTTGTTAATACTTTGTCTAACTCTAATTTTTATTCTGTTACCAATGTCAGTAATACTTTATTTTTCATTATTTCTCTTATAAAGTGACTTCTGAACCTCCTAGTTTGTTTAAACTATCACAAGGTCAGAAAACCAAACACAGCATGTTCTCACTCATAGGTGGAAATTAAACAATGAGAACACTTGGACACAGGGCAGGGAACATGATACACCATACACCACGGCCTGTCATGGGGTCGGGGGCCGGGAGGAGGGATAGCCTTGGGAGAAATACTTAATGTAAATGATGAGTTAATAGGTGCAGCAAACCAACAGGGCACATGTAAACATATGTAACAAACCTGCACGTTGTGCACATGTACCCTAGAACTTAAAGTATAATAAAAATAAATACATAAATAAAATTAAATTAAAAGGTAAATGCAAACATATTAATCATAAGTAAATGAAATATCTGATGATCTCATTATGTCTGGTAGTAATGTCATCTCTGAGTACTTAAATATTCATCTATATATTCCTTTGCTAAATTTCCCTTTATTTCTCTTTTATATTAAACTTTTTTTTAGAGAGCGCAACTCCAAATCATCTTTTATTAATGGAGAAAGGTCATATTTAGCAAAAGACACAAGGCAGGGAAGTGTCAGACCTGAGGCCTGAGCCCGTGCTGAGGGAGAAGGAGGCTCGGGGCACGTGGGAGAAGTGCTGGGAAGGGCTGAGTGGTGGGGGCCGCAGAATGTTCCAGTGGGCAACACTGTGGGCAGGTCATGGGTGGGACTCACGGGGACCTCGCTGCTAACTCTTGTTGCGTTGGCAGAGTGGGGTGGGGGGAAGGGAGGATCGTTAGTGCTGCCACCTGGAGTGAGAGCCGCCCCTTGGTTCCTGAGGGCACCATCAAGGGACACAGGACAGGAAGCCCAGGATGGTTAGTGCAGCTAGGGATGAGGGCCAGGGAGAAGCAGGTGCTCTGGAGTGGCCGGGAAAAGTCCAGACACGGAGGCTTAGGAGCTTCCTGTTAAGTGCGTGGGTTCCGCCCTGTCTCTGCCAGGCACTCTGACTAGGGATGGATGATCTCTCTCTTCAGGTGCTCCGTGGTGCTCTTGCTGCCAGCAAAGGTGGTCCGGATCCCTTTGCCCATCTCCCCTGTGACCGACAGCAGTTCCCTGTGGGTGCTCTGGGAGCCCTGGGCGCCAGGTGGTTTCATGGCCTGCATGCAGCCGATGGAGGCGGTCCAAAGTCGTTAAATAGCGGTCTGAAAGGGACAGCAGCTTCTGGCACCGAGCCCGACGGCGACGGGACGCTTCCTGTAGGGACCGGGGTGCCCAGCCCAGGGGTGCTGGAGCCGGGGGTGCTGCTGGGGGCAGGTGTGATGGGTTTGTAGGACATCCTCAACTTCTGGGCACTGCGGAGCCAGCAGGCCGCTCCTCAGGGTTTGGCTGCCTGGCCGCTCAGCTGAGATCTGATTTGCAAGCTGGCTGCACGCCCCCTACTAAATCTGTGTTGAACTTTTTAACTGCAATTTTTATTAATCTAAATACAGTTCAGATATTCTCGATGAAAATTTCACATTTTAGTTAGTTGAGACATACTAAAATGTAAAATACACAATGGATTTCAAAGGTTTCATATGAAAAAAGAATGCAAACTATCTCTAGTAATTTTTACATTGATTATATGTTGATACAGTATTTTGGATATATTGAGTTAAAATATGCAATTATTTTTTTAAAAAATCTATGCTACATTTTTGTTAAAAAATTTAAATAAACTATGAAATTACTTCTTGGGATAGAAAAGGGGACATTATTAAATATTTACCTAAATTTTTTTCAAAAACATATCTTTAACAAAAACATTATCAAACAAAACGAAAGTATTTTAATTTTGAATAGGTAAAATAAACTTATTCCTGCTGGAATTCAATCCTGGTATGATTTCTTTTTTACGCATTTGAGGACTCTGTTTATAACCCAGATAAAACATAAAGCTTATGAAACTCCTCTGAGAATGTCGAACACAAATTACCTGTATAGATATCAGGGTGCAGATGATGCTGAGGCCGGGCTGGCTGAAGAACAGCAGGATGAACACGCTGTACTGGCACCGGGGCTGGCCCCAGGTCACCTGCCCTTCATGTACGTGGCGATGGTCACCTGGCTCACCAGCAAAGTGAACAACAGGTCGGTGGCGGCCAGCCGCATACCAGTGTGTAGAAGGCGGTCTCCTTCTGCTCCTCGCGCGACTTGCACAGCAGCACGATGGTCACCAGGTTGCCCACCACTCCAAAAATGGACGGTCCCAGGCTGTCCAGCAGATTGGGCTCCAGGTGAGGGACACATTGACCTGGGAAGGGGTTAATATGACGGTGGCTGGTGGTGTGCAGCCCTGGAGTGTGAAGCTGAGTCTGGGGTGATGGAAGAGAGACAAAGCCTCCATGAGTGAAATGACCACGTGCAGGATGTCAGAGCCACGCCCAGGAAACGGGATGCTAACATGACAAGGGAGGACCTCAGTCCCACTCTCTGGATTGCAACCACTTACCAACTGCAGCCACCCAAATCTCCAGGCTCGCTCTGCTCCTGCCAGCGGCACACCATTGCTGATCTTAATATGTATAAACTGAGCCTCACATTCCTCTTCCTCCTCCCCGCCCCCCCCCCCCACGCCTATCTCACTACTCTGACAAGAGCCATCTTCAGGGAAAGGTAACTCCCTAGTATTATTCCTGACAGATTCTGAGTTAATAAAATGCTCACGGAAACCCTGGAAGACAATTTGGAGAGTGTTCTCTTTCCTCCGTGGCTCCGCCGGCAGTGCCCCATCTCCATGCCTTCTACCCAATGGCCCAAATCCCATGTCACGTGTAGCGGCCCCAGTGGTGGCCTCTGCACAACCCCCCATGGTCAGCCCTCAGCTGTCCTGGACCAGCCTCCAGCCTGCCTTCACCTCCTCCTGCTCAGCCTGGAAAGTGCCAGGGCTTTGGCTTCTGAGAGCCAGGTCTCAGTGGCTGCGATTTAGGGATCTGAGGTCAGAGTGGCCAGTTTTCAAAAACGTGGGAAACAAGAGGGCCAGCGGGATGGATCTGGAAAGAACAGTGCTGGATTACTTGTTCGATTTTTTTCCTTCCTTCAAACATGAATACCAGCTTTGCGGTGCCCCCCGCCCCCCCCCCCCCCCCCCCCCCGTGTAGGCTGTGGGAGGACAGCTTCCAGGTGTGAGCCGCACGCACAGGTGGCAGGAAGCCTGGGTCCCGGCTCTGGCCGCTGTCCGCCCAAGCCGCTAGCAGCGTCAGCAGCTACTGATGTTGGTGGCTGCCGCTCACTGGCATTTATAAAGTACTCCACCGTTGGGTGGGTGCAGAGGCTCATGCCTGTAATCCCACCACTTTGGGAGGCCAAGGCGGGTGGATCACCTGAGGTCAGGAGTTGGAGACCAGCCTGGCCAATATGGCAAAACCCTGCCTCTACTAAAAATACTAGAATTGGCCGGGCACGGTGGCTCAAGCCTGTAATCCCAGCACTTTGGGAGGCCGAGACGGGCAGATCATGAGGTCAGGAGATCGAGACCATCCTGGCTAACACGGTGAAACCCTGTCTCTACTAAAAAATACAAAAAACTAGCCGGGAGAATGGCGTGTACCCGGGAGGCGGAGCTTGCAGTGAGCTGAGATCCGGCCACTGCACTCCAGCCTGGGCGACAGAGCATGACTCCATCTCAAAAAAAAAAAATTAAAAATAAAAAAATAAAAATACTAGAATTAGCCGGGTGTGGTGGCGGGTGCTTGTAATCCCAGCTACTGGGGAGGTTGAGGCAGGAGAATCGCTTGAACCCGGGAGGCGAAGGTTACAGTGAGCCGAGATCAGGCCATTGCATTCCACCCTGGGCAAAATGAGCGAGACTCTGCCTCAAAAAAACAAAACAAAATGAAACAACAAAAACCCCTGCTCCTCCACCCCCTAGCATCAGAATACAGCAGAACATTTAGGTACCCACAGAACATAAACCAAGATGGTCTGTGTCCTGCATTTTAACAAACATTAGAGTTTTAAAAGAACTGAAATCATGTAGAATGTATCCTCCAGCCAAAATGGCATCCAATTCAAAATAAAAAAGTAAGATAACAGCAAAATCTTAAATACTTGAAAGATAAACAGCACACAGTTTTGTTGGTTTTTTCTTTTTTACATTTTTATTTATTTTATTTTAAGTTCTGGGGTGCATGTGCAGGATGTGCAGGTTTGTTACACAGGTAAATTTGTGCCATGGTGGTTTGCTATACATATCAACCCATTGCCTTGGCATTAAACCCAGCATGCATTAACTATTTTTCCTGATGCTCTCCCTCTCCCGCCCCCATCCAGGGGCCCCATTGTGTGTTGTTTCCTTCCCTGTGTCCATGTGTTCTCATTGTTCAGGTCCTACTTATAAGTGAGAACGGTGTTTCGCTTTCTGTTTCTGCATTAGTTTCCTGAGGATAATGGCTTCCTGTTCCATCCATGTCCCTGCAAAGGACATGATCTCATTCTTTTTTTATGGCTGCATAGTATTCCATGTTGTATGTGTACCACATTTTCTTCATCCAGTCTATCATTGATGGACATTTGGATTGATTCCATGTCTTTGCTATTGTGAATAGCGCTAAACAGCAAGCACACTCCTAAGGGAAAAGTCTCAAGGGAAACTATTAAATATATTAAACTGAATAAAAATACGACATATCACACTTGATTCAACACAGGTAAAGCCAGTGCTGGCAGAAAATGTGTTTCACTAAATGTGTATGACGGAAAAGTAGAAATTTCTCAAATAAAATTTCAGCTATCACATCAAGAAAGTAGAAAATAGTAGCAAAATAAAACCAAAACAAATATAAGAAAGAAGCCCGAGCTCTGAGCGGCAGCGGTGGCCACCGGCAACAGCACTGCCACGAGTGTCTTGCGGGCTTTCCTCAGAGGAGCCTGTCAGCATCCTCCAGTTCCAGGCGCTCTAGCCCCTGTCCTGCTTCAAGAGGCTTTTTCCAACCAGAGGCCTCTCCTCCATAGCCTGAAGGCTCGGCCAGTTCCCACGAAATTTGCTGGGAACGCAAGGCTGTCACTGATATTCGTGGCACCAAGACTTGTGCGCAGGTTGCACACATTGGCCACTGTCTGTGCCACGTGCAATGAGCCGCCTGAGGCGCGCACACCGCATGCGCACGCGCATAACGGCTTGGCTTGCCTGTAACGGCTAGGCCTGGCTCTGCGTTCCTGGCTTGGCTTGGCGTTCCTCGCTTGGCTCGGCCTTAATCGCTTTGCCCGGTGTTTCTCGCTTGGATTGACCTTTCCTCCATCGCGTTCCTTTGCTGGGCTTGACCTTTTCGCTGCTGGGCTTGGCATTCCCTTGGCTGGGTTGGGTGTTTCCTTTGGGCGGGGCGGGGCGGGGGTTGGCCCTTCCTGGGGGGGGGGGCGTGGGATCACCCCGGGTGGGCGTGGGCTTTCCCCGGCTGGGTGTGGGTTTTCCCGGGTGGGGTGGGCTGGGCTCCCCTGCTGGGGTTGGCAAGTTTGGGCTGGGATTGACCTTTCTCTTCAAACAGATCGGAAACCCAGAATTTCCTGCTAGTTGGTGAAACTGGTTGGTAGAGGCGATGTGCTCGCGACTACCGGCCTCCCCTGGCTGTTCAAAGCAGATGGTGGCTGAGGTTTCTTCAATACCTGCTGCCTCAGCTGTGAAGAAGCCATTTGGTCTCAGGAGCAAGATGGGCAAGTGGTGCCACCACTGCTTCCCCTTCTGCAGGGGGAGCGGCAAGAGCAACGTGGGCACTTCTGGAGACCAGGATGACTCCGCTATGAAGACGCACAGGAGCAAGATGGCTAAGTGGTGCTCCCACTGCTTCCCCTGCTGCAGGGGGAGTGGCGAGAGCATTGTGGGCCCTTCTGGAGACCAGGAGGACTCTGCTATGAAGACGCACAGGAGCAAGATGGCCAAGTGGTGCTGCCACGGCTTCCCCCACTGCAAGGGGGACGGGGAGAGCAACGTGGAAGCTTGGGAAGACTACGACGACAGCGCCTTCATGGAGCCCAGGTACCACGTCCCCAGCTGCAAGGGGCGCGGGGAGAGCAACGTGGAAGCTTGGGAAGACTACGACGACAGCGCCTTCATGGAGCCCAGGTACCACGTCCGTGGAGAAGATCTGGACAAGCTCCACAGAGCTGCCTGGTGGGGTAAAGTCCCCAGAAAGGATCTCATCGTCATGCTCAGGGACACTGACGTGAACAAGACGGACAAACAAAAGAGGTAACCCGGCCTGAGCTGGGAGGAGGTGGGACGTGGGGGGATGATGGGGACATACCCTCCTGGCGGGATCGGGGTCCTGGCTTTCTGTTCCTCCGCAGGCCCCACACCACCCTGGGTGTGGAAACCTCAGAGAGGTCAGGGCACAGGCCCTTTATGAACAACAACGCAGAAACAAAACTTTAGCTGATTTCCTATCCGATTATAATTTCCCTTATAGAGCACTAATAGACTGTATGAAAGTGATTTAACTCGCAAAATCAAGTCGATGCAGCAGATTATTTTTAATGTACACATTTTAAAACAATGTTCTATACATTATAGAAAGGTGTATATTGAGAACTAAGTCCCATAATATATCAACTTCTGGGCTAAATATTTTTCAAATAAAATCCAATATGGATTTGATATCAATGTACCCTATGTAAATATGTCCTTTACTGAGGAACCTTACAAGGAAACTGAAATGGGAAGATGGTTTGTGTCCTTGAATAGGAAGATTCGTTTTTCTTAAGATGTGAGCTTTTTCTGTGTTTATCACTTTTACGTAAGCCAAATAAAAATAGCAAAGTTTTAGCATTTTTACACTGCACATCCTGTATTTTATTGCTGTAATAAGTTAATTTTTAGTAACAGAATGGAAAAAGACTTGCTTTTCCAGATATCAAAATGTGATGTGCTATTTCCACAAATTGTTTACTAACAACTGAAAAAATATCAATGAATAGAACAGAATAAGAAATCCGGAAATACCCAAATATATGTAAGAATTTAGCACTTGATAATGGTGATGTTTCATATTGATAAAGCAAGATTAATCATTAATAAATGAAATGCATGCTGTTTGGAGAAAACTAGCTAGATTTTTATGTCACAAAAGTAAGTTCCTGGAGTATAGATTAAAATTTTTAAATATACAAAAGGAGAAAAGTACCAGAAGAAAACACAAAAGCCTATTTATATATGCAACTATTTATTTATTTATTTATTTTTCTGGGACAAAATCTCACTCTGTTGCCCAGGCTGGAGTTCAGTGGCGCAATATCAGCTCACTACAACCTCCGCCTCCCGGGTTCGAGCAATTCTCTGCCTCAGCCTATTGAGTAGCTAGGATTACAGGTGCCCGCCACCACACCTGGCTAATTTTTTGTATTTTCAATAGAGGCAGGATTTCACCATCTTGGCCAGGTTGGTCTTGAACTCCTATCCTTGTGATCCACCCGCCTCAGCCTCCCAAAGTGCTGAGATTACAAGCCTGAGCCACTGAACCAAGCATATATATGCAGATATAATAAAATAAGCTCAATTTAAGATTGGGCAAGGTACTTTTTTGCATATCTACCAGTGACCTGTGCACATAGGAAAATGTAGTGTTCCTGGCAAGAGAAGGAATATAAGTTAGAAGAGGAATGAAATACTGTTTTCTATTTAAGTTAGAAGAGGAATGAAAGGTTGGCTGCGGTGTCTCACGCCTGTAATTCCAGCACTTTGGGAGGCCAAGGCAGGTGGATAACGAGGTCAAGAATTTAAGACTAGCCTGGCCAGCATGGTGAAACCCCATCTCTACTAAAAAATACAAAAAATTAGCCAGTCATGGTGGCATGCACCTGTAATCCCAGCTACTCAGGAGGCTGAGGCAGGAGAATTGCTTGAACCAGGGAGGTGGAGGTTGCAGTGAACTGAGATTGCACCACTACACTCCAGCCTGGATCATGGAATGAGACTTCATCTCAAAAATAAATTAATTAATTAATAATAAAAATAAATAAATAAAGGAATGAAATACTGTCTTCTATCCACAAAGTGTGTGAGGGTGAAGAACAGTGGTACTTATGTAGTTGCTGAAAGTTTAAGCTGCTGCAACTTTTCTAACACACTTCGATGATAAGAACCACATGTTAAAAATGTGTATGCCTTTTACCTATCAACTCTATTATACTGAAATATCTGTATGAAATAGAGACATAGGTTTTTCTTAGTATTGCTTAAAATAGCAGTGTATTGAGAAGAGCTCACATAAAGATTTTATGAAAAAGTTTCAGTGCATCCATAGGATGGAATAATATGTAACCATTGAAGGTATCAGTAGATACAGAGATATGTTGTGCAAAGATGTGCTTTGCTATATGAAGTGAGGAAAAAATCAGTTTGTTATACACATACACAAACAGAATCTGCTCTTGTGTTACCTGAAAACATGTAGAAAACATAATCAAACTTATTTCTGGGGATTTGTAAGTGAAGTTCTTCCCTTTCTCTTATCTGTGATTTCTGCAATGAATATCTGAAAAGTTTTAGTTAAATTTCACTAGTAATGAAATAATCCTTGGGAAGAGAAGAAATATGTTACTTGCATAGATACAAATAATTTCTCACATTTTATTATTTATTTTTATTCCTGTGGATAGCTATCTTCTGTGAACTTTTACCCTGTTGAGAAGTAGAGGGTTTCTGTTTACCTGTTCCTGTAGATTTTATTGTATATACATTTTATTATAAAATTATCTTTTCATTATATATATAAACATGTGTAAAAGGTATGAATTAATTATTTTATTTTATTTATATATTCATGAAAACTAAAATAGCAAACATAAATGACCATTACTATTGTAAATGTATTGCTCTACTCAACAGGAGCATTCTTTAAAAATATTGAACTCCCAAGCTGTGTTTATGCATTCTTTCAATCCGTTTAGTCATCAAACATAAGCCAGACACCTATTATGTGGAAGGCATATTCTACCATCTCTCAGGATCCTTCCGTCTTTGAAAACTTCATATTTACCTGCTGGGCCTGAGCAAGTTGAGAGATTTAAAATTGGGGCATTAGGAGGTAATCTCAATTGAAACTTTTCTTCCCTCCTTTCAAACAAAAGCATTTCTGAAGGTAGACAATAGTAAAAGATAACCCTCAACTACCCTTCTGAAAATGTATAAGTCTTGAGTAAAGACTGTTTTAGTACTTTAAAGAACTAAAATGTGGTACACAAACAGCATGGAATACTATGCAGTCATAAAAGAAAGAACGAGAGCATGTCCTTTGCAGGGACATGGATGGTGTTGAAGGCCATTATCCTTAGCAAACTAACACAGGAACAGAAAACCAAATACCGCACGGTCTCACTTATAGGTGGGAGCTAAATGATGAGAACGCACGGACACCTAGAGGGAAGCGACACACACTGGGGCCTATCAGAGGGTGGAGGTGGGAGGAGGGAAAGAAGCAGCAAATAGAACTAATGGGTACTGGGCTTAACACCTGGGTAATGAAATAATTTGTACAACCAACCCCCTTGACACGTTTTTACCTATGTAACAAACCTGCACATCCTGCACCTGTACCCCTGAAAGTAAACGTTGAAAAAAAGCTCCACAAATAGTTTCATAAATTCATTTTAAAAGGAGAAGAATTATAACAGTCTTAAATCCTAATATGAATGATTGGAAATATCTAATGTACATACATTGTATAAATCTAAGTTTTTTTGTTTTTTTTTTTTTTTTGAGACGGAGTCTTGCTCTGTCACCCAGGCTGGAGTGCAGTGGCCGGATCTCAGCTCACTGCAAGCTCCGCCTCCCGGGTTTACACCATTCTCCTGCCTCAGCCTCCCGAGTAGCTGGAACTACAGGCGCCCGCCACCTCGCCTGGCTAGTTTTTTTTTTTTTTTTTTTTTTTTTTTTTTTTTTTTTTTTGTATTTTTTAGTAGAGACGGGGTTTCACCGTGTTAGCCGGGATGGTCTCTCGATCTCCTGACCTCGTGATCCGCCCGTCTCGGCCTCCCAAATTGCTGGGATTACAGGCTTGAGCCACCGCGCCCGGCCAAATCTAAGTACTGATAAAAATGAGCCCATGCCATTCATTTGAATTTCAAGCTTTCTTTGGCGTAAAGTTTTTGAAAACTAAAGAAATAGATTATTTTAGAAATTTGTTTGTGTTTTCACCTCAGCCCTCTTATTCCATACTTCTTTTAAGAACTAAAATTTATCTAAATGCTAGTCAACTGACTGGAACCGCCCCAGACGTGTTATATTGTAACATATTCTACTTAATGTAAGGCACCAGGGATTGTATGATGCCCCATTATTGTATGTCTCAATAAGAGAATTATTTAAATGCTGCCAATTATAGTTATAGTAAATCATGAATTATAAGTGGTATTTCAGTGTGAGAAATGGTGAAACATAGAGACAATGATCATCTTAGAATCACTAAAATACATCGTTACCTGTAATCTTTAAAACATACCTGAAAGTGTAGGTATAATTGTATCATCTCACTGAATTCAAATGTTGTCTTTAGTGGTATTAGTAAAAATTATAATATCTTACAATTACTGAGCTGTTATTTGTGTTAGGAACTATTCTATATCTTTCGTGTAGAGTCTTATTTAAGCATTACTGTGGTTTCCTCGGAGAAATCGACTCTTTTCATTCCCATTTTATTGATGAGGAAATTGAGAGCCAAAAAAGGTAAGCAACAGCTGGGAAGCATCAGAGCTTCAAGTAGGATTCCAGCCCACGTTGAATGCCATTCAAGGGCTCTGCTCTTCCTATTCAAATAGGCTGCTCTTTCATTCATACAGTGAGTCATGAGGTAATAAGTAGTGTGCTTTCTTCAAAGGGAAATTAAGTTTGTTTTGAAGGCAGAGTAATAGCAGGCTATTCTGTGTTTGCTATTGCATGAATCATTGATGTAGCTGTAGATCGTGCACTACAATTTCCTAAAAAGTCTTCTCACTCTCATAGGACTGCTCTACATCTGGCCTCTGCCAATGGGAATTCAGAAATAGTAAAACTCCTGCTGGACAGACGATGTCAACTTGATATCCTTGACAACAAAAAGAGGACAGCTCTGATCAAGGTATGCAGTAGTCAACTATATCAGTATGAGATGGCTTTGATTTCAATACATAGCATAAAAATGAGTTTTCTCATTTAAATGGAACTAGTTGGTGAAAGCTGTGGAATGTTAGTTTTAATTCTCAGGACTTATAATTTATTTTTGGTCTAATACTGACAGGCTGTACAATGCCAAGAAGATGAATGTGCATTAATGTTGCTGGAACATGGCACTGATCCAAATATTCCAGATGAGTATGGAAATACTGCTCTACACTATGCTATCTACAATGAAGATAAATTAATGGCGAAAGCACTGCTCTTATACGGTGCTGATATTGAATCAAAAAACAAGGTATAGGTCTACCAATTTCATCTTCAAAATACTAAAATGCATTCATTTTAACATTGACCTGGGTAAGGGCCAGGCATTCATTTTAACGTTGACCTGGGTAAGGGCCAGTTTTCCATATTTGGAAGCTCAAGCATAACCTGAATGAAAACAATTTGAAATGAGTTAATTATCTAAGACTTTGTTTTAAATATTGTTACTTTTAAAGAAGCATTCGAGGGTACAGTTTTTTTTTAAATGCTCTTGTGGTTTATGTTTTTTTAAAAAACACTGAATTTGTAAAAGGTAATACTTTGTTTTTTTTCATGCCAGGTTTTTTTTCCCCTAATAAATGTAAAATGACAAAATTTGCCCTGGAAATAGGTTTTACATTAAAACTCCAAGAAAACTCAAACACAATTCAGTGAATAGTAATCCTGCCCCTTTGGCAAGTCCCCCCCAACCCCGCAAAAAAAAAAAAAAACAGTAATAGATATGAGGTGATGGATTTCTCAGTGACAAGTCTTTTTCTCAGTGACAAGTCTTAAGATATTTCTGATTGCATATGAGGCAGAAGCGGAAAGGGAAAAAGACAGCAATCAGAAATATCAAGGCCAATTTGGAAATTAGGTAATGGAGGGAAAGACCATGAAGAGGTTTTCTGTGTGTGTGTGTGTCTCTGCACGTGTGTGTGTGTGTTGCTGTTGATCATTCATTTGTTTCCTTTGTATGATGAGACAAGGTTCTTTTCAATTTTAGAGAATGACAGTTTTCAGTTTGGGAGAGGGAGTTAGTGGGTTGTAAACTGCTTAGAGATCAATTTCAGGAAGCCTCTGAGGATCCAGATTGGCAGTGAATAGGTGGTAATGTAGTGGGAAACACTTGAGCAGAGGGAACGACAAGTAATTAACTGACTTAGTGTCCTATTCTGGTAAAAATGGCCAATTGGAGTCTCAACTCTGCTTTCAACTCTAGAATATCTTGATAGGAAGGTGGGTGATAAGGGGCTTATAAGGAACAAGATCAGGTTGGATTTTGAGTTTACTAGACCTTGTTCTACTCTTACCGGGGAAAATTATGTGATATTTTCAGCAAATGAGTGTCTCTCCTACTCTTTCCTCTTTTTGGCCAAATCCTCAAATGATAAAGGGAATTGGTTATGTGGATGAGCGCTGAGACTGAAGTAATCATCTATTGCACTAGCTTCCAGCTAGAGTTGTGCATTCCAGTTACCTCAGGAAAATTTTTAAATAATCCACAAGTCTAGGCTTTCCCCTGAAGATTTTGATAGAGTAAGTCTCATATGTACACTTAAAAATGTTTCCTTGAAGCCAGGCATGGTGTTGCATGGCTGTAGTCCCAGCTGCTGGGGAGTCTGAGGTGGGAGGATTGCTTGAGCTCAGGAGTTCGAGTCTAGCCTGGTCAACATAATGAGACCCTGTCTCTAACAACAACAACAACAACAAATTTCTCAAAATCTGGATACACTTCTGCTTAAGAACCATGAATACATAAGTGTAATATGTAAATTCTTATGTCTCAGAAACTTAAGATATTTCTAGAAGAGTTGGAGTTGGATATGTGCTAATTCCTTTAAATCTTTCCTTTCCAATAACATTAATCTAACTTTTTTTTGGTTGGTTTTTGAGATGGGGTCTCAATCTGTTCCCCAGGCTGTAGTGCAGTGGTGTGATCACAGCTTACCACAGCCTTGACCTCCCCAAGCTCAGGTGGTTCTCCAATCTCAGGTTTTTTGTTGTTGTTGTTGTTGTTTGTTTGTTTGTTTGTTTTTTAGTAGAGACGAGGTTAATGCCATGTTTTTCAGGCTGACCTTGAACTCCTGGGCTCAAGTGAATCACCCACCTCAGCCTCCCAAAATGCTAGGATTACAGGTGTGAGCCACCATTCCTGGCCAAGTCTGACTTTTATATGTGGATGAAACATTAAAATGAATATTATTGGCACTATCAGCTTACGGAATAATACCTTTTCCTTTATACCTTCAGTTCTTCCCTGCCATTCAGAAGGTCTTTAGAAATTTGCAGTGAGTAGTCTTTCATTAAGTAGAGAATGGCCCTCTCAGGATTTTGTGTCTCTTTGTTCACTTATTCAAGTGCTTAGGTCAGTAAGTCATTGTTAAGAGCAGAGTTTTCTCAATTAGAATTGTAGCAAATTCTAAACCTTTTTTTTAATCAATTGAAGCTGTATTGTGGACTATCCATTATGTCTCTTATGTTTGCAGAGCTTTGACATAATCAAGATGGCAGGTTTAAACACTAAAAACCATGGAGTTATTAAGAATACAGACGGGAATTCTGTTAATTTCAGTAATCCTATGAACTGATGATTTAGTTAACAATCTGGAAAAAGTAAATACAAATAGATTTTAAATGAATGAATGGGAAAATTCTTCAAATGGGCAGTAGGAGTATTAATAGCAATTTTTATTGCACATTGGAGCTTGAACTTTTGGTAAAACATGTGAAACTAAAGAAATATTTTACATTCAAATTCTTGCTTTATACACAAGAATTTTGTCTTAGGGTTGGATAATATAGAGATAAAAGATACATCCCCTGCCCTCAAGAAGCTCTTTGCTTAAATGGAAAAAAAATCATCATCCAAAAGTGCCATGCCAAATGCTGGGTTAGAAGCAAAGAGTCTTGGAAGCAGTAAATGTTGAAAGTGAGTTTTTGAGATGATCAGAGTTGATGTGGTCAGGCAGCGAAGGGGTGTTTCCAAGGGAAGCAGCAGCATGTGGGAAAGCACAGAAGAGTGAGATGGAAGCAGCTACATTTGATTTACTTTCTATGAGTGTAAGTCCATGGGATCTTATATAAAGTTTCCAGTTCAGCTGAGAAATACATAATTTTTTGAATTACATATTGTTTTTGTTTTATATTGTTTTACAGCATGGCCTCACACCACTTTTGCTTGGCGTACATGGACAAAAACAGCAAGTGGTGAAATTTTTAATCAAGAAAAAAGCTAATTTAAGTGCACGTGACAGATGTGGAAGGTATAGTTATTTCTTTTAATCTGTGTGTTGTTCGAGATTGATAGCAGTCACTCAAGTCATAAATAATAAATTAGTAAGATTAAATTATACTTATTGGGACATAGTGATGAGTATCAACACAAATCAGTTAAGTAGAAAAACAATTATTTGGACTGGGCAACATGAAGAACAGTTTTAGTAGGATTCATCTTCTCTTATTGTATTGACTGATGTTATTTGTTGTATGGTGTTTTTGGTTAGATGATATTATGTTAGCTAAAGGGATTTCATGTTAATTTTATGAAATGTGAATTTTAGGTTTAGTTTACTTTATGACCCAGTATTGAACTTCTTAACCTTTTCTAGTAGTTTTTAACCTCTGTGTCTTATATGCTTTTCTGCTAAATATGCTGCATGAAACCTAAATAGGAGTTGAAAATCCTTTTTTCTATTCAATGACTCTGCTTTAAGTTGCCTTGTTTGAAGAATATTAATGTTAGCTTATCCCTACTTGACAATTAATTGCTATTCCCACATACTGTGGGTCCAACAGCTTTTCCTTTTCTATTTCCAGTGTATTTTGATGGTTTTATTTTTAATTGGTATGGAGAGAGGGAGTGAAGATAGTTTTAAGTGGATACACTTTTCCTTTAATGAAGGCAAGCCGTAGGTGGGTGATAAAGAGAAAAGAGCTAGGCTTTGGATTCACACAAGACTGGGTTTAATCCCTAGCTTTCTTACTTGGTAAGTGTGTGACCTTGGGAATCTTATTTACCACCAAATGTGTTGTCATATATGAAAAGTAGGAGAATATATCCTTCAAATTGATTGTGCATAAGTAAGGAAGATATATATGGCATTTAATTCAGTGCCTAGCACATGCTTATTGGCATCATTAACTGAAACTGTTATGACTATTCTTACCATTATTATTAATATTACTGCTTTCAGCAAGCAGAGAGCTCTTACTTATCTTACCCTCTAGCTGATTTTCTATTACAGCATATCAGTCTAGGGAAGCTGTAAGGAAATCTTCACTTATAACTTTGTCCACTTCAGATAAGTGGCCCTAGCATTGTTTCTTGCCCATTGAAAGACTTTAAATTAATGTCTTCTACTTTCCAATACCTCACTGAGATAAGAGGTTTCCTTGTTGTCCCTTCCTTTAAACCTTGTTGGTATTTTACAAAGATGAACACTTAAGCACCCAAGTGCTTGTGTGTTTTAGTGCATGTAAATCTTTAATTCTGCATGGACAGGCAAGATGTTAAGTTGATAAAGTATATCAAATTAGCTTTTAAAATAAGTTTATTACAGTTCCTAAGGGAGAAATTATCTCTGTCATTTTAGAAATGCTCTCATACTTGCTGTACGTTGTGGATCAGCAAGTATAGTCAGCCTTCTACTCGAGCAAAATATTGATGTCTCTTCTAAAGATCTATCTGAACAGACGGCCAGAGACTATGCTGTTTCTAGTCATCATAATGTGTAAGTGTTTACATTAAAAGGCGAGTTAATGCTAAATTGAGGTTTAAAATAATTATAACAAGAACATCTTACATATCAGGTGAGATGTCATAGTGCCGTTCAGCTAGTTTTAGAGTGGCAGTCAGTTAGTCCCCTGCATCAGCCAGAAATCAGAAAAAAAGCAAGACAATTTAGAAGTACCAATGGATACAGGATTCTTTATCTCAGGACTTTTAAGACCTTGATACTTAGAGATCCCAACATTGTTCATTTCATCCAAGTATAACACCTATGGATGGGATTAAAAAACAGTGTCATAGCTTTCATTTTTCTGATTAGTTATTTGGGTCTTGAAATGTCCAGCTTAACAAAAAACCTTGTACTGTCTTCTGGAGACTATTTCCTACATACTCCTTGAATTTCTCAATAACTGAAGGGATTCACTAAATCCAAGGAAGACAGTCCCTTTTTTCAAGTCAAAAGGAGCAGAATAAAAAGGACATTCCAGTCATTTTGATGTTTCCGTTGTTTCTGTTGCTGCGTTGTTGCCACTCAAACTGGTCCTGTTGCCTGGTAATGGTTGACCTTTGACACCAAGATGCCCTTACTGATTCAGATCCCTCAAGTCTTTAAGTTCCCATATCTATGCTTCTATGCTCAGCCATTGTTCCCAAAGCACCAGCACCCTGCTCTGGCAGCTGGGTATCCTGACTTGATCTGCAGACAAAGTGAGCAAATTGACACTTGCCCCCATATTCAGAACCTAATGTGGAAACCACATCTTAGCCAAGAATTAGCTGAGACCTTCATGGTACAAAATCCTTTGAGGCCGTTGTTGGTCTTTTCTCTGGCAGATATTAATTAGGCTTGTTCTAAAGGGTCAGAGGGGTTCAAATAATGTGACAGAAAGAGATCAGTGTTTGTTTCTTCTTCTTTGCTATCAGATCTGTACTGTAAGGCACCTTTATATTCTCTATAGAACCTTAGGCAGTAGAAAGTCCCATATGAACCTTCTCCGAGCAGTGACTCCCAGTTGTGGTCGGCCCTTGAGTGATCTGTTTTACATGATAATGAAAATCGTCCAAGCTACTTTCATCTGTAACTCAAGATTTTAAAATATTTTCAAATTCTACCTCACAGGGAGCCATTGAAGAGAATTCTCAGAATCTCAAGTAGGTTATTTGGACTTAACAGAACCAAGCCCTGTGCATGACTCATCACTAATCATGTGTAAAAGTAGGGCTTTGTGCTTGCTTCTGCAGCACATATCCTAAAATGGGAACAATACAGAGAAAATTAGCATGGCTTCTGCATAAGGAAGCAGCACAAATTTTTGAAGCATTCCATAGTTTGGTCAGTCACTGGAAGGTCATTTGACTATTTGCTGACTAGCTCTAAGGAAACAGTGTGAATCAAAGCAAAAAATGGGTGCCACCAAAATATTGAAATTGTGATTTGCACTAAAAAAATAGTCATGTAAGATGGTCTATGAGGTGATTCAGAGCTGAATAATGTGTTTGGTGCAAAATATGTTGTTAGTGTGTATGTCAAAAATTAGAGAATGTCAACTTACAACTTCTTCATGGAAACTAAAAAACATATAGGTAGAGTTTTGGTCTCCATGTCAGCTGGAATTGAACATCAATATCAACTATTATCCTAAGAAACATCTGCTGGCTCAGAGTTGGAGTCGGTAGAGAAGGATCACTGGTCCAAGCCAGGTCTTAACATCCATTGGTTTTTCTGCCCTTGGTGTGATTGGTCAACTCCGTAATAGTGGACACTCACATTATCTACTTTAATGAGATATTTATGAGTAAATTTAGTTACAAACTAAGACGTAGTTGAGATGCCCAGAATTTTAAGCCCTAAGGAGCAGGAAAACTAAGAAGCAAAATTAAGACTTAATAACATTTGCTGAAAACTATAACATTTGCATATTAGAACCTATGAACAAAATATGCATTGGGTTTTATTTGGGATTCCAAGATAATTTTAGTTATAATGTTTAGGAACAGATTATTCCTTTGCTTTACTATTTCTCTGAGCATTTAAAAAATGTTATCTTGTTAAATCTTTGTAACAACCTAGTGAAAGAAGGCAGCAAAGTCCTCACTTTGTTGAAGAAGATAAGCAAGTCATCCAAGAACAAATAGCAGCTGTTCATTATGGAGCTAGGACTTAAGCAGAGTTGGAACACTTTCTATTATGTCATGCTAATGCAAGCTAATTTACTGGGTCACACTGCTCTCAATTTATGAGCATTTCACCCTACATTTTTGTCTTCTTAGAAGCTTCAAGAGAAGTTTGTAGAATGTACTCATAAGTGGATGGGATAATACTGTTAAGTTCTGATATTATGATATTGTTTGAAATACTCTAAGAATTTTATATTTGGTAAGTGTTTTACATCAGTATTAAAATAGTAATTTGGTTTATTACATTTTTATACATAGAATTTGCCAATTACTTTCTGACTACAAAGAAAAACAGATGCTAAAAATCTCTTCTGAAAACAGCAATCCAGGTAACACTTGTGATAGTGAATTTCTTTAGGTCAGTTGTCCCCGATCTTTTTGGTACCAGGGACCGGTTTTGTGGAAGACAGTCTTTCTATGGGCTGGGGGAAGGTGGGGATAGTTTCAGGATTATTCAGTCATGTTACATTTATTGTGCTACTTTATTTATATTATTATTACATTGTAATATATAATGAAATAATCATACAACTTACCATCATGTAGAATCTGTGGAAGCTCTGAGGTTGTTTTTCTGCAACTAGATGGTCTCATCTGGGGGCAACATGAGACAGTGACAGATCATCAGGCATTAGATTCTCATAGGAAGCACACAACCTAGATCCCTCGGGTGGGCAGTTCACAACAGGGTTCATGCTCCAATGAGTAGCTAGTGCTATCACTGATCTAGGAAGGGGCAGAGTTCAGGCAATAATATGAGCCATTATTATTGGTTGGCTGTAAGTACAGGTGAAGCTTCCCTGGTTTGCTTACTGCTCACCTCTTCCTGTGTGGTGTGGTTCATAATAATCCATGGACTGCTACCAGTCTGTAGCATGGGAGTTGAGGACCCCTGCTCTGGGTGGTCCTACCATAGATAAAAAAGTAAAAGTAAGGAACTTTTGATCTCAAAAGAATGCTGAAGCAAAGTTATGTTACATATGCTTGTCCCAACAAGGTCTCACTATTACTGACTTCATTCCTCCTCATTTGAAGTTGGAAAGAGACACATTTACTTTGTTGGAGCAAGATGTGCTCTTCTACCTGCTGGTTAGTTGTCATGATAACAGCAATTTTGTTAGAACAAATGCTCTGCTACCATTTGCCAAAAGATTGTCATAATAAATATACAAATCGCTCAACTCTAGGCTCAGGAGATTGTAATAAAATTAGAAAAATGTTTCACAATAACAAAAATGCTAGTATGCTACCTGGTTGTGGACACCTAATACATTGTATAACCCAAACAGTATGAGGACACCTTCAATTTAGCCATCAATTTATCAAAGAACTTTTGTAAGTTGGGTTTTGTAAGTTGCAGGAGATAAAGGTGGAGCAGATGTAGTTTTGATCCTTAAGGTGCTCATAATAGAGCTGTCTCTATTTCATTTCTGTGCTTTTTCAATAGAATTTACAAAGAAAATATTTCCATTTATGTTTTCACTTCACTTAACAAATAACTATCGAATGTCTTTTAGATACTAACCATTTTTCTAATGCAACAGAACACAACAGAACACAATTAAAAATACAGACAGGAGCTTGTTATTATCATTGTCATTATTTTTTTATTTTACTCCTTTATTCAGTTCTTACTGTGTGCTAGATGCCCACTGGAAGCTTATAATTTATTATTGATTGTGTGCCAGACATATGTGATGAAGAATGAAAGTTCTGGTTAAAAAAAAAAAAAAGTAGGTATGATTCAAGGGAAGCATGCAGAGTGAGAAGAATTTTTCTAGGTAAAGAAGCAGAAGAATAATGTTTGACAGAAGGAACATGCAACAAGATTGTGTGTTGGCCAGAAGGAACATCTAAGGAGATTGCCTGTTTGGCAGGAAGAGCAGCAAGTGCAAAAGACCAGATGCTTGAGTGAACTTTGCAGGGTTTCTGAGCAGTTCACTTTTGCTAGCACCAAAAGTGTGAGATACCAGAGGTTGGGAATGAGGTGAATACTTAGCTAAGGCAAGTTTATGACAGACTTTTTAATACTACAGAAATGAGTAGATTTTATCCTGTGGGCCATGGGAAGTTTACCAGGTAGAATGCTTTGGACTGCAAATACTGATGAGCAGTGGTGAAAACAGTAGGAACCAGAGTTGTTTTGTTTGTTCAGTGATATCCTAGGGATCACTCTTGTCCCTCTTTCTGTGCTGTCGACAGTGTTTTATTCATGTCTCCTTTCATGGTCGGGTAATCTGCAACAGCTCCAAACATCTTGTTCTCACAACACAACATCTCAAGGGCTTCTTTTCTTCACCTGTGTTTTCTAAATAGGGAGAAAACTTAGAAGCACACAAGGGGCTTCCTGTAACATTTCATTGGCTGTGTTACACTACCTGCTCATTCCCAAACCAGGCACTGGGAATGCAAATATGTGATTAGCTTAGAATTAACGTTTCTCTTTCTGAGGCTGAGGAGGGAGATTCGGATAATAAACATCCCAAAAGACTTGTGTTTCTTCTGCAAGAAAGAATAAGGAATGTATTGGTAGGGAGCCGACAATGTTTGCTGCAGGGGCTCATTGGAGACATGGGAGCAGGGGAGTCACAAGATTAAATTTGAGTATTAAGGCATTCTGGTCATGGTGTAAAATGGGTTAGCAAGCTTTTCCTGTAAAGGACCAGGCGGGAAATATTTTAGACTATGTGGTCTCTGTCATAGCTACTTACCCCTGCTGTTGTCTGCTGTTGTAGAGTGAAAGCCACCATGATTCTATGTAAGCAAACAGGCATGACTGAGCTCCTATAAAATTTTATTTACAAGCCATAAGGCAGATTTAATTTGGACTGTGGCCTATAGTTTCCTGGGATTGGTGGAAGGTTACCATGGAAAGAAACCAGGAGACAAAGGAAGCTTTTGCAATAGTCAGCTATAGTTTCCGTCACACATCCTTGGACTAGTATCAATGTATTATAAGGTTTTCACCCATCCATGGTGGAATAAAGTTAGGAATCTCAGTTACTCATTTTAATATGTTGGCCTTTGTTTTTATGGTGTTATGCCTTTTTATTTGTTTTGCTTAATTTTTTTCATGTAAGAACTAACATTAGTAGTTGACGGTTTTCTTTTAAATAGAAGCCATTTTGTAAATGTTTATGTTCCCAGTGGCAGTGGGAATATAAAGCAGAGACAGAAGAGAGGTGTAGTCTATATGATTTAGTGATAATTGAATGAGAAAGGCTTGGGGGACCGAGAGAAATGTCAGATGATTTAGAGGTTTCCAGGTCGTACACTAGTATTTAACCTGGACATGAGGAAGGAGTAGGAAATTTTCTGGTGAATACAGAAGAGCAAAGAGCTGCAGGTCAGCAGAAAGGACCATTTTTTTCCTATGCATGTTTAATGGAATATTCATGTAGGATATTTTGAGTAGGTAATTGGATTACCAGCATTTATAACTCACATCCTACTAGTTTGACTCTCAGTAACAAGACTTGTCAAAGATCAAAGAATCTGAAAGTTGATGAAAATGTCCATGTGTATCACCATCAGTTACCAAAAGTCAGCATCCACAGAACACAGAATTGGGACAGGTGAACTTAATAGATAAAGATGACTATCAGAGTTGTGTTCCTCTTAGGGAATGATAGTCTCCATGACCTGTGTGAGTCATGGCTGCCAGAAAAGAAAGAGAGCAAGGAGTGTATTAAAGAAGCACAGCAAATTCAGTCCTAGAGTGCCCTGCTTGACTTCATATCATAGTTCTGATTTCTAAAATACCATTTTCTGCAAAATATGCTTTCTGTTTTTCCCCTCTTGTAGCCTGCAACCAAACAGAATCCCTTCAGTGGGGCATTTTTGTGTTCTTCCTTTAAAAACAGCAACATATAAATAACAAAAAGAAGTAAGAGAAAGAGTGTTTTTTTATAGGCTAGTATTTAACGTAAACTTGAGAGTGAGTATCAACATTATACTTAGAATTTACAGACTGGGTAGGAAGACGAGATAGAAATCTAAAGATTTCTGACTCAAACACAGTGTCCTTTCATTGCTTTATTGTCGCATCTCTGAATTCACAACTATGAATTATATTCGTATGCACTATAACTTTAGAAAGCACCTTCCCAAACCAAATATTAAGTGATTGATTATAATTTCTTTGACTTATTATAGAATTGACTTTCCAAGTGCTCATGAGAATTATTGAGAATTTGCTACATAGTAACATCTCAGCTGTGTCCACAAGAGCTATCTGTCTCCTTGTCTTAATGACTATTGGCTCACTAGGAATATTGGTTTTGGCATTAAAATGATATTTTTCTAAATGCAGATAGGACCAGGGATCACTCTTGAACATTAATGTCCAAGCATCTTAAAATTACACATCAGGTTTCATAATCTGACTTCTGTCCCACTCTCCATCTTTAGCCCTTTTCCCTGTGTGCCCTTTCTCTGGCATTACTGAGCTGCTGGTAATGTCCTACTCACTCGTTCACTCTTTCAGGCCTCACTCCTGCTCTTGCTGCTGTGTGCTGTTACCCTTTCCTGCCCTCTACTGCTTTTAATCTGGCTAGCCTCAACATTTCAGTCCTGCTTGGGCGTGTGTTCTAGAAAAGCCATCCCTGATATGCTTTATTTTCATTGTTTTTAAACCCTAATGCCTAGCATGTATGTAGCAGGACTCAATAAGAAATTTCTGAGTAAAATAAAGACTGTTTTTACAAAGATGATGTGCAAGACTGTTCTCTGCAGTCTTGGAGCAGAGGGGACAGACATGTGGGGGAATAATGTACAGTTCAGGTGGTAAAGATGCAGTAGAAAAATCAGTGAAGTCAGAAGGCAGCCTCAAGAAGGAGGTACCTTTTTATCTGGGGAAAGACATGCAGAATCAAGGAAGACTTCACATATTGTTTTAAAAGATGAAAATAAGGTCAGTTGTTGTGTCTCACAACTGTAATCCGAGCATTTTGGGGGGGCTGGAGGAGGTGGATCACAAGGTCAAAAGATCAGGAACATCCTGGCCAATCATGAAATGCCATCTCTACTAAAAATATGAAAATTAGCTGGGCATGATGGTGCATGCCTGTAATCCCAGCTTCTTGGGAGACTGAGACAGGAGAATCACTTGAACCAGGGAGTCAGAGGTTGCAGTGAGCTGAGATTGTGCCACTGCACTCCAGCCCGGTGACAGAGAAAGACCTTGGCTCAAAAAAAAAAAAAAAAAAAAAAAAAAAAAAAAAAAAAAAAAAAAAGAATAAGAAGGAGAAGAAGAGGAAGAAAAAAAGAAAAATAAATATGTCAGAATAGTGGAGGGAAACATTTTAGATATTAGGAAGACATTGTGCACTAATAAAGGTGTCAGTAGTAGTTTTGGAAATCATTTATAAGGTACTCTTGTTGCAGAAAACAGGAGGCAGGAGAGACCCAGTGGGTGAAACAGGAGGATTTTATTTAGATGCACACCAGTTCAGTGGATTTGCATCCAAATGCTGAGTCCTGAGCAAAGACAGAGCCTGGCTTATAAAGGCAAGCTTACAGAAGCAGAACAAAGGCAGTTAATCATATAGTGACAGTTTTGCAACCTCAGCATAACTTGTGACTTTGCAACTACATTGAAGGAAAAGAGGAACTTGCAAAATATATGCATTTGTACAAATAGCTATGAGTAAATGCTGAGGGGAAGGGGAGACAGTAAAGGAATTTGTTTTCTTAACCTTGCTCTGGGATGTCTGGACCCATACCTGTGGGCTCTGGCTTCTCAGACAGGGTCAACACGACCTTACCTGGGCCCTGCCTGTTACTATCCTTAGAGTCAGAGTAGCTAAGTGTAGGAAAACTTGTTTCTCTTTAAAACTAAATTTCCTTTTCATTACATTTACTGCTTCATGATTAGGAAGTGGAGAACAACATACTGTGTTACCTTATATGTTTCTACTGTATTTTAAAGTTGTGTTTCTGGTGGTTTTGTTCATTTATGTTGGGTGGATGAATTTGTGAGTGAATCTCATCAAGTGTCTCCCCAAGTGGTTTGCTGAAGTCTTAGAGAATGATTTCCTAAGTAACTATTTCATGAAACACTAAACACTCAAGTTATGAGATAAAATAAAATGTTGTCTTAAATCTATTTTTATAAAGGCAATAGTTTTTAACTGTTCTAAGTGGTTCATTTTAACTGAATATATGGATTTCTCAACAGAACAAGACTTAAAGCTGACATCAGAGGAAGAATCACAAAAGCTTAAAGGCAGTGAAAATAGCCAGCCAGAGGCATGGAAAATTTTACATTTAAATTTTGGATTTAATGTTGTTTTCTTTGCTTTAATAATATTAGGTAGTCCAAATGAAATTACCTTTCAGACTAGGTTTTGAGAGTCAATAGATTCTTTTTTCTAAGAACTTTTTAATAGATTCATAAAATTTAATAAATTCAGCAATCTCATTAACAGAAGAATCAATAGATTCTAAGTTAGCAATTGAAACTTAACTTAAAAAACATAACCACTATAAAATTTAAAATACTCTTACTTTACAATATTCTTATTTAAAATATTCTTATCTGCCTTTTTGATTAGCTTATAGGTAATCTTTCCTTTTGGAATAGAGGCAAAAGAAATTCCAGAACATTGTTCTTTTATTCTTACAACACCCTGACGTGATAAAGAAACTAACATCAATTATTGGATTATATTATTAAGCAATGGAACTATGAACAATGCAAAACTGATGGTCCCTGAGCTGGATTCGTGGTTGAAGAGTAATCATGGCCAGTGATTGAAAATCTGCAGTTTTATATTGCAGTCACTGATAGCAAGGTGAAAGATATATTCTGCCTTGTGATCTCTCATTGACCTCAGCGTTTCTCTTCAGGGAGGGAACCAGGTCATAAAAGCAACCCAAATGCCTATTACAAGAATCATATCTTGCAGAACGGGACCTTTGGTGTTAGTGCAGAAACACAATAACATTCGCACTTACTACAGTTGCAGAAAATCAGTACAGGTTATTAAAATTTTTATCCACTGTCATTAGTACATGTTAGACTATATTAGAACTGGACTTAAGCAGATAAACTAGATACATAACACTATCATATTACAACATATAATCTGAATTAAAATTTAAGAATTTGCATTTCTTTCTTTTTGGTGTTGATTTCAGCTTCTAATAATTGAAAACATGCCTAAAATCCAGTTAGTAATCTGTAGAGGCTCACTGGTTAGGGTTTGGTGAGGTAAACTCTTTTCAAGTGAGGAATTGCAACACTACAAATCATCTGCTGATGCATTTTTGGCAGATTTAACACATAAACAATTAAGTTGAGACCAAACAAATGGTGACAAAGTTAAGTTTGCTCGTTCATGTTTTTCTTCTTCCGTTGGCTAAGGTGAATTATTTTTCCCATGTTAGTCAGAAGCCAGTGATGTGGCAGTAGCTGAACGTAGATTAAAAAGTTAATTTTTAATTTTAATTAATTATTTATTTTAACAGTTAAATTTTAATTTTAATTATTTTCTAATTTTTCATTGTCTATACTTGATTACTTAAAATAAAATTATTTTAAAAACATGCATTCCAAAAGAGGAGACATCACAGAAATACAACAAGCAAATTAACCTTCTATTTTTGCATTTGCAGGAAATGTCTCAAGAACCAGAAACAAACAAGGATTGTGATAGAGAGGTATACCATTATATTCAAATGTTTCTGTTGAATTAGATTTTTACATTATGTTGTTGAATAAAGTGTTGTAAGTGTAGGCATACATGATCCTATCATGTAAGTAGCATAAATCATCAGTGAAAAATTTAATATTTAACTCAGAACGAATTCTGTAGATTGAGTTTTAAAGAGATACAAACTCCAGAGATATTCTTTCATTATTATGGAATAATCCTGAATGGTGCCGTAAAGTGCTAGGTCATGCCACTTTAGGAGCTTTGGATCCATCATTTTATCTTTCTTGGTTTTAGTCTGATTATCAATAGATAATGTGGCTAAAGAAGATAATTTCTTATTCTGTGTATCTTCCAGCTAGAAAATTGTACGGCTATCGAATGTGAAATTTGGGGAGCATCTTATTTTCTGGGCATCTACGCTTGTACCTCAGCAGTTTCGCTCTGCTCCTTGTGTTGTGGCGAACTTTGGTTCCCATGTTTCAGTGAGAACCATCATGTTTTTGATATCCCAGGAACCAAATGAAAAAAGAATGATCAAAAGCAGTGGGGGAGAAGAATATCTCAGTGCAGAAAAGGGCAATCTTCCTTTCTATTCCTGAAGCCCCACAGTGTCTCATCCTGTAAATCTGACTGCTTAATGTGAGATCTAGGTGGTAAAGACAGAAGAAGACACATTTTACATCCTTGTCTTTTTATTTGTGTGTTCCCACGAGTCAAATGGGATAAATACATATATAAGATTCTGAAGAGTGGTTGGGAATAAAAGCACAAAATGAAGGAGGGCCTTTTTTGAATTTTGGAAAATTCTATTTTATTCAGTCAAACAGAAATGAAGCAAACTTTACAATGATATGATAATTACATCTTAAAATTAGATGGTAATTGTTCTGTATATATGATCAAACTTAAGTGTGAAATATTTTTAATGACTACAATAATGACAAACTGAGTCAATTGATAAAATCCATTAAAAAGGTTCTTTTTATTCAATAAAGTGAATATCCTTAATATCCTTAATATCAAACTTCCATTCAAGGCTGAAGAAGACATGAAGAAGCACGGAAGTAATAATATGGGATTACCAGAAAACCTGACTAATGATGCCGCTGCGGGCAATGGTGATGATGGATTAATTCCACAAAGCAAGAGCAGAACACCTGAAAGTCAGCAATTTCCTGACACTGAGAATGAAGAGTATCACAGGTAAGCCTATGGCAACATTTAATAGGAGATAGCCATATGCTGTCAAACTAATCCTAATTTGGACTAATATTCATGATTAAAAATTTTATATTTTTCCTAGGATATTCAGCCTTGCCTGGTAATCAGAAAAATGAAAATCAGAAAAAATGAGTTACCATTTTTTCCAGTCATTAATTTATTTGAAAAATAACGAGTATTAGCAAACGTGAGGAGAAAGGAATTTCTTTACGTTTTAGTGAACTTTTATTTTAGCTTCAGAGGTACATGTGCAGTTTGTTATATAGGTAAACTGTATCATGGAGGTTTGGGCTACAGATTATTTCATCAGCCACATAATAAGCAAAATACCCAAAAGGTAGTTTTTTGGTTGTCTCTCTCCAGCCATGCTCCACCCTCAAGTAGAACCTTTTGCCTGTTATTCTCCTCTTTGTGTCCATGAGTTCTCATTGTTTAGTTCTCGCTAATGAGTAAGAATATGTGGCATTTGATTTTCTGTTTCTGCATTAGTTTGCTTAGAATAGTGGCCGCCAGCTCCGTCTGTGTTGCTACAAAGGAAATGGTCTCATTGAAAAAGACATGTCATACACTGTTGGTAAATGCATTTGGAACATTAATTGAGTAGCATATTCACACACACATATATAACATAGTAAGGATATAGATGTCTGTTAAGGATACTTTTATAGATTTGTTACATATATACTTACATATAAGAACATTTATTACAGCATCATTATATCAAAAGATGGATCCTTATCAGTAGGAATTTATCATTATTAAAAGTAAATCCTTACCAATAGGAAATAGCTCAATTTTCATTCCCAGAAAATAATGTAGTATGGAACCATTTTTTACAAATGAGGTTAGATCTAGAGTATACTGATTATTTCACAATTAAAATGTATTTAAAACCTTTACTTTAATAACATATCTTAAGATAAATTTTTTAGAATTCTTGTAATATCTGCTGTGTTGCAAATGGAAGCTACATGCTCCATTGACACTGTACCTTGATTGCTAGTTATTAAATTTTTGTTGTCAGTGCCTGAGTGCTGAAATATTGGATCTTCAGTCTGAATATTGCCAAGGGATTCTATGGGGATCTATATTTAATATAAACATTTCAGTATATTGGGTAAAACTTTTATTAAAATGTATCAAAGGATCTTTCATCTACTAAACCAGGATTTGGCCAGATTTTTCTGCAAAGAGCCAGTTAGTAAATATTTTAGGCTTTGCAGACTATGTATATATTTTTGAGACAGGGTCTCTGTTGCCCAGGCTGGAGTGCAGTTGTGTGATCACGGCTCACTGCAGCCTCAACTTTCTGGGCTCTAGTGATCCTCCCACCTCAGCCTCTCTGCTAGCTGGGACCACAGGTGTGCAACATCACACCCAGCTAATTGACTCTGTGAACTGTAGAGTGAATAAGCGTGGCTGGGTTCCAAGATACTTGACTTACAAAAACAGGCAGTGGGATTTGGCCCACAGGTGCTAATGTGCTGACCTTGTGCTAAAAGGAAGGTGCTGCTAATGCAGTAACTCTTATTCATAAAAGTGTCCTGCATGTGTGACATTATCCTTCCTTTTAGAAAAGGATATATTTCAGCATTCACCACACCACATTTTTCCACAGTGACTTCATATAATTTTTAAATTTGCATTTATAAAATAAGACTATTTTCTGCATTTCTGCCGTTTTATTCCTATGAATAGAACTCAGTAGTTTACTGTGATCAATTACTTTGTATATTTGATGAGTATCAACTGTTCTAGAATTGGCTGATTTTTATCAAGCCAGAAATACTCTCCTTGAAACGTTTAGTGTTTCTTGGTCTTTATGTATAAGCATGAACAATGTGATATTCAGCTTATGGAATCTAGAAATGTTTAAGGTGACATTTAGTTCTATAGTTTTAAGAATTTAACACCTCAGTCTGGCATTTTTAATGCCATATGTGTATAATTTTATAATCTTTAAAATATATAATTGTTATGTAAAATTTGAAGACTACACCTGTTATATATAAAATTTGATATTAATTGTCTATTGCTGTTCCATGACTGTGGAAGAAAATTACAACATTCTCAGCCATGAATTCTAAGTTTGATGTCCTTAACAGAACTGTCTACACTCACGAACTCAATTTGCTTTTCATTCACTCTTGATCTCACACCAGTAAGTCTTCAGTTTCAGTACTCCTCCAACATTGTTTTTCCTCAAGATTATCACTAATTTTTTTCTGTAATAAATCTAGGCATTTTTCTTACACATTTTATTTAATCTGTTAGCAGAATTTGAGCCAGTGGAGGACATCTCCTCTCTAACAGCATCTTCAACTTGGCTTTCAGGACCTCACTCCCTCAAGCTTTTCCTCCTGCCTTTCTAATCCATTCATCATGGCCTCTTTTACTTGCTCCTTCTCATCTTTCTCCATTTGGACATTGTTTTTTCCCAGGGCTCAGTCCTCAATCTTCTCTCTCGTGACTTTTTCTTTTTTTGAGACAGAGTTTCACTCTGTCACCCAGGCTGGAGTTCAGTGGTGTGATCTCGGCTCACTGCAACCTCCACCTCCTGGGTTCAAGTGATTCTCCTGCCTCAGCCTCCTGAGTAGCTGGCATTACAGGTTCGTGCCACCATGCTCGGCTAATTTTTGCATTTTTAGTAGAGACAGCATTTCCCCATGTTGTCCAGCCTGGTCTCAAACTCCTGACCTCAGGTGATCTCTCTGTCTTGGCCTCACAAGGTGTTGGGATGACAGGCATGAGCCACTGCACCCAGCCCCTCGTGACTTTTTCTACCGTGTATATGCTAGTGATTTCCAAATGTATGTCTCTGGCTCAGATCTCTCTCCCTAATTCCAGATTTCCATATGAGCCTGCCTACTTGACATCTCTATTTGGTTAGCTATTGGGTATCACACACTTGTCAGACTCAAAATTGGGCTACTGATGGCCTTCCTGAAATCTACCCCTCATGTATTCTTTCCTACTTTGGTTAAGGGCAACCCTTCCAGTTGCTCTGCCAAAAATCTCATTGTCATTCTTGATTCATCTCTCTCTCCGTCTCTGACACCTTACATCTATTCTCTCAGTAAATCTTGTCAGGTCTACCTGAAGGTATGTCCAGAAGCCAGTCATATCTTCTACATCTGAGCCACCCTCATGTGCAGTCTACATGAGTGTCATAGACTGGTAATTGATAGTCCTGGCTTTTAAAAACTTCCCTTTTCATCAATTCTTAACTCAGTGGATGTACCTAAAATATAAGTCAAATTGTGTCAGTCCTGTGCCCCAGCCCTTCTGATTGCCTCCCATTTCACTCTGAGTATGTGTCAAATTTCCTCCTAATTATCTCCCTTGCTCTGCTTTAGCCACACTGAACTTCTTGCCATCCCTTATCTACCCCTAGTGCTTAAAGACTGCAAGCACACCTCTGTACTTGGCAGTTCCCTGTGTCTGGAATGCTTTTTCCCCAGATATCCTCCTAGCTTACTCTTTCCATTCCTTCAGTTCTTTATTTAAAACCTCCTTTCGACTAAGAAGTAGAAAAAGGGTAAAAAGAATCACATTATGGAACAACCACTTTCTGAGGAAGAACCATGTACTACCCAGACGCATCATGCTTAAGATTCAACTGGGAGTGTACCAGAGAGGCTCTCTAACGTAATCAAGGGAAGGTTCAATGAAACAAAGTGATTTATCATCTCTAACTTCAAACCAATTTGTATCTTGACATCAACGCTCTTAACCTTATATCATCATTTCTTAGAGTCGTTGATATACAAATAAAAGGTTTTTGTATTAGAAAGAAAAAATCTCCTTTCTCAGCAGAGACTTTTCTGACCATCCCAACTTTCCCACCACCCTCCCCATCAAACACGTAAACATTTCATTTTCCTGCTTTAGTTTTTCTCCTCTAACGTACTGTATATTTTGTCTTCTCTGTCTGTTGTTATTGTGTGTTTATCTCACTCTCATGAATAGGGATTTTATTTTTCACTACCATTATCCTTACTGCTTAGAAAAAGGCCTAGCATATTGGATGTAGCTACCTAATAAATCCTTATTAAATGAGTGAATGGAGTTTATCCTGGGTATATTGTTTGATTGATTCTCACTTTAAAATTTTGACATGAGTCATTCTAATAGTTTTGTCTGGTAATTATACGCATTTTAAAATTTGTTTTGGCTTCTTATAATAAGCTACATTCTTTATATTAATTTTTTTTATTTAGGGAGAAAAGCCCAATATTGTGGTTATTCATTATTTATTCTTTTACTAGTAATCATAATTGTAATTACGGTAAACTGAGCCAGAGGAATTGCAAACTTTACTAGTATTTGATTTGATTTGATTTTTGAGATGGAATCTCACTCTATCGCCCAGGCTGGAGTGCAGTGGAGGGGTCTCATTTCACTGCACCCTCCGCCTCCTGGGTTCATGCATTTCTCCTGCCTTAGCCTCCTGAGGAACTGAGATTTACAGGGGCATGCCACCATGCCCGGCTAATTTCTGTATTTTTAGTAGAGACTGGGTTTTACCTTGTTGGGCAGGCTGGTCTCGAACTCTTTACCTCAGGTGATCCACCCACTTCGGCCCTTCAAAGTGCTAGGATTACAGGCGTGAGCCACTGCACCCGGCCACCTGCTTTAAAAAAAAAAAAAAAAAAAAATTTGGGTGGCACATTTAATGGACTTACAAATTCTTTTCAGGGGATTATGAACCTTTAGTATTTGAAATAAAAAGACAGAGTTGGAAATTTTTTGCTTCCTATAGTAAGAGGAATACTGGTCAAGCACTGGCTATTCTGATGGAGCAGGTGCTGCTGCTTGGCTGTATTTCAGAAGCAAGCTGCTCACATCTGTATTGGTTGGTGAGCAAGACCAGTGGTCATTGATTGGTTGACTAGATTTCAAACTGGCTCTGGGTGGCTTCTTGTTACCATTGGTACAGGTCATTTCTTTCCTAAGTTAGACTCAACTTTAACCAAACATTTTCGGTTTAAAAGTTGCCTTCAATTAACTATGTTCAAAATGAAACTATTTTGTATTCCAGAATTTTAGACCTCATTTTAAAATTGTGGTCACGATGAATTGGATAATAATAGCTCTCAGGAAGATCTGTTTACAACTTTAAAATAGATATTTCTCTGCATAATTTATTCCTTAAAATTAATTGTCTTGTTTCTGCTGTTGGTATTTCTAGAAGCTTTTGCTCAAGTCCTAACATAATCTCCAGTAGGAGATTTTAGTCTCTTTGTCAGTTAATGTATGTATATGGTAGTGATATTCTCTTTTTAAATTCCTTTTCTTTTCTTGTTCACTGTCTTCTCTGTACAATAACAGTGATATTCTTATACATTTTTACCTCATTAAAAATAATTACAGTTTTCAGGTCATGTGATGCCAACATGTTTGTTCCTTTTGCTTGGTGTGTGTGCTGCTATTCAGGTTCTGTTGTAGTTCTACATGAATGGCAGCTTTTTAAAATAACTCTGTGAAGAATGACATTGGTACTTGGATAGAAATTGTATTGGATCTGTAGACTTCCTTGGGCACTATGATCATTTTCACAATATCAATGCTTTCAGTCCAGGAACATAGGATGTATGTTCATTTATTTGTGTCATCTCTGATTTTCTTCATTGGTGTTTTCCAGTTATCCTTTTATAGTTGACTCACCTCCTTCGTTACGTATTTTCCTAGGTATTTTACTCTTTTGCAGCCACTGTCAAAGGGACTGGGTTCTTGATGTGACTCGCAGCTTGGTTATAGGTGGTGTATAGTGGTACTACTCATTGGTATTTGTACATTTTGTAGCCTCTGAGACTTTACTGAATTCATTTATCAAGTCTAAGAGTGTTTTGTAGGAGTCTTTAGGGTTTTCTAGGGATAAGATCATATCATTGGTGAAGAGATAATTTGACTTTCTTTTTTTCAATTTGGATGTCCTTTATTTCTCTTGCCCAATTGCTCTGCCTAGGACTTCCCAGTTTTATTCTTAACATACATGAAATAAAAGTAAAATCAAAAGTGATTAAGGATTACTTTATTTCACATCTCTGTCGCATACACAGATAAAATTAATTCAAAGTTGTATGTTAAAAACACAATATTAGACCTTGTCTTGTTTCAAAAGGAATTTCTAAGTTGTCTATAAAATACAGAGGAATCAAGAATATAAGTGGAAAGTGTTTCCCAAAAATAAATATAAAAAGTATGGGTTAACACAGGGCTTCCCAATCCCCAGGCCATGGACCAGTACCAGTCCCCTGGACTGTTACGACCTGTGCCACAGAGCAGGAGGCTAGTGGCAGGTAAGCTAGCAAAGCTACATCTGTTTAAAGCCACTCTCTGTCACTCACATTACTGCCTGAGCTCCTCTTCCTGTCAGATCGGTGATGGCATTAGATTGTCATAGGAGTGTGACTCAAACCCTGTTGTAAGCTGCTTACACAGGGGATCTAGGTTGTTCACTCCTTATGAGAATCTAATGCTTTATGATCTGTCACCATCTCCTGTCACCCCCAGATGGGACCATCTAGTTGCAGGAAGACAAGCTGAGGCTCCCACTGATTCTGCATTATGGTGAGCTATGTAATTATTTCATTATATAAAAGTAATAATAGAAATAATGTGCACAATGAATGTTATGTGCTTGAATCATCCTGCAACCATCCCCCAACTCAGGTCTACAGAAAAATTACCTTCCACAAAACCAGTCCCTGGTGCCAACATGGTTGGGGAGAGCTGGATTAAGAGATGTGAGACCCCTTTGCCTTGTCTTGGATTAATGTGCAAATATACATTGTGTGAATGACATCTGAGGGCACCATCTTGCCCTGTAGATCATTTTAGGGACACCTCCAGTATTTCATGAAAATCAAAATTTCTTCTAGTGATGAACAAAATGATACCCAGAGGCAAGTTTCAGAAGAACAGAATGCTGGAATATCACAAGAAGAGATTCTGACTGGTAAACAAGAGCAGATGGAAGTGGCTGAAAAGAAAATGAATTCTGAGGTATTTTCTTTAGTCATTTTCAAATGTTTTAATATGTGTATTTATTTAAAAGACAACTTTATGTATTTTGGAAAGTATAAAGGATTTTAAAAACATATATATACACACACTCCATAGATCCTTTATCATATATCTATATATGTACATACAGGATAAAACCATGTTCTTAATTCAACTGCATTTGCCTGCAACTGTAGAGTAGTGATCTTCACAATGGCCTCAATCCAAAGGAGAAGCATTTCATATGTTTCATAAGAATTGATGATCTTTCCAATATCAAAAATAAGTTTTGCTACTAACAACAGATTTTCTAGTTTTTGGACATTAGTTCATCTTTTTAAAATATTGATAGAGAAATCAGTTTGTTATTTTCACTGATAGGAAAGTAGGAAATATATAGCTGGGTCAGAGGCCACATTGTGGATGTCATTATCCTTGCTTTTGAGGAGAGTAACAGTTTGCTCCAAGAAGTTTCTCATTTCAATGCAAAGAGTTTTGAATACAATGGCATGCCATGATATACATTTAGTGATAATTTATTGACAAGCATTTTGTTCCCAGAGAAATATTTCAGTATATTTCCCTTATTTCACACTTATTACTATTTCAAACATTATAAAGAGGAAAGAAAAGTTATTGCAATGGCAAATAATCTCACGATTTCTAAGAAAAGCTTTGTAAGTTGTATCTTATTTACCATTTGTATTTTGAAATATAGGGCTTCTTTTGTATTAATATATTTACACCACAAAAGTAACCGTGATTTTATGAAGTCGCCCATGCTGGAGTGCAATGGCACGATCTCAGCTCAGTGCAACCTCTGCCTCCCAGGTTCACACGACTCTCCTGCCTCAGCCTCCTGAGTAGCTGGGTTTACAGGTGCACACCACCACACCCAGCTAATTTTTTGTATTTTTACTAGAGACAGGGTTTCACTATGTTGGCCGGACTGATCTCAAACTCCTGACCTCATGATCTCCGCCCACCTCAGCCTCCCAAAGTGCTGGGATTACAGGTGTGAGCCATTGCTCCCGGCTGCATTTATTTTCTGACCTCTCCTTTTAAGAATCATGATCTTAAATGAGTTCAGTGTTGTTTGTAGAAGTGCAATGCTTAGATGCCGATGTGTACATTGTGGAAGGGTACAATGCTTAAACAGTTATGAATAAATGCAATTCCTATAACTGACTGTAAAAATATTAGAAAAGCAGTATATTGATAAAACTTTCTTCAGAAAAAGGAACTTAAAGAACTTTAAGAAATTGCTTCTGTACAAATATATGCATAGCTAAGGTTCTTACAATGGTGTGGTTGATAGGTTAGATATCAGAGTATAAACCCAATTTTAAAAATATATGCAAGCATATTAATCTTATATTTTATGCATCTGGTTTTTTTATAATTCAGAGAAAGGCTTTTCCAATTCTGAAATTCTAAAAATCCTCCAGTGACTTATTTTTCATGGTCTTTAAATAAGTATTTCGACTTTTTGGAATTTACACATTTTTAGATTTGAAGTTTTGTCCAACTTTTTTCCCGTTAAATATCCACTATGGGAATTCTTTCCTTATACAAATAAATGTCATTCTTCAATTTCAGAAGAAATCACGATATGTCATTCTCTTGAGTGCTAATTAGAAGTTCCCTTTGTTTACTTAGGTTTCTCTTACCAATAAGAAAGAAAAAGATCTCTTGCATGAAAATCGCATGTTGCAGGAAGAAATTGCCATGCTGAGACTGGAAGTAGACAAAATAAAACAGCAGAGCCAGCTAAGGGAAAAGAAACTTTTGGAGGAAATTGAAAGTGTGAAAGCAAAGAATGATAAACTTCTAAAGGCTGTAAAATTGAGTGAGGAAACATTAACAAAAATTAGTATTTAAATACAGTGGACAGCTTAGCATTTTGACAACTGAGAACAATGATAAACTTCTAAAGGCTGTAAAATTGAATGAGGAAGCATTAGCAAAAATCAGTATTTCAGTAGAGTGGACAGCTTAGCATTTTGACCGCTGAGAATGCTCAGTTCTGAACTGCAGAATGTAAGACACAGCTAGGAAACACTGGAAATGGAAATCCTATCATGTCGTTTTAGACTTACTACTGCCCTACATGACTGTGATCAATGTCAAATAGATGAAACAGACTTCTTTACAGAGAACAAACATGAACAGGTTTATTTACAGGAAAAAATGAATTCTCATATATCTAACCTAAAAGATAACAGTGAGATTCTTTCTGAATAACTCTAATGTTGACAGCAAAATTAACAGCCTAAACATTAAGCTGCATCACACAGGATAAATTCTGAGAGACAAGATGGGGCAGGCCCCCATCTTTCCTGTTCAGACAACTTAGTCATTCTACTGTGTGGGCTTTGTAGACTACAAACCCATCAAGGGCAGAAGAGATCCTGTGGCACGGCACAGCTGCTTTACCAAATCATGGCCAGACTGCTTCTGTAAGCAGGCCCTGATCCTGTTCCTCATCACTGGACAGGACCTCCCACCTGAGGCCTCTAGCTACCCCCACCAGTGTTCCCTGGCCAATGGAGATTTGAAACCTTCCTGGGACAGAGTTCCCAGAGAGAGGGGAGGGGCACCACCTTTGCTGTTTGGGTACCTAGCCGTTCTGGCCCATGGGCTTTGGAGAGCCCAAGCTGACCAGGGGTGGAAGTGGTGTCTCAGTGCAGCACAGCCACCCTCCAAAAATGTGGCCAGACTCTTGTTTAAAAGTCGGTCCCCGACCACATTTGTAATCACTGGGTGCAGGCTTTCAACCAGGGTCTCCAGCCACCTTCACTGCTGTTCTCTGGCTGACAGAGGTTTCAGACCTCCCTGAGTCAGAGCTCCAGGGGAAGGACCAGACTGTCATCTTTGACGTTTGGACAAATTAGCCATTTCAGCCTTCAACTTTCAGAGTGTCTGAGGCAACCAGGGGCTGAAGTGAACCCCCAGCAGAGCATAGCCACTCTACAAAAACGTGACCAGACTTCTTTTTTAAGCAAGTCCTTGTTCCTGTTCCTCCTGACTGTTCAAGACTTCTCAACTTGCCTCCAGCCACATCCTACAGGTGTGTACAGATTGGTGACAGGTTCATACCTCTGAGGTGCAGAGCTCCCAGAGGAAGGGGCGGGCTATCATCTTTGCCTTTTTGCAGACTTCACTGCTGATACCTTCAGGCACTGGAAAATAGGAGGCCATTGGGGACTGGAGTGGACCCCCAGCATACCACAGCAGCCCCACAGAAAAGTGGCCAGACTGTTATGTGGATGCCCATTTCCATATCTCCTCAATGGGTAGGCCCTCCTGGCAGGGTCTCCAGCCAGCCCCCCCACTGGAACTATCAAGCCTGTAGCAACTTGGCAATTCCCTGGACTGAGCTTCCAGGAGCAACTGAAATCCTCTCTGCCGCTGCCTCTGCAGTGGAACTGCCCTTGCTTCCCTCAGAATATCAAGGGAGCAAAGACCCTAAGTGCCATATCGACACCTCCAACAAGCTGCAGTTGACCCAAGGAACACACCAGTCCATCTCCCACGGGTACCACACACCCTGCACTGTTCATCACCAGACAGGGAACCCTGGCTTGGGCTCACAGCACAGACCCTCCATCCTGGGGTGATTACATTAAGTAACTGCTAACTTACATCTCTCTCAGGTGGAGCCTCCAGGAGACAAGGAAAGTTGTAGAGCAACAAGTCAGATGATATGCAGCCCAGAGGGCAGGGACAGCTATCTCTCTAGCTCTGCTTGCTCTTATGAGACACTTTATCCCAGCACTTAAGGAGTGCTGCGGTCAGACCAGCCCTGTCTCATGTGCAATATTGCCCAGCACAGATCAGGTCTAAGAGTTACCTTCTTTAAAAAGGGGAGTTGCTTAAAAAAGAAGTCTGGCCATGTTTGTGTAGAGCAGTTGTGCTGTGCTGGGTTCACTTTTGAGAGAGTTCTCTGAGACCTGATCTCTGCTAGGCAGTTTTGCACATCAGGTGAGGCTGGTCTGACCTCAGCACCCCTTAGTCAGCTTGCCTCTCCCAGGACCCCAGCCAAGCCACACCTGCTTACAGGACACTCTCGGGTGCACACACCATAGCTTCTATACCAGTTGACCGTGCCTGATTAGTGGAGAGCTGCAGCAAGGTGGCCCCTACAGCCATGCACCAGCCTGCACATCACCTCTCCATACTGCAGCCCTTTATATGGAAACTTCTCACATCCCTTTGCTGTGTGTGTTTACACAGGTGGGTTTTTCTGTACTTGCCCTGATAGCACTAGCACATGGGAGTGCAGCACACACCCCAACCCACACCAACTGCCACTGAAGATGAAGCTGTGGTTGGAACAGAGCCAAAAACCCCACCCCTGTCAACATCTTACCATTGAGGTAATGCTGTGCAGAGAAAAAGGGACCTTCTTATATCCTGAGCGACCACTGCTGCTTTGGGGTGGGGGGCTCAGAGAAGGCACCCAGAGGTGCACTGGCCAGCAGTCCACCCCAAACCAGCACTGCCTCCAGTGTAACAGCACACAGAGTCAGCAGGGGCCCCCTGGCCCACACCTCAGCTGTCTTTCCTCCACCTCTAGTCAACGCTCGCAGGAAGGCAGGGACTCCTGCATCTGCTAGCATTGCGCCGCAGCTGCCACACTTGGATCCCCTCAGTGCAGTGGACTCCAAACCTCGAGGAGCCAGAGAACAAAGATGGGGCCGAATACACGTTCCCCAGAGTTAAAGAACACAGTTCAGGAATTGAGAGCTGCGTGTTGGCCCCTAAAATCCTCCAAAAACAAAACCAGTTGGCTGAGTCTGCCTTACACCACAATCAAATCCTCAAGGTCATCAGATATAATAAAAGAAAAATACCCTGTCCAAAGGTCAGCAACCTCAACGACTGAAGGAGGATAAGCCCATAAAGATGAGAAAGGATCTGTGCAAGAACACTGAGAACTCAGAAAGTCAGCATGCCTCCTTTCCTCCAAATGACTGCATCAGCTCTCCAGCAAGTGTTCAGAACTGGGCTGAGGCTGAGATGTCTGAAATGATAACAAGCAGAGTTCAGGATATGGGTAGGAATAAAGTTCACTGAGTGAAAGAAGTACCTTGTCATCCAATACAAGGAAGCTAAAAATCATTGTACAACACTGCAGGAGATGACAGACAAAATAGGCAGTACAGAGAAAAACATAACTGACCTGATAGAGCTGTAAACCACACTACAAGAATTTTCATAATGCAGTCACATGGTGATTGTGTGTGATGGCATTATGAAAATCATTGTAGTGTGTGTGGGCACCCGAGAGTGCCCTGTAAGCAGGTGTGCCCAAGCTGGAGTCCTGGGAGAGGCAAACAGACTAAGGACAGCAGAGGTCTGACCAGCTCCATCTCATGTGCAAAACCACCCAGCAGAACAGACGAAGCAGAGGAAAGAATCCCAGATCTTGAAAACTGGCTTTCTGAAATAAAACAGGCAGGCAAAAATGGGGAAAAAAAAGAATGAAAAGCAATGAACAAAACATCCGAGAAATATGGGATGATATAGATGACCAAATCTGTGACGAATTAATGTACCTGAAAGGGATGAGGAAAATGGAACCAACTTGGAAAACGTACTTCAGAATATCATTCATGAGAATATCCCCAACCTAACCAGACGGCCAACAATCAAATTCAGGAAATCCAGAGAACCTCAGTAAGATATGCCACGAGAAGATCATCCCCAAGACACACAGTCATCAGATTTTCCAAGGTCAAAATGAAAAAAAATATGTTAAAGGCAGCTGGGGAGAAAGGCAAGGTCACCTACAAAGGGAATTCCATCAGACTTAGCAGACCTCTCAGCTGAAACCCGACAAACCAGAAAAGATATTCAACTTCTTAAAGAAAAGAAATTTCAACCCAGAATTTCATGTCCAGCAAAATGAAGCATCATAAGTTAAGGAGAATTGAGATCCTTTTCAGACAAACAAATGCTGAGGGAATTCATTATCACCAGATCTATCTTACAAGAGCTCCTGAAGGAAGCACTAAATATGGAAAGAAAAGACCACCACCAGCCAGTACAAAAACGCACTGAAGTACACAGTCCAGTGATGCCAAAAACCAACCACATACACAAGTCTGCAAAATAACCAGCTGACAGCATGACGACAGGATCAAATCCACACATACCATGACTAACCTTAAATGCAAATGGGCTAAACGCTCCAATTGAAAGACATGGGGGCAAGCTGGATAAAGAACCAAGACCCATTTGAGTATGCTGTCTTCAAGAAACCCATCTTGCATGCAGTGCCATACATAAGCTCAAAATAAAAGAATGGAGAAAAATATTTCAAGCAAATGGAAAACAGAAAAAAAGCAAGTGTTGCACTCCTAGTTCCTGACCAAACGAACTATAGCAATAAAGATAAAAAAAGACAGAGGGCCGGGCGTGGTGGCTCACGCCTGTAATTCCAGCACTTTGGGAGGCCGAGGTGGGCAGATCTCGAGGTCAGGAGATCGAGACCATCCTGGCTAAGACGGTGAAACCCCGTCTCTACTAAAAATACAAAAAGTTAGCCGGGCACGGTGGCAGGTGCCTGTAGTCCCAGCTACTTGGGAGGCTGAGGCAGGAGAATGGCATGAACCTGGGAGTCGGAGCTTGCAATGAGCTGGGATCGCGCCACTGCACTCCAGCCTGGGTGACTGAGCAAGACTCCGTCTCAAAGAAAAGAAAAAAAAGAAGGAGATTACAAAGGTGGTCCTGACCTTTGATAAATCTCATTATTGATTGATACCAACCTGGGCTATCTTTATTGCTCAAACCAATAGGATAATTTGCTGAGGTTGGGGAGTTTCTCCCCTGCAGAGAGTTCCTAATCTCCCAAAATTTGGTTGAGATCTAAAGTTGATTTTGCTGTACAAGTCCTTTTCTGAAGTTTTACTCATCTCCAACAACGAAGGCAAGTTTTACTGCTTCCATGGCGATGGAGAGCAGGCACCTCCTTTCCTGAGTTTCGGCTTGCTTCTGACAGGAAAGGTGAGTGTCAGTTTTTTCCAGCTTCTAAGATGGCAGAGAACGATCACCAGCCTGAGCCTTATTTCCAGGTAAGTAGCTGAATTAGAATTTTGTCTTCAAATTTTTTCTAATGACTAAAATTTAAGATTATCCACCAACTGCTTTTAATTTCTCTTTACCATGAGAACACTCAGTAATCATATAAATGGTGCATTTGTTTGTTTTGCTCAATTCTTTGTGTGTGTTTGTGTTTGGGGTTTTATTGTTGTTTCACTTTTCTCCCATCTCTTCCTGACTTGGTCAAATCCAAGGAAATGTTCCAAATTGTGGGGAACAAGGCATCTGAATTGGCTAAAAGCCCTGTGGCTGCAAAAATGAAAGAAAAAAATCCAGTTATCAGAAAATATTTTTTATGTGTTTTTTTTTGTTTGTTTGTACATAAGCGGGCTCACCTACATAACAAGGCCATCTTGTGCTAGCCAAGGCCAGGCTGAAGCAGTAGTCTTGGTGACCCAGTGTTAAGATTCTGCCTGTTAACTACAGAAATCTGAGTTTGGTTCCTAAGTCTAGTTCTCTCTGTTTGATGTTTGTGTTACCTTTAAAATATCAGAAGTTTGTCCAAGCTATGATGTGGTAGTAAAAGATTCAAAAGGATTTTTCTTTTAAAGTTCTATGATTAAAAGTTTACTTAAAAGCAAATTTCCTTTTTTTAAAATTATACTTTAAGTTCTGTGGTATATGTGCAGAACATGCAGGATTGTTTTATGGGTATACACATGCCATGCTGGCTTGCTGCATCCATCAGTCCGTGATCTACAGTATGGATTTCTGCTAATTCCATCCCTCTCCTAGCTCCCCACCCTGACAGGCCCTGGTGTGTGGTGTTCCCCTTCCTGTGTCCATGTGTTCCCATTGTTCAACTTCCACTTATGAGTGAGAACACGTGGTGTTTGGTTTTCTGATTTTGTGTTAGTTTGCTGAGAATGATGGTTTCCAGCTTCATCCATGTGCCTGCAAAGGATATGAACTCATCCATTATTGTGGCTGCATAGTACACCATGGTGCATATATGCCACATTTTCTTTATCCAGTCTATCCTTGATGGGCATTTGGGTTGGTTCCAGTCTGTGCTGTTGTCAACAGTGCCTCAATAAACATACATGTGCATGTGTCTTTATATTAGAATGATTTATAATTTTGGAGGTATATACCCAGTAATGGCATTGCTGGGTCAAATGCTATTTCTAGTTATAGATCCTTGAGGAATCATCACACTGTCTTCCACAATTGTTGAACTAATTTATACTCCCACCAACAGTGTAAAAGCATTCCTCTTTCTCCACATCCTCTCCAACGTCTATTGTTTCCCGATTTTTTAATGATGGCCATTCTAACTGGCATGAGATTGTATCTCATTGTGATTTTGCTTTCCATTTCTCTAATGACCAGTGGTGATGTGCTTTGCTTCACATGTTCGTTGGTTGCATAAATGTCTTCTTTGGGAAGTGTCTGTTCGTATCTTTGCCCACTTTTTGATGGGGTTCTTTGTTTTTCTCTTGTAAATTTGTTTAAGTTCTTTGTAGATTATGTATATTAGCCCTTGGTCAGATGGAGAGATTGCAATAAATTTCTCTCATTCTGTGGGTTGCCTGTCACTCTGATGATTGTTTCTTTTGCTCTGCAGACACTGTAGTTTAATTAGATCCCATTTGTCAATTTTGGCTTTGGTTGCCATTGCTTTTGGTGTTCTAGTGATGAAGACTTTGTCCATGCCTATGTCCTGAATGGTATTGCCCTACTCAAGGACATTTCTGTGCCTGAGTGCCATACCACCTAAAGTAATTTATAGATTCAGTGCTATCCCCATGAACCTACCACTGACTTGCTTCAAAGAATTAGAAAAACTGCTTTAAATTTCATAGGAAAACAGCAAAGGGCCCACACAGCCAACAGAATCCTAAGCAAAAAGCACAAAGTTGGAGATATCACAGTACCTGACTTCAAACTATTCTACAAGGCTACAGTAACCAAAAGAGCATGGTACTCATACCAAACCAGATATATGGACCAATGGAACAGAACAGAGACCTCAGAAATGACACCACACAACTAAAACTGTCTGATCTTTGACAAACCTGACAAAAACAAGCAATGGGGAAAGGATTCCCTATCAATAAATGGTGTTGGGAAAATTGGCTAGCCGTATGCAGAAAACTGAAACTGGGCTATTCCCTTACACTTAATACAAAAATTGTATTAAGATGGATTAAAGAGTTAAATGCAAGACCTAAAACCATAAAAAACCTATAGAAGAAAACCTAGGTCACCAACTGCAGAGAAAGGTACTTGCAGTGAAATGCATGGTACAAACACGCATTCCCGGCTTCCCTGAGTGGGTCAGGTTGACGAGTGGTCCACCTGCTCCGGGCAGATCCCTGCAGACATGGCTGGTTGCTCTTTGAGCCAGCTTGGCCTTGCCTGGCATGCACAAGCCGCAGTGCAACAACTGTGCTTCAAACGGAGCCACACAGAGAAAAGCAGCAGCAGGATCAGGAGCAGGGTGTGCGCTGCCTTCAGGATTCCAGTCCATTCCTCAGGGCTCAGATGGCACTGTGGGCTTCTTCGTTGCAAAGAGGGAGACCACAGGCCATCTTGAGGAGGACTTTATGTTCAAGTGCAGAAAGCAGCCAGGAGTTCCACCGAGTGGACTCGGCCTTCTGTGCCCCTGGCCAGATTTAGAATTTGACCCGAGGCAGGACAAGTTCACTCAGAGTAGCATGGTGGTAGCTGGGGTCTATGCATGCCAGGCAAGGCCAAACTGGCTCAAGGAGCAAGCAGCCACGTCTGCAAAGGTCTGCCTGGAACAGCTGGAACAGCTACTGACCTCACCCACTCAAGGAAGCAGAGATGGCCAGGTTTCAACAGCCAGACTGGCTGCCACCTGATGGCTGATGGAGCTGAGGCCTGAGTAGAAGCAGATGGCGCTGGGGCCCTACCTCTAGGGTAGAACTGATGTACCATGAGCGGAAGTGAGTGAGGTTGGTGGCTGGTCCACCAGCTCCTGGCACAACCTTGCAGAGGTGGTTGGTTGCTTTTTGAGCCAGCTTGGCCTTGCCTGGCATGCACAAGCCTCAGTGAAACAACTGCCTTACACATGGAGCCACGTAGAGGAAATGAGCAGCAGGCTCAGGAGCAGGGTGTGTGCTGCCTTTAGGGATCCAGTCAATTCATCAGGGCTCATATGGCACTGCGGGCTTCTTTGTTGCCAAGAGAGAGACCACAGGCTGTCTTGAGGAGGACTTTCTTCTCAAGTTCAGAAAGCAGCCAGGATTTCCACCCAGGGGCCTAGGCCTTCTGTTACCCTGGCCAGACTTAGAATTTGGCCCTAAGCAGGACAAGCTCACTCGGAGCAGTACTTTGGTACCTGTGGTCTGTGCATGCCAGACAAGGCCAGGCTGGCTCATAGAGCAACCAGCCACCTCTGCAAGGGTGCGCCCAGAGCAGGTGTAGCAGCCACCAACCTCACCCACTCAAGGAAGCAGGGATGGCCAGTTTCCAACAGACTGAGTGACTGCCACCTGATGTCTGGTGGAACAGAGGCATGAGGAAAAGCAGATGGCACTGGGGTCCTACCTCTAGGGTAGAACTGATGTACCATGAGCAGCATCGAGTAAGGTTGGTGGCTGGTCCACCAGCTCCTGGCACACCCTTGCAGAGGTGGCTGATTGCTCTTTGAGCCAGTTTGGCCTTGCCTGGCATGCACAAGCCTCAGTGCAACAATTGTCTTACACATGGAGCCGTACAGAGGAAATGAGTAGCAGGCTCAGAAACAGGCTGTGCACTGCCTTCAGTGTTCTAGTCAATTCCTCATGGCACAGATGTCACTGCGGGCTTCTTGGTTGCAAATAGAGAGACCACAGGCCATCTTGAGGAACACTTTATGTTCAAGTGCAGAAAGCAGCCAGAATTTGAACCCAAGGGACTCGGTCTTCTGTGGCCCTAGCCAGACTTAGAATTTGGCCCAAGGCAGGACAAGCTCACGCAGAGCAGAATGTCCGTTGCTTGGGACTGTGCATGCCAAGCGAGGCCAAGCTGAGTCAAAGAGCAACCAGCCACCTGTGCAAGGGTGCGCCTGTAGCAGTTGGACCAGCCTTCAACGTCACCCATTTAAGGAAGCAGGGATGGCCAGACTTAGAAATTGGCCCCACGCAGGACAAGCTCACATGCAGCAGTGTCTGTTTCTGGGGCTTGTGCATGCCAGGCAAGGCCAAGCTGGCTCAAAGAGCAGCCAGTCACCTCTGCAAGAGTGCCCCGGAAGCAGGTGGAGCAGCCACCAATCTAACCCACTCAAGGAAGCACGGATGGCCAGATTCCAACATACTGAGTAGCTGCCACCTGATGGCTGATGGAGCAGAGGCATGAGCAAAAGTAGATGGCACTGGGGCCCTACCTCTAGGGTAGAACTGATGTACCATGAGCGATAGTGAGTGAAGTTGGTGGCTGCTCTAATGGCTCCAGAGGCACTCTTGCAGAGGTGGCTGGTTGCTCTTTGAGCCAGCTTGGCCTTGCCTGGCATGCACAAGCCTCAGTGCCATATTGAGGAAAAGAGCAGCAGGCTCAGGAGCCGCGTGTGGGCTGCCTTTAGGCTCCAGTCAATTCCTCAGGGCTCAGATGGCACTGCGGGCTTCTTCATTGCCAAGAGGCAGACCAGAGGCCATCTTGAGGAGGACTTTATGTTCAAGTGCAGAAAGCAGCCAAGATTTCCGCCCAGGGGCCTAGGCCTTCTGTGGCCCTGACCAGGCTTAGAATTTGGCCTCAGGCAGGACAAACTCACTCAGAGCAGCACTTTGGTACCTGAGGTCTGTGCATGCCAGGCAAGGCCACGTTGGCTCAAAGAGCAACCAGCCACCTCTGCAAGGGTGCCCCTGGAGCAGGTGGAGCAGCCACCAACCTCACACTCAAGGAAGCAGGGATGGCCAGATTCCAACAGACTGTGTGGCTGCCACCTGATGGCTGATGGAGCAGAGGCCTGAGGAAAAGCAGATGGCACTGGGGCCCTACATCTAGGGTAGAACTGATGTATCATGAGTGGCAGTGAATGAGGTTGGTTGCTTGTCCACTGGCTCCTGGCACAGCCTTGCAGAGGTGGCTGGTTACTCTTTGAGCCAGCTTGGCCTTGCCTGGTATGCACAAACGTCAGTGCAACAATTGGCTTACAAATGGAGCCATATAGAGCAAATGAGTAGTAAGGTGTGGGCTGCCTTTAGAGCTCCAGTCAATTCCTCAGGGCTCAGATGGCACTGCAGGCTTCTTGATTGCAAACAGGGAGACCGCAGGCCCTCTTGAGGAGGACTTTATGTTGAAGTGAAGAAAGCTGCCAGGATTTCCACCCAGGGGACGCGGCTTTCTGTGGCCCTGGCCAGACTTACAATTTGGCCCCATGCAGGACTAGCTCACTCAGAGCAGAATGTCAGTAGCTGGGGTCTGTGCATGCCAGGCAAGTCCAAGCTGGCTCAAAGGGTAACCAACCACCTCTGCAAGGGTGTACCTGGAACCAGTGGACCAGCCACCAACCTCACCTACTGAAGGAAGCAGGGAAGGCCAGATTCCAACAGCCTGAGTGGCTGCCGCCTGATGGCTGATGGAGCAGAGGCCCGAGGAAAAGCAGATGGCACTGAGGCCTTACTTCTTAGGTAGAAGAAGTGATGTACCCTAACCGGCAGCGAGTGAGATTGGTGGCTGGTCCACCGGCTCCTGACGTACCCTTGCAGAGGTGGGTGGTTGCCCTTTGAGCCAACTTGGCCTTGCCTGGCATGCACAAGCCTCAGTGCAACAATTGTCTTACAAATGTAGCCTTATAGAGGAAATGAGCAGCAGGCTCAGGAGCAGGGTGTGCGCTGCCTTTAGGGTTCCAGTCAATTCCTCATGGCACAGATGTCACTGCGGGCTTCTTGGTTGCAAATAGGGAGACCACAGGCCATCTTGAGGAACACTTTATGTTCAAGTGCAGAAAGCAGCCAGGATTTGAACCCAAGGGACTCGGTCTTCTGTGGCCCTAGGCAGACTTAGAATTTGGCCCAAGGCAGGACAAGCTCAGTCAGAGTAGAATGTCGGTAGCTGGGGTCTGTGCATGCCAGGCAAGGCCAAGCTGACTCAAAGAGCAGCCAGCCACCTCTGCAAGGGCGCACCTGTAGCAGTTGGACCAGCCTTCAACGTCACCCATTTAAGGAAGCAGAGATGGCCAGATTCTAACAGCCTGAGTGGCTGCTGCCCGGTGGCTGATGGAGCAGAGTCCTGAGGAAAAGCAGATGGCAGTGGGGCCCTACCTCTAGGGTAGAAAAAATGGTGTACCCTGAGCAGCATCGAGTGAGGTTGGTGGCTGGTCCACTGGCTCCTGGCACACCCTTGCAGAGGTGGTTGGTTGCTCTTAGAGCCAGCTTGGCCTTGCCTGCCATGAACAAGCCTCAGTATAATTATTGTCTTACAAATGGAGCCATATAGAGGAAATGAGCAGCAGGCTCAGGAGCGGGATGTGCACTGCCTTGAGGGCTCCAGTCCATTCCTCAGGGCTCAGATGGCACTGCGGGATTCTTGGTTGCAAAGAGGGAGACCACAGGACATCTTGAGGAGGAATTTATGTTCAAGTGCAGAAAGCAGCCAGGATTTAAACCCAAGAGACTCGGCCTTCTGTGGCCCTGGCCAGACTTAGAATTTGGCCCAAGGCACTACAAGCTCATTTGGAGCAGCATGTCAATACCTGGAGTCTGTGCATGCCAGGCAAGGCCAAGCTGGCTCAAGGGCAACCAGCCACCTCTGAAATGGTGCGCCTGTAGCAGTTGGACCAGCCTTCAACGTCACCCATTTAAGGAAGAAGGGATGGCCAGACTTAGAAATTGGCCCCACGCAGGACAAGCTCACAGGCAGCAGTGTCTGTTTCTGGGGCCTGTGCATGCCAGGCAAGCCCAAGCTGGCTCAAAAGCAGCCAGCCACCTCTGCAAGGGTGCGTGCAGAGCAGGTGGAGCAGCCACCAATCTCACCGCTCAAGGAAGCACGGATGGCCAGATTCCAACATACTGAGTAGCTGCCACCTGATGGTTGATGGAGCAGAGGCATGAGCAAAAGTAGATGGCACTGGGGCCCTACCTCTAGGGTAGAACTGATGTACCATGAGCAATAGTGAGTGAAGTTGGTGGCTGCTCCAACTGCTCCAGAGGCACTCTTGCAGAGGTGGCTGGTTGCTCTTTGAGCCAGCTTGGCCTTGCCTGGCATGCACAAGCCTCAGTGCAACAATTGTCTTACAAATGGCGTCATATTGAGGAAAAGAGCAACAGGCTCAGGAGCCGCGTGTGGGCTGCCTTTAGGCTCCAGTCAATTCCTCAGGGCTCAGATGGCACTGCGGGCTTCTTCATTGCCAAGAGGCAGACCAGAGGCCGTCTTGAGGAGGACTTTATGTTCAAGTGCAGAAAGCAGCCAAGATTTCCGCCCAGGGGCCTAGGCCTTCTGTGGCCCTGGCCAGACTTAGAATTTGGCCTCTGGCAGGACAAACTCACTCAGAGCAGCACTTTGGTTCCTGAGGTCTGTGCATGCCAGGCAAGGCCACGTTCGCTCAAAGAGCAACCAGCCACCTCTGCAAGGGTGCCCCTGGAGCAGGTGGAGCAGCCACCAACCTCACTCACTCAAGGAAGCAGGGATGGCCAGATTCCAACAGACTGTGTGGCTGCCACCTGATGGCTGATGGAGCAGAGGCCTGAGGAAAAGCAGATGGCACTGGGGCCCTACATCTAGGGTAAACTGATGTATCATGAGCGGCAGTGAATGAGGTTGGTTGCTCGTCCACCGGCTCCTGGCACATCCTTGCAGAAGTGGCTGGTTACTCTTTGAGCCAGCTTGGCCTTGCCTGGTATGCACAAACGTCAGTGCAACAATTGGCTTACAAATGGAGCCATATAGAGCAAATGAGTAGCAAGCTCAGGAGCAGGATGTGGGCTGCCATTAGGGCTCCAGTCAATTCCTCAGGGCTCAGATGGCACTGCAGGCTTCTTGATTGCAAATAGGGAGACCGCAGGCCCTCTTGAGGAGGACTTTATGTTGAAGTGAAGAAAGCTGCCAGGATTTCCACCCAGGGGACTCGGCTTTCTGTGGCCCTGGCCAGACTTACAATTTGGCCCCATGCAGGACTAGCTCACTCAGAGCAGATTGTCAGTAGCTGGGGTCTGTGCATGCCAGGCAAGTCCAAGCTGGCTCAAAGGGCAAACAACCACCTCTGCAATGGTGCGCCTGTAGCAGTTGGACTAGCTGACAACGTCATCCACTGAAGGAAGCAGGGATGGCCAGGTTCCTGCAGCCTGAATGGCTGCCTCCTGATGGCTGATGTAGCATAGGCCTGAGGAAAAGCGGATGGCACTGAGGCCTTATCTCTAGTGTAGAAGATATGATGTACCTTGACCGGCAGCGAGTGAGATTGGTGGCTGGTCCACCGGCTCCTGGCACACACTTGCAGAGGTGGGTGGTTGCCCTTTGAGCCAGCTTGGCCTTGCCTGGCATGCACAAGCCTCAGTGCAACAACTGTCTTACACATGGAGCCACATAGAGGAAATGAGCAGAAGGCTCAGGAGCAGGGTTTGCTCTGCCTTTAGGGTTCCAGTCAATTCCTCAGGGCTCAGATGGCACTTCTTTGTTGCCAAGAGGCAGACCACAGGCCGTCTTGATGAGGACTTTATGTTCAAGTGCAGAAAGCAGCCAGGATTTAACCCAAGAGACTCGGCCTTCTGTGGCCCTGGGCAGACTTAGAATTTGGCCCAAGGCAGGTCAAGCTCACTTGGAGCAACACATTGGTACCTGGAATCTGTGCATGCCAGGCAAGGCCAAGCTGGCTCAAAGGGCAACCTGCCACCTCTGCAATGGAGCTCCTGTAGCAGTTGGACCAGCCTTCAACCTCACCCACTGAAGGAAGCAGGGATGGCCAGACTTAGAATTTGGCCCCACGCAGGACAAGCTCACATGGATCAGTGTTGGATTCTTGGGCCTGTGCCTGCCAGGGAAGTCCAAGCTGGCTCAAAGAGCAACCAGCCACCTCTGCAAGGGAGCGCCCGGAGCAGGTGGAGCAGCCACCAACCGCACCCACTCAAGAAAGCAGGGAAGGCCAGATTTCAACAGACTGAGTGGCTGCCACCTGATGGCTGATGGAGCAGAGGCCTGAGGCTCCTGGCACAGCCTTGTAGAGTTGGCTGGTTGCTTTTGAGCCAGCTTGTGCTTGCCAGGCATGCACAAGCCTCAGTGCAACAACTGTCTTACAAATGGAGCCATTTAGAGGAAATGAGCAGCAAGCTGTAGAGCGGGCTGTGTGCTGCCTTTAAGACTCCAGTCAATTCCTCAGGGCTCAGATGGCACTGTGGGCTTCTTTGTTGCCAAGAGGCAGTCCACAGGCCATTTTGAGGAGGACTTTATGTTCAAGTGCAGAAAGCAGCCAGGATAGCAATCCAGGGGACTAGGAATTCTGTGGCCCTGACCAGACTGTGAATATGGCCACAGGCAGGACAAGCTGACTCAGAGCAGCATGTTGGTACCTACGGTCTGTGCATGTCAGGCAAGGCCAAGCTGGCTCAAAGAGCATCCACCCACCTCTGCCAGGGTGCGCCCAGAGCAGGTGCTGATGGAGCAGAGGCCTGAGGACCCTGCCTTCTGTGGTCCTGGGCAGATTTAAAATTTGGCCCCAGGCAGGACAAGATCACTCGGAGCAGCTGGGGCATGTTCATGAAAGGCAAGGCCATCCTGGCTCTAAGAGCAACCAGCCACCTCTGCAATGGTGCGCCTAGAAAAGTTGCACCAGCGTCCAACCTCACCCACTCAGGGAAGTAGGGATGGCCAGGTCCGAAAAGCCGGACTGGCTGCCACCTGATGGCTGATGGAGCAGAGGCCTGTGGAAAAGCAGACGGCACTGAGGTCTTACCTCTAGTGTAGAAGAAATGAGGTACACGAGCGACAGTGAGTGAGGTTGGAGGCTGGTCCACTGGCTCCTGGCACACCCTTGCAGAGTTGGCTGGTTGAAAGCCAGCTTGGCCTTGCCCTGCATGCACAAGCCTCAGTGCAACAACTGTCTTACAAATGGAGTCATATAGAGGAAATGAGCAGCAGGCTCAGGAGCAGGGTGTGTGCTTCCTTTAGAGCTCCAGTCAATTCCTTGGGGCTCAGATGGCACTGCGGGCTTCTTCATTGTGAAGAGATAGACCACAGGCTGTCTTGAGGAGGACTTTATATTCAAGTGTAGAAAGTAGCCAGGATTTCCACCCAGGTGCCTAGGCCTTCTGTGTCCCTGGCCAGACTTAGAATTTGGCCTCAGGAAGGACAAGCTCATTTAGAGCAGCACTATGGTACCTGCATTCTATGCATGCCAGGCAAGGCCAAGCTGGCTCAAAGAGCAACCAACCACCTCTGCAAGGGTGCCCCTGGAGCAGGTGGAGCAGCCACCAACCTCACCCACTCAAGGAAGCAGGGATGGCCAGATTCCAACAGAATGAGTGGCTGCCACCTGATGGCTGATGGAGCAGAGGCCCGAGGAAAAGCAGATGACACTGAGACCTTGCCACTAGGGTAGAAGAAATTAAGTACCTTGACCGGCAGCGAGTGAGGTTGGTGGCTGATCCACCGGCTCCTGTCACACCCTTGCAGAGTTGGCTGGTTGCTCTTTGAGCCAGCTTGGCCTTGCCTGGCATGCACAAGCCTCAGTGCAACAATTGTCTTACAAATGGAGCCACACAGAGAAAAGGAGCAGGAGGCTCAGGAGCAGGGTGTGCGCTGCCTTTAGGGCTCCAGTCAATTCCTCAGGGCTCAGATGGCACTGCGGGCTTCTTCATTGCCAAGAGGCAGATCACAGGCCGTCTTGAGGAGGACTTTATGTTCAAGTGCAGAAAGCAGCCAGGATTTCCACCCAGGTTCCTAGGGTTTCTGTGGCCCTGGCCAGGCGTAAAATTTGGACCCAGTCAGGACAAGTTCACTGAGAGCAGAATGTCCATACCTGGTGTCTCTGCATGCCAGGCAAGGCCAAGCTGCCTCAAAGAGCAACCAGCCACCTCTGCAAGGGTGCGCCCAGAGCAGGTGGAGCAGCCACCAACCTCACCCACTCAAGGAAGCAGGAATGGCCAGATTCCAACAGACTGAGTGACTGCCACCTGATGTCTGGTGGAGCAGAGGCCTGAGGAAAAGCAGATGGCACTGGGGCCCTACCTCTAGGGTAGAACTGATGTACCATGAGCGGCAGTAAGTGAGGTTGGTGGCTGGTCCACTGGCTCCTGGCACACACTTGAAGAGGTGGCTGGTTGCTCTTTGAGGCAGCTTGGCCTTGCCTGGCATGAACAAGCCTCAGTGCAACAATTGTCTTACACATGGAGCCATATTGAGGAAAAGAGCAGCAGGCTCAGGAGCCGTGCATGGGCTGCCTTTAGGCTCCAGTCAATTCCTCAGTGCTCAGATGGCACTGCGGGCTTCTTCATTGCCAAGAGGCAGACCAGGGGCCATCCTGAGGAGGACTTTATGTTCAAGTGCAGAAAGCAGAAAGGATTTCCACCCAGGGGCCTAGGCCTTCTTTGTCCCTGGCCAGACTTAGGATTTGGCCTCAGGCAGGACAAGCTCACTGAGAGCAGCACTTTGGTACCTGCGTTCTGTGCATACCAGGCAAGGCCAAGCTGGCTCAAAGAGCAACCAGCCACCTGTGCAAGGGTGCGCCCAGAGCAGGGGTAGCAGCCACCAACCTCACACACTCAAGGAAGCAGGGATGGCCAGATTCAACAGACTGAGTGACTGTCACCTGATGGCTGAAGGAGCAGAGGCCTGAGGAAAAGCAGATGGCACTGGGGCTCTACCTCTAGGGTAGAACTGATGTACCATGAGGGGCAGCGAGTGAGGTTGGTGGCTGCTCCACCGGCTCCTGGCACACCCTTGTAGAGGTGGCTGGTTGCTCTTTGAGCCAGCTTGGCCTTGCCTGGCATACGCAAGCCTCAGTGCAACAATTGTCTTACAAATGGAGTCACATACAGGAAAGGAGTAGCAGGCTCAGGAGCAGGGTGTGCACTCCCTTTAGGGCTCCAGTTAATTGCTCAGGGCTCAGATGGCACTGCGGGCTTCTTGTTGCAAATAAGGAGACCACAGGCCATCTTGAGGAAGACTTTACGTTCAAGTGCAGAAAGCAGCCAGGATTTAAACCCAAGGGACTCAGCCTTCTGTGGCCATGGTCAGAGTTAGAATTTGGCCCTAGTAAGGACAAGATCACTTGGAGCAGCTGGGACACGTGCATGCAAGGCAAGGCCATCCTGGCTCAAAGACCAACCAGCCGCCTCTGCAAGGTTGCGTCTGGAGCAGTTGCACCAGCCACCAACCTCACCCACTCAAGGAAGTAGGGATAGCCAGGTCCCAACAGCCAGACTGGCTGCCACCTGATGGCTGACAGAGCAGAGGCTTGCAAAGTCGGTGGCACTGAGGCCTTACCTCTAGGGTAGAAGAAATGAGGTACACTGACCATCAGTGAGTGAGGTTGGTGGCTGGTCCACCGGCTCCTGGCACACCCTTGCAGAGTTGGCTGGTTGCAAGCCAGCTTGGCCTTGCCTGGCATGCACAAGCCTCAGTGCAACAACTGTCTTACAACTGGAGTCCTATAGAGGAAATGAGCAGCAGGCTCAGGAGCAGGGTGTGTGCTGCCTTTAGGGCTCCAGTCAATTCCTCAGGGCTCAGATGGCACTGCGGGCTTCTTCATTGTGAAGAGGTAGACCACAGGCCGTCTTGAGGAGGACTTTATATTCAAGTGTAGAAAGCAGCCAGGATTTCCACCCAGGGGCCTATGCCTTCTGTGGCCCTGGCCAGACTTAGAATTTGGCCCCAGGCAGGACAAGCTTACACAGAGCAGTGTCAGTTTCTGGGGCCTGTGCATGCCAGGCAAGTCCAGGCTGTCTCAAAGAGCAACCAGTCACTTCTGCAAGGGTGCGCCTGGAGCAGGTGGTTCAGCCACCAACTTCACCCTCTCAAGAAAGCAGGGATGGCCAGGTTCCGACAGCCTCAGTGACTGCCGCCTGATGGCTGATGGAGCAGAGCGCTGAGGAAAAGCAGTTGGCACTGTGGCCCTATGTTTAGGATAGAAGAAAGGATTTACCATGTCTGGCAGCGACTGAGGTTGGTGGCTGGTCCACCTGCTTCTGGCACACTCTTGCAGAGGTGGTTGGTTGCTCTTTGAGTCAGCTTGGCCTTGCCTGGCATGCACAAGCCTCAGTGCAACAATTGTCTTACAAATGGAGCCATCTAGAGGAAATGAGCAGCAGGCTCTGGAGCAGGGTGTGCGCTGCATTTAAGACTCCAGTTAATTCCTAGGGGCTCAGATGGCACTGCGGGCTTCTTCGTTGCCAAGAGTCAGACCACAGGGCGTCTTGAGGAGGACTTTATATTCAAGTGCAGAAAGCAGCCAGGATTGCAATCCAGCGGACTAGGCATTCCGTGGCCCTGGCCAGACTTAGAATTTGACCCCAGGCAGGACAAGCTGACTGAGAGCACCACATCGGTATCTGCGGTCTGTGCATGCCAGGCAAAGCCAAGCTGGCTCAAAGAGCAACCAGCCACCTCTGCAAAGGTGCGCCTGGAGCAGGTGCTGATGGAGTAGAGGCCTGAGGACTCTGCCTTCTGTGGCCCTGGGCAGATTTAAAAGTTGGCCCCAGGCAGTACAAGATCACTCGGAGCAGCTGGGGCATGTGCATGAAAGGCAAGGCCATCCTGGCTCTAAGAGCAACCAGCCACCTCTGCAAGGGTGTGCCAGGAGCAGTTGCACCAGCCGCCAATCCCACCCACTCAAGAAGTAGGGATGGCCAGGTCCCAAAAGCCGGACTGGCTGCCACTTGATGGCTGACGGAGTAAAGGCCTGAGGAAAAGCAGATGGCACTGAGGCCTTACCTCTAGGGTAGAAGAAATGAGGTACACGAGCAACAGTGAGTGAGGTTGGTGGCTGGTCCACCTACTCCTGGCACACCCTTGCAGAGGTGGCTGGTTGCTCTTTCAGCCAGCTTGGCCTTGCCTGGCATGCACAAGCCTCAGTGCAACAATTGTCTTACAAATGGAGCCATATTGAGGAAAAGAGCAGCAGGCTCAGGAGCAGGGTATGAGCTGCCCTTAGGGCTCCAGTCAATTCCTCAGTGCTCAGATGGCACTGCGGGCTTCTTCTTTGCCAGGAGGCACACCACAGGCCGTCTTGAGGAGGACTTTATTATATTCAAGTGCAGAAAGCAGAAAGGATTTCCACCCAGGGTCCTAGGTCTTCTGTGGCCCTGACCAGACTTAGAGTTTGGCCTCAGGCAGGACAAGCCCACCTGGAGCAGGTGGAGCAGCTGCCAACCTCACCCACTCAAGGAAGCAGGGATGGCCAGTTTCCAACAGCCTGAGTGGCTGCCACCTGATGGCTGATGGAGCAGAAGTCTGAGGAAAAGCAGATGGCACTGGGGCCCTACCTCTACGGTAGAACTGGTGTACCATGAGCGGCAGTGAGGTTTGTGGCTGGTCCACTGGCTCCTGGCACACCCTTGCAGAGGTGGCTGGTTGCTCTTTGATTCAGCTTGGCCTTGCGTGGCATGCACAAACCTCAGTGCAACAATTGTCTTACAAATGGAGCCGTATAGTGGAGAGGAGTAGCAGGCTCAGGAGCAGGGTGTGCACTGCTTTTAGGGCTCCAGTCAATTCCTCAGGGCTCAGATGGCACTGCGGGCTTCTTGGTTGCAAATAGGGAGACCACATGACATCTTGAGGAGGACTTTATGTTCAAGTGCAGAAAGCAGCCAGGATTTAAACCCAAGGGACTCGGTTTTCTGTGGCCCTGGCCAGACTTAGAATTTGACCCCAGGCAGGACAAGCTCTCTTAGAGCAGCACTTTGGTACCTGCGGTCTGTGCATGCCAGGCAAGGCCAAGCTGGCTCAAAGGGCCACCAGCCATCTCTGCAAGAGTGCACCCGGAACAGTTGGAGCAGCCACCAACCTCACCCACTCAAGGAAGCAGTAATGGCCGGATTCCAATAGCCTGAGTGGCTGCCACCTGATGGCTGATGGAGCAGAGACCCGAGGAAAAGCGGATGACACTGAGCCCTTGCCACTAGGGTAGAAGAAATTATGTACCTTGACCGGCAGTGAGTGAGGTTGGTGGCTGATCCACTGGCTCCTGGCTAACCCTTGCAGAGTTGGCTGATTGCTCTTTGAGCCAGCTCGGTCTTGCCTGGCATGCACAAACCTCAGTGCAACAATTGTCTTACAAATGGGGCCATATAGAGGAAAGGAGCAGGAGGCTCAGGAGCAGGGTATGGGCTGCCTTTAGGGCTCCAGTCAATTCCTCAGGGCTCAGATGGCACTGCGCACTTCTTTGTTGTCAAGAGGCAGACCACAGGCCATCTGAAGGAGAACTTTATGTTCAAGTGAAGAAAGCAGCCAGGATTGAAATCCAGGGGTCTAGGCTTTCTGTGGCCCTTTCCAGACTTAGAATTTGGCCTCAGGCAAGACAAGCTGACTCAGAGCGGTATGTGGGTAGCTGGAGCCTGTGCATGACAGGCAAGGCCAAGCTGGCTCAAAGAGCAGCCTGCCACCTTGGCAAGGGTGTGCGCGTAGCAGTTGGACCAGTCATCAACCTCACCCCCTGAAGGAAGCAGGGATGGTCAGGTTCCCACAGCCTGAGTGCCTGCCACCTGACGGCTGCTGGAGCAGAGGCCTGAGGAAAGCAGATGGCACTGAGGCCCTACCTCTAGGATAGAAGAAATGATGTACCCTGAACGTTAGCGAGTGAGGTTGGTGTGCTGGTCTACTGGCTCCTGGCACACCCTTGCAGATTTGGCTCGTTGCTCTTTGATCCAGCTTGGCCTTACCAGGTATGCACAAGCCTCAGTGTAACAATTGTGCTGCAAATTGAACCAGACAGAGGAAATGAGCAGCAGGCTCAGTGGCAGGGTGTGTGCTTGCTTTAGGGCTCCAGTCCATGCCTCAGGGCTTGTATGGCACTGCGGGCTTCTTGGTTACCTCCACAAGCCATCTTGAGGAGGACTTTATGTTTTAAAATGCAATTCAAATGAGCATAAAACATTTACAGCCTAGGGAAAGGCTTATGGCATTAGAATCCTTATTTATATGATTGTTTTATGTTTTTTTGAGATATGGTCTTTGTCTCTCATTCAGGCAGAAATACAGTAATTTTGTCGTAATTCACCACCGCCATGAACTCTGAGTCCAATCCATCCTTTTGCCTTGGTCTCCCAACTAGTTGGAGCTGCAAGCATAAGGCACCGTGCCTACCTAGTTTTTTAAATGTGGTTTTTCTTTTGTTGTTGTTGTTGAGAGTATGGTATCACTATGTTGCTCTGGCTGGTCTCAAATTCCCGGCCTAATGTCATCTTTCTGCCACAGCCTCCTAAAGTGCTGGGATTACAGGCATGAGCCACCATGCCTAGCATAGAGTATTACATTATTTTCAAAGTCTTATTCTAAGATCCATTTGTTGACTTTGGCCTAAATAACTCAATATAATATCTCAGAAACATTTTTTTGACAAATTTTGGGGCATGATGATGAGAGAAGGGGGTTTGAAACTTTCTAATAAGAGTTAACTTGGAGCCTTTTAAGGAGGAACAAACACAAATTATCAGAAAAATAAAAGAAATATCAAGTGGAGAAGTTCTGTGGCAAAAATGATAGTAAAGAATATACGATTGTGACTCATGGTGGCTTTTACTTTGTTCTTGAATTTCTGAGTAACTTAAGGGTTAACATTTAAAGAATATGTTATAGATAACATTTTATTGCAAGTAAATATATTTCAAATTTTGTTACTGGTTTTGTATGAGATTATTCTCAGCCTCCATTATCAAGCTGTATTATTTTATTAATGTAGTTTGATGATATTATAATACAGCTGGGAGCTGTATCTTCGAAATATGTCTATTTGACTAAATAAAATCAAGTTATTCAATGGGAGTTATTATCTATGAAAAAAGTACCACAGGAATGTAAAAAATTTGAGGAGGATAAAAATATGTTGGAAGAAGAAATATTAAATCTTAAGATGCTTATGGAAAGAACACACTGGTGAAGACAAATTGGTGATGTACAAAATTATAAATTGGATCTAGAAGAAAGGGCAATGCAGGCAATAGAAAAATGAGTAGAAATCCCTTTACAGGTTAGTTTGTAAAATCAGGTAAGTTATATTTAAAATGTGCTTCCATTTATTTCACTGCAAATTATATTTTGAAGATATATAGATATTTCCTCTGCCTCTCTTATAGCAATTTGCCTTGTAGAATTCTAGCAATAAGGTGGCATCTGTTTTTACTTTCAAATATTTAAATTTCCTTCATTATAACAAAATTGATTTTTCAGAGTAATGATTCTCACTGTGGAGTCATTTGATTAATAAGACCCATTGGCATAAGATTACATCCTCTGACTACAAAAATCCTGGAAGAAAAACTAGGAAATATTCTTCTGGACATTGCACTTCGCAATGAATTTATGGGTAAGTACTCAAAACCAATTGCCAGAAAAATGAAAACTGACAAGTGGAATTTATTTAAACTAAATAGCTTCTTCTGCACAGCATGAGAAACTATCCAGGGATTGAACAGACAGCCTACAGAATGGAAGAAAATATCCACACACTATGCACCATAATCCCAGCTACTCAGGAGGCTAAGGCAGGAGAATCATTGGAACCTGGGAGGCGGAGGTTGCAGTGAACTGAGATCATGCCATTGAACTCCAGCTTGGGCAACAGGTCAAAACTCCGTCTCAAAAATAAATAAATAAAATAAAATAAATAAAAACAAATAAATAAAAGCTAGAAGTTCTATGGAAACATTAATGCACATATAATCTTTTAAAAATGTTCATTCTCTAGAGATTTCAATACCTATTCTAGCTTATTACAGTAACCTATAATTTGTATTATATTGACTATGGCATAAAAACCTTAAAATGTATATTTCTCTTTCCTCCCTCCTTTACACTATATATGTCATGCACTATAGTCTCAAATATTATGAATTCCATGATGTGAAGTTACTCTTTTTTTAAAAAAAAAAAAAGTAGACAATCCATGATCTTTAGAGCAATGTAAAATAATTGGGCTACATATCTTTATATCTTCCCTGGCACTCTTTATTTCTTTGTGTAGTTTCAACTTTCATCTGCTTCCATATTCCTTTTGCCTCAAAAAATCATTTTGACATTTATTTTAGTGCAGACCTGTTAGCAAGGGACTCTTCCAGTGTTAATCTGAAAATGTCTTCATTTTAGTTATATAGTTATTTTGTTATTTTAGTTATATAGTTAATTAATATAAGATTGGGGACTGACTTTTTTCAGTTATTTAAAAATTTGTATCATTGGTTTCTGACTTTTAGAGTTGCTGACAAGCAGTTCACTGTAATGTTTGCTTCTGTTTATCTCTGTACACAATGTGTCTATTTTTCTGTGACTGAATTCAAGATTTATGCTAATCGTTGGTTTTCATCAGTTAGACTAGTGTGATTATTCTAGCGTTCTTTAAATTTTGTATTAATCCTTCTTGGAGCTTTTTGAGGTTACTTGGTGTCCTCAGTCATCTTTTTGAAATTTTTCTTCTCTCACACTCTGTTTTTAATCTCCTTCTGGAATTCCAATTAATTGTATTTTAGTTAATTTCATATTACCAGGGAATTCTTGGTTGCACTATAGTATTTTATTTGCTTGGTTCATTGGATTATTTTGTTTTTCTCTTTCCTCCCTTTGTGCTGCCATTCAAATAATTTGTGTTGACCTATTATAAAATTTACTGCTTCTTTCTTAACTCTGATGACCAGTCTGCTAATCAGCTTGCGGATGTAATTCTTCATCTCTGTTCTCAAGCTTTCACTTATTTCTAGCTTTTGCCTTTTACTGTTCCCATCTCTGCTGAAATTCCTCATTTTTCCATGCATGTCTTTTTTTTAACTAGATCCTTTAACATTTTGATCATTATTATTTTAAATTACTTGCATTTAGTTCCAACATCTGAATTATCTCTGAATTTGATTCTGTTGACTTTTTATCTTTTCAAAATATTATAACTCATAACTCAAATTTTAACTTCCTTTTATGTGTCTCCCAATTTCTAAAAAAATGCAAATCATCAGATGTACAAAAACAGTAGCTCATGAGATGATTATTTATATCAAGATTGTTTTATGTTTCTGTTTCATTTTGGTTTGTGTCATGCTATTAGTGTGGGCAGGAACAAAGGCTGGTTTTTGCTGTGTTGTCTGAAACATTCAGTGAACCATGTAACTTCAATTTCTCCAGCAGTAGGCTGCCATACCATGTGCCTTGTGTGGGGCCTTAGGCTCTGGAGGGCATATGCCAATGCTCCTCTTCCACAGTTACCTTCCGGTAGTCCTTACCACCTATGACACAGAGAGGGTCTCTCTCCACTTTCTTGTTCCTCTCTAACTGCAGAACATCATTTCTTGTGTGTGTGTGACTAGGCAGAAAATTCAGGTTGGGAGCAGAGGGATGATTCATGTTATTTTTGAGCCACTTTCATCATCAGACTCTCAGAGAAGGGCTATTTTTAGCACTTCGCGACTCTTATTCCAGTGGGAGTCAAACTGTCACTTATCTGTGTTGGTTTTTGAGGAAGAAATAATACCTTGCCTCCTGCCACCTCAGTGGTAGAAAACCTTTGATTTATATCATTGAAAGTTTTCAAACCCACAATAAGGGCAAACTCTTTTCTTTCTCCTTCCATAGGAACAATGCACCTTTGTCTGTGGTCACTAGATGGAGACTTTCCAACCCTTTACCACAGTAGCATGACTCTGCATTAGTGCAAAATCCTGGGCCCCAAAACAATCCTTGTTCCTCTCCTGATGGAGAAGTATTTTTGCTCCATCCATCCCCCAGAAGCAGTGATCCTTTGCCTGGTCTCAGGTGGGGTGGAGTAGGGTGTGAGAGGTTTCTTAAACTTCTCTGAAAGCTGATGTGTTTTGCTTCTTCTTATCTCCCAGAAACAGTAGACTTTTGCATGGCTTGTGGACCTAGATGCTTTTATGCCACAGCAAATTAAGAGTTTTGATTCTTAGGAGAGAAGCAAATGTTCACGTAGTCCATGTTTTTCTTATTTATTTTTTGCTTTGTTTTCTTATTTCAGTCATGATGAGTTGAATATGATCATGATTTTCCAGTTAAGCCGCTTGCATTTCTAAAATTTTATCAGTCCCCCTTTGGCCTTTCAGCACTAAATCAAATGCAGATAATCATCACTTGTGTGAATAAAGTGTTTTTATTGAGAACAGAATTGTTCATATACACATGAATTTGGATTTTATCTACTTAGCACAATATGTCATTGTTTCAAAATGTAAAATCCACTTTAGGCTGAACAAAGAATGGTTCTTGAAACTATTTTCCCTTTGTGATCAATTAAAAAAACCCAGTGCTTTCTATCTCATGGGTAGATTATTAAAATAATTACATACCTGATCTTCATTTTAGGTTCTCTCTCTTCAAGATATTCCCTTCAAAACTACTTTGACTGATTAGTCTTTCTTGAATTACGTTATACTCTGTATTTTCTTCACAAGCTCATCAGGGTAAATCCTGCCTTTACATTTGTTTAAAAAATTATCTTTTTTTTTCAAGTCTTATTTGAGCTGAAAGCTTTCCACCGAATGTCTCCTATGCCACAAAGCCTTATTTTACTGATCTCTCCTGTCCTCCTTGTTCAAGCTCATTTAGAAATTTTTTATGAAAATATTCAAGCAATACTTTCTTAAAAAAAAAAGTATGAACATATAGTATTTTCAATTTGAACACAAAATACTGCTCTACTTGAAAACAAGTTTTAGAAACAATTCAATATTTCTAGAAGGAGAATCAACGTGTCATAAATATCATAATCCAATTTTCCTGTTTGTACTAAAGCATTAGCAAATATTTACTGAGAAATTGCTATCTGCCTGAAAGTATAATGCTTTTGATACATGTTATATGATAAAAACTAGGTACTATTACTAGTAGTATTTTAAGAGTAAAAATATCGAGTCTTAGAGATGTTAAGCAATGTGCACAAATAGCATAGGGAAAGTTGGAGTTCTGAAATTCTGACTATGCTGTATGTGTGATAGGAGAATCATTTATTGTCAAAGGTAACTGTCAAGTCATTGTGGGGATTCGGAGGTCTCTGATTGCTAGGGTCAATACACTTAAATCGTGTCACAACTTAGTTAAATCTATTTCATTAAAGCAAAATTCCACGTATAATTTCACAAAGATTATTGGCACCAAAAACATTATTTTTCCTTCCTTCCTTCCTTCTTTCCTTCCTTCCTTCCTTCCTTCCTTCCTTCCTTCCTTCCTTCCTTCCTTCCTTCCTTCCTTCCTCCTTCCTTCCTTCCTTCCTTTCTTCCTGTTCTCTTGCTTTCTCTTGTTCTTTTGTTCTCTCTTTCTTTCTTTGAGACAGGGTCTCAGTCTGTTGCCCAAGCTGGAATGTAGTGGCACAATCATGGTGCACTGCAGCCCCAGCTTCCCCAGGCTCACGTGATCCTCCCACCTCATCCTCCTGTCTGGGACTACAGGCAAGCCACCACACCTGCCTTTTTTTTTTTTTTTTTTTTCAAGATTGGGTTTCACTATACTGCCGAACCTGGTCTGCAACTCCTCAGTTCAAACAATCCACCTGCCTTTGCCTCCCAAAGTATTGGGATCCCAGATGTAAGCCACATGCCCGGCAAATAATATTATTCAATAAGTTCAATTTAACTATTAGATTTTGGACAATGAGAGATAGAATTTTCTATATGATAATTCATCTTGTGTTCTTATTTGAAGTAATATATAAGGATTTCAATTCAACTGAAATATATTTATTAGCAAATTAAATTTCTTTTTCAGGATTCCAAACTTTTGTTCAAGACATGAATGCTAAATGATGTCATGAATTTTAATTACATTAAATTACATTTAATTACATTTAGTTACATTAATATATTTATGGGGGATAAATATAACTTCCACTGTTTTCAGAATTATTGTATGCAGTCAGTATGAGAATGCAATTTAAGTTTCCTTGATGCATTTTCACACTTCTATTACTAGAAATAAGAATACAGTAATATTGGCAAAGAAAAGTGACCATTCAATAAAATTTTTCCAGTAAATCTGATTTAAAATAAACATTGCCTATGGCTTTCTTACATCAATATTTTTATGTCCTAGACTACCTTATATGAAATTAAGGCTTTGAAATTCTAATTATGTGCAAATGTGTAAAATATCATCACCTAAAGCTATATAACATGTTCTATTTCTATACTGTGATTGCAGGTTTATAATTCTGAAAAGATATACAGAACATAAGATTTACCTTTTTAATCACTTTAAGTGCACGGTTTTGTGGCATTAAGTACATTTGCACTGTTATGCAACAGTCACCACCATAGACCTTCAAAATTTGTCTTCTTCTCCAACTAAAACTCTGTACTCATTGAACACCACCTTCCCATTCCTCTCCCTCCCCCTCCGCATAGCAATTACCATTCTACTTTCTGTCTCTACAAATTTCACTAAGTAACTCACAGAAATGGCATGATATAGAATGTCTGAATTTCTCGAACTGGCTTTTTTCACTTGGCATATCTTCAAGTTTCATCTATTTCATAGTATGTTCAGAATATATTTTAAGGCCGAATATTAGGATGTTGCCGTATATACCACATTTTTTTAACTACTCATCCATCAATATTCACATGGGCTGCTCCCTCCCTTTGATTATTGTGGATAATATTGCTCATGGACACGCTGCGCAAACATCTGTTTGGCCCCTGCGCTCATTTTTTTTGGATATGGATTTGCATTTTAATACAAAGGAGAAATTATGCAGCTTTTTAAAAGTATCCAAATAAAAAGGAGCACAACATCAGTAAAATATTAGAAAGTAGATTAGGGGAAAAAGTAGGGAGAGAATTGAACCAAAATTTAATAAGCAGTGTAAGAGAGTTTCAAGAGGAGGGAAAAAATTGACAATATAAACATAGAATTAAATAGCGAAAGGTTGATATTTAGAAAATTGTCACGTGTACCCATATGTCGCCTGTGAGCTGATATTTACATTACTGTTTTATTCCAGGTTTCCAAAAGTAAGTGCAATGTAGGAGTTTCATGATGCTAAATAAACTGAAACATGATACATATTTTGATGTATTGTCCTTGAGAGCAGGCTGGTGGTAATTAGTGCAATTTTAAATTATGATATGATAGTGGAGTCAATCTGCCAAACTGAAAAAAATGTATATATACAATATGTATACGTTTCTCAAAACCCCGTTGTATCATACAATTAAATTATGATTTAAAGCTACCTGACAATTACTGGAGGAAAAAATAAAACCTTTACATTAATATTACCATAATTTTGATATTATTGCAAATATCAAAGCGTGTAGTACTTAGGGATAAACCCGCAAAAAAGAGAAACGTTTGAAAACTATGAAACTACGAAATATTGTTAAAATAAATAAGAGACCTCAATCAATGGAATGTATGAGTCATAAATCTCAATACTGTTAAAATGTCTATTCTTCTTACATTGATCTATAAGAATTCCAATCAAATCACAGCTGTATTCCTTATTTTAGAAATTGAGAAACTAAAATTCTGAAATGTATGTCAATGGGTAGAGGACCTATAAAGGCAAATTACTTTGAAAGGAAACAATTACTTTGAAACCAGGTGCTGTTGGAGAATTAACAGCACCTGGTTTCAAGACTTATCAAGTTACAGTACTTAAGACGATGTAGTACAAATATAGATATACACATGTATATCAGCTTTCAGCTAGTTTTTAATAAAGTTCTTAGAGCATTCATGGACATAACATTTTCAACAAATGCTTCTGAAACAATTAGATATCCCAGTGTGTGTGTGTGTGTGTGTGTGTGTGCGTGCGCGTGTGTGTGTGTAGCTCAGTACTTCACACCTGAGAGGTATGAGCGTGCATTACCAAGGGGAACTGAGAAACTTTTAGAGTATTGGATATGCTCACTGAACCCTTCATGGTGATTGTTTAATGGGCACATGTATACATCAAATTCATCTCATTACACTTTAAATATTGGTAGTGTGTTTTATGTTCATTAGACACGAATAAAGCTGTAAATGTTATCAAAATATTCACTTACTATGCTTTTATTCATTTTACTCTCTCTCTCCACAGACCTTCAGATAGAAAATGCAGTTCAAAGATATTTCATAAAGAAAGAAAAGAAGTACAAATACCGGTGAGAGATGGTACTCAGATTTTTTTTTTCAGTGCAATCCTGGTCTTTTGTGACTAGCAATATTTTTATGTGCAGAAGTAGTAGAAAAGATAAATATTTTGTACAGTAGGAAAACGCATAATTTCTGTGCCATGGAAGAGATAACTCACAAAGATGACAGATTCTGACTATGTTGGATACTAACCACTATTGTAACTAACCCACGATCTGACCTTAACATTGGCTGTAAAGTTACTTTAATGTTCCTTGCAATGATTTGAACCTATTACTTGAAACTTCATTGCTTACTGAGTTGAATAACACTGTTGATACGTGTTTATCTTATATTAGCACTAGAGTCATAATTTTTCTTCTTAAAAAGTTAAAATTAACACTTGAAATTATATATTTTTAATGTTTCAACTGTGATATCACTCCACATGCATCTTTAAATTCTTATTTGATAAAGGATAGCAAATACAGAAAGAATTCTTGTGACAACAAAGAACCCAGAACTGTTGAACGGTGTTGAAGCTGAGCTGGAGAGAGTCACCAAAGCTGGCGCGGAAACTGGCAAGGTCGGAGAGTTTCCTGCCTGGGCACAACTTGAGCTCGCCCCTGAGCCTCCGCCAGTGGCGGAAACTGCAGACCCAGCTGGGACCTGAGGCCTCCGCCCCATCCTCCTACCCGCCAGGAGCTGTGCTGAGGTCGCAGATAGGCGACCCTGGAGGGGCGCGCCTGAGGGAAGGCGGCCCATGTTCCGGACAGCAGCAGGACACCAGGATCCAGGGACCCACCTACCGCCGCGGGAACCCCAAACCTTGCCTGGCGCCCCTCGCTTGCTCCGCCTGGCCTCCAGAGGCCGGTGTGTATCCTGGTCATGAGGATGCACAGCAGGTGCCCGGGAGTCCCCCTCCGCCATGGCCTACCGCTCTGCCAGCCATCACGCCTGGTTCGCGGACCGCAGCCTCGCCGCCTCTGCTCCCGCCAGGCCAGGACCTGTCCTCCTCCTGGGCGACCAGCAGCGGGGATGCACACTGCCCGATGAGCTGCACAGCCCCTGGCCGCCCATCCCCTCTCGCCACTCCGCCCCAGGCCAGGACCTTCCTGTAGCACAGAACCCACCTTCCTTCCCGCTGTAGAGCTGCTCCGCTTCCGCCACCCACAGGGAAAAACTCAGATCTCCAAACAAACAGAAATCCGCGTGTGACTCCTCTGCTTGGATACTGCCAGTCCCCACATTTACTTCCAGGAGTTTTCTTGGCAGAAGGTGTCCGATGTTTGATGTTTCACCAGCAATGAGGCTGAAAAGTGACAGCAATAGAGAAACACATCAGGCTTTCCGCAACAAAGATGACCTTCCCTTCTTCAAACCTCAGCAATCTCCAAGGCCCACAAAGGACTCAGGACAAGATGACTGAGCTGGGGTACTCGGCCCAGGAAATGCAGGCCCAGAGCGGGTCACCTGCTTAGGGCAGGCCCAGGCTTGTCCTGGCTGCCTGGGTGCTTTTCTCCTCACTCCCACCCAATGCAGGAGATCCCACAAACTCGGCTGTCGGGGCTCCCTGCACCTCCCTCCTCAGGAGCCACCCCCTGCCCGCCAAGCTGGGGCCTTCTGGGGCATCCTGGGCTGAGAGGGCAAGGTGCCAGCTCTGCACGCTGAGGAAGGAACACCGCTACACTGTCACACTGACACACCGCCACAGGAAGACACCACCACACGGGCACACCACCACATGGCCACATGGACAGACACACAGACACATGGAGATGTCACCATATGGACACACAGACACACCACCACACAGTCACATGTACAGACACACGGAGATATTATGACACAGACACACTCCCACACTGTGATATGGACGGACAGACAGACATACGCAGAAGTCACCACACAGGCACAGCACCAGACTGTCACACGGACACAGACATATGGAGATGTCACCATAGGGACACAGGACCACATACCACAGGGACACACAGACACACAGAGACATCACCACCCTGTCACAGGGACACACCATCACTCTCACACGAACACACAGACACACTGCCACATGGACACTGCCACACACACAAACACACCGCCACACTGTGACATGGACACACCTCCGCACTGTCAGATATCACCACACAGACACTGCCACGTGGACACAAGGACACACAGGCACATTGTCACATGGATACACAAACCTGGGAAGCCACATCTGAAGGAACTGCCAGGTGACTAGGGCCATAAATCAATCAAAGTAGACTTTCCCTGGCTTGCATACAAGTCATTTAAACTGTGGTAAGATGATATCTCATTGTAGTTTTAATTTGCATTTCTCTGATGATCAGTGATACTGAGCACCGTTTCTTATACCTGTTTGCCATTTGTGTGATCCATTTGTCCATTTGTGTTTTGGTTGCCTGTGCTTGTGGGTATTGCTCAAGATATTTTTGCCCAGACCAATGTCCTGGAGATTTTCCTCAAACTTTTTTTGTACTAGTTTTATTGTTGGAGTTTTAATCAACTTTGATTTTTTTTTCATATATTATGAGAGATACTAGTCTGCTTTCATTCCTCTGCATATGGATATCCAGTTTTTTCAACACCATTTACCACCAGTGTATGTTCTTGGCACCTTTGTCAAAAATGAGTCCACCATAGCTATGTAGATTTGTTACTGGGTTCTCTATTCTGTTCCATTGATCTATGGGTCTGTTTTTATGCCAGTACCATATTCTTTTGGTTACTATAATTCTGTAGTATAATATGAAGTCAGATAATATAATTCCTACAGCTTTATTTATTTATTTATTTTTGCTTAGGATAGTGTTATTTCTTATACTGAAAGCATTCTATGTTATTTATTATTAGTCTACTTTTATAGTTTTACAATGCTATCCTCTTTTACAAAGCTATGATCAACTCAAGGTGTCCAGATCAGGGTTAATTGTAGCTATTTGAAAAAGTAGCAATATTCTGGCTGGGCATGGTGGCTTATGCCTGTAATCCCAGCTGTTTGGGAGGCCAAGGTGGGCAGATCACCTGAGGTCACAGGTTCAAGACCGGCCTGGCCAATGTGGTGAAACACTGTCTCTAATAAAAACACAAAAATTAGTTGAGGATGATGGCAGATGCCTGTAATTTCAGCTGCTCAGGAGGCTGAGGCAGGAAAATTGCTTGAACCCAGGAGATGGAGTTTGCAGTGAGCCCAGAATGTGCCATTGCATTCCAGCCTGGGTAACCAAGACAGACTTCATCAAAAAACAAACAAACAAAAAAGGAGCAATATTCTGTGTAATTGTTGACAGCTTAATTCACTATTATGTGGATCAGAGAGCAGAGGATTCTGAATGCATGAACATATCTTTAACATTTCAATACATTACTTATAATTACTAATGAACTAAAGAGAAACCAAGAAATTATGGTGATAGTTATATTGACCTGGAGAAATGTAGACATAAAAGAACAGTAAGATGAGAAATGTGTTCACACAGTCTGTAAGAGCACACAAGAATAAAATAGGGAAGAAAACATGAGAGTTTTCAACAGATTTCTGGTCATGTAAGCCAATTTGTATCAGTTAATTTTTAAAAGTTTTATTTACATGCAATAAACTGCACATACTTCAATTGTACATTTTGATTATTCTTGGTATTTGTAGCTCTATAAAGCCAACAACATATTCAAATAAAAAGCATATCCATTACCTTTACCACCAAAGTTTTCTAGTGTTTTTTCTACTCACTTTCTCTTGCCTATCCCTATCCCATCCACAGGCAACCACTGATCCACCTGTAGTCCCTGTGAGTTTTTATTTCCAAATACATGAAATCATAGGGTGGGTATACTTTTTCATCACTCAGCATCACTATTTTGGGATTTATTCATGTTGCTACATCTATCAATTCTTCTGTTCTTACTAGGGAGTATTATTTCATTATATACATACACCATAGTAAATTTTTCAGTCACAAATTCACCTGTCCATGGACATTTGGACTGTTTTCAGGTTTTGGCTGTTGCAAGTAAAGCTGCTATGAAGATTCATGTAAAATCCATTGAATGGGCATATGCGTTAGGTTTTCATCTCCACTGGAAGTGGAATAGATAGATATATGGCTATCATGTCTGTAACATGAAAACACAAAGCCTGACAAAACCCATTTCTAAAGTGGAAACTCCACCAGAGAACCTTGACTCCAGCCTGGCTTTTGAGACTATCTCCTATGTCTGGTGCAATGACTGGTCCTGGGGTAGCCACATGACCCAAGGAGGACCCTGTTTAAACTTCTGAGTTTTCACCGAGATTAATATGCATTTGTTGAAAGAGAAGCCCCTTTGCCTCCTCTCCCAGCTGCAAATGCTTTCAGGGATCACATCATGCTGGAGCATGCGGTTACAGTGTTTCCTAAACTTTGCGGGGAAAAATTGTTCAAGCAGGTAAAAATGGAGCAAATATAAAGAGCAAAGCAGTCCAGAAATATCAAATAAAAAAGAAACGGCCTCCATAAAATCATTTGAACTTATGATTAATTCAATAGTCATTAAAACCAGTTTAGTGTACAAAGAATCATCCCCTCCACCACCCTTTCTTCCTTCACCAGGTTTAAGGTACATTTTTTAACTTGCAAACAAAAGTTTTGTCATTGACTTAGACATCAAAATCCCTTGTCTCCAAGAGCAATCATTCAATTCTGTCCCTCTCATTGTTAGAATAATATGTTCACTTTATTCTGCATACACCTCTCATTTGCCCTTGTTTCCCTATTCTATTAAAGTTATATCCACACATTTATTTCATTTTATATCAAAGAAACTGTATACATGTTCTTAATCTTACAAAAAGTTCTGAGTAATTTTTTGCCTCATATTTGATTTTAACCTACCCAAGAAGCATTATTTTTTCATTTAGTATTTTAACTTTTCTAACCTAGGACTTTTATAGTAGATATTATGTCTTTTTCTAAATGCCTTGCTTCAATTTACATTTTAAATATAATTTTTAAAAAGTGTATGTTTTAAATATTTGCATCCTGCAGCTCAGGCCTAAATATCCCTTAATAACAAATATTGTCTTTTTTTGGTATGTTTTTCACATATTTCAATTGTGAGGTATATTGCCACAATAAAAGTTTTTGTCAACATAACAGAACACATAGGCAAAATATTGTTTCCAAGTGATTGGTGATGTGATGCTTTCAGTGTAGCGACAATCCCTTGAAGTAATCATCATCTCTACATCTAATGAAATACGAGATAAATATTTCACTTTGTTTCTAAAATTCAGCCGACAAATATATAGCCTGTCACATACAGCCTGTAACAGCAACATATAAAAATTAAAGCAGTTCCTTCTCCACTCCCACTGCTTCACTTGACTAGCCTTAAAATGTAATAACAATAATAAAAAATAAAAGCAAAACTGTTCCTTAACTTATGTTTGAAATTTAGTGGATAGACTATCATAAAAGCACTTATATGTATGGAGGGCCTCTGTAAAATATAGACTCTTAACAGAAAAGTAGACATATATGAAAGTTAAATTAAAAACACAATTATATGTAGTACCATCACAAACGCACCAGGACTTGTTTCAGAATGCCTGATGTAATTGACTAAACCATTTAGGGCTAGACCTCTGAAACAAAAGGCATTCACACTTTGCGATTCTGGGGGGACAATATTATTCAGAATAGAAGCATGCAGAACCTTTACCTGATCATGATAAAAATCTTTCCTACTTGTTGTTAATCCGCCGCAGCTTTTACAAGGTCAGCAAAAAGAGATTATCCCACAGTATAAGCTGATGGCCAAAATTATCCGCTTTACTTTAGGTAATATAATATCTATTAACTTTAAATTTATTCTGAAAGAAAACAGATACATTTTTCTCAGAAATGTCTTTAGATGAAGATCTGCCACAACTGTTTTGCTCGCTTTTGAAAATTTTGTTTTTATTGATATATAAATATATATGGATACAATGTGGTACAATACATGTAAATATTGTGAAATGGACAAATTAGGTTAAATAACATATCCTCCACCTCACATATTTATTACATTATGGTGAAACATTTGAGTTGTAGTATTTTAGCAGTTTTAAGATACGCACTTCATTATGAGTAACTGCTGTCACTTTGCTGTGCACCATATCACCAGAATGTATCTCTCCTTGCTGAAGCATTATCCCATTGAATAGTTCCCCTTTTCCCACCCCCCACTCCGCCCTGATCAACCTGTCATAAACCGCCATTCTAATCCTAACTTCACCCCCGCCCTGCTCAGCCTCTGATAAAGCACCATTCTACTCCCAACTTACCTGCACCCCGGCCCTGCTTAGCCTCTGATAAACCACCATTCTACTCCCGACTTCCCCCCGACCCCGCTCAGCCTCTGATAAACCACCATTCTACTTCCAACTTCCCCCTGACCCCGCTCAGCCTCTGATAAACCACCATTCTACTCCCAATTTACCCCCCCCGCCCCGCTCAGCCTCTGATAAACCACCATTCTACTCCCAACATGCCCCCCTCCCCGCCCGGCTCAGCCTCTGATAAACCACCATTCTACTCCCAACTTCCCCCCCAACCCTGCTCAGCCAATGATAAACCACCATTCTACTCCCAACATCCCCCCAACCCTGCTCAGCCTCTGATAAACCACCATTCTACTCCCGACTTCCCCCCCAACCCTGCTCAGCCAATGATAAACCACCATTCTACTCCCAACATCCCCCCCTCCCCACCCGGCTCAGCCTCTGATAAACCACCATTCTACTCCCAACATGCCCCCCTCCTCGCCCGGCTCAGCCTCTGATAAACCACCATTCTACTCCCAACATGACCCCCTCCCCGCCCGGCTCAGCCTCTGATAAACCACCATTCTACTCCCGACTTCCCCCCCAACCCTGCTCAGCCTCTGATAAACCACCATTCTCCTCCCAACTTCCCCCCTCCCCCGCTCAGCCTCTGATAAACCACCATTCTACTCCCAACTTCCCCCCCCAACCCTGCTCAGCCTCTGATAAACCACCATTCTACTCCCAACATCCTCCCCACCCCGCTCAGCCTCTGATAAACCACCATTCTACGCCCAACTTCCCCCCCTCCCCGCCCTGCTCAGCCACTGATAAACCATCATTCTACTCCCAACATGCCCCCCTCCCCGCCCGGCTCAGCCTCTGATAAACCACCATTCTACTCCTAACATCTGTGAGTGCACATTTGTGGATTTCACATATAAGTGATATTATGAGATATTTGTCTTTCTGCGTCTGGTTTATTTTACTTAGTATAATATCCTCTAAATTCATCCATGTTTTTACAAATGACAGAATTTCATTCATGTATAAAGATAAGTAGGATTTTTGTATGCATCCTACGTATACTTTTAACTTCCCACAGCTTTATTGAGATATTATTCATACATTGTGTAATTCACTCATTTAAAGTACAAACTTCAAATTCTTTTAGTATATTAACTGGGTGGAGGAATAATCATCATAGTATAATTTTAGAACATTTTAATGTGCCTTAAAGAGACTTGCGCCCATTAGCAAACTTTCCCCATTTTCTCCAGCCTTTCCTAAAGCCCTCCTAGTCTAGGCAACCACTCGTCTACTTTCTGAATATGAATTTGCCTATTCTGGACATTTCACATAAATGGAATCATCACAACACATAGTCGTTTTTTACTCACTTCTTGCACTTCACATAGTTTTAATGTTCATCCATTCTGGAGCATGCATTAACACTTTTTTCCCTTTTATTGCTAAATAAGATTCTATTTTATGGATTCATTTGATTTATCCACTCCTCAGTTGATGAACATTTCTGTTGTTTTCTACTTTTTGTTGCTATAAACATTTGTGTACTACTGTGTGTAGCATTTGTTTTGTTTTCTTTTTGGTAAATACACAGGAGTGGAATTGCTGCGTCATGTGCTGAGTCTATGTGTAACATCTTGAAGAACTGCCAGACTGTTTTACATTTTGAAGTCTCACCAGTGGTGTAGAAGGGTTCCAATTTTTCCACCTATTTTTATCCATTCTTCAGTTGAGAAGCACTTAGGTTGTTTCTAATTCATGGCTATTATGAATAATGCTGCAATGAACATGAAATTGCAGATGTCTCTTTTTGACATCCTGATTGAAATTCCTTTGGACATATATCCAGAAGTGGGATTGATGGATCATAGGGTAAATATATTTATAATTTCTTGAGGAAGCTTCATACTGTTTTCCAAGTTGGTTGAACTAATTTCCATTCCGACCAGCAGTGTACAGGGTTTCTTTTTCTCTACGTCCTCATCAACACTTATCTTCCATCTCTTTTTATGATAGCCCTAGTAAAATGTGTGAGGTGATATCTCAGTGTCGCTTTGATTTGCATTTCTCTGATAATTAGGAATGTTTATGATTTTTTCATGTACCTGTTAGCCTTTGTATGCCTTAGGAAATGTCTATTCAGGTTCTTTGCTTATTTTTTTTAATAGGCATAATTTTCTTCTTATTTTTGAGTAGGTTGAGTTACTTATATATTATTATATGAGCCCCCTTATCTGATGTATGGTTTAAAAATGTCATCCCATTTGTGGGTTCTCTTCATTCTATTATTGCTTTTTTCTTGTGGAAAAGCTTTTTAGTTTTATGCAATCTCATTTGTGTGTTTTTGCTTTTGTTGCCTGTGCTTTCGGAATAATCTACAGAAAATCACAGCTCAGGCAAATGTCAGACAGTCTTCTTCTCTACCTCCTTGTAGTAATTTTACATTTAAGTTTTTAATTTGATGCTTGTATGAAGAGAAAAATAAAAGTCAAATTTTGTTCTTCTGTAAGTGAATATTCTTCTTCAGTTTTTTTCTATACCATTCATTGAAAATAATTTTCTTTCTTCTTTGTGTATTTTTTAGTTATTTTATCAAAAAATCGATTGACCACAGACATGCGGATTTATTTATGGGTTCTATATCCCTTTTCACTGTTCTGCGTGTCTCTTTTTATGCCACTGCTATGCTGTTTCAATTACTACAGCTTGGTCATATAGTTTGTAATTGGGTCGTCTGATGCCTCCAGCTTTGTTCTTTTTGTTCAAGATTGCTTTGGTTAGTTGGGGTCTTTTGTGGTTCCATACAAATTTCAGGAGTAATTTTTCTATTTCTGTGAAGAATGACATTGGAATTTCGTAGCGCTTACATTTAATCTGTAGATTGCTTTGGGTAGCATTGACACTTTTACAATAGTAATTTTTGAATTCATCAATAAAGGATGTCTCTCCATTTATTTATGCTATTTTAATTTTGTCATCAATGTGCTATAGTTTTCAGTTTGCAAATCTTTCACGTTCTTGATTAAATTTACTTCTGTCTTATATATTTATATATCTGTTTTGATTCTATTATAAATGAAATTGCCTTATCAATTTATTTTTCAGGTAATGCTTTGTCATTAGCGTATAGAAACAAAAATGGTATTTGTATATTGATTTTGTAACTATTAACTGCATTGAATTTCTTTATCAGCTTTAACCATTTATTTTGGTGGAGTCTTTAAGATGTTCTCTATCTTAAGATTATATTTTCAGAAAACAGAAACAATCTTACCTCTTCCTTCCCTATATGGATTTATTTTATTTCTTTGTCTTGTGTAATTGTTCTGGCTAGGCAATTACACATAATGTTTTCAGCATTTGTAATTTTACATCAAATCCATTCATTGTAACACATTGATTGCTACTTTTCAACTTGTAAACCTGGACATTTATCACTACTCTTCCTCCAGTACAGGAGTCCATGAGGTGGTGCGGGCCCTACTGGGCCACAGTCCAGGGCAGGCTTGGTGGAGGTTCTCTCCTGCAAGAGTCCGCGGCTCTACGGAGGAAGAGTTCTCCAGTGCCTTAGTCCAGGGTGAGGCAGGGGTGGGGCTCCTTCAGTAGCTCAGTCCAGTGCACTGCCCTGCAAGGGTCTTCCTGTGCAGGAGTACACAATGTGGCCAGAGTCCTACTGTGCCTTAGTCCAGGAGGCAGGGGTGCTGGGTCCTCCGGTGCCATTGTCCAGGGCGCGGCGGAACAGGAATCCTGCGGCGCAGTAGTCCAGGGCGCGCTGGAGTGTGGATCCTCAGGTGCCACAGCGCAGAGCGCCACAGGGCGGAATTCCTGCCTTGCTATATCCAGGGTGCAGCGGGGCCGGGGTTCTCTTGTGCAGGAGTCCAGGACGGGACTGTGAAGGAGCAGGAGTCCTCCGTGTAGGAGTCCTGGGGTGCTGGTGTCCAGAGCGCAGTGAGGCTGGGTACTCTCGTGCCATAGAGTAGGGCACGGCGGGACAGGGATCCTGCCCTGAGATAGTCCAGTGCTTGAGTCCACAGTAATGCAATGGTCTTCCAATACTGGAGTTCATGGCGTGGTGGGGTCGGGGTCATTGCCTGACTTAGTTCAGGGCATACCAGGGCGGGGGGCCACAGTTGCCACAGTGAGGACCTCCGAGGAGTGTGGTTCCTGCCTTGCTGTAGTTCGGGGGAGCAGGGGGCAGAAGTCCTCTCTTGTCAGAGTCTCTGGCACGGTGGGGCTGGGGGTTTTCCTATGCGATAGCCCACGGGGCGGTGAGGCTGGGTCCTCCCGTGCCTTTGTCCAGGGCGCAGAGGGGCGAGGGTCTTCAGTGGTGGAGTCCATGGAGCGACGGGATTGGGGTCCTCCAGTGCTGTATTCCGGGCACGGCGGACTGGGGGACCTGTCCTGCGGTGGTCCGGGGCATGCGCGAGTGGTGGTCCTCCTGTGCCATAGTCCGAGGTGCGGAGGGGCGGGGGTCACCTCGTCCCGTAGTCCGCCACACACGAGGCCCCAGTCCTGCTGTGCCTCAGTCCAGTGCACTGGGGGACGGCTGTCCTGCTGTGCTGTAGGGCAGGACGCAGTGGAGCAGGGGTAGTCCAGAGAGCGCCCTGGCAGGGGGTCCTCCAGTGCTGGAATACAGCCCATGACGGGTCAGGGGTGTTACTGTGCCAGAGTCGGTTTGCAGGGTCCTCCCCTGCCATAGTCTAGGGGGAGAGGGGACAGGGTTTTCTAGTGTAGGTGTCCAGGGTGCGGCGGGACAGGAGTCCTCTGGTGCAGAAGTCCAGGACGTAGCCTAGTGAGAATCCACCAATGCCAGAGTCCAGGGCTCTGCGAGGCCGGGTTTCCCATGCCAGAGTGTAGGACGCGTTCAGGCGAGGGTCTTGGGGGGCGGTAGTCCAGGGTGCTTTGGGGCAGGGGGGGTCTTATCTCCATGGCGGGGGTCCCTCTGTGCTGGAGTCCAGTGCTCAGCGAATCGGGGGTCCTTCCGAGCTGTAGTCCAGGGCACGGCAAGGTATGGGTCCTCTGGTGCCCTAGTACAGGTGGTGTAGGGTCCTCCTGGGTCTTGGTCTAGGGCCCGGTAGGACTGGGGTCCTGGAGTCCACGAGGTAGCCCAAGTTGCCGCAGGACCAGGTCCTCTGGAAACACAGTCCAGGGCGCTGAGGGGCAGGAGTAGTTCAGGGCGAGCCAGGGCCGGAGTCCTCCAGAGCCAGAGTCCAGGGTGTGGAGGGGCGGGGGTTCTGCAGTGGCACAGTCCAGGACACCGCGGGGCGGGGCAGGGCGGGGATCCTCCGGTGCCTTAGTCCAGGGCGGAGAGGTCCTTCAGCAGCATAACCTAGCTCTTGGCATTGCAGGGGTCCATGGAGCCACCTGTCGGGTCCTCCCGTGTTTTAGCCTAGGGCTGGGAGAGGACGGGGTCCTCCTTTGCCCTAGTCCATGGCATTGTGAGGCCCGGCTCCTGAACACTTACTGTCTGTGCCACTACCGCGGCGGGGGAAAACTACACCATCTCAGGCAAGCCTAACAGAGCAGCTGTCCTTAAAAGATTCCCAGTTGAGCGTGGCTTGGAGCAGGCCTGAGAAGTGTGCCCTTGGATGGCTTCAAGGGCTCTGAGCAGTGTTTAAGGAATCCAGCTGACCTCAGTTACTCCAAGCCCTTTTCCACTCAGCAGAACTTCTGGCCACGGGGTCCCCCATCTGCAGAGCCCTTTCATCATCCCAGATCCCCACAGGGTGGACTCCCTCATCCTCACGATCTGAGCTCAGGCCTTATTCATCACCCCATTCTAGGCACTAGGCCTGTCCCCGAAGAAATGGGTCAGATTAAGAGCTAAATATGTTTTCTTGGTCACTTTTCTTCAGCCCTCCTTTCTTTGTGCCAACATCTTTGGGTTTCCGGTTAAAGTGTTCAGCAGCTGCATGCAGCTCCATTTTTCTTACCAGGTAAGAGACTGTGCTTGAGTCCGCAGTAAGGCAATGTTCCTCCAATGCTGGGGGACTCCAAAAGTCTTCCTGAAAACAAAGGCACAATGCTTGTGACCAGAGAACTCCCAGTCCTCTCCCTGTATAGGAAAACTGGACTTCTCCGGAAGGCTCTAGTTCCTGGCAAATCTCTAGGGCCACTTAAATGGGCTGTCCCCCACCTTTGCTTCTGGTTCTGAAGGGACTGAAGTTGGGAATCCTTTCTAAGTCTCTACACACGGAGCCCTTCTTTCGTGGGAATGTTTTGCCATACACTAGGATTCTCATTTACCTTTCAGGGCCTTCAAGAATCCTGATGTGTTTTGGCTCCTGTTCCTGGAAGGGAGGCCAATGAACTGCTCTGGAGCTGAAGTTCAAATAGTCATCACTGTTATTAAACCTTTATATAGCATGTTCTTTCTTTCTGGCAGGCTCGTGGTTTGCTTGTATGTAGATGGGCTTGTATGTAGATGGAGTGGTTTGCGTCCTCATTAGGTAACACCCTCAGTCTTTCATGCTGAGATTGGCCATTTTATTTGTAACTCACTGTACAATCCATTTGTTCTTCCAGTGTCCCTTAGAAGGATGCAGAGTCTTCTGTAGAATGCCATAGAGACCTGGGCTTAGGGAAAATATTTGACGCAAAGTCCGCCAACTCACATGAGTATCTCCCCACAACTTATACAGGGCTAGTCTCTGGGTATATAGGAAATGAAACCGTGCCTGAGCAGATGTTACAAACACCCTCCCCTGAGAGACTCCAGGGCTGCTTTACTCAAGCACAACAGTGTGCTCTAATAAGCTCAGAATTGAGAGAAACAAGTTTTCATTCCATCTTTCTTAAAAACTCCCTTTGTAACTTTAGACATAATAATAACACTGCCTAGGTAGTGAACACCTCTGTGCCAAGAAGTATGATGATCGTTGCCTGAGCTGTAATTCTCACCATCGACCTGCAGGAGAGCTGCTATTACATTATTTGGGGAGGACTTTACTGTTTTTATGGCTGAATAGTATTCTATTGTGTATATATACCACATTTTCTTTATCCATTCTTCTATTGATGAGTACTTAGATTGGTTTCATATCTTGGCTATTGTGAATAGTGCTGCAATAAATTTTGTGTGTTAATTTAAGTAAGCCAGAGAGTACCCAGATTATGTACTGTACTGTTTCTGGGTATGTCTGTGACAGTAGGTTCTGGGTGATATTAGCATTTGAGGTGGTGACCTTAGTAAAATAGAGTGCCCTCCCCAAAGTGGTTGGGTATCAATCTGTTGAGGGCCTGAACAGAACAAAATGTGAAGGAAGGAGGAATTCACCCCTTGTCCCCCTGCTTCCTGACTGAGCTGGGATATCTCATCTCATCTTTTCTAAACCTTGGACTGAAATTTATGTCATCAGTTCTCCTAGTGATGGCAGCAGCAGGCTTTCCGGAGCAGCTGCTGTGTGGACACCAGCTGCAGCAGGGGAGGTGCAATCAGGCCTAGGACTAGGTGGGAACCCCCTCAACTGCTGAGTTGGCAGGGTAGGGCCCCATGCTCCCGGGTGTAGCTACAGCCACCCAGCTGCCGCTCTAGACCCAGCTCTCACTGTACTCTCAGGGACCCAGGAAGTCCCCTGCCCCTGCAGGCTTGACAGTGCCTGCTCCCTCTCCCTGGCCTCTCCCCACTCCCAGTGCCTGCTCTGGGGCAGAGCAAAGTCATGGCCAAGTCTGAGTGCCGTCAAAACCTGACCAGGCGTGCATGAGCTCAGGGCAGTGCTGACATACCAGCCCCCTGTCACCTTGACTCTTCTGGACTTTGAGCACCGAAGAGCACAGGAGTGGGGCCAAAGGGGCTGAGGGTAGCTCAGCACAGGCCTGTGGGCTCCTCTCTGTGTGGACAGCCTGGACACCATGGATGGCATGTTAAAGGCAGACAGGTTCCTAGGCGGGAAGGAGTGGGTCCCTGTTGAAACCTCAACGTCAGGCCACTGAGGGCCTGAAGTCTAGGGGCCAGGCTGCCAGTCCTGGGTGAAGTCCATGGCCCAGAATGAGAACTTCATTGATGACCAATTAGCCAATCAGATCTGCTGGTGGCTGCCCATGGACCAATCACCACACGCTTCCTCCATTTTGGAAACATAAAAACCCCAGAATCAGCCAGACTCCTACTCTTGCTAGGATGACATGCCCATAGAAAGCAGCTGCCCACTTTGAGTCTCCTGAGAGCTGTCTGTTGCTTGGTGAAGCTTCTCTTCATCTTGCTCACCCTCCAGTTTTCTGCTTACCTCATTCTTCCTGGTCACAGGATAAAAACTTGGGACCCACCAAATGGTGGAACTAAAAGAGTTGTAACACAAACAGAGCTAAAATATCCCCCCACCACTACCACTTGCCATGTTGTGGGCAATGAGAAGGAGAGAAAAGTTGTGGCCCTTCTGGGATCCCAGACCTCAGGGCTTCCTAAGCCAGGGCTGTGACACACTGTAGATCTTTTGAACTCTGCAGATCCTGGCATCTCTGAGCTCTTGGGTGCCATCACATCCCGCTTGTCCAGATGCTGGTGCCGGCAGCAGAAGCCACTTGCAGTACATCTGGTCCAGCGGCAGCCTCACATGGAGCCAGTGCCTGTGCTGGGGCCTGGAGCTGCCAACCCCACCAAGCCAGCGCATTTAGCTGTGCATAGTGGCTGGACCGCACGTTTGCTTGCTCACACACCCCCCATCACTCTGTGCCTGGCTCACCCTTGGCAGACATGGGATCTAAGTTGGTAGTGCGAACCGAAAGCAGCCTGCAAGGCCAGGTGGGCAGAACAAGCCCAGTGGGCACAAGCAAAACCCAAGCAGAGGTGCCTCCGGCCACAGAGGTTTCTAGCTGGTGAAAAGACACCTTAATGATCCCATGACACTAGTTCTCAGTCCTTAGATGGTGACCAAATTAAACCACTGGCTTTCATGAGTTTCTAGCTTGCAGATGGCAGATTCTAGGACTTTTCAACCTTTATAACTGCGTGAACCAATTCCTTAAAATAAATCATGGGAGAAGATAGATGGATCTCACTCTATCTAAACACACACACACACACACACACACACACACACACGCATACATACAAAAACACACACATCTTATAGCTGCGGGGTCCGTTCCACAGACCTTGACCCAGTGATGGATGAATAACAAACACTGACACAGATACTCTGCCTGTCAGTTCGGCTTAGGGTCTGGACCCCTCACAGACATCAAGGAAGGTGCTGTAAAGAGTAGCAGCCTCCACCCTGTTCAGCCGACGAATTTATTCAGTATAGATTAAATGATAATGGTATTGAGTAAACACCACTAGAGGGTAATTGACCTGGTTGCCCATCCCCCAAGTAGAGAGCAATTATGCACCTGCGGTTGATCAAAGTTTGGTCTTACGACCACATCAGTAAACGAGCTATTTGGATAAACTACTCTGCATTCCTTTGTACCTACTTTAAGCTCTTTACTCAAGGTAAGGATTTAGGCTGCTTTCAACCATAACTCTATCTTGAGACTTTTACAAAACCTTCTGGCCTTCCAAGATGATTTGTCTCTATATCCTATAATTTCATCTTAAAATTTTTCCCACCAGCCTGACTGAACTGCCCCACACACACACACCGCAAACAACACCCTGTTGTTTCTATTTCTCTTGAGAACTCTGGCTGATATAATGATGCAGGCTACACAGAGAAGTGAGGTAGACCAACACCCCAGGAAGAGAGAAAGGTGATAGTGTCCAGATATGCACATGAGCAGCAAGTATAGAGGACATTGCAGCAGATCAAAAGACTTTAGGAAAGACTTAGGAAAGACTTCTTTAAGAAGAAAGTGGTAATTAATTGGTGTAAATGAACACCTAAATATAAGATTTAGTGAACAGTAAAGAATTTGTGACTGGAATATTGGTACACAGAAAGTTAAGCAAAAGCAGCTATAAAACATGTATTACATGCAAGGGAAATTAAACATATGCAGATATGACAAAGTAAGACTATCTACCGTGTGGCTGTTTTGTGAATAGAAGTTACTACCTTTTAAGCTCGATAGTCAATATTAGCCTCGCAAATATAATTATATTCTCACTTATGTAGGATCACAGGTGGACAATTTATGTCTGTGTACTAGGGCTGTGGGAAAGAAAGAAAGTTAAGTCTTCAACTTCTGTGGTGAAAAGTCAATAGATAATGCCTGAAGGACCAATTGATGCATGTCCTCTGGAGACATGGAAGTAAATCACAAGAGCTAAATTTTTGTAGATTTGAAAACAGTTAACTGAGGAAGAGAAAATAAGAAATGAAAAACTGAGGTGGCCTACAGCCTGCTTTATTTTTTAAATAAACCTTATAAAATATTTGTCTCTTTAAATTACATGGAAGCATAACTTTGATAAATTGAATTATTATAATAATTCTAATCAGAAAGTATAGAGAATCACATAAGCATAGTTATATACAAATCATGAGTTGTACATAATTTTTCAGAGAAGATGTGCCATGTCCAATCAAGGTAACAATTATCAAGAAACTAGATGGAATTAAAGACTAATAAAGTCAACTTTAACTTGCAACTAATTCATACGTGTAATGAAAAAATGATTATTCAATGAGAAATGTGGTTGATAAATCAGAGAGAACTGAATATGCTTGTAAATTCTTTGATGATACATGGATATTGTATTTGGCCTGAAGTAGTGTTAATAAGACCACAAGAGAAATGTGGTGTGTAGAATTCCCTTTTAAGTACCAAGTGAATTAACATTTGATTTTTTTGATTTAGTCAATTCCCTCCTTTGTTCTTTTCACAAAATAAATCAATTTGTTTCAAATAAGGCTTAATATATTTTTATACGGTAAAGGTTTGTTTTTGGAATTTCTGTTTATCCTACTCTGTTTTTTGGCTTTATGAATGCAATAGATGGAAGTTTCTTTTTACCCTCTATTTCTAACATCAAAATATGTGTTTTATAGCATTTGTGGAGTTACATGTTAATCAGCAATTTAATTTAAAAAGATAAGATTGCTTGGTTAGGTGGAAAAGTAATTAATATACCTGAGGGTGATACATTTGGGGGGCTTATATTTTCACCAGAAAAAAATCATTTGTATCTCTACCAAAACAAAATATATAAACAAACATGAAATTTCCCTACATTAGAGTTCTTTAATGAATTTTATGACCATCACGGAATCTTTTAAACCATTAACAAAAAGGGAGTTTAGATATTTGATACCTTAACTGTTCTTCTATTAATATCTATGTATATTTCTACTCCCCATTAGAAAGTTTCTTCACATCCAAGTTAGAATGAGAACATTTCTTTTATGCTGTATTTTGAGTTATCTATATTCTATAGTAAAAAATTTAGAAAAATGCTTTGCAGATTAAAAATACCTTATTTTTCAGAATATGTCAACTCAATAAATCTCTTTTTTTTTTCATTTTCTTAACTTTTGTATTTTGAAACTTGCCGAATTGTTTCATAGAACTGATGTTTTTGGTATGTTTTGAACAAAGATAGAAACTGACCCTCCAAATCTTAAAAGTTGAGAAAATTACTTTTGTCTTATCTGAGTTCCTTTCTCAAGAAACCAACCATCATACCTCTCATGTAGTATCAAGGAACTGAAACTTACCAGATCATCACATCTGAACAGTGAGACTCCAGACCCCTCACCTATCATGCCTGAGTAGCTGAGCTTATAGGTGTGTATCACCATTTCTGGCTATTTTTTTTTTATTTCTAGTAGAAATGGGGTTTTGTCATGTAGGTCAGGCTGAACTTCAACTCCTGGGTTCAAGTGATCCATCTGCCTCAGCCTCCCAGAGTGCTGGGATTATAGGCATGAGCCACTGTGCCCAGCCTATTATATTTAAATATGAAATTCCCTACAAAAGTTTAGTCCTGTACCTATGATTATTGTCATTCCTATTAGTGAAGAATTATTACTTATTTCACAGATAAGAAAACAGAATAAGATGAAGTTGTAATTGAGAAAGAAAAGAATTTTTGTCTGAGTAATGTAAGCCTTCTTTAATTATCAGTCACAGAGAGGCATTAAAATGTGATAGCATGTGACAGCAGTCACACCTCACTTTCTCCCTCAAGCTACAACCCTTTGAAACCACTTACCATGAGGGCACTAGATTAACGAACACCAAGTTGCCATAAAAGGCCATATGCTGGACACCAGAACTCATAACCTTGAGATTCAACAATGTATATCCAATCACTATACAATGTTATTTCATAAAAATACATAAATAACCTTATAGTTCAACAATGTATAGCCAATCACTAGTTAATGTTATTTTTGTAAATTAATAAAAATTCTTATCAAACAACTTTGTATCAACTCACTCCTTGCTCTCTTCTGCCTTTAAAAACATGCTTTAAGGATTAACAAAACACTTTCCAAGGCAACATACAAGTGTTTCCCAGGCAGCTGTCCTTACTTTGGCTCAAGTAAGCTCTTTACAATTATATCTTGTGCCTCATCTGCTTCAAAAAGATTCTAACAGGAAAGCCCCTGCTTCCAATAGGTTATGCTTATTTTCAAAGGACCTGTTGATTCCAGTTGTCAATGTGGCATGTGGCTGACAGAATAAGTTTCTTATCTTCTTTTTTTTTTTCTGATCAGTGCTTTCTGACTTAGTAGTAATATAGGCTGTATGAAGAACTAAATAAACAGAAGCAACAACAACAAAAAATCAAAACTCTACAGAGAGTAGGAAATCTTATAGCTATTATCACTTATCTCTGAGAGGTTATCTTCCAATATGATAGTAACTAATCAGATTTCCACTAAATACCTTTTGTTGGAGTGCATAAAATGATTACTCAAAATATGGCACTTGGGCATATTGAGTGCTTTTGAACATCAAAAGGCCTCAGAAATAAGCCTCAGGATCCCTCTAACTTTGACTTGTTTCCCTCTCTTCCCCCACAAGCTCAAGGAGGGACACATTTTTTGGAATGTCTTTATTTGACCAAGAAATCTTTTACCAAAGGAAACACAATTTTCCTCTATCCCCTCCTTGAAATCTCGTTATTTCACTAAAGAATAGTAAAGAATGCAACCACACCTGGATGGAACTTATTTTCACAAGACAATGTCTGTCTCTTGGGTCATTCCAATTATTTGCAAGTTAGTTTCTATCTCTCTCATCTATTCATTCTCCCTAATAATTATCTCCTGCACCTCAACAGAATCCTGTACATTTTCCATCTCCTCCCTCCGTTATGGGAAAGGGTATACAAGCTTCCACACCCCATTGAGGGTGGGGGTAATTAACCCGTGATTCTGCTTGTGTACATTCATATAGGTATATGCCTTTGCTTGTATGCTTGTTACCCATTGATTTTTCAGTGAGCTTTCAGAGGGCAAAGGGGAAGTTTTTTTCTTCAACCCAACATTTTGCTATGTTGGTAGAGGAGTTAATTTAAAAAGGTCAACACACTGACTAAGTTTTATTACATGAATTTATTATATGAAATACTTAAACTGAAATTTTATTTAGCTGGCAATAAAAAGTATTGGCATGAGTCAATTAAATGATGAATAATCTCAATATGCCTACTAAATGACTAGCACAAGTTTAGAAACTGTTTATTAAACAATTTTCAGTATGCGTATTGATAATGTGATGAAAATCTCTTATGCTATAAAACACTAGCATAATAGATTTATTTTACCACCTCTTTAATTTTATTTTAATGCTATTTACAATGTTATTGGAGACTCTGAGGTGTCCTCCAATTAATAGAATTCCTCCTCTGCACCTATGTTTTAGGTAACTGAGAAAGCTAATACTGTACACAGTACATGGAAGCCCACATATCAATTTTGGAGATCATAGTTTAGTGTGGAAACCAAAAGTGTTGCTAAGTGGACTACAGAATTGTCAGATGTGTACTATTCCTAGACAAAACCTTATTTAGACAACCTCCTTGTGTAGACAGTCTTGAAGAATGGAAGGGTGAGACAGAACTCATGCTGATTGCAGGTAAGCCAATTTTGACAGTTCCAAATGTATGAAGAAGTCGTGTCTACAAACTCCCAAGAGAATGTGAAGCTCATCTAAGTCTCAGGAAACATTTCATGGAAATAAAAAACTGGGAGAGTGCATTTCCCCTGAACACATCAAGTATTTATTTACTTAGATTATTATATACTTATAAGCATCATTAATTGCATGAAGCATTTCTAACCAAGACTTGGATTTAAAAAGCTTCTGGTAAGAGGTGTGGGCAAAGCCAAGGGTTAGCCAAGAGGTAATCTAGGTGACATGGTTTGGCTGTGTCCCCACCAAAATCTCATCTTGAATTGTAGTTCACATAATCCCCAAGTGTCATGGGAGGGACCCAGTGAGAGGTAATTGAATCATGAAGCAGTTACTTCTATGCTGTTGTACTTGTGGTAGTGAGTTCTCACTAGATCTGTTGGTTTTATAAGGGGCTTTCCCCTCTTTGCTCGGCACTTCTTCCTGCCACCAGGTAAAGAAAAGCATGTTTGCTTCCCCTTCTGTCTTGATTGTAAGTTTTCTGAGGCCTTCCCAGCTCTGAGGAACTGTAAGTCAATTAAACTTCTTTCATTTATAAATTACCCAGTCTCAGGCAGTGCTTTTTAGCAGTGTGAGAACAGACTAATACAGTAAATTGGTCCTGAGGTAGTGGGGCACTGCTGTAAAGATACCCAAAAATGTGAAAGTGACTTTGGGAGTGGGTAACAGGCAGAGGTCAGTTTGGAGGGCTCACAAGAAGATGGAAAAATGTCAAAAAGTTTGGAACTTCCTAGCAACTTGGAGGACTCAAAAGACAGGAAGATGTTTGAAAGTTTGAAATGTCCTAGAGACTTGTTGAATGACTTGGACAAAAATGTTGATAGTGATAGGGACGAAGAATTCCAGGTTTGAGGTGGTCTCAGATGGAGATGAGGAACTTGTTTGAAACTGGAGAAAAGGTCACTCTTGCTATGCAAAGGGACTGGTGGCATTTTGTCCCTGTCATAGAAATCTGTGGAACTTTGAACTAAAAAAAGAGATGATTTAAGGTGTCTGGTGGAAGAAATTTCTAATCAGCAAAGTGTTCAAGAGGAATCACGGCATAAAAGTTTAGAAAATTTGCAGCTTCATAATGTGATATAAAAGAAAAACCCATTTATCTCAGGAGAAATTCAGGCCCTTTGAGAAATTGGCATAAGTAACGACGAACTGAATGTTAATCACCAGTTAACACCAGTTAATCATCTCCAGGGCATGTCAGAGACCTTCATGGCAGCCTCTACCATAACAGGCCCAGAGGCCTAGAAGAAAAAAATGGTTCTGTGGGCCAGGCCCAGGGCCCCCTGCTCTATGCAGCTTAGAGATACTGTGCTCTGCATTCCAGCTGTTCCAGCCCCAGCCATAGCTAAATGGGGCCAATGTACAGCTCAGGCCATTGCTTCAAAGGGTGGAAGCCCCAAACCTTGGTGGCTTACTGTGGGTGCACAGAAGACATGAATTGAAGTTTGGGAACCTCCACCTGGATTTCAGAGGATCTATGGAAATGCCTGGATATCCAGGCAGAAGTTAACTGCAGGGGCAGAAACCTCATGAAGAACCTCTGCTAGGGCAGTGCAGAAGGAAAATGTAGGGTCGGAGTCCCCACACAGAGTCCTCACTGGGGCACTGCCTGGCAGAGTTATGATAAGAGGGCCACCATCCTTCTGACCCCAGAATAGCAGATCCACCGATGGCTTGCACTGTACACCTGGAAAATCTGTACACACTCAATGCCAGTCTGTGAAAGTGGCCAGGAAGGGGATTGTACCCTGCAAAGCCACAGAGGTGGAGCTGCCCAAGGCCATGGGAGCACAGCTCTTGCATCAGTGTGACCAGGATATGAGACATAGAGTCAAAGGAGGTCATTTTGGAGCTTTAAGATTTGAGTGCCTGCTGGATGTCAGACTTGCATTGATTGGGCTTGTAGCACCTTTGTTTTGACCAGTCACTCCCATTTGAAATAGCTGTATTTACCCAATGCCTGTACTCCTACTGTATCTAGGAAATAACTAACTCACTTTCAATTTTACAGGCTCATTGGCAGAAGGGACTTGCCTTGTTTCAGAATGAACTTTTGACTATGAACTTCTGAGTTAATACTGAAATGAATTAAGACTTTGGGAGACTCTTGGGAAGGCACGATTGTGTTTTGAAATGTGAGGACATGAGATTTAGGAGGGGCCAGGGGCAGAATGGTATGGTTTCACTGTATTCCAACCAAAATCTAATCTTGAATTGAGGTTCTCATAATTCCCACGTGTCCTGGGAGGGACTCAGTGGGAGATAATGGAATCATTCGGGCACTTACTCCCATGCTGCTGTTCTTATGATAGTGAGTGAGTTCTCAGGAGATATGATGGTTTTATAATGGGCTTTTCCCTCTTTGGCATTTCTCCTTTCTGCTGCCATGTGAAAAATAACATGTCTGCTTCCCCTTCTGCCATGATTGTAAGTTTCCTGAGGCCTCCCAAGCCCTACAGAACTGTGACTCAATTTAACCTCTTTTCTTTATAAATTACCGAGTCTCAGGCAGTTCAGTGTTTCATAGGATTGTGAGAATGGACTAATATACTAAGGTAAACCAGTGAATGCAACAAAATTTCCAAAATAATTAAACATAATTGCAAAGAGCTGTAAATCAAGTTAGTATCTGTTATAGTCCATTTTATTCTGCTATAACAGAAAACCTGAGACTGAGTAATTTATAATGAGCAGAAATCCATTTCTCACAGTCCTGGAGAATGGGGATTCCAGGATTGAGGGGCTGGCAACTGGTGAATAATTTTTTGCTGCCTCATAACACATTGGAGGTATCAGATCATGAAAGGGCAAAGAGAGGGAAAGAGAGGGGAAGAGGAGAGAGAGAGAGATTGCAGAACTTCCCGTCCTATAACTAACCTACTCTTGCAATAATGACATTGATTCATTCACTCTGACCTCAGAGTCTAATCATCCTTCATTAGGATCTACCTCCCAATACTGTTGTATTAGAAATTTAGGCTTCAGCACAAGCTTTTTGAAGATCATTTTCAAACCACAGAAGTGTTCTACTTTTTCTTAGGTTGCTGTATCTCTTGTTATAAAAGACATCTTTGCGTGAAACATTTTTCTTCAGGTAAGTTAAACATTACATATGGAAAACTTATATTTCTGATCAGTAGATTATGTTTTACAGCTGTGTCAGGAAGTTCTAAATTATGTCTATAAAATATACATACAATTTTTAATGCAGAGAAGTGTACTGAAGTTTCACTGTTACTTGTTATCGTTTTGCATCTGCATTATTTCCTAATTTGATGTTATTTTACTTCCATGAAGACTTCTTTTACTGAACTCAAGTAGTTCAAAATTGTTACAATATACAGTCATAACTCCCAATAATTAGGCTTTAACACATTTTTTCTGATTTTACAGAGTGAACTAAAGCTTAGATGTAAACAAATTCTTATAAATAATACACTCATATCACATAGTTATGAATTCTCAAGAGTATATTGTTTTATTATTAGTTATTACCAAAATGGCTGACTAGAGGTTTTGTTGTGTTTTTCTTTGTGTGTGTGATTTTTTGAGTTTGGATCTAATAACTGAAGAGTAAGAAATTTTAGCTTCTACCTTTGTAGTTTGCCTCAAATTGGATTCTTCATCTTGGCTGATACAGGGTTTTATCAACTGCCCCTGTGTGCCTCAAGGTAAAGATAATTGAAACTCAAATTTACCCTATTGCAAATATTCTTAATGAAAAAGCCAGATATAGAACTTTTATTTTCACTTAGTTTTGGTATTTAAATATTTCTAACTATATCAGTATTTAATTAATTCCATTCAAAACATTTTTTTCAAAATGTTTAATTGTGCATTTTTGATATTTTCCTCTTGCTTTCCCAGTAAGATGGTCAATAAAGCTCCTTAGTCTGCTTGCTGAAAAGAAACCTCACGTTTAAAAACTATACCTACATTTTAAAAATATTATTTTTAGACATACAGGCTCTAGCACAATCTTTACTCCATATTAGAGACATTTTAAATGTACTTATTAAATGCTTATTTTGCGTTATAATGAAAGGAAGCACTTTGTTTCTTACTACTCTTGAATGTTCAACCACGAACAAATATGTTTTTCTTACACTTTTCCACCAAAATTGTAGAAATGTTTTCAGATTGATGTTATTTTGATGCTCACCATGATCCACGCCTCCCAGATTTCATGCTTGGGGCAGTCCTGTCACACTTTCACAGTGAGCTCGTTCATATGACTGGCTTTGGTCAATGGGACATCAGAGAGTGTCACAGGAGAAACCCAATGAGAGTTCTTACTTGAAGTATTGTCCTCTGAAAGTGTTTTTTCTTTGAAATTCAACTGCCATATTATAAGAAAAATAAAGCTATCACATCAAGAGATATCATCTGTAGGAAACAGAGACTTGTGGTCAATTGCCACAGCTGAGCTTCCAACTAACAATTAGCATTACTTGCCATTTAAGTGAGTGAGCCTTTATGAAAGTGTAATTTCCAGCCCAAATCAAGCTATGCTAGGTGAGGCTAAGTAGTACAAATAAACTAGTCTCGCTAAGCTCAGTCCAACCCATAAAACCCTAAGCCATTACGTTTTAGGATGAGTTCGTTATATTGCAATAAATAGCTAATAATGTTATTGTTAAATGTAGAATATAGCCTGTGAAAATGAATTCATGTGTATTATTAAAGACAATACCTTAAGCAACTATGAATAGTTTTGAATTAAATGAACTGGATATTTCTATTAAAGGTCATGGGGTCGTCTGAAGTTTGTTTTCTTAAACCATTCACATAACTTTTTAAGTTTGATTTCCATCATCTGTAAAATGAAAAATAATACTACTAAAAATTAACTTGTATGGAAATTGTGGCTATAAAGTGGAACAATATATGTGAAAACAAACCTATGTCAATCCTAGACAGATAGATAAAAGTTCATAAATAATTGCTATTAGTATTATTAGTCTGTTATTACATCCAAAAAATGTAACTTTTTAGTGTTAAATATATTCCCTTCTCTGTACAGGTTTTCTTAGTTCCATACCATAGAAATTCTTTAATGCAGGCAACCCTCGGAGATACTGCAGGTTCAGTTTCAGACCAACACAGTAAAACAAATATTGCAACAAAGCAACTTGTTGCAGAGAGTTAGTCCATGAGTAGGGTAGGAGAGGGCTCTCTCCCCCACCCACCAGGACTGTAAGGTGATCATTGGATTACGGTTTGACAGTTATCACGTTGCCTCTCTAAAAATGATAATTTGGCAGTCAGTGCCAGGGAGTGACAAGCTCTTGATGGTCCACAGCTGTCGCATTAAAGCATTAATTGAATGCAGATGCCAGGAAGAGGTAACTCCCGGGGCATGAACATTAAACGACAAAATGGAAGAGTATGACTTTTCAGGAATAGCCACTGGAAAAAAGGGAAGAAAGCCTCAGATGGACATGCATACAACTTCCTATAACTTCCTCAGCACACTGCGCATGTTCACTTCCGAAGTGTAAGGCGGGCACTGCATTTGTGACAGCCCGCCCTAAGGGAAGATTCATGGGAAAGTGGCACAAGACGCCAGAAGTGGGCTGGTCTATGACGTTCTAGGGTCAAGGTAAAATGCTGCATTTGACCGTCTAAGTGTCCACTTGGGTCTCTTCCAAGTGTACTAGCCTTTCTTTACTGCTCTAAAGCTTTTTAACATACTTCCACTCCTGCTCTGAAACTTGCCTCGGCCTCTTTTTTCTGCCTTATACCCCTCAGTCAAACTTTCTTCTGAGGAGACAAGAATTGAGGTCGCTGCAGATCCGTACAGATTCACCACCGGTAACTCGGATCCCTTTTACCATTCACAAAGCTACACAAACCTTTTTGTTTCCCAGTGAATATACTAGTTATATTAACACTATACTGTAGCTTATTAGTTACTAAATATACAGTAGCATTGTGTCTAAAACAACTAAGTGTGTAATATTATTGTGTCTAAAAACAATATACATAATTTGATTAAAAATACTTTATTGCTAAAAATTGCTAACATTTATCTTAGCCTTCAGTGAGTTCAGAATCTTTTGGCTGGTGCAGGTTCTTGCCTCAGTGTTGATGGCTGTTGACTGATTTGGGTGGCGGTTGCTGAAGGTTGGGATTGGCTGTGATAATTTCTTAAAATAAGACAACAGTAAAGTTTGCCACAGCAATTGACTCTTTCTTTCATGAAATATTTCTCTGCAGCATGCCCTGTTTGATAGTATTTTACTCACAGTGGAACTTCTTTCAAAATTGGAATCAATCCTTTCAAACCCTGCTACTGCTTCCCCAACTATGTCTTCTGTTGTCATTTCAATAATGTTCACCGCATCTTCAGCAAGTCTAAATTGTCTTGCTGTATCAGGAAGATACTTTCTTTGCTCATCCAAAAGAAGCAACTCCTCATCCATTCAAGTTTTGTTATGAGAATGCAGCAATTCTGCCACATCTTCAGGCTTCACTTCTAATTCAAATTATCTTGCTATTTCCACCACATCTGCAGTTACTTCCTCCATTGAAGTCTTAAACCCCTCAAGGTGATCAATGATAGTTGGGATCAACTTATTTCAAACTGCCATTCATGTTGATATTTTGACCTCCTCCCTTAAATCACAAATGTTCTTAATGGATCTACAATGGTGATCTCTTTCCGGAAGATGCTCAATGTGCTTTGCCCCAGATCTCTTAGAGGAATTCCTATGTGTGGCAGCTATAGCCTTATAAAATGTATTTGTTAAATAATAAGACTTGGAATTACTTTTTGATCCATTAGGAATGAATGTTGTGTTAGCAGGCATATAAACAATGATAATATCCCTGGATATTGGAGTGTTTGGGTGTCAAGTGCATTGTCAGCAAACAGTAATATTTTAAAAAGGGCTTTTTTTGTTGTTGTTGTTTTACTAAGCAGTAGATCTTTACATTGGGCTTAAAATATTCAGTAAACCATGTTGTAAACAGATGTGCTGTGATCCAGGCCTTACTCTTCCATTTACAGAGTACAGGCAGAATAGATTTAGCATAATTCTTAAAGGCCTAGGATTTCCTGACAGGTAAATGAGCAGTGGCTTCTGCTTCAAGTCACTAGCTGCATTAGCTTCTAGCAAGAGAGTCAGCTTGTTCTTTGAAACTTTGAAGGCAGGCATTGACATCACCGTGCTGGCTCTGAAAGTCCTGAATGGAAACTCCTTCCATTAGAAGGCTATATAATCTAGATTGAAAATCTGTTGTTTAGTGTAGCTACCTTTATCAAGGATGTTAGCTAAATCTTCTGGATAACTTCCTGCAGCTTCTACATCAGGACTTGCTGCTTCATCTTGGACTTTTATCTTATGGAGACTGCTGCTTTCCATGTACTTCATGAACCAATCTCTGCTACGTTCAAATGTTTTTTCTGTACCTTACTCATCTCTCTAAGCCTTCACAGAATTGAAGAGGGTTGGGACCTTGCTGTGGGTTAGGTTTTGGCTTAAGGGAATGTTATGGTGGATTTGATCTTCCAACCAGTACGTTCAAATTTTCTCAGGATCGCAATGAGACTTTTTTGCTTATCTTCATTTCCTTCAAAATATTTCTCTTAAATTTCCAACTGGGCTCACTATTCATTGCCAGAGATCTAGTTTTTGGCTTATCTTGGCTTTTTTTTTTTTTTTTTTTTTTTTTTTTTTTTTTTACCTTGAGACAGAATCTTATTCTCTCACCCAGGCTGGAGCGTCACCCTCAGTTCACAACAATCTCCACCTCCAAGTTTCAAGTGATTCTCATGCTTCAGCCTCCCGAGTAGCTGGGATTATGGATGCGAGCCACCACATCTGGCTAATTTTTGTATTTTTAGTAGAGATGGGATTTCACTGTGTTGGCCAGGCTGGTGTCAAACTCCTGACTTCAAGCAGTCGGCCCATCTTGGCCTCCCAAAGTGCTGGAATTACAGGTGTAAGCCACTGTGCCCGGCCTCCATCTTGGCTTTTGACAGGCCTTCTTCACAAAGCTTTGGATTTAAAGTGAGAGACATGTGACTCTTTCACCTGAACACTTAGAGGCTATTGTAGGGTCATTCAATGGCTTAATATCAATAGTGTCGTGTCTCAGGGAATAGGAAGGCCTGAGGGGAGAGAGACAGAGGAGAGGCTGGTGTGTGGCAAACTGGGGACACAAACAACATTTATAGATTAAATTTCCTGTTGTACATGGGTGTGGTGTGTGATGCCCCAAACAATTACCTTAGCAACATTAAAGATCACTCATCACAAAACACCATAATAGATAATAATAATGAAAAAGTTTAAAATAGTTTGAGAGTTATCAAAATGTGACAGAAAGACGCAAACCGAGCACGTTGTTGGAAAAATGGAGCCAGCAGAGTTGCCACAAACCTTTAATTTGTAAAAAACAAAAAAGCAACAACAAAAAACCCTCAGTATCCTTGAAGGACAATAAAGTGAAATCCAATAAGGCAAGGCATTCCTGTACTACTCAATAATCATAAGTAGTTCTTAATATTATGAAATAGAGCAGATATAATCTTCTTTAGGGATAGACATTATAAATTAAAATGTTTTCTTTTTATTATCAATCCATCTTTTTCATATTTTCTCTAACCTTGCATCCAATTTTCTGCACATTATCTGTGTAAAAATTAATAAATAGTTTGATACTTTATTGAAAGATAAATTTTGTATTTACTTGTCTTTCAGTTGCCAAAAGATTTCTTATCACTGGGCACTGTAATTTTCCTATTTTTTCCTTTTCATCTAATCACATCAACCACACCAGAATTCCCTATCAAATAGAATATTTAGTGCTTACAACTATGTACTCTAACATCCTTCACATGCAATTATACCAAAAATTGGGAACATTGCTGAAAAAATTATTCTTTCATCCCATATTTTTCCTGAGAATAATGTATTTTCTTTGGTTTTAAACTTGATATCCAGCTGTGTCTAACTTTAATAACTCTGTTGTAGAAGAGATTACTCGGAGCCATTTGAGTTATTTCTATCAGGTGGCAAAAGATGAATTAACAGTGTCAAAACACCCAATTTGTGGTAGTACATTGTTGAAGAACAAACACATCTCCTAATTGGAAATTGACAGCTTTGGCACTAATTTGAACTAATCATTGCTAGCATTCACACTAGCCTCCATTTCTGCAAGCTCTATTAAGTCATTAAAATGCCACCACAATCTTCTCCACAGGTGTGGAATACCAGATCCTTGCCTGTGGTAGACTTAATTAGACTAACAGCTGGATAGTTAAACTTAAAAAAGAGAAATCTAAGAGATGATAATGTTTTTCGAAGTGCCCCAAATGAAAAAAAAATAGTACGGGAGTGGCTTGTTTTTATTTTATCCAGATTTTGTTAGATGGGAATTATATAATTTATAGATGCTTGCTAAATATGTAACAAAATTATGATTAAAATGTTAACATAATTAAATAGTACATATATTATGATTGAGCTAAATAATTTTAAACTTGGAGTTTGTGGTTTTACTGATACCTCCTGGATAGTAAGAACATGCATTTGCTGTTGCTCATGTTGTTCCTCCATTAAACAGTCTATCTTTCTCTCTTAATTACAGAATTCGATATAACCATTCCCAGAAGCTTACTGGACTTTGAATGCAAGAAGAGAGTAAGAACAACAACATAAATTTTGTTGTGACAGAGGAACTATTACTAGCTGATAACAATTTGGGTGGGTCACCATAGCATTTTTCTCCCAGAAAAATATTTGTCTTAACGTTTTCTTGAACAGCAAGATATTATAGAGATTTAAAAATCCTATATGATACAAGAAATCTGGTTCCTCACAAACTTTCACCTTTCTTAATTTGAGTCCAGAGTCGGCCTTTAGCATAGATTATTCTTGAATCCTAATCTTAAGTCTGACCTATTAAAACTACTTTGTAAAATATATGCAGTAAGCAACATTTCTATACAGAAACATATTATTTTTTAAACTGTTTTCATCTCATTTAGATAAATTTTCAATGTATCTCAACATGTATTTGGTTATATATATTCAAAACATTAGATATATAAAATTAAATTTCAGTTTGTATCTGTTTATCTCTTTATATTACTGTGTATCTATGTCTATCTATCTGTTATAGGCTGAGCTTTATCCTGCAAAATGTTCATACTGAAGTCATAATCCCCAGTACCTCAGAATGTGTCTGTGTTTGGAGATATGGTCTTTAAAGATGTAATTAAGTAAAAATTTGGTCATTTATGAAACATGTCCCTATGAAAAGAAGACATTTGGACACAGATTCACAGAAGAAATTCAGCCTCAAGTCTGTCTTTGGACTCAAATGGAAGCATTTGCTCATCCCTGGGTCTCTAGTCTATAGGTGTATCCTGGAAACTTACAGATTCTGGACTTGCTGGCCTCCATCCATAATTAAGTGAGCCAGTTCCTTAAATAAGTCTCTGTCTTTACACACACACACACATACACACATACACACACACACACACACACACATCCTGTTGGTTCTGTTTCTGGGGAAAATCCTGACTGAATATACTATCTGTCTATTTGTCTGTCTTTCTGTCTATCTGTCTAATGACTGAGAGGGAAAGAGATTTTGTTAAGAGAACTACTAAATTGAGCACTTCAAAGTATACAAGGTATTTCAAGTATGAAAATAAAATTCTGTAAGGAAGGTAAAATAAAAAGATAGTTTCTATGAAGAAAATGGAAATATATGAAATGCTCAAAACTTAAAGAATAGCTTCTATGGACAGATAGGTGGAGAAATTGATAATGATAGTGATGATATAACTGCTGTGGTAATTTCAATAGAAAAATTAAAAGAGAAATATACCTATTTTTAAAATCCTTGGCAGAAGCAGTGGCTCACACCTGTAATCCCTGCACTCTGGGTGGCCGAGGTGGGAGGATCACTTTGGGCCGGAAGTTTGAGGCCAGACTGGGTAACAGAAACCCTGCCTCTACAAAAAATAAGTTATCTGGGTATGGTGGCATATGCCGTGTGTAGTCCCAGCTATTTGGGAAGCTCATGTGGGAGGACTGCTTAATCCGAAGAGGTTGAATTTCAATGAGTCAAGGGCATGCACCACTGCAATCCAGCCCAGGTGACAGAGTGACACCCTACAAAACAAAAACAAACAAACTACAATAACAGAAATCCCTCAGAATTATAAAATGCTGACAAATACCTCATTTGAACTGTTTAATCCCATGTAGAAAACACACTAAAATGTTTGAAGAGGTATATAAGCCCCACACGAAATGAAAATTACATTAGGGATACTGAAACTGAAATGTATATAGGGCTCTGTTTACTTAGTTAATAAATCTAGTGGTTTAAAAACTAATGTTAAAAGTGTATCATTAAAATTGTAACAGGTAGGTGTCTGTTGTAACAAAGACAGCCTCCAATGTATATACAAATAATTAATCTTTTATATATTTATATTATGATTATCTATGTATATGTTCCTTTATATTAAATCCAGTGTTACTGAAAAATCATACTTTTAGGGCAAAGAGTAATATTTATCAGTGTGAGGAAAGTGCTAGCTGAAAGAAGAATTTTGTGTTCAAATAATGCTGTTTAATTATTTTAAACAAATTTTGCAAGTGTATCAGATTCTGAAGTGACTTTATAAGTAGTCACAGATGAACCAGAGAGAAAAAAAGTAGTCAATTATCTCCAGCCTCGAAGAGCTTACCTATATGTCATAAATTAAAACAAAGTGTAATACAATGCATGCTAAGTGATAATAGGTAACACACAGAACCCTAAGTCACAGAGGATATCCAAAAACCTTTCCAGAGAATGCAGACCTTGAACTTAAAGAGGAAAAAACAAATGAATAAATAATAGTCAACCAGATACACGACATTGGCTCAGAGAGAGTCTGGAGGCAAATATAGAATGTTGAACTGATATGACTTGAGTGACTATCAGAGAATTATATTTAGAGATATACTGGAGTGTTATGACATTAGCTAATATCAGTACATTGAAGGATAATTTTCCTGACAGTGATGTGAAGATTTCCAAGAATTTTATAAAATTATCAGATAAAGTTTTAGAAAGGTTTTTACTGGCACCAATTTGGAGTATGTATTAAGTGAAATTAAAACTATAATAATAATATGACTTTTAAGCAATTGTTATTTAGGGAGTCAAATAAATTGGCCCAGCAGGCATTCTCATTACATTCTCTTAAATAAATATTGAAAACAGAATTGTTTTCTGTATTGTTAGAACAAGTAAAATATTTGAACAATTAGATGATGTGTATACAGTCTTTTAAAAAGTTCTAAATATTCCCCTCTTTCATTTGCTGGACTTAGGGATTATGGGGATTGTATTGCAAACGTACTTTCAGTTGTAGCTCTAAAACTTTAAGATGATTTTCATAAAATTTCTGCCTATTCTATCAATGCAACACTCAGTTCTGCAAATCAAAATAGCTTCCAGTTAATGTTGGAGTGTAACCTTTTCACAGGTTTAGCACAACACAGTAGGTGGTTAAAAGCACCAATTAGAGATATGTAATTATAAATGTATAATTACACCTGTAAACTTATCTTTGTGTTTTCTGTAATATTGAAAATGATTTAATGCACTGTTATCTGAAACAATTATATGAAGTTATTCTTTAAGAATGCCCCCTAAAGTTTCTGAAAACTTTGACATTAGCACTAGGTAACATTTTTATACAAGTATACATTTTACTTGTTTTTTAAAAAATGGTTTAATTTTCTTTTTTAAAAAAATCTTGTGTGATATTACTTCAGAAAATTTGGGAAATATGTTACAGAAAAACAAAATTCATAATCTATTGTCAATCTTTCCAAATAATACTATTAAACACATATTTTGTTCAATCATATAATCATAAATATGTGTGTATGTATACATAATTAAAGCCCCAAATAAATCTGTATCTATATGCAACCGTATATTAATTGATAAAATAAATAAGATTATAAATTTACAAATGCTGACTAATTTTACAATTTGTTTTACCACTATTTGAACCCACGTATTTAATATTTAACATGCTTATGTCTTTAAAAATCTATACTTAAATTGACATATTTTAAACTTGTTACATATTGGTAAGTGTATTATAAATGCTCATTTATTCTTGTACAGGGAGAACATGGATGGTATAAAGAAAACTATTTAAAATTCAGATACAGTCACGCGTCTTAATTTTTTTCTTCTTATGTATGGCATTAGTCACTTTCATGTCAGGACTTGACATAGGATAACAAACAGAAGGCAATGCTGTAGAGCAAGCATTGACATCCAACAGTATGAATATGGAAGATAAATGGTCTCAAAATTGATGTCACAGCATGCATAAACTCGGTCTGTTTCTTTCTTGTTCTGTACCCTACTTTATAAAGAATGATGATTTTTTTTTGTACCTGGGGAGGAGTTCCTGAAACAAATTACATGAATAAAAGTCAGGTTCTGTTAATAAATGTAAAGGGGGTACAAATGCCAGGTAAGTGTTAGTAGTATCTACCATATGTGCAAGGACAAAATAGGAATTCTTTAGTATTACTATTTTCTTGCTACTTTCTTGTAATTTATCTGGCATTCTTTAGTTAATATTACATTACAGAACGCACCATGCCTTGTCCTCTAGGAAGTCTTTGACCTTGGCATACATTGAGGAATGTGTGGAATGTATGGAAACATGCAGTCAGCACATCACAGTTAAGCATTGTTTACTCCTTAAACATTGGATGCATTTCTGTTTGTACAGGTTGCTTAAATTATATTGCAGTCAGCCTCTTCAGTTATGGTTCCCTTTCCGCCATATTTTCAAAAATTCCATAACATTTTTTCTCCAAAATAAATTGCCATGATAATGACTAGAGCTGTATTTGGCCACAAGTTGCTGCTAAGTTACCTTTTGTACTCAGGTCATTGATGAGACTTAAGAGTTTAGGTGTGCAGTAGATCATTTAACTAATTCATTATCTTCTTCATTCTATAAAACTCTTAAAAAACATATTTTTTCATCATAAGAAAGATGAAATAGTAAAAGAATGGGATACATCTATCAGTCAAAATAACTCATAAATCCAAAGCACATGTTCTAATAACTGGAGGTAAACAGTACTCTTTTTGGATTCACATTTGTACAAAATATTGTCCTCAAGGAAAATCAGGGCAGAGTAAAGATCCATTTCCCCAGAGATTAGATAAGGGAAATTAAATGTATTATACATGTAGAAGTAAAGAGAATTTCCTTTCCCTCCTTTCTGAAATTGTGATAATTTGTTCTATAAAATTAGTCTTATAAAGACCTCATTTTTTCTTCCTCCAAAGGACTAGTTCGCTTACCAAGAATCAAACACTGGCCACAACATTAAAGGAATGGAATCTTAACCACTAGACTACCTACGGCACTTCCTTTTATGAGCCCTTCAGGGGATTCAAATCAGGCATTTTGAGCATACAAAATATTTTAATTTTTTATTTCATTTATACAAATCCATTGGGAAAAAAGGAACACACATTTATTACATGCACTCATGTCCATAGTAGTCATACAAAACAGAAAAACTCAAAGAAAGGGCCAGATGGCCGAACTTTTTTTTATCATCTGGAGTTTACAGAATAAGTACGGACTTGGAGAATGGCAAGAGAAGTTACAGGATGGAGAGGTGGAGGAAAGGCATGGAGCAAAAGTGGTCTTGTTATGCACAGAAACGGTCACAGGTAGCAGCTCTCAGAAAGGAAATATGGCAGTCTGTGGTAACAGTTTCTTTGTCAGACCTTTTGTCTTCTTTTTCTATGAGATAATCTGTCCTAGATCAAAGAGGGAATTCAGAGAAAGCCTGTGTGTATCTGTTGTTAATTTCTTCTGCAGATGCAAATCTGTTCTATGAGGGACAGTTTTTCAGCTATTCCTGTGTTTTTAGCTTCTTTGAATGGCCATCTTGAAATATGCCAAGGAAGTACATTTTGAGCATATTTTTGGTTCCCTTCATACACAGCCTCAAATGAAAAACATTGCATATAAACTCTGTCCCTAATTGAAGTTATTAGAAAGGAGGAAATTTACCTCTTTCTACCTACTCATCTATAACATTTTAGCCATTTAGTAGAAAAACTAAACTAAATTGTTTTTTCCCAACCTACCACGCTTTTTCCTTTTTTAACCAGTTTAAGGCCTTATTAAGAATAATTGTTTTTCATACACATTACAAATGTCTTGGTGCATGTCATATGTTTATAATGAGGAACAATTTATTTATTTGCAATTATGGGTATGTGTGAAATATTTTTTAAGGAGATATTAATGAATCATTACTCGTATACTTTATTAACGATTTATCACAACTAGTAACTACTAGTGTATAATTACTCCACATACCAATGCCTAATTTATCATCATATATGCCTATAATGACTTATGGTATACAAAAGAATGACATTTGCTATTATGCCTGCAATTTTTTACTCCTATGTTACTACTATTGGTATTTCTTGCCTTAAGACTTATTATATATTTATAGTGATTAATACACAGCATCCCACGTATAATAAAACTTCAACATCTCTGTCTGTGTGGAAGTATCATTAATGTCTAGTAAGGATTCTGATTATCTTGAAACTCTCTTGGCTTTTACATAAAATATAAGCCTGTACTCCATGAGGGTTGAGCTGTGGGATGTTTTCAAAAGTATCTCTAATCTAGACTCATCTTGCATTCTCTCCAACAAAAATCCATGCAGCCTATCCTTTATAAAATTCTGATTGAAGTCATATCTATCTTAGAAAGTTTAATATCTTAAAATATGCTAAGAGTTGGGAAATTTATGATCAAAGTAGCTATGAAAATGCAAAATATGACTGTCATTGTTCTCGAAAGGTAAATAGAAATCATTCATGGGCTTTGTGCAGTTTCCTCCAGTCACTGTGATCTGATCTGTTCCCGTGAAGCTGGTTTGCCATTGATTAAATGCTCTTATCTCGATTGCCAAGTTAATCTTGTGTGGCATCCAAGCTTTTATTTTATCTTCTTTACACAGTGCCCTTCAGGCTCTACAAATGTGAGTAAACTTTAAAGAAATCACAAACCAGCAGTCATCCTTTTCTTCTCAACAAGTTGTTGTTCATAAAACCCTCTGTAAGTTGCTAAGTTCTCTCTAGACACTCACTTCCCTTTTTTTAAGAACTGAAAATATGTTAAGGACTAGAAGATTTTGATGTCTCCCTGAGAATTACTGTTACAAGGAGATGCTTAGTCAAGGTGTTTGTGTGATAGGCTAAGGTCCTCACATAGAAGGAAGGAGTTGGGGAGAGGAAGAAGCATGGAGGAATTTAGCTGTGGGCGATGAATTTTGATAATTTGTTTTATGTATTAACACATTTGGCAGGATTGTTCTCATTATAACATTAGCGCATATGAATACTAATACCTGTTCCATTATTTAGCTATTGTTCACTTATCAGAAATATACAACAAATTAAAAATAAAATAGTTCCTCACAAGATGGCCTTGTACCTTGGCAGAATCTAGTACTATACTACATGAATCTTGTAGAAATTCTAGTTTACTGTGATAAGCAGAGAGAATATAGCCTCAGCTTTAGATACTAGCATCAGTGAGAAGGAGTTCAGTGAGCTTGACTTCTTGAGTCTACCAAGTTATTAGGTATAGGAGATAAGTTTTGGTGTGTCAATGGGAATCTCTATTTTTGTTTAGGTCCTACCAATTTGTGAGAAACCTCAAATAGGGATCAGTGAGTCACATCGAGCATAATGTCCTAATAATATTTTCAACAGTGTTTATAAAGACATATCATCCAATTCTAACTTCAAAATACTAGAGTAAAAAAAACCCTTTTCGACCGGGCGCGGTGGCTCACGCCTGTCATCCCAGCACTCTGGAAGGCCAAGGTGGGTGAATCACGAGGTCAGGAGATCCAGATCATTCTGGCTAACAAGGTGAAATCCTGTCTCTACTAAAAATACAAAAAAATTAGCCAGGCGTGGTGGCGGGCGCCTGTAGTCCCAGCTACTCTGGAGGCTGAGGCAGGAGAATGGCATGAACTCGGGAGGCGGAGCTTGCAGTGAGCCCAGATCGCGCCAGTGCACTCCAGCCTGGCGACAGAGCGAGACTCCATCTCAAACAAACAAACAAACAAACAACAAAAAAAGTCCTTTTCGTGACCAGTGAGCCTACACTAGGCAGCATATATTCACATTTTCATTGTAGCTAGATACTAATAAACGATAAGAACAATTAATCTTCTGCATTAAAAAGGTAGAATTGAGCAAGGCAAACTTGATAAACGTTTAAATTAAGAGGGATACATTAGCTTAAGATTTACCAGATAAGTACCTCTATATTAGAGAGTGACATATATCATACATATACGGACACTTTATTCACACATAGAATAACAGAAAATAATAATTTTAAAATGTGGTTACCTACTTCAGAGAGCACATGTCTCTGGGTTTAGATAAATTAATTTGAATTAATTATCAAAGACAGTAATGGTAAAGACCACATTCTCTTAACTGCAATACAATGAAATAAAGAACACCATTATAGGCCGGGCGCGGGGGCTCAAGCCTGTAATCCCAGCACTTTGGGAGGCCGAGACGGGCGGATCACGAGGTGAGGAGATCGAGACCATCCTGGCTAACATGGTGAAACCCTGTCTCTACTAAAAAATACAAAAAAACTAGCTGGGCGAGGTGGCGGGCACCTGTAGTCCCAGCTACACAGGAGGCTGAGGGAGGAGAATGGCATGAACCCGGGAGGCGGAGCTTGCAGTGAGCCGAGATCGCGCCACTGCACTCCAGCCTGGGCGACAGAAGGAGATTCCATCTCAAAAAAAAAAAAAAAAAAAGAAAGAAACTGATTAAATGGACAGATTTTAAAAGTAAATAAAAACATCTATCTAATTACTCAATAAATTCGGAAGCAATTCAAGTTACAATTGTAAAATATTCCAAATATGGTGTTAATTACATTAATATATAGTATATGAGAGGTAGGCATAGCTATACAAGAGATTCTTTTCCATACATGGTATTACCATATGCACCACCATGACAGAAAACAATGGGATTAGTTTTATTTTTTAACCTTTAAAATGATAATTTATGAAAAATACAAACCAAAATCTTTGTGTTTTTCTTATCTAAAAATGTATTTAAGAAGTAATGAATTGAATATGATCTTATTTTTACATGAAAGTTCAGTTAATAATACTCTTAGTTTAATATTAGTTTCGGTCTTTACATACTGAAACTGAAACTATCTTCGAAAGAGCCAATAAATTTTCATTTTCAAAAGATAGTAGAGATGTACTCAAGTGCAGCTGCACATTGAATTAGACTGTTGCAGTATTTCAATTTGCCTTATAATTTATTGTGTATGACAATCTAATGTTATAGAATAGAGATCACAAAGGAGGTAGAACAGTATATAAGAAATTCCAAAAAAAATTATAGCAGTAAGAAATTGGTTTGAGTAAAGCATCTCTGAGCTTGAGGATATGTTTATATATCTATATCTATGTATATACGTATATAGATATAGACATATGTGGGAGAGAGTATTTTAATGACTTATAATAAATAAATTATAATAAATGAATACCTTAAATCTTTCCATGTAACAATATTAGTAAGCAAAGGAAATTATTTACATTGTCAAAGAGAGGAGAACAAGGAAGAATTAAGGCAGTGAAGTTTGAATTATACTACCAAAAGTTATTCCCCCGGCTATACTATTTTGTATATTCAAAAAGTATAAATGAACGATATTAAAATTCTTATGAAAAATTTGTGCATTGGTGACAGAGTGAATGGCTTTTATGACTTGTGACACCAAGGTATGAGAGAAACAGTGTATCTACCTACTAGTCTGGAAGAGTAGTACTGTGGTGTGCAATGCGCTAAGATGTTGTATGAAATTATGTTTACATTATACCCAGAGTCTTTCTGTAATAAAAACATTTACACAGGATGATTGCTTTACAGCATATCATGAGATTGGTACATTTTAAATTTGTCCATAAAAACTAACATTTTACTAATCATATTTTGATCATAAAATATGCTAAATAAACTACTTTGATCTGTCATTTAAGTATTCACTGAAGTTGAAAATGTTACATGACTAGGAATACAATAGAAAAAGCTGGATAGAACTATTATCTATTTATTAGCTCTCATAATCATACATATTCTGATTTGCCTAATAATATTTTAGTAAAAACTTGTATGATTCATGGCTTATCTTTATGTAGGTGTTCTGTCCTTTCTGAAGTTTTGGTGGCATAACAAACATTTGTGTTTTTTTGTGTGTTGTTTTCCATATATCCTGACACAGTATGCCATTTTCTGTTCTTAAAATTATGAGGGCTGAAAATGACTTCAGCTTCATGTGATTATTTCAGCTAATCTCCTTTGTTCTCTATATTTAATGTATCCAGACAAACAAGTACATAGAGAGTTTCTCTCAATCCGTAGATGTGACACTAAGAACATCCATGTCACTAATACTGAAAGACCAGAAGGAATCACAGATCACTCACACTTGGTTTCTGCTTGTGATTCAGCCTGCAAAGCCAGCTCTGGAAATTCTAGTCCACAACAGTAAACAAATCTCGCCTATTTTTTTGGAGTTCAGGAATAATAATTGTCCATGTCACTTCATTTGAGAGTAACATATGCCCATTTGAGAGTAATATATGCTGTTATATAAAACCTAGTATTATAGATAGAAGCTACCTAACAAAGACATATGTGTGATTACCTTTACCTGCAAAATGGGAAATGAGAGCAATTGTTATGTATTTTAGGCAAATAAATGAACTTTCTGTTGCTACTGTTTATATTTTAAGTTTGTGTTTTAGCAGAAAAAAATACCAGCAATTTTTAACTGAAAATATTCTGGACTTTGAGTTGCTTTTTTGGTAATAAGGTAATTCGAAGTTACTGGTTCTTGTGATGAATCATGTAAATATACTATTGTAGATGAAATTTTGTCCACCTCAAGGACCTTATATTGAAGTCCTAACCCTCTCCTGTAATTGTATTTAGAGATAGGGTCTTTAAAGTGGTAATCCACATTAAGTGATGTCATAAGGGTGGGCCCTAACCCAATAGGACTGATGTACTTATAAGAAGAGGCAGAGACATCAGGGATGTAGATGCATGCACAGAAAATGCCATGTGAGAACACGGCAAGAAGGCAGCCGTCTGCAAGCCAGTGCACCAGGTCTCAGGAGAAACCAGACTTGTCAATACTTTGATCTTGAGCTTCTGGCCTCGAGAACTGTGAGAAAGTAGATTTCTGTTGAATAGGTCATTCAGTCTGTGAAGCTTTGTTATGGTAATCTTAGCGGACTAATACCGGTAATAAAAGCTAATCAGACTCTGGACAGGTTGCGGTCAGAGGAAAATTGTGTCTGATCACCAGAACATATCTTCAAATGCTAACTGTGGAGTATAACATAAGCCAGTTGACTAAACTCAAGATCCATGTACAATGTCAGCCATCCGATCCTCCTCCATCATCAACCTTATTAGGATGAAAACAGTTTCCTGAATCATCCAATTTTAGGCTTTTTGACTGTATGCAATTAATAGGCTGTGGCTTAAAAGCAGGGAGGACGTTGATCCTTTGGAACCCTGTTCTGAGCGTTTGAGTGCAGTCAGAGGCCACTCTGACATGATAAAATCCCTCCACCAGAAGCTGCATTGTGTCTGTCATGTGTCATGGGAGAACAGAATATTTTTGGCTTACCAAAGGTAAAGGTAACAAGGAATTGTGGCACTCCCGGACATTCCTGTATTAATCCATTACCTTCTGCATAACAGTGGAAAAAAAATTGCATTTGGTAAAAGAGTGGTTGTGGTGTTTGTTTGTTTCCCTCCCTGGTGTGTGTCTACTGCCTGCTTCTGGAACTATCCCAAGTTCCTCAATGCCAAGGACAACTATCTTACATTCTGTTAGTGGAAACCACTTGGGTAAATCAACTATAATATTCTTGCTATTTGATGTGAAAATAAAATAGATTGTTTCACCTAGATTTTCGTCTCCTGTAGATCAAAGGCCTTATCTGATATTTCATTTTAATTCCTACAAATATAAAGCACGTATCCTTTCATTGAGAATACTTTAATTATTAGATTTTATCACCCAGGAATATTTCTGCTTCTGTCTGTCTAAGAAGGAAGTTAGGAAGAAGGACACTTGCAGAAAGATAGTTTGTTATTAGCAAAAGATTTCTGTATTTTTTTTTAATTGTACTTTAAGTTCTGGAATACATGTGCAGAATGTGCAGGTTTGTTACATAGGTATACATGTGCCATGGTGGTTAGCTGCACCTATCAACCATCATCTAGGTTTTAAGCACAGAATGCCCCGGGTATTTGTCCTAATGCTCTCCCTCTGCTTGCTCCCCACTCCCTGACAGGCCCTGGTGTGTGATACTCCCTCCCTGTGTCCGTGTGTTCTCATTGTTCAAATAAGATTTAAAATATAACCTTGTCCTTGAATATACTCCGTATATGTAAGTTATTTTTGACTGGTTAGTGGATGATACTACAACCTGGTTAAATAATATGCTTGCTATATCAAGAGAACATTCAATTATAAGATACTCCATATCTCCTTATGCTACACTGAGAAAATAGTAAAGATAATTTGGGAACACAATGATACACCTTAATGTTTCTGACAGAGAGAAAACAAACTTCTAAAGTACTTTTAGTTAGTTTAAACATCAGTAGAAAGTCTATAACAAAGACATATTTAGCTTCTAGATGTTATTGACACACATCTTAAAAGTATGTCCTCATAGTTTTTAATTTTTTAAAAAGAAACAGCCTCCCATATAGCCTAAATTATATTTAGTATTCACAAAAGCAAACATTTTTTAAAAGTAAGATTTCAAACAAAAATTTTAAAAGCACATTCTTAACACCCTTCCTTGAAAAGCTAAACAAAAAATATTGGTAAGATGAGTAGTTTTTAAAAAGCAAATAATTTTACACATCTGTTTAGTAAATACAGCAACAAAAATATTTGTAAAGAAGAATGGTGAATAAAAGCCTTGTTTCTGTGTCAGGAATACTAGTTACCAATCTATCTTCTGAAGTAAAAGTGACTTTTAAAAATTGAGGTATAGACTATTTGTGTTAATTCAGTAATTAAATCAATTTATTATTACAGGGAAATGTAGGTAAAGTGATCATTGACATTAATGCTTTTCGTAGATTTTATTGCTTTTTACAATATCAACATTTTCATGATACACAATTAATTAGATGCTTTTAATGGAGTAAGAATAATTATAGAATTTTTGAAGATGTAAGATGCAAAATATAACTCCAGATGCTAGAGTTGCTATTTTTCTGCATTCATCTACATATATACACACTTAAAATAACTGATAATAGGCAAATTTTTCTCCATTGCCTTTTGTCTATATGAAATGTAGATTTTAGGGTAAATATTTGATTTCGGAATCCCAGGTAGATTCCCATTTACCACTGTTTTATACTGTATCTAAGAAATTAAAATTATTTTTAATTCTTGCTGTTTTTTAAAAGACTAATTTTCAAAAGTATCTTTACCCTGTGAAGCAGTATTTTCAAAGAAAATTCAGGTTTTCTTAAAGGAAACCCCTGGAAATCCTGGCCTGATCGTATTAATCTTATCTCCATTATCTGAAACCAACTTCAGATCATCGTTTTTTATCTCTGAGGATGAGAATCCCTCTCTTTTTAGAGGTTAATCCCATTATCTGTGTTCAAACCTCTATTTCATGTTTTTTCTCTAACCTTCTTTCTGCATCTTTCACTTTTTCTTTTTACAAATTTTCCTCAAACTAAAGGCAAGTTCAAAACTCTTCCAGTTTAAGATAAATAGAATATGATGTAAATGTCCATTACTACAAAATTCACTGAATGTCATTCTTTATTTACTGATTCTACTTCCTTACTTTCAAATATCCTTTCAATATGTTTCAATTACTTATATTCATATTATTATCTATTTCAAAAAATTTGTATGTCCTGCAATACCTCTCTTATACTATCATCAATACATTTACATAAAACAGAAATATGTTATATTACTTTCTTCACCTTGAGGGTTTATAACCAATTATTTATTTATCAAGGTATGTTCATTATATTTTATCATTACCATTTGTCTTAATCTGTTCAGGTTGCTTGAATAAAAATGTCATAAACTGGGTACCTTACGAGAAACAAAATTATTTCTCACAGTTCTGGAGACTAGGACGTTCTAGTTCAAGTCATCAACAAATTTTCTCTTTGGTGAGTGTTCTCTTCCTCACAGACAGAACCTCCTGTGGCATCCACAGAACCTTCTGTGGCAGAGGGAAGAATGAGCTCTCAGAGCTTCTTTTATAGAATAACTAATCTCATTTACGGGAGCTCTGCCCTCATGATCTAATCACCTCCCCAAAGCCCCACTCCTTAATACTACCACATTGAGGATTGGGTTTTAAAATATAAACTTTGGGAGGACACAATTTTCCAGACTACAGCAACATCCTCTCTTTTCTGCCTGTCTCTCTTTTCATGGATATTAATTTTAATCTTTACCAACTTTCACTTGCCTATGTAAATAGTTCTCCATCTTGTTTCCCTCCTCCAAATTTGTCTCAATTCAGACTTGTATAAGGGAACTTAATACAATCTGTATTTTACTTTGTTCTTTCTGCTTAAAACAAATTAATGCAGCTTTTTGAAAATATTAAGTTGTTACAGCAATGTTTTGGCATGTCTTGCTTGATATAACCCTAATACCCATTTTTATGCCACAGACTATTGTGAGAGATAGGGTAAAACAGTGAACTTAACAAAGACCACGTTCTTATGGAGATTATATTCCAGAGGAGCAAAATTAATATTCGATACATAAGAGTTAAGTTGGGTTAAAAGATGGTGCATTTGGAAGTATTTTTTGTAGGGCTGCCAGGGATGATCTCTATGTTGAATAGAAATTTGAATGAAATAGGCAATAAACCCCATTTTAGCTGAAAGAACAATGAGTTAGAACTATGTTTTCTATGAGGCCAGACAGAGTTTTGACAGAAGGTTTTGAGACCAGGGTTTTGACGGAAGTCTACCATAATCCAATTTTTGTTTTCAGTGCTGTCTCTTTGCCTGTTATAGAGGTCAATGATGGGAAAAAAAACAAAAACAAAAAAAAGAGGCTATTTAAGAGTTGAGTTAAAGTGAATGAGAATGGTAGAAATTGGATTAGGGATATGGTGTGGAGAGAGGTACCAGAACATAGCTTAAAGCCATAAGGGGTCTAGTAAGATCAGAATTGTTTATTGTCTATGTGTCTACTGTGAATAGTGAAAAACTTGGAAATATTTAACAAATGAGTAAAAACTTGTTTTGTTTTTGGTTGGGAAATGTGATGGAGGCAAGAATTGAAGAGGTACTCATTGTAGTTTATTGCAGCACAAACAAAAGATAATGGTAGATTTGACTAGTGTGGGGCAAGCTGACGGTATGAAGTTTGAAAGACTTTTTAAGTTTAAGAATTTATCAATGAATTATATATGTTGTGTTAGTGAGAGACAAACTAAGGTTAAACAAAGGACCCTCAGAAATAGAGACCAGTAAAGAAAACAGAAAATGTAGTATGTATGTGTGATCCCAAAAATCAAGACAGAAAAAAATATCAAGGAGAAATAATATATTACATCTAATATTCACAATAAGTTGAAAAGAAGTTCGAGATAAACCATTGTATTTGAGTTTGTGAATAGTATTGATGAACTTGTTATAGGCAAATGGAAATGGAACTTGTTATAGGCAAAAAGAAATATACAGGGCATTTCTTGACGTACCTCCAAATTTCTTTCTTTTCTTTGACACAGTAAGTAGTCATTTTGACAATAATTTCTTTAAATGTTAATTACCATAGAATAAAAATTATAAATTATACTGTAACATAACTCATGTAAAAATTTTTTAAGTTTCATTGTGTATTAGCTGTCTTATATTTCTCTCAATATCTTATATTTCTCTTCTTCAAATGTTTTGTAACCTTTAATACAGCTAGATGGAAGATGATTTTTCTTGGATGTGATTGAATATGACTTTGGAAGTTTTTCTCCCTGTGAGTTTCAAAGTAGTGTTAAAGTAAATAAGAAGGAGGCCATTACATACAGAGATTTTCTCTGCTTGTCTCTGTAGCAGAAACTCTCGTATTAGCAAAACCAGGACTTAACTTAAAAAACATTTCTTGTAACTAAGAAAATAAAAAGGGGGCCTCAGTCAGTCACCACTAATCAACCAGCCAATACACTATAAAACTAGAAACCTCCCATCAGAACATGCCCAAGTAAGGTAAATGCCTCATCACATTGTGCAGAAATAAAGCAAAGATCTCGCTGTGTCTAATCACGTAATTTCTCTGCTTCTGCATTTGCTGCTCATGCTACTGGGTGTAGCTTTCTGAACCTCTTCTGGTTCTGAATACCACCTGATTCATAAACTGTTATTTGCTCAAATGACCTCTGTTTAATTGCCTAAAGTTTTTCTTTTAACAATAATATAATTTTAGTTATTTTTCTATGAAATTAATCTAATTTTGAGTTATTTTTCCTTCACAAGTTTTCAATTTGCTCTAAAGCCCATGTTCTAAATGGAATTAAATAGCTAAAGTAATTTTGGGTCTTGGCTCTTTTAGTTAACTTTGTGAATAGTAGTATACCAAGTAATTCTGTAGTGACTAAAGTTATGATGCTATATAATTGATCTTATTTAGCTTTGTAATATTATTTAAATGTTTATAACTAGTTTTGACTTAAAATTATATAATGTTATTCATTCAGTTGTTCTTATTTACTGTATCTATCTCATGTACCCTCTCATTTACATAACATGAAATACATTTTCCTAATTATTTACCTATATAAAACTATTTATTATTAGTTTCTAATTAGATGTATTAAATATCATGATTTATTATTGCATTCTTCCAATAATACCTACAATCTATAAGCAATTCATACATAGAATTTCAAAATATAAATCAGTTTTTACCAACATTAATAAATATAAATAGGATATTCACAATAAACATTCAATGGAACTGAATATTTAGACCTTATTAAATTGAATTGAATGAATTTTCTCTAATTATGTTCATTAGAAATGATGGTGTTCCACACAATCAAATGATCATTGATCATGGCACAAATTCAAGGATACTAGAAATAACATTAAAATTGTAAAAGGAAGTTATTCAGTTTTCAAAATCCTCACCTGAAAGAAAAAGCTAAATTGTTGACTTTTGATGAATATCTAGGGCAAAGCTAAATTTACTGCTCTCTGTGTGTGTGTGTGTGTGATATTAAAACTTAACAAAGCAGTACAGCAGATCCTAGATTAATGACTTTTTGTTAATGTTGTTTTGTTATAATGTTTATGAGGAAAATAAAATCTACTTCCAGCCAGGGCCAGTGACTGTGTGGAGTTTGCCTATTCTCCTTATGTTTGCATTAATTTTCTCCAAGGGCTCCCTTTTCCTTCCACATCCCAAAGATGTGCATATTTGGTTAAATGGCATTTCTGCAACATCCAAATTTGAATGAGTGTGGGTGAGACCTGTGATAGGATGGCATCCTGTTCAGGACTGATTCCCATCTTGTGCCTTTAGTTGCCAGGAGAGGCTTTGGACACCCATGACCCTGAGCTAGAATAATTGGGTAAACAATTAGCGCTTTTTTTTTTTTTTTTTTTACAAAAAATGTGTCTTAAATGTATGTGTAGCTTGTATTTATTTTAATGTTTAATATTAGATGTATTTTGATATTTACTTAGATATGTAGTGATTTTTTGTTTGTTTGTTTTGAGACGGAGTCTTGCTCTGTCGCCCCGGCTGGAGTGCAGTGGCTGGATCTCGGCTCACTGCAAGCTCCCCTTCCCAGGTTCACGCCATTCTCCTGCCTCAGCCTCCCAAGTAGCTGGGACTACAGGCACCCACCACCTCGCTCGGCTAATTTTTTGTATTTTTTGGTAGAGACGGGGTTTCACCGTGTTAGCCAGGATGATCTCGATCTCCTGACCTCGTGATCCGCCCGTCTCGGCCTCCCAAAGTGCTGGGATTACAGGCTTGAGCCACTGCGCCCGGCCAATATGTAGTGATCTTAATATTTTATGACCAAAAATTTGCCATAAATACTTAACTCTTATTTATATTAATTAGCCTATTGGAAAATTTGTTTCATTACATGTCATTTCACTTAAAGTTACAGTTTTAAGAGCCTATTCATGATGTTAAGTGAGGACTTATTGTACTTTATTATATATGATACATTCTCTTATATTCTCATTTTGACCAACTGTTTTTATAAAAATATATATTATAAACTTATTAAATTGATTTTTCCCATTTAATATCTTTCAACCTGAAGCTCAAAATCTCTAAAAATTTAAGTGTAAATTATTTTTTAATAGATACCACCGAGATATCAGCTGTTTTATTTAATTTATTTATTTTTTTGAGACAGTCTCACTCTGTCACCTAGGCTGGAGTGCAGTGGCGTGATCTTGGCTCAGTGCAACTTCCACCTCCCGGGTTCAAGAGATTCTCCTGCCTTAGCATCCTGAGTAGCTGAGACTACAGGCACACCACCACGCCCAGCTAATTTTTGTATTTTTAGTAGAGATGTGGTTTCACCATGTAGGCCAGGCTGGTCTTGAACTCCTGAACTCCCACCTCGGCCTCCCAAACTACTGGGATTGCAGGTGTGACCCAGTAGCCCGGCTGATACCGGCTTTTAATAGCAGAAAAAAATAAACATTTTGAGTGCCTCAGAAAATAAAGAAGATACTTTTAAGAAGAGATTTAAACATTGTATCATGGGAGAGTGATATTTGGGTAGCTGTGAATGACACTGAGAATTCTGAATCTTGAAATTTCTGAGAACATCTTTGGCTGAAAAAGCAGGCCCCACTCCATCACATCTGAGTGAACCAGTCCTCTATATATTGTATACAATATTTTCAGAAACTACATTAGCAAAATCTGAAACTAGATATCCTCCAGGACCTCCTCTCCACTTCCCATGTCATTGCTTACAGGCCCAAAATAAGTTGAACTCCATTATGTCTTGAGCCAGAAGTGTTTACATCTTGGTTCATAAAGGTATAGTTTGTACACTGAAGGCCAACCCCTCATTAATTCATATAGTAGAATTCAGAAAGGGTTCTGTAGTAATTAATTTGAAGAACATTGAACAAAGTAAGAACTCTGAACTTCGGGTGGTAGAGAGAATCTTGGTTCAAGTCTGTCTGACAATAAGTCTAGTGGAACGGTGGACCACTCCTGTTGTTTTTTTTTTTTTCTTTTCACACATGTCTAAAATACAGTGGAATAGTTATGCCTCATGACAGGTAGAATCTGTGCATAGGTACTATAATGTGTAGATTATTACGGTAGGCAGAACTGGGAGTAAATATGGTACTACTTATCTGGGAGAATTACCAATATTTGTGCCATCAACAGTTTGAAAGAATTTTGTGTTGATGCCTATAACATCCCTATTTAATGTTCCTGTTTGACAGATGCCAATTATTTGAGAAAAATGACTTACCACAAAATTAACCAGGTGGTATCGATAATTGCTGGTGTTGCTTCACATCCTTGTTGAAACAATTCAACACAGGTTCAAATACATTGCATGTAACATGGGATATTTTCAGAAATAATTTTCATTCTTATGGCAGAAATAGCATAACCTTTGTTTTCTTGCCCTAGGGATAGGCCAATTGTGATGCTCTTGGTAATGATACAGTACAAATAATGCCAAATGATCTATTTTAATAGCCCAAAGAAAGTCATGCTATTTCATTATATTGATAAAATAACAATAATTATTCCATGGTAGGCCTGGAGTAGTAAGCATTGTAGATGACTAAGTAATTCAGATACATGCCAAAAGATAGTAGGTGTACCTCATGAAAATTGAGACCTGGAACACTGGTAAGCTTTCTAGGAATCTAGTAATCTGGGTATCCATTTTTAAGTAAGAGAGAAATTGTTCACCTTAAACTACCCACCTTGAAGAAAGAAGTAAAAAGTTGGTGGACCCCTTCGAATCTTGGGGTCAACTGACATACCACCAGCCATGAATGATCTAGATTTTGTAGGACTTGAAGTTTGTATAATTTTAGAACCCCACTTAAAAATACACAAACTTAAGAATACAAGATTAGCCACAAATTTCAATGCAATCATGTGCCGCATATATGATGGCAGTCCCATGAGATTATAATTGAGCTGAAAAATTCCTATTGCCTAGTGACGTCATAACGTTGTAGTGCAATGCAGTACTCATGTTTCTTCTGTAAACAAACCTACTGCACTGCCAGTTGCATATAAGTATAGCATATACAATTATTTACATTACATACTTTATAATGATAAAACAGCAATGTTACTAGTTTATACATTTTACCACTCTTTTATTATTTTAGAGTGTATTCGTTCTACTAAAAAAAAAAGGTAACTGTAAAACAACCTCAGACAAGTCCTTCAGGAGTTATTCCAGGAGAAGGCATTGTTATCAAGGATGAAAACTCTTTGGGTGTTACTGCCTCTGAAAACCCTCCAGTGGGACAAGACATGGAGATGGAAGATAGTTCTATTGATGATCACAAACATATAGGTAGGCCTAGGCTAATGTATGTGTTTATGTCTCAGTTTTTAACAAGAAGTTTAAAAAATAAATAAAAAATTAAAAATATTATGGAATAAGAATAAATGGAAGAAAATGTTTGTATAGCTGTACAATGTGTGTTTTAAACTAAGTGTTGTCACAAAAAGTCAAGAAGTTAAAAAAGTTAAAAGTTTACAAAGTAAAAACTTACAGTAAGCTAAGGTTAATTTTTTATTGAAGAAATAAAATTTTGAAATAAGAATTTAAAATGAATTTAGTGATGCCTAATTTTCCAGTGTTATAAAGTCTACAGCAGCACACAGTAATGTCCTAGCCCTTTACATTCAGTCACCACTCACCCACTGACTCATTCAGATCAATTTCCAGTCCTATAAACTCCATTGATGGTAAGTACCCTCTAAAGAGGCACCATGTTAAATATTTTAAATTGTACTTTTAATGTTTGTAACTTTTCTGTGTTTATACAAACACTCATCATTGTGTGACAATTGCCTACAGCATTCAGTACAGTAACATATTGTACAGGTGAATAGCCTAGGTGCAATGAACTATATCATACAGCTGAGGTGTGTAGCAGGCTCCAGCATCTAGTTCTGGGTAAGTACAATCTGTGATGTTCCAATAATGACAAAATTACCTAAGAATGCTTTTCTCAGAACATATCCCTGTCATTAAATGATGCATTACTGTATTTGTTTTAATTACTGGGTATGACATTATAATTTTTTTTATTTTCTGTGTTTTTGCTGTATATTTCAAACTGATAGATCCTGGATTATGTTTCATATAAAATTATATTAAATACAATTTTCTAGACAGATAATTTGAATATAATTTAATATTCCTTTTGACACATTTGCTGAACAGAAAAAAATTACAAAACCTAGTTTCCAGTTCTGAACATCTTTAAATCTTTTTATTATATTATTCCTAGAATTTTTGTGACTTAAGTAAGAAACACATATTAGCAGAGAAATTTGTGGTTACATGCATTTTAGGGGTAGGAGTGAGGTGGTGAAATAGGAAAACATGATTATTAAATTGTTCACAGTGGACACAGATTAACTTTTGGTTTTATAGCTAAATGGGGTTATGCGTGCACTCGTATTTGTTTATATGCAATATAATTGGTTACATTTTAGCTTTAATTTATATTTAATTTTATAGCTCAATTTTGACATTTCCAGAATTTAACATATCAGAGTCCAGGACTACCACTAGAGTGTGTGGTATACAAAGATAATACATTTCTGTGTAGCCCTTGTCTATACAAACTATTTGATTAAAAAAATGCTTACAAAGTATGTGGGTCTATGTGGGATATGGTGATTTATCAATGAAGATTTAGAAAAATCGGAAGAGAAGATTTAGTTATATATTTCAGAAGATTATTTGTAGTATCAGAGCACGCTGTTTTTCTGTTTAGATCTAGACACTATCTCATCAAGTTTTTCAATGTTAAGTGTGCTGTTACTGGAAAAATTTCTCTCTCTCATCCCAGTGGAATATGTAGCAATTCTATGTGACTCATAACTGTATGGCTCCACAGATTTCTTTCTATTGAAACTATTTAGTACTAATTGTCTCTGAATTTTCTTAATGCTGTGTATTTTATGTTGGTTGCATCTTTGTTCAGGACGCTACATCATCTCCCAACCCACCACTAAATACTGGCTTCCAATTACTCTCTGAAAGATGAGTTAGTGATGATGACAGATGCTAGTCTTACCAAGAGTGTGAAAGAGAATGAAATATTTGAACCATATTCACTTTCTGGTCCTGTTATATTTAGCATTTGAAATTTTATAACAGAAATGTAGAGCTACATGTATTCCAAATGCATTTACTGGGAGAACTCTTAGGCCACAATCATTACACTTCTAGAATGTGATCTCTTTCAACATTGACCACGTAATTGCCTTCCACATGTTTCTGTCTGCATGCAGACCAAACTAGGAGTGCATGGACTAGGTGAAAAGAACATTCTAATTTGTTCTAGAATGCTTGCCACATGTCCAGGAAAGCTTAAGACCTACTTGGGAGATCATGTTATTACCTTCTCAATCAGAGGAAGGATTGGCTGTATAACATGCAGGATCCAGTGAAAAACAAAAATTAAGGACTATTGTTAAAAAATTGCACAAAACTGTAAGATAGCAATAGCAGAGAATTAAATAAAGAATGAGACCCTCTCAAAGAAGTGCTCTGAGATATTGCACAGGTTGCACATTCATAAAGACAGCCCTGATTGGAGAAAAGACACAAATCAGAGTGGTTCTTCGATATTGTCAAATCTCAGATGTGATTGATGTGACCAACCACAGAAGACCTGCTGATACTAGAGGGGATGGACGTCAGTAGTAGATAGGGAGTGTGTACAAGGTAAATAAAGTATTTCCCTGCTCCTGCCGCTTTCAGGAGCTACAGACCAGAGGCAGCACCTCAGTGGGAACATGGACCAGGCAAACCCAGTGAAAGGACCCACACACATGACTTGAGACCACAAGTCAGAGGTGGTCTTTAGGTAGGCCAGAATCCTGATCTTTTCCTGTGTCTGACATGAGTAAAAGTCATCTAAATTCATCATTTTGGCACTATATATGCAGCTAATTTTCTGCAGCTTCATGAAAGACATTCTATTCTGACTGTGGAATGCAAACAATCATTTTACCAGGTTTCCCTTCTGGAACTGGGTCTGGAGTTGGGACTTTGACTGGGACAACCCCAAAAACATAATTCTGGGACTGTGTTGGGAAATTTGTTGGATCCTATATATGGAGACACAGGGTCAGAGAGCTCTATTATGGATCCAGGTCTGGGCTTGCACTGCCCCGCATAGATATCCTTGCTGGAATCAGCTAATCTCAAATGCTAGAGAGGAACTTCAATATTTTCAGAAAGACACTGAAACTCAGGGGCCCATGAGGCATGGGACTTGTGCAGGAGTTCCTGATTACTCAAGAAGGTTTGAAAAGAGAAAGTGACCTGGGCCTCTCTTGGACCGAGTTAATCCTTATAGAATAATTTTTACCCCTTTATAAATGAAATATCTGAGTAATATACCATCCAAAACTTATTTGCCCAAAATAATTTTTGGATAATTATAAGTGATACTAAAGTACAATCTAAATGTGTTTTAATCCCACACATGACTGCTACAATCATGTAGCAGTTAATAAAACAAAATTTGATAATCAAATTATAGAAAAACAGCTCATTTAAAATGTCAGTTTTAAAGTAATTATTAATCTTTAATACAAAGTAACAATTATATGCATTTTAAGTAGTTCAGATAAAGATGTGTTTAGGAGAAAGTATTACCAGCCTTTCACAAATGTTTTCAGAAATGTGAAGCTGGAAATATAAACTGTTATAATGTGAACAATTATATAACTCCTAAAAAGTATTTTAAACTCTTTATATGTATTCATCCTCTCAGAGCTGTTATGTGGTAGAGATGCTATTATGCTGAATAAGTACTTAACCATTTCTAGGGAAATATAAACCAAAGCAAAACATTAAATCTTCTGGTGCCTTGTAAGTAAGATGATAAGCACAGAAATCTGTAGCATACTTAATATCATTTTCTCCACCCTGTACTTTATCTTCAATATTGATTTTTTATTAGGTCTGGTTGATTTTTACTTCCTTGGTGTTTGGCAAATAGTTTTTTTGTTCCGTGAATCTTGCATATGACTTAGTTTAGAATTCAATGCTATTTATTCCATCTTGCTCTTTACCTGCTCTCATCCTTTGGTACACATTTTCCTCGGTTTTCTAAAAACACAAACAGATCATGTTACTTCTCTTCAAATTCTTCAACAAATCCTAATATCCTTCAAATTCAAAGTCATTCATCAAAGGGAAATATGGCATATATTGGTGATATGGCACACACTGAATTTTCTTGTCTCATTCTATTAATGTATCATTCATCTATCCATTCATATGTATGGACTGCGGGTTTTCTGTCATACACTATTATATGCCTAGGGGTATAGCATTAGTCAGCACCATGGTTCTTGTTCCGATGTGACTGTTGGTCTAGTAGGAAACAAAAATACAATGAAAATAAAATCAGATAGAAAAGATAATTTTGAAAAGTGATACCAATCTTAAAAAAATAATGAAATGAAGCAGTTTGAATGTAACAAAGTCTGAAAAGGAGGGACAGCATAAAAAAGCTTTCTGGAAAGAGAGACATCTGAGCTGAGACGTGAACTGAAATAGCCAACCATGCAAAGACAAAGATCCTCTCAGGCAAAGGGAAAATAAGGTTCAAAGTCTCTGAAGCATGGGTGAACTAGGTTTGTTCAAGAAGCAGAAACAATATGTCAGAGGCATAATCAAAAGAAAGCTGGTAGGAAAAGAGATTGAAATGGAAGGCAAGGCCTGGGTTTTACAGAACATTATTTCTATTTTCACAAATTATTCTTTATATAGTTCTGCATTGACAGCTCCCTTGAATATATTCACACAACCCCAGCTCTTTCTCTTTGTTGTGTTAGAAGAATCAGGGTGGTTTCGTTTCCTCTCATAATCCATAACCCTTACTTGTACTGAATGTTCCAGTTAGGCACTTCTTCTGTTTATCATGATCATAATGCTTAATATGATGTTTCAAAACATAAATTTCCATTTTCACCCCTTTCTTGAACTCTTTTTAATAACTAAGATGGTGTTTTTAATACATTTGCATTATTTCAATTATGTAGCCCATTTTAAGTGCTCTGAGGATCTTTAATAATTTTTAAATAAGAAAACCAATTAATATACAAAACAAAGAAAAAAGATAATGTGAGCCCACAATAAACCACTTTGTTTAATATAACTGTTTTGACTAAGCAACTCAATATCTTGACATTTAACCCCTTTGAACCAATTTCTCCCATTTGGAACAGGACTATTTACCCAATGCCTGTCCCCCCATTGTATCTTGGAAGTAACTAAGTTTTTTTTTTTTTTTTTTTTTTTTTTTCTGTTTTGCAGGCTCATAGGCAGAAGGGAGTTGCCTTTTCTCAGATGAGACTTTGGACTGTGGACTTTTGAGTTAATCCATACTTTTACAACCTGGTTGTCAATACATACCACTAGATGCGTCTTTTTTTTCCCTTTCAGTAGCAATTTTAGAGCAAAACACAATGCTCTGACAAGATAAACATTTATATATACAAATAAAGAAACTGGCGTATAATAATGTTTTGAAAAATGTTTGCCATACTGATATGGTTTGGCTTCATGTCCCCATCTCATGTTGAATTGTAATTCCCAGTGTTTTGTGGTGGCTGTTGGGAGGTTATTGGATCACAAGGGAAGGTATCCCCTTGCTGTTCTCCCAAATGTGTTCTCACAAGTTCTGATGGTTTAAAAGTGTGTGGCACTTCCCCCTTCCCTCTCACTGTCTCCTGCTGCCATGTGAAGACATGCTTGCTTCCCCTTCAACTTCCACCATGATTGTAAGTTCTCTGAGACCTCCCAGGAATGACTCCTGTACAGTCTACAGAACTGTAAGTCAATTAAACCTTTTATTTTCATAAATTTCCCAGCCTCAGGTAATTCTTTACAGCAGCGAGAAAACAAACTATTACAGAAAATTGGTACCAGAGAAGGAGAGCTTTGCTATAAATATACCTGAAAATGTGGGATTAGCTTTGAAACTGGTTAACAGGCAGAGGTTGGAACAGTTTGGAGGGCCCTGGAGACGATAGAAAGATAAGGGAAAGTTTGGAACTGCCTAATGACTTGTTGAATGGTTGTGACCAAAATGCTGATAGTAACATGGACAGTGAAGTCCAGGCTGAGATGGTCTCAGATGGAGATGAGGAACTTACTGGGAACTGGAGTAAAGGTCATTTTGCCTATGCTTAACAAAAAGACTGGTAGTCTTGTGCCCATGCTTTGGAGATCTGTAAAACTTTGAACTTGAGAGAGATGATTTAGAGTATCTGGCAGAAAAAAAAAAAATTCTATGAAGCAAAGTGTTCAAGATATGGCCTAACTGCTTCTAAAAGCCTATGCTCATTTGCATAAACAAAGAGAAGATCTGAAACTAGAACTTAAATTTAAAACTGACGCCGGGCGTAAAAGCGTGGAAAATTTGCAGCCCAACCACGCAGTACAAAAGAAAAACCCATTTTCTGGGGGAAGAATCCAAGGCTGCAGAAATTTGCATAAGTAAAAAATAATTGAATGTTAATAGCCAAGACAATGGAGAAAATGACTTCAGGACACTTCTGATAGCTTCATGGCAGCCCCTTCTATCACAGCCTTAGAGGCCTAGGAGGAAAATAATGATTTTATGAGCCAGACCCAGGGCTCTGATGCTCTATGAAGCCTCAGGCCATGGCATCCTGCATCCTAGCCACTCGACCTCCATTTGTCACTAAAAAGGGCCAAGGTACAGCTTGGGCCATTGCTTCAGGTGGGGCAAGCCTCAAGCTTTTGTGGCTTCTACATGGTGTTGGGCCCGCAGGTGCACAGAAGGCAAGAATTGAGGTTTGGGATCCTCTGCCTAGATTTCAGAGGATGTATGAAAACACCTGGATGTCCAGGCAGAAGTCTGCTGCAGGTGTAGATCCCTCATGGAAAAACTCTCCTGGGGCAGTGTGGAGGGAAAATGTGGGATTGGAGCCCTCACAAAGAGTCCTCACTGGGTCACTGTCTAGTGGAGTTGTGAGAAGAGGTCCGCCATCCTCCAGATTCCAGAATGGTAAATCCACTGACAGCTTGCACTCTGAGCCTGGAAAAGTCATAGGCACTCAACACCAGCCCATGAATGCAGCTGCAGGTGCTGTGCCCTCCACAGGAATGGAGTTGGTCAAGGTCTTAGGAGCCTACCTCTTGCATTCCCATGTCCTGGATGTAAGACCTGGAGTCAAAGGAGTTTTGAAGCTTTAAGATTTAATGACTCCCCTGCTGGGTTTTGAGCTTGCATGGGGCCTGTAGCCCCTTTGTTTGGATCAATTTCTCCCACTTGGAACAGGACCATTTACCCAATGCCTGCACACCCACTGTATCTTGGAGATAACTAACTTTTATTATTATTATTTTTATTTTACAGGGTAATAGGCAGGAGGGACTTGCCTTTTCTCACATGAGGCTTTGGACTGTGGAATTTTGAATTAATGCTGGAATGAGTTAAGACTTTGGGGACTCTTGGGAAGGCATGATAGTATTTTGAAATGTGAGAGAACATGAAATTTGTTAGTGTCTAGGAGTGGAATGAAGTGGCTTGGTTTTTGTCCCCACCCAAATCTCATGTTGAATTGTAATTCCTAATGTTGGGGGAGAGACCTAGTGGGAGGTGATTGAATCATCGAGGTGGATTTTCCCCTTGCTGTTCTCATAATAGTGAGTGAGTTCTCATGAGAGCTGATGGTTTAAAAGTGTGTAGCACCTCCCGCTTTACTCTCTCTCTCTCTCTCTCTCTCTCTTTCCTCCTGCAGTATAAAGATGTGCTTGCATCCCCTTTGCTTTCCACCATGATTGTAAGTTTCCTGAGGCCTCTCAGCCATGCTTCCTGTACAGTCTGTGGAATTGTGATTCCATTAAACCTCTTTTCTCTATAAATTATCCACTCTCAGGTAGTCCTTTATAGCCATGTGAAGACGGACTAATGCACATGCCCTGTACACTTTCTATTTTCCATGCATTTATGAATTTATGATAGATTTCATAGAGATTTATCTTTCTATAAATGTAAGAATGAGTGACTGAATCCATTCTTTTTTAAAGGACTTTTGAAATGAGTGAGATAATGTTTACTTTCTTTTTTGTAGTTTTCTCTAGCTAGTATTTATTATATTTTTTATAGATTCAGGGGGGTATATGTGCAAGTTTGTTACAGGGGTGTGTTGCATAATGGTGAAGTTGACCTTCTAGTGTGTCCATCATCTAAATATTGAACACTGTGCCCTGTAGGAATTTCTCAATCTTCACTCCCTTACAGTGCAAACCCATTCTTAAACATAGATTCAAATGATTATGATAAACATTAGCCACAGAAGTAAAATATTTTATATGACTGACACATTTTTGCTCCATTTCTTAAGGTAATAGCTTCAAATAATTGTGAAAGTCAAGAGAAGAAATATGTGGTAGAAGTCTTAAAATTAAGGCTCAGTACTGTATGTTGCCTTGACATCTGGGAAAACCCAGGGAGTCTTCACATTGTTATACTACAAGTTCTCCTTCCCAACTGCTCCCACGGATAAAGTCTCCTCCTTTTCATGCAGAGTAGATACAATTCCTGCTTACCCCTTAGAAGCAGGTTTCATTTCCTTGCCATTCAGTGAAATTACTCAAAAAAGTCAATCACACCCTCCTTTGGGGACCAGGGTTTACCCCACACTTTTGCTACTACAAATCCTGCCTCCCACAGTTCCTGCTTCTTCAATCTGTTCCCAAATACAATCCCTGTGTGGCCTTGAATAGCATGCTACGTTGTCCTCCCCTGGTCTGTGAGTATATGTGTCTGATAAACTGCTGCTGATTTCATCTGCCCAGGGTCAGGTGTCATGGGTTCAGCCATCCCCATAACTCGAGGGTGGAAAGCTCTTTCTCATTGTAAAGCAGCCTGGAAGGGCATTTTTAATGGGGCTTCTTAGAAGTCAGCTACGTTCAATTCTTGAAATGTATTAGTATTTCCACTAATGAACTACTTCTAATGAACAACTAATGAAATACAAATAATGAAATAGTATTTCAACTAATGAAAAATTGTTTCTGCTCAAAATTGTATTCATGGATATTAATCAGATTATAACTTTTATATTATTAAGAATCTAATGATCAGTTTTTATTAATAATTACAAATTATAATCTGTAATGAACATAACCAATAATCAGTTTCTGTTCCTGAAATTTTAATAGATTTCATTCAGTAATGAACTCAGTAAACCACCTGCATTGTTCTAGCAACTTTTCAGACAACTTCATTGTAAGATACATCAAAGTTTTATTGCGAATTGCCAAAGGAAAGAGGGAAGAAATACCTTAAAAAGTCATTTTATTTTTCACTCTTCATAGAGGCATTTATGTACAAAAAACAACATGCAAACAAACAGCAACAACATGTGATAGATTAAAGAAATAGCTATGTAAAGATTGTAAGAATGGCATTTCCATTGAATGGTTATTTCTATTTTTTTAAATGAATTCTTAATCTCTTTAAAGTCAGAAAAATCCCTAGAGCATTTTAATAGCAATATTATTGCTCTCCTGAGAATGTTATAAAGTATATCAGAAAAACATATTATCCCAGACAAAATTTGGGATGAGAGATTTTTAATACTTCTAGGCTGCATTTTATACAAAAACATACTTTACAATTAGATTTTTTTTTCTGAATTTTCTCTTTATATGCTATTTACTTAGTTCAAATTTATTTGCAAAGTTCTCACATTTACAACTGCCCCAGATATAAACTATTGAATATTTTCATTCTCACATAGCCAGCCAGCAGCAGTGATTCCAGCAAAACTTTTTTTCCTTCCACAGATAATCTACATTTTTTTCAGCTTTCAAGGTTTATATCCTGACTACTTCATATAAATATTTACAAAGAAAAGAATTATGAGCAGGAAATTTGTGAAGAAATGAAGTCAAAGTCTTATACCATTTTAAAAGCAAAACATTTGCAACACTGTTTGATTCTACTACATCTGCAAACATTTATCACTGTTTTGACATAAACAGCTTTGAAATCTTGAGAATATCTGTGCCTTTCCAAATTGAATAAGATTAACAGAAAGTACTTATGTAATTTCGAAGGTTGCATGTTACAAAACTCAAGAATCTTGTGCTTAAGATTTATTCAGTTAACATTTTTAGATTCATTAGTTAAATGTTTTCTTACTAAAGTATTACATGAGCCAGATAGTGTATAAGGTAAAATGCAAGGAAGTGATTTTAGAAAATATATCATTAGAAAATAGTTTAAAACTAGCATCTGAGATTATGTTTCTCAATGAGAATGTTACTGGTACTGGGGGAGGGAGTCTTGCATTGTCCTGTAAAGGCCCATGCCAGGAGATATGGCACTGCTGGTTTTTGGTCACTAAATTACAGTGCCAACTCCCACTCATGGGACCACTCTGTTTCCTAATTACAATTGCACATGGTTTGTACAAATTCTAGTAAAGACATTGCTTGAATTTCTGTATATTATTATTATATTCTGGACCATATCATCTAGCTTAGAAATCTTTTAATAGTGTTAAGTACCAAAGCGGTTTCTATTTTTTTGCCCTTCATTTATACAGAAAGTGATGGCATTTTCAACAGTTTCTCTTTAGTGTTTCTCCGTATTCCTGCTGCTATGGTTTATCTTCTAATGACCACATTCCACAAGGTACCACTTTCTTATGACTTAAAAAACATTTGGTTACTTGAACTTCAATTTTACCCATAGCCACAGCATCTCTGTAATGGGTTTGACACTAATTTCTTCTTTACAATTCCCCTCCCCATTCTCTACCTTCAGAATGTTATACCACATTAAGTAAAAGGCTATGTGTGGCTCGAAGTTTCTCTGGTTCTCTGGTGCTACTCAAGAATATACAAAGTATATTAGTTATTCTAACACAGGTAAGATGGCATAAAGAGTTATTTGAACTGGTAATGGAGATTGCAGAGAACAAAATAAATGAGATGGACATCAAGATATTAGAGAGTTACAGTTACTCTGTTATGTTGGGAGGAGCAACTGATGAAGTTAGGATTATTAGGTTGTGTAAATTAGATGAAAGACCCAGAAGAGCTGAGATCCAGAGAGAAGGCACTGACACACTGATGCTGACGAGAGTGGCCAGTAGAGCATTGCAGTGTTCTCTTAAAATTTCCATGAAATCACCAAGTAGGTGCTGAAATATGTTACTGGAGTATTTTGTTGGACATGATATGGTACACATATGGAACCAGTGTTCGTTATATCTTGCTGAGATTCAATGGGTAGAAGACTTGCATCTAGGAATCACTGTGTGATAGCAGAATTGCTTTTTATTACCATCGCTTTCAATTACCAATTGCAAAATTCGTGCTCCTCAGTCTTTTTAGTCTATGAGGGTTTATAGCTAATTACACCAATAGGGTGAGGGAAGGAATTCCTTCCAAGAACTAATGCTGTGGATGCTATCATGTGACTTTAGACTTTAAATGCTGATACTAGATCATCAGGCAAAGAAAGACATTATTCTACTAGTGGGCAAATTTTCTAGAATGTTATGAAGTACTAGGAATCCTTCGGCATGATGAGAAGAGGAAAGAGTAAGTATGAAATTTGAATAATTCAATGAGCTGCTTCTGGGTACTTCCAAACTTGGTGACAGTAGTCACCTGACAGCTGCTGTGACTATAACCTGACAAGACAAGGTAACTAGATGACCAAAAGTTTTGAGAATCTATGTCTATACCACTCTACTGGACAAGAAAACCAACTAGCTGACATTCTAAGCTTGGTTAAGAGAGAAGATGAGTAGTAACTAAAGCCTTGGGAGTAACTGCTGCAGGAGGAGCTATAGCTTATTCCACTAGACTTCTGATATCACATCATTTTTAGACATTATGATCAGCTCTTACTTCAAAGCATCCATAACAGAGTAGACTAGTATAGGGCATAGGCAGATCTCCATAGAGCAAGGGGTAGCCAGAAGTCAAAATAGGAGTGCTGCCCATTTCTTCTTGCTCAGTTGAATCTGGATGAGCTGCAATAGTCACTTTTCATGCACACTTTCACCGAAACCACTCTACCTCAAGGTCTTATGTGACTGCTTGTGATGATGGTCCTTCTATAGTGCTATGCAAACCAGTTAGACCCACTGGTGGCCAGAATTCAAAGCTTAGCGTAGAGCTATCTGCCAAATAATTTTGGATGCTTCTAGGGAAGTTCAATGGGACTGTTTATAATACTGTGGAAAGATATCTAACTGAAATACACTGATGAAGAAATTGCTGAAGTGATGTCCACATGATCAAGCAAGAAAACACAAAGAAGCAAGTGGTATATTACTCCTCCTTCCAGACACCAACTTCCCCCTGTGGAGATTCCTAGAGGAAGAGCTAAACTGATATCAAGTTGGCAAAAGAGAAATGTCTTGGCCAAGTCCTTGCAACAGCAGCACAAAATAAGTAGAGAAGGTTGGGCTTTGAAAGAAAATATCTCAAAATTACTATATTGTTTGAATACAATCTTGATTTCTTATGACTCCAATTTTATTTTTTGCATTAAAGAATTTGGTAACATATTAAATGGTTAGCTGATGAGAATGTCTCTGAGAAACCTTTGTATCTTTCAGGTGTATGGAATACCATAAAATAAAGAAGAGAGAGACGTTGTAAAATGGTGTCATAAGGCTGGGCGGGGTGGCTCATGCCTGTAATCCCAGCACTTTGGGAGGCGAAGGTGGGTGGATCAGGATATCAGAAGTTCAAGACCAGCCTGGCCAAAATGGTAAAACCCTGTCTCTACTAAAACTTCAAAAAAAAATCAGCCAGATGTGGTGGTGAGTGCCTGTAGTCCCAGCTAATCACGACACTGGGGCAGGAGAATTGCTTGAACCTGGGAGGTGGAGGTTGCAGTGACCAGAGATCGTGTTACTGCACTGCAGCCTAGACTAAAGAGCAAGACTCCATCTTGGAAAAAAGATAACGTCACTTAGAAATATCTGCCTTGCCTGAAAGTACACTTTGCTGGTTCTAATAGGCATCGCAGAGCTTGCCATGAAATTGACACCTAGTAAAACTTCTCATTTTGAATTCATGGATACTAAGCTGTAAGGAAATTGAAAGTGTGTTTTGCTTGCTTGTTTGTATAGCAGTAGTATCTTTTTTTTCTTTTTTCAATTTTTGTCTTTCCATTTATTTAGGTGTTTTAAAATTTCTCTAAACAGTTTAAGTTTCAGGGAGGCACATTCTATACAACCGTGATTATATTAATTCCTAAGTGCGTGGCGTTTTTAAGATTTTATAAGCATTGAAAATTTTTTTTTTAATGTAATTGGCCGGGCACGGTGGCTCATGCCTATAATCCCAGCACTTTGGGAGGCCAAAGCAGGTGGATTACCTGAGGTCAGGAGTTCGAGAGCCGTCTGGCCAACATGGTGAAATCCCGTCTCTACTAAAAATACAAAAATTTAGCTAGGCGTGGTGGCATGTGCCTGTAATACCAGCTACTCGGGAGGCAGGAGGCTGAGGCAGGGCAGTTGTTTGAACCAGGGAGGTGGAGGTTGCAGTGAGCTGAGATCGCACCACTGCACTCCAGCCTGGGCGACAGAGTGAGACCCCGTCTCAAAAAAAAAATATATATATATATATATAATTGACACTTAATAATTGTGCTTATTTATGGGGTACAATGTGATGTTGCCATATGTATATAAATTGTGTAATGATCAAAATAGGGTAATTAGCATATTTATCATCTTAAACACATTTATCATTTATTTGTGATGAGAACATTCAAAAACCTCTCTTTTAACTATTTAAAAATATACACTACACTATTGGTAACTAGTCATCTCATTATGCAATAAACCAGCAGAACTCATTTCTCCTAACTGTGGCTTTGAATCCATTGATCAATGTCTCATTGTCAGTCCATCCTCTCTACATCTCCATCTTCTAGTAACCACTATTCTATGCTCTACTTCCACGAGATGCAGTTTTTACATTCCCCATATTAGTGAGGTCATGTAATTTTTTTATGTTAAGTGAGAAAGTGATAAGTTTTGTCCAATCAATTTATTTCAGAAGGAATTCTCTCTAGACTCTGTAGAGAATCATCACTAAGAAATATAGAGTTTTTAAAATAAAATGTTATAAAATGTGGTGTTACTAGTAGTTTAAATTACCATTTACTGAAGTCAATGCTGCAGGAGACATCTTGTGGTCAAAGCAGGAATGAAGTGAACTTCTTTGAACAGAGTAAAGAAATCTCAGAAGATGATAACTTTATATATAGAAGAAAATGGGGGAAGTTAAATATATGGTACAGAAGACACGAAATTAAAAAAAAAACAATATAACTATTATGTATAAAAATCTCTGTATGGACAGGCAGGGCATGGTGGCTCATGCCTGTAATCCCAGCACTTTGGCAGGCTAACGCAGGAGGATCATATGATGTCAGGAGTTTGAGACCAGCCTGACTAATGTGGTGAAACCCCGTTTCTACTAAAAATATAAAAATTAGACTGGCGTGGTGGCACACGCCTGTAATCCCAGCTACTCAGGAGTCTAAGGCAGAAGAATTGCTTGAACCCAGGAAGCAGAGGTTGCAGTGCACTGGGATCACACCATTGCACTCCTGCCTGGGCGACAGAGTGAGAGTCCATCTTAAATAAATAAATAAATAAATAAATAAATAAATAAATAAATATAAAATCTTCATCTGAATGGACTTACACAATTTAAGAGTAAGCAAAAAACCCAAAAGTATAAAAAACAAAGCCTTTTTATTATAAATATTCAACTTATAGTTTAACATAAAATTCTTCAGATCTGTTGGTTTTTATATTGTCTGAGTTCTCACTTTCACAAATTAATTGGAATTGGTTATTTTGCCTCATACACTCCTTCCAATTGTACTTTAAATATTAATAAAGTCAGAAAAGTTAAAAAAGTAGATAGGTTACAAAATTGTTAATTATTGTGTTATATTTGTCTCTATACATCTGTATCTATCAGCATATCATTTATTTATTCATTTATTTAATGTCATGGCTGAACCATTTTATACTTTCTGCACGTTGCACATATTGTGAAACTACATTCAAAGTAATATTTCCTACCTATGAGAATACTTTCTACAAAAAATAGTGCTGTTATCACAATTAAGAAACAAAAATGAGCTTTCATTTATACATTGTTTTGTGCATTTTCTATTGGTCAGCATATTTTCGAGTCATTCATGTTGCTGCATGTGATAGAGATTTTTTATTGTGTTTCTGTTTTGTTATAATTTTGGTTTTGCTTAGCAATGACAAATATACTTATAGATATATTATATACTTGTATCAATATGCCACTGTTAGTTTTTGATCATCTCTCAGAAATCGCCTTAATTGTACTGACCTTGGATCCCATCTTTATTAGAATGTCCTAGTTAAAGGATGGAAAGCAGCAATTCTCCATGAGCTCGGTCACATGTGATGATGAAAACGTGTAGGTGCTAAGGCTTCCGTTTGCTTTCTGAAAGTTTTTTCAGAAGTCACCTGACAAAAGGCAGATTCAAAGGAAAAGGTTTACGAATTTATTAACGTGCACAGGAGTTACAGAAAAAAATGGGGGCCTTGGAGCAAGACAATACAGGTTAGGGCAGCAAAACAGGTTATGGGATGGGAAAAAAGAGGATGCCTGTTTAGCAAATATGGTCCTGTAAAGCAGATGAAATCTCTCACAGGTAGTAACCCTCAGGGAGAAAATATGGTAAACGTTTCTTTTAGGTCTTTAAAGCTATCAGACCTTCAGTTAATCTTTCCTAGATCTGAACAAGGGAGGGCCTTCAGAGAAAGCCTGGTTGCATCATGCATATTTTCTCCACAGATTAAAGTCTCCCCCACAAAAGACAGTTTTGCAGGGCTGCTACTGTTTGCAGGCCCTCAGAACAGCCATCTCAACACAGCTCAAATATTTGGCTTCCTCCAGATGCCATCTGAAAATTACAGTAACTCCATTTGTAATTAACTCAGTTGATCCCAGGGGGGTCCCTAGGTAGCCAAGGGAACTGAGGAGTGACCTTCTCCAGCAACATAATATCTGTCAAAGAAAGTGGAGGCTACGTCCTATTGCAGGTGAGATATGAAAGAAGGATCACATCTTTGAGCAAAGAGAGCTTCAATAGCAAGGGAGTTCAATAGATGTGCTAAGCTTTTGGGTTGCTGCTTCCACGACCTAAGGCAGAGTAGGTAGCTGGGTATGAAAGGTCAAGGATCTTGGGTTTGTAAGAGCCTCTGTTTTCAAGAGAGTATAGTATGTGACCAGGAATTGCTTCTCTAATGACCTATACTGTGAGGCCAGGTAGAAAAATTTACTGCGTAAGAAAGTCATACACAAAATATTGTGATAAACTTATGGAACAAAGCCTCTGGGAACCATGAGAGAAGGTTTATAAAGATGCTACAGTGAAGGAGTCTTTGGGGACACGAATGGGAGTGGCTGTTTTATTGTGATTTTTACAGATGTTTAGCAACCTTTGTTGGAGGGGGTTGTATGCAAGGTAGGCTGATTTGCAAGTAACGATGAATGACAACATAAATAATCTTAAGCAAAATTTGTAAATGATAAATATTTCACCTCCAGAGCACAAAACATGCCTAAAAGATATTTGGTTGGTTTCAACATTGTGGGTGATAAAAAGGTCAATAGTGGTTTTTTTGATAGTGTCAGGAAAGGAGTGGAGTGTCCGTCAGTTTACCAAATAATTCTCAGAACTCTAAACAGGATAGTGGGTTTTGTACTATGTGCGGAGCAATTCCTCATTTTATTTTATTTTTTTAACTCCTTTTTGAGTATCTTTGTGTACTGAATGAGCATGTCAAATGAATCTCCTCTGGAGGAGGATGCTGTCAGTAAGATTACACCTGTGCTCCTGGAGAAAGTTGGGCATGTTTAAGATCCTGGCAGTGAAGACTGTACAACATCGAAGCTACTGAAGTATCCCATGGGTACACAGGTAAAAGCATACTTTGCTTCTTCATCTGACAGGATTTGGTTCACAGCATTAAGTGGCGTTAAGCTAGTGGTAATCAACTGTAAAGGCTATTCACTCTTTCTAAGTTTAAGAAGAGCCTAGCTTAGGCTATACATGTGGAAGTAATGAAAATAATCACCCTTTCTCTGAATAGGCCTTTTATGCTTGATTTAAATCCTTGATTGACTTTACATTGCACCATGTTAACTATGTTAACTGTAGTGGAAGAACAATGGAGTTTCACTTTTTCAAGCCAATTTGCAAGTGCCAAAGACTTGATTTAATTTAAATTTATTACTCATTTGATCAAAGTGTCTTTAGCCATAGTCAAAAACATTTTAGGACAATGGGTACCATAACCATGAAGGATTTAGGCAAGGCAATATAAGAGTTAAGGTGAGGAATATCTATTTGTTCTCTATTTTATGTTCCATAACCCCCTAAGATTAGAGGGATACCTTATTTAAAATTAGTGGAATCCCAAGACACAAATGTAAATTGAGCCCCAATGTTAATTAAGGCCATGATGGCTTTTCAGTTGTGCATTTCGGCAGCTGCTAGTTAAGTTAGAACCTATGTCTTAGAAGCACAAAAGCCAATCTCTGCCTTCAAATAGGCTGGAATCAATATCACCAGGGTTAAACACCTCCCTAATAAAAATGGCTGAATTAAACTCTTAGTTCATGTATGCTTTCCTTATCATCCTGAAACTCAAGATCTTTTTCTGATAGAGACATAGGTAGCAGCAGAAACAACACCATTTATTTTGCAGAATTCTAGTGATCCTTCTGCTTTTAAGAAAGTGGAACTCAGAAATCTAAATATTGACTCTTCTTCCTCCCCTCTACACAACCAACTGTCTGATGGGACCATATATCACACACAGTGTAAGTCTTTCACCTGACCTCTCTGTAAAATGGAGCCAGCACCAGGTTGAGACATAGAAGCAGTGATCATAGGGTAAGGGTCATTCGCCTGAGTCTAATGTCAAACAAGGCTTATGCTAGAACTGAGATGAAAAATTTCATCGAAGATACCTAAATAGGACCAGGCTAAGACATATGACCCAGGGGCACTGTAAGGAGAGATTCAATTCTATCCTTCAGTTCCTAAATAGAAGTTATCAAAATTTATGACTTCGGAGTTTTAAATCTATAACAGAGGTTGGGTAGAATTCAGCAAATACAGCACAGAGTAGCACAGTTCAAAGTTCAAGCTTGACGTCAACAAACAGCTCCAACTGCAGGCTGGCCAGCAGGCAGCCAAGCCAGCTGGCAAGCCAAACAAGGGAAGAAGGCTCACTAGTGGTGGTAATCATCACTAGCTACCCAGATCATTGTGCCAATTGTTGCCATCACTACTAATGTATAGGATATACCACAACTCAAAAATTTGGTTTAGATGTAGAAGTGGATGATGACACACACACACATTAAGAGTATGAAAAAGTAGGCCGAGCGCGGTGGCTCAAGCCTGTAATCCCAGCACTTTGGGAGGCCAAGACGGGTGGATCACGAGGTCAGGAGATCGAGACCATCCTGGCTAATACGGTGAAACCCCGTCTCTACTAAAAAATCCAAAAAAAAAAAAAAAAACAAAAAACTCACCGGGCGAGGTGGCCGGCGCCTGTAGTCCCAGCTACTCAGGAGGCTGAGGCAGGAGAATGGCGTGAACCTGGGAGGCGGAGCTTGCAGTGAGCTGAGATCCGGCCACTGCACTCCAGCCTGGGCCACAGAGCGAGACTCCGTCTCAAGAAAAAAAAAAAAAAAAAGGTGTATTACTCACAAACCGAGGCTTTCTGGAGAGAGCATGGTGGCCCACAAGTAGTTCCAGAAATGGCTTGAGAAAGCAGGGAAAGAGGACTGGTTTGGAGTTTTCTCTCATGGACAGAAGATAGGGCCAGTGTGGGGATTCCCATATGGGCAGGCACTTACACTGTTTGAACCCCCACCAGTGCCAAAGAAAGGAACATCCAGGCTTTCTTAGCTTTCCCAGATGTGGGGTGGAAGGGAAAGAGAGCAGGATGAAGACTGAAATATGTTAGCAGTAAAACATCAAAAAATGTATTCAGATCACTTATGACAAATGTATCTGGGAGGTAGATGCTGCTGAAGGTCTAGGGAGCATCCGTAGTTACCAAAGTTTTTCATTTATTAGCTTTTCTAAAGAAATTTAATTTATTCTGAAGCGTAACATTACACTAAAACAAAGGAACCAATTTGGTGCATATAAAGTAAATGAGTGTACTACTATAATATTCCCAAGATATACAAACTCCATACTTTTCTCAAAATTAAATCTGCCTTATGCATATACAGATACGTACCATATAGGATTATTTATATTAAAATTTAATTCATTATTTATCCCCTTTGAAATCTTAGATTAACAAAAAATTATCTAATTAACATTTTCCAAGCACTTTTCAGGAATGCTAGTTATTTAATATTACAAAAATAAGAAACATAAAATTCTCAGTATGCTGCTCTCCTAATACTATGTCATGGAGAGTAAATATAATATTTGCCTACTAAGCGAATTCCTTCATTTCTGTGATGAATATGATAAAGTGCACCCGTGTAATTTGCATATATAATAGGAAATGTCATCTTATAGTGGTATCTTAGTGAAATAACTATATAATCAATTACATATTACATATGCAAAAACTACACATTATATATATCAAAAATTATATCTATACATGATGCAGATATAGAAAGAAAAACTCTTTTTTTTTTTTTGAGATGGAGTCTCGCTCTGTCACCCTGGCTCGACTGCAGTGGCCGGATCTCAGCTCACTGCAAACTCCGCCTCCCGGGTTTACGCCATTCTCCTGCCTCAGCCTCCTGAGTAGCTGGGACTACAGGTGCCTGCCACCTCCCCTGGCTAGTTTTGTTGTATTTTTTCAGTAGAGACGGGGTTTCACAGTGTTAGTCAGGATGGTCGCGATCTCCTGACCTTGTGATCCGCCCGTCTCGACCTCCCAAAGTGCTGGGATTACAGGCTTGAGCCACCGCGCCTGGCCTAAGAAAAACTCTTATGCTGAACATTTTCTAGAGAATTCAATATGCTCACATAGGTATAAAACTCACTAGCTCATTTGAACCAGCAATAATCATCATTTTAAATTGTAATACATGTGTTCTTGTTTTAAAGTATTCAATATTAAAGTAAACTATTCATTCAGTTCCTCTAAGCATACAATGACATATTGCTTAACTTAATATTAGACTTTTTATTAGTTCAATAAAATAGTTCAATATCTTAATGGGCTCAATTAGAAACACAGTTGCATTCATTCACAAAGGTACATTAAGTTTTACTGTGAATTCAAACCCCACTTGCACTTCCAAACCACAAAACATAAAAGTAAAATCCGCAGACATATAGTGCATATTTAATGCCATTAAGTAATTCCTTAGTATTCAAATCTGCTGATGAAATACGCCAGAAAAATCATGAAACCTGAATTGTGTCAGTTAAACGGACTTTGTATTTTCTGGGCCCAGGATGTTTTCATGTTTAATAACAGATCAACCTCTACTTTTCTAATCGCAATTCTCATTGTAATTCAAAGTAGTTATTTGCACGTGTTTTTTTAGTCATAGAAAAATGTACTGTCCAATATGGTAGCTGATAGTTACCTGTGGTTATTTAAATTTAAAGTTCAATTTATTAAAATATTTAAAATATTTGAAATTTAGTGCTCAGTCACACCAGCCACACTTCAAGGACTCATTATAACTGGCTGGCAACCACTCTACTGAACAGAACAGAAATGAGAACATTTCCATCATTGCAGAAAGTGTTAGTGGACACCAGTATTATACGAGATACAATATGGAAATAGAGAGCCACGTTTAGAGATTAATGTAGAATTCATTTTAGTTGCAGAGGAGGAGAAAAACGGTTGCTACATAGTCAAATACATATTTATAAATTAAATAGTTATTTAATCATGTCTACCCTAAAACTGTTAAAAAACATGTTACATACTCTGAAGTTTATTACAAAAATTCAGAAAATATAGACATCTACAGTGAAATAATCTTCAAAGTTCCAGTAATGAAAAAAGTAAGTATTAATTTGTTGAAGTATTTTTTCCAGAACTTTGCTTTTCCTAGATAGTTAACACACAATTAAAATTGTCTCTCATTTAATACAAAATATGTATTCATATATTTTGTTTACATTTAACCATATATAAATTCCAGGTTACCCTAGATTTTCTGAAATAAAAAAATTACTGTTATCTGTCTTATGTATTTATGGTCACAGTGTATATATATATAGACTCAAAACAGAGTTTTCATTCATAATTTTAATATAATTTTCTATCAAAATTAGATTTCTATAAACTCCCAATTAAACTATTATCATGTCTCTGATTACAAAATAACATAATATTCGAACACACTAATATTTACATTGAAAACCATCATTAATAACCTGATTTTACAGTGTCCTTAAAGGGATGGTTATTGACAGCAGTGGACTTTTCTTTAAATTTGTTCAGTTTATGAGAGATAAGTTCCTGGTCTTAATAAGTGATTCTCTATTCCTTTTTCAAAAATGCACTAAAAGTTAAAAGCAGCAATTTTAACATTATGTCCCCAAAGCAAGAGGAATTACTACTTTTATATTAAAAGATGAAATGTTACAATGATATAACTATACCTGTTAGAGACAAATCCTAGATGTGGCTACATGGGATTTTGAATATTTCACTTTGCACAATATGGGGAGGTCTGACATGAGACATTGACATTGCAAAGAAGAAAGCACAAAAACTATGTCCTGAAACACATATGTTGTTGATGCTGATACACCAATATATAGGTATGTAGTTCTACAACCCAAATTAGTATTTACTGTAAGTTTGTTGTTATATTTTCAATGCAACTAGAGACATCTTAGTTTAGTTTTACCCAGAAGCAATCCTGAAACAAACACTATTCACAGGTGTATTTTTGGTAAGTGATCCAGGAAGTATAAGTGAGAGAGCAGAATAAAGTAACAGAGAGAAGAGAGAATAGCCAATAAAGGGTAATTTTGTGAGTGATTTAATGAGGTGGGTAACTGAAGCTCAGTCTTCCCAGGAATGTCAGAGAAACTGTGTACCTCAGCAATGTACTAAGGAAAGATGAGAAGATTGAAACATCCAGCCTGTTTTTTGTCTCTCACTAGTTGAATATTGACTTTGGCAACATTAAATTCCAAGCATTCTAGGACTAAAACTAGGGGACCTGGCTAGCTCTCTTGGTGCTGTAGGAAGTGCTGAATCTGATAAGCAGGAGCAGAGAGACACATGTATTGGAGGCAGAAAGCTCCAGTATTCATGAAATATGTGGCTTCAACTGCACTCAGAGGGGCTGAGACAGTGCTGCTTGTCCACCCATTTTACCATTCAAATGTGTTCATGTTACATTGACTGACCCTCTCTGTTTCGGAGGCCCCAATGTGATCTCTATCCATAACCTTTAAAAGTGATGTGAAAATGAAGGTTAGGTCCACAAGCTAGAATCCCTGTGTAGGAACTACTTCCAAGGCTGTAGTTATAATTTATTTCCTTTCTTAATAAACCATAACTCTCAACCTTTGACTAGCCCTTTAGCTGGTTGATTTTTGTCACCATATTTGGAAGCACCCAAGTGTACCCCAGTGAATCCTACGGTGTCTCAGACTCTGAATGAGCTGCTTACGATGTCCTTTGTAGTGCTGTTGCTACTGGAGATTTTCAGGATGCTTTTGGAGTAAATTCCGAATGACAAGACTTTTCATTATTACCTCAACATTCACAGACTCACATGTAGGCAAATGGTTGGATATACCTAGGTCAATGGCCAGGATCTACTTGTTAGAGTGTGTGTCGAAGTTATAACTAACTTCTCCTACTATATATAAATTTCAAGACACGTTGCCCTCCTTCAAGAGAGACAGAGTATTATTCAGTTGCTGGGAAAACAATTGGTAAAATGTCCTTTATAACATATGACATTGTAATTGGCATGAAAGTCACTTATTCATTCTAACTTAATAGACATTTGTGTTGTGTCCTTTTTATTTGTCTGGATATTTATGAATAGGGCTACTATGAACATTCGTTCCCAAATCTTTTAGCATAAATAAGCATTCAGACAAGTGCAGAAAGAAATGTCTGCACTTGTCTGAACGCTTATTTATGCTAAAAGATTTGGGAACAGAAAGAAATGTCGCCGGGTGCGGTGGCTCAAGCCTGTAATCCCAGCACTTTGGGAGGCCGAGACGGGCGGATCACGAGGTCAGGAGACCGAGACCATCCTGGCTAACACGGTGAAACCCTGTCTCTACTAAAAATACAAAAAATACAAAAAATTAGCGGGGCCAGGTGGCGGGCGCCTGTAGTCCCAGCTACTCGGGAGGCTGAAGCAGGAGAATGGCGTAAACCCGGGAGGCGGAGCTTGCAGTGAGCCGAGATGGCACCACTGCACTCCAGCCTGGGCGACAGAGAGAGACTCCGTCTCAAAAAAAAAAAAAAAAAAAAAAAAAAAAAAAAAGAAATGTCAATTAATGAATTGTGCTGCCAAATTACTTATTGACTCAGTCTGCGTCCAAGGAAAAAAGAGAAGCCGCACAGCGATTTGAACAGGAAAATTACATAGTTTCTAACATAGAATATTAAAGTCATGTGGGAATTGCTGCTTAAGAAGTAATGCGAATTGTGAAGAATATAGGAACAGCAGATATGAGAAGCAACCACTATTCCAAGGAAAAACTATGTCTTTGGGGATAAGATCCAGGATATGCCTGTGGTTCTTGGATGGCAAAGAAGTTGCTATGGTACCATGTTAATGGAGCTGGCTGGAAGTCCGCCTCAAGTATGCCAGGGAAGGCTGTTCATGAGTAGCTTCTCTGGAGGTTCTTGGCTATGTAATTGCCTAAATTTGGATGCCAAGGGGAGCTGGTGGCCCCTGGGAATTGATGGCCACAATGTGTTGCAGGAGCCAAGTCCCCTGGATAAGCTACGAGAAGAGCAGGAACCCGGTGCAGGGGGAAGCCATGTATGCCTCAGGAACTTGCCAAGTGAGTACATCAGAAACAGGAAGCAGAGTTCTTTTTCTTTTTTCAATAGGCTTTAATATCTCACTAGTACCCTCCACTGACACAGTTTCATTGTCAGTTGTCAAAATTTTTGTTTTTAAAAAGCCACTTTCCTTTTTAACAGAGTGGGTAAAAAGAACAAATTTGGAGCTTAGAAGCAACAAATAGAAAGAAAACCAGCACATTTCTCCGTATAAAGAATGAAATTAGATGCTTTCATCTAATTTTGAACTATTTTACTTTAACATAGAATGGATATAGGTCTTTCTAAAGACCAAAGCTTTTTAATGCATTATAAATGTCATTACTAATTTCATGCATCTAAAGTGAAAGGGAGAAAAAACTTACAAGAAATGAAATATCTTTTTCACATAGGACGATGGCGGCATTTAATTTTAAGAATGTATTAATGAATTGCATCTAAAGATACACTCCCACTGATTTTAAAAATGAACATGTGAAAGCCATTTGTTATATAACTTCAAGAACTACATCACATTAATTGTTACATTCTTAGTCTTTGACAGAGTTTTGTATTTGAATAGACTGATCTATTTTGACACCTTTCAAATATTTTAAGGCATTTACTAAATATAATGTGTCAAAGAGTACTTGTCACAATTATTCTTAAATTACACAAGGAATGCTGAGCCTCCTCCAATCAGATTAGACTCCCAAGGGCTACTAAAATAACTGTTGGAAAATTCAAAATATTTCTCTAAGCAAAATCACTAACACATCATCTCTACAAGGGGAGAAGAAACTGACAAACATTTATATAGGTAGGGTGCTTTTTAATTTTTATTTTTTTGGTTTATATAAAAGATAAAAGTTCATATATAGGAATGTTGAAGTTTATGATAATTTTTAAGCTGGTCTAGGTTTTTAAATCATTTGATGTTCTAAAATTAGAAATATATCAAACCCAATATTATATTTATTAAACATATGCCAAATTTAGTTAACCTCAGAAGTTTTATTACAGACACATCCATTTTTCATTAAAACCTACATCTTTTTGAAATTAACTTTAGCATTCATCATAATTTATTGCATGCCACAAAAGGGTACATAATTGTTTTTCAAAAAAAGAAAATTTAACATAATAAGTATATTGCCTTATATCTTTGTAGAGCATTCACCCTGAATTACAGACTCACCCACACTGGGGGAGAACTTATACGTAATCTAAAACAACTTTCTTGATAGCTTTGAAAGATGAATGAATCCAACTTCTGACTTCAACAATTACCTTAGCCTAAAATTGCTCTAAATAATACACAATATATATCATGTTTTCTAATATGTTAAAATAATACTGTCATATTATTACAGTGACCATAAAACTGTCTTTGTGGGATATATTATATAGTGAACAGGGAAACTGTTGTGAATTTAATTTTGATACTGTGTAAAATGAAACATCTCTGCATATACTGGACATACAATCATCCCAACTCTCAACTCCCTTGATAGGAATCCTCTGTTTGTGTTCACGTTGGCTTATACTTTAATTGTTGTTTTTGAAATATTGTGTGTTGCATTTTAGATTTAAGGCAATTTGGGGGTAAAAATAAAATTTTTAGATTGTTTTTATGATTATGGAATACAAAAAGTGTCCGTTTTATAAGTTTAAAATTTTCTACTCCCCTACTATAAAAAAGGAAAAATATTACATTATTTTATGATGCAAACATGATATTTTTTAAAAAATTAATTTGTAAGTGAGTCAGATGCTAACTTGTTCAAAATCCCGGCAGGAAAGTGATAATAAACACCAATTGGTAACTGAATAGCATTTATGGAAAAGATGGTTACTAAAGTGTGGGTAGGGGTAAGGAAAACATCAAAGGATGCTGAAGTATTCAGCATCTCACAATACTAGGAAACTTTTAACGCTCCTTAGCACTGAAAAATTACAGGGAAGGAGCATCCAGAATAAACATCCCTAAGTATCTTTTTACTTTATTCTTATCGGCTGTTGACGCTAGCCATTGACCAACATCAGCTAGAAGCAGAGAGCAAGGGAACTCAAATGGAACATTGGGACAACATCAGGTACAGGACACACAGAAAGATAAAGAAAGGTGATTAGATTTGGGGGACAAAACAGAATATTCCAAACACATGCTATGACGGGGCAACTTGCTCCGAAAAAAGAAAAAAAAAAGCTAGATCTACTTTTGATGATGTATATTTATAGCCTGGAATTATTTCTCAACCTAAAATATTAAGATTATGTATATATTTTAAAATATTTTTAGTTTAGAATGTAAGATTAACTCTTGTGCATATGAACTTAGCTTGTTTTTGTAGCTTGTTTTGTAGCTTTGTAGCTTTGTTTTTAACAACCCATCACGGGTTAAGTAGTTGCAATAGTAAAGTTTAATCTGGAAAAGTTTGCATGTGAAAGTAGGTAATTGATAAAAGAAAGTTGAATAAATGGACTATTTCCAAAGTTGTGCATAAGGAAAGGGAGAAGTGATAAACAGCAACAAAGTACCTTGCCTTTGCAATACCGGGGAGCAGAGGGAGATCAAGGGAGTGGTCACATAACCTGAAGAGGCTATCTCAAAAACAATATCACCTCCCCTAGAGAGACGTCGGTAACTCATAGCAAAAGGTAGGGAAAAGTCCTAGTATTAATGTCCTGGCTTCACTCTCTTCCCATTTCTGGTCTCCTCTTGGTTCTTGTGGTGAACTGAATTTAGTAAGAATAAGAAAGCAGAAAGCTTAATGACACCTTGCATAAAGATCAGTGCCTCAGGTCACAGACTGGATGAAAAAGGATAAGGAGATCAAAGAAAATACCCAGCACACCAAGAAATAGGTATTGCAATTCCTAGTTTCTATTTTAGAATTCCTATTATTAGAGAGATATTGAAATCTGATTTTTTAAATGTCATAATTTTCCAGAGGAAAAAAAAATCTTCTGGGGAGACTAATAATACTCTCACATTAGACGGTGACAAAACTATATGCTCTCAAAAATAGAAGTGAGAGAAATCTGATAGGGAGTAATGCAGAAACACTGGAAGTTGGAGACAAAGAATAAATCTAAAATTAAAGAAGCTATCCAAATTCATTTTGATAAATACCCATTATTATGACAGGTAATTTCAACTCCTGTCTCTTGTAAAAATTTGATGGACACTCAAAGTTACCTGAGTTAGTTTCAAGTATGTTTGAGAATAAAATTCCAGACCTTGGCAAAGTTAAATGACCTCGAACTTCTGGCCTAAGAAAATTTCTTTTTAAATCTATGTGGAATTTTTTACTATAAATATTGAATTCTTCGTTTTTTTCTGAATAAATGTTTTAAAAAGGTTTACTCAATGCTTTCCTTTGAAGCATTTTGTTAATCAATTAGGGACTTAATATTCATCTTATTTTAAGAGGAATACTAGTAGACTCTTCAGGCTTAATTACTACTGAAATGTAAAGAGAACAAAGCAGGAAATCACGTTATATTTAATATGAATTGAAGATAAAAATCACAAAACAATACTTTTACTACATTGTGTTTATACCAAAATACTAGTCTCATACAGATATTACCAGTACTTAGAAACTATGATTAAAAGTTTGAAATTAGAATGAGGCAGTGGATACTTCATATTATATTACATTATACATTACATGACACAATACATTACAATGTATTCTCGCTATTTTTCTATTGAGTTAACATCTGGATTTATATATTTATTACCTATTTTGTGCAGAATTCATGACATATATATTTGTATATCCCATTCAAAAACAAAACCACCATTTGACATTATGATTCTGGGAATAGTTAATTATTTCATTAGCACATTCTAAAATTCAAAATCATTTGACAGCTGATAAAAAAATCAACAAAAATATAAGAGAACAATATTTTGTTTTAAAAGTTTTCGAAAGTGTACATACATATTTTAACTATGTGTGTATAAAGAAAAAAATCGATTGCAAAAAATCCTAAGACATATTTTCTGATGGGAGTGATATGAAAACACTGGAAGTTGGAGACAAAGAATAAATCTAAAATTAAAGAAGCTATCCAAAATCCAGTTATCTGCATTAAATTAAAAATAATACTTCTAGTTTAGTATGGGGAACTTTTCATGATTGAAGCATTTGGATACAAAATGTTTATATTGCACTACTGTTGGAATTAAGGATTTCTATTTTAATATGTCAATTATTTTCTCACATAAAACTGCAGGTGGTTTTAAGCCATTTACCTGGCTTTAGCTCCATTCATGCGATTTGCAAAGAAACTGGTACCTAGTAATGAGACATAGCAGCATCATAATGAAAATACCAACACACTACATTGTGGGAAAATAATTAATAATAGATAGTTTAATATAATGTTCAAAAATAGTTACATTGAAATCGTACATCTTTTAATACTTATCACATTAAATCTCTGAATTAGCATTTCCTTGATAAATCTTCTCAAGATTTAGCTCCTTAAATGTAGCCTGTTCACTTCCCAGATATAAAAATGACCAAACACATAAATAAATACACACACAAACACATTCAGGAAAATTAACATTATGCTACACACACACACACACACACATTAAGTACACATGTATTTATTTATTACTTAATAAAAATAAGTACATAAATAAATAAGAACAACAATGTAAATAAAATCAAGCAACATTAGTGCCATTTAGTTTTAGTTTCACATACTACTTTCCAAACCAACCATAGACTCTATGGTAATTTTATTCCACATTTCATTTTTGAATAATGCTTAAATTACATGAATTTTTATGAATCTCTAGGAAGAAAGACTATTTTAAAGAAATCTCAATCCTTGGAAATTAGCATAAGTGATTTAATTCATTTCTGTGTCTTTAAACCTGGAACAAATACTAGCAATTATATTAATATTTCTGCAGTGAAACACAGAATGTCACACTAAGTGACACAAATTAAGATTCTAAAGCGTCTCATGTTAATTCAGGTCAGGTCTTGCCACCAAATGAATTCAGATTAGGTCTCATTTTGCTGCCAAGTGAGTGTGAAAGATTCTTGGGTTTAAGTTTAGTTGTTTCAGGTTTGCTTGGAATTGTAGATAAAGGATTTGGTGTTCAGATTTGTTTGGATTTTGGAATTGAGATAAAGAATTATAAAATCATCAATAATTTATTTAAAAGCTATTAAATGTATCCTCACTAAATGGGTGAGGAGACTATCCCAGGGAGGTTAAGTAAGTTTCCCAAATTAACACAGCAAAACAATTAAGTCAGGGACTTAAACAAGGCAGTAATGTTCAGAGGCCAAGCTTTCAATCACTTGGCTATGCTTTCTTTATAAGATTATTGTGAGGACTGGGAACAGCAGCTCACGCCTGTAATCCCAGCACTTTGGGAGGCCAAGACATGCAGATCACTTGAGGTCAGGAGTTCGAAACCAGCCTGGCCAACATGGTGAAAGCCTTGTCTCTCTTAAAAATTTAAACAATTAGCTGGGCATGGTTGTGCAGGCCTGCAATCTCAGCTACTGGGGAGTCTGAAGCAGTAGAATCACTTGAACCTGGGAGACAGAGGTTGCAGTGAACTGAGATTGAGTCACTGCACTGCACTCCAGCCTGGGTGACAGAGTGAGACTCGTCTCAAGAAAAAAAAAAAAAAATTATTGTGAGGGTTTTGTTGAATAAACCTTTCAAATTTCTTATAGTTACTGCTATATAGAAAGTTGACCTTCTTCTTTCTTTTCTCCTTCCTGTGCTCCTTCTCTCTTCCCTCACAGCTGTCCCAATCATCACCTCTGTATTCAATAAATTAATTCTACTGAAACATGACTGGGATCCTATCACTTTTTGTGGCCAAACTTAAACACTTTTACAGTCTTATTTTGCAAATTAGGTTTAATGTGCTTTCTGTGACTTTGGAATCACTAAGCTCTATTTATTGACGTTTCAGTCGTTGGATCACTGTCCTAGTGTTCCATCAACTTCTAGATATACACATAATCAATAGCTTCAGTTTAGAAAACAATGCTGGACAAGTGAATAAAATAATCCAAGTGATGAAAAATTTAGGCTTTTTAGATAAGGAGCATAAAAATAGGAAACAGAGAAATTCTGAGAATAGTGTCCATATTTCCTCAAAATTGTTTGGGTCTCCTCTGATCTCCTGACTAAAATGTCTAAAAAATCTCAGAGAATTGAGAGAAACGTGTGAATACTTTGATTCTATGGAACACTAGTTTTAGTTATAACTAGAATCAAAACATGAAGTTTAGAAAAGTTAAAGATGTTAAATCACCCATATTTTATCTAAAAGCTATTAAATTCTATCATGTCCTTAGTTTTTATTTTCAATAATACATTTTTAATTGTAGTTGCAAATTTCAATTGTAGTTGCATAGGTTCATTTTAAAGTGAAATTCTTGATTTAAAGTAATTTTTTTCTCTAGACAATGCCTCTTGTTGATTTGAATTTTTGAGAAAACATATTTCAACTCTAAGCTGTAAAATGATTTAATTACCAAATGACTAACTTATGTCTGTTTTCCTATTATGTAATATTTCATTTATTTCAGTCAGAGACTTACATGCTACACAGATCCAGAGTGAGATTCACTATCTCCCCAATTTTAGATTATACACAATATGAAAATCCTGATCAATAATTTCTACACTGAAAGTACTATATTATCACTCTTTAATGTCAGCTGAACGCTTTTTGTTATTGCGAGTGCTACATTAAACCATTTCTGATGTTAGCGTTATTGTAAATCATTTAGTTAGAAATAAAAATCAGAAAAAAATAATAACGAATAATAAATGAGAAAGATTTAATAAAGAGATAACTTGATTTGGACATGATCTTTTATTTAAAAGACTCAGAAGGTACATGTTGTATGTTTCCATTTATTTGATATTCTTGCAAAACAAAACTATGGTTTCCGAAAAAGGATCAATGGTTGCCAGTATTTGGATATAGGGAAAGGACCTGACTAACAAGGAGCCACAGGGAATTTTGGAGAACAAGTCTACATTTCGGTTGTGCTGTTGATTACGTGACTGTATGCATTTGTCAATTTTGCTGGATTATATGCCAAAAAGAGTGAACTGCATGTGAATTAAAACTTAATTAAAAAATATAAAAGTGCTATAGTTTGCTTTAAAAATACAGTTCATCTGTAGCAGTTTTAAGAGTTTTGAAATTATAATTTTTCAACTTTTAAAAATAAAATTCATAACATTGTTCAAATTGGAAAGAATAGAACATTACCCCCCATCCCGATATCCTAAGCATTAAGACTTAGCAGCTATTATCATTTTGGTATGTGTGTTAGCTATCTAGCTACACACATTGCATTTTGTTATTATGGTATTTATTTTATTCTAATTAGAGTTTCCATTAATTTTTTCATCGTCATCATTGGATAGTCAGCCTTTATCAAGTCTCCCACAGTTTGTATTATTTCTTAAACTGGAAGTTTGGTCTAAATGCTGAATTATATCTAGATTAAACATTTTGTCAAGAATCTTTTGGAGGTGATGCGCTGTGGTTCACGTCACATCACCTCAGCAGGTTATATAGTGTCCCCTTAGCCAATGTTTAAATATACAAAATGTTGAATGCTTTGTTAGTTTGGTTTCTCCCAGATCCCTTCATTACGAAGATATGATTTTCTCTTGTGATTGATAAATAATGTCTGCTAATACTTTGTCATCTTTCAAATATCATGTTAGCTGAGAACATTTTATTCAGTGGTTTTAGCGTATTATTGGTGATTATCACTTGAATAAATTACTTTTTTGTACTTGCGAATTTATTTTCTATATTTTATTATATTTTACATTTTATTAGCTGATAATACTTTATTTCCTCAACTGTAATTGAATTTGAATTCTTTAAAAAATAGAAAGTCCTCCTGTTTAATTATTTCATTTACAACTGTCAATTTTCAAAGTGAGGAAATGGGTTTATTTCAATTTAAATCTCTCTTTCTGTCTCTCTCTCTCTCGCACACACACGCACACACACATATCTCTATGGGCACACAGATTCAATTTAACTAACACTTTAGAGTTAATAGTAGGCATTTATTGTATTGCTAGAAGAGTTGTCACAAATTGTCAAAATTGCCACGAATGTGGTCAGTGGAAATCTTGTCAAGTTATCTTCTGTATTCTTTTTTTACACATGCTTCCAATAATCTCTGCCATGTGGCAGGCTACTTTATATTTTCCCTTTTCCAGTAGTAAAACCAGCCATTTACCAAAGTTCTCAGTTTCTTTCAGCAGAAATAGCATTTAGAAGTAAGCCTATGAGTTCTTGGAGTGTGACCCAACTGGAGTCTCATTGTATCAAGTTGCAGAGTTACACTGCATCTTTCAGTCACCAGGGCAAAAAAATACATTTTAAAAATAATGCATCAATTTATACTTCAAATTCAAATGTAATCTTCAGAAGTTATGTGTAGTTTATTTGATTTTATATTTGCATCTTTTTTCCCTTTTACCTTAAAAGTGTGATTTCTTAATAACACTAGAATTATTTGTTTTAACCTTTAATCATACCAAATATTTTTCTTCAGGCAGTTATACTACTAATTGTGGGCAGCTGTAGTACTAATTTAAACAGAGTTAAATTTATTCATTGTAAATTGCTTACAATTTTAAGACTGTTCATTCTTTCTATTTAAGTTTATTTTGAATGTGTAAACATTTACATATGCAGAACCAAGACTGCATAAAATTGCTGTACTCAGAAAAGTACCACAACTTTTCCTACTCTCTCAACAATGTTCTCTCCTTATGTGAAACCAACTTTTATAGTTTGTGGATACTTTTTTTCAACATTCTTTTGGTAATAATAGACAAATCTGTATTTTTCGGTGTACATATTATATAATCATATACACTCTTATGCATTTTGCTTTTTTCGCTTGACAATATATTCTAGAGATCGTTCCCTATAATTCTAGAGACATCCGCTTCATTTTTAATGACCACTTGCTCCTGGGTTGAGTGCAGGAACTGTAATTTATTTAATAAATTTTATCTCTAGAGACATTTTTAATTTTTTTTTGCTTATAGCAACAATGACACAATGAGTGTAAAGTTTTATATTTGTGCAGAAGTGTGTTGAAGGTGCAGTTCCAGTGATGTGAATATTTTGTGAAAGACTAAATGCATCAATCGTCTGTTTGGCAAATCCTCTGTAGGATTGTATTTTTTTCCACTTCCATGAGCAATAAATAAGAATGTTTGTTATTTTCAGATTTAGTAACAGAGTGTGGTGTCAGATTTTTATGTTATTTTCAATATTATAGATAAGAAATAGGGAGTCAGTGAATTTTGAATTTGTAATTCTGGGAGGAAGACTTCCCATGTGATTTTAAGTGGTTTATATAGGAGGACTCACTCCCATTCGGTCTGCATTATGCGGAACCATCTCTTTCAGTATTTCCTCCATTTTTATTTTGAATTTTACATTATATATTTATATACATTACAAACATTATAATGTATATACACACAGTATAATATATATGCAATATATAATAAAGAATATATTAAAATATATGAATATTTTATAATGCATTATAATATGTACATGATAAACATTCTATTCCAGAAAGATTAGCCTTTTGAAATAAAAGTAGCAATGGTTTCATTAAGTTTTTACTTTTTTATTTGCTTGATATTTTCTACCATACACAACTATTACTGCTGTTTTTACATTGGTAACTTCCAGTTTTTCATTATAAAATCTATAAATACACACTTCTGGTCTGTTAGTATGAGAAGTCCAAAATAATCAGGTAGCAGATAGAACTTCAGGAAGAACCTTATGTTCTTCCTCTGTTCCAAGTACTCTCATGACCACCATGCTACCAGAAATAGTTTATCCAATCTTTCCAGACCAAAAAATTGTGAGAATGGCATGATGTCTCTTCTACTTCTATCCTCTTCTTCCTGAACCTATCTTTTCTAGCCGAGATATAGTGCCCCAGAAGGCCGTGAGTTCACACACTGAAACTAGGAAATCCTTCTAATAAGGCCAGAAATCAATCCCTGCCTGCTGTGCTAGTTATGCCTTTAAGTAGCCATCTCAATGTTTCATTAGGTCAGCAGCTTCCTAATGATGTGATGTATGTTAAAACTAGTGGTTCCTGCAGTCACGTGCCCATTGATACGATCCTTCACTATGCAGTGGGTTCTTTGGGCCAAGATAATATAATGGGAGATACTGTATTTGATAAATTAGATACCCTGTGAGTCTTCAGATAGTAGTTCTGGCTGAGACGGTGTGGTCAGAGAAGGTCAGGCCATATAAGGATATGTATTAATCGCATTGAAGGCAAGCTGGTGCCTCCTTCAAGGAGAAAGATGACTGATGCAATCAACTTGCCCTTAAGTAACTGATTGGCATTCATGTAGAAAAAGTTATATTCACAACTGTTTCCTGTTGTTGATGGGTCAAACATTTAGCAGGTTACATAGCTGGAGAAGCTTTGGGGAAAACAATGGCATCGTTAGGGCTTTCTTTCTAGTGTGAGCTAAACAGTATATTCAATATTAAGGAAAATGATGAAATACATGTATGGTATATTAATGGAGACATTCCACAGTAAAATATACTTTGAAATACTCACAGATTTTTCAAACATGTTGGAATTAGAAACTTGTAAAAGCTGCTGCAGTATATAATAGCTTTTCATTTGGATGTCTTAGCTGTGCCTTTTTGGTAGTTTATACATTAAATGTATCTTGTCCGCATTTTTTATGGCCTCTGATTTTTTTTTTATTATGTAGGATTAGATGTCCACCAAGATTATTGTAAGTGAACCAGGACCTGATTTCAAATTCTGAATATGCACCCAATATTTGTCCACATATACTGCTCCCCAAAGTCAGCAAAACACTGCTTATTGAGCAGGCTTACCGTAATAGAAAAGTATGAGAATGCAGGACATTATTTTTATAAAGGCTATAAGTAAAAGCAGATTTCAGCTGTCTAGATATCTTATTCTAGAAAATACAGGTTTAAGATTTTTCAGACAGGCCAGGTGCAGTGGCTCACACCTGTAATCCCACCAGTTTGGGAGGCTGAGGAGGGTGGATCACTTGAGGTCAGGAGTTCTAGACCAGCCTCACCAATATGGTGAAACTCCATCTCTACTTTAAAAATACAAAATTAGCCAGGTGTGGTGGCATGTGCCTGTAGAGCCAGCTATTTAGAAGGCTGAGAGGGGAGAATGGTTTGAACTTGGGAGGCAGAGGTTGCAGTGAGCCAAGATCACGTGACTGCACTCCAGCCTGGGCAACACAGTGAGACTCTGTTTCAAAAAAAATATTTTTCAGATAATGATTCTTGCTCATATTTATCTCCTTCATTTCCCAATGAGATAATTTCCTTCACAGTGATGAGAGATGTCCATTTTTTTATGGAAAAATGGCTTGCTTTCTTCAACCGATCAGGACAAAGACATCACTTATTGGCCATGCTGGCCACAGCCTTCTTGGGCTGATATAATGGGGAGTTCACTGTTGGACTATTGTCGAGTATGTTCTGGGCCTCTTGAACACTGGTTCCTTCCAAGGAACCTTTAAGTCTAATGCCTGGAAGGCTTTGGTGATCCCATTGGCAATGATAGTACAGTGGACGACACCACCAAAAATACTGACAAGGATGACTTCAACCTTAGGATCAGCTGTGAGCAATGTGAATGCTCGATATACTTGAGCTTCCTTTACAACACTTCCAAGATTCCAAGAAGTTGACTGGCTTCCCACTATTATGGAAAATGGTATCACAAGTAGCCATGGTTAATCCAGCACCATTCACAAAGCAGGTAATGTTCCCATCCATTCCTATGTATTTTAGATCATGTCTGGCATCTTCATATTCAGTGAGCTCTGTATTTGTGCGTTTTCACGCTACTGTATATTACTTGAGACAGGGTAATTTATAAAAGACAGAAAGGAAAGAGGTTTATAGTTCTGCATAGCTGGGGAGGCCTCAGGAAACTGACAATCATGTCAGTAGGTGAAGGGGAAGCAAGGCATTTCTTATATAGTGGCGAGAGAGAAAGAAGGAGGAAGTGCCACACTTTTAAGTCATCAAATCTCGTGAGAACTCACTATCACAAAACAGCATGGGGCAGCCCCCGCCCCCACGATTCAATCACCTCCCACCAAGTCCGTTCCTTGACACGTGGGGATCACAATTTAAGATAAGATTTGGGTGAAGTCACAGAACCAAACCATATCAGGCTCATTCTCCGATTTGTCATCCCTAGCAGATATGTCCTGTTGTCAGAATCCTGCATTGTCATGAAAGTTTACGTTGGCATTAAAGCAGACAACTTGTCTTTCTCAAATTTCACCAGAGGGATTCACTATCACCTGAGTAGCATCAATTTTTAGGAAGAGATTATACAGTTTCTTAATTTGATCTGCAACCTGATTTTTCAAAGACCCAAGGAAGCCTAGATTTTCTGCCATCTGCTCAACTCTGAACTCGGCTGTCCTTTATCCCTTGAAAAATTTGCTCCTTAAAAATAAATTCTGAATTTGAAGCATCCACCTCCTCAATGTCAATGGCCCCTGGGGCCTGCCCACCAGCATGGGGCCATGGCAGGACCTGTCCATCAGAATCACCAGGTAAGTTTTTCTGGAAGTGTCCAAGGTTTCAGTAACCATCAGCTTATTAACTTTCACATCTTCTTTTGGAGTTTGGTTTATTGCCCCAAACATACCCAATCATGTTTAGCCAGCTTTCCCACAACTTTAGGTTCTTTTGTTAAGTGAATACCTCCTTTCAAACCACAATTGAAGACACCCTTTCCTTTTCCTCCGGCTAAGATCTGGGCTTTTAATTAAAACAATTTATTTTGCTTTTAGTCTCTTGGCAACCTCAAGTGCTTCATTCACAGTGTCTGCTACAAGGAATATTTGAACTCTCACTCTGTTGTCAGACATCAGTTTCTCACTGTGGTGCTCCTGGAGGGTCTGCCATCTTCTGGAAGTTAATTGAAGTGCCTGGACCTGGCTACCAAGGTCCAGAGTGGAGCGCTAGGTCTCTCAGAAGTTTCCTGGCTTGCGCGCTACCAGGAGAATGTCATTTTAAACAGAAAACCCAAAGTGGCATATTGGGACTTGGATTATTATTTTTAGTTCTCATAGATGAGTGCTCTCTAGATATTAGCTTTTATTATCTGGATTATTCTTTATATACTAATTATTCCTTAATTAGAACTATGAGTGCTATACAGAGAGTGAAATTGATAAATTCACTGTCTAAAATATATCTATCTATAAAATATATAGTTAAATATATATTTATTTAAAGGGCTTGACTGAAATAGTGAGTGTTATAGCTATTACTATTAGAATGTATATTCATTTATTTCATATAGTAATAACACAAGTATACTATCACCATCCTCTCCACAAAAAACTGAAAAATTACGACCCAAGGTCAAAGCTAATAGTGAGTTTTGCTGCTGGAAACAAAGTATTGTATGTTAAAAAATACTTTCTCTTAAAGAATGTAGTGAGCTTCCAAGTATTCCGTTCCCAGTAAAATCCAAGAATATATTTTGCAAATAACAGGAGTCAAATATGAGGATTGGTTCATATCTCAGTGTGGAATTCCTCTTTGAAAAACGTGGTACTGCTTTTTTGTCTGAATGTTATTATTGTTATATTGAGTATGTAGGCAAAAGCACCAATTAAAATCTAGTCCCCTTATCAAAAAATCAGCTTTCACGACACTTGCTCTCTTAATGGTCAATACATTACATAATAATTTTCTGATAAACAGAATACGTTGTGACTATATATGCTTCGATATTGTTTATTCAGAGTCTTTATTTATAAAAAGTTGGTGTATTATCAGTTGCCACCAGTCTGTGAAACATCAATTCCTATTACCATCCTCAAGCTGGACATATATTTTCCATGTCCAAAAATAGAAGACATTTGTAATGACATTGCAAGATCTACTAGGTAATGGTATTGACACATCGTTATCAATTTAGCATTAATGTGTCTAAATGGAGCACCTATTCTTCAATAATACATATTGAGGTTAAAAGATTATCTAAAAGATAGTAATTTAACCCCTAGGAATTATTCTAGCGGTAATTATTTCAGGTTCAATGGGACCCTGGTGGAAAAGCCACTTTTGTCCAGGAATTATTTTTTAGTTCCTCTGCTTGTATATCTCATCAAAAATAAAATATTTAAAATTTAATTTAGTTAAACAAGTATTTACAGGAATTAATCTAAGAGATTTTCCATGTGGCTAAGGGAGAAATGAATGCTTTAAGTTGAATGGCTCACTGTAGTAATAAAGACATTATTACATTATTTTACTATGAATAAAAACACAGTTATAATTGGGTTCAAGATATCATATAGAGAAGATTATCTCTAATAAATCAGAAACTAATTGTATTTCTTTTAATCTAGGATATAATTGTTAATTACAAGGAAGCGAAAATTAGCTATGCCCTGTAATTATTAGATTTTGAGATAAATAATAATATGGTTTTACAATTTGCAATGGATATTGGAAGACCATAGTCTAGACCGGTATATAGACAAGAAATATAAGCTTAAAATTATATATATATACACACACATATATATATATCAAGATTAGCTGTTACACTTGGACATTAAACTCAGAATTCTCATTTGCATCTTCTTACGTCTCAGGCCTAATTGTGGCTTTACCCTGTTAGATACTAATTTATACATGAGGAAAAAAAAAATGGGCTTAGAGCTGTTTAGTAACTTGACAAGTTTCCTCAGTAGTATGGCAGAGGACTGATGCTCTTGAGAGAGGTTTGCCTTTGTAGCCCTGATTCCAAGTTGGTGGACTTGATGTTACATTTTACTCTTGCTTACTCAGAGCTTCCAAACTGCTTCTCTCCTGAACATATCAATCCTTTGGGAGTCTAAAACTTCTTCTTAAATTTTAGCTTTCTTAGTTTTTCACTCCTTTTTTTTTTTTTTAAGAATGCCTATACCTTTGCCTGTTTCCACACTTTGCACATATCAGATTTTTCCAGTTCTATGTCCTATTTCATCCCAGCTGACAATTAAAAATTTATAAATTCAGTCTCTAAAATTACCATCTTAATTTTAACTCTTCAGATTAATTCTCGACCACTCTCTACCCTGTTATTTACCCCAGGAAGCTGATATATGTGTATTACACATCAATGGTCTGCCTTGACTTTTTCTAAGAAGTGCTGCCACAAAGGAATCCAACATTGGCAGGAAAGAGGAGGGTGAGATGAGGATGTTTAACCCTTGACTGCCTCCTCGCCAAGTTACTGGGATTGGTTGTGTTCCAGCCGACAGTCACAGATCCTCTTAAGGAAGACTTTCTATTGACTCTACTTTCCATTCTGAAACTATTTTTCGCTCTATTCAACCCCTGTCATCTTTAGGGGCTAAGATACACAAAACCTGTTACCACTGTGTTATCTTTCATTATTTTCCTGTATCTACTTCTAATTGTGTAAATGATAGTTTTTTTTTTTTTTAATCCTAAAATTATCCTAAAATGTGTGTGCCATCTGTTTTGCTGGGACCATGACTTAAGTACACAGTCAGCAATTTGTCCAAAGAAACTAAAAAATAGTTATAAATTGTGGCATTGTTCTCAATTTAAAACACCAATAAGTATTTAAAGACTATACTATGTGAAATGAACAAATGGATAATTGTGTCTTGTCTGAAAAATAATGTATTAATGGCAGAAGAATGTTGAATAGGAAATTGGCTCCCAGGCACATAGAACTCACTTGTAAAAAAAGTGGGTAGAAGATATATACTTATCCAAGTAATACATATTAATATTAATTAGAAATATTCAAATTCATACAGTTTCCCTGGCCTGTGTCCTAGCTTTTCTCATAATTAGTTCTTAAGCTATGATCTCAAGAATGTGGAGCATATAAGAGTGAGAGAAGGTTATCAAAAATCAATTTATGTTCATAATTAGTAAAACATTGAAATGATAAATGAAAGATCTCTACAGGCACAATGAAACCCTTACTCTTCTGGAGCCATTTTATGAAGACTTTTTAAAACTATTCTTAACCAACATCCGATGACTAACAATATTTTACTAGTAACTATAAACATAAAAGAATAGCAAATTAGCCTTTTGCCAAAAAGTAAACTCATAAATCTAAGTGTGATTCATTGTTTCATTTGTGTTAATTGCATTTACAAGGGCTAAATGTAAATGGGCTACTTTGGGACACTAAACAAACCTGATTTAATCCTCATGTTCTACCTGCAGCACAATTGTAAGCCCATCTGACGGACATGTTGATTTCCTCTCCATAAGGGCGATATAATTAATGTGACCTTTTGATAAGGTGGCAGATATAGTGCTTGTTTCTTTTAATTCAGTCATAATTAATATTCCCCAAACCAAACCATCATACATTTATAAATAAATGTGTAACACTTTGAAAAGAAACTATATCTCTGATTTATTTTAGCTCCAAAATCTGTAATCGTTTGAATTAAGCATGTGTGCCTGCTGTCTACAGAATAGTCTACTCAACATCTTAGTTTTAAATTTGTTTCCTACTCTATTACCCTCCAAACTTTAAATATGATTATCAGGATTACCTAAACTATATCTTCATCCCTAAGAATGATATTTTATATATGTTGATTTTACTTAGTTTTAATGTGAGTAATCCAGCATTATTTGGTTTATTTTCATTTGAGCTATTTGCATCTCTCTCTCTCTTTCTCCTATATTTATCTATCTAATCTGTCTTTCATCTAATTATATTTTCACCCCATAAATCTTTAGAAAGGTCAGTTTCACCTTTGTTAAATTTAAATATTTATAATATATCACATTGATGTGGAACTAAAGTATATCGACTGAACACAGAGAGTGGATAGTGTAGTACATAATGAGACAAATGGGTTTTAGTCACAGACTGCTTTGTGTCTGAGTCTTGGCTCTATTTTTCATTGGCTACACAAGAATAAACAAGTTAGTTTTACCACATGTAAGGATAAAAGTTGGAAAATGGAGAACCTTAGTAATATACTGCATTTAAAATAGGTGTCAGAGTGCCTAGGACATGGAAGGATAGCAGTCGAAAGCAACATAACATAGTGATTAAGAAAACACTGTAGCCAGACTGTTTTTTTGTCTCAGCTCTGCCACTTTCTAATTCCTTGACATTGGGCAAGTTACTTAGTCTCTCATCCATAAAAAAAACGATAAGATTAGTACAAAATTCACAGTTAATATTCATATAGACTAGATCCACGCCTTGTATATATTGGTAATTAATCAAAACATGTTAGCATTGCTGTTATGACATAATTAACTGATTAACAATTTTATAGTTAATAGATTTACTTGATAATACTAGCATGGTAGTCATTTCATGGGCTTGCATTGGATGGTTTAAAGATATATCGGGGCCGGGCGCGGTGGCACAAGCCTGTAATCCCAGCACTTTGGGAGGCCGAGACGGGCGGATCAGGAGGTCAGGAGAGCGAGACCATCCTGGCTAAAACGGTGAAACCCCGTCTCTACTAAAAAATACAAAAAACTAGCCGGGCGAGGTGGCGGGCGCCTGTAGTCCCGGCTACTCGGGAGGCTGAGGCAGGAAAATGGCGTGAACCCGGGAGGCGGAGCTTGCAGTGAGCTGAGATCCGGCCACTGCACTTCACCCTGGGCGACAGAACGAGACTCCGTCTCAAAATAAATAAATAAAATAAATAAATAAATAAATAAAGATATATCGGGCCTTGAGAATCACTCTAACTGCTGCGTGACAACACAATCATTGGCACCCATGAAAATACTTTACTGCATTCCATATAAGTTATCCTGTTTTATTTTCTCCTTCATGCTAAACAAATAAATGAATGCATAGTAGAAATAAAGTAGTATAATATATAAACACAAACACACATACACATACTGTGTATTGAAACTATTGCACAAATCCATACACTGAAAAATTTAAGTAGATATTGCAGTTCCAACCCCTTTTAATATAGATTTCTGCATTTTCTTTTCTCTATTTGTCATGTAAATTGGTGTATTATAACACACATCAGAAAGCATAACCTAAACGGATTTATGAGGCAAGATAAAACAGGCAGTAACAATAGAATCTGTATTCTCGTTCTTCATTAGTTTTATTCTTTCAATTATTAAGGAATTGTTAACTAGGTCCTTCAGAGCGCACTGTGCCAAGTGATGAACAAGTGTTCAGAGGTGTTCAAAAGAGCATTATTGTTACAATTATTATAGCTTAGTAAAAACTGGCATTTTTTCTGCAAATAAATCTTTGAAACCAGTATTTTTTAATTAGTAGAAATTAAGTTAAACATAGATAAAAATAGAAATCTATGTAAAATTATAGCTTCTCTGAAAGAAATCATTAATAATGAGAGATTTACTTCCGGAATTCTTGAGTAAATTTAGGTTGACTGGCCTTTTTTTTTTTTTTTTTTTTAGACGGAGTCTCGCTTTGTCACCCAGACTGGAGTGCAGTGGCCGGATCTCGGCTCACTGCAAGCTCTGCCTCCCGGGTTTACGCCATTCTCCTGCCTCAGTCTCACAAGTAGCTCAGACTACAGGCGCCCGCCACTTCGCCCAGCTAGTTCTTTTGTATTTTTTAGTAGAGACGGGGTTTCACCATGTTAGCCAGGATGGTCTGGATCTCCTGATCTCGTGATCCACCCGCCTCGGCCTCCCAAAGTGCTGGAATTACAGGCTTGAGCCACCGCGCCCGGCCTAGGTTGACTGGCTTTCTAACATAGTTGTGGCTTCACTAAAATAAATCTGCACATGGTATCTATAATATGTTAAAATTACTTTTTATTATGAAGAAAGCAGTACGCATACTTCCAAACCAAATTATGAGAAAAAAATAAATAGATAAGCTATCCTTCCAAATAATGTATGCTATAACACATACTAAAGTAAAACACTGTTTCTAAAGCAATACTTATTTGGGATATATACTATGGACAAACTCTATACTGAACAAATCTAAAATGTGTGAGTGAAGACATACACTGAAGTAAAAGTGAAAAGAGTGTCATAAAACTAGACAGAGTACTTAAACAATTAAAGTTTACATCAGAGGAGAACAAAAGTTAAAATGGGGAGAACAAAATGTTCATTTATGGACTCATGAATCTACTGTAAAATAAGGGTGAAAAGTGGAAACACTGAAATTCAAATTTGTAAGTCTTCTTCCTCTCAATTTTTCTTTCTGCATTTAGCAGAAAAACACAGCAGAAGAGTGAAATAGAGGACTCTCTGTAGAACAGAAGGCTTTGACCAAACTGTTGAAATGGGTGGAGGTCGCTGGAAATACCATACCATCTACAGACAGTAAAATAACTGTGTCTATAGACACAATTACTTAAGTTGCCTTTGGTTTCTAAGTTCATTTTCTTTAGGGACATAGGCAAATTTACAAACACATTGTTTTGAAGGATATAAACGTGTCGGGACTAGCAATTGAGGAGCTCTTTGCTGGGTACAATTAATATTCAAAGTTCTCTGTGTCCAGGCAGCCTCAGCATCACAAGAGTTTGTTGGAAAAGTGGAATCACAGTTCTCCACCCTAGATGTACAAATAATGCATTTTAACAAGATTCCTGGGCGATTTGTATGCAAATCACTGTTTAAAAAGGGCTGATCTAGTACATATAGGTTGTTTGACAGATGAAGATGTTCTAAATGCTTTTTATAGTTGCATTTGCAGTGACAGAAGGAAAAAGTTACCGAATGCGGAATAAGTGCAAATAAAAACTATCTTAGCATTTTATCCTCAAAATTCCTGCCATTTTACCTGGAAAAAGTAAGATTCTTATTACAAAGTGAATCACAAAAATTATGTTGTTTCTCTGGAACTTGAAACTCAATATGAAATCATTTGAGGTTCCATTCAAAATTCTAAAACGTATGAAACGTAGGATATTTTGCATTATCTAAGCAGTTTCATTAAAATTTGCATAGGCCTAAGTAAAGAAGAGGTTATGGTGTTATGATACATCTAATATAAAATTTTTCTATAAAAGATATTTTAGTAGCTCCTGAGAAAGCAATCTGATCAAGATAGGACACTGAATTAATTACTTCTTTAGAGTGAATACTAAGAAATCTCCTGTTCTTTCTTCTCTATATTAAGGTATTGTGCATTTGCCATTGATGAAGAAATAGTGAAGTAGCTCAGAGCTCATGTATGTACCATATTTTGTATCTTTATATAGTGAGTATCTAAGAATTCATGTGCATGTAATTTAGAAAGAAATCATATAAAAATAAGGGACAGTCTTGAAAGTGTCAGAATTTTACTCTTATTAAAATATTTTGCATCAAATTATCTGTTAGGAAGGCACCATTTTCTTCCCCAAAAAAATACACCTTGAAATAAAAGTCTAGAAATTTAATAAAACCACATAAAACCAAGAGATCAATATCAAAATATTTGATGTTTATGGAATATATTTCTTTTTGTGAGGGGGTAAATTGTATTAACATTGCATTTTGATATAAATTAACAGAATAAACATACATAAAGAAAATAAAGCATTAAAAGAAATATGGCAAAAAGCAATAGTGGCTATTTGGGAAACAGATTACTACTATTATTTTATTTATACTTCTCTACTTTTGATAGTCTTTTCAATAAATAAAATACATATAGTACTTGTTAATGAGAAAAATACTTTTAAAATAATGATAGCTGCATTGGTTCTTGATGAAAGCTTATCATATTAAAGCTATATTAACATTGGAAACCTCAATAAATAAGATAAAAATATAAGTATATGCTAATTTTGTGATGTATTATGTCTTTCCTTCTCCTATTAAAATAATTAACATTGACAAATACAATTAAAGAACATATTCTATAAAATGATTCAAACATCCATAAGGGACACATTTTACATGAGTTGTTTAATCTTTTGATGAAAATAGATGTATTCTTTAAGGTGAAACATTTAGATAATGTTCCAGTAAGGATGTTTGTACAAGATTATTTTATCTTTTTTGTGTAGTTTTTTTTCTAATTGTATTAGAATTCAAATTTTAGTGGAAATTTGAATACATTGCTATTTAACTGATAATTGATATTATTATATGAAATATCAATCATATTATAAAATACTTATATTTATAGGAGCATATTTGATTAAACAAAAGATATCGTACATCTAGTTCTAGATCCTTGAGGAATCGCCATACTGTTTTCCGTAATGGTTGAACTAGTTTACAATCCCACCAACAGTGTAAAAGTGTTCCTATTTCTCCACATCCTCTCCAGCACCTGTTGTTTCCTGACTTTTTAATGATTGCCATTCTAACTGGTGTGAGATGGTATCTCATTGTGGTTTTGATTTGCATTTCTCTGATGGCCAGTGATGATGAGCATTTTTTCATGTGTCTGTTGGCTGTATGAATGTCTTCTTTTGAGAAATGTCTGTTCATATCCTTTGCCCACTTTTTGATGGGGTTGTTTGTTTTTTTCTTGTAAATTTGTTTGAGTTTGTTCTTTATAGTTTTAAAAACCAATGAAATAATTGGATTTGGGAAAATTAATAGGATAATTCAACTTATACTAAATTATATCAAAATGCTCTCTCCCATTTTTAAGTGGTTTAAAACCTCTCAAACCTAAAATTTGGGGACTATTTCTTTCTATTATTGATATAGTGATGTTATCTTCTACCATGCCTATGAAGAAATGCGAGCTTATTTACCTAAAAATTAATATAATTCTTCACAAAATGTCTGTGCTATTACACCACTTGTACTTTTATTTTTCTCAAATCTCACCATTGACAATGTTAAGCATTAATTACAACTGAATTTAGCTATCACAAATGGCAATTGTATCCATTGGGAATCACGATTTTTTCTGATACATTTTTATTTATGAATTTTATTTCCTGAATGTAACTGATTATATTGTTTATTTAAATAAAACCCACAGTATTAATTTAATATCCTAACAATTACTCTACATTATTTTTAAATGCATAAAATGTAGTTTCATAACACTCATCACTAAAGTGTATTTTAAGATAAAAACGGGAAACGGACCACAATAAAGAGCTTTAATAATTTTATTTGAGCAATATTATATTTGTGGTTGCTATGTTAAAATGTCATTTTAAAATGACCACAGAGCAGCGTTAAAGTAATATGTCAGAATGTTGATTTTAAATGGTCTTATAAGTTTGCAAAGTGAAGGATTTTATGTAGAACTAACCTAACCAGGAAGCAAAAGTTTAACTGAAATTTATACATAGGTATAATCAGATATAGTCATTTCTAAATGACATATAAATTTTGACATCTACAATATGTATTCTACACATTTTATTGACATATACAATATGTAATCTACAAAGGAACAATTAGCAATATGTATACTGATCAACTGCAACAAAAAGCCATAAAAGTGCTAACATAGAGGATATTTCTTTTTCCACCTAAATAGGAATTATTAATTAATGAAAGATTTCATGTATTGTTTCATAAGTTATATTCTTTTATTTAAATAATTTAAAATTGTACTTACAACAGAGCATTTATGCTTATTGTAGTAATAACTTACACAAATGATTATACACAATAATATCTTCAACCATTATTCAAAAATGGTAATTGTGACATTGTTAATTTTTTCCACAATTTTGCTTTCATTCGTTGCAGGCAAGAATTTTCTTAGTCAATGATTAGTGATAAATGGTAAAAATCAACTTTATTACAAGCAAATGTTTATTTTATAACATAGATATTTAAATTAGTAAATCACACGAGTTCTTTAATGAAAAGTGTTAACTTTATTGAGAAAAATTTAAGTGCAGAATGCTTACTACTGTGAATAAGTTTTGCATATGTGTCTATCTACCTGTCTTTTATTGCATCATTAGTTTTAATTGCTTTAATCATATCAAGTTAAACCCATTTGCATATTATCATTGTGTAGAGATATACATTTTAGCACGCAAGTACTTTGAATCACAGACATCTATAATACACAGTCTGTGGGTGATTCTGAAATAGATTTACATATTTATATAGGGAGCCATATTGGGATCACTGGGATAGTTTCCTGAAATAGAAGAACTAATTTCTGTGAGGATATTAAGAAGACAGCTGTCGTGTAATGCTTCCCAAGTAGTTTAAGGTACATAAACAATATTCTGTAATGAACACTCAGATTAGCATATCAGATGAAAGAGTGGAAATTCATCCTGAATAACTTTTAAAGGAAAGACATTTTGAAAAAAATTAAAGAAACAAAGTTTTTTCCTCCTTGTTCCATACTATTATGTTGTTTCGATCTAAAGCTTGAGGGTAATCTGCCAGTACAAGTACCTTCTTAAATGTTGTTGAATCCAATTAAAGTTTTCCAGTGAATTTAGAATAAATGTGAGACCACATTATGATAGTAGATGAATAAGAGAATAAGTAAGAAAAGAATGGCACTAATCTTTTAGTAAAAGTGACCCTCCAGGCAAAAAATAAATAAGTGAAAGAAATCTAAAGGTTTAGGTAGCTGACTATGAGTTTGCTTCATTTACCCTTCTTTTTAAATACATTAAAATTCCAGATATAATTAGTAAAGTGTATATAATAGCATATATATCTTTTGATGCAAGCCGTAAGAAGAACTTTGGGATCATTGGCCATTGAGAAGTGTGATGGAAATTCACTATCACTGATAAAGGATATCCAGGAGCAAACATCAGATACTAAGGCAATTAGGCAGCAAGACTGGAAGCAGAACAACAGCCGACAGCTAGGCAGTTTGTACACCATACATACAATTTCAGCAAAGGGAGGAAGAGAAGGCTGAAATTCAGTTCTCCCTCCTTTTAACAATCATTATACCCAAACTACAATTGTTTCGATGTAAAAGAGTGATGATTCATTAATTTATTTTCTCAAAAAGCATACATGAATGTATGCAAAGGAGTCTGCAGAGGCTAAGCACAGAAGAAGCATTTTTATTCCAGTTTCACAATAAGCTAAATCACTGCCTAGAAGTTCTTCCTAGAAGCAGAAATGCCTGTGAGTACTTAAATCCTCCAACTTAAAATATGGCAGAATTATTCTAACAGAAATTAAACATGTACTAAGAGAAACCAAGGAGAATCTGTGTCATTGTGCATGGTCCCATGCTTTGCATGTGTTGACCTCTCTAACTCTAACTACAGCGGTTCCATCAAAACCAAACATATCACACTAGAACTTTGAATTACAAAAAGACATAGAAAAACTCACTTCAAAAATATTGCTCCACAATTGAAATACTATAATGTGAGGCAAACAAGAGAGAGCCAAATAAAAGTTAAATACTTAGTTCTTCTTTATAAGTAATCACTCAGAATATACCTAAATAACCAAGTGCATTTACGTATTTCTTTTTTACTACAATAAAAATGGAATCGAATGATAAAAAACTGTTTTATTGTTTTTAAATTACTGATTTGGCATCGTATAAATCTACCTTATTAGTACTTTAAAGTTCACTATCAAAAAAAATAAGTTCACTATCTTATAATGAAACTCTGTGTATAAAAATGACAGCTGATCATCATTAAAATTACAGCCACCAAGGCCCAAATGTTGTAAGGAACACGTTTCGCTGCTGGAAGTTTCCATTCCCAGGACTCTCCAAGCAGAGTAGATGCCAGATGCTCCCATGGCAACAAAACTGAATGCCCTTTGTGGTCACAAATTTTTGATGTGATATTCAGTGAAGGAAAGTTACTTTTTCTTTCTTTTTCTACAATAAATAGAACCAGAAACAGTCATAGAAATAGGCGCTGACTTAACTATTTGCATTATTCAAATATTAAATTCCTAAAATCGCAGACAGTTTAAAGATGATTAGAGAGTATTTGAAAGCAAACTTTCACATTATAATACAATTTATTTTGGTATATATATAGTGGCAGGATTTTTTTTTTTTTTTTTTTAGATAGAGTATTGCTCTGTTACCCAGGTTGGAGTGCAGTGGCACGATCTCAGCTCACTGCAACCTCTGCCTCCTGAGTTCAAGCTATTCTCCTGCCTCGGCTTCCTGAGTAGCTGGGACTACAGGCATGGGCCACCACACCCGGCTAATTTTTGTATTTTTAGCAGAGACGGGGTTTCACGGTATTAGCCAGGCTGGTCTTGAACTCCTGACCTCGTGACCCACCCGCCTTGGCCTCCCAAAGTGCTGAGATTACAGGTGCCACCACACCCGGACAGGCAAATTATTTTTTTGAATTTACTTAGATACAGGTAATAATTTAGAAGAAGAAACCTGAGGGAGCATATAGGTCAAATACGAGATCTAGATGAGAACACTGTCTGTGAAACGGATCAAGTCAATCCAGGAAGTGACAAGATTAGCCATTAATGTTGCTTTCATTGATAAAAATAATTATCCAATATTCATTGGCATTTGCCAGGGACTGGGGTGAGGGGAATTTGGTGAGATGCTATTTAAAGGGTGTAACATTCTAGTTATGCAAGATAAATAAATCCTAGAAATCTACTGTACAACATGGAGCCTATAGATAGTAATACTACATTGTGCTCTTAAAAATTTAAGAGGGTTGATCTCATTTTAGGTGTCGTTACCACAATAAAAAATGTAATTATAGTGTTTGGATATATATACATTTTATCTCACTTCATTTTAAAGCTATTTTCACACCAAGCATAATGTCCTTCCTTCAAGAATATAAAACATTAAATGTCAATTTAATTTATATAATATTCATATGTATAAAAGTATATTATGAATATATAAAACTATTTTAAAGGCCAGCTAAACTTCAGAACATATCATTGGTCAGATGCAATATTCTTAATATATTACATATCACATTCTTCGACTAGCTCATTCTGGTTTTGCTAAAGAGCATAACTTTATTTATATCTGTGCCTATAGAATACTCAGCTTTTCTTTATAAGTAAAGAAAAACTGTCTTTTAAATTATTTCCATGCTAGTGACAGTGCCTACAGATTTTCATTAATATATATCCATCTAGATGAGAGAGTAGCTTATAAGAAAGTAATCAGTTTGTGCGTAATTTAAAGGCTTAAGTTGAACCAGTGAAAATGTATAATCTAATAATCTTTCTCAAATACAAAATGATCCTTAAAAGAAGAACAAGTTGTGCATAACATTTTAGACTAGACTGGGAAAGAAATGACAGTCGTAGAGCACCGTTTTCCAAAGGCGTTCCCTGAAATGCATACAACCAGTTGTTAACAGAAGAGCAGAATAAAATGCCTCAATGTCAATAGTTATGTTTTATTCCCACATAAAAATCACAAGGATCATAGTGCATATTAGAATTTTAGTACTTCTGATGAGCCCTACCATAAAAAGGCTGTTTGACTTTGCTAAATTCAGATATTTTAATGGGCTTGCTTAATTACTAATATCCTTAAGAACTGTGTTCTGTGGAGTAAAGTATAAACCTGAAACATGTTCATTTTTAAAAACATCTTTATTGAGATATAATTCATATGCCATACAACCATCCATTATTTAATCAATAATTTTTAGTATATTCAGAATTGTACAACCATCGCCATGGTTTTAGAACATTTTTATCACCCTAAAAGCCAACCTGTATCCATGAACATTTTCCGTTCTCCTTTTCCCCAGCTCTACACAACCACTCTCTAATTTTATTCTCTAAGGATTTGCCTATTTAAGACAATATATATGGAATAATGTTTGCCTATTCAAGAACATACAAATGGAATCATCCAATATGTGGTTATTTATATGTAGCTTCTTTCATTTAGCATAAAGTTTTCAAAGTTTATCCATGATTCTAGCACGTATCAATTATTCATTTCTTCTTCAGGTAGAATACTTTTCCATTGTACGGGAGTACTATATTTTATTTATGCATTCATCAGTTGATAGCATTTAGGCTGCTTTGACTTTTTGTTACGAATAATACTGCGATGAACATTCATGTATATGCTTTACATTTTATCATTTCCCTTAGCTGCATACCTAAGGGAACTGGTATGCAATTCCAGGGGAGTGCTATATTATATGGCAACTTTATGGTCACCTTTTTGAAGTACTGCCAGACTGTTTTCTGAATGGCTGCGTCATTTTATATTTCTAACAATATATGAGGGTTTTGATTTCTCTACATCCTAATGCATATTATCTATCCTTTAAATTATTTCCATGCTAGTGACTGTGCAGTGGATTTTTATGGTTCTTTTGATTTGAAGTTCCATAATGATATTATTTGATAATGATGTTACTTCCATTATTTGAAGTATAATGATATTGAGAGTTTTTTATATGTTTATCGGCCAATTGTATAACCTTTTTTGAAGAAATCTCTTTACATCCTGCCCCACTTTTTAATTGAGTAATTATTAACTTCCCAATATTTTTATTGTGGCAAAATGTACATAACATAAAATTTACCCTCTCAACTATCTTCAAATGTCCAGTCCACTGTCATTAAATATATTCGTACTATTAGGTAACCATAACTGATCACTTTCCATCTCCAAACTCTTTTTTTAGAAAATTGAAACTCTATATTCCTAAAGGTTATACCATTCTGCCTTAAATGTACATTAGCTTATCTTCAATAACACACAAAAAATCCGCTCCTTCAACAACTCCATTCCTACCCCTCTTGGTTGTGGATAACATAAAAGGACTTCTTTATACATTGTATTCCGCAAAACATAAACTAGTAATCCTCTTAAATGCATTCTCTTTTAAATTATATAGAAACAAAATCTAGAGTAACAAATCAGAGTTAAAAATTACAATAACTTTTAAGGACAAACTTGTTGGCTCACACCTGTAACCCCAGAACTTTGGGAGGCAAAAGTAGGAGAACCACTTGAGCCCAGGAGTTCAAGACCAACCTGGGTAACATTTTTATAGACTCCATGTCCATAAAATGAAAATAAAACAACATTAACTTTTAGACTAATACCTGTTTTTTAAAAATGTATTAGTTTCTTAAATTATGTAGAAAACAAAAATGTACAGTTACAAGCCCTTGTTATAATATTACTAACATTTAAAATTGCCCATATATTTACTTTTATTGAGATTTACATTTCTTCGTATAGATTTGAGTTACTGTCTAGTTTCTTCTCATTTTACCCTGCAGAATTTCCCAAAGCATGTTTTTCAGGTCAGCTATAGTGGAACAAACTCCTTCTTTAATTAACTAAAAATGTTGTAATTTCTCTTTTGTAAGACTTTTTTTTTTTTTTTTTTTTTTGAGATGGAGTCTTGCTCTGTTGCCCAGGCTGGAGTGCTCACTGCAAGCTCCGCCTCCCAGGTTCACACCATTCTCCTACCTCAGCCTCCCGAGTAGCTGGGACTACAGGAGCCCGCCACCATGCCAGGCTAATTTTTTGTATTTTTGGTAGAGACGGGGTTTCACCGTGTTAGCCAGGATGATCTCGATCTCCTGACCTCGTGATCTGCCCACCTCAACCTCCCAAAGTGCTGGGATTACAGGAGTGAGCCATCGTGCCTGGTCAAGACTTTTTTTTGGGTATCAAATTTGGTTGACAGTTTTTTTTTCCCTTGTATTTTGAATATGTTGGCCCACTGCCTTCTATCCTCCAAAGTTTTTGATGAGAAGTCTACTGATAATCTTATTGAAGATCTCTTGTATGTAACAAGTTGTTTTTCTCTTACTGCCTTCAAGATTCTCTCATTGTCTTTGTCTTTCAAATGTATTATAGTGTGTCAAGGTGTGGAATGGTCTCTTTGAGTTAATCTTATTTGAAGTTTGTGGAGCATCTTGGATGTTTGTATTTATCTTTCATAAAATTTGGAAAATTTCAGTCAGTATTTCTTCAGATAATCTGTCTGCCTCTTTCTCTCTTCTCATTCTGGGACTACCTGCATGTGTACTTATTCCTCTTGATGATGTCCCACATGTTCCTTAGGCTTTGTTTACTTCTTCAGTATTCTCTTTTCTTGTTGTTCTTCTATCTCAATAATTTTTATTGTAAAATCTTTGATTTTGCTGATTCTTTCCTATGCCTGCTTGGATCTGTCTTTGGATCCCTCTTTTCAATTAAAAAAAAAAAGTTTAGTTATTGTAACATTCAGCTTCAGAAATTTTTTCAATTATTTTCAGCTTTTTCAAATCTCTTTATTGATAGTTTCATTTTGCCCATGCATCATTTTGTCTTTTTCCACGTCTTTCTTTAGTTCTATGAATGTCTTTTAACAGTTATTTTAAAGTTTTTGTATGATAAATTAGCCTGCAGGACATTTTCAGAAATGGTTTATGTTGATTGTTTTTCTTTCAATTGTCATAATTTTCTGTCTTGTATTTTCTTAATTATTTTATTTTGGATTTTTATCTATTTATTTATTTAGACACTGGGTTCTGAGACTGGCTAATTTTTGTGTTTTTGGTAAAGATAGGGTTTTGCCATGTTTGCCCAGGCTGGTTTCGAACTCCCGGGCTCAAGTGATCTTCCCACCTCTGCCTCCCAAAGTGCTAGAATTACAGGCATGAGCCAGCACGCCTGGCTCTCTCTTGTAAGTCTTGTAATTTTTTTTTGTTGAAAACTCACATTTGAATCTAATAATGTGGTAACTCTTAAATTTATCTTTCTCTTTCCCCAGAGATTGTTGCTTTTTCTTATTATCTTCATTGTTTTTATTTCTTGATTGTTGTAGGATCTGTATGTTAAATATCAGCCTGTGGTGTAAATTTATGCTTCTCAGTTTTTTCTGGGTTCATACCTTTCCCTGAGCATATGTAGTCACATTTTAATCTCCCTCATATATTCCATTCCTTTTAAATGTCCTAGTCTTTAATGTCTGTCTCTGCACCCCCCACAAAAGAGAGAGAGAGAGAGAGAGAGAGAAATGAAGGAAAGAAAAATGATGCTGGTTCTTTAAATCCTCAAGAAGTCACTTCAGCCTGGAGGGGGAGAAACTGTAACAGTGATAAAAGGGGCAATAACAACGGCTGCCTATCTTCCTGTACCTCTGTGAGATATATACAGCAGCAGTCAAAGATCAGCACACAGGACCTCAAGATTTGGAGGAGGGAGACAGAATCTTTTTGGTCATCCTGGCTCCTGTAAGTTGTGGGCAGGTTTCTCCAGGAACAAGTGCACAGCTGCCTGTCACAGGGCTGGGGAACTAATACTGTGCGAAGAGCTTAAATTGACCAAAATTGCGTTCTTTTGAAGTTGCAAGCCTTTGATAGAGTCCAGAATTCCAAAATAGTTACATCAGACAGAATGATTTTGTCCACGCTATTGTGTAGGTGGGAAGACCAATTCCTCATGCTTCCTACTCTGCTATTTTCCCAGATTTCCCCTGAGGCATTTTATAACATAAAATTTCAGAACACATGAAGATGATGAATACTGCAAAGGTATAGAGGTTATCTTTGGTAGCAGAAGCCTATGAGGATACTGTATTAATTCACAAATGTAATATTATTCAAATGATTCATATAAAATATTCAATGGAAAAAACTTTAATGTATGTAATATTTGAAGACCAATTTAGTTACTAAACCATTAAGATATGAAATAGCATCATAACATCTAGAAAAACGGAGAAAATAAGAAAATTACAATTAATAAGAATTTGGTAAAGAAAGAGTTATAGTCTAAATATATGATAGCAACTTATATATCAAAGAATAACTAAATATCAAAAAGAATATTAAATTAATGATAGAAAAAATAGAAATACCCTTTACAATGAAATTCTAAAACCTAAGTGTCATAAAACTATAGAACTGTAATGTGAAAAGTGAGTTTTGACTAACCAAAAGCTACACAATAACACCAGTGTGGGGAAAGGATTTAAACCATCTCCAAATTTTGCTGTTGTCAAACAATGGAATGCAAAACTTAAAGATGATTTTAAAGTTGGTAATGCAATTATAAATTTTGTATACAAGATAAAAAATAATACTTTTGAAAGAGACAAAAGAGGGAAATATATATTTAACCAGATATGAAAATATATTTGCTGTGCAGAAGCTCGTTAGTTTAATGAGATCCCATTTGTCAATTTTGGCTTTTGCTGCCGTTGCTTTTGGTGTTTTAGACATGAAGTCTTTGCCCATGCCTATGTCCTGAATGGTACTACCTAGGTTTTCCTCTAGGATTTTTATGGTATTAGGTCTAACATTTAAGTCTCTAATCCATCTTGAATTAATTTTCGTATAAGGAGTAAGGAAAGGATCCAGTTTCAGCTTTCTACTTATGGCTAGCCAATTTTCCCAGCACCATTTATTAAATAGGGAATCCTTTCCCCATTTCTTGTTTCTCTCAGGTTTGTCAAAGATCAGATGGCTGTAGATGTGTGGTATTATTTCTGAGGACTCTGTTCTGTTCCATTGGTCTATATCTCTGTTTTGGTACCAGTACCATGCTGTTTTGGTTACTGTAGCCTTGTAGTATAGTTTGAAGTCGGGTAGTGTGATGCCTCCAGCTTTGTTCTTTTGACTTAGGATTGTCTTGGAGATGCGGGCTCTTTTTTGGTTCCATATGAACTTTAAAGCAGTTTTTTCCAATTCTGTGAAGAAACTCATTGGTAGCTTGATGGGGATGGCATTGAATCTATAAATTACCTTGGGCAGTATGGCCATTTTCACGATATTGATTCTTCCTATCCATGAGCATGGTATGTTCTTCCATTTGTTTGTGTCCTCTTTTATTTCACTGAGCAGTGGTTTGTAGTTCTCCTTGAAGAGGTCCTTTACATCCCTTGTCAGTTGGATTCCTAGGTATTTGATTCTCTTTGAAGCAATTGTGAATGGAAGTTCATTCCTGATTTGGCTCTCTGTTTGTCTGTTACTGGTGTATAAGAATGCTTGTGATTTTTGCACATTAATTTCGTATCCTGAGACTTTGCTGAAGTTGCTTATCAGCTTAAGGAGATTTTGGGCTGAGACAATGGGGTTTTCTAAATATACAATCATGTCATCTGCAAAGAGGGACAATTTGACTTCTTCTTTTCCTAACTGAATACCCTTGATTTCTTTCTCTTGCCTGATTGCCCTAGCCAGAACTTCCAACACTATGTTGAATAGGAGTGGTGAGAGAGGGCATCCCTGTCTTCAGAGTGAACAGGCAACCTACAGAATGGGAGAAAATTTTTGCAATCTACTCATCTGACAAAGGGCTAATATCCAGAACCTACAAAGAACTCAAACAAATTTACAAGAAAAAAACAAACAACCCCATCAAAAAGTGGGCAAAGGATATGAACAGACATTTCTCAAAAGAAGACATTCATACAGCCAACAGACACATGAAAAAATGCTCATCATCACTGGCCATCAGATAAATGCAAATCAAAACCACAATGAGATACCATCTCACACCAGTTAGAATGGCGATCATTAAAAAGTCAGGAAACAACAGGTGCTGGAGAGGATGTGGAGAAATAGGAACGCTTTTACACTGTTGGTGGGATTGTAAACTAGTTCAACCATTATGGAAAACAGTATGGCGATTCCTCAAGGATCTAGAACTAGATGTACCATATGACCCAGCCATCCCATTACTGGGTATATACCCAAAGGATTATAAATTATGCTGCTATAAAGACACATGCACACGTATGTTTATTGCAGCACTATTCACAATAGCAAAGACTTGGAATCAACCCAAATGTCCATCAGTGACAGATTGGATTAAGAAAATGTGGCACATAAACACCATGGAATACTATGCAGCCATAAAAAAGGATGAGTTTGTGTCCTTTGTAGGGACATGGATGCAGCTGGAAACCATCATTCTTAGCAAACCATCGCAAGAACAGAAAACCAAACACCGCATGTTCTCACTCATAGGTGGGAACTGAACAATGAGATCACTTGGACTCGGGAAGGGGAACATCACACACCGGGGCCTATCATGGGGGGGGGGAGGGATTGCATTGGGAGTTATACCTGATGTAAATGACGAGTTGATGGGTGCTGACGAGTTGATGGGTGCAGCACACCAACATGGCACAAGTATACATATGTAACAAACCTGCACGTTATGCACATGTACCCTACAACTTAAAGTATAATAATAATAAATAAATTTAAAAAAAAAGAAAATATATTTAAGACAAAAATAATTTATACTTAAAAATATACGATGTATTTATCTAAACATAGCAGTATAAAATCTTATGATACTATATATATTATTTAAAACAGTAAAATGAAAATCACTGATGTGAAAAATGGAAAAATATAAGAAACAAATAGTAAAAAATCTATTAAAACTCATATCTATTAGGATAATCGTAACAGCCTATGGTGAAGTGAATTCAGATCTAGTATTAAGTAAAATATAAAAGCAAACGAAACAACAAATATCAATCTAGAAATTTTGTAAAATATTTGATTATATTAAATTGCTTAATGGAGTTTTACTTTCAATCACACCATCTGTAGAAATGAGAAAATTAAATATTTAGAAAATGATTTACAACAATTTTCTATTCATCAAAAGATGAAGGGATAAAGTATGGTATATTCATAAAATGGAATACCATTCAGCCACACAAAGAACTGAAGGGTTGATACACGCTACAACTTGGATCAGTCTTTAAGACATTATGCTAAACAAAAAACGCTACTTACAAAAGTTCAAAAATTATATGAGTCCATTGATAGGAAAGTCCAGAATAGGGTAACCTATGTAGAAATAAAACATATTAGTGAGTGCTTAAGCCTGGGAACAAGAGATTGTATGGGGTAATAATAGAGAGGTGGAGGGTTTATTCTGAGATAATGAAAATATTCTAATAATAACTATCATGATAACTGTACATATCTGTGAGTATATAAAAGACAATTTAATTGTAGTTATTTCCAGAAAATTCAGTTTATTTATCTTTTCATACATAATTCTTCTTTTCAATACCTTTAAAATTGACCAATAATAGTTGTGTGTATTTGCTGTGTACAAATGTTTGGAATATATTTACATTGGGGAATGGTTACTCTGAAGTTACATATGTGGGGTGTGTGTGTGTGTGTGTGTTTGTGTGTATGTGTAGTGAGAGAACTTAAAATCTACTCTCAGAAATGTTTGAGAATACAATACATTGTTATTAACTATAGCACCATCTTGTACAATAGCTCTTTTAAATTTATTACTCCCACCTAACTGAAATTTTGTATATTTTGACTAACCTCTCCTCAAACTTTTCACCGCATATCCCCAAACTCAAGTTCCTGGAAATCACCATTCTACTCACTGCTTCTACGAGTTCAACATTTTCACATTATGCATTTTCACATTATGCATATAAGTGAGACTATGTGATATCTGTCTTTCTATGCCTGGCTTATTTCACTTAACATGATGTCCTCCCATCCAATGATGGACACTTAGTTTGCATTCATATCTTGGCTATTGTGAATAACGCTGCAATAAACATTAGAGTGTCGCAATTACTTCTACATACTGCCCCATTTCCTTTGTATGTGTACCCAGTAGTGAGACATTTGGGTCATATGGTAGTTCTATTTTTAATTTTTTGAGAAAATTCCCTGGCAGTACTAATTTGCAATTCTACCAACAGTGTGAAAAGGTTCCCTTTTATCCATATGCTCACTGGCGCTTTTTATCTTTTGTCTTTTTGATAATAGCTGTTCTAACCAGTGTGAGATAAAATCTCATTTTGGTTTCAATTTCTACTTCTCTGATGATTAGTGATATTGAGCATTTTTTCATATAATAGTTCACTGTGTGTATGTATACATATGTGTGTAATATATGTAATATTTGAAGACTAATATATGTAAATATTTCAATGTTTAGTTATTGAATCATGTTAACTTCTTCAAATAAACCTCTGTGTGAAAGAAAAGTCTGACTTTTTGATCTTATCAAGACACTAAATAAATGTCTCGCCCCAACCTGGGCTTTCTTGCCAAAGCACACTTTCCTGATGATGAACCTCCTAATTTTATCATCTTTTGCATTCTGCACAAGCTGACAATTTTCAAAATTATGAAGTTCAGTTTCCCTTTTGTTTGTTATCTCAATGTATCTCCTTCCTTAGTATTAACTATAAGCAGCAAAAAGAAGCAAAGCCACTCCTTCAAAACTTTGTGTGGAAATGTCCTCAGTTGTATATCCAACTTTATCCTTTCCCTTCTATAAAGATAATGGCTATAAGGTCATATGAATTGTTGAAGTATTTAAGAAAATATTAGATCGTGTTGCTTTCAGAGGACTGGGGAGATCTCCCTGAAAGGAGGCTACATTTAGTTTCTTAACAGAGTTTCCAAAAGACAAATTTCACTATTTATATTCAACATGTGGAACGTTATCCCTATGAAAGAAATCCTCCAATTAGAAAAGGCAGTACAAAATCTATCCCATGTTAGCTGAAACAATCAGTGACTCTACCTCAACTGTGGAAGGCATTCTGGTGAGGCTGAATACACTGGGGAGAATACATTCTACTCGATAGTATTTTCCACATGAGGATGTTTTTCAGTCTTTAATGCAGTTTTTTTTTTAATTTTTCCTAAATACTGCTAGCACACCTACATTTTTCCATTTCAGATTGACTTTGCTATATGTATTCAATTATGCTCCATTTAAAGTAATATATTGTATAGTTTACCTGTGTAATCCCAGTTTACCTGTGTAATCCCAAATGTATGACACAATGCATTGTAAAATATGCTCTCAGTAAATCATTTTTAATAAATGTCGGCAAATGAAATTTTGTGTCATATTTTAATTGAAGTTTCAAAAGCTCATTCGGAGATTTTATTGAAGAAAAAGGCAATTGGGAGTCCACTGAAGACTTTGTGAGCAGAACAGGTATGTAGTCAGACATAAAATGTAGTAAGATTAATTTGAAAGAGGTTTTTATACTGCATTGGAGCATAAGACAATTCATTCTGTTAAAAGACTGTTTCAATAATCCAAGTGGTAGATGTGATGGAGCTAATCCTAGGGGGCTGATAGTCATTACAGAAAAGAAGTAAGACATCACTGGGAAATGCTCCATGGAAACAACAACAAAAAAAGAATGTTAAAAATGCCATGATCATATATTGAGAAGAAAATAAGGGCTTATTTGTTTTTTTAAACTAGAACTATTATGCCTTTTATTTCTTAAAACTAATGGTTAGTAATCATAGCATACAAACTAAATATATGATTTAAAAATGGTTAACAATTTACCTCTGTATTAACAAAAAAGTTGTTTAAATCATTTAATTTTTAAAATTTTTTGTGCATAGGCAAACATAAAATCTTCATTGTAGTATTCACTGAATTTCTTAAAACTAACAAGATAGCTAACAATAAATATTCTTAATACACAAATGCCTCAGCATACCGAGGATTCGGGATTACAGGTGCCCGCTACCATGCCCGGCTAATTTTTGAATTTTTAGTAGAGAGGGGATTTCACCATGTTGGCCAACCTGGTTAATCGGTAAGTGTGGGCTGGGCACGGTGGCTCACGCCTGTAATCCCAGCACTTTGGGAGGCCGACGAGGCAGGTGGATCAAGAGGTCAGGAAATAGAGACCATCCTGGCTAACACGGTGAAACCCAGTCTCTAGTAAAAAGACAAAAAATTAGCCGGGCAAGGTGGCGGGCGCCTGTAGTCCCAGCTACTCAGGAGGCTGAGGCAGGAGAAGGGCCTGAACCCGGGAGGCGGAGCTTGCAGTGAGCCGAGATCGCCGCCACTGCACTCCAGTCTGGGCGACAGAGCGAGGCTCCGTCTCAAAGTAAAGTAAAAATAAAAATCAAAAAACTCTAAGTGTGATTATCTAAAGAAAATGTTATTGGAAAGACAATTCTTTTCTATATGTGGTACATTCAATATTTTTCAAAGGTGTTCATGACTGTTACCTTGAAGTTGGCTATGAATTCTCTATAAACTCATTGAAATTATATGTATAAGTTTGAGTATGTATTAATGTTACTGTTTATGCAGGTAATTTTTTAACATTCTTTTACTTTTAAACACCTACAATATAAGAGTTAAGAATCACCATATTTTAGTAATATATATTCAAAAATAAATATTAGAATTCTAAAAGTTTTTATCATGTACCTTGTGTATTCTAGTCTGTTATATTAACAGATACAAATTTCAAGGAGTATAAATGAGCTCAGTAGTTGCAAATGGAAAGGCATTTGATTCAAATGAAGCATATAATTTAAAAATTAACATCAATACACTGGCAAACTATTCATAAAAATATATACATAATAAAAATGTTTTACTGTTTATTATATAAGTAATCTGAAAGAAGGTAGAAATTAAGTGGGCATAAAAGGCTAGAATTTATGTTGGCATTAAACAGTGAGTGATTGTGTGTACTTTTACTGGAAATGACTCATCTGTATTCTTAAGTACAATGTCCTATATACAAGGGCCTTGACTTAAATAAAACATAAGTTAAAAATTAACACCAATAGAAAAGCAAACTATTAATAAAAATCTGTATGCATAAGTTTTTTTTAGTATTTAGTAAAGAAGTGATCTGAGAGAAGGCAGGAAATAAGTGGGCATAAAAGCTTAGAATTATGTTTGTATTAAAAATTGCACATACTTTTCCTGGGAATGACTGATCTTAGCTATCAAGAGCTTATTTTTAAATTTCTAAGAATTTTATAAGTTGGTTGTTAAACACGGGCATTATTAAAAATTAATGTATGTATAAAGAAATAAAATGTATCAAAAACCAATGTAATAAATACAAGCTATTGCTTTCTCATTATTTTATTAAATTTAACTCTTATCTATGTTCTCGATTTTTTTCTTCGGTTTACTGCATTGATATGGTAGAGAGGCTAACAATTACCTATTACTGTTAATCTCTTCCCAATTCAATGTTCAGATACGTCGCATAGACAGTGTTATGGGCTGACTAACATTCCCCCCAAATTTATACATTAAGTTCTAACACCAGTACCTTACAATGTGACCGTATTAGTGATAGGGTCTTTAAAGAATAATTCAAGTTATAATGAGGTTATTAGGGTGACCCCTAATCCAGTATGACTGGTGTCCTTATAAAAATGAAACATCTGGACACAGAGACATGTATAGAGAAAAGATGATGTGAAGACAACTAAAGGAGAAGATGACCATCTACAAGCCCAAAGAGAAAGACCAAGAACAGAGATTTCCCTCAGGGTCCTCGGAAGGAATAAACACTGGTTACACCTTGATTTTAGACTTTTAAGACTCAAGAAATGTAAGACAATAAATTTCTGTTTTTCAAGCCACCCAGTTTGTGGTACTTTGTTATGGTAGCTTATATTAATTCGTTCTTGCACTACTATAATGTCATATCTGAGACTGAGTAACTTACAAGGAAAAGAGATTTAATTGGCCCACAGTTCTGCAGGCTGTAAAGGAAACACAGTAGCTTCTGCTTCTGGGGAAGCCTCAAGAAGCTTCCAATCATGGGAGAAGGCAGGAGCAGGAGCAAGAGAGAATAAGGGGTGAGGTGCTGCACACTTTCAAACAACCAGATCTCACAAGAACTTACTCACTACGACAAGAACAGCACTAAGAGAATGGTGCTAAAGCATTCATGAGAAATCCACTCCTATTAATCCAGCCACCTCCCAGAAGGCCTCAACTCCAACACTGGGGTTGACAATTCAATATGACATATTGAAATCAAATTCTAGGAAACTAACAGAAGAAACTTGTAATTTGCAGTGGTAGGTTTCACATCGCAGGAATTGGCAAAGGCTGCATATTGTGTCTTTTGTTCCTGTATAGTATGTTGGTAAACATTTACCAGCATGCCACTGTGGGTATGTGTATGTGTGTGTTTCTGTGTATGTCATTTACAAGAACTATGAAACATTTTACTATTGTGGATGACTACTCTTCCCTCCACGAAGGCCTGTCATATAAAGCAGCTTTTAATTTTCAAATAATTTGTCTCTGGTTTAATAAACCTTCATGATGCATTTTCATTAAAAATTTTAGCAATACATAATAATTGTACATACTTATCGGGTATATGAGATATTTTCATACAAGCATATGATGTGCAGTAATCAAATTTGGGTAACAACTGGGATATTTGTCACCTCGAATATTTATCATTTGTGTTGGGAACATTTCAACTTTTCTAGCTATTGTGAAATATACAATAAATTATTAACTCTAATTGCCCTATTTTAAAGAATACTAGTTCTTATTGCTTACATAAAATTGCATTTTCATATTCATAAACTAAACCTGTTAATTCCCACTCCTCTCTACCCTTCCTAGCCTCTGGTTACAATAGTTGTATTCACTACCTCCATGACATCAATTATGTTTTTAGTTTCTGAGGATGAAAAGATAGGGAAAGTGTTCGTATACTGTTGGTGGAAATGCAGATGAGTACAATCAACCACGAAAGTTTCTCAAAAAAATAAAAATATAATTGTTATATGATCCATCAATCCTACTGATGAGTATATATCCGAAAGTAAGGAAATCAGTATATATTTGCACACCCCCATGTTTATTGCAGCATTACTCACAATAACCAAGATATGGAATCAGCCTAAGTGTCCATCAACTGATAAACAGATAACATATATTTTTCAAAACTAGAAAACTACTCTTCCACGAGTAGGCAATTACAGAGGCAGATAAAAATGTTCGTCTTGAACTTGGCCAGATTACATAAACATATGAGATAAAAGCGGGTCTATGAACTGATCAATTAGGTTGAATGAGGGAAAAGTATGCAAGTAGCATGTCAATCAGAGAGACATGGCAACCTCTGACAATCTTAATGTCGAGCATGTCTACGTGTAGAAAGTTATGAGTCATCCTCTGCCTAAAGAACATTCTTATATAATTGAGAAAAAATTTCCAACACTGTAAGTTATTATGGTGCTGGTGAAGAGGGTGCAGGGTGATTCTTGTTATCTACATAATAAAGCTTACTTGGATCACCCTCCTCAACAGCATGGTCAGTCTCTGACAACATATGCCTGTTACATGTTGTATGGAGAAAACTTGCTGTGCACCTCAGTGACATCAGAGATATCACAAAATAAAAGTATTTACTAATGAATTTAGTCCTCATTAAATCAGCCTATATTTATCATTTACCTTTATCCCAGCCTACTATCTCAATTTATTAGCCTCACTTTCTCTCTAATTATCCACAGTAAAAAATACATTGTAATGAAATAATGCAATTACCTCTGAAATGAGATTGTGAGATCTGCAAGAGATGAAAGCCTTCTTAGAACTCATGGTAAGTTTCTCAAATCTCACACAAAACTATTGACATGTGAGGATCTGGTAGTGTTTGACTAGGAAAGTGTGAAAGAAGTAAACAATGGAAATGCATATGCTTTTATCTCTTCACTAGAGAATGAATTAAATACCAACAGAAATTCATGAAGTGCTAACTTTAAATAATACATTTTAAATTTAATGCAAAAGACAAATATGAGATAGATGCTTTTATGTCATTCCTTCTTTAAAAAATCAACACTTGCATGTGTTTCTTTTCAGGAAAGATGAAATATAATTTTACTGAAAATAAATGAAATAAAATGTATCAAGGTTTATTTTTCAGGGTAAGAAGACACAGTCCCATAAAATAAAAACTATCTCTTTTTGATGGATTAAAGTGGTGTTTACCAATTATAAATCTCGTAGGGCATTTCACATTAAATTTGTGCAAAACTAAATTCTTTATTTCTATATGAAGAAAAGCGGTATCCTTTCCCAAACGTATCCCTTTCTCTGAATAGTAATTCAATTATGTCAATTGTACAGATTAAAATTTAACTGTATTAGTTGGTCTTTTTTTTACATCCCTCCATGATCAATCTACTAGCAATTTCTCTTGGCTGTGTATTTGAAATAGATACAACTAAGTTCTGAAATGTTTATTCTGTCATTCTAATTCAAGTTGCCATTACTCATCACTCAGAAAATAGTAACAACTTCCAAACTGGTCTCACTGCTTCTACTTTTGCCTGTTTAAATTAGTCTTTACTCATTAGCCAAAGCGATACTTTTAAAACTGATACTTTTAAAACTCCTATCCTCCCAATGATTTACATTTCACTCAACAAAACATCAGAAGTCTTCATTATGCAGTATATGGCTCTACAGGATATAGTTACCAGTCACACTTGTTATCATCTCTGACCTCCTCACCTTCCATTCTCATTCATTCACACCCCTTTTCCAACTCTGCCTTCTTTGTACTTCTTGGATTTTTCAAACGCACCCATTGTGCATTTTAGGTCTTGCTATTTCTTGTCCTGGAATGTTCTCCCCGTCTCTATATGGGAGTCGTTATTGTCTCATTTTATTTAGCTCTTTGTTCAACTGTCTTTTTGTTTTGTTTTGTTTTGTTTTGAGACGGAGTCTCCCTCTGTCACCCAGGCTGGAGTGCAGTGGTGTGATCTCGGCTCACTGCAACCTCCACCTCCCGGGTTCACGCCATTCTCCTGCTTCAGCCTCCCAAGTAGCTGGGACTACAGGCGCCCGCCACCACGTCCTGTTAATTTTTTGTCTTTTTAGTAGAGACGGGGTTTCACCGTGTTAGTCAGGATGGTCTCGATCTCCTGACCTCGTGATCCGCCCGCCTCGGCCTCCCAAAGTGCTGGGTTACAGGCGTGAGCTACCGAGCCCGGCCAACTGTCTTCTTATCTAAGATGACTTCATTGATTGTTATGACTCAAATAACCCCTCCCCATAAAGTGCCTCTTTCATGATAACACTTCGTTTTTATTCTTCATGGTTAGCATTATCAACAAGGTATTTATTAACTTGTTTGTTGTCCCTTTTCCAAAGGTAAGTACCTTTTTTTTGCTCAACACCATTTAAATCACACGTAGTATTTAGTATACACTCAGTAAACATTTGTCTTCTAAAACGAATATATTAAAGGCAATGAGTGAGATGGCATGGGCAGGGAGCTTAACGTTACCAGATGCTAGCAGTCAAAATTTAAGTGTGGGCTATTCAACTTATTGTCCCTAATATGCATACCAACAGTGAGGAATGCTTAGGATTGCTCATAGATCTAGAAATCTGCGAGGCTCTTCAATATATGCCTAACTGTTTAAAACGTATTACTGTGGATCTTATAATGAATACAGTCACTATATGCTTAAGTCAGAACTATGAGATAATCTTGGTAGTAGAAATGATAAAATAGTGCTAGCAAAACAACAAATATAGATGCCATTTATTATTTGCCATAAAACCTATATCGATTTTAGCTTGTTACATATGTTATCTTGTCATGCAATACCCTCTTTAAAATTACCGTAAAATCATACATTTTAAAAATGAGCAAATTGATTTAGAGGAATCCAGAAATATGTTCAAAGTTATGCTCTAATGTTTAAAAGCCCCGATGTAAACCCTAGGCCACTTGACTCTAAAACCTTTACAATGCCGTATTTGCCAGCATGACATGAAAGCATCTATTCCATATTTGCCATTTGCATCAACATTTCTTTAAAAGTTATTTCAAAGCTTCATTGAATTTTCTAGGTATTTAATTCATTCTCTACTGAGCAACTCCTATGCATTTGCAAGGCCTTTTGTTCCTTTTTTCATAGTAACTAGTCAAACACTGCCAAATCCTCACAAGTCAATAACTTTGTGTGAGATTTGAGAAGCTTATCATGATTTCTATGGAATCCTACATCTCTTGAGAATCTTACAAACTTATTTCATATGTAGCTGCATTATTTCATTGTGTTGTATTTGTTGCTGTTGATAACTGGGGAAAAAGTGAGGCTAATAAATTGAGATAGTAGGCTAGAATAAAGGCAAATAATAAATACAGGTTAATTTTATAAGGACTCAATCCCTTAGCAAATAATTTTATTTCACGATGGATTAGTTGTCAGTCTAATGAGGATCTAAGGTACCTTCAAGCAAGACAGGATAGGTACATTTGGTGAGATGACTTTTAGATAATGAGACAAATTTTATGTCTTGTATATCAATTTTTATGAAGCTTACAGTCGATAATGTTGAATAACTGATATATGATTTAAGGACATGAGATATCGGTGAAAATTTGTTTCATGTGTTAAATTTTTCCTCCCCTTTTTAAAAACTACTCTAAACCTTAATTTCAAAGGATTTATGTTCTTTTGGTACATATGTCTGGAAGACCAAAAACAGTGTAAGTGCTCATTGGTCTTTATTTATACAGAAGTAAGTTTACCTAAGATAAGACTTTAAGGAATTAAGTAAGCATAGGGAAACATTTGCCTCTGAAAATAACCTCGGAGACATTCTTGAAAATATGCCAATATTTATAGTTTGTAAAATCATCCATTTTAATATACAATGACGGTTTCAGATGTCACAATCACGAGACAAAAATAAATAGTCTTCGATTTTCTAAAACATTTTGCCAGGGCCAAGATCAGGGAAATACTATAAGGTGTAAATAATTTAAAATGCAGTTCCAAATGAATTGCCCGCAACAAATAAAATGCAGAAGGTATTTAGCTCATGTTATGTCAGGTTGAGACATATTTTCTTTACCATCAAAAGGACTCCACTGGTTAGAAAATAGGAATGCCTATTACATCCGGGAGAAGTACACATAAACCTGTCCTGTTTCATAACTACCTAGAGAGTGGAACATATATATGTACATTAACTGCTGGGAACACTTCAGATGAAAAATTGTATCTTTGTTATAAATTAAAAGAGAGCAAGTGAGAGAGAAAGACGTAGAGAGAGAGAGAAAGAAAGAAGTAAAAATAACGTAAGGTTCTGTGAAAATAACCTACTGTAAATGAGTAGGGGAGATTTTCCTTAAGGGAATAAAAAAATCATAGAGAAAATGTGTTAAAATGTTTTTTGTAGATTCATAATAGATAGATAGATATTTAATTATACAGTAAACTCTATGACAAAATCTCTACTATGTTCTAGGAATCAAAAGATAAAACTTAGTTTATGTCCTTAACGATTTTACAAGTGAGTGAAGGAAAGAGGACAAATCAACCTGTAATTGTATTAAGATGTGTTGTATTAATTAACAACTGCTGCATGGTACCTTATAAAAATACAGAGAAAGGGAAATTTCATGGCAGATTTTTGGTGTCAGTGCATTTTTAAAATGCATAGTTCCCTGGAGACAAAATATTTAATGACAAGGGGAAACAACTGATATGTAGTTGAAAGTGCCTATGTGTTTAAAGAGAATCGGATAAAGTATAATTTGAGGAAACTAAAATTACAGAAGCAGAGTAATATTCCTCAAGGATTAGCATTACAGAAACAATTCTGAGAATATGCCAAAATTCAGGGAAGCTGGGAAAAGCATGGTTACAATTAAAATAAAATCCACCAAAGGAAGACAGTAGAGAGTACAGATGAAACCTGCTGAAGCTTAGTAAAGATACAGGAAATTTGGGGGAAATATAATTTGAAAAACTATATTCCAAGAAAAGTCAATAGTATAAAAATATTAAAAACAAATCAACATAGCATTTATATCAAGAAAGCAAAAAAAAAAGGAAAACAAAATTAACTAAAAATGGGTAATATATTCAGGTTATGAATATATTAACTAAAAATAAGTTAACATTAATAAAAAGGGTGAAGAATTACCTAAAAATAGAATTCCTAGAAATTCGTAATGTTAAAGAAAATACATTTGAAAAGCATATCATCTAATAAATGGGCAAAAACTTGGACAGACAGTTGACAAATGAATGCATTCAAATATTTAATAAATATATAAAATTCAACAAAGTCATTTGTTAGAGAAAATAGAGCTCAAAAATAAAACAATAGAGATATGATCAATTTACTTTTGATTAAGATGCAAAAGCAATTCAATGGAGAATGGACAGACTGTTCAAGAAATGATGCTGGAATAACAAGATGTCTTAATTCTAAAAAAAAAAAAAAAAAAAAAAGAAAAAATGATCTTTGGTGTATACATTACAACTTTTACAAAAACTGACTCAAATTAGACCATAGACCTACATGTAAAACCAACAAACTAACTATAAGATTTCTAGAAAGAAAAAAAACACACAAGAAAATCTGCATGATCTTGGGTTTAGCAATAAATTTACATGATTCATAATTTATTGAATGACAAATTAGACTTTATCAAAATTAAAAGTTTTTGTCTGTGAAAGATGTTTAAAACAACAAAATGTGAGCCAAGTCCTCGGTGAATCATTGCAACACACATATCTGACAAAGGACTTATAACCAGAAGATATATAAAGAACCCTTAACATTTAATAATTTAAAAAATTTTTTTAACAATGATTCATCAAAAAGATGAAACAAGATACTTCATCAAATAATATATATGATGGCAAATAATCACAGAGATAGATGTTCAGCATCATTGTTTATCAGCAAAACAAAATTTAAAAAAGCAACAAGGTAACCTACAAAATGGTCAGAGAAATGCAAATACAAGCCACAATGATAGTCTAACACATTCACAATGAAATGGCTAAAATGGAACAAACAAACAACTAAACAAATACGTAAATGACAGTGACAAACAATATTAAATATTTGAAGATGTGGACCATCTAAGATGTTATTCATCGACTGTGGAAGAGTAAATTGGTACAATCACTCATGAAAGCTTGTGAAAGTGTTCCTTAAATTAAATGTACACATATACTATAACCAAGAAATTCTACTCATATATGAACAATCTCACATATGTGTGGGTTTGTGTATGCATTTTTGTCTACCTATCTGACCTTTGATTTTTCTCTGATACGCATGTGCAATAATTTCCAAAGTAGCATTATTTATAATTTTTCCAAAACTGAAAACACCATGTATTAGGGCTCTCTAGGGGGACAGAATTAATGGAATAAATATTTATATGAAGGGAGATTATTAATTCACATGATCACAAAGTCCCACAACAGGCCATCTGCAAGCTCAGGAGCAGGAAGAGCGAAGAACTTGCAGTCCGATGTTTAAGTGTAGGAAGCATCCAGCACGGGAGAAAGATGTAGGCTGGGAGGCTAGGCCAGTCTCTCTTTTCACATTTTTCTGCCTGTTTATATTCTAGCCACGCTGGCAGCTGACTAGATTGTACTCACCCAGATTAAGGGTGGGTCTGCCTTTCCCAGCCCACTGACTCAAATGTTAATCTCCTTTGGCAACACCCCTACAGACGCATCCAGGATCAATACTTTGTATCCTTCTGTCCAGTCAAGTTGACACTCAGTATTAACCATCACAAATCCACTCCTTGTAAACTTGAACCCATACACATCTCCTGAAATCACACATAATCTTCAAATAAAGACAACAATAAGGTCAGAATTATGCCTAACATAATACAACTATCCTTTGTACAACCGGAAATGCACCAATCCCCAAACCAAATATTTTTATAGAAAGTTAACAATACTTAAATGCTGATTTAAAGTTAATAAATGTATGTCACATGATAAAGGAAAATAAAATGAAGATATATTCTTAGTACAAGTGGATAAACGCACAAACATATTTTTAACAAAAGAAGGAGGAAATACTCATGAAAATTACAGTCCTCATTTCTGCAACTAGTCATGTGGTCGTAGCTGCTATTGATGACTACCTTCTTCTACTACCCATTCTGTATTCCTGTTGCCTTCATCAGGCACCTCAGCAGGTCGTGGTTTTTTCCTGTGGAGTGACCTAAACCTTCATTCCTGAAGGGTCTGGATCATTTGTAGTCCTGCCTGGAATGGGCTGTTGTAGTTTCCCACTGATATAAATCACAGGGCATGGTAATACTAAGAGACACCGTAATGGATTGCCTCTATTCAATGCATACTCTTCCTTACCTCCATTATGGAGTAGTAGACTGATTTCATCTTTATAGTCTGGCTCAATTACCCCAGCCAACACTGTAACTTCCCTTCTTAGACTGTTGACTTAAAAGTAGGAGGAGCCCAAAGTGTCCAGGTGGCCATCTTAACTTCCAGTTTAATGGAATCCCTGTTGTGTCTCCTGGCGTCAGCGTTTCTCCCTCTGGAACAAAGACCTCTAGGCCAGCAGAACATAATGCATTGGGAACAGGAATCACACATTTCGCTAGTGGATCACTATGGGAGATGGTGAGTTGTGCCACTTCCAGTTCTAACCCCTTGATTTCCAGACCCATGAATCCTGGCTATGGGAGAAACAGTACCATATACTGGACATTGATTCAGATCACACACAGCCTTCTTGAGAACTTTGCCCCAGCCCTGAAAAGCATTGTCATCTAGTTGGCATTGTAGTTGTGGCTTCCAAAGGCCATTCCACCATTCTATCCATCCAGCTGCTTCAGGATGATGGGAAACGTGGTAAGACCACTGAATTCCACGAGCATGAGCCCACTGATACACTTCTTTGGCCATAACATGAGCGCCTTTGTCAGATCCAATGCTGTGTGGAATATCAAGACAGTGGATAAGGTGTTTCCATGAGTGCAGGGATGGTAGTCTTCGCAGAAGCATTGCGTGCAAAAGAGGCAAACCCATATCTGGAGTGTCTATTCCAGCAGGGACAAACCTCTGCCCTTTCCATAATGGAAGAGGTCCAATATAATCAACCTGCCACCAGGTAGTGGGTGGATCACCCCAAGGAATGGTGCCATATTGAAGGCTCAGTATTGATCTCTGCTGCTGCAAAATTGTGCACTCAGCAGTGGCTGTAGCCAGGTCAGCCCCGGTGTGTGGAAGTCCATTCTGCTGAGCCCGTGGATAACCTCCATCCCTGCCACCATGGCCACTTTGTTCATGGCTCCTTGGGCAATGACAGGGGTGGCTGGGGAAAGAGGCTGAGTGGAGTCCACATAATGGGTCATCCTATCCACTTGATTATTAAAATTCTCCTCTGCTGAGGTCACTTCTTGGTGAGCACTAACATCGGATACAAGTATCTTCATGGCTTTTGACCACTCAAAGAGGTCCATCCACATACCTCTTCCCCAAATTACTTTGTCACCAATTTTCTAATCATGCTTCTTCCAAGTCTCTGACCATTTCCCCAAACCATGGCTACAGCCCATCAAACAGTACATAATCGCATATCTGACCATTTCTCCTTCCATGTAAAGTGCATAACCAGGTGCACTGGTCAAAGTTCGGCCTGCTGGGAAGACTTCCCTTCACTGCTGTCTTGCATGAATGTCCTAGAAAGAGGCGGTAGTGCTGCCACTGTCCACTTTTGCGTGGTGCCTGCATATCCTGCAAAGCCATCTGTGAACTAGGCCCTAGTCTTCTCTTTCTTTATCAACTGATCATAGGGAACTCGCCATGAGGCCATCGGTGCTGGCTGGGGGAGAGAAGGCAGGTGGCAGGAGTGGAGACCACGGGCATTTGAGCCACTTCCTCATGTAACTTACTTGTGCCTTCAGGACATGCTCAAACCAGGTCAGGCATGTACCGCTTCCATTTGATGATGGAATGCTGTTGTGCACAACCACTTAATGGCTGGATGGGTCAGGAAGCACCCAGTTCATGACAGGCAGTTCAGGTCATATGGTGACTTGATGACCCATAGTCAAACCGTTTCCACCAAAGCCCAGTAACAGGCCAAGAGCTGTCTCTCAAAAAGAGAGTAGTTATCTGCAGAATGTGGCAGGGCTTTGCTCCAAAATCCTAGAGGCCTCCGCTGTGATTCACCTATTGGGGGCCAGCCAAAGACTCCAAACAGCATCCCCGTCCACCACAGACACATCAAGCACTCTTGGATCTGCTGGGTCACATTGCCCAAGTGGCAGAGCAGCTTGCGCAGCAGCCTGGACCTGTTGCAGAGCCTTCTCCTGTTCTGGGCCCCATTCAGAACTGGCAGCCTTTCAGGTTACTCAATAAATGGGCCAGAGTAACGCATCTAAAAGAGGAATGTGTTACCTCCAAAATCCAAACGGGCCTTCTAGGCATTGTGCCTCTTCCTTGGTTGTGGGAGGAGACAAACGCAGCAAGTTATCCTTCACCTTAAAAGGAATATTTCCACAGGCCCCACAGCACTGTACCTCTAGAAATTTTGCTGAGGTAGAAGGTCTCTTAATTTCAGTCAGATTTATTTCCCATCCACTGGCACACAAATGTCTCCTCAATAAGTCCAGTGTGCTTGCTACTTTTTGCTCACTGGATCCAATCAGCATAATGTCTTCTATGTAATGGACCAGTGTGATATCTTGTAAAAGTAAAAAGCGATCAAGGTCTCTCTGAATAAGATTATGACACAAAGCCTGAGAGTCGATATACCCCTGAGGTAGGACAGTAAAGGTATATTGCTGGCCTTGCCAGCTGAATGCTAATTGCTTCTGGTGGGTTAATGGACAGGAGTGGAGATAAAGGCAATTGCCAAGTCAGTGGCTGCATACCAGGTGGCAGGAGATGAGTTAATTTACTCAAGCAATGAAACCACATCTGGTGCAGCAGCTGCAACTGGAGTCACCCGTTAGTTAAGCTTATGTTAATCCACTGTTATTCTCCAAGATCCATCTGTCTTCTGCACAGGCTGAATGGGAGGGTTGAATGTGGTTGTGGTGGGAATCACCACCCTTGTATCTTTCAAGTCCCTGATGGTGGCATTAATTTCTGCAATCTCTCCATGAATGCGGTATTATTTTTGATTTACTATTTTTCTAGGTTAAGGCAGCTCTAATGGCTTCCATTTGGCCTTTCCCACCATAATAGCCTCCATCCTACCAGTCGGGGAGTCAACGTGGGGGTTCTTCCAGCTGCTTAATATGTCTATGCCTATTATGCATTCTGGCACTGGGGAAATGACCACAGGGTGAGTCCAGGGACCCACTAGACCCTCTGTAGTTAGACCTGAGCCAAAACTCCATTAATCACCATACTTCCATAAGCACCTACTTTGGGTCCCCTGGAATCAACATCAACTCAGTGCCAGTGTCCAGTAGTCCCCAAAATGTCTGATCACTTCCCTTTCCCCAATGAACAGTTACCCTGGTAAAAGGCCGTAAATCTCTTTGGGGAAATATGGAAGAAAAAATCACGGCATAAACTGTCGGTAATGTAGTGGGGTCCTTCCTCAAGGGGACACAGCCTCCCCTTCAATAAAGGGGTTCTCGATCTGTAAACTTGCTCAAGTCTGGAAATTGATTGAGGGGCAGTGAACCCCTCTTTTATAATTCAAATTAGTCTTTTATCCACTTGATCTAGAAGTCTTCTGCTTGTATAAATGAAGTAGGAATGCAGTTGGCTTCCTATCAATTTCACGTCTAGGAACACCATGATTAATGAGCCAATCCCAGAGCTCCACATGAGTTAGACTGTTCTGATTGCTGCTTTGACTCTGCTGTCCATTGCAGCAGCTACGCCCACCTTGCCTTTGATGGTTGAGTGCTGCCACTTGGCCCCTGCCACCTCAGGATCCAATTATTCCCATTGTATTTAAATTTTGTAGTTGAGTGACCGCAGTTCCCACCATTACATCTGACATACAGAGAAGAGGAATTACAGGGCTTTTCAAAGATTCAGGTGCTGCCCTCACAAATCTATTTTGTGAGACATTGGTCAAGGGTACATCTGGATCTTCTCAGCTGGAATGAGCAGGTCTAAAGTGACTAATCCACTCCACCATCCCAATCTCCTTAAGCCTTTGGATCCCTTCCTCTACATTTAACCAAGGGAGATCAGGCATGTCCACCTCGCTCAATATGAGCCACCTTTTAATCAATATTTTAGCTAAACAAACAAATAAACTGTTAGAACTTTTTTTTAACTCCCGGAGCTATGACATTAAATGAGGAGTCCCTATTTGGTGGGCCCAAATCAATAAATTCAGCCTGATTCAACTCCATGTTCCTTCTGTCATTATTCCACATCCTTAATAATATTCAGTCCCATGCCTTTTCTTCAGATTTCTGTTTATATAACTTAGAAAACTCAAGAGCGTAGTGCACCTCCTCATGGGCCACACACACAGCCTCAGCTCTAGGGGCCCACCAGGACTTCAGTCGAATTATACGTCAAGAATTATACAAGGGTGTTGGTGGTGGCATCTGAGGAGAATCAACATTATTTTGCCTGGAAACTCCCTCAGGAGCTAACACTGTGAAACTCCTTCTCTACTAAAAATACAAAAAATTAGCCAGGCATGGTGCCATGAACCTGGGAGGTGGAGCTTGCAGTGAGCCGAGATCGTGCCACTGCACTCCAGCCTGGATGACAGAGCAAGACTCCATCAAAAAAAAAAACCAAAAAACAAAAAAACAAAACGAAACAGCACACACCTGGCAAGGCTGTTCATGCACCTTTTGTTGTAGGTTAGCCACTAGCATGATAAGAGCTTGTGTCTATTTTTTCACAATTTCAGCTCTTCCTCTAAAGGAGATAAGACTCTCAGGGCAAGTTTTGGAGATCTGTGGCCCAGTATCTGCCTCTGAAGCTAGGAGATAGAATCCCTGAGTTCACTATTTTCTTTCAGCACTTAGGAGCAACCAACCACCTTCATTATGTTCCTTAGTTCTCCACATATGGTCAGAAGTGTTATGTATGGCACCACTAAACTCTTTGCCTCTCACTAGCAGTGCATCAGGAGCGTCCATTGCATTTATTTTACGTAACTCTCTAAACAGTCTCTGCCAGGGACTATCCGTGTTCTCCATAGTATTAGAAGTAGAGTCCTTAGCAGTTTGGGGTTTAATCATATTAAGCAGGCAACCCCAGAAACTCCAAAACCAAAGAAATAACTTCATCCTTAATATTCTGTTCCTCTGGAACCACTTCTGGTACCAAAATCTGTGTTAGTCAGGGTTCTGTAGAGGGACAAAATTAATGGAATATATACATGGGAGGTTAAGTATTAACTCACATGATCACAAGGTCACACAATAGGCTGTCTGCAGACTGAGGATTAAGGAGAATCAGTCCGAGTTCCAAAACTGAAGAACTTGGAGTCCAATGTTTGAGGGAAGGAAGCATCCAGCATGGCAGAAAGATGTAGGCTGGGAGGCTAGGCCAGTCTTTCTTTTCACATTTTTCTGACTGCTTGTAGTCTAGCTGCACTATCAGCTGATTAGATTGTGCCCACCCAGATTAAGGGTGGGTCTGTCTTTCCTAGCTTACTGTATCAAATCTTAATCTCCTTTGACAATACCTTCACAGACACACCCAGGATCAATACTCTGTTTCTTGACACTCAGTATTAACCATCACACACTACAAAGGTCAACATTACTAGAAAAGACACAATTTTTCCAGTGTATTCTGGTGTTTTATTATAATGGAATACTAGACAGCAGAGAATTGAACACAGTAGCCCTACACATCACTATCACTATTATAACGTTATGTGATGAACATCGGACACAAAAAGTACAGATTGTATTCTCAATTAATATAAAATTCAAAAAGAAGTAATCTAAATGTGTATTAGTTTCCTATTGCCGCTGTAACCAATCACCGTAGATTTCCCTGCTTAAAACAACACAAAAAGATTCTCTTACAGTTCTGGATGCTGGGAGTTTGAAAGGAGGGTCACTGAGATAAAATTAATGTGCCAGAAGGCTGCATTCTTTCTGGAAACTCCAAGGGGATTGCATTTCTCTGCCTTTCCTGGCTTGTAGAGGATGCTTGTATTCCTGGGTTTGTGCCCCCACTCCTCCATCTCAAAAGCTAATGATGGCTCTGGCTTTTCCTTCTGTTGCCACAACTCTTTCTCTTACTCTGACTCTATTACCTCCCTCTTCCACTTATAAGCACCCTTGTGATTACACAGGGACAACTTGCATAATCCAGGATATTCTACTTATTTCAAGGTCAGCTGAATAGCAAGTCTGAATAAATTTTTCACCATTTATTTTCATTTGCTATGGAACAACATATTCACAAGTACCAAAGTACCAGGGAAGAAGACATTGACATCTTTGGGAATCATTACTCCTTCTACCACAAGTGATATATACATATATGCATATGTGAATTTAAGTGTATTAATTTAAATACTAATATACATACTATTGAATAAATTTAATACATGATAAATTTATACCTGTAAATTTATGTGTATATTAATTTAAATATTGACACCATGTAATATTAAATTTACATATATAGACATATATTTATATATAAATTTAAAGTTAAAAATAAAAATATAATATTTAATTTAAATATGTATAATTCCTACGACAGATTATTTATTTCCAAATATCACTGAGAGTTCTAATAGTTTATTGAAATATCTGTTTAGAGAATATCTTAAATGTGTAGAAAATGAGCATGAACTTCTTATCAAAAAAAATCACTGAATTTTACAAAATAGTCTGCGCCCAACATTTTCTGAACCATTTGTCTTTAAAATTTGAAAGTGACATCTAACACAAAATCTCAATGTTTTGAAAAGCAATTCAAAGTTCAAAAAGTGCTGTTCTAGCTGAAAAAAAGTGGCAGGTGAAGCCTAAAGTGAATTTCTCTAGTCTGTAATTTCCCAATGCCTCTCAAAGCCCTTAGAATACTTCCAAGAAATCAATATGGAAATGGTCAGAGATAGCTTCAGAATTAAATAACAAATTTGTTCAGTCCTTCAAATTATTTAATTAAAATCCATAAGCCAAAATTTGAAAATTTTCATTCAATATCATACGTGGCCAGTTGTATAATGAGGAAATAATTTTTATCACCATTAGGAAATACTTATTCGAAATTCCCAGATGCACTCTTTCTGCTTGATACTATATCGCAGTATTCTAGAATTTTATTTAGGGTATAAAGAAGGATGTTTACTTGTTAAGATTTATTTTTCTGCTCAGTGTATTTAGTTATCAGAGTCCTCTTTGGATTTAGAAATGATTTAAAGCGTTTTCAAGAGTTTCTCAGTAGTTCTTTAAGTTTCTTTGCAAAACATTTTATGGTTTTAACAAAATGAAAAAGAAATCTGACAAGCAGGGTGTCCAGAGAGAAATCTCATTTTTTAATTAAAATCTGACAAGCAGAGTGTCCAGAGAGAAATATCAGTTTTTATTATTTTAAATTATTGTGGTTACAGAATAGGTGTATGTATTTATGGGATACATGTGATGTTTTGATACCAGCATATAATGTATAACAATAAAATCAGGGTAATTAGGATAGCTAACACCTCAAGAATTTATCATTTCTTTATGTTAGTGGCAATTCTACTCTTATAGTTGTTTTAAAATATACAATAAATTATTATTGATTATAGTCACCCTGTTGTGTTATCAAACACTATATTTATTCTATCTAATCAGATTTTTTAAATAGGCTAAAGATCTGAATGGAAATTTTTCAAAAGATATGCAGATGGACAATAGCTCTATGAAAAGAAAACGTTGAACATCATTAATCATCAAAGAAATGCAAATCAAAGCTACAAGGAGATGTCATCTCATCTAGTTAAAATAATCACACAGTCACTATGGAGAACACTATGGAGGTTCCTCAAAAAAGTAAAAATAGAACTACCATATAATCTAGCAATCCCACTGCTAGGTATATTTCCTAAATAAAGAAATCGTATGTCAAAGAGATACCTGCACTATTAATAAGAGTGCAGCACTCTTTATTGCAGCACTATTCATAACAGCTAAGACTTGGAATTCACCTAAGTGCTCATCGCTGGAGAGAAGAATGAAGAAAATGTTATACATTATACCATGGAGTATTATTTAACTGCAAAATTAATGAAACCCTGTCATTTGCAACAACATGAAAGAAACCGAAAGAAACTATATTAAGTGAAATATAGGTCAAGCATACGAAAAACAAAAACACTTTCACGTTCTCACTCATCTGTGGGAGGTAAAAGTGAAAAAATTGAACTCATGGAGACTCTATTAGGCGGTTTCTTGCATAAAAAAAAATCTGTGACTGGGTAACTAATAAGAAAGTAAATTCAATTTGCTCAGATTTCTGCAGGTTTTATAGGAAGCACAGTGCCAGTCTTTGCCTGTGGAAAGATCTCAGGAAGTTTTTATTTAAGGTGGGAGCAGAAGGAGGAGCAAACACTTCACCTGGCAAAAGCAGGAACAAGAGAAAGAGTGAGTTGGGGGAGATGCCACATACTTAAACAATCAGATCTCTTGAGAAGTCGCTAACTATCATGAAGACAGTATCAAGCTATAAGTGATAGGCTCCCATGACCCAAACACATCCCACCAGGACCCATCTCCAACACTGAAGATTACAATTAAATATCAGATTTGAATGGAGACAAATATCCAAACAATATCAGAGAGAGTACAGTGTTGGAATGATGGCTACTAGTGGCTAGGAAAGGTAGCAAGGGAGGAGATAAAGTGGTGATGGTTAATGAGAGTAGCATCACTTATATAAAATAAAACTAAAGTGTATTTTCTAACTTAAAAGTTTTTTAAAATTCTCACTCTTCCTCCCTTCTAGGTGTTCTGATTGAATATAAACAGTTGTAAGTTGCCTTTCACTCAGCACCACACTTACAAAAATGAACTAATTAATAAAACATGACTTATCAAAATTTGTGGGATGCAGTAAAAGCAGTGCTTAAGGGGAATACATAGCATTGAATTCACATGTTATAAAAGAAAAAAAAATCTAAAATCAATTATCTAGGCTTCCACTTTAGGAAATTAGAAAGAGAAGAGCAAGTTAAACTCAAAGTAAGTAGAAGAGAATAAATAATAAGAATTAAAGCAGAAATCAACTAAATCGAAAGCAGAAAATCATACAGAAAACCAAGAAAACCAAAAGCTGGTTCTTAGGAAAGATCCATAAAATCACCGAGCCTGTAGTCAGGTTCACTAAGAAGAAAAGAGAGAAAAACAAATTACTAATATATAAAATGAAAATGGGCCATTTTGAATTATATAGACATGAAAATGATGACAAGTGGGAGAAATTATATTCAAATAATGCATCTGATAAAGAACTCAATAACTCAACAAGAAATAAAACAAGACAAATAACCTTATTAAAAAGTTGGCAAAGAATATAAGCAGACATGTCTCAAAAGAAAACATAGAGCAGTCACCAAACATGAACAAATGCCCAACATCACTGAATATTAGAGAAATGCAAATTAAAACCACAATGATATATCATCTTACACTACTCAGAATAGCCATTATTAAAAAGTTAAGAAACAACAGATACTTGTGAGAAACCAGAGAAAATGAAACACTTATATATATTGGTAGGAATATAAATGACTACAATTTCTATGAAAAAAAGTGTGGATATTTCTCAAAGAAGTAAAAGTAGAACTACCATTTGATTCAGCAATTCCACTACAGGGTATCTAACTCAGGAAAAGAAACCAATGTATCAAAAGACATCTGCACTTACATGTTTATCTCATCACTATTCAAAATAGCAAAATCACAGAATCAACCTAAGTGTCTATTAACAGATGACTGGACAAGAAAATATGTGATACACACACACACACACAATATACTACTATTTACCCATAACAAAGAATAACATTATGTCGTCTGCAGCAACATGGATGGCACTGGAGACCATTATCCTAAGTGAAATGCCTCAGAAACAGAAAATTAATAACTTTTTTTTTTTTTTTGAGACAGAGTCTCGCTCTGTCGCCCAGGCTGGAGTGCAGTGGTTGGATCTCAGCTCACCGCAAGCTCCGCCTCCCGGGTTTACGCCATTCTCCTGCCTCAGCCTCCCGAGTAGCTGGGACTAGAGGCGCCCGCCACCTCGCCTGGCTAGTTTTTTGTATTTTTAGTAGAGACGGGGTTTCACGGTGTTAGCCAGGATGGTCTCGATCTCCTGACCTCGTGATCCGCCTGTCTCGGCCTCCCAAAGTGCTGGGACTATAGGCTTGAGCCACCGCGCCCGGCCAATAACTTCTTTTTCTCACCAACAATCGATACACGTGGACATATAGTATGGATTAATAGACACTGGAGACTCTAAAGTGTGGACAGGTGGAAGGGAAGGAAGAAATGAAATACTAGCTAATGGGTAGAATGTACACTCTGAGTAATGGCTATATTAAAAGCCCAGACTTCACCACTATGCAATATATTCATATAACACAACTGAATTTGTAACTCTAAATCTATAAAAATAAGGAAGTTACAAAGAATACTATGAACAATTACATGCCCACAAAGCTGATAAACTATTTGAAACAGACCACTTTCTTAAAAGGCACACTCTATCAAAACACATAAAAATAAATAGATAATCCAAATAGGCCTCTGTCTCTTACATAAATTAAATCAATACTTAATAGCCTTCTGAAAAAGGAAGCATCAGAACCAGATGTGTTCACTGGTGAATTCTACCAACATTTAAGAAAGAAACACCACCAATTCTCTTCAATCTCTCTTAGAAGAGAAACTTATAAGGAATACTTTCTAATTCATTCAGTGAAACCAGCACTACCCTAATACCAAATCCAGAAAAGCCATTACAAGAAAATACACTATTGACCAATATCTCTCATGAACATAGATGCAAAAGGCCTAAAAGAAAGGATAGTGCACATAACAACTTACTTATAAAACTTGTAAAGAGTGCTGTGTTGTCCATAGTTAAAATCGTATATAAGATAATCTCAACTGTATAAAGAAAAAATCTGCATAGGAATAAAAAACTATTCTATTTTTAAAAAGGAAATATTAGCAAATGAAACACAAAAATATATAAAAATATCACTCAACCACAATGAGGTGGGATTAATCAATCTCAGGTATGCATGGTTGTCTCCACATTCAAAAATTGGTTAATGTAATCCATCACATCCGTAGGCAAAAGGAGGAAAATCGCACAATCATATCAATAGATGATAAAAAAGCATTTGGCAAAATCCAATACCCATTTATGTAAAAACTCTAAAAACCTAGGAAATACAAGGAAACATCCTAACTTGATACAAAAAAATTAAAAAGCTACAAGAAACTTACAGCTAACATTATATTTAATATTGAGAAACTTGAATCTTTCTTGCTAAGATCAAGAATAAGGCAAGAATGTCCTCTCTCACAACTGATTTTCTACATCATACTGGAAGTCCTAGTAATTCAATATGGTAAAAACAAAAAAAAAGATATACAGTCTGAAATAAAAAGAAAGCTGTCTTTGTTCACAGATGACATTATCATCTATTAGGATCCCCCCAAACAAAAATACTTAGGTAAACATGTTACAAAATATGTATAAGATATAATAAAGAAAAATGTCAAAACTCTAACCAAAGTTATCAAAAAACTAAATAAATGGAAAGATATTCTACGTTCATGGAAAGCAAGATGCAATATTATCAACATGTCAGTTCCTTCCAACTTGACATACAGATTCATTGAGATACCAATCACAATTCCAGAAAGTTATTTTGCAGATAAGACCAATTTATTATAAAGTTTATACGGAGATGCAAAAGATCCAGAATAGAAAACACAATATTGAAGGAAAAGAACAAAGCTGAAGGGCTGACTCTACTCAATTTCAAGATGTATTTAAAGTTACAGTAATGAAGACAGTGTCGTATTGGTTAAAAAAGAGGCAAATGAACTAATGGAATGGACTATGGAGAAATAGATCCACACAGATAGTCCAATGATTTTGATTAATGAGCAAAAGCAATGCAATGGAGAAAAGATAGTTTTTCAACAAATGGTGTTGGAAAAACTAGACATTCATATGCAAAAAAAAAAAAGAAAAAAAGAATCTAGACCTTATACCCACCCCTCATGAACCTTAACTCAATGTGTATCACAGACCTAACTGTAAAGTATAAAAGCATAAAACTCTTCCATAATAATACAGGGGAAAATCTAGATGCTCTAGGGTTGGGTGATAGCTTTTTAGATGTGATGACAAAGGTACAATCTATGAATAAAACAGTTGATAAACTAAACTTGATTAAAATTAGAAATTTCTGCTTTGTAAAATACATTGTCAAGAGAATGAAAATATAAGCCACAGGCTTGGAGAGAATCTTTGCCAAAAAAATACATATCTTCTAAAGGACTGACACCCAAAATGTACAAAGAACTCTTAAAACTCTGCAAGGAGAACACAATCAGATTTTTAAAATGGGCCAAAGACGTAAACAAATACCTTACCTAAGAAGATATTCAGATGGTAAATAATCATATAAAAAGATTCTCACCATCATAGATCATCAGGAAAATGCAAATTTAAACAATAAGATAACTAATTGCTACAGTCCAGAACACTGACAATACCTAATGCTCACGAGGATGTAGAACAACAAAACTCTCAAAAATTGGTGGTGAGAATGCAAAATGACAGAATACTGTTTGGTGTTTATTTACAGAATGAAATAGCATCTTACAATACAACCTGGCAATCATCCTTCCTGGTATTTACTCAAATGAGTTGAAAACGTATTTCCACACAGTAATCTGCACATGAATGTTTATAGCGTCTTTATTAATAATGTCTAAAACTTGGAAGCATTGAGATGTCTTTCAGTAAAAGGTGCTCCATCCAAACAATAGCATACTGTATAGCACTAAAAAGAAATTAACCATCAAATCGTAGAAAGAGATAAAGAAAAGAGAACCATAATAGTGAGTGAAAGAAGCCAATTTAAAATGACTACACACTGTGTGATTCAATTATGTGACATCCTTTAAAAGGCAAAATTAAGGAGACAGAAATAAATTAGTGGTTCCCAGGGGTTGAGGGGGAAGGATAGATGACTAGGTGGAGCACAGAGGATTCTTCAGGCAGTGAAACTGTGTGATACTATAATGGTGGATACATGTCATTATGCATATATGCAAACACATAGCATGTACAGCACCAAAAGTGGACCCTAATGTAAATGGTGAACTTTGAGTGATAATGATGTGTTAGGTTCATTAGTTGTAACAAACGTACCCTCTGGTGGGGGATGCTGATAATGCTAAAGACTATGCATCTGTGGTCAAGGATATGAGCAATCTCTGTACCTTCTCAATTTTGCTGTGAACCTAAAACTGCACTTAAGAAAAAAAGCAACCATATCCTGTAATCCTTTCTTTCCTCTGTCATGTTTTTGATAATAATGTTGCCAATGGTCTTTACTCCTAAGTGGGAAATTTAACCTGAAATATTTTCTAGCATGTAATATATTCTAAAAGATTCCTAAGTAATTCGTATTTTATCACATATATATTATAATATAAACAAATATAAAATGTTTTTTATTGCTTGATATATTTAAAATATTAGCATATTAACATAAATTAAATGTCAGTAATACACAAATTATTACACTTGCTTTGATATTTGACAAATATCAATCGTTCACCCACTGTTGCAGAAAATAAAAGGGGAGAGAACACTTCCCAATTCATTTTACAAACAGGATTACTCTGACACTAAAACTGAATCACAAAACAATATAGACCAGTATCTTTGTTTTATAAAATCAAACATCTTCAACAAAATACTGCCAAGTTGAATCCACCAACATATAAAATAAATTATGCACTGTGTGCAGATGTGATTGACCCCAGTAATGCACCATTGATTTAATATTTGAAAAATCAACGAATGCAAACACTATAGTGATATAGTAAAAGACCAAAATAGATGAGCATCTCAACAGATGGAAAGCATTTGAGAAAATAGTAGATATTTTCATCATGAAAACACTCCAGTTATGGACAGTAAGATAACTTCCTGAAACTAGTGGTAGTTATCTACAGAACCCACAGCTATCATCACACTCAGCAATGAAAGGTTGGATCCTTTCCTGGTAAGACTAATTACAAGAATGTCCACTCTTGCAAATTCTACTTAACATTATAGTGTGGATTCTAGTAAGGTGTAGTTAGTAAAGAATAGAAAATTGAAAACATACTGGTTGAAAATAAAATAATAAAATTATGTTTACAGATGACATGATCTCTTATACATATGTAATTCTAAGAAATTCAGTAAAACAGTATTCAAAATAAATTTGGCATGGTTTCCAGATATAAACGCAATACTAAAAATTCATTTTATTTCTACATACTGTCAATGAACTGCCTTAAAATATTAAAGAAACAATCCCATTTATAATAGCAACAAAACAAGTAATACATTTAGAAACTAACAAGAGCAGTTCAAAACTCATACTCTGAAACCTTCAAAATATTGTTGAAATAAATTGAAGAAGAACTAAATAAATGAGAAGAGGTGGAGGGAGATGGAACATAGAATCTCAGTGATTGTGTCTCTGCTGGAACATTAAATTCAACCACTGTCCAACAATCTAAGCCAGAGAATACCTTCACAAGAGCTAAAGAAATCAGGTGACAGATTACGGAACGTGGTTTTACCTTAAAAACAAGAGAAGACACATTAAAGAGGGTGAAAAGACAGTCTTGCAGTACCTGCACTGCCCCTCCCTCAACCCCAGGCAGTGCAGTACAGAGAATGTGTCCACTTCTAGCAAAAGGAACAAGGAAGGGTCCATGGGACTTTGCCTTGGAGCCCAATGCCAGCTCTGCTATAGTAAAGCACAGCACTGGGCAGAACCCCATGGCCTTTGATTCCAGGCCAGTGTGCACAGAGAGAGCATTTGGATATGACCTGGCCTAAAAGGGAATCCACTGCCCTGGTGGGACAAACCTGAGTCCTGACTTGCTTCACTACCAGCTGATTCAAGTGGCCTCAGGCCCCAAATAAATGTCAGTGACAGGCAGGCCACAGTCACTTTGGTCCTTGGGTGAGCTCCAGTAACCAACGATGTGCTGGTCAGGTAGGCTGTGGGCTTCGTATATGACATCAGCTGCAGTGGCCACAGGGTTGCCTGTGTTACCCCAATCCCAACTCCAGGCAGTGCAGTGCAGAGAGAATTCCTTCCCTATGCAAGAAAGAGGAGAACCCAGTATCAAGCCCTACCACAGTGGACACAGTATCAGGCAGAACACTGTGGCCCTGATCCCAGGCAGGATTGACCCAAACCCTGACCAGCAGACTAACCTGGCTTAGAAACCTAAGTCAGTCAGCAGCAGTGAGGCAATATACTGGTCACAGGACTCAGACAAGCCCCAGTGCTGCTCTGTTCTGGGAGGCTGTGGGCTTTGCGTGTGTGATGCCAGCTGCAGTGGCCATGAGAGTGCCCAAATCACACTTCTCCCAGATCCACAAAGCTTGGTGCCCAGATCCACAAAGCTTGGTGCCCAGATTCCTTGCAAGGAGAAGAGGAGGCACGTAAATAAAGAGCTTTGCCTGGGAACCCAGGGAGCCACTCCCTTACCTACTCCAAGTCTGTCATGGCCACCAGGGACCTCAGTCTGCAGAAGTCACAGTGAACCTGAGCTTAAGGTGCCCTCTGGTGCTGAAACAGCTGCAGTGACCACAGGCTTGAGGAACTCAACAGTCTTGAATTTCTTGGAATTTCTGGAAGACTCAAGAAGGACAAGTACAACAAGAACAGACTGCAAAGACTGGAATAAATACCCACTTATTCAACTCCCAAGCATGAACATATGCTCAAAAGCATTAAGAACATTCAGGGAAATACGACCTCACCAAACAATAAATAAGTCACCAGTGACTAACCCAGGAGAGCTCAAGATGTGAGACTTGGCTGGGTGTAGTGGCTCACACCTGTCAGGACTTTGGGAGGCCAAAGTGGGTGGATTACCTGAGGTCAGGAGTTCAAGACCAGCCTGACCAACAAGGTGAAACCCCGTCTTTACTAAAAATACAAAAATTAGCTGGGTGTGGTGGCAGGTGCCTGTAGTCCCAGCTACTTGGGAGGCTGAGACAGGACAATTTCTTGAACCTGGGAGGCGGAGGTTGCAGTGAGCCAAGATTGTGCCACTGCACTCCAGCATAGGTGATGAAATAAGACACCATCTTAAAAAAAAAAAATGTGAGATTCTCCAGACAAGGAAGTAAAAATGGCTGTTTTGAGGATACTCAATGAAATTCAAATATAGAGAAGTAATGGAAGTAATTTTAAAAGGCCACAGAAACCTCAAAGCTGAAAAATGCAATGGATGAACTGAAAAATGCATGAGAGGGCCTCAACAGTAGAACTCATCTCAGCACAATGAAGTCCATATATGACAAACCCACAACTAACATCATAATCAATGGGGAAAAGTTAAAAGCTCCTCATCTAAGATCTGGAACAGGTGTGGCTACTTTTACCACTTTTATTCATCACAGTACTTGAAGTCCTAGCTAGAGCACTTAGGAGAATGAAACAAAAGGCATCCAAATTGGAAATAAAAGGAAGTCAAATTGTCACTGTTTGCAGGTGACACGATCATATATATATGGAGAACCCTAAAAATTCCACAAAAATCCTACTAGATATAATAAACATTTCATAAAGTTGCAAGATACAATATCCATATATAAAAATGAGTAGCACACCTATGTACCAATAGTGAAATACTTAAGAAAGAAATCAAGAAAGCTATTTCATTGCAGTAGTTACCCAATGCCTCCCAAAAAAGATACCTAGAGATAAACTTAACCAAAAAGGTGAAAGATGTCACAATTAAAACTATAAAACATACATGAAAGATATTAAAGCAGACACAAGTAAATGTAAAGATATCCCATGTTCAAGCACTAGAAGATTATTGTTAAAATATCTATATCACCCTATGTGATCTACAGAATCAATGGAATCCATGTTAAATTAGGAAAGATATTCTTCATAGAAATAGAAAACAAAAAACAAAACAAAACAAAACAAAAAACGGCCGGGCACGGTGGCTCACATTTGTAATCCCAGCACTTTGGGAGGCCAAACCACTTGGATCACAAAGTCAGGAATTTGACACCAGCCTGAACAACATGGTGCAACCCCTTCTCTACTATATACACAAAAATTAGCTGGGCATGGTGGTGCATGCCTGTAATCCCAGCTACTCAGGAGGCTGAGGCAGGAGAATAGCTTGAATCCAGGAGGCAGAGTTTTCAGTGAGCCGAGATCACGCCAGTGCACTCCAGCTTGGGCGACAGAACAAGACTCCGTCTCAAAAAAAAAAAAAAAAAAAATTCCTAAAATTCACATGGAAATGCATAATATCTCAGACAGACAAAAGAATCTTGAATAAAAAGAAAAAAAAACTGGAGGCATCATACTACCTGATTTCAAAATACACCACAAATCTAGTAACCAAAACAACATGGTAGTGGCAAAAAAAAAAAAAAAAATAGAGAAGAGACAAGAGAGACAGAGACAGACGAGTGACAGACCGACATAGACAAATGAAACAGAATAGAGAACTCAGAAATAAATTCAAGCTTTCACAGTCAACTTTTAACAAAAGCACCAAAAACACACATTGGGGAAGGACAATCTCTTCAATAAACTGTGCTAGGAAAACCCAAAACCCACATGTACAATAATCCATCTAGGCTGTTATCTTACCATACACAAAAATTTACTCAAAATAAATATTTAAATGTAGGACCTGAAACTATGAAACTACTAGAGAGGAAAACATAGGAAAATGCTTTGTGAAACTGGCTAGCACAAGGGATTTCCAAATATGTACACCAAAAGCACAAGCAACAAAAAGCAAAAATAGACAAAATACAATTGCATTACACTTAAAAGCTTTTGCAAAGTAGTGGAAGCAATCAGTAGAATGAAGAAACAATCCACAGAATGGAAGAAAGTATTTGCAAACTATGCATCAGGCAAGGGGTTAATGCAACACAAAATATATAAAATACTCAAACTACTCAAAGCAAAAATACGAATAACCTGATTTAAGACATCAGAAAAAAGAGCTACCCAAAAACTTTGTCCCCCACCTTCTTTTCCCAACCACCTTTGACCCCCTCCCTCTCGCCACCCTTTTTCTTCCTCCATCTACCCCAAAGCTTTTTTCCCACTATTTTTCCCCACTGTCATTTCGCAAAGCCTTCTCTACTCTCCCGTTCACCACTCTTTTCATCATCCATCTACCCAAAACTTTTCTCCACTGTTTTCCCCCACTCACTGGACACCCTCTTTTTCTCCCTTCTGCTCTCATTCCCCTCTTTTGTTCCTCCATCTATCCAAAAACTTTCCCCTCGTCTTTTCCCAAAGCCTTCTCCCCACTCCTGCTGCTCACCACTCTCTTTTCCAACCTCCATCTACCTAAAAACTGTTTTCCCCATCGTCTTTCCCCTCCTCCTTCTTGCCACCCTCTTTACATTCTCCATCTATGCAAAAACATCTCCCCACTGTCTTTTCAAAGCCTTCTCCCCACTCCTGCTCTCCACTCCTTCTTCCTCCATCTACACCCCCAAACTTTCACAAATCCTTCCCCCTCTTCCCATTCACCCTCTTCTTTCCTTAATCCTTACCATTCTCCTTTTGCCCTCCATCTACCCCAAAACTATTTTCCCCATCATCTTTTTCCTAACCCTCTTTCCCCGCTCCCTCTCACCACCCTCTTTTCTCCTCCCACTTGCCACCCTCTTTTCCCACTGCATCTACCCGCTTTTTAGCCACCGTCTCTGTCTTTTCTTTCCCCACCATCTGTCTTTTCCGCCCACTGTCTTTTGGCAAAACCCTGCTTCCCTCCCACTCGCCACCCTCTTTTTCCTTCCCCCGCTTGCCACCCTCTTTTCCCCCTCCATATACCTAAAAACTGCAAACTTTCTCTCCTTCCTACTTGCCCATTCCTTCCCACCCCCCTCTCTTTCCTCCTCCCACTTCCCACCCTCTTTCCCCCCAATATCTACCCAAAAACTTTTTTTCCAACCATCTTTTCCCCACCGTCTTTTTGCGATGCCTTTTCCTGATCGCCATCCTATTTTTCCCTTTGCCGCTAACCACTCTCTTTATCCCTCTAACTACCCCAAAACTACTTACCTGTTCCCACCGCTCCAGCGGAGCTGCTGTCTCTGTCATCAGCACCTACCACAGCGAGGCGAGCTGTGGTGCCGCTCCAGCCTCTAGCCGTGGCAAGTGACGACTCCTTCTCCTGGTCCTCTAAGCCTTGCACGGAGCAGCCGGGCAGACAGCCACGTAAAAGCCTGAAATGGTGGGATGTCCCCGCTGCATGCTTTATATACTGAGGTTATGCAAATAAGGTTCCTGGACTACATATTCTGATTGGATGAGAGAAAACCTCTAGGCCTATCCTGATTGGACTTTATTTTCATGCTGTGATTGGTTGTCCTGAGACTTGCTCTCATCCAATCAGAATTGAAGCTGGGAGCCCAGCTTAGAGAACCAGAAGTGGGATCCACATACCACAAGCTGGAGGGTTGAGCTTGTGGCACCTAGGCTCGCTTCACTGAGGTTTGTGGAGGTGACGGAGATTGCAGCTTGGCCAGCATGGTAGAAAGGTGGCAGGGTAGGTGAGCTCTCCAGGGATGCACAACCCTGGATAGGGTCCTATCAAGGTCACGTTGCGGGTGGGGTGTTGGGGGCGTGGGACGGCGGGGTTGGCTATACTGCCTGGTGGTGGGGGTGGTTGCGTGTGCTACTGGGGCCGCACTACCAGCTGGGAAGAGGGTTAGGGGCGCTATCAGCTCCTGCACTGTTATGACAGGGGGCAGGTTGGGGGCGCTATCTGGGCTGTCACTACCCCCAGCTGGTTAGGGGCACTATCCCTGGCTGCACAGATGGGGGCAGTGAGGTGATTTGGGGGCACTATCAGGTTTACGTGCCCTGTAGCATGGGAGCTCTATTGGGGGTTGCACTGCACTGCTGCTGCTAGCAGCGGTCTACAGAGGTGGCAGCCATAGCTGTGGCCTCCGAGAAAGGGGCCGTCTTCCTCTTCCCAGGCTCTAGATTCTAGAGGGCAACCTCCTTCTGCTCATATTGGAGCGTGGCAGGCACGCAGTGTTTCCCAGGGAATCCTGAGCACGGTAAGGCCCCAACACCCGCCATGATTCCCAGGTCTGCAGCCTCTCACTGTGTTGCAGAGACAACCTGGGTCTCCCTACCCGGGAGTAGTGGGCACCACGGGAAAACAGGGCCCTGTGGGTGGAGGCATCAGAAACAGGAACTAGCACTTGGTTGGAGAGGGCTGGCTGGGTCTGAGTTTTTGCTTCTCCTGTACAACAAGGAGTGCAGCCAGGGTAAGACCAGCAGTTCCTGGCCAGCTGTACCTAACCAGGGGCCGGTTTCAGCAAAGGCAGTAACACCCACCCCAGTTGTGCCTTCGCTGAAACCAGCCCCTGCCACCCAGTGGCCAGCATGACAAGGTGAGCCTCTAACACTCCCACTCCCTGCGTCCTGTTCTAGGCATGTCTGGCTTTGACCACCCAGTTGCTTCGAGTCAGAAGATGGATGAGTCACCTGTTGCGTGCTGGAGGCAGGAGCTTGCAGACGGTGTGGTTCTGTGGCTTGCCTCGCTGCAATTGGTGGCGGAGACAGAGACTGCAGCTCGACTGCAATGGTAGGAGATTATCGACGGGGGCCAGGTGGTAGGAGGCTTGTAGGGTGGTGCATTGAGGGGAACAGCAGCGGTGATCGTGTTGGCGTTAGTGGTGGCAGCAGCAGCAAGTCTGGGATCCAAGAAGTTGGAGTGGGAATGCTGTGGAGCCCACCAGGCCCAGCCCGGCCTGAGGTGGGGAGGAAGCTGCAGGTGCTGTACTGCAGGTGCTGGCAGCAGGGGAGGCACAGCCTGCGCAAGGAGGAGTCCTCCTCCTTCTCCTGCAGAGTCTGGAGGTGCCCTCCTCCTGCTGGTGCCTGGCCCAGGTGTGAGTGACAACATTGTCTTATTCTTAACAGAATTTAGGGGGTGACTTATTGGTGTATCTTTTAGCTTGGTTTTGTTGTGAAAAGTCTTGGATTTTTTTCAAATTTCATAAACCAGGAGGGGAAATAAAGTATCATAAAGGGCTTTCTAATTCCCGCACCTGTTCGTCTTCCTTTCTTTCAATCTGGTTTTTTTTTTCATCTAATCATCATCTTGTTCGTCTTCATTTTCTTATGCTGCTGCTTCAGTTTCTTGTTTCTATTCTTGTTTCTCCTCCTCTTGTTTTCATTATCCTAAGCAATGGCCTTAACAAACAACAAACCAAAACTGAGTTAAAAATAAACTACTTGTCACTGAGTTGTATTCATAAAATATTCGGTCCATTACTATGCTTTAGAGATGAGGAAAAACATTGATTGCCTAATTATGGTTACTTGAATAGCTATACTTTCATGATCCTGTTAATGTGATGTAAGTAGTTATTCAAGGAATCAAAAATGAAGCATCAAATAAAATATTGCTAGCAAACAGCCATTTCATCTCTCTCACTTAGTCTGGAGCTATGCAAGAGCCACGGGGGTAATTAGTTCCAATTTATGAGGTTATTAAGTGAACTATATTCCCTTCATTTTATTTCTCTGCCATCATTTTCGAGAGTATTCTCATCTGCATGAGCAAATCTGGTTCATCGCATCTTTGCAAAGGAAAAGGACGGGGAGAATCATGTGTACAATGTTTTAAGGCCAAGATTCACAACCAAAACAAAGTATTAACTTTTGCCTTTAAGAAACTGCAGTGTTGAACCCTGTTTTATTTATGGTATTACTACCTTTGGTATCAAATCTTTGTTTTAGTGATTACTCTAGAAGTGTATGCATTTTATCGGCTACTTTAAAGAAACAATCTATATTGTATCATTTTTCAAGCCCACAGAAATGCATAGGGTCTATAACTTTGACACTTTTTATTTTTAAGGTTATGAGCATGTAAACTACTCTGATATACGTAAGGATATGTAAAAATGCCACTAGATAGCTTATATTGAAGAATAGTGTCTAAATTTTGTTCAGAGTGGATTGGTTGCAGTTTCTTAGGTGTGTTTCTCAAGACATTGCCTCGATGTTTTAAAGCATATAGAAATTTCTATACTGTTTAACCTCATACAGTCCTTTGTTTGTAGGTTGTTTAATATTTCTACAGACTAAAGATATCACAGCCCCCTTTAATATTCAGTAATATTAATAAAATTTGGGATATATAGAATTAGAATCCAACAAACCTGGAGAAAAATTGTTAACTTATACACTTGTAGAGCAGGAAATGAAACCCAGGTTCCAAGCTGTAAGGGGCCACGAGCTACCATACAAGTGCATCAGTGACTGGACATAGAGTCAGCAGAATTACAGGATGGTTAAAATAGAGAGCTGTAGAGTCTAATGCTATGTGAACATAAAATTTTAAACTGCATGGTGCCTCAGTTTATCTGCCTTTACAATGAAGATAGTACTAAGTTTTTCTTTTTCTTCTTAGTTGTCTGAATTATTTTCCTTGTCTTGTTGCCACTCTCAGTGCCCACATGAGAGGAACTGAGATAATTTCTGACAGCCTGGGACTCCACAGGAAAAACAGAAGGTGCCACAGACCCCTTTTTAAGAGAAACTTCTCTTTTCCTCATGGAATCCCAAGAACTGTAAGCAAACAGGTCCCTCTCAAAATCTAAGGCTCTACTGTTTCACCTTACATTACCTGATCTTTTTTGATTTGGGTAGGCATAAGAAATTAGTAGGGAGGAGAGATACAAAGAAAATTGTGGATATGAAGATGTGTTTATGGTTAGAAATGTTATAAAAAAACAAATTTTACGTGAGAGAGGATCTTGTATGGCAAATTCTTAGAGTAAATTAGTCATCCTAAAGCAGAATGACTCATTATTTAGGAAATAGGGAAAGATAGGACAAGTCAGAAAGTTCAAGCATGTCATAGAGAGTCTCCCTCTGTCATCCAGGCTGGAATGCAGTGGCATGATCTTGACTCGCTGCAACCTCCACCTCCCAGGTTCAAGCCATTCTCCTCCCTCAGTCTCCTGAGTAGCTGGATTACAGGCACCTGCCAACACACCTGGGTAAATTTTTTTGTATTTTTAGTAGAGAGCATTTCATTGTGTTGGCCAAGCTCGTTTCGAACTCTTGACTTCAAGTGATCCAAACAGCTTCGGCCTCCCAAAGTGCTAGGATCCCAGTGAGAGCCACTATGCCTAGCCTCATCTATGATTTTATTTCAGCTTTCTTTTTCTTTTCCTTAGTCTAGTTAAAACTTGTCAATTTTTATTTTTTTTTCAAAATCCCCCAGCTCTCCATTGACTGTATTTTTTTGCATTTTGTGTTTTTTTTTCTGTTTTTAAAATTTCTTCTGTAATCTTTATGATATTCTTTCTACTAATTTTAACATTTGATTTTTTTGTTTTTCTCATTACTTGAGGTATACTGTCAGGTTGACTATTTTTGATCTTTTTGCTTTTCTGATGTAGGCATTTACAGCTATGCACTTTTCCTATTACAACTGTTTTTGCTGCATTCCACAGGTTTTGTTATGTTGTGTTTCTATTTTTATTTGTTTCAATAAATTTTTAATTTATTTTCTTATTTTTTTATTGGTTGTTCATGAACATGTATTTTAATTTCCATATGTTTGTACAGTTTTTAAAGATCCTTCTGTTACTGATTTCTAACACTATTCCACTGTGATTAGAAAAGATGCTTGATACGAATTCAGTTTTAAAAAATGTGCTGTGACTTGTTATTTGGCCTAACACCTAGTCTGTCCTGGAGAATGATCCATGTGCTGCTAAGTAGAATGTGCATTGCGCATTTGCAGAGTGGAAAGCTGTGAAATGTTAGGTCCATTCAGTAGAGATTACAGTTTAACTGGTTTTTTGTCGTCTGGATTATCTGTTCATTGATGATAGTGGGGTGTTGATTATAGTAGAGTGTTGAGGTGCTCTATTATTGCATTACAGTCCATCTGTCTCTTAAGATCTGTTAATATTTGCTTCTGTGTTTAGGTGCTCGAGTGTTGGTTGCATTTGCACTTATAATGGTGATACTGCTGTGTTGATTTCTTTCTCATTATACAATTGTGTTTCTGTTTTATCGAATATATGTATAGCTACTGTGCTTTTTTGTTTCCATTTGTATGGGATATCTTTTATCATCTCTTCATTTTCAGTCTATGTATATCTTCATATGTGAACTGAGTTTCTTGTAGGCAGTATATAGTTGGATCTTGTCTTTAAATCCGTTCGGCCACTCTGTCTCAATTGGAGAATTTAGTTAATTTATATTCAAGGTTATTACTAACAGGTAAAAATGTACTACTGTCAGTTTTACTTGTTTTCTGGTCGTTTTGCTACTCTCTTTTGTCTTTTGTTTCTCTGCTCATTTCTTCCTCTTTCTCTTCTCTCTCTCCATCTTTCTTTCTTCCTTTCTTTTCTTCCCTCCTTCCCTTTCTTACTGTCTGTATTTATAGCGAGGTAATTTTCTCTGGTAGTGTGATTTAATTCCTTGCTTTTTAGGTGTCTGTTATTTTTAAGGTGTCTATTACTGAATTTTGTTTTCCAGTTACCATGAGGCTAAGGAATATCATTGTAACAAGTGATTTTAAACTGAAGAAAACTTAATTTGATTGCAAAGAACAAAAAAGAGAGAAATGAAAAGATATAAACATTTACCCCGTAACTCTATCCCCCTCAACACACACACACATTTTGACATTTGGATCTTTTCAGTATCTTTTATATTGCCTCTCAATTTAAAAATTGTTAGGTTATTATTATTTTAATAATTTTGTATTTTAGCCTTTTGTTATTGTTAATTGCTGTTTGCACCATTGTTCAATCATGTCTTAATTTGTTCTAATAAGTACATGATACATATATATATACACACATATGTATACAAATTTCTTAATGGCATGGGCATTTTCTTCAGCATTCTTTTTCCAGCCTCTAGTTCCTATTGCCTAGCAAGTAGAACACTTACACTAAATGCTTGTATGATGAGTAAAAGAGTTCTTTACAGTGAGTAGATCTTAACACGTTGCTATATGTAATTTGATTTGGAATAATTTTCCAAGAATTTAACTCATTTTGTTCTTTTTTAAGCTTCTATTTTTAGATCGGGGTACATGTGTAAGATATGCAGGTTTGTTACATAAGTAAACGTGCATTATGGGGGTTGATTGTACAGATTATTTCATCTCCCAGGTATTAAGCCTAGTGTCCGTTAGTTATGTTCCTGCTTCTCTCCTTCCCCTAACCCTCCATCCTCTGATAGGCTCCAGTCTGTGTCGTTCCTCTCTATGTGGCCGTGTTCTCATCATTTAGCTTCCACTTAAAAGTGAGAACATGCAGTATTTGGTTTTCTGTTCCTGCTTTAGTTTGCTTAGAATAATGACCTCCAACTCCATCCATGTCCCTGCAAAGGACATTATCTCATTTTTTTTTTTTTTTTTTGTGGCTGCATGGTATTCCATGGTGTATATGTACCATATTTTCTTTATCCAGTCTATCATTGGTGGGCATTTGGATTAATTCCATGTGTTTGCTGTTGTGAATAGTGCTGCAAGGAACATATGCATGCATGTGTCTTTGCAGTAGAACAATTTATTATCCTTTAGGCATATACCCGTTAATGGGATTGCTGTGTGGAATGTTAATTCTGTCTTTGGGTCTTTGAGGAATCACCACACTGTCTTCCACAATGGTTGAACTAATTTACACTCCCACCAACCGTGTAAAGTGTTCCCTTTTCCCCACAATCTCACCAGCATCTGCTGTTCAACTTTTTAGTAATAGCCATTCTTACTGGCATCAGTTGGTATCTTACTGTGGTTTTGATTTGCATTTCTCTAATCAGCGATGTTGAACTTTTTAAATATGCTTGTTGACCGCATGTATGTCATATTTTGAGAAGTGTCTGTTCATGTCCTTTGCCCCCTTTTTAATGGCCTTTTTTTTTTTCTTGTAAATTTGGTTAAGTTCCTTGTATATGCTGGATGTTAGACTTTTGTCAGATGCATATTTTGCCAGAATTGTATCCCATTCTGTAGGTATCTGTTTGTTCTGATGATAGTTTGTTTTTTCTTTCTGCTGTGCAGAAGCTCTTTAATTTAATTAAATCCCATTTGTCAGTTTTTGCTTTTGTCACAATTGCTTTTGGTGTCTTTATCATGAAATCTTTGCCCATGCCTATGTTCTGAATGGTATAGCCTAGGTGGTCTTCCAAAGCTTTTACAGTCCACAAACCACTGCCCAAGGAAATCAGAGATGACACAAATATGAAAAACATGATGAGAAGAATCAATATTGTTAAAATGGTCATACTGCCCAAAACAATTTATACACTCAATGCTATTCCATTATACTACTACTGACATTCTTCACAGAACTAGAAACATCTATTTTAAAATTCATATGGACCCGTCAACGAGTCCAAATAGTCAAGGCAATCCTAAGCAAAAAGAATAAAGCGGGAGGCATCACACTACCCGACTTCAAACTATACTACAGGCCTACAGTAATCCTAACAGCATGGTATTTGTACAAGAACAGACACATAAACCAGTGGAACAGAACAGAGAATTTGGAATAAGACCACATATCTGTAAACATCTGATCTTTGACAAACCAGACAAAACCAAACAATGGGGAAAGGACTCCCTATTAAATAATTGATGCTGGGATAAGAGGCTAGCCATATAGAAAATTGAAACTGACCTCTTCTTTACATCATATACAAAAAAATTGACTCAAGATGAATTAAAGACTTAAATGTAAATTTAACTCATTTTGATATTGTTTCTTATGCATAAAAAATTTAATACCTCTTCAATGTACTATATCCATTTGTTTGCGTTTGTGATTATACTTCCATAGATCCAATCTCAGAAAAATTATTCTGTGTTCAATAAAGGCAATAAGATGGATGGATGATTTAGTTCCTACCTTCATTTTCCCTGTCTCGAGGTCACCGTCCTATCCTATCTGATGTTCACTGTCTGAAGACCATTGATACGTATATTTTATCAAAAATTTCTTAGTTTATTTAAGCCAAGAATGCAAACCTAGTCCTTATTGTGCCATGTGTCTGGAATAAGTTCCAGTGTTATAAAAAACGTATGAAGTCTAATGTGAATACCAGTCAAAGTAGACTTCACAGGAAAATCGTAGAAAAGAGAAAGAGAAACATTTTATAATGATAAAATAATTGATTCATTTAAAAGACAAAACAATTTGAAATGCATATGCTCTTAATAATATAACTTCAAATTATATAAAGTAAAATTTTATATATCTAGAAAGAACAGCCAAATTCATAATCTAATGATATCAAGTGGGTTTTATACCAGGGATGCAGGGATGGTTTAACATATACAAGTCATAAATGTGATACATCACATAAACATAATTAAAAACAAAAATTGTATGACCATCTCAATAGACACAGAAAAAACATTTGGCAAAATTCAGAATCCCTTTATGATTAAAATCCTCAGCAAAATTGGCATAGAAGGGGCATACCTCAAGGTGATACAAGCCATCTATAACAAACCCACCGTCAGTCAACATCATACTGAATAGGGAAAAGTTTAAAAGCATTCCCCCTGAGAATATGATGCCTGCTCACCACATCTATTAATCATAGTTCTGGAAGTCCTACCCAGAGCAATCAGACGAAAGAAAGAAAGGGCATCCAAATCAGTAAAGAGGAGGTCAAACTGTCACTGATTTCTAATGATACTATTATATCTAGATAACTCTAAAGACTCATCTAAAGAGCTCCTAGATATCATAAATTCAGTTAAGTTTCAGGATACAAAAATCAATGTACACAAATTATTAGCACTGCTATATACCAGCAACAACCAAGCTGAGAATCAAATCAAGAACTTAATCCTTTTTCCAACAACTGCCATATATTTATACATACATATATACATATATGTGTGTATATATGTATATATATGCATATGCATGTGTGTGTATATATATATGTGCGTGTGTGTGTATATATATGTGTATATATATACACTTGTAGTCCCAGCTACACAGGAGGCTGAGGTGGGAGGATCACTTGAGCCCAAGAGTTGGAGGCTGCAGTGAGACATCATCGCACCACTGCACTCCAGCCTGGGAGACAGAGCAAGACACCATATCAAAAAAAAAAAAAAAGAAAAAGAAAAAGAAAAGAAAACAACATTATGAACATTCTCACCCCAAGCCTTCCTGGTGTCAGTTTCAATAACCATTCCCCTCTCTCCCAAAGGTAACCAGACTCTTTGTTTGTTTGTTGAGACAGGGTCTTGCTCTGTTGCCCAGGCTGGAGTGCAGTGGTGTGATTATGGCTCACTGCAGCCTTGAATTCCTGGGCTCAAGCAATCCTCCTGCCTCAGCCTCCTGAGTAGTTGAGACTACAGTTGCAAACCACCATGTGCAACTGATTTTTGTATTATTTTGTAGAAATGGGGTTTCACCAATTTGCCCAGTCTGCTCTCAAACTCCTGGTCTCAAGCAATCTACATATCTTGGCCTCCCAAAGTGCTGGGATTATAGGCATGAGCCTCCACACCTGGCTCAGGTTATGCACTTTTATAGTCAGTAGTATTAGTAACATGTGGTTGTATCCTTCTCCCTATTTTTTTTTTTTCTAAGACAGAGTCTCACTCTGTCCCCCAGGCTAGAGTGCAGTGGCATGGGTTCGGCTCACTGCAGCCTCTGCCTCCTGGGTTCAAGCAAGTCTCCCACTTCAGCCTCCCGAGTAGCTGGGATTATAGGCACGCACCACCACGCCCAGCTAATTTTTATATTTTTAGTAGAGACAGGGTTTTGCCATGTTGATCAGGCTGGTCTTGAACTTCTGAACTCAGGTGATATGCCCACCTCGGCCTCCCAAAGTGCTGGGATTACAGGCATGAGCCACCATGCCCAGCCTTTTCTTTCTTTGTTTTTTTGAGACAGAATTTATCTCTGTCACCTAGGCTGGAGTTCAGTGGCACGATCTTGGCTCACTGCAACCCCCACCTCCTCGGTTAAAGCAATTTTTGAACCTTGGCCTCCCAAGTAGATGGAACTACAGGTGTGTGCCACCACACCCAGATAATTTTTGTATTTTTATTCTTTTTTATTTTATTTTATTTTATTTTTGAGACAGAGTCCACAGCCCAGGTTGGAGTGCAGTGGCGTTACTTCAGCTCACTGCATCCTCTGTATCCTGGTTCAAGAGATTCTCTTGCCTCAGCCTCCTGAGTAGCTGGGATTACAGGCATGCACCACCACGCCCAACTAATTTTTGTATTTTTAGTAGAGATGGGGTTTCGCCATGTTGGCCAGGCTGGTCTTGAACTCCTGACCACTTTGGGAGGATGAGGCAGGTGGATCACAAGGTCAGGAGTTCGAGACCTGCCTGATCAACATGGTGAAACCCCATCTCTACTAAAAATACAAAAAGTTAGCTAGGTGTGGTGGTGAGCACCTGTAGTCCCAGCTACTCGGGAGGCTGAGGCAGGAGAATCACTTGAAACAAGGAGGCAGAGGATGCAGTGAGCTGAGATCACACCACTGCACTACCAGCCTGGGCGACAAAGTGAGACTCTGTCTCAAAAAAAATAATAATAAAATAAAAAAATGTTGTAGGTTTTTTTTTTTTTGAAAAGGAAAATATACAATTACATGTTGTTGGCTGTGGATTTATTTGAAAAAAAATATATATATATATACAATTGGAAAAATTCTACTGTTAGGAATGAAGTCACCTCTTAATTACAGGGAAATCATTTAGATCTTAATGTATTGTGTATTCTAGTGCTGTGGTGTAAAAACTTATTTTAGTCTGTGCTGATAAAAAATAGCATTATCATTCAACAGTTGGGGTGTATTTGTAAAAAACAAAACCAAAGAAAAATAAATATATTGACAAAAACGTGAACTAGAAAATTTTGATAATATGGTTAATCAAGTAGAAGTGGTAGTCTGAAGAAAGTCCGTTCTTCATGGAAACAGGTAGACTTCTCAGCTATCCTGCTATTCAATAGAAAGATGGAGCCGGGAGTACTGGCTCATGCCTGTAATCTCAGCACTTTGGAAGGCCGAGGCGGGCAGATCACTTGAGGCCAGGAGTTTGAGGCCAGCCTGGCTAACTTGGTTGAAACCCCATCTCTACTAAAAATACAAAAAAACTAGCTGAGCCTGGTGGCAGGCGCCTGCAATCCCAGCTACTCAAGAGGCTGAGACAAGAGAATTACTTGAACCTGGGAGGTGGAGGTTGCAGTGAGCTGAGATCATGCCATTGCACTCCTGGGTGACAAAGTGAGATAAGAAAGGAAGAGAAGAGAAAGTAAAGGGAGGGGAGAGAAGGGAAGGGAAGGGAGGGGAGGGAAGGGGAAAGAGAGAGAGATAGAGAGATGGGGGGGAGAGAGAGAGACAGAAAGAGAGAGAGATAGAAAGAGAGAGAGACAGGAAAGAAAAGAAAAGGAAGGGAGGGAGGGAGGGAGGGAGGGAGGAATCCTTTTACTGGGCTTCTATTATGAAGCCTGTTTTTAAAATCACTTTTATTGAGACAGCATTTATGTACAATAAAAATGCACCCATCTTAAGTGTACAGTTCAATGAGTTTTGACAAATCTGTGCATCCATGCAACCACCACCACAATTGTGATATAGAATATTTCCATCACCTCAGAAAGTTCTCCCATGCCTTTTTGCAGTCAACCCTCCTCTCATGGCCCCAGGAAACCTCTGCTCTGCTCTCTGCCACCATAGATTAGTTTCACCTATTTTAGAATTTCTATAAATGAAAGCATACAGTATGTATTATTTTCCTCTAGCTTCTTTTGATTGTCTGTTTATTTTAATGATTATAGAGCAAACTTATGTTTACATGTGCCATAGTTTATGTCTCCTGTGTTAGATAACTGTGGGAAATAATAAAATAATAGGTAGGATACAACATGGGTTCATAAATTCTACTTCTTATTAGCTATTTTAGATGTCATGGAATGCAAAATGAACAGAGTTTTTAATATGTCTTTTCCCACTTCTGAAAACTTTACTTCATGAAGCACATAGGGACCCTCAGAATAGCATTTTATTTATTTATTTTTATTTTTTGAGACAGAATCTCACTCTGTCACCCAGGCTGCAGTGCAGTGGTATAATCTTGGCTCACTGCAACCTCCACCTCTTGGGTTCAAGCGATTCTCGTGCCTCAGCCTCCCAAGTACGTGGGACTACAGGCATGCACCACTATTCCTAGCTAATTTTTTATATTTTTAGTAGAAATGGAGTTTCACTATGTTGGCCAGGTTGGTCTCAAACTCCTGACCTCAGGTGATCCACCTGCCTTGGCCTTCCAAAGTGCTGGGATTATAGGCGTGAGCCACCGCACCTGGCAGCATTTCATTTTTGAGATGCCATTTACAATCTGCCCTGTCCTTTCGGAAAAGTTTAGAATCTAAAGCCAACCCCAGGATATACCTTGTTTCTAGTCTGGTACCAGCTTCCAGCTTCTGTCACTCAGCCCCTTCCATGTCCTCTCCTGATAAAGCCGAGTCCCTTTGCATTTTATAGAGCTCACCTAACCAGCTCGGCTCAGGCTGTAATGAAAGGGACCAGTGGAGTGTAAATTCCTGCAGGTGCAGGACAAGGGGGTTGAGAGGGCTCTCACACCAGATGTCCCCTCAGCTCGAAGGGCAGAGAATCAGGTTCCAGAGTGTCCAAGTCTCCTGCCACCCGGTCATAGATTCCTCTTGGATCCTGATATGCGTCTTCAGGCCAGTGGAGGTTCCAGAGGCCCTGACAGGCAAAAAGTGGAGTTAGAACCATGGAGAGATGCCCTGTAGGTCTTCATTGAAGATCTGGGGGATACACGCCCCTGCTTAACTTTCCAGACAAAAACTGTTTTAGCTTTTACTAAACCCCCAAAATATACAAAAAAGGAGTGCGTTATAATGAACGCCTATGATGAACCCCATGGGCTTATCGCCTGACTTCAATAATATCAGGCCAGGCACGGTGGCTCATGCCTGTAATTCCAGCACTTTGGGAGGCCAAAGCAGGAGGATTTCTTGAGACCAGGAGTTCAAGACCAGCCTGGGCAACATAGTGAGATCCTGCATCTACAAAAAATATATATATTTTTTTTTCTTAGACAGGGTCTGGCTCTGTCACCCAGGCTGGAGTGCAATGGTTGCTCCCTGCAACCTCCACCTTCTGGGCTCAATCCATTCTCCTGCCTCAGCCTCCCAAGTAGCTGGGACTACAGGCACACACCACCACACCAGCTAATTTTTGAATTTTTTTTTTTTTTTCAGAGACGAGGCTTCCATTGTTGCCCAGGCTGGTCTTGTACTCCTAAGTTCAATTGATCCACCCATCTCAGCCTCCCAAAGTGCTGGGATTATAACTGTGAGCCACTGCACCCAGCCTATAAAAAAGATTTTTAAAAAATTTAGCTAGGTGTGGTGGTGAGTGCCTATAGTCCTAGATACTCAGGAGGCTGAGGTAAGAGGATCACATGAGCCCAGGAGGTCAAGGCTGCAGTGAGCCATGATTATGCCACTGTACTCCAGCCTGGTTGATAGAGTGAGACTGTCTCAAAAAAAGAAAAAAGAAAAAACCAGTAGCAACCCTTGCTCAATTGATTTATCTATATTTCTATCTTATTCCCCTCCCACACTAACTGGATTATTTTGAAGCAAGCCCAAGATATCCAATGATTTCATGTTAGAAAAATAATGTAAATGTCAGAAATATAAAACCTTTAGGCTGAGGATGGTGACTCATGCCTGTAATGCTAGCATTTTGGGAGGCCAAGGCAGGCGGATCACTTGAGGTCAGGAGTTCAAGACCAGCCTGGGCAATGGGCAAAAAAACCCTGTCTCTACTAAGAATACAAAAATTAGCCAGGCATGATGGTGCATGCCTGTAATCCCAGCTACTTGGGAGGCTGAGGCAGGAGAATCGCTTGAACTTGGGAGGCAGAGGTTGCAGTGAGCTGAGATTGTGCTACTGCACTCCAGCCTGGGTTACAGAGCGAGCCTCCATTAAAATTTTTAAAACTGAACACTTTAAAAGTCCATGTTATCAGCTATGGCAACTATGGAATGTAAGTTATGATTCTATTGTCCTATGAATTTCCAAAACAGTTCCCTAATCATAATAGAAGAGAAAAACAAAACAAAACAAAACAAACAAACCAAAAACATGAAAGGTGGCCCTAACTGGGGATGTGTTTTGTTCTAGGGCTTGGAGAAAATGATTATTTTAGTTCAGCAGACTTCAGAGCAAATTGGCCCATACTCCAAATATGGCCTGCCATCTGCTTTTTTTTTTTACTGCCCAAGAGCTAAGAATGGTTTTCATTTATTTTTCTTTTTTTCTTTTCTTCTTTTTTTTTTTTTTTTTTTTTTGAGACGGAGTCTTGGTCTGTTGCCCAGGCTGGAGTGCAGTGGTGCAATCTTGGCTCACTGCAACCTCTGCCTCCTGGGTTTAAGCAATTCTTCTGCCTCAGCCTCCCGAGTGGCTGGGACTGCTGGCGCCCGCCACAACGCCCGGTTAACTTTTTGCATGTTTAGTAGAGATGGGGTTTCACCATATTGGTCAGGTTGGTCTGAAACTCCTGGTCTCAAGTGATCCGCCCGCCTCGGCCTCCCACAGTGCTGGGATTACAGGAATGAGCCACCGTGCCCAGCCCTGTTTTTCATTTTTTAATTGTTGAGGAAAAATGAAAAAAGATAACATTTGTGACACAGAAAAATTACATGAAGTTCAGATTACAGTGTCCAAAAATAAAGTTTTGTAGGAACATAGCCACACTCATTCATTTATGCATCGTCTATGGCTGTTTTTACTTTACAGTGGCAGAGTTTGTGTAGAGTTTGAGGAAGACCGTATGTCTCACACAGCCCAAAGGGTTTACTATCTGGCCCTTTTCGAAAAAAGCCTGCAGCCTCCATCTGCGGATCTCTTAAAGAGAGCGCATATGGTCCAGCACCATGGACAGCGCTCTGCACCATGCTGGTGAGGAGCTAGGATCTGATAACAGTGCCTTGTATCGGAGGTCGTTCACAGAGACAGAAGGAAATCCTTGGACCAGAGGTGCCAGAGCATCAGCCAAGGCCACACAAGAAATCAGGGGTTCTGTCCCATCTCCCTAACTGTGCAGCAATGGGTGGGGGTTGGCTGGTGGTCAAAGTGCCTGTCTGTTGTTTCTTCCTGTACAGCCACCATCCTCACTTCCCTGCGAGCTCTGTCCCTCTCCCATTCTCAGTCCAGTGAACTGAGTGGGGCTGGCCCCTACTCCCTGATCGCATGGTGAACTGACCCAGGCCTCTCCTGTTAGCATATTCCATCCCCTGACTCAGGGATGTGTTCAGGGATGAGAATGTGACCCAAACTAGACCAACAAGTGTCAGCATTGGGCATTTGGGGCCACTGGAAAATAGGCGTTCTCTTTCGTTGAAGATTTCTAATCTCGTAGGATACAAATCTAGATTTTCTAGGAACATTTTTTCCCTTTCTTTTTTGAAACATGGTCTCTCAGGCTGGAATGCAGTGGCCCAGTCAGGGCTCACGGCAGCCTCAACTTCCCTGGCTCAGGCGTTCCTCCTACCTCAGCCTCCTGAGTAGCTGGGACCACAGGCATGCATCACTATGCCCAGTTAGTTTTTTAAACTTTTTTTTTTTGACACAGAGTCTTGCTCTGTTGCCCAGGCTGGAGTGCAGTGGCATGATCTCCGCTCACTGCAACCTGCGCCTCTCAGGTTCAAGCAATTCTCCTGCGTCAGCCTCCCAAGTAGCTGGGATTACAAGTGTGTGCCACCACACCCAGATAATTTTTGCATGTTTTGTAGAAACAAGGTTTCACCATGTTAGCCAGACTGGTCTCGAACTCTTGACCTCAGGTAATCCACCCGCCTCGGCCTCCCAGAGTGTTGGGATTACAGGCGTGAGCCACCATGCTCGGCTTTTTTTTTTTTTTTCAAGATGGGGTCTTATTATGTTGCCCAGGCTGGTCTCCAGCACCTGGGCTCAAGCAATCCACCTACCTCAGCCTGCTGAGATTACAGATGTGAGCCGTGACCATGCCTAGCCATAATAGCATTTTTGGGGAGGAAAATTCTGGGCCCAGCTGGGCCTGATGACAATTGTATGCCTTGATTTTTCAGTTGAATGGGCCCCCAAATTTTCTCTTTCTCTCCCTTTAATCAGTGGAGTAGATACGGCTAATTATCTAAAAACATTCATGTCTACTTCCTTCCACAGCAGCAGAATTGCAGCAAGGCACATCACTGCCAAGCTAGACCATATTTTACAGCCTCCTTTGCCATCAGGTGTGACCGTGTGACTCTCTTCTCATCAGGGGAGTGAGAGCAGAGTGGTGTGCACCATTTCTGGGCCTGGGCCACAAGGCAAGGTTGTGCCTTCTCCACATTCTTTCACCTTTTCCCATGGGTTGAACCCCCAGTGAACTAGCCCATTCATTTAGACTCAGATGACTTGAGCAGGGCCGCTTGTGTCTGACTGTGAAAAAGAAATAGACTGCCATCTTTTTTTTCACAGACAGGGTCTTGCTCTGTTGCCCAGACTGGAGTGCAGTGATGCCATCATGGCTCACTGCAGCTTCTAACTCCTGAGCTCAAGGGATCCTCCTGGCTCAGCCTCCTGAGCAGCTGGGACTATAGGTGCACACCTCCATGCCTGGCTCATTTTTTTAATCTTTTGTAGAGACAAGTCACTATATTGCCCAGGCTTGTCTCAAACTCATGGGCTCAAGCAATTTTCCTGCCTTGACCTCCCAAAGTGTTGGGATTACAGGCATGAACCATCATGCCCAGCCAACTGTCTTCTTTAAACCACTGGATCATGGTCAGGCCTCTTTGTTACAGCAGCTAGCTGGCCCTAACTTAATACAAGCAGTAGGAGGTAGGCTCCCAGCACTAGCCAGAAAGGATGGCTACTGATGCAAAGCTCCTCACCATCTGCACTTCATCGTAGAGGGGTCCCCAGGCTCCAGACAGGGGGTACGTTCTTTCTGCCTCATCATACAAGTGCCCAGGGAAGGCCATATCCTCATCTTCACCTGTGAAACCTGGAGTTGGAGTGGAAGGGAGACATGATCAAGGCACCCGGTCCAGGCGTTGGGGGTACCTCTGAGTGGGGTCCTAACTCACCTTGGGAATAAGACACCTCCTCCTGTGTCAGGGGCAGCTGGGGGCTGAAGTCCCTCAGGGAGCGGTAATACGGCTCTGCCTCTGTTGTGCTGACCTGTTCCCCACACGCAAAACAGACAAAGCCCTTTCCATCCTCTGACCCCACGGTCCCAGGAAGGGCAGTGATCAACCTGATGCTAACGGCAGGGTTTCAGTCACCGTTGGTGCCCTGACTGTGGGGTCTCCAGGGCCACCCCCACTCACCGTGGAGCTCCGAGTGTCCTGCTCTCCTGTCCACTGGCTCTCCTCATATTCGTTCCTGACTCGGTCCTCTGACCTTCCAGGATGGAGGTGTGGAGGGCAGTTGAGTGCTGCCCCCCGCCACCCATCTCCCCCAAACCTCCTCCCTCAGAGCCTTCTTTACAGAAAAATATCCCCACTTACTCTGCCTCTGTCTTCCCTGAGATGCCTGAAGGAAACAGGAATAAAAGGCTCAGTGACCCCATACAAGCCCCTCCCCTGGCCCCAGGAGGTTCCCCATCACCCTCAGGTCTCCACCCCCGCAGGGAAGGTCTCTCCTCACCCTCAGCAAGACGCCTGAGTCTCCGCTGCCAGAGGACCCCCCCCCGACACAGGAGGCATTGGAGAGGAGCAGAAGTCCCCCAAGACCAAGCAGCACAGGCAGCAGGGGCAGCCCCGAGGGTCCTAGGGGTAGAAGATACCCCTCAGTGAATCCCAGACAACAGGCTGTAGGCCAGGAGTGGGTCTCCCCGAGAAAGCCTACCCCTGAACCAAGTCCCTCCCCCAGGGTCAGAGAAACAGATGGGGAGGGGTCTCTGTGTCCAACCCTTCTGCCACCCAAGGGCAGGTGGCCTCTTAAGTCAAGCCATTAACAAAATGTCCTCCCTTTGCTTGAACTCTGCAAACTCAGAACTGAACTCCGGACTCAGGAGGGAGCTTCAGCTCCTTAACTGGGCACTGAAGACTTTCTGTGGTCCAGCCTCTTCCAACGCCTCCAGCCATGTCCACTGAACTTAGACCCTGGTACTGGATTGTCCAGCCACACAAACCAAACCAACCACTAGCTGTTTCCGGAATCACTGAAGCAAATTCGCACCTTAGAGCTTTGGAATAGCTAAGTGTTTGTCCTCAAATGTCCTTTCTTCTCAAGCAAACTTCTGTTTGCCTTTCAAATTCCATCTCAAGGTCAGGCGCTGCGGCACATGCGTGTAATCCCAGCACGTTGGGAGGTCAAGGTGGGAGGATCGCTTGAGCCTAGGAGCTCAAGACCAGCCTAGGCAACATAGCAAGGCCACTTCTTTCCAAAAAATTTAAAAGTTTAGCAGCATGGTGGTGCATGTTTATAGTCCCAGCTACTTGGGAGACTGAGGCAGGAGGATTGCTTGAGCCCAGTAACTCAAGGCTCCAGTGAGCTATGATTGCACCACTGCACTCCAGCATGGGCGGCAGAGCAAGACCCTGTCTCTGGAAAAAAAAAAAAAAATCCCATCTCAAGGACTTCTTTATTTTATTTTATTTTTTAATTAAGATAGAGTTAGCTGGGCGTGGTGGCTCACATCTATAATCCCAGCACTCTGGAAGGCCGATGCAGGTGGATTACAAGGTCAGGAGTTCAAAATCAGCCTGGCCAACACAGTGAAACCCCGTCTCTACGAAAATACAAAAAATTAGCCGGGTGTGGTGGCAGGCATCTGTAGTCCCAGCTACTCGGGAGGCTGAGGCAGGGAAATCACTTGAACCAGGGAGGTGGAGATTGCAGTGAGTCGAGATCACACCACTGCACTCCAGCCTGGGTGACAGAGTGAGATTCTGTCTCAAAAAAAAAAAAACAAAGAGTTTATTTCACTCTGTCACCCAGACTGGAGTGCAGTGGCACAATCTCAGCTCACTGCAACCTCTACCTCCCAGGTTTGAGTGATTCTTCTCCCTCAGCCTCCCAAGTAGCTGGGACTACAGGCGCATGCCACCACACCCAGCTAAAGTTTTGCTTTTGATTTTTAGTAGAGACAGAGTTTCGCCATGTTGGACAGACTGGTCTTGAACTTTTGGGCTCAAGTGATCTGCCCACCTCAGCCTCCCACAGTGCTGAGATTATAGGCGTGAGCCACCACGCCCAGCCTCAAATGACTTCTTTCCACTAACTTCCATCCCAGTCAATATCAGGCTGACTTGGCTGCTGTATCCCTGAGGACAAGTCTGAATCCCTCTAAGTAGGCATCTGTTAGGTGGCCATCTCCCCTATCTTCTACTAACAGCACTTTTTTCCCCTGGGGAGAACAGCCACTCACCACTCTCAGTCTTGGGCCCAGGCAGGACTCCATAGTGGGCACATGGCCTGGCCTGAACAATAAGAGTCTCCATTCCTCTCTCCACAGTGATTGTTTAGACACAGGCATTTGACCCAATGTGTGTTTTTAACAAAACGTTTAGGACAATTCTACTAGCTGTCAAGAAGACAGAGGTTGGGGAGGGCTTCTCTGCCCCTCTGATTGAAGAAACTCAGAAAGAAGCCAGCACAGATGAAGACAAAGTTGAGAGAGGGTGAAAAACAGATCGCTGGTGAGATTTTTGAGCATCTGAAAGTGGCCACACTTGGAAGTTTTATTTCATGTACCAAGCCTTTTTTTTCCCCTTGAGTCAGGGTCTCACTCAGTTGCCCAGGCTGGAGTGCAGTGACGTGATCTCGGCTCATTGAAGCCTCAACCTCCTGGGCTCAAGAAATCCTCCCGCATCAGCCTCCTGAGTAGCTGGGACTACAAGTGTGCACCACCATGACTTGCTAATTTTTTTGTTTTTGTTTTATAGAGATGGGGTTTCACCTCATTGCCCAGGTTTGTCTCCAATGCCTGGGTTCAAGTGATCTACCTGCCTCAGCCTCCCAAAGTGCCAGGATTATAGGCATGAGCCACTGTGCCCAGCCAAGTCATTCTTTTATGTGTTAACAAAACAGCTGTATTTCTGTCACTTGCAACCTTTTTCTCAGGCTCTGAAGGGGATTGTTTGCCAAACGGTTGCAATCCTCTCCTGGTAGTCACATCCTTGAGTACAGGGCCTTTCCACACTGACTCTGTGTTGAGCCATGTCTCCAATGAGACAATAGTAACTGGGACAGAATCAGCTAGTAAATTGGAATGTACTCTCTTGCTGCTTTTGACCCCTGTGACCACCTTCATGTGAAAAAGTCAAGAAGAGACACGTGCCCAGTTATCTCCATTGTTCCAACCAAGAGGCCAGATGACCATCAGACATGTGGGAAGGGGGCAACCCTAGACCACCCAGTCCAGTGGAGCTGCCAGCTGACTGCAGAGATTACTTAAGCCAGCCCAGACCAGCACCGTTCTGCCAGACTCTTAGAATCATGAGAAAGAATGTTGCTATAAGCACCCATGTTTGGGGTGGTTTGTTATACAGCAAATGCTAACTGATGCAGGCTTCTTACAGGACATGGAGTGAGCTAATTTTTTCAGAATTAAACTAAATTTGGAAGAGAGAAAAATTTATCACTCCAGGCAAGAGAAAGATCAAAGAAAAAAAAGTGGCCAGATGCAGTGGCTCACCTCTGTAATCTCAGCACTTTGGGAGGCTGAGGTGGGCGAATCACGAGGTCAGGAGTTAGAGACCATCTGGCTAACACGATGAAACCCCATTTATACTAAAAATACAAAAAATTAGCTGGCTGTGGTGGCACATGCATGTAGTCCCAGCTACTCAGGAGGCTGAAGCAAGAGAAGAAACTGGGAGGTGGAGGTTGCAGTGAGCCGATATCGCACCACTGCACTCCAGTCTGGGTGACAGAGCAAGACTCGGTCTCAAAAAAAAAAAAAGAAAAAAAAGCCGGGTGCCATGGCCCATGCCTGTAATCCTATAATCCCAGCACTTTGGGAAGCTGAGACAGGCAGATCACTTGAGATCAGGAGTTTGAGACCAGCCTGGTCAACATGGCAAAACCCTGTCCCTACTAAAAAAGTACAACAATTAACCAGGTGTGGTGGCGGGTGCCTGTAATCCCAGCAACTCGGGAGGCTGAGGCAAAAGAATTGCTTGAACCTGGGAGATGGAGGTTTCAGTGAGCCAAGATTTTGCCACTGCACTACAGCCTGGGCAACAGAATGAGACTATGTGTCAAAAAAAAAAAAAAAAAAAAAAGAAAGAAAGAAAAAAGAGGAAGCTCTAAGGGGTCTGCAAGTCTGCAGGGAGAGAACTAAGCCTTTTTTATTTTATTTTTTTGAGATAGGGTCTCCCTCTGTTCCCAAGGCTGGAGTGCAGTGGCTCAGTCATAGCTCACTGCATCCTCCAACTCCTGGGTTTACATAATCCTCCCACCTCAGCCTTCTGAGTAGTCGGGACTACAGGCACATGCCACCACAGCCAGCTATTTTTTATTTTTGCAAAGATGGAGTCTCACCATGTTGCCCAGGCTGGTCTCAACTCCTGGGCTCAAGAGATCACATGCCTTGACCTCCCAAAGGCATGAGCCACTGAGCTCGGCCAGAACTAAGTTGTTAAGCAGCTGTGACTACGAGCAGAGCAGGTAGGGTCAAAGACAAAGAGACGTCTCCTTTGGGGAGACGGGAGGGATCAGGGGACAGAGGACTTGCCTGCAGGCGGCTCTATGGGCAACTGGTCTTCAGGTTCTCTGGAAGGCTGGTCCAGACCTGGGGAGTGGATATAGAGATTACAACTTAACACTAAGTCGGTGAGCTGAGATTGTACCACTGTACTCCAACCTGGTTGACAGAGCAAGACTCCATCTGCCTGCCTCAGCCTCCCAAAGTGCTGGGATTACAGGCCTAAGCCACTGCGCCCAGATAATTTTTTTTTTCCCCGAGACAGAGTCTTGCTCTGTCACCCAGGCTGGAGTACAGTGGCGCAATCTTGGCTCACTGCAACCTCCATCGCCCAGGTTCAAGCAATTCTCCTGCCTCAGCCTCCCAAGTAGCTGGGACTACAGGCGCCCGCCACCACACCCGGCTAACTTTTTTAGTAGAAATGGGGTTTCACCATGTTGGCCAGGCTGGTCTCGAACTCCTGACCTTGTGATTCACCCACCTCGGCCTTCCAGAGTGCTGGGATTACAGGCATGAGCCACTGTGCCTGGCCAATTTTTTTATTTTTTATTTTATTTTATTTTTTAAAGAGACAGAGTCTCACTCTGTGGCCCAGGCTTGAGTGTAATGGCATGATCATAGCTCACTGCAGCCTTGACCTCCTGGGCTCAAGCTATCCTCCTGCCTCAGACTCCTGACTAGCTGGGACTACAGGCATGCACCACCACGCCTGGCCCAAAAATTAATTGTTGATGAGCACTTTCAGTGTACAAGATCCTTTTCACCTGAATTATCAATTTGTTGAGTTAACCAAAAAAGACTTTGGGCTCTCGATCCCTTAATAGAAGTATAAGTTCTAAAGCAAAGGAGGCAAGTGTCATACTTTATGTTTTAGTGTTCAAAGGGAAGACAGGAATGGGGTAGGGGGAAGAGCAGAGAAGATTGTAGAGATGAGAAAGTGTCCTTCCTTACATTGAGAAAAAGCCTGCTCTGTCAGGAAGAGGAAAACAGAAAGAAGAAGCTTGCAGCCGGGAGTGGTGGCTCACCCCTGTAATCCCAGCACTTTGGGAGACTGAGGCAGGTGGCTCACCTGAAGTAAGGAGTTTGAGACCAGTCTGGCCAACATGGTGAAACCCCGTCTCTACCAAAAATACAAAAATTAGCCAGGTGGGGTGGCATGCACCTGTAATCCCAGCTACTTGGAAGGCTAAGGCAGGAGAATTGCTTGAACCTGGGAGGGAGAGGTTACGGTGAACGGAGATCATGCCACTGTACTCCATCCTGAGTGACAGAGCAAGATTCCGTCACACACACACACACACACACACACACACACACACACACACACACACAAAAAAGAAAGAAAGGGAAAAAAAACGAAAGAAAGAAAAAAGAAAGAAAAAGAAACTGAGCCACAAAGATCTGTGCTATATAATATATTTTTAGAAACTGAGACACTTGCCTATGGTCACACAACTAGGAGGTAGCAGAGAGGGGATTTGAACCCAAGCTTCTCTGAACCAGGCTCTGTAAGGATTAACCATTGCAATACTGTACCTATCAGAATTGTAACATATTCATCATATTCAAGGAATTTGTCCTTCTTATCCTACTTGCTGAATTTATTGGAATAAAGTCATTCAAAATATTCCCTTATTATCCTCTTAATGTCTGTGGAGTCTGTGGTAATATCCCTTCTTCCATTCCTGTTATTGGTAACTTGTATCTTCTCTCTTTTTTTGTCTTAATCAGCTTCATAAATGTTACTGATTTTTTTTCAAATAACCAGCTTCCGGTTTCATTGATTTTTCCCAGTTGTTTTTCTGTTTTCTAATTCATTCATTTCTGCTCTTACCATTATTATTTTCTTCTTTCTTTTTACTTTGGGTTTAATTTGTTTTTATTAGTTTCTTTCTTTCTTTATTTTTTCTTTTTTTTTTTTTTTTTTTTTTGAGATGGAGTTTTGCTCTTGTTGCTCAGGCTGGAGTGCAATGGCATGATCTCCGCTCACTGCAACCTCTGTCTCCCAGGTTCAAGTGATTCTTTTGCCTCAGTCTCCCAAGTAACTGGGATTACAGGCATGTGCCACCACGCCCGGCTAATTTTGTATTTTCAGTAGAGACAGGGTTTTTCCTTGTTGGTCAGGCTGGTCTCGAACTCCCAACCTTAGGTGATCCACCCGCCTTGGCCTCCCAAAGTGCTGGGATTACAGGCATGAGCCATGCTTTCTTAAGATGAAAACTTAGAATATGCATTCGAGGTGATTCTCAAAAGAAAAAAAAAAAACTAGGCCAGGCGTGGTGGCTCACACCTGTAATCCCAACACGTTGGGAGGCCAAGGCAGGTGGATCACTTGAGGTCAGGAGTTCAAGACCGGCCTGGCCAACATGGTAAAACCCCGTCTCTACTAAAAATACAAAAATTAGCCAGGCGTGGTGGCGCATGCCTGTAATCCCAGCTACTTGGGAGGCTGAGGCAGGAAAATTGCTCAAACCTGGGAGGCGGAGGTTGCAGTGAGCTGAGATGGCACCATTGCACTCCAGCCTGGGCAACAAGAACAAAACTGTGTCTCAAAACAAAAACAAACAAACAAAAACTGGCCAAGCATGGTGGCTCATGCCTGTAATCTCAGCACTTTGGGAGGCCAAGGCAGGTGGATCACTTGAGGTCAGGAGTTCAACACCAGGCTGGCCAACATGGTGAAACCCCGTCTCTACTAAAAATACTAAAATTAGCCAGGTGTGGTGGCACATGCCTGTAATCCCAGCTACTTAGGAGGCTGAGGCAGGAGAATTGCTTGAGCCAGGGAGGCGGAGGTTGTAGCGAGCCAGGATCACACCACTGCACTCCAGCCTGGGTGACAGAGTGAGACCCCATCTCAAAAATAAAAAATAAGGCTGAGCGTGGTGGCTCAGGCCTATAATTCCAGCACTTTGGGAGGCCGTGGCAGGTGGATCATGAGGTCAGGAGTTCGAGACCAGCCTGACCAACATGGTGAAAGCCCGTCTCTATTAAAAATACAAAATTAGCCAGGCATGGTGGCACATGCCTGTAATCCCAGTTACTCGGAAGGCTGAGGCAAGAGAATCGCTTGAACCCGAGAGATGAAGGTTGCAGTGAGCCAAGATCGTACCATTGCACTCCAGCCTGGGCAACAAGAGTGAAACTCCGTTTCAAAAAAATAAAATAAATAAAAAATAAATAACTAAAATAAGCACTTAATACTATATATTTCCCTCTAAATACTGCTTTAACTGCAACCTCAAATTTTTATATGTTTTCATTTTCATTTAATTCAAACTGTTTTCTAATTTCCCTTGGTCATTAATCACATTCAGACAGTATGGGTTGTGGTTAACGGCTGGTCTCCAGTTCATCTGCCCGAGTTTCAGTCTCGTCTTTATCTTTTACTAGCTGTGTGACCTTGGACAATTTGTTTAACAGCTCTAGGCCTCAGTAACTCATCATAAAAAGGGAATTGTATTGACTTCACTGTACTACCCTACACATCCTCTGAGGCACACTCCAACCTGCTCAAGCCTTCTTTCCCACCTGGGGTAGTGATGGGAAGCTGGGTCCCCTAGTCAGCCAGTCCACTGTCTCCCAAGGCATTGCTGGCCAGCAGCCAGACCTTGTGTCGTGTAGAAGGCTGCAGACCAGTCAGTGTGAAGGTGGTGGCCTGGGGTGGTAGGACATCCATATAGTGGAACCCTGGAGTCCCCAGGGCCTCATACCTGCAGGACAGGGGGGATAGTAAGTTCAGGGAAGTGCCCCAGCCCATTGGCTGCCTCCCCTTCCTTCCTGCCTCGACAAGGACCCACTTGATGCAGAACCTGTGTGGCAGGCCCCCATCAAAGCCAGGCTTCCACTCCAACTCCGCAGAGTGTGGGGTCAGACTCACAACCTTTAATCCTGATGGAGGGTCAGGGCGGCCTATGGGGAGACAGATGGGAAAGCAGTCAGAGGATACAGAAGAATCCCAGAAGATTCTGTCCAAGTTTTCCCTAGGAATGATTTTAAATATACAATTGCTTCTCATTGTTCACGGTATAGTCATGTTCTATAAGGTCACTGTGAACACTCCTCTGGCAAACATCAAACTGTTCCTAAAATCCCAGTACTTTGTGAGATCAAGGCTGGAGGATTGCTTGAGCCCAGAAGTTCGAGACCAGCCTGGGCAACATAGCAAGACCCTTTCTCAAATTAAACATTACAATTAAAAATAATTTTAAAAAGAAGTAAGTGAAAACAAAACCAAAAGAAACAGCAAAAAAAATTCAAGACCAAATGGTTGCTTCTATGGAAAATGAAGGTTAGGTTTCTTTCTTTTTTCATTCTTTTTTTTTAGATAGAGTTTCACTCTTATTGCCCAGGCTGGAGTGTAGTGGTGCAATCTTGGCTCACTGCAAACTCTGCCTCCTGGGTTCAAGCAATTCTCCTGCCTCAGTCTCCCAAGTAGCTGGATTACAGGTGCCCGCCACCATGCCCAGTTAATTTTTTGTATTTTTAGTAAAGATGAGGTTTCACCATGTTGGCCAGGCTTGTCTTGAACTCTTGACCTCAGGTGATCCACCCGCCTTGGCCTCCCAAAGTGCTGGTATTACAGGCATGAGCCACCGCGCCTGGCTTGGTTAGGTTTCTTTTCTTCTTCTTTGAGATGGAGTCTTGCTCTGTTGCCTAGGCTGGAGTGCAGTGGCCCGATCTCAGCTCACCGTAACCTCCACCTCCCAGGTTCAACAATTCTCCTACCTCATCCTCCCGAGTAACTGGGATTACAAGTGCGCGCCACCACGCCCAGCTATTTTTTTTTTTAGTAGAGACGGGGTTTCACCATACTGGTCAGGCTGGTCTGAAATTCCTGACTTTGTGATCTGGCCACCTCAGACTTCCAAAGTGCTGGGATTACAGGCGTGAGCCACCACACCTGGCTAATCCTAGTATTTTTATACCACTGTTAGGAAGAGAAAGAATTCTGTTTCCTCTGGGAATCTAACAGACCACTATGAGGGCCCTTAGAATAAAGCCAACACAGAGGTATGCAAACATAACAATGGAGAGGGCTGGGTGTGATGACTCACACCTGTAATCCCACCACTTTGGGAGGCTGAGGCAGGCACATCACCTGAAGTCAGGAGACCAGCCTGGCCAACAAGGTGAAACCCCATCTCTACTAGAAATACAAAAATTAGCTGGGTGTGGTGGCAGGCGCCTCTAATCTCAGCTACTTGGTAGGCTTGGCTCCAGAAGGAGCCAAGATTGCACCATTGCACTTTAGCCTGGGTGACAAGAGTAAAGCTCTGTTTCAACAACAACAAAGAATGGAGAGTTGCTGATGACAGCTGAACCTAGCTCCAGAAACCCCTGAAAATCTATTTTTCAGTTACTTGAGCTAATAAGTACCCCCTCTCCATCTTTTTTTTCTTTTCTTTTCTTTTTCTTTTGCCTTTGTTGTGGGTCTCCCTGAAGATCCAGTCTCCACTAGGATTTTCAGGGCAGGCAAAAACTCCAGCCTCACATATACACATATTCTCAGGTTTCAGAAACATGGGCAGCCCAGGGCCAATCAGGGATGTGAGAATGGATCCAAGGAGCACCCCCTCCCCAACACCCTCACAGCCCCTCCATACTGATGCTGACGAATTGAATGTTGGCTTGGTCCGAGCCTAGGGGGTTAGTGGCTGTGCGTGTGAAGAGGGCGTAATCCTGGGCTGCAGACACATTGGCAATGGTCAGGAGGCTGCTGTGGACACCACCCTGGTGGTATGTGTGCTCTGTGTACCTAGAGAGAAGGTAGGGCACCACTCATCCTTTCATTCACCCCACCACTTATGCTTGGAATCATCTATACAGACATCCATTCATTTAACCATCTGCCTATCTATCCATTCATCCATTAATCTTTTCATCCACTCATCCATTCACTCACTCATTCCTCCATGCATTAATCTTCCTTCTCTGCACCCTTCTCTGCAGGGACTCAGGGAGGGGAAATGGGGCTGGAGGTCCAGACCTGGGGCTGGAGTGCTGCCTGGCTGGGCCTGGGCTCACCTGGGATCTTGGAGATCCAGAAGGACCCCATTTTTGGTCCAAGTGAAAACGATGTTGGGGACACCTCGGGCACGGCAGTGGAGGGTGGCAGAACTGGTGCTGTCCCCAGCTGCAGCCACCTTAGTTAGGGGAGTGGGGTGCTCCACCTGGGGGGCAACTGGGAGGGGATGGGAGGTCAACATGAGCTATGTGGGAGGCATGAGGGCTGTGGGTTCGGTGGCAGGTCTTAAAGTCAGGTGTTTGGGTGATACCCACATCTGACAACAAGACGGACCAGCCCTCGTGCTGGAGGCGCCACCCCATTGTCCACGATGCACTGGTAAGCACCAGCCTGGGCCAGTTTGGCCTGGTGAATCTGCAGGTGCCCCGTGGGTCCCTTGGATATCTTCGCCATGTCATCCAGGCTCTGGTCCTCCTCCTCTTCTCCCCGGAGGCCCGAGTCAAGAATTGTCCTCCCAGTCTAGCCCCAGATCCATCACTGCCCAAACTGTCCCTTTTGTAGCCTCATTCTCCTAGACACAATCACCCTCCACAGAGGTACTGAAGAAAAAAAAAAATTCTCCTGTCATCCATCTGTCCATTTACCCAATCCATCTTTTTATCCACCAATCCAGGCAACCACCTACCCATCCATTCACCCAACCACTTACGCTTGCAACCATCTATCCATCCATTTATCCATCTGCTTATCTATCCATTCATCCATTTATCTTTCCATCCACTCATCGGTTTACTCACTCATTCCTCCGCCCATTTGTCTTCTTTCTCTGCACCCATGTATCCACCCTTGTAGCTCTGCACCCATTCACACAACTATTCACTCATGCTTGCACACCCATAAATGCATGCATCTGTTCAGATATTTACCCAGCTACTTATTTATTCATCTCTCCATTGATCTTTCCACCCATCCATCCATCAATTCATCCATCATCCTTCCATAGATATCTTTCCTCTGCTGGTGTATCCATTCATCCATCTACCCTCTATCCACTGATTTTTCTCCTTCAATCATCTTCTCACCCATCCACTCACCCATTTATCCATCCTTTCATTTGTCCATCTGTTCCTCCATCCACTCACTCATTCATCCACCTGTTCATCCACTTACCTACCTATCGACCCATCTATCCATCTACCCACTCACTCGCCTGACTGTCTACCATTCATCCATCCATTCATTTTGCCACCAACAGTTATTCGTTCTGGGAGCATTCCCTGACGAGTATATAGTTATACAGGATCATACAGATGTAGGTGGTCCCCACTCCCAAGGAACTCACAGTCAAGAAACCACAACCCTTGGACCCCACCTCCTTTCACCAAAGGCTGGGTCCTCACCAGTCTCTCCCAGCTGAACATGCCTGGGAGAATGGGATTGGCATCAACCGTGCAGACTGTATCCACAGAACCCCCAACGTTCACCTCAGTGGGGTCCTGGAGGGCACGGATGGTGGGAGCATCTGGTGGAAGGCAGAGGCTTAGGGAAGGCACTTGGGACCAGACAGGTCTCTGTGGGAGAGGGCCCCAGGTGGGAGGGATGTCTTAGGAGTTCCAGGAAAGTTAGAGATGTGGACCCAATCTGCCCTTAATACGAAAGAGTTGGAGGAGAGTTCTCAAGGTTAGCGAGGTTGTCTCCACCCTCCACTATGCCTCTGTGATAGAGTGGGTTGGGTGGGCTTCCAGAATTGTGAGGGGGGGCCTTCTACAATGGGCTCCCATTCCTGACGGGAGCAGCTTCCGAGTCTACGTCGGCCCCCTCTCTGGGCAGAGATTCCACACTGGGTCTCTCTAGTGGAAGGGGTTCCGCCGTGGGCGTGGTTACACCGCGGCGGGGACTACCAGAGCCAGAGCGGGAGGGTTCCAGGATGGGTGGCTATCCCCGGATGGTCGGAGCTCCCACAAGGAGGAGACTCCACACTGGGCAAGGTTCCTTTGGTGGGTGTGGTTTCCATGGTGGGCGGGACTCACAGTGCCCGTCCAACCGCAGCAGCGCTTCCGAGGTCCCCTGGGAGTTCTGGCAGTGCAGCTGATAGAGGCCGTCGTCCGCGCGGGTCACATTCCACAGATGCAGAGCCCCGCTGGACAGGATGCGATGCCGGGGCCCGCCCGCTGGGGAAGGCCAGAATAAAGGATCTGGCAGGCCCTCCCATTCCCGGGACCCCTCCTCATGCCCACTTCCCTCACCTGGACTGAGGCGATAGGCGCAGAAGGTCCAGTTGAAGGCCTCGGGGGCGGGGTTAGCGGACACGGACACGGGCAGCAACGCCTCACCCTGCTCCACCGCGGTCACCACCAGCACCTGCTCCCCCAGGAACTCTGGACGGTCTTCAGAGGGGGCGCCACAGGGAGTCAAGATTGTTGTCAAGGTCAGGATCAAGGACAGATTGGAGATCAGGCACAGGTTCAAGGGTTAAAGTGGGGAGATCACTACGGGTTTAAGGTTGTGGACAAGGCAACAAGTTCAGAACTGAATTCAAGGGTAAAGTTCGGGATAGAAATTAGAATACAGTTTAGGAAAAGAGTAGAAGCCAGCATCAGGTTGAAGGATGGAAAGAGGGGTCATGATAGGGATCGGGGTTAGGAGAGAGGACAAAGGCAATATGGGAGTGGACAGGATAGGATTTGGCCCAGGACTACTGGTCAGGATGAAGGTAGGGAGTTTCAAGTTTCAGGATGGGGTTAATGATAGAGTGATAGCGTCAAAGCAAAGACCCAGGCCAGGCTCAGTGGCTCACGCCTCTGCTCCCAGAACTTTGGGAGGCCAAGGCAGGAGGATCACTTGAGTCAAGGTGTTCAAGATCAGCCTGGGCAACTTAAGAGAGATACCATCTCTATTTAAAATTAAAAGTACAAAAAATCAGCCTAGTGTAGTGGGATGCGCCTGTAATGCCAGCACTTTTGGAGGCCAAGGCAGGAGTATTGCTTCAGCCCAGGGGTTGAAGACCAGCCTGGGCAACATAGTGAGGCCCTGTTGCTACAAAAAAAAAAAAAAAAAAAAAAAAAAAAAAAAAAAAAAACTAGCCAAAAGTGGTAGTGCACACCTGTAGTTTCAGCTACTCAGGAGGCTGAGGTAGGATCACTTGAGCTCAGAAGCTGGAGGCTGCAGTGAGCTATGATTGCGTCACTGCATTGCAGCCCCAGCCACAGAGGGAAACTCCATCAAAAAAGAGAGAGAAAGAGGAAGGAAGGAAGGAAGGAAGGAGGGAGGGAGAGAGGGAAGGAGGGAGGGAGGGAGGGAAGGAAGGAAGGAAGCCAGCCAGCCAGCCAGCCGGGCGTGGTGGCTCACACCTGTAATCCCAGCACTTTGGAAGGCCAAGGCGGGCGGATCACCAAGTCAGGAGATCAAGACCATCTTGGCTAACACGGTGAAACCCCGTCTCTACCAAAACTACAAAAATAAAATTAGCCGGGCATGGTGGCAAGCGACTGTAGTCCCAGCTACTCGGGAGGCTGAGGCAGGAGAATGGCGTGAACCATGGGAGGCGGAGCTTGCAGTGAGCCCAGATCGCACCACTACACTCCAGCCTGGGTGACAGAGCCAGACTCCATCAAAAAAAAAAAAAAAAAAAAAAAAAAAGGCGGGGCGGGGGGCAGGGGGCGCGACGGAGACGCAAGGAGTAGGTTAGGGTCAGGAAGGCATCAAGAGGACCTTTCCAGCCGGGGCGCATACACAGGACGTTGAGGCGATAGAAGGAGCTCACGGTTTCGCGGAGCTCGGCGCTGTGGGCGCGGCAGGTCACGCGTTGGCCATGATCGAGGGATGACACTTGCAGAAGGACGCTTCTGGCCGTGGCGGAGCCTTTGAACGGGGCTCTCCGGGGCGGGACGGCCAAGCCCTCCAGCCTGTGGACCCGGGGTGAGGCCAGGGCTGCGAGCAGAGCCAGAGGCTGGAGAGGGGCTAGGCACCGGCCGGACATGCGTGGAGCGGGGCGAGGCCAGAGAGGGGCGGGGTCCCTCACACTCCCACCTCTCGCCTTCCTTGCCCCAGGACAAGTTGACCGGCGGGTTGCTGCTAACGCTGATGCATGTCAAGTTTAAGGCGTCCCCCGGGGGCAGTGCGGATGCATTGGCCAGGATGGTCACGTTAGTTGGGGGAACTGGGAGAGGGGGTTGGAGGAGCGAGACTCAGAGGTTAGGGGCGGCCTGGTCTGCGTCCATCCCGCCTGCACCCCAGGCTCCGTCCAGTCTCGGGTGCCCCACCCCGCCCCCGCCCGCACCCCCCGAGTCCAGGGTTCGCTGGGTCCCTGCCCCACCTGGCTCTGTCCTCCACCCTGTCCTGCCCCGGCGGAGTCCGCCCCAGGGCCTCAGCCGTGCGCGCCCTCACACTGCACCGCCAGCTACGTGGACGCGCTGAGCTGGCCAGCCTTGCACATGAACTTGGCCTGGTTGTCCGACGGCCCTGTGACCAGCACCAGCTCTCCGGAGAAGGTGCTCCCAGATTTCTCCAAGTTGCCGAGCTGCATGCACCGCGGCTCCTGTGGCAGCCGCGACTCAGTCACAGTGCGCGAGTCCTATGGGGCGGGAGTGACTGGGGGCCGCAGGCAGCCCTGCTGCTTCCACCAACCCCCAACTCCCGCACCCTGCCCACTGGGTTGGTGCTGCCAGCCCAGACAAAGCCTTTTGGTGATACGGAGAAACACCGCCATCAGCGCCACCCGCCTAGGGCAAAGCAGTGGGGAGTGGAACTGAGTAACCCCTGCCCTGGAGTCTCTCCCGCCTCCCCGGATCCCTGTGCACGGCAGTTTTGGGGATCTGAATCCCTCTTCTGTACCACACCCAAACCCCCGCTCAGCCTCTGCAGCCACCTGCTGGCCGTCAGCGCACTCCTCAAAATCTATTTCTGCTCTGTTTACCCAACACCAAGTGCAGGAAACTCCCTTGAAATTCCCAGGCCTTTCCCAGAATGCCTCAATTCCTTTTCTTAAAATTCCCACTGTCCCCAAAGATTTCCTTTGAAATTTTCCTTAATTCCAGTGCATTTCCATAGATTACTTTCTTTTTTTTTTTTATTGTTGCTGCTGCACAAATTAAACTTTCCATAGATTCTGAATATTTCCCGATATTATATTTTATAATCCCAGTCTTCTAACAGATTCCTTTATATTGCCCAGATTCTCAGCACTTCCCCAGAATTCCATCCTATTAAAATGAAATTCCATTGTCATTTCTATAATTCCTAGTCTTCCCACCAACATTTTCAACCAGCTCCCTAACTTCTCAGGATTTTCTTAGAATTACGCTTCTCTTTCATTTTAACAAAATTTCATTTTCTTACCTCCAAATCCCAAGAATTTGATTTAATACTAATGAGTTTTCGATAGTCTGTGGAATTACTAGCTTTTCTCCAAATTTTCTTTTTCTTTTTCTTTTTTTCTGGGATTCAAGTCTTTCCCTAAAATTCCTGACATTTCAGCTGAATTCTGAGATTTTTTCACTAGAATTTTCCTTAATTTTAACGAAATTACCTTTTCTCTAGAATACCTAATCTTGATTCAGAATTCCAATTTTTATCCTAGAACTCTGTTTCCCCAGAATTTTCCTAGGATTCCATTTAATTCTCATGGCATTTTTTGTCTTTCCTGATTCCCTGCCAAACCTCAGAATCTCTAGTACTTTTCCAGAAATTTAATCTTTTTCCAAGATTGCCCAAGATTCTGAAGGAAAGAAGGGGGCCTGGTCCTTCCCCCACATTCCTGGCCACCCCCATAGCCCTAGTGGCACCAACCTTGTACCATGTGAGGGAGGGCTCTGGGTTGCCCCTGATGGCCAAACACACCAGCCTCACCCGGGTCCCAGCCCGGAGCTTCTGCCCCTCTGGGGCACACTTAGTCCACAGTTTCTGGGCGGGATCTGAGAGGAGAGGCAGGAAGAGTGACTTTTTCTCTGGGCTGGGTCCTGAGGCTTGGGGGCATTGCTGGGTAAGGGCAGACACTCACATTTTACGTTCAGGGTGAGCGACTTATTGAAGGTCTCCTTGGCGAAGGCTTCACTGAAGGCCTCACATGTGAGGGTCAGACTGTTGTCCTCCCGCCGCACCAGGAATGTCAGGTTGGACATGGAGATGTAACCACCATGTAATCCCTGGTAGGGAATGAGCTTCAGATGTGGGGACTGCAGCACCCCCATCCATTGTGTTAGAGGCCTGAGTCCATCTCAGTCTCCAGCAGGGACACATGAGCCATCTCTAACACCCCTCTGTTGGACCCATGGTCCTCAAGGAGAAAGCCCCCAGGCTGCTGGACCCATCCCCTTCCCAAGCCACGAGTCATACCCTGCACCCCCCATGCTCAGACCCAGGAGCCTGGCCCCCGCCTCACATCCATGATCGTCTCCTCCATGGGCAGCAGCTGCCGCCAGCCCAGCCACCATCGTAGCAGGACCCGTGGGCGACTGGACTTGCTGACACAGGAGAGTGTCACGTTCTTGTTCTCAACCTGGGATGCAGATCCCAGGATAGTAATGGCACTAGGGGGAACTGCAGGGACAGAGAGGGAAGACATTAAGCTGAGCTGAATTTCTCACATACCAGCCCAGAGAGAAGAACAGGACTGGAGACACATGCTGAGATCTTTGGCATCCAGTAGGCATAATTTGGGGGCACACATAGATGGTTCTCTGAGGCACAGACCGACAGGTGGGCAGCTGGCACCAGGACTCACAGGTGACCTGCAGCATGATGCTGCGCTCCTGGGTCCCTGCAGACACGCTGTTATGGGCCTCGCAGCTGAGCCGCGCTCCATGGTCTTCTGGCCTCACGGTCATCACCAGCACACTGCGGGCCACGGCCTGGGTGTGCTCTGTGCCCCACACTGTGGACGCCGGCTGGCTATTCTGGAGACAGGGACAGGCCTGGGCCAGCTCAGGACCAGCTCCCGGCCTCCGCTCTCCCCACAGTTCCCATGCCCGCGACTGCCCTCACCTTCAGCCACTGCAGTGTGGCTAAGGGATTCCCCCCTTGGGCCACACATGGCAGCTCCAAGCTCTGTCCTGCCCGCACATGCCCCTCATCCAAGCCTGGCCACTCGATGACAGGGGGTCCTGGAGGGACTGGGAGATATCAGTCACTCAATGGGCCTGGAGTAGCCCATCCACTCTTTCCAGGCCCCACAACCTGCTTTTGAAACCCCATGTTTCTCTGAGTGCCTGAATTTCCATGATTCCTGTGATTCCCCTACACTCCCCAGTGCCTGCTCCCCATCCTCAGTGCCCTAGTTGGCCCAGTTCTCCACTTACACAGAACATTCACGGTGAATGAGGCCTTGATGGGGGCCTCCAGTGCTGGGCTAGACGCCTCACAGACTAGCAACTGCCCATTATCCGAGCTCTGGGGTGTCACCCTGGGATGAGAATTCATGGTTCTGGAGTCAGAGTCATCATCCGAAATCTGGAGAGTCAGGGAGAAGAGGCGGGGATGCCGCCTCTGGTCCCCACACCTGGTCTAAGTCCCCATGGCGATCTCCTCTGGGATCCGGGGTTCCATGGGAGAGATTCTGGGAGTGAGCAGCGAGAACTGGAGCCTAGAGAGACCCACATCTGATCAAACTTTAGTGCCTGGGACTCTGGAACTGAGGTTCCCATGAAGTTTTTTTGTTTATTTGTTTGTCTTTTGAGACAGAATTTGGCTCTGTCGCCCAGGCTGGAGTGCAGTGGTGCGATGTCAGCTCACTGCAACTTCCACTTCTTGGGTTCAAACAATTCTCCTGCCTCAGCCCCCTGATGAGCTGGGAGTATAGGCATGTGCCACCACGCCAGGCTAATTTTTGTATTTTTAGTGAAAACAGGGTTTCACCATGTTGACCAGCTGATCTTGAACTCCTGACCTCAGGTGATCCACCCACCTCAGCCCCCCAAAGTGTTGAGATTACAGGCATGAGCCACCACCCCTGTTCCCTGTGAAGAAGCTTTGAGAGTCAGCTTTGAGAGTTCCCCATGAAGAAGCATTGGGTCGCAGATGTTCATACGTAGCCCAAGCTTCATGCTTTCATCCCTGGGGTCTGTGGTTCCCATGGGGAAAATTAGGGGTCATGGTTGGGGTTTTTTTTCAGTTTCCACACCTGGCTGTGTCCTCCACAGTGAAGAGCTTCTGCTGGGAGCCCTCGTTCATGTTTGCAGAGATGTCGGATATTGTCTGTCCACCTTGGGGCAACAAGAGAGCTAGAGGGGTTCTGGGCTCCCCACAAGATAGATTCTGGGGAGCATGGCCTGGAAGTCCTCAGAGTGGATGTGATGCCCCCTCCCTCCTGGTTCTAGAGGACAAGGGCCTGGGGCACAGCTGGATCCCCTCCCGACTTTCTGGACTGCCTGAAGGCTGCAATCTTCAGTGCTGGGTCCTGGGCCTCCCCACTCCTCTCAACTCCTTGCTGGGTTGTACCATGTACCCCATCCCTCAGCTTCTCATGTCTGCACCAGCGCTACTGCCCATATCTCTATCTGGTCCTCAGTCTTGTGCTGGATGCCGCCTCCTCAATGTGCCCTCCCATCCACTGTGTCCCACACTGGCCTCAGCATCTCCTCACACCTTCTCCTGGGTCCCCATCCCAGGGATGACATCTTTTCTGGGGCCCTTAGGAGGGCACTGGTCAGGGACACACACCCTTCCCACTCCAGAGGCTTCATGCTGCCCCCTGCCACCCAGTTCACCCTCACTCACTCAGGAGAATGGTGATGTCAGGTGCTGGCTTTGCATCCCCAGACAAACAGCTGACCATGTACCCTTGCCCAGCTACCCAAGGGACCATGGTGCCTGCCTCCGGGGTCAGGTGGAGCAGCTTGGGAGGAACTGGTGAGAAGGGTCTGGGGTAAGCTTCCAGCACTGAGAAGGATTTGAAGATTGGAGCTTGGTACCAAGGGTCTGGGAGAGGAGAAACTGGGGGCTTGGACTCCTGGGTCCTGGGGTAAGGGAGGGCTTGAAGCCCAGACTCGTGGGTCCTGGGGGTCTGTCACCCATACCCAGGATGGAGAGGATCACTCTGGGAGACACGAACTCGGGCCCCATCATGGAGTGGCCGACCTGGCACTCATACTGTGCGTCATCGCTGAGGTCACCAGCCTCAATGTGGAGGTGGAATTCACCTGCAGGGGGAGTCGGAGGTCAGGGTTGCAACTTGGGCTGGTGGCTGAGGGTCTCAGGCTCTTATCCCTTACCTCTAGCAGGGTCCCCTTCCAGGCGGTACCTCGGGAAGCCTGGGATCCTGGGGTCGGGGCCCAGGAGCAGCCCGTCTTTGGCCCATTGCACCGCACTGCCAGGGGTGCTGACCCCACACCACAGCTCCACCGAGGCCCCCTTCACCACTGCCAGGTTTTCAGGCAGGGCCCAGAAGCCCTGGGGGATGGAGGCAGGAATCGCTAACTGTGTCAGGCCTGGGGACACAGCAGGGTGCAAGGAAAGGGCAGAGGGTTTGTCTAGGGAAGGTAAGTGGGAAATGGGGGCCACTTGGCACTGGGTACAAGGCTGGGATCCCACTCACCTTCAGTCAGCAGCCCCAGGAGCAGGAGAGGAGCCTTGAGCATCGTCCCCAGGGCCATCATGGGTCCCCCTACTGTTACCCCCACAGTGCCCGCAGCCAGCCACCTGCGTCTCTCTGGCTCTCTCTGAGTCCCTCTCTCTGTGTCTCTGCCATCTGCTTTTTTTAAATCTCTCTTTCCATTACTCTCCTCCCTTTCTCTGTTTTCCTCTCCTCCCGTCAGTGTCTCTCTATCTCTGTCTTGCTCTCTCAGTCTCAATCTCTGAGTCTCTTTCTCTGTCCCTTTAAAATAATTTTTTTCTTTTTTTTTTTTTTTAGAGACAGGGTCTCACTATGTTGGCCAGGTTGATCTCAGACTGTTTCCCTCAAGCCATCCTCCCACCATGGCCTTCCCAAGTGTTGGGATTACAGGCATGAGCCAGTGTCCCTAGACTATCTCTTTATCTTTTCATCTTTCTCTCTTTGTCTAAGGCATTCTCTCTCATTTTTTCTCTGTCTCGTTCTCTCTCTCTCTCTCTCTCTCAGTCTCTATCTTCTCTCCTGCCACCCATCACCCCTGCTCCTTGTCTCACTACTCACGGCCTCTCAAAAAGGACCTGCAGCCCAGAGTCTAGCAGGCCAGGAGCCCAGGAGAGCAATGAGGCTGATGCAGGCACTGGCAGAGTTGGCCCTGCTCTCTGACCCAACTTGAGCTCATCCTCACAGTGCAACCTCCCCCAGGTACCCTCCAGAGCCCCCAGCTCCGGCCTCTGCCCAGCAGGCTCCTCCCAGCCAGCTGGGCTGGAGCATAAAATCCCCTGTCAGCACAGGCCAGGCGTGTTTCTCGGTGCCTCCCCAGCCTCCATGGCCCCAGGGCCTGGCTTAGGCTGGGAGGATGGGAGAAGTCAGACCTAGGTGGTCTCCCAGCTCAGCAGGGGAGCAGCCAGCTGGGCCCCCAGCTCTTCCCTGCCCTGATACATGACCTTGGGAAGTCCCTTTCTTTCTTTTTTTTTTTTTCTCAAGGTAGTCTTGCTCTGTTGCTCAGGCTGGAGTGCAGTGGCATGATCTCGGCTCACTGCAGCCTCCACCTCCCATGGCTTGAACCTCCCAAGTTCAAGCAATTCTCCTGCCTCTGTCTCCCAAGTAGATGGTACTACAGTCATACACCACCAGGCCTGGCTAATTTTTGTATTTTTACTAGAGATGGGGTTTCATGATGTTGACCAGGCTGGTCTTGAACTCCTGACCTCAGGTGATCCATTTGCCTCGGCCTCCCAAAATGCTGGGATGACAGGCATGAGCCACCGCACCTAGCCTCCCTTCCTTTCTTGAGTAGACATTAGCGACTAAATGATGTCAGGGATCTCTGCTGGGGAGTATGCAAGAGTGAGTGTGAGAGACTGGGAGACTGTAGGAGAGAGGGAAGATATCCGTGTGTGTACATGGGTGTGAGAGTGGGGAAGGTTAGAGTGAACTGTGATCTGTAATAAGCACATGGAGAGCATGTGTGTGTGTGACAGAGTCCTACATGGGAGTGCACAGGGTGTGGGCAGGAGTAAAAGGCAGAGTCCAATTCTGCCGGCCCCCAGTATGGGTGCAGTGTGAGCCCAGAGTAGACGCCCTTTGGCAAGGACTGCATGAGCTTTCTTCTGTCTCTTTTTCTTGCCATCTCCCCCATCTCTTCTTTCCTTCTCCATGTCTCTCTCTCTTCCTCCCTCTATCCATCTTGATTTATCTTCCTTTCGAGATGGAATCTTGCTCTGTTGCCCAGGCTGGAGGGCAGTGGCATGATCTTGGTTCATTGCAGCCTCAACTTCCTGGACTCAAGTGATCCTCCTGCCTCAGCCTCCTGAGTAGCTGGGACTACAGGTACGCACTACCACTCCAGCTAACTTAAAAATTTGTTTGTAGAGACAGGGTCTTGCTCTATTGCCCAGGCTAGACTGTAGTGGTGTGGTCATGGCTCACTGCAGCCTCAAACCTCCTGGGCTCAAGTGTTCTTTCTGCCTCAGCCTCCTGAGTAGCTGAGACTACAGGCCCACATCACCATTCTGTTTTTTTTTTTTTTTTTTTTTTTTTTGAGAAGGAGTCTTGCTCTGTCACCCAGGCTGGAGTGCAATGGTACGATCTTGGCTCACTGCAACCTCTGCCTCCCAGGTCCAAGCGATTCTTCTGCCTCAGCCTCCCGAGTAGCTAGGAATACAGGCATCAGCCACCATACCAGGCTAATTTTTGTATTTTTAGTAGAGACGGGGTTTCACCATGCTGGCCAGGCTGGCCTCAAACTCCTGACCTCAGGTAACCCACCTGCCTTGGCCTCCCAAAGTGCTGGGATTACAGGTGTGAGCTACTGCGCCTGGTCACTTGGCTAATTTTTTTAAAATGTTTTTGCAGAGACAGTGTCTTGCTACGTTGCCCAGGCTTGTCTGGAACTCCTGGGCTCAAGCAATCCTCCCATCTTGGCCTCCCAAAGTACTAGGATTACAGGCATGAGCCACCGCACCCAGCCCTTGATTTGTCTTTTTTTCTTTTTGTTTTGTTTTCTTTTCTTTCTTTTTTTTTTTTTTTTTTTTTTTGAGATGGAGTTTCGCTCTTGTTGCCCAGACTGGAGTGCAGTAGTGTGATTTCGGCTTACTGCAACCTCCGCCTCCTGGGTTCAAGTGATTCTGCTGCCTCAGCCTCCCTAGTAGCTGGGATTACGAGCATGCGCCACCACGCCTGGCTAATTTTTTGTATTTTTAGTAAAGACGGGGTTTCTCCATGTTTATCAGGCTGGTCTTGAACTCTTGACCTCAAGTGATCCGCCCACCTCAGCCTCCCAAAGTGTTGGGATTACAGGTGTGAGCCATCGTGTCCAGCCGATTTATCTTTCTATGTTTCTCCATCTGTTTGAGACTCTCTCTCTCTCTGTATTAAGTGGTTAAGTCTCAGTCAATCTTTATTTCACTGTCTCTCCGTCTCTACATGTCTCTGTTCTTCTGTTTCTCTGTCTCTGTTCTCACTTCTGTCGCTCCCCTCACCCCACACTCTGTCTCACACACACCAGGAGCTCCATAAATATTTGTTCTTAACCACACTCTGACCACGCCTCTTTCTCTTATGTGTCTCTCCATCTCTGAGTGGCTCCCCTCATCACATCCCTGGATTTTATAACCATATGCTGGTAGGCCTGCCCTCCCCGCGTGCACATACACTCGCCTGGGATAAGCTTCTTCTGCCTGCTTATCTCCTGCGGGAATCGGAAATGCTAGTTTTCTCCCCGCCTCCTCAAGGACTCGGCCCCACCTGCGTCTCCTTCCCCAGGAACCAGATGAGGCATCTGGCCCCAGCCCCCAGCTTCATCCTCCATGCTGGCCTTCCCTCTTCCCTCACATGCTTGACCCCTTGCCCTCCTCCCACCTCCCCTCTCCCAACTGCCCCCTACACCCCCTGGGAAATGGGCTGGATGCCGAGCTGGGGGGGCGGTGGCTCTTTCCTGGGGGCCCTTGCCAGATGGTGTCCCAAGGGGCCAGAGCATGGAGCTGTCCCTTGCTGGGGCCTTTAATTAGCACAAACCTTCCACCCTCCACCTTGTCTGTTTTCCTTCTCCCAGTGCTCTTGGGACCTTGGGCTCTCCATCTTTCCATGTACATGGCCCCAGAGAGCCAGGAAGGGGAAGCTGCACCAAGTGCCTGGAAAAACAGTCCCACTACTTGAGTTCCTCCCCAAGACTCAGGAGTTCTGGGCCCATGCCATCCTATTTCAAAATCCATGCACTAGATATGCCACATAGAAGCCAGGAGTGTAGGCCCCCAGACCCCTCTCCTCTCAGACCCTGGGGTCTCAGTCCCTTCTCTCCAAGGACTCAGGAATTTGGGCCTCTGATCCTCCTGGCCACCCTACCCACCCCTGCATCCCCCCGCCCCCCACCAGCCCCATACACACACACACAGACACACACACACACACACACACACACACACACACACACGACTTAGGACAGATGTTCACCGTCTGATTTCCAAATCCTCCTGGGCCCATGTGGGGGTGGGGAGAGATTGGCAGTTAAATCCACCGACTCTAAGACTTAAGACCAGATATTCTGACCCCTGTCACCCTCTTCCAAGTGCACCATGCTGCAAGCAGGAGACCTAGGAGTTGAGTCTCCAGCCTCTCAAGGAACCAGGAGATCAGGCCATCAGCGTCTCAGCCAGCAAAGGCCTCAACCACCAGTCCCTTACAATCCTGTAAGTCCAACCCCTACTCCCAACCCCACCCCGCCATTTAGGGACACAGAGTCTGAGCCTAAGAACAGCGTAGAATTTGAATGTGGACCCCCCAGTTCTTACAGGTCCAGGAATGTCAGATCAGGGTCCCAGCTCCCCAGCCCTCCTTCAGGCTGCTCGGGGTCCCTCCCACCTGCTTGGCCAGCTGCGCAGCTTGGGAACGCCCCAGCTGGCTGGGCTGCATGGAGTGTCAGGACAAGCTGCGCGGTTCCCAGCCTCCCTGCCTGCCCTGGCCAGGCACCGCCGCCTCCCAGCCGTCCCAGGCAACCAGGCCGAGGTGCCCGGCCAGCGGAGTGGGGAGAGGGGCTGGGCCGGGACTGCGGGGTCCTGGGAAAGGAGGGGCCGGGGTCCTGGATTCCTCGGTCTTAGGACGTTTGCAGCCATAACAAGGGAACAGCCCTCTGTTCCCCACTTTGAGGAGGGGTTTTGAGGCTGGGGGAGTCAAGGCAGGGGTCCCAACTGTCCCCCAGGTATCGGCGTGCCCTCTTCCCGACCCGCAGGCCAGAGGAGCCCCGGACCCCGCCTCCCCAGGGCGCGGAAAGTGGCGAGGCCCCAGAGGCCCCCATTTATAGCTCGGTTTCCACTGAGCGCAGTCCCTCCAGGACCTGGGCTGAGCAAGTTTCTTCCACTCTTTCCCTTCCCTCCTCCTCACCCCCATGCCTGCCCCTCAACCTTGGCAGGGCGCAGGTGTCCAACCCAGCCCGGACCCCCTCCTGGAACCCAGGTGTTCTGGCTCCCAGACCCCAATTGAACTGGGGGCGTCCACCCGCCGGGGGACCCCGCCCTGCATCCCCCATTCATCCGCGTCCAGCCCCGGGAGTTTCTCAATGGGAAGAGGGCGGAGCTCCCAGGAGGCGGACCCGGGCGGGGCGAGCTGGATTGGGCCCTCTTGGGGTCTCCCAGAGACCCAGGGCGCGGAACTGGCAGGCGTTTCAGAGCGTCAGAGGCTGCGGATGAGCTCACTTGGAGGACTCCAGGCCAGAGACAGGGGTTCTCTAGGCTGGGGCGAAGAGTCGAGCGCGAAGGGGGCTCCGGGCCAGGGTGACAGGAGGAGTGCTTCCGAGGAAGAAGTTGACAGGGAGGCCCGTGCGACTGCAAATCTCGTGAACCTTGGGGGACACACGCTCAGGATGCTGGTCCCCGCCCTCCTCGTCCTGCTCTTCTGCTTCAGAGGGAGCGCAGGTACCGCACGAAGGGAGCGGATGAATATGGGGTGGGTGTGGGGGGATTGCTTGCGGGCTGCCCCTTCACTAGGGAGAAGCGAGTTGGGGGCTGGGACCCCTGGGTCCTGAATGAGGGGGCTCTTGAAGGTGCTAAGCTCAGCCCTGCTGCCCCCAACTTTCCTAGACCGGTCGCCCCATTTCCTGCAACAGCCAGAGGACCTGGTGGTGCTGCTGGGGGAGGAAGCCCGGCTGCGGTGTGCTCTGGGCGCCTACTGGGGGCTAGTTCAGGGGACTTAGAGTGGGCTGGCCCTAGGGGGCCAAAGGGACCCGCGAGGTAAGACGGTTCTCTCCACGCTGGGACGGGCTGGCTAGGGGTAGAGTTGCTGGGCTCGGCTGTACCTGCAGTTTCTATTTTGACATTTTAAGTTTGGGAAATTGATGGGCTTGGGTAAACATTTAGGAGTCCTGATTTTTGAGCTGCTTCTTTGAGGGTGACCCATAGAGTTTTGGAATTATTATGTTATTGCAAAATAGTAAACAGGCCAGGTGCGGTGGCTCACGCCTGGAATCCCAACGCTTTGGGAGGCTGAGGCCAGAGGATAGCTTGAAACCAGGAGTTTGAGACCAGCCTGGGCAACATAACAAGACCTTATCTCTAGAAAAAAATATATATATTTTAAACAAATTAGCCAGGCATGGTGATGTGCATCTGTAGTCCCAGTTACTCAGTAGGCTGAAGTGGTAGGATTGCTTGAGCCCAGGAGTTCAAGGCTACAGTGAGCCATGATCAAGCCACTGCACTCCAGGTAATGGTGAGACCCTGTCTCAAAAAAAAAAAAAAGGAAAAGGAAAAGAAAGAAAGAGAACATAAATGCAAAAAATACAGTAAACATAAACGGAAGGTTTACCAAATAATATAGACACTCACACAGCCAATACCCAAGTCCACTGCCAGCTCCCCAGAAGCCCCCGTATTCCTTTCCCCTATCATAGCCCCCCTCCCCCTCACTCCAGAAGTAGTATCTAACCTAACTTTCATGGCAATCATTTTCTTGCTTTCCTTTCTGAATTTATTACCACCAAGTTTGCAGTGACTCTGGGTTGGGAGGGAGTTAGAGTCTCTATGGGCCCAGTACACACTCTTTAATAGTGTCTTACCACCAAATGTGTGGACCGGTCAGAACCATGGCGTGCTGCCTCCTCCCTGACTCCAGGGTGGTCCCGGTACTGGATATCAGGGAATGCAGCCAATGGCCAGCATGACCTCCACATTAGGCCCGTGGAGCTAGAGGATGAAGCATCATATGAATGTCAGGCTACACAAGCAGGCCTCCGCTCGAGACCAGCCCAACTTCACGTGCTGGGTAAGGACCTCACCCACTTGTCCCCTGGGAGCCCAAGGGGGCAGCCAGTACTAGCTATGAGTAGCAGAGTCCAGGGAGCCCAGGGGAGTGGTCAATTGGAGCTGAGAGGATCAGGATCCATCTCTGACCCCAAATCCACCTTGCAGTCCCCCCAGAAGTCCCCCAGGTGCTGGGCGGCCCCTCTGTGTCTCTCATTGCTGGAGTTCCTGTGAACCTGACACGTCGGAGCCTTGGGGATGCCTGCCCTACCCCTGAATTGCTGTAGTTCCGAGATGGGGTCCGGTTGGATGGAACCACCTTCCATCAGGTCAGGTCCAAATTCCTGTGCTAGCCATTGCCCATTCAGGAAAACTTGGGGTACACTCTGACCACAGGCTCATCCCGAGGAGAAGAAGACATGGGAGGGCAGGGGTTCAAGGGTTTGGACTCTTGAAATATGATGCAGGGTCAAGATTCTAGGGCCAGACTACCTGGGTTCAAATCATGTCTCAGCCACTTGCTAGTTGATTGATGTTTAGTTAACCTCTCTGTGCCTCAGTTGCCTTATCCATACAATTGGAATAATAATAGCATGCATGTCATAGGGTATGGTGAGGATTAAATAAATAAATACCTATAAATGCCCAGAAGAGTGCCCAACACATAGTGAACCCTATATAAGTAAGGCAAGCTTATCCAACCTGTTGCCTGTGGGCTGCATGCAGCCCAGAATGGCTTTGAATGTGGCCCACCACAAATTCATACACATTCTTAAAACATGATGAGACTTTTTTGTAACTGTTTAGCTCATCAGCTATCATTAGTGTTAGCATGTATGGCCTAAGACAATTCTTCTTCCAATATGGCCCAGGGAAGCCAAAAGATTGGACACCCCTGATGTAAGGGGTAGATGGCATTATTATTCTTATCCATCCCTCCAGACCCTGCTGAAGGAAGGGACCCCTGGATCAGTGGAGAGCACCTTAACCCTGACCCCTTCCAGCCATGATGATGGAGCCACCTTGGTCTGCAGGGCCTGGAGCCAGGCCCTGCCTGCGGGAAGGGACACAGCTATCACACTGAGCCTGCAGTGTGAGTGCAGCTGGCCCTGGGAAAGAGGGGTGTGGGGCCCTGACTCCTGGGTATGAGGAAGGAGGGGACTGTGGCCCCTGGGGAATGAGGAAACTGGGACCTGGATTCCTGGATCTAAGAGAGCAGGAGAGGGCCAGGTATGGTAGCTCATGCCTGTACTCCCAGAACTTTGGGAAGCCGAGGCGGGCGGATCATCTGAGCTCAGGAGTTCGAGACCAGTCTGGCTAACATGTCGAAACCCATCTCTACTAAAAATACAAAAATTTGCCCTGCATGATAGCACACGTTTTTAATCCCAGCCACCTGGGAGGCTGAGGCAGGAGAATCACTTGTACCCCGGAGGCAGAGGTTGCAGTGAGCTGAGATCCTGCCACTCGGCAACAGAGTGAGACTCCGAGCAGGAGACGACAGATGGCTGGGGGTCCCTGGGGAAAGAGGAAGCTGGGCCTTGACTCCCTAACTGGGGGAATTGGGAACTGAAAGCCCAGACTCCTGACTCAAAGGGAGAAGGGGATTAGGGGCCCAGACTCCTGGGGTGGAGGAATCAGGCACTGGACCCCTAGGCCAGTGACAGAGGTGTTCCTGGTCCTTGCCCACCTGACCATTGTCCCACCCTCACAGACCCCCCAGAGGTGACTTTGTCTGCTTCACCACACACTGTGCAGGAGGGAGAGAAGGTCACTTTCCTGTGCCAGGCCACAGCCCAGCCTCCAGTCACAGGCTACAGGTGAGGACGAAGACCACCTCTCCCTAGCCCCAAGAGTGAGCTTGGGAAGGGCTGGGACCTGAGTAGGTGTGCCAGAGAGCAGGGATAACGGTAACAGCGCCACCATTTCCTCAGGTGGGCAAAAGGGGGCTCCTCGGTGCTCGGGACCCGTGGGCCAAGGTTGGAGGTCGTGGCAGGCGCCTCGTTCCTGACTGAGCCCGTGTCCTGCGAGGTCAGCAACGCCGTGGGCAGCGCCAACCGCAGCACTGCGCTGGATGTGCTGTGTGAGCTGGGGCGGGGCTGTGGGTGTGGTCAAAGGTGGGCGAGGCTTTCAGGGTTGCTGAGGGGCGGGGTCAGGAGAGTGGGCGTGGGGTATTAGGAGGAAGAGAGTAGACTTGGGGCATATTCTTGCCCCCTAGAGGGTGTGGTGTTTCTATGGGGCTGATCCCGGGTCAGGGACTGCATTCCTCTCCGGCCTTGTGACCCCTCATCTCCTTCGTCCAGTTGGGCCGATTCTGCAGGCAAAGCCGGAGCCCGTGTCCGTGGACGTGGGGGAAGACGCCTCCTTCAGCTGTGCCTGGCGCGGGAACCCGCTTCCACGGGTAATCTGGACCCGCCGCTGTGGCGCGCAGGTGCAGCCCTAAATCTTGAGGCGGTGGCTGGCGGGGGACCAGGCTTCCTTGCAAATCCGGCTTCTGACGCCCCTTCCCTGTCGCAGGTGCTGGGCTCTGGAGACGCACTGCGCCTTCCGTCGGTGGGACCACAGGACGCAGGAGACTATGTGTGCAGGGCTGAGCCTGGGCTCTCGGGCCAGGGGGGCTGCGCCTCGGAGGCTCCGCTGACTGAACGGTGAGAAGGCGGGGCTTCTAGGGGATCTAGCCCGTCCTGGGATAGGGAGTGGACAGAGGGGGCAAGGGCTAATGCAGTGGGAGTGGCCTGGAAGGAGCTTTACACCCAGCGGGGCCTGGAGACCGACCTATTAAAGGCGAGGCTTTTAGAGGAATCAGAGTTTGGAGGCAGCATGGCCTGATTGATTAAGGTTAGCGGAGAGTGCGCTGGCCAGACCAGGCTTTGTTACAGCCTTTGGGGAGAGCAAAGCCTCTCCTCTGAGTGACCCACCGTCTCCATCCCAGCTCCCCCAGTAGTGACAGCCCTTGAGTCTAGCCATGGAACTAGTCTCGACAACAGTGGGTTTTCATCTGGGTCCCAAAGAAATCAACAGCTTGCTGACAAAGCTTTTCTTAATTGAACTAACCCTGCCCAGATAGCAGAGCCCACCTGCTGCTCATTGCCCTTGTGAGCCACATCTTCATTAAACCAATTCTAGGTCCGCTTCATTTGCTTTTTAAAAATTTAACAAATGAGCTTAGGTAGCTCCTTCAACAAATATACAAAGCCACAGATGCAGTCCTATGTCTGGCCAAAATATTTTAGACCACCAAATCAACTCAGTGGGGTTGGAGCCTGGTGTCATGTGTTATTGACACTGACAGCACCTGCAGATGGCTTTGTTTTTCCTCCCACGGGCAGCAGTCACACTAATAAAACATGGAGGACTTTGTTGCTTTTCCAGTATGCTAGCTTTTCTTCTCAGGGAAGAGAGGATTTATGGAGCTCGAGAGCCCTGCACCCTAAGATCCTTGCCTCAATCACTCAGCAGGTGCCAACACTCTAAAACCAACAGGACACCAGCTCAGGTAATGGATGCCCAGCCCAGAGGCCTTGAAACCTCTCCATGAAATAGTTTGCCCCATTATGGTCCAACAAATGACAAACTCTCATATAACCACAAGAAGGGATTCACAGAAAAGCAGTGTAGAAGCTTCAGGTAATGTTTTGATGTAAGAAAATTCAAAATAGCAATATTCAGAATGGCCATACACTCTGGATTCAACAATGCCAAAATATTTTTGCAAGTGGAACCTAGTGGGAAAATAATAGATAGAAATCCATTATTTTACTAGCGTGTTACAAAAATAATGTATTAATTATTTCATACTTTTAAATGTTATCAGTTTGGCCAACATCGTATAAGATTTCAAACATAAAAGAATTATAATATCCATTATGGCTTTTTTTTTTTTTTTTGAGGCGGAGTCTCCCTCTGTCGCCCAGGCTGGAGTGCTGTGGCCAGATCTCAGCTCACTGCAAGCTCCGCCTCCCGGGTTCCCGCCATTCTCCTGCCTCAGCCTCCCGAGTAGCTGGGACTACAGGCGCCCGCCACCTCGCCCGGCTAGTTTTTGTATTTTTTAGTAGAGACGGGGTTTCACCGTGTTAGCCAGGATGGTCTCGATCTCCTGACCTCGTGATCCGCCCGTCTCGGCCTCCCAAAGTGCTGGGATTACAGGCTTGAGCCACCGTGCCTGGCCATTATGGCTTTTGTATAGGAAGGAAATTCATAGCCATTGATTATGTATGACATGTCAAGGGAGGTACATAAAATATTGCAATTAACCCTCACAGCAAAATTATAAGGTTAGGTAGTATCATCTCCTTCTTTCAGATAACACAAAATAACTTGCTAGTAGTTGACTATAGTAGACTGTCATATGGTTCCAAGTCTTTACCTCCCCCCAGTAATAGGATCATCTGTCTATACTCTTTGCTGTGTAAATTCACAGTGCCCCTTTGACTATGGATTTAGCTATGTGTCTTGTTTTGGCTGATGGGATGTTAGCAGATGGGATGCAAACAGAGGCTTAGAATGTGCTTTTACAGTTGGACCTGCTCTCTTGCCCCTCTGCCATCATCAGTCTAGCCTTCTGGTCCCAAAAAGACACATAAAACAGAGCCACCCCCACTGAGCCATGCCTAGATCAATCTATCCCGTACCCAACAAACTCCCAGGCTGCCCCACCAACACACGAGCTAAACTAGTCCTTACTGTTGTATGCCACTGAAATTTTGTGATTGGTTACTACCTAGCACTAGGTGCTGGCCAAGGTAAACTGAAAAGTGACTAAGTTAGAAGTCAAACCCAGACCTCAAAATCCATACTCTATTTTTCTGAGTAACACAATCAAAGTCTAAAACTTTTTCAAAATCTCACTTGATACATGGGCAATCAGGCTGAACCAAATGACATATTGAACAAGTTAGTCTTTTTCATGCTTCTTGCTTTCCCACTATAACCTCCCACACCTAAATATTCAAATTAGGCTGGTCCATGCCCTACAAATGACGGTAAAATCTATTAAACCTGTTCCAATACAAGTCTTGCTGTGGTCTTCACGTTTAAATGTTATCAGTTTGGCCAACATCATATAAGATTTTGAACATAAAAGAATTATAATCTATTTTCAAGTTTGTTAATTTTTTTTTTTTTTTACTACTTCAAATCCACTGTTGAGCCACTCTGGTAAATGTTTTATTTCAGTTATGTAATTTTAAACCCCAGAATTTGCTTTTGGTTCTGTTTTGTAATTTCTGTTTTTTAACGTTCTCTATTTGATGTCACATTGTCATGCTACCTTCCTTTACTTCTTTAATCACAGTTTCCTTTAGTTCTGTGAACATGTTTGTATAACGGCTATCTTAAAGTATTTTGTTACTAAATATGATATCTGGTTATTCTCACAAGCAGTTTCTATTGCCTTCTTTGCTCCAGTGTTCCTCCAGTGTGTGGCTTGCAATATTTTTTGAGACTGAACATTTTAGATAATATATTGTAGCAGTGCTGGGTACTGGAATTCCCCTCTAAGACTTGTTTGTTATTTTCTTGTTTATTTTTCAGTGATTAGATTTGAGTGAAGTCTATTTCTCCCACCCCCTACTCCCTATCCCTACTCCATAGTGTTAAACCTCTGATGTTGCTCCTTAGGGAGATACAGACTTGGGTATGACCACAGTCACCCTGAGATGACCGTAGGATGAATCATATTGGTTCAGTTCTCTTTCTTTCCCTGTTGACTCCTAGCTGTTTAACTCTGCTAATTGCCTGCTGATCATTCTGTTGTTTTCAGCAATTCCCTGGGGCATAAATTTCTTTATAAAGTAATCCAATCAAATTATGACTCCTTTGGAGACACAGTTCCTGAGGTTCATGTTTGAGATTTGTTCTGACCCCAACAGGATTTCTCCCAGCTGTTTTATTCTCCAGTTCTCTCCTGCAGACAAGTTGGCCTACCACGTAGACAGTATTGTCTTAAGACCTAGACCCATATGCATCAATTGCCTCTCACCAGAGAGGGCCCTTAGGTTTGAACTTCTCCACTCTCTATCGCAAATGAAGTCAGTTCCTTTGGAAAGAGATTAGGAGCTACTTGTTGTATGGCCTGCTTCTCCCCCAGGCAAAGTCTCTGAGACAGCTCTCAAGCTGGAGGTGAGGATGATGACAAGCTTCTTTCCGCTCTAGCTGAGTGCTCATTGGAGTTGGGGGATCAAGGGTGTGACATCAGACTGGGGTCTTCTTGGTTTACCTCTTCTGATATGGAACCATCAGCCCACAAGCTGCGGTGGCACAAGAGTGATCAGGGCCCTAGTATTTTCAGCCTCCTCTGTTGCATAGCACAGGCTGAGAGGAAGAAGGGAGCCCTCACCTCTCACCAGCACTTGCCTGGAACTAAGCCTGGGCAACAGGCAGCTGAGGGCAAGATGAGAAATGCTGATATCCTGCTCCTCCCAGGAAGAAAGCAGTGGGAGCTGGGGGAAGAGAGAACCCTGTGTTCTTGGCCGCAGCCATCTGGAGTGGAGTCTCTACACTCAGCTGAGCAGGAGGGATGAGGCAAAGAGCCTCACTGAGCTGGGAGGGGAGAGGAAGGAAGAGGTCTTGGGGCAGATACCAGAGACTCGCTCCTTTCCTGCTGAATATTCATAGGCTTGCTTGAAGATATTTTTCTTTTCATTTGCCATTAGGACCATTTATAGAGGCTTTAGTTTGTTTGGCTTTTTTTTTTTTTTTTTTTTTTGATGATTTTCACTGGTGAGCAGGTCACTGGAGTTCCTTATGCTGTCATGCCAGAAGTGGGACTCCAATTACTAGTTTTATATATATAACTTTTGTAATTAATGAAAATGTAAAATGAGAAGGAAACAATCTGGAAGGTTTGTTTATACCAAACCTGCTAATTTATACATGTAGAAACTGAGGTCTAAATTCAGTGGCTCAAGCTGATTAGTAGCAGGGCTTAGACCTACTTCTATTTCTATGTATACTCATGTTCTTTTTCTTGCATCAACCTTGACCTTCTTTTGCCTCAGCCAACTTCTTCTGGTATCTTTACCCTGTCCCCTGGCCCCAGGCCCCTTTCTAGTACTAGCCATACCTCTCTTGCTCTAGGATAGCATGCCCCAGGGGTTTCTGTTACTCTTCAGCTACTTCTTTTTTATTTTATTTTATTTTTTTCGAGATGGAGTCTTGCTCTGTCACCCAGACTGGAGTGCAGTGATGTGATCTCAGCTCACTGCAAGCTCCACCTCCTAGGTTCAAGCCACCTCCCAGGTTCTCCTGCCTCAGCCTCTCAAGTAGCTGGGACTACAGGCGCCCGCCACCACGCCTGGCTAATTTTTTGTATTTTTAGTAGAGATGGGGTTTCACCATGTTAGCCAGGATGGTCTTGATCACCTGACTTCGTGATCCGCCTGCCTCAACCTCCCAAAGTGTTGGGATCACAGGTGTGAACCACCGTGCCCAGCCTCTTCAGCTGCTTCTTACTACAGGGAGCTGCTGCAATGTAATAAGGCAACAATATTCCAGTCCACTATAAAACCATACCGGTCTTACCTGTACCCAGTAGGTAGAAAGGTATTAAAATTAATAAATATCTTGGGGGAATGAAGGGGAAAAAAGTATTTAAGTGTATTTATTACCATGGAACTCTATACTTATGATAATTGTGGTAAATTATATTTATAGTTTTCCTAAATAAAAAAAAACTTAATAAATGTTGGTCCCAATGGTGCACAAGAAAATGTATGCCTGTCGTGGATAAAGGGGGATGTGATCATTGTAAAGAGTGTCTGCAGACCAAGGAGGATTTTCAGGACAGTGAAAATGCTCTGCGTGCTATTATAATAATGGATACATGTCATTACACATCTGTCCAAACCCATAGAATGTACAACACCAAGAGAGAATGCTGATGTAAGCCGTGGACTTTGGGTGATAATGATGTGTCAATGTGCCACTCTGTTGGGGCATGTTGATAATGGGGGGAGGCTATGCAGATGTAGGAGCAGGGGTTATATGGGAAATCTCTATACTTCCTGTCAATTTTGCTGTGGGCCTAAAGCTGCTCTTAAAAAATATTTAGTCTTAAAAAAGGGGTATCTGCCCAATGGCTCAAGAGAGGTACCTAAAAAGTATATAGGCTGCAATGCAGGTGCAAATTAAAACCACATTGAAGGCGGGGCACTGTAGCTCAAGCCTGTAATCTCAGCACATTGAGAGGCCAAGGCAGGTGGATGGCTTGAGGTCAAGAGTTTGAGACCAGCCTGGCCAACATAACTAAACCCCATCTCTACTAAAAATACAAAAATTAGGTAGGCATGATGGCATGCATGTGTAATCCCAACTACTAGGAAGGCTGAATCAGGAGAATCACTTGAATCTGGGAGGTGGTGGTTACAGGGAGCCATGACCGCACCACTGCACTCGAGCCTGGGTCACAAGAGAGAAGCTCAATCTAAAAAAAAAAAAAAATACCGCATTGATTGAAATATCATGACCCCTATTATACTAGCTAACATGTAAAAGAGAACTAAATATTGGTGAGGATGTGAAACAACTAGGACTCCTGACAAGAAGGTAAATTGGTGCAACCACTTTGTTTGGCACTATCTATTAAAGCTGAGTGAGTGCTAATTCTAAAACCTAGCAGTTCCACTCTGAGATACATACCCCACTGAAATGCACACACATCTTCACCAGAACACCTGTACCAGAATGTTCATAGCAGCACTACTTCATGAAAGCAAAAAATTACAAATGATCCAAAGCCCACTCCTACCCAGAAAGCAATGCTCACATGCAGGACATTAATTAAAGAATCGTCATCCATGGCGGGAGGGGAGGGAGTAGAATTGGGCAGAGAGAAGCCGGGTGGGCTGCAATGCAGGTCATCATGGCCTCAGCTGACCCCCACGGGAGAGCTCTGAATCTGGGATAGCGCTTCCTAGTTGTCCCAAGTTAGAGTGACGGGGCTAGGCCTTCATACCCCACATGTCAATCAGCACTGGATGTGGACTGCCCAGCAAAGGAGTGTGACCTGGGCAAAGCAGCTCTCCTCCACTGAGACAGCAGGGGAATTTGTCCTGCAGTCCTAAAGAGGGAAACTAGGCACCACGAAACAATAGAATGGATAAGTAAAGTGAAGCATATTCACCCAGCAAACAAATTAGAGTAAATTTGCCCAAGGAAATACAATACAGTAATGAAAATAAGCAAAACACAATCATACATACATATTGATGAAGATGTGAAGAGAATAAGCAAACCGTAACCATACAAACATACTGATGAAGATATGAAGCCAGATTCAAAGGAGAACATAAGGTTGGAGCCCATGTGATGAAAGCTCAAAAACACACACACAATCCATGATTAGGATAGTGGCTTCTCTGGTAGTTGGGCTAGAAGTGAGAGGGACCACAGGAGGAGCTGCTAAGATTCCATCTTGATCTGAGCTCAGGGGACCCCGGGTGTGACCACCTGTTGAAAGTCACTGAGCTGCACACATATGACCTGCACATTTTTCTGCACGTATTTTATACTACAATTAAAAGTTTTAGTGGTTGGCAGGGGCGGAGGAGGGGGGAAGTGGCGAGTGATGGCTCAGCAGGTACCAGGTTTCCTTTTGAGGTGGTAAAAATGTTTTGGAATGAAATAGAGATGTTTATTGTGAAACACAGAGAGTATACTAAACGCAACTGAAAGCTACACAGGGTGAGCATCCCTAATTCAAAAATTCAAAATCTGAAATGCTCCAAAATCTGAAGCTTTTTGAGTGCTACCTTGACACCAGAGGTGGAAAATTCTGCACATAAAAGTACTTACCACAAACTTTATTTTCTGTATAAAATTGTTAAAAATATTATAAAAATTACATTTAGGCTATGCATATAGGGCGTATATGAAATATAAATTAATGCCAAGTTTAGACTTGGGTCCTGTCCCCAAGATATCTCATTGTATACATACAAATGTTCTAAAATCCAAAAACATCCAAAATCTGAAGCACTTCTGGTCCCAAGTATTTCAAATAAGGGAATACTCAACCTGTCTTTTCACATGGTTCATTTTATGTTATGTGAATTTTACCTCCACAAAACTTTTAAAAATTAAGACTTTAAAAAACAGAGAAAAATAGAAGTCTCTGTTGAGTTGAGAAAAGGATGGAGCAATAGACAAAGAAGGGTAAGCAGTGAATTAATCACAAAGTGTATGTCACATAAGCAAGAGACTATTTGGCTGTTATGGCCTGAAGGAAGGAGGAAGTTTCACTTGCTTTCATCCTCTCCTCCATCCAATTACCCACGAGCTAGGCCTGTGTGGAAGGAGAGAGGAGAGTGGAAAACAGAATTAGAGTCATCAAGGTTACCCTTCATCCTCACACCCTTCCTTTTGTTATCTCCCCACAGAGTTTGGTGGGTTTTGGGGCCAAGGCAGACCTAGAAGAGATGTTGCAGGTGCAGCGTTGGAGGCAGATTAAAGGAGAATAATAAAGAGAATCTTCCCACTGACCCACTCATCCATCCTAGTTCAACAAGGTAGCTCCCATTACGGGGGTTATTTTATTTATGTAGCATTGCGACCCAATAATGCCAGTTAAATCAGGCATCACTCTATGGCCGATCCCAAGGTTTCTTTAGAATTGTTACGCTCAGCCATTGCTCCCTGAATTTTATATTACTAAAGATAACTCTGCTTTGTTTGACAAAAATGCATCTGGAGTACAGAATCTTAAAAGAGAACGTGCCCAGATGGTAGAGGTATTTAAGGAAATACAGTCTTCCATTTTGGAAATTTGTAACCCCCTCTGATTTCATTTGTATGCTTTTCCAACTCCCCCTGTTTGTTGCCCTTACACCCTGTTCAAGTTGCCAGGGGAGTTGTGTGGTGTAGCCATAGTAACCATAAAGCCTCCCTATGCTACCCCCCACCACACACACACACACACACTTCAGACCTCACACCCTTCACCCACCAACCATAACTCACTCAAACTCCAATAATCATTTATATCCTGAAAAGGAACTTAAAATAACAAATACCAAAGTTGTATGAACCTCCACATGTTGTGTTTTTGTCACTACATCTAATTGCTATTCACACCACAGGTAAAAAATATAAATGGGATTCAGTGGCAGATTGCTTACAGTTGAAGGCTTCCTTTTTAATAGAGAGGAGAATAAGGATTTGCACCTTTCCCCCTCCGCTAGAAGGTGAGTTGAAATTGAAAGTGGCTTTAAAGATGTGTTCCTTCCTGATTGTCTTCCTTTTCCTTGCAGTAATAATTATTCTTGGCTAATAATGTTAGTTTTTAAGGCAGGTAATTAGTGCTTCCAACACAGTCATTGAATTTCCTGAAAGCAAAGACCTGCATTCTATAATCTGGGTTCCCATTAACTGACCAAGGACTGAATCTCAAACTACCAGAGGCAAGAATTCCCCTATATTTGCATCAGTTAGGCCACACCTGGGTTGGGGCAGCCAGTTCTCAGGAGACTGATTTCAGGGGAATAATAAAGAATAGATCCACATTCAGGGGCAGAAGATCAAGTCAGTGGGCAAATGTGCACTCTGGATCTTACAATGAAGCCATGGAGAATTAGGGAGTCATTGGTCTAGAAAAGAGAGTAGGACTTTAAGTCCCAAAGTCTGAGTTTTATGTGAAATGATCTCTGAAAAGCAGAAAAATGTCTCCTATAAAAGGAGTATCATTAGCCAGAGAGGTACCTGCCCCAGGTATTCACCACCCTCCAAAGCAAGGGATGGGGAAAGTCTCACCATTTGTTCTGAGAAGCCCCTGCTCCCTGCAGCGACTTGCTGAATTCAAGAAGCCCTCCAGGGAAGATATCCCCATCTCCTTCTCACTCTCTTGGTCTGTTGTTTTTCTAGCCTGGGTTACCCAGAGTAGAGCCTGAGATAAAGGCTTATGTGACAGTAGTTTCTTTGGAAGGGTGATTCTAGGCAGCAGGGCTGAGGACAGACAGAGCAGGAGGGAAAGCAAGTCAATACCAGGATACATTTGCATTCTTCAATGGGCCCTCACTCGGACCACTTACATCTCATGGAATCACCTGAGAAGTCAGAACAAAGTCTCTGGAGTAAGAAAGGGAAGGAAGACATTTATTGATCAGATCCTGTCCCACATTTGTCCAGGGGTCCCCCAAGAGACATAAGCTCCCCTGCATTTCACAGCTGAGCATTTGTGAGTATTGAGCAATTCTTTGGGCATGCCATGCTGTGTGACAAAAATTCCTGAGGCCCAGGCTGCAGGAAGCTTGTCAAAGCCTGCATAGATTGATTGCCACAGCAGCAGCCATTTAAGTAAGAGGCAAAGCCAAGAGCACGTGGGGTGGTGCACAGGAAGTATCTCATACACTGCAAGAGAGTAAGTAATGGGTAGGGCAGAGGTAGGAAGACGCCGTTCTGGAATTCAGTCATTTCTTGAGGGTATAGTAGTAAAGACCTGACTGCCCATTTCTGACCAAGAGATGCTATTTCCTGTTTCCTTCTCTAGAATCTTCTTCAACTACTATCAACTGGGCTTGATTTACATCACCTGAAACTCTGCCTGGATCCTCAGACACACACCCTGTCTCCCTCTGACCTGATGGAATACATGAGGCTGACCCAAGCCCATTATTTAAGATTCTGGACTTTTTCTGTTTCCCCCTGTTGGAGGAATCAGAACCTCTAAACACACCCTCCTTCTGTACTCCTAGAATTTCTCATGATGACCTTCCTCTTGCTTCTATGTGTACCACCAGCTGTCCCCTTCAGACCTGGCCTTGATCCACAACCTGGCCTCCTCCCTTTCTGTGTTCTTCTGTCCTCCTCATTCTAGTCATTCTCTTCCTCTTCTCTTCAACTTCTTTCCTTTGGGCTAAGCTTCCCTGGGGGATACCCTATATGCAGTGTAAATTAGATCTGGGAAGTCGATGCAAATACAATATTGATTTTTTTATGCAAGATTAGTGAATAGTCTGTTTTCACTTGCTGAAGTTACTTTAACAAAATGAAGCTGAAGTTCTTTAATATGAGGCAACCCCAAAAAGTAAATGCATAAAGATGAAATCATAAAGACATGTAATTCTAAACCAGCCTATTGGTGTCTCATGTATTAACTCAGACTCAAGGAGACCTGAAAAACAGAATTTTGAAAGAGGCATAATTTCTGCTAAACTTCATTCAGTCTCCCTACATCTCTATTTCATGGAATAAATCCCAATTTCCTTCATTCTTTACATAGCATGTGGTCACCTGTAAACCGGGTTTCATTTACAGTAATCACCTCTGATTCCTAGTGCTTTTCCCTGGCTATTAATAAAGGTTTTCTAATTCCATTAGGGGTTTCACCTGGTTATTTCTGAAAGTTCACAAGGAGTGACAAACATTTGCTTATAAGTGTTTTTTCCATGTTCTTCTTCCCGCCCTGGTTCACCACATTGTTATTACTACCCCCTACAAAGCCACTGGAGGTGATCCTTCCACATCATCACCATTGCTATTTGGTGTCTGTTCCACTCCAGTGAAAAGTAATTCTTTCATGCAAACTAATGCCAGGAAGGTCCATTTCAGGAAACATGCCAGGACTCACATGAAAATAATTTCCAGGTCCCTCATCCATCTGTCTTTTCTGGTCTCCTTCTCTATGTGCTCATCTTTAGCTGTGGAACATTCTGGAAATGGTGAAGTCCCTTCAAGCCAGATTTAGAGTACCCTCATTGTTTCACTACACTTTCTGGTGCCTTTTCTTTTTTTTTTTTCTTTTTTGAGACGGAGTCTCGCTCTGCCGTTCAGGCTGGAGTGCAGTGGCCGGATCTCAGCTCACTGCAAGCTCCGCCTCCCGGGTTGACGCCATTCTCCTGCCTCAGCCTCCCGAGTAGCTGGGACTACAGGCGCCCGCCACCACGCCCGGCTAGTTTTTTGTATTTTTTAGTAGAGATGGGGTTTCACCGTGTTAGTCAGGATGGTCTCGATCTCCTGACCTCGTGATCCGCCCGTCTCGGCCTCCCAAAGTGCTGGGATTACAGGCTTGAGCCACCGCACCCGGCCTCTGGTGCCTTTTCTACTTATTCAGCACCAGGGGAAAAAGCTTCTATTGAATGCATGAAACATGAAACACTTTTTTTCCTTAGAACTATAGATTCGAGGAAAAAGAAGGAGAGGAGAGGCAACTCACGTTTATGAACAACAGGTGAGAAAAAGGAGGCTCAGGGACCTCCCTCACCTGCCCATGCTTACCCATGTGGAGCCAAGATTTAAACCCGGGACTTTCCAACCACAAATCAATTCCTCTCCCTCTCCCTCTCCCTCTCCCTCTCCCTCTCCCTCTCCATCTCCATCTCGCTACCCCCCTCCCCTCTCCCCCATCTTCCCACTCCCCCTCTCTCCCTGTTTGCCCTCCGTCTTTTTCTCTCTCCTTCCCTCCTTCTCCCTCTGTTTTCTCTCTCCCTCCCTCCCTCCTTCTCCCTCTCTGTTTTCTCTCTCTCCCTTTTTCTCTTTTTCTGTCTCTTTTTCTCTCCCTCTCCCTTCCTCTCCCTCTCTCTCCTTCTTTCTCTCTCTCACTTTTTCTCTCTTTCTCTCTCTCCATATCTCTCTCTCCTTTCCTTTCTCTCCCTCTGTCTCTCCTTTCTCTGTCTCTTTTTTCTCTGTGTCTCTCTTTTTTCTCTCCCTCCCTCTCTCTCTCTCCTTCTATCTCTCTTCATCTCTCTCTCTCTCTCTCTCTCTCTCCCTGCCTTCTCTCTTACCCTCCCTCCCTCCCTCCCTCTGTCTCCTTCTGCAGTAGGTTGCTTCCTGGTCTCTCTGATTATCTTCTTTTAGCCTCCACTGATATAGCTAAATGTAGTTTTCTGTCATTACTTTGTTGGCATCTCAGGTAAGATTTGAATATAAAACTAACTCCATTTTCCCTATGGATACCTCCTTTCCTTTTTCCTTTAAGCTAGCCCTGAGCCTAGTCTGCCTTTCATATTACACTGGCAGATCACCTGCTCCTCACTCCCTCTGTGGAAACCACTGGTGAGGAGTAATCAAAGCACGGTGCACCCTGTCAAGTGTCTCCAAACGAAACAGAGCTCACATGGCATGCACTTCCTTTCTTGTGACCTACCAAGACTCACATACAGGAAATTATATTTCTGTGTCTTGCTTTATATGCATGCCCAAGTGATATTGTTCTTACTGTAGAAATCAAAACTTGGAGAGACCCTACAGCCATTGTGTCTGCCTCTTCTGTTTTAAAGATAAGGAAAATGAGGTTAAGCAACCAGTACAGGCTCTCACAGCCTTTCCTCGGGTCACAGAAGTTAAGGCTGGAGCCAAGAACTTCAGGGCTTCCAAACTGAGCTTCTCCTAGTATCTTTTACTGCCTTTGTATGGATCCGTTGTGCTGAAAACATCTGCTCCCCTGAGCTCAGCTAGGACAGTGACTAGTTAATATAGTTAACGCCAGGAACTTTCAGCCAATGTATGGAAGAGTTCAGTCTTTGAGTAGACACCTTATGAATACACAAACCACCACTCCCTTCTGAATTCTCATTCATAGCACATTGTCCTTACAGAATCCCAGGGGACACCAAGAAATTTTTTGCCTATATAAAATTAACTAGCAACAGTAAATGGTGAAGTCCCAATTAAATAAGCATGGGTTAAAAGCCAGTCATCTGCTAAGATGGTGCAGGGTGTTCCCATCCCCATGTTTAATAAATGATTGCTGAATCTACAATTCCTCTAAAGTTGATGGGAAAGTTTCCATCTTTCAGACAAGAACATATTATCCATGGTTAAAGGACATCCCAGGCCCTCCAGCAAATGCCTTCTGGAATCATCTCCACATTCAGACCCATTGTAAACAACAGAGGGGCAATACTCAGGCTTCACAAAAGCCATTCATTCCCCTTGGCAGAGGCAGGGAGAGAGGGCTGGCCAACCTTGGAGAAACCTTGTTTACATCTTTAAGGTAGCTACTGCCCTCTAGTGTTGCTATGGGAATAAAGCAAAAAAGTATACCTGGTTGAAACAAAACCCAACTTCATAAAGTTTTTCAATTATTGATGTGTCTCAGCAGCCTCGGTAGGAGCTTGGAAACATCATCAAGTGAGGATATTGCACTGGCACTGACTTGTTGTGGCGCCCAAAGTTTCTTTTCTTTTTCTTTTTTTTTTTTTTTTTTTGAGACAGAATCTCACGGTGTCACCCAGGCTGGAGTGCATTCTCTTTCTTGGGTCCAATCAAGACTCACATACCATCTCAGCTCACTGCAACCTCCACCTCCCAGGTGCAAGAGATTCTCCTGCCTTAGCCTCCCAAGTAGCTGGGATCACAGGCATGTGCCACCACGCCCAGCTAATTTTTGTATTTTTAGAAGAGATGGGGTTTCACGATGTTGGCCAGACTGGTCTCGAACTCCTGACCTCAAGTGATCCACCTGCCTTCGCCTCCCAAAATATTGGGATTACAGGTGTGAGCCACTGCACCTGGCCTCCAAGGTTTCTATTTGGAAAATGCATATTGTTACTTCCATACTTGTTAAAATACTGAAATGTTTCCATACCAGTTCGCAAAAGGCCACCACCCTCAGCCCTCTGACAACCAGCATCACCACTCCAGAACCAGTTTCCTCCTCTGGACCCCCCAGATCTCACCATCATCCAGTTACTAAAGTTTTAAAGCTCAGCAAAGCAGGAGCCACCAAGACCCGGACCCAGAGTTACAGCTGCAGTGTTAGGTCCGCATTTGAATCAATCTGGGAATTAACTCTTTTAAATATGACACTTCACTTGCTCCTCACCATTCAACTCATGTGCTCATTCATCTGTCTATTCATCATCTATTGAGACCTACAATGTATCACATACTGTGTTAGTCACAATGCATAGGGAAAATGAGGGTTTTATTAGGTCACAGTCTTGTGGGATCCTCTACAGTTAAGATGGTATCTATAACAATTTGGTTAACATTGGCCTAGTGGCCCAGAAGCATCTGCAGCAGATGACTCAGGCTTCTTTTGGAATAAGTTTGGTGGGATGATTATACCATACTATATGCCAGGTGATGAGCATTCAGACCTTGGTTCTGACTCTGAAAACAGGTTGAGCATTCCAAATCCAAATCCAAAAGTCAAAAATCTGAAATGCTCCCACATTCAAAACTTTTTGAGCGCCAACATGTACTCCAAGGATATGTTCATTGGAGCATTTTAGATATCAAATGTTCAGACTCGGGATGCTCGACTGGTAGGTATAATGCCAGTATCCCAAAATCTTTAAAAACTGGAAATCCAAAACACTTGTGGTCCCAAGCATTTGGGATAAGGTATACTCGGTCTGTAGATACTGGTCTTTGGCAAGTAACTTTCCCGTGCTCCAGTTTCCCCATTTCTAAAAGGAAGAAAATAACACTTACTCATTAGGTTATTATGAAGGTTAAAGGGGATAGGCTTTAAAAGTCTTTATCGCAGTGCTGGTCATTTAGTAAATTTCATGTGTGTTTGCTAAGTATCTGGATCACAAGGTATTAAAGATTAAACCGTATTCACCAGTCACCAGATCAACTGTTACTACTCTTTTAATATACCGAAGAACAAAAAAGACATCGGTAATCAGAGCAATTCCACTATCCAGTGACAGTCAGATGGAAAAACATCTGAAGGGAGAGAGAAATGACAGCATGAAAAATATGAAGAGAGACCAAAGGTGGGTTTTGTCAGTTCACATTTGTAGCCTCAGTTTAATAATTCAGTAGCTGCATTCACTATGCATAGAATTATTTACAGACTAATATGAGCAACTCTACATGGACATACGGTCAAGCTATATCTGGTCAGTTGATGAGTCATTGTAAACTGGCTAATGAGTTCCTTTGTCTATAACCTGCACCCCCTTTTCATGACTCACAGCCTGTGATTTTGTCCTCCACTTAGTCATAGGACCACAGAACTGGTCAATATGACTTAGGACTGGGAAATATAATGACTCTTAATCACCTCAGGTTGAAGGTGCATTACAGAAAGATGGCAGGCTTCCAAAGAAACATCTTCCTCCACTGGCTACATGTCAGCACATTTGAACCAACAGTATTACAAATGCCTTCTATACCTATGAAGTATTGTTTACAGTTCTTAGAGTGCTTCATGGGACCACACACCTGGAGATAGCTGGATACCTGGAGAAATTGTACTAATTGACTTTGCTCTTAGGAACCACCATTCCGGGAGCGTATTGTTGTAGCGGACATTACTACTCAACAGCTCACTTCTGAAAAGCTAGAAGTATCCCATCTAGTCAAAGGATTAAGATAGTCACTTTTGTAGCAGTTGCTGTGGGAATGATTCAAGACCACTGGCCTGACATTCAGGGAGGAACAGGAATAGTCACCCACATCTGAGTATTCTCACCTCTCCCCAAAATGGGCACCTGTCTAGGCCACCTCCCACTAGAGAGAATGAAACCTGTTAATCCTGTTAATTGCTCTTTGGAGCCCAAAGATTAATTTGAAATTTCCAAGTTTAGGCTACTTTGAAATAGAAGAGGAAGAAGATTCACAAGCATGAATCACTATGGAAAGTTGAACCATTAAACTTCTAAGAGCCCTTCCCTGCCCCTTAATCTCTTTCATCTACTTAACTCATTACATCAAGAACAGAGAAGTAACAACAAAAAACAGAGACACGCTTTTGGTCTGGTATAGTTGGGGGCCTCCAGGATTCAGATGGACCAAAAAACTGAGACCAAATCTCACACACAAAAAAATAGCCTTAGATATGCCTCCTTCCTTGAAACCTGAGATTCATGGATAAGTTATTTTAATGTTTGGCCCATTTGAAATGTGGCAAAACTGCCAAATCTCTCTCTGACTACTTAGCACATATTTCAAACTTTAAAACGTCTTTTTATATTTTATCCCTTATGTAACCTGAATCGAAACTGACTAATGCATGGCAAGTATATTAAACCGAAAGTTGTGTGTATATATGCACACACTATGGAAGGGTTTTTAAAATTATTTTTATATGTCAAAAATATCTCCATGAACTTCCCCAAAATTTAATTTTAAAAAGTTGGGACCGGGCACAGTGGCTCACATCTGTAATTCCAGCACTTTGGGAGGCTGAGGTGGGCAGATCACTTGAGGTCAGGAGTTCGAGACAAGCCTGGCCAACATGGCGAAACCCTGTCTCTACTAAAAATGCAAAAATTAGCCAGGCATGGTAATGCATGCCTGTAATCCCAGCTACTTGGGAGGCTGAGGTGGGAGAATCGCTTGAACCCAGGAGGTGGAGGTTGCAGCAAGCCAAGATCGCGTCACTGCACTCCAGCCTGGATGACAGAGTGAGACTCTGTCTCAAAAAAACAAAATAAAAGTAAAAATTAAAAAATGAAATAAAAACTTGGGTTACCTTTCAGAAATCATCTATTAAACCTACTGGTAAGCATCTATATATTTAAGGATACCTACCAAATATCCTTGTCCTATGACACTTGTCATAACTTAGCAATGCACTACCAACATTCTGATGGCAAATCTTTAGCTCATGATAAGGTTGATATTTCCACTGTAAAATATGTAGCACTTAGGTTTTGGAAAATTATCCTACTTAAAACCATTCGAATATCAATCAATATGTTATAAAATACATTTTAAAGAAGTATTGTTTTGTCACTTTCAGTATTTTGGATGTCTATGGAATTTGCTTTCCCTTTCTTTTGGAAGAATGCTTTAATAAAAAACAGTCATTTGTAATTTGCTCATCAACTGCTTATAGTTATGTTTGTAAGTATTTTTATGCAATTCCTTTGTAATAGAGTCCAATATCTAATTTTTCTGGAAAGCCACTTTATTTGTAGTTTTAATTGACTAGTAAAATTTCTATATATTTATGGTGTACAGCACAATGTGTATATATACATATGTCTGTATATATACACACCCACATTGTAGGGTGACTAAATCAAGTTACTTAACACATGCATTACCTCACATACTTACCATTTTTTGCATTTTTGGTGGCAAGCTGGAAAGCTATTTTTATAAGCCTTTTGTTCATACCCTATTGAAATGATCACTAATGCTGGTTTAGAGAAATCTGAATTACTGAGATTATATGTGGTAGGCAAGAAGCGGAGGACAGGGCCATCTTTTTTGAATGGCTCATCCTCCTGAGTGACAGTAGCTGTGATTAAATAAACCTCCCTACCTAGCAAAATCATCAAATGTGGTGACCACATTAACTTTGGTAGAGGACAGTTTCTGAAAGAGCTTTGCTTTCTAAAGGAATACATATTAATGGTTTCTGAAATTTGAAAGTATTTTGAGTCAGTAGGACTAAAGGTAAATGGACAACTAAATGTGTGTTTTCAGGTGAAATGACAGTAAATCCTTGTGCTCCAGCTCATAAACTGAACCTTCCAAGGGGCATAGTATGGTCCTGCTAAATAAATCTCTTGCTCATTCTGTCATTAGCAATGACTATAACAACTTTTATTTCTCCATTTAACATTTGTGAGATAGCTTCAGTCTGTTTCATTTCATCATTCATCTGTTTGGAAATCTCACTGCTGCCACAACAGCCATGCATATAAATTCCTCACCATGCCTCTGCAAATCAAACAAAATGTACTTTAAGCTTGCCTCACAATCAAAGGCTGTATGTGATTTATTTTCAAACTGTTCTTAGGGCTGGGCCTAAATGTGACACAACTACGCACAAAAGCACAGTGTTTTGGACAGAGTCAAAGTCCACGTAGAGAGAGAGAACTAGCATAGCACAAGACACACAGTAGCCATTCTGCATTCTGTAAATTTGTTTTCGAATGGAATCTGTGTGGATAAATTTACCCCACTCTGTCTTCCTTGTCTAAAGGAGGAGGCTTTTCATCCTTTTCAAGAGACATTTCTAGGCAAGTTCAGGTGGACTGTCAGCAGGTCAGGTTCACATCCAGTCACATCTTGATCACCCCTGTGGATCCCTAGCTAGGGGGAAGCTCATAGAATCAGAGGCCCATCATAAGACACAATGAATTACAAGATGCCACAAGCATATTTGTCTATGAAAATCTTCACCAGGTGGAAATGGTCAAACAAAGATCACCAACCCCCAGGGGAAAGGGCTCACCTTTTGCTAAGCTTCCAAAATACTTCAAGCCCTGCAACCAGACGCAGACCCATAAGGACAGGACCTGAGTGAAACCAAGCAGTTTCTGGGGAAGGAAATATTTTCATTGACATTTTTGGGTTACTGTTGCACTACCACTAGTTGTCTCAGAGCTCTAGGGAAATGGTGATCATTTTTCATGGGTTGCTAGTTTTTGTGAGCTTCTGGTTGGGTTGGTTTTAAGTTATCAGAGCAATAGAACTTCCCTGACAAATGAAAGTACTACCTATTGGAAGAGTGTCAGTGCTACTGAAAATATGGCTTGAGAATTGACACCATCTATGTCACCTGGGAGTTTGTTAAAAAACGCAGATTCTTCAGACCCCACCCCAGATTTACTGAATCCAAATCTCTGGGGGTGGGGCCCTGCAGAGTGAGTTTTAACATCTTTCTGGGTGATTCTGATGCATGCAAAAGTTCAAGAAGCACTGATCCACCTATCCTTTCCAGCTTTCATCCTTGGAGCCAAGACCCTCAATTTGGAGGAGGGGCAGCGATGTTCCCAGTAAATACCCCCTTTCCCTGCCTCCTCTGCAGCAAAGGGAGGCTGGCTCGGCTGCAAGACACAGTCCCTTTGCCCATTGCCCTTCCTTCTGCTTCCTGCCTGAAATGTGGATGCGAGGATCAGTGCTTCAACAGCCATCTTAGCCCATGAGGCAGCCTCAGTGATGGAAACTGTGCACTAAAGATCAAGGAGTCTGAAGGCAAGAGTGTGCTCCCAGGGATCAAAAGGCAGCCACACCAGCCCTGGCTTTCCTTCCTCCAGATTCCCTTCATATGAGAGTAAAATAATTTCCATGATAATTAGGTGATACTGGGCTCTTTCTTTTCCTTATTGCAGGGGGATGAGGTGAAAGGGAATTCTTTTTCCTAAACTGTAAACTTATTATAAATTGGTTTCTTTGAACTTTCAGTCGTATGCCATCCAACACAATCCCAGGTCATTTAGCACAGATGCCTCCTAGAAAAGCCAGATGTGGAAGTGGAGACACCTTTCCCAGGGCTACTGGGATTCTTACCCCACTCACCAATGTCCCTCTTGCTTTCCTGGCCCCTATCTCTTCTTCCATGTAATACTTTCTGTAAAACTGATTAGGTAAAAATCGATTAGGTCTGTAGAAAATGGGCAAGTGCATCATTTCCCTTAACTAATTTATAAAGATAAAAAAATGGTACACTCCTCAAAGAAAAATAAAAAAAAAAAAAGAGGAGGGAGCCACCACATTTGGAGATCCAGAGCTGACAAGTAAAGTAGTAGCAATCCTTTTACAAAAAAAAAAAAAAAAAGATGCATTTTGTGGATTGTAAGGTCATTTTCCTCAGTGTTTATGGCCAATTTACTATCCATCTTGCCTACTCCCTGTAAGTGGAATGAGGCAGGAGGCAGAAACTGTAACCAGTTTTTTCATCACTGTGTCCCCAGGACTTGGCACAGGGACTGGCCCACAGTCAGGGCTCAATAAGGATTTGCTGAATGAATGAATGAATGAATGAATGAATACTAATCTTTCTATGTTTAACTGATGCTTCCTCTCATTCTAGTAAAGCCACCAAGGGAATAGTCAATGAATGGTCTCAGGGAACAGAGAATATGTGTCACATTGTCCCATTCCTCAAACTGCAGGCTTCCCCAGAATTGTCACGAGAGCATCACCTTAGGCCTTGTCACCCTCTCCTCACATTACATGTAACCTGGGCCACATCATTTAACCTCTTGAGGTCCCCACGTTGCAAAATAAAAAGTTGAAGGAAGCGATTCTCGATGTTTCTCCCTGCTGATTCAATCAATTGAGGAATACAGAAGAGACCCTAGTGCCTGAAAATAATCTCTAACCCCAGTTCTTAAGGTTTTCTTACAGTTATTTTTATTATTTAGTTTTAATGAACACAAGGTAGCAGGGAACGCTGGGGTTGGGGGTTATTTGTTACATAACTTCAGGATAATGTACTACAAACTTCACAGATAGGCACACCTCTTTCACTAATTTTTTTAATAAAACAAAAGATCAAAAATCAGTATCAGGAGATAACACAATACAGTTGGGACTATGGAAAGCAACTATCTCCAAGCTTGGCATCATAGAATACATCATCATGAACTGTGAACAGATTTGCTAAACAAAGGAGAGCCTCATCCTTTTAACCCTCCACAGCCGACATCGGGAGTCTCTTGGGGTAGAACACGAAATGAAAAAGAAGTGGATGGCCAGATGCTGTAGATTGTCCCCCAGTGACCTGCCACAGAGACTTTTTTTATTTATTTATTTTTCAGATGGAGTCTTGCTCTGTCGCCCAGGCTGGAGTACAGTGGCCGGATCTCAGCTCACTGCAAGCTCTGCCTCCCGGGTCCACGCCATTCTCCTGCCTCAGCCTTCTGAGTAGCTGGGACTACACGCGCCTGCCACCCCGCCCTGCTAGTTTTTTTTTTTTTTTTTTTTTTTTTTTTTGTATTTTTTAGTAGAGACGGGGTTTCACCGTGTTAGCCAGGATGCTCTCGATCTCCTGACCTCATGATCCGCCCGTCTCAGCCTCCCAAAGTGCTGGGATTACAGGCTTGAGCCACGGCGCCCGGCCCACAGAGACTATTTTTAAAGACGCATTTATCTCAGCAGGAGTGACAGCATTTAAGTAGCCAGGTACTCGTGCTAGACAATCCTTCATGAGAAAAGTCTGCAGAGCTTGGATGCACTCCTTACAAAGGCCTGAGTGATAGATCAGATGGGAATTGCCCTTGATTGGTTAGGTGGCTGGTTTAAAGACCCGTGAAGATAATGCAGAAGTGAGAGCTTGGAAACCAAATGGAGTTAGCCCCCAAGTTATTGCAGCCACCCCAGCACTCAAAAGTTAATCCGATTTTAAATTTACAAGATCCATCTTAACTAGAAATGCAGGCTCTAATTGTCCTGCAAATTTTTTAAGTGGTAGCTGTTCAATGAATTGTATTACCCCGTTAAAGAATAATGTTTTAGATGTGGTAATCCCAGACTCACACAATTCTCTTTTATGAACCTAACCACTACATTCATATGGAAGGTAAATTACAGCTATATTACATCAAGCCTTTCATTATTGACACAGCATTATGTTAGGTACCCCTATAAAACACTGAGAGAAAGATTAATACACAGTGGTATATATATTTGGAGGAATCAGGGTGTCCAGAGTCGATATGTCTTCTCTCCCTGTACAGAAAAAAAGGGAGGGGTGTAAATAAAAAGGTGAGGGTTGACAGAAGCAGAGTAAACATTTTAACCATTAAAACTGATCACAAATCGACGGTGGAAAGGTGTCATAAGTTTTACCCCTACCAACCCGTTAATTGAGGAAAATTACAGAAAGCTGTCCCGAAGCTATCATAGGACCTAAGCATTTCTCCAAAACTGAGAAAACACTCGATGCAGCCATTATTATTCTGTTTGAAATTTTTGGAGATCTCTGACAGGGAAAATGTGGCACTTTATAGCCATTGAGAGCATTGCAAATCAATTCAAAGAACTAGTTCTTGCAGGCTGATGTTCATTCGGCCTGGGCAGGTTCAAGATCACCTCCACGGGTGGTTGTGCATAGCTCACTGTCCCCTCCATTGTCAGACACTTCTGATGTTCCTCTTCCATGCAGTCAAGACTTCAGTCTATTGTTGACCTTCATCAGACAGGTTTGTCCTAGGCTCCTCTCCCATCCCACACCCCTGTTTATGTTCAAAGCTGGATTTCAGGAAAGAGTTCTCTTAAGCACTGAAGAAAGACATATTTGGCATCCACTATACTCCCTAACTCCCACTCCAAAGGACTCTGTTTCAAAAGCCCTGGACACATAGCATAGATTTCTCATGAGACCCGACCATTCTAACAAATATGGATTGCATTTGCATTTTACTGCTAGAACAAACAAAAAGTATTTACACTTGGAAGAACTGTGGCTACACTTCCCCATCCCTCCCTCAGTCCCCACATCGTTTGATTCTTGCCAGAAAGAGTACCAGAGGCCACTGAACACATCTCACGTTGTTTTGGGGTGAGTGGCAAAGTAAAATGCCAGCACTGAAGATGGTAAGCTTGAGTTTCACAAGTCATCTATATAAGAGAGAGAAGTAACTACTCACTCCAACTGCACAAAGAAAGTGCCTGGATTAAGTGGACTGTACAACATGAGTTTGTTAAGTACATCCTCCCAGCAGAAAGTTAAATGGCTCTAAGAAATTGTGCTTGCATTTCATTTGATCAGACCTCATTTCCTGGCACCTCAAACACCAAGTTCTCCCAAAATATGGCTAAAATGCTGGCAATATTTGCAGATACCAGTTGTGGAAATTAAACCCAAATAAAGTTATATACAAACTTAGTTTACAGAATACCTAACCCATTCAATTTCTTTGAATAGAGCAAAACAGAAATAAATATCCTTCTTAAACGTATCACCTAATTATCATGGAAAGCCTAGGAGACTTAGGAGAAAAGTAGATCTCTATAGATGTTGCTCAAATATTTGGCTTTCCAGATCAGAGTATTCTCAATGCTATTCGAGTGGAAAATATGATAGGTGATACTTTTAAATGCAAAAATATATGTATCCTGTACTTCAAGCCCAATCTTCATATAATGACTCTAACTTCCAGCCAAGTTGATTTGTTAAATTGTTGGGCTCCAAGGAGCTTCATGGAGGAGTTTGGGTATTTCTTACCTTCTAATTCCTTTTGAAATGCAAGTAAGTCCTTGCACTTGACTTAGAGAAATGCTTACTCCTCGCATAGTGTGTGCACTCACTGGAGAATCCTCTCCCTGCCTTGGACTGGGAAGACCTGAAGTTAAACACGCAGCTCTGTGATTCTAAGGGTGGCTCAGGGCACCCCCAAAATAGTCACCTGAGTTACAAACATATTGACAGCTGAAGTAGGTCCTAAACTAGGGGTCACAAAGTCAACTTCTCCTTGCGTGTTATCCGAGGTGCCCTCTGGACCGTGATAGGCAGGAAGTGTGGATGCATTTTAGTGTCCTGGACAAGATTCTCTTGATCTTTCCTTTTCCCATAGGTGGTTCACATCAGGACCTGTTCTCGAGTGTCTGGCAGTCGAAGGGCAATCATGCCACCCCCAACCAGAGAAGCAGAAGCCAGAAGGATGGGGACCACTTTGGTTATCCCAACAAAAGAAGCAAATATGGTGTTTCCCAGGATGATGCCAAATTTGCATAATCCATTGAGAATGCTGAAGGCTGTTGCTCTGTAAAAGAAGAAGAATGGAAATAATTCTGACATTCTGAACCTCATTAGATGAACAGGACTGGAATCTTTCTTTTCCTTATTGCAGGGGGAAGAGGGGTACAAGGGAATTTTTTTTTCCTAAATATAAAAATAACACATTCTCATTGTAGTCAAATTTGGAAATACAGAATAATATAAAGATGAACGGATATCTAACCTCTTCACCGAGAGACAATCACCTCTGTTAACATTTTGAAGTATTTTCTTCAAAGGTTTTTCTTTTTTCCTTTTTTTTTTTTTCAAAGATATCTATTTAAAATTTTTTTACTGGTACTACATGCTTACTATGGAAATCTTGAAAGGATGAAGAAGTATGCAAATCAGAAAATGTAAGTGTTCCCCCTGTTAACATTCTCAACCCTCCTGAAGCAGAGACTGCCAGTTGCCCCCAAGTAGCGTTTCCCCAAATGTAGGACTACATTTCCCAGACTCATTTGCTGCTGAGAATGGCCATGTGACTTAGTTTTGGCCAATGGGATGTAAGTGAAAGTGGCGGCAGTTTCCAAGGAGCTTCCTTAAGGGACATTATGGGTGGGCCTTTTGCTCTGTTCCCCTTCATTCTTTTCCTTCTACCCTGCTTCATGATGGAACACAGATGGTTTCATTTTGGACCATGGTGAGTCCATGCAATGAAAAGCAATGAGATAGAAAGAGCCTGCACTACCCACTCTAGACTTTTTCAGGAAAGAAAAAATGCAATGCTTAACCTTCTCAAGACCACAGCAATGTATTTGAGGTTTCTGTCAGCCACAGCAAAACCTAATCCTAATTATGATCTTTCAATCCCACTTTCCAGTGAGAACTATTACTAATCATTTATTCTTTCATGACCCCATCTGTATGCAGAGGCAATATTCCCAATACTACCTCTCCCCAAGTGAAATCAAATGTTTCTTTCTCATACCACAAGTGTATTAAGAAAGTGGCTATATTTTTGTACTTAAAACTCTTCTTTCATTTTTGTCTATAACTGTATCACACTGTAGCTTTATAATCACCAACCCAGTCTTTTTCGTTTGTCTTAGTATTTTTGTTTTTGTATTTTCTTGGATCTTTTAACATATGTACTTTTTAAAATAAACTGTTTTCAAGTTCCCGGGGGGGAAAAAAAACTTGTTGAATTTTGAATGAACTCTTTTATGTTAGAAAAAATCTAAATACAATTTGACATTTTTGTAAGATTGAATCTTCTTATCCAAAATTAAGTATATCTTGTCTCTTAAATATATATACATTTATTTATATTTATATAAACATACTAATTTATATATATAATAAAATATATATATTTATAAAAGCATAAATATATATAATAAAAATATAACTAATTTATCTATATATAATAAAAATATACTAATTATGTGCTATTAATTATATATATTATCATAATTATATATAAATACATAATCCATAAATATATACATTTTCTGAGACAGGGTCTGTCTCTGTCACCCAGACTGGTGTGCAGTGTTGTGATCCTAGCTCACTATAACCTTGAACCCCCAGGGCTCTAGCAGCTCTCCCCATCAGCCTCCTGAGTAGTTAGGACTACAGGCACATGACACTATACCTAGCTAATTTTCTAATATATTTTGTAGAGATGGGATCTCACTATATTGCCCAGGCTGATCTCAAACTCCTGCCTTCAAGCAATCCTTTTGTCTCGGCCTCCCAAGTCACCGAGCTGGCATATATTTATCTTCTCTATGTGTCTTTTTAAAATATCTCTTAGTAAAGCTTTATGGTTTTCTTCATTTAAGTGTTTCACTTGTCAAGTTGATCCCTAATTATTTTATGATGTCTGCTGTTATTAAATGGATTTGAATTGCATCTTTAACTTTTTCAATATATTTTAAAACCTACACATAATTTAGTTTTCTTACTGACCACCTGACCAAATTGTCTTTTTCTCTCTAGTAGTCTCATTAGTTAATTCTCTTAGGTTTCCTAGATGTAAAATCACATCATATTCAAATAATAATCATTTGTCCTCCTGTTATTTTGTGTAAAACTTAGCAGTTCTTTGACTCAAATGAGAGGGGCTCCAAATATGACACATTGTGCTCTTCCTTAGTTATCTATATCCCAACAGCTCTGTCACCAATTTTGGAAATATCACTCAGGTTTTTGCAGAATTTCATTTACCCACCTTCCTTACCATTTCACATTCCTTTTTGAACACAGGGCCTCTTATCTTCTCTCCTTAAAATTCACAATTTCCCCTCCACAAAGAAAAACAATTACTAAGTAATGACTTTCACCCTATGCCTTTAAACCAGGCCTCTTCCCATATAAGACCTGTGCAAAATAAAAGTGACCCCTGGGCCTCCCTGCCACATTCTCTGCAGATTCCCTGGACTTCATGCTGCCTCCTGAGCTTTATTTACCTCCCTGCCCCTGTGCTATTTCAGTTCTTCACTTTTTTGCCTTATCTCCCATTGGGTCTCTTCTCTCTTGTGGATTACATGACACATATGGTTTTGCCAACTTTTCACTCTTATTTCCTTCTCCTGGACATAGTCTGCTCCCATCCTTTGCTTCTTGCCATCCTTTCAACCTTATCAAGCCCTAGCCTGCCAACTTTCAGGTCTATGCCGTCCCCCATGCAGGAGAAGCTCAACGTAAGAGACGTTTGTTTCATGGAACAGCAGAAAGACCACGATGGCCATGCACAGCATGAGATTCAGGGAGCAGGTAGACTTCTGACCAAAGAAACCCAAACAAGTCCCTGAGGAAAGCCCATGGAAGAACCGACCTCTGGTTGGTGGGATACAGCTCCAGTGTGATCACATCCAGAGCATTCCAGGCCGCAATGCTTGTCCCACAGAACAGGCACTGCCAGCCTATCATCGCAGACACGCTGTTGCCAAAAAACAGGAAGAAGCAGCAAACTGCAGAGATTAACATGGAGCCACCTACAGAGGGAGTCCAAGGTCAAAAAGAAACATGAGGCCTGTGTCTTGCACACGGCTATCACTCACAGTTCTCATCCCATCTCCCAGCCTCACTGGTACACCTGAAGCCAAGGCTCCCTGAAGTATTAGGTTCATCCTCCACACAGAGAGAGCACAGCTGGAACCCTCCCATGGCATCCCAGCCATGGCATTAGAGCCCTCTGCATGGGTCAGATCACCAGACTTAGGAAGGCTTCTGAAGTCACCATGCTAAGGTGCTGCCAGCTCAGAATGACGAGATAGGGCAGATAGGGGCATTTGTTGAGAATCTATTATGTACCAGACATTGTTCTAGGTGCTTGAGCTACATCAGTATCAGTCAAAAAACCAAAAACAAAACCTCAGTCTTGATTTGAAAACAGGATGTCAAAGAGATCTGTGCCTCCTGTTCAATGCAGCATTATTCACAATAGTCAAAATATGTAGTCAACCTAAGTGGCCATCAACAGATGACTGGATAAAGAAAATGTAGTTTACATACACAATGGGATACCATTCAGACATTAAAAAGAAAGGAATTCTGGCAGTCGCAGTGGCTCACGCCTGTAATCCCAGCACTCCAGGAGGCCAAGGTGGGTGGATCACTTGAGGTCAGGAGTTCGAGACCAGCCTGACCAACATAGTGAAACCCTATCTCTACGAAAAATACAAAAAGTAGCCAGACTCGGTGGTGCACACCTGTAATCCCAGCTACTTGGGAGGATGAGGCACGAGAATTATTTGAAGCAGGGAGGCAGAGGTTGCAGTGAGCCGAGATGGTGCCACTGCACTCCAACCTGGTGACAGAGCAAGACGCTGTCAAAAAAAGAAGAGAAAAAGAAGGAAAGAAGGAGGGAGGGAAGGAAGGAAGGAAGGAAGGAAAGAAGGAAGGAGGGAGGGAATGAAGGAAGGGAGAGAAAGGAAGGTAGGAAAAGAAAAGAGAAGAGAAGAGAAGAGAAGAGAAGAGAAGAGAAGAGAAGAGAAGAGAAGAGAAGAGAAGAGAAGGGAAGAGAAGGGAAGAGAAGGGAAGAGAAGGGAAGAGAAGAGAAAGGAATTCTGCCATTTAGGACAACATGGATGAACCTGGAAGGCAGGATGCTAGATACAGTCCATGGGGTAAGCCAGACACAGAAACATCATCTCACTTTTCAAGATCTACTACATAGCATGGTGACTACAGTTACTAAAAATGTATTGTATATTTCAAAATTGCTGAGAGTAAATTTCAAATATTCTCACCACAAAACATATATATGTGTGGTGATGGATATGTTAATTAGCTTGGCTTAATCATTCCACCTCGTATATATGCATCAAAATATCACATTGTACCCCGTAAAAATACACAATTATAATTTATCCATTGAAAATAAAAACATAATTTTAAAAAATCCATTTTTATGAAACTTATAACCTGGTGAGAACACACCTGTACATGGGCTACTGAAGGGAAACCTGAAGAAAGGCGGTGCTATTCTGAATTTACCAGAATCCCCACCCCAGAGATCTGACCTGCCCTTTTCAGCCCTACTCTATACTCTGTACTCTATACATGTGCTCTGTGAACAATACTCTCTACTCACTAACCCCATGGACTTTCTTATCAGTTGGGAGGGGAAAGTGGCTGGAGTACCTCTTCCCAACTCCTCCCCTGGGGTAGAAGGCCTTTTCTGGCAATGGCTGCATCCCTCCGAGACCCCAGTTCCTCCCAGGTAGCTCTTGTTCCATGGTTCCAGCCCCCACAGGGCTCTGTGAGTGCAACAGCTCCCCCTTGTACTCATAGCCATAGAGGTGGTAACTGCTTCTCACTTTTGCTAGTGTCTGGGTGCCTCACCTGCCTTATTTGTTTCCACAACCCTGCCCACACCTCTAAAAGCCCTATGAGTAAGGTTTCCTTACTAGAACTATCTGGGGTGAATCCCTTTTCCCCTCCGGGAATCTAAGTATGCAGTCCACGAGGTTAGCCTCGCAGGGGTCCCAGCAGCGTGGAGAAGTGCAGCTCAGATCTCTGGGGTGGGGATGGGAGTGAACAGAAAATGAGCAGCACAGCCCTTATAGAGCTAATAGGAGATCCCATCCAAAGAAGACTGTCAAATGCTGCCCAAATCCAGTAAGTTCAGCCCGGAGGAACTGGGTATGCAAGCTCCAAGTCCAAGGTGGATGCAGAACATGGCAAAACAGGTTGCAGCCCAGGAAAGTGACTGGCGATGAGGTGGAAATAGGGTGAACAGAAAGGTGGGAAGGAAGCAGGTCTCAAACAACCAATCGGAACACAGGGCACGAGTGCCCCACCAGGCACCAGGACCCTGAGGGAGGAAGGTATTCCAGTTGGCAAGAAGCCGGAGACCGACCTGGCCTCAATAAGAAACGCCTCCCCAGGGATGGGCCTCAGCCCGGAGTGTCACCCTCAGACCTGGGGCTGCAAGACTAGTGCCAATCCTTGCTGATGAACTAGGAAATGATAACTGCCCAACTGGATCCTGCCCACTCTGGGAAGCGGTAGGGCTGTGAGCAGGTGCCTGGTAACCTTTTTCCAAAAGCTAGGAGAGAACTAGAACAGGGGAAACTGGTATGCCTAGGACCCCAAGTGCTCTGTAGACAATACCCTGTACATCCATACATCCCTCAGAGGGGCCAGCCACGGGGCTTGGCTTACAGTAAATGCTGGCAAACACTTGATAACCACAAAACATGATCATCTGACAAATCAGCTAATACTCAGGGAGGCCTTCCCTGATCCTTCAACTCCGTTAGATGTTCCTACTATAAGTCCCCAGGGCTCAGTGTACTTCCACTTCTATAATTCTTATTCCTCTTGTAATTGGGAGGCTTGGGTGCAAATGCCAGCTTACGTACTACCTGTGTGACCATGAGTGAGTTGCTTCGCCTTTCTGTGAGCTGTTTCACTGTCACCATCTCTAAAGTGTTGATTAAATTAGTGCCTACCTCATAGCGTTATCGTGAGGGTTCAATGCGTTAATATTGAACACATGTTCAACATTAATAATATTCAGTAATAATAAGCATGTCATAGTGTTGAGGTAAATGAAATTTCTAGTTGAAGTCTGCCTCTCCCAACAGATCATTTGCGCCATAAGCACAGGGATATTGTCTGTTTCAATTACTGTTGCATTCCCATTGCCTCCCACCCAGCCTTGAGAGAATAAGTACTGTATAAATAAATGTTACTGAATGAATAAATGAGTGGGTAACAGCCTAATCAGGAAAACTTCTACTCCACTGATAACAAGAAATGACTTGTACACTACAAAGAGCCCAGCAGATTAAGCAGAACAAAAATGTGCTTGCAGATTTTCTAGTGGGGTTGGTCTGAGAGCTGGGGATAGGGCTATTTCAAAGTGGTTCCCCCACATCCCATATCCCAGTGAAATAGGTATTAATTGAGCACCTCATCTTTACCATGCACTGCCAATATCACAGTCGACCCACTGCACGTCAGGCCTTTTACTAAAGACTGAAAGGCAGAGAGTCAAAGAAGGCCCTGTCTGAGCTCTTAACAAGCTTGCCTCTAGCTCAGAAACAAAACAGAGACATTCACAAGAGAGTAGGCTATAAAGAATGATTAAATATTAGTTCTAGATCTCTCATTGGAGAGCATGCCTTTATTTAGCATTATAGGAATTGTTTTGATCTGTGATGTATTCACTATAAGAAGGGCTTCAGTGGTGAGGGAAAGGGTGTCTGCTGTCTCACCATTCCGCCTGCCCCTGTGCCCAGCCACACCGCCCTCAGTCTACTTCCATGAGGGAGCATGTGGCAGGTCGTTAGGTGGTGGGACGTTCTCGTCGACATGGGCACCCACCCCATCCTTATAACCCTGCCTTCCCCAAAACTTCCTCAGCTGCTTCATGAACAGACCAGAGACTCCACTGGTAAACTCTGGGACTCATAAGGCTGGTGACAAATGGCAGAAGTGTCACATCTGCTCTCATACCCCTATCTCATTGAGGCAAACAGAGGTATTATTTTAACAATGGAAATGGAAGCTCAAGGAAGCTCAAAGAAGTTGACTTGGGTCAACACATAAAGCTACTCTTGGCAGAGATGGAGCCACCTGACTCCCAGCCAAAAATTTTTTTTAAGATGACAACCTGTAGTGTCTTCTGCTGAAAGCTTGGTGTTTGGAGCTAACCTAGGAAAGAGGCCATCTTCATCTGTTCTGGTCAGTTCAGCAGCATTGCTGAGTGTCAGCTCTACTGCAGGCACTGCGCTGGACACAGGGGTCACGGAAATGAGTAAGCCATTGTCCTTTCCTCCATAGGGCCTCAGGACTAACCAGGCACTCCCTCTAAGAGAGGAGAACATGAAGTCTGCCATACCTAAGAGATGACTCCACCCTCACCACGAGATTAAAAAGCTGAAGTCACAGGCACTTCTCATGCTCACCATGCTGCATATGCATGCTACTATTTATAATAGTGATATTCGGTATGAGCCAAATGCCAGGAAAAGAATTCCTTTCCATGAAGACCTGATCAATTTCCTCTTCTCCAACAAAATGACTTTATGATTTATTTTGTTTCGTTTTGCACATTGCTGCTAGGAATCTTCGTATTAACTTTCCTAATCGACGACCTCCCTAAGGCAGGTCCCTAATGGCATGTTTATTAATAACATGTTGTCCACTTCCCCACCCTTGGCCTTGACTCATATTCTAATTTACATTTTCCCTGGTCCTCAATGTGTACATTTTGCTTCTTGTTTACCATTCATAGCATGTATTTCTGTAACAAATTGTTGCAAGTCCCGATGGAAAGAGGCAAGGCATACATGAATATAGCTACCATTTTTGAGAACCTACAATGTGCCAAGTATTACAGGTACCTCATGTTCAATTCTCACAATACCCTACCAGCTAGATGTGGAAATCGTTCTCTTATAAATAAGGAAACTGAGGTCCAGAGAAGCAAAGGAACACATTCAAGGTCAAACGGCCTTTCGATGATGTCTTCAACATGGCTCTGTCCAACTCCAAAGCCTAAAGTGGTATTGCTATTAAATAATAAAAGTAATACAGTTTACCTTCAAACATCAAACCATCATCCAGGACCATTGTATATATTTTTCTGACAATAATCTGATGAAGAGACAGGGTGGATATTATTACTACCCTTATTGAAGTGCTAATAGATTAAATGACTGTCACAGAATTTCTCTGTCAGGAAATGAACAAAAATCCCTCGCCTAGACCAAAGATTCTTGACTATTTCCAAGGAGCTCTGGAGTTTTCTACAGGCACGCATCCTTGGCTCTATAGCTCCATGTGCGATCTTACTTGTTGGGTTTATTGTGCAATAATTACTTAATAAAAGGGAAAATTTCCCTGCTTTAATACACTTGAAAGTCATACCCCAGTGCGTTGGAGCCCAGAAGTGACCCTGCTGACAACTGACCAATCATCTTGAGCCTTCCGATTCTATCCATGAGCAGGGCAGAAATGATGCTTCCGGGTAAGACAGACAGGTTGCCCAGGAAGCTGACGAGGTAAATCAGGAAGTCATTATCTTGCTCCAAGTCCATGTGGCAGCCCTCCTTCTGCTCCAGAAAGGTGGAGTTGATAAAGCGACAGTTGATGAACTTATGCTCGTAGAGGTCTAGGGAGAGAAGGAAACTTTCGGTTCATGTAAGTGCAAGGGAACTGGAGAGAGAAAGGCAGAGGCAGGGATGAAGTCTGCCCCCTCCTGTAGGCAGGCTGTGGTAGCCTTTGCCAGTCAGACAGCCTCAAAGTCAAGGTAATATGTGGTCATGTCATCAAGGTATGGATGAATAGAGAAACTTTCAAAAATGTAATGACCTGTTCAAGTTCCTAAAAGCAAGGGGGAATTAAACTAACACTGAGACTTAAAAATGCATCCTCTCAGCCAGGTGTAGTGGCTCACATCTGTAATACAAGCACTTTAGGAGGCCGAGGTAGGAGGATCACTTGAGCTCAGGAGTTCAGGACCAGCCTGGACAACATAGTGAGATCTTATCTCTACAATAAATAAATAAATAAATAAATAAATTTTTCTTTTAAATTAGCTAGGTGGGGTGGTATGTGCCTGTAGTCCCAGATACTCTGGCACCTGAGGCAGGAGGATCACTTGAGCCCAGGAGGTCAAGGCTACATTGAGCCATGGTCATGCCACTGCACTCCAGCCTGGGCAAAAGAGGGAGACTTTGTCTTTAAAAAAAAAAAAAAAAAAAACTCTCCAGCTGGATAACAGTCCTGTTTGTACTAATCAGGTGACACTGAGACACTGAGGACCATGACAGCTAGGCCTCTCCTTGGAGGCTGCCTGGCATAGGGAAGCAGAACACAAGAGAGTTGGTTCCAGATGGAGCCAATCACTCCAGAGCCCCTGCTGTGGTCTGTGCCAAAACCTGAACATTCTTAAAAAATAAAAGCCATTGGCATTAGAACCAGTTTGCAAGTCTTCTGACACCTTCTAAGATCAGCTGTTCTGACAGAGGAAGTCCTAAACAGGATCCCCAGAAACCTGCATTTGGGGAACTGGCCCTGCTGTTGACCCTCTTTAACCTCCCTGAGGCTCTACCTAAAATATCTACAAAATTGGAAGAGTACACCTGATCATCTCCACTGCTTCTCCCAGCTCTGACATTTCCTGACTACATGTGTTTGCAAGAATCTCCATGATCAGAGTATTCAAATGAGGAGGCATCATTCAAACTTGAAATCATAAAATGATATGCCAGTTTTTAATGACACTTAGGAAATTTCTGGAACTCATCATTGTTTCAAGATCAGTCTAAAAGGAAATTCAGGAAGGTAAGTGCCACAATGAATTATTAAGAGAGTCCAGAATATTTAGAGACCAGATATTGAAGCTCTTGAGGCTGATGTCATAGAGGAAAAAGATGTTCTTATATAAATGATCCCTTGCTGCTGATGCCAAAAATAAAGCATAGATCTGGACATAATGCAAGTAGTTCTGTGGAAAGATTGCAGGTTTTACAGCCAAACCACTGAGGAATGAATCCAAACTCCCCCCACTTGCTAACCATGGCCTTGAGCAAGTTGCTTAAGTCTTGATTTCCTTAACTTGGTTTCCTTAGCTATAAAAGAAGGATAAAAATTAGTACATTTCTCCATTGAGACAATGTAGGTAAAGCCCCCTAATGAAGCTCAGTTGGTTTCCTTATACCCCAACTTCACTTGGTATGTTATTAATTTATACTGAGGGTAGTAAAAGTAACAAGAAGCGGTGAAGTGGTAGAATTTTGTGACTTTTTAAATCACAGAAATCTGGAATAGTATGATTTTAAAATAGTCTTCGTATTTCACTTTATGCACAAAATGTGAACAGATGTAATTTTCCCCTTTCATTTATTATTGTGAGAACATGAGTCTTGCATTTTGCAAGTTTCAAATTATGCAAGGTCTTCAAGAATGCATGCATTCCTGCATAAAATGCAGCCCTCCTGGAATGCTAGTTGTTATTTGTGTCATCCTTCGTTCGTACCAAAGACCCTTCGCGTATAGCATCAGCCTCACTGAGATGAGGATATTTGGCTAGAACTTTTGTTTCCATTTCATTTGTGATAAAACTGAGACACAGATAAATTAAATGTCTTAGCAAAGGCTGTGCGCCTAATTTGTGCCATGCCTGGAGCTAAAATCCATTTCCCCACCAAGGCTTGGCATTTGTATCTATGATACTTTCCTACTCCTGAAGTTCATGCCTGAGCATTTTGATTCTTGGACAACACTAGTTGTCTCTTGTTACAGTCTATTCAGTCTGTTAATCTTCTTACCTACCTGTGTTATAAAAGATGGTTGATTCAATGGTACAATTTTTGAAGTAGGTATCTGTTGATGTTACATCTTCAAAATAGCACTCGTCAAAGAATGTGTCCTCAAAGACTACATGTTTAAAGTACATTCTTGTGAACCTGTGGGAAGAGGTTGAGCTCTGAGTGATTCATCTGAGAAGAAAAGAGACTTAAGACCAAAATGGAAAACACAGCAAGGCAGAAAAAGGAGATCTGCAAGCAAAAGGTGCCAGAGCATTATTTTCAACCCGGACTACTTCCCCACTTCTTAGCTGTTTGTTTATTAGTGGGGAAGGGCTTCAGGATCTGGAAGCCAGTGTCTAGTGTAGGTGCATACGGAGTGCTATGCACCAACCTGGTGGTTTTCAAAGGAAGGTCCACAGACCTTCTGAGTCAGAATCACAGAAATGTGAAATAGTGTGAAATTTAAATATTGATAACATCTCACTTTCTGAGATACTTTTAAATCAAGCAGGTCCCTGGACTGGTCCTAGAAGTTTTGGAAGCCATAGAATTGTGACGGTCTGAGAATCTTTATTTTTTTTAAATTTTCCCAACAAAAATGTGGGGAAATAGGTACTTTTATTCATACTATTGGTAGAATATAATCCATACAACCTCTTTGGGGAGCAATTTTGCAAAATTTGAAATGCACATTCTCTTTGACCTAGGAATACCACCTCTAGGAATTTATCCTACACATACTTGTCCATGTATTCAAAGAGATACATTCACTGATCTTCATTGCAACACTGCTTGTAACAACAATGGATTACTACCTACATACATATGTAATAGATGCCATATAACGGAATACCATGTGGCCATCATAGTAAATGAGGTAGATCTATATGTGTTAATATGGAATAATCTTTAAGACATATTGTTAAGTTAAAAAATCAAGATGCAACATAGAGTTTATAACATGGGCTCATTCAGGTAAGAAAATGTATGGATACATATGCTTCCAAATATATCTGGAGAGCTACACAAGAAACTGATAGAAATGGTTGTTTCCAGGGAGGTACAATGGAAGTGAGGAATAATACACTCAATTTTCACTTTATGCCAAGTGTATGTATTATTTGTTCACTTCTTTTTAAACTCAGTTAATAAGATAGTAAGGCACCTAGACGATTATGAGGTGCAGCCACATGTGGGAGTCACTGCACCTCTCCAACTCCTGCATATTTAATAGGAAAGAACAATGCAACATTTAAAAATATATTTCACATACATTACCATCTTCCTCTGTTGGCTATATTTAACAAGCTTGGTCAAACTTTTAGGCTGGAAACCTTTAAATATGTCTTCATTTGTAAGTAATTACAACACATTCTTTCATTTTTCTATTCATTCACTTACATACTTAGTCTTCTGCAAACACTGAGCATGGTACTAGGTCCTGTGAGTATAGAGAGGAAAGACAAGGTCCCTGCTCTCCAGTCTAATTGGAAAAAAGTGCAAGCAAATAGGCAACTACAATACAGTGGAAATATGGTTTTTTCTCCCCATATTGAAGACTTATCTCCTTTTTTTGTTCATTATTTTTATAGTTGCTACATAGAGTAAATTGTCTCACTATTGTTTGGTATGTGACTTCTGATAACTTAGGCACATTCCTCCATCATCTCTTTTTTACCACACAAGGTGAATCAGTTAGAAATCACAGAAACTCCCTCTTTTGATGCCAGTGGGAGTTTCAAACCTTATAAACCCCCGCCTGTGAGTAGGATCCCTCACTCTGCCTCCAGCACCAAACCATTATAAAAACCCTGAGCCGGTCTCCTTCCCTGCTCTCTCAAGCCATTTCGAACTTTCCTGAGAGACCTGCCCTGCTCCCAGTGGACACCCCGAAAGTGGAGATAATTAACATTCCTGTATTCACTTGGTCTGAGAGTGTGGCACCATCAGACACAACATTCAGACTAAATGTTGGTTGAGATCTCTTGGCCTTTGCATGGCATAAACTACAACTCATGCGGTGAGCTTGGTGTCACTGTTCCTATTCACAGGACACACTCGATCTCTAAACCAACTCCAGGACACAGCTGGACATGTGATGTGGCTTGGCGCTGTGTCCCTACCAAAGTCTCCTTTCAAATTTTAACCCTCATGTGTCAAGGGATGAACCTGGTGAGAGTTAACTGGATCATGGAGGCGATTGCTCCACGCTGTTCTCGTGATAGTAAGTTTTCATGAGGTCTGATGGCTTGGTTTAAAAGTGTGTGGCAGTTCCTCTCTCCAACTGCCACCATCTAAGATGTGCCTTGCTTCCCCTTGCACCATGATTGCAAGTTTCCTGAGGCCTCCCCAGCCATGCAGGACAGTAAGTCATTTAAACCTCTTTATATGAAGTGCTCAGCCATAGGTACTTCATTAGAGCAGTGTGAAAATGGACTAATAGAATACGCATAGTGGCATAAATTCCCTTCATGTCATTAAATTTTGTCATTATTTTGCTGTATTCTAGTATTTCTCTAAAAATATAGAAATAGGGCTCATTCATATATATATTCAGGAGTCTCTGACCCTTCATGTATTTGATCTATTTCTAAATCTGTTATTAATGAATTGAGCATGTGATAATTAGTACCATCTTTAATGACGTTAAATTAAAAAATTATAATCTTCACAGAAAAGTACAATTTTACAAATATTGTCATAGACATCATCATTATCAACAAAGATAACAAGTCACTTACTCTCAAAATATCCTCTTGTTTTGTAATTCCTCCTTCCTAGACCTTCCCTTCTCCTACAATATTCACAGTGAACTACTGATTTATTTATGTAACTTTAAATTAGTTTATATTCTATAGAATTTATAAAAGTTGTATCTTATGTATGTATGTACTTTTATTTGTTGTACAGGAACAGCTCTTACTTTGTATTCAGAGTGAGGACAATCTATCCTTTATCTGTAGGAGGTGAGGCTTAGTGTGTGGGAAAAACAGAATTTTCCTGCTCAAGATCTCTGTGCCTGGACAGAAACCAAAGAATACGAGAAACACGTCGCTTCAGCCTAGATAGAAGAATTCCTCATAGGTAAGGCAAAACTGTGCCCAGATCCTACACAGAATTAAGAAGCAATAAACTTCAGGTAAACTGGAAAATTACAAGTGCTTGCAGGCTGCATTCTTGCTTTTCCATGTTATGTAAGAGAATCAAGTAAAATCATTGTTTCTATATAAAAATTCGTAAACAGTGTGTTGGCACAGAGAATGCACCACCCATCTCTTCTACATCAAGTTGTCCCATGGACCAGGCAGGCACCCAGCTGCTGCTCTGTGACATTCATCACCTGGTTTGTGCCAAAGACATCCATTCTTGAATCTCCTTCCAGATAATGACTGTGCACAGTGAAGATACTAAGGTGTGGCTGGTTCTGGGCAGATGGAGGATTCCTGGTGGGCAACTGTGCTCAGGGAGGAACCAATGGCCCTGATGGACTTAGCTTGGAACACTGGGCAGTTAGGAAGCCCCATCAGCTTCCCAGCCTTCTCCATCACTCGTTGTAAGATTGGCACTGCAGGCTGACAATGTCTACAGCCTCACCCGGCCTCCTGTGCATTTTTCTGCCTCCATTAGTTAAAACTGCCTTTGCTACATGTGAGAATATTTATTTCTATAATACAAAAGTTTTCTAACCCAGAAACTTCAATGGTAGGAGCAGAACCACAAATAAAGAGAGGATCCCAGGAGAACTGTTAGATTCAGAGAAATCACAGACCTCCCAAAAAAACAGTTCATCTTCACCTGAGCCTGGAACTGTCCCTATCTTATGTGAGTGCTGAGTTCCCCCTGCAGCCTCCTTCTTTCTCCCTGCATGAAAGTTGTGTCTGGGCTCACACTGATGTCCCTTCCCTTGGTACCTTTCACACAATAATACAGGGCCAAGTACTTGGCTCTCAGACTGTTCATTTGCAGATACGGTGAGTTCTTGGCATTGTTTCTGAAGATAGTGAATCTGCCCTTCCCAGAGTCTACTTAGTATGTTTTCCTTCCTTTGTACTTTACATCTATTACTCACTGAAGCCCCTTCCCTGGAGCCTGGCCGATTCAGCTGATCCAGTAACTACTGAAAGTGGATCCAGAGGCTGCACAGGAGAGTCTCAGGGACCTCACGGGCTGTACCAAGTTTCCCCAGACTCCACCAGCAGCAACTCACACTGCACACCTGCAATCAAAGAGACACTGTGATCAGAAGCTTCCATACATATCCACTCTTTCTGTCATTCAGGTCCACTCGTACTCAATATCCCTCTAAGTGTCCATGTATCTATCACCTTTAAAAATAGTGACAAGGAAAACCCAGCTTAGCCCAAACCCCATTGTATTCACTCTTGATCACCAAGTGGAAGCACCTGGGAATCGGGCTGGGGCTCTTCTTTCCCAGCTACAGAAAATGAGCTGGGCTCGTTTTCATCAGGAGAGGGAAGGCCCTCTTTGCTGGTCTCCTCCTCTCTAGCCAGCTCTGGGGTGGGACACCTGAAGAGACAGCAGGGCCCAGAGCAGATGTGAGACTCCTGGAGGAGTTGAGAGGCAACGGCAGAATTTGGGACAATATAATTTCTTATTATGTGACTGTGCTATTAAAATTGCTAAGCAATTTTTATTTTTTAGCATATTCGTATTATACAAATAGAAATATGACTGTATTAAGCAAACTTTAAGAGTTATAAAGAAATAAATAGGAAACAATAATAAAATAGAAGACTTCAACACCTTACTTTCAATAAAGTGTAGAACATCCAGAAAAAAAAATGCTTAAGAAGCCAGTGCACTTGAACAATACCATTCATCAAAGTAACCTAATAGACATTCACAGATCATTTCAACCAACAGCAGCATAATATGCATGCTTCCCAAGCACAGATTAAATATTCTCCATGATAGGTTATATGTTAGATAAAAAAATACATCACAATATGTAAAAATGTAACATCAGCAGTTCTCTTTCTCAAAATCGGTGTGCCACCAACCTTTCAAATGCTTTTTGTAAGGCTACGATTATCATATTACCAGTAACCGACAAGGGCAGAAGCAGAAAAATAAACTACAGACCAATATTCCTAATATAAATAAATAAACCACCTGCACAATAATAGTCAACTAAATTCCACAAGACTTTAAAAGAATCATACACCAATACCAACTCAAATTTACTTTTGAAGTGTACTGCTAATTCAATGTTGGCAAATCAATAAATTTGACATGCCAAATTAAGAGAATAAAAGAAAAAATCCTATTAACTTCTCACCAGACACAGAAAATGCCATTTTAAAATGCAAAGCTCCATCATAAAAATACTCTAAACAAACTAGTAATACTGGAAAATAACTTGTAAATAATAAAAATCATTATAAAAATCCATAGCTATCATCCTACTTAATGGTAAAACGTTAAAATACTTTGTCCCAATATCTGCATCAAGGCAATAATAAATGTGGAGTCATCCTAGTTCTAAGTTTCAAAATTAATTACAAAAATTGAGTATGAACAACAGATGGTATTGACATAAATGCATATAGAGAGCTCAGAAATAAACTGGCATCTTGATGGCAAACTAATTTCAACATGAAAACCAACAATATACAATGGCTAAATCATAGTCCCTCCCAAAGAGGATGTTAGAAAAACTGGATGTACACATGCAAAGAATTAATAATTTTAGGTTAGAATTAATACAAAAAGCAATTCTAAATTAGTTAAAGTGTTAAATGAATGGCCTGCAATTGTAAAATTTTCTCTCTCGCAAAAAACTTCAGAATGATTTTCTAGATTTTACATTAAAAGCACAGACAACAAAAGCAGAATTGAACAAGTGGGACAGCATCAAAATAGAAAGATCCTGCAAAGCAAGGAAAAAATTCCTACAGAACAACCTACAGAATGGGATAATATAGTTACGAGTCATGCATCTGAAAAATTGTGAATATCCAAAATATAGATGTAAATTTTAAAACTCATTAGCAAAATTATAATAGCCTAATTATAAACTGTTCTGTTTTACACCTTAAAATTTTTTTAAGAAAGTAGATCTCATGTTAAAGTTTGTTCTCCATGGGCAATTATATGTTTTATGGTACAACAGGCTAGGCTGTACCTTACAGTTATTCAATCCAACAGGAACCTAGGGGTGTTGTAAATATCCTTTATAAATGTTATTAAAAGTGTCATCAGTTGCCTCTGGGTTAGGTAAATTGTCATTGATAACCCCGGGTGGGCTTGATTCCGTCAGAGCAGAACTGGAGTAGGTGAAATTCCATGGTGATTCACACTTCAACTCTCTCTGAGACTTCCAGCCTCCACTTTCTCATGACTTGTCTTAGGGACATTGTAAATCCCTAGACATCCCCCTAAACTGTCATCCTCTACATCTCAGAAAAGTGGTATGTATATCTGTAGCTTGTTAAACCTAAAAAACAGACATAAAGAGACTCTAAAATAAAATAATGATTATTTGAGGATGGCCATCACAATGGGAATATACAAGGTTGCATTCAGGTAGGTAAAGGAAGACAAGGATTTTGAAAGAAAAATGAGGAGGGTTGGATGAGTAGTTTTGAGACAACTATTCCAGGCTAGAAGGATGAACAACAAGGGTGACATCAGTGTAAGGTTGGATAAGCAGTTGCTGGGCAGATGTACTTGGAGAAGTAATTATTTTGTGGTTGAGGTGGCCTTTGTGCAAGGTTGTGGTTTTGCAGTCTATTTACTATAGATCTTGTTATCAGGGATGAGTGTGAGAACCCTCCCTCATGGCCTTCTCCAGCTTCATTCATCAGGGTTTTAATACTAGTGGCTCCATTTTGATTCTGACAACTTTGACACCCACTTTGTAACACTACTGCTGAAGAAGGTGACTCAATGACAGTTTACAGAGCACAGGATCAATTCCACATCCACGTCTCATGTTGACCAAGCAGGCTTATCCCCTGCAGTTCCCATTGGTCATTTTCATTCCCAGATGTGTCTAAACACAACAAAGTGTAGGGTCCTGAGCAATGGGGGTTAAGATAGTCTCATCAGTCTCCCCAATGTGGCTGCAGGAGCCACAGCTTGAGACCCATCTGAGCTCCAGGAAAAGAGCTTGAGCCCTGGAATTTAGACCACAGAAACCACATTTTATTTTTCAGGGAACAGGAAAAGCCAATGAAAAGGGAAGAACAACAACTAAAAAGAAATAAAACAAAACAAAACATGGATTGCAGGCAAAAGGATCACCAGATTAGTGCTGGTTCTGATTTGCATACTTCAGTGTCAGCAGGAGAAGGATCAGACAGGAAACCTGTGAGGTTCTACATGACACTGACACTAGCCCAGCCCCTCTCATTGTTGTAATCAGAATCCCTAAAGACTGTTCTAGTCAGGGAATCTTTCCAAAGTTCCTGTCCTGAGTCTGATTGGAGAAGACTCACCAGGCACCCCTGAGTTTCCTCAGGACTCTGATTCTGGTGATCATGGTTGAGGACTTTTCATCTCTGTAAGCATCAATCTGTATTTTGTGCATATGAGAATAGATTATCATATTAAAATAATCATTTTAAAAATATGTAGAGATGACATTATTAGGCACAGAATTCCAAACTTAAAGAGGTTCACTAGAGAAGCTGAAGCTGAAGATGAAGTCCCACATCCTGACAGGAAATCAGCCTCCGTGTGCACCTGCCTCTGGGGTTGACTCTGGTCAATGGGTCCTGAGCACCCCTGCAGCTGATTCTCCCCGCAATGTTCCTGCAGGGAGGTTTCTGTATGGGCTGACACTGGCTTCCCCTCACTGCGTGCCTTTCGCACGGTAATAGAAAGCCGTGTCCTCAGCTCTCAGACTGTTCATTTGAAGATACAGTGTGTTCTTGGCATTCTCTCTGGAGATGGTGAATCTGCCCTTCACGGAGTCTGCATAGTGTGTGCTACCCCCACCATCACTAATAGCTGTGCAATTGTTCTGTGATAAACATTGAACAACTATCACATTTTTAGTTATGTTTAACTATGTGTATAAATTATGTTATTTAGGAGTCAGTGGTTTCTTCATTTACAAATGTAAAAGTGAACCCACACGTGGAGGGGCTCTGTATGTGTCTAAGGGCTTTTATCTGGCATGAGTGAGTCCTAGTATCTGGGCCTATGCTCCTCACAGCTGGCCTTATTGCTCTCTTATCCAGCGCTAGAACAGAGCTAAACGTGCCTAGTGTGTTTTGCACAATCTGCTTTCTGTCATGAGAACCTGTGTGATTTTGCTGCATTCACCTAAAATTACAGAGAAAAGGTTCAGACAGATAAATGTTTAGGTATACCTGACATTTAACATATTTATTTGTTCCTGCCTGTCATTCCTTTTTCGTCTAAACTTTCAGTTGTTCACTTGAAATACATTTTATGTTTTCATTGACAGACAATAAAAATTCACATATTTAACCTGTAAAATAGTAAAAGTTGAAAAAAAATCTCTATTTTCAAGAAGGTGACAAGTCAGCTCCCCTCAGCATTCCTCTTGCTTTTTTTATTTGTTTGTTTTTTGAGAGGGAGTCTCGCTCTGTCGCCCAGGCTGGAATGCAGTGGTGCCATCTCAGCTCACTGCAAGCTCTGCTTCCTGGGTTCCTGCCATTCTCCTGCCTCAGCTTCCATAGTAGCTGGGACTACAGGTGCCCATCAACCACACAGGGCTAATTTTTTTTTGCATTTTATTTGTAGAGACGGGGGTTTCACTGTGTTACCCAAGATGGTCTCGATCTCCTGACCTCATGATCCACCTGCCTCAGCCTCACAAAGTGCTGGGATTACAGGCATGAGCCTCTGCGCCTGGCCTCCTTTTGCTCTTCTATATAGTTTTTGTTTTTTTTCCTTCCCTTCTTCTACTATTTCTTTATAAAACTACTGATGTTTTCATATTTCTTTAGATTAGTTTTTATTTTGTAGAATTTATAAGAATACAGTAATCTATTTGGCTTATTTTTCTCAGTAGAAATACTGAGAATTAAACCTTTTTGTTGTGTGTGTTTATTTCTTATAAATAATGGGTAGCATTTCAGCAAACAAATTTAGCATAATTTGTGCTTCTATTAAGTTTCTAATCGATACCTGAAATTTTTATTACTCTATGTCTTACTAATAAGTCTGCTACCCAGCGAAGTAATGTACATAGATTATAAATTATATAAACATATTTCTTTTTACAACAACAATAACAGATTAAACAAGAGAATGTGCTGTTTGGCAAATATTCTTTAATGTTTCAGATAATTGAAGTTATGAGATAGAAAACAATCCTGTAAACCAAGGAGTATCCATGACTAATCTCGATAGATTTAGGAAGTTCAGTTTTCCAAGATTAAGGACATGCCTGTGACACCACCTCAGGGAGTCCTGATGACATGTGCCCAAGGTTGTGGGGCACAGCTTGATTTTATAGACATTAATCAATATATGTAAGATGTACATTGGTTTGGCTGAGAAAGGCAGGACAATTCGAAGTGGGGAGAGAGCGTCCAGATCATAGGTAGGTATGAGAGAAATGGTTGCATTCTTTTGAGATTCTGATTAGCCTTTAACTGAATGCACAATTTACAGGAAGAGTCACGGAGGCCTTAGTCTGCCTTAGCGAAACAATAGAGCACAGAGAGCAATCAGATATGCATCTGACTTACATGAGCAGAGAAATGATGCTGATTGTCCTTGGTCCACAAAGATTTTCCTTGCGGTCAGATTTCGAAGGAAATATGTAGCTTTTAAAAACCTTAGCAGCTATCATTTTAGGGAAAGAATGGGAGGTGGGTGTGTCGCAAACAGTTTCCAACTTGACTTTTCCTTCGGCTTAGTGACTCGGAGGTCTCAAAAATTTATATTCCTTTCACAAACATGGTAATCTTGGGAGAAACAAGTTCTTATAGAAAGAAACATAGCCATGATGTTAGCTAAATTGAGGCAGAGGCTGCCATACGAAATAGAGTCTATTACAATTAAAAGCTACAAACATGTATCGGGTCATTTAAATTCCAGTGTGGTAAACGTGCTGTAGTGTGAAATTCTCAGGAACCACATACTGAAGGGCACTGATAAAGTGAATTAAATATGGCCTGAGAAGGACTCCATACTTCTGTGTTTGAGTCTTGGTGGACAAACTGTAACCTACCTGAATAGGGTGACAACACTGAAAACCTAATATAGGAGTATGCACCTGTAACACTAGTTGAGTTTTGGCCAATTCCTGCAGCCATACCTTAACCACTCATACACTCTTGAGTGTGCAAACTGCTTTTTAAAAAGAAGGCAAATGCGAAACTGTAGCAAATCCAGCAGTTCCTGTACCTCATTTCTAATTTCTGTACATCATTTTTTAAATCTATAAATCTTCTTCAGCCACGTGGCTGAACTAAAGTCTCTTTGAATCTGCTATAATTCTGGGGGCTGCCTGATTCATGAATCATCCATTGCTCAATTAAACTCATTTAAATTAAATTAAGCTGAAGATTTTCTTTGACCAGCATTCTTATCCTGCTGAATCCCTTTGCCCTAGAATGGGGACAGTCAGAAAAATCTTCCTTTCCTAAAGTGTCTGTCTAAGAGAGAGGGAGAGCCCATACTTCTGAAATGCATTCAGACCCACCTCCCTCATCAGCACTACAGAACTAAGGTATTACCTACCCTGCAGGGGCAAGACACTGAAACCATTACTCCAGAGGTGCTGGTGGAGCTCTAGAGGAAATGGGATGAAAACCAAGGTTCTCAGCAAGGTTCCATCGAGATGCACCTCCACTCTGTCATGAAATCAAATCCTTAATTTGCAGGGCATGGCAGCAGATCTAGGAGGTGATGATGATGGTGGAGAATATACTATCTGTGCTGTGGGATGGAACAACTGGGAAAAAACAGGAGAAAATAAATGTTTTTAACTCAGTAGACTTCAAGCTACTTACATGTTAATTAGGCAGAATATTTCCAAGCTAAAGACCTGATCTAGCATGAGAAATAATATAGAGATGACACATGGAGAATGCAACAGTGGGAAGCTGAGGATCAAGTTCTGATGTTCGTTTACTGATATTTGTCCCCTGGCATGTCCAGAACCTCATGAGTACAGAACTCCTCTAATACACAAACAAACTCTCACAGGACATGCTCCTCAAAATGATCTCACCTTCAAATGGAACATTACCTCAACCTTTTTTGGGTTTTGCCCCCTACAAGTTGAATTCCTGGCATGAGTCTGTCTCTCAATATTTGCACATATTGAATTGATAAAATTATTTTTCTTCTACATCTTCTAACTATAAAGATATCTGAAAACTCTAAAATTTTCTTTTCAAATTTGGTTCTCATTGACTCATTGGGCTGGGTAAATGCCCAAAGTATGACAGGATATGGAAAGACACAATGGTAGTTTTTGCTAAATTGTTTATGTTTTATTTTACTTTTATTTTCAAAAATAAAGATGATGCCTCACTATGTTTCACAGGCTGACGTCGAACTCCCTGGTTCAAGTAATCTTCCCACCTCAGCCCCTCAAATTTCTCAGATTATAGGTATAAGCCACTGTGCCTGGATATTAATTACTCATTTTAAATTTTTAATAGCATTTTTGTTTTGAAATAAGTGTAATTCAGGTGCTGGATACATTTTCTCCTCTGACTCCTCTGCACCAGGTCCAGGGCTGACATCTGTGTTGAGTGGGTTCTGGGCCTGCTCTGCAGCTCTGCCCTCACCCTGCAGGGGAGGACGCTGTTTGGACTCACAGAGCATCTTCTCCCAATGTTGCTGTCCCAGAATGAAGGGGCTGTCCAAGTTCACAATGCTCTTTCAGTGGCATCTATTGCTTTTGAAATTATCTTTTGAAACAATGATTTGGCATTACCTATACCCAGTAAACTGCAAGGAGAGCCCAAGCACAGCCTTTTATGAAAACACCAGAGAATCTCTTCCCTCGGACTGTCAAATGCAATGACACAGTCAAGATCCACGGTGAGTCCAGAAACTTTCAGATAAATTTTAGGAGCCTCTTATTTCTTTTAGAATTCTCTATTCAAAGTTCATGCCAAATAATATCTTCACAGAGAGAACTACATGGCTCAAAGCCCACAAAAATTAAAACACACATGCACACACACACACGCACACACACAGCGGTATGGCTGATTTTTACGTTAATTGGCTCTGAATTTGGGATCTTTCCTAGTGTAAACCAAAGGTTTCTGAGACAAATCCCAATCAAATTAAAATTAACTTTGTCAAAGTTAGGGCATGCCTGGAATGAAAATAATAGTAATCACAGCAACAGTATGTGTTCAGTGCTGTTCCCTGAAGACAATATTTAGGACTTTTAATATATAAAGGGGAAAAGCTGGTCAGAGGGGAAAGAGGAACTGTATGAAAATTCACATGTTATAATGAAAAAGAAGCACATAGGGAAATAGAAAATTATGTAGTTCTCCTGCACTGGCAGCAATTCATATAAAATAAAATGAACAAAGAGTACCTATCTGTGAAGATTTTTAACTTTTTATCTGTGGCTGTTTTATTAGGAATGAAAGAAAAATCGGTTTCTTGCATGGTTCATCCTTTAGGTTTTTTCCCCTCCTGACACAATGAATTGAGTTCACATGTTTTTATTTTCCTTTCATATTTTTCCCCATCTTTTCCTTTCCAAAATCTTTCAGAGGAAGCATTTTACAACCAAATGAGTTTCTAGTCTCCTGTTTTGTTTTATCTTTCATGGGTAGGACAGATTATTACTAGATAAACAGGTCCCATGTTGTTAGTGTAGCTCATTGTTACCTACCTTTCAAATGCTGTGAAGTCTCACATCCCATTAATAAGAAAATTGTGGGAGAAAAAGAGAAGTAAAACATAGAAAATAAAGGAGGAAATAACAAAAAATGGGTAACAATTGGGTGTGGTGGCATGTGCCTGTAGTCCCAGGTACTCATGAGGCTGATGCAGGGGAACCACTTGAACCCAGGTGGCGGAGGTTGCTGTGAGCTGAGATCACACCACTGCACTCCAGTCTGATGACAGAGTGAGACTCAATCTCAAAAAAAAAAGTTATGCAGATAGTTACATGAAATAATAACATTAATTTAAATTTTCTTAAAATCTCATTATTCCTAAGTAGTTAAAAAATAATAGTTAAATAGGAATTATTTCAATAAAATATAAAATTTGTTTTATGCCAGTTACCTAATGGCAACAAAAAACTTGCAGTGTGACTGCTTTTCCCTATGTTGAACTCCATGTAGATAACTTGCAAGTCAACTCTAATGAAAAAGTATTTGAATTAGACATAGGAAGAATGTATCTTGGATTACAAGGGAATATTTTGGTTCCATAGAAAAATTTAGACATTTAAAGAAAAGCCAAGAGCACAAAATGTTATTTCAAAAAAAATTTTATTTAAAACTTTAAGATAAAGAATTTTTAGCATCAGGCAATAATAGCAGTTAGAAGCTAACAACACTAAGAAGTTAACTCCGTTAGAGGATAACTGCTGTAATAAACGAAAATAAAACGTTAAAGGAACTGAAGAAAAAGTTGAGATCCTCTCAAGCCTTCTCAAAGGGAAAACATAAAAATGGCAAGAGGCAATAAAAGGTAAGCTTTGGGGTTAAAAATTAAAATATCTTATGATTTTATTGAGTAAATAAATACTTCAAGACAATCTTTCGTTCTAACCAATCTTCAGAGTATTAGTACATTTTCATATGAAAGACAGATCCCTATAAAGACTATCATAAATACTTCCCTTTTAATTATAGTCAACTTGACAACACGAAGTTTATTTTAATAAATTAGCTTTTTACAAACCTTATTTTGACTTGCACAAACAATTTATGGCATACTTGAACATCTTGTTTCATTCTAAATATCACTCTTTCTTAAAATAAACACAGTCATTTTTATTTTAGGATAAAAAGTTACCATACAAGATTCTTTCCCATATAATTTTTTTTTTAATTTAACCTTTCTTGCCAAAAGTATTTGACTATGTCTATAATATTCTTTAAATCTCTCTTATTTACTGGTTATGTTTATGATGATTTACAATTAAACCTTGAATTAAATTGTTTTTATAATAACAAAGTTTTTAGAAAAATATTTTCTTATTGTATATGTTTTTAAAAAATATCTTCTTATAGTGTATATATTTTAAAAAATTAGTAATGACCTAAATATTTAGTCAATACCTATTATTTAATTAAACTTTAGATTTTTAAATTATAGAACAAGTTTATTTAAAAGGTTAATTTTATTTCATTTCCCTAATTTACTTTATATAATCTAGCTTACCTAGATTATTTATGAAAACTGTAACACTCATCCTTTAAGGATGTTTTCCCTGTTAACCATGTTATAACACATGAATTTCAGGTGTTTACCTAAGTAAAAACCTTATGATTAAATAAATGATTGTTTTTCTAATAACTATTTACCTGTTTTTTATTAAAACAGCAATATTAACCGTCTCATTTGTCAACTTACAAAGATCATTCTGGTTTTAACTAGGTTTATAATTTTATAATATTCATAAAATTTTTGACATTATATAATATCTAGCTGTGATTTTAAATATAAAATCACTTGATAAATTGGGAAGCCAAGGTGGGTGGATCACGAGGTCAAGAGATCGAGAGTATCCTGGCAATATGGTGAAAACCCATATCCACTAAAAATACAAAAATTAGCTGGGTGTGGTGGCATGCTCCTGTAACCCCAGTTACTCAGGAGGCTGAGACAAGAGAATTGCTTGAACCCAGGAGGTGGAAGTTGTAGTGAGCTGAGATCACACCACTGCATTCCAGCTTGGCAACACAGTGAGACTCCATCTAAAACAAACAAACAAACAATAAGATATGCTGACAATTGTCAAAATATCTCTAAATTTTTTACCAATAATTTTAAAGCCAACTTATTTATTGAATATTAAAGTCACATATACTTCAAATGCACTGGAGCTCACTTGATTTAGAAATAGTTATTTGTTTTAAAACCAATTTTGTACCTTGTAGTCACAACACATAACAAAATATATATACATATGTATTAGCACATCTAAGCACACATGCACAATACAAAGATACTGAGATTTTAAATTGAAAACCTAGCTATAGAATATCAATTAAAACTCAGCAGGTGTTTTTAAAAAAGGGTTAGATGTAAACAGTGATTGTTATCTTAAAACCAGTACAAACACCCTGTAAACTGGAAAACAAAAACAAAAAACATATCCTCATCTTTCTTTATAAATGTCACCCAAAACTTACTATACTCTCTTACTATTCTAATTCTTAGTAAGCCTACTTCACAGGGAGAAACCTAGGATTACTTAATTTAACATGACATGACTTTAAGATTTTAAATTACTGAAGATAATTATGGGACTAAATCTACAAAATTAATATTTGTAAAGCAATGTAAAATTTAAAGCTGACTCTAAAGAATTAGATGTACTTTTTTAAACAAAGTAGTTCATTAACCAGACTTAAATTGACTGGTGGTCTTTGAAACACAGCTTGATTAGATTCCTGGCCTTAGAATGGAGCCATTTAAGAAAAAGAGCCAAGAAAGCATGCAGATTTTAGTGCATAAACTACAATTTTTATGCAAATGCACAAAGAGATGAGTAGACTTTTATAGTAATGGCCATTTCCTGTAAACTGCCCTGATACAGCCCTAAGGTAGCTTTCAAAGCCACCCCTAACACTGCACCTTTCATTCACTATTGCACACACCAAGAATGGCTCCTCTCACAGTACAATGTAATTCAGATAGCGTAGCATCCAAACCCAAAACATGACATAATACAAGAAAGCAGAGCTTTATACTTGAGAAGAATCTACCAGTGATTCTCAAAACCACAAAACAAGCAGGAAAACTCCCAACAGGTTAGTGGCAAGATCCAAAAGGAACTGTCCTGTAGTCCTGAGCTTCCCCTCAGGGTTATTAGTGTCCCCTAGTGTCCTGAGCTCCCTGTGCTGTCCTGAGCGCTCCCTGGTGGTTCTGAGCACACCCTATTGGTTCTGAGTCCCCTGGTGCCTTGAGCTCCCCCTGATGGTTCTGAGAGCCCCCTGGTGTCCCGAGTGGCCCTGTTTTTTCTGAGTGTCTCCTAGTGTCCTGAACAGCCCCTGTGGTCCTGAGCACCCCCTGGTGGTTCTGAGCCCACCCTAGTGGTTCTGAGCACAGCCTAGCGGTTCTGAGCCCCCTGGTGTCCTGAGTGTCCGCTGGTGGTTCTGAGCACTCCCTAATGTCCTGAGTTTCCCCTGGTGTCCTGTGCCCCCGCTGGTGGTTCTGAGTGCATCCTGCTGTCCTGAGTTCCCCCTTGTGTCCTGAGCACCCTCTGGTGTTCCTGAGAGCCCCTGCCCCCTGGCGGTTCTGAGCACATCCTGGTGTCCTGAACCCCCCTTGGTGGTTTTGAGCGCATCTTCGTGTCTTGAGTAACACCAGGTGTTTCTGAGCGCACCCTAGTGTCCTGACATTCGTCTGGTGTCAAGAGTGCTCCCTTGTGGTTCTGAGCCCTCCTAGCGGTTTTTTTGTTTTTTGTTTTTTTTGTTTTTTTTTTTTTTTTTTTTTTTGAGACGGAGTCTCGCTCTGTGGCCCAGGCTGGAGTGCAGTGGCCAAATCTCAGCTCACTGCAAGCTCTGCCTCCCGGATTCATGCCATTCTCCTGCCTCAGCCTCCCGAGGAGCTGGAACTACAGGCGCCCGCCACCTCGCCCGCTAGTTTTTTTGTATTTTTTTAGTAGAGACGTGGTTTCAACGTGTTAGCCAGGATGGTCTCGATCTCTCCTAGCAGTTCTTAGCCCCTGCCCCCCGCCCTGTGTCCTGAGCACCTGCTGGTGTCTTGAGCATCCCCTGGTGGTTCTGAGTGCCCCTTGGTGTCCTGAGCACCCCCGGCGGTACTGACCAACCCTTGGGGTCTTGAGAGCTTCCAGGTGGTTCTGAGTGCACCCTGGTGACCTGAGTGTCCCCTGATGGTTCTGAGTGTCCCCTGGTGCTTCTGAACAGCATCTAGCATGCAGTCTCCTCCTGTCTCCCTGCAGGTTTGTGCCTGAGCTCACACAAATGTCTCCTCACTGTGTTCCTCACAGTACTACATGGACTTCTCCTGGGATCTTAGGTTAATCATCTTAAAAGATAATCTTCTGAAATGAGTGTCTCCGAGGACTGCTAATCTTCTTTGTACTCAAAGAGAGTCTAATCGAGAACTTCCACTTGAAATACTAATATTTTCCCCCACGCTAACCCCTGTCAGGAAGCCCACTGGACCAAGCTTATGCTGATTTCAGTGAAAGTGAATCCAGAGGCTTTGCAGAAAACTCTGAGAGTTCTTCCTCTGTAGTATTTCTCCGTCTGACTCCACCACTTAACTTCACAGAGGACCTCTGCAAACACAAAGGCAACAGACTGAGAAGAGCCCCAGGTGGAGCAGCCACAGCTTAGCCTGATCCAGGGGTAACCTGAATATTGAGAGTAATGCCAAGAGAAGCCCAGATCAGCCCAGACCACATGGTAAGGAAGGGCACAGGTATGCGGGGGTGGGGCGGGGGAGGTCATCACCAGGACCTGCAGGAACAGGTGAAGAGCTGCTTTTCATTAGCAGGGGAGGGTCCTCATTTACATGTCTTTCTCCCTGGGAACATGTGTGTGCTGCTCAGCAGGGCTCATCCCATCTAAATCTCTGGGTTCCAGAGAGTGCAGGGACAAAGGATTCCTGGGACTGGATGTTCAGGGTTGATCTCCCCATTACTCTTTCTTTTTCTCTCATGTGGACCCTGTTAGGATATCTTTATAGTATCAATGTTTATCAACAAGTAAGTACAGTAAACAAATAAAAATAAACCTTGCCCAGAGGAAATGGACTCCTGCCTGTAGGCTGTGCGATTAGAGCTGTAAACCACTGCCCTCTACAATAAAGCAAAGCCTTCAGTTAGAATTTTAAAATGCAAATCTACAAATTGTCAGAGCTGGAGCCATAATTACCTCTATCCTGAGCTCATTTTGCCACACAAGTGTTCAGTTTCAGATATATGTGCTTGTCTGAGGAGAAAATTAATGTAGGGACATGTGTGCTTATCTGAGGGGGAAGAGTTCACATGAGGACAGATGTGCTTGTCTGAGGGAAGAGTCAACATGAGGATGTGTTTGTTTGTATGAGACAGGTGTGTGTATTGTCTGATGCTAAATGCCCATTAAAAGACAGTATGTGCCTAGGCTGTGCTGAACATTGAGGGAAATCTTTCTCAGTCAAGGGAAGATGCGAATCCTCTGGATTACTTGCTTGTCAGGAGGAAAACTTGGTTGCACATGAACCTGATAAAAGAAAGGTATATTGTGTATGTAAATGTCTTATATACAAATGGGGAAAGTTACTTCATTCATTGTTGCCTGCATCTCACGCAATTCCATGCCCACAGTGTGTAAGATCATTAGATATTTTACTTTTATACACTGTGCATTTTATCCTGGGGTTCGTGATGTGCTAAATAATTCTGTAAGTTGTATATATTTAGATTAACATGTTACATCATAAAATCGCGAGAGTTAACAAATTGTGTCATGTGTTCACTACTGCAGATCAATAAAAATTTTCACTGTTTGTAAACTGTGCCAGTTTCTCTGAATGCATACCCTGTCTCTAAATTTCTAAAAAAATCCTCACATATTTATGCGATCTACAGTTTTGTCTTTTACAGAATGTCAAATAAAAGGCACACAGCGTATTTGAAATAACCTCACTGAAGAGGGTGGCACATAAAGTTTCTCACCTGGATAATGTTGGAAGAGAGGGTGTTCTGTCAATCTAAAGTATAAACAAACTGCACTTAAACACTGTTCTCTAGTCAATAAACATACTTCCAACAGGGGTACAAGTTAGCAATTCTAATACCACTAGGCACATGTTCTGAAATTGGACAACAAATTAAATTAATGACATGTGGTGGGAGGGGGGTTCCTCACTTTGCAATTGGGGGTTACAGCCAGGTGAGGACGGAAGGCTAGAAACATCCATGTGGCATCATAGTAGATTGTAGATACCAGTGTTTTCTACAGTTTGATGTAATAAAGCTACAGAAGGTAAGCTACATAAATACGTTAGATGTGCCTGTAAACATGGGTTAATATACACATACACATTTTCTAGGCCTGTTAGCTAAGAGATCCCAGAAACACTGATACCACATTAACAACACACACCCAAGATCACAACTTTGTATTTTAATATAATTCTTTAATATCAGGAACCAGAAATCCTTGGAGAAATAACTGAGTCTATGTATAGAAAAGATAATAAAGAAAATAAGCTTGGAATTTCTTGTAAGACCAGGAAATAGGAATGTGTTCAAAAACAAAGGGATGGGGTGTGCTGTAAGGACCCAAAATCCAAACTAAATGAGCTCACAGTACCTAAAATGCTGTGGTGATTTCAGCAATAAAATGAATAGTGTAGCATCAAATTTTCTCCATAGTAAAAAATAAAAATTAATGAACCAACACTGATATTAACAGATAAGTAATAGTGGCTCATGCCTGTAATCCCAGCACTTTGGGAGGCTGAGGCAGGCTGATCACCTGAGGTCAGGAGTTGGAGACCAGACTGACCAACATGGAGAAACCTTGCCTCTACTAAATATACAAAATTAGTTGGCATGGTGACACATGCCTGAAATCCCAGCTAATCAGGAGGCTAAGGCAGGAGAATCATTTGAATCTGGGAGGCGAAGGTTGTGGTGAGCCAAGATTGTGCCATTACACTCTAGCCTGGGCAACAAGAGTGAAACTCCATCTCAAAATAAATAAATAAATAATATAAAAATTTTTGAAAAAAGATATTTTTCATGCAGAAAAATTCCAAACGTCTTAAGTTAATAATCGTCCCATAAAGTAGGTGAAATTTAAACACTTATGCTGTAATTGTGGTCTGAGATTAGAGACAAGAGTTTTGTGTTATGTTTGGTTTCATAATTCATTTTTAGATATGATGCCAAAAGTATAATCTATGAAAAAATAAAATTATTTTATCCAAGTTTACACACACGCATGCACACACACACTGTGTGTGCATGCGTGTGTGTGTGTGTATATATATATATATGAGTATTTTTCTGTCACTGATAAAGCAGTGAAAAGACAATTACACACCTGGAGAATACACTTGCAACTCAAATATGTGTTACATGGCTTTATGTTAACGTAGTAACTGACTTTTCTAATGGGTATGTAAGGAAACTTACAACTGATCAAAATAAAACAATGAAATTAAAAATGAGCCAAATGAGTCAAAACAGACACTTCATCACAATTATATAAAAATAATTAAATATGAAATTTTGTTTAGAGACATGTGCATTTAAACCATGAGATACCACTACTAATCGATTAGAATGGTTAAAATACACAACACTTATAGTCCCAAATGGCAATGAGGATGTGGAAGAATGAGATATATCACGTGTGACTGGTATGAACCCAAAATCATAACTGCACACTATGGAAAACTTTAAAACATCTTGATGTTTTATATAATGGAGGTAAATGTTCAGTTAAAATGTGATCTCACAGCCGTGTTCCAAAATATTTACAACACTGATTCAAAAACTCATGCTCACACTGATATCTTCAGATAAATTCCTGTATAACTTTTATTGATTGTTTTCCACTCCTTGAATTTTGCTTACAGAATAAATATTATATGGAAAATTTCTCCAAATAATTAGAGTGCATATGCATTTCTATTGTTCCTTTTCTTCAATGGCTTAACCTCACTTTCTAAGAAAGTCTTCAGTCAAATAATTCCTGTCATCTCCTCAGCCCCAGCACAGCTGCCTCCTCCCTCAGGCTTTCTGACATTCTCAGGATGTGGGCTTTCACACTGTGTGACATGCACAGTAATACATAGCTGTGTCCTCAGATCTCAGGCTGCTCAGCTCCGTGTAGGCTGCACTCATGGACATGTACCTGGTCATGATGAGTCTGCCCTGAAACTTTTGGGCATTGCCTGTGTTAGCATTGCTAGGGTTGATCCATCCCATCCATTTAAGCCCTTGTCCAGAAGCCTGTCACACCCAGTGTATACCGTAGCTGGTGATGGTGAACCCAGAAAAAATACAAGATAACTTCACTGAGGCCCTAGGCTTCCTCACGTCAACCTCAGACAGCACCAGCTGCATCCAGGAGTGGGACCTGTGGAGAGGACAAAGGAATGGGTAAAATTCTTTTTGACTGAAAAGAGTCCCCTCCTCATCCCTGGTACTAGGTGGTCATTTACCTGTAATTGCTGACACCAAAAAAAGAAACCTCCAGGTCCAGTCTACGCTGAGGAACTGTGTTCTCAGTAGCTTTTCTAGAGAAGGGATGTGGTTGTTGGGTGATGCTCTCAGGGCACAGGAATATCCGAATTTACCTCAGTGGATCTCAGGTTATTTGCATATTCATGATACAGAGCATTTCATAGCTCAAGACCTGATCCAAGATAAGAAAGGGAGGATAAATGACACATCAGCCATGCAAGAGTGAGATGCTGATGGTCCACATCATAATCCTGCTTGATGAAAAGCATGTTCTGCTCCATTTCCAAGCTCCTTGTGAACAGAGGTACTTTTACTGAAACATAAGCCCCCACACAACAAGTTTTTCACTGTGAACCCACATTTGGTTAGCATGGAGGTCACCTTGATGATTTCTGGGACCATCACTGTCAATGACACTGAACAGGTGCTTTGGACTCTTGCTGGCCTTAGGCACCAGCACAGTTCACTGGTGACTCCAAGAAACTGACTGCTGGGTGTCCCACATGAGTTTCCAGCAGGTCCCTCTGAGATCTGCTGGGAGCTCCTAAGACACTGTCTCCAGCACCTGCTTGGTGGCCTGGGATCCCAGGCTCTTCAACAGAAACACTCTTGGTTTGCAGATTTGCCCCATGATGTGTGATTAGAGATGATTTTCTTATCTCAAGGACAATAGGAATAAGAAGATGAAACAATTGTTTGGATTTCTTCATGAACTAATCCTCCCAAAATAATTACCAAGTAATTTGTGTTTTGAATAAGTTTGGGTTTTCTTTCCTACTGCATTTATTAGAATTTTTTGAAGTATTTACATACTTTCAGCTCATATCCATAGATCCCTATCTTTACATATTGATTTCTTACTCACTTGGTCTGTGCACCTACCACACTCTGAGATCCACCACTGCCCTGTCACTCACACAATGTAGGCAAAAGTACTTAACACTGAAATCTGAGTTCCTTATTCATAGAAATATGGTGTCTCCAACAATTCTGTACACATTGAATTAGTAAAATCATTCCCGTCTTTCATATTCTCATCATTAAGACATTTATAATCCTAGAAACCCACTTTAAAAAAGAGTTATCATTCAATAGCAAAGACATGGAATGACAACTATTTTTTAAAGTGGGTTTCTAGTTATAAATATCTTTGTGAGGCTGGGGGAAGGAGAGCCTTAGGAAAAGTAGCTAATGCATGCCGAGCTTAATACCTTAGTTATTGGTTGATAGGTGCAGCAAACCGCCATGGCACACAAATACCTATGTAACAAACCTACACATCCTGCACATGTACCCTGGAAATTAAAATTAGAATTAAAATAAAAAAGTTCTCATTGCTTTAAGTTATCTGCATGGTTGCAATGTAATATGATATTTAAAGGCAAATCAGCAACTTGTCGAACAGTTTTTGTTTTATTTTGTTTTTGTTTGTTTGTTTGTTTTTCTGATAAAGGAAGACACAAACTCTGAGAGGAAACCTCCTGCCAAGCCTCCTGTGCACTTGATCCGGGGCTGGAACCTGTGCTGTGGGGCTCCTAAGTGCCCCCTCCAGCTCAGCCCTTGACTTGCAAGAAGTTTCCTGTTGGGGCTTACAAAGCATTTCCCCCCAGCATCTCTAGACCAGCATGAAGTGGCTGTGTTCTAGTTTAGAATGCTCCTTCAGTGACACCATATGCTTCTGACACCATCTCTTGAAACAATCGATTAGCCTTACTAAACCATTTGAACTCTGCAGGGAGACCCAAAACAAGGATTCTATGACACAGGAGGGAGCCTCTTCTCTAAAGCTCCAGATGCACTGAATCAGTGAATCCACAATGAATCCAAAAACTTTGCAGGAGTTTTTGGAGTGCTTTGTTTCTTCCTTGGGCTGCTGCAGTTGAATGTTGCATCTGAGAATACCTGCAGGTACAGTTAATTTCAGACTAAAGCCAATCTCTGTCTACTATTCTAATAACACCAATTTTCCTTTCTTATTAGTGTCTAGACAAACACAAAGTGCCTCCCACACTGACACTAGGCTCAGGTATCTGTCTTCTGTTCCCACAGATCTAAAGCAAACAGGATACAAGTGGAGACTTACGAAGTGCATGCAAGTTGTTATTTTCATTTTCTCAGCTAGAAACTCAGCAAAGACCCCGTGCTAAAAGAAGGGGAGATTGATGAAAGAATTTGAAAGACGTTGGTCTTAAAAACAGTGATGCTAGAGGCTTCAGATTGCTCTACTGTCCTTGTCTAACTCTCTGCAATTGTCTTTCAGTTTCCCTGTGTTCTCCTCAGAGTCTGTGCATTGCCACACTTTTATCCTTTATCCAGAGCCATCATCCTGGTGAGAATGGATTGTGTGGGGGCAGATAAGCACTGACTATTCTTAAAATGGAAACCTAGAGACTTGATCATCTTTATCTGGCCTGTGACCTTTACCAGGTGTCTTGAGGGGAAAAGCAGAGTATTGGCTTTTAGTCTGCTTTGTGGTTTCAGTGACCCTGGACTGTTCCTTTACATCTCACCACTATTAGCTATAACTTTAGTCATTTCTATAATAATGGAAAAATGAGGAAGGGATCTGGGGTGGGAGATATTTTTTCTTCCTTCACATAGGATAAGATTCTGGAAATGTTCTTCTCCTTAGGATCCTTTGGAGAAGGCTCCTGATATATTCCTGAGTAAATGATCCTCTTCAATTCTAACCCATTGAAAACGTATTTGAATTGTATCTTTTAAAATCTAGAAGTTTCTTGAAGGAAAGTCCAGCAGACTGAGGAGAGTAGGGCCCTCTGGAACTGTCATCTTTACCCTAGCTCATGTCTGTCTTTCAGACATCTATAGTGCTTACTATGTAAGTGGCCTCAACAGCTTGTGGCAAATTCTGTTCTGGTTAAGCAGGTGTCAACTGCCACTCTGGACCTGCCTGTCTCTTCAGGTTTTGGATAGGGTAATATTCCTTGCAATTTCAGTTATTTAATAGATTTCAAAAAGTACTGACATTCAGATTATACAGATATGTTTTGACTTTAAAATTAGGGTGATTAATTTAGTAATCTACATGTTGGAGCATAAACCAAAAGCACAATCAAAGGTCAGCTGTGATGTGTTACTGGAGGCAGAATTCTGACCTTATTACATATATGTGGCATGTCTGACATATGAACAGGCAAGAAAACAGAGAAAGGACATGGCACAATGCTTATAAAAAGTCTCAGCAATTTTAATTTTCTTCTGAGGAAGCTGAAATTGTGAAAGTGAAACAGTGTGGCTGGTCATGTCTCCGATGATGTTGTGTTCTGGAAATTATCTCCAACCCTAGGCTGGATGCAGTAAGTGCACCCAGCCACCCAAACCTGAAGCAGGGACTCTTATTCCTTAAACACAAGACATTCCAATGAGAAATCTGTTCTCAGGTGAGTTGTAGAGCAGGAAGGAAGAGATGGAGGTTTCCTTGGCTTTCCAGAAGTGCTCGAACTTGAAGACCTAAGCCACCTCTGAGGGACAGATATCCACCTATGAGTACATCACTTCAGCTCTGTCTTCAGGAATCTTTGGCTGTGTGGGGGGATAAGAATGTAATTTATTTCTTTCTGCTCACCCAATATGCTTCAGAGAAAATGAAATTGAAGATTCAATAAATGTGTTTTTGCCATATTAAGGGAGAGAACATATATAATTCATGGCAATGCTAGTAATCACTCCATAGCTTGTAGAAGGAGCAAGTGCACAATTGAGAGAAGGAAGTGCCCTGCCCCAGGAAGCAGGTGCCCCAATCATCCCCTGGGAACTGCCCTTTAGATGCCATGCATCAGTGGAACCTGGGCTGAGGACTGGGATCTTGTAGATAGTGTGGAGAGCAGAGCATGACTCAATTCCTCCTCACCTGGGGACCTACGATGTAGGCCCCTCCCTCAGAGCTTTATACTGATAAGCTGTTAACATAAAATAGCAGTGGTAACTACCTGTAACCTTTCAGTTAGGATCCAGGGCTCTTCAGGATTGTTATCACTTTGTTTTCACTACCCCTAGAAAGCAGAAAAGTACCTGTGTGACCCTTCATCTCAGACCTCAGATGACCTCCTTGCAGAGGGCACACCTGCTTTGTTGCCATCACAAACATGGTAGTAGAACTGGAAAATATGTGTACCTTGTTATGGAATTTATCTGAATTATGTTACATTGGATGAAATTAGACTTAGTAAGTGACACTTAAAAATTTAGCTGAGGGCATATGTAAGCAAACTGTTGATGGTGTGTCTTCATTTCTCCTTGCCTATTATAGATAATGTGAGAGGAGAGAGGTACATTAAAAGGAAACTATTGACCAATGTGGAATCAGGTATTTTAAAAATAAAGGTTATTTAATGGAAACTCCATTAAATTAAGTAAATTAAGGAACTTTAAGACTTTTTTTTGTATTCTAGACACATGGCTAATATTGGCTTAGATTTAAATGCAAAAAGAGGTAACACAGAAAATAAAAATTCTGCAGCAGATCCTTTTGCCAAATAGGCAGTTTTAAATATTTGTAATTTGACCTAAATGTTCAAAGAATAAGCCCCAGATCCAAGTAAGAAATTATACCATTTCAATGTTTAATGACTGGTTGAAAGAAGCTTGAACTATTATTTTGATGAATTATAATTCAAAAATAAAACTGTGTCCAGTGGTCCAACTTTTCAAGGGGCTACTTGAGTAAGTAGTTTGTACCTCCCCTACCTGTGAGTCCTGGCACAATCTAGCATCATCTAAAATCTGGGGGGCTGCTAAGAACAGAGACAGAAGTTTGAATCCTATGAAGTTTTGACAGATCCAAAATTACTGTCTGGGCTGATTGGTGAGGGTGATCTCTATGAGCCTAGTTTTTGCAGAGTTTATGATGGCTTTTATTCTTGTATTATAATGAACTGATAACAACAAAGACAGTCAAGGAAAATGAAGAAGCAGGGGACATGGCCCAAACAGAAGAACAACATAAAGCTCCAGAAACTGACATCAATGAAAAGGAACCATCTGGATTACCTGGCAGAAAATTTAAAGTAAATGTTAGAAACCTATTCAACGAGCTAGTGGCAGCATCAAGAACAATGTGAGAATTTCAATAGAGATAAAGTATTTAGAAGATGACTAAACAAAAATATTGATGCTGAAGCATATAATAAGTCAGCCAAAAATTTTAACAGAAGATTTTAGACCAGACTAGATCAAGTAATAGAAAGAACAGTAAACTCAAAGAAAGGTCATTTGAAATAATAGAGACAAAGAAGAAAAATTTAAATGAAAGAAATAAAAAAGTTAAAGACTTATGAGTCAGGAAGCGCACTGAAAACTAAATTATGCATTTGATGAGTCATACAAATATAAAACAAAAGGGGTAGTGAAGGAAGGCCGAGTGCGTGGCTCACGTCTGTAATCCCAGCACTTTGGGAGGCCAAGGCAGGCGGATCACGAGGTCAGGAGATCGAGAACATGTTGGCTAACACGGTGAAACCCAGTCTCTACTAAAAATACAAAAAATTACCCTGGCGTGGTGGCAGGCACCTGTAGTCCCAGCTACTCGGGAGGCTGAGGGAGGAGAATGGCGTGAACCCAGGAGGCGGAGCTTGCACTGAGCCGAGATCGCGCCACTGCACTCCAGCCTGGGCGACAGAGGGAGACTCCGTCTCAAAAAAAAAAAAAAAAAAAAAAGAGGGGGGCGTAATGAAGGAAAAAAGAGAGGAGGTGGGGGAGAGAGAGAGAGAGACAGAGAGAGAGAGAGATAGACTATTCAAAGATGTAATAGCAAAGAAACTTTCTAAATCTAGAGAAGCAAATATTCACCCACATCCAAGAAGTTCTATAAATTTTAAATAAGATAAACCAATGAGAAAAATCTGAGATAGATTGAAATCACATTTTTAAAAGGAAAGGTTTTCAAAAACAGAAAGAAGAGCAGATTTAGCAGATTTCAGATTTCTCAGCAGAAGTTCAGAATGGAGAGGAATTATATTCGATGATGTATGGTTTAGTGACAAGATTATTTCTGAGAAATGTGTTCCTAGTCAGTGTAATCATTGTTCAAGCATCATAGGGTGAACTTGCACAAAACTACAAGGAATACCCTCCTACACATAGGCTATGTGGAATAGCATAGTGTTCCCAGACAACTAACCTGTACGGCATGTTACTGCACTGAACACTATAAGGAACTGAAACACCATGGTGAGTATCTGTCTATCTAAACACATCTGAACATGGAAAAAGTTTGTGAAAATATGGTATTACAATGTTATGTGGCCAAAAACATATATGTGGTCTATCATTGACTGAAACATTGTGACACATGACTGTATTCAAATTGCTGGGGTAAAAACTGAAATACAAACGAAAATCTGCCAATCAAGAAATTTTACCATGTAAATATTTTTGTAAAATAAATTGTAGATAAGACTTTTCCCAGAGAAGCAAAATCTAAAGGAGTTCTTCACTGCTGGGCCTGCCTTAAACACCAAAGGGTCTCAACTAGGTCTGCAGAGTAATGACCTAGCTGCATCAGCTCCATTTTTGCCTCTGTCATATGACAGTTTTGTGTGGATTTAACTTCTACTCTCTCAGGAGATTTTTCTCTTTCAACTTCTAACTATTCTCCTTTTGATTCTCAGTTTATTGAAAAGATTCATATTTAGCTTAGAACATTAAAAACTTTGGAACAAAATTTCCTTTGAAACCCACCAAATCTAATTAACTCTCTTCAGGGATGCCCTTTTTTGTTTTCCTACGCAATATGGCCCTTGTTTATACTTCAGTCCAGTCCTTATTTTAAAATGCATGAGGCATCCAACCATCACACACCCAGGCACATCTTGGAGGAACGTACCCTACCATCCATCTCTTCAGCCTTCATGTGCACAGTGGCCACTCTATCAGCTGTTGTATGTGCTTTAGGGCTTTCCATTTACAAGTGTGTTTCACTAGTCCCCCTTATTAAGTTCTTGGAGCTTAAAACGTGATGTGTTGGGGGCATTGACAGCCAAATTCCATTGTAAGCCTCTTCTGCCCTTGGTACTTGCAGAAGACTGGGAATAGAGTAACAAAACTCCGACCCCGTGTAGCTCCTCATTTAGCAATAGATTCAGTGCAAATTTAGAAAGTCGAAGACGTAGAATAATGTCGGTGTGGTTTTCTGTGGACATACTAAGGAGACAGCAGAAGATGGCCAGTGGTCAGTCTCCATCCCGCTGGTATTCTTTGTCCATTTGATATGTTCAAAAAAAGATAAAAGACAACTTTTGTGACAAAGCCCCAGGGCTTATTTAAAAGACCTTGTCCAGAAAATGGCCAAAAGGGACATGACAAGTTTTTATATCAGAGCTACTATTTTTGCCTAATTTATGTGGAAATCTGAGAGATACGCCCAGCCTCAGGGGGCTGATTCTCTCCATCCAGGGGACAGCGCTAATGGAGTTGTGTGGTATTAGTCTTTTGGGGTCTTCATAAGAAGACAACACAGAGTGGGTGGCTTACACAACAAATATTGATTTTCTTACAATTCTGCAGTCTGAATGTGGAAGATCAAGTAGCTGGCAGGGTTGGTTCTTGGTGCAGCCTCTTTCTGGGTGCCTAAGTGAGGATTTACATGTGGGTGGTGCCTTTGTATGGAGAGGTGAAAAGGGATGAGGGAGGCCCCAGTCTTTTAGGCTCACCCTGGGAGGAGGATGTTGACTGTGCTGTCTGATAATTCAGTTCTGCTCCTGGGGCCTCCCCTCAGCAAGCCCAGAGTCCTCTTCTTCCAGGTAGGAAATGTGCTGGAGGAGCTGGCCTGGAAGGAGTGTGATCAGGGATCAAGGACAGATTTTGGAATAGGGTCAGTACTGTTCTATCCTTAAAGATTCATATAAAACCAACCAAACATACAGGTCACCTAAATTCTCACTTACCCCTTTAGACACATTGAAACAGCAGCTGAATGAAACAATCACAGTGAGTTCAGACAAACCTGGATCCATCTGATGTTTATTGTAGTTCAGAACATCCGTTATGGTTAGAGGGAAGTTCCGTATCCCAGGAAGAGGGTTACTTTTTAAAAGCACCTGAGAGCTGCCTTCTGTGACCTTTTGAAATTTGAAATTTTGTCTGAGATCTCAGGAGAAGGTAGTGGGACATATCTCCATGCTTATCAACATGTGACCTTGAAGATGTGCCCTGACCTCTAAAGACTTCTCTGTGAAAATATGTAGATTAGGGTTTGCAGTGACAACTTCAGACAAAAACTCTATCTCATCACCAAGATTAGTGCAATTACCTTTCCTGGGAACCAGAGATGACCTCTGTAAGCCCTCCCCTCTGAGAGCACAAGGAACTTTGTTCCTTACCTGACAGGTCACACATGGGAAACATGGCTGGACAATGACACTCAAGCCTAGAGTCCTTACCCACATATTTACCAGTTCAGATCCACCTGTATCTGAAAGACTTTCTCCTCCACTGAATTTCATGAAAATACCCTAGGGTATGCGGTACTGCAACTTGGGCATTTGACATTAGTTTGGTGAATTCTATAGTAAACATTCTATCTCCATGGATGTGGGTAACAGAGGAGTCATCAGAAGTTGGGAGGGTTGTAAAATCAGGATAAATCTGGACTCTCTTCTTAGGAACTGAACCAGTGGGCTGACCTATGGGACAACAGAGGGAAAGAGACAGACCTAACCTCTGGAGCCAGGTGAGCTCCTTACCTGCCAGGTGGTCTCTGGGCCTTTTGTCTGAACAGATCCAGAAGGACCTTCCTCACCCTGAGGAGAATTATGAATATTGAGGAAAATTGAGATATGTTTTTATTTACAGAGAATAATTCTTAGGCTTCTAGACATCTACGTGGGTGTGTACAAGTTGCCAGGATATGCTCATACATGCAACATAAATAATTATATTTTGTGGAAAGAAAACAAAAAAGCTTCTAAATTGGTAGGTATTGTTTGCCACAGATGTGTCAGGTCACTAGATCATGTTATGATGCTGGAGGTAAAACTTCCCAACAATGTCATGGAGACAAAACGCAAAAGAGTAAAGATTCAAGTGAGATTCCCTTGAAAATCACCAGTAATGAACAGGCCAAAAGAAATCAACCATTATGGAAAGAGTGGTCATTAAATGAAACAGCAAATTCCACGTTGAGAAGAGAGGGAAGTTCCATCTGACAGCTCATTTTCACCTCTGTGAAGACTTCAGAGCACAGACTAAGAGCAGAGAGTGAACTTAGAGCAAGCAGGAGCCAGATGTTTAAGGAGGATGGAGAGTGAGCTGGAGTCCTTGTGAGCCATTCAGAAAAGCAGCAGTGTGCCAGGGTGTATTGAGTCCTCCTGAGTTAAGAGGTGCTGAATATACACCAGTTTCACTGCCCTCATTCTGTTTTGTTCTCCAGATTCTCTTGGATGTCCAGATTTCAACACGTGGAGGATTGATGAAACTCATCATGACTAGGAACTTTTTCGTGAAGATGTAGGTAACAATATGGGTGTAGTTAAATTTAGGTTGTGAAAATAATATTATCCAAATTGTCAAATTCAGATCTATTAATTTATCTTTCTTTTTTATTTTACAGACAGACTTGTTCTGTTGCCCAAGCTGAAGTGCAGTGTCTATTAATTTTATAGCAAAAAGAATGATCAGCCCAATTTATGTAGTCATGTTATCTCCATCAAGGATTTAGGTCTATGTTCACCAGGAATATTCATCTGATATTTTGTTTTGTCATTATGTCTCTTCCTGATTTTGTGTGCCAGGAACACACAGTAGAAAAAGGACAGGCTTTTCAATAATGGTGTAAAAACTGGGCATCCATATGCAAAAGAAATAAAATTAGGCCTTCTCTAACTCCATATAAAAAATGAACTAATAAGGAACATAATACCTGAAAGTATAAACTCATAAATGACATGGAGGAAAAAAACCTTCCTGCCATTGATTCGGAAGTGACTTCTTTGAATTTAATACCAAAGCACAGGAACAACTATGTGCAATTATGTGTCTGACAAGAAGTTCTATCCAAATGTATAAATACCCATACAACTCAGTAGCCAATAACAAATGACCTGATTTAACAAAAAGGGCGAAAACCTGGAGAGATTGTTTTTCAGAAGACTCACACATGGCTAACAGAAAATGAAAAGGTTCTTAACATTTCTAATTATCAAGGGGATTCAAATCAAAGTCCCAATGAGATATCACCACATACAAGTTAATATGGCTATTATCAGAAATATAAAAGGTGACAAATGTTGGCAAGAATGTGGGGAAAAGGGTATATGTTGTGGTAGGATTGGTTACTGAATAAGTTGAAAATAAAGCTATCATAAAATCTGGTGATCCCATTTCTTGTTATATATTCCAAGGAAATAAAACTATTTTGCCAAAGACATGTTCATTGCAAGATTATTACTAATAGTGTAGATTTGTAAAATAATTTAATGACTGTAAGTTGATGAATGTATAAAGAAAATGTGTATACATAAGACTGAATTTTATTCAGCTTTGAAAAGAAGGAAATTCTGACATTTGCAACAACGGGGTAGGCCTGGAGGACATGCTGCTAAGTGGAGTAAGCCAGATGCAGAAAGACAAATGCTTCATGATCTCGTTTCTGAGTAGGATCTAAAAGATTCAAGCTCCTGAAAGCAGAGTGTAGAGTAGTGGGTCCCAGGACCTGGAGGAGAGGGAAATTGGGTGATGTTGGTTAAACTGTACAGAGTTTCTGTTGTGCAGGTTGAATGAGTCTTAGAGATCTAATGTACAGGAATGTTCCTATAGTTAATATTGTATTTTAAAAGTGATTTCTGCTAAAAGGGTAGATCTTAGGTGTTCTAGTTGGATACAAACACATGCAGTAAATTTAAAAAAAAATAAATAAAATGGTAGCTCTGTGAAATGATAGATATACACATTACCTTGACCATGATGATTGTTTTACAATGTATATCTGATACGATTTGGATCTGTGTCCTGGCCCAAATCTCATGTTGTATTAGAATCCTCAATGCTGGAGGTGGGACCTGGTGGGAGATGATTGGGTCATGGTGTGGGTCTTTCATGAATGGTTTAGCACCAACTCCTGGTGCTATTCTCATAATACCGCGTGAGTTCTCACAAGATCTTGTTGTCTATCAGTGTGTAGACACCCCTCTCCCTTCCTATGGCTTCTGCTCTGGCCATGTGATGTGCCTGTTCCCCTTTTTCTTCTGCAATGATTCTAACTTTCCTGAGTCTTGCCAGAAGGAGAAACCTCTACACTTGCTGTACAGCCTGCAGAAATGTGAGCCAATTAAATATCTTCTTTTTTTGTTTTCAAATTACTCAGTCTCAGGCATTTCTTTTTGGCAGTGTGAGAATGGACTAATACAACATTAAAACATCAAGTGGGGCACCTTAAATATACACTTTAAAAATATTCTATTATACCTCAATACAACTGAATAAAATTAAATTTACTCTTATAACAAAGAAATGCATAGTTCATATTTTCTCAATAAAAATGAGACAATGTAGAAAAACTTACATTAAGATATTTGTAACAGCTTTGCTTACAATATTCATAAACTGGGAACAAACTTAAAGTCCATCAACAGAAAAACAGGTCAATATATTCTCATTTATTTACTTAATGGGCTGACTCCGATATAAAATCTCTGTCCTTCCTCTTTCTGTCTCTCTCTCCATATACACAAGAAAACTTTGAGGTTTCACATCAGAGTCAGTCCATTAATTGAATAAATGGCAATATGTTGATCTAATTTTATACATTAAATAGCATGAATACACCTAAAAAATAGCAAAAGTAGCCCCTTACCAAAAAAAAAAAAAAAGTTTATAGTGCTAGATTCCATTTATCTGAGGTTCAAACCAGAAAACCATGGATTTACAGTGTCAGAAATGAAAACATTTCCCCATGCAGGAGTTGACCACAGGCACAGAGAAAGACCCATGTTGAGGGGATGGACTTGCTTTTCAGGTTACCTTAGGTGTTGGGGACAAAGGTATTCACAATTTCCAGAAACTCTGTAGTGATATATTTTAGGACTAGGCATTTCTTATTGTATGTAAACTTTATCTCATAAAACAAGGAATAAAAAAGTATAAAATAATTTAAAATTCAGGAAATAAGAAAAATATGAACATTATCCTAAATATGAACATTACCAAATGAACTAATAAAGTACATTCAAATATGCCTACTAAAATTAAATTCCAGAAACCAAAAGGAAAGAATAATATCTGTAACTTAAAAATTAATAAGCATACATTTCATAGAGAAGAAAACAGTAGTCAACACATCTGTGGAAAATGAATACTTTTTTCCAATCAAATGTCTTTACATTATTTATACAATATTTTAACCGGTGTCATAAATATCCATTACTAATATTTTGTGTGATATTACAACTGTGAACAACTTTTAAGGAGAAAAGGATATTTGAGAGCATGTGAACTAAACTGAATTTACTTTCAATGTTGGTCCAATGATTATACCTCAAAGTTCTAATGATACCCTAGTTTTGAGTGGATCTTTGGGAAAATTAACTTTGAGAGAAAACTTAATGCAAATCAAAACCACAATGAGATACCATCTCATGCCAGTTAGAATGGTGATCATTAAAAAGTCAGGAAACAACAGATCCTGAAGAGAATGTGGAGAAATAGGAACGTTTTTACACTGTTGGTAGGAGTGTAAATTAGTGTAAATTAGTTGGTGGGAGTGTAAATTGGTGGGAGTGTAATTAGTTGTGGAAGACAGTGTAGCGATTCTTCAAGGATCTACACTAGAAATACCATTTGATCCAGTGTAGGATTTGATGAGATTTTTCTTCAAATAGCCTGATCAATCCTTTCTTCTTTAATTCATAGTACCCCTCACCCCTTTTCCTTTTTCTCTTTTTTCTTTCTGCCTTTGTTACCTGCTTAGACATGCCACAGGACCAGGCTTATCAACACCAGTTCACTTTCCTTTCTTTATTTGGAAAGGAGACTAGCTCTCTAGCTCATTGCAGCCACCTCTTTCCCTTTTCCTCTCTCTCCCTTACGTGACCACCTCATCAAAAGAAAGTTCAAATATCTAGCCAACGAGATTAGTTCAGATTGTGTGACCCAACTCTGGCCAGTGGGGAAAGGGTACAGGGGCAGGACTTGCATGAGGAATAAAAGCTCTCGTGACCCTTTGTACAGGTGTGCTCTCACGGCGACTGGCCAAGGAGAATCACCCCTCTGCACACAAGTAAAATTACTTTGCTAAGTCTCCGTTGTTTAAGTGTTCAATTTCCTTAAGATTTTAAGCCTTATTCACAAGGGCCAGCAATCCCATTACGGGGTATATACCCAAAGATCGTAAATCATGCTACTATAAAGACACATGCACATGTATGTTTATTGCAGCACTATTTACAATAGCAAAGACTTGGAACCAACGGAGATGCCCCTCAGTGTTAGACCAGATAAAGAAAGTGGGGCGCATATACACCATGGAATACCATGCAGTCATAAAAAGGAATGAGATCGTCCTGGCGTGGTGGCTCACGCCTGTAATTCCAGCACTTTGAGAGGCCGAGGCGGGTGGATCACGAGGTCAGGAGATTGAGACCATCCTTGTTAACACGGTGAAACCCCGTCTCTACTGAAGATACAAAAAAATTAGCCAGGCGTGGTGGCAGTCACCTGTAGCCCCAGCTACTCTGGAGGCTGAGGCAGGAGAATGGCGTGAACCCAGGAGGCGGAGCTTGCAGTGAGTAGAGATCACGCCACTGCACTCCAGCCTGGGTGACAGAGCCAGACTCCCTCTCAAAAAAAAAAAAAAAAAAAAAAAAAAAAAAAAAAAGGTATGAGTTCATGTCCTTTGCAGGGACATGGATGAAGCTGGAAACTATCATCCTCAGGAAACTATCACAGGAACAGGAAACCAAACACTGCATGTTCTCACTTATAAGTGGTAGTTGAACAATGAGAAAATATGGGCACAGGGAGGGGAACATCACACATCGGGGCTTGTTGGGGTGTGGGGGGAAAGGGGAGGGATAGCATTAGGAGAAATACCTAATGTAGATTACGGGATGATGAGTGCAGAAAACTACCATGGCGCATGCATACTTACGTAATAAACCTACACGTTCTACGCATGTATCCCATAACTTAAAGTATAATAAAAATAAATAAATAAATGAAAGAATAATCTGTAATAAAGAGACATACGCATTCCATATCAGAAATAAATTGAAAATATGTAATACATATAAAGTCCTGAAAAGAAACTTTGAACCATAGGAAGAGTTTCATATGTAGTGGGTTGTAATATATTGTTAAAATTATTACTTTTATGCTGTTTTGAAAAACTTAAACTAAAGCTAAGAAAATGTAGTGTTTTTGTGTTTATTTGGTACAACAACAGCATGTTAAGAAAACTGAAGAGCTCTGTAATCCTGAGGAGGTGGCTTGATCCAAGGAGAGAGATGCTCCAGGTACTCTGGACACACACGGTTTGCCCTATTCTACCCATCTAGGAGCTATTTCCTCAAGCCTTCGGAGACAGGAGTATAGATGAGTTCCTTGGGGCAATTCAATCAGATCTGGATAGGGAGAAAAAAATCATGACCTAGGATGGATTAACAAATATAATTAAACTTTCACTGAAAAAATGAGAAATTTTTTCACCCCATATATTTATGGGGTGCCAAGCTATGTTATGCTTTGCAAGAAATTTTGCACCCCATATGTTTATGGGGTGCAAAGCTATGTTATGATTTCTGAATACAATATGGAATAATTGAATCAAGCTAATCGAAGTATATATTACCTCAAATCCACAAATCCTTATCATTTTTTTGTAACAAGAATATTTGAAATTTGTTCTTGGCTATTTTAAAATTACCAATACACTATGTTTAAGCTTACAAATAGACGTCGATTTATGTAAACCATAGAGAATGATTGAAATCAATTAAAGATTACTCTAATAATTTATATTTAGTTTATCATTAAGTTTGATGTTTTAGGACATATTTTAGAATTGTTCTATTATAATGTTAAATATAAATTACTACTCATGTATGCATAGGCATGTGTATTTATACATATGTCTGTAGATGTTAATTAATGTCCCTTTAGCTATGTAGTTGCTGATATCAACAGATGTTAATAAAACTCTAGAAGAACAAGTGCAAATTTTAGGAAGAATCTTTTCTTGAAGGTATGTATCTTTAAAAAATACTCCTACATATAAATTTTAAAATGACAAAAACACAAATCTCAATAAAAATACATCATAAATAAAAATAATAGAATATTGCCACCTTATAAGACTCCAGAGTCCCGCAAAAACAAACCCGCCTCCTGCATCTGAGAAAGGATATCTCCCCCTGCACCTGCTCCTGGAATCTATCCCGTCCTCAGTGAGTCCCGAGCGCCCCCTGGTGGCCTCGCTCTCTCCTGCAGGGAGTTTTGTGTCTGGTCTCACACTCACCTCCCTTTGCTGTGTGTTTAGCACAGTAATACACTGCCGTGTCCTCGGTTTTCAGGCTGTTCATTTGCAGGTACAGTGTGTTCTTTGAATCATCTGTTGAGATGGTAAATCTGTCTTTCACAGAAACAGCATATTCTGTCGTGTAACTGTTAGCTTTCTTTCTCATTAAACTTACCCACTCCAGTCCTCTCCCTTGAGCCTGGTGGGCCCAGTGCATGTAGTAGTTACTAAAGGTGAATCCAGAGGCTGCATAGGAGAGTCTCAGGAATCTCCCAGGCTGTACCAAGCCTCCCCCAGACTCCACCAGCTGCACCTCACACTGGACACCTGCAAACACAGAAACACCCTGCTGAGAAACTGCCACACATATCCACTGTTTCTCTCACTCATGTCTACTCACACTCAGTTTCAATAGTTCTCTACAATTTACCTTTTAAAAGAGCAACGAAAAAAACCCCAGCTCAGCCATGACTCCATGGCGAGTCCTCTGTGTTCAGTCCTGATCACCAAACGAAAACAGCTGAAAATCCTGGAGTTGTGGCTCCTCTCCCAGAGCTGCAGGGTCAGGGCTAGGCTGGTTTTCATCAGCAGAGGGAGGGCTCTATTTGCATATATGCTACTCTATAGCAAGCTCTGGGGTGAGAGGCCTTTGGAGAGAGTGGGGCTCACAGCACGTGACAGTGTCCTGGGCGAGATTTGTGATACTGATAGCATTTGGGAAATTGTAGTTTGTTATTGTAAGTTTGTTCTGTGATAAACCCTTAAAACTTATAATTTTTATAATTTTGTAATTTTTATTTTAAAACAGCTTTATTGAGGTATAATAGATCTACATAAACTGCATATATTTAAAGGTAGCACAAATTATTTTTTATTTTTACATATGCAGAGAAACCATGGTATGTAGTATCAGTGTTATTTCCATGTTACAGATGAAAAATTACCAGTAAAAGCACAGACGGTTTGTACAATCTCCCCAGAGCTCACATTGGGTCAGAGTCGGCCTGGGTACCTGGGCCTGTGCTTCTCACCACTGGACCTGACTTCTCCCTGAACCAAGCCCAGCACACAGGCAGTCACACCTAGCGAGGTTTGCAGAACCTTTTCTCTGTAATGAGAACACAGTGTGATGTGTATGCACTGTTGTGATTACCTTAAAAATATAAAGAAAAGAACGTTTTCTACAGTATTATTTTCTTGAGTGTCATACATTTCTCATGTTAGTGTCTATCTTTCCATCAGTCTCTATGGAACAAATTATCTATCCACTTATTTTCAATACCTTTATTAGGCATTATTGCTATGTAATAAATACTGCATAATTAAAGTGTGCAGTGTATTAAGCACTGAAGCCGAGTATGGTGGTGCATACCTGTAGTCTCAGTTATGTATGATAGAGGGAGGAGGATTGCTGGAGACCCAGGGTCTGAGGCTGCAGAGAGCTATGATCTCACCCCTGAGATCCTGCCTGGATGACAAAGCAAGGCCATGTCTTCAAAGGAAAATCATGTAATTTTACATGTGCTCACCTGTGCATCCAAAATAACAATCAAGATAACAACGAATTACCCTTGAAATCTTCCCTGTGTTCCTCTAACTCCTGCCTCCCACTCATTTTCCTCTCACCACACTGAGTCAACCTCTCATCTTTTTTACTTTTGATCTATTTTTCAAGATTTTGTTAACTTGAAATCTTATAGTTTCCATTTCATTTCTCTGGCCTCTTGCTCAGCATAATTACTTGTGAATCAGTAATTTGATTGTGTATAAAGAATGTGTTGATTTTAATGAGGAAGGGTGTTCCAGTTAATGAGTGCACCCCTACTATTTATTTATAAATCTCCTTAATATTTGTGTTATTTCCAGTTTCTGATACATACAAATTTCCAGTTCTGAAACTATACAAATGTAGTTTCTACTTAGGCTGGAGATGTAGGCATCTCATAAAAAATATATTATTTTTCCAACAACAACTAACTTTACTGAGCTACAAATTGGCCCATTTTCTTTAACACATGAGTTTATTCATGTGATAGGACAAACAAGAGACCTTACCTCTTGCAAAAATCAGTGATTTCAGGGATAAACAGGAAGAGAATATAATATTATGTGGGGCAGAGGGTCGCAAATGTCATATAAGCTAATGTTAAAATTAAGTTAGACATATTTACTAGATTGCTTAAAATTGGGTATAATAAAGAAGTTATTTTTTAAATTACCAGAGAACATACAATTGAGGAACTCCTATTGTTATTGAAACTTTTTCTCCCAGGATTGAGGACACATCATAAATATCTCCAGCGTCTACCTCCCAAGATAGTTCTGTGTTTGAAAGTGGAACAGCAGCTGTTGCTGAAATGCATCCAGACCCACCTACCCTGCCACCACTTCATTACCAAAGAATTAATATGCAGGGGCAAAGCCACTAACACCTCTGTGTTACTGGCAGTGGAGAAACTCATAGAAACTGGGATAGAAGAAAGAAAAGCTCCAAGGCTCTCTCCATTCTCTCAGGAATAACAGCCTCATCTCCCACCTCCTTGCTCTTCCCTCAGGGAAAACAGCCTCATCCTGCTGGGAAGGGCAGAAAATAAGAAGCTGAAGTCATCAGTGGGAAGAGATAGTGGCTGCTTGAAGAAGATCTGGAAAAAAACAAGGAGACCCTCTACCCAGGGATGGGAGGAAGATGCATGGATCAGCATCACATCTGTAGGAGGGGCAGGGATACTTGGAAGGACACATCCTGAGGGAGGACTGCGATGTCTGCCCTGGAGTATGGCTCCCTCAGAAGGACAGAGAGTGCCTGTTCCGTGCAACCCCTCCCACCACGTTGACAATTGTCTGGTCCACGTGGTTCTGGGATGACCTTGGGAAGATGAAAGATAGAATCTCTCAGGACAGCAAAATTTTAAGACCCAAAGCCAAGTAGGAAACAAAATTAAGGTGTCACTGGAGGAATCTGAGTGTCTGGTGGCTGCAGAGGAAATGTACTTCAATTCCGGCAGCCACTGCAACAATCACTTTCAAATGTAGCCCTGACTAGTTTCATACATTCTACAATATAGGCTTAGAAAAGATAGAGCATGATCATCTACAAAAAAAAATCGTAAAATAAATAATTAGCTGACATAAGAAATCTGATAGAAGCATCTGTGGAACATAAATTTTGAAATAATTTGCATAAATACTTTGAAGTATTTACACTTGATTCTGTAGTTGGTCTATGTGTAACTTTATAAGAAATTACCAACATGGGCTTATTTTTAATAACTAACACTTTATTAATATCATGCTTGTGAATGTAACAAAGACCACAGAGTAGGTTCTATTAGAACTATTGATAAAAAAGTCAACTTTGCAAAAATACTTAGAGAGATTTATTCTGAACCAAATGTGAGGACCATGCCCTGTGACACAGCCCCAGGAGATCTTGAGAATATGTGCTCAAAGTAGTTTGATTGCAGGTTAAATTTAGTAACATCAATCTATACCTGTGAGATATATGTTGATTTGGTCCATAAAGACAAAAGAACTAGAAGTGACGCAGTGTTGGGAGGGGATTACAGCTTACAGGTGAATTAAAAGATTTTCTGATTGGCAGTTGATTGAAAGATTTGAAGTTTTATCTAAAGACGTGAAATCAGTAGAAAAAAAATGACTGGGTTAAGATAATGGGTTTTGGAGAAGAAGATTCATATTATGTGGATAAAGTCTCTTATGCAGCCATACTTACTGACAATAGATGGAAAGGGTTTTCTGTTAAGACAGTTAAAAGATGCTAGACTCTCAACTAATCTCCTCATTATAACACAAAGACCTAGAAAGGAAAGAAGATTCACTACAGAATGTAAATTTCTCTCACAAAAGGTAACTGTGCAGGGAAATTTTGAAATATGTCAAAGAAATAAATTTTAGGCTAAAAGCCTTTGATACTTTTCAAGGACTGCTCTCTGTCATATGATGCTATTCCTGAGTCACGTTGGAATTTGGTATCTTACTGCTACCAAGAATCTGTTTTCTGAGCTTTGAGTTCTCTGTTTTCATGAAAATGCTGGTTAGTTGTTCTTGAATTCCAAAGGGAGGAGGGTATAATGAAGCATTTTGGATCCTCTATTTCTAACGTGGCCTGAGCTAGTTTTTCAAGTGTCTCTGGAACCCCTTCATGAAGAGAAAGGTCCCATCCAGTCAGCTGGGGCGCTTACAATTCTACTTTTAGCTTATAGGACATATATGATATTTATCCTAGTCAGGGATATCAGAAAATATTTACTGACATAATCACATTGAAGTTGAGACTTGAAAGATGGTCTCAGATTCTTCCCTGCAAACCTTTTCTCCTGACACTAGAAGAAGAAAACTTACCAGAAACAATTGTTAACATTTCTTCTATGTTCAAAATTGCCACCCATTAGGAAAATAATTAAACTAGCAAGACTTATCTTTAGAAACAAGTGATCCTGTTGACTTCTAAAGTCCTTTACAAAATCTTTATGTGGTACATGTGATATTTTGATAAAAGAATATTATATGCATATCTGGATAACTGGGATGCCCTTCATTTCAATCACTAATTATTTCTTTGAGTTAAGAACATTCTAAATCTTCTCTTCTAGTTATTCTGAAATATATACTAAATTATCAACTGTAGTTGTCTATGTGCCATTTCAGCATTCCCTTCCCACCAGCAAGGTGTGAAAACTCCTATTTTTCAACTTCCTCATCACCATTTGTTACTGTCTATATTGTGTATTTTATCCATTCTATTACATTGGTAGGATTTTTCAATATTAAAATTACATTTACCTAATGAAAACCCAGTTGATCACTTTTTAATATTTATTTTTAGGTGCAGTTTCTATTCAGGTCTTTGTCCATTTTAAAATTAAATTGTGTGGTTTTGTTGTTCATTTGTAAGGTAATTTGTGTATTTGTAATAAAAGTCCTTTCCCAAATATTTGATTTGCAAGCAAATTCTCCAAATCTATGGCTTATTTTTTCACACTCAGGAAAGGGTTCATTTTCAAAGGCCTAGGTTAGTTTATCCATCTATGAAAAGAGGATATTTGGCCAGGCGTGGTGGCTCATGCCTGTAATCCTGACACTTTGGGAGGCTGAGGTGGGTGGATCACCTATGGTCAGGAGTTCGAGACCAACCCGGCCAACATGGTGAAACCCCACGTCTACTAAAAATACATAAATTAGCCAGGCATGGTGGTGGGTGCCTGTAATCTCAGCTACTTGGGGGGGCTGAGGCAGGAGAATTGCTGGAACCCGGGAGGCAGAGGTTGCAGTGAGCCAAGATCGCACCATTGCATAACAGGGAGACTCCATCTCAAAAAAAAAAAGATGATTATAATTCTAAATTGTTAGAATTATTAGAATAATAATGTAAGTTGAAATTATTTCAGCATCTGGAATATATATCAGTTTTGGTATAACACTAGTGAGAACAATTTGTAGAGTGTTCTGTGTTGACCAGAAATCAGAAGATGATAAAGTGACGATCATATTTGAATAATCTGGATATGTGAATTGTATTTCGTATTCATCTCCTTCTGTTTCTCTATGAAGAGAAAATGGATAGATGACATCTCTGTGTGAAATGAGAAACAAATTTTTTAAGATGATTCTAAAAGAAAGTTGTGAATACAATCATTCATGTAATGTTCCAATACAGGGCTGTGGAGGGGGTGGTGGCTGCCAGTGGTTGCTGTCAGCCACAGGATTGGTTTGTTTGGCCACCGTTTTGTCCATGAGAGATATTGGGCTGTGATGTCTACATGCAGGTGAGTTTCTTAATCTCAGATAAGGAGAGAAACATGAGAACACAGAAGACAGGAAAATTGAAGATCTCACTACATCAATCACATTCCACTGAGGAGAACTTGTCACTGAGAGACCCAGGGATATGCAAGAATAGAGAGGAGTTTTGGGGATATTATCCATGAAAGAACGGATCCAACCTAGTTGACCTCCATGGAAGGAGGGTTTAAATGTTGACAGATAATGGTGGCTTATGTCAGGATTCCCACAGGTTTCAGAAAGAGTTTATATTAACAAATGCCATACTTAAAATTGATTATGTTTTTATAATTTATTTTCCCCTTTTGGGCTGCACCACAGAAGAAGGAGGGTCTCAGAATCCTTCCTGATCCTCTATGAGTTCCTGGTGCAGCTCCTGGAGGAAAAGCCTGCATGGGGAACGGAGCCCTCCTCATGTGCAGTCCTGAGGCTGTCACGTCACCTCACTCACCATTGCCCTTCAGTCACTTCCTGAATACTTATGAGTTAACCTTCCAGAAACTTGTGGTATTTGGCAGTGTCTTTCCCAGGTAAGAAAATAGTACATTCTATTTATCCCTGCAGGCAGCTGTCTCTTTAAGGAGCACGGGTTGCAGTTGAGTGCTTGGTAGTGGATAATTAGCGGGAGGAGGTTTGTGTGCATCTTGTCATCTTACAGAGTGCACCCCGCACGGGATCGACACTGACAAGCATGCCCTTGGGCTTGCTCAGCTGGAGGATGACAGGCATTTTTGTAACCTGTGACCCCAGTGAGGCTCTCCCACTGCAAGACCAATGAGGCTCAGGCCTCTGGCTAAAGTGCAGCCAGCAAAGGGTCCAGTGCCCAACCCTGAGAGCTCCTTCCAGGTGGCAAACCACTTTGTAAGGGAAAGTTTTCCTGTCTGGATCCCATTAATTTGTCTGCATTTTCTGCATAAAAGGCTTTATCCAGAAACATCCCCACAAGATTATAGTGTTTCAAATCCAACTGAAGGGCATTATTCATGAAGGCCCTCATGACAAGTCTCCACTGCTCATTAAATGACATTAATTATGGGATTCACCAGAAGTTTCTGGCCTTTTAGTTGCACAGATCTGCCTCTACACCAGTGGTCCCCAACCTTTTTGGCACCAGGGAATGGTTTCATGGAAGACAATTTTTCCATGGATGATGGCAGTGGGTGGTTACGGGATGAGTCTGTTTCACCTGCAATCATCTGGCATTAGATTTTCATAGGGAGCACTCAACCTAGATCCCTTGCATGCACAGTTCACAATAGAATTCGGCTCGTAGGAGAATCTAAGGTGGAGCCCAGGCAGTGATGCTCACCCACCATGCACTTCAGGCTGGGCGGCCTGGTTTCTAACAGGCTGCGGACCACTTGTTCACTGCCTAGCGTTTGGGGACCCCTGCTGTAAATGCTTGGAGATTGTAGAATGCCCTCTGAGAAGGGGCATAGAAAACTAGGAGTCAGAAGAGCTCTTAAATCAATGCATATTGAACGGATTCTTGAGGAAAGAGTGCAAAGAGGAATATCCCTACTCACTCTCCCTCTACCTGGCATCATCATTCCCAGTGACCTAATTGAAGAACTGGGGCACTTCAAGATAGTTTAGGCTTGTTAGACCAGGGACCACCAGAAAAGGAAACGATTGATGTGTTCATGCGGGTTCATCAGTTGCAGGTTATTTATTACTTCAGTGCAGGGTGTTGACCACGGAGAAGTCTGTGCGTGTCTTGGACAGGAGTACATGGGAAATCTGTTTCTTCTACTCAAATTTGCTGTGATCCTAAAAGTGTTTTAAGATAGATTTAATGTAAAAGAAGTGGCAAAGACATTTTGGAAGAAATGTTGGCCACTTCCGAGAAATTATGTTTAGTCTTACCATGTGATCAAGCAATCCTGCTCCAAATGATTTATCCATTTGATTTTAACATTTATGTCCCCACAAAGTCTCCATGGGAATGTTTGCATCAGCCTGACTGATTGCTGCCTTTCCCACTCCGTAAGTGTTACTTACATGGTGATAGGCGAAAAGACGATTTCCTATATAATTAGAGTGTATAAATCCTTCTATTGCTTCTTTTCCTCAATTACTTAACTCATTTTCTAAACATGTTTAAGCCTCATAAATCCTGTCATCTCCTCAGCCCAGCACACCTGCCTCCTCCCTCAGGATTTCTGACACTCTCATGATGTGGATTTTCACACCGCGTCTTTCACACAGTAATATGTGGCTGTGTCCTCAGATCTCAGGCTGCTCAGCTCCATTTGGCAGTGTCTGTAGACATGTCCTCGGTCATGATGACTCTGCCCTGGAACTTCTGTGCATATATTGTTTCACCACCTTCAGCATCAACAGGTCCCATCCACTCAAGCCCTTTTCCAGGGGCCTGTCACATCCAGTGCATGTAGTGGAAGGTGAAGGTGTTTCTAGAAGCCTTGCAGGAGACCTTCACTGAGGACCCAGGTTTCCTCACCTCAGCCCCAGACGGCACCAGCTGGACCTGGGACTGGGCACCTGTGGAGAGGACAAAGGAGTGGATAAAATCTCCCTTGACTTTACCCAGTCCCCTCATCAGCCCTGGAACTTAGGATTCTCTTATCTGTAGATGCTGCCACCACCAAGAGGAGGATCTTCTAGGTCCAGTCCATGGTGAGGTGCTGTGCTCTGGGGGCTTTTGTAGGGGAGGGATGTTGTTGTTGTGTGATGCTCTCTGGGCAAGGACAGATCTGTATTTACCTTGGTAGACAACATTTGCATATTCATGAGGCAGGTATTTCATAACTCAAACCACCCCAACCTGAGGAAGAAGATAAGATACATGCTGAACTCCCTGCTCTGAACTTTATTTAATGATATTTGTCCTCTGGTATGCTCAGAAGTCCAGGAAGACAGAACTCATCTTACAGAAAACCAGACTTTCCCAGGATATTGTCCTCAGTGGGATTTCTTGTTCATGTGGCACATTGACAACCTGTGGTTGAAGGTCACATCAGATTATAACTTTACACAAAGACCCCATGTCTCAAAGCCCCCGCAAACACACACTCACAGTGGCATATTTGCACAGTAATGAGCCTCAGATTTGCCCTCCTTCCAAGTGTCTCGTCAATGAAAAGTGCTTCCAACACTGGCCATAGTCCTGCTTGTGTTTGTTGTTGTTGTTTTGTTGTTTTATTTTTTCCAAACAGAGCTAAAGCAAGCTCAGTACTACTGGAGATTTGTAAAGTGTCTTCATGTTCCCTTTACCAGTTCTCACCTGAGAACCCTGCAGATGCCCCACAAGAGGTAAATCTGAGGCCTTTGAGGGAGAGGTTGTGACCTTGGTCCTGAAGCTGTTGTTCTCAGAGGCTCTGAATCACTTCACTGTCCTTGATTTGTTCCCTCCCATTGCCTTCAGTTTCCCTAAATTCTAGTGTTTGGACAGAGTCTGTGCATTGCCACACTTCTCTCTTTAATCCAGATTAATCCTATTGGTGAGGAGGTGAGGTGATGCGGTGGGCAGGGGAGCAGTATATGTTCTGGAAATTGACTTCCAATGTTTTCTTGCTGTTTTTTCTCTAGGCTGCACCCATTACAAGGAGTCTCCAGTGGTACTGCTGATCTTCCTCTGTCCTTCACTCTCCCTCCTGGCTGCAACATCCACAGATTATTTTTTTGAATCTGATTCCAGTTGTTTATTAATTATACCCCTCTTCATGACACAGGAAGACTAAGATGAAACTGTCTCAGATGGAAAACAATCCCTTCGTCTCACATAGAATAAAGATCTTGAAAAGTATTTTTTCCCTGTAGGGTCTGTTAGGAGAAAGTTCCAAGCATATTTATCAGAGAATAGTTCTCCTGATGACAGAGCCATGAGTGATTTTGTTTGGATTCTCATCTTGAGAACCCAGAAGTTTCTGGAGGGAAATTCCATGAAAGTGTGGGGTGTGCAGCCTCCCTGGAATTCTTACCCTATCCCTGTCCACACCTGTCCTCCAGACATTTATGCAATTACCATATAACTGTTTCTGCCAGCTTGTGCTGTCAACTGAAGAATCACCCAATTTACCAATTTAGAAAGGAGGCTTTATTTGCGAGAAAGGATTGAAGCTGCAGGACGGTCATCTTAACAGACTGGGAAGCAAAGCCTCCCACAGAGATGTTGAGCAGGCACTTCAAGAGAGGGAAAGATGAGAAATGAATTCATGTGAATGAATGGACTGGCCAAGTGTACACATTCAGCAGGCTATTGAAGGAGCTGTGGGTGTTCACATGGCGGGCAGGCTGTCAAGTCTAATAAGCAGACACACATGTTACATGCATTTCATGTTTGCTTTGGGGTGAGGACTTAAGAAGTAAGTAAATTACAGTTGAACCCTGCACATAAGAAGGGTTTTGTGCAGGGGCAGAAAGACACACAGTGCACAGCCTCTGGAAATTGGAGAGGCCAAGTCCATGGTCAGTGGTCTCTTTTCAGGAGAAAGTTACTGAAATCTGTCTCTTGTCCAATCAAAGCTCTATTTATGGCTTGTAAAACAGGGTCGCAGTTACTCCATGTTTGGAGTTCCATGAGCTGCAAATGTTTTAATATTGCTTATCTCAGGACCAGTGCTTGTTTAGCTGTTAGAGACAAAGAAAAAGCCCTGTGGCCGTTACAACATATTCTATTTTTTAAGTGTAGGGGTGAGTGACTTAATCCTGGCCTGGCATAGCCTTAGGTCTTGTTTGTAATTGGGTATCTTATTGACACAGAAAGTTTATTACATCAGTGTGGTGATCTCTATTTTAATGTCTTTCTAGTTTTTGGGTCCTGGTTTTCCCTGCAATTTCATTTCTTCAATAGATCCAAGAAATCATTGATAATCAATTTTCCAGACTTTTATTATTATAAGAATGTGGGTGATGATTGATGTGCTCTTTACATATTAAAGAAGAAATCTGAAGTAGCTTCAGAGATCATCAGTGACGTGAAAGGAGCAGAAGGAATCTCATCAAGTGTAAGTGGCACCACACGGATGTAGCTGAACATGTGATGACACAGAAGAACCACAGCACAGGGCACATATGAAAAGTTTTTATAATTCTGAAGCTTTTCCCAGGAAGCTGGAATTCAGATGGTACACAGGGATGGACACAGATATCTCTCAGATGATACTATGTTTTGGAAGCTTATTTCCCCTCCTGTACTGGATTCAGTAGCTGCACCTGGGCCCACACACCTAAAACAAAAACTCTCATTAATTAAACACAAGACCCACCAATAAGAAAGTTGTCCCAGGGAGGGTGCATATCAGGGACCTCTGCTTTTGGGAACCTGTGGCTATGCAGGGAGGGTCAGGAGTCTGACCCATTTTCTTCTGCTTCCCCTGCCTGCTGCACAAACAACTGAAATCAGATTTACATTGCTAAGTACATAAAACACATGATAGTTGCAGGGAAATGTAATACACACATGAAGGAATGAGGAACCTACATATAATTAAAGTAAAACTGATATATTAAATAAATATAGAACACTATAAGAAATAATCATGGAAAAGACAACAATCAAATTTTAAAAACCTGTGTGTGTACGTGTGTGAGATAGTATTCTTGTAAATTAAATCATAATTTGTTTATAAAGTCCTTCAAGTAGGTACAGAATCTTTGCTTTTGATTGCCACAAAGATGGAGAAGAGTCTGGCACCAGGACTCCAGAGGTATGCTAGTGACTTTCGCTCCTATCTCCTGAGGACACGGTGCTTCCAACTCTGAGGATGAGGATACTGAAATTGACTGTGAGAAGAGAAAGTGGGATTTTCTGTGGGAAAATATGGTTATGAACGTAATTTTCAAGTAAATAAATATATTCTACCAGGAGACACACTGCCATCATGCTGACCATGTGTGTTGCCTTTGACATTAACATCATTGTTATTATCAGTATTACTGGGGCATTCCCTGGAAAATGACCAAATATCACAGAATTAATTTGGATCATTTTCATTTTAGCTTTTTCACACTTCCAGCTAAATCCACTGAGTTCACTGAGTTTGAGCATGGAAGTTTCAGGGCATGTTTTACAAATGATGGAGTGGAAGCTTTCCTGGGAATTAGATATAGTGTCGCTAAACGAGGACCAAAGATTTTGCTAGAAACTCCCCTCCTCATCTATCCCAGCACCTGCTCCTCAGTGTGTCCCTTCCTGCCTGAGTTCTGAGCATCTCTGTGTTCCTGGACAATGCACGTCTGGGGCATCTGCTTCCTAGATGTGTATCCACAGGGCAGGTTTACTCTTCTTAATTGTTGAGAGGGAGCTGGGCCTGGATCCACCCAGGTGCCCCCACCCTGAGCACTGGGCTTCCTCCCAGCAAGGAGACAGGGTCAGCTAAGTGCCTCCACTTCATAGAAATTCTAGGAGGCAAATTCAGCCAAATCTCAACATAGTTTTGACATGCAATCCAGCAGTCATGCTCCTAGGTATTTTTCTATCTGACTTTCAATATATGACCACAAAGAAAACTACACACGAATAATCACAATAATTTCATTCATATTTGTCAAAGCTAGGAACACTCAAGAAGTTCTGTAGGTAAGTAGATAAACAGTCAGCAGTAAATTCATAGAATAATATTCATCAATTATAAACAAGAGCTATCAAACCATGAAAACATATATATGAATTTTAAATGCATATTGTTAAGTGAAATAAACAAGTCTGAAAAAGCTATATAACATGTTATTTCATTTATTTGATATTCTGGAGAAGTCCAAATATACAAACTAGATAAATCTGTATTTGTGAGAAATTTAAGGAGATGATGAAAATGGGTAAGAATATGAGGTTTAAAAGGGTCATGAAAGTATTGTGTATAATATTGTAATGGTAAATATGTGATATGAATTTGCTGAAATCAACAGAATATACAGCATAAAGGGTTAATTCTAATTCACAAAAACATAAAAATAAACAGGAGATTAGGAATTCCAGGATGGAATGCAGACTATACAGAAAATATCTAATGTCATCAACTGTATGAAATCTGAAGAGATGCCAAGTAGCTTCAGAAATAGTGTAATCAATAAGATAAAAGAATAAAGATCCCAGCACTTTGGGAAGCCGAGACAGGCGGATCACGAGGTCAGGAGATTGAGACCATCCTGGCTAACACGGTGAAACCCCGTCTCTACTAAAAAAATACAAAAAACTAGCCGGGTGAGGTGGCGGGCTCCTGTAGTCCCAGCCACTCGGAAGGCTGAGGCAGGAGAATGGCATAAACCAGGGAGACGGAGCTTGCAGTGAGCTGAGATCTGGCCACTGCACTCCAGCCTGGGTGACAGAGCGAGACTCCATCTCAAAAACAAACAAACAAACAAACAAAAAGAATAAAGAAAGTGCACATCAACACTGTACCCCAGCTGATAATGTTCCACGAAGGAGCACAACGTACACAATCTGGTTCCACTCTACAGAAATCCTGGAACTGGACTACAAAGAGAATAGATGGTGTGTGGCAGGAGGGGGTTCTCCACGGTCGAAGTACAAGGATAGGGACAAGAATAGAAGGAAGGTGATAAACATTCAGGTGGTATTAACTTAGGGCAGACATGTCAGTATATCTGGAAGTTTAGTATAATATAGGTACATAAATTAGATAAAAATAGTTTAGATGTGTGTATATATGGGTTAATACACAACACATACTTCCTAGAGTCATTACCTGAGAGGTTCTACAAGAAATGATAGCACATTAACAAAAAATATACCGAGAATTAAGATTTGAGTTTTTAATACCATTCTGCTATGAAAGGAACCAGCATTTCTTGGAGAAATGGCTAATTCTAGGGCCTGGAAAGAGAATACGGGAGTAAAGTCTACAATTTCTTATGCTACCAGAAAATAAGAAAGGGTTCCAAAATGAAGAATTGCTCCTTTGCAAATCTTATGGTAACCAATGTAATATTTGTAAAAAGTGAATTAGATAATATGTTAATGGAGGAATAAACATCGGTATGAAATGCTATTTTAAACAAAAAATAAGAGAAAAATAATATTAGTTTTAAAATAGAACTTATAGTTGATCTAAAAAAGCAAAACCAAACTATTAGCTATGTACAGGAAAGGTACTTTACACATTCACATATATAAACGATAAGGATGAGAAAACATGGATTATGAAAATATGAACCAAAATAAAGCTATGGTAGCTGTGTAAATTTCAAACAAAACAGATATCAAAAAAGACTTTTAGGATTTAACAGGGATATTACATAGGATAAAGTTACCAGTTTCTTCAAAGATGCCAAAAAAGACTTAGCAGATATATAATAGATGAAGAACACCCCATTCATTGTGATTTACAGAACAAACGTGACAAAAGAAGTAAAGATGTCAGTTATACCATGCAAGGAAGGGTGTCCTGGGGACTATGAAGCTTCTTTGTACTCACGGAGAGCGCCACTGAGAACTTCCTTTTGAATTTCTCCCTGCTGCCGCCCACACTGACCCCGGTCTTGGAGGCTGCTGAACCACGATTATGCTGCAATCAGTGAAGGAAACTTTTCAGGAAGCTGAAATTGTGAAAGTGAAATGCTGTGACTGGTCATGTACCAGATGATGTTGTGTTCTGGAAAGTATCTCCAATCCTGGGTGGGATCCAGTAGGTGCACCTGGGCACCCAAACAGGAAACAGGGACTCTTATTCCTTAAACACAAGACATTCCAAAGAGAAAGCTGCTCTCAGATGAGCTGCAGATCAGCAGTGAGGAGATGGGGGTGTCCTTGGCTTCCCAGAATGGCTGAAACTTGAAGACCAAGGCCACCTCTGAGGGTCAGAGACCCACCTATGAGTACATCACATCAGCTCTGTCTTCAGGAATCTCTGGCTGTGGGGCAGGATAAGGAATGTGATTTCTTTCTTTCTGCTCACTCAACGTGCTTCAGAGACAATAAAACTGAAGACTAAATAAATATTTTTTTTCTATATTAGAGGAGAGAACATGTACAATTCATGGCAATACAAGTGCTCACTTCAGAGCCTGCAGAAAGAGCAAGTGCACAACTGGCAGTAGCAAGTTCCCTGCTCCAGGGAGAAGACACCCTAAGATCATCCCCTGAGTACTGCCCTCTAGGCGCCATACATCTGTGGAACATGAGCTTGTGCCTGGGATCTTGTAGGTAGTGCGGAGAGCAGAGCACGGCTCCACTCCTCCTCACCGTGTGACCTAGAATGTGGTCTTTTCCTCTGAGCTTTATTCTAATAAGGTGGTATTGGGAAGCACATCAGACTAACAGTGGATCTCTCGGCAGAAACTCTACAAGCCAGAAGAGAGTAGGGGCCAATACTCAACATCCTTAAAGAAAAGAATTTTCAACCCAGAATTTCATATTCAGCCAAACTAAGCTTCATAAGTGAAGAAGAAATAAAATCCTTTACAGACAAGCAAATGCAGAGATATTTTGTCACCACCAGGCCTGCCTTACAAGAGCTACTGAAGGAAGCACCAAACATGGAAAGGATAAACCAGTACCAGCCACTGCAAAAACATGCCAAATTATAAAGACCATCAATGCTAGGAAGAAACTGCAACTAACGAGCAAAAAACCAGCTAACATCATAATGACAGGATCAAATTCACACATAACAATATTAACCTTAAATGTAAATTGGCTAAATGCTCCAATTAAAAGACACAGACTGGCAAATTGGATAAATACTCAAGACTCATCAGTGTGCTGTTTTCAGGAGACCCATCTCACGTGCAGAGACACACATAAGCTCAAAATAAAGGGATGGAGAAAGATCTACCAAGCAAATGGAAAACAAAACAAAACAAAACAAAAGAACAGGGGTTGCAATCCTAGTCTCTGATAAAACAGACTTTAAACCAACAAAGATCAAAACAGACAAAGAAGGAATCAATTCAACAAGAAGATCTAACTATCCTAAATATATATGCACCCAATACAAGAGCACCCAGATTCATAAAGCAAGTCCTTAGAGACCTACAAAGAGACTTAGACTCCCACCTAATAATAATGGGAGACTTTAACATCCCACTGTCAACATTAGACAGATCAACGAGACAGAAGTTAACAAGGATATCCAGGAATTGAACTCAGCTCTGTACCAAGTGGACCTAATAGACATCTACAGAACTCTCCACCCTAAATCAACAGAATATACATTCTTCTCAGCACCACATCACACTTACTCCAAAATTGACCACATAGTTGGGAGTAAAGCACTCCTCAGCAAATGTAAAAGAACAGAAATTATAACAAACTCTCTCTCAGACCACAGTGCAACCAAACTAGAACTCAGGAGTAAGAAACTCACTCAAAACTGCTCAACTACACAGAAACTGAACAACCTTCTCCTGAATGACTATGGGGTACATAACGAAATGAAGGCAGAAGTAAAGATGTTCTTTGAAACCAATGACAACAAAGACACAACATACAAGAATCTCTGGGACACATTTAAAGCAGCGTGTAGAGGGAAATTTATAGCACTAAATGCCTGCAAGAGAAAACAGGAAATACCTAAAATTGACACCCTAACATCACAATTAAAAGAACTAGAGAAGCAAGAGCAAATACATTCAAAAGCTAGCAGAAGGCAATAACTAAGATCAGAGCAGAGCTGAAGGAGACAGAGACACAAAAAATCTCTTCAAAAAATCATGGAATCCAGGAACTGGTTTTTTGAAAAGATCAACAAAATTGATAGAGCACTAGCAAGACTTATAAAGAAGAAAAGAGAGAAGAATCAAATAGATGCAATAAAAAAAGATAAAGGGGATATCATCACCGATTCCATAGAATACAAATTACTATAAGAAAATACTGTAAACACCTCTATGCAAATGAACTAGAAAATCTAGAATTGGATAAATTCCTAGACACATACATCCTCCCAAGACTAAACCAGGAAGAAGTTGAATCCCTGAGTAGACCAATAACAGGTTCTGAAATTGAGGCAACAATTAATAGCCTACCAACCAAAAAAAAGTCCAGGACAAGACAAATTCACAGCCGAATTCTACCAGAGGTACAAAGAGGAGTTGGTACCATTCCTTCTGAAACTATTCCAATCAATAGAAAAAGAGGGAATCCTCTCTAATTCACTTTATGAGGCCAGCATCATCCTGGTACCGAAGCCCGACAGAGACACAATGAAAAGAGAGAATTTTAGACCAATATCCCTGATGAACGTTGATGCAAAAATCCTCAATAAAATACTGTCAAACTGAAACCAGCAACATGTCAAAAAGCTTATGCACCTTGATCAAGTTGGCTTCAACCCTGGGATGCAAGCCTGGTTCAGCATATGCAATTCAATAAACGTAATCCATCATATAAACAGAATCAAAGACAAAAACCACATGATTATCTCAATAGATGCAGAAAAGGACTTTGACAAAATTCAACAGCCTTTCATGCTAAAAACTCTCAATAAACTAGGTATTGATGTGATGTTTCTCAAAATAAGAGCTATTTATGAGAAACCCACAAGCAATATCATACTGAATGGGAAAAAACTGGAAGAATTGCCTTTGAAATCTAGCAGAAGACATGGATGCCCTCTCTCACCACTCCTATTCAATATAGTGTTGGAAGTTCTGACCAGGGAAAACAAGTAGGAGAAAGAAATAAAGGGTATCCAATTAGGAAAAGAGGAAGTCAAATTGCCCCTGTTTGCAGATGGCATGATTGTATATTTAGAAAACTCCATCGTTTCAGCCCCAAATCTCCTTAAGCTGATAAGCAACTTCAGCAAAGTCTCAGGATACAAACTCAATGGGCAAAAATCGGAAGCATTCCTGTACAACAATAACAGACAAACAGAGAGTCAAATCATTAGTGAACTCCCATTCACAATCGCTTCAAAGAGAGTAAAATACCTAGGAATCCAACTTACAAGGGATGTGAAGGACCTCTTCAAGGCAAACTACAAACCACTGCTCAACGAAATAAAAGAGGACACAAATGAATGGAAAAGCATTCCATACTCATGAATAGGAAGAATCAACATTATGAAAATGGCCATACTGCCCAAGGTAATTTATAGATTCAATGCCATCCCATCCAGCTACAAATGACTTTCTTCATAGAATTGGAAAAAACTACTTTAAAGTTCATACAGAACCATAAAAGAGCCTGCATTGCCAAGACAATCTTAAGCAAAGAGAACAAAGCTGGAGGCATCATGCTACCTGACTTCAAACTATACTACAAGGCTACATAAACAAAACAGCATGGTACTGGTACCAAAACAGATATATAGACCAATGGAACAGAACAGAGCCCTCAGAAATAATACCACACATCTACAACCATCTGATCTTTGACAAACCTGACAAACACAAGAAATGGGGAAAGGATTCCCTATGTAATAAATGGTGCTGGGAAAACTGGCTAGCCATATGTAGAAAGCTGAAACTGGATCCCTTCCTTACACTTTATACAAAAATTAATTCAAGATGGATTAAAGACTTAAATGTTAGACCTAAAACGATAAAAATCCTAGAAAAAAAACCTAGGCAATACCATTCAGGACATAGGCATGGGCAAGGACTTCACAACTAAAACACCAAAAGCAATGGTAACAAAAGCCAAAATTGACAAATGGGATCTAATTTAACTAAAGAGCTTCTGCACAACAAAAGAAACTATCATCGGAGTGAACAGGCAACCTACAGAATGGGAGAAAATTTTTGCAATCTACTCAACTGACAAAGGGCTAATATCCAGAACCTACAAATAACTCAAACAAATTTACAAGAAAAAATCAAACAACCCCATCAGAAAGTGGGCAAAGGATATGAACAAACACTTCTCAAAAGAAGACACTTATGCAGCCTACAGACACATGAAGAAATGCTCATTATCACTGGCCATCAGAGAAATGCAAATCAAAACCACAATTAGATAACCATCTCACACCAGTTATAATGGTGATCATTAAAAAGTCAGGAAACAACAGGTGCTGGAGAGGGTTTGGAGAAATAGGAACAGTTTTACACTGTTGGTGGTACTGTAAACTAGTCCAACCATTGTAGAAGACAGTGTAGCGATTCCTCAAGGATCAAAAACTAGAAATACCATTTGACCCAGCCATCCCATTACTGGGTATATACCCAAAGGATTATAAATCATGCTGCTATAAAGACACATGCACACGTATGTTTATTGCGGCACTATTCACAATAGCAAAGACTTGGAACCAACTCCAATGTCCATTAGTGACAGACTCGATTAAGAAAATGTGGCAAATATACACCACGGAATACTAGGCAACCATAAAAAAGGATGAGTTCATGTCCTTTGTAGGGACATGGATGAAGCTGGAAACCATCATTCTGATCAAACTATCACAAGGACAGAAAGTCAAATACCGCCATGTTCTCACTCATAGGTGGGAACTGAACAATGAGAACACCTAGACACAGGGTGGGGAACATCACACACAGGGACCTGTCGTGGGATGGGGGAGAGGGGAGGGATAGCATTAGGAGATATACCTAATGTAAATGTCGAGTTAACGGGTGCAGCACACCAACATGGCACATGTATACATATGTAACAAACCTGCACGTTGTGCACATGTACCCTAGAACTTAAAGTATAATAAAAAAAAGAACTTATACATGTAAGCCCCCCGCCCCCCAGTAACAGTTATTTGGGGTTACTGTGTAAGAAAGATATTTAGCCACCAGAGGGCGATGTGACACAGCACAAAGTAGGTCTCTGTTCTGCTGAAACCTTTACTTTTCAAAATGGGAAATGACCAGCCTGGCCAACATGGTGAAACCCGTCTCTACAAACAAACAAACAAACAAACAAACAAAAATTAGCCAGGCGCTGTGGCGGGTGCCTGTAATCCCAGCTACTCAGGAAGCTGAGGCAGGAGAACTGCTTGAACCGGGGAGGCGGAGGTTGCAGTGAACCCAGATCGCGCCACTGCACTCCAGCCTGGGCCACAGAGTGAGACTCTGTCTCAAAACAAACCAAAACCAAACCAAAACAAAACAAAACAAAATGAGAAATCAAAATGGAATTCTAAGGAAGTGGGCACGTTTACATATATCCATGTTAAAGTTCTAGAGTTGTTGATAAATATAAAAACAATTGTAAGTTATTCCAGTAGGAGTTATGCATTATTTTCTTTATTAATGCTTAATATTTTCCAATTCACATTCCTGTATATGTATTCTATATAAAATTTTTATAAAATGGAGAATGACATGCTATCTAAAATGTAAAAAACACATATACGTGTATATATATACACAGATATCTACATGTTGCTCTTATAATTATAGAAGAAAACAATGACCTCTGTGCCATTAAAAAAGCATTTGTTTTTTCCACATTTGTTTCTCTTTTCCTTAGGGACTCAGAGTTGCAATGAAGTGGTTTTTGAAGGTTCTGTCTTGTAATATTGTTCTGTTGTTACAGAAACTCAAAAATACTTTGTAACAACAGACTTTATTAGAATTAACTTACATGTGTTTTTACTTTATTTTTATGTCAGACCACAGTTTTATTATTATTCAAATCAGACTTCCTGGGCATTTTTTATTTGTTTGTTTTGAGATGGAGTCTCACACTGTTGCCTGGGCAGGAGTGCAATAATGTGATCTCAGCTCACTGCAACTTCTGCCTCCTGGGTTCAAGCTATTCTCCTGCCTCAGCCTCCTGAGTAGCTGGGATTACAGGTGCCACCTACCATGCCTGGCTATTTTTGTTGTTGTTGTTGTATTTTTAGTAGAGATGGTGTTTCACTATGTTGGCCAGACTGCTCTCCAAATCCTGACCTCACGATCTGCCTGCCTCGGCCTCTCAAAGTGCCGGAATTACACGCGTGAGCCACCATGCCCAGCCTAAGTTTTTAAAGATAATTTGACAGGTAGGGGTTAGGAAAGTGGGGAGTGCCGATTGATCAAGTTGGAGATAGAATCATAGGAGGTCGAATTGAGATTCTTGCTGTCTTCTGTTCCTGGGTAGAATCTCAGAACTGATTGAGCCAGATTACCAGTCTAGATAGTGTCAGCTGAACCATCGAGTGGAGGGTCTGCAAATTCCTTCCCAAGGTTAGTTCAGCCTATGCCCAGGAATGAACAAGGACAGCTTAAAAGTTAGAAGCAAGATGGAGTCAGTTACGTCTGATCTCTTTCATTGTCATAATTTTCTCAGCTATAATTTTTACAACAGTTGTTTCAATCCCTCCCTTATGGTTTCATAGCACCTTACCCTTAAGGTGGGGGCCATGAAGATGGGAAAAGGCCATTGATCACTCTGGATTCTTCCTGTGGAAAGGGGGCATATGCTGACCCCAAAGTGAGAGGAGCAGAACTGCTTTGCAGCTGTCTGAGGTGTTTGAGTGCACTCACACAGGCCGGGATGAGGTTTCAAGGCTTTCATGACAAAGGCATTCACATTCTCATCTACAGTTTTAGTATGACATTTAAGCAAACAGTGTACAATAAGGTAAATAATGAGTTATAGAACAAGGAGTGTAATTCCCAGTTTTAAAAGTGAAGATTTAAAAGCATTAGTTTGGACACTTGTAGCCTCCCAAAATTTAGGATTCAGTCTAAATGGCAGAAAAAAAATCCTCAAAAACAATTAACAACAGATGTACTATAGTTTTTGAAACAATTTTTCTCTCTTCAGTTCTTATTTTTATTAAAAACAAATCGAGATAGTGTTGATTTGTTTGTGAAATAAACTTTAGTTTTACTACACTTGGCAAGATTATTTGCATACAGCACAGCAAGAATAATTATTTTTCACGTAGGCCTTTTAAATTGGCTTTGATGGAATTCTGAATAAAGAGTCTTAGATAAGACTTTTTTTTAAAGCCCATCCCAGCCGTGGATTTTTACCCTCAAATGCATATAAGTTGGGTACATTCCTCTCTTCTAGAGATCCCAGGAGAACTTAAGATTCCTGGGCCTGTTGGAAAGTGACATTCTTTACTTACCATAGGTTAGGAACCCTGTACAGGGACTGCGCAGACAAGGTATGAGGCCAGTTTTCCCTAGGGGTTTTTATTGGCTCTAGAAGTCAAGTTTGATTCCTTAAACAGAAGCATGCCATTCCAGTCAAAGCCTTGGTAAAATAAACGATTTCTCCAATGGTTTCCTGTTGCAAAAGAAAACATTTTTATTACACTTATGCAAACAATCACGTAGCCATAAATTAAGAATACTTGCAAATAGCTTCCAGATTCCAGAGAAATCAGGTAGAGAGAAACAAACATGGTCCAAATTTTGTTCACAGGAATATATTTTACTCAGTTGTTAAAAGCTGTAAGTAGCTCAAAAGAAACGTTTTCTTGGCTCTCTGAAAAATGAAAAGGATCAGACACGTGTTAAATTAAAAAAAAAACAAAACAAAACAAAGAAAAGATCATTTCAGTTTTCTATTAGCTCATTCCATTCAGCAAACTTTTGTTCTGCTTAATATTCATGAACATCTCAGCTCTCCATGAAAGTCCTGAACGTTTTTTTCCTTTATTCTAATGTTCTTATCTCCAAAGCTATCAGACAGTTGCATTCAAAAGCACCCATCAAGATTTTATAGCTGATTACAAAACCATCTTCTAAAGAGGATCAAAACAAGACAACAATTGTCTGGTGATGAGAAGACATTTTAGAGCAGCCAAAGTCAAACACAACTGACAAGAACATTTTTAACCTCTGTGGGACACAACAATTTAACATAGCAATTGTAATTATCACTGATAACATATGCTAAGGCATATCAAAATTATAGAAATCTTATTCAATTTTGGAACACATGCTAATAATGTACTTATATGAATATAATCCAAAGGAAGTTAAACATCATTTTATATTTGGCCATATTTTCTGCATGATTTTAATACATTAAATAAGCAGACTATGTCTTTTTGGACTGCAGGGGACCTTTTTTTAAACTTCAAATTTGATCTTGGCAGGTTTGTCAAATATCAAAGTTTTAATACACTGGATATCACAAAATAGAATCCTAGGTCACCATAAGTCATTTATTTAGCCAAAATGATAATTCACAAAGTTTTAAAAAGGAAAATAATCCTTTAGTTTGATAGAAAGGAGATTCAGTTTCTCAAACTGCAAGACCCAGTGAAGACAGCGTGAGGCCAGTTGAATTGGTCTCTTCTCTCTCCCCTCCCTTAAAAGGCAAACAAAATTTTTTCATTGCCTCTAACTATTACATAAGAATTTTTTTCAAAAGAGAAAACCAAATTTCATGTTTGCATTATTGCATCTTTAAAGCTAAAGCTGGCCGGGCACGGTGGCTCAAGCCTGTAATCCCAGCACTTTGGGAGGCCGAGGCGGGCGGATCACAAGGTCAGGAGATCGAGACCACAGTGAAACCCCGTCTCTACTAAAAATACAAAAAAAAAATTAGCCAGGCGCGGTGGCGGGCGCCTGTAGTCCCAGCTACTCAGGAGGCTGAGGCAGGAGAATGGCGGGAACCCGGGAGGCGGAGCTTGCAGTGAGCCAAGATCGTGCCACTGCACTCCAGCCTGGGCAACAGCGTGAGACTCCGTCTCAAAAAAAAAAAAAAAAAAAAGCTAAAGCTAATTTTTATTAACATTTTATAAATCTATTCAGTGTTAATTAGTTTAACCATAAGTTAATGTTTTTATAAACCTTTTATAACCCTTTACAATTTAGTTGTTGTTGTTACAGAGCAGAAACATGTTTTAAGAAAACTCTGTTATGCTTTTATTCCAATGTTCAACTTATGGGAACATTGACTAGTACCCGTATAACTTTAGCCAATATGTTTACACACAGAATCTCTTCTACAATTAATTTTGTATAAACTTTTCACAACTTGCTTAAGCCTTTAGACATTTCCTATCTCACTTAAAACAATACTTTAACCCTCTAAACTTGGGCAAGAAATCCATATTCCCAGGACTTCTTCTAATCTTTTACCAAAAGTACATTCTACTTTTCTTACATGCCTTGCAAGTGGAACTGTTTCTTCAGTCGCCTCAAAAAATATGTTACACTGTTAACTCTGTGCAACTTCTATTTTTGATGAAATAACTGGTTAGTAGGCCATTTTAATTATGTACCAGGTGTGGAGCTTAGGACAGACAAAGGACAGAAGTGCAGATCACTTCTGACTTTTTCCAACATAGCTAAGAGATGTGTCTAACTCCACATGTGCCCAGCACTTACCTAACAGTAAAGCAGGTAAGTGCACAGTTAAGAGTCATAGTGGAATTTATGAAACATTTAGGCAGCCTAATAACCTTTAAATTGTACAACGTTTCTTGCATAAATTCCCTTTCATGAATCCTTTCATGACTTAGACCATCTGTTACATGCTTGGACGTCATTTCAACAACCAGTCATTTCACTTTAGGACAAAATTTACCATACAAGATCCTTTCTTAGACAAAATCTTTTCTTTATAACCTTCGTTGCATAGCTAGGGGGCTAATTTTACATGCCACCAGTTCTTATCTAGAATGTAATGACTCCAAGCTAGGTAAATTGAACAATTTTCAAAAATTAAAGAAGCAGTTTATGATCATAAAGCATTTAGCAAACCTGACATCAGACTCAATTTAGACCAAATATCTAAATTTTGAAGACATGCTTATTTTACCAATAATTTTTTTTTTTTTGAGATGGAGTCTCACTCTGTCACCCAGGCTGGAGTGCAGTGGCATGATCTCGGCTCACTACAAGCTCTGCCTCCTGGGTTCACATCATTCTCCTGCCTCAGCCTCCCCAGTAGCTGGGACTACAGGTGCCCGCCACCACACCTGGCTAATTTGTTGGTACTTTTAGTAGAGACGGGGTTTCACCATGTTAGCCAGGATGGTCTCAATCTCCTGACCTCGTGATCTGCCCACCTTGGCATCCCAAAGTGTAAGGATTACAAGCATGAGCCACTGCACCCAGCCTATTTTATTAATAATTTTTAAATCTGTCTTTATTAGCAAAAGATTATTAAAGTTAGGTGATCTAAAGGGCATTAGTTTTAATTTTACTGACAAAATATTTAAGTACTTACTTTTCTTTAAACCAATTAATTAGAACTCTTTTATGTAAACTTCACATACACAACATGTATAAATACATAGAAAGACAGAAGATCCAGTAATTGTAAGATTTTTTATTTGCCAGTTCTTAAGTTTCCTAATGGGATTACGAGATTTGGGCTGGAGCCCTTTGAGAAACAGGGCTGGAAAAGTATGCAGTTTCTAGAGTCTAATAATCAGGCACAGCTGGAGGGCAAAAACAGATCCCCCAAATTAAGGGTGCCATTTTATATGGGATCCTGGATTCCCCCCAAAGAGGGAAATATTACAGAAGAAGCTACTGCAGTGCTTCTACCCTGCATTTTATTGCAAGACAATCCAAAGCCAACTAGCCAATTTTGTAACTGGCCCATCCCCCTTGGAATTATCATCTCACAGTAGGGGGTAGGGATGTTTCCATACCTTCTAGGTGGTCAAGAGCATGCTTCTCTGATCCAAGCATACAAGGAGCCAAGTATTCTTCCTAATTGCCATTAGCAGTCCCTTGTAGTGGATTTCCTATCTGGTTATCACAAACCATGGCTAAAAGCTCTCCCATAATGTGAAGCAATTTCTGATACACCCAAAAGAAAAAAAAAAAAAAAACTCAGGTAACACAATGTAAAATTGAAAATTGAACCGAGACTTAGATTTCGAGGGAGATTTATTAACTTGCAGTTCCTGGGGTTTCATGAGGAAAACGGAGGTTTTTCCCACAATGGGATGTGTGATGCCTCCTCTGTTTTTCCCTATGAGTCCCAGGCTGTTAAAATTTATCTAGGTTCTCCCATGTGGGTTTCAAGAGCGGCAAGAAGAAAAAGTGGAGAAAACCAATTCAGAAGAAAAAAACTTTTTCCACAAAGACATGCATCAAGAAGAAGAAAAGATAAAGGCCTTTTAAATAGATATAGTTTGGATACTTTATTTATTTATTTATTTATTTATTTATTTATTTATTTTTGAGATGTGGTCTATTTTTTCCAGGCTTGTCTCAAACTCCTTCTCAAGCAAACCTCCTACTTTGGCCTCCTGAAGTTTTATCCAGGGTTACTCCATCCAACCCTGGATATCTATTTTTAATTAAGCCACTCTTAACCATAGAGCTCTTTTGTTTAAAAAAAAAACTTTTAAAATATCTCATTACCAGGCTCTAGTGAGGATAGCCAACATTTCTGGCTTTTGAATTCTATATCAGGCAACTTCTCACATGAAATTAGTAAGTTTTAACTAAGGTTATAACTTAAACATGAACTCATGAAGAGTTTCAAAGAGATGATAAGCAGTTATTTTAAAACAAGATTTAGAATTTTCCCAGGGTAGTTCAGAGAAAAGAAAATTCAAGACAGGAAATCAGAAGCTATCCATGGGGTGGGGAACCCTCAAAAAATGGCAAAGTTATACAAATAACAAACCAGAAAGAAATCATTCCCAAAGCCAAGAATAGAACCTGGGGCAGCCACTGTCAAAAGACAAATTCTTGGTTACTGAGCTACAGTATTCAGCAGGTTCTGTTGCTCTTCCCAGAAGGAGCTTAGAGGTGCCAATTTCAACCTTGCAAAGGCTTTTAATGACTCAAGATAATTTTTAGGGCTATGACATGAATCCCCAAATTCATGTCCACTGGATGGCAGAGACTAAGAGAAAGTATCCCCACATGGTCACAAGGTTAAGCTCTCAAGGACATAAAACCAAAAGAGAGAAACTTCATATGGCACTGGTGCAGGGACCCCCAGCAAAGTTTGTAAGTGACCAGCTGCCAGGCTAACTTGAAAAGCAGGCTTATAGGGGTCCTAAGCCCACCTTCTCTCCTGTGATACCTCCCTCTCCATTAAAGAAAAAAGCAGAAACACAAATTCTTAACACAAAGTGCTCCAGATTTACTACAGCCAAAGTTGAGTCTCACAAACTCTTTTTTCTATTAATCAAACCTTTGCAGAGGAGACAGTCCATTTTACCATTTGCACTCACACACACACACACAAACACACAGAGGGAGAGGGAGAGAGAGACACACTGAGAGAGAAAGACAAGAAACTTGGTTGATAAGAAATTCTTACCCTTTTTCCTTTTGCCAGCATATCAGGTTTCTGGGTTCTCTTTCTAGGCAGCTTTCAGAAAGACAAAGTAGCTTTGATGACCCCGCTTACTATATCATAGCTATGGGAGCCAAGTTCCATTACAAAATAAAATTATCATTTTCTGTTTGAGGGACCCATAGGCAAAAGCTTCTCAATTTTGCAAGATGCTGCCCAATAGGCTTCATTGGGAATCAAGTCAATATTTTCCTTCCCAGCCAAAGCAAAATACATGTAACAAAACAGACACAAGTCACTTTGTTCAACACCAATATTCACCTGGCAAGGCTCAAACTTTCTCCTTTTGGCCCCTGTTACTTTTGATCCACTCCAGGTGGGGAGGGATGACCTCCAAATGGTAATTCAATGTGCAATCTCCAGGCAAGATGACAAACCTGACAAAAACAAGCAATGGGGAAAGGATTTCCTATTTAATAAATGGTGTTGTGAAAACTGGCTAGGTATATGTAGAAAATTAAAACTGATCTTTTCCTTACAACCAATATAAAAGCTAACTCAAGATAAATTAAAGTCTTAAATGTAAAAGCCAAAACTATGAAAACCCTAGAAAAAAATCTAGGCAATACCATTCAGGTCATAGGCATGGGCATATATTTTATGTTGAAATCACCAAAAGCAATTGTAACAAAAGCAAAAATTGACAAATGGTATCTAATTAAACTAAAGAGCTTCTGTACAGCAAAAGAAACTATCATCAGAGTGAACAGACAACCAACAGAATGGGAGAAAATTTTTGCAATCTATCCATCTGACAAAGATCCAATATCCAGAATCTAAAGGGAATTTAGGAAGCTTACAAGAAGAAAACAAGCAACCCCATTAAAAAGTGGGCAAAGGACATGAACAAACACTTCTCAAAAGAAGACATAGATGCGGCCAAGAAAATTATGTAAAAAAGCTCAACAGCACTGATCATTAGAGAAATGGATATCAAAACCACAATGAGATACCATCACATGCCAGTCAGAATGGCAATTATTAAAAAGTCAAGAAACAACTGATGCTGGTGAAGTTGCAGAGACACACAAACACTTTTAGACTGTTTGCAGGAATGTAAATCAGTTCAATCATTGTGGAAGACATTGTGGTGATTCCTCAAAGATTTAGAACAGGAAATACGATTTGACCCAGCAATCCCACTACTTGGTATATACCCAAAGGAATATAAATTATTCTATTACAAAAATGAATGCATGTATATATTCATTGCAGCACTATTCACAGTAGCAAGGACATGAAATCAACCTAAATGCCCATCGATGATAGACTGGTTAAAGGGAATATACATCAGGGAATACAACGCAGCCATTGAAAAAGAATAAGATTATGTCCTTTGCAGGGACATGGATGAAACTGGAAGCAATTATCCTCAGCAAATTAATATAGGAACAGAAAACCAAACACCACACATTCTCACCTGTAAGTGGGAGCTGACCAAAGGGAATACATGCACACAGGTAGGGGAACAACACTCTCTGGGGCCTGTCAGAAGCAGGAGAGAGCATCAGGAAAAATAGCTAATGCATACCGGGCTTAATACCTACATGATGAGTTGATAGGTACAGCAAACCACCATGGCACACATTTACCTATGTAACAAACCTGTGCATCATGTACATGTGCCCCAGAAGTTAAAATAAAATAATAAAAAAGTAAAAATTACTCAAAATATCTGAACAGACGTTTCTCAAAAGAAGAGATATGAATGGCAAACAGGTATATGAAAACGTGCTCAAATCACTGATATCAGAGAAAGGCAATCAAACTACAATGAGATCTCATCTCACCCCAGTTAAAATGGCTTTTCTCCAAAAGACAGGCAATAACAAATGCTGGCAAGAATGGGAAGGGAACCCTCATACACTGTTGGTGGAAATGCAAGTTAGTACAACTTCTATGGAGAACAGTTTCGAGGTTCCTCAAAAACTAAAACTAGAGCTACCATATGATCCAGCAATCCCACTGCTGGGTACATACCCAGAAGAAAGGAAATCAGTATATTGAAGGGATACCTGCACTCCCATGTTCCTTCTAGCACTGTTCACAATAGACAGTATTTGGAATCAACCTAGTTAGTGTCCATCAACAGATAAAAGGATAAAGAAAAGGGTACATATACACAGTGGAGCACTCTTCAGCCACAGAAAAGCAATGAGAGCCTATCATTTGCAATAGCATGGATGGAACTGGAGGTCATTAAGTGAAATTAGGCAAAGAAAGACAAACAAACATCACATGTTCTCTCTTATTTGTGAGAGCTAAAAATTAAACAGTCAAACTCATGGAGATACAGAGTAGAAGGATGATTACTAGAGGCTGGGAAGGTGCAGTGGCAGAGAGGTGGGGATGGTTAAGGGATAAAAAAGGTAATTAGAAAGAATGAATAAAACCGACTATTTATAGTATTTGACAGCAATAGAATGCCTATAGTCAATAATAATTTAATTGTATATTTAAAAAATGAAGAGGATAATTGGATGGTTTGTAACACAAAGGAAAAAGGCTGGAGGTGATGGACACCTCATTTACCATATGTGATGATTACACACTGCATGCCTGTATGAAAGTATCTCATGTACCACATTAGCATATACATCTACTGTGTGCCCACAAAAATAAATATTAAACATTTAAAAATTATGAAAATTGTAATCAAAATACACAATGATCAATAAATACAAATAATGTAAGTTCTATGTCTGAGTTGATGCAGGGTAAGAACATATTAAGGGGGAAAGCTAGAACTGCAAACAAAAGAGATCCTGGGAGTAAGAAACGGGAGAAATAACAGAAACTCCAGGGAGAAGTCTGGATCTTAAAGACGTGGGAAACTGGGGAACTGGCACAGACATCTCCACAAAGCCAGGTCACATCTGTGTTCCAGGAAACAGAATAGAAAATGCACCCAGGGCTGTCTCTGACAGGGTGAGCAACTGGAGAGGGAAGAAAAGATCTGGGGGACGCAGGAGGGTGGAGGGACTGGAACTGGGACCTGAGGGCGGGGCTGTGCTTCAGCCTCCTCCTCCCACTGCCCTTGCCCTGCTGTCAGGAGCCCTTGGTGAGGAGGAGGTCCCCAGCTCTGTGATGCAGGCCTGGGCCCCAGTCTCTAGTCCCAAAAGTGATGCCCAGGTCTCAGTTGCTTGAAGGTGACATTGCACTTCAGATGGAAAAAATGCTCTTTCCTCTGAAGAGCCCTAGTGCCACATGGCTGGGCCCCAGCTCCACTCCCTGATTGTGGATTTCATCCTCACCTGAGTGTGGAGCTGGGGGTTCCTATTCTTGTTACTCTCCTACCTCCCCTGTGACCCACCCTCACCCCCACATGGGAGGAAGAGGAGCAGCAGGAAGGTAAGGAGCCCCCAGCCCAGCCCCACAGAGAAAGACTCTTTCTTCTCCTCCTCTCATTCCCACTTTTCCTAAGCAACAAGAGACCCTTCTGCGATGGGAAATCTCATCATCCCTCTAGGGAAGGGCAGGGCAGGCAGGGGTGGGAGTGGGTGGACGATTCCATCCCCAGCTCCCAGACCATCTGTGACATGCGCAGGAGGCATCGGCAAAAATCAACATTGGACTCAGCTGCAAGGACCAGATCAGGAGAGGGGTGAGATTTCTGTGGGAGGACAGGCCCCAGTCCTGGCTCATCAGCTTCTTTCTGAGGCAGGTGCCTGGGGCCCCAACCTCCTCTGTGTGGGGTAATCGGGGAGCTGTGTTGTGACCCTGAGAGCCTCCCGCCAGAGCCTGGATTCGTGTCTGGCCTCCTTTGAAGCAGAATCCTACTGGCAGCTCAGAGGCACCTGTAGGCCTGAGCCTGGGTCTGCCTTCAGCAGAGGAGCAGGGACTGGAGACATCCAGGGTGGAGTCACACACAAAACCCCCACTTGCATTTCCCTAAGAAGGAAATCAGAAAACATTTCATCAATGAAACATGAGTAAAAGAAACGCACACAGAGCTCCCTGAGCTAGAGGCAGAAAGCTGTGTCATTCATGAGCACTGCGTGTGTGCAGCTGGCCTGGGGAGAGGAGACTGAGAACTGGTCCCAGCCCCTCACTCTTGCTTGCCTCTCACCATCAAAGGAAGAGATTGGGAGGCCCAGGAGCAGGAAGAAGATCCTAGCTCTGAAAGGTGAGGCTCTACTGCTCCGCGGATTCCCCAGAGGTGACTGAGCATCCCCTGTCCCTGAGGAAGTCATTTGCAGAGGCCTGAGAGGAAGCTCCTGGGAGGGAAATCAGAACCCGGGGCCTCCTCAGATTCCCTGTGGGAACGAAGCCATGGGCCCGGGAATCGGTATTGCCCATAAGGGGGCGCTGTGGGGGAAGGGAGCAAGGCCTGCCAAGATATGGGGGGAGGTCGGGGAGGCTCCAGATCCATGTAGACAGCGGTTCTCCTCGGCCATGGCTGACTCTTCTTAGAGACCACCCCTGTCCGCTCTCCCCACAAGATGGCTGTGACACCCATGACAGGATGTATGTGGAAGCACGTTTTGCAAATGACAAAGTTCTGCACAGTGCACACCTTGCTGTCACCACTGGGGTCATGTGGTCTTGGAGAAAAATGCGTGGGCTTCAGGGTCTAGTTCCCCGTGATGTCCCCTAAAGAGACATCCACTCAGCCTCCTGTGAGGTTTGCTGGCACCGCCCTCCGCACTGTAACCCCATCTCCTGACTTCCAGCTTGCAGAATCCTCCTAAGGGAGCTGGAGGAGACTCAGGACCTGATCAACCTTCTGGAAAGATGAGGAGATTCCCCCTTCTTTCCATGTCCTCCTTTCTACCAGGGCCTGTGATACAACCCTAGGGCCTGGTGGTGACCTGAGAGGGGGAGGTCGTGGAAAGGGGGTAGGAGTGGATTGAAACTCTGGGGCAGGCATAGACAGAGCTTTGTGAAGCCAGCAGTGGAGGAGGTGGAGGAGCTGTGGGTACCAGGTGCCCAGCCTTCCCAACCTCCCAGTCCCACCTGCCCCTGGCTGCAGCTTGTGCCTTGTATCTCCAGCAGCCACCTGGGAAAGTTTGCTGGGGAAGGCGACTCCCACGTGCCCTTAGGTGGAGTCCCCCAGGTGACATGTACAAATCAGCACCTGCTAAGGCCCAGCAGCCACATAGGAAATGAATGCAAGATCCATCTCCCCCCAGCTTGTCTCCAAAGGCTCCGGCAACTGCTCAGACCTCCACCCCATCACCAGGCACGTCGACCTTCTCAGAGCCTTTTGGACCACACTCAACCCTGAGTGCCTCCAGGCCACCAGAGCCCTTGCTTCCCCTAAAATGACCTGCACCCTGGCTACATATGCTTTTTCCTCCTTCACCACAGCCCCCTCTTCCCGTGGCCTCCTCTCCACCTCCACCCATCTCCGGCCTGGCTGGATTTCAGTGTGGCTCCACAGTATGCCCCGTCCCCCCGAGCTGCCTTTTCCACAACCAGGGGCTGCCTTCTCCAACCAGGGTGATCTCCGGCTTTGGGTGCTCCAGTGATCCCATCTGGGACCTCTCCTGCTGGAGGGAGGCTGCCACCACCTGGGGCCTCTCCACCTGCTCACATGGCAAATCCCAGCAACAGCATCTTCCCGACCACCCCCCAGAGTATTCCTTCTGGGGAGACCCCACACCCAGGCAGATGGAGGTAGGTGCCTGCACATTCATCCACCCCGACATGCAGAAGCTGCTGGAAACTCTCATCACCAAGAGAGCAGTGATGAAGATGTGGCAGGAGAAAGATAGGGGGCAGCAGACTACCTGCAGATGACATCACTGGGGAAAGAGTGGGACATCACGACTCTAAATCCCTTCTGGAATATGACAACCCAACCACAGCAGCTGCCTGGTCCTCAGCAGGTCTCTGACATCACGGCCATGGGGGACCAATTAGAGCAGAAATGCAGCCAGCTCTTCTGAGACCTCCCCTCTTTCAATAGTGAGTCCCTGGTGGCCATGGCCTGGGTTTCTAGAAACCCTTCCTCATAGAATGCACACTCTGAACCATTGGATAAAGCCTCCAATTCTCTTCCAGGTGAACCTGAAGTTGAGGCATCCTCACAGCTTTCCCAGGCACAACTCCAGCCCCACACATGGCCCAGCCCCAACCTTTCACTTCAACCTGGCCCCAGTCCCAGCCCCCTGCTCTGGTTGGGATCCAGATGCAGGCCAACTTCTCACCCCCATGCCAAGCCTACCATGCTCTTCTCCACCCCAGATTAGGGTCTGTGGAGCATCTTGCCATACATCCCAGGAGAGGACAGTCTGTCAACCCCACTGGAAAGGAGTATCTTGAATGGCCCTTACAGAAGTGACCAAACTGGAAGAGAGTTTTTTTCCCTTTCTCCTCAAAAAGTCTCAGGCTGTCCTGAGCCAGCCCACTGACCACCTTTGCAAGGAGAGGCCAGCCTCCCAGAGCCCTAAGTCAGTCCCCATCCTTCCCAGGGTTGCCACCATCCCTGAGGTCCCAGAGCACCAGTGGCAAGGAAGTAGTGCCATGCACCAGGAGGAGTCCTGTGGCCCTCCCAGCAGATTCCATCTGGAGACATGCTGCAGCCTAAGGGGAATTCCCAGGGAAAACCCAGAGTCAGGCTGAAGACACACAGCGGGCCCTTTTGCCCTCCCAGGCTTCTGAATTTGAAGAAAAGGCCAGGAATGATATGCAGAAGACAGGGCTCAGGAGCTCTGGAAGGTTCTCTGGGAAGAGGTGCTTAGGGTCCAAACTAGAGCCACAACCAAGCCAGGATCACGGCACAGGAAGGACTTCAGCGAAGGTTCTGGAGAAAGACGAGGAGGAGGCAGAAGGTGACTTCAGGAAGCCCTGGAAGTACCAATCAGTAAGTTCCACACCCAGGGACCCAGACAGGAAGCATTTGGAAAACAAGCTGCAGGTCCATCTGGACAGGAAGGTGGGGGAGATCAAGGAGAGCTGGATTCCCGTGTCTGTGTATTGCTCCTGGTTCATGGCCAAATGTGCTGTTCCCAAGTCTGACACCCACAGGAAACCGGGGAAGCTGACATCCTGGAGGGGTGGGAAAGCCCGCGTGAACACCTCCCAGGAACTTTCCTTCCTTCATCCCTGCACCCGGCAGATGCTGGAAGCACAACTTTTCAGGTTCCATGTGAGGCACAGGTGGGGTCCAGACCTCTAGTCCCTGGGGTCCATAAATATCCAGGCAGGTGAGGCTCAGCCCCCACTGCTCCCACACTCCACCTTTTCTCTCTGGGCCTCCTTGGAATCTCGGGTTGAATCTATAGCCATGGTTGCCATTTTATTGAGAAAACCTCCCCAGAATGGTCCAGGAGACAACAGAACAACAGGCAAGTCAGTCCCCACTGTGAGTTGCCCTGTCCCTGCCCCACCACCTGAGCAGGAGGAAGGCCAGAGGGCTCCAAGAGGGTCCCAGTCAGCTGACACCCATGAGCAATCAGAGGCCTCTCCGACTGGACAGGAGGACAGGGCGTCCTCTCAGTCCCCCATGTGCAGCCTTGTAGGCAGAACCTGGTGGAGCGGGACTGTCCTGGGGTCCAGGAAACCCAACCTTGAGGGGAGTGTGGATTCAGAAATGGCTGGGAATGAGGCATAACTTGAGATTGAGAGCATGTCCCCAGGAGACCCCTGTCATAGTAGAGCCCTGCAAGAGCTCAGCATAGGGTCCCAGTGGGCGAGGACCAGAGATGCCCTGGAGGCACTGGAGGCTGAGGAGGAGAAGCCCCGTACTTGGGAAGCCACCTTGGGAGCCAGTGTGAGGGCAAGTTTGGGAAGTGTTCAGGTGCATCTGAGGAGCACAGGAACTCTGGGGACCACTAGTAACCTCTCAGTGTCTACAATCTGTGTTGCTCAGGATCCAGGGCAGCTGTGTCTGAAAGCACAGGTGGTCAGTGAGATTACACTCTCAGTGCAGGTAGACAGAGCAGAGCTACCAGGCCATATCTCCAGCATCCTCCTCCAGGAGGGTCCCACAGGCCTGTGCCTTCAGGCTGCCACATGGATATGCTCCCAGTCACAGACAGGCCACCCACTCAGGACCCACTCTCCACCTCCCAGAATGTGTCCAGTAGGAACACGAAAGCTTGCCAGTGGCCATGTGCCCTCCTGTGGAAGGGAGGGGACAGACTGGGGCAGCAGGAGCCTGTGAGCCCAAAAGTGAAGGCCCCACAGAAGAGTCAGAAGACGCTGGGCTCTGTGGACAAGGGCGAAGCCCACAGAAGGCCCAGACCAGGGCAGCAGGGACACAGGTCCAAGGGACCCAGGACCTCCAAAGCCAATGGGAGGAGCCGCTCTGCTCACACCGGGGAAATAGGAGACAAACAAGGAAGGAAATACAACCAGCCTCAGTCGGAGGAGAGACAGGCACCACCAGAAAGCAACATCCAGAGAAAGATAAGTCACAGTCCACAGGGTCTACATACCAGGAAAAGAGGCGCAGGGCAGGAAGACTTCCTGCAGAAAGGCAAGCCTGGGGCAGATGCTGTCCAGAGCTGGAGGTCTGGCCCACCAAGGTTGTTTATGGACAGCATGGCTGATGAAGCCCAGGCCATCATCAAAGTTGTGGGTCAAATCCTGGTGGACAAACTGAGGCTTCAGCAGGGACGTGGTCCCTCAGAAGTTAATCACCACAAAGGCGACCTCCATGCCCAGAAGAATGTGCCTTCCTGCTGCCACGGGAGTCACTACCACCAGGAACATAGCAGAGAGATGAGAGCCCTGGCCTGCAGCCCCAAAGCCACCCCCAAGGGCCACAACTGTCCTGTCAAAAACAAGGGCATCAGAGACAGAGACAGCAGATGGGCCCGATCTCCCAGGGAGACTATGTCCCAGCTGGTCCCCAACACCACAGGCCACGAGTGGCAAGCACCTCCAGTGGCCCCATCCACAGCCACAGGAACTGAGGTCTACACAGAGGTGCCTTGCTTCCTGAACCAGCCCAGGCTTCTCACACCTCTCCTGGGAGAGTCAGGGGGTTCTACTCAAATAACACTGGACACCTACACAACAAACCTGTCCTGAATAGGCGATCACAGTTCCCATGTGTTTCTGACTTCCACGGAGAAGTTCCCAATATACCTGCTTTCCCTGCAGAGGTGGTGGCTTCTGTCTGTGCCACGCTAGAGCACAGGAAAGGGCTCTGTGTCAGCTCCTCCTGAGTATGGCTCCCAGAATGACTGGGCCAGGAGGAGGCTGACAAGGACCTGGAGGACCCCCTGTTCTCCCTGTCCCCACATTGAGTCTGGTTTCCAAACTGGATCATGACTCAGAGCCTTCAGGACATGTAAGGACAGCAAACCCTTTGGAGATCCCACCTGCACTCTGGCTTACTGCATCCCCGCATCCCCAGTTCTAAGGTGATTTCTGTGCTGCTGTAGGGGCTGGGTCTGCAGGAGTCTCACGGACTGGGGTGGTGGTAGGCTCCAGGAGTGATGGATCCCAGAAACCTCCCTGCCCCACAGTAGCCTGGGAATGTGGGGGTGTCCTGTGCTGGCCTGGGTCAGAGGCAGGACTACTCTTTCTGGGATCTCCTGGTGGGGAAGAGACGACACCCTCCCCAGAACCTTTCCTGCCTGCTGAGTTCTGGGATGGACTGGGGCCCCGCCAGCACTTGGCTCGGTCTTGGGTTCTTGTCTGGTGTCCCCTGCCTCACTCCCCAGAGCCCTCTCCCAGCCCACTAGTGTGGGGTGTCTGTTTCAGGAGGCACCCAGGGCTGCTGCCTGATCCTCTGGTGGGACTCTGTGGTCAGGAACCACAGGAGGAGACCTTAGGGCCCAGGGTGAAAGGTGGGAGAAGAATTAGGTAATACGGGCATAAGTTTGCAAGTGCAGGATCCTCAAGCTGCCCATAGCTGTAACCAGGGTCCTCGCAGTGTGGTGACCATTACAAGCAAAAGTGGTCAGTGCCACTGCTGGGGGAGGGGAACCCAGAAGGCAAGGGTTGGCCTGGGTTAAAAAGCACATCTATGGTTCCAGGCCCAGGGGCTTGCAGGGGACACACTGGGGCTCAGAGAATCTGGTCATATGGTTGGCAGGGACAGTACCCACAGGGTCCAATCCTGCACTCCCTTTGTCCTGGTGCTGGGTCCTTCCTGGCCATCCCGAGGGAAGGCAGGAACAAGGGCAGGGCAGGCAGGAGCGAGTTCCTCAGAAGGCTCTGCCCAGGCGCCCTGCCCAGGAGAACTCTGCACCTGCAGGGGCTGTGGAGGCTGAGGACAAGACGACAGGTCTGTGCCCAGGCCTGGCGGGACCCAAGCTGGGGACCTGTTTTGAACACACCCTGGTGTCACTTTGGGTGTCCAGGCTACTACTGGAGCCAAATCCTGTCTGGGGTGGTGACCTGGGCAGCTCCAGTGTGGGCCCAACTCCTATGGGACCCAGGATCCTGGGACCTGCAGCAAAGGAACCCCACAGTGACCCCCAGAGACCCCAACAGAGAATCTGACTGAGATCCCCCCATGAAGACCCCGCAGAGGGACCTCCACACAGAAACTCCCGACAGACTCACACAGAGACACTTCAAAAGCAATTCAGAGATCCCCACGGAGACACCCACAGTGAGTCTAACAGAGACCTGCCCAGAGAGAATATATCAAGGCCACTTTGCCACCCCCTAAAATCCCTAGCACTGCACTCACTTGGTGAAAATGAGCGGCATCTATTTCATTCCCCGCAGTGGTTTTCTCCTGGCAGCCTCTTGCCCTCTTCTGGATAAGATTCCTTGAGATACTGAACAATAGAAAAGCCTCCTCCATCAGACAGCTTCCAACGTAGAACAAGCCCCCGACCTGCTGACAGACCCTTCCCAAGATCACCCAATCACAACCCCCATGTTACATCAAACTGTAACGTTCATGATAGAAACGGTGAGAGTTCCTCTGATGCCGTCATTCTAAGACTGCCCTCAGTTCCTCAGGCCATGCTCCCCCTCACTGCCAAGGGAATCCACCCAGCTGGTCTAGGTCGGCCTTGCTCACGGGGCTCCTCCTGCAGGCCTTGTGCTGGAGCACACGGAACAGGAAGGATCTCGACTTGGACAAAGCTTCCTCAGAAAACCTTCTCCAACTCCCCTATGAGGCCAGGCCCCCTGTGCTGGGTTTCCCTCCCTGGCCCTTCTTCCCTTGTGACAGCCTCTGCACACCTGCGCATCTTTCTCCTAGAACCCTGAACGCTTCTGGTGGGCCCAGTGAGGAGGGAGGCGTGCCTGACCACACTCCCGGTACTGACTGTGGCCCCTATTAAAAATTGTTTCATAAAATCTCCTTAGTTAATGGGCACAAGAATCAATGCCTCCTCTACCTCATATATAAGTTGCATCACTAAAATCATATTTTCATGAAGGGTCTTAACTCTTTCCAGTAGCCAATATCATGTTTCAAAGAAAATCTGTAAAAATAAAATGGCATTAAAACTTCAAATTTCGTGGTAAAAAGAAATTTTCAAATTCAAATTTTTCCATCTATTTATTTTAGAGACCAAATATGAATATCCTTGTAAGTTTTGAAATCCTTCAAAGTAAAATTCTGATGTTTAGAGAATACAAACTAAAAAGCAATTTTGCTTAAAAACATTCTTTCTAATGTGCCACAAATTTAGTTTTAAAAATGATTACCAAAGAAGATGTTATTTTTAAGTAATTTAAATATACAACTTGCACACAAATGCTGTAAATCCACTCTTGTAAAAATGAGGAGCAGCTATATGTTTACTTTAACATCTAAGATGTTGAAATCTCTATACAATACATTGCTTATTTACAAACACATGTAAAATAGGGGATTGATAAATAATTCAGCCTGCATATTTGTTCTGTTTGTGATTTTTTTAAATTATTGAAAATAATTGAAAATCTTACAAAACATCACCTGTTTGAAGGATGTTAGAAAAGAGAGGGTAGAAAAATAGAACTGCACATTTATTGCTTAATGGTTTAACTTCAGTTATAAATACACACATATTATACATATCTGTGTGTGTATATGTGCACAGGTCTGTATACGCATGTGCGTATACAGTGTGTGTGTTGTAACATCATTGGATTATTCTCACCTATTCTATTGTTGGCTGGAATACACTGCTCTTTTCTGTTATTCTGCAGAGCAGGGTGCATCACAAGTGATCTCTGGACTTGCCGAAGCAACTATTCTCTCTCCAGCAATTTCTGCCACTGCTTGGGTTTGGAAATTTCCTCCCTGCTCACCTCCACTGGCAGCATGTTCACCTCACCTAAGGCCCTCTGGTTCCACTCTAAATGTTCCAAAAATGTGATGAGTGTAAAGAGAATTTTCCTCTCAGGAAAACAATAATGGCTAGATCAGTGATACACTATGGGTTCATAAAGAAAGTGAGTCTATTTGATTTGTCTATTAACCTGGAAAAGCACATTAAATATTTTTTCTTTTTTAGAATAAGTACAGGCACACACTGATCTTTTACTGAAAAAGAAAACATTTAAAGGTACATATAAATAAGAACAAAATACTTTTATTTAGCCCTAGATCCCAATAATTTTTTTAGAACTCTTTTCCTAAAAGGTTTACAGTACAACCTTTTATATTTAAGTTTGCAAACCATTTCAAGTTAGTTAGTGTATAAAGTACGAAGTTTACCCTGAGATTTTGAGCCTATAAATGTTTGTTTTCTCCAGTAACATTTGTTAAAAAGACTATTCTTTCTCCTTCAATTGCTTTTTTACCATTGTCAAAAATGAGTTGAGTATATTTACTTGTGTCAATTTCTGAGTTCTTTTTTCTGTTCTGCTGACTTATGTCTCCATCTCTCCACCAATATCATGTGCCTTTTCATATAAACTTAAAATAGGTTTATCTGTATGCATAAAAAAATATGTAGCTGGAGTTTTTATATGACTGTCGTTAAGTCTACCCATCAATTTGAAGAGAGTTGACATCTTTGCTATCTTGAGTCTTCCAAACCATTAATAATGTACGTTTGAATTTATTTAATTCTTCTCTCAATTCTTTCATGCACATTTTGTCATTTTTGCCATCTTGATTCTGCATGTCTTGTCAGATTTTTGCCTAAGTATTTTCTTTAGAGCAATTGTAAAGGTATTTTCAGTTTCCACACATTCATTATTAGTTCATAGAAATATGAGGAATTTTGGAGGATGGATCATTTATGCTGTGAACTTGCTAAGTATTATTATTTCTACAAGAATATTTTAGTTTCGCTGAGACTTTACAAATACTATAGTGTAATATGCAATAGATGCCACTTTCCTTCTTTCTTTTTTTTTTTTTTCCTATCAGTGTGCCTTGCTTGTTTTTTGCCCAATTGTGCTGCTTAGAACTTTTAGTGCTCTGTCAGATAGCATTGTTGAGAGCAGACGTCTCTGCCTTGTTTCCACCCTGAGGGGAAAACCATTCATTCTTTCATCATTAAGCATGACAGGCCGGGCGTGGTGGCTCAAGCCTGTAATCCCAGAACTTTGGGAGGCCGAGACGGGCGGATCACGAGGTCAGGAGATCGAGACCATCCTGGCTAATACGGTGAAACTCCATCTCTACTAAAAAAATACAAAAAACTAGCCGGGCGAGGTGGCGGGCGCCTGTAGTCCCAGCTACCCAGGAGGCTGAGGCAGGAGAATGGCGTAAACCCGGGAGGCGGAGCTTGCAGTGAGCTGAGATCCGGCCACTGCACTCCAGCCTGGGCAACAGAGGGAGACTCAGTCTCAAAAAAAAAAAAAAAAAAAAAAAAAAGCATGACATAGCTGTTTGTTTTTAATAAATAGTCTTGATAAAGTTCAGGAAATTTCTTCGTATGTCTAGGCTTCTGAAAGTTTTTATCGTAAAACTGTGCTATATTTTGGCAAATGCTCTTTCTGCATCAATTGAGATCAGTAGCGTATGTATTTTTGAATCATGTTTCTTTGTCCAGGTTGGTATTTCCTGTGTTTTAATTGACACATGTACACAATTTATATTTAAGATAACTGTAATATATATGTCAAGGCCTAGGTGTTCTACTTTATAATTTATTTTCTGCTTGTTCATTCTCTTTGTTTCCTCTGTTCTCCTTCCTAACCTTATTGTGAGTTATTGAAGTAGTTTAAGGATTACATAATGATTTATTTATACTGTTTTTAGTACATCTCTATATAATTTTCTTACTATCTTTACCTTATTATTGTTATACATGTGTAACTGATGCCAAAGTCAACTGGCATTGATGTTTTACCACTTTAAATGAAGTGTAGAAACTTTACTTCCATTTAAGTCCTTTTAGTCTCCTTGCTTTTAAAAATAGAATTGCACTGAGTAACACATCCAATACACTGGATGCTACAACAGGCAGTGTTATAATTTTAGTGTAAACATCAAATATGATTTTAAAAACTTCTGAGATGATGAATAACCTATGGCATCCATTTACATTTTCCCATTCTCTTATTCTTTTCTTTCTGAAGTTCCAAGCAGTTTTCAGATATCATTTGGTTCCTGTTTAAAGGACTTAATTTTCAGCTTTTTAAGAGGAGTTTTGGTAAAACACAAATTGTGTCAGTTTTCCTTCACATAAGGATGCCTTTATTTCTCCTTTCTTTTTTAATGTTATTTTTGCTGGACACAGAGTTTGCACTTGACAGTTTTTTTCTTTCAGGACGTACATGTTGGGACACATCCTTGTGTCCTACACTGTTTCAGATGAGAACTCTGTTGCCATTTGAATTTTATTTTTATAAGTCCATATAGTTTTTGGGGGGTAGGCTTTCAAGAATTTTTATTTGTCTTCTGTTTTCAGAAATTTTTATGTGATATGTTTTAATATGAGTTCTTTTAGGTTTATCTTATTTAGTATTGACTCAGCTACTTCATTCTCTAGGTTTGTGTCTTTGTCAAAATTAAGATGTTTTCAGATATCAATTTATTGACTCTTTTTCCAGCGCCACTATTTCTTTCCACTCTCTTTCTTGGTCTCTGATGATACATAGACTCAGTATTATGATGCTGCCTGACAGGTCCCCAAGGGTGTTCTCTGTTGTTTCATTTTGTATCTATTTTTGCTCTCTTGTTCAGAATAGAATCAGTAAATCCTACTGATTTGTCCTCAAGTTTACTGATTCTATCTTCTCTTTTCTCTTCTTTACTATTAAGCTTATCCAGTAAAGTTTTATTTCAGTTATCTTATTTTTTAATTTTTTAATTTCCATTTGGTTAATTCTTATAACTTTCATTTTTTGGTGGAGATTTTCAAGATTTTCATTTGCTTCAAAAGAACTCCTAATTGCCTGCTAGTGCCACCTCACTCAATCTCATTGCAGCTGTGTCAGTGTGGAGGTTTGGTTCACCCCAGGGTCCTACTGACACCAGAAATGGGGTTGGGGGAAATTGGAGATGATGCCACCTTGTCAGTGTGGTTGCACTGGGTGCAGCAGAGGCTCAGCTTCCTGCTTGACTTCAGTGACACCAGAGTTAGGAAGGTGACACTAGCGTACCTCACCCTGCCTCAGTCTCAATGTTGCTGCATGAATTTGAGGCTAAGCTTACCTCTGGCACCTCCAGACACTACTTTGGCAAGGGAATTGTAGAACTGTCTGCTTTCGCCAGACAGAAAATGGAAGAACAGCTTCTTTCTTGGTCTGTTGACATGACCTTGATAAAAATACCAGAATGCCACCTTGTTTTGCAATGTGGGAGAGAGAAGATTTATCTCCATTCCTGTCCCCACTGATACCATCAGGCAAAGGAATCAGAGCACTGCTGCTTTCTTCCACTCCGTGGAAGTGAAGTGGATCATCAGCTCCACACTGGACTCCACTGAACTATGATGTTTGGGGGTTTTTCCACTGATATTTGGCTACGGTCAGGTGGGTATTCCCTGCTATACCCTTATTTTCCAGGTTCTTTGGCTGAGAAAGCTGGTGTTCCGTTAGGTTTGGTTTTGTTGGGTGTGGTTTCTGGTTGGCGGCTTCTGCAGCACTCTCTCCAGGGCAGATGAGAAGTATAGGAGACACACACCACTGTGTAACTCCCCAGGGAGTCTGACTTCCTTACTATACTTTTCCAACACTTCACATGCTCATTTGTTGCTGTATGTGCAGACTTTCATTTAGAACACAAAGGATGTGATAGTAATGGGGCTTCTCCAACTGGGCTGAAAACAGAGGTGTTTTTGTATTAAAATCGTAAGAGCAAGTATTTAAAAAAATACTTGAATAGGTTGGTGAGAATCCTGGGGAGAACTAACACATGACTAGGGGAAAAAAAAACATTTTCAACACTACAAGAAAAAGTCATTTCATAACAATAAAAATTCCAGCTCACATTATCTACAACTTACTTACTCATTTATTCTAGCCTGGTGTCAGAATTATCATTTGTCCCTGTCATAAACAAAATTACTAGCCAAAGTAGAGTGTTTCTATGAAGCTTGTTTAGTCTTAACCTTAGAGTAGCCAATCAAAATACCATTTTCCAAAGTGTCTTTGATGAGTTTCTTTATCCTCCTGGAAACCTTAGACTTCCTAGTGGATTTTTTTTTAATTTGCAAAAAATAAGGATGAGATCTTGTAGTGTAGGATTTAGTAGGTTTTGAGAAACCCACAGAGACATGTGTCCACCATCCAGCACTACAGAGAACAGCTGCATCACCCTAAAATTCTCTATGTGATGCCTTTGTGATCAACCCTTCCCTTTCTTCCAACTGTAGGCAACCTCTGATCTGTTTTCTTGACCTATAAGTTTGCTTTCTCCAGAATGCTATACAAATGAAATCATACAATATGTAGACATTTGGGGCTGACTTCTTTCACATACATAATACATGTAAGTTCATCTCTACTAGTGTGTAAGTCAATAGTCTGTTCCTTTTTATTGTTCATGGTATTGATGCAATAGTCTGTCTATTCACCTGTAGAAAGATGTCTTGGTTAGGCTGGGTGCAGTGGCTGACCTCTGTGATCCCAGCACTTTGGAAACTGAGACGGGCAGATCATGAAGTCAGGAGTTTGAGACCAGCCTGGCCAACATAGTGAAACCCCGTCTCTATTAAAAATACAAAACAATTAGCTGGGTGTGGTGGTGGGTACCTGTATTCCCAGCTACTTGGGAAGCTGAGGCAGAATAATTCCTTGAACCTGGGAGGCAGAGGTTGCAGTGAGCCGAGATCGCGACATTGCACTCCTACACTCCAGCCCCGGTGACAGTGTGAGACTCCATTTCAAAAAAGAAAAAATAAAAATAAAAAATAAAGACGTCCTGGTTGTTTCCAGGTTTTAGAGATTATGAGTAAAGCTGCTAAAACATTTGCCCAGCCTACAGGCTTTTATGTGAATTTGTTTTCATTATACATTGATAAATATATAGGAATGGAATGGTTGAACCTCACACTGGACATATGTTTTACTTAATATAAAGCTGCTAAATTATCTCCTAAAGTGACCATGTCATTTTACATTCCCAACAGTAATGAAAGAGAATCTTTGTTGCTACACATTTTCAGGAGCATTTGATATTTCAATTTTTTATTTCCATTCTAATGGCAGGTAGTAGTATCCCATTGTAGTTACGATTTGCATTCCCCTATTAATTAATAACAATAAACATGTTTTCATATGTTTATTTGCCACATGTCTGTCTTCTTTTGAGATGTATGTGCTCAAAATTTTTGCTCATTTTAAATTGGACTGTTTGTTTTGTATTGTTGAGTTTTAAGGGTTCTTTATTTATTCTGGATGAAAGCTTGTACCAGATATGTGACTGATATGGTTTGGCAGTGTCCCTGCCCAAATCTCATTTTGAATTGTAGTTCTCATAATCCCTATGTGTTGTGGGAGGGACCCAGCAGAAGGTAATAGAATCATGGAGGCAAGTTACCCCGCTGCTGCTGTTCTCATGATAGTGAGTGGGTTCTCATAAAATCTGATGGTTTTATATAGGGCTTTTCTTCCTTTGCTTGGCACTTCTCTCTCCTGCCACCATGTGAAGAACAACATGTTTGCTTGCCTTCTGCCCTGATTGTAAGTTTCCTGAGGCCTCCCCCAGCCATCTGGAACTGTGAGTCAATTAAACCTCTTTCCTTTGTAAATTACCCAGTCTCAGGCAGTTCTTCATAGCAGCAGCTGAACAGACTAACACAGTGACTTAAAAATATTTTTCCCTGATTGTTTTAGCTTTTTGCTCTTGTAATGGTTCTTTCACAGAATGAGCATTTTCAAATATGATAAAGTGTATTTTTTCATTTTCTCTTTTATGGATCATGTGTAGGGTATTTTATCTAAAAACTCATCAATGACCCTAAAGTCATATCTAATATCCCCTGTTTTATGATAGTATTTTATTGCTGTATACTTTACACTTTTATATAGTCCACTTCAGTCCACATTTGTAAAAGTTGTAAAATATGCATTAAGGTTCCCCCCCCTTTTTTTTTAACATGGGGAAATCCCATTATTACATTCCCATTTAGAGAATAGATTATACTTTCCCCTTTTCCTCTGTGCCTTTTTCAAAATGCAATGGAATATATTTGTGTGGGTCTATTTCTGGGGTCTCTATTCATTCCATTGGTCTATGTGTCTAGTGTTTTAACAATATTTAAACAAAACCACAATATTTTGAGAACTGTAGCATAATAGTAAACCTTGTAATCAGTAGTGTATGTCCTGTAACTTTGTTTTTTTTTTCAGAAGTGCTTTGACTATTCTAGTTCTTTTGCTTTCCAACTACCAATAAAAAGCATGCAGAAATGTTCACTGTTAATGCAGGAACTCTACAAATAGAAATGGAAAAGACTGGCAGCTTAACTATATTGAGACTATGAATTCATAAATATTTAATTCCCCTCTTTTACTTAAATTTTCTCTTATTTATTGCATTTATATTTTATAATTTTCAGCATATAGATCCTGCACTTACATTGTTACATTAATACCTAAGTACTTAATTTTTGCTTCTATTTTAAACAGTAATTTAGTTTTTTCAACTGTTAATGCCTAACACATAGGAAAATTATTGACATTCTATATTGACTTTTGATAATAAAACACTATTCATTTAACATATTTTTATAGAAGCTTTTTGTAAATACTGTAGGATTGTGTATATAAACATTTGTCTTATGAGCAAATACAGGCAGTTTTACTTCTTCCTTTTCAATATGTATGTTATTAATTTCTTATTCTTGTCTTGTTGCACTTTGCAAATCTTGTAATACAATATTGAATAGGACTTGTTCCCACTCTTAAGGAAAAATCATTTCATAATCATCATATAGTATACAGATTTAAACATATATCCTAAGTTCTTTTATTCCTAATTTTATGAAAGTTTTGGTCAGAAATAGATGTTGGATTTCATCAAATGCTCTTTCTGCATCTCTTGAGAAGAAATGTTTTAAAAATAGTCTTTGTATAGCAGATTACTTGGATTGGATTTTAATAGTGAATCAGCTTTGTTTTTACTGGACATAATGAATCATCCTACATGGGTAGATGTTCAATTTGATATCACAATATTTTGTTGTCATTTTTCATATATGTCCATGACTGATACTTGTCTATAGTTTTCTTTTCTCTCAATATCATTTTTTGGTTTTGGTGTTATTGTAATGCTGGCCTTATAAAATGAGTTGGGAGTGCTCCCATCTCATCTATTTTCTCTAAAAGTTTGTGTACTGTCAAAATCATGTACTCTTCAAATATTTGATAGAAATCAGTGAAAGAACATGTGAATAGATTTTTTTGGTAGATTTTATTTACAAATGCAATTTCTTAATTAATACAGGACTATTTGTTACCGTTTCTTCTTCAGTGAGGTTTGGCAGTATGTGTTGTGTCTCTAGAGGAATTTCTCTTTTTCATCTCATCTATTATATTTGTGTGTGTAAAATTATTTGTAGCATTACTTATTTATGCTATAATGTGTATTGATAGCTTGTCTTTCAGTCCTGCTGTTAGTAATCTGTACTCTCTCTTCTCTTTCCCTTTCTCTCTCTTTGGTTTTCAATTTCACTTATTTCTGCCCTAATTGTTATTAGTTCCTTTCTTTAGTTTCTTAGATTTAAGCTGTTCTTCTTTCTCTACGTTCCTAAAGAAGAATCTTAGGCTACTGAGGTGAAATTATTATTCTTTTCAAAGAACCAACTTTTAGCTATGTTTATTTCTTCTACTGCTTTTCAACCTTCTACTTCACTGATTTATACTCTAATCTTTATTATTTCTCTACTTCTGCTAGCTTCATATTTTGTTTTCTCTGGCTTTTAAACTGCCTTTAGGTATAGAGTGAAGTTACTGATTTGCTATTTTTTTAATGTAGTTGTTTATATCTATACATTTTCCTTCAAACTCTACTTTCACTGCATTCACTAAGTTTTGGTATATTTTGTTTTTATTTTGTCTCAAGATATTTTCTAATTTCACTCGTGATTTATTCTTTCACTGGTAGTTTAAGAGTATATTGTTTAATTTCTGCTTATTTGTGAATTTTTCAGTTTTCACTTATCTGTTGTTTCCTCCATTGTGGTTGTAAATTATATTTTGTAAGATTTAGAACTTTTAAAAATGATTAGGACATATTTTTGTGGATGAAGATATGGCCTATCCCAGAGAAAGTGCCACATCCACTCAAAAAGAATGTATATTTTGCTGTTGTTGGGTGGCTGTTGTTGGGTGGACTGTACATGCTCTAAATGGTTTATACTGTTGTTCAAGTCTTCTATTTCTCATGAAGTTTCTGTCTCGTTTTTCTGCCCATTAATTAAAATGAGGTATTGAAGTGTCCAACTACTATTATAGAACTGTGTGTTTATCCTTTCAATCCTGTTAATTTTTTTCAGCTTTACTGAGGTATATTTGAGAAATATTGTACATATTTCAAGTTTACAATCTGATGTTTCTATATGTATGCACATTCTGAAATGATTACCAAAATGAAGTCAAATAATATACTAATTACCTCACACAATAGTTACCTTTTTTGTGTGCATGCATGAGATAAGAATACTTACCCCATCCCTAGAGACTGCAGAGCGGCCATTCCAGCTGCTCCAGGCTCCCGCAGAGGAGGAGCGGGGCGGGTGGCACCGCCAGGGGGGGCCCTCAGGCCTGGCGGGCACGCATTCCAGAGGCTGCCCAGGCCAAGGTGCAGTTGTCCTCTGCCCTGTGTGTGCGGGCAGCAGCCGCCCGTCGTCTCCCAAACCCGCTCGCGCCGCCGGCATAGCAGAGCCTGGGCCAGACATCCTGGAGGCTGCACAGGAACAAGAACTGAGAACCTGCTGCTCAAACCCATCCCAGGTGACTGCGGACTGCCAATGCCAGCGGCTCCTGTCTCCCTGAGGTGGAGGAGTCGAGCGGGATGCACGACTTGGGGGCCCTCAGGCTGGGCGCGCTGGCCATCCCCAGGCCTCCCAGGCCATGCCCCTCCAGCCCGTCTGGGCTCACCAGCTGCAGCCACCCTGTGTGTGCAGGTAGCAGCCTATGGGAAACCTCTAAGCCCGCCTGCACTCTTAACACCTCAGAACCGGGGGCAGATGTCCCGGTGGCTGCAGCCAAGCCAGATGGTCTGCCCCATAGTGGCTGCACAGGAGCGGGAACCTGCCGCTCAATCCTATCCCCGGTGGCTGCAGAGGGCCCCTGGCCAGCGGTCCTGAGCTCTGGCAGAGGAGGGGGCAGGGCCTGGCGGACTCTCTGGCTCGGTGCACTGGTGATCCAGAGGCCGCTCAGGCCATGCTCCCCCGCCTGGACGTCCAAGTTGCTGCCACCCTCCGCCTGCGGGCAGCAGCTGTCTGGGAACTCCTAAGCTCGCTCGCGCTCCCTGGATCGCAGAACCCGGGCCAAATGTCACCGTGGCTGTGGGCAAGCCAGGTGGTCTGCCTGGCGGCGGCTGCACAGGGGCGAGAACTGAGAACTTGCCGCTCAGCCCCATCTCTGTTGGCCGCGGAGTGGGTCTGGGCTCCCTTGGACCACCTGGCCAGCGGTCCCGAGCTCCGGCAGAGAAGCCGAAGGGGAGGCCCTGCGAAGGGGACGGACTCTCAGGCCGTGCGCGCGCTCGCAATCCCACGGCCTCCTAGGCCATGCCCCACCAGCCCTCCTGGTTGCCCAAGCTGCAGCCGCTTTTATTGTTTGTGTGTGTGCAGGCAGCAGCCGCCAGGCAACCTCCAAGCCCGCCAGCGACCCCAACCTCGCAGAACCTGGGCCAGATGCCGCGGTGACTGCGGCCAAGCCAGGCAGTCTGCCTGGAGGCGGCCGCACTACAAGCAAAAACTGACTCAGCCCCATCCCCTGTGGCTGCGGAGGGCCCCGGCCAGCTACCCTCTCTCTCTCCAGAGGAGCAGGGCGGCCAGCGCTGCCAGGCGGGCTGCGCGCCTGCGATCCTGGGGCATCCTGGGCGGGCCCAGAGAACCCGCGAGCCAGCGGCGCCTGAGCCCGAGCTGTAGCCGACCCCTGCTGGCGCGCGCTGCCTGGGAGTGGCTTCCGGAGTCCCGGCGGGCTCTGAGCTGCAGGCGGGTGCCTAAAGGCTCTGCTTTAGAAAGAACTTCCTTAATTTTTTGAAGAGACTATTCTGTATCCATTTTATAATTTTGTGGCCACCCAGAAAGATATGTCCAATCATAGACACAGTGAATACAGTAAGTGGTAGTTTAAAGTGTTGACTTTTGGTCGGGTGCAGTGGCTCACACATGTAATCCCAGCAGTTTGGGAGCCCAAGGCGGGTGGATCACCTGAGGTCAGGAGTGCCACACCAGCCTGACCAATACGGCGAAACCCACTCTGTACTAAAAATACAAAAATCATACAGGCGTGGAGGTGCACGTCTGTAATCCCAGCTACTTGGGAGGCTGAGGGAGGAGAATCGCTTGAACCCTTGCAGTGAGCCAAGATTGTGCCACTGCACTCCAGCCTGGGTGACAGAGCGAAACTCCCTCTGAAAAATAAATAATAAAATAAAATGTTGAATTTTTACGAGTCATTGTTTCCATTCTAATTTTTGAATGTAACCACAGCCTCTTACAAAACAGCCTTGTTAAACTAATTCCCTGATAATAAATTCTTGACTAAAAGGGGAATCGATCAGGCAGTTTCTGCCATAATTTGAATATTAATTAAAATCTTCTCTAGAACGTAGGAAGAGAAGATAGAAACACCATTTCCCTTTTGTCCAATATTTTTAGAACGGACAACAAATTATCTTGAAATTCTTAAGAACTAGCATCTCTCTCAGCTAAGAAAAAAATAGAAAGAAAGAACTAGATGGAGCAAAGGAGCACTTTGCTCCATTTGAAAAAAGAATTCTGAGCGAACACTGCTTATTTCAGGGAGTTGGCGATCTACATGATTTCGTTTCCCAGCAACCTGGAGATCTGTCAATTGGATGGAGGCTGCAAATAAACCATTCCATCAGCCTTCAACCATCCACCACCAACACCTGCCCCCTCCAAATGACTCAGCCTTCCCTTAACTCCTGCCCACAGTGCAACATGGGCAGGAGGCGAGTTGTGGGGGAAATATTAGGTCGGTGCAAAAGTTACTGCAGTCTTTGCCATTGAAAGTAATCGCAACAGCCACAATTACTTTTGCACCAACCTAATACTTCCAGCCCACAATACATGGGAGTCCTTGAATACCATATTTACTTTTTAGTAAAGAACCAGCCCAACTGAAAAATTGAACTAGGAAAAAAATCATAACAGGTTCCAACTATTATTTGTTTGTTCATTCATTTTTCCATGCAGGATTTTAGCTAGTGGCATTAAATTAACTGTTTCCTAGAAAATAAAACCACTACAAAGAAACACCATTGAGGGCATACTTTAAGTTTAAAATTTTCATTAATACCTGAGGACTATTTGAAATGTGAAGTCATGAACCAAAGAGAAGTGAAAGGACTTTTTTAAAAAAGCTGATCAGAGACACTGTTTGAATCTTTGCCTGGTGATTGGGATAGGAGGTTAAAGATTTTAAAGGTTCTCAAACCCCTCCTCTTCCTCAGCCTAGTTCTAAGGGGAAAACGGAATTCCTAGGCAGCTTGGCATGAAACAATCACATTTCTTTTTTCCCCTGCTATGAAGATTATAAAGCCCTAAGAGATTAACAAAACTCTCTACTCAGATTAAAGATCAAAACTTGATACCCTGAACACCAGGGTGCGTGGAGTGGGACGCGAGGAGCAATGTATTTCCTAATTTGGTAACATATAAACTGAGAAGGTTAGGATGGAACATGAGGGTCTTAAAAATTCAATTCTAGTGGGTCCCATTCAGAGACAATATTTAATATATGGTATTGCACAGGCAGCAGCCCATCAGAAATAGCACTGGCCAGGGCACTAGGTCAGGACCTAGAGGCTCCCTGCTAAGCCATGCATTGACCTTTGGTTTCCAGATTATAAGCAGGGTAGTAGAACACTGAAAAAGCTCCAGTCATCAGATATTTACCACCAAGCAGTATTTTAACAATTTATACAGCTCTCCTGGAGCATACCAGCTGCATGTCAGCCCCAGTCTGACCTTTCCAGGCACTAATGATTAGCCAGGCCCATGACCATTATGCCCCCAGCCTTGCTTTCCGACATCATCCAATTTCAGACAGTCACTTAGCTCTTGCCACTTTATACCAAGGGCCATCCAATTCTAGAGAAAGCATTCAGGAAGACAGAAATCCTCTTCCTAGACTATTCACCATAGTCACACTAGACACATCAGATGGGGAACAGGAGTTTTGATTTAGCATTTGGCATTCCCACATTCACTCAGGAGTAAACAGAAATATGAAGCAATAGGATTTGAAAGGAAATTCACAAAATTTAAATGTTTAATACCACTTTCATCATGTCCTTCTCTGACTACACCTTGGTCTCCCCTGGACAGGTAAATTAGATTGGAATATGTTCTATATCTTCAAGCTGCACATTTAAATCAGTGTCATTTTAATTCTTGTGAATATGTGTGAATAAGACTATAAAATTATTAAGAGGGAAAAATACTTAACCAAAAAGAAAAGTTCACTGGTGACATCAACCATAATGACCAGGATATAGGGGCTTAATTATTACTAGAAAAAGCAGATTATCTTTAATAGTGTTTCATATTTCATGTTTTCCAATATACAGTAAGTCCTTCTCCTTCTTTTTTCCTTATGGGCTTTGAGTTTTAATACAAGTCTTATTTGAAGATCTTGGAAAAGCAGAGCAGCTGAAGAAATGTGTTTTACTTCCTGTTCTATTATTAATATTATTAATGGGTCCATTCCTTATGTTACCCCCTTTGCTTTGTCTTAAATATCCTTTTTTTTCTGAATGAGTTTCTGTTCACTCATCTTTCTAAATTAAGGTAAACTTCACACTCATATAAAAACTCACACACTTATGTGAAATTCACTAAAGTGTTTAGTGAATTTAGAAAATGTTTTTAAAAGTCACATACACAGAGATAGAGAATAAAACTCTAGCTAAGGGGGTAGGAGGAGGAGATGTGAAGATGCAGGTCAGAGCACACAAAGTCACAAATATGTAAGATGAACAAGTCTAGAGACCTAATGTACAACATGAGGACTATAGTTAATAAAACATACTGTATTCTGGAAGTTTGCTAAATGAGTAAATTTTAATTGTTCCTGCAACACAAAAAACAAAACGGGTAACTATGTGACATGGTAGATACTTTAATTTGCTTCACTATAGTAAGCATTTTACTGTCTACATGTATCCCTTACCATCGTGTTGTATACCTGAAATATACATAAAATTTATTTTTAAAATGTACAATTCAGTGACATTTAGCACATTTACTATGTGATGCAAACATCACCACTATCTAATTCCAAAACTTTTTTGTAACCACACAAAAAAATTCTGTGCCCATTAAGCAACCATTCCGTTTCCTCTCTCCCTCTCAGGCCCTAAAAACAACTAATCTCCTTTTTGCCTCTATAGATTTGCCTATTCTGGGTATTTCATGGAAATGAGCTTGATCAAGATGTGGCTTTATGTGTCTAGCTTATTTCACTTAGCATGTTTCCAAGGTCCATCTGTATAGAAGTACCTTTTATGACTGATTTATATTCCGTTGTATGGGCATACCATTGTTTTTTATCTATCAGTTGCTGGACATTTGGGTTGCTTTTGAATAATATTAATAATGCTATTATGAACACTCATATAGATGTTTCTGTTTGGACACCTGTTTTCAGTTCTCTTGTACATATCTAGAAGTGGAATTGCTAGATCATATGACAATTCTATTTTTAATTTTTGAGGAATGGCCAATTTTGTGCAGTTGCTGCATCATTTCACATTCACACCAGCAACATACAAGGGTTTCAAATTCTCAATATCCTCACCAACATTTGTTTTCCATTTTCTGTATTACAGCCATCATTGTAGGTATGAAGGGGAATTCATTGTAGTTTGATTTGCATTTCTCTAATGACTAATGATGCTGATCGACTTTTCATGTACTTATTAGTATACCTTCTTTGGAGAAATGTTTATTCAAATCTACTGTCCATCTTTCTCATTTGGTCCTTTGCCTTTCTATTGTTGAGTTGTACATTTCAACTTTAAGTTCAAATGTTTGGCATTGGCTTTTCGAACAAATGACAAAGTTGCAAAATGGACAAAGTGATAAAAATAAAGCAAACCTAGATCACTTGCCACACCTACTAAACAAACACATGCAGTAACTTTAGTTTTAGATTTTTGAGTTTCAATATTCCCAGCAAGACAACAGATAGGTAAGGTATTACTAGATTAAATGATTTTTTTTTTTCAAATTGACAGAGGGGAAAATAATTTATTCATGTACATGCCTACTCAACAAATATTTATTGATCACTCTGTTAGGCATTAGGATGATTGAAAACATTGGTGAAACAGTGTTGGTGTTTATATTGTCCATCCATCCAGGAAGATGCATTATAAATGAAGTTTGTTTATAGAAAACATGTGAGGACAAGTAATTGTGGAAAATCTGAGTTTTAATTTACTCAGAGTTTAGAAAAATAATGAACTTTCCAAACAGCCTAGAGATAGATAATCCATTTTATCTTCCCTCAGAAAAGATACTATGTTAAAGAGGAACCACGGTCTCTCACACCATACACAGGGATGTATCACCCAAACTCATCAATACAATGTCTTTGAATAGGTAATTATTAATGAGGAGGTAGCAAATGTGTATTGTTCCTTTGGATTGTTAAGGATAGCTCAATGAGGAGCTTGTGGAAACCTTGAATATCAAGGAAATTTTGAACTCAGATGAAAAAAGGATGATTCCAAGTTGGCATTTTTGGATGAAAGATTAAACAAAAAAATCTATCAAGCAAAGCATGAATTTTAAATAGGTGAAAACTGTATATTTTGATTCTCAATGCCTGCATCTGTGGAAAACTGAGACATTGAATTACTGAAGTATACCAATGTCTGGAACTTCATAAACAAGATGTAGAATATAAACATAAAAATAGTATGGGCTGGGCACTATGGCTCACATCTGTGATTCCAGTGCATTGGTAGGCAGTGGCAGGAGGATTGCTTGAGACCAGGAGTTTAAGACCAGTGAGATCCTGTTTCTACAAAAACAAAAACAATTTGAATTACTCTGGTGTGGTGGCATTCACCTGTAGTACCAGCTACTAGGGAGGATGAGGTGGGCAGATCACTTGAATCCAGGAGTTCAAGATTGCTGGTGAGCTATAATTGCACCACTGCACTCCAGCCTTGGCAACAGAGCAAGACCTGGTCTCTAAAAGACAATAATAAAATTAAATTTTAATTTTAAAGTAAAATTTATTAGCATGGAATATACAGGCTTTGAAATCAGACAAACCTAAATTTTAGAATCAACTTTGCATTTTAAAGTATGTCACTCAGTGAAAATTATTTATAGTTCCTAACTCTTGATTTCCTGAATTGTAAAATAAGGACTAAAATATCTCATTCGTTAATGCTTAGCACAATAACTGTAATACATTGATAATTTTTATAATTGTGTTGGAATATGATATAAATGGTGAATGGAGACAGAAGAATGCATAAATAGAGAGGAAAGGAAATCTGAACAAATTATTTTTAAATGGATTTGTTACAGATACAAACTCCATTTTCCAGGAGAAAAGATAATTTTTATAATTGCTACTCTCCATCATTTTTATAACCATTTATTCAGAATAATAGGTGTACAATCTCAACATTGACTCAAATGCAAACTCATTTACCTTGTTCAAGAATTATTAACTCAGCCAACTTTGGCCCATGACATATCTAATTATGCATGTTTAGTTAAAATATTTGAAAAATATAAATCAGTTTTTATTTTATATTAATTCTGTGAGATATGATTTGTATCAAGGTACTAGTGGGAAACTGCAACTGGAGGTCCATAGGTTAAAGAATCAGCTCTATAGAACATTGTAATGGGCTGAATGGTGGATTTTAGGAGCTTCTGATAATCCTGAAGGACACAATTCCCAAACACCATAATCTCAAATGTCAAAAATCTGAAAGATCACAAGTCCAAAAATATAATTCTGGGAAAAATAATTTTAAAATTATTTAAAAGATATTTGCATTTTAAAGGGGATTTGAGCAACATATAAAAACATGACAAAACACTTCATAGATCACTTTACACAATAAAGTAGTCAAAATAACATACATATTTTTGCAAGCATAAGCACTCAGGTATACCAATGACAGTCACATGGGTATGACTGTTATGAGCAGGTGAACTGTACTCACAAAGAAATGAGTCAAAAATTGAAATGTATAAACACGTATCACTATAGTTGGTAGTGTGTATACCCAGCTTTAGAGTTACAGTCATCTGAAATACCATGACTAAAAACCCAAGTCTTCTGATCAGATGGAGTAAAAGTTGTGATGAATCACCGCCACATATGCAGTTGTCTGAAGAGCCACGATTTTGAGAAATTGTATCTTACACAAATGCAGATGTATGGACATATCTTTATTTATTGAGAAAGTTCCAACATTTTTACATACATACACAAAGCTTGCAAACAAAGTCACATTGTGATAAAGCACTTTCATGAAGTCAAATTTGCAAAAAAAAAAAAAATGCATAAAACAAATTAGAACTCTCTAAAAGTCCTTACATAATTTATATTTCCAGTATTGAAAATAATGCAAGATAAAATATGTAGCATAGCAAATTGTAAGATATATTTTGAAAATTTAAAATAGTGAGAAAAAGAAAAGGAAAAACTAAAAAGGAAATCTGACATATGAAATAGTGTATTACAAGGAAAAATTATGGGCAATTGCAGGGAGATAGTTCACTAAGGGACGGCTGGATTTCATGATCATTAAATATACATTGAAGTCTTGTATCACAATGAACAACTGCTTTTTTTCTTTTAGGACTTGGCCTTCCTCAGAGAATATTCATTTTCTACATGGTGCTGCTCTTTTCAAAATTCTTCTATGATTCCATATACACCAAAACAGGCATTCCCTATTAAATCTTCCTACCTTCAGTGTCATGCTTCTATGTTGTTTTGGGTATGTAGAAATCCATTCTACATGCATTTATACATAGACCAATTTGGCAGAAATAATATTAGTGATCAAATAGTAACACCACTGTATAAGTGTCTTCTTATCCTACCATGCATATAATTATTTTTGAACCAGCCAGTAGCTTTGCTGGCTTCCTCAACAAATGTGGCTTTAATTTATTAAAAGTTCCTGAAATGTCATGTGCTGAAAGGAATGTCAATGCGGGCAAATGATGCATTTTTTTAAACTGAAGTTTTTGTCATTGCTGTACATCATGGTCAATCAACTCGTCTGAATTTTCTGCCAAATGCTTTGGGCTCAATGGAAAAAACACACCTTACTGGTAATACTTTCACATTCTCTTTTAGCAGCCTTGGTCATTCCTAGTTCCAAATCTGTCATTATGGTTTGGGGATTCAATTGAAATCTATTTTCTTCTGTGTAAGGACGGTAACAAGGTAATAGCTCCGCCTAACATGATGCAACTGTCTTGTGACTGTGATTATCAGGATTTTAGACACCAGGAATTTTAAACTTTAGAGATTTTGATCTTTGGGATTTCAACATTTGGGAATATAGCCTGTAGGACTGTGTCTTTCAATATTATGATCAATCTCAGGCTCTGTGAACCACCTTTCTGCTTTGCCCTCTGCTCCCCGTTAAATTCTGCCAGAGGAAAAGAAAGATGTTCACTGAGGTCTGTTTCCTTTCGGTTTTCCGTTACTATAAGCATCATCTTAACAATGACTTCAGAAGCAGTTGTTGTTCCAGTAGCAGAATTTGAATTCAGTTAAATCTAGCTTGCAGTTAACTGCTTCAGTTCAATCAGAAGCAGTTGTTGTTCCAATAGCAGAATTTGAATTCAGTTAAATCTAGCTTGCATTCACTAAGGGGCATCAGCGCCAATTGTCTGTTTCCATCCCCTCAAGTTCATGGGTCCCAACCCCAGAGATACCCTCCTCCAAACTTCTAAATTGTGATAATTCCATTATTTGCCTTTGTTTCTCAACCCAGGAGCTGGTAGTTAATTCCTGCTGTTGTACCCTTCTATAATACTTTAATTCTCTGTTTATCTTTCAATTATTCGATACCCTTTGGCAACTGTTTATATTAAATTCTTTCTGTTAAAATGATTGCAGTGGTTTCTGTTTCCTGCCTGGACCCTGACTGATACAGGTCCCAGGCTAGTTGGTTTCTGGTACTATTTCTCATCAATAAGACTGGGAGCTCCCAGAGCAGCTGCAAAGAAGCTCATTTCCATCACCAGGAATCCAACAGCAATTACTGTGTCAGTACTACCAACAAATCTGGTCTCATGCATTCTTCCAACCAATGTGAATCCAAGTGAATAAAGCCTCCAGAAAAATTAACCTCTGAAAAAGGTAAATCTAAAAAGACATAAAATAGATTAGTGTTATCCTGGGGCTGGATGTGAGAACAGGTACTGACTGCAAATAGGTACAAGGAAGATTTTGGGAGTGGTAGAAATGTTCTAACACTGATTTCAATGATAGTTTTATAAATACGCTAAAAATAATTGAATCATTTTTTAAAGTGGGTGACTTTTGTGAAATAAATGATGCCTCAATAGAGGTATTTTTTAAAAAATCCACCTTTGAAATGTAACAAAGGACCCTGTGATCAGGGCCTATCATGGAGAGTGCAAGAGTGTCAGTTAAGTCAGGATTCTCTTGCAAATCTGGACTTCTAATGTTTTCTCCAAATGTGATGCTACATACATACACCAACAGGACTGAAAGAACATGTTCATCACCACTAATTGTTAAAACACAAACACAGATTTTGTAACCTGAGGCCTCTTCACCCCTGAGATATTTATCTTCACTATCCAGTACATACATATTAGTAAAATAGGACTTCTCTCTTTAGCATCTCAGCTAATCTCCAAGGCCAAAGACAGAGGAGGAAGAGGAGAGTTCACACTTAACTAAGCAACTACTATGGAAGAGGCATCATACTCTTGGCTTTATACCATCATTCAATCTCACTTTCATAATAGCCCTTTGTGATGGGCATTTCAACCCAAAATTCTACAGAGAAAAAAGGTGAAGCATTTAAAAGTAAAGTAACTTGCCCAATATCTTGTACTTAGTAAGTAGGATAGTTCGATTTAAAATTCAATTTTCTTACGGGAAATGGCATTTCCATTAAAACCTTGAAGTCTCTTCAGGGCAGCATTTCTAAGGGCCAAAAGAGAATTCAACAGGGCATCTTTGAAAAAGGATAGCAGTCAAATCAATTTACGTAGCACATCAGTGTTTAATATCATATACATTATGAAGGTGGAATCTTTAAGAACTCTCAAAGGGTAGGCATTCCACATTGTATTTTACATAAGCAGATATTTTCCCCCTGATTACTTTAGGTTATTTTTTATTGAAATACTTGGCAACATTTTGCTTTATGTTGTTTTAAAGCATTCTGTGCTGACAAGTGGTGAGCTCAGAAAATTCTGTCCATTTTTCCCAAACCTATGGAAGTAATATTGTGCATGATTACTTTGGTAGTCCCTATGATTATGACCACACATTTAAAGTTGATGTTCCACTACGATTACCCAAACCAAGACAATTAACTTAAAACACACATCTGAAGATCGAAATGTATCTTCTCAATTGAGAAAAACAACAAAAAGAAATAGTATGTAAATTTGTTAAATCAATTTTTAAGTTATTAAGGGAAATCATCGGAATTGTATTGTCTTTTGCATGGAAATAAACTTTGTCATTGTTTAGAATAGAAGGACAAAAGTAGCTAAAATAATTTATGTTGCAAGTCTAACCATGCTAACATTTCAAACAGAAATTTGAATACCTAGGTCCCCAATTCCAATATCTTACTCATAATGGGAATTGTTTAAACATTTGAACGAAATAAGTGTCATTTGCCTTGTTGAGATAGATATTTCTAATATGATCGAAAACTGATGTTAAAATTAAATCCCTATCCTGAGGCAATAGCGTAGAGACCAAGTCTACTTGGTGCTTTGGTTCATATAAAGGTCATTGTGATAAAAATCTCAATGACATGCAATAAAAAAATTCACATTGTCTATGTTGGGTGAGGAAAGTAAAGGCACAACTGTAGTTGTGAAGCTTAACTGAGGTTGGCGAGGACTATTTCCACTGAAACAAACAGCTTTTTATATTAAAATACTGTTAATGGTTACCGTAGATAATTTGATTAAGAAATTGGGGAGGTAAATAAATTTTTTCTTTTCATATTATATTATTCTGTGCTTAAACTTTAATTAAAGTGCTGGAACTTTTATCATGGGTATGCATTTCTTTGTTAGTGGAAGAAGTAATTACTTAAAATTTATTTTAAAATAAGAAGCAAAAATGACTTCTAAAAAGTCACATAATTTTTAAAAATAATTTTTATTACAGAGAGGTAATCCAATGCCAGGACACACGTGCTCCCTGGGATAAAACTGAAATATCTACAAAAACAAAATAAGAAGAAGCCATTTTAATGCCTAGAGGAAGAAACTACAGAATATGTGGACTGTGTGTGACCTTTGAGTAAGCCAGTGATGTTCCAAGTACCCATTCACAATGAGATCAGGAACCTGTGATGGAATAGAAACTAATACGCTACTTTCTTCTATGAGCAAGCCTTGCTACCAAAATAAATAAACAAATACATAAATCAGATGAATTGAAAAGCATGCTTAATGGCTAAATTAATTTACACCCTGATGCAAACTGGTTGCAAACAGTTGGCCAACCAGAGACCACACTATGGGTAGCACTGAAATCGGCGTACACCAAAAATAAATGGAAGGAGGAAGGTTTACAGAGTGAGTCAGTCAGGGTTCAATGTAGGAAACAGAACTCACTGTAGACATTTAATGCAGAAAAAGATTTAAAACAGAGAATTTAGTGCAGACAGAAATGGTGGAAGGAAGAATAATGTGCAACAAGTCCAGAAGCCGCCACTTAGCCAATTTGAAGAACTTCCATCATAACTACAATCCAGAGATCAGAGAGTTAGAATTGCTGTCATGACCACCACTACCTTTTAACATTTATGGATCTAGTGACTAGACAGAGGAACACTGAGTCTGGTCAATTCAATGGCTTCTAAATCTTCATGAGCTTGCTTGCCAGCTGAAAATGACCTCCACCTCTGCCCTCCCTATATGCCCATATTTGTTTGGTACATCTCCTTAAAGGGTATTCATTGGGATCCACACCTTTGGGTTGAAATAAGTTCTGCTTTGTGTATGTTCATTCTGGAGTCCAGAATGAAAAAGTGGTGGCTGTTCATGGAATGTCCGAGTCGTGGTGATGAAGCCAAACACAAGCACATATAAGGCTCCTGCTCACATCATATCTTCTAGCATCTCAATGTCCAATGCAAGTCACATGGCAAAGCCCATTTTCAAAGATCTACATTCTATCCCCAATAGAAAAGCACGGTAATACTACACAGCAAATGGTATCAATATACTGTCACAGGAAATGAAGAATTGGTACCAATATCCCAATCTTCAACAACTTTCAAAGTCTTTTTCAATGCTACAGTTTCATATTCTATAATTCTCTGATACATATTCATAACAATGTATGAACTCCCTCAATACCTAGTTATCCACTTTCTGTCCTCCATCAACTCCCCCAAAAGACCATAGATAACCAATCTCTACCAAACTTATCCATTTTTAGCCCCTTCAATCTCAAAGGAAGTGCTGTTACTCTCTCTAACCATGGCCCATTCCCAGGCTGTGTTCTAAAATTTCCCCCAAAGTCTCAGAGACTTTAATTCTACTCTATTACTTCTTTTCTCCTAAATCTTCACCCTGGCTTCTTTCCCAATCAAACATCTATAACAAATGCTACAATCAAACATGTGACCTTTGATCTTAAAAATAAATGGTCTCCTATGACATTACATCTCCCTTAGCAAGCCTCTTCCACACATGCATCTTTCACTAAAATACAAAATTAAGGTAAAATAAAAAAAATCTTTGAAATAAATGGAAACAGAGACACAATACACCAAAATCTCTAGGATGAAGCAAAGGCAGTATAAAGAGGAAAGTGTATACCACTAAACACTTACATCAAGAAGTTAGAAAGATTTCAAATTAGTGATCTAACCTCACACCTAAGCAAAAAACTAGGAAAACAAGAACAAACCAACAACCAACAAAGTCCAAAGCTAGCACAAGAAAAGAAGGAAAATCAGAGCAGAGCTAAATGAAGAAACTGTAACCCAAAAATCCATACAAAGGATCAATAGAAACAAAAGTTAGTTCCTTTGAAAAGATAAACAAGATCAATAGAATGCTAGCTAGATTAACAAAGAAAAACAAAGAGAGAAGATCCAAATAAACATAAACAAAAATGACAAAAGTGGCATTATAACCAAACCCAAGAAAAACAAAACATCCGCAGAGACTATTATGAACACCTCTATGCACAAAAACTAGAAAACCTAGAGGAAATCAATAAATTCTGGGAAACAAACAACCTCCCACGATTAAATCAGAATGAACTTGAAATCCTGAACAGACAAATAACAAGTTCTAAAACTGAATCAGTAGTAAAAAACCTACCAATGAGTAAGCCCTGGACCAGATGGATTCACAATGAATTCTACCAGATGTACAAGGAGCTGTAACAATTCTACTGAAACTATTCCAAAAAAATTGAAGAGGAGGGATACCTCCCTAACTCATTCTATGGAGCCAGCATCATCCTAATACCAAAATCTAGCAAAGATACAACAACAAAAAAAGACAACTACAGACCAATATCTCTGATGAATATAGATGCAAAAATTCTCAACAAAATAATAGCAAACTGAATTCAGCAGCACATCAAAAAGTTCATTTACCACAATCAAGAAGGCTTCATTCCTGGGATTCAAAGTTGGTTCAACATGCAAATCAATATATATAATTCAACACATAAACAGAATTAAAAATGAAAATTATATGATAATTTCAGTCAATGCAGAAAAGGCTTTCAATAAAATCCAATCTTCCTTTATGATAAATACCCTCAACAAACTAAGCATCAAAGAGAATGTACCTCAAAATAATAAGAACCATCTATGACAAAGCCACAGTTAACACAATACCGAATGGGCAAAAACTGGAAGCACTTCCCTTAAGAACAGGAACAAGATGAGGATTCTCTCTATATATACTTCTATTCCAGAGAGTACTGAAAGTTCTAGCCAAAGCAATCAGGCAAGAGAAAGAAATAAAAGGCTTCCAAATATGAAAAGTCACCGTCAAATTTCTCTCCTTGCTGGTAATATGGTTTTATAACTGGAAAACCCCATAGTTTCTTCCCAAAGACCCCCAGAACTCAAATGAATTCAGTAAAGTTTCAGGATACAAAGTCAATGTACAAAAATTAGTAGTATTTCTATATACCAATACCATTCAAGCTGCTCTAGAGCTCTGCATGAAAGAACCCTCTAATCTTCAGAACCATCCTGTGAGGCAGGTGCTACTGTTACTCTGTTTTCACAAGTAAAGAAACGAAGCACAGCAGATCCAAAGCCATGGTGTAGGATGTTGTGTAGAACGGCTCCCGGGACACTGGGAAAGTTCTTCTGCATCCCAGTATCTTCTTAACTGGTTCATTAATGTCTGATATCCCTGCATGAGAAAGCACAGCATAGACAGAAAGCTTAATATGTATATACACACACTGAGAGATAAGGCATTGATCTAACATCTCATTATAGGTATTAGAAATGCCATCTCAAGAGCAGGTTCTCATGGGGTGACAGGCAGGGTATTCTAGGGGAAGGAATAGCCCAAGAAAGGAAGCATTACAAAGGAAGAGAAGAAAGACAGTTGTAAATGAGGAGACACTGGTTTTCTTCCATTGCATATTTTCCCAAGGCTGGCCCCTTTTCTATCACATTCTTACCCAGTAACTCATACGTTCCCTAGAGCTCTTGCAAGCAAGAACTATTGAGAAAGTAGCCCATCTGAAAGTATATTTTCTGCTGTTTTCCTGCCTCTAGAACTGGCTGGTTTACTTTTGGTACTCCAGACACCTAGCTTCTTCTTGCCTTCTTCCAATGTGGTCTATTTAATCTCCTGTCATGTGGGAAGTTACGTTCAAAATCTCCATGATCCTCAGTCTATAGTAGGTTAGGCATGTAGTGACAAGCACATGCCACTGCAATATGTTGCTGCTGGTTGTTGATCAAGATAGGCTGGAGGAAAAACATTATTTTCAGGTGTGAAAAACCGTCACCTTTATCAGTAATTCTTCTTGCATTTTTCCCAAGACATTGTAGCCTATTTAAACTTGGGAGGTTAAGTTTTGTAGCATTCATTATGACTGAAAATTTAGTTCATACCATCATGACGCTCTCTTTATTAGGTGTTACCATTAAACAATATTAAAATAAACACAATGTGGCTGGTCTTTTGAAAGTTACATGGCATGTTTACTTCTTTGTCTGGTTTCTTAATTACACTTCTTCATCTTTCTGAATACCAGTGTCGCTGTCACCCACAATATTTGATGTTTTGAGTACGTGGTTTACATTTTGTTTTGCCCAATAATAGAATATGATGGGGACATATGGTGGCTCACACCTCTAATCCCATGAGGCTGAGGTGGGTGGATAACTTGAGGTCAGGAGTTCAAGATCAGCCTGGCCAACATGGTGAAACCCTGTCTCTACTGAAAATACAAAAATTAGCCGGGCATGGCGATGGACTCCTATAATCCTATCTACTCCGACAGCCGAGATTACACCAGCCTGGGCGATGGCCTGGGCAACAGACATACACATACAAAAAAAAAGAAACTCAGGTTGTACCCTTGTACCCACTAGTTGCAGAGTGATTTTATTTTTATGTATTTATTTAGAGACGGAGTCTCTCTCTGTCACCCAGGCTGGAGTAGAGCGGCAGGATCTCAGCTCACTGCAACCTCCACCTCCCAGGTTCAAGCGATTCTCCTGCTTCAGCCTCCTGAGTACCTGGGATTACAGGTACTCACCACCATGCCCAGCTAATTTTTTGTGTTTTTAGTAGAGATGGGGTTTCATCATGTTGGCCAGGCTCGTCTCAAATTCTTGACCTCAGGTGATCCACCCGCTTTGGCCTCCCAAAGTGCTGGGATTACTGGTGTGAGCCACCACACCTGGCAGTGATTTTATATTTAAATGTATATTTTATAGGATGCCTCATTTTCTGGTCACAGGGTCGCAACGAAGCAAGTAGTTTATTGCCATCTTTCAATGGGAAAGCAGACATACACGAGGGCAAATGACTTCCCTTTGGTCATTCAGTCTGTAAGTGGGAATTGAGAGCGGGATCTTAGGTCCTCTGACCATCAGCCCTGTGTTCTGTCTTTCACTTAGCTTTCCATTTTCTCTAAGCCAAGTAATGGAAGTGATTTGAAAGCTGCATTCTCAGCCTATTGGAAAGTGATTCACCAAAGGTGTTTTTTCACCACTCTCAGTCTTTAATGTCAACTGACACCAAAGATCTCATGATGGGAAATACTGAATGTGGATTTGGCCAGTCTGCTGACACCATCCTGTCACGCATCCCAAAATTACCCAAGCTCAACCCTCTGATCGGAAGCATTTGGGTGGTGGAAGGTAGGGCCTTAGTGGATATCCCTACTACCCCCCATGCACTGAGGTATGGCTGGCCAGTGATCCTCATTGACATCTGGGGATTGTGTGTAGGATTATGAGCATCCGCTGTGAGTGCTGAGACCTGAGAAAATGCACCAAGTCAGGCAGAAGTGTGTTGCATCAGTGCCTTGACAACACAGTCTATTCTCACATGTTCAAGGCCTGAGCCACCACTGATCACCATCACGCTGATCCTAAGTGGCTGCGATTTCAGCAAGAGGGGAATGGCAGTCACCTATATGCTTCTTGACTGTATTCTGCTGGGCTTCCTAATAAAAGATGTTAATTCAGAGAGAAAGAGACAGGAGAGTGAGGTGGCACACAAACTGCTATCCCCAGACTTTGCCCAGATTTCAGAGTTAAGATCTTCTTTGAAGGCTCTGAAATCTGGGACAGTCCTTACCATGACTGAAACCTGGAGAGGAGATGTGGACAGAGGGTCATTTTTGTGTTGAGTCCGTAGGTGGCCCTCTTTTCTTCTGTGTAACAATGTGTGTTGTGCCTGGGCCCTTGTTAAGTCCTCTTTGTATTATCTCTGGCTGTCACTAGCATAGCATGTGCTCTCCTCCCACTTTCAGCCTGGAAGATCCAACTTCTGAGCCCTGAGTGACAAATCAGCTTTGTAATGGGAAGCTGACACCAGGCTGTCTTCAAGGGTTATGACTGGGCAGTTGCAGAGAGCCCTGGTCTCAGAGGGGTTGTGCACTTGGTTTACAATGCTCTGCTGTTGCATCTTGAAATTCTTAATTTTTGAACAAGGAGCCATGTATTTTCATGTTTCACTAGGCCCATAATCTATGAAGCTCTTGCTGCCAACATCATTGGCATTGTTGAGTATCAAAGTTCAGAAGAAACTTAAAGGCTACTGTCTGATTCGATCCTTGGAGCTTACAAAAAGGAATGTGGGGAGCAGTCACTGTGCGACTAGCCTGAGGTTACTCAGGAAGTTAGAGGCAGAGCTGCAGTCAGGGTAACCTCTCTTTACTGCTACCTGTGTGCTCTTTCTACTGCACCCTGACCATAAAATATCTCGCAACCCAGGAACAAGGGCTATCTCACAGGTGGGCACAGCAGCGTGATCACTCTCTCAGTCATCTGTACTCCTCCTTTGCTTTGACCAAAGAGACAGGAAGGAGCCTTTTGCCCTACATAAAATACCGCTCAAAGGCTAGGCAACAACAACAGATAAAAGAGAGTGTTGGCCTAAGACCAATGTTTCAACCATGATGTCAAAACAATATTTTGTTTCAACAAAGAAAAGCTGTGTCACAAGTAGATTCTTATTATTAATAATCAGACTGGGGTTCTTGCCAATGATTTGGTTTCATACCTACACTCGGACAACTGTGCACACTGAGTATCACTGACCTTGTGAGAACATCATTCTCACTGAGATTATGTGCTTTCTTGTGTGAGAACTGTACATAATATTGTGTGTACCATTGGAAGGGTGTCCTGCCTGTGATGCTGTCTAAAAGGGGAAGAAGTGTGGTTAAGAACTGAGGATATATTAAATATTTACTCTATCAGATTTTTCAAGGTTTATGTTAAGCCAGACCAGAAGAAAGTCATCTATTTGGACTGTATCACTCGAACATGTTAAGTTGAACTGTCTATACAGAATTAAAATTTCACAGTATGTCCCGATTACTTACCAAGAGCCAATCTGAGACACCAACAAGACTAGTAAAACATCTTTGTGCTTTGGGTCGCATTGCTATCAAAGACCTTGTACATTATGTCATTCAAGAATCTTTATGTTAAGATTCTTATGGAAAATCCTTTCCAAAGTTTAACCCTATGATAAGCTTTTTTTTTTTTTTTTTGAGATGGAGTCTCGCTCTGTTGCCCAGTCTAGAGTGCAGTGGCATGATCTCAGCTCACTACAACCTCCACCTCCCGGGTTCAAGCAATTCTCCCTGCCTCAGCCTCCAAGTAGCTGGGATCACAGGTGCCTGCCACTACATCTAGCTACATTTTTTTTTCTTTTTTGTAATACATTTTTTAAAACACATTTTTTAGCCAGGCATGGTGGCTCACACTTGTAATCCCAGCACTTTGGGAGGCCAAGGCAGGCGGATCACCTGAGGGTGGGAGTTCAAGACCAGCTTTACCATCATGGAGAAACCCCAACTCTACTATAAATAAAAAATTAGCCAGGCATGGTGGCACATGCCAGCAATCCCAGCTATTAGAGATTACATGCAGGTCCACTGCAGGGCCAGGGTTCAGACCAGGGCCAGAGCTGGGGCAGTGCCAGGGCCAGGACCAGGAAAGGGCAATGTCAAGACAAGGGCCATGGCAGGACCAGCAATGGGGCTAGGGCCAGGACAGGGACAGGGCCAGGGCCAGAATAGCAGGGTCAGGGTAGGGCCAGGGCAAATTAGGGCCAAGACAGCATCAGGACCAGGGCTGGGCCAGGGTATGGCCTTAACTAGCAAAGGGCCAGGGCAAGGGCCAGGGTCCATGCCAGTGCCAGCGCCGGTCCAGGGCAGGGGCAGGGCCATGGCCAGGTCTAGGACAAGGCTGGGGCAGGGCCAAGGTCTGGGTCAGGGTCAGCACAGGACTAGGGCAGAGCCAGGGGAGGGACAGGGCCATGGTAGGGGTAGGGCGGGCACAGGCCAAGGCAGAGCCAGGTTAAATCAGGGAGACCAAGGCAGGGGAACTGCTTGAACCTCAAAGGCAGATGTTGCAGTGAGCCAAGATCACGCCATTGCACTCTAGCCTGAACAACAAGAACTGTGTCTCAAAAAACAAAAAAATAAAAAAAACCCAAAAACAAAAAAAAACTAAATCCAGAAAGATTAAAAAATCTAAATTTTAAAATCTAGAAAACATCAGACAAAAATTAAAAAGTATACTTCAAAAATCTTGGTACATGCCAGACAAAAGGCATGTGAATGTTTCCATTTATACGAAATGTCTAGTTGAGAGTAAGTAAATCCACAGAGACAAAAAATTACAATAGTGGTTGCCAAGGGCTGCGAGGGGAGAGGGACGGGGAGTGACTACTAACAGGTTTCTTTTTGGGAAGATGAAAATGTTCTGCACAGAATCAGTGGTGATTGATGATTGTACAGCTTTGTTAATCCAGGGCCTAGGCCAGGGAAAGGCCAGTGCAAGGGCAGGGCCAGGACAGGGCAGGGACAGGGTGACAGGGTAGCACAGGGCCAAGACAGAGCCAGGAGGGGGCCAGGGCAGGGCTGGGACAGGCCAGGTAGTGGTAGGGCAGGTCCAGGGCAGGGAGGGCAGGGCCAGGCCAAATGCCAAGGCCATGCCCAGAGCAGGGCCAAGGCACAGGCAGGGCCATGGCATGGCAGGGCCAGGGTAGCACAAGGTCAAGGAAAGGCCAGGGAAAGTGGGAGCCTTGGCAGGGCCAGGGCCAAGGTAGTGCCAGGGCAGGGCCAGAAGCAGGGCAGGACCAGAGCCAGATGAGGACCAGGGCCAAGTCAGGGTCAGGGATATGGCAGGACCAGTGGCAGGGTAAGGACAATGGCAGGACCCGGGGCAGGGCCATGGGCATGGCTAAGTCAGGGCGCCGGCATGGGCAGCGTTGGGCAGGGCAGGGCCAAGGTAGTGCAGTGACCAGTCAGGGCTGGGCCAGGGCAGGACCAGAACTGGGACAGGGCCAGGACTAGGACAGAACGGGGACAGGGTCACGGCCAAAGAAAAACCAGGGGCAGGGTCACAGCCAGCGACAAGTCAGGACCAAGGCCAGGGACCAAAGCACAGCAGAACCAGGGCTGGGGCAGGGACATGGCAGGGCCAGGCCCACGGCAGGGCCAGGGCCAGCAGAGGGTCAGGGAAGGGCAAGGGTAGCACATGGCCAAGGCAGGCCAGGTTCAGTGTAGAGCAAGGAATGGGTCAGCGTATGGCAGGGCAGGGACAGGTAAGTCCAGGACCAGAGCCAGGTCTGGGACATGGACAGGGCAGGCCAGAAACACGGCAGGACCAGAAAGGGGCCAGGGCAAGGCCAGAGAAGGACCAGGGAAAAAACATGGCCAGGGAAGGTCCAGGGCAAGGGCAGGGCCAGGGCAGAACCAGAGCCAGGGCATGCCAAAGGCAAGGTCATGGCAGGGCAAGGCCAGGGTAGGGCAGGGTCAGGGTAGGGTGAGGGTAGGGCCAGGGCAGGACTAAGACAGCACAGGGCCAGGACAGGACAAGGCCAGGGAACGGTAAGGCGAGGGTAGAAAAGGCCAGGGTGGAAAAGGCCAGGGTGGAAAAGGCCAGGGTGGAAAAGGCCAGGGTAGGGACAGGCCTGGATAAGAGGAGGCCAGGGTAGGGCCAGGGCCAACGCAGGGCAGGGGTACGGTAACACAGGGCATGACCAAATACAGAGCAGGGCTATAGTAGTAGCAGTACTGGCAACAGGGCCAGGGCAAGGGCTGGACCAGAGCATGGTGGGGACAATACAGGACCAGGACAGAGAATGGCAAGGCAGGTCCAGGGCCATGTCATGGACATGGCAGGCCCAGGGTCAAGCCAGGGCAGGGCAAGGACAAGGCTGGGGAGAAGGCAGGGTCGGGGTCAAGGCAGTATCAGGGCTGAGCAGGACCAGTGCAGGGCCAGTGCAGGGTGAGGGCAAGGCCAGGACATGGAAGGGCAGAGCAGGACCAAGGAAGGGCCAGAAGAGGGCCAGGGCAGGGTCAGGGCCAGAACAAGGGTACAGCCAGGCCAGGAACACAGTAGGACCAGGGCTGGACCCAGGTTGGGACATGCAGGTCAGAGCATGTACAAGGCAGGGCCAGAGCCAGGCCATAGAGAGGAGAGGACCAGCGCCAAAGCAGAGTCAGGGTAGTTCCAGGGCTGAGCAGGGTCAGGGCAGGTCCAGGGTTGAGGCAGAGCTAGGGCCAAGGCAGGGCCACCGCAACACCAGGACAGGGGGCAAGGCGATGGCAGGACTGGGCCATGGCAACGCCTGGTCAACTCCAGGACAGGGCCAGAAGCAGGACAGGGCCAGGGCCAATGCTCAGGCCAGGGACAGGGCATGGCAGGAAGTGCCAGAGCAGGGCTGGGCCAACGTTGGGGCAGGGCAAATCAGGGCCAGGACACCTCCAAGTCTAGCTCTGGCCCTGCCTTGGCCCTGGCCCTTTCCTGGCCTGACCTTGTCCCCGGCCCTGCCCAAACCATGCCCTGTGTATTTGACCAGTGTTTTGTAACCAGAATGATACAAGAAACTTTAATAAGCTATTTTTGTGCATTTTTAGTAGAGATGGGGTTTCACAGTGTTGTCCAGGCTGGTCCCAATCTCCCGAGCTCAAGCCATCCCCCTGCCTTGGCCTCCCAAAGTGCTGGGAGTAATCTGGCCAAGTACTTAACCTCGTTAGGTCTGTTTCCTATGTTAGGAAAATGGGGATGCCATAAGTACCTAGCACAGAGAGTAATTGTGAAAATCGATGCCTCACAAATATACGTATTTATAAAATTATACTCATAGAACACTACCGAAAGCAAAGAAAATATAAGTTAAAATTTAGTAATGATTTACTACAAATACTACTGCTATTACAAACAACATAATACAGATATTATTATTATACTATAGTTACCTTAAAAATCTAAAACAAAATTTGTAAATAATAGCCTAATGTAATCTCACCTGCTCTGCCCTGGCACACCCCTAGCGGTGGCTCTGCCCCTAGTCTCACCATATCCCTGGCCCTGACCCTTCCCTGGCCCTGCCGCTGCCCTGGCCCTTCCCATCTTCAGGCCTTACCAAGGCCCTACCCTGGTCCTGACCTTGCCCTGGCCTGATCCTGACCCTGTCCCTACCCTAGAGAAGTGGAAGGGCAGAGCCAGAGAAGGGCCGGGGCAAATAAGGGACAGGACACATCCAAATCCAAGAAAACACCAGGGCCATGACAGAGCCAGGACGAGTCCTTGGCAGGGCCAGGAAAGGGTAAAGACAGGGTCACTGTATGGCCAAGGTCCAGGTCAAAACCAGGGCAGTGGAAGGGTCAGGACTGTATAAGGGCAGGACCACGGCCAGGGATATGGCAGGGCCAGGGCCAGGGCTGTGCCAGGAGAGAAAAAGAGCAGAGCAGGGCAGGACCAGAGCTAGGCATTAGAGAGAGTAGGGCAAATGCCAAGGCAAGGCCAGGGCAGTGACAGGGCTGAGTCAGTGCTAGAGCCAAGACAAGAGCAAAGGCCAGGGCAGATCTAGGGCACAAGCAAGGCAGGCTAGGGCGGGGCAATAGCAAAACCAGGCCACGGCAGGGCCAGCCCAGGATAGAACAGGGTACAGGCAGGGCCGGGCCAGGGCCACAGCTGGAGCAGGACAAGGACTAGGATCAGAGTCCAGGCCAGGGCAACGGTACGGCCAGGGCAGAGGTAGGGCCAGATGCAGGCTCTAGGCAGGAAAAGGCAGGTCCACTGCAGGGTCAGGGTTCAGACCAGGGCCAGAGCAGGGACAGGGCAGGCCCAGGGCCAGGACCAGGAAAGGGCAATGTCAGGAACACAGCCATGACAGGACAAGCAACTTGGTTAGAGCAGGGACAGAGACAGGGTCAGGGGTGGGGCCAGAATAGCATGCCAGGGTAGGGCCAGGGCAAATTAGGGCCAGGACAGGGTCAGGAGGAGGGCTGCGTCAGGGTATGGCCTTAAGTAGCCAAGAGCCAGGTCCAGGGTCCATGCCAGTGCCAGTGCCGGCCCAGGGCAGGGGCAGGGCCATGGCCAGGTCTGGGACAAGGCTGGGGCAGGGTCAAGTTCTCACTCAGGGTAAGGACAAGACCAGGGCAGAGCCAGGGAAGGGGCAGGGCCATGGTACGGCCAGGAGAGGGACGGGCGAAGGCAGAGCAAGATTAAATCAGGGACAGGATCCCTTCAAATCCACTTCAGGGCCAGGGTCAGGCCAGGGCCAGGGCCAGGACAGGGCCAAGACAGGGCCAGGGCCAGGACTGTCAGGATCATTGGCAGGGCCAGAGCCATGGCACGACCAGGGTCAGGAGCAGTGGTCAATGCCGGGCCAAGGCCAGAGCAAGGACCAGGTTTGCACTAGGGCCAGTGTGAGGGCCAAGGCGGGGTCAGGGCGGGGCCAAAGGCAGGGCAGAGCCAGGGCAGGGTGGAACAGGTCCAGGGTAGCACTGGGTAAAGGCAGGGCATGACCAACCAGGGCAGGTCTATGGCTGTGGCAGGGCCAGGGCCAGGGCCAGGGCCAGGGCCAGGGCCAAGGCAGGGCCAAGACAGTGACAGCTCCAGGGTAGGGCCGGGGTTAGGACCACGAACATGTCCAAGGCCAGTGCCAGGGCAAGGGCAGGGGCAGGGCCAGGGTCATCTAAGAACCAAGGACAAAGCCAGACCCAGAGCAGGGCCAGGACAGGTACCTGGCAGGGCTAGGGTCTGGGACACGGCCATGGCCGGGCCAGGGCCACAACCAGGTCTGTGCTACGGCCAGGTCCAGCACAGTGCCCAGGCAAGGCTAGGGTGAAGGCCAAGGTAGGGCCAGCGCAGGGTCAAAGCTAGAGTACGGCCAAGGCAGGACCAGGGCAGGCAAGGCAGGGCCAGGGCAGGCAAGGCAGGGCCAGGAAAGCATAGGGCCAAGGCAGGGCAGGGCCGGGACAGTGCCAAGACCTGAGCAGGGCCAGGGAACAGCCAGGGCAGGGAAAGGGCCATGGCCATGGCCTGGGCAGGACCAGGTTCGGGACAGGAGCAAAACAAGGGCAACAACAGTGCAGGTTCTTGGCACAGCCAGGCTCCAGGACAGTGTCAGGACAGGGCCAAGGCAGGGTCTGGGCCATGGGAAGACGAGCAACAGGGCTGGGGCTTTTCCAGTGACAGGACCAGAGTCAGGGCAAGGGCCAGGGCAGTGCAAGGCCAGGGTAGGGCCAGGCATTTCACGGTCAGGGCCAGGGGAGAACCAGGGCAAGGTCTGAAGCAGGGCAGGGCCAGGGCCAGGACAGGTCCAGGGCAGGTCCATGACAGGGCCAGGGGCTGCGTAAGGGCAAGGGCAGGGCCAGAGCAATGTAAGGGTCAGGGCCAAGGCCAGGATAGGGACAGGGCAAGAAATATGGCAGGACCAAGGGCAATGCCAAGGCCAGGGCTGAGTCAGGGCAGGGCAGGGCATGGAATGGCCAGCGCAGGACACGACAAAAGGCGGTCCATAGAAAGAACAGGGCTGATGCCAGGAAAGGACCAGGCTAGTGCCAAGGCTGAGGTAGTGTCATGGCATGCACAGGGCGGGGCCAGGGCCGGAATCGAGCCAGGGCACAGCCAAGGCAGGGTAGGGCAGGGCAATGACACAGCCGGGTCAGTACTAGGACAGGGCAGAACAGGGCAAGCTGATGGTAGGGGCAGGGCAAGGACAGGCCAAGGCAGAGCCAGGTCACTCCAGGGCCAGGACACCTCCAAGTCCATTTCAGGCCCAGGGCTATGAAGGACAAAGGCCAGGGCCAGGGTCAGGGCCAGGTCTGTGCTAGGGCCAGGTCCAGAGCAGGGCCTAGCGAAGACTAGGGTGAGGGACAAGGTAGGGCCAGGGCAGGCTGATGACACATCCAGTGCATGGCAGGGTAATGTGGTGGCAAGATCAGGGGCAGACCACTGCCAACTCAGGGCCAAGGAAAGGCCATGGCCAGGGCACAGCCAGGAAAGGGTCTGGGTCAGAGCAGGGCCAGGGCCATGGCAGAGTCGGGGCAAGTCCTTGACAGGACCAGGTTCCAGGCCAGGGCCAGGGCAGAGGCAGGGGCAGGGTCTGGATAAGGGCAAGGCCAGGGATACGGTAGGACCAGGGCTAGGGCCAGGGCCCGGGCTAAGCCAGAACAAGGCCAGGGCCAGGACATAGTGAGGACAGGGCAAAGGCCAAGGCAGGGTCAGAGCAGATCCAGGGAGAGGCCAGTGCCAGGCAGGGCCAGGGCACAACCAGGGCAGTGCAAGGCAGGTCAATGGCACCACTGTGTCATGACAGGGCAAAGTCAGTGCCAGGAGAGGGCACAACACGCAGGGCCACGGTGGGGCCAGGGCAGGGATGGGCCAAGGCAGGGCCAGAACAAATCTGGGCCAGGACACGTCCAAGGCCAGGTCAAGGCCAGAACAGGAGCAGGACCATGACCACTAGCAGGGCCAGTGCCATGACAGGACCAGGGTCAGGACAAGAGGCAGGGCCAGAGCCAAGGCCGGGCCAGCACAGGTTCAGGGAAAGGCCAGTGCAAAGGCAAAACCAGGATGGGATCGGAGCAGGGCAGGGCCGAGACAGTCCAGGTAACAGTAGGGCAGGGCCAGGGCAAGGCAGGGCAGTACAGGGCCAGGTCCACGGCAGTGGCAGGGCAAAGCCAGGCCCATTGCCAATGCAACAGCCCACGCTACAAGGCTTCTACCACCTGGCCACTGCCGCAGCCCGGCCATCGCTGTAAGCCTCACCCCCAACCCTGGCTGCAGCCGCCTGACCTCCTAGCGTGGTCACTCTCCTACCGTTCCAGCACGCTGCAGTCTCCGTCACTGCCACCCACCCTCAGCGAGGCAAGCCGTGGTGTCTCAGGCTCCAGGTGTCTCCTCCTCCTCCTGGCACAGAGCAGCTGGGCGGGCAAAGCCACAAAAGCCTAGAGGAAGATGCGAGGGGTGGTAGCATTAAGAGCCTCAACTTAACACCCTTCCCTGGCCCTGCCGCTGCCCTGGCCATTCCCATCTTCAGGCCTTACCAAAGCCCTACCCTGGTCCTGACCCTGCCCTGGCCTGGTCCTGACCCTGTCCCCCTACCCCAGAGAAGTGGAAGAGCAGAGCCAGGGAAGGGCTGGGGCAAATAAGGGACAGGACACATCCAAATCCAAGAAAACGCCAGGGCCATGACAGAGCCAGGGCGAGTCCTTGGCAGGGCCACGTTCCAGGCCAGGGCCAGGAAAGGGTCAAGGCAGGGTCACTGTATGGCCACGGTCCAGGTCAAAGCCAGAGCAGTGGCAGGGTCAGGCCTGCATAAGGGCAGGACCAGGGCCAGGGCCAGGGCTGTGCCAGGACAGAACAAGCGCAGAGCAAGGCAGGACCAGAGCCAGGCATTAGAGAGAGTAGGGCAAACGCAAAGGCAAGGCCAGGGCAGTGTCAGGGCTGAGGCAAGGTCAGGGAAGGTCCAGGGCTGACTCAGTGCTAGAACCAAGACAAGAGCAAAGGCCGGGGCAGATCTAGGGCACAAGCAAGGCAGGCTAGGGCAGGGCAATAGCAAGACCAGACAACGGCAGGGCCAGCCCAGGATAGAACAGGGTACAGGCAGGGCAGGGCCAGGGCCACAGCTGTGGCAGGACAAGGACCAGGATCAGAGTCCAGGCCAGGGCAAGGGTATGGCCAGGGCAGAGGTAGGGCCAGAGGCAGGGTATAGGCAGGGCCAAGGCAGGTCCATTGCAGGGCCGGGGTTCAGACCAGGGCCGGGGCAGGGCCAGGGCCAGGGCCAGGACCAGGAAAGGGCAATGTCAGGAACACGGCCATAGCCAACTTAGCTAGAGCCAGGACAGAGACAGGGTCTGGGGTGGGGCCAGAATAGCATGCCAGGATAGGGCCAGGGCAAATTAGGGCCAGGACAGGGTCAGGAGGAGGGCTGGGCCAGGGTATGGCCTTAAGTAGCCAAGAGCCAGGTCCAGGGTCCATGCCAGTGCCAGTGCCGGCCCAGGGCAGGGGCAGGGCCATGGCCAGGTCTGGGACAAGGCTGGGGCAGGGTCAAGTTCTCGCTCAGGGTAAGCACAAGACCAGGGCAGAGCCAGGGAAGGGGCAGGGCCATGGTAGGGCCAGGAGAGGGACGGGCGAAGGCAGAGCAAGATTAAATCAGGGACAGGATCCCTTCAAATCCACTTCAGGGCCAGGGTCAGGCCAGGGCCAGGGCCAGGACAGGGCCAAGACAGGGCCAGGGCCAGGACTGTCAGGATCATTGGCAGGGCCAGGGCCATGGCACGACCAGGGTCAGGAGCACTGGTCAATGCCGGGCCAAGGCCAGAGCAAGGACCAGGTTTGCACTAGGGCCAGTGTGAGGGCCAAGGCGGGGTCAGGGCGGGGCCAAAGGCAGGGCAGAGCCAGGGCAGGGTGGAGCAGGCCCAGGGTAGCACTGGGTAAAGGCAGGGCATGACCAACCAGGGCAGGTCTATGGCTGTGGCAGGGCCAGGGCCAGGGCCAGGGCCAGGGCCAGGGCCAAGGCAGGGCCACGACAGTGACAGCTCCAGGGCAGGGCCGGGGTTAGGACCACGGACATGTCCAAGGCCAGTGCCAGGGCAAGGGCAGGGGCAGGGCCAGGGTCATCTAAGAACCAAGGACAAAGCCAGGCCCAGAGCAGGGCCAGGACAGGTACCTGGCAGGGCTAGGATCTGGGACAGGGCCATGGCAGGGCCAGGGCCACAACCAGGTCTGTGCTATGGCCAGGTCCAGCACAGTGCCCAGGCAAGGCTAGGGTGAAGGCCAAGGTAGGGCCAGCGCAGGGTCAAAGCTAGAGTACGGCCAAGGCAGGACCAGGGCAGGCAAGGCAGGGCCAGGAAAGCATAGGGCCAAGGCAGGGCAGGGCCGGGACAGTGCCAAGACCTGAGCAGGGCCAGGGAACAGCCAGGGCAGGGACAGGGCCATGGCCATGGCCTGGGCAGGACCAGGTTCGGGACAGGAGCAAAACAAGGGCAACAACAGCGCAGGTTCTTGGCACAGCCAGCGTCCAGGACAGTGTAAGGGCATGGCCAAGGCAGGGTCTGGGCCATGGGAAGACGAGAAACAGGGCTGGGGCTTTTCCAGTGACAGGACCAGAGTCAGGGCAAGGGCCAGGGCAGTGCAAGGCCAGGGTAGGGCCAGGCATTTCACGGTCAGGGCCAGGGGAGAACCAGGGCAAGGTCTGAAGCAGGGCAGGGCCAGGGCCAGGACAGGTCCAGGGCAGGTCCATGACAGGGCCAGGGGCTGCGTAAGGGCAAGGGCAGGGCCAGAGCAATGTAAGGGTCAGGGCCAAGGCCAGGATAGGGACAGGGCAAGAAATATGGCAGGACCAAGGGCAATGCCAAGGCCAGGGCTGAGTCAGGGCAGGGCAGGGCATGGAATGGCCAGCGCAGGACACGACAAAAGGCGGTCCATAGAAAGAGCAGGGCTGATGCCAGGAAAGGACCAGGCTAGTGCCAAGGCTGAGGTAGTGTCATGGCATGCACAGGGCGGGGCCAGGGCCGGAATCGAGCCAGGGCACAGCCAAGGCAGGGTAGGGCAGGGCAATGACACAGCCGGGTCAGTACTAGGACAGGGCAGAACAGGGCAAGCTGATGGTAGGGGCAGGGCAAGGACAGGCCAAGGCAGAGCCAGGTCACTCCAGGGCCAGGACACCTCCAAGTCCATTTCAGGCCCAGGGCTATGAAGGACAAAGGCCAGGGCCAGGGTCAGGGCCAGGTCTGTGCTAGGGCCAGGTCCAGAGCAGGGCCTAGCGAAGACTAGGGTGAGGGACAAGGTAGGGCCAGGGCAGGCTGATGACACATCCAGTGCATGGCAGGGTAATGTGGTGGCAAGATCAGGGGCAGACCACTGCCAACTCAGGGCCAAGGAAAGGCCATGGCCAGGGCACAGCCAGGAAAGGGTCTGGGTCAGAGCAGGGCCAGGGCCATGGCAGAGTCGGGGCAAGTCCTTGACAGGACCAGGTTCCAGGCCAGGGCCAGGGCAGAGGCAGGGGCAGGGTCTGGATAAGGGCAAGGCCAGGGATACGGTAGGACCAGGGCTAGGGCCAGGGCCCGGGCTAAGCCAGAACAAGGCCAGGGCCAGGACATAGTGAGGACAGGGCAAAGGCCAAGGCAGGGTCAGAGCAGATCCAGGGAGAGGCCAGTGCCAGGCAGGGCCAGGGCACAACCAGGGCAGTGCAAGGCAGGTCAATGGCACCACTGTGTCATGACAGGGCAAAGTCAGTGCCAGGAGAGGGCACAACACGCAGGGCCACGGTGGGGCCAGGGCAGGGATGGGCCAAGGCAGGGCCAGAACAAATCTGGGCCAGGACACGTCCAAGGCCAGGTCAAGGCCAGAACAGGAGCAGGACCATGACCACTAGCAGGGCCAGTGCCATGACAGGACCAGGGTCAGGACAAGAGGCAGGGCCAGAGCCAAGGCCGGGCCAGCACAGGTTCAGGGAAAGGCCAGTGCAAAGGCAAAACCAGGATGGGATCGGAGCAGGGCAGGGCCGAGACAGTCCAGGTAACAGTAGGGCAGGGCCAGGGCAAGGCAGGGCAGTACAGGGCCAGGTCCACGGCAGTGGCAGGGCAAAGCCAGGCCCATTGCCAATGCAACAGCCCACGCTACAAGGCTTCTACCACCTGGCCACTGCCGCAGCCCGGCCATCGCTGTAAGCCTCACCCCCAACCCTGGCTGCAGCCGCCTGACCTCCTAGCGTGGTCACTCTCCTACCGTTCCAGCACGCTGCAGTCTCCGTCACTGCCACCCACCCTCAGCGAGGCAAGCCGTGGTGTCTCAGGCTCCAGGTGTCTCCTCCTCCTCCTGGCACAGAGCAGCTGGGCGGGCAAAGCCACAAAAGCCTAGAGGAAGATGCGAGGGGTGGTAGCATTAAGAGCCTCAACTTAACACCCTTCCCTGGCCCTGCCGCTGCCCTGGCCATTCCCATCTTCAGGCCTTACCAAAGCCCTACCCTGGTCCTGACCCTGCCCTGGCCTGGTCCTGACCCTGTCCCCCTACCCCAGAGAAGTGGAAGAGCAGAGCCAGGGAAGGGCTGGGGCAAATAAGGGACAGGACACATCCAAATCCAAGAAAACGCCAGGGCCATGACAGAGCCAGGGCGAGTCCTTGGCAGGGCCACGTTCCAGGCCAGGGCCAGGAAAGGGTCAAGGCAGGGTCACTGTATGGCCACGGTCCAGGTCAAAGCCAGAGCAGTGGCAGGGTCAGGCCTGCATAAGGGCAGGACCAGGGCCAGGGCCAGGGCTGTGCCAGGACAGAACAAGCGCAGAGCAAGGCAGGACCAGAGCCAGGCATTAGAGAGAGTAGGGCAAACGCAAAGGCAAGGCCAGGGCAGTGTCAGGGCTGAGGCAAGGTCAGGGAAGGTCCAGGGCTGACTCAGTGCTAGAACCAAGACAAGAGCAAAGGCCGGGGCAGATCTAGGGCACAAGCAAGGCAGGCTAGGGCAGGGCAATAGCAAGACCAGACAACGGCAGGGCCAGCCCAGGATAGAACAGGGTACAGGCAGGGCAGGGCCAGGGCCACAGCTGTGGCAGGACAAGGACCAGGATCAGAGTCCAGGCCAGGGCAAGGGTATGGCCAGGGCAGAGGTAGGGCCAGAGGCAGGGTATAGGCAGGGCCAAGGCAGGTCCATTGCAGGGCCGGGGTTCAGACCAGGGCCGGGGCAGGGCCAGGGCCAGGGCCAGGACCAGGAAAGGGCAATGTCAGGAACACGGCCATAGCCAACTTAGCTAGAGCCAGGACAGAGACAGGGTCTGGGGTGGGGCCAGAATAGCATGCCAGGATAGGGCCAGGGCAAATTAGGGCCAGGACAGGGTCAGGAGGAGGGCTGGGCCAGGGTATGGCCTTAAGTAGCCAAGAGCCAGGTCCAGGGTCCATGCCAGTGCCAGTGCCGGCCCAGGGCAGGGGCAGGGCCATGGCCAGGTCTGGGACAAGGCTGGGGCAGGGTCAAGTTCTCGCTCAGGGTAAGCACAAGACCAGGGCAGAGCCAGGGAAGGGGCAGGGCCATGGTAGGGCCAGGAGAGGGACGGGCGAAGGCAGAGCAAGATTAAATCAGGGACAGGATCCCTTCAAATCCACTTCAGGGCCAGGGTCAGGCCAGGGCCAGGGCCAGGACAGGGCCAAGACAGGGCCAGGGCCAGGACTGTCAGGATCATTGGCAGGGCCAGGGCCATGGCACGACCAGGGTCAGGAGCACTGGTCAATGCCGGGCCAAGGCCAGAGCAAGGACCAGGTTTGCACTAGGGCCAGTGTGAGGGCCAAGGCGGGGTCAGGGCGGGGCCAAAGGCAGGGCAGAGCCAGGGCAGGGTGGAGCAGGCCCAGGGTAGCACTGGGTAAAGGCAGGGCATGACCAACCAGGGCAGGTCTATGGCTGTGGCAGGGCCAGGGCCAGGGCCAGGGCCAGGGCCAGGGCCAAGGCAGGGCCACGACAGTGACAGCTCCAGGGCAGGGCCGGGGTTAGGACCACGGACATGTCCAAGGCCAGTGCCAGGGCAAGGGCAGGGGCAGGGCCAGGGTCATCTAAGAACCAAGGACAAAGCCAGGCCCAGAGCAGGGCCAGGACAGGTACCTGGCAGGGCTAGGATCTGGGACAGGGCCATGGCAGGGCCAGGGCCACAACCAGGTCTGTGCTATGGCCAGGTCCAGCACAGTGCCCAGGCAAGGCTAGGGTGAAGGCCAAGGTAGGGCCAGCGCAGGGTCAAAGCTAGAGTACGGCCAAGGCAGGACCAGGGCAGGCAAGGCAGGGCCAGGAAAGCATAGGGCCAAGGCAGGGCAGGGCCGGGACAGTGCCAAGACCTGAGCAGGGCCAGGGAACAGCCAGGGCAGGGACAGGGCCATGGCCATGGCCTGGGCAGGACCAGGTTCGGGACAGGAGCAAAACAAGGGCAACAACAGCGCAGGTTCTTGGCACAGCCAGCGTCCAGGACAGTGTAAGGGCATGGCCAAGGCAGGGTCTGGGCCATGGGAAGACGAGAAACAGGGCTGGGGCTTTTCCAGTGACAGGACCAGAGTCAGGGCAAGGGCCAGGGCAGTGCAAGGCCAGGGTAGGGCCAGGCATTTCACGGTCAGGGCCAGGGGAGAACCAGGGCAAGGTCTGAAGCAGGGCAGGGCCAGGGCCAGGACAGGTCCAGGGCAGGTCCATGACAGGGCCAGGGGCTGCGTAAGGGCAAGGGCAGGGCCAGAGCAATGTAAGGGTCAGGGCCAAGGCCAGGATAGGGACAGGGCAAGAAATATGGCAGGACCAAGGGCAATGCCAAGGCCAGGGCTGAGTCAGGGCAGGGCAGGGCATGGAATGGCCAGCGCAGGACACGACAAAAGGCGGTCCATAGAAAGAGCAGGGCTGATGCCAGGAAAGGACCAGGCTAGTGCCAAGGCTGAGGTAGTGTCATGGCATGCACAGGGCGGGGCCAGGGCCGGAATCGAGCCAGGGCACAGCCAAGGCAGGGTAGGGCAGGGCAATGACACAGCCGGGTCAGTACTAGGACAGGGCAGAACAGGGCAAGCTGATGGTAGGGGCAGGGCAAGGACAGGCCAAGGCAGAGCCAGGTCACTCCAGGGCCAGGACACCTCCAAGTCCATTTCAGGCCCAGGGCTATGAAGGACAAAGGCCAGGGCCAGGGTCAGGGCCAGGTCTGTGCTAGGGCCAGGTCCAGAGCAGGGCCTAGCGAAGACTAGGGTGAGGGACAAGGTAGGGCCAGGGCAGGCTGATGACACATCCAGTGCATGGCAGGGTAATGTGGTGGCAAGATCAGGGGCAGACCACTGCCAACTCAGGGCCAAGGAAAGGCCATGGCCAGGGCACAGCCAGGAAAGGGTCTGGGTCAGAGCAGGGCCAGGGCCATGGCAGAGTCGGGGCAAGTCCTTGACAGGACCAGGTTCCAGGCCAGGGCCAGGGCAGAGGCAGGGGCAGGGTCTGGATAAGGGCAAGGCCAGGGATACGGTAGGACCAGGGCTAGGGCCAGGGCCCGGGCTAAGCCAGAACAAGGCCAGGGCCAGGACATAGTGAGGACAGGGCAAAGGCCAAGGCAGGGTCAGAGCAGATCCAGGGAGAGGCCAGTGCCAGGCAGGGCCAGGGCACAACCAGGGCAGTGCAAGGCAGGTCAATGGCACCACTGTGTCATGACAGGGCAAAGTCAGTGCCAGGAGAGGGCACAACACGCAGGGCCACGGTGGGGCCAGGGCAGGGATGGGCCAAGGCAGGGCCAGAACAAATCTGGGCCAGGACACGTCCAAGGCTAGGTCAAGGCCAGAACAGGAGCAGGACCATGACCACTAGCAGGGCCAGTGCCATGACAGGACCAGGGTCAGGACAAGAGGCAGGGCCAGAGCCAAGGCCGGGCCAGCACAGGTTCAGGGAAAGGCCAGTGCAAAGGCAAAACCAGGACGGGATCGGAGCAGGGCAGGGCCGAGACAGTCCAGGTAACAGTAGGGCAGGGCCAGGGCAAGGCAGGGCAGTACAGGGCCAGGTCCACGGCAGTGGCAGGGCAAAGCCAGGCCCATTGCCAATGCAACAGCCCACGCTACAAGGCTTCTACCACCTGGCCACTGCCGCAGCCCGGCCATCGCTGTAAGCCTCACCCCCAACCCTGGCTGCAGCCGCCTGACCTCCTAGCGTGGTCACTCTCCTACCGTTCCAGCACGCTGCAGTCTCCGTCACTGCCACCCACCCTCAGCGAGGCAAGCTGTGGTGTCTCAGGCTCCAGGTGTCTCCTCCTCCTCCTGGCACAGAGCAGCTGGGCGGGCAAAGCCACAAAAGCCTAGAGGAAGATGCGAGGGGTGGTAGCATTAAGAGCCTCAACTTAACACCCTTCCCTGGCCCTGCCGCTGCCCTGGCCATTCCCATCTTCAGGCCTTACCAAAGCCCTACCCTGGTCCTGACCCTGCCCTGGCCTGGTCCTGACCCTGTCCCCCTACCCCAGAGAAGTGGAAGAGCAGAGCCAGGGAAGGGCTAGGGCAAATAAGGGACAGGACACATCCAAATCCAAGAAAACGCCAGGGCCATGACAGAGCCAGGGCGAGTCCTTGGCAGGGCCACGTTCCAGGCCAGGGCCAGGAAAGGGTCAAGGCAGGGTCACTGTATGGCCACGGTCCAGGTCAAAGCCAGAGCAGTGGCAGGGTCAGGCCTGCATAAGGGCAGGACCAGGGCCAGGGCCAGGGCTGTGCCAGGACAGAACAAGCGCAGAGCAAGGCAGGACCAGAGCCAGGCATTAGAGAGAGTAGGGCAAATGCCAAGGCAAGGCCAGGGCAGTGCCAGGGCTGAGGCAAGGTCAGGGAAGGTCCAGGGCTGACTCAGTGCTAGAACCAAGACAAGAGCAAAGGCCGGGGCAGATCTAGGGCACAAGCAAGGCAGGCTAGGGCAGGGCAATAGCAAGACCAGACAACGGCAGGGCCAGCCCAGGATAGAACAGGGTACAGGCAGGGCAGGGCCAGGGCCACAGCTGGGGCAGGACAAGGACCAGGATCAGAGTCCAGGCCAGGGCAAGGGTATGGCCAGGGCAGAGGTAGGGCCAGAGGCAGGGTATAGGCAGGGCCAAGGCAGGTCCATTGCAGGGCCGGGGTTCAGACCAGGGCCGGGGCAGGGCCGGGGCACGGCCAGGGCCAGGGCCAGGACCAGGAAAGGGCAATGTCAGGAACACGGCCATAGCCAACTTAGCTAGAGCCAGGACAGAGACAGGGTCTGGGGTGGGGCCAGAATAGCATGCCAGGATAGGGCCAGGGCAAATTAGGGCCAGGACAGGGTCAGGAGGAGGGCTGGGCCAGGGTATGGCCTTAAGTAGCCAAGAGCCAGGTCCAGGGTCCATGCCAGTGCCAGCGCCGGCCCAGGGCAGGGGCAGGGCCATGGCCAGGTCTGGGACAAGGCTGGGGCAGGGTCAAGTTCTCGCTCAGGGTAAGCACAAGACCAGGGCAGAGCCAGGGAAGGGGCAGGGCCATGGTAGGGCCAGGAGAGGGACGGGCGAAGGCAGAGCAAGATTAAATCAGGGACAGGATCCCTTCAAATCCACTTCGGGGCCAGGGTCTTGCCCTGAAATGGCACTGATGCATAATTAGATTTATGGGGGAAAATTAGAAACTGAAATGCAAATGTAAATTGTGAGTATACTCAGTGATGTAGCTGAAACCTTAAATTTTGTGGTAAAAGACTATATTTTTAATAAATTTAATGGGAAAATAAAATATTGGAAAATTTAAAAATAAGTATATATTCACAGTGTATACCTGGAGAAAAACCATTGAGAGATCTAAATGCAAATGATAAAACCACAAAATCCGTAGGAAAATCTCTCAGAGATCAAAAGGACTACATAGAAAAAAAAAAAAAAGAAAAGAAAAAAAGATATAACAATAATCAAAAGACCGTGGGAAAATTATTTACCTATATCATAGAAATGGACAAATATTCTTATTGTATGTACAGGGCTACATAAATAAAAGAAATCGCCGGTTCTGAAAGGATCCCTCCGCGTCCGAAAGACCACAGGGTCGCGGTCAGGGGAGTTCTTCCAAGGATTCCGGGTCGCGCAGTCCCCTGTGGACGGCTTTGACTAACATTCTGGGGCGTGTACCTGGACGACTCGCCGAGGACTCTGGGGAGTGTAGTCCACTGCCAGGATGCGAAGCGGAGGGTCGCAGAGCCACGGGTCGCGCCGAGGATTCTGGGTAGCGTAATCCCGGCCGCGCAGAGGCTTCTGCGTAGCGTAGCCCGGGCGGCGCCGAGCGGTCCAGATCCCTGGGCGTCACCGAGCTGGGAGGTGGGTAGTCCACCGTCGGTGACCTCACCTTCTCCGTTCGCCGTCAGCCGCCTTGGTGAGTCGCGCTCCTGCGGGTCCCTCTCTCCAGCCCGCCCTTCCTGCGCAGGAAGAAGGGCCGGGAAGGCCTGGGACGCCAGGGCGCTGCTGGGGCCGTAGCGCGCCCTCCCTCAGGCCCGGCGTCTCCATATTCTGGGGAGGGGCGGAGACCCAGGCCGCGCCTTGGAGTGGGCTGTGGTGCTGCGGCTCGCCGAGCGCCCCGGGTCTGGGCCGCTACTCAGTCTCCGTCCCCGGTTGCGTGTAGTGGCGGTTAGGCAGCCAGGATTTCACAGGGGCGCCGAGCAACCCAGGTCTCCGTGTGCCAGGGTCGCCGCTCCTCGAGTGGGGACGGGCCAGCGGCCTAGGTAGCTGCCACGGGGGTCGTTTGGCTGGAGGTGGTGGGGGACTCGGCCACAGACTGGGTCCACCGGTTGGGTGGGGGTTACAGCCCAGAGACTGATGGACTAGGTCCGACTCGGGTTCCCTCCGACTCTTGATGCTCCAGACTTTGTTGTGGGAGGCGGGACCGGGGAGGACTTCGCCCGCGTGTTTTGGGGAAGGGTCGCTGCTTTGGGTTGGGGGCAGCCCGCCTTGGGACTATCTTCCTTGGGTGGGAGGGTAGGCCGGGACCAGATGTCCTGGCACGGGCACTTCTAGACGTGTGTGGGGGGCTCTGCGTGGGGCAGTGTCCGCGGGAGGTGAGGTAGCTGTGGGGACCCAGGTGGCCTCTTCCCTGGAGCCCTGCTAATGATGGCAAAATATATTTAAAGAGGTTTATTCTGAGTCAGTGTGAGTGACTGTGGCCCAGGTTATTCAGTCTCAAGAGGTCCTGAGAAAGTGCCCGAGGTGGTCGGCTTGCAGGTTAATCTTATACAATCCAGGGAGACAGGAATTTCAGGTAAAATCATAAATCAGCCTGAGCACTGTGGGAGGTCAGGAGTTCCAGAGCAGCCTGGGCGGCACAGCGAGACACCCTGTCTCTACGTGAAATTAGAAAAATAAAAAATTAGCAGAGCGTAGTGTCCCATGCCTGTGGTCTCAGCTACTTCGGTGGCCCAGTCAGTTGAGTCCGGGAGGTGGAGGCTGTAACGAGCTATGTTGGCTGCACTGCATGCCAGCCTGGGCAACACAGCGAGATCCTGCCTCAGAAAATCATAAATCAATGTGAGAAAGATACACATGGGTTCCTCCCAAAAATCCAGTATCTCCAAACGGGTTTACACCTCATGGGGGCACTTAGGTATTCTTTAGTGGACAATTGGTTGAGAGACTTAAGCTGTTGCCTAAAGACTGGAATCAGAAGTATGCCAGAGTTAAGGGGATTGCATAGATCAAAGTTCTTGTTATGTAGATGAAGCCTCTTAGTTGGCAGCACACAGAATAGATGGTAAATGTATGTTTTCAGTTATTTTTGTTTCTTTGTTTGTTTTTTTGAGAGAGAGTCTTGCTCTGTCGCCCAGGCTAGAGTGCAGTGGCGTGATCTCAGCTCACTGCCACTACCACCTCCCCGGTTTGAGCAGTTCTCCTGCCTCAGCCTCCTGAGTAGCTGGGACTACAGATGCCCACCACCACGCCTGGCTGATTTTTGTATTTTTAGTAGAGATGGGGTTTCACCATGTTGCTCAGGCTGGTCTTGACCTCGTGACCTCAGGTGATCCACCTGCCTCGGCCTCCCAGAGTGCTGGGATTGCAGGTGTGAGCCACCATGCGTCAAACTGGCTGTCTCTTCCAGCCTAGGAAAGGCTTAGAACGAAGGAGATCTGGCTACATTAGTGGAGATTTGCTACAGATGCAAATTTTCCCACTAAAGGCAGCTTTGCGGGGCTATCCATTTCAGTATGTTGCGCCTGTGGCAGCCACTTCAAAACTTGTCAAAGAAGTATATTTTGGGCTCAAATAAATTCCTTCAGCATCTGCTGTCATGTGATGCTGTACCAGAGTCAGGTTGGAAAGTGAGCCACATTATATAAGAGTAATAAAACTCATCTGATTAGATTTTATGGTTTCTAGGACAGGACTCCCCAAGCCCCATATATACGCATTTGGGCAAGGGAAAAAAGGTGAGTTTCATCCTCACCAGGTTGGTAGGGCTTCCTTGGTTAGTGGAGTGGGAGTAACAGCAACCATTGGGCCCAGCAGTTTTTTTAAATGCCTCTGGGGCTGTGGACTGGCCAAATAACTGATTTTAATCATTTCATTATGGAAAAATTGTAAGCAGAACCCCATGGTAGAGAGACCCATCAGTCAAGATATACCTCATGACCTTGCAAGCTAATCTAGCTTGACCCAGATCCCCTCCTAACCTGTGCAGATTCATTGAGAAATGTCAGAGCCCTGCCTACTGGTTAAGACATAACCCTTTACAGTGAGAACTGAAACCCAGGCTCTATCACTTTCTTGGCTGTGTTGCTTTGAGAAAGGTATTTAAATGTTTTGTGCCTGTTTCATCATCTGAAATTGGTGGGTAATAGTCACTTCATAGAACATTTGTGAAGATTGAATGCAGAAAAATTTGTGCCATGCCTGGAACCGTCCCTGGCATATATTAAATTCTCAATGTGCTAAATATTATAATGAATATCAACACTTCCTTATTCTGGAAGCACCGACAGGATAAGCTGTGTTTAGTGTAAGCATCGTTTCAGGACAGGCTCTGTTGTGATGCCCACACTCGGAATCTGTTCCCAGGAACCTGCCTACAATGGTTTTCTTCTCTGGAAGACTTTGGGTCCTTTTTTTTAACAAGAAGAGGCTCTACCCTGGTACTGAGGATTTCCAAGGCCACCTTTGAGGATCACAGAGCTAATTTTAGAACTATTTTAGTCCCCAGCTCCTCTTCCTCCACTCCCATGTTACCCATGAGAGGACTGCCTGCAGGGTAAGGGAGGACAGCCCAACCCCAGGTGGGGACTTCTTATGTATTGCCTTCCTGCAGTGCCTTCTCTGCCCTAAACCATCATGGGTTTCCTTTGCTAATGTCTGACATCTTGTGCCCTACACTGTCCCGTCTGAGGCTCAGAACCTCTCAGCTGGTTCTCCTCGTGGGGAAGGTTCCCCAGATCTGATGCCCTCATTCAGGGCACTTCCATCATTGTCCCTACATTTCTTCTCTCAGTGCTTTATTCAGGCTGCTGCATTCATGGTGCAGACCAGGTCTTGTAAAAAATTATTCTGTCAGCATGTGCTGAGCCATTGTCCTGTCCCAGGGACAGGGCTTTATAGTCATTGCCATATTCATCTCTTCAACCAGTGTGGAAGTTAAGAATTGGAATCCCCATTTCCCAGACTAAGAAGTAGTGTGTTAATCAGTTGAAATAATTTTCACGACTGAGCATGGTGGCTCACACCTGTAATCCCAGCACTTTGGGAGGCTAAGGTCGGCAGGTCACCTGAGCTCAGGAGTTCGAGACCTGCCTGGCCAACATGGTGAAACCTCGTCTCTACTAAAAATACAGAAATTAGCCAGGCATGGTGGCTCACGCCGGTAATCCCAACTACTCTGGAGGCTGAAGCAAGAGAATTGCTTGAATCCAGGAGATGGAGGTTGCAGTGAGCAGAGAACATGCCACTGCACTACAGCCTGGGGGACACTGAGACTCTGTCTCAAAAAATAATAATTTTTACTTTATGTAACATATCTGGGATCAAGTGGACTGGGTTGTGGAGCAAGCTGGGATTTTGGGGGTTTCTGTTAAGAATTAGCTTCACTGAGGTATAATTGAGACAAAATTTCTCACATTTTAAGTTCTAGTTAATGAGTTTTAAGAAATGTATATAGTGAAGTCTTAATCTTCAAATCAACATATGAACATTTTTCATCCCCAAAAATGTAGGAGCTGTTTTTTAATCTTAGGAAAATTTTAATGAAATGTATGTGGAGGAGCTAAATGTTTCAAGTTTGCCTTATGTTCATATCTAATTTATTGGTAACTAATTTAAACCACTTTCTTCTGGCTCTCAGTTTCTGTTCCTACTGGATATTAAGTCCCACAGATGTCAACAGATGGCAGGAGTGAGATCAAACAGTTTGCAGTGTTCTCCACTCACACCCTGGAAATGAAGGTTTCCTCTGTTTTTCCTCTCCAAATTATCTTGGAAGGGATATTCAATTTTTTTTTTCAAATTTACAATGAAAAATATTGAAGAAGGAACTAAAGTAGAGAGAATATATAACAAATCTCTCTGTTCCCTACTTGCACCTTAACACTTTGCTCTTCTTACTTCATCCAACCCCCTCCCCACCCCACGCTTTCTGTTTTCAGGATAGAGCATCTTGAAGCCAATCCAAGACACCATTTTATCTGTAAATTTACTGCAGCTGCTTCTCTGAGGACTATTTTTGTTGTTATTGTTTTGCTTTTTAACATAACTAGAGTACCATAATCACACTCAACAAAATTAGCAATTTATTAATTTCACCCATTACCCAGTTTATGCGGAAATTGTCCAGGTCTCAAAAATTTCTCCTCACAATTCAGATTTCACACTCAGGTTCATTAAGATGGGAAGCATGAGAGAAGAAACATCTAGAAACCAGCTCAGTAGTGCCCCCTGTCTGTTTTACTTCTCTCTTTGTGATCTAGGTAAAGGAAGTTTCCCTACCTTGGCAAACTACCCATCTGCTTGCTTAGGTGCTGAGGCTTGTTCATGCTTTCCTTGTCATGGCTTTTTCCTCCGCTTCCTCCTTCTGCCTGCCAGGCTCATCTCCTAATTCTACTTCTCCACTGTCTTTTGCCTCTCTGCCCATGAGGACAAATAATGATCACAGCCACTTACCTAATTGCCTGGCCCTAGTTCTGGTCCCAACTATAATCAGAAATGTGGATTCTGAAATGGCAGTGAGGAGCTATGTGGACTATATCTCCAGTAAAACACCGTAACTTGTAATTTAGAAAACCAAAAACAACCATTTAAACTACACAGAATTTGTCTTAAGACCACTCAGGAATTTAGAGAAACATTTATTCAGAAAAATCAACCGAGCCTTTCTGAGAACAGTGAGAGTCTGTAACATTTGACACACAAACTGCTACCCTCCCCACCCCCATTTTGGTCCGCTCTGAGAGAAACTCCACTATGGGCTGTGAAAATGACAAGATGGAACCCTCTCCCTCTCCAGTTCTCAGTCTATTGTGACAGTTTATCCCTGAGAGAGGCATGATGCCACTATTCTTAACTTCTCTCCCCCCGCCAGTCCTGTGTTCCTGAAGCTGGTTTCATGTAAGCGTAGTTGTGAAGTGTGGGTAGGGACCTCCTTGAATTTATTCTTGGAGTTTGTTGAGTGTGCTGGCCTTGTAGATTCATGTCTGTCTTCAAATTTTGAAGTGTTGGCCATTATTTCTTCAGTAATCTATCAGCATCTTCTCCTAGACACCCATATATATGTCCAGTTAATGGTGCCTTATAACTCTCTTGGCTCTGTTTACTTTATGTCATTGTTTTCTCTTCCTGCTTCTCTGTCTCTGTAATTTCTTCCCTGTATGTTTACTGATTATTTTTTTTTGCCTGCTCATCTGCTGTTAAACCCCTCTACTGAATTTATCAGTTACTATGTTTTCAGGTCCAGAATTTTCGTTTGCTTCCTTTTTGTAATCTCTGTTGATATTTTTATTTTGTTCATATATATTTTCCTGATTTCCTTTTCTCTATATGTGTTTACATGAGTTTTTGAGAATATTTTAGACAGTCTAAAATCTGTCTAGTATGCCTGAAGCTTATGTTTCTCCAGGGAAGGTTTGCATCACTTTATTTTCTTCCACTATTGGTCCATGTTTTCTGAGTTTTTGTTGTTGTTGTTGTTGTTGTTAGAAATTAGGCATTGTGGGAAAAAACAACCTCCTTTTCCAATTTTTGCAGACTGACTCTTTTCCAGGGAGGATTTTTGCTATTACCTTGGCATTGGTTCTAAGCTTTGGGATCAGTCTGAGGAGAAGGTTTAAGATTTTCTCAGGCCTTTTTTGAGCATGGATCTTACCTTTGCTTGTGGCTTTTTCCATTTGCTCATAGGCAACTGCTTTTAAATACTTATTTGTCCCAAGAGTCTCTCCTCTGGGCCCTTGATGGTCTGTTGCATGTCTCTACCCATAATATCTTGCCCCAGGCATCTGCTTTTCAGTCTGTCTGCATCTTTGCCAAGCATGATCCAGTGCTTTTCCTCCCTAAGGTGTGAGATCCTCAAAACAGAGAGAGCAGTCCCTCAGGCAGCCTCCAACAGCTTAGAACCTTGTAAGAAAGGTCTACTCTGCTTTCTCAGATTTGAGGGAAGGAAGTGGAAACTGGGATGCTGCTTTAGAAGCTCTGTTGTATTCTGCACCTGTAATTTTTTGCCCCAGGGATCTATAGGCAAGTTCACCATGAGATTTTTCCGTTAGGCAGCACTTGGACAGGATAGAACACTGGGAATAAGGAGTATTGGGTTGCAAATATGACTGTCTCCTGTTTTGTTTTTGTTGTTGTTGTTGTTGTTGTTGTTGTTGTTTTCCTGAGACTGTGTCTTGCTCTGTTGCCCAGGCTGGAGTGACAAAGCTCATTGCAGCCTCAACCTCTTGGGCTCAAGCCAGGAGTAGCTAGGACTACAGGCATGTGCCACCACACATGGCTAATATTTATATTTTTTGTAGAGACAAGCCTTTGCCATGTTGCCCAGGCTGGTCTTGAACTCCTGGGATCAAGCGATCCACATGCATCAGCCTCCCAAAGTGCTGGGATTACAGGAAAGCCACTGTGCCCAGCCAACTGCCTCCTGTTTCTAATGTGGCTTTTTCTTGATTGGGCAGTTTCTTGAATACTGGGGACTTTTGAGTATTTTCAAATGAAGTTTGTTCCTATAAGATTATTTTAGGCAATTTTTTGGTAAGCATAGAATTAGCAATATGATTAATGCTTTTTCTGTAAACTAGTATTATGAAAAATCTCAAATGGGTAGCAAAATTGGGAGAATGGTAATATGAATCCCCATGTTGCCTTCATCCAGATTCGATAAATTTTAAAACCATAGATAGTTTTGTTAGATTTATCCCTTCCCCCTGTTTATGTGCCAAAGTATTTTAAACAAATCCAGATGTCTTGTTATTTTACCCATATATATTTGGTCTCTGAGAGGATTTTTAATCAATGTTGAGGTGTAACTTGGGTACCATAAGAAGCACTGCTTTTAACTGTATACTTTAATGAGTTTTGACACAGGTCACTTATCACCTCAATCAAGATACAGAACATTTCAACAGAGTTCTCATGTGCCCTTATATGTAATCACTCTAGAGGAAAATAGTCAAGAATTCTCACCAAAATATGGACAAGTAGCATCCAGCAATGCATGAAAAGGATGATATATTCTAGCCAAATGGAGTTTGTGCCTAAAAAACCAACGATAGGGTGAACATAGAGTAAGCTACCTGTGGAGATATTTAACTTTTTTTTTTTTTTTTTTTTTTGAGACGGAGTCTTGCTCTGTCCCCAGGCTGGAGTGCGGTGGCGTGATCTCCGCTCACTGCAAGCTCCGCCTCGTGGGTTCACACCATTCTCCTGCCCCAGACTCCCGAGTAGCTGGGTCTACAGGCACCTGCCACCATGCCCTGCTAATTTTTTTTTTTTTCTTTGAGACTGAGTCTCTGTCGCCCAGGCTGGAGTGCAGTGGCACAATCTCTGCTGACTGCAAGCTCCGCCTCCCAGGTTCACACCATTCTCCTGCCTTAGCCTCCTGAGTAGCTGGGACTACAGGCGCCCTCCACCACTCCCGGCTATTTTTTTTTTTTTTTTTTTTGAGACAGAGTCTCGCTCTGTCACCCAGGCTGGAGTGCAGTGGCGCGATCTCCGCTCACTGCAAGCTCCGTCTGCTCCTGGGTTCACGCCGTTCTCCTGCCTCAGCCTCCCTAGAAGCTGGGACTACAGGTGCCTGCCACCACGCCCAGCTAATTTTTTTGTATTTTTAGTAGAGAGGGGGTTTCACCGTGTTAGCCAGGATGGTCAGGATGGTGACCTCGTGATCCACCCGCCTCCGCCTCCCAAAGTTCTAGGATTATAGGCGTGAGCCACCGACCGCACTGAGCCCGGCGGAGATATTTTACCTTTTATCTGTGGTTCTCAGCTCAGGAAGGAAAGGAAAGGCAGCTTCTTGCATGAATCAGCTTTCAGCTTAATATTTTTCTTTTGGCAGAGTGGTTTGAGTTCCCACGTTTTTATTTTCCTTTCACTGCTTTCAGGGAGCAAAAGAGAAAAACCTACACGAGTATCTTAATGCAGAAAAATATTTGATAACATTTCACACCTATTCAGGGTAAAAATTCTCAGCAGATGAGGAATAGAAAGAATTTCCCTTAATAAAACAAAGGTTATGTGTGACAGCCTGGCTGCAATCATCATATTTAATGGTGAAGTGTGTTCACACTAAGATCAGGAACAAGCATTAATGTTGATTCTCATCACTCTTTAGCATTATCTTAGAATATCAAGGTAATTTGTTAAGGTATTAAAAAGGAATAAAAGGCATAAACGTTGAAATAGAACAAGAAAAACTTTTTATTCACAGATGTGAGTGTGTACATGGAAGAATCTGTAGTTAAACAACTAGATACTAGTAACACACAGTTTAGGAACTTGAGAAAATAAGGTCAGTATTTTTAAAGAGCACTTGTATTACTGTAACCTAGCAGCAAACAGTTAAAAAATGAAATACATATTTATACTACCACCAAAAACAAAATGTTTAAACTTCTAAGACTGAATGTAGAATATCTTTGTGACTTTGGAATAGGTAAAGATAGCACAGATGAGACATACAAGGATGTAAACTATTTAAGTGTACAGAAACAACAAAAATAAATGTTATAAATCGCCTTTCAACTGCCATCAGAAGAAGAAATTTCACTGCTTTTCTTCTCTAACTGCGTGTAAACCAAAAAGTATCAGAATCAAGTACCAATTTAGATGTTTTTATTATTATTATTATTATACTTTAAGTTCTAGTGTACATGTGCATAATGTGCAGTTTTGTTACATATGTATACTTGTGCCATGTTGGTGTGCTGTACCCATCAACTCGTCATTTACATCAGGTATAACTCCCAATGCAATCCCTCCCCCCTCCCCATAATAGGCCCCTGTGTGTGATGTTCCCCTTCCCGAGTCCAAGTGATCTCATTGTTCAGTTCCCACCTATGAGTGAGAACATGCGGTGTTTGTTTTTCTGTTCTTGCAATAGTTTGCTGAGAATGATGGTTTCCAGCTGCATCCATGTCCCTACAAAGGACATGAACTCATCCTTTTTTATGGCTGCATAGTATTCCATGGTGTATATGTGCCACATTTTCTTCATCCAGTCTGTCACTGATGGACATTTGGGTTGATTCCAAGTCTTTGCTATTGTGAATAGTGCCACAATGAACATACGTGTGCATGTGTCTTTATAGCAGCATGATTTATAATCCTTTGGGTATATATCCAGTAATGAGATGGCTGGGTCATATGGTACTTCTAGTTCTAGAACCTTGAGGAATCACCATACTGTTTTCCATAATGGTTGAACTAGTTTACAATCTCACCAACAGTGTAAAAGTGTTCCTATTTCTCCACATCCTCTCCAGCACCTGTTGTTTCCTGACTTTTTAATGATTGCCATTCTAACTGGTGTGAGATGGTATCTCATTGTGGTTTTGATTTGCATTTCTCTGATGACCAGTGATGATGAGCATTTTTTCATGTGTCTGTTGGCTGTATGAATGTCTTCTTTTGAGAAATGTCTGTTCATATCCCTTGCCCACTTTTTGATGGGGTTGTTTGGTTTTTTCTTGTAAATTTGTTTGAGTTCTTTGTAGGTTCTGGATATTAGCCCTTTGACAGATGAGTAGATTACAAAAATTTTCTCCCATTCTGTAGGTTGCCTGTTCACTCTGATGGTAGCTTATTTTGCTGTGCAGAAGCTCTTTAGTTTAATATAGATCCCATTTGTCAATTTTGGCTTTTGTTGCCGTTGCTTTTGGTGTTTTAGACATGAAGTCCTTGCCCATGCCTATGTCCTGAATGGTACTACGTAGGTTTTCTTCTAGGGTTTTTATGGTATTAGGTCTAACATTTAAGTCTCTAATCCATTTTGAATTAATTTCGTATAAGGAGTAAGGAAAGGATCCAGTTTCAGCTTTCTACTTATGGCTAGCCAATTTTCCCAGCACTGTTTATTAAATAGGGAATCCTTTCCCCATTTCTTGTTTTTCTCGGGTTTGTCAAAGATCAGATGGCTGTAGATGTGTGGTATTATTTCTGAGGACTCTGTTGTGTTCAATTGGTCTATATCTCTGTTTTGGTACCAGTACCACGCTGTTTTGGTTACTGTAGACTTGTAGTATAGTTTGAAGTCAGGTAGCGTGATGCCTCCAGCTTTGTTCTTTTGACTTAGGATTATCTTGGCAATGTGGGCTCTTTTTTGGTTCCATATGAACTTTAAAGCAGTTTTTTCCAATTCTGTGAAGAAAGTCATTGGTAGCTTAATGGGGATGGCATTGAATCTATAAATTACCTTGGGCAGTATGGCCATTTTCACAATATTGATTCTTCCTATCCATGAGCATGGTATGTTCTTCCATTTGTTTGTGTCCTCTTTTATTTCACTGAGCAGTGGTTTGTAGTTCTCCTTGAAGAGGTCCTTTACATCCCTTTTAAGTTGGATTCCTAGGTATTTTATTCTCTTCGAAGCAATTGTGAATGGAAGTTCATTCATGATTTGACTCTCTGTTTGTCTGTTACTGGTATATAAGAATGCTTGTGATTTTTGCACATTGATTTTGTATCCTGAGACTTTGCTGAAGTTGCTTATCAGCTTAAGGAGATTTTGGGCTGAGACGATGGGGTTTTCTAAATATACAATCATGTCATCTGCAAACAGGGATAATTTGACTTCTTCTTTTCCTAACTGAATACCCTTGATTTCTTTCTCTTGCCTGATTGCCCTAGCCAGAACTTCCAACACTATGTTGAATAGGAGTGGTGAGAGAGGGCATCCCTGTCTTGTGCCAGTTTTCAAAGGGAATGCTTCCAGTTTTTGCCCATTCAGTGTGATATTGGCTGTGGGTTTGTCATAAATAGCTCTTATTATTTTGAGATACATTCCATCAATACCGAATTTATTGAGAGTTTTTAACATGAGGGGATGTTGAATTTTGTCAAAGGCCTTTTCTACATCTATTGAGATAATCATGTGGTTTTTTTCTTTGGTTCTGTTTATATGTTGGATTACATGTATTGATTTGCATATGTTGAACCAGCCTTGCATCTTAGGGATGAAGCCCACTTGATTATGGTGGATAAGCTTTTTGATGTGCTAATAGATGTTTATTTTGCCAAGGTTGAGCACATGCCCCAGAGAGAGGTCAGTGGCTTTCCCCAAAGATGAGTTTGAGAGCTTCATTGTTTAAAAGGGAAAAGTAGGCTGGAGGGGAAAGAGGGAGGGTATGGTAATCCACCTGTGGCAAGAGAAAAGGAGCAGGTAGGAGAATAATCAGTTATGTATTCATCTCACACTCAGTAAATCAGCACTTTATGTAAGATAAGGTGTGCATAGAGCAGCTACTATGGAGATACTTAACCTTTTATCTGTAGCTATCTCCTTTGGAACAAAAGAAAAGGCAGCTTCTTACATGCATTCCTTTTGGCATAGTGGACTGGGGTCCCTAGTTTTATTTTCCTTTCATAACACCGTAGTATTTGTTGACTTCTTCTGTCTCAAAGTTGCTGGCCAGTGGATGTATGCTGTGTTCATCATAATCACCACGATAGCATCTTTGTTCCTTCACATTTCCTTCTTTTCACCCTTGTATGTCTGTTTTTACTTTGAATTTTTTTTTTATCAAAACATTCACTTAAAAGTATAGTGAGTACTCTAATGAAATCATTGTACCCACCACTTTAATTTACAATTAATTCTTTTCCTGTATTTCTACTGGAATTATTTTCCAAAAATTCAGAGAAAATAGTACAATGAACCCAGTACACATTATTCAGTTCTAAAAATTATCAAGTGTGGCCAATAATGCTCAATTGACTTTTGAGGGTGAGAAGGGGTGTTTAAGCACATCCAGACATCATTTTCACTCATGAATGTTCTGAAAGTTTGTATACAAGGAAGGGCTCATGCTTTTAAAACCCAAAATATTTTTATAACAACAAAATCAATGTTTGATAATCTAATATCCAATTAGTGTTCAGATTTCACTGGCTGCTAAAACTCCTCACGTATTCTTTGTTGCAATCAGGATCCGAATTGCATTGGATCACTCACTGCCTTAGATTGACCACATGTCTGAGGACTTTTATTCTTGAAGGCTCACACTCCCCATGCTATTAATTTGTTACAGGCTTTGGTGTTGTACAGTACTTAATAACTGCCAATGCCATCTGCCTGTGGCCTTCTTAAGTTTGTCTGCCCCTGTGATTATCCTGACTTTAAACCCAGGTAGACGGAGGCTAGAAGAGGCAGACAGCTTTTGTGTGTTCTGTCCAATGCAAAGAACACCTGCAACTCTGAGCCCTAACCTTAAACTCAAGACCTCATCTGCAGGTGTTGCACATCCTTTTAGCCCCTCAGTGATGTAAGCAACAAACCTCACCCAGCTCCTGGGACACAGGGTCTTCACTCCCAGATGAGCTTGTCCTGGATTTGCAGGGAGCCTGGCTCCCTAGACCTTTTGGCCAGACCCCCACAGGGGGATTGTGCAGATGTGCTCTCCCCAGATCCCCAGTTGGTATTGGAATCAGGCCTGTGTCACATGTGGGGAGGGCAGCTGCACCCAGCCACCCTTTGACTTCTCTCCTCCCACAGATCAGCCATCTGCAAGCTTCCCTTCTCCATGGAGAGCAGGAAGACAGTCATGGGACCCCAGGGAGCCAGGAGACAGGTGAGACTTCCCAGAACTGTCCTTCTTGCTGTCACAGGATAGGCTCGTTTCCTTCACTGGCCCTAGCAGTCACATTGTTAGCCCAGGACCAAGGCCAGCACCGCTCCTGGGGAGTGATCTGTCTTTCCTGGCGTCCTCCAGCAAGTGACTGGCCTGTGGGTGTCACTTATCAAGTAGTGATCTGTGTACAACACCCAGGGAGCATTTACAGCCAAAGACAGGAATCTCCACACTCAGGTGTCCAGTGATGATGTTGGGTTGGTGTCAATGAAGGGTAGGGCAGAGAGGGAGGTCACAAAGGCCTCCAGTGGGAGGGGCTCCCTGGGCAGTTGCGAGAGATGTGGCAAGTACAGGAGATGGGGAAGAGGCAGAAGTGTGCTCAATCTCAGGCCGCCACTGGGCAGACTGCTCAACTGCAGGGACGAAGGGTTTTAGCAGTCAACGTTCTCACAGACGGCTGGTGGATGAATCCAGGTCCTAGGAGAAGCAGATCCCAAGATGCAATGAGATGGGCTGGGCTCATGTTAGAGGAAAGGCCTGCAAGAGAGAAAAGGGGATGACTGGAGCCTCATCAGACTCCAGTGAGGAGAGGGGGATAAAATTGCGTGGAAGTATCGGAGACCAAGTACAGCCTTGGGAGGCTCAGCCAGGCCAGCAGGTCTTCAAGCCATAGTGGGCCATCAGAGGAGCGCCTGGATCGGAAGGGGCTTGCCTTGATGTCCTTAAAATGCATGGCCACTGCCTGGAACAGCTGCGAGAAGCATGGCCTAGATGTGGGTGCAGGAGTGGACTGTGGTCCTTTAGGCTCCCAACTCAGAAGTCTGCCAGGTGCTGGCTTGGGGTGGCCACAGCTGATTTTCTGTGTGTTCTAGTGGAGGTGCAGAGTCACACAGGGCACCTGAATATCTCTGGTTTGGCAGACAGCATGTTGGATGGTTAGATGGGCTTTCAGCATTACCAAACTGGGAGATTGCACCTACAGCCCTGGATCGGCCACGTCTCTGAGGAGCAGTCACTGCCCTGTGCCGAGCCTGCATTGTCAGTTGGCCACAGATGCCCAAGCTCACCAGGGTCCTCACGGTTTGACAGTGTAGGATTGCCACCTCCCATAGCTCTGCCACTTCCTGCAGACTCCTCACAGCGTGGCCTAAACTGCTGAGATAGCTCCCACCTACCTCCCTCATTGGCCCCTGTCATCTGATTATTCCTAAAGACTGCTGGCTACCTCTGACCCTCCTGAGGACAGAGGCCTGGATGCCAGCCTGAGGAGCCCAACTTGGTCTTTAAGCTGTCTGGGGTTTTCTTGGTTTTTCTTTTGGGTTTTTTGGGGGGATGGTGGTCAGGGTCTCACTGTTGCCCAGGCTAAGTGCAGTGGCACAATAATAGCTCACTGCAGCCTTGACCTCCCAGGCTCAAACAGTGCTCACACCTCAGCCTCCCAACTAGCTGGGACTACAGGCACTTGCCACCATGCTCAACTAATTTTTTATTTTTGTGTATGTGGAGTTGGGGTCTCGCTATTTTGCCCAGGTTGGTCTCAAACTCCTGGATGCAAGCAATCCTGCATCAGCCTCCCAAAGTGCTAGGATTATAGGCATGAGCCAGCATGCCCAGCCTGCCTGGATTTTGAGGATCTTTACAGTAGGTGTGACATGATAGATCAGTGCTGGGGGAAATAGGGATTGACAGTTAAGGGTCAAAGGAGAGGCTTTCTGACTCATGAGTCTAGTAGTCTGATGAGCTTCACGAATTGATTATTTATTTATGAGACAGAGTCTTGCTCTGTCGCCTAGGCTGGAGTGCTGTGGCACAATCTCAGCTCACTGTAACCTCCTCCCAGGTTCAAGCGATTCTCCTGCCTCAGCCTCCCAAGCACCTGAGATTACAGCCATGCACCACCACACCTGACTAATTTTTATATTTTTAGTAGAGACAGGGTTTCACCGTGTTGGCCAGGCTGGTCTCAAACTCCTGGCCTCAAGTTATCCGCCCGCCTCAGCCTCTCAGAGTGCTGGGATTACAGGCACAAGCCACCGTGCCTGGCCACAAATGGAATTTAAATTCATCAGGCACCTACAGAGATGCCAAACTGGTCACGTGCGTAGTTGCAGAACAGATGTACTGTGAGAAGGGCTCTTTCAAAAGTGCTCCATCCACTAATTCAGATGTGCTCAGACTGCCCTATACAGCACTGGATTTTTGGTAGAAATCAGATCTAACCTGGATCTGAATTCTGGGATCCTGCAGTGGAGATTTACATTTTCCAGCGCGGGTCCCAAATGATCGGTTGTCATTTTATCAGAAGATCCATGAGAGCTGTGTCTTGCTCATTTAGAAATTCATGGAGTATCTAACTCAGAACATGGCTCAGGGTACCGTAAAACTTTAGTAATGTGTTATTTACTGTTCATATGTTTGTAGGAAACACTGTTACTTAATTTTTTGAGTTTCCCTCTTCTCCCTGCCTAGGTTTAAAGCTCCATGCAGTTGAAACTCTCTGTGCTTCTAGGAAGCCCCATTAAGACTACCTAGCACCATAAATACTGGGGCCAGGCAGAGACGGAGGTCTTGGAACTCCAGGCACAGGTGGCAGAACCTGGAATCCTCCAACTGCCTGAGTGCAACACTGTCCCTGGTGAGCATGCCTGGGTTTTGTGTTACAGGCTTTCTTGGCATTTGAGGATGTCACTGTGGATTTCACCCAGAAGGATTGGAGGCTGCTGAATCCTGCTCAGAGAGCCCTGTACAGGGAGGTGACACTGGAGAACTACAGCCACCTGGTCTCACTAGGTAAGCGTGGCTTCCCTCGAGCCTAACATTTGACCTGTGGCGCCTCTGATGTTGCCATAGGGTTAGGTTTAGAGACAAGAATGTTGTTTTCTCTATTCCCCTGAGGAAGGTCTACCTTTGGTAAAGTTTCATACTGACTGCCACTGGGCACCTGCAGACCTCTTTCCCCACCCTGCGGCTCCCCCTGGGGGTTTGTACTCTGAGCATGGTAGACAGGGTCCTCCTGAGCCTTCCCCCTCTGAGTCTCCCTCCCTTCCTGCCCTGGGTGGCTCCAGCAAATGGCCCCTGGAGCCTACAACCAGGAGTCACCTTATGGTTTTTTTCCCTGTGAGCAGGAATTCTCCATCCTAAACCAGAACTCATCAGGTGGCTAGGGCAAGGGGAAGCGCCCTGGGGAGAAGAGAGAAGATGCCGGCCAGGCCCCCGTGCAGGTGAGGGGATAGACAGGGCAGACAGAGCACAAGGCACTCAGCCTTTCAGGAGGGAGGAGGCTTCTCTGAGGCCAGGGGACCTGGAAGCTGTTCTGGCCTCCTTGGCTGCTCTTCAGACCACCTGGCCCTGCCTGCCTTTCAGTCCTTGCTGAGTGAGGGGTTCTCTTGGGGCCCCTGGACTCCTTCTCCCAGGAAGCCTCCTTTCCCCCTACCTGCTAGGCTTCTTTCTCCCACTCAGTCTCCTCATTTGTGACTTTCCTCGTGACTGCCCGACTGCAAGCCTAAGTCTGTCGCCCCTTCCTGATACTGTCAGGGTATTCCTATGTTAGCTTCTTTTTGTTTTGTTTTGTTTTTTATTTATTTTTCCGTATAAGTAAATATAAATTTTTTGACATAATTTGGATCTCATTCTTCTATATACTGATTTTCTTTTTTTTTTAAATTTAAGTTCTGGGGTACATGTGCACAACATGCAGGTTTCTTACATAGGTATACATGTGCCATATTGGTTTGCTACACCCATCAACTCATCATTTACATTAGGTATTTCTCCTAATGCTATCCCTCCCCCTGCCCCCCAACCCCCAACATTCCCCAGTGTATAATGTTCCCATCCCTGTGTCCATGTGTTCTCATGGTTCAACTCCTACTTATGAGTGGGAACATACAGTGTTTGATTTTTCACTTCTTATGTGACTCTGCTGAGAAAGATGGTTTCCAGTTTCATCCATGTTCCTGCAAAGGACATGAACTCATCCTTTTTTATAGCCACATAGTATTCCATGGTATATATGTGCCACATTTTCTTTATCTGGTCTATCATTGATAGGCATTTGGGTTAGTTCCAAGACTTTGCTATTGTGAACAGTGCTGCAATAAACATACATGTGCCTGTGTCTTTATACTAGAATGATTTATAATCCTTTGGGTATATACCCAGTAACGGGATTGCTGGGTCAAATGATATTTCTAGTTCTAGATCCTTGAGGAATCGCCACACTGTCTTCCACAATGGTTGAACTAATTTACACTCCCGCTGACAGTGTAAAAGCGTTCCTATTTCTCCACATCCTCTCCATCACCTGTTGTTTCCTGACTTTTTAATGATTGCCATTCTAACTGGCATGAGATGGTATCTCATTATGGTTTTGATTTGCATTTCTCTAATGACCAGTGATGATGAGCATATTTTCTAAGTTTGTTGGCTGCATAAATGTCTTCTTTTGAGAAGTGTCTGTTCATATCCATTGCCCATTTTTTGATGGGGTTTTTTCTTTTTTTGTAAATTTGTTTAAGTTCTATTTTAGCTTCTTTTTTTTTTTTTTTTTTTGAGACAGAGTCTCACGCTGTTGCCCAGGCTGGAGTGCAGTGGCGCAATCTATTTTAGCTTCTTAAAACCTCTGTCCATTATTCTTCTTCAATTCCCATAGCTTTTTTCCTTGTCTTTTAATGTTTTAAGCAGTACTACTGTTGCCAGAGGTCACTTCACCTTCCTCCTTCCCCCATTTCCCCCAGAAGTACTGCCTGAGTGGGGCTGTGGTCTAGAATTGTGCACCCTCTTAAGTCCCCTTAGTCACTGCAGTGGTTCATCAGGACTCATGATGATGATGATGATGATCAGGACTCATGATGATGATGATGATCAGGACTCGATGATGATGATCATCAGGACTCATGATGATGATGATGATGATGATGATGATCAGACTCATGATGATGATGATGATGATGCTCAGGACTCATGATGATGATGATGATCAGGACTCATGATGATGATGATGATGCTCAGGACTCATGATGATGATGATCAGGACTCATGATGATGATGATCAGGACTCATGATGATTATGATGATGATGATCAGGACTCGATGATGATGATGATCAGGACTCAATGATGATGAGGACTCATGATGATGATGATGATCAGGACTCATGATGATTATGATGATCAGGACTCATGATGATGATGATGATGATCAGGACTCATAATGATGATGATCAGGACTCATGATGATGATGATGAGGACTCAAGATGATGAGGATGATGATCAGGACACATTATGATGATGATCAGGAATCATGATGATGATGATGATCAGGACTCATGATGATGATGATGATCAGGACTCGATGATGATGATGATGATCAGGACTCACGATGATGATGATCAGGACTCGATGATGATCAGGACTAATGATGATGGGGATGATGATCAGGACTGATGATGATGATGATCAGGACTCATGATGATGATGATGATGATCAGGACTCATGATGATGATGATATGATCAGGACTCATGATGATGATGATCAGGACTCAATGATGATGATGAGGACTCATGATGATGATGATGATCAGGACTCATGATGATGATGATGATGATCAGGACTCGATGATCATGATGATGATCAGAACTCATGATGATGATGATCAGGACTCATGATGATGATGAGGACTCAAGATGATGATGATGATCAGGACACATGATGATGATGATCAGGAATCATGATGATGATGATCAGGACTCATGATGATGATGATGATGATCAGGACTCATGATGATGATGATCAGGTCTCATGATGATGATCAGGACTCATGATGATGATGATGATCAGGACTCATGATGTTGATGATGATCAGGACTGATGATGATGATGATCAGGACTCGATGATGATGATGATCAGGACTCATGATGATGATGATATGATCAGGACTCATGATGATGATGATCAGGACTCAATGATGATGATGAGGACTCATGATGATGATGATGATCAGGACTCATGATGATGATGATGATCAGGACTCGATGATCATGATGATGATCAGAACTCATGATGATGATGATCAGGACTCATGATGATGATGAGGACTCAAGATGATGATGATGATCAGGACACATGATGATGATGATCAGGAATCATGATGATGATCAGGACTCATGATGATGATGATGATGATCAGGACTCATGATGATGATGATCAGGTCTCATGATGATGATCAGGACTCATGATGATGATGATGATCAGGACTCATGATGTTGATGATGATCAGGACTGATGATGATGATGATCAGGACTCGATGATGATGATTAGGACTCATGATGATGATGATGATTATCAGGACTCATGAGTCCTGATCATGAGGATGATGATGATTATCAGTACTGATGATGATGATGATGATCAGGACTCATGATGATGATGATGATGATGATCAGGACTCATGATGATGATGATGATGATGATCAGGACTCATGATGATGATGATGATGATCAGGACTCGATGATCAGGACTCATGATGATGATGAGAAGCAGGACTCGATGATGATGATGATCATGACAATGATGATGATGATGAGGACTCGATGATGATGATGATGATCAGGACTCATGATGATGATGATCAACACATGATGATGATGATGATGATGATCAGGACTCATGATGATGATGATAAGCAGGACTCGATGATTTTGATCAGGACTCATGATGATGATGATGAGGATGATCAGGACTCATGATGATGTTGATGATGATCAGGACTCATGATGATGTTGATGATGATCAGGACTCATGATGATGATCAGGACTCATGATGATGATCAGGACTCATGATGATGATGATGATCAGGACTCATGATGATGATGATGATGATCAGGACTCATGATGTTGATGATGATGATCAGGACTGATGATGATGATCAGGTGTCATGATGATGATGATGATTAGGACTCATGATGATGATGATGATTATCAGGACTCATGAGTCCTGATCATGAGGATGATGATTATCAGTACTGATGATGATGATGATGATGATGATCTGATGATGATGATGATCAGGACTCATGATGATGATGATGATCAGGACTCATGATGATGAGGATGATGATCAGGACTCAATGATGATGATGATCAGGACTCATGATGATGATAAGCAGGACTCGATGATGATGATGATCATGACTCATGATGATGATGATGAGGAGGACTCGATGATGATGATGATCAGGACTCATGATGATGATGATCAGCACTCGATGATGATGATCAGGACTCATGATGATGATGATGATCAGGACTGATGATGATGAGGACTCGATGATGATGATGATGATCAGGACTCATGATGATGATTAACATTGATGATGATGATGATCAGGACTCATGATGATGATGATCAGGACTCATGATGATGATGATGATCAGGACTCGAAGATGATGATCAGGACTCATGATGATGAAGATGATGATGATGACCAGTACTCCATGATGATCAGGACTCATGATGATGATGATGATGATAATGATCAGGACTCATGATGATGATGATGAGGACTCATGATGATGATGATCAGGACTCGATGATCAGGACTCATGATGATGATGATGATCAAGACTCATGATGATGATGATGATCATCATCAGGACTCATGATGATGATGATGATCAGGACTCATGATGATGATGATGATCTCGACTCGATGATGATGATCAGGACTCATGATGATGATGATTATCAGGACTCATGATGATGATGCAGATGATGATCAGGACTCATGATGATGATGAAGATGATGATCAGGACTCATGATGATGATGATGATCAGGACTCATGATGACGATGATGATTAGGACTCATGATGATGATGATCAGGACTCGATGATGATGATGATGATCAGGACTCATGATGATGATCAGGACTCGATGATGATAGGACTCATGATGATGAGGATGATGATGATCAGGACTGATGATGATCAGGACTCGATGATGATCAGGACTCATGATGATGATGATCAGGACTCATGATGATGATGATCAGGACTCGATGATGATCAGGACTCATGATGATGATGATCAGGACTCGATGATGATGATGATGATCAGGACTCATGATGATGATGATCAGGACTCGATGATGGTGATGATGGTCAAGACTCGATGATGATGATGATGCTCAGGACTCATTATGATGATGATGATGATGATCAGGACTCATGATGATGATGATCAGGACTCATGATGATGATGATCAGGACTCGATGATGATGATGATCAGGACTCATGATGATGATGATGATAATCAGGACTAATGATGATGATGATGATCAGGACTTATTATGATGATGATGAGGACTCAAGATGATGAGGATGATGATCAGGACACATGATGATGATGATCAGGAATCATGATGATGATGATGATGATTAGGACTCATGATGATGATGACGATCAGGACTCATGATGATGATGATGATCAGGACTCATGAAGATGATGATGCTCAGGACTCGTGATGATGATGATGATGATCAGGACTGATGATGATGATGCTCAGGACTCTTGATGATGATGATGATCAGGACTTATGATGATGATGATGATCAGGACTCATGATGATCCTGATGATCAGGACTCATGATGATCCTGATGATCAGGACTCATGATGATCAGGACCCACGATGATGATGATGATGATGATGAGGAGGACTCATGATGATGATGATGATTATCAGGACTCATGATGATGATGATCAGGACTCGATGATGATGATGATGATCAGGACTCATGATGATGATGATGATCAAGACTCATGATGATGATGATCAGGACTCATGTTGATGATGATGATGATCAGGACTCATGATGTTGATGATGATGATCAGGACTGATAATGATGATGATCAGGACTCATGATGATGATGATGATTAGGACTCATGATGATGATGATGATTATTAGGACTCATGAGTCCTGATCATGAGGATGATGATGATTATCAGTACTGATGATGATGATGATGATGATGATGATGATCAGGACTCAATGATGATGATGATCAGGACTCATGATGATGATGATAAGCAAGACTCGATGATGATGATCATGACTCATGATGATGATGAGGAGGACTCGATGATGATGATGATCAGGACTCATGATGATGATGATGATCAGGACTCATGATGATGATGATGATCAGCACTCGATGATGATGATCAGGACTCATAATGATGATGATGATCAGGACTGATGATGATGAGGACTCGATGATGATGATGATGATCAGGACTCATGATGATGATGATCAGGACTCATGATGATGATGATGATCAGGACTCGAAGATGATGATCAGGACTCATGATGATGATGATGATGATGATGACCAGTACTCCATGATGATCAGGACTCATGATGATGATGATGATAATGATCAGGACTCATGACGATGATGATGAGGACTCATGATGATGATGATCAGGACTCGATGATGATCAGGACTCATGATGATGATGATGATGATGATGACCAGTACTCCATGATGATCAGGACTCATGATGATGATGATGATGATAATGATCAGGACTCATGATGATGATGATGAGGACTCATGATGATGATGATCAGGACTCGATGATGATCAGGACTCGATGATGATGATGATCAAGACTCATGATGATGATGATGATCATCAGGACTCATGATGATGATCACGACTCAATGATGATGATCAGGACTCATGATGGTGATGATTATCAGGACTCATGATGATGATGATGATGATCAGGACTCATGCTGATGATGATCAGGACTCGATGATGATCAGGACTCATGATGATGAGGATGATGATGATCAGGACTGATGATGATGATGATCAGGACTTGATGATGATCAGGACTCATGATGATGATGATCAGGACTCATGATGATGATGATCAGGACTCGATGATGATCAGGACTCATGATGATGATGATCAGGACTCATGATGATGATGATCATCAGGACTCATGATGATGATGATGATGATGATCAGGACTCATGATGATGATGATGATGATCAGGACTCGATGATGATGATGATGGTCAGGACTCGATGATGATGATGATGCTCAGGACTCATGATGATGATGATCAGGACTCATGATGATGATGATGATCAGGACTCATGATGATGATCAGGACCCATGATGATGATGATGATGTTGAGGAGGAGGAGGACTCATGATGATGATGATGATTATCAGGACTCATGATGATGATGATCAGGACTCGATGATGATGATGATGATCAGGACTCATGATGATGATGATGATGATCAGGACTCATGATGATGATGATGATCAGGACTGATGATGATGATCAGGACTGATGATGATGATGATCAGGACTCATGATGATGATGATGATGATGATCAGGACTCATGATGATGATGATGAGGACTCGATGATGATGATCAGGACTCATGATGATGATAAGCAGGACTCGATGTTGATGATGATCAGGACTCATGATGATGATGATGATGATCAGGACTCATGATGATGATGATCAGTACTCATGATGATGATGATGATCAGGACTCATGATGATGATGGTGATGATCATCAGGACTCATGATGATGAAGACGATGAGGACTCGATGATGATGAGGACTCATGATGATGATGATCAGGACTCATGATGATGATGATGATGATCAGGACTCATGATGATGATGATGAAGATCAGGACACGATGATGATGATGATCAGGACTCATGATGATGATGATGATGATGATCAGGACTCATGATGATGATGATGCTCAGGACTCATGATGATGATGATGATGATCAGGACTGATGATGATGATGATGCTCAGAACTCTTGATGATGATGATCAGGACTCGATGATGATGATGATCAGGACTCATGATGATGATGATGATGCTCAGGACTCATGATGATGATGATGATGATCAGGACTCATGATGATGATGATGCTCAGGACTCTTGATGATGATGATGATGATCAGGACTCTATGATGATGATGATCAGGACTCATGATGATGATGATGATCAACACTCATGATGATGATGATGATGATCAGGACTCATGATGATGATGATCAGGACTCGATGATGATGATCAGGACTCATGATGATGATGATGATCAACACTCATGATGATGATGATGATGATGATGATCAAGCCTCATGGTGATGATGATGATGATGATCAGGACTCATGATGATGATGATCACGACTCGATGATGATCAGGACTCATGATGATGATGATGATGATCAGGACTCATGATGATGATCAGGACCCATGATGATGATGATGATGATGAGGAGGAGGACTCATGATGATGATGATGATTATCAGGACTCATGATGATGATGATGATGATCAGGACTCATGATGATGATGATGATCAGGACTCGATGATGATGATCAGGACTCATGATGATGATGATGATGATCAGGACTCATGATGATTATGACGATGATGATCAGGACTCGATGATGATGATGATCAGGACTCGATGATGATGAGGACTCATGATGATGATGATGATCAGGACTCATGATGATGATGATGATCAGGACTCACGATGATGATGATGATGATGATGATGATCAGGACTCATGATGATGATGATCAGGACTCATGATGATGATGATGATGACTAGGACTCATGATGATGATGATGAGGAGGACTCTTGATGATGATGATGATCAGGACTCATGATGATGATGATCAACACTCATGATGATGATGATGATCAGGACTCATGATGATGATGATCAGGACTCATGATGATGATGATGATTAACACTCATGATGATGATGATGATCAGGACTCATGATGATGATGATGATCACGACTCGATGATGATGATCAGGACTCATGATGATGATGATGATGATGATCATGACTCATGATGATGATGATGATGCTCAGGACTCATGATGATGATGATGATCAGGACTCATGGTGATGATGATGCTCAGGACTCTTGATGATGATGATGATGATCAGGACTCATGATGATGATGATGATGATCAGGACTCGATGATGATGATGATCAGGACTCATGATGATGATGATCAGGACTCGATGATGATGATCAGGACTCATGATGATGATGATGATGATGATCAAGCCTCATGGTGATGATGATGATGATCAGGACTCATGATGATGATGATCACGACTCGATGATGATCAGGACTCATGATGATGATGATGATGATCAGGACTCATGATGATGATGATGATCAGGACTCATGATGATGATGATGCTCAGGACTCATGATGATGATGATGATGATCAGGACTGATGATGATGATGATGCTCAGGACTCTTGATGATGATGATGATCAGGACTCATGATGATGATGATGATCAGGACTCATGATGATGATGATGATCAGGACTCATGATGATGATCAGGACCCATGATGATGATGATGATGATGAGGAGGAGGAGGACTCATGATGATGATGATGATTATCAGGACTCATGATGATGATGATGATGATGATCAGGACTCATGATGATGATGATGAGGAGGACTCGATGATGATGATGATCAGGACTCATGATGATGATGATGATGATCAGGACTCATGATGTTGATGATGATGATCAGGACTCATGATGATGATGATTAGAACTCATGATTATGATGATCAAGACTCGATGATGATCAGGACTCATGATGATGATGATCATCAGGACTGATGATGATGATGATCAGGACTCATAATGATGATGATGATGATCAGGACTCATGATGATGATGATGATCAGGACTCGATGATGATGATCAGGACTCATGATGATGATGATGATGATGATCAGGACTCATGAGGATTATGATGATGATGATCAGGACTCGATGATGATGATGATCAGGACTCAATGATGATGATGAGGACTCATGATGATGATGATGATCAGGACTCATGATGATGATGATGATCAGGACTCATGATGATGATGATGATGATCAGGAGTCACGATGATGATGATGATGATGATCAGGACTCATGATGATGATGATGATGATGATGATCAGGACTCACGATGATGATGATCAGGACTCATGATGATGTTGATGATCAGGACTCATGATGATGATGATGATGACCAGGACTCATGATGATGATGATAAGGAGGACTCTTGATGATGATGATGATCAGGACTCATGATGATGATGATGATGATCAGGACTCGATGATGATGATGATCATCAGGACTCATGATGATGATGATCAACACTCATGATAATGATGATGATGATCAGGACTCATGATGATGATGATCAGGACTTGATGATCAGGACTCGATGATGATGATGATGAACACTCATGATGATGATGATGATGATGATCAGGACTCATGATGATGATGATGATCACGACTCGATGATGATGATCAGGACTCATGATGATGATGATGATGATCATGACTCATGATGATGATGATGATGATCAGGACTCGATGATGATGATGATCAGGACTCATGATGATGATGATGCTCAGGACTCATGATGATGATGATGATCAGGATTCATGGTGATGATGATGCTCAGGACTCTTGATGATGATGATGATGATGATCAGGACTCATGATGATGATGATGATGATCAGGACTCATGATGATGATGATGATCAACACTCATGATGATGATGATGATGATCAGGACTCATGATGATGATGATCAGGACTCGATGATGATGATCAGGACTCATGATGATGATGATGATGATGATCAAGCCTCATGGTGATGATGATGATGATGATCAGGACTCATGATGATGATGATCACGACTCGATGATGATCAGGACTCATGATGATGATGATGATCAGGACTCATGATGATGATGATGATGATCAGGACTCATGATGATGATGATGATGAGGACTCATGATGATGATGATGATGATCAGGACTGATGATGATGCTCAGGACTCTTGATGATGATGATGATGATCAGGACTCATGATGATGATGATGATGATCAGGACTCGATGATGATGATCAGGACTCATGATGATGATCAGGACCCATGATGATGATGATGAGGAGGAGGAGGAGGACTCATGATGATGATGATGATTATCAGGACTCATGATGATGATGATGATGATCAGGACTCATGATGATGATGATGATCAGGACTCTTGATGATGATGATGATGATCAGGACTCATGATGATGATGATCAGGACTCATGATGTTGATGATGATGATCAGGACTCATGATGATGATGATGATCAGGACTCATGATGATGATGATGATGATCAAGACTCGATGATCAGGACTCATGATGATGATGATCATCAGGACTGATGATGATGATGATCAGGACTCATAATGATGATGATGATGATCAGGACCCATGAGTCCTGATCATGAGGATGATGATGATGATGATCAGGACTCATGATAATGATGATGATGATGATGATCAGGACTCATGATGATGGTGATGATGATCAGGACTGATGATGATGATGATCAGGACTCATGATGATGATGATGATGATGATCAGGACTCATGATGATGATGATGATCAGGACTCGTGATGATGATGATGATCAGGACTCATCATGATGATGATGATCAGGACTCATGATGTTGATGATGATCAGGACTCATGATGATGATGATGATGATGATGATCAGGACTCATGATGATGATGACGATCAGGACTCGATGATGATGCTCAGGACTCATGATGATGATGATGATCAGGACTCATGATGATGATGATCAGGACTGATGATCATGATGATCAGGACTCATGATGATGATGATGATCAGGACTCATGATGATGATGATGATGATCAGCACTCATGATGATGATGATCAGGACTCGATGATGATGATGATCAGGACTCATGATGATGATGATCAGGACTCATGATGATGATGATGATGATCAGCACTCATGATGATGATGATCAGGACTCGATGATGATGATGATCAGGACTCATGATGATGATGATGATCAGGACTCGATGATTATGATGATCAGGACTCGATGATGATGATGATGAGGACTCATGATGATGATGATGATGATCAGGACTCATGATGATGATGATGATGATGATCAGGACTCATGATGATCATGATGATGATCAGGACTCATGATGATCATGATAATCAGGACTCATGATGATGATGATGATGATGATCAGGACTCATGATGATGATGATGATCAGGACTCATGATGATGATGGTGATGATGATCCGGACTCTTGATGATGATGATGATGATCAGGACTCATGATGATCATGATAATGATGATCATCAGGACTCGATGATGATGATGATTCTTGCCTCGACGACGATGATGATGATGATTCTTGCCTCTAGGGTGGACTTGTTCTCTCTTGGAGCAGTTTTAGTTCACAGTTAGGCCCTGTTTTCCTCTCTTCTCTTTTCATTCTAGTTTACTGGCTTCCCTCACTCCTCACAGTGAGACCACAGGAGACTGCTAAAAAGTGATGTTAAGTTTTCTGCTTATGACAATGATAAATTTAGTTTTCTCTGTCTTGTTTTGTGTCAGTTTGAGGGTCATCTGTTTCTATTGACCTTTATATCCTATTTAGTGAATGTGTGGACAGATTTAGCCTTACTTAGCTGCAGTTCTCCTCGAGTACTTAGAAGTCTCTTTATGTCTTGTTTAAGAAACCCTTCGTAGATCAAGTTTATAAAGATACAAAGATTTAAAGATATAAAGTTTTGTTTTGTTTTGTTTTGAGACGGAGTTTCACTCTTGTAACCCAGACTGGAGTGCAGTGACACGATCTTGGCTCCCTGGAACCTCCGCCTCCCAGGTTCAAGCAATTCTCCTGTCTTAGCTTTCTGAGTAGCTGGGATTACATGTGCTCACCACCACCCCTGGTTAATTTTTTTTTTGTATTTTTACTTGAGATGGGTTTCATCATGTTGGCCAGGGTGGTTTTGAACTCCTGACCTCAGGTGATCCACCCGCCTCGGCCTCCCAAAGTGCTGGGATTACAGACATGAGCCACCATGCTTGGCCAATTATATATAAAAATTTTTGTTGTTGTTGCTTAACTCTTCTGTGTCTTTACAGATTTTTTTTAGGGAGGGCAGTTTGAACTATCCAATACTTGAAAAGATGGTTTTTACATCTTCTATATTCATAGTGGATTGTTCTATATCTACTAAGTTTTGTAGGACCTACTTTATATATTTTAGCCTACTATTAAATACATGCAAGGTTAGAATTATTATAATTTTATTGGCTTACAGGGAATCTTGTGTCCTCTGTACTTTCACCCTCATCTCCCATTCCTGGATTATTTTGAAGCAAATCCTGGTCATCATATTTCATTTGTAAAACATAATAATAGTTACTATATTATTATCTATTTCATTTAATATTAATATTAGTTCTTAAGATATTTTTGGTGACTGTAATGCTCATTTAACTTTCCTTATTTCATGGCATGTATATTTTGAGTTTACATCCTATAATACTTTCTTTCTTCCAGCATTTTTTTGTGAAGCAAATGTTAAACAATTATATTTTGGTGGATACTAAAAAGTTGAAAGGCTTATAGAATGAACACCTGTCAGTCTACCACCTACAGTCAGCATTTAGCTCTGTGCTCCATATTCTTTATCACTTACTTATCCAGCTGTACATTGCTCTCTCCATAAGTCCATCTTCCTTTTGATGCTCTTTAATATTGGAGACATCATTATCCTTTACTGATAAACACTTCAGCATGCATATCAATAAGTAATATTATAATGTTTCTTTGTGGTTCTTCTTAGGACTTATGTAAGATGCATAAATCTTAAGTGTAACATTCAGTGAGCTTTGACATATGCATATCTTTATGTAATCTGGACCCCTATGACAACACATAACAATTACTTTCACCCCAGAAGTACTCTTATGCCTTTTTCCAGTCATTTCCTGCCCCCACATCCACCAGAGAAAATCACTATTTGGATTTTGTTCAATATGCCTTAATTTCACCTATCTTAGAACTTCTTGTAAGTGGAATTACACAGTATACTCTCTGTCAGAAAATTAGCAGGTTGATTTTTTTTTTATGGTTATTGTTGTTGACTTTGTCCTGTTGTTTCCCAAAAAAGCAGGTTCATACAGACTGTGGAGTTCTTTCTCATTCCTTGCTTCCCACCACCCCATAAAAAATGTGGGGGCATCCACTGAGAAATTTGGAGCCGGTCTGTGTTTTCATGGGTATGAAGTCTCTGCTTTTGGATTTATGATCGGTGCCACTCCCTCAGTTTGCATAGGTGGGAAGAGACTCGTTTCTTAGTCATCTCAAATATCATAGAAATGACAAAATATCATAGACTGGGAGGCTTAAACAACAGACATTTATTTCTTACAGTTCTAGAATCTGGGAATTCCAAGATGAAGGTGCTGGCACCTTTGCTTCATTGTGAGGGTCCCCATCCTGGCTCGCAGGCTGCGACCTTCTTGCTGTGTCCTCTCATGGTCACCCCATGATCTCAACTAAACCTGTTTATCTCCCAACAACTCCACCTCCAAATACCATCACATTGGAGGTTAAGGCATCAACATATGAGTTTGGGGGGGATGCTAACGTTCAGTCCATTATCAACTCCCTTCTCTCGCCCCCATATTAATTGCTTGCTGATTTGTCTGTCAGCTAATTAAAATAAAAGGCTTCTTGTCTACCACTGACTTCTGAAAGTGTGAATGTTTAATGTAATGGGAGTACATGTTAGGATTTTATTTAACTCATAAGTGAGGTTACTGGCAGAATGACAAAGCTGGTTCAGTGCAGGTATGAGAAGATGGGGTGTATGTGGGTAGTGCCAAAATAACACCATTGTAAGTTACCCTGTAACTTTACAGAATCAGCAAACTTAACTCTCATTATCTGAGTGATCAGAAAAATTAGAAATTATACAGATGATGTAGGAAAGCTCATATAATCATATATCCGACAAGTTTTGGAGTACTTTTCCTGGACAACATGGCGAAATCCCATCTCTACAAAAAATACAAAAATTAGCCAGGCAGTGGCACCTGTGGCTTGACTACAGGCAGGCACCTGGAGTTCAGCTATTCGGGAAGTTAAGGTGAGAGGATCGTGTAAGCCTGGGAGGTCGAGGCTGCAGTGAACCATGATCATGCCACTGCACTCCAGCCTGGGCAACAGAGTGAGACCCTGTCTCAAAAAAAAAAAAGTTTTTATCATAATGGGATTTTGAATTATATCAAATCCTTTTCTGTATCTGTTGAGATGATCATATGTCTTTTGGTCCTTCACTCTGTTGATGTGATGTATCACAAGTATTGATTTGTGTATGTTGAATCATGATTGCATACCTGGGATAAATCTCATTTGGTCATGGTGTATTATCTTTTCTGTGTTACTGGATTGGGTTTGCTAGTATTTTGTTGAGGATTTTTCCATTTAGCGTCATCAGGGATATTGGCCTGTAGTTCTCTGTTTTTGTTGTGTTCTTGTCTGTTTTTGGTATCAGGATAATGCTGGTCTTGTAGAATGAGTTAGGAAGAATTCCTCCCCGCCCCGCTTCAGGTTTTTGGAATAGTTTGAGAAGAATTGATGTTTGTTGTTCTCTATGAGTTTACTAGAATTAAGCAGTAAAGCAATTGGGTCCTAGGTTTTTCTTTGATAGAAGACTTTTCATTACTGATTCAGTCTCATTGTTGGTCTGTTCTCCAGGAATATATGCAGAACATGTCCTGCGGCCCAAGAATCTTGGACTTGCACATCAGAGGCAACAGCAACTACAATTTTCTGATCAAAGCTTCCAGAGTGACACAGCTGAAGGTCAAGAGAAAGAAAAAAGCTCTAAGCCCATGGCATTTTCCAGCCCACCCCTAAGACATGCAGTAAGCTCAAGGAGGAGGAACAGTGTAGTGGAAATAGAGTCTAGTCAAGGCCAGAGGGAAAATCCTACAGAAATAGACAAAGTATTGAAAGGAATAGAAAATTCAAGATGGGGAGCATTCAGGTGTGCAGAGCGTGGGCAAGACTTCAGCCAGAAGACGATAGTAATCATACACAAAAAAGCACATTCCAGGCAGAAACTTTTTACATGCAGGGAGTGTCACCAGGGCTTTAGAAATGAGTCAGCATTGCTCTTGCACCAGAAGACACACACAGGAGAGAAGTCCTATGTATGCAGTGAGTGTGGGCGAGGCTTCAGCCTCAAAGCAAATCTCAGACACCAGATGACACACTCAGGAGAGAAGCCTTTTCTGTGCAAGGTGTGTGGACGAGGCTACACCAGTAAGTCATACCTCACTGTGCATGAGAGAACACACACAGGAGAGAAGCCTTATGAATGCCAGGAGTGTGGGCGAAGGTTTAATGATAAGTCCTCATACAACAAGCACTTGAAGGCACATTCAGGGGAGAAGCCTTTTGTGTGCAAGGAGTGTGGGCGAGGCTATACTAATAAGTCATACTTCGTTGTGCACAAGAGAATACACTCAGGAGAGAAGCCTTACAGATGCCAGGAGTGTGGCCGAGGCTTTAGCAATAAGTCACACCTCATCACACACCAGAGGACACACTCAGGGGAGAAGCCCTTCGCGTGCAGGCAGTGTGAGCAAAGTTTTAGCGTGAAAGGAAGTCTCCTCAGACACCAGAGAACACACTCAGGGGAGAAGCCTTTTGTGTGCAAGGATTGTGAGCGAAGCTTTAGCCAAAAGTCAAACTCTCATCTACCACCAGAGAACACACTCCGGGGAGAAACCTTTCGTTTGTAGAGAATGTGGGCAAGGGTTTATTCAGAAGTCAACCCTCGTGAAACATCAGATCACACACTCAGAGGAGAAGCCTTTTGTGTGCAAGGACTGTGGACGAGGCTTTATCCTGAAGGGGTGGCCTGCCCCTCCACACCTGTGGGTGTTTCTCGTAAGGTGGAACGAGAGACTTGAGAAAAGAAATAAGACACAGAGACAAAGTATAGAGAAAGAAAAGCGGGGGCCCAGGGGACCGGCGCTCAGCTTACAGAGGACCCACGCCGGCCCCAGTCTCTGAGTTCCCTTAGTATTTATTGATAATTATCTTTACCATCTTAAAGACAGGGGAGTGGCAGGACAATAGGATCAAAGAAAAAAGAGGAAATCGGCAGTAAGACATATGAGCAAAAACCTCTGTGACATGAATAAGTTCAAAGGACAATGCTGTGCCTTGAGATGCATATGTAAACATCTCCATAAACCTTTTGGCAGCATAGTTTCAGTCTATCACGTGGGGAGAAACCTTAGACAATACCTAGCTTTCCTAGGCAGAGGTCCCTGCGACCTTTGGCCGTGTACGTGTCTCTGGGTAGTTGAAATTAAGAGAATGGTGATAACTTTTAACCAGCAAGCTACCTTCAGGCATTTGTTTAACAAAGACACATCCTGCACAGCCCAAAATCCATTAAACCTTGAGTCACTGCAACACATGTCTCTTGCAAAGGACAAGGTTGGGGGTAGGGTCACAGATTAACAGCATCACAAATACAGAACAAAATGGAGTCTCTTATGTCTACTTCTTTCTATATAGACACAGTAACAGGCTGATCTCTCTTCCTTTTCCCCACATATCCAAAAGTCAACCTTCACATTACACCAGAGGACACACTCAGAGGAGAAGCCTTATGGATGTCGGGAGTGTGGGCGAAGGTTTCGGGATAAGTCCTCGTATAACAAGCACCTGAGGGCACACTTGGGAGAGAAACGTTTTTTCTGCAGGGATTGTGGGCGAGGCTTTACCTTGAAGCCAAATCTCACCATACATCAGAGGACACACTCAGGAGAGAAACCCTTCATGTGCAAGCAGTGTGAGAAAAGTTTTAGTTTGAAGGCAAATCTTAGACATCAGTGGACACACTCAGGGGAAAGGCCATTTAATTGCTAGGATTGTGGGCGAGGCTTCATCCTAAAGTCAACTCTCCTCTTCCACCAGAAGACACACTCGGGGGAGAAGCCTTTCATCTGTAGTGAATGTGGGCAAGGATTTATCTGGAAGTCAAACCTTGTGAAACACCAGCTTGCACATTCTGGCAAGCAGCCTTTTGTATGCAAGGAGTGTGGTCGAGGCTTCAACTGGAAGGGAAATCTCACACACCAGAGGACACACTCAGGGGAGAAGCCCTTCGTGTGTAATGTGTGTGGACAAGGCTTCAGCTGGAAGAGAAGTCTCACCAGACACCACTGGCGGATACACTCCAAGAAGCCTTTTGTGTGCCAGGAGTGTAAGCGAGGCTATACCAGTAAGTCAGACCTCACTGTGCGTGAAAGAATACACACAGGAGAGAGGCCTTATGAATGCCAAGAGTGTGGACGAAAGTTTAGCAATAAGTCATACTACAGTAAGCACTTAAAGAGACACTTACGTGAGAAGGGTTTTTGTACAGGGAGTGTGGGTGAGGCTTCATCTTGAAGCCATATCTCACCAGCCATCAGAGGACACACACAGGAGAGTAACTTTGCTTTGTTACAAGCTTCAGTTGAGGCTGCATAACTTGTTTGTGAAGATATAACAAAGGCAGACAGAATCCAGAGGGCCACAGAGAACCTGAATTCAACCCATGTGTCCCCAAGAGATTCGGAGAAAAGAGGTCAATGTTTAAGGAACAGAGATGCCAGTTGAGGGGAGGGCATTATTTAGGCTATTGGGGAAATATGGTCTCTTTCCTACTGAGCACATGTTCTTGTATTTGTGCCAGGCTGTTTTTTCTAAGGACTGCTCTTAGCCAGTGACTGCAGAGCAGGGATACCAAGGGAAGTCTGTTACTGACAATCTCCCCAACCTCCTTGGACTGCAGGCAATCTAGGACACCTCCACCAAACCTCTTCTTGCACTTTCCTTCCCTCTGGCTGCCCTCCCAGCCTTCCTTGGTTTGAATGTTTTGTCCCCTCCTTAATTTATGTTGAAACGCTACATAAACTGTTTACTGTTGAAACAGTGTGACAGTATTAGGAAGTGGGACCTTTGGGAAGTGATTAAGTCAAGTCATGAAGATAGAGTTTTTGTGAATGGGATCAGGTGCCCTTATGAAAAGGCTTGATAGAGGGAGTTTGTCCTGTGGCCCTTCTATTTTCTGCTCTGTGAGGACACAATGCTCCTCCCTTCCAAAAGATGCAGCATGAAGGCATCATCTTAGAAACAGACATGAGCCCTCAACAGACAATTGAACCTACTGATATTTTGATGATGAACTTCGCCTCCAGAACTCTGGGAAAATAAAGTCCTCTTTATACATTTCCTAGCCAGTGGTATTTTGTTATAACAGCTCAAATAGACTAAGTAACTGCTCCCCTCATCATTCTCTCACAATCATATCTTGAAATAAAATCTCTGTACATGCAGTCCCATCTTGGTCTTTGCAGAGAACTCCCTCCAACACAGTGATACCAAGAACAGTCTGACAAAACAGGTGGTAAAATAGGGATCTGGGGACCACTCACCTGCCTGGCAGGAGTAAAGCAGGTTGGCTAGTGGGGCACGGGTAGGTGGTTAGCTGCAAAATATTTCACAGGTGATTTCCTGAGAAAATGCTTCAATGATAGAGAATGCTGTGGCATGTGTGATGATGCAGGCCTTAGAAAATGTAGAGAAAGTGCCTACAAAGAGCGGAGTAGACTGATTATCGCTGATCTGCATTACCACCTGCAGAAGGACCTTGAGAAATTGAAGACGTCATTCAGCCATTAGCAAACAGTGGTTAAGTAAACCAGGACTCCTTGATGAGTGCTTACGAGGCCTTTATTTTCTTGGATAGAAGGCAGAATCATTGCCCAAATATGTAGGCTGAAGGCCTTGTAGTTACAGTGGCAGAGCTCTACAGATGTTGGAATGCTTAGCCAATGCATGTCTATTTTGTAGAGGTCAGACCCTTTGTGAGGAAAATCTGGGATCCTGAAAAATGATAGAGGAACATCTCCATGGATGCCCAAGATTGCCTCTGCCATGCTCCCAGCCACAGACCATCTGAGTGTGTAGAAATGGCCCATCCTTCCTTATGAATAGCATTTCCACCATTCATTACCACAGAACCTTCACAATTAAGGCCAGCTTAATGCACATGTGCCCTACATAGCTGTACACAACCCCTGTCCAGCACAGGGAAGATACATGCAATATGCCTATCCTTTTGTAAACGGTATTTGTGATGCTTGCCCTTCAACTTCCATAACTTTCCTCATACTCATTTTGAGTTTCACTATACATTGTGGGTTCACCAGAATTCTGTGCTTCTCTTCCGTATTAAACACATTTACATCTGAGTAATCAGGGACACTGACAGCCCCAAGAGACACCACTGTCCATTTGGACCCAGAATTTGATTTGAATTCAGAAGACAACATCTTAGCATAAACAGCCAAGGAACCTGGTCAACGCATTTCCTGCTCAAGTTCCTTTTGAGCAGGAAAATGATCACACAGATGGGATTGGAAACATAAGGCAACTCATAGCTACTTTTTCCCTGTTTCTTACTCAACATGAAGTTAGTGCACTGGTAGAATGTGCATATGGAGAAGTGAAGTAAAACAGTTGAATTAGAGATTAGACACAGTGGTTCATGCCTATAATCCCAACACTTTCTGATGCCAAGTTGAGTGGATCGCTTGAGTGCAGGAGTTCAAGACCAGCCTGGCTAAAGTGGCAAAATCCCATCTCTACAAAAAACTAGCCAGGTGTGGTGGCACATGCCTGTAGTCCAAGCTACTTGGGAGGCTTAGATGGGAGGATCACCTGAGGCTGGGGAGTTGAGGCTGCAGTGAGCTGTGACCACACCACTGCACTCAAGTCTGGGCAACAGAGTGAGACCTTGTCTAAACAAAAACAAAAACAAAAACAAAAAGGTTGAATTAGTTTCTGCAACATTTCTAACATTCCAAAAAAAAAACCACATCCTAATAGGAGCAACAAAGTAGAAACTGTCATTTCACTGATTGTGCTGATTAAATGGGCAATGCACAATATAATGATGAACAGGAAAGCTCGACAAATACATATGCACACACACATATATATAATATAATTATATAAATACATAATTATATTTGGGATTACACTTGTAACCCCAGCACTTTGGGAGGCCGAGGCAAGTGGATCACGAGGTCAGGAGATCAAGACCATCCTGGCTAACATGGTGAAACCTAGTCTCTACTAAAAATACAAAAAATTAGCCGGGTGTGGTGGTGGGTGCCTGTAGTCCCAGCTACTCGGGAAGCTGAGGCAGAATGGTGTGAACCCGGGAGGTGGAGCTTGCAGTGAGCCAAGATCGCGCCACTGCACTCCAGCCTGGGTGACAGAGCGAGACTCCATCTAAAAAAAAAAAAAAAAAAAATTGCCAAGAACTACCCAGCATGTATCAGCAGAAAGTTGAGTCCCTAATATGACAGTATTCCTCAAGAAAATAAACTATTTACCTGGGGACAAACTGACTACATCAGCCACCTGCCAGCCTCTAAAAAACAGTGATTCAGCCTCACAGGGATAAATACCTGGATTTATTCCAAACATGGATTTGCCTTTCTAGTCCTGTAAGGCTCAGCCAGCACTATTACTCATGCCTGATCCAAAGACATGAAATACCAAGTAATATAACATCCAACCCAGGAGATTCACTTCATAGCAAAAATGCTATCGGAGTGTAAGAGTAGATAACAACTCTAAATATATATGTATCCAACAACAGAGCACTCAGATACATAAAGCAAATACTATAAAAAATAAAGATTCCAAGACAATAACTATTGAGAACTTCACTCCACTGTCAGCATTGGATCATCTAAACAGAAAAATCAACAAACATTGGATTTAAACTGCACTTTAGACCAAATGGACCTAACAGATATTTCAGAATCTTTTATCCAACAGCTATAGAACACACATTCTTCTCATCATCACATGGAACATTCTCCAGGGTAAACCTAATACATTAGGCCACAAAACAAGTCTCAACTTTTTTTTTTTTTTAAAGACAGGGTCTCGCTCTGTCATCCAGGCAGGAGTGCAGTGCTGTTATCATAGCTCACTGCAGCCTTGAACTCTTGAGCTCAAATGATCCCCTCTTCAGCCTCCCAAGTAATAAGGACTACAGGTGCACACCACAATGCCTAGTTAATTTTCAACGTTTTGTAGAGACAGTGTCTCACTATGTTGCCCAGTCTTGTCTCAAACTCTGGGCCTCAAAGAATCCTCCCACTTGAGGAGCTTCAGATTCCCAAAACACCAGGATTACAGGCATGAGCCACCAAGCCTGGCCTCAACAAATTTTTAAAAATTGAGGCCTGTAATCCCAGAACTTTGGGACGCTGAGGCGGGCAGATCACAAGGTCAGGAGTTCAAGACCGTCCTGGCTAATATGGTGAAACCCCGTCTCTAGTAAAAATACAAAAAATTAGCTGGGCGTGGTGGCGGGCACCTGTAGTCCCAGCTACTCAGGAGACTGAGGCAGGAGAATGGCATGAACCCACGAGGTGGAGCTTGCAGTGAGCCAAGATCCGCCACTGCACTCCAGTGTGGGCGATAGAGCGAGACTCCATCTCAAAAAAAAAAAAAAATTTATATCACATCTAGTATCTTCTCAGACAACAATGGAATAAAACTACGTATCAATAACAAGAGGAACTTTAGAAACTACAAATACATGGAAATTAACATATTCCTGAATGATGGTCAATGAAGAAATTAAGAAGGAAATAAAAACATTTCTTCAAGTAAAAAATGTTGGAAACACACATCTCAAAACCTATGGGATACAACAAAAGCATTGCCATGAGGGAAATTTGTAACAATTAATAACTAGAGTCAAAAAGCAGAAAGACTTCAAATAACCTAATGAGACACCTCAAGGAAAGAAAAACCAAACCCCAAATTAGTAAAAGGAAGACAGAATAAAGATCAGAGCAGAATAAAAAAAAATAGAGACAAAATCTACAAGGAAACAATCACAGGGAAAGTTGTGTGTTTTTTTTTTTGTTTGTTTGTTTTATTTTTTTTTAAGATAAAGAAAATCAATAAACCAGTAGCCAGACTAACCAACAATACAAAGAGGAAGCTCAAATAAATAAAATTAGAAATGAAAAAGAAAACATTACAACTGATTCCACAAAAATGCAAAGGATCATTAGAGACTCTTATAAGCAACTACACACTAACAAAGTGGAAAACCTAGAGGAAACGAATAAATTCCTAGATGCATTTTATATAACAAGATTGAATCATAAAGAAATACAGGCTATTCAAGACATGGTGGCTCCACTAGGTGATATGTTCTCTTAGCAGCTACCAGGGATCCCACCACCCACACTGGAGCTCCGGGGCCAGGCTTCACTTCTTCAGGCAGCACCAGATACTCTGAGACCTTCTAACAGTACCGGGTGAATGAGTTGGAGTCATCTTTCAAGGCTTGCTTAGCTTCTCTGGTGAGTGAGGACTATGTCAATGGCATTGATCAGGAAAACATTTAAACTGGTGTTGATCAGTATATCTAGGAGTTTCTGGATATTGCAACACAGGCAGAATGTTTTCCTACAGAAAACGATTGCAATTATTTGTCCAGACACCAGAGCAAGTTACCAAAGAGGATATCTCAGAACTAAGGAATGAATTACAACAGAAACACACACTGTCCAGAAGCACTTGACAAAGCTGAGGCATTGGCAACAGGGGCTGAAGGGCATCAAATGTGCAGCACAGAACACCAGCCAGCAGCCCTCAGGGCTCCTCCGTGTACCTCAAGCAGGCATCTGCCAACATCCCTGCACCCCAGAAGCTGACCTGAGCACAAAGGTCAAGGCCATCAGCCCAAGATTGGGCTGGTGTCTGAGGCCGCCCTGTGCAGACAGTTAGCCACAAATCCCTTCTCGTGAACTTGGGATTTTGAATGAAGGAGTTAGTTTTATGCTCCCACCTAAATTTTTTTCACTATTTTTATAAGCTGTTAATGTCTTAAGTACTTTACACAATGCCCAGAGCTTGAGTAAACCAAATTCTTTTTCTCTTTAGCACAGTTAAGACTGTCAGTGTGGTGACACTTATAGATTCTGTGTTTTTATGTTTGTATGACTTTTCTTTTTTTGTGTGTATTTCCTATTATTTGATCTGAGGGAAAAAAAATTGCAATAGCCTGAGAATCAGGGGATTAGGATTTTGGTTGTAGGCCTTTTATGATAATTACCCTTCAGTGGTAGTATAGAAAAATATGTAAATTTGCTGTTTCAAGACTTCAGAATACTTCAGAAGAGGAATCTAATGCAACCATGTTTGTAATGCGTCCAAAGCTCTTAGAATGGGGATTTTTTGTGTGAATAGGTCAGAATAGGATTAAGGTTTCCTGGGTTAGGGTAGTCACATTACGGTAGGATCCTTAGGTTGAGGCTGACTTTTATTCAGGGTAAGGTTATATTTTGTGTGGTGTTGGTTTACTTTTTTTTTTTTTTTTATAGGGAGGGACATAGTAGGATCAGTGATATGCTAAATTTTGTCATGTTCTGCAATAAGGAATCCATTTAAGTAATGGGGCAGACCCTGTTCTCAGTAACATGACAGTTGGGGCATAGGTGAAGTATGAGAGGCTAAAGCTTGCTCTGATTATCTTTTTTTGTTTTCAGTTTTGTTTGCTTATATTGTTTTTATTTTACATTTTGGGAAGAGAGAGATTTTCCATTAAGAAGATTTTTGCTGTGGAGTTGATTCCAAGGGACTGGGGTCTCAGGGTGGAGGTGGGCTTGCGGGTGCGATCCTTGGCTACTTAACCTCCACCAAGAGCATGCGGCGCCTCTGCCTTTGGGAAGATATTTTGCTCTCTCGTTCGTTCCACAGGCCACCTCAGATACTCTGTTGAATTGCTGTTAAGAAATACAAGCATTGTTTCAGGCTCTCGTTGCGTGAGGTTTTCCAGTGTTTTATGCAGTCTTTTATTAGATTACATCTTTTTACTCAGAACAAATGCTTCACTGTCATCTGAGCAGGGAGTACTCCTGTGGCTCAGTGTTTGGCTCACTTTGTTTTCTCCAGCCTTGAAGGTCCCTCCCACACACACTGACATCCATTCATCTCTTGATCTGACCTAGATGCCACCTGGTCCCTAAAGCCTCCCAGCACCTTTTCTGCTGCATCCCTAGGGCACAGGACTTTTATCTCTTCTATCGTCCTTTTTAGGTTCTCCCTTGTGGGTTAGTCATTTGTATCTGTCTCCCTGCCCATCACTAATTGTACACCCATAAATATTAGACATTATTCCCTTTGAATATACCAGGACCATATGTTATTTATCCTTATAAATGATAGCTATTACTCTGTTTTGTCTGTGTATATACAGTATCTGGCATTGAACCTGTGATTAATTGCCTGAGACCAATGAATCCCGTCTGTTAGAATGTATAGTTTAAACAAAGCTTTTAAAACCCACATTATATTACCTCAAGGTTGTTAGCCTAGTCATCTAATGGTGATTCAAAAATCTGATTAGCAGCTTTAGATTTCTTGATTAAAGACCTAAATAAACTAAGTTTTAGGCTTTTTTTTTTTTTTTCTGAGATGGAGTCTCACTCTGTTGCCCAGGCTGGAGTGCGATGGCGCGATCTTGGCTCATTGCAACCTCCGTCCCTCCAGGTTTAAGCAATTCTCTGCCTCAGCCTCCAGAGTAGCTGGGATGACAGGCACGTGCCACCACGCCTGGCTAATTTTTTGTATTTTCAGTAGAGACGGGGTTTCACCATCTTGGCCAGGCTGATCTTGAAATCCTGACCTTGTGATCCACCCAACTTGGCCTCCCAAAGTGCTGGGATTACAGGCATGAGCCAACGCACTCGGCCTTTCTTTATTTTATTATTATTTTTTTTTGAGACAGAGTCTCACACGGTTGCCAGGGCTGGAGTGCAATGATGCCATCTCGGCTCATTGCAATCTCAGCCTCCCAGGTTCAAGCAATTCTGCCTCAACCTCCTGAGTATCTGGGATTACAGGTGCCTGCCACTATGCCCAGCTAATTTTTTTTTTTTCTATTTTTTAGTAGAGATGGGGTTTCACTGTGTTGGCCAGGCTGGTCTCAAACTCCTGACCGTGATCTGCCCATCTCAGCCTCCCGAAGTGTTGGGATTACAGGCCTGAGCCATCACGCCTGGCCAGTTTTAGGCATTCTTTAAAAGGGGTTTTTAGTGAAAAGATTGGAAACTATTCTCAGTGAACTATTTAGTGCTCAGTGAAAATATTTTGAATTAATGTATATACCAGTTATTGCCATTTCCCTATTTAATTCAGAAGTTTTTTTAAATAAATAGAAATTTTTCAATCTTGAAAAAAAAAAGGCATACAAAAACCTGAACAGACTAATAATAAGTAACGAGATTGAATCCATAATAAAAAGTCTCCCAAGAGTGAAAAATCTAGGACCAGATGGCATTGCTGCTACATTCAACTTCAAAAGAACAACTAACATTAATTCTCAAATTATTCCAAAAACATGAAGAGGCAGAAATTATTTCAAACTTAATCTATGAGACCAGCATTACTCTGATACCAAGGAAACAACAGCCAAAAAGTCCCTTACGAACATACAGTAAAAATCTTCAAGAGTACTAGCAAACTGAACCTAGCAACACATCAAAAAGATACCATGATCAATGGGCTCTACCTCAGGGATGCAAAAGAGGTTGAACATATGCAAATCAATAAATGTGATATATCACATCAACAGATTGAAAGACAAAAACTGTGATCTTCTCAATAGATGCAGGAAAAGCATTTGATATAAGTTAACATTCCGTCCTGATAAAAACTGTCAACAAATTAGGCATAGAAAAAACATACCTCAACATAATATAGGCCACATATTACAAACCCACAGCTAACATCATAATGAATAGGGGAAAGCTGAAAGTCTTTCCTCTAAGAACTGAAACATGAATCAAATGCCTACTTTCACCTCTCTTATTAACATAGTAGTGGAAGTCTTAGAATCAAGCAAGATAAAGAAATAGGCATCCAAATTGGAAAACAGAAAGGCAAATTATACCTCTTTACAGACAAGATGATCTTAAATATAGAACATTCTAAAGACTTCACCAAAAAACTTAGAATAAACAAATTCAATAAAGTGACAAAAAAAAAGGCAAGATAAATTAGTACAGCCATTATGGAAAATGATACGGAGGTTCTTTTTAAAACTACAAATCGAACTGCCATACAATGAAGCAATCCTACAACTTGGTATCTATTCAAAGGAAAGGAAATCAGGCGGGGTATGGTGGCTCATGCCTATAATCCCAGCACTTTGGGAGGCTGAGGCTGGTGGAACACTTGAGGTCAAGAGTTCGAGACCAGCCTGGCCAACATGGTGAAACCCTGTCTCTACTAAAAATACAAAAATTAGCCAGATGTGGTGACGCACACCTGTAATCCCAGCTACTTGGGAGGCTGAGGCAGGAAAATCATTTGAACCTGGGAGGCTGAGGTTGCAGTGAGCCAAGATCGTGCCACTGCACTCCAGCCTGAGTGACAGAGCAAGACTCCTTCTCAAGAAAAAAAAAAAGAAATCAGTATACCAAAGGAATACATGCACCCTAATATTTATTGTAGTAGCACTGTTCACAATAGCCAAAACATGGAATCAACCTAAGCATCCATCAGTGGATGAATGAATAAAATATCCTATATATACACAGTGGAATATTATTCAGCCATAAAAACATAATTAAATCCTGTTATTCTACACCAAAATGGATGGAACTGGAGGTCATTATGTTAAGTGAAATAAGCCAGGGACAGAAACACAAGCATCACATATTCTTACTCATATGTAGGAGACAAGAAAGTTGATCTCATGGAGGTAGAAAGTAAAATGATGGTTACCAGAGGTTGGGAACAGGGCAGGCCTAGGGGAATGAAAAGTCATTGGTTAATGCATGGGAACATAGAGTTAGATGGAAGGAATATGTTCTAGTGTTTGATAGCACAGTAGGTTGGCTATAGTTAACACCAATATATTGTATATGTCATAATAGCTAAAAAAGAAGATTTGAAATGTTCCCAACACAAAAACAGTAAACGTAGACAAAAACAGCCTAAGTACTCTGATTTAATCATTTCGTATTGTATGTATACATTCCAATATCACATGTACTTCATAAATATGTATCATTATTATGTATCAGTAAAACTTTTAAAGGAAACTATTATGCTAAACAAAGAAACCAGACATAAAATACCTCAAATTGTATGAGTTTACTTACTAAATTTCCAGAAAGGCAAATCTTAAAAATAGAAAGTATATTAGTTGTTGCCTAGGGGTGGGAAGGTCAGATGAAGAATGACTACAAAGTGAACTTTTGGGAGTGAAGGAAGTGCTCTAAACTAAATTATGATGATCACTGCACAACTGTATGAACTAAAACTCATCAAACTGAATACTTTCCATGGTTAAATTTCAAAGTATGTAAATTATACCTCAATAAAATGTTATTTTTAAAAAAGGATTAGGCCAGGCACAGTGGCTTACGCCTGTAATCCCAGCACTTTGGGAGGCCAATGCGGGCGAATCACTTGAGCTCAGGAGTTCAAGACCAGCCTGGTCAACATGGCGAAACCATATCTCTACTAAAAATACAAAAATTAGCTGGGCATGGTGGTGCACGCCTATAGTTCTAGCTACTTGGGAGGCTGAGGTATGAGAATCGCTTGAACTCGGAAGATGGAGGTTGCAGTGAGCCAAGATGGTGCCACTGCACTCCAGCCTGGGTGACAAAGCGAGGCCCTGTCTCAAATAAATAAATTAATTAATTTAAAAGGATTATACTCCATGACCAAGTGGGATTTATTCCTGGAATGCAAGGATAATTGAGTATACAAAAATCAATCAATGCAATATACTACATTAACAAATTGAAGGGAGAAAACCACATAAACATCTCCATTGATGCAAGAAAATCATTTGACAGAATTCAACACCTCTTTATGATTAAAAAAATTCAATAAACTAGGAATAAAAGGAAACTATGTCATGGGAAGGTAGTTTCTGTAAAGGAAACATAATAAAGGCCATCTATAAAAACCCACAGCTCACATCATTCTTAACAGTGAAAGACGAAAGTTTTTCCTCTAGGAGCAGGAACAAGGCAGGAATGTTCGCTTTTATCTCTTCTATTCAACATAGTACTGGAATTTCTAGCCAGAGCAATTAGGCAAGAAAAAGAAAAGGTATCCAATTTTGAAAGGAAGAAAAATCATCTCTGTTTGTAATTATGATGTTATATGTAGAAGATTCCACACAAAAAAACTGTTAGAACTAATAAATAAATTCAACAAAGTTGCAAAATGCAAATACAAAAAAAAAGAGGTGGCCAGGTGCAGTGGCTCACGCCTGTAATCCCAGCACTTTGGGACGCCGAGGTGGGCGGATCATAAGATCAGGGGATCGAGACCATCCTGGCTAACATGGTGAAACCCCGTCTCTACTAAAAATACAAAAAATTATTCAGGTGTGGTGGCAGGTGCCTGTAGTCCCAGCTACTTGGGAGGCTGAGCCAGGAGAATGGCGTGAACCCAGGAGGTGGAGCTTGCAGTGAGCCAAGATCGTGCCACTGCACTCTGCACTCTAGCCTGGGTGACAGAGCGGGGTGACAGAGTAAGACTCCGTCTCAAAAAAAAAAAAGAAGTGACCTTGAATTGGCCAACCTAAGTCTTCAGTGTCTGAATAGAGCTGGAAATAGAAATTATGTTCTCATCTAAAAAATTTAAAAATTATATAGTTCAGGCACCAAATTCTGGCAATTCCCAATCTAATTTGCATTATCTATGCAAAGACATCTAAACAGATTGTCATTGAATAATTTAAATAACCAGAGTCACAAATTAGTATTTCCCTACTTCATTCCTATCCCAAGGAAATACCCTCACCATGGCAAAACTTTCTCCAATAAATCTGCCTTGATGATGAAATTCATTTGCCTCCACAAACTGATCAAATATTTATCTAGACACACACACACATCTCCCACCCAACCCCCACTTGTCTCTCTCTCATTCACTCACAATTTGGCTTATACTTTTTAAACTACTTTATTTTTTGAGACAGGGACTTGCTCTGTCACCCAGGCTGGAGTGCAGTGGTGCAATCTTGGCTCACTGCAGCCTTGACCTCCTAAACTCAGGTGATCCTCCCTCCTCAGCCTCCCAAGTAGCTGGGACTACAGGCACACGCCACCATGCCTGGCTAATTTTTGCATTTTTTGTAGAGACGAGGGTCTCCCTATGTTGCCCAGGCTGGTCGCAAACTCCTGGGCTCAAGTGATCCTCCCACTTCAGCCTCCAAAAGTGTTAGGATTACAGGCATGACCACTGTGCTATAAGAGAAAATTTTACTATTTTTAATTGGTTAAAAAAAATATCTAAGACGTAGCCTTTACATTTATTTTGATGTTTTAAAAATTGCAGGCTGGATGCAGTAGCTCATGCCTGTAATCCCAGCTGAGGCAGGATTGCTTGAGCCTAGGAATTCAAGACCAGCCTGGGCAACATAGCAAAACCTCATCTCTACAAAAAAATATAAAAATTAGCTGGGTGTGGTGGTGCATGCCTGTAGTCCCAGCTACTTGGGAGGCTGAAGTGGGAGGGTCGCCTGAGCTCAGGAGGCTGAGGTTGCAGTCAGCCAAGATGGTGCCACTGTCCTCCAGCCTGGGCAACAGAGTGAGACCCTGTTTCAAAAAAAATTATATTAAAACACAAAACAAAATTTACCAACTTGGTCATTTTTAAGCATATATTTTAGTACCATTAAATACATTCACAATGTTGTGGAACAGATCCCCAGAACTTTTGCATCATGCAAAATGGAATCTCTATAGCCATTAAACAACTCTCCATTTTTCCCCTTCCCTCCACACCCTAGTAAATACCATTCTATTTTCTGTTTCTATGAATTTTTCTACTTTAGATTACTCATGTAAGTGAAATCAAACAGTCATTTTGTGACTGGCTTCTTTCACTTAGCACTCAAGATTCATCCATGTTGGAGCATGAGACAGGATTACCTTCCTTTTTAAGTCTGTATAATATTCCATTGTGTATATATTATGGGCCTTCCATATCCATGGGTTCTGTGTCTGTGGATTTAACCAAACTCAGATTTAAAATATTCAAAAATACATTAAATTTCACAAAGTTCCAAAAAGCAAAACTTGAATTTTCCCTGAGTCAAATACTAAGTCAAATCCACACTAATAAAGTTATATGTAGGCACTGTACTAGGTATTATAAGTAACCTAGGATTCAAAGCAGTGGTTCCAAGCCCCAGGCCATGGATGGGTACCAGTTCTTAACCTGTTAGGAACCGGGCCACAGAGCAGGAGATGAACAAAGAAGCCAGCAATTATTACCGCCTGAGCCTCACCTCCAGTCACATCAGCAGTGGCATTCGATTCTCATAGGAACATGAACCCTATTCTAAACTGCACACGCAAGGGATCTAGGCTGCACACTCCTCATGAGAATCAGACTAATTCCTGATGATCTAAGGTGGAACAGTTTCATCCAAAAACCATCCCCCTGACCCTGTCTGTGGAAAAATTGTCTTCCACAAAACCGGTCCCTGGTGCCAAACAGTTAGGGACCGCTGTTAAAGTATATGGGAAAATGTGCCTAGATTATATGCAAATACTATGCCACACTATATAAGGGATTGGAGCATTTGTGGATTTTGGTATCTGCAGAGTATCCTGGAATTAATCCCCTACAGATACTGAGGGAAAAATGTGTCACATTTTGCTTATCCATTCATATGTTGATAGACATTTGGGTTGCTTCTGTCTCTTAGCTGTTCTGAATAGTGCTGCTATAACATGGGTGTGTAAACATCCCTTCAATACCCCGCTTTCAATTATTTTGGGTATACACCCAGAAGTGGGATTGTTGGATCATATGGCAGTTTTAATTATTTGAGGAATTTCCATGTTGCTTTCCAAAGCAGTGGCACCATTTACAATCCCCAAAAAGGCGCACGGGGTTGTAATATGCTCACGTCCTCACCAAAACTTGTTATTTTCTGTTTTTCTTGTAGTAGCCATCCTAATAGGTATGAGGTGGTATCCCAACAGAATTTTGGCTTGCATGTCTTTAATGATCAGTGATGGTCAGCATCTTTACATATGCTTCTGGGCCATTTGTATATCATCTTTGATGAAATGTCTATTCAAGTCCTTTGCTATTTTTAATGTTATTTGTTGTTGAGTTGTAATTCTTTTTTAAAATTATTATTACATTTATTGATACTGAATATTTATTATCTGTTATGTACCAAGCAAAATGGACACACTATCAGGAGATAAAACCTGTAACTTATATGTAAGATGAAACTTATATTGATTGAATTATTGAATTTTTTTTAGTATTTGCTATATACCAGGCAAAAGGCACAGAAACAAATTATCTGTTCACAGTTACTTTTAACTCTTTCAGCAATGCCTGAGTCCTCTTTATAAAAACTTCATTCTACTAAGTTAGCAACCATTCATTTTTTTGGTTACTCTTCATGTATAGTTTTCTCAAGTGTCCATTCAAATATTGCATAATGGTGTAGACCATTTAATATTCCAAACATAATCTGAAAGACTAGAAGAATCGCCATTAATTTCATTTGTGTTTGACAAAGCATCATCCAATGGAGTAAAACCCTTCCTTTTGGTGGCAGTGGAACGGTATGATACTTGGTTGCCAGACGTCCATTTTTAGTAAACGCCAAAGAACTGGGGTAGAAAACACCACAAACTATGCCAATCAGTGAGCTTCTGAAAACACAGTTTTCCTTGCTTATATTATCTTGAAGCAGCATCTGAACAGGAAGTTTGAGAATATTCCAGAGAAACCAGTTGTTGTCCCAAATGATGCCATTTGATATATATTTGGTGTCATTTCTTTTCTAAGGTAGTCAAAATTTTTTTCTATGATTTCTATGATCACTGATCTTCTGAGTTTTGCATCTTCTAGAGAAGGACTGGGTTGACCATGCATAGATGCGGTCATCTTGACATCCTTGGGCGCTTCCTCAGTTCCTACCCGCACCACACCTGAATCCCTCAGCTTAGCCCCAGCCTCATACCCGAACACTGCCATTTTGGTATTCTTTATACATTCTGCACATAAACCCCTTATCAGATATATGATTTGTAAATATTTTCTCCTACACTGTATGTTGCCTTTTCACTTTATAAATTATATTCTTTGATACACAGTGGTTTTATTTATTTATTTATTTATTTATTATTTTTTGAGACAACCTCACTCTGTTGCCCAGACTGAAGTACAGTGGTGCAATCTCGGCTCACTGCAACCTCCGCCTCCCAGGTTCAAGCATTTCTCCTGCCTCAGCCTTCTGAGTAGCTGGGATTACAGGCATGTGCTACCACGTCCAGCTAATTTTTTGTATTTTTAGTAGAGACAGGGTTTCACCATGTTGGCCAGGCTGGTCTTGAACTCCTGACCTCAGGTGATCTACCTCAAGTGATTACAGGCATGAGCCACCATATCCGGTGATACACAGAAGTTTTAAAGTTTGATTTAGTGGTCTTTAAATTTTTGAATGCTTTACAGGAGACATAAAACTGCCTTACTACATGAGAACTCAAATGGTAAGTACTTAAATAAATATGAATTCTGGATCATTAGATTCTAAATGGGAGGCATGCAACAGATAGAACTGGAAAGTTCCCTGAAAGGACAGGAGAGCAGACTGCACCCTCTGGTTCACCCTCCCAAGGCTCAGTGCTTCCCTCTCTGTCCCAGGCCCACTGCAGAATCTCTCAAAATAGACATATCCTGGGCAACCCACCAGACTTGTCACTAACAAATGTATGCAGGATTGGGAATGGCTCCAAAAGCAAAAGCATTAATAGTAGGGTCATTGAGTCCCGTATGTCTTAACGCTTTGACTAGTTTCCAGTCTGTACCTAGAAAGCTTGGAACCAGTGCCTTACCTTTCATGTTTTTGGATAATTCCAGATGTTTCCAAACAAAAAGAGTGCCCAGATCACCATACTGTTCTTCCCATACTCCCAGGAGAAAAATATACTTAAAGGTTGAAAGGAAATTACAAGAGAGTGGCCAGGCACAGTGGCTTATTATGCTTGTAATCCCAGCACATTGGGAGTTCAAGGTAGGAGGATCACTTGGGCTCAGGAGTTCGAGACCAGCCTAGGCAACATCGTGAAACCCTGTCTCTACAAAAAAACAAAAAAAATTAGTCAAGTGTAGTGGTATGTACCTGTAGTCCCAGCTACTCAGGAGGTTGAGGTGGGAGGATTTCTTGAGCCTGGGAGGTCAAAGCTGCAGTGAGCCAAGATTGCACCACTGCACTCCAGCTTGAGTACACAGTGAGATCCTGTGTCAAAAAAAAAAAAAGGAAAGAAAAGAAAAGAGAAAGAGAAAGAAAATTACAAGAAAGTAATCATAACATCTGTTACAATATGGATGAACCTTGAAGACATTATGCTTAGGGAAAAGAGACAGACACAAAAGGTCACATATTGTATGATTCCATTTAAAACATTCAGAGTAAGTAAATCCATATGGATGAAAAGAACACTGGTAGTTGTCTGGGGCTAGGAGGAGTGAGAAATAAGAAGGAGCTGCTTAACAGGTAGGTACACAGCTATATTTTGACATGGAATTGTTTGGAACTAGATGGAAGTGATAATTGAGCAACATTGTGAATCTACCAACTGCCACTGAGTCATTCTCTTTACAATGGTTAGTTTTATATTATATAAATCTGACTTCAATAAAGAAAGAAATCAGTCAATCAGTGTATAGAACACTGAATGTCAAATCCCATGATTAAGGCAGAGACTCATTGGCCCCACAATTAAATGGCTTCCTCTCCATTCACTCCCAAGCCTGCATTTGTCAGTGGGAATCTGAGCAGGGTCTGACCCACACCCTCTGCAGCAATCAGCTCAGAAAGGCAAACCAGAAACTGCTGTAGCAACCAACCCACACCAGTCAGGACATGGCAGTGATGCAGCTTCTCTAATTTGTGCCCCAGCTTTGAACTCAGGACCAAGCAGAGAAAGCCAAATGTACTCCCATAGCCAATCATATGAGATGCCTCAATGCTTATTAGACACTTCCAGTGTCCCATGTCAATAGCCTGCAGTCAACAGCACATCTGACGCCTTCCCTACAAAGCTTTCCCACTTTGTCAAAAGTGGCTGACTCTCTTGCTTTAGCAAGCACTTTCTAAGTAGGCCCTGACTGTTCCCATTTGACAGCTTTATTTCCACACAGCTGTCAAGACATTACCAGGGATTTTCACATTTCAGTGACCTTCAGTGATAATTACATCTACCATCGTACACCACAGTACACAGACACTCTCTCCTAAATAAAATGCTTTCTTCAACAATGAGTGAACATCCTATGTACAAATGATGAAGTAAAAACACAGTGCCATTCAGATCTTTACTGATATTTAAACAAACTATAGAGGAAAATTCCAAATAAACAATACCGACACAAAAAAGTAAGTGCTGTTTGAAACTACCGAGAAGTGACTTGCAGTTTAGTGAATCAAAGGTTTTCCTTATTCTTTAAACATTTTTTAATAACAGGCATGTCCTTCCTAGAGAAGCACATACCTTTCTCCTAATTTTATTCTTACCAAAGATTATATTCTATTTCTTTACAATTACATACTCTCCTCCACATCTGTGTTTATGTCTTACTTTTGGCTTTCTTTTTCTTTTTCTCTTTTTTTAAGAGATGGGGGACTTGCTATGTTGCCCAGGCTGTTCCAAGTGATCCTCCTGCCTTGGCCTCCCAAAGTGCTAGAATTACAGGTGTAAGCCACCATGCCCAGCCATTTTTGTTTCTCATGTTATTTTATAACTATTCTTGCCAAATATTTTTCTATTTTCATTTTCATCAAATAACTAGCTTTCTGTTTCCTTGATCACTAATTCACTTCTCTTCTTTGTTTTGTAGTTTGTTAACCTGCACTTTTATGTTTACTTATTTTCTTGGTAACTTCTTTGAGCTATTTTATTGTTTTCCCTTTCTTTCTTTTTTTTTTTTTCTTTTTTCTTTTTTTTGGTCTTGCTCTGTCACCTAGGCTGGAATACAATGGTGTGATCACAACTCACTGCAGCCTCGAACTTATGGGCTCTAATGATCCTTTCCTGCCTCAACCTCCCAATTAGCTGGGACTACAAGCAAGCACCACCACGCTTGACTAATTTTTGTACTTTTTGTAGAGACAGGGTCTCACTCTGTTGCCCACGCTGGTCTTGAACTCCTTGCTCCACGTGATCTTCCCACTTCAGGCTCCCATAATGCTGGAATTACAGGTATGAACCACTATGCCTGGCCTTTTGGTCCTTTTCCAGCTTCTTACATTTGTATTAAACTCATTTATTTGCTTCTTTTTGTTTCTATCAAAATACCTTTAAGTTTCTAAACTGTACACTGAATGTCATTTCCTTTCTTTATGCTGCAGTTTTTACTTTTACTTCTTCTTTAAGCTAAGACTCCAATGTATGTTTTCAATGTCCAAATGGATATATTTTTTGTTATCTTTCACTTTTAAATTTCGGCATTATGGTCAGTGTCATTTGGAAGGCATTACTTCTGCCTTTTCAAATTTATAGTTTATTTTTGAAACCAAGTACCTAATAAGGTCTTCTGAATTTTCATGTTTTAGAGTAAACTGTAGTATCTAAAAGGAAAGTGTGTGTATGTATATACACATACACAGAAATCAACTGTTTGTATTTCATCTCATTTTAATTTTTCTACTGTTTCATACTCTTTAATATCATCTCATTTTTATTTTAAAACATCTACTAAATTATATATGTAAAGAAAACATACAAAATATACTTTTTTTTTTTTACTATTTATATTACACTTATAAATAGATGTGTTTAAAAACACATGACAAGAAGTTCCAAGTTGGCGTCAATCCCCACCACAGAAAACCAAAACCAAATATGCACCTCCAAAATCCTCCCCAGCAACAACCCAGAGCTCAGGTACAAGGGCGAGACCGTTCCCAGGGCCACAGAGAAGGGGAAAAACTTCAAGCAAAGGACAGGAGAATTAGACTTCCATATCCATGATGCCCCTCCCCCTATTACACCTGGCACCAGTCTCCCCACAGCTCATGGTTTCTACAATGGAAAAAGTGAAATTGAGGTGGTCAAGCACTCCTCCAACTTCTTGGATTCCCAGGCAGGAGACCTCTCCATGCTTTAACCCATGGGTAGCCTCGTGACTGCCTGAACAGAGAACTAACCCTAAGGACAGGCAGAAACAAACAGGGTAGGCAGGACTACCATCCCCAGCCTCAGAAACCGCTTTGTAACTCAGCCAAAGGGGTTGCCAAATCAGGGTGTCTGTTCACCAGCACCATGCTGCAGGAGGGAGTTCCCCAGGTCCCCTGGACACGAACACCTAGACAATCTTTCCTCACTGCTAGGGTAATCTCTTTAGGACCTCCTCCATTTAAGACAGGCAGAACTCTGATCACTTAGAAGAGTTAAACCTGGGCTTAACGCGCCACCTAGAGCCACAGGAGGCAGTGACAATTCACTAAGCAAGTATGTTCAATAAAAAGCAAAACAAGCCAGAGAAAACTAGAATAAATAACTAATCCTCTATTGCAAAAAACATAGATATATGCCCACAAGAAACAACAGCAAACAGAGGAATATGACCTCCCCAAAAGGGCAAAGCAAAAATCCAGAGCGTGACCCTATCTAGATGGCGACTTGTGAGCTCTCTGACCAGGAATTCAAAATAGCAGTTTTGGCTGGGCAAGTGGTGACTCAAGCCTGTAATCCCCGTGCTTTGGGATGCCGAGGTGGGCGGATCACTTGAGGTCAGGAGTTCCAGACTAGCCTGGCCAATGTGGTGAAAACCCATCTCTACTAAAAATACAATAATTCAGCTGGGGTGGTGGCTGGCACCTGTAGGTGGGAGGATTGCTTGACCCCAGGAGGTTGAGGCTGCAGTGAACCATGATTGTGCCACGTGTTGTCCAGCCTGGACAACAGAGCAAAACTCTGCCTCAATAAAAGAAAGAAAGAAGATAGAGAAAATTACCTCCAAAGACCAAATCTAAGAATGATGTTCAAGAGGAAGCTGACCAAGAGCAAGGGGTAGAAATCTTCAAAGAAGTGATAACAGAAAATGCCAAAAACAGGAGAAAGAGGTAAATATCCAGGTGCAAGAAGGCATTAGAACATCAAACAGATTCAACCCAACAAGACTATCCCAAGTCATCTAATAAGCAAACCTCAAGGGTCAAGGACAAAGAGAAGATCCTAAAACCAGTGAGAAATAAGAAACAACATATAAAAGACCTCCAATATGTCTGGCAACAGACTTCTCAATGGAAATCATACCGGACAGGAGGGAGTGGAATGACATTCTCAGTACTCAAAGAAATAAAAACTGTCATCCAAGGATATCGTATCCAACTGAACTGTCATTAAAATATTAAGGGGAGATAAAGTATTTCCCAGATAGAATTCACCACCACCAGACCCTTCTTGCAAGAAATGCTAAAGACAGTTCTTCAGCCTGAAAGAAAAAAACACTAACATGCAAAAGAAAACTTATTATTTTACATAAAAATGTATAAATTGGCCGGGAGCATTGGCTCATGCCTGTAATCCAAGCAGCTTGGGAGGTTGACGCTGGCAGATCACCTGAAGTCACAAGTTTGAGACCAGCCTGGCCAACATGGCAAAACCCCATCTCTACTAAAAGTACAAAAATTAGCTGGGTGTGGTGGCGGGCAACTGTAATCCCAGCTACTCGGGAGGCTGATGCAGAAGAATTGCTCTAACCGGGGAGGCAGAGGTTGCAGTGAGCTGAGATCGCACCACGGCACTCCAGCCTGGGAGACAGAGTGAGACTCCATCTCAAAAAAAAAAAAGTATAAATTTGAGACAACTAAAAGTTAAAACGTGGGGGTAGGAATTAAACTGTAAAACTTTTGTGGGGGTTTTGGACTTGTTTGTTTCTGTTATTTGGAATCTAAGATAAGTTGTCATGTCTTTTAAATAACTCATATCTATAAAAACTGTTTTGTAAGCTTCATGGTAACCACAGCACAGTTTTTATAATAGATACACTACAAGTAAAAAGCAACAAATTAAAACATGCCAAGAGATAATCACTTAATCACAAAGGAAGACAGTAAGAAAGGAAGAAAGAGACAAGTCTCAAAACAACCAGAAAACAAGCAACAAAATAGCAGTAGTAAGTCCTTACTTATCAATAATAACACTGAATGTAAATGTTCTCACTTCTCCAGCTAGAAGACATGAGTGACTGAATGGATAAAGAAGCAAAAACCAACTACATGCTACCTTCAGGAAACCCATTTCACCTCTAAAGACACATGTAGACCGAAAGTGAAGGGGTGGAAAAAGATATTCCATGCAAATGGAAAATTTTAAAAAGCAGGACTATCTATACTTATATAAGATAAAATATGCTACAAATCAAAGACTATAAAAAAGAAAAGGAGGGTCACTATGTAATGATAAAGGCATCAGTTCAGGAAGAGAATATAACAGTTATAAATATCTGTGCACCTGGCCGGGCACGGTGGCTCACACCTGTAATCCCAGCACTTTGGGAGGTCGAGGTGGGCGGATCATGAGGTCAGGAAATCCAGACCATCCTGGATAACACGGTGAAACCCCGTCTCTACTAAAAATACAAAAAATTAGCCGGGCGTGGTAGTGGGTGCCTGTAGTCCCAGCTACTTGGGAGGCTGAGGTAGAAGAATGGCGTGAACCTGGGAGGCGGAGCTTGCAGTGAGCAGAGATGGCAGTGAGCAGAGATCGCACCACTGCACTCCAGCCTGGGCGACAGAGCAAGACTCCGTCTCGAAAAAAATAAAAATGAATAAATAAATAAATTTGTGCACCCAACACCAGAGCTCCCAAGTATATAAAGCAAACATTAATAGCTCCAAAGAGAAAGTTAGACTATAATACAATAATAGTAGAGGCTTTTAACACCTCACTCTCAGTAATGGACAGATCATCCACATGGAAAATTAACAAATAAATGGCAGTTAAACTACACAAGATCTAATAGGTCTAACTGACATTTAAAGAAAATTTCGGCTGGGCATGGTGGCTCACTCCTGTAATCTCAGCACTTCGGGAGGCCAAGGTGGGAGGATCACTTCATGTCAGGTGTTCGAGACCAGCTTGGACAAAATGGTGAAACCCCATCTCTACTAAAAATACAAAAAAAAAATTAGCTAGGTGTAGTGGTGCATGCCTGTAATACCAGCTATTCGGGAGGCTGAGGCAGGAGAATTGCTTGAACCCAGGAGGCAAAGGTTGCAGTGAGCTGAGGTCATACCATTGCACTCCAGCCTGGGTGACAAAAAAAAAAAAAAATTCACCCAACTGCTATCAAATGCAGCAGTTTTACCAGTACAAGGAACATTCTCCAGAGTAGACCATACCTTAAGCCACAAACCAAGTCTGTATCGAGTCTGATTTCTATTAAAAATAAACAAGTCTGATTTCTATTTGAAAAAATAGAAATCATATCAAGTATATTTTCTGACCACAATGGAATAAAACTACAGAAATCAATAACAAGAGGAATCTCAGAAAAATACACAAACACATGGAAATTAAACAACATGCTCCTGAATGACCAATGGGTCAAAGAAAAAGTTAAGAAAGAGCTGGTGCAGTGGTACATGCCTTTGTACAAGTTACTCAAGAGGCTGAGGCTGGAGGATCACTTGTATCTAGGAGTTCTGGGCTATAGTGTGGTATGTCAATTAAGTGTCCACACTAATTTCAGCATCAATACAGTGACCTCCTGGGAGCAGGGGATCATCAAGTTGCCCAAGGAGACTGGGAAGTGGCCCAAGTTGGAAACAGGGCAGGTCAAAACTTGCATGCTGATCAGTAATGAGCTATGCCCAGGCAACACAGTATAGGCAACATAGCAAGATCATCTCTTAAGAAAAAAATAAAAGAATAAATTTTTTTTTCTCTTTTGAGACAGGGTCCTGCTCCATTGCCCAGGCTGGAGTACAGTGATGTGATCACTGCTCACTGCAGCCTCAAACTCTCAGGCTCAAGTGATCTCCCTGCCTTAGCCTCCTGAGTAGCTGGGACCACAGGCATGTGCCACCACACTTGGTTAATTTTTTATTTTTATTTTTGTAAAGACTGTTTTTGCCATGTTGTCCAGGCAAGTCTCGAAATCCTGGACTCAAGAGATCCACCTACCTTGGCCTCCCAAAGCACTGAGATTACAGGAGTGAGTCACCACACCTGGCCTAGAAAAAGGAAATTTTAAAATTTCTTGAAACAAATGAAAATGGAAATATGGCATACCAAAGCCTATGGGATACAGGAAAAGCAATACTAAGAGGGTAGTTTATAGCAACTAATGCCTATATCAAAAAAGAGGAAAAACAAATAAAACAACCTAACGATACACCTCAAGAAACTAGAAAAGCAAGAACAAACCAAATCCAAAATTAGTAGAAGGAAAGAAACAATAAAGATCAGAGCAGAAATAAATGAAAAGAAATCAACAAAATGAAAAGGTAGTTTGGTGGTTTGTTTTTTGTTTTGTTTTGTTTTTGTTTTTGTTTTTTGTTTTTTAGACAGGGTCTCATTCTATTGCCCAGGCTAGAGTACAGTGGCACCATCCCCGCTCACTGCAACCTCCACCTCCCAAACTCAAGCCATCCTCCCACCAAATTGCTGTGACTACAGGTGTGCCCCTCTACACTCAGCTAATTTTTGCATTTTTTATAGAGATGGGGTTTCGCCATGTTGCCCAGGCTGGTCTTGAACTCATGAGCTCAAGTAATCTGCCCATTTCAACCTCCCAAAATGCTGGGATTACAGGCCTGAGCCGCCATGCCTGACCTTGTTTTTTGAAAAGATAAACAAAATCAACAAAACTTTATCTAGACTAAGAGAAAAAGAGAAGATCCAAATAAATAAAATCAGAAATGAGAAAGGAGATACAACAACTGAGACCTTAGAAAGGATTATTAGATACTATTTGAAAGGAGTTATTTAGCTTGCCTTAGATAGATAACAAGGGAAGGGTGCCAGAGAGTCCCGGGCCCATGGTCAATGCCTCATTCTCACATAACATAAAAAGCAGCCTGAGAGGCCAGCGGTGGCTCACGCCTGTAATCCCAGCACTTTGGGAGGAGGAGGCAGGTGGATCACCTGGTCAAGAAATCGAGACCATCCTGGCCAACATGGTGAAACCCCGTCTCTATTAAAATACAAAAATTAGCTGGGCGTGGTGGCGCGCGTCTGTAATCCCAGCTACTCTGGAGGCTGAGGCAGGAGAACCGCTTGAACCTGGGAGGCAGAGGTTGCAGTGAGCTGAGATCGCGCCACTGCACTCCAGCCTGGCGACAGAGCAAGACTCCCTCTCAAAAAAAAAAAAAAAAAAAAAAAAAGAAAGAAAGTAAAAAAAAAAAGCAAAAAAGCAGCCTGAGAAAAAATTTAGGCTGATAAGGGAACTAACACAGGGTGCTGTGCCTAGAGACATGCCCATGGTGGCACAGATAGTAAAACCTCTGGCCCTTTTGGATACAAACCTGTACAAACCTCCAGCTCACTCAGATAAGAGAACAAGGCCTGGCACAGAAATGCCTTTGTCCATTGTATACTCAGCAGGTTCTGAGAAAAAGTTCCTTCTCCTTTTGTGGGCATGGGCACAGTGGGTTCCGGTGGGTTCTAGTGGGCACTCTATTTTCCTTTATTTGGACTGTAAGTCCGGCTTCTATGAATTATCACTTCAACCCCTGATTGGTCCCAGGCTAAGGTCCTGGGCCAAGCTTTCAATTCAGCTTCTGACAGGTCCTGGGCCAAGCTGAGAAGCAGCTATGAATCATCATTTCAGCTCCTGACTGGTTGGTCGGCCAAGGTCCCTGGGCCAAGCTGAGTCACGTGTTCTCCAAGACAGCCCAGGAACTAAGCACATTCCTTCCCCTTCCCAGTCCATAAAACCTGGGAGCCCAGCCTCATAGTGGGCACCCCACTTGACCCCCTCTCTGCTGGCAAAGAGCTTTCTTCTTTCGCTTATTAAACTTTTGCTCTAACCTGACCTTTGTGTCTGTACTCCTTAATCATCTTGGAGGTAGGACAAAGAACTCCAGGTGTTATCTCAGACAAGAAGAGACTGTTACATCTTCGTGCATCGCTGAGACTACAACACTATTATGAACAACTATACGACAAATTTCAAAACCTAAGAGAAATGGATAAAGTCCTGAACCTATAAAACCTACCAAGATTCAACCATGAAGAAATAGAAAACCTCAACACACCAATAAGATCCAAGCCATCATAAAAAGTCTCCCATCAAAGAAAAGCCTTGAACCTGATGGATTTACTGCTGAATTGTATCATTAAAGAACTAATACCAATCCTACTCAAACTCCTCAAAAAAACCGAAGAGGAAGGAATACTTCCAAACTCATTCTACAAGGCCAGCGTAAGTTACCCTAATACCAAAATGAGAGGAAGACACAACCAAAAAAAGAAAACTACATGCCAGTATCAACGATAAACATAATGTAAAAATCCTCAACAAAATAGTAGCAAACAAAATTCAACAACACATTGAAAAAGTCATTCACCATGATCAAGTGGAATTTATTCCAGGGATACAAAGATGGTTCAACACATGCAAACCAACAAACATGATACAATCACATTAACAGAGTCAATAACAAAAACCATTACTTCAATGGATGCCAAAAAAGTATTTGATAAAACTCAACATCCTTATATGATTAAAAAAAAAAAAACTCATCAAAAAGGGTATAGGAGAAACTACCTCAAAATAATAAAGGCCATGTATGACACACCCATAGCTAATAGCATGCTCAACACAGATAAATTGAAGGCCCTTCTCTAAAGGCTATAACAAGATAAGGATGCCTACTTTCACTGCTATTATTCAGCATAATACCAGAAGTCCTGGCCAGAGCAATTAGGCAAGAGAAGAAATGAAGGGCATCCAAATTGGAAAGGAAGAAGTCAAACTAGCCTTGTTTCCAGATGACATGATCTTATAATTACAAAAACCTAAAGACTCCACCAAGAACACTATTAGAATTGATAAATGAATTTAGTAAAGTGGCAGGGTACAAAACAACATACAAAAATCAGGAGGATTTATATATGTCAACAGTGACTGATCTGAAAAAGAAATCAAGAAAGCAGGGCCAGGCATGGTGGCTCATGCCTGTAATCCCAGCACTTTGGGAGGCCAAAGTGGGCAAATCATCTGAGGTCAGGAGTTCGAGACCAGCCTGACCAACATGGAGAAACCCTGTCTCTATTAAAAATACTAAATTAGCCAGGCATGGTGGCACATGCCTGTAATTCCAGCTACTCGGGAGGCCGAGGCAGGAGAATCGCTTGAACTTGGGAGGCGGAGGTTGTAGTGAGCTGAAATCGGGCCACTGCACTCCAGCCTGGGCAGCAAGATCAAAACCCCATCTCAAAGAAAAAAAAAAAAAAGAAAGAAAGCAATCCCATTTACAATAGTTACAAAATACATAAGACACCTAGGAATCAATCTAATCAGAGAAGAAATATCTATACAAGGCCGGGCACGGTGGCTCACACCTGTAATCCCAGCACTTTGGGAGGTGGAGGTGGGTGGATCACAAGGTCTGGAGTTCCAGACCATCCTGGCCAACATGGTGAAACCCCGCCTCTACTAAAAATACAAAAAAAAAAAAAAAATTGAGCTGGTCGTGCATGGTGGCATGCGCCTGTAGTCCCAGCTTCTCAGGAGGCTGAGGCAGGAGAATCGCTTGAACCTGGGAGGTGGAGGTTGCAGTGAGCTGAGATCGTGACACTGTACTTCAGCCTGGCAACAGAGCGAGACTCCATCAAAAAAAAAAAAAAGAAAGAAAGAAAGAAAGAAAGGAAGGAAGGAAGGAAGGAAGGAAGGAAGGAAGGAAGGAAGGAAGGAAGGAAGGAAGGAAGGGTCCATACAAAGAACAAAGGAACACTATAAAATTCTGATGAAAGAAATAGAAGAAGACAAAAATGAAAAGATATTCCATGCTCATGGTGTGGAGGAATTAATATTGTTAAAATGACAATACTACTCAAAGCAATTTACGCATTCAATGCAATCCCTCTGAAAATACCAATGATATTCTTCACAGAAATAGGAAAAAAATTCTAAGTAATTGTTTCCTTTCAAAGTAATTTGCCTTTATAGGTCCTCTACCCATCGACATACATTTCAGAATTTTAGTTTCTCAATTTCTAAAATAAGGAATACAGCTGTGATTTGATTGGAATTCTTATAGATCAATGTGGGAAGAATAGACATTTTAACAGTATTGAGATTTATGACTCATACATTCCATTGATTGAGGTCTCTTATTTATTTTAACAATATTTTGTAGTTTCGTAGTTTTCAAACGTTTCTTTTTTTTGCAGGTTTATCCCTAAGTACTACACGCTCTGATATTTGCAATAATATCAAAATTATGGTAATATTAATGTAAATGTTTCATTTTTTCCTCCAGTAATTGTCAGGTAGCTTTAAATCATAATTTAATTGTATGATAAAACGGGGTTTTGAGAAACGTATACACATTGTATATATACATATTTTTCAGTTTGGCAGATTGACTCCACTATCATATCATAATTTAAAATTGCACTAATTACCACCAGCCTGCTCTCAAGGACAATACATCAAAATATGTATCATGTTTCAGTTTATTTAGCATCATGAAACTCTCATATTGCACTGACTTTTGTAAACCTGGAATAAAACAATAATGTAAATATCAGCTCACAGGCAACATATGGGTACATGTGACAATTTTCTAGATATCGGCCTTTCACTATTTAATTCTCTGTTTATATTGTCGATTTTTTCCCTCCTCTTGAAACTCTCTTACACTGCTTATTAAATTTTGGTTCAATTCTCTCCCTACTTTTTCCAATAATCTACTTTCTAATATTTTACTGATGCTGTGCTCCTTTTCATTTGGACACTTCAAAAAAGCTGCATAATTTCTCCTTTGTATTAAAATGCAAATCCATATCCAAAATAAATGAGTGCAGGGACCAAACAGATGTTTGTGCAGTGTGTCCATGAGCAATATTATCCACAATAATCAAAGGGAAGGAGCAGCCCATGTGAATATTGATGGATGAGTAGTTAAAAAAATGTGGTATATACGGCAACGTCATAATATTCGGCCTTAAAATATATTCTGAACATGCTATGAAATAGATGAAACTTGAAGATATGCCAAGTGAAATAAGCCAGTTCGAGAAATTCAAACATTCTATATCATGCCATTTCTGTGAGATACTTTGTGAAATTTGTAGAGACAGAAAGTAGAATGGTGATTGCTACGGGGAGGGGTAGGGAGAGGAATAGGAAGTTGGTGTTCAATGAGTACAGAGTTTTAGTTGGAGAAGACAAGTTTTGGAGGTCTATGGTGGTGACTGTTGCACAACAGTGCAAATATACTTAATGCCACAAAACCGTGCACTTAAAGTGATTAAAAACGTAAATCTTTTGTTCTGTATATCTTTCCAGAATTATAAACCTGTAATCACAGTATAGAAATAGAACATGTTATATAGCTTTAGGTGATGATATTTTACACATTTGCACATATAAAATGCTAAATAAATTAAACATGGAATGAAGATTTGTCCTTAAATATAATTTACAAGAAGACTTTGATATTTGTTTTTCACAAGTGAAGCATTCTTATAAACTGTCATGACCTTTTGGGGGAACCTCTGGAAAAAATGGAGAAACTCTGAAGCTACATTCTCCCTAACCTCTCTTTACAGGGAGCTCCTGCAGCTCCTACATAAATGAGTGGCTGAGATTCTTGATTGCATAGCAGAACTTCTCATCCAAACCCTTTCCCTTTTTAGTGTCTGTGTATCAGTATAAAAGTTCTGTAAACTGTAGTTCCTTATTTTAATCCCAAAGCACAGTAACAATATATTTCATCCTAGCATTGGCAGTTTCTGTGAGTGTTTTGTTTAATTCTTAAAACTCTATCTTTGGGATTCCAAAGAGCCTAAAAAGTAAAATATTTTAAAAAGGGGAAAGAGACAAAGAGAAAGAAACTAAAATCAATAGCTCATTCTGTCACTGTTATTAAACACCAGAATACCTTTCTGTTAATCTAATTAAAATTAGTGACATCATTTAGCATTTATGTCTTGAACAAAAGTTTGGAATCCTGAAAAAGAAATTTAATTTGCTAATAAATATATTTGAGTGGAATTGAAATCCTTATATATTACTTCAAGTAAGAACACAAGATGAATTATGATATAGAAAATTCTATCTCTCATTGTCCAAAATCTAATAGTTAAATTGAACTTATCGAATAACATTATTTGCCAGGCATGTGGCTTACATCTGGAATCCCAATACTTTAGGAGGCAAAGGCAGGTGGATTGTTTGAGCTGAGGAGTTGCAGACCAGGTTTGGCAGTACAGTGAAACCCAATCTTGAAAAAAAAAAAAAAAGCCAGGTGTGGTGGCTTGCCTGTAGTCCCAGATACTCAGGAGGATGAGGTGGGAGGATCACGTGAGCCTGGGGAAGCTGGGACTGCAGTGCACCATGATTGTGTCACTGCACTCCAGCTTGGGCAACAGACTGAGACCCTATCTCAAAGAAAGAAAGAGAAAGAGAACAAAAGAACAAGAGAAAGAAAGCAAGAAAGCAGGAAGGAAGGAGGGAAGGAAGGAAGGAAGGAAGGAAGGAAGGAAGGAAGGAAGGAAGGAAGGAAGGAAGGAAGGAAGGAAGGAGAAAGAAAGGAAGGAAGGAAGGAAGGAAAAATAATGTTTTTGGTGCCAATAATCTTTGTGAAATTATACATGGAATTTTGCTTTAATAAAATAGATTTAACTAAGTTGTGACATGATTTAAGTGTACTGACCCTAGCAATCAGAGACCTCCGAATCTGCACAATGACTTGACAGTTACATTTGACAAGAATTGATTCTCCTATCATACATACAGCATAGTCACAATTTCAGAACTCCAACTTTCCCTATGCTATTTGTGCACATTGCTTAACATCTCTAAGACTCGATATTTTTACTCTTAAAATACTGCTAATAATAGTACCTAGTTTTTATAACGTGTATCAAAAGCATTATACTTTAAGGCAAATAGTAATTTCTCAGTAAATATTTGCTAATGTGTGTTTTAGTACAAACAGGAAAATTGGATTGTGATATTTATGACACTGTTGATTCTCCTTCTAGAAACATTTAATTGTTTCTAAAACTTGTTTTCAAGTAGAGCAGTATTTTGTGTTCAAATTGAAAATACTATGTGTTCATACTTTTTTTTTAAAGTATTCCTTGAATATTTTCATAAAAAAATTCCTAAATGAGCTTGAGCAAGGAGGACAGGAGAGATCAGTAAAATAAGGCTTTGTGGCATAGGAGACATTTGGTGGAGAGCTTTCAGCTCAAATAAGATTTGGAAAAAAAAAAAAGAGAGAATTTTTATAACAAACGTAAAGGCAGGATTTACCCTGATGAGCTTGTGAAGAAAATACAGAGTATAACGTAATCCAAAAGAGACTAATCAGTCAAAGTAGTTTTGAAGGAAATATATCGAAGAGAGAGAACATAAAATGAAGATCAGGTATGTAATTATTTTAATAATCTACCCATGAGATAGAAAGCACTGGTTTTTTTGAATTGATCACAAAGGGAAAATAGTTTCAAGAACCATTCTTTGTTCAGCCTAAAGCAGATTTTACATTTTGAAACAATGACATATTGTGCTAAGTAGATAATATCCACATTTGTGTGTATAGGAACAATTCTGTTCTCAATAAAAACACTTTATTCACACAAGTGATGATTATCTGCATTTGATTTAGTGCTGAAAGGCCAAAGGGGGACTAATAAAATTTTAGAAATGCAAGCGGCTTAACTGGAAAATCATGATCATATTCAACTCATCATGACTGAAATAAGAAAACAAAGCAAAAAAATAAATAAGAAAAAAATTGACTACATGAACATTTGCTTCTCTCCTAAGAATCAAAACGCTTAATTTGCTGTGGCTTAAAAGCATCTAGGTCCACAAGCCATGCAAAAGTCTACTGTTTCTGGGAGATAAGAAGAAGCAAAACACATCAGCTTTCAGAGAAGGTTAAGAAACCTCTCACACCCTACTCCACCCCACCTGAGACCAGGCAAAGGATCACTGCTTCTAGGGCACGGATGGAGGAAAAATACTTCTCCATCAGGAGAGGAACAAGGATTTTTTGGGGCCCAGGATTTTGCACTAATGCAGAGTCGTGCTACTGTGGTAAAGGGTTGGAAAATCTCCATCCAGTGACCACAGACAAAGGTGCATTGTTCCTATGGAAGGAGAAAGAAAAGAGTTAGCCCTTATTGTGGGTTTGAAAACTTTCAATGATATAAATCAAAGGTTTTCTACCACTGAGGTGGGAGGAGGCAAGATATTATTTCTTCCTCAAAAACCAACACAGATAAGGGACAGTTTGACTCCCACTGGAATAAGAGTCACGAAGTGCTAAAAATATCCCTTCTCTGAGACTCCGATGATGAAACTGGCTCCAAAATAACATGAATCATCCCTCTGCTCCCAACCTCAATTTTCTGCATAGTCACACACACAAGAAATGATGTTCTACAGTTAGAGAGGAACAAGAAAGTGGAGAGAGACCCTCTCTGTGACATAGGTGGTAAGGACTACCAGAAGGTAACTGTGGAACAGGAGCATTGGCATATGCCCTGCAGAGCCTAAGGCCCCACACAAGGCACAAGGTATTGCAGCCTACTGCTGGAGAAATTGAAGTTACATGGTTCACTGAATGTTTCAGACACCACAGCAAAAATCAGCCTTTGTTCCTGCCCACACTAATAGCATGACACAAACCAAAATGAAACAGAAACATAAAACAATCTTGACATAAGTAATTATCTCACGAGCTACTGTTTTTGTACATCTGATGATTTGCATTTTTTTAGAAACTGGGAGACACATAAAAGCAAGTTAGAAATTTGAGTTATGAGTTATAATATTTTCAAAAGATAAAAAGTCAACAGAATCAAATTCAGAGATAATTCAGATGTTGGAACTAAATGCAAGTAATTTAAAATAATAATGATCAAAATGTTAAAGGATCTAGTTAAAAAAAAAGACATGCATGGAAAAATGAGGAATTTCAGCAGAGATGGGAACAGTAAAAGGCAAAAGCTAGAAATAAGTGAAAGCTTGAGAACAGAGATGAAGAATTACATCAGCAAGCTGATTAGCAGACTGGTCATCAGAGTTAAGAAAGAAGCAGCTAATTTTATACTAGGCCAACACAAATTATTTGAATGGCAGCACAAAGGGAAGAAAGAGGAAAACAAAATAAACCAATGAACCAAGCAAATAAAATACTCCGGTGAGTCCAAGAATTCTCTGCCAATACGAAATTAACTAAAATACAATTAATTGGAATTCCAGAAGGAGATTAAAAACAGAGTGTGAGAGAAGAAAAATTGGAAAAAGATGACTGAGGACACCAAGCAACCTCAAAAAGCTCCAAGAAAGATTAATAAAAAATTTAAAGAATGCTAGAATAATCACACTAGTCTAACTGATGAAAACCAACGATTAGCATAAATCTTGAATTCAGTCACAGAAAAATAGGAACATTGTGTACAGAGATAAACAAAAACAAACATTACAGTGAACTGCTTGTCAGCAACTCTACAAGTCACAAACCAATGATACAAAATTTTTAAATAACTAAAAAAAAATCAGTCCCCAATCTTATATCCATTAACTATATAACTAAAATAACAATTAAATGAAGACATTTTCAGATTAACACTGGAAGAGTCCCTTGCTAACAGGTCTGCACTAAAATAAACGTCAAAACGATTTCTTGAGGCAAAAGGAATATGGAAGCAGATGAATGTTGAAACTACTCAAAGAAATAAAGAGTGCCAGGGAAGATATAAAGATATGTAGCCCAATTATTTTACATTGCTCTAAAGATCATGGATTGTCTAAATTTTTTTTTTTAAAAGAGTAACTTCACATCATGGAATTCATAATATTTGAGACTATAGTGCATGACATAAATAGTGTAAAGGAGGGAGGAAACAGAAATATACAATTTAAGGTTTTTATGCCATAGTTGATATAATATAAACTGTAGGTTACTGTAATAAGCTAGAATAGGTATTGAACTCTCTAGAGAAACAATGAACATTTTTAAAAGATTATATGTGCATTAATGTTTTCATAGAACTTCTAGCTTTTATTTATTTGTTTTTATTTTATTTATTTATTTATTTATTTATTTATTTATTTATTTATTTTTGAGACGCAGTCTCGACCTGGAGTGCAATGGCGTGATCTCAGCTCACTACAACCTCCGCCTCCCGGATTCCAATGATTCTCCTGCCTCAGCCCCCCGAGTAGCTGGGATTACAGGTGCATAGTGTGTGGATATTTTCTTCCATTCTGTAGGCTGTCTGTTCAATCCCATGATAGTTTCTCATGCTGTGCAGAAGAAGCTATTTAGTTTAAATAAATCCCACTTGTCAGTTTTCATTTTTCTGGCAATTGCTTTTGAGTACTTACCCACAAATTCATTGCGAAGTGCAATGTTCAGAAGAATATTTCCTAGTTTTTCTTCCAGGATTTTTGTAGTCAGAGGATGTAATCTTATGCCAATGGGTCTTATTAATCAAATGACTCCACAGTGAGAATCATTACTCTGAAAAATCAATTTTGTTATAATGATGGAAATTTAAATACTTGAAAGTAAAAACAGATGCCACCTTATTGCTAGAATTCTACAAGGCAAATTGCTATTAGAGAGGCAGAGGAAATATATATATATCTCCAAAATATAATTTGCAGTGAAATAAATAGAAGCACATTATAAATAAACTTACCTGATTTTACAAACTAACCTGTAAAGGGATTTCTACTCATTTTTCTATTGCCTGCAATGCGCTTTCTTCTAGATCCAATTTATAATTTTGTACGTCCCCAATTTGTCTTCACCAGTGTGTTCTTTCCATAAGCATCTTAAGATTTAATATTTCTTCTTCCAACATATTTTTATCCTCCTCAAATTTTTTACATTCCTGTTGTACTTTTTTCATGGATAGTAACTCCCATTGAATAACTTGATTTTATTTAGTCAAATAGACATATTTTGAAGATACAGCTCCCAGCTGTGTTGTAAGATCATCAAACTACATTAATAAAATAATACAGCTTGATAATGAATGAGGCTGAGAATAATCTCATACAAAACCAGTAACAAAATTTGAAATATATTTACTTGCAATAAAATGTTATCTATAACATACATTCTTTAAATGTTAACCCTTAAATTACTCAGAAATTCAAGAACAAAGTAAAAGCCACCATGAGTCACAATCATATATTCTTTACTATCATCTTTGCCACAGAACTTCTGCACTTGATCTTTCTTTTATTTTTCTGATAATTTGTGTTTGTTCCTCCTTAAATGGCTCCAAGTTAACTCTTATTAGAAAGTTTCAAACCCCCTTCTCTCATCATCATGCCCCAAAATTTGTCAAAAAAAAGTTTCTGAGATATTATATTGAGTTATTTAGGCCAAAGTCAATAAATGGATCTTAGAATAAGACTTTGAAAATAATGTACTACTCTATGCTAGGCATGGTGGCTCATGCCTGTAATTCCAGCACTTTAGGAGGCTGTGGCAGAAAGATCACATTAGGCTGGGAATTTGAGACCAGCCAGAGCAACATAATGATACTATACTCTCAACAACAACAAAACCACATTTAAAAAACTAGCCAGGCATGGTGCCTTATGCTTGCAGCTCCAACTAATTGGGAGACCAAGGCAAAAGGATGGATTGGACTCAGAGTTCATGGCGGTGGTGAATTATGACAAAATTACTTCACTTCTGCCTGGATGAGAGACAAAGACCATATCTCAAAAAAACACAAAATAATCATATAAATGAGGATTCTAATGCCATAAGCCTTTTCCTAGGCTGTAAATGTTTTATGCTCATTTGAATTGCATTTTAAAACATAAAGTCCTCCTCAAGATGGCTTGTGGAGGTAACCAAGAAGCCCGCAGTGCCATACAAGCCCTGAGGCATGGACTGGAGCCCTAAAGCAAGTACACACCCTGCCACTGAGCCTGCTGCTCATTTCCTCTGTCTGGCTCCATTTGCAGCACAATTGTTGCACTGAGGCTTGTGCATACCTGGAAAGGCCAAGCTGGATCAAAGAGCAATGAGCCAAATCTGCAAGGGTGTGCCAGGAGCCGGTGGACCAGCACACCAACCTCACTCACTGCCGTTCAGGATACATCATTTCTTCTATCCTAGAGGTAGGGCTTCAGTGCCATCTGCTTTCCTCAGGCCTCTGCTCCAGCAGCCATCAGGTGGCAGGCACTCAGGCTTTGGGAACCTGACCATCCCTGCTTCCTTCAGTGTGTGAGGTTGGTGACTGGTCCAACTGCTACACGCACACCCTTGCCAAGGTGGCAGGCTGTTCTTTGAACCAGCTTGGCCTTGCCTGTCATACACAGGCCCCAGCTACCCACGTACCGCTCTGAGTGAGTTGTCCTGCCTGAGGCCAAATTCTAAGTCTGGAAAGGGCCACAGAAAGCCTAGACCCCTGGATTGCAATCCTGGCTGCTTTCTTCACTTGAATATAAAGTTCTCTTTCAGACGGCCTGTGGTCTGCTTCTTGACAACAAAGAAGCCCGCAGTGCCATCTGAGCCCTGGGGAATTGACTGGAGCCCTAAAGGCAGCGCACACCCTGCTCCTGAGCCTGCTGCTCCTTTCCTCTATATGGCCCCATTTGTAACACAATTGTTGCACTGAGGTATGTGCATGCCAGGCAAGACCGAGCTGGCTCAAAGAGCAACCAGCCAACTCTGCAAGGGTGTGCCAGGAGCCCGTGGACCAGCCACCAACCTCACTCGCTGCCGGTCAAGGTACATAATTTCTTCTACCCTAGTGGCAAGGCCTCAGTGTCATCTGCTTTTCCTCGGGCCTCTGCTCCATCAGTCATCGGGTGGCAGCCACTCAGGCTGTTGGAATCTGGCCATCCCTGCTTCCTTCAGTAGGTGAGGTTGCTGGCTGGTCCACCGGTTCCAGGTGCACCATTGCAGTGGTGGCTGGTTGTTCTTTGAGCCAGCTTGGCCTCACCTGGCATGCAGAGGCCCCAGCTACTGAAATGCTCCTCTGAGTGAGCTTGTCCTGCCTTGGGCCAAATTCTAAGTCTGGTCAAGGCCACTGAAGGCCGAGTCCCCTGGGTGGTAATCCTGGCTGCTTTCTGTTTTGGAACATGAAGTCCTTCTCAAGAAGGCTTGTGGTCTGCCTCTTTAAAACCAGAAGCCCGCAGTGCCATATGAGCCCTGAGGCATGGACTGGAGCCCCAAAGGCACTGCACACCCTGCTCCTAAGCCTGCTGCTCATTTCCTCTATATGGCTCCATTTGTAGCACAGTTATTGCACTGAGGCTTGTGCATGCGGGGCAAGGCCAAGCTGACTCTAAGAGAAACCAGCCACTTCTCCAAGGGTGTGCCAGGAGCTGGTGAACCAGCCACCAACCCCACTGACTGCCGGTCGGGTACATCAGTTCCTCTACCCTAGAGGTAGGGCCCCAGTGTCTTCCGATTTTCCTCAGGCCTCAGCTCCATCAGCCATCAGGTGGCAGACAGTCCGGCTGTTGGAACCTGGCCATCCTTACTTCCTTGAGTGGGTGAGGTAGGTGGCTACTGCAACTGATCCAGGTGCACCCTTGCAGAAGTGACTGGTTGCTCTTTGAGCCAGCTTGGTTTTCCCTGGAATGCACAGACCCCAGGCACCAACATGCTGCTCTGAGTGAGCTGGTCCTGCCTGGGGCCAAATTCTAAGTCTTGCCAGGGCCACAGAAGACCTAGGCCCCTGGGTGGAAATCCTGGCTGCTTTCTGCACTTGAACATAAAGTCTTCCTCAAGATGGCCTGTCGTCTGAGCCTTGGCAGGAAAGAAGCCCAGAATGCCATCTGAGCCCTGAGGAATTGAGTGGAGCCCTAAAGGCAGGGCACACCGTGCTCCTGAGCCTGCTGCTCATTTCCTCTATATGGCTCCATTTATAAGACAATTGTCACAATGAGGCTTGTGCATGCAGGACAAGGCCAAGCTGGCTCACGGAGCAACCAACCACCTCTGCAAGGGTGTGCCAGGAGCCCATGGACCAGCCACCAATCTCACTGGCAGTCAGGGTACATCATTTCTTCTACCCCAGGGGTAAGGCCTCAGTGCCATCTGCTTTTCCTCAGGTCTCTGCTCCATCAGCCGTCAGGTGGCAGTGACTCAGGCTGTTGGAATCCGGCCATCCCTGCTTCCTTGAGTGGGTGAGGTTGATGGCTGCTCCACCTGTTCCGGGTGCACCCTTGCAGAGATGGCTGGTGGCCCTTAGAGCCAGCTTGGCCTTGCCTGGCATGCACAGACTGCAGGTACCAAAGTGCTGCTCTGAGAGAGCTTGTCCTGCCTGGGGCCAAATTCTAAGTCTGGCCAGGGCCACAGAAGGCCGAGTCCCTTGGGTGGAAATCCTGGCTGCTTTCTGCACTTGAACATAAAGTCCTCCTCAAGACGTCATGTGGTCTCCCTATTTGCAACCAAGAAGCCCGCAGTGCCATCTGAGCCCTGAGGAATTGACTGGAGCCCTAAAAGCAGTGCACACCCTGCTCCTGAGCCTGCTACTCCTCTCCACTATACGGCTCCATTTGTAAGACAATTGTTGCACTGAGGCTTGTGCATGCCACACAAGGCCAAGCTGGCTCAAAGAGCAACCAGCCACCTCTGCAAGGGTGTGCCAAGAGCCAGTGGACCAGCCACAAACCTCACTCACTGCCACTCATGGTACATCAGTTCTACCATAGAGGTAGGGCCCCAGTGCCATCTGCTTTTCCTCAGGCTTCTGCTCCATCAGCCATCAGGTGGCAGCCACTCAGGCTGTTGGAAACTGGTCATCCCTGCTTCCTTGAGTGGGTGAGGTTGGCAGCTGCTCCACCTGCTCCAGGTGAGCTTATCCTGCCTGAGGCCAAACTCTAAGTCTGGTCAGGGCCACAGAAGACCTAGGCCCCTGGGTGGAAATTCTTTCTGCTTTCTGCACTTGAATATAATAAAGTCCTCCTCAAGATGGCCTGTGGTCTGCCCCTTGGCAAAGAAGAAGCCCGCAGTGCCATCTGAGCACTGAGGCATTGACTGGAGCCCTAAAGGCAGCTCATACCCTGCTCCTGAGCCTGCTGCTCTTTTCCTCAATATGGCTCCATTTGTAAGACAATTGTTGCACTGAGGCTTGTGCATGCCAGGCAAGGCCAAGCTGGCTCAAAGAGCAACCAGCCACCTCTGCAAGGGTGTGCCAGGAGCAGGTGGACCAGCCACCAACCTCACCCACTGCTGCTCGTGTACCTCATTTCTTCTACCCTAGAGGTAAGGCCTCACTGCCATCTGCTTTTCCTCAGGCCTTTACTCCGACAGCCATCAAGTGGCAGCCAGTCCGGCTTTTGGGACCTGGCCATCCCTACTTCCTTGAGTGGGTGGGGTTGGCAGCTGGTGCAACTGCTCCTGGCACACCCTTGCAGAGGTGGCTGGTTGCTCCTTGAGCCAGGATGGCCTTGCCTTTCATGCACATGCCCCAGCTGCTCCGAGTGATCTTGTGCTGCCTGGGGCCAACTTTTAAATCTGCCCAGGGCCACAGAAGGCAGAGACCTCAGGCCTCTACTCCATCAGCACCTGCTCCAGGCGCACCCTTGCAGAGTTGGCTGGTTGCTCTTTGAGCCAGCTTGGCCTTGCCTGGCATGCACAGACCACAAACACCGATGTGCTGCTCTGAGTCAGCTTGTCTTGCCTGGGGTCAAATTCTAAGTCTGGCCAGGGCCACGGAATGCCTAGTCCCCTGGATTGCAATCCTGGCTGCTTTATGCACTTGAACATAAAGTCCTCCTGAAGATGCCCTGTGGTCTGACTCTTGGCAACGAAGAAGCCCGCAGTGCCGTCTGAGCCCTGAGGAATTGACTGGAGTCTTAAATGCAGCGCACACCCTGCTCCAGAGCTTGCTGCTCCTTTCCTCTATATGGCTCCCTTTGTAAGACAATTGTTGCACTGAGGCTTGTGCATGCCAGGCAAGGCCAAGCTGACTCAAAGAGCAACCAACCACCTCTGCAAGAGTGTGCCAGGAGAAGGTGGACCAGCCACCATCCTCACTTGCTGCCAGACATGGTAAATCCTTTCTTCTATCCTAAACGTAGGGCGACAGTGCCAACTGCTTTTCCTGAGCGCTCTGCTCCATCAGCCATCAGGCGGCAGTCACTCAGACTGTCGGAACCTGGCCATCCCTGCTTTCTTGAGAGGGTGAAGTTGGCGGCTGAACCACCTTCTCCAGGTGCACCCTTGCAGAAGTGACTGGTTGCTCTTTGTGCCAGCCTGGACTTGTCTGGCATGCACAGGCCCCAGAAACTGACACTGCTCTGTGTAAGCTTGTCCTGCCTGTGGCTAAATTCTAAGTCTGGCCAGGGCCACAGAAGGCCTAGGCCCCTGGGTGGAAATCCTGGCTGCTTTCTGCACTTGAATATAAAGTCCTCCTCAAGACGGCCTGTGGTCTACCTCTTCACAATGAAGAAGCCCGCAGTGCCATCTGAGCCCTGAGGAACTGACTGGAGCCCTAAAGGCAGCACACACCCTGCTCCTGAGCCTGCTGCTCATTTCCTCTATAGGACTCCAGTTGTAAGAAAGTTGTTGCACTGAGGCTTGTGCATGCCAGGCAAGGCCAAGCTGGCTTGCAACCAGCCAACTCTGCAAGGGTGTGCCAGGAGCCGGGGAACCAGCCACCAACCTCACTCACTGATGGTCAGTGTACCTCATTTCTTCTACCCTAGAGGTAAGGCCTCAGTGCCACCTACTTTTCCTCAAGCCTCTGCTCTGTCAGCCATCAGGTGGCAGTCAGTCCGACTGTTGGGACCTGGCTATCCCTACTTCCTTGAGTGGGTGAGGTTGGTGGCTGGTGCAACTGCTCCAGGTGCAACCTTGCAGAGGTGGCTGGTTGGTCTTTGAGCCAGGATGGCCTTGCCTTGCATGCACGGGTCCCAGCTGCTCCAAGTGATCTTGTCCTTCCTAGGCCCAAATTCTAACTCTGACCAGGGCCACAGAAGGCTGAGTCCCTTGGGTTTAAATCCAAGCGCTTTCTGCGCTTGAACATAAAGTCCTCCTCAAGATGGCCTGTGGTCTCCTCATTTGCAACAAGAAGCCCGCAGTGCCATCTGAGCCCTGAGGAATTGACTGGAGCCCTAAAGGGAGTACACACCCTGCTCCTGAGCCTGCTACTCCTTTCCTCTATATGGCTCCATGTGTAAGACAATTGTTGCACTGAGGCTTGTGTATGCCAGGCAAGGCCAAGCTGGCTCAAAGAGCAACCAGCCACCTGTACAAGGGTGTGCCAGGAGCCGGTGGAGCAGCCACCAACTTCACTCGCTGCCCCTCATGGTACATCAGTTCTACCCTAGAGATAGAGCCCCAGTGCCATCTGCTTTTCCTCAGGCCTCTGCTCCTTCAGCCATCAGGTGGCAGTCACTCAGTCTGTTGGAATCTGGCCATCCCTGCTTCCTTGAGTGGGTGAGGTTGGTGGCTGTTCCTGCTGCTCTGGGCGCACCCTTGCAGAGGTGGCTGGCTGCTCTTTGAGCCAGCTTGGCCTTGCCTGGTATGCAGAGAACGCAGGTACCAAAGTGCTGCTCTGAGTGAGCTTGTCCTGCCTGAGGCCAAATCCTAAGTCTGCCCAGGGCCACAGAAGGCCTAGGCCCCTGGATGGAAATCCTTTCTGCTTTCTGCACTTGAACATAAAGTCCTCCTCAGGATGGCCTCTGGTCTGCCTCTTGGCAATGAAGAAGCCCGCAGTGCCATCTGAGCCCTGAGGAATTGACTGGAGCCCAAAAGCAGCCCACACGCGGCTCCTGAGCCTGCTGCTCTTTTCCTCAATATGGCTCCATTTGTAAGACAATTGTTGCACTGAGGCTTGTTCATGCCAGGCAAGGCCAACCTGGCTCAAAGAGCAACCAGCCACCTCTTCAAATGTGTGCCAGGAGCCAGTGGACCAGCCACCAACCTCACTTACTGCTGCTCATGGTACATCAGTTCTACCCTAGAGGTAGGGCCCCAGTGCCATCTACTTTTCCTCAGGCCTCTGCTCCACCAGTCATCAGGTGGCAGTCACTCAGTCTGTTGGAATCTGGCCATCTCTGCTTCCTTGAGTGGGTGAGGTTGGTGGCTGCTCCACCTGCTCTGGGCGCACCCTTGCAGAGGTGGCTGGTTGCTCTTTGAGGCAGCGTGGCCATGCCCGGCATGCACAGACTCCAGGTATGGACATTCTGCTCTGAGTGAACTTGTCCTGCCTGGGTCCAAATTTTACGCCTGGCCAGGGCAATAGAAATCCTAGGAACTTGGGTGAAAATCCTGGCTGCTTTCTGCACTTGAACATAAAGTCCTCCTCAAGACGGCCTGTGATCTGCCTCTTGGCAATGAAGAAGCCCGCAGTGCCATCTGAGCCCTGAGGAATTGACTGGAGCCCTAAAGGCAGCCCACACCCTGCTCCTGAGCCTCCTGCTCCTTTTCTCTGTGTGGCTCCATTTGTAAGACAATTGTTTCACTGAGGCTTGTGCATGCCAGGCAAGGCCAAGCTGGCTCAAAGAGCAACCAGCCAACTCTGCAAGGGTGTGCCAGGAGCCGGTGGATCAGCCACCAACCTCACTTGCTGCCGGTCAAGGTACTTAATTTCTTCTACCCTAGTGGCAAGGCCTCAGTGTCATCTGCTTTTCCTCGGGCCTCTGTTCCATCTGACATCAGGTGGCAGCCACTCAGTCTGTTGGAATCTGGCCATCCCTGCTTCCTTGAGTGGGTGAGGTTGGTGGCTGCTCCACCTGCTCCAGGGGCACCCTTGCAGAGGTGGCTAGTTGCTCTTTGAGACAGCTTGGCCTTGCCTGGCATGCATAGAATGTAGGTACTAAAGTGCTGCTCTGAGTGAGCTTGTCCTTCCTGAGGCCAAATTCTAAGTCTGGCCAGGGCCACAGAAGGCCTAGGCCCCTGGGTGGAAATCCTGGCTGCTTTCTGCACTTGAATATAAAGTCCTCCTCAAGACGGCCTGTGGTCTACCTCTTCACAATGAAGAAGCCTGCAGTGCCATCTGAGCCCTGAGGAACTGACTGGAGCCCTAAAGACAGCGCACACCCTGCTCCTGAGCCTGCTGCTCATTTCCTCTATATGACTCCATTTGTAAGACAGTTGTTGCACTGAGGCTTGTGCATGCGGGGCAAGGCCAAACTGGCTTGCAACCAGCCAACTCTGCAAGGGTGTGCCAGGAGCCAGTGGACCTGCCTCCAACCTTACTCACTATCGCTCGTGTACCTCATTTCTTCTACACTAGAGGTAAGGCCTCAGTGCCGTCTGCTTTTCCACAGGCCTCTGCTCCATCAGCAATCAGGTGGCAGCCAGTCCGGCTTTTGGGACCTGGCCATCCCTACTTCCCTGAGTGGGTGAAGTTGTACGCTGGTGCAACTGCTCCAGGTGCACCGTTGCAGAGGTGGCTGGTTGCTCTTTGAGCCACCATGGCCTTGCCTTGCATGAACATGCCCCAGCTGCTCCGAGTGATCTTGTCCTGCCTGGGGCCAAATTTTAAATCTACCCAGGACCACAGAAGGCAGGGTCCTCAGGCCTCTGCTCCATCAGCACCTGCTCCAGGCGTACCCTTGCAGAGGTGGCTGGTTGCTCTTTGAGCCAACTTGGCCTTGCCTGGCATGCACAGACCCCAGGTACCGATGTGCTGCTCTGAGTGAGCTTGTCCTGCCTGTGGCCACATTCAAAGTCTGGCCAGGGCCACAGAATGCCTAGTCCCTGGATTGCAATCCTGGCTGCTTTCTGCACTTGAATATAAAGTCCTCCTCAAGACAGCCCGTGGTCTGCCTCTTGGCAATGAAGAAGCCCGCAGTACCATCTGAGCCCTGAGGAATTGACTGGTGTTTTAAAGGCAGCACACACCCTGCTCCTGAGATTGCTGCTCATTTCCTCTATATGTCTCCATTTGTAAGACAATTATTGCACTGAGGCTTGTGCACGCCGGGCAAGGCCAAGCTGGCTCAAAGAGCAACCAGACACCTCTGCAAGAATGTGCCAGGAGCCGGTGGACCAGCGACCAATCACACTCGCTGCTGGACAGGATATATCATTTCCTCTACCATAGAGTTAGGGCCTCAGTGTCATCTGCTTTTCCTTAGGCCTCTGCCACATCAGCCATCAGGAGACAGCCACTCAGGCTGGGGGAACACGGCCATCCCTGCTTCCTTCAGTGGGTGACATTGAAGGCTGGTCCAACTGCTACAGACGCACCATTGCAGAGATGGCTCGTTCCCCTTTGAACCAGGTTGGCTTTACCTGGCATGCACACACCCCAGCTACGGACATGCTGCTCTGAGTGACCTTGTCCTGCCTGGGGCCAAATTTTAAGTCTGGCCAGGACCACAGAAGGCCAAGTCCCTTGGGTTTCAATCCTGGCTACTTTCTTCACTTGAACATAAAGCACAGGCCACCAACTTCACTCACTGCCGCTCATGGTACAGCAGTTCTACCCTAGAGGTAGGGCCCCAGTGCCATCTGCTCAGACCTCTGCTCCTTCAGCCATCAGGGGGCAGCCACTCAGGCTGTTGGAATCTGGCCACCCCTGCTTCCTTGAGCGGGTGAAGTTGGTGGCTGCTCCACCTGCTCCAGGGGCACCCTTGCAGAGGTGGCTGTTTGCTCTTTCAGCCAACTTGGCCTTGCCTGGCATGCACAGACCTCAGGTACCAAAGTGCTGCTCTGAGTGAGCTTGTCCTGCCTGAGGCCAAATTCTAACTCTGGTCAGGGCCACAGAAGGCCTAGGCCCCTGGGTGGAAATCCTTTCTGCTTTGTGCACTTGGATACAAAGTCCTCCACAAGATGGCCTGTGGTCTGCCTCTTGGCAATGAAGAAGCCCACAGTGCCATCTGAGCACTGAGGAATTGACTGGAGCCCTAAAGTCAGCGCATACCCTGCTCCTGAGCCTGTTCCTCTTTTTCTCAATATGGCTCCATTTGTAAGACAATTGTAGCACTGAGGCTTGTGCATGCCAGGCAAGGCCAAGCTGGCTCAAAGAGCAACCAGCCACCTCTGCAAGAGTGTGCCAGGAGCAGGTAGACCAGCCACCAACCTCACTCACTGCCACTCCTGTACCTCATTTCTTCTACCCTAGAGGTAAAGCCTCAGTGCCATCTGTTTTTCCTCAAGCCTCTGCTAAATCAGTCATCAGGTGGCAGTCACTCAGGCTGTTGGGATCCGGCCATCCCTACTTCCTTGAGTGGGTGAGGTTGGTGGCTGGTGCAACTACTCCAGGCGCACCCTTGCAGAGGTGGCTGGTTGCTCTTTGAGCCAGCATGGCCTTGCATTGCATGCACATGCCCCAGCTGCTCCAAGTGATCTTGTCCTGCCTGGGGCCAAATTTTAAATCTGCCCAGGGCCACAGAAGGCAGAGTCCTCAAGCCTCTGCTCCATCAGCACCTGCTCCGGGTGCACCGTTGCAGAGGTGGGTGGATGCTCTTCGAGCCAGCTTGGCCTTGCCTGGCATGCACAGACCGCAGGTACCAACGTGCTGCTCTGAGTCAGCTTGTCCTGCCTGTGGCCATATTCACAGTCTGGTCAAGGCCACAGAATTCCTAGTCCCCTGGATTGCTATCCTGGCTGCTTTCTGCACTTGAACATAAAGTCCTCCTCAAAATGGCCTGTGGACTGCCTCTTGGCAACAAAGAAGCCCACAGTGCCATCTGAGCCCTGAGGAATTCACTGGAGTCTTAAAGGCAGCACACACCCCACTCTACAGCTTGCTGCTCATTTCCTCTAAATGGCTCCATTTGTAAGACAGTTGTTGCACTGACGCTTGTCTATGTCTGGCAAGGACAATCTGGCTCAAAAGCAACCAGCCAACTCTACAAGGGTGTGCCAGGAGCCTCAGGCCTCTGCTCCATCAGCCATCAGGTGGCAGCCACTCAGTCTGTTGAAATCTGGCCTTCCCTGCTTTCTTGAGTGGGTGCGGTTGGTGGCTGCTCCACCTGCTCCAGGCGCTCCCTTGCAGAGGTGGCTGGTTGCTCTTTGAGCCAGCTTGGACTTCCCTGGCAGGCACAGGCACAAGAATCCAACACTGATCCATGTGAGCTTGTCCTGCATGGGGCCAAATTCTAAGTCTGGCTATCGCTGCTTCCTTCAGTGGATGAGGTTGAAGGCTGGTCCAACTGCTACAGGAGCTCCATTGCAGAGGTGGCAGGTTGCCCTTTGAGCCAGCTTGGCCTTGCCTGGCATGCACAGAATCGAGGTACCGACATGTTGCTCCGAGTGAGGTTGACCTGCCTTGGGCCAAATTCTAAGTCTGGCCAGGGCCACAGAAGGCCGAGTCTCTTGGGTATAAATCCTGGCTGCTTTCTGCACTTGAACATAAAGTCCTCCTTAAGACGGCCTGTAGTCTGCCTCTTGGCAACAAAGAAGTGCCATCTCAGCCCTGAGGAATTGACTGGAACCCTAAAGGCAGTGCAAACCCCGCTCCTGAGCCTGCTGCTCATTTCCTCTATGTGGCTCCATGTGTAAGACATTTGTTGCACTGAGGCTTGTGCATGCCAGGCAAGGCCAAGCTGGCTCAAAGGGCAACCACCCACCTCTGCAAGTGTGTGCCAGGAGCCGGTGGACGAGCCACCAATCTCACTCACTGCTGGTCAGGGTACATATATCTTCTACACTAGAGATAAGGCCTCAGTGCCATCCGCTTTTCCTCAGGCCTATGCTACATCAGCCATCAGGAGGCAGCCATTCAGGCTGCAGGAACCTGGCCATCCCTGTTTCCTTCAGTGGATGACGTTGTCGGCTGGTCCAACTGCTACAGGCGCACCATTGCAGTGGTGGTTGTTTGCCCTTTGAGCCAGCTTGGCCTTGCCTGGCATGCACAGACCCCAGCTACTGACATTCTGCTCTGAGTGAGCTAGTCCTGCATGGGGCCAAATTGTTAAGTCTGGCCAGGGCCACAGAAAGCCGAGTCCCCTGGGGGGAAATCCTGGCAGCTTTCTTCACTTCAATATAAAGTCCTCCTCAAGAGGGCCTGCGGTCTCCCTATTTGCAATCAAGAAGCCTGCAGCGCCATCTGAGCCCTGAGGAATTGACTGGAGCCCTAAAGGCAGCACACATCCTGCTCCTGAGATTGCTACTCGTTTGCTCTATATGGCTCCATTTGTAAGCCAATTGTTGCACTGAGGTTTGTGCATACCAGGCAAGGCCAAACTGGGTCAAAGAGTAACCAGCCACCTCTGCAAGGCTGTGCCAGGAGACAGTGGATGAGCAACCAACCTCATTCACTGCTGCTCATGATACATCAGTTCTACCCTAGAGGTAGGGCCCCAGTGCCATCTGCTTTTCCTCAGGCCTCTGCTCCATCAGCCATCAGGTGGCAGCCACACAGTCTGTTGGAATCTGGCCATCCCTGCTTCCTTGAGTGAGTGAGGTTGGTGGCTGCTCCACCTGCTCCAGGGGCACCCTTGCAGAGGTGGCTGGTTGCTCTTTGAGCCAACTTGGCCTTGCCTGGCATGCACAGACCTCAGGTACCAAAGTGCTGCTCTGAGTGAGTTTGTCCTGCCTGAGGCCAAATTCTGAGCCTGGCCAGGGCCACAGAAGGCCTAGGCCCCTGGGCGCAAATCCTGGCTGCTTTCTGCACTTGAACATAAAGTCCTCCTCAAGACGGCCTCTGGTCTGCCTCTTGGCAATGAAGAAACCCGCAGTGCCATCTGAGCCCTGAGGAATTGACTGGAGCCTAAAGGCAGCCTACACGTGGCTCCTGAGCCTGCTGCTCTTTTCCTCAATATGACGCCATTTGTAAGACAATTGTAGCACTGAGGCTTGTGCATGCCAGGCAAGGCCAAGCTGGCTCAAAGAGCAACCAGCCACCTCTACAAGAGTGCCTCTGGAGCAGTTGGAGCAGCCACCAACTTCACTCGCTATCGCTCATGGTACATCAGTTCTACCCTAGAGGTAGGGCCCCAGTGCCATCTACGTTTGCTCAGGCCTCTGCTCCATCAGCCATCAGGTGGCAGCCACTCAGTATGTTGGAATCTGGCCATCCGTGCTTCCTTGAGTGGGTGAGATTGGTGGCTGCTCCACCTGCTCTGAGCGCACCCTTGCAGAGTTGGCTGGCTGCTCTTTGAGCCAGCTTGGCCTTGCCTGGCATGCACAAGACCCAGAAACAGACACTGCTGCATGTGAGCTTGTCCTGCGTGGGGCCAATTTCTAAGTCTGGCCATCCCTCCTTCCTTAAATGGGTGACGTTGAAGGCTGGTCCAACTGCTACAGGCGCACCCTTGCAGAGGTGGTTGGTTGCTCTTTGAGTCAGCTTGGCCTCGCTTGGCAATGCACAGACCCCAGCTACGGACATTCTGTTCCAAGTGAGCTTGTCCTGCCTTGGGCCAAATTCTAAGTCTGGCTAGGGCCACAGAAGACCGAGTGCCTTGGGATCAAATCCTGGCTGCTTTCTGCACTTGAACATAAAGTCCTCCTCAAGATGGCCTGTGGTCTCCCTATTTGCAACCAAGAATCCTGCAGTGACATCTGTGCCATGAGGAATTGACTGGAACCCTAAAGGCAGTGCACACCCTGTTCCTGAGCCTGCTGCTCATTTCCTCTATATGGCTCCATGTGTAAGACAATTGTTGCACTGAGGCTTGTGCAGGCCAGGCAAGGCCAAACTTGCTGAAAGAGCAACCAGCCACCACTGCAAGGGTGTGCCAGGAGCCGGTGGACCAGCCACCAACCTTACTCGATGCCACTCATGGTACATCAGTTCTACCCTAGAGGTAGGGCCCCAGTGCCATCTGCTTTTCCTCATGCCTCTGTTCCACCAGACATCAGGTGGCAGTCACTCAGTCTGTTGGAAACTGGCCATCCCTGCTTCCTTGAGTGGGTGAGGTTGGTGGCTGCTACAGCTGCTCCAGGGGCACCCTTGCAGAGGTGGCTGGTTGCTCTTTGAGCCAGCTTGGCCTTGTCTTGCATGCACAGACCACAGGTACCAAAGTACTGCTCCGAGTGAGCTTGTCCTGCTTAGCCCCAAATTCTACGTCTGGCCAGGGTAACAGAAGGCCTAGGCCCCTGGGTGGAAATCCTGGCTGCTTTCTGAACTTGAGAAGAAAGTCCTCCTCAAGACAGCCTGTGGTCTCTCTCTTGGCAACAGAGAAGCCCACAGTGCCATATTAGCCCTGAGGAATTGACTGGATCCCAAAAGGCAGTGCACACCCTGCTCCTGAGCCTGCTGCTCCTTTCCTCTATGTGGCTCCATGTGTAAGACAGTTGTTGCACTGAGGCTTGTGCATGCCAGGCAAGGCCAAGCTGGCTCAAAAAGCAACCAACCACCTCTGCAAGGGTGTGCCAGGAGCTGGTGGACCAGCCACCAACCTCACTCTCTGCCACTCATGGTACATCAGTTCTACCCTAGAGGTAGGGCCCCAGTGCCATCTGCTTCTCCTCAGGCCTCAGCTCCATCAGCCATCAGGTGGCAGCCAGTCTGGCTGTTGAAACCATCTCTGCTTCCTTGAGTGGGTGAGGTCAGTGGCTGTTCCACCTGTTCCAGCCACACCTTTGCAGATGTGGCTGCTTGCTCCTGGAGCTAGCTTGTCCTTGCCTGGCATGCATAGACCCCAGCTACCACCATGCTACTCTGAGTGAGCTTGTCCTGCCTCGGGTGAAATTCTAAATCTGGCCAGGGGCACAGAAGGCCGAGTCCACTGGGTGGAACTCCTGGCTGCTTTCTGCACTTGAACATAAAGTCCTCCTCAAGATGGCCTGTGGTCTCCCTCTTTGCAACGAAGAAGCCCACAGTGCCATCTGAGCCCTGAGGAATGGACTAGAACTCTGAAGGCAGCGCACACCCTGCTCCTGATCCTGCTGCTACTTTTCTCTGTGTGGCTCCATTTGAAGCACAGTTGTTGCACTGCAGCTTGTGCATGCCAGGCAAGGCCAAGCTGGCTCAAAGAGCAACCAGCCATGTCTGCAGGGATCTGCCAGGAGCAGGTGGACCACTCGTCAACCTGACCCACTCAGGGAAGCCGGGAATGCGTGTTTGTACCATGCATTTCACTGCAAGTACCTTTCTCTGCAGTTGGTGACCTAGGTTTTCTTCTATAGGTTTTTTATGGTTTTAGGTTTTGCATTTAACTCTTTAATCCATCTTAATATAATTTTTGTATTAAGTGTAAGGGAATGGCCCAGTTTCAGTTTTCTGCATACGGCTAGCCAGTTTTCCCAACACCATTTATTGATAGGGAATCCTTTCCCCATTGCTTGTTTTTGTCAGGTTTGTTAAAGATCAGACAGTTTTAGTTGCATGGTGTCATTTCTGCGGTCTCTGTTCTGTTCCATTGGTCCATATATCTGGATTGATATGAGTACTACGCTCTTTTGGTTACTGCAGCCTTGTAGAATAGTTTGAAGTCAGGTACTGTGATGCCTCCAACTTTGTGCTTTTTGCTTAGGATTCTCTTGGCTGTGTGGGCTCTTTTCTGGTTCTATATGAAATTTAAAGCAGTTTTTCTAATTCTTTGAAGAAAGTCAGTGGTAGCGTGATGGGAATAGCACTGAATCTATAAATTACTTTAGGTGGTATGGCACTCAGGCACAGAAATGTCCTTGAGTAGGGCAATACCATTCAGGACATAGGCATGGACAAAGTCTTCATCACTAGAACACCAAAAGCAATGGCAACCAAAGCCAAAATTGACAAATGGGATCTAATTAAACTACTGTGTCTGCAGAGAAAAAGAAACAATCATCAGAGTGAACAGGCAACCCACAGGATGAGAGAAATTTATTGCAATCTCTCCATCTGACCAAGGGCTAATATACATAATCTACAAAGAACTTAAACAAATTTACAAGAGAAAAACAAAGTACCCCATCAAAAAGTGGGCAAAGATATCAACAGACACTTCCCAAAGAAGACATTTATGCAACCAACAAACATGTGAAGCAAAGCACATCACCACTGGTCATTAGAGAAATGGAAAGCAAAATCACAATGAGATACAATCTCATGCCAGTTGGAATGGCCATCATTAAAAAATCGGGAAACAATAGATGTTGGAGAGGATGTGGAGAAAGAGGAACACTTTTACACTGTTGGTGGGAGTATAAATTAGTTCAACAATTGTGGAAGACAGTGTGATGATTCCTCAAGGATCTATAACTAGAAATACCATTTGACCCAGCAATCCCATTACTGGGTATATACCCCCAAAAATATAAATCATTCTAATATAAAGACACATGCACACATATGTTTATTGAGGCACTGTTGACAACAGCACAGACTGGAACCAACCCAAATGCCCATCAAGGATAGACTTGATAAAGAAAATGTGGCATATATGCACCATGGTGTACTATGCAGCCACAATAATGGATGAGTTCATATCCTTTGCAGGGACATGGATGAAGCTGGAAACCATCATTCTCAGCAAACTAACACAAAAACAGAAAACCAAACATCACGCCTTCTCACTCATAAGTGGGAGTTGAACAATGGGAACACATGGACACAGGAAGGGGAACACCACACACCAGGGCCTGTCAGGGTGGGGAGCTAGGAGAGGGATAGCATTACCAGAAATTCATAATGTAGATCACGGACTGATGGATGCAGCAAGCCAGCATGTTCTGCACATACACCACAGAACTTAAAGTATAATTTTAAAAAAAGGAAATTTGCTTTTAAGTAAACTTTTAATCATAGAACTTTAAAAAAAAATCCTTTTGAATCTTTTACTACCACATCATAGCTTGGACAAACTGCTGATATTTTAAAAGTAACACAAACATCAAACAGAAAGAACTAGACTTAGGAACCAAACTCAGGTTTCTGTAGTTAACAGGCAGAATCTTAACACTGGGTCACCAAGACTACTCCTTCAGCCTGGCCTTGGCTAGCAAAAGATGGCCTTGTTATGTAGGTGAGCCCGCTTATGTACAAACAAAAAAAATAAAAATAAAAAATATTTTCTGATAACTGGAATATTTTTTTCCTTTTTGCAGCCACAGGGCTTTTAGCCAATTCAGATGTCTTGCTCCCCACAATTTGGAACATTCCCTTGGATTTGACCAAGTCAGGAAGAGATGGGAGAAAAGTGAAACAACAACAATAAAACCCCAAACACAAACACACACAAAGCAAAACAAACAAATGCACCATTTATATGATTACTGAGTGTTCTCATGGTAAGGAGAAATTAAAAGTAGCTGGTAGATAATCTTAAATTTTAGTCATTAGAAAAAATTTTAAGACAAAAGTCTAATTCAGTTACTTACCTGGAAATAAGGCTCAGGCTGGTGATCGTTCTCTGCCGTCTTAGAAGCTGGAAAAAACTGACACTTACCTTTCCTGTCAGAAGCAAGCCAAAACTCAGGAAAGGAGGTGCCTGCTCTCCATCGCCATGGAAGCAGGAAAATTTGCCTTCGTTGTTGGAAATGAGTAAAACTTCAGAAAAGGACTTGTACAGCAAAATCAACTTTAGATCTCAACCAAATTTTGGGAGATCAGGAACTCTCTGCAGGGGAGAAGCTCCCCAACCTCAGCAAATTATCCTATTGGTTTGGGCAATAAAGATAGCCCAGGTTGGTATCAATCAATAATGAGATTTATCAAAGGTCAGGACCACCTTTGTAATCTCCTTCTTTTTTTTCTTTTCTTTGAGATGGAGTCTCGCTCAGTCACCCAGGATGGAGTGCAGTGGCACAATCCCAGCTCACTGCAAGCTCCAACTCCCAGGCTCAGGCCATTCTCCTGCCTCAGCCTCCCGAGTAGCTGGGACTACAGGCACCCGCCACCGTGCCCGGCTAGTTTTTTGTATTTTTAGTAGAGACGGGTTTTCATCGTCTTAGCCAGGATGGTCTTGATCTCCTGACCTCGAGATCTGCCCACCTCGGCCTCCCAAAGTGCTGGGATTACAGGCGTGAGCCACCGCTCCCGGCCCTCTTTCTTTTTTTATCTTTATTGCTATAGTTCGTTTGGTCAGGAACTAGGAGTGCAGCACTTGCTTTTTTCTGTTTTCCATTTGATTGAAATATTTTTCTCCATTCTTTTATTTTGAGCTTATGTATGGCACTGTATGCAAGATGGGTTTCTTGAAGACAGCATACTCAAATGGGTCTTGGTTCTTTATCCAGCTTGCCCCCGTGTCTTTCAATTGGAGCATTTAGCCCATTTCCATTTAAGGTTAATCATGGTATGTGTGGATTTGATCCTGTCGTCATGCTGTCAGCTGGTTATTTTGCAGACTTGTGTATGTGGTTGGTTTTTGGCATCACTGGACTGTGTACTTCAGTGCGTTTTTGTACTGGATGGTGATGGTTTTTTCTTTCCATATTTAGTGCTTCCTTCAGGAGCTCTTGTAAGATAGATCTGGTGATAATGAATTCCCTTAGCATTTGTTTGTCTGAAAAGGATCTTATTTCTCCTTCACTTATGATGCTTCATTTTGCTGGACATGAAATTCTGGGTTGAAATTTCTTTTCTTTAAGAAGTTGAATATCTTTTCTGGTTTGTCGGGTTTCAGCTGAGAGGTCTGCTAAGTCTGATGGAATTCCCTTTGTAGGTGACCTTGCCTTTCTCCCCAGCTGCCTTTAACATACTTTTTTTTCATTTTGACCTTGGAAAATCTGATGACTGTGTGTCTTGGGGATGATCTTCTCATGACATATCTTACTGAGGTTCTCTGGATTTCCTGAATTTGATTGTTGGCTGTCTGGTTAGGTTGGGGATATTCTCATGAATGATATTCTGAAGTACGTTTTCCAAGTTGGTTCCATTCTCCTCATCCCTTTCAGGTACATTAATTCGTCACAGATTTGGTCATTTATATCATCCCATATTTCTCGGATATTTTGTTCATTGCTTTTCATTCTTTTTTTTCCCCATTCTTGTCTGCCTATTTTATTTCAGAAAGCCAGTTTTCAAGATCTGAGATTCTTTCCTCTGCTTCATCTGTTCTGCTGGGTGGTTTTGCACATGAGATGGAGCTGGTGAGACCTCTGCCGTCCTTACTCTGTTTGCCTCTCCCAGGGCTCCAGCTTGGGCACACCTGCTTACAGGGCACTCTCGGGTGCCCACACACACTACAATAATTTTCATAATGCCATCACACACAATCACCATGTGACTGCATTATGAAAATTCTTGTAGTGTGGTTTACAGCTCTATCAGGTCAGTTATGTTTTTCTCTGTACTGCCTATTTTGTCTGTCGTCTCCTGCAGTGTTGTACAATGATTTTTAGCTTCCTTGTATTGGATGACAACGTACTTCTTTCACTCAGTGAACTTTATTCCTACCCATATCCTGAACTCTGCTTGTATCATTTCAGACATCTCAGCCTCAGCCCAGTTCTGAACACTTGCTGGAGAGCTGATGCGGTCATTTGGAGGGAAGGAGGCATGCTGACTTTCTGAGTTCTCAGTATTCTTGCACAGATCCTTTCTCATCTTTATGGGCTTATCCTCCTTCAGTCGTTGAGGTTGCTGACCTTTGGACAGGATATTTTTCTTTTATTATATCTGATGACCTTGAGGATTTGATTGTGGTGTAAGGTGGACTCAGCCAACTGGTTTTGTTTTTGGAGGATTTTAGGGGGCCAACATGCAGCTCCCAATTCCTGAACTGTGTGCTTTAACTCTGGGGAACGTGTATTGGGCCCCATCTTTGTTCTCTGGCTCCTCGAGGTTTGGAGTCCACTGCACTGAGGGGATCCAAGTGCGGCAGCTGCAGCGGAATGCTAGCGGATGCAGGAGTCCCTGCCTCCCTGAGAGCGTTGACAAGGGGGTGGAGGCAAGACAGCTGGGGTGTGGGCCAGGGGGCCCCTGCTGACTCTGTGTGCTGTTACACTGGAGGCAGTGCTGGTTTGTGGTGGACTGCTGGCCAGTGCACCTCTGGGTGCCTTCTCTGAGCCCCCCCCCCCCAAAGCAGCAGTGGTCGCTCAGGATATAAGAAGGTCCCTTTTTCTCTGCACAGCATTACCTCAAGGGTGAGATGTTGACAGGGATGGGGTTTTTGGCTCTGTTCCAACCACAGCTTCGTCTTCAGTGGAAGTTGGTGTGGGTTGGGGTGTGTGCTGCACTCCCATGTGCTACCAGGGCAAGTACAGAAAAACCCACCTGTGTAAACACACACAGCAAAGGGATGTGAGAAGTTTCCATATAAAGAGCTGCAGTATGCAGAGGTGATGTGCAGGCTGGTGCATGGCTGTAGGGGCCACCTTGCTGCAGCTCTCCACTAATCAGGCACGGTCCACTGGTACAGAAGCTATAGTGTGTGCACCCGAGAGTGTCCTGTAAGCAGGTGTGGCCTGGCTGGGGTCCTGGGAGAGGCAAGCTGACTAAGGGGTGCTGAGGTCAGACCAGCCTCACCTGATGTGCAAAACTGCCTAGCAGAGATCAGGTCTCAGAGAACTCTCTCAAAAGTGAACCCCAGCACAGCACAACTGCTCTACACAAACATGGCCAGACTTCTTTTTTAAGCAACTCCCCTTTTTAAAGAAGGTAACTCTTAGACCTGATCTGTGCTGGGCAATCTTGCACATGAGACAGTGCTGGTCTGACCGCAGCACTCCTTAAGTGCTGGGATAAAGTGTCTCATAAGAGCAAGCAGAGCTAGAGAGATAGCTGTCCCTGCCCTCTGGGCTGCATATCATCTGACTTGTTGCTCTACAACTTTGTCTCCTGGAGGCTCCACCCGAGAGAGATGTAAGTTAGCAGTTACTTAATATAATCACCCCAGGATGGAGGGTCTGTGCTGTGAGCCCAAGTCAGGGTTCCCTGTCTGGTGATGAACAGTGCAGGGTGTGTGGTACCTGTGGGAAATGGACTGGTGTGTTCCTTGGGTCAACTGCAGCTTGTTGGAGGTGTCGATATGGCACTTAGGGTCTTCGCTCCCTTGATATTCTGAGGGAAGCAAGGGCAGTTCCACTGCAGAGGCAGCGGCAGAGAGGATTTCAGTTGCTCCTGGAAGCTCAGTCCAGGGAATTGCCAAGTTGCTACAGGCTTGATAGTTCCAGTGGGGGGCTGGCTGGAGACCCTGCCAGGAGGGCCTACCCATTGAGGAGATATGGAAATGGGCACCCACATAACAGTCTGGCCACTTTTCTGTGGGGCTGCTGTGGTATGCTGGGGGTCCACTCCAGTCCCCAATGGCCTCCTATTTTCCAGTGCCTGAAGGTATCAGCAGTGAAGTCTGCAAAAAGGCAAAGATGATAGCCTGCCCCTTCCTCTGGGAGCTCTGCACCTCGGAGGTATGAACCAGTTGCCAATCTGTACACACCTGTAGGATGTGGCTGGAGGCAAGTTGAGAAGTCCTGAACAGTCAGGAGGAACAGGAACAGGGACTTGCTTAAAAAAGAAGTCTGGTCACATTTTTGTAGAGTGGCTATGCTGTGCTGGGGGTTCACTTCAGCCCCTGGTTGCCTCAGACACTCTGAAACTTGAAGACTGAAATGGCTAAGTTGTCCAAACGGCAAAGATGACAGTCTGGTCCTTCCCCTGGAGCTCTGACTCAGGGAGGTCTGAAACCTCTGTCAGCCAGAGAACAGCAGTGAAGGTGGCTGGAGACCCTGGTTGAAAGCCTGCACCCAGTGTTTACAAATGTGGTCGGAGACTGACTTAAACAAGAGTCTGGCCACGTTTTTGGAGGGTGGCTGTGCTGCACTGAGACACCACTTCCACCCCTGGTCAGCTTGGGCTCTCCAAAGCCCATGGGCCAGAACGGCTAGGTGCCCAAACGGCAAAGGTGGTGGCCCTCCCCTCTCTCTGGGAACTCTGTCCCAGGAAGGTTTCAAATCTCCGTTGGCCAGGGAACACTGGTGGGGGTAGCTAGAGGCCTCAGGTGGGAGGTCCTGTCCTGTGATGAGGAACAGGATCAGGGCCTGCTTACAGAAGCAGTCTGGCCATGATTTGGTAAAGCAGCTGTGCCGTGCCACAGGATCTCTTCTGCCCTTGATGTGTTTGTAGTCTCCAAAGCCCACACACTAGAATGACTAAGTTGTCTGAACAGGAAAGATGGGGGCCTGCCCCATCTTGTCTCTCAGAATTTATCCTGTGTGATGCAGCTTAATGTTTAGGCTGTTAATTTTGCTGTCAACATTAGAGTTGTTCAGAAAGAATCTCACTGTTATCTTTTAGGTTAGATATATGAGAATTCATTTTTTCCTGTAAATAAACCTGTTCATGTTTGTTCTCTGTAAAGAAGTCTGTTTCATCTATTTGACATTGATCACAGTCATGTAGGGCAGTAGTCAGTCTAAAACGACATGATAGGATTTCCATTTCCAGTGTTTCCTAGCTGTGTCTTACATTCTGCAGTTCAGAACTGAGCATTCTCAGCGGTCAAAATGCTAAGCTGTCCACTCTACTGAAATACTGATTTTTGCTAATGCTTCCTCATTCAATTTTACAGCCTTAAGAAGTTTATCATTATTCTCAGTTGTCAAAATGCTAAGCTGTCCACTGTACTTAAATGCTGATTTTTGTTAATGATCCTCCCTTAATTTTACAGCCTTTAGAATTTTATCTTTCTTTGCTTTCACACTTTCAATTTCCTCCAAAAGTTTCTTTTCCCTTAGCTGGCTCTGCTGTTTTATTCTGTCTACTTCTAGTCTCAGCATGGCAATTTCTTCCTGCAACATGCGATTTTCATGCAAGAGATCTTTTTCTTTCTTATTGGTAAGAGAAACCTAAGTAAACAAAGGGAACTTTTAATTAGCACTCAAGAGAATGACATATCATGATTTCTTCTGAAATTAAAGTATGACATTTATATTTGTATAAGGAAAGAATTCCCATAGTGGATATTTAACTGGAAAAAAGTTGGACAAAACTTCAAATCTAAAAATGTGTAAATTCCAAAAAGTTGAAATACTTATTTAAAGACCATGAAAAATAAGTCACTAGAGGATTTTTAGAATTTCAGAATTGGAAAAGCCTTTCTCTGAATTATAAAAAACCCAAATGCATAAAATATAAGATTAATATGCTTGAGTATATTTTTTAAATTGGGTTTATTCTCTGATATCTAATCTATCAACTACACCATTGTAAGAACCTTAGCTATGCATATATTTGGACAGAAGCAATTTCTTAAAGTTCTTTAAGTTCCTTTTTCTGAAGAAAGTTTTATCAATATACTACTTTTCTAATATTTTTACAGTCAGTTATAAGAATTGCATTTATTCATAACTGTTTAAGCATTGTACCCTTCCACAATGTACATGTAGGCATCTAAACATTGCACTTCTGTTTTAAAAATCCTGTGTACTTTCCAAAATACATAAAGTTGTCTTTTAAATAAATACACATATTAAAACATTTGAAAATGACTAAAGAAAATACCTCAGAATTCATTTTCTTTTCAGCCACTTCCATCTGCTCTTGTTTACCAGTCACAATCTCTTCTTGTGATATTCCAGCATTCTGTTCTTCTGAAACTTGCTTCTGGGTATCATTTTGTTCATCACTAGAAGAAATTTTGATTTTCATGAAATACTGGAGGTGTCCCTAAAATGATCTACAGGGCAACATGGTGCCATCAGATGTCATTCACACAATGCATATCTGCACATTAATCCAAGACAAGGCAAAGGGGTCTCACATCTCTTAACCCAGTTCTCCCCAACCATGTTGGCACCAGGGACTGGTTTTGTGGAAGGTAATTTTTCTGTAGACCTGAGTTGGGGGATGGTTGCAGGATGACTCAAGCACATAACATTCATTGTGCATATTATTTCTATTATTACTTATATATAATGAAATAATTACATAGCTCACCATAATGTAGAATCAGTGGGAGCCTCAGCTTGTTTTCCTGCAACTAGATGGTCCCATCTGGGGGTGACAGTAGATGGTGACAGATCATAAAGCATTAGATTCTCATAAGGAGTGAACAACCTAGATACCCTGTGTAAGCAGCTTACAACAGGGTTTGAGTCACACTCCTATGACAATCCAATGCCACCACCGATCTGACAGGAAGAGGAGCTCAGGCAGTAATGTGAGTGACAGAGAGTGGCTTTAAACAGATGTAACTTTGCTTGCTCACCTGCCACTAGCCTCCTGCTCTGTGGTCCAGGTCCTAACAGTCCAGGGACTGGTACTGGTCCATGGCCTGGGGATTGGGAAGCCCTGTGTTAACCCATACTTTTTATATTTATTTTTGGGAAACACTTTCCACTTATATTCTTGATTCCTCTGTATTTTATAGACAACTTAGAAATTCCTTTTGGAACAAGACAGGGTCTAATATTGTGTTTTTAACATACAACTTTGAATTAATTTTATCTGTGTATGCGACAGAGATGTGAAATAAAGTAATCATTAATCACTTTTGATTTTACTTTTATTTCATGCATGTTAAGAATAAAACTGGGAAGTCCTAGGCAGAGCAATTGGGCAAGAGAAATAAAGGACATCCAAATTGGAAAAAAGAAAGTCAAATTATCTCTTCACCAATGATATGATCTTATCCCTAGAAAACCCTAAAGACTCCTACAAAACACTCCTAGACTTGATAAATGAATTCAGTAAAGTCTCAGAGGCTACAAAATGTACAAATACCAATGAGTAGTACCACTATACACTACCTACAACCAAGTTGCGAGTCACATCAAGAACCCAGTCCCTTTGACAATGGCTGCAAAAGAGTAAAATACCTAGGAAAATATGTAACGAAGGAGGTGAGTCAACTATAAAAGGATAACTGGAAAACACAACTGAAGAAAATCAGAGATGACACAAATAAATGAACATACATCCTATGTTCCTGGACTGAAAGCACTGATATTGTGAAAATGATCATAGTGCCCAAAGAAGTCTACAGATCCAATACAATTTCTATCCAAGTACCAATGTCATTCTTCACAGAGTTATTTTAAAAAGCTGCCATTCATGTAGAACCACAACAGAGCCTGAATGGCAGCACACACACCAAGCAAAAGGAACAAACATGTTGGCATCACATGACCTGAAAACTGTAATTATTTTTAATGAGGTAAAAATGCATAAGAATATTACTGTTATTGTACAGAGAAGACAGTGAACAAGAAAAGGAATTTAAAAAGAGAATATCACTACCATATACATATATTAACTGACAAAGAGACTAAAACCTCCTACTGGAGTTTATGTTAGGACTTGAACAAAAGCTTCTAGAAATACCAATAACAGAAACAAGGCAATTAATTTTAAGGAATAAATTATGCAAAGAAATATGTATTTTAAAAAATGTAAATAGATCTTCCTGAGAGCTATTATTAACCAATTCATCGTGACCACAATTTTAAAATGAGGTCTAAAATTCTGGAATATAAAATAGTTTCATTTTGAACATAGTTAATTGAAGGCAACTTTTAAACAGAAAATGTTCAGTTAAAGTTGAGTCTAACTTAGGAAAGAAATGACCTGTACCAATGGTAACAAGAAGCCACCCAGAGCCAGTTTGAAATCTAATCAACCAATCAATGACCACTGGTCTTGCTCACCAACCAATACAGATGTGAGCAGCTTGCTTCTGAAATACAGCCAAGCAGCAGCACCTGCTCCATCAGAATAGCCAGTGCCGGACCAGTATTCCTCTTACTATAGGAAGCAAAAAATTTCCAACTCTGTCTTTTTATTTCAAATACCAAAGGTTCATAATCCCTTGAAAAGAATTTGTAAGTCCATTAAATGTGCCACCCCATTTTTTTTTTTAAAGCAGGTGGCCAGGTGCAGTGGCTCATGCCTGTAATCCTAGCACTTTGAAGGGCCAAAGTGGGTGGATCACCTGAGGTAAAGAGTTCGAGACCAGCCTGCCCAACAAAGTGAAATTAGTAGTCTCTACTAAAAATACAGAAATTAGCCAGGTGTGGTGGCATGCCGCTGTAATCCCAGCTCCTCAGGAGACTAAGGCAGGAGAAATACATGAACCCAGGAGGCGGAGGGTGCAGTGAACTGAGACCCCACCACTGCACTCCAGCATGGGCGATAGAGTGAGACTCTATCTCAAAAATCAAATCAAATAAAATACTAGTAAAGTTTGCAATTCCTCTGACTCAGTTTACCATAATTACAATTATGATTACAAATAAAAGAATAAATAATGAATAACCACAATATTGGGCTTTTCTCCCTAAATAAAAAAATTAATATAAAGAATGTAGCTTATTATAAAAAGCCAAAACAATAATTAAAATGCATATAATTACCAGACAAAACTAATAGAATGACCCATGTCAAAATTTTAAAGTGAGAATCAATCAAACAACATACCCAGGATAAACTCCATTCACTCGTTTAATAAGGATTTATTAGGTAGCTACATCCAATACGCTAGGCCTTTTTCTAGGCAGTGAGGATATAGTAGTGAAAAATAAAATCCTTATTCATGAGAGTGAGATAAACACACAATAACAACAGACAGAGAAGACAAAATATACAGTACGTTAGAGGAGAAAAACTAAAGCAGGAAAATGAAATGTTTATGTGTTTGATGGGGAGGGTGGTGGGAAAGTTGGGATGGTCAGAAAAGTCTCTGCTGAGAAAGGGGATTTCTTTCTTTCTAATACAAAAAACCTTTTATTTGTATATCAAAGACTCTAAGAAATGATGATATAAGGTTAAGAGTGTTGATGTCAAGATACAAATGGATTTGAAGTTAGAGATGATAAATCACTTTGTTTCATTGAACCTTCCCTTGGTTACATTAGAGAGCCTCCCTGGTACACTCCCAGTTGAATCTTAAGCATGATGCATCTGGGTAGTACATGGTTCTTCCTCAGAAAGTGGTTGTTCCATAATGTGTTTCTTTTTACCCTTTTTCTGCTTCTTAGCAGAAAGGAGGTTTTAAATAAAGAACTGAAGGAATGGAAAGAGTAAGCTAGGAGGATATCTGGGGAAAAAGCATTCCAGACACAGGGAACTTCCAAGTACAGAGGTGTGCTTGGAGTCTTTAAGCACTAGGGGTAGATAAGGGATGGCAAGAAGTTCAGTGTGGCTAAAGCAGAGCAAGGGAGATAATTAGGAGGAAATTTGACACATACTCAGAGTGAAATGGGAGGCAATCAGAAGGGGTGGGGCACAGGACTGACACAATTTGACTTATATTTTAAGTACATCCACTGAGTTAAGAATTGATGAAAAGGGAAGTTTTTAAAAGCCAGGACTATCAATTACCAGTCTATGACACTCATGTAGACTGCAGATGAGGGTGGCTCAGATGTAGAAGATATGACTGGCTTCTGGACATATTCTTCAGGTAGACCTGACAAGATTTACTGAGAGAATAGATGTAAGGTGTCAGAGATGGAGAGAGAGATGAGTCAAGAATGACAACGAGATTTTTGGCAGAGCAACTGGAAGAGTTGCCCTTAACCAAAGTAGGAAAGAATACATGAGGGGTAGATTTCAGGAAGGCCATTAGTAGCCCAATTTTGGGTCTGACAAGTGTGTGATACCCAATAGCTAACCAAATAGAGATATCAAGTAGGCAGGCTCATATGGAAATCTGGAATTAGGGAGAGAGATCTGAGCCAGAGACATACATTTGGAAATCACTAGCATATACACGGTAGAAAAAGTCACGAGGGGCTGGGTGCAGTGGCTCATACCTGCAACCCCAACACTTTGTGAGGCCAAGGCAGAGAGATCACCTGAGGTCAGGAGTTTGAGACCAGGCTGGCCAACATAGGGAAATGCTGTGTCTACTAAAAATACAAAAATTAGCCGAGCATGGTGGCACGAACCTGTAATGCCAGCTACTCAGGAGGCTGAGGCAGGAGAATCACTTGAACCCAGGAGGTGGAGGTTGCAGTGAGCCGAGATCACACCACTGAACTCCAGCCTGGGTGACAGAGTGAAACTCTGTCTCAAAAAAAGAAAAAGTCATGAGAGAGAAGATTGAGGACTGAGCCCTCGGAAAAAACAATGTCCAAATGGAGAAAGATGAGGAGGAGCAAGCAAAAGAGGCCATGATGAATGGATTAGAAAGGCAGGAGGAAAAGCCTGAGGGACTGAGGTCCTGAAAGCCAAGTTGAAGACGCTGTTAGAGAGATGTCCTCCATTGGCTCAAATTCTGCTAACAGATTAAATAAAATGAAGTGTACGAAAAATGTCTAGATTTATTACAGAAAAAAATTAGTGATAATCTTGAGGAAAAACAACGTTGGAGGAGTACTGAAACTGAAGACTTACTGGTGTGAGATCAAGAGTGAATGAAAAGAAAATTGAGTTCATGAGTGTAGACATGTTCTTTTAAGGACATCATACTTAGAAGTCATGGCTGAGAATGTTGTTATTTTCTTCCACAGTCATGGAAAATAATAGACAATTAATTTCTAATTTTATATAACAGGTGTAGTCTTCAAATTTTACATAACAATTATATATTTTAAAAATTATAAAATTATACACATGTGGCATTAAAAATGCCAGACTGAGGTGTTAAATTCTTAAAACTATAGAACTAAAAGTCACCTTAAACAATTCTAGATTCCATAAGCTGAATATCACTTTGTTCATGCTTATACATAAAGACCAAGAAACACTAAACGTTTCAAGGAGAGTATTTCTGGCTTGATAAAAATCAGCCAATTCTAGAACAGTTGATACTCATCAAATATACAAAGTAATTGATCACAGTAAACTACTGAGTTCTATTAACAGGAATAAAGTGGCAGAAATGCAGAAAATAGTCTTATGTTATAAATGAAATTTTAAAAATTATATGAAGTCACTGTGGAAAAATGTGGTGTGGTGAATACTGAAATATATCCTTTTCTAAAAGGAAGGATAATGTCACACATGCCGGACACTTTTATGAATAAGAGTTACTGCATTAGTAGCACCTTCCTTTTAGCACAAGGTCAGCACATTAGCACCTGTGGGCCAAATCCCACTGCCTGTTTTTGTAAGTCAAGTATCTTGGAACCCAGCCACGCTTATTCACTCTACAGTTCACAGAGTCAATTAGCTGGGTGTGATGTTGCACACCTGTGGTCCCAGCTAGCAGAGAGGCTGAGGTGGGAGGATCACTAGAGCCCAGAAAGTGGAGGCTGCAGTGAGCCATGATCACAAAACCGCACTCCAGCCTGGGCAACAAAGACCCTGTCTCAAAAATATATATACAGTCTGCAAAGCCTAAAATATTTACTAACTGACTCTTTGCAGAAAAATCTGACCAAATTCTGGTTTAGTAGATGAAAGATCCTTTGATACATTTTAATAAAAGTTTTACCCAATATACTGAAATGTTTATATTAAATATAGATCCCCATACAATCCCTTGGCAATATTCAGATTGAAGATCCAATATTTCAGCACTCAGGCACTGACAACAAAAATTTAATAACTAGCAATCAAGGTACAGTGTCAATGGAGCATGCAGCTTCCATTTGCAACACAGCAGATATTACAAGAATTCTAACAAAATTATCTTAAGATGTGTTATCAAAGCAAAGGTTTTAAATACATTTTAATTGTGAAATAATCCGTATACTCTAGATCTAACCTCATTTGTAAAAAATGGTTCCATACTACATTATTTTCTGGGAATGAAAATTGAGCTATTTCCTATTGGTAAGGATTTGCTTTTAATAATGATAAATTCCTACTGATAAGGATCCATCTTTTGATATAATGATGCTGTAATAAATGTTCTTATATGTAAGTATATACGTAACAAATCTATACAAGTATCCTTAATATACATATATATCCTTACTATGTTATATATGTGTGTGTGAATATGCTACTCAATTAATGTTCGAAATGCATTTACCAACAGTGTACGACATGTCTTTTTCAATGAGACCATTTCCTTTGCAGCAACACAGATGGAGCTGGCGGCCACTATTCTAAGCAAACTAATGCAGAAATCAAATGCCACATATTCTTACTCATTTAGTGGAAACTAAACAATGAGAACTCATGGACACAAAGAGGAGAATAACAGGCAAAAGGGTCTACTTGAGGGTGGAGCATGGCTGGAGGGAGACGACCAAAAAACTACCTTTTGGGTATTTTGCTTATTATGTGGCTGATGAAATAATCTGTAGCCCAAAATTCCATGATACAGTTTACCTATATAACAAACTGCACATGTACCTCTGAAGCTAAAATAAAAGTTCACTAAAATGTAAAGAAATTCCTTTCCCCTCACATTTGCCAATACTCGTTATTTTTCAAATAAATTAATGACTGGAAAAAATGGTAACTCATTTTTTGCTGATTTTCATTTTTCTGATTACCAGGCAAGGCTGAATATCCTAGGAAAAATATAAAATTTTTAATCATGAATATTAGCCCAAATTAGGATTAGTTTGACAGCATATGGCTGTCTCCTATTAAATGTTGTCATAGGCTTACCTGTGATACTCTTCATTCTCAGTGTCAGGAAATTGCTGACTTTCAGGTGTTCTGCTCTTGCTTTGTGGAATTAATCCATCATCACCATTGCCAGCAGCGGCATCATTAGTCAGGTTTTCTGGTAATCCCATATTATTACTTCCGTGCTTCTTCATGTCTTCTTCAGCCTTGAGTGGAAGTTTGATATTAAGGATATTCACTTTATTGAATAAAAAGAACCTTTTTGATTGATTTTATCAATTGACTCAGTTTGTCATTATTGTAGTCATTAAAAATATTTCACACTTAAGTTTGATCATATATACAGAACAATTACCCTCTAATTTTAAGATGTAATTATCATATCATTGTAAAGTTTGCTTCATTTCTGCTTGACTGAATAAAACAGAATTTTTTAAAATTCAAAAAGGGCCCTCCTTCATTTTGTGCTTTTATTCCCAATGACTCTTCAGAATCTTATATATGTATTTATCCCATTTGACTCATGGAAACACGCAAATAAAAATACAAAGATGCAAAATGTGTCTTCTTCTGTCTTTACCACCTAGATCTCACATTAAGCAGTCAGATTTAGAGGATGAGACACTGTGGGGCTTCAGGAATAGAAAGGAAGATTGCCCTTTTCTGCACTGAGATATTCTTCTCCCCCACTGCCTTTGATCATTTTTTTTCATTTGGTCCCTGGGATATCAAAAACATGATGGTTCTCACTGAAACATGGGAACCAAAGTTCGCCACAACACAAGGAACAGAGCGAAACTGCTGAGGTACAAGCGTGGATGCCCAGAAAATAAGATGTTCCCCAAATTTCACATTCGATAGCCGTACAATTTTCTAGCTGGAAGATACACAGAATAAGAAATTATCTTCTTTAGCCACATTAACTATTGATAATCAGACTAAAACCAAGAAAGATAAAATGATTGATCCAAAGCTTCTAAAGTCGCATGACCTAGCACTTTACGGCACCATTCAGGATTATTCCATAATAATGAAAGAATATCTCTGGGGTTTGTATCTCTTTAAAACTCAATCTACAGAATTCTTTCTGAGTTAAATATTAAATTTTTCACTGATGATTTATGCTACTTACATGATAGGATCATGTGTGCCTATACTTACAACACTTTATTAAACAACATAATGTAAAAATCTAATTCAACAGAAACATTTGAATATAATGGTATACCTCTCTATCACAATCCTTGTTTATTTCTGGTTCTTGAGACATTTCCTGCAAATGCAAAAATAGAAGGTTAATTTGCTTGTTGTATTTCTGTGATGTTTCCTCTTTTGGAATGCATGTTTTAAAAATAATTTTATTTTAAGTAATCAAGTATAGACAATGAAAAATTGGAAAATAATTAAAATTAAAAATTAACTGTTAAAATAAATAATTAATTAAAATTAAAAATTAACTTTTTAATCTACGTTCAGCTACTGCCACATCACTGGCTTCTGACTAACATGAGAAAAATAATTCACCTTAGCCAACGGGAGAAGATAAACATGAACCAGCAAACTTAACTTTGTCACCATTTGTTTGGACTCCACTTAATTTATTACGTGTTAAATCTGCCAAAAATGCATCAGCGGATGATTTGTAGTGTTGCAAAGTCTTCCTCACTTGAAAAGAGTTTACCTCACCAAACCCTAACCAGTGAGCCTCTACAGATTACTAACTGAATTGTAGGCATGCTTTCAATTATTAGGAGCTGAAATCAACACCAAACAGAAAGAAATGCAAATTCTTAAATTTTAATTGAAATTATATGTCGTAATATGATAGTGTTGTGTATCTAGTTTATCTGCTTAAGTCCAGTTCTAATATATTCTAATGTGTACTAATGACAGTGGATAAAAATTTTAATAATCTGTACTCATTTTCTGCAACTGCAGTAAGTTCAAATGTTATTGTGTTTCTGCACTAACACCAAAGGTCCCATTCTGCAAGATACAATTCTTGTAATAGGCATTTGGGTTGCTTTTATGACCTGGTTCCCTCCCTGAAGAGAAACGCTGAGGTCAATGAGAGATCACAAGGCAGAATATATCTTTCACTTTGCTATCAGTGACTGCAATATAAAACTGCAGATTTTCAATCACTGGCCATGATTACTCTTCAACCACGAATCCAGCTCAGGGACCATCAGTGTTACATTGTTCATAATTCTATTGCTTAATAATATAATCCAATAATTGATGTTACTTTCTTTATCATGTCAGGGTGTTGTAAGAATAAAAGAACAAAGTTCTGGAATTTCTTTTGCCTCTATTCCAAAAGGAAAGATTACCTATAAGCTAATCAAAAAGGTAGATAAGAATATTTTAAATAAGAATATTGTAAAGTAAGAGTATTTTAAAGTTTATAGTGGTTATGTTTTTTAAGTTAAGTTTCAAATGCTAACTTAGAATCTATTGATTCTTCTGTTAATGAGGTTGCTGAATTTATTAAATTTTATGAATCTATTAAAAAGTTCTTAGAAAAAAGAATCTATTGATTCTCAAAACCTAGTCTGAAAGATAATTTCATTTGGACTACCTAATATTATTAAAGCAAAGAAAACAACATTAAATCAAACATTTAAATGTAAAATTTTCCATGCCTCTGGCTGGCTATTTTCACTGCCTTTAAGCCTTTGTGATTCTTCCTCTGATGTCAGCTTTAAGTCTTGTTCTGTTGAGAAATCCATATATTCAGTTAAAATGAACCACTTAGAACAGTTAAAAACTATTGCCTTTATAAAAATAGATTTAAGACAACATTTTATTTTATCTCATAAATTGAGTGTTTAGTGTTTCATGAAATAGTTACTTAGGAAATCACTCTCTAAGACTTCAACAAACCACTTAGGGAGACGCCTGATGAGATTCACTCACAAATTCATCCACCCAACATAAATGAACAAAACCACCAGAAACACAATTTTAAAATACAGTAGAAACATATAAGGTAACACAGAATGTTGTTCTCCACTTCCTAATCATGAAGCAGTAAATGTAATGAAAGGAAATTTAGTTTTAAAGAGAAACAAGTTTTCCTGCACTTAACTACTCTGACTCTAAGGATAGTAACAGGCAGGGCCCAGGTAAGGTTGTGTTGACCCTGTCCAAGAAGCCAGAGCCCACAGGTATGGGTCCAGACATCCCAGAGCAAGGTTAAGAAAACAAATTCCTTTACCGTCTCCCCTTCCCCTCAGCATTTACTCATAGCTATTTGTACAAATGTATATATTTTGCAAGTTCTTCTTTTCCTTCAATGTAGTTGCAAAGTCACAAGCTATGCTGAGGTTGCAAAACTGTCACTATATGATTAACTGCCTTTGTTCTGCTTCTGTAAGCTTGCCTTTATAAGCCAGGCTCTGTCTTTGTTCAGGACTCAGCATTTGGATGCAAATCCACTGAACCGGTGTGCACCTAAATAAAATCCTCCTGTTTCACCCACTGGGTCTCTCCTGCCTCCTGTTTTCTGCAACAATAGTACCTTATAAATGATTTCCAAAACTACTACTGACACCTTTATTAGTGCACAGTGTCTTCCTAATATCTAAAATGTTTCCCTCTACTATTCTGACAAATTTATTTTATTTTCTTTTTTTTTTCTTCTTCTTCTTTTTTTTTTTTTTTTTTTGAGCCAGGGTCTTTCTCTGTCACCAGGCTGGAGTGCAGTGGCACAATCTCAGCTCACTGCAACCTCTGACTCCCTGGTTCAAGCGATTCTCTTGTCTCAGTCTCCCAAGAAGCTGGGATTACAGGCATGCACCATCATGCCCAGCTATTTTTCATATTTGTAGTAGAGATGACGTTTCATGATTGGCCAGGATGTTCCTGATCTTTTGACCTTGTGATCCACCTCCTCCAGCCCCCCAAAATGCTGGGATTACAGTTGTGAGACACAACAACTGGCCTTATTTTCATCTTTTAAAACAATGATATGTGAAGTCTTCCTTGATTCTGCATGTCTTTCCCCAGATAAAAAGGTACCTCCTTCTTGAGGCTGCCTTCTGACTTCACTGATTTTTCTACTGCATCTTTACCACCTGAACTCTACGTTATTCCCCCACATATCTGTCCCCTCTGCTCCAAGACTGCAGAGAACAGTCTTGCACATCATCTTTGTAAAAACAGTCTTTATTTTACTCAGAAATTTCTTATTGAGTCCTGCTACATACATGCTAGGCATTAGGGTTTAAAAACAATGAAAATAAAGCATATCAGGGATGGCTTTTCTAGAACACATGCCCAAGCACAGACTGAAATATTGAGGCTAGCCAGATTAAAAGTGGTAGAGGGAAGGAAAGGGTAACAGCATTCCACACAGCAGCAAGAGCAGGAGTGAGGCCTGAAAGAGTGAACGAGTGAGTAGGACATTACCAGCAACTCAGTAATGCCAGAGAAAGGGCGCACAGGGAAAAGGGCTAAAGATGGAGAGTGGGGCAGAAGTCAGATTATGAAACCTGATGTGTAATTTTAAGATGCTTGGACATTAATGTTCAAGAGTGATCCCTGGTCCTATCTGCATTTAGAAAAATATCATTTTAATGCCAAAACCAATATTCCTAGTGAGCCAATAGTCATTAAGACAAGGTGACAGATAGCTCTTGTGGACACAGCTGAGATGTTACTATGTAGCAAATTCTCAATAATTCTCATGAGCACTTGGAAAGTGAATTCTATAATAATTCAAAGAAATTATAATCAATCACTTAATATTTGGTTTGGGAAGGTGCTTTCTAAAGTTATAGTGCATACGAATATAATTCATAGTTGTGAATTCAGAGATGTGACAATAAAGCAATGAAACTACACTGTGTTTGAGTCAGTAATCTTCAGATTTCTATCTCGTCTTCCTACCCGGTCTGTAAATTCTAAGTATAATCTTGGTACTCACTCTCAAGTTTATGTTAAATACTAGCCTATAAAAAAACACTCTTTCTCTTACTTCTTTTTGTTATTTATATGTTGCTGTTATTAAAGGAAGAACACAAAAATGCCCCACTGAAGGGATTCTATTTGGTTGCAGGCTACAAGAGGGGAAAAACAGAAAGCATATTTTGCATAAAATAGTATTTCAGAAATCAGAACTATGACATGAAGTCAAGCAGGGCACTCTAGGACTGAATTTGCTGTGCTTCTTTAATACACTCCTTGCTCTCTTTCTTTTCTGGCAGCCGTGACTCACACAGGTCATGGAGACTATCATTCCCTAAGAGGAACACAATTCTGATATTCATCTTTATCTATTAAGTTCACCTATCCCAATTCTGTGTTCTGTGGATGCCAACTTTCGGTCACTGATGGTGATACACATGGACAGTTTCATCAACTTTCAGATTCTTTGATCTTTGATAAGTCTTGTTACTGAGAGTCAAAGTAGTAGGATGTGAGTTATAAATGCTGGTTATCCAATTACCTACTCAAAATATACTACATGAATATTCCATTAAACATGCCTAGGAAAAAAATGGTCATTCCTGCTGACCTGCAGCTCTTTGCTCTTCTGTATTCACCAGAAAATTTCCTACTCCTTCCTCATGTCCAGGTTAAATACTAGTGTACGACCTGGAAACCTGTAAATCATCTGACATTTCTCTCGGTCCCCCAAGCCTTTCTCATTCAATTATCACTAAATCATATGGACTATACCTCTCTTCTGCCTCTGCTTTATATTCCCACTGCCACTGGGAACATAAACTTTACAAAATGGCTTCTATTTAAAAGAAAACCGTCAACTACTAATGTTAGTTCTTACATGAAAAAATTAAGCAAAACAAATAAAAAGGCATAACACCATAAAAACAAAGACCAACATATTAAAATGAGTAACTGAGATTCCTAACTTTATTCCACCATGGATAGGTGAAAACCTTATAATACATTGATACTAGTCCAAGGACGTGTGACGAAAACTATGGCTGACTATTGCAAAAGCTTCCTTTGTCTCCTGGTTTCTTTCCATGGTAACCTTCCACCAACCCCAGGAAACTATAGGCCACAGTCCAAACTAAATCTGCCTTATGGTTTGTAAATAAAGTTTTAAAGGAGCTCAGTCATGCCTGTTTGCTTACATAGAATCATGGTGGCTTTCACTCTACAACAGCAGACAACAGCAGGGGTAAGTAGTTATGACAGAGACCACATAGTCTAAAATATTTCCCACCTGGTCCTTTACAGGAAAAGCTTGCTAACCCATTTTACACCATAACCAGAATGCCTTAATACTCACATTTAATCTTGTGACTCCCCTGCTCCCATGTCTCCAATGAGCCCCTGCAGCAAACATTGTCGACTCCCTACCAATAGCCATTCCTTATTCTTTCTTGCAGAAGAAACACAAGTCTATTGGGATGTTTATTATCCCAATCTCCCTCCTCAGCCTTAGAAAGGGAAACGTTAATTCTAAGCTAATCACGTATTTGCATTCCCAGTGCCTGGTTTGGGAATGAGCAGGTAGTGTAACACAGCCAATGAAATGTTACAGGAAGCCCCTTGTGTACTTCTAAGTTTTCTCCCTGTTTAGAAAACACAGGTGAAGAAAAGAAGCCCTTGAGATGTTGTGTTGTGAGAACAAGATGTTTGGAGCTGTTGCAGATTACCCAACCATGAAAGGAGACATGAATAAAACACTGTCGACAGCACAGAAAGAGGGACAAGAGGGATCCCTAGGATATCACTGAATAAACAAAACAACTCTGGTTCCTACTGTTTTCACCACTGTTCATCAGTATTTGCAGTCCAAAGCATTCTACCTGGTAAACTTCCCATGGCCCACAGGATAAAATCTACTCATTTCTGTAGTATTAAAAAGTCTGTCATAAACTTGCCTTACCTAAGTATTCACCTCATTCCCAACCTCTGGTATCTCACACTTTTGGTGCTGGCAGAACTGAACTGCTCAGAAACCCTGCAAAGTTCACTCAAGCATCTTGTCTTTTGCACTTGCTGCCCTTCCTGCCAAACAGGCAATCTCCTTAGATGTTCCTTCTGGCCAACACACAATCTTGTTGCATGTTTCTTCTGTCAAACATTATTCTTCTGCTTCTTTACCTAGAAAAATTCTTCTCACTCTGCATGCTTCCCTTGAATCATACCTACTTTTTTTTTTTTTTACCAAAACTTTCCTTCCTCCTCACTTATGTCTGGCACATAATCAATATATAATAAATTATAAGCTTCCAGTGGGCATCTAGCACACAGTAAGAACTGAATAAAGTAGTAAAATAAAAAAATAATGACAATGATAATAACAAACTCCTGTCTGTATTTTTAATTGTGTTCTATTGCATTAGAAAAATGCTTAGTATCTAAAAGACATTCAATAGTTATTTGTTAAGTGAAGTGAAAACATAAATGGAAATATTTTCTTTGTAAATTCTATTGAAAAAGCACAGAAATGAAATAGAGACAGCTCTATTATGAGCACCTTAAGGATCAAAACTACATCTGCTCCATCTTTATCTCCTGCAACTTATAAAACCAAACTTATAAAAGTTCTTTGATAAATTGATGGCTAAATTAAAGGTGTTCTCATATCGTTTGGGTTATACAATGTATTAGGTGTCCACAACCAGGTAGCATACTAGCATTTTTGTTATTGTGAAACATTTTTCTAATTTTATTATAATCTCCTGAGCCTAGAGTTGAGAAATTTGTATATTTATTATGACAATCTTTTGGCAAATGGTAGCAGAGCATTTGTTCTAACAAAATTGCTGTTATCATGACAACTAACCAGCAGGTAGAAGAGCACATCTTCCTCCAACAAAGTAAATGTGTCTCTTTCCAACTTCAAATGAGGAAGAATGAAGTCAGTAATAGTGAGACCTTGTTGGGACAAGCATATGTAACATAACTTTGCTTCAGCATTCTTTTGAGATCAAAAGTTCCTTACTTTTACTTTTTTATCTATGGTAGGACCACCCAGAGCAGGGGTCCTCAACTCCCATGCTACAGACCGGTAGCAGTCCATGGATTATTATGAACCCATGGATTATTATGAACCACACCACACAGGAAGAGGTGAGCAGTAAGCAAACCAGGGAAGCTTCACCTGTACTTACAGCCAACCAATAATAATGGCTCATATTATTGCCTGAACTCTGCCCCTTCCTAGATCAGTGACAGCACTAGCTACTCATTGGAGCATGAACCCTGTTGTGAACTGCCCACCCGAGGGATCTAGGTTGTGTGCTTCCTATGAGAATCTAATGCCTGATGATCTGTCACTGTCTCATGTTGCCGCCAGATGAGACCATCTAGTTGCAGAAAAACAACCTCAGATCTTCCACAGATTCTACATGATGGTAAGTTGTATAATTATTTCATTATATATTACAATGTAATAATAATATAAATAAAGTAGCACAATAAATGTAACATGACTGAATAATCCTGAAACTATCCCCACCTTCCCCCAGCCCATAGAAAGACTGTCTTCCACAAAACTGGTCCCTGGTACCAAAAAGATCAGGGACAACTGACCTAAAGTAATTCACTATCACAAGGGTTACCTGGATTGCTGTTTTCAGAAGAGATTTTTAGCATCTGTTTTTCTTCGTAGTCAGAAAGTAATTGGCAAATTCTATGTATAAAAATGTAATAAACCAAATTACTATTTTAATACTGACGTAAAACACTTACCAAATGTAAAATTCTTAGAGTATTTCAAACAATATCATAATATCAGAACTTAACAGTATTATCCCATCCACTTATGAGTACATTCTACAAACTTCTCTTGAAGCTTCTAAGTAAAGAAGACAAAAATGTAGGGTGAAATGCTCATAAATCGAGAGCAGTGTGATCCAGTAAATTAGCTTGCATTAGCATGACATAATAGAAAGCGTTCCAACTCTGCTTAAGTCCTAGCTCCATAATGAACAGCTGCTATTTGTTCTTGGATGGCTTGCTTATCTTCTTCAACAAAGTGAGGACTTTGCTACCTTCTTTCACTAGGTTGTTACAAAGATTTAACAAGATAACATTTTTTAAATGCTCAGAGAAATAGTAAAGCAAAGTAATAATCTGTTCCTAAACATTGTAACTAAAATTATCTTGGAATCCCAAATAAAACCCAATGCATATTTTGTTCATAGGTTCTAATATGCAAATGTTATAGTTTTCAGCAAATGTTATTAAGTCTTAATTTTGCTTCTTAGTTTTCCTGCTCCTTAGGGCTTATAATTCTGGGCATCTCAACTACGTCTTAGTTTGTAACTAAATTTACTCATAAATATCTCATTAAAGTAGATAATGTGAGTGTCCACTATTACGGAGTTGACCAATCACACCAACGGCAGAAAAACCAATGGATGTTAAGACCTGGCTTGGACCAGTGATCCTTCTGTACCGACTCCAACTCTGAGCCAGCAGATGTTTCTTAGGATAATGGTTTATATTGATGTTCAATTCCACCTGACATGGAGACCAAAACTCTACCTATATGTTTTTTAGTTTCCATGAAGAAGTTGTAAGTTGACATTCTCTAATTTTTGACATACACACTAACAACATATTTTGCACCAAACACATTATTCAGCTCTGAATCACCTCATAGACCATCTTACATGACTATTTTTTTAGTACAAATCACAATTTCAATATTTTGGTGGCACCCATTTTTTGCTTTGATTCACACTGTTTCCTTAGAGCTAGTCAGCAAATAGTCAAATGACCTTCCAGTGACTGACCAAACTATGGAATGCTTCAAAAATTTGTGCTGATTCCTTATGCAGAAGCCATGCTAATTTTCTCTGTATTGTTCCCATTTTAGGATATGTGCTGCGGAAGCAAGCACAAAGCCCTATTTTTACACATGATTAGTGATGAGTCATGCACAGGGCTTGGTTCTGTTAAGTCCAACTAACCTACTTGAGATTCTGAGAATTCTCTTCAATGGCTCCCTGTGAGGTAGAATTTGAAGATATTTTAAAATCTTGAGTTACAGATGAAAGTAGCTTGGACGATTTTCATTATCATGTAAAACAGATCACTCAAGGGCCGACCACAACTGGGAGCCACTGCTTGGAGAAGGTTCATAAATGGACTTTCTACTGCCTAAGGTTCTATAGAGAATATAAAGGTGCCTCACAGTACAGATCTGATAGCAAAGAAGAAGAAACAAACACTGATCTCTTTCTGTCACATTATTTGAACCCCTCTGACCCTTTAGAACAAGCCCAATTAATATCTGCCAGAGAAAAGACCAACAACGGCCTCAAAGGATTTTGTACCATGAAGGTCTCAGCTAATTCTTGGCTAAGATGTGGTTTCCACATTAGGTTCTGAATACGGGGGCAAGTGTCATTTTGCTCACTTTGTCTGCAGATTGCCCAGCTGCCAGAGCAGGGTGCTGGTGCTTTGGGAACAATGGCTGAGCATAGAAGCATAGATATGGGAACTTAAAGACTTGAGGGATCTGAATCAGTAAGGGCATCTTGGTGTCAAAGGTCAACCATTACCAGGCAACAGGACCAGTTTGAGTGGCAACAACGCAGCAACAGAAACAAGGGAAACATCAGAATGACTGGAATGTCCTTTTTATTCTCCTCCTTCTGACTTGATAAAAGGGACTGTCTTCCTTGGATTTAGTGAATCCCTTCGGTTATTGAAAAATTCAAGGAGTATGTAGGAAATAGTCACCAGAAGACAGTACAAGGTTTTCTGTTAAGCTGGACATTTCAAGACTCAAATAACTAAACAGAAAAATGAAAGATATGACACTGTTTTTTAATCCCATCCATAGGTGTTATACTTGGATGAAATGAACAATGTTGGGATCTCTAAGTATCAAGGTCTTAAAAGTCCTGAGATAAAGAATCCTGTATCCATTGGTACTTCTAAATCGTCTTGCTTTTTTTTTGATTTCTTGCTGATGCAGGGGACTAACTGACTGCCACTCTAAAACTAGCTGAACCGCACTATGACATCTCACCTGATATGTAAGATGCTATTGTTATAATTATTTTAAACCTCAATTTAGCATTAACTCGCCTTTTAATGTAAACACTTACACATTATGATGACTAGAAACAGCATAGTCTCTGGCCGTCTGTCCAGATAGATCTTTAGAAGAGACATCAATATTTTGCTCGAGTAGAAGGCTGACTATACTTGCTGATCCACAACATACAGCAAGTATGAGAGCATTTCTAAAATGACAGAGATAATTTCTCCCTTAGGAACTGTAATAAACTTATTTTAAAAGCTAATTTGATATACTTTATCAACTTAACATCTTACCTGTCCATACAGAATTAAAGATTTACATGCACTAAAACACACAAGCACTTGGGTGCTTAAGTGTTCATCTTTGTAAAATACCAACAAGGTTTAAAAGAAGGGACAACAAGGAAACCTCTTATCTCGGTGAGGTATTGGAAAGTAGAAGACATTAATTTAAAGTCTTTCAATGGGCAAAAAACAATGCTAGGGCCACTTATCTGAAGTGGACAAAGTTATAAGTGAAAATTTCCTTACAGCTTCCCTAGATTGATATGCTGTAATAGAAAATCAGCTAGAGGGTAAGATAAGTAAGACCTCTCTGCTTGCTGAAAGCAGTAATATTAATAATACTGGTAAGAATAGTCATAGGAGTTTCAGTTAATGATGCCAATAAGCATGTGCTAGGCACTGAATTAAATGCCATATATATCTTCCTTACTTATGCACAATCAATTTGAAGGATATATTCTCCTACTTTTCATATATGACAACACATTTGGTGGTAAATAAGATTCCCAAGGTCACACACTTACCAAGTAAGAAAGCTAGGGATTAAACCCAGTCTTGTGTGAATTCAAAGCCTAGCTCTTTTCTCTTTATCACCCACCTACGGCTTGCCTTCATTAAAGGAAAAGTGTATCCACTTAAAACTATCTTCACTCCCTCTCTCCATACCAATTAAAAATAAAACCATCAAAATACACTGGAAATAAAAAAGGAAAAGCTGTTGGACCCACAGTATGTGGGAATAGCAATTAATTGTCAAGTAGGGATAAGCTAACATTAATATTCTTCAAACAAGGCAACTTAAAGCAGACTCATTGAATAGAAAAAAGGATTTTCAACTCCTATTTATGTTTCATGCAGCATATTTAGCAGAAAAGCATATAAGACACAGAGGTTAAAAACTACTAGAAAAGGTTAAGAAGTTCAATACTGGGTCATAAAGTAAACTAAAAGCTAAAGTTCACATTTCATAAAATTAACATGAAATCCCTTTAACTAACATAATCTCATCTAACCAAAAACATCATACAACAAATAACATCAGTCAATACAATAAGAGAAGATGAATCCTACTAAAACTGTTCTTCATGTTGCCCAGTCCAAATAATTGTTTTTCTACTTAACTGATTTGTGTTGATACTCATCACTATGTCCCAATAAGTATAATTTAATCTTACTAATTTATTATTTATGACTTGAGTGACTGCTATCAATCTCGAACAACACACAGATTAAAAGAAATAACTATACCTTCCACATCTGTCACGTGCACTTAAATTAGCTTTTTTCTTGATTAACAATTTCACCACTTGCTGTTTTTGTCCATGTACACCAAGCAAAAGTGGTGTGAGGCCATGCTGTAAAACAATATAAAACAAAAACAATATGTAATTCAAAAAATTACCTATTTCTCAGCTGAACTGGAAACTTTATATAAGATCCCGTGGACTTACACTCATAGAAAGTAAATCAAATGTAGCTGCTTCCATCTTACTCTTCTGTGCTTTCCCACATGTTGCTGCTTCCCTTGGAAACACCCCTTCGCTGCCTGACCACATCAACTCTGATCATCTCAAAAACTCACTTTCAACATTTACTGCTTCTAAGACTCTTTGCTTCTAACCCAGCATTTGGCATGGCACTTTTGGATGACGATTTTTTTTCCATTTAAACAAAGAGCTTCTTGAGGGCAGGGGATGTATCTTTTATCTCTATATTATCCAACCCTAAGACAAAATTCTTGTGTATAAAGCAAGAATTTGAATGTAAAATATTTCTTTAGTTTCACATGTTTTACCAAAAGTTCAAGCTCCAATGTGCAATAAAAATTGCTATTAATACTCCTACTGCCCATTTGAAGAATTTTTCCATTCATTCATTTAAAATCTATTTGTATTTACTTTTTCCAGATTGTTAACTAAATCATCAGTTCATAGGATTACTGAAACTAACAGAATTCCCGTCTGTATTCTTAATAACTCCATGGTTTTTAGTGTTTAAACCTGCCATCTTGATTATGTCAAAGCTCTGCAAACATAAGAGACATAATGGATAGTCCACAATACAGCTTCAATTGATTAAAAAAAAGGTTTAGAATTTGCTACAATTCTAATTGAGAAAACTCTGCTCTTAACAATGACTTACTGACCTAAGCACTTGAATAAGTGAACAAAGAGACACAAAATCCTGAGAGGGCCATTCTCTACTTAATGAAAGACTACTCACTGCAAATTTCTAAAGACCTTATGAATGGCAGGGAATAACTGAAGGTATAAAGGAAAAGGCATTATTCCGTAAGCTGATAGTGCCAATAATATTCATTTTAATGTCTCATCCACATATAAAAGTCAGACTTGGCCAGGAATGGTGGCTCACACCTGTAATCCTAGCATTTTGGGAGGCTGAGGTGGGTGATTCACTTGAGCCCAGGAGTTCAAGGTCAGCCTGAAAAACATGGCATTAACCTCATCTCTACTAAAAAACAAAAAAAAACAAAAAACAAAAACAAAAACAAAACACTGAGATTGGAGAACCACCTGAGCTTGGGGAGGTCAAGGCTGTGGTAAGCTGTGATCACACCACTGTACTACAGCCTGGGGAACAGATTGAGACCCCATCTCAAAAACAAACCAAAAAAAAAGTTAGATTAATGTTATTGGAAAGGAAAGATTGAAAGGAATTAGCACATATCCAACTCCAACTCTTCTGGAAATATCTTAAGTTTCTGAGACATAAGAATTTACATATTACACTTATGTATTCATGGTTCTTAAGCAGAAGTGTATCCAGATTTTGAGAAATTTGTTGTTGTTGTTGTTGTTGTTAGAGACAGGGTCTCATTATGTTGACCAGGCTAGACTCGAACTCCTGAGCTCAAGCAATCCTCCCACCTCAGACTCCCCAGCAGCTGGGACTACAGCCCTGCAACACCATGCCTGGCTTCAAGGAAACATTTTTAAATGTACATATTAGACTTACTCTATCAAAACCTTCAGGGGAAAGCCTGGACTTGTGGATTATTTAAAAATTTTCCTGAGGTAACTGGAATGCACAACTCTAGCTGGAATCTAGTACAATAGATGATTACTTCAGTCTCAGCGCTCATCCACATAACCAATTCCCTTTATCATTTGAGGATTTGGCCAAAAAGAGGAAAGAGTAGGAGAGAGACTCATTTGCTGAAAACATCACATAATTTTCCCCGGTAAGAGTAGAACACGGTCTAGTAAACTCAAAATCCAACCTGATCTTGCTCCTTATAAGCCCCTTATCACCCACCTTCCCATCAAGATATTCTAGAGTTGAAAGCAGAGTTGAGACTCCAATTGGCCATTTTTACCAGAATAGGACACTAAGTCAGTTAATTACTTGTCGTTCCCTCTGCTCAAGTGTTTCCCACTACATTACCACCTATTCACTGCCTATCTGGATCCTCAGAGGCTTCCTGAAATTGATCTCTAAGCAGTTTACAACCCACTAACTCCCTCTCCCAAACTGAAAACTGTCATTCTCTAAAATTGAAAAGAACCTTGTCTCACCATACAAAGGAAACAAATGAATGATCAACAGCAACACACACACACAGAAAACCTCTTCATGGTCTTTCCCTCCGTTACCCAATTTCCAAATTGGCCTTGATATTTCTGATTGCTGTCTTTTTCCCTTTCTGCTTCTGCCTCATGTGCAATCAGAAATATCTTAAGACTTGTCACTGAGAAAAAGACTTGTCACTGAGAAATCCATCACCTCATATCTATTACTTTTTTTTTTTTTTTTTGGAACTTGCCAAAGGGGCAGGATTACTATTCACTGAACTCTGTTTGAGTTTTCTTGGAGTTTTAATGTAAAACCTATTTCCAGGGCAAATTTTGTCATTTTACATTTATTAGGGGAAAAAAAACCTGGCATGAAAAAAAAACAAAGTATTACCTTATACAAATTCAGTGTTTTTTAAAAAAACATAAACCACAAGAGCATTAAAAAAAAAAAACTGTACCCTCGAATGCTTCTTTAAAAGTAACAATATTTAAAATAAAGTCTTAGATAATTAACTCATTTCAAACTATTTTCATTCAGGTTATGCTTGAGCTTCCAAATATGGAAAACTGGCCCTTACCCAGGTCAACGTTAAAATGAATGCATTTCAGTATTTTGAAGATGAAATTGGTAGACCCATACCTTGTTTTTTGATTCAATATCAGCACCGTATAAGAGCAGTGCTTTCGCCATTAATTTATCTTCATTGTAGATAGCATAGTGTAGAGCAGTATTTCCATACTCATCTGGAATATTTGGATCAGTGCCATGTTCCAGCAACATTAATGCACATTCATCTTCTTGGCATTGTACAGCCTGTCAGTATTAGACCAAAAATAAATTATAAGTCCTGAGAATTAAAAGTAACATTCCACAGCTTTCACCAACTAGTTCCATTTAAATGAGAAAACTCATTTTTATGCTATGTATTGAAATCAAAGCCATCTCATGCTGATATAGTTGACTACTGCATACCTTGATCAGAGCTGTCCTCTTTTTGTTGTCAAGGACATCAAGTTGACATCATCTGTCCAGCAGGAGTTTTACTATTTCTGAATTCCCATTGGCAGAGGCCAGATGTAGAGCAGTCCTATGAGAGTGAGAAGACTTTTTAGGAAATTGTAGTGCACTGTCTACAGCTACATCAATGATTCATGCAATAGCAAACACAGAAAGCCTGCTATTACTCTGCCTTCAAAACAAACTTAATTTCCCTTTGAAGAAAGCACACTACTTATTACCTCATGACTCACTGTATGAATGAAAGAGCAGCCTATTTGAATAGGAAGACCAGAGCCCTTGAATGGCATTCAACGTGGGCTGGAATCCTACTTGAAGCTCTGATGCTTCCCAGCTGTTGCTTACCTATTTTGGCTCTCAATTTCCTCATCAATAAAATGGGAATGAAAAGAGTCGATTTCTCAGAGGAAACCACAGTAATGCTTAAATAAGACTCTACACGAAAGATATAGAATAGTTCCTAACACAAATAACAGCTCAGTAATTGTAAGATATTATAATTTTTACTAATACCACTAAAGACAACATTTGAATTCAATGAGATGATACAATTATACCTACACTTTCAGGTATGTTTTAAAGATTACAGGTAACGATGTATTTTAGTGATTCTAAGATGATCATTGTCTCTATGTTTCACCATTTCTCACACTGAAATACCACTTATAATTCATGATTTACTATAACTATAATTGGCAGCATTTAAATAATTCTCTTATTGAGACATACAATAATGGGGCATCATACAATCCCTGGTGCCTTACATTAAGTAGAATATGTTACAATATAACACGTCTGGGGCGGTTCCAGTCAGATGACTAGCATTTAGATAAATTTTAGTTCTTAAAAGAAGTATGGAATAAGAGGGCTGAGGTGAAAACACAAACAAATTTCTAAAATAATCTATTTCTTACTTTGGTTTTCAAAAACTTTAAGCCAAAGAAAGCTTGAAATTCAAATGAATGGCATGGGCTCATTTTTATCAATACTTAGATTTATACAATGTATGTACATTAGATATTTCCAATCATTCATATTAGGATTTAAGACTGTTATAATTCTTATCCTTTTAAAATGAATTTATGAAACTATTTGTGGAGCTTTTTTTCAACGTTTACTTTCAGGGGTACAGGTGCAGGAGGTGCAGGTTTGTTACATAGGTAAAAACGTGTCAAGGGGGTTGGTTGTACAAATTATTTCACTACCCAGGTGTTAAGCCCAGTACCCATTAGTTCTATTTCCTGCTTCTTTCCCTCCTCCCACCATTCACCCTCTGATAGGCCCCAGTGTGTGTCGCTTTCCTCTAGATGTCCGTGCGTTCTCATCATTTAGCTCCCACCTATAAGTGAGACCGTGCGGTACTTGGTTTTCTGTTCCTGTATTAGTTTGCTAAGGATAATGGCCTTCAACACCATCCATGTCCCTGCAAAGGACATGCTCTCGTTCTTTCTTTTATGACTGCATAGTATTCCATGCTGTTTGTGTGCCACATTTTAGTTCTTAAAAGTACTAAAACAGTCTTTACCCAAGACTTATACATTTTCAGAAGGGTAGTTGAGGGTTATCTTTTACTATTGTCTACCTTCAGAAATGCTTTTGTTTGAAAGGAGGGAAGAAAAGTTTCAATTGAGATTACCTCCTAATGCCCCAATTTTAAATCTCTCAACTTGCTCAGGCCCAGCAGGTAAATATGAAGTTTTCAAAGACGGGAGGATCCTGAGAGATGGTAGAATATGCCTTCCACATAATAGGTGTCTGGCTTATGTTTGATGACTAAACGGATTGAAAGAATGCATAAACACAGCTTGGGAGCTCAATATTTTTAAAGAATGCTCCTGTTGAGTAGAGCAATACATTTACAATAGTAATGGTCATTTATATTTGCTATTTTAGTTTTCATAAATATATAACTAAAATAAAATAATTAATTCATACCTTTTACACGTTTATATATATAATGAAAAGATAATTTTATAATAAAATGTATATACAATAAAATCTACAGGAACAGGTAAACAGAAACCCTCTACTTCTCAACAGGGTAAAAGTTCACAGAAGATAGCTATCCACAGGAATAAAAATAAATAATAAAATGTGAGAAATTATTTGTATCTATGCAAGTAGCATATTTCTTCTCTTTCCAAGGATTATTTCATTACTAGTGAAATTTAACTAAAACTTTTCAGATATTCATTGCAGAAATCACAGATAAGAGAAAGAGAAGAACTTCACTTACAAATCCCCAGAAATAAGTTTGATTATGTTTTCTACACGTTTTCAGGTAACACAAGAGCAGATTCTGTTTGTGTAGGTGTATAACAAACTGATTTTTTCCTCACTTGATATAGCAAAGCACATCTTTGCACAACATATCTCTGTATCTACTGACACCTTCAATGGTTACATGTTATTCCATCCTATGGATGCACTGAAATTTTTTCATAAAATCTTTATGTGAGCTCTTCTCAATACACTGCTATTTTAAGCAATACTAAGAAAAACATATGTGTCTATTTCATATAGATATTTCAGTATAATAGAGTTGATAGGTAAAAGGCATACACATTTTTAACATGTGGTTCTTATCATCGAAGTGTGTTACAAGCAATTCTCCTGCCTCAGCCTCCTGAGTAGCTGGGATTGCAGGTGCATGCCACCATGCCTGGCTAATTTTTTGTATTTTTTAGTAGAGACGGGGTTTCACCATGCTGGCCAGGCTAGTCTCAAATTCTTGACCTCGTTATCCACCTGCCTTGGCCTTCCAAAGTGCTGGGATTACAGGCGTGAGCCACCGCGGCCGGCCTTTCATTCCTCTTCTAACTTCAATAGAAAACAGTATTTCATTCCTCTTCTAACTTAAGTTCCTTCTCTTACCAGGAACACTACGTTTTCCTATGTGCACAGGTCACTGGTAGATATGCAAAAAAGTACCTTGCCCAATCTTAAATTGAGCTTATTTTATTATATCTGCATATATATGCTTGGTTCAGTGGCTCAGGCTTGTAATCTCAGCACTTTGGGAGGCTGAGGCGGGTAGATCACAAGGATAGGAGTTCAAGACCAACCTGGCCAAGATGGTGAAATTCTGCCTCTATTGAAAATACAAAAAATTAGCCGGGTGTGGTGGCGGGCACCTGTAATCCTAGCTACTCAATAGGCTGAGGCAGAGAATTGCTCGAACCCGGGAGGCGGAGGTTGTAGTGAGCTGATATTGCGCCACTGAACTCCAGCCTGGGCAACAGAGTGAGATTCTGTCCCAGAAAAATAAATAAATAAATAAATAGTTGCATATATAAATAGGCTTTTGTGTTTTCTTCTGGTATTTTTCTCCTTTTGTATATTTAAAAATTTTAATCTATACTCCAGGAACTTACTTTTGTGACATAAAAATCTAGCTAGTTTTCTCCAAACAGCATGCATTTCATTTATTAATGATTAATCTTGCTTTATCAATATGAAACATCACCATTATCAAGTGCTAAATTCTTACATATATTTGGGTATTTCTGGATTTCCTATTCTGTTCTATTCATTGATATTTTTTCAGTTTTTAGTAAACAATTTGTGGAAATAACACATTCACATTTTGATATCTGGAAAAGCAAGTCTTTTTCCATTCTGTTACAAAAAATTAACTTATTACAGCAATAAAATACAGGATGTGCAGTGTAAAAATGCTAAAACTTTGCTATTTTTATTTGGCTTACGTAAAAGTGATAAACACAGAAAAAGCTCACATCTTAAGAAAAACGAATCTTCCTATTCAAGGACACAAACCATCTTCTCATTTCAGTTTCCTTGTAAGGTTCCTCAGTAAAGGACATATTTACATAGGGTACATTGATATAAAATCCATATTGGATTTTATTTGAAAAATATTTAGCCCAGAAGTTGATATATTATGGGACTTAGTTCTCAATATACACCTTTCTATAATGTATAGAACATTGTTTTAAAATGTGTACATTAAAAATAATCTGCTGCATCGACTTGATTTTGCGAGTTAAGTCACTTTCATACAGTCTATTAGTGTTCTATAAGGGAAATTATAATCGGATAGGAAATCAGCTAAAGTTTTGTTTCTGTGTTGTTGTTCATAAAGGGCCTGTGCCCTGACCTCTCTGAGGTTTCCACACCCAGGGTGGTGTGGGGCCTGCGGAGGAACAGAAAGCCAGGACCCCGATCCCTCCAGGAGGGTATGCCCCCATCATCCCCCCACGTCCCGCCTCCTCCCAGCCCAGGCCCGGTTACCTCTTTTGTTTGTCCGTCTTGTTCACGTCAGTGTCCCTGAGCATGACGATGAGATCCTTTCTGGGGACTTTACCCCACCAGGCAGCTCTGTGGAGCTTGTCCAGATCTTCTCCACTGACGTGGTACCTGGGCTCCATGAAGGCGCTGTCGTCGTAGTCTTCCCAAGCTTCCACGTTGCTCTCCCCGCGCCCCTTGCAGCTGGGGACGTGGTACCTGGGCTCCATGAAGGCACTGTCGTGGTAGTCTTCCCAAGCTTCCACGTTGCTCTCCCCGCGCCCCTTGCAGCGGGGGACGTGGTACCTGGGCTCCATGAAGGCGCTGTCGTCGTAGTCTTCCCAAGCTTCCACGTTGCTCTCCCCGCGCCCCTTGCAGCTGGGGACGTGGTACCTGGGCTCCATGAAGGCGCTGTCGTCGTAGTCTTCCCAAGCTTCCACGTTGCTCTCCCCGCGCCCCTTGCAGCGGGGGAAGCAGTGGCAGCACCACTTGGCCATCTTGCTCCTAAGTGTCTTCATAGCAGAGGCATGGTGGTCCCCAGAAGTGCCCACGTTGCTCTTGCCGCTCCTCCTGCAGCAGGGGAAGCAGTGGCAGCACCACTTGGCCATCTTGCTTCTAAGTGTCTTCATAGCGGAGTCGTCCTGGTCTCCAGAAGCACCCACGTTGCTCTTGCCGCTCGCCCTGCAGCAGGGGAAGCAGTGGTGGCACCACTTGCCCATCTTGCTCCTGAGACCAAATGGCTTCTTCACAGGGGAGGCAGCGGGTATTGAAGAAACCTCAGCCACCATCTGCTTTGAACAGCCAGGGGAGGCCGGTAGTCGCGAGCACATCGCGTCTACCAACCAGTTTCACCAACTAGCAGGAAATTCTGGGTTTCCGATCTGTTTGAAGAGAAAGGTCAATCCCAGCCAAAACCTGCCAACCCCAGCAGGGGAGCCCAGCCCACCCCACCCGGGAAAACCCACACCCAGCCGGGGAAAGCCCACGCCCACCCAGGGTGATCCCACGCCCCCCCCCCCCCAGGAAGGGCCAACCCCCGCCCCGCCCCGCCCAAAGGAAACACCCAACCCAGCCAAGGGAATGCCAAGCCCAGCAGCGAAAAGGTCAAGCCCAGTAAAAGAACGCGATGGAGGAAACGTCAATCCAAGCGAGAAACACCGGGCAAAGCGATTAACGCCGAGCCAAGCGAGGAACGCCAAGCCAAGCCAGGAACGCAGAGCCAGGCCTAGCCGTTACAGGCTAGCCAAGCCGTTACGCGGGTGCGCGTGCGGTGTGCGCGCCTCAGGCGGCGTCATTGCACGTGGCACAGACAGTGGCCAATGTGTGCAACCTGCGCACAAGTCTTGGTGCCACGAATATCAGTGACAGCCTTGCGTTCCCGGCAAACTTCGTGGGAACTGGCCGAGCCTTCAGGCCTCTGGTTGGAAAAAGCCTCTTGAAGCAGGACAGGGGCTAGAGCGCCTGGAACTGGAGGATGCTGACAGGCTCCTCTGAGGAAAGCCCGCAAGACACTCGTGGCGGTGCTGTTGCCGGTGGCCACCGCTGCCGCTCAGAGCTCGGGCTTCTTTCTTATATTTGTTTTGGTTTTATTTTGCTACTATTTTCTACTTTCTTGATGTGATAGCTGAAATTTTATTTGAGAAATTTCTACTTTTCCGTCATACACATTTAGTGAAACACATTTTCCTGCCAGCACTGGCTTTACCTGTGTTGAATCAAGTGTGATATGTCGTATTTTTATTCAGTTTAATATATTTAATAGTTTCCCTTGAGACGTTTCCCTTAGGAGTGTGCTTGCTGTTTAGCGCTATTCACAATAGCAAAGATATGGAATCAATCCAAATGTCCATCAATGATAGACTGGATGAAGAAAATGTGGTACACATACAACATGGAATACTATGCAGCCATAAAACAAGAATGAGATGATGTCCTTTGCAGGGACATGGATGGAACAGGAAGCCATTATCCTCAGGAAACTAATGCAGAAACAGAAAGCGAAACACCTAATGTTCTCCCTTATAGTAGGACCTGAACAATGAGAGCACATGGACACAGGGAAGGAAACAACACACAATGGGGCCCCTGGATGGGGGCGGGAGAGGGAGAGAATCAGGAAAAATAGTTAATGCGTGCTGGGTTTAATGCCAAGGCAATGGGTTGATATGTATAGCAAACCACCATGGCACAAATTTACCTGTGTAACAAACCTGCACATCCTGCACATGTACCCCAGAACTTAAAATAAAATAAATAAAAATGTAAAAAAGAAAAAAACCAACAAAACTAAAATGTGTGCTGTTTATCTTTCAAGTATTTAAGATTTTGCTGTTATCTTACTTTTTTATTTTGAATTGGATGCCATTTTGGCTGGAGGATACATTCTACATGATTTCAGTTCTTTTAAAACTCTAATGTTTGTTAAAATGCAGGACACAGACCATCTTGGTTTATGTTCTGTGGGTACCTAAATGTTCTGCTGTATTCTGATGCTAGGGGGTGGAGGAGCAGGGGTTTTTGTTGTTTCGTTTTGTTTTGTTTTTTTGAGGCAGAGTGTCGCTCATTTTGCCCAGGGTGGAATGCAATGGCCTGATCTCGGCTCACTGTAACCTTCGCCTCCCGGGTTCAAGCGATTCTCCTGCCTAAACCTCCCCAGTAGCTGGGATTACAAGCACCCGCCACCACACCCGGCTAATTCTAGTATTTTTAGTAGAGGCAGGGTTTTGCCATATTGGCCAGGCTGGTCTCCAACTCCTGACCTCAGGTGATGCACCCGCCTTGGCTCCCAAAGTGGTGGGATTACAGGCCTGAGCCTCCGCACCCAGCCAAGGGTGGAGTACTTTATAAATGCCAGTGAGTGGCAGCCGCCAACATCAGTAGCTGCTGACACGGCTAGCGACTGGGGCGGACAGCGGCCAGAGCCGGAACCCAGGCTTCCTGCCACCTGTGCGTGCGGCGCACACCTGGAAGCTGTCCTCCCACAGCCTACACCGGGGGGCACAGCAAAGCTGGGACTCATGTTTGAAGGAAGGAAAAAAATCGAACGCGTAACCCAGCACTGTTCTTTCCAGATCCATCCCGCTGGCCCTCTTGTTTCCCACGTTTTTGAAAACTGGCTACTCTGACCTCAGATCCCTAAATCGCAGCCACTGAGACCTGGCTCTCAGAAGCCAAAGCCCTGGCACTTTCCAGGCTGAGCAGGAGGAGGTGAAGGCAGACTGGAGGCTGGTCCAAGACAGCTGAGGGCTGACCATAGGGGGTCATGCAGAGGCCACCACTGGGGCCGCTACACGTGACATGGGATTTGGGCCATTGGGTAGAAGGCGTGGAGATGGGGCACTGCCAGCGGAGCCAGGGAGGAAAGAGAACACTCTCCAAATTGTCTTCCAGGGTTTCCATGAGCATTTTATTAACTCAGAATCTGTCAGGAATAATACTAGGGAGTTACCTTTACCTGAAGATGGCTCTTGTCAGAGTAGTGAGATAGGTGTGGGGGGGGGTAGGGGGGAGGAAGAGGAATGTGAGGCTCAGTTTACACATATTAAGATCAGCAATGGTGTGCCGCTGGCAGGAGCAGAGCGAGCCTGGAGATTTGGGTGGCTGCAGTTGGTAAGTGGTTGCAATCCAGAGAGTGGGACTGAGATCCTCTCTTGTCATGTTAGCATCCCGTTTCCTGGGCGCGGCTCTGACATCCTGTAGGTGGTCATTTCACTCATGGAGGCTTTGTCTCTCTTCCATCACCCCAGACTCAGCTTCACACTCCAGGGCTGCACACCACCAGCCACCGTCATGTTAACCCCTTCCCAGGTCAATGTGTCCCTCACCTGGAGCCCAATCTGCTGGACAGCCTTGGACCATCCATTTTCGGGGTGGTGGGCAACCTGGTGGCCATCGTGCTGCTGTGCAAGTCGCGCGAGGAGCAGAAGGAGACCGCCTTCTACACACTGGTATGCGGCTGGCCACCAACGACCTGTTGTTCACTTTGCTGGTGAGCCAGGTGACCATCGCCATGTACATGAAGGGCGGGTGACCTGGGGCCAGCCCCTGTGCCAGTACAGCATCTTCATCCTGCTCTTCTTCAGCCAGCCCGGCCTCAGCATCATCTGCACCCTGATATCTATACAGGTAATTTGTGTTCGACATTCTCAGAGGAGTTTCATAAGCTTTATGTTTTATCTGGGTTATAAACAGAGTCCTCAAATGCGTAAAAAAGAAATCATACCAGGATTGAATTTCAGCAGGAATAAGTTTATTTTACCTATTCAAAATTAAAATACTTTTGTTTTGTTTGATAATGTTTTTGTTAAAGATACATTTTTGAAAAAAATTTAGGTAAATATTTAATAATGTCCCCTTTTCTATCCCAAGAAGTAATTTCATAGTTTATTTAAATTTTTTTAACAAAAGTGTAGCATAGATTTCTTAAAAAAATAATGCATATTTTAACTCAATAAATCCAAAATACTGTGGCAACATGTAATCAATGTAAAAATTACTAGAGATAGTTTGCATTCTTTTTTCTTATGAAATCTTTGAAATCCATTGTGTATTTTACATTTTAGTACGTCTCAACTCAAATGTGAAATTTTCATCGAGAATATCTGAACTGTATTTAGATTAATAAAAACGGCAGTTAAAAAATTTAACATAGATTTAGTACGGGGTGTGCAGCCAGCTTGCAAATCAGATCTCGGCTGAGCGGCCAGGCAGCCAACCCCCGAGGAGCGGCCTGCTGGCTCCGCAGTGCCCAGAAGTTGAGGATGTTCTACAGATCCATCATGCCTGCCCCCAGCAGCACCCCCGGCTCCAGCACCCCTGGGCCGGGCACCCCGGTCCCTACAGGAAGCGTCCTGTCGCCGTCGGGTTCAGTGCCAGGAGCCGCTGTCCCTTTCAGACCGCTGTTTAACGACTTTGGACCGCCTTCCATGGGCTGCGTGCAGGCCATGAAACCACCTGGCGCCCAGGGCTGCCAGAGCACCCACACGGAACTGCTGTCGGTCACAGGGGAGATGGGCAAAGGGATCCGGACCACCTTCGCTGGCAGCAAGAGCACCACGGAGCGCCTGAAGAGAGGGATCATCCATCCCTAGTCAGAGTGCCTGGCGGAGACAGAGCGGAACCCACACACTTAACAGGAAGCTCCTAAGCCTCTGTGTCTGGACTTTTCCCGGCCACTCCAGAGCACCTGCTTCTCCCTGGCCCTCATCCCTAGTTGCACTAACCATCCTGGGCTTCCTGGGTCCTGTGTCCCTTGATGGTGCCCTCAGGAACCAAGGGGTGGCTCTCACTCCAGGTGGCAGCACTAACGATCCTCCCTTCCCCCCACCCCACTCCGCCAAAGCAACAAGAGTTAGCAGCGAGGTCCCCTGAGTCCCACCCATGACCTACCCACAGTGTTGCCCACTGGAACTTTCTGTGGGCCCCACCACTCAGCCCTTCCCAGCACTTCTCCCACGTGCCCCCAGCCTCCTTCTCCCTCAGCACGTCTCAGGCCTCAGGCCTGACACTTCCCTGCCTTGTGTCTTTTGCTAAATATGACCTTTCTACATTAATAAAAGATGATTTGGAGTTGTGCTCTCTAAAAAAAGTTTAATATAAAAGAGAAATAAAAGAAAATTTAGCAAAGGAATATATCGATGAATATTTAAATATTTAGATGACATTACTACCAGACATAATGAGATAATCAGATATTTCATTTACTTATGATTAATATGTTTGTATTTATTTATTTATTTTATTTACGTATTTATTTTTAGTATACTTTAAGTTCTAGGGTACATGTGTACAACGTGCAGGTTTGTTACATATGTATACATGTGCCCTGTTAGTTTGCTGCACCCATTAACTCCTCATTTACATTAGGTATTTCTCCTAATGCTATCCCTCCTCACGCCCCCCACCCCATGACAGGCCCCTGTGTGTGATGTTCCCCGCCCTGTGTCCAAGTGTTCTCATTGTTTAATTCCCACCTGTGAGTGAGAACATGCAGTGTTTGGTTTTCTGACCTTGTGATAGTTTAAACAAACTAGCAAGTTCAGAAGTCACTTTATAAGAGAAATAATGAAAAATAAAGTATTACTGACATTGGTAACAGAATAAAAGTTAGAGTTAGACAAAGTATTAACAAATAAGCTTATTTATTTATAAGAGAAGGGAAAATATTAGAAAGGATTAAATGACGTCTTGTCAACATGAAGAAAAACTGTATTATATATAATTCATTTGTTAACTTATTATTGTGTTTCCTTGTATAATTTTCACTTGGTTTTGTCAGTTTTACTACTTGCTTCATTAGTTCAAAAACTACATCTTCATAGACCATTTCAGCTTTTGCTGTGTGGGCAGAATTATAAAACCCAGTTTCAAAATTTCAACTGAACGTTGTCAGCATTTTTCTTTGGGCTTTTTATTAAAAACAAAACAAAACAAAAAACCCCCCAAGTAATTGTGTGTGTGTGTATTTTAGCATTATCATGAATGTAATAACAATAAAATCAAACAGAATCAAATGGATAAGCAATATGTTGGACTAGCATCTCAAGTATGAAAATGGCATTGCCAACAGTGATATGATTTTTTCAAAATGGTCAACTTTTTAAAGTATAATCTTATTTCAACCTAAAATCTTACTATCGGAAAGTGTAGTGTACATTAAAATGTTCTGAAATGCCTTTATTCACATATATTAAATGGTAGTACTCATTCAGTTATCTACAAATTGGTTTTTCACTTCTGTAATTGTCTTATAGAATGTTCAGAAGTTATGCAGAATGTGAGATAATTTTCTATTGAATATGATCATTTTATCGTTGCAAGACATCAAACATCCCTGTTGCAAGCCATTAAACACCCCTGTTTCCTACCAAATAAATGTACAATAGTGATAAATGTAAAGATGTTTTTCAAAAAAGACACATTTTCGAGTTATAAAACAAGGATTTTAAAACTTGAATTGTTACAGTGAATATGTCTTAATATAGGCTACGGTCACTTTAGATAAAAAAATTACCTGACGTCTATTTTCAGTATTACTTAAAGGTATTTATGTAGTGGCAAAGAATTTTTTTTTGTTTTTTGCCTAGAGGCAGATATTTTTCCACATGGCTATTTATGGTATGAAACTGTATTTAAATGCATGTACACATATAAAAGCTGCCACTGTGGCTGTAAACTATTAAAAGTTATCAAGATTAAAAAATAAATAAAAAATAATTGTTTTTCTATGAAATGTCTTTATTCAAGTCCAAATTTAGAGGTTTAAAATGCTTGAAATGAATAAAAGTGAGTGTTTCACATATTTCAGTCGGAATGGCCTTTGTCCTAGTTTTATTAGTGAAGCAGCAGACTGCATTTTTTTCGCTCTCACACACCTTCAAAAGCTGGAGAGAAAAATTTGATAAAACTTCTAGGACATTATGTGATGAAACACATTAAACACTGAAGGAGAAATACAACCTCACTGTTTATAAAAAACATATAAGAAGGAATCCTGCATACATATATCTATCAGTTTTGTATTTTCAAAAAGTATTTGCCTTAAAATGAGCTTCATTAGAATATGCGTTCTCCCACAAAGCCAAGGAAAGTAGGTTAGACAGAGGATCTGGAAGTCTACATGTGTGATGTAACTTCATTGAATACGTTTCACAAATAAGGCAGAAATGTATCCGTGTGACCCAAAATATTCTCTAAATTTTCTCAAAGCAATGTGGCCACATCTATTATCTTTTACCATGACTAGTGTTCATTCCAGGGGTTGGATATTACCTCGCCCATTTGCAGCCTCCTATCTCTGTGATTAATTATGGCTAACATTCTCAGCAGTCAAACATCTTGCAAGTGACAGCTTGAAAAGGCCTACCAGCATGATGTTCACTCTGCCACCTGACTAGCTTGTCTTCCATCTACACACTGCAGTATTTAGAAGAGCGCTTTAGTATTGTAAATTTGATCCAACATGTGTTCAACGAGATGAAATCTTCAATATTGCACTACCTGTGAATCGGGAGAATGTTAATTTGCTTCTGTAGTTTTAAGTGTATTCTCAGAGGTAGAGGAAGCCATATTATATCATTGGATTCAAGAAGTAAAGTAAATAGAAGAAAAAAAGATGTTATTCTAGTTTGGTTATGTTTATATCTTAAGTTTTCTTTTCCAGATATATAAGAACCTACTAAATACACTGAATAAAATGTGGTAGCCATGGGTTAAATATCATACTTTATGTTTTGCTAATTAATTCCAAGATACAGTAGAAAAATAAGCTCTCTTATATAATACAAAAATGATATGGGGGAAAGAAGTAAAAAATTAACTTAGAGACATCATTAATTAATTTCTTTTCTAAATGAAACACTAAATAATTTCTATTTGTTTTGACAAATAGAGAATATATTTAGAATCAATGCTTTATTACTTGGAAAGTGGAGTAAAATTTTAAATGTATTATTCAGATTGTATTATTACTATTTACTACAGATCACATACATTTGTCTTTTCTTCGTATTAGACATTAATTAATGGCAAACGTCCCTTCGAGGCCTATTTAATATGAGTAGTAAAGTATCTGGAATTTCTGAAATAATAAAAGTGACCTAAATCACCATGTTTGGTAAATTCACAACATTCAAATGGCAGGAGGGGAGTAGTGGATGTAGGGAAGGGAATGCTCATGTTCTCATTATTCCCAAACGGATTCTTACAAGTCTTCTCACTCGGCACATGGATGCATCTCAGTAACACACAATGTCTTACTTAGACAGCCACAACTGTCTGCAGTTTTTAACAAGGTACAATTCAACATTATTATTCCTTGCCACCTCAATATCAGATATTTTCTCATGTCATCTTTTACTTCTGAAGAGCTGAATTATTGATTCATAAACTGAATCCATAGCTACATATCTGTGGATGTTTTTAAATTATGTGAAAATTTTGTATATGCTTTCTTCTGGGGAAAGTATCGAACCTGGTGATTGTAACAAAAACAATCACTCGTGTTAATATTTAAGTCTTAATTAATTCAGAAAACTTTGCACACACCTTAAGGTCAGATATTATTTTGTACCCTACATATAAAAACTTTTTTTTTTTTTTTTGAGATGGAGTCTCACTCTGTTGCCCAGGTTGGAGTGCAATGGAGTGATCTCTGCTCACTGCAAACTCCGCCTCCCATAACATTAATGATCACTGATCAAAGATCACCATAACAAATATAATAATAATGAAATATTTAAAAAATTGTGAGGATTACCAAAATGTGAAACCAAGACACAAAGTGAGCACAGGCTGTTTATTAAATGGTACCAATAGACTTGTTTCACCTGGGTTGTCACAAACATTTCATTAGTAAATAAAAGAAAAAAAGGCCATATCTGTGAATAAAGAGAAGTGCAATAAAACATGTTTGTATTAATTTGGTTAACTTTATTCCAACTTAATGTAAACTAGTTTGTTTATTTATTTATTTATTTATTTATTGAGATGGAGTCTGGATCTTGCCCAGGCTGGAGTGCAGTGGCGCATCTCGGCTCACTGCAGGCTCTGCCTCTGGTGTTCACACCATTCTCCTGCCTCAGCCTCCTGAGTTGCTGGGACCACAGGCGCCTGCCACCACGCCCTGCTAATTGTTTGTAATTTTTAGTAGAGACAGGGTTTCACCGTGTTAGCCAGGATGGTCTTGATCTGATCTCGTGATCCTCCCACCTCGGCCTCCCGAAGTGCTGGGATTACAGGCGTGAGCCACCGCTCCTGGCCATAAACTAGTTTTAAAACAGTTTATAAAACTCTAAAATGAACCTGGCAAATTTAGAGCAATAATAATATGATTTAAATTAGAGAAGTATTTTTTAAAAAGGTTAAATAACAAATGTCTCATTGGAATTATTCAAGTTGTTTCAAGCTCAGCTCTGAGGTTCTTAGAAACTAAAGTAAAAAGTATGACCAGTTTCTGAAGTCAAGACAAAATCATACAATCTTTAACTTAGAAAATTATCTTCTGTGTTGTGTCCTAAGCATAAAACAAATGTAAGGACTTGCCCTGACACTCTGTAAGTCGTTCCACTCCCATACGCACTGCAGAAATGTTTCCTGGCAAGAACAGCAAGTCTGAAGCCTTTTCAGCACAATAAGGAGGGATATGCTACATATAAAAAAATAGATGAGGAGGGAAAATAGCACCTTAGAGAAGTGAGAAGTCTCAAAAGAGACATGTATAAGGAGAGAAGTTGCAATTATAAAGAGCAAAATATGGAATGATGAAAAAAGACACTGCAAAAAAAGTTTTCCTCAGTATTTGCAATGCTCTTGCCACCTTCTGAAGAACGCTGGCTCCTCCTGGAAACAGGGTATTTGGACCCAGGCTTTGGAATGGAGTGACCATCTGCATCGAACTACCTTAAACTCAACTTTGTGAGCATAGGGTAAGAATAATTGGGTTACATAAAAGTCATTTTTAATCTAAAATGTCGTTCGTTAGTTTCACCAACTTTCTTTACCACTGGCCACTTGATTATATACACAGTATATAATGCATACAATGTATGAAGTATGTGTGTATGTGTTAATTGCCTATTTATGTTATCAGTAAGGTTTCCAGTCAGCAGTAGGCTATTAGTAGTTAATTTTGGGGGAATCAAAAGTTATGCATGTATTCTGAACTGTGTGGAGTGTCAATGCCCCTAATATCCGCATTATTCAAGGGTCAACTGTATATATCTTACTCAGCATAAAAGCCTTTATGAGGAAATGAAGACCCAAAGAGGCGGTTAAGAGTCCACCTCGTTATTTATTGAATTAAACATGAGTGGTTGTGAAATGTGGTGAGTCCAAGGGGCTTGGGTTACAGTAATTTATTGGTTAGAGAAGTGACTAGGAAGAAAAAGGTTAGTTTAACAAGATTTATTTGTGCAGATTTTCCTCAGCTTTACCTTCCAATCATTAATGGCAAGAACGCTACTACTTTTGGTATAGAGAATATGTATTACACATGGTAATTTCATCTCTTGTTTTAAAAAAAAAAAACAGAGTTAAAGTAAGAGTGATCTTGAACCTGCCTTGAGTTTTTTTGTTTGCTTGTTTTTTTTGTTTGTTTGTTTTTTTGGTTTTGTTTTTTTTTGGGGGGGGGGCTTTGTTTTCATTGAAAATAGTCAATATGCCAGAGTAGCATATTTTGTGGTGGAATCTTTTCAACTCCTTCACTGACTTAGCAAGATTCTTGTTCAAACTGGGTTCTACAAGGACAGAGAAAAGTCTGAGGTCAGGACTAGTCAAGAAGGACTCAAATACCTTACTAAAAATTTACTCAAAGGAAAGTCTTTGTCACAGGTAGGTCAAGAGAAACTGTATTAGTAAAAATCCTCTCTATTCCTTTATTTCTTCCTAGATTAATCATTTATGTAGCAAGGATATGTTAGGAATACATTATTTTTCAACCATAAAAAGTATGTTACACTCAAGGCCATCATTAAGACACAAATTTAGATTTATAGTTTACAAGGACTGTGCAGTCTGTCTGTGTACATATTTTTTCTGTCTTTATATTAACAATATTAGATTTGGCTGAAAGTTTCATATTGTAGTTTTATAAACATTAAAGAATTTAAGCATTTTAAATGACAAGTATTGCAAATATATCCAAAGTGATGCAACTATTTAGATACTTCCTTCCTTACCCTCCAAATACATAGAAAGTATGATATATAATGTGATGTATTATAGTTTCTAAACCTGCTCCTATATGTGAAGAGGGAAATATAGTATCTTTATATGAAGAACTTCCATACTTTTTATCATATAGTAAATATCTGCTTTCCAAAAATATACCCTATGTCACCAGTAACCAGTTTTTGTTTTTGTTTTATTAATAGATTATATGTTCTAAGATTTCAGGACAGTAGTAGTCTCCACTTATTCATGGAGAATATGTTACAAGACCCTCTGTGGATGCCTGAAACCATAGATAGTACTGAAAGCTAATATATACCTGTACTATGATTTTTCTTATACATACCTATGATAAAGTTTATAGATTAGCCACAGAAAGAGATTAACAACATTATTTAATATAAAATTTACCAATTATAACAATATATTCCAATAAAAGTTATGTGAATATGGTCCCTCTCTCTTAACATTTCTTTTTCTTTTTTTTTTTTTTTTCTTTCTTTTTTGAAATGGAATCTTGCTCTGTCACCCAGGCTGGAGTGCACTGGTGCGATCTTGGCTCACTGCAACCTTCACCTCCTGGGTTCAGGTGAATCTCCTGCCTCAGTCTCTTGAGTACCTGGGACTATAGGTGGGTGCCAACACGCATGGCTAATTTTTTGTACTTTTAGTAGAGATGCGGTTTCACCATGTTAGCCAGGATGGTCTCGATCTCCTGACCTCATGATCCGCCCTCCTTGGCCTCCCAAAGTGCTGGGAGTAAGTGGGTGTGAGCCACCATGCCCGGCCTCTCTTAACATGTTCTATTGTACTATAGATCTTAGCAACCTCAGGGTATATCTATTTTTTTCTTTCCCTACTGAGAATTTTGACCTTTTCACTTTAAGGAAGCACTTTACAACTTCTCTTTGACATATTCAAATTGCTGCACATCACTGCTCTTGCACTTATGAAATACAATAAGGGTGACTTGAACACAAGCACTGTGATACCAACAGTTGATCTGATAACCCAGCTAGCTCCTTAGTGATTCACCCACAGGAAGCGCAGACAGCATGCATTTGTGGGACAAAGGGATGATTCACATTCAGTTCCACCTGGGATGGGATAAAAATCTCATCGTGCTATTCAGAACTGTGTGCAATTCACAACTTAGAAACTGTTTATTCTTGGAATTTTCCATTGAATAATTTCAAACTGCAGTTGACGACTGGTAATTGAAAACTGTGAAAAGTGAAACTGGGATAAGGAGGGCTACTGTACTATTGTTTTTCTGTACATTTTCAACTCATTTTATTTCAGAAGTAATTCTATTGTAAATTTATTCCGATTTTGTTTTTGCTTTGGTAGAACACCTTAGGAAAACTGAGAATGGTGGTCAAAAGTATAATGGTTTTAGTTGGTTACTGGGACAGCCAAAAACAATCAACCACTTACTCCTAAAGATCCTTCTACTATATAAAGGTCCCCACAGTTCAAATCACAGATATTCAGTTTACAAAACTTTGGTTGACATTATGATTAAGAGTATAAAAAGTATAAAATACTATGTTAACATTTGAACACTAATGTTCCAACTGGCTATGAAAAGGAAATGGAACATTCATACAGACAGATAAATCTTAATTTTAGTCATTGAAAATTTATAGCTAATCAATTATCAATCATGTTGGAGACAATTATGAAAAGATATACTTAAAACACCTGTTTTTTTCTTTTCCATTGGTATAGAAGGCTCCATTTTTAAAATATTGAAATAAATCATTAATTTATATGGATTATGAATTATATGTATTTGCATTCCAAAAGTAATTTTAAAATTAGGTAACTTTCAAATTTTTTAAAAATTTTCTAATTTAAAATAGACATTAATTTCAGTTTTTCCAACTTCTCTTTGGCATAAATAAGTTTTATACACTGTCATTTGACTCTTTTCTATGTACTAATTTATTATTATTTAATGTTTATTATATTTTAAGCTCATTACATTAGTGCATTTTTTATAAAGAATACTAGACTAAGTAACTAGTATATTTGCTTATAAACCCAATATAAACTAAAATACTTTTCAGAAAATATGATCAACTTTACACACTAATTTTGAGATTTCAGTTGTAGCCTGAAATTGAGTTTCATAAAAACTTTAAAAGTATTTTTTAGGGCCAGGCATGGTGGCTCATGCTTGTAATTGCAGCACTTACGGCGGCAAAGTTGGGAGGATCCCTTGAGCCCAGTAGTTGAAGACCAGCTTGGGCAACATAAGAAGACTTTGTTTTTAGAAAAATTAAAATAAAATAACAAAAAATTAGCCAGATGTGGTGGCACACGCCTGTAGTCCCAGCTACTCAGGAGGCTGAAGGAGGAGGATTGCTCGAGCCCAGAAGGTCTAGGCTGCAGTCAACCATAATAACATCACTGCACTCCAGTCTAGGCAATAGAGCAAGACTTTGTCTCAGGAAAAAAAGTCTGTTTTCCTTTACTGATCCATGTAACATAATTGTTATTAAAATGTAAAACAATGTGTGTTATATTAAAATGACATCTTATTTACAACATATTGTTCATGTGTTATAATGACAGAAAACTCTAAAAATGCCCTGCTGAAAAATAAAAGCAGAAGTATAGAAATACTTTATTTTGTTGACCAGAAAAACTTCAAATAATTTTTTATTTCTAAGCAAGAATGTCAGTATTAAAAAGGGTACTTGCTTTAGACTTTAACATTAAAAAAAAAAACCAGCAAAACTTTATATGATAAAGTTAATTTCTGAAGTGAGATCGTCTGAGTTCAAGTCTTATCTGTGTCAATTATTGTGTGAACTTAAATAAATTATTATGCTATTTGTGCCTCAATTACTCATTGAAAAAATTAGTATAGCAAATGTTCTTACATAGAGGTTTTGTGAAATAAGATGATGATTTGTACAGCTCAAGACATACATTAAACACCTATAAATGTTTCTTAACATGATATTTACATCTTAAGTCATTCAAATAGCTAGAAAATGTATCTACCCAATAGGTATTTTTTAATGACCAACTTAATATTAATAATATATTGATATTAAGAAAGAACATAGAAAAAATATGAGTGTGAAACCCTGTTTGAACTATAATAAGAACTGGTAGTGTTAAGTGATACTTTATAATATCTATGTAGCTATATTCCTAATTTTCTAACCATCATCAGGGTACGTATCTATATTCTGTCTCCTAGATTGCAAAAATTTTAAATAGAAGAAAAGAAATGATAGAGAAAAATAAATTTTTAATTGATTGATAGGGAGGATGAAGAGTAATCAATAAGTTGTAACTTGCTTGGCTTAGTATTGTTCAGTCTCTGTTTTTGTTTCAAGAAAGATCCTTCAAGATGAAGAACACATTTTGGACACACAATGCTATTCTATAATAAGAAAATTAAAGGAATTGTAGACACATGCTAAAAAGTGTATCCTTTATGTATCTTTCAAAATTTTTTGTTGCCATGCCTAGAAGATTTAGATTCCAGGATTTATCTTTTCTTGAGCATTTATTCAGTAATAGCTGTAGGAAATATGCAATGGTTTGTTTTGTTATAAACACTTTTTTAAGAAATTTATGAAAATCAGTTTAATATGAATAACTGAGACAATAAAACCCATATACCATAATTTATATTACGCTAAATCTTAAAAATCTTAAAAATCTTTCTTCTCTTTTATTGTACTTCCTATATGTGCTTCAAATGAAAAATGAAGCTTTATATGTAAATCAGAAATGGCTTTGATTATAAGTAATGGAAAATCCCAACAGATGGCCGAAAAGCAAATTTAAAGGAAATTCATTTGTGTCACATAATAAAATAACTAGAGCAAAGCCATTTTCTCTGAAACATTCTTAGCATTTTTCTCATTGTAACAAGATGTCTGTCATCACTTCAGTCTTTAAAGTCTAGGCAATATCAGGAAAGAAGCTTTGCCAACCACTTTTTTCAAGGAAAACATAATGTTCTCAAAGGTTTCCAAGAGACCTTTGCTTACTTCTCACATGATGAGTTCTAATTTACAGGAATCCTGAGATATTGAGAATTGGCATTTTCAAATTGATATGTACATACAAAAAGAAGAAGGAGGATAAATTAATAATTCATCAAACATCGTCTAAACAAGGATATTCTGTACGTTTTCAAAATTCATAGATTTAGCTAGTAGCACATTAAGAAAAAAAAAAGCATGTGTCTTGGAACTTCAATATAACTATTTTGTTAGTCTGCTAATATAATAATTTGCCTCAAGTTACACTACTGGAATCAACAGAAAATGGTTGGTGTATTGAAAAATAAAATCTTACAAATTAAAAAAAATGCAGAAAAAATTTAACATGGGTGCTTAACTTTATTTTCTTGACATTAATATAGATGATTTATTAAGTATTAAAATTATACTACCCTGAATTGTAGTAGATAAAAGAACCTGAAAAAAACTAGTGAAAATCAATGATTTTGCCCAATACGCGATGCTTTTATTTTCTTGTAGCATTACTTTTTAGTTTATTATCATTTCAAAACATCCTTAAGCTTTTTCATAACTGTTTTGTTAGCATAGAATGATATTGATTGCTCTATATTTCCAAAGAGTGTAGCTTTCTATAACTATACCTAAAGTGACAGAAAATATTGATCCAAAATATAGAATATATATCTAAAATCAAGAAGAATGCATTCAATTGAGTATTCAAATATTTGATATTACTATATTTTAAAATGTGCTATTCTTCAATAATGCAGATATGTTCACATGTACATAAATCTCATAAATGACTCTTGATTCATGATCTTTCATAAGTAACTGTTGATGAAAGTGATTACCTCTTTTCTACTCCTGATGTTACCTTATTTTTTGGCAGAATCTCACTGCCTGAGAATCCTGGCTTCTACTTTGTCCTCACTCATGATGTAATAGTTGATATATAAACATTTACCTAATTGGTGAATTTTCAATAAGATACTGACCGTGAGTAGTTCAATCTTGCCTTGGATGTTGTTTTCATTTTCTTTCCTCCCAATACAGGACCTTATTTCCGAGGCAACATGCACTATGCTTTGTTTCTTCATGCCTTAAGTTTGATACATTTATACCACAGTATAACTATATGCCATTGTCAATTTCATCACAGTTCTTTGATCTTCAATAACTAAATCCTGTGATAATTTTAACTCTTTAAAAAGCAAAGCTAGAGGCATTACAATAAATGATTTTAAAATATGTTACAAAACTATAGTAATCAAAATAGCATGATACTGGCATAAAAACCGACATATCAGCCAACAGAACAGGATAGACAACCCAGAAATAAATCCATGCATTTAAGGTCAACTAATTTTCCTCAAACAAAGGCAAGAGCACACAATAGGAAAAACATAGTCTCTTCAATAAATGATGTTGGAAAAACTGAATGTCTACATGCAGAGGATTAAAAGTATACCCTTATCTTACTCTATACAAAAAAATTAAGTCAAACAGGAATAAAAACTTAAATGTAGAACCTGAAACAGTAAAACTGCTGGATGAAAACATAGGGAAAAAAGCTTTACGACACTAGACCAAGTAATGACTTTTTTCTTTCACTATGTCCCCAAAACCACAGGTAACCAAATTTAAAAAAAAAAGGATAAAGGAGATTGCATCAAACTGAGAAGCTTCTGTACATCAAAAAGTTCAATTGACATAATAGACAATCCACAGATTCCCCTTCTAGAAAAGCATTTGCAAAATATGCATCTAAGAAGGAGGTAATACCCAGAGTATAAAAGGAACTCAACTCAATAGCAAAAAAAAAAAAAAAAAAAAAGAAATAATCAAATCAAGTTCTAGCAAGCAAAATGGAAAAATGTCCCCTTCTAGGAAAATAGCATCATTACATTCTACTCCTGACCAGATATATTAGGCCAATTTTGAATTGCTGTAAAGAAAAACTTGAGACTGGCCAATTTATTAAAAAAGAAGAAAAAGAGGCTTAATTGGCTCAAAGCTCTGCAGGCTAAACAGGAAGCACAGTGTCAGCATCTACTTCTGGAAAAGTCCTCTAATGATGGGAGAGGGAAATGGGAAAGCCAGCACGTCACATAGTGAGAGTCGGAACAAGGAAGAGAGGGAGGAGGTGCCACACAATTTCAAACCACCAGATCTCACAAGAACTCACTTTCTCCCTGACAACACCAAGGGGGATGGTGTTAAACCATGAGAAACTGCCCCATGATCCAATCACCTCCCATCAAGCCACCTCCAAAACTGGATATTCCATTCCAACATAAGATTTGGAGGGCAAAAATATCCAAACCATAGCATACCATATTATGAATATCCTACACATTAATATAAATTAATAAAATCATATTTTAAATTTGTATAATTATTATATTATAGATGACTTACAATATTACACAATGATTTCTCTATTAATGGTAATTCAGAATTTTTCTGCATTTTTATTACTAAAAATACAGTAGAATAGCCAGCTATATTGTTATGCATTAAATTATGTCCCCTCAAAGTTTATGTGTTGGAGTTCTTACCCTCACTACCTCAAGATGTGACTGTAGTTGGAGAAAGAGCTTTTCAAAGAGTAATTAAGTTAAATGAAGTCATTCGAGTGAGTTCTAATTTAATGACTGGTGTCCTGATACAAAGGAAAGATTAGGACACAGTTGTGTACACAGGGCAGACCACGTAAAATGAGAGCCATCTACCAGCCAACGACAGAAGTCTCAAAAAGAAACCAGCTCTGCTGACATCTTGATCTTGTAGCCTCCTGAACTGTGAGAAAATAAAAGACCATTCTTTTTATTTTTTATTCATTTTTTAATTATTTATTATTTTATTTTGAGACGTTGTCTTGCTCTGTCACCCGGCTGGAGTGCAGTGGCGTGATCTCGGCTCACTGCAGCCCTGCCTCCCAGGTTCAGGAAATTCTTCTGCCTCAGCCTCCCTGAGTAGCTAGGACTACAGGCACACGCCACCATGCCCAGCTAATTTTTCTGTATTTTTAGTAGAGATGGAATTTCAACATATTGGCCAGCATGGTCTTGATCTCCTGACCTCATGATCTGCCCACCTTGGCCTCCCAAAGTGCTGGGATTACACGCGTGAGACACCGCTATCGGCTAAAAGACCATTCTTTAAGCCACTCAGTCTGTGATATTTGTTATGGCAGCCCTAGCAACTTATGTACCTGAATCCTGTTTTTTAACAAGACACATTTATTATTTTGCTATATGGATATTTCTACACAGATGAGCTTTAATAGTGGAGTTGTTGGGTTAGTATGTTTATAGACTTTTATTTAAATAGACACTGGCAGATTTCTTTCTATAATGTTTGTAACAATATGTACTATAAATGTTTATTTGCCAAGGCTTTCTTTTCTTAAGATTTCTACTAGTTTAATTATTAAAAGTTGATATATACATCTATGAATATATACATTAATGCATATATATAATACACACACATATACATATATGTCAATTTTATTTCCCAATAACTACTAGCAAATTTGACACTTTTTATGTTTGCTAGCCATTTAGGTTTGCTTGTTTCAGCCAATTTTTTTCATATCATTTTCACAATTTTTTTTTTGGCTAGCAGTAATTTTGCTTGTTGGTTGTGTATTTTTCCAACCTTTAATTTTAATGTTTTTAGTCTTTAAGTTTTCTGGGAGTAACTTATAAATTTCACATAGCTGCAATGTATTTGGATTCCCTAAGCTGATATTCTCTCACTTTATTTTTTATTATAAATAAAACAATTTCATGAGACAATTTTACAAAGTCTAAACTTTTATCTCTCCCCTCTCCTATGACTTTACCCACTCATTACCCTCTCTCTCTTTCTCTCCCTTTCGCTATTGTTTTCTCCTCAAATGATGAAACAATATGAGTACCTAAATATCTGCATGATAGTAAATACCAAGATGTTATTACAAAAAGATCTCACAGTTTTGGCTTATGTGTGGTAATCTGTTTCCACACTGGCCCAGGCTAATAGGAAAGCTCTGTTCTATTTGGTTATGCAGGTACCTTGGTCCCTATTTTCTTGTTGCTGTGTTATCCCCTAGGACATTGATCTCATTTTTACTCTAATTTCTGCATTCAAGGTGAAAGGTACTCACTGCCGCAAACACACTGCAGACCATAGAAAGGGAGCAAAGAAGAACTCATGAGCAAGCAGCTTTTCTTTAATTTCCAGATACTCTGAAAAGTGACCACATCAGATATGCTTACGTCGAATTAAACTGAAATCTAATCACATAAACACCCATGACTGAAACAGAGGCTGAGAAATCTACATTTTAGATATGTTTTATCTACAGATGTACTAATTTGCATTTGCTGGGGTGCTGTAAAATCTCTGAGTGAATTATCTTTCTTATGCTCCCTGAATTGAGCATTTCTGCCCATTTGCAATTCCAGAAAATGGTCGTTGTTCGTTTGAATATTGTGTTCCCAAAGCAGTATCATTTTCTGGGAAATCTGAAATATGTTGACCTGTATCATTTTGGATTCTATTTTGAATTACCTCTGTTTTATATATTGCAGCTGTTTAATCACTTGGTGCTTTATTATGAATGACTTCTTCATATCTTTCTTTTTACTAATTATTTCTAGATTAACCTAACTTTCTACTTTATATAGCCATTTCATTTTAATCTCAATGGCTAATCTACTCAACATAAATATATATGGATATAAAATTATGTTATTAAAGTTCTATTTTTCTTATTTCTAAATGTTTCAATGCTTTTGTTTATAATGTGGCCCCCATAATGGATTTTTTATGTATGCATATATATTTATTTTTTAACCTGTCTAAACTACTTTAATTTGAAATGTGTTGCTGTGAATAATTTGGCTGTTGATTGTGTTGGCAGTCTTATTTACTGAGGATAAGCTTTTCCTGTGTTCTGACTTGGGATGATTTATTTATCTTTAGAGCACTATTATCCGTGCTAACTGAGTGAGGTTTGACATGAATTTTGCGGTTGTGCTGTGGAAGGGAGCTTCACTTGCTCCAGAGTGTGAGAGTCAAATGGGTCCAACTCTTGCTCACTTGCCTGTGGAGCCTCACACCCCTCTGGGTTGGCACTTGCTTCTGTTATCGCAGGTTCCAAGTGCAGGCTTGTCTGGCTTAGCCCTGCCAGCTTCATTGATTCCCACCCTTGCCCTACACTTCCCAGGCTGAGCATCGGACCTCTGAACCACTGAGTATTCCATGGGTCAACCTATCACCTGGGACACCCAAGTACCCCACCTGGTTAACAAAGGTCAAGCATAAACTCACTGTCACTGCTGAAGTTGGCTGTCACCTGCAAGTGCTACCTACAGGCCTGGAAGTCAGCCTGCACAGTCCATCACATCTGTTGACAGAAGTGCACAGTGCCTGGGAAAAAGACAAGCTTCTTACTACCTCTGCTCCCTGCTACTATCATCACCCACATCATCCCAGCTTCACAGGAGGCTGTGAGCCCACTCACCTGCCCAGTACTCGACTACTACAACTGGCATTTGAGAATGCCGTGGCCCTAAGGCTATTTATCATCAAGAAAACCACACTGAATATTCGCCACTGAAGCACCCCAGAGGCGAAGTCAAATGACCTCCATCAACATACGTCCTAATCACAGCCTGAAAAAAAAAGTCCTGCCCCAATGAAAGTAAATTGAAAAATAAGAAGTGACTGCTTCTTCAGGTGTGAAGAAATCAGTGTAATAATACTAGAACTATGAAAAAGCAAAATGTTATGACATCTTCAAAAGAAACACAGTAATTCTCTAGCAATGGATCCTAAAAAAAAAAAATGAATTTTTGAAATGATATGAGACATTGTCTCTATATTCTACGTTTATTTTTGTTTCAGTTCTACTAGGTGAACCAGAGATATTATCAGTTCATACACATATTCTAGGTTGAAGCTGCTGAATCAAAGATATAATGTGAGTGTAAATTGCTAAGTTTGCTTAAACATAGGGTTTTGCCACAAACATTTAGTTGAGTTTCTTTCTTTTTTTCTTTTTTTTCCCCTCTTGTCCCTACCCAAACTTTTAAAGCAAGGAACTAGACAGTAAGAAAATACACACACACACACACACACACACACACACACACACACACACACACAGACACAAACAAAGAAACAAACAAAAAATACCCCATTGTACTCTCTCTGTGGTAGTTGTAAACATACGTTTGGCCTTTTGGTGGCATTTATTTTTAAGCTTCATCTTTCTTATCTAGGATCACGGCCTCATCTGATGAATTTCTGTAAGCATGAAGCCTTAGGTTTTCTATTATTGGTACAGGAATAGGCATGTTTACTCACACTTAACGCTATGTTTTTAAATAATTTTTAAATTGAACTTCAATATGCTCCTTATTTTTTAATTCAGTCTTGGGCGCTTCACCCTTGTGAATGGGAAGGTTCTTAGGAAAGAGGCTTCACTCTGCACTCGGCTTTCTTGTCCTTCTATCTCTGCTTTGTGGGGACACAGTACCCTTTCCCTACAAAGAACGCACCAACCAAGCATCTTGGGATCAGACAGCAGCCCTGACCAGACAACCAAACATGCCAGTGCCTTGACTTTGACCTTTGCAGCCTCCAGAACTGTAAGAAAACTAATTTCTGCTTTTTATAAATTATCCGGTCTCAGATATTTTGTTGTAACAGCACAAACAGGACACCTTTGTAATCTCTCTGTATCCGTAGAGACTGTATGGTCTGCTTTCTCTGAATGGCTGCATCCTATGCTAATGTTCTCCATTGAGGCTTTCTTGTGGAAGAAAAATTAAGGACTAGCCTTGTTCACATAGGAGTAATAATTAAATAATATTATTAGAGGGTAGATACTGAGCCACAGGCTGGTACTTTCACTAGATTAGCCATTCTTGTGTGGATTTCCATGCAATGGAGGTTTAGCCCCATTGCTTTCTTTTTTTGAGGGGAGGAAATCAGGACCAAAAGTTGTAAAACTTTTACAAAAGAGGCCTCACTGGAGAGCACCAGCATAATAAGTAAATCCTGTCTTTTTTTTTTTTTTTTTCAGAATAGGGACAAAAGCAGAAATCAGGTTATCTTTACAAACAAGTTACAATATATGTTAATCAAATATTTTTGTGGATTTTTTATTCCTTTGTTTGTAAAATGAGCCAAAAAGGACTTTAAAAGTACCTTTTTCCTTTCAGTTTCTCTGAATCATAGCAACTTGAGTTTTTGTGGTAGATTAGTTTTGTGCGGTCATCCTATGTAGGTAATTTAATATCAAACCTATTTAGTAACACAGTATAATTTTCAGACCAATAACTACAGTGTTATTTATGTAGGCTTAATATGAAAAATGGTTGTGTTTTGAATTATGACCTAGAAAAATTAAGCTACAATCTAATGGTTTTCACTGACATTTAATTCCACAATAACTGATTACAGTATTATTTTTCCATTGTATATTTGAGCCCAATATAACTTTATAGTGTTATAAATAATTTAGCTCTCTTTCTTAGTGTTTACTTTGGTATATCAATATTCTATAGTATTCATGCATTGCACTTATATTTTTTATGTTAACATAATATATCTCATTTTACATTTTAATCACCTTCTTATATTCTTTAAAATTCAACTAGCATATTAATTTAACTTTATTGGCATAATTTATCTACATTATTTTCTCTTTAATTTGTAGAGGTGGAAAGAAACATTTAACGTATTCATGTTACAAACTGATGTCCAACAAATCTATGCTTATAGAAACAATAAATAAGAAACTAATTTCTAAAAATTATGGCAGTAGTTTAATTTCATCTTAAAGTAAAATTTTAAAAATAATATTCTTGATGTTTTAATAATTTGTCACTGATTTTTACTGAACTCTGGTTTAATTTCAATTACACATGTAAAGTTTATACATTTAATGAAGAACAACTCCATCTTATTTTGAAAAAAATCTGTCATAAAATTTCTAGGTAATTTCCATGAAAACATATTTACCTAAATTTTGCATTAAGAATACAATTTATGAGGTTAAAAACTAAAATGACTACTCTTAAATTAATGCAGCAATTATTAGATGGTCCAACAACATCCTGATAACATATGTAACAAATTTTGTTTTATCTTCAACTGTTGTTGCTTAAAGCAAATACTTTTTAAAAATATTTTGATATTATAATTAATTTAAATATTTTTGTTGTTTTTAAATATCTCCTTGTTTGCTATAGTAGTAAACACTGTACTGTTCTTTATCTCTAAGAATGCCCTGAATTAGTTTATTTGTAACACTGAGATATATAATTTAGAATGAAAATGTGTTTACTATTCAGTTGTTTCCAAAACATTTATTTAATAATAGAAAATGGTATAATAGTTAATATACATTCAATATATATTTACTTTGGGAAAACTGAAAGGTTTTGTATATATATTATAAAATATGTATAAATTAGAAGTTGTAAAGTTATCAGTAATAAAATTAATAAAGTAAATGAAAATAATATATATTGATAACTCAATGTTATAAATGAGAAAAACATGTTTTAGGTGTCAATGTAAAAAATAAAAAAAAAAAATTAAATAACTCATGTTCTCTGATACCAGTGTTGTAAGGCTCATTAAACATGGGCGAATACAAAATCCATAACCACTTGAAAAAAAAAGCCAATAAATAATAGCTCAAATTGACAATTAAAATAAAACGATTCTCTAAAATCCTTGTAAACATGTCTTATACTAGTAACATATAAAGTGGGAAATATTGTAAAAATGGACAACTGATAAACTATTTACTTTTTTGTTTATTTTTGTGAGACGAAGTAGTGCTCTGTCACCCAGACTGGAGTGCAGTGGTGCAATCTTGCCTCACTGCAACCACTTCCTCCTGGGTTCAAGTGATTCTCCTGCCTCAGCCTCCTGAGTAGCTGGGATTACAGGCACGTGCCACCATGCCTGGCTAATTTTTGTATTTTTAGTAGAGACGGTGTTTCTCCATGTTGGTCAGGCTGGTCTTGACTCGAAATCCTGACCTCATGATCTGTCCTCCTTGACCTCCCGAAATGCTGGGATTATAGGCATGAGCCAATGAGCCTGGCCAACATTTTTAATAGTAAGCAAAAATATACTTACTAATGATTTATTTGGAGAAAAGGAAAACAGAATATGATAATAGGTTAGAGATACAGCCTAATTTATTAATATATATTGTGGCTGATAGAAATAAAAACAAGAGGAAATAAAAAATCATGGATTTATAGAAGACATTGATGATATATATACTTTCAGAAAATTTAACACAATAATACTAAAACTATTAATATTTATCTTTAGCTGGAGATTATATGTACAAACTCTAAGTGTATTTTTACATACCCTGATCAGCTGCAAAAAAAAGTTCAAATTAAACCGTCTTCATACTAGCATGAAAAAATTCATTTCAGAATTTTAGAACATAGGTTCAGTTTGGGAAAAAAAAAACAAAAAAACAAGTAAGCAAGAACTAAGAGAATAAAACAGTAATAGACATCAACAGGTCTTTCCAATCCTGGGCTATCTGAACTATAAAAGTTGAGCCAAAAAAATAAAAACATATTTTAGTACTTGTATTTAGAGATTAAGGGTCTGTATTAACCAAAAATTCATGTATATATTCATTGAGGCTCCGATAAACAAAATACTATTCAGATGATTCTTCTTAAATATCTCAGAAAAATACTGCAAATGCCAGAAATATTGAGAGGTTGAGATTGGCATGATGGAAGCCCATTGTAATAATTTCAGGTGTCAAAAGTGAAACTTATTATTAGGGTTTAAGTAAAACAAATATGATGATAATGCAGTTTGAAGTTTAGAATATATTGTATGCTTCATTCTTTAATAGTTCCAGAGAATTAGGCAGTAAGTAGAGCATACGTAAAACCTTCTTAGACCTGGTTATTGGACTAGAAAATCTTCTCTCTGTGAGTGAGACCATTGCACATAATTTATTGGATGTGTACAGTAATATTTTATAGGAAGAACATTTTTAATAAGTTAATTATTTTACTACTTATTCTCTAAATATTAACAATAAATTGCTGTAAGTTGAAAACCAAAAAGCAGGCCGGGCGCGGTGGCTCAAGCCTGTAATCCCAGCACTTTGGGAGGCCGAGACGGGCGGATCACGAGGTCAGGAGATCGAGACCATCCTGGCTAATATGGTGAAACCCCGTCTCTACTAAAAATACAAAAAACTAGCCGGGCGAGGTGGCGGGCACCTGTGGTCCCAGCTACTCGGGAGGCTGAGGCAGGAGAATGGCGGGAACCCGGGAGGTGGAGCTTGCAGTGAGCTGAGGTCCGGCCACTGCACTCCAGCCCGGCGACAGAGCGAGACTCCGTCTCAAAAAAAAAAAAAAAAAAAGAAAACCAAAAAGCAAATAAAGAACAGTATTATTGCAAAATGTTTGTTATGCCAAGTCTAAGTTTTATTTAAAAAGACAAAGTATCACTAGCAAAATTTTAAAAAAGTACTCGGTATTGATGGGACATATCTCAAAATAATAAGAGCTATTTATGACAAACCCATAGCCAATATCATACTGAAAGGGCAAAAACTGGAAAAATTCCCTTTGAAAACTGGCACAAGACAGGGATGCCCTCTCTCACCACTCCTATTCAACATAGTGTTGGAAGTTCTGGCTAGGGCAATCAGGCAAGAGAAAGAAATAAAGGGTATTCAGTTAGGAAAAGAAGAAGTGAAATTGTCCCTCTTTGCAGATGACATGATTGTATATTTAGAAAACCCCATTGTCTCAGCCCAAAATCTCCTTAAGCTGATAAGAAACTTCAGCAAAGTCTCAGCATACAAAATTAATGTGCAAAAATCACAAGCATTCTTGTACACCAGTAACAGACAAACAGAGAGCCAAATCATGAATGAACTTCCATTCACAATTGCTTCAAAGAGAATGAAATACCTAGGAATCCAACTTACAAGGGATGTAAAGGACCTCTTCAAGGAGAACTACAAACCACTGCTCAGTGAAATAAAAGACAAATGGAATGAAAAACAAATGGAAGAACATACCATGCTCATGGATAGGAAGAATCAATATCGTGAAAATGGCCATACTGCCCAAGGTAGTTTATAGATTCAATGCCATCCCCATCAAGCTACCAATGACTTTCTTCACAGAATTGGAAAAAACTGCTTTAAAGTTCATACAGAACCAAAAAAGAGCCTGCATTGCCAAGACAATCCTAAGTCAAAAGAACAAAGCTGGAGGCATCATGCTACCTGACTTCAAGCTATACTACAAGCCTACAGTAACCAAAACAGCATGGTACTGGTACCAAAACAGAGATATAGACCAATGGAATAGACCAGAGTCCTCCACCAAATGTCTTAATCCAGGTAGTCTCTTGCTTAGAAATTCATGAAATAAGAACCTTCTTGAGAAGTTAGAGGCTATTGATTGAGATGGTTTAAAGCTGCCCCTTACTACATGTTTTACACTCAAGGCAGACATGAAGTGGCTAATAATTCTATGCCTGATGTCTAACTCATTTCTATGGGAATCTATACAAAATGTTTTACTTATGAGATGGAGTCTCGCTCTGTTACCCAGGCTGGAGTGCAGAAGAGAGGCTTGATCACCACTCACTGCAGTCCCAATATTCCAAGTTCAAGTGACCCTCCTACCACAGCCTCCCATTGTAGCTGGGACTACAGGCATGCACCACCATGCCTCAGTAAGTGTTTAAATTTTTTTTCTTTTTTTAGAGACAGGGTCTCACTATATTGCTCTGGCAGTTCTCAAACTCCTGGGCTCAAGCGATCCTCCTGCCTCAGCCTTCTAAAATGCTAGGATTACTGGCATGAGTCACCTCCCCCAACCAGGTTTAACTGGGGACGAACATGAAGCCCTTAGAAGAGTACATGGAACATAGTGAGCTACCTAAAATATTTGCTATTAGCATAATAATTCTATCTGTATATCTTAACAAAATTGTGTATATTAGGCAGGTGGCATGCCAATGGAACTAGTCTCCTATAGCTGCACTCATTCTTCTCACCGAGAGCTGCAGCAAATGGGGGGCATAAAATTTATAACTGACTTTTCTATCTGTATGACTCAGTAGGCAATGACTATGTATGTACTACAATGTAAATAGCGCCTCCTGGATTGAATAGTACGTAACTTACATGACGAGCAGAGACAGGCTAAAGACACTGAGCTGAAAAACCCTAGGCTCTATTGCTAAATTGAGGTTCCTGAATCAGTTCCCTCTGAGCAACTGTTGCTGTGGTGCTGCCTTCACAAGCTGTCTTCTGAGCACTCAGAATGTGTTAGATCTCTATCAACTGCTTTGAGGAACAGCTAAAATATTTTCTTAAAGCAAAATGCAAAGTAATGTGCATAAAATAATTTCATTTTAAAATACAACCACAACCATCCTACATGTGTGTATTTTGCATTTGAATGTATGGGTAAGTAGATGTGAGTGGAAGGATAAACATCAGCCAATAATACTAATAAGCTCAGTGAGAACGTCAGTAGAAAAGGGTAAGAATACTACTTTATTATTTCCTTTTTTCTTTTTTGAGATGGAGTCTCGCTGTGTTGCCCAGTCTAGAGTGCAGTGGCATGATCTCAGCTCACTGCAACCTCCACCTCCTAGGTTCAAGCAATTCTCCCTGCCTCAGCCTCCTGAGTAGCTGGGATCACAGGTGCCTGCAACCACATCTAGCTAGTTTGTTTTTTGTAATACATTTTTTAAAACATATTTTTTAGCCAAGCATGGTGGCTCACACTTGTAATCCCAGCACTTTGGGATGCCAAGGCAGGCGGATCACCTGAGGGTGGGAGTTCAAGACCAGCCTGACCAACATGGAGAAACCCCATCTCTACTATAAATACAAAATTAGCCGGACACGGTGGCATATGCCAGTAATCTCAGCTATTCGGGATTACATGCAGGTCCACTGCAGGGCCAGGGTTCAGACCAGGCCCAGAGCAGGGCTGGGGCAGGGCCAGGGCCAGGACCAGGAAAGGGCAATGTCAAGACAAGGGCCATGGCAGGACAAGCAATGGGGCTAGGGCTAGGACAGGGACAGGGCCAGGGCTAGGGCCAGAATAGCAGGGTCAGGGTAGGGCCAGGGCAAATTAGGGCCAAGACAGCATCAGAAACAGGGCTGGGCCAGGGTATGGCCTTAACTAGCAAAGGGCCAGGGCAAGGGCCAGGGTCCATGCCAGTGCCAGCGCCGGTCCAGGGCAGGGGAACAGCCATGGCCAGGTCTAGGACAAGGCTTGGGCAGGGCCAAGGTCTGGGTCAGGGTCAGCACAAGACTAGGGCAGAACCAGGGCCGGGGCAGGGACATGGCAGAACCAGGCCCATGGCAGGACCAGGGCCAGCAGAGGGTCAGGGAAGGGCTAGGGTAGCACAGGGCCAAGGCAGGCCAGGTTCAGTGTAGAGCAAGGAATGGGTCAGGGTATGGCAGGGCAGGGACAGGTAAGTCCAGGACCAGAGCCAGGTCTGGGACATGGACAGGGCAGGCCAGAGACACGGCAGGACCAAAATGGGGCCAGGGCCAGGGCAAGGCCAGAGAAGGACCAGGGAAAAAACATGGCCAGGGAGGGTCCAGGGCAAGGGCAGGGCCAGGGCAGAACCAGAGCCAGGGCATGCCAAAGGCAAGGTCATGGCAGGGCAAGGCCAGGGTAGCGCAGGGCCAGGGTAGGGTGAGGGTAGGGCCAGGGCGAGTTCAGGGTCAGGGCAGGACTAAGATAGCACAGGGCCAGGGCAGGGCCAAAGGAGGGGCCAGGGTCAAGGCATGGTCAGTGTGGGGCCTTGGCATTGTCAGGGCCAGGGGCCAGACCCAGGACAAAGTTGGGCCAGGAACAGGACAAGAGCAAGGGCAGGGCCAGGGAGAAGGCAGAACCAGGGAGGTTCCAGAGCAAGGGCAAGGCCAGGGCAGGACAAGGCCAGGGAACGGCAAGGCCAGGGTAGAAAAGGCCAGGGCAGGACAAGGCCAGGGAACAGCAAGGCCAGGGTAGAAAAGGCCAGGGTAGACAAGGCCAGCGTAGGGACAGGCCAGGATAAGAGAAGGCCAGGGTAGGGCCAGGGCCAACGCAGGGCAGGGCTACGGTAACACAGGGCAAGGCCAAAGACAGGGCAGGGCCATAGTAGTAGCAGGACTAGCAACAGGGCCAGGGCAAGGGCTAGACCAGAGCATGGTGGGGACAATACAGGACCAGGACAGAGAATGGCAAGGCAGGTCCAGGGCCATGTCATGGACATGGCAGGCCCAGGGTTGGGTCAGGGCAGGGCAAGGACAAGGCCGGGGAGAAGGCAGGGCCGGGGTCAAGGCAGTATCAGGGATGAGCAGGACCAATGCAGGGCCAGGGCAGGGTTAGGGCACGGCCAGGACATGGAAGGGCAGAGCAGGACCAAGGAAGGGCCAGAAGAGGGCCAGGGCACGGTCAGGGCCAGAACAAGGGTACGGCCAGGGCCAGGAACATGGTAGGACCAGGGCTGGGCCCAGGTTGGGACATGCAGGGCGGAGCATGTACAAGGCAGGGCCAGAGCCAGGCCATAGAGAGGAGAGGACCAGCACCAAGGCAGAGTCAGGGTAGTTCCAGGGCTGAGCAGGGTCAGGGCAGGTCGAGGGTTGAGGCAGAGCTAGGGCCAAGGCAGGGCCATGGCAGCACCAGGACAGAGGGCAAGGCGATGGCAGGACTGGGCCATGGCAACGCCTGGTCAACTCCAGGACAAGGCCAGAAGCAGGACAGGGCCAGGGCCAATGCTCAGGCCAGGGACAGGGCATGGCAGGAAGTGCCAGAGCAGGGCTGGGCCAATGTTGGGGCAGGGCAAATCAGGGCCAGGACACCTCCAAGTCTAGCTCTGGACCTGCCTTGGCCCTGGCCCCTTCCTGGCCCGACCTTGTACCCCGCCCTGCCCAAACCATGCCCTGTGTATTTGACCAGTGTTTTGTAACCAGAATGATACAAGAAACTTTAATAAGCTATTTTTGTACATTTTTAGTAGAGATGGGGTTTCACAGTGTTGTCCAGGCTGGTCCCAATCTCCCGAGCTCGAGCCACCCACCTGCCTTGGCCTCCCAAAGTGCTGGGAGTAATCTGGCCAAGTACTTAACCTCTTTAGGTCTGTTTCCTATGTTAGGAAAAGGGGGATGTCATAAGTACCCAGCACATAGAGTAATTGTGAGAATCGATGCCTCACATATATACGTATTTATAAAATTATACTCATAGAACACTACCGGAAACAAACAAAGTATAAGTTAAAATTTAGTAATTATTTACTACAAATACTATTGCTAGTACAAACAACATAGTACAGATGTTATTACTACTACTATAGTTACCTTAAAAATCTACAACAAAATTTGTAAATAATAGCCTAATGTAATCTCTCCTGCTCTACCCTGGCTCAGCCCTAGCGCTGGCTCTGCCCCTAGTCTTACCATATCCCTGGCCCTGACCCTTCCCTGGCCCTGCCGCTACCATGGCCCTTCCCATCTTCAGGCCTTACCAAGGTCCTACCCGGGTCCTGACCCTGCCCTAGCCTGATCCTGACCCTGTCCCTACCCTAGAGAAGTGGAAGGGCAGAGCCAGGGAAGGGCCAGGGCAAATAAGGGACAGGACACATCCAAATCCAGGAAAACGCCAGGGCCATGACAGAGCCAGGGCGAGTCCTTGGCAGGGCCAGGTTCCAGGCCAGGGCCAGGAAAGGGTCAAGGCAGGGTCAATGTATGGCCAAGTTCCAGGTCAAAGCCAGAGCAGTGGCAAGGTCAGGCCTGCATATGGGCAGGACAAGGGCCAGAGCCAGGGCTGTGCCACGACAGAACAAGAGCAGAGCAAGGCAGGACCAGAGCCAGGCATTAGAGAGAGTAGGGCAAATGCCAAGGCAAGGCCAGGGCAGTGCCAGGGCTGAGGCAAGGTCAGGGAAGGTCCAGGGCGGATTCAGTGCTAGAACCAAGACAAGAGCAAAGGCCGGGGCAGATCTAGGGCACAGGCAAGGCAGGCTAGGGCAGGGCAATAGCAAGACCAGGCAACGGCAGGGCCAGCCCAGGATAGAACAGGGTACAGGCAGGGCAGGGCCAGGGCCACAGTTGGGGCAGGACAAGGACCAGGATCAGAGTCCAGGCCAGGGCAAGGGTATGGCCAGGGCAGAGGTAGGGCCAGAGGCAGGGTATAGGCACGGCCAAGGCAGGTCCATTGCACGGCCGGGGTTCAGACCAGGGCCGGGGCAGGGCCAGGGCAGGGCCAGGGTCAGGACCAGGAAAGGGCAATGTCAGGAACACGGCCATGGCCAACTTAGCTAGAGCCAGGACAGAGACAGGGTCGGGGTGGGGCCAGAATAGCATGCCAGGGTAGGGCCAGGGCAAATTAGGGCCAGGACAGGGTCAGGAGGAGGGCTGGGCCAGGGTATGGCCTTAAGTAGCCAAGAGCTAGGTCCACGGTCCATGCCAGTGCCAGCGCCGGCCCAGGGCAGGGGCAGGGCCATGGCCAGGTCTGGGACAAGGCTGGAGCACGGTCAAGTTCTTGCTCAGGGTAAGCACAAGACCAGGGCAGAGCCAGGGAAGGGGCAGGGCCATGGTAGGGCCAGGAGAGGGACGGGCGAAGGCAGAGCAAGATTAAACCAGGGACAGGATAACTTCAAATCCACTTCAGGGCCAGGACAGGGCCAAGACAGGGCCAGGGCCAGGACTGTCAGGATCATTGGCAGGGCCAGGGCCATGGCACGACCAGGGTCAGGAGCAGTGGTCAATGCCGGGCCAAGGCCAGAGCAAGGACCAGGTTTGCACTAGGGCCAGTGTGAGGGCAAAGGCGGGGTCAGGGCAGGGCCAAAGGCAGGGCAGAGCCAGGGCAGGGTGGAGCAGGCCCAGGGTAGCACTGGGTAAAGGCAGGGCATGACCAACCAGGGCAGATCTATGGCTGTGGCAGGGCCAGGGCCAGGGCCAAGGCAGGGCCAAGACAGTGACAGCTCCAGGGCAGGGCCGGGGTTAGGACCACGGACATGTCCAAGGCCAGTGCCAGGGCAAGGGCAGGGGCAGGGCCAGGGTCATCTAAGAACCAAGGACAAAGCCAGGCCCAGAGCAGGGCCAAGACAGGTACCTGGCAGGGCTAGGGTCGGAGACAGGGCCATGGCAGGGCCAGGGCCACAACCAGGTCTGTGCTATGGCCAGGTCCAGCACAGTGCCCAGGCAAGGCTAGGGTGAAGGCCAAGGTAGGGCCAGCGCAGGGTCAAAGCTAGAGTACGGCCAAGGCAGGACCAGGGCAGGCAAGGCAGGGCCAGGAAAGCATAGGGCCAAGGCAGGGCAGGGCCAGGACAGTGCCAAGACCTGAGCAGGGCCAGGGAACAGCCAGGGCAGGGACAGGGCCATGGCCATGGCCTGGGCAGGACCAGGTTCGGGACAGGAGCAAAACAAGGGCAACAACAGTGCAAGTTCTTGCCACAGCCAGGGTCCAGGACAGTGTCAGGGCAGGGCCAAGGCAGGGTCTGGGCCATGGTAAGATGAGCAACAGGGCTGGGGCTTTTCCAGTGACAGAACCAGAGTCAAGGCAAGGGCCAGGGCAGTGCAAGGCCAGGGTAGGGCCAGGCATTTCACGGTCAGGGCCAGGGGAGAACCAGGGCAAGGTCTGAAGCAGGGCAGGGCCAGGGCCAGGACAGGTCCAGGGCAGGTCCATGATGGGGCCAGGGGCTGCGTAAGGGCAAGGGCAGGGCCAGAGTAAGGTTAGGGTCAGGGCCAAGGCCAGGATAGGGACAGGGCAAGAAATATGGAAGGACCAAGGGCAATGCCAAGGCCAGGGCTGAGTCAGGGCAGGGCAGGGCATGGAATGGCCAGTGCAGGACACGACAAAAGGCGGTCCATAGAAAGAGCAGGGCTGATGCCAGGAAAGGACCAGGCTAGTGCCAAGGCTGAGGTAGTGTCATGGCATACACAGGGCGGGGCCAGGGCCGGAATCGAGCCAGGGCACAGCCAAGGCAGGGTAGGGCAGGGCAATGCCACAGCCGGGTCAGTACTAGGACAGGGCAGAACAGGGCAAGGTGATGGTAGGGGCAGGGCAAGGACAGGCCAAGGCAGAGCCAGGTCACTCCAGGGCCAGGACACCTCCAAGTCCACTTCAGGGCCAGGGCTATGAAGGACAAAGTCCAGGGCCAGGGTCAGGGCCAGGTCTGGGCTAGGGCCAGGTCCAGAGCAGGGCCTAGCGAAGACTAGGGTGAGGGACAAGGTAGGGCCAGGGCAGGCTGATGACACATCCAGTGCATGGCAGGGTAGGGTGGTGGCAAGACCAGGGGCAGACCACTGCCAACTCAGGGCTAGGGAAAGGCCATGGCCAGGGCACAGCCAGGAAAGGGTCTGGGTCAGGGTCAGGACCAAGGCAGAGCAGGGCCAGGGCCATGGCAGAGTCGGGCCAAGTCCTTGACAGGACCAGGTTCCAGGCCAGGGCCAGGGCAGAGGCAGGGGCAGGGTCTGGATAAGGGCAAGGCCAGGGATATGGTAGGACCAGGGCTAGGGCCAGGGCCCGGGCTAAGCCAGAACAAGGCCAGGGCCAGGCCATAGTGAGGACAGGGCAAAGGACAAGGCAGGGTCAGAGCAGGTCCAGGCCATAGTGAGGGCAGGGCAAAGGCCAAGGCAGGGTCAGAACAGGTCCAGGGAGAGGCCAGTGCCAGGCAGGGCCAGGGCACAACCAGGGCAGTGTAAGGCAGGTCAATGGCACCACTGTGCCATGACAGGGCAAAGTCAGTGCCAGGAGAGGGCACAACAAGCAGGGCCACGGTGGGGCCAGGGCAGGGATGGACCAAGGCAGGGCCCGAACAAATCTGGGCCAGGACATGTCCAAGGCCAGGTCAAGGCCAGAACAGGAGCAGGACCATGACCATTAGCAGGGCCAGTGCCATGACAGGACCAGGGGCAGGACAAGAGGCAGGGCCAATACAGTCCAGGTAACAGTAGGGCAGGGCCAGGGCAAGGCAGGGCAGTACAGGGCCAGGTCCACGGCAGTGGCAGGGCAAAGCCAGGCCCATTGCCTATGCAACAGCCCTCCCTACAAGGCTTCTACCACCCGAACACTGCCGCAGCCCGGCCATTGCTGTAAGCCTGACCCCCAACCCTGGCTGTAGCCGCCTGACCTCCTAGCGTGGTCACTCTCCTACCGTTCCAGCACGCTGCAGTCTCCGTCGCTGCCACCCACCCTCAGCGAGGCAAGCTGTGGTGTCACAGGCTCCAGGTGTCTCCTCCTCCTCCTGGCACAGAGCAGCTGGGCGGGCAAAGCCAGAAAAGCCTAGAGGAACATGTGAGGGGTGGTATCATTAAGAGCCTCAACTTGTCATGCCAGGGACTGGGTGGCAGGGGCCAGTTTCAGCAAAGGCAGTTGCACCCACCCTCCAAAGTTCAGCCTCTCCTTTTGGCCCAAGCTGGCCAGGAACTGGGGCCTGGAGTGGGTGCTGGAGACACCACAGTGCCCAGCTCCCCACTCCACAGGAACCACTGGGTCCACTGGGGCTGCAATCCTTGGGGAACAGGAGCAGCAGAAAAATTCAGACCCAGCCCAGCCCTCCACACCCAGGTGCCAATTCCTGTTCTGGATGTCTCCACGCACAGGGCCCTTTCCCCCATGGTGTCTGCTACTCCATACCCGGGGTTCCTGGCAGCCTCTAAGGCACAGACCCAGAGTGCACGGGCCCAGAAGCCACGGTGGGTGTGGGGGCTCTGCCACGCTCAGGATTCCCACGGAAACACTGTGCGCCTGCCGTGCTCCAGTATGAGCAAGAGTAGGTGGCCCTCTGGAGTGTGGCGTCCAGAGAGAGCAGAACCGCTCCTTCCTTGGATGCCACACTGTTGCTGCCAACTCTGCTGACTGCCGCCAGCAGTGCAGCCCCTGATAGCACCAAACTCGCCCCCGCTTCATGGCCAGTCCTGCCCTCAATAGCGCACCCCACCTCCATCCCCCAACGCCGCCACTAGCGTATACCCGATAGTGCGTTGACCTGTCCTCCTCCGTGGGCATTGTGGCCCCAGAAAGTGCCTATAACCCACCCCCTGCACTGTAGGCAGTGCAGCCCTGTACAGTGCTACCAACTAGTAACCCCAATGCAGGCAATGACACCCTGGATAGTGCCCCCTACCCACCCCACACTGCGAAAAGTGCAGCCCCGATAGCCCCTGCCCTACCACTCTGGTCATGCTGCAGTCTCTGTCACCGCCACCACCAACCACAGTGAAGGAAGCCATTGGGCCGCAGGCTCTAGCACTCAGCAGCCAGGCCCGGAGCAGCTCTCGCTGATGGCCGGCTCCTACCACTCCAACCACGCTGCTGTCTCCATGGCCACCTTCTTTGACTACAAAGGAATAAAACTAGGTATCAGTAAGAAAAGTAATTTTGAAAACCATACAATCACATGGAAGTTAAACAATACGCTCCTGAATGAATGACTAGTGGGTCATTGAAGATACTAAGACAGAAATTGAAAAATTTTATGAAACAAATGGTAATGAAAACACAATACAGCAAAACTTACGTTACACAGAAAGCAGTACAAAGGCAGAGATTTATAGCTAGAAGTGCCTACTATCCAAACAAAAGAAAAACTTCCAATAAACAATATATCTTAAAGAACTAGTAAGGACAAACTAAACCCAAAAGAAGAAAATAAGATCACAGCAGAAATAAAATTTAAATAAAAAAGTACAAAAGATTAAACAAAAAGTTGGTTTTCTGGAAAGCTAAACAAAATTGACAAACTTTTAACCAGGCTAAGAAAAAAGACAAGATTCAAACAAAATCAACAGATAAAAAAAGAAGACATTACAACTGATACTTCAGAAATTCAAAGGGTCATAACTGGCTATCATACACCAACAAATTGGAAAGCCTAGCAGAAATTGACAAATTTCTAGATGCATACAACCTGCTTAGGTTGAACAGTAAAATCGTGCAAGACCAGAACAGATTGGTAACAAGTAATGAGATTGAAGCCATCAGAAATATAAGTAATATGAATATTTTCTCCACCACAAAAGCCTAAATCAGACCAAAAAACTTCACCGATACTTAACAGCCCAGTACTAACAAATACAAACAAGCCAGTACTTCTCATACTGTTAACCCAACACAGGCATGCCTTAAGGAAAGGTTAAAATAAAGTAAAAGGAACTCAGCAAACTCAACCCCACCTGTTTACCAAAAACATCACCTCTAGCATTACCAGTATTAGAGGCACTGCCTGCCCAGTGACACGTTTAATGGCCACGGTACCCTGACCGTGCAAAGGTAGCATAATCACTTGTTCCTTAAATGGGGACTCCCATGAATGGCACCACGAGGGTTCAACTGTCTCTTACTTTCAACCAGTGAAATTGACCTGCCCGTGAAGAGGTGGGCAGGAAACAATAAGACGAGAAGACCCTATGGAGCTTTAATTTATTAATGCAATTAAAACTACATAAATCTACCGACCCTTATACCACTACACCTGCATTAAAAATTTTGGTTGGGGAGACCTCAGAGCATAACTAAACCTCTAAACAACCTATGCTAAGGCTACACAAGCCAAAACGGACTAACACCTATAATTGATCCAATAACTTGACCAACGGAACAAGTTACCCTAGGGATAACAGCACAATCCCATTCCAGAGTCCATATCGACAATAGGGTTTACGACCTCGATGTTGGATCAGGACATCCTAATGGTGCAGCAGCTATCAAGGGTTCGTTTGTTCAACGATTAAAGTCCTACGTGATCTGAGTTCAGACTGGAGCAATCCAGGTCGGTTTCTATCTATTCTATATTTCTCCCTGTATGAAAGGACAAGAAAAATAAGGCCCACTTCATAAAGTGCCCTCATTCCATAGATGACCTAATCTCAATCTAACAAAATAACACCCATTCAACCCAAAAACAGGGTTTGTTAAGATAGCAGAGCCCGGCAATTGCATAAAATTTAAAACTTTACAATCAAAGGTTCAACTCCTCTTCTTAACACCGTATCAACAACAAACCTTCTACTCCTTGTTATATCTGTACTAGCTGCTATGGCATTTCTCACGCTTATTGAACAAAAATTATTAGGCTATATACAATTACGCAAAGGGCCAAATATTGCTGGCCCTTATGGATTACTACAACCCTTTGCTGACGCAATAAAATTATTCGCCAAGGAGCCCTTAAAACCTTCAACATCTACTACCATTCTCTACATTACCGCACCAGCCTTGGCCTTTTCCATTGCTCTTCTCCTATGAACTCCTCTCCCTATACCCCACCCACTAATTAACTTTAACCTGGGACTTTTATTTATCCTAGCTACATCTAGCCTAACCGTCTACTCTATCTTATGATCAGGATGAGCATCAAACTCAAACTATGCACTAATCGGAGCACTACGAGCTGTCGCCCAAACAATTTCATACGAAGTTAGTCTCGCTATTATTCTCTTGTCAATCTTATTGATAAGCAGCTCCTTTAATCTTCATATACTTATCACAACACAAGAGTATCTCTGACTCCTCCTACCATCATGACTCCTGACTACAATACGATTCACTTCCACATTAGCTGAAACAAACCGAGCTCCCTTTGGCCTCACAGAAGGCGAATCAGAACTAGTCTCGGGCTTTAACATTGAATATGCCGCAGGTCCATTCGCTCTGTTCTTTATGGCTGAATACATAAATATTATTATAATAAATGCTCTAACAACCACAATCTTCCTAGGCACATTGTACTCTATTCACTCCCCAGAACTATTTACGACATGCTTTGCCACCAAAACACTTTTCCTAACCTCTTTATTTTTATGAATCCGAACAGCATACCCCCGATTCCGTTATGATCAGCTCATACACTTACTATGAAAAAACTTCCTCCCACTCACACTAGCCCTTCTCATATGACATATCTCAACACCTATTGCAATCTCCAACATCCCCCCTCAGACCTAGAAATATGTCTGACAAAAGAGTTACTTTGATAGAGTAAATGACAGAGGCCCTAACCCTCTTATTTCTAGGATTATAGGTATCGAACCTACCCCTGAGAACCCAAATTTCTCCGTGCTACCCACCACACTCCATCCTAAAGTAAGGTCAGCCAAATAAGCTATCGGGCCCACACCCCGAAAATGTTGGTTATACCCTTCCCGTACTAATTAATCCACTAGCCCAACTTATTATTTACTCCACCATAATCACAGGTACTCTCATTACGTCACTAAGCTCACACTGATTCCTCGCCTGAGCAGGCTTAGAAATAAATATACTAGCCTTCACCCCAATCCTAATCAAAAAGACAAGCCCCCGTTCTACAGAAGCCGCTACTAAATATTTCCTAATACAAGCCACCACATCTATAATTCTCATAATAGCAGTCATCTCCAACAACTTGCTCTCTGGATGCTGGACCATAACAAGCAACATCAACCAACTTTCATCTTTAATTATAACAACAGCCCTAGTCATAAAACTAGGGATAGTTCCTTTCCACTTCTGAGTCCCAGAAGTCACTCAAGGGACATCCTTAATTTCCGGCCCACTCCTCCTCACATAACAAAAACTAGCCCCCATCTCAATTATATATCAAATATACCCTTCAACTAATGCAAGCATTCTCCTAACCCTCTCAACTCTATCTATTATAGTCGGCAGTTGAGGGGGCCTTAACCAAACACAACTACGCAAAATTATAGCACACTCTTCAATTACTCACATGGGCTGAATAATAATAACACTAATTTACAACCCAAAATGTCACAATCTATTACCTAGCTATATACATTATTATAACAACCACTGCATTCCTAGCTCTCAACCTAAACTCAAGCACCACAACTCTCATACTATCTCACGCTTGAAACAAACTAACCTGATTAATACCATTAATATCATCTGCTCTCCTATGTATAGGAGGCTTACCCCTACTAACCGGCTTCCTGCCCAAACGAATTACCATCCAAGAACTCACAAAAAACAATAACTTCACCATTTCCACCATTATAATTATCATAACCCTACTCAACCTATACTTTTACATACGCCTAATCTACACCACTTCCATAACACTACTTGCTACAACCAACAATACAAAAATAAAGTGACAATTCAAAAGCACAAAACCCACACTTCTCATCCCCTCACTCATTATCCTCACCACCCTCCTCTTACCAATTTCCCCACTAACCTTAGCCATCTTCTACAAATTTAGGTTAAGTAAGACCAAGGGCCTTCAAAGCCCTTAGTAAGTCAAACCATGCTTAATTTCTGAGACACATAAAGACTGCAGATTCTGCTCTGCATCAACTGAATGCAAATCAATTACTTTAATTAAGCTAAGCCCTTACTAGATTAATGGGACTCAAACCCACCAAATTTTACTTAACAGCTAAATACCCTAACCAACTGGCTTTAATCTACTTCTCCCGCTGCAGGGGAAAAAAGGCGGGAGAAGCCCCAGCAGAAATTAGCTGCTCCTTTGAATTTGCAATTCAACATGAAAATCACCTCGGGGCTGGTAAAAAGAGGACTTAATCTCTGTTTTTAGGTTTACAGCCTAATGCTTACTCAGCCATTTGACCCGCCTCCCCTTCCTTTTTCCCACCTATGCTCATGTACCGTTATTCTCAACAAACCATAAAGATATTGGAACTCTTTACCTACTGTTCGGCACATGAGCTGGAATCATAGGCACAGCTCTAAGCCTTCTTATTCGAGCTGAATTAGGTCAACCAGGCAACCTACTAGGCAACGACCATATCTATAATGTTATTGTTACAGCCCATGCATTCGTCATAATCTTCTTTATAGTCATACCCATCATAATTGGAGGCTTCAGAAATTGATTAGTACTTCTAATGATTGGTGCCCCTGACACAGCATTCCCTCGCCTAAATAATATAAGTTTCTGACTTCTTCCCCCCTCCTTTCTACTATTACTGGCATCTGCCACAGTGGAAGCCGGTGCTGGAACAGGCTGAACAGTTTATCCTCCTTTAGCAGGAAATTTCTCCCACCCAGGAGCTTCTGTAGATCTAACTATCTTCTCACTTCACCTAGCAGGCATCTCCTCCATTCTAGGAGCTATCAATTTCATTACCACTATCATTAATATAAACCCCCTGCAATATCTCAATATCAAACCACTTTATTTATTTGATCAGTATTAATCACAGTCATCCTTCTACTCCTCTCCCTACCAGTACTAGCTGCCAGAATTACTATACTACTAACAGACCGAAATCTAAACACTACCTTCTTTGATCCCGCTGGAGGAGGGGATCCTATCTTATATCAACACCTATTCTGATTCTTCAGCCATCCCGAAGTCTATATCCTCATTCTGCCTGGGTTTGGAATAATTTCCCATATTGTAACATATAACTCTGGAAAAAAAGAACTATTTGGCTATAGGTATAGTTTGAGCTATAATATCAATTGGGTTTTTAGGCTTTATTGTATGAGCCCATCATATGTTTACAGTGGGTATAGACGTAGACACACAAGCCTACTTTACTTCCGCCACTATAATTATTGCAATCCCCATTGGCGTTAAGGTCTTTAGCTGACTTGCCACGCTTCACGGAGGCAATATCAAATGATCCCCTGCAATACTTTGAGCCTTGGGCTTTATCTTTCTTTTTACTATGGGGGGCTTGACCGGTATCGTACTAGCAAACTCATCACTAGATATTGTACTACACAACACATACTATGTTGTAGCACACTTTCACTACGTCCTGGCAATAGGAGCTGTATTCACTATCATAGGAGGTTTTATTCATTGATTTCCCTTATTTTCAGGCTACACTCTAGACCAAACTTATACTAAAGCTCATTTCACCATTATATTTGTAGGTGTAAATTTAACTTTCTTCCCACAACATTTCCTTGGCTTATCCGGAATACCCCGACGCTATTCTGACTACTCCGATGCCTATACCACATGAAATATTATATCATCTATAGGCTCCTTCATCTCCCTAGTAGCAGTAGTATTAATAATTTATATAACCTGAGAAGCCTTTGCCTCAAAGCATAAAGTCTTATTAATTGAACAACCTTCCACCAACTTAGAATGACTACATGGTTGCCCTCCCCCCATCACACATTTGAAGAACCAGCCTACATTAAACTATGCAAAAAAGGAAGGAATCGAACCTCCTAAAACTGATTTCAAGCCAACCCTGCAACCTGTGCAACTTTTTCAATAAGATATTAGAAAAACTATTTCATAGCTTTGTCAAAGCTAAGTCATAGCTTAAACCCTATATATCTTATATGGCTCACCCAGTTCAACTAGGCCTACAAGACGCCACATCTCCTATCATAGAAGAATTAATCACTTTTCATGACCACACTTTTATAATCGTATCCTTAATTAGCTTCCTAGTATTATACGTCCTATCTTCAACCCTTACGACAAAACTAACCAACACCAATATCACAGACGATCAAGATATAGAAACCATTTGAACTATCTTACCCACAATCATTTTAATCCTAATTGCTCTTCCATCCTTACGCATTCTATACTTAACAGATGAGATCAACAACCCTTCTTTTACTATCAAATCAATTGGACACCAATTACACTGAAGCTACGAATATACAGACTATGGGGGACTGATCTTTAACTCTTATATACTCCCCCCGCTGTTCTTAAACCCAGGAGACCTTTGACTTCTAGAAGTTGACAATTTAGTAGTTCTTCCAATTGAAGCCCCCGTCCGTATGATAATCACATCTCAGGACGTTCTACACTCATGAACAATTCCTACCCTAGGTCTGAAAACAGATGCAGTTCCTGGATGCTTAAATCAAACTACATTCACCGCTATACGACCAGGCGTCTATTATGGACAATGCTCAGAAATCTGCGGCGCCAACCATAGCTTTATACCTATTGTCGCAGAATTAATTCCACTAAAAATTTTTGAAATAGGACCTGTATTTACCTTATAGACCACCCCCCCCTTCTAACACACCTCACTCCACAACTCTCTACAAAATAGTCTTACCGATACACTGTACAGCTACTCTAGCATTAACCTTTTAAGTTGAAGATCGAGAGAAACATTCCTCTCTACAGTGAAATGCCCCAACTAGATACATCCACATGACTTACTATTATCATAACTATACTCCCCACACTATTTCTTATTATACAATTAAAACTACTAAACACAAATTACTATTCACCCCCTTACAAAAAACCCCCAGTACACAAACCTACAACAACCCTTCACAATTAAAATGAACGAAAATCTATTTACTCCATTTACCGCTCCAACAATCCTAGGCCAGCCTGCTGCAGTACCCATCAGCCTACTCCCCACATTACTACTTCCAACCTCCAAGCGCCTTATTAATAGCCGATTAATTACTATTCAACAAAACCTAATCCAACTCACTCTAAAACAAATAGTAACAACCCATAATACTAAAGGACACACCTGATCCTTGATGCTGATGTCTTTAATTATTTTTATTACAATAACTAACCTTCTAGGACTTCTACCTCACTCATTTACACCCACCACCCAACTATCTATAAATCTAGCTGTAGCGATTCCCCTATGAGCAGGAACAGTAGTTATAGGTCTTCGCTTCAAAACTAAAAGCTCTCTAGCCCATTTTCTGCCACAAGGTACACCCACACTCCTTATTCCTACATTAGTAATTATTGAAACAATTAGCCTACTTATTCAACCAGTGGCACTAGCTGTACGTTTAACTGCTAACATCACAGCTGGCCATTTACTAATGTACCTAATAGGAAGTGCTGCACTAGCATTATCAGCCATCAACCTCCCTGCTACCTCACTAATCTCCGTACTCCTAGTACTACTGACTATCCTAGAAATCGCAGTAGCCCTGATCCAATCCTATGTTTTCACACTATTAGTTAGCCTTTATCTACGTGATAACACCTAATGACCCACCAATCTCATGCCTACCACATAGTTAAACCCAGCCCCTGACCACTAACAGGAGCTCTCTCAGCACTCCTAATAACATCTGGCTTAATTATATGATTCCACTTTCATTCCACCACTCTATTAATACTAGGCCTACTAACCAATATATTAACCATATACCAATGGTGACGTGACATCATCTGAGAAAGTACTTACCAAGGCCACCATACAACACCCGTCCAAAAAAGCCTTCATTATGGAATGGTTCTATTCATCATCTCAGAAATTCTCTTCTTCACTGGTTTCTTCTGAGCATTCTACCACTCAAGCCTCGCTCCTACCCCACACCTAGGAGGACGCTGACCACCAACAGGAATTACTCCCCTAAATCCACTACAAGTACCTCTTTTAAACACCTCTGTACTACTTGCGTCAGCGGTTACAATCACCTGAGCCCATCATAGTCTAATAGAGAGTAGTCGAAAACAAACAATTCAAGCTCCACTCATTTCGATCCTACTAGGCATTTACTTCACCCTACTACAAATCTCAGAGTACTTGGAAGCACCCTTTACTATTTCCGATGGTATCTATGGCTCAACATTCTTTGTTGCTACAGGCTTTCACGGACTTCACGTTATCACTGGATCTACATTCCTTATTACTTGCCTTATCTGTCAACTATTCTATCATTTCACATCAAACCACCACTTTGGCTTTGAAGCCGCTGCCTGATACTGACATTTTGTAGACGTCGTCTGATTATTCCTCTATGTTTCTATCTACTGATGAGGGTCCTATTCTTTTAGTATAACTAGTACAGTTGACTTCCAATCAACTAGTTTCGATAATATTCGAAAAAGATTAATTAACCTAGCATTGACCCTAATGACTAACACTCTTCTAACCCTACTACTAATCATCATCATATTCTGACTACCTCAACTGAATTCTTATGCAGAAAAAACCGATCCTTACGAATGCAGCTTTGACCCATTAAACCCTGCCCGTATTCCTTTCTCCATAAAATTTTTCTTAGTTGCCATTACTTTTCTACTATTTGACCTGGAAATCGCCCTACTACTACCCCTACCACGAACCCTTCAAACAACAGAGCTTCCAACTATGCTTAAATCTTCAATTATACTAATTATTCTTCTAACTCTCAGTCTGACCTATGAATGAACTAAAAAGGACTAGATTGAGCCGAATTGGTAAGTAGTTTAAACAAAACAAATGATTTCGACTCATTAGATTTTGATAGTCATAGTGACCAAATGCCTTTCATCTATATAAGCATCACACTAGCATTTATAATCTCACTCCTAGGCATGCTAACATATCGTTCACACTTAATATTCTCCCTACTATGCCTAGAAGGAATAATGCTATCACTATTTATTATAAGTGCTCTTACAGCTTCAAACATACATTCCTCCCTAGCTAATATTATACCCATTGCCCTACTAGTATTTGCTGCTTGCGAAGCAGCGATTGGCCTTGCCCTACTAATCTCAATCTCCAACACATACGGTATAGGCTATATCCACAACCTAAATTTACTTCAATATTAAAAATAGTTATCCCCATAATTATACTACTACCGACAACATGATTTTCCCTGAATTAACCTAACTGTGCATAGTCTAATCATCAGTACTATCCCTCTGTTATTTTTCAACCAAACCAGCAACAACCTCCTTAACCACTCAACCTATTTATCTTCTGACGCACTAACAACACCCCTCCTAATATTAACCGCCTGACTCTTACTTAACTCTTATAATCCCAGCAAGCCAATACCACTTACACAATGAATCCCCTCCATGAAAAAAGTTTTACCTCTCTATAATGGTCTTCCTACAAATTTCTTTAATTTTCACATTTATAGCTACAGAACTAATCATATTTCATATTCTATTTGAGACCACTCTCATTCCTACCCTAATTATCACCACCTGATGAGGCTGCCAACCAGAACGCCTTAACACAGGCACATACTTCCTATTCTATACGCTAGTCGGCTCTCTCCCCCTACTTATTATGCTAATCTGTGCTTATAATAATTTAGGCTCACTAAACATCACATTACTAATGCTTGTAGCTCAAAAACTAACAACTACCTGATCCTATAGTCTTACCTGACTAGCATGCATAATAGCCTTCATAGTAAAAATACCCCTATACGGCTTACACTTATGACTTCCCAAAGCCCATGTTGAAGCTCCCAATGCTGCGTCAATAGTCCTCGCCGCAGTACTCCTGAAACTAGGTGGCTATGGCATAATATGACTCACCTCTATCCTTAGTCCCACAACAGAATACATAGCCTACCCCTTCCTCATACTGTCTTTATGAGGCATAATCATAACAAGCTCAACCTGTCTTCGACAAACAGACCTAAAACCACTCATCCCATACTCCTCAGTAAGTCACATAGCCCTGGTAATTATAGCCTCCCTCATTCAAACCCCCTGAAGCTTTACTGGTGCAATTGTTCTTATAATCGCCCATGGGTTCACCTCATCCATACTATTTTGCCTAGCAAACTCAAACTATGAGTGAACCCATAGCTGTATCATACTACTTTCCTGAGGACTCCAAACGCTACTTCCACTTAACCTTCTGATGATTTACAGCAAACCTTACCAATATTGCCCTACCCCCTAGTATTAACCTAGTAGGGGAACTCCTTGTAATAATAACCTCATTCTCCTGATCATATGTCACTATTACACTTACAGGACTTAACATACTGATCACAGCCCTCTATTCCCTCTATATATTTACCACAACACAACGAGGAATACTCACATATCATATTACTAACACAAAACCTTCCTTTACACGAGAAAACATACTACAATTCATGCACCTCTCCCCTATTATCCTCCTGTCCCTTAACCCCAGTATTATTCTAGGCTTTACCTCTTGTAAATATAGTTTAACCAAAACATTAGATTGTGAATCTAATCATAGAGGCCTACCACTTCTTATTTACCGAGAAAGCTAGCAAGGACTGCTAATCCATACCTCCGTTTTTAATAAATACGGCTTTCCCAACTTTTAAAGGATTACAGCTATCCATTGGTCTTAGGAACCAAAAACATTGGTGCAACTCCAAGTAAAAGTAACAACCATGTATACCTCCATCACCATAATAACCCTAACCACTCTAATCCTACCGATTACTATTACTTTTATTAAACCCAATAAAAAGCACTCATACCCACACTACGTAAAAACAACTATAATATATACTCTTATCATCAGCCTCCTTCCCACAGTCCTATACATTTTCCTGGATCAAGAAGCAATTATTTCAAACTGACACTGAATAACAATCCAAACATTAGAATTAACACTAAGCTTTAAATTAGACCACTTTTCTATGATATTCATCCCAATCGCATTGTTCATTACTTGGTCTATTATAGAATTCTCACTATGGTATATAAGCTCAGACCCAAATATTAATCAATTCTTTAAATATCTTCTTACATTTCTCACCACTATACTAATTTTAATCACCGCCAATAACCTCTTCCAACTTTTCATTGGTTGGGAAGGCGTGGGAATTATATCATTCCTGCTAATCGGCTGATGGCATGCTCGAACAGAAGCCAACACAGCAGCCATTCAAGCAGTCTTATACAATCGCGTCGGCGATATTGGCTTTATCCTAAGCATAATATGATTTACCCTACATTATAACTCATGAGACTTTCAACAAATATTCGTCCTAAACTCCAACCTAAGTCTTCTCCCACTGATAGGTCTTCTCCTGGCAGCAACAGGAAAATCAGCTCAATTTGGTCTTCACCCCTGACTACCCTCCGCCATAGAAGGACCAACCCCAGTCTCAGCTTTACTCCACTCCAGCACAATAGTTGTCGCCGGGGTGTTCCTTCTCATCCGCTACCACCCTCTAATAGAAAATAATACATTAATCCAAAGCCTCACACTATGCCTAGGAGCCATCACCACCATATTTACAGCAGTCTGCGCCCTAACACAGAATGATATTCAAAAAATCGTAGCCTTTTCCACCTCAAGTCAACTGGGCCTCATAATAGTTACTATTGGGATCAATCAACCATATCTAGCATTCCTACATATCTGTACTCATGCTTTCTTCAAAGCTATACTATTCATCTATTCCGGATCTATTATCCATAACCTAAACCACCACCAAGATATTCGAAAAATAGGAGGATTATTTAAAATAATACCCCTTACTTCAACCTCCTTAATCATCGGCAACCTAGCACTCACAGGTATACCTTTTGTCACAGGCTTCTACTCCAAAGACCTTATCATTGAAACCGCAAACATGTCATATACCAATGCCTGAGCCCTATCTATTACTCTCATTGCCACATCCCTGACAAGCACATACAGCATGCTAACTATCTTCCTAACCCTAACAGGACAACCTCGCTTCCCAACTTCAATCAACATTAACGAGAATAACCCCACCCTATTGAACCCAATCAAACGCCTCACAATCGGCAGTATGCTAGCAGGATTTCTCATCACCTGTAACATCTCTCCTACCTCACTCCCCCAATCAACAATGGCCCTCCACCTAAAACTCTCAGCCCTGTACCTAACCGCTCTGGGCTTCCTAGTAACCCTAGACCTTACTCTCATAACCAACAAACTTAAAATAAATATACCATCACATGTATTTAAATTCCCTAATATACTAGGTTATTATCCCACTACAATCCACCGTATGACCTCCTACCAAAATCTACTTATAAGCTAAAACCTATCTTCCCTCTTACTGGACTCAATCTGACTAGAAAAATCTATGCCCAAAACAATTTCACATATCCACACTATTACCTTCACCATCACAACCACTCAGAAAGGTATAATCAAGTTTTACTCCCTCTCTTTCCTTATTCCCCTTATTCTAACTCTATTCCTAATAACATAATCTATTACCATGAGTAATCTCAATAATAATATATACACCAACAAATAACGTTCAACCAGTAACCACTACTAATCAACGCCCATAATCATATAAAGCACCTGCACCAATAGAATCTCCTCGAACTAACCCTGATCCCTCCCCCTCAAAAACTACCCAATTCCCTATATTATCAAAATTAACCACCACTACCAACCCATCAAAATCTAAAACTCATAAAACTAAATCCACCTCCATCACCAACCCTATCAGAAAGCTTCCAAAAACCTCAAACCCTGACCCCCATGCTTCAGGGTATTCCTCAATAGCCATCACCATAGTATAACCAAAAACAACTATAATGCCTCCAAATTAATTAAAAACATCATTAAACCCATATAAGTCCCCCATAATTCAAAATAATTACACAACCAACCATACCACTAACAATCAATGCTAACCCTCCATAAATATGAGAAGGTTTAGAAGAAAATCCCACAAACCCCATGACTAATAATACACTTAATAAAAATACAATATATGCCATTGTTCTCACATGGACTCCAACCATGACCAATGATATGAAAAACCATCATTGTACTTCAACTACAAAAACAGCAATGATCCCAACACGCAAATCTAACCCGATTTTAAAAATAATTAACTACACCTTTATTGATTTACCCACCCCATCCAACATTTCCATATCATGAAACTTCGGCTCACTTCTTGCAACCTGCCTAATTCTACAAATTATTACAGGCTTATTCCTAGCAATACACTATTCACCAGACACTTCTCCGCCTTCTCCTCAGTCGCACACATCGTCCGAGGCATAAACTACGGCTGAATCCTTTGCTATCTCCACGCTAACTGTGCCTCTATATTATTCATCTGTCTCTTTCTACATGTAGGTCGAGGCCTCTATTATGGCTCCTATCTTCTTATAGAAACCTGAAACATTGGCATTGCACTTCTAATCATAACCATAGCAACAGCCTTCATGGGCTACGTACTCCCATGAGGTCAAATATCATTCTGAGGTGCCACTGTAATTACAAACCTACTATCAGCAGTTCCATACATCAGAACCAACCTCGTCCAATGAGTTTGAGGTGGGTATTCCATTGAGAACCCTACTCTTACACGATTCTTCACCCTTCACTTTATCCTACCCTTTATTATCACAGCCTTTACGACCCTGCACCTATTATTCCTACACGAGACAGGATCAAATAACCCCTGCGGAATTTCCTCCCACTCCGACAAAATTACTTTCCATCCCTACTACACAATCAAAGATATCTTAGGCCGAATCCTCCTCTTTATAGCCTTAATAACATTAGTACTATTCTCACCTGACCTTCTAAGCGACCCAAATAACTATATCCCAGCCAACCCCCTAAACACTCCTCTACACATTAAACCAGAGTGATATTTCCTATTCACATATGCAATTTTACGCTCTATTCCCAATAAATTAGGAGGGGTGTTGGCACTTCTCCTATCAATCCTTATCTTAGCAATCATACCCATTCTCCACAAATCTAAACCACAAAGTATAGCATTCCGCCCACTCAGCCAATCCCTATTTTGACTCCTAACCACAATTCTACTACCTCTCACCTGAATCGGAAGCCAACCAGTAAACCAGCCCTTTATGATTATCGGACAAGTAGCATCCGTAATATACTTTATCACAATTTGAGTCTTAATACCACTTGCCTCTCTAACCAAAAACAACTTACTCAAGTGAACCTGCCCTCGTAGTACACATCAGTACACCAGTCTTGTAAACTGGAAATGGAAAACTTCCCCTAGGGCAACTCAGAAAGAAAGTACTTAACTTCACCACCAACACCCAAAACTGGCATTCTAATTTGAACTACTTTCTCTATTCTATGGTGTGTAAACATTAAATGCAACTTAAGTATTACATTATTTTAATACACTTTTATGTAAATCGTGCATTACTGCTAGCCAACATGAATATTATATAGTACTATATATGATTAACTGTACCTGGCACATATCATTACATATTTACTAACAACAGTCCCCGACATGCTTACAAGCAAGTATTCTCATAAATTAATCAACTGTAACACATTCTATTAAGCCTCAAAGTCCAAATGTCCCCACCCTGAATACCAACCAACCTAATTATTCACTTACCATACATAGTACATCACATCCTTTGCCGGACATAGCACATCCGATTAAATAAATCCTCTTCACTACGGATATCCCTCTCCCTTGTTCACCATCCTCCGTGAAATCAATATCCCGCACAAGAGTGCTACTCTCCTCGATCCAGGCCCATAAACCGTGGGGGTAGCTATAATGAACTGTATCCAGCATCTGGTTCTTACCGCAGGGCCATACAATCAAGATCGCCCACACGTTCCCCTTAAATAAGACATCTCGATGGATCACGGGTCTATCACCCTATTAACCAGTCACGGGAGCTCTCCATGCATTTGGTTTCTTTTATCTCTGGTCTGCACGCGACCCCATCGCAGAAAGCCGGTCCCGCCACAACACATCCCGCAGCGCCTGTCTTTGATTCCTAGTTCATGCCATTATCGATCGCACCTACGTTCAATATCCTAGCCCCACATGATTCCTACAAGGTGTTATTTAATTCATGCTTGTAAGACATATTAATAACTGTTTTACAGCCCATTCCTAATTACACTACAAAAACACAAGAAACTTTTAACAAACCCCCCCTCCCCTATCTCTGACTTCTCCCCTTAAAAACTCGCTTTTGCCAAACCCCAAAAACAAAAGCCTTCATTCGCCCAGCCAGAGCTTACGTTCTCATCTTTTAGCTATGCACAACTTCAACTGCTATTCCCTCAACTAATATAAAATTACTTCACCTTACCACTCTTAACACCAATTTCCATCTTCTTCCTGCTTTCTCGCTCCCACGCATTTACTCACTACTAAATCTGTATCCTTATACCACAACCCCAAAGACAAAACCTCACAACTATACTTTTTTCCTGTTTACGTAGCTTAATCCATCTAAAGCAAGACGCTGAAAATGTCTAGACGGACTAACATACCCCGTAAACAAATAGGTTTGGTCCTAGCCTTACTATTAACTCTTAGCAAGATTACACACGCAAGCATCCTCGCCCCAGTGAGGACACCCTATAAATCACAATGATCATATGGAGTAAGTATCAAGCACGCACAATGCAGCTCAAAACACTTTGCTCAGCCACACCCCCACGGGAGACAGCAATGACAAACCTTTAGCAATCAATGAAAGTTTAACTAAGCTATGCTACAATTAGGGTAGGTTAATTTCGTGCCAGCCACCGCGGCCATACGATTAACCCAAGCTAATAGAGACCGGCGTAAAGGGTGTTTAAGATCTAATCGAATAAAGCTAAACTCCATCTACATTGTAAAACCTTAGCTGATGTAAAATAAACTACGAAAGTGGCCTTAAAATTTCTGAACACACAATAGCTAAGACTCAAACTGGGATTAGAGATCCCACTATGCTTAGCCCTAAACCTCAATAATTAAAATAACAAAACTACTCGCCAGAAGACTACAAGCAACAGCTTGAAACTCAAAGGACTTGGCAGTGCTTCACATTCCTCTAGAGGAGCCTGTTCCGTAATCGATAAACCCCAATCCACCTCACCATCTCTTGCTCAGCCTATATACCGCCATCTTCAGCAAACCCTGATAAGGCCACAAAGTTAGCATAACCGTCCCTGCAAAAACGTTAGGTCAAGGTGTAGCCTATGAGATGGTAAAAAACGGGCTACATTTTCTACTCCAGAAAACCCCACGATAACTCTTATGAAACCTAAGAGTCCAAGGAGGATTTAGCAGTCAATTAAGAACAGAGTGCTTAATTGAACCAGGCCATAAAGCACGCACACACCGCCCGTCACTCTAAGGACTAACTTAACTAAACACCCCAATATTTATATGGAGGAGATAAGTCGTAACACGGTAAGTGTACTGGAAGGTCCACTTGGATAAATCAAGGCATAGCTTAATATAAAACATCCGGCTTACACCCGGAAGATCTCAATACCATTTGATTGCCTTGAGCTAACACTAGCTCCAAATCCAATCAAAACTAATACCAAACTAATTTACACTAAACCATTTACTAATCCAAAAGTATAGGCGATAGAAATTCTATCCTGGCGCTATAGATACAGTACCGTAAGGGAAAGCGAAAAATATCAAACAAGCACAAAATAGCAAGAACTCACCCCTATACCTTCTGCATAATGAATTAACTAGAAACAATTTCGCAAAGAGAACTAAAGCTCAATTCCCCGAAACCAGACGAGCTACCCAAAAACAGCTGAAAGAGCGCACCCGTCTATGCAGCAAAATAGTGGGAAGATTTATGGGTAGAGGTGACAAGCCTACCGAGCCTGGTGATAGCTGGTTATCCAAGACAGAATCTTAGTTCAATCTTAAGTTTACCTACAGAACTACTCAATCCCCTGTAAACTTAATTGCTAGTCTAAAGAGGGACAGCTCTTCAGATATTAGGAAAAAACCTTGTATACAGAATAAAAAACCTAATCTCCATAGTTGGCCCAAAAGCAGCCATCGATTAAGAAAGCATTCAAGCTCAACACCAACCATACAAAAAATTCCAAACACACCACTGAATTCCTTATATCACATTGGATTAATGTATCACTTCATGCAAGCAATAATGGTCGTAACCTATCTGGCGGCACAGCCCCAGATAGCACACCCAACTAGCCACTCAAGGCGGGCAGTGACACCTGAGGAGATAGGGCCCCCAAACCGTCCCAGGCCACGGGCAGTGCAGCCCTGGATAGCGCACTTACTCTGACGCCTTTCTATGCTCTGGCCAGCTGCAGTGTCCGCGGCTGCCACCAACCGCAGCGATCAAAGCAAGCTGGAGAGGCGAGTCAGCGAGGACAGCCACAGCCCCACAGGCTCCAGCCTCCAGCCTGGGGCAGCTGGCACCTCCTACTCCAAACTGGGACTGGAGCAGCTACGAAGTTACGCCCACGTAACATGCTTTATATACCGAGATTATAAACTACATGTTCTGATTGGATGAGAGGAAAAAGCTAGGCCTACTCTGATTGGGCTTTATTTTCACATTCTGATTGGTTAGTCTAAGACTTGCTCTCATCCAATCAGAACATGAAAATAACGTCCAATCAGAGTAGGCACAGCAGTTTTCTCTCATCCAATCAGAACATGAAGTCCAGGAACCGGGCCTGCACAACCTCAGTATATAAGGCATACTAATGGGAGTCATGCCATTGTGGGCTCTGCCGTGTTAGTCCGTGTGTTTCTTCCAGTCGCAGTTTAGAGAAGGCAGAAGCCAGGTCTGCCCCCACACTGAAAGCTGGAGCCTGTGGCGCCAGGGTTTTCCTCTGCTTGGTGTGTGGCGGCCATGGAGAGAGGCAGCTGGTGGTGAGAGCTGCTCCATGCTTGGCTACAGGAAGGGAAGGAGGAGGAGGCACCTACCACAGGCTGGAGGCTAGAGCCTGTGGGACTGTGGCTGGCCTCGCTGGCCTTTACCTCACTGGGTCGCCTCGCTGTGGTTGGTGGCAGCGATGGACACTGCAGCTGGCCAGAGTGTAGAAAGGCGATGGGGTAGGTGCACTGTCCGGGGCTGCCCGCAGCAGGGAATGGTTGGGGTGTTATTCCAACGTCACTATTTTGGCGTGCTAGAGTGTTATTCCCGGCGTCACTAGTTTCAGGTGTGCTGTCAGGACTGCACTGCTCTCAGCAGCAGGGGGACGTAGTGGGGGTGTGGGTGGGGTGGCGGTGTGGGGGGCGGGTTGGAGTCACTATCTTGGCTGTATTGCTGGCAGCAGTAGGGCTGGTTGGGGGCTCTATTGGGTGCTGCACAGCCCCCGACAGGGGCCAGGTTGGGGCCGCTATTGTGGTTACACTGCCAGCGGCTTGGGGGTGGAAGGACTGGTCGGGGTCCTGACTGCTCGGGCTTCATTGTCCACAGAGGAGTGGGGATGCCCTCCGGGGCTGCTCTGCCCATGGCGGGGGGCTTGTTGGGGGCACCATGTGGGGATGCAATGCCCGTGGCAGGGGGATAGGTTAGAGGCAGTATCTGGTGCTACACTGCTGGTGGTGGGGCAGGGGAGTGAGGGGTGCAGGTAGGTGCTTGGAGGGTGTGGTTTCAGGCGCTATCGGGGCCACACTGTCCATGATAGAGGGTAGGTTGGGTGTGCTATTGGGAGATACACTCCCCGCAGCAAGGGGCAGTTTGTGGGCGATACCTGGCCGGTGGCAGGCGGGGTGGTAGGGTGGGTTGTGGGCACCGTTCAGGGGCTGCTCTGTGGTCAGTGGGGGCGAGTTAGGGGCACTGTCAGCTGCTGCACTGTTTGTGGTGGGGGCCGGGTTTGTGCGCTATTGGGGATTATATTTCTGGCAGCGGCATACCGCTTTGGGGTGCTGACGGGGGCTACACTGCCCACGGCGGGATGCTGGTGGGGTGCGCTATCCAGGGCATCATTCCCCGTGGCTGCGGGATAGTTGGGAGGTGCTGTCTGCTATGTGGTGCTGCACTACCCCTCGTGGGGAGGGGGTTGCGGACCTTAAGGATCCGTGGCTGCACTATTCACGGCAGGGAGGAGGTTGCTGTGCTCTGCCTGGGGCGTCACTGCCTGCAGTGGGTTATGGGTCCTCTCAGTGGCTGCATAGCCCACGGCAGGGGGTAGGATGGGGAAATGTTCTGGTGCTGCGATGTCCGAGGTGGGGGCGGATTGGGGGCGCTATTGAGTTCTACACCGCAGCGGCGAGGAGCGGTGTTGGGGGCACTGTCCCGGGGCCAACAGCAGGCAGCGAGTTAGGGGCGCTATCAGGGGCTGTCCTGCCAGTGGCGGCAGAGGTTGCAGCAACAGCAGTGGTCTCCAAGGAAGGAGCTTTCCTTCTCTCCCTGGACTCCAGACTCTAGAGGGCGATCTCCTCTTGCTCCTGCTCCAGTGCAGCAAGCACCCAGCGTTTCCGCAGGAATCCTGAGCAGGGCATAGGCCCCAACACCCGCTGTGGTTCCCGGGGCCACGACCTTTCTCTCTGTGTTGCGGAGACCACCTGGGACCCGTAGGCACGACAGACACGGAGTAGCGGACACCACGGGAGGACAGGGCTCTGTGGGTGGAGGCATCAGGATCGGGAACCGGCGCTTGGGTGGGAGGGCTGGCTGGGTGTGAGTTCCTGCTGGTTCTGCTCCCCAAGGAGCGCAGCCCTGGTGTGCCCAGCGGTTCCTGTGGATTGGAGCCAGGCAATGTGGTGTTACCCTTCTCCACTCCACGCCCCAGTTCCTGGTCCGCTTGGGCCAAAAGGAGAGGCTGGACTTCGGAGGGTGGATGTGAGTGCCTTCACTGAGAGACCAGCCCCTGCCACCCAGTGGCCAGGATGACAGGGTGAGGCTCTAACGCTATCACTTTGCGTGCTCCTCTAGGCTTTTCTGGCTTTGCCTGCCCAGCTGTTCCATGCCAGGAGGAGGAGGAGTTACATGCTGGCAACTTGCAGATGGCCTGGGGCTGCCGCTCGCCTCACTGCAGTTGGTGGCAGCTACGGAGACTGCAGCGGGCCAGAACGGTAAGAGGACGGCCAGCTGCGGCCATGGCAGGGGCAGGGCTGCCGCGTGGCCAGGTAGTAGGAGCTTTGCAGGGTGGGCCGGTGCATTGAGGGCAACAGCAGCAATGGTTGTACTGACATCCACACTAGTGGTGGCAGCAGGAACAAGTCCGGGAACCGGGAAGAGGGAGTAGGAGCGCTGCGGGGCCTGCCCGGCCAGGACTGGGCTGGGTTGGAAGCTTCGGGTGCTGTACCACAGTCTCGGTGGAAGTGGTGGAGGAACAGCCAGGGCAATGAGGAGTTCTACCCCTTCTCTTGCAGTCTCTGGAGGGCGACCTCCTCCTGCTGGCGCATGAACCAGGTGGGAGTGTCAGCATATTCTCTCTCTCTTCCAATGTAATATAGTCATGCACTGCATAACAACATTTTGCCAGCCATGGCCTGCATGTATCAGGGTAGTCCTATAAAATTATAATGAAACTGAAATATTCTCATTGCCTAGTGACAACATAGCCATCTTAACCTTGTAATGCAAGGCAGTACTCACGTGTTTGTGGTGATGATGGCATAAACAAACCTACTGAGCTCCTCTTTCTGTAAAAGTATAACACATACAGGCCAGGCGTGGTGACTCACACGTGTAATCCAAGCACTTTGGGAGGCCGAGGCGGGCAGATCACGAGGTCAGGAGATCCAGACCATCCTGGCTAACACAGTGAAAGTAAGCTATTCTGTTCCACTATCTGTCTGTCTGTTCTTATGCCACTACCATGGTTTTTTGGTTTCTATAGCTCTGTAGTAAATTTAAAGTCCAGTAATGTGATTCCTCCAGTTTTGTTGTTCTTGCTCAGGATAATTTAGGCTATTCTGGGTCTTTCGTGGTTCCATATAAATTTCAGCATTTTTTTTCTATTTCAGTAAAGAATGTTATTAGTATTTTGATAGTGATTGCATTTAATCTGTCGATTGCTTCAGGCAGTGGGTTTTAACAATATTGATTTTTCTGATTTATGAACACGGAATATCTTTCCATTTTTGTGTCTTCAATTTTTTTCATCAGTGGTTTATAGTTTTCATCGTAGAAATCTTTCACTTCTTTGGTTAAGTTAATTTTGAGGTACGTTATTTGTGGCCCTTGGAAATGGGATTTTTTTTTATTTCTTTTTCAGATTGTTTGCTGTTGGCATATAGAAATGCTACCGATTTTCGTATGTTGATTTTGCATCCTGCAGCTTTACTGAATTTGTTGATCAGTTCTGATAGTTTTCTAGCAGAGTCTAGTTTTTTTCCTAATATAAAATCATGTTATCAGCAAACAAGGGTACCTTGACTTCTTCCTTTCCAACTTGGATGCCCTTTATTTGTTTCTCTTGTCTGAGTGCTCTAGCTAGGACTTCCAGTACCATGTTGAATAACAGTAGTGAAAGGTAGGTATCCTTGTCATGTTCCAGATCTTTGAGGAAAGGGTTTCAGTTTTTCCCCATTCAATATGATACCAGTTGTGGATTTGTTGTATATGGCATTTATTGGGTTGAGGTATGCTTCTTTTATATCCCGTTTTTGAGGGTTTTAAATCATGCAGGGATGTTGAGCTTTATCAAATGTTTTTTCAGCATCAATTTAAATCATCATTTGGTTTTTGTCCTTCATTCTGTTGATATGATGTGTCACAGTGATTGATTTGTATATATTGAGCCATCCTTGCATCCCTGGGGTAAATCCAGTCATTATTTTATGTCATTGGTTTTTTCGTGTTTCATCACTAGTATAAACTCAGGTTTTGAGGGTAGATATATTTTTCATTTTTTTAAGTTAGTTTGTTCATTTGTTTGTTTGAGACAGAGTCTCACTCTGTCGACCAGGCTAGAGTGCAGTGGTGCAATCTCAGCTCACTGCAACCTCCGCCTCCTGGTCTCATGCCATTCTCCTGCCTCAGCCTCCCAAGTAGCTGGAACTATAGGTGCCTGCCACCATGCCCAGCTAATTTTATATATATATATATTTATTATATATAATATATATATTTTATATATATATATATATATTTTTTTTTTAGTGGAGACGGAGTTTCACCGTGTTATCCAGGATGGTCTCGATCTCCTGACCTCGTGATCTGCCAGCCTCGGCCTCCCAAAGTGCTGGGATTACAGGCGTCAGTCACCGCAACCAGCCTTTTTTCATTCTTAGAGATAGGTTTAGTAAGGGGAGGTTTTACATGCCTGAAGACCTGTTATTATTTATGAATAGTCTGTGATGTCTCCTCCAGAGAAAGTTCTTGTTACTACAGGTTTTATTGATTAGGTGTCCCAGAGAAAGGAATCCCGGAGACACCAAGGAATGCAGCAAGAGCAGACTCTCATCTCTGTGGCCCCTTGCCACATAATTAGAAAAATTAGTGTTCTAACTTTTTTTTAAATTATTTTTTATTATACTTTAAGTTCTAGGGTACATGTGCATAACGTGCAGGTTTGTTACCTATGTATACTTGTGCCATGTTGCTGTGCTGCACCCATCAACTCGTCAGCACCCATCAACTCGTCATTTACATCAGGTATAACTCCCAATGCAATCCCTCTCCCCCCCCACTCCCCATGATAGGCCCCGGTGTGTGATGTTCCCCTTCCCGAGTCCAAGTGATCTCATTGTTCAGTTCCCACCTATGAGTGAGAACATGCGGTGTTTGGTTTTCTGTTCTTGTGATAATTTGCTAAGAATGATGGTTTCCAGCTGCATCCATGTCCCTACAAAGGACACAAACTCATCCTTTTTTATGGCTGCATAGTATTCCATGGTGTATATGTGCCACATTTTCTTAATCCAGTCTGTCACTAATGGACATTTGGGTTGATTCCAAGTCTTTGCTATTGTGAATATTGCCGCAATAAACGTACATGTGCATGTGTCTTTATAGCAGCATGATTTATAATCCTTTGGGTATATACCCAGTAATGGGATGGCTGGGTCATAAGAGATAATTTAGTATGGTAAAAGAAGAGAAAGGAAAAATATGTGTGACTCAGACTAAATGTGGAGAAACAAATTAAACTTTCGTTTTTCTTTCAAGAGCAGAAGTGTATGCAGAAATGATTGGAATGTCTGTTTTTCAAGGGCTCTGAGGGCCTCCTAGTTAATATCTAGTTATTTGGAGACATTATTTTGGCATCATCATCATCATTTCTTTTTGATAACTCAATGGAGGATTGTCCTTGGAAATTCAATTTAATAGTAAATAAATTTTCTCCTAAGACAGGACTTGAAGGTGCACGGTCAAAAGCCTTCCAGCACAGCGGGGCTATGTTCTGTGCTCTTCCTCTACTGTTGGCTCAGTATTATTTCAATAATTGGCTACTTTAAACAAATCACAGATGCTTATTTTATATAGTATTTTATAAAATGTTAATGATATATAGACAAAAAATTGAAATGGCCACCTATTAATAACTGGATTTTTTTAGGTTTGTATTTACTGTGGTATCTTAAATTTTTCTGTCAATGACCTCTGTACTGCAATGAAGATGTTCAAAATTCAGATTGCCAGAGAAAATTGCATGAAGTCTCCTGTTAATCTTTATATGAATTATCCTGGTGAATTCCAATGATTACCTTGGTCCATGTAAGTATTTTTCTGTCTGTTAAATATATTCAGGTTGAAATATGGAAACCACATGTTATAATTTGAAAGAAATGTAATTCCTTCATCTCCAGTGCCTGCAAATAGGGTAATCATTAGGAAAGCATATGCAATGGTTGTCTGTGAGCATTATTATTAGCATTTTTAAATTTTAGACCTGGGAGGAGCCTCTGACACTATTCAGACCCTTCCGTTATACAAAGGAAAATCTGAGGCTGAGAGTGATTGAAGGTTTTCTCTTGATCATCTGAGTGTAGTGAAAGACACAGCAGGGACCAGACCGGGCTGCCTTGGTCTCTGACTTTGCCCCCTGCTAATGTGTTTTCATCAGCTTTTATACCGTGTGGCAGTTCGTGAAGTCACCTTCATCAGCACTTACACGGCAGCTGGGTTTCTGGAAGGAGTAATATCTTTGTCATTAGTTCAGTGGTATGCAGGGACAAGAGAGCAGAGGGAAGGCTTGTGAGCCCTCTGCTTTGAACCAGTGTCAGAGTCAGAAGGCCACTAGTCACTGTCCTCAAGGGCCTTTCACTGTCATAAAAGCGGGCACAAAAGTCTAGACAATGGCTAAATGGAGCCCTCAGGCAATACGCACTTTTATAGGCACTAGCAGGAGGTAGAGGTCACTTCCAGATGTTGTTTCACAGGAATGTGGACTTGGTGGATCTCTAAAAAGTGAGCCACTGCTTCCAGTAGGATTCATTTTCGGGTTTGTTACCGTGTTCTCTTCTTGTGGTCATACAGTTGGGTAGCCGGTAGAACAGGGAGAGTCAGTCAGTGGCATTCTTGCAGTCATAGGGTCGGGTAGCGGGCAGGGCAGGGAGAGTCAGTCAGTGGTGTTCTTGTGGTCATACTGCAGGGTAGCGGGCAGGGCAGGAAGGGTCAGTCAGTGGTGTTCTTGTGGTCATACTGCAGGGTAGTGGGTAGGGCGGGGAGGGTCAGTCAGTGGCATTCTTGTGGTCATTAGTCAGGTAGCGGGCAAGGCAGGGAGGGTCAGTCATTGGTGTTCTTGTGGTCATACTGCAGGGTAGTGGGTAGGGCAAGGAGGGTCAGTCAGTGGCTTGTGTTGGACCTGCAAGTTCCTGGTGGACATGCAGGTTGATTGCAAATTCCTGAAGGGAAAGAGACAGGAGATGGACTTCAGGGCTAGGCACAGGCCTGGCTTTATCTCCACACCTGAGTAAGACACTTTGGTTCTTATCCCAGTCTCTCACCTGGCCAGCTTCCTGTTTTGAGTTTGAACCATGTCCCTGACCCTCCCTCTAATAAGAGGGACTGGTCTGTTTTTGGAAGTTGGACTGAACCCCAGTCTCCTGATCATATGTATTTATTTCCATGTCCAAGAGCTTAAAAAAAAGACTTACTGAGATGCAATAAGGGCATGTCTTCCCCTTTAGGAAACAAATGTTTTCCTGGGATGAGATGAAAGTCTTGGCTAACACTTGACCTAACTTGTGTCTTCCACAGTGTCTTGGGACAAGGTGCACATTCCTGGTGTGCTGCAGCGCTTGGGAGTGGCTTGCTTTGTGGTTCCTGTGTTGGAGTTCCTCTTTGCTAAACCTGTGCCTGAATATTGTGCTTCAGTGAGAAACTATGTTTTAGTTTTAAAAAATTTGTAATTAAAAAATTTATTGTGTGGCATTATGGTCTCACTGTGTTGCCCAGACTGGTCTGGCTTCATGTGATTCTCCTCCTTCGGCCACCCAAAGTGCTGGTATTACAGGTGTGAGCCACTGTGCATAGCCAGAAACGGTGTTATTGTTGTTTATTGTTATTCTTGTTATTGTTGAGACAGGGTCTTGCTGTGGTGCCCAGGCTGGAGTGCAGTGGTGTGATCTCAGCTCCCTGCAGCCTTGATATCCCAGGCTCAAGGGATCCTCCCTTTTCAGCCTCCTGATTAGCTGGGACTGCAGGAATGCACCACCATGCCTGGCTAATTTTATTTTTTTGTAGAGACAAGGTCTTACCATGTTGCCTAGGCTAGTCTCAAACTCCTAGATTCAAGTGATCCTCCTGCCTCAGCCTCCCAAATTGCTGGAATTACAGGTGTGAGCCACCATGCCCAGTGAAAACCATGTGTGTTTTAAAAAGGGAGAACAAAGGGATGAATGGTTTATAGAACTTTTAAGATTTCTGTACGCAATACTGCACTTCTGCTAATCAAATACATTCTGATTTCCACTTTCATTTGGTTATTTTTATTTAAGCTTTATATCAACTTTTAAAATTATGGTAAAATACACATGACATGAGATTTACCTTCTTAACAAATTTGTCAGCAGACAGTAACCACATGCATTATTTTTTCCTATTTTTAGTTGCTTTGTAATAATAGTACATATTTATGAGGCACAGAGTGATATTTTGATACCTGTGTATCGTACAATGTATAATGAACAAATCAAGGTAATTAGCATATCCATCACCTCAGTTGATTTTTTTGTGTTGGGAACATGGAAAATCCTCTCTGCTAGTTTCATATGCATTTTTAAAATTTATTTTTTCGAGACAAGGTCTCACTCTGTCATCCAGGCTGGAGCACCAGTGGCACGATCTCAGCTCACTGTTGCCTTGACTTTCCAGGCTCAAGAGATTCTGCCACCTCAGTCTCCCGAGTAACTGGGACTATAGCTGTGTACCACCATGGCTAGATGATTTTTGTGTTTATTATAGACCGGAGGTTTCACCATGTTGCCCAGGCTGGTCTTGAACTGGGCTCAAGTGATCCACCTACCTCAGCGTCCCAAAGTGCTGGGATTACAGGCATGAGCCACCATGTCTGGCCCTATTCTTGATGGTATTAAATAATACCAACAGCATTCACTGAACAGGTTCAGTCTCACGGGGCATTATTGTCAACTTTTCAATTTCCTTGTAACATTTTGGTCTTTATTCAAATGCTGTAAAATTCAATAAAGTTCAGTTTTGAGGATGACCTCCAGATAGGCAATGGGAGAAGGACAGTATTATGCTTGGCTATTTCTATTGCTTCTTTATTAGAAGCATGTCAGAGTCCTGTCTCTTTTGTGATTACTTCCTGTCTTACTATAAATTGCTAGGAGTTTACCCAGGTGACAGTTACTTCTCCCCACCACCCATCATTAGTGGCAAAAATTCTGGTAAAAATGTTTGAATTCTATTTGGGGTCTTATTCAGTAATCAGTTAATGAAGCTGTGTTGTCTTCTAGCTTCTCTCAAGATATGCAACTAGCAAGTTCATCACTGAATTCCATGTTTTCCGGGTGCTTCCTGTAATGTTAGCAATCTATTTTGGGGGATGTTTTAGTGATTGTTACTCTTTCCCCGCTCTGCTGTTGTTGTCAGCATATTGTGTCCTCTGGCTGTGGATTTCCTTAAGGTGAAGGAGAGGCGAGATGTGCATGAATGGGCATGGAACTTGGTCAGCCGTGGATGTCAAAGCTGCCATTTTCAGCCCTTCTGTGGGACCTGAGGGTCTGTGGAGGCACGTCCAGGGCCATCACCATAGGGTAAAAGGTTCAGTGGGACATTAAGAACAGGTGGGTTGTACCCTTTCTTCCTTCAACCACAAAGATCCAAAACTTTGAATTTAAGGTTTTTTTTTTACTTAAAAATGTATTTTAGTTTTTAAATTATAAGTATATTGATATATAATTCACACATCATAAAACTTACATGTTGAAAGTATACAATTCAATTATATTTGCCATATTCAGAGTTGTGCAGACATCACTGCTCTGCAATTCTGGAGGGTTTTCCTTACCCCATGAACCCTGCACTCACTGCCTGTCACTCCCCACACCTCACAACTCCCCCAGCCCCATGCAACCCCAGTCTGCTTTCTGTTAGAAAGTCCCTGTATGAAGTCATATAATATGTGGCCTTTTGTTTTTGGCTGCTGCTGCCTAGCATATTTTTTTGAGATTCATCCATGTAGTTGCACGTATCAGCTCTTCATTCCAAAATTGCTGAATAAGACTCCGTTTTATAGATACAATACATTTTGTTCACCCATTTATCATTTGGTGGATATTTGACTTCTTTCCCCTTTTTGGCTGTTGTGAACAATGCTTCTGTGTCTATGTGTACAATTTTTTGTGTGAACGTATGTTTTCAGTCTCTGCAGATTTCTTTTGAATCGGTGTTTTGCTCTGAGATTTCATGGAGAGGAAGCAGCTAGAGTAGCTAACACATAGTAAGCTTTTATATTACTTCCATAAAGCCCAAGGAAAGAGTCACTGGGAATTTCCCAAAGACATGTGCTTAGTCCTCTTCTGTTTGCATTTACTTCATGTGTGTGTTATTTTTCTGCCCCCACTCAGAAGAGGAGCTGTCTTTCTCTTTGAGACATCATGTCCAGCTGGCCCCAGTGGCTGCTCATCCAGGCGCTGAAGGCCTGTAGCTGGGCTTGGCATTCCTCCTGCCAGTTCCTGGGTGTCCTACGTAAGTGAACCCCTGGGGGTCATCCCTTTTGCATGTCCTGTTCTGCCCAGTCAGAGGTTCTGGTCTTACAGCTTTCTCATTTCTGAAGTCAGAGGAATTCCTTTTCCCTCTTCCTTCTCCTTTGAGGCCTGCTTTGCATGGGGAGTGGGGATTGGCATGTGGCATGGGGAGCAGCGATGATTGGCATGTGTCCAGAGTAATCTCTCTGTGGCTGTTGGGAGGATCCGTTTGAATAGAAATCAGGCCTCCCAGCTTCAGTGTGGAGCCGCCATCAGTGACCGTGCAGGAGCCAGAGAGACATTTCAGCTGGCACATGTTTGGGACTCTCTGAGTTGCGCTGCACACATAGCCAATATACACCATGACCCCTTCTGCGTTTTTGTGTGTGTGTGTGTCCCTGTCCTTCCACTCGGCATTCTGAGATCTTGTCATTTACATATGTTTTGCTTTCCTAGTGATTATCTTGGTCCTGGAGGCATTGGAGATTTTGGCAAGTATCCAGAATTCACTGGCGGTGCTGCGGTCTGCATCTGCCACCTGCTGCTGGGAGAAGATCACCTTTACCAGCACCCGTGTTCTGCTGTGAGTGAGACTGACGTTCTCTTGGAACTGGAAGCTCAGGCTCTCAGAAGTGAAGGAAAGAAGAAAGAGTTGGCCAACTTTAAAGTGTGTCCATTTAAGAAAAGACACTGGGAACTATGTTTATCTGAAAAGTTAACTAAGGTCATGACTTTACTGTTCACTCTATGGCAGTAAGTAAACGATATTTTGGATTGTAAAGTGAGAATGTGGACCTGGGCACAGTGGCTCACACCTGCATTCCTAGGTACTCAGGAGGCCAAGATGGGAGAATTGCTTGAGTCCGGGAGTGCGAGACCAGCTTGAACAACAGAGAGATCCCATCTCTGTAAGGGAAGAAACAAACAAGCGAGAATGCATTGTGTAAATGAGTAATACCACAATGCTTTTCTGTACGCCTCAGGTCAGCTTTCCTGGCAGCGGACACTGAGATGGAGATTCACGTACAGGAAGTTAAGATGCCTGTCCCTCTACGGGAATGGTTGGTCAATATTAAGGACATCTGTGAGCAAGCAGGGCAGCCTGTGCTGGACCAGGTGTGTGGATTAACAGATTAGGAAGCAGGGCAGCCCGTGCAGGACGAGGTGTGTGGATTAACAGATTAGGAAGTAGGGCAGCCCGTGCTGGACCAGGTGTGTGGATTAACAGATTAGGAAGCAGGGCAGCCTGTGCCGGACCAGGTGTGTGGATTAACAGATTAGGATATTGGTTGTTTCTTTGGGCTGACTTAATCCAGTTTTGCTGAAACTGCTTTTTGCCCCTAGATACTGCCTGGCATGGCTGAGACTTCATTTCTCCCTGCTGTTTTCTGCTGATCCTGAGTCAAAGGGCATAATTCTCTTTTTATTAAAAGACTGCTGAAAAACCATATAAAAGCAGACACTACACACAAATGTGTGTGTGTGTGTGTATCTTTATGTATCTCTCATGTTGTCACAGAGCTAATCACTAAACATTTAGTGCTTTGGGGAAAGCATAAACAATTTATGTTGGTAAAAAAGACATAAAGATAATTGACTTAAATGCATTCTAGATTAAAAAATCATTTTTAAAATCAGATAATATGATTAGAAATCAAACCAATTATAAATAAGGCTCTTAAAACTCTGGAATCATGATCCAAATGTTTTCTTTATATTGTCTTTCACATAGTGGCACAACCTGTGAGCCTGCTCGCCACTGATAGTACAGATCAGACCCACCATTAGACCTCTGTTTTTGACTTAAGTTTATCCATCGTTAGCTTCTCTTTCCCTGCCTCTTATCTGGAAGTTTCTTACTTGATTCTTTGAAGAATTATTTATTGAATGCCAAATATGCTAAGACTCAGTGAGGAGACAGAGAGAAAGAATAAACCATAATCCTAGCCTTGAAGACTAACTATCCTACTGATATAAATTTCATATAATTAGCAAAATGAATATGCATTATTAATAGTGAGTGCTAATGTCACTCTACATTTTGTATTTTATACTACAAGAAGCATATTATACATTTATCTATTGGTTTTAGCCTTGAATGTAAGAAGTCAAAAGAAATGTTACTGGCCAGGCATGTGGTCACGTGTATAATCCTAGAACTTTGGGAAGCCAAGGAGGGAGGACGACGTGCGTCTAGTAGTTTGAGACCAGCCTGGGTAACACAATGAAACCAGGTCTCTACGAAAACATACAAAAATTAGCTGGGCATGGTGTGGTGTCTGTCTGTAGTGCCAGGTACTCAGGAGGCTGAGGTGAAAGCATCAATTCTGCCCTGGAGATCAAGGCTGCTGTGAGCTATGATCACCCCACTGCACTCCAGCCTAAGCAACAGAGTGAGACCCTGTTTCAGAAAGAAAGAAAGGAATTTCTAAACATTTATTTGATTTTAGAAAAAAGTCACCTCTTCTAAATATATTTTGATAGCATTCGTAGGGTCCTTTTATAGTCTTCTGTGATTACAAAGTAAATTACTCATAAAATATGCATCTGTAATGGGACACAAACAAGTTTAAAAATAAACAAAACCATTTATATCAAAATGTTGATGTGATCTTGTTATTAAAAATTAGGAAATAGTACTAAATGAGATGTGAACGATGCCTGGAGGATTTATGTGATTTTTGAGAAGTCACAAAATACTCCATGAGATTCTTTTAGCACTTAGTGCAATTTATAAGCTTTCAGGAACTCTTAAACATTCACAAGCAATTTTAGCATTAAAAAAGGACCCCTCTTCTTAAGAATGTATTCATAGTTACCTCATTTGATGATTTGATCTAGCAACTCCATCATTCTATGTAGATAAACATAAGAATTCTAAAGATTTGTGTACCAAGTTTACCTGATACTTTGATGGGTGTAAAATACACTCCTTGTGATTAGATGTGTCCATTTATATATGCTACTCCTAAAATATACCTTAAATTTGTGCTAATACATCAATCACTGTTTTCTGAAGACAGCAGCCCAGTTACTAGAATAATCAAGTCATTTCTGTATAACTGCTAGTAAAATAGTAATGGTTACTCCTCCTGTAGTAACGGTTACTCGTCCTGGTTAGTAGAGTGTTGTTATGCCAGGTGAGTGCTTTTGTGCCACCTTCTGTGTGTGGCAGGTTCAGGACCAACTCTGCAGTGTCAAGAAGGTTTGAGTAGCCAAGGGCTGGGGTTATCATCACCACTGGAGAGTTCTGACATTCTCTGGATGATCTGTATGGTTCAGGTTCTCTCTTCCAAGAACCCTGTCTGTAGGGAACAAACCACTAGGCTTCAGCATTTTGGATTTGGGATAGCAGCTGCCGCAGAGCTATCTGGGAAAGCCAGCAGAACCAGGGGGACTCATGGGATGTGTCTTGTGGGCAACCTTCCTACAGGGCGGAAGTAGCCATAGGTCCCATGGGAAGTTTAGCCCAAGGGCAGCTCCTGCTTGTAAATAAGGTGGGGTTCCATTCCAGCTAATTTGGGGTACAGGCAGCTGAGTGAACAATGTGAGTCATTTCCAGTTGTTCTGGCTGTTCTATCACAAGTGGGGACTCACTGTGACTGTTTTCTGTAAGGACCCCCAAAATGCATGCCTCTTTAATAGATTGTTAACCAGAAGACCTAGGAATCTCATCCACAATTCATCAGTCAAAAGCATTTAAAGATTGTATTGTTTGTTTGCGATCTCAAATTAACCTCAAAGGCAGTTATTTTATGGGGAGATGCTAAGTCCATTTAAAACAATAGATGGCATGCATTTATAGCACCAACACTGACTCCCTGTCTTATGCCTTTTACCCTCAAAAGATTGTTGCATGAAATAGAATGGTAGATTAAAAATAGTTTTAAAAGGTTAAAAGTACAGTGCAAGGGCAGACATGATTGTAACACTGTAGTTATTATCGCTGTCTTAATAAAACATGCAGAGTTCTTCCATTTTCAGAATCATCTTTGGAAATGAAATGTAATAGAAAGGAAGCAAAGAAAGAGGAGATTGAACTGTCATTTGGTGCGTCTGCATTGTCTCTTCACAAACTTGTGACAAAGATAATTTCTATTAGATGAAAACATGGAGAGTTCAAATTGATAGTCACTGAGAAAAGCAGTTGCCTAAGCGCTGTCTTCCACACACACACCTGACCCCTGCCAGCCGTTATCTGCATTCCAGCTCTAAAATTTTGTCATTGTAAGAATGTTATATAATTAGATGTTATATATAACCTTCTATGATTGTTTTTCAGTCAGAAAAATTTCCCGGAAGTTGCCTACTGCAATCTTTCCACTTCCTGCTGACTAGTATTTCAAGGTATGAATGTTCCACAGTTTATTGATATTCACACATTGAAGGACACCTGGATTGTTTCTAGTTGTTGACTGTTATGAAGAAAGCTGTTATAATATTTGTGTAAATGTTGTGTGAACATGAGTTGTAATTGCTGAGTTTAGTTGTATGTTTAGTTTTGTAAGAAACTGCCCAATTATACTCCTGCATGGCTCTTCTACATCACACCCTGCGATGTTGAAATAGCCCCAATACTCACACCTTTCCCGGCACTTGGTTTTGTCATCACTTTTTCTGCTCTAATAGGTGTTTAGTGACATCTCTTTGTGGTTTTAATTTGCATTTCCCTGATGGCTAATGATGTTGAATATTTCATCATGTGCTTGTTTACCATACATCATCCTCTTTGGCAGAATACCTGTTAAGTCTTCTTCCCATTCTACGTGGATGCTTTTTACCATTGAGTGTTCTTTGTATAGTCAAGACACTAGTCCTTTGTGGAATACATGGTTTGCAGATATTTTCTCTCTATCTATGGCTTGTCTTTTTTCTTTGTCTTTTTACTCTATTCATGTGGGTTTCACACAGCAAAAGGTTTTAATTTGGATGAAGTCTCATTTATGGGCCTTTTGCCTAATGGCCTGTGCTTTTATTGTCAAGTCTAAGGACTCTGCCTAACTATTCTTTACAGAGAAGTCCTGTTATATATTTTCCTAAAAGTTTTATAGTCTTATATTTTACATTTAAATTTCTTATCCCTTTTGAGTTAGTTTTTGTATAAGGTGTGAGACATAGGTTGAGGTTCATCATTTGCCTTGCAATTCGTGTGTCCAATTGCTCAGTAACATTCTTGAAAGGACTCTCCTTGCTCCATTGAATTGCTTTTCTGCCTTTGTCAAAAATTAGTTGAACATATGTGTATGGATCTATTTCTGAGTTCTCTGTTCTGTTACATTGATGTGTGTCTAGTCCTCTACCAATGCCACACATTACTGATTACTGTAACTGTTTAGTAAGTGGTAAGTGGTAATATCAGGCAGAGTGATGTTTCTCACTTTATTATTCTTTATCAAGAGTCTTAGCTATTCTAGGGCAGGTGCCATTCTGTATAAGTTTGAGAATACCATGTGCATATATACATGTATAATCCCAGCAATGTATAAAACATTGCTAGGATTGTGATAAGAATTGCATTAAAGATATTGATCAATTGGGAGAAAATTAATATGTTTACTATGTTGAGTCTTTCAACTCATGAACACTGTATGTCCTGTGAATTGTCAAATGTTTCTTTTTTGGTGTCAGCTGATATATTCTTTCTTTAGCCTCTTTGAATAGTGGATGATGTTGATTGATTTTTTTAAAGTTGACTCAACCTTGCATAAATGGAATAAGTTTCACCTAGTGATTGAGGAGAATTCTTTTCGTACATTGCTGGATACAGTTTTCTAGTATTTTGTTGAGTGTGCTTATAACTACATTCATAAAAGATATTGGTCTATAGCTTTCTTTCTTTTTTTTTTTTTTTTTTTTTTTTTGAGATGGAGTCTTGCTCTTGTCACCCAGGCTGGAGTGCAATGGCACAATCTTGGCTCACTGTAACCTCTGTCTCCCAGGTTCAAGTGATTCTCCTGCCTCAGTCTCCTGAGTAGCTGGGATTACAGGTACCTGCCACCAGGCCCTTTCTAATTTTTGTATTTTTAGTAGAGATGGGGTTTCACCATGTTGACCAGGCTGGTCTCGAACTCTGACCTCATGATTCACCTGCCTTGGCCTCCCAAAGTGCTGGGATTACAGGTGCAAGCCACCGCGCCCAGCCAGTTTTCTCTCTTTTTTTGTGTGTGCTGCCTTTGTCTGGTTTTGGTATCAGATTAATACTAGCTTTATTATAAGATGGGTTATAAAATATTTCCCCTTTTGTTATTTTCTGGAATATTTTATGAAAACCTGGTGTTAATTCTTCCTTAAAAAACTGATAGAATTCTCTACTAAAACCATAAGGGCCTTTTTATTTTTGGAGGACATTTTAGTTATAACATCAATTTTTACAATAGTTGCAGGACTATTCAGATTGTCTATTTCATTTTGGTAGAGTTTTGGTAGTTTATAGTTTTTGAGAAATCAGTTTATATTTATTAACCTGTTCAATTTATGAACTTACAGTTGTTCATAATATTTCCTTATTATCTTTATAATGGCTGATGAATCTGTAGTAATATTCACTATTTTATTTCTAATATTTATAATCATTGCCTTCTCTGTTTCTCTGTCTCCTTGTCTCTGCCAGTCTTAAGGGTTCATCAATTGTGTTAGTTTTCAGAAGAAAGTTTTTGTTTTTTTATTTTTTATTATTTCTCTATTTCAATTGTATTAATTTAGATCTCTATCACACTATTCCTCCTAGTTGCTTTGAGTCTATTTTGCACTACTTTTTCTAGTATCTTGAGGTAAGAACTTAAGTAATTTTTTCCTTTTCTATTTAATATAGTCATTTAGTGTTATAAATTTTCCTCTTGGCAGTGTTTTAGCTACATCCTATATATTTTTATATGCTGTGTTTTTACTTCTACGCCATTCTATGTACTTATTTCACTTGAGACTTCCCCTTTGAATTATGGATTACTTGGGAATGTGTTATTTAGTGGGCTGGGAGTGGTGGCTCAAGCCTGTAATCCCAGCACTTTGGGAGGCCGAAGCGGGCAGATTACGAGGTCAAGAGATCAAGACCATCCTGGCCAACATGGTGAAATCCTGTCTCTACTAAAAATAAAAAATTAGCTGGGTGTGGTGGTGCACACCTGTACTCCGAGCTACTCAAGAGGCTGAGGCAGGAGAATCATTCAACCCAGGAGGCGGAGATTGCGGTGAGCCGAGATCGTTCCACTGCACCCCAGACTGACAACAAAGTAAGACTCTACCTGAAAAAAAAAAAGAGTTACTTGATTATATTACTAGATCAAGAAAGCATTTTACAGAATCCAAAGCCCATTGATGGTTAAAACTCTCAGCAATGCTGGGCACGGTGGCTCACACCTGTAATCCCAGCACTTTGGGAGGCCGAGGTGGGTGGATCATGAGGTTAGGAGATCGAGACAATCCTAGCTAACAATCCTAGCTATGATGAAACCCCATCTCTGCTAAGAATACAAAAAATTAGCTGGGCATGGTGGCAGGCGCCTATAGTTCCAGCTACTTGGGGGACTGAGACAGGAGAATGGCATGAACCCAGGAGGTGGAGCTTGCAGTTAGCCAAGATTGTACCACTGCACTCCAGCTTGGGTGACACAGTGAGACTCTGGGGGAAAAAAAAAAAAAAACTTTCGGCAAATTAGGAATAGAAGGGAAATTCCTCAACTGATAAAGAACATCTACTGAGAGAATACCCTACAGACAAAATCAGACATAATGTGAAAAACTGGATGCTATATGCCTAAGCAGCAAGAAAAGTATATTTCCTCTCACTGCTTCTATTGAACATCATACTAAAATTCTAGCTAATGCAATAAGACAAGAAAATAAAAGATACAAGATTGGAAAGGGAGCATTAAAATATTCTTTGCTCACTGATAGCTTGATTTTTTATGTAGAAAATCTCAAAGCATCAGCCAACAAACCTGGGTTATAACGAGGTTGCATGATGTAAGGTTAGTATACAAAATCAATTGCTCTCCTACATCCAGCAATGAACAACAAGAATTTGAAGTTAAAAGCACAATATCATTTGCATTAGCATTAAGAAAATAAAATAGACATGATCTAGCAAAATACGGGCAGGGTCTATATGAGAAAATTATTAAATCTGTCTAAAGGAATTAAAGATCTAAATAAACGAAGAGATGTCCATGTTCACAAAACAGGACTCAGTGTTAAGATGTCAGTTCTCTTCAATGTGATTTATAAATTCAATACAACTCCAGTCAAAACATGAACAAATTATTGTGTGAAAATTGAAAAACTAATTTGGAAGTTTATACAAAAAGGCAAACTAACCAGAATAGCCAACAGCATTGTATCAGAGGAACAAAGTTCAAGGACTTGCAAAGTGACCAATGGAACAGAATAAAGAACTCAGAAATAAGAGCCCACAAACACAGTCAGCTGATCTTTTACAAAAAGGTAAAGGCAATTCAATGGAGAAAGAATAGCTTTTTCAAAAACAGTGATGAATGCATTGCATGTATGTATATATGTGTATATGCAAGAAAAGAATTGAGACACACACAGACCTTGCTCCTCAAAAATTAACTCAAAGGACACATTTTTAAGTTAGTAACATTTTTAAATTGACAAACCATAATTGCATACATTTATGGGGTACAATGTGATGTTTGGATATGTGTATAAAATGAGGAATAACTATATCAATCATAATATATCCATATATCCATCACTTCCATTTTATTTTTCGTGGTTGGACATTTGAAATTTACTTTTTGTTATTTTGAAATATGTAATACATACATTATTGACTATAGTCATCCTGCTGTGCAGTAGATTTAAAAGCGTATTTTTCCTGCTTTAAGTGAATCTTTGTACCTGTGAACAACTTCCCATTTTCTACCCTGCACCACAGCCTCCCATAATAATCATTCTACTCTCTACTATCTTTTGAGATGGAGTCTCACTCTGTCGCCCAGGCTGAAGTGCAGTGGCGCAATCTCTGCTCACTGAGACCTCTGCCTCCAGGGTTCAAGCGATTCTTCTGCCTCAGCCTCCCGAGTAGCTTGGACTACAAGCGTGTGCCATCACACCCGGCAATTTTTTTGTATTTTTAGTAGAGACGGGGTTTCACCGTGTTAGCCAGGATCCCCTCAATCTGACCTCATGATCTGCCCGCCTGGGCCTCCCAAAGTGCTGGGATTACAGGTGTGAGCCACTGTGCCCGTCCTCTACTCTCTACTTTTATGAATTCAATTTTTAGACCTAAATTTAAATCAAAACTGTAAAACTTTTGTAAAACAACAAAAGGGATAGATAGGTAACTTTGAGTTTGGCAATTACTTTGCAGATATAACACTAAAGTACATACAAGACAAATTTTTACCATGAAAGACGATACTGGTATGACTTTGTTACAATTAAAAACTTTTGCTCTGGGAAAGGAAATGTTAAGAGAATAGAGAAGTCACAGACAGCGAGAAAATATTTGCAAAACACCTGTCTGGCATCCAGACCATTAAAAACCACTTACAACTCAGCAATGAGAAATCAAACAACCCGATTAGTAAATGGACAGAAGATATAAAGAGGTACCCATCAGAGATGGCATACAGATGGGAAGAAGCTTATGAAGATACTCGCCCACCTCACACTTTTCCTTCCCTGTGGCCCCCCCCCCACACACCCCCCGCTGCAGAGCTAGTGGGAACAGATCAGAGGGCGCTGGGCGGTGACGGTGACATGCTGTCTCCCGGGGAAGGTGTGGGATTCAAGAGCATTATAAGCCATGGGACCCAGGGAATCCCGAGAGGCTGTGCTTGGAGACCAGACTGACCGGCCACTCGCATGGTCCTGGTCTGCTGCCCTGCAGAGCCCGCTTTACCCTTCCCCTCCACCGACCTGCTGGCCATGGCGGGCCTTAGCTCCCCTGAGCCTGGTGCGCCCACAAGGAGCTGCTTCCAGGAGGAGTCGCTTCCAAGAGGAGCCGCCCTCCGGGAACAAGCTGCCGGCAAGCCCTGGGGAGAACCGCCTGTTGGCTGAGTCCCACTGAGCGCGCAAGCAGTGTCCACATCAGGGACTCCTGGATGCTTTTCCTGGCACAGCCACAAAGGTTTAACATCAATAAAAGCAGAGACCAAGACAAGAAGCTGAAGTTCGCCTCGCCAGGACCCCCGGGCCCCAGCATGCCACCCGAGAGAGGCGCTGATGCAGGAGGTAGCGGTTGCTGAAAGGCACGGTGCTGCAGCGCCAGAGTGCGGGATCCTGAGCCCTGCAGTCGCGTCCCTGCGGGCCGGTCGCTGCGAGCCTAGCTCCCATCCAGCCACCTCCAGAGAGGACAATGTCCACGAGACGCGGGGCGTGAAGGCCTTGCTGGCCACACCCGTGGTCCTGGGGCTTCGGGAGCAGCGCGGGGAGGCCACCTTCCCTTGCAGCCTGCGCCAGAACACGTTGGCAGCGGTGCCCGCTGCAGGAGCTCGGCGCCTGCTGCTTGTCCGATGCCAGCGCCCCACCAGGATGACAGGTGCAGGAGGCTGTGGCTGTGGGCAGATGCGGTTTCCAGCCCCAGGTCTTGGCTGCCCCTGGCTTTCCAGCCCCCGTCCTGTGGGTAAGAAGGTGAACAAAGCCACCCCATCAGCAAGTCACTGCCCCAGCCCAGCCAGACGAGTCGCCCCAAAGTTCATCAACTCTGAGCTCTTCTCATGGCGGCAGCGCGCTCGGCGCCCAGGATGCTGGGGAGCCCTGTGTGCCGAGGCCTACAAGCTGCGGGGCCCAGAGGTGCCAGGGGGCGAGAAGGCGCCCGCCTCCCAGCGCTTTCACTCCCCTGCCCGCCCAGCCCGGGGCTACTATTGCCAAGATGTTCTGCAGTGTGGACAGGCGCCACAACAGCTGCTAGACGGCGACCTTTGCCAAGGTCACGCAGGGTGTTTGGGACATGATGCGCACGCGCTGTGGGGAGCGCAACGTGGCCCGGTCAGAACTGTGGACGCTGTCTTTCGAGGCTTCCACCGGGAATGAGAGGCCCCACCTAAAAGGACAGTGTCAGGCGGTTGGGTTACCAGCGTGCCATTGAGCCAAAGCTGGACCAGGAGCCTGGCAGAGCAGCCTTCAGCTCAAGCCTGGCGCCTCCTGTCTTCAGCTAGGACAAGGAGCACTAGGAGGCCTTCCTGGCCTCCCTGAGCTCTCCATGGCGGTGCCCGCCAACTCTCCGAGCCTCTGGCACCTGCGCTTCCACTTGGATGAGGTGCTGGACATCCAGCCAGTCTTGCTGCCCCAGCGGCGCGCCACAGAGCAGCACACCGCCGCCCAGGAGGTGCTGGTCCGGGCCCCCAACCTGATGTCGCTCAGGAGGGTGAAGGCCTTGACTCAACTGTCCCCGCGCTTGGTCCAGCCCCCAGCAGCCCCGGGTCCCCCAAGCCAGTACTGCCTGCCACCCTGCCCGCTCTCCCTCCCGGCGCCCTGCAGTGGGTGTCCCAGGACCTACCTGAGCAATCTGGGACAGAAGCAGCTGGCGCAGGTGACATGATGCCGGAGCAGGAGCCGGGCCGCAGCGTCTGCCAGACCTGGCCTGGACGCTGCATCGCATCTTTGTGTCTGAGCGCAAGCCGGTGCTCAGTGTGGAGGTGGCCTGTGCCAGGATGGCGAGGAGGTGCCCGCTGCAGTGGGCCCCGGGGAAATGAAGAAGCACCTGCTGCTCCTCTCTGAGCTGCTGCCCGACTGGCTCAACTTCCACCGCGTCTGCCCCACACCTACCTCAAGCTGGACAAGGCTGCTGACCTGGCCGGCAGCATTGCATGTCTGGCCCAAGCTAAGGAGGGTTTGTGAGCCCAGCAGCCACCAGACAAACACCAACTTGGAGGCTCTTTGGCCTGGGCCCACCCCAGGCTGTTTTTCTTTATGAACACGATGCACTTTGCTCTTCCTTTCCTGAGTGACCCTGAGGGTGGGAGGCTGGACGTGGGCTGCAGGGTGCCCTGCCCTGGGGTTTCCTGGACATGGGTGGTAGGCCTGTCTCACAGGCCCATGTACAGAGTGTTTACATTAAACTGTTTGCTGTGGGAAAAAGACAATAAAATGTGTTACAGGTGAGTGCAATGACATCGATGAAGCACAACATACTGTATGTGGGATAAAAGAAACCAGACACCAAAAATGCATACTTTAATGATTCTACTTATATAAATTTATTTTTATCTATTTGAGACGGAGTCTTGCTCTGTCGCCCAGGCTGGAGTGCAGTGGCATGATCTCGGCTCACTGCAAGCTCTGCCTCCTGGGTTCACGCCATACTCCTGCCTCAGCCTCCCAGTAGCTGGGACTACAGGTGCCCGCCACCGCGCCCGGCTAATTTTTTGCATTTTCAGTAGAGACAGGGTTTCACCATGTTAGCCAGGATGGTTTCCATCTCCTGACCTCATGATCCGCCTGCCTATGCCTCCCAAAGTGCTGAGATTACAGGTGTGGGCCATCCCGCTCCTAGCCTACTTATATAAATTTATATATGCAATTCAAACTAATCTATAGTGACAAAAGGACAGCGATTTTCAGTAGATTTGGAATGAAAAGAGGAATGAAAGGGAAGGACTACCACTGCATCCAGCCTGGGCGACAGAGTGAGACTTCGTCTCAAAAAAAAAAAAAAAAAAAAAAAAAAGGATCTTAAACAAGGACCAGCTAAGACCTACAGGACATGGTTTTGCAAACAACTGGAAGCATTCAGTCATATGAAATAATTGGAAAAATATTTATATAATGTTGAATGAGTTTATTATTACTCTGTGGGAAAAAAAATCTTATAGTAACAGGGCTGCAGCAGAACCAGGACTACTAAGCTTTAGTCAGTGACTAACTTTTCTGAGCAAGTATATGGTGAAGCACATTCTGTGGCTCCCTTTGGATCTGCGGTGATCAGGTCTGAATTATAGTTAATCCGTTCAGGGCAAAGAGAAAGGTATGGCACAGCCATTTTGACAGGGAATCACATCACAGTTTACCAGTCATGTTGCTTTGGAATATAAGAAATACATTCTTGTGTTGGTTTTTCACTTTTATTTTTGGCCTATAGAATTTGTAATCTTTTTTAATGATAGCTAAGAATATGCAAATTCTATTTCAGTGACTAAGGATTTGTTGGGGCATAAGTAGACTGTTTTCCCAAGGCTGCTTTGCCAATAAATGGAAAGTCTCCTTCTTTTAGCTGATGTTTCCTTCAAAAGGAAAATATTTCATATTATTTAAAGCAAATACATTGTTTTTCCAATTGTGAATTGAAGCTTTTAGATTAGTTATGTGTCCTTCCCTATAACCCCAAAGGATTCTCTCATTTAAAGATGACCTGGAGAAGTGCCAGAGTCCACCAAGAGAGATACACTGATACAAGTAAAAGTGTGTTTCCAAAGCTGTGCCACAATCTTATGAACACTGTCCCTAACCATTGCACTGTTCTTTTAAAATTGTATATGCATTTTTCTTGCAGATACACTCTGGAAATGATTAAACTAGTACCACATAGTGAAAATTCATGGAACTATTTGAAAGAGTAAGAGGTCATTTTTCCATTTTTTATATAAAAAACAAAGTGGCTACATGATGCATCACGGAGTATATTCCATAATCAGATTCCCAAAGGATAGTAAAGAATGTTTCATTTTTCTGGACCTAAGAGTGGAAGTGCCATAGTGTTATGAAAACTCCCAGCCTCTACTCTTCTCTGCACCCCCCAAGCACATACCAACGCCATTTTTAGAATAATCCACAAGTAATTAATGCCATTTTAATTGTATTTGTGAATTCTGTAGTCTTTATGTCAAAGAATGGAACACACACACATCCAGGCTCAGCTCAGCTCAGGAACAAGATAAAGCAGGGTAATTCATAAAAAGATTTTGCTGACGGATAGCCAGCCTTGCTGTTTTCATTTCTAGAGATCGCCACCTACAAGCTAACTTACTCCTCAAAAAGAAAAGGTTTCACTTGCCTGGCCACTGACATAACCAAGCTCCTTGTTGAAGTTAGAGGTCTTCAAGGAAACTAGGCCCAAAGAGCACAAGTATGGAGATGTATCAGGGGAGGGGCATGTAATATCGGGAGAGCTCAAGGAATGAGAAGCCATCTCAAGAAGAAACAATTTGGGCCAGATGCAGGGGCTCATGCACTTTGGGAGGCCAAGGCGGGTGGATCACTTGAGGCCAGCAGTTCAAGACCACCCTGGCCAATATAGTGAAATGCTGCCTCTGCTAAAAAAAAAAATTTAGCCAGGCATGGTGGTGCACACCTGTAATCCCAGCTACTTGGGAGGGTGAGGCACAAGAATTGCTTGAACCCAGGAGGCAGAGGTTAGAGTGAGCCAAGGTCACACCGTTGCACTCAAGCCTGGGTGAAATAACAAAGCTCTGTCTCAAAAAGAAAAAAAAAAAAAAATGAAGAAGGAAAGAAAGAAAGAGAGAACATCTCTCATGGTTTTGTCCTTTACTTTTTAAGATGACTTATTTTGCATATTGTACAGATTGAGTTACAAAGGAACACTTTTAAACTTCATTTTAAAACTAATTCTACTTATCTCTTAATTATCCTTTTTTTTTTTTTTTTTTTTTTTTTTTATGTGGGATTTCTCTCCATTGCCCAAGCTGAAGTAGTGCAGTGGCACAATCATAGCTCACTGCGGTCTCGATCTCCTGGGCTCTAGTGATTCTCTCACCTCAGTCTCTCAAGTAGCTGGGATAGAGGCACATCACTACGTGTAGCTGAGTTTTTATTATTATTATTTTTTAGTAGAGATGAGATCTTGCTATATTACCCAGGCTGGTCTTGAACTCATGAATTCAACTGTTCCTCCTGCCTCAGCCTCCCAAAGGGTTGCAATTACAAGTGTGAACCACTGCACCTGGCCAGCTCTTAAGACTTACATAATTTGAAAGTTTTATTTAGTTTCAGCCTCATTCATTCAAAACAAGTCTCCATTTCTTGTTTGTATCTCAGGATTTATTTTCTCTTGATCTTTCTACTGCTTCTGTTCTTCCTTCACACACAAGTTTTTCTTTTGTTTTGTTTTTTTGTTTTAGGATTTTGTAGGATTGTGGTCTTTCCAAATATGTTAACCTGTTAAATCAATTACTCGATTTACAATCAAGTCTTAGTTCCCCCTACCTGCCTTTTTTTTTTTTTTTTTTTTTTGAGACGGAGTCTCCCTCTGTGGCCCAGGCTGGAGTGCAGTGGCGCGATTCTGGCTCACTGCAAGCTCTGTCTCCCAGGTCACCCCCTTCTCCTGCCTCAGCCTCCTGAGTAGCTGGGACTACAGGCGCCCGCCACCGCGCCCGCCTAATTTTTTGTATTTTTAGAAGAGACACGGTTTCACTGTGGTCTCGATCTCCTGACCTTGTGATCCGCCCACTTTGGCCTCCCAAAGTGCAGGGATTACAGGCGTAAGCCACCGCGCCCGGCAAGCTCTCTGCTTCTTATATTTATAATCCTAAGGGATGTTAATAAAAGTTCTCAGTACATGGACAATGTGTTTAAGCTATTATTAGGACAATTAGAACTGAATAAAACACTTAGAAAACATATTTTCTTCTGCATTTGTTCATATAGAATGACTTTTATTAGATAGTTAAGGCCATCTGTTGAATTATCATGTGTGACCAGTTAGAAGTTTATATTAATCCTGAAAACTTATCTCTGTTTTTAAAAAATCCTCCACTTTTTGCTCTACATTTTAAGTTATATATTTGATTTTTTCCATGGGAAAAATATAAACTTTATAATCTTGTGAAAATTGTCAGAATCAAAATGGAATTACTAATGTTAAAAAAAAATCCCCCACAAATAGAGCTAGGAAAAGCCACGAAGAGAATGTTCTCATGCTTGTATGCTTAATAATAAAAATTATCACAGTAGCCTCTGAAAAAACCACACCCTTGTGCAAAGACCATCGCAAACTTACACAAAACATATTCCTGCAAAGATATTTGCCCATCAATTGCCTGTCCAAATTCAGACTGGCATCACCCTTGTGATCTTTGTAGCCAGGGATAATACTTTCAAAACAATTATGCAATTCTCCTCATTCTTTTTTCCTTTAGAAACCATGGTTTTTCTTTACATCTCTAAATATCCACATGGTATAATATGGCAGGAGTATTGTCATTGCAATGCTCTAGTCCCAAATAAACATGTGTTTCTCTTTTAGAAAGCCAATGTTTGTTGTTTAGATGGTCAATCTTTTCATGATCTTTTCCTGATCCTCGTTTTTACTTTTCTTTAGATTTATTTTCTTTGCTTTTATGAACTTAGACTTTCAAAGTTATCCTATGCGACCTTGAATATTGAAAAATGTTTCTTTAGTTTTTCTTTTACTATCATGATTTTTTTTTCATTAAGAAGGTGTTCTGTGAAAAAGGGCAAGTGCGATAACATCCTATATTTTGAATTTATTGAGAGTTCGTCAGAGACACAACATCTTATGGGGAATTACCGCCCCACCAAGATAAGAGTACACACTGAGTTTCAGTTGCTGCATTTCATCTTTCAATGTAAAGGGGGCTAAATATCATCTAAAAATACTCACGCACTTGGAAAGACTGTTGAACTAAGTTTCATTCCATATGCACAGCGACTAGCTTGTTACAGGATTCCTTTCCAACTCCTCTGTGTGCTGTCCAGCAGGAAGGAGCATTCCCTAATATGTTGGCACTTGCTTCCTAGTTGCAGCAAGCAGGGAATTAACATCTGCAAAGAGGAGATTACACTCATGCATCATATTGAGATTTTTCACACACTTCTGTTACTCCTTCAAAAGTAACTCCCTTGTGACATATTCTATGATGGAGCTAACAAATCTGCAGGCAGCAGACAACCTTGAAAAGTAATTAATGATAATATCTTTTCCTCACCACTATGCTTGCCTTTTTTTTTTTTTTTTTTTTTTTTTTTTTTAGGTCTTGAATAAATCCCTCATGTAATTTTTTTAAGTTAGAAGTTTCCTTGCATAGTATTCCCTAAACCACCTCATTCTTTCTTATTAATTCCAAAACACCCTCAACTGAACAAAGGTATATTATTCTGTCAAATGAGAAAGTGTTTGTGTATATCAAGATACAAAGTTAGACTATATTACTAGAGTACAAATGGTATTTTCACTTGAGTGTTTCCTTTCATAATATATGGTTTTATGTATCTTGTAATAATCTTTAGATTGCTCTGTGATTCTTCACCTGTTTATCCTGGAGGATGCTATTTGAGCTGAGAGAGAGAGAGAGAAAGAAAGAGAGAAAGAGGGAGCATGAGAGAGAGAGAAAACAAACTGATATCAAGATAACCTGACAATTGACTGATTACTTCAATGATTCTGTATTATATAGAAACTGCATCTTGGAAGCATTTATCATATTGGTAGAAAATAAACTCTTTCCTCCACATGTATCAAAAAGGTGTCACAAATTCTTATTTTTGTAGGTAAAATACTTTTTGTTAGGGCCAAAAGTTCAAATTCTTAGATGATTGTAAGTGGGTGAGTGAGCTAGACTTTAAAATGTATATTACATCAAATTATTGGTATAATTCTATTTGCCTGATATAAACATGTTAAAGTTCATCTTGAATATCAAAGAAAAATTGATTATAAATATCTTCTTACATTATTAGATAGCCAATGTTCACTCACTGTTAATTAAGTGCCATCTACTATGTAAAGCATTTTATATAAATTATCTCATGCAATTTTTAAACCCACCTTAGAAAATGAGTGCCACAATTATTTTCGTTTTTTCAGTGGAAGAAACTGAAGCTCAGAGAGGTTAAATAAATTTCCCAAAGCCATAAACAAAGTAGAGCCTGGAATCAGTGCCAGAAAAATTTTAAAACTCCAGCACCTACTATAATTGTCATATTTCTTTAAGTCTTTTTACTTTCAAGCAACAGTAATAACCATAAAAAGGCACCTAAAGTAGTTTCCCACATAGATGGAAATGTTGCAAATTCTTAATACTCTTTTCTCAGAGGAATCTTTTTGAGTCCTTTATTGTCCTACTGTGTAGATTTGCTGGAGATTTTTAAGTTGTTCTACTTATGTGTCTTTGTTTTTGTTAATCAATATAATTAAAATATATTATTCTATAAATGTGGGGAGAAGTCAATAAGGATATCAAAATTATTTATTCTGAAATTCATTTTATATAGATATTACTGTAGTTTTATGATTATACAAAATAGTAATTTAATAATCAACTATATTAAAATTTACCTTAAAATTAATTTACATAACAAACATTATCAATCTGTTTCACAAAAGAAAAGCCTCTCAACTATGAAAAAAATGACTGATATATTTAATCTTTCTGTATTCTTTGTGTGAAAATGAACTTGCAGTAAACAAATTAAAAATAAAATTTGATTCTGGGAATTAAATTTATATTACTGTCTCCTGATGCAGATTCTAACTATAATCATGAATTAAAATATTCAGATCTAGTAAATTTTACCCCATAATCTGACAATCCATTAAAACTGCCACATAAGTGCAGGTGCGGTGGCTTACGCCTGTAATCCCAGCACTTTGGGAGGCCGAGGTGGGTGGATCACCTGAGGTCAGGAGTTTGAGACCAGCCTGACCAACATGGAGAAACCCCGTCTCTACTAAAAATACAAAATTAGCCGGGCATGGTGGCGGGCATGCCTGTAGTCCCAGCTACTCTGAAGGTCAAGGCAGGAGAATGGCTTGAACCCGGGAGGCGGAAGTTGTAGTGAGCCAAGATTGCGCCATTGCACTCCAGCCTGGGAAACAAGAGTGAAACTCAGTTTCCCCCCCCAAAAAAAAAAAGAAAAAAGAAAAGGAAAACACCAAAACAAGAAAAACCTGTCACACAAGTTGCATTTTCAATACTAATTTCTTTACATCATAACGTTGTGCACTCAATTATTAGGTCTTCTATTGTTTCATGGAAAAGCACAACATACCTTTTATCAGGTAAAGTTAATGGAAAATTGATTCACAAGTTGTATTAGTCTGCTCAGTTTGCCATAACAAAATCACATAAACTTGGCGGAATAAACCACAGAAATTTATTTTCTCCGAGTCCTGAGGCTGGAATTCCAAGATCAAGGTGCCAGCAGGACTGGTTTCTGGTGAGGCCCCACCCCTCTGCTGGCAGATGTTGTCCTTCTCCCTGTGTGTTTATATGGCCTTTCCTCTGTGCTCCAGCAGAGGGAGTGAGCTCTGGTGTCTCTCCCTCATTTTAAAAGGACATCAGTCATATTGGATTAGGGCCCCCCCTTTTTTTTTTTTTTTTTTTTTGTTAGAATCTCACTCTATAACCCAAGCCAGAGTGTAGTGGCTCAATCTCAGCTCCCTGCAACCTCCGACTCCCGGGTTCAAGCCATCCTCCAACTTCAGCCTCCTGAGTAGCTGGGATTACAGGTGTGCGCCACCACATCTGGCTAGTTTTTGAACATGCTACCTTGCCCAGCTAATTTTTGTATTTTTAGTAGAGACAAAGTTTTGCCATGTTAGCCTGGCTGGTCTCAAACTCCTGACCTCAAGTGATCTGCCCACCTCAGCCTCAGAATGTGCTGGAATTATAGGTGTGAGCCACCATGCCTAGTCCCTGAGAAGCAATTTCATAACAACGCGTGTGTGAATGCTTGTGTTTCTAAACTACTTCAGGTCCTCTTCCAATTCCTCACTAGGCATTATTCAGTGTTCCCAGAACAATGATGCAGTCAGTCCTGGCCCACAGTTTAAGACAATGAGCTCACTGACTGAGACGCTTCTCAGTGAAGCTACTAGGATAACTCACCTGCATCATCCTAGCCCCAACTTCCTTTCTGAAAGATGGATGATAACAACAATGACCCATATTTTAATATGGATTTACCAAGAGATGATTTATATCTAACTTTCTTCCCCAGAGGTCTTAAATGCCTGCATGTTTATAAAGCAATACTCTATATCACCTTCTTTGATTCTCGAAGATACTGTAGTAGTGGTATTATACTCATCTTTCTCACTGGTTTGCATGAGGATTAACTAATAAAGAGGATTGCCAAGTGCCTCACTGAAGAAATGCTTAATTACTTGACGACTTAACTGCTGGGAAGGCGTATTCTCCTACTGTCTTTTCTTTCATTTGAACAAGCTTTGGGCTTTTAATTACCAGGATATTCATTTTAAGAATTAGAGAAGGTGATAGCGCCTTGTTAATTTGACTCTGAGTTGGCAAGATACCTTTGCGTACTCAGTTATTGTTTTCCTAATTGCTAAACAAAAGAAACCAAATAAAAACAAAGGGCAATGGTCCTCTTTAGCTCAGCCTAAAATTCTCATATCCAGGTGGGAAGTTACTAGTAGTCTCTGCTTTTTTGTTGCTGTTGTTTTTAATGTAGAGACTTTCTGTAGGAAAATAAAATAGACTTCTGACTGAAAGAGACTGAAGAAAATGAACTATCCATGATTTAACAAGAACCCTGGCAGAAAAGAACAGAAAACTGGCCAGAGAGAAACTTCAAAGTGTTTTCCTGAATGTATGAAACGTATGTCTTAACAACTACTATTTGACATTGCAAAGGAAGTGCTTAGGAAAGAGATCAGTGGTGACTCCAAAGAGAAAAACCAAACCCTCTGATGGTCTGCCAGCCAGGCACTGGCTCGCAGTGTGCTCTCCCCAGCATTGCTGGCTCTGTGTCCTGAGAGGACACCCTGCCTGTCCCCAGGGACTCAGGCAAAATGGCCTCACTTAGGCGCGAATACAGCTGTCAGGGTGACCAAGTCCTTTTTGAATAACATGGTGGTGCCGGGGATAGGAAAGCTAACATGGATTTGACACATGGAGTGGGGTCACTTCATCCCTTCTATAGATAGTGCTTCTCCCATATTATGTTTTGCACTAGGAATGATGAGTAAAGAAAGGCTTTAATCTTATTGAAGCCTTACTTAGCAGTTGCTCTAATTCCCCTTAGATCTAAATAACAGTCATTCTACACACTTTCACAAAAGCTTATTCATTTTATCCTTAAAGCCTGGGGTAGGGCAGGTATCTGTTTTACTGAGGTGGATAATGGGTGAGGGACCCAGGGATGGCTAAATAAAATCCTAAGAATCATCCAATTTAGCTATCCCATCCTGTCCCATTCTTACCCATATTTTACAAACATAGGAAGCTTACACCTGCTAGAAATGGGGGAAACAGACTGGATTTGGATTTGACATTCCACTGCTTAGGGTGCCAGGGCTAATGAAAAATGATCAACCAAAAGGCAGGCTGCAGGGGAGGACAGGACTGCAGGGATCCATACCTCTGAATAAGAAGCCCTTCACTGTGCACCATTAGCAGTTCTCAAACAGGAAATTCCCTACCAATAATTCTCAATTACTAGCACAACTGGAAGAAAGAAGAGAGCATAGGAAAGCCGGCAATTCACACGTTATTTGGCTCTAGAAATGGAGCCAGGAATATAAACACCGAAAAGAAACACATGCTTGAGCACCAAGAATGACTCACTGCAAGGCCCACTCTTTCACCAAAAAACAGGGTCAGGCAGGGCTAGGTTCAAATTCTGGCTCCACCATTGATGACCTACGCAAGCTGCTTGGCCAAATGACATAATCTCTCTGCACTTTGGCTTCCTGATGCGTACACTGTGGATAGTTCTAGGGCTTATCTCATTGAGCGGTTGTGTGATGTAAATGACAGAAACACATAGCCCACATAACCCAATGCCTGGCTATTGCTATCATTATTGGTACTGAATACACCTTTCTCACTCTGTGAGACCCTGATGTAATCTTCTGCCTTAATTACACTCACTGTCTAAGAGATTTATCAATACCACCTTGTAGTGCTGGCTCTTTCTCTAAATGAATATGACCCATCGCCTCAAGTCAAGTGTAGTCTTGGGAGAGTGGAGATTCACTCTCTTGGGCCTTTCTAGAGTATCCAGCACTAGGTCATGTACACAGTAGGTGCTTCATAAGACTTTTCTGGATTAATACCACCTTGGTATCCAGCTGTGGTCTCTTTTCACTTTCTCCTTGTTCCTGAGAGCTTGAGAACCAGTGGAAATCTTAATGGAAAAAAAGGCCCAGAGGTGAAGGGAAATAGAGACAGGGCCTACTGGAAAAAGCAGGAACTTATTAATTGAATTGGCCTAGACTAGATCTCTTCTACTCACTAGTTATGTCTTTGGCATAAATGGAGAAAATAACTTCTATCTCATAGGGTTCATATTGGAGTAAGTAATATGTATTGGCACATGGGAGGGATTTGGCAGATGTTAAGTCCTTTCCTTCCTTCCTGCACATTGATGACATCAATGAAATTCAAAACATTTACACATTTTCTCTTCCCACACAGATGTCATTACTAGGTTTGAATTATTACCAACACAATTACCTTTGCGATGCCTAAGCCATGTTCATACATATAAGCCAGATTGAACATGGCTTGCGCATTGTGGTATTTGTCGGCTGCAATGCTGTAGTGTGTGGCTGCTGTTTGATAGTCTTTCTTAGTCCCATAGCCATAGTAATGGTAATCTCCAATTTTTACTCTAGCAAATGCATTGCCTGATAGAGATATTAGAAAAAGAAGAATCATAACTCAAATGATTTATGTATAGTTCTCAGGAATTCAACCTAATAATCTTGTTTCAGTCCTTTAAAATATATATGTATCTATAACCAAGTATAAAAAAGAACCAAAAACACTCAGAACCCCAGAATTGGAATTAGATATACTTTATGCAATACAAATATAACACTCAATGATAACTGTCTTCATTATAGTGTAACATCCATGGTATAGTACAATTTTATTTTATTTTGTTTTTTGAGATAGTTTCATCCTTGTCACCCAGGCTGGCAGGCTGGAGTGCAATGGCACATTCTGCAACCTCTGCCTCTCAGGTTCAAGCGATTCACCTGCCTTAGCCTCCCAAGTAGTTGGGATTACAGGCCCCCATCACCACGCCCAGCTAATTTTTTTGTATTTTTAGTAGAGATGGGGTTTCACCATGTTGGCCAGGCTGGTCTTGAACTTCTGACCTCAGGTGATCCGCCCACCTCGGCCTCCCAAAGTGTGGGGATTACAGGCATGAGCCACCGCACCTGGCCAAATGTTCTTAAAGAACAAAAAATTACCAATTTTATCTTTTAATTTTTTTAAGTAGGTTAACTCTTGGGAAGCTGGATCCCATCCCTCCCATTCTCAGATGTCACTCCTGAAGCTCTACTCTCCTGCATCACCACTGTCACCTTCTTTCCCAGATCAATCCCATCCGCCATTCAAACACGCTCTAGCATCTTCTCTGAACAAAAATAAACCCTCTCTTTATCCTGTGGTGTCTCCCTCTAGCTCATGCCCCATTTCTGTTTCCCTTTACACTGAACCTTTTCAAAAGTGTGTTCTATGCTCACTGTCTCCAAAGCTTCACCTCCCACGGACTTTTCAACCCACTCCAACCTGGCTTCTGCCCCGTTGCCCGTGAAGCTGCTATTTTGAAGGTGGTAGATGGCCTTCATACAGCCAAATCCATCGCCACATCTCTGTCCTCATCTTACTCGATGTCCAAGCAGCACTGGAGTGATGGGCCCCATCTGCCCAAGCACTGTCCTGTCGGAGCATTGATGGCACTGCCTTCTCTTGGTTTCCTTTCTACCTCATGGGCTCTTTATTTCAAACTCTGGCCTGACTCCTCCTCTGCCCACTTCCTAAATGTGGAATGTCAAGGGCTTGCCCCTAACTCCTTTTTTTTTTTCTCTTTCTTCTTTCCCCTCTTTTCTCTTCTCTCGCCTCTCCTCCCCACCTCTCTCCAACACTTTGCTTCATCTCAACTCTTTCTCTGGGTGACCTCGTTTCGTTCCATTGACTGTCTTTATTAACTATTTCTAAATTTATATCTACCATCTTTCTCTCCCCAAGGCCCAGGTTCTTATGATTGCCTTCTTGATGTCTGCACTTGGATTTCAAACTTAAAATGCCCAGTAGAGATTTCCTAGCACCCTACACACCTTCCTCCAAATGAAATAGTTTCTTCCCTGTCTCAGTACAGCGCCCCCATTGTTCAGGCCATAAGTCTGGGGGAATTATTCCTAGTTCTTTTTCCCTTGCTTCCATCAGCCAATTCATCAAGTCCTGTTGGTTGTGCCTCTGAAACACGCTTAACTCTTGACATCTCCTCCACTGCCTATTCCAGCCTACAATACTACAATACAATAGGCTTCAAATTCTTCTTTTATCTTCACTTTCCAACCCATTCTTCACACAACAGCCAGGGCGATCTTTTTATTTTTTTTTATTTTTATTTATTTATTTTTGAGACAAGGCCTGGCTTTGTCGCATAGGCTGTAGCGCAATGGCATGATCTCAGCTTACTGCAAGCTCAGCCTCCCAAGCTCAAGCGATCCTCCTATCCCAGCCTCCCAAGTAACTAGGACTACAGGCATGCACCACCATACCCATGTTCACCATATTGCTGTGGCTTGTCTCAAACTCCTGGCTCAAGCAATCCTCCCAACTCAGCCTCCCAAAGTGCTGGGATTACAGGCATGAGCCACCACACCCAGCCAGCATGAGATATATATATATATGTAAAATACATGTATATGTTATATATAGTATATATGTAACAGTTTTATTGAGATACAATTCACATACCATCCAATTTACCCATTTAAAGGGTACAACGAAATGGTTTTTCATATATTCACAGAGATGTGCAAGCATTACCACAATTTTAGAATAGTTCAATCACTCTGAAGAGAAACCTCATACTGTTTAGCTAGAGGAGGATCTTTTTAAAATGTAAAATCAAGTTATGTTATTTGCTTGTGTAAAATCTTCCAATGACTTCACTTTACCCTTGGAATAATAGTCAGACTCCTTACGACCTACAAGTCATGCCTCACCTGCCCTCTGCACAATATCCCTGCATTTGATTCCTCAAGGCCCTCTACCTGGCAGGTTCGGAATTCTCTGACTCTTCCTGTGGCTGGCTTCTCTTCATTCTCAGAAGCACCAATGCCACTTCTCTCCTAGAGGCCGTCTCCAATTACCTTGTCTAAAGTTCCCCTCCGCCCCCACCCCAGAAGTTTTCTACGTCATCTCCATGTTTTATTTCCTTCACAGCATGTCACTGCTATCTGATTTGCTTACTAGTTTATTTTCTCTCTTCCACATGAGGGCAGGCACTTCATGAGGACAAGCACCTTGAACTCTTAATCACTAATACAGTCCCAGAACCTGGAATAGTACTTGATAAATACATATGGAATGAATGGATGGACATGCAAGGAAACTTTTTAGATAATACTTTCCCCAGATATTAAGTACTTTAGAATATTACTTTCCAATAAACACAAATATGTCAAGTAGAAAAAACTCATGTGACTTTTTAAGATCTATCAGTCTTTTGAAGTCCACTTAGGGATGACCCCTAAGGGTCTCCTTGGGGTCTATGTTCCCATCCACCAGGAGAGTGTTGATTGAAAAGATGAGGGAACACTCATCTAGGACGGCCATCTCAGCTATGGCCAGCCCTTCTGGCATGGTCTTGGCTTACTCAGAAAAAGAGGAAGTGCCCTGTATGGGCTCAGGTCTAGCATTAAGTGATATAGGACTCCTTCCAAAATTTTCTCATTTGGCCTAATGTAGTGCCTAACATCCTTTGGAATTTATTCCCTTAGGTACTGAAATTCTAATCTTGTAGAATCTTCTGTTAAAATGTAGACACTTCAAAAAGATGTAATACCGTGAACCATCTTTAAGTCTCTCTGAATACAGCTAACATTATAAAATTCTTTTTTATTTATTATATTATTATTATTATTATTATCATTGAGACATAATCTCACTCTGTTGCCCAGGCTTGAGTGCAGTGATGTGATCACGGCTCACCACAGCCTCAATCTCCAGGGCTCAAGAGATCCTCCTGCCTCAGCCCCTTGAGTAGCTGGAACTACAGGTGCACACCACCACACCCAACTAATTTTTTTTTTATCTTTTGTTTTTTTGTAGAGATGATGTCTCACTATGTTGCCCAGCCTGTTCTTGAACTATTGGCCTCAAGTAGTTCTCCCAATTTGGTCTCCCAAAGTGCTGGGATTACAGGTGTGAACCACTGCACCTGGTCTATAAAATTCTTAGCTGACAAAGACATTAGTTATCCAGACTTGCTTTCCAAATGCTTCCAAATGTACAGGTCAGTAACTGGGAGCAAGAACTTATAAGGATGATGCCCAGAAAAGAGGCCTGAGGGAGTCTGGAGAAGCAGGAGGTCCATGGAGCCCTAAAGAGAAACCTATCCCATCTCTAATTTTGCCCAAAGCTGCCCTCCTTTGACCCTAAGATTTCTCCTGGGCTATAACCACAAAGAGATAGGACAATTCTGTGCATTTTCAAGTTGTGCAGGCAGTAAGCAGCATCCCTGAAGTCTCTAAGAATGGAAGGCAGTGAACAAGCTGGTTCTTGGGGGAATTCAGCTCCACCCTAATGAGGGGGCTGACTGGCAGCATGTGGTGATCCGGACAGGCTCCCGTGGGGATCAACTGACAGTGGAGGGATTTCCACTTCTATTTCATAGTCACAGGGCAGTGACTGAGTCCTGATAGTTCAGCACCCTCTTCACATGAGTAACTGCTAAAAGGAGTACAGCCAGTGACTAATTGGAAAATTTCATTATTAGATTTCCTAACCCCAAGTGAGCCACTCAGTAGCCATATCTTCAGGGACACTTATGCCTGACCTCTCTTAGGACACATGATTATTTTTAGCAGTCTGACTTTCTTATATTGAAAAATTCAGTTTAATATCAGTGTACCAGCTGGGCGCCAGTACAGGCTGACGCCTGTAATCCAAGCACTTTGGGAGGCCGAGGCAGGCGTATCACGAGGTCAAGAGATCAATACCATCCTGGTCAACATGGTGAAACCCCGTCTCTACTAAAAATACAAAAATTAGCTGGGCGTGGTGGCGTATGCCTGTAGTCCCAGCTACTTAGGAGACCAAGGTAGGAGAATCGCTTGAACCCAGGAGGCGGAGGGTGCAGTGAGTCGAGATCGTGCCACTGCACCCCAGCCTGGAGACAGAGCAAGACTCTGTCTTAAAAGAAAAAAATATGTATGTATCAATGTACCCTTGTTTTCAGTGTCTCTTTTCCTTGCTGCAATTTCCACACTATTTCCTGGCTTGGAATAAACCTGTATTTGTTGTAACTGAGCTGACTGGCCATGGCTGAGAGGTTGTGGGTATTGTTTCCCCACTCTAAGTAAGGCCTTCATTGCATTTTATAAAACATAGACTTTTTAAGGGGAATGTCTCACTCAAATTGCATTGATGGCTTGTTGCTGTGCTACCGGCTCAGCTGGATGTGAGAAAGCACCACTGTGACTTTTTCCTCTGCTTCATATTAGTGTCAGCTGAGAATAATTTTTTATCCTATTCACTTCCTGTGAAAAGGGATGATTTGGCCTTAGCATAAGACAATTTTAAGAAACCTAATTGGAAGCAAAATTGCTCTCTTATTGCAAGAGAGTTTTCACATATCCAAATGCCAATGGTGACAGCTTTGCAGTATTTCTCTGCTTTTAATAATGTAATTTTAGGGGGAAAATAGTAAGAGACATTGCAATGCAATGCAAATACCACCTGCCATTACTTTTCCCACCACTGGTATCTTATATTCCTTATTCATGTGATGCCAGCAAGCGAGACATGGAAACTCGAGGAAAAGGGAGAGGATCCTGCCATGTATCTGTTTTGTTTTGGTTTGGTTTTTCATTCTCACGTGCTAATGATTGTAGTAAAGATCTGAAGTTTATGGTGGTCATCAATGTGATATTTTAATAGAGAAATCACATGAGCCTTAGATATATACATAACTAATTTTGCTTGTAAACTCATTGAGACATGGGTCACATCTCTGATTAGTTCAGTCAAGATCTCAGCAATGAATGAATGAAGCCAGACCAAGAAACTAGTTTCTTGAGTAAAATTGTGTATTTCAAAGAACTGTTCTGGTGCCATGGAGACAGAGCCGTAGAAAAATTCCTATGGTTTGCTGAACCAGGGACCTTGATAATAATGGGGAAAATAAATTCCTGGAAATGATCTCTAACCAAAGACTGACCCTAACATCAGTATAGTTTGAAATGTCACCTACTTGATATTCTGCTCCTTGCTGCCTATGTGCACAAACACGCAGCTAAAGCAAACCTAATGAATAACAGAGGACAGGGACCGGGTATGTGCTTATTTTTATTTGGATTCTATACCTTGAATGGCAGCTCGATTCCATAGTAGAAGCGCCATTGGATACATCTTCTCTTTTTCAACAATGTTAGCCTTTTCTAAAAAAGGAGACATTCCGTTAGGAAGGCTTAAAATGCCTCTGTAGTAAAGTCATATATGCATATGTATGATTGGGGGATTGCAGAGAATTTTAACTTATCTTACTAGATTCCAAAATGAATGCTGAATTGCTTTGAGCCACTTCATATCCCATTTCTGCAAGCAGTGCATACTGAACAAGAGAAGAATCTATATCACCATCCTTATAGGCAAAGTAAGCTGTCAGGAATTTCTCAGCCCAGTGGCCTAGTTCACAGACACCTTAATAAAGCTGTATATGGGAGGAGAAATCAAGGAGACTAGTTAGCTAGTATGCTTCACCCCAGGCAAATGAGAAATGAAATCAGTCTTCAACTCCTACGGGCTGGTCAGGGAAGGATTTTAGGTCTATATTTTGCAAATTATTTAGGGTAAAGAGTTAATACCTTTTATAGGCACAAAGATCAGAAGTGTTTGGGTTTGTTTGTTTTGTTTTTGTCTTGAGGGAAACTTCCTCAGCCTTATTTTAATTTTTTTTTATTTTTCTCTAGATAATGGGCTTCTTGCTTGCTTTTATTTTATTTTATTTTATTTTTTATTATTATTATACTTTAAGTTCTAGGGTACATGTGCATAACGTGCAGGTTTGTTACATATGTATACTTGTGCCATGTTGCTGTGCTGCACCCATCAACTCGTCAGCACCCATCAACTCGTCATTTACATCAGGTATAACTCCCAATGCAATCCCTCCCCCCTCCCCCCTCCCCATGATAGGCCCCGGTGTGTGATGTTCCCCTTCCCGAGTCCAAGTGATCTCATTGTTCAGTTCCCACCTATGAGTGAGAACATGCGGTGTTTGGTTTTCTGTTCTTGTGATAGTTTGCTAAGAATGTTGGTTTCCAGCTGCATCCATGTCCCTATAAAGGACACAAACTCATCCTTTTTTATGGCTGCATAGTATTCCATGGTGTATATGTGCCACATTTTCTTAATCCAGTCTGTCACTGATGGACATTTGGGTTGATTCCAAGTCTTTGCTATTGTGAATAGTGCCGCAATAAACATACGTGTGCATGTGTCTTTACAGCAGCATGATTTATAATCCTTTGGGTATATCCCCAGTAATGGGATGGCTGGGTCATATGGTACATCTAGTTCTAGATCCTTGAGGAATCACCATACTGTTTTCCATAATGGTTGAACTAGTTTACAATCCCAGCAACAGTGTAAAAGTGTTCCTATTTCTCCACATCCTCTCCAGGACCTGTTGTTTCCTGACTTTTTAATGATCGCCATTCTAACTGGTGTGAGATGGTATCTCATTGTGGTTTTGATTTGCATTTCTCTGATGGCCAGTGATGATGAGCATTTTTTCATGTGTCTGTTGGCTGTATGAATGTCTTCTTTTGAGAAATGTCTGTTCATATCCTTTGCCCACTTTCTGATGGGGTTGTTTGTTTTTTTCTTGTAAATTTGTTTGAGTTCTTTGTAGGTTCTGGATATTAGCCCTTTGTCAGATGAATAGATTGCAAAAATTTTCTCCCATTCTGTAGGTTGCCTGTTCACTCTGATGGTAGTTTCTTTTGCTGTGCAGAAGCTCTTTAGTTTAATGAGATCCCATTTGTCAATTTTGGCTTTTGCTGCCGTTGCTTTTGGTGTTTTAGACATGAAGTCTTTGCCCATGCCTGTGTCCTGAATGGTACTACCTAGGTTTTCCTCTAGGGTTTTTATGGTATTAGGTCTAACATTTAAGTCTCTAATCCATCTTGAATTAATTTTCGTATAAGGAGTAAGGAAAGGATCCAGTTTCAGCTTTCTACTTATGGCTAGCCAATTTTCCTAGCACCATTTATTAAATAGGGAATCCTTTCCCCATTTCTTGTTTCTCTCAGATTTTAAATTTGTATAATAAACTTTCCTGACTTGGAGGCTATATGGAAGAATAAGAATGTATCACTAGTGTGTGTGTGTGTGTGTGTGTGTTTCTGTTTTAAAGGGACTTTCTGAGCAGTGCGGCTCTGCAAGGGCAAGTTCTAAGGCCATAGCTGATGTGAAAAGGAGAGAACGAAGGGAAGACAGTGCCGAAGGGTGTAGGTGACATAACTGTGAGGAAGGTGTGCAGAGCCCTAGGGGGACAAATGTCAACTTAGCTGAATAGCCCTTATGTAACCAAAAGAGGTTAGACATACATAATTCATTAAGAAGTTGGCAAAGGAGCAAATCTAAAGATAGATCATTAGCTGGCAGCTTTTGAAATGAGCTTCAGAGGGGCCAGATTGCAACATAGAGTATTTATGCTGGTGCAGCAGACGTGTTTAATAAATCAATGAAGGACATTAAGGTCCTAAAAGCATTCTTTTGGAAAGCGTATCACTGGCTCAGACTGAAAGAATTCACTTTCTCAATTGTCATCCAAATCATCAAAAACCAAAGAATGCTGCTTTCTCGGAAGAAGTGGGCTACATTTTCTAGGCTAAATCTAGCCTTTCGTTTCCCAAGTAGCAACTCCCTATCCCACTAGAAGTCCCACATTGCCCTGGTGATTTGATTGAATGCTGAAACAGAGCTCCTTAACTGCATATTGAGGTGAGCTCTGAACTTGATGAAAAGCCAAATGTCAGAGAGAGGAGAGATCTTTTCTCTGTCTCCCCCACCCCAAGTTACATCACTGCTTTTCCCCTCTGACAAATGTCAGTATTCACATTGTCAACTGGAAGAAAAGAGGTAATATTTATAAAATCAAAGACACCAACAATTTAAGAACAGTATCACCTCCTCTGTGTCATATATGACAAGTGCTTTAAAAACAACCTCATATTGCATTTACCTCCACAGCAGTTCTGCATGATCTTACTACTCCTGTTCCTGTTGCATACATCTCGGCCAGACAATAAATGGCGAGGGGCTGCCCACTCTGAGATGCCAAGTAAAAATATTTGAAGGCAAGTTTATAATCCTTCCATATTCCAGAGCCAGCTGAAAATTAAAATCATTTTAAGCCATCCCTTATTGACTTTATTTTTTATATTATAATCACTGAATATAATAGTCATAGTGATGCCTGCTATGTAAATACGATGGGAAAAGCCAACCAAAAGTCAAGCTACTCTAAATCCACTATTTGTGAAGGTGGGGGTGAACACTGAGTTTGATTCTAAGTAAGAATATGGAAACTTATATTCTTGAGCCATTCTGAAAAAAAAAATCGAGAAAGAAGGACTACTTAGTCTTGTGAAAGTATCTCCCCACTATGGCATAACTAAAGTTAATGCAAAGGAAATAAAGTGATGGTCTCTGAGGACCCAAAGCCCCACTATGATGCATCTCGCCATCTTTGTCATCCTTCCATATCAGGGCACCCATACAGCTTCTCCCAGCCACAACTGTGGCATATGCAGCAGGTAAATCCAAGCTCCAAGAAGCCGAACTCTCACCAAACTCCTGCTTAGAGCAGGAATAGGCATTTGAAGCTAGATCAGAGAACCAGCAGACTCCCAGCAGCCAAAATTCTTGTCCTGGCTCTCTCATTAGTTCTTTTGTGAGTTGGGCACTTTATTTGCAAAAGTGAAGGCTTTCCTTAGATTATCTTTAAGTTATCTTCCAGCTCTAACACTGGAGCCTTTAGAAGCAGTGCCATGTAGCGATTAAGAGCAAAAGCTCTGGAGGCAAATAGCTTGAGTTTGAATTCCAGCTCCACAACTGTGTGATCCTGGGCAAGGTGTCCAACCACAACATTGGCTTAGTTTGCTCATCTGTCCACTGTGGGATACTCCGTAGATGTGTTGAGAGGATCAAATGAGTTAAAACATACAAAGACTTAATATACATTAGCCATGACTATTTTTCTTATTCTAGAAACTTGGGAAATCTGGTAGATCCCGAGCCAAGAACTTGGAATGAACTAAAAGAACGAGGCCATCTTAGGCAACCTCAACCCCCCAAGATAGTACAAAACAGGTGCTCCTGCTGGGCCACTGTGGAAAATGCCAGTGACCCCTTGACTGGATGTGACCTCCTTGATGATGCGGTCTGCTGCTGCCCTGGCTCTGCCTCTGACATGAAGGACTTGGTGGGGATACTCAGGTGTGTTCAGATGTCCTGCTGTTTATCTTGGCCACTTCCTCTCTCACTCCCCACAGAGATTATTACAAACTTTCATGGCTTTCTGAGACCTCCTAGCCAACCACTCTACTTTTGCTCACAGAAGTCAACTTTGTACCTACTAGATCATTGAAGAAAACTTCATATCGTTTTTCCTCACTCGCCTCTCTCCCCATCCCATTCCCCCATACTTAGATTCGCATCATCCTTTCCACCCTCCAGTCTTTGAGGCTGAGCAATCCTGCCTATCTATCAAGGTTAAAGAGGCTTCCACTGCTCTGCGCCCAATCATGTGCTAATACCACCAAAGTTTTTCAGAATCTCTTTCCATCAGTTATAATTATGCTCAGGTCTCTTGCCATCTTAAAAGTAACACCCTCTGGGTCCTTAGTCCCCCTAATGCTGAGTTCCTTCTCTCTCTTTCCCTTTAAGGGCATGCTGCTTGCAAGAATACTTTTATTTCTCAAATTTCTGATCTCAAATTCATGCCATTGTCATCCGGCTTCCACCCCAAGCAGTCCAATGACGTCACCCACGTTCTCTGTATTGCCAAGTCTTATAGATATTTCATTCTTTCTTACTTGTTTTTTTTTTTCTTTTTTTGAGATGGAGTCTTGCTCTGTTGCCCATATTGGAGTGCAGTGGTGTGATCTTGGCTCACTGCAACCTCCACCTCTTGGGTTCAAGCGATTCTTCTGCCTCAGTCTCCTGAGTAGCTGGGACTACAGGCGCCCCTCATCATACCAGGCTAATTTTTGTATTTTTAGTAGAGACGGGGTTTCACCATGTTGGTCAGGCTGGTCTCGAACTCCTGACCTCATGATCTGCCCGCCTCAGCCTCCCAAAGTGCTAGGATTACAGGGGTGAGCCATCATGCCTGGCCTCTTGTTTTTTAAACCAGGTTTCTCACTGCATTTCACAGGGGTGCTCATTCATTTACTCTTCCTTGAAAGTTCTTCCCTTGGCTCCATTAAGATGTGTGTGTGTGTATATATATATATTCTCAGTGATGTACTTCCCCTGCCTACCCTTCAATACAGAATGGAGGATCACTAGTTATCTACCATGGTCCATCGCTCTTTCCTCTCACCCTCTTGCTCCTTTCCTTTTGCAGCCTCAACTACTCTTAACTAACAGCTGTGTGCTGATGCCTCTCGAACCTTCTCTGTAAGTTTGAACTTTCTTATGAGTTTCATACTTGCTTCTGAGGATGTGCATGGGATATCGCTAGCACCTCCAACTTAACCTTGTCATAGGTGAGCTTCCTGACTCTGCACCTCCTTGTCCCCTCTCCCAACTGGTGTACTTTTCTTTAGTCTTTTTCAAATTCTTATTTAATTTGTTGCCTAAATGCTCTGTCTAAACCACTCACACCAACCGTTTGATGTTTGTTATAAAAGGAGCAGACTTAATATTAATAGTGCATATGTCATTCTAAATAAAGCAGCCGTATTTATGGCACTTACAGTAGTACATGAAGCCTAACTGGAACTGTGCATCGGGCCACCCTTTCTCCGCAGCTTTCTGAAAGTATTTAAGTGCTTCGGCATAATTCTGCAGATAATTACACTCTATTACTCAAAGGCACAAGTAAAACTCCATGGAAACAATTGCCTTCCACTTTTTAAAAGGAGTATAGACAGTGCCCTATGTGATTTAGGCTAATTAAAATAGTATCAGAAACATTATATATTTTATTTCATTATTATATTAGACTCTATTAGGAGCTAATGTCTCATTTTCATCATAATTATGTCTTTTTCTACCTTGACAGTACATTTTGTTAGATATTGGGGGAAGGTCACTTAAAAGACTAAGAAGATAAATTTCTCCATCAATAAAGTCCTCAGAGGAGAGATGATTTCTAAGGTTACTTAGAATCTATGATTCTAAGATATAATTAGAATTACTATTATTGTCACAAGCTTGTTCTTCAGTGTCTCTTTGGCAGATATTTCACTGGATTTATTCTCTATTATCTGATATAACAGTTTGGCATACCAGATAATAGAGATGAATTCCTTTAAACTAATGAATGACCATGAATTTTACCCTATAAATTGCTACAAATGAAAAGATAATAAAATAATTCAACTTACCACGGGAACTCCTTTTCCATAAAAGTAAAGAAGACCAAGCCCATGAAGGCCAATTGCATTGCCCTAGAAGAGTTTTAAAAAGCCAAGTAAAGTCCCAGAAGAATTCATGATAAGGAAAACTACTGCAAAATTGTTCAAAATATTTGACATACACCCAGTAAGAGATTAATCAAGGCAGTTGACCGGTTATTCTGACCCACTCTAGTTTCTCCTTTTATACTTTCATAAACCCTTCTGGCTAGAAAAGGGAAGAGGGAAACAAAAGTCAAATCTCTCCTCCATTCTTGTATTCAGCACTTATTTAGGACTTGCTTTGTATATGATTCCATAGTAGGCACTGGGCAGAGGTAGGAGGTGAAAGGTAAAAGATGAAGAAGCTATAATCCCTGCCTTGGAGAATTCACACACTACTGGGCTCTGAGCCATGTTAAAAGGGAGGGGCAGGTCAACACTTCTTAAGAGTTCTGTCAAATGTGGTAAGTCCTAAAGTTGAAATAGATTGAGGCCGGGCGTGGTGGCTCATGCCTGTAATCCCAGCACTTTGGGAGACTGAGGTGAGGGGATCACCTGAGGTCAGGAGTTTGAGACCAGCCTGGCCAACATGGCGAAATCCTGTTTCCACTAAAAATGTAAAAATTAGCCAGTCGTGGTGGCAGACGCCTGTAATCCCAGCTACTTGGGAAGCTGAGGCAGGAGAATCGCTTGAACCTACGGGGCGGAGGTTGCAGTGAGCCGAGATTGCGCCACTTCACTCCAGCCTGGGCGAAAGAGCAAAACTCTGCCTGAAAAAAAAAAAAAAAAAAAGAAAGAAAGAAAGGAAAAAAAGAAGTAGATTGAGAGTGTTACAGACACCTAGAAGAGGGACGCTCTAGTGCCTGATTGAGACTAGGAACTGAAGAAGATCGAATTGTCAGGAGTGGGGGTGGTGACATCTGAGCTAGGTCTTAAAGGATGTGTAGGAATTTTCCAGAAGGGAGAAGTCTATCCAGACACTTGTTACCTACTCAGGTCTAAGGAGGTTGACATAAATGGCCAAATCACATTTTAGAGACTGTGGATTTCAGTCCAGCCACTACAGATAGTAAAGCATTGTTGGTATACTTCTTTATTCAAATTTATTGCTTATAACATCCCTGATGTTTCCTTTTCAACTTGATGCTAAATTAATTGCCATTTATTTTCTGATTAATATTCTGAATACTCTAAGGAAGGGAGTATTTCACACATTTAGTAGTCAGCACATGTTCAAATATATAGATATTTAGCATATCAATTTTGGATGAAGAGTGAACTTTGAAAGTGACTTTCTCAAGGAGAAAACTCTTTCTTTCCATCTCCTATCATGCATTTCACCCTCTAGTGACTACAGTAAGAAACTGTGATTGACCACCTGATTTTCTTTTTTTTTTTTGAGATGGAGTCTCACTCTGTTGCCCAGGCTGGAGTGCAGTGAGGTGATCTCGGCTCACTGCAACCTGTGCCTCGCGGGTTCAAACTATTCTCCTGCCTCAGCCTTCTGAGTAACTGGGATTACAGGTGCGTGCCATCACACCCAGCTAATTTTTTGTATTTTTAATAGAGACGGGATTTCATCATGTTGGCCAGGTGGGTCTCAAACTCTTAGCCTCAAGTGATCTGCCCATCTCAGCCTCCCAAAGTGTTGGGATTACAGGTGTGAGCCACTGTGCCCTGCCGACCAACTGACTTTCATTCAGCAGATCTGTAGGTATGTTTTACAGGTTTCTAGTATTTCTGCAGGAACTTATATTCTAATAGAAAGCTCTCCAAATTTCTTCTTACCACCTATATTTAGTTATTGTAGATGCAGCCAGAGTAACCCTCAGTAACACAGGAATAGCACATAAATAGAGAAGGCATATTTCAAAAATGGTTTCAAGACTCCAAGTTTTGAGCCTATCGTATGAGAGGATCTGCTATTGTAAGAGTTCTTAAGGACAGTACATCCGTGTTTAAAACAGATGGTATAATTCTGCTCTCTTCTTCCCTCTTCTCTCCTGGTCACATGTCTTGTGGTTCTGGGAGTCTCGGGTTGCTCTGCTCTGAAAGTAGTAAGGCTCAGTGTGATGAATGTGGCAAAGTCTAGTGAGTCCGTCTTCTTCTAATTAGCCTCGTTTAGATGTCATCTTGAATTGTAGTTCCTATAATCCCCATGCATCATGGGAGAGACCTGGTGGGAGGTAATTGAATCCTGGGGGCGGTTACCCCCGTGCTGCTGTTCTTGTGATAGTGAGTGAGTTCTCATGCGATCTGATGGCTTTATAAGGGGCTTTTCCCTCTTTTGCTTAGCACTTCTCCTTTCTGCTGCCATGTGAAGAAGTACGTGGTTGCTTTCCCTTCTGCCATGATTGTATGTTTTCTGAGGCCTCCCCAGCAATGCTGAAATGTGAGCCAATTAAACCTCTTTCCTTTGTAAATTACCCAGTCTCAGGTATGTCTTATTAGCAATGTGAGAATGGACTAATACAGAAAGGAAGGAAACAGAAATGAAAGGAGGGAAGGAAGAAGGGAGAGAGAAAGGAGAAAGGTTAAAATAGCAGGGACAAATTACTTTCTCCTCTAAGGGAGTCCCTGGGACCCCAGGGGCTCAGTGAATTACCCATCACTGTTTAAGACCCAGTGTACCTATTTAGAATTTGTCAGGTGAGGAGTGGCCAGTTCAGATACCTGCAGGAACCATGCCGGTGATATAAGAAATAAAATATGGTATTAGGTCTAACATTTAAGTCTCTAATCCATCTTGAATTAATTTTCGTATAAGGAGTAAGGAAAGGATCCAGTTTCAGCTTTCTACTTATGGCTAGCCAATTTTCCCAGCACCATTTATTAAATAGGGAATCCTTTCCCCATTTCTTGTTTCTCTCAGGTTTGTCAAAGATCAGATGGCTGTAGATGTGTGGTATTATTTCTGAGGACTCTGTTCTGTTCCATTGGTCTATATCTCTGTTTTGGTACCAGTACCATGCTGTTTTGGTTACTGTAGCCTTGTAGTATAGTTTGAAGTCACAAGGATGAGTTTGCGTCCTTTGTAGGGACATGGATGCAGCTGGAAACCATCATTCTTAGCAAACTATCACAAGAACAGAAAACCAAACACCGCATGTTCTCACTCATAGGTGGGAACTGAACAATGAGATCACTTGGACTCAGGAAGGGGAACATCATACACCGGGGCCTATCATGGGGAGGGGGGAGGGGGGAGGGATTGCATTGGGAGTTATACCTGATGTAAACGATGAGTTGATGGGTGCAGCACACCAACATGGCACAAGTATACATATGTAACAAACCTGCACGTTATGCACATGTACCCTACAACTTAAAGTATAATAATAAAAAAAAAAAAAAAAAAGAAATAAAATATGCCGGGTGGTGGAGACAGTGGTGCAGATGGAGACACACAGAGTCCCTGCCCTGCGTGAAGGCAGCAGCAGCTCTCAGCTCCTCTGCTCCAGCTGAAAATGGCAGTCCTGTTTCATTACCGTTTGTCATTTTCTTTTCTCTTTCTTTTTTCTTTTCTTTCTTTTTTTTTTTTTTAAAGACAGACTCTTGCTCTATCACCCATGCTGGAATGCTGTGGAATGATCTCAACTCATGGCAACCTTTGCCTCCTGGGTTTAAGTGAGTTTCATGCCTCAGCCTCCCAAGTAGCTGGGATTACAGGCATTCGCCCCCATGCCCGGCTAATTCTGTACTTTCTGTAGATATAGGATTTCACCATGTTGACCAGGCTGGTCTCGAACTCCTAACCTCAAGTGATCCACCAGCCTCAGCCTTCCAAAGTGCTGGAATTTAGAGGTGTCAGCCACCATGCCTGGCTAGCTTTTGCCATTTTCAAGAAAAGCTGGATGTTTAGATTTGGATGTCAAGTTTACTGATTTATTTAATTTATTTATTTTTTGAGACAGAGTCTTGCTCTGTTGCCAGGCTGGAGTGCAGTGGCAGGATCTCAGCTCACTGCAAGCCTCTGCCCCCCAGTTTTAAGCGATTCTCCTGCCTCAGCCTCCCAAGTAGCTGGGACAACAGGCACATGCCACCACACCCAGCTAATTTTTTGTATTTTTAGTAGAGACAGGGTTTCACCATGTTGGCCACGATGGTCTCAATCTCTTGACCTGGTGATCCGCCCACCTCGGCTTCCCAAAGTGTTGAGATTACAGGCGTGAGCCACCATGCCCAGCCAGCTTACTGATTTTTAAAACACTTTTTGGCCCAGAAAAACCATATGTATAGCCAACCCCTCCAGTATACACCTGCTGTTTTAGGATGTAATGCTGTTGCTTAGGTTAACTGACACGAAGTCAGGGAGCAAATAGGCCTTTCTTTGGCAAATATTTAATAAACCCCTGCTCTGGACCCCTTTATTTAATAACCCCTTGGCAGGACCTTTGCCCTCCTCTAGTTGAGGACACATGGCTTTTGGAAGGGAGGGGAGAAGCAACAGGTAGGAACCAGTTAAATCCCAGCAGCAGGAGTGAATGCAGGGTAAGTTCAGAAGAGGAAAGAGATCATGTGAGCCAGTAAGGGCAGGGGCAGCTCTGTGGCTGGAGGGAGGACTGGGCTGTGCTCTGAGGGATAAGTAGGACTTAGAATAAGAGACTCTGGGAAGGGGAGGCAGATGACAAAAGTATGGAGATGGGGACGGGCCTGACGTTCAGGGGCGCAAGAGAGAACTGGAGGAATGTGGTCCAACATGGGCACAATGTCACATTCAGTCACTGTGCTTGTTTCTAAGTAAATAAGACAAAAGAGGTTGTAAAATCTGTAGCTCTATGTCATGGTATTGATATCATTTAAAAACAAATTTATAAAGCAGTTTTAAAAAAAGTAGTAAGAGTGAGAAATCTCATAAATTGTCCAGGTACTGATCAAGAAGTATGTGGCCATCTCTACCCAATGCCATTTAGAATAATTACCTTAATTGTAAGTTCAGATTTCCTTTGTAAAGGAAAGCAGCTCGGGTTCAGCGCACCAGAGACCCAGATCACTGCTGGTTGGTTCCACAACCCTGAATAGCTTGGAAGCTGAGTTAATTTACACTCCCATCTCCCTGGCATTATTCTTATGGGCTGACAAATCAGTGTTATTTGCCAGATTATAAGACATTTTCCTTGTCACTCCTTTTCAGTCTGCTTTTCCTTGTCATCCTAATCTAATGGTACTTCAGATAACTGCCTTGCTGAGCAACAATTTCATATACACTACAAGGGAGAGAAGCCAAGTACTAGCCTTCTCAGTAATTTACACCACAATAGCAGCAGCTCGGAGGTGCTAGTCACTTATAAATAGGCTCCTAGAGCAGTGTGTGGGTTTTTAAAAACTGGGAACAGTTGAAATGATTCCTGATTTGAGCACATCTTTACTGCCAGTGTTCCAGTATGCAACTGTAAGACAACAAAATGCTTCCTACTGTGCAGGGATAGAAAGTTTACCAAGGCCATTCGCCAAGAGCAGGCCGATGGGTGTTGGGATGAGGCCATCTTTTGTGCATGAAAGGGATTCAGAGGAGTCTACTAAGTCTTATTTGACAGATACCGGCCTCACGGAGCCCAGGAACAAAGGCAGAGACTTCAATGCAGGAGGCATATTATACCATTTCTCTCGTCCCTTGTACAGCTAATTCATTCTGTCTGGAATGTGCTCCAAAGTTCACTCTACCTTACTGGTCCCACACTGCAAAAGATAATAGCGCGCTTACTATGTATCAGGCACTGCTTTAAGTACTTCACAATATGAGGCACAGCCTCCTGAGCAGCTGGGACTACAGGTGTGTGCCAGCACGCCGGGCTAATTTTTGTACTTTTTGTAGAGATGGGGTTTCACCATGTTGCCCAGGCTGGTCTCAAACTCCTGAGCTCAAGCAATCTGCCTGTTTCAGCCTCCCAAAGTGTTGAGGTTACAAGCGCGAGCCACTGTGCCTGACAGGCAAATATTCTTAAATTCCCATTTTACAGATGGGGAAATTGAGGCACAGAGAGGTTAAGTAACATGCTCATGTTCACACATCTAGTCAGTTTCAAGGCTGGCATTCAAGCCAGGGATTCTGTCTCCAGATCTCTATTCTCAGTCTCCTTGCCCTGGCCTCCTCCCTGACAAGCTCCCACCTCCGCCAGAGGGAGCTCTGGCCGACAGAGGGATTTTCCCTTCCTCTGTCCTCATCTCTTTTGTTTCCTGTTCCTGAGCTAGATGGCCTCATCTATTGCATAAGGGAGAGGGGAAAGCTGAACTTCTGTCTGGCTTCCTCCTGGCCTCTGCTAGGGCAGCACAAGCCACTGCCATTTTTCATTTTCCAAGAAGACAAGTCGTAGCTTCCCTTACTGTCATTGCATACTCCCATCACCAATATTATACTTCTCCAGAACACAAAAATCCTTACTGGCCCATTATCTGGGCTTGGGACTTTGAAGTCCATTCTTTGGCACCAGTCTGCATGTAATAAAAGCAATTTGTGTGTATGTGTTTACAGCAGTGCATTAAGGACATACCTTACTGGCTGCCATGGAAAAGTACTTGAAGGCAGTAGCATTATTTTGCGGTGCGGCAGCATTCCCCTCTAAATACATCTAGGAAGAAAAATGAAAAGAGGATAGAAAAAAACAAAATAATTTGAGGGTAATGCAAATATTTTAAAATGAGATAGAGGTAAGACTAGTATAACACATTGAAAGTAGTAAATGCCCACTGAATTGTATATTTTAGAGTGGTCAATTTTGTGTTATTTACATATTTACATTTTACCTCAATTTAAAACAACCAGAAAAAGTAAGAGTACCATTTATTACAGATTTCTGGAGTGACCCTGCCAGAAATGGACCCTGTTTCTGTTTTCTCTCTCTCTTTTGTTTTGCATCTACATTTACTGTGTGTTGCACTTAGGAAGCAGGACATTTGTCCCTATGGTAACTAATGCAAATCGGCTGCAGGGAGCCAAGGGTGGCACATAGGGGAGTGAATAGTCTTTGAAGGAGAGAGAAGAGCATGCATTTCCAGAGGAACCCTCCACCAGGCTACTCTGCAGTCATAGGAGGCCTCCCATCAGAGGTGGCATAAGGATAGCTCTGGTCAGTCTGGAGCTGATTCACACTCCAATGGTAGAGGAGAGAAGGGCCTGATTGGGCTCAGACCTGTACCCGTCTCCAGCACTCAACCAACCTGGATCTCCTCTACGTATTGGGGAGTGGGGTGGTCATAGGCTCATAGCTATGCTCAGAGGAGGAGCCCTGGGCCAGGTGCACTTTTTTATTTTATTTTTTATTTTTGGAGACGGAGTCTCCCTCTGTTGTCCAGGCTGGAGAGCAGTGGCGTGATCTCAGCTCACTGCACCCTCTGCCTACCAGGTTCAAGTGATTCTCCTGCCTCAGCCTCCCAAGTAGCTGGGATTACAGGCACCCTCCACCACGCCCAGCTAATTTTTGTAGTTTTAGTAGAGACGGGGTTTCACCATGTTGGCCAGGCTGGTCTTGAACTTCTGACCTCAAGCAATCCACCAGCCTCCGCCTCCCAAAGTGCTGGGATTACAGGCGGGAGCCACCGCGCCTGTCCCAGGTGCACTTTTAAGGTTGCTTTTGGTGCCCCAGATAAAGGCTGCTGTTATATGGGGCTTCTTCCCAAACCGTCACTTCAAGAATACCACCCTCAGGTTGCAGCCAAATGCCCCATTCAGCTGCTTCCGTCAGAGAGGCCTGCTGCGCTGTCCCTCTACAATGGGTTCAATGAGCTGGTATCATTCATTTGTTAGGTTTTTATTTTTTAAATTTAAATTTTAATTATTTTGAGATGAGGATCTTGCCATGTTGCCCAGGCTGGTCGCCTGTGCTCAAGTGATCTTCCCACCTCGACTTCCCAAGTAGCTGAGACAACAGGCACACGCTGCTAATTTCTTAGGTTTTTAATAAATGAAAACTATGAATCAAGATGAAGCATGTACCTTTCCTATAAATGCCATGGCATTTGCACTCCCGGCCTTTGCTGCCTTTAAGAAGTAGTGTAATGCTTTCTGGAGAGAAAAGAAACAGTGTTATTGCTAGTCACAAAATAAATCCTTCAAAATAGCTTTTTGAGCCACACTTTATTTAATTCAATATGCATTCAAAAAATATCTATGGTTCTGGCCACTGAGCTTAAGAAACATCTGTGAAATGCCCATTTTGTTCAAGGCACTATTCCGACCAAGTGCTTTTTCAGCCATAACCTGAGGAGTGGAAGAGTGTCTCCATCTCTTTCTTTCGTATCATTTTATAACATGAGGACTTGCTTCTTACATTTGGAAAGCCACAACGGGAATGTAGCTTTGTAGGGAGAGATGAATCCCAGCTGTGAAGCTAAATAGTCCATTATTTTGAAAAGCAGGCTTCTCTGTTGACACTGTGTACTTAATAAGAGGTTTTACTATGGTTGGCAGAATTGGATACACAGTATCCTAATGTTTATAGGCATAGTAAGACCAGACACACTTGCCCGGCTGCTGAGATCAGGTCTTTATGCAGAAGTGAGCTTTAAGACAATTCCTTCTGACTCAAATTGAAGGAGGCCAGTAAAGCCTCTGATTTTTGTCTAGGTCATTACATTAAATGAAGCACTCTGTCTAGAACACGTAAGGGCTATCCTTGTCCCTTGCTGCCACACTCCCTAGGCCTCATCTTGACCTTCTGGAAAGCCCCTCTTCGGAAACCATATAGAGCAATGAAAGAAATCAGCCTCAAGAATGTGATATGAAACCGCTGTTTTTGTTTGTTTGTTTGTTTGTTTGTTTGTTTGTTTTTGAGACGGAGTCTCACTCTGTTGCCCAGGCTGGAGTGCAGTGGCATGATCTCGGCTCACTGCAGTCTCCATCTTCTGGGTTCAAGTGATTCTCCTGCCTCAGCCTCCTGAGTAGCTGGGATTACAGGCGACCCCCACAATGCCCAGCTGTGAAGCCATTCTTTAAAGTGTCTTGTTAGGATACGACCCTTCTGCTCTTTGAAAAGTCTCCATCAGGTTGATGTGCAAAGATGTTCCTTCTCAAAGAGAAGAGAATGTTTAAAGAAGAACTGCTGGTAGTTATTTGACATGGAAGTTTGCTGTAGGAATGTTGCTAACTTCTTTGTGGACATAAGTACAAATGCTGCCACTGCTGAACCTCATGGCATCATGCATCCATTCATCCATCCAGCTCTCCCAATCTTCATTTACCCTTTCAAACACTTGATTGAAGCCTGCTATATATAGGATAGTATGTTACGTATTATAGGTGATTCATAGACAAACAGAAACATGATTCCTACATTTGCTCCCTAACGATGTTCCTGAGAAAGAGAATACATATAAATAGCAGTAAGATAGTATGTAATAGGTGGTATAAAATAAACTCCATAACGAATTAGAAGGAGATAGAATAAAAGACATTGTATCCGGTTCTCCAATAAGTGTTTTGCAAACTTTTTCTTCCCTAATCTTCACAATAGCACCATCAGGAGGGTGTTATTAATTTCTGATCTTATTACCAACATGTCAGAGTTGTGCAGTTAGTACTGGAGATCAATAAGCAGCTCACCACTCTGTCTCCACAGTATATAGAGGAGGGCTAAAGTGATCGAGGCCTCATGAAAGATGGTGACAAGTCACCAGTACAGAGGCTAGGGGAAGAACCTGAGCAAAGGAATGGGGATGAGAGTGGCCAAGTTGTGTTCAGAAAATAGTAACTACTTCAGCGTGGCTGAAATACAACATCCGAAAGCCAAGACTTACAAAAATATGATGGGACCATTACTATAAACAGTCTTGAATACCAGGCTAAGGACTTTATTATTTTTTTTAATTAAAAAAAATTTTTTGAGACAGTCTTGCTGTGTCACCCAGGCTGGAGTGTAGTGCTGTGATCTCAGCTCAGTGCAACCTCCACCTCCTGGGTTCAAGCGATTCTCCTGCCTCAGCTTCCTGAGTAGCTGGGACTACAGATGTGCGACCACCACAACCGGCTCATTTATGTATTTTTAGTAGAGATGGAGTTTTGCCATGTTTGCCAGGCTGATCTTGAACTCTTGACCTCAGGTTATCCTCCTGTTTCAGCCTCCCAAAGTGCTGGGATTACAGGTGTGAGCCACCACACACGGCTGTAAGGATTTTATTTTATTTTAAAATAAAAAATACAAAATAGAAGCCACTGAAGATCTATAAATGTTAGGGAATCCTGAAGATAAAATGCCTGGAATCATCTAAGTGTCAGCTGGAGAGGAGAAAGTTATAGCAATGTACAAGTTACTAAATGAGAGAACACTAATATCAAAAATAAAAGTGTGTCTCATGAATCTCTCTACTGAGCTGTGACCAAAATATGTCCCCAGGTAACTGTGTAAATTACACAAATCACATTATCTCCTGGGCTTGGTTTCCTTATTCAGATTCTCCTCCTCTGTGCTCTCAGGGCACTTCATCCTGTCCGTATTGTGGCATTCAACCGTTGATTTCATTATCTACTTATTTTGTCTCCTCCAATGTTGAATCTTCTGTACTTAGCATAGTGTGGGCTATGTGTTAGGTATCAGGAAATGTTTCAGAAATGAATAAATGAATGAATGTCTATCCATCTCTAAAACAAGGCAGCTGGACTTTAATCTTTATGGGCTCTTCTCGCTCTAGTATTATGATTCTGTAAAATCATTTTCAAAGTCCAGTTTAGTAATTTGGTTCTCAAATATCTTGTAATAGAGACTTTTGAAAAAAGTTTCATTCTGGGAAATCAGTGAAATTTTAAAAGAAAGTAACTTGTTCTCCAGAAGCAAATATAAATCCTGGCATTTTCCCCACCCTTAAATATAATGATTTGATAAAGACCTAAAGGAATTGAGACTCTGTCTCACACACTGCTCCACTGTCATGGCTTACTTAGCATTTCATTCCCTTTTTTTTTTTTTTCATTTTTAAATTTACGTGTCCATAATACTATTGCTTCAATTATATAAATCTTCATTAAACACCACATGAAACTACCACCAAGAAAGCTACCTTGATGGATACACATGAGCCAACCTGAGTTCTTGTTCTTGAAGAGTTAAGATCAAGTATCCATCCATCGATCCATCGATCCATCGATCCATCGATCCATCGATCCATCCATCCATCCATCCATCCATCCATCCATCCATCCATCCTTCCTTCCTTCCTTCAAATATTAACTGAGCACCCATCATCATATTTCACAGATTCTAAGATGTACATCTCCTCCCACCTCATTTCAATCAGGACATTTCTTACTATCCATGGCATATTATGATATATATTGGTTTTTTTTTTTTATTCCTCAGAACATAAAATATTTGTGTGTCTTACAATTGCTGGTGTCTTAGTATGAAATATAGTAAGCCCCAGATATTATGTTAAGTAAGTAAAGTTTTATTACTTGAACCCATATCTCTCTTTTAAAAAAATGATCATGATTTTTCATCGGCTATAAGCAAATCTGTAGTTTAATCAGTTTGTAACATTTCCCCTAGAATGAAATGCCAAGAAAATGTATTGTTCTAAAAATATTTATGAATACTTTTTTTTTCTTTCTTTCTTGAGATGGAGTCCTGCTCTGTCACCAGGCTGGAGTACAGTGGCATGATCTCAGCTCTCTGTAACCTCCGTCTCCTAGGTTCAAGCAATTCTCCTGCCTCAGCGTCCTGAGTAGCTGGGACTACAGGCGTGTGTCACTATGCCCAGCTAATTTTTGTATTTTTAGAAGAGACGGGGTTTCACCATGTTGGCCAAGATGGTTTCAATCTCTTGACCTTGTGATCCGCCCACCTCAGCTTCCCAAAGTGCTGGGATTATAGGCATGAGCCACCGTGCCTGGCCTGAATACTTCTTTCATCTCTGGCTCTGTAGATTATCCTGAGAAGAGATGGTATTAGCTCTTTTTAAAAATTTTTTAATGGGTAGCAGCATAGACAAAGCAGTTGCCCTTACAAATTTGATATTATTCCTCTGCTAGGTTTAATTTAATTATGCTTTATCCATTTTAATAATGTTCACCCAAACATCCCGCTTTCCTAATCCAATTTACTCTGAGCCTGCATATATTTAGAAATGCAAATAAAATTAAAATCTATGTGTAGAAATTTCAAGATAATGTAATCAAGAATTGCATATACAGTATTTTTCAATAATTAAGAATTTGGTCAGGGGGAGGGTAAAAATGTTTTCTGTGATGACAACTCATGAGAGAGATTAGTTCAACCCAACAATGAGGAAGGAAAAGAAAGGCCAGCTAGTTATTTCCAGGTATTTTGAAATTTAATTTTCTGAGCAGTGGACTGGAGCATCATATTTAAGAAGAGTCTTATACTAATAATTCTCTTTGGTGGACTGAAATATTAGCATACTGGCTCAAGTGGTGGTCTTCAGGCTGAGGACTGTAGTTAAGAATAAGGTATTGTATATTTCAAAATAACTAGAACAGAGGATTTTGAATAGAACATGACAAAGAAATGACAAGTGTTTGTGGTGATGGATTTGCAGATTACCCTGGTTTGATAATTACATAATGTATACGTCACATTTGCATACATATGTATATATTACATAATGAATATATTATGTAATGATCAGAACATCACAGTGTATCCCATAAATATGTATAATTATTATGAGTCAATTAAAAAAGAAAATAAAAAGAAAAGAAAACATTATCCTCTCTGAGGAGGTGAGACTTGGAAAGATGAGAAGTGAGGCATGAAAAGAGCTGCAGTAATAGCCTTTTGGAAACTGGATGTATCTTTGTATCTTCCCTCTCCCTTATGCATCTCCCCTGCCTTCCAAGTTGATTCTGGCACAGCTACACTATGGTATGTTACGAGAATGACCGCAGTACTTTGCAGCTCTGCTCACTGAGAGGAGAAGCCCATTTCCCTATCTCTCCAAGCTTGCTGGCCTTGTGATTTGCTTTGGCCAAAAGAATGTGGCAGAAGTGATTTGTCAGTTCTGAGCTCTGGCCTCAAGAGACTTCTGCTCTGGTGTTCTTCGAACCTTTGACTGCCAAGTGGAAAGCTTGGGCCAGTTGGCTGGAGCATGAGACCACATGGAGAGGGACCCCAGTCATTCTAGCAGTCACAGAGGAAGCCATCATAAACCAGCCAGCTCTAGCTAATGTTTCAGCAAACTGCAGATGCATGAGCAAGCCCAGCGAAGATTAGCTGAGCCTGGCCCAGATCAGAATTGCTCAGCTGAGGCTAACCAAAATTGCTGACCTGTCAAAATCATGAATTAAATAAATGGTTATTATTGAAAACCACCTACGTTTGGGACTATTTAAAATGCAGACAAAGATAACTGATAGATAAGTCAATCTGTCGTAAGGTTTGATATTTCAACTGGAGTCCTCCATTCAAGTTCCGGTTCATTAGGCTGAGAGAAGAAAAAAGGACCAGCCTGTGCTTACCCCCAGAGAGTACCTGAACCACAAGGATGATTCTGGAATTAAACTTGTCTTCTTGGGATATCTGGAAGCAGAAGGCCCAACCCACTATCAGAAAGAGCTAAAGGAAACTGAGAGATCATGTCATTTCTTCTTCTTGCTTTATAAATGAGGGAACAGATTTTAGAGGCTGTTTTTTGTTTTGGCCTGGGTCAAATGAAGTTTAATGGAAAGAGCTCAGGTTTTGATTTCTGAAGGCCTGAGTTCAAATTCTGCTTCTTAAACAATCTTACTTCCCAGTTGTGAGCCTTGAAGCAATTTATTTTATGTCTCCAGCCTCTGCTTCTTATTTGTAAAACAGATGTAATAAAAACCTTGTGAATGAGCCCACAGGAGATCCTGGCTGGGCTCCTGGGTGACACTCAGCTGCCTGGCTGCTACATAACAGCTCTAGGATCCTGCCCTGGGATTGCACTTCATCCTCACCTGGAGGCAGCTGTAGCTGCCATCTGGTGACCACAGTGGCTGGAGCTGACTGAAGTACCAACTTTGTGGGATTTTATTGCACTGTACAAAGATTGGTTTGTCTTCCCTACAGCTGGAGCTAGGGTACGCTCACGTCCAAATTTCATGTTTATGGAAGATGAGGAAGCCTTCCTAGTTACACATTCTATGATTAACATGAGAAACTCATTGCAGGCTGAAATCTGACAGAGTAATATTATGAATCCGGATATTCCCATCTAAGAAGCTAAAACTTTGGTTATGATTAAGATGAAAGAAAAATCTATGGATCTTCAACTGAGTTGTCTTGGGGTGAATATGCTTATTTAAATTCCTACCTATTTTATCACATTTTATGAAATGACTTTGACATTTACCTAATGTTTACTGGACCTCATATAAAATACAAATTATAGTACCAAAGACACATTCATAAAATAACACAAAATGAAATGCAAAGTAATAACAGATCACTTTTTTAGGTAATAGCCTTATAAAGTAGTTGTTTCTATCACGTAGCCATTGGGACTATGTTGAAATAGGCTGTGTTCCTTTGAGACAAGGAGCATGTGGTACCTATAAATGAAAAGAGCAGCAAGATCATCTTTTTTTAAAAAAATCCAGTTACTTCCCAGGTCTGTGGTGATGTAGGGCCTTGAAACCACTATCAGAATCTAAGCAAGAACTCATCCCATGATCCTGACATCTTACAGAGGAGGATCCTGTGTAGGTCAAGTTCATTTGTTCATTTGCTTTTTTCTTCACTATAAATTTGAATGGTTAATTAACTTTTTTTTCTTTTTCTTTTTCTTTTTTTTTTTTATGGAGTCTTGCCCTGTGGCCCAGGCTGGAGTGCAGTGGCATGATCTGGGCTCACTGCAACCTCTGTCTCCTGGGTGCAAGTGATTCTCCCGCCTCAGCCTCTCGAGTAGCTGGGATTACAGGCATGTGCCACCACACCCGGCTAATTTCTTGTAATTTTAGTAGAGATGGGGTTTCACCATGTTTGCCAGGATGGACTCAATTCTCCTGACCTCGTAATCCACCCGCCTCAGCCTCCCAAAATGCTAGGATTACAGGCGTGAGTCACTGTGCCCGGCTGGTTAATTAACCTTTTAACCTCACTGGGATGAGGTAAGGTTAAGCAAAATGATTGAAAGGAGCTTTGCAAATGTATAAGGATGTTTAATATATTTTTAATTATATTAAAAGCAGTCTGTCTTCTGATTTAGCCAAATGGGGATGAAGTTGCTTCTCAGGATCCTTAGCAGTGATCCCCAGGTGGACTCTGTGGCTGGCCTTGGGTTCAAGCTGGCAGGTGTGGATATTCTCTCTCCTAATCCCAGCCCAAGGTGTGTGTGAGTGGGCAGAGACTAGGTTCTGCTGGAACATGGATACTCCCCTGCCTCGATTGCTCCTCAGAAGTCCCTTCCCCTTTGTACTTGAACACAGGTGGGCAAGTGCTCCCTCTGGAGAACTTAGTTCTTCCTAAGAAGCTGGGAAGCATAGTTGACCAACAAAGCATCAGTGGGCTTTCTGAGCAACTCTTCCACCTCTCCCTCTCCCTGCTTTCACTTCCCTGCCAGCCTCCCTCACTATTACCTTCCTCACCGCATGTGACTGGATCTTGAGATTGACTTACGTAGTAATCTTGATCTAGACCTTTCCTCCCAATTAGATGTAATTGTCCAAGAGAGACCTAGGAACGATGAGTTTGGAAATGATTTTAGCAGCAGTATTACTTTAAATAAATAAAACATTTATGTGGTGATTCTACTGTAGTATGTTGATTGTTGGACGCGTTTGAAATGTCCTGAAAAATTCAGGGAAACATTCCAGACTGTATCATTTATTGGGTAATTGGTTGCTGCTGGACATATGGCTTCCTTAGTGGCTGGAAGCCGGCCTGCCAGGGTACAGAATCACCCAGGCACGTAAACCTAGGGGCTTTAGCTCTTGACTCTCAAAGATTGTGCAAATACTGTCCCATTCCCAAAGACACAACCTTTCTGGATTGTCGTAGTTTATTCATATTAAAACCAACACTGGGGCCGGGTGCAGTGGCTCACACCTATAATCCCAACACTTTGGGAGGCCGAGGCGGGCAGATCACGAGGTCAGGAGATCTAGACCATTCTGGCTAACACAGTGAAACCCTGTCTCTACTAAAAATACAAAAAATTAGCTGGGCACGGTGGTGGGCGCCTGTCGTCCCAGCTACTCGGGATGCCGAGGCAGGAGAATGGCGTAAACCCGGGAGGCAGAGCTTGCAGTGAGCGGAGATCGCGCCACTGCACTACAGCCTTGGCGACAGAGCGAGACTCCGTCTCAAAAAAAAAAAAAAAAAAATTAGTTAATTAATTTTTAAGGAAGAAATGCAAAAACATTGCTATTATTATGGCAACTAGTTCTGCAGTGGGCTACAGGAACTGCAAGTAGCAGGGAACAAAACAGGAGTAGGGCGAGAGGAGGGCGTGTCTCTCCCCTTTCCTATTTAGGATGGGGTGTTGTTCATCCCTCCAGGACCCAGAAAGAATTAAGCCCCTTGTAATTTTCATGTTCTAAAAACTCAATCTCATCTGTATACATTACTTGTATCTGAACATCTCCTCTTTCTGCCAAAAATTTATAGTATTGGTATATGTCCCAATCCAAAATCTCACTGTTAGAACTCAGATTTTCAGGTCTTTCTGTTAGTCTTACTTTTTCCACTGGAACACCTTCACTTTTTTCAAATGTGTCAGCAACTGTGAATAAAAACAAGCCAGAGAATAGCTAGAAAACAGAGGCTGCCAGAGATAACAGTCAATTTAGAGAAAACACCGTTAGCTTATTATCTTAAATTGTGCAGAAATCTGTTCAACTAATAGAGACAGAAGATCCATGAAAAATAGAAATTTGCAGATTTTTGGCCAGACACAGTTGCTCGTGTCTGTAATCCCAGCCCTTTGGGAGGCAGAGGCGGGCAGATCACTTGAGGTTAGGAGTTCGAGACCAGCCTGGCCAACACGGTGAAACCCTGTCTCTACTAAAAATACAAAAATTAGCCAGGTGTGGTGGTGCACGCCTGTAATGCTAGATACCTGGGAAACTGAGGCATGAGAATTGCTTGAACCCAGGAGGCGGAGGCTGCAGTGAGCAGAGATCGAGCCACTGTGCTCCAACATGGATGACAGAGGGATACGCTGTCTCAAAAAAAAAAAAAAAAAAAAAGTGCAGATTTTTGTTTATTGGGTTCTCTAGTTCTTCTTCGCAACCTATGCAAGTATTGTATCAACTTATATCAGACTCTACAGAAGATCTTGACCAAAAAGACTCACGGAAAGGGGATATTTTAGGAGCAGACAACTCACTCTATCCATAATTTTTTTCTGGGACTAAGACTGTAATACAGGTATAATCACTGCTCTTTAATTACTTCCTATGGATAGTCTGAAAATAAATATAAACATGCTTGAATACACCTGACAAAGTGTGCAGTTTGAAATATATATAGTAATTCAAATTTCATTAAGCACATGAAATGATCTTGTTATATATAGCATCTTAAACTCAAAACCATTTTTTTCTCCTTCTTTCTTTTCTCAGATCCTAATAGTGCCAAAGATGTGTGTTTAGATGTTATTCTGATTACATTTAGACTAATGGTTGCTTGAATTGCTCTCATATGTGGTGATAGATACCTCCAGTGTATGTACCTTACATTCATTCCTTTAGGAATTTTTGGCAGTCATCCCATATTCTAAATGTTATTTTTATGGTAACTGCTTAATATTTATTGATGTTACATTCAAATCCTCAGTAAAGGAAAGAACATCACAAAAGCAAGTAAAACAGAATTGTTTGGGGATACATATTAATGAAAATAAAAACTGAGTATAATCTTTTAAAATTATTTGGAAAGTAGCTATTAAGGAAACAGAAACTGTATTATATTAAAAGAATTGTATTACAACATGTTAAGAACATACACTTTTGATATTTTCATAAGTTTATATCAATTGAACTGTTATTGATTCATTTTTCTAATTCCTTGGCAGCTGTTTATTTTAAAATAAGTTATGTGGATTACTTACTATGATCTGCCACTTTCTTGTAATAACTTAGGGCAACTTCACAATTCTGTAGAACATTGATTCCTGACAAATATCTGTACCCCTAAAACACCAACAGATGCATCTTAATATTCAAGACAATGCTGTATTTATGGCATACAAATTTGGTCCCGAGAATATTCTGTTTACAAACCAAAATCATCTGGGACATCATGCTTCCTCCAGCACTTCCAAAGGTGTAATATATCAGTGCCTAAAGTAAAAACAAACAAACAAAAAACCCCCCAAACCAGGTTGGTCATTTAAATTTGAAACTCAAACCAATGATTCCTTTTTTATTCCTAGTCCTACAATGACCCACTGAGTTACTCCAAAATAAATTTCAAATTTCACTCTCCTTTGTAAAGATGGCTGCCATTTATTAGGGGTTTACTAATCTCTGGAGTCTGTGATAAGGGCATTGTATAAGATATTTCATTTAATCATCATAATTTCCCTATGAAGCAGATATTATTTATCTTCAATGAAGAAGTTGACTTCTGAGGCTTTAAGAAACTTATGGCATAAGAACACTACGTTTCTTTGACTATTAAGCTGGTGCTTTCAACTACTACACTAGAGTGAACCCCTTTAATTAATGAGTAGATTTTATTCAATGTCCCTTTTAAAGAAATCAATTTTGTTCCAGAATAAAACAGAATGACCTTTACCTTAGCTTGATCATATTTCATTCCTATTCCATAAGAAGACAAAAATCCTAATGCCTAAAGCACAAAAGAAAAAATACAATTTAATCAATTTATCTCATATTTATTCTTATCTATATGGATAAGGGATATCTTAAATGTCTGCTTCATAATTTGCATTCTTTTTTTTTTTTTTTTTTTTTTTTTTTTTTTTTTTTTTTGAGACGGAGTCTCTCTCTCTCGCCCAGGCTGAAGTGCAGTGGCGTGATCTCGGCTCACTGCAATCTCCACCTCCAAGGTTCAAGTGATTCTCCTGCCTCAGCCTTCTGAGTAGCTGGGACTACAAGTGCCCACCACCACGCCTGGCTCTCTCTCTCTCTCTATATATATATATACACACACACACACACACACATACACACACATATATATATATAAATATATATAGTATTTTTAGTAGAGACAGAGTTTCACCATGTTGGCCAGCATGGTCTTGATCTCCTGACCTCGTGATCTGCCCACCTTGGCCTCCCAAAGTGCTGAGATTACAGGTGTGAACTATGGCGCCCGGCCTCTTTCTTTGTTAGTTTTTTTTTTTTTTTTTTTTTTTTGAGATGAAGTTTCACTCTTGTTGCCCAGGCTGGAGTGCAATGGCGTGCTCTCAGCCCATTGCAACCTCCACTTCCTGGGTTCAAGTTATTTTCCTGCCTCAGCCGCCCAAGTAGCTGGGATTACAGGTGCCCACCACCATGCTGGCTAATTTTTGTGTTTTTAGTAGAGATGGGGTTTCACCATGTTGGCCAGGCTGGTCTCAATTGCCCAGATGGGGTTTCACCTGAGGCCAGGCTGACCTCAAGTGATCCATCCACGTGCCTCGGCCTCCCAGAGTGCTGGGATTACAGGCGTGAGCCACCATGCCCAACCATTGTTAATTTATTTCTTATACCATAACAAAGCACCCCTTTACATTTTTTTTAAGGCTGCAGGAATTTGGGAATGCTCACAATAGTGGAAAATTTGTGTAATATATGTAAATATAGGCTAATTCTTACTGTACTTTAGTATAAATTATAGTAATAAAACCAAGGGCCCTTTTATACTTTATTGGAAATGAAATATTTTTCCTTCAATATTTGAAACATTTAGATTTGGATATTTTTCTTCATATTATTTTTAATGTGATGGATGTAAAATATTCAAACAATAACAAATACACTGAATAAAAAAATGAAAGGCTGAGCACAGAGCAAGACGATGGAATAGGAAGCCTCAGACTGCATTCCCTTATAGGGACAGTGATTTAATTATATATGATCAAAAAAGCCTTTTTGAGAACTCCAGAAACCAGTTAAGAAGTGATAGGACAGCAGGCAAGCTCAAAATCAAGAATAGTCCATGAAACAGGTAAGAAAAGCCATTTAATTTCATCCATGATCCCTCCTCCCTCAAGCCAGCACAGCTTGGTGCTCTCAGGAGAAAAAGCCCAACTGACAGTTACTACCTTGGGAGGGAAAGAGAAGAAAAGAACATATGACTTTTCAGGGGGTTGTTCCAGTGACTGTTTTTTTCCTCACCTAACTCACAGTGCTGACAGAACCAGTATATTTTCCATCCCTAGGGGCTACTGAGAACAAAAGAGCTCAATGGCTTACTGCAGTGCCAGAGAACCTGCAGTACCACAGACAGACATCAGAAGGAGTAAGAGATTATAAACTCCTGGAAACAAACAAACAAACAAACAAACAAACAAAGTGGCAAACCACTCTAATTGGGAAATTACATGCACAAGCCCAGAGAAGATGCATCCCCAGAAAAGGTTTGAGAAGCCTTCAGAATTTTTAACTGTGCTGATTGGTGAAGGCCTTTCACATATGAAGCTAGTCTATGAAGACTAGGAGAGATAGCTGTTTCTTCAAGTGCACAAATCATAGCAAAATAACAACAACAACAACAACAAGGCACACAAGGAAACAGGAAAAGATGGCCCTATGGAAGGAACAAAATCTCCTGAAATCAACCTTAAAGAAACACCAAACAATGAATTACCTAACAAATAATTCAGAATAATCATCTTGAAGAAGCTCAATGAACCATAAGAGAATACAGAAAATAAAATCTGGAAAATGATGCATGAATGCTATGAGAATATCAACAAAGAAAAACTACTAAAAAAACAGAAATTCTGGGCTGGGTGCAGTGGCTCATGCCTGTAATCCCAGCACTTTGGGAGGCCGAGGTGGGCGGATCAAAAGGTCAGGAGATCGAGACCATCCTGGTTAACACGGTGAAACCCCGTCACTACTAAAAAAAAGAAAAAAGAAAAAAAATTAGCCAGGCGTGGTGGCGGGTGCCTGTAGTCCCAGCTATTTGGGAGGCTGAGGCAGGAGAATGGTGTGAACCCAGTAGGTGGAGCGGTGAGCCAAGATCACGCCACTGCATTCCATCCAGCCTGGGTGACAGAGCGAGACTCCATCTAAAATAATAATAATAATAATAATAATAATAATAATAATAAACCCAGGAATTTTGAAGCTGAAGAATACAATATTTGAATTTTAGAAATGCACTAAAGGAATTCAATAATAGAGTTGATGAAACTGATGAATCAGCAAACTTGAACATAGGTCATTTGAAATTATTGAATTAGAGGAACAAAAAGAAAAAGGAATGAAGAAAAGTAAAGAAAGCTTAAGGGACTTATGGGATACCATCACATGGAACAATATACACATTATGAGAGTCTCAGAAGAAGAAGAGAGAGAAAAGGACAGAGAGGTTATTTGAAGATAAAATGATTGAAAACTCATGAATCTGAGGAAGGAAATAGGCATCTAAATTCAAGAAGCTCAAAGGATTCCAAGTGAGATGAACCCAAAGAACCCCAAACCAAGACACATTACAATCAAGTTTTCAAAAGTCAATGGCAAAGAATGTTGAAAACCCCAAGAGAAAAGTCACTGGTCACATATAAGGAAGCTCCTGTAACATCAGCAGATTTCTCACCAGAAACATTACAGACCAGAAGAGGATGGGATAATGTATTCAAAATGCTGAAAGAAAAACCTGTGCAGACCAGGCATGGTGGTGCACACCTGTAATCCCAGCACTTTGGGAGGCTAAGGTGGGAGGATCACAAGGTCAAGAGATTGAGACCATACTGGCCAACACGGTGCAACCCCGTCTCTACTAAAAATACAAAAATTAGCTGGGCGTGGTAGTGCATGCCTGTAGTCCCAGCTACTTGGGAGGCTGAGGCAGGAGAATCACTTCAACCCAGGAGACGGAGGTTCAGTGAGCCAAGATCGCGCCACTGCACTCTAACCTGGTGACAGAGCAAGACTCCATTAAAAAGGAAAAAAGGAAAAGAAAAAGCTGTCCACCAAAAACACTGTATTTGGTAAAAGTGTCTGTCCTTCAAAAATGAAAGAAGAATAAAGCCCTTCCCAGACAAACACACACTAAGGGAGTTTATCATTAAACCTGCTTTGAAGGAATTGCTAAAGGCAGTCCTATAAGTTGAAAAGAAATGACTCTAGAACTCTAGAAAGCAACACGAAAGCATGTGAAAATATAAAGCTCTATGAAAAGGTAAATATGTAGACAAATACAGAATCCTTTAGTATTGTAATGGTGATGCATAAATCAATTCTGGTATATAAATTTAAAAGACAAAGCATAGAAATAATTAAACTATAAAACTACATTAATGTATATAAAATATTAAAAAGATATAATTTGTGACATTGATAACATACAGTGGTGGGAAGATATAAATGACTTGAGATTTTATGTGTGATTGACATTAAGTCATTGTCAGTTTAATATAGATTGTTATAAGTATAATATATTTTGGCCATCCACAGTGGCTCATGCCCACAATCCCATCACTTTGGGAGGCCAAGGAGAATGGATCACCTGAAGTCAGGAGTTTAAAACCAGCCTGGCCCACATGGTGAAATGCCGTCTCTACAAAAATATGAAAATTAGCCAGGTCTGATGGCAGGTGCATGTAATCTCAGCTACTCGGGAGGCTGAGGCAGAATTGCTTGAAACTGAGAGGTGGAAGTTGCAGTGAGCTGAGATTGCACCATTGCACTCCAGCCTGGACGACAGAGTGAGACTCCATCTCAAAAAAAAAAAAAAAGTATAAGATATTTTTATAAATTCTTCATGGTAATCACAAAGAAAATGTGCATTGAAGATGCACAAAGAAAATGAAAAAGGAATCAAAGCACACCATTAAAACAAAAACAAACACACACAACTAAAAACAAGGGAATACAGTAAGAGAGGAAAAGAAGGACAAAATAACTACAAGACATGCAGAAAAAAATAACAAAACAGCAATAGTGACTCCTTCCCTATCAGTGATTGCTTTAGATGTAAATGGATTAAACTTCCCAATGAAAAGATATAGAGTGACTGAATGAATAAGAAAACAAGATTCAGCTATATACTGTCTACAGGAGATTCACATTAGTATAAGGACACACATAGGCTGAACATTAAAGGATAGAAAAAGATATTCCATGTGTCAAATTATGCCCCCACTTAACAGACAAGATGGACTCCCTGTGATTGAAAATTTAAAAGCAGAACGAAGAGTTATATGGCAGGGTGAAGAAATGGTCACACTCTCTGTGTCCTTGGAAAGCATTGTAAAACCCGTTTTTCCACAACGAAGTCAAAGAACAATTCCTGAAAATAACTGCAGCTAGAAATTCCTCAACTGACCCCAACAGACCACCTGGTGCCTCCCCACTGACCACCTGGAACCAGCTAATTAAGACAGACTGGTGAAATGGGGCTTAAAGATCATTTAATCAAGACTCTGTTCCCCACTCCCTTGATTCGCCTCCCCTGACCTGTGTTTTTGGCCTTTATAAACTCTAACTTTCCAACCCCGACCTCAGGTCACACTTTGATTTTGCACTGAAGGCTGCATCTCTCCAATCTGCAGATTGCTTTTAGAAAATAAAGCTCCCCCTTTTCCTCCACAGAACTCATTGATCTTTTGTTAACACAGGCAAATGGTAACCAAAAAAGAGCCAGACCAGCCCTACTTATATCAGAGAAAACTGACTTTAAACCAAAAATTGTCGTAAGAGACAAAGAAGAACATTATATAATGATAAAAGGTTCACTTCATTAGAAAGATGTAACAATTATAAATATATTTGCATCTAAGAGCAAAGCATCCAACCGTATGAAACAAATATTGACAGAACTGAAGGAAGAAATGGAAAGTAACACAATAGTAAGAGATTTCAGTACCCCACATTCAATAATAAATAGAACAATCAGATAGAAGATCAATAACAAAAGACCTTATTATGTTTACACAATAAGGTCCATTACAGACCAGTTGGACCAGACATATGCGGAACATTCCACTTTACAGGAGCAAAAGTATACATTCTTCTCAAGGGCACATAAAAACAGTCTCCAAGATAGATCACATTTTGGGACAGAAAACAAGTCTCAACAAATTTAAGAATATTTAAATCATACCAAGTATCTTTTCCAAACCCAATGGAATGAAACTAGAAATCAACAGCAAAAGGAAAACTAAAAACTTCACAAATACGTGGAAAGAAAAAATGACTTATTCTTGAGCAACCAATGAGTCAAAGAAGAAATCACAAGGGAAATTAGAAAATATCTTGAGAAAAATGAAAACAAACAACAAAACACATGAAAACTTGTGGGGATGCAAGAAAGCATCCCATAAGATGCTGAGGGAAGTTTAGAGCAGTATATGATATAAAATGCATTACTAAAGAAGATCTCAAATCAGCAACCTAACTTTATACCTCAAAGAACTGAAAAAAGAACAAACCTAACCCAAAGTTAGCAGAAGAAAGGAAATACTAAAGATTAGAGTAGAAATAAGAGAGACTAGAAAGCCAATACCAAGAAGTCAACAAAACTAAAAGTTAGGTTTTTAAAAAATATCGACAAAAGTTTGACCAGGTGCAGTGGCTCATGCCTGTAATCTCCAGCACCTTGGGAGGCCAAAGTGGGTGGATCACCTGAGGACAGGAGTTCGAGACCAACCTGGCCAAAATGGCAAAACCCCGTCTGTAATAAAAATACAAAAATTAGCCAAGCATGGTGGCAGGCACCTGTAATCCCAGCTATTGGGGAACCTAAGGAGGAGAATCATTTGAACCCAGGAGGTGGAGGTTGCAGTGAGCAGAGGTCACACCACTGCTCTCCAGCCTGGGCAACAGAGCAAGACTTCATCTCATAAATCAAAACAAACAAAAAATCAACAAAATTTGCAAACCTTTAGCTAGATTAACAAGAGAGAAGACTCAACAAAATTCAGAAGTGAAAGAGGAGACATTACAAACGATGTCACAGTAATAAAAAGGATCATACTGTTATGAACAATTATACACCAACAAATTGGATAACTTAAAACAAATGGATGAATTGCTAGAAGAATACAACCTACCAATACTGAGGTTTGAAGAAATAGTAGATCTGAACGATTTGTAACTAGTTAATAGGCTGAATCAGTAATCAGAAACCTCCCAACAAAGAAAAGCCCAGGACCAAATGCCTTCACTAGAGAATTCTACCAAAAATTTAAGAATTAACAGAAATCCTTCACATTTTCCAAACTTTCTATGAGGCCAGCATTACCCTGATACCAAAACTAGACAAGGATACAACAAGAAAACCATAGACCAATATACCTGAATATTGATGCCAAAATCCTCAACAAAATACTAGCAACCTGAATTCATGGCACATTAAAGGGATTATACACCATAACCAAGAGGAACTTACTCCTGAAATACAAGAATGTTTCAACATATAAAAGTGAATCAGGTTGGCGCAGTGGCTCATGCCTGTAATCTCAACACTTTGGGAGACCTAAGTGGGCAGATCGCTTGAGCTCACGAGTTTGAGACCAGCCTGGCCAACATGGCAAAACTTTGTCTCTACAAAAAATACAAAAATTAACTGGACATAGTGGTGCGTGCCTGTATTCCCAGTTATTTGGGAGGCTGTGGTGGGAGGATGACTTGACCCCAGGAGGTGGAGGTTGCAGTGAGCCAAGATCACGCCACTGCACTGCATTCTAGCCTGGGTAATAGAGCCAGATCTTGTCTTAAAAAAAAAAAAAAAAGTCAATTCCATAATACAACACATTAACTGAATGGAGGACAAAAGCTATTGATGGATAAAAAATATCTGACAAAATTCAACATGCTTTTGTGAGAAAAACACTCAACCAACAAGGACTAGAAGGAAATTATCTCAACATAATAAAGGCCATATATAAAAGCTTACAACTTACATCATACCTATGGTAAAAAACTGATTGCTTTCTAAGATCAGGATCAAGGCAAAGATGTCCACTTTTACTACTTCCATTCAGCATAGTCATGGAAGTCCTAGACAGAACAATTAGGTAATAAAAAGAAATAAAAGTTATCCAATTTGGAAAGGAAGAAGTAAAATGATCTCTATTCCCAGATGACATGATCTTACATGTAGAATTCCTAAAGATTAGACACACACACACACACAGTTAAAACTATTAAATGGACCAGGCGCGGTGACCAACCCTTGTAATCCCAGCATTTTGGGAGGCCAAGGCAAGTGGGTTGCTTGAGGTCAGGGGTTTGAGACCAGCCTGGCCAACATAGCAAAACTCCATCTCTACTAAAAATACTAAAAAATTAGGCAGGCGTGGTGGCAGGTGCCTGTAATTCCACTTATGCGGGAGGCCGAGGCATGAGAATCATTTGAACCTGGGAGGTGGAGGTTGCAGCGAGCTGAGATCATGCCACGGCACTCCAGCCTGGGCAACAAAGTGAGACCCCCATCTCAAAAACAAACAAACAAACAAACAACAACCCCCCCCAAAAAAATAACTAATAAATGAATTCAGCAAAGCTGCAGGACACAAAAACACTGTGCAAAAATCAGTTGTGTACCTACATACTAGCAACAAATAATTAAGAAAAAAGGAAGAAAAGAAAACACTTCCACTTACAATAGCATTAAAAAGATAAAATACTTAGGAATAAACGTAACTAAAAAAGTAAAAGACTTTTACATAAGTCACTACAAAACATTGCTGAAAGAAATTGAAGATACAAATCAATAAGACAGCTGTGTTGATGGATCATAAGACTTAATATTGTTAAAATCCTCATACTACTCAAAGCAATTACAGATTTAATGCAATCCCTATTAAAATATCAATGTTATTTTTTGCAGAAATAGAAAAACCCGTCCTAAAATTCATATGGAATTGCAAAAAAACCCTGCATAGCCAAAACAATCTTGAGAAAGAAAAACAAAATGGGAGGCCTCATACTTCCTGATCTCGAAACATTCTACAAACCTACAGTAGTCAAAACCGTGTAGTATGGGTATATAGACAGACATTTAGACCAACGGAACAGAATGCATAAAACAGAAACAAAACCTCACATACGTGGTCAAATGATCTTTGACAAGGATGACAAGGCTGCACAATGAGGAAAGGATAGTCTCTTCAACAAATGGGGTTGGGAAAACTGGATATCCACATGCAAAAGAATGTAGTTGGACCCTTACCCTAGATCATATACAAAAGTTAATTAAAGATGGAATAGACCAAAAGTAAGTCCTGAAACTATAAAACTCCTCAAACAAACTGTAGAGGAAAAGCTTCATGACACTGGATTTGGCAGTGATTTCTTGGATATGACAACAGATGTGCAGGCAACCAAAGCAAAAATGGACAAATGGGACTACACCAAACTTTAAAAAGTAGGAAAGGAAACAATCGATACAGTAAAAAAGCAACCTGTAGAACTGGAGAAAATATTTGCAAACCATATATCTGATAAGGGATTAATATCCAGAATGTATAAAAATTCTTACAACTCAATAACAAAAAAACTCCCAAGTACCCCAATTTTTAAAATGGGTAAAGACCTTGAATACATATTTCTCCAAAGATATACAAATGGCCAATAGGCATATGAAAAGGTGCTCAACATCAAGATGCTCAGCATCATTAATGATTAAGGAATGCGAATCAGAACCACAATAAGAGGCCAGGCGTGGTGGCGCATGCCAGTAATCCCAGCTACTAGGGAGACTGAGGCAGGAGAATCGCTTGAACCCAAAAGGTGGAGGTTGAAGTGAACTGAGATCATGCCACTGCACTCCAGCCTGGGCAACAAGAGCGAAAACTCCCTCTCAAAAAAAAAACCAAAACAAACAAACAAAAATAACCCACGATAAGCTATTACTTCATACCTGTAAAGATGGTCACTATAATCACACACATACACACACACACACACACAAACACACACAATAAGATATTACCTCATACCTATTAAGCTGGCCACTATAAACACCCCCCCCCCCAAAAAAAAACCCAGAAAATAAAAAAAACTGGTGAGGATGGGGAGAAATAGGAACCCTGTGCACTATTGTGGGAATGTGAAATGGTGCAGCTGCTATGGAAAACAGTATGGAGTTTCCTTAAAAAATTAAAAATACAATTATCACATGATCCAGCAATTCTGCTTCTGGGTATGTAACCAAAAGAACGTAAAGCAGACTCTCAAAGAGTCTAGTTTCCACCCAGTAGGTGGAGCTGACACATGGGTATTGATTAGAAGTCTATAAAAAGAGCAGTCCTAACCCCTGTCCTGTGCAGCCAGGCAGATAGCCCATCCCCTGACCCCACTGGAGATGGGAGGCTTATTCCCTGAAGAAATTAAACCAAGGAGACTTCAGACTTTGAGACACAGACACATTAAAGAATATCGGTGAAGAACAAGGCTGAAAACAGGAGTATTAGAAAAGTCTACATTCTGTATAATGAGTCTCCAGCTCTCTTTCCCAGAACTCTCATATTTATAACCCCACGCAGGAGGTATCGGAGATACCTCCTACTCTCTTACCCCAAGTAACCAATTTACCATCAACTTCCAGTGAATTTCACCTCCACAATATCTCTCTAATTCATTTCTTTCAGCACCTGCTATTGTGAGTTAGTCTCAATTCTCATCAGGACAATTGTAGTAGTATCCAGGCTTGTTCTCCTCCTCTCCATTCTTCATGTATGGGTAGAGCCAAATCTGCTTATGTCGCCTTGGCCCTGTTTAGCACCTTTTAATGGCTTCCCATTGTTTTTTATTTTTATTTTTATTTATTTATTTTGAGACAGAGTCTTGCTATTGTCACCCAGGCTGGAGTGCAATGGCCTGATCTCGGCTCACTGCAACCTCCACCTCCCAGGTTCAAGTGATTCTCCTGCCTCACCCTCCCTAGTATCTGGGATTACAGGCGCCTGCCACCATGCCCAGATAATTTTTGTATTTTTCGTAGAGATGGGGTTTCACCATGTTGGCCAACTGGTCTCGAACTCCTGACCTCAGGTGATCTGCCTGTCTTGGCCTCCCAAAGTGCTGGGATTACAGGCATGAGCCACTGTGCCCAGCCTGTTTTTTATTTTTTAAATTTATTTATTTATTTTTAAAAAGATGCCATGTGACACTAACCCATTGTTTTTTAAATATTCTCTTGAGTATAATAAGTTGACACATTATCATCTGTAAATAATAATTTTGTAAGTTCTTTCATGTAACCCATTTCCTTTTATTTTATTGGGTAAAACTTCCAGAACAGTGTAATGAATTGTGGTCATGGCAAGTATTCTTTTTGTTTGTTTCTGATTTTAATATGGATGCCTGTTGTGGTTTGCTATTATATATACGTTTTGCTAATAATTTCAATTAAATGTTCTCCGTTTACTAACTTTTAGAATCAGAAACAAATGTTGAATTTTATCACTCTATTTTCAGCATGTATTATAATTATTTATATTTTTTCTTCTTAGCATATTAATAAAATTCACTTAATCAGCATTTACTAAGCAGATGGTGCTAGGTACTGTCCTCTGCACTGGAGGTTACAGAAATCAAAAAGAAAGTCAAAGCCTGTGTGCTTCCCTGGCAGAGGGTGGAAGGGCAGAAGGAACAAACTTCGTCCCTCAGGCCCTTTTATAAGGGCACCTAGTCCTATACAGGGGGCACCACCCTCATGGCTTAATCACCTCCTGAAAGCCTCACCTATTAATAATGTTATATTGGGCATTAAGTTTCAACATGAATTTTGGAGAGGACACAAACACTCAAATCACAGCAAGTACCATGAAGAAAACTGAAGCAGGATAAGTAGGTAGAAAGTGATACGGTGCTATTTTATTGAGATTAAGCTACAAAAATGTATTCTAATGTTGAATTATCTTAATATTTCTGGTTAAAAATCCTACTTGATTAAATTTCATGCTTTTCAATTTGCTAAAATTTTATTTAGAAACCTTATATTGGTGTTTATAAATAAAATCTCCCTGTTTTATTCTTCTGGATTCTTATTAAGGCATTTTAGAATGATATTTAAAGATCTTCTTTTTTAAAAATAATTTACATAATAGAAAAAAATTTATGATGGTTTTATTGTATAGAATTTCCTAGTAAAACTATCTGAGTGTAGTGTCTTTGGAGAGGCTTATCTTTGACATTTTCAATTTGTTCCATAGTTATAGGTCTAGTCAAGGCTCCTACCACATTGATATGAGTGTGACCTGTAATACCCTACAGGAGGAACTGATTTATATTTTCTGGAAAATGTCTTTATTTCATCTAGATTTTAATGTATTCACATAAAGTTGAATATAGCACTGTCTCATAATTGCTTATATTTCTTTCAATCTGTGGTTTTATTTTTAAATTCTCAATGTTACCCACTGGTTATTTTTTAAAAATTGTGATAGACTGGTATGTAACTCAGGGGCCCTGGGTTTTCCGGTACACACTGAAAAAGTGCCCACTTGTAACTGTTGCACCTTGAGTTGTTTCAAAAAGTTCCTGGAAGAAGCTCAGCCCCAGAAAAACAAAAAACACTTGGATCCAGAGATGGTTGAGTAGGAGATGAACTTTGGCGAACTCTCATTGTTATCATCTTAAAAACCTGGCCCAGGGAGGAGCTTATTCTCTATTTTCTATACATGTGACATATGTAGAAACATAATCTGCCACTGTGCCTGTGCGGCCAGGACTCCCTGTCTACACACAGTGATTCAGCTGACCAGCCCAAGACATGCTCGGTTTTCACGCCTGTTTGTGGGGGCACTCCTTTGGGGCACTACCTCTGGTGTCCTCCTTACTTGTTGCAAGCAATAAAATCCCCTTGTTAAATCCTCCTTGGTTATGGGCATTGGAGGCTCACCTGGCAACAACCAAATGCACCTATTGTGTGAGTAGCAGCTAGAGTTTTGTCCCTATTATTGGGGGCATTTTAAAGAATTAAAGAATTATCTCATTTATATTTATGAAATAAATGACTTTGTTCTCTAATTCATTACATTGATTTCTGTTTCTATGTTTACTAATCCTTTTGTCCTACATTTATTTTGCTAGAGTTAATTTTTTTCCTTTTTTTTTTTTTTTTTTTTTTTTTTTTGAGTCAGAGTCTTGCTCTGTCGCCCAGGCTGGAGTGCAGTGGCGCGATCTTGGCTCACTGCAAGCTTTGCCTCCTGGGTTCACGCCATTTTCCTGCCTCAGCCTCCCGAGTAGCTGGGACTACAGGTGCCCGCCACCATGCCTGGCTAATTTTTTGTATTTTTAGTAGAGATGGAGTTTCACTGTGTTAGCCAGGATAGTCTCAATCTCCTGACATCATGATCTGCCCGCCTTGGCCTCCCAAAGTGCTGGGATTACAAGTGTGAGCCACTGTGCCCGGCCATTTCTTGTTTATTAAAACACGTAAAGTTGTATATTTTCCTCTGCATCTGGCATTAGCCCTATTCCATAACTTTTACTATGTAGTATTATCATCATGATTAAGTGCTTAATATGTCAGTTCAATTTCGATTTTGCTATTAATTAGGAGACTTGTAATTTTATAAAAAATGTGACTAAGCTGTCTTTTTTCCATCATTTTGTAGTTTTATTGCTTCTAGTCAAAGCTACCATTTCTCAAATAAATTGAGATTTTTCTTTGTGGAATCACTTAAAAAAATTTTTTTTTTTGCAAATTTTTAAAAATTTTGTTTAGAATGCTTTTCTATATAGTCTTAATTTTGCATGTAGATGTAGTCAGGGAATACCTTTTGTCTGCCTGGATTTTCTGTCACAGCTGTTCATACTTTCATAACTTCAGTTAAGTTATGTGCATTATTGGTCTTACATGTGTCAAGTTTAATTGATATATGCAGTGTTCAAAAAGATTACGTTGAGATTTGGCATTAAAACAGAAGACTTTTAGGTGCTTTGGAAGGCGTAGAACAGAGCAGTAGAGTGCAGATTTCATATTGATGAAGCAAATATTCATTTGTAAGAAGAAGGACTACAACTTCCTATTTCCCTTCAAAGCAACAGTCAAGGTCCTAAAGAAACAAAGATATGCCAAAGCAGATTAAACTTTATTACTAAATTATATGCAAAAGGATTAGCTGTCACAGCCGAGCTATGCAACTGAAGGCAGGAGAAAATGCCAAATCCCTAGGAATCGCTGAAAAACTTCATCTGTGCTTGCTGAGAAAAGTGCATTCTACCCTTTCAATTCTGAATATAAGTACGCTTGTTACAGTTACTTTGGCTGTGGAACAAAGTACCCCAAAACTTAGTGTCATATAAAATCCATTTATTATGCTCCAAGATTCTGTGGATCAAGAATTGGGACAGGATACAATGGAGATAGCTTGTCTCTCGTCCATGATACTGGGGCCTTAGTTGTAAAACTCCAAGGCTGGGGACTGGAATCATCTGAAGACTTGCTCACTCGCATGTCGGGCAGTTGATGCCAGCTGTTGGCTGAGACCTCAGCTGCAACTAATGGGCAGAATACCTACATGTGGCCTCTCCATGTTGTGTGCTCTCTTCATGGTGGCAAGCACACTGAGACAGCCAGACCTATATCTTTTGTGTGTGTGTGTGATTTAGCCTTGGAAATGGTGTAATATTACTTTCATTAATCTTTATTGGTTGTAGTTACAAGTTCACCGATACAAAGGGAGAAAAGATGGACTCCATGTTTTCATGATATGTGTTAATGTTCTGACACAGCATGTGACACTAGAAATCTTTCTGTTGCCGTTTTGGGAGCAGGGAAAGTTACTACAATTCTCAACAAAAGCTAGACAAGTATAGAAATATCCCACTCCCTCTCAGTAATCTACAGGTCTTGCCCTATTCCATCTATTTTTTCTTCCCTTCCCTTCCTTTCCCCTTCCCTTCCCCTTCCCTTCCGCTTCCCTTCCCCTTCCTTCTTTCCTTCCTCTTTCTTTTCTTTTCTTTTCTCTTTCTTTCTCTTTCTTTCTTTCTTTCTTTCTTTCTTTCTTTCTTTCTTTCTTTCTTTCTTTCTTTCTTTCTTTCTTTCTTTCTTTCTTTCCTCCTTCCTTCCTTCCTTCATTCCTTCCTTCCTTCCTTCCTTCCTTCCTTCCTTCCTTCCTCTCTCTCTCTCTTTCTTTCATTCTTCTTTCCTTTCTTTTGATAGGGTCTCACTCTATCACCCAGTCTGGAGTGCAGTGGTCCCATCTCAGCTCACTGCAACCTCTGCCTCTTGGTTCCAAAGGATTCTCCCACCACAGCCTCCCAAGTAGCTGGGACTACAGGTGCATGCCACCATGCTCGGCTAATTTTTTTTTTTGGTAGAGATGGGGTTTCACCATGTTGGCCAGGCTGGTTTCAAACTTCTGACCTCAAGTGATCTGCCTGTGCTTGGCCGCCCACAGTGCTGGGATTATAGGTGTGAGCCACCATGCCTGGCCTACTTTTCCTTTTTGTAATAGAATATTTCAAATGTATGAAAGTAGTCCGGGTGCAGTGGCTCACGCCTGTAATCCCAGCACTTTGGGAGGCCAAGGTGGGCAGATCATTCCAGGAGATAGAGACCATCCCGGCCTACATGGTGAAACCCTGGCTCTATTAAAACACAAAACATTAGCCAAGTGTGGTGGCAGGTGCTTGTAGTCCCAGCTACTCGGGAGGCTGAGGCAGGGGAATTGCTTGAACCTGGGAGACGGAGGTTGCAACGAGCCGAAATCGTGCCACTGCACTCCAACCTGGCAACAGAGTGAGACTCTGTCTCAAAATAAAATAAAATAAGTAATATAATCAACCCCATGGTATCTATCAGCCAATTTAATTATCCATTATCAACTGATAGTCAAGTCCATTTATACCCACACTGATTTCCCCCAGCCATCCAGTTTATTTTGAAGCAAATCTTAAGATAATATAGATTTCATCTGTAAATATTTTAATATGTACCTATAAAAGAAAATCCTTTTAAAATAACATAACTATAATACCATATCCACCTAAAAGCATTAATAGTAATTCCTTAACATCATCAGTCAGTATCTACATTTGCCCAATTGCCTTATAAGTTTTTTTCTTCTTTTTTCTTTAAGTTTGTTTATTTGAATTGGTATCCAAATATGATGAGTACTTTGCAACTGAGTGGCATGTTTCTTGCCTTTAAAAAAATCTTTTAAAAAAATCTTTAAAAAAAAATAGAGACAGGGTCCCACTATGTTGCCCAGGCTAGTCTTCAATTCCTGGGTGCAAGTGATCTTCCCGCCTTGGCCTCCCAAAATGTTGAACTTACAGGTGTCAGCCACCATGCCCTGCCTCTTAAGTCTTTTTTGATCTTTCAGTTTTTTTTTTCTTCCATTTTTATTTTAAGTTGAGGGGCACATGTGCAGGATGTGCAGGTTTGGTACATAGGTAAATGTTTGCCATGGTGGTTTGCTGCACAGATCATCCCATCACCTAGGTATTAAGCCTGGCATCCATTAGCTATTCTTCCTGATACTCTTTCTCCCTCCACAACCCCCCATCTGACTGGCCCCAGTGTGTGTGTTGTTCCCTCCCACGTGTCCATGTGTTTTCATGGAGACAGCTGGTGGGAGAGGGTCCCTGGAAAAATGCCAACCAGCCTGCACACTGGGGTGAAACTGCTGGTGGGAAGCACTCTAGCAGGGACTCTGGCCTTGCAAGAGTCCCTGTTTCCTCCTTTTCTTCCTTTTGCACCCAATAAAGCCCTGTCTTATTCAGCATTCAAATTATCTGTGAGCCTGAATTTTCATGGCTGTGGGACAAAGAACCCCGTCTTTAGCTGAACTAGGGAAAAGTCCTGCAACATCATCATTCAGCTCCCACTTATAAGTAAGAACATGTGGTATTTGGTGTTCTGTTCCTGCCTTAGTTTGCTGAGGATAATGGCTTCTAATTCCATCCATGTCCCTGCAAAGGGCATGATCTCTAGTATTCCATGGTATATATGTACCACATTTTCTTTATCCATTCTATCACTGATAAGCATTTAGGTTGATGTTATGTCTTTGCTATTGTGAAATAGTGCTGCAATGAACATATGCATGCATCAATCAATTTATTTGTCCTGTAGAGTTACTCTTAGTCATTATTTTGCTGATTGAAACACTATTTTCTGTAAATTGGTAGGCAGACTTAGAGGGTTGTTCAAACTTATTGTAACTTATTTGACAAGACTGTCTCGTAGAAAGTACTATGTTTTCCATCAGGAGGTGCATAATTTATTGTCTCTGCTTTGTGAAACTAGAAGCCACTGATGAGCTTGCTTAGGTCTGATGTAGGGCAGACAAGCCCTAAAGTGGGGCTTAGCCTGTGAGGGTTCTTGGCTTTGCTCAGGAAAGAATTCAAGGGTGAGCTGGTGGTAGGGTGGAAGAAAACAGCTTCATTGAAGCAGCAGTGTTAGAGCTTCAGCAGTGTTACAGCTTTGTAACTGCTCCTGAAGAGCAGGACTACCCCTCAGGCAGTGTGCTGAGTAGCAGTGCAGGGCAGCTCTGCAGTCATATTCATACCTACTTTTTTTGTTGTTTTTGTTTTTTTGTTTTGTTTTGTGTTTGAGACAGAGCCTCACTCTGTCACCCAGGCTGGAGTGCAGTGGTGCCATCTCGGTTCACTGCAACCTCTGCCTCATGGGTTCAAGTGATTCTCCTTCCTCAGCCTCTCAAGTAGCTGGGATTACAGTTGCCCACTACCACACCTAGCTAATTTTTGTATTTTTGATAGAGACAGAATTTCACCATGTTGGCCAGGCTGGTCTCAAACTCCTGACTTCAAGCAATCCACCCACCTCAGCCTTCCAAAGTGCTGGAATTACAGCCATGAGCCACTGCGCCTGGCCTTCATACCTACTTTTAATTACATATAGATTAAGGGGTGGTTTATGCAGAAATTTCCAGGAAAAGGGTAGTAATTTCTGGGTTGTCAGCTCATTGCCATGGAAAAGGGCAGTAACGCCAGGGTGTTGCCATGGCAATGGTAAACTGACACGGCACATTGGTGAGTGTGTCTTATGGAAAGTTGCTTCTACCTCATCCCTGTTTTAGCTAGTACTCAATTGGGTCCAGTGTCCAAGCTTTACCTCTGGAATCGAGTCCCACCTCCTATCTCGGATCCACTGATTCATTAGGGGTGGCAATGAAGACATTATAATTCTGTCATTCCTTCTTCATTTATTAGCTGAAATAATTCTGAAAGAAAACTGTCACCTATACTCTATTGTACAGAATAGGCAAGGTAAATACTTGACTCCCTTTATCAGTTTTCAAAATAATGTGAGTTGGTTCTTTAATGTCCCCCGAAGTGATGAATGAGTGTTGTTTCTAGGTATCATTATGAACAAATGAATTTAAATAGATTTTAGATGTTTCAGTCCATTGCCATCATTATTCATTTTGGTGCTTGATCGTTCCAGCTTTAGCCGGTGGGAGCCTATTTGAGTTGGCTCCTCCATCCCTTGGTCATGACCCTAATTTCCTGACACCATCCTTCCTATCGAGTATCATAAGATATTTTAAGATCGTCTTGTACATTTCTTCCCCACACCTGGAATTTGACATTTTCCAAATTGCTGGTCCCTTTTTAGTAGAAGAGGACTTCTAGTTTTTGCTTTAAAAATAATTGTTTTGAGAGGAGAGGGTTAATATCTAAATTTAACTTTTAAAATATTTTTGTCAAATTAATCAATGCACGTGTATTAAAAGTTAAAATTCTGGCTGGGTGCAGTGGCTCACACCTGTAATCCCAGCACTTTGGGAACTGAGGTGGGCAGATTATGAGGCCAAGAGATCAAGACCATCCTGGCTAAAATGGTGAAACCTCATCTCCACTAAAAATACAAAAATTAGCTGGACGTGGTAGTGGGGGCCATAGTCCCAGCTACTCGGGAGGCTGAGGCAGGAGAATCACTTGAACCTGGGAGGCGAAAGTTGCAGTGAGCCGAGATCATGCCACGGCACTCCAGCCTGGGCAACAGAGAGAGGCTCCTTCTCAAAAAAAAAAAAAAAAAATTACAATTAAAATGGTTCTGAAGAGCAGTTCAACCACTTTTAATGATTTCAACTGTTTTGATAATTACCATTGTTATGACTAGATAAATTGCTGTTGCTTAATTTACATATTTCACACATTATCTATGGATGTGCTATGGTAGATGATGATTTAGATCATCAGTGTCACTTTCTCATGGCTCCTCCTCACTCCTCTCAGTAGAGTCATTTTTTGTCAGAACAGAATTGTAAAAGTCTGCTTGGGTGTTTCTAGTATTTGCAAGGTTCTACTCATTTGGAACTCATGATTTCTGTCACTATTCTTAGACGTTCATTCCACACACTTATGTGTGCCATTGGTAATATGCCTTTCTTTCTATCCTTCTTATTAGCAACACTCTGGTCTTAGCTATTCAACTTACTAGTCGAAGAAGTATTTAGGAGGCCGAGGTGGGCGGATCACTGGAGGTCAAGAGTTCAAGACCAGCCTGACCAACATGGTGAAACCCTATCTCTACTAAAACAAAAGTTAGGTGGGCATGGTGGTAAGCCTGTAATCCCAGCTACTCGTGAGGCTGAGGCAGGAGAATCACCTGAACCTGGGGGGAGATGGAGATGGCAGTGAGCCAAGATCGTGCCACTGCACTTTAGCCTGGGTGACAAAGCAAGACTCCATCTCAAAAAAAAAAAAAAAAAAAGTATTTGAAACCCATAGGGTCACGAGCAGAATCCCGGGAGGGTCACAAGCAGAATCCTGTGGAGTACTTCAGAGACCTGCTTTCACCTTGACATTATCATTACTGTTAGCACTCTCCAACTGCCATTATCAAGTCCACATTTTTATTTTTGAGAATATCATGTGAGACTGTAAAATGTCTTCCAAAAATCAAAATACATCAAGGTCTTACAATTCAATTAAAACAAAAGTACATCATTTTTTAGGTTTATTATAATTTCAATTATATTTATTACAATTTCCAGTACAAAGAACTCCTTAAATTTGGAAATTGACTATGGAGTTCATTTCCTAAACACATTATAGCTCTAATATGCAGTTTATAAGCATAACTTGTGTCACTTATTTAATATATACACCAAAAATTAAAAATATATATGTATTTGGCTGGGCGCAGTGGCTCACGCCTGTGATCCCAGCATTTTGGGAGGCCGAGGTGAGAGGATCACTTGAGGTCAGGAAGTTTGAGACCAGCCTGGCCAACATGGTGAAACCCTGTCTCTACTAAAAGACAAAAGTTAACTGGGTGTGGCGATGTGAGCCTGTAATCCCAGTTACTTGGAGGTTAAGGCAGGAGAATCATTTGAAGCTGGGAGGCAGAGGTTGTACTGAGACGAGATGGCGCCACTGTACTCCAGCCTGGGTGACAAAGCAAGACTCCCTCTCAAAATAAACAAACAAATAAATAGACATATACATAAATACTCTATGATTCTGCCAATTCCTCTGATCGCAAACATTCCTCTTTTAGGAAAGTGGACCATAAAGGCTGTTTCTGCCAATAGAAGGCGTCTGGGATCCTGGAACTCCTCTAACCCTTGTAATATTTATATATATATGGCTAAATTGGCTCTTTTTAAGGATATCTTCTGCCAATATTAGATTTTTATTTTTCTTGCAACTCTTGGCAATTTTTGATTCTGCTCAATTTCGAATCTAATTTAGTTATGCAGAAACATTGATGTAAACAAATATACTGACCTTTTTTAAATAAGAAAATAAATATACTGTTCTATTGAGTTGGGATTATATTTTAAGATACTTTCACCAACAGTGGATCCTTTTGTGTGGTGCCTAGCAAACTATTTGGCCTGATCCTCCTGGAGAAATCTGTGAGCTCAGGAAGTTGTGAAGTGGGTTGTATGAGAGTTATAGTTCCATTCTGTGACTGGGGAGGGGCGTATTCCTCAGTATAAAGCTCACTCTTAAATGTAAAGAATCAAACCATGCTTTTACCAGCCTCAAATCATCAACCCAGGGTTACACTTCCACTCTCTTTAGCAGAAAACTAACAATGCGTGATTTTGAATTAATTCTCTGGAGGGCTGAGCTTTAATTTAATTTTTAAAATACTACTTGAAGTATGCCAGGACACTAGAGGAAGTCTTATGATCTTATGGGTTATCATGTAGTACATATGCTGATTATAGTAAGCACGGTCCTATACTTTTTTTTTTTTTTTTTTGAGACAGAGTCTCGCTCTGTCACCCAGGCTGGAGTACAGTGGCGCAATCTCGGCTCACTGCAATCTCCGCCTCCCAGGTTCACGCCATTCTCCTGCCTCAGCCTCCCGAGTAGCTGGGACTATAGCCGCCCACCACTGCACCCGGCTAATTTTTTGTATTTTTAGTAGAGACGGGGTTTCACTGTGTTAGCCAGAATGGTCTCAATCTGCTGACCTCGTGATCAGCCAGCCTCGGCCTCCCAAAGTGCTGGGATTACAGGCGTGAGCCACCGCGTCCAGCCTGTCCTATACCTTAATACTTGGGCATTGTCACTTACCAACTTTAGTCCAATTTTAGTATTGGTCCTTTTCTGAGATAAAGGTGAGATAAAATGATATGGATTACAGAATGATTAAATCTTAATCCAGAAAAGAAAAATGTTGTGAATTGAAAGAGAAAGCGACGTAATAGTGATGATACCAATGACACTATCAGTGGTTTGTAAAGGTCAAGTTCTGCAAATTGTTTGTAAGACTTGTTTATTTTTCCTTTCCTTTTTTTTTTTTTTTTTTTTTTGGAGACAGAGTTTCACTCTTGTCGCCTAGGCTGGAATGCAATGGTGCAATCTCGGCTCACTGCAACCTCCACCTCCTGGGTTCAAGCAATTCTCCTGCCTCGGCCTTCCAAATAGCTGGGATTACAAGCATGCACCACCACACCCAGCTAATTATTTGTATTTTTAGTAGAGACTGGGTTTCACTATCTTGGCCAGGCTGGTCTCGAACTCCTGACCTCAAGTGATCTGCCCGACTCAGCCTCCCAAAGTGCTGGGATTACAGACATGAGCCAGGGCTCCCGGCCCCTGTAAGACATATTTCTGAACTTAACCATAATGCTGTATTTTTAAGGAATTGTTGCAGTGGCTGGGATTTAAATTAATAGAGTTAAGAGTTAAGTTCAAATATTTTACTGCACTCTAAATTACTCAAGTTCCATAATAACAATTTAAGCATTAAATATTCCTCCTTCTACTTTTTATGTAAGAAATTATTATTAAAGGAGAAAAAAGATTAAGCAATTTTCCTTTAATTACTGCATGAAGCTTGAAAGCACCTGTGATCATTACTTTTAGCTCAAATTGCATACAAAACAAAAGTGTGAATCAACCCTAATGAACAACTCAGGTACTGTCTGTACTCTTAATACAAAAAGAGCATTAACATCAAGAAGAAATGCTCAATGCAGGTAATTCTAGAATTATCAAAATCATTAGGTGGATACTAAAAATAATTTTTTCTCTATAGTAGCACAGTGCTAATAACCTATAGTCCCCTCTCTGAAATGCTTCTGTATTTTAATTTTTAAAAATTTTTTGGGACAGCATCTCACTCTGTCGCCCAGGCTGGAGTGCAGTAGCCCCATCTAGGCTCACTGCAACCTCTGCCTCCCAGGTTCAAGTGATTCTCCTGCCTCAGCCTCCCAAGTAGCTGTGATTACAGGCGTGTGCCACCACATCCAGCTAATTTTTGTATTTTTAGTAGAGACGGAGGTTCACCATGTTGGCCAGGCTGATCTCAAACTCCTGACCTCAAGTGATCCACCCACCTCGGCCTCCTGAAAAGCTGGGATTACAGGCATGAGCCACCATACCCGGCTCTATAATTTAAATTTGGAATAAACAAAGAAAATGTGGAATCTTTGCCATTAAAATAGAATTATTATAGAATCATAAAGCATGATAAAATAGGCAAACATATCTTTCTCTTTTATATGTCAGAGATGTTTATTTTTACATGATAGAATGAATTTTTTTTATAATCCACAGCAAAACTATTTTAAACTATGTAACCAAGGAAGTGTATACATCTAAGTTAAATATTTTTTTTTCTGATATCAAAGGTAATACATACCCATGAATAAAATATTTAGAGGAAAAAAAATCAGAGAAATATTTTTAGAAAGAAAATAGGTGGCTCATGCCTGTGATCCCAGTGCTTTGGAAAGCTGAGTTTGGAGGATCACTTGAGGCCAGGAGTTTGAGACCAGCCAGGGCAACATAGTGAGATCTTGTCTTTAAAAAAAAAATTAACAAACTATTAGCCTGGTATGGTGGCCTGTGCTTGCAGTCCTAGCTACTTGGGGGCTGAAGTGGGAGGATTGTTTGAGCCCAAGAGGTTGAGGGTACAGTGAGCCATGATTGTGTCCCTGCACTCTAGCCTGGTCAATGGAGCAAGATCTTGTCTCAAAAACAAATAAACCTAGAACATAATCGCCACATATAGTACCACACTTAGAGATCACCACTATTAAATTAAGCTTTAAGGGCAATACAATGCAAATGAGTAATTTCCCCTTCCTTCCTTCCTTCCTTCCTTCCTTCCTTCCTTCCTTCCTTCCTTCCTTCCTTCCTTCCTTCCTTCCTTCCTTCCTTTCTCTTTCTCTCTTTCTTTCTCTTTTTATTTGAGGGACAGGATCTGGTTCTGTTGCCCAGGCTGGAGTGTAGTGACATGATCACGGCTCACTGCAGCCTCGACCTCCTTGGCTGAAGTGATCCTCCCACCTCAGCCTCCCAAGTAGCTGGGACTACAGGCACATCCCGGCACGTGCCAGCACTCCTGGCTAATACTTTTTTTTTTTTGGGGGGGGGTAGAGATAGGGCCTTACTATGTTGCCCAGGGTAGTCTTGAACTCCTGGGCTCAAGTGATTTCCTGCCTCAGCCTCCCAAAGTGTTAGGATTGCAGGCATGAGTCACCATGCCTGGCTGATCCATTTCTTGTTTTTTTTTTTTTTTTTCTTTGAGACAGGGTTTTGCTCTGTTGCCCAGGCTGGAGTGTCGTGGTGTGAACACAGCTCACAGCAGCCTTGACCTGCTGGGCTCAAGTAGTCCTTCTGCCTTGGCCTCCCGAGTAGCTGGGACCACAGGCGTACACCATCATGCTCGGCTAATTTCAATTTTTGTAATTTTGTAGAGACAGGGTTCTCATCATGTTGCCCAGGCTGGTCTTAAAATCCTGGGCTCAAGCAATCCCCCTGCTTCAGCCTCCCAAAATGTTGGGAATACAGGCGTGAGCCACCGTGTCTGGCCATTTTTGACTCTTAAAGCAAATGAGATTTCATCCAACCTTCTTGTCTGGCAAATTAACAAATTTCCTATCAAGGACAGTTCATCAATATTAAGGAGAGAGTGAGTCATTGTAATTCTAATTTCTGCTTCCTGGATGAGAAATGAGAAATAGAAAAATATATAACTAATCTACCTCCAGCTTGGTAAAGTATAATATTTTATAGGACATCTTCTAGGGTATGATTGTTTGAAATTTCCTCTATTTCCACCATTTTCATGAAGACTATTCCGTTAATTAATAGTTCTCATTATTTGAAAGGTACAGAATCTCTGAAAATCAATTTAATGGACTCTGTTTATAACCTTAATTGCTTTTGTTGCCCTTATCTGGGTTTCCTTCAGTTTATTTGAATTTTTGCAAGGTAAACCACTGAAGGTGCATGAAAAAAAGTAATTCTGCCTCCTTTCCTCCCTCCAGCTTTCCTTTGTACATAGCCAGAAGTTGCATTTCTTCCCTTCTGTCTCCTTAATGCCACTTTAATAGGAATTCCTATGTTTTTGTTCTTGTTATTGTTAAATAGGGTCCCTACCAGACCTCTGGCACTCCAGGCTCCTCTCATCTGTTATATTTCAGTATTTCTGATTGTTCTTCCCTTTCCCCTCAGAGATAGTAGATGTCTTCATTCTCTCTTCTCTCAGTCTCGCTGTCTCTCTCTCATTCTCTCTCTCTCTTTCTCCAGTTTCTTTACCCACATTTCTGTTGCTATGTTGTCCTCACAGTTCCCAACACTTCCAGCAGTGCGGGCAGGATTTCTGTACCAGGCTGGCACAAACAACCCAAGAAGAAAGGTGGTCACTGGGCCAGCCTTATTAGAGAGCTGTGGGCAGGATGGCCTGTGGCCAGTCTGGTCCTAGCAACCAGCCATCAAACTATTGTTTGTGGCACAGAAGCTCTTTAACAAGTTGTTCTTTGCACAAGGAAATACACCAACTGCAAGGGGACTTGCTGCTGGAAACAGATTTTGCTATAGTGGTGACAGGGATGATAGTCAAAATATAGAACTGAATCCATCAAAGCACTGGAATTTAATCCAGCTATAGTGCTGGGGGCAGGATCCTGGAGGCTCCCTGCTTATCCAGATGTTAACACCTATGCTTGCTAGATCATGGGAATTTTTGGGGCAGGGGAATTCTAGTGAGGAATAAGGGTGGATGTTAGGGAGGGCATAAGAGAGGGTTGGGCAGATACTTGTAAATCAATCAATATCATAACATTTTAGTGTTTTAATAAACAGAGGGTGGGTGTGGTGGCTCAGCACTTTGGGAGGCCAAGGAGGGTGGATCACCTGAGGTCAGGAGCTTGAGACCAGCCTGGCCAACATGGTGAAACCCCTTCTCTACTAAAAATACAAAAATTAGCCAGGTGTGGTGGCACAGCCTGTTTCAGTTTCTCAGGAGGCTGAAAGCAGGAGAATCTCTTGAACCTGGGAGGTGGAGGTTGCAGTGAGCCAAGATCACTCCACTGCACTCCAGCCTGGGCAACGAATGAGACTCCATCTCAAATAACCAAACCAAACCAAAACAAACAATAACAACAACAACAACAACAACAACAAACTTGTTCAGCTGAATTTTGCATACCAGGTCAATGTCAGCCTTTTGGGCCATAAGTTTGTCCTCACTCATTTTCTGTCTTCTGGTTCTCCTTGAGACCAAAACACACATATCTAAGTAAATATCCCCATTTTACAGAAGAGGAAATTGAGCCCCAGAGAGGACAAGTCATTAGGGGTCAGCTGGAGCTGAGATGTAAAGCCAGAACTAACTGACCCCAAAGACAATGCTGTTGAAGTCATTAATGTTCTTTAACATTTGCTAAGGACTCTTGAAGGTATTTTTTGGTTCTTATGGCAACCTTGTGAAGTAGTGTGGGTATTATTATCAATCTCTTTTTACCCTAAGATAATAGATACAGGTCTGGGAAACCCAAGGTTTAGAGAAGTAACTTCTTCAGAGATACTAAAAGAATAAACAAAAGATGGAAGAGCTATTATGTGGTAGAATATATGGACTCACATATGGTCAAAACTTCTGACTTGGGAACCTCTTCTCTGCCACCACGCTATGCCACCCTGAAGTCTGTAACTGTACATTTCTTAGAGTACTGTCTCAACAGTGCCTGCTTTTCTCTGCAAAGATGACTGTAATAATTCATGACCCGTGGTTAGACATTTAGAGTTGTTCCTCCTGGCACTGGGTTGGCACTCAGCCAATTACATTCTTCCACATGATTCTCCTTAAAACCAAAGGCAAAAAAAAGAAACAAAAAATGGCAAGCAACTGATGGTCACTTAACTGGGATTTGAGGATATTTGTGGCCATGTGATAACCACACTACTTAGAGTAACACTAGCTAGATGTAACTGACTAGATGTAACTACATTAGCTAAAGTAACACAAATTAGATGCAATAACCACATTACCTAGAGTAAAACTCCGACTTCGACTCTAAAATCCATGTGTTTTAGGAACCATTCATGTAAGTTTGGAACTTCTTTTCTGGGAGTAATTAATATTTTGACCTTGTATCAAATGCTTTATTTATATACAAACAAGTGAAATCTTTGATATTTCCTTTATCCAATATTCTAGACTGAGTGTAAATGTCACTTCTTCCTTGAAACACTCTTTACCTGCCCTAGGCAGAACTAGCCAGACCCTCTTCTGTGACTAAAGCACTTTATACGTACCTTAACTGTAGTCCACCTAAATTGTGCTGCTATTATTTGTATTTCAGGTTGACCTAGGAGGACTCTGACCTAGTAATCTTTTTCTCCCCATTAACTACATTATGTTTGACACATAGTAGCTATCCAAGAAACAACTGTTGACTTATTAACTAATGTATACACACACTAAGAAAATAAATTCATGTTGACATAGTTTGGAAAGAAATTAGGTGTTGCAATTTTTAGTGGTGGGAGTGAGGGTAACATTTGGTCTTTAGTGATAACATTTTTAGTGGAGGAAACTGTTATCTGTGGTAACATTTGGTCTGTCTTGGAACTTTATATTTTTGATTAAGCAAATACAGGGAATGAAGGTTTAATAGCTCTCATATTTTATTATAACATTTACAAATCTGTTTATTGCATTATTTCACATGTAATTTCAAGAAAGAGTCCCTGATGTAAAAGCAGTATTCGGCAACTTAATTTAAATGATGATGATTTAAATAATTTAAAATGATGATGTCGGTCTGTATATATTAACATGGAAAGACATCTATGATACATTGTTAAGTGATTAAAGAGCAAGTTAGGAAGGAACAACTAAAGTATTAGCTCGTTTTTGTAAAAAAAGAAAATTCTATGGAGTCTTGGAAAATATTCCAGAAGAATAATATTGGAGTAATAATATTATTTATATCCTCCTCCTTGCTTAAATCTTGTATCCTTTAACCAATATCTCCCTAATCCCCACTCCTCCCACATTTCCTTTCTCTATAATGAAAGATTACAGTGCTCCAGGTATGAAACTGTCTTCCCACATTATTTTAATCCTCACAGTAACTCCATAAATTCACTTAAAATTAATTAATCAATTCCTCGTTCAACTTATAATTCTTGTCTCAGGCATTGTGTTAAATGGTAGAGATATAGCAGTGAACCAGAAGGATGCAGTACCCAATGTTTCATCATTATCTTAACTTTACAGATGAAAATTAGTGAGGTTGCCCCATCCACCAGGGGTCTTCCAGTCCAACTTCTGGTTCAACTAAACATACAGACTCACAGGACACCCATGGGCTATGTCGCCACCAGTGTATGAAGACAGGTATGGCATAGTAACCACAGTATGCCAACAGGGCAGCATCTGTACTTTTTTTTCTGTGGGAATTCTTTTTTTGTTTTGTTTTGTTTTGAGATGGAGTCTTGCTGTGTTGCCCAGGCTGGAGGGCAGTGGTGCAATCTCAGCTCACTACAACCTCCACCTCCCAGGTTCAAGCAATTCTCCTCCTCAGCCTCTCAAGCAGCTGCAATTACAGGCATGTGCCATGATGCCCAGCTAATTTTTGTATTTTTAGTAGAGATGGGGTTTCACCATGTTACCCAAGTTGGTCTCGAACTCCTGGCCTCAAGTGATCCACCCACTTTGGCCTCCCAAAGTGCTGAGATTACGGGCATGAGCTACTGCACCTGGCCCAATTTTTTCTGTGGGAGTTCTTACAGCAGAATTCATACATTCTTCCAGGAACCACCATCTTTGGTCCTTCAGAAGATGGCTCAGATGCAAGGAGATGAGACCCACACTGGGTGGATTCAGGAGCCACCCTGACTTAAAAGCCTCATTCTCAATGTGACAACTCCATAGGCACAGTGTCCATAAGAAGTACTACCTTCATCTGGTATTTATAGTTCATGATCTTTTCTCCCAATTCAAAGGCAGTTTGCCAATCAGAGGTCATTTCTACCAGAAGCAAGGTTAACTAAAAATATAGTTGGCATTTTATTCCTATCAGATCACCAGGAAAACAGAACTAGAGAGTGAAACAAAGGTCAAATTTTCGTGCAGAAGAAGGTGAAAGGGTTTTGTAAAGTAGCTTATTCAATAAACAAATGAAAGAGTAGATTCAGACTTAGGTCTGTCTGACTCCAAGTCTAGCTTCTGAACTTCACTGGATAGTAACAAATGTGATCTCTGGGGGGAAAGCTTTTAGATTACTTTCTTTTTCATACTTTCTGAATTCTCAGATTTTTTTCCATAATCAGAAAAAAAGGTTTTCATAGTAAAGACTACAGCAACATGAAAATATGCTTTTGCTATAGCATTAAGTGAAAGTAGCCAGAAGCAAAATGATATATGCAATTGCCCCGTGATTAGGATGATGTAAAAAGAGAAACGCACAAAGAAAGAAGCCAAGCAGAGGTACAAAGCAGTCCTAACAGTAGTTGAATCAAGATGGTTGGCTTGGAAAAAGCTTTTTTTCTCCTGTTTTCCAGATTTTCTATGAAATGGTGATGTTATTCTTGGAATAAAATGGAATGCATTTATTAAAATAGAAAAGGAATTACATTTAGCTTATAAAATATTTGAAATGTAAAAATCATGCAAACATATCACCCTAAGATAATATATATAGTTTCATATTTCTACATATAGGTGAATACATTTTATATAAAATTTAGCTGTTGGGGATTCGGAAGTCCCAAATTATCTGAAAACACGTGCATGGTCATGGACAATAGAAAGGTGGATTAGAGAGCAGTTCTGTTCCATTCCCAAAAGTCACGCATGGAGCTAGAACAATTTGCCCAGGGCGGCTTCTGCTGCACTCCTGCCCTGACACCACTGTTTCAGTGCATTACGGTAACCTCCCTAGACTGGGTTCATGCAACAGAGCTGGAATACTATTGCTCAATTCCTTTCACATGCTGTCTATAGTTATTTCAGGATAGAGCTATTTAAGGTTTCATTTTCCTTCAAAACTCACGTTTTGGGCTTTACATGATCCTTCTTTAGCCAAGGACTCATATAATTGGATAGCTGCTGTTATATTTTGCATGCCAAAATTTCCAAATAGCAAAGCGTCAGCCATTTTCTCCATAGCTTTCAAGTTTCCCATGTCAGCTGCTTTGGCAAAAAGTAGGTAGGCTGTGTTTCAAGAATATGAAGTCAAGTTTGATTTTCAAAAATGAAATTTTCTTCTCCCTCTTCAATACTATTCATACTACTTCTCTCTGACAAGCAGGGACCAGTTGTCATACAGTTTAGTGAAGTTCATTACATCTCTAGATCAGTAGATTTTTTTCATTCCTAAAGCAGTCCTAAGGTTATAATTTCAAATATATCTCACAAACAATAAAACGACTAAAAAGGAGAAATATATAAGATACACCATCTTATGCACTGATACAGAACTATGTAAGGTACACCATCTTATACACTGAGTAAGCTTATACACTGAGTAAAGTGAAAAATTGAGGAATTTATCCTAAAATAGGGAACTCTCCCATGGCCACCACCATTATTTATGAATATTTGTTTTATAAAATAAATTCTGAAAAAAATAAGAATAATCAAAATTGGAATGTAACCTCTAGGAAGTTGCTATCAGGAGTATGATGATCCCTTCATATCTTAAAATAATTTGCTAAACAGAATATATTCTCAACACAGCAAAGTCAGACTCTTTGGAAAAACAATAGTGAAACAAAACCTTAATGGCTCGGGCTCTAGATTCTGACTGCCTGGTTCAAATCCTGGTCCCACCACTTACTAGTTGGAGAACTTCAGCCAAGTTATATAACTTCTCTGTGACCCTCTAATCTATGAAATGGGGATAGTATTATAGCACCCGCTTCATAGGGTTGCTGTGAAGATTAAACAAGACAATCGTGGGAAGTGCTTGGCATTGTGACTGGTATAGAGTAAGCACTCAGTACATTTAGCTATTATTATTGGGACTGTTGCACTGATTCTAAAGTTTTATAGCATGGTAATTGTTCTCCTATAATTAGGTGGTAAGTGGTGTGAACATTTAGTGATTAAAATGATAGCTGCCACAGGATTACCTTACACTGCACTCTTCGAGTCCCAGTCAGAAGTCACCTGGACCTCATTGGTATACGAAGTGATGGAGAGTCTTGCAAGGTCAAAACGTGTCAGAGACAGAGAGTATTTTAGGCATTTATTTTCACTTTTATAACTTCCTTTTTGAAGGTAGAAAGACCAGAAAGCATTAACTTCTACCTGTGACCTTGGCTCAAATACAGGGAAAAAACCCCACAAAAATCTACCATTGCTTCTGACTCAGGAGAATCAGGAGACTCACCTTTCTGTACAGCCTATCCATGCTGAGGCTAAAATAAGCTGCTCTTGGGCAGAAGCTGGAGCAGAGTAGTCCAGGCAAGAAGGACCTCAGACAGAGAAACATCCAGGTAGGCATTAGAGTCCTGGATGTCAAAACACAGGGTGAGTACTCCAGTGGAACAAAAAGAGGTAGAAAACTGGAGTTCAGGAGATCAAGAAAGAAATTAACCCAGGTCAAAGCAAGCTGAAATTCTGGAGGTGGGAAGGCAAACAAGGTAGATGGTCTCAAGGTCACTAAAGGCAAATGTCTGGCACCCAGGGAGAGGCAACAGGAAGAGAGCCTGGCATCAGGATACAGTCTCCCTTGTGCCTTTCTGTCACGTGGCTTCCTGCTGCAACTCTATAGCCTACTGTGACAGGAGGAGCACCAGCATGGACTGGGGCACAGAAACCTGAGATAGGCTGCAGGGGCCTCCAGTAGTACACCTAGTATCTCCAGCATTTTATACTCAGTCTCTGGACCCGGAGGGCAGCAACAGGCTGCAAAACAAATCCTTCTAGGTATCTTGCATTCCAAGGGCAGTGTAGGCATATGGGTTCCCTAGGAGAAAAACCCAAGGCGCTATAAGGGATACTAGAAGCAGGATCCAGGGCTGGAGAAAGTTGCTGATAGGTAAGATTAAGATATGGGCTGCAATCCCCAAGAGGAAAAAGGTGGGAGAAGCTGGGCAGCCAGGGCAGATCCCAAAAGACAATTTAGTTAGTTATCTGGATCATCTCTACAGGGTCTGGCATTGGATGCTTAGGTGGGTGATGGGGGAGGAAGTGCTCAATGCTTCTGCAGGGCACATCAGAAACTTGGTATAAAACAATGGCTTATCTTCAAAACTTCTTTGCTGATGGGAATTGATTCTTAATGACGGGCCACCACTCTAGCTGTCAGTGAGGCTTCCTAACTCACTCAGACAAATGTTCTCTCTGACATATGCTTGCTTAGTATCTGTACTTTTAACGGCACTAACTTGTTCAGTGATTTTTTCCTAGTCATACAAAAGAAGAGGCTGAATGAATGAGTGAATGAACGAATGAATTGGTCCAGGATGTGGGTGTGGAGGAGCCAAAAGGATAGTCTTAACCTATCTTACATCTGTCCTGCCAACCCAGGAAGTAGCAAAGCAAAGAGGGGATAGAACAGAGGAATGAGCGGGAATGAAATTCTTCTCCTTTGGTCAGGAGGGTGTGTAGTCATTTTTTTCTCCACCTGCCCTATGCTTAGGCATGGCTGCACAGGTGTAACTTGCTTAAGGAGACAGCAGGCCATCCTGATATCACAAGAACTTCACCCAGCTTGCCCACAAACTCCTGAGATCTCTTTCTATGAGCCCATTGGATTTCAGTTCTCCATTGCTACCAACTCAAAAGGGTCAGGAGGCTGGGCGCGGTGGCTCATGCCTGTCTCTACTAAAAATACAAAAATTAGCTGCACGTGGTGGTGGGCCCCTGTAATCTCAGCTACTTGGGAGGCTGAGGCAGGAGAATCCCTTGAACCAGGGAGGTGGAGGCTGCAGTGAGATGAGATTGTGCCACTGCACTCCAGCTTGGGCAGCAGAGTGAGACTCCATCTCAAAAAAAGGTGGCGGGGGGCGGTCAGGAGACTGAGTTCTGGGGCAAGGATGTGGGCAGGACAGTCTTGGTAAGAATAGCGTGAAACTGAATGACACCCAGGTAGGCATGAAGGTTCCCACACTGATGGATGGTCTGCTATTAGGATTGGGTTTTCTCCCTGTTCTTTAGGCCAAAGAGGAAGATCCCTTTCAAGGTTAAGTGGATGGTTACCTGGGACCTTCTCAGAGTGATTTTGTCTCATTGGGCCAAATCCAGGGTTTCCTTGGACTTGATGTAACACACCTAGTGGGCCCCTTATTTGTGTGGGCTCCCATGCTATAGTCAGGGGTCATCTGAAATCTCAGGGACCAGCCTCTGCCTGGCGCTCCACGTCTGTTTCTTCTAGCTAGGCTGGCTGGAGAATGCTCTGTTCTTACTTATTTAGCCAGTGGGCATGTTAGTGAGATGAGCTCCTATTAGGCTGGATTGTATTTTTGGGATCTGATTTTACCCCGTCCTCATTATAACAGCCCCCAGGGACATTCAGTGTGAGGCCCAGGTTTTGCTGGGGTTGACTGAACCACTCCCTCACTTCTTCCTTGTCTCTTGGGACGAATTACATCATCTTTTTGACTCTCCATTTCCTTCTCTGTAATTTGGGGATAATTATCCATGTCTCACAGTATCACTGTGAGCAAAGAATAATTTACACATGTAAAGTACCTAAAACAGTAATTAGCACAAAGCAGGTGCTTGATAATGAAAGTTGTTGATGTTGTCATTACCAGGATCATAGCTGAGTGCTCCTTAGCCTCTGTATTTTTATACTTCTCAAAGGTTTGGGTTTTAAGAACTCATGGACTTTGTTGCTGCCCTGTCTGGGGCTAGCTACCACAGCTCTGGGATGCTTGCCTGTGACTGGTGTGCCTATTCTGTGTGAATACAAGAGATATCTCCTTATATCTCTTGGGAGTTCATAGAGTCCCAAGAACTCTATATGGGAGTTCAGGGCCCATACTTTCTTTTCTTTTCTTTTCTTTCCTTTTTTTTTTTTTTTTTTTTTTTTTTTTTCGAGATGCAATCTGGCTTTGTCACCCAGGGGCTACAGTGTTATGACATGGTCTTGGCTCACTGCAACCTCTGCCTCGTGGGTTCAAGCAGTTCTCCTCCCTCAACCTCCCGAGTAGTTGGGATTACAGGTGTGCACCACCACGTCTGGCTAATTTTTGTAGAGACAGGGTTTCACCATATTGGCCAGGCTGGTCTCAAACTCCTGACCTCAAGCTATCTGCCAGCCTCGGCCTCCCACAGAGCTGGGATTACAGGTGTGAGCCACCGCGCTTGGCCAGGGCCCACACTTTGTATTATTGGTTTAAAATACCCTTGCTTTCTTTGCCCCCATACCTTCAACTTACCAGTTAGGGGACTCAAGATAAAACTAACACACCTGTATTTCCTGGTTACTAAGTGCCAGGCACTATTGTAAGAGCTCAATTGTATTATCCAGGTCACAGAGAGGTTGAGTAACTTATCCAAGTGCACACAGCCAGTAAATGAGAGAGCTAGGATTTGATCCCAAGGCTTTGAAGGGTGACCACAAGTTGTGCCCCTCCACTGGAAGTGTGGGGTGGAGGGAGAAGATATTGTTGCCTCCCCTTTAGACAAGGAAGAAAAGTGATAAGAGAAACAATGAATAGGGAACAAGACCATGTGGTCACAGCTTGGTCACCTCTCATCTGTCTGTGCTCAACTCCCTTTAACATGTTTGAATCTCTGTTTCCAACTCTTTAAAGGGGAAAAATGAAGCTCTTCTTACTGTTCTGGAGATAACACGGAATCACATACATGAAAGTGCTTTGAAAATCATAAGATACTGTACAAACACCCAGGCAGAATAAAGCATTTTAATACAACAACTTGCTCTAATTCAAATAACACATTTTATTTCATTTGAATTATCTAATAAATTAAAGCCAAAACAATATTTCCGCATGAATGCTCAGGTCAGTGTCTTCATTCTGAATTTCACTTAATATGGGGACTGCAATCTCACATGCATTTCTCCCGTTTGTTTACAGTGATAATTTGTGGAATTCTTTCAATTCAATTTGATCCTTTTAAAAACAATAGCTTATGGGTAAATATGCTTACTCATTATCCCAATGAGCTTTTAATGATAAACTACATTTGGGATTTTTCTTTTTTCATAACCTTGAAATTTAACTTGGCTGAGGTCTCTGTATAAAGACTTACTCTTGGCCGGGCGCGGTGGCTCAAGCCTGTAATCCCAGCACTTTGGGAGGCCGAGACGGGCGGATCACGAGGTCAGGAGATCGAGACCATCCTGGCTAACACCGTGAAACCCGTCTCTACTAAAAATACAAAAAAAAAAACTAGCCGGGCGAGGTGGCGGGCGCCTGTAGTCCCAGCTACTCCGGAGGCTGAGGCAGGAGAATGGCGTAAACCCGGGAGGCGGAGCTTGCAGTGAGCTGAGATCCGGCCACTGCACTCCAGCCCGGGCTACAGAGCAAGACTCCGTCTCAAAAAAAAAAAAAAAAAAAAAAAAAAAAAAAAAAAAGACTTACTCTTCTTTTTGTTTTTGGCTTTTAGACTGCTGGAGAACCTTGATGCCCATCTTAAAGAGCTGGTCTCCTTCATCTGTAAAATTTTTCTCTGCTTGCTTTTGTACTGTACATGAATAAACAAGAAAAAATAAAAATAATATTACTTCTATGTTCTATATTTTAAAAATAATGTGCTAATATAATTTGTTGGCATATTAGTTTGAGTTTTGTTCTACTTATTTTTTTAACCTCTGTATTCAAGAAGATCTGTTAATATTATTCCTTAGCTGAGGAGCGGTGGTAGGTCAGAAGGCAGAAGCTGCCTAAAAACGTATTCCCTGCTGGTTTTTGTGAAAGGATCTGGAAGGTGAAGTAGATAGAGAGATGCTCCTGATGGGAGAAGGGATGCTTTCGGTCTAGGGAAGGGATACAAGGTTCTCCAAGCAGAAGGCAGGAGATGCCTGGTATATCAGAAGGGCAGGATCTTAGCCCTGCCTGGCAAAGACTCCCGGCTCTTGGCCCTGGCTGGCAAAGATTCTCTTGTCTGAGCATAGCACAGCAAAACTCAGAGCCACAGGATTCCAAAAAAACATGAGGACGTGGGCAACAGGCATCTCCAAGATAACCAGTGTGAATTGCTTTAAAAATTTTGTTGACTGGGTGCGGTGGCTCACACCTGTAATCCCAACACTTTGGGAGGCCGCGGCAGGTGGATCATAAGGTCAGGAGTTCAAGACTAGCCAGACCAGCCTGGCCAGGATGGTGAAACCCCATCTCTACTAAAAATACAAAAATTAGCCGGGCGTGGTGGCACACACCTGTAATCCCAGCTACTCAGGAGGCTGAGGCAGAGAATTGCTTGAACCTGGGACGCGGAGGTTGCAGTGAGCTGAGGTCGCGCCACTGCACTCCAGCCTAGGCGACAGAGCGAGACTCTGTCTCAAAAAAAAAAAAAAAAAAAAAAAAAAAAAAAAAAAAAAAAATTTTATTGGCCAGGTGAGGTGGCTCACTCCTGTAATCCCAACACTTTGGAAGGACAAGGCAGGTGGATCACTTGAGGTCAGGAGTTTGAGACTAGCCTGGCCAACATAGTGAAACCCTGTCTCTACTAAAAAATATAAAAATTAGCTGAGGAGTGACATGCGCATGTAGTCCCAGTTACCTGGGAGGCTGAGATGGGAGAATCCCTTGAACTCAGGAGGCAGAGGTTACAAGTGAGCTGAGATCACGCCACTGCACTCCAGCCTGTGTGACAGAGTGAGACTCCATCTCAAAAAAAAAAAAAAGCTTTTTCTACCTAAGGCTTTTCCACCTCCCAGGACCCTTTCTAAGACCTGGGGGAAGGCACAGAGAGAGAATACTCATAATAACTTGCCTCGTAGGATGAGGGCTCAGAATCAGTTTTGTAGAATTCAAGGAAAATGAAGAAATTAAATTTTACCTGCTACAGTGATATTTTCCAAATGTTTATGTAACACTTTGCAATTTTAAAAAAATCATCACCAGTTTATAGTTGGGGAAAGCTGGCTGTGGGAAGAGTCAGACTTAAAGATATAAAGATCCTTCCAGCAATGCGTGCATGTGCACACACACAATTTCTCCCTCTCACACACACACACTCACGTACATACACACACTCACACACATGCAGCCTTTTACAACATCACAGTGCCTCTTGAAGTCCATTACAACACTTACTGAAATCTTTGATTAGAAGAACCACACTTGAAGCCATTTCTTTCTTTTTTCTTTTTTTTTTTTTTTATGGTTTGTGAGGCAGAATAACATTAGATTTTTCATAGAAAAAAATATACTGACCAATTACTGGTCAACTTATTATTAAAGACTTCTCACAAACAAAAACAAATATTTTGTTTTTTGTTTTTTGTTTTTAATTTATTATTATTATTATACTTCAAGTTCTAGGGTACATGTGCATAACGTGCAGGTTTGTTACATATGTATACTTGTGCCATGTTGGTGTGCTGCACCCATCAACTCGTTACGAAGCCATTTTGAAGGAAAGGCATTTGGGATTTGATGGCTCATTAACAAGACAACAAAGAACAAGCAGCTCTCTTGTTTTTTATCTTTCTGACAAGCAATCAGAGTTGCTCACTTTCCTTTTTAAATTAAATTTAAAAAATTAAAAATTTAAAAACTAAAAAAAATTCTTAACTGAAAAACCTATTTAAAATTATTTTGAATACTTCACGTTATCCAACCAATTTAGTAATACCAGGCACTTTCAGGATCTAATTTCTGCTGTGAGTTATCTATTATCTATACTTCTAATTAAAGGGGGAAAAATAATGGAGAAAACCTAATAATCTGTGTGTGGAATAATAACAGCTCCTATGAAAATGCTTTTAGAGAGTGAAAATAAATTTTGAAAGCTTGGCTCTGTATACATATACATATGAGAAATGATTTACCACTACAAATTTCTACCTATGGCTTTTACTTTTATTTGTAATTCTTTTTTGGCTTTCCAAATGCATTGCAATTCAATTATTCTTTTTCTTCACTCTGTTGTCCCGGCTGGAGTGCAGTGGTGAAATCTTGGCTCACTGCAACCTCCCTCTCCTGGGTTCAAGTGATTCTCATGCCTCAGCCTCTGAGTAGCTGGGACTACAGGCTCATGCCACCATGACCACCTAATTTTTGTCTTTTTGGTAGAGATGCAGTTTAACCATGTTGGCCAGGCTGGTCTTGAGCTCCTGACCTCAAGTAATCCACCCACCTCAGCTTCCCAAAATGCTGGTATTACAGGCATGAGCCACCACACTCGGCCTCTGTTTATTAAAATACTAAAAAACTATGATATTGATCGATCAAATTTTCTTTACTCTAAGAGTGTTCAGGGCCAAGCGCAGAAACAGTCAAAATAAAAATGGATATGACTCACCTAATGGGAAAAATGATTTACAGGAAACACTTTCAATAATGTCAGGTAAATAAAGTATTATTTTCAATAAACAACCCATTGCTTAAAATACTTGTAACGACTTGCAATAAATTTATTTTAAAGCAAAAAAAATGTATTTATGGACCCATTTTTCAAATTTTTCATCCGTTGATATTAACTTATGTTCTCTATTGCATGATTCTGCGTGTTTGTAGCTTTGAGAAGCAGTAGGAGCACAGACTCGAGTCAGACTGTCTAGATTTGGAATGTCATTTGCTAGGTACCAACTATACAGCCTTGGGAAGATTATTTAACCTCTCAGTGCCTACATCACCTCATTGTAAAATGGGAATTATAATAGCCCCTTCTTCTCAAAAGCAGTGAGAAAATTAAGTACAAGAACTGAAACCTGTCGAGTATCTAAGTGCTTTTTAAGTTTCAGCTCTTATTCCAACATAATCGATTTTGCTTTTGATTCTTCACTTGTTTCATGAACCATATTTCTTTCTGCTAAATTAAAAGTTTTTGAAAATGAATGAAGTCCTTGTAACAAATATACAATAATGAATAATTATATAATAAATAAGAACACAATTCCTGTTATTTCAAATTTTGTTGAGTAGATATTTGAAGAGAGATTTTCTTTCTATTTTTAATACAATTTGTTCACCATTTCTCACAATATGACTGGAGTTATTTATGTTTGACAATGATCTGGAGATTGCAAGTAAACTTGATTATTGTAAATATATTTGCTCTTATTCAAACATATTTGAGTCGATTGCATCTTTGACTAAACTCTTTGCTGAATCATTCTTTCTTGGCTGAAGTGTTATTTTTAGTAATGGATCGTTATTCTTCCTCCACATCTAGGATTGTATCTTCCTGACACACATAAGGGCAAATGTGAAGAACTCTTCTGATACATTATTCAGAAAATCTGAAGCTGAAGCTGGTTTATATTAAGTACAATTGAAATTAGATTTTAAAAAAAGTATGCAGTGTCTGTGTAGGCTAGATTTTCTGCAGAGGAAAAGAATTTCCCATTTTTATCTTTGTATCATTTTAATGATGAAAGCACCTGATTTTTAGTCAGACTAAGATATTCACCTCACTCACTTGTTAATTTTTTTAGCTCTATATGATCCTTTATGTGGTTTGTGATGTAAATATAACTTGAGATTCAAAATAATGGAATGTAGTTTTTCCTTTTATTTTTCTAGATAGTATTGATTGATTTGTTTTTAAATTTATGTATTAAGGTTTTAGATTTTGTAGTGAAACATATCCAAGACTGAGAAACGCAGCACAGGGCATAGGAAGGAACCAAGCAAGTATAGAGGTTCAGGAGAGGTTTAGAGCTTTGTAGGGTGGATGGCACTACAGGGTTACTCCTTTCCCACAGGCAACAGGGCTGGGCTGTTACATCCCAGCGTCTGTTAGACAATGGCTACAGGCCACCACCAGGATATCATATTTAATCAGCAGCACTTTTATTTCTTAGTGGCCGTAAAACAATGGTGTATCTTATAACTTTTGACATCTTAAATTTGACACAAATATGGTATATGAATTTGAAACAATACATTTCTCTCTAGTTACTGTTTTGGTGGCATTCTACAATTTTTATGGAGTATTTATCAATTATAAATATTTTCAAATTTCTGTTCTAACTTATTCAAACAATGTTTAGAAGTGTTTATCACACTTTCCAGACATAAAAGGATTTTAAAAAATTGTCTCCTTATGGCTTGTAATTTTATTGCATTGGGATCAGAGAGCCGAGCAGAATCTCTGGTTTATGTTGAAACTTGTTTTGTGGTCTTTTTATACAGGTTCCATTTCTTTACTTGAAAAGATTATATATTCTTGGCTGAGTGCAGGAGCTCACACCTGTAATCCCAGCACTTTGGGAGGCCAAGGTAGGTGAATCACTTGAACCAGCCTGGGCTACATGGGGAAACCCCAGTTATACTAATAATACAAAAATTAGCTGAGCATAGTGGCACGTGCCTGTAATCCTGGCTACTCGGCACAAGAATTGCTTGAACCCGGCAGGTGGAATTTGCAGTGGGCCGAGATTGTGCCACTGCACTCCAGCCTTGGCGACAGAGTGAGACTCTTCCTCAGTAAACAAACAAACAAACAAATATATATTCTTTAATTATTGAATTAAATCCCATATATTATTAAATTGAGCTTTATATGTTCAAATCTTTTTGATTTTTAGTAATTTTTTGTTTGCTGAATCTACCAGTTTCTAAGAGATGTTAAAAAATCTTCAACAATTGTGGATTTGTTCATTTCCTATTGCAAGACTGTCAATTTTTCATTTTTATATTTTGAGGTTATGTTGATGGATACATGCTTAGAATTATCACAACTTCCTTGTGATTGTTCCTTTGAACATTGCATGGTGATTCTCTTTTTCTCCCTATTATTGACTTTACCTTGAAGTCTATTTTGTCTGAAGTTAATATGAGCATTCTTTTAATTAGTGTTGCCTGGGATATCATTTCCATCCAGTTAACCTCAGTTTTTGTGCGTCATATTTTAAGTATGTTTCTTACAAACAGCAGGTATTCAAGTATGGTATTTTTCTTTCAGTCTAAGAGCACCTGTTCTTTAACTTTTTTTTTTGTTTTTTTTTTTTTGGACCTCATTCAAGACAATTTCTTCTGATTTTTTTGGTAATTTGTTAATGTTCTCTTCTACTGTATCTGATCTTCTTAAGCTATCCTTTGATTTTTAATGTGAATGAATATGCTTTTTTTTTTTTTTTTTTTTTTTTTTTTTAGAGACATGGTCTCACTCTGTTGCCTAGGACAGAGTGCAGTGGTGTGATCATAGCCCACTGTAATCTCAAACTCCTGGGCTGAAGAGATCCTCCCACCGCAGCCTTCCAAGGAGCTGGGACTACTCGTATGTGTCACTATGCTTGGCTAATTTCCTTTTTTCATAGAGACAGACTCTCACTGTATTGCCCAGGCTGTTCTCTAATCCTTGGACTTAAGTGATCCTCCCACATTGGCCTCCCAGACTGTTAGGGTTACAGGCGTTTCATTTTTCTTAACTCTAGTGTGTTATTTTACATGGCTGCTTATTCCTTTGTCAGGATGCCTTGTTTTTATGCTTTCTTAACCATTTTAAAATACATTTATTCTGTAGACTTTTTCAGGTTGTCCTACTCTATCAAGTCTTGAGGTGCTCGCTGGGCACGGTGGCTCACACCTGTAATCCCAGCACTTTGGGAGGCTGAGGCAGGCAGATCACCTGAGGTCAGGAGTTTGAGACCAGCCTGGCCAGCCTGGTGAGATCCCATCTCTACTAAAAATATAAAAATTAGCTGGGCATAGTGGTGCGCACCTGTAATCTCAGCTACTCAGGAGGCTAAAGTAGGACAATCGCTTGAACCCGGGAGACGGAGACTGCAGTGAGCCGAGATTGCACCACTGCACTCCAGCCTGGGTGACAGAGTGAGACTCTATCTCCATCCCCCCAGAAATACTTGGGGTGCTGTGCCTCTTATTGTGTGTGTGCAGTCAGTGTGCATGTACGCTGACTCACTGAGTGGATTTTTTTCACTTGTGTATTTTCTAAAATTTTCTTGTGAGTTTCTCCCTAGTAAGGCTTCATTTGCGGGAACTGTGAGATTGTTTCTCCAGAGTGAGTTTGTGTTGCTTCTGTCAGGTTTCCAGAGTCATTATTTTATCAACTGAAGAAAAATTTTATATTGGTTTAGAAGTTTTCACTGAAAAAATCAGGTGGCATAAATTCAAATCCAAATCTGTATGAGGCTCAGGGCTGTGGTGAAGGTTTCACCAGGGAGAGGTTTTTCCCTGTGAGAACTTCAATAGAGAACAAGTTTCCTTGATATTTGCCTACTATGGCGGGTGGTGATTGGTTTGTTGGTTGGTTTTCCCTAATCTTCTCTTTTGCTGTCTGAACATCTTCATGAAACTCCTAGCTTTCTTCATAGCTCTTCGTTCCAATTCCCTTCTCAAAAGTCCTAATGTCCTTTTTCCTTCCCCAATCTGGGACTTAAAATAAAAGGTTTAGCCTTTACCAGGTCTGACTACAACTCCCCAAAACATCAACTACATACTTGCTATGGCATACTTTAGGCATCATTTTTAGGTATTTGTAGCAAGAGGATTTTCCTTTTGGATCAACCCACCATTTTGCTAGAATGAGAGATCTTTAGAAGTCTTCTTTTAAAATCAATTCACATACATAAAACTGTGGGCTGATTTAAAGAAAAACTTTTAGTAAATACTAGGAAAGGTATTAAATGGTGAGCAGGTTGGGTTCCTTGATAAGCAGACCATAGGAGTCAGGGTTTTTGTTAAGAAGTGACCTTCAGAACCACATCTAAAGAAGAAGTTGGACTGGGCAGAGGGAGAAACTGTGACGCAGGCTCACTTGGCTGCAAGAGAAACACCTGGCTGACCCCACAGGTGGAGCTCTGTGGAGCTAAAATGGCCTGCTAAAGGGTTGTCTCAGGTTAGGGTTAGATGATCCTGCCTGCATACTCCTGTATCAATTGGCCATTGGAAGTGAGCTGCCCCAGGAAGGAGGCATGACCTCAGCTATGCAGCTCTCTGTACCTGAAAACAGTCCCTTCAGAGACTGACTGCCAAAGGCTGTCTACGGACTGTACTCCCAGCAATTGGGCAGCTAGTTCCTTGTTGAAGGGGGTCTGAAGAGCAGCACTCCACAGTGTCCATTCCAAATATACCGAAAAATAATCAATAAAATGGAATGCAAATATTAAATTTAGCCTAGCTGGTAATAGGCCCCAGAAGCAGCAGAAAGGAATGCCAAGACTGACTTAAGACAAGGTTCCAAGATACCTCCCTTCAACCTAGAGCACAGTGGTTATTGGGTACGATCATCAAAATTAATGATGATTAATTCTAAGGGGTGCCAGGAAGGACATGACCTGTAGTGTCCCAGTGGCCTGCAGGAATAGGTTCCACTGTTCCTACTGCATGATTTGTTATTCATTTGTCTTGCTAACAGTTTAATACAAATAATTATTCTTTTAGACTTCATTCTAACTCATATGGAAGAATTAGTTGTTGAAGTTATGGTGTTAAAATACCCTGAGGAAAAGTGAACATGCCATTTTAAAAAAGGTAATGGATGGGAAAGCATCGTGTTCATCTATAAAATACTATCCAAATGTACTCTAAAAAAGTTAAGCCTTATTATTTTTATGTAGCACTATATTCTAATATAGCATACAGAGAATGCTAAATTTGGAGTTAGAAGATCTAGTTTACATCCTGGCTCTCTACAAAAAGAATTCAACTCAATGTAATTCAGCAAATATTTCTTCATTCCAACTATGCAACAGATACAGTGCCAGGCACAGATCTTGCCTTTAAGCTATGGGGGTATAAATGCTATTTGTTATATGTGAGAAATTCTGGGTAAAGAGATAAGTGGCAAAATTCCAAGAATGGGTAAATAGTTTTCTCTATTTTTTTTTTTTGAAACGGAGTCTCGCTCTGCTGCCCAGGCTGGAGTGCAGTGGCTGGATCTCGGCTCACTGCAAACTCCGCCTCCCGAGTTCACGCCATTCTCCTGCCTCAGCCTCCCGAGTAGCTGGGGCTACAGGCGCCCGCCACCTCGCCCGGCTAGTTTTTTGTATTTTTTTTAGTAGAGACGGGGTTTCACCGTGTTAGCCAGTATGGTCTCGATCTCCTGACCTCGTGATCCGCCCGCCTGGGCCTCCCAAAGTGCTGGGATTACAGGCTTGAGCCACTGCGCCCGGCCAGTTTTCTCCATTTTTAAAATGTAGAGAAATTTATTTATATTCTGGAACTATAATGATGTTAATCTCTAATTTTTAGAACAGATTATTATATGTGTTTTGTGAGCATTCCATTAAGAATAATCACTAAGAATTAGAAAGAATGTTTGAGAATAAGTTAAATCCCATTTCTCTTTTGTGAAGGACTGGTAGGTCTGTGGAATAGCATTTATAGAATACCTATATCTCACACATATCCTGTGCACAAAATGTTTAAATGGGAACTAAATAAGAATAGACTTCAATAAGGTTCTGAGACAGTCTGATAATCATGTGCAACGCATATTCTTGTTTCATTCCGCAGTTTATGAAGTTCAAACTCTCCTCCAGGGAAGGTAGCTTTTCCACAGCTTCGTCTACTTTGTCAACTCCTAGTTAAATAAGTACTGTTCCCAAGCTGTGTCTCATGGACCCACAGTGAAACTTAATATCTCCTTGAGTTGTCTCAAAAGGATATTTACTCTTACAAAACATTTATGAGGAATACGAATTTTATCTATGATTTCGTAGCACAGAAAGAGAAGATGAGTTATCCCAGGAACAAAAACAATTTTTAATGATCATCTTAGACATTGCTGACTTAAAAATATCAGTTGGAATCCCCCAACTTTTAAGTTTCACTAACTTTTCAATTTAGTGCAGCCAATCACCATCTTTCTTGCTCCTCATATCTGCTGTTTCAAAAACAAAATGTCAACATTCCTCTCCCTGGTTCTGCAGGGCAATGTCTTTCCATCCTTGAAGACTTGGCATCAGCTGACACCAGGCTTCTGTGTTGCAGGGAGGTGGGAGAGCAGGAGGGGGTGTTTACCAGCCAAGAATGCTTGTTAAGACATGACACCAGGCCCTTGGCACACTGCCATACAAAGGCAATGCACACCGTATAAGACATTCTGGTAAATACAATTTTTTCACCTGCATCACATGCAGATTTTTATCTTATGTGTATTTGGTTAGATATTCCTGACCAAACAATTACATTTGCCCACCCACTAATAAGATACCCAGTCACCAATAAAACTCTAAAGATTTATGGTGTATTATTGTGGGTCCTAGGTGCTAAATTTGGCCCATCTTGCTAACTTCTCTAACAAGAACATGTGTAAAAGATTGGAAGTGATATGCTTGTCAAAATTTCGAATGACAGAAAGCTAGGAGAGAATAACTAATGAATTCGTTAATGCAATCAATAGGCTGGAATAATGGTCCAGAATGAAGTTTAATCCACATAAATATAAACTGCCTGTTAATGTAAATTATGCACAGTGAAGTTTAATACACATAAATGTAAAATATTACACTTAAATTCAAAAATGTAGACAAACACATAAGGATTAGGAGACACCTGGTTGTGTTGGTCAATTTCATGTGTCAGTTTGGCTTGGCTATCATCCTTAGTTATTCAAACAGGAATCTGGTTGTTGCTGTGATGCTGTTTTGTAGCTATGATTAAAACCCATCAAAAGGAGATGATTCTAGATAATTTGGGTTGGCCTGAATCCATCAGTTGCAAAGACCTAAGAATGGAGCTGCGGCTTCTCTGAGGAAGAAAAAAATTCCGCCTGTGGAGAGCAGCTTCAACTCATGCCCAAGAGTTCCAGCCTGTTCTCCCTGATAGCCTGCTCTTTACATATGGGACTTGCCCCGCCAGCCCCACAATCGCATACGCCAATCTCTTACAATAAATTGCTAAGTATAGACATCTCCTCCTGTTTTTTGTTTTGTTTTGTTTTCTGGTTGAACCCTGACTTCTACACTGACTTAGTACTTTTAGGTGAGGACCTGTAACGTTCCTTTTCACTATAAGAGTCTGAAACTTTATTTTACTAACTATGCTTCCACTGTGTGCCACTAAAAGCTGTTTATCCTTTTAGTTCATGCCATCTAATCTCCCCGGTCTGGAAAGCCAGGTGTGTTGGATATCTTCTAATTGCCTTTGCCTTTTTTTTTTTTTTTTTTTTAGGGGAACGGAGTCTCTCTCTGTCGCCCAGGCTGGAGTGCAGTGGCGCGATCTCGGCTCACTGCAAGCTCCGCCTCCCTGGTTCATGCCATTCTCCCGTCTCAGCCTCCCGAGTAGCTGGGACTACAGGCGCCCGCCACCTCGCCCGGCTAGTTTTTTGTATTTTTAGTAGAGACGGGGTTTCGCCGTGTTAGCCAACATGGTATCGATCTCCTGACCTCGTGATCCGCCCACCTCGGCCTTCCAAAATGCTGGGATTATAGACGTAAGCCACCGTGCCCGGCCTTTTTTGGTTTTTTTTTTTTTTTTTTTTTGAGACAGGGTCTCCTTCTGTCACCCAGGCTAGAGTGCTGTGGTGCAATCTCAGCTCACTGCAGCCTCCGCCTCCTGGCCTCAAGTGATCTTCCTGCCTCAGCCTCCCAAGTATCTGGGATTACAGGCACATGCCACCATGCCCAGCTAATTTTTGTATTTTTGGTAGATACAAGGTTTCACCATATTGGCCAGGCTGGTCTCAAACTCCTGAGCTTAGGCAATCCTCCCACCTCAGCTCCCTGAAGTGCTGGGATGACAGGCATAGGCCATGACCGCCGGCCTTTTGATTGCCGTTCTAGATCCCACTCCATCTTGTTCTGTGCCATGGGACTCTAACCCATAAGGACCACATCGCATCAATGGACTCCCTTTCCTTTCTGCTTCTGAAGAGATTTGGTTGAAAAGCATCACTAGCAGGAGGTATGAAGGGTAAGCAGGAAATGAGGTGGGGCTGTTTCTTCCTTGCCTCCTCAATCTGGGTCTCTGCAGGCTGGCTTTGTCCTTGACTTGAGGCCATAGTTCTGTCACAGAGCCTTCTCCACATACCTCTGGTAGCCACCACTGCCCTGTGGCACTTCAGGGCCATGGGGTGGTAATGCCAGTCCTGCTACTCGCCCCAGGGGGAACTTTGTGGTTCCCCTATATCCTGTCTACGCCTTTAGAAATAGTCTCTTTATTAAACTCTTCTCAAATGACTCAATTTAAATGTGCCATTTGTTTCCTGCCAAATCCCTAACTTCAGTTAGCTAAGCATGTCAACATTTCGAAGTCATATCTAGAGCCAATTCTTCAAATGGGCAGTGAACCAGTCTTTTGGAGCTAAATGTGAGGAAAAAATACGCTTAAATATTAAGATTTAAAAACGTGAAAATCCTTGTCAAAGCCGGACTCTCAGAAACAAGAGACTAACATCAATGAGTTCATCCAGCCCCAAAACTATTCTCTTTCTCCTCCATAACCCATGGTTCATAACCCATGGTTCTCAATTTCTGTCTATTGCTCTTGTTAGCAGTGATCACTTTTCTGTATTTACTTGTGTCAGAAGAACACATTTTCTGATGATCAACCTTCCTTATTGTTGTCAGTTCAAATTCTGAATCTAAAATATTGGGTAACAGCCTGGGCAACATAGCAAGCCCTCATCTCTACTAAAAATTTAAAAAATTAGTTGGGCGTGGTGGCACGTGCCTGTAGTCCCAGCTACTCAGGAGGCTGAGACAGGAGTCTCTCTCTCTCTCTCTCTCTCTTTTTTTTTTTTTTTTGACATAGTCTCTGTCTCTGTCACCCAGGCTGGAGTGCAGTGGCGAGATCTCGGCTCACTGCAAGCTCTGCCACCCGGGTTCATGCCATCCTCCTGCCTCAGCCTCCCAAGTAGCTGGGACTACAGGCGCCTGCCACCATGCCAGGCTAATTTTTGTATTTTTAGTAGAGATGGGGTTTCACCGTGGTAGCCAGGATGGTCTCAATCTCCTGACCTCATGATCCGCCCGCCCCAGCCTCCGGAAGTGCTGGGATTACAGGTGTGAGCCACCTCGCGCGGCCCGACAGGAGTATTTCTTGAGCCCAAGGTGTGGAGGTTGTAGCGAGCCAAGATCATGCAGCTGCACTCCAGCCTGGATAACAGAGTGAGACCCTGTCTCAAAAAAATAAAATAAAATAAAATAAAACAAAGGTAGAAGCCTGCAGAATTTAATGCTTTTGTGTGTATAAATATTTATGACTATATCCTAAGACTTCTCAGAAAGCAGCTCTAAAATTTGATTTTATATTGCATGTAGTCATTTTAAATTTACATGTGAAAAGATATTCTACTTACAATGATTCTTATTTCTCAAGATATCTTTATTTTGAATTCCTTTTATTTTACATTGATTCTTCTTTTCTTCTAAGAGATTTTCTCTTTTATTGATTACATTACTTGATGTTCTTTGTTCCAATATGTGTGGTAAATATTGTTTGATTTCATTCGCTGATACCTACAAAGAAAAAGACTGTTGCTCATTTTGTTCATGTGTGAGTTTTTTCAAATGAAACAAAGGAAAGTGAAAAATTCATATATTCATGGCAAAAATACAAGCTTAATGCAATTACTCTAATTCTTGCTTTTTTCAAATCAAATTGACAGATGGCTTACTTCACTTTAGAAATCCATGTTTTATGAATAAAAACCTTTTAAACCTATTATATTGTCATCCAAACTGCAGAACCAAGCATTAAAAGCTAAATGTTACAAATAAAATAGTAGGAGAATTTTAAAAATTTACCTTCCACTGGTAAGTTGTCATGGCAATGTCAATTGTGTTAGCTAAAAAAAATGAAGACGTTAATATTGCCTTACACATTACAACAAATTTATAATGGGTGGAAAGTATAGAAAATCTTCTGATTGACTTTAAAATAACAATATTTCCCAAAATATTAAAACAATATTTCCCAAAGGTCCTTTTCAGAAGTTATATAATTACAATTAATCTTTTTTAAGTAGGGTAATAGGCTTAGGGGATTATTTCTGAGTAGTAGAAAACAATGCAGGAATTAAGGGAGAAAATTAAAGCTTTATGAAAGTAAATATTCATGATTTACCTACATAATTTTCAGGGTAAATTATATTGAAAGATTAAAATTTTTCCTTTGTCAATTATTACTATCATTATTATTATTTTTGAGACGGAGTCTCACTCTGTCACCCACGCTGGAGGGCAGTGGCGCGATCTCAGCTCACTGCAACCTCCGCCTCCCGGGATCAAGTGATTGTCCTGCCTTAGCCTCCTGAGTAACTGAGACTACAGGCGCGTGCCACCATGCCTGGCTAATTTTTGTATTTTTAGTAGAAACGGGGTTTCACCATGTTGGCCAGGTTGTTCTCGAACTTCTGACCTCTGGTGATCTGCCCTCCTCGGCCCCCCAAAGTGCTGGGAATACAGGCATGAGCCACCGCACCTGGCCTTCTTTGTGAATTACTACTTCTAAGAATCAAGATTTTGTGTTTGATTTTTTTTTCCTTTTCTTCAGTGTAGTTTAAACTTTCTTTTCTGGCATGCTTAAATCCTTTGAGGTGGTAGCAAAGACCCAGGGGACAGAGCAAGCAGAGACATGAAGCCACGTAAAGGACTTTTTAACAACAACTTTAGGCTAGGCACGGTGGCTCACACCTGTAATCCCAGCATTGTATGAGGCCGAGGTGTCTGGATTGCCTGAGGTCAGGAGTTCGAGACCAGCCTGGCCAACATGAAACCCTGTCGCTACTAAAAAAACAAAAATATTAGCCAGGCCTGGTGGTGCGTGCCTGTAATCCCAACTACTCGGGAGGCGAGGCAGGAGAATCGCTTGAACCCTGGAGGCAGAGGTTACAGGGAGCTGAGATCGCACCACTGTACTACAGCCTGGCAACAGAGTGACTCTCAAAAACTAAAATAAAAATAAAAACAGCTTTAATGAGATATAATTCACATATTATAAATTATATATTAACCCATTTAAAGTGTACAATTCAATGGTTGTTTAGAATATTCACAGACTTGTGCAACCATTATCATGGTCAGTTTTAAAACATTTTTATCACCTTAAGAAAAAAACCACAAATCCTTTAGCTATCTCCTTCCCTTCCCTGTACTCCCATCCTCCCTACCCCAACCCTAAGCAACCACTAATCTATGCTTTATCTTTATAGATTTCTCTATTGTGGGACATTGATATGAATAGAATCATATAGTATGTGATTTTTTTGTGTGACTGGCTTCTTTCACCTAGATTTGTTTTCAAGGTTGATCCATGTTGTAGCATATATCAGCACTTCAATTCTTTCTATGGCTAAATTAAATAATATGCTCCATGCTGTCATTCAGAGACCCAAGCAGATATTAAATAGATACTGTGCCAGCTTCAACATGTGGATTCCAAGGTCTCCTGGAGCATCAGTATCTAGCAGATAGAAAGAGAAAGAGCCTGGAAGATTATGTGGAGAAAAGGTTTCTGTTTTGTTTTGCTTTGTGTCATTTGGCTTGCTTTGCTTTCTTGGTTTGCTTTGCTTTCTTTAATAGGCCAGACCTGGAAGGGGCACATAGTGCTTTTAGCCACTTTCTTTTTTTAAATTTTAATTAAAATTTATTAGATGTTTAGTAAGTACATAATAGCTCAGTAAACATAAGGTTTTTTTGGTTTATTTGTTTGTTTGTTTAAATTTCTGCAGGTTTTGGGGGAACAGGTGGTATCTGGTTACACGAGTTAAGTTCTTCAGTGGTGATTTGTGAGATTTTGGTGCACACATTACCCAAGTAGTATACACGGAACCCCATTTGTAGCCTTTTATTCCTTACCCTCTTCCCACCCTTTCCCACCAATTCCCCCGAAGTCCATTGTATCATTCTTATGGCTTTGCATCCTCATAGCTTAGCTCCCACTTACGAGTGACAATATCCAATGTTTGGTTTTCCATTCCTGAGTTACTTCGCTTATAATAAAATTATCCAGTCCCATCCAAGTTGCTTTGAATGCTGTTAACTCATTCCTTTTTATGACTGAGTAGTATTCTATATATATAGAGAGAGAAAGAGTAGTATTCCATGTATATATATAACATATATGTATATATGTTATATGTATATACACATATGTATATATGTTGTATGTATATATACATATGTGTATATATGTTATGTGTATACATCTATGTATATATGTTATATGTATAGATACATATATGTATGCATGTATACATGTATATATGTAATGTATATACATACATATGTGTATATATCACAGTTTATCTGCTCGTTGATTGATGGGCATTTGGGCTGGTTCTATATTTTTGCAATTGTGAATTGTGCTGCTATAAACCTGTGTGCAAGCATCTTTTTTGTATAATGATATCTTTTCCTCTGGGTAGATACCCAGTAGTGGGATTGCTGGATCAAATGGTAGTTCTACTTTTAGTTCTTTAAGGAATCTTCACACTGTTTTCCACAGTGGTTGTTCTAGTTTACATTCCCACAGCAGTGTAGAAGTGTTCCCTTTTCACCACATCCATGCCAACATCCATTATTTTTTGATTTTTTTGATTATGGCCATTCTTGCAGGAGTAAGCTGGTATCACATTGTGGTTTTGATTTGCATTTCCTGCTTTCAGCCACTTTCTGTTAGCCCCACCTAACTGCAAGAGGGCTGAGAAACATAATCTATTTAGGTATCTGCAAGAAGAGAACATGGACTTTGATGAGCATCCTGCACTCTCTGGTATAGCGGAATTGTATGTTATTGCCATTTAACTGCAACTTTTCCGTTCAACAATAACTAGCATCTAAGTTGAGGAGGCAGTACAAGTTTGGCAAATGCCTGTGATTGTCTGATGTTTCTACTGGCTTCTTTACAGAGGCCAGTGTTTCTCGACTTTGGGTTTCTCCCTCATCCAGAACAACAGCAGAACATTGTCAGAGAGACCAAGTGTTAGGGAGCCTTGGAAGACAGAGAGGCTTTCTCTGACTCTCCAAGGCATCCAGAGATTAAATAATTTAATAACAAGCATTTTTGGAGCATCACTCTCAGTCCCTGCTCTCAGAACTAGGGATACAGTCACAAACAAACAACTAAACAAAGTCTCTGCCCTCTTGCAGCTGATTTTCTGCCAGGGAAGAAAATAGTCAACTGATAAAAGGAGGTGTTTTTAAAAAGGGAAAGGGGAAAGAAGTGATAAAAGTTAGTGTTATTTGATACAGGGTGGTCAGGGAAAAGTTCTATGATTACATTTGAGTAGACCCCTGTGGGAAGGGAGGGAGTTAGCCAGGCAAATAAACCTCAGGAAGGGAGTTCTGACAGAGGGAATGGCAAATACAAAGGCGCTGAAGCAGGAACACATAGGTATGCAAGGAAGACAGGGTAACTGGAGCAGAGTGAGTGGGGTGGGGAGAGGGGAGAATAATGAGGCAGAGAGGCAGCGCTGAGGCCAAGCTCAGGATTGGGAGTCGTGTTCTGTGTGAACGGGAGCCCTGTGGAGGGTTCTGAGCAGAGGAGTGATATTGACTGACTTAAATTTCAGAAGTATCATTCTGGCTCGTTTGTGGAGAATATGGTATGGTAGAGATGGAGTGGGGAAAAGAGATCAATTGAAATAAGCCACTTGAGAATTGATGGTGACAGTGAAGAAACAAGATGGTAGAGGGGGAAATGGTGATAGTGGTTGTGGTTGGTTTCTGGAGATATTCCAGAAACATTCCTGACAAGATTTTCTGTTGAAGAGCTTATCATGTGCATTTTAGTTTTTAAACAGGAAATGCAATAAAAGCATGTTTGTAAAACTCTCCTGGCCTCATCTATAGACTAGCTATAGCTCTTCATCAGAAAAAGAAGCTGTGTTTAGATAGTCTCTTACATCTTCACTTGCCCTTCTGCCTCTTCACTTCCCTGTATCTTGAAGATCTGAAATAGCCTTTGCCAAAATTATGACAGGGAGAAAATTATGACAGTGAAAGGGATCTGACCTAACCAACTCCATCTTACCTTTAACCTCCAAACTGCCTTTGGTCATTCCTGGGTGTGAGCCAAGCTAACTTTGGGAGAAATGATAATAGCCCTTCCCAAAAACTAAACCACCTTTGTAAAACTAATGAAAGGCCACCAGGTTAGGAGGATGAAAGGGACCCATATTCTGCTAAGATGTAGGCATAGTTCAATGATTACCAGCCACTATTCTAGAGGTCACAAGATTTACAACTACCCCAATGAGTCCTGTAAGTAACGTCACTATTGTAGAACATAAGATTGGCCTTTTGAGATGTCTTTTGAGGCCCACCTGTACCAGTGACTCCTCTGTGGTCCCCATCCAGAACTGGATTCAATACATTAAGACTGTTTTCCACACCCAGATGATTACAGCCCCAACAAATCAGCAGCACCCATTCCCTACCCTCCTATGCATCAAACTATCCTTGAAAATCCCTAGCCTTGGAATTTTCAGGGAGGTTGATTTGAGTGATAATAAAACTCCGGTTTCCCATTTAGCCAGCTCTGTGTGTATTAAACCCTTTTTCTATTGCAGTTCCCCTGTCTTGATACATCTATCTGGGCAGAAAGCAAGATGAACCCATTGGGTGTTTACAGGTTCACACTGGATAAGTTTTTCTCGAGCATCCCTTTGAACATATCACTGCCCAACTCAAGTCTTCAGTTCTCAGGCACAACAGGATAAAATCAAACCACTTTGCACAAAATCTAAGATTCTTCACAGTCTGACCTAAAAATGTCACAGTGAGCTTGTTTTGTTACTACTACCACACTTACACAAACATTGGTGACAGCCAAACTCTTCTACTCACTGTTTCACAGATAGATTCTTTCCTACTTCCTTGTTTTCTTACTTAAAGAGTTTTCATTGTCTCTTCTTTCCTGTTATCTCCAATATTACTTCTGGTTCAAGGCCCAACTACGAATCTTTTTCCCCAAGACTCATCAGTATCACTGTGACCCACCGTGATGGCCCTCCCTCTGAATCTGTAGTTTCCTTTCTTCTTGGTTAGTAGTAGTAAGACAGCCAAATGCCTAGGCAAGTAAAAAAGGGGTCCTCAGAGAATCTCCAACCCGCCCAGGTGTTTACATCAGATGCTTTCGTGCAGATGAGCGCCTGGAGCTCCACGTGCACGCTGGGGGAAGTGGGTGGAGCCAGGAGGAATTCGTGCCTTACAAAGTGTAGGAGCCTGCTCTCTTCAGCTCATGTGGTGACCCAGGAATCAATCTGGGAGGTGGTGGGGGCTAGTTACCAGAAACTCCATCTCGCATTGCTGAGTTTATTTTCTCCTTTTTGCCCAATAAAACCCTGCTCTACTCACCCTTCTATGTGTCCATGTGCCTGACTTTTCCTGGTCCAGTAACAAGAACCTGGGTTTTAGCTGAACTAAGGAGCAAATCTGCAACACAGTAGCTCACTGCTCTGCGTTCTCTAAAGCTGACCTCCTAATACATCACTATTTCATGTTTTATCTAGTCAATTATTTATAGATACTTTGTAAACATTTTGGTATATTTCTCATGTAAAATAGGCTGCCTTGAGTCAAGGGAAGCTTAATGAATAGGTGAGTTTCTTTATTTTGGGGAACCGTCTTGTTTCCTTAAAGGCAGAAAGGTGTTTCACAAGAGAAACTAAAAAGGACAGAAGGTTTCGAGCAAAGAAAGTTTGAATTTATCTTGCTACACATTTAATTGTAATTTATTTGTGGCTAATGTCTGCTTTTTGTTCCTAGAGACACTTCCAAAGCAGGACCCAGTCCTATGGTACTATGCTTGAAGGCAAAAGCAAACAAACCCACAAACAAAAACAGTGCTGGGAGGCAGAAAACCTTTTTTCTTTTTTCTTTTTCTTCTTTTTTTTTTTTTTTTTTTTTTTTTTTTTGAGACAGAGTTTTGCTCTGTTGCCCAGGCTGGAGAGTAGTGGTGCAATTTCAGCTCACTGCAACCTCCGCCTCCTGGGTTCAAGCGATTCTCTTGCCTCAGCCTCCTGAGTAGCTGGGATTACAGGTGCACACCACCACGCCCAGCTAATTTTTGTATTTTTAGTAGAGATGGGGTTTCACCATGTTGGTCAGGCTCGTCTCAAACCCCTGACCTTGTGCTCTGCCCACCTCGGCCTCCCAAAGTGCTGGGATTACAGGTGTGAGTCCCTGTGCCCGGCCCAGAAAACCTTTTTATAGCTTCTAGTTTAAAAGAGTCTGTCAGTCTGCTAAGGCTAGACTTTGACTTAAGAGTTTTTACATTGTTTGTTTGGATGAAAATTAGTTTTATTCTCAAAACAACACACAATTTAACTTTTTAAACACAAGAAACTTTGAGTACATGTTAACATATAAACAGATATCTTATTCACAATCATCCATTCCAGTTGCTCACACCCCAAAATAAATGCTATAGATTGTAAGAATTTAATTGACATTGCTCACATCGTATTTTCTGTTTACCACTTATTAGCTGTGTCTAACGGTGAGCATTAATTAACCTCTCTGTGACTCAGTTTACCCCTCTATAAAATAGGGGTAATACACTGCCTATCTCATTGGGTTGTTTTGAGGATTAAATGAGTTAATACATGTGAAGAGCCTTGGACACTGCAAACAGTCAATAAACATTAACTGTTATTATTATATTAACTATATATGTTTTGTGTTTAAATACATTTTTCTGTTTTTCTGTTTCGGATTCTAAAATACTAGAATCTGGGTCCTCTGGCTGTTTAATTTGCTCTGTTTGTCAGTAAATGCAGGTGTTCTGAGCCTTGGAAATCAGTAAACATCATTTGTTTTATTGAAATGTGGTGGGTTTTCTCTTCTTTTTTTTTTTTCGAGATGGAGTCTGGTCCTGTTGCCCAGGCTAGAGTGCGGTGGGGGTGCAACCTCAGCTCACTGCAACCTCCACCTCCTGGGTTCAAGCGATTTTCCGGTCTCAGCCTCCTGAGTAGCTGGGATTACAAGCCCGTGCCACTGTGCCTGGCTAATTTTTTGTATCTTTAGTAAAGATGGGGTTTCACCATGTTGGCCAGGCTGGTCTTGAAACCCTGACCTCATGATCCACCTGCCTTAGCCTCCCAAAGCACTGGGATTACAGGCAAGAGCCACCACACCTGGCCAAAATATAGTGTTTTTTAATCTCTTAAGCAGAATATCTTAAAAATGTTTTATTAGTAGAAAATACTTATATGTCATATATTTTCTGAACTAATATCTTTCCAAGACACTGAACAGCAATTTTAGCATATCCTAGGACCCTGTGGCTGCCTAGGCTGTATTTGATGCTAAATATTTCAGCCCCCAAATCCTATACTTATTCTTTAATAGAATTTCAATAGCAGCAACGTGACTGATGCTAAGGGGACTATTTTAATAGACTCCTCAAATAGTTTTTTGAGAGGCAACAGGTCTAAAATAGTCATGTAATGAAACACCCTTATTTTTTTTTTTTTTTGAGATGGAGTTTTGTTCTTGTTGCCCAGGCTGGAGTACAATGGCATGGTCTCAGCTCACTGCAACCTCCACCTCCCAAGTTCAAGCAATTCTCATGCCTCAGCCTCCCAAGTAGCTGGGATTACAGGCATGTGCCACCATGCCCGGCTAATTTTTGTATTTTTAGTAGAGATGGGGTTTCGCCATGTTGGCCAGGCTGGTCCCAAACTCCTGGCCTCAGGTGATCCACCTGCTTCGGCCTCCCAAAGTGCTGGGATTACAGGCATGAGCCACTGCGCCCAGCCAACAGCCCTATTCTTTAAGAGTTATACAAAAAGCACCGATTCACTCATTCAGTACATTTATGCTAGGCATTCACTAGGAATTGAAGAAACAGTGACACATAAGACAGAAGCATTTTCTGATCATATGGAGCTTCCATTTGTCTGTAAGAAATGCAACAACCAGTAAACAAATAAACGAACAAGTTAGTATCAGATATCCATACATGCTATGAAAAGAATAAAGCAAGAAAATGTAACAAAGTGAAACATGGGGTGAAGAAGGGTTGGTGCATAATTTTGATTGGGTGCCCAAGAAAAGCCTTACAGAAGAGGTGACTTTGGAGCCAAGAATTTAATGACAAAAAAGCAGTTCTGCAAAGATATGAAGGCAGAGCATTCCAGGCAGAAAGGACAGCAAGTACCAACGCCCTAAAGTGGGAACAAACTTGTATGTTCCAGGAATGGAAATAAGTCCCAAGTGCCTGAAGGAGTGAGCCAAGGAGATAATTATCAAAGAGAAAGACACAGAGAGAAGTAGGGAGTGATATCATACAGGGACATGATAAGGAGGTGGCATTTTATCTGAAGGACAAGAGGAAGACATTGCGGTCCTAGGTGACAAGCTCTGATGGATGTTTTAGAAGAAAAAACTATCCTGGCTGACATGTGAGGAACAGATTATACAGCATCATGAGTGGGAGCAGGGGCCAGGCATGGTGGCTCATGCCTGTAATCCCAGCACTTTGGGGGGCTGAAGTGGGCAAATCACCTGAGGTCAGGAGTTCAAGACTTCCTGACCTCATAGCCTGGCCAACATAGCAAAATCCCATCTCTACTAAAAAATACAAAAATGAGTCATGCGTGGTGGCAGGCACCTGTAATCCCAGCTACTCAGGAGGCTGAGGCAGGGAATCGCTTGAACCCGGGAGGCAGAGGTTGCAGTGAGCCAAGATCTCACCACTGCGCTCCAGCCTGGGTGACAGAGCGAGACTCCATCTCAAAAAGAAAAAGAGTTGGAGCAGGAAGAACAGTTTGGAGACAGTTGCAGTCAACTTGGTGAAGGATAGATAGTGTGACTCAGCTGAGTGCAGAAGCAATGGAGATAAATTATATGGGCAGATTTAGGGTATGTTTTAGAAGTTTAACAGTATTGACTCCGTGTTAGAGAAAAGCTAGCTTGCTTGCTTGAATATAATTATCGTTTTGCTTGAGTCTGGAGATTATTCACTAAAACAGCCTTGGGAAAACAGGACCTTCAACAGAAATAAAAGACACAGACCAACAACTCTGGGAATGAGCTAACCGGCCTCATAAGAACAGGTTGACGGCCTCTGCAGAAGGTCACAGGCGTTAACGCAGAAAGCAATGATTAACTGCCTGCCTGAGATTGTGCACATTTCACAAGAATGTTTTGCTATCACTTCCCTTCATTACTCTTAAAAACCTCTGATCTAGGGGGCAGTTTGTAAGGGTGGTCTTTGAATGCAAATTCACTGCCCTCCCCAGGTGTCTGGCTTCTTGAATAAGGCTAACTTTCCTTCCATCAAAGCTCTTTTCCTGAGTTTTTGTCTTTCAAGTGATGAGTGGCCCAGTTACAGAAGTGGTGCAAGTAGAAATGGAGATGGACTGAACACAGGGGTAAGAGAAAGGACAGGGTCAAAGATAACTTCTTGTTTTGGAGCGAGACCAGCCGAGTGATTTGGAGATTCCAGTTATAGGGATGGAGAAAACTGGGGACAGAGGAGATTTTTGGAGAGAATCAAAGTCTCTCCCCAACCCCTTGCATGCAAACCTGTATATGTGGTAATATCTTCAAATCGGGTGCCTATATATGAAACATTAAATGTATTTGTCTAAGAGTAAAGAGCGAGTCATGTTTGATACGGAATGGGAAGTGAGCATCATCCCTCACAAATGATAGAAAGGTGGGAAGTAAAAGAACTGGAAAGTGAGAATTCTTTACTTGCCAGTGACTTACTTTCCCTAGGGCTCAACAATCAAAAGCATTTCTTGTTTTCCTTAACGATCTATGTCCCTTTTTATTTCCTGGCTCATATCCCCCAAAATAGTCACTGTTCCTTGGCACTGTGTAATACATTACATTCTGCTGATAAAGCTCTTGGGAAAAAGAGGAAATGAAAAGTAAGAGCTTATAGAAGGCATCAGTGAGGACAATAACAGTAGCAAACCAAGACTAGCTGGTCACCTTCTCACCAGCGGTCTTTGTCTAGGTAGATGAACGAGGTGCTATCGAGACATAATGTGGCAGAAAACACAAGATGCTGCCATTGGTTTGACAAAAGAGAGAAATGAATTTCTACTTTTCCTGCTATATATAGATGCAGATTCCATATACTATGTTTAAACCACTATATTTCCAAAGAGTATGAACACTAGTGCCCCAGATATCATAAGAAAAAAGCTAGGTTATGAAGAAAGCCAAGAGGAAGTGCAAACCAAAGAAAATGAGATTTTCTATAAGAAAACTAGGTTTTCCTAGGTCATTGGTTCTTAAAGTATGGTCCCTGAAATCTGTGAGACGTGCAAATTATCTGCTCCACCTGAGGTCTACAGAACCAGAAACTCTGGGATTGAAGTCCAGCAATCTGTGATTTAACAAGTCCTCCAGGTGATTTTGTTGTATGCTAAAGTTTAAGAACCCCTGCCCTAGGTAATAGTGGAAGAAGGTTATTAGCACATGAGAGTGAAATTGAAGTCCAACATTAAATAATACAAAAATTTAACATCAGTCATAATACAGTGAAGGTATGTGTACATATAGCAAAGACTCACATAGAAGCAGATGTTTTAATTATGGTTTCCCATCAGAAATTGAAAATATGTCAGATTATTAGCTTTCTAGGTCTTAAATAAATGCATGTACGTTTGAAAAAAATGGGGGCTGGCAATTTTAAACTTTAAAATTAACTGTTTTTATAGTTTTTCCTCCCTTAAAATAAGACTTTATTTATGAGGACCAGGCACGGTGGCTCACGCCTGTAATCCTAGCACTTTGGGAGGCCGAGGAAGGTGGATCACGAGGTCAGGAGATCAAGACTATCCTGGCTAACATGGTGAAACCCTGTCTCTACTAAAAATACAAAAAAATTAGCTGGGCGTGGTGGTGGGCTCCTGTAGTCCCAAATGCTGGGGAGGCTGAGGCAGGAGAATGGCATGAACGTGGGAGGTGGAGCTCACAGTGAGCCGAGATCGCGCCACTGCACTCCAACCTGGGCGACAGAGCAAGACTCCATTTCAAAAAAAAAAAAAAAAGATTTTATTTATGAGATGTTTACATTGAAGCAAAGCTGTTTTTGTTAATGGACTTGATGTCTTTTATTTTTTTCCTAGGCTTTTCAATTAAGAATATAAAACAAGGCCGGGCGCGGTGGCTCAAGCCTGTAATCCTAGCCCTTTGGGAGGCCGAGATGGGCGGATCACGAGGTCAGGAGATCGAGACCATCCTGGATAACATGGTGAAACCCTGTCTCTACTAAAAAAATACAAAAAAACTAGCTGGGCGTGGTGGCGGGCGCCTGTAGTCCCAGCTACTCGGGAGGCTGAGGCAGGAGAATGGCGTAAACCCGGGAGGCGGAGCTTGCAGTGAGCTGAGATCCGGCCACTGCACTCCAGCCTGGGCGACAGAGGGAGACTCCGTCTCAAAAAAAGAAAGAAAAAAGAAAAAAAAAAAAAAAAGAATATAAAACAATCAGCATACATTTTCCTAACACATCTAAAATTTTTTAAAACAAAGCAAATATGTTAGATGCAATAACCACCCCCAAGTGAAAAGAATAATTATCCCTTATAGAGAAGAAGTAACTCATTCAGTTACTTCAGCAAATTATCAGTAAAAATATTTCTGCCCCTTGGCAAAGCCATTGCTTATTATTTTATTGTGTATTTGCACATCCACCTTCTAATGTCACCAAACAAGCATAATAGACAGCTTCCTAAGGGTAAATTGTGAAATACAGGGAAATGGTAAAGTAGCAAATAAAAAGGAAAAAAGTGACATGAGTGATATTAATAATACAGTGCTAAAATAAGATTTATATTAACTGCTAATGCTTTCTGAAATTCAGAGAACATTAACAACTGATACATACTAGAGTCTGTATTTATATACTGTATTTACAAGCAAGGAGCAGAAAATTATAGTTAAACATACAGCCATGTCAACTCTTCATGGTACAGGGAATACATGGATTATCAAAAGAACTCAGGCTTTTTTTTTTTTTTTCATTACTTTCAGCACTTCTTTTCTCTTAATTTTACTAGAGCTACTGATAGTTTCTGTTCATTCCTTGATACACGGATTGCTAAATGACATTCATTCATTCACAAATATTTAGCAAGCACTTATTAAATTGTAGTGACTAATCAAGAGATATTTGTATCTCTGAGAACAATACAAAAAAGTAAAGAGTTCAGTTTCCTTTGAGAGAGTCAAATGGGGAGTGAAGTAATAGCAAGTTTGTAGACACATGATTACATGCAACAAGAAAGCAGATGAAGACCCAGTAGTCTGGGAGAGGAGTTAGAAAATGAGGGATGTGCTATTTTAAATTGATGATAAAAAAAAAATTCACCAATTTTTATGGGCTTAGAATGGGGGTGTGCATGCTGATTGGTCCATGGCTTGGAAAAAGCACCATTCAATTGGTTAAAAGGCATCGTCCAGAAGGAACCAATTGAGAGAGAGAAAGAGTAAGATGGGGGTAGAACTTCTCATTCTAGGTGTGGATTCCATCCAGAATTGGCAGCTTGGTTTTCAGTCTTTAACCTCTCTTTGGCTTGAAGGTCGGGTTTCAGTGGGGACCGGTCCCTGTCTGCCTAGGAATTTGTCTGTCTTCTGTTACTATCAGTACAAAGGCCCTGAGACTTGGGTACTCCAGAGATAGCATGGAGGCCAACGTGTCCGGAATAGGGTGAGTAATGGGAGTATGGTCAGAGCTCAGAGAAAGAGCAAATGCTAGTCATGTAAGGCCCTGTGGGATGTGATGAAGAGTTTAGATTTTGTCTTAAGTGTAATGGAATACATACCATGAGGTGAATAGGCTGCAATAGAGCAAGACTGCAGGAGATCAGGGAGGTGGCTACCACAGAGTCCAGACGGGTGAGCTGGTGTAGTAGTTAAAAGGGATGGGATTCTGGATATTTTAAAGACCAAGATAACTGGGATATTGTGTATGAGAGAAAGAAGCAGAGGGTGAGCTTAAGATTTTTATTCTAAGCATCTGGTGGATGAAGGAGCCATTTACTGGCAAAGGAGACATCAGTAAAGGAATAGGTTTGGAGCTGAGAAAAATCAAGAGTTCAGTAGTCAACATGTCAAGTCTTAGATCTGTTTTACACATCCTAGCAGACATGTGCCTGAAGTCGTTTGTGTCTGGGGTTGAGGCAGTGTAGGTTATAGCTGCTGGTAGGTTGATAGAGTTGTTGATGGGTGGTTATAGAATTGCTCTTCAAACTGTTTCCTTTTTTTTCAGTGTGAAAAATACAAAGCATTTTGCTAAATGCATTATGAGGGTGGCTTTCTGAAACTGGAGAACAAACAAAACCCAGGAAGGTCATCAGCTGAGATGTGTTGGAATTTTGGGAAGGGAGAAGTCATGAAATAGTAATCTTAGAGATGTGGAATAATAAATTTGACTAGGGAGATGTTCATGTTTGCTGGGAAACACTGAAGGCCTCCTTGGTCTGTGGTCATGAAATTAAAATGAGACTGGTTGCCTGATTCTCTTTATTCCCAGCCATGTTCAGCCACCCAGAAGTAGGAATTGAATAGATGGAGAACTACATTTCATCAGGGTTAAGGTTTTGCCAATAAATGAAATGGAGTGCAAGGGGAGTAACTAAACGGAAGATCTATATGAGGAAGTGATTTCACAGCGCCCCACAATGTTATCTGCAATTCCCAAATCCAAAAAACTGAACACTGAACGCTTTTTCATTAGTTTGGTGCTCTAAATCAGTTGGTGTGAAAACTTGACCTGACCTTATGTTAGGTTAATTCTGTTCTTTATTCCATTTAGTGTGATATTCTGTTTTTCTGCATGAATATTAATGAAAACAATGTATTTCCTCAATCTCTACTTGGGGTATTCTGTAATATGTTAGGAGTGTGTGTGTGTATGTTTCTCCTTCCCTTTCTCTCTTTCTTTTACATTTGACATTATTTTACATTATTACACTATTTACATTTTAATATATACTTATAGATATATGTTTACATTTCTAAAAGTTTTTTAATACTTTGAATTCTGCCTCACACTCTTCCAAAAAATTGCGGAGGAGGGAATACTTTCAAACTTATTCTATGAGGCCAGCATTACCCCAATACCAAAGCTAGACAAGGACACTACCAGGAAAGAAAACTATAGCCAATATCGCTGATAAATATTGATGCAAAAATCTTCAAAATATTAGCAAACTGTATATTAAAAATTTATATACCATATAAATTAAATGCATATTAAAAAATTATATACCATGACCAAGTGGGATTTTTTTCTGATATGCAAGGATGGTTCAACACAGGGAAATTATGTAATATGTCACATTAACAAAATGAAAGAGAAAAAAAGCACATTATTATCTCAATTGATGTAGGAAAAGAATTTGACAAAATTTGACATGCTTTTGTGATAAAAAGCATTCAAAAACAAAGAATAGAAGTAAATACCTTAATATAATAAATAAAGACCCTCTATGAAGTGTTACATACTCAATGGTTAATATCATACTCAATGGTTAAAGTTAATATCATATTCAATGGTTAAAGACTGAAAGCTTTTCCTTTGAGATCAGGAACAAAGCAAAGATACCCAGTGTTACTGCTTTCATTCAACATAGTACTGAAAGTCCTAGCCAGAGCAATTAGGAAATAAATTTATCTAGGGAAAAGTTAGAAAAAAATAAAAGTTATCCAAATTGGAAAAGAAGAAGTAAAATTATCTGTTCACAGAAGATATAATCTCATATGTAGAAATCCCCAGAGATTCTACACAAAAAAACTGCTACATATAAACAAAGTTTAAACAAAAGTTGCAGAATACAAAATCAATACAAAATAGTTGTGTTTCTATATACTACAAATGAAGAAGTCAATAAGGAAATTGAGAAAACAATTCCATTTAAAATAGCTAAAAAAGAATAAAGTACTTATAAAGAAACTCTTTCTAGATGGGTAGCCATTCATCTTCAGTCTATATCCCTTTTGAATGCATCCTGAACCCCTGGGACTCCCTTTTTAAAAAAGCCTTATTGGCTGGGTGCAGTGCCTCACACCTGTAATCCCAGCTCTTTGGGAGGCCGAATGGGCAGATCACGAGGTCAAGAGATCGAGACCTTCCTGTCCAACAGAGCGAAACCCCATCTCTACTAAAAATACAAAAATTAGCTGGGTGTGGTGGCGTGTGCCTGTAGTCCCAACTACTTGGGAGGCTGAGGCAGGAGAATCACTTCAACCTGGGAGGCTTGCAGTGAAAGCCTTCTTTTTTCCTTTATTCCTCCTCTGTCCTCTTTTCACTGATAGGTAATTGTGTCTCTGTACTCAGGACACTCCTGTCAGATGCATCCTCCAAAGTGGGAAAAGTTAATTTCCCAAACCTTAGACTGGTTGGCTTAAGACTGGGCTCAGGGGAAGGGAACCCAGAAGCTTGATATGCTGGCAGAAGGGTAAAAGTTTTTTTTACCAGTCAGGCTTTTGGCCTCCCTCTCCCTGTGCAAACTGGTAAAAGGCCTTGGGATTTTTGATGTGTCCTTACCTTTTTTCTCTTTTTGATACGTGTTTTCTAATAACCTGGTTTGTCTCTTCTCACCTTCGGGCCATCAAACTCCAAATGGTCATGCAACTGGAGCCTTGGAGGATGGCCCTTTCTGCGGGGGACCTTTAGCTAGACCTCTGGGGAGCTCCAACTGCCGTTCCCCAGAACAGCGCCCCCTGTCAGCAGGAAACAGTTAAGATCGGTCTTTGTTCTTACCCTTATTTTAATAGCAGTTAGACGTACTTCTGCAGAGGGGGTAATCAGACAGCCAAGTGTAAAAGGGTCCCTGGAGAAACTCCAACTGGGCTGCATCCTGGGTGAATGGGGTGAAGCCTCGGGCAGTTCCTGCAATTTGCAGGGAGGAGGAGTCTGGACTCTCTTATTCTGGGGTTGGTAACCTGGATTTAATTTGTGAGCCCACTGGCAGTGGCATGTGCATGTGAGCCCACTGGCATGTGCATATAGTAACTATATACACTATATATGTACTGCATGCCTTTGAACAAGTTTCTTAATCTGTGTGCCTCAGTTTCATAATTTGTGAATCTATCGATTAGTCCATTCAATACCTATTCTAATCTCCTGTTAGCTTGACTTTTTTTTTTTTTTTTTTTTTTTAATCTTACAGAGAGTAGAAATTTTCCATTTCCAGAATCCGTTGAAGCTAGTGTTCAGGGTTTGTTAACCAAATGCATTTCCATAAACCTTTGAATTCAGACCTAGACTGTGTGGAATGAGAGATGGGACATAGGACCTTCATTTTTTGCTGGTATGGATAGTGGCAGAGGCAGCATGGTTCTGGAACTAGTCACTGTAGTGATAGTGTCCTGATTTAACAGTCAGCTTTTTTATTGGGAAGCTTCCAGATTGTTAGTTTGGAGCAACATCTGAACCAGCAGCTTCCTAATTCTTTAGGTTTTTAATAGTGATCAAGGCAACAGCGCCTTTGGCCATTCAGTTCTGCTGAGTGGTTTGAGGAGTAATTCCTCTTTTTTTTTTTTTTTTCTGTGTTGGAGTGTCACTCTGTTGCCCAGGCTACGATCTCAGCTCACTGCAACCTCCGCCTCCCAGGTTCAAGTAATTCTCCTGCCTCAGCCTCTTGAGTAGCTGGGACTACAGATGCATGCCACCATGCCTGGCTAATTTTTGTATTTTTAGTAGAGACGGGGTTTCACCATATTGGTCAGGGTGGTCTGAAACTCCTAACCTCAGGCAAGCCACCTGCCTAGGCCTCCCAAAGTGCTGAGATTACAGATGTGAGCCACTGCACTCAGCCTGAGGAGTAATTCCTAAAAGCTAGGCCTAAAGTCCATTTCTTAGTCCTCCTAACAATGATGTCAACTATGTTTCCTAATATGTCTTTTTGCTTGAAGCAGCCAAAGTGATTTATGTTGTTTGTAACTAAAAACCCAGAAGAATCAACTTACCTAATAGGGTTTTTGTGAGATGTAATAAGGTAAGGCATTTAAAGTGCTTAGAACATTATCAGGATTGCTATTTTTATATATATATATATTCTTAGGGATTGTTCTGGCTTTAGTCAATGGGACACCCACAACCATAAATAAAAAATATTTATTAGTTTGTTCATTCATTCATTCATTCATTCATCCATTAACTGAAACAAATATTTACTGAATGTCTATTCAAGGCATGTTTCAGTGGCCTTAGGATAGTGGTTACCAACCTAGCTGGACTTGAGAACCATCTAGAAATCTTTTTGAAAAAACTTAATTTCTATGCCACATCCATAACTTATTGAAAACAGGGAGTGTGTGTGTGTGTGCACGCGCGCGTGTGTGTGTGCACGTGCATGTGCATACATAAATATATTTTTAATTGGAATACAATTTACATATACTAAAGTACATAAATCTTATGTGTTACAGTTTGGTGAGTTTTCACATATGTGAGTGTATACCCACATAACCGCTACCTAGATCAAGATATAGAAAAACAGAAATTTGCATGAAAGATTTATTGTGTGCATGGATGTTTTGGGGGCCCCATTAGGAGCTAAAGTTTCAAATACATTTGAGGTTTTGCCACTTAGACGTCAAAAAAATTTAGTCATCCAGAAAGACCAGTGTAATTAGGTTATTTTTCTGTTTCTTTTTCTTCTTCATAGTATCCTTCAAATTTGTATTCCTTTTTAGGTTTATGCATTTATATGTGAAATGAAATTTAAGGAGAACCTTAGATAACAGAAAATTCTAAAATGTTAATAAGGCAGTAAATGTTATCTAATAACTCCATGACTCATAATTTCTGCCTCTGTTTATCTTATGATTGGCATAATTTATTGACTAAAAGAACATTTAACTGCCTTAAGCTTAAACAGCTTCTTCCTCATGATCTCTTCAAAGAGTGAATATCATGAAATAGTAGAAATAATTATTTTCCCTTTTTTCCAAAAGAGATAGATATTTTCGATTGTGGGCCAATGGCTGCACACTCAGTATTGCAGTGCAGAGGCTATTACAACAGCACGCATGAGCTGAGTTAGGAAGATAAAGTTACTTAAAAAGCAAATGGAAATAGTTGACTGGAGAAAGAGAACATTGTCTACAAAACATTAATAGCCTTTACAATTTTTATAAAACCAAGCTAGAACAACTTTGAAGTTGAATGATTTTGCATAATTAGCTTATTATGGAATGAAACTTTCAGAAACAAAATGTAGAATGGAAATGAACTGTACTTTTTTTGTTTTTTGAGATGGAGTCTTGCTCTGTAGCCCAGGCTGGAGTGCAGTGGCACCATCTCGGCTCACTGCAAGCTCCACCTCCCGGGTTCACGCCATTCTCCTCCCTCAGCCTCCCGAGTAGCTGGGACCACAGGCGCCCACCACCATGCCCGGCTTATTTTTTGTATTTTTAGTAGAGATGGGGTTTCACCGTGTTAGCCAGGATGGTCTCGATTTCCTGACCTTGTGATCCACCCTCCTCGGCCTCCCAAAGTGCTGGGATTACAGGCTTGAGCCACCATGCCTGACCAAGGTGAACTACTTTTAAGATGATCACATGTGATTTGAGATCAAAGTCTAGCATTGGAATACTGTTTCAAGGATAGCTAGACTACCTTGGTGAATTAAACAGGTGTGTCACCAAAGGAATGGAAAACCTTGAAATTTTATGTAGCTCCTTCCTCTACCTTCAGATAAAATTACTGTACATCAGCCTAAGTGATATGAATATTGTCTATTTCAAACACTTTTAGAAAATGAGCTTTGCGTGGCCGGGCGCGGTGGCTCAAGCCTGTAATCCCAGCACTTTGGGAGGCCGAGACGGGCGGATCACGAGGTCAGGAGATCGAGACCATCCTGGCTAACACGGTGAAACCCCATCTCTACTAAAAAATACAAAAAAAAAAACTAGCCGGGCGAGGTGGCGGGCACCTGTAGTCCCAGCTACTCGGGAGGCTGAGGCAGGAGAATGGCGTAAACCCGGGAGGTGGAGCTTGCAGTGAGCTGAGATCCGGCCACTGCACCCCAGCCTGGGCGACAGAGCGAGACTCCCTCTGAAAAAAAAAAAAAAAAAAAAAAAGAAAATGAGCTTTGGATATAACGGCAATCTGGCTATGACATTTATTATTTTGGTTGATCTGGCCAGACTGATGTCTTAACTCCCTCACCATTGCCTGCACTGCACGTCCGCAAGTTGGTAATTATTTTCTTGGAACTTTGAAGGTCTTGTTTCATTGCCTTCTTGCTTACAGAACATTGCAATTAATAAATTTGAGGGTTTGTGCTTTATCAGTTCGGAGAAATTCTCACCCATTAACTCATTGTCTCATTGTGCATTGCCTTTCCTTCATTCTCTCTGTTAGCTCTTTCTGAAATTCCAATTGCATGCATGTTGGACCATCTCACTTTGACTTCCATATCTCTTATTTTTTTTCTCCATCTCTCTCTCTATGCTAAATTATAAGTAATATCTTCAACTTTGATTTCATTTTCTAATTATCTTTCCACTGGACTCTAGTCTTGTTTTACCTATTTGCTGAGGTATAAATGCCTATTACTGTAATTTTTCTTTTCCTGTAATTTAACATTTTTCCATTGTGCTTTTTGTTTGTTTTTCTCATTTACCTGTTCATTTCTTGTAGTTTCTTGTTCCTTACTCAAACTTTCAACTTCCTATTTTATTTCTTTAACATATTAAGCATATTTGCCTTATACCCTGATTATGTTAACGCCGATATCTGAAGCCTCTGTGGGTCTTGTTTGCCAGCTCTTTTTGCTTACTCCCACTCAGTAAAGGTAGATTTTTTTTCCCCTGTGCATTTTGAGCTCATGTTCAATAGAACCCTGTGTGGAGGGTTTCTTTTGATGTTTGGTTGAAAGTACATCCCTCTAAGGTTTACACTTGCTTTCACTAGACATATGAGGGCATGTCAGTCTGGAACCATATTAAAATAAATAACCTGGCTTGGAGGTTTTTAGACCACAAAAATAGTTCCAATTTGAGCACAAACACATGGGAGTTCTGGCTCATGATAAATTGTCTTTTTCTTTTTTTCTTTTTATTTTCTTTTATCAGGTTAAATCTTGGGGCAGATATTTCTTTTTTTTCTCTCTCTCTCTACCCAGAGCCAAGGCCAAGACAAGTTTTTGTTTGTTTTGTTTTACTATAACCTTTTACAAAGCGTTTTTTTTTTTTTTTTTCTAGTTCACTTTTTCTCTGGGGGCGTAACTTCAGGGCTCTCAGCTTTATGCGGTGTTTTCTTGTTAAGCACCCCCACCATGCCATGGCCCTAGGCTTTGTGTCCTGAACCTGTGTGGACATTGAAGCTGACGTGCTGGGTCTAGACACCAGCTCAGGGTTTGCTGACCTCTCAGAACTTCTATTCTCGTTTTGCTTTTGGTCTCTATGGGCTTTCCTTGCTTTGTTACCAGCTCAGTCATTCATTTTAAAAGATTTTTCAAAAATATTTTATCCAGCATTTTTACATGTTTGGTAACAGGAAGGATTTTCAGAATATCTTGTCCACCATATTATTTTGTCAAAAATAAGTAACTATTTCCGTGACCACACTAGAGGTATCCTTGCGAAGGTGGAAATTCAATTCCTGTGTGCCTCACTTCTAGCCTTTAATAACTCATATTAGAAAATCTCCCAACACAAATGCATCCCAAACCCGTCTTTCTCTGTCACTTAGCCTCAGTTTTCACTCTCTTCTGTCTATATTCCTTTTCTGCATAAGTTGTATTATGCAAATTTTAAATTTTGTGGCTTTTTTCCAGTTTCTGTGAGTTTTCTGTGTTCTCCGATGCTATGTGCTTCAGGAGAGAAGGCTCAAAGCTTTGCTCTCCTTAAACTCAAGTGTAAATGGGAGGTATGGGTGTTGAGAATGATCTCCTATAACTGATTTCATTGTGTTTCCTTCTTGTCTTGCCTGTTTGATTCAGTACTGCGATTCTGACTCAACCAGCAGTCATTCTGTGAACCCTAGATCTTCTCCGCCTATTCTCACAGTCTTTTGTTTTATATTTAATGCTGCCTGTTTCTCCTTCTTCAGTGTATTTACTAACTCAAACTTTTCCTGAAGCTCTTTGCTTGATTTATAGCTGTCATCAACTTACAAAAACCACTACCACCATCAGACTTTCTGAAGGTTGAGTCATTTCAGTCCCACCCACATCCTGGTGCTGGTCCCCCTTGGAGGGATGTGTTTGGGGATGGCTGGAGGGCTCCACCAGCCTGGGCTTCTGTGTTTGACACTCCCACACACTGAGGCACCTGCTGTTTCTGCCCACACTGGGATCATGTTTACTTTGCAGAGGGTGCACCAGGGACCTCTGTATAGTCATAGTCCTCCCGCTGTGAGATGGGTAATGTTCGCTATGATTCATCCCTTCAGCTCTAATGCCAGGATGGGGCAGTAGCTATTAGTAAGGCTGATGTTCCTTCCAGTTACAAATAAATGCTTGTTTGTCTGGAGTTTCCTTTCAATACAATGTCTATCACTGTGTAGTAGACATATATATATTTGAGATGGAGTCTTACTCTGTCACCTAAGCTGAAGTGTAGTGGTGCGATCTCAGCTCACTGCAACCTCCACCTCCTGGGTTCAAACGATTCTCATGCCTCAGTCTCCCAAGTAGCTGGGACTACAGGTGCACGCCACCATGCCTGGCTAATTTTTTTTTTTGTATTTTTAGTAGAGATGGGGTTTCAACATGTTGGCCAGGCTGATCTCGAACTCCTGACCTCAGGAGATCCACCTGCCTCGGCCTCCCAAAGTGGTGAGCTTCAGGCGTGAGCTGCCGCGCCCGGCCAGACATATATTAATAGAAGCATTCACTATTCACTTTGAAAAATCCCAGATGTTAAAGAACAAGTACTTTAATACTGTAACAACTCTGCTGTGGGTGCTATTCTTGTTACTAAGGTAATAATTATAAAGTATCTTTTATTTATGGAGCACTTACTAAGTGCTGGGCTTTATGCTAATAAATCATTTAATCCTTACGAGAGTCCTATGAGGTAGGAGCTGTTATTATCCCCATCTTATAGATGAGGACATGGAGATTCAGAGATGTAAAGTAACTTGCCCAGGATCACATAGCCAGTAAAGGGCTTGCTAGGACTCAAACTCAAGGCTTCTTCCCAAGTCCATGCTCACAGACATCTCTTCTCTTAGGATAAAACCAGATTTCTGATCTATGGCAATGAATTTTTGCAAAGGCCAGAACTTAAACCTACCTTACAAGGTAACATATTTGAAAGTGAAACTGTGTTGCCTGCATTGCACAGAACTGATGTTAGAATACCTTTGCCACAACTGCTTTGAGAACCAGCATGTGTAATATAAGAAAATCAATTTTATTTTGTAGACAAACCTTGCTTTTCACCCCAGGCTGTATTATCCTGCTTGATCACCTACCTTATTTACAGATTTCACTCCTCATGCCTCTTGACAGTTTCTAAAAAGAAAATTCTGTCCCCTGAGGATAGAGATTTGTCAGCAATGAGGACATTCAGAAGGAGCTTCCAGAGGGAGTGAAGATGATTCCTAAGGGGCTCCAACAGGTTCTGAGCGAAGTCATTTTACAAATAAGAGCTCAGCCCTTGGGGTGATCACTTTAAAGGGGAAGCGCTCGGCTGTATCAGTACATTCTAGTGTGTTTGTTTACAATCCATTCTCTGACTTCACAGATATACTTAACGTTGACTTGATATGGAGTGAAATCTGTTTACAAAAATCCACATCTAACAAAAATTCTATGGCATATAGAAAAGCGCCAGACTTTCCTCATCTGTTGCAGATGTTGCCTTCTCTGGGAAAGGATTACTGCAAATGTCAACACTGAAACTGGCTCTGTTTTGATAGGAATCTTGTTCTGTTCCTCTTTAAATCTTAAAACTACCAAATACTGACTTGTTGATTTGGACAGATTTTGGGAGGCCCCACAGCCTCCTCTTGAAGGAAAAAGGATCATGTTTCTGCTTCCCCAGGAAATGGGGAATTATCTCTCTGCTGAATATGCATCAAGCAACACTCTGGTGTCATTTTTAAAGTGCTTATATTTTTCTTACAGGTAAGGTTGACGTTTGAAGCATCATCTTAATTAGCTGCTCACATTTAATGTAACTGGGCCGCAGTAAACAGTCATAATCAAAATAGCGATGTTGCCGTAGCAACCAAGATCCAACTCAATTTCTTTTCCTCTCTGCTCACAAGTGCTGCTTACCATCTAGGCAAGGATGTGAAACAAATCTGCTGAAACCTCCTGTGTGAAATGAAAGTTAAAAACCGCTGGGGAAAAACATTCTTGAATGATTGTTTTAAGTGTTTCAGTGACGCTCCTGGCTCCAAATGGCTCCTGAAGGAAATTGTCCCCCCCGTTCTCTTGTCTGACAGCTTTGCCTCTTGAGAGCTGTTCCCCACATGTGCACGGGATCAGGGGAATCATAGCTTTATTCCAGATCAAGCTGCAAGGTCCAGGAAGTGGGAGAGTTGACCCAGATAATCCCCCCTGGCTTTTCTAGCTATAAAGTGATCCTTTAACTTGGTTATTCCTAAGCAAAATACAAAACCACGCTGTTTTAAAACAAGCCTCAGGGCAAGCCTCAATTTCATGGAAAAGAAGACAGAGGATTATTAATCCTTTTTATGCTGTAAGCCAGTAGTTCCTAAATTTGTACTATCTGAATCCTTTAGGGAAGCCCTCGAACTCCCCTGCTTGGTCCATCATCACTAGCACTGGTTCTAGTGATGTCAAATGATAGCCATGTGAAGATCATATTAGGGTTTTTCTTTTTCTTTTTTGCTAATTATTGCATATTTTGGTATGAGATCATATTAATGAAGAATATTAATGAGCAGATAAACCTTTTCTGTGTTCTAATTGCCAACCCCTTCACCCAGTGATTCTGGAGACTTAGTCTTGGTCTCAATTTTCTTATCTGGAAGATAAGACACAGTAGAGCCGAATATTTTCCATGCTCTTGGATCCAGCTTGGTACATGACTTATTAAATAGAATAGAAAAACAGTATCACCTTTTGGTAATGATAAGCCGACGCTGTGAGGGTTGTTTTGCTTGAAAAAACAAAACAAACCCTGTGGCTTCTCAGGAGGTCCTTGTTCCACCCTCACCTTCTTTTTATCGCTTTCCATGTAAGAGACGGGAATAATCCAGTTGTGACATTAATCAAAGAGAAATCAGACAAAAATGTTTTCTTTGTAATTCATTTTGTATGTCATTAAAAAGACGGGAATAATCTCATTGTGAGATTAATCAAAGAGAAATCAGATAAAAATGTTTTCTTTGTAATTCGTTTTGTATGCCATTAAAAAAGAAATAAGATAAAAAGAGATAGTGAAAAAACAAAGTAGAAAAATGGTGAAGAATATGAATAAGCAGTTCACAGAAAAGGAAACGCAAGTGGCCCGAAACTGTATGAAAAGCATCCCCACCATACGAGTTGCCAGGGAAATGCAAACCCAAATTGGAGATACAACTTTAATGTCTGACAATATCAGAATTTGGCAAAAATGTGGAGAAACAGGAAAACCCGAACACTGCTGGTGGGGGTGTAATTGTTATTGTACAACCACTTTGGAGAGCAATTTGGCAGGATCTAGTCAAGTTGAAAATGCCAATTCCCTTCGATTCCATAATTCTACTTTTGGATGCATTTCCAGAGAAAGTCTCCTCCTGGTACATATGCACAAGGCGGTATGTATCAGGAGGCTCACTGAGGCCTTATTTGTGATAGTGAAAAATTAAATACAGCCTACCTATCTATCAGGAAGAGAATGGATGAAAAATAATGTAGCATGTTCCTATATTAGAATACTATAAAGCAGTTTTACATAATCAACAAGGGCTAAAAGTAAAAACAATCATAAAGTAGCATGCAAAACTTTGTATTTTGAAAACAAAATGCAAAACTTTGCACATTGAAAGTTAAAATGACTACCACACACAAAGCAACACTCTTGCATATGGATACATATATATATGTGTGTGTATGTGTGTATATATTTATATGATGAAAAATGGGCTGGGGGCTGGGCACGGTGGCTCAAGCCTATAACCCCAGCACTTTGGGAGGCTGAGGCAGGCAGATCACTTGAGGCCAGGAGCTTGAGAACAGCCTGGCCAACATGGCAAAACCCCCTCTCTACTAAGAATACAAAAATTAGCTGGGTGCCAGCTACTCAGGTGGCTGAAGCACAAGAATCACTTGAACTCGGGAGGCGGAGATTGCAATGAGCTGAGATTAATTTTTTAAAAGCAGGGGAGGGGCTAGAAGCAATCAAATTATTAGGTTAGTGCAAAAGTAATTGTAGTTTTGGTCAATGTCAAAACCACAATTACTTTTGCACTAACCTATAATATCTGTGAAAAAGCAGTCAACTTTAATTTAAATGTTTAATAAAAAGAACGTTTTGAAGCAACTAGGACAATGTGTTAGTTGCCAATTTGAGGTGGTGTGAGCTTGGATGTTATAGTTCTCTGTATTTAGAACATTTGAATTTTTCAAGAAAAATTTAAAATGCCAAAGTAGAAGATTGCTTACAAATCAGAACATTGGTCTTATTAAATTGCCCTGGCACCTACTTTTAGAACTATTTACTAATCATACCGGTCTTTGTTTTTTTTTTTTTTTTTTTTTTCCGGCATGCATTTTATTCCTCCGTGGTGGCCTCTTAGAGTACCCCGTCCTCTGCTCGTGGCATCGGTTTGTCATTAGGATGAAGGATGATAGCATATGCCACTTGCCCTCTGGGTGATTCATCCAGTTTGAACTTTCAGATATAAACAAGCACAGAAACTGTGGTTTCAAAAGCACCTGACCAAACCATCCGTCCCTTTGAAATGTTAATTTGGATTAAATATCGTGATATCCACACACTCTCACTTTGTGAGGATGTGGTTTTGTCCTTTAGAGGAACAGTTACAAATACTAAAATATATGAACCGTGGATGGCAGGATTGCTATCAGGAAAAAGGAAGCTTAAGCTTATTGTTTTTCTGTCACTAATTTTATGGGATTAATAAGATAGGATGTAAGGTGCCCTAGAACTCCAACCCTGGTGTTATTACGCAGTAGGGAAAAGCCAGACTAGACCAGAAAGAGAACTCAAGCGAGGTGCCGATGGGTCGGAGTGAATCAGGGCCAGCTCACTGGCTGAACAGTAACCAAAAGGTTTGTACAGCTAGGAAGTGGGAGAAATGCCAGTAGTGAAAACAGGGAAAAGGAAAGGAGGATTGGCTTGGAGCGTCATAGGACAAATCCATGGAAGTTTAGCCAAAAACAAAAGTCTGTAGACACCTTATTGTTTATAACATGGACTGGGATGATTTCCAGCATCAAATATCAGCCCTCCGGGACATAACTGTGTAGTAGGAACTTTCCACTGTTAACCCAGGTATATCAGCCCCACTCCTCCAGCACCAGTTTGCGTAATGTGTCATCATGCATGTATACATATAATGAATTGTGTGATCAAGGGCCCTCTAGAAAGTGAAAAGTGGTGCTATTAATAATTCATTGAGGGTGGGGTGATGGCTCATGCCTGTAATCCCAGCATTTTAGGAGGCCGGAGCAGAAGGATCACTTGAGCCCAGGAATTTAAGACCCGCCTGGGCAACGTAGTGAGACCCCGCCTCTATAATCATAGTAATAATAATAATAATAATTAACTGAGACAACAGGCCTAAACCAGGACTGTCCTGGGCAAACTTTCCAGTCACTCTAGTGAGTACCAGTCCCTCTAGTAAGAGCACACTTTTTTTTTTTTTTTTTTTTGAGACGGTGTCTCACTCTGTCGCCCAGGCTGGAGTGCAGTGGCCGGATCTCAGCTCACTGCAAGCTCCGCCTCCCGGGTTCGGGCCATTCTCCTGTCTCAGCCTCCTGAGTAGCTGGGACTACAGGCGCCCGCCACCTCGCCCGGCTAGTTTTTTGTATTTTTTAGTAGAGACGGGGTTTCACCGTGTTAGCCAGGATGGTCTCGATCTCCTGACCTAGTGATCCGCCCGTCTCGGCCTCCCAAAGTGCTGGGATTACAGGCTTGAGCCACCGCGCCCGGCCAAGAGCACACTTTTATAGAAAGGAATGCCTGAAGTTAAAAGGTTAGCAGAAGTGTTTACCTGGCTTCTTAGCCTAGCCCCCAAGCCCTCCAGAGCCTACCCCATTTCTTCCTCTCTTGTAAGGATTCTCTGCACCTTCCAGACCACCTCTCACTAGGCTCTTGGGCAATCTCATGTCTGCAGCTAGCACTGGGCTTCCCCTCCCTGAAGTAGCTTTCTTCCTCGGCCTGGTCTGTCTGAGGATGACTTGCCTTCACACTCCCAGCTTTTTTTAATTTTAATTTTTTTTTTTTTTGAGTTGGAGTCTTGCTCTGTTGCCCAAGTTGGAATGCAGTGGCCAGATCTCGGCTCACTGCAACTTCCACCTCCTGGGTTCAAGCAATTCTCCTGCCTCAGCCTCCCAAGTAGCTGGGATTACAGGCACGCACCACCACACCCAGCTAATTTTTGTAGTTTTAGTAGAGACAGAGTTTCTCCATGTTGGTCAGACTGGTCTCAAACTGCTGACCTCATGATCTGCTTGCCTGGGCCTCCCAAAGTGCTGGGATTACAGGCGTGAGCCACTGCACCCGGAGCCCAGTCCCAGCTTTACCTCTCATTCGGCTTTACTCTGCATTGCCTCCAAGAACTTGGCCATCCTTCACTGAGCTGAACCTGTGCCTTGGCTGGTGGATGCTCCGTAATTATTGAGTATGAAAGGGAGGGACAACTGGGCCACTTTGGAAGACTGGTCCTTGCTTCTTCGCAGTCATGGTCTCCAGGGGCAGCTGGCCAAGGAGGACAATACAGCACACAGACCAACCAGTATGGACATCTCGTGCTTCTCTAACAGTGAGGGACATCGTAGCACAGCATAAATCAACATGGCTGCCATCTGAATGCCACCTGATTTCTGAGAGCTTCAACATAAACCTTCAGGAAAGATTATTGAAACCAAAGCTTTCTTAAACCACAACTATAAAGAATGTCTAGCCAGGCATGGTGGCTCCCACTTGTAATCTCAGCTACTTGGGAGCCTGAGGCCAGAGGATCACTTAAGCCCAGGAATTTGAGGCCAGCCTGACCAACACAGTGAGACCCCATCTCTACACAAAAAATTTAAATATTAGCCAGGCACCATGGTGGTGCATGCCTATAGTTCTAGCTACTCAGGAGGCTCAGGTGGGAGGATCCCTTGAACCTAGGACTTTGAGGCTACAGTGAGCTATGATCATGCCACTGCACTCTAGCTTAAGTAATAGAGTGAGACCCTGTCTCCTTAAAAAAAAAAAAAAAAAAGAAAAAAAAGAAAGAAGAAAAGAACAGTCTACACCAGCCATTTTCCAGTAAAAATATTATGTGAGTTACACAGGTCATTTTAAATGTTCTAGTAGCTACAGTTTAAAACATAAAACAAAGAAGAAAAAATAAAAACCTAAACTATTAATTTTAATATGTTTTATCTAACTCAATATATCCAACATATTTTCATTTTGACATGTAATTGATATTTTTAAATTATTGAGATAAATATTTGAAATCATTTGGATGTCTGTGCCCCTTAAATCTCATGTTGAAATGTAATCCCCAGTGTTGGAAGGTGGGGCCTGGTGGGGGGGGCGTTAATTTAATTAAAATTAAGTTAATTAATTTGGGACCGCATCCAGCCTCAAATCACTTTCATTTGACTGTGTAGACTTCGTTACTTTTATTGCTATTGTAAAGTTTTTTTAAAAATCCTTAAACTATGTCAGTCTTTAGGAAATATCCCTGGGTAGTATTGTGTTTGGGCCATGAGGGTGGATCCCTCATGGCTTGGTGTGGTCCTCGAAATAGGGAGTGAGTTCTCACGAGATCTGGCTGTTTAAGTGTGTAGAACTCTCTCTCTCGCTCCTACTTTGGCTGTGTGACATGCCTGCTCCAGCTTCACCTTCCACCATTCATAAAAGCTTCCTGAGGCCTCCTTAGAAGCCTAGCAGATGCCGGTGCCATACTTGTACAGCCTGCAGAACTATGAGCCAATTAAACCTCTTTTCTTTATAAATTACTCAATCTTGGGTATTTATTTATAGCAACATAAGAACAGACTAATACAATATTATTTTTTCATCCTAAGTTTTTGAAATCTGGTGTGTTTTTCTGCTTATGGATCCATTCAGGCTGGCTACATTCCAACTTCCCAATGCTACACATGGCTAGTGGCTGACTGCTGTATTGGAGAGTACAGATCTAGATGCACTATATGCATTATGTTGCTCAAATCACCTTTTCTTTCTTTCTTTTTCTTTCTTTTTTCTTCTTTTTCTTTCTCTCTCTGTCTCTCCTTCCTTCCTTCCTTCCTTCCTTCCTTCCTTCCCTCCTTCCCTCCTTCCCTCCCTCCCTCCCTCCCTCCCTCCCTCCCTTTTCTTTCTTTCTTTCTTTCTTTCTTTCTTTCTTTCTTTCTTTCTTTCTTTCTTTCTTTCTTTCTTTCTTCTTTTCTTTTCTCCTTCCTTCCTTCCTTCCTTCCTTCCTTCCTTCCTTCCTTCCTTCCTTTCTTCCTTTCTTCCTTTCTTTCTTTCTTTCTGAGTATTGCCCTGCCCTGTCACATAGGCTGGAGTGTAGTGGTGTGATCTGCAAGCTCCACCTCCTGCGTTCAAGAGAGTCTCCTGCCTTAGCCTCCTGAGTAGCTGGGATTACAGGTATATGCCACGACTCCCAGCTAACTTTTGTATTTTTAGTAGAGATGGGGTTTTTCCATGTTGGCCAGGTTAGTCTCTAACTCCTGACCTCAAGTGATCTGCATGCCTCAGCCTCCCAAAGTGCTGGGATTATAGGCGTGAACCACTGCATCTGGCCTCAAATCACTTTCTTTTGACTGTGTAGATTTCCTTACTTTTATTGCTATTATAAAGTTCTTTTTTTTAATCCTTGAACTATGTCAGTCTTTAGGAAATATCCCCGAGTAGTATGTGTGTTGGGACTAGAGAGGAGTTTGGCTACTCATACTTTTAACGTTTGTTGCTTATGTTTCTCATTCGGAAGTGGTTAACCTTTGTTTCATTCATTCATTTGTTTATTCATTCCACAAATGTACCAAGTTCCTGGGCTCTGGAATTACTAAACATACAGGAAACAGGTCTATTGTGTATTAAAGGTTTATTATGCCTATGAAAATAAAACTCATCAAATAAAAACATCCAAATTTTTAAATATGCTGGGTATCTGTGTTAGGCCAAATATGCCACTGTGTTAGGCCCTGGGGAAACAGCAGGTAACAAGAGAGGTAAAAATCCTTGAGGAGGAGAAGTTAGAAAATAAACAAATTGGCCAGGTGCAGTGGCTCATGCCTGTAATCCCAGCACTTTGGGAGGCCGAGGCAGGTGGATCACTTGAGGTCAGGAGTTCGAGACCAGCCTGGCCAACATGGCGAAACACCGTCTTTACTAAAAATACAAAAAATTAGCCGGGTGTGGTGCTGGGTGCCTGTAATCCCAGCTACTCAGGAGGCTGAGGCAGGAGAATGGCACGAACCTGGGAGGCGGAGCTTGTAGAAGCTGAGATCGAGCCACTGCACACCAGCCTGAGCAACAAAGCGAGACTCCAGCTCAAAAATAAATAAATAAATAATAAACAAATTGTGTGTGTGTGTGTGTGTATTTAGGTGGTATTAGGTTTGTTGTTTTTCATTCAAGACCTTTTATTAGAATAGTTACAAGGCCACGGTTATCTGTTTTTTCCTTAATCTAAAGCTTTGACTGATTGGGTTGTTTAGGTGGCAGAGTGATCCAAACTTTTATTACTCATGTAAAGTATAACCTCAGTAGTGTGGCCAGGGTTGGGCTGCTGTCATCTACTAACCTGCCCCTTAGTGTCAGAAAGTTTGCCTGCGGATTCCCTGGACTATGTCCCCTGCCTGTGTTGCTTAGGGTGATCTTTGATAAACACCCTAGCCGGCACTGCAGCTACCTTTTATTTCCTTTTATTTGCCTGTTCATAGTAGCAAAGTCTTCACTTCTACTTCCTTTTTTTTTTTTTTTTTTTTTTTTTTTTTTTTTTTTTTTGGAGATAGGGTCTGGCTCTGTCGCCCAGTCTGTATTGCAATGGCGTGATCTCAGCTCACTGCAACCTCTGCCTCCCGGGTTCAAGCGATTCTCCTGCCTCAGCCTCCTAAGAAACTGAGATTACAGGCATATTCCAACACTCCCGGCTAATTTTTGTATTTTTAGTAGAGACGGGGTTTCATCATGTTGGTCAGGCTTGTGTCAAACTCCTGACTTCCAGTGATCTGCCCACCTCAGCCTCCCAAAGTGCTGGGATTACAGGCACAAGTCACCGTGCCCAGCCTTATATTTTTTGGTATTTTTTTGGTAGAGACAGGGTTTCACCATGTTGCCCAAGCTTGTCTTGAACTCCTGAGCTCAAGTGATTGTCCACCTTGGCCTCCCAAAGTTCTGGGATTACGGGTGTGAGCCACAGTGCCCAGCCTCCACTTCTGCTATAATAAAATTGCGTTCCTTGGTAGAAGCATTCCTCCTTAAGTTACTAAGGCTTCTAAACTAGCAGAACAGAGAAACCCAAGAAAGGCAATCAAGCTATGAGTGGGACTCTAGATATTAGCTTTGTGAGAAATGTAAGGCAGGGAAGGGAGATAGCGATAGCCAAGACTCAGGGTAGTGGGAGAAAGGTAATTTTTAAAAATTGTGATAAAATGCACATAACGTGAAGTCTTAATCATTTTGAAGCATATAGTTCTGTAGTACTAAGTTCATTTGTATTGTTGTCAACCAGTCTCCAGAACTCATCATGTAAAACTGAAATTCTATATCCATTAAACACCAAATCTGCATTTTCACCTTTTCCCCTCTCCCCAGCTTCTGGTAACCACCATTTTGCTTTCTATCTCTATGACTTTTTTCTTTTTTTTTAAGAGACAGGTCTCGTGCAGCCACCCAGGCTGGAGTCCAGTGGCAGTGGCGTGATCACAGTCCATTGCTGCCTTGATTTCCTGGACTCAAGTGATCCTCCCAGCTCAGTCTCCCAAGTATCTGGGACTACAGGCATTCACCACCATGGCGGCTAAATTCTTTATTTTTTTTGTAGAGGCAGGACCTTGCTATGTTGCCCAGGTTGGTCTCAAACTCCTGGCTTCAGGTGATCCTCCTGCCTTGGCCTCCTAAAGTGCTGGAATTACAGGTGTGAGCCACGGCACCCAAGCCTGTCTCTATGAATCTGACCACGTTAGGTATCTCATCTAAGTGGAATCATATAGTATTTTCCTATTGTGACTGGCTTATTTCACTTAGCATAATGTCCTCAGGGTTCATTCATGTTGTAGCATGTGTCAGAGTATCCTTTCTTTTTAAGGCTGAATAATATTTCATTGTGTGCACATACCTACACATTTTATTTTATTTTTGAGACAGAGTCTCGCTCTGCCACCTAGGCTGGAGTACAGGGGGATGATCTTGGCTCACAGCAACCTCCACCTCCCACATTCAAGAGATTCTTGTGCCTCAGCCACCTGAGTAACTGGGACTACAGGTGCATGTCACCACGCCTGGCTAATTTTTATATTTTTAGTAGATACAGGGTTTCACCATGTTGCCCAGTCTGGTCTTGAACTCCTGGGCTCAAGAGATCCACTTTCCTTGGCCCCTCAAAGTGCTGAGATTATAGACATGAGCCACTGCACCTGGCCTGCCAACCGCATTTTATTTATCCATTTATCTGTTGATAGCTGGGTTGCTTCTAACTCTTGGCTAGTGTGAATATGAGAAATGCAATTTGAAACAGTGTGCCCAGGAAAGGTATGGTAGACTGAATTATTCTTCACCAATATTCTCTGCCTCTCCCTACAGGATAATCGTTCATCCTCATCCTTTTGAAATCAGGCTTGGCCATATGACTTCACGTTAGCCAGTGAAATATGAACAGAAGTAATAGAGCTTTCCCAGTCACTGCTGGCTTCCCCATACTCTTTCCTCTGCTACAGTCACTAGGCAATGTTGAGATAGTAGCTGCTCTGTTGGTCTGGGTTCTGGAGTGAGGGTGAGGATGAACAGATCTACTTATATATGTGTATACTTGTAGTATGACACAGATCTCTGGGTATTGAGAAGTAACCCTTTGCTGTTTAATGCCCTTGAGATTTGGGGCTTACTTGTTATGCAGCATAACCTGGCCCATTCTGACTGAGAAGCCCTCACTGAGAAAGTAACATCTGAGCAGAGACCTAGAGGAGGTGATATGTGGAGCAAGCATGTTCAATGGCAGAGCAACAGCAAGTGCAAAGATTCTTAAGAGAAGTTTGTTTCAAGGCTCAGGAAAGAAGCCAGATTTATGAAGGAGGCAGTGAAACAGACAAGAGTGGTAGGTGCTAGTCAGACTTTCATGCAATCCTTAGGGCTGGGCTGGAGGTGGGACTGAATTTTGTTCACCCAATGATTCTGTTCCCTCCTCCTTTCCTCCATGGAGAGTGAAATGGGTGACTGTAGTGAGGGGGTAGAAGAAGGAATGAAGGAGAAAAAAGTGAGGTGTGCAGCAGGAAGATGCAGCCTAGCCCAGATCCATGGCCCATGGCCCCTCGTATACTTAAAATGGTAGTGTCACCCATGAAGCCACCTTATCCAGGGCATGGTAAGGCTTCTGAAGTCTGACTTCTGTCATAAGATGAATAGTGCATCAAGAGTTGCTGATAAGTGATCATTGATGACTAGGACATCCCCCACTACTCCCTGTTCACCTTGTTCTTTTCATGCCTGTGACCTTAAAAAAACTTTTTCTTTTAATTTTATTTTTTAATTGGAAAAAACATTTTATATTTACAGTTCAACTGATAATGCCAACACTTGTTACTATACAGTGTATTACAGGATTTGTAGTTGCAAAAAGTTATGTAATTTAAGTTTACTGTTATCGCTACTCACCTAAGTCTAAACAAAATCTTATGTTCCCATTTGTAATTTAATTTGTAAATTAAAGTTTTGTTTGGTTTTTTTTTTTTTTTTTTTTTTTTTTTTTGAGACAGTCTCACTCTGTCACCCAGGCTGGAGTGCAGTGGTGCAATCTTGGCTTACTGCAACCTCTGCCTCCCGGGTTCAAGTGATTCTCCTGCCTCCCGAGTAGCTGGGACTACAGGTGCCCACCACCACACCCAGCTGATTTTTGTATTTTTAGTAGAGACAGAGTTTCCCCATGTTGGCCAGGCTGGTCTCTTAACTCCTGACCTCAGGTGATCCACCTGCTTTGGCCTCCCAAAGTGCTGAGCCACCACACCTGGCCAAATTAAAATGTTTTAAACATATGAGTCAATTATGAACATTAGTTTAAAGGGGACTCATAACTATTTTTAGAGCCACACAAGCCCAGGGAGCCTCCAACAGACCAACCAAGGAAGCGGGGCCTGGGAATTTAGGATTGTGTCATGCAGGGCCCTGAAAAAGGGACAGCTTCCCATCCAAGCAGCAGAAAAGGAAACTGAATAAGCCACATACTCCTTCTTCCCTTAAATCCTGATACTTTTTCTTTTTTAAAAACTTAAGTCTTGGCCAGGTGCCGTGTCTCACACCTATAATCCCAGCACTTCAGGAGGCCGAGGCGGGCAGATTACTTGAGCTAAGGAGTTTGAGACCAGACCAGCCTAGGCAACATGGTGAAACCGTCTCCACAAAAAATACAAAAACAGTTAGCCGGATGTGTTGGCGTGCACCTGTAGACCCAGCTACTCTAGACTGAGGTGGGAGGACCACCTGAGCCCAGGAGGCGGGCTCAGGCAGTGAGTTCTGGTTGCGCCATGGCACCCCAACCTGGGGGCAACAGAGCAAAACCCTATCTTAAAAAATATATATCTGGGTGCCCTGGCTCACGCCTGTAATTCTAACACTTTAGGAGGCCAAGGCAGGTGGATCACAAGGTCATGAGAATGAGACCATCCTGGCTAACACAGTGAAACCTTGTCTCTACTGAAAATACAAAAAATTAGCCAGGCGTGGTGGCAGGCGTCTGTAGTCCCAGCTAGCCAGGAGGCTGAGGCAGGATAATCGCTTGAACCCCAGAGGCAGAGGTTGCAGTGAGCCAAGGTTGCGCCACTGCACTCCAGCCTAGGTGACAGAGTGAGATCTGTCTCAAAAAAAAAAAAAAAAAAAAAAAAAAAAGGCTTGGATTTCTTTCAGCTCTGTAACATCCTTGAAACCATACATAGGTCCTCTTAATCAGCAGTTGCTAGTAAAAGAAACTGGACAAATCAAGCAGGGTGGGTGGGTGGCTATTGATTCAGATGCATGTAGAAGGCAGAATTCTAAGTATCAAATCTATTTAGTAGAAACCTGTTACAGTTGAAAGCAAAAATGTTTCACAGAGATGAAACCCTGCTGTGCATTTATGAACTACAGAAATACCCATGGAAATTTCTCTGGAAGAATCCCTCATTAGATATCTGGGTTTCTAAAGGCTAATGGCATCTCTCACAGAACACAACCATTAATCTCAAGTGCTCCATGCCAGTTGACTGTCTTGTGAATTCAAATAAGCACCTACAACTCCTAAAGATATAAAAATATTTTTAGGTGTGTAACAATCTCAAGTATCAGGGTGAGCATGGTGGCTCATGCCTATAATCCTAGCACTTTGGGAGGCCAAGGTGGGCAAATCACTGGAGGCCAGGAGTTCGAGACCAGCCTGGCCAACATGGCAAACCCCATCTCTACCAAAAGTACAAAAAATTAGCCAGGCAGTGGGAAAAAATATAAAAACATGTTTTTTAATATTTTTCTTTTAAACCAGAGAAATGCTATCCGATAGAAACAGGCTTTTACAAAAACTGGGGGAAAAGAGTAATGATGATATACATGCAAAAGAAAAGATATTTTAAAAATAATTTTTGATATGATCTGGGATTTATATTATATATACAGAAATCAAATAAGCGACTTTAGAAGTATGCCAGAAAAGAGAAAACGTATTAAAAGTTTTCCCTTGTAACATTTTTATCTGTTGGTTAAGCATTAGAATATGTTTGAAGACAGATTGGTTAAGCATTAGACTGTGTTTGACGATAGATTGTGAAACCTTAAAGATATATATTTTAGTACTGACAGTGACTACACAAAAATTCATTGTGAAATTTTCTTCCGATTGCTTTAAAGTGTCCAGTGCAACAGTACATAATATAATTGGAGAATGTATTTGATACATGAGAAGATTAGAAAAAATGTGAAATGGTTATTTAGAATTGAATAATGCTTCATGATTTCTGTTCAGTAAGAACCTACCTGAGGTACATGGTCAAGAATTTCATGAGAGCAGTCAGAAAAGTATTTTTGTCCAGTTTCTTCAGTTGCATGAAAATGTAAAGAATTGTATTTAAGTAGGGTTTTGCTCCTGGTAAGCAAGTAAAACAGCAAGGAAGGGAAAAGGAATTGAACATGTCTGCAGATTAATGATTATGACAAAACATGAATTTAGGCAGAGTAAAGAAGATGAAAGGACTTGAGTTGGGTAAAAAAAAGTCAGAGAAAGGTGGTCAGACCAATGGGTGGTTGTTCTGGTGGGACTGAAGTTGGAATTTTTAGAGAGAATATAATTGAAATCCAGCAGGTGCTGTTCGTAGACTGGAGTGCTACAAATTAATGAGTAGTGAATTTGTTAAATATAAAATTTCACACAAAGATTCTGTAGTTAGCAGAGTGTAACAATGTTGGGACTTCTTTTAATTAGATTCCAATGTCTAAGTATGTCCAGGGGTAGTTTACATGAATAGTAGTGATAAACCCATCTACAATTTCCCTCATGATCTGAAAACAGAACAAAACTCAATGGAAGGAAGTTTAAGGCATGTCATTCAATACTGCACAGCAAAAAGTGCACACAGCTTGTCCTGCAGTCCGTTTGGAACTTAGTTCTTTTCAGTGTAAATTTAGGTCTTCAGACCTTCTTAAACAATTAGGCTAAATTTCAACACATCCTCAGTATATAAAATACTAGTATTCTAAAAGACTCTTTTCTTCTCTATATATCATTGTTTCTGCCATGCCAGGTTAGTAAAAATAAACTTACATAAATGATAATGGTCAGTTGCAAAGGATATCATAGTTTTAGTTACGAGGCTTGCCAGTGACCTATTAAGCATCAGTCTTTTCACTACTAAACTCTATGATTGAGATAAAACAAGAGTAGTCTTCAGTGAAAAGCTGCTGTCAAAACCTTGCCTGGACTGTATTTACTAAAATTAAAATTTGAAGCCAGTCACTCGAACGGCTTTAGATTGCTCCATGTCTGTTGTTTATTTTTCTTCTTCAAGGTTTCAGACCAATTCACTAAAAAGTTAAAATTTTAAGGTACTATTCTGTTATATATTTTTCTTCCCCTCCTGCTATGGTTCGAATGTATGTGTCTGCTCACAATTCATATGTTGGAGTGTCAGACTCAATGTGATAGTATTAAGACTTGGGACTTTTAGGTGGTGATTATTATCAGGGCTTGAGGCAAGTGGCAAGACCCTTTTGCCCCTTCCACTTTTCGACATCTGAGAGAACAGCAACCGTTAAGTTCCATCTTGGAAGCAAAGATCAAAACTTCACCAGACACTGAATCTGCCAGCACTTTGAATTTGTACTTCCCAACCTCTACAACTCTGAGAAAATGGATTTCTGTTGTTGATAAGTTGCTGTGTCTCAGGTATTTTGTTATAGCAGCAGGAGCCTTCTAAGACACCTGCTAGAATACAAGCAAATTAAAAAATAAAATGGGACAGACAGATCATTAAAACTATGATGCATGCTTTAACACTGACAAATGCATTTATATAATATGGATTTACATTTATAGCCAAAAGACTAATGAGCTATGAATTGCCATCTTTCCAGCCTAAACAATGAGATTCTCAACCTGGAAAATATTGAGGAGAGCAGCGTATTCTTACCTAACTAGGATTATTGCTTCATATCAGTTTAGGAAAGAGTCAACAATCTCCGACTCCCTGGTTCAAGCAATTCTCTTGCCTCAGCCTCCCTAGTAGCTGGGACTGCAGGCACATGCCGCCACACCCAGAAGATTTTTGTATTGTTAGTAGAGATGGGGTTTCACCATGTTGGCCAGGATGGTCTCCATCTCCTGACCTTGTGATCCACCCGCCTTGGCCTTCCAAAGTGCTGGGATTACAGGCGTGAGCCACCGTGACAAGCCTTCAGGATTCTTATAGATTAATAAATTACTATCAGGAAAACTGGACCAGTAGATATCAGAGAGCAATCAGTGATCACACTCAGCCTCCAAGGGAGAGATGAGTAAGGAAAGTGAAGGGAAAATTTTATGAATTTTTCTTATCATGAAAGATATTTCCTGTGGAACCTTAAACACAGAAGAAATGTTAGCCCTCTAACAAATTAGAACTATAAGATATTTAGCCTCCAAATGCAGTAATGCAAATCAGAACTGTGGCGTGTAGCAAACCAAAACATATTCAGTACAATGTCCTAGACTTTAAAGTATTCATTTAGAAATAAGTATATAAAAAGTATTAGTCAAAATGACAACATAAACTAAAAGAAAATGTAAAGAAAAATAAATATATGAATAGGAATATGAAGCAGAGGAGGGAGAGATAAAGGTAGTGAGAGAGAGAAGAATAAACAAGCAAGCTGAAACTGAAGTTTTGGGGGGAAAACCAACAAAGTAGAAAAACTTCTTATAAGTTCTAACTAATCAAGTAAATAAAGGGAAGGCAGAAGTGACAAATCAACAAAGTTAGAAATAAGAAACTGATATAAGCAAACGTGCATACGAAGATCATTAAAGTACAGAGTACAGATCAGAATAGTCAGTAGAGAACACTTTGAAAAATATGTTAAAGTGGTGAAAACCTAAGAGAAATTCATGTCTCTGAAAAAATAAAAAATTGGAATTTCCATTTAAGGAAGAGCTAGAAAGCATCCAAAATCAGTCTTTATAACATGCATTGGTAATTTAAAGCATCATGCATAAAAAGAAATGTGGATCAGTGAGTCCTTGAGGTTTATTAAAACTAGATTTTAAGGAACACGTAATCCCCACTTTGTATCAATGTTTTTTTTTTAATTTATTTATTATTATTATACTTTAAGTTGTAGGGTACATGTGCATAACGTGCAGGTTTGTTACATATGTATACTTGTGCCTTGTTGGTGTGCTGCACCCATCAACTCGTCATTTACATCAGGTATAACTCCCAATGCAATCCCTCCCCCCTCCCCCCTCCCCATGATAGGCCCCGGTGTGTGATGTTCCCCTTCCTGAGTCCGAGTGATCTCATTGTTCAGTTCCCACCTATGAGTGAGAACATGCGGTGTTTGGTTTTCTGTTCTTGTGATAGTTTGCTAAGAATGATGGTTTCCAGCTGCATCCATGTCCCTACAAAGGACACAAACTCATCCTTTTTGATGGCTGCATAGTATTCCATGGTGTATATGTGCCACATTTTCTTAATCCAATCTGTCACTGATGGACATTTGGGTTGATTCCAAGTCTTTGCTATTGTGAATAGTGCCGCAATAAACATATGTGTGCATGTGTCTTTATAGCAGCATAATTTATAATCCTTTGGGTATATACCCAGTAATGGGATGGCTGGGTCATATGGTACATCTAGTTCTAGATCCTTGAGGAATCGCCATACTGTTTTCCATAATGGTTGAACTAGTTTACAATCCCACCAACAGTGTAAAAGTGTTCCTATTTCTCCATGGTACTGGTACCAAAACAGAGATATAGACCAATGGAACAGAACAGAGTCCTCAGAAATAATACCACACATCTACAGCCATCTGATCTTTGACAAACCTGAGAGAAACAAGAAATGGGGAAAGGATTCCCTATTTAATAAATGGTGCTGGGAAAATTGGCTAGCCGTAAGTAGAAAGCTGAAACTGGATCCTTTCCTTACTCCTTATACGAAAATTAATTCAAGATGGATTAGAGACTTAAATGTTAGACCTAATACCATAAAAATCCTAGAGGAAAACCTAGGTAGTACCATTCAGGACATAGGCATGGGCAAAGACTTCATGTCTAAAACACCAAAAGCAACGGCAGCAAAAGCCAAAATTGACAAATGGGATCTCATTAAACTAAAGAGCTTCTGCACAGCAAAAGAAACTACCATCAGAGTGAACAGGCAACCTACAGAATGGGAGAAAATTTTTGCAATCTACTCATCTGACAAAGGGCTAATATCCAGAACCTACAAAGAACTCAAACAAATTTACAAGAAAAAAACAAACAACCCCATCAAAAAGTGGGCAAAGGATATGAACAGACATTTCTCAAAAGAAGACATTCAGACAGCCAACAGACACATGCAAAAATGCTCATCATCACTGGCCATCAGAGAAATGCAAATCAAAACCACAATGAGATACCATCTCACACCAGTTAGAATGGCGATCATTAAAAAGTCAGGAAACAACAGGTGCTGGAGAGGATGTGGAGAAATAGGAACACTTGTATCAATGTTTTTAACTAAATATAAAGAAGTCTACTTATTGTATTTTAGAAGAATATAATTACACACACACACACATTCATACATAGAGAAGTAATGAAAATAAAAGGAAAGAGCTGTTTTTAACTAGACTGTTAGTCAGATACCATCTCCAACTTCTGAAGCCAGTTTTCCACGGCCTAGTACACTATCTATACAAACTCAGCACTCACGGTGTACATACTATAGTACTGTATCTATAAAAACTTAAACTCCACAAGGCATTAATGGGTGACTAAGAAGACAGAATTTAATCATTGACTTCACAGAGCTTTCTATCTAGTAGAATTGATAATATTTGTATATAAATGTAGTAAAAGATGAAAAGTGAAAAAGGTTATTATAAATGTACCAAAATCTGTAAAACTGGTTAAGTGGTAAAAGAGGGGAAGGGGAAGAGTGTGAGTGAACATAGGATTCATCAAGAATGCGCTAAATAAGTTAAGGAAATAGTATGATTAGACTCTAAGGCTCATTTAGGGACTTCTATTAAAATTCTGATAACACAGCATTTCATACTGTAGACTATTCAGCATTCAGTTAATTGAAAGTAATCTGGAAATTCAAAAAGGCCTTCCTTTCGATATTTGCTCACTTGCAATATGGTCTCATTTTTATGATGTATTTATCTAGTGGATTAGTGAAGTGGGTATGTCAGAACGATTCAGCTTGCTAATTAGCATTTTTAATGAGTTTTTACTATGTCACTCCCTAGCAGTCTATTTACCATTTTCCATACTATAGTTTGGAAGCCAAAATCTTAGTGGGTTGCAATTAACTAAAATTATTTCTATTGAAATAAGCTCAGTCAAAATATTTAGTAAATTCAACAATAGTAAACATAGTAATAACAAGGCAAGGTATAAGAACAAATATATACAAAATAAATATAAAAACATCAGAACATTAAAATTATAAAGTCAGAGTAGAAATGTGTTCATATAGAATTGAGCAAAGAAGATCTCTATATGTTATTATATATGAAATAATGCTTGTTTAAATGAAATGTTAATGAATTTGCAGTTACATTTAAATAATTTTAGTTTCACAAGCTGTAGACTATGTAATAGATTATTTCATTTGCAAATTCTGTGGCTTTGATGAATGTAAAGTAACTTATAAGCAGCACTTGTATATTAACTGCATTGATTTATTAGTATATTGTTACTGCATTATTATACCTTTATAGTAAATCCTGTATTAGTTCACCACAAGTAATAGCGAAATGAAGATATATGTGTCAATCATGTGCATCTGAGTGTGTGTGGCAGTCTATGGTCCAGAACAATGCAGGAGTAAGTTAATCCTAATATACTATATATTATCATCCTCACTGTATTACAACCTCACCTCAGAAAGGGTTTCAAGTCATATTTCAGACTTAGGGAGTTCTAAGTTTTGTACAAGACTGAGGTACATCAACTGTGTCCAAGGTGAGATTTTCTTTTAACTTTCCTGAGTATTTGTGTGGAAGACGTGACATAGCTGATAAGTTCCTCAGTAACAGTATGTTTTTCCCTTTCACATTACATGGCTGTCATTAGGAAGCTGGCTTCTCAGCTAAGGAGGGCATATCTGTTTGACCCATTGTCTTTGATGGTAGTGTGATTTCTCTCCAACAAAATCTAAGCAGAAATGGTAGGCATCCTTTCCAGGAAGGTTGACCAGGGAGGCATCTCCTTTTCCCTGTTGAGAACTGAGGGCAGAGAATTATAAATATCGAGGGGATTGTAGAACTATACTCTGGAAGCAACTGGGTTCCTGAATCAGCATAGAGAGCAAACAATCCCACGTTAGATAGGAATGCTTACATATATCAGCTAAATGGATGAGAAGTAAATTTCTGTTCTGTTAAACCACTGAATGGTTGTTTTATTTATTTGTTTATTTAGTTAGTTAGTTAGTTCATTCGTTAGTTAATATTGTGGAGAGCTATTCTAACTACAGAAAAAAATTAGAATTCCTCTACATACATGATTACTTTAAAAAAATTCAGTGTCTCAGCAATCATTTGAATGCTTATTGGTTACATTTGCAAATTGGCCTCCTAATAGAAACCTATGAAATGAAATCCAATGTCTTTATATCCACAGGAATTATACATATTTAAAGAATGAAGTGAAACTAAATGTTAAATGTTAATATCAAGAAAAATGCCTAAAATGCAGCTTTCCCCTCCCCCAATGAACACTTTAATTCAACCAGCCTCTCAACAGATTGTGATGAAAAGATAAACACAAATACATGTTTTGTTTCATTAGGGATTGCTTCACATCCTCTTTTCTCTTTATTTTATGTGTGTTGCTGTGAGGAATTGGGAGCCTATTATTAAAACAGTTTTTAATCTTAAGAGAAAGAAAATAAACTGATGACACAGATGGAAATTATGTGAAGAGAATGAGCTACAAGGAAGAAAGGGTTCAATGAAATCATATTACAGAAAAAAAGGTGCAAGAACTCTGGCTTCCCCATGGGAATCTATGATTATACAAAACTAACTTGAAATACCCTTTGTTTGTTATCACTTATTGATGGTTGGAGGCAACATAGCTAAAATATGAAAAGCGAAAATTTAATTGATCACTTGACTCTACTTACAATGAAATGATAGTTACTTAGTTACTAATAGTTACTTATTTACTAAATATATATATATAATAAAATTCTCAGGCATAATTATCAGAAGTTCCCTCAAAGAGTGAGTATGAGTTCAGTTTCTAACATTTGTATGGTGGTAGGATCAGAACACTTTATTTGCAGAGAGATTCTACTCAATCCGTCAGTTGCACGTAACTGGACAAGGAGTGGCTACCTATTCTAAATTAGTGGCTACCTATTAAATTTTAAATCAATAATCAGAACTTCTTTCCACAGAACTTTCAATTGATATTAGAATCACTTTTCCCATGTCCTTTGGATATTTAACTTGTAAACTCATGAAATCTGAATAGGCACTTTTGTCATATAAATTCAGTTGCCCATCCAGAGGAAGAATAATGGAGCAGGAGACCAGCAAAATAAGAGAAAGAGACACATGAATGACAAGCTTCTCAGGGATGCTTGAGGCCTTCCTGCTCACTAAAGATCTAGATAAAGAACAAGTTTTGCACCTCATTTTTTTTATTTGTAGTACTGAATTAGTAACCCCTACTTTATGAGATTTAATTAGAATTAACTTTAAAAATGTACCTATCAGAGTAGGTATATTTACTTACTCATTTCCAATTTTACTGTAAACATACCAGCAGAAAACACTGTGCTATGTTGTTTATATCCACATGAGCACCATTCAAAATATCTTGTACAGAGAAATATTTAATAAGAAATATTTAATAAGTTCCTTATGGGAATTGACTGCTAAAGTTAAAGTTCAGTTTTCCCATTTTGCTGTGCATTGTCTCTTGAAAGCTCTAATTTCACCAAAGATAATTTGTTCTTCCCCTATTTTCTTGCATTTACTGCTAACACAAAGATGTCCAGTTTCAGAGTTATTGAGGAAAGAAACATTTCCCTCCTTCTATTTTTTGCACATAGTCATAAGATACAATTTTAAGGAGAAAGAATCCATGGAGTAATACAATTTTGCTTTTGTGTGTGAAAGGTATTACAGCTAATGGTCCTGGGTAGTCTAGAGTGTCCTCATTAGTTGTGATTATGCTTTTTCAATTATACCTCTTTCTCTTGTTACTATTATTTGATTTTCTTAAACTCCTAATGTGCTTGAAAGAGTTTTGCCTTTCAAAAATTTTCAAAACAAGTTTTCAACTGATCACTGAGAGTTTTGACCATATTTATACAAAAGACATAGAAAACAATCAACAAACACCACTTTGATACTGTAGACCGGTTTCTCTCTCTTTCTCTTGCTCTTTCTCATTGTCTGGGTGTAGGGGAGAAATAATTTTATCTGTATTATGCCATAAATAGAGAAAGATAGAATCTTTCTTTGCCATTACTTGGAGTGCAATATATTCAAGTTGTCTGTGGAAGCTCTTGAGTTCTCTGGTAATTTATATGACTGGCGTTTTTGTACATTTTTTTTTTTCTGGAAATTTACCCAGTGTTTTTTAAGAGGCTAAAATGTTTTGCTTTTAGTGAAGATTTATTTTCGTGGAATCCATTTTGAATATTAAGATAGAACCAATTAATTCCACATAAACTTAGTAAACAGAAGAATTAGAAGAGATCTTAGTATCCATAATAATCTAAACTTCATCACTGGCAACTTGCTATCTGACCTCTGTTTCAATACATCTAAACTGGAAGTAGCTATTTCTCAGTGAGGCTCCTTCAACTTTGTCTATATCTAAATTCAGCAAATGTTCTCTTGTACAAAACCTGTAATTTTCTTCTTAATATTTCCACTCAAGCAAGTTTATCCTTAATTTGAGAGTCACTGAATATGAACCTATTACTTTTTTCTTTATTAGATACAATTAAAGAGTACAAGTTCAGGTATGATGGTTTTCTCACAACAAATAATCATTTGTACCTTGTAAGTGTTTTGTACAAATTTTACCATTTGATTTTCATAAAAATTTACTTGGGTAGGTATTTTCACCCCAATTTTGCTTAGGAAAAGGAAATCAGGGTTTAATTTCTTATGTTAAAATCGAACTACCATTGCTTTCACATGACTTCTTTCTCTAAGAAAAATAGTAATTTTTTAATAAACTGACAATTTCAACTTTTCCTTAGTACACTAATTTATATCCATTAGCCATACTCTATTTTTCTTTATTTTTTGTAAGTGCATCTTTTAGAATCATTACCAAGAAATGGAAGGAAGGAAGGAAGGAAGGAAGGAAGGAAGGAAGGAAGGAAGGAAGGAAGGAAGGAAAGAAAGAGAAGAGAAAGAGAGAAAGAGAAAGAGGGAGGGAGGAAGAAGGAAGGAAGGAAGGGAAGAAGGAAGGAAGGAAAGGAAGGAAGGAAGGAAGGGAAGAAGGGAGGGAGGGAGGGAGGCAGGGAGGGAGGGAGGAAGGAAGGAAGGAAGGAAGGAAGGAAGGAAGGAAGGAAAAAGAAAGACAAAGGTTTTCACATGTAACTCTCATTAACACTTTTGTCCTAAATTGTGAATAATAGGTATTCTTCATTACTATCTATAATTGTCTACATAGGTATAATTTTGAATCTCAAAAGTCTCCAATTTTGTATAAAATATTGTTGATGCACCTATGGCTCCTTGGTTGTAAGAGCATTGCTATCTACAGGATACTTCTAAGAATGGCATGAGATAAGAAAATGCCTACATTCCTAAGATTGTCATCCATGAAAGCAACTATTAAATAGATAATGGAAAAGAAATTTCTAACCTTTGCAATTATTAAAAACTAACATACAATGCTTTTAAGTCACTTTTCTCTATATGTTGAAATATAATTATAATTCAATCTAATACCATTATATTAATACAATCTTTCCAATTCTGTTTTATATTACATTCACATATTTGGGTCACATACATGCATTTTACCTGTACTCCTAAACATTTATTCTTATATGTAAACATCTCTTACTCTAATACCTTTGGATAATTTCTATACTTAGGTAACATAAATATTTATTGCCCAATAATAACTAACAAATATTTATTGGCACAAATCTTTGTACTTTTTTAACTCGTAATTCCCATTACAGCCATATATATGTGTGTGTATATATATATATATTTATATATATACACACACACACAGACACACACAGACACACACATATATATATATATATTTCTCCTCCTTTCAAAAAATGATGCTGTAGCACAGATAGAGTAATATATCCAAATTTACAAGGTTCGTTAATGGTAGTGCCTGGGTTGGAGTCTAGGTAATTTGGTTCTAGAATTCATGCTGTTAATCACCATCTCTTAGAATTTATTATTTTAAGTATCCTTATTCCTTACAAATGCAGGCTATATTAAGTTAGATTTCTTTTAGAGCTCATGTTATATGGCATAGTCTACCATAATTGTTCATTATAATAGTACTCAATTAGTGACCAGTTTTAACATTTCCAACCACAAACATGTGCACAAACACATACCCAGAATAATTCCTGGAAAACAACTTGAGGTCCGGCTGGGCATGGTGGCTTATGCCTGTAATCCCAGCACTTTGGGAAGCCCAGATGGGCGGATGACCAGGTCAGGAGTTCGAGACCAGCCTAGCCAACATAGTGAAACCCTGTCTCTACTAATAATACAAAAATTAGCTGGGTGTGGTGGTACACACCTGTAGTCCCAGCTACTCGGGAGGCTGAGGCAGGAGGATCACTGGAACCCAGGAGGCGAAGGTTGCAGTAAGCTGAGACTGCTCCATTGCACTCCAGCCTAGGGGACAGAGTGAGACTCTGTCTCAAAAACAACAATAACAAAAAATAAAATACAAGAAAATAACTTGGGGTCTAATACACTCTCAGGTTTCTTACCTTTTGACAGCAATTGGTGGGGTGACAGACAGTTTAGGAGCTAGTGCTAAGACAGACCTGAGTTTATATATACGGTCATAAATCACCTATGGTCATGAAATTTTTATTCATCTTTTAAGAATTCCTGGAATTGACATTGTAATTTGTTACCTGCTATTCTCAAGATATTCTGCCTTTCTTCTTAAAGTATGATCGCCATGATACTTGACACCATCATACTGACCACCAGCATTTAGCAATATTACCTGAGAACTTCTAAGAAACACAGAACCTCAGACCTCATTTGAGATCTACCAAACCCAAATTCTGGTTTTTCAAAGATCCCAGGCAGCTTATATGCACATTAAAATTTAATATTCAATGTTTTAGAATATTCAATAGACTCTACCTTTTAGTAGCATTCATTCTTCTCTACTGCACTGTATGGTAGCCACCAGTCACGTGTGGTGTTTACACTTATATGTAACTTATTTTAAATGAAACAGCAAGAAAAGTCACTTCTTCTGTAATACTAGCCATAACTTAAGTGTTAAATAATTACTCCTGTAAGAGTGAATATTGTCTTGGATATCTGTGATATAAAATATTTCTGTGATTGTTGAAAGTAATATTGAAAGTGCTGCTGTGCTGCAAAGATCAACAATTTTTATTTTTACTTTTTGTAAAGAGTCAAGAAGTAAATATTTCAGGCTCTGCATTCTATATACAGTCTCATTTCTCCCTCTCTTCCCCCTACTTCTCCTTTAACAACCCATTTAAAAAAATGTTAAGCAATACTTAGCTAGTGGGTAAAAAATAATAATAATTAATTAATTAAAAAAATAAACAGGCCGTGGACTGAATTTGGTCTATAGGCCATAGTATGTAGATGCCCACTCTAGGTAAAGAATTTTTGTAGATAAAACAGGTGATTAAATACTACTTACAAGAAGAGATGTGAAAAGTACTCTGTTGGGTCCAAAAAATCTAAAATAAAAACTAAAAACCTACAAAACTTCTAGATTTTATTGTTATTTAAGGCATTCCTGAATTTTAATCTGATTTTTTTCTAAGAAAAGGCAGAGGAGGTACAAAACATATCTCGAGTTTCACCCAGTGCTAAATCAGCCCTGCCATCAAACATAGCTGCACCAAGGAGGAATGAAAGATTATCATTCTAAATTGACAACAATGTGACACTGGTAACTGGAGGCACAGAGTGGCCCTTTCAAGACACAATAATGATGACAACAAATTAACTGAAATAGTCTCCTTTATTACTGGCTCCTCTTTACAAAGACCCCAGAGCCCTGTAAAGTATTACAGAATTGTTTCTGTGAGAAGCTTGGGGTATTTCAGTTGTGCTTTTAACAAAAAACGCACCATTATAGTTCCCTTATTTACCGCTTCTGTGCATGGAAATTGTATTTCCTTCTGTAATCCTAACCCCCAAACCCACTCACAGTTAACTCTTTTTTGAAATTACACTAAATTATAAAATTCTCCAGGCAATGGGAAAAATATGCCTTAACTTGTGTTTTTCATAAATTTAAAAGAGATCCCATAATTTCAACCTCAATCTGACCTCAGACTGTGTCAGGAAATTTATATAAATCCAATGGAAGACACCTGGCTCTAATCAGAATTCCTCTCATCCAAAATTGAAGAGTCTCTTAATGAACTTAGCTTTTAGAAGCCGGTCTAGTTTTCCCTTTGAATGAGTTTTCTTGTAAGAAGGGCCTCTGCTTCTCTGTAAAGAGGTTTCTATTGAACCTATAGAGTTTATTTTCCAGTGTTCCTAAATATGTCTGGACCCTAGCACTGATAATAGCCCAGATTCAGGTGATATTCCTGCAACATATACAGTAAAGATGTAATAAAGATTATTTCTAAAATGTGTTCTGAATACTAAAACTCAGAATAAAAGCAAAATAACTTTTGTATGGTATTTCTAACTGGTAAGTTAAATATATCATTTCATGATTAATATAAAATGTATTTGTGTTTACATGGTAAAACCATAAAAACATTTCATTTTATCATTTTGTTGAGAATCCTTCACATAAAAAAAAAAAAACAGAAACACACTTTAATACTAAAAATATGTATTTCTGGCAGGGGGCAGTGACTCATGCCTGTAATCCCAAAACTTTGGGAGGCCAAGGCAGGTGGATCACTCGAGGTCAGGAGTTTGAGACCAGCCTGCCCAACATGGTGAAACCTCGTTTCTACTAAAAATACATAAATTTAGCCAGGCAAGTAGCTGTGGTCCCAGCTACTTATGAGGCAGAGTTGGGAGAATTGCTTGAACTGGGAAGACAAAGGAGGCAATGAGACGAGATCACACTATTGTACTCCAGCCTGGTGACAGAGCAAGACTCTGTTTCAAAAACAGTCAATAAATACAATAAAAATATGTTTTTCCACTTTATTTGGGTTAAACATCTCAAACTGGTTTATGGTGCTTAACCTGTCCCTGCATCTAAAACTGGCCATTACTTCTGCTTGTAAATAGCCTTTTATTGTAAGTAGGAAAAAAACTCTTCTATCTCAAACTCCTTAAATTATTTGTCTGATTGTGTAAATTGTAAATGTTTTAATAATGGAGTTACATGAAACACATAATGCCACTGACAACTAATTATATTGTAAATTGCATTATAGTATGTTTGCTATTTCAATTTTACTCCTCAGCCAGGAGGTATAAAATTTGTAGCTAAGTATTCAAAATATAATTACTTTAATAAATGTGCCATTCCTTGCATATTTATTCAAGCTCCTATTCATTAAAAGAATCATAACTATGCTTCAACAAAAATAACTTGATTCTTCCTATATCTAAATATAATTAAATTTTAAAACTATCACCTTCAAATGGAAAAGTGTTAACAACCTTGAAAGCATACTGATAATACTTACCAGACAGATAGATGTAAGTCAACTAAACTCTATTTTCATATTGTACAAGGTTTGTTCCAAAATGTTTATTAATTGATTTCTCATCAAAAAGACAAACTAAAATATTTGGGAACTAATATAAATATATAAATATCTGTAACCATAGATATAGAAATAGTAACTTTTTAGGCAAAGGCTCTCCAAAAGAATTAGATTATAAATGAAAACAACTACAGATACAAACTACAAACCACTCAGGGCAGAGAAGGCAATAAGGCAAAAATCTATTTTACACATTCATTGCTTTGTTGTTAAGACACTATACCTTGGCAGTACAGTAGATCTGTTCCCCATAAGATCACCTCATCAATTCACACTACACAAAGAGTTAGAAGAAAAAGTTCAAAGCTGACGACTCAGATAAAAACCCAGACTCTGGACAGACAAGATATTTTGTAAAACACATTATTTGAATATTATATATTAATATCTCTATTTGAATATATCCTATTATCTGCAGGTTACATAAGGAGTACAAGTCTAGGAAACAAATTCTAATGCCTCACTAAAAAAAATCTTATGCTCTCCAAGTGGCCAAGTAATCAATCTAAACTTCAGTGTACACCTGTGAAAAAAAAAAAAAATGAGTTTACACTGTTGGCTCAGACTTTTATCCTAAGCAACTCTTCGATTTATGTACTTTCTTTCCTCCAGATTTTGCTCAATGCACTTTTCTTCTGGTAATTTTTATATGTATAATTCTGCTATGATAAACCATAACTTTGAGGGTAACAACTTTTGGGTGCTGTGAGCCCTTCTAGTCTGTTGGTCAGATTGGCCCTTGGCTGATGTCTAGAAACTTGGTGGGTAAATGATTCCTCGTCAGCCTTGATATCCAAACCAAATTTTGGGTGCTTATCTATCCTGCTCTGTAGGTTGACCACAAGATAGAGGGTGCTTACAGCAACAGCTCTGTGCAAACCTTGGATATTTACTCTCTGATTATATTTCCTTAGAGACAACACTTTATGCACTTTGTCACACTGTTTACTGGAAAAATTAAGTGGGTCCTATGCTGCTCCACTGGGAAAGAATATGAACCTGGTTTCCTTCAGATTTTGCCCTATGCACTTTCCCTCTGCTGATTTTGATTTGTATAATTTTGCTATGATAAACCGTAACCTTGAATATAACAACTTTTGAGTGCTGTGAGTCCTTCTAATTAATTACTGAACCTCAGTGATATTAGGGACCATCACATAACATGTTAATATTTTTGCAGAGGACTAAATTAGACTCAGAAGTATGCGTAACTCTCCTCTTGATGCCACGTCTATCTCCTATTATTACTTACCTAGGGCCTAATTGTGCAACTGATTGATCATGTTGCCATGCCTTCTATGTCAGTAGAGATGTTCACAATCAAAAACAAAAAGTAGTTTTTCTATAATGTTTTCCAATTTTATATCCTGTTAAATTATGACACTAAATTATAATTGTGAGAAATAACAAACCTGCATTTGGCACATCATTATAAATAAATGGCATCAAATTTATTTTCTAATAAAAGTAAACATTACAGAAAAAGTAGAAAAAGATTTAGAGAAACATTGTTTTATTCTTCTGAAAACAAATATTGAAATAAAAGTTGGTGTGCTTACACATTTAGGAAGTCCTTGGAATACACATTACTACATTTATTTACATAATCATAAATATTATTTATAAATTGAATTCATTTTGAAACTGATTCTGACAAAACGATGGCCTCCCATTGCTTTTTAATTTGAATCCTTACTCTCATTATGAAAACAATTTATGTTTATGGTAACCATGTAAAATGTAGAAAAACAAACCTGTAATAACAAAGTGATATGCATTTTTGTCTTCCCATTATCCAGGGGTAGCTTTGTTATGACTTTAGTGTGTGCCCTTTGCCTGTGTATGTGTCACTATATTTTTTTCTTTTTCTGCATATATAGTCTAATTAAAATTTTAAAGCACTATTCACTTAAAAAGTATGTTACGAATATTTTATCATTTTTGTTTCTAAAAATGATTTTTATGACCCAACATTACTTTTAGTACTTATGATCCAACTTTACTATTAACATTTCTTGTTGGTCTAGAGGAAACATGAACAGGTTTTCAAAAGATGGGTGTTAGTGGGAACAACTTTATGTCAATTAATTTGACAATTTTTGTGAAGGTGGTAGTTTTTGAGAAACACAATGTACCAAAACAAATAAAGGAAGCAATAGGTATTCTGAAAGTCTGATATCTGTTACAAAATTAAAATTGATTATTTAAAATTCTATAAAAATAAACCCATATGCTTAGACTCATATAGATTCCTCATATTCTTCCAAACACTTAAGAAATTCATATCAAATTTATACATAACCATTCAGATAATGGAAAATGAAAGAAGAAATAATAATTATTTTCATGAGGCCACAGTAGCATTGATACCAACACAAGATAAATTTATTACAAGAAGAGAAAAATGCAGAAGCACCACTGTCCTAAACATAGATTTAATAATCATTGATGAAATATTAGCAAAAGAAATTAGGCAATAAGGAAAGGGATAAATTCATCAACCAAAGGAGGTTAATTCACAGATGCAATAGTAAGTTAGCATCTGCAAACATTCAATATAATTCATAGCATTAACAAAAATCAAAGGTCATATCATTTCAATAGATAAATAAAACTCTCTTAATAAATAATAAGTGTACTCATAACATTCACTTTTAGTAAAGCAGAAATAGAGAATGACCTTTTTATTAAAATAAAGAGTACTACTGGCCAGGTGTGGTGACTGAAGCCTGTAACCCCAGCACTTTGGAAGACTGAGGCAGGTAGATCGCTTGAACCCAGGAGTTCAAATCCAGCCTGGATAACATGGTGAAATCCATTCTCTACAAAAATTACAAGAATTATCCAGGTGTAGTGGTGTGCACCTCTAATCCCAGTTACACAAGTTGCTGAGCTAGGAGGATTGCTGAATTCCAGGATGTTGTGGCTGATGTGAGCCGTGATTGTGCTACTGCACTCCAGTTAGATCAACAGAGTTAGACCCTGTCTCAAAAAAAAAAAAAAAAAAAAGAAAGAAAGAAAAGAAAAGAAAAGAAAAAGAAAAAGAAAAGAAAAGAAAAAAGAGTAATACCTCAGTGGAGTGATGTCACCAAAATGGCAGAATGCTAGTAATCTGGCTTCACTTCCCCACAGAAAACCAAAACCAAATATCCAGCATCAGGATCATCACTAGCACCAGGAACATCACCAGCAGTATCACATGTACTTCAAAAATATGTATAACTATTATGTATTGATAAAAATAAACCAATAATAAAGTTCAGAAAACTACAACAAAGTACAAAGATGACAAATAATAGTAAAGTGTGAAAAAGTTAACTCAGTTCTGCATGAGACAGGGATGCCTGATACTGTGTCTACTACAAAACATTCCACAGAACTGGGGCACAGCCAGACAAGAGGACCAAAAATTTCCACCAACACCAGTACAATACAGTGAAATATAATACAAGACAAGACAAGACAAGACAATACAATTAAAGACAATACAGTGCAACACCATAAGAACATTTTTAAAATAAAAGATATATTATTTGAAAAAAAAAAGATTATTGCACTTAACGTAACCGACTCAAGTCCAGCTATTTGGTGCTCAGAGTCAAAACATGAGAAGCTAGGTGTGGTAAAGAAAAGCAGCTTTTATCAACCAAATGCTGGCAGATGGGAGAATGGATGAACTTAAGCTTCAAAGGAACCATGTCAGCCTTCTCGGCTGAGTGAAGAGGTTTAGGAAGTAAAATTTGGTGTGGGGTGGTGCAAGAGGGTGCAGGTCTCTGTATCTTGTTTTGAAGGTTATCTTGGGTAACCACCTGTCTGGAGGTTGGGTTTGTATCATGCTGACTTTGGCCCAGTAGTGGTGGACTAAGCAGGGGATTTGGCAGCTTGATGTCTATCGCTGATTTGATTCAAATTGGCCCCTGGAACTTCTTTCTTTTGGGAACGGGGAATTTTTAAAAATTATTTGTAATTAACATATAATAAGTATGTATATTTACGGAGTAAAATGTAATTTTTTAAAAAATTCAACTTTTAGATACATGGGGTATATATGCGGGTTTGTTACATGAGGATATTGGGTGATGCTGAAATTTGGGATGATGATCCCATCACTCAGGCAATGAGCATAGGACTCAATAGTTAGTTTTTCAACCCAGCCCTCTCTCGCCCTCCCTGTTCCAGTAGTCTTCATTGTCTATTATTCCAACATTTATATTCACGTGTGCTCAATATCTAGCTGCCACTTATAAGTGAGAACATCCAGTATTTGTTTTTCTGTTCCTGCATTAATTCACTTAAGCTTATTACCTCCCACTGCATCCATGTTGCTGCAAGGGACACGATTCTATTTTTTATGACTGCATAGAATTCATGGTGTATATGTACCACATTTTCTTTATCCAGTCTACCATTAATGTGCACCTGGGTTGGTTCCATGTCTTTGCTATCATGAATAGCACAGCAGTGACCATACATATGCATTTGTCCTTTTGAAAGAATCATTTATTTGCCTTTGGGTACATACTCAGTAATTAAATTGCTGGGTCAAATGGTAGCTCTGTTTTAAGGTTTTTGAGAAATCTCCAGACTGCTTTTCACAGTGGCTGTACTAATTTACATTCCTACCAACAGTGTATAAGTTTTCCCTTTTTTCCACACTCTCCCCAGCATCTGTTTATTGACTTTTTAATAGTACCTATTCTGACTGGTGTGCAATGGTATCCCGTTGTGGTTTTGATTTGCATTTCTTGCATGATTCGTGATGCTGAGCATTTTGTCATTTGTTAGCTACTTGTATGTCTTCTTTTGAGAAGTTTCTGATCATATTTTTTTTGCCCATTTTTCTGATTGAGTTTTTTCTATTTTTATTTTTATTTTTTGGCTTGTTGATTTAAGTTCCCAATAGATTCAGGTTATTAGGATTTTGTTGGATGTATTGTTTGTGAATATCTTCTCCCATTACATAGGCTGTCTGTTTGCTCTGTTGATAGCTTCTTTTGCTATGCAGAATCTCTTTAATTAACTAATTAGTAATTTCATTAGTAATTAGTTTAATTAGGTCCCACTTGTCTGCTTTTGTTTTTGTTTTGTTTTTGTTACAATTGGTTTTGCAGATTTACCCTCAAATTTATTGCAAGGTTGATATCAAGAAGAGTATTTTCAAAGTTGCTGCCTAACATTTTTATAGTTTGAGGTTTTTCATTTAAATCTTTGATATATTTTGAGTTAATTTTTTGTACATGGTGAAAGGTAGGTATCCAACTTCAGTCTTTGGCATATGGCTAAACAATTATACAAGCACCATCTATTGAATAAAGAATCCTTTCTCCATTGCATGTTTTTGTCTGCCTTGTACAAGATCCGATAGTTGTAGGTATGTAACTTTATTTTTAAGTTTTCTATTCCGTTTTCTTGATATATGTGTCTGTTTTTGTAGCAGTACCACGCTGTTTTGGTTATTGGAGCTTTATAGTATAGTTTTAAATTGTCCCTAGAATTTCTAAGCAAGCACATAATTAGATAAGAGAGTGCTGTGCATGGAAAGTCCTGGTGGGAAAGGGATATAAACAGAAAGTTTTGGGCCAGGTGTGGTGGCTCATGCCTGTTATCCCAGCACTTTGGGAGGCTCAGGCAGGCAGATCATCTGAGGTCAGGAGTTCGAGATCAGCCTGGACAACATGGTGAAACCACGTCTACACTAAAAATATAAAAAAATAGCAGGATGTAGTGGTGCGAGCCTGTAATCCAAGCTCTTCAGGAGGCTAAGGCAAGAGAACTGTCTGAGCTCAGGAGATGGAGTTGCAGTGAGCTGAGATCATGCCATTGCACTCCAGCCTGGGTGATAAAGCCAGACTCTACCTAAAAATAAAAATAAAAATGAAAGTACAAGGCTGTAATTCTGAGATTTGGATGGAAAGAAAAAAATTCAAAATTAATTTCAAGCCTGAGATACTCCGTTACATTACTTTCAAATGTCACTATATAAGCACCAGAATGGCTAATATATGAAAAATACACACAACAAAATGTTTAGGAAGTCTCAAACTGCTTAAAATATCATAATTACTGTTGGTAATGAAATTTCGTAGAATACCTTTGAAAAAGTAACCATATGAATATTCTATAACTCAGCAATTTTATTTCCAGGTAAATAACACAAATGTGTTTAAAACTTTTATAAGAAGAAATGTACATTATACATTAAAATGAGAAACTGTATATCAGCTCAATGCTCATCAACTTCAGAATAGCATTTTGTTATGTAATAGAATATTATTTAATAATTAGAATAAGTATATAGAATAATATGGAATAGTCTTATGAGGATAATATTTATGAAAGACCTAGACCCAAGAATATGTTCTATATGAATGTATATCAAGACAGAAAAAACTCATCTTTGGTTTTGAAAATCAAGATAGGGCTTACATTTTGGTAGGTGGAGTTAGTGACAGGGAAGAGGCAAAGAGTACTGAAAATTTTCTGATTTTTGAGTGATTAAGTTTTAAATAGTTGCTTCTCAGTTTACATTTTTAATAAAATTATCAGTACAGTATTATCTAAAAACTGTATATAAATTTTGATATGTATTAATTAACAATAAAATTTATGGTCTATATAACATTTTTATTATAACTTTTAGGTTCAAAGTTACATGTGCATGTTTGTTATATAGGTAAATTGTGTGTCACTGGGGTTTGGTGTACAGATTATTTTGTCACCCAGGTAATAAGCATAATGACTAATAGGTATTTTTTTTCTGATCCTGTTCCTCCTCCTACCTCCACCCTAAAGTGGGCCCCAGTGTCAGTTGTTTCCCTCTTTGTGTCCATGTGTTCATGTTGTTTAGCTCCCACTTATAAGAGAGAACAGGCAGGATTTGTCTCTCTGTTCCTCTGTTAGTTTGCTAAGTATAATAGACTCCAGCTCCATTTGTGTTGCTGCAAAGGACATGATCTCATTCTTCTTTATGGCTGTGTATGACTCCATGATGTATGTGTACCACATTTTCTTTATGTAGTCTACCATTGATGGGCATCGAGGTTGATTCCATGTCATTGCTATTGTCAAGAGTGCTGCAATGAACATGCACGTGCATGTGTCTTTAAGGTAGGGCAATTTATATTCTTTTGAGTATATAACCAGTAATGGGATTGTTAGCTCAAATGGTAATTCTGTTTCAAATTCTTTGAGGAATTGCCACACTGCTTTCCACAATGGCTTAACTAATTTACAGTTTCACCAGGAGCGTACAAGTATTCCTTTTTCTCTGCAACCTTGCTGGCTTTTGTTAATTTTTGACTTTTTAATCATAGCCTTTCTGACTGGTGTGAGACAGTATCTCATTGTGGTTTTGATTTGCATTTCTCTAATGATTAGTGATGTCGAACATTTTTTTCCTATGCTTGTTTGGCCTATATAGCTTTTATTTTAATAAGAGAGATTTCATCAGTTAAGTACTATATTTTGAAAAGTCCCTTTGTTATGCCAGAAATTTTTACTCCCAAGTTACTATTCTATGGTAAGACTTCAAATACGTGAGAGATACATGAGAGGACAATGTGAAAGGGTAGGCAAGAAAGGATTGGCAGATGAATTCCTGAAAAAATAAGTTTTAAAGAAGCATGTAAATAGAGGATGAGATTCCGAAATTTCATTATCTTTACACATTTATAGTCTCATGAACTTTGGAAAGTTTCATGCTTCCTGACATAATTATACTACACTGTTTGCCTTTCAACTTCATCATTATATGCATATTCAACTATAAGAACATTTTACAGTAGGCAGAGATGTAAAGAACTGTTCCATGAAAGAGGTTCATTCTAAGTGATAAGGGCTGTGGGGTGAGTTAGAAAGGGTAATCCATGGGAATTTTCTAGAGAAATGGAGATTCATGTGTGATGGAAGTTACTTTTCTGGGACCACCTCTATGCTATGTAACCATTCTGCCATAATAAATGGAGAGAAAAATGAGATGGAGAGAGAAACACATAATTAGCCAATTATCTAGAAAATAGATTAAATGACTGCTCATGAGTTTTATTTGAAAGAAAATTATAATTTCATTTGACCACATAAGGGCATTTTATACAAAGGTGGAGGAAAATAATTACAAAGGCAAACACACTTATTTTAAAATTGTGTCTATCGCAAATTATTTGCATTTTTAATTCAGGGATAGTTTTCAAATTTCAGATAATTATTTTAATTATTGTTTTTATAATGCATTTTAAAATATTATTCATATTGAGAGTAATCATGAACTATAATTCATAAAGTATTTTTTATTCTATACATGGTTCTACAAAAGCAAATCTATTAACTTTTGATTTTATTCATGTAAAGTGACATATTGTTAAGATTCCTCAGAAATAAGCTGGGCATCATGACTCACACCTATAATCCCAGCAGTTTGGGAAGCCAAGGTGGGCAGATAACTTGAGGTCAGAAGTTCAAGACCAGCCTAACCAACATGGAGAAACCCCGTCTCCACTAATAATACAAAAATTAGCCAGACATGGTGGTACATGTCTGTAATCCCAGCTACTCGGGGGGCTGAGGCACGAGAATCACTTGAACCCAGGAGGTGGAGGTTGTGATGAGCTGAGATGATGCCATTGCACTCAAGGCTGGGCAACAAGAGTGAAACTCCATCTCAAAAAAAAAGGAAAAAAAAAAGATGTATTTTTCTTCAAGGATAGGAAAACATTTGCCATGGTGATTCATTTTTTTTTTCCATGTTTCTATTGAAGTAGACAGTTTCGTCCCTTTGAAAAACATTTTAATTGAAAACCATGAACCTGAAAGCTCAACTCTATTTACTCACACCAGGAAAGCGTGACTGTTTTTTATTTTTTCTTCTTCTTTTTTTTTTTTTTACATCGTTATCTCATAACACCACTTTGATGATTTTGAATATATCATAGATGTTTAATGCTTATTAATATATTGTTATGGGTTCAATGTTGTTGTCTATTCAACATTTACATAATGAAATCCTAACCTCCAGTGTAGTGGAAATGGGGACTTTGGGAGTTATTTAAGTCATTATGGTGGAGCTCTCATGAAAGGAGTTAGTGCCCTTATAAGAAGATACAGACGAGAGTTTGTTTTCTCCCTCTCTCTGCCCACCGTAAAAGTATGTAGGAAAAAATAAATCCATTACAAACGAGAAAGAGTGCCCTCATCAGATATTGGATCTGGTGGCACCTTGATCCTAGACTTAACCTCCAGAGTTATGAGAAATAAATGTTTATTGTTTAAGCCACCTTATCTATTGTATTTTACTATAGTAGCCTGGACTGACTGAGGCATCTATCTTGTCTTCAACTATTTTATATAAATGTAACATACACAACAATTTAAGTAGCACTGAAAACAGTAATGCAAGTCCTTTAGCACAATATTTTATAGCGTGGAGGCCATGTTATAAAGGTTGCTAAAAATATATCAACTTTATGGTTCCAGATTTAAATTACTAAGATTCCCTGTACAGAAAGTACGGGTATGGGCAGATGCTTTTTACTCACATTCGTTCTGTTGCTTTTTGGTGTGTTTCCTCTTTGGTCTCAAAACAGTTTTATCTCATTCCTGGTAAAGTAATATTACTTAGAGAAACTACGACTTTTCTCTTGCCTAAACGTTGGTGTTGCTATGATATGCATTCCCTATAAGCTGACAGAAATAAAACTTAAAAGAAAGGAAAGAATGGAGACATTTACCCTTAGCCTTGGATATCAACTTGCAGAGACAAAATCACATTTCATTAAAAAGAATAGAAAATAAACTGAAATCTATTACTTAAATGTGAGTAGTTTTCCCCAATAAATAAAAATTTGTCTTCTATCCAGATAGTCAAATTTACTTCATTTGGAAGTCTCACTCTCCTGCAGAGATCTTCCTGTTTGTTTTCTTTTCCTTTCTTTTGTTTTTTTAATATGAGAAAAGAGTTATGATTAAAGTGTTCCAATGATTTACTAAACTGTCTACTCTCTTGTTGTGGAAATTTTTATTCCTTTGCTAATATTATTATTTGCTAAGCAGCAGATGTCAGATGCTATAGCTGAATCTGCTTAGCTGCCCAAATCAACCCTTTAAAAATTAACTTTATATTGAGCGTAAACCGACAAAATTGGCTTAAGTGAAGCTTTGCTAAGTGTCTAAAATTGGCTTGTAAAATAATTGACCACTGTAGCCGCAAGTTCAAAAGCAGGTTAGTATGCATTTGGTTTCTTTCCATACCAATTATTACAGACTGAAAAGTTTATCTTCCATAGGACCATTTCCATTCTTCTGTCCCTGTCACTTTTCGACTTATTTCTAGTCATTGCTATCCTTTTTCTCGATAATGTAAACGATGGGTTAATTTTAAGGATCTAGTTACCAAAAAAATTATTACCTAAAGATGAATATTTAAATGTGGGAATTAAAATGATAGTGAAAAGCAGCCAGTGGTTAAAGCTGTGGCCATTGACAATGTTCATATGCATAATTATTCTTTCTTGTTTTTTTCTTTAATTTTTTTTTTTTTTACATGTTTGGGGGTAAATTGTAGTTTTGTTGCATATATATATTGCATAATCAGCAATGGCACTTATTTTTTAAAATACTACCAACCATATTTCTATAAGTAAATAGTATATGGAATGGAACAGCCATAATTATCAATTGAGATCAATTGATAATCTTACAAGAGCTCCTGAAGGAAGCACTAAACATGGAAAGGAAAAACCAGTAGCAGCCACTGCAAAAATGTGCCAAATTGTAAAGACCATCAATGCTATGAAAAAACTGCATAAAATAATGGGCAAAATAACAAGCTAGCATCACGATGACAGGGTCAAATTCAAACATCACAATATTAACCTAAATGTAAATGGGCTAAATGCCCCAATTAAAAGACAGAGACTGGCAAATTGGATAAAGAGTCAAGACCCGTCAGTGTGCTGTATTCAGGAGACCCATGTCACATACAAAGACATACATAGGCTCAAAATAAAGGGATGGAGGAAAAACTACCAAACAAATAGAAAGAAAAAGAAAAAGCAGGGGTTGCAATCCTGGTCTCTAATAAAAGAAACTTTAAACCAACAAAGATCAAACAAGGATCAAAAGAGACAAAGAAGGCCATTACATAATGGTAAAGGGATCAATTCAACAAGAAGAGCTAACTCTCCTAAATATATATGCACCCAATGCAGGAGCACCCAGATTCATAAACCATGTTCTTAGAGACCTACAAAGAGACTTAAGACTCCCACACAATAATAATGGCAGACTTTAACACCCCACTTTCAATATTAGACAGATCAACGAGAGAGAAAATTGACAAGGATATCCAGGACTTGAACTCAGCTCTGGACCAAGCAGACCTAATAGACATCTACAGAACTCTACACCCCAAATCAACAGAATATACATTTTTCTCAGTACCACATCACACTTACTCTAAAATTGGAAGTAAAATACTCCTCAGCAAATGAAAAAGAACAGAAATCACAACAAACTGTGTCTCAGACCACAGTGCAAACAAATTAGAACTCAGGATTAAGAAACGTACTCAAAATCACACAACTGCATGGAAACTGAATAACCTACTCCTGAATGACTACTGGATAAATAACAAAATTAAGGCAGAAATAAGTAAGTTATTTGAAACCAATGAGAACAAAGACACAACATACCAGAATCTCTGGGACACATTTAAAGCAATGTGTAGAAGGAAATTTACAGCACTAAATGCCAATGAGAGAAAGCAGGAAAGATCTAAAATCGACACCCTAACATCACAATTAAAACAACTAGAGAAGGAGAAGAGCAAACAACTTCAAAAACTAGCAGAAGGCAAGAAATAACTAAGATCAGAGCAGAACTGAAGGAGATACAGACCCAAAATCCCTTCAAAAAATCAATGAATCCAGGAGTGGGTTTTTTGAAAAGATCAACAAAATAGATAGATAGACTCCTAAAAAGATTAAGAAGAAAAGAGAGGAGAATCAAAGAGATCCAATAAAAAATGATGAAGGGGATACCACCACTGATCCCACAGAAATACAAACTACCATCAGAGAATACTATAAGCACCTCTACACAAATAAACTAGAAAATCTAGAAGAAATGGATATATTCCTGGACACATAAACCCTCCCAAGACTAACCCAGGAAGAAGTTGAATCTCTGAATAGACTAATACCAGGTTTTGAAATTGAGGCAATAATTAATAGCCTACCAACCAAAAAAAAAGTCCAGGACCAGACGGATTCACACCCAGATTCTACCAGAAGTACAAAGAGGAGCTGGTACCATTCCTTCTGAAACTATTCCAATCAACAGGAAAAGAGGGAATCCTCCCTCATTTTATAAGGCCAGCATCATCCTGATACCAAAGCCTGGCAGAGACACAACAACAAAAAAAGAGGATTTTAGGCAAATATCCCTGATGAACACCAATGCAAAAATCCTCCATGAAATACTAGCAAACCAAATCCAACAGCACATCAAATAGCTTATCCACCACGATCAAGTTAGCTTCTTCCCTGGGATGCAAGCCTGGTTCAATATACACAAATCAATCAAGGTAATCCATTACATAAACAGAACCAATGACAAAACCCACGATTACCTAAATAGATGCAGAAAAGGCCTTTGACAAAATTCAACAGCCCTTCATGCTAAAAACTCTCAATAAAATAGGTATTGATGGAATGTATCTCAAAATACGAAGAGCTATTTATGACAAACCCATAGCCAATATCATATTGAATGGTCAAAAACTGGAAGCATTCCCTTTGAAAACTGGCACAAGACAAGGATGCCCTCACTCACCACTCCTATTCACCATAGTATTCAAAGTTCTGGTCAGGTCAATCAGGCAAGGGAAAGAAACAAAGGGTATTCAATTAGGAAAAGTGGAAGTCAAATTGTTTGTTTGCAGATGACATGACTGTATATTTAGAAAACCCCATCGTCTCAACCTAAAATCCCCTTAAGCTGATAAGCAACTTCAGCAAAGTCTCAGGATGCAAAATCAATGTTCAAAAATCACAAGCATCCCTATACACCAGGAACAGACAAACAGAGAGCAAAATGATGCATTAATTCCCATTCACAATTACTGCAAAGACAATAAAATACCTAGGAATCCAACTTAAAGGGATGTGAAGGACCTCTTCAAGGAGAACTACAAACCACTGCTCAACGAAATAAAAGAGGACACAAACAAATGGAAGAATATTCCATGCTCATAGATAGGAAGAATCAATATCGTGAAAATGACCATAGTGCCCAAGGTAATTTATAGATTCAATGCTATCCCCATCAAGCTACCACTGACTTTCTTCACAGAATTGGAAAAAAACTACTTTAAATTTCATATGGAACCATACACACATGTACACACATAAACACAAATATACACAGTAATTGTAAACAGTGTGGTAATTTCTTTAAATTTTGTTAAAATACCTCCTGAGAAAAATGAAGAAAACTGGGGGAGAGAATCTCAGAGCTTGAAGACTATCTTTATGAAATAAGACAGGCAGAAAACAATAGAGATAAAAGAATAAAAAAGAGTAAACAAAACCTCCAAGAAATATGGGATTACGTAAAGAGATAGAACCTATGACTGATTGGGGTACCTCAAAGAGATGCGGAGAATGGAATCAAGTTGGAAAACATACTTCAGGATATCATCCAGGAGAACTTCCCTAACCTAGCAAGACAGGCCAACATTTAAATTCAAGAAATTCAGAGAACTTCAGTAGGATACTCCATTAGAAGATCAATCCCAGGACACATAATGATCAGATTCTCCAAGGTTGAAATGAAAGAAAAAATGTTAAGGACAGCCAGAGAGAAAGTCCAGGTCATCTACAAAGGGAACGCCACAAGACTAACAGTGGACCTCTCAGTGGAAACCCTACAAGCCAGAAGAGATTGGGGCCAGTATTCACATTCTTGAAGAAAATAATTTCCAGCCTAGAACTTCATGTCTGGTCAAACTAAGCTTCATAAGCGAAAGAGAAATAAGATCCTTTACAAACAAGCAAATCCTGAGGGAATTTGTCACCCTTGGGCCTGGCTTATAAGAGCTCCTGAAAGCAGCAGTGAAAATTGAAAGAAAAAATTTTTACCAGTCACTACAAAAACACACTGAAATACACAGACAAGTAACACTATGAAGCAACCACATACACAATTCTGCAAAATGACCAGCTAGCATCATGATGACAGGATCAAATTCACACATAACAATACTAACCTTAAATGTAAATGGGCTTAATGCCTCAATTAAAAGACACGGAAAGGCAAGCTGGATAAAGGGCCAAGACCCATCACTATGCCGTCTTGAAAAGAGCCATCTCACATGCAAAGACACACAGGCTCAAAATAAAGGGATGGAGGAAAATTTACCAAGCAAATAGAAATCAGAGAGAAGAAGGGGTTGCAATCCTAGTCTCTGACAAAACAGACTTTAAACCAAAAAGATCAGAAAAGACAAAGAAGGGCATTACATAATGGTAAAGGGTTCAATTAAGCAAGAAGAGCTAACTATACTAAAATATATATGCACCCAATACAGGAGCACCCAGATTCATAAAGCAAAGAGTCACAAAGAGACTTCGACTCCCACACAATAATAGTGGAAGACTTTAATACCTCACTGACAATATTAGACAGATCACTGAGACAGAATTCTAACAAAGATATTCAGGACCTGAACTCAGCTCTGGATCAAGCAGACCTGATAGATACCTACAGAGCTCTCCACCCCAAAACAACAGAGTATACATTCTTTTCAGTACCACCTGGCACGTTAAAATTGATCGCGTAATCAGAAGTAAAACACTCCTCAGCAAATGCAGAAGAACTAAAATCATAACAGTCTCTTAGATGGCAGCACAAGCAAATTAGAACTCAAGATTAAGAAATTCACTCAAAGCCACACCATCAAATGGAAATTGAACAACCTGCTCTTGAATGACTCCTGGATAAACAACAAAATTAAGACGGAAGTCAAGAAATTCCTTGAAACCAATGAGAACAAAGATACAGTGTACCAGAATCTCTGGGCCACAACTAAAGCAGTGTTAAGAGAGAAATTTATAGCACTAAATGCCCACATCAGAAAGTGGGAAAGATCTAAAACTGACACCCTAACATCACAATTAAAAGAGCTGGAAAGGCAAGAGTAAACAAATTCAAAAGGAGCAAAAGAAAACATATAACTAAGATCAGAGCAGAACTGAAGGAGATGCAGAAATAAAAACTCTCCAAAAAATCAATGAATCCAGGAGCTGGTGTTTTGAAAAAAGTAACAAAATCAACAGACCACTAGCTAGACTAATAAAGAAAAAATGAGAGAAGAATCAAATAGACACAATCAAAAATGGTAAACTCCACAGAAATACAAACTACCATCAGAGAATACTATAAACACCTCTATGCACATAAACTAGAAAATCTAGAAGAAATGAACAAATTCCTGAACAGGTACACCTTCCCAAGACTAACTCAGGAAGAAGTTGAAGTCCAGAATAGACCAATAACAAGTTCTGAAATTGAGGCAGTAATTAATAGCCTACTGATCAAAAAAGGCCCAAGACCAGGTGGATTCACAGCTGAATTCTACCAGATGTACAAAGAGGAGCTTGCTAACATTCCTTCTAAAACTATTCCAAACAAATGAAAAGGGGAAATTCTTCCCTAAGTCATTTTATGAAGCGAGCATCATCCTGATACCAAAAACTGGGAAGAGACACAACAAAAAAAGAAAACTCCAGACCAACATCCCTGAGGAACATCAATGCAAAAATCCTCAATAAAATACCGGCAAACCGATTCCAGCAGCACATCAAACAGCTTATCCACCACCAAGTCAGCTTCATCCCAAGGACACAAGGCTGGTTCAACATTTGCAAATCAATGAACACAATACATCACATAACCAAAACCAAAGACAAAAACCACATGATTATCTTCACAGATGCAGAAAAGGCTTTTGATAAAATTCAACATCCCTTTATGTTAAAAACTCTCAATAGACTAGGTATTGGTGAAACATATCTCAAAATAATAAGAGCTATTTATGACAAACCCATAGCCAATATATTGAATAGGCAGAAATGATTAGGTAGGCATAATACTATTGCACCCTTACTACAGTGTAGTATAAACATAACTTTTATATGCAAAAGTTCTTTTATATGCAAAACACTTCGTCTGACTTGCTTTATGGCAGTGGCCTGGAACTGAATCCACAATATCTGAGGTATGCCACTATTTGAACTGAATACAATTGGTAGCTTATACTTTCCGTTTTTACTTCTTCAGCAATCAATACACCAAAAACAAATTTTGCTGTATTTAAAGTACAGCAAGGTAATTATTATCTTCAAAGAGCCCCTAATTTAGTTGAGAACAGAATACCTATAAAATGTAAAAACAATGCTGGTAAAGACAAATGGCATAATAACGGAATAGGTCGAATGTTTAAGAAGTGCACAAAAATTAAAATCACTCTATATTTAAAAGAATTGGAAAAAGCATCAGGAATGGTATCTTATTTTAACAAAATTTGTAAAATTCAAAAGGCTGACAGAAGTGATGGGCTCTGGGTATATGGAACAGGCTGAGAAAGAGTGGAGTGTAGAAATCTCCCAGATAATTGAGAAATACTTTTATGACTTGTATGCCTGAGAGGACATGGCAAACGCAGTGCAATGTTAAGACTATAGATTTGGAGTTGTTTCTAGCCTCCACTCCTGGTTATTTCCTACTGATTAGCTGTGTGGCATTAATGAAGTCACTTAACATCCCTCAAATGGAGTTTTCCCATAGATGGAACGGGACTAGTAATACAATTGATTTACAGCTATTAAGATAGAATATTTTGTTAGTGGAAGAAATAGATGGATAGATAAAAAGATGAGATAACTCTGGGGAAAGAAATCAGGTCTTTTAGAGATGTACATTAGGGATTTAGAACTTCCTGCCATAAGCATGTAAAATTTAACTTGGATTACATGAACTGGTTAATGTACATGATACAATTAATTAATTAAATTCAGAAGAATTATTAATTTATGCTTACTAGGTTACCTATGACAATGAACTTTCTGACACTGAAAACTCCAAGGTAAGTAATAGCTACAATATATTTCCCTATATAGTTGATATTTTACTAGATTCTACATGCTACTAGAACATTCAAGTAAACATAGTAGTCAAGATAGAGCAATGAGAATATTTCAAAATCTAACTTCCCTTAATAAAATTAATTTAATGTGATGTTAATATATTTTATACAATTAACATCATATAACAAATTTTATAATAAAATGTGCTTTATTATGACAAAACTATTCTTCCTTGACTGGATTTACAAATAGCTGACAGCAGTTACTTGCCCTTGACTTTTGTGGAGACCACAATCTGCTGGTTTACATTATTAATTTGTTTAGAGACTCATTTTCCTAATTAACTGAACTGAGGCAAAACTTCCCAAGTTCCAGAAATTAGTGATATTTTATTCACTGAGTATTCCACGTAAAAAGGGAATTTTTGCTAGGATTTAGATAATTGTCTTAATTTGTTTCATAGCTTTCTACTTACCATCATTAGAGTTTAAGAGAGGTAGTTAGGAACCAGGTGTGTATTCTAACAGGCAGAGGTCATCAGTTGAATATATTTATAGCTGATTCAACCTATGTTAAGTGCCTCCTCCTCGGTAAAATATGTGCACATGATTGCACTGTTGAAGGTGCATTATCAATAAAGATACCATGAAAATGCAAATCAATTCATAAAACACTCAAACTTTTTCTGAAGAATAGCTTTTTCTGTGTTTTTCTCTCAATGATAATGTTAGCTTTAAAAAGACACACTGAGCTGCCCCAATGCTTCCTCTCTTTGTAAGCTGTATCTTGGTAAGTATTCAGAACAAAAAATAAGTATCCAAATTTTTTAAACTTCATTGTAGTAAAAGCTAAGACATAAATACACACACACTAGCCTAGGCCTACACTGGGTCAGGATCATCAATATCAGTCTCCCATCTCCACATCTTGTCCCACTGGAAGATCTTCTGAAGCAATACCACACATGGAGCTGTCATCTCCCATGGCAACAACGTCTTCTTCTGAAATATCTCCTGAAGGACCTGCCTCAGGCTGTTTTACAGTCAACTTTTTTTCTTTTTAATATAAGTAGAAGGAATGCATTCTTTAAAAATGCCCAAAACCATAGTATACTAAATACATAAACCAGTAACATCGTTGTTCATTATCATTATCAACTTTTATGTACTATGTGTAATTACATGTGCTATACTTTTTTATTTTTATTTTTATTTTTTGAGACTGAATCTTGCTCTGTCGCCAAGTCTGGAGTGCAGTGGCCTGATCTCAGCTCACTACAAGCTCCACCTTCCGGGTTCATGCCATTCTCCTGCCTCAGCCTCACAAATAGCAGGGACTACAGGGGCCTGCCACCACCCCTGGCTAATTTTTTCTATTTTTAGTAGAGACGGGGTTTCACTGTGTTAGCCAGGATGGTCTGGATCTCCTGACCTCGTGATCTGCCCGCCTCGGCCTCCCAAATTGCTTGGATTACAGGTGAGTCACCACGCCTGGCCTGTATGTGTTATACTTTTACAGAAAGAGGAGCTCTCGGTAGGTTTGTTTATGCCATCATCACCACAAACACGTGAGTACTGCATTGCATTACAAGGTTAAGATGGCTATGCTGTCACCAGGCAATGAGAATTTTTCAGTTTCATTATAATTTTATAGGACTACCCTGATACATGCAGGCCATGGCTGGCAAAATGTTGTTATGCAGTGCATGACTATATTACATTGGAAGAGAGACAGAATATGCTGACACTCCCACCTGGTTCATGCGCCAGCAGGAGGAGGTCGCCCTCCAGAGACTGCAAGAGAAGGGGTAGAACTCCTCATTGCCCTGGCTGTTCCTCCACCATTTCCACCGAGACTGTGGTACAGCACCCGAAGCTTCCAACCCAGCCCAGTCCTGGCCGGGCAGGCCCCTCAGCGCTCCTACTCCCTCTTTCCGGCCCCCAGACTTGCTGCTGCTGCCACCACTAGCGTGGATGTCAGTACAACCATTGCTGCTGTTGCCCTCAATGCACCGGCCCACCCTGCAAAGCTCCTACTACCTGGCCACGCCGCAGCCCTGCCCCTGCCATGGCCGCAGCTGGCCGTCCTCTTACCGTTTTGGCGCGCTGCAGTCTCCGTAGCTGCCACCAACCGCAGCGAGGGGAGCGGCAGCCCCAGGCCATCTGCAAGTTGCCAGCATGTAACTCCTCCTCCTCCTGGCATGGAACAGCTGGGCAGGCAAAACCAAAATGCCTAGAGGAGCACGCAAAGTGATAGCGTTAGAGCCTCACCCTGTCATCCTGGCCACTGGGTGGCAGGGGCTGGTCTCAGTGAAGGCACTCACATCCACCCTCCGAAGTCCCGCCTGTCCTTTTGGCCCAAGCGGACCAGGAACTGGGGCGTGGAGTGGAGACGGGTAACACCACATTGCCTGGCTCCAATCCACAGGAACCGCTGGGCGCACCAGGGCTGCGCTCCTTGGGAAGCAGAACCAGCAGGAACTCACACCCAGCCAGCCCTCCCACCCAAGCGCCGGTTCCCGATCCTGATGCCTCCACCCACAGAGCCCTGTCCTCCCGTGGTGTCCGCTACTCCGTGTCTGTCGTTCCTACGGGTCCCAGGTGATCTCTGCAACACAGAGAGAAAGGTCGTGGCCCCGGGAACCACAGCGGGTGTTAGGGCCTATGCCCTGCTCAGGATTCCTGCGGAAACGCTGCGTGCTTGCTGCACTGGAGCAGGAGCAGGAGGAGATCGCCCTCTAGAGTCTGGAGTCCAGGGAGAGGAGGAAAGCTCCTTCCTTGGAGACCACTGCTGTTGCTGCAACCTCTGCCACCACTGGCACGACAGGCCCTGATAGCGCCCCTAACTCGCTGCCTGCTCTTGGCCGCGGGACAGTGCCCCTAACACCGCCCCTCGCCGCTGCCAGGTAGAACCCAATAGCGCCCCCAACCTGCCCCTACCTCGGACATCGCAGCACCAGAACAATTCCCCATCCTGCCCCCTGCCGTGGGCCATGCAGCCACTGAGAGGACCCCTAACCCACTGCAGGCAGTGACGCTCCAGGCAGAGCACAGCAACCTCCTCCCCGCCGTGAATAGTGCAGCCACGGATCCTTAAGATCCGCAACCCCCTCCCCACGAAGTGTAGTGCAGCCCCACATAGCAGACAGCACCCACCAACTATCCTGCAGCCAGGGGGAATAATGCCCTGGATAGCGCACCCCACCCTCATCCCGCCGTGGGCATTGTAGACCCCGTCAGCACCCCTAAGCGGTATGCCGCTGCCAGAAATATCGTCCTCGATAGCGCACCAAACCCGGCCCCCACCACAAACAGTGCAGCAGCTGATAGAGCCCCTAACTCGCCCCCACTGACCGCAAAGCAGCCCCCGAACGGTGCCCACAACCCACCCTACCACCCCGCCTGCCACCGGCCAGGTATCGCCCCCAAACTGCCCCTTGCTGCGGGGAGTGTATCTCCCAATAGCACACCCAACCCACCCTCTATCATGGACAGTGTGGCCCCGATAGCGCCTGAAACCACACCCTCCAAGCACCTATCTGCACCCCTCACTCCCCTGCCCCACCACCAGCAGTGTAGCACAGGATACTGCCTCTAACCTATTCCCCTGCCACGGGCATTGCAACCCCACATGGTGCCCCCAACAAGCCCCCCGCCACGGGCAGAGCAGTCCTGGAGAGCATCCCCACTCCGCTGTGGGCAATGAAGCCCGAGCAGTCAGGACCCGACCAGTCCTCCCACCCCCACGCCGCCGGCAGAGTAACCACAATAGCGGCCCCAACCCGGCCCCTGTCGGGGGCAGTGCAGCACCCAATAGCGCCCCCAACCAGCCCTACTGCGGCCAGCAATACAGCCAAGATAGTGACTCCAATCCGCCCCTCCACACTGCCACCCCGCCCACACCCCCCTCTACGTCCCCCTGCTGCTGAGAGAAGCGAAGTCCTGACAGCACACCTGAAACTAGTGACGCCCGGAATAACACTCTAGCACGCCAAAATAGTGACATTCCAATAACACCGCAACCAGTCCCCGCTGTGGGCAGCCCCGGAGAGCGCACCTACCCCATCGCCTTTCTACGCTCCGGCCAGCTGCAGTGTCCATCGCTGCCACCAACCACAGTAAGGCGACCCAGGGAGGTGAGGGTCAGCGAGGCCAGCCGCAATCCCACAGGCTGTAGCCTCCAGCCTGTGGTAGGTGCCTCCTCCTCCTTCCCTTCCTGTAGCCAGGCATGCAGCAGCTCTCACCACCAGCTGCCTCTCTCCATTGCCGCCACACACCAAGCAGAGGCAAGCCCTGGCTCCACAGGCTCCAGCTTTCAGTGTGAGGGGGCAGAACCGGCTTCTGCCTGCTCTAAACTGCAAGTCACAGAAACGCAGGGACTAACACAGCAGAACCCACAATGACGTGACTCCCATTAGTGTGCCTTATATACTGAGGTTGTGCAGGCCAGGTTCCTGGACTTCATGTTCTGATTGGATGAGAGAAAACTGCTGTGCCTACTCTGATTGGACGTTATTTTCATGTTCTGATTGGATGAGAGCAAGTCGTAGACTAACCAATCAGAATGTGAAAATAAAGTCCAATCAGAGTAGGCCTAGGCTTTTCCTCTCATCCAATCAGAACATGTAGTTTATAATCCGGTATATAAAGACTGTTAAGTGGGCCAGTCTCCCTATACCAGCCTTGTCTGTGTCTGACTTCATAGCTGCTTCGTTCCCAGTTTGGAGTAGGAGGTGCTGGCTGCCGCAGGCTGGAGGCTGGAGGCTGTGGGGCTGTGGCTGTCCTCGCTGACTCGCCTCGCCGGCTTGCTTTGCTCGCTGCGGTTGATGGCAGCCGCGGACACTGCAGCTGGCCAGAGCATAGAAAGGCGTCAGAGTAAGTGCGCTATCCAGGGCTGCACTGCCCGTGGCCTGGGACGGTTTGGGGGCCCTATCTGAGGTGTCTCCGCCCGCCTTGAGTGGCTAGTTGGGTGTGCTATCTGGGGCTGTGCCGCCAGATAGGTTATGACCATTATTGCTTCTATGCAGTGATAGATTAATCCGATGTGATATAAAGAGTTCAGTGGTGTGTTTGGAATTTTTTATATGGTTGGTGTTGAGCTTGAACGCTTTCTTAATTGATGGCTGCTTTTGGGCCAACTATGGAGAATAGGTTTTTTACTCTGTATACAAGGTTTTTTCCTGATGTCTGAAGAGCTGTCCCTCTTTAGACTAGCAATTAAGTTTACAGGGGGATTGAGTAGTTCTGTATGTAAACTTAAGGTTGAACTAAGATTCTGTCTTGGGTAACCAGCTATCACCAGGCTCGGTAGGCTTGTCACCTCTACCCATAAATCTTCCCACTATTTTGCTGCATAGACGGGTGCGCTCTTTCAGCTGTTTTTGGGTAGCTCGTCTGGTTTCGGGGAATTGAGCTTTAGTTCTCTTTGCGAAATTGTTTCTAGTTAATTCATGATGCAGAAGGTATAGGGGTGAGTTCTTGCTATTTTGTGCTTGTTTGATGTTTTTCGCTTTCCCATACGGTACTGTATCTGTAGCGCCAGGATAGAATTTCTATTACCTATACTTTTGGATTGGTAAATGGTTTAGTGTAAATTAGTTTGGTATTAGTTTTGATTGGGTTTGGAGCTAGTGTTAGCTCAAGGCAATCAAATGGTATTGAGATCTTCCGGGTGTAAGCCAGATGCTTTATATTAAGCTATGCTTTGATTTATCCAAGTGCACCTTCCAGTACACTTACCGTGTTATGACTTATCTCCTCTATATAAATATTGGGGTGTTTAGTTAAGTTAGTCCTTAAATATACTTGAGGAGAGTGACGGGTGGAGTGTACGTGCTTTATGGCCTGGTTCAATTAAGCACTCTGTTCTTAATTGACTGCTAAATCCTCCTTGGACTCTTAGGTTTCATAAGAGTTATCGTGGGGTTTTCTGCAGTAGAAAATGTAGCCCATTTTTTACCATCTCATAGGCTACACCTTGACCTAACGTTCTTGCGGGGACGGTTATGCTAACTTTGGGGCCTTATCAGGGTTTGCTGAAGATGGCGGTATATAGGCTGAGCAAGAGATGGTGAGGTGGATCGGGGTTTATCGATTATGGAACAGGCTCCTCTAGAGGGATGTGAAGCACCGCCAAGTCCTTTGAGTTTCAAGCTGTTGCTTGTAGTCTTCTGGCGAGTAGTTTTGTTACTTTAATTATTGAGGTTTAGGGCTAAGCATAGTGGGGTCTCTAATCCCAGTTTGAGTCTTAGCTATTGTGTGTTCAGAAATTTTAAAGCCACTTTCGTAGTTTATTTTACATCAGCTAAGGTTTTACAATGTAGATGGAGTTTAGCTTTATTCGATTAGATCTTAAACACCCTTTACGCCGGTCTCTATTAGCTTGGGTTAATCGTATGGCCGCGGTGGCTGGCACGAAGTTAACCAACCCTAATTGTAGCATAGCTTAGTTAAACTTTCATTGATTGCTAAAGGTTTGTCATTGCTGTCTCCCGTGGGGGTGTGGCTGAGCAAAGTGTTTTGAGCTGCATTGTGCGTCCTTGATACTTACTCCATATGATCGTTGTGATTTATAGGGTGTCCTCACTGGGGCGGAGATGCTTGCATGTGTAATCTTGCGAAGAGTTAATACAAAGGCTAGGACCAAACCTATTTGTTTACAGGGTATGTAAGTCCGTCTAGACATTTTCAGCGTCTTGCTTTAGGTGGATTAAGCTACATAAACAGGAAAAAAGTATAGTTGTGAGGTTTTGTCTTTGGGGTTGTGGTATAAGGATACAGATTTAGTAGTGAGTAAAAGCGTGGGAACGAGAAAGCAGGGAGAAGATGGAAATTGGTGTTAAGAGTGGTAAGGTGAAGTAATTTTATATTAGTTGAGGGAATAGCAGTTGAAGTTGTGCATAGCTAAAAGATGAGAACGTAAGCTCTGGCTGGGCGAATGGAAGGCTTTTGTTTTTGGGGTTTGGCAAAAGCGAGTTTTTAAGGGGAGAAGTCAGAGATGGGGGTTGTTAAAAGTTTCTTGTGTTTTTGTAGTGTAATTAGGAATGGGCTGTAAAACAGTTATTAATATGTCTTACAAGCATGAATTAAATAACACCTTGTAGGAATCCTGTGGGGCTAGGATATTGAACGTAGGTGCGATCGATAATGGCATGAACTAGGAATCAAAGACAGGCGCTGTGGTGGGACCGGCTTTCTGCGATGGGGTTGCGTGCAGACCAGAGATAAAAAATACCAAATGCATGGAGAGCTCCCGTGACTGGTTAATAGGGTGATAGACCCGTGATCCATCGAGATGTCTTATTTAAGGGGAACGTGTGGGCGATCTTGATTGTATGGCCCTGCGGTAAGAACCAGATGCCAGATACAGTTCATTATAGCTACCCCCACGGTTTATGGGCCCGGAGAGAGGAGAGTAGCACTCTTGTGCGGGATATTGATTTCACGAAGGATGGTGACCAAAGGACACCTAAGTGAGGGGGGTATCTGTAGTGACGAGGATTTATTTAATCGGATGTGCTATGTCCGGCAAATGATGTGATGTACTGTGTAGGGTAAGTGAATAATTAGGTTGGTTGGTATTCGGGGTGGGGACATTTGGACTTTGAGGCTTAATAGAATGTGTTACAGTTGATTAATTTATGAGAATACTTGCTTGTAAGCATGTTGGGGACTGTTGTTAGTAAATATGTAATGATATGTGTTGTGTACAGTTAATCATATATAGTACTATATAATATTCATGTTGGCTAGCAGTAATGCACGATTTACGTAACAGTGTATGAAAATAATTTAATACTTAAGTTGCATTTAAAGTTTGCCCACCATAGAATACAGAAAGTAGTTCAAATTAGAATGCCGGTTTTGGGTGTTGGTGGTGAAGTTAAGTACTTTCTTTCTGAGTTGCCCTAGGGGAAATTTTGCATTTCCAGTTTACAAGACTGGTGTACTGATCTGTACTACGAGGGCAGGTTCACTTGAGTAAGTTGTTTTCGGTTAGAGAGGCAAGTGGTATTAAGACTGAAATTGTGATAAAGTATATTACGGATGCTACTTGTCCGATAATCATAAAGGGCTGGTTTACTGGTTGGCTTCCGATTCAGGTGAGAGGTAGTAGAATTGTGGTTAGGAGTCAAAATAGGGATTGGCTGAGTGGGCAGAATGCTATACTTTGTTGTTTAGATTTGTGGAGAATGGGTATGATTGCTAAGATAAGGATTGATAGGAGAAGTGGCAACACCCCTCCTAATTTATTGGGAATAGATCGTAAAATTGCATATGCGAATAGGAAATATCACTCTGGTTTAATGTGTAGAGGAGTGTTTAGGGGGTTGGCTGGGATATAGTTATCTGGGTCGCTTAGAAGGTCAGGTGAGAATAGTACTAATGTTATTAAGGCTATAAAGAGGAGGATTCGGCCTAAGATATCTTTGATTGTGTAGTAGGGTTGGAAAGTAATTTTGTCGGAGTGGGTGGAAATTCCGCAGGGGTTATTTGATCCTGTCTCGTGTAGGAATAATAGGTGCAGGGTTGTAAAGGCTGTGATAATAAACGGTAGGATAAAGTGAAGGGTGAAGAATCATGTAAGAGTTGGGTTCTCAATGGAATACCCACCGCAAACTCATTGGACGAGGTTGGTTCCGATGTATGGAACTGCTGATAGTAGGTTTGTAATTACAGTGGCACCTCAGAATGATATTTGGCCTCATGGGTGTATGTAGCCCATGAAGGCTGTTGCTATGGTTATGAGTAGAAGTGCAGTGCCAATGTTTCAGGTTTCTATAAGCAGATAGGAGCCATAATAGAGGCCTCGACCTACATGTAGAGACAGATGAATAATATAGAGGCACAGTTAGCGTGGAGATAGCGAAGGATTCAGCCGTAGTTACGTCTCGGACGATGTGTGCGACTGAGGAGAAGGCAAAGGAAGTGTCTGGTGAATAGTGTGTTGCTAGGAATAAGCCTGTAATAATTTGTAGAATTAGGCAGGTTGCAAGAAGTGAGCTGAAGTTTCATGATATGGAAATGTTGGATGGGGTGGGTAAATCAATAAAGGTGTAGTTAATTATTTTTAAAATCGGGTTAGATTTGCGTGTTGGGATCATGGGTGTTTTTGTAGTTGAAGTACTACGATGGTTTTTCATATCATTGGTCATGGTTGGAGTCCATGTGAGAACAATGGTATATATTTTATTTTTATTAAGTGTCTTATTAGTCATGGGGTTTATGGGATTTTCTTCTGAACCTTCTATTTATGGAGGGTTAGCATTGATTGTTAGTGGTATGGTGGATTGTGTAATTATTTTGAATTATGGGGGGACTTATATGGTTTTAATGATGTTTTTAATTTATTTGGGAGGCATAATTGTTGTTTTTGGTTGTACTACGGCGATGGCTATTGAGGAATACCCTGAAGCATGGGGGTCAGGGTTTGAGGTTTTTGGAAGCTTTCTGATAGGGTTGGCGATGGAGGTGGGTTTAGTTTTATGAGTTTTAGATTTTTATGGGTTGGTAGTGATGGTTAATTTTGATAATATAGGGAATTGGGTAGTTTTTGAGGGGGAGGGATCAGGGTTAGTTCGAGGAGATTCTATTGGTGCAGGTGCTTTATATGATTATGGGCGTTGATTAGTAGTGATTACTGGTTGAACGTTATTTGTTGGTGTGTATATTATTATTGAGATTACTCGTGGTAATAGATTATGTTATTAGGAATAGAGTTAGAATAAGGGGAATAAGAAAAGAGAGGGAGTAAAACTTGATTATACCTTTCTGAGTGGTTGTGATGGTGAAGGTAATAGTGTGGATATGTGAAATTGTTTTGGGCATAGATTTTTCTAGTCAGATTGAGTCCAGTAAGAGGGAAGATAGGTTTTGGCTTATAAGTAGATTTTGGTAGGAGGTCATACGGTGGATTGTAGTGGGATAATAACCTAGTATATTAGAGAATTTAAATACGTGTGATGGTATATTTATTTTAAGTTTGTTGGTTATCAGAGTAAGGTCTAGGGCTACTAGGAAGCCCAAAGCGGTTAGGTACAGGGCTGAGAGTTTTAGGTGGAGGCGCATTGTTGATTGGGGGAGTGAGGTAGGAGAGATGTTACTGGTGATGAGAAATCCTGCTAGCATACTGCCGATTGTGAGACGTTTGATTGGGTTCAGTAGGGTGGGGTTATTCTCGTTAATGTTGATTGAGGTTGGGAAGCGAGGTTGTCCTGTTAGGCTTATGAAGATAGTTCAGGTGCTGTATGCTCTTGTCAGGGATGTGGCAATGAGTGTAATAGATAGGGCTCAGGCGTTGGTATATGACATGTTTGCAGTTTTGATGATAAGGTCTTTGGAGTAGAAGCCTGTGACAAAAGGTATACCTGTGAATGCTAGGTTGCCGATGATTAAGGAGGTTGAAGTAAGGGGTATTATTTTAAATAATCCTCCTATTTTTCGAATATCTTGTTGGTTGTTTAGGTTATGGATAATAGATCCGGAGCTGAATAGATCCGGAGATGAATAGTATAGCTTTGAAGAAAGCATGAGTACAGATATGTAGGAATGCTAGATATGGTTGATTGATCCCAATAGTAACTATTATGAGGCCCAGTTGACTTGAGGTGGAAAAGGCTATGATTTTTTAAATATCATTCTGTGTTAGGGCGCAGACTGCTGTAAATATGGTGGTGATGGCTCCTAGGCATAGTGTGAGGCTTTGGATTAATGTATTATTTTCTATTAGAGGGTGGTAGCGGATGAGAAGGAACACCCCGGCGACAACTATTGTGCTGGAGTGGAGTAAAGCTGAGACTGGGGTTGGGCCTTCTATGGCAGAGGGTAGTCAGGGGTGAAGTCCAAATTGAGTTGATTTTCCTGTTGCTGCCAGGAGAAGACCTATCAGTGGGAGAAGACTTGGGTTGTTGTTTAGAACGAATATTTGTTGAAAGTCTCATGAGTTATAATGTAGGGTAAATCATATTATGCTTAGGATAAAGCCAATATCGCCGACGCGATTGTATAAGACTGCTTGAATGGCTGCTGTGTTGGCTTCTGTTCCAGCGTGCCATCAGCCGATTAGCAGGAATGATATAATTCCCACGCCTTCCCAACCAATGAAAGGTTGGAAGAGGTTATTGGCGATGATTAAAATTAGTATAGTGATGAGAAACGTAAGAAGATATTTAAAGAATTGATTAATATTGGGTCTGAGCTTATAGACCATAGTGAGAATTCTGTAATAGACCAAGTAATTAACAATGCGATTGGGATGAATATCATAGAAAAGTGGTCTAATTTAAAGCTTAGTGTTAATTCTAATGTTTGGATTGTTATTCAGTGTCAGTTTGAAATAATTGCTTCTTGATCCAGGAAAATGTATAGGACTGTGGGAAGGAGGCTGATGATAAAAGTATATATTATAGTTGTTTTTACATAGTGTGGGTATGAGTGCTTTTTATTGGGTTTAATAAAAGTAATAGTAAACGGTAGGATTAGAGTGGTTAGGGTTATTATGGTGATGGAGGTATACATAGTTGTTACTTTTACTTGGAGTTGCACCAATATTTTGGTTCCTAAGACCAATGGATAGCTGTAATCCTTTAAAAGTTGGGAAAGCCGTATTTATTAAAAACGGAGGTATGGATTAGCAGTCCTTGCTAGCTTTCTCGGTAAATAAGAAGTGGTAGGCCTCTATGATTAGATTCACAATCTAATGTTTTGGTTAAACTATATTTACAAGAGGTAAAGCCTAGAATAATACTGAGGTTAAGGGTCAGGAGGATAATAGGGGCGAGGTGCATAAATATTAGTATGTTTTCTCGTGTAAAGGAAGGTTTTATGTTAGTAATATGATATGTGAGTATTCCTCGTTGTGTTGTGGTAAATATATGGAGGGAATAGAGGGCTGTGATCAGTATCTTAAGTCCTGTAAGTGTAATAGTGACATATGATCAGGAGAATGAGGTTATTATTACAAAGAGTTCCCCTACTAGGTTAATACTAGGGGGTAGGGCAATATTGGTAAGGTTTGCTGTAAATCATCAGAAGGTTATTAGTGGAAGTAGCGTTCGGAGTCCTTGGGAAAGTAGTATGATACGGCTATGGGTTCGCTGATAGTTTGAGTTTGCTAGGCAAAATAGTATGGATGAGGTGAGCCCATGAGCGATTATAAGAACAGTTGCGCCAGTAAAGCTTCAGGGGGTTTGAATGAGGGAGGCTATAATTACCAGGGCTATGTGACTTACTGAGGAGTATGGGATGAGTGGTTTTAGGTCTGTTTGTCAAAGACAGGTTGAGCTTGTTATGATTATGCCTCATAAAGATAGTATGAGGAAGGGGTAGGCTATGTATTCTGTTGTGGGACTAAGGATAGAGGTGAGTCGTATTGTGCTATAGCCACCTAGTTTCAGGAGTACTGCGGCGAGGACTATTGACCCAGCAATGGGAGCTTCAACATGGGCTTTGGGAAGTCATAAGTGTAAGCCGTATAGGGGTATTTTTACTATGAAGGCTATTATGCGTACTAGTCAGGTAAGACTATAGGATCAGGTAGTTGTTAGTTTTTGAGCTACAAGTGTTAGTAATGTGATGTTTAGTGAGCCTAAATTATTATAAGCATAGATTAGCATAATAAGTAGGGAGAGAGAGCCGGCTAGTGTATAGAAGAGGAGGTATGTGCCTGCGTTAAGGCGTTCTGCTTGGCTGCCTCATCGGGTGATGATAATTAGGGTAGGAATGAGAGTGGTCTCAATTCGAATATAAAATATGATTAGTTCTGTAGCTATAAATGTTAAAATTAAAGAGATTTGTAAGAAGACCATTATAGAGAGGTAAAACTTTTTTTGTGGAGGGGATTCATTGTGTAAGTGGTATTGGCTTGCTGGGATTATAAGAGGTAAGAGTCAGGCGGTTAATATTAGGAGGGTTGGTGTTAGTGGGTCGGAAGATAAATAGGTTGAGTAGTTAAGGAGGTTGTTGCTGGTTTGGTTGAAAAATAACAGAGGGATAGTACTGATGATTAGACTATGCACAGTTAGGTTAATTCAGATTATGTTATTTTTGGAAAATCATGTTGTCGGTAGTAGTATAATTGTGGGGATAACTATTTTGAACATTGAAGTAAATTTAGGTTGTGGATATAGTCTATACTGTATGTGTTGGAGATTGAGATTAGTAGGGCAAGGCCAATCGCTGCTTCGCAAGCAGCAAATACTAGTAGGGCAATGGGTATAATATTAGCTAGGGAGGAATGTATGTTTGAAGCTGTAAGAGCACTTATAACAAATAGTGATAGCATTGTTCCTTCTAGGCATAGTAGGGAGGATATTAAGTGTGAACGATAGTTTAGCATGCCTAGGAGTGAGATTATAAATGCTAGTGTGATGCTTATATAGATGAAAGGCATTTGATCAGTATGACTATCATAATCTAATGAGTCGAAATCATTTGTTTAAACTACTTACCAATTCAGCTCTATCTAGTCCTTTTTGAGTTCATTCGTAGGTCAGACTGAGAGTTAGAATAATAATTAGTATAACTGATGATTTAAGCATAGTTGGAAGCTCTGTTGTTTGAAGGGCTCATGGTAGGGGTAGTAGCAGGACAATTTCCAGGTCAAATAGTAGAAAAGTAATGGCAACTAAGAAAAATTTTATGGAGAAAGGAATACGGGCAGGGTTTAATGGGTCAAAGCCGCATTCATAAGGATCGATTTTTTTGTGCATAAGAATTCAGTTGAGGTAGTCAGAATATGATGATGATTAGTAGTAGGGTTAGAAGAGTGTTAGTCATTAGGGTCAATACTAGGTTAATTACTCTTTTTCGAATATTATCGAAACTAGTTGATTGGAAGTCAACTGTACTAGTTATATTAAAAGAATAGGACTCTCATCAGTAGATAGAAACATAGAGGAATAATCAGACAACGTCTACAAAATGTCAGTGTCAGGCAGCGGCTTCAAAGCCAAAATGGTGGTTTGATGTGAAATGATAGAATAGTTGACGGATAAAGCAAGTAATAAGGAATGTAGATCCAGTGATAACGTGAAGTCCGTGAAAGCCTGTAGCAACAAAGAATGTTGAGCCATAGATACCATCGGAAGTAGTAAAGGGTGCTTCCAAGTACTCTGAGATTTGTAGTAGGGTGAAGTAAATGCCTAGTAGGATCGTAATGAGTAGAGCTTGAATTATTTGTTTTTGACTATTCTCTATTAGACTATGATGGGCTCAGGTGATTGTAACCCCTGATGCAAGTAGTACAGAGGTGTTTAAAAGAGGTACTTGTAGTGGATTTAGGGGAGTAATTCCTGTTGGTGGTCAGTGTCCTCCTAGGTGTGGGGTAGGAGCGAGGCTTGAGTGGTAGAATGCTCAGAAGAAACCAGTGAAGAAGAGAATTTCTGAGATGATGAATAGGACCATTCCACAAGGAAGGCTTTTTTGGACGGGTGTTGTATGGTGGCCTTGGTAGGTACTTTCTCGGATGATGTCACGTCACCCTTAGTATAGGGTTAACATATTGGTTAATAGGCTTAATATTAATAGAGTGGTGGAATGAAAGTGGAATCATATAATTAAGCCAGATGTTATTAGGAGAGCTGAGAGAGCTCCTGTTAGTGGTCAGGGGCTGGGTTTAACTATGTGGTAGGCATGAGATTGGTGGGTCATTAGGTGTTATCTCATAGATAAAGGCTAACTAATAGTGTGAAAACATAGGCTCGGATCAGGGCTACTGCGATTTCTAGGATAGTCAGTAGTACTAGGAGTACGGAGATTAGTGAGGTAGCAGGGAGGTTGATGGCTGATAATGCTAGTGCAGCACTTCCTATTAGGTGCATTAGTAAATGGCCAGCTGTGATGTTAGCGGTTAAACATACAGCTAGGGCCACTGGTTGAATAAGTAGGCTAATTGTTTCAATGATTACTAATATAGGAATAAGGAGTGTGGGTGTACCTTGTGGCAGAAAATGGGCTAGAGAGCTTTTAGTTTTGAAGCGAAGACCTATAACTACTGTTCCTGCTCATAGAGGAATCGCTACAGCTAGATTTATAGATAATTGGGTGGTGGGTGTAAATGAGTGAGGTAGAAGTCCGAGAAGGTTAGTTATTGTAATAAAAATAATTAAGGACATCAGCATCAAGGATCAGGTTTGTCCTTTTGTATTATGGGTTGTTATTATTTGTTTTAGAGTGAGTTGGATTAGGTTTTGTTGAATAGTAATCGGTTATTAATAAGGCACTTGGAGATTGGAAGTAGTAATGTGGGGAGTAGGATGATGGGTACTGCAGCAGGCTCGTCTAGGATTGCTGGAGCGGTAAATGGAGTAAATAGATTTTTGTTCATTTTAATTGTCAAGGGTTGTTGTAGGTTTGTGTACTGGGGGTTTTTTGTAAGGGGGGTGAATAGTAATTTGTGTTTAGTAGTTTTAATTGTATAATAAGAAATAGTGTGGGGAGTATAGTTATGATAATAGTAAGTCATGTGGATGTATCTAGTTGGGGCATTTCACTGTAGAGAGGAATGTTTCTCTCGATCTTCAACTTAAAAGGTTAATGCTAGAGTAGCTGTACAGTGTATCCGTAAGAATATTTTGTAGAGAGTTGTGGAGTGAGGTGTGTTAGAAGTGTGGGGGGGGGTCTATAGGGTAAATACGGGTACTATTTCAAAAATTTTTAGTGGAATTAATTCTGCAACAATAGGTATAAAGCTATGGTTGGCGCCGCAGATTTCTGAGCATTGTCCGTAATAGACGCCTGGTCGTATAGCGGTGAATGTAGTTTGATTTAAGCGTCCAGGAACTGCATCTGTTTTCAGGCCTAGGGTAGAAGTTGTTCATGAGTGTAGACCGTCCTGAGATGTGATTATCATACGGACAGGGACTTCAATTGGAAGAACTACTTGATTGTCAACTTCTAGAAGTTGAAGGCCTCCTGGGTTTAAGAACAGCGAGGGGAGTATATAAGAGTTAAAGATCAGTCCCCCATAGTCTGTATATTCGTAGGTTCAGTATTATTGGTGTCCAGTTGATTTGATAGTAAGAGAAGGGTTGTTGATCTCATCTGTTAAGTATAGGATGCATAGGAATGGAAGAGCAATTAGGATTAAAATGATTGCGGGTAAGATAGTTCAAATGGTTTCTATTTCTTGAGCGTCTGTGATTTTGGTGTTGGTTAGTTTTGTTGTAAGGGTTGAAGATAGGATGTATAATACTAGGAAGCTAATTAAGGATACGATTATAAAAGTGTGGTCATGAAAAGTATTAATTTTTCTATGATAGGAGATGTGGCATCTTGTAGGCCTAGTTGAACTGGGTGAGCCATATAAGATATATAGGGTTTAACCTATGACTTAGCTTTGACAAAGCTATGAAATAGTTTTTCTAATATCTTATTGAAAAAGTTGCAGAGTTTGCAGGGTTGGCTTGAAATCAGTTTTAGGAGGTTCGATTCCTTCCTTTTTCGCATAGTTTAATGTAGGCTGGTTCTTCAAATGTGTGATAGGGTGGAGGGCAACCGTGTAGTCATTCTAAGTTGGTGGAAGGTTGTTCAATTAATGAGACTTTACGCTTTGAGGCAAAGACTTCTCAGGTTATATAAATTATTACTACTACTGCTACTAGGGAGATGAAGGAGCCTATAGATGATATAATATTTCATGTGGTATAGGCATCGGGGTAGTCAGAATAGCATCGGGGTATTCCGGATAAGCCAAGGAAATGTTGTGGGAAGAAAGTTAAATTTACACCTACAAATATAATGGTGAAATGAGCTTTAGCATAAGTTTGGTCTAGAGTGTAGCCTGAAAATAAGGGAAATCAATGAATGAAACCTCCTGTGATAGCGAATACAGCTCCTATTGACAGGACGTAGTGAAAGTGTGCTACAACATATTATGTGTCGTGTAGTACGATATCTAGTGATGAGTTTGCTAGTACGATACTGGTCAAGCCCCACATAGTAAAAAGAAAGATAAAGGCCAAGGCTCAAAGTATTGCAGGGGATCATTTGATATTCTCTCCATGAAGCGTGGCAAGTCAGCTAAAGACCTTAACACCAATGGGGATTGCAATAATTATAGTGGCGGAAGTAAAGTAGGCTCGTGTGTCTACGTCTATACCCACTGTAAACATATGATGGGCTCATACAATAAAGCCTAAAAACCCAATTGATATTATAGCTCAAACTATACCTATAGCCAAATGGTTCTTTTTTTCCAGAGTAATGTGTTACAATATGGGAAATTATCCCAAACCCAGGCAGCATGAAGATATAGACTTCGGGATGGCTGAAGAATCAGAATAGGTGTTGATATAAGATAGGATCCCCTCCTCCAGCAGGATCAAAGAAGGTGGTGTTTAGATTTCGGTCTGTTAGTAGTATAGTAATGCTGGCAGCTAGTACTAGTAGGGAGAGGAGTAGAAGGATGACTGTGATTAATACTGATCAAATAAATAAGGGGGATTGATATTGAGATATTGCAGGGGGTTTTATATTAATGATAGTGGTAATGAAATTGATAGCTCCTAGAATGGAGGAGATGCCTGCTAGGTGAAGTGAGAAGATAGTTAGATCTACAGAAGCTCCTGGGTGGGAGAAATTTCCTGCTAAAGGAGGATAAACTGTTCAGCCTGTTCCAGCACTGGCTTCCACTATGGCAGATGCCAGTAATAGTAGAAAGGAGAGGAAGAAGTCAGAAACTTATATTATTTAGGCGAGGGAATGCTATGTCAGGGGCACCAATCATTAGAAGTACTAATCAATTTCCGAAGCCTCCAATTATGATGGGTATGACTATAAAGAAGATTATGACAAATGCATGGACTGTAACAATAACATTATAGATACGATCCTTGCCTAGTAGGTTGCCTGGTTGACCTAATTCATCTCGAATAAGAAGGCTTAGAGCTGTGCCTGTGATTCCAGCTCATGTGCCGAACAGTAGGTAAAGAGTTCCAATATCTTTATGGTTTGTTGAGAATAACGGTAGACGAGCATATGTGGGAAAAAGGAAGGGGAGGGGGGTAAAATGGCTGAGTAAGCATTAGGCTGTAAACCTAAAGACAGAGATTAAGTCCTCTTTTTACCAGCCCCGAGGTGATTTTCATGTTGAATTGCAAATTCAAAGGAGCAGCTAATTTCTGCTGGGGCTTCTCCCACCTTTTTTCCCCTGCGGCGGGAGAAGTAGATTAAAGCCAGTTGGTTAGGGTATTTAGCTGTTAACTAAAATTTGGTGGGTTTGAGTCCCATTAATCTAGTAAGGGCTTAGCTTAATTAAAGTAATTGATTTGCATTCAGTTGATGCAGAGCAGAATCTGCTTAGAAATTAAGCATGGTTTGACTTACTAAGGGCTTTGAAGGCCCTTGGTCTTACTTAACCTAAATTTCTAGAAGATGGCTAAGGTTAGTGGGGAAATTGGTAAGAAGAGGGTGGTGAGGATAATGAGTGAGGGAATGAGAAGTGTGGGTTTTGTGCTTTCAAATTGTCACTTTATTTTTGTATTGTTGGATGTAGGAAGTAGTGTTATGGAAGTGGTGTAGATTAGGCGTATGTAAAAGTATAGGTTGAGTAGGGTTATGATAATTATAATGGTGGGAATGGTGAAGTTATTGTTTTTTGTGAGTTCTTGGATGGTAATTCATTTGGGCAGGAAGCTGGTTAGTAGGGGTAAGCCTCCTATACATAGGAGAGCAGATGATATTAATGGTATTAATCAGGTTAGTTTGTTTCAAGTGCGTGATAGTATGAGAGTTGTGGTGCTTGAGCTTAGGTTGAGAGCTAGGAATGCAGTGGTTGTTACAATAATGTATATAGCTAGGTAATAGATTGTGACATTTGGGTTGTAACTTAGTGTTATTATTATTCAGCCCATGTGAGTAATTGAAGAGTGTGCTATAATTTTGCATAGTTCTGTTTGGTTAAGGCCCCCTCAACTACCGACTATAATAGATAGAGTTGAGAGGGTTAGGAGAATGCTTGCATTAGTTGAAGGGTATATTTGATATATAATTGAGATGGGGGCTAGTTTTTGTCATGTGAGGAGGAGTAGGCTGGAAATTAAGGATGTCCCTTGAGTGACTTCTGGGACTCAGAAGTGGAAAGGAGCTATCCCTAGTTTTATGACCAGGGCTGTTGTTATAATTAAAGAAGAAAGTTGGTTGATGTTGCTTGTTATGGTCCAGCATCCAGAGAGCAGGTTGTTGGAGATGACTGCTATTATGAGAATTATAGATGCGGTGGCTTGTATTAGGAAATATTTAGTAGCAGCTTCTGTAGAACGGGGGCTTGTCTTTTTGATTAGGATTGGGGTGAAGGCTAGTATATTTATTTCTAAGCCTGCTCAGGTGAGGAATCAGTGTGAGCTTAGTGACGTAATGAGAGTACCTGTGATTATGGTGGAGTAAATAATAAGTTGGGCTAGTGGATTAATTAGTACGGGAAGGGTATAACCAACATTTTTGGGGTGTGGGCCCGATAGCTTATTTAGCTGACCTTACTTTAGGATGGAGTCTGGTGGGTAGCACGGAGAAATTTGGGTTCTCAGGGGTAGGTTCGATACCTATAATCCTAGAAATAAGTGGATTAGGGCTTCTGTCATTTACTCTATCAAAGTAACTCTTTTGTCAGACATATTTCTAGGTCTGAGGGGGGATGTTGGAGATTGCAATAGGTGTTGAGATATGTCATATGAGAAGGGCTAGTGTGAGTAGGAGAAAGTTTTTTCATAGTAAGTGTATGAGTTGATCATAATGGAATCGGGGGTATGCTGTTCGGATTCATAAAAATAAAGAGGTTAGGAAAAGTGTTTTGGTGGCAAAGCATGTCGTAAATAGTTCTGGGAAGTGAATAGAGTACAATGTGCCTAGGAAGATTGTGGTTGTGTTAGAGCATTTATTATAATAATATTTATGTATTCAGCCATAAAGAACAGAGCGAATGGACCTGCGGCATATTCAATGTTAAAGCCCGAGACTAGTTCTGATTCGCCTTCTGTGAGGCCAAAGGGAGCTCAATTTGTTTCAGCTAATGTGGAAGTGAATCATATTGTAGTCAGGGGTCATGATGGTAGGAGGAGTCAGAGATACTCTTGTGTTGTGATAAGTATATGAAGATTAAATGAGCTGCTTATCAATAAGATTGACAAGAGAATAATAGCGAGAGTAACTTCGTATGAAATTGTTGGGGCGACAGCTCGTAGTGCTCCGATTAGTGCATAGTTTGAGTTTGATGCTCATCCTGATCATAAAATAGACAGTTAGGCTAGATGTAGCTAGGATAAATAAAAGTCCCAGGTTAAAGTTAATTAGTGGGTGGGGTATAGGGGGAGGAGTTCATAGGAGAAGAGCAATGGAAAAGGCCAAGACTGGTGCGGTAATGTAGAGAATGGTAGTAGATGTTGAAGGTTTTAAGGGCTCCTTGGCGAATAATTTTATTGCATCAGCAAAGGGTTGTAGTAATCCATAAGGGCCAGCAATATTTGGCCCTTTGCGTAATTGTATATAGCCTAATAATTTTTGTTCAATAAGCGTGAGAAATGCCACAGCAGCTAGTACAGATATAACAAGGAGTAGAAGGTTTGTTGTTGATACGGTGTTAAGAAGAGGAGTTGAACCTCTGATTGTAAAGTTTTAAATTTTATGCAATTGTCGGGCTCTGCTATCTTAACACACCCTGTTTTTGGGTTGAGTGGGTGTTATTTTGTTAGATTGAGATTAGGTCATCTATGGAATGAGGGCACTTTATGAAGTGGGCCTTATTTCTCTTGTCCTTTCGTACAGGGAGAAATATAGAATAGATAGAAACCAACCTGGATTGCTCTGGTCTGAACTCCGATCACGTAGGACTTTAATCGTTGAACAAACGAACCCTTGATAGCTGCTGCACCATTAGGATGTCCTGATCCAACATCGAGGTCGTAAACCCTATTGTCGATATGGACTCTGGAATGGGATTGTGCTGTTATCCCTAGGGTAACTTGTTCCGTTGGTCAAGTTATTGGATCAATTATAGGTGTTAGTCCGTTTTGGCTTGTGTAGCCTTAGCATAGGTTGTTCAGAGATTTCTTTAGTTATGCTCCGAGGTCACCCCAACCAAAATTTTTAATGCAGGTGTAGTGGTATAAGAGTCGGTAGATTTATGTAGTTTTAATTGCATTAATAAATTAAAGCTCCATAGGGTCTTCTCGTCTTATTGTTTCCTGCCCACCTCTTCACGGGCAGGTCAATTTCACTGGTTGAAAGTAAGAGACAGTTGAACTCTCGTGGTGCCATTCATGCGAGTCCCCATTTAAGGAACAAGTGATTATGCTACCTTTGCACGGTCAGGGTACCGTGGCCGTTAAACATGTGTCACTGGGCAGGCAGTGCCTCTAATACTGGTAATGCTAGAGGTGATGTTTTTGGTAAACAGGTGGGGTTGAGTCTTCTGAGTTCCTTTTACTTTATTTTAACCTTTCCTTAAGGCATGCCTGTGTTGGGTTAACAGTATGAGAAGTACTGGCTTGTTTGTATTTATTAGTACTGGGCTGTTAAGTATCGGTGAAGTTTTTCGATCTGATTTAGGCTTATGCAGTGGAGAAAATATTCATATTACTTATATTTCTGATGGCTTCAATTTCATTACTTGTTACCAATCTGTTCTGGTCTTGCAGGTTTTTACTGTTCAACCTAAGCAGGTTGTATGCGTCTAGAAATTTGTCAATTTCTACTAGGCTTTCCAATTTGTTGGCGTATGATAGCCAGTTATGATCCTTTGAATTTCTGAAGTATCAGTTGTAATGTCTTCTTTTTTTATCTGTTGATTTTGTTTGACTCTTGTCTTTTTTCTTAGCCTGGTTAAAAGTTTGTCAATTTTGTTTAGCTTTCCAGAAAACCAACTTTTTGTTTAATCTTTTGTACTTTTTAATTTAAATTTTATTTCTGCTGTGATCTTATTTTCTTCTTTTGGGTTTAGTTTGTCCTTACTAGTTCTTTAAGATATATTGTTTATTTGAAGTTTTTCTTTTGTTTGGATGGTAGGCACTTCTAGCTATAAATCTCTGCCTTTGTACTGCTTTCTGTGTAACGTAAGTTTTGCTGTATTGTGTTTTCATTACCATTTGTTTCATAAAATTTTTCAATTTCTGTCTTAGTATCTTCATTGACCCACTAGTCATTCATTCAGGAGCATATTGTTTAACTTCCATGTGATTGTATGGTTTTCAAAATTACTCTTCTTACTGATACCTAGTTTTATTCCTTTGTAGTCAAAGAAGGTGGCCATGGAGACAGCAGCATGGTTGGAGTGGTAGGAGCCGGCCATCAGTGAGAGCTGCTCCGGGCCTGGCTGCTGAGTGCTAGAGCCTGCGGCCCAGTGACTTCCTTCACTGTGGTTGGTGGTGGCGGTGACAGAGACTGCAGCATGACCAGAGTGGTAGGGCAGGGGCTATCGGGGCTGCACTTTTCGCAGTGTGGGGTGGGTAGGGGGCACTATCCAGGGTGTCATTGCCTGCATTGGGGGTACTAGTTGGCAGCACTGTACAGGGCTGCACTGCCTACGGTGCAGGGGGTGGGTTATAGGCACTTTCTGGGGCCACAATGCCCATGGAGGAGGACAGGTCAAGGCACTATCGGGTATATGCTAGTGGCGGCGTTGGGGGATGGAGGTGGGGTGCGCTATTGAGGGCAGGACTGGCCGTGAAGTGGGTAGAGTTTGGTGCTATCAGGGGCTGCACTGCTGGCGGCAGTCAGCAGAGTTGGCAGCAACAGTGTGGCATCCAAGGAAGGAGCGGTTCTGCTCTCCCTGGATGCCACACTCCAGAGGGCCACCTACTCTTGCTCATACTGGAGCACGGCAGGCGCACAGTGTTTCCGTGGGAATCCTGAGCGTGGCAGAGCCCCCACACCCACCGTGGCTCCTGGGCCCGTGCACCCTGGGTCTGTGCCTTAGAGGCTGCCAGGACCCCTGGGTATGGAGTAGCAGACACCATGGGGGAAAGGGCCCTGTGCGTGGAGACATCCAGAACAGGAACTGGCACCTGGGTGTGGAGGGCTGGGCTGGGTCTGAATTTTTCTGCTGCTCCTGTTCCCCGAGGATTGCAACCCCAGTGGGCCCAGTGGTTCCTGTGGAGTGGGGAGCTGGGCACTGTGGTGTCTCCAGCACCCACTCCAGGCCCCAGTTCCTGGCCAGCTTGGGCCAAAAGGAGAGGCTGAACTTTGGAGGGTGGGTGTGAGTGCCTTTGCTGAAACTGGCCCCTGCCACCCAGTCCCTGGCATGACAAGTTGAGGCTCCTAATGATACCACCCCTCACATCTTCCTCTAGGCTTTTCTGGCTTTGCCCGCCCAGCTGCTCTGTGCCAGGAGGAGGAGGAGACACCTGGAGCCTGTGACACCACGGCTTGCCTCACTGACGGTGGGTGGCAGTGACGGAGACTGCAGCGTGCTGGAACGGTAGGAGAGTGACCACGCTAGGAGGTCAGGCGGCTACAGCCAGGGTTGGGGGTCAGGCTTACAGCAATGGCCGGGCTGCAGCAGTGGCCGGGTGGAGGAAGCCTTGTAGGGAGGGCTCTTGCATAGGCAATGTGCCTGGCTTTGCCCTGCCACTGCCGTGGACCTGGCCCTGTACTGCCCTGCCTTGCCCTGGCCCTGCCCTACTGTTACCTGGACTGTCTCGGCCCTGCCCTGCTCTGATCCCATGCTGGTTTTGCCTTTGCACTGGCCTTACCCTGAACCTGTGCTGGCCCGGCCTTGGCTCTGGCCCTGCCTCTTGTCCTGACCCTGGTCCTGTCATGGCACTGGCCCTGCTAGTGGTCATGGTCCTGCTCCTGTTCTGGCCTTGACCTGGCCTTGGACGTGTCCTGGCCCAGATTTGTTCTGGCCCTGCCTTGGCCCATCCCTGCCCTGGCCCCACCATGGCCCTGCCTGTTGTGCCCTCTCCTGGCACTGACTTTGCCCTGTCATGGCACAGTGGTGCCATTGACCTGCCTTACACTGCCCTGGTTGTGCCCTGGCCCTGCCTGGCACTGGTCTCTCCCGGGACCTGCTCTGACCCTGCCTTGGCCTTTGCCCTGTCCTCACTATGGCCTGGCCCTGGCCTTGTTCTGGCTTAGCCTGGGCCCTGGCCCTAGCCCTGGTCCTACCGTATCCCTGGCCTTGCCCTTATCCAGACCCTGCCCCTGCCTCTGCCCTGGCCCTGGCCTGGAACCTGGTCCTGTCAAGGACTTGGCCTGACTCTGCCATGGCCCTGGCCCTGCTCTGCCTTGGTCCTGGCCCTGACCTGGACCCTTTCCTGGCTGTGCCCTGGCCATGGCCTTTCCCTGGCCCTGAGTTGGCAGTGGTCTGCCTCTGGACTTGCCACCACCCTACCCTGCCATGCACTGGATGTGTCATGAGCCTGCCCTGGCCCTACCTTGTCCCTCACCCTAGTCTTCGCTAGGCCCTGCTCTGGACCTGGCCCTAGCCCAGACCTGGCCCTGACCCTGGCCCTGGCCTTTGTCCTTCATAGCCCTGGCCCTGAAGTGGACTTGGAGGTGTCCTGGCCCTGGAGTGACCTGGCTCTGCCTTGGCCTGTCCTTGCCCTGCCCCTACCATCACCTTGCCCTGTTCTGCCCTGTCCTAGTACTGACCCGGCTGTGGCATTGCCCTGCCCTACCCTGCCTTGGCTGTGCCCTGGCTCGATTCCGGCCCTGGCCCCGCCCTGTGCATGCCATGACACTACCTCAGCCTTGGCACTAGCCTGGTCCTTTCCTGGCATCAGCCCTGCTCTTTCTATGGACCGCCTTTTGTCGTGTCCTGCGCTGGCCATTCCATGCCCTGCCCTGCCCTGACTCAGCCCTGGCCTTGGCATTGGCCTTGGTCCTGCCATATTTCTTGCCCTGTCCCTATCCTGGCCTTGGCCCTGACCCTTACCTTGCTCTGGCCCTGCCCTTGCCCTTACGCAGCCCCTGGCCCCATCATGGACCTGCCCTGGACATGTCCTGGCCCTGGCCAGATCCTCCCATGAAGACCCAGCAGAGGGACCTCCACACAGAAACTCCCGACAGAGACTCACACAGAGACTCTTCAAAAGCAACACAGAGATCCCCACGGAGACACTCAGAGTGACTCTAACAGAGACCTGCACAGAGAAAATATATCAAGGTCACTTTGCTACCCCCTAAAATCCCTAGCACTGCACTCACCTGGTGAAAATGAGTGGCATCTACCTCATTACCAGCAGCAGTTTTCTCCTGGCGGCCTCTGCCCTCTTCTAGATAAGATTCCTTGAGATACCAAACAATAGAAAAGCCTCCTCCATCAGACAGTGTCCAACGACCCACTGACAGTTCCTTCTCAGGATCACCCAATCACAACCCCCATGCTAATATCAAACTGTAACGTTCATGATAGAAACGGTCAGAGTGCCTCTGATGCCATCCTTCTGAGACCGCCCTCATTTCCTCAGGCCATGCTCCCCCTCACTGTCAAGGGAATCCACCCAGCTGGTCTAGGTCGGCCTTGCTCACGGGGCTCCTCTTGCAGGCCTTGTGCTGGAGCACACAGAACAGGAAGGATCTCGGCTTGGACAAAGCTTCCTCAGAAAACCTTCTCTGGCTCCCCTATGAGGCCAGGCCCCCTGTGCTGGGTTTCCCACCCTGGCCCTTCTTCCCTTGTGACAGCCTCTGCACACCTGCGCATGTTTCTCCTAGAACCCTGAACGCTTCCGGTGGGCCCAGTGAGGAGGGAGGCGTGCCTGACCACACTCCCAGTACTGACTGTGGCCCTTGTTAAAAATTGTTTCATAAAATCTCCTTAATTAATGGGCACAGGAATCAATGCTTCCTCTACCTCATATATAAGTTGCATTACTAAAATATTTTCATGAAGGGTCTTAACTCTTTCCAGTAGCCAATATCATGTTTCAAAGAAAATCTGTAAAAATAAAATGGCATTGAAACTTCAAATTTAGTGGTATAAAGAAATTTCCAAATTCAAATTATTCCATCTAAGTTACTTATTTTATAGTTCAAATATGAATACTCTTGTAAGTTTTGAAAACCTTCAAAGTAAAATTCTGATGTTTAGAGAATACAAACTAAAAACATTTTGCTTAAAAACATTCTTTCTAATGTGCCACAAATTTGTTTTACAACACGATTACCAAAAAAGATGTATTTTTAAGTAATTTAAATAGACAACTTGGATCAGACACATATTGCAAATCCACTCTTCTAAAAATGAGGAGTAGCTATATGTTTAACATCTAAGATACTGAAATATCTATACAACGAGTTGCCTATTTACAGTCACATGTAAAATAGGGGATTGATAAATAATTCAGCATACCTATTCTGTTTGAAATTTTTTTAATTATTGAAAGTAACTGGAAATCTTACAACACATCTGTTTGAAAGATGTTAGAAAAGAGAGGGTAGAAAAATAGGACTGCACATTTATTGCTTAATGGTTTAACTTCAGTTATAAATACACATATATTATACATATCTGTGTGTGTATATGTGCATAGTTCTGTATACACATACAGACATATGGGTGTGTTGTAACATCATTCAATTAGCATCACCTGTTCTCTTTTTTTTGGTGGAATACACTGTTTTTATTATTCTACAGAGAAGGGTACATCACAATTGATGTCTAGACTTGCCCAAGTAACTTTCTCTCTCCAGCAGGTTCTGCAAGTTCTTGGGTTTGGAAATTTCCTTCCTGCTCACCTCCACTGACAGCATGTTCACCTCACCTTAGGCCCTTTGGTTTTATGCTCCAAAAATGTGATGAGCCTAAAGATAATTTTTCTCTCAGGAAAACAATAATGACTCGATCACTGATACACTATGGATTCATACAGAATGGTGAGTCTATTTGATTTGTCTATTAACCTGGAAGAGCACATTGAATATTTTTTCTTTTTTAGATTAAGTACAGGTACACATTGATCTTTTACTGAAAGTTAAAAAAAAAACATTTAAAGATACATATAAATAAGAACAAAGTACTTTTATCTAGCCCTGGATCCCAATAATTTTTTTAAGAACTCTCTTTTCCTAAAAGGTTTATAGTGTAACCTTTTATATTTAAATTTGCAAACATTTCAAGTTAATTAGTGTATAAAGTGTGAGGTTTATGCTGAGATTTTGAGCCTATAAATGTTTATTTTCTCCAGTAACATTTGTTAAAAAGACTATTCTTTCCCCTTCAAATGCTTTTGTACCATTGTCAAAAATGAATTGGGCATATTTACTTGTGTCAATTTCTGAGTTCTTTATTCTGTTCTGCTGACCTATGTCTCTATCTCTCCACCAATAGCATGTGCCTTTTCATATAAACTTAAAATAGGTCTATCTATATGCATAAAAATATGTAGTTGGAGCTTTTATGACTGTCATTAAATCTACCGATCAATTTGAAGAGAGTTGACATCGTTGCTATCTTGTGTCTTCCAAACCATTAATAAGGTATATTTGAATTTATCTAGTTCTTCTCTCAATTCTTTCATGCACATTTTGTCATTTTTGCCATCTCGATTCTGCATGTCTTGTCAGATTTATGCCTAAGTATTTTCTTTAGAGCAATTTTAAAGCTATTGTCAGTTTCCACACATTCATTGTTAGTCCATAGAAATGCGATGAATTTTGGAGGATGGATCATGTATCCTGTGAACTTGCTAAATATTATTATTTCTACAAGACTTTTTTTAGTTTCTCTGAGACTTTACAAAGACAATCGTGTAATCTGCAATAGACACCACTTTCCTTCTTTCTTTTTTTTTCAGTCAGTATGCCTTGCTTGTTTTTTGCCCAATTGTGCTGACTAGAACTTTCAGTGCTCTGTCAAATAGCATTGTTGAGAGCAGACCTCTCTGCCTTGTTTCCATTCTGAGGGGAAAACCGTTCATTCTTTCATCAATAAGCATGACATAGCTGTTTGTTTTTGATAAATAGGCTTGATAAAGTTCAGGAAGTTTCCTTCTATTTTTAGGTTTCTGGAAGTTTTTTTATCACAAAATTGTGCTATATTTTGGCAAATGTTCTTTCTGCATCATTTGAGATGAGTAGCATATGTATTTTTGAATCGTGTTTCCTTGTACAGGTTGATATTGCCTGTGTTTTAACCAACATATGTACACAATTTATATTTAAGATGACCGTAATATATATGTTAAGGCCTAGGTGTTCTACTTTATAATTTATTTTCTGCTTGTTCATTCTCTTTTGGTTTTCTCTGCTCTCTTTCCTTACCTTCCTGTGAGTTACTGAAATAGTTTTAGGATTACATAATGATTTACTTATACTGTTTTTTAGTACATCTCTATATAATTTTCTTACTATCTTTACCTTATTATCATTATACATGTGTAACTGACCACAGTCAACTGGTATTGATGTTTTACCACTTTAAATGAAGTGTAGAAATCTTATTTCTATTTAGATCCTTTTACCCTCCTTGTTTTTAAAAATAGAATGGCACTGAGTAACACATTCAATACACTGGATGCTTCAACAGGCAGTGTTATAATTTTTGTGCAAACATCAAATATGGTTTTAAAAACTTCTGAGATTATGAATAACCTATTACATCCATTTACATTTTCCCATTCTCTTATTCTTTTCTTTCTGAAGTTCCAAGCAGTTTTCTGATATCATTTGGTTTCTGTTTAGAGGACTTATTTTTCACCTTTTTAAGAGGAGTTTTGGTAAAACACAAATTGTGTCAATTTTCCTTCACATAAGGATGCCTTTATTTCTCCTTTCTTTTTGAATGTTATTTTTGCTGGAGATAGAATTTGCATTTGATAGTTCTTTTCTTTCAGGACATAAATGTTGGGACACTTTCTTGTGTCCTACACTGTTTCAGATGAGAACTCTATTGTTATTTGAATTTGTGTTTTTATAAGTCTATATCTTTTTTTGAGGGTAGGCTTTCAATAATTTTTCTTTGTCTTCTGTTTTCAGAAATTTTTATATTACATTTTTAAATATGAATTCCTTTAGGTTTATCTTATTTCATATTTACTCAGCCACTTCATTATCTAGGTTTCTGTCTTTATCAAAATTAAGATGTTTTCAGATGTCAATTTATTGACTATTTTTCCAGTGCTGCTATTTGTTTCTACTCTCTTTCTTGGTCTATGATGATACATAGACTCAGTATTGTGATGCTGTCTGACAGGTCCCCGAGGGTATTCTCCGTTTTTTCATTTTGTATCTATTCTGTTTTGTTCAGAATAGAATCAGTAAATCCTACTGATTTGTCCTCAAGTTTACTGATTCTATCTTCTGTCTTCTCCTCTTTACTATTAAGCTTATCCAGTAAAGTTATTTCAGTTATCTTATTTTTTAATTCTTTAATCTCCATTTGGTTAATTCTTATAACTTCCATTTTTTTGGTGGAGATTTTCAAGATTTACATTTGCTTCAGAAGAACTCCTAATTGCCTGCTGGTGCCACCTCACTCAGTCTCATTGCAGCTGTGTGAGTGTTGAGGTTTGGTTCACCCCTGGGTCCTACTGACACCAGAAGTGGGTTTGGGGGGAAATTGGAGATGATGCCACCTTGTTAGTGTGGTTGATTTGGGTGGCAGCAGAGGCTCAGATTCCTGCTTGACTTCAGTGACACCAGGGTTAGGAAGGTGACACTAGCGTACCTCACCCTGCCTCAGTCTCATTGTTGCTGCATGAGTTTGAGGCTAAGCTTACCTCTGGCACCTGCAGACATGACTTTGGCAAGGGAATTGTAGAACTGTCTGCTTTTGCCCAAAGATTTATCTCCGTTCCTGTCCCCACTGACACCATCAGGCAAGGGAATCAGAGCACTGCTGCTTCCTTCCACTCTGTGGAAGTGAAGTGGATCATCAGCTCCACACTGGACTCCACTGAACTATGATGTTTGGGGTTTTTTCCACTGATGTTTGGCTACAGTCAGGTGGGTATTCCCTGCTAGGTCATTATTTTCCAGGTTTTTGGCTGAGACAGCTGAGATTCTGTTAGGTTTGGTTTTGTTGGGTGTGGTTTCTGGTTGGAGGCTTCTGCAGTACTCTCTTCAGGGAATATAAGAATAGGAGACCCAAGGAACTTCCCTGGGGAGACTGACTTCCTTATTATACTTTTCCAACACTTCACATGCTCATTTGTTGTTTTATGTGCAGACTTTCATTTAGAACACAAAGGATGTGATAGTAATGAGGCTTCTCCAACTGGGCTGAAAACAGATGTGTTTTTGTCTTAAAATCATAAGAGCAAGTATTTAAAAAAATACTTGAGTAGGTTGGTGAGAATCCTGGGGTGAATTAACAAATGACTGGGAAAAAACATTCTCAACACTAGAAGAAAAGGTCATTTCATAACCGTAATAACTCTAGCTCACACTGTCTACAACTTACTTACTCATTTATTCTAACCTGATGTCAAAATTATCATTTGTCCCTGTGATAAACAAAATTACCAACCAAAATGGAGTGTTTTTATGCAGCTTGTTTGGTCTTAACCTTAGAGTAGCCAATCCAAGTACCTTTTTCCAAAGTGTCTTTGATCAGTTTCTTTTTCCTCCTGGAAACCTCTGACTTCCTGGTGGGGTTTTTTTTTTTTTTTCTTTTTTTTTAATTTGCAAAAAATAAGAATGAGGTTTTGTAGTGTAGCATTTGGTAGGTTTTGAGAAACCCATAGAGACATATGTCCACCATCCAGCACTACAGAGAACAGCTGCATCACCCTGAAATTCTCTGTGTGATGCCTTTGTGATGAACCCTTCCCTTTCTCCCAGTTGTGGGCAACCTCTGATCTGTTTTCTCGACCTATAATTTTGCCTTCTCCAGAATGTTATATGAATGAAATTGTACAATATGTAGACATTTGGGGTTGACTTCTTTCACATAGCAAAATACATGTAAGTTCTTCTGTACTGATGTGTAAGTAAGTGAATAGTCTGTTCCTTTTTATTGCTGAATAGCGGTTGATGGTATTGAGACAATAGTTTATCTGTTCACCTGTTGAAAGATGTCTTGGTTAGCCTGGGTGCAGTGACTCTCACTTGAAATCCCAGCACTTAGCGAGGCCGAGGCGGGTGGATCTCGAGGTCAGGAGTACAAGACCACCCTAGTCAACATAGTGAAACCCCGTCTATTAAAAATACAAAAAATTAACCTTGTGTGCTGGTGGGTGCCTGTATTCCCAGCTGAAGCTGAGGCAAAAGGATTCCTTGAACTTCAGAGGCAGAGGTTGCAGTGAGCCGAGATCATGACATTGCACTCCAATCCGGGTGACAGTGTGAGACACCGTCTGAAAAAAGAAAAAGAAAAGATATCCTGGTTGTTTCCAGGTTTTAGAAATTATGAGTAAAACTGCTAAAACATTTGCCTAGCCTACAGGTTTTTATGTGAATTTGTTTTCGTTATACATTGTTAAATATATAGGAATGGAATGGCTGAACCTCACACTGGATGTATGTTTTACTTTATATAAAGCTGCCAAATTATCTCCTAAAGTGACCATGTCATTTTACATTCCCAACAGTAATGAAAGAGAATCTTTGTTGCTACACATCTTCAGGAGCATTTGATATTTTAATTTTTTATTTCCATTCTAATGGCATGTAGGGATATCCCATTGTAGTTAAGATTTGCATTCCCCTATTAATTAATAACAATAAACATGTTTTCATATGTTTATTTGGCATGTCTGTCTTCTTTTGAGATGTATGTGCTCAAAATTTTTGCTCGTTTTAAATTGGATTGTTTGTTTTGTATTGTTGAGTTTTAAGGGTTCTTTATTCATTCTGGATGAAAGCTTGTCTAAGATATATGACTGATATGGTTTGACTGTGTCACTGCCCAAATCTCGTTTTGAATTGTAGTTCTCATAATCCTTATGTGTTGTGGGAGGGACCTGGTGGAAGGTAATAGAATCATGGAGGCAGGTTACCCCCATGCTGCTGTTCTCATGATAGTGAGTGAGTTCTCATAAAATCTGATGGTTTTATATAGGGCTTTTCTTCCTTTGCTTGGCACTTCTCTCTCCTGCCACCATGTGAAGAACAACATGCTTGCCTGCCTTCTGCTGTGATTTTACGTTTCCTGAGGCCTCCACAGTCATGTGGAACTGTGAGTCAATTAAACCTCTTTCTTTTGTAAATTCCCCAGTCTCAGCAAGTTCTTCATAGCAGTAGCAGAACAGACTAATACAGCGACTTAATAATATTTTTCCCAGATTGTTTTAGGTTTTCACTCTTGTAATGGTTCTTTCAAAGAATGAGCATTTTTAAATATGATAAAGTCTACTTTTTCATTTTCTCTTTTATGGATCATGTATATGGTGTTTTATTTAAAAACTCATCAATGACCCCAAAGTCATATCTTATTTCCCCTGTTTTATGATAGCATTTTGTTGTTGTGTATTTTACACTTTTATATGGTCTATTTCAGTCCACATTTGTAAAAGTTGTAAAATATGCATTAAGGTTCCTTTTTTTACATGGGGAAATCCCATTATTACATCCCCACTTAGATAATAGATTATATTTTCTCCTTTACCTCTGCACCTTTTTGAAAATGCAGTGGAATGTATTTGTGTGGGTCTATTTCTGTGGTCTCTATATTCATTCCACTGGTCTATGTGTCTCCTGTTTTAACAATATTTTAACAAAACCACAATATTTTGAGAACTGTAGCATAATAGTAAGCCTTGTAATCAGTAGTGCATGTCCTATAATTTTGTTTTTTTCAGAAGTGTTTTGACTATTCTAGTTATTTTGATTTCCATGTAAATTTTAGAATCTCCTTGGTGATATCTACAAAAACAAAACAAAACAAAACAAAAGCCTACAGGAATTTTCATTGTTAATGCAGGAACTCTATAAGTAGAAATGGAAAAGGCTGGCATCTTAACTATATTGAGACTCTGAATTCATAAATATTTCATTACCCTCTTTTTAAACTTTCTCTTATTTATTGCATTTATATTTTGTAGTTTTCAGCATACAGATCTTGCACTTCTATTGTTACAATAATACCTAAGTACTTAATTTTGGTTTCTATTTTAAATAGTAATTTAATTTTTTTGACTGTTAATTCCTGACATATAGGAAATTTATTGACATTCTATATTGACTTTTGGTAATAAAACACTGTTAATTTCACAAATTTGTTATAGAAGCTTTTTGTAAATACTGTAGGATTGTGTATATAAATATTTGTTTTATCAGCAAATAGAGGCAGTTTTACTTCTTCCTTTGCAATATGTATGTTATTTATTTCTTATTCCTGTCTTATTGCACTTTGCAAATTTTTGAATACAATATTGAATAGGACTTGTCTTCAGTCTTAAGGAAAAATCATTCCATCATCACCGTATCACATACAGATATAAACATATATTCTAAGTTATTTTATTCCTAATTTTATGAGTTTTGGTCAGAAATAGATGTTGGATTTCATTGAATGCTCTTTCTGCATCTCTTGAGAAGAACATTTTAAAAATAGTCTTTCTATAGCAGATTACTTGGATTGAATTTTAATAGTGAATCAGCCTTGTTTTTATTGGACATAATGAATCATCCTACATGAGATGCTCAGTTTGAGGTCACAATATTTTGTTGATTTTTTTTTCATATATATCTATGACTGATATTTGTCTATAGTTTTCTTTTCTCTCAGTATCATTTTTTAGTTTTGGTGTTATTGTAAGGCTGGCCTTCTAAAATGAGTTGGTAATGCTCCCATCTCATCTATTTTCTCTAAAAGATTGTGTACAGTCAAAATTATTTAATCTTCAAATATTTGATAGAAATCAGTGAAAGAACACGTGAATAGATTTTTTGGTAGATTTTATTTACAAATGCAATTTCTTAATTAATACAGGACTATTTGTTACCGTTTCTTCTTCAGTGAGGTTTGGCAGTATGTGTTGTGTCTCTAGAAGAATTTCTCTTTTTCATCTCATCTGTTAGATTTGTGTGTGTGAAATTATTTGTAGCATTACTTATTTATGCTATAATGTGTATTGATAGTTTGTCTTTCAGTCCTGCTGTTAGCGATCTGTACTCTCTCTTCTCTTTTCCTTTCTCTCTGATTTGTTTTCAATTTCACTTATTTCTGCCCTAATTGTTATTAGCTCCTTTCTTTAGTTACTCAGATTTAAGTTGTTCTTCTTTCTCTACATTCCTAAAAAAGAATCCTGGCTACTGATTTGAGATTATTATTCTTTTCAAAGAGCCAACTTTTAGCCATGCTTATTTCTTCTACTGCTTTTCATCTTGCTATTTTCTTGATTTATGCTCTAATCTTTATTAATTCTTTACTTCTGCTAGTTTCAGATTTAGTTTTCTCTGGTTTTTATACTGCCTTTAGGTATAGAGTGAGGTTACTGATTTGAATTTTTTTTAAATGTAGTTTTTTATATCCATACACTTTCCTTTGAACTCAACTTTCACTGCATTCACTAAGTTTTGGTATGTTTTGTCTTTATTTTGTCTCAAGATATTTTATAATTTCATTTGTGATTTAATCTTTCATTGGTAGTTTAAGAGTGTATTGTTTAATTTCTACGTATTTGTGAATTTTTCAGTTTTAATTTTTTGTTTATGTGTTGTTTCCTCCATTGTGGTTGTAAATTATATTTTGTATGATTTAAAACTTTTAAAAATGATTAGGACATATTTTTGTGGATGAAGATATGGCCTATCCCAGAGAAAGTTCTATATCCACTTAAAAAGAATGTATATTCTGCTGTTGTTGGGTGGACTGTTCTGTACATGCTCTAAATGGCTTATACTGTTGTTCAAGTCTTCTATTTCTCATGAAACTTCTGTCTGGTTTTTCTACCCATTAATTAATATGAGGCATTGAAGTGTCCAACTACTACTATAGAACTCTGTGTTTATCCTTTCAATCCTGTTAGTTTTTTTCAGTTTTACCGAGGTATATTTGAGAAATAAATAATGTACATATTCAGGTTTACAATATGATGTTTCTATCTATAAGCACATTCTGAAATAATTACCAAAATGAAATCAATTAACGTATTAATTACCTAACATAATAGTTTCCTTTTTTGTGTGCATGCATGGGGTAAGAATACTTAACCCTATTCCTAGTGACTGCAGAGCTGCCATTCCAGCTGCTCCAGGCCCCAACAGAGGAGGAGTGAGGAGGGTGGCACTGCCAGTGGGGCCCTCAGACCCAGTGCACTCACATTCTGGAGGCTGCCTAGGCCAAGGTGTAGCCTCCCTCTGCCCTGTGTGTGCAGGCAGCAGCCATTTGTTAACTCCATTGAGGCCTATAGTGAAAAACCAAATATCCCACTATAGTAACTACAAACCAGCTATCTGTGAAAACGTTTTGCCATGTGTTCATTCATCTCACAGAACTATACCTTTCTTCTGATAAGGCAGGTTGGAAACACTGTTTATGTGGAATCCATGAATGGACACTTTGGAGCCCATTAAGGCCTCCATGATAAAAACAAGAAACAACCTATCTGTGAAAGCACTTAACAACGTGTGGATTCATCTCACAGAGGTAACTCTTTCCTTTGATTCAATAGGTTGGAAAAAATATTTTTGTATAATCCACAAAGGGACAGTTCAGAACCCATTAAGGCCTATAGGAAAAAACAGAATTTCCCATGATAAAATTATAAGTAAGGTATCTAAGAAACCGCTTTGTGATGTGTGGATTCATCTTACAGAGTTAAACCTTTCTTTTGATTCAGCAGGTCGAAAACACTCTTTTGTAGAATCTACAAAGGGTCATTTCAGAGCCTTTTGAGGCCTATAGTGAAAAATCAAATATCCCACATTGTTAGTATGATGGGCTTCCCTTTGTATGTCACCCAATTTTTCTCTCTGACTGTCCTTAATTGTTTTTTTTCATTTCAACATTGGTGAATCTGATGATTATGTGTCTTGGGGTTGTTCTTCTAGAGGAGTATATTTATGGCTTTCTCTGTATTTCCTGAATTTGAATGTTGGCCTGTCTTGCTAGGTTGGGAAAGTTCTCCTGGATAATATCCTGAATAGTGTTTTCTAGCTTGGTTCCATTTTCCCCATCACTTTGAGGTACACCAATGAAATGCAGATTTGGTGTTTTCACATAGTGCCATATTTCTAGGAGGCTTTGTTCTTTCCTTTTTAGTCTTCTTTCTCGAATCTTGTCTTTTTGCTTTATTTCATTTAGTTGATTTTCAACCTGTGATATCTTTTCTTTCATTTGACTGATTTGGCTATTGATACTTGTGTATGCTGCACGAAATTCTTGTGCTGTGTTTTTCAGCTCCATCAGGTCATGTATGTTCTTTTCTAAACTGGTTATTCTAGTTAACAGTTCATCTAACCTTTTTTCAAGGTTGTTAGCTTCCTTAGTTGGGTTAGAACATGCTCCTTTAGCTCAGTGGAGTTTGTTATTACCCACCTTCTGAAGCCTACTTCTCTCAGTTCGTCAAACTATTCTCTGTCTGGGTTTTGTTCCCTTCCTGGCAAGGAGTTGTGATTTATTTTATATTATTTTATTTTACTTTATTTTATTTATTTTTTTGGAGATGGAGTCTCTCTCTGTCACACAGGCTGGAGTGCAGTGGTGCGATCTCGGCTCACTGCAACCTCTGCCTCTAGGGTTCAAGCAATTCTCCTACCTCAGCTTACCGAGTAGTTGGGATTACAGGTTTGCACCTCCATGCCCAGGTAACTTATTGTATTTTTAGTAGAAATGGGATTTCACCATGCTGGCCAGGCTGGTCTGAAACTTCTGACCTAGAGTTCCGCCCAACTCAGCCTCCCAAAGTGCCTGTGAAAGCATGAACCACCGTGCCTTGTCTATTTTTTTATATATGATCAAAGAACAATCAGACCCACTCATCAGTGTGGCGATTCCCTAGACAACAAGGGAGGAAGGGACTTGGAGGTTGGGGCAGGGGCAGTGGAGAAGATGCAGTTGCCCCGGGCTGTGCACAGGTGGCCTGAGATTCCTTCCTCCTTGAGGCCTTGGTTTTCAGAATAACAGTGTCCATTAGGTGATGCCCGATGTCTACCAATGAGTGTCTACCTCGAATGAACTGGGATCACCTGGAGTGGGAGGGAGGAGGGGAAGGGTGGAGGCCCCCACAGCACAGTGGGTAGCCATACCCTCCCAAGGCAGTCTCCATAACTAATCAACCAGGGTCCCTGAAAGACACAGCCTAAGTCCTCACCCATCGGATCATCTGGAACTTCCGTCCAGAGACTGACTGGAAATTCCCTCAGGCAAGGTACAAACCTAAAAGAATCACTGGCACACCCACAGGGACTAAGACAACTTTTTTTTTCTTTTTAAAGATAGAGTCTCACTCTGTCACCCAGGCTGGAGTGCAGTTGCACTATCTCCACTCACTGCAACCTCTGCCTCCTGGGTTCAAGCAATTCTCCTGCCTCAGTCTTCCGAGTAGCTGGGGTTACAGGCACATGCCACCATGCCTGGCTAATTTTTTCGTATTTTTATTAGAGACGGGGTTTCACCATATTGGTTAGGCTAGTGTTGAACTCCTGACCTCATGATCCATCTGCCTCGGCCTCCCAAAGTGCTGGGATTACAGGCATAAGCCACCATGCCCGGCCTAAGACAACTTTTAAAATAATCATTTCTGTGTTTTGGATGCATCCATGTATTTCTGTACAACAAAATTACTTATTGTAAACGTCACAATTATTTTACTCCTTAATGTGTATGGTCCTGTGATAGACAGACCAAGGCATTCATTAGCTCAGAGTCCTTGAGTCCTTGAGGCCTGAAGCTGACATCCTAAATTTCTATTTAGAATTAATTTAAACACCCAGCCAAATACTCTGAAGTGAAACTTTCATAAAGATAAGCAATTGAGAAAAGGAAAAAAAAAAAATACTTTCAAGAGCAGTGACTCACACCTGTCATCCTCGCACTTTGGGAGCCCGAGGGCAGATGGATCCCTTGATCCTAGGCAATCAAGGACAGCCTTGGCGACATGGTGAAACCTCATCTCTACAAAAATTAAAAAATTATCTGGTTTCATAACCTGGGCTCAAAATTAACAAATACGTTAAAATTTAAAATAAAAAAAATTTAAATGCTGTATTCTGTTATTTTTGTTTCCTACACTAAGAAGGACATAATATAGCTGTTGTCTGTCTGTCCATCTGTTTGTGACAGGGTCTCTGTCTGTCACCCAAGCTGGAGTACAGTGACATCATTATGGCTGATTGAAGCATCAACCTTCCCAGGGTTAGGTGATTCTACCACTTCAGCCTCCCGAGTAGCTGGGACCACAGGCACACACCTGGGGTTTTGGTCATGTTGTCCAAGACTGGTCTCGACTTCCCGAACTCAAGCAATCCTACCACCTTAGTCTCCCAAAGTGATGGGGTTGCAGGCATGAGCCACCACACCCAACCTGATTAATACATCTGGTCTCACTATGTCCTGACCACATGCCCGTGAAGAACTCAAGTCAAAAGGGCCAACAAGAGACTATCAGCATTCTCTCCTGAAAGCAGTGAGGTGGATGGTGGCCAAGTGTCCCATGCTCCTGTGGTTTTAAGTGGCCATGTGTGGAGAATAGATTTCAAATGCTTCTGTATAGGCATGAGCCACAATCATTTGGGGCATCCAAGCATGGTATGGGGTTTCTGACATTGCCTTAAGGGCCAGGAAGGGCCAGGATCTGCCAAGGCCTGTGTTCCAGGGTGGAGAAGATGAAACCCAAGGTAGAGGGAGCCATCATTCTGCACTGAGCTCTCGCCCTAGGCCCCACTGTGCAGACCAAGTCAGAAGGAACAGTCCCTCATCCTACACGCCACATCTCTCCACTGAATTTGAAAGCAGATTGGTTTTCCAAACATGTGGTGACTCTCGGTTTGAAATGGATGACTAGGGACCTGGCTTTCCTGAGTCAGCAGGATAAAGAAGTCATTCTGTGGAGGCTGAGACAGGAGAATCGCTTGAATCCAGGAGGCAGAGCCACTGTAACTGCAGCCTGGGGGACAGAGTGAGACTTTGTCTCAGAAACAAACAAACAAACAAAGCCAATGAAAGTGTTTAACTCAAAGTGTCTTGCTTGGGACTGTTGACAGGATATATCAAGCACCTGCGGAAATGTCCGAGGGGGTGGGGTGGAATCTGTTTTGTGGCCTCAGTGGAGGGTTTGAGAGAGAGTCCCACAAACGTGAGGGCCTAACTAATCCCTTCGGCTCACAAAGCCATATTTATTTCTAGCCAGTAGCCACCCATGTGGGAGAACCAGGCTCTCTACACACCCCCTCATGAAATGGGCTCTAGCCCCATTCAATGAAAATGGTAGAAATAAATAAAAATGGTAGAATCTGTTTCCTAGGATGCAGCCGCACATGAACGATGATGGCCAACATGGTGAAACCTCATCTCTACTAAAAATACAAAAATTAGCCTGACGTGGTTGTGTGTGCCTGTAATCCCAGCTACTGAAGGCCGAGGCAGGAGAATCACTGGAACCTGGGAGGCAGAGGTTGCAGTGAGCTGAGATAGCATTACTGCATCCCATCCTGGGTGAAAGAGTGATAGACTCAGTCTCAAAAAAAGAAAAAAAAAAAAAAGACTGAAATACTCCCCCACCTTCCTTCCCTTTCCCCCTTCAGAACCTACCATGATTTGCAGTTTCTGATCCTTTAAGAGGCAGAATACATTCGATGGGACTAACTGTGGCTTTCTTCCATTGCCGCTGAACATCCCCAAAAAGGCCGGAAACCCCCCGACTCAGGTCAAGGAGGTGGTGTTTGGTTTTATTTCTCTCTCTCTCTCGACTTTTATTTCTTGTTCAAGCATACACGTGCAAGTTTGTTCTATAGTAAACTTCTGACTGGGGGGTTCAGTGTGCAGGTTGTTTCATCACCCAGGTACTCAGTACAGTACCCTTCAGTTTTCATGTTTTTATCTGAACCTGTCTCTTCTCCCACTCCTCCTCCCTCAGGTAGGCCCCCGTGTCTGTCATCCCTCTCTTTCTGCCCATGTGTTTTCATTATTTAGCTCCCACTTATAGATGAGAACATGTGGTATTTAATTTACTGCTGGTTTCATCTTCGGTGATGGTGATGAAAGAGATAATACTAAATCGACCCTTCAGACATTCCCCTCCTTCCCACCCCACACTCCCTTTCCAACACACACCCTCACCCCTGCACCACCTACTCAAGCCAAAGAATGGATGAAAAACGTAAAGTAAGAGATCATCCTCCAAGGCGGTGGAGGCAGGGGATCTCGAAGCCTGAGCAAGCGTTGGGGGGTGGGGGATGTCCTGGCCAAGCTAGCAAAGGTAGGGGACTGATTTTCTAGCCCCACCCACCCCCCAATCCCCAGCCGCAGCCAGCCTTCCAGTGGGGTGGCACCTGAAAAAGCTTCTGAATGGAGAGAAGCCTGAGGCTCTGGAAGTCATCAGCTCTGAATCCTGGAAGGGAATAAAGCTTTGTGCATTTGAATGGGGCTTTGGAATGTGGTGCTGTGGCTTCCAAAGTGATGTGCCTTGCCTCACATGGAGCAAGAATCTGTCTCAAAAAATAATCAGAAAAATTAGTACAGCTGTCGTGGTTGTGTATCATTCCCTGGAGGCCAGGCTCAGTGGCTCACGCCCACCATCCCAGCACTTAGACTCTGGATATGGAGGATGGCAACAAATTGACGAGACCCTCTCTGTAGAAACAATTTAAAAATGATATGGGCACACTGACCCATGCCTGTGTTCCAGGTACTCTACTCTGCAGGCTGAGGTAGAAGGATCACTTGAGCTAAGGAGTGTCCAGGCTGTGTGAGTGTCCAGGCTGCAGTGAGTGAGCTATGATGGCACTACAGCTTTCCAGCCAGGGTGACAGAGTGAGACGCTGTCTCTAAATCGATCAATCAATCAATCCATCAAATCACTGGAAGGGGCTCTCTATTTCTTACTTTCAGTGGGTGTCTCTTTAGGTCAGGTTGGCATGGTGGCTCACCCCAGTAATCCTAGCACTTTGGGAGGCTGAGTTGAAAAAAGAACGAAAGAAAGAAAAAGAAAACGGTGGGGGGAGGGTTATCACCTTGAATGGTGACTAAATCTACACAAACCCAGCAAAGAAGGAACATGTGTAGGATTAGGTAAATGCATCCTGTTTTATTTTTTTTTTATTTACTGTACAGTGTAGTCATCTTAAAGATGACTGGGGCTGGGTGCAGTGGCTCAAGCATGTAATCCCAGGACTTTGGGAGGCTGAGACGGGTGAATCTGAGGCCAGGAGTTCGAGACCAGCCTGGCCAAGATGGTGAAACCCCGTCTTTACTGAAAACATGAAAATTAGCTGGGCACGGTGGTGGGAGCCTGTAATCCCCACTACTCGGGAGGTTAAAGCAGAAGAATCCCTTGAATCCAGGAGGCGGAGGTTACAGTGTGCTGATATCACGCCACTGCACTCTAGCCTGGGCAACAGAGTGAGACTCCATCTCCAAAAAAATGAATTAAAAAAAAATGAAGATGAGTGGATCAGCCTGGCCAACATGGCAAAACTCTGTTGATCACTAAAAATACAAATATCAGCTGGCGTGGTGGCATGTGCCTGTAATCCCAGCCACTCAGGGAAGCTGAGGCATGAGAATCGCTACAGCTTGGAAGGTGGAGGTGGCAAAGCGAGACCCTGTCTCAAAAAAAAGAAAGATGAAGCCAGTGGCTCACACCTGTAATCCCAGTACTTTGGGAGGCCAAGCAGGTATTCCCAGCAGTTTGGGAGACTTGAGAAAGAAAAAGAAAGAAAGGAAGAAAGGAAGAAAGAAGGAAGGAAGGAAGGAAGGAAGGAAGGAAGGGGGGAGGGAGGGAGGGGAGAAAAGAGAGAGAAAGAGAGGAAGAAAGAGAAGAAAGAAAGAAAATATACATCTCAGAGTTGACAAATGGGTAGATCCACTATGAGCTGCACATGGGATGGTGGCCAAGCTTGGATTGCAGTTTGCGGTTTTCTTTTCTTTTCTTTGTTTTTAATAGACAGAGTCTTGCTCTGTCACCAGGCTGGAGTGCTATGGTGTGATCTTGACTCACTGCAATCTCTGGCTCCCTGGTTCAAGCGATTCTCCTGCTTCAGCTTTCTGAGAAGCTTTGGATTACAGGAGCACAGCACTACACCAAGCTACTTTTTGTATTTTTATTAGAGATGGAGTTTCACCATCTTGGCCAGGATGGTCTTGATCTCCTGACTTCGTGATCCTCCCGCCTTGGCCACTCAAAGTGCTGGGATTACAGGTGTGAGCCATTGCGCCCATCCAGATTGCAGTTTCCCTGCTCGGTTGGTGTAGACTTGCCATTGTATAAAATTGACCCCATGGTCAGTAGCCCTTTCATTAATTATCAGTAAATGTACAGCATCTATGCATAGTACATTGCACACTGGTTTCTTTGGTTCTCTTTCTTTCTTTTCCCTTCCCTTCTCTTCCCTTCCCTTTCCTTCCAATCCTCTTTTCTCTTTCTTTTCTTTCTTTCTTTCTTTCTTTCTTTTTCTTTCTTTCTTTCTTTCTTTCTTTCTTTCTTTCTTTCTTTCTGTCTCTCTCTCTCTTTCTTCTTTCTTTCTTTTTCTCTTTCTTTCTTTCTCTCTCTCTCTCTCTCTCACTCACTCACTCACTCACAGGATTGCCCATGTTAGAGTGGGTCACAGCTGACTTCAGCCTTGACTTTTTGGGCCTCAAGTGATCTTCTCTTTATCTCCGCTGCCCAAGTAGCTGGGGCTACTGGCATGTACCACCACACCCAGCTAATATTATTATTATTATTATTTTGAGACAGAATCTGGCTCTGTCACCCTGGCTGGAGTGCCATGGCACAGTCTCAGCTCACAGCAACCTCCACTTCTGCCTCCCTGGTTCAAGTAATTATCCTGCCCCACCCTCCTGGGTTTTTGCCATGTTGACCATGGCTGGTCTCGAACTCCTGGCCTGAAGTTGATCCATGTGCCTTGACCTCCCAGTGTGCCAGGATTACAGGCACGAGCCACTGCATCTGACTGAATTTTATCTATTCTATCTCATATATACCGAAGGAATATTTTTGGAAGTCAATGCTAGCATAATCCCCATTGTGCATATTTCAGGGCTGGGGAGATGTGAAACACACGATGACTTTTATATGATCACAGAAATGAAAAGGAAATGAATGCTCTAACCCAGCTCTGTTCCCTTAACCTGGGGCCCTGGCTGCATTTGGATGTTTTCAGGGGTTAAGGGACTTGTGGTTGCCTAATTGTGTACAGGTGAAGACTTGATATGGGAGAGGAAGGTGAGTAATCAGCAGCTGTGCAGGGCCTTTGCATAGATTTACGGAAGAACAGGGCTCAGGGGGTGGAATCTTGAAGAATTAACACACTTCCCTTGTGACAGAACCTGAAAGAATTTAGGACTTTGAAAACCAGACACCCACATTCTAGAGACAGTCCTATACCTATCTCATTTCATGGGAGATGCTTAAGAGAGCACTATGTTCTCATTGTATGGTGACATTTCTAAGCTGTTGCCTTAGAAAGGCTCAAAGTGAGGGCCTTTTCTTATAATATAGACATTGGCTCAGCCCGCATCCTCGATGCCTCTGTCCATTTGGTAAGTCAGTGTACCCACAGGTAACCCACAGGTAACACTATGTAGCCCAGGGCAGGTCCATCCATGCCAGGCCCCTCTTGTCATCTAAACTGGACAACCCCATCCGTCCCACCATAACTGTGTGTTGCAGGGGGAGCAGGAAAGGAGGGGGTTCTTCCTAACGGGCAGGTTGTCAAGCATTGGAATCCTGGTGGATCTATCTGTCATGTTCACATCCAGATCATGGCTGGTGGAATAAAAATTTGAGTGTTGGAGTACCAAGTTTGTCTACTCAAAAGTGAATCCAAAGGTCTTAAACTGTCCTATGGTTTCCTCACTGGCTGGGGGTCTATGCAGATGCTATGTTCGTGATCTGGGGAGCAGAATTTCTAGTAGGGATGTCGCCTTGTGGTGAAAACAAAACAGATCATTAACTTTTTATTTTTTATTTTTTTGGCTTGGTTGCTGGGCACTTTCTTTACAGAGCTGCATTAAAATATGTGGGCAGCTGTTTGATGGGTTATACTCCCCCATCTCCTTGGACAAGGGGCAGGTTTACTACACTACCAAGCATGGCCCACAGCAAGCTATGGTAAGAGCAGACACATGGGAGTCTCTACAGACAGGGGCCTGACAAGACCAGGATGGGCTCAGGACCCAGACTCAAATATGGACTCTCTCTTGGCTGTGTCTTAGAGCTTTTTTATATGAGTGACCAAAAGTTCTTCCCCTCAAAAATCTGGCCTTCATTAGTCCCAATGGCAACTTGGTTAGGTTTAAAGTCCCTGTTTACATACTTGTACATATATCAGAGAAGGCCTATGTGTTGATTTCACTTTACACTAGGCTGTATTTATTCATGTTGCTACAGTTTGTATTGTTTTAACTATTTGCCCCAGGTATCTTCTGTAGCAGGCAGCTTCACTGTACTGCCAGACCTTCTCTGAGACTTAAAAGCCACCACTATTACTAGGGAGGTTTTTACACAAAAATAGGGAAGAGGTTACATTAAAAATTGGTTACATTCTTCCATGCATTTGTCTGCAATGTGTCATCTCAGAGAACCCATCCCTGCAGTTCATCAGGGCAGAAGCTGTGCCTTCGCATGTCTTTGTAATGTTCTATAAAAGGAGGTCATTTCCCAGAGTGGTTTAGCCTTTCAATGCTGGTGGAGCCAGCCATGAAAACATACTGTTTTCATTTTAGCTGTAATGCAGGAAACATTATCTGTGTGCCATGATTGGCTGTAACTGTTTGCTTGGGCTACCATAACCCAGTACCATGGACTGAAGGACTCAATGAAAACTAAGTGTCTCATAATTCTGGAGGCTAGAATTTCAACATCAAGCTATTGGCTGCAGTGGTTTCTTTAACGCCTCTTTCTACTAGAAATTGGATGACTACCTTCTATTTCCGTTTTCACAGGGTCTTCCCTTGAGCTTCTCTGTGCCTTTACTCTTTTTAAAAGGACTCCAGTCATATTTAGGTTCCACTTCACTTAACTTACTTAATCATAGTCACTTCTTTAAAGACCATATGTCCAAACACTCACTCCCAATTTGAGGCTGATTACATTATATATGTCTTAGTATATCAACATGCGAATATTAGAATATCAACATATAAATTTGGGAGAAGAGACACAATTTAGAATATCATATGCATTAAACCCCTCTTGATGGTAGATTCCCAGGAAAGTAATTACTGGGTGAAAGGAGAAACATATGTAAATTTTTTATAGCTAAAGCCAGATGACTTTCCAAAAGGTCTGTGGGAAGTACATTGCTATCAACAGTTCCTGAATATAGCTACTTCTCTGCACCCAGCCTCCTCTGGATGTTAACATTCTTTGAATTTTTTGACAATCTCAGGTCTGTGGGGCAAATAAAAACACATTGTTCCTTTTAATTCCAGCTTTCCAATTGATATGTTTGAGTCACTTTTTAGTTGTTATTTTAAATATGAATTTAGGTTTTCTGTTCCTCAAGTTATCTGTCTTGCCTGTCTTGCCCTGTTCACTGTCCCCGAAGTGGAGAGGCAATAAGGCTTCTTCAGGTTCTTGCACTCAATGTCAAAAGCCACTGTGTTTCAGGTAACTTAGAGGGAATTTCATGCAGCCCTCTCTGTGGAAGGTTCTTAGTTCTGACCCATGTGCTGTTCAGCAGCCATTTGAATCCTGTGTTTTCTCATCTTTGCACTGAGGACATTTTTGCAGAACTCAATGGGAAAATGCACTTCATACAGGCTATTAATACTGATGGGTGGCCAGGTGCGGTGGCTTATGCCTGTAATCCCAGCACTTTGGGAGGCTGAGGCAGGCGGATCACGAGGTCAGGAGATGGAGACCATCCCGGCTAACACGGTGAAACCCATCTCTACTAAAAATACAAAAAATGAGCTGGGCATTGTGGGGGGTGCCTGTGGTCCCAGCTACTCAGGAGGATGAGGCAGGAGAATGGCATGAACCCAGGAGGCGGAGCTTGCAGTGAGCCGATATCAGGCCACTGCACTCCAGCCTGGGTGACAGAGTGAGACTCTGTCTCAAAACAAACAAAACAAAACAAAACAGATGGGTGCTGTTGCTTCACAGCTGACAAAATTTCATGAGAATTTCTTGTAGGTATCAGTGGTTAGATTGTCACCCACCCCCATATAAATTTTTTTTTTAAAGTCCAAAACTTTTTGTCAGGCACATGCATGTCCTCCACATTCATAAGAAGAAATGTCTGTGGCCAGGCACAGAGGCTAATAATGCCTGTAATCCCAGCACTTTGGGAGTCCGAGAAGGGTGAATCACCTGAGGTCGGGAGTTTGAGACCAGCCTGACCAACATAGAGAAGCCCCGTTTCTACTAAAAATGCAAAATTTGTCTGGTGTGGTGGCGCATGCCTGTGATCCCAACTACTTGGGAAGCTGAGGCAGGAGAATCGCTTGAACCCAGGAGGTGGAGGTTGCAGTGAGCTGAGATTACACTACTGTACTCCAGCCTGGGAAACAAGAGTGAAACTCTGTCTCAAAAAATAAAATAAATAGACTGGGTATGGTGGCTCTTGCCTGTAATCATAGCACTTTGGGAGGCCAAGGTGGGCAAATCACGACCTTAGGAGATCAAGACCTTCCTGGCTAACACCGTGAAGCCCCATCTCTACTAAAAGTACAAAAAATTAGCTGGACGTGGTGGCAGGTGCCTGTAGTCTCAGCTAATCGGGAGGCTGAGGCAGGAGAATGGCGTGAACCCAGGAGATGAGCTTGTAGTGAACTGAGATCATGCCACTGTACTCCAGCCTGGGCGACAGAGCTAAACTCCAAAATAAATAAATAAATAAATAAATAAATAAAAATAAACAGAAAGAAAAGGACAGTAGAATGTATGGTCATACTTCTGGCTTTTGGGGCTTTTCCAAAGAGTAGTTTCTGTCTGCCATGACACAGAATACTCAAAGACGTGGTGGTATACTTTGAATGACAGTTTGGTTTGGCAGAGACCAAAGGTAATAAAAGAAAATGAATCTTGAGAAAAGGTTTGAGAGACCTTCAGAATTTCTAGGCCAACGAGTTGTGTCAGACACCCTCTGGACAAAGCCACTATGTAAAAATTATGACTGGTAATTTTTTTAAACTCCCAAATTTAATGGACATATACAATGTAATATAATATAATCAGCCAAAAATTACAATATATACAAAGTATTAGGGCATTATGGTGCAATAACAAAAACAAGATAAATATCCAAAAATCTACCCTAAAGAAAGAGATGTATAAATTACCTAAAAAAATTTAAAATAATTATCTAAATAGTACTCAGTGAGCAAAATGTGAGCACAGACAACTAAATAAAATCAGGAAAATAGAACATATATAATAAGATTAAAAAATAACAAAAAGCAAATTATGGAGTTGAAGAATATAAAAAGAAATAATGCCTGAGAAATGATCAAACTTAAGAAAAAAACAAAAATTTAAAAGTTCAACAAATTTTGACTAGGATAAACACAAAAAGATTCATAATGAGAAAAATTATAAGCAAAGTTTTGAAAGTCACAGACTAGTAGATAATCTTGAAAGCCAAAAAAGGAAAGCTATATGTTATTTATAAGGGTGCCTCTTTGAGATAACCAGTGAATCTAGCTGCAGGAATTTTGCCGGCCAGAAGGGACATGGGTAATATAGTGAATGTGCTGAAAGAACAAAAACTTTTAAGCTATAATACTATATCCAGATAAACTATTTATCAAAATGAAGAAAAAGTAAAGTCCTTTCATGATGACCACATACTACAAAAGCATATCGCCACTAGGCCTGCACTACCAGAAATGCTAAAGAGAGTTCCTCTCATTAAAAATAAAGTGATACATGAAAAAAAAAAAGTGATACTAAACAGCATCGCAAAATTACATGAAAGTACGTAACTCTCTAGAAAAGACATATACAGGCACAAAAATAAAATTCTGATGAATTCAAGTGGTAGCTCACAAAACATATGTAATATGTTATATAATTTAAAAAGCCTAAAATATTCAAAACCTTTTGTTAATGATATATAATATAAAAAAGCTATTAGTGACATCAATAATATAAAGTTGAGGCAGACAGAAAGAGGAAGAATGTTCATATGCAACTAAAGTTAAGTTGCTACTGGCCAGGCACGGTGGCTCAGGTCTGAAATCCCAGCATTTTGGGAGGCCGAAGCAGGTGGATCACCTGAGGTCAGGAGTTTGCGACCAGCTTGGCCAACATGGTGAAACCCCATCTCTACTAAAATACAAAAAAATTAGCTGGGGCTCGGCTCAGTGGCTCACGCCTGTAATTCCAGCACTTTGGGAGGCCGAGGCGGGAAGATCACGAGGTCAGGAGATCGAGACCATCCTGGCTAACATGGTGAAACCCCGTCTCTACTAAAAATACAAAAAAGTAGCTTGGCATGGTGGCGAGCCCCTGTAGTCCCAACCACTCAGGAGGCTGAGGCAGGAGAATGGCGTGAACCAGGGAGGCAGAGCTTGCAGCGAGCCAAGATCATGCCATTGCAGCCTGGGTGACAGAGAGAGACTCTGTCTCAAAAAAGAAAAAAAATTAGCTGGGCACGGTGACAGGCACCTATTATCCCAGCTACTCAGGAAACTGAGGGAGGGGAATCACATGAACCTGGGAGGTGGGGTTTGCAGTGAGCCGAGATCCTACCATTGCACTCCAGCCTGGGTGACAGAGAAAGACTCAGTCTAAAAAAAAAAAAAAATTAAGTTGTTACCAATTTAAAATATATTGTAACTTTAAGAGGTTTTATGGGCCAGGTGTGGTGTCTCACACCTATAATCCAAGCACTTTGGGAGGCCGAGGCGTGTGAATCACAAGTTCAGGATTTCGAGACCAGCCTGGCCAACATGGTGAAACCCCCAATCTCTAATAAAAATACAAAAAATTAGCCAGGCATAGTAGTGGGCGCCCCTAATCCCAGCTCCTGGGGAGACTAAGGAAGGAGAATCATTTGAACTCAGGAGGCGGAGGTTGCAGTGAGCTGAGATCATTCCACTGCCCTCCAGTGGTGGGCTACAGTGTAAGACACTGTCCAAAAAAAAAAAAAAGAAAAAAAAGATTTTATGTAATTCCCACGTCCACCACAAAGAAAATATTCACAGAGATACACACACACACACAAAATACATTAAAGCATCTCACTACAAAAATCAACACAAAAAGGAAGATTCAAAAGAGTGGGTAAAGGGGGCCACATAGCTATAAAATCAGAGAAAACAATAACAAAAGTAAGTCCTTCAATTTCAAAAACCTATTTTAATATTTATGAACTAAACTTTTCAATCAAAACATGTAAATTGAATAGAGGGATTAATAAAACAAAGCCCAACTTTATCTTCTCCATAAGTGACTCACTTTAGATCTAATGTCAAAACTAGACTGAAAGTAGCAAGATGAAAATAGACTTTTGATGTAAATGGTTATTGAATGAGAGCAGTGCTAGTCATAACTGTGTTAGGCAAAATAAATTTTAGTCATAGTTCATAAAATAAACTTTAAGTCTAAACTTTGCAGGAGACAAAGAAGGCCATTAAGCAATAATAAAAGGGCTAATTTGCTGAGAATTTATGAAATTTTATTTTATATATATGTGTGTGTGTATATATATATAATTCTCACACCAGTGTTCCCAAATGTAGAAAGCAAACATTGAAATAATTATTACAATAGACAGAAAAAATAATAATAGTAGAATACTTTATTTTGAACTTTAAATAATAATAAAGCTAGCCAAAATATCAATAAGGAAACAGAAGATTTGAAAACACTGGAGAAAAATTAGACCTAATGGGCATGTACAGAATACACAAAAACAGCAAAACATACAATTTTCTCAATAGCTCATAAAAAATTCTTCTAGATACACCACCTATTAGGCCACAAAACAAGACTTAACAATTTTTTAAAAATATACATCTTAAAGACTATTATTTCTGATAAAAATGAAATAAAACTAGAAATCAATAACAGAAGAAAACAAAAATATCAACATATATATGGATATTACACAACTCACTAGAACATGTTCATGTTCAAGGGTTGTAAGACTTAATATTGTGAAGATGTTCATGTTGCCTAGTGGGCTACAGATTCAATGCAATCCCTTTACAATTAACAAGTTTTTGTTTTTGTTTTTAGAAACAGAAAAACCAACCAACAAATTATATGGACTCTCAAGGGACAATAAAGAGCCCAAAAATGTTTTAAAAAAGAAACAATGTTAGTGACCTCACCTTTTCTAATTTCAAAGCACATTACAAAGCTACAGTAATAAAAACAGTTTGATTCTGGCATAAAGGTAGACAAGTTTTCCAATAAAACACAGTGTAGCACAAATGCAAACCTCGTACATATGGGTAAATAGTAATTTGAACACCTATATTCATTGAAGCATTATTCACAAAAGTGTCGGGAGAACCCACTCCTGATGGTTACATAGGTTCTTTTCTATTTCCTAGGTGTCTCGGCTGGTTTGAGAAATAAAGGGAAAGAGCACAAGAGAGAGAAATTTAAAGCTGGGTGTCTGGGGGAGACATCACATGTCAGCAGGATCCGTGATGTTCCCCAAGCCAAAAAACCAGCAAGTTTTTATTAGCAATTTTCAAAAGGGGAGGGAGTGCACGAATAGGGTGAGTTACAGAGATCACATACTTCACAAGGTAATAAAATATCACAAAGCAAATGGAGTCAGGGTGAGATCACAGGACCACCGGATGGGGCAAAATTAAAATTGCTAATGAAGTTTCAGGCACGCATTATCATTGATAACATCTTATCAGGAAACAGGGTTTGAGAGCAGACAATCTGACTAACCAAAATTTATTAGCTAGGAATTTTTCTCCTCTTAATAAGTGTGGGAGTGCTACAGGAGACCTGGGCTTATTTCATCCCTTCAGCTTCGACCCTAAATGGTGGCACACCTTAAAGGGGCCATCTATAAATCTACCTTCAGGGCGCATTCTCTTTCTCAGGCATGTTCCATGCTGAGAAAAAGAATTCAGCGATATTTCTCCTATTTGCTTCTGAAAGAGGAGAAATATAGCTGTGTTCCATCTGGCTCACCGGCGGCCAGTCCAAAGTTACCTCTCTTGTTACCTGAACATCGCTGTTATCCTGTTCTTTTTTTTAAGATGCCCAGATTTCATATTGTTCAAACACACATACTCTACAAACAATTTGTGCATCTGACACAATCACAGGGTCCTGAGGTGACATTCATCCTTCTCAGCTTACAAAGAAGATGACAGGATTAAGAGATTAACGACAGTCATAGTAAATCAGAAAAGTATTGATTGGGGAAGTGATAAGTGTCCATTAAATCTTCACAATTTATGTTCAGAGATTATAGTAAATACAGGCATAAGAAATAATAAAAGGGTTAATTTGGGGAACTAATAAATGTACATGAAATCTTCAATTTATGTTCTTCTGCCGTGACTTCAGCTGGTCCCTCTGTTCGGGGTCCCTGACTTCCTGCAACACAAAGGCCAATATTTTAAAACAAAACCAACTTTCCTGACGGAATTAATGAATAAATATGATTTGTAATATAAAAGTAATGGAAAACTACTCTGCTTTTAAAAGCAGAAAATCTTGTAATATCCACTATAAAGATAAACCTTGAGGACAGGATGCTAAGTAAACTTAGCCACAATAAAAGAGATGCTTTATGATTCCACTTATATGTACTATCTAAATTATTGAAAATCTTAGAAATAGAAAATGGAATGGCTTTTATCAGGAGCCAGGTGGTAAAAAACATGGGTATTATTAATTTATTTCATGTGTATTGAGTTTTAGTTTTCAAAAAAGTTTTACAACTATGTTATATAACAATGTAAATACACAATATGACTAAACTGTATAAGAAAAAATATTTATTTAAAATTCTAAATTTTATGTTATGTATTTTTACCACAATCAAAATTTAAAATGACACCTGAGGGCAGGGCGTGGTGACTCATGCCTGTAATTCCAGCACTCTGGGAGGCTGAGGTGTGCAGATCACTTGAGGTCAAGAATTCAAGACCAGCCTGGCCCCATCTCTACTAAAAATACAAAAATTAGCCAGGCATGGTGGAGCATGCCTTTAATTCCAGCTACTCAGGAGGCTGAAGCAGGAGAATTGCTTTAACGTGGGAGGTGGAGGTTGCAGTGCTGAGATTGTGTCAATGCACTTTGGGCAACAGAGCAAGACTCTGTCTTAAATAAATAAATAAGACACCTAAAAGGCATAGAGTTACAAACTTTCTGAATAATTGCCTTCAAACCACAAAAGTTTCTTTCACACTAAGATAATACAAGATAAAGATGTTGAAATTAAGACAATTTCCATGACTACTCACTTAGACATAATCAGTTATTGGCCACCAACCAAGAAGAAAACTATATGAATCATAAACAAAATAGGGGTAATATTTATAGAAGCAAACAAACAATTATATTGACAAAGAATGTAGGGCTGAGTCATAGCTGGCTTTTGCCCCACACTGTCTTAAGGTGTCCAGAGTTGAATATTGTCATACAAAATTATAATATATAAGCTAAAACTAAAAACAGTAAACTTATGTAAGGTGGCCTACCCTAAAAGTTGAAACACACAAATACAAAATTTCAAACAAAGTTAAAATTAACATTAACCCCCAAAATTCTGGTTTGAATGCTGTAATTCAAAACCATAATAAATAAGTAGAAACTAGAAACACAACTGATGTGAGGAGCCCACTCTAAAAAATACAGAAATATGAAATACAAAATATAATGAAGAGAAACTTTAACCCATAAAATCCTGAATAAACATAGAAAAGAATTCTAGATAACTACAATTTTCAACTCTAACTGCATCCATGAAAAGCATGAATTCTGAATCATTTGGATACAGTTAAGGCAAAAACTTTTTAAAGAAAACTGTTGGGAGCAAGCCCCCCATAGTCTGGCCATAAGCTGGCCCCAATACTGACCGTAAATAAAATATCTGCAGCACTGTAACACGTTCATAACAGCCCTAATACCCAAGCTGGAAGGTTGTGGGTTTACGGGAATGAGGGCAAGGAACACCTGGCCTGCCTAGGGCTGAAAACCACTTAAAGGTATTCTTAAGCTACAAATAATAGCATGAATGATCTGTGTCTTAAGGGCGTGTTCCTGCTGCAATTAATTTGGCCCATCCATTTGTTTGTCATAAGGGATACCTTTAGTTAATTTAATATCTATAGACACAATGTTAATGACTGGTTTGCTGTTAATAAATATGTGGGTAAATCTCTGTTCAGGGCTCTCAGCTCTGAAGGCTGTCAGACCCCTGTTTTCCCACTTCACACCTTCATATTTCTGTGTGTGTGTCTTTAATTCCTCTAGCACCACTGGGCTAGGGTCTCCCTGGCCGAGCTGGTCTCAGCAAGTGGCATCCATCATGCAGGCTCAAATCCTGGTCAAAGGGTCACCAGAGCAATGGTTGGAACGGAAAACTAGCTGGAGGACATCCGGGTACTCTTAGAGCAATCCTGTGGTGAGTAACAAGGGGAGCTCAGAAGCATCAGGGTAACAATAGGGCAAAGTTTGGGGTCTGGTTCATTCCACCTTGGAACTTTTTCACACTGATGATAAGGAAGGAGAGTATACATTATAAGTAACAGAAGAGGTTACACAGCAGGTTTATTTGCCAGCTAAAGCTAAAGCAGTGAAGGCAGGAGAGGTTCATCCCTACCCTTTTGTACCCCCTCATAATCATTTTGAAGAAAATGGCCCCCCAGATAGTTCTTTTGCAGAGGACACTGGACAAAAAGTAGTTGCCCCAGTGACTGTTCAAGCAGTGCCTCAAGCGACAGCTCTTAGTATATTCAGACAAGAATTCAGCAAACTAGACAAGAGGGTGATTTAGAGGCTTGGCAGTTCCTTGTTAGAATACACCCCCTGGATCAAGAGGGAAATATTACAGCTACATTTGAGACTTTTCCTTTTAAATTACTCAAAGAATTAAAACAAGCAACAAGTGAGTATGGACCAGATTCTCCTTTTGTAATGGGACTGTTAAAGAATGTTACTGTTTCCGGTTGAATGATTCTTACTGACTGGGACACTCTTACTTGAGCTTGTCTAACTCCTGCTCAGTTCTTACGATTTAAAACTTGGTGGGCAGATGAACCTTCCATTCAGGCTGCTCTCAATGCCCAGGTCCAACCTCAAATTAATATAACTGCAGACCAACTTTTAGGGGTTGGTGGCTGGGCTGGTTTAGATGCACAACTGGTCATGCAGGATGATGCCATAGAACAACTTAGAGCAGGGTGCATTAGAGCTTGGGAAAAAATTACTTCAAGTGGGGTACAATACCATTCCTTTAGTGCTATAAACCAGCGACCCAGAGAACCATACGTTGATTTTATAGCTTGGTTACAGGAGTCTCTTAAAAAGATATTGCAGATTCAGCTGTTGAGGATATAGTGTTGCAGTTATTATCTTTCAACAATGCTAATCCTGATTGCCAGACTGCTCTGCGACCTATCAGAGGGAAAGCATATTTAGTTGATTATATCAAGACCTGTGATGGTATCAGAGGTAATCTGCAAAAAGCTACCTTGTTGGCACAGGCAATGGCAGGACTGAGAATGGATAAAGGAAATACTCTATTTCCTGGAGCTTGTTTTAACTGTGGGAAGCCTGGTCATACTAAAAAAGATTGTGGAAAAAATCAGCAAGTCAGGCTGTCAGATAGGGGAAAAAAGAAGACTTTTGAGCTTGAAATATGTCCAAAATGTGAAAAAGGAAAAAACACTGGGCTAGTCAGTGTCACTCTAGGGTTGATAAAGATGGGAACCCGATTTTGGGAAACACCATGAGGAACCTAGGAGGTTCCACCTCCTAGGTTCACACCATTCTCCTGCCTCAGCCTCCCAAGGAGCTGGGACTACAGGCGCCCGCCATCACGACTGGCTAATTTTTTGTATTTTTAGTAGAGACGGGGTTTCACCATGTTAGCCAGGATGGTCTCGATCTCCTGACCTCATGATCCACCTGCCTTGGCCTCCCAAAGTGCTGGGATTATAGGCGTGAGTCACCGGGCCTGGCCTATTTCTAAATACAATAACTATATATAGTAAATACAGTATAAAACATTGATATTTAACATAAAATTGGGAATAACGTGCTATTATTCAGGTAAAAGTTGAGCAAACTGGAAGGAAATGCTAATAACATTGTGCCTACAGTTGATGAAACATACAAGACAAATATCTTAGTAAATTATATAATTTATATATAACATATACATTCGAGCATGTTATTTTATTTTATTTACCTATTTATTTATTTATTTATTTGAGACAGAGTCTCACCCTGTTGCCCAGGTTGGTGTGCAGTGGCATGATCTTGGCTCACTGCAACCTCCACCGCCCGGGTTCAAGCAATTCTCCTGCCTCAGCCTCCTGAGTAGCTAGGATTACAGTTGCATGACACCGAGCCTGGCTAACTTTTTTTGTATTTTTAGTAGAGTTGGGGTTTCACTATGTTGGCCAGGCTGGTCTCAAACTCCTGACCTTGTGATCCATCTGCCTCTGCCTCCCAAAGTGCTGGGATTACAGGTGTGAGCCATTGTGTCAGGCCTCAAGCATGTTATTGTAGAACTTCTGAAACTAATATTACAGGGAAATTACAGACATATGACAATTCAGAAAGTGTAAACACAGTCATGGTAATCTGCATGTTAAAGAAGACAGAATCATAAAATAATAAGTGAGAAATAAGGTTCTAATTGGGAATTCAGCATATGTTGAGCAATGTTCTAATTTTCCTATGGGAAAATTTTTTGTAAGGAATCAATAACACAAGTACATACAATAAACTGCCCTACAGTAGAGTCTGTTGGTATATAGAATTTCAATTTTTAAGATTAGGTCCTGATAAGAAAAATAAAATTCCTGCATTAAATAATTAGACTTTTCTTATATTTAACATGATACTTTTTGCACATAATGTTTTTCAGTCAAATTTTTTGTAGAATTATATTTTAAACCTTCATAGGACTTGAAATTATAAAGCAGAAAAAGTGTAATCTGTTTCTGGTGTTCCTGGAATTTCTTTTTTTATTATATAATCCCATTTATATGAAATATCCAGAATATGCAAGTCCATAGAGACAGAGAGTAGACTCATGAGTGCAAGGGGATGAGGAGGAAAGAATAGAGAGTGACGGCTAAAGGGTATAGGATTTCCCTTTATCATCACTGCTTCCCCCACAGTGGTGACAGTTAGTAAGCTAAAACCAATGGATTGTAAATTTTACTTATGTTTATTTTTAGAGTCTAAGTTCTTGCTCTGTTGCCCAGGCTGATCTTGAACTCCTGCCTCAAGAGATTCTCCAACTCAGCCTCCCCAGTTGCTGGGATTACAGGAATAAGTCACCATACCCGCTTCTGAGTATACACTTAAATAAAGTCAATTTTATTGTATGATATCTATATCTCAGCTAAAAAAAAAAAAAAAAAAGAACAGGGAGATCTGTACTGAGATTATATAATCTCCAAATATGTTAAGTGAAAAAATGAAAGGTACAGAATAGTGTGCACAAGATACTACTATATACTTAAAAAAATGTGCACACATACATACATACTGTCCAGGCATAAAAAGTCTGAAAAGACATATGGGAAACCAGTAACATTATTTCCTAAAGAGAAGGAACCTGGGGTGCCTGGGGATGTGGTGGTATGGAAGTGAGACTTAAATTTTCAACATGCTCTTTTGTACCTTTTGAGTTTTGTATGGAGCACAACACTTCCCTCATTTTGTATTTTAAAGAAAGAAAAAAGGAATACTCTGATGCGTCCCGCCCTGTGGCATCTTGTCATGTCCCTGCATGGTGCCCTGCTCTGTGCCTACAGCCCTGAGTATTCCCCAGATTGTTCAAGAATGCCAGGTGGGTCATCAGGGCATAACCCCGACTTGGTGTGCGTGTGGGAGGAGCTGCGGCCCGGGTTGGGGGCCCCGTCTTTCTCGTTAAAAATTAAAGGGAGCCCTTGTTAAAACGTTAACCAGTTTATTTTAGCAAACAGTAATTGGTGAAATGGAAAGCACCCAGCCATGATTTGTCGTCCACCAGAGCAGCGTGAAGGAAGGGTTTTACAAGGTTCATGAGAAAGCAACCCAAGGCAAAGGATTGGTTACAGTTGGTGAAACCCCGTCTCTTCTAAAAATACAAAATTAGCTGAGCGTGGTGATGCAAGGCTGTAATACCAGCTACTCGGGAGGCTAAGGCAGGAGAATAGCTTCAACTCGAAAGGAGGAGATTGCAGTGAGCCGAGATCGTGCCATTGCACTACAGCCTGGGCAACAAGAGTGAAACTCCATCTCAATAAATAAATAAATGAATAAAATAAAATAAAAATTGGGCTAAAATACAGGAACTAAATTCTTTCCAACAGCTCCTACAGCTTTACCAAGTCCACATTAAAAAAATTACATGTATGGATTTATTTCCTGACCCTTAATTCTATTCCATGAATGTGTATGTATTGATCTTGTATCCTACAACTTTGCAGATTTTGATTGTTGGTCTTAACAGTGTTATTATTACTTAGGATTTTAATTATATATCTATATAATTATAACATCTCTAGGTAGAAATAAGCTTATTACTTTTCCAATTGTAGTGTTTCTTTTCTTGTATTGCTCAATTATTCTGGCCTGAAAGTTTTTAGTCTTTCACCATTGCATGTAATGGCATTTTTGAGTTTTTTATATGTACCTTTTATTATGTTGAGGAAGTTTTAGTCTATATATAGTTTATTAAGTGCTCTTATAATAAAAGTGTTTGGGATTATGTCAAATTTTTTCTCTATTAATCGAGATGACCATGTTGTTTTCTAAAATTCATTCTACTGAGTTGGTATATTGCACTGACTAACTGCAATTTTTAGAGTGAGAAATATTGGAGTTACAACTTTTAATGTTTAAAACAATTTATCAGTGAAACCATCTGGTTCTGGGCTTTTCTTGTTAGTATGTTTTCAATAACTTATGCAGTCTTTTGTTAGTTACAGGTTGTATTAGACTTATTCAGAGAAATAGAAGCAATAGAATAAATGTCTATATCTATGTCTATATCTGCGTGTGTGGAGAGACAGATATATATATATATATGTTAATATATGGGACAGAGCCCTTTAGAGTTACCATGGCAGTGTCTGCACAGGGGGCCTTTCTCAGCCATCTCTGGGCTGGTTTGGGGAACCTTCTCTTCTTCCACTTACCTCATTTCAATGCTGGCCCTTGTTGGCAGCCGCAAACATCTGCCCCTCACCAGAGGAAACAGATTGTTACCCCATTAACACCTTTTTGCCAATCTCCTGTGTGGAGCTCTGCAAAGACAGTAACTGACAGCCAGATTTGTAAGCCTCAGAGCTATTCCTGGCCATCACTGCTGCTCCTTATGCCCCAAGCAGCTTTCTGCTCCCCAGATGAGGCATAGAATTATGTCTACACAGACCTTCAGCCTTGGAAGGCACCAGATAACAACCCCAGGGCTCAGAACAATCACTGGGGTAGATGGGTACCAAAGTAGCACTTGCCTCCCTACTTTGCCTGTGTAAACATAATTAAGCCACCAGTATTCTAACATCCCGATGATCTGCTTCTGCTTTGAATGGGCCAGCCAGCCTCATATGACATTCCCCTACACATAAAATTTGACATTAAATATTTATCCTTTTTTATGGCTTATTTTACATAGCATGACTTCAAGGTTCATCCATGTCGTAGCATGTATCAGCATTGCTTTTTTTTGTTGTTGTTGAGATGGAGTCTGTCTTTGTCTTCCAGGCTGGAGTGCACAGCAATGCAATCCTGACTCATTGCTGCCTCAACCTCCCCAGGCTTAAGTGATCCTTCTGACTCAGATGGTCCTACCCTGTGGCTGGGACTACAGGCACACACAATCAGGCCCAGCAAATTTTTGTACTTTTTGTAGATATGGGATTTTCCTATGTTGCTCAGGCTGGCCTCAAACTCCCAGGCTCAAGAGATCCTCTAATCTTTGCCTCCCAAAGCTCTGAGATTATAAGCATGAGCCACCATGCCCAACCACACTGCATTCATTTTAAGGCTAAATAATATTTTGTTGTGTGTATATACCACATTTTCTTTATCTATTTATCCTTTAGAAGATATCTGGATTTCTTTTTACATTTTGTACTATAAGTGATGTTGCTATAAAAATTGGTGTGTGAAAGTATCAGTGCATATGTGAACAAAATTTTAACACCTGAACACATTTCTGCATGCAGTTTTTTTTTTTTTGAGATGAAATCTTGCTCTTGTCCCCCAGGCTGGAATGCAGTGGATTGATCTCAGCTCACTGCAACATCTGCCTCCTGGGTTCAAACGATTCTCCTGCCTCAGCCTCCCAAGTAGCTGGGATTACAGGTGCGTACCACCACACCCAGCTATTCTTTTGTGTTTTAAGTAGAGATGAGGTTTCAAAATGTTGGCTAGGCTGGTCTCGAATTCCTGACCTTGGGTAATCCACTCACCTCGGCCTCCCAAAGTGCTGGGATTACAGGTGTGAGCCACCATGCCCAGCGAGCTGTTCTTAGATTGAATAACAGAAGTCAGGCATGGTGGCTCACACCTGTAATTCCAAAACTTTGGGAGACTGAAGGGGGCAGATCACTTAAGCTCAGGAGTTAGAGACCACCCTGGGCAACATGGTAAAACCCTGCCTCTACTAAAAACTCAAAAATTAGCTGGGCATGGTGGTGCATGTTTGTAGTCTCAACCATTCGGGAGACTGAGGGATGAGAATTGCTTAAGCCCCAGAGGCAGAGGTTGCAGCTTAAGTCCTTGCATTTGATTATTTTGAACACACCTGTAGTTGGAACACATGGAACTGTTCCACCTGTTGCTGGAACATATGGTAATTCTATGGAGAACTTTCTGATGAACTGCCAAACTATTTGTCACAGTTGATAAACCATTTTATATTCTCACCAGACATGCACCAGGGTTCCAGTTTCTCCACATCCTAGGCAGTACTTGTTCCTTTTCATTTTTGTTATTTTGTTTTTTATATATCCATCATAATAGCTGTAACATGATATCTCGTTCTGGTTTTGATTTGCATGTCCCTAATGACTGGTGATACTGAGCATTTTTCTGTAGACTTATTGACCCAATATAGATTCATGTCCTCTGCCCTTTTATAAATATTGTAGTTGTTTTGTTTTATTGTTAAGTTTTAGGAGTTCTTTATGTCTTCTGCTTACTATATTATGCCTTATGTACCTAGTCAGATACATGATTTGCAAATCTTTTCTCCCACTCACTGGTTGTCTCTTCACTCTGTTGTTTATGCTTTTTGTGCCAAATTTTAGTAGAGAAGGGTTTTTTTGGATCAAAAAACACGAACAACAGTGTGTTTTCATATCAAAAGAACAGAAAAGTTTCACATTTTAATCAAGTCCAATTTATCTCTTTAATATTTTGTGGCCTATGCTTTTGGTGTCACAGTCAAGAGACTATCACCAAATTTAATGTTATAAAATATTTGCTTATGCTTTTTCCTAAGAACTTTTAAGGTTTAACTTTTGAAAACTTTTATAGTAGGTTTGGGGGTATAAGGGAAGGTCTGTTACATAGGTAAACACATGTCACAGGGGTTTGCTGTACAGATGATTTCATCACTCAGGTATTAAGCCCAGTCCCCAATAGCAATGTTTTCTACTTCACTCCATCCTCCCATCTTCTAATTTCAAATGGACCCCAATGTCTGTTGTTTTTCTCTTTGAGTTTCTAAGTTCTTATCATTTAGCTCCCACTTACAACTGAGAACACATGGTATTTGATTTTCTGTTCCTGTGTTAGTTTGCTAAGAATAATAGCCTTCAGCTTCATTCATGATGCCACAATAAACATAATCTCTTTTGTTATTGCTGCTAGTATTCCATAATGCATATATGGCACATTTTCTTTATCTAATCTGTTACTGATAGTATTTAGGTTGAGACCATGTCTTTGCTATTGTGAATAGGGCTGCAGTGAGCATTTGCATGCATGTTTCTTTATGGTAGAATAATTCATATTTCTCCGGGAATATACACAGTAATGGAATTGAGAGAAGATCTATTGAATGGTAGTTCTGCGTTTAGCTCTTTGAGGAATTGCCCAACTGCTTTTGTCAGCAATTGAACCAATTTACACTTCCACCAACAGTGTTTAAGTTCCCTTTTCTCTACAACCTCACCAGTATTTATTGTTTGACTCTTTAACTACAGCCATTCTGACTAGTGTGAGATGGTATCTCATTGTTATTTCTTTTTCTTTTTTCAGACGGAGTCTCACTCTGTCACCATGTTGGAGTGCAGTGGCACCATCTTGGCTCATTGCAACCTTCGCCTCCTGGGTTCAAGTGATTCTCTAGCCTCAGCCTCCCCAGTAGCTGGAATCACAGGTGTGCACCACCACACCCAGACACTTTTTGTATTTTTAGTAGAGACGGAGTTTCACCATGTTGGCCAGGATGGTCTTGATCTCTTGACTTCGTGATCTGCCTGCCTTGGTTTCCCAATGTGCTAGGATTACAAGCCTGAGCCACCACACCCAGCCATCTCATTGTGGTTTTAATTTTCATTTCTCCAATGATCAGTGATGCTGAGATTTTTTTCATACATTTGTTGGCCATAGGTATGTTTTCTTTTGAAAAGTGTCTGTTCATGTCCTTTGCCCACATTTTAATGAGGTTGTTTCTTTCTTTGTAAATTTAAGTTCCTTATAGATGCTGGATAGTAGATCTTTTTCAGATGCATAGTTTGCAAATGTTTTCTTCCACTCACTAGGTTCTCTATTTACTCTGTTGATAGTTCTCTTTTTTTCTGCTATGCAAAAGCTCTTTTGCTTAATTAGATCCTGCTTGTCAGTATTTGCTTTTCTTGCTATTGATTTTTGTCATGAAATCTTTGCCCATTCCTTTGTCCAGGATTGTATTGCCTGGATTGTCCTCTAGGGTTTTTATACTTTTAGGTTTTATATTTAAGCCTTCAATCAATGTTGAGTTTATTTATTTATTTGTATATGGTGTAAAGAAGGGATCCAATTTCAATCTTCCACATATGGCTAACTAGTTGTCCCAACATCATTTATTGAATAAATAATCTTTTCCTTATTGCTCCTTTTGTCAGCTTTGTTGACGATCACATGGTCACAGATGTGCAGCCGTATTTATTTCTGGGCTCTCTATTCTATTCAATTTGTCTATGTGCCTGTTTTTATCAGTATCATGCTGTTTTTCTTACTGTAGCCTTGTAGTATAGTTTGAAGTCAGGTAACATGATACCTCAAGCTTTCTTCTTTTGACTTGTCTATTTGTGCTCTTTTTTGGTTTTATATGAATTTTAAAATAGTTTTGTCTAGCTCTGTAAAGAATTTCATTGGTAGTTTAATAGGAATAGCGTTGAATCTGTAAATTGCTTTGGGCAGTATAGCCATTTTAGTCATATTGGATCCTCCTATCCATGAGCATGGGATGTTTTTCCATTTGCTTGTGTCGTCTCTGATTTCTTTGAGCAGTATTTTTTGTTTGTTTGTTTGTTTTGTTTTTGAAATGGAGTCTCACTCTGTTGCCCGGGCTGGAGTGCAGTGGCATAATCTCAGTTCACTGCAAGCTCTGCTTCCCGGGTTCATGGCGTTCTCCTGCCTCAGCCTCCTGAGTAGCTGGGACTACAGGTGCTTGCCACCATGCCAGGCTAATTTTTTTTTTTTTTTGAGAAGGAGTCTCACTGTGTCACCCAGGCTGGAGTGCAATGGCACAATCTCATCTCACTGCAACATCCACCTCCCAGGATTAAGCCATTCTCCTGCCTCAGCCTCCTGAAGAGCAGGGACTACAGGTGCCTGCCACCACGTGCAGCTAATATTTTGTATTTTTAGTAGAGATGAGGTTTCACTAAGTTGGCCAGGCTGATCTTGAACTCCTGACCTCGTGATCCATCCTCCTCGGCCTCCCAAAGTGCTGGGATTACAGGCCTAAGCCACCACGCCCAGCCTGAGCAGTGTTTTGTAATTTTCATTGTACAGCTCTTTTGCCTCCCTGCTTAGTTGTATTCCCAGATATTTTACTATTTTGTGGCAATTGTGAATGGGATGGTCTTTCTGATTTGGCTGTCAGTGTTGCTATCTTTGGTGTAGAGAAATGGTAGTAATTTTTGCACATTGATTTTGTATCTTGAAACTTTGTTGAAGTTGTTTATTGACTGAAGAAGCTTTGGAGTTGAAACAACAGGGTTTTCTAGATATAGAATTATGTTATCTGCAAACAGAGATAGTTTGACTTTCTCTCTTCCTATTTGGATGCTCTTTACTTTTTGTCTTGCCCGTTTGCTCTGGTCAAGACTTCCAATACTATATTGAATAGAAATGATCAGAGGGGATTCTTGGTTGAGCTGGTTTTCAAAGGGAATGCTCCCAGCTTTTGCCCATTCAGCAGAATGTTGTCTTTGGGCTTGTTATAGATGGCTCTTATTATATTATGCGTCTATTGAGATAATCATGTGTTTTTGTTTTTAGTCCTGTTTATGTGATAAATTACATTAATTGATTTGCATATGCTAAACAAAACTTGCATCCTAAGGAGGCAGCCTACTTGATCATGATGGACTATATTTTTTATTTGCTGGTGGATCCGGATCGCAAATATTTTGGTGAGAACTTTTGTATAGATGTTCATCAAGAACATTGGCTTAAAGATTTCTATATTTGTTGTGTCTCTTCCAGATTTTCGTGTCAAGATAATGCTGGCCTCATAGAATGAGTGGGGGAGGATGCTCTCCTCCTCAATTTTTTGGGATAGTTTCTGTAGGAATTGTATTAGCTCTTCTTGTACATATGGTAGAATTTGACTATAAATTCATAAGGTCCAGGGCTCTTTTTGATTAGCAAGTTATGTATTACTGATTCAATGAGCTTGTTATTGGTCTGTTTAGGAAATCAAAGTCTTCCTGGCTCAGTCTTGTGAGGGCATGTGTGTCTAGGAACGTATCTATCTCTTCTAAGATTTCTAGTTTGTGTGTCTAAAGGTGTTCATGGTAGTACTGACCCCACATAAATAAAAACAACCATGAGAAACCACTAAAGTTTTAACACTTATTTTTATGTCTTGAATCTATTTTTATTTAATTTTTTTACATGGATTGTGATAAAGATTTAATCTTACTGGTATAAATGTGGACTTGTTTTCTCAGCATCATTTGTTGAACAAAATGTCCTTTCCTTTACATAATGGTTTAGGCATGCTTGTCAAAAGATGATCAATAATTTATGCAAGGGATTTTTTTGGGGGGGTTATTTATTTTATTTATTTTGTGTATATCTTTGTTCTTATGCCAGTATCAAACTGTTTTAGTTATAGTAGCTTTGTATGTTTTGAAATTTAGAATTGTGAGCCATCTAACTTTGTTCTTTTTTTCAACATTTTTTTGAATGTTCAGAGTACCTTCAAATTTCATACGAATTTCAGAATGGGCTATTCTGGTTTTGCAGAAGAAATGTTAGAAAAAATAAAAAATTGGAATTACAGTGTGTCTGTGCACTATTTTGGTATATTGTCATCTTAAATTTATTAAGTTTTTCAGTCCATAAACATGGAAATCCTTGCCACTTATTTAAGTCTTTTAAAGACATGGCAAGGTGCTATCTCCAAAACAAAAAATAATCAACAAAAAACCCTTGATTCTAGGTTTTGACTTCACCAGTTACTTGCTGGCTTAACTTTGTGCAGGTTACTGAACTCTCCCATCTTTAGTTTCCTCAACTGAAGCACAGGGGTAAGCCATGCTTCAAAGTGTAGCTCAGCTGGGCTCAGTGGCTCATGTGTGTAATCCCAGCACTTTGGGAGGCCAAGGTGACTGGGTCACTTGAGGTCAGGAGTTCAAGACAAGCCTGGCTAACATGGTGAAACTGCGTCTCTACTAAAAAACAAAAATTAGCAGGGTGTGGTGGTTCAAGCCTGTAGTCCCAGCTACTTGGGAGGCTGAAGCAGGATAATTGCTGGAACCTCGGAGGCAGAGGTTGCAGTGAGCCAAGATTACACCACTGCATTCCTGTCTGAGTGACAGAGTAAGACTCCATCTCAAAAAACAACAAAACCTTCCCCCCCAAAAAACAAAAGTAAAGTTCAATGAGCGAATAATGCATGTACTATATGTGCTTAGTAACAATAAAGATGATGATGGTACTAATAATAGTTAATACTTGCAAAGCTCTTACTAAATGCCAGGAACTGTTCTAAGCACTTTACATGTATTATTTTTAATTTAGTTGTCACAACAGATAAGGTCAGTTTAATTATTATCTTTGGATGTGGCCTGCAGAATATTTATTTATTTATTTATTTATTTACTTACTTGAGGCAGGGTCTTGCTCTGTTGCCCAGGCTGGAGTGATGTGGCATGATCACAGCTCATCACAACCTCAATCTCCTGGGATCATGTGAGCCTTCTGCTTCAGCCTCCTCAGTAGCTGGGACTATAGGTGTGTGCCACCAGGTTCAGCTAATTTTTAAATTTTTTGTAGACATAGGGTCTTGCTATTTTTCTTAGACTGGTCTCAAACTCCTGAGATCAAGTGATCCTCCCACCTTGTCCTCCCAAAGTACTGTGATTACAAATGTGAGCCAAAATGTCTCAACCTATTAGAGCTTGAGACCATGCCCTAAACCACTGTTTTCCTGAGAACAATGTGCCAAAATCAGTCCTGTAAATCAGCAATTCAAGATCACTTCAATAAGGTTTGAGACACTTCCCATTTCTGGGTGGAGCTCCCCTCCCTGCTCCATCAGTTTTCATGGCTTGCAGGGGCACCACTGTTCAAGAACAGACACACTGTTAGGGCCACATGCTGTTCCAAGAAAACCAAGACAGCCTTCCCCAAATCCTTCCAGATCTGCCATTAGGCTCAGTCAACCAATAGCCACTGACTGCTCTAGTATGAGAGAGGCAGCGCTTCTACCTGACCACACCAAGAGAAAGCATTCAGGGTTTGCTGGATGATTTCATGAGGGGAAAACATTGGGGTGGAAGAATGTTCCCTACATGCTTGTTTTGCAACTTCTCAGCAGGTCAGACAGGCTCCAGTGACAATGGTGTGATTAGAGAGCCCAGACTGATGGCAGACCCAGGGCCTCCTGCTCTCCTTCAAAAGTTGCAAGGCTCCCAGAGTCATGGCTCACAGGAAGCCCAAAAGAGCACCAGGGACATGTGGCAGACATCCCAACATAGTGGAAAGGATGGGTAATTGAACATAGCTAGGTTACATTAATCACCCAGGGTCGGGGAACAGAACCAGGAAAGGAGAGAGAGGAGGTATCAGTCCAGCCTTTCTGGTCAGTTGGCACAGGAGCAGTGGCACAAAATGGCTTTATATGTGGGGGATTTAGCCCACATAATCTCTATCAGGGCAACCCCTCTTTGCAAATTGCCCCAAATAAACATACAGCCTAAAATAAAGGCCAGCCCCAGCCTCCCCTATAATGAGACTGTTGCCCTGTACTCTTCCTTTATAGAAATGCTGGTAACACCATGGCTGCTCAGTCACCTGTGGTTTAGGGGGAACATAGAGGCTTGCATTTGCACTGCTGGATTCAGAAGCAGGGAGTTCTGAAGCCCAGGGACAGTCTCCTAGATCTAACTATCTGCAGGGATTAACTGGTCATTATCACCTCTGTGTGTTCTGCAGACCCTGCTTTGTATTTGTTCCTTGCATCTAGCCCTGCCCAGAGGCTTGATTTCAGCAACTATGCATTTGGAGGGTACTGTCCATCTTGGAAAAGATTCTGGAAGGGAGACCTGAAAGTGAGGAGGAAACATGTTTCCCAGGAACCAAATACAAATATGCTCAAATACAAATCATGCCTGACCACTCCCTAGGCTTTTCTGAGTGGGTTACAAAACTACAGGCTCAGGGAGCTTCAGGAGATGTGCACCATTGGGCTTCAGTGAACAAAATCTGTAGGGAATTGCCACATGGCCTCTGACCTTATGCATGATCTAGGTGAAAATACGTATTTTTCCCACAATATAACAGACAGCATGGAGCTAGGAGGCATATACAGTTGGAATGGCAGAACCAGGAATCCAAAAGATAGTGTAAAATAAGGGTAAAGTGCTGAATAAAAGGTGAAATTTATGAATAGCAGGAACAGATTTGGTCTTGCACTTTTGTCAATAACAAAATAAAACCAACCAAAGGACACTGCCCAGGTTTAGATTTTTGTCACTGTTACCCTCGGCACAAAACATAATCTTGTGAGGCCCCACTTCCTCACTTGTAAAATTGGGATAATAGTAGCCCCTACACTATGAAGTTGTTATGAGAATTAAATCAGTTAATGTAGGCAAAGTGCTGGTGGTGGTGGTGATGGTGATGATGATGACGATGGTGATGGTGATGATGACGGTGTTGGTGGTGATGATGGGTGATGGTATGATGATGATGATGATGGTGGTGGTGGTGATGGTGATTATGATGGTGATGATAACGATGGTGATGATGATGGTTGTGACAGTGATGGTGGTGATGGTGATGAATGATGGTGATGGTGCTGATGATTATGGTGATGGTGATGGTGATGATGGTGGTGGTGCTGATGATAGTGGTTATGTTGATGATGATGGTATGATGATAGTGGTGGTGACAGTGATGGTAATGATGGTGGTGATGATGATGGTGATAGTGACGGTGATGATGATGGTGATGGTGATGATGATGGTGATAGTGATGGTGATGATAGTGATGTTGATGATAGTGATGGTGATGATGATGGTGGTGATAGCGATAGTGATGATTGTAATGATAATGGTAGTGATAGTGATGGTGATGGTGGTGATGATGGTGATGATGGTGATATGATGATGGTGATGGAGATGATGGTGATGATGATGGTGGTCATAGTGATGGTGATGGATGATGATGGTGATAGATAACACATGGTGGTAATAATAGTGCTTCCCACTAGGCAGTCTCATTCCAGAGCCTACATTCTTAACCATCTTGCTATATTAACTCTCATAAGCGCTAAGTATAATTATTATGATTATTACTGACTAGGAAGAAATGTAGCTGATCCACAGCACATGTAAAAATGACTTTAAGGATGATGGCTGACAGCAAGCTCAACACAAGTCACATAAAGACTATCTGTAATGAGGTGGTGACAGTATCACAAGAGAAGAAGCCTAAAGACACACAAAGCAGGATAAGAAGAAAATGACTAGGGCTGGATTTGGAGGCTCACGCCTGTAATCCCAGTACTTTGGGAGGCTGAGGCAGGTGGATCACCTGAAGTTAGAAGTTTGAGACCAGCCTAGTCAACATGGCAAATCCCTGTCTCTACCAAAAATACAAAAATTAGCTGGGCGTAGTGATGGGCACCTGTAATCCCAGCTACTCGGGAGGCTGAGGCAGGGGAATTGCTTGAACCCAGGAGGCAGAAGTTTCAGTGAGTGGAGATATTGCCATTGCACTTCAGCCTGGGTGACAAGAGTGAAACTCCTTCTCAGAAAAAAAAGAAAAAAAAAAAAAGAAAAGAAGAAAGAAAGAAAGAAATGACCAGAATGACCAAATCATAGCTTAAGAAGAATATCTAAGACCAGGTATGGTAGCTCATTCCTCTAATCTCAGTACTTTGGGAGGCTGAGGAAGGATGATCACTTAAGCCCAGGAGTTTGAGACCAGCCTGGGCAACAAGGTGAGACCTTGTCTCTAAAAAAAATTAAAAGATAATAGCCAGAGGACCTGGCATGTTTTGCCTGAAGAAAATACTTGGGGGACATGCCAGCCACTTTCTAAGGCCTTAAGCCTGCTACATAGGATCCAAGGCTCAGAAGTAGGTGAGGTGAAGGTGGGCCCTAGGTAGCCAGTTCTCAGCTCAATACAGGAAGGTCTTTCTGACATGTTGACCCAAGATGAACAGTAAGCATCCTGTCCCAGAAGTATCTGAGTGCTGGCAGAATCCAGAAGTCTGAGGGTCAAACACTGGATAGGGGAGCAACTATTTTATAGGCTCTAAGTAGCTCCTCCAAGTGTGGAACTAGGACCATCTGATGACCACATGCGTCACTGGGGGCTTGTTAGACACATAGATCGAGAGGCTCCACCCTAGCCACTGAGTCTGAATCTGCATTTTCAAAAGTTGCACAGGTGATTTCTGTGCACATGAATGCTGACAAGTACTGATGTGGAGATCATCTGAGGAAGACCCAGGTTCAAGTGGGCTGCTGCTCTGAAAAGCAAGAGTGGGGAGGAATGCTGGGGCAAGGAAGAGCATGTGGTGCTAGAGCCTGGTCTCCATGGGGATGGCCCAACTGTGCTTCCAGCCCAGCTGCCCCAATTATATCTTTTTTTTTTTTTAATCTAGTAGGGCTGAGAAGAGTCAGTCAAATTTGCATAAGGATGCCTGAGGTAAAGGGGATCGTGGGCACAGGTACTCATCTGACACCTCATTAAGCCATCTTGGTAAATCTTCTCTAGAATGTCTGTTGTTATTTTAGGAAACAACATAAAAAAATGGTATTTAAAAGTAACACTCTGGGTGGGAATTTCTACTTCCTTCCAGTGGGTGGCAAGTTAAGCACTTTGGGAATTTTGGGGTAAGGGAACATTTCTATACATTTTCACACATCACACAACATCAAAGTTTGTCTACACTGCAGGTTTTCTTTCCCTTTCCTCTGCTGGTTCTTTGGGTTTGCAGATTTACTCTAGTGTTGGTTTTTAGTCTTCTTTTTTTTTTTTCCCCCTTTCCACTGAGCATTTTCTGATTTTACTTTGATTTACAACAGGCGAGGGTATTGCTTCTGGATGTACCATGACATCCAAAGCATAAAATGCTACACCAAGTTGCAAGTAACTTTCAGGTGAAAAGGCAATTTTATGTTTCATGGTTAGGACCATGAAAGGCATTTTCATGGAGGGGTATTTTTCATCTTAGATATTCACTGGGATGGCATCCAGGGATTTGCAATCCAGTAGAAATTTCACTTTTCAGTTATCCACTGTCTGTTTGCAGCCTCCTAGCCTTTCTGCTCTCCTGCACAGGCTCAAGAGCAATCTTGCTAGACCTGCTCCTAAGTCAGCTCCTCTCCTGCAAAACCAAACCAAACAAAACCAAACAAAAACCTGTTATTTGACTCCACTTCCCTGCCTGACAGAGGAGCTTTCTCTTTGTCACAGCTTGTTGACAGCTCTTTCAATGCCAATCCTTCCTCTTAACTCACTGAGGTAGCTTTTATGATGCTGGGACAGATTCCATGGCCCTGTGCTAAAGCAAATGAATTTGAATCTCTCAGGTGGGGCCCAGGGTTCTTTTTTATTTACTTTTATTATTATTATTTTAGAGACAGGGTCTTGCTGTGTCACACAGGCTGGAGTGCAGTGGCGTGATCATAGCTCACTGCAGCCCCTAGCTCTCTGGTCTCAAGAGATCTTCGTGCCTTAGTCTCCTGAGGAGCTGGTATGACAGGGGGAAGCCACCATGTCTGGACATTTTATTTTATTTTTGATACAGAATCTCACTGTATTGCCCCTGCTGGAGTGCAATGACACGATCTCAGCTCACTGCAACCTCTGCCTCCCATATAAAAGCGATTCTCCTCCCTTAGCTTACTGAGCAGCTGGGAGGCGTGTGCTACTACACCTGGCTACTTTTTGTATTTTTAATAGAAATGGGGTTTCACCATTTTGGCCAGTCTTGTCTCAAATTCCTGACCTCAAGTGATCCACCTACCTCGGTCTCCCAAAGTGATGGGAATATAGGCATGAGCCACTGCATCTGCCGGTAATTTTTTGTTCTATATATATATATTTTTTTTGTAGAAATGGGGTCTTTCTGTGTCCTAGAGTCCTGGCATCAAGTGATCCTTCCAACTCAGCTTCCCAAAGGACTGGGATTCTAGGCGTGAGGTGCTGTGTCTGGCAGAGTTCTGTATTCAAGAAACCTGTGTAGTTAGGAACCAGTTACTGGCCTATATTCCTGAATCTTTGCTCACTTTTTGTCACTTTTCAAATGGTTAAAGTCTGGCTTCAGCCTCGATCACTCTGTTAAATACTTAAACATGGCAGAAAATGAAAAAAAGAAAAGAAAAGAAAGAAACGTGGCAGGGAGAAGTGTTCCTGGGTTCCCCAGGGATGAAAGTACCTTCCCATCAGCCCCAGCTCTGGGCTGCGGGTATCCTGCAGTCCCTGGTTTGAACCCAGGGTGCTTTCAGGACCATTAGAGGTACCACAGAGAGGGCTGAAGTCTCCTGAGGGGATAGTAAGGTTGGAGTGAGGGGTGGTGGGGCACATGTGGCAGAAAAACTAAAAACGCGCTGCTAAGAAACATTCCTGGGTCTCCACGGATGGAAGTGCCTTCCCATGAGGCCTTGTGCTGGTATGTGGAGACCCTGGCATCCCTGGTTCAAACCCAGGGTGCATCGTGGGAAAGGTAGGGGTACCATAAATCGGAGAGAAGGCCCCTGATTGGAAGATAAGGTTTGAGGGAGGGATAGTGAGGCGCCTGTTGGAGAAAAAAAAACCTCGCTGCTGAGAAGTGGGACATGGGTCGCCACGGACCAAAATGCCTTCCCATCAGCCCCTGTGCTGAGCCATGTGTACGCTGCAGTCCCTGGTTTGAATGTAGGGTGCATCTCAGGAACACGAGGCATACCCCAAAGCGAGCAGAAGTCCCCTGAGGGGAAGGTAAATAGTGAGCGACGTGAGGTGGTGCACCTGTGGCAGAAAGAAATAATCGTGATGCAAAGAAGCTATCCTAGGTCCCCAGCGGACAAAAGCACCTTCCCATCAGCCCTGGCACTGGGCCCTGGGAACACTGGAGTCCCTGGTTCGAATGCAGGCTGTGTTTCGGACCCGATAGTGGTACCCGAAAGTGGGACGAAGGCCCCTGAGGGGAAGGTAAGGTTTGATGGTGGGGAGGTTAGTTTCCTGTGGAATAAAAAAAAAGCACCACCGAGAAGCGTTCCTTGTCCCTGACAGAAGAAAGTGCCTTCCCGTCAGCACCTGCGATGGGCCCTGGGGACCTTGGCCTTCCCGGTTCGAACCCAGGGTGCATCTCGGGCCAACTTGGGGTACCCCAAAGCAGGCAGAAAGCACCTGAGGGGATGGTAACTTTTGAGGGAGGGGAGACGAGGCACTGGTGGCACCAAATAAGAAAAAAACAATGCACCACTGGGAAGCGTTCCTGGATCCCACATGGAAAAGAGTGCCTCCTCTTAAGGCCCTGCGCTAGGCCCTAGGGACACTGGCATCCCTGGTTGGAAACCAGGGTGCATCTCGGGCCCACTAGTGGTACACTAAAGTGGACAAAAGACACCTGAGGGGAAGGTAAGATTTGAGGGAGGGGACGTGTGGCACCTGTGTCGGGAAAAAACCAAAATCACACTGGCGAAAATCTTTCCTGGGTCCTCCAGGGAGGAAACTGCCTTCCCGTCAGGCCCTGCACTGGGTCCGAGGGACCTGGCGTCCCTGGTTCCAGACCAGGGTGCGTCTTGGCCCCGGTAGTGGTATGATAAAGAGGGCATAAGGTCCCTGAGGGGAAAGTAAGGTTTGAGGGAGGGGAGTTGGGGCACCTGTGGCAGAAAAGATAAAAAACACACTACCGAGACACATTCCTGTCTTCCTGGGATGAATGTGCCTTCCCATCAGCCCCTGCGCTGCTACCCGGAGACCCTAATGACCCTGGTTCAGACCCTGGGTGTTTCTTGTGCCTACTAGGGGTACCAGAAACCTGGCAGAAGGCCCCTGATTGGAAGGTAAGGTGTGAAGGCAGGGAGATGATCCAACAGAAGGAGAGAAAAGGAAAACGCACCGCTGATAAACGGGGCCTGTGTCCCACGGATAAGAAAATGCCTTACAATCAGCCCCTGCACTGTGCTCCGGGGACTCTGGAGTCCCAGTTTCGAATACAGGGTGTGTCTTGTGTTTGCTAGGGGTACCCCAAAGTGTGCAAAAGGCCTCTGAGGGAAAGGTTAAGTGTGAGGGAGGGGAGGTGGACAGCGATGGCAGAAAAAAAAGATAGAAAATCGCGCTAGTGAGGAGTGTTCCTGGCTCCAGCACAGACAAAAGTGCCTACCCCTCAGTCCGTGTGCTGGGCCCCGGGAACCCTGGCATACATGGTTCGAAACCAGGGTGCATCTTGGGCCACTAAGGATACTCCAAAATGGACAGAATGACCCTGAGGGGAATGTAAGGCTAGAAGGAGTGCATATGGGGCTCCTGTGGCAGAACAAAAAAAAAGAAAAGAAAAAAAAACACGCCAGGGAGAAGCGTTCCTGGTCTCCCCAGGGATGAAAGTACCTTCCCATCAGCCCCAGCGCTGGTTGGTGGGTACACTGGTTCGAACCCAGGGTGCTTTTCGGGCCTGTTAGGGGTACCACAATGATGGCCAGAGGCTCCTGAGTGGATAGTAAGGTTGGAATGAGGGGAGGTGGGGCACATGTGGCAGAAAACAAAAAACAAAACAAAAAAACCGCACCGCTAAGAAGTGTTCCTGGGTCTCCAGGGACGAAAGTGCCTTCCCACCCCTGCACTGGTACCTGGAGACCCTGGCATCCCTGGTTCAAACCCAGCGTGTGTCTCGGGCCAGGCAGGAGTACCACAAATCAGAAGAAGGTCCCTGATTGGAAGACAAGGTTTGAGGGAGATATGGTGAGGCAACTGTTGGAGAAAAAAAAAACCACGCTGCCGAGAAGTGGGGCATGTGTCGCCACAGACCAAAGTGCCTTCCCATCAGCCCCTGTGCTGGGCCACAGGGACACTGTGGTCCCTGTTTCGAATGTAGGGTGCATCTCGGGAACGTGAAGGGTACCCCAAAGCAAGCAGAAGTCCCCTGAGGGGAATGTAAATAGAGAGGGAGGTGAGGTGGTGCACCTGTGGCAGAAAAGAGTAATCATGATCCCAAGAAGCTACCCTGGGTCCCCAACGGAATAAAGTTCCTTCCCATCAGCCATGGAGCTGGGCTCCGGAAACACTGGAGTCCCTGGTTCACATGGAGGCAGCGTTTCAGACACATTCATGGTACCTGAAGGCGGGACGAAGGACCCCGAGGGGAAGGTAAGGTTTGAGGCGGGGGAGGTGTGTTACCTGTGGAATAATAAAAAAAGAAAGCGCCGCCGAGAAGTGTTCCTTGTCCCCCACGAATGAAAGTGCCTTAACATCAGTGCCTGAGGGGGGGTCCAGGGACCGTGGCCTTCCTGGTTCAAACCCAGGGTGCCTCTCGGGCTGACTTGGGGTATCACAAAGCAGGCTGAAGGCACCTGAGGGGATGGTGACTTTCGAGGGTGGGGAGCCAGGGCACTAGTGGCTACAAATAATAAAAAAAAAAACCGCACCACTGAGAAGCGTTCCTGTGTCCCACATGTAAAACAGTGCCTTCCCAAAAGGACCTGCACTAGGCTGGAGGGACCCTGGAGTCCCTGATTTGAATCCAGGGTGCATCTCGTGCCCACTAGTGGTACCCCAAAGCAGACAGAAAACCCCTGAGGGGAAGGAAAGGTTTGAGGGAGGGAATGTGGGGCAACTGTGTCAGAAAAAAACCAAAAACAGTGGCAAGAAGCATTACTGCGTTCCCCAGGGAGGAAACTGCCTTCCCCTCAGCCCCTGTGCTGGGTCCCAGGGACTTGGCATTCCTGTTTCCAGACCAAGGTGCATCTCGGGCCCAGTACTGGTATGACAAAGAGGCCATAAATCCCCTGAGGGAACAGTAAAGCTTGAGGGAGGGGAGTTGGGGCACGTGCGGCAGAGAAGATTAAAAAACGCACTACCGAGAAGTGTTCCTGTGTCAACCCCAGACAAATGTGCCTCCCCATCAGCCCCTGTGCTGCTCCCCAAAGACCCTTATGTCCCTGGTGCAGACCCTGAGTGTTTCTTGTGCCCATCAGTGGAACCAAAAACCTGGCAGAAGACCCCTGAGTGGAAGGTAAGTTGTGAGGGCATGGAGAAGAGGCAACTGAGGGAAAAAAAAAAGCGCCACTGAGAAGTGGGGCCTGCATCCCCCACGTATGAAAGTGCCTTACAATCAGTCCCTGTGCTGTGCCCCGGGGACCCTGGCATCCCTGGTTCGAATATAGGGTGTGTCTTGCACTAACTAGGGTACCTAAAGTTTGCAGAAGGCTCCTGAGGGAAAGTCAAACTGTGAGGGAGGGGAGGTGGGGCACCGGTGGCAGAAAAAAATGAAAGAAAATTGCGCCACTGAGAAGCGTCCCTGGGTCCACCATGGACGAAAGTGCCTTCCCATCAGTCTGTTCGCTGGGCCCTGTGGACCCTGACGTCCATGCTTTGAAACCATGGTGCGTGTCAGGCAGACTAGGGGTACTCCAAAACGGACAGAAAGACCCTGAGGGGAAGGTGAAGTATGAAGGAGGGCATATGGGGCTCCTGGGGCAGGAAAAGAAAAAACATCACTCCAACGAGGAATGTTCCTGGGCTCCCCAGGGATGAAAGTGCCTTCCCATCAGCCACAGCACTGTTCCATGGGCAACCTGGGTTCCCTGGTTCAAACCCAGTATGCCTTTCGGCCCGTTAGGAGTACCACAAAGAGGGTCGGAGGCTCCTGAGGGGATAGTAAGGTTGGAGTGAGGGCAGGTGGGGCATATGTGGCAGATAAAAAACAAAAAAACGTGCCACCAAGAAGCCTTCCTGGGTATTCACGGACGAAAGTGCCTTCCCATGAGCCCCTGTGCTGGTACCTGGAGACCCTGGCATCCCTGGTTTGAACCCAGGGGGCGTCTTGGGCCAGGTAGGGGTACCCCAAATAGGAGAGAAGACCCCTGATTGGAAGACAAGGTTTGAGGGAGGGATGATGGGACACCTGTTGGAGAAAAGAAACAAACGCGCCACTGTGAAGTGGGGCATATATCGCCATGGACCAAAATGCCTTCCCTTCAGCCCCTGCGCTGGGCCGCAAGGACCCTATGGTCTCTGATTCGAATGTAGAGTGCATCTTGGGAACACAAAGGGTACTCCAAAGTGAGCAGAAGTCCCTCAGGGGTAATATTTACATTATTTACTCAGAAGGTAAATAATGAGGGAGGTGAAGTGGTGCACCTGTAGCACAAAAAATAAATTGCGACCTCAAGAAGCTATTCTGGATCCCCCATAGATGAAAGTTCCTTCCCACCAGCCCCAGCAATGGGCCTCGGGAACACTGGAGTCCCTGGTTTGAACACACGCTGCATTTCGGACCCAATAGTGGTATCCAAAAGAGGGACGAAGGCCCCTGAGGCGAAGGTAAGGTTTGAGGGCAGGTAGGTGGGTTACCTGTGGAAATATAAAAAAAGAAAGCATCTCCAAGAAGCGTTCCATGTCCCCCACGAAAGAAAGTGGCTTCCCATCAGCACCTGCGGTGGGCCCGGGGACCGTGGCCTGCCCGATTCGAACCCAGGGTGCGTCTTGGGCCAACTTGGGGTACTCCGAAGCAGGCAGAAGGCACCTAAGGGGATGGTAACCTTCCAGAGAGGGGAGACATGGCACTGGCTGTCACCCAATAAGAAAAAAACCACCCACCACTGAGAAGCATTTCTAGGTCCCACAGGGAAAACCGTGCCTTCCCATAAGGCCCTGCGTTAGGCCCCAGGGATGCTGGTGTCCGTGGTTCGAACCCAGGGTGCGTCTCGGGCCCACTAGTGGTACCTCAAAGCGGACAGAATTTCCCTGAGGTCAAGGTAAAGTTTGAGGGAGGGGATGTGGGGCACCTGTGTCAGAAATTACCGAAAACACACTGGCGAGAAGCATTCCTGGGTCTCCCAGGGATGAAACTGCCTTCCCATCAGCCCCTGTACTGGGTCCCAGGGACCTGGCATCCCTGTTTTCAGACCAGTGTGCATCTTGGGTCTGGTAGTGGTATGACAAAGAAAGCATAACGCTCCTGAGGGGGAAGTAAGGTTTGAGGGAGTGTAGTTGGGGCACCTGTGGCAGGAAAGATAAAAAAGGCACTACCAAGAAGCATTCCTGGGTCATCCCCGGATGAACGTGCCTTCCCATCAGCCCCTGCACTGCTACCCAGAGACCCGTATGTCCCTCGTTCGGACCTGGGTGATTCTGGTGCCCACTAGGGGTACCACAAACCTGGCATAAGGCCCCTGAGTGGAAGGTTAGGTGCAGGAAGAAGAGGCAACTGAGGGAGAGGAAAAAAGGCACCTCTGAGAAGCGGGGCCAGTTCCCCCCACGTATGAAAGTGCCTTAAATCAGCCCATGCGCTGTGCCCCGGGGACTCTGGCTTCCCTGGTTCAAATACAGGGTGCATCTTGGGTTTGCTACGGGTACCCCAAAGCCAGTAAAAGGCCTCTGAGGGAAAGGTAAACTGTGAGAGAGTGGAGGTGGGGCACCAATGACAGAAAAAAAAAGAAAGAAAATCGCACCACTGAGAAGCGTTCCTGGGTCCACCACAGACGAAATTGCCTTCCCATCAGTATGTGTGCTGGGCCCCGGGGACCACGGCTTCCATGGTTCAAAACCAGGGTGTGTCTCGGGCCCACTAGGAGTACTCCAAAATGGACAGAAAGACACTGAGGGGAAGGTGAGTTTAGAAGGAGGGCATATGGGACTCCTGTGGCAGATAAAGAAAAAAAAAGTGCCAGTGAGAAGCGGTCCTGTGCTCATCAGGAATGAGAGTGCCTTCCCGTCAGCCACAGTGCTGGGCTGTGGGCACCCTGGGGTCCCTGTATCAAACCCACGGTGCCTTTCAGGCCCGTTATGGGTACCACAAAAAGGACCGGAGACTCCTGAGGGGATAGTAAGGTTGGAGTGTTGGCAGGTGGGGCACATGTAGCAGAAAAAAAAAATCGTGCCTCCAACAAGCATTCCCGGGTCTCCACGGACGAAAAGTGCCTTCCCATGGGCCTCTGCGCTGGTACCTGGAGACACTGGCTTCCTTGGTTCAAACCAAGCGTGTGTCTCGGGCTGGGTAGCAGTACCAGGAATTAGACAGAAGACCCCTGACTGGAAGATAAGGTTTGAGGGAGGGATGGTGAGGCACTTGTTGGAGAAAAAAAAAAAAGGTGCTGCAGAGAAGGGGGCATGGGTTGCACCGACAAAAATGACTTCCCATCAGCCCCTGCTCTGGACCACAGGGACCCTGCAGTCCCTGGTTTGAATGTAGGGTGCATCTCAGGAATGCGAAGGGTACCCCAAAGCCAGCAGAACTCCCCTGAGAGGAAGGTAAATAATGAGGAAGGTGAGGTGGCGCACCTGTGGCAGAAAAACATAATCACAATGCCGAGAAGCTATCCTGGGTCCCACCCAGGGAAAGTACCTTCCCATCAGCCCCAGCACTGGGCCCTGGGAACACTGGATTCCCTGGTTCGATCGCAGGCTGCATTTTGGACCCGCTAGTGGTAGCCAAAAGTGGGATGAAGACCCCTGAGGGGAAGGTAAGATTTGAGGGTGGGTAAGCGGGTTACTTGTGGAATAATAAAAACAGAAAGCACAACCAAGAAGATTTCTTTGTCACCCACGGAGAACATGCCTTCCCGTCAGGGCCTGTGGTAGGGCCTGGGAACCGTGCATTTCCCAGTTCAAACCCAGGGTGCGTCTCTGGCCAACTTGGGGTACCCCACAGCAGGCAGAAGGCACCTGAGGGGATGGTAACATTCGCAAGATGGGTGCCAGGGCACTTGTGGCACCAAATATGAAAAAAAACAACGCACCACTGTGAAGTGTTCCTGGGTCCCACACGGAAAACAGTGTGTTCCCAGAAGGCCCTGTGCCAGGCCCCAGGGATCCTGGCTTCCCTGGTTCATAAGCAGTGTGCATCTAGGGCCCACTAGTGGTACCCAAAAGCAGACAGAAGACCACTGAAGGCAAGGTAACTTTTGAGGGAGGGGATGTGCGCATCTGTGTTGGAAAATACCAAAAACACACTGGTGACAAGCCTTCCTGGGTCCCCCAGAGACGAAACTGTCTTCCCATCAGCCCATGCACTGGGTCCCAGGGACATGGCCTCCCTGTTTCCAGACTACAGTGCATCTCGGGACCCATAGTGGTGTGACATAGAGGGCATAAGGCCCCTGAGGGGAGAGTGAAGTTTGAGGGAGGGAAGTTGGGGCACCTGTGGCAGAAAAGATAAAAAACGCACTACCCGGAAGCGTTCCTGGGTCATGTCCGGACAAATGTGCCTTCCCATCAGCCCATGCGCTGCTATCCGTAGTCACATATGTCCCTGTTTCGGACCCTGGGTGTTTCTCGTGCACACTAAGCGTACCACAAACCTGGGACAAGGCCCATGAGTGGAAGGTAAGGTGCAGGGAGAAGAGGCAACTGAGGGAGAGAAAAAAAAAATGCACCACTGAGAAGTGGTGCCTGGGTCCTCCACGTATGAAAGTGCCTTACAATCAGCCTCTGCTCTGTGCCTCGGGGACTCTGGTGTGCCTGGTTCTAATACAGGGTACATCTTGGGTTCACTAGGGGTACCCCAAAGTGTGCAAAAGGCCTCTGAGGGAAAGGTAAACTGTGAGGGAGGGGAGGTGGGGCACCGGTGGCAGATAAAAAGGAAAGAAAATTGCGCAACTGAGGAGGGTCCCTGGGTCCACCACGGTAGAAAGTGTCTTCCCATCAGTCGGTGCGCTAGGCCCCAGGGACCATGGCATCCATGGTTCAAAACCAGGGTGCATCTCGGGCCCACAAGGGGTGCCCCAAAGTGGACAGAATAGCCCTGAGGGGAAGAGAAATTTTGAGGGAGGGGATGTCGGGCACCTGTGTTGGAAAAAAACAAAAACACACTGGCGAGAAGCGTTCCTGAGTCCCCCAGGGACGAAACTGCCTTCCCGTCAGCCCCTGCACTGGGTCTCAGGGACCTGGTGTCCCTGTTTCGAGACCAGGGTGCATCTCAGGCCTGGTAGTGGTACGAAAAAGAGGGCATAACACCCCTGAGAGGAAAGTAAGGTTTGAGGGAGGGGTATTGGAGCATCTGTGGCAGAAAGGGTAAAAAATGTACTATGGAGAAGCATTCCTGGGTCATCCTTGGACGCATGTGACTTCCTATCAGCCCCTGCCCTGCCACCCAGAGACCCTTATGTCTCTGGTTCAGACCCTGGGTGTTTCTCGTGTCCACTAGGGGTACAACAAACCTGGCAGAAGGCCCCTGAGTGGAAGGTAAGGTGTGGGGAGAAGAGGCAACTGAGGGAGGGAAAAAAATGTGCCACTGAGAAGCGGGGCCTGTGTCCCCCACGTATGAAAGTGCCTTAAAATCAGCCCCTGCACTGTGCCCCGGGGACTCTAGCATCCCTGATTCGATTACAGGGTGTGTCTTGGGTTTGCTAGGGGTACCGCAAAGTGGGCAAAAGGCCTCTGAGGGAAATTTAAACTGGTAGGGAGGGGAGGTGGGGCTCCAGTAGCAGAAAAAAGAAAATCGGGCCACTGAGAAGCGTTCCTTGGTCCACCACAGAAGAAAGTGGCTTCACATCAGTCCATGTGCTGTGCTCCGGGGACCCTGGCGTCCATAGTTCGAAAGCACGGTGCATCTCAGGCCCACTAGAGGTACTAAAAAGGACAGAAAGACCCTGAGGGGAAGAATAGGTTTGAAGGAGGGCATATAGGGCTCCTGTGCAGAAAAACAGAAAAAAATAACGCGCCAGCAAGAAGCGTTCTTGGGCTCCGCAGGGACGAAAGTGCTTTCCCATCAGAACCAGTGCTGGGCCGCGGGTACCCTGGGGTCCCTGTTTCGAACACAGGGTGCCTTTTGGGCCCGTTACGGGGACCAAAAAGAGGGTCAGAGGCTCCTGAGGGGATAGTAAGGTTGGAGTGAGTGGAGGTGCCGCACATGTGGCAAAAAAAAAGAAACACGTGGCCAAGAAGTGTTCCTGAGTCTGGACAGAAGATAGTGCCTTCCCATGAGCCACTGCGCTGGTAATGGGAGACCCTGGTGTGGCTGGTTCTAACCCAGGGTGTCTCTAGGACCAGGGAGCGGTAAAAGAAATCAGAGAGAAGGCCCCTGATTGGAAGATAAGGTTTGAGGGAGGGATGATGAGGCACCTGTTGGAGAAAAAAAAAAAAAAAAAAAACAACGCCCCAAAGAGAAGCGGGGCATGGGCGGCCATGAACTAAAATGCTTTCCAATCAGCCCCTGTGCTGGGCCCTGGAAACACTGGAGTCCCTGGTTCAAACGCAGGCTGCGTTTCGGACCGTTAGAGACACCCGAAAGTGGACTTAAGGCCCCTGAAGGGAAGGGAAGTTTTGAGGGCGGGGAGGTGGGTTACCTGTGGAATAATTTAAAAAGCACTACCGAGAAGTGTTCCTTGTCCCCCACAGAAGAAAGCCTTTCCATCACCGCCTGCAGTGGGTCTCAATGACAGTGGCCTTCCCAGTTTGAACCCAGGGTGTGTCTCGGGATGACTTGTGGTATCCCAAAGCAGGCAGATGGCACCTGAGGGGATGGTAACTTTTGAGGGAGTGGAGACTGGGCACTGGTGCACCCAATAAGAAAAAACAATGCACCACTGAGAAGCATTCTGGGATCCCACAAGGAAAACAGTGCCTTCCCACAGGGCCCTGCGCTAGGACTCAGGGACCCTGGTGTCCCTACTTCAAACCCAGGGTGCGTCTCAGTCCCACTAGTGTTACCCCAAAGCAGACAGAAGACCCTTGAGGGGAAGGTAAGTTTTCAGGGAGAGAATGTGGGACACCAGTGTCAGAAAAAAAACCAAAAACACCCCAGCAAGCAGCGTTCCTGGGTCCCCCATGGACAAAACTACCTTCCCACGAGCCCCTGCACTGGTAACTGGAGAGTCTGGAATACCTGCTTTTAAGTCAGGGTGTGTCTCTCTCCAGATAGGGGTGCCACAAATCGGAGAGAAGACCCCTGCTTGGAAGATAAGGTTTGAGGGAGGTATGGTGAGGCGCCAGTTTGAGAAAGAAAAATTACGACCTCGAGAATAGGGGCATGGGTCGCCATGGACCAAAATGCTTTCCCATCAGCCCCTGCACTCAGCCACGGTGACCCTACAGACTCAAGCTCAGATGGAGGGTGAATCACCAGAACGCAAAGGGTACCCTCTAGCCAACAGGATTCCCCTGAGGGGAAGGTAAATAGTGAGGGAGGTGAGGTGGTGCACCAGTGGTAGAGAAAAATAATCGCAACCCCGAGTAGCTATCCTGGGTTCCCCACGGACGAAAGTGCCTTCCCATCCGCCCCGGCGCTGGGCCCCGGGAACACTGGAGACCCTAGTTTGAATGCAGGGAGCATTTGGGACATGCTATTGATACCCAAAAGACGGACAAAGGCCCCTAAAGGGAAAGTCAGGTTGAGGGCGGGGTGGTGGGTTACCTGTGGAATAATAATAATAAAAAACGCTCCGCTGAAAAGAGTATTTTCCCCAAGGAAGGAAGTGCCTTCTGGTCAGCTCCTCTGGTGGGCCCCTGGGACCGGGGTCTTCCCAGTTTGAACCCAGGGTGCATCTCGGGCAGACTTGAGTTACCCCAAAGCAGGCACAAGACACCAGAGGGGATCGTAACATTTGAGTAAGCGGAGCTGGGGCAGTGGTGGCACCAAATAAGAGAAAAACAACATACCGCTGAAAAGGTTTCCTGGGTCCTACACGGAAAACTTTACCTTCCCATAACGCCCTGTGCTAGGACCCAGGGACCCTGGTGTAACTGGTTCAAACCCAAGGTGCATCTCGGGCCCACTAGTAGTGCCCCAATGAGGACAGAAAACCCTGAGGAGAAGGTAAGGTTTGAGGGCCGGGATGTGGTTCAGCTGTGTGGGAAAATAACCAAAAACACACTGACGAGAAGTGTTCCTGCGCCCCCCAGGGAAGAAACTGCCTTGCCATCAGCCCCTGTGCTGGGTCCCAGGGACCTGGCATCCCTGTTTCCAGACCAGGGTGTGTCTTGGGCCTGACAGTGGTACAACAAAGAGGGTATAAGGCCCCTGAGGGGAAAGTCAGGTTTGAGGGGAGGGGAGTTGGGACATTGTGGCAGAAAAGATAAGAAAGGCAGTACCGAGAAGTGTTCATGCGTCATCCCCAGATGAATGTGCCTTCCCATCAGCCCTTGCACTGCTACCCAGTGACCATTATGTCCCTGGTTCGGATCCTGTATGTTTCTCGTGCCTACTAGATGTACTGCAACCCTGGCAGAAGGCCCTTGCATGGAAGGTAAGGTGCAGGGTGAAGAGGTAACTGAGAGAGAGAGAGAAAAATGCACCACTGAAAAGGGTGAATTGTATCCCCCACATAGGAAAGTGCTTTATATCAGGCCCTATGCTGTGAACCGGGGACTCTGGCATCCCTGGCTCCAATACAGGGTGCATCTTGGGTTCACTAGGGGAACCCCAAAGTGGGCAAAAGTCACCTGAGGAAAAGGTAAACAGTGAGGGAGGAGAGGTGGGCCACCAGTGGCAGAAAGAAAAGAAAGAAAATTGTGCCACAAAGAAGCGTTCTTTGGTACACCACGGATGAAAGTGCCTTCCAATCAGTCTGCGTGCTGGGCCCCGGGAAGCCTGGTGTCCATGGTTCGAAAGCAGGGTGCATATTGGGCCCACTAGGAATGTCAGAAAGACCCTGAGGGGAAGGTGTGGTTAGAAGGAAAACATATTGGGGCTCCTGTGGCAGACAAAGAAGGAAAAACATGCCAGCGAGCAGCATTTCTGTGCTCCCCAGGTAAAAAAGTACCTTCCCATCAGCCCCAGTGCTGGACCACGGATACACAGGGATGCCTGGGTTGATCTTAGGGTGTCTTTCAGGCCTGTTAGGTGTACCACAAAGAGGGCAGGAGGCTCCTGGGGGGATAGTAAGGTTGGAGTGTGGGGAAGTGGGGCACATGAGGAAGAAAAAAAAACGAGCCACCAAGAAGCGTTCTTGGGTCTCCACGTATGGAAATGCCTTCCATGAGCCCCTGCGCTGGTACCTGGAGACGCTGGCATCCCTGGTGGGTTCGAACCCAGTGTGAGTCTGGGACCAGGTGCAGCTACCACAAATTGGAGATAAAGCTCCTGATTGGAAGATAAGGTTTGAGGGAGGGACGGTGAGGCACCTGTTGGAGAAAAAAAAACACAAAAAACACAAAGCTGAGAAGTGGGGCATGGGTCACCATGGACCAAAATGCCTTCCTGTCAGCCCCTGCGCTGGGCCACGGGTACCTTGCAGTCCCTGGTTTGAATGAAGGTGGCCTCTCGTGAACACGATGCATACCCTAAAGCTAGCAGAAGTCCCCTGAGGGGAAGGTAAATAGTGAGGGAGGTGAGGTGGTGCACCAGTGGCAGAGAAAAATAATCGCGAGGCTGAGAACCTATTCTGGGTCATACTTGGACGAAAGTGCCTTCCCATCAGACCTGGCCCTCTGCCCTGGGATCACTGGAATCACTGGTTCGAACGCAGGCTGCGTTTCCGACCCACTAGTGGTACTGAAAAGCAGGAAAATGCCCCTGAGGGGAAAGTAAGGTTTGAGGGCGGGGAGGTGGGTTACCTGTGGAATAAAAAAAGAAAAACGTGCCAACGAGAAGTGTTCCTTGATACCCACGGAAGTAAGTGCCTTCTGTCAGCGCCTGCTGTGGGCCCCAGGTACTGTGGCCTTCCCGGTTCAAACTCAGGGTGTGTCTTGGGCTGACTTGGGGTACCCCAAAGCAAGCAAAAGGCTGCTGAGGGTATGATAACTTTCAAGAGAGGGGAGCTGGGGAACTAGTGGCACCAAAAAAGAAAAAAACAATGCACCACTGAGAAGCGTTCCTGGGTCCTGCATGGAAAACAATGCCATCCCAGAAGGCTATGCGCTCGGCCCCAGGGACCCTGGCGTCCCTGTTTCCAGACCAGGTGGCATCTCAGTCCTGGTACTGGTACAACAAAGAGGACATAAGGCCTCAGATAGGATAGTAAGGTTTGAGTGAGGGGAGTTTGGGTACCTTTGGCAGAAAAGGTAAAAATTGCACTACCGAGAAGAGTTCCTGGGTCATCCCCTGACGAATGTGTCTTCCCATCAGCCCCTGCGCTGCTACCCGGTGACCCTTATGTCTCTGGTTCGGATCCTGGTGGTTTCTCTTGCCCACTCAGTGTACCACAACCCCGACAGAAGGTCCCTGAATGGAAGGTAAGATGCAGGGAGACGAGGCAACTGAGGGAGAGAGAAAAAAACGCCACTGTGAAGCACAGCCTGTGTTCCCCACATATGAAAGTGTCTTACAATCAGCCCCTGCGCTGTGTCCCGGGGAATTCTGGCATCCCTGGTTCGATTATAGGGTGTGTCTTGGGTTCACAAGGAGTACACCACTGTGGGCAAAAGGTCCCTGAGGGAAAGGTAAACTGTCAGGGAGGGGAGGTGGGGCACCAGTGGCAGAAAAACAAGAATGAAAATCGCACAATTGAGAAGGGTTCCTGAGTCCACCACAGGCAAAGTGCCTTCTCATCAGTCCGTGGGCCACTCCATGGGGACTCTGGCGTCCATGATTCAAAATCAGGGTGCTTCACGGGCCCACTAGGGGTACTCCAAAACGGACAGAAAGACCCTGAGGGGAAGGTGAGTTTAGGAGGGCATATGGGGCTCCTGTGGCAGGAAAAAAAAAAAAAAAACGTGCAGGAGAGAAGCGTTCCTGAGCTCCCCAGGGGTGCAAGTGCCTTCACATCAGCCCCATTGCTGGGCAGTGGGTACCCCAGGGTCCCTTGTTTGTACCCAGGGTGCCTTTCAGGTCCTTTAGGAGTACCACAAAGTGCGCTGGAGGTCCCTGAGGGAATAGTAAGGCTGCAGTGAGGGGAGTTGGGCACATGTTGTGGAAAAAAAAACAAAAAAAAACCACTGTCGGGAAGTGTTCTTGGGTTTCCACAGTTGAATGTGCCTTCCCGTGAGTCCCTGCGCTGGTACCTGGAGAGCCTGCCATACCTGGTTCGAATCCAGGGTGCATCTCGGTCCAGATAGGGGTACCACAAATCAGAGAGAAGACCCCTGCTTGGAAGATAAGGTTTGAATGTGGTATGGTGAGGCACCAGTTGGAGAAAAAAAAAAATCACAACCTCGAGAATAGGGGCATGGGTCACCACGGACCAAAATGTCTTCCCATCAGCCCCTGTGCTGGGCCTCAGTGACCCTGCGGACCCCGGTTCAAATGTAGGGTGAATCACAGGAACGTGAAGGGTACCACAAGTGAGCAGAAGTGGCAAGTGTGTCTCAGGCCGACTTGGGGTACCCCAAAGCAGGCACAAGGCACCATAGGGGATCAGAACTTTTGAGCATGGGGAGCCGGGGCAGTGGTGGCACCAAATAAGAAAAAACAATGCACCGCTGAGAAGCGTTCCTGGGTCCTACACGGAAAACATTACCTTCCCATAAGGCCCTGTGCTAGACCCCAGGGACCCTCACGTAAGTGCTTCAAACCCAGGGTGAGTCTCTGACAAACTAGTGGTACCCCAAAGTGGACAGAAGAACCCTGAGGGGAAGGTAAGGTTTGAGGGAGGAGATGTGTGTCAGCTGCATGGGGAAAAAACCAAAAACACACTGGCGAGAAGCGTTCCTGCATCCCCCAGGGAAGAAACTGCCTTCCCATCAGCCACTGTGCTTGGTCCCAAGGACCTGGCTTCCCTGTTTCCAGACCAGGGTGCATCTTGGGCCCGGTAGTGGTAAAACAAAGAGGATATTAGGACCCCGAGGGGAAATTAAGGTTTGAGGGAGGAAAGTTGGGGCACCTGTGGCAGAAAAGATAAAAAACGAACTACCAAGAAGCGTTCCTGGGTCATCCCTGGACGAATGTGTCTTCCCATCAACCCGTGCACTACCTGTTGACCCTTATGTCCCTGGTTCAGATCCTGGTTGTTTCTCATGCACACTAGGTGTACCACAACCCTGGCAGAAGGCCCCTGAGTGGAAGGTAAGGTGCCAGGAGATGAGGCAACTGAGAGAAAGGAAAAAAAAATGCTCCACTGAGATATGGGGCCTGTGTCCCCCACATGTGAAAGTGCCTTAAATAAGCCCCTATGCTGTGAACCGGGGACTCTGGCATACCTGGCTCCAATACAGGGTGCATCTTGGGTTCGTTAGGGGTACCCCAAAGTGGGCAAAAGGCCCCTGAGGGAAAGGTAAACTGTCAGGGAGGGGAGTTGAGGCACTGGTGGAAGAAAAAAAAGAAAGAAAATTGCGCAACTGAGAAGCATTCCTGAGTCCACCGCAGGTGAAAGTGCCTTATCATCAGTCCGTGGGTCATTCCCCAGGGACCCTGGCATCCATGGTTCAAAATCAGGATGTGTTACGGGCCCTAGAAATGTACTCCAAAACGGACAGAGACCCAGAGGGGAAGCTGAGTTTAGGAGGGTATATGGGGCTCTTGTGGCAGAAAAAGAAAAATAAAACTTGCAGACGGGAAGTGTCCCTGAGCTCCCCAGGGATGAAAGTGCCTTCTGATCAGCCCCATTGCTGGGCAGAGGGAACCCCAGGGTCCGTGGTTCAAACTTAGGGTGCCTTTCAGGCCCGTTAAGGGTACCACAAAGTGAGCTGGAGGCTCCTGAGGGGAGCCTCCGTCCATTTTTTTATTCTGCAACATGTACCAACTACCCTCTCTCCAAAGAGGGTTGGAGCGAGGGTAGTAAAGTTAGAGCGAGGGTAGTTGGGCACATGTTGCAGAATTAAAAAAACATGCTGCCAAGAAGCGTTCCTGGGTTTCCACAGTCGAATGTGCCTTCCCGTGAGTCCCTGCACTGGTACCTGGAGAGCTTGTCATACCTGGTTTGAACGCAGGCTCTGTCTCGGTCCAGACAGTGGTACCACGAATCAGAGAGAAGACCCCCTGCTTGGAAGATAAGGTTGGAGGGTGGTATGGTGAGGCGCCAGTTGCAGAAAACAAATTGCAACCTCGAGAATAGGGGCATGGGTCGCCATGGACCAAATGCCTTCCCATCAGCCCCTTCGCTGGGCCTTGGTGACCCTACAGACCCGGGTTCAAACGTAGGGTGAATCGTGGGAATGTGAAGATTACCCCAAAGCGAGCAGAAGTCCCCTGAGGGAAAGGAAAATAGTGAGAGAGGTGAGGAGGTGTACCAGTGGTAGAGAAAAGTAATCACGATCCCGAGAAGCTATCCTGGGTCCCCCACGGATGAAAGTGCCTTACCGTCAGCCCCGGAACTGGGCCCTGAGAACACTGGAGACCCTGATTCGACGCAGGGAGTGTTTTGGACATGATATTGATACCCAAAAGAGGGACGAAGACCCCTGAAGGGAAGGTCAGGTTGAGGGCAGGGAGGTGGGTGACCTGTGGAATAAAAAAAAAAACCCTCTGCTGAAAAGAGTTTATTGACTGCATGGAAGAAAGTGCATTCCCATCAGTGACTCCGGTGGTCCCCGGGGACCATGGCCTTCCCAGTTTGAACCCAGGGTGTGTTCCAGGCTGACTTCGGGTACCCCAAAACAGGCACAAGGCACCAGAGGGGATCGCAACTTTTGAGCGAGGGGAGCTGTGTCACTGGTGGCAACAAATAAGAAAAAAACAATGCACCACTGAGAAACATTCCTGGGTCCTACACGGAAAACATTACCTTCCAATAAGGCCCTGTGTTAGGCCCCAGGGACACTGGCATACCTGGTTCAAACCCAGGGTATGTCTCGGTCCCAGTAGAGGTACCCCAAAGGGGACAGAAGAACCCTGAGGGGAAGGTAAGGTTTGAGGAAGGTTATGCAGTTCAGCTGTGTGGCAAAAAATCCAAAAACACACTGTCGAGAAGGGTTCTTGCATCCCCCAGGAAAGAAACTGCCTTCTCATCGGCCCCTGTGCTGGTTCCCAGGGACTTTGGCATCCCTGGTTCGAATACAGCGTGCATCTTGGGTTCACAAAGGGTACCCCAAAGTGGGTAAAACTCCCCTGAGGGAAAGGTAAACAGTGAGGGAGGAGAGGTGGGTCAGCAGTGGCAGAAAGAAAAGAAAGAAAATCTCGCCACAGAGAAGGGTTCCTGGGTCCACCACAGAGGAAAGTTCCTTCCTTTAGTCTGTGCACTGGGCCCTGGGAAGCCTGCCATCCATGGTTCAAAAGCAGGGTGCATCTTGGGCCCACCAGGCGTACTCCGAAATGGACAGAAAGACCCTGAGGGGAAGGTGAGCTTAGAAGGAAGGCATATGGGGTCCTGTGGCAGAAAAAGAAAGAAAAACACGCCAGCAAGGAGCGTTCCTGGGCTTCCCAGGTATGAGAGTGCCTTCCCATCAGACCCAATGCTGGGCCACAGGTACACTGTGGTGCCTGGCTCGAACTTAGGGTGACTTTCAGGCCCATTAGGTGTACCACAAAGAGGGCAGGAGCCTCCTGTGGCGATAGTAAGGTGAGAGTGTGTGGAAGTGGGACACATGAGGCAGGAAAAAAAAAAAAAAACATGCCACCAAGAAGCGTTCCTGGGTCTCCACGTATGGAACTGCCTTCCCATGAGCCCCTGTGGTGGTACCTGGAGACTTTGGCAACCCTAGTTCAAACTCAGGGTGAGTCTCAGTCCAGGTATGGCTACCACAAATCAGAGAGAAAGCCCTGATAGGAACATAAGGTTTGAGGGAGGGATGGTGAGGCATCTGTTGGAGGAAAAAAAACGCCAAGCTGAGAAGTGGGGCATGGGTAGCCACAGACCAAAATGCCTTCCTTTCAGCCCCTTCGCTGGGTCATGGGTACCTTGCAGTCCGTGGTTCCAACGAACTCGAAGGGTATCCCAAAGTGAACAGATTCTGGAGAACTCGAAGGGTACCCCAAAGTGAGCAGATGTCCCCTGAGGGGAAGATAAATAGTGAGGGAGGTGAGGTGGTGCACCAGTGGCAGAGAGAAATAATTGCAATGCCGAGAAGCTCTTCTGGGTCACCCACAGATGAAAGTGCCTTCCCATCAGCCCCCAGAACTGTGCCCCGGGAACACTGGAATCCCTGGGTCGACCACAGGCTGCGTTTCAAACATGCTAGTGGTACCCAAAAGCAGGACAAAGCCCCTCAGGGGAAGTTAAGGTTCGAGGGCGGATAGGTGGGCTACCAGTGAAATAAAAAAAGAAAGAAAGGGCTGCTGAGAAGTATTCCTTGCCACCCATGGAAGAAAGTGCCTTCCGTCAGTGCCTGCGGTGGGCCCCAGGTACAGTGGCCAGCCCGGTTCGTGAGTTTGTGTGAGTGTGTGAGTGTGAGAGTGTGAGTGTGAGTGAATGTGAGTGACCATGAGTGTTAGTGTCTGTGAGTGAGTGTGACAGTGTGAGTAAGAGAGTGTGCGAGTGTGAGTGTGCATGTGAGGGTGTGTGAGTGTGTGAGGGTGTGAGTGAAAGTGTGAGTGTGAGTGGGCTTGAGTGTGTGAGTGTGTGAATTTGTGGGTGAGAATGTGAGTGACTATGACTGAGAGTGTGTATGAGTGTGAGTGAGTGTGTGAGTGCGTGTGAGTGTGTATGAGTGTGAGTGTGCATGAGGGAGAGTGTGAGAACAAGTGTGTGTAAGTGAAAATGAGTGAGTGTGTGTGAGTTTTTGCGAGTGTGAGTTTTTGTAAGTGTGTGTGTGTGTGAGTGAGTGTGAGTGACCGTGTTAGTGTCTGTGAGTACAACAGTGTGTTGAGTGAGTGTGCTAGTGTGAGTGTGTGTGTGGGCAAGTGAGTGTGTGAGGATGTGTGTGAGTGAGAGTGAGTGAGGTTGAGTGAGTGTGAGTGTGTTTGTGAGTGAAAATGTGAGTGACTGTGAGCAAGAGTGTGAGTGTGTGAATGTGAGTGAGTGTGTGTGAGTGTGAGTTTGTGTGTGAGAGGGAGAGTGTAAGTGTGTGTGTAAGGGAAAGTGAGTGAGTGTGAGTGAGAGTAAGTGTGTGTGTGAGTGATAGTGAGTATGTCCATGAGTGTGACAGTGTGATTGAGTGGGTGTGCAACTGTGAGTGTGTGTGTGACTTTGAGTGAAGGTGGGTGTGAGTGAAGGTGTGAGTGAGAGTGTGGGTGTGAGTGGTGTTGGGTGCGTGACTGTGTGTTTGAAAGTGAGAAGGTGAGTGAGTGACTTGAGAGTCTGAGTGTGTGTGAGCGAGTGTGTGGGTGAGTGTGCATGTGGGTGAGTTTGTGAGTGTATGTGTGAGGGATTGTGAGTGTAAATGTGTGTGAGTGAAAGTGAGTGAGTGTGTGAGAGTGAGAGTGAGTGACCGTGAGTGTTAGAGTCTGTGTGACAGTGTGAGTGTGCGAGTGTGAGTGTGCATGTGAGTGTGAGTGTGTGAGGTGTGAGTGAAAGTGTGAGTATGTGTGAGTAGGGTTGAGTGTGAGAGTGAGTGTGAGATTGTGTGTGAGAATGTGAGTGACTGTGAGTGAGAGTGTGAGTGTGAGTGTGAGTGCGTGTGTGAGTGTGTGTGAATGTGAGTTTGTGTGCAAGAGGGAGTGTGTGTAAGAGAAACTGAATGAGTGTGTTTGTGACTGTGAGAATGAGCGAGAGTGAGTGTTAGTGTGAGTCACTGTGTTAGTGTCTGTGAGTGACTTTGAGAGTATGAGTGTTCGAGTGTGAGTGTGAGTCAGAGTGTGAGAGGGTGATTGTGAGTGAAGGTGAGAGTGAGAGTGTGGGTGTGAGTGGGCTTGAATGTGTGTGTGAGTGTGAGTTTGTTAGAATGTGAGTGTGAGCAAGTGTGAGTGTGTGACTGTGTGTGAGTGTGTGGATGAGTTTATGAGTGTGAGTTAGCGTGTGGGAGGCAGTGTGAGTGTGTGTGTGAGTGAAAGTGAGTGTGAGTGTGTGTTTGTGAGTGTGAATGAGAGTGAATGTGAATGAGAGTGAGGGTATATGACTGTGTGTGTGAGTGTGAGGGTGCTTGTGTGTGAGTGTGTGAGTATGAATGTGTGAGTGTGAGTGTGACTGTGAGTGTGAGTGATTGTGTGAGTGCGAGTGAGTGTTTGTTTAAGAGCTGGGTTACCTGTGGTATTACAACAAAAAATAAAAACGGGCCATCGAGAAGCGTTTGTTGTCCCCATGGAAGAAAGTGCCTTCCCACGAACCTCTGCACTGCTACCTGAAGATTCTGGCATCCCTGGTTCGAACCCAGGGTGCATCTCGGTCCAGGTAGGGTACCATAAATCTCAGAGAAGGCCCCAGATTGGAATATAAGGTTTGAGGGAGGGATGGTGAGGCACCTGTTGGAGAAAAAGAAAACTGTGAGTGTGAGTTTGAGTGTGAGTGTGTGCGTGTGAGTGAGTTTGTGTGAGTGTGTGAGTGTGAGAGTGTATTTGTGACTGTGAGTGAGTGTGAGTGTGTGTGAGCGACTATAAGTGTGTCTGTGAGTGAGTGTGACGGTGTGTAAGTGAGTGTGTGAGTCTGAGTGTGCGTGTGAGTCAGGGTGAGTGTAAGGGTGAGTGTGAGTGAAAGTGTGAGTGTGAGTGTGGTTGAATGTGTGAGTGAGTGTGAGTGTGAGTTTCTGAATGAGAATGTGAGAGTGACTGTGAGCGACAGTGTGAGTTTGTGTGTGTTAGTGAGTGTGTGAGTGTGCACATGGGTGAGTGTGTGAGAGTGTGAGTGAGTGTGCATGACAGAGGGTGTGAGTGTGTGTAAGTGAAAATGAGTGAGTGTGTGTGTTTGTGAGTGTGAGAGTGAGTGAGTGAAAGTGGGTGTGAGTGAGAAAGTGTGAGTGAGAGTGAATGTGTGTGAGTGAGTGTAGGTGTGTATTACTGTGAGGGTGCCTGTGTAAGTGAGTGTGTGTCTGAATGTGTGAGTGTGAGTGACTGTGAGTGTGAGTGATTGTGTGTTTGTGAGCTGGGTGACCTGTAGTATTACAACAAAAAATAAAAAAGGGCCATCGAGAAGCATTTCTTGTCCCCCACGGAAGAAAGTGCCTTCCCAAAAGATCCTGCAGTGGGCCCCAGGGACCGTGGCCTAACTGGCTCAAAACCAGGGTTTTTCTCTGTAACACTATGGGTGCCCCAAAGAAGTAAGAATTCACCAGAGGGGAAGTTAAGTTTTGAGGAAGGGGAGCTGGTGCACTTGTGGCTGAAAAAATAAAAGAAAATCGCACCACTTAGAAGCATTCCTGGGTCCCACACAGACAACAGTGCCTTCATATCAGACCCTACACTGTCCCCTTGGGACCATGGCATCCCGGATTTGAAATCAGGGTGCATCTCGGTCCCTGCAGGGGTACTCCAAAACTGACAGAACCTGAGGGGAAGGTGAGGTTAGAAGGAGGGCACATGGGGCTCCTGTGGCAGAAAAAGAAAAAGAAAAAAATGGAAGCCAGCGAGGAAACTGGCTCCCAAGGGACGAAAGTGCCTTCCCATCAGACACAGCACAGTTCTGTGGGCACCCTGGGTTCACTGGTTGGAACCCAGTGTGCCTATCGGGCCCATTAGGAGTACCACAAAGAGGGTCGGAGGCTCCTGAGGGGATAGTAAGGTTGGAGAGAGGGGTGGTGGGGCATAAGTGGCAGAAAAAATAAAACGTGCTGCCAAGAAGTGTTCCTGGGACTCCACGGATGTAACTGCTGTCCCATGAGCCCCTGCGCTGGTACCTGAAGATCCTGGCAGCCCTGGTTCGACCCCAGGGTGTGTCTCCGGCCAGATAGGATACCACAAATCACTGAGAAGGCCCCTGATGGGAAGATAAAGTTTGAGGGAAGGAAGGTGAGGCTCCTGATGGAGAAAAAATAAACTGTTAGTGAGTATGAGTTAAAGTGGGTATGACTGTGAGTATGTCAGTGTGTGTCAGTAAGTTTATGTAAGTGTGTGAGCGTGAGTGTGTGTGCGATTGTGAGTGTGAGAGAATGTGAGTGATCATGAGTGTTAGTGTTTATGAGTGAGTGTGACAGTGTGAGTGGGTGAGTATGTGAGCGTGAGTGTGCATGTGAGTGAGTGTGTGTGTGATGGTGAGTGTGAAAGTGTAAGTGAGAGTGTGAGTGGAGTTGAGTGTGTGAGTGTGAGTTTGAGTTTGTGAGTGAGAATGTGAGTGAGTGACTGTGAGCGAGAGTGTGTGTGAGTGTGAGTGCATGAGTGTGTGTGTGAATGTGCATGTGTGTGTGAGTGTGAATGAGTGTGCGTGAGGGCAGGTGTGAGTATGTGTATAAGTGAGTGAGTGTGTGAGTTTGTGTGAGTGAGAGTGAGAGTGTGAGAGAGTGTGAATGTGAGTGAGTGTGAGTGACCTTGAATGTTAGTGTCTGTGAGTGAGTGTGACAGCATGGGTGAGTGTGCAACTGTGAGTGTTCATGTGAGTGCATGAGCATGAGTGTGAGTGAAAGTGTGAGTGAGAGTGTGGGTGTGAGTGGGTTTGAGTGTGTGAGTGTGAGTTTGTGAGTGAGAATGTGAGTGACTGTCAGCGAGGGTGTGAGTGGGAGTGAGTGTGTGTGTGAGTGTGAGTGTGCATGAGTGTGTTTGTGAGTGTGTCATGAGGGAGTGTGAGTGTAAGTGTGTGTGAGTGAAAGTGAGTGTGAGTGTACGTGTTTGTGAGTGAATGAGAGTGAGTGTGAGTTTGAGTGAGTGTGAGTGAGAGTGTGTGTGATTGTGAGTGTGTGTGAGTGAGGCTGCTTATGTATGAGTGTGTGAGTATGAATGTGTGTGAGTGACTGTGATTGTGTGAGTGTGAGTTAGTGTGTGAGTGTTAGTGAGCTGGGTTACCTGTGGTATTACAACAAAAAATAAAAACAGGTGATCGAGAAGCATTCCTTTTCCCCCAAGGAAGGAAGTGCTTCCCGACAGCCCCTGCACTCGGCCCCGGGGACCATGGCCAAACCGGCTGAAAACCACGGTGTGTCTCAGTAACACTATGGGTGCCTCAAAGGAAGAAGGCACCGGAGGGGAAGTTAAGCATTGAGGAATGGGAGCTGGTGCACTTGTGGCAGAAAAAAATAAAAGAAAATCACACCGCTTAGAAGCATTCCTGAGTCCCACATGGACAACAATGCCTTCATAACAGGCCCTGCACTGGCCCCTGGGGAAAGTGGCATCCATGGTTTGAAATCAGGGCATGTCTCAGGCCCTGCAGGGCTATTCCATAAAGGACAGAAAGACCCTGAGGGGAAGGTGAGGTTAGAAGGAGGGAGTATGGGGCTTCTGTGGCAGAAAAAGAAAAAAATGGATGCCAGCGAGGAGTGTTCCTGCACTCCCCAGGGACAAAAGTGCCTTCCCATCAGCCACAGCACTGTTCTTTGGGCACCCTGGGTTCCCTGGTTAGAACCCAGTGTGCCTATCGGGCCTGTTAGGGATACCACAAAGAGTGCCAGAGGCTCCTGAGGGGATAGTAAGGTTGGAGTGAGGGGAGGTTGGGCATATGTGGCAGGAAAAAATAACCTGTGCTGCCAAGAAGTTTTCCTGGGTCTCCATGGACAAAAGTGCCTTCCCATGATCCTCTGCACTGGTACCTGAAGAAACTGGCATCCCTGGTTCCAATCCCAGGTGTGTCTTGGGCCAGGTAGGTTACCACAAGGCACAGAGAAGGCCCCTGATGGGAAGATAATGTTTGAGGGAAGGATGGTGAGGCACCTGTAAAGATAGATATTCCACTAAATTTCATTTTTATTATGACATAAGACAACTGGTAATAGGCAACATAATTGAAAAAACTTCTCAGTAAATTCAATGTGGCCTTGGCCTAAGAATATAGATAAACAAACTACGAGTTTATAATCTCAAAATAAACCTGCACATTTACAGTCAGTTGATTTTACATAAGAATAACAAAAGAACAAAATGGGAAAAGAATAGTCTTTTCAACCAATGGTGTTGGGACAACTGGGTATTCATATGCAAAAAATAAATAAATTTGGACCAAATATCTTATTTAAAAATTAACTCAGAATTGAACTGCTAACTGTAACAGCTGAAACTATAAAACTTTCAGAAGAAAACACTAGCATAAATCTTTGTGACTGCATTTGGCAGTGTTTTCTTAGCTATGACTCCAAAGGTAAAACGGATTCAATGGACTTCAAAATTGAAAAGTGCTGTGTCTGAGAAGACAGTATCGAGAAGTGAAAAGGCAAGACACTAAGTAGAAGAAAGTATTTGAAAAGCATATATCTGTTAAGCAACTTACATATATAGGATATTTAAAGAAACTTTGCAATTCATAGTAACAAGATAACTCAATTTAAAAAATGGGCAAAGATTCTGAACAGATATATCTGCAAAGAAGATATAAAGATGGATAATCGATAGATGCTAGATGTAATGAGTTATTAGGAAAATGTAAATCCAAACCACATGTGGTATCAGTTCACACCACAGGATAAAAATCTTTGTTCAATAAAAAAGAGAAAGTAAGTGTTAGGAAAAATGTGAAGAAATTCAAACCCTCATCCCATGCTGCTGGGAATGTAAAGTGGCACAACCACTTTGGTAAACAAATTGGCAGCTCCTCAAAAGGTTAAGCATGAAGTCACCATATGACTCAGAATTTCCAGTCATAAAGATATACTCCAGGAAAATAGAAAGATATGCAAGCACAAAAACTCATATGTAAATGTCTACAGCAACATTATTAATAGGAGTCCAAAAATGGAGAGAATCAAAACGTCCATCACCTTTGGGTGGGAAAGAGCCCAAAGGTCCATCACCTGGTGAATGGATAAATAACTGTTTGATGCATCCATACACTGGAGTATTATTGGGCAATAAGAAGAAATTAAGTACTGATCCTGATCTTAGGAGGAGACAGCAAAATGCCTAGGCAGATATGGAGGGTCCCTGGAGAATTTCCAACCAGCCCCACAAGTGTTTACACCAGATGCTATGTGCAGAGAAGGGGACCCGGACTTGTCTTGCCTGCACATGCCAGCAGTGGACCAGAGGCCCACATACACTGGTGGGATGGGGTGGAGCCACCAGGAATTCGTGCCTTATGCAGGGGAGGAGACTGGTCACTTCAGCTCATGTATTCCTGACATTCAATTGTGAGGTGGAAATCTGTTGGCAGGACCCCTCTCTTTACTGAGAGATATCCTTTTCACATAATAAGGTCTGTCCTCCTCACCCTTCAATGTGTCTGCGTGCTTAATTTTTCCTAGTCATGAAAGAAGAGTCCAGATTTTGCTGAACTAAGGAGAAAAACCCCGCATCAATACCTGCTACAACACAGATGCAACATGAAAAGTTATGCTAAGTGAAATAAGCCAGTCGCAGTAGATAACTTGTTTTATATTTCAGAGTCTTATAGGCAAATCTATACAAAGAAGGTTGGTGGTTCCCTAAGGCTTAGGGAGGAAGGGAAAACTAGTGAAGATGGCTAAATGATGTGGGGTTTGCTTTTAGGGTGATGAAAATGTTCTAAAATTGATTGTAATGATGACTGCATAACTCTGAAAATACTAAAATCAGTGACTGGCATATCTTAAATGAGTGAATTGCATGGTGGGTTCATTATTTCTCAATAAACCCGTTACCCACCACCCCGTTCCACCACACATTAATTGGGTACTAGTGATCTGGAGACAGGTACTGCTTGGTTTCAGATCACTGGTCAGAGTTCAAGACATAAGAGAAACAACAGTGTGTCCTTTTTATACAAACAAGATTTATATTTTGAAAACTATCCTTTTCACTAGTATGAAGTCTGTAAAATTAAATGAAAAATCTTTCTTTCACTCTTTAAAGCACTGAGAGATTTACATTGAGGAATAAGACCTTGTTTTCTTTGGCCCCAATTTCTATCTAAAGGGTCTGGGAATCACACACTTCAAACTATAAAATCTCATCAGATGGGCATTTTTAACACTTATAATGTGGCTTACTTTCTACCCTGATTCTGGTACAGCATCACAGAGAGAAGAAGCTGAAGGAAATCAAAGTATTTAAACCCCAAATATTTTTTTGACATATTTTGAAATGGCTGCTGCAGAGACAAGAGATTGAAATGGCCCTCATTAATGTAACCCAGTCTCTCCTCTTCTAGGTATTCCCAGATCTGGGGAAGATTAACTAACAGCCTGATGCATTTAAAGTATTAAAATATATAATTACCCTCTATTTTCTCAACATATTTTGGCAGAATTTGGGTTTTCCATTATTAATATTTTCCCAAATTACATGATTTTTAAGCCCAAAACTGATTTAAAATTATTGTATATTGGAATATAAATCATTCTATTATAAAGATATAACCATTTTTATGTTCATTGCAGCACTATTCTCAATAGCAAAGACATTGAATCAACCCAGATGTCCCTCACTAATAAATGGGATAAAGAAAAAGTGGTATGTACACACCATGGAGTCATAAAAATGAATGAGATCAAACACTTTGCAGGGACGTGGATGAACTCGAAGTTGTTATCATCAGGAAACTAATCCAGGGACAATAAACCAAACACTACATTTTCTCGCTTATAAGCTGAATGGTGAGAACACATGGAATTGGGGAGGGGAACAACAAACACTGGGGCCTGTTGGAGTCAGGAGGCAGAGCATCAACATCAATAGCTAATTCCTGTGGGGCTTAACATCCAGGTGATGGATTGATAGGTGCAGCAGACCATCATGGCACACGCTTACCTATGTAACAAACCTGCACGTCTCACACATGTAATTGAATCCTTAAGATAAAATAATTTTTTTTTTAAAAATTACCTTATGTTTTAGTTTCTTAATCAGAATATCCATTTTCAGTTGATCTGTTTTTAAGTCTCCATGACAACCGAAGTCTTCATTTCCAAAAGCACTTAACAAATTTATTGACATTTCCAGGAGTTTCTTATACCTGCAGAAGTGCACAGAATTAGTAAATAAAGTATTTTTAAGAGTAAATATTTAATAATTGTTTAAACAGATATTGTGCTATGGCATATCAGAGAAACAAATCTATAAACTATGATCCTCTCAGTTTCAACTAAGCATACTTTGGAAGGATTCCATATGAAATTATAATCTTAGATAAATAATACAAAGAACAATGTTATGGCAAATATGGCAGATAAAGTGACGTTATAACCATACAGCTTTTGTTGTTGTTGTTGCTTTTTGAGATGGAATTTCACTCTTTTTGTCCAGGCTGAAATGCAATGGTGTGATCTCAGCTCCCTGCAACCTCTGCTTCCTGGATTCAAGTGATTCTCCTGCCTCCACCTCCCAGGTAGCTGGGATTAAAAGTGTGTACCACCACTCTGGGCTCATTTTGTATTTTTAGTAGAAATGGTGTTTCACCGTGTTGGTCGGACTGGTCTTGAACTCCTGACCTCAAATGATCCACCCACCTTGGCCTCCCAAAGTGCTGGGATTACAAGTGTGAGCCACCACACCTGGTCTAACCATACACTTTTTGTAAATAAACTATTCATATCCATGTTGGTATACTAAGATAAAATAACCTATTACTAAATATAATCCATAATCCAGAGATGAGTAACCAAGATATAAAAGTAAAACACATATGTTTGAAAAAGACACAAAAATACATTTTGATACCCATTGACCACAGTCTATAAGAAGAAAAAAAAGTACACACAAAAAGCATCAAGGACATTATTCAATGTAGAAAAAGAGAAGTAAGAAAACATCTTTAATATCTGAGTTAAGGAGAAAATGGAAACAGGCAGTTTTAGAAAAAAGGAAAGGGGCAGAGAGTTGTGTGATGATTTAAAGACTTTGAAGAAGAGATCTAAAGATCTTTGCTGACATAATGTCAACAAAATGAAAGAGATACAAAGCCACATAGAGAAAGGAAATGACAGAAAAATGTAGATTAGAATCAGAAAACCAACTAAAGGGCTCAGGAAATAAATAGAAAAGTAGCTGTGTTCAGGGCTTCAAAAACAAATTCCATTAAAAAATAAAAAATCTGTGACCAAAACATGAATGCTCATTTTACTTTTAAGTTTTACAAATATTTTTATATATATGAAATTTATTTCTTTAAAATAGAAGTTCAATAACATGTATACTTCATGTATACAATGGAGTTATCTGTGTAAAATGAGTAAATTTCCGAGTTTTATATGTAAAAGAAAAGGAAAGAAGTGGAAACAAAATAGAAGCTACATATCAAGATAAATTTTGATGTTAAAGAATGACACAAATAGGTCTTCTTTAAAGAATTTGAATGCAGCAGAGGATACTACAAAAGGAAGAAAAGATGACCACAGACAGCAAAAATACCTTCAGAAATAAAAATTCAAACTAGATAATGAAAAGTGCACTTGACATTATATGTCGAAGGCTTTATCATTGTTTTCAAAATCATTAAAGAATAAGTGGCCAGGCATGGTGGCTCATGCCACTTTGGGAGGCCGAGATGGGCAGATCATGAGGCCAGGAGTTTGAGAACAGCCTGACCAGCTTGGCAAAACCCCGTCTCTACTAAAAATGCAAAAATTAGCCGGGCATAGTGGCACATGCCTGTAATCCCAACTACTCAGGAGGCTGAGATAGGAGAATTGCTTCGAGGCATAGGTTGCAGTGAGCCTAGATGGCGCCATTGCACTCTAGCCTGTGAGACAGAGCCAGACTCTGTCTCAAAAAAAAAAAAGTAAATAAAAAGAAAATAAGTATAAAATTTTGGCATTTTAAAAAACGTTCAGATTATGTTGTTTCCCTTTTATACATATTTTTCATATAAATTTTTTCATCCCAACATTGCCTCAGCAGCTCAGCTGACTCCCGCCCCAATGATGCACATACCTATAAAGTTGAGTTGTGAGTTTCTGAAATACATTTTAAAATAGAATTTGTTTAATTATGAAAATGCGGACATAAAATAAATTTGTGTCTCAATTTTGCTCAAGTAAAATTAGAGTTAAATCGATTAATGAATGATTAACCTGTTCTACAATATGAAAACCATACCCAGTTGCCTCTTCTTCTAATTCACGATTTTCCTTTCTTATTTGATTCACGTTATACTCCAGTGATGATACTAACAAAAAGTTTCCTTAACTATGAAGTTCCTGTGTCCAAAATCTAGTTGCTGTCTGGGTTTTGATCACTGATTGCAATATTTATCAACAATTCCCAGCTTCCCAGGTTTTTGAGAAGTCTTACTATTGATGGTTGAAGTAGCAGAAATATAATCTACACTATCTGAAAATAAAGTTTTTATTTATTACAATGTAAATAGTAATGCAAATTGTAATAAAGTATAAAATATATTTCTTCACTGAAGCAGTACCGTATTGTCCTCTACCCCTACAAACACACTACTTCTTTATGGTCTAATGTATTTTACAAGTCCTGTAATTGCTGTTAGACAATTTACTTAACTAAAATCTCTCACTTTGTTCTAAGGTTTTGGTATTTTCGACAATTTCCTTTGAGTCACTCAATGATGTCTACTATACATTTTGTTTTCCATGAGAAATTTGTTTTTTAATAATGAAGATTCTTCAGAGATAAGAAAATATTTGAATAACTACCTTTGTGCATACACACATTAAGGTTAAATACCCATGACATTACTGTGTGTTTCTGTGTACTAGAGACAAAAACTTCAAAAAATATTTTAATGAATATACATTAAATTAAAAATTACTTTCATTAAACTGAGATGATCTTCCCTCAATGCATGAATACTTTCAGAATTCATATGTGAAGCCTTAAATATAGACCAAAGATTTGTATGAAATATAATAGCCTTTAAAAATCTTCTTTGTAGCTGGCACAATGACTCCCGCCTGTAATCCCAGCACATTGGAAAGCTGAATTGGGCAGATCACCAGAGGTCAGGAGTTGGAGAGCACCCTGGCCAACACGATGAAACCTCATCTCCAATAAAAATAGAAAAATTAGCAGGGTGTGGTAGCACATGCATGTGGTATCAGCTAGTCGAGGGGCTGAGGAAGGAGAATTGCTTGAACTCAAGAGGAAGAGGTTGTAATGAGCCAAGACTGAGCCACTGTACTCCAGCCTGGTTGACAGAGCAAGACTGTCTCAAAAACACAAACAAACAAACAAACAAAAAACCTAATTGTTCCCATATAGAAAAAGTCTAGTTCAAACTAGGTCTGAAACATACACAATGCTGTGAGACAGGATAGAAATATATTTAACAAGTTATATTCCTGGTTTCTGTATAAATGAAACTGTTGAACTTAAACTTTTAAGACAAGTCAAGGAAAAGATAAAAAATTGCAAAAGTGAAACTTGAAAGTTCATTTCACCCTCAAGGGCTCATGATCACTAGACATTCACAAACTATATATATTGTTTGAAACATTAGTTCTGAATTTTGATCTGAGTATCCTCGGAGTTTAAATTTCATTCAAGGATGTTCAAGAGGTCAAGTAAGACAATGCCATTTGCTCTTTTCAGTTTTCTTTTTCTGAGAAGAGCACAGCAAACTTCTTCAGAGAAATGAATTGTCCTAACTTCAGAGACTAAAGACTCGTGAGTCATAGTTCTAAGTGCATTTATAAAATATGGTGGTGCATGCTTGCATTCTGAATTTTTCAGCTTTAAACTCATATAGTAAACATGAGTAGATACAAACTGATTGAACAAAAGCCTTTTTAATCTGACATTATATTTGTTTTTATCTCTTTCTTCATTTGTCAACAACAGGAGCGTCTAACTAAATGTGGTAAAGTGGTCTAAGGGAATACAGTGAAAAGTGTAAAATGAATTAAACCAGAGATAATCATATCACTGTGGATACATGTGGAAGATATAATACAACGTACACCAAAGAAAGTGACAGAAAGGTATGTAAAGTGTATAACCACTCACATACCATTTTAGGACACAAATAAAAATTCTGCATATTATTTCTGAGCATCACAATATAGTTAAAGATTTGAATAGGGCATTGAAATGGAAAATAACCAATTTGTGATGTTGGTGGCCTCTATGCAACCATGTTTCAAAACCTTAACATCAAAAAGTCTCAAAATCACCATTCTAAAAGACTGTGTCTACCAGTTATAAATGAATAAATACTTTCCTCATTTTTAATAATCAAAGATGCAACAAACACACACATACACACACCTATACCTACACATACACACACAGTCTGCTCATTAGAACATCTGATTGGCTTCAGATCATCAGTGTAATAACACTAGCAGCAAGTCTCTAAAATTAAAACAGAAACTGACACATTAATCAGTTAAGATTTCCTCTAGGTAAAGATCAGAACTCCAACTGGTACATAACTCACTGGAAATATCTGAGAGTCTCGAAATTCACTGCTTTGAATCCCTGACAAGAATAAAAATTTTGTATTGAAAACTTTATGCTTTTCAAAACATTAAAGCAGAAACATCTGAGTGAAAGCTTGCATTTTCAAAATATTTTTTATGCTTCTAAATTTATTTTTATTCAAATATAGATACCAATAGTAACATTTATATCAATGTTTTCCATTCAATTTCAGACAAATAGAATTAGGAGTTAAGAATAATGTGAGTGCTTCCAATCATTTGATGCTCTTATTTCCCACATTAAATTTATATTGAAAACGTACCTGCTCACAATGTCTGAACATTCTTCCTTTGTACTGCTCCTTTCACAGCAGGATCTTCCATTTCAGTGTTAGGCTGAATGGGCTTTAAAAGAAAATGATTCATAAATCATATATATTTTGTACAATGTGGAGTTAGTGATTCAAAAAATATATATAATTAATAACCTTCAAGGAACGATGTTGTTCAAGAGGCCCTAGAAAGCAAAGGGGATATGTCATCAATTATATGTAAGTATGACAGGGCCAATCAAACATTCATGCAGTGTTATTATCAAGCTGAGTTCTAATGCCTGGCTATAAAAAAATTACTTAAGGTTTTGAAGGTTCTTCTTAACATCTTCTTTTCATTGCCTATGACAACAACATGACAGAAATATAATGCAGAAGATACGAATATAGGATTACTCAAACGAACTACATTTCAATAGTGAGATTGTGTTTCAAACACCTTTGCCTAAAACAGAAAAGCGTGGATGTCACTGTGAACACATGGGCTCATGAGGGGAAAAGAGACCATTAAACAGAGGAGCAAACCAAACCTGAGGGAATCAATGTCAAAGCTGATGGTGAATGTACGGTGTATTTTATTTTTTATTTATTTTCAAAATTTTTTTTATTATACTTTAAGTTCTAGGGTACATGTGCACAACGTGCAGATTTGTTACATATGTATACATGTGCCATGTTGGTGTGCTGCACCCCTTAACTCATCATTTCCATTAGGTATATCTCCTAATTCTATCCCTCCCCCCAGTTCCCCACAATAGGATCTGGTGTGTGATGATCCCCTTCCTGGTCCAAGTGTTCTCATTGTTCAATTCCCACCTATGAGTGAGAACATGTGGTGCTTGGTTTTCTGTTCTTGTGATAGTTTGCTGAGAATGATGGTTTCCAGCTGCATCCATGTCCCTAAAAAGGACACGAACTCATCCTTTTTTATAACTGCATAGTATTCCATGGTGTATATGTGCCACATTTTCTTAATCCAGTCTGTCACTGATGGACACTTGGGTTGATTCCAAGTCTTTGCTATTGTGAATAGTGCCGCAATAAACATACGTGTGCATGGGTCTTTATAGTAGCATGACTTATAATCCTTTGGGTATGTCCCTAGGAATGGGATGGCTGGATCAAATGGTATTTCTAGTTCCAGATCCTTGAGAAATCGCCACACTATTTTCCACAATGGTTGAACTAGTTCACAGTCCCACCAACAGTGCAAAAGTGTTCCTATTTCTCCACATCCTCTCCAGCACCTATTGTTTCCTGATTTTTTAATGATTGCCATTCTAACTGGTGTGAGATGGTATCTCATTGTGGTTTTGATTTGCATTTCTTTGATGGCAAGTGATGATGAGCCTATTTTCATGTGTCTGTTGGCTGTATGAATGTCTTCTTTTGAGAAGTTTCTGTTCACATCCTTTGCCCACTTTTTGATGGGGTTGTTTGCTTTTTTCTTGTAAATTTGTTAGAGTTCTTTATAGGTTCTGGATATTAGCCCTTTGTCAGATTAGTAGATTGCAAAAATTTTCTCTCATTCTGTAGGTTGCCTGTTCACTCTGATGGTAGTTTCTTTTGCTGTGCAGAAGCTCTTTAGTTTAATGAGATCCCATTTGTCAATTTTGGCTTTTGTTGCCGTTGCTTTTGGTGTTTTAGACATGAAGTCCTTGCCCATGCTTATGTCCTGAATGATATTACCTAGGTTTTTCTTCTAGGGATTTTATGGTTTTAGGCCTAACATTTAAGTCTCTAATCCATCTTGAATTAATTTTTGTATAAGGAGTAAGGAAAGGATCTAGTTTCAGCTTTCTACATATGACTACCCAATTTTCCCAACACCATTCATTAAATAGGAATCCTTTCCCCATTTCTTGTTTTTGTCAGGTTTGTCAAAGATCAAATGGCTGTAGATGTGTGGTATTATTTCTGAGGGCTCTGTTCTGTTCCATTGGTCTTTATCTCTGTTATGGTACCAGTACCATGCTGTTTTGGTTACTGTAGCCTTGTAGTATAGTTTGAAGTCAGGTAGCGTGATGCCCCCAGCTTTGTTCTTTTGGCTTAGGATTGTCTTGGCAATGTAGCGTCTTTTTTGTTTCCATATGAACTTTAAAGCAGTTTTTTCCAATTCTGTGAAGAAAGTCATTGGTAGCTTAATGGGGATGGCATTGAATCTGTAAATTACTTTGGGCAGTATGGCCATTTTCACAATATTGATTATTCCTATCCATTAGCATGGTATATTCTTCCATTTATTTGTGTCCTCTTTGATTTCACAGATTATTTTAACTCAACACATCAGAGGCATTGCTGCCAGCACACCACAAATAAATTTCCCTTGTCCTGTCGCTGAAGAAATACACAGTTGAGATGAGAGTTCAGATGAACGTGCAATTCACCTCTCATCGAAGAAAGTGTTCTAAATTGATCAGCTAGGATACACACATATGAAATGACAGCAAATCAAAATACTAATTTTTCCCATGACCACATGGGCTACCGCAGCACCTACGTTTCTCCTATCCCCTCGTTAGGCCTTGAATTAGAGCTCCTTGGTCCACTCATGCAAGGCAGTCCAGAAAACACATCAAATAAACCGTGTAGAATAAGATTCCAATATCAAAATATTTATCAAAAAAGGAAACATTGAATTACCACAGACTTGCTGGATATGAATACAGTTTTATATTTCAAAATCAGTACAGGATACTTTGAAAATGACAATTTTGGTATTCACAGAATGGATTTTATATTATGACTGCTTCTAAAATTAGCTAAGTTTGGTATATCATCTTACCCTGTAAAGGACTTTTATAAAACACCTATCATATCAAAGAGCTGTCTCAAAAAAAATTAGCCAAATCATCTATATGCAACTTAATCACATCTTATTCACTCACATCAATGAGACTTCTCTCTCTGAGGCCTGACAGTTATGAAGTGAAATGAGCGGCTGTGGTTTACTCCAATTCTAGCACTCCCTCCTGCCTCCAGCACTCTACACAGCAATAACCTCTTTTGTGAGGCTGGGCATATGCTGAAGCCACTGGAAGTGAGTTGTCTCAAGTTTACTTCGCCTTAACTCCCTGGACTGCAGCTAATGTCTTTCCTTCCTCCCTCTTTGTCCTTTCACAATCACTCTTCCTTTGAAAAAGTAATATTTATATCTGTCATCCTGATGTTTCCCTTCCTACCTGTTTTTTTATAGATAACTGCGACCACTTTTTTCATCTGTATTCAGCAGTAGTATACACATGTAATCTCTATTTTCTCATCTCATACTCTCTCCCTGTGGCTAGAATCATGCTCAGAAATAAAAGGAAATTAATGCTTGCCCTTGATTCTGTTTTTCTTCACATTGTTGTCCAATGGTTCTTTTTCCACATTTATCTAAAGGAAGACTATTCCCTTGCTATTCAGAGCTATGCCCAAGGACCAACACCAAAATCACCTGAGTGAGAAATACAGAATCGACCAGAGTGTGCATTTTCCAGAAGCTCTTCAACTAATTCATGAAAATTTGAATGCCCTGTTCTACCCTGATGTGCTTTCATATTTGTTTACCCTAGTTGCCCTTTTTGGCCTAGCCTCAATTTCTTCCCTATTATGTCCCTGAATTAATTACTACTTTATAAGCCATAGTGTTCCTAATGAACTTTTCATCAGGCAATACCTTCTTTAATTAATTTCTTCTCCATATATCACCCAACACTATTCTTTTCAATTATGTTAATTTGACCTACATGATACTATCCCATGAGGTTACCACACTATCTATGAAACTTAATTCTAGCCATACATGGCTAACCATTTTTGGTGATGCTTATCTATGGTAGATAAAACGCAAGTCTGTGTGGTAAAGTACCTCAATCCTTAACACCTCCCCAGCAGTGAGGATGACAGTAAGAGTAGGAAAATGTTACTCTAATTCTCTGACACATGGTGGTCCTGGAAGCTCAATTTATCTTCTTTCCTATTTCTAACACCCTGTTCTTCCTTCTTCTACAAAATAATTTCACTTTACTACCCTCCATTACATGCACCAACATATTTTTTAAAAATTTATTCCACGTACACTCCACCCTCCTTATTCTTACTTTCTTTTATTCATTTCCTCTTTTCTCTTTCCTGATTTGGTTCAGGTCTTAGACTATCTTAAAATAGAACTCATAACTCAGCTCCTTTAGTGGTACTCCCAATAGAATCAACTGCTGACCCTTGGTTAGAGACACAACTTATCACCATTTGACTTCTCCTTTACTTATTATACAGTTAACAGGACATTTTACTTAGCTATTAGACTATGTTAGTACCCATATTTTAAAAGAAACATTCCATCAAGTGATTTTTAAATAAAATACGGTTCTCACCTGCTCCTTTTCCATTGACTATTCTGTTTTCTTTTTCATGGGAAGGTCCAGGTAAAGGCTCTGACACTTTCTTGGGGACATGCTGCTGAGGTAATATCAAGAATGAGTTTCCATTTTAAAAATTATAATGAGTTGCATCAAGAGATTCTTATGAATCTCTTTTTATGAAAATGGGTCTCACTCTGTAAAACCAGGGATGAATGTAGTGGCATGATTACGGCTCACTACAGTCTCAACATCCTGACTTCAAGCAATATTCCTACCTCAACTTCCTGAATAGCTGGAACTACAGGTGCATATCGTCATGCCAGGCTAATGTTTTATTGTTATTTTTGTAGAGACAAAGCCTCATTATATTGCCCAGGCTGGTCTCAAACTCCTAGGCTCAAGGAAACCTTCTACTTCTGCTTCCCAAAATGTTGAGATAACCAGTGTGCAACACCATACTCAGCCCTCATCAATTCCTTTAAATAAACCTCAATGTTGCCCAGGCATGGTGGCTCACACCTGTAATCACAGCCCTTTGCCAAACCAAGGTGGGTAGATTGCTTGAGTTCAGGAATTTGAGACCAGCCTGGGCAACATAATGAGAACACATCACTACACAGAAACACAAAAAGGAGTCACGCCTGATGGTGTGTGCCGTATCCCAGCTGCTCGGGAAGCTGATGTGGGAGAATCACTTGAGCTTTAGAGGTGGGGACTGTGGTGAGCCACGATCATGCCACTGTACTCCAGCCTGGGCAACAGAACAAGACCCTGACTCCACAAAAATTTCAATTTAAAATATGAGAACAAAGTGAAATACAAACAAAAAACAAGCCTAATTGCTCAATGAAATACGAGCTTAAGCCAAGAAAGAAAGGAAACCACATGAAGTACAATAAAGTACATGGAGAGATAGATCTCTAACAGAGCATTTTAGTCTTTCATATCTCTAATAATACTAATTAATATTTATGCTGCAATTAGATTTTGTAAGTACTTCTGTGATAGAGATTATTACTATAGGACATTTAATTACTTAGATATGGTCATCTACCACTACCTGAAATAATATTATTGTGACAGAGAGAGAAACCTGGAACTTACTACTTTCCACCTAGAAAAATAATTGGTCACCAGAATTCTAAAGAGTAATTTATGGCTTGAAAAGGTATATTTCATAGAACGTGAGTGGGAGCTAATAAAAAGTATAAGAAATGTGAATCTGCAATAACAATGTTATGATTCCAGTTGAATGATACTAGAAAATACATTGTAATCCTCTTTTCTACTGATGACCTATTTCTTTTTTTTTTTTTTTTTTGAGACAGAATCTCTCTCTGTCACCCAGGCTGGATGGCAGTGGCTGGATCTCAGCTCACTGCAAGCTTTGTGTCCCAGGTTTATGCCATTCTCCTGCCTCAGCCTCCCGAGTAGCCGGGACTACAGGCGTCCGCCATCTCAACTGGCTAGTTTTTTTTGTATTTTTTAGTAGAGATGGGGTTTCACCATGTTAACCAGGATGGTCTCGATCTCCTGACCTCGTGATCCACCAGTCTCGGCCTCCCAAATTGCTGGGATTACAGGCTTAAGCCACAGCACCTGGCCTGATGACTTATTTCTAGTTTATTTCCTTTTAATGAATGGCATAGTTTCTCAATATAACACCTTAAAATTTATACATCCTTCAATATTAAAAAATAAAACGAATCTAAGCAATATTTTAAATATTTAATCGTGAGATACTTGAGGTATATGACTTGAAACATTCCATTATATAAAAATTCACTTGTTTATTTATTCAGATTAAACAACTATTAAGGCTGAATGTCTCATGCCTGTAACTCCAGCACTTTGAGAGGCTGAGGCAGGCAGAACACTTGAGCCAAACAGTTCAAGACCAGCCTGGGCAACAAGACAAAACCCAATCTCTACAAAAACTACAAAAATCAGCTGAGCACGGTGACACAGGTCTATGGTCCCAACTACTTGGATGGCTGAGGTGTGAGGATCACCTGAGCCCAGAAAATGGAGATGGGATTGAGCCAAGATCTCACCACTGCACTCCAGCCTCAGTTACAAAGTGAATCACAGTCTCAAAAAACAACAATTAAAATACTTCTTACATGGAAGACTGTATTCTAGGTACTCCAGGATACACACTAATATGTTGACTGACCTCCAGTACCTCATGGTATGCAGGAGCTTCCAATGATTCTTTAAACAACTAAATATAAAAATTTCTGAAACTCAAAATTTTAGAATGTGATATAAGGAGTTTGAGTGGTTATTTTATTTTGTAAGATGTAGTCTTGTCCTGTCACCCTGACTGGAGTGCAATCATGAGATCTTGGCTCACTGCAAATTCAGCCTCCTGGGTTCAAGTGATTCTCCCACCTCGGCCTCCTGAGCAGCTGGGAATACAAGCATGTGCCATCATGCCCAGATAATTTATGTGTTTTTTCTGCTTTTAGAGGCAAGATTTCACCATGCTGGCCAGGCTGATATCGATCTCCTGACCTCAAGTTATGCCCCACCTCGGCCTCCCACAGTGCTGGGATTACAGGCATGAACCACTGGGCCTGAGCAAGTAAATAGTTTAGATAAATGCAATGACAAAATTATGATGTTAAAGTCTTAACATATTGGTATTAAGAGTCTCTGCTTTGAGAAATGTTTATTTGCAGCAAAATACACGTTATTCAATTAGATGAAGAGTTTTATAGAAACCCTCATGGACAACTTATAAAACACACAAAAATCCCTTTACGATACAAATTTTGAAAGCATAAATTTAAATTTCTACATTTTCACAATTTATATTTTTAAGTCAGATACAGTATTTTTATGTTGTCCAGGTTTTTCTGAAACTCTTGGGCTCAAGCAATCTTCTTGCCTCAAACTCTAAAGTAGCAGGGACCACAGGTCTACACCACCACACTCAATGATTTTTCTACAATTTTTAATATTATTTTAGTCTCGCTACAGAACCAATAATATAAGAAGAGAAACAATCCCTCCTAAAAACTGTGTGATACCAAAATTATAAGTTTCCAAGGGGGAAAAAAAAATCTATAGACTATGTGCTCAACGTTTGGCAACTAAAAGGTACTGGTGGATTCCATGATTACTGCAAATAATTTGATCCCATGAAGATTTATACAAGCATATATATGATAGTTACCCTCGTATGATTTAAAAGTCAAAGTGTTAGTATTTATCCAAATAAACCTTAACCAAATTTCATGTTTCGTCTATTGGAGAAAGCATTTCCTAATGTGATTCTCCTGTCACTACTTATTTTCCAGTTCGTTTTTTTCAGCTCACACCCTGTCACAGTACTTACCAATCTTTGTTAGTTACCAAAGTTAAACAAAGTTTTTGAATCAACTAGCCCCATGTATGATTTTCTCTGACCAACTTTCCATTACCATCATAAAACTATGATAGGTATACCACTGCTAAGTTTTAAAAGTAAATACTATGCAAAACTAGATTCAGAGTGAGAAAATTAATTTTACAAGAGACCACTTTATCTTAGTAGCAACACTCAAGTCTTTGTCATCTGATGTAGGCAATGAACCCACACACAGTTCATGGAAAATTCTGGAAAGCAAAAATATACAATAAAAATGAGCAAGTTGGCCGGGCGCGGTGGCTCAAGCCTGTAATCCCAGCACTTTGGGAGGCCGAGACGGGTGGATCACTAGGTCAGGAGATCGAGACCATCCTGGCGAACACGGTGAAACCCCGTCTCTACTAAAAAATACAAAAAACTAGCCGGGCGAGGCGGCGGGCGCCTGTAGTCCCAGCTACTCGGGAGGCTGAGGCAGGAGAATGGCGTAAACCCGGGGGGCGTAGCTTGCAGTGAGCTGAGATCCTGCCACTGCACTCCAGCCCAGGCGACAGAGCGACTCCGTCTCAAAAAAAAAAAAAAAAATGAGCAAGTTGATTTGTTTACATTTTTTTTTAACTGCCAGTTTATATCCAGCTTTCCCCTCAAAAAAGGAAAACATAATCTGGGGAAAGGTCAGTGACCTATATATTAAATAATGATTCTTGATATAATTAAAATATGTCCTCTGCTGTAAAAGATTTTAGTTACCTACTTCTGCCTCCACCTGTCTAAATCTATAAAATATTCAATGAAAACTGACCTTGAGCTCTACAACAAATAGTGACAGTAATTTACCCTCACAAATTATCTGTCCTGAAGCTGAACTTTAAATTCAATTAATGGATGACATAAATTTTGTTACATAATCTGGAAGAAAACCGATGACCTAAAACAAGGTAGAGAGATCCACTGTCTCTTGTCCATGATCTATCTCTGGTTAAAAGACTAATCTGCTTTACTTCAAAATGTCAATCTTGATTCCTCAGCATGGAAAAAACTTAGGAAGGTCCTATTGCTTTCCTTTTCCCTAAATCAGTAGAGGGAAACCCCTGCAATTTTGAAATGTATGAAAGCTAAATGCCCAAAAGTCAAAAAACAAAGGTGTATATTCTTATTGAGAATACTTTTCCCAGAAAGATTAAAATTCTAACAATTATAAAATCCCATTGTTTTTACTCTATAGGTCCTTACCTTATTCAGGTCCATATAAACTAGCAAGCCCTTAAAAATTTTCATAGGCACTCAGGTACACAAGGACAGAGACTGCTGAAAAAAATAGAGTCCTGGTAGTTGTGCCTCTATTTCTCTAACTACTATCTAAATATCTTTCTTCCTTCCTATGGGCTCCCAAGTCCAGATTCCACTTCTGCAAGGCTCCACAGAAGTCTCCAACCTCCAAATCTTCAGTCTATGAATGCACAGATCCCTGAAAGGATGGCCTCAAATGACCAAGTGTAGGAGCCCGCTACTTCCCTGCTCCTGAAAAACAAGCTAACTGGACTCTCCATCTCCTGCCCCCAGCATAGACATACTACCAACTACCCAACTGAACTCCATGACTGATTTCAAGCCAATCATGCCCCTGACCTAGGCTACATCAACAAGGGAAGGACATCAGTGAATTGGGAAAAGAGGCAGAGGTGAGGAGACCACTTGTCCTGGGCCACAGATCTATGTAGTTCAGCAATCTCCAGCCCCTTAGTATTCCAGGGGCTCTAAGCCATGCTCTGTAAGTCAGGATGGAAGTAGATGATATCACATTTCTCTCTGCTATAGACACTACTCCCAGTGTCTCAAAATGTTTTAGCATCTTTCAGTAAAAATCTTCATTTGTCAGTCCTTGATAAGAAAAAAAAAGCAGCAAATTTTTTTACAGCTCCCTTGAACCTTCTATTTTAATGTGCCTTTGTAGATAATTCCCAACATCTTGTGTGTCCATCATCTTTATAATTTATCGATTGATAATTGTTTCTCTTCAAACTTGGCCTTCCCCTGCTTATTCCATTCTTACCCACTTTCCTTGGGTTCACTAGTTAATTCTACACACATTTTAGACATTGGGTGCATGAGACTCACTCCCGTTTGTATTACTAAAACACAAGTCAATAGGATATAAAAAGAAGGAAAAGTATTGGGCTTTAAAATGAGCACAAATCTCATTTCTGCCAATTCCTATATCTAAGAAAAAAATCCTTATCTTTTTGAGACTCAAGTTCTCTATGTAAAGAATCACTTGACCAGAATGTTCAACCACATGTGACAATACTAGAAGGTATTTTAATTCATTCTAAGATTCCTTAAAATTCTGTGATTCTATGTGCTTTGGATTCTGGGAATACAAAGCCAGCAGAATTTGAAAAAAGAATAGAAATAAAGAAACACCAAAAAAAAGCAGAGAAGAACGTTTTAAAAAATCAAGACAAGACTATAGAAAATTCATGGATAAAGAAACAAGACTACAAAAAGTATTATGGAAGTAAGCAGAAATACTAGCCTAAATGAAAAACAAAATTGGGAAATCAAATAATTTCTAAGACTTGCCTAAACTTGCTTTTGTAAAACTTACTGTCCCATGGCGAAAGCTAAGTAAGATCTGTCCTCAAGGCTTTGATGGCAAAAAGAAGATACTGGTTACCACTGAAATTGTCAAATTTATTACGACAGACTCTTGGACTAACCACATTCTAATGATAACATTAAATGAGTGTTGAAGGTATTTAAACTCTCATTAATTTAGACATTAATTAAATTAATGAATCTAATTAATCTGATTCAGACCTATACCATGATCCAAGTGCTGCACAGATGTCTATCAATTTATGCTGAGCAGCAAGGGAAGGGACTTGGAAGGCAGGCAGGCTGACAATCAACGTGGGTCAGCTACCTTGTTAAGAGTAGGATCAAAAGCCTATTAATCCACTGCTCAAATCCATAGTTGTTTATTTAATAAATGGTAGGTCATAGGAACACAGATGTTGTGATGGCCTTATGAGATGATAAATGCATAGGACATAATAGGATGTCGAGCCCAGAATGCAACACTCAACAGATGTTAGTTTCTTGCATCTATATTTACTTGGTTAACATAATTTTTTAAATCTATAAAATCCTACCTGACTCCAGATTAATCAGAACTTCCAAAATCTATTAAAGAAAAAGGCAAAATGCATTTTAAATTAATAATAAATGTATAGATTATTAAAAGCATAAGAATGCACAGAGATGCATGCCTGTAATCCAAACTACTCAGGAGGCTGAGGCAGGAGGATCACTTGAGGAACCCAGAACTTTGATACCAGCTTGGGAAACAAAGCAAGACTCTACCTTAATAAAAAAACTTGTGCACACCTGTGTGTATGCTTTAGATCCAGTTTTTGTTGTTGTTATTGTTGTTTTTGTTTTGTTTTGTTTTTTATGCATAAGACTGATGCTTTGTTACAAAGAATTCCTTTGTGAGCATGCCTGGGACGTTATTAGAATTAACATTGATTATACTTATTGGTAGGTAATTAATGCAACAAGAACTTTGCATTATTAAATACAAAGAATAATAAAAATATTAAACTTTGGTATCTTCAAGTGAACTGAAGTATACAAATCATCCTAGCCAAACCCTATGAGATTGAGTAAAAATTTTATTGTTAGCAGAACAGGTGTGAAGAGTCAACAGTGTCAAAGAGCATGATTTCTGGAACAAAATATGAGGGGCAGTTAAAACAGAGGATACAGTAGTATCCCTTATCCACTATATGTGCAGAAAGACATACTTGATATGGTTTTCTCTGCTGTCACACCACAATAACAATCATCAACAAAGAAGGCTTCTGTGGCCAAATGTGTGGAGAGTTTTTCCCCACCAACAAGCAAGCAATCATGTCTGCTGATGACACAATTCAATTCTCCACTCTATCTGCAGATAACATCAGATTTAATTTAATTTAGAAATTAAACTTTATCCTAGATATGTATGTATAGGAAAAAACAGTTTATAATTCAGTACTATTCGTGGTTCCATGCATCCAATGGGGGTCTTGGAATGTATTTCCCATGGTTAAGGGGGAACTACTGCACTTATATTTTAATAAGACAACATAGCCTCTCTAGCTCTTCAGTTCAAACTGTTCAGTTTAGGAGAAAACACACTTTCACCAGAAGCCTGCAAAACATAGGAAGCAGATCAGAAACAAGAATCCTTGCAAAGACTTTCCAGCCGCCAGTGGAAAAGAGCTCCAAAGAGATCAATGTGTTACTCTGGCTACTACTCTTTGGGGAAGGTGCTGGGTGGTTTACTTAGTGGTAGCTATTTGCTCTGCCCTCCATACAACAAGGCCCAAATTCACCTGCCATTTTACCTCCCACAGAAAAACCACTGAAAATATCACTCTTTTAAGAGCTTATCCACTATGAACCACAACTCACATTCAGAAAGTAGCTTAAGAAACACTGGGGAGGTGTGACAGGCTGCCAGGCAATACTATATGATGCGAAAAATATATAGAAAGAAAGCTATATCAAAGCCCTTTTACTACCAGAAAGTTCCAATGCTTGCCCTTCTCCCTAGTAAGGGAAATAATTCTTTTTCACCTTACATAAAGCAAAACTCTCTTGCCATCCCTCATGACAGAATCTAGTTGTAGGTGAGTCATATCAATATAATAGACTGTTGTCAAACTTATCACGCAAAGGAAGAGGATCAGTGAGGAACCTATCTATATACCTATAGCATTCACCATCTGCTCTTATTTCTAACCGAAGGTAAGTAAGAAAGACTTTGTGATTCCAGTTTTATAAAATACAATCCCTTGAACTTGTTCCCTTTCATTGCTAGAGAGTCTGTCATAACCCATATCACGGAACAAGAAGCCCCAGTTTGGGCTGTGTGGTACTACACAGTGTCCTTTTCCTCAATCCTTTCCATTATGTGGCAAATACCTATACAATCATGTTTTCTAAGTATGTAAAGCATACATCAACAGCATATATCATTCTTTACAATGATAAAGAAGCAAAAGAAAAACAAAAGGAAAAAGAACATCTCAAATGACTACATTCAATTATGGTGGAGCTCTTTTTATATATAACTATTCTAAAAGATATCCACTGTATTATTCCAAGTATATGACTCTTCTGAAAAAAGTAAAATTAAGAAGACAGAGTAAAGATCAATGGTTGCCAGGTGCTGCCAGGTAGAAAGTGAGAGGTGAACACGCATATTTTAGAGAATTTTTAGGGTAGTGAAACTGTTCTGTCAGTAACATTACAATAATAGATACATATCATTATACATTTGTCCAAATTCACAGAATGTACAGCATCAAGAGTGAAGCCTGATGTAAACTATAAATTTTAAGTGATTATAATGTGTTGATGTAGGTTCATCAGTTGTGCCAAATGTACCACTCTGGTGGAAAATACTAATAATGGGGTAGGCTATGCATTTGTGGGAGGCATGGAACATATGAGAAATCTCTGTACCTTCCTCTCAATTTTGCTGTGAACCTAAAACTGCTCTAAGAACTAAAGTTATTGATTTAACAAACATATTCACAGCTGGGCACGGTGGCTCATGCCTATAATCTCGGCACTTTGGGAGGGATTAGAGTCCCTCACCCCACATTATTCATGGGTCAACTGTGATTATTTGTTTACTGAATATAAACCATTTATTATAAAAATGAAATAGAAGATCCATTTGTATAAAAAGTTCAATTTGTTGTAATGTGACTATAGAGGAAACATACAACAGACTAACTTAAAAATCTTTTTTCTTATTTTTGTGAAAATATATGGTTTTAGCAATTATATTTAAATAAATGAATTTTCTCAGACAATAATGTTTGAGATTATTAATTAGCTACAACTACCTTCTTAAATAAATCTGAATTTCAAACTAAAGAAGTTAAATTTTAAAAAATTAATTTACTTTTGTATATACATATATACACATGCAATTGATACATATTTTTTAACTAGCCTTTTTTGATTAACCAGGTCTCTTATACAGACCTTGTGTCTTCTGTTCAGTTTTTCAATTCATACAAAACAGCATCCAGGCCATCACCAATCATTCTATGCGACAAATGCTCCTTCTAACAACCCCACAATATTGCCTCTTACCACAAGATCTCCCTTCAGCTTAATCTCTCCCATTCTAGGTTCCCATGCTGCCCCTAATCCCACTTGAAGCAGTCCTGAGAAAAGTCGCCAAATCTCTCTCCGTATTGCCCCCCAAAATTTTTGCCACCCCAGCAATTCAACACTATTTTGTTTTATTTTTCTTATCAATATAAGAAGGCAGAAATGTCAGGCATCTGAGCCCAAGCTAAGCTATTGCATCCCCTGTGACTTGCGCATATATGCCTGTGACTTGCACGTCCGCATCCCTTGTGACTTACAGGTATACTCCCAGATGGCCTGAAGTAACTGAAGAATCACAAAAGAAGTGAAAATGCTCTGCCCCACCTTAACTGATGACATTCCACCACAAAAGAAGTGAAAATGGCCAGTCCTTGCCTTAAGGGATGACATTATCTTGTGCCTTGCTCATCTTGGCTCAAAAAGCTCCCCAACTGAGCACCTCGTGACTCCCACTCCTGCCCACCAGAGAAGAACTTCCCTTTGTCTGGAATTTTCCTTTACCTACCCAATTCCTATAAAACGGCCCCACAGTTATCTCCCTTCGCTGACTCTCTTTTCGAATTCAGCTTGCCTGCATCCAGGTGATTAAAAAGTTTTATTGCTCACACAAAGCCTGTTTGGTGGTCTCTTCACAGGGACGTGCATGGCACAGTATATGCTTAACTTTGTAAATTACATCACTCAAATTCTCCATCTGCTCCAGCCAGAGAATTGTGAGGGATGGAAAACAGCTGAGGGCCCGTTTGGCTCCACAGCTCGTAGAGTGCATGGCACCCTCCAAGGTCCAGTCCCAGGGGCTGCAGGGAAGCCGGGCCTGGGGACCCCCTCCTACCCTGGGACTGAGCCCCTGCTACCTGTGCTGCTTGTCTTGGTCTCCACTCCAGCACACCAGGCAGCGCTCCACTTCCCCGGCATCACACTTGACAGCCGCCCTCTGGATCTTCTGCAGTTCGGCGTCCCAGATTCGGTACCTGGAACCCGTGTAGATGTGGCCTATGGAGCTCAGGACCGTCTGGCCTCTGCGGCTCCCGAAGCCAAACGACTTCATGGTGGTGAGCTCTTCTCAGACCCCCAACCACCGGCTCTTAAGTGGGGGCAGTTCCCTGTCACATTTTCACCACCTGTCACATTTTCACCACCACCACCCCCCCTCGATCCCCACCAACCCAGCTCCAAATCCCCTATCCAACCACAAGTACTTGATCCAACCCCAAATCCGTGATCCAAGCTCCAATCTGCGAATGCAATTCTGTGATCTACTCCAAAATCCACGATCCAGCCTGGTCCACCACATCCTTCAGCAGTGACACTCACAGCCTCCAACCTTTCAGACCAAGTGAGCCTAGCAAAGCCAAAGAGCACGTGTCTGCACCACTTCTGGAAGTCGCTTGCAGGCTGAGCATGCCAGCAGGTGGAGCGCTGCCTAGCATGCAAGAGTAGAGATGTGGATGCCATGGACAAGCAGCACAGGCAGTGGAGGCTCAACCCCGGGGTGGGAGGGGGTCCCCAGGCCCGGCTTCTGTGCCACCCCTTGGACTGGAGCTTGGAGTGCACTGTGCACTCTCCGAGCAGCAGAGCAAAAAGGACCTTCAGCTGTTTTCCATCACTCATAATTCTCTGGCTGGAGCAGGTGAAGTTGAGTGATTTAACTTACAAAGTTAAGCATCTAGGGTGTTTTATTTTTAACGAACACCTTTAAAACATGGTTTATATACATTATAGGAGGTGCCTAATGAGAAAACTCATTCCCCTATCAAAAATAGCATGAGTTATTTTCAGTAGGCGAAACGTTCTCAGAGAAAACTGACCGTTTTACATCCGTATCCACCTGCGTAGGTAGGTTCTTTACTTGGAATTGGGAGGTGGGTTCTGTGTTCTTGAATGGGAAGGCACATTTTTCTCAAAATGTGAGTTCTTCCTGTATTTATCAATTTTACATAGACCGAATGAAATTATCAAGGTTTTAACATTTTTCTGTGACACCTGCTGTCTTTCACTATTGTGATGGCATTTAAAAAAATCTCATAATGGAGTGAAAAACACTTGCTCCTCTAGATAGCAACATGTGCTATTAATGTCTACAATTAATCATTTACTGACAGCTGAAAAGACAAATGCATGGAGCAGAGTAGGAAACCCAGAAACCCTGAAATTATGTAAGGCTAGAAGTAAGGATTGATGAAGTAGGAAAGGATGAGTTATTAATGAAAAAAAGGCTGATATTTGAAGAAAATTAATGAAATTTTATGTCACAAACATGAGTTCCTGATGGAATACAGGTTGAAATTTTTACATATGCAAGTGAGTAAGGTACCAGAGGAAACACAAATTCTTATTTTGCAGGTATATTTTATGTTGACAAAGGCCTTCTTAAGAATGACCTCATAAGCAGACATACTGAAGGTTGATTTAGCAAACTAAAAATTAAAACTGCCTGTGTTTCAGGAAGAAACATAACAAAATAAAACAGATTATTTGAAAAATATTAACTATATTATATATATATATATATTCAGATGAAAAGTATGTTTTCATTTTATAGGGAATTCATTATATTCTTTTTTTTTTTTTTGAATCAGAATCTTATTTCTTTGCCCAGGCTGGTGTCCAGTGGCACAGTCTTGGCTCCCTGCAACCTCTGTCTCCCAGGTTCAAGCAATTCTCCTTCCTCAGCCTCCCAAGTAGCTGGGATTACAGGAAGGTGCCAGCATGCTCAGCTAATTTTTGCATCTTTAGTAGAGAGGGGGTTTCAGCATGTTGGCCAGGCTGGTCTCAAACTCCTTACCTCAAGTGATCTGCCTGACTTGGCATTCCAAAGTGCTGGGATTACAGATGTGAGCCACCATGCCTGGCCTATATTGTTTACTATATATCAGATGATATATATTGCTGATACATATACCATATATATTACAGATATAATGTTATGTAAGTTATATATACACATTAGATGAAAAGTAATATGTACATATACACATTAGATGAAAAGTACATTTTCATTTTACAGGAAATTCTTTCAAATCAAACCTTCAAAAATTCTAAAATAGATCACGGACAAGAGAGAGTGGATCTCTCTACCTTGGTTTAGGTGATCGGTTTTTTTTCCAGATTAGGTAACAAAATTTATGTCATCCATTAATTGAATTTTAAATTCAGCTTGAAGACAGATAATTTGTGAGGGTAAATTATTGTCAGGCTCTGCCAATATATTGACTGTCACTCTTTGTTATAGAACTCAAAGTCAGTTTTCATTGAATATTTTACAGATTTAGAGAGCTGGAGGCAGATATAGGTAACTAAAAACTTTTACAGCAGAAGACGTATTTTAATTATATCAAGAATCATTATTTAGTAAATCAATCACCGACCTTTCCCCAGATTATGTTTTCCTTTTTTGAGGGGAAAGCTGTATATAAACTGGCAGTTAAAAAAGTTGTAAAGAAATCAGCTTGCTCATTTGCATTGTACATTTTTGCTTTCAAGCATTTTCCATGAACTGTGTGTGGATTCATTGCCTACATCGGATGACAAAGACTTGAGTGTTGCTACTAAGGTAACGTGGTCTCTTGTAAAATTAATTTTCTCACTCTGAATCTAGTTTTGCATAGTATTTACTTTTAAAACTTAGCAGTGGTATACCTATCATAGTTTTATGGCGGTAATGGAAAGTTGGTCAGGGAAAAACATACATATGGCTAGTTGATTCAAAAAAATTGTTTAACTTTGATAACTAACAAAGATTGATAGGTACTGTGACAGGGTGTGAGCAGAAAAAAAATGAACAGGAAAATAAATAGTGACAGGAAAATCAGATTAGGAAATGCTTTCTCCAATAGACGAAACATGAAATTTGGTTAAGGTTTATTTGGATAAATACTAACACTTTGACTTTTAAATCATATAAGGGTTACTATCATATTTATGCTTGTATAAATCTTCAGGGGATCAAATTATGTGCAGTAATCAAGGAATCCCCCGGTCCCTTTTAGTTGTAAAAACGTTGAGCACAAAGCCTATAGCTTTTTTTTTTTTTTTTCCTGGAAACTTATAATTTTGGTATTGTATAGTTTTTAGGAAGATTGTTTCTCTGCTTATATTGTTGGTTCTGTAGTGAGACTAAAATAATATTAAAAATTGTATAAAATTCACTGAGTGTGGTGGTGTAGACGTGTGGTCTCTGCTACTTTAGAGTTTGAGGCAAGAAGATTGCTAGAGCCCAGGAATTTCAGAAAAGCCTGGGCAACATAACAATACTGTATTTGACTTAAAAATATAAATTGTGAAAATGTAGAAATTTAAATTTATGCTCTCAAAATTTGTATTGCAACGGGATTTTTGTGTGTTTTATATGTTGTCCATGAAGAGTTTCTTTAAAACACTTCATCTAATCGAATAATATGCATTTTGCTGCAAATAAACATTTCTCAAACCAGAGACTCTTAATACCAATATGTTAAGAGTTTAACATCATAATTTTGTCATTGTAGTTTATCTAAACTATTTACTTGGCTGGGCCCAGTGGCTCACACCTTTAATCCCAGCACTGTGGGAGGCCGAGGTGGGGGATCACTTGAGGTCAGGGGTTCGAGATCAGTCTGGCCAGCATGGTGAAACATTGCCTGTAAAATAAGAAAAAACACAAAAATTAGCCAGGCATGATGCTGCATGCTTGTATTTCCAGCTGCTCAGGAAGTCAAGGTGGAGAATCACTTGAACCCGGGAGGCGGAAGTTGCAGTGAGCCAAGATCACACGATTGCACTCCAGTCAGTGTGACAGAGCAATACTACCTCTTACAAAATAATATAACCACTCAAACTCCTTATATCACATTCTAAAATTTTGAGTTTCAGAAATTTTTATAATTAGTTGTTTAAAGAATCATTGGAAGCTCCTGCATATCATGAGGTACTGGAGGTCAGTCAACATATTTGTGTGTATCCTGGAGTACCTAGAATACAGTCTTCCATGTAAGAAGCATTTTAATTGTTGTTTTTTGAGATGGGGATTAACTCTGTAACCGAGGCTGGAGTGCATTGGTGAGAAATTAACTCAGTCCCATCTCCATTTCCTGGGCTCAGTTGATCTTCACACCTCAGCCATCTAAGTACTTGGTACTGCAGACCTGTGTCACCATGCTTGGCTGATTTTTGTCTTTTGTAGAGATGGAGTTTTGCCTTGTTGCCCAGGTTGGTCTTGAACTGTTGGGCTCAAATGTTCTGTCTGCCTCAGCCTCTCAAAGTGCTGGAGTTACAGGCATGAGACATTCAGCCTTAATAGTTGCTTAATCTGAATAAATAGACAAATGAATTTTTATATAATGGAATATTCCAAGTCACATACCTCATGTATCTAACAATTAAATATTTAAAATATTGCATACATTTGTATTATTGTTTAACATTTGAGGATGTATAAGTTTTGGGGTGTTATGTTGAGAAATTATGCCATATAAAAAGGAAATAAATTAGAAATAGGTCATCGGTAGCAAAGAGGATTATAATGTATTTTCTAGTATCATTCAACTGGAATCATAACATTATTATTGCAGATTCACATTTCTTATACTTTTTATTAGCTCCCACTCACGTTCTATGAAATATACCTTCTCAAGCCATACATTACTCTTTAGAATTCTGGTGACCAATTATTTTTCTAGGTGGAAAGTTGAAAGTTCCAGGTTTCTCTCTCTGTTATAATGTTCTTTCGGGTAGTGGTAGATGACCATATTTAAGTAATTGAAGGTCTTATAATAATAAATTCTATCCCAGAAATACTTACAAAAAACTAATTCTAGCATAAATATTAATTAGTATTATTAGGGATACGAAAGACTAAAATGCTCTGTTATAGATCTATATCTCCATGTACTTTATTGTACTTCATGTGGTTTCCTTTTTTTCTTCGCTTAAACTCATATTTCATTTACCAATTAGGCTTGCTTTTTGTTTGTATTTTCCTTCGTTCTCACATTTTAAATTGAAATTTTTGTGGAGTCAGGGTCTTGCTCTGTTGTCCAGGCTGGATTACAGTGGCATGATTGTGGCTCACTACAGTCCCCACCTCTAAAGCTCAAGTGATCCTCCCTCATCAGCCTCCCGAGCACCTGGGATACAGGCACACACCATCAGGCGTGACTCCTTTTTGTGTTTCTGTGTAGTGATGTGTTCTCATTATGTTGCCCAGGCTGGCCTCAAATTCTGGTGACCAATTATTTTTCTAGGAGGAAAGTTGAAAGTTCCAGGTTTCTCTCTCTGTTACAATAATATTCTTTCAGGTAGTGGTAGATGACCATATCTAAGTAATTAAATGTCTTATAGTAATAATCTCTATCACAGAAGTACTTACAAAATCTAATTGCAGCATAAATATTAATTAGTGTTATTAGAGATATGAAAGACTAAAATGCTCTGTTAGAGATCTATCTCTCCATGTACTTTATTGTACTTCATGTGGTTTCCTTTCTTTCTTGGCTTAAGCTCGTATTTCATTGAGCAATTAGGCTTGTTTTTTGTTTGTATTTCACTTCATTCTCACATTTTAAATTGAAATTTTTGTGGTGTCAGGGTGTTGCTCTGTTGCCCAGGCTGGAGTACAGTGGCATGATCTTGGCTCACTACAGTCTCCACCTCTAAAGCTCAAATGATTCTCCCACATCAGCTTCCCGAGCAGCTGGGATACGGCACACACCATCAGGCGTGACTCCTTTTTGTGTTTGTGTGTAGAGATGTGTTCTCATTTTGTTGTCCAGGCTGGTCTCAAATTCCTGAACTCAAGCCATCCACCCACCTTGGCCTGGCAAAGGGCTGTGATTACAGGTGTGAGCCATCATGTCTGGGCAACATTGAGTTTATTTAAAGGAATTGATGAGGGCTGAGTATGGTTTTGCACACTGGTTATCTCAACACTTTGGGAGGCAGAAGTTGAAGGTTTCCTTAAGCCTAGGAGTTTGAGACCAGCCTGGGCATATAATGAGGCTTTGTCTCTACAAAAATAACAATAAATACATTAGCCAGGCATGATGGTATGCACCTGTAGTTCCAGCTATTCAGGAAGTTGAGGTGGGAATATTGCTTGAAGTCAGGATGTTGAGACTGTAGTGAGCCGTATTCATGCCACTGCATTCAGCTCTGGTTGACAGAGTGAGACCCAGTTTCATAAAAAGAGATTCATAAGAAACTCTTGATGCAACTCATAATTTTTAAAATGGGAATTCCTTCTTGATATTACCTTAGCAGCATGTCCCCGGGAAAGTGTCAGAGCCTTTACCTGGACCTTCCCATGAAAAAGGAAATAGTATAGTCAATGGAAAAGAAGAAGTTGAGAACCATATTTTATTTAGAAAGTCATTTGATCGAATGCTTCTTTTAAAATATGAGTATGAACATAGTCTAATAGCTAAGTAAAATGTCCTGTTAACTGTATAATAAGTAAAGGAGAAGTCAAATGGTGATAAGTTGTGTCTCTAACCAAGGGTCAGCAGTTGATTCTATTGGGAGTACCACTAAAGGAGCTGAGTTATGAGTTCCATTTTAAGATACTCTAAGACCTGAGGCAAGTCAATAAAGAGGGAGGAGGAAATGAATAAAAGAGAAAGAAAGCCTGAGGAGGGCGGAGTGTACATGGAATAAATATAAAAAAAAGTGGATATAGATATTGGAGGGTAGTAAAGTCAAACCATTCTATAGAAGATGGAAGAACAGGGTGTTAGAAATAAGAAAGAAGATAGTGAGCTTCCAATACCAAAATGTGTCAGAGAATTACAGTAACGTTTTTCTAGTCTTGTTGTTACCCTCACTACTGGGGAGGCATTAAGGATTGACGTACTTTACCACACAGACCTGTGTTTTATCTACACATAACACTCTCCGTTATGCACACTCATTCATGCTAACAAACATACTCAGCCACATGTACAGTCATACAGACACTCACACACACATCCTTGCTCACAGTCACACACATTCTCTCTCACAAACTCACACTCACAGTGACATACTCAATCCCACTCACACCCACACTCACTCACTTGCACTTTCTCTAGTACTCACCCTCAAACATTCATACTCATTCACATGCACACTCACACTTGCATGTTCACTCACTCATACTATCACACACTCACAGACAGTAACAAGGTCACTCACACTCACTCTCACTCACACTCACAAACACACACACTCACACTCACTTTCACTTACACACACACTCACACTCTTCTTCATGCACACTCACTCACACTCACCCACACCCACACACATGCACACTCACACTGTCACTCACACAAATTCACACTCTCACTCACTGTCACTCATTCACATTCTCACTCACAAACTCACACTCACACTCAGTCACAGACTCAACTCCACTCACACTCACTCACACTTTCACTCATGCTCACCCTCACACACTCACTCTCATGCACACTCACCCTTGAACACTCACTCACACTGTCACACTCACTCACAGACACTAACACTGACACTCACAATCACTAACACTCACACACTAACATTCACACACTTACTCACACAAAGTCACTCACTCACACACACTCACACTAACATGCACTCCAACTCACACTCACTCACAGTTTTTTTTCTCCAACACGTGCCTCTCCATCCCTCCCTCAAACCTTTTCTTCCCATCAGGGGCCTTCTCTGTGATGTGTGGTACACTACCTGGTCTGAGATGCACCCTGGGTTAAAACCAGGGATGCCAGGATCTTCAGGTGGCAGCGCAGGAGCTCATGGGAAGGCACTTTCATCTGTGGAGACCCAGGAACACGTTTCATTATTTTCTGCCATGTATGCCCGACCTCCCCTCACTCCAACCTTACTATCCCCTCAGGAGCATCTGGCCCTCTTTGTTTTAATGCTAACGGGCCCAAAAGGCACACTGGTTTCAAAACAGGGAACCCAGGATGCCCACAGAACACTGCTGTGGCTGATGGGAAGTCATTTTCTTCACTGGGGAGCCCATTAACGTTCCTCAGTGGCATAAATTTTTTTCTTTTTTTGCCACAGGAGCCCCATACACCCTCCTTCTAACCTCACCTTCCCCTCAGGGTCTTTCTGTCCATTTTGGAGTACCCTGCAGGGCCCGAGACCCACCCTGATTTTGAACCATGGACGCCATGGTCCCCAGGGGCCAGTGTAGGGCCTGATATGAAGGCATTTTTGTCCTTGTGGGAGCCAGGAACACTTCTCAGCTGTGCGATTTTCTTTTATTTTTTCTGCCACAAGTGCACCAGCTCCCATTCCTCAAAGCTAAACTTCCCCTCTGGTACCTTCTTCCTTCTCTGGAGCACCCATAGTGTTACCAAGACACATCTTGGTTAAGAGTCGGATAGACAAGGGTCCCCGGGCCCCAGTGCAGGGGCTGTCGGGAAGGCACTTTCTTCCATTGGGGATCAGAAATGCTTCTTGAAGACCCATTTTTGTTGTTGTAATATCACAAGTAACCCAGCTCACAAACACTCACACTCTCACTCACTCACACTCACACAATCACTCACACTCACAGTCACTCACATACTCATACAAACACACACTCACACACAAGCAACCTCACACACACAGTCACACACATTCACACACACTATCACTCACACTCGCACTCACTCACTCTCACACTCACAAACACACACATTCACACTCACTTTCACTCACACACACTTACACTCACACTCTCATTCATGCTCATAAACATACTCACCCACATGCACAGTCACATGCACACTCACACGCAAGCACATCCTCTCTCACAGTCACTCACATTCTCTCTCACAAACACACTCACACGGACATACTCAAATTCACTCACACCCACACTCTCATTCACTCACACTTTCACTCCCAGTCACCCTCACACACTCACACTCACTCACACACACACTCACACTTGCACACTCATTCACACTGTCATGCTCACTCACAGACACTAAAACTCATGGTCACTCACACTCACAAACACACACACTCACTCATTTTCACTTACACACATACACTCACAAGCACACACACTCACACTCCCTTACTTTCACTTACACACACTTACATTCACACTCTCCCTCACACACACTCACTCACACTCACACACGCACTCATACATGCACACTCACACACATTCACTCACACTCACAAAGTTGCCCTCTCGCTCACAGTCACTCACTCACATTCTCTTTCACAAACTCACACTCACTCTCATTCACACACTCAACACCACTCACACCCACACTCTCACTCACTCACACTTTCACTCACACACACCATCACACACTCACATTCACTCACATGCACACTCACACTCGCACATTCACTTATACTGTCTCACTCACATTTACACTCATGGGCACTCACACTCTCTCACACTCAAACTCGTACATACACTGACACTCACACATTTACTCACAGAAACTCACTCACTGACACACACTGACATACACACAGTCACACTCACTCTCACACACACTCAGTTTATTTTTTCTCCAGAAAGTGCGTCAACATCCCTCCCTCAAAGCTTATCTTCCCATCAGGGGCCTTCTCTTTGATTTGTGATACACTAAATGGCCCAAGATGCTCCCTGGGTTCGAACCAGGGACTCCAGGATCTTCAGGTACCAGCGCAGCATCTCATGTGAAGGCACTTTCGTCCGTGGAGACCCATGAACACTTCTTGGCAGCACATTTCATTTTTTTCTGCCACATATGCCCCACCTCCCCTCACTCCAACCTTACTATCCCATCAGGAGCCTCCGACCCTCTTTGTGGTACCCCTAATGGCTCTGATAGGCCCACTGAGTTTGAACCAGGGAACCTAGGTGCCCGCAGAACAGTGCTGTGGCTGATGGGAAGGCTCTTTCTTCACTGGGGAGCCCAGGAACGCTACTCACTGGCATCCAGTTTTTTCTTTTTCTGACACAGGATCCCCATATGCCCTCCTTCTAACCTCACCTTCCCCTCAGGGTCTTTCTGTCCATTTTGGAGTACCCCTGTAGGGCCTGAGATGCACCCTGGTTTTGAAGCATGGACACCACGGTCCCCAGGGGCTGGTGCAGGGTCTGATATGAGGGCACTCTTGTCCATGTGGGACCCAGGAACGCTTCTAAGTGGTGTGATTTTCTTTTACTTTTTCTGCCACAAGTGCACCAGCTCCCCTTCCTCAAAGCTTAACTTCCCCTCTGGTGCCTTCTTCCTTCTTTGGGGCACCCATAGTGTTACTGAGACGCACCCTGGTTTGGAGCTGGATAGGCCATGATCCCCAGGGGCCAGTTCAGGGCATGATGTAATTCTTCCTTCTTTGGGGCACCCATAGAGTTACCGACATGCACCCTGCTATCCAACCTGTTAGGCCACTGTCACCGGGAACCAGTGCAGGGGATGTAGGGAAGGCAATTTCTTCTGTGGGGGACAAGGAATGCTTCTCGATGGCCCATCTTTACTTTTTGATGTATTACTGCAGAGAACCTATCTCACAAACACTCACAAACTCATTCACTCACTCACACTCACACACTCACTCACACTCACACTCATGCTCACACATTCATACTCACACACTCACACAAAAGCAACTTCACACTCAAAGACATTCACACTCACTCACACACACTCACTCTCACACTCACATTTAATCTGACTCACTCATTCTCAATCACCCTCACAAACACACACACATACTAATTCACTTTCACTCAAACACACTTGCACTCACACTCTACCTCACAGACACTCACCCACACACACACTCACTCACACTCACAAACTCCCACTCTCGCTCACAGTCACTCACTCACATTCTCATTCACAAACTCACACTCACACTCACACACTCAACCCCACTCAACTCACACTCTCACTCACTCACACTTTCACTCACACCCTCACACAAACTCACACACACACACTCATACTCACACATTCACTCAACAGACTGTCACACTCACAGACACTAACACCACAGTCACTCACATTCACTCACACTCACACACACTCTCAGACTCACACACTTACACAAACTCACTCTCACACGTACAAACACACACACTCACTCACTTTCACTTACACACACTTACACTCACACTCTCCCTCATGCACACTCACTCACTCTCACACACACACTCACAGGCACACAAACTCACACACACACTCACACACACTCACACTCTCGCTCCCTGTCACTCACATTCTCACTCACAAACTCACACTCACACACACTAAACCCCACTCCAACCCACACCCTCACACACACTTTCACTCACATCCTCACACACTCATACTCACTCACATGTACACTCACACTCGAACACTCACTCACTCACACTGTCACACTCCCTCACAGACACTAACACTCATGGTCACTCACACTCACACTCACACTCACACACAGTATCACACTCACACACTTTCTGACACAAACTCATTCAATCTCACTCTCACACTCTCACTCTGTCTCACAAACATACTCTCACACTCACTTTCACTTACAGATGCACTCTCGCTCACACACACAAACTCACACTCATGCACACATTCACACACACTCACACTACCACACACATGCAATAATTCACACTCACACAATCATACTCTCGCTTACAGTCATTCATTCACATTCACACTCACAATCACTCACACTCACAATCTCATTCTCACTCACACACTCACTGAAACTCACTCACACTAACACATTCACATTCACACACTCACACTCAAACACAATCACACACTATCACACACTTAACTCACACTCACATTCACACCCATTCACGCACATTCACAAAAACACATTCGCACTCACACCCTCACTCACTCTCACACTCACACTCTCATTCACACTCAGTCACTCACCCACACTCACAAACTCACAACCGAAGTCACTAACACTCGCATTCACACTCAAACTCACTCACACTCACACACTAACCCAAACACACACTCCCTCACACCCTCACTGGCACCCTCACTCATCACACTCACACTCAAACACTCTGATACACACACTCACACTCACACTCACTCACACTTACAGTCACACACTTACCCAGACTCACACACACACAGACACTCACTAACACTATCACTCACTTACTCTTACATACACTCACTCACGCTCATACTCATGCTCACACACACACATTCAGTCTCTCTCACACTTTCACACCTACTCACAGGCACTCACAGTCATACTTACACACACTCACAGTTTTTTTGTCCAACAAGTGAGTCACCATCCCTCACTCAAACCTTCTACACAGGGGCCTTCTCTCTGTTTTGTCATACCCCTACCTGGCCTGAGACTCACCCTGGGTTCGAATCACAGTTGCGAGGGTCTCCCGGAACCATCACCAGGGCTCATGGGAAGGCAATTTCGTCCCTGGAGACCCAGGAACTCTACTGGATGGCACGTTTATTTTTCTGTCACATGTGCCCCACTTCCCTTCACTCCTACCTTACCATCACCTCAGGGGCCAGGGTTCCTCTTTGTATTACAACTAACAGGCCTGAAAGGCACCCTGGTTTTGAAACAGGCACCCCAGGGTACCCGTGGCCCAACACTGGGGCCAATGGGAAGGCACTTCCATCCCTGGGGAGCCCAGGAACGCTTCTCACTGGTGCTTTTTTTCCCTTTTTCTGCCACAGGAGCCCCATATGCACTCCTTCAAAACTCACCTTCCCCTCACAGTCTATCTGTTCACTTTGGAGTACCCCTAGTTGTACCAAGCTGCACCCTGGGTTTGAGCCAGGGAGGCCAGGGTCCCAGGCCCCAGTGCAGGGGCTGATGGGAAGGCACGGTTGTCCGTGTGGGACCCAGGAATGCTTCTAAGTGCTGCGAATTTCTTTTATTTTTTTCTGCCTCATGTGAACCATCTCCCCTTCCTCAAAACTTACACACACTCACACACACTCACACTCACTCACACCCGCATTCACACTCACACTCACTCACATTCATTCACACACAGAAACAGTCACATGCAGTCCCACTCACTCACACTCTGACAAACTCACACACTAGCTCCCTCACTCACACTCACTCACACTCACTTAAACTCACACACTGACTCACACTTACACTCACTCACACACACCCTCACACACTCACTCACACTCACACAGTCTCACACACTCTCACACACGCACTCACACTCTCACTCACTCACACCCTCACTCACTATCACTCTCATTCGCACTTGCACTCACACTCACATTCACAGTCACTCACACACACTCACACTCACAAACTCACAGTCACACTCACTCCCTCATTCACCCTCACTCACACACTCACACTCACACTAACATTCACTCACACACACTCACTCACACTCTTACTCACATTCTCACATTCACACTCACTCACCTGAGGCCTGAGATGCACCCTGGGTTTGAACCATGGATGATAGGGTCCCTTGGGCCTAAAGAAGGGCCTTATGGGAAGGTACTGTTTTACCTGTGGGTCTGGGGAATGCTTATCAGTGATGCATTTTTTTTCCTGTTTGGTGACACCAGTGCCTTGGCTCCCCTCCCTGGAAAGTTACCATCCCCTCAGGTGCCTTCTGCCTGCTTTGGGGTACCCCAAGTCAGCCTGAGACACACCCTGGATTCGAACCGGTGAGGCCTAGGTCCCCCAGGTCCACTGCAGGCGCTGACGTGAAGGCACTGTCTTCCGTAGGGGATGAGGAATGCTTCTCCGTGGTGCTTTATTTTTTTATTTCACAGGAAATCTACCTCCCTGCCCTCAAACCTTACCTTCCCCTTAGGGGCCTTTGTCCCCATTTCAGGTACCACTAGTGGGGCCAAAACAGAGCCTGCTCTTGAACAAGGGACTCCAGTGTTCCTGGGGCCCAGTGCCAGGGCTGGTGGGAAGGCACTTTCATCCATGATGAACCCAGGATAGCTTCTCAGAATCGCGATTTTTTTTTCTGCCACAGATGCAGCACCTCACCTCCCTCACTATAAGCCTTCCCCTCAGGAGACTTCAGCTCGCTGTTGGGTACCCTTCACACTCCCAAGATGCACACTGCATTCAAACGAGAGACTGCAGGTTCCCCAAGGTGCATCACAGGGGCTGATCAGAAGGCATTTTGGTCCATTGTGACCCATGACCTGATTCCCAGTAGCGCTTTTTTTCCTCTCCAACAGGTGCCTCACCATCCCTCCCTCAAGCCTTATGTTCGAATCAGGGGCCTTCTCTGTGATTTGTGGTACCCTACCTGACCCGATACACAACCTGGATTAGAACCAGGGATGCCAGGATCTCCAGGTAACAACGCAGGTGCTCATGGGAAGGCACTTACATCCGTGGAGACACAGGAACACTTCTTGGTGGCACGTTCTTTTTTGTTTCTGCCACATATACCCCACGTAACATCACTCCAACCTTACTATCCCCTCAGGTGCCTAAGGCCCTCTTTGTGGTACACCTAACGGGCCTGATAGGCACAGTGTGTTCGAATCAGGGAACCCAGGGTGCTACAGAACTGTGCTGTGGCTGATGGGAATGCGCTTTTGTCCCTGGGGAGCCCAGAAATGCTCATTGCTGGCATTCATTTTTTACTTTTTCTGACACAGGAGCCCCATATGCCCTTCTTCTAAACTAGTCTTCCCTCAGGGTCTTTCTGTCCGTTTTTGAGTACCCCTGCAGGGCCCGAGATGCACCCTGATTTTGACCCATAGATGCCACAGTCCCCAGAGGCCAGTGCAGAGCCTGATATGAAGGCACTGTTGTCCGTGTGGGACCCAGGAAAGCTTCTAGGTGGTGCAATTTTCTTTTATTTTTTCTGCCACAAGTGCACCAGCTCCCACTCCTCAAAGCTTAACTTCCCCTCTGTTGCCATCTTCCTTCTTTGGGGCACTCATAGTGTTACCGAGATGCACCCTGGTTTCGAGCCGGACAGGCTGCAGTACCTGGGGTCCAGTGCAGGGGATGTCAGAGCGGCACTTTCTTCCATGGGGGATGAGGAATGCTTCTCGACGTCCAGTTTTTATTATTAGTTGTAATACCACAGGTAACCCAGCTAACAAACACTCACACACTCACTCACTCACACTCCCACACTCACACTCACACAGTCACTCACACTCACACATTCATACTCACACACACACAAGCACACTCACACTCACTCACACACACTCACTCTCCCTCACACTCCCTCAGAATCTCACACTCACCCTCACTCTCACTCAGTCAATTTCACTCACACTCACACACACTCTCACTCACTTTCACTCACACACATACACTCACACTCTCCCTCATGCACACTCACTTACACTCACAAACTCACACACACACTCAAACCCATACTCACTCACTCACACACACTCACTCGCACATTCATTCACTCACACTGTCACACTCACAGACCCTAACATTCACGGTCACTCACACACACAGTCACACTCACACACTCACACAACTCACTCTCTCACACACACTCACATACTCACACTCACACTCACTCAAACTCACACTCACTCACAGTTTTTATTTTTCCACCAACAGATGCCTCACCATCCCTCCCTCAAACCTTGTGTTCCATTCAGGGGCCTTCTCTGTGATTTGTGGTAACTTACCTGGCCTGAGACGCACCCTGGGCTTGAACCAGGGGCACCAGGATCTCTAGGTACCAGTGCAGGGGCTCATGGGAAGGCACTTTCATCCGTGGAGATCCAGGAATACTTCTTGGTGGCACGTTTTATTTTTCCTGCCACATATGCCCCAAGTCCTCTCACTCCAACCTTAATATTCCCTCAGGAACCTCAGGCCCTCTTTGTGGTACCCCAAACGGGCCTGGTAGGCACACTGGGTTCGAACCAGGGTGCTTGAAGAACAGTGCTGTGGCTGATGGGAAGGCACTTTCATCCATGGGGAGCCTATTAATGCTCCTCACTGGCATCCAGTTTTTTCTTTTTCTGCCACAGGAGCCCCATACCCCCTCCTTCTAACCTCACCTTCCCCTCAGGGTCTTTCTGTCCATTTTGGAGTACCCCTCAGGGCCCAAGATGCACCCTGGTTTTGATGCATGGACACCATGGTCCCCAGGGGCTGGTGCAGGGTCCGATATGAAGGCACTCTTGTCCGTGTGGGACCCAGGAATGCTTCTAACTGGTGTGATTTTCTTTCATGTTTTCTGCCACAAGTGCACCAGCTCCTCTTCCTCAAAGCTTTACTTCCCCTCTTGTGCCTTCTTCCTTCTTTGGGGCACCCATAGTGTTACTGATACGCACCCTGGTTTCGAGCCGGTTGGGCCACAGTCCCCGGGGCCCAGTGCAGGTCTATTGGGAAGGCAGTTTCTTCCGTGGGATACAAGGATAGCTTTTAGATGGCCCTTTTATATTATTTGTTGTAATACCACAGGTAACATAGCTCAGAAGCACTCACACATTCACTCACTCACACACACACTCACACACACAGTCACTCACACTAACACAATCACACTCACACACCCACTCACACACAAGCACTCTCACAGTGACACACACATACTCACTCACACACATTCACTCTCACTCACACTCACTCTCTTACATTCACACTCACTCTCACACTCACAAACACACACACTGACACTCGCTCACTTTCACTTACACACACATTCACACTCTCCCTCACGCTCACTCACACTCACACACACTCACCCACATGCAAACTCACACACACACTCACACACACACTCACACTCTCACTCACAGTCACTGTCACATTCTAACTCAGAAACACATTCACACTCACACACTCAACCCCACTCACACTCACACTCTCACTCACTCACACTTTCACTCACACTCACTCTCATACACTCACCCTGACTCACATGCACACTCAGACTTGCACACTCACACTGTCACACTCACTCACAGACACACAGTCACACTCACTCACAGTCACAAACACTCACAGTCACTCACATGCACTCACTCACTCAGACACACTCACACTCACTCAAACTCACACTCGCTCACAGTTTTTTCTCCAACAGTTGCCTCACCATCCATCCCTCAAACCTCATGTTCCAATCAGGGGCCTTCTCTGAGATTTGTGGTACCCTTCCTGGCCTGAGACACACCCTGGGTTTGAACCAGGGATGCCAGGATCTTCAGGTCACAGCACAAGGGCTCCTGGGAAGGCCCTTTCTTCCGTGGGGGACAAGGAATGCTTCTCAGTGGCCCGTTTTTATTTATTGTTGTAATTCCACTATTAAACCAGCTCACAAACACTCACACAGTCACTCACTCACTCACACATAATCACTCACACTCACAGTCACTCACACACTCACACATTCAAAGTCACACACTCACACGCAAGCACCCTCACACTGACTCACACTCACTCTCACTCACACACACTCTCACCCACTCACTCTCACTCACACTCAACAACACACACACTCAAACTCACTTTCACTCACACACACTTCCACTAACACTCCCTCATGCACACTAACTCACACTCACAAACTCACCCACAAGAACACTCACACACACACTATCACCCACACTCACACACTAACACTCACTCACAGTCACTCACTCACATTCTCACTCACAAACTCACACTCACATTCACACACTCAACCCCACTCACAACCACACTCTCATTCACTCACACTTTCACTCACATTCACCCTCACACACTCACAATCACTCACATGCACACTCACACTTGAACACTCACTCACACTCTCACACTCACAGACACTAACACAGTGACTCACACTAATCCTCACACTCTCACTCACTCTCACTTACACTCACAAACGCATTCACTCACTTTCTCTTACACACACTCACACTCTCCCTCTTGAACACAAACTCACACTCACACACACTCACAACACCCCCATACACACTCACTCAAACTCACTCACTCACAGTCACTCACATTCTGACGCACAAACTCACACTCACACCCACTGTCACACTCAACCACACTCACACTCATACTCTCACTCACACTCACACTGTCACTCACTTTCAGTCACACTCACAAACACTCACACTCATTCACTTTCACTTACATACACTCACACTCCCTCACACACACACCCACACACACACCCACACTCACACACACTCTCACTCACACTCACACACTCATACTCTTCCTCACAGTCACTCACATTCTCACTCACAAACTTGCAACCACACACTCAACCCCACTCACAACCACTCACTCACTCACCCTTTCACTCATACTCACCCTCACACACTGACACTCACATGCACACTCGCACCTGCACACTCACTCAATCACACTTTCACACTCAATCACAGACCCTAACACTCATGGTCACTCACACTCACACACACTCACATTCACATACATTCACACTGACACAATTACTCACACAAACTCACTCACACACACTGACATACTCTCACAGTCACTCAAACTCACCCTCACAGTATTTTTTTTCTACAACTGGTGCCTCACCATCCCTCCCTCAAATCTTATGTTCCATTCAGGGGCCTCCTCTGTGGTTTGTGGTACCATACCTGGCCTGAGACGCACCCTGGGTTCGAACCAGGGACTCCAGGATCTCCAGGTACCAGCGCAGGGTCTCATGGGAAGGCACTTTCGTCTGCCAAGATGCAGGAAAACTTCTTGGCCTCAAGTTTCGTTTTTTTCTACCACATATGCCACTCTTCCCCTCACTCCAACCTTACTATCCCCTCAGGAGCCTCTGGCCCCTTTTTGATACCCCTAATGGGTCTGATAGGCACTCTGGTTTCGAACCAGGGACCCCAGGATGCCCAAAGAACAGTGCTGTGGCTGATGGGAAGACATTTTCATCCCTGGGGAGCCCATTACCACTCCTCCCTGGCATCAATTTTATTCTTTTTCTGCCAGAAGAGCCCCATACGCCCTCCTTCTAAACTCACCCTACCCTCAGGGTCTTTCTGTCCGTTATGGAGTGCCCCTGTAGGGACTGAGATGCACCCTGATTTCAAACCATGGATGCCATGGTCCCCAGGGGCCAGTGCAGGGTCTGATATGAAGGCACTGTTGTCTGTGTGGGACCCAGGAATGCTTCCAAGTGGTGCAATTTTCTTTTATTTTTTCCACCACAAAAGCAGCAGCTCCCCTTCCTCAAGGCTTACCTTCCCCTCTGGTGCCTTCTTCCTTCTTTGGGTCACCCATAGTGTTACTGAGACACACCCTGGTTTTGAGCCCGTTAGACCACAGACCCCGGGGCCCTGTGAAGGGGCTGTCGGGATGTCACATTCTTCCATGGGGGACAAGGAATGCTTCTTGACTGCCCTCTTTTATTTTTCGTTGTAATACCACAGCTAACCCAGCTCACACTCACTCACTCACACTCACACAATCACTCACTCTCACAGTGACTCATACACTCACAGAGTGAAACTCACACACTCACACACAAGCCAGCTCACACACACTCACACTCACTAACACACACTCACTCTCATTCACATTCACTTACACTCTCACACTCACACTCACTCTCATTCACTCTCACACAAAAATACACTCCCTCACTTTCACTCACACACACTTACACTCATACTCTCCCTCATGCACACTCACACTCACAAACGCACACACCCACATGCACAGTCACACACTCATTCACACTCACACCCACACACCCAACTCCACTCACACCCACACTCTCACTAACTCACAATTTCACACACTCACACTCTCACACTCACACACACACACACACATTCGCACTCACCACTCACTCACATTGTCACACAGACACTATCACGATCACTCACACTCACCTCACTCACTCACTCTCACACTCACAAACACACTCACTCACTTACACTCACACTCTCTCTCACGCACACTCACTCACACTCACACACACTCACACACATGCACATGCAAACTCACCCAGACTCACTTACTCACACTCACACACTCACACTCTCACTCAGTCACTCACACACATTCTCACTCACAAACTCATGCTCACACTCATACACTCAACCCCACTCACACACTTTCACTCACACTTTCACTCACACTCACCCTCACACACTAACATGCACACTCACACTCACACTCTCACTCACACTTTCACACTCACACTTACACTCATGGTCACTCAAACTCACTCACACTCGCACGCACACTCACCCTCACACTCACACACTTACACAAACTCACTCACTCATACACAGTCACACTCTCTGTAACTCACATGCATTCAGAGATTTTTTTCTCCAACAGGTGCCTCACCATCCCTCCCTCAAACCTTATCTTCCCATCAGGGGCCTTCTCTGTGATTTGTGGTACCCTACGTGGCCTGAGACACACCCTGTGGCTGAACCAGGGACACCAGGGTCTTCAGGTAACAGTGCAGGGACTCGTGGGAAAGCATTTTCATCTGTGGAGACCTAGGAACACTTCTTGGAGGCATGTTTTATTTTTTTCTGCCACATATGCCCCACCTCCCCTCACTCCAATCTTACTATCCCCTCTTTGTGGTACCCCTAATGGGCCCGATAGGCACACTGGCTTTGAACCAGGGAACCCACCCCTCAGGGTCTTTCTCTCCGTTTTGGAGTTCCACTGAAGGGCCTGAGAAGCTCCCTGATTTCGAACCATGGATGCCATAGACCCCAGGGGCCAGTGCAGGGTCTGATATGAAGGCACTGTTGTCCGCATGGAACCCAGGAGTGCTGCTAAGCAGTGCAATTTTCCTTTAATTTTTCTGCCACAAGAGCACCAGCTCCCATTCCTCAAAGTTTAACTTTCCCTCTGGTGCCTTCTTCCTTCTTTGGTGCACCCGAGATGCACCAAGGTATTGAGCCTTTTAGGCCACGGACCCTGGGGCCCAGTGCAAGGACTGTAGGGAAGGCACTTACTTCCATGGGGTACAAGGAATTCTTGATGGCCCATTTTCATTTTTTGTTGTAATACCACAGGTAACCCAGCTCACACACACTCACTCACTCACACGCAATCACCCACACTCACAGTCACTCACACTCACACATTCATACTCACACTCACACACAAGCACCCTCACACTCACACACACTCACACTTACATACTCTCACAATCACTCACACTCACACTATCACACACTCACTCTCACACTCACAAGCACACACACTCACAAATCACTTACTTTCACTCACATACACTCACACTCTCCACAGGCACACTCACTGACACTCACAAACACACTCACACTAATGCACACTCACGCACATACACTCACACTCATGCTAACAGTCAAATTCTCACTCACAATCTCACATTTGCACTCACACATTCAACCCCACTCACACTCACAATCTCATTCACTCACACACTTTCACACTCACCCTCACACACTTACACTCACACACTCACTCACACTGTCACACTCACAGACACTAACACTCACGGTCACTCACACACACTCTCACACTCACACACTTACACAAACTCACTCATTCACACACACACACTTATACTCAAACTCATACCCATAGTTTTTTTTTTCTCCAACATGTGCATCACCATCCCTCCCTCAAAACTTAAGTTCCAATAAAGGGCCTTCTCTATGATTTCTGGTAATGTACCTGGCCCGAGATGCATGCTGGGATCGAACAAGGGATGCCATGATCTCCAGGTACCAGCACAGGGGTTCATGGTAAGGCACTTTCGTCCCTGGAGACCCAGGAACAGTTCTCAGCAGCACATTTTATTTTTTCTGCCACATATGCCTCAACTCCTCTCACTCCAACCTTACTACCCCTCAGTGGCCTATGGCCCTCTTTGTTGTACCTGTAATGGGCCTGATAGGCACACTGGGTTTGAACCAGGGAATCCAGGGTGCCCACAGAACTGTGCTGTGGCTGATGGGAAGGCACTTTAGTCCCTGGGTACCCCAGGAACACTCATCACTGGCGTCCATTTTCTTTTTCTGCCACAGGAGCCCATACGCCTTCACCTCAGAGTTTTTCTGTCAGTTTTGGAGTACCACTGCAGTGTCCAAGATGCACCCTGATTTCGAACCATGGATGCCACGGTCCCCAGGGGCCAATGCAGGGCCTGATATGAAGGCAGTGTTGTCCGTGTGGGACCCAGGAATGCTTCTAAGCAGTGCAATTTTCTTTTATTTTTTCTGCCACAAGTGCACCAGCTCCCCTTCCTCAAAGCACCAGCTCCCCTCTGGTGCCTTCTTCCTTCTTTGGGGCACCCATAGTGTTATGGGGATGTACCCTTGTCTTGAGCTGGTTAGGCCACAGTCCCCTGGACCCAGTGCATGGGCTGTCGGGAAGGCACTTTCTTCCATGGGGGACAAGGATTGCTTCTCGATGGCACGTTTTTATTTTTTGTTGAAATACCACAGGTCACCCAGCTCACACTCACACATTCACTCACTCAAACTCACACAGTCACTCACACTCACAGTCACATACATTCACAGGTACACATTCATATGCACACACTCACACAGAAGCACCCTCACACTCATACACTCACACTCACTCATACACGCTCACTCTCATTCACACTCACACTCTCACATTCACTCACGCTCACTCTCTCACTCACACACACGCTCACACTCACTTTCACTCACACACACTTACACTCTCCCTCATGCACACTCACTCACAAGCTCACACACACTCATCCACATGCACGCTCACACACACACTCATTCACTCACACCCACACATTCTCACTCTTGTTCAGTCACTCATTCACATTCTCACAAACTCACACTCACAATCACACACTCAATCCCACTCACACCCACACTCTCACACCTTCACTCACATTCACCCTCACACACTCACACTCACTCACACGCACACTCACACATACACACTCACACTCACACATACACACAGACACTAACACTGTTACTGACACTCACATTCACTCAAAATCACACTCACTCACTCTCACAAACACACTCCCTCACTTTCTCTTACACACACTTACACACACTCTCCTTCTCCCACCAAAACTCACAATCACACACATACTCACACACACTCACACACTCTCACAATCACACACACTCTCGCTCACAGTCACTCACATTCTCACTCACAAACTCACACTCACTCTCACACTCAACCATACTCACATGCTCACTCACACTTTCACTCATGCTCACCCTCACATGCTCACTCCCACACACTCACACTTGCACACTCATTCACTCACACTGTCACACTCACTCACAGACACAATCACAGTCACTCACATTCACTCTCACTCTCATTCACACTCACAAACACACACTCACTCACTTTCACTCAAACACACTTACACTCACTCCAACACACACACTCACTCACACTCACACTCACACACACTCTAGCTCACAGTCTATTACTCACATTCTCACTCACAAACTCACACTCACACTCACACACTCAACCCCACTCACACTCACATTCTTACAATTTCACTTGCACTCACCCTCACACACTCACTCACACTCACACACTCACTCAACACACTGTCACACTCACAGACCCTAACAGGGTCCCTCACACTCACACTCACACACACGCTCTCACATCCACACTTACACACATAAGCTCATTCACTCACACTCACAAACACACAGACTCACGCTTACTTTCACTTACACACACTTAATCTCACACTCTCCCTCACGCACACTCACACTCACACACACTGTCGCTCATATACACTCTCGCTCATAGTCACTCACATTCTCACTCACAAACTTGCATTCACGCTCACACTCTCAACCCCACTCACACTCACACTCACTCACTCACACTTTCACTCACACTCACCCTTACACACTTACACTCACTTACATGCATACTCACACTCCCACACTCACTCACTCACACTCTCATACTCACTCACAGACACTAACATGGTCACTCACACTCACTCTCACACACACTGTCACACTCACACACTGACTCATACAAACTCACTCACACACATTCACACTCACTCAAACTCACACTCAGTTTTTGTTTTCTCCATCATGTGCCTCAGAATCCCTCCCTCAAACCTTATCTTCCCATCAGGAGCCTTCTCTGGGATCTGTGGTACCCTACCTGGCCCGAGACGCACCCTGGGTTTGAAACAGGGAGGCCAGGATTTACAGGTACCAGCACAGTGGATCATGGGAAGATACTTACATCGGTGGAGACCCAGGAACACTTCTTGGCGGCATGTTTTATGTTTTTCTGCCACATATGCCACACCTCCCCTCACTCCAACCTTACTATCCCCTCAGGAGCCTCTGGCCCTCTTTGTGGTATCCCTAAAGACCTGATAGGCACACTGGGTTCGAACCAGGGAATCCAGGGCACTCACAGAACAGTGCTGTGGCTGATGGGAAGGCACTTTCTTCCCTGGGGAACCCAGGAATGCTCCTCACTGGCATCCATCTTTTTCTTTCTCTGACACAGTAGCCCCATATGCCCTCCTTCTAATTTTACCTTCCCCTCAGGGTCTTTCTGTCCATTTTGTAGTATGCCTGCAGGGCCTAAGACACACCCTGATTTCGAACCATGGATGCCACAGTCCCTAGGGGCCAGGGCACGGCCTGATATGAAGGCACTATTGTCCATATGGGACCCATGAATACTTCTAAGTGCTGTGATTCTTTTATTTTCTCTGCCACAAGTGCACCAGCTCTCCTTCCTCAAAGCTTAAGTTCCCCTCTGGTGCCTTCTTCCTTCTTTGGGGCACCCATCATGTTACTGAGATGCAGCCTGGTTTGGAGTTGGGTAGGCCACGGTCCCTGGGGCCCTGTGCAGGGGCTGATGGGAAGGCACTTTCTTCTGTGGGGGACAAGGAATGCTTCTTGATGGCCCAATTTTATTTTTTGTTGTAATACCCCAGGAAACGCAGCTCACACACACTCACTCACTCACACTCACACACTCAGTCACACTCACAGTCACAGTCACACTCACACTTTCATACACACAGGCAGCCTCAAACTCACACACACTCACACACACTCTCAGTCACACTCACACTCTCAAACTCTCACTCACTCTCATGCACTCACACTCACACTCACAAACACACACCCACACTCACTCACTTTCACTCACACACACTCACACTCTCACTCATGCTCACATTCATAAACAAACACACACAAGCACACTCACACACTCACACTCTCACTCACAGTCACTCCCATTCTCACAACTCACACTCACACTCACACATTCAATCCCATGCACACTCACACTGTCACTCACACTTTCACACACACTCACACTCACAAACTCACACTCACTCACACGAACAGTCACACTTGCACACTCACTCACAGTATCACACTCTCTCACAGACACTAACATTCACGGTCACTCACACTCACACTCATTCACACTCTCACTCACTCTCATATTCACAAACTCACATAATCACACTCACTCACTTTCACTTACAAACAGACACATTCTCCCTCATGCACAATCACTCACACTCACACAAACTCACACACATGCACAGTCACAAACACACTCACTCATAGTCACACTTACACTCTAGCTCACAGTCACTCACTCACACTCTCTCTCACAATCTCATACTCACACTCACATGGTCAACCCCACTCACACCCACACTCTCACTCACACTTTCACCCACACACACCCTCACACACTCACACTCATTCACATGCACACTCACACTCGAACACTCACTCACTCACACTGTCACACACACAGACACAAACACGGTCACTTACACTCTCTCTCACTCAGTCACTCTCCCTTATCTTCTTATCAGGAAACTTCTCTCTGATTTGTTGTACCCCTACCTCACCGAGATACACCTTGAGTTCGAAACAGAGATGCCAGGGTCTCCAGGTACCAGTGCAGGGACTCATGGGAAGGCACTTTCATCCGTTGAGACCCAGGAACACTTCTTGGTGGCGTGTTATTTTTTTCTGCCACATATGCCACACCCTCGCTCACTCCAACCTTACAATCACTTCAGAAGCCTCTTGCCCTCTTTGTGGTACCGCTAAGAGGCATGAAAGACACCCTGAGTTTGAACCAGGGGCCCCACGGTTCCTGGGGCCCAGAGCTGGGGCTGATGGGAAGGCACTTTCATCCCTGGGAACCCCAGGAACTCTTCTCACAGCAGCATTTTTTTTTCCTTTTCTGCCACAGGAGCCCCATATGCCCTCCTTCAAACCCCACCTTCCCCAGGGTCTTTCTGTCCGCTTTGGAGTAACCCTAGCTGTCCCAAGATGCACCCTGGGTTCAAACCAGGGATGCCAGCATCCTCAGGGCCCAGCGCAGGAGCTGATAGGAAAGCACTGTTATCTGTGTGGGACCCAGGAATACCTCCAAGTGGTGCGATTTTCTTTTATTTTTTCTGCCACAAGGGCACCAGCTCCCTTTCCTCAAAGATTAACTTCCCCTCTTGGTCCTTCTTCCATCTTTGGGGCACCCACAGTGTTACCAAGATGCACCCTGGTTTCGAGCCAGTTAGGCCACGGTCCCCAATGCCAGTGCAGGGGCTATCGGGAAGACACTTTCCTTGTGGGGGAAAATGAATGCTTCTCGATGGCCTGTGTTTACTTTTTGTGGTAATACCACTGGTAACTCAGTTCACAAACACACACCCACTCACTCACTCACACTCCCACACTCACACTCAATCCCACTCACACCCACAATCTCACTCACTCACACTTCCACTCACACTCACCCTCACACACTCATACTCTCTCACACTCATACTCACACTCACTCAAACTGTCACACTGATTCACAGACACTCACGCTCACTCACACTCACTCATGCTACACAGACACACTCACACACACAAACTCACTCACACTCATTCACATTCTCTCACTCACAAAATCACACTCACTCAAATTTATTCACACACACTCACACTCACAGTTACTCAAACTCACACTCACGGTTTTATTTTTCTCCATTGGGTGTCTTTCTATCCCTCCTTCAAACCTTATCTTCCCATCAGGGACCTTTTCTGTGATTTGTGTTACACTGTCTAGCCTGAGATGCACCCTGGGTTCGATCCAGGGATGCTAGAATGTACAGGTACCAGTTAAGGGGCTCACGGGAAGGCACTTATGTCCGTGGAGACCCAGGAACGTTTCTTTTTGGCACGTTATATTTTTTTCTGCTGCCTATGCACCACCTCCCTTCACTCCAACCTTACTATCCCGTCAGGAGCCTCTGGCCCTCTTTGTGGTACCCCTAACAGGCCCGATAGGCACACATACTGCATTCTAACCAAGGATCCCAGGGTGCCTGCAGAACTGTGCTTTGACTGATGGGAAGACCCTTTCATCCCTGGGGATCCCAGGAAGTCTCCTCACTGGCATCCATTTTCTTCTTTTTCTGCCACAGGAGCCCCATATGCCCCGCTTCTAACCTCACCTTCCTCTCAGGGTCTTTCCATTTTGGAGTATCCCTGCAGAGCTTGAGATGCACCCTGATTTCCAACCAGGGATGCCATGGTCCCCAGGGGACAGTGCAGGGTCTGATGTGAAGGTCCTGTTTTCCAGGTGGGACCCAGGAACGCTTCTAAGTGGTGCGATTTTCTTTTATTTTTCTGCCACAAGTGCAGCAACTCCCTTTACTCAAAGCTTAACTTCCCCTCTGCTGCCTCCTTACTTCTTTGGTGCACCCATAGTGTTACTGCAATGAATCCTGGTTTCGAGCTGATTAGGCCACTGTCCCCAGTGCCCAGTGCAGGGGCTGTCAGGAAGGCACTTTCTTTCATGGGGGAGAAGGAATGCTTCTCGATGGCCCGTTTTTACTTTTCGTTGTAATACCACAAGTAACCCAGCTCACAAACATTCACACATTCACTCACTCACTCACACTCACACAATCATTCACACTCACAGTCACTCACACTCACACATTCATGCTCACACACACACAAGCACCCTCACACTCACACACTCACACTCACACCCACCCACTCTCACACTCACTCACACACATCCAGTCTCACTCACACTCTCACACTCACTCACACTCACTCACTTTCACTCACACACACTCATGCTCTCCCTCATGAACACTCGCTCACACTCACAAACATACTCACACACATGCACACTCACACACACTCAGTCACACTCACACACTCACACTCTCACTCATGGTCACTCACATTCTCTCTCACAAACTCACACTCACACTCACACTCAACCCCACTGACACCTGAATTCTCATGCACACTTTCACTCACACTCACCATCACACACACTCACAAGCACACTCACACTGTCACTCTCACAGACACTAACACGGTCACTCACACTCACACTCAATCACACTCTCACTCACTCTTACTCACAAAAACAAACACTCACACTCACTCACTTTCATTTTCACACACTTACAATCACACTCTACCTCAAGCACACTCACACACACTCACACACATGCACACTCACACACACTCACACTCACACACTCTCTCTCTCACAGTCACTCACACCAGAAAGAAGTTTTCTGAGAAAGTTCTTGGTGATGTGTGTATTCATCTCACAGAGATACACGACTTTTTTCATGGAACAGTTTGCTAACACTGTTTTCGTGGAATCTGCAAAGGCATATTTGGGAGCGCATTGAGATCTAGGGTGAAAAAGGAAATATCCTCACATAAAAACTAGAAAGAAGCTTTCTGAGAAACTGTGTGTGATGTGTGAATTCATCTCACAGAGTTACACTGTTCTTTGCATTGGGCAGTTTGCTTACTCTTTTCTTGGAGTCTACAATCTGATATATCAGAGAGCATTGAAGCTTATGGTGACAAGGGAAATATCCTCAGATAAAAGCTGCAAAGGAGCTTACTGAGAAACTGCTTTGTAATCTGTTAATTCATCACACAGAGTTACAGGATTCCTTTCATATAGCAGTTTGGTAGCACTGTTTTTAGGGAATCTGAGAAGGAATGTTTTGAATGGTGTTTAAACCTATGGAGACAAAGGAAATATCCTTAGAAAAAATCTAGAAAGAACCTTTCTTAGACAGTTCTTCATGATGTGTGATTTCCTCTCAAAGAGTTGCACTTTTGGGATCTCATTGAGACCTATAGTGAGCAAGAAAATATTCTGTCATAAAAACTAGAAAGAAGCTTTTGAGAACCTGCTTTGTGATGTTTGAATTCATCTCACAGAGATACATTGTTCTTTTCATTCAGCAGTTAGCTAACACAGTTTTTGTGGAATCTGCAATAGGTAATTTGGGAATACATTGAAGCCTATGGTGACAAAGGAAATATCCTCAGATAAAAACCATTAAGAAGCTTTCTGAGAAACTGCTTTGTGATATTTGAATTCCTCTCACAGTGTTACACTGTTCTTTTCATTGAGCAGTTTGCTAACACTGTTTTCTTGGAATCTGAAATGGGATATTTCAGAATGCATTGAAGCCTAAGGTGACAAAGGAAATATCCTCAGACAAAAACTAGAAAGACGTTTTCTGAGAAACCACTTTGAGATTTGTGAATTCATCTCACAGAGCTACATGATTCTACTCATGGAACAGTTTGGTAGCACGGTTTCTTGTAAATCAGAGAAGGGATATTTTGGATCACATTGAAGCCTATAATGACAAAGGAAATATCCTCAGGTAAAAACTAGGAAGATATTTTCTGAGAATGTTTTTGTGATGTGTGAGTTCATCTTACAGTGTTACACCTTTCTCTTCATAAAACAGCTTGGTAACATGGTTTTTGGGGAATCTGAGAATGAATATTTGGATCGCAATGAAGCCTATGGTGAAAAAGGAAATATCCTGAGATGAAATCTAGAAAGAAGCTTTCTGAGAAACTGTTGATAACACCATCTTACTGGAAACTGCAAAGATATTTGGGAGCTCAATGAAACCTATGCAGTCAAAGGAAATATCCTCAGACAAAAACCCAAAAGAAGCTTACTGAGGGACGGCTTTGTGATGTGTGAATTGATCTCACATAGTTACACTGCTCTTTTCATTGAGCAGTTTGCTAATACTGTTTTCTTGGTATCTGCAATGGGATATTTCTGATTGCATTGAGGCTTCTGGGGACAAAGGAAATATCCTCAGACAAAAACCAGAAAGAAACTTTCTGAGAATCAACTAGGTGATTTTTGAATTCATCTCACAGAGTTACACCTTTCTTTTCATGGAGCAGTATGATAGCACTGTTTTGGGGGAATCTGAGAAGGGATATTTGGGATGTCTTTGAAGCTTATGGTGACAAAGGATATATCTTTCTTTTCATGAAGCAGTTTGGAAACATTTTTTCATGGAATCTGCATATGGATATTTGAGATCGCATTTAATCTGCAATGGGATATTCAGGAGCACTTTGAGGAATATGGTGAAAAAGGAAATATCCTCAGAAAAAACTAAAAAGAGTTTTTCTGTGAAGCATCTTTGTTATATGCGAACTCATGTCACAGAGTTACAACATTCTATTCAAGGAACAGTTTGATATCACTGTTTTTGAGGAATCTCAGAAGTGATATTTTGGGGCACTTTGAAGTCTTTCCTGAAGTATCCTCAGATAAAACTAGAAGTAACTTTTCTGGGAAACTACTTTATGATATGTGAATTCATCTCAGAGAGTTACACTGTGGTTTTCATTGAGCAGTTTGATAACACTGTTTTCATGGAATCTGCAATAGGATATTTCAGAGTGCATTGAAGCCTATGGCTACAAAGGAAATATCTTCAGACAAAAACAAAAAAGAATCTATCTCAGAAACTGCTTTGTGATGTATGAATTCATCTCACCGATTTATACCTTCCTTTTCATGCAGCAACTTGCTAACACTAAATTCGTGGTATCTGCAAAGGGATATTCACAAGCACCTTCTGGCTAATGCTGAAAAAGGTAACATTCTACAACAAAAACGAGAAAGAAGCTTTCTGAAAAACTGCTTTGTGATTTGTGAATTCACCTCACAGAGTTACACGATTCTTTTCATGGGGCAGTTTTGTGGCACTGTTTTGCTGGAATCTGAGAAGGGATACGTTGGATCGCATTGAAGTCTATGGTGACAAAGGAAATATCCTTAGTTAAAACCTAGAAAGAAACTTTCTGAGAAAGTTCTTTGTGATGTATGAATTCATCCCATATAGTTATACCTTTCTTTTCCTGGAGCAGCTTGCTAACAGTGTTTTCATGGAATCTGCAATGGGATATTCCGGAGTGCTTTAATGCCTATAGTGAAAAAGGGAATATCCTCAGATAAAAACTAGAAAGAAGCTTTATGAGAAAAGTACTTTAGCTTGTTTCTAGTTTTTATCTGATGGTATTTACTTTGTCACCATAGGCTTCTAGGCCATTCAAAATATCCCTCCTCAGATTCCCCAAAAACAGTGCTACCAAACTGCTCCATGAAAGCAGTGGTGTAACTCTGTGAGATGAATTCACCCATCATAAATGAAAAGAACAGAAAGTGCTTTTTATGTGTGAATTCATCTGACAGAGTTACACTGTTCTTTGCATTGAGCAGTTTGCTTACACTGTTTTCTTGGAATCTGCAATCTGATAATTTGGAGCACTTTGAAGCTTATAGTGAAAACAGAAATATCCTCATATAAAAACTAGAAAGAAGCTTTCTGATAAATTGGTTTGTTATGTTTTAATTCATCTCACACAGTTGCATGATTCTTTTCATTGAGTAGGTTGGTAGCACTGTTTTTGGTGAATCTGAGAAGTGATATTTTGGATGGCATTAAACCTACGGTGGCAAAGGAACTATTATCAGATAAAAACTAGAAAGAAGGTTTCTGAGAAAGTTCTCTGTGACATGTGAATTCAACGAACAGAGTTACACTTTCCTTTTCATGGAGGAGTTTGCAAACACTGTTTTCGTGGAATCTGCAAAAGGGATATTTGCAACTCCTTTCTGAGAAAGTTCCTTGTGATGAGTGAATTCATCTCACAGAGTTATACCTTCCTTTCATGGAACAGTTTGCTAAAATTTTTGTTGTGGGATCTGCAAAGGGATATTTGGGAGTGTATTGAGGCCTATAATGGAAAAGTAAATATGCTCAGATAAAAACTAGAAAGAAGCTTTTGAGAAAATGTCGTGTGATGTTTGAATTTGTCTCACAGAGCTACACTGTTCTTTTCATTGAGCAGTTTGATAACACTGTTTTTGTGGAATTGGAAATAGGATATTTGGGAGAGCATTGAGGCCTATGGTGACAAAGGAAATATCCGCAGAGAAAAACTAGAAAGAAGCTTTCTGAGAAACTACTTGTGATGTGTGAATTCATCTCAGACGTTTACAAGGATCTTTTCATTGAGCAGTTTGATTACACTGTTTTTGTTTAATCTGCAATAGGATGCTGGGGAGTGCAAAGAAGCCTATTTTGACAAAGGAAATATCCTCAGATAAAAACTAGAAAGAAACTTTACGAGAAACTGCTTTGTGCTGTGTGAATTAATCACACAGAGTACACCATTGTTTTCATGGAGCCATTCGCAGTGTTTTCATGCAATCTGGAAAGGGATATTTGGAATGCATTGAGGCCTATTGTGATAGAGGAAATATCCTCAGATAAAAATTAGAAGGAACCTTTCTGAGAAACTGCTTTGTGATGTGTGAATTCATGTCACAGAGTTACACCATTGTTTTCATTGAGCAGTTTACTAACAATATATTTGTGGAATCTGCAAAGGGATACTTCAGAGGGCATTGAAACTTAAGGTGACAAAGGAAATACAATCATATAAAAACTAGAAAGAATCTTTCTGAGAAACCGCCTTATGATATGTTAATTCATCTCACAGAGTTAAATGATTACTTTCATAGATCAATATGGTAGCTCGTTTTGGGGAATCTGAGAAGGGATATTTTGGATTGCTTTGAAGCCTATGGTGACAAAGGAATTATCCTCAGATAAAAAAAGAAGGAAGCTTTCTGAGAAAGTTCCTTGTGATGTGTGAATTCATCTCACAGAGTTATACCTTTCTTTTCAAGGAACAGTTTCCTAACACAGTTGTCATGGAATCGGCAAAGGTATATTTGAGAGCACATTGAGGCCTATAGTGAAAACTTAAATATCCTCAGATAAAAACGAGAAAGAAGCTTTCTGAGAAACTGCTTTGTTATGTGTTAATTCATCTCACACAGTTACATGATTCCTTTCATATGTTAGTTTTGTAGCACTGCTTTTGGGGAATCTGAGAAGGGATATTTTGGATCACCTTGAAGCCTATGGTGGCAAAGGAAATACTCTCAGATGAAAACTAGAAAGGAGCATTCTGAGAAATTTCTTTGTGAAGAGTGAATTCATCTCACAGAGTTTCACTTTTGTTTTCAAGGAGCAGTTTGCTAACACTGTTTTCATGGAATCTGCAAAGGGATATATGCGAGTGCATTGAGGCCTAGGGTGCAAAACTAAATATCCTCAGATAAAAACTAGAAGGAAGCTTTCTGAGAGACTACTTTGTGACATGTGAATTCATCTCATAGAGTTACACAACTCTTTTCATAGATCAGTTTGGTGGCACTTTTTTGGGGAAGTCGGAGAAGGGATAATATCAATCACATTGAAGCATATATTGAGAAAGGAAATATCCTCAGATAAAAACTAGAAAGAAACTTTCTGAGAAAGTTTTTTGTGATATGTGAATTAATCTCCCAGATTTACACATTTCTTTTCATGGAGCCATTTGCTAACACTATTTTCATGGAATCTGCAAAGGGACATTTGGGAGTGCATTGAGGCCTATAGTGAAAAAAGGAAATATCCTCAGACAAAAACCAGAAAGAATTTTTCTTAAAAACTGCTGCATGATATGTGTATTCACCTCACAGAGCTGCACCATTCTTTTCAATGAGCGGTTTGATAACACTTTTCTCGTGGATTTTGCAATAGGATATTTGGGAGTGCAATGAAGCCTGTGGTGACAAAGGAAATATCCTCAGATAAAAACCAAAAACAAGCTTTCTGAGAAACTGCTTTGTAATGTGTGAATTCATCTCCAGAACTTCTCTGTTCTTTTCATTGAGCAGTTTGCTAACACTGTTTTCATGGAATCTGCAATGGGATATTTCAGAGTGCATTGAAGCTTAAGGTGAGAAAGGAAATACCCTCATATAAAAACTGGAAATAAGCTTTCTGAGAAACCACTTTGTGATGTGTGAATTCATCTCACAGAACTACACTCTTTTATTCATTGTGCAGTTTGTTAAAACTGTTTTCGTGGATTCTGCAATATGATATTTTGGAGCACATTGAAGCCTATGGTGATAAAGGAAATATCCTCAGACAAAAACTAGAAAGAAGCTTTCTGACACACTTTTTGTGATTTTTGAATTCACCTCACACAGTCACAGCTTTCTTTTCATGGAGAAGTTTGGTAACACTGTTTTTGTGGAATCTGCAAAGGGATATTTGGGAGCACATTGAGGCCTATGGTACAAAAGGAAATATCCTCAGATAAAAATTGGAAAGAAGCTTTCTGAGAAACTGCTTTGTGATGTGTGAATTCATCTCACAGAGCTACACTGTTCTTTTCATTGAGCAGTTTGATAACACTGTTTTTGTGGAATTGGAAATAGGATATTTGGGAGAGCATTGAGGCCTATGGTGACAAAGGAAATACCCTCATATAAAAACTAGAAAAAAGCTTTCTGAGAAACTGCTTTGTGATTTCTGAATTCATCTCAGAGAGTTACATGATTCCTTTCATGGAGCAGTTTGGTAGCACTGTTTTTGGGGAATCTGAGAAGGGATATTTTGGATTACCTTTAAGTCTATGGTGACAGTGGAAATATCCTCAGATTAAAACTATAAAGAAGCATTCTGAGAAACTTCTTCAAGATCTGGGAATTCATCTCACAGTGTTACTACTTTCTTTTCATGAGCAGTATGCTAACACTGTTTTTGTGTAACCTACAAAGTTATATTTGGGAGTGAATCGAGGCCTACGGTGAAAAAGGAAATATCCTCAGATAAAAAATAGAAAGAAGTTTTCTGAGAAACGACTTTGTGATGTGTGAATTCATCTCACAGTGTTACACTTTTCTCTTCATTTAGCAGTCTGCTAACACTGTTGTCTTGAAACCTGCAATGGGATGTTTCGGAGCACATTGAAGCTTATGGTGACATAGAAAATATCGTCATAAAAAACTAGAAAGAAGTTTTCTGAGAAATCACTTTGTGATACATGAGTTTATCTCACAGAGCTACACCGTTCTTTTCATTGAGCAGGTTCATAACAGTTTTCATAGAATCTGTGATAGGATATTTGGGAGTTCATTGAAGCCTATACTGACAAAGGAAATGTCCTCAGATAAAAAGGAAAAAGAAACTTTCTGAGAAACTGCTTTGTGATGTATGAATTCATCTTACAGATTGCACTGTTCTTTTCATTGAGCAGTATGCTAACACTGTTTTCTTGGAATCTGCAATGTGATATTATGGATCACATTGAAGCATATAGTGACAAACGAATTATCCTCAGATAAAAACTAGAAACAAGGTTTCTGACAAACCACTTTGAGATGTGTTAATTCATTGCACAGAGTTACACAGTTCTTTTCATGGATCAATTTTTTAGCACTGTTTTTGGGGAATCTGAGTAGGGATATTTTGGATAGCATTGAAGCCTAGGGTGACAAGAAATTATCCTCAGATAAAAACTAGAAAGAAGCTTTCTGAGAAAGGCTTTGGTGATGTGTGAATTCATCTCACAGAGTTACATCTTTGTTTTCATGGAGCAGTTTGCTAACACTGTATTCGTGGAATCTGCAAAGGGATATTTGGGACCGCATTGAGGCCTATAGTGAAAAAAGAATTGTTCTCAGATAAAAACTAAAAAGAAACTTTGTGAGAAACTGCTTTGTACTGTGTGAATTCAACTCACACAGATACAGTGTTCATTTAATGGAGCAGTTTGGTAGCAGTGTTTCTGGGGAATCTGAGAAGGGATATTTTGGATTGCATTGACGCCTGTGGTGACAAAGGAAATATCCTCTGATATAAAAGTAGAAAGAAGATTTCTGAGAATGTTCTTCATATTGTGTGAATTCATGTGACAAATTTCAACCTTTCTTTTCATGGGTTCAGTTTGCTAACACTCTTTAAGTGACATCAACAAAAGGATATTTGGGAGCGCATTGAGGCCTATGGTGAAAAAGAAGTATCCTCAGATAAAAGCTAGAAAGAAGCCTTGTGAGAAACTGCTTTCAGATGTGTGAATTCATCTCACAGTGTTTCACTGTTCTTTTCAGTGAGCAGTTTGCTAACACTGTTTTCTTGGGATCTGCAGTGGGATATTTCAGAGTGCATTGAAGCTTATGGTGACAAAGGATATAACCTCATACAAAAACTACAAAGAAGCTTTCTGGGAAACTACTTTGTGATTTGTGAATTCATCTCGCAGAGTTACACGATTCATTCCTTGGATCATTTTGTTAGCACTGTTTTGGGGGAATCTCAGAAGGGATATTTTGGGTCACATTGAAGCCTATGATGACAAATTAAATATCCTCAGATAAAACTAAAAAGAAGCTCTATGAGAACCTGTTTTGTGATGTGTGCATTCATCTCACAGAGTTACATGATTCTTTACCTGGAGCAGCATGCTAACACTTTTTTCAAGGAATCTGAAAAGGGATATATGCGAGAGCATTGAAGCCTATGGAGACAAAGGAAACATCCTCAGATGAAAACCACAAAGAAGCTTTCTGAAAACTGCTTTGTGATGTGTGAATTCATCTCACAGAGTTATACCTTTCTTTTCATTGAGCAGTTTGCTAACACTGTTTTCTTGGAATCCACAAAGGGATATTTGGGATCGCCTTGAGGCCTATAGTGAATAAAGAAAAATCCTCAGTTAAAACTAGAAAGAAACTTTCTGAGCAACTGTTTTGTGATGTGTGAATTCACCTTACAGTGTTACACCATTCTTTTCATTGAGCAGTTTGAAAACCCTGTTGTCTTGGAATGTGCAATAGGATATTTGGGAATGCATTTAAACCTATGGTGACAAAGGAAATATCCTCAGACGAAAACCAAAAAGAAGCTTTCTGAGAAACTGCCTTGTGATGTGTTAACTTGTCTCACAGAGGTATATGATTCTTTTCATGGAGCAGTTTGGTAGCACTCTTTTTAGGGAATCTGAGAAGGGATATTTTGGATCATTTTGAAGCCTATGGTGACAAAAGAAATATCCTTATTTACAAACTAGAAAGAAGCTTTCTGAGAAAGTTCTTCATGATGTGTGAATTCACCTCACAGGGTTTTACCTTTCTTTTCATGGAACAGTTTTCTAACACTGTTTTCATGGAACTTACAGAGGGTTATTTGCAAGTGCATTGAGTCCTTTGGTTAAAAAGGATTTATCCTCAGATAAAAACTAGAAAGAAGCTTTCTGTGAAACTGCTTTGTGACGTGTGAATTCATCTCACAGAGTTACACCATTGTTTTCTTTGAGAAGTTTGCTAACAATTTTTTCGTTTAAATTGCAATGGGATATTCCAGAGAGCATTGAGAAATATGGAGATAAAGGAAACATCCTGTGATAAAAACTAGAAAGAAGCTTTCTGAGAAACTGGTTTCTGATGTGTGTATTCCCCTAACAGAGTTACACCTTTCTTTTCATGGAGCAGTTTGCTAACACTGTTTTCGTGGAATCTGCAAAGGGATATTTGGAAATGCATTCAGGCCTATAGTGAAAAAGGAAATATCCTCAGATAAAAACTAGAAAGAAGATTTCTGAGAAACTGCTTTGTGATATGTCAATTCATCTCACAGAGTTACACTGTTCTTTTCACTGAGCAGTTTGCTAACACTGTTTTCTTGGAATCTGCAATGAGGTATTTTTGGGGAGCCTGAGAAGGGATATTTTGGAGTGCATTGAAGTATATGGTGATAAATGCAATATCCTCAGACAAAAACCAAAAAGAAGCTTTCTGGGAAACTTCTTTGTGATGTGGGAATTCATCTCACAGAGTTGCACATTTCTTTGATTGGCGCAGTTTGGTAGCACCGTTTTTGGGGAATCTGAGAACGGATATTTTGGATTACATTGAAGCTTATGGTGATAAAGGAAATATCCTAAGATAAAAACTAGAAAGAAGCTTTCTGAGAAACTTTTTTGTGAGGTGTGTATTCATCTCACAGAGTAACACCTTTCTTTTCATGGAGTAGTTTGCTAACACTGTTTTCATGGAATCTACAAAGGGATATTTGGGAGTGAGTTGAGGCCTATGGTGAAAAAGGAAATATCCTCAGATAAAAACTAGAAAGAAGCTTTGTAAGAAACTACTTTGGTATTTGTGACTTCGTCTCACAGAGATACACGATTCTTTTCATATAGCAGTTTTGTAGCACTGTTATTGGGGAATCTGAGAAGGGATATTTTGGATCGCATTGAAGCCAATGGTGACAAAAGAAATATCCTCAGATAGAAACTAGAAAGAAGCTTTCTGAGGAAGTTCTTTGTGATGTGTGAATTCATCTCAGAGAGTTACACGTTTTTTTTCATGGAGTGGATGCTAACACTGTTTTCATGGAATCTGCAATAGGATGTTTGGGAGCACCTCAAAGCCTACAGTGACAATGGAAATACCCTCATATAAAAACTAGAAAGAAGCTTTCTGAGAAAGTGCTTTGTGATGTGTGAATTCATCTCACAGATTTACAACTTTCTTGTCATGGAGGAGTTTACTAACACTATTTTTGTGGAATCTACAAAGGGATATTCCCGTGTTCCTTGAGGAATATGGTGAAAAAGTAAATATCATCAGATAAAAACCAAAAAGCAGCTTTCTGAGAAACTACTTTGTGATGTGTGAATTCATCACCCAGAGTTAAACTATTCTTTTCATTGAGCAGTTTTGTAACACTGTTTTCTTGGAATCTTCAATGGGATATTTTGGAGTGCACAGAAGCTTATGGTGACAAAGGAAATTTCCTCAGACAAAAACTAGAAAGAAGCTTTCTGTGTAACTGATTTGTTATTTGTTAATTCATCTCACAGAGTTACAACTTTCTTTTCATGCGGCGGTTTGATAGTACTCTTTTTGTGGAATCAGAGAAGGGATAGTTTGGATTGCATTGAATACTATGGTGACAAAGGAAATATCCTCAGAAAAAAACTAGAAAGAAGCTTTCTGAGAAACTTCTTCGTGATGTTTGAATTCATCACACAGAGTAACACGTTTCTTTTCATGCAGTAGTTTGCTAACACTGTTTTTGTGTAAACTGCAATTGGATATTTGGGAGTGCATTGAGTCCTATGGTGAAAAACAAAATATTCTCACATAAAAACTGGAAAGTACCCTCCTGAGAAAGTGCTTTGTGATGTGTGAATTCATCTCACAGAGTCACACCATTCTTTTCATTGAGCTGTTTGCTAACACTGTTTTCACGAAATCTGCAATGGGATATATGGGAGCACATTGAGGCCTATGGAGAAAAAGGAATTATCTTGAGATAAAACTAGAAAGTAGCTTTCTGAAAAACTGCTTTGTGATGTTTGAGTTCATCTCACAAAGTTACACTGTTGTTTGCATTGAGCAGATTGATAATGCTGTTTTTGTGGAATCTGCAATAGGATATTTGGTAGTGCCTTGAATCTTATGGTGTAAAGGAAATATTCCCACACAAAAACCAAGAAGAAGCCTTCTGTGAAACTGCTTTGTGATGCGTGAATTCATCTCACAGATTTACACCTTTCTTTTCATTGAGAAGTTTGCTAACACTTTCGTGGAATCTGTAATGGGATATTCAGGAGTGCAGTTAGGAATATGGTGATAAATGAAATATCTTCAAATAATAACTAGAAAGAAGCTCTCTGATAAACTGCTTTGTGACGTGTGATTCATCTCAGAGAGTTACAATGCTGTTTTCATTGAGCAGATTGCTAACACTGTTTTCTTGGAATCTGCAATTGGATATTTCAGAGCTCATTGAAACTTATGGTGACAAAGGAAATATCCTCATATACAAACTAGACAGAAGATTTCTGAGAAACTCCTTAGTGATTTGTGAATTCATCTCACAGAGTTACACTATTCTTTTCATGGAGCAGTTTAATAGCACTCTTTTTGGGGAATTTGAGAAGGGATATTTTGGCTTTCATTGAAGCCTATAGTGAAAAGGGAAATATCCTCAGATAAAAGCTACAAAGAATCTTTCTCAGAAACTTCTTTGTGGTGTGTGTATTCATCTCACAGAGTAGCATGATTCTTTTTTTGGAGCAGTTTGGTAAATTTTTTTGCAGAATCTCAGATAGGATATTTGGGAGCACATTGAATCCTATGGTGGCAAAGGAAATATCCTCAGGCAAAAACCAAAAAAAGCATTCTCAGAAACTGCTATGTGATGTGTAAATTCATCTCACAGATTTACACCATTCTTTTCATGGAATAGTTTGCTAAAATTGTTTTTGTGTAATCTGAAAAGGGATATTCACGAGCTCAGTGAGGCCTGCAGTGAAAAAACAAATATCCTCAGACAAAAACTAGAAAGAAGCTTTCTATGAAACCTTTTTCTGACTTGTGAATTCATCTCACAGATTTACACAATTCTTTTCATGGAACAGCTTGGTAGCAGTGTTTTTGGGGAATCTGAGAAGGGATATTTTGGATTACATTGAAGCCTATGGTGACAAAGGGAATATTCTGAGATAAAAACTAGATAGAAGCTTTCTGAGAAACTGATTTTTGATGCATATATTCCTCTCAAAGAGTAGCATGATGCTTTTCTTGGAGCAGCTTGCTAAAACACTTTTCGTGGATCTGCAAAAGGATATTTGGAGCACATTGAGGAATATGGTGAAAAATGAATTATCCTCAGATAAAGAGTAGAAAGAAGCTTTCTGAGAAACGGTTTTGTGACGTGAAAATTCATCTCATAGTGTTACAGCACACTTTTCATGAAGATATTTATTGGCACTCTTTTTGGGGAATTTGAGAAAGGATATTTAGAATTGCATTGAGGCCTACAGTGACAAAGGAAATATCCTCAGATAAAAATTAGAAAGAAGTTTTCTGAGAAACTGCTTTGTGATGTGTGAATTCATTTCAGAGAGTTATAATGTTGTTTTCATTGAGCAGTTTGTGAACACTCTTTTCTTTTAACCTACAATTGGATTGGATATTTCGGATTGCATTCAATCTTATGGTGAAAAGAAAATATCCTCATATAAAAATGAGAAAGAAGTTTTCTGAGAAACTGCCTGTGATCTCTTAATTCATCTTACAGAGTTACATGATTCTTATCATGTATCACTTTGGTAGCACTGTTTTTGGGGAATTTGCAATAGGATATTTGGGAGCACATTGAAGCCTATGATGACAAAGAAAATATCCTCAGACAAAAAAACAAAAGAAGCATTCTTAGAAACTGCTTTGTGATGTGTGAATTCATCTCACAGATTTACACCATTCTCTTCATGGAATTGTTTGCTAACACTAATTTTGTGGAATCTGCAAAGGGATATTCACAAGCGCATTGAGGCCTATTATGAAAAAGGAAATATCCTCAGACCAAAACTAGAAAGAAGCTTTCTGAGAAACTGCTTTGTGATTTATGAATTCATCTCACAGTGTTACATGATTCTTTTCATGGAGCAGTTTGGTAGCACTGTTTTCTTGGAATCCGCAATGGGATATTTCAGAGTGCATTGAAGCCTATGGTAACTGCTCAGTGAAATAAAAGAGGACACAAACAAATGGAAGAACATACCATGCTCATGGATAGGAAGAATCAATATTGTAAAAATGGCCATACTGCCCAAGGTCATTTATAGATTCAATGCCATCCCCATCAAGCTAACAATGACATTCTTCACAGAATTGAAAAAAACTGCTTTAAAGTTCATATGGAAAGAAAAAATAACCCTCGTTGCCAAGATAATCCTACATCAAAAGAACAAAGCTGGAGAAGCATCACGCTACCTGACTTCAAACTATACTACAAGGCTACAGTAACCAAAACAGCATGGTACTGGTACCAAAACAGAGATATAGACCAATGGAACAGAATAGAGCCCTCAGAAATAATACCACACATCTACAGTCATCTGATCTTTGACAAACTTGACAAAAACAAGAAATGGGGAAAGGATTCCCTATTTAATAAATTGTGCTGAGAAAATTGGCTAACCATAAGCAAAAAGCTGAAACTTGATCCTTTCCTTACTTCTTATACAAAAATTAATTCAAGATGGATTAGAGACTTAAATGTTAGACATAATACCATAAAAACCCTAGAAGAAAACCTAGGTAATACCATGCAAGACATAGGCATGGCAACGACTTCATGTCTAAAACACCAAAAGCAATGGCAACAAAAGCCAAAATTGACAAATGGGATCTAATTAAGCTAAAGAGCTTCTGCACAGCAAAAGAAACTACCATCAAAGTGAACAGGCAACCTACAGAATGGGAGAATATTTTTGCAATCTACTCATCTGACAAATGGTTAATATCCAGAACCTACAAAGAACTCAAACACATTTACAAGAAAAAAACAAACAACCCCATCAAAAAGTGGGCAAAGGATATGAGCAGACATTTCTCAAAAGAAACATTCATACAGCCAAAGCACACATGAAAAAATGCTCATCATCACTGGCCATCAGAGAAATGCAAATCAAAACTACAATGAGATACCATCTCACACCAGTTAGAATGGCAATCATTAAAAAGTCAGGAAACAACAGGTGCTGGAGAAGATGTAGAAAAATAGGAACACTTTTACACTGTTGGTGGGATTGTAAACTAGTTCAGCCATTGTGGACAACAGTATGGCGATTGCTCAAGGATCTAGAACTAGAAATGCCATATGACCCAGCCATCCCTTTGCTGGGGATATACCCAAAGGATTATAAATCATGCTGCTGTAAAGACACATGCACACGTATGTTTATTGCAGCACAATTCACAATAACAAAGGCTTGGAATCAACCCAAATGTCCATAAGTGACAGACTGGGTTAAGAAAATGTGGCACATATACACCATACAATACTATGCAGCCATAAAAGAGGATGAGTTCGTGTCATTTGTAGGGACATGGATGTAGCTGGAAACCATCATTCTCAGCAAACTATCACAAGAACAGAAAACCAAACACCACATGTTCTCACTCACAGGTGGGAATTGAACATTGAGATCACTTGGACATAGGAAGTGGAACATTACACACTGGGGCCTATTGTGGGGAAGGGGGGAGGAGGGTAGGATGACATTGGCAGTTAAACCTGATGTAAACGATGAGTTGAAGGGTGCTGACGAGTTGATGGGTGCAGCACACCAACATGGCCCATGTCTACATATGTAACAAACCTCCACATTGTGCATATGTACCCTAGAACTTAAGGTATAATAAAAAATATAAAAAATCATTAATAAATAAAATACTACTTGTAGCACTGGACTAGGTGCGGGGTATACAGTACTGAAAAAAGCCAAAAAAAAAAAAAAAAAAAAGGAAATATCCTAATATAATAACCCGAAAGAAGCTTTCTGAGAAATTTCTTTGTGTTGTGTTAATTAATCTCACAGAGTTACCCATTTTTTTCCATGGAGCAGATTGTTAGTACTATTTTTGTGTAATATTAGCAGGGATACTTTGAATCACAGTGAAGCCCATGGTGACAAAGGAAATATCCTCAGATAAAAACGAGAAAGAAGCATTCTGTGAAACTTCTATGTGATGTGTGAATTCATTTCACAGAGTTACACTGTTCTTTTCAGTGAGAAATCTGCTAACACTGTTTTCATGGAATCTGCAATAGGATATTTGGGAGTGCATTGAAGCCTATGGTGACAAAGGAAATATCCTCTGATTAAAAAGGAATAGAAGCTTTCTGATAAACTGCTTTGTGATGTGTCAATTTTTCCCACAGAGTTACACTGTCCTTTTCATTGAGTAGCTTGCTAACACTGTTTTCCTGGAATCTGCAATGGGATATTTCGGAGCACATTGAAGCTTATGTTGACAAAGGAAATAACCTCAGACAAAAACTAAAAAGAAGTTTCTGACAAACTGCTTTCCAATTTGTGAATTCATCTCAGGGACTTACAATTTCCTTTCATGGAGCAGTTTGTTAGCACTGATTTTGGGGAATATGAGAAGAGATATTCTGGATCGCATTGAAGCGTGTGGTGTTAAAGGAAATATCCTCAGATTAAAAATAGAAAGAAGCATTCTGCGAAACTGCTTTGTGATGTGTGTATTCATCTCACAGACTAGCATGATTCTTTTCTTGGAACCGTTTGGTAAAACTGTTTTCGCAGAATCTGCAATAGGATATTTGGGAGCACATTGAAGCCTATGGTGACCAAAGAAATATCCTCAGACAAAAAAACAAAAAGGAGCTTTCTGAGAAACTGCTATGTGATGTGTGAATTCATCTCACAGGTTTACATCTTTCTTTTTGTGGAGCAGTTTTCTAACACTATTTTCGTGTAATCTGCAAAGGCATATTCACAAGCACAATGAGACCTGTGGTGAAAAAGGAAATATCCTCAGACGAAAACTAGAAAGGTTTCTATGAAAATGCTTTCTGATTTGTGAATATATCTCACAGACTTACAGGATATTTTTCATGGAGGATTTTGGTAGCACTGTTTTTGGAGAATCTGAGAAGGGCTATTTTGGATCACATTGAAGCCTATGGTGACAAAGGAAATAACCTCAAATAAAAACTAGAAAGAACCTTTCTGAGAAATCGTTTTGTGATGTGTAATTCATCTCACAGAGATATACAATTCTTTTCATGGATTGGTGTGCTAGCACTGTTTTTGGGGAATCTGCAATAGGATATTTGGGAGCACATTGAAGCCCATGGTGACAAAGGAAATATCCTCAGACAAAAACCAAAAAGAAACATTCTGAGAAACTGCTTTATGATGTGTGAATTCATCTCAGAGATTTACACCTTTCTTTTCATGGAGCAGTTTGGTAACACGATATTCGTGGAATCTGCAAAGGGATATTCTCAAGTTCATCAAGGCCTTTTTAGAAAAAGGAAATATCCTCAGACAAAAACTAGAAAGAAGTTTTCTGAGAAACACCTTTGTGATTTGTGAATTCATGTCACAGTGTTACCCAAGTCTATTCAGGTAGCAGTTTGTTAGCACTGTTTTCTTGGAATCCACAATGGGATATTTTGGTGTGCATTGAAGCTTATGGTGAAAAAGGAAATACTCTAACATGAAAACTACAAAGAAGCTTTTTGAGAAAGGCCTTTGTGATAATTCATTTCACAGAATTACCCATTTTTTTCGATGGAGCAGTTTGTTAGTACTGTTTCTGGGGAATATGAGAAGGGATATTTTGGATCGTATTGAAGCCCATGGTGACAAATGAATTATTCTCAGACAAAAACTAGAAAGAAGCATTCTGAGAAACTTTTTTGGGATGTGTGAATTCATTTCACAGAGTTACACTGTTCTTTTCTTTGAGCAGTTTGCTAACACTGTTTTCATGGAATCTGCAATAAGATATTTGAGAGCACATTGAAGCCTATGGTGACAAAGGTAATATCCTCAGACAAAAATGGAAAAGAAGCTTTCTGAGAATCTGCTTTGTGATGTGTCAATTTGTCTCACAGAGTTACACTGTTCTTTTCATTGAGCAGTTTGCTAACACTGTATTCCTGGAATCTGCAATGGAATATTTCAGAGTGCAATGAAGCTTTTGGTGACAAAGGAAATATCCTCAGACAAAAACTAGAAAGAAGATTTATGACAAACTGCTTTCTAATTTGTGAATTCATCTCACAGAGTTACACCATTCTTTTCGTGGAGGAGTTTAGTAGCTCTGTTTTTGGGGAATTGAGAAGGGATAATTTGATCACATGGAAGCCTATGGTGAAAAAGAAAATATCCTCAGATAAAAACTGGAAAGCAGCTTTCTGAGAAACTTCTTTGTGATGTGTGAATATATCTCACAAAATAGCACGATTCTCTTTTTGGAGCAGTTTGGTAAAACTTTTTTTGTGGAATCTGCAATAGGATATTCGGGAGTGCATTGAAGCCTATGGTGACCAAGGAAATATCCTCACTCAAAAAACAAAAAGAACCTTTCTGAGAAACTGCTTTGTGAAGTGTGAATTCATCTCACAGATTTACAAATTTCTTTTCGTGGAGCAGTTTGCTAACATTATTTTCGTGGAATCTGCAAAGGGATATTTATGAGTGCAATGAGGCCTGTGGTGAAAAATGAAATATCCTCCGACAAAAACTAGGAGGAAGCTTTCTATGAAAAAGTTTTCTGATTTGTGTATTCATCTCACAGATTTACATGATTCTTTTCATGGAGTATTTCGGTAGTACTGTTTTTGGAGAATCTGAGAAGGGCTATTTTGGATTGCATTAAAGCTTAAGGTGAGAAAGGGAATATTGTCAGATAAAAACTAGATAGAAGCTTTCCAAGAAACTGCTTTGTGATGTGTGTATTCATCTCCCAGAGAATCACGTTTCTTTTCTTGGAGCAGGTTGCTAAAACTGTTTTTGTGGAATCTGCAAAGGGATATTTGGGAAAGCATTGAGGATTATAATGAAAAGGGAAATATTCTCAGATAAAAACTGGAAATAAGCTTTCTGAGAAACAGTTTTGTGATGTGATAATTCATCTCATATAGTTACACCACACATTTCATGAAGCAATTTGGTAGCACTGCTTTGGGGGAATTTGAGAAGGGATAGTTTGAATTGCATTGAAGCCTATGGTGACAAAGGAAATATCCTCAGATAAAAACTAGAAAGAAGCTTTCTGAGAAACTACTTTGTGATGTGTGAACTCACCTCAGAGAGTTACACTATTCTTTTCATAGAGCATTTTATAACACTATTTTCATGGAATCTGCTGTAGGATGTTTTGGAGGGCATTGAAGTCTATGGTGACAAATTACATATCCTCAGATTAAAACTGAGAAGAAACTTTCTGCGATACCACTTTGTGATGTGTCAATCTACTTCACAGAGTTACACCGTTCTTTTCATTGAGAAGTTTGCTAACACTGTATTCTGAAATCTGTAATGTGATATTTCGGAGCACATTGAAGTTTATGGTGACAAAGGAAATGTCCTCAGACAAAAACTAGAGAGGAGCTTTGTGAGAAACCATTTTGTGATGTGTTATTTCTGCTCACAGATTTACATGGTTCTTTTCATGGATCAGTTTGGTAGCACTGTTTTTGGGGAATCTGAGAAGGGGTATTTTGGATCACATTGAAGCCAATGGTGAGAAAGGAAATATCCTCAGGCAAAAAGGAAGAAGAAGCTTTCTGAGAAATGTCTTTGTGATGTGTGAATTTATCTCATGGAGTTACACACCTATATTCGTGGAGCAGTTTGCTGACACTATTTTCATGGAATTGGCAATAGGATAGTCTGGAGCACATTGAGGACTATCATGAAAAAGGAAATATCCCCATGTTAAAATTCAAAATAAACTTTCTGAGAAACCACTTTGTGATCTATTTCATCTCACAGAGGTACACAAACATTTTCATGTATCAGATTGCAGCAGTGTTTTTGAGGGAATCTGAGATGGGATATTTTGGATCACCTTGAAGCCTATGGTGACAAACAAATATCCTCAGATAAGAACTAGAAAGAAAATTTCTGAGAAACTGCTTGGTGATATGTGAATTCATCTCACAGAGTTATATTGTTCTTTTCATTCAGCAGTTTGATAACACTGTTTTTGTGGAATCTGCAATAGCATATTTGGGAGCACACTGAAGTGTATGGTGACAAATGAGATATCCTCAGATAAAAACTAGAAAGAAGCTTTCTGACAAACTGCTTTGTGATGTTTTAATTCATCTGACACAGTTACACAATTCTTTTCATGGAGCAGTTTAGTTGCACTGTTTTTGGGAAATCTGAGAAGGGATAGTTTGAATCGCATTGAAAAATATGGTGAAAAAGGAAATATCCTCAGATAAAAACTAGAAGAAAGATTTCTGAGGAAGTTCTTTGTGATGCGTGAATTCAACTCACAGAGTTACACCTTTCTTTTCCTGGAGCAGTTGGCAAACACTTGTTTCGTGGAATCTGCAAAGGGATATTTTGAGCACGTTTAGATTTATGGTGAAAAACTAAATATCCTCAGATAAAAACTAGAAAGAAGTTTTCTGAGAAACTGCTTTGTGATGTGTGAATTCATCACACAGAGTTACACCTTTCTTTTCATTGAACTGTTTGCTAACACTGTTTTCTTGGAATCAGCAATGGGCTATTTCAGAATGATTTGAAGCTTAATGTGACAAAGGAAATATCCTTATATAAAAACTAGAAAGAAGCTTTCTGAGAATCTGTTTTCTGATGTGTGAAATCATCTCACAGAGTTACATGATTCTTTCCATGGATTAGTTTGGTAGCAGTGCTTTTAGGGAATCTGAGAAGGGATATATTGGAATACATTGAAACCTTTGGTGACAAAGGAAGTATCCTCAAATTAAACCAAGACAGAAGCTTTCTGAGGAAGTTCTTTGTGATGTGTGAATTAATCTCACAGAGTTACACCTTTCTTTTCATGGAGAAGTTTGCTAACAATGCTTTCCTGGTATCTGCAAAGGGATATTTGGGATCACCTTGAGGCCTATGATGAAAAAGGAAATATCCTCAGATAAAAAGTATAAAGAAGCTTTCTGAGAAACTGCTTTGTGATGAGTGAATTGATCGCACAGAATTACATCTTTCTTTTCATTGTGCAGTTTGGTAGCACTGTTTTTGGGGAATCTGCAAAGGGATTTTCAGGGGCTCATAGAGGCCTATGTTGAAAAAGGAAATATCTTAAGATAAAAATTGGAGAGAAGGTTTTTGAGAAAGTGTTTTGTGATGTGTGTATTCACCTCATAGAGATAAACCATTTTGTTGATTGAGGAGTTTGGCATCACTGTTTGTGTGGTGTCTGAGAAGGGACATTTGGGAGCACATTGAGGTTGATAGTGGATTTGTAAATATGCACAGCTAAAAACTAGAGAGAAACTTTCTGAGAGACTCTTTTGTGATGGGTGAATTCATCTCACAGAATTAAATCTTTTTTTTCATTGAGCAGTTTGCTAACACTGTTTTTGTGGAATATGCAAAAGGATATTCAGGAGCAGATAGAGGCCAATGTTGAAAAAGGAAATATCTTCAGATAAAAACTGGAGAGAAAGTTTCTGATAACTCCTTTATGATATATGCATTCATCTCATAGAGGTAAAGCTTTCTGTTGAGAGAGCACTTTGGCATCACAGTTTTGCGGTTTCTGAGAAGGGATATTTGGGAGCACATGGAAGCTGATGGTGGAAAAGGAAATATTCTGAGGTAAAAACTAGAAAGAAGAGTTCTGAGAAATTCCTTTGTGATGGCTGAATTCCTCAGACAGAGTTACAACTTTTTTTCTTTGAGCAGTTTGGTAGCACTGTTTTTATGGAGGCTGCAAAGGTATATTCAGAAACTCCTAAAGGCCTACGGTGGAAAAGGAAATAACTTCAGATAAAAACTGGAGATAAACTTTTCAAGAAACAGTTTTGTGATGTGTGTTTTTTTCTCAAAGAGTTTAAACTTTTTGTTGATTGAGCAGTTCATCATCACTGTTTTTGTGGTATCTGAGGGGAGTTATTTTTGAGCACATTGAAGCCTATGGTGAAAAAAGGAAATATCCTCAGATTTAAACTAGAAAGAACCTTTTTGAGAAACTGCCATGTGATGGGTGAACTGGAATCTGCAAAGGGATATTTGAGAGTGCATAGAATCCAAAGGCAAAAAGGAAATATCTTGAAGTAAAAACTGGACAGAAGCTTTCAGAGAAACTCCTTTGTGATGTGTGTATTCATCTCATAGAGCTAAACGTTTTTGTTGAAGGAGTACTTTGGCATCACTGTTTTTGTGGTGTCTGAGAAGGGATATTTGAGAGCACATTGAAGCCTATGTTTTAAAAGGAAATATCCGCATATAAAAACTAGAAAGAAGCTTTCTGAGAAACTGCTTTGTGATGTGTGAATTCATCTCACAGAGATACACCATTCTTTTCACGGAGCAGTTTGGTAGCATTGTTTTTGGGGAATCTGAGAAGGAATATTTTGGATCGCATTGAAGCCTATGGTGACAAAGGGAATAACCTCAGATAAAAACTGGAAAGAAGCATTCTGAAAAACAACTTTGTGATGTGTGAATTCATCTTACAGAGTTTCACCACTCTTCTCATTGAGCAGTTTGATAACACTGTTTTCGTGAAATCTGCAATAGGATATTTCGGTGTGCATTGAAGCCTATGGTGACAAAGGAAATATCCACAGATACAAGTCGAAAAGGAAGCTTTCTGTGAAACTGCTTTGTGGTGTGTGAATTCATCTCACAGAGTTATACCTTTCTTTTCATTGAAAAGTTTGCTAACACTTTTTGCATTTAATCTGCATGGGATATTGGGGATCAGATTGATTAAAATGGTGAAAAAGGAAATATCCTCAGATTAAAAACTAGAAAGAAGTTTTCTGAGAAACATCTTTGTTATATGTGAATTCATCTCACAGAGTTACATCATTCTTTTCATGGAACAGTTTGGTAGCACTGTTTTTGGGGAATCTGAGAAGGGATATTTGGGTCACATTGAAGCCTATGGTGACAAGGGAAATATCCTCATATAAAAACTAGAAAGAAGATTTCTGAGCTACTACATCATGTGTGAATTCATTTCACAGAGTTATACTTTTGTTTTCATTGAGCAGTTTGATAACACTGTTTTCGTGGAATCTGCAATAGGATATTTGGGAGCGAATTGAAGCCTATGGTGACAAAGGAAATATCCTCTGACAAAAATGAAAAAGGAGGTTTCTGAGAAACTGCTTTGTGATGTATGAATTCAACTCACAGATTTATACATTTCTTTTTATGTAGCAGTGTGCTAACACTGTTTTTTTTGGAATCTGCAAGAGGATATTTGTGAGCGGTTTGAGGTCTATGGTGAAAAAGGGAATATCCTCACATAAAAATTAGAAAGAAGCTTTCTGAGAAACTCTTTGTGATGTGTCAGTTCATCTCACAGAATTATACTGATCTTTTCATTGAGCAGTTTGCTAACACTGTTTTCTTGTAATCTGCAATGGGATATTTCAGAGCACATTGTAGCTTATGGTGACAAAGAAAATATCCTCATTAAAAAAACTAGAAGGAATCATTTGGAGAAACCACTTTCTGATATGCTAATTTATCTCACAGAATTCACAATTCATTTCATGGAGCAGTTTTGTAGCACTGTTTTGGGGAAACTGAGAAGGGATATTTTGGATCACATTGATGTCTATGGTGACTAAATAAATATCCTCAGATAAAAACTAGCAAGAAGCATTCTGAGAAACTTCTTTCTGATGTGTGATTTCATCTCACAGAGATATATCTTTCTTTTCATGGAACAGTTTTCCAGCACTATTTTTGGGGAATCTGAGAAAGATATTTTTAATTGCATTGAAGCTTATGGTGATAAAGGAAATATCCTCGGATAATAACTATAAAGAAGCTTTCTGAGAAGCTGCTTTGTGATCAGTGAGTTCATCTCAGAGAGTTATACTGTTCTTCTCATTGAGGAGTTTACTAACACTGTTTTCTTGGAATGTGCAAGGGAATATTTTGGAGCACATTGAAGCTTATGGTGACAAAGGGAATAACCTCCTATAAAAACAAGAAAGAAGCTTTCTGTGAAACTGATTTGTGATGTGTGAATTCATTTCACAGAGTTTCACCATTCTTTTCATTCAGCAGTTTGGTAACATTGTTTTCGTGGAATCTGCAAAGGGATATTTGGGAGTGTATTAAAGACTTTGGTGAAAAAGGAAACATCCTCAAATAATAACGAGAAAGAAGTTTTTGGAGAAATTGCTTTGTGATGTGTGAATTCATCTCACAGAGTTACACCGTTCTTTTCATTGAGCAGTCTGATAACACTGGTTTTGTGGAATATGTAATAGGATAGTTTGGAACGCATTGAAGTGTATGGTGACAATGAAAATATCCTCAGATAAAAATCAAAAAGGAAGCTTTCTGAGAAACTGCTTTGTGATGTGTGAATTCATCTCACAGATTTAGACCATTGTTTTCATTGAAAAGTTTGCTAACACTTTTTTCGTTTAATCTGCAGTGTGATATTCGGGAGGGCATTGAGGATTACGGTGAAAAAGAAAATATCCTCACATAAAAACTAGAAAGAAGGTTTCAGAGAAACAACTTTTAAAGTGCATATTCATTTCACAGAATTACATTACAGTTTTCATGGAGCACTGTGGTAGCACTGTTTTTGGTTAACCTGAAAAGGGATATTTAGAATTGCATTGAAGCATATGGTGACAAAGGAAATATCCTCAGATAAACACTAGAAAGAAGCTTTTTGAAAAGTTCCTTGTGATGTCTGAATTCATCTCACACACTTATACCTTTCTTTTCATGGAGCAGTTTGCTAACACTGTTTTCATGGAATCTGCAAACGGATATTAGGGAATGCATTGAAGCCTATAGTGAAAAAGGAAATATCCTCAGATTGAAATGAGAAAGAGATTTTGTGAGAAACTGCTTTTTGATGCGTTAATTCATCTCATGGAGTTACACGATTCTTTTCATGGAGCAGTTTGGTAGCAATGTTTTTGGGGAATCTGAGATGGGATATTTTGGATTGCATTGAAGCCTATGGTGACAAAGGAAGTATCCACAGATAGTAACTATAAAGAAGCTTTCTGAGGAAGTTCTTTGTGATGTGTGAATTCATCTCACAGAGTTACACCTTTCTTTTCATGGAGCATCTTGCTTACACTCTTTTCATGGAATCTGCAAAGGGATATTTGGGAGCACATTGAGGCATATAGTGAAAAGGGAAATATCCTCAGATAAAAACAAGAAAGAAGCTCTCCAAGAAACTGCTTTGTGATGTACGAATTCGTCTCACAGTGTTACCCTTTTCGTTTCATTGAGCAGTTTGCTAACACTGTTTTCTTAGAATCTGCAATGTGATATTTCAGAGTACTTTGAAGCTTATGTTGACAAAGGACATATCCTCAAATAAAAACTAGAAAGAAGCATTCTGAGAAACCCCTTTCTGATGTGTTAATTCATCTCACAGAGTGACACGATCCTTTTCACGTAGCAGTTTGGTAGCACTGTTATTGGGGAAACTGAGAAGGGATATTTTGGAATGCATTGAAGCCTGTGGTGACTAAGGAAATATCCTTAGATAAAAAGTAGAAAGAAGCTTTCTGAGAAACTTCTTTGTGAGGTGTGAATTCATCTCACAGAGTTAAAGCTTTCTTTTCATGGAGCAGTGTTGTAGCACTGTTTTTGGGGAATCTGAGAAGGGATACTTGGAATTGCTTTGAAACGTATGGTGACAAAGGATATATCCTCAGATAAAAAATAGAAGGAAGCTTTTCGAGAAGTTCTTTGTGATGTATGAATTCATCTCACAGACTCATACCTTTGTTTTCATGGAGCAGTTTGCTAACACTGTTTTCGTGGAATCTGCAAAGGGATATTTGGGACAACATTGAAGCCTGTGGTGAAAAAGGTAATATTCTCAGATAAAAACCAGAAAGAAACTTTCTGAGAAACTGCTCTGTGGTGTGTGAATTCATCTCACAGAATTACAGCATTCTTTTCATTTAGCAGTATGCTAACAATGTTTTCCTGTAATCTGTTATAGGATATTTCAGAGCACTTTGAAGCCTATGGTGACAAAGGAAATATCCTCAGGTAAATACCGAAAGTAACCATTCTGAGAGACTGCTTTGTTATGTTTGAATTCATTTCACAGAGTTACACTGTTCCTTTTTTTTTTAAGAATCTGCAATGGGATATTTTTGAGTTCTTTGAATCTTAGGGTGACAAAGAAAATAGCCTCAGAACAAAACTAGAAAGAAGCTTTCTGGGAAACTGCTATGTGATTTGTGAATTCATCTCACAGAGATACACAAACTTTTCAAGGAGCAGTTTGGTAGCACTGTTTTTCTGGAATCTCAGAAGTAATATTTTACATTGCATTGAAGGCAATAGTGACAAAGCAAATATCCTCAGAAAAAAACTAGAAAGAAGCTTCCCTACAAACTGCTTTGTGATTTCTGAATTCATCTCACAAAGGTACACCTTTCTTTTCATTTAGCAGTTTGGTGGCACTGTTATTGGTTAATCTTAGAAAGGATATTTTGGATTGCATTGAAGCCTATGGTGAAAAAGGAAATACCCTCAAATGAAAACTAGAAAGAACTGTTCTGAGAAACTTCTTTGTGATGTGAGAATTCATCTCACAGAGTTATAAATTTCTTTTCATGCATCAGCCTACCTACACTGTTTTCGTGGAATCTGCAAAGGCATATATGGGAGTGCATTGAGGCCTATGGTGAAAAAGGAAATATCCTCAGATAAAAACTAGAAAGAAGCTATCTGAGAAACTGCTTTGTGATGTGTGAATTCATCTCACAGTGTTACACTGTTCTTTTCATTGAGCAGTTTGCTAACACTGTTTTCTTGGAATATGCAATGGGATATTTTGGAGTGCACAGAAGCTCATGGTGACAAAGGAAATATCCTCATATAAAAGTAGAAAGATGCTTTCTGAGAAACTGCTTTGTGATGTGTTAATTTATCTCACAGAGTTACATGATTCTTTTCATTTAGCCATTTGGTTGCACTGTTTTTGGGGAATCTGAGAAGGGATATTTCAGATCGCATTGAAGCCTGTGATGACAAAGTAAACATCCTAACTTATAAAATAAAATTCTTCAGGTTACAACTGGAGAGAAGCTTTTGGAGAAACCCCCTTGTGATATGTGTATTCATATCATAGAGATAAACATTTCTTTTGAGGTATCACTTTTACAACACCGTTTTTGTGATGTCTCAAAAGGGATATTTTGGAGCACATTGAAGCCTATGGTGGAAAAGTAAATATCCTCATGTAGAAAATAGAAAGAAGTTTTCTGAGAAACCACCTTGTGATGTGTTAATTTATCTCTCTGAGCTATACGATTCTTTTCATGGAGCAGTTTAGTAGCACTGTTTTTTGGGAATCTGAGAAGTGATATTTTGGATCGCATTGAAGCCTATGGTGACAAAGGAAATATCCTCAGATTAAAACTAGAAAAAGATTTCTGAGAAAATGCTTTGTGATGTGTGAATTCATCTCACAGAGTTAAAGGGTTCTTTTCATTCAGCAGTTTGCTAACAATGTTTTCTTGGAATCTGCAATAGGATATTTGGGAGCGCAATGAAGCCTATGGTGAAAATGGAAATATCCTTAGATAAAAATCATAAAGGAGCTTTCTGAGAAACTGCTTTGTGATGGGTGAATTCATCTCACAGAGTAACACTGTTCTTTTCATTGAGCAGATTGCTAACACTGTTATCTTGGAATTGGCAATGGGATATTTTTGAGCACATTGAAGCTTAGGGTGAGAAAGGAAATATCCTCTGACAAAAACTAAAAAGAAGATTTCTGAGAAACTGCTTTGTGATTTTTTTAGTTCATCTCACAGAGTTACATGATTCTTTTCATGGAGCACTTTTATCTCACTGTTTTTATGGAATCTTCAAAGTTTAAAAAGGAAATATCCTCAGATTTAAACCAGAAAGAAGCAGATGGTGGAAAAGGAAATATCCTCAGATAAAAACTAGAAAGAAGCTTTCCAATAAATTCCTTTGTGATGAGTGTATTCATCACACAGAGTTACACCTTTATTTTCTTTGAGTAGTTTGGTAGCACTGTTTTTATGGAATCTACAAAGGGATATTCGGGAACCCCTAGAGACCTACGGTGAAAAGTGAAATAACTTCTGATAAAAACTGGAGAGAAGCTTTGCAAGAAACACTTTTTTGATGAGTCTATTCATCTCATGGAGTTTAACCTTTTTTTTGATTGAGCAGTTTGGCATCACTGTTTTTGTGGTATCTGAGAAGAGATATTTGGGAGAACATTGAAGTCTATGGTGAAAACGGAAGATTTGGACTAGAAAGAACCTTTCTGAGAAACTGCTTTGTGATGGGTGAATTCGTCTCACAGAGTTACACCTTTCTTTTCATTGAGCAGTTCGGTAACGCTGTTTTGTGGAATCTGAAAAGGGATATTCGGGCGCGCATTGAGTCCAATGGCAAAAAAGGAAATATCTTCAGGTAAAAACTGCAGAGAAGCTTTCTGAGAAACTCCTTTGTGATATGTGCATTCATCTCATAGAGTTAATGTTTCTTTTGAGGGAGCACTTTGGCATCATTCTTTTTGTGGTGTCTTAGAAGGGATATTTGGGAGCCCATTGAAGAATATGGTGGAATAGGAAATATCCTCAGTAAAAAATTAGAAACTAATTTTTTTCCTGAGAAACTAGTTGGTGGGTGAATTCATCTCACAGAGTTAAACCATTCTTCTCATTGTGCAGTTTGGTAACACTGTTTTTGTGGAATCTGCAGGGGGATATTTGGGGATTCATAGAGGCCTAAGGTGAAAAAAGAAAATTCTTCAGTTAAAAACTGGAGAGAACCTTTTGGAGAAACTCATTTGTGATGTGTGCATTCGTCTCATACAACTAAACGTTTCTGTTGAGAGAGCACTTGGGCATCACTGTTTTGCGGTGTCAGAGATAGGAAATTTTGGAGTGCATTGAAGCCTATGGGGAAAAGGAAATATCCTCATATAAAAACTACACAGAAGCTTCCTGAGTAACTGCTTTGTGATGGGTCAATTTATCTCACAGAGTTACATCATTTCTTTCATGGAGCTGTTTGTTAGCACTGTTTTTGTGGAATCTGCAGAAGGATATTTTGGAGTGCATAGGGGCCTGAGGTGAAGAAAGAAATTTCTTCAGTTAACAACTGGAGAGAAGCTTTCTGAGAAACTCCTTTGTAATATGTGAATTCAACTCATAGAGCTCTATGTTTCTGTTGAGGGAGCACTTTGGCATCACTGATTTTGTGGTGTCTGAGAAGGGATATTTAGGAGCATATTGAAGATTATGGTGAAAAAGGAAATATCCTCAGACAAAAACTAGAAAGAAGCTTTCTGACAAACTGCTTTGTGATGTGCTAATTCATCTCACAGAGCTGCATGATCCTTTTCTAGGAACAGTTTGGTAGCTCTGTTTTGGGGGAATCTGAGAAGGGGTATTTTGGATCACGTTGAAGCCTACAGTGAAAAAGGAAATATCCTCAGATAAAAACTAGAAAGAAGCTTTCTGATAAACTGCTTTGTGGTGTGTGTATTCATCTCACAGAGTAACACGATTCTTTTCTTGGAGCAGTTTGATAAACCTTTTTTTTGTGGATTCTGCAAAAGGATATTTGGGAGCGCATTGAGGCCTATGATAACAAAGGAAATATCCTCAGATAAAAACAAGAAAGAAGCTTTCTGAGAAACTGTTTTGTGATGTGTGAATTCATCTCACAGAGTTACACTGTTCTTTTCATTGAGAGGTTTGCTAACACTGTTTTGTTGTAGTCTGCAATGGTATATTTCAGAGCACATTAAAGATTATGGTGAAAAAGGAAATATCCTCAAAAAAAAAAAAAAAAAAAAGAAAGAAACTTTCTGAGAAACCGATTTGGGATTTTTGAATTCATCTCACATAGTTACAAGATTATTTTCATGGATCAGTTTTATATCTTTGTTTCTGTGGAAACTGAGAAGGGATCTTTTGGATCACATTGAAGCCTATAGTGACAAAGGAAATATCCTTATATAAAAACAAGAAGGAAGCTGTCTGAGAAAGATCTTTGTGATGTGTTAATTCATCTCAGAGAGTTACACCTTTATTTTCATGGAGCAGTTTGCTAATGCTGTTTTTGTGTAATGTGCAAAGGCATATTTGGGAGTGCATTGAGGCTTATGGTGAAAAAGGAAATATCCTCAGATAATAACTAGAAGGAAGCATTCTGAGAAACTGCTTTGTGATGTGTGAATTCATCTCACAGAGTTGCACTGTTCTTTTCATTTAGCAGCCTGCTAACACTGTTTTTTTTGGAATCTGCAATGGGATATTTTAGAGCGCATTGAAACTTATGGTGACAAAGGAAATACCTTCGTATAAAAACTATTAAGAGGCTTTCTGAGAAACTTCTTTGAGATGTGTTAATGCATATCATTGAATTACATGATTCTTTTTGTGGATCAGTTTTATAGCAAAGCATATGGGTAAAGTGAGAAGGGATATTTTGGATCACATTGAAGAATATGGTGACTAAGGAAATATTCTCAGATTAAAAACTAGAAAGAAGCTTTCTGAGAAAATTCTTCATGATGTGTGAATTCATCTCACAGAGATACACCTTTCTTTTCATGGAGCAGTTTGCTAACAGTGTTTTCGTGGAATCTCTAAAGGCAAATTTGGGAGTGTATTGAGGCATATAGTGTAAAAGGAAATATCCTCAGATAAAAACTAGAAAGAAACTTTCTGAGAAACTGCTTGGTGATGTGTGAATTCATCACACAGAGTTACACTGTTCTTTTCATTAAGCAGTTTGCTAACACTGTTTTCTTGGAATCCGCAATGGGATATTTTGGAGTGCATTGGGGCTAATGGTGACAAAGGAAATATCCTCAGACAAAAACTAGAAGGAAGCTTTCGGAGAAACTGCTTTGTGATGTGTGAATTCATGTCACAGAGTTACACGATCTTTTTCATGCAGCAGTTTGTTAACACTGTTTTTGAGGAATCTGAAAACGGATATTTTGGATCGCATTTTGGCCTTTGGTGACAAAGAAAATATCCTCATGTAAAAACTAGAAGGAATCTTTCTGAGGAAAAGCTTTGAGATGTGTTAGTTTATCTCACAGCATTACACAATTCCTTTCATGGAGCAGTTTTGCATCACTGTTTTTGGGGAATCTGAGAAGGGATATTTTGGATCACATTGAAGATTATGGTGACAAAGGAAATACCCCATATAAAAACCTGAGACAAGCTATATGAGAAACTGCTTTGTGATGTGTGAATTCATCTCTCCGAGTTACACCTTTCTTTTCATGGAGCAGTTTGCTAACACTGTTTTCGTGGAATCTGCAATGGGATATTATGGAATGCATTGAAGCTTATGGAGACAAAGTAAATATCCTCATAAAAAAACTAGAAGGAAGCTTTCTGAGAAACCACTTTATGATGCATTAGTTCAGCTCACAGAGTTACATGATACTTTTCATGGATCAGTTTGGTAGCCTTGTTTTTGGGGAATCTGAGAAGGGATATTTTTGATCGCATTGAAGCCTGTGATGTCAAGGAAAATATCCTGAAATAATAACTATAAAGAAGTTTTCTGAGAAACTTCCTTGTGATGTGGGAATTCATCTCACAGTGTTATACCTTTCTTTTCATGCAGCAGTTTGCTAACACTGCTTCTGTGAAGTCTGCAAGGGGATATTTGGGAGTGAATTGAGGCCTATGTTGAAAAAGGAAATATGCTCAGATAAAAACTAGAAAGAAACTTTCTGAGAAACTGCTTTGTGATGTGTGAATTCATCTCACAGAGATACACTGTTCTTTTCATTTAGCAGTCTACTAACACTGTTTACTTTGAATCTGTCATGGGATAGTTCAGAGTGCATTGAAGCTTATGGTGACAAAGAAAATATCTTCATATAAAAACTAGAAAGAAGCTTTCTGAGAAACCACTTTGTGATGTGTTAATTCATCTCACAGAGTTACACAACTGTTTTCTTGTATCCGTTTGGCAGCACTGTTTTTGAGGAAACTAAGAAGGAATATTTTCAGTCACATTGAAGCCTTTGGTGACTAAGGAAAAACACTCTGGTAAAGACTAGAACAAACGTTTCTGAAAAAAGTTCTTTTTGATGTATGAATTTTTCTCACTGTGTGACATCTTTCTTTTCAGGGATCTGTTTGTTAAACTGTTTTCATGGAATGAGGAAAGGGATATTTGGGAGAGCATTGTGGCCTAAAGTGAAAGGGGCAATATCCTCAGATAAAAATTAGGAAGAAGCTTTCTGAGAAACTGCTTTGTGATGTGTGAATTCATCACACAGAGCTACATCATTCTTTTCATTGAGCAGTTTGATAACACTTTTGTGGAATCTGCAATAGGATATTTTGGCATGAATTGAAGCCTGTGGTGACAAAGGAATTATCCTCAGAGGAAAACCATGAAGAAACTTTCTGAGAAACTACTTTGTGATGTGTTAATTCATCTCACTGTGTTACATGTATCTTTTCATGGGTTAGTCTGTTAACGCTATTTTTGTGGAATCTGAAAAAGGATATTTTGGATCGAATTGAAGCCTACATTGACAATGGAAATATCGTCAGATAAAAACTAGGAAGAAGATTTCTGAGAAAGTTCTCCATGGTGTGGGAGTTCATGTCACAGAGATACACCTTTCTTTTCATGGAGCAGTTTCCTAACACAGTTTTCATGGAATCAGCAGAGGGATATTTGGGAGAGCATTGAGGCCTGTAGTGAAAATTGAAATATCCTCATAGAAAAACTAGAAGGAAGCTTTCTGAGAAACTGCTTTGTGATACGTGAATTCAACACACAGAGTTACACTGTTCTTTTCATTCAGCAGTTTGATGACACTGTTTACTTGGAATCTACAATGGCATATTTCACAGCATATTGAGCTTATTGTGAAAAATTAAATATCCACAGACAAAAACTAGAGAGAAGCTTTCTGAGAAATCGCTTTGTGTGGTGTTAATTTATCTCACAGGGTTACACGATTCTTTTCATGGATCAGTTTAGTAGCACTGTTTTTGGGGAATCTGAGAAGAGATATTTTGGATCGCATAGAGGCCTCCAAGGAAATATCCTCAGGTAAAAATATCCTCAGATAAAAACGAGAAAGAAGCTATCTGAGAAAGTTCTTTGTGATGTGTGAATTCACCTCACAGAGCTACACCTTTCTTTTCATGGAGCAGATTGCTAACACAGTTTTCCTTTAATCTGGAAATGGATATTTCGTAGTCCATTGAGGCCTATAGTAAAAAAGGAAATATTCTCAGACAAAAACTAGATAGAAGCTTTCTGTGAAACTGCTTTGTGATGTGTGAATTCATCTCACAGAGTTACACCTTTCTTATTATTGTGCAGTTTGATAACACTGTTTTTGCGGAATTTGCAATAGGGTATTTGGGAGCTCCTTGAAGCCTATGATGACAAAGGAAATATCATCAGAGAAAAACCAAAAAGAAGCTTTTGGAGAAACTGCTTTGTGAACTGTGAATTTAACTCACAGAGTTACACTGTTCTTTTCATTGAGCAGCTCGCTAACAGTGCTTTCTTGGAATCTGCATTGGGACATTTCAGAGGACATTGAAGTTTATGATGAAAAAGGGAATAACCTCTGACAAAAACTAGAAAGAAGTTTTCTTAAAAACTGCTTTGTGATTTGTGAATTCATCTCAGAGTTACATGATACTTTTCATGGAATAGTTTGGTGGCACTGTTTTCAGGGAATCTCAGAAGGGATATTTTGAATCACAATGAAGCCTATGGTGACAAAGGAAATATCCTCATATAAAAACTAGAAAGAAGCTTTCTGATAAAACACTGTGAGATGTGTTAATTCATCTCACAGTGTTACACTATTCTTTTCATGGATCAGTCTTTTAGCACTGTTTTCTTGGAATCTGAGAAAGGATATTTTGGATCACCTTGAAGCATGGTGACAAAGGAAATATCCTCAGACAAAAAAAAAAAAAAAAAAAAAAAAAGAAAGAAGGTTTCAGAGAAAGTTCTTTGTGATGTGTTAATTCATCTCACAGAGTTACACCTTTCTTTCCATGGAGCAATTTGTTAACACTGTTTTCATGGAATCCACAAAGGGATTTTTTAATGCATTGAGACTTATAGTGAAAAGGAAAATATCATCAGATAAAAACTAGAAAGAAACTTTCTGAGAAACTGCTTCATGATGTGTGAATTCATCTCACAGAGCTACACCATTGTTTTCATTGAGCAGTTTGATAACACTTTTTTCGTGGAATCTGCAATAGGACATTTGGGGGCACATTGAAGCCTATGGTGACAAAGTAAATATCCTCAGATAAAAACCAAAAAGAAGGTTCTCCAAAACTGATGTGTGTTGTGTCAGTTCATCGCACAGAGTTACAGTGTTCTTTTCAGTGAGCAGTTTGCTAACACTGTTTTCTTTTAATCAGCAATGGAATATTTCGGAGCACAGTGAAGCTTTTCATGACAAAGGAAATATCCTCAGACAAAAAGTAGAAAGAAGCATTCTGAGAAACTGCTTTGTGATTTGTGAATTCATTTCACAGAGTTACATGATTCTTTTCATAGAGTAGTATGGTAGCACATTTTTTGGGGATTCAGAGAAGGGATATTTTGGATCGCACTGAAGCCTGTGGTGACAAAGGAAATATCCTCAGATAGAAACTAGAAAGAAGCTTTCTGAGAAAGTTCTTTGTGATTTGTGAATTCATCTCACGGAGAAACACCTTTCTTTTCATGGAGCAGTTTGCTAACACAGTTTTTGTGAAATTCGCAAAGGGATATTTGTGAGTGCATTGAGGTCTATAGTGAAAAAGGAAATATCCTCGTAGAAAAATGAGAAAGAAGCTTTCTGAGAAACAGCTTAGTGATGTGTGAATTCATCTCATAGAGTTACAGAATTCTTTTCATGGAATATTTTGATAGCTCTGTTTTTGGGTAATCTGAGAAGGGATATTTTGGATCGCATTGAGGCCTATGGTGACAAAGAAAATATCCTCAGATAAAAAGTAGAAAGAAGTGTTCTGAGAAAGTTATTTGTGATGTGTAAATTCCTCTCACAGAATTACAAATTTCTTTTCATGGAGTAGTTTGCTAACACTGTTTTCGTGGAATCTGATAAGGGATACTTTGGATATCACTGAGGCCTAAGTGACAAAGGAAATATCCTCAGATAAAAACTAGAAAGAAGATATCTGAGAAAGTTCTTTGCGATGTGTGAATTCATTTCACAGAGCTACACCTTTATTTTCATGGAGTAGTTTGCTAACATTGTTTTTGTGGAATCTGAAAAGGGATATTTGGGAGCCCATTGAGGCCTATGGTGAAGAAGGAAATATTCTCAGATAAAAACTAGAAAGAATCTTTCTGAGAGTCTGCTTTGTGATGTGTGAATTCATCTCACAGAGGTACACTATTTTTTCCATTGAGAAGATTGTTAACACTGTTTTCTTTTAATCTGCAATGGGATATTTCAGAGCACATTGAAGCTAATGGTGACAATGGAAATATTCCTAGACAAAAAAAGAAAGAAACTTTCCGAGAAACTGTTTTGTGATTTGTGAATTCATCTCACAGAGTTACACAATTCCCTTCATGGATCAGTTTCATATCTCTGTTTCTGGGGAAACTGAGAAGGGTTATTTTGGATCACATGGAAGCCTATGGGGACAAAGGAAATATCCTAAGGAAAAAACAAGAAAGAATCTTTGTAAGAAAGTTCTCTGTGATGTGTGAACTCATCTCAGATAGTTACACCTTTCTTTTCATAGAGAAGTTAGCTAACATTGTTTTCATGGAATCTGCAAAGGTATGTTTGGGAGTGCATTGAGGCCTATGGTGAAAAAGGAAATATCCTCAGATAAAAACTAGAAAGAAGCTTTCTGAGAAACTGTTTTGTGATGTGTGAATTCATCAAACAGAGTTACACTGTTTTTTTCATTAAGAAGTTTGCTAACACTGTTTTCTTGGAATCTGTAATGTGATATTTCGGAGTGCATTGAAGCTTATGGTGACGAAGGAAATATCCTCGGACAAAAACTAGAAAGAAGGTTTTGGAGAAACTGCTTTGTGGTTTCTGAATTCATCTCACAGAGTTACACCATTCTTTTCATGGAGCAGTTTGGTAGCACTGTTTTTGGGGAATCTGAGAAGGTACATTTTGGATTGTATTGAAACATATGGTGACAAAGGAAGTATCCTCAAAAAAAAAAAAAAAACTAGAAAGAAGCTTTCTGACAAACTGCTTTGAGATATGTTAATTCATCTCACAGCATTACATGATTATTTTCATGGAGCAGTTTGGTAGCACTGTTTTGGGGGAAACTGAGAAGGGATATTTTGGATCGCATTGAAGCCTATGGTAACAAAGGAAGTATCCACGTATAAAAACTGCAAACAAGGTTTCTGAGAAACTGGTTTATGATGTGTTTTTTCATCTCACTGAGTTACACCTTTGTTTTAATGTAGCAGTTTGCTAACACTGTTTTCGTGGAATCTGCAATGGGATATTTTGGAGTGCATTGAGGTCTATGGTTAAAAAGCAAATATCCTCAGATAAAAAGTAGAATGAAGTTTTCTGAGGAACTGCATTGTGATGTGTGAATGCATTTCACAGAGCTACACGGTTCTTTTGATTGAGTAGTTTGCTAACACTGTTTTATTGGAATCTGCAATGGGATATTTCTTAGCATAGTGAAATGTATGGTGACAAAGGAAATATCCTCAGATAATAATTGGAAAGAATCTTTCTGAGAAACTTCTTTGTGATGTGTGAATTCATCTCACAGAGTTACACGTTTCTCTTCATGAAACCATTTGCTAACACTGTTTTCATGGAATCTGCAAGGGGATATTTTTTAGCGCATTGAGGCCTATGGTGAAAAAGAAATAGCCTCAGATAAAAACAAGAAAGGAGCTTTCTGAGAGACTGCATTGTGATGGGTTAATTCAACTCACATAGTTACATCATTCTTTTCATTGAGCAGTCTGCTAACACTCTTTTCGTGGAACCTGCATTAGGATATTTTGGAGTGCATTGAAGCCTATGGTGACAGAGGAAATATCCTCAGAGACAAATTAGAAAGAAGCTTTTTGAGAGACTGCTTTGTGATGGGTTAATTCATCCCACAGAATTACACTGTTCTTTTCCTTGAGCAGTCTGCTTTCACTGCTTTTATGGAATCTGAGTTAGGATATTTGGGAGTACATTGAAGTCTATAGTGACAAAGGAAATATCCTCAGGTAGTAATCAAAAAGAAACTTTCTGAGAAGCTGCTTTGGATGTGTGAATTCATCTCTCAGAGTTACACTGTCCTTCTCATACAGCAATTTGCTAACACTGTCTTCATGGAAAATGCAATAGGATGTTTGGGAGGGCATTGAAGCCTATGGTGACAAAGGAAATACCCTCAGTTAAAAACTAAAAAGACGCCTTCTGAGAAACTGCTTTGTGATGTGTGAATACATCTCACAGAGTTTCAGTGTTCTTTTCATTGAGCAGTCTGTTATCACGGTTTTCTTGGAATGCGTAAAGGGATATTTCACAGCACATTGAAGCTAATGGTGACAAAGGAAATATCCTCAGAGAAAAACTAGAAAGATGGTTTCTGAGAATCTGATATCTAATGTGTGAATTCGTCTCACAGAGCTATACTTTGCTATCATGGAGCAGTTTTTTAACACTATTTTTAGGGAATCTGAGATGGGATATTTTGGATTGCATTGAAGCCTATGCTGACAAAGGAAATATCCTCAGATAAAAAGGAGAAAGAAGCTTTCTGAGAAACTGCTTTGTGATGTGTGAATTCATCTCAGAGTTACACCTTTCTCTTCATGAAGCAGTTTGATAACCCTGTTTTCGTGGAATCTGCAAAGTGATATTTGGGAGTGCTAGAGGCCTATGGTGACAAAGGAAATATCTTCATATAAAAACTAGAAGGAAGCTTTCCAAGAAACTGCTTTGTGATGTGTTAATTCAGCTCACAGGGTTACACGATTATTTTCATGAATCAGTTTGGCAGCACTGTTTTTGGGGAATCTGGGAAGGGATATTTTTAATCGTATTGAAGCCTAGGCAGACAAAGGACTTAGCCTGAAGTAATAACTCTACAGAAGCTTTCTGAGAGACTTCCTTGTGATGCGGGAATTCATCTCACAGTATTCCATCTTTCTTTTCAGGGATCTGTTTGCTAGCACTGTTTTCGTGGAATCTGCAAAGGCATATTTGGGAGTGCATTGTGGACTAAAGTAGAAAAGGTAATATCCTCACTAAAAATTAGAAAGAAGCTTTCTGAGAAACTGCTTTGTGATGTATGAATTCATCTCACAGAGCTATTCTGTTCTTTTCATTGAGCCATTTGATAACACTTTTTTTTGTGGAATCTGCAATAGGATATTTAGTGCATTGAAGCCTATGGTGACAAAGAAAATATCCTCAGATGAAAACCAAAAAGAAACTTTCTGAGAAACTGCTTTGTGTTGTGTCAATTCATCTCACAGAGTTACACTGTTCTTTTCACTGAGCAGCTTGCTAACACTGTGTTCTTGGAATCTGCAACGGGATATTTTGGAGCACATTGAAGCTTATGGTGACAAAGGAATTATCCTCAGACAAAATCTAGAAGGAAGGTTTCTGAGAAACTGCTTTGTGATTTGTGAATTCATCTCAGAATTACATGATTCTTTTCATGGAGCAGTTTGATAGCACTGTTTTGGGGGAATCTGAGAAGGGATATTTTAGATCTCATTGAAGCCCATGATGACAAGTGAAATATCCTCATATAAAAACGAGAAAGAAGTTTTCTGAGAAACCACTTTGAGATGTGTTAATTCATCTCACAGCATTACATGAGACTTTTCATGGCTAAGTGTGTTAGTGCTGTTTTTATGGAATCTGAGAAAGGATATTTTGGATTGCATAGAATTCCATGGTGAAAAGGAAAATATCCTCATATAAAACTAGAAAGAAGCTGTCTGAGAAAGTTCTCCATGCTGTGTGAATTGATCTCACAGAGTTACACCTTTCTTTTCATGGGGCAGTTTGCTAACAGAGTTTTCATGGAATCTGCAAAGGGATATTTGGGAGCACATTGAGGCCAACAGTGAAAAAAGATATATCCTCAGATAAAAACAAGAAAAAAGCTTTCTGAGAAACTACTTTGTGATTTGTGAATTCATCCCACAGAGTTACACCATTGTTTTCATTGAGCAGTGTGATAACACTGCTTTCATAGAATAAGCAAAAGTATACTTGGGAGCACATTGAAGCCTATGGTGACAAAGGAAATATCCTCAGATAAAAACCAAAAAGAAGCTTTTTGAGAAACTGCTTTGAGATGTGTGAATTTATCTCACTGAGTTACACTGTCCTTTTCATTGAGCAGTTTGCTAACACTGTTTTCTTGGAATCTGCAATGGGATATTTCAGAGCGTATTGGAGTTTATTGTGAAAAAGGAAATATCCTCAGACAAAAACTAGAACAAAGATTTCTGAGAAACTACTTTGTGATGTGTGAATTCATATCAGAGCTTTACACTGTTCTTTTCATTGAGCAGTTTGCTAACATTGTTTTCTTGGAATCTTCAATGGGATAATTCAGAGCACATTAAAACTTATGGTGACAAAGGAAATATCCTCATATAAAAACCAGAAAGAAGCTTTCTGAGAAACTGCTTTGTGATGTGTTAATTCTTGTCACAGAGTTACATGATTCTTTTCATGGATCAGCTTGGTTGCACTGTTTTTGGGCAATCTGAGAGGGGATACTTTTGATCACATTGAAGCCTATGGTGACTAAGGAAATAGCCTCAGATAAAAACTAGAAAGAATCTATCTGAGACAGTTATTTGGGATGCGTGAAATTATCTCACAGAGTTAAACCTTTCTTTTCATGGGGCAGTTTGTTAGCAGAGTTTTCATGGAACCTGCAAAGGGATATTTGGGAGCGCTTTGAGGCCTATAGTGAAAAAGTAAATATCCTCAGATATAACGATGACTTCTGTGAAACTGCTTTGTGATGTGTGAATTCACCTCACAGATTTACACTTTTTCATGGAGCAGTTTGCTAATACTATTTTCCTGGAATCCGAAAAGGGATATTCATGAGTGCATTGAAGAATATGTTGAAAAAGGAAATATACACATACAACAACTAGAAAGAAGCTTTGTGTGAAACTGCTTTGTGATGTTTCTATTCATCTCACAGAGTTACACCATTATCTTCATTGAGAAATTTGCTAACACTTTTCTCATGGAATTGGCAATGGGATATTCCAGAGCACATTGAGGAATATGGAGAAAAAGGAAATATCCTCAGATAAATACTAGAAAGAAGCTATCTGTGAAACAGCTTTGGGATGTGCTAATTCGTCTCACATAGTTACATCATTCTTTTAATGGAGCAGCTTGGCAGCACTGTTTTGGTGAATCTGAAAAGGGATAGTTTGAATCGCTTTGAAGCCTAGGGTGAAAAAGGAAATATCCTCAGATAAAGACTAAAAGGAGCTTTCTCAGAAACTTCTTTGTGATGTGTGTATTCATCTCACAGAGTATCACCTTTCTGTTCATGGAGCAGATTGCTAACACAGTTTTCATGGAATCTGCAAAGGTATGTTTAGGAGCGCATAGCAGCCTATGGTGAAAAAAGAAATATCCTCAGAGAAAAAGTCAAAGGAAACTTTTGGAGAAATTGCTTTGTGATGTGTGAATTCATCTTACAGATTTACACTGTTCATTTCATTGAGCCATTTGCTAACACTGTTTTCCTGGAGTCTACAACAGGATATTTTGGAGTGCATTGAAGCTTATGGTGACCAAGGAAATATCCTCAGACAAAAATTAGAAACAAACTTTCTGAGAAACTGCTTTCTGAGTTGTGAATTCATCTCACAGAGTTACCCCTTTCTTTCCATCGAACAGATTTTTAGTACTGATTTTAGGGAACCTGAGAAGGGATATTTTGGATGGCATTGAAGCCTATGATGCATCAATTCATCTCACAGAGTTACACCTTTCTTTACATGGAGTCATTTAGTAACACTGTTTGTGTGGAACCTGCAAAGGGATATTGGGGAGTGCATTGAGGCCTATAGTGAAAAAGGAAATATCCTCAGATAAAAACAAGAAAGAAGCTTTCTGAGAAACTGCATATTTATTTGTGAATTCATCCCATGGAGTTACACTATTCTTTTCATGGAGCTGTTTGATCACAGTGTTTTCGTGGAATCCGTAATAGGATATTTGGGAGTGCATTGAAGCCTATGGTTACAAAGGAAACATCTTCAGATAAAAAACCAAAAGGAATTTTCTGAGAAACTGCTTTGTGATGTTTGAATTCCTCTCACAAAGGTACACTGTCCTTTTCATTCATCAGTTTGCTAACACTGTTTTCTTAGAATCTGCAAGGGGATATTTCGGAAAGCATTGAGCTTATGGTGACAAAGGAAATATCCTCAGACAAAGACTAGATAGAAGCTTTCTGAGAAACTGCTTTCTGATTTGTGAATTCATCTCACAGAGTTACCCCTTCCTTTTCATTGAGCAGATTTTTAGTACTGATTTTGGGGAACCTGAGAAGGGATATTTTGGATGGCATTGAAGCCTATGGTGACAAAGGAGACACCTCAGATAAAAACTAGACAGAAGTTTTCAGAGAAAATGCTTTTTGATGTGTGAATTAATCTCACAGAGTTACACCTTTCTTTCCATGGAGTTGTTTGCCAATACTGTTTTCGTGGAATCTGCAAAGGGATATTTGGGAGCACATTGTGGCCTATGGTGACTAAGGAAATATCCTCAGATACAAACTAGAAAGAAGCTTTCTGAGGAACTTCTTTGTGATGTGTGAATTCACCTCACAGATGTACATGATTCTTTTCATGGATCACTTTCGTAGCACTGTTTTTGGAGAATCTGAGAAGGGATATTTGGGATCGCATAGAAGCCTACAGTGACAAAGGAAATATCCTCAGATAAAAACTACAAATAATCTTTCTGAGAAATCTCTTTGTGATGTGTGAACTCATCTCACAGAGTTACACCATTCTTTTCATTGAGCAGCTTGTAAAACTCTTTTTGTGGTATCTGCAAAGGGATATGTGGGAGCACATTGAGGTCTATGGTGAAAAAGGAATTATCGTCAGAGAAAACTGGAAAGAAGCTTTCTGAGAAACTGATTTGTAATGTGTGAATTCATCTCACAGACATCCTCTGTGCTTTTCATTGAGCAGTTTTCTAACACTGTTTTCTTGGAATATAAAATGGGATATTTCAGAGCGCATTGAAGCTTATGTTGACAAAGGAAATATCCTTATATATAAACTAGAAAGAAGCTTTCTGAGAAACTACTTTGTGATGTGTGAATTTATCTCACAGAGTTACAGTCTTCTATTCATTGAGAAGTTTGTTAACACTGTTTTCGTGGAATCTGCAATATGATATTTCAGAGCGCATTGAAGCTTATGGTGATAAAGGAAATATCCACAGAAAAAAACTAGAAAGAATCTTTCTGACACACTACTTTGTGACTTGTGAATTCATCTCATAGCATCACAGCTTTCATTTCATTGAGTAGTTTCCTAACACTGTTTTTGTGGAATCTGCAAAGGGATATTTGGGAGCACGTTGCAGCCTATGGCACAAAAGGAAGTATTCTCAGATAAAAACTGGAAAGAAGCTTTCTGAGAAATTGCTTTGCAATGTTTGAATTCATCTCACAGAGTTACATCATTCTCTTCATTGAGCAGTTTGATAACACTGTTTTTGTGGAATCGGCAAAACGATATTTGGGAGTGCATTGAAGCCTATGGTGACACAGGAAATACCCTCATACAAAAACTAGAAAGAAGCTTTCTGAGAAATCGCTTTGTGATGTGTGAATTCCTCTCACAGAGCTACACTGTTCTTTTCATCGAGCAGTTTGATAACACTAACACTGTTTTCCTTGAATCTGCAATGGGATATTTTGGAGTGCATTGAAGCTTATGGTGATAAAGGAAATATCCTCAGACAATAACGAAAAAGAAGCTTTCTCAGAAATTGTTTTGTGATTTGTGAATTCATCACACAGAGTTACACGATTCTACTCATGGAGCAGTTTGGTAGCACAGTTTTTGGGGAATCTGAGAAGGGATAATTGGGATCACATTGAAGCCTATCGTGACAAAGGAAATATCCTCAGATACAAACTAGAGAGAATGTTTCTGTGAAACTTCTTTGTGATGTGTGAATTAATCTCATACAGTTACACCTTTCTTTCAATGGAGCCATTTGCTAAAACTGTGTTCGTAAAATCAGCAAAGGGATATTCCCAATCACATTGAGGCCTATGGTGATAAAAGGAATATCCTCAAAGAAAATGTAGAAAGAAACTTTCTGAGAAACTGCTCTTTGATTTGTGAATTCATTTCGCTGTGTTACACTGTTCTTTTCATTGAGCAGTTTGCTAACACTGTTTTCATGGAATCTGCAATAGGATATTTGGGAGTGCATAGAAGCCTATGGTTACAAAGGAAACATCCTGAGATAAATAAACAAAGGAAACTTTCTGAGAAACTGCTTTGTGATGTTTGAATTCATCTCACAAAGTTACACTGTTCTTTTCATTGATCAGTTTGCTAACACTTTACTTGGAATCTGCAAGGGGATATTTGGGAGAGCATTGAAGCTTCCGGTGACTAAGGAAGTATCTTCATATAAAAACTAGAAAGAAGCTTTCTGAGAAACCGCTTGGTGATGTGTTAATTCATCTCACAGAGTTACATGATTCTTTTAATCGATCAGTTTGGTAGCACTGTTTTAGGGGAAACTGAGAAGGTAAGTTTTGGATCACATTGAAGCCTATGGTGACAAAGGAACTATCCTCAGATAAAAACTAGAAAGAAGCTTTCTGAGAAACTGCTTTGTGATGTGTGAATTCTTCTCACAGAGTTACACAGCTCTTTTATGGAGCCGTTTGCTAGCACTTCTTGTGCAATCTGAGTAGGTGTATTTTTGATCACTTGGAAACCTATGGTGACAAAGGAAATATCCTCAAATAAAAACTAGAAAGAAGCTTTCAGAGAAATTGATTTGTGATGTGTGAATTCATCTCACAAAGTTACACCATTCTTCTCATTGAGCAGTTTGCTAACACTGTTTTCATAGAAGCTGCAATGTGATATTCAGCAGTGCATTGAGGCCTGTGGTGCAACAGGAAATAGCCTTAGATAAAGCAAGAAAAAAGGATTGTGAGAAACTGCCTTGTGATGTGTGAATTCATCTTACAGTGTTACACCTTTCTTTACATGGAGCAGCTGGCTAACACTGTTTTCATGGAATCTGCAAAGGGATATTTGGGAGTGCATTGAGGTGTGTAATGAAAAGGGAAATATCCCCAGATAAATATTAGGAAGAAGCTTTCTGAGAAACTGTTTAGTGTTGTGAGAATTCATCTAACAGAGTTACACTGTTCTTTTCATTGAGCAGTTTGCTAACACTGTTTTCTTGGAATCTGCAATGAGATATTTCAGAGCACATTGAATCTTATGGTAACAAAGAAAATATCCTCATATAAAAACAAGAAAGAAGCATTCTGAGAAACAACTTTTTGATGTGTTAATTCATCTCACAGAGTTCACGATTCTTTTCATCAAGCAGTTTGGTAGCACTGTTTTTGGGAGTAATGAAGGGATATTTTGGATGGCATTGAAATCTATGGAGAATAAGGAAATATCCTCAGATAAAATTAGAAAGAAACTCTGAGAAACTTCTTTGTGATGTGTGAATTCATCTCACAGAGTTACACCGTAGTTTTCATTGAGAAGTTTGCTAACACATTTGTCGTTGAGTCTGTGATGGGATATTTTGGAGAGCATTGAGACCTATAGTCAAAAAGGAAATATCCTCAGATAAAAACTAGAAAGAAGCTTTCTGAGAAACTGCTTTGTGATGTGTGAATACATCTCAGAAATTTACACCATTGTTTTCATTGAGCCATTTAATAACACTGTTTTCATGGAATCTGCAATAGGATATTTTGGATTGCATTGAAGCCTATGGTAACATAGGAAATATCCTCAGATATAAATTAGAAAGTAGCTTTCTGAGAAAGTTCTTTGTGATGTGTGATTTCATCTCACAGAGTTACACCATTTTTTTCAAGGTGCAGTTTCCTAACACTGTTTTTGTGGAATCTGCAAAGGGTTATTTGGGAGCACATTGATTCATTTAGTGAAAAAGGAAATATCCTCAGATAATAAGTAGAAAGCAGCTTTCTGAGAAACTGCTTTGTGATGTGTGAATTCATCTCACATAGTTACACTGTTCTTTTCTTGAGCAGTCTGATAACACTGGTTTCGTGGAATCTGTAATAGGTTACTTGGGAGTCCATTGAAGCCTGTGGTGACAAGGGAAATATCCTCAGATAAAAACTAAAAGGAAGCTTTCTGAATATCTGCTTTGTGGTGTGTGAATTGATCTCACTGAGTTACACAGTTCTTTTCATTGAGAAGTTTGATAACACTTTTTTCGTTTAATCTGCAATGGGATATTCAGGTGCACATTGAGGCATATGGTGTAAAAGGAAATATCCTCAGATAAAAAATAGAAAGAAGGTTTCTGAGAAACACCTTTTAATGTGTGAATTCATCTCACAGAATTACAACACTCTTTTCATGGAACAGTTTTATAGCACTGTTTTTGGGAAATCTGGGTAGGGATATTTTGATTTGCATTGAAGCCTAAGGAGACAAAGGAAATATCCTCAGATAAAAACTAGAAAAAAGCTTTCTGAGAAAGTTCTTTGTGATGTCTGAATTCATCTCGCACAGTTAAACCTTTCTTTTCATTGAGCAATTTGCTAACACAGTTTTCATGGAACCTGCAAAGGGATATTTGGGAGCACATTGAGGCCTATGGTAAAAAAGGAAATACCCTCAGATAAAAACTAGAAAGAAACTTTCTGAGAAAATTCTTTGTGATGTGTGAATTCATCTCAGAAAGTTACACTTTTCTTTTCATGGAGCAGTTTGCTAACTCTGTTTTCATGGAATCTGCAATGGGATATTCTGGAGTGCATTGAAGTCTATAGTGAGAAAGTAAATAACCCCATGTAAAATCTAGAAGGAAGCTTTCTGAAAAACAGATTTGTGATGTGTGAATTCATCTTACAGAGTTACACCATTCTTTACATTGAGCAGTTTGATAACTCTGTTTTCGTGGAATCTGCAATAGGGTATTTAGGAGAGCATTGAAGCCTATATTGACAAAATATATATCCTCAGATAAAAACCTAAAAGAAGCTTTCAGTGAAACTGTTTTTTGATGTGTGCATTCATCTCACCGAGTAACACCGTTTTTTCTTTGAGAAGTTTGCTAACACTTTTTTCATTTAATCTGCTGTGGGATATTCAGGAGTGCATTGAGGAATATGGTGAAAAAGGAAATATCCTCAGATAAAACTAGAAAGAAGCTTTCTGAGAAATGGCTTTGTGATGTGTGAATTCATCTCACAGAGTTACACTGTTCTTTGCCTTGAGCACTTTGCTTACACTGCTTTCTTGGAATCTACAATCTGATTTTTCTGAGCACATTGAAGCTTATGGTGACAAATAAATGTCTTAATATAAAAACTAGAAAGAAACTTTCTGAGAAGATTCCTTCTGATGTGTTAATTCATCTCACAAATTTACACAATTCTTTTCATGCAGCAGTTTGCTAGCACTGAGAAGAAATATTTTGGATTGCACTGAAACCTATGGTGACAAAGGAAGTATCCTCAGATAAAAACTAGAAATACGCTTTCTGAGAAAGTACTTTGTGATGTGTGAATTCATCTCACAGAGTTAAACTTTTCTTTTCATGGAGCAGTTTGCAAATGCTGTTTTTGTGGGATCTGCAAAGGGATATTTCTGAGTGCTCTGAGGCCTATGGTGAATAAGGACATATCCTCAGATAAAAACTAGAAAGAAGCTTTCTGAGAAAATGCTTTGTGATATGTGAATTCATCGGGCAGAGTTACACTGTTCTTTACACTTACCAGTTTGCTAACACTCTTTTCTTGGATTCGGCAATGGGCTATTTCTGAGGATGTTGAAGCTTATGATGACAAAAGAAATATCCTCATATAAAAACTAGAAAGAAGCATATTGAGGAACCAATTTTTGATGTGTTAATTCAGCTCACAGTGTTACACGACTCCTTTGATGAATCACTTTGGTAGCACTGTTTTTGGGGAATTTGAGAAGGGATATTTTTGATCGCATTGAAGCCTTCGGTGACATAGGAAATATCCTTAGATAAAAACTAGAAAGAAGCTTTCCGAGATAGTTTTTTGTGATGTGTGATTTCATCTCACAGAGTTAAACCTTTCTTTTCATGGAGGAGTTTGCTAATGTTGTTTTCATGGAATCTATAATGGGATATTTGGGATCACATCGAAGCCTTGGAAATATCCTCAGATAAAAACTAGAAAGAAGCTGTCTGAGAAAGAAAGTTTCTGTGAATTCATCTCACAGAGTTACACTGTTGTTTCACTGACCAGTTTGATAACACTATTTTCGTGAAATCTACAATAAGATACTTGAGAGCAAATTGAAGCCTGTGGTGACAAATTAAATTTCCTCAGAGTAAAACAAAAAAGAAGCTTTCTGAGAAACAGCTTTGTGATGTGAGAATTCATCTCACAGATTTACACATTTCTTTTCATGGAGCAGTTTGCCAACACTATTTTTGTGGAATCTGCAAAGGGCTGTTCATGAGTGCATTGAGGCAAATGATGAAAAAGGAAATATCCTCAGAAAAAACTAGAAAGAATCTTTCTGAGAAACTGCTTTGTAATGTGCGAATTCAGCTCACAGAGTTAAACCATTCTTTTCAATGAGCAGTTTGCTCAAACTGTTTTCATGGAATCTATAAAGGGATCTTTGGGAGGGCATTGAGGCCTATGGTGAAAAAGGAAATATCCTCAGATAAAAACTAGAAGGAAGCTTTCTTAGAAACTGCTTTATGACGTGTGAATTCATCTCACCGAGTTACCCTGTTCTTTTCATTGACCAGTTTGCTAACAGTTTTCTTGGAATATTCAATGGTATCTTTCAGAGTGCATTGAAGCTTCCAGTGACAATGGAAACATCCTCATATAAAAACTAGAAAGAAGGTTTCTGAGAATCCGCTGCATGATTTGTAAATTCATCTCACAGAGTTACAAGATTCTTTTCATAGATCAGTTTGGTAGCACTGTTTTTGGGGAATTTGAGAAGTGATATTTTAGATTGCATTGAAGCCTAGGGTGACAAAGGTAACATCCTCAAATACAAACTAGGCAGAAGCTTTCTGAGAAAGTCCTTTGTGATGTGTTTTTTCATCTCACATGGTTACACCTCTCTTTTCATAGAGCAGTTTGCTAACACTTTTTTCGTGGTATCTGCATAGGTTTATTTTGTATCACTTTGAAGCCTATGGTAACAATGGAAATATCCTCAGATAAAAACTGGAAACACACTTTCTGAGAACCCACTTTGTAATGTGTTAATTCATCTCACATAGTTACACAATTATTTTCATGGATCAGTTTGGTAGCACTGTTTTTGGGGAATCTGAGAAAGGATATTTTGGATTGCATTGAAGTCAATGGTGACAAAGGAAATATCCTCAGACAAAAACTAGAAGGAAGCTTTCTGAGAAACTTATTTGTGACGTGTAAATTCATCTCACAGTGTTACACCTTCCTTTTCATGGAGCAGTTTGCTAACACTGTTTTTCATGGATCTGCAAAGAAATATTTGGAGCACATGGAGGAATATGGTGAAAAAGGAAATATCCTCAGATAAAAACTAGAAACAAGCTTTCTGGGAAACTTCTTTGTGATGTGTGAATTCATCTCACAGAGTTACACTGTACTTTTCAATGAGCAGTTAGATAACCCTGTTTCCTTGGAATCTGCAATGGTATATTTCAGAGTGCATTGAATCATATGGTGACAAAAGAAATATCCTCATATAAAAAGTAGGAAGAATCTTTCTGAGAAACTACTTGGTGATGTCCTAATTCATCTCACTGAGTTACACGATTCTTTTCATGGATCAGTTTGGTAGCACTGTTTTTCGGGAATCTGAGAAGGGATATTTTGGATCACATTGAAGAATATGGTGACAAAGGAAATATCCTCAGATAAAAACTAGAGAAGACGTTTCTGGGGAAGTAATTTGTGATGTGTGAATTTATCTCACTGTGTTACACCTTTCTTGTTTTGGAGCAGTTGCTTACACTGTTTTCATGGAATCTGCAAAGTGATATTTGGGAAAACATTTAGGCTTATTTTGAAAAAGGAAATATCCTCAGATAAAAACTAGAAAGAAACTTTCTGAGAAACTGCTTTGTGATGCGTGAATTCATCTCACAGAGTTACACAATTCTTTTCATGGAGCACTGGATAGCACCTTTTTTGGTGGAATCTGAGAAAGGATATTTTGGATCACATTGAAGCCTTTGGTGAAAAAGGAAATATCCTCAGATAGAAACTAGAAAGAAGCATCCTGAGAAACTACTTTGTGATGTGTGAATTCACCTCAGAGATGTACAGAGTACCTTCCATTGAGCTGTTTGATAACACTGTTTTAGTGGAATCTGCATAGGGATATAAGGGAGCGCATTGATGCCTATGGTTAAAAAGGAAATATCCTCAGATAAAAACTATGGAAAAGCTTTTTGAGAAACTGCTTTGTGATGTGTTTTCATCTCACAGAATTACACTACTCTTTTCACCGAGCAGTTTGCTAACACTGTTTTCGTGCAATCTGCAATGGGATATTTCAGAATGCATTGAAGCTTACAGTGACAAAGGAAATATCATCGGACAAAAACTAGAAAGAAACTGTCTAAGAAACTACTTTCTGAATTGTGAATTAATGTGACAGACTTACATGATTCTTTTTCTGGAGGAGTTTGGTAGCACTGTTTTTGGGAAATCTGAGAAGGGATATTTTGGATTGCATTGAAGCCTACCTTGACAAAGGAAATGTCCTCAGATGAAAATTAGAAAGAAGCTTTCTGAGAAAGTTCTTTGTGATGTGTGAATTCAACTCTCAGAGTTACATCTTTCTTTTCATGGAGCAGCTTGCTAACACTGTTTTCATGGAAACTTCAAAGGGATATTTGGGAGTGCATTGATGTATGTAGTGAAAAGGGAAATATCCTCAGACAAACACTAGAGAGAAGCTTTCTGAGAAACTGCTCTGTGATGTGTGAATTCATCTCACAGAGTTACACTGTTCTTTTCATTGAGCTGTTTACCAACACTGTTTTCGTGGAATCTGCAAAGGGATAATTGGGAGTGCATGGAGCACTATAGTGAAAAAGGAAATATCCTTAGATAAAAGCTAGAAAGAAATTGTCTGAGAAAATGCTTTGTGATCAGTGAATTCATCTCACAGAGTTACACTGCACTTTTCATTGAGCAGTCTGATTACACTGGTTCGTGGAATCTGTAATAGGATATTGGGAGTGCATTGAAGTCTCTGGTAACAAAGGAAATATACTCAGACAAATACCGAAAAGAAGCTTTCTTAGAAACTTCTTTGTGATGTGTGAATTCATCTCACAGAGTTACACCGTTCTTTTCATTGAGCAGTTTGCTAACACTGCTTTCTTGGAATCTGCAATGGGATATTTCAGAGTGCAGTTGAAGCTTAGGGTGACAAACAAAATATCCTCATATAAAAACTAGAAAGAAACGTTCTGGAAAACTACTTTGTCATTTGTGAATTCCTCTCACAGAGTTACATGATTCTATACGTGGAGCAGTTTGGTAGCACTGTTTTTGCGGAATCTGCAAAGGGATATTTGGGAACTCCTAGAGGCCTATGGTGAAAACGGAAATAACTTCAGATAAAAGCTGAAGAGAAGCTTTTCGAGAAATTGTTTTTGATGTGTTTATTCATCTCATAGACTGTAACCTTTTTGTTGATTGAACACTTAGGCATCACTGTTTTTTGTGGTATCTGAGAGGATATATTTGGGAGCACATTGAAGCCTACAATGAAAAAGGAAATAACATCAGATTTAAACTAGAAAGAAGATTTCTGAGAGACTGCTTTGTAATGGGTGAATTCATCTCACAGAGTTACACCTTTCTTTTCATTGAGCAGTTTGGTAGCACTTTTTTGTGGAATCTGCAGAGGGATATTTGGGAGCACATTGAGGCCTAAGGTGAAAAAAGAAAATTCTTCAGATAAAAACTGGAGAGAAGCTTTCTGAGAAACTATTTTATGACGCATGTATTCATCTCATACAGCTAAACGTTTCTGTTGAGGGAGCACATTGGCTTCACTGTTTTTGTGGTGTCTGAGAAGGGGTATTTTCGAGCCCATTGAAGCCTATGGTGGAAAAGGAAATATGCCAGATAAAAATTAGAAAGAAGTTTTCTGAGAATCTGCTTTCTAATATGTGAATTCATCTCACAGAGTTACAGTTTCCTTTCATGGAGCAGTTTGTTAACACTGTTTTTGCTCAATCTGAGAAAGGATATTTTGGATCACATTCAAGCCTATGCTGACAAAGGAAATATCCTCAGATATAAACTTGAAACCAGCTTCCTGAGAAACAACTTTGTGATGGGTGAATTTACCTCACAGAGTTAAACCTTTCTTTTCAATGCACAGTTTGGTAGTACTGTTTTTGTGGAATCAGCAGAGGGATATTTGGGAGCACATAGAGGCCTAAGGTGACAAAAGAAAATTCTTCAGGTAAAAACTGCAGATAATCATTCTGAGAAACTCCTTTGTGAGGTTTGCATTCATCTCATAGAGGTAAACGTTTCTGTTGAGGGAGCACATGGTATCACTGTTTTTGTGGTGTCTGAGAAGGGATATTTGGGAGCACATTGAAGCATATGGTGGAAAAGGAAATATCCTCATATAAAAACTAGAAAGAAGCTTTCTGAGAAACTGCTTTGTAATGTGTTATTTAATCTAACAGAGATACATGATTGGCAGTTTGGTAGCACTGTTTCTGGGGAATCTGAGAAGGGATAATTTGGATTGCATTGAAGCCTATGATGACAAAGGAAATATCCTCAGATAAAAACTAGAAAGAAGCTTTCTGAGAAAGTTCTTTGTAATGTGTCAATTCATCTCACAGAGTTATACCTTTCTTTTCATGGAGCAGTTTGGCAACACTGTTTTCGTGCAATCTGTAAAGGGATTTTTGGGAGTGCATTGAGACTTATAGTGAAAAAGAAAATATCCTCAGATAAAAACTAGAAAGAAGCTTTCTGAGAAACTGCTTTGTGATGTGTGAATTCATCTCACAGAGTGGCAACGTTCTTTTCATTGAGCAGTTTGGTAACAATGTTTTCATGGAATCTTCAATAGTATATTATGGAGCACATCGAAGCCTATGGTGACATAGGAAACATCCTCAGATAAAAACCAGAAAGAAGCTTTCTGAGAAACTGCTTTGGGATGTGTGAACTCATCTCACAGAGTTGCACTGTTCTTTTCATTGATCAGTTTGCTACCACTGTTTTCTTGGAATCTGCAATGGAATATTTTGGAGCACATTGACGCTTAGGGTGACAAAGGAAATATTCTCAAACAAAAGCAAGAAAGAAGCTTTCTGACAAACTGCTAGTGATTTTTGATTTCATCTCACAGAGTTACACGATTATTTTCATGAAGCAGTTTGGTAGCCCTGTTTTTATGGAATCTGCAAACGTATATTCAGGAGCTCCTAGAAGCCTATGGTGAAAAGCAAAATAACTTCAGATAAAACTAGAGAGAAGCTTTTTGCGAAATGGTTTCATTATGTGTATTCAAATCATAGAGTTTAACCTCTTTGTTTTTTGAGCAATTCGGCACTACTGTTTTTCCACTATCTGAGAGGAGATATTTAGGAACACATTGAAGTCTATGGTGAAGAAGGAAATATACTCAGATTTGAACTAGAAATGAAGATTTCTGAGAAACTGCTTTGTGATGGGTGAACTCATCTCAGAGAGCTCCACCTTTATTTTCATGTAGAAGTTTGTTAGCACCGCTTTTGTGGAATCTTCAGAGGGATATTTGGGAGCATATAGAGGCCTAAAGTGAAAAAAGAAAATTCTTCAGGTTAAAAACTGGAGAGAAATTTTCTGAGAAACTCTTGGTGATGTGTGCATTCATCTCATAGAGCTAAACGTTTCTATTGAGGGAGCACCTCAGTATCACTGTTTTTGTGGTGTTTGAGAAGGGTTATTTGCAACCACATTGAAGTCTATGGTGGAAAAGAAAATACCCTCAGATAAAAACTAGAAAGATGCTTTCTGAGAAACTGCTTTGTGATGAGTCAATTTATCTCACAGAGTTACATTATTCCTTTCATGGAGCAGTTTGTTAGCACTGTTTCTGTGGAATCTGCAGATGGATAATTGGGAGTGCATAGAGGCCTAAGGTGAAAAAAGAAATTTCTTCAGGTAACAACAAGAGAAAAACTTTCAGAGAAACTCCTTCATGATGCGTGCATTCATCTCATAGAGCTAAACATTTCTGTTGAGGGAGAACTTGGCATCACTGTTTTTGTGGTGTCTGAGAAGGGATATTTGGGAGCACATTGAAGCCTACAGTGGAAAAGGAAATATATAAAAACTAGAAAGAAGCTTTCTTCAAAAGCACTTTGTGATGTGTTAATTCATGTCACAGAGTTACATGATTATTTTCACGGATTAGTTTGGTAGCACTGTCTTTTGGGGAATCTAAGAAGAGATATTTGGATCACATTGAAGCCTATGGTGACCAAGAAATATCCTCATATAAAAACTAGAAAGAAGCTTTCTGAGAAAGTTCTTGGTGATGTGTGAATTCATCTCACAGAGTTACACCTTTCTTTTCATGGAGCAGTTTGCTAACACTGTTTTCATGGAATCTGCAAAGAGATATCTGGGAGTGCATTGAGGTCTGTGGCAAAAAGGGAAATATTCTCAGATAAAAACTAGAAAGAAGCTTTCTGAGAAACTGCATTGTGATGTGTGAATGCATCTCAAAGAGTTACATTGTTCTTTTAATTGAGCAGTTTGCTAACACGGTTTTCTTGGAATCTGCAATGGGATATTTCTTAGCCCAATGAAGCTTAAGGTGACAAAGGAAACATGCTCAAATAAAAGCTAGAAAGAAGCTTTCTGAGAAACTGCTTTGTGATGGGATAATTCATCTCACAGAGTTACACCGTTCTTTTCATTGAGCAGTGTGCTAACACTGTTTTGGTGGAATCTGCATTAGAATATTTTGGAGCACATTGAAGCCTATGGTGACAAAGGAAATATCCTCAGATAAAAACCGAAAATAAGTTTCTGAGAAACTGCTTTGGATGTGTGCATTCATCTCCCAGATTTTCACGATTCTTTTCATGGATCACTTTTGTACCGCTGTTTTTGGGTAATCTGGGAAGGGATATTTTGGATCACATTGAAGCCTATGGTGACATGGAAATATCCTCAGATAAAAACTGGAAAGAAGCTTTCTGAGAAACTTCTTTGTGATATGTGAATTTGTCTCAGAGTTACACCTTTCTCTTCATGAAGCAGTTTGCTAACACTGTTTTCGTGGAATCTGCAAAGTGATATTTGGGAGTGCTATGTGGCCTATGGTGAAAAAGGAAATATCCTAAGGTAAAAACTAGAAAGAAGATTTCTGAGAATCTGCATTGTGAAGTGTGAATGCATCTCACAGAGATACACTGTTCTTTTCATTGAGCAATTTGTTAACACTGTTTTTTATGAATCTACAATGGGATATTTCTTAGCACAATGAAGCTTATGGTGACAAAAGAAATATTCTCAGATAAAAACACTGTTTTGTGGAATCTGTTTTAGGATATTTGGGAGTACATTGAAGCCTATGGGGGCAAAGGAAATATCCTCAGATAAAAACTGGAAAGAAGTTTGCTGAGAAAGTTCTTTGTGATGTGTGAATTCATCTCACAGGGTTCCACCTTTCTTTTCATGAAGCAGTTTGCTAAAACTGTTTTCGTGGAATCTGCCAAGTGATATGTGGCAGCACTTTGAGGCTGACAGTGTAGAAGGAAATATCCTCAGGTAAAAACTAGAAAGAAGCTTTCTGAGAATTTGCTTTGTGATGTATAAGTTCATGTCACAGAGTTACACCGTTCTTTTCATACAGCAGTCTGCTAAAACTGTTTTCATGGAAACCGTAATAGGATGTTTGGGAGTTCATGGAAGCCTATGGTGACAAAGGAAATATCCTCAAATAAAAACCAAAAAGAAGCCTTCTGAGAAACTGATTTGTTATATGTGAATACATCTCACAGAGTTTCAGTGTTCTTTTCATTGAACAGTCTGCTAACACTGTTTTCTTGGAATCTGCAAAGGGATATTTCAGAGTGCATTGAAGCTTACTGTGACAAAGGAAATATCCTCAGAGATAAACTAGAAAGAAGCTTCCTGAGAAACTGGTTTGTGATGGGTTAATTCATCCCACAGAATTACACCATTCTTTTCATTGAGCAGTCTGCTAATATTGTTTTTGTGGAATCTGCATTAGGATATTTGGGAGCCTATGGTGACAAAGGAAATATCGTCAGATAGTAACCAAAAAGAAACTTTCTGAGAAACTGCTTTGGATGTTTGAATTCATCTCACAGAGTTATACCATTCTTCTCATACAGCAGTTTGCTAACACTGTTTTCATGGAAAATGCAACAGGATATTGGGGAGGACATTGAATCCTATGGTGACAAAGGAAATATCCTCAGATAAAAACCAGAAAGAAGCCTTCTGAGAAACTGCTTTGTGATGTGTCAATACATCTCAAAGAGTTACAGTGTTCTTTTCATTGAGCAGTGTGCTAACACTGTTTTTGTGGAATCTATGTTAGGATACTTGGGAGCACATTGAAGTGTATGGGGAAAAGGAAATATCCTCAGACAAAAACCATAAAGAAGCTTTCTGAGAAATTGCTTTGGATGTGTGAATTTGTCTCACAGATTTACACAATTCTTTTCATGGATCACTTTTCTTGCCCTGTTTTTAGGGTATCTGAGAAGGAATATTTTGGAACGCATTGAAACCTATGGTGACAAGGAAATATCCTCAGATAAAAACTGGAAAGAAGCTTTCTGAGAAACTTCTTTGTGATGTGTGAATTCATCTCATGTAGTTACACCTTTCTCTTCATGCAGCCGTTTGCTAACACTGTTTTTGTGGAATCTGCAATGGGATATTTAGGGGAACATTGAGGTCTATAGTGAAAAAGGAAATATCGGCCGGGCGCGGTGGCTCAAGCCTGTAATCCCAGCACTTTGGGAGGCCGAGACGGGCGGATCACGAGGTCAGGAGATCGAGACCATCCTGGCGAACACGGTGAAACCCCGTCTCTACTAAAAAAATACAAAAAACTAGCCGGGCGAGGTGGCGGGCGCCTGTAGTCCCAGCTACACAGGAGGCTGAGGCAGGAGAATGGCGTAAACCCGGGAGGCGGAGCTTGCAGTGAGCTGAGATCCGGCCACTGCGCTCCAGCCCCGGCAACAGAGTGAGACTCCGTCTCAAAAAAAAAAAAAAAAAAAAAAAAAAAAAAAAAAAGAAAGAAAAAGGAAATATCCTCTGACAAAAACTAGAAAGAAGGTATCTGAGAAACTGCATTGTGATGTGTGAATGCATCTCATAAAGTTACACTGTTCTTCTCATTGAGCAGTTTGCTAACAGTTTTCTTGGAATCTGAAATGGGATATTTCTTAGTGGAATGAAGCTTATGGTGACAAAGGAAATATTCTCAGATAAAAACTTGAAAGAAGCTTTCTGAGAAACTACTTTCTGATGGGTTAATTCATCTCACCGAGTTACACCATTCTTTCCATTAAGCAGTCTGCTAACACTGTTTTCATGGAATCTGCATTAGGATATTTGGGAGCACATTGAAGCCTATGGTGATAAAGTAATTATCCTCAGATAAGAACCGAAAAGAAGCTTTCTGAGAAACGGCTTTGGATGTGTGAATTTATCTCTCAGAGTTACACGATTCCTTTCATGCATCACTTTGTTAGCACTGTTTTTGGGGAATCTGAGAAGGGATATTTTGGATTACATTGAAGCCTATGGTGACAAGGAAATATACTCAGATAAAAACTGGAAAGAAGCTTTGTGAGAAACTTCGTTGTGATGTGTGAATTCATCTCACAGAGTTACACCTTTCTCTTCCTGAAGCAGTTTGCTAACACTGTTTTCGTGGATTCTGCAAAGTGATATTTGGGAACTCTTTGAGGCCTGTGGAGAAAAAGGAAATATCCTCAGATAAAAACTAGAAGAAGCTTTCTGAGAAACTGCATTGTGATGTGTGAATGCATCACACAGAGTTACACTGTTCTGTTCATGGTTGAGTTTGCTAACACTGTTTTCTTGCAGTCTGCATGGGATATTTCTTAGTGCAATGAAGCTTATGGTGACAAAGGAAATATCCTCAGATAAAAACTAGGAAGAAGCTTTCTGAGAAACTGCCTGTGATGGGTTAATTCATCTCACAGTGTTACACTGTTCTTTTCACTGAGCAGTCTGCTAACACTGTTTTTGTGGAATCTGTGTTAGGATATTTTGGAGCACATTAAAGCCTTTGGGGAAAAGGAAATATCCTCAGACAAAAACCAAAAAGAAGCTTTCTAAGAAATTGCTTTGGATGTGTGAATTCGTCTCACAGAGTTACAAGATTCTTTTCATGGATCGCTTTTCTTTTACTGTTTTTAGGGTATCTGAGAAGGAATATTTTGGAACGCATTGAAACCTATGGTGACAGGGAAATATCCTCAGATAAAAACTGGAAAGAAGCTTTCTGAGAAAGTTATTTTTGATGTGTGAATTCATCTCACAGAGTTACACCTTTCTTTTCATGGAGCAGTTTGTTAACACTGCTATCGTGGAATCTGCAAAGGGATATTTGGGAGCACTTTGAGGCCTATAGTGAAAAACGAAATATTCTCAGATGAAAACTAGAAAGAAGCTTTCTGACAAACTTCCTTGTGATGTGTGAATTCATCTCACAGAGTTACACCGTTGTTTTCATACAGCAGTTTTTTGAACACTGTTTTTGTGGAAATTGCAATAGGATGTTTGGGAGCGCAGTTAACCCTATGGTGACAAAGGAGATATCCTCAGATAAAAACCAGAAAGAAGCTTTCTGAGAAACTGCTTTGTGAAGTAGGAATATATCTGACAGAGTTACAGTGTTCTTTTCAATGAAAAATCTGCTAACACTGTTTTCTTGAAATCCGTAAAGAGATATTCCACAATGCATTGAAGCTTGTGGTAACAATGGAAACATTCTCAGAGAAAAACTAGAAAGAAGGCTTCTGAGAATCTGCTTTCTGACGTGTGAATTCATCTCACAGAGTTACACCAGTCTTTCATGGAGGAGTTTGCTAGCACTGTTTTTGTGGAATCTTGGGAGTGATATCTAGAATAGTATAGAATTCTAAGGTGAGAAATGAAATATCCTCAGATAAAAACTGGACAGAAGCCTTCTCAGAAACTGCTTTGTCGTTTGTGAATTCGTCTCAGAGAGTTACATCATTGCTTTCATTGAGAAGTTTGCTAACACTGTTTTCGCAGAATCTGCAATGAGATATTCGGGAGTGCATTGAGGCCCGGGTTTAAAAAGGAAATATCCTCTGATAAAAATAAGAAAGAAGCTTTCTGAGAAATGACTTTGTGATCTGTGAATTCATTACACAGAGTTACACTATTCTTTCAAGCAGCAGTTTGCTAGAACTGTATTTGTTCAACCAAAGAAGGGATAATTTGGATCACATTGAAGCCTATGGTAACAAAGGATATATCTTCAGTAAAAACTAGAAAAAACTTCATGAGAAACTGCTTTGTGATGAGTATATTCATCTCACAGAGATACAGTTTTCATTACATTGAGCAGTTTGCTAACACTGTTTTCGTGAAATCTGCCATTGTATATTCTGAGGGCATTGAGTCCTACATTAAAAAATAATATATCCTTAGATAAAAACTGGAGAGTAGCCTTCTGAGAAACTGCCTTGTGATGTGTGAATTCATCTCATGGAGCTACACCACTCTATTCCTTGAGAAGTTTCCTAAGAATATTTTCACACATTCTGCAATGAGATATATGGGAATGCATTGAGGACTGAAATATCCTCAGATAAAAACAAGAAAGAAGACTTCTGAGAAACTGCTTTGTGATGTGTGAATTCATCTCACAGAGTTACATTACCCTTTCATGGAGTCTCTTGTTAGCACTGTTTTTGTGGGTTCTGAGAAGGGATATTTTTGATCGATTAGAAGCCTATGGTGACAAAGGAAATATCCTCATATAAAATCCAGAAAGAAGCTTTCTGAGAAGCTGCTTTGTGATGTGTGAATTCATCTCACAGTGTTACACAACTCTTTTATGGAGTCGTTTGCTAGCACTGTTTTAGTGGAATATGAGAAGGGATATTTTGGATCGATTTGAAGCCTATGGTGACAAAGGAAATATCCTCAGATAAAAACCAGAAAGTTTTCTGAGAATCTGCTTTGTGATTTTTGAATTCATCTGAGTTTTATATCACTCTTTCTTGGAGCCGTTGGCTAGCACTGGTTTTGTGGAATCTGACAAGTTGGATTCCTTTGATGCCCATGGTAACAAAGGAAATATCCTCTGATAAAAACTAGAAAGAAGCTTTCTGAGAAATTGGTTTGTGCGGTGTGAATTCATCTAACAGTGTTACACCTCTTTCATGGAGGAGTTTGCTATCACTGTTTTTGTGGAATCTCACATGTGATATTTTGGATAGCATTGAATCCAGTGATGAAAAATGAAATATCTTCAGACATAAACTGGAGAGAATCCTCAGAAACTGCTTTGTGTTGTGTGAATTTATCTCACAGAGTTATATCATTGCTTTCATTGAGAAGTTTGCTAACACTGTTTTCGCAGTATCTGCAATGAGACACACGGGGGCACATTGAGGCCTGAAATATCCTCAGATAAAGGCAAGAAAGAAGTTTCTGAGAAACTGCTTTTTGATGTGTGAATTCATCTCACAGTGTTACATAAATCTTTCATGGAGCCTTTTGCTAGCACTGTTTTTGTGGAATCTGAGAAGGGATATTTTTGATCGCTTTGAAGCCTATGGTAAGAAAGGAAATAACCTCAGATAAAAACCATAAAGAAGCTTTCTGAGAAACTGCATTGTGACGTGTGAATTCATCTCTCAGAACATCACCACTCTTACGTGGAGCCCTTGGCTAACACTGTTTTTGTGGAATCTGAGAAATGATATTTTTGATCATTTTGAAGCCTAGGGTGACAAAGGAAAATCCCCAGATAAAAACTAGAAAAAGAATCTTTCTGAGAAACTGCTTTGTGATATGTGAATTCATTTCACAGGGTAACACCACTCTTTCATGGAAGAATTTGCTAGCACTGTTTTTGTCAAATCACAGAAGTGATATTTTGGATAGCATAGAATCCTAGGGTGAGAAATGAAATATCCTCAGATAAAAACTGGACAGAAGCCTTCTCAGAAACTGCTTTGTGGTGTGTGAATTCATCTCATAGAGTTACACCATTGCTTTCATTGAGAAGTTTGCTAACACTTTTTTCGCAGTATCTGTAATGAGACACACGGGAGCACTTTGAGGCCCGTGTTAATAAGGAAACATCTTCGGATAAAAAGAAGAAAGAAATTTTCTGAGAAACTGCTTTGTGATGTGAGAATTCATCATACAGAGTTACACTAGCCTTCCAAGGAGCAATTTGCTGGTATTGCATTTGGGGAATCTGAGAAGGGATATTTTGGATCACTTTGAAGCCTATGGTAACAAAGGAAATATCCTCAGATAAACTAGAAAAAGTTTTTGAGAAACTGCTTTGTGATGAGTGTATTCATCTCACAGAGATACAGGTTTCGTTACATTGAGCAGTTTGCTAACACTGTTTTCATGGAATCTGCCATGGGATATTCAGAAGGCATTGAGTCCTACTGTGAAAAATTAAATATCCTTGGATAAAAACTGGAGAGTAGCCTTCTGAGAAACTGCTTTGTGATGTGTGAATTCATCTCACAGAGCTACACCACACTTTTCATTGAGAAGTTTCCTAACAATATTTTCTCGGAATCTACAATGAGATATAAAGGAGCGCATTGAGGCCTGTGTTTAAAAAGGAAATATCCTCAGATAAAAACAAGAAAGAAGCTTTCCGAGAAACAGCTTTGTGATTTGTGAATTCATCTCTCAGAGTTACACCACTCTTTCTTGTAGCCATTGGCTAGCACTGTTTTTGTGGAATCTGAGAATCGTATTTTTGATCGCTTTGAAGCCTATATTGACAATGGAAATATCCTCTGATCAAAAACTAGAAAGAAGCTTTCTGAGAAACTGCTTTGTTTTATGTGAATTCATCTCACAGTTACACTACTGTTTCATGGAGCCGATTGCTGGCACTGTTTTTGTGGAATCTGAGAAAAGTTATTTTGGATTGATTTGAAGCCTATGATGACAATGGAAGTACCCTCTGATAAAAACTGAAAAGAAGCTTTCTTAGAAACTGCTTTGTGACGTGTGAATTCATCTCACAAAATAACAACACTCTTTCATGGAAGAGTTTGGTAGCACTGTTTTTGTGGAATCACAGAAGTGATATCTTGGACAGCATTGAATCGCATGATGAAAAATGAAATATCCTCAGTTAAGAACTGGAGAGAAGGCTTCTCAGAAACTGCTTTGTGGTTTGTGAATTCATCTCAGAGTTACAACGCTACTTTCATTGAGAAGTTTGCTAACACTGTTATTGCAGAATCTGCAATGAGATATATGGGAGCACACTGAGGCCTGAAATATCCTCAGATTAAAACAAGAAAGAAGCTTTCGGAGAAACTGCTTTGTGATGTGTGAATTCATCTCACAGAGGTACACTACTCTTTCCTAGGGCTGATTGCTGGCACTGTTTTTGTGGAATCTGAGAAGGTATATTTTTGATCGCTTTGAAGCCTATGTTGATAAAGGAAGTATACTCAGATGAAAACCAGAAAGAAGCTTTCTGAGAAACTGCTTTGTGATTTATAAATTCATCTTACAGAGTTATATCAATCTTTCCTAGAGCCATTGGTTAGCACTGTTTTTGTGGAATCTGAGAACTGATATTTTAGATCGCTTTGAAACCTATGGTGACAAAGGATGTATCTTCAGATAAAAACTAGAAAGAAGCTTTCTGAGAAACTGCTTTGTGACGTGTGAATTCATCTCACAGAGTTACACCACTCTTGCATGGAGGAGTTTGCTAGCACTGTTTTTGTGGCATCTCAGAAGTGATATCTTGGTTAGCATAGAATCCTATGGTGAGAAATGAAATATCCTTAGGTAAAAAATGGAGGGAAGCCTTCTCAGAAACTGCTTTGTGGTGTGTGAATTCATCTCAGAGAGTTACAGCATTGCTTTCATTGAGAGGTTTGCTAACACTGTTATCACAGAATCTGCAATGAGATATGCAGGAGCACATTGTGGCCCATGTTTATAAAAGAAATATCCTTGGATAAAAGGAAGAAGGAAGCTTTCTGAGAAACTGCTTTGTGATGTGTGAATTCGTCACACAAAGTTACACTCTTCCTTCAAGGAGCAGTTTGGTAGAACTCAATTTGTTCAATCTGAGAAGGGATATGTTGGATCGCTTTGAAGCCTATGGTAACAAAGGAAATATCCTCAGATAAAACTAGAAAAAGCTTTATGAGACAATGCTTTCTGATAAGTGTATTCATCTCACAGAGATACACCTTTCATTACATTGAGCAGTTTGCTAACACTGTTTTTGTGGAAACTGCCATGGGATATTCCGAGGGCATTGACTCCTATGGTGAAAAATTAAATATCCTTAGATGGAGGGATCTAAGGATATCCTATGGACGGAGTCCTTCTGAGAAACTGCTTTGTGATATGTGAATTCATCGCACAGAAGTATACCACTCTCTTCCTTGAGAAGTTTCCAACAATATTGTCACGGTTTCTGCAATGAGATATACAGGAGTGCATCAAGGCCTGAAATATCCTCAGATAATATCAAGAAAGAAGCTTTCCGAGAAACAGCTTTGTGATGTGTGAATTCATCTTACAGAGTTACACCACTCTTTCCTGGAGCCGTTGGCTAGCACTGTTTTTTGGAATCTGAGAAGTGATATTTTGGATAACTTTGAAGCCTATGTTAACATAGGGAATGTCCTCAGATTAAAAACCAGAAAGAAGCTTTCTGAGAAACAACCTTGTGATTTGTGAATTCATCTCACAGAGTTACACCACTCTTACATGGAACCGTTTGCTAGCACTGTTTTTGTGGAATCTGAGAAGGGATACTTTTGGTTGCTTTGAAGCCTATGGTGACAAATGAAATATCCTCAGATAAAAACTAGAAATAAGCTTTGTGTAAAACTGCTTTGTGATGTGTGAATTCATCTCACAGAGTTACACCAGTCTTTCATGGAGGAGTTTCCTAGCACTGCTTTTGTGGAATCACAGAAGTGATATTTTGGATAGCATAGAATCCTATGGTGAGAAATGAAATATCCTAAGATTAAAACTGGAGAAAAACTTTCTCAGAAACTGCTTTGTGGTGTGTCAGTTCATCTCACAGATTTACACCATTTATTTCATTGAGAAGTTTGCTAACACTGTTTTTGCAGAATCTGCAATGAGATATATGGGAGTGCTTTGATGCCTGTGTTTAAAAAGGAAACATTGTTGGATAAAAAGAAGAAAGAAACTTTCTGAGAAACGGTTTTGTGATGTGAGAATTCATCACACAGAGTTACACTGCTCTTTCATGGAGTACTTTGCCAGCATTGTATTTGTGGAATCTGAGAAGGGAAATATACTCATATAAAAGCTACAAAAAAGTTTTCTGAAGAAACGTTTTCTGATGTGTGAATTCATTTCACAGAGTTACACTGTTCTTTTTATTGACCAGTTTCACAGCACTCTTTTTGGAGAATCTACAATGGGCAATTTCGGAGCATAATGAAGCCTTTGGTGACAAAGGAAATATCTTCATATAGAAAATAGAGGAAATATCCTCAAAACACAAAGGAAATATCCTCATATAAAAGTGCTTTGTGATGGGTTAATTCATCTCACAGAGTTACATGATTCTTTTTATAGAGCAGTTTTGTAGCACCGTTTTTGAGGAATCTGAGAAGGGATATTTTTGATCACTTTGAAGCCTATGATGACAAAGGAAATATCCTCAGGTAAAAACTAGATAGAAGCTTTCTGAGAGACTGCTTTGTGATGTGTGAATTTATCTCACAGAGTTACCCTCATGTTTTCATTGAGCAGTTTGCTAACACTATTTTCTTGGAATCTGCAATGGGATAGTTCAGATTGCATTGAAGCTCATGGTGACAAAGGAAATATCCTCATGTAATAATTAGAAAGAAGCTTTCTGAGAAACCAATTTGTGATGTGTTAATTCATCTCACAGAGTTACTGGGTTCTTTTCATGGATCAATTGGGTAGACCTGTTTTTGAGGAATCTGAGAAGGGATATTTAGGATCGCATTGAAGCCTATGGTGACAAAGGAAATATCCTCAGATAAAAACTAGAAAGAAGCTTTCTGAGAAAGTTCTTTGTGATGTGTGAATTCATCTCACAGATTACACCCTTCTTTTCATGGAGGAGTTGGATAACACTGGTTTCATGGAATCTGCAAAGTGACATTTGGGAGCGCATTGAGGCCTATGGTGAGAAAGGAAATATCCTCAGATAATAACTAGAAAGAAGCTTTCTGAGAAACTGCTTTGTGATGTGTGATTCATCTCAGAGAGTTACAATGTTGTTCTCTTTGAGCAGTTTGCTAACACTTTTTTGGAATTTGCAATTGGATGTTTCAGAGCACATTGAAGCTATTGTGACATAGGAAATATCCTCATATACAAACTAGATAGAAGTTTTCTGAGAAGCTCCTTTTGGATTTGTGAATTTATCTCACAGAGTTTCACCATTCTTTTCATGGAGCAGTTTAGTAGCACTGTTTTTGGGGAATATGAGATGGGATATTTTGGATCATATTGAAGGCTATGGTGAAAAAGGAAATATCCTCAGATAAAAACTACAGAAAATCTTTCTGAGAAACTTCTCTGTGATGTGTGTTTTCATCTCACAGAGTAGCACGATTCTGTTCTTGGAGAAGTTTGATAAAATTGTTTTCACGGAATCTCAAATAGGATATTTGGGAATGCAATGAAGTCTATGATGGCAAAGGAAATATCCTCGGATAAAAACCAAAAAGAAGCATTCTTAGAAAATGCTTTGTGTTGTGTGAATTTGTCTCACAGATTTACACCATTTTTTACATGGAACAGTTTGCTAACACTATATTCCTGGAATCTGAAAAGGGATATTCATGAGCTCAGTGAGGCCTGTAGTGAAAAAGTAAATATCCTCAGACAAAAACTAGAAAGAAACTTTCTATGAAACTGCTTTCTGACTTGTGAATTCATCTCACAGATTTACATGATACTTTTCATGGAACAGCTTGGTAGCAGTGTTTTGGGGGAATCTGAGAAGGGATATTTTGGATCACATTGAAGCCTATGGTGACAAGGGAATATTCTGAGATAAAAACTAGATACAAGCTTTCTGAGAAACTGATTTGTGATGTGTGTATTCATCTCAGAGAGTAGCATGATTCTTTTCTTGGAGCAGTTTGCTAAAATACTTTATTCTTGGAATCAGCAATGAGATATTTCAGAACGCATTGAAGCTTATGGTGACTGCTCAGTAAAATAAAAGAGGACACAAACAAATGGAAGAACATACCATGTTCATGGATAGGAAGAATCGATATTGTGAAAATGGCCATACTGCCCAAGGTCATTTATAGATTCAATGCCATCCCCACCAAGCTAACAATGACTTTCTTCACAGAATTGGAAAAAACTGCTTTAAAGTTCATATGGAACGAAAAAAGAGCTCACATTACCAAAACAATCCTAAGTCAAAAGAACAAAGCTGGAGGCTTCACGCTACCTGACTTGAAACTATCCTACAAGGATACAGTAACCAAAACAGCATGGTACTGGTACCAAAACAGAGATATAGACCAACGGAAAAGAATAGAGACCTCAGAAATAATACCACACATCTACAGCCTTCTGATCTTTGACAAACCTGACAAAAACAAGAAATGGGTAAAGGATTCCCTATTTAATAAATGGTACTGGGAAAATTGGCTAGCCATAAGCAGAAAGCTGAAACTGTATTATTTCCTAACTCCTTATACAAAAATTAATTCCAGATGGACTAAAGACTTAAATGTTAGACATAATACCATAAAAACTCTAGATGAAAACCTGGGTAATACCATTCAGGACATAGGCATGGGCAAGGACTTCATGTCTCAGTCACCAAAAGCAATGGCAACAAAAGCGAAAATGGACAAATGGGATCTAATTAAACTAAAGAGCTTCTGCACAGCAAAAGAAACTACCATCAAAGAGAACAGGCAACCTACAGAATGGGAGAAAATTTTTTCAATCTACTCATCTGACAAATGGTTAATATCCAGAACCTACAAAGAACCCAAACAAATTTACAGGAAAAAAACCAAACAACCCCATCAAAAGTGGGCAAAGGATATGAACAGACATTTCTCAAAAGAAGACATTCATACAGCCAAAAGACACATGAAAAAATGCTCATCATCACTGGCCGTCAGAGAAATGCAAATCAAAACCACAATGAGATACCATCTCACACCAGTTAGAATGGCAATCATTGAAAAGTCAGGAAACAAGAGGTGCTAGAGAAGATGTAGAGAAATAGGAACACTTTTACACTGTTGTGTAAAATCCCACTGTTGGTGGGATTGTAAACTAGTTTAACCAATGTGGAAAACAGTATGGCAATTACTCAAGGACCTAGAACTCGAAATACCTTTTGACCCAGCCATCTCACTACTGGGGATATACCCAAAAGATTATAAATCCTGAAGCTATAAAGACACATGCACACATATATTTATTATGGCACAATTCACAACAGCAAAGACTTGGAATCAATGCAAATGTCCTTCAGTGACAGACTGGATTAAGAAAATGTGGCACATATACACCATGGAATACTATGCAGCCATTAAAAAGGAGGAGATCATGTCCTTTGTAGGGACATGGATGCAGCTGGAAACCATCATTCTCAGCAAACTATCACAAGAACCGAAAACCAAACACCACATGTTCTCACTCATAGGTGGGAATTGAACATTGAGATCACTTGGACATGGGAAGGGGGACATCACACACCAGGGCCTATTGTAGGGAGGGGGGAGGAGTGAGGGATTACATTGGAAGTTATACTTGAGGTAAATGATGAGTTGAAGGCTGCTGACGAGTTGATGGGTGCAGCACACCAACATGGCACATGTATACATATGTAACAAACTTGCGCATTGTGCACATGTACCCTAGAACTTAAAGTATAATAAAAAAGTTTTAAAAAAACATTAATAAATAAAATACTACTTGTAGCACTGGACTAGGTGTGGGGTATACAGTACCGAACAAAGCAAAGGAAATATCCTAATATAAAAACTAGAAAGAAGCTTTCTGAGAAATTTCTTTGTGATGTGTTAATTCATCTCACAGAGTTACCCATTTTTTTCCATTGAGTAGTTTATTAGTACTGTTTTTGGGTAATATGAGCAGTGATACTTTGAATCACATTGAAGCCAATGGTGACAAAGGAAATATCCTCAGATAAAAACTAGAAAGAAGCCTTCTGAGAAACTTCTATGTGATGTATGATTTCATCTCACAGAGTTACACTGTTCTTTTCATTGAGCAGTCTACTAACACTGTTTTCATGGAATCTGCAATAAGATATTTGGGAGTGCATTGAAGCCTATGGTGACAAAGGAAATGACCTCAGATATAAACGGAAAAGAAGCTTTCTGAGAAACTGCTTTGTGATGTGTCAATTTATCCCACAGAGTTACATTGTTCTTTTCATTGAGTAGCTTGCTAACACTGTTTTCCTGGAAACTGCAATTGGATATTTTGGAGTGCATTGAAGCTTATGTTGACAAAGGAAATATCCACAGACAAAAACTAGAAATAAGTTTCTGACAAACTGCTTTCTAATTTGTGAACTCATCTCACAGACTTACACTTTCCTTTCATGGAGCAGTTCGTGAGCACTGATTTTGTGGAATCTGAGAAGGGATATTTTGGATCACATTGAAGCCTTTGTTGCTAAGGGAAATATCCTCATATAAAAAATAGAAAGAGCTTTCTGAGAAACTGCTTTGTGATATGTGTATTCATCTCAAAGTGTAGCACTATTCTTTTCTTGGAGCAGTTTGGTAAAACTGTTTTCGTGGAATCTGCAATAGGATGTTTGGGAGCACATTGAAGCCTATGGTGACCAAGGAAATATCCTCAGACAAAAAAACAAAAAGAACCTTTCTGAGAAACTGCTTTGTGATGTGTTAATTCATCTCACAGCTTTACACCTTTCTTTTTGTGGAGCAGTTCACTAACACTATTTTTGTGGAATCTGCAAAGGGATATTCATGAGCACAATGAGGCCTGTAGTGAAAAAGGAAATATCCTCAGACAAAAACTAGAAAGAAGGTTTCTATGACAATGCTTTATGATTTTTGAAAACATCTCACAGATTTACACGATTCTTTTCATGAAGCATTTTGGTAGCACTGTTTTTGGAGAATCTGAGAAGGGCTATCTTAGATCACATTGAAGCTTATGGTGACAAAGGGAATATTCTCAGACAAACACCAGATAGAAGCTTTCTGAGAAACTGCTTTGTCATGTGTGTATTCATCTCACAGACTAGCACAATTCTTTTCTTGGAGCAGGTTGCTAAAACTGTTTTCCTGAAATCTGTAAAGGAATACTCAGGAGCACATTGAGAAACACGGTGAAAAAGGAAATATCCTCAGGTAAAAACTAGAAAGAAGCGTTCTGAGAAACAATTTTGTGATGTGAGAATTCATCTTACAGAGTTACACCACACTTTTCGTGAAGCAGTTTGGTAGCACTGTTTTTGGGGAATTTGAGAAGGGATATTATGAATTGCATTGAAGCCTATGGTGACAAAAGAAATATCCTCAGATAAAAACTAGAAGGAATCTTTCTGAGAAATCGCTTTGTGATTAATTAATCTGCAATAGGATATTTCAGAGCACATAGGAGCCCATGGTGACAAAGAAAATATCCTCAAACAAAAGCCAAAAAGAAACTTTCTGAGAAACTGTTTTGTGATATGTGAATTCATCTCAGAGACTTTCACGTTTCTTTTCATGGAGCAGTTTGCTAACACTATTTTCGTGGAATCTGCAAAGGGATATTCACGAGTGCATTGAGGACTTTTTTGAAAAAGGAAATATCCTCAGACAAAAACTAGAAAGTAGCTTTCTGAGAAACTCATTTATGATTTTTGAATTCATTTACATGATTCTTTTCATGGATCAGTTTGTTAGCACTGTTTTCTTGGAATCCACAATGGGATATTTTGGAGCACATTGAAGCTTGCGGTGAAAAGGAAATATCTTAACATAAAAACTAGAAAGAAGCTTCCTGAGAAAGTCCTTTGTGATATGTTAATTCATCTCACAGAATTACCCATTTGTTTCCATGGAGCAGTTTGTTAGTATTGTTTTGGGGGAATATGAGAAGGGATATTTTGGATTGCATTGAAGCCCATGGTGACAGATGAAATACGTTCAGATCAAAACCAGAAAGAAGCATTCTGGGAAACTTCTTTGAGATGTGTGAATTCATCTCACAGAGTTACACTGTTCTTTTCTTTGCACAGTCTGCTAACACTCTTTTCATGGAATGTACAATAGGATATTTGGGAGTGCATTGAAGCCAATGTTGACAAAGGAAATATCCTCAGATAAAAACTAGAAATCAGCTTTCTGAGAAACTGTCATGTGTGAATTCATCTCACTGAGTTACATCTTTCTTTTCATGGGGCAGTTTGCTAACACGGTTCTCTTTGGGTCTGCAATGGGATATTTTGGAGGGCATTGAAGCTTATAGTGACAAAGGAAATATCCTCAGATAAAAAAAGAAGGAAACTTACTGAGAAACTTGTTTATGATTTCTGATTTCATCTTGCAGAGTCACATGACACTTTTCATGGAGCAATTTGGTAGCACTGTTTCTGGGGAATCTGCGAAGGGATATTTTGGATCACTTTGAAGCCTTTGGTGACAAAGAAAATATCCTCAGATAAAAACTAGAAAGAAGTCTTTTGAGGAAGTTCTTTGTGATCTGTGAATTCACCTCACAGAGGATTACCTTTGCTTTCATCAAGCAGTTTCCTAACACCGTCTTTGTGGAATCTGCAAAAGGATATTTGGGAGTGCATTGAAGCCTATGGTTAAAAAGGAAATATCCTCAGATAGAATCTAGAAAAAGGCTGTCTGAGAAACTGCTCTGTGAAGTGTGAATTCATCTCACTGAGTTACACTGTTCTTTTCAGTGGTAAGTTTGCTAACACTGTTTTCTTGGAATTTGCAATGGGATATTTCTAAGTGCATTGCAGCTTATGCTGACAAAGAAAATATCCTCATATAAAAACTAGAAAGAAGTTTTCTGAGAAACCGTTTTGTAATGTGTCAATTCATCTCACAGAGTTACACAATTCATTTCATGGATAAGTTTAGTGGCACTATTTTGGGGAATCTGAGAAAGGATATTTTGGATGGCATTGAAGACTATGGTGACAAAGGAAGTATCCTCAGATAACAACTGGAAGGAAGCTGTCTGAGAAAGTTTTTTTTGTGATGGATGAATTCATCTCACAGAGTTACACCATTCTTTTCATTGATCAGTTTGATAACACTGTTTTTGTGGAATCTGCAATAGGATATTTGGGGGCACATTGAAGCCTATAGTGACAAAGGAAATATCCTCAGATAAAAACCAAAAAGAAATTTTCTGTGAAACTCCTATGTGATATGTGAATTCATCTCACAGATTTATGCCACTATTTTGAGGGAATATGAGGAGGGATATTTTGAATTGCATTGAAACTTACGGTGACAAAGGAAATATCCTCAGATAAATGCTAAAAAGAAGCTTTCTGAGAGACTGCTTTGCAAGGTGTGAATTCATCTCACAGAGTTACATGATTCTTTTCTTGGAGCAGTTTGCTAAAACTGTTTCGTTTAATCTGCAAAAGGGATTTATGAGAGAGCATTGAAGCCTATGGTGACAAAGGAAACATCCTGAGACGAAAACTAAAAAGCTTTCTGAGTAATGGCTTTTTGATGTGTGAATTCATCTCACAGTGTTACATTGTTCTTCTCCTTGAGCAGTTTGCTAAGACTGTTTTCTTGGAACCGACAATGAGATATATGGGAGGGCATTGAAGCCTATGGTGACAAAGGAAGTATTTTCAAAGAAAAACCAGAAAGAAATTTCTGAGAAAAAGCTTTGTGATATGTTAATTCAACTCACAGAGTTATCTGATGCTTTTCATGGATCAGTTTGGTAGCAGTGTATTTGGGGGATCTGAGAAGGGATATTTTGGATTACATTGAAGGCTAAGGTTGCAATGGAAATATCCTTAGATAAAATCTAGAAAGAAGCTTTCTGAAAAAGTTCTTTGTGAAGTGTGAATTCATCTCACAGAGTTACACATTTCTGTTCATGTAGCAGTTCTCTACCACTGATTTCATGGAATCTGCAATGGAATATTCCAGAGCACATTAAGGAATATAGTGAAGAAGAAAATTTCCTGTGAAAAAGGAATCACATATCAAAATCACTGCTTTGTGATATGTGAATTCACCTTATAGAGTTATACTGTTCTTTTCATTAAGCAGTTTGATAACACTGTTTTCATGGAATCTGCAATAGGATGTTTGGTAGCACATTGAAGCCTATTTGACAAACTATATATCCTGAGATAAAAGCCAAAAAGAACCTTTCCGTGAAACTGCTTTGTGATGTGTAAGTTCATCTCACAGAGTTACAACGTTCTGTCCATTGAGAAGTTTGCTAACACTTTTTTCGTTTAATCTGCAATGGGATATTCAGGAGCACATTGAGGCCTATATTGAAAAAGGAAATATCCCCAGATAAAAACTAGAAAGAAGCTTTCTGAGAAACTGCTTCATGATGTGTGAATTCATCTCACAGAGTTACACCATTCTTTTCACTGAGCTGTTTGACAACACCGTTATCATGTAATCTGCAATAGGATAATAGTGAGTGCCTTGAAGCCTATGGTGAGAAAGGAAATACACTCAGATAAAAACCAAAAAGAAGCTTTATGAGAAACTTCTTTGTGAGGTGTGAATTCATCTCACAGAGTTACATTGTTCTTTTCATTGAGAAGTTTGCTAACACTGTTTTCTTGGATTCTGCAATGGGATATTTCAGAGTGCATTGAAGCTTATGGTGGCAAAGGAAATATCCTCAGATAAAAACTGGAAAGTGGCTTTCTGAGAAACTGCTTTGTGATTTGTGAATTCATCTCACAGAGTTGCACAATTCTTTTCATGGAGCAGTTTCGTTGCACTGTTCTTGGGGAATCTGAGAAGGGATATTTTGCATTGCATTGAAGTCTGTCGTAACAAAGGAACTATACTCAGATAAAATCTAGAAAGAAACTTTCTGATAAAATTCCTTGTCATGTGTCAATTCATCTCGTAGAGTTACACCGTTCTTTCATTGAGAAGTCTGCTAACACTTTTTTCATGGAATCTGGGATACGATATTCCAGAGTGCATTGAGGAATATGGTGAATAAGGAAATATCCTCCGATAAAAACTAGAAAGAAGCTTTCTGAGAAACAACTTTGTGATGTGTGAATTCATCTCACACAGTTACACCATTCTTTTCATGGAGCAGTTTAGTAGCACTCTTTTTGTGGAATCTAAGAAGGGATATTTTGGACCTCATTGAAGCCTAAGGTGATAAAGGAAATATCCTCAGATAAAAACTAAAAAAAATCTTTCTGTGAAACAGCTTTGTGATATGTGAATTCATCTCACAGAGTAACACTGTTATTTTCATTGAGAAGTTTGCTAATACTTTTTTTGTATAAACTGCAATGGGATATTTGGGAGCACGTTGAGGAATACAGTGAAAAAGGAAATATCCTCAGATGAAAATGAGAATGAAACTTTCAGAGAAACTCCTTTGTGATGTGTGCATTCATCTCATAGAGGTAAACGATTCAGTTGAGGAAGCACTTTGGCATCACTGTTTTTGTGGAGTCTGAAGAGATATCTGAGAGTGCATTGAAGCCTATGGTGGCAAAGGAAATATCCTCAGAGAAAAACCAAAAAGAAGCTTTCTGAGAAACCGCTTTCTGATGTTTGAATTCATCTCACAGATTTACACTGTGCTTTTCATGTAGCAGTTTGCTAACACTGTTTTCATGGAATCTGCAAATGGATATTCACAAGCGCATTGAGGCAAACAGTGAAAAAGAAAATAACCTCAGACAAAAACTAGAAAAAAGCTTCATAGCAATCTGCTTTGTGATTTGTGAATACATCTCACAGAGTTACATGATTGTTTTCATGGAGCAGTTAGGTAGCCCTGTTTTTGTGGAATCTGAGAAGGGGTAATTTGGATCACTTTGACGCCTATGGTGACAAAGGAAATATCCACAGATAACATCTAGAAGAAACATTCTTAGAAATTTCTTTGTGATGTGGGAATTCATCCCATGGAGTTGCACCATTCTTTTCATTGAGAAGTTTAGCAACACTTTTTTCATGGAACCTGTGATGAGACATTCTGGAGTGCATTGAGGCCTATGGTGAAAAAGGAAATATCTTCAGATAAAACTAGAAACAAGCTTTCTGAGAAACAACTGTGTGATGTGTGAATTAATCTCACAGGGTTACACCATTATTTTCATGGAGAAGTTCGGTAGCACAGTTTTTGGGGAATCTGAGAAGGGATATTTTGGATCACATTGAAGCCTATGGTGACAAAGGTAATATCTTCTGATAAAAACAAGAAAGAAGCTTTCTGAGAAAGTTCTTTGTGATTTGTGATTTCATCTCACTGAGTAACACCTTTCTTTTCATGGAGCAGTTTGCTAACACTGTTTTCATGGAATCTGCAATAGGATATTTGGGAGAACATTGAAGCCTATGGTGAAAAGGAAATACACTCAGATAAAAAACAAAAAGAGGGGGGCGGAGCAAGATGGCCGAATAGGAACAGCTCCAGTCTCCAACTCCCAGCGCCAGCGACACAGAAGACCGGTGATTTCTGCATTTTCAACTGAGGTACTGGGTTCATCTCACTGGGGAGTGCCGGACGATCGGTGCTGGTCAGCTGCTGCAGCCCGACCAGCGAGAGCTGAAGCAGGGCGAGGCATTGCCTCACCTGGGAAGCGCAAGGGGGAAGGGAATCCCTTTTCCTAGCCAGGGGAACTGAGACATACAACACCTGGAAAATCGGGTAACTCCCACCCCAATACTGCGCTTTAAGCAAACAGGCACACCAGGAGATCATATCCCACGCCTGGCCGGGAGGGTCCCACACCCACGGAGCCTCCCTCATTGCTAGCACAGCAGACTGTAATCTACCGGCAAGGCAGCAGCGAGGCTGGGGGAGGGGCGCCCGCCATTGCCGAGGCTTAAGTAGGTAAACATAGCCGCTGGGAAGCTCGAACTGGGTGGAGCTCACAGCAGCTCAAGGAAACCTGCCTGTCTCTGTAGACTCCACCTCTGGGGACAGGGCACAACTATACAACAACAAAAGCAGCAGAAAACTCTGCAGACGCAAAAGACTCTGTCTGACAGCTTTGAAGAGAGCAGTGGATCTCCCAACACGGAGGTTGAGATCTGAGAAGGGACAGACTCCCTGCTCAAGTGGGTCCCTGACCCCTGAGCAGCCTAACTGGGAGACATCCCCCACTAGGGGCAGTCTGATACCCCACACCTCACAGGGTGGAGTACACCCCTGAGAGGAAGCTTCCAAAGCAAGAATCAGACAGGTACACTCGCTGTTCAGAAATATTCTATCTTCTGCAGCCTCTGCTGCTGATACCCAGGCAAACAGGTTCTGGAGTGGACCTCAAGCAATCTCCAACAGACCTACAGCTGAGGGTCCTGACTGTTAGAAGGAAAACTATCAAACAGGAAGGACACCTACACCAAAACCCCATCAGTACATCACCATCATCAAAGACCAGAGGCAGATAAAACCACAAAGATGGGGAAAAAGCAGGGCAGAAAAGCTGGAAATTCAAAAAATAAGAGCGCATCTCCCCCGGCAAAGGAGCGCAGCTCATCGCCAGCAACGGATCAAAGCTGGACGGAGAATGACTTTGACGAGATGAGAGAAGAAGGCTTCAGTCCATCAAATTTCTCAGAGCTAAAGGAGGAATTACGTACCCAGCGCAAAGAAACTAAAAATCTTGAAAAAAAAGTGGAAGAATTGATGGCTAGAGTAATTAATGCAGAGAAGGTCCTAAACGAAATGAAAGAGATGAAAACCATGACACGAGAAATACGTGACAAATGCACAAGCTTCAATAACCGACTCGATCAACTGGAAGAAAGAGTATCAGCGATTGAGGATCAAATGAATGAAATGAAGCGAGAAGAGAAACCAAAAGAAAAAAGAAGAAAAAGAAATGAACAAAGCCTGCAAGAAGTATGGGATTATGTAAAAAGACCAAATCTACGTCTGATTGGGGTGCCTGAAAGTGAGGGGGAAAATGGAACCAAGTTGGAAAACACTCTTCAGGATATCATCCAGGAGAACTTCCCCAACCTAGTAGGGCAGGCCAACATTCAAATCCAGGAAATACAGAGAACGCCACAAAGATACTCCTCGAGAAGAGCAACTCCAAGACACATAATTGTCAGATTCACCAAAGTTGAAATGAAGGAAAAAATCTTAAGGGCAGCCAGAGAGAAAGGTCGGGTTACCCACAAAGGGAAGCCCATCAGACTAACAGCAGATCTCTCGGCAGAAACTCTCCAAGCCAGAAGAGAGTGGGGGCCAATATTCAACATTCTTAAAGAAAAGAATTTTAAACCCAGAATTTCATATCCAGCCAAACTAAGTTTCATAAGTGAAGGAGAAATAAAATCCTTTACAGATAAGCAAATGCTTAGAGATTTTGTCACCACTAGGCCTGCCTTACAAGAGACCCTGAAGGAAGCACTAAACATGGAAAGGAACAACCGGTACCAGCCATTGCAAAAACATGCCAAAATGTAAAGACCATCGAGGCTAGGAAGAAACTGCATCAACTAACGAGCAAAATAACCAGTTAATATCATAATGGCAGGATCAAGTTCACACATAACAATCTTAACCTTAAATGTAAATGGACTAAATGCTCCAATTAAAAGACACAGACTGGCAAACTGGATAAAGAGTCAAGACCCATCAGTCTGCTGTATTCAGGAGACCCATCTCACACGCAGAGACATACATAGGCTCAAAATAAAGGGATGGAGGAAGATTTACCAAGCAAATGGAGAACAAAAAAAAGCGGGGGTTGCAATACTAGTCTCTGATAAAACAGACTTTAAACCATCAAAGATCAAAAGAGACAAAGAAGGCCATTACATAATGGTAAAGGGATCAATTCAACAGGAAGAGCTAACTATCCTAAATATATATGCACCCAATACAGGAGCACCCAGATTCATCAAGCAAGTCCTTAGAGACTTACAAAGAGACTTAGACTCCCATACAATAATAATGGGAGACTTCAACACTCCACTGTCAACATTAGACAGATCAACGAGACAGAAAGTTAACAAGGATATCCAGGAATTGAACTCATCTCTGCAGCAAGCAGACCTAATAGACATCTATAGAACTCTCCACCCCAAATCAACAGAATATACATTCTTCTCAGCACCACATCGTACTTACTCCAAAATCGACCACGTAATTGGAAGCAAAGCACTCCTCAGCAAATGTACAAGAACAGAAATTAAAACAAACTGTCTCTCAGACCACAGTGCAATCAAACTAGAACTCAGGACTAAGAAACTCAATCAAAACCGCTCAACTACATGGAAACTGAACAACCTCCTCCTGAATGACTACTGGGTACATAACGAAATGAAGGCAGAAATAAAGATGTTCTTTGAAACCAATGAGAACAAAGATACAACATACCAGAATCTCTGGGACACATTTAAAGCAGTGTGTAGAGGGAAATTTATAGCACTAAATGCCCACAAGAGAAAGCAGGAAAGATCTAAAATTGACACTCTAACATCGCAATTAAAAGAACTAGAGAAGCAAGAGCAAACACATTCGAAAGCTAGCAGAAGGCTAGAAATAACTAAGATCAGAGCAGAACTGAAGGAGATAGAGACACAAAACTCTCCAAAAAATCAATGAATCCAGGAGTTGGTTTTTTGAAAAGATCAACAAAATTGACAGACCACTAGCAAGACTAATAAAGAAGAAAAGAGAGAAGAATCAAATCGACGCAATTAAAAATGATAAAGGGGATATCACCACCGACCCCACAGAAATACAAACTACCATCAGAGAATACTATAAACACCTCTACGCAAATAAACTGGAAAATCTAGAAGAAATGGATAATTTCCTGGACACTTACACTCTTCCAAGACTAAACCAGGAAGAAGTTGAATCCCTGAATAGACCAATAGCAGGCTCTGAAATTGAGGCAATAATTAATAGCCTACCAACCAAAAAAAGTCCAGGACCAGATGGATTCACAGCTGAATTCTACCAGAGGTACAAGGAGGAGTTGGTACCATTCCTTCTGAAACTATTCCAATCAATAGAAAAAGAGGGAATCCTCCCTAACTCCTTTTATGAGGCCAACATCATCCTGATACCAAAGCCTGGCAGAGACACAACAAAAAAAGAGAATTTTAGACCAATATCCCTGATGAACATCGATGCAAAAATCCTCAATAAAATACTGGCAAACCGGGTTCAGCAACACATCAAAAAGCTTATCCACCATGATCAAGTGGGCTTCATCCCTGGGATGCAAGGCTGGTTCAACATTCGCAAATCAATAAACATAATCCAGCATATAAACAGAACCAAAGACAAGAACCACATGATTATCTCAATAGATGCAGAAAAGGCTTTTGACAAAATTCAACAGCCCTTCATGCTAAAAACGCTCAATAAATTCGGTATTGATGGAACGCACCTCAAAATAATAAGAGCTATCTATGACAAACCCACAGCCAATATCATACTGAATGGGCAAAAACTGGAAAAATTCCCTTTGAAAACTGGCACAAGACAGGGATGCCCTCTCTCACCACTCCTATTCAACATAGTGTTGGAAGTTCTGGCTAGGGCATTTAGGCAAGAGAAAGAAATCAAGGGTATTCAGTTAGGAAAAGAAGAAGTCAAATTGTCCCTGTTTGCAGATGACATGATTGTATATTTAGAAAACCCCATTGTCTCAGCCCAAAATCTCCTTAAGCTGATAAGCAATTTCAGCAAAGTCTCAGGATACAAAATTAATGTGCAAAAATCACAAGCATTCTTATACACCAGTAACAGACAAACAGAGAGCCAAATCAGGAATGAACTTCCATTCACAATTGCTTCAAAGAGAATCAAATACCTAGGAATCCAACTGACAAGGGATGTAAAGGACCTCTTCAAGGAGAACTACAAACCACTGCTCAGTGAAATCAAAGAGGACACAAACAAATGGAAGAACATACCATGCTCATGGATAGGAAGAATCAATATCGTGAAAATGGCCATACTGCCCAAGGTTATTTATAGATTCAATGCCATCCCCATCAAGCTACCAACGAGTTTCTTCACAGAATTGGAAAAAACTGCTTTAAAGTTCATATGGAACCAAAAAAAAGCCCGCATCTCCAAGACAATCCTAAGTCAAAAGAACAAAGCTGGAGGCATCACGCTACCTGACTTCAAACTATACTACAAGGCTACAGTAACCAAAACAGCATGGTACTGGTACCAAAACAGAGATATAGACCAATGGAACAGAACAGAGTCCTCAGAAATAATACCACACATCTACAGCCATCTGATCTTTGACAAACCTGAGAGAAACAAGAAATGGGGAAAGGATTCCCTATTTAATAAATGGTGCTGGGAAAATTGGCTAGCCGTAAGTAGAAAGCTGAAACTGGATCCTTTCCTTACTCCTTATACGAAAATTAATTCAAGATGGATTAGAGACTTAAATGTTAGACCTAATACCATAAAAATCCTAGAGGAAAACCTAGGTAGTACCATTCAGGACATAGGCATGGGCAAAGACTTCATGTCTAAAACACCAAAAGCAACGGCAGCAAAAGCCAAAATTGACAAATGGGATCTCATTAAACTAAAGAGCTTCTGCACAGCAAAAGAAACTACCATCAGAGTGAACAGGCAACCTACAGAATGGGAGAAAATTTTTGCAATCTACTCATCTGACAAAGGGCTAATATCCAGAACCTACAAAGAACTCAAACAAATTTACAAGAAAAAAACAAACAACCCCATCAAAAAGTGGGCAAAGGATATGAACAGACATTTCTCAAAAGAAGACATTCATACAGCCAACAGACACATGAAAAAATGCTCATCATCACTGGCCATCAGAGAAATGCAAATCAAAACCACAATGAGATACCATCTCACACCAGTTAGAATGGCGATCATTAAAAAGTCAGGAAACAACAGGTGCTGGAGAGGATGTGGAGAAATAGGAACACTTTTACACTGTTGGTGGGATTGTAAACTAGTTCAACCATTATGGAAAACAGTATGGCGATTCCTCAAGGATCTAGAACTAGATGTACCATATGACCCAGCCATCCCATTACTGGGTATATACCCAAAGGATTATAAATTATGCTGCTATAAAGACACATGCACACGTATGTTTATTGCGGCACTATTCACAATAGCAAAGACTTGGAATCAACCCAAATGTCCATCAGTGACAGATTGGATTAAGAAAATGTGGCACATATACACCATGGAATACTATGCAGCCATAAAAAAGGATGAGTTTGTGTCCTTTGTAGGGACATGGATGCAGCTGGAAACCATCATTCTTAGCAAACTATCACAAGAACAGAAAACCAAACACCGCATGTTCTCACTCATAGGTGGGAACTGAACAATGAGATCACTCGGACTCAGGAAGGGGAACATCACACACCGGGGCCTATCATGGGGAGGGGGGAGGGGGGAGGGGGGAGGGGGGAGGGATTGCATTGGGAGTTATACCTGATGTAAATGACGAGTTGATGGGTGCAGCACACCAACAAGGCACAAGTATACATATGTAACAAACCTGCACGTTATGCACATGTACCCTACAACTTAAAGTATAATAATAATAATTAAAAAAAAAAAAAAAAAGAATATTTCTGAGAAACTGCTTTCTGATATATGAATTCATCTCAGAGAGTAACACTGTTCTTTTCATTAAGCAGTTTGCTAACACTGTTTTCTTGGAATCTGCAATGGGATATTTCGGAGTGAATTGAAACTTATTGTGAAAAAGGAAATATCCTCAGACAAAAACTACAGGTACCACAAAAATCCTCAGGTATATTTTGGATCATATGGAAGCTTAGGGTAACAAAGGACATATCCTCAAAGAAAAACTAAATAGAAGCTTTCTGAGAAACTTCTTTGTGATGCGTGAATTTATGTCACAGAGATACACGATTCTTTAAATGATGGAGTTTGCTAACACTGTTTTCATGGAATTTGTAAAGGGATATTTGGGAACGCATGGAGGCCTATGGTGAAAAAGGAAATACCCTCAGATAAAAACTAGAAAGAAGATTTCTGAGAAAATGCTTTATGATGTGTGAATTCATCTCACAGAGTTACACTGTTCTTTGCATTCAGCAGTTTGCTTACACTGTTGTCTTGGAATCTGCAATCTGATATTTCGGAGTGCACTGAAGCTTATGGTGACAAAGTATATATCCTCATATAAAAAATAGGAAGAAACTTTCTGAGAAACCTCTTTCTGATGCGTTAATTCATCTCACAGAGTTACACGATTCTTTTCATGGAGCAGGTTGGTAGCACTGTTTTTGGTGTATTGGAGAAGGGATATTCTGGACTGCAATGAACCATAAGTTGACAAAGGAAATACCCTCATTAATAACTAGAAAGAAGCTTTCAGAGAAAGTTCCTTGTGATGGGTGAATTCATCTCACATAGTTACACCTTTCTTTTCATGAAGCAGTTTGCTAACACCGTTTTCATGGAATCTGCAAAGGGGTATTTTGGAGTGCATTGAGGCCTATAGTGAAATAAGAAATATCCTCAGATAAACACTAGAAAGAAACCTTCTGAGAAAATATTTTGTGGTGTACGAATTCGTGTGACATAGTTACACTGTTCTTTTCATTGAGCAGTTTGCTAACACTGTTTTCTTGGAATCTGCATCGGATATTTCAGAGCGCATAGAAGCTTATATTGACAAAGAAAATATCCACATATAAAAGCTAGAAAGAAGGATTCTGAGAAACCACTTTGTGATGTGTTAATTCATCACACACGATTCTTTTCATAGATCCGTATTTAGCACTTTTTTTGGGGAATCTGAAAAGGGACATTTTGGATCGCATAGAAGCCTATGGTGTGTAAGGAAATATCCTCAGATAAAAACTAGAAATAAGCTGTCTGAGAAAGTTCTTCATGATGTGTGAATTCATCTGAAAAAGTTACAACTTTCTTTTCATGAAGTACTTTGTTAACACAATTTTTGTGGAATCCACAAAGGGATATTTGGGAGTGCATTGAGGCCTATAGTGAAAAAGGAAACACCCTCATAGAAAAACTAAAAAGAAGCTTTCTGAGAAAACATTTTTGGATGCGTGAATTCAACTCACAGGGTTACACTGTTCTTTTCATTGAGAAGATTTCTAACACCGTTTTCTTGGAGTCTACAATGGTATATTTCAGAGCTCATTGAAGCTTATTGTGAAAAAGGAAATACCCTCAGACAAAAACTAGAAAGAAACATTCTGAGGATCTCCTTGGTGATTTATAAATTCATCTCACAGAGTTACAGGATTCTTTTCATGGATTAGTTTGATAGTGCTGTTTTTGGGAAATCTGAGAAGGGATATTTTGGATTGCAATGAAGCCTATAGTGTCAAAGGAAATATCCTCAGGTTAAAACTAGAAAGAAACTTTCAGAGAAACTTCTTTGTGATGTGTGAATTCATCTCACAGAGTTACAACTTTCTTTTCATGGAACAGTTTGCTAACAATATTTTTGTGGAACCTGCAAAAGGATATTTGGGAGTGCATTGAGGCCTATGGTTAAAAAGGATATATCCTCATAGAAAAACTAGAAAAAAGCTTTCTGAGAAACTGTTTTGTGATGTGTGAAATCAAGTCACAGAGTTACACCATTCTTTTCAAGGAGCAGTTTTCTAATGCTCTTTTCGTGGAATCTGAAAAGGGATATTGGGGAGCTCATAGAGGCCTATGGTGAAAAAGGAAATTTCCTCTGATAAAAACTAGAAAGAAGTTTTCTGAGAAACTGCTTTGGGATGTGTGAATTCAGCTCACGGAGGTACACTGTTCTTTTCATTTAGCAGTCTGTTAACACTGTTTTCTTCTAATCTGCAATGAGATATTTCAGAGTGCATTGAAACTTATGGTGACAAAGGAAATATCTTCATATAAAAACTAGTAAGAAGCGTTCTGAGAAACCACTATGTGATGTGCTAATTCATCTCACAGAGTTATACTACTGTTTTCATGGATCAGTTTGCTAGCACTGTTTTTGGGTAAACTGAGAAGGGATTTTTTTATCGCATTGAAGAATGTGGTGACTAATGAAATATCCCCAGATTAAAACTAGAAAGAAACTTTCTGAGAAAATTCTTCATGATGTGAGAAATCATCTCACAGAGTTACAATTTTCTTTTCATGGAGCAGTTTGCTAACACTGTTTTCATGGAATCTGCAAAGGGATATTTGGGAACACCTTGAGGCTTATGCTGAAAAAGGACATATTGTCAGTTAAAAACTACAAAGAATCTTTCTGAGAAACTGCTACATGATGTGTAAATTCATCTCAGAGAGTTACACTGCTGTTTTCATTAAGCAGTTTGTTCACACTGGTTTCTTGGAATCTGCAATGGGATATTTTGGAGCACATTGAAGCCTACAGTGGCAAAGTAAATATAATCAGATGAAAACCAAAAATAAACCTTCTGAGAAACTGCTTTGTGTTGTGTCAATTCATCTCACAGAGTTACACTGTTCTTTTCATTGAGCAATTTGCTAACACTGTTTTTTTGTAATCTGCAAGGGGATATTTTGGAGGGCATTGAAGCCTAAGGTGAAAAGGAAATATCCTCAGACAAAAACAAGAAAGAAATTTCTGAGAAAATTCTTTGTGATATTTGAATTCATCTCAGAGTTACATGATTCTTTTCATGGAGTGGTTTGGTAGCACTGTTTTTGGTGAATCTGAGAAGGGATATTTTGCATCACATTGAAGCCTATGATGACAAAGTAAATATCTTCAGATAAAAAATGGAAAGAAGTTTTCTGAGAAATCTCATTGTGATGTGTGAATTCACTTAACAGACGTAAACCTTTCTTTTCATGTAACAGTTTGGTAACATTTTTTTCGTGGAATCTACAAAGGGATATTTGGGATTGCATTGAGGCCTATGGTGAAAAAGGAAATATCCTCAGATAAAATCTAGAAAGGAGCATTCTGGGAAACTGCTTTGTGATGTGTGAATTTATCTCACAGAGTTACATGGTTCTTTTCATTGAGAAGTGTGCTAACACTGTTTTCTTGTAATCTGCAATGGGATATTTCAGAGTGTATTGAAGTTTATGGTGACAAAGGAAATATCCTCCAACGAAAACTAGAAAGAAGCTTTTTGAGAAATTCCTTTGTGACTTGTGAATTTTTCTCACAGCGTTACACGATTCTTTTCATGGAGCAGTTTGGTAGCAAAGTTTTAGGAAAATCTGAGAAGGGATATTTTGTATCTGATTAAAGTTGATGGTGACAAAGGAAATATCCTCATATAAAAATTAGAAAAATTGTTTCTGAGAAACTGCTTTCAGATGTGTTAATTCATCTCACAGCAACACACAATTCTTTTCATGGATCAGTTTGATAGCACTGTTTTGGGGAATGTGAGAAGGCATATTTTGGATCACATAGATGTTTATGGTGACTAAGGAAATATCCTCATATAAAAACTAGAAAGATGTTTTCTGAGAAACTGCTGTGTGATGTGGGAATTCATCTCACAGAGTTACACGGTTCTTTACATTGAGCAATTTGATAACACTGCTTTCCTGGAATCTCAATAGGGTATTTGGGAGTGCATGGAAGCCTATGATGACAAAGGATATATCCTCAGATAAAACCAAAAAGAAGCTTTCTGAGAGACTGCTTTGTGATGTGTCAATTCATCTCACAGTGTAACACTCTTCTTTTCACTGATCAGTTTGCTACAGTGTTCTCTTGGAATCTGCAATGGGATATTTTTGAGCACATTGAAGCTTATAGTGACAAAGTAAATATCCTCATACAAAAACTAGAAAGAAGCTTTCCGAGAAACCGCTTTGTGATTTGCTAATTCATCTCACAGAGTTACATGGAAGCTATGGTGAAAAAGGAAGTATCCTCAGACAAAAACTGGAAAGAAGCTTTCTGTGAAACTGCTTTTAGTTTCACAGATATGTCTTTTCATCTCACATAGATAAAACTTTCTTTCTATTACACAGTTTTGAAATGGGGTCATGGAAGGATTTGCAAAGGGACATTCCGGAGCACATTCAGGCCTGTGGGGAAATAGGAAATATCTTCAGATAAAACTGGAGAGAAGCTTACTGAGAAACTGCTTTTTGATATATGCATTCCACTCATTGAGTTATACCTCTTTTCTCATAAGACAGTGTTTGAACACTGTTCCAGGAAAACTGACATAGTGATATTTTGCAGCACAATGAAGACTATGGTGAAAAGTGTCATATCCGGAAATAAAACCCAGAAAGAAGCATTCCAAGAAACTGTTCTCTGACGTGTGCATTCATTTCACATATTTAAAGCTTACTGTACATTGCCCGGTTTGGAAACTCTGTCTTTGAGTAATCTGGGAAGGGATATTAAGTGTCAACTGGAGGCTTCTGGTGAGAAAGGAAAAGACGTCCGATGAAAACTTTAGAGAAGCTTTCAGGGAACCTTCTTTATGATGTGTGTATTCATCACATAGAGTTAAATCATTGTTTGGAATGAACGGTTTGAAATCACTGTTTCTGTGGAATCTGAGAAAGGACATTTGGGAAGGGGGTTAAGAATATGCTGAATGAGAAAAACCCTCTGTTAAAAACCAGAAGGAAACTTTCTCTGAAACTGCTCTAGGTCACGTGAAGTCCACTCGCACAGTTAAGCTTCTGTTTTCATTGAGCAGTATTAGAACACTGTTTTAGACTAGTCAGCTAAGGGATACTCAGGAGCACTTTGAGGCTTACGGTGAAAATGAAAATATCTTCAGATAGATACTGGAGGGAAGATTTCCGAGGAGCTGCTTGGTGACGTGTGCATTCCACTCACAGAGTTAAACTTTTCTTCTAATAGAGGATTGAGGAATCCCTTTTGAAGAAAAAGCTACCAGGGGACATTTGGGGGTATATGGACGGGTGTGGTGAAAAAGGAAATATCCTCAGACAAAAACTGGAAAGAAGCTTTCTGTGAATTGCTTTGTGATACTTATGTCTATTCATCTCACATAGATAAAACTTTCTTTCTATTATGCACTTTTGAAACTGCGTCATGGACTGATTCGTGAAGGGGCATTCGGGAGCACATTCACACCTGCGGGGTAGTAGGAGATATCTTCAGATAAAAACTGGAGAGAAACTTTCTGAAAAACTGGTTTGTGATGGGTGCATTCCTCTCAGGGAGTTATACCTCTTTTCTCATAAGGCAGTGTTTGAACACAGTTCCTGTAAAACTGAAAAAGTGATACTTTGCTGTACATTGAAGACAATGGCGAAAAGTGAAATATACTGAAAGAAAACCCAGAAAGAAGCATTCCAAGAAATTGCTCTCTGACGTGGGCATTCATTTCAGAGAGTTAAAGCTTACACTACGAATTGCTCAGTTTGGAACCTCTGTCTTTAAGGAATCTGTGAAGGGATAGTAAGTGACACCCAGAGGATTGTGGTGAGAAAGGAAATGTCTTCCGATGAAAACTGGAGAGAAGCATTCGCAACAACTGCTTTGTGTTGTGTGTATTCATCTCATTGAGTGAAATCATTCTTTGGATTGAGCAGTTTGAAATCACTGTTTCTGTGGAACCTGAGAAAGGACATTTGGAAACGCTCTTAAGTATATGCTGAAAAAGAAATACCCTCCAATATAGACCAGTAGGAAACTTTCTGTGAAACTGCTCTAGGGCTCATGTGAAGTAAACTCTCACAGTTAAGCTTCTGTCTTCATTGAGCACTATTCTAACACTGTTTTTGCTTAGTCTGTGGAGTGATAGTCTTGAGCGCTTTGAGGCTTGTGGTGAAAAAGGTAATATCTTCAGATAGAAACAGGAGAGAAGATTTCTGTGTAAGTGCTTTCTGATGTGTGCATTCCACTCACAGGGTTTTACTTTTCTTCCAATAGAAGATTGGGGAGTCCCGTTTGGAGAAAAAGCTACCAGAGGACATACGAGAGTGTATGGATGGCTATGGTGAGAAAGGAAGTATCCTCAGAGAAAAACTGGAAAGAAGTGTTCTCTGAAACTGCTTTGTGAAAGATATGTCTATTTATCACACATAGAAAAAACTTTCATTATATTACGCAGTTTTGCAACTGCGTCATGGACGGATTCGTGAAGGGACATTTGGGAGCACATTCAGGCCTGTGGGGAAACAGGACATATCTCCAGATAAAAACTGGAGAGAAGCTTTCTGAGAAACTGCTTTGTGATGTGTGCATTCCACTCAGGAAGTTATTCCTCTTTTATCATAAGGCAGTGATGGAACACTGTTCCTGGAAAACTGAAAACGTGATGTTTTGCAACGCATTGAAGACTATATTGAAAAGTGAAATAATCTGAAATAAAACCCAGAAAGAAGCCTTATAAGAAACTGCACTCTGACATGTGCATTCATTTCAGAGAGTTAAAGCTTACACTACGTTGCCTAGTTTGGAAACTCTGTCTTCGAGGAATCTGTGAAGGGATATTAAGTGGTGCCCGGAGGCTTGTGGTGAGAAAGAAAGCGTCTTCCAAGAAAAACTGGAGAGAACCTTTCAGAGCAACTGCTTTGTGATGTGTGTATTCATATTATAGGGTTAAATCTTTTTTTGGATTGAGCAGATTGAAATCACTGTTACAGTGGAACCTGAGAAAGGACATTTGGGAATGCTCTTAAGAATATGCTGAAAAAGAAATACCCTCCAATAAAAACCAGAAGGAAACTTTCTGTGAAACTGCTCTAGGTCATGTGAATTCCACTCGAACAGTTAAGCTTCTGTTTTCATTGAGCAGTATTCTAACACTGTTTTAGGTTAAACAGCTAAGGGATACTCGGAAGTGCTTAAAGGCTTACGGTGAAAAAGGAAATATTTTCAGATAGATACTGGAGGGAAGATTACCGAGGACTAGCTTTGTGACGTGTGAATTCCACTCACAGAGTTATGCTTTTCTTCTCATAGAGCATTGTGGAATTCCATTTGCATAAAACACTACCGGGGACATTCGGGAGTAAATGGACGACTATGGTGAAAAACGAAGTATCCTCAGACAAAAACTGGACAGAAGCTTTCTGTGAATTGCTTTGTGATAGATATGTCTATTCGTCTCACATAGATAAAACATTCTTTCTATTATGCAGTTTTGAAACTGCGTCATGGACGGATTCACGAAGGGACATTTGGGAGCATATTCAAGCCTGTGGGGAAATAGGAAATATCTTTAGATAAAAACTGGAGAGAAGCTTTCTGAGAAATTTCTTTGTGATGTGTGCATTCCATTCACGGAGTTATACCTCTTTTCTCATAAGGCAGTGTTTGAACACTTTTCCCGTAAAACTGAAAAAGCGACATTTTGCAGCACATTGAAGACTATGGTGAAAAGGGAATTATCCTGAAATAAATCCCAGAAAGAAGCGTTCCAAGAAACTGCTCTCTGACGTGTGCAGTCACTTCAGAGAGTTAAAGCTTACTCTACGTTGCTCAGTTTGGAAGCTCTGTCTCTGAGGAATCTGGGAAGGGATATTAAGTGGCGCCCAGAGGCTTGTGGTGTGAAAGGAATCGCCTCCCGTTGAAAACTGAAGAGAAGCTTTTGGAGCAACTGCTTTGAGATGTGTGTATTATTCTCATAGAGATAAATCATTTCCTGGATTTAGCAGTTTCAAATCACTGTTTCTGTGGAACCTGACAAAGGATATTTGGGTACGCTCTTAAGAATATGCTGAAAAAGAAATACCTTCCAATAAAAACCAGAAGAAACTTTCTGTGAAACTGCTCTAGGTCACGAGAATTCCACTCACACAGCTAAGCTTCTGTTTTCATTGAGCAGTATTGTTACACTGTTTTTGGTTAGTCAGCTAAAGAATACTCGGGAGCGCTTTGAGGCTTACGGTGAAAACAGAAATATCTTCAGATAGATACTGGAGAGAAAATTTCTGAGGAGCTGCTTTGTGACGTGTGCATTCCACTCACAGAGTTTTACCTTTCTTCTCACAGAGGATTGGTGAATTCCGTTGGGAGAAAAAGTTACCAGGTAACATTCGGGAGTATATGGAAACCTATGGTGAAAAAAAAATTATCCTCAGTCAAAAACTTGAAAGAAGCGTCCAGTGAATTACTTTGTGATAGAAATGTCAATTCATCTCACATAGAAAAAACTTTCTTTCTTTTTTTTTAAATTTATTTATTATTATTATACTTTAAGTTGTAGGGTACATGTGCATAACGTGCAGGTTTGTTACATATGTATACTTGTGCCATGTTGGTGTGCTGCACCCATCAACTCATCATTTACATCAGGTATAACTCCCAATGCAATCCCTCCCCCTCCCCCCTCCCCATGATAGGCCCCGGTGTGTGATGTTCCCCTTCCTGAGTCCAAGTGATCTCATTGTTCAGTTCCCACCTATGAGTGAGAACATGCGGTGTTTGGTTTTCTGTTCTTGTGATAGTTTGCTAAGAATGGTGGTTTCCAGCTGCATCCATGTCCCTACAAAGGACGCAAACTCATCCTTTTTGATGGCTGCATAGTATTCCATGGTGTATATGTGCCACATTTTCTTAATCCAATCTGTCACTGATGGACATTTGGGTTGATTCCAAGTCTTTGCTATTGTGAATAGTGCCGCAATAAACATACGTGTGCATGTGTCTTTATAGCAGCATAATTTATAATCCTTTGGGTATATACCCAGTAATGGGATGGCTGGGTCATATGGTACATCTAGTTCTAGATCCTTGAGGAATCGCCATACTGTTTTCCATAATGGTTGAACTAGTTTACAATCCCACCAACAGTGTAAAAGTGTTCCTATTTCTCCACATCCTCTCCAGCACCTGTTGTTTCCTGACTTTTTAATGATCGCCATTCTAACTGGTGTGAGATGGTATCTCATTGTGGTTTTGATTTGCATTTCTCTGATGGCCAGTGATGATGAGCATTTTTTCATGTGTCTGTTGGCTGTATGAATGTCTTCTTTTGAGAAATGTCTGTTCATATCCTTTGCCCACTTTTTGATGGGGTTGTTTGTTTTTTTCTTGTAAATTTGTTTGAGTTCTTTGTAGGTTCTGGATATTAGCCCTTTGTCAGATGAGTAGATTGCAAAAATTTTCTCCCATTCTGTAGGTTGCCTGTTCACTCTGATGGTAGTTTCTTTTGCTGTGCAGAAGCTCTTTAGTTTAATGAGATCCCATTTGTCAATTTTGGCTTTTGCTGCCGTTGCTTTTGGTGTTTTAGACATGAAGTCTTTGCCCATGCCTATGTCCTGAATGGTACTACCTAGGTTTTCCTCTAGGATTTTTATGGTATTAGGTCTAACATTTAAGTCTCTAATCCATCTTGAATTAATTTTCGTATAAGGAGTAAGGAAAGGATCCAGTTTCAGCTTTCTACTTACGGCTAGCCAATTTTCCCAGCACCATTTATTAAATAGGGAATCCTTTCCCCATTTCTTGTTTCTCTCAGGTTTGTCAAAGATCAGATGGCTGTAGATGTGTGGTATTATTTCTGAGGACTCTGTTCTGTTCCATTGGTCTATATCTCTGTTTTGGTACCAGTACCATGCTGTTTTGGTTACTGTAGCCTTGTAGTATAGTTTGAAGTCAGGTAGCGTGATGCCTCCAGCTTTGTTCTTTTGACTTAGGATTGTCTTGGAGATGCGGGCTTTTTTTTGGTTCCATATGAACTTTAAAGCAGTTTTTTCCAATTCTGTGAAGAAACTCGTTGGTAGCTTGATGGGGATGGCATTGAATCTATAAATAACCTTGGGCAGTATGGCCATTTTCACGATATTGATTCTTCCTATCCATGAGCATGGTATGTTCTTCCATTTGTTTGTGTCCTCTTTGATTTCACTGAGCAGTGGTTTGTAGTTCTCCTTGAAGAGGTCCTTTACATCCCTTGTCAGTTGGATTCCTAGGTATTTGATTCTCTTTGAAGCAATTGTGAATGGAAGTTCATTCCTGATTTGGCTCTCTGTTTGTCTGTTACTGGTGTATAAGAATGCTTGTGATTTTTGCACATTAATTTTGTATCCTGAGACTTTGCTGAAATTGCTTATCAGCTTAAGGAGATTTTGGGCTGAGACAATGGGGTTTTCTAAATATACAATCATGTCATCTGCAAACAGGGACAATTTGACTTCTTCTTTTCCTAACTGAATACCCTTGATTTCTTTCTCTTGCCTAAATGCCCTAGCCAGAACTTCCAACACTATGTTGAATAGGAGTGGTGAGAGAGGGCATCCCTGTCTTGTGCCAGTTTTCAAAGGGAATTTTTCCAGTTTTTGCCCATTCAGTATGATATTGGCTGTGGGTTTGTCATAGATAGCTCTTATTATTTTGAGGTGCGTTCCATCAATACCGAATTTATTGAGCGTTTTTAGCATGAAGGGCTGTTGAATTTTGTCAAAAGCCTTTTCTGCATCTATTGAGATAATCATGTGGTTCTTGTCTTTGGTTCTGTTTATATGCTGGATTATGTTTATTGATTTGCGAATGTTGAACCAGCCTTGCATCCCAGGGATGAAGCCCACTTGATCATGGTGGATAAGCTTTTTGATGTGTTGCTGAACCCGGTTTGCCAGTATTTTATTGAGGATTTTTGCATCGATGTTCATCAGGGATATTGGTCTAAAATTCTCTTTTTTTGTTGTGTCTCTGCCAGGCTTTGGTATCAGGATGATGTTGGCCTCATAAAAGGAGTTAGGGAGGATTCCCTCTTTTTCTATTGATTGGAATAGTTTCAGAAGGAATGGTACCAACTCCTCCTTGTACCTCTGGTAGAATTCAGCTGTGAATCCATCTGGTCCTGGACTTTTTTTGGTTGGTAGGCTATTAATTATTGCCTCAATTTCAGAGCCTGCTATTGGTCTATTCAGGGATTCAACTTCTTCCTGGTTTAGTCTTGGAAGAGTGTAAGTGTCCAGGAAATTATCCATTTCTTCTAGATTTTCCAGTTTATTTGCGTAGAGGTGTTTATAGTATTCTCTGATGGTAGTTTGTATTTCTGTGGGGTCGGTGGTGATATCCCCTTTATCATTTTTAATTGCGTCGATTTGATTCTTCTCTCTTTTCTTCTTTATTAGTCTTGCTAGTGGTCTGTCAATTTTGTTGATCTTTTCAAAAAACCAACTCCTGGATTCATTGATTTTTTGGAGAGTTTTGTGTCTCTATCTCCTTCAGTTCTGCTCTGATCTTAGTTATTTCTAGCCTTCTGCTAGCTTTCGAATGTGTTTGCTCTTGCTTCTCTAGTTCTTTTAATTGCGATGTTAGAGTGTCAATTTTAGATCTTTCCTGCTTTCTCTTGTGGGCATTTAGTGCTATAAATTTCCCTCTACACACTGCTTTAAATGTGTCCCAGAGATTCTGGTATGTTGTATCTTTGTTCTCATTGGTTTCAAAGAACATCTTTATTTCTGCCTTCATTTCGTTATGTACCCAGTAGTCATTCAGGAGGAGGTTGTTCAGTTTCCATGTAGTTGAGCGGTTTTGATTGAGTTTCTTAGTCCTGAGTTCTAGTTTGATTGCACTGTGGTCTGAGAGACAGTTTGTTTTAATTTCTGTTCTTGTACATTTGCTGAGGAGTGCTTTGCTTCCAATTACGTGGTCGATTTTGGAGTAAGTACGATGTGGTGCTGAGAAGAATGTATATTCTGTTGATTTGGGGTGGAGAGTTCTATAGATGTCTATTAGGTCTGCTTGCTGCAGAGATGAGTTCAATTCCTGGATATCCTTGTTAACTTTCTGTCTCGTTGATCTGTCTAATGTTGACAGTGGAGTGTTGAAGTCTCCCATTATTATTGTATGGGAGTCTAAGTCTCTTTGTAAGTCTCTAAGGACTTGCTTGATGAATCTGGGTGCTCCTGTATTGGGTGCATATATATTTAGGATAGTTAGCTCTTCCTGTTGAATTGATCCCTTTACCATTATGTAATGGCCTTCTTTGTCTCTTTTGATCTTTGATGGTTTAAAGTCTGTTTTATCAGAGACTAGTATTGCAACCCCCGCTTTTTTTTGTTCTCCATTTGCTTGGTAAATCTTCCTCCATCCCTTTATTTTGAGCCTATGTATGTCTCTGCGTGTGAGATGGGTCTCCTGAATACAGCAGACTGATGGGTCTTGACTCTTTATCCAGTTTGCCAGTCTGTGTCTTTTAATTGGAGCATTTAGTCCATTTACATTTAAGGTTAAGATTGTTATGTGTGAACTTGATCCTGCCATTATGATATTAACTGGTTATTTTGCTCGTTAGTTGATGCAGTTTCTTCCTAGCCTCGATGGTCTTTACATTTTGGCATGTTTTTGCAATGGCTGGTACCGGTTGTTCCTTTCCATGTTTAGTGCTTCCTTCAGGGTCTCTTGTAAGGCAGGCCTAGTGGTGACAAAATCTCTAAGCATTTGCTTATCTGTAAAGGATTTTATTTCTCCTTCACTTATGAAACTTAGTTTGGCTGGATATGAAATTCTGGGTTTAAAATTCTTTTCTTTAAGAATGTTGAATATTGGCCCCCACTCTCTTCTGGCTTGGAGAGTTTCTGCCGAGAGATCTGCTGTTAGTCTGATGGGCTTCCCTTTGTGGGTAACCCGACCTTTCTCTCTGGCTGCCCTTAAGATTTTTTCCTTCATTTCAACTTTGGTGAATCTGACAATTATGTGTCTTGGAGTTGCTCTTCTCGAGGAGTATCTTTGTGGCGTTCTCTGTATTTCCTGGATTTGAATGTTGGCCTGCCCTACTAGGTTGGGGAAGTTCTCCTGGATGATATCCTGAAGAGTGTTTTCCAACTTGGTTCCATTTTCCCCCTCACTTTCAGGCACCCCAATCAGACGTAGATTTGGTCTTTTTACATAATCCCATACTTCTTGCAGGCTTTGTTCATTTCTTTTTCTTCTTTTTTCTTTTGGTTTCTCTTCTCGCTTCATTTCATTCATTTGATCCTCAATCGCAGATACTCTTTCTTCCAGTTGATCGAGTCGGTTACTGAAGCTTGTGCATTTGTCACGTATTTCTCGTGTCATGGTTTTCATCTCTTTCATTTCGTTTAGGACCTTCTCTGCATTAATTACTCTAGCCATCAATTCTTCCACTTTTTTTTCAAGATTTTTAGTTTCTTTGTGCTGGGTACGTAATTCCTCCTTTAGCTCTGAGAAATTTGATGGACTGAAGCCTTCTTCTCTCATCTCGTCAAAGTCATTCTCCGTCCAGCTTTGATCCGTTGCTGGCGATGAGCTGCGCTCCTTTGCCGGGGGAGATGCGCTCTTATTTTTTGAATTTCCAGCTTTTCTGCCCTGCTTTTTCCCCATCTTTGTGGTTTTATCTGCCTCTGGTCTTTGATGATGGTGATGTTCTGATGGGGTTTTGGTGTAGGTGTCCTTCCTGTTTAATAGTTTTCCTTCTAACAGTCAGGACCCTCAGCTGTAGGTCTGTTGGAGATTGCTTGAGGTCCACTCCAGACTCTGTTTGCCTGGGTATCAGCAGCAGAGGCTGCAGAAGATAGAATATTTCTGAACAGCGAGTGTACCTGTCTGATTCTTGCTTTGGAAGCTTCCTCTCAGGGGTGTACTCCACCCTGTGAGGTGTGGGGTGTCAGACTGCCCCTAGTGGGGGATGTCTCCCAGTTAGGCTACTCAGGGGTCAGGGACCCACTTGAGCAGGGAGTCTGTCCCTTCTCAGATCTCAACCTCCGTGTTGGGAGATCCACTGCTCTCTTCAAAGCTGTCAGACAGAGTCGTTTGCGTCTGCAGAGGTTTCGGCTTTGTTTGTTATTGCCCTGTCCCCAGAGGTGGAGTCTACAGAGACAGGCAGGTTTCCTTGAGCTGCTGTGAGCTCCACCCAGTTCGAGCTTCCCAGCAGCTTTGTTTACCTACTTAAGCCTCAGCAATGGCGGGTGCCCCTCCCCCAGCCTGGCTGCTGCCTTGCCGGTAGATCACAGACTGCTGTGCTAGCAATGAGGGAGGCTCCGTGGGCGTGGGACCCTCCCGGCCAGGTGTGGGATATGATCTCCTGGTGTGCCTGTTTGCTTAAAGCACAGTATTGGGGTGGGAGTTTACCCGATTTTCCAGGTGTTGTGTGTCTCAGTTCCCCTGGCTAGGAAAAGGGATTCCCTTCCCCCTTGCGCTTCCCAGGTGAGGCAATGCCTCGCCCTGCTTCAGCTCTTGCTGGTCGGGCTGCAGCAGCTGACCAGCACCGATCGTCCGGCACTCCCCAGTGAGATGAACCCAGTACCTCAGTTGAAAATGCAGAAATCACCGGTCTTCTGTGTCGCTCGCGCTGGGAGTTGGAGACTGGAGCTGTTCCTATTCGGCCATCTTGCTCCGCCCCCCCCAAAACTTTCTTTCTATTACACACTTTTGAATCGGCGTCATGGACGGATTCATGAAGGGACATACAGGAGCACATTCAGGCCTGCGGGGAGGTAGGAGATATCTTCAGATAAAAACTGGAGAGAAGCGTTCTGAGAAACTGCTTTGTGATGTGTGCAATCCCCTCAGGGAGTTATACCTCTTTTCTCATAAGGCAGTGTTTGAACGCTGTTCCTGTAAAACTGAAAAAGTGATATTTTGCAGCCCATTGAAGACAATGGCGAAAAGTGAAAGATCCTGAAATAAAAACTGGAAAGAAGTCCCACAAGAAACTGTTCTCAGATGTGTGCCTTCATTTCAGAGACTTAAAGCTTACACTACATTGCCCAGTTTGGAAACTCTGTCTTTGAGTAATTTGTGAAGGCATATTAAGTGGCACACGGAGGCTTGTGATGAGATAGGAAACGTCTTCCAATGAAAACTGGAGAGAAGCTTTCGGAGTAACTGCTTCGTGATGTGTGTATTCATCTCATACAGTTAAATCATCCCTTGGATCAAGCTGTTTGAAATCACCATTTCTGTGGAAACAGAGAAAGGATATTTGGGAATGGTCTTAAGAATATGCTGAAAAAGAAATACCCTCTGATAAAATCCAGAAAGAAATTTTCTGTGACACTCCTATAGGTCACATGATATCCACTCGCACATTTAAGCTTCGGTTTTCATTGAGCAGTATTCTAACACTGTTTTAGGTTAGTTAGCCAAGGGGTACTAGGTAGCGCTTTGTGGTTTATGGTGACAATGGAAATATCTCCAAATAGATACTGGAGAGAAGATTTTCAAGGAGCTGTTTTGTGACGTGTGAATTCCACTCAGGGTTTTGTACCTCTTTTCTCATAAGGCAGTGTTTGAACACTGTTCCTGTAAAACTGAAAAGGTGATAGTTTGCAACGCATTGAAGACTATGGCAAAAAGTGAAATATCCTGAAATAAAACCCAGTAAGAAGCATTCCATGAAACTGCTCTCTGACGTGTGCATTCATTTGAGAGAGTTAAAGTTTACAAAATGTTGCCCAGTTTGGAAACTCTGTCTTTGAGGAATCTGGGAAGGGATATTTAGTGGCCCCCAGAGGTTTGCAGTGAGAAAGGAAACGTCTTCCGATGAAAACTGGAGAGCAGCTTTCTGATCAACTGCTTTGTGATGTGTGTATTCACCTCATAGAGTTAAATCATTGTTTGGACTGAGCAGTTTGAAATCACTGTTTCTGTGGAACCTGAGAAAGAACTTTTGGGAACGCTCTTAAGAATAGGCTGAAAAAGAAATACTCTCCCATAAACACCACAAGGAAACTTTATGTGAAAGTGCTCTTGGTCAAGTGAAATCCACTCACACAGTTAAGCTTCAGTTTTCAATGAGCTGTATTCTAACACTGTTTTGGGTTAGTCAGCTAAGGGATACTCGGGAGCACTTTGAGGCTTACAGTGAAAACCGAAATATCTTCAGATAGTTACTAGAGAGAAGCTTTCTGAGGAGTTGCTTTGTGACATGTACATTGAACTCACAAAGTTATACTTTTCTTCTCATAGAGGATTGGGGAATCCCCTTGGAACAAATGTTATCAGGGGACATTCGGGAGTATACGGATGGCTATGGTGAAATAGGAGGTATCCCCTGACAAAAACTGGAAAGAAGCTTTCTGTGAAACTGATTTCTGATAGATATATCTATTCATCTCACATAGATAAAACTGTCTTTCTATTACACTGGTTTGAAACTGCATTATGGACGGATTCATGATGGGACATTTGGGAGCACATTCAGGCCTGTGGGGAAATAGGAAATATCTCCAGATAAAAACTAGATAGAAGTTACCTGTGAAACTGCACTGTGATGTGTGCATTCCACTCGGGGAGTTACATCTCTTTTCCCATAAGGCAGTTTTTGAACAGTACTCCTGTAACACTGAAAAAGTGATATTTTGCAGTGCAATGAACACTATGGAGAAAAGTGTCATATCCGGAAATAAAACCCAGAAAGAATCATTCCAAGAAACTGCTCTCTGAAGTGTGCAATCATTTCAGAGAGTTAAAGCTTACACTACATTGCCTGGTTTGGAAATTTTGTCTTTGAGAAATCTGTGAAGGGATATTAAGTGGCGCCTGCAGGCTTCTGGTGAGATAGGAAACGTCTTCCGATGAAAACTGGAGAGAAGCTTTCAGAGCAACTGCTTTGTGATCAGTGTATTCATCTCATAGATTTTAATCATTCCTTTGATTGAGCAGTTTGAAATCACTGTTTCTGTGGAACCTGACAAAGGACATTTGGGAATGCTCTTAAGAAGACGCTGAAAAAGCAATACCCTCCGATAAAAACCAGAAGGTATCATTCTGTGAAACTGCTCTAGGTCACGTGAAGTCTACCTGCACAGTTAAGCTTCTGTTTTCATTGAGCAGTATTCTAACACTGTTTTAGGTTAGTCAGATAAGGGGTAATCAGGAGCGCTTTGAAGATTACGGTGGAAACGGAAATATCTTCAGATAGATACTGGAGAGATTTGCGAGGAGCTGCTTTGTGATGTGTGCACTCCACTCACAGAATTATTCTTCTCACAAATGATTGGGGAATCCCGTCTGGATAAAAAGCTACCAGGGGACATTCGGGTATATATAGATGGATATGGTAAAAAAGGAAATATCCTCAGACAAAAACTGGAAAGAAGCTTTCTGTGAAACTGCTTTGTGATAGATATGTCTATTCATCTCACATAGATAAAACTTTCTTTCTTTTACGCAGTTTTGAAACTGCATCATGGATGGATTCACGAAGGGACATTCGGGAACATATTCAGGCCTATGGTGAAAATGAAGATATCTTCAGATAAAAACTGGAGAGAAGCTTTCTGATAAACTACTTTGTGATGTGTACATTCTACTCTGGGAGTTATCCCTCTTCTCTCATAAGGTAGTGTTTGAATATTGTGCTTGTAAACTGAAAAAGTGATATTTTGCAGCACATTGAAGACTATGGCAAAAAGTGAAAAATCCTGAAATGAAACCTAGAAAGAAGCGTTCCAAGAAACTGCTCTCTGACGTCTGCATTCATTTCAGAGAGTTAAAGCTTACACTATATTGCCCAGTTTGGAAACAATGTCTGAGGAATCTGTGAAAGGATATTAAGTGGTGCCCGGAGTATTATTGTGAGAAAGGAAATGTCTTCCAATGAAAACTGGATAGAAGATTTCAGAGCAACTGCTTTGTGATGTGTGAGTGAACAGTTTGAAATCACTGTTTCTGTGGAACCTGAGAAAGGACATTTGGGAACGCTCTTAAGAATATGTAGAAAAAAAATTACCATCCGATGAAAAACAAAAGGTAGCTTTCTATGAGACTGCTCTAGGTCACAAGAAGTCCACTTGCACAGTTAAGCTTCTGTTTTCATTGAGCAGTATTCTAACAGTGTTTTAGGTTAGTCAGCTAAAGGGTACATGGGAGCGCTTTGAGGCTTACGAAGAAAACGGAAATATCTTTAGATAGATACTGGAGAGAAGATTTCCAAGGAGTAGCTTTGTGACATGTGCATTCCACACACAAAGTTATACTTTTATTCTCATAGAGGATAGGAGAATCCCGTTTGGAGAAAAAGCTACCAAGGGACATTTGGAAGTATATGGCTGGCCATGGAGAAAAAGGAAATATCTGCAAAAAAAAAAAAAAAAAAAAAAAAAAAAAAAACTGAAAAGAAGCTTTCTGTGAAACTGCTTTGTGACAGATATGTCTATTCATCTCACATAGAAAAAATGCTCTTTCTGTTACACAGTTTTGAAACTGCTTGGACGGATTCGCGAAGGGACATTCAGGAGCACATTCAGGCCTAAGGGGAAATAGGAGATATCTTCAGATAAAAATTGGAGAGAAGCTTTCTGAGAAACTGCTTTGTGATATGTGCATTCCACTCAGGGAGTAATACCTCTTTTCTCGTAAGGCAGTGTATGAAGACTGTTCCTGTAAAACTGAAAAAGTGATAATTTGCAGGGCATTAAAGACTCTGGTAAAAAGTGAAATATTCTGAAATGAAAACTAGAAATAAGCATTCCAAGAAATTTCCATCGGACATGTGCATTCATTTCAGAGAGTTAAAGCTCACACTACGTTGCCCAGTTAGGAAACTCTGTTTTTGAGGAATCTGTGAAGGGTTATTAAGTGGTGCCTGGAGGCTTGTGAGGAGAAAGGAAACGTATTCCAATGAAAACCAGAGAGAAGCTTTCGGAGCAACTGCTTTCTGATGTGTGCATTCCACTCAGGGAGTTATACCTCTTTTCTCATAGGGCAGTGTTTGAACACTGTTCCTGTAAAACTCAAAAAGTGATACTTTACAGTGCACTGAAGACTATGGCGAAAAGTGAAATATCCGGAAATAAAACTCATAAAGAAGCATTCCAAGAAACTGCTCTCTGATGTGTGCATTCATTTCAGAGAGTTAAAGCTTACACTACGTTGCTCAGTTTGGAAACTCTGTCTTTGAGAAATCTGTGAAAGGACATTAAGTGTCACTCGAAGGCTTTTGGAAAGAAAGGAAACGTCTTCCGATGAAAACTGGAGAGAAGCTTTTGGAGCATTTGCTTTGTGATGTGTGTATTCATCTCATAGAGTTAAATCATTCTTTGGATTGAGCAGTTTGAAATCACTCTTTCTGTGGAACCTGAGAAATTACATTTGGGAACGCTCTTAAGAATATGCTTAAAAAAAAAAACCTCCAATAAAAACCAGAAAGAAACATTCTGTGAAGCTGCTCTAGGTCACATGAAGTCCAATTGCACAGTTCAGCTCCTGTTTTCATTGAGCAATATTCTAACACTGTTTTTGGTTAGTCAGCTAAGGGAAACTCAGGTGTCCTTTGAGGCTTATGGTGAAAAGAAAATATCTTCAGATAGATAGTGGAGAGAAGATTTCTGAGGAGCTGCTTTGTGACATGTGCATTCCGTTCACAGAGATTTACTTTTCTTCTCTTAGAGGATTTGGGAATCCTGTATGGAGAAAAAGCTCTCAGGGGACATTCGGGAGTATAAGGACAGCAATGGTGAAAAAGGAAATATCCCCAGACACAAACTCGAAAGAAGCTTTTTGTGAAACTGCTTTGTGATAAATATGTCTATTCATCTCATAAAGATAAAACATTCTTTCTATTATGCAGTGTTGAATCTGCATCATAGATGCATTCTCGAAGGGACATTCGGGAGCACATTCAGGAGTGTGGGGAAATAGGAAATATCTTCAGATCTGAAGAGAAGATTTATGAGAAACTGCTTTGTGGTCTGTGTATTCCACTCAGGGAATTATACCTCTTTTCTCATAAGGCAGTGTTTGAACACTGTTCCTGTAAAACTGAAAAAGTGATACTTTGCAGCGCAGTGAAGACTATGGCAAAAAGTAAATCATCCTGAAATAAAAACCCAAAAGATGCATTCCACGAAACTGCTCTGATGTGTGCATTCATTTCAGAGAGTTAAAGCCTACACTATGTTGCCCAGTTTGGAAACTCTGTCTTTGAGGAATCTGTGAAGGGTTATTAAGTGGTGCCCGGAGTCTTATTGTGAGAAAGGAAACGTCTTCCAAAGAAAACTGGAGAGAAACTTTGGGAGCAAATGCTTTGTGATGTGCATATTCATCTCAGAAAGGTAAATCATTCTTTGGATTGAGCAGTTTGAAATCACTGTTTCTAGGGAACCTGAGAAAGGACATTTAGGAACGCTCATAAGAATATGCTGAAAGAGAAATACCTTCGATAAAAACCAGAAGGAACTCTCTTTGAAACTGCTCTAGGTCACCTGAAGTCCACTCTCACAGGTAAGCTTCCGTTTTCATTGAGCAGTATTCTAACACTGTTTTAGGTTAATCAGCTAATGGATATTCAGGAGCGATTTGAGACTTACAGTGAAATCGGAAATATCTTCAGATAGATACTGTAGAGAAGATTTCCGAGGAGCTGCTTTGTGACATGTGCATTTCCCCCACAGATTTACACTTTTCTTCTCATAGAGGATTGGGGAATCCCATTTGTAGAAAAAGCTAAGAGGGGATATTCGGGAGTATATGGACGACCATGGTGAAAAAAGAAATAACCTCAGGCAAATACTGGAAAGAAGCTTTCTGTGAAGCTGCTTTGTGATAGATATGTCTATTCATCTCATATAGATAAAACTTTCTTTCTATTATGCAGTTTTGAAACTGTGTCATGGACGGATTCGTGAAGGGACATTCAGGAGCACATTCAGACCTGGGGTAAATAGGAAATATCTTCAGATAAAAACTGGAGAGAAGCTTTCTGAGAAACTGCTTTGTGATATGCACATTCCACTCAGGGAGTTATACCTCTTTTCTCATAAGGCAGTGTTTGAACACTGTTCCTGTAAAACTGAAAAAGCAATATTTTGCATCACTTTGAAAACTATGGCGAAAAGTGAAATATCCGGAAATAAAATCAAAAAAGAAGCATTCCAAGAAACTCCTCTCTGAAGTCTGCTTTCATTTCAGAGAGTTAAAGCTTACACTACGTTGCCCAGTTTGGAAAGTCTGTCTTTGAGTAATCTATAAAGGGATATTTAGTGGCGCCCAGAGGTTTGAGGTGACAAAGGAAACGTCTTCCGTTGAAAACTGGACAGAAGCTTTTGGAGCAACTGCTTTGTGATGTGTGTATTTATCTCATAGAGTTAAATCATTCTTTGGATTGAGCGGTTTGAAATAACTCTTTCTGTGGAACCTGACAAATGACATTTGGAAATGCTCTTAAGAATATGCTGAAATAGATATACCCTCCAAAAAACCAGACATAAACTTTCTGTGAAACTGCTCTAGTTCACGTGACGTAAACACTCACAGTTAAGCTTCTGTTTTCATTGAGCAATATTCTAACACTGTTTTTGCTTAGTCTGTGAAGTGATATTCTTGTGCGCTTTGAGGCTTGCGGTGAAAAAGGTAATATCTTCAGATAGAAACTGAAGACACAATTTCCGAGTTGAGGCTTTGTGATGTGCCCATTCCACTCACAGAGTTTTACTTTTCTTCTCAGAGAAGATTGGGGAATCCCATTTGGAGAAATAGCTACGAGGGGACATTCGGGAGTACACGGACAGCTATGTTGAAAAAGAAAATATCCTCATACAAAAACTGGAAAGAAACTTTCTGTGACACTGTTTTGGGATAGATATGTCTATTCATCTCACATAGATAAAACTTTCTTTCTATTATGCAGCTTTGAAACTGCTTTATTGATGATTTCGAGAAGGGACATTCGGGAGCACATTCATCCCTGAGGGGAAATAGGAGATATCGTCAGATAAAAAGTGGAGAGCAGTTTATTGAGAAACTGCTTTGTGATGTGTGCATTCCATTCAGATAGTTATACCTCTTTTCTCATAAGGCAGTGTTTGAACACAGTTCCTGTAAAACTGAAAAAGTGAGATTTAGCTACACATTTAAGACAATGGCGAAAAGTGAAATATCTTGAAATAAAACCCAGAAAGAAGCTTTAAAAGAAACTGCTCTCTGGCCTGTGCATTCGTTTCAGAGAATTAAAGCTTACACTACGTTGTCCAGTTTGGAAACTCTGTCTTTGAGGAATCTGTGAAGGAATATTAAGTGGCGCCCGGAAGATAGTGGTTAGAAAGGAAACATCTTCTGTTGAAAACTGGAGAGAAGCTTTCAGAGCAAATGCTTTGTGATGCGTGTATTCATCTCATAGATTTAAATCATTCTTTAGATTGAGCAGCTTGAAATTACTGTTTCTGTGAAACCTGAGAAAGCACATTTAGGAACGCTCTTAAGAATATGCTGAAAAAGAAATAACCTCCAATAAAAAGCAGAAGGAAGCTTTCTGTGAAACAGCTCTAGGTCACATGAATTCACCCAGTTAAGCTTCTGTTTTCATTGAGCAGTATTCTAACACTGTTTTAGGTTAGTCAGTTAAGGGATACTCGGGAGTGCTTTGAGGCTTACGGTGAAAACGGAAATGTCTTCAGATAGATACTGGAGAGAACATTTCCGAGGAGCTGCTTTGTGACGTGTGAATTCCACTAACAGAGTTATACTTTTCTTCTCATAGAAGATTGGGAAATCCTGCTTGGAGAAAAGGTGACCAGGGGACATTTGGGATACATGGACGTCTACGGTGAAAAAGGAAATATCCTCAGACAAAAACTGGAAAGAAACTTTGTGTGAAACTACTTTGTTATAGATATGTCTATTCATCTCACATAGAAAAAACTTTCTTTCTATTACACAGTTTTGAAACTACGTCATGGACGGATTCACAAAGGGACATTTGGGAACATATTCAGGTGTTCAGTGAAAAAGCAGATATCTTCAGATAAAAACTGGAGAGAAGCTTTCTGAGAAACTGCTTTGTGATGTGTGTATTCCACTCACAGAGTTATACCTGTTTCACACAAGGTGGTGTTTGAACACTGTTCCTGTAAAGGTGAAAAAGTGATATTTTTAGCACATTGAAGACTATGACGATAGAGAAATATCCCAGAATAAAACCCAAAATGAAATGTTCCAAGAATCTGCTCTCTTACCTGTGAATTCGTTTCAGAGAGAAAAAGCTTTGATCAGGTTGCCCAGTTTGGATACTCTGTCTTTGAGGAATCTGTGAAGGGATATTATGTGATGTCCAGAGGCTTTTGGTGAGAGAAGAAACGTCTTCCAATAAAACTGTAGAGAAGTTTTTGGAGCAACTGCTTTGTGATGTGAGTATTCATCTCATACAGTTAAATGATTCTTTGGATGGAGCAGTTGAAATCACTCTTTCTGTGGAAGTTGAGAAAGGATATTTGGGAACGCCCTTAAGAATATGATGAAAAAGAAATACCCTCCAATAAAAACTAGAAGAAACTTTCTGTGATACTGTTCTGCATCACGTGAATTCCACTCAAACAGTTAAGCTTCTGTTTTCATTGAGCAGTATTCTAACACTGTTTTAGGTTAGTCAGCTAAAGGATACTCGGGAGTGCTTTGAGGCTTCTGGTGAAAACGGAAATATCTTCAGATAGACTGGAGAGAAGATTTCCGAGGAACCACTTTGTGATGTGAGCATTTCACTCAGGGAGTTGTACCTATTTTCTGATAAGGCAGTGTTTGAACACTGTTCCTGTAAAACTGAAAAGAGTGATATTTTGCAGCACGATGAACACTGTGGCAAAAAATGAATTATCCTAAAATAAAACATGACAAGAAGCATTCCAGGAAACTGCTATCTGACGTGTGCATTGATTTCAGAGAGTTAAGCTTACACTACGTTGCTCAGTTTGGAAACTCTGTCTTTGAGGAATCTGTGAAGGGATATTAAGTGGCGCCTGAAGGCTGGTGGTGTGAAAGGAATCACCTTCCGATGAAAACTGGAGAGAAGATTTTGGAGCTACTGCTTTGTCATGTGTGTATTTATCTCATGGAGTTAAATCATCCCTTGGATCAAGCAGTTTGAAATCACTGTTTCTGTGGAAACTGAGAAAGGACATTTGGGAACACTCTTAAGAATATGGTGAAAAAGAAATACCCTCCAATAAAAACCAGAAGGAAATCTTCTGTGAAACTGCTCTAGGTCACGTGCATTCCACTTGCACATTTAAACTTCTGTTTTCATTTACCAGTATTCTAACACTGTTTTAGGTAGTCAGCTAACGGACACTCGGGAGTGCTTTGAGGCTTATGGTGAAAATGGAAATATCTTCAGATAGATACTGGAGAGAAGATTTCTAAGGAGGTGGTTTTGAAGTGTACATTCCACTCACAGAGTGAAACCTTTCTTCTCATAGAGGACTGGGGAATCACTTTTGGAGATAACGCTACAAGAGGAAATTTGGGAGTATACAGACGGCTATGGTGAAAAAGGAATTATCCTCAGACAAAAACTGGAAAGAAGCATTCTCTCACAGTGCTTTGTAATAGATATGTCTATTATCTCACATAAATAAAACTTCCTTCAATTACGCAGTTTTGAAACTGTGTCATGGACGGATTTGTGAAGGGAAATTTGGGAGCACATTCAGACCTGTGGGGAAATAGGAGATATCTTTGGATAAAAACTAGAGAGAAGCTTTCTGAGAAACTGCTTTGTGATGTGTGCATTCCACTCAGGGAGTTATACTTCTTTTCTCATAAGGCAGTGTTTGAACATTGTTGCTGTAAAACTGAAACAGTGATATTTTGCTGCACATTGAACACTATGGCAAAAAGTGAGATATCCTGCAATAAAACCCAGGAAGAAGCATTCCAAGAAACTGCTCTGTGACGTGTACATTGATTTCAGAGAGTTAAAGCTTACAATACGTTGCCCAGTTTGCATACTCTGTCTTTCAGTTATCTGCAAAGGGATATTAAGTGGCGCCCGGAGGCTTGTGGTGAGAAAGGAAACATCTTCTGATGAATACTGGAGAGAAGCTTTTGGAGCAATTGCTTTGTGATGTGTGTATTCATCTCATAGAGTTAAATCATTCTTTGGATTGAGCAGTTTGAAATCACTGTTTCTGTGAATCCTGAGAAAGGACATTTGGGTACGCTCTTAAGAATATGCTGAAAAATTAATACCCTCTGATAAAAAACAAAAGGAACTCTCTCTGAAACAGATGTAGGTCACGTGAATTCCACTCGCCCACCTAAGCTTCTGTTTTCATTGAGCAGTACTCAGACTGTGTTAGGTTAGTCAGCTAAGGGATACTCGGGAGCACTTTGAGGCTTATGGTGAAAACGGAAATATCTTCAGATAGATAGTGGAGAGGAGATATCCGAGGAGCTGCTTTGTGACATGTGCATTCCACTCACAGAGTTATACTTTTCTTCTCACAGAGGATTGAGGAATCCTGTTTGGAGAAACAGCTACCAGAGGACATTCAGGAGTATATGGATGGCAATGGGGAAAAAGGAAGTATCCTCAGACATAAGCTGGAAGGAAGCTTTCTGTGAAACTCTTTTGTGATATATATGTCTATTCATCTCACATAGAAAAGACTTTCTTCCTATTACACACTTTTGAAATGGCGTAATGGACAGATTCGAGAAGGGACATTTGTGAGCACATTCAGGCCTGTGGGGAAGTAGGAAATATCTTCAGATAAAAACTGGAGAGAAGCTTTCTGAGAAATGCTTTGTGATGTGTGCATTCCACAGGTCGTTATATCTCTTTTCTTATAAGGCAGTGTTTGAACACTGTTCCTGTAAAACTCAAAAAGTGATATTTTGCAGCGCGTTGAAGACTATGGCGAAAAGTGAAATATCCTGAAATAAAATCTAGAAAGAAGCATTCCAAGAAACTGCTCTCTGACGTGTGCATTCTTTTCAGAGAGTTAAAGCTTAGACTACATTGCTCAGTTTGGCACCTCTGTCTTTGAGGAATCTCTGAAGAGATACTAAGTGGCGCTCAGAGGCTTGTGGTGAGAAAGGAAACATCCTCCGATGAAAACTGGAGAGCAGCATTTGGAATAACTGCTTTGTGATGTGTGTATTCATCTCATAGAGTTAAATCGTCCTTTGGATTGAGCAGTTTGAAATCACTGTTTCTGTGGAACCACAGAAAGGACATTTGGGAATGTTCCTAAGAATATGCTGAAAAAGAAATACCCTGCAATAAAAAAAAGGGAAACTTTCTGTGAAACTGTTCTACATCATGTGAAGTCCACTCGCACCATTAAACTTCTGTTTTTTGATTGAGCAGCATTCTAACACTGTTTTATGCTAGTCAGCTAAGGGATACTTGGGAGAGCTTTGAGGCATATGGCGAAAACGGAAATATCTTCAGATAGATACTGAAGAGAAGATTTTCGAGGAGCTGTTTGTAACGTGTGCATTCCACTCAGAGATTTATACTTTTCTTCTCATAGAGGTTTGGGGAATCCCATTTGGAGAAAACGCTACCAGGGGACATTCAGGAATATATGGATAGCTGTGGTAAAAAAGGAAGTATCCTCAAAGAAAAACTGGAAAGACACTTTTTGTGAAACTGCTTTGTGATAGATATGTCTATTCGTCTCAAATAGATAAAACTTTCTTTCTATTACGCAGTTTTGAAACGGCATCATAGACAGATTCATGAAGGGACATTCAGGAGCACATGCAGGCCTGTGGGGAAACAGGAAATATCATCAGAGAAAAACTGGAGAGAAGCTTACTGAGAAAATGCTTTTTGATGTGTGCATTCCACTCAAGGAGTTATACCTCTTTTCTCATAAGACAGTGTTTGAACACTGTTCCTGTAAAACTGAGAAAGGAATATTTTGTAGCAAATTGAAGACTACGGTGAAAAGTGTCATATCCGGAAATAAAACCTAGAAAGAAGCATTCCAGGAAACTGCTCTCTGACGTGTGCATTCTTTTCAGAGAGTTAAAGCTTACACTACATTGCTCAGTTTGGAACCTCTGTCTTTGAGGAATCTCTGAAGAGATACTGAGTGGTGCTCAGAGGCTTGTGGTGAGAAAGGAAACATCCTCCGATGAAAACTGGAGAGCAGCATTTGGAATAACTGCTTTGTGATGTGTGTATTCATCTCATAGAGTTAAATCATTCTTTGGATTGAGCAGTTTGAAATCATTGTTTCTGTGGAACCACAGAAAGGACATTTGGGAATGTTCTTAAGAATATGCTGAAAAAGAAATACCCTGCAATAAAAAAAAGGAAACTTTCTGTGAAACTGTTCTACATCACGTGAAGTCGACTCGCACCATTAAACTTCTGTTTTTTGATTGAGCAGCATTCTAACACTGTTTTATGTTAGTCAGCTAAGGGATACTCGGGAATGCTTTGAGGCTTATGGTGAAAATTGAAATATCTTCTGATAGATACTGGAGAGAAGAATTCCGAGGAGCTGCTTTGTGACGTGTGTATTCCACTCACAGAGTTATACCTTTCTTCTCATAGAGGATTGGGGAATTCCGTTTGGAGAAAATGCTACCAGGGGACATTCGAGAGTATATGGATGGCTATGGTGAAAAAGGAGGTATCCTGAGACAAAAACTGGAAGGAAGCTTTCTATGAAACTGCTTTGTGATACATATGTCTGTTCATCTCACATAGATAAAACTTTCTTTCTATTATGCAGTTTTGAACCTGAGTCACGGACGGATTCACGAAGGGACATTCAGGAACACTTTCAGGCCTGTGGTGACTAGGAAATATCTCCAGATTAAAAACTGGAGAGAAGCTTTCTGAGAAACTGCTTTGTGATATGTGCATTCTACTCAGGGAGTTATACCTCTTTTGTCATAAGGCAGTGTTTGAACACTGCTCCTGTAAAACTGAAAAAATGATACTTTGCAGCGCATTGAAGACTATGGTGAAAAATGAAATATACTGAAATAAAACTCAGAGAGAAGCGTTCCAAGAAACTACTCTCTGTCGTATACATTCATTTCACACAGTTAAAGATTACCCTGCATTTTCCAGTTTGGAAACTCTGTCTTTGAGGAATCTGTGAAGGAATATTAAGTGGCTCCCGGTGGCTTGTGGTGAGAAAGGAAACGTCTTCCTTTGAAAACTGGAGAGAAGCTTTCTGAGAAACTACTTTGTGATGTGTGTATTCATCTCATAGAGTTAAATCATTCTTTAAATTGAGCAGTTTGAAATCACTGTTTCTGTGGAACCTGAGAAAGGGCATTTGGGACCGCTCTTAAGAATATGCTGAGAAAGAAATACCCTGCAAAAAAAACAGAAGAAAAGTTTCCTTGAATCTGCTCTAGGCCACGTGAAATTCACTAACACTGTTAAGCTTCAGTTTTCATTGAGCAGTATTCAAACACTTTTAGGTTAGTCAGCTAAGGGATACTCGGGAGTGCTTTGAGGCTTCTGGTGAAAACGGAAATTTCTTTGAGGCTTATGGTGAAAACGGAAATTTCTTCAGATAGATACTGGAGAGAAGATTTCTGAGAAGCTACTTTGTGACGTATGCATTAGAGTTACATCTTTCTTCTCACAGAGGATTGGGGAATCCCGTTTGGAGAAAACGCTACCAGGGGAAATTTGGGAGTGTATGGATGGCTATGGTGTAAAAAAAAGTATCCTCAGGCAAAAACTGGACAGAAGCTTTCTGGGAAACTGCTTTGTGATAGATATGTCTATTTATCTGACATAGATAAAAGTTTCTTTCTATTATGCAGTTATGAAACTACGTCATGGATGTATTTGAGAAGGGACATTCAGGAGCACATTCAGGACTTAAGAATATGCTGAAAAATTAATAGGCTCTGATAAAAAACAGAAGGAACTTTCTCTGAAACTGATATAGATCACGTGAATTCCACTCGCCCACCTAAGCTTCTGTTTTCATTGAGCAGTACTCTTACACTGTTTTAGGTTTCTTGGCTAAGGGATACTCGGGAGCGCTTTGAGGCATATGGTGAAAATGGAAATATCTTCAGATAGATACTGGAGAGAAGATGTCCGAGGATCTGCTTTGTGACAGGTGCATTCCACTCACAGTGTTATACCTTACTTCTCACAGAGAATTGAGGAATCCCATTTTGAGAAAAAGCTAACAGAGGACATTCGGGAATATATGGATGGCAATGTTGAAAAAGCAAGTATCCTCAGACAAAAGCTGGAAAGAAGCTTTGTGGAACTGCTTTGTGATATATATGTCTATTCATCTCACATAGAAAAGTCTTTCTTTCTATTATACACTTTTGAAATGGCGTAATGGACGGATTTGAGAAGGGACATTTGGGAGCACATTCAGGCCTGCCGGGAAGTAGGAAATATCTTCAGATAAAAAATGGAGAGAAGCTTTCTGAGAAACTGCTTTGTGATGTGTGCATTCCACTGGTCGTTATACCCCTTATCTTATAAGACAGTGTTTGAATACTGTTCCTGTAAAACTCAAAAGTGATATTTTGCAGCACGTTGAAGACTATGGGGAAAAGTGAAATATCCTGAAATAAAATCCAGAAAGAAGTGTTCCAAGAAACTGCTCTCCCACGTGTGCATTCATTTCAGAGAGTTAAAGCTGACACTACATTGCCCAGTTTGGAAACTCTGTCTTTGAGGAATCTGTGAAGGAATATTAAGTGGCACCCGAGGGCTTATGGTGAGAAAGGAAACATCTTTCAATGAAACTGGAGAGAAGCTTTCAGAACAACTGTTTTGAGACGTGTGTATTCATCTCAAAGAGTTAAATCATTGTTTGAATAAAGCAGGTTGAAATCACTGTTTCTGTGGATCCTGAGGCAGGACATTTAGGAACGCCCTTAAAATATGCTGAAAAAGCAATACTCTCCAATAAAAAAAAGATGGAAACTTTCTGTGAAACTGCTGTAAGTCATGAGAAGTCCACTCTCACAGTTAAGCTTCTGTTTTCATTGAGAAGTATTCTAATACCTTTTTAAGTTATTCAGCTAAGGGATACTTGGGAGCGCTTTGAAGCTTATGGTGAAAACAGAAATATTTTCAGATAGATACTGGAGGGAAGCTTTTCAAAGAGCTGCTTTTTGACATGTGAACTCCACTCACAGAGTTATACTTTTCTTCTCATAGACGATTGGGGAATTCCGTTTGGCTAAAAAGTTACTAGGGGACATTTGGGAGTATATGGATGGCTATGGTGAAATAGGAAATATCCTCAGACTTAAACTGGAAAGAAACTTTCTGTGAAACTGCTTTGTGATAGATATGTCTATTCATCTCTCATAGATGAAACTTTCTTTCTGTTACGCAGTTTTGAAACTTCATCATGGACGGATTCGCGAAGGGACATTCGGGAGCACATTCATACCTGTGGGGAAATATGAAATATCTTCAGATAAAAACTGTAGAGAATCTTTCTGAGAAACTGCTTTGTGATGTGTGCATTCCACTCAGGGAGTTATACCACTTTTATCATAAGGCAGTGTTTGAACACTGTTTCTGTAAAACTGAAAAAGTGATACTTTGCAGTGCATTGAAGACTTTGACGAAGAGTGAGATATCCTGAAAGAAAACCCAGAAAGAAGTGTTCCAAGAAACTGCTCTCTGAAGTGTGCATTCATTTCAGAGAGCTAAAGCTTACACTACGTCGTCCAGTTTGGAAACTCTGTCTTTGAGGAATCTGCGAAGGGTTATGCAGTGGTGCCTGGAGGATTGTGGTGAGAAAGGAAATGACTTCCAATGAAAATTGGAGAGAAGTTTTCGAAGCAACTGCTTTGTGATGTGTGTATTCATGTCATAGACTTAAATCATTCTTTGGAATGAGCAGTTTGAAATCAATGTTTCTATGTAACCTGAGAGAGGACATTTGGGAATGCTCTTAAGAATATGCTGAAAAAGAAATACCTTCTGACAATAACCAGAAGGAAACTTTCAGTGAAACTGTTCTAGGTCACGTGAAGTCCACTCGCACAATTAAGCTTCTGTTTTCATTGAGCAGTATTCTAACACTGTTTTAGGTGAGTCAGCTAAAAGATACTCGGGATTGCTTTGAGGCTTATGGTGAAAACAGAAATATCTTCAGATAGATACTGGAGAGAAGCTTTCCAAGGAGCTGCTTTGTGACATGTGCACTCCACTCACAGAGTTATACTTTTCTATTCATAGAGGGTTGGGGAATCCCGTTTGGAGAAATCGTTACCAGGGGATATTCGGGAGTATATGGAAGGCTATGGTGAAAAAGGAAATATCCTCAGACAAAAACTGGAAGGAAGCTTTCCGTTAAAATGCTTTGTGATAGATATATCTATTCATCTCACATAGATAAAACTTTCTTCATATTATACAGATTTGAAACTGCGTCATGGACGGATTCGCAAAGGGACATTCGGGAGCACATTCAGGTCTGCGGGAAAATAGAAGATATCTTCAGATGAAAAATGCAGCAAAGCTTTGTGAGAAACTGCTTTGTGATGTGTGCATTCCACTCAGGGAGTTATACGTTTTTTCTCTCAAAGCAGTGTGGGAACATTGTTCCTGTCAAACTGAAAAAGTGATATTTTGCAGCACATTGAAGACAATGGCAAAAAGTGAAATATCCTGAAATAAAACCCAGAAAGAAGTGTTCCAAGAAACTGCTCTCTGACATGTGCATTCATTTCAGAGTATTAAAGCTTACACTACATTGCTCTATTTGGAAACTCTGTCTTTGAGGAATCTGTGGTGGGATATTAAGTGGCGCCAGGAGGCTTGTGAGGAGAAAGGAAACGTCTTCTGATGAGAACCGGAGGTAAGCGTTCAAAGCCACTGCTTTGTTATGTGTGTATTCATCTCATAGTATTACATCATTCTTTGGATGGAGCAGTTTGAAATCAGTGTCTCAGTGGAACCTGAGAAAGGACATTTTGGAACGGTCTTAAGAATATGTTGAAAAAATAATACCCTCCATTAAAAACCAGAAGGAAACTTTCTGTGAAACTGCTCTGGGTCACGTGAATTCCACTCACTCAGTTAAGATTCTGTTTTCATTGAGCAGTATTCTAACACTGTTTTATATTAGTCAGCCAAGGGACTCGGGAGCTTTTTGAGGCTTACGGTGAAAACGGAATTATCTTTAGATAAATACTGGACAGAAGAATTCGGAGGAGTTGCTTTGTGATGTGTGCATTGCACTCACAGAGTTATACCTTTCTTCTCATAGAGGACTGGGAAATCTCATTTGGAGAAAAAGCTACAAGGGGACATTCACATGTGTATGGACGGTGATGTTGAAAAAGGAAATGTCCTCAGACAAAACTGGAAAGAAACTTTCCGTGAAACTGCTTTGTGAGAGATATATCTATTCATCTAACATAGATAAAACGTTGTTTCTATTATGCAGTTTTGAAACGGTGTCATGGATGGATCCGCGAAGTGACATTCAGGAGAATATTGAGGCCTGTGGAGAAATTGGAGATATCTTCAGATAAAAACCGGAAAGATTTTTTTTGAGAAACTGCTTTGTGGTGTGTACATTCCACTCAGGGAGTTATACCTCTTTTGTCATAAGGAAGTGTTTGAACACTGTTCCTGTAAAACTGAAAAAGTGATATTTCGCGGCACCTTGAAGACTATGGCAAAAAGTGAAATATCCGGAAATAAAACCCAAAAAGAAGCATTCCAAGAAACTGCTCTCTGACGTGTGCATTTGCCTCAGAGGGTTAAAGCTTACACTACGTTACCCAGTTTAGAAAATCTGTCCTTGAAGAATCTGTGAAGGGATATTAAGTGGCGCCTGGAAGCTTGTGGTGAGAAAGGGAATGTCTTCCAATGAAAACTGGAGAGAAGCTTTCAGAGCAACTGCTTTGTGATGTGTGTATTCATCTCATAGAGGTAAATCATTCTTTGGATTGAGCAGTTTGAAATCACTGTTTCTGTGGAAGTAGAGAAAGGACATTTGGTAACGCTCTTTAGAATATGCTGAAAATGAAATACCCTCCGATAAAAACCAGAAGGAAACTTTCTGTGAAACTGCTCTAAGTCATGTGAATTCCACTCACACAGTTAAGCTTTTGTTTTCATTGAGCAGTGTCCTACACTGTTTAAGTTAGTCAGCTAAGGGATACTCGGGAGCGCTTTGAGGTTTACGGTGAAAATGGAAATATCTTCAAATAGATTCTGGAGAGAAGATTTCTGAGGAGCTGCTTTGTGATGTGTGCATTCCACTCACAGAATTATACCTTTCTTCTCATAGAGGATTGGGGAATCCCGTTAGGAGAAAATGCTACCAGGGTACATTTGGGAGTATATGGACGGCTATGGTGAAAAAAAAAGTTTCCTCAGACAAAAACAGGAAATAAATGTTCTCTGAAACTGCATTCCACCCACAAGTTTATACTTCTCCTCTGTTAGAGGATTGGGGAACCCCATTTAGATAAAACGTTACCAGGGTCATTCAATAGTATATGGACAGCTATGGTGAAAAAGGAAGTTTCCTCAGACAAAAACTGGAAAGAAGCTTTCTGTGAATTGCTTTTTGATAGATATTTCTATTCATCTCACATAAATAAAAATTTCTATTATGCAGTTTTGAAGGTGCATCATTGTCAAATTCGTGAAGGGTCATTCAGGAGCAAATTCAGGTCTGTGGGGAAATAGGAAATATCTCCAGATAAAAACTGGAGAGAAGCTTTCTATGAAACTGCTTTGTGATAGATTTTTCTATTCATCTCACATAGAAAAAGTTTCTTACTATTGCGCAGTTTTGAAAGTTAGTCATGGATGGATTCGCAAAGGGACATTCAGGAGCACATTCAGGCCTGTGGGGAAATAGGAAATACCTCCAGATAAGAACAGGAGAGAAGCTTTCTGAGAAACTGCTTTGTGATGTGTGCATTCCACTCAGGAAGTTATACCTCTTTTCTCATAAGGCAGTGTTTGAACGCTGTTCCTGTAAAACTGAAAAGGTGATATTTTGCAGCGCATTGAAGACTATGGTGACAAGTGAAACATCCTGAAATAAAACCCAGAAAGAAGCATTCCATGAAACTGCTCTGCAACATGTGCATTCACTTCAGAGAGATAAAGCTTAGACTACATTGCCCAGTTAGGAAACTCTGTCTTTGAGGAATCTGTGAAGGGATATTTAGTGGCACCCATAGGCTTGTGGTGAGAAAGGAAACGTCTTCTGATGGAAACTGCAGAAAAGCCTTCAGAGTAACGGCTTTGTGATGTGTGTATTCATCTGCTAGAGTTAAATCATTATTTGGATTGAGAAGATTGAAATCACTGTTTCTCTGGATCCTGAGAAAGAACATTTGGGAATGCTCTTAAGAATAGGCTGAAAAACAAATGCCCTCCAATAAAAACCAGAAGGAACCTTTCAGTAAAACTGCTCTAGGTCACGTTAATTCCACTTGCACAGTTAAACTTTGGTTTTCATTGAGCAGTATTCTAACACTGTTTTAGATTTGTCAGCTAAGACATACTCGGGAACACTTTGAGTCTAACGGTGAAAACAGAAATATCTTCAGATAGATACTGGAGAGAAGATTTCCAAAGAGGTGCTTTGTGACATGTGCATTCCATTCACAGGGTTAAAACGTTCTTCTCATAGAGGATTGGGGAATCCCATTTGGAGAAAACGCTACCAGGGGACATTCTGAAGTATATGGACGATTATGGTGAAAAAGGAAGTATCCTCAGACAAAAACTGGAAAGAAGCATTCTCTGAAACTGCTTTGTGATAGATATGTCCATTTGTCTTGCAGAGATAAAACATTCTTTCTATTACGCAGTTTTGAAATGGCATCATGGACGGATTCATGAAGGGATATTCTGGAGCACATTCAGGCCTGTGTTGAAATAGGAAATATCTCCAGATAAAAACTGCTGAGAAGCTTGCTGAGAAACTGCTTTGCGATGTGTGCATTCCACTCAGGTAGTTATATCTCTTTCCTCATAAGGTAGTGTTTCAACACTGTTTCTGTAAAACTGAAAAAGTGATATTTGCAGATCATTGAAGACTATAGCAAAAAGTGATATATCTGGAAAGAAAAACCAGAAAGAAGCATTACAAGAAACTACTCTCTGACGTGTACATTCATTTCAGAGAGTTAAAGCTGACACTACATTGCACAGTTTGGAAACCCTGTCTTTTAAGAATCTGGGAAGGGATATTTAGTGGCACCTGGAGGCTTGTGGTGAGAAAGGAAACGTCTTCCAATGAAAACTGGAGAGAAACTTTCAGAGAAACTGCTTTGTGATGTGTGTATTCATCTCATTGAGTTAAATCATTCTTTGGATTGAGCAGTTTGAAATCACTGTTTCTATGGAACCTGAGAAAGGACATTTCGGAAAACTCTTAAGAATATGCTGAAAAGGTAATACCCTCCAATAAAAACCAGAAGAAACCTTTCTGTGAAACTGCTCTAGGTCACGTGAATTCCACTCGCACAGTTAATCTTCTGTTTTCAATGAGCAGTATTCTAACACTGTTTTAGGTTAGTCAGCTAATGGATACTCAGGAGCACTTTGAGGCTTATGATGAAAACGGAAATATCTTCAGATAGATACTGGAGAGAAGATTTCTGAGGGGCTGCTTTGTGACGTGTGCATTCCATTCACAGAGTTAAACTTTCCTTCTCATAGAGGATTGGGGAATTCTTTTTGGGGAAAACGCTACCAGGAGACATTTGTGAGTATATGCACATTGATAGTGAAACATGGAGTATCCTTCGACAGCAACTGCAAAGAGGCTTTCTGTAAGACTGCTTTGTGACAGATATAACTATTCATCTCACATTGATATAACTTTCTTTCTATTACGCAGATTTGAAACTGCATCATGGACTGATTCATGAAGTGACGTTCAGAGGCACATTCAGGCCTGTAGGGAAATAGGAAATATCTTCAGATAAATATTGGAGAGAAGCTTTCTGAGAAACTGCTTTGTGATGTGTGCATTCTGCTCAGGGAGTTATATGTCTTTACTCATAAGGTAGTGTTTGTACGCTGTTTCTGTAAAACTGAAAAGGTGATGTTTTGCAGCACATTGAAGACTATGGTGAAAAGTGAATCATTTGGAAATAAAACCCAGAAAGAAGCATTCCATGAAACTGCTCTCTGACGTGTGCATTCATTTAAGAGAGTTAAAGCTTACACTACGTTGACCAGTTTGGAAACACTGTCTTTCAGGAATCTGTGAAGGGATATTAAGTGGCGCCCGGAGACTTGTGGTGAGAAAGGAAACGTCTTCCGATGAAAACTGGAGAGAAGCTTTCAGAGCAACTCTTTGTAATGCATGTGTTCATCACATAGAATTAAGTCATTCCTTGGATTGAGTAGTTTGAAATCACTGTCTCAGTGGAACCTGAGAAATTTTTGAACGATTTTAGGAATGTACTGAAAAAGCAATACCCTCTGATAAAAACCTGAAGGAAACTTTTTGTGAAACTGCTATAGGTCACTTGAAGTCCACTCGCACCGTTAAGCTACTGTTTTCATTGAGCGGTATTCTAACACTGTTTTAGGTTAGTCAGCTAAGGGATACTCGGGAGCACTTTGAGGCTTATGGTGAAAGTGGAAATATCTTCAGATAGATACCAGAGAGAAGATTTCCGAGGAGGTGCTTTGTGACGTGTGCATTCCACTCACAGAGTTATACTTTTTTTCTCATAGAGGATAGGGGAATCCCATTTGGAAGAAAAGCTACCAGGGGACGTTCAGGAGTATGAGCACGGTTATTTTGAAAAAGGAAATATCTCCAGATAAAAACTGGAGAGAAGCTTTCTGAGAAACTGCTTTGTGATGTGTTTAATCCACTCAGGTAGTTATACCTCTTTTCTCATAAAACAGTGTTTGAACACTGTTTCTGTAAAGCTGAAAAAGTGATATTTTGCAGTGCATTGATGACTATGGTGAAAAGTGACATATCAGAAAATAAAACCCAGAAAAAATCGTTCAAAGGGACTGCTCTCTGACTTGTGCATTCATTTCAGAGAGTAAAGCTTACTCTACTTTGCTCGATTTGGAATCCCTGTTCTTTGAAGAATCTGTGAAGGGATATTAAGTGGCGCCTGGAGGCTTCTGGTGAGAAAGCAAATATCTTCCGATGAAACCTGGAGAGTAGGTTTTGGAGCAATTGTTTTGAGATATGTGTATTCATCTCTTAGAGTTAAACCAGTATTTGGATTGAGAAGTTTGAAATCACTGTTTCCGTGGCACCTGAGAAAGGAGATTTGGGAATGCTGTTAAGAATATGCTGAGAAAAAATACCCTCCGATAAAAAAAAAGAAGGAATCTTTCTGAAAAACTGCTCTAGGTCATGTGAAGTCCAATTGCACAGTTAAACTTCTGTTTTAATTGAGCAGTATTCTAACACTGTTTGGGGTTATTCAGCTAAGGGATTCTCGGGAGCGCTTTGAGGCTTATGGTGAAAACGGAAATATCTTCAGATAGATACTGGAGAGATTTCCGAAGAGCTGCCTTGAGACTTTTGCATTTCATTCACAGAGTTATACTTTTGTTCTCATAGAGGATTGGGGAGTCCCGCTTGGAGAAAAAGCTGTCAGGGGACATTCAGGAGTATCTGGACGGCTATGGTGGAAAAGGAAATATCCTCAAACAAAAACTGGAAAGAAGCTTTCAGAGAAACTGCTTTGTGATAGATATGCCTATTCATCTCACATAGAAAAATTTTACTTTCTTTTATGCAGTTTTGAAACTGCGTCATGGATGGATTCGCAAAGTGACGTTCGGGAGTCCATTCAGGAGTGTGGGGAAATAGGAGCTATCTTCAGATAAAAACTGGAGAGAAGGTTTTGGAGAAACTGCTTTGTTATGTGTGTATTCCACTCAGGGAGTTATACCTCTTCTTTCATAAGGCAGTGTTTGAACACTGTTCTTGTAAAAATGAAAAAGTGATATTTTGCAGCGCATTGAACACTATGGTGAAAAGTGAAATAACCTGGAATAAAATCCAGAAAGATGCCTTCCAAGAAACTGCTCTCTGACTTGTGTATTCCTTTCAGAGAGATAAAGCTTACACTACATTGCCCACCTCAGTAATTCTGTCTTTGAGGAATCTGTGAAGGGATATTAAGTGACGCCTGGACTCTTGTGGTGAGAATGGAAACGTCTTCTGAATATTAAGAACATGCTGAAAAAGAAATACCCTCTGATAAAAACCAAAAGGAAACTTTCTGTGAAACTGCTCTAGGTCACGGGAAGTCCACCCACACAGTTATGCTTCTGTTTTCATTGAGCAGTATTCTAACAATGTTTTAGGATAGACAACTAAGGGATACTTGGGAGCGCTTTGAGGTTTACGGTGGAAACGGAAATTTCTTCAGCTAGACACTGGAGAGAAGATTTCCGAGGAGCTGCTCTGTGATGTGTTCACTCACCCAGTTATACCTTTCTTCTCATAGAGAATAGGGGAATCCCGTTTGGAGAAAAAGCTACCAGGGGACATTTGGGAGTATATGGAAGGCTATGGTGAAAAGGGAAGTATTTTCACACAAAAACTGAAAAGAAGCTTTCTCTGAAACTGTTTTGTGATAGATATGTCTAGGCATCTCACATAGAAAAAACTTTCATTCCATTACGCAGTTTTGAATCTGCATCATGGATGGGTTCTTGAAGGGACCTTCAGGAGCACATTCAGGCCTGTGTGAAAATAGGACATATCTTCAGATAAAAACTATAGAGAAGCTTTCTGACCAAACTGCTTTGTGAAATTTGCTTTCCATCAGGGAGTTATACCTCTTTTCTCATAAGGCAGTGTTTGAGCACTGTTCCTGTTAAACTGAAAAAGTTATATTTTGCAGCGCAATGAAGACTATGGCGAAAAGTGAAATATCCTGAACTAAACCCAAAAAGAAGTGTAAATATCCTGAAATAAAACCCAGAAAGAAACATTCCAAGAGACTACTCTCTGATGTGTGCATTCATTTCAGAGAGTTGAAGCTTACACTACATTGCCCGGTTGGAAACACTGTCTTTGAGGAATCTGGGAAGGGATATTAAGTGGTGCCCAGAGGCTTCTGGTGAGAAAGGAAATGTCTTTCGATGAAAACTGGAGAGAAGCTTTCGGAGCAACTGCTTTGTGATGTGTATGTTCATCTCAAAGAGTTGAATAATTCTTTGGATAGAGCAGTTTGAAATCACTGTTTCTGTGGAACCTCAGAAAAGACATTTGGGAACACTCTTAATAATATGCTAAAAAAGAAATACCCTCTGATAAAAACCAGAAGGAAACTTTCTGTGAAACTGCTCTGGGTCACGTGAATTCCACTTGCACAGTTATGTTTCTGTTTTCATTGAGAAGTATTCTAAAACTCTTTTAGGTTTGTCAGTCACTGGATATTGGGGAGCGCTTTGAGGTTTATGGTGAAAATGGAAATATCTTCAGATAGGTACTGGAGAGAAGATTTCCGAGGAGCTGCTTTTTGACGTGTGCATTCCACTCAGGGAGTTGTAACTCTTTTCTCATAAGGCAACGTTTGAACACTGTACCTGAAAGACTGAAAAAGTGATGTTTTGCAGCACATTGAAGACTATGGCAAAAAGTGAAATATCCTGAAATAAAACCCAGAAAGAAGCATTCCAAGAAACTACTCTCTGATGAGAGCATTCATTTCAGAGAGTTAAAACTCCCACTACGTTGCCCAGTTTGGAAACTCTGTCTTTGAGGAATCTCTGAAGGGATATTAAGGGGTGCCAGGAGGCTTGTGGAGAGAAAGGAAACATAATCCAATGAAAACGGGAGAGAAGCTTTTGGAGCAACTGCTTTGTGATGTGTGTATTCATCTCATAGAGTTAAATCATTCTTCGAATTGAGCAGTTTGAAATCACTGTTACTGTGTAACCTGAGAAAGGACTTTTGGGAACGCTCTAAGAATATGCTGAAAAGGAAATACAATCTGATAAAAACCAGAAGGAAGCTTTCCACGAAACTGCCCTAGGTCATGTGAAGTCCACTCGCACAGTAAAGCTTCTGTTTTCATTGAGCAGTATTCTAACACTCTTTTAGGTTAATCAGCTAAGGGATACTAGGGAGCACTTTGAGGCTTACGGTGAAAACGGAAATATCTTCAGATAGAAACTGGAGATAATATTCCCAAGAGCTGCGTTGTAACGTGTGCTTTCTACTCACATGGTTATACTTTTCTTTCATAGAGGATTGAGGAATCCCCTTTGGTGAATAAGTTACGAGGGGACATGCGGGAATATTGGACAGCTATGCTGAAAACGAAATATCCTCAGACAAAAACTGGAAAGAAGTTTTCTGTGAAACTGCTTTGTGATAGATATGTCTATTCATATCACATAGATAAAACTCTCTTTCTATAACGCCGTTTTGAAACTGCATCTTGGACGGATTCGCCAAGTGACGTTCGGGAGCACATTCATGCCTGTGGGGAAATAGGAAATATCTTCAAATAAAAACTGGAGAGAAGCTTTCAGAGAGCCTTCTTTGTAATGTGTGCATTCCACTCAGAGAGTTACACTTCTTATCTCATAAAGCAGTGTTTGAACACTGTTCCTGTAAAACTGAGAAAGTGATATTTTGCAGCACATTGAAGACTGTGGTGTAAAGTGAAATATCCGAAAATCAAACCCAGAAAGAAGCATTCCAAGAAACTGCTCTCTGACGTGTGCATTCATTTAAGAGAGTTAAAGCTTACACTACATTGACCAGTTTGGAAACACTGTCTTTGAGGAATCTGTGAAGGGATATTAAGTTGAACCCAGAGGCTTGTGTTGAGAAAGGAAACGTCTTACGATGAAAACGGGAGAGAAACATTCAGAGTAACTGCTTTGTGATGTGTGTATTCATCCCAGAGAGTTAAATCATTCTTTGGATTGAGAAGTTTGAAATCACTGTTCCAGTTAAACCTGAGAAATTTCATTTGGGAATGCTCTTAAGAATATGCTGGAAAAAAAACCCCTCTGATAAAAACCAGAAGGAAATATTCTGTGAAACTGCTCTAGGACAGGTGAATTCCACCACACAGTTAAGTTTCCGTTTTCATTGAACAGTATTCTAACACTCTTTAGGTTACTCAGCTAAGGGATACTGAGGAGCTCTTTGAAGCTTATGGTGAAAACGGAAATATCTTCAGATAGATACTGGAGAGTAGATTTTCAAGTTGCTGATTTGTGACGTGTGTATTTCACTCACAGATTTATACTTTTCTTCTCACAGAGGATTTGGGAATCCCATCTGGATAAAAAGCTACCAGGGGACATTCGGGAGTATATGGATGGCTACGGTAAAAAAGGAAATATCCTCAGACAAAAACTGGAAAGAAGCTTTCTGTGAAACTGCTTTGTGATAGATATGTCTATTCATCTCACATAGATAAAACTTTCATCTATTACAATGTTTTGATACTGCATAATGGACGGATTCACGAATGGTCATTCGGGAGCACATTCAGGCCTACAGTGAAAACAAAGATATCTTTAGATAAAAACTGGAGAGAATCTTTCTGATAAACTACTTTGTGATGTGTGCATTCTACTCTGGGAGTTATCTCTCTTTTCTCATAAAGTAGTGTTTGAACACTGTGCTTGTAAACTGAAAAAGTGATATTTTGAGCACACTGAAGACTATGGCAAAAGGTGAAATATCCTGAAATGAAAACGAGAAAGAAACTTTCCAAGAAACTGTTCTCTGATGTGTGCGTTCATTTCAGAGAGTTAAAGCTTACACTACATTGCCCAGTTTGGAAACTCTGTCTTTGAGGAATCTGTGAAGGGATATTCAGTGGCACCCCGAGTCTTATTGTGAGAAAGGAAACGTCTTCCAATGAAAACTGGATAGAAGATTTCGGAGCAACTCCTTTGTGATGTGTGTATTCATCTTATAGATTTAAATCATTCTTTGGAGTGAGCAGTTTGAAATTACTGTTTCTGTGGAACCTGAGAAAGGATATTTGGGGACGCTCTTAAGAATATGTTGGAAAAAAAATACCCTCCGATAAAAACCAAAAGGAAGCTTTCTGTGAGACTGCTCTAGGTCATGAGAAGTCCACTTGCACAGTTAAACTTCTGTTTTCATTGAGCAGTATTCTAACTCTGTTTTAGGTTAGTCAGCTAAGGAATAGTCGGGAGTGCTTTGAGTACTTACAGTGAAAATGGAAATTTCTTCATATAGATACTGGAGAGAAGATTTTCGAGGAGATGCCTTGTGACATGTACATTCCACTCACAGAGTTATACTTTTTTTCTCATAGAGTATTGGGGAATCCCGTCTGGATAAAAAGTTACCAGGGGACATTCAAGAGCATATGGATGGATATGGTGAAAAAGGAAATATCCTCAGACAAAAACTGGAAAGTAGCTCTCTGTGAAACTGCTTTGTGATAGATATGTCTATTCATCTCACATAGATAAAACTTTGTTCATTCAGGCTTATGGTGAAAATGGAGATATCTTCAGATAAAAACTGGAGAGAGTTTTCTGAGATATTGCTTTGAGATGTGGGCATTCCACTCAGGGAGTTACACCTCTTGTCTCATAAGGCAGTGTTTGAACACTGTTCCTGTAAAACTGAAAAAGTGATATTTGTAGCGCTTTAAAGACTATGGGGAAAAGTGAAATATCCTGAAACAATACCCAGAAAAAAGCGTTCCAAGAAACTGCTCTCTCACGTGTGCATTCATTTCGGAGAGTTAAAGCTTACACTACGTTGCCCAGTTTGGAAACTCTGTCTTTGAGGAATCTTTGAAGAAATACTATGTGGCGCCCAGAGGCTTGTGGTGAGAAAGGAAACATCTTCCGATGAAAACTGGAGAGAAACTTTCGGAGAAAATGCTTTGTAATGCGCATATTCATCTCAGAGAGTTAAATCACTCTTTGGATTGAGCAGTTTGAAATCACTGTTTCTGTGGAACCTGAGAAAGGACATTTGAGAATGCTCTTAAGAATATGCTGAAAAAGAAATACCCTTGATGAAAACCAGAAGGAAAACTTTCTGTGAAACTGCTCTAGGTCACCTGACGTCCACTCTTACAGTTAAGCTTCCATATTCATTGAGCGGTATTCTAACACTGTTTTTGGTTAGTCAACTAAGGGATACTCGGGAGCACTTTGAGGCTTATGGTGAAAATGGAAATATTTTCAGATAGATACTGAAGAGAAGATTTCCGAGTAGCTGCTTTGTGACCTGTGCATTTCACTCACAGAGTTACAGTTTTCTTCTCATAGAGGATTGGGGAATCCCGTTTGTAGAAAAAGCTAAGAGGGGATATTCGGGAGTATATTGGATGGCCATGATGAAAAAGAAAATAAACTCAGACAAATACTGGAAGGAAGCTTTCTGTGAAACTGCTTTGTGATAGATATGTCTATTCATCTCACATAGATAAAACTTTCTTTCTATTACTCAGTTTTGAATCTGTGTCATGGACGGATTCGTGAAGGGACATTCGGGAGCACATTCAGGCCTGGGGTAAATAGGAAATATCTTCAGATAAATACTGCAGAGAAGCTTTCTGAGAAACTGCTTTGTGATGTGCACATTCCACTCAGGGAGTTATGCCTCTTTTCTCATAAGGCAGAGTTTGAACACTGTTTCTGTAAAACTGAAAAAGCGATATTTTGCATCACTTTGAAGACTATGGCGAAAAGTGAAATATCCTGAACTAAAACCCAGAAAGAAGCATTCCAAGAAACTCCTCTCTGAAGTCTGCTTTTATTTCAGAGAGTTAAAACTTACACTTCATTGCACAGTTTGGAAAGTCTGTCTTTGAGGTATCTATAAAGGGATATTTAGTGGCACCCAGAGGTTTGAGGTGACAAAGGAAACCTCTCCCAATGAAAACTGGACAGAAGCTTTTGGAGCAACTGCTTTGTGATGTGTGTATTCATCTCATAGAGTTAAATCATTCTTTGGATTGAGCGGTTTGAAATAACTCTTTCTGTGGAAACTGACAAAGGACATTTGGGAATGCTCTTAAGGATATGCTGAAAAAGAAATACTCTCCAAAAAAAACCAGAAGGAAACTTTCTGTGAAACTGCTCTAGGTCACGTGAAGTAAACACTCACAGTTAAGCTTCTCTTTTCATTGAGCAATATTCTAACACTCTTTTTGCTTAGTCTGCAAAGTGATATTCTTATGCGCTTTGATGCTTGCGGTGAAAAAGATAATATCTTCAGATAGAAACTGAAGAGAAGATTTCTGAGTAGACGCTTTGTGACGTGTGCATTCCACTCACAGATTTATACTTTTCTTCTCAGAGAAGATGGGGGAATCCCGTTTGGAGAAATAGCTACGAGGGGACATTCGGGAGTACACGGACAGCTATGTTGAAAAAGCAAATATCCTCATACAAAAACTGGAAAGAAACTTTCTGTGACACTGTTTTGGGATAGATACGTCTATTCATCTCACATAGATAAAACTTTCTTTCTATTATGCAGCTTTGAAACTGCGTCATTGACAGTTTCGATAAGGGACATTCGGGAGCACATTCATCCCTGAGGGGAAATAGGAGATATCATCAGAGAAAAACTGGAGAGAAGATTTTGAGAAACTGCTTTGGAATATGTGCATTCCACTCAGGTATTTATACCTCTTTTCGCATAAGGCAGTGTTTGAACACTTCCTGTAAAACTGAAAAAGTGAGATTTTGCTACACATTGAAGACTATGGCGAAAAGTGAAATATCCTGAAATAAAACCCAGAAAGAAGCTTTAAAAGAAACTGCTCTCTGGCATGTGCATTCATTTCAGAGAATTAAATCTTACACTACCTTTCCCAGCTTGGAAATACTGTCTTTGAGGAATCTGTGAAGGGATATTAAGTGGCGTCTGCAAGATTGTGGTTAGAAAGGAATTGTCTTCCGAAGAAAACTGGAGAGAAGGTTTTGGAGCAAATGCTTTGTGTTGTGTGTATTCATCTCATAGATTTAAATCATTCTTTAGATTGACCAGCTTGAAATCACTGTTTCTGTGGAAACTGAGATAAGACGTTTGGGAAAGCTCTTAAGAATATGCTGAAAAAGAAATAACCTCCGATAAACAGCAGAAGGAAACTTTCTTTGAAACCTCTCTAGGTCACGTGAAGTCCACTCATCCAGTTAAGCTTCTGTTTTCATTGAGCAGTATTCTGACACTGTTTTAGTTTAGTCAGCTAAGGGATACTCGGAGGTGCTTTGAGGCTTACAGTGAAAACGAAAATATCTTCAGATAGATATTGGAGAGAAGATTTCCGAGGAGCTGCTTTGTGATGTGTGCATTCCACTCACAGAGTTATACTTTTCTTCTCATAGAAGATTGGGAAATCCCGCTTGGAGACAAAGTGACCAGGGGACATTCAGGATACATGGACATCTACGGTGAAAAAGGAAATATCCTCAGACAAAAACTGGAAAGAAGCTTTGTGTGAAACTACTTTGTTATAGATATGTCTCTTCATCTCAGAAAAAACTTTATTTCTATTACACAGTTTTGAAACTGCCTCATGGACACATTCACAAAGGGACATTAGGGAGCACATTCAGGCATTTGGTGAAAAAGCAGATATCTTCTGATAAAAACTGGAGAGAAGCTTTCTGAGAAACTGCTTTGTGATGTGTGTATTCTACTCACAGAGTTATACCTCTTTCACGTAAGGCAGTATTTGAATACTGTTCCTGTAAAAGTGTAAAAGTGATATTTTGTATCGCATTGAAGACTACCGCCAAAGAGAAATATCCCGAAATAAAACCCAGAAAGTAGTGTTCCAAGAAACTTCTCTCTTACCTGTGAATTCATTTCAGAGAGATAAAGCTTTGGTCACGTTGCCCAGTTTGGATACTCTGTTTTTGAGGAATCTGTGAAGAGATATTATGTGATGTCCAGAGGCTTTTGGTGAGAGAAGAATCACCTTCCGATGAAAACAGGAGAGAAGCTTTCGGAGCAACTTCTTTGTGATGTGAGTATTCATCTCATATAGTTAAATCATTCTTTGGATGGAGCAGTTGAAATCACTCTTTCTGTAGAAGCTGAGAAAGGACATTTGGTAATGCTCTTCAGACTATGATGAAAAAGAAATACCCTCTGATAAAAACTAGAAGGAAACTTTCTGTGAAACTGTTCTGCATCACGTGAATTCCACTCAAACAGTTAAGCTTCCGTTTTCATTGAGCAGTAATCTACCACTCTTTTAGGTTAGTCAGCTAAGGGATACTCGGGAGTGCTTTGAGGCTTACGGTGAATACGGAAATTTCTTCAGAGAGATACTGGAGAGCAGATTTCCGATGAGCTGCTTTGTGGCATGTGCATTCCACTCACAGAGTTATACTTCTCTTCTCATATGGGATTGGGTAATGCCGTTTTGAGAAAAAGCTACCAGGGGACATTCAGGAGTATATGGATGGCTATGGTGAAAAAAGAAATATCGTCAGACAAAAACTGGAAAGAAGCCTTCTGTGAGACTGCTTTGTGATAGAGAAGTCTATTAATCTCACATAGATAAAACTTTCCTCTATTACACAGTTTTGAAACTGCATCATGACGGATTTGCGAAGGGGCATTCGGGAGCACATTCAGGCCTGTGGGAAATACGAGATATCTTCAGGTAAAAACTGGAGAGAAACTTTCTGAGAAACTGCTTTGTGATGTGTGCATTTAACTCAAGCGGTTACACCTCTATTCTCATAAGGCAGTGTTTGAACACTGTTACTGTAAAACTTAAAAAGTGATATTTTGCAGTGCATTGAAGACTGTGGCAGAAAGTGAAATATCCTGAAATGAATCCCAGAAGGAAGCAATGCAAGAAACTGCTCTCTGACGTGTGTATTCATTTCAGAGAGTAAAAGCTTACATTACGTTGCCCAGTTTGGAAATTCTGTCTTTTAGAAATCTGTGAAGGGATATTAAGTGGCACCTGGAGGCTTGCGGTGTGAAAAGAAACGTCTTTCAATGAATACTGGATAGAAGTTTTTGGAGCAAATGTGTTTTGATATGTGTATTCATCTCACAGATTTAAATCATTCTTTGGATTGAGCAGTTTGAAATCACTTTTTCTGTGGAAACTGAGAAAGGTCATTTGGGAACGCTCTTAAGAATATGCTGAAAAAGAAATACCCTCTGATAAAAAGAAGAAGGAAACTTTCTATTAAACTGCTCTAGGTCACGTGAAGTCCACTCACACTGTTAAGTCTCTGTTTTCATTGAGCAGTATTCTAACACAATTTTAGGTCAGCGAAGGGATACATGGGAGTGCTTTGAGGCTTATGGTGAAAATGGAAATATCTTCAGGTAGACACTGTAGAGATTTCCGAGGAGCTGCTTTTTGAAATGTGCATTCCACTCACACAGTTTTACTTTTTTTCTCATAGAGGATTGGGGAATCCCAGTTGGAGAAAAAGCAACCAGCGGACATTTGGGAGTATATGGATGGCTATGGTGAAAAAGGAAATATCCTCAGAGAAAAACAGGAAAGAAACTTTCTGTGAAACTGCTTTGTGATAGATATGTCTATTCATCTCACATAGATAAAGCTTTCCTTCCATTACTCAGTTTTGAAACTGGGTCGTGGACAGATTCGTGAAGGAACATTCGGGAGCACATTCAGGTCTGTGGGGAAATAGGAGATATCTTCAGATAAAAACTGCAGAGAAGCATTCTGAGAAACTGCTTTGTGATGTGAGCATTCCACTCACCGAGTTATACATCTTTTGTTATACGGCAGTGTTTGAACACTGTTAATGTAAAAGTGAAAAAGTGATATTTTGTAGTGCATTGAAGACTATGGTGAAAGTGAAATATCCTGAAATAAAACCCAGAAAGAAGCGTTCCAAGAAACTTCTCTCTGTCGTGTGCATTCATTTCAGAGAGTTAAAGGTTACACCATGTTGCCCAGTTTGGAAACTCTGTCTTTGAGGAATCTGTGAAGGGATATTAAGTGGTGCCCGGAGGCTTGTGGTGAGAAAGGAATCATCTTCCAATGAAAACTGGAGAGAAACTTTTGGAGCAACTGCTTTGTGATGTGTGTATTCATCTCATAGAGTTAAATCATACTTTGGATTGAGCAGTTTGAAATCACTGTTTCTGTGGAACCTGAGAAAGAACATTTGGGAACACTCTTCAGAATATGCTGAAAAAGATATACCCTCTGATAAAAACCAGAAGGAAACTGTCTGTGAGACTGCTCTATGTCACGTGATGTCCACTCTCACAGTTCAGCTTCTGTTTTCATTGAGCAGTATTCTAACACTGTTTTAGGTTGGTCAACTAAGGGATACTCGGGAGTGCTTTGATGCTTACTGTGAAAATGGAAATATCTTCAGATAGATACTGGAGAGAAGATTTCCGAGTAGCTGCTTTGTGACGTGTGCGTTTCACTCACAGAGTTATGCTTTTCTTCTCATAGAGGATTGGGGTATTCCATTTGAAGAAAATCTACCCGGGATATTCGGGAGTATATGGACGGCTATGGTGAAGAAAGAAATATCCTCAGACAAAAACTAGAAAGAAGCTTTCTGTGAAACTGCTTTGTGATAGATATGTCTATTCATCTCACATAGATAAAACTTTTTTTTCTATTATGCAGTTTTTAATCTGCATCATGGACGGATTCGTGAAGGGACATTTGGGAGCAAATTCAGACCTGTGGGGAAATAGGAAATATCTTTAAGTAAAAACTGGATAGAAGCTTTCTGATAAACTGCTGTGTGATGTACACATTCCACTCAGGGAGTTGCAGCTCTTTTCTCATAATGCAGTGTTCGAACGCTGTTCCTGTAAAACTGAAAAAGTGAAAATTTGCAGCGCATAGAAGACTATGGTGTAATGTGAAATATCCTGAAATAAAACCCAGAAAGAAGCACTCCAAGAAACTGCTCTCTTTAGTGTGCATTCATTTCAGAGAGTTAAACTTACACTACATTGCCCAGTTTGGAAACTCTATCTTTGAGTAGTCTGTGAAGGGATATTAAGTGGCAGGCGGAGGCTTGTGGTAGGAAGGAAACGTCTTCTGATGAAAATTGGAGAGAATCTTTAGGAGCAACTGTTTGTGATGCGTGTATTCATCTCATAGAGTTAAATCATTCTTCGTGTTCAGCAGTTTGAAATCACTGTTTCTGTGGAAACTGAGAAATGACACTTGAGAACGCTCTTAAAAGTATGTTGAAAAAGAAATACACTCCAATAAACAGCAGAAGGAATCTTTCCGTGAAACTGCTCTAGGTCACGTGAAGTCCACTCACCCAGTTAAGCTTCTGTTTTAATTGAGCAGTATTCTAACACAGTTTTAGGTTAGTCAGCTAAGGGATACCCGGGAGTACTTTGAGGCTTATGGTGAAAAAGATAATATCTTCAGATACAAACTGGAGAGAAGATTTTGAGTAGATGCTTTGTAACGTGTGCATTCCACTCACAGAATTTTACTTTTCTTCTCAGAGATGATTGGGGAATCCCGTTTGCAGAAATAGCTACCATTGGACATTCGGGAGTATGTGGATGGCTATGTTGAAAAAGGAAATATTCTCAGACAAAAACTGGAAAGAAGCTTCCCGTGACACTGTTTTGGGATAGATATGTCTATTCATCTCACATAGATAAAACTTTCTTTCTATTATGCAGTTTTGAAACTGTGTCATTGACGGATTCACGAAGAGACATTCAGGCGCACATTCATCCCTGAGGGGAAATAGGAGATATCTTCAGATAAAAACTGGAGAGAAGCTTTCTGAGAAACTGCTTTGTGATGCATGCATTCCACTCAGGGATTTATACCTCTTTGGTTGTAAGACAGTGTTTGAACACTGTTCCTGTAAAACTGAAAAAGTGAGATTTTGCAGCACTTTGAAGGCTATGGTGAAAAGTGAAATATCCTGAAATAAAACCCAGAAAGAAGCATTGTAAGAATCTGCTCTCTGACACGTGCATTCATTTCAGAGAGTTAAAGCTTATACTACATTGCCCAGTTTGGAAACGCTGTCTTTGAGGAATCTGTGAAGGGATATTAAGTGACGCCCGGAGGCCTGTGATGAGAGAGGAAACGTCTTCTGATGAAAACTGGACAGAAGCTCTTGGAGCAACTGCTTTGTGATGTGTGTATTCATCTCATAGATTTAAATCATTCTTTGGATTGAGCAGTGTGAAATCAATCTTTCTGTGGAACCAGAAGAAGACCATTTGGGAACTCTCTTAAGAATATGCTGAAAAAGAAATACCCTCTGATTAAAACGAGAGGGAAACTTTCTGTGAAACTGCTCTGGGTCACTTGAAGTCCGCTCGCACAGTTAACCTTCTGTTTTCAATGAGCAGTATTCTAACATTCTTTTATGTTAGTCACCTAAGGGATACTCGGGAGTGCTTTGAGGCTTATGATGAAAGTGGAAATATCTTCAGATACAAACTGGAGAGAAGATTACGAAGGAGCTGCTTTGTAACGTGTGTATTCCATGCACAGAGTTACACTTTTCTTCTCATAAAGGATTGGGGAATCCTGTTTGGAGAAAAAGTTACCAGAGGATATTTGGGAGTATATGAGAGGCCATGGTGAAAAAGGAAATAACCTCAGACAAAAACTGGAAAGAAGCTTTCTGTGAAACTGCTCTGTGATAGATATGTCTATTCATCTCACATAGATAAAACTTTCTTTTTTTTTATTATTACTATACTTTAAGTTCTAGGGTACATGTGCATAACGTGCAGGTTTATTACATATGTATACTTGTGCCATGCTGGCGTGCTGCACCCATCAACTCGTCAGCACCCATCAACTCGTCATTTACATCAGGTATAACTCCCAATGTAATCCCCCCCCCCCATGATAGGCCCCAGTGTATGGTGTTTTCCTTCCCATGTCCAAGTGATCTCATTTTTCAGTTCCCACCTGTGAGCAAGAACATGCGATGTTTGGTTTTCTGTTCTTGGGATAGTTTGCCTAGAATATTGGTTTCCAGCAGCATTCATGTCCCTACAAAGGACACAAACTCACGTTTTTTATGGCTGCATAGTATTTCATGGTGTGCACAGTTTTGAAACTGCGTCATGGACGGATTCGCGAAGGGACATTTGGGAGCACGTTCAGGCCTGGGGGAAATAGGAAATATCTTCAGATAAAACCTGGAGAGAAGCTTTCTGAGAAACTGCTTTGTGATGTGCATATTTCACTCAGGGAGTTATACCTCTTTTCTCATAAGGCAGTGTTTGAACACCGTTCCTGTAAAACTGAAAAAGTGATATTTTGCAGCACATTGAAGATCATGGCGAAAAGTGAAATATCTGGAAATAAAACCCAGAAAGAAGCATTTCAATAAACTGCTCTCTGAAGTCTGCTTTCATTTCAGAGAGTTAAAGTTTACACTACTTTGCACAGTTTGGAAATTCTGTCTTTGAGGAATCTGTAAAGGGATATTTAGTTGTGCCTGGAGGCTTGAGGTAACAAAGGAAACATCTCCAAATGAAAACCAGACAGAAGCTTTTGGAGCAACTGATTTGTGACATGCGTATTCATCTCATAGAGTTAAATCATTCCTTGGATTGAGCAGTGTGAAATCACTCTTTCTGTGGAACTTGAGAAAGGACATTTGGGAACGCTCTTAAGAATATGCTGAAAAAAAAAAATACCCTCCGATAAAAACCAGAAGGAAACTTTCTGTGAAACTGCTCTAGGTCACGTGAAGTAAACTCTCACAGTTAATCTTCTGTTTTCATTGAGCAATGACATTTTGCTTAGTGTGTGAAGTGATATTCTTCAGTACTTTGAGGCTTGTGGTGAAAGAGGTAATATTTTCAGATAGAAACTGGAGAGAAGATTTCTGAGTAGATGCTTTATGACGTGTGCATTCCACTCACAGAGTTTTACTTTTCTTCTCAGAGAGGATTGGGGAATCCCATTTGGAGAAATAGTTACCAGGGGACATTTGAGAGTACATGGACAGCTATGTTGAAAAAGGAAATATCCTCAGACAAAAACTGGAAAGAAGCTTTCTGTGAAACTGCTTTGTGATAGATATGTCTATTCATCGCACATAGATAAAACTTTCTTTCAATTACGCAGCTTTTAGTCTACATCATGGACGGATTCATGAAGGGACATTCATGAGCACATTCAGGCCTGTGCAGAAATAGGAAATATCTTTAAATAAAAACTGGAAAAAGCTTTCTGATAAACTGCATTGTGATGTACGCATTCCACTAAAGGAGTTATACCTCTTTTCTCATAATGCAGTGTTTGAACACCATTCCTCTAAAACTGAAAAAGTGGTATTTTGCAGCGCATTTAAGACTATGGTGAAAAGTGAAATATCCTGAAATGAACACCAGAAAGAAGCGCTCCAGGAAACTGCTCTCTGGTGCGTGCATTCATTTCAGAGAGTTAAAGCTTACACTATGTTGCCCAGTTTGGAAACTCTGTCTTTGAGCAATCTGTGAAGGGATATTAAGTGGCACGCAGAGGCTTGTGGTAGGAAGGAAACGTCTTCCGATGAAAACTGGAGCGAATCTTTCGGAGCAACTGTTTGTGATGTGTGTATTCATCTCACAGAGTTAAGTCATTCTTTGTATTGAGCAGTTTGAAATCACTGTTTCTGTGGAACCTGAGAAAGGACATTTGAGAACGCTCTAAAGAATATGCTGAAAAATAAATACACTCCGATAAACAGCAGAAGGAAACTTTCTGTGAAACTGCTCTAGGTTACGTGAAGTACACTCACCCAGGTAAAGTTCTGTTTTCATTGAGCAGTATTCTAACACTGTTTTAGCTTAGCCAGCCTAGGGATACTCGGGAGTGCTTTGAGGCTTATGGTGAAAAATGTAATATCTTCAGATAGAAACTGGAGAGAAGAGTTACGAGTAGATGCTTTGTGACGTGTGCATTCCACTTAGAGAATTTTACTTTTCTTCTCAGAAATATTTGGGGAATCCCGTTTGCAGAAATAGCTACCATTGGACATTCGGGAGTACGTGGACTGCTATGTTGAAAAAGGAAATATCCTCAGACCAAAATTGGAAAGAAGCTTTCTGTGACACTGTTTTGGGATAGATATGTCTTTTCATCTCACATAGATAAAACTTTCTTTCTATTATGCAGTTTTGAAACTGCATCATTGACGGATTCACGAAGGGACATTCGGGTGCACATTCATCCCTGAGGAGAAATAGGAGATATCTTCAGATTAAAACTGGAGAGAAGTTTTTTGAGAAACTGCTTTGTGATGTGTGCATTCCACTCATTGATTTATACCTCTTTTCTCATAAGATAGTGTTTGAACACTGTTCCTGTAAAACTGAAAAAGAGAGATTTTGCAGCACATTGAAGACTGTGGCAAAAAGTGAAATATCCTGAACTAAAACCCAGAAAGAAGCATTGCAAGAATCTGCTCTCTGAGGCATAATTCATTTCAGAGAGTTAAAGCTTACACTAGGTTGCACAGTTTGGAAACTCTGTCTTTGAAGAATCTGTGAAGGGATATTAAGTGGAGCCCGGAGGCTTGTGGTGACCAAGGAAACGTCTTCCGATGAAAATGGGAGGGAAACTTTGGGAGAAACAGCTTTGTGATGTGTGTATTCATCTCAGAGATTTAAATCATTCTTTGGGTTGTGCAGTTTAAAATCACTGTTTCTGTGGAAACTGAGAAAGGACATTTGGAAACGCTCTTAGGAATATACTGAAAAATAAATAACCTCTGATAAAAACCAGAAGGAAACTTTCTGTGTAACTGCTCTAGGTCACGTGAATTCCACTTGCACAGTTAACCTTCTGTATTCAATGAGCAGTATTCTAACACTGTTTTTTGTTAGTCAGCCAAGGGATACTCGGGAGAGCTTTGAGGCTTACGGTGAAAGCAGAAATATCTTCAGATATATACTGGAGAGAAGATTACTGAGGAGCTGCTTTGTGACATGTGCATTCCACTCACAGAGTTACACTTTTGTTCTAATAAAGAATTGGGGAATCCCGTTTGGAGAAAAAGCTACCAGAGGATATTCAGGAGTATATGGACAGCCATGGTGAAAAAGGAAATACCTTCAGACAAAAACTGGAAAGAAGCTTTCTGTGAAACTGCTTTGTGATAGATATGTCTGTTCATCTCACATAGATAAAACTTTCTTTCTATTACACAGTTTTGAATGTGCATCATGGACAGATTCGCGAAGGGACTTTCGGGAACACTTTCAGGCCTGGGGGATATAGGAAATATCTTCAGATAAAAACTGGAGAGAAGCTTTCTGAGAAACTGCTTTGTGATGTGCACATTCCATTCAGGGAGTTATACCTCTTTTCTCATAAGGCACTGTTTTAACACCATTCCTGTAAAACTGACAAAGTGATATTTTGCAGCTCATTGAAGACTATGGCTAAAAGTGAAATATTGGAAAATAAAATCCAGAAAGAAGCATTTCAAGTAACTGCTCTCTGAAGTCTGCTTTCATTTCAGAGAGTTAAAGCTTACACTACGTTGCCCACTTTGGAAATTCTGTCTTTGAGGAATCTGTAAATTGATATTTAGTGGTGCCTGGAGGCTTGAGGTGACACAGGAAACGTCTTCCAGTGAAAACTGGACAGAAGCTTTTGGAGCAACTGCTTTGTGATGTGTGTATTCATCTCATAGAGTTAAATCATTCCTTGGATTAAGCAGTGTGAAATCAATCTTTCTGTGGAACCAGAGAAAGGACTTTTGGGAACTCTCTTAAGAATATGCTGACAAAGATATACCCTTCGATTAAAACCAGAAAGAAACTTTCTGTGAAACTGCTCTAGGTCATGTGAAGTAAACTCTCACAGTAACATTGAGCAATATTCTAACACTGCTTTTGCTTAGTCTGTGAAGTGATATTTTTGAGCGCTTTGAGGCTTGTGGTGAAAAAGGTAATATCTTCAGATAGAAACTGAAGAGAATATTTCTGAGTAGATGCTTTGTGATGGGTGCATTCCACTCACAGGGTTTTACTTTTTTTCTCAGAGAGGATTGGGGAATCCCATTTGGAGAAATAGCTAACAGGGGACATTCAAGACTACATGGACGGCTATGTTGAAAAAGGAAATAACCTCAGACAGAAACTGGAAAGAAGCTTTCTGTGAAACTGCTTTGTGATAGATATGTCTATTCATCTCACATAGATAAAACTTTTTTTCTATTACGCAGTTTTGAAACTGCATCATGGACTTATTCGCGAAGGGACATTCGGGAGCACTTACAGGCCTGGGGGTAATAGGAAATATCTTCAGATAAAAACTGGAGAGAAGCTTTCTGAGAAACTGATTTGTGATCTGTGCATTCCACTCAGGGACATATACTTCTTTTCTCATAAACAGTTTTTGAACACTGTTCCTGTAAAACTCAAAAGTCATAATTTGCAGTGCAGGGAAGACTATGGCAAAAAGTGAAATATCCTGAAATAAAACCCAGAAAGAAGCGTTCCAAGAAACTGCTCTCTGAAGTGTGCATCCATTTCAGAGAGTTAAAGCTTACACTACATCACCCAGTTTGGAAACTCTGTCTTTGAGGAATCGGTGAAGGGATATTAAGTGGCGCCCGGAGGCTTGTGGTGAGAATGAAAATGTCTTCCGTTGAAAACTGGGGAGAAGCTTTCAGAGCAACTGCTTTGTGATGTGTGTATTCATCTTATAGATTTAAATTTTTCTTTGTATTGAGCAGTTTGAAATCACTGTTTCTGTGGAACCTGAGAAAGGACATTTGGGAATGTTCTTAAGAATAGGCTGAATAAGAAATAACCCCTGATAAAAACCAGAAGGAAACTTTCTGTGAAACTGCTCTAGGTCACGTGAATTCCACTTGCACAGTTAAGTTTTCTTTTCTTTGAGCAGCATTCTAACACTGTTTTAGGTGAGTCATCTAAGGGATACTTGGGAGAGCTTTCAGGCTTACGGTGAAAATGGAAATATCTTCAGATAGATACTGGAGAGAGGATTTCTGAGGAACTGTTTTGTGATGTGTACATTCCACTCACAGAGTTTTACTTTTCTAATCATAGAGGATTGGGAAATACCGTTTGAAGAAAAAGGTACCAGGGGACATATGGGAGTATATGAACGACTATGATTAAAAAGGAAATATCCTCATAAAAAACTTGAAAAAACTTTCTGTGAAACTGCTTTGTGATTGATATTTCTATTCATCTCACATAGATAAAACTTTCTTTCTATTACACAGTATTGAAACTGCGTCATGGATGTATTCGCAAAGGGATATTCGGGAATACATTCGGGCCTGTGGGGAAATAGTACATATCTTCAGGAAAAAACTGGAGAGAAGCTTTCTGAGAAACTGCTTTGTGTTGTGTGCATTCCAGTCAGGGAGTTATACTTCTTTTCTCAGAAGGCAGTGTTTGAACTCTGTTCCTGTAAAACTGAAAAAGTGATATTTGGTAGCACATTGAAGACTATGGCGAAAAGTGAAATATCCTGAAATAAAACCCAGAAAGAAGCATGGCAAGAAACTGCCCTCTGACGTGTGCATTCATTTCAGAGAGTTAAAATTTACAGTACCTTGCCCAGTTTGGAAACTCCTTTTGAGGAATCTGTGAAACGATATTAAGTGCTGCCCGGAGGCTTTTGGTGAGAAAGGAATCGTCTTCTGATGAAAGCAGGAAAGAAAGTTTCGGAGCAACTGCTTTTTAATGCGTGTATTCATCTCATAGAGTTATATCATACTTTGGATTGAGCAGTTTGAAAACAGTGTTTCTGTGGAACCTGAGAAAGGACATTTGGGAACGCTCTTAAGACCATGGTGAAAAAGAAAAACTCCCTGATAAAAACCAGAAGGAAACTTTCTGTGAAACTGCTCTAGGTCACGTGAAGTCCACACACACATTTAAGCTTCTGTTTTCATTGAGCAGTATTCTAACACTGTTTCATGTTATTCAGATAAGGGATACTCGGGAGCACTTTGAGGCTTATGGAGAAAACAGAAATATCTTCAGATAGATACTGGAGAGAAGATTCCCGAAGACCTGCTTTGTGACGTGTGCATTCCTCTCACAGAGTTATACTTTTCTTCTCAAAGAGGATTGGAGAATCCCGTTTGGAGAAAAAGCTACCAGGGAACATTCATGAGTATATGGACAGCTATGGTGGAAAAGGAAGTATCCTCAGACAAAAACTGGAAAGTAGTTTTCTGTGAAACTGCTTTGTGATAGATATTTCTATTCATCTCACATAGATAAAACTTACTTTCGATTACACATTTTTGAAGCTGCGTCAAGGTCGAATTCGTGAAGGGACTTACGGGAGCACATTCAGGCCTGTGGGAAAATAGGAAATATCTTCAGATAAATGCTATAAAGAAGCTTTCTCAGATACTGCTTTGTGAAGTTTGCTTTCCACTCAGGCAGTTAAACCTCTTTTCTCATAAGGCAGTGTTTGAACACTGTTCCTGTAAAACTGAAAAAGTGATATTTTGCAGCACCATGAAGACAATGGTGAAAAGTGACATATCCTGAAATAAAACCCGGAAAGAAGCGTTCCTAGAAACTGTTCTCTGACATGTGCATTCATTTCAGATAGTTAAAGTTGACACTACGTTGCCCAGTTTGCAGACTTGGTCTTTGAGTAATCTGTGTAGGGATATTAAGTTGCGCCTGGAGGCTTCTGGTGAGAAAGAAAACGTATTCTGATGAAAACTGGGGAGAAGGTTTTGGAGCAACTGCTTTGTGATGTGTGTATTCATGTCTTAGACTTAAATCATTCTTTGGATTGAGCAGTTTGAAATCACTGTTTCTGTAGAACATGAGAAAGGACATTTGGCAATGCTCTTAAGGTTATACTGAAAAAGAAATACCCTCCGATAAAAACTAGAAGGAAACTTTCTGTGAAACTGCTCTAGGTCACGTGAGGTCCACAGGCACATTTGAACTTCTGTTTTCATTGACCAGTATTCTAACACTGCTTTAGGTTAGTCAGCTAAGGGATACTCAGGAATGCTTTGAGGCTTCTGGTGAAAACGGAAATATCTTCAGATAGACTGGAGAGAAGATTTCTGAGGAACTGCTTTGTGACATGAGCATTCCCTTCAAGGAATTGTACCTCTTTTCTCATAAGGCAGTGTTTTAACACTGTTCCTGTAAAAAAGAAAAAAGTGATATTTTGCAGCACATTGAACACTATGGCGAAAAATGAATTATCCTAAAATATAACACGAAAAGAAGCATACCAGAAAACTGCTGTCTGACGTGTGCGTTTATCTCAGAGAGTTAAAGCTTACACTACATTGCTCAGTTGGAAACTCTGTCTTGAGGAATCTGTGAAGGAATACTAAGTGGCTCCAGGATCCTGGTGGTTTGAAAGGAATCGCCTTCCGATGAAAACTGGAGAGAAGATTTCGGAGCTACTGCCTTGTCATGTGTGTATTCATCTCATGGAGTTGAATCATTCTTTGCCTTGAGCAATTTGAAATCACCGTTTCTGTGGAACCTGAGAAAGGACATTTGGGAACGCTCTTAAGAATATGTTGAAAAAGAAACACCGTCCGATGAAAACCAGAAGGAAACTTTCTTTTAAACTGCTGTAGATCACGAGAATTCCACTCACACAGGTAAGCTTCTGTTTTCATTGAGCAGTATTCTAACACTGTTTTAGGTTAGTCAGCTAAGGGATTCTTGGGAGCGCATTGAGGCTTACGGTGAAAATGGAAATATCTTCAGATAGATACTGGAGAGAAGATTTCTGAGGAGCTTCTTTGTGACGTGTGGATTCCACTCACAGACTTATACTTTTCTTCTCTTAAAGGATTGGGTAACCCATTTGGAGTAAATGCCACCAGGGGACATTCGATATTATATGGACAGCTATGGTGAAAAAGAAAATATCCTCAGACAAAATCTGGAAAGAAGATTTCTGTGAAACTGCTTTGTGATAGATATGTCTATTCATCACACATTGATGAAACTTTCTTTCATTACACAGATTTGAAACTGTGTCATGGATGGATTTGTGAATTGACATTCGGAGGCACATTCAGGCCTGTGGGGAAATAGGAAATACCTTGTGATAAATACTGGAGAGAAGCTTTCTGAAAAACTGCTTTTTGATGTGTGCATTCCACTCAGGGATGTATACCTCCTTACTAATAATGCAGTGTTTGAACACTTTTACTGTAAAACTGAAAAAGTGATATTTTGTAGTGCATTGAAGACTATGGCAAAAAGTGAATCAACTGGAAATAAAACCCAGAAAGCAGCTTTCCAACAAACTGCTATCTGACATGTGCATTCATTTCAGAGAGTTAAAGTTTACACTACGTTGCCCAGTTTGCAAACTCTGTCTTTGAGGAAACTGTAAAGGGATGTTAAGTGGCGCCCGGAGGCTTGTGGAGAGAAAGGAAATGTCTTCCAATGAAAACTGGAGAGAAACGTTTGGAGCAACTGCTTTGTGATGTGTGCATTCCACTCAGGGAGTTATACCTCTTTTCTCATAGGGCAGTGTTTGAACACTGTTCCTGTAAAACTCAAAAAGTGATATTTTGCAGTGCATTGAAGACTATGGCGAAAAGTGAAATATCCTGAAACAAAATCCAGAAAGAAGCATTCCAAGAAACTGTTCTCTGACGTGTGCATTGTTTTCAGAGAGTTAAAGCTTACACTACGTTGCTCAGTTTGGAACCTCTGTCTTTGAGGAATCTCTGAAGAGATACTAAGTGGTGCTCAGAGGCTTGTGGTGAGAAAGGAAACATCTTCCAATGAAAACTGGAGAGCAGCATTCAGAGCAACTGCTTTGTGATGTGTGTATTCATCTCATAGAGTTAAATGATTCTTTGGATTGAGCAGTTTGAAATCGCTGTTTCTGTGGAACCTCAGAAAGGACATTTGGGAACACTCTTAAGAATATGCTGAAAAAAAATTACCCTGCAAAAAAAAAAAAAAAGGAAACTTTCTGTGAAACTGTTCTATGTCACGTGAAGTCGACTTGCACAGTTAAACTTCTGTTTTCATTGAGCAGTATTCTAATACTGTTTTAGGCTTGTCATCCAAGGGATACTCCGGAGCGCTTTTAGGCATACGGTGAAAACGGAAATATCTTCAGATTGATACTGAAAAGAAGATTTCCAAGGAGCTGTTTGTAATGTGTGCATTCCACTCACAGAGTTATACTTTTCTTCTTATAGAGGTTTGGGGAATCCCGTTTGGAGAAAACGCTACCAGGGGTCATTAGTGAGTATATGGATGGCTGTGGTGAAAAAGGAAGTATCCTCAGACAAAAACGGGAAAGACGCTTTCTGTGAAACTGCTTTGTGATAGATATGTCTATTCATCTCACATAGATAAAACTTTCTTTCTATTACGCATTTTTGAAACGGCTTCATGGATGGATTCGCAAAGGGACATTCAGGAGCACATTCAGGCCTGTGGGGAAACAGGAAATATCATCAGAGAAAAACTGGAGAGAAGCTTACTGAGAAACTGCTTTTTGATGTGTGCATTCCACTCAGGGAGTTACACCTCTTTTCTTATAAAACAGTGTTTGAGGCCGGGCGCGGTGGCTCAAGCCTGTAATCCCAGCACTTTGGGAGGCCGAGGCGGGTGGATCACAAGGTCAGGAGATCGAGACCACAGTGAAACCCCGTCTCTACTAAAAATACAAAAAATTAGCCGGGCGCGGTGGTGAGCGCCTGTAGTCCCAGCTACTCAGGAGGCTGAGGCAGGAGAATGGCGGGAACCTGGGAGGCGGAGCTTGCAGTGAGCTGAGATTGCGCCACTGCACTCCAGCCTGGGCAACAGCGTGAGACTCCGTCTCAAAAAAAAACAAAAAAAAACAAAAAAAACAGTGTTTGAATACTGTTCCTGTAAAACTGAGAAAGGGATATTTTGCAGTGAATTGAAGACTACGGTGAAAAGTGTCATATCCGGAAATGGAAACCAGAAAGAAGCGTTCCAAGAAACTGTTCTGATGTATGCATTCATTTCAGAGAGTTAAAGCTTGCACAACATTGCCCACTTTGGAAACTCTATCTTTGAGGAATCGGTGAAGGTATATTTATTGGCGCTTGGAGGCTTGTGGTGAGAAAGGAAGCATCTTCCGATGAAAATTGGAGAAAAGTTTTCGGAGTAACTACTTTGCTATATGCGTATTCATCCCATAGAATTAAATTATTCTTTGGATTGAGCAGTTTGAAATCACTGTTTCTGTGGAACCTGAGAAAGGATATTTGGGAACACTCTTACGATTTTGCTGAAAAAGAAATACCCTCCGATAAAAACCGGAAAGCAACTTTCTGAGAAACTACTCTAGGTCATGTGAAGTCCACTCTCACAGTTAAGCTTCTGCTTTCATTGAGAAGTATTCTAACACTGTTGTAGGTTAGTCAGCAAAGGGATACTCGGGAATGCTTTGAGGCTTACGTTGAAAATTGAAATATCTTCAGATAGATACTGGAGAGAAGAATTCCGAGAACCTGCTTTGTGACGTGTGTATTCCACTCACAGAGTTATACCTTTCTTCTCATAGAGGATTGGGGAATTCCGTTTGGAGAAAATGCTACCAGGGGACATTCGAGAGTATATGGATGGCTATGGTGAAAAAGGAAGTATCCTGAGACACAAATTGGAAGGAAGCTTTCTATGAAACTTCTTTGTGATACATATGTCTGTTCATCTCACATAGATAAAACTTTCTTTCTATTATGCAGTTTTGAACCTGAGTCACGGACGGATTCGAGAAGGGACATTTGGGAGCACCTTCAGGCCTGTGGTGACTAGGAAATATCTCCAGATTAAAAACTGGAGAGAAGCTTTCTGAGAAACTGCTTTGTGATATGTGCATTCCACTCAGGGAGTTATACCTCTTTTGTCATAAGGCAGTCTTTGAACACTGTTCCTGTAAAACTGAAAAAGTGATACTTTGCAGCCCATTGAAGACTATGCGAAAATGAAATATACTGAAATAAAACTCAGAGTGAAGCGTTCCAAGAAACTGCTCTCTGATGTATGCATTCATTTCAGAGAGTTAAAGGTTACCCTGCATTTTCCAGTTTGGAAACTCGGTCTTTGAGGAATCTGTGAAGGAATATTAAGTGGCTCCCGGTGGCTTGTGGTGAAAAAGGAAACGTCTTCCTTTGAAAACTGGAGAGAAGCTTTCTGAGAAACTGCTTTGTTATGTGTGTATTCATCTCATAGAGTTAAATCATTCTTTGAATTGAGCAGTTTGAAATCACTGTTTCTGTGGAACCTGAGAAAGGGCATTTGGAAACGCTCTTAAGAATATGCTGAGAAAGAAATACCCTGAGAAAAAACTAGTAGGAAACTTTCCGTGAAACTGCTCTAGGCCACTTGAAGTTCACTAGCACTGTTTAGCTTCTGTATTCATTGGGCAGTATTCTAACAGTGTTTTACTTTAGTCAGCTAAGTGTTACTCAGGAGCACTTTGAGGCTTATGGTGAAAATGAAAATTTCTTCAGATAGATACTGGAGAGAAGATTTCTGAGGAGCTGCTTTGTGACGTGTGCATTGCACTCACAGAGTTATATCTTTCTTGTCACAGAGGATTGGGGAATCCCATTTGGAGAAAAGGCTACCAGGGGACATTTGGGAGTATATGGACGGCTATGGTGAAAAAATAAGTATCCTCAGACAAAAACTGGACAGAAGCTTTCTGGGAAACTGCTTTGTGATAGATATGTCTATTTATCTATCATAGATAAAAGTTTCTTTCTATTACGCAGTTTTGAAACTACATCATGGATGGATTTGAGAAGGGACATTCAGGAGCACATTCAGGCCTGCGGGGAAGTAGGAGATATCTTCAGATAAAAACTGGAGAGAAGATTTCTGAGAAACTGCTTTGTGATGTGTGGATTGATTTCAGAGAGTTAAAGCTTACACTATAATGCCCAGTTTGGAAACTCTGTCTTTGAGGATTCTGCAAAGGGATATTAAGTGACGCCCGGAGGAGACTTGTGGTGAGAAAGAAACCATCTTCCGATGAATACTGGAGAGAAGCTTTTGGAACAACTGCTTTGTGATGTGTTTATTCATCTCATAGAGCTAAATCATTCTTTGGATTGAGTAGTTTGAAACAACTGTTTCTGTGAATCCTGATAAAGGACATTAGGGTATGCTCTTAAGAACATGCTGAAAAAGTATTACCCTCCAATAAAAAACAGAAGGAACTTTCTCTGAAACTGATCTAGATCACGTGAATTCCACTCGCCCACCTAAGCTTCTGTTTTCATTGAGCAGTACTCTTACACTGTTTTAGGTTAGTCAGCTAAGGGATACTCAGGAGCGCTTTGAGGCTTATAGTGAAAATGGAAATATTTTCAGATAGATACTGGAGAGAAGATATCCGAGGAGCTGCTTTGTGACATGTGCATTCCACTCACAGAGTTATACCTTTCTTCTCACAGCAAATTGAGGAATCCCGTTTGGAGAAAAAGCTACCATGGGACATTCGGGAGTATATGGACGGAAATGTTGAAATAGTAAGTGTCCTCAGACAAAAGCTGAAAAGAAGCCTTCTGTGAAACTGCTTTGTGATATATATGTCTATTCATTTCACATAGAAAAGACTTTCTTTCTATTACACACTTTTGAAATGGCATAATGGACGGATTCAAGAAGGGACATTCGTGAGCACATTCATGCCTGTGGGGAAGGAGGAGATATCTTCAGGTAAAAAGTGGAGAGAAGCTTTCTGAGAAACTGCTTTGTGATGTGTGCATTCCACAGGTCTTTATACCCCTTATCTTATAAGGCAGTGCATGAACACTGTTCCTGTAAAACTGAAAAAGTGATATTTTGCAGCACGTTGAAGACTATGGATAAAAGTGAAATATCCTGAAATGAAATCCAGAAAGAAATGTTCCAAGAAACTGCTCTCTGACGTGTGCATTCATTTCAGAGAGTTAAAGCTTACACTACATTGCTACGTTACTCAGTTTGGAAACTCTGTCTTTGAGGAATCTGAGAAGGGATATTATGTGATGCCCGAGGGCTTGTGGTGAGAAAGGAAATGTCTTCGGATGAAAACTGGAGAGAAGCTTTCAGAGCAACTGCTTTGAGATGTGTGCTTTCATCTCAAAGAGTTAAATCATTGTTTGAATAAAGCACGTTGAAATCACTGTTTGTGGATCCTGAGACATGACATTTAAGAACGCCCTGAAAATATGCTGAAAAAGCAATACTCTCTGATAAAAAACAGATGGAAACTTTCTGTGAAACTACCATAACTCACGTGAGATCCACTTGTACAGTTTAGCTTCTGTTTTCATTGAGAAGTATTCTAACACTGTTTTAAGTTATTCAGCTAAGGGATACTCGGAAGCACCTTGAGGCTTATGGTGAAAACAGAAATATCTTCAGATAGATTCTGGAGGGAAGCTTTCCGAAGAGATGCTTTTTGACATGTGCACTCCACTCACAGAGTTATACTTTTCTTCTCATAGATGATTGAGGAATTCTGTTTGATGAAAAAGTTAGTAGTGGATATTTGGGAGTATATGGAAGGCTATGGTGAAAAAGGAAATATCCTCAGACTAAAACTGGAAAGAAACTTTTTGTGAAAGTGCTTTGTGATATATATGTCTTTTCATCTCTCATAGATGAAACTTTCTTTCTGTTACGCAGTTTTGAAACGGTGTCATGGAAGGATTCGTGAAGGTACATTCGGGAACACATTCATGCCTGTGGGGAAATATGAAACATCTTCAGATAAAAACCAGAGAGAAGCTTTCTGAGAAACGCTTCATGATGTGTGCATTCCACTCAGGGAGTTATACCACTTTTATCATAAGTCAGTGTTTGAACACTGTTTCTGTAACACTGAAAAAGTGGTATTTTGCAGAGCATTGAAGACTTTAACGAAGGGTGAGATTTCCTGAAATAAAACCAAGAAAGAAGTGTTCCAAGAAACTGCTCTCTGAAGTGTGCATTCATTTCAGAGAGTTAAAGCTTACACTACGCTGCCCAGTTTGGAAACTCTGTCTTTGAGGAATCTGTGAAGGGATATTAAGTGGTGCCCGGAGGACTGTGGTGAGAAAGGAAACGTGTTCCAATGAAAATTGGAGAGAAATTTTTCGAAGCAACTGCCTTGTCATGTGTTAGACTTAAATTATTCTTTGGAATGAGCAGTTTGAAATCAATGTTTCTATGTAACCTGAGAAAGGACATTTGGGAACGCTCTTAAGAATATGCTGAAAAAGAAACACCCTCCGATAAAAACCAGAAGGAAACTTTCAGTGAAACTGCTCTAGGTCACGTGAAGTCCACTTGCACAATTAAGCTTCTGTTTTCATTGAGCAGTATTCGAACACTGTTTTAGGTGAGTCAGCTAAAAGATACTCGGGATTGCTTTGAGGCTTATGGTGAAAACAGAAATATCTTCAGATAGATACTGGAAAGAAGCTTTCCGAGGAGCTGCTTTTTGACGTGTGCACTCCACTCACAGAATTATACTTTTCTTTTCATAGAGGATTGTGGAATCCCATTTGGAGAAATAATTACCAGGGGATATTCGGGAGTATCTGGATGGCTATAGTGAAAAAGAAAATATACTCAGACAAAAACTGGAAAGAATCTTTCTGTTAAAATGCTTTGTGATAGATATATCTATTCATCTCACATAGATAAAACTTTCTTTCTATTATGCAGTTTTGAAACTGCGTCATGGATGGATTTGCAAAGGGACATTCGGGAGCACATTCAGGCCTGTGTGGAAATAGAAGATATCTTCAGATAAAAAGTGGAGCGAAGCTTGCAGAGAAACTGCTTTGTGATGTGTGCATTCCACTCCGGGAGTTATACCTCTTTTCTCTTAAAGCAGTGTAGGAACATTGTTCCTATCAAACTGAAAAAGTGGTAATTTGCAGCGCATTGAGAACTATGGTGAAAAGTGAAATATCCTGAAATAAAACCCAGAAAGAAGTGTTCCAAGAAACCACTCTCTGACATGTGCATTCATTTCAGAGTGTTAAAGCTTATACTACATTGCCCAATTTGGAAACTCTGTCTTTGAGGAATCTGTGATGGGATATTAAGTGGCGCCGGGAGGCTTGTGAGGAGAAAGGAAACGTATTCCAATGAAAACCAAAGAGAAGCTTTCGGAGCAACTGCGTTGTTAAGTGTATATTCATCTCATAGAATTACATCATTCTTTGGATTGAGCAGTTTGAAATCACAGTCTCAGTGGAACCTGAGAAAGGACATTTTGGAACGGTCTTAAGAATATGCTGAAAAAGTAATACCCTCCGATAAAAACCAGAAGGAAACTTTCTGTGAAACTGCTCTAGGTCACGTGAAGTCCACCTGCACAGTTAAGCTTCTGTTTTCATTGAGCAGTATTCTAACACTGTTTTAGGGTAGTCAACTAAGGGATACTCGGGAACACTTTGAGGCTTACGGTGAAAATGGAAATATCTTCAGATAGACCTTGGATAGAAGATTTCCGAGGAGCTGCTCTGTGACGTGTGCATTCCACTCACAGAGTTGTACATTTCTTCTCATAGAGAATTGGGGAATCCTGTTTGGAGAAAAAGCTACCAGGGGACATTTGGGAGTATATGGAAGGCTATGGTGAAAGAGGAAGTATCCTCACACAATAAATGAAAAGACGCTTTCTCTGAAACTACTTTGTGATAGATATGTCTATGCATCTCACATAGATAAAACTTTCTTTCCATTACACAGTTTTGAAGCTGTGTCATGGATGGATTCGTGAAGGGACCTTCGGGAGCACATTCAGGCCTGTGGTTAAAGAGGACATATCTGCAGATAAAAACTATAGAGAAACTTTCGGACAAAACTGCTTTGTGAAGTTTGCTTTCCATCCGCGAGTTATATCTCTTTACTCATAAGGCAGTGTTTGAACACTGTTCCTGTTAAACTGGAGAAGTTATATTTTGCAGCACAATGAAGACTATGGCGAAAAGTGAAATATCCTGAAATAAAACCCAGAAAGAAGCGTTTGAAGAAACTGGTCTCTGACATGTGCATTCATTTCAGAGAGTCAAAGTTTAAACTACGTTGCCCAGTTTGGAAACTCTGTCTTTGAAGAATCTGTGAAGGGATATTAAGTGGCGCCCAGAGGCTTGTGGGGAGAAAGGAAACGTTTTCTGATGAAAACGTGAGAGAAGCTTTCGGAGTAACTGCTTTGTGATGTGTGTATTCATCACATAGAGGTAAATCATTCTTTGGATTGAGCAGTTTAAAATCACTGTTTGTGTGAAACCTGAGAAAGGACATTTGGGAATGCTCTTAAGAATATGCTGAAAAAGAAATACCCTCCGATAAAAACCAGAAGGAAACTTTCCGTGAAACTACTCTATGCCAGGTGCTGTCCACTCACACAATTAAGCTTTTGTTTTCATTGTGCTATATTCTAACACTGTTTCACGTTTATTCAGCTAAGGGATACTCGGGAGTGCTTTGAGGCTTACGGTGAAAATGGAAATATGTTCAGACAGATACTGGAGAGAAGATTTCCGAGGAGCTGCTTTGTGACTTGTGCATTCCTCTCCCAGAGTTAAACTGTTCTTCTCATAGAGGATTAGGGAATCCGGTTTGGAGAAAAAGCTACCATGGGACATTCAGGAGTATATGGACGGCTGTGGTGAAAAAAGAAATATCCTCAAAAACTGGAAAGAAGCTTTCTGTGAATTGCTTTGTGATAGATATGTCTATTCATCTCACAGAGATAAATCTTTCTATTATGCACTTTTGAAATTGCGTCATGGATGGATTTGTGAGGGGGCATATGGGAGCACATTCAAACCTGTGGGGTAGTAGGAGATATCTTCAGATAAAAACTGGAGAGAAGCTTTCTAAGAAACACCTTTGTGATGGGTGCATTCTACTCAGGGAGTTATACCTCTTTTTTCATAAGGCAGTGTTTAAACACTATTCCTGTAAAACTGAAAAAGTGGTATTTTGCAGTGCATTGAAGACCTTGACGAAGAGTGAGATACCCTGAAAAAAAACCCAGAAAGAACTGTTCCAAGAAACTGCTCTCTGAAGTGTGCATTCATTTCAAAGAGCTAAAGCTTACACTACGTTGCCCAGTTTGGAAACTCTGTCTTTGAGGAATCTGCGAAGGGATATTAAGTGACGTCCGGAAGATTGTGGTGAGAAAGGAAACGTCTTTCGATGAAAACTGGAGAGAAATTTTCGAAGCAACTGCTTTGTGATGTGGGTATTCATGTCATAGACTTAAATCATTCTTTGGAATGAGCAGTTTGAAATCAATGTTTCTATGTAACCTGAGAAAGGACATTTGGGAACGCTCTTAAGAATATGCTGAAAAAGAAATGCTCTCTGACAAAAACCAGAAGGAAACTTTCAGTGCAACTGCTCTAGGTCACGTGAAGTTCACTCGCACAATTAAGCTTCTGTTTTCATTGAGCAATATTCTAGCACTGTTTTAGGTGGGTCCGCTAAGGGATACTCGGGATTGCTTTGAGGCTTATAGTGAAAACAGAAATATCTTCAGATAGATACTGGAAAGAAGCTTTCCGAGGAGCTGCTTTGTGACTTGTGCACTCCACTCACAGAGTTTTACTTTTCTTTTCATAGAGGATTGGTGAATCACGTTTGGAGAAGTAGTTACCAGAGGATATTCGGGAGTATATGGATGGCTGTGGTGAAAAAGGAAATATCCTCAGACAAAAACTGGAAAGAAGCTTTCTGTTAAAATGCTTTGTGATAGATATGTCTATTCATCTCACATAGATAAAACTTTCTTCCTATTATGCAGTTTTAAAACTGCGTCATGGACGGATTCACAAAGGGACATTCGGGAGCACATTCAAACTGTGGGGAAATAGAAGATGTATTCAGATAAAAAGTGGAGTGAAGCTTGCAGAGAAACTGCTTTGTGATGTGTGCATTCCACTCAGGAAGTTATACCTCTTTTCCCTTAAAGCAGTGTATGATCATTGTTCCTGTCAAACTGAAAAAGAGACATTTTGCAGCGCATTGAAGGCTATGGCAAAAAGTGAAATATCCTGAAATAAAACCCAGAAAGAAGCTTTCCAAGAAACTGCTCTCTGAAATGTGCATTCATTTCAGAGTATTAAAGCTTACACTACATTGCCCAATTTGGAAACTCTGTCTTTGAGGAATCTGTGATGGGATATTAAGTGTCACCGGGAGGCTAGTGGTGAGAAAGGAAAAGTTTTCCGATGAAAACTGGAGACAATATTTCAGAGCAACTGCTTTGTGATGTGTGTATTCATCTCACAGAGTTAATCTTTCTTTGGATTGAGCAACTTCAAATCACTGTTTCTGTGGAACCTGAAAAAGGACATTTGGGAATGCTCTTAAGAATATGCTGAAAAAGAAATACTTTCTGATAAAAACCAAAAGGAATCTTTCTGTGAAACTACTCTAGGTCACATGAAGTCCACTTGGACAGTTAAGCTTCTGTTTTCATTGAGCAGTATTCTAACACTGTTTTAGGTTATTCAGCTAAGGGATACTTGGGGGCGCTTTGAGACTTATGGTGAAAATAGAAATATCTTCAGATAGATACTGCAGGGAAGCTTTCCAAAGAGCTGCTTTTTGACGTGTGCACTCCACTCACAGAGTTATAGTTTTCTTCTCATAGAGGATTGGGGAATTCCGTTTGGAGAAAAAGTTACCGGGGACATTTGGGAGTATAAGGATGGCTATGGTGAAAAAGGAAATATCCTCAGACTAAAATTGGAAAGAAGCTTTCTGTGAAACTGCTTTATGATAGATACGTCTCTTCATCTCACATACAGGAAACTTTCTTTCTGTTACGCAGTATTGAAATGGAGTCATGGTCGGATTCACGAAGGGATACACATTCATGTCTATGGGGAAATATGAAATATCTTCAGATAAAAACTGTACAGAAGCTTTCTGAGAAACTGCTTTGTGATGTGTGCATTCCATTCAGGCACTTATACCACTTTTATCATAAGGTATATGTGTTTGAACACTGTTCCTGTAAAACTGAAAAAGTGATATTTTGCAGCGCATTGAAGACTTTGATGAAGAGTGAGATATCCTGAAAAAAACCCAAAAAGAAGTGTTCCAAGAAACTCCTCTCTGAAGTGTGCATTCATTTCAGAGAGTTAAAGCTTACACTACATTGCAAGGTTTGGAAACTCTGTCTTCGAGGAATCTGCGAAGGGATATTAAGTGGCGCCCAGAGGATTATGTTGAGAAGGGAAACTCTTCTGAGGAAAACTGGAGAGAACCTTTTGGAGCAACTGCTTTGTTATGTGTGTATTCATCTCATAGAATTACATCCTTCTTTGGATTGAGCAGTTTGAAATTACTGTTTCTGTGGAACCCGAGAAAGGACATTTGGGGACGCTCTTAAGAATATGCTGAAAAAGAAATACCCTCTGATAATAACCAAAAGGAAACTTTCTGAGAAACTGCTCTAGGTCACGTGAAGTCCACCTGCACAGTTAAGCTTCTGTTTTCATTGAGCAGTATTCTAATACTGTTTTAGGCTTGTCATCCAAGGGATACTCTGGAGGGCTTTGAGGCTTAGGGTTAAAATGGAAATATCTTCAGATAGATACTGGACAGAAGATTTCTGAGGAGCTGCTTCATGACATGTTCATTCCTCTCAGGGAGTTGTAACTCTTTTCTCATAAGGAAATGTTTGAACACTGTTCTTTCAAAACGGAATAAGTGATATTTTGCAGTGCACTGAAGACCATGGCTAACAGTGAAATATCCTGAAATAAAACCCTGAAAGAATCGATCCAGGAAACTGCTCTCTGACGTTTGCATTCATTTCAGAGAGTTAATGCTGACACTACATTGCCCAGTTTGGAAATTGTGTCTTTCAGAAATCTGTGAAAGGATATTAGGTGTCACCCGGGGGCTGGTGTTGAGAAAGGAAACGTATTCTGAAGAAAACTGTAGAGAAGGTTTCTGAGTAACTGCTTTATGATTTGTGTATTCATCTCATGTAGTTAAATCATACTTTGGTTTGAGTAATTTGCAATCATTGTTTCTGTGGAACATGAGAAAAGACATTTGGGAACGTTCTTAGGAATATACTGAAAAATAAATACCCTCCGATGAAAACCAGAAAGAAACTTTCTGTGAAACTGCCCTAGTTCACTTGAATTCTACTCGCACAGTTAAGTTTCTGTTTTCATTGTGCAGTATTCTAACACTGTTTTAGGTTTGTCAGTTAAGGGATACTTGGGAGCACTTTGAGGCTTACGGTGACAATGGAAATATCTTCAGATAGATACTGGAGAGAAGATTTTCGAGGATCTGCTTTGTGACGTGTGCATTCCACTCACAGAGTTATACTTTTGTTCTCATAGATGATTGGGGAATCCCGTTTGGAGAAAAAGCTACCACGAGACATTCAGGAGTATACAGATGACTATGGTGAAAAAGGAAGTATCCTCAGACAAAAACTGAAAAGAAGCTTTCTGTGAAACTGCTTTGTGATAGATATGTCTATTCATGTCACATAGATAAAACTTTCTTTCTCTTATGCAGTTTTGAAACTGCATCATGGACGGATTCCTGAAGGGTCATTCAGCAGCACATTAACGCCTGTGGGGAAAAAGGAGATATCTTCAGATAAAAATTAGAGAGAAGCTTTCTGAGAAACTGCTTTGGGATGTGTGCATTCCATTCAAGGAGATATACCTCTTTTCTCAGAAGGCAGTGTTTGAACACTGTTCCTGTAAAACTGAAAATGTGATATTTTGCAGCACATTGAAGACTACGGTGAAAAGTGAAATATTATGAAATAAAACCAAGAAAGAAGTGTTCCAAGAAACTGCTCTCTGACGTGTGTATTCATTTCAGAGAGTTAAAACTGACACTACGTTGCCCAATTTCTAAACTCTGTCTTTGAGGAATCTGTGAAGTGATATTAAGTGGCGCCAGGAGGCTTGTGGTGAGATAGGAAACATCCAATTAAAACTGGAGAGAAGCTTTCGGATCAACTGCTTTGTGACGTGTGTATTCATCTAATAAAGATAAATCATTCTTTGGATTGAGCAGTTGGAAATCACTGTTTCTGTGGAACCTGAGAAAGGACACTTGGGAACGCTCTTAAGAATGTGCTGAAAAAGTAATACCCTCTGATAGAAAACAGAAGGAAACTTTTGGTGAAACTTCTCTATTTCATGTGATGTCCAATTGCACAGTTAAGTTAATCTTCTGTTTTCATTAAGCAGTATTCTAACACTGTTTTAGGTTAGTCAGCTAAGGGATACTCCAGAGCGCTTTGAGGCTTATGGTGAAAACTGAAATATCTTCAGACAGATACTGGAGAAGGGATTTCCGAGGTGCTGCTTTCTGATGTGTGCATTCCACTCACAGCATTATACTTTTCTTCTCATAGAGGATTGCGGAAACCTGTTTGGAGAAAAGTTACCATGGGACATTCAGGAGTATATGGACAGCTATGGTGAAAAAAGAAATATCCACAGACAAAAAATGGAAGGATGCTTTCTGTGAAACTGCTTTGTTATAGATATGTCTATTCATCTCACATAGATAAAACTTCCTTTCTATTACACAGTTTTGAAACTGCATCATGGACGGATTTGCAAAGGGACATTGGGGAGCACATTCTGGCCTGTAGGGAAATAGAAAATATCTCCAGATAAAAACTGGAGAGAAGCTTACTTTCAAACTGCTTTTTGATGTGTGCATTCCACTCAGGTTGTTACACCTCTTTTCTCAGAAGGCAGTGTTTGAACACTGTTCCTGTAAAACTGAAAAGGTGATATTTTGCAGCACATTGAAGACTAAGGGGGAAAGTGAAATATCCTGAAATAAAACCCAGAAAGAAGAGTTCCAAGAAACAGTTCTCTGACGTGTGCATTCATTTCTGAGAGTTAAAGCTTAGACTACGTTGCCCAGTTTGGAAAATCTGTCTTTGAGGAACCTGTGAAGGGATATTAAGTGGCGCCCAGAGGCTTGTGGTGAAAAAGGAAAAGTCTTCAGATGAAAACTGGGGAGAACCTTTCGAAGCAACTTTTTTGTGATGTGTGTAGTCATCTCATATAGTTAAATCATTCTTTGGATTGAGCAGTTTGAAATCCAAATTTCTGTGGAAATTAAGAAAGGACATTTGGGAAAACTCTTAAGAATATGCTGAAACAGAAATACCCTCCGATTAAAACCAGAAGGAAACTTTCTGTGAAACTTCTCTAGGTCACATGAAGTCGACTCACACAGTTAAGCCACTGTTTTCATTGAGCAGTATTCTAACACTGCTTTAGGTTAGTCAGATAAGGGATGCTCAGGAGCACTTTGAAGCTTACGGTGGAAATGAAAATATCTTCAGATAGATACTGGAAAGAAAACTTCTGAGGGGCTGCTTTGTTACCTGTGGGTTCCAGTCACTAAGTTATATTTTTCGTCTCAGAGAGGATTGGGGAATCCCATTTGGAGTAAATGCTCCCAAGGCACCTTCGGGAATATATGGATGGATATGGTGAAAAAGGAAATATCCCCAGACAAAAGCTGGTAAGAAGCTTTCTGTGAAACTGTTTTGGGACAGATATGTCTACTCATCTCATATAGATAAAACTTTCTTTCTATTACGCGGTTTTGAAACTGCGTCATAGACAAATTCGCAAAGGGACATTCGGGAGCACATTCAGGAGTGTGGGTAAATAGGAAATATCTTCAGATAAAAACTTGAACGAAGCTTTCTGAGAAACTGCTATGTGATGTGTGCATTCAACTCAGCGAGTCATATCTCTTTTCTCATAAGGCAGTGTTTGAACACTGTTCCTGTATAACTGAAAAGGTGATATTTTGCAGCGCATTGAAGACTAAGGCGAAAAGTAGAAATACGGAAATAAAACCCAGAAAGAAGAGTTCCGAAAAACTGCTTTCCGAAGTGTGCATTCATTTCAGAGAGTAAAAGCTTACACTACATTGCACAGTTTGGAAATTCTGTCTTTGTGGAATCTGTGAAGGGATATTAAGTGGAGCCCAGAGGCTTGTGGTGAGAAAGGAAACGTTTTCCGATGAAAACTGGAGAGAAGCTTCTGGAGCAACTGCTTTGTGATGTGTGTACTCATCTCATAGAGTTAAAACATTCTTTGGAGTGAGCAGTTTGAAATCACTGTTTCTGTGGAACCTGAGAATGGACATTTAGGAATGCTCTTAAGAATATGCTGAAAAAGAAATACCCTCCGATAAAAGCCAGAAGGAAACTTTCTGTGAAACTGCTCTAGGTCACGTGAAGTCCACTCGCACAGTTAAGCTTCTGTTTTCATTGAGCAGTACTTTAGCACTGTTTTAGGTTAGTCAGCTAATGGATACTCGGGAGTGCTTTGAGGCTTACGGTGAAAACGGAAATATCTTCAGATAGATATGGGAGAGAAGATTTCGGTGAAGCAGTTTTTTGACGTGTGCATTCCACTCACAGAGTTATACTTTCCTTCTCATAGAGGATTGGAGAATCCCGATTGGAGAAAATGCTACCAGTGAACATTTGGGAGTATATGGATGGCTATGGTGAAAAAGGAAATATCTTCATACAAAAACTGGAAAGAAGCTTTCTGTGAATCTGCTTTGTTATAGATATGTCAATTCATCTCACATAGATAAAATATTCTATTATGCAGTTGAAACTGGAAAGAAGCTTTCTGTGAAACTCCTTTGTTATGGATATGTCTATTCATCTCACATAGATAAAACATTCTTTCTATTATGCAGTTTTGAAACTCTGTCATGGACGGATTCGAAAAGGGACATTCGGGATCACATTCAGGCCTGGGGGATATAGGAGATATCTTCAGATAAAAACTGGAGAGAAGCTTTCTGAGAAACTGCTTTGTGATGTGTGACTTCCACTCATGTAGTTATACCTATTTTCTCATAAGGCACTGTTTGAAAACTGTTTCTGTAACACTGAATAAGTGATATTTTGCAGCACATTGAAGACTATGGCGAAAAGTGAAATATCCAGAAATAAAGCCCAGAAAGAAGCGTTCCAATAAACTACTCTTTGACATGTGCATTCATTTCATAGAGTTAAAGCTTACACTACGTTGCCAGTTTGAAAACTCTGTCTTTGAGGAATCTGTGAAGGGATATTAAGTGACGCCTGGAGGCTTGTGGTGAGAAAGGAAACGTCTTTTGATGAAACCTGAAGAGAAACTTTCGGAGTAACTGCATTGTGATGTCTATATTCATCTCAGAGTTAATTCTTTCTTTGGATTGAGTAGTTTGAAATCAGTGTTTCTGTGGAAACTGAAAAAGGACATTTGGAACACTCTTAATAATATGCTGAAAAAGAAATACCCTCCGATAAAAACCAGAAAGAAACTTTCTGTGAAACTGCTCTCGGTCAAATGAAGACCACTCACACCGTTAAGCTTCTGTTTTCATTGAGCAGTATTCTAACACTGTTTTAGGTTAGTCAGATAAGGGATACTCAGGAGCACTTTGAGACTTATGGTGAAAACGGAAATATCTTCAGATAGATACTGGAGAGACGATTTCCAAGGAGCTGCTTTGTGACGTGTGCATTCCACACACAGAGTTATACTTTGCTTCTCATAAAGGATTTTGGAATCCCATTCGGAGAAAAAATTACCGAGGTATATCCGGGATTATATACATGGCTATGGTGAAAAAGAAAATATCCTCACAAAAAACTGTAAAGAAAGTTTTGGAGAAACTGCTTTGTGATAGATATGTCTATTCATCTCACATAGACAAAACATTCTATTATGCAGTTTTGAAACTGCGTCATGGATGGATTCGCAAAGGGACATTCGTGAGCACATTCAGGCCTGTGGGGAAATAGGAGATATGTTCAGATAAAAACTGGAGATAATTTTTCTGAGAAACTGCTTTGTAATGTGTGCATTACACTCAGGGAGTTATACCTCTTTTCTCATAAGACAGTATTTGAACACTGTTCCTGTAAAACCGAATAGGTGATATTTTGCAGCGCATTGAAGACTATGGTGAAAAGTGAAATATCCTGAAATAAAACCCAGAAAGAAGCACTCCAAGAAACTATTCTCTGACGTGTGCATTCATTTCAGAGAGTTAAAGCTTACACTATGTTGCCCAGTTTGGAAACTCTGTCTTTGAGGAATCTGTGAAGGGATATTAAGTGGTGCCCTGAGGCTTGTGGTGAGAAAGGAAACGTCTTCTGATGAAAACTGGAGAGAAGTTTTTGAAGCAATTTCTTCGTCATGTGGGTATTCAATTCATAGATTTAAATCATTCTGTAGATAGTGCAGTTTGAAATCACTGTTTCTGTGCAACCTGAGAAAGAATATTTGGGAACGCTCTTAAGAAGATGCTGAAAAGAAATTCCCTCTGACAAAAACCAGAAGGAATCATTGTGTGAAACTGATGTAGGTCACGTGAAGTCCACTGTCATAATTCAGCTTCTATTTCATTGAGCAGTATTCTAACACTGTTTTCAGTTAGTCAACTAAGGGATACTTGGGAGCACTTTGAATGTTACAGTGAAAATGGAAATATCTTCAGTTAGATACTGGAGAGAAGATTTCCGAGGAGCTGCTTTGTGACGTGTGCATTCCACTCACAGAGTTATAATTTTCTTCTCATAGAGGATTGGGGAATTCCGTAAAAGCTACCAGGAGATATTCAGGAGTATGGGGACGGCTATGGTGGAAAAGGAAATATCCTCAGACAAAAAATGGAAATAAGCTTTCTGTGAAACTGCTTTGTGATAGATATGTCTATTCATCTCACATAGATAAAACTTTCTATTATACAGTTTAAAACCTGCGTCATGGACAGATTTGCAAAGGGACATTCAGGAGCACTTTCAGGCCTGTGGGGAAATAGGAAATATCTTTAAATAAAAACTCGAGAGAAGCTTCCTTATGAAATGTTTTGTGGTGTATGCATTCCACTCAGGGACTTATAGCTCTTTTCTCATAATGCAGTGTTTGAACACCGTTCCTGTAAAATGGAAAAAGTAATAATTTGCAGCGCATAGAAGACTATGGCAAAAAGTGAAATATCCTGAAATAAAACCCAGAAAGAAGCTTTCCAAGAAACTGCTCTCTGGCATGTGCATTCATTTCAGAGAGTTAAAGCTTACACTACATTGTCCAGTTTGGAAACTCTGTCTTTGAGGAGTCTGTGAAGGGATATTAAGTGGCCCGCTGAGGCTTGTGGTAGGAAGGAAATCTCTTCTGATGTAAACTGGAGAGAATCTTCGGAGCAAACTTTTGTAATTCCTGTATTCATCAGCAGTTTGAAATCACTGTTTCTGTGGAACCAGAGAAAGGATATTTGGAACGCTCTTAAGAATATGCTGAAAAATAAATACCATCTGATGAACAGCAGAAGGAAACTTTCTGTGAAACTGCTCTAGGTCACGTGAAGTCCACTTACCCAGTTAACCTTCTCTTTTCATTGAGCAGAATTCTAACACTGTTTTAGGTGAGTCAGCTAAGGGATACTTGGGAGCACCTTGAGGCTTACGGTGAAAATGGAAATATCTTCAAATAGATATGAAAAGAAGATTTCTGAGGAACTGCTTTGTGACGTGTACATTCCACTCACAGAGTTATACTTTTCTTCTCATAGAAAATTGGGAAATCCGGTTTGAAGAAAAAGGTACCAGGGAACATTTGGGAGTACATGGATGACTATGATTAAAAAGGAAATATCCTAGACAAAAACTGGAAAGAAGCTTTCTGTGAAAGTGCTTTGTAATTGATATGTCTATTCATCTCACATAGATAAAACTTTCTATTACGCAGTTTTGAAACAGTGCCATGGACATATTCACAAAGGGCTATTCACGAATACATTCAGGACTGTGAGGAAATAGGACATATCTTCAGATAAAAACTGGAGATAAGCTTTCTGAGACACTGCTTTGTGTTGTGTGCATTCCAATCAGGGAGTTATACTTCTTTTCTCAGAGGGCAGTGTTTGAACACTGTTCCTGTTAAACTGAAAAAGTGATATTTGGCAGTACATTAAAGACTATGGTGAAAAGTGAAATATCCTGAAATAAAACCCAGAAAGAAGCGTTGCAAGATACTGCTCTCTGACATGTGCATTCATTTCAGTTAGTTAAAGTTTACTATAGATTGCCCACTTTGGAAACTCCGTCTTTGAGGAATCTGTGAAGGGTTATTAAGTGGCACCTGGAGGCTTGTGATGAGAGAGGAAACGTTTTCTCATGAAGACTGCAGAGAAGGTTTTGGAGCGGCTGCTTTGTGATGTGTGTATTCATCTCATAGAGTTAATCATACTTTGGATTGAGCAGATTGAAACCACTGTTTCTGTGGAACCTGAGAAAGGACATTTGGGAATGCTCTTAAGAATATGCTGAAAAAGAAATACTCCCTGATAAAAACCAGAAAGAAACTGTCTGTGAAACTGCTCTAGGTCACGTGAAGTTCAATCACACAGTTAAGCTTCTGTTTTCATTGAGCATTATTCTAACACTGTTTAATGTTTGTCAGTTAAGGGATAGTCGGGATTGCATTGAAGCTTACGGTCAAATCGGAAATATCTTCAGATAGATACTGGAGAGAAGATTCCTGAGGAACTGCTTTGTGATGTGTGCATTCCACTAACAGAGTCATACTTTTCTTCTCATAGAGGATTGGAGTATCCCATTTGGGGAAAAAGGTACCAGGGGACATTCATGAGTATATGGACGGCTATGGTGAAAATGGAAATATCCTCAGACAAATACTGGAAAGACACTTTCTGTGAAACTGCTTTGTGATAGATATGTCTATTCATCTCACATAGATAAAACTTTCTTTCTATTACGCAGTTTTGAAACTGCATCGTTGACAGATTCAGGAACGGACATTCGGGAGCACATTCAGGCATTCGGTGAAGGAGGAGATATCTTCAGATGAAAACTGGAGAGAAGCTCTCTGAGAAACTGCTTTGTGATGTGTGCATTCCACTCAGGGAGTTATACCTCTTTTCTCATAAGGCAGTGTTTGAACACTGTTCCTGTGAAACTAAGGAGGTGATATTTTGCAGCTCATTGAACACTATGGCGAAAAGTGAAATATCCTGAAATAAAACCCAGAAAGAAGCATTCCAAGAAACTGCTCTCTGATGCGTGCATTGATTTCAGAGAGTTAAAGCTTACACTATGTTACTCAATTTCGGAACTCTGTCTTTGAGGAATCTATCAAGGGATATTACATGGCGCCGGGAGGTTTGTGGTGAGAAAGGAAACGTCTTCCGATGAAAACTAGAGAGAGGGTTTCAGAGCAACTGCTTTGTGATGCGTTTACTCATCTCATAGAGTTAAATCATTCTTTGGATTGAGCAGTTTGAAATCACTGTTTCTGTGGAACCTGAGAAAGGACATTTGGGAACGCTCTTAAGAATATGCTGAAACAGAAATACCCTCTGATAAAAACCAGAAGGAAGCTTTCTGTGAAACTGCTCTAGGTACGTGAAGTCCACTCGCACAGTTAAATTTCGGTTTTCATTGAGCACTATTCTAACACTGTTTTAGGTTATTAACCTAAGAGATATATTATGGATCTCTTTGAGGCTTACGGTGAAAATGGAAATATCTTCAGATAGATGCTGGAGAGAAGATTTCCGAGGAGCTGCTTTGTGACGTGTGCATTCCACTCACAGAGTTATAATTTTCTCTCATAGAGGATTGGGGAATTCCGTAAAAGCTACTGGGGATATTCACGAGTATTTGGACGGCTATGGTGAACAAGGAAATATCCTTAGACAAAAACTGGTAATAAGCTTTCTGTGAAACTGCTTTGTGATAGATATATCTATTCATCTCACAGAGATAAAACTTTCTACTACGCAGTTTTTAGTCTGCATCATGGATGGGTTCACGAAGGGACACTCTGGAGCACATTCAGGCCTGTGGGGAAATAGGAAATAGGTTCAGATGAAAACTGGAGAGAAGCTTTCTGAGATATTGCTTTGTGATGTGCACATTCCACTCTGTGAGTTATACCTCTTTTCTCATAAGGCAGTGTTTGAACACTGTTCCTGTAAAATTGAAAAAGTGATACTTTGCAGTGCATTGAAGACTACGACGAAAAGTGAAATATCCTGAAATAAAACCCAGAAAAAGTGTTCCAAGAAACTGCTCTCTGACGTGTGCATTCATTTCAGAGAGTTAAAGATTGTACTACATCACCCAGTTTAGAAACTCCATCTTCGAGGAATCTGTGAAGGGATATTAAGTGGCGCCCGGAGGCTTGAGGGGACAAAGGAAACGTCTTCTGATGAAAACGGGACAGAAGCTTTTGGAGCAACTGATTTCTGATGTGTGTATTAATCTCATAGTGTTAAATGATTCTTTGGATTGAGTAGTTTGAATCACTGTTTCTGTGCAACCTGAGAAAGAATATTTGGGAACGCTCTTAAGAATATGCTGAAAAAGAAATACCCTCCGATAAAAACCAGAATTAAGCTTTCTGTGGAACTGCTCTAGGTCACGTTAATTCCATTCACACAGTTGAGATTCTGTTTTCATTGAGCAATATTCTAACACTGTTTTTGTCTAGTCTGCATAGTGTTATTCAGGAGCATTTTGAGGCTTGCAGTTAAAAAGATAATATCTTCAGATAGGAACTGGAGAGAAGATTTCCGAGGAGATGCTTTGTGACGTGTACATTCCACTCACAGAGTTTGACTTTTCTTCTCAGAGAGGATTAGGGAATCCCATTTTGAGAAAAAGCTACCAGAGGACATTCAGGAGTATATTTTCGGCTATGTTGAAAAAGGAAATGTCCTCAGAAAAAAACTGGAAAGAAGCTTTCTGAGACACTGCTTTGGAATACATATGTCTATTCATCTCAGCTAGATAAAACTTTCTTTCCATTATGCTGTTTTGAAACTGCATCTTTGATGGATTCGTGAAGGGACATTCGGGAGCATATTCATCCCTGAGGGGAAATAGGAGATATCTTCAGATAAAAACTGAAGAGAAGCTTTCTGAGAAACTGCTTTGTGATGTGTGCATTCCACTCAGGAGGTTATCCCTCTTTTCTCATAAGGCAGTGTTTGAACACTGTTCCTGTAAAACTGAAAAAGTGAGATTTTGCAGCACATTGAAGACTATGGTGAAAAGTGAAATATCCTGAAATAAAACCCAGAAAGAAGCATTGCAAGAAACTGTTCTCTGACACGTGCATTCATTTCAGAAAGTTAAAGCTTACACTACGTTGCCCAGTTTGGACCCTCTCTCTTTGAGAAATCTGTGAAAGGATATTAAGTGTCGCCTGGAGGCTTGTGGTGAGAAAGGAAACGTCTTGAATCAAAACTGGAGAGAAGCTTTCAGAGCAACTGCTTTGTGATGCCTGTATTCATCTCAGAGAGTTAAATCATTCTGTGGATTGAGCAGTTTAAAATCAATGTTTCTTTGGAACCTAAGAAAGGACATTTGGGAACGCTCTTAAGAATATACTGAAAAAGAAATAACTTCCGATAAAAACCAGAAGGAAACTTTCTCTGAAACTGCTCTAGGAAACGTGAAGTCCACTCGCAGAGTTATGCTTCTGTTTTCATTGAGCAGTATTCTAACACTGTTGCATGATAGTGAGCTAAGGGATACTCGGGAGCATTTTGAGGCTCACGGTGAAAGCAGAAATATCCTCAGATAGATACTGGAGAGAAGATATACGAGGAGCTGCTTTGCGACATGTACATTCCACTCACAGAGTTACACTTTTCTTCTCATAGAAGATTGGGGAATCCCATTTGAAGAAAAAGCTACCAGGGGATATTCGGGAGTATATGGACGTCCATGGTGAAAAAGGAAATAACCTCAGACAGAAACTGGAAAGAAGCTTTCTGTGAAACTGCTTAGCGATTGATATGTCTATTCATCTCACATAGATAAAACTTTCTTTCTATTACGCAGTTTTGAAACTGCATCATGGACGGATTCACGAAGGGACATTCAGGTGCACATTCATGCCTGTGGGGTAATAGGAAATATCTTCAGATAAAAACTGGAGAGAAGCTTTCTGAGAAACTGCTTTGTGAGGTGCACATTCCACTCAGGGAGTTATACCTCTTTTCTCATAATGCAGTGTTTGAACACTGTTCCTGTAAAATTGAAATAGTGATATTTTAGAGTGCAATGAAGACTATGGTGAAAAGTATCATATCCGAAAATAAAACCAGGAAAGAGACGTTCCAAGAAACTGCTCTCTGACGTGTGCATTCATTACAGACAGTTAAAGCTTACACAGTGTTGCCTGGTTTGGAAACTCTGTCTTTGAGGAATCTGGGAATGGATATTAAGTGGCGCCCATAGGCTTCTGGTGAGAAAGGAAACGTCTTCTGATGAAAAGTGGAGAGAAGCTTTCTGAGAACCTGCTTTGTGATATGTGTATTCATCATATAGAGTTAAATCATTGTTTGGAATGAGCAGTTTGAAATCACTGTTTCTGTGGAACCTGAGAAAGAACATTAGGGAAGGCTGTTAAGAATATGCTGAAAGAGAAAATCCCTCCATTAAAAATCAAAAGGAAACTTTCTGTGAAACTGCTCTAGGTCACGTGAAGTCCACTTGTACAGTTAAGATTTTATTTTCATTGAGTAGTATTCTAACCCTGTTTTAGGTTAGTCAGCTAGGGGAATCTCGGGAGCACTTTGAGGCTTATGGTGAAAACGGAAATATATTCAGATAATTACTGGAGTCAAACTTCCCGAATAGCTGCTTGGTGACGTGTGCACTCCAGTCACAGAGTTATACTTTTCTTCTCATAGAGGATTGGGGACACCGTTTGGAGAAAAATCTACCAGGGTACATTCGAGAGTATATGGATGGCTATGGTGAAAAAGGAAATATCCTCAGACAAAAACTGGAAAGCAACTTTCTGTGAAACTGCTTTGTGATAGATATATTTATTCAACTCACATAGATAAAACTTTCTATTATGCAGTTTTGTAATGACGTCATGCACGGATTCACGAATGGACATTCGAGAGCACACTCAGAACTGTGGGGATATAGGAAATATCTTCAGATAAAAACTGGAGACATGCTTTTTGAGGAACTGCTTTGTGATGTGTGCATTCCACTCGGGGAATTATACCTCTTTTATCATAAGTCAGTGTTTGAGCACTTTTCCTGTGAAACTGAAAAAATGATATTTTGCAGCGTATTGAAGACTATGGAGAAAAGTGAATTATCCTGAAATAAAACCAAGAAACAAGCCTTCCAAGAAACTGCTCTCTGACGTATGCATTCATTTCAGAGAGTTAAAGCTTACCCTGCATTTTCCAGTTTGGAATCTCTGTCTTTGAGGAATCTGTGAAGGAATATTAAGTGGCTCCTGGTGGCTTGTGGTGAGAAAGGAAATGTCTTCCTTTGAAAACTGGAGAGAAGCATTCTGAGAAACTGCTTCATGATGTGTGTATTCATCTCATAGAATTAAATCATTCTTTGGATCAAGCAGTTTGAAATCACTCTTTCTGTAGAACCTGAGAAAGGGCATTTGGGAACGCTCTTAAGAATATGCTATGAAAAAAATTCCCTGCGAAAAAAACAAAAGGAAAATTTCCTTGAAACTGCTCTAGGCCACGTGAAGTTCACTAGCACTGTTAAGCTTCTGTTTTCATTGAGCAGTATTCTGAAACTGTTTTAGGTTAGTCAGCTAAGGGATACTCAGGAGTGCTTTGAGGCTTACAGTGAAAACGGAAATTTCTTTGAGGCTTACAGTGAAAATGGAAATTTCTTCAGATAGATACTGGAGAGAAGATTTCTGAGGAGCTGCTTTGTGACCTGTGCATTGCACTCACAGAGTTACATCTTTCTTCTCACAGAGGATTGGGGAATCCCGTTTGGAGAAAACACTATCAGGGGAAATTTGGGAGTATATGGATGGCTATGGTGAAAAAAAATTATCCTCAAAAAATAACTGGACGGAAGCTTTTTGGGAAACTGGTTTGTGATAGATATGTCTATTCATCTCACATAGATAAAAGTTCCTTCTATTATGCAGTTTTGAAACTGCGTCATGGATGGATTCCTGAAGGGATACTTGGGAGCACCTTCAGGCCAGTGAGGAAATAGGAGACCTCTTTGGATGAAAACTGGAGAGAAGCATTCTGAGAAACTACTTTGTGATGTGTGCATTCCACTGAGGGAGTTATACCTCTTTTCTAATAAGGCAGTGTTTGAGCACTGTTGCTGTAAAACTGAAAAAGTAATATTTTGCTGTGCATTGAACACTATGGCGAAAAGTGAAATATCCTGAAACAAAACCCAGAAAGAAGCTTTTCAAGAAACTGCTCTCTGGCATGTGCATTCATTTCAGAGAGTTAAAGCTTACACTACATTGTCCAGTTTGGAAACTCTGTCTTTGAGGAGTCTGTGAAGGGATATTAAGTGTCACACGGCAGCTTGTGGTAGGAAGGAAATGTCTTCCGATGTAAACTGGAAAGGATCATTCAAAACAAATTTTTGTGATGCGTGTATTCATCTCATAGAGTTAAATCATTCTTTGTGTTGAGCTGTTTGAATCACTGTTTCCATGGAACCTGAGAAAGGATATTTGAGAACGCTCTTAAGAATATGCTGAAAAAGTAATACCCTCCGATATAAACCAGAAGGAAACGTTCTGTGAAACTGCTCTAGGTCACATGAAGTCTTATCACCCAGTTAGCCTTCTGTTTTCATTGAGCAGAATACTAACAGTGTTTTAGGTTAGTCAGCTAAGGGATACTTGGGAGTGCTTTGAGGCTTATGGTGAAAAAGGTAATATCTTCAGATAGAAACTGGAGAGAAGATTTCCGAGGAGATGCTTTGTGGTGAGTGCATTCAACACACAGAGTTTTACTTTTCTTCTCAGAGAGGATTGGGGAATCCCGTTTGGAGAAATAGCTACCAGGGGACATTCGGGAGTACATGGACGGCTATGTTGAAAAGGAAATATCCTCAGACAAAAACTGGAATGAAGCTTTCTGTGACAGTGTTTTGGGATAGATATGTCTATTCATCTCACATAGATAAAACTTTCCTTCTATTATGTAGTTTTGAAACTGCATCATTGACAGATTCATGAAGGGACATTTGGGAGAACATTCATCCCTGAGGGGAAATAGGAGACATCATCAGATAAAAACTGGAGAGAAATTTTCTGAGAAACTGCTTTGTGATGTCTGCATTCCATTCAGGGAGTTATCCCTCTTTTCTCAGAGGGCAGTGTTTGAACACTGTTCCTGTAAAACTGAAAAAGTGATATTTTGCAGCGCATTGAAGACTATGGCGAAAAGTGAAATATCCTGAAATAAAACCCAGAAAAAAGCGTTCCAAGAAACTGTTCTCTGACATGTGCATTCAATTCAGAGAGTTAAAGCTTACACAACTTAACCCAGTTTGGAAACTCTGTCTTTGAGGAATCTGTAAAGGGATATTAAGTGGCGCCCAGATGCTTGTGGTGAGAAAGGAAACATCTTCCGATGAATACTGGAGAGAAGCTTTTGAAGCAACTGCTTTGTGATGTGTGTATTCATCTCATAGAGTTAAATCATTCTTTAGATTGATCAGTTTGAAATCACTGTTTCTGTGGAAACTGAGAAAGGATATTTCGGAACGCTCTTAAGAATATGCTGGAAATAAATTCCATCTGATAAAAACCAGAAGAAAACATTGTGCGAAACTGCTCTAGGTCACGGTAAGTCCTCTCTCACAGTTCGGCTTCTATTTTCATTGAGCAGTATTCCAACACTGTTTTAGGTTGGTCAACTAAGGGATACTCAGAAGCGCTTTGAGGCTTACGGTGAAAATGGAAATATCTTCAGATAGATGCTGGAGAGAAGATTTCTGAGGAGATGCTTTGTGACATGTGCATTAACCTCACAGAGTTATGCTTTTCTTCTCATAGAGGATTGGGGAATTCCGTCTGAAGAAAAAGCTACCACAGGATAATAGGAAATATCTTTAAATAAAAACTGGAGAGAAGTTTTCTGAAAGAGTGCTTTGTGATGTGCAGATTCCACTCAGGGCGTTATAGCTCTTTTCTCATAATGCAGTGTCTGAACACCGTTCCTGTGAAAATGAAAAAGTGAAAATTTGCAGCACATAGAAGACTATGGCAAAAAGTGAAATATCCTAAAATAAAACCAAGAAAGAAGTGCTCTAAGAAACTGCTCTCTGAATCTTGCATTCATTTCAGAGAGTTAAAGCTTACAGTCATTGCCCAATTTGGAAACTCTGTCTTTGAGGAATCTGTGAAGGGATATAAAGTGGTGTCCGAAGGCTCATGGTGAGAAAGGAAACATCTTCCGATGAAAACTGGAGAGAGGCTTTTGGAGCAACTGCTTGGTGATGTGTGTATTCATCTCATAGAGTTAAATAATTCTTTGGATTGAGCAGTGTGAAATAACTCTTTCTGTGGAACCCGAGAAAGGACATTTGGGACGCTCTTAAGAATATGCTGAAAAAGAAATACCCTCTGATAAAAACCAGAACGAAACTTTCTTTGAAATTGCTCTAGGTCACGTGAAGTAAACTCTCACAGTTAAGCTTCTGTTTTCACTGAGCAATATTCTAACACTGTTTTGCTTAGTCAGCAAAGTGATATTCTTGAGCGCTTTGAGGCTTTCAGTGAAAAAGTTAATATCTTCAGATATAAAATGGAAGATTTCCGAATAGATGCTTTGTGACGTGTGCATTCCCCTCACAGAGTTTTACTTTTCTTCTCAGAGAGGATTGGGGAATCCCGTTTGGAGAAACACGGACGGCTATGTTGAAAAAGGAAATATCCTCAGACAAAAACTAGAAAGAAGCTTTCTGTGACACTGTTTTGGGATAGATACGTGTATTCAACTCACACAGATAAAACTTTCTTTCTATTACGCAGTTTTGAAACTGCATCATTGACGGATTCGCGAAGGGACATTCGGGAGCACATTGATCCCTGAGGGGAAATAGGAGATATCGTCAGATAAAAACTGGAGAGAAGCTTTCTGAGAAACTGCTTTGTGATGTGTGCATTCCACTCAGGGAGTTATACCTTTTTTCTCAGAAGGCAGTGTTTGAACGCTATTCCTGTAAAACTGAAAAAGTGATATTTTGCAGCGCATTGAAGACTGTGGCGAAAAGTGAAATATCCTGAAATAAGTTCCAGAAAGAAGCATTCCAAAAAACTGCTCTCTGACGTGTACATTCATTTCAGAGAGTTAACGCTTACATTACGTTGCTCAGTTTGAAAACTCCCTGTTTGAGGAATCTGTGAAGGGATATTTAGTGGAGCCAGAAACTTGTGGTGAGAAAGGAAACATCTTCTGATGAAAACTGGAGAGAAGCTTTTGGAGCAACTGCTTTGTTATGTGTGTATTCTTCTCATAGAGTTAAAACATTCTTTGGATTGAGAAGTTTGAAATCACTGCTTCTGTGGAACCTGAGAAAGGACCTTTGGGAACACCCTCAAGAATATGCTGTAAAACAAATAACCTCTGATAAAAACCAGAAGGAAACTTTGAGTGAAGCTGCTCTAGGTCACCTGAGGTCCACTCACACAGTTAAGTTTCTGGTTTCATTGAGCAGTATTTTAACATTGTTTTTGCTTAGTCAGCTAAGGGATACTCGGGAGCACTTTGAAGCTTATGGTGAAAATGGAAATATCTTTAGATAAAAACTGGCTAGAAGATTTCTGAGGAGCTACTTTGTGACGTGTGCATTCCACTCACAGAGTTTTACTTTTCTTCTCATAGAGGATTTGAGAATCCCGTATGCAGAAAAAGCTACCAGGGGACATTTGGGAGTATAAGGACGGCAATGGTGAAAAAGGAAATATCCTCAGACACAAACTGGAAAGAAGCTTTCTGTGAAACAGCGTTGTGATAGATATGCCTATTCATCTCACAAAGATAAAAGTTTCTTTCCATTATGATGTTTTGAAACTGCGTCATGAATGGATTCGTGAAGGTACTTTCGGGAGTACATTCTGGCCTACGGATAAATCAGAGATACCTTCATAGAAAAACTGGAGAGAAGCTTTCTGAGAAACTGCTTTGTGATGTGTGCATTCCACAGAGGGAGTTATACCTCTTTTCTCATAAGGCAGTGTTGGAACACTGAGCCTGTAAACTGAAAAAGTGATATTTTGCAGCACATTGGAGATTATGGTGAAAAGTGAAATATCCTGAAATGAAAATCAGAAAGAAGCATTCCAGGAATCTGCTCTCTGACATGTGCATTCATTTCAAAGATTTAAAGCTTACACTACGTTGCCCAGTTTGGAAACTCTCTCTTTGAGGAATCTGTGAAGGGATATTAAGTGGCTCCCAGAGGTTTGTGATTTAAGGAAACGCATTCCGATGAAAATGGTAGACAAGCTTTTGGAGCATCTGTTTTGTGATGCGTGTATTCATCTTATTGAATTAAATCATTCTTTGTAATGAGCAGTTTGAAATCACTGTTTCTGTGGAACCTGAGAAAGGACATTTGGGAATGCTCTTAAGAATAGACTGAAAAAGAAATACCCTCCAAGAAAAACCAAAAGGAAACTTTTTGTGAAACTGCTCTGGGTCACATGAATTCTACTCACACAGTTAAGTTTTCTTTTCATTGAGCAGTATTCTAACACTGTTTTAGGTGAGTCAGCTAAGGGATACTCGGGAGCGCTTTGAGGCTTACATTGAAAATGGAAATATCTTCAGATAGATACTGGAGAGAAGATTTCTGAGGAACTGCTTTGTGACGTGTACATTACACTCACAGAGTTATACTTTTCTTCTCATAGAAAATTGGGAAATCCGGTTTGAAGAAAAAGGTACCAGGGGACATTTGGAAGTATATGGATGACTATGATTAAAAAGGAAATATACTCAGACAAAAACTGGAAAGAAGCTTTCTGTGAAACTGCTTTGTGATTGATATGTCTATTCATCTCAGATAGATAAAACTTTCTTTCTATTACGCAGTTTTGAAACTGCATCATGGATGTATTTGCAAAGGGATATTTGGGAATACATTCAGGCCTGTTGGGGAAATAGGACATGTCTTCAGATTAAAACTGGTGATAAGCTTTCTGAGAAACTGATTTGTGTTGTGTGCATTCCAAACAGAGAGTTATACTTCTTTTCTCAGAAGGCAGTTTTTGAACACTGTTCCTGTTAAACTGAAACAGTGATATTTGGCAGTACCTTAAAGACTATGGTGAAAAGTGAAATATCCTGAAATAAAACCCAGAAAGAAGCATTGCAAGATACTGCTCTCTGATGCGTGCATTAATTTCAGAGAGTTAAAGTTTACCCTACGTTACCCAGTTTGGAAACTCTGTCTTTGAGGAATCTGTGAAGGGGTATTCAGTGGCACCTGGAGGCTTGCGGTGAGAGAGGAAACGTCTTCTCATGAAAACTGTAGAGAAGCTTTTGGATCAACTGCTTTGTGATGCGTGTATTCATCTCATAGAGTTAATCATACTTTGGATTGAGCAGACTGAAACCACTGTTACTGTGGAATCTGTGAAAGGACATTTGGGAACACTCTTAAGAATATCCTGAAAAAGAAATACCCCTGATAAAAACCAGAAGGAAACTTTCTGTCAAAATGTTCTAGGTCACGTGAAGTCCAATCACACAGTTAAGCTTCTGTTTTCATTGTGCATTACTCTAACACTGTTTCATGTTTTTCAGCTAAGGGATAGTCAGAAGCGCATTGAGGCTTACAATGAAAACGGAAATATCTTCAGAGAGATTCTGGAGAGAAGATTCCCAAGGAACTGCTTTGTGATGTGTGCATTCCACTAACAGAGTTATACTTTTCTTCTCAGAGAGGATTGGAGTATCCCGTTTGGGGAAAAAGGTACCAGGGAACATTCGTGAGTATATGGATGGCTATGGTGAAAAAGGAAGTATCCTCAGACAAAAACTGGAAAGATGCTTTCTGTGAAACTGCTTTGTGATAGATATGTCTATTCATCTCACATAGATAAAACTTTCTTTCTATGATACAGTTTTGAAACTACATCATTGATGGATTCACAAAGGCACATTCAGGAGCACATTCAGGCAGTCAGTGAAGGAGGAGATACCTTCAGATAAAAACTGGAGAGAAGCTCTCTGAGAAACTGCTTTGTGATGTCTGCATTCCAATCAGGGAGTTATAGCTCTTTACTCATAAGGAAGTGTTTGAACACTGTTCCTGTGAAACTAAAGAGGTGATATTTTGCAGCTCATTGCACACTATGGTGAAAAGTAAAATATCCAGAAATAAAACCCAGAAAGAAGCGTTGCAAGGAACTGCTCTCTGATGCATGCATTCATTTCAGCGAGTTAAAGCTTACACTACGTTGTCCAATTTGGAAACTCAGTGAGGAATCTGTCAAGCGATATTACATGGTGCCCGGAGGCTTGTGGTGAGAAAGAAAACGTCTTCCGATGAAAACTGGAGAGAACCTTTGGGAGCAACTGCTTTGTGATGTGTGCATTCATCTCATAGAGTTAAATCATTCTTTGGATTGAGCAGTTTGAAATCACTGTTTCTGTGGAACCTGAGAAAGGACATTTGGGAATGCTCTTAAGAATATGCTGAAAAAGAAATACCCTCCGATAAAAACCAGAAGGAAGCTTTCTGTGAAACTGCTCTAAGTACGTGAAGTTCACTCACACAGTTAAATTTCTGTTTTCATTGAGCAGTATTCTAACACTGTTTAAGTTAGTCAGCTAAGGGATATTTGGGATCGCTTTGAGGTTTGCGGTGAAAACGGAAATATCTTCAGATAGATACTGGAGAGAAGAATTCTGAGAAGCTGTTTTGTGACGTGTGCATTCCACTCACAGAGTTATACTTTTCTACTCATAGAGGATTGCGAAATCCCGTTTGTATAAAAAGGTACCAGGCAACATTCATGAGTATGTGGATGGCTATGGTGAAAAGGGAAGTATCATCAGGCAAAAACTGGAAAGAAGCTTTCTGTGAAACTGCTTTGTGATAGATATGTCTATTCATCTCACATAGATAAAACTTTCTTTCTATGACACAGTTTTGAAACGGCATCATGGACAGATTCTCAAGGGGACATTCGGAAGCTCATTCAGGCCTGTGGGGAAATAGGAGATATGTTCAGATAAAAACTGGAGATAAGCTTTCTGAGATATTGCTTTGTGATGTGTGCATTCCACTCTGGGAGTTATATCTCTTTTCTCATAAAGCAGTGTTTGAACACTGTTTCTGTAAAATTGAAAAAGTGATACTTTGCAGTGCATTGAAGACTATGAAGAAAAGTGAAATATCCTGAAATAAAACCCGGAAAGAAGCGATCCACGAAACGGCTCTCTGACGTGTGCATTCATTTCAGAAAGTTAAAGCTTATACTACGTTGCCCAGTTTGGAAACTACATCTTCGAGGAATCTCTGAAGGGCTATTAAGTGGCGCCCGGAGGCTTGAGGTGACAAAGTAAACATCTTCTGATGAAAACTGGGCAGAAGCTTTTGGAGCAACTGCTTTCTGATGAGTGTATTCATCTCATAGTGTTAAATGATTCTTTGGATTGAGTAGTTTGAAATCACTGTTTCTCTGGAACCTGAGAAAGGATATTTGGGAACGTTCTTAAGAATATGCTGTCAAAGAAATACCCTCCAATGAAAACCAGAATTAAGCTTTCTGTGGAACTGCTCTAGGTCACATGAATTCAATTCGCACAGTTAAGATTCTGTTTTCATTGAGCAATATTCTAACACTGTTTTTGTTTAGTCTGCAAAGTGATATTCGGGAGCACTTTGAGGCTTATGGTGAAAACAGAAATATCTTTAGATAGATACTGGGGAGAAGATTTCCGAGGAACTGCTTTGTGATGTGTGCATTCCACTCACAGTGTTTTATTTTTCTTCTCTTAGAGGAACTGGGAATCCCGTATGAAGAAAAAGCTACCAGGGGACATTGAGGAGTGTAAGGACAGCAACAGTGAAAACGGAAATATTCTCAGACACAAACTGGAAAGAAGCTTTCTGTGAAATTGCTTTGTGATAGATATGTTTATTCATCTCACATAGATAAAGCTTTCTTTCTATTATGCAGTTTTGATTCTGCATCATAGATGGATTCTCGAAGGGACATTTGGTAGCATATAGAGGAGTGTAGGGAAATAGGAAATATCTTAGAGAAAAACTGGAGAGAAGCTTCATCGGAAACTGCTTTGTGATCTGTGCATTCCACTCAGGGACTTATACCTCTTTTCTCATAAGGCAGTGTTTTAACACTGTTTCTATAAAACTGAAAAAGTGATAATTTGCAACACAGTGAAGTCTTTGGCGAAAAGTGAAATATCCTGAAATAAAACCCAGAAGGAAGCATTTCAAGAAACTGCTCTCTGACGTGTGCATTCATTTCAGAGAGTTAAAGCTAACACTACGTTGCCCAGTTTGGAAACTCTGTCTTTGAGGAAAATGTGAAGGGTTATTAAGTGGTGCCCAGAGGCTTGTGGTGAGAAAGGAAATGTCTTCTGAAGAAAACTGGAGAGAAGCTTTCAGAGTAACTGCTTAGTGATGTGTGTATTCATCTCATAGAATTAAATCATTCTTTGTGTGGAGCAGTTTGAAATCAGTGTTTCTGTTGAACTTGAGAAATGACATTAGGGAACACTCTTAAAAATATGTTGAAAAAGAAAAACCCTCTGATACAAACCAGAAGGAAACTTTCTGTGACACTTCTCTGGGTCACGTGAAGTCCACTCACACAGTTAAGCTTCTGTTTTCCTTGGACAGTATTCTAACACTGTTTTAGGTTAGTCAGCTAAGGGATACTTGGGAGCAATTTTAGGTTTACAGTGAAAACGGAAATATCTCCAGATAGTTACTGGAGAGAATATTTCTGAGGAGTTGCTTTGTGACACGTTCATTCCACTTCCAGAGTTATACTTTTCTTCTTATAGAGGACTGGGGAATCCCGCTTGCAGAAAAAGCTACCAGGGGACATTCGGGAGTATATGGATGTCTATGGTGAAAAAGGAAATATCCTCAGGGAAAAACTGGAAAGAAGATTTTGGTGAGATTGATTTGTGATAGATATGTCCATTCATCTCACATAGATAAAACTTTCTTTCCATTATGCAGTTTTGAAACTACGTCATGGATGGATTCATGAAGGGACATTCGGGAGCACATTCAGGCCTGTGAGGTAATAGGAAATAGCTTCAGATAAATATTGGGGTGAAGCATTCTGAGAAACTGCTTTGTGATGTGTGCATTCCACTCAGGGAGTTATACCTCTTTTCTCATAAGGCAGTGTTTGAACACTGTTCCTGTAACACTGTAAAAGTGATATTTTCCAGCCCTTTGAAGACTATGGCAAAAAGTGAAATATCTCGAAATAAAACCAAGAAAGAAGCATTCCAAGAAACTGCTCTCTGATGTGTGCATTCATTTCAGATACTTAAAGCTTACTCTACATTTCCCAGTTTGGAAATTCTCTCTTTGAGGAATCTCTGAAGGGAGATTAGGAGGCGCCCAGAGGCTTGTGTTGAGAAAGGAATCTTCTTCTGATGAAAACTGGAGAGAAGCTTTCAGAGCAACTGCTTTGTGATGTATGTATTCATCTCATAGAGTTAAATCATTCTTTGGATTGAGCAGTTTGAAATCACTGTTTCTGTGGAACCTGAGAAAGGACATTTGGGAACACTCTTAAGAATATGCTGAAAAAGAAATACCCTCCGATAAAAACCAGAAGGAAACTTTCTGTGAAACTACTCTAGGTCACATGAATCCCACTCGCACAGTTAAGCTTCTGTTTTCATTGAGCAGTATTCTAACACTGTTTTTGATTAGTCTGCGAAATGATATTCAGAAGTGCATTGAGGCTTAAAATGAAAAAGGAAATACCTTCAGATAAAAACCGGAGAGAAGATTTCCGAAGAGCTGCTTTTTGACGTGTGCATTCCGCTCATAGAGTTATACTTCCCTTCTCATAGAGGATTGGTTAATCCCGTTTGGAGAAAAATCTTCCAGGGGACATTCGGGAGTATATGGATAGGTATGTTGAAAAAGGAAATATCCTCAGACAAAAGCTGGAAAGAGGTTTTTGTGAAACTGCTTGGTGGTATATATGTCTATGCATCTCACATAGATAAAACTTTCTTTCTATTATGCAGTTTTGAAACTGCTTCATGGATGGATTCACGAAGGGACATTCTAGAGCACATTCATGCTAGTGAGGAAATAGGAAATATCTTCAGATAAGAACTGGAGAGAATTTTTCTGAGAAACTACTTTGTGATGGTGTGTATTCCACTCAGGAAGTTTTACCTGTTTTCTCATAAGGCAGTGTGTTAACACTGTCCCTGTAAAACTGAAGAAGTGATATTTTGCGGCACATTGAAAACTATTGCAAAAAGTAAAATATCCGGAAATAAAACCAAGAAAGAAGTGTTTCAAGAAACTGCTCTCTGACGTGTGCATTCATTTCAGAGAGTTAAAGCTTACACTGTGTTGCCACTTTGAAAACTCTGTCTTTGAGGAATCTGTGAAGGGATATTAATTGGCACCCATGGGCTTGTTATGGGAAAGGAAACGTATTCCAATGAAAAACAGAGAGAAGCTTTTGGAGCAACTGCTTTTTGATGTGTGTATTCATCTCATAGAGTGAAATCATTATTTGGATTGAGCAGTTTGAAATCACTGTTTCTGTGGAATCTGAGAAAAGATATTTGGGAATGCTGTTAAGAATATGCTAAAAAAGAAATACCTTCCAAATAAAACCAGAAGAAAACTTTCTGTGAAACTTCTCTAGGTCACGTGAAGTCCACTGGCACAGTGAAGCTACTGTTTTCATTGAGGAGTATTCTAACAATGTTTTGCATTAGTCAACTAAGGGATCCTTGGGAGCACTTTGAGGCTTAGGGTGAAAGCGGAAATAACTTCAGAGAGATACTGGAGAGATTTCTGAGAAGCTGCTTTGTGACGTGTGCATTCCACTCACAGAGTTATACTTTTCTTCTCATAGAGGATTGGGAAATCCCGATTGGAAAAAATATGCTGCCAGGGGACATTTGGGAGTATATAGATGGCTATGGTGAAAAAGGAAATATCCTGAGACAAAAACTGGAAACAAGTTTTCTGTGAAACTGCTTTGTGATAGATATGTCTATTCATCTCACATAGATAAAACGTGATTTCTATTACGCAGTTTTGAAACTGCGTCATGGACGGATTCGCGAAGGGACATTCGGGAGCACATTCAGGCCTGTGAGGAAATATGAAATAACTTCAGATAAAAACTGGAGAGAAGCTTTCTGAGAAACTGCTTTATGATATGCTCATTCCACTTAGGGAGTTATACCTCTTTTCTCATAAGGCAGAGTTTGAACACTGTTCCTGTTAAACTGAAGAAGTGATATTTTGCAGCACTTTGAAGACTATGGTGAAAAGTGAAATATCCTGAAATAAAACCCAGAAAGAAGCATTGCAAGGAACTGCTCTCTGATGCATGCATTCATTTCAGAGCGTTGAAGCTTATACTACAATGCTCAGTTTGGATACTCTGTCTTTGAGGAATCTGTGAAGGGATATTAAGCAATGCCCGGAGGCTTTTGGTGAGAAAGGAAAAGCCTTCTGATGAAAACTGGAGACAAACTTTTGGATCAACTGCTTTGTGATGTGTGTATTCATCTCATAGAGTTATATCATTCTTTGGATTGAGCAGTTTGAAATCACCATTTTTGTGGAAACTGAGAAAGGACATTTGAGAACGCTCTTAAGAATATGTTGAAAAAGAAATTCCCTCTGATAAAAACCAGAAGGAAACTTTCTGTGAAACTGCTCTAGGTCATGTGAAGTCATGCGCACAGTTAAACTTCAGTTTTCATTGAGCAGTATTCTAACATTGTTTTAGGTGAGTCAGCTAATGGATACATGTTAGCGCTTTGAGGCTGATGGTGAAAAGGAAAATATTTTCCGATAGATACTGAAGAGAATATTTCCAAGGAGCTGCTTTGTGATGTGTGCATTCCACTCACAGAGTTATACTTTTCTTCTCATAGAAGATTGGGGAATCCCGTTTGGAGAAAAAGCTACCAGGGGACATTCAGAACTATATGTATGGCTATAGTGAAAAAGGAAATATCCTCAGACAAAAACTGCAAAGATGCTTTCTGTGAAAATGCTTTGTGATAAATATGTCTATTCATCTCATATAGATAAAACTTTCTTTATAATACGCAGTTTTGTAACTGCATCATGGATGGATTCACAAAGGGACATTCGGGAGCACATTCCAGCATACGGAGAAAAAGAAGATATCTTCAGATAACAACTGGAGAGAATCTTTCTGAGAAACGGCTTTTTCATGTGTGCATTCCACTTAGGGATATATACCTCTTTTTCATAAGGCAATGTTTGAACATGGTTCTGTAAAACTGAAAAAGTCGTATTTTGCAGCCCATTGAAAACTATGGCGAAAAGTGACATATCCTGAATGAAAACCCAGAAAGAAGCATTCCATGAAACAGCTCTCTAACGTGTCCATTCATTTCGGAGACTTAAAGCTTACACTATGTTGCCCAGTTTGGAAACTCTGTCTTTGAGGAATCTGGAGATGATATTAAATGGTGCCTGGAGGCTTGTGGTGAGAAAGGAAACATCTTCCGATGAAAACTGGAGAGAAGCTTAGGAGCAACTGCTTTGTGATGTGTGTATTCATCTCATAGAGTTAAATCATTCTTTGGATTGAGCAGTTTGAAACCACTGTTTCTGTGGAACCTGAGAAAGGACATTTTGGAATGCTCTTAAGAATATGGTGAAAAAGTAATACCCTCCAATAAAAGTCAGAAGGAAACTTTCTGTGAAACTGCTCTAGGTACATAAATTCCACTCACAGAGTTAAGCCTCTGTTTTCATTGAGCAGTATTCTAACACTGTTTTAGGTGAGTCAGCTAAAGGATACTTGGGAGTGCTTTGAGGCTAACTGTGAAAACGAAAATATCTTCAGATAGATACTGAGAGAAGATTTCCGAAGAGCTGCTTTGTGATGTGCATTCCACTCACAGAGTTATAATTTTGTTCTCATAGAGGATTGAAGAATCCTGTTTGGAGAAAGAGCTATCAGAGGACTTTCAGGAGTATATGGATGCTTGTGGTGAAAATGGAAATATCCTCAGACAAAAACTGGAAAGAAGTGTCTGTAAAAAGCTATGTGATAGAAATGTCTATTCATCTCACATAGATATAAACTTTCTTTCTATTATGCAGTTGTGAAACTGCGTCATGGATGAATTCACAAAGGGACATTGGGATGCACATTCAGGCCTGTGGGGTAATAGGAAATATCTTCAGATAAAAACTGGAGAGAAGTTTTCTGAGAAACTGCTTTGTGTTGTGTGCGTTCCACTCAGGGAGTTATACCTCTTTTCTCATAAGTCAGTTTTTGAACACTGTTCCTCTAAAACTGAAAAAGTAATATTTGCCACACATTGAAGACTATGGTGAAAAGTGAAATATCCTGAAATAAAACCCAGAAAGAAGCATTCCAAGAAACTTCTATCTGACGTGTGCATTCATTTCAGAGAGATAAATCTTGCAGGAAATATCTTCAGATAAAAACTGGAGAGAAGATTTCTGAGGAGCTGCTTTGTTACATGTGCATTCCACTCACAGAGTTATACTTTTCTTCTCATAGAGGATTGGGGAATCCTGTTTGGAGAAAAAGGGACCGGGGGACATTCGGTAATATATGGATAGCTATGTTGAAAAAGGAAATATCCTCAGACAAAAGCTGGAAAGAAGCATTCTGTGAAACTGCTTTGTGATAGATATGTCTATGCATCTCACATAGATAAAACTTTCGTTCTATTGCGTAGTTTTTTAAAACATTTATTTATTAATTATTATTATTATACTTTAAGTTCTAGGGTACATGTGCATAACATGCAGGTTTGTTACATATGTATACTTGTGCCATGTTGGTGTGCTGCACCCATCAACTCGTCAACACCCATCAACTCGTCATTTACATCAGGTATAACTCCCAATGCTATCCCTCCCCCCCCTCCCCATGATAGGCCCCAGTGTGTGATGTTCCCCTTTCAGAGTCCAAGTGATCTCATTGTTCAGTTCTCACCTGTGAGCGAGAACATGTGGTGTTTGGTTTTCTGTTCTTGCAATAGTTTGTTGAGAATGATGGTTTCCAGCTGCATCCATGTCCCTACAAAGGACACAAACTCATCCTTCTTTATGGCTGCATAGTATTCCATGGTGTATATGTGCCACATTTTCTTAATCCAGTGTGTCACTGATGGACATTTGGGTTGATTCCAAGTCTTCGCTATTGTGAATAGTGCCGCAATAAACATACGTGTGCATGTGTCTTTATAGCAGCATGATTTATAATCCTTTGGGTATATACCCAGTAATGGGATGGCTGGGTCATATGGTACTTCTAGTTCTAGATCCTTGAGGAATCGCCATACTGTTTTCCATAATGGTTGAACTAGTTTACAATCCCACCAATGGTATAAAAGTGTTCCTATTTCTCCACATCCTCTCCAGCACCTGTTGTTTCCTCACTTTTGAATGATTGCCATTCTAACTGGTGTGAGATGGTATCTCATTGTGGTTTGATTTGCATTTCTCTCATGGCCAGTGATGATGAGCATTTTTTCATGTGTCTGTTGGCTGTATGAATGTCTTCTTTTGAGAAATGTCTGTTCATATCCTTTGCCCACATTTGATGGGGTTGTTTGTTTTTTCCTTGTAAATTTGTTTGAGTTCTTTGTAGGTTCTGAATTTTAGCCCTTTGTCTGATGAGTAGATTGCAAAAATTTTCTCCCATTCTGTAGGTTGCCTGTTCACTCTGATGGTAGTTTCTTTTGCTGTGCAGAAGCTCTTTAGTTTAATTAGATCCCATTTGTCAATTTTGGCTTTTGCTGCCGTTGCTTTTGGTGTTTTAGATAGGAAGTCTTTGCCCATGCCTATGACCTGAATGGTACTACCTAGGTTTTCTTCCAGGGTTTTTATGGTATTAGGTCTAACATTTAAGTCTCTAATCCATCTTGAATTAATTTTCGTATAAGGAGTAAGGAAAGGATCCAGTTTCAGCTTTCTACTTATGGCTAGCCAATTTTCCCAGCACCACTTGTTAAATACGAAATCCTTTCCCCATTTCTTGTTTTTCTCAGGTTTGTCAAAGATCAGATGGCTGTAGATGTGTGGTATTATTTCTGAGGACTCTGTTCTGTTCCATTGGTCTATATCTCTGTTTTGGTATCAGTACCATGCTGTTTTGGTTACTGTAGCCTTGTAGTATAGTTTGAAGTCAAGTAGCATGATGCGTTCAGCTTTGTTCTTTTGACTTAGGATTGTCTTGGCAATGCGGGTTCTTTTTTGGTTCCATATGAACTTTAAAGCAGTTTTTTCCAATTCTGTGAAGAAACATTGGTAGCTTGATGGGGATGGCATTGAATCTATAAATTACCTTGGGCAGTATGGCCATTTTCACGATATTGAGTCTTCCTATCCATGAGCATGGTATGTTCTTCCATTTGTTTGTGTCCTCTTTTATTTCACTGAGCAGTGGTTTGTAGTTCTCCTTGAAGAGGTCCTTTACATCCCTTGTCAGTTGGATTCCTAGGTATTTGATTCTCTTTGAAGCAATTGTGAATGGAAGTTCATTCATGATTTGGCTCTCTTTTTGTCTGTTACTGGTGTATAAGAATGCTTGTGTTTTTTGCACATTAATTTTGTATCCTGAGACTTTGCTGAAGTTGCTTATCAGCTTAAGGAGATTTTGGGCTGAGACAATGGGGTTTTCTAAATATACAATCATGTCATCTGCAAACAGGGACAATTTGACTTCTTCTTTTCCTAACTGAATACCCTTGATTTCTTTCTCTTCCTGATTGACCTAGTCAGAACTTCCAACACTGTTGAATAAGAGTAGTGAGAGAGGGCATCCCTGTCTTGTACCAGTTTTCAAAGGGAATTTTTTCCAGTTTTTGCCCATTCAGAGGTACAAGGAGGAGCTGCTACCATTCCTGCTGAAACTATTCCAATCAATAGAAAAAGAGGGAATCCTCACTAACTTATTTTATGAGGCCAACATCATCCTGATAACAAAGCCTGGCAGAGACACAACAAAAAAAGAGAATTTTAGACCAATATCCCTGATGAACATTGATGCAAAAATCCTCAATAAAATACTGGCAAACTGGATTCAGCAGCACATTAAAAAGCTTATCCACCATGATCAAGTGGGCTTCATCCCTGGGATGCAAGGTTGGTTCAACATTTGAAAATCAATAAACATAATCCAGCATATAAACAGAACCAAAGACAAGAACCATATGATTATCTCAATAGATGCAGAAAAGGCTTTGACAAAATTCAACAGCCCTTCATGCTAAAAACGCTCAATAAATTCGGTATTGATGGAACGAACCTCAAAATAATAAGAGCTATTTATGACAAACTCACAGCCAATATCATATTATGCAATTTTGAAACTGCGTCATGCACGAATTCACGAAGGGACATTCAAGATCACATTCATGCCTGCGGGGAAATAGGAAATATCTTCAGGTAAGTACTGGAAAGAAGTTTTGTGAGAAACTACTTTGTGATGTGTGCATTGCACTCAGGGAGTTATATCTCTTTTCTCATAAGTCAGTTTTTGAACAGTGTTCCTCTAAAACTGAAAAAGTAATATTGGCCACGCGTTGAAGACTATAGTGAAAAGTGAAATATCCTGAAATAAAACCCAGAAAGAAGCATTCCAAGAAACTTCTCTCTGACGTGTGCATTCATTTCAGAGATAAACCTTGCACTACGTTCCTTAGTTTGGAAACTCTGTCTTTGAAGAATCTGTGAAGGGATATTAAGTGGTGCCTGGAGACTTGTGGTGAGAAAGGAAATGTCTTCCATTGAAAATTGGAGAGAAACTTTCAGAGGAATTGCTTTGTGATGTGTGAATTCATCTCACAGAGTTAAATCATTCTTTGGATTGAGCAGTTTGAAATCACTGTTTCTGTGGAACCTGAGAAAGGACATTTGTGAATGCTCTTAAGAACATGCTGAAAATGTAATGCCCTCCAATAAAACCAGAAGGAAACTTTCTGTGAAACTGCTCTAGTTCACATGAATTCCACTCACACAGTTAATCTTCTCTTTTCGTTGAGCTGTATTTTAACACTGTTTTATGTTAGTCAGCTAAGGGATAGTGGGGAGCGCTTTGAGGCTTACAATGAAAACGGAAATATCTTCAGATAGATACTGGAGAGAAGATTTCCGAGGAGCTTCTTTGTGACGTGTGCATTCCACTCACAGAGTTATACTTTTCTTCTCATAGAGGATTGGGGAATTACATTTGGAGAAAAAGCTACCAGGTGACATTCGGGTGTATAAGCATGGCTATGGTGAAAAAGGAAATATCCTTAGACAAAAACTGGAAAGAAGCTTTCTGTGAAACTGTTTTTTCATAGATATGTGTATTCATCTCACACAGATAAAACTTTCTTTCTATTACGCAGTTTGGAAACTGCGTCATGGACAGATTCGTGAAGGGACATTCGGGAGCACATTCAGATCTGTGGGGAAATAGGAAATATCTCCAGATAAAAACTGGAGAGAAGCTTTCTGAGAAACTGCTTTGTGATGTGTGCATTCCACTTAGGGAATTATACCTATTTTCTCATAAGGCAGTATTTGAACATTGTTCCTGTAAAACTGAAAAAGTGATATTTTGCAGCGCATTGAAGACTAAGGCGAAAAGTGGCATATCAGAAAATAAAACCCAGAAAACAGCATTCGAAGAGACTGCTCTCTGACGTGTGCATTCATTTCAGAGAGTTAAAGCTTACACTACTTTGCTCGGTTTGGAATCTCTGTCTTTGAAGAGTCTGTGAAGGGATATTAAGTGGCGCCTGCATGCTTCTGGTAAGAAAGCAAAAGTCTTCCAATGAAAACTGGAGACAAGGTTTTGGAGCAATTGCTTTGAGATGTCTGTATTCATCTCCAAGAGTTTAATCAGTCTTTGGATTGAGCAGTTTGAAATCACTGTTTCTGTGGCACCTGATAAAGGGGACTTGGGAATGTTCTTAAGAATATGCTGAAAAAGAATTACCCTTCGATAAAAAAACAGAAGGAATCGTTCTGAGAAACTTCTCTAGGTCATGTGAAGTGCAATCACACAGTTAAACTTCGGTTTTCATTGAGAAGTATTCTAACACTGTTTGAAGTCATTCAGCTAAGGGATTCTCGGGAGCGCCTTGAGGCTTATGGTGAAAACGGAAATATCTTCAGATAGATACTGGACAGAAGATTTCTGAAGAGCTGCCTTTTGCACTGTGCATTCCACTCACAGAGTTATACTTTTGTTCTTATAGAGGATTGGGAATCCCATTTGGAGAAAAAGCTGTCAGGGGACATTCCGGAGTATCTGGACCACTATGGTGAAAAAGGAAGTATCCTCAGACAAAAACTGGAAAGAAGCGTTCTCTGAAACTGTTTTGGAAAGATATGTCTATTTACCACACATAGAAAAGACTTTCATTCTATTACACAGTTTTGAAACTGCATCCTGGACGAATTCACAAAGGGACATTCAAGAACACATTCAGGCCTGTGGAGAAATAGGACATACTTCCAGATAAAAACTGGAGAGAAACTTTCTGAGAAACTGAATTGTGATGTGTGCATTTCACTAAGGAAGTTATAACTCTTTTCTCATAAGACAGTGTTTCAACTCTGTTCCTGTAAAACTGAAAAAGTGATATTTAGCAGCACAATAAAGACTATGGCAAAAAGTGACATATCCAGAAATAAAACCCAGAAAGAAGCATTCCAAGAAACTACTCTCTGACTTGTACATTAATTTCAGAGAGTTAAAGCTTACACTAAATTGCCCAGTTTGGAAACTGTCTTTGAGTAATCTATGAAGTGATATTAAGTGGCGCCCAGAGGCTTGTGATGAGAAAGAAAACGTCTTCCGATGAAAACTGGAGAGAAGCTTTCAGAGAAACTGCTTTGTGATGTGTACAATCATCTCATAGAGGTAAATCGTTCTTTGTATTGAGCAGTTTGAAATCACTGCTTCTGTGGATCCTGAGAAAGGACATTTGGGAATGCTCTTAAGAATATGCTGAAAAAGAAATACCCTCCGATAAAAAACAGAAGGAAACTTTCTGTGAAACTGCTCGATGTCACGTGAAGTCCATTCACACAGTTAAGTTCTGGTTTCATTGAGCCGTATGCTAACACTGTTTTCGTTACTCAGCTAAGGGATACTCGGGAATGCTTTGAGGCTTGCGGTGAAAACGGAAATATCTTCAGACAGATATTGGAGAGAAGATTTCCGAGGAGCTGCTTTGTGACATGTGGATTCCACTCACAGAGTTATATACTTTTTTTCTCACAGAGGACTGGGGAGTCCCATATAGAGAAAAAGCTACCAGGGGACATTCAGGAGTATATTTATGGCTATGGTGAAAAAGGAAGTATCCTCAGAAAAAAACTTGAAAGAAGCATTCTCTGAAACAGCTTTGTGATAGATATGTCTATTTATCACACATAGAAAAAGTTTCATTCTATTACGCAGTTTTGAAACTGTGTTATGGACGAATTGGGGAAGGTACATTCGGGAGCACATTCAGGCCTGTGGGGAAATAGGACATATCTCCAAATAAAAACTGGAGAGAAGCTCGCAGAGAAAGTGATTTCTGATTTGTGAATTCCACTAACCGAGTTATACCTCTTTCCTCATAAGGCAGTGTTTCAACACTGTTCCTGTAAAACTGTAAAAGTGGTATTTTGCAACGCATTGAAGACTATGGTGAAAAGTGAAATATCCAGAAATAAAACCCAGAAAGAAGCGTTCCAAGAAACTATTTCTGACGTGTGCATTCATCTGAGAGAGTTAGAGCTTACACTACATTGCCCAGCTTGGAAACTCTGTCTTTGATGAATCTATGAAGGGATACTCAGTGGCACCCAGAGCCTTGTGGTGAGAAAGAAAATGTCTTCCAATGAAAACTGGAGAGAAGCTTTCAGAGCAACTGCTTTGTGATGTGTGTATTCATCTCATAGAGGTAAATCATTCTTTGGATTGAACAGTTTGAAATCACTGTTTCTGTGGAACCTGAGAAAGGACATATGGGAAGGCTCTTAAGAATAGGCTGAAAAAGTAATACCCTCCAATAAAAACCGGAGGGAAACTTTCTGTGAAACTGCTCTAGTTCACATGAATTCCACTCGCACAGAGAAGCTTCTGTTTTTGTTGAGCAGTATTTTAACACTATTTTAAGTTAGTCAGCTAAGGGATATTTGGCAGCACTTTGAGGCTTATGGGGAAAACAGAAATATATTCAGATAGACACTAGAGAGAAGATTTCTGTGGAGCTGTTTTGTGACATGTGCATTCCACTCACGGAATTATACTTTTCTTCTCATAGAGGATTGGGGAATCCCGTTTGGAGAAAAACCTACCAAGGGACATTTGAGAGCATATGGATGGATACGGTGAAAAAGGAAATATCCTCAGACAAAAACTGGAAAGAAGCGTTCCCTGAAACTGCTTTGTGAAAGATATGTCTATTTATCATACATATAAAAGACTTTCATTCTATTATGCAGTTTTGAAACTGCGTCCTGGATGAGTTAGCAATGGGACATTCGGGAACACATTCAGGCCTGTGAGGAAATAGGACATATCTCCAGATAAAAACTGGAGAGAAGCTTTCTGAGAAACCGCTTTGTGATGTGTGCATTCCACTCAGGAAGTTATACCTCTTTTCGCATAAGACAGTGTTCCAACTCTGTTCCTGTAAAACTGTAAAAGTGATATTTAGCAGCTCAATGAAGATTATGGCAAAAAGTGACAGATCCAGAAATAAAACCCAGAAAGAAGCATTCCAAGAAACTGCTCTCTGACGTATGCATTCATTTCAGAGAGTTAAAGCTTACACTACGCTGCCTAGTTTGGAAACTCTGTCTTTGAGGAATTTGTGAAGGGATATTAAGTGGCTCTCGGAGGCTTGCGGTGAGAAAGGAAATGCCTTCCGATGAAAACTGGAGAGAAGGTTTCGGAGAAACTGCTTTGTGATGTGTGCATTCATCTCATAGAGGTAAATCGTTCTTTGGATTCAGCAGTTTGAAATCACTGCTTATTTGGAAAATGAAAAAGGACATTTGGGAACTCTCTTAGGAATATGCTGAAAAAGAAATACAATCTGATAAAAACCAGAAGGAAACTTTCTGAGAAACTGCTCTACATCATGTGAAGTCCACTCGCACAGTTAAGCTTCTGTTTTCATTGAGCCGTATTCTAACACGGTTTTAAGTTAGTCAGCTAAGGGATACTCGGGAGCGCTTTGAGGATTACGGTAAAAAAGGAAATATCTTCAGATAAATACTGGATAGATGATTTCCAAGGAGTTGTTTGTGACGTTTGCATTCCACTCACAGAGTTACACGTTTCTTCTCATACAATTTTGGGGAATCCAGTTTTTAGAAAAAGCTCCTAGGGGACATTCGGGAGTATATGGACAGCTATGGTGAAAAAGGAAATCTCCTCAGACAAAAATTGGAAACAAGCTTTCTATGAAATTGCTTTGTGATAGATATGTCTATTCATCTCACATAGACAAAACTTTCTTTCTGTTACGCAGTTTTGAACTCCGTCATGGACGGATTCACGAAGGGACATTCGGGAGCACATTCAGGCCTGTGGTGAAATTGGAGATATCTTCAGATAAAAACCGGAGAGAAGATTTCTGAGAAACTGCTTTGTGATGTGTGCATTCCATTCAGGGATTTATACCTCTCTTCTCGTAAGGAAGTGTTTGAACACTGTTCTTGTTAAACTGGAAAACTGATATTTTGGAGCTCATTAAAGACTATGGCCAAAAGTGAAATATCCAGAAATAAAACCCAGAAAAAAGCATTCCAAGAAACTGCTCTCTGACGTGTGCATTCATTTCAGAGGGTTAAAGTTTACACTACTTTGCCCAGTTTGGAAATTCTGTCTTTGAGGAATCTGGGAAGGGATATTAAGTGGCGCCTGGAGGCTTGTGGTGAGAAAGGAAACTTCTTCCGATGAAAACTGGAGAGAAGCTTTCAGAACTACTGCTATGTGGTGTGTGTATTCATCTCATGGAGTTCAATCATACTTTGGATTGAGCAGTTTGAAATCACTGTTTTTGTGGAACCTGAGAAGGGACATTTGAGAATGCTCTTAAGAACACAGTGAAAAAGTAATACCCTCCAATTAAAACCAGAAGAAAACTTTCTGTGAAACTGCTCTATGTCACGTGAAGTCCACTCACACAGTTAAGCTTCTGTTTTCATTCAGCAGTATTCTAACACTGTTTTAGGTTAGTCAGCTAAGGGATACTCGGGAACACTATGAGGCTTACGGTGAAAACAGAAATAACTTCAGACATATACTTGAGAGAAGATTTCCGAATAGCTGCTTTGTGAAGTGTGCATTCCACTCACAGAGTTATACTTTTCTTCTCATCGAGGATTGGGGAATCCTGTTTGGAGAAAAAGCTACCAGGGGACATTCGGGAATATATCAATGACTGTGGTGAAAATAGGAATATCCTGAGACAGAAACTGGAAAGAAGCTTTCTGTGAATTGCTTTGTGATAGATACATCTAATCGTCTCACATAGATAAAAATTTCTTTCTATTAAGCACTTTTGAAACTGCACCATGGACGGATTCACGAAGGGGCATTCGGGAGTACATTCATACCTGCAGGGGAGTAGGAGATATCTTCAGATAAAAACTGGAGAGAAGCTTTCTGAGAAACTGTTTGGAGATGGATGCATTCCACTCAGGGAGTTGTACCTCTTTTCTCATAAGGCAGTGTTTGAACACTGTTCCTGTAAAACTGAAAAAGTCATATTTTGCAGCTCATTGAAGACTATGGCAAAAAGTGAAATATCCTGAAATAAAATCCATAAAAAATCATTCCAAGAAACACTTCTCTAACGTGTGCATTCATTTCAGAGACCTCAAGCTGACACTACATTGCCCAGTTTGGAAACTCTGTCTTAGAGGAATCTGTGAAGGGATATTAAGAGGCGTTAGGAGGCTTGTGGTGGGAAACGAAATGTCTTCCAATGAAAACCGTAAAGATGCTTTCAGAGCAACTGATTTGTGATGTGTGTGTTCATCTCATAGAGTTAAATCATTCTTTGATTTGAGAAGTTTGAAATCACTGTTTCTGTGGAACCTTAGAAAGGACTTTTGGGAACGCTCTAAGAATATGCTGAAAAAGAAATACCCTGTGGTAAAAACGAGAAGGACTCTTTCCGTGAAACTGCCCTAGGTCACATGAAGTCCACTTGCACAGTTAAGTTTCTGTTTTCATTGAGCAGTATTCTAACACTGTTTTAGGTTAATCAGCTAAGGGATACTTGGGATCGCTTTGAGGCTTATGGTGAAAACGGAAATATCTTCAGATAGACACTGGACACAATATTTCTGAGGATCTGATTTGTGACGTGAGCATTCCACCCACATGGCAATACTTGTCCGTCATAGAGGATTGGAGTATCCCATTTGGAGAATAAGCTACCAGGGGACATTCGAGAATATTGGACGGCTATGGTGAAAAAGGAAATATCCTCAGACAAAAACTAGAAAGAAGCTTTCTGTGAAACTGCTTTGTGATAGATATATCAATTCACCTCACATAGATAAAACTCTCTATCTATTATGCAGTTTTGAAACTGCATCATGGACGGATTCGCGATGGGAAATTCAGAAGCACATTCAGGCCTGTGGGGAAATAGGAAATATCTTCAAATTAAAACTGGAGAGAAGCTTTCTGAGAACCTGCTTTGTAATATGTGCATTCCACTCAGGGAGTTACACCTCTTTTCTCATAAGGCAGTGTTTGAACACACTTCCTGTAAAACTGAGTAAGTGATGTTTTACAGCACATTGAAGATTATGCTGTAAAGTGAAATATCCGAAAATCAAACCCAGAAAGAAGCGTTCCAAGAAACTGCTCTCTGACATGTGCATTCATTTCAGAGAGTTGAAGCTTACACTACGTTGTCCAGTTTGGAAACCATGTCTTTGAGGAATCTGTGAAGGGATAATAAGTTTTTCCCCGGGGCTTGTGTTGAGAAAGGAAACGTCTTACGATGAAAACTGGACAGAAGCTTTCAGAGTAACTGCTTTGTGATGTGTGTGTTCATCTCATACAGTTAAATCATTCTTTGGATTGAGCAGTTTGAAATCCCTGTTTCTGTGGAAACTGAGAAAGGACATTTGAGAATGTTCTTAAGAATATGCTGAAAAAATAATACCCTCTGAGAAAAAACAGAAGGAAACTTTCTATGAAACTGCTCTAGGTCACATGAATTCCAACGTACACTTAGATTTCTGTTTTGATTGAACAATATTCTAACACTGTTTAGGTTAGTCAGCTAAGGGTTACTCGGGAGTACTTTGAGGTTTACAGTGAAAACGGAAATATCTTCAGATAGATACTGGAGAGAAGCTTTCCGAGGAGATGCTTTGTGACGTGTGCATTCCACTCACAGTGTTATACCTTTCTTCTCATGGAGGATTGGGGAATCCCGTTTGGAGAAAACGCTACCAGGGGACATTTGGGAGTATATCAATGGCTATGGTGAAAAAGGAATTATCCTCAGACAAAAACTGGAAAGAAGCTTTGTGAGAAACTGCTTTGTGATAGATATGTCTATTCATTACACATAGATAAACTGTCTTTCTATTACACAGTTTGAAACTGCGACATGGATGGATTCGTGAAGGGACATTCATGAGCATATTCAGTCCTGTGGGGAAATAGAAAATATTTTCAGATAACTGGAGAGAATCTTTCTGAGAAACTGCTTTGTGATGTGTGCCTTCCACACAGGAAATTATACCTCTTTTCTCCTAAGGCAGTGTTTGAACACTGTTCCTGTGAAACTGAAAAAGTGATATTTTGCAGCGCTTTGAAGACTATGGCGAAAAGTGAAATATCCTGAAATAAAACCCAGTGATAAATGTTCCAAGAAACTGCTCTCTGACATGTGCATTCCTTTTTGAGTGTTAAAGCTGACACTACGTTGCTCGGTTTGGAATCTCTGTCTTTGAGGTATCTATGAAGGGATATTAACTGGTGCCTGGAGGCTTGTGGTGAGTAAGGAAACGTCTTCCGATGAAAACTGGATAGAAGCTTTCGTAGCAACTACTTTGTGATGTGTGAGTTCATCTCATAGAGTTAAATCATGATTTGTATTGAGCAGTTTGAAATCACTGTTTCAGTGGAATCTGAGAAAGACATTTTTGAACAGTCTTAAGAATATGTTGAAAAAGTAATACCCTCCGATAAAAACCAGAAGGAAACTTTTGGTGAAACTGCTCTATGTCATGTGAAGTTCACTCGCACAGTTAAGCTTCTCTTTTCATTGAGCAGTATTCTAACACTTTTAGTTTATTCAGTTAAGGGATACTGGATAGCGCTTTGAGGTTTACGGTGAAAACGGAAATATCTTCAGATAGATACTGGAAAGAAGATGTCTGAGGAGCTGTTTTGTGATGTGTGCATTCCACTCACAGTGTTATACTTTAATTCTCATAGGGAGTTGGGGAATCTCGTTTGGAGAAAACGCTACAAGGGGGCATTCGGGAGTATATGGACGGCTATGGTGAATAAGGAAGTATCCTCAGAGAAAAACTGCAAAGAAGCTTTCTGTGAGACTGCTTTGTGATATACATGTGTATGCATCTCACATAGATAAAACTTCCTTTCTATTACGCAGTTTTGAAACTGCGTCATGGTCGAATTTATGAAGTTACTTTCGGGAGCACTTGTAAGCCTGTGGAGAAAGGAAATATCTTCAGCTAAAAACTGGGGAGAAGCTTTCTGAGAAACTGCTCTGGGATGTGTGCATTCCACTCAGGGAAATATACCTCTTTTCTCCTAAGGCAGTGTTTGAACACTGTTTCTGTAAAACTGAAAAAGTGATATTTTGCAGCGCATTATAGACAATGGCAAAAAGTGAAGTACCCTTAAAGAAAACTCAGAAAGAAGCATTCCAAGAAACGGCCCTCTGACGTGCGCATTCATTTCAGAGAGCTAAAGCTTACACCACGTTGCCCAGTTTGGAAACTCTGTCTTTGAGGAATCGGTGAAGGGATACTAAGTGGCGCCCAGAGGCTTGTGGTGAGAAAGAAAACGTCTTCCGCTGAAAACCAGAGAGGAGCTTTCGGAGTACCTCCTTTGTGATGTGTGTATCCATTTCATAGAGTTAAATCATTCTTTGGATTGGGCAGTTTGAAATCACTGTTTCTGTGGAACCTGAGAAAGGACATTTGGGAACGCTCTTAAGAAAATGCTGAAAAAGAAATTCCCTCTGATAAAAACCAGAAGGAAATCTTCTGTGAAACTACTCGAGGTAACGTGAATTCCACTTGCACAGTTAACCTTCTGTTTTCAATGAGCAGCATTCTAACACTGTTTTAGGTTAGTCAGATAAGGGATACTCGGGAGCACTTTGAAGCTTATGGTGGAATCATAAATATCTTCAGATAGATACTGGGGAGATTTCCGAGGAGCTGCTTTGTGATGTGTGCATTCCACTCACAGAATTATTCTTTCTTCTCATAGAGCATTGTGAAAACACGTTTGGACAAAAAGCTACCAGGGGACAATCGGGAGTGTATGGACAGCAATGGTAAGAAAGGAAATATCCTCAGACAAAAACTGGAAAGAAGCTTTCTGTGAAACTGCTTTGTGATAGATATGTCTATTCATCTCACATAGATAAAACTTTCTTTCTATTATGACGTTTTGAAACTGCGTCACGGACAGATTCACGAACTGACATTCGGGAGCACATTCAGGTCTATGGTGAAAATGAAGATATCTTCAGATAAACAATGGAGAGAAGCTTTCTGATAAAATGCTTTTTGATGTGTGCATTCTAGTCTGGGAGTTATACCTCTTCTCTCATAAGGCAGTGTTTGAACGTTGTGCTTGTAAACTGAAAAAGAGATATTTTGCAGCACATTGAAGACTATGGCGAAAAGTGAAATATCCTGAAATGAAAGCCAGAAAGAAGCATTCCAAGAAACTGCTTTCTGACGTGAGCATTCATTTGAGAAAGCTAAAGCTTAAACTATGTTGCCCAGTTTGGAAACTCTGTCTTTGAGAAATCTGTGAAGGGATATTATATGGCTCCTGGAGTCTTATGGTGAGAAAGCAAACGTCTTCCATTGAAAACTGGATAGAAGATTTCAGAGCAACTGCTTTGTAATGTGTATATTCATCTCATACTGTCAAATTATTCTTTGGATTGAGCAGTTTGAAATCACTGTTTCTGTGGAACCTGAGAAAGGACACTTCAGAATGCTCTTAAGAATATGCTGGAAAAAAAAAATACCCTCCGATAAAAACCAAAAGGAAACTTTCTGTGAAACTGCTCTAGGTCACAAGAAGTCCATTCACACAGGTAAGCTTCTGTTTTCATTGATCAGTATTCTAACAGTGTTTTAGGTTAGTCAGCTAAGGGATACTAGAAAGTGCTATGAGGCTTACGGTGAATATGGAAATATCTTCAGATAGATACTGGAGAGAAGATTTTCGAGGAGCTGCTTTGTGATGTGTGCATTCCACTAACAGAGTTGTACTTTTCTTCTCAGAGAGGATTGGGGAATCCCATCTGGATAAAAAGCTACCAGGGGACATTCAGGAGTATATGGACAGCTACAGTGAAAAAGGATATATCCTCAGACAATAACTGGAAAGAACCTTTCTGTGAAACTGCTCTAGGTCACGTGAATTCCACTTGCACAGTTAAGCTTCCGTATTCACTGAGTAGTATTCTAACACTGTTTTAGGTTAGTCAGCTAAGGGATACTCCGGAGCGCTTTGAGGCTTGCAGAGAAAAAGGTAATATCTTCAGATAGAAATTGGAGAGATTTCCGAGGAGCTGCTTTGTGATGTGTGCATTCCACTCACAGAGCTTTACTTTTCTTCTCAGAGAGTATTGGGGAATCCCGTTTGGAGAAAAAGCTACCAGGGGACATTCGTGAGTATAGGAACGTCTATGGTGAAAAAGGGAATATTCTCAGACAAAAACTGGAAAGAAGCTTTCTGTGAAACTCCTTTGTGATAGAGATGTCTATTCATCTCACATAGATAACACTTTCTTTCTATTACACTATTTTTAATCTGCTTCATGGGTGGATTCGTGAAGGGACATTCGGGAGCACATTCAGGGCTGTGGGGAAATAGGAAATATCTTTAAATAAAACCTGGAGAGAAGTTTTCTAATAAACTGCTTTGTGATGTACGCATTCCACTCAGGGAGTTACACCTCTTTTCTCATATCGCAGTATTTGAACCACGTTCCTGTAAAACTGAAAACGTGATATTTTGCAGTGCATTGAAGACTGTGGCAAAGAGTGAAATATCCTGAAATAAAACCCAGAAAGAAGCATTCCAAGAAACTGCTCTCTGACGTGTGCATTCATTTCAGAGAGTTAAAGTTTACACTACGCTGCCCAGTTTGGAAACTCTGTCTTCTAGGAATCTGTGAAGGGATATTAAGTGGTGCCCAGAGGCTTGTGGTGAGAAAGGAAACGTCTTCCGATGAAAACTGGACAGAAGTTTTAAGAGCAACAGCTTTGTGATGAGTGTATTCATTTCAGAGAGTTAAATCACTTTTTGGATTCTGCAGTTTGAATTCACTGTTTCTGTGGAACTGAGAAAGGACATTTGAGAACGCTATTAAGAATGTACTGAAAAATTAATACCCTCTGATAAAAACCAGAAGGGAACTTTCTGTGAAACTGCTCTAGGTCATGTGAATTTCACTGTCATAGTTAAACTTCTGTTTTCAATGAGCAGTATTCTTACACTGTTTTATGTCAGTCAGCTAAGGGATACTCGGAAGCGCTATGAGGCTTACGGTGAAAGTGGAAATATCTTCAGATATATATTGGGAGAAGATTACCGAGGAGATGCTTTGTGACGTGTGCATTCACTAACAGGGTTACACTTTTCTTCTCATAAAAGATTGGGGAATCCCGTTTGGAGAAAAAGATACCAGGGGATATTTCAGAGTATGTGGATGGCATGGTGAAAAAGGAAATATCCTCAGACAAAAACTGGAAAGAAGCTTTCTGTGAAACTACTTTGTGATAGATTTGTCTATTCATCTCACATAGATAAAACTTTCTTTCTATTACACAGTTTTGAAACTGTGTCATGGACGGATTCACGAAGAGACATTCGAGAGCACATTCAGGCCTGTGGGGAAATAGGAAATATCTTTAGAAAAAAATGGAGAGAAGCTTTCTAAGAAACTGCTTTGTGATGTACGTATTCCACTCAGGAAGTTGTACCTCTTTTCTCATAAGGCAGTGTTTGAACACTGTTCCTCTCAAAATGAAATAGTGATATTTGCAGTGCATTGAAGACTATGGTGAAAAGTGAAATATTCTGCAATACAACCCAGAAAGAAGCATTCTAAGAAACTGCTCTCTGACGTGTCCTTTCATTTCAGAGAGTTAAAGCTTACACTACATTGCCCAGTTTGGAAACTCTCTCTTGGAGGAATCTGTGAAGGAATATTAAGTGGCACCTGGAGGCTTGTGGTGAGAAAGGAAACGTCTTCTGATGAAAGCAGGAGAGAAGCTTTTGGAGCAACTGCTTTGTGATGTGATTATTCATCTCATAGATTAAAATCATTCTTTGGATTGAGAAGTTTGAAATCACTGCTTTTGTCGAAACTGACAAAGGATATTTGAGAATGCTCTTAAGAATATGCTGAAAAAGAAATAACCTCCCATAAAAACCAGAAGGAAATTTTGTGTGAAACTGCTCTAGGTCACGTGAAATCCACTCGAACAGTTAAGCTTCTGTTTGAAATTAGCAATATTCTTACACTGTTTTAGGTTAGTCAGCTAAGGGATACTTGGGAGCGCTATGAGGCTTACGGTGAAAGTGGAAATATCTTCAGATATATACTGGAGAGAAGATTATCGAAGAGTTGCTTTGTGACATGTGCATTCACTCACAGGGTTACACTTTTCTTCTCATGAAGGATTGGGGAATTCCTTTTGGAGAAAAAGCTACCAGGAGATATTCGGGAGTATATGGACGGCCATGGTGAAAAAGGAAATATCCTCAGACAAAAACTGGAAAGAAGCTTTCTGTGAAACTGCTTTGTGATAGATATGTCTATTCGTCTCAGATAGACAAAACTTTCTTTCCATTAGGCAGTTTTGAAACTGCGTCATGGACTGATTTGCATAGGGACATTCGAGGGCACATTCAGGACTGTGGGAAATAGGAAATATTTTCAGATAAACACTGGAGAGAAGCTTTCTGAGAAACTGCTTTGTGATGTGCACATTCCACTCAGGGAGTTATACCTCTTTTCTCATAAGGAAGTGTTTGAAAACTGTTCCTGTAAAACTGAAAAAGTGATATATTGCAGTGCATTGAAGACTATGGCGAAAAGAGAAATATCTATAAATAAAACCCAGAAAGAAGCATTCCAAGAAACTGCTCTCTGAAGTCTGCATTCATTTCAGAGGGTTAAAGCTTACACTGTGTTGCCCAGTTTGGAAAGTCTGTCTTTGAGGAATCTGTAAAGGGATATTTAGTATAGCCCAGAGGCTTGAGGTAACAAAGAAAATGTCTTCCAATGAAAACTGGAGAGAAGCTTTTGGAGCAACTGCTTTGTGACGTGTGTATTCATGTCACAGAGTTAAATCATGCTTTGGATTGAGCAGTTTGAAATCACTCTTTCTGTGAAACCTGAGAAAGGACTTTTGGGAATGCTCCTAAGTATATGTTGAAAAAGAAATACCCTGGGATAAAAACCAGAAGGAAACTTTCTGTGAAACTGCTCTAGGTCACGTGAAGTAAACTCTCACAGTTAAGCTTCTGTTTTCATTGAACAATATGCTAACGCTATTTTTGTTTAGTCTGCAAAGTGATATTCTTGAGTGCTTTGAGTCTTGCAGTGAAAAAGGTAATAACTTCAGATAGAAACTGGAGAGAAGATTTCCGAGTAGACGTTTTGTGACGTGTGAATTCCACTCACAAAGTTTTACTTTTCTTCTCAGAGAGGACTGGGGAATCCCGTTTGGAGAAATAGCTACCAGGGTACGTTCAGGAGTACATGGATGGCTATGTTGAAAAAGGAAATATCCTCACACAATAACTGGAAAGAAGCTTTCTGTGACACTGTTTTGGGATAGATATGTCTACTGATCTCACATAGATAAAACGTTCTTTCTATTATGCAATTTTGAAACGGTTTCATTGACGGATTCATGAATGGGCATTGGGGAGTACATTCATCCCTTGGGGGAAATAGGAGATATTGTCAGATAAAAACTGGAGAGAAGCTTGCTGAGAAACTGCTTTGTGCTGTGTGCATTCCACTCAGGGAGTTGTACTTCTTTTTGTCATAAGGCAGTGTGTGAACACTGTTTCTGTAAAGTTGAAAAAGTGTTATCTTGCAGTGCATTAAAGACTCTTGTGAAAAGTGAAATATCCGGAACTAAAACCCAGAAAGAAGCATTCCAGGAAACTGCTCTCTGACGTGTGCATTCACTTCAGAGAGTTAAATCTTATACAACGTTGCCCAGTTTGAAACTCTGTCTCTGAGGAATCTGTGATGGGATATTAAGTGGTGCCCAGTGGCTTGTGGTGAGAAAGAAAACGTCTTCCAATGAAAACTGGAGAGAAATTTTTGGAGCAACTGCTTTGCGATGTGTGTATTCATCTCATAGAGTTAAATCATTCTTTGGATTGAGCAGTTTGAAATCACTGTTTCTGTGTAACTTGAGAAAGGACATTTGGAATGCTCCTAAGAATATGCTGAAAAAGAAATACCCTATGATAAAAACCAGAAGGAAACTATCTGTGAAACTGTACGAGGTCATGTGAAGTCCACTCACACAGCTAAGCTTCTGTTTCATTGAGCAGTATTCTAACACTGTTTTAGGTGAGTCAGCTAAGGGATACTCGGGAGCACTTTAAGGTATATAGAGTAATCGGAAATATATTCAGACAGATACTGGAGAGAAGATTTCCGAGGAACTGATTTGTGACGTGTGTATTCCACTCACAGAGTTATACTTTTCTTCTCATAGAAGATTGGGAAATCCCGTTTGGAGAAAAAGCAACAAGGGGACACTCGGGAGTATATGGATGGCTATGGTTAAAAAGGAAATATCTTCAGACAAGTACTGGAAAGAAACTTTCTGTGAAACTGCTTTGTGATAGTTATGTTTATTCATCTCACATAGATAAAACTTTCTTTCTGTTACGCTGTTTTGAAACTGCATCATGGACGGATTCGTGAAGGGACATTCGAAAGCACATTCAGGCCTGTGGGGAAATAGGAAATATCTTCAGATACAAAACTGGAGAGAAGCTTTCTGAGAAAATCCTTTTTGATGTACGCATTTCACTCAGGGATTTATACCTCTTTTCTCATCTGGAAGAGTTTGAACACTGTTTCAGTAAAACTGAAAAAGTGATATTTTGCAGTGCATTGAAGACTACGTCAAAAAGTGAAATATCCTGAAATAAAACACAGATAGAAGCATTAAAAGAAACTGCTCTCTGACGTGTGCATTCACTTCAGAGAGTTAGAGCTTACACTACGTTGCCCAGTTTAGAAATCTGTCTTTGAGGATTCTGTGAAGGGATATTAAGTGGTGCCCAGATGTTTGTGGTGTGAAAGGAAACGTCTTCTGATGAAAACTGGAGAGAAGCTTATGGAACAACTGCTTTGTGATGTGTATATTCATCTCATAGAGTTAAAACATTCTTTGGATTGAGCAGTTCGAAATCACTGTTTCTGTGGAAACTGAGAAAGGACATTTGGGAAAGCTCTTAAGATTTTGCTGAAAAAGAAATACCCTCTGATAAAAACGAGAAGGAAACTTTCTGTGAAACTGCTCTAGGTCACGTGAAGTCTGCTCGCACAGTTAAGCTTCTGTTTTCATTGGACAGTATTCTAACACAGTTTTAGGTTAGTCATCTAAGGGGTACTCAGGAGAGCTTTGAGGCTTATGGTGAAAATGGAAATATCTTCAGATAGATACTGGAAAGTAGATTTTTGAGGAGCTGCTTTGTGACGTGTGCATTCCACTCAGGGAGTTATAGCTCTTTTCTCATACGGCAGTGCGTGAATACTGTTCCTGTAAAACTGAAAAAGTGATATCTTGTAGTTCATTGAAGACTCTGGTGAAAGTGAAATATCCGGAATTAAAACCCAGAAAGTAGCACTCCAAGAAACTGCTTTCTGACGTGTGCATTCATTTCAGAGAGTTAAAGCTTACACTACGTTGCCCATTTTGGAAACTCTGTCTGTGAGGAATCTGTGAAGGGATATTAATTGGCGCCCAGAGACTTCTGGAGAGAATAGAAATGTCTTCCGATGAAAACTGGAGAGAACCTTTCAGAGCAACTGCTTTTTGATGTGTGTAATCATCTCATAGAGTTAATTCATTCTTTGGATTGAGCAGTTTGAAATCACTGTTTCTGTGGAAGCTGAGAAAGGAAATTTGGGAACGCTCTTCAGAATATGTTGAAAAGCAAATACCCTCCGATACAAACCAGGAGGAAACTTTCTGTGAAACTGCTCTATGTCACGTGAAATCCACTCGCACAGTTAAACTTCTGTTTTCATTGAGTAGTATTCTAACACTGTTTGAGGTTAGTCAGCTAAGGGATACTCAGGAGCGCTTTGAGGTTTACGGTGAAAAAGGAAATATCTTCAGATAGATACTGGAGAGAAGATTTCCCAGGGCCTGCTTTGTGACGTGTGCATTCCACTCAGAGTTATACTTTTCTTCTCATAGAGGTTTGGGGAATTCCATCTGGAGAAAAAGCTACCGGGGACATTCATGAGTATATGGATGGCTATGATGAAAAAGGAAATATCCTCAGACAAAAATTGGAGAGAAGTTTTCTGTGAAACTGCATTGTGATAGACATCACTATTCATCTCACATCCATAAAACTTTCTTTCTATTATGCAGTTTTGAAACTGCATCACAGACGGATTCATGAAGGGACATTCAGGAGCACATTGAGGCCTGTGGAGAAATAAGAGATATCTTCAGATAAAAACTGGAGGGAAGCTGTCGGAGAAAATGTTTTGTGATGTGTGCATTCCACTCAGTGAGCTATTTCTCTCTTCTTATAAGGCAGTGTTTGAACACTGTTCCTGTAAACCTAAAAAAGTGATATTTTGCAGCGCATTGAAGACTATGGCAAAAAGTGAAATATCCTGAAATAAAACCCAGAAAGAAGCATTCCAAGAAACTGCTTTCTGACGTGTGCATTCATTTCAGAGAGTTAAAGCTTACACTATGTTGCCCAGTTTGGAAACTCTGTCTCTGAGGAATCTGTGAAGGGATATTAAGTGACACACAGAGGCTTGTGGTGAGAAAGCAAACGTCTTCCGATGAAAACTGGAGAGAAGTTTTCAGAGCAACCACTTTGTGTTGTGTGTATTCATCTCATTGTGTGAAATCATTCTTTGTATTGAGCAGTTTGAAATCACTGTTTCTGTGGAACTTGAGAAAGGACATATGGGAATGCTCTTAAGTATATGCTGAAAAAAAATACCCTCAGATATTTAAAATCAGAAGGAAACTTTCTGTGAAACTGCTCTAGGTCATGTCAAATCCTCTCGCAGAGTTAAGCTTCTGCTTTCATTGAGTAGTGTTTTAACACTGTGTTAGGTTAGTCAGCTAAGTGATACTCGGGAGTGCTTTGAAGCTTATAGTGAAAACGGAAATATCTTTAGATAGATACTGCAGAGAAGATTTTCGAGGAGCTGCTTTGTGATGTGTACATTTCACTCACAGAGTTATACTTTTCTTCTCATAGAGGATTGGGGAATTCCGTTTGAGGAAAAAACTACCAGGGGATATTCGGGAGTATATGGACGACCATGGTGAAAAAGGAAATAACCTCAGACAAAAACTGGATAGAAGCTTTCTGTGAAACTACTTTGTGATAGATATGTCTACTCATCTCACATAGATAAAACTTTCTTTCTATTAGGCAGTATTGAAACTGCCTCATTGACGGATTTGCGAAGGGACATTCTGGAGCACATTCAGGTCTGGGGGATATAGGAAATCTCTTCAGTTAAAAACTGGAGAGAAGCTTTCTGGGACATTGCTTTGTGATGTGCACATTCCGCTCAGGGAGTTATACCTCTTTTCTCATAAGGCAGTGTTTGAACACTGTGCCTGTATAACTGAAAAAGTGATATTTTGCAGCACATAGAAGACTGTGGTGAAAAGTGAAATATCCGGAAATAAAAGCCTGAAAGAAGCGTTCCAAGAAACTGCTCTCCGACCTGTGCATTCATTTCAGAGAGTTAAAGCTGACACTACGTTGCCCAGTTTGGAATCTCTGTCTTTGAGGAATCTGTGAAGTGATGTTAAGTGTCACTCCGAGGCATGTGGTTAGAAAGGAAATGTCTTCCGATGAAAACTGTAGAGAAGTTTTCAGAGCAACTGCTTTGTAAGGAGTATATTAATCTCATAGAGTTAAATCATTTTTGTGATTGAGCAGTTTGAAATCTCTGTTTCTGTGGGACCTGAGAAAAGATGTTTGGGAACACTCTTAAGAATATGTGAAAAATAAATACCCTCCGAAAAAAACCGGAAGGAAACTTTCTCTGAAACTGCTCTAGGTCACGTGAAGTCCACACGCACAATTAAGCTTCTGTTTTTATTGAACCGCATTCCAACACTGTTTTTGGTGATTCAGCTAAGGGATACTTGGGAGCACTTTGAGGGTTATGGTGAAAACGGAAATATCTTCAGATAGAAACAGGAGAGTAGATTTCTGAGGAGCTGCTTTGTGATGTGTGCATTCCACTCACAGAGTTATACTTTTCTTCTCATAGAGGATCGGGTCATCCTGTTTGGAAAAAAACTACCAGGGGACATTCGGGAGTATATGGATGGCTATTGTGAAAAAGGAAATATGGTCAGACAAAAACTGCAAAGAAGCTTTCTGTGAAACTGCGTTGTGATAGATATGCCTATTGACCTCACAGAGATGAAACTTTTTTTTCTATTATTCAGTTTTGTAACTGCGTCATGGACGGACTTGCGAACAGACATTCGGGAGCACATTCAGGCCTATGGGGAAACAGGAAATATCTCCAGATAAAACCGTGAGAGAAGCTTTCTGAGAAACTGCTCTGGAATCTGTTCATTCCACTCAGGGTGTTACACCTATTTTCTCATAAGGCAGTGTTTGAACACAGTTCCTGTAAAGCTTAAAAGGTGATATTTTGCAGCACATTGAAGATTATGATGAAAAGTGAAATATCCGGAAATAAAACCCAGAAGGATGCGTTCCAAGAGACTGTCTTTGTGAAACCTGAGAAAGGACATTTGGGAACGCTATTAAGAATATGCTGAAAAAAAATCCTCCAATAAAAAGCAGAAGGAAATTTTCTGTGAAACTCTAGGTCACGTGAAGCCCACTCAGAGAGTTAAGCTTCTGTTTTCATTGAGTAGTATTCTAACACTGTTTTAGGATAGTCAGGTAAGGGATGCTCAGGAGCGCTTTGAGGCTTATGATGAAAACCGAAATATCTTTAGATAGATACTGGAGAGTAGATTTCCAAAGAGCTGCTTTGTTACATGTGCATTCCACTCACAGAGTTTTACTTTTCTTCTCTTAAAGGATTAGGAAATCCCTCTTGGAGAAAGCGCTACCAGGAGATATTCAGGAGTATATGGACATCTATGGTGATAAAGAAAACATCCTCAGACAAAAACTGAAAAGAAACTTTCTGTGAAACTGCTTTCTGACAGATATGTCTATTCTACTCACATAGATAAAACTTTCTATAACACAATTTTGAAACTGCGTCATGTACAGATTCATGAAGGGACATTTGGGAGCACATACAGGCCTGTGGAGAAATAGGAGATATCTTCAGATAAAAACTGGAGAGAAGCTTTCTGAGAAACTGCTTTGTGATGTGTGCATTCCACTCAGGGAGTTATATAGCTTTTCTCATAAAGCAGTGTTTGAACACTGTTCCTGTAAAACTGAAAAAGTGATATTTTGCAGCACATTGAAGACTATGGAAAAAAGTGTCATATGCAGAAATAAAACCCAAAAAGAAGTGTTGCAAGAAAGTGCTCTCTGACGTGCACAATCATTTCAGAGAGATAATGCTTACACTACATAGCATAGTTTGGAAACTCTGTCTTTGAGGAATCTATGAAGGGATATTAAGTGGTGCCCAGAGGCATATGTTGAGAAAGGAAATGTCTTCTGATGAAAACTGGAGAGAAGCTTTTGGGGCAACTGCTTTGTGATGTATGCATTCATCTATTAGAGTTAAATCAATCTTTGGATTGAGCAGACTGAAATCACTGTTTCTATGGAACCTGACAAAGGACATTTGGGACCGCTCTTAAGAATATGCTGAAAAAGAAATACCCTCAATAAAAATCAGAAGGAAACTTTCTATGAAACTGCTCTGGGTCAAGTGAATTCCACTCGCACAGTTAAGCTTCTGTTTTCATTGAGAAGTATTCAGAAACTGTTTTTGGTTAGTCAGCTGGGGGATACTCGGGAGCACTTTGAGGCTTACGGTGAAAATGGAAATATCTTCAGATAGATACTGGAGAGAAGATTTCCAAGGAGCTGCTTTGTGATGTGTGCATTCCACTCATAGAATTATGCTTTTCTTCTCAAATAGAATTTGGGAATACCGTTTGGAGGAAAAGCTACAAGAGGACATTTGGGAGTATGTGGACGGCAATGATTAAAAAGGAAATACCCTCAGACAAAACCTGGAAAGAAGCTTTCTGTGAAAATGCTTTGTGAGAGTTATGTCTACTCATCTCACATTGATAAAACTTTCTTTCTATTATGCAGTTTAGATAGTGTGTCATGGACCGATTCGCGAAGGGACATTTGGCAGCACATTCAGGTTTTAGGTGAATTAGGAGATATCTTCAGAAAGAACAGAAGACAATCTTTTTGAGAGACTGCTTTGTGATGTGTGCATTCCACTCAGGGAGTTATACCTCTTTCCTCATAAGGCAGTGTTTGAACACTGTTCCTGTAAAACTGAAAAAGTGAGATTTTGCCACACATTGAAGACTATGGCGAAAAGTGTCCTATCTGGAAATAAAACCAAGAAAGGAGCATTTCAAGAAACTGTTCTCTGACGTGTGCATTCATTTCAGAGAGTTAAAGCTTACACTACATTACCCAGTTTGGAAACTCTGTCTTGTGGAATGTGAGAAGGGATAATAAGTGGCGTCCGGAAGCTTCTGGTAAGAAAGGAAACATCTTCCGATGAAAACTGGAGAGACACTTTTGGAATAACTGCTTTGTGATGTGTGTATTCATCTAATTGAGTTAAATCATTCTTTGGATTGAGCAGTTTGAAATCACTGTTTCTGTTGGACCTGCAAAAGGACATTTGGGAAGGCTCTTAAGAATATGCTGAAAAAGAAATACCCTCTGATAAAAACCAGAAGGAAGTTTTCTGTGAAACTACTCCATGTCAAGTGAAGTCCACTCACACAGTTAAGCTTCTGTTTTCATGAGCAGTATTCTAACAGTGTTTTATGTGAGTCAGCTAAGGGACACTCTGGAGTGCTTTGAGACTTACGATGAAATTGGAAATATCTTCAGATAGATACTGGAGAGAAGATTTCCGAGGAGCTGCTTTGTGACCTGTACATTCCACTCACACAGTTATATTTTTCTTCTCATAGAGCACTGGGGAATCCCGTTTGGAGAAAAAGATACCAGGGATACTCAGAGTTTCTGGATGGCTACGGTGAAAAAGGAAATATCCTCAGACAAAAACTGTAAAGAAGATTTCTGTGAAACTGCTTTCTGATAGGTATGTCTATTCATCTCACATAGATAAATATTTCTTTCTATAACGCAGTTTTGAAACAGCATGGTGGACAGATTCGCAAAGGTACATTCAAAAGCACATTCAGGCCTGTGGGGAAATAGGAAATATCTGCAGATAAAAGCTGGAGAGAAGCTTTCTGAGAAACTGCTATGTGATATGTGCATTTCATTCAGCGAGTTATACCTCTTTTCTCATAAGGCAGTGTTTGAACACTGTACCTGTAAAACTGAAAAAATGATATTTTGCAACATATTGAAGACTATTGTGAAAACTGAAATATCCTGAAATAAAACCCAGAAAGAAGCGTTCCAAGAACTGCTCTCTGACGTGTGCATTCATTTCAGAGTATTAAAGCTAACACTACGTTGCCCAGTTTGGAAACTCTGTCTTAGAGGAATCTGTGAAGGGATATTATGTGAAGCCTGGGGGCTTGTGGTGACAATGGAAACGTCTTCTGATGAAAACTGGAGAGAAATTTTCGGAGTAACTGCTTTGTGATGTGTGCATTCATCTCATAGAGTTAAATCATTCTTTGGATTGAGCAGTGTGAAATTACTGTTTCTGTGGGACCTGAGAAAGGACATTTGGGAATGCTCTTAACAATACGCTGAGAAAAAAATACCCTCCGATGAAAACCAGAGGGAACGTATCTGTGAAACTCATCTAGGTGATGTGAAATCCACTGGCACAGTTAAGCTTCTGTATTCATTGAGCAGTATTCTAACACTGTTTTAGGTGAGTCAGATAAGGGATACTTGGGAACGCTTTGAGGCTTTAGGTGAAAACGAAAATATCTTCAGATAGATACTGGAGAGAAGATTTCCAAGGAGCTGCTTTGTGACGTGTGCATTCCACTCACAGAGTTATACTTTTCTTCTCATACAGGATTGGGAAATCCCATTTGGAGAAAAAGCTACCAGGGAACATTCGGGTGTTTATGGATGGCTATGGTGAAATAGGAAATATTCTCAGACAAAAACTGGAAAGAAGCTTTCACTGAAACTGCTTTGTGATAGATATGTCTATTCATCTCACATAGGTAAAACTTTCTTTCTATTATGCAGTTTTGAAACTATGTCATGGACGGATTTGCAAAGGGACATTCAGGAGCACATTCAGGCCTGTGGGGAAATTGGACATATCTTCAGATAAAAATTGTAGAGAAGTTTTCTCAGAAACTGATTTTTCATGTGTGTATTACACTCACGGAATAATACCTCTTTCACATAAGGTAGTGTTTGAACACTGTTCCTGTAAAAGTGAAAAAGTGATGTTTTGCAGCACATTGAAGACTATTTCCAAAAGTGAAATATCCTGAAATTAATCTCAGAAAGAAACGCTCCAAGAAACTGCTCTCTGACGTGTGCATTCATTTAAGAGAGTTAAAGCTTACTCTACGTTGCCCAGTTTGGAAACTCTCTCTGAGGAATCTGTGAAGACATATTAAGAGATGCCTGCAGGCTTGTGGTGAGAAAGGAAACATCTTCCGATGAAAATTGGAGAGAAGCTTTCAGAACTACTGCTTTGTGGTGTGTGTATTCATCTCATGGAGTTCAATCATTCTTTGGATTGAGCAGTTTGAAATCACTATTTCTGTGGAACCTGAGAAACGACATTTGAGAACGCTCTTAAGAACACGCTGTAAAAGAAATACCCTCCAATAAAAACTAGAAGGAAACTTTCTGTGAAACTGCCCTACGTCATGTGAAGTCCACTCGTACAGTTAAACTTCTGTTTTCATTGAGCGGTATTCTAACACTCTTTTACGTTAGTCAACTAAGGGATACTTGGGAATGCTATGAGGCTTACGGTGAAAATGGAAATATCTTCAGATAGATACTGGAGAGAATATTTCCAAGGGGTGCTTTGTGACGTGTGCATTTCACTCACAGAGTTAAACTTTTCTTCCCATCGAGGATTGGGGAATCCCATTTGGAGACAATGCTCCAGGGGACCTTTGGGACTATATGCATGACTATGGTGAAAAAGGAAGTATCCTTAGACAAAAACTGTTAAGAAGCTTTCTGTGAAACGGCTTTTTGATAGATATGTCTTTTCATCTCACATAGATAAAACTTTCTTTCTATTACGCAGTTTTGAAACTGTGTCATGGATGGATTCACGAATGGACATTCGGGAGCACATTCAGACCTGTGGGGAAATAGGAAATATCTTCAAATAAAAACTGGAGGAAGCTTTCTGAGAAACTGCTTTGTGATGTGTGTATTCATCACAAAGAGTTAAATCGTTCTTTGGATAGAGCAGTTTGAAATCACTGTTTCTGTGGAACCTGAGAAAGGACATTTCAGAACGGTCTTAAAATATGCTGAAAAAGTAATACTCTCTGATAAAAACCAGAAGGAAACATCCTGTGAAACTCCTCTATGTCACGTGAATTCCACTCGCACAGTTAAGCTTCTATTTCCTCAAGCAGTATTCTAACAGTTTTAGGTGAGTCATCTAAGGGATACTAAGGAGTGCTTTAAGGCTTACCACTAAAACGGAAATATCTTCAGACAGACACTGGAGAGAAGATTTCCAAGGAGCTGCTTTGTGACATGTGCATTCCACTCACCTTTCTTCTCATGGAGAATTGGGGAATACCGTTTGGAGACAACGCTACCAGGGGACATTCGGGAGTATATGGACAACTATGGTGAAAAAGGAAATATCCTGAGATAAAAACTGGAAAGAATCTTTCTGTGAAACTGCTTTGTGATAGATTTGTCTATTCATCTCACATAGATAAAACTTTCTTTCTCTTACACATGTTTGAATATGCATCATGGACGGATTCCCGAAGGGATATTCGGGAGTACATTCAGGCCTGTGGGGAAATAGGAAATATCTCCAGGTAAAAACTGAAGAGAAGCTTTCTGAGAAACTGCTTTGTCATGTGTGCATTCCTCTCAGTTAGTTATACCTCTTTTCTCATAAGGCAGGGTTTGAACACTGTTCCTGTAAAACTGAAAAAGTGATATTTAGCAGCACTTTGAAGACTATGGGGAAAAGTGAAGTATCCGGAAATGAAACCCAGAAAGAAGCAATCCAAAAAACTGCTTTCTGACGTGTGCATTCATTTCAGAGAGTAAAAGCTTACACTACATTGTCCTGTTTGGAAACTCTGTCTTTGAGGAATCTGGGAAGGGATATTAAGTGGCACTGGGAGGCTTTTGGTGAGAAAGGAAATGTCTTCTGATGAAAACTAAAGAGAAGCTTTTGGGGCAACTGCTTTGTGATGTGTGTATTCATCTCATAGAGTTAAATCATTATTTGGATTGAACAGTTCGAAATCACTCTTTCTGTGGGACCTGAGAAAGGACATTTGGGAATGCATTTAAGAATATGCAGAAAAATTAATACTCTCTGATAAAAAACAAAAGAAACTTTCAGTGAAACTCCTCTAGGTCATGTACATTCAACTCGCAGAGCTAAGCTTCTGTGTTCATTAAGCTGTATTCTAACACTGTGTTAGATAAGTCAGCTACGGGATACTAGGGAGCTCTTTGAGGCTTACTGTGAAAACGGAAAGATCTTCAGATAGATATTGGAGAGAAAATTTCCGAGGAGCTGCTTTGTGACATGTGCATACCACTCACTGATTTATACCATTCTTCTCATAGAGGATTGTGGAATCAAGTTTGGAGAAAATGCTACCAGGGGACATTTGGGAGTGTGTGCACGGCTGTGGTGACAAAGGAATTATCCTTAGACAAAAACTGGAAAGAAGATTTCTGTGAAACTGCTTTGTGATAGGTATGTCTATTCATCTAACAGAGATAAAACTTTCTTTCTATTACGCAGTTTTGTAACTGCGTCATGGATGGATTTGCGAAGGAACGTTCGGGAGCACATTCAGGCCCATTTGGAAATATTAAATATCTCCAGATAAAAACTGGAAAGAAACTTTCTGAGAAACTGTTTTATGATGTGTGCATTCCACTCAGTGAGTTTTACCTCTTTTCTCATAAGGCAATGTTTGAACACTGTTCCTGTAAAATTGAGAATGTGATGTTTGCAGCGCATTGAAAACTATGGCGAAAAGTGAAATATCCGGAAATAAACCCAGAAAGAAGCATTCCAAGAAACTGCTCTCTGATGTGTGCATTCATTTCAGAGAGTAAAATCTTACATTACATTGCCCACTTTGGAAACTCTATCTTTGAGGAATCTGTGAAGGGATATTAAGTGGCGCCCAGAGGCTTGTGGTGAGAAAGGAAACATCTTCCGAGGAAAACTGGAGAGAAGCTTTCTGAGCCATTAGTTTGTAATGTGTGTATTCATCTCATAGAATTAAATCATTCTTTGGGTTGAGCAGTTTGAAATCACTGTTTCTGTGGAACGTGAGAGAAGACTTTCGGGAAAGGTCTTAAGAATATGCTTAAAAATTAAAACCCTCCAAAGAAAACCAGGAGGAACGTTCTGTGAAACTGCTCTAGGTCACGTGAATTTCACTCCACAGCTAAGCTTCTATTTTCATTGAGCAGCATTCTACGCTGTTTCAGGTGAGTCAGCCAAGGGATATTCGGGAGCGTTTTGAGGCTTATGGTGAAAACCTAAATATCTTCAGATAGATACTGGAGAGAAGATTTCTGAGGAGCTGCTTTGTGACGTGTACATTCCACTCACAGAGTTGTAATTTTCTTCTCATAAAGTATTGCGGAATCTATTTGGAGAAAACACTACCAGGAGACATTCGGGAGTATATGGACATCTATGGTAATAAAGGAACTATCCCCATACAAAAACTGGAAAGAAGCTTTCTGTGAAACTGCTTTGTGATAGATATGACTATTCATCTTACATAGATAAAACTTTCTTTCTATTATGCAGTTTTGAAACTGCATCATGGACGAAGTTGCGAAGGGACATTTGGGAGCACATTCAGACTTGTGGGGTAATAGGAGATATCCTCACATAAAAACTGGAGAGATTTCTGAGAAACTGCTTTGTGAAGGGTGCATTCCACTCAGGAAGTTATACCTCTTTTCTCATAAGGCAAGGTTTGAACACTGTTCCTGTAAAACTGGAAAAGTAATATTTTACAGTGCATTGAAGTCTATGGCAAAAAGTGACATATCCTGAAATAAAACCGAGAAAGAAGTGTTCCAAGAAACTTCTCACTAACGTGTGCATTCATTTCAGAGAGATAAAGCTCTCACTACTTTGCACAGTTTGGAAACTCAGTCTTTGAAGAATCTGTGAAGGTATATTAAGTGACGCCCAGAGGCTTGTGATGAGAGAGGAAATGTTTTCCGATGAAAACTGGAAAGAAGCTTTTGGAGCAACTACTTTGCGAAGTGTGTATTCATCTCATAGAGTTAAGTCATTCTTTGGATTGAGCAGTTTGAAATTACTGTTTCTGTGGAACCTGAGAAAGGACATTTAGAAACGCTCTTAAGAATATGTTGAAAAATTAATACCCTCTGATAAAAAAACGGAAGGAAACTTTCTGTGAAACTGCTCTAGGTCATGTGAATTCCACTCGCACTGTTAAGCTTCTGTTTTCATTGAGCAGTATTCTAACACTGTATAGTTTACTCAGCTAAGGGATACTCGGGAGTGCTTTGAGGCTTACGGTGAAAACGGAAATATCTTCAGATAGATACTGGAGAGAAGATTTCTGAGGAGCTGATTTGTGATGTGTGCATTCCACTCACAGAGTTATACCTTTCTTATCATAGAGGATTGGGGAATCCTGTTTGGAGAAAACTGTACAAGGGGACATTCTGGAGTATATGGATGACTATGGTGAAAAAGGAAGTCTCCTCTGACATAAACTGGAAAGAAGCTTTCTGTGAATGTGCTTTGTGATAGATACGTCTATTCATCTCAAATAGATAAAATTTTGGTTCCATTATGCAGTTTTGAAATGGCGTCATTGACGGATTTATGAAGGGACATTCAGGAGAACATTCAGACCAGGGGGAAATCAGAAGTATCTCCAGATAAAAATTGGAGAGAAGCTTTCTGTGAAATTGCTATATGATGTGTGTATTCCACTCAGGGAGTTATACCTCTTTTCTCATAAGGCTGTGTTTGAACACTGTTCCTGTAAAACTGAAAAAGTGATATTTTGCACTGCGTTGAAGACCATGGTGAAATGTGAATTATCCTGAAGTAAAACTCAGAAAGAAGCGTTGCAAGAAACTTCTCTCTGATGTGTGCATTCACTTCAGAGAGATAAAGCTTTCGCTATGTTGCTCAGTGTGGAAACTCTGTCTTTGAGGAATCTGTGAAGTGATATTAAGTGGTGCCCGGAGGCTTGTGGTGAGATAGGAAAGGTCTTCTGATGAAAACTGGAGAGAAGCTTTCAAATCAACTGCTTTGTGATGTGTGTATTCATCTCATAGAGTTAAATCATTCTTTAGAGTGAACAGTTTGAAATCACTGTATCTGTGGAACCTGAGAAAGGATATTTGGGAATGCTCTTAAGAATATGCTGAAAAAGTAATACCCTCCGATAAAAACCAGAAGGAAATTTTCTATGAAACTGCTCTAGTTCATGTGAATTCCATTCGCACAGTTAAGCTTCTGTTTTCGTTGAGCAATAGTCTAACACTGTTTTTGGTTAGTCAGCTAAGGGATACTTGGGAGCGCTTTGAGGATTATGGTGAAAATGGAAATATATTCAGATACATACTGGCGAGAAGATTTTCGAGGAGCTGTTTTGTAACATGTGCATTCCACTCACATAGTTATACTTTTCATCTGATAGAGGACTGGGGAATCCCGATTAGAGAAAAAGCTACCAGGGGATATTCAGGAGTATATGGATGGCTATGGTGAAAAAGAAAATACCCACAGACTAAAACTGGAAAAATGCTTTCTGTGAAACTGCTTTGTGGTAGCTATGTCTATTCCTCTCACACAGAAAATCTTTCCTTCTATTACGCAGTTTTGAAACTGTGTCATGGATGGATCAGCGAAGGGACATTCTGGTGCACATTCAGGACTGTGGGGAAATAGGAAATATCTCTAGATAAAAACTGGATAGAAGCTTTCTGAGAAACTGCTTTGTGATGTTTGCATTCCACTCAGAGAGTTATACCTCTTTTCTCAAAATGCAGTGTTTGAACACTGTTCTTGTAAAACTGAAAAAGTGATATTTTTTAGGACATTGAAGATTATGGCAAAAACTGAAATATCCTGAAATAAAACCCAGAAAGAAGCATTCCAAGACTGCTTTTCGTCATGTGCATTCATTTCAGAGAGTTAAAGCTTACACTACGTTGTCCAGTTTGGAAAATCTGTCTTTGATGAATCTGTGAAGGGATATTAAATGGCACCTGGAGGCTTGAGGTTAGAAAGGAAACGTCTTCCCATGAAAAGTGGAGAGAAGCATTGATAGCAACTGCTTTGTGATGTATGCATTCATCTCATAGAGTTAAATTATTCTTTGAATTCTGCAGTTTGAAATCACTGTTTCTATGGAACCTGAGAAAGGACATTTGGGAACGCTCTTAAGAATATGCTGAAAAATTATACACCACCAATAAAAAACAGAAGGAAACTTTCTGTGAAACTGCTCTACATCATGTGAAGTCCACTCGCACAGTTAAGCTTCTGTTTTCATTGAGCAGTATTCTAACACTGTTTTTGGTTAGTCAGCTATGGGATAATCCGGAGCGCTTTGAGGCTTATGGTGAAAACGGAAATATATTCAGATAGATACAGGACAGAAGATTTCTGAGGAGCTGCTTTGTGAAGTGGCATTCCACTCAGAGAGTTACACCTTTCTTCTCATAGAGGATTGAGGAATCCCTTTTGGAGAAAAGTCTACCAGGGGACATTTGGGAGTATATGGATGGCTATGGTGAAAAAAAAAGTATTCTCTGACATAAACTGGACAGAAGCTTTCTGGGAAACTGCTTCTTGATAGATATGTCTATTTATCTAACAGAGATAAAACTTCGTTTCTATTATGCCGTTTTGAAACTGCGTCACGGACGGATTAGGAAGGGACATTCGAGAGAACATTCAGGCCTGGGGGAAATCGGAAATATCTTCAGATAAAAAAAGGAGAGAAGCTTTCTGAGAAACTGCTTTGTGATGTGTGCATTCCACTCAGGGGGTTATACCCCTTTTCACATAATTCACTGCTTGAACACTGTTCCTGTAAAACTGAAAAAATGATATTTTGCAGTGCATTGAAGATTATGGCGAAAAGTGAAATATCCTGAAATAAATCTCATAAAGAAGCGTTCCAAGAAACTGCTCTCTGACTTATGCATTCATTTCAGAGAATTAAAGCTTACACTATGTTGCCCAGTTTGGAAGCTCTGTCTCTGAGGAATCTTGGAAGGGATATTAAGTGGCGCAAGGAGGCCTGTGTTTTGAAAGAAACGCATCCTGATAAAAACTGGAGAGAAGCTTCGGAGCTACTGCTTTGTGCTGTGTGTATTCATCTCATGGGATTAAATCATTCTTTGGATTGAGCAGTTTGAAATCACTGTTTATGTGGAACCTGAGAAGGGACATTTGAGAACACTCTTAAGTACACGCTGCAAAAGGAATACCCTCCAATAAAAACCAGAAGGAAACTTTCTGTGAAACTCCTCTGTGTCATGTGAAGTCCACTCACACAGTTAAGCTTCGCTTTTCATTGAGTGGTATTTTAACATTGTTTTAGGTTAGTCAGCTAAGGGATATTTGGGAACGCTATGAGGCTTATGGTGAAAACAGAAACAACTTCAGACATATACTGGAGAGAAGATTTCCGAGGAGCTGCTTTGTGACATGTGCATTCTACTCATAGAGTTAAACTTTTCTTCTAATCGAGGATTGGGGAATCCCTTTTGGAGACAAACTCCCAGGGGACATTCAGAAGTATATGGACGGCTGTGGTGAAAAAAGAAATACCCTGACACAGAAACTGGAAAGAAGCTTTCTGTGAATTGCTTTGTGATAGATATGTCTATTCATCTCACATAGATAAAACTTTCTTTCTGTAACGCAATTTTGAAACTGCGTCATGGACGGATTCACGAAGGGACATTCGGGAGCACATTCAGGTTTGTGGGGAAATAGAAAACATCTCCAGATAAATACTCGAGAGATACTTTCTCTGAAATTGCTCTGTGATGTGTGCATTTCAGTCAGGGAATTATACCTCTTTTATCATTATACAGTGTTTCAACACTGTTCCTGTAAAACTGAAAAAGTGATATTTTACAGCTCATTGAAGACTGTTGAAAAGTGAAACAGTCACACATTCACCCCTGTGGGGAAATAGGAGATATCTTCAGAAAAAAACTGGAGAGAAGCTTTCTGAAACACTGCTTTGTGATGTGTGCATTCCACTCAGGGAGTTATACCTCTTTTCTCATAAGGCAGTGTATGAAGACTGTTCCTGTAAAACTGAAAAAGTGACATTTTGCAAGGCATTAAAGACTATGGCAAAAAGTGAAATATCCTGAAATAAAACCCAGAAAGAAGCATTCCAAGAAACTGCTTTCTGACATGTGCATTCATTTCAGAGAGTTAAAGCTTACAATACGTTGCCCAGTTTGGAAACTCTATGTTTCAGGAATCTTTGAAGTAATATTAAGTAGCGCCCAGAGACTTGTGGTGTGAAAGGAAACGTCTTCCGATGAAAACTGGAGAGAAACCCTCAGAACAACTCCTTTGTGATGTGTGTATTCATCTCATAGAGTTAAATCATTCTTTGTATTGAGCAGTTTGAAATAACTGTTTCTGTGAAACCTGAGAAAGGACACTTAGTAATGCTCTTAAGAATATGCTGAAAAAGAAATACCCTATGATAAAAACAAGAAGGAATCTTTCTGTGAAACTGCTGTAGGTCACGTGAAGTCCACTTGCACAGTTAAGCTGCTGTTTTCATTGAGCGTTATTCTAACACTGTTTTACATTAGTCAGCTAAGGGATACTCGGGAGCACTCTGAGACTTACAAGGAAATCGGAAATATCTTCAAATAGTTACTGGAGAGAAGATTTCCGAGGAGCTGCTTTGTGACCTGTACATTCCACTCACAGAGTTATTCTTTTCTTCTCATAGAGGATTGGGGAATCCTGTTTGGAGAAAAAGATACCAGGAGATATTCAGGAGTTTATGGATGGCTATGGTAAAAAAGGAAATATCCTCACACAAAAACAGTATACAAGATTTCTGTGAAACTACTTTGTGATAGGTATGTCTATTCACGGCACATAGATAAATATTTCTTTCTATAACGCAGTTTTGAAACAACGTGATGGACAGATTCGCAATGGTACATTCGAAAGCACATTCAGGCCTGTGGGGAAATAGGAAATATCTGCAGATAAAAGCTGGAGAGAAGCTTTCTGAGAAACTGCTATGTGATGTGTGCATTCCACTCAGCCAGTTATACCTCTTTTCTCATAAGGCAGTGTTTGAACACTGTTCCTTTAAACCTGAAAAAATGTTATTTTGCAACGTATTGAAGACTATGGTGAAAACTGAAATATCCTGGAATAAAACCCAGAAAGAAGCGTTCCAAGTACTGCTCTCTGACGTGTGCATTCATTTCAGCGTGTTAAGGCTTACACTACATTGCCTAGTTTGAAAACTCTGTCTTGGGGGAATCTGTGAAGGGATATTATGTGACGCCTGGGGGCTTGTGGTAACAATGGAAATGTCTTCTGATGAAAACTGGAGAGAAGCTTTCAGAGTAACTGCTTTGTGATGTGTGCATTCATCTTATAGAGTTAAATCATTCTTTGGATTGAGCAGTGTGAAATTACTGTTTCTGTGGGACCTGAGAAAGGACATTTGGGAATGCTCTTAAGAATACGCTGAGAAAGAAATACCCTCCGATGAAAACCACAGAGAACCGGTCTGTAAAACAGCTCTAGGTCGTGTGAAGTCCACTGGCACAGTTAAGCTTCTGTTTTCATTGAGCGGTATCTAACACTGTTTTAGGTGAGTCAGATAAGGGATACTCAGGAACGCTTTGAGGCTTTTGGTGAAAGCGAAAATATCTTCAGATAGATACTGGAGAGAAGATTTCCAAGGAGCTGCTTTGTGACCTGTGCATTCCACTCACAGAGTTATACTTTTCTTCTCATACAGGATTGCAGAATCCCGTTTGGAGCAAAAGCTACCAGGGGACATTCGGGTGTTTATGGACGGCTATAGTGAAAAAGGAAATATTCTCAGACAAAAACTGGAAAAAAGCTTTCACTGAAACTGCTTTGGGATAGATATGTCTATTCATCTCACATAGGTAAAACTTTCCTTCTAATACGCAGTTTTGAAACTGCATCATGGATGGATTCGCAAAGGGACATTCGGGAGCACATTCAGACCTGTGGGGAAATTGGAAATATCTTCAGATAAAAACTGTAGAGAAGTTTTCTGAGAAACTGTTTTGTGATGTGTGCATTCCACTCTGGGAGTTTTACCTCTTTTCTCATAATGCAGTGTTTGAACACTGTTCTTGTTAAGCTGAAAAAGTGATATTCTGCAGTGCATTGAAGACTATTTCGAAAAGTGAAATATCCTGAAATAAATCTCAAAAAGAAGTGCTCCAAGAGACTGCTCTCTGACCTGTGCATTCATTTCAGAGAGTTAAAGCTTACACTACGTTGCCCAGTTTGGAAATTCTGTCTTTGAGGAATGTGTGAAGACATATTAAGTGATGCCTGGAAGCTTGTGATGAGGAAGGAAACTTTTTCTGATGAAAGTTTTTCATCATCTTCCGATGATGAAAACTGGAGAGAAGATTTTGGAGCAACTGTTTTGTGATATGTGTATTCATCTCATAGAGTTAAATCATTGTTTGGATTCAGCAGTTTGAAATCACTGTGTCGGTGGAACCTGAGAAAGGACATTTGGGAAATATCTTAAGAAATACCCTCCGATAACAACCAGAAGGAAACTTTCAGTGAAACTGCTCTTGGTCACATGAAGTCCATTCACACAGTTAAGCTTCTGTTTTCATTGAGCAGTGTTCTAATTCTCTTTTGGGTAGTCAGCTAAGAAATACTCGGGAGCGCTTAGAGGTTTATGGTGAAAACAGAAATACCTTCAGATAGACACTGGAGAGAAGATTTCGGAGGAGCAGCTTTGTGACATGTGTAACTGCTGTGTGATAGATATGTCTATTCATCTCACAGAGATAAAACTTTCTTTCTATTATGCAGTTTTGAAACTGCATCATTGACGGATTCGCGAAGGGACATTTGGGAGCACACTCAGGAGTGTGGGGAAATAGGGAATATCTTCATATAAAAACTGGAGAGAAGCTTTTTGAGAAACTGCTTTGTGATGAGTGCATTCCACTCAGGGAGATATATCTCTTTTCTCATAAGGTAGCGTTTTAACACTGTTCCTGTAAAACTGAAAAAGTGATATTTTGCAGCGCATTGAAGACTATGGCAAAAAGTGAAAATCCGGAAATAAAACTAAGAAGGAAGCCTTGCAGGAAACTGCTCTCTGACGTCTGCATTCATTTCAGAGAGGTAAAGCCTAAACTATCTTGCTCAATTTGGAAACTCTGTTTTTGAAGAATCTATGAAGGGATATTAAGTGTCGCCTGGAGGCTTGTGGTGAGAAAGGAAATGTCTTCCGATGAAAACTGGAGAGAAGCTTCCAGAGCAACTGTTTTGTGATGTGTGTACTCATGTCATAGAGTTAAATCATTCTTTGGATTTAGCAGTTTGAAATCACTGTTTCTGTGGAACCTGAGAAAGGACATTTGTGAATGCTCTTAAGAATATGCTGAAAAAAAAAAAACCCTCTTATAAAAACCAGAAGGAAAGATTCTGTGAAACTGCTCTAGGTCATGTGAATTCAAGTCTCTCAGTTAAGCTTCGGTTTTCATTGAGTGGTATTAGAACACTGTTATAGGTTAGCCAGCTAAGGAATACTCGAGAGCACTTTGAGGCTTTCAGTGAAAATGGAAATATATTCATATAGATACTGGAGACAATATTTCTGAGGAACTGCTTTGTGACGTGTACATTCCACTCACAGAGTTATACTTTTCTTCTGATAGAGGATTGGGGGGTCCTGTCTGGAGAAAAAGCTACCAAGGGACATTCGGGAGTATATGGACGGCTATGGTGAAATGGAAATATCCTCAGACAAAAACTGTAAAGAATCTTTCTATGAAAGTGCTTTGTGATACACATGTCTATTCATCTCACATAGATAAATCTTTCTTTCTAATATGCAGTTTAGAAACTGCATCATGGACAGATTCACGAAGGGACATTCAGGAGCACATTCATGCCTGTGGGGAAATAGGAAATATGTTCAGATAAAAACTGTAGAGAAGCTTTCTGAGAAACTACTTTGTGAGGTGTGCATTCCACTGAGGGAGTTATACCTCTTTTCTCATAAGGCAGTGTTTGAACACTGTTCCTGTGAAACTGAAAAAGTGATATTTTGCAATGCTTTGAAGACTATGGCGAAAAGTGAAATATCCTGAAATAAAACCCAGAACGAAGTGTTCCAAGAAACGGCTTTCTGACGTGTCCTTTCATTTCAGAGAGTTAAAGCTTATACTACGTTGCCCACTTTGGAAAATCTGTCTTTGAGGAATCTGTGAAGGGATATTAAGTGGCGCCCGTTGGCTTGTGGTGAGATAGGAAACGTCTTCCGATGAAAACAGGAGAGAAGCTTTCGTAGCAACTGCTTTGTGATGTGTGTATTCATCTGATAGAGATAAATCATTCTTTGGATTGAGCAGTTTGAAATCACTGTTTCTGTGGAACCTGATAAAGGACATTTGGGGATGCTCTGAAGAATATGCTGAAAAAGTAATACCCTCTGATAAAAACCAGAAGGAAACATTCTGTGAAACTGCACTAGGTCACGTGAAGTCCACTTACACAGTTAAGCTTTTATTTTCATTGAGCAGTATTCTAACGCTGTTTTAAGTTAGTCAGCTAATGGATATTTGGGAGTGGTTTGAGGTTTACAGTGAAAACTTAAATATCTTCAGATAGATACTGGAAACAAAATTTCCAAGGAGCTGCTTTTTACGTGTGCATTTCACTCACAGAGTTATACTTTTCTTCTCATAGAGGATTGGGGAATCCCGCTTACAGAAGAAGCTACCAAGGGACATTCGGGAGTATATGGATGACTATGGTGGAAAAGGAAAGATCCTCAGACAAAACCTGGAAAGAAGCTTTCTGTGAAAATGCTTTGTTATATATATGTCTATTCATCTCACCTAGATAAAACTTTTTTTCTATTATGCAGTTTTGAAACTGCGTCATGGACGGATTCATGAAGGGACATTTGGGAGCACATTCAGGCTTGTGGGGTAATAGGAAATATCATCAGATAAAAACTGGAGAGATGCTTTCTGAGAAACTGCTTTCTAATAGATATGTGTAGTCATTTCACATACATAAAACTTTCTATTACTCAGTTTTGAAACTGCGTGATGCACGGATTTGTGAAGGGACATTCGGGAGCACATTCAGGCCTATGGGGAAAGGGAGATATCTTCAGATAAAAACTGGAGAGAAGCTTTCTGAAAAACTGCTTTGTGATGTGTGCATTCCACAGGTCATTATACCCATTTTCTTATAAGGCAGTGTTTGAACACTCTTCCTGTAAAACTGAAAAAGTGATATTTTAAGCGCATTGAAGACTATTGCAAAATCGAAATATCCTGAAATAAAATCCAGAAAGAAGTGTTCCAAAAAACTGCTCTCTGACGTGTACATTCATTTCAGAGAGTTAAAGCTTACACTACGTTGCTCAGTTTGTAAACTCTGTCTTTGAGGAATCTCTGAAGAGATATTAAGTGGTGCTTGGAGGCTTGTGGTGAGAAAGGAAAGGTCCTCCGATGAAAACTGGTTAGAAGCATTTGGAGTAACTGCTTTGTGATGTGTGTATTCATCTCATAGAGTTAAATCATTCTTTGGATTGAGCAGTTTGAAATCACTGTTTCTGTGGAACCTGAGAAAGGAAATTTGGGAAAGCTCTTTAGAATATGCTGAAAAAGAAATACCTTGCGATAAAAAAAAAGGAAACTTTCTGTGAAACTGTTCTATGTCAGGTGAAGTCCACTCGCACAGTTAAACTTCTGTTTTTTGATTGAGCAGTATTCTAACACTTTTTTATGTTAGACAGCTATAGGATACTCAGCAGCGCTTTGAGGCATATGGTGAAAACGGAATTATATTCAGATAGATACTGAAGAGAAGATTTCCGAGGAGATGATTTGTGATGTGTGCATTCCACTCACAGAGTTATACTTCTCTTCTCATAGAGGATTGGAGAATCCCGTTTGGAGAAAACACTACCAGAGAACATTCGGGATTATATGGATGGCTGTGGTGAAAAAGGAAGTATCCTTTGACAAAAACTGGAAAGAATCTTTCTGTGAAACTGCTTTGTGATAGATATGTCTCTATTTTGAAATGGTGTCATGGATGGATTCGCAAAGGGATATTCGGGAGCACATTCAGGCCTGTGGGGAAACAGGAAATATCATCAGGGAAAAACTGCAGAGAAGCTTTCTGAGAAACTGATTTTTGATGTGTGCATTCCACTAGGGGAGTTATACCTCTTTTCTCATAAGACAGTCTTTGAACACTGTTTCTGTAAAACTGAAAAAGTGATATTTTGCAGTGCAATGAAGAGTATGGCGAAAAGTGCCATATCCGGAATTAAAACCCAGAAAGAAGCGTTCCAAGAAACTGCACTCTGACGTGTGCATTCATTTCAGAGTGTTAACACTTACTCTACATTGCCCAATTAGGAAACTCTGTCTTTGAGGAATCTGTTAAGGGAGAATAAGTGGCACCGGGAGGTTTGTGGTGAGAAAGGAAACGTTTTCCAATGAAAACTGGACAGAAGTTTTCGGAGCAACTGCTTTGTGATGTGTGTATTCATCTCATAGAATTACATCATTCTTTGGATTGAGCAGTTTGAAATCACTGTTTCTGTGGAACCTGAGAAAGGATATTTGGGACCGCTCTTAAGAATATGCTGATAAAGAAATACTCTCCGATAAAAAACAGAAGGAAACTTTCTGTGAAAATGCTCTAGGTCACGTGAGGCCCACTGGCACAGTCAAACTTCTGTTTTAATGAGCAGTATTCTAACACTGTTTTAGGTTAGTCAGGCAAGGGATACTCGGGAGCGCTTTGAAGTTTATGGTGAAATTGGAAATATCTTCAGATGGATACTGGAGAGAAGATTTCCGAGGAACTGCTTTGTGACGAGTGCATTCCAGTCACAGAGTTAAACTTTTCTTCTCATAGAGGATTGGGGAATCTCGTTTGGAGAAAACGCTACCAGGAGACTTTCACTGAAATGGCTCTAGGTCACGTGAAGTCCACACGCACAATTAAGCTTCTGTTTTCATTGAACCGCATTCCAACACTGTTTTAGGTGATTCAGCTAAGGGATACTTGGGAGCGCTTTGAGGGTTATGGTGAAAACGAAAATGTCTTCAGATAGAAACTGGAGAGTAGATTTCTGAGGAGCTGCTTTGTGACGTGTGCATTCCACTCACAGAGTTATACTTTTCTTCTCATAGAGGATTGGGTCATCCCGTTTGGAAAAAACTACCAGGGGACATTCAGGAGTATATGGACGGCTATTGTGCAAAAGGAAATATGGTCAGAAAACAACTGCAAAGAAGCTTTCTTTGAAACTGCTTTGTGATAGATGTGCCTATTCATCTCACATCGATAAAACTTTCTTTCTATTACACAGTATTGAGACTGTGTCATGGACGAATTTGCGAAGGGACATTCGGGAGCACATTCAGGCCACTGCTGTAATAGGAAATATCTTCAGATAAAAACTGGAGGGAAGCTTTCTGAGAAACTAATTTGTGATGTGTGCATTCCACTCAGGGAGTTATACTTCTTTTCTCATAAGGCCGTGTTTGAACACTGTTCCTGTAAAACTGAAAAAGTGATACTTTGCAGTGCTTTGAAGACTATGGCGAAAAGTGAAATATCCTGAAATAAAACCCAGAAAGAAGTGTTCCAAGAAACTGCTCTCTGACGTGTGCATTCATTTCAGAGGGTTAAAGCTTACACTACATTGCCCAGTGTGGAAACTCTGTCTTTGAAGAATCTGTGAATTGATATTTATTGGCGTGTAGAGACTTGTCGTGAGAAGGGAAACATCTTCCGATGAAAACTGGAGAAAAGCTTTCGAATTAACTGCTTTGTGATGTGTGTATTCATCTTATAGAGTTAAATCTTTCTTTGAATTGAGCAGTATGAAATCACTGTTTCTGTGGAACCTGAGAAAGGACATTTGGGAACGCTCTTAAGAATATGCTGAAAAAGGTCAGGCACAGTGGCTCAAATCTGTAATCCCAGCACTTTGGGAGGCTGAGAAGGACAGATCATGAGGTCAGGAGATCGAGACCATCCTAGGTAACAAGGAGAAAACCCGTCTCTACTAAAAAATGCAAACAACTAGCCAGGCGAGGTGGCGGACGGCTGTAGTCCAAACTACTTGGGAGGCTGAGGCAGGAGAATGGTGTAAACCCAGGAGGCGGAGCTTGCAGTGAGCTGAGATCTGGCCACTCCACTCCAGCCTGGACCACAGAACGAGATTCCACCTCAAAAAAAAAAAAACCCAAAAACCGAATATGCTGAAAAAGTAATACTCTCCGATAAAGACCAGAAGGAAACTTTCTGTGAAACTACTCTAGGTCACGTGAATTGCATTCACAGAATTAAACTTCTGTTTTCATTGGGCAGTATTCTAACACTGCTTAGGTTAGTCAGCTAAGGGATACATGGGAGCACTTTGAGGCTTACTGTGAAAATGGAAATCTCTTCAGATAGATAATGGAGAGAAGATTTCTGAGGAGATGCTTTTTGACATGTGCATTTCACTCACAGAGTTAAACATTTCTTCTCATTGCGGATTGGGGAATCCCATTTGGAGAAAAAGCTACCAGGGTCATTCGAGAGTATATGGACAGCTATGGTGAAAAAGGAAGTTTCCTCAGACAAAAACTGGAAAGAAGCTTTCTGTGAAACTGCTTTGTGATAGATATGTCTATTCATCTCACATAGATAAAACTTTCTTTCTATTACGCAGTTTTGAAACTGCACGATGGATGGATTCGCAAAGGGACATTTGGTAGCACATTCAGGTCTGCGAGGAAACAGGAAATATCTCCAGATAAAAACTGGAGAGAGCTTTCGGAGAACTGCTTTCTGATATGTGTATTCATCTCAAATAGTTAAATCGTTCTTTGGATAGAACAGTTTGAAATCACTGCTTCTGTGGAACCTGAGAAAGAATATTTTGGAATGCTCTTAATATATGCTGAAAAAGTAATACTCTCCAATAAAAACCAGAAGGAAACATCCTGTGAAACTGCTCTAGGTCACGTTAATTCTACTTGCACAGTTTAGCTTCTGTTTTCATTGAGCAGTATTGTAACACTGTTTTAGGATTGTCAGCTAAGTGATACTCGGGAGAGATTGGGGGCTTACCATGAAAATGGAAATATATTCAGATAGATACCTGTGAGAAGATTTCCGAGGAGCTGCTTTGTGATGCGTAAATTCCACTCACAGAATGTATACCTTTCTTCTCCTAGAGGATTGGGGAATCTTCTTTCGAGAAAAAGCTACGAGGGTCATTCAGGAGTATGATTACAGCTTCGGAGAAAAAGGAAGTTTCCTCACACAAAAACTGGAAATAAGCTTTCTGTGAAACTGCTTTGTGATAGATGTGTCTATTCATCACACATAGATAAAACTATGTTTCTATTACGCAGTTTTGTAGCTGCGTCATGGATGAAGTTGTGAAGGGACATTTGGGAGCACATTCAGACTTGCGGAGTAATAGGAGATATCTTCAGATAAAAACTGGAGAGATGCCTGAGAAACTGCTTTGGGAAGGGTGCATTCCACTCAGGAAGTTATACCTCTTTTCTCATAAGGCAGGGTCTGAACACTGTTCCTGTAAAACCGGAAAAGTGATATTTTAGAGAACATTGAAATCTATGGCGAAAAGTGACATATCCTGAAATAAAACCCAGAAAGAAGCATTCCAAGAAACTTCTCACTGACGTGTGCACTCATTTCAGAGAGTTAAAGCTTTCACTATGCTCCACAGTTTGGAATCTCTGTCTTTGAGGAATCTGTGAAGGGATATTATGTGACGCCCAGAGGCTTCTGATGAGAGAGGAAACGTCTTCCGATGAAAACTGGAAAGAAGCTTTCGGAGCAATTACTTTGTGAAGTGTGTATTCATCTCATAGAGTTAAATCATACTTTGGATTGAGCAGTTTGAAATTACTGTTTCTGTGGAACCTGAGAAAGGACAGTTGGGTATGCTCTTAAGAATATGCTGAAAAAGTAATACCTCTGATAAAAACCAGAAGGAACTTTCTGTGAAACTGTTCTAGGTCACGCGAATTCCACTCGCACAGATAAGCTTCTGTTTTCATTGAGCAGTATTCTTAAACTGTTTTAGGTTATTCAGTTAAGGGATACTCGGAAGTGCTTTGAGGCTTACCGTGGAAACAGAAATATATTCAGATAGATACTGGAGAGAAGATTTCCGAGGAGCTGCTTTGGGACGTGTGCATTCCACTCACAGAGTTTTGCCTTTCTTCTCATAGAGGATTGGGGAATCCCGTTTGGAGAAAAAGCTATGAGGGTCATTCAGGAGTATGAGTACAACTATGGTGAAAAAGGAAGTTTCCGCATACAAAAACTGGAAGGAACTGCTTTGTGATGGATGTTTCTATTCATTTCTAATAGATAAAACTTTCTTTCTATTACACAGTTCTGAAACTGCATCATTTATGGATTCGCAAAGGACACTAGGGAGCACATTCAGGTCTGAGGGGAAATAGGAAATATCTCCAGAAAAAAACGAGAGAGAAGCTTTCTGAGATACTGCTTTGTGATGTGTGCATTCCATTCAAGGAGTTATACCTCTTTTCTCATAACACAGTGTTTGAACACTGTTCCCTAAAACTGAAAAAGTGATATTTTGCAACAAAATGAAGACTATGGCAAAAAATCACATCTCTGGAAATAAAACCCAGAAAGAAGCTTTCCAATAAACTTCTCTCTGACATGTGCATTCACTTCAGGGAGTTAAAGCTTTAACTACGTTGCACAGTTTGGAAACTCTGTCTTTGAGGAATCTGTTAAGGGATATTAGGTAACACCCGGAGGCTTGTGATGAGACAGGAAACGTCTTCCGATGAAAACTGGAAAGAAACATTTGGAGCAATTACTTTGTGATATGTGTGTTCATCTCATAGAGTTAAATCATTCTTTGGATTGAGCAGTTTGAAATCATTGTTTCTATGCAAGCTGAGAAAGGACATTTGGGAACGCTTTTAAGGATATGCTGAAAAAGAAAAACCCTCCGGTAAAAAATGGAAGGAAATTTTCTGTGAAACTTCTCTAGGTCATGTGAACTCCACTTGCACAGTTAAGCTTCTGTTTTCATTGAGCAGTATTCTAACACTGTTTTAGGTTAGTCAGCTAAGAGATACTCGGGAGCGCTTTGAGGCTTATGGTGAAAGTGGAAATATCCTCAGATAGATACTGTAGAGAAGAATACCGAGTAGCTGCTTTGTGACGAGTGCAATCCACTCACAGAGTTATACTTTTCTTCTCATAAAGGATTGGGGAATCCCATTAGGAGAAAACACTACCAGGGGACATTCAGGAGTATATGGATGACAAGGTGAAAAAGGAAATATCCTCAGACAAAAACTGGAAAGAAGCTTTCTGTGAAACTGCTTTGTGATAGATATGTCTATTCACCTCAAATAGATTAAACTTTCTATCACGCACTTTTTAAACTGCATCATGGATGAACTCGCAAAGGGACATTTGGGCGCACATTCAGGTCTGTGGGGAAATAGGAGATATCTTCAGATAAAAACTAGAGAGATGCTTTGTGACAACCTGCTTTGTGATGTGTGCATTCCACTCACGGAGTTATACCTGTTTTCCCATAAGGCAGTGTTTGAATTCTGTTCCTGTGAAACTGAAAATGTGATATTTTGCAGTGCATCGAAGACCAAGGCGAAAAGTGAAATATTCTGAAATAAAATCCGAAAAGAAGAATTCCAAGAAACTGTTCTCTGACGTGTGCTTTCATTTCAGAGAGTTAAAGCTTATACTACGTTGCTCAGTTTGGAAACTCTGTCCTTGAGGAATCTGGGAAGGGATATTAAGTGATGCCTGGAGGCTTGTGGTGTGAAAGGAAACGTCTTCTGATGAAAACTGGAAAGAAGCTTTTGGAGCAACTGCTTTGTGGTGTGTGTATTCATCTCATGGAGTTAAATTATTCTTTAGATTCAGAAGTTTGAAATCATTGTTTCTGTGGAACCTGAGAAAGGACTTGTGGGAATGTTCTTAAGAATACGCTGAAAAAGAAATATCCTGCGATAAAAACCAGAAGGAAACTTTCTGTGTAACTACTCGATGTCACTTGAGGTCCACTTGCAGAGTTAAGCTTCTGTTTTCATTGAGCAGTATTCTAACACTGTTTTAGGTTGGGCTGCTAAGGGATACACGGGTATGCTTTGAGGCTCACGGTGAAAACAGAAATCTCTTCAGACAGATACTGGAGAGATTTCCAAGTAGCTGCTTTGTGACGTGTGCATTCCACTCACAGAGTTATACTTTTCTTCTCATAGAGGATTGGGGAATCACCCTTGAAGAAAAAGCTACCAGGGTACATTCTGGAATATACGGACAGCTACAGTAAAAAGGAAATATGCTGAGACAAAAACTGTAAAGATGCTTCATGTGAAACTGCTTTGTGATAGATTTGTCTATTCATTTCACATAGATAAAACTTACACTCTATTACACAGTTTTGAAATTGCGTCATGGACAGATTCACGAAGGGACATTCGGGAGCACATTCAGGCCTGTTGAAAAATAGGAGATATCTTCAGAAAAAAACTGGAGAGAAGCTTTCTGAGACACTGCTTTGTGATGTGTGCATTCCACTCAGCGAGTTTTACCTCTTTTCTCATCGTGCCGTGTTTTAACACTGTTCCTGTAAAACTGAAATAGTGATATTTTAGAGCGCAATGAAGACTATGGTGAAAAGTGTCATATCCGCAAATAATACTAGGAAGGAAGCGTTCCAAGAAACTGCTCTCTGACGTGTGCATTCATTTCAGAGTCATAAAGCTTGCTCTACATTGCCTGGTTTGGAAACTCTGTCTTTGAGGAATCTGGGAACGGATATTAAGTGGCACCTGTAGGCTTCTGGTGAGAAAGGAAACGTCTTCTGATGAAAACTGGAGAGAAGCTTTCTGAGAACCTGCTTTGTGATGTGTGTATTCATTACATAGAGTTAATCATTGTTTGGAATGAGCAGTTTGAAATCACTGTTTCTGTGGAACCTGAGAAAGAACATTTGGGAAGGCTGTTAAGAATATGCTGAAAGAGAAAAACCCTGCGTTAAAAACCAGAAGGAAACTTTCTGTGAAACTGCTAGGTCACGTGAAGTACACTTGCACAGTTAAGCATCTGTTTTCATTGAGCAGTATTCGAACACTGTTTTAGGTTAGTCAGCTAAAGAATACTCGGGAGTGCTTTGAGGCTTATAACGAAAATGAAAATATCTTCAGATAGATACTGAAGAGAAGATTTCCAAGGAGGTGCTTTGTGACATGTGCATTCCACTCACCGAGTTAAAGTTTTCTTCTCATAGAGGATTGTGAAATCGGGTTTGGAAAAAAAGCTACCAGAGTTTTCAGCAGTATTTGGACAGCTATGGTGACAAAGCAAATTTCCTCAGACAAAAATTGGAAAGAAGCTTTCTGTGAAACTGCTTTGTGATAGATATGTCTATTCATCTCACATAGATAAAACTTTCTTTCTATTACGCTGTTTTGAAACTGCATCAGGGACAGATTCGTGAGGGGACATTGGGAGCACATTCAGGTCTGTGGGGAAATAGGAAATATCTCCAGACAAAAACTGGAGAGAAACTTTCTGAGAAACTGCTTTGTGATGTGTGCATTCCATTCAAGGAGTTATACCTCTTTTCTCATAAGACAGTGTTTGAACACTGTTCCTGAAAAACTGAGAAAGTGATATTTTGCAATGCAATGAAGACTATGGCGAAAAGTGACATATCTGGAAATAAAACACAGAAAGAAGCGTTCCAAGAAACTGCTCGCTGACTTTTGCATTCATTTCAGAGAGTTAAAGCTTACACTACGTTGTGGTGTTTGGAAACTCTGTCTTTGAGGAATCTGTGAAGGGATATTAAGTGGCGCCTGGAGGCTTGTGGTGAGAAACGAAGCATCTTGCGATGAAAACTTGAGAGAAGCTCGGAGCAACTGTTTTGTGATGTGTATATTCATCTCAAAGAGTTAGTTCATTCTTTGGATTGAGCAGTTTGAAATCACTGTTTCTGTGGAACCTAAGAAAGGACATTTAGGAACGCCCTTAAGAATATGCTGAAAAAGTAATACCCTCCGATAAAAACCAGAAGGAAACTTCCTGTGAAACTGCTTTAGTTCACGTGAATTCCATTCACAAAGTTAATCTCCTGTTTCCACTGAGCAGGATTCTAACAATGTTTTATGTTAGTCAGGTACGGGATACTCGGGAGCGCTTTGAGGTTTACCAAGAAAAAGAAAACATCTTCAGAAAGATACTGGAGGGAAAATTTCCGAGGAGCTGCTTTGTGACGTGTGCATTTCACTCACAGAGTTATACCTTTCTTCTCATAGAGGATTGGGTAATCCCATTTGGAGAAAACGCTACAAGGGGACATCCGGGAGTACATGGACGGATAAGCTGACAAAGGAAGTATCCTCAGACGAAAACTGGAAAGAAACTTTCTGTGAAACAGCTTTGTGATAGATATGTCTATTCATCTCACAGAGATAAAACTTTCTTTCTAATACAAAGTTTTGTAACTGCATCATGGACACGTTCGCAAAGGGACATTCAGGAGAACTTTCAGGCCTGTGAGGAAATAGGAAATATTTCCAGATAAAAACTGCAGAGAAGTTTTCTGAGAAACTGCTTTATGATGTGTGCATTCCACTCAGTGATTTATACTTCTTTTCTCATAAGGCAGTGTTTGAACACTGTTCCTGTAAAACTGAAAAAGTGATACTTTGCAGCGCATTGAAGACTATGGTGAGAAGTGAAATATTCTGAAAGAAAACCCAGAAAGAAGCATTCCAAGAAACTGCTCTCGGACGTGTGCATTCATTTCAGAGAGTTGAAGCTTACACTACATTGCCTAGTTTGGAAACTCTGTCTTTGAGGAATCTGGGAAGGGATATTAAGTGGCGCCCAGAGATTTGTGGTGAGAAAGGAAACATCTTCCGATGAAAACTGGAGAGAAGCATTTGGAGCAACTGCTTTGTGATGTGTGTATTCATCTCATTGAGTTAAATCATTCTTTGGTTTGAGCAGTTTAAAATCACTGCTTCTGTGGAACCTGAGAAAGGACATACGGGAACGCTCTTAAGAATATGCTGAAAAGAAATACCCTCCAATAGAAACCAGAAGGAAACTTTCTGTGAAACTGCTCTAGGTCATGTAAATTCCACTCGCAGAGTTAAGCTTCTGGTTTCATTGAGCAGTATTCTAACACATTTAGGGTTAGTCAGCAAAGGAATACTCGGGAGCGCTTTGAGGCTTACGGTGTAAACGAAAATATCTTCAGATAGATACTGGAGAGATTTGCAAGAAGCTACTTTGTGACGTGTGCTATCCACTCACAGAGTTATACCTTTCTTCTCATAGAGGAATGGGGAACCTCATTTGGAGAAAACCCTACCAGGGGACATTCGGGAGTATATGGACGGCTGTGGTGACAAAGGAAGTATCCTCAGACAAAAACTGGAAAGAAGCTTTCTGTGAAACTGCTTTGGGATAGATAATCTATTCATCTCAAATAGATAAAACTTTGTTTCTATTATGCAGTTTTGAAAGTGCGTCATGGATGGATTCGTGAAGGACCATTCGGGAGAACATTCAGGCCTGGGGGAAATTGTAAATGTCTCCAGATAAAAACTGAAAAGAAGCTTGCTGTGAAACTGCTCTGTGATGTGTACATTCCACTCAGGGATTTATATCTCTTTTCTCATAAGGCAGTGTTTGAACACAGTTCCTATAAAACTGAAAAAGTGATATTTTGCAGCACATTGAAGACTATGGCGAAATATGAATTTTCCTGAAATAAAACCCAGAAAGAAGCTTTCCAAGAAACTGCTCTCTGAAATGTGTATTCACTTCAGAGAGTTAAAGCTTTCACTACGTTGCTCAGTTTGGAAACTCTGTCTTTAAGGAATCTGTGAAGGGATATTAAGTGACACCACGAGGCTTGTGGTGAGAAAAGAAACGTCTTCCGATGAAAACTGGAAAGAAGCGTTTGGAGCAACTGCTTTGTGATGTGTGTATTCATCTCATAGAGTTAAATCATTCTTTGAATTGAGCAGTTTGAAATCACTGTTTCTGTGCAACCTGAGAAAGGACATTTGGGAACGCTCTTAAGAATATGCTGAAAAAATGTACCCTCCAATAAAAACCACAAGGAATCTTTCTGTGTAAGTGCTCTAGGTCATGTGAAGTCCACTTGCACACTTAAGCTTCTGTTTACAATGTCCTGTATTCTAACACTGTTTGGGGTTAGTCAGCTAAGGGATATTCGGGAGCACTTTGAGGCTCATGGTGAAAACGGAAATATCTTCAGATAGATACTTGAGACAAGCTTTCTGAGGAGCTCCTTTGTGACCTGTTCATTCCACTCATAGAGTTATAGTTTACTTCTCATACAGGATTCGGGAATCCCCATTGGAGAAAAAGTTACCAGGCTACATTCGGGAGTATATGGACAACTATGGTGAAAAAGGAAATATCCTGAGACAAAGATTGGAAAGAAGCAGTCTGTGACACTGACTTGTGATACATTTGCCTATTCATCTCACATAGACAAAACTTACTTTCTATTACACAGTTTTGAAATGGCGTCACGGATGGATTCGCGAAGGGACATTCGGAAGCACATTCAGGCCTGTTGGGAAATAGGAAATATCTTCAGATAAAAACTGGAGAGAAGCTTTCTGAGAAACTGCTTTGTGATGTGCGCATTCCATTCCATGAGTATTGCCTCTTTCCTCATAATGCAGTGTTTGAACATTGTTCCTGTAAAACTGAAAAATGATATTTTGCAGCACATTGAATACTATGGTGAAAAGTGAAACATCCTGAAATATAACTCAGAAAGAAGTGTTCCGAGGAGCCGGTTTCTGACATGTCCATTCCACTCACAGAGTTATACCTTTCTTCTCATAGAGGACTGAGGAATCCCGTTTGGAAAAAACGCTGAAAGGGGACATTCGGGAGTATATGGATGGCTATTGTGAAAAAGGAAGTATTCTCAGACAAAAACTGGAAAGAAGCTTTCTGTGGAACTGCTTTGTGATAGATATGTCTATTCATCTCACATAGAAAAAACCTTCTTTCTATTATGCACTTTTGAAATTGCATCATTTATGGATTCACGAAGGGACATTCTGGAGCACATTCAGGCCTGTGAGGAAATAGGAAATATCTCCAGATAAAAACGTGAGAGAAGCTTTCTGAGAAACTTCTCTGTGATGTGTGCATTCCACTCAGGGTGTTACGCCTCTTTTCTCAGAAGGCAGTGTTTGAACACTGTTCCTGTAAAGCTTAAAAGGTGATATTTTGCAGCACATTGAAGATTATGGTGAAAAGTGAAATATCCAGAAATAAAAACCAGAAAGAAGCATTCCAAGATGCTACTCCCTGACGTGTGTATTCATTTCAGAGAGTTAAAACTTACACTACGTTGCCCAGTTTGGAAACTCTATCTTTGAGGAATGTGGGAAGGGCTATCAAGTGGCCCCTGGAGGCTTGTGGTGAGACAGAAAACATCTTTCAATGAACACTGGAGAGAAGCTATTGGAGCACCTGGTTTGTGATGTGTGTATTCATCTCCTAGAGTTCAATCATTCTTCGCATTGAGCAGTTTGAAAGCACTGTTTCTGTGGAACCTGAGAAAGGACATTTGGAAACACTCTTAAGAATATACTGAAAAATTAATACCCTCTGATGAAAATCAGATAGAAATTTCTCTGAAACTGCTCTATGTCACGTGAATTCCACTCGCTCATCTAAGCTTCTGTTTTCATTGAGCAGTAGTCTATCACTGTTTTAGGTTAGGCAGCTAAGGGATACTCGGGAGCACTTTGAGGCTTACAGTGAAAACAGAAATATCTTCAGATAGACACTGGAGAGAAGATTTCCGAGGAGCTGCTTTGTGACGTGTGCATTAAACGTACAGAGTTGTACCTTTCTTCTCATAGAGGATTGGGAAATCCCGTTTGGAGAAAACGCTACCAAGGGACATTGGGGACTATATGCATGGCTATGGTGAAAAAGGAAGTATCCTCAGACAAAAACTGGAAAGAAGCTTTCTGTGAAACTGCTTTGTGATAGATATGTCTAATCGTCTCACATAGATAAAACTTTTTTTCTATTATGCAGTTTTGAAACTGCGTCATGGACGGATTCGCGAACGGACATTCGGGAGCACTTTCAGGCCTGTGGGAAAATGGGAAATATCTTCAGATAAAAACTGGAGAGAAGCTTTCTGAGAAATTTCTTTGTGATTTGTGCATTCCACTCAGGTAGTTATACCTCTTTTCTGATAAGGCTGTGTTTTTCACACTGTTCCCATAAAACTGAAAAAGTGACATTTTGCAGCACATTGAAGACTATGGCAAAAAGTGAATTATCCTGAAATAAAACACAGAAAGAAGCGTTCCAAGAAACTACTCTTTGACGTGTGCATTCACTTCAGAGAGTTAAAGCTTACACTATGTTGCTCAATTCCGAAACTCTGTCTTTGAGGAATCTGTGAAGGGATATTAAGTGGTGCCCGGAGGCTTGTGGTGTGAAAGGAAATGCCTCATGATGAAAACTGAAAGGAAGCTTTCATAGCAACTGCTTTGAGATGTGTATATTCTTCTCATAGAGATAAATCATTCCCTGGATTTTGCAGTTTGAAATCACTGTTTCTGTGGAACCTAAGAAAAGACATTTGGGTATGCTCTTAAGAATATGCTGAAAAAGTATACCTTCCGATAAAAAACAGAAGAAACTTTCTGTGAAACTGCTTTAGGTCACGTGAATTCCACTCACACAGCTAAGCTTCTGTTTTCATTGAGCACTATTTTTACCCTACTTTAGGTTAGTCAGCTAAGGGATACTCAGTAGCGCTTTGAGGATTACAGTGAAAATGGAAATATCTTCAGATAGAAACTGGAGAGAAGACATCCGAGGAGCTGCTTTGTGACAAGTGCATTCCACTCACAGAGTTATACATTTCTTGTCATAGAGGACTGGTGAATTCTGTTTGGAGAAAAAGTTACCAGGGAACATTTGGGAATATACAGACGGCTATGGTGAAAAAGAAATTACCCTCAGACAAAAACTGGAAAGAAGATTCCTGTTAAACTGCTTTGTGATAGAAATGTCAATTCATCCACATAGAAAAAACTTTCTTTCTATTACACACTTTTGAATCAGCATCATGGATGGATTCACGAAGGGACATTCGGGAGCACATTCAGGTCTGCGGGGAAGTAAGAGATATCTTCAGATAAAAACTGGAGAGAAGCTTTTAGAGAAACTGCTTTGTGATGTGTGCATTTCACAGGTCGTTATACCCCTTTTCTTATAAGGCAGTGTTTGAACACTTTTCCTGTATAACCGAAATAGTGATATTTTAGAGCGCAATGAAGACTATGGTGAAAAGTGTCATATCCAGAAATAAAACCCGGAAAGAAGCCTTCCAAGAAACTGCTCTCTGACGTGTGCATTCATTTCACAGATTTAAAGCTTGTTCTACATTGCCCTGTTTGGAAACTCTGTCTTTGAGGAATCTGGGAATGGATATTAAGTGGCGCCCAGAGGCTTGTGGTGAGAAAGGAAACGTCTTCTGATGAAAACTGGAGAGAAGCTTTCAGAGAACCCACTTTGTGATGTGTGCATTCATCACATAGAGTTAAATCATTGTTTGGAATGAGCAGTTTGAAATCACTGTTTCTGTGGAACCTGAGAAAGAACATTTGGGAAGGCTGTTAAGAATATGCTGAAAGAGAAAAACCCTGCGTTAAAAACCAGAAGGAAACTTTCTGTGAAACTGCTCTAGGTCACGTGAAGTCCACTCACTCAGTTAAGCATCTGTTTTCATTGAGCAGTATTCGAACACTGTTTTAGGTTAGTCAGCTAAGGGATACTGGGGAGCGCTTTGAGGCTTATGGTGAAAGCAGAAATATCTTCAGATAGATACTGTAGAGAAGATTTCCAAGGAGCTGCTTGGTGACGTGTGTAATCCACACACAGATTTATACCATTCTTCTCATAGAGGATTGGGGAATCCCATTTGGAGAAAAAGCCACCAGGAGACATTCAGGAGTATAAGGACGGCTGTGGAGAAAAAGGAAATATTCTCAGACAAAAACTGGAAAGAAGTTTTCTGTGAATTGCTTGGTGATAGATATGTCTATTCATCTCACATAGATAAAACTTTCTATTACCCACTTTTGAAACTGCATCATGGATGGATTCAAGAAGGGCATTCGGGAGCACATTCAGGCCTGTGGGGTAGTAGGAGATATCTTCAAATAAAACTTGGAGAGAAGCTTCCTGAAAAACTGCTTTGTGATGGGTGCATTCCACTAAGGGAATGATACCTCCTTTCTCATAAGGCAGTGTTTGAACAGTGTTCCTGTAAAACTGAAAAAGTGATATTTTGCAGTGCATTGAAGACTATGGCAAAAAAGTGATATTCTACAATAAAACCCAGAAAGAAACGTTCTAAGAAACTGCTCTCTGACATGTGCATTCATTTCAGAGTGTTAAAGTTCACACTACGTTGCCCAGTTTGGAAACTCTCACTTTGAGGAATCAGCAAAGGGATATTAAGTGGTGCCCAGAGGCTTGTGGTGAGAAAGGAAACGTCTTCCGTTGAAAACTGGAGAGAAGTTTTCGGGGCAACTGCTTTGAGATGCGTGTATTCATCTGGTAGAGTTAAATCATTCTTTGGATTCAGCAGTTTGAAATCACTGTTTTGTGGAAACTGAGAAAGGACATTTGGGAGCGCTCTTCAGAATATGCTGAAAAATTAATACCACCGATAAAATCAGAAGGAAACGTTCTATGAAACTGCTCTAAGTCACGTGAAGTCCACTTGCAGAGTTAAGATTCTGTTTTCATTGAGTAGTTTTCTAACACTGTTTTAGGTTAGTCAGCTAGGGGAAACTCGGGAGCACTTTGAGGCTTATGGTGAAAACGGAAATATATTCAGATAGATAATGGAGTGAAGCTATCCGAAAAGCTGCTTGGTGACGTGTACACTCTAATCACAGAGTTATACTTTTCTTCCGATAAAGGATAGGGATCCGGTTTGGAGAAAAATCTAGCAGGGTACTCTCGGGAGTATATGGATGGCTATGGTAAAACGGAAATATCCTCAGACAAAAACTGGAAAGAAGCTTTCTGTGAAATGGCTTTGTGATAGATATGTCTATTCAACTCACATAGATAATACTTCCTTTCTATTACGTAGTTTTGAAACGGTGTCCCGGACGGGTTCGCAAAGGGACATTCGGTAGCACATTCAGGCCTGTGGGGAAATAGGAAATATCTTCAGTTAAAAACTGGAGAGATACTTTTTGAGAAACTGCTTTGTGATGTGTGCGTTCCACTCAGGGAGTTATACCTCTTTTATCATAAGTCAGTGTTTGAACACTGTTCCTCTAAAACTGAAAAAGTGATATTTTGCAACGAATTGAAGACTATGGAGAAAAGTGAATTATCCTGAAATAAAACCCAGAAACAAGCCTTCCAAGAAACTGATCTCTGAGGTATGCATTCATTTCAGAGAATTAAAGGTTACACAACGTTGCCCACCTTGTAAACTCTGTCTTTGAGGAAGCTGTGAAGGGATCTTTAGTGGTGCATGGAGGCTTGTGGTGAGAAAGGAAACGTCTTCTGATGAAAATTGGAGAGAAGATTTTGGAGTAACTGCTTTGTGATGTGTGTATTCATCTCATAGAGTTAAATTATTTTTTGGATTGAGTAGTTTGAAATCACACGTTATGTGGAACCACAGAAAGGATATTTGGGAATGCTCTTCCGATTATGCTGAAAAAGAAATACCCTCCCATAAAAACCAGCAGGAAGCTTTCTGAGAGACTGCTCTAGGTCATGTGAAGTCCACTCACACAGTTAAACTTCTGTTTTCATTGAGCAGTATTCTAACACCATTTTAGGTTAGTCAGCCACGGGATACTCGGAAGCGCTTTGAGGCTTACTGTGAAAATTGAAATATCTTCAGATAGATACTGGAGAGAAGAACTCCAAGGAGCTGCTTTTGACATGTGCATTCCACTCACAGAATTATACCTTTCTTCTCATAGAGGATTGGGGAATCCGGTTTGGATAAAATGCTACCAGGGGACATTCGAGAGTATATGGATGGCTATGGTGAAAAGGGAAGTATCCTGAGACAAAAACTGGACAGAAGCTTTCTGTGAATTGCTTTGTGATACATATGTCTGTTCATCTCACATAGATAAAATTTTCTTTCTATTACGCAGTTTTGAACCTGCGTCACGGACAGATTCGCAAAGGGACATTCGGGAGCACATTGAGGCCTCTTGGGAAATAGGAAATATCTTCAGATAAAAGCAGGTGAGAAGCTTTCGGAGAAACTGCTTTGTGATTTGTGCATTCCACTCAGGGAGTTATACCCCTTTTGTCAAAAGGCAGTGCTTGAACACTGTTCCTGTAAAACTGAAAAAGTGATACTTTGCAGCGCATTGAAGACTATGGTGAAAAATGAAATGTACCGAAATAAAACTCAGAGAGAAGCATTCCAAGAAACTGCTCTCTGACATGTGCATTCACTTCAGTGAGTGAAAGCTTACCTTGCAGTTTCCAGTTTGGAAACTCTGTGTTTGAGGAATCTGTGAAGGAATATGAAGTGGCTCCCGGTGGCTTGTGGTGAGAAAGGAAATGTCTTCCTTTGAAAACTGGAGAGAAGCTTTCTGAGAAACTGTTTTGTGATGTGTGTATTCATCTCATAGAGTTAAATCATTCTTTGGATTGAGCAGTTTGAAATCACTGTTTCTGTGGAACCTGAGAAAGGGCATTTGGAAACGCTCTTAAGAATATGCTGAGAAAGAAATAACCTCCGAAAAAAACCATAAGGAAACTTTCCGTGAAACTGCTCTAGGCCACGTGAAGTTCACAAGCACTGTTAAGCTTCCGTTTCATTGAGCAGTATTCTATCACTTTTTCAGGTTGGTCAGCTAAGGGATACTCGGGAGTGCTTTGAGGCTTATGGTGAAAACGGAAATTACTTTCAGGCTTACGGTGATAATGGAAATTTCTTCAGATAGATACTGGAGAGAAGATTTCTGAGGCGCTGCTTTGTGACGTGTGCATTGCACTCACAGAGTTATATCTTTCTTCTCACAGAGGATTGGATAATCCCATTTGGAGAAAAAGCTACCAGGGAACATTTTGGAGTATATGGATGGCTATGGTGAAAAAAAAAGTATCCTCAGACAAAAACTGGACAGAAGTTTTCTGGGAAACTGTTTTGTGATAGATATGTCTATTTATCTAACATAGATAAAAGTTTCTTTCTATTACACAGTTTTGAAACTATGTCATGGACGTATTTGTGAAGGGACATTCAGGAACACATTCAGGCCTGCAGGGAAGTAGGGGATATCTTCAGATAAAAACTGGAGAGAAGTTTTCTGAGACACTGCTTTGTGATATGTGCATTCCACTCAGGGAGTTATACCTCTTTTCTCATAATTCACTGTTTGAACATTGCTTCTGAAAAATTGAAAAGTGATATTTTGCAGTGCATTGAAGACTGTGGTGAAAAGTGAAATATCCAGAAATAAAACCCGGAAAGAAGCATTCCAAGGAGCTCTTCTCTGACGTGTGCCTTCATTTCAGAGAGTTAAAGCTTTCACTACGTTGTCCAGTTTGGAAACACTGTTTTGAGGAATCTGGGAAGGGATATTAAGTGGCATGAAGAGGCATGTGGTGAGAAAGGAAATGTCTCCTGATGAAAACTGGAGAAAAGCTTTTGGAGCAACTGCTTTATGATGTGTGTATTCATCTAATTGAATTAAATCATTCTTTGGATTGAGCAGTTTGAAATCACTGTTTCTGTGGAACCTGAGAAAGGACATTTGGGAACGCTCTTAAGAATATGATGAAAAAGAAATACCCTCTGATAAAAACCAGAAGGAAACTTCTGTGAAAGTGCTGTAAGTCACGTGAAGTCCACTCGCACAGTTAATCTTCTGTTTTCATTGAGCGGTATTCTTACACTTTTTCAGGTTAGTCAGCTAAAGGATACTTGGGAGTGCTTTGAGGCTTACGGTGAAAACGGAAATATCTTCAGATAGAAACTGGAGAGGAGATTTCCAAGGAACTGCTTTGTGACGTGTGCATTCCACTAACAGAGTTATACATTTCTTCTCATAGAGGATTGGGGAATCCCGTTTGGAGAAAACGCTATCAGGGGACATTCGAGAGTATATGGACAGCTACGTGAAAAAGGAAGTATCCTGAGAAAAAAACTGGAAAGAAACTTTCTGTAAAACTGCTTTCTGATAAATATGTCTATTCATCACACATTGATGAAACTTTCTTTCATTACGCAGATTTGAAACTGCGTCATGGACGGATTCGTGAATTGACATTCGGAGGCACATTCAAGCCTGTGGGGAAATAGGAAATTTCTTCTGATAAATATTGGTGAGAAGCTTTCTGAAAAACTGCTTTTTGATTCCACTCAGGGATGTATACCTCTTTTCTCATAAGGTAGTGTTTGAACACTTTTCCTGGAAAACTGAAAAAGTGATATTTTGTAGTGCATTGAAGACTATGGCGAAAAGTGAATCAACTGGAAATAAAACCCAGAAAGAAGTTTTCCAAGAAACTGTTCTGTGACGTGTGCATTTATTTCAGAGAGTTAAAGCTTACGTTACATTGCCCAGTTTGCAAACTCTGTCTTTGAGGAAACTGTAAAGGGATATTAAGTGGCGCCCAGAGGTTGTGGAGAGAAAGGAAACGTCTTCCGATGAAAACTGGAGAGAAGCTTTCAGAGCAACTGCTTTTTGATGTGTGTTTTCACTTCATAGAGTTAAATCATTTTTGGATGAGCAGTGTGAAATCACTGTTTCTGTGGAGCCTGAGAAAGTACATTTGGGAATGCTCTTAATAACAAGCTGAGAAAGTAATCCCTCCGATATGAATCAGAAGGAAACTTTCTGTGAAACTTCTCTAGGTCACGTGAAGTCCACTCGCATAGTTAAGCTTCTGTTGTCAATGAGCAGTATTCTAACACTGTTTTGGTTTACTCAGCTAAGTGATACTTGGGAGCTCTTTTAGCCTTATGGTGAAAATGGAAATATCTTCAGAAGGACACTGGAAAGAAGATTTCCGAGGAGCTACTTTGTGACGTGTGCATTCCACTCAGACTTATACTTTTCTTCTCATAGAGTATTGGGGAATCCCATTTGTAAAAAAAGCTAGCAGGGGACATTCAGGAGTATATGGATGGCTATGGTGAAAAAGGAAATATTCTCAGACAAAAACTGGAAAGAAGACTTCTGTGAAACTGCTTTGTGATAGATATGTCTATTCATCACACATAGAAAAAACTTTCTTTCTATTAGGCAGTTTTGAACTCCATCTTGGATGGATTTGCGAAGGGACATTTGGGAGCACATTCAGGCCTGTGCGGAAATAGGAGATGTCTTTAGACAAAAACTGGAGAGAACCTTCTGAGAAACTGCTTTGTGATGTGTGCATTCCATCCAGGGAGTTATACCTCTTTTCTTATAAGGCAGTGTTTGAACAACGTTCCTGTAAAACTGAAAAAGTGATATTTTGCAGCGCATTGAAGACTACAGCAAAAAGCGAAATATCCTGAAACAAAAACCAAAAAGAAGCATTCTTAGAAACAGCTCTCTGACATGTGCATTCATTCCAGAGAGTTGAAGCTTACACTACATTGCCTAGTTTGGAAACTCTGTCTTTGAGGAATCTGGGAAGGGATATTAAGTGGCGTCTGGAGAGTTGTGGTGAGAAAGGAAACGTCTTTCGATGAAAACTGGAGAGAAGTTTTCAGAGCTACTGCTTTGTGAAGTGTGTATTCATCTCATAGAGTTAAATCCTTCTTTGGATTGAGCAGTTTGAAATCACTGCTTCTGTGGAACCTTAGAAAGAACATTTGGGAATGCTCTTAAGAATATGCTGAAAAAGAAATACCCTATGATAAAAACTACAAGGAAACTTTCTGTGAAACTGCTCTAGGTCATGTAAATTCCACTCACAGAGTTAAGCTTCTGATTTCATTGAACAGTATTCTAACTCTTCTTAGGTTAATCAGCTAAAGAATACCCGGGAGCGCTTTGAGACTTATGGTGAAAACGGAAATATCTTCAGACAGATACTGGAGAGAAGATATCCGAGGAGCTGCTTTGTGACGTGTGCATTCCACTCACAGAGTTATACCTTTCTTGTGACAGAGGATTGAGGAAATCCATTTAGAGAAAAAGCTACCAGTGAACATTTGGGAGTATATGGACGGCAATGGTGAAAAAGGAAGTATCCTCAGACAAAAGCTGGAAAGAAGCTTTCTGTGAAACTGTTTTGTGATATATATGTCTGTTCATCTCACATAGAAAAGACTTTCTTTCTATTACACATTTTTGAAACAGCGTAATGGACGGATTCGCGAAGGAACATTTGGGAGTACATTCAGACCTGTGGGGAAATAGGAGATATCTTCAGATAAAAATCAGAAGAAGATTTCCGAGAAACTGCTTTGTGAACTGTGCATTCCACTCAGGGATTTATACCTCTTTTCTCATAAGGCAGTGTTTGCACACCGTTCCTGTAAAACTGAGAAAGTGATATTTTGCAGCGCAATGAAGTCTACAGCGAAAAGTGAAATATCCAGAAATAAAAAATCTGAAAGAAGTGTTCCAAGAAACTGCTCTCTGACGTGTGTATTCACTTCAGAGAGTTAAAGATTACACTACATTGCCCAGTTTGGAAACTCTCTCTTTGAGGAATCAGTGAAGGCATATTAAGTAGCGCCGGAATCCTGTGGTGAGAAAGGAAACGTCTTCCGATGACAATGGAGAAAAGCTTTTGGAGAAACTGCCTTGGGATGTGTGCATTCATATCAAAGAGTTAAATCATTCTTTGGATTGAGCAGTTTGAAATCACTCTCTTTGTGAAACCTGAGAAAGGACATTTGGGAATGCTATTAAGAATATGCTGAAAAAAAAAACCCTCCAATAAAAACCAGAAGGAAAGTTTCTGTGGAACTCTAGGTCACGTGAAGTCCACTCACACAGTTAAGCTTCTGTTTTCATTGAGCAGTATTCTAACACTGTTTTAGGTTAGTCAGTTAAGGGATACTCAGGAGAGCTTTGAGGCTTATGATGAAAACGGAAATGTCTTCAGATAGATACTGGAGAGTAGATTTCTGAAGAGCTGCTTTGTTACGTGTGCATTCCACTCACAGAGTTATACTTTTCATCCCATACAGGATTGGGGAATCCCTCTTGCAGAAAACGCTACCAGGAGATACTTGAGAGTATAAGGATGTCTATGGTGAAAAAGAAAACATCCTCAGGCAAAAACTGGAAAGAAGCGTTCTGTGAAACTGGTTTCTGACAGATACATCTATTCATCTCACATAGAGAAAACTTTCTTTCTAGTACAAAATTTTGAAACTGCATCATGGAAGGATTCATGAAGGGATATTCAGGAGCACATTCAGGCCTGTGGAGAAATAGCAGATATCTTCAGATAAAAACTGGAGAGAAGCTTTCTGAGAAACTGCTTTGTGATGTGTGCATTCCACTCAGGGAGTTATACCTCTTTTGTCATAAGGCAGTGTTGGAACACTGTTCCTGTAAATCTTAAAAAGTGATATTTTGCAGCACATTGAAGACTATGGAGAAAAATGTCATATCCGGAAATAAAACCCAAAAAGAAGCATTCCAGGAAACTGCTCTCTGACATGTGCATTCATTTCAGAAATATAATGTTTACACTACGTTGCCCAGTTTGGAAACTCTGTCTTTGAGGAATCTATGAAGGGATATTTAGTGGTGCCTGGATGCTTGTGGTGAGAAAGGAAACGGCTTTCAATGAAAACTGGAGAGAAGCTTTCAGAGCAACTGTTTTGTGATGTGTGCATTCATCTATTAGAGTTAAATCTTTCTTTGCATTGAGCAGTTTTGAAATCTCTGTTTTTGTGGAACCTAACAAATTACATTTGGGACTGCTCTTAAGAATATACTGAAAAAGAAATACCTTCTGATGAAAACCAGAAGAAATCTTTCTGTGAAACTGCTCTGGGTCAAGTGAACTCCAATCACACAGTTAAGCTTCTGTTTTCATTGAGCAGTCTTCTAAAACTGTTTTAAGTTAGTCAGCTAAGGGTTACTCGGGAGCGCTTTGAGGCTAACGGTGAAAATGGAAATATCTTCAGATAGATACTGGAGAGATTCCCGAGGAGCTGCTTTGTGATGTGTGCATTCCACTCATAGAATTATACTTTTCAAATAGAATTGGGGAATCCGGTTTGGAGAAAAAGCTACAAGGGGACATTTGGGAGTATGTGGATGGCTACGGTTAAAAAGGAAATATCCTCAGAGAAAACCTGGAAAGAAGCTTTCTGTGAAAATGCTTTGTGATACATATATCTATTCATCTCATGTAGATAAAATTTTGTTTCTATTGTGCAGTTTTGAAACTGTGTCATGGATGAATTCGCAAAGAGACGTTTGGGAGCACATTCAGGTCTTAGAGGAAATAAGAAATATCTCCAGATAAGAATTGCAGACAAGCTTTCTGAGAAACTGCATTGTGATGTGTGCATTCCATTCAAGGAGTTATATCTCTTTTCTCATAAGACAGTGTTGGAACATTGTTCCTGTAAAACTGAAAAAGTGATATTTTGCAGCACATTGAAGACTATGGCAAAATGTGAATTATCCTGAAATAAAACAAAGAAAGAAGCGTTCCAAGAAAATGCTCTCTGAAGTGTGCCTTAACTTCAGAGAGTTAAAGCTTTCACTACGTTGCCCAGTTTGGAAACTCTGTCTTTGAGGAATCTGTGAAGGGATATTAAGTGTCGCCCAGAGTCTTGTGTTGAGAAAGGAAACGTCTTACGATGAAAACTGGAGAGAAACTTTTGGATCAACTGCTTTGTGATGTGTGTATTCATCTCATAGAGTTAAATCATTATTTGGATTTAGCAGTTTGAAATCACTATTTCTGTGGAAACTGAGAAAGGACCTGAGGAAACATTCTTAAGAATATGCTGAAAAAGAAATACCCTCCGATAAAAACCAGAAGGAATCTTTCTGTGAAACTGCTCTAGGTCACGTGAAGTCCACTTGCACAGTTAAGCTTCTGTTTTCATTGAGCTGTATTCTAACACTGTTTTAGGTTAGTCAGACAAGGGATAATCAGGAGCGCTTTGAGGCTTATGTTGAAAACGGAAATATCTTCAGATAGATACTGAAGAGGAGATTTCTGAGGAGCCGCTTTGTGACATCAGCATTCCACTCACAGAATTATACTTTTCTTCTCATAGGGGATTGTGGAATACCGTTTGGGAAAAACGCTACCAGGAGACATTTGAAAGTGTATGCATGGCGATGGTGAAAAAGAGAGTATCCACAGACAAAAACTGCAAAGAATTTTCTGTAAAACTGCTTTGTGACAGATATGTCTATTCATCTCACATTGAGGAAACTTTCTCTCATTACGCAGATTTGAAACTGCTTCATGGACAGATTCGCGAAGGGACATTCAGAGGCAAATTCAGACCTGTGGGGAAATAGGAAATATCTTCTGATAAATACTGGAGAGAAGCTTTCTGAGAATCTGCTTTGTGATGTGTGCATTGCACTCAGGCAGTTATGCCTCTTTTCTCATAAGGCAGTGTTTGAACTCTCTTCCTGTAAAACTGAAAAAGTGATACTTTGCAGCACATTGAAGACTATGGCAGAAAGTGAATCATCCGGAAATAAAACCCAGAAAGCAGCATTCCAAGAAACATCTCTGACGTGTGCATTCATTTCAGAGAGTTAAAGGTTACACTACGTTGCCCAGTTTGGAAACTCTGTCTTTGAGGAATCTGTGAAGGGATATTAAGTGGCGCCCGGAGGCTTGTGGTGACAAAGGAAATGTCTTCCGATGAAAACTGCAGAGACGTTTTTGGAGCAACCTGCTTTGTGATGTGTGTATTCATCTCATAGAGGTAAATCATTCTTTGGATTGAGTAGTTTGAAATCACTGTTTCTGTGGAACCTGAGAAAGGATACTTGGGAACGCTCTTACGATTATGCTGAAAAAGAAATACCCTCTGGTAAAAACCAGAAGGATACTTCCTGAGAAACTGCTCTAGGTCACTTGAAGTCCACTTGCACAGTTAAGCTTCTGTTTTCATTGAGCAGTATTCTAACACCGTTTTAGGTTAGTCAGCCAAGAGACACTCGGGAGCACTTTGAGGCCTACAGTGAAAATGGAAATATCTTCAGATAGATACTGGAGAGAAGAATTCCATGGAGTTGTTTTGTGACTTGTGCATTGCATTGAGGGAGTTGTACCTTTGTTCTCATAGAGGATTGGGGAATCCAGTTTGGAGAAAATGCTACCAGGGGACATTTGAGGGTATATGGATGGCTACAGTGAAAAAGGAAGTGTCCTGAGACAAAAACTGAAAAGGAGATTTCTGTGAAACTTCTTTGTGATACATATGTCTATTCATTTCACATAGATAAACCTTTATTTCTATTATGCAGATTCAAACCTGCGTCATGGACAGATTCATGGAGGGAATTTTGGGAGCACTCTCAGGCCTGTGGTGAGTAGGAAATATCTCCAGATGAAAACTGGAGACAAGCTTTCTGAGAAACTGCTTTGTGATGTGTACATTCCACTCATGAAGATATACCTCTTTGTCAAAAGGCAGTGTTTGAACACTGTTCCTGTAAAACTGAAAAAGTGATATTTTGCAGTGCATTGAAGACTACCGTGAAAAGTGAAATACCCTGAAATAAAACCCAGAAAGAAGCGTTCCTAGAAACTTCTCTCTGATGTGTGCATTCACATCAGAGAGTTTAAGCTTACCGTACGTTGCCAGTTTGGAAACTCTGCCTTTGATAAATCAGTGAAGGGATATTAAGTTTTGCCTGGAGGCTTGTGGGGAGAAAGGAAAAGTATTCCAATGAAAGCGGGAGAGAAATTTTCGGAGCAACTGCTTTGTGATGTGCGTATTCATCTCATAGAGTTAAATCATTCTTTGAAATCACTGTTTCTGTGCTACCTGAGAAAGGATATTGGGAAACGCTCTTAACAATATGCTGAAAAAGAAATACCCTCCGATAAAAAACAGAAGGAACTTTCTGTGAAACTCCTCTAGGTCACGGGAAGTCACCTCGCAAAGTTAAGCTTCTGTTTTCATTGAGCAGTATTCTAACACGGTTTTAGGTTAGTCAGTTAAAGGATTCTTGGGAGCGCTTTGAGGCTTATGGTGAAAACGGAAATACCTTCAGATAGATACTGTAGAGAAGACTTCCGAGGAGCTGCTTTGTGATGTGTGCATTCCACTCATAGAATTATACTTTTCTTCTCATAGAGGATTGGGGAATCCCATTTGGAGAAAACGTTGTCAGGGGCATTCGGGAATATATGGACGGCTATGGTGAAAAAGGAAATATCCTCAGACAAAAGCAGGAAAGAAGCATTCTGTGAATTGCTTTGTGATAGATATATCTATTCATTTCACATAGAGAAAACTTTCTTTTTGTTAAGCCGTTTTGAAACTGCATCATAGATGGATTTGCGAAGGGACATTCAGGAGCATATTCAGGCCTGCGGGGTAGTTGGAGATATCTTCATATAAAAACAGGAGAGAAGCTTTCTGAGAAACTGCTTTATGATGTGTGCATTCCACTCAGGAAGTTATACCTCTTTTCTCATAAGGCAGTGTTTGAACACTCTTCCTGTAAAACTGAAAAAGTGATATTTTGCAGCATGTTGAAGACTACAGTGAAAAGTGAAATATCCGAAAATAAAACCCAGATAGAAGCATTCCAAGAAACTGCTCTCTCACGTGTGCATTCATTTCAGAGATTAAAAGCTTACACTACGTTGCCCAGTTTGGAAACTCTGTCTTTGAGGATTCTGTGAAGGGATATTAAGTGGCGCCGGGAGGCTTGTGGTGAGAAAGGAAACATCTTCCAATGAAAACTAGAGAGAAGCTTTCAGAGCAACTGCTTTGTGATGTGTGTATTCATCTCATAGAGTTAAATCATTCTTTGAATCGAGCAGTTTGCAATCACTGTTTCTGTGGAACCTGAGAAAGGACATTTGGGAATGCACTTAAGAATATGCAGAAAAATTAATACCCTCCAATAAAAACCAAAAGGAACTTTCTGTGAAACTGCTCTAGGTCACGTGCATTCCACTCACACAGCGAAGCTTCTGTTTTTATTGAGAAGTATTCTAACACTGTTTTAGATTAGGCAGCTAAGTTATACTCAGGAGCACTTTGAGGCTTCCTGTGCAAAGGGAAATATCTCCAGAAAGATACTGGAGAGAAGATTTACGAGGAGCTGCTTTGTGACGTGTGCATTCCACTTACAGAGTTATACTTTTCTTCTCAAAGAGGATTGAGGAATCCCATGTAGAGAAAACGCTACCAGGGGACATTCGGGAGTATACGATGGCTATGGTGAAAAAGGAAGTATCCTCAGACAAAAACTGGAAAGAAGCTTTCTGTGAAACTGCTTTGTGATAGATTTTTCTATTCACCTCATGCAAATGAAACATTCTTTTTATTACACAGTTTTGAAACTTCGTCATGGATGGATTCGTGAAGGGACATTCGGGAGCGCCTTCAGGCCTGTGGGGAAATAGGAAATATCTGTACATAAAAACTGGAGATAAGCTTTCTGAGAAACTGCTCTGTGATGTGTGCATTCCACTCAGGGAATTATACCTCTTTTCTCATAAGGCAGTGTTTGAACACTGTTCCTGTAAAACTAAAAAAGTGAGATATTGCAGTGCATTGAAGACTATGGCGAAAAGTAAAATATCCTGAAATAAATCCCACAAAGAAGCTTTCCAAGAAACTGCTCTCTGACGTGTGCAATCATTTCAGAAAGTTAAAGTTTACACTGTGTTGCACAGTTTGGAAACTCTGTCCTTGAGGAATCTGGGAAGGGATATTAAGTGGCGCACAGAGGCTTGTGTTGTGAAAGAAACGCCTTCTGATAAAAACTGGAGAGAAGCTTTCAGAGCTTCTGCCTTGTGAAGTGTGTATTCATATCATGGAGTTAAATCATTCTTTGGATTGAACAATTTGAAATCACTGTTTCTGTGGAACATGAAAAAGGACATTTGGGAATGCTCTTAAGAATATGCTGAAAAAATTTGCCACGCAGTGCTGGGCCTGTGAGGAGGCGCAGAGGAGGCGCGGCCACCACGGAACGCCTTGCTGGGCCTGCACCACGTAACCCGGCTGCTGGCGTGCTACTGGGAGCCCGCTGCGGGGCGGTGGCGGTGGGGGCATGAGCTTGTGAGATGCGGCCGCGGGTGACGTGGAAGCCAGCAGTGGCGACAGTGGCGGCGGTCATGTTCTCCTGGGTGTGGGGCGCCCAGTGCCTGAAGGCGGGAGCGTGGGCGCTGGGTAGCCGCCGACCATGCCGCCTGCGCAGGCGCTTGTTTTGGACTCACTCGCGGCACTGAGGCCCGCGGGCCGATCATTGGCACGCCCACCGTGGAGACGACCCCCAAGCCCTCGGCCCCTTTGGCTTTGGCCTCAGCCCCGGCCCAGTTGCCGCTGCGCACCCGGGACGTGGTGCAGCTGTGCGAGGAGCAGGAAAAGGAAGAAGGTAGATAATGACTATAATGCCCTTCCAGAAAGACTCAGCACCTTGCCTGATAAATTGTCTTATAATATAATGGTACCATTTGGCCCTTTTGCCTTCATGCTAGGAAAACTTGTCCATACTAATGAAGTAAATGTTTTACTGGGGGACAACTGGTTTGCAAAGTGCTCAGCAAAGCAGACTGTAAGTTTAGTTGAGCACCAGAAAGAACATATAAGAAAAACAATAGATGACTTTAAAAAAATGATGAAAAATTTTGAATCCAGAGTTGAATTCACAGAAGATTTGCAGAAAATGAGTGATGCTGCAGGTGATATCGTTGACATAAGAGAAGAAATTAAATGTGACTTTGAATTTAAAGCAAAACACCGAATTGCTCATAAACCGCATTCCAAACCAAAAACTTCAGATATTTTTGAAGTAGATGTTGTAAACGATGTGAAATCCAAGGATTTGCCTGCTGATAAAGAACTGTGGGCTCGACTTGAAGAACTAGAGAGACAAGAAGAATTGCTGGGTGAACTTGATAGTAAGCCTGATATTGTGATTGCAAATGGAGAAGATACGACATCTTCTGAAGAGGAAAAGGAAGATCATAACACAAATGTGAATGCAATGCATCAAGTAACAGACTCTCATACTCTGGACAGTTGTCATAAGGATGTTGCAAGTTCAGAACCATTCAGTGTTCAAATGAGTAGTCAGTTGAACTGTTCAGTGAATGGTTCCAGTTCTTACCACAGTGATGATGTTGACGATGATGATGATGTGGACGGTGACAACATTGACGACGATGATAGTGATAATGACCATGAGGCTTTAGGGATTGGAGATAATTATCTTCCAACAATATATTTTTCTCATACTGTTAAGCCTAAGAGGGTCCGAATAAATACTGGAAAGAATACCACTTTAAAATTCAGTGAAAAGAAAGAAGAAGACAAACGTAAATGAAAGAACAGCACTGGCAGTGGCAACCCTGCCCAGGAGCTGCCGACCGTCAGGACACCTGCTGACATTTACAGAGCCTTTGTTGATGTTGTGAATGGAGAATATGTCCCTCACAAATCCATGCTGAAGTCTCGAAGTAGAGAGAATAGTGTGTGTAGTGACACCAGTGAAAGCAGTGCTGCTGAATATGACGATAGGTGGGGAGTTTTGAGGAGTATCAGCTGCGAAGAAGCCACTTGCAGTGACACCAGTGAGAGAACTTTGGAAGAGGAAACACAAGAAAATCATCAAAAGAAACTTTTACCCTTATCAGTAACACCTGAGGCTTTTTCTGGAACTGTTATAGAAAAAGAATTTGTATCACCTTCCTTAACACTACACCCAGCCATTGCTCATCCTGCACTACCCATTATTCCAGAATGAAAGGAAGTTCTGTCAGAAGCATCAGAAGAAACTGGAAAGAGGGTTTCAAAGGTTAAAGCTGCCAGATTGCAACAGAAAAACTAGGCCCTGTCTAGGAAATGAGAATTTACATCCTAAAACCTAGTTGTTCATTTGTTTAGAATATCTATAGCAAAATAGGTTACATGTAGTTTGAAATAAGGTATCCTGAGTTACTTTGGCAACAAGTTCTTTTACCCTTGGTATTTGAAAAAATCAAAGAAACTGTCTGAATCTTTAATATTCGACTTGTTTTGTTAATTCTCTGAATACTGCCAACACTCTTTTCCAAGTTTGCCTTTATGATGCAGTGGCAGCATTTTGAATTACTTTTCAAAGAGTACTGTTCATATGCATTGTTTTTGTGTTTCAAACTAAATACAGGCAGTTTTGTGCCAGCTGTGATATTGTGCATACCATATGGACCATTTTAAAGAAAATTTTAAAATTTCAAATAGATTCAACAATTTTATTACTTGCTTTCACATTTTAAAGGCACTTTAAAAAAATCTACTTCTCTTGCAGGTTTTTCAGGTAGTTGGCTATTCAAGAAACCTCAACACCTTGAATGTCACACTGTAAACTTTAAGGAACAAAGCAACATGAATTAATTGTATTCTATGGGAAAATTACTTTGGAAAGATATTTTGTAAAACTTTTTTCTTCCCGTAAAAACTTTATGAAACTTGGTCCCCTCCACCCAAAAAAGAATACGTTGAAAAAGAAATACACTCCAATAAACAGCAGAAGGAAACTTTCTGTGAAACTGCTCTAGGTCACATGAAGTCCATTCTCCCAGTTAAGCTTCTGTTTTCATTGAGCAGTATTCTAACACTGTTTTAGGTTAGACAGCTAAGGGATACTTGGGAGTGCTTTGAGGTTTATGGTGAAAAAGGTAATATCTTCCGATAGAAACTGGAGAGAAGATTTTCGAGTAGATGCTTTGTGACGTGTGCATTCCACTCAAAGAGTTTTATTTTTCTTCTCAGAGAGGATTGGGGAAGCCCGTTTGGAGAAATAGCTACCAGGGGACATTCGGGAGTACATGTACAGCTATGTTGAAAAAGGAAATATCCTCAGAGAAAAACTGGAAAGAAGCTTTCTCTGACACTGTTTTGGGATAGATATGTGTATTCATCTCACATAGATAAAACTTTTTTCCATTATGCAGTTTTGAAACTGCATCATTGATGGATTCACGAAGGGACATTCGGGCGCACATTCACCCCTGAGGGGAAATAGGAGATATCTTCAGATAAAAACTGCAGAGAAGCTTTCTGAGAAATGGCTTTTTGATGTGTGCATTCCACTCAGGGAGTTATACCTCTTTTCTCATGAGGCAGTGTTTGAACACTGTTCCTCTAAAACTGAAAAAGTGAGATTTTGCAGCACATTGAAGACTATGGTGAAAAGTGAAATATCCTGAAACAAAATCCAGAAAGAAGCGTTGCAAGAATCTACTCTCTGATGCATGCATTCATTTCAGAGTTAAAGCTTACACTACGTTGCTCAGTTTGGAAACTCTGTCTTTGAGGAATCTGTGAAGGGATATTAAGTGGCACCTGGAGGCTTGTGGTGAGAAAGGAAACGTCTTCCGATGAAAACTGGACACATGCTTTCGGAGCAAGAGCTTTGTGATGCATGTATTCACCTCAGAGATTTAAATCATTCTTTGGATTTTGTAGTTTGAAATCACTGTCTCTGTGGAAACAGAGAAAGGACATTTGAGAATGCTCTTAAGTTTATACTGAAAAATAAATACCCTCCAATAAAAACCAGAAGGAAACTTTCTGTGAAACTGCTCTAGGTCACGTGGATTCCACTCACACAGTTGACCTTCTGTTTTCAAAGAGCAGTATTCTAACACTATTTTACGTTAGTCAGCTAGGGAATATTTGGGAGCACTTTGAGGCTTACAGTGAAAGCGTAAATATCTTCAGATATATACTGGAAAGAAGAATACCAAGTAGCTGCTTTGTGATGTGTGCATTCATTCACAGAGTTACACTTTTCTTCTCATAAAGGATTGGGGAATCCGGATTGGAGAAAAAGCTACCAGGGGATATTCAGGAGTATATGGACGGCCATTGTGAAAAAGGAAATATCCTCAGACAAAAACTGGAGAGAAGCTTTCTGTGAAACTGCTTTGTGATAGATATGTCTATTCATCTCACATAGATAAAACTTTTTTTCTATTATGCAGTTTTGAAACTGTGTCATTGACGGATTCACAAAGGGACATTTGGGAGCACATTCTGGAATGTGGGAAAATAGGAACTACCCTCAGAGAAAAACTGAAGAGAAGCTTTCTGAGAAACTGCTTTGTGATGTGCATATTCCACTCAGGGAGTTATACCTCTATTCTCATAAGGCAGTGTTTGAACACTGTTCCTGTAAAACTGAAAAAGTGATATATTCCAGCGCATTGAAGACTATGGTGAAAAGTGAAATATCCGGAAATAAAACCCAGAAAGAAGCGATCCAAGAAACTGTTCTCTGAAGTGTGCATTCATTTCAGAGAGTTAAAGCTTATACTATGTTGCCCTGTTTGGAAAGTCTGTCTTTGAGGAATCTGTAAAGGGATATTTAGTGGCACCCAGAGCCATGAGGTGACAAATGAAACATCTTCCGATGAAAACTGGAGAAGCTTTCGGGGTAACGGCTTTGTGGTGTTTGTATTCGTCTCATAGAGTTGAAACATTCTTTGGAATGAGCAGTTTGAAATCAGTGTTTCTGTGGAACCTGAGAAAGAATATTTGGGTATGCTCCTAAGAATGTGCTGAAAGAGAAATACCCTCCAATAAAAATCAGAAGGAAATTTCTGTGAAACTGCTCTAGGTCATGTGAATTTCATTTGCAGACTTAAACTTCTGTTTTCATTGAGCTGTATTCCAACACTGTTTTAGGTGAGTCAGCTAAGGGATACTCAGGAGCGCTTTGAGGCTTAAGGTGAAAACGGAAATATCTTCAGGCAGACATTGGAGAGAAGATTTCCAAAAAGCTGTTTTGTGATGTGTGCATTCCACTCACAGAGTTACACTTTTCTTCTCATAGAGGGTTGGGGAATCCCATTTGTAGAAAACGTACCAGGGGATATTCGGGATTATGGCGATGGTAAAAAGGAAGTATCCTCATACAAAAACTGGAAAAAAGCTTTCTCAGAAACTGCTTTGTGATAGATATGTCTATTCATCTCACATAGATAAAACTTTCTATTATGCAGTTTTGAAACAGCGTCATGGAAGGATTTGCAAATGGACATTGGGAGTCACATTCAGGCCTGTGGGGAAGTAGGAAATATCTTTAGATGAAAACTCGATAAAAGCATTATGAAGAACTGCTTTGTGATGTGTGCATTGCACTCAGGGAGATATGCCACTTTTCTCATAAGGCAGAGTTTGAACACTATTCCTGTAAACCTAAAATGTGATATTTTGCAGCGCATTGAAGACCAAGGGGAAAAGTGACATATCCTTTAAAAGAAACCCAGAAAGAAGCGTTCCAAGAAACCGCTCTCTGACGTGTGCCTTCATTTCAGAGAGTTAAAGCTTACACTACATTGCCCAGTTTGGAAACTCTGTATTTGAGGAATCTGTGAAGAGATATTAAGTGGTGACCATAGGCTTGTGGTGAGATAGGAAACGTCTTCCGATGAAAACTGGAGAGAAGCTTTTGGAGCAACTGCTTTGTGATGTGTGTATTCATCTCATAGAGTTAAATCATTCTTTGGATTGAGCAGTTTGAGAACACTGTTTCTGTGGAACCTGAGAAAGTACATTTGGGAACGCTCTTAAAATATGCTGAGAAAGAAAAACTCATCAATAAAAATGAGAAGGAACTTTCTGTGAAACTCCTCTAGGTCATGTGAAGTCCACTCGCTCAGTAAAGCTTCTCGTTTCATTGAGCAGTATTCTAACACTGTTTAGGTTAGTCAGCTAAGGGATACTCGGGAGCACTTTGAGGCTTATGGTGAAAACGGAAATATCTTCATATAGACACTGGAGAGAAGATTTCTGAGGAACTGCTTTGTGACGTGTGCATTCCACTCAGAGTTATACTTTTCTTCTCATAGAGTATTGGGGAATCCCGTTTGGAGAAAACTCTATCAGGAGACATTCGGGAGTATATGGACGTCTATGGTGATAAAGGAATTATCCTCAGACAAAAACTGGAAAGAAGCTTTCTGTGAAACTGCTTTGTGATAGATATGTCTATTCATCTCACATAGATAAAGCTTTCTTTCTATTATGCGGTTTTGAAACTGCGTCATGGACGAAGTTGCGAAGGTACAGTTGGGAGCACATTCAGACTTGCGGGGTAATAGGAGATATCTTCAGATAAAAACTGGAGAGATTTCTGAGTAACTACTTTATGAAGGGTGCATACCACTTAGGAAATTATACCTCTTTTCTCATAAGGCAGGGTTTGAACACTGTTCCTGTAAAACTGGAAAAGTGATATTTTATAGCGCATTGAAGTCTATGGCGAAAAGTGACATATCCTGAAATAAAACCCAGAAAGAAACGTTGCAGGAAACTTCTCTGAAGTGTGCATTCATTTCAGAGAGATAAAGCTTTCACAATGTTGCAGTTTGGAAACTCTGTCTTTGAGGAATCTGTGAAGGGATATTAAGTGACGTCTGGAGGCTTGTTGAGTGATGAAACGTCTTCTGATGAAAACTGGAAAGAAGCTTTCAGAGCAACTACTTTGTGAAGTGTATATTCATCTCATAGAGTTAAATCATTCTTTGGATTGAGCAGTTTGAAATCACTCTTTCTGTGGAAGCTGAGAAAGGACATTCGGGAATGCTCTTAGAAATATGCTGAAAAAGTAATACCCTCTGATAAAAAACGGAAGGAAACTTTCTCTGAAACTGCTCTAGGTCACTTGAATTCCACTCACACAGTTAAGCTTCCGTTTTTATTGAGCAGTATTCTAACGCTCTTTTAAGTTCATCAGCTAAGGGATACTTGGGAATGCTGTGAGGCTTATGGTGAAAACGGAAATATCTTCAGATAGATACTGGAGAGAAGATTTCCGAGGAGCTGCTTTGTGACATGTGCATTCCACTCACAGAGTTATACCTTTCTTCTCATAGCGGATTGGGGAATCCTGTTTCAAGAAAACGCTACCAGGGGACCTTCGGGAGTATATGCATGGCTATGGTGAAAAAGGAAATATCCTCAGACAAAAACTGTGAAGAAGCTTTCTGTGAAACTGCCTTGTGATAGATATGTCTATTCCTCTCAAATAGATAAAATTTTGGATCTACTACGTGGTTTTGAAACAGTTTCATGGACGGATTCATGAAGGGACATTCGGGAGAACATTCAGACCTGGGGGAATTCGGAAATATCTCCAGATAAAAACTGGAGAGAAGCTTTCTGTGAAACTGCACTGCGATGTGTGCATTCCATTCAGGGAGTTATACCTCTTTTCTCATAAGGCAGTGTTTGAACACTGTCCCTGTAAAACTGAAAAAGTGATATTTTGGAGCACATTGAAGCCTATGGCGAAATGTGAATTATCCTGAAATAAAACAAAGAAAGAAGCATTCCAAGAAACTGCTCTCTGAAGTGTGCATTAACTTCAGAGAGTTAAAGCTTTCACTACGTTGCTCAGTTTGGAAACTCTGTCTTTGAAGAATCTGTGAGGTGATATTTAGTGGTGCCCAGAGGCTTGTGGTGAGATAGGAAACGTCTTCTGATGAAAACTGGAGAGACGCTTTCGGATCAACTGCTTTGTGATGTGTGTATTCATCTAATAGAGTTAAGTCATTCTTTGGAGTTAGAAGTTTGCAATCACTGTATTTGTGGAACCTGAGAAAGGACCTTAGGGAATGCTCTTAAGAATATGCTGCAAAAGTAATACCCTCTGATAAAAACGAGAAGGAAACTTTCTATGAAACTGCGGTAAATCACGTGAATTCCGTTTGCACAGTTAAGCTTCTGTTTTCATTAAGCAATATTCTAACACTGTTTTAGGTGAGTCAGTTAAAGGATACTCAGTAGTGCTTTGAGGCTCATGGTGAAAACGGAAATATCTTCAGATACATACTGGAGAGAAGATTTCTGAGGAGTTTCTTTGTGACATGTGCATTCTACTCACAGCATTATGCTTTTCTTCTCAAAGGGGATAGCGAGATCCTGTTAAAAGAAAAGTTACCAGGGGACTCTCAGGAGTATATGGACGGCTATGTCGAAAAAGGAAGTATCCACGGACAAAAACTGGAAAAAAGCTTTCTCTGAAACTGCTGTGTTATATGTCTATTCATCTCACATATATAAAACTTTCTTTCAATTATGCAGTTTTGAAACTGCATCATGGATGGATTCATGAAGGGACATTCGAGAGCACATTCAGACCTTTTCAAAAATAGGAAATATCTCCACATAAAAACTGGAGAGAAATGTTCTGAGAAACTGCTTTGTGATGTGTGCATTCCACTCAGGGTGTTACACCTCTTTTCTCATAAGGCAGTGTTTGAACACTGTTCCTGTAAAACTGAAAAGGTGATATTTTGCAGTGCATTGAAGATTAAAGTGACAAGAGAAATATCAGGAAATAAAACCCAGAAAGAACCGTTCCAAGTCACTACTCTCTGAAGTGTGCATTCATTTCAGGGAGTTAAAACTTATACTACGTTGCCCCATTTGGAATCTCTCTCTTAGAGGAATCTGGGAAGGGATTTTAAGTGGTGCCCGGAGGCTTATGGTGAGAAAGGAAACGTCTTCCAGTGAAAACTGGAGAGAAGCTTTCAGAGCAACTGCTTCATGATGTGTGTATTCATCTCATAGAGTTAAATCTTTCTTTGGATTGAGCAGGTTGAAATCACTGTTTCTGTGGAACCTGAGAAAGAACATTTGGGTACGCTGTTAAGAATATACTGAAAAAGTAATACCTCTGATAAAAACCAGAAGGAACTTTCGGTGAAACTGCTCTATGTCACGTGAATTCCACTCACACAGATAAGCTTCTGTTTTCATTGAGGAGTATTCTTACACCGTTTTAGGTTAGTCATGTAAGGGATACTTGGGAGTGCTTTGAGGCTTACGGTGAAAATGGAAATATCTTCAGATTGATACTAGAGAGAAGATTTCCGAGGAGCTGCTTTTTGACGTGTGCATTCCACTCACAGAGTTAAACATTTCTTCTCATAGAGGATTGGGCAATCCCATTTCAAGAAAAACCTTCCAGGGTCATTCTGGAGTATATGGACAGCTATCATGAAAAAGGAAGTTTCCTCAGACAAATCCTGGAAAGAAGCTTTCTGTGAAACTGTTTTTTGATAGATATGTTTATTCATCTCACATAGATAAAACTTTCTATTACGCAGTTTTGAAACTGCGTCATGGATGGATTCGCGAAAGGACGTTCAGGAGCACATTCAGGTCTGTAGGGAAATAGGAAATATCTCCAGATAAAAACTGGAGAGAGCTTTCTCAGAATCTGCTTTCTGATGTGTGTATTCATCTCAAAGAGTTAAATCATTCTTTGGATAGAACAGTTTGAATTCACTGCTTCTGTGGAACCTGAGGAAGAACATTTCAGAATGCTCTTAAAACATGCTGAAAAAGTAATACTCTCCAATAAAAACCAGAAGGAAACATCCTGTGAAACTGCTCTAGGTCACGTGAATTCCACTCGCACATTTAAGCTTCTGTTTTCATTGAGCAGTATTCTAACACTCTTTTGGGTTATTCAGCTAAGGGATACTCAGAAGCGCTTTTAGGCTTACTGTGAAAATGGAAATATATTCACATAGATACTGTAGAGAAGATTTCCAAGGAGCTGCTTTGGGACGTGTGCATTCCACTCACAGAGTTATACCTTTATTCTCATAGAGGATTGGGGAATCCCGTTTGGAGAAAAAGCTAAGAGGGTCATTCGGGAGTATGATTACAGCAATGGTGAAAAAGGAAGATTCCTCAGACAAAAACTGGAAAGAAGCTTTCTCTGAAACTGCTTTGTGATAGAAGTGTCTATTCCCTTCAAATAGATAAAGCTTTTTTTTCTATTACACAGTTTTAAAACTGTGTCATTGATGGATTCACAAAGGGACATTCGGGAGTACATTCAGGTCTGTTTGGAAAAAGGAAATATCTCCAGATAAAAACTAGAGAGAAGCTTTCTGAGAAACTGCTTTGTGATGTATGCATTCCACTCAGCGAGTTATACCTCTTTTCTCATAAGGTACTGTTTGAACACTGTTCCTGTAAAACTGAAAAAGTGATATTTTGTAGCGCGTTGAAGTCTATGGCAAAAAGTGACATATCCTGAAATGAAACCCAGAAAGAAGTGTTCCAAGACACTGTTCTCTGAAGAGTGCATTCATTTCAGAGACTTAAAGATTACACTATGTTGCCCAGTTTTTAAACTCTGTCTTTGAGTATTCTGTCAGGGGATATTAATTGGCGTCTGGAGGCTTGTGGTGAGAAAGGAAATGTCTTCTGATGAAAACTGGAGAGAAGCTTTTGGAGCCACTGCTTTGTGATGTGTGTATTCATCTCATAGAGTTAAATCATTCTTTGAATTGAGCACTTTGAAATAACTGTTTCTGTGAATCCTGAGAAAGGACATTTGGGTATGCTCTTAAGAATGTGCTGAAAAAGAAATACCCTCTGATAAAAAACAGAAGGAACATTCTCTGAAACTGATCGAGGTCACGTGAATTCCACTCGCAACCTAAGCTTCTGTTTTCATTGAGCAATACTCTTACACTGTTTTAGGTTAGTCAGCTAAGGGATGCTCAGGAGTGCTTTGAGGCTTACGGTGAAAACGGAAATATCTTCAGATAGATACTGGAGAGAAGATATCCAAGGAGCTGCTTGGAGACATGTGCATTCCACTCACAGAGTTATACCTTTCTTCTCACAGAGGATTGAGGAATTCTGTTTGGATAAAAAGCTACCAGGGAACATTTGGGAGTATATGGACGGCAATGGTGAAAAAGGAAGTATCTCAGACAAAAGCTGGAAGGAAGCTTTCTGTGAAAATGCTTTGTGATATATATGTCTATTCATCTCACATAGAAAAGACTTTCTATTACACATTTTTGAAACGACATAATGGACGGATTCACGAAGGAACATTCGGGAGCACTTTCAGGCCTGTGGGGAAATAGCAGTTATCTTCAGATAAAAACCAGAGAGAAGATTTCTGAGAAATTGCTTTGTGAAGTGTGCATTCCACTCAGGGATTCATACCTCTTTTCTCATAAGGCAGTGTTTGAACACCGTTCCTGTAAAACAAAGAAAGTGATATTTTGCAGCGCAATGAAGGCAATGGTGAAAAGTGAAATATCCAGAAATAAAAATCTGAAAGAAGCGTTCCAAGAGACTGCTCTCTGGCCTGTGTATTCACTTCAGAGGCTTAAAGATTACACTACGCTGCGCAGTTTGGAAATCTGTCTTTGAGGAATCAGTGAAGGGATATTAAGTGGTGTCGGAATCCTGTGGTGAGAAAGGAAACATCTTCCGATGACAATAGAGAGAAACTTTCTGAGAAACTGCCTTGGGATGTGTTCATTCATGTCAAAGAGTTAAATCATTCTTTGGATTGAGCAGTTTGAAATCACTGTCTTTGTGAAACCTGGGAAAGGACATTTGGGAATGCTATTAAGAATATGCTGAAGAAAAATACCCTCCAATAAAAACCAGAAGGAAAGTTTCTGTGAAACTCTGGGTCACGTGAAATCCACTCACACAGTTAAGCTTCTGTTTTCATTGAGCAGTATTCTAACACTGTTTTAGGTTAGTCAGGTAAGGGATACTCAGGAGCACTTTGAGGCTTATGATGAAAACGGAAATATCTTCAGATAGATACTGGAGAGTAGATTTCCGAAGAGCTGCTTTGTTACGTGTGCATTACACTCACAGAGTTATAGTTTTTTCCCATAAAGGATGGGGTAATCCCTCTTGGAAAAAACGCTACCAAGAGATATTCAGTAGTATAAGGATGGCTATGGTGAGAAAGGAAACATCCTCAAGCAAAAACTGGAAAGAAGCTTTCTGTAAAACTGGTTTGTGACAGATATGTCTATTCATCTCACATAGATAAAACTTTCTTTCTATTATGAAATTTTGAAACTGCGTCATGGAAGGATTCATGAAGGGATATTCGGGAGCACATTCAGGCCTGTGGGAAAAGAGGAAATATCTCCACATAAAAACTGGAGAGAAGCTTTCTGAGAAACTGCTTTGTGATGTGTGCATTCCACTCAGGGTGTTACACCTCTTTTCTCATAAGGCAGTGTTGGAACACTGTTCCTGTAAACCTGAAAAAGTGATATTTTGCAGCACATTTTAGACTATGGCGAAAAGTGTCATATTCGGAAATAAAACCCAAAAAGCATTCCAGGAAACTGCTCTCTGACATGTGCATTCATTTCAGAGAGATAATGCTTACACTATGTTGCCCAGTTTCGAAAATCTGTCTTTGAGGAATCTATGAAAGGATATTTAGTGGTGCCCAGAGGCATATGTTGAGAAAGGAAACGTCTTCCGATGAAAACTGGAGAAGCTTTCGGAACAACTGTTTTGTAATGTGTGCATTCATCTATTACAATTACATCAACCTTTGGATTCAGCAGTTTTGAAATCTCTGTTTATGTGGAACCTAACAAATTTTATTTGGGACTGCTCTTAAGAACATGCTGAAAAAGAATTACCCTCTGATAAAAACCAGAAGGAAACTTTCTGTGAGACTGCTCTGGGTCACATGAAGACCACTCACACAGTTAAGCTTCTGTTTTCATTGAGCAGTCTTCTAAAACTGTTTTAAGTTAGTCAGCTAAGGGTTACTTGGGAGCGCTTTGAGGCTTACGGTGAAAAAGGAAATATCTTCAGATACATACTGGAGAGAAGATTTCCAAGGAGCTGCTTTGTGATGTGTGCATTCCACTCATGGAATTATACTTTTCTTTTCAAATAGAATTGGGGAATCCCGTTTGGAGAAAAAGCTACAAGGGGACATTCGGGAGTATGTGGATGGCTATGATTAAAAAGGAAATATCCTCAGAGAAAACCTGGAAAGAAGCTTTCTGTGAAAATGCTTTGTGATACATATATCTATTCATCTCATGTAGATAAAACTTTCTTTCTATTATGCAGTTTTGAAACTGTGTCATGGATGAATTCACAAAGGGATGTTCGGGAGCACATTCAGGTCTTAGGGGAAATAGGAAATATCTCAGATTAGAACTGGAGACAAGCTTTCTGAGAAAGTGCTTTGTGATGTGTGCATTCCATTCAAGGAGTTATACCTCTTTTCTCATAAGACAGTGTTTGAACACTGCTCCTGTAAACCTGAAAAAGTGATATTTTGTAGCGCAATGAAGACTATGGCAAAAAGTGAAATATCCGAAAATAAAACCCAGAAAGAAGTGTTGCAAGAAACTGCTCTCTGACTTGTGCTTTCATTTCAGAGAGTTAAAGCTGACGCTATGTTGCACAGTTTGGAAACTCTGTCTTTGAGGAATCTGTGAAGGGATATTAAGTGTCGCCTGGAGGCTTGTGTTGAGAAAGGAAAGGTCTTCCGATGAAAACTGGAGAGAAGCTTTCAGATCAGCTGCTTTGTGGTGTGTGTATTCATCTCATAGTGTTAAATCATTATTTGGATTTAGCAGTTTAAAATCACTGTTTCTGTGGAACCTGAGAAAGGACATTGGGAAACGCTCTTAAGAATACGCTGAAAAAGTAATATCCTCTGACAAAAACCAGAAGGAAACTTTCTCTGAAACTGCTCTAGGTCACATGAAGTCCACTCACTCAGTAAGCTTCTGCTTTTGTTGAGCAGTATTCTAACACTGTTTTAGGATAGTCAGCTAAGGGATACTCGGGAGCGCTTTGAGGCTTACGGTGAATTCGGAAATATCTTCAGATAGATACTGGAGAGAAGATTTCTGAGGAGCTGCTGTGTGATGTGTGCATTCCACTCACAGAGTTATACCTTTCTTCTCATAGAGGATAGAGGAATCCCGTTATAAAAAATGCACCAGGGGTCATTCGGGAGTACAAAGACGGCTATAGTGAAAAAGAAAATATCCTCAGAAAGAAAATGGAAAGCAGCTTTCTGTGAAACTGCTTTGTGATACATATGTCTATTCGTCTCATATAGATAAAACTTTCTTTCTATTATGCAGTTTTGAAACTGCAGCATGGAGGGATTTGCGAAGGGACATTCAGGAGCACTTTCAGGCCTGTGGGGAAATAGGAGATATCTTCAGATAAAAACCGGAGGGAAGATTTCTGAGAAACTGCTTAGTGATGTGTGCATTCCACTCAGGGAGTTATACCTCTTTTCTCATAAGGCAGTGCTTGAACACTGTTCATGTTACACTGAAAAAGTGATATTTTGCAGTGCCTTCTAGACTATGGCGGAAAGTGAAATATCCTGAAACAACACCCAGAAAGAAACGTTCCAAGAAACTGCTCTCTAAAGTGTGCATTCACTTCAGAGAGTTAAAGCTTACACTACGTTGCCCAGTTTAGAAACTCTGTCTTTGAGGAAACTCTGATGGGGTGCTAAGTGGCGCCCAGAGGCTTGTGGTGAGAAAAGAAACGTATTCCAACGATAACTGGAGAGAAGCTTTGGAAGGAAATGCTTTGTGATGTGTGTAATCCTCTCATAGAGTTAAATCATCCTTTTGATAGAGTAGTTTGAAATCACTGTTTCTGTGGAACCTGAGAAAGGATACTTGGGAGTGCTCTTATGATTATGCTGAAAAAGAAATACCCTCTGATAAAAACCAGAAGTATACATCCTGAGAAACTGCTCTAGGTCACTTGAAGTCCACTCGCACAGTTAAGCTTCTGTTTTCATTGAGCAGTATTCTAACACCGTTTTAGGTTAGTCAGCCAAGAGACACTCGGGAGCACTTTGAGGCTTACAGTGAAAATGGAAATATCTTCAGATAGATACTGGAAAGAAGAATTCCGAGGAGTTGCTTTGTGACTTGTGCATTGCACTGAGGGAGTTGTACCTTTGTTCTCATAGAGGATTGGGGAATCCAGTTTGGAGAAAATGCTACCAGGGGACATTTGAGGGTATATGGATGGCTACAGTGAAAAAGAAAGTGTCCTGAGACAAAAAATGGAAAGGAGATTTCTGTGAAACTTCTTTGTGATACATATGTCTGTTCATCTCACATAGATAAAACTTTCTTTCTATTATGCACTTTTGAAACTGCGTCATGGACAGATTCGCGGAGGGATATTCGGGAGCACTTTCAGGCCTGTGGTGAAGAAGAAATATCTCCAGATGAAAACTGGAGACAAGCTTTCTGAGAAACTGCTTTGTGATGTGTGCATTCCACTCGGAGAGTTATACCTCTTTTGTCACAAGGCAGTGTTTAAACACTGTTCCTGTCAAACTGGAAATGGGATGTTTTGCAGTGCATTGAAGACTACAGTGAAAAGTGAAATATCCTGAAATAAAACCCAGAAAGGATCATTCCAAGAAACTGCTCTCTGACGTGTGCATTCATTTCAGAGAGTTTAAGCTCACCCTACTTTGCCAGTGGAACCTCTGCCTTTGAGAAATCAGTGAAGGGATATTAATTTTCGCCCGGAGGCTTGTGGGGAGAAAGAAAAGTATTCAGATGAAAGTGGGAGAGAAGCTTTCGGAGCAACTGCTTTGTGATGTGCATATTCATCTCATAGAGTTAAATCATTCTTTGGATTGAGAGATTTGAAATCACTGTTTCTGTGGAACCTCAGAAAGGATATTAGGAAATGCTCTTAAGAATATACTGAAAAAGAAATACCCTCCAATAAAAACCATACGAAAATTTTCTGAGAAACTACTCCAGGTCACAGGAAGTCACCTCACAAAGTTAAGCTTCTGTTTTCATTGAGCAGTATTCTAACACGTTTTTAGGTTAGCTAGCTAAGGCATTCTCGGGAGCACTTTGAGGTTTACGATGAAAATGGAAATATGTTCAGATAGATACTGTAGAGTAGATTTCTGAGGAGCTGCTTTGTGATGTGTGCATTCCACTGATAGAATTATACTTTTCTTCTCGTAGAGGATTGGGGAATCCCATTTGGAGAAAAAGTTGTCAGGGGCATTTGGGAATATATGGACGGCTCTGGAGAAAAAGGAAATATCCTCAGACAATAACGGGAAAGAAGCATTCTGTGAATTGCTTTGTGATAGCTATGTCTATTCATTTCACATAGATACAACTTTCTTTCCATTACACAGTTTTGAAACTGTGTCATGGACGGATTCGTGAAGGGACATTCGGGAGCATATTCAGGCCTGTGGGGTAGTGGGAGATATCTTCATATAAAAATGGAAGAGAAGCTTTCTGAGAAACTGCTTTATGATGTGTGCATTCCACTCAGGGAGTTATATCTCTTTTCTCAAAAGGCAGTGTATGAACACTGTTCCTGTAAAACTGAAAAAAATGATATTTTGCATCGCATTGAAGACTACAGTGAAAAGTGAAATATCTGAAAATAAAACCCAGAAAGAAGCATTCCAAGAAACTGCTCTCTCACGTGTGCATTCATTTCAGAGAAAAAAAGCTTACACTACGTTGCCCAGTTTGGAAACTCTGTCTTTAAGGAATCTCTGAAGGGATATTAAGTGACACTTGGAGGCTTGTGGTGAGAAAGGAAAAGTCTTTCGATGAAAACTAGAGAGATGCTTTTGGATCAACTGCTTTGTGATGTATGTATTCATCTCATAGAGTTAAATCATACTTTGGATTGAGCAGTTTCCAATCACTGTTTCTGTGGAACCTGAGAAAGGACATTTGGGAATGCACTTAAGAATATGCAGAAAAATTAATACCCTCCAATAAAAGCCAAAAGGAACTTTCTGTGAAACTGCTCTAGGTCAAGTGCATTCCACTCGCACAGCTATGCTTCCGTTTTCAGTGAGAAATATTCTAACACCGTTTTAGATTAAGCAGCTAAGGTATACTTGGGAGCGCACTGAGGCTTCCTGTGAAAAGGGAAATATCTCCAGATAGATACTAAAGAGAAGATTTCCGAGGAGCTGCTTTGTGACGTGAGCATTCCACTCACAGAGTTATACTTTTCTTCTCATAGAGGATTAAGGAATCCCATGTGGAGAAAACACTACCAGGGGACATTCGGGAGAATATGCATAGCTATGGTGAAAAAGGAAGTATCCTCAGACAAAAACTGGAAGGAAGCTTTCTCTGAAACTGCTTTGTGATAGATATGTCTATTTGTCTCACAAGGATAACACATGCTTTCTATAAACCAGTTTTGAAACTGCATCATGGATGGATTCGGGAAGGGACATTCGGGAACACATTCAGGCCTGTGGGCAAATAGGAAATATCTTCAGATAAAAACGGGACAGAAGCTTTCTGAGAAATTGCGTTGTGATATATGTATTCCACTCATGGAGTTATACCTCTTTTCTCATAAGGCAGTGTTTGAGCACGGTTCCTGTAAAACTGAAAAAGTGATATTTTGCAGTGCATTGCAAACTACGGTAAAAAGTGAAATATCCTGAAATAAAACCCAGAAAAAAGCATTCCAAGAAACTACTCTCTGACGTGTCCATTCATTTCAGAGAGTTAAAGCTTGCACTACGTTGCCTAGTTTGGAAACTCTGTCTTTGAGAAATCTGAGAAAGGATATTAATTGTCACCTGGAGGCTAGTGGTGAGAAAGGAAACGCCTACCAATGAAAACTGGAGAGAAGCCTTGGAAGAAACTGCTTTGTGATGTGTGTAATCATCTCATAGAGTTAATTCATTCCCTGGATGGAGGACTTTGAAATCACTGTTTTATTGTAAACTGAGAAATGACATTTGGAAGTGCTCTAAGAATATGCTGAAAAAGTAATACCCTCCGATAAAAACCAGAAGAAAACTTTCTGTGAAACTGCTCTAGGTCACGTGAAGTCCACTCGCATAGTTAAGCTTCTGTTTTCATTGAGCAGTATTCTAACACTGTTTTAGGTTAGTCAGCTAAGGGATACTCGGGAGCGTTTTGAGGTTTACGGTGAAAATGGAAATATCTTCAGATAGATACTGGAGAGGAAATTTCCAAGGAGTTGCTTTGTGACGTGTGCATTCCACTCACAGAGCTATACCTTTCTTCTCATAGGGGATTGGGGAATCCCGTTTGGAGAAAAAGCTACCGGGGACATTCGGGAGTATATGGACGGCTGTTCAGGAGTATATGGATGGCTATCAGACACAAATTGGAAAGAAGCTGTCTGTGAAACTGCTGTGTGATAGATATGTCTATTCATCTCACATAGATAAAACTTTCTTTCTATTACACAGTTTTGAAACTGCGTCATGGACGAATTCGTGAAGGGACATTCGGGAGCACATTCAGGCCTGTGGTGAAATAGGAAATATCTCCAGATAAAAACAGGAGAGAAGCTTTCTGAGAAACTGCTTTGTGATGTGTGCATTCTACTCAGGAAGTTATTCCTCTTTTCTCATAAGGCAGTGCTGGAACACTGTTCCTGTAAAACTGAAAAAGTGATATTTTGCAGCACATTGAAGACTATGGTGAAAAGTGAAATATCCTGAAATAAAACCCATAAAGAAGCCTTCCAAGAAACTGCTCTCTGACGTGTGAATTCATTTCAGAGAGTTAAATCTTACACTACGTTGCTCAGTTTGGAAACTCTGTCTTTGAGGAATCTGTGAAGGGATATTAAGTGGCGCCCAGAGGCTTGTGGTGAGAAAGAAAACGTCTTCTGATGAAAACTGGAGTGAAGCTTTTGGAGCCACTGCTTTGTTATGTGTGTATTCATCTCATAGAGGTAAATCATTCTTTGATTGGGCAGTTTGAAATCACTGTTTCTGTGGAATCTGAGAAAGGACATTTGGGAACACTCTTCAGAATATGCTGAAAAAAAATACCCTCAGATAAAAACCAGAAGGAAACTTTTTGTGAAACTCCTCTAGGTCACGTGATGTCCACTCGCACAGTTAAGCTTCTGTTTTCATTGAGCAGTATTCTAACACTGTTTTAGGGTAGTCAGCTAAGGGATACTCGGGAGCGCTTTAAGGCTTACAGTCAAAACGGAAATATCTTCAGATAGACACTGGGGAGAAAATTTCTGAGGAGCTGCCTTTTGACATGTGCATTCCACTCACAGAGTTATACACTTCTTCTCATAGAGAATTGGGGAATCCCGTTTGGAGAAAAAGCTACCAGGGGACATTCTGGAGTATATGGAAGGCTATTTTTAAAAAGGAAGTATTCTCTTACAAAAACTGAAAAGAAGTTTTCTCTAAAACTACTTTGTGATAGATATGTCTATGCATCTCACATAGACAAATCTTTCTTTCCATTACGCAGTTTTGAAACTGTGTCATGGACGGATTCATGAAGGGACTTTCGGGAGCACATTCAGGCCTGTGGGGAAATAGAACATATCTTCAGATAAAAACTATAAAGAAGCTTTATGACAAAACTGCTTTGTGAAGTTTGCTTTCCCTCAGGGAGTTATACCTCTTTTCTCATAAGGCAGTGTTTGAACACTGTTCATGTTTCACTGAAAAAGTTATATTTTGCAGCGCAATGAAGACTATGGTGAAAAGTGAAATATCCTGAGATAAAAACTAGAAAGAAGCATTTCAAGAGACTGCTGTCTGTCGTGTGCATACGTTTCAGCGAGTTAAAGCTTACACTACATTGCCTAGTGTGCAAATTCTGTTTTTGAAGAATCTGTGAAGGGATATTAAGTGGCGCCCGGAGGCTTGAGGGGAGAAAGAAAACGTTTTCTGATGTAAACTGGAGAGAAGCTTTCTGAGCAACTGCTTTGTGATGTGTGTATTCATCTTATAGACGTAAATCGTTCATTGGATTGAGCAGTTTGAAATCACTGTTTCTGTGGATCCTGAGAAAGGACATTTGGGAACACTCTTAAGAATATGCTGAAAAAGAAATACCCTCCGATAAAAACCAGAGTGAAACTTTCTGTGAAACCACTGTACGTCACGTGAAGTCCACTCACACAGTTAAGCTTCTGTTTTCATTGAGCTATATTCTAACACTGTTTTACGTTATTCAGCTAAGGGATACTCGGGAGTGCTTTGAGGCTTACGGTGAAAATGGAAATCTGTTCAGGCAGATACTGGAGAGATTTCTGAGGACCTGCTTTGTTACGTGTGTATTGCTCTCCCACATTTAAACTTTTCTTCTCATGGAGGATTGGGGAATCCCATTTGGAGAAAATGTTACCAGGGGACATTCTTGAGTATATTGATGACTGTGGTGAAAAAAGAAATATCCTCAGACATAAACTGGAAAGAAGCTTTCTGTGAATTTCTTTGTGATAGATACATCTTTTCATCTCACAGAGATAAAACTTTCTTTCTATTATGCAGTTTTGAAAACGCGTCATGGACGGATTCGAGAAGGGACATTGGGAGCACATTCAGGCCTATGGGGTAATAGGAAATATCTCCAGATAAATACTGGAGATATGCTTTCTCTCAAACTGATCTGTGATGTGGGCATTCCACTCAGGGAGTTATACCTCTTTTCTCATAAGGCAGTGTTTGATCACGGTTCCTGCGAAACTGAGAAAGTGATATTTTGCAGCACATTGAAAACTATGGTGAAAAGTGAAATATCCTGAAATAAAACCCAGAAAGATGTGTTCCAAGAAACTCCTCTCTGACATGTGCATTCATTTCAGAGAGTTAAAGCTGGCACTACTTTGCCCAATTTGGAAATTCTGTCTTTGAGGAATCTGTGAAGGGATATTAGGTGGCATCAGGAGGCTTCTGGTGGGAAATGAAACATCTTCCGATGAAGACTGTAAAGAAGGTTTCGGAGCAACCGATTTGTAATGTGTGTGTTCATCTCATAGAGTTAAATCATTCTTTGGATTGAGCAGTTTGAAATCACTGTTTATTCGGAAGCTGAGAAAGGACTTTTGGGAACGCTCTAAGAATATGCTGAAAAAAAAATTCCTTGCGATTAAAACCAGAAGGAAACTTTCTGTGAAAGTGCCCTAAGTCACGTGAAGTCCATTCGCACAATTAAGCTTCTGTTTTCGTTGAGCAGTATTCTAACACTCTTTTAGGTTAATCCCCTAAGGGATACTTGGGAGCACTTTGAGGCTTATGGTGAACACAGAAATACCTTCAGGGAGACACTGGACAGAATATTTCCGAGGAACTGCTTTGGGATGTGTGCATTCCACTCACATGGTTGTACTTTTCTTTCATAGAGGATTGGGGAATCCCGTTTGGAGAAAACGCTACCAGGTGACATTCGGGAGTATTTGGACGGCTATGGTGAAAAAAGAAGTATCCTCAGACAAAAACTGGCAAGAAGCGTTCTGTGAAACTGCTTTGTGATACATATGGCTAGTCATCTCACATAGAAAAATCTTTCTTTCTATTACGCAGTTTTGAAACTGTGTCTTGGATGGATTTGCGAAGGGACATTCGGGAGCAATTTCAGGCCTGTGGGTAAATAGGAAATATTTTTTGATAAATACTGGAGAGAAAATTTCTGAGCAACTGCTTTGCAATGTGTGCATTCCACTCCGAGGTTTATATCTCTTTTCTCATAAGGCAGTGTTTGAACACTGTTCCTGTAAAACTCAAAAAGTGATATTTTGCAGTGCATTGAAGACTGTGAGGAAAAGTGAATCATCCGGAACTAAAACCAAGAAAGAGGCGATCCAAGAATCTTCTCTCTGACCTGTGCATTCATTTCAGAGTGTTAAAGGTTACACTACATTGCCCAGTTTGAAATCTCGGTCTTTGAGGAATCTGGGAAGGGATATTAAGTGGCACACGGAAGCTTGTGTTGCGAAAGGAAACGTCTTCTGTTGAAAACTGGAGAGAAGCTTTTGGTGCAACTGTTTTCTGATGTGTGTATTCATCCCTTAGAGTTAAATCATTCTTTGGATTGAGCAGTTTGAAATCACTGTTTCTGTGGAACCTCTGAAAGGACATTTGGAAACGCTCTTAAAAATATGATGAGAAAGAAATACCCTCCAATAAAAACCAGAAGGAAACTTTCTGTGAAACTGCTCTGGGTCACGTGAAGTCCACTCACACAGTTAAGCTTCTGTTTTCATTGAGCAGTATTCTAACACCATTTTAGGTTAGTCATCTAAGGGATACTCGGGAGCACTTTGAGGCTTATGGTGAAAACGGAATTATCTTCAAATAGATAATGGAGAGAAGAATTCGGAGCAGTTGCTTTTTGACATGTGCATTCCACTCACAGAATTATACTTTTCTTCTCATAGAGTATTGGGGAATCCCGTTTGGAGAAATAGCTACCGGGGACATTCGCATGTATATGGACGGCAATGTTGAAAAATGAAATGTCCTCAGACAAAACTGGAAAGAAGCTTTCTGTGAAACTGCTTTGTGACAGATATGTCTATTCATCTCACATAGATAAAACTTTCTTTCTATTACACAGTTTTGAAACAGTGTCATAGACAGATTCACGAAGTGACACTCAGGAGATTATTCAGGCCCATGGAGAAATTGGAGATATCTTCAGACAAAACTGGAAAGAATCTTTTTGAGAAACTGCTTTGTGATGCATACATTCCACTCAGAGAGTTATACCTCTTTTCTCTTAAGGAAGTGTTTGAACACTGTTCTTGTAAAACTGAAAATGTGATATATTGCGGCACCTCGAAAACTATGGCAAAAAGTGAAATATCCGGAAATAAAACCCAAAAAGAAGCATTCCAAGAAACTGCTCTCTGAGGTGTGCATTCACTTCAAAGGGTTAAAGCTTACACTACGTTGCCCAGTTTGGAAAATCTGTCTTTGAGGAATCTCTGAAGGGATATTAAGTGGCGCCCGGAGGCTTGTGGTGTGAAAGGAAACGCCCTTTGATGAAAACTGGAGAGAAGCTTTCAGGGCTACTGCTTTGTGATGCGTGTATTCATCTCATAGAGCAAAATCATACTTGGATTGAGCAGTTTCAAATCACTGTTTCTGTGGAACCTGAGAAAGGACATTTGGGATCGCTATTAAGAATATGCTGAAAAAGAAATACCCTCTGATAAAAACCAGAAGGAAACTTTCTGAGAAACTGCTATAGGTCATGTGAAGTCCACTCAAACAGTTTAGCTTCTGTTTTCATTGAGCAGTATTCTAACACTGTTTTATGTTACTCAACTAAGAGATACTCGGGAGTGCTTTGAGGCTTACAATGAAAGCAGAAATATCTTCAGATAGATACTGGAGAGAAGATTCCCGAGGAGCTGCTTTGTGATGTGTGCATTCCCCTCACAGAGTTATACTTTTCTTCTCATACAGGGTTGGGGAATCCCGTTTGGAGAAAACGCTACCAGGGGCATTCAGGAGTATACGGATGACTATGGAGAAGAAGAAATACCCTCAGGCAAAAACTGGTAAGAAGCTTTCTCTGAAACTGTTTTGGGATAAATATGTCTATTCATCTCATATAGCTAAAACTATTTCTATTACGCAGTTTTGATACTGCATCATGGACAGATTCGCGAAGGGACTTTCAGGACGACATTCATGCCTACAGTGAAAAAGGAGATATCTTCAGATAAAAACTGAAAAGAAGCTTTATGGGAGACTGCTTTGTGATGTGTGTGTTCCACTCAGGGAGTTATACCTCTTTTCTCATAAGGCAGGGTTTGAACACTGTTACAGTAAAACTGAAAAAGTGATATTTTGCAGGGCATTGAAAACTATTTTGAAAAGTGAAATATCCTGAAATAAAACCCAGAAGGAAGCATTCCAAGAAACTGTTCTCTGACTTGTGCATTCTTTTCAGAGAGTTAAAGCTTACACTACATTACCCAGTTTGGAAACTCTGTCTTTGAGGATACTCTGAAGGGATATTAAGGGGTGCCCAGAGGCTTGTGGTGAGAAAGGAAACGTCTTCCGATGAAAATTGGAGAGAAGCTTTCAGAGCAAGTGCTTTGTGCTGTGTGTATTCATCTCATAGAATTAAGTCATTCTTTTGATTGAGCAGTTTGAACTCACTGTTTCTGTGGAACCTGAGAAAGGACATTTGGGAATGCTCTTAAGAATATGCTGAAAAACATACCCTCTGATAACAACCAGAAAGAAACTTTCTGTGAAACTAATCTACATCACGTAATGTCCACTTGCAAATTTAAGCTTCCGTTTTCGTTGAGCAGTATTCTAACACCGTTTTAGGTTAGTCAGCTAAAGAATACCTGGGAGAGATTTGAGGTTTATGGAGAAAATGGAAATATCTTCAGACAGATACTTGAGAGAAGATTTCCCAGGAGCTGCTTTGTGACGTGTGCATTCCACTCACAGAGTCATACTTTTCTTCTTATAGACGATTCAGGAATCCCGTTTGGAGAAAAAGCTACCAGGGGACATTTGGGAGTATATGGACGGCTGTGGTGAAAAAGGAAATTTTATCAAACAAAAACTGGAAGGAAGCTTTCTGTGAAACTGCTTTGGGATAGATAGATATGTCTATTCATCTCATATAGATAAAACTTTCTTTCTATTACGTAGCTCTGAAACTGCATTATGGACGGATTTGAGAAGGGACATTTGGGAGCACATTCAGGCTTGTGGGGAAATAGGAGATATCTTCAAATAAAAAGTGGAGAGAAGCTTTCTGAGAAACTGCTTTTTGATGTGTGCATTCCACTCAGGAAGTTATAACCCTTTTCTCCTAAGGCAGCGTTTGAACACTGTTTCTGTAAAAGTGAAAAAGTGATATTTTGCTGTGCATTGTAGACTATGGTGAAAAGTGAAATATCCAGAAATAAAACCATGAAAGAAACATTCTTAGAAACTGCTCTCTGACGTGTGTATTCATTTCAGAGAGTTAAAGCTTACACTACATTGCTCTGTTTGAAAAGTCTGCCTTTGAGGAATCTGTGAAGAATCTTTTGGAACAACTGTTTTGTGATGTGTGTATTCATCTCATAGAGTTAAATCATTGTTTGAATTGAGGAGTTTGAAATCACTGTTTCTGTGGAACCTGAGAAAGGACATTTGGGAATGCTCTTAAGAATATGCTGAAAAAGAAATACCCTCTGATAAAAACCAAAGAAAATTTCTGTGAAACTGCTCTAGGTCACGTGAATTCCACTCACACAATTAAGCCTCGATTTTCATTGTGCAGTTTTCTAACACTGTTTTTGTTTAGTTTGCGAAGTGATATTTGGGTACCCTTTAATGCTTACGGTGAAAAAGGAAATATCTTCCGATTAAAACTGGGGAGAAGATTTCCGAGGAACTGCTTTGTGATGTGTGCTTTCCATTCACAGAAATATACTTTTCTTCTCATAGAGGACTGGGGAATCCCGTTTGGAGTAAAGGCTACCAGAAGACAATTGGGTGTATATACACGGCTATGGTGAAAAAGGAAATATCCTCAGACAGAAACTGGAAAGAAGCTTTCTGTGAAACTTCTTTGTGATAGATATGTACATTCATATCACATAGATAAAACTTTCTTACTATTATGTAGTTTTGAAACTGTGTCATGGACAGATTCACGAAGGGACATTTGGGAGCTCATTGAGGCCTGTGGGGAAATAGGAGATATCTTCAGATAAAAACTGGAAAGAAGCTTTCTGAGAAACTGCTTTCTGATGTGTGCACTCCACTCAGGGACTTATACCTCTTTTCTCATAAGGTAGTGTTTCAACACTGTTCCTGTAAATCTGAAAAAGTGATATTTTGCAGTGCATTGAAGACTGTGGCGGAAAGTGAAATATCCTGAAATAAAAACAGAAAGAAGTGTTCCAAGAAACTGCTTTCTGACGTCTGCATTCATTTCATAGTGTTAAAGCTTACACTACGTTGCCCTGTTCGGAAACTTTCTTTGAGGAACCTGTGAAGAGATATTAAGTGGTTCCCAGAGGCTTGTGGTGAGAGAGGAAACGTCTTCCAATGAAAACAGAAGAGAAGCTTTTGGAGCAACTGCTTTCTGATGTATGTATTCATATCAAAGAATTAAATCATTTTTTAGATTGAGAAGTTTGAAATCACTGTTACAGTGGAACCTGAGAAAGTACATTTGGGAATGCTCTCAAGAATATGCTGAAAAAGAAATACCCTTTGATAAAAACTAGAAGGAAACTTTCTGTGAAACTACTCTAGGTCATGTGAACTCCACTCGCACAGTTAAGCTTCCGTTTTCATTGAGCAGTATTCTAACACCGTTTTGGGATAGTCAGCTAAGTGATACTCAGGAGCACTTTGAGGCTTCTGGTGAGAATGGAAACATCTTCAGATAGATACTAGAGAGAAGATTACCGAGGACTTGCTTTGTGATGTGTGCATTACCCTCACAGAGTTATACTTTTCTTCTCATAGAGGTTTGGGAATCCCATTTGCACAAAACGCTACCAGGGACACTCGGAAGTATATGGACGGCTCTGGTGAAAAAGGGAGTATTCTCAGAAAAAAAAAAACTGAAAGGAAGCTTTCTGTGAAACTGGTTTGTGATAGATATGTCTATTCATCTCACATAGATAAAACGTTATTTCTACTACGCAGTTTTGAACCTGTGTCATGAACAGATTCATGAAGGGACATTCAGGTGCATTTTCTGGCCCGTGGTGAATAGGAAATATCTCCAGATTAAGAACTGTAGAGAAGCTTTCTGAGAAACTGCTTTGTGAATTGTGCATTCCACTCAGGGATTTATAGTTCTTTTGTCATAAGGCAGTGTTTGAACCCTGTTTCTGTAAAACTGAAAAAGTCATACTTTGAAGTGCATTGAAGACTATGGCGAATTTAACTCTCTGAAGTGCATTGAATACTGAAATAAAACTCAGAGAGAAGCGTTCCAAGAAACTGCTCTCTGACATGTAAATTCATTTCAGAGAGTAAAAGCTTACCCTTCGTTTTCCAGTATGAAAACTCTGTCTTTGAGGAATCTGTGAAGGAATATTAAGTGGCTCCCAGTGGCTTGTGGTGAGAACATCTTCCTTTGAAAACTGGAGAGAAGCTTTCGGAGCAACTGCTTTGTGATGTGTGTATTCATCCCATAGAGTTAAATAATTCTTTGGATTGAGCAGCTTGAAATCATTTTTTCTGTGGAACCTGAGAAAGGGCATTTGGGGACGCTCTTAAGAATACGCTGAGAAAGAAATACCCTCTGAAAAAAAGCAGAAGGAAACTTTCCGTGAAACTGCTCTAGGCCACGTGAAGTTCACTAGTACTGTTAAGCTTCTGTTGTCATTGAGCAGTATTCTAACACTGTTTTAGGTTGGTCAGCTAAGGGATATTTGGGAGCACTTTGAGGCTTATGGTGAAAACGGAAATTTCTTTGAGGCTTACGGTGAAAATGGAAATTTCTTCAGAAAGATACTGGAGAGAAGATTTCTGAGGAGATGCTTTGTGATGTGTGCATTGCACTCACAGAATTATACCTTTCTTCTCACTGAGGATTGGGGAATCCCGTTTGGATAAAAGGCTAAAAGGGAATATTTGGGAGTATATGGACAGCTATGATGAAAAAAAAGTATCCTCAGACAAAAATTGGACAGAGGCTTTCTGTGAAACTACTTTGTGATAGATATTTCTGTTCATCTTACATAGAAAAATATTTCATTGTAGTACACAGTTTTGAAACTTCGTCATGGTTGGATTCATGAAGAGACATTCGGGATCACCTTCAGGCCTATGGGGAGATTGGAAATATCTCCAGATGAAAACTGGAGAGAAGCTTTCTGAGAAACTGCTTTGTGATGTGTGCTATCCACTCAGGAAGTTATACCTTTTTTCTCATAAGACAGTGTTTGAACACTGTTCCTGTAAAATTGAAGAAGTGATATTTTTAAATGCATTGAAGACTATGGCGAAAAGTGAAATACCCTGAAATAAAACCCAGAAAGAAGTGTTTCAAGAAACTGCTCTCTGACGTATGCATTCTCTTCAGAGAGTTAAAGCTTACACTACGTTGCCCAGTTTGGAAACTCTGTCTTTGAGGAATCTGTGATGGGATATAAAGTGGTGCCCGGAGAGTTGTGGTGAGAAAGGAAACGTCTTCCAATGAAAACTGGAGAGAAGCTTTCAGAGCAACTACTTTGTGATGAGTGCATTTATCTCATAGAGTTAAATCAATCTTAGGATTGAGCAGCCTGAAATCACTCTTTCTGTGGAACCTGTGAAAGGACATTTGAGAATGTTCCTAAGAATATGCTGAAAAAGAAATACAATCTGATAGAAACCAGAAGAAATCTTTCTGTGAAACTACTCTGGGTCACGTGAATTCCACTCGTTCAGTTAAGCTTCTGTTTTCATTGAGTAGTATTCTAACACTGTTTTAGGTTAGTTAGCCAAAGGATACTCGGGAGCGCTTTGAGGATTACGGTGAAAACGGAAATATCTTCAGATGGAAACTGGAGAGATTTCCGAGGAGCTACATTGTGACATGTGTATTCCACTCATGGAGTTATACCTCTTTTCTCATAAGGCAGTGGTTGAACACTGTTCCTGTAAAGCTGAAAAAGTGATATTTTGCAGCACATTGAAGACTATGGCGAATAGTGGAATATCCTGAAACAAAACCAAGAAAGAAGCATTCCTAGAAACTGTTCTATGACGTGTGTATTCATTTCAGAGAGTTGAATCTTACACCACATTGCCCAGTTTGGAAACTCTGTCTTTGAGGAATCTGTGAAGTAATATTTATTTGCACCTGGAGTTTTGTGGTGAGAAAGGAAAAGTCTTCCAATGAAAAGTGAAGAAAATCTTTCGGAGCAACTGCTTTGTCATGTGTGTATTCATCTCATAGAGCAAATCATTCTTTGCATTGAGGAGTTTGAAATCACTGTTTCTGTGGAAGCTTGAAAAGGGACATTTGGGAACTCTCTTAAGAGTATGCTGAAAAGGTAATACCCTCTGATGATAACGAGAAGTAAACTTTCTCTGAAACTGCTCTTGGTCACATGAATTCCACTCGCACAGTTAAGCTTCTGTTTTCTCTGAGCAGTAGTCTAACACTCTTTTAGGTTTGTCAGCTAAGGGATACTCGGAAGTGCTTTGAGGCTTATGGTGAAAATGGAAATAGATTCATAGGGACACTGGAGAGAATATTTTTGATGAACTGTTTTGTGACATGTGCATTCCACTCACAGAGTTATCCCTTTCTTCTCATAGAGGATCGGGGAATCCCATTTGCAGAAAAAGCTACCAGGTGACATTCAGGAGTATATGGGAGGCTATGGTGAAAAAGGAAGCATCCTCCTACAAAAACTGGAAAGAAGCTTTCTCTGAAACTACTTGGTGATAGATATGTCTATGCATCTCACATAGATAAAACTTTCTTTCGATTACATAGTTTTGAAGCTGTGTCATTACGGATTCACGAAGGGACTTTTGGGAGCACATTCTGGCCTGTGGAGAAATAGGATATATCTTCAGATAAAAACTATACAGAAGCTTTCTGAGAAACGGCTTTGTGAAGTTCATTTTCCACTAAGGGAGTTATACCTCTTTTCTCATAAGGTAGTGTTTGAACACTGTTCCTGTAAAACTGAAAAACTGATATTTTGCAGTGCATCAAGGACTATGGTGAAAAGGGAGATATCCAGAAATAAAACCCAGAATAAAGCATTTCGAGAAACTAGTCTCTGACATGTGCATTCAGTTCAGAGAGTTAAAGCTTACACTACGTTGCCCAGTTTGGAAACTCTGCCTTTGAGGAATCTGTGAAGGGATACTAAGTGGCACCCGGAGGCTTGTGATGAGAAAGAAAACGGGTTCCAATGAAAACTGGAGAGAAGCGTTCAGAGCAACTGCTTTGTGATGTGTGTATTCATCTCATAGAGTTATAGAGTTAAATCATTCTTTGGATCGAGCAGTTTGAAATCACTGTTTCTGTGGAACATGAGAAAGGGCATTTGGGAAAGGTCTTAAGAATATGCTGAGAAAGAAATACCCTCCTATAAAAACCAGGAGGAAACTTTCTTTGAAACTTGTCTAGGTCACGTGAATTTCACCATACAGTTAAATTTCTGTTTTCTTTGAACAGTATTCTAACACTGTTTAGCTTTGAGGCCACTTTGAGGCTTACCGTGAAAATGGAAATTTCTTTGAGGCTTATGGTGAAAACGGAAATTTCCTCAGATAGATACTGGAGAGAAGATTTCTGAGGAGCTACTTTGTGACGTGTGCATTGCACTCACAGAGTTATATCTTTCTTCTGACAGAGGATTGGGGAATCCCGTTTGAAAAAACGCTACCAGGGGACATTTGGGAGTATATGGACAGCTATGGTGAAAAAAAAAGTATCCTCAGACAAAATCTGGACAGGAGCTTTCTGGGAAACTGCTTTGTGATTGATATATCTATTCATCTCACATAGATAAAACTTCCTTCTATTATGCAGTTTTGAAACTGCATCATGGACGGATTTCTGAAGGGACATTTGGGAGCACACTCAGGCCTATGGGGAAATAGAAGATATCTTCGGATAAAAACTGGAGAGAAGCTTTCTGATACACTGGTTTGTGATGTGTGCATTCCACTAAGGGAGTTATACCTCTTTTCTCATAACACAGTGTTTGAACACTGTTCCTGTAAAACTGAAAAAGAGATATTTTGCAGTGCACAGAAGACTATGGTGAAAAGTGAAATATCCGGAAAAAAAACCCAGAAAGAAGCATTGCAAGACTCTGCTCTCTGATGTCTGCATTAAATTCAGAGAGTTATAGCTTACACTACAGTGCACAGTTTGGAAACTCTGTCTTTTAGAAATCTATGAAGGGATATTAAGTGGAGCCAGGAGGCTTGTGGTGTGAAAGGAAACGTCTTCCAATGAAAACTGGAGACAAGCTTTCAGAGCAACTGCTTTGTGATGTGTGTATTCATCTCATAGAGTTAAATTGCTCTTTGGATTGAGCAGTTTGAAATCACTGTTTCTGTGGAACCTGAGAAAGGAAATTTGGGAACACTCTTAAGAATATGCTGAAGAAGTAACACCCTCCAATAAAAACCAGAAGACAACTTTCTGTGAAAGTGAACTAGGTCACGTGAAGACCACTCACACAGTTAAGCTTCTGTTTTCACTGAGCAGTATTCTAACACTGTTTTAGGTGAGTCAGCTAAGGGATACTCGGGAGTGCTTTGAGGCTTGTGATGAACACGGAAATATCTTCAGATACTGGAGAGAAGATTTCCGAGGAGCTGCTTTGTGACATATGCATTCCACTCACAGAGTTATACCTTTCTTCTCTTCGAGGATTGGGAATCCCATTTGGAGAAAACGCTAAAAGGGGAAATTCGGGAGTATATGGACGGCCACGGTGAACAAGGAAATAACCTCAGACAAAAACTGGAAAGAAGCTTTCTGTGAAACTGCTTTGTGATAGATATGTCTTTTCATTTCACATAGATACAACTTTCTTTCTATTACACAATTTTGCAACTGCATCATGGACGGATTTGCGAAGGGACATTCAGGAGCACATTCAGGCCTGGGGGAAATAGGAAATATCTTCAGATAAAAACTGGAGAGAAGCTTTCTGAGAAATGGCTTTGTGATGTGCACGTTCCACTCAGGGAGTTATACATCTTTTCTCATAAGGCAGTGTTTGAACACTGTTCCTGTAAAACTGAAAAAGTGATACTTTGCAGCACATTGAAAACTATGGCAAAAAGTGAAATGTCTGGAAATAAAACCCAGAAACAAGCGTTCCAAGAAATTGCTCTCTGAAGTCAGCATTCATTTCAGAGAGTTAATTTTACACTACGTTGCCTAGTTTGGAAACTCTGTCTTTGAGGAATCTGTGAAGGGATATTATGTGGCGCCTGGAAACTTGTGTTGAGAAAGGAAACCTCTTCCAACAAAACCTGAAGGGAAGCTTTTGGAGCGACAGCTTTGTGATGCGTGTATTAATCTCATAGAGTTAAATCATTCTTTGGATTGAGCAGTTTGAAATCACTGTTTCTGTGGAAACTGAGAAAGGACATTTGGAATGCTCTTCAGAATACACTGAAATATAAATACCCTCTGATGAAAACCAGAAGGAAACTTTCTATGAAATTGCTCTAGGTCACGTGAATTCCACTCGCACAATTAAGCTTCTGTTTTCAATATGCAGTATTCTAACACTGTTTTATGTTAGTCAGCTAAGGGACAGTCTGGAGTGCTTTGTGGCTTACGGTGAAAGCGGAAATATCCTCAGACAGATACTGGAGAGAACATTTCCGAGAAGTTGCTTTGTGACGTGCACATTCCACTCACAGATATACACTTTTCTTCTCATAGAGGATTGGGGAATCCAGTTTGGAGAAAACGTTACCAGGGGACATTCAGGAGTATATGGACGGCCATGGTGAAAAAGGAACTATCCTCAGACACAAACTGGAAAGAAGATTTCTGTGAAACTGCTTTGTGATAGATATGTCTATTAGTCTCACATAGAGAAAACTTTCCTTCTATGACACAGTTTTGAAACTGCGTCATGGACGGATTCGTGAAGGGATATTCGGGAGTACATTAAAACTTATTGGGTAATAGGAGATATCTGCAGCTAAAAACTGGAGAGAAGCTTTCTGAGAAACTGCTTTGTGATGGGTGCATTCCACTCAGGGAGTTATACCTCTTTACTCATAAGTCAGTGTTTGAACACTGCTCCTGTAAAACTGAAAAAGAGATACTTTGCAGTGTTTTAAAGACTATAGCAAAAAGTGAAATATCCTGAAGTAAAACTCAGAAAGAAGCATTCCAAGAAACTGCTCTCTCACGTGTGCATTCATTTCAGAGAGTTAAAGCTTACACTACATTTCCCAGTTTAGAAACTCTATCTTTGAGTTTTACCTCTTTTCTCATAATGCAGTTTTGAACACAGTTCCTGTAAAGCTGAAAAAGTGATATTTTGCAGCGCATTGAAGACTATGGCAAAAAGTGAAATATCCTGAAATAAAACCCAGAAAAAAGTACTCCAAGAAACTGCTCTCTGACGTGTGCATTCATGTCAGAGAGTTAAAGCTTAGACTACGTTTCCAAGTTTGGAAACTCTGTCTTTGAGGAATCTGGGAAGTGATATTAAGTGGCGCCTGGAGGCATGTGGTGAAAAAGGAAATATCTTCTGATGAAAATTTGAGAGAAGGTTAGGTACCACCTGCTTTGTGATGTGTGTATTCATATCATAGAGTTAAATCATTCTTTGTAATGAGCAGTTTGAAATCACTGTTTCTGTGGAACCTGAGAAAGGACATTTGGGAACGCTCTTAAGAATATACTGAAAAAAAAATACCCTCCGTTAAAAACCAGAAGGAACCTTTCTGTGAAACTGCTCTAGGTCACGTGAAGTCCACTCACACAGTTACGATTCTGTTTTCATTGAGTAGTATTCTAACACTGTTTTAGGTTAGTCAGATAAGGGATACTCGGGAGCGTTTTGAAGCTTACGGTGGAAACCAAAATATATTTAGATAGATACTGCAATGAAGATTTCCGACGAGCTGTTTGTGACCTTAACATTCCACTCACAGAATTCTATTTTTCTTCTCATAGTGGATTGGGGAATCCCGTCTGGATAAAAAGGTACCAGGAGACATTCGTGAGTTTATGGATGGCTATGTTGAAAAAGGAAATATCCTCAGACAACCACTGGAAAGAAGGTTTCTGTGAAACTGCTATGTGATAGATATGTCCATTCATCTCGCATGTATAAGACTTTCTTTCTATTACAAAGTTTTGAAACTGCATCATGGACAGATACGCAAAGGGACATTCAAGAGCACATCCAGGCCTGTGGGGAAATAGAAAATATCTTCAGATAAAGACTGGAGAGAAGCTTTCTGAGAAACTGCTTTGTGATGTTTGCATTCTTCTCAGTGAGTTATACCTTTTTTCTCATAAGGCAGTGTTTGAACACTGTTCCTGTAAAGCTGCAAATGTGATACTTTGCAGCGCCTTGATGACAATGGCGAAAAGTGAAATATCCTGAAATAAACCCCAGAAAGTAGCATTCCAAGAAACTGCTCTCTGACGTGTGCATTCATTTCAGAGAGTTGAAACTTATGCTATCTTGCCCAGTTTGGAAACTCTGTCTTTGGGGAATCTGTGAAGGGATATGAAGTGGTGCCCGTGGGCTTGTGGTGAGAAAGGAAACGTCTTCCGATGGAAACTGGAGAGAAGCTTTTGGAGCAACTGCTTTGCGATGTGTGTAGTCATCTCATAGAGTTAATTATTTCTGTGGATTGAGCAGTTTGAAATCACTGTTTCTGTTGAAACTGAGAAAGGACATTTGGGAATGCTTTTAAGAATATGCTGAAAAAGAAATACCCTCTGATAAAAACCAGAAGGAAACTTTCTGTGAAACTGCTCTAGGTTACTTTAAGTCCACTCACAGAGATAAGCTTCTATTTTCATTGAGAAGTAATCTAACACTGTTTTGGTTTAGTCAGCTAAGGGATAGTTGGGAGCGCTTTGATGCTTACGATGAAAACGGAAATATCTTCAGATAGATACTGTAGAGAAGATTTCCAAGGAGCTGCTTTGTGACGTGTGCATTCCACTCAAAGAGTTATACTTTTGTTCTCATAGAGGATAGAGTAATCCCGTTTGGGTAAAAAGCTACCAGGGGATAATCGGGAGTATATGGACGGCTATATTGAAAAAGGAAATATCCTCAAACAAAAACTGAAAAGAAGCTTTCTGTGAAACTGCTTTGCAATAGATATGTTTATTCATCTCACATGCATAAAACTTTCTTTCTATGACACAGTTTTGAAACTGCATCATTGACGGATTCACGAAGGGACATTCGGGAGCACATTCTTGCCTGTGGGGAAATAGGAGACATCTTCAGATAAAAACTGGAGAGAAGCTTTCTGAGAAACTGCTTTGTGATGTATGCACTCCATTCAGGAAGTTTTACCTCTTTTCTCATAAGGCAGTGTTTGAACAATGTTCCTGTATAACTGAAAAACTGATATTTTGCAGCGCATTGAAGACTATAGCAAAAAGTGAAATATCCTGAAATAAAACCCAGAAGGAAGCATTCCAAGAATCTGCTCTCTGACGTGTGCATTCATTTCAGAGAGTTAAAGCTTACACTACGTTGCCAGTTTGGAAACTCTGTCTTCGAGGAATCTGTGAAGGGATATTAAGAGACATCCAGAGGATTAGCGGTGAGAAAGCAAACATCTTCTGATGAAAACTGGAGAGAAGCTTTCGGAGCAACTGCTTTGTGTTGTGTGTATTCATTTCATTGAGTGAAATCATTCTTTGGATTGAGCAGTTTGAAATCACTGTTTCTGTGGAACCTGAGAAAGGACATTTGGGAACGCGCTTAATTATATTCTGAGAAAGAAATACCCTCTGATAAAACACAGTAGGAACCTTTCTGTGAAACTGCTCTAGGTCACGTGAATTCCACTCGTACAATTAAGCTTCTGCTTTCATTGAGCAGTATTCTAACACTGTTTTAGGTGAGTCAGCTAAGGGATACTTGGAAGTACTTTGAGTCTAATGGTGAAAACGAAAATATCTTCACATACATACTGCAGAGAAGATTTCTGAGGAGCTCCTTTGTGACGTGCATTCCACTCACAGAGTTATAACTTTGTTCTCATAGAGAACTAGGGAATCCCGTTTGGAAGAAAAGCTATCAGGGGACTCTCGGGAGTATATGGATGGCTATGGAGAAATAGGAAATATCCCCAGACAAAAACTGGTAATAAGCTTTCTGTGAAACTGCTTTGTGATAGATATATCTATTCATCTCACATAGATAAATCTTTCTATTATGCAGTTTTGAAACTGCATCACAGACGGATTCATGATGGGACATTAGGGAGCACATTTAGGCCTTTGGGAAAATAGGAAATACCTTCAGATAAAAACTGGAGAGAAGTTATCTGTGAAACTGCACTGTGATGTGTGCATTCCACTCAGGGAGTTACACCTCTTTTCCCATAAGACAGTTTTTGAACGCTACTCCTGGAAAACTGAAAAAGTGGTATTTTGCAGCACATTGAAGTCTATGGTGAAAAGTGAAATATCCTGAAATAGAACCCAGAAAGAAGCATTCCAAGAAAAGGCTCTCTGAAGTGTGCATTCACTTCAGAGAGTTAAAGCTTACACTATGTTGCCCAGTTTGGAAACTCTGTCTTTTAGGAATCTGTGAAGAGATATTAAGTTGCGCCTGGAGCCTTTTGGTGATGAAGGAAACGTCTTCCACTGAAAACTGGAGAGAAGCTTTCGGAGCAACTGCTTTAGATGTGTGTATTCATCTCATAGAGTTAAATCATTCTTTGGATTGAGGAGTTTGAAATCACTGTTTTAGTGGAACCTGGGAAAGGGCATTTGGGAACATTCTTAAGAATATCCTGAGAAAGAAATACCCTCTGAAAAAAACCATTCCATCGCACAGTTAAATTTCTGTTTTCGTTGAACAGCAATCTAACACTGTTTAGGTTACTCAGCTAAGGGATACTCGGGAGCACTTTGAGGCTTACGGTGAAAATGGAAATATCTTCAGATAGATACTGGAGGGAAGATTTCCGAAGAGTTGCTTTGTGATGTTTGCATTCCACTCACAGAGTTTTACCTTTCTTCTCATAGACGATTGGTGAACTCCGTTTGGAGAAAAAGTTACCAGGGAACATTCGGGAGTATATGGACGGCTATGGTGAAAAAGAAATTATCCTCTCTCAAAAACTGGAAAGAAGCTTTCTGTGAATTACTTAGGGATATAAATGTCAATTCATCTCACATAGAAAAAACTTTCTTTCTATTACACACTTTTGAATCGGCGTCATGGACCAATTAACAAAGGGACATTAGGGAGCACATTCAGGTTTTAGGTGAATTAGGAGATATCTTCAGAAAGAACAGAAGACAATCTTTTTGAGAGACTGCTTTGTGATGTGTGCATACCCCTCAGGGAGTTATACCTCTTTTCTCATAAGGCAGTGTTTGAACACTGTTCCTGTAAAACTGAAAAAGTGATATTTTGCAGTGCATTGAAGACAATTTCGGAAAGTGAAAGATCCTGAAATATACACCAGAAAGAAACATCCCAAGAAACTGTTCTCAGAGGTGTGCCTTCATTTCAGAGACTTAAAGCTTACACTACTCTGCCCACTTTGGAAACTCTGTCTTTGAGTAATTTGTGAAGGCATATTAAGTGGTGCCCAGAGGCTTGCAGTGAGAAAGGAAACGTCTTCCAATGAAAACTGGAGGGAAGTTTTCTGATCCACTGCTTTGTGATGTGAGTATTCATCTCATAGAGTTAAATAATTCTTTGGATTGAGCAGGTTGAAATCACTGTATCTGTGTAACCTGAGAAACAATTTTTGGGAACACTCTTAGGAATAGGCTGAAAAAGTATTACCCTCTGATAAAAACCAGAAGGAAACATTCTGTGAAACTGCTCTAGGTCATGTGAATTCTAATCACACAGTTAAGCTTCTGTTTTCTTTGAGCAGTATTCTAACATTCTTTTAGGTTAGTCAGCTAAGGGATACTCGGGAACGCTTTGAGGCTTACAGTGAAAATGGAAATATCTTCAGATAGATAGTGGAGAGAAGATTTCTGAGGAGCTGCTTTGTGGCATATACTTTCCACTCAGATTTATACTTTTCTTCTCATAGAGGATTTGGGAATCCCGTTTGGAGAAAACACTACCAGGGGACATTCAGGAGTGTATGATGGCTATGGTGAAAAAGGAAGTATCCACAGACAAAAACTGGAAAGAAGCTTTCTGTGAAACTGCTTTGTGATAGATTTTTCTATTCATCTCACGTAGACAAAACTTTCTTTCTATTACGTGGTTTTGAAACTTCGTCATGGAAGGATTCGCAAACGGACATTCGGGAGCACATTCAGGCCTGTGGGGAAATAGGAACTATCTCCAGATAAAAACTGGAGAGAAACTTTCTGAGAAACTGCTCTGTGATGTGTGCATTCCACTCAGAGAGTTATACCTCTCTTCTCATAAGGCAGTGTTTGAACACTGTTACTGTAAAACTGAGTAAGTGATATTTTGCAGCGCATTGAAGACTATGGTGATAAGTGAAATATCCTGAAATAAAACCCTGAAAGAAGTGTTCCAAGAAACAGTTCTCTGAAGTGGGCATTCATTTCAGAGAGTTGAAGATTACACTACGTTGCCCAGTTTTTAAACTCTGTCTTTGAGGAATCTATGAAGGGATATTAAGTGGCGCCTGAATCTTGTGGTGAGAAAGGAAAAGTATTCCAATGACAACTGGAGAGAAGCTTTTGGAGAAACTGCCTTGGGATGTGTGCATTCATTTCAAAGAGTTAAATCATTCTTTGGATTGAGCAGTTTGAAATAACTGTCTTTGTGAAACCTGAGAAAGGACAATGGGGAATGCTATTAAGAATATGCTGAAAAAATAATACCCTCCAATAAAAACCAGAAGGAAAGTTTCTGTGAAACTCTAGCTCACGTGAACTCCACTCACACAGTTAAGCTTCTGTTTTCATTGAGCAGTATTCTAACACTGTTTTGGGTTAGTCCGCTAAGAAATACTCGGAAGCATTTGGAGGTTTATGGTGAAAACGGAAATATCTTCAGATAGATACTGGAGAGAAGATTTCCGAGGAGCTGCTTTGTGACGTGTGAAACTGCTGTGTGATAGATATGTGTGTTCTTCTTACAGAGATAAAACTTTGTTTCTATTACACAGTTTTGAAACTGAGTCATGGATGGATTTGCGAAGGGATATTTGGGAGCACATTCAGAGTGTGGGAAAATAGGAAATATACTCATATAAAAACTGGAGTGAAGATTTCTGAAAAACTGCTTTGTGATGTGTGCATTCCACTCAGCGAGTTATGCCTCTTTTCTCTTAAGGCAGTGTTTGAACATTCTTCCTGTAAACTGAAAAGGTGATATTTTGCAGCGCATTGAAGTCTATGGCGAAAAGTGAAAATCCCGAAGTAAAACCCAGAAAGAAGCCTTGCAAAAACCTGCTCTCTGGACGTGTGCATTCATTTGAGAGAGTTGAAGCTTACATTTCGTTGCCCAGTTTGAAAATTCCATCTTTGAGGAATCTGTGAAGGCATATTTATTGACGCCTGGAAACTTGCGGTGAGAAAGGAAACGTCTTCTGATGAAAACTGGAGAGAAACTTTCGGAGCAACTGCTTTGTGATGTGTGTATTCATCTCATAGAGTTAAAACATTCTTTGGACTGAGCAGTTTGAAATCATTGTTTCTGTGGAATCTGAGAAAGAACATTTGGGAACGCTCTTAAGAATATGCTGAAAAAGAAATACCTTCTGATAAAAACCAGAAGGAAACTTTGAATGAAATTGCTCTAAGTCACGTGAAGTCCACTCGTACAGTTAAGCTTCTCTTTTCATTAAGCAGTATTCTCACACTGTTTTAGGTTAGTCAGTTAAGGGATAGTTGGGAGCGCTTGGGGCTTCAATGATAACGGAAATATCTTCAGGTAGATACTGCAGAGAAGATTTCTGAGAAGCTGCTTTGTGACGTGTGTATTGCATGCACAGAGTTATACTTTTCTTGTCATAGATGGTAGGGGAATGTCATTTGGAGAAAAAGCTACCAGGGAACCTTCGGGATTATATGGACGGCTATGTTGTAAAAAGAAATATCCTACAACAAAAACTGGAAAGAATCTTTCTGTGAAACTGCTTTGTGATAGATATGTCTATTCATCTCACATAGATAAAACTTTCTTTATATTACACAGTTTTGAAACTACATCATGGATGGATTTGCGAAGGGACATTCGGAAGCACATTCATGGCTCTGGGGAAATAGGACATATCTTCAAATAAAAACTTGAGAGAAGCTTTCAGAGAAATTGCTTTGTGGTATGTGCATTCCACTAAGGGATTTATACCTCTTTCCTCATAAGGCAGTGTGTGAACACTGTTCCTGTAAAACTGAAAAGGTGATATTTTGCAGCGCATTGAAGTCTATAGTGAAAAGTGAAAACCCGGAAAAGAAATCCGGAAAGAAGCCTTGTAAGAAACCGCTCTCTGACGTGTGCATTCATTTCAGAGAATTCAAGCTTACACTACGTTGCCCAGTTTGGAAACTCTGTCTTTGAGGAATCTGTGAAGGGATATTAAGTGGCACCCTGAGGCTTGTGGTGAGAAAGGAAACGTCTTCTGTTGAAAACTGGAGAGAAACTTTCGGAGCAACTGCTTTGTGATGTGTGTTTTAATCTCATAGAGTTAAATCATTCTTTGGATTGAGCAGTTTGAAATCACTGTTTCTGTGGAACCTGAGAGAGGACATTTGGGAACACTCTTAAGAATATGCTGAAAAAGCAATACCCTCTGATAACAACCAGAAGAAACTTTCTGTGAAACTGCTCTAGGTTGCATGAATTTCCCTCACACGATTAAGCTTCTGTTTTCATTGAGAAGCATTCTAACACTGTTTTAGGTTAATCACCTAAGGGTAACTCGGGAGTACATTGAGGCTTCTGGTGAAAATGGAAATATCTTCAGATAGATACTGGAGAGAAGATTTCCAAGGACCTGCTTTGTGACGTGTGCATTCCAATCACAGAGGTGTACTTTTCTTCTCATAGAGAATTGGGGAATCCCGTTTGAGGAAAACGCTACCAGGGGACATTCTGGACTATTTGGATGGCTATGGTGAAAAAGGAAATATCCTCAGACAAAAACTGGAAGGAAGTTTTCTGTGAAACTGCCTTGTGGTAGATATGTCTATTCATTTCACATAGATATAACTTTCTCTCTATTACACAGTTTTAAAACTGCATCATGGGTGGAATAGCAAAGGGACATTCGGAAGCGCATTCAAGTCTGTAGGGAAATAGGATAGATCTTCAGATAAAAACTGGAGAGAAGCTTTCTGAGAAACTGTTTTGTGATGTGTGCAATGCACTCAGGAATGTATACCTCTTTTCTCATAAGGCAATGTTTGAACACTGTTCCTGTAAACCTGAAAAAGTGATATTTTGCAGCGCATTGAAGACTGTGGCAAACGTGAAATATCCTGAAATAAAACCCCGAAAGAAGCGTTCCAAGAAACTTCTCTCTGCCATGTGAATTCATTTCAGAGAGTGAAAGCTTACACTACGTTGCTCAGTTTGGAAACTCTGTCTTTGAGGAATCTGTGAAGGGAGGCTTTTGGTGAGAGAGGAAACGTCTTCCCATGAAAACTGGAGAGAATCTTTCAGAGCCACTGCTTTGTGATGTATGTATTCATCTCATAGAGTTAAATCATTATTTGGATTGAGCAGTTTGAAATCACTGTTTCTATTGAACCCGTAAAAGGACATTTGTGTATGCTGTTAAGAATATGCTGAAAAAGAAATACCCTCCGATAAAAAAGAAGGAAACTTTCTGTGCAACTGCTTTAGGTCACATGAAGTCCACTGGCACAGTTAAGCTTCTGTTTTCATTGAGCAGTATTCTTACACTGTTTTAGGCTAGTCAGCTAAGGGATACTCGGGAGCACTTTGAGGCTAACGGTGAAAACGGAAATATCTTCAGATAGATACTAGAGAGAAGATTTCCGAGGAGTTTCTTTGTGACATTTACTTTCCACTGAAAGAGTTATACTTTTTTTCTCATAGAGGATTGGGGAATCAGGTTTGGAGAAAAGGCGACCAGGGGACATTCAGGAGAATATGGACGGTTATGGTGAAAAAGGAATTACCCTCAGACAAAAACTGGAAAGAAGCTTTCTATGAAATTGCTTTGGGAAACATATGTCTATTCGTCTCACATAGATAAAACTTTCTTTCTATTCCACAGTTTGAAACTGCATCATGGATGGATTTGTGAAGGGACATTCGGGAGCACATTCAGGTCTGTGCTCATTCATTTTTATATGAAATGCCTTCATATAAAAACTGGAGGGAAGTTTTCTGAGAAACTGCTTTGTGTTGTGTTCATTACACTCAGGGAGTTTTACCTCTTTTCTCATAAGGCAGTGTTTGAACACTGTTCCTCTAAAACTGAAAAAGAATTATTTGCAGCGAATGGAAGACTATGGCGAAAAGTGAAATATCCTGAAATAAAACCCAGAAAAAAGCATTCCAAGAAACGGCTCTCTGACGTGTGCCTACATTTCAGAGAGGTAAAGCTTACACTACATTGACCAGTATGGAAACCCTGTCTTTGAGGAATCTGTGAAGGGATAATAAGTGGCACCCGTGGGCTTGTGGTGAGAAAGGAAATGTCTTTTGATGAAAACTGGAGAGAAGCTTTAAGAGCAAGAACTTTGTGATGTGTGCGTTTCACTCAAAAAGTTATACCTCTTTTCTCATAGAGCAGTGTTTGAACACTGTTCCTGTAAAACTGAGAAAGTGATATTTTACAGCACATTGAAGACTATGGGAAAAAGTGAAATATCCGAAAATAAAACTCAGAAAGAAAAGTTCTTAGAAACTGCTCTCTGACGTGTACATTCACTTCAGAGAGTTAAATCTTACACTACACTGCCCAGTTTGGAATCTCTGTCTTTGAGGAATCTGTTAAGGGATATTTAGTGGGGCCCAGAGTCTTCTGGTGAGAAAGATAATGTCTTCCGATGAAAACTGTAGAGAAGTTTTCAGAGCAACTGCTTTGTGATGTGTGTGTTCATCTCAGAGAGTTAAATCATTGTTTGGATTGAGTAGTTTGAAATCACTGTTTCTGTGGAACCTCAGAAAGAACATTTGGGAACACTCTTAAGAATATGCTGAAAAAGAAATACCCTACGGTAAAAACCAAAGAACACTTTCTGTGAAACTGTTCTAGGTCACGTGAATTCCACTCACGCAGTTAACCTTCTGTTTTCAATGAGCAGTATTCTAACGCTGTTTTAGTTTAGCGAGATAATGGATACTCGGGAGCATTTTGAAGCTTACAGTGGAAACGGAAACATATTCAGATAGATACTGCAGCAAAGATTTCTGAGGAGCTGCTTTGTGACATGTTCATTCCACTCACAGAGTTATACTTTTCTTTTCATAGAGGATTGGGGAATCGCATCTAGAGAAAATGCTACCAGGGGACATTCAGGAGTATATGGACAGCTACAGTGAAAAAGGAAATATCCTCAGACAAAAACTGGAAATAAGGTTTCTGTGAAAATGCTGTGTGATAGATATGTCTATTCTTCTCGCATAGATAAGACTTTCTTTCTATTACGCAGTTTTGAAACTGCATCATGGATGGATATGTGAAGGGACATTAGGGAGCACATTCAGGTCTGTGGTGAAATAGGAAATATCTTCAGTTAAAGACTGGAGAGAAGCTTTCTGAGAAACTGCTTTGTGATGTATGCATTCCACTCGTGAAATTATACATCTTTTCTCATAAGGAACCGTTTGAACACTGTTCCAGTAAATACGAATAAGTCATATTTTGCAGTGCATTGAAACCTATGGCAAAAAGTGAAATATCCTGAAATAAAACCCAAATAGAAGCACGCGAAGAAACTGCTCCCTGACGTCTGCATTCATTTCAGAGAGTTAAAGCTTACACTGCATTGCCCATTTCGGAAACTCGCTCTTTTAGGAATCTGTGAAAGTATACTAAGTGGTCCCCGTTGGCTTGTGGTGAGAAAGGAGACATCTTCCGATGAGAACTGGAGAGGAGGTTTCGGAGGAACTACTTTTGATGTGTATATTCATTTCATAGAGTTAAATCGTTCTTTGGATGGGGCAGTTTGAAATCACTGTTTCTGTGGAACCTGACAAAGGATATTTGGGAACGCTCTTAAGAATACGCTGAAAAAGGAATACCCTCCAATAAAACCCAGAAGGAAACTTTCTGTGAAACTGCTGTATGTCATGTGAAGTTCACTCACACAGTTAAGCTTCTGTTTTCATTGAGCAGGATTCTTACACTGTTTTAGGTTAGTCAGCTAAGGGATACCCGGGAGAGCTTTGAGGCTTACAGTGAAAATGGAAATATCTTCAGATAGATACTGTAGAGAAGATTTCCATGGAGCTGCTTTGTGACGTGTACATTTCACTCAAAGAGTTATACTTTTCTTCTCATAGAAGATTGGGGAATCAGGTTTGGAGAAAAAGCAACCAGGGGACATTCAGGAGAATATGGACGATTATGGTGAAAAAGAAAATATCCTCAGACAAAACCTGGAAAGAGGCGTTCTATGAAACTGCTTTGGAAAAGATATGTCTATTCATCTCATATAGATAAAACTTTCTTTCTATTACGCAGTTTTGAAACTGCATCACAGACGTATTCATGAAGGGACCTTCAGGAGCTCATTCAGGCTTGTGGGGAAATAGCAGATACCTTTGGATAAAAACAGGAGAGAAGCTTTCTGAGAAACTCTTTTGTGATATGTGCATTCCACTTAGAAAGTTAAACCTCTTTTCTCATAAGGCACTGTTTGAACACTGTTCCTGTAAAGCCAAATAAGTTATATTTTGCAGTGCATTGAATACTATGGCAAAAAGTTAAATATCCTGAAATGAAACTCAGAAAGAAGCACTCCAAGAAACTGCTCTCTGACGTGTGCATTCCTTTCAGAGAGCTAAAGCTTACAGTACGTTGCCCAGTTTAGAAACTCTGTCTTTGAGGAATCTGTGAAGGGATATTAAGTGGCACCTGGAGGCTTGTGGTGAGAAAGGAAACGTCTTCCGATGAAAACTGGAGAGAATCTTTTGGAGCAACTGCTTTGTGATGTGTGTATTCCTCTCAAAGTGTTAAATCATTCTTTGGATTGAGCAGTTTGAAATCACAGTTTCTGTGGAACCTGAGAAAGGACATCTGAGAACACTCTTAAGAATATGCTGAAAAGTAAATACCTTCCAATAAAAACCAGAAGGAAACTTTGTGTGAAACTGCTCTACGTCACGTGAATTCCACTCGCACAGTTAATCTTCTGTTTTCAATGAACAGTATTCTAACATTGTTTTAGGTTAGTCAGCTAAGGGATACTTGGGAGTGCTTTGAGGCTTACAGTGAAAGCAGAAATATCTTCAGATATATACAGGAGAGATTTCCAAGAAGCTGCTTGGTAATGTGTGCATTCCACTCACAGAGTTACACTTTTCTTCTCAGAAAGGACTGGGGAATCCCGATTGGAGAAAACACTACCAGGAGACATTCAGGAGTATATGGATGGCTATGTTGAAATAGGAAATACTCTCAGACAAAAACTGGAAAGAAGCTTTCTGTGAAACTTCTTAGTGATAGATATGTCTATTCATCTCACATAGATAAAACTTTCTTACTATTAGGCAGTTTTGAAACTATGTCATGGATGGATTGCCAAAGGGACATACAGGAGCACATTCAGGCCTGTGCTGAAGAAGAAAATATCTTCACATAAAAATTGAAGAGAAGATTTCTGAGAAACTGCTTTGTGATGTGCACATTCCACTCAGGAAGTTATACCTCTTTTTCCATAAGGCAGTGTTTGAACACTGTTCCTGTAAAACTGAAAAAGTGATATTTGCAGCACACAGAAGACTGTGGTGAAAAGTGAAATATCCTGAAATAAAACCCAGAAAGAAATATTACAAGAAACTGCTTTCTGACGTTTACATTCATTTAAGAGAGTTAAAGCTTACACTATACTGTCCAGTTTTGAAACACTGTCTTTGAGGAATCTGTGAAGGGATATTAAGTGGCACCCGGATGCTTGTGGTGAGAAACGAAACGTCTTCCAATGAAAACTGGATAGAAGATTTCGGAGCAACTGCTTTGTGATGTGTGTATTCATCTCATAGAGTTAAATCATTCTTTAGATTGAGCAGTTTGAAATCACTGTTTCTGTGGAACCTGAGAAAGGATATTTGGGAACCCGCTCAAGAATATGCTAAAAAATTAATATCCTCCTTTAAAAACCAGAAGGAATCTTTCTGTGATACCGCTCTAGGTCACGTGAATTCCACTCGCACAGTTTAGCTTCTGTTTTCATTGAGCAGTATTCTAACATCGTTTTGGGTTAGTCAGCTAAGGGATACTCAGGAGTGCTTTGAGGTTTACAGTGAAAACGGAAATATCTTCAGATAGATACTGGAGAGAAGATTTCCGAGAAGCTGCTTTGTGACGTGTGCATTCCACTCACAGAGTTACACTTTTCTTCTCACAGAGGACTGAGGAATCCCATTTGAAGAAAAAGCTATATGGGGACATTCGGGAGTATACGGACAGCAATGGTGAAAAAGGAACTATTCTCAGACAAAAGCTGGAGAGAAGCTTTCTCTGAAACTGCTTTGTGATATATATGTCTATTCATCTCACATAGAAAAGACTTTCTTTCTATTACACACTTTTGAAATGGCATAATGGATGGATTCGAGAAGGGAAACTTGGGAGCACATTCAGGCCTGCAGGGTAGTAGGAGATATCTTCAGATAAAAACTGGAGAGAAGCTTTCTGAGAAACTGCTTTGTGATGTGTGCATTCTCATAAGGCCGTGTTTGAACACTGTTCCTGTAAAACTGAAAAAGTGATATTCTGCAGGGCATTGAAGACTATGACGAAAAGTGAAATATCCTGAAATAAAATCCAGAAAGAAGGATTCCAAGAAACGGCTCTCTGACGCGTGGATTCATTTCAGAGAGGTAAAGGTTGCAATGCGTTGCTCAGTTTGGAAACTCTGTCTTTGAGGAATCTCTGAAGAGATATTAAGTGGTGCTTGGAAGCTTGTGGTGAGAAAGGAAACGTCCTCTGATGAAAACTGGAGAGAAGCATTTGGAGCAACTGCTTTGTGATGTGTGTATTCATCTCATAGAGTTAAACCATTCTTCGGATTGGACAGTTTGAAATGACTGTTTCTGTGGAAACTGAGAAAGGATATTTGGGAACGCTCTTAAGAATATGGTGAAAAAGAAATACCCTGTGATAAAAAAAAAAAGGAAACTTTCTGTGAAACTGTTCTATGTCACGTCAAGTCCACTCATACAGTTAAACTTCTGTTTTTTGCTTGAGCAGTATTCTAACACTGTTTTATTTTAGTCGGCTAAGGGATACTTGGGAGCACTTTGAGGCATACAGTGAAAGCAGAAATATCCTCAGATAGATACTGAAAAGAAGATTTCCGAGTAGCTGTTTGTGACGTGTGCATTCCACTCACATTGTTATACTTTCCTTCTCATAGAGGATTGGGGAATCCCGTTTGGAGAAAACGCTACCAGGGGACATTTGGGAGTATATGGACGACTATGGTGAAAAAGGAAGTATCCTCAGTCAATAACTGGAAAGATGCTTTCTGTGAAACTGCTTTGTGATAGATATGTCCATTCATCTCATATAGATACAACTTTCTTTCTATTACACAGTATTGAAACTGTGTCATGGACGGATTCATGAAGGGACTTTCAGGAGCACATTCAGGCCTGTGGGGAAATAGGAAATATCTCCAGAAAAAAACTGGAGATAATCTTTCTGTGAAACTGCTCTTTGATGTGTGCATTCCACTCAGGTAGTTATACCTCTTTTCTCATAAGGCAGTGTTTGAACACTGTTCCTGTAAAACTGAACAAGTGATATTTTGCAGCAAATTGAAGACTATGGGGAAAAGTGAAATATCCTGAAATAAAACCTAGAAAGAAGCATTCTAAGAAACTGCTCTCTGACCTGTGCATTCATTTCCGAGTGTTAATGCTTACACTACGTTGCGCAGTATGAAAACTCTGTCTTTGAGAAATCTGTGAAGGGATATTAAGTGGTGCCCAGAGGCTTGCGGTGAGAAAGAAAATGTCTTCTGATGAAAACTGGATGGAAAGGTTCGGAGCAACTGCTTTGTGATGTCTATATTCATCTCATAGAGTTAAATCATTCTTTGGATTGAGCAGTTTGACATCACTGTTTCTCTGGAACCTGAGAAAGCACACTTGGGAACGCTGTTAAGAATATGCTGAAAAAGTAATACCCTCAGATAAAAACCAGAAGAAACTTTCTTTGAAACTGCTCTAGGTCACCTGAATTACACTCGCACAGCGAAGCTTCTGTTTTCATTGAGCAGTATTCTTACACTGTTTTAGGTTAATCAGCTAAGGGATACTCGGAAGCACTTTGAGGCTCACGGCGAAAATGGAAATATCTTCAGATAGATACTGAAGAGAAGATTTCTGAGGAGCTGCTTTGTGACATGTGATTCCACTCACTGAGTTAAAGTTACCTTCTCCCAGCACTTTGGGAGGCCGAGACGGGCGGATCACGAGGTCAGGAGATCGAGACCATCCTGGCTAACACAATGAAACCCCGTCTCTACTAAAAAAATACAAAAAACTAGCCGGGCGAAGTGGCGGGCGCCTGTAGTCCTAGCTACTCGGGAGGCTGAGGCAGGAAAATGGCGTGAACCCGGGAGGCGGAGCTTGCAGTGAGCTGAGATCCGGCCACTGCACTCCAGCCTGGGCAAGAGAGCCAGACTCCGCCTCAAAAAAAAAAAAAAATAAAAAATAAAGTTACCTTCTCATAGAGGATTCGGGAATTGGGTTGGGAAAAAAGCTACCAGGGTCATTCAGGAGAATATGGACAGCTGTGGTGACAAAGGAAATTTCCTCAGACAAAAACTGGAAAGAAGCTTTCTGTGAAACTGCTTTGTGATAGATATGTCCATTCATTTCACATAGATAAAACTTTCTTTCTGTTACGCGGTTTTGAAACTGTGTCAGGGACGGATTCGTGAAGGTACATCGGAGCACATTCAGGTCTGTGGGGAAATAGGAAATATCTCCAGATAAAAACTGGAGAGAAGCTTTCTGAGAAACTGCTTTGTGATGTGTGCATTCCAGTCAAGGAGTTGTACCTCTTTTATCATAAGACAGTGTTTGAACACTGTTCCTGTAAAACTGAGAAAGTGATATTTTGCAGCGCAATGCAGACTATGGCAAAAAGTGACATATCCAGAAATAAAACCCAGAAAGAAGTGTTCCAAGAAACTGCTCTGACTTTTGTATTCATTTCAGAGAGTTAAAGCTTATACTACATTGCCCTGTTTGGAAAGTCTGTGTTTGAGGAATCTGTGAAGGGATATTAAGTGGCACCCGGAGGCTTGTAGTGAGAAAGGAAACATCTTCCGATGAAAACAGAGGTAAGCTTTCTGAGCAACTGCTTTGTGATGTGTATATTCACCTCAAAGAGTTAAATCATTCTTTGGATACAGCAGTTTGAAATCACTGTTTCTGTGGAACCTGAGAAAGGACATTTGGGAACCCTCTTAAGAATATGCTGAAAAAGAAATACCCTCCGATAAAAAACATAAGAAAACTTTCTGAGAAACTGCTCTAGATCACGTGAAGTCCACTCGCACAGTTAAGCTTCTGTTTTCATTGAGCAGTATTCTAAAACTGTTTTAGGTTAGTCAGCTAAGAGATACTCGGAGGGCTTTGAGGCTTACAGTGAAAATGAAACTATCTTCAGATAGATACTGGAGTAGAGATTTCCGAGGTGCTTCATTCTGACGTGTGCATTCCACTCACAGCATTATACTTTCCTTCTCATAGAGGATTGCGGAATCCTGTTTGGAGAAAAGTTACCATGGCACATCCTGGAGTATATGGACGGCTATGGTGAAAAAGGAAGTATCCACAGACAAAAACTGGAAAGAAGCTTTCTGTGAAACTACTTTGTGATAGATATGTCTATTTATCTCACATAGATAAAACTTTGTATTACGCAGTTATGAAACTGCGTCATGGACGGATTCGTGAAGGGATATTCGGGAGAACATTCAGGCCTGGGGGAAATAGGAAATATCTCTAGATAAAAACTGGAGAGAAGCTTTCTGTGAAACTGCTCTGTGATGTGTGCATTGCACTCTGGGAGTTATACCTCTCCTTTGATAAGGCAGTGTTTGAACACTGTTCCTGAAAAACTGAAAACGTGATATTTTACAGTGCATTGAAGACTATGGCAAAAAGTGAATTATCCTGAAATAATACCCAGAAAAAAGCCTTCCAAGGAACTGCCGTCTGACCTGTGCATTCATTTCAGAGAGTTAAAGCTTACACTACATTGCCCAGTTTGGAAAGTCTGTCTTATAGGAAGCTGTGAAGGAATATTAAGAGTCACTCAGAGGCTTGTGGTGAGAAAGGAAATGTCTTCCGATGAAAACTGGAGAGAAGCTTTCAGAGCAACTGCTTTGGGATGTGTGTATTCATCTCATAGAGTTAAATCATTCTTTGGATTGAGCAGTTTGAAATCACTGTTTCTGTGGAACCTAAGAAAGGACATTTAGGAACGCCCTTAAGAATATGCTGAAAAAGTAATACCCTCCGATAAAATCAGAAGGAAAATTTCCTTGAAACTGCTCTAGGTCATGTGAATTCCATTCACACAGTTAAGCTTCTGTTTTTGTTGAGAAGTATTTTAACACTGTTTTGGGTTAGTCAGGTAAGAGATACTCAGGAATGCTTTGAGGCTTACAATGAAAAAGGAAATACTTTGAGATAGGTACTGGAGAGAAAATTTTTGAGGAGCTGCTTTATGACGTGTGCATTCCACTCACATAGTTATACTTTTCTTTCATAGAGCATTGGAGAATCCTGTTCGGAGAATAAGTTACCATGGGATATTCAGGAGTATATGGACGACTATGGTGAAAAAGGAAATATCCTCAGACAAAAACTGGAAAGAAGCATTAGTGAAGTTGCTTTGTGATAGATATATCTATTCATCTCAGATAGATAAAACTATCTTTCTATTACACAGTTTTGAAACTGTGACATGGACGGATTCGTGAAGAGACATTTGGGAACACATTCAGGTCTCTGTGTAAAGAGGAAATATCTTCTGATAAAAAATGGAGAGAAGCTTTCTGAGAAACTGCTTTGTGATGTTTGCATTCCACAAAGGAAGCTATACCTCTTTTCCCATAAGGCAGTGTTTGAACACTATTCCTGTAAAACTGAAAAAGTGATATTTTGCAGCGCTTTGAATAGTATGGCGAAAAGTGAAATATCCTGAAATAAAACCCAGAACGAAGCGTTCCAAGAAACTGCTCTCTGACGTGTACATTCATTTCAGAGAGTTAAAGCTTACACTACGTTGCCAAGTTTGGAAACTCTGTCTTTGAGGAATCTGTGAAGGGATATTAAGTGGCGCCCCGAGTTTTGTGGTGAGAAAGGAAACATCTTCCGATGAAAACTGAGGAGAAGCTTTTGGAGCAAGTGTTTTATGATGTGTGTGTTGAACTCATAGAATTAAATCATTCTTTGCATTGAGCAGTTTGAAATCACTGTCTCAGTGGATCCTGAGAATGGACATTTTTGAACAGTCTTAAGAATATGCTGAAAAAGTAATACCCTCCAATAAGAACCTAAAGGAACTTTCTGTGAAACTTCTCTAGGTCACATGCATTAGGCTCACACAGCTAAGCTTCTGTTTTCTTTGAGCACTATTCTAACACTGTTTTAGAAAAGTCAGCTAAGGGATACTCGGGAGCGCTGTGAGGCTTACTGTGAAAACGGAAATATCTTCAGATAGATACTGGGGAGAAAATTTCCGAGGAGCTGCTTTGCAACGTGTGCATTCCACTCACAGAGTTATACCTTTCTTCTCATTGAGGATTGGGAAATCCCATTTCTAGAAAACACTACCAGGGGACATTCGGGAGTATATGGACAGCTATGGTGAAAAAGGAAGTATCCTCAGACAAAAATTGGAAAGAAGCTTTCTGTGAAACTGCTTTGTGATAGATTTTTCTATTCATCTCACATAGAAAAAATTTTCTTTCTATTATGCAGTTTTGAAACTTCTTCATGGATGGATTCGCAAAGGGACATTCGGGAGCTCATTCAGGCCTGTGGGAAAATAGGAAATATCTCCAGATAAAAACTGGAGAGAAGCTTTCTGAGAAACTGCTTTGTATTGTGTGCATTCCACTCAAGGAGTTATACCTCTTTGGTCATAAGGCAGCGTTTGAACACTGTTCCTGTAAAACTGAAAAGGTGATATTTTGCAGTGCATTGAAGACTATGGTGAAAAGTGAAACATGCTGAAATGAAACTCAGAAAGAAGCATTCCATGAAACTGCTCTCCAACATGTGTATTCACTTCAGAGAGTTAAAGCTTAGACTATGTTGCCCAGTTAGGAAACTCTGTCTTTGAGGAATCTGTGAAGGGATATTTAGTGGCTCCCATAGGCTTGTGGTGAGAAAGGAAACGTCTTCAGAAGGAAAAGGGAGAAAAGCTTTAGGAGCAATGGCTTTGTGATGTGTGTAATCATCCCATAGAGTTAAATCATTCTTTGGATTGAGAAGTTTGAAATCACTGTTTCTCTGGATCCTGAGAAAGTACATTTGGGAACGCCCTTAAGAATAGCCTGAAAAAGAAATGTCCTCCAATAAAAACCAGAAGGAACGTCTCTGTGAAACTGCTCTAGGTCACGTGAATTCCACTTGCACAGTTAGACTTCCGTTTTCATTGAGCCGTATTCTAACACTATTTTAGGTTAGTCAGCTAAGGGATACTCGGGACCACTTTGAGGCTTACAGTGAAAACGGAAATATCTTCATATAGATACTCAAGAGAAGATTTCTGAGGAGCTGCTTTGTGACATGTGCATTCCACTCAGAGAGTTAAAACTTTCTTCTCATAGAGGATTGGGGAATCCCGTTTGAAGAAACCCCTACCAGGGGACATTTTAAAGTATGTGGATGGTTATGGTGAAAAAGGATGTATCCTCAGACAAAAACTGGTAAGAAGCGTTCTCTGAAACTGCTTTGTGATAGATATGTCTATTCATCTCACAGAGATAAAACTTTCTTTCTATTATGCAATTTTGAAATGGCATCATGGACGGATTCGTGACGGGATATTTGGGAGCATATTCAGGCCTGTGGGGAAATAGGAAATATCTCCAGATAAAAACTGCAGAGAAGTTTTCTGAGAAACTGCTTTGTGATGTGTGCATTCCACTCAGGTAGTTATACCTCTTTCCTCATAAGGCAGTGTTTGAAGACTGTTCCTGTAAAACTGAAAAAGTGATATTTTGCAGTACATTGAAGACTGTAGCAAAAAGTGAAATATCCCGAAATAAAACCCAGAAGGAAGCGTTTCAAGAAACTGCTTTCTGACGTGTGCATTCATTTCAGAGAGTTAAAGCTTCCACTATGTTGCCCAGTTAGGAAACTCTCTCTTTGAGGAATCTGAGGTGATATTAAGTGGCATCCAGAGGCTTGTGGTGAGAAAGGAAACGTCTTCTGATGAAAACTGGAAAGAAGCTTTTGGAGCAACTGCTTTGTGATGTGTGTATTCATATCAGGGACTTCAACCATTCTTTGGATTGAGCAGTTTGAAATCATGTTTCTGTGGAAACTGAGAAAGGACATTTGGGAATGCTGTTAAAATACACTGAAAAAGAAATACCCTCCAATAAAAACCAAAAGGAAACTTTCTGTGAAACTGCTCTAAATCACGTGAAGTCCACTCACACAGTTAAGCTTCTGTTTTTGTTGAGAAGTATTCTAACTCTGTTTTAGATTTGTTAAATAAGGGATACTCCAGAGTGCTTTGAGGCTTATTGGGAAAGTGGAAATATCTTCAGATAGATACTGGAGAGAAGATTTCCGAGGTGCTGCTTTGTGATGTGTGCATTCCACTCACAGCATTATACTTTTCTTCTCATAGAGGTTTGCGGAATCCCGTTTGGAGAAAAGTTACCAGTGGACATTCGGGAGTATATGGACAGCTATGGTGAAAAAGGAGGTATCCACAGACAAAAACTGGAAAGAAGCTATCTGTGAAACTGCTTTGTTATAGATATATCTATTCATCTCACATAGATAAAACTTTTTTCTATTACTCAGTTTTGAAATTGCTTCATGGACGGATTCGCAAAGGGACATTTGTGAGCACATTCAGGCCTGTGGGGAAATAGGAAATATCTCCAGATAAAAACTGAACTGAAGATTTCTGACAAACTGCTTTGTGATGTGTGCATTCCACTCAGGGTGTTACACTTTTTTTCTCATAAGGCAGTATTTGAACACTGTTCTTGTAGAACTGCAAAAGTGATAATTTGCAGTGCATGGAAGATTATTTTAAAAAGTGAAATATCCGGAAAAAAAAACCAGAAAGAAGCGTTCTATGACACTGCTCTCTGACGTGTGCATTCATTTCAGAGAGTTAAAGCTTACACTACATTGCTGAGTTTGGAAACTCTGTCTTTGAGGAATCTTGGAAGTGATATTAAGTGGCACCTGGAGGCTAGTGGTGTGAAAGGAAACGTCTTCTGATGAAAACTGGAGAGAAGCTTTTGGAGCAACTGCTTTGTGGTGTGTGTATTCATCTCATGGAGTTAAATCATTCTTTGGATTGATAAGTTTGAAATCACTGTTTCTGTGGAACCTGAGAAAGGACTTTTGGGAACCCTCTTAAGAATACACTGAAAAAGAAATACCCTCCGATAAAAACCAGAATTAATTTTTCTATGTAACTAGTCTACATCACGTGAAGTCCACTTGCACAGTTAAGCTTCTGTTTTCATTGAGCGCTATTCTAACACTGTTTTTGGTTAGTCTGCTAAGGGATAGTCGGGAATGCTTTGAGGCTTATGGTGAAAACGGAAATCACTTCAGACAGACACTGGAGAGAAGATTTCCGAGGAGTTGTTTTGTGATGTGTGCATTCCACTCACATAGTTATACTTTTCTTCTCTTAGAGGACTGGGGAATCCCCCTTGGAGAAAAAACTACCAAGGGACATTCAGGAGTATATGGACAGCTATGGTGAAAAAGGAGATATGCTGAGACAAAAATTGGAAAGAAGCTTTCTGTGAAACTACTTTGTGATAGATTTGTCTATCATCTCACATAGATAAAACTTACTTTCTATTATGCAGTTTTGAAATGGCGTCATGGACAGATTCGCGAAGGGACATTCAGGAGCACATTCAGGACTGTTGGGAAATAGGAGATATCTTCAGATAAAAAGTGGATAGAAGCTTTCTGAGAAACTGATTTGTGATGTGTGCATTCCACTCAGGGAGATATACCTCTTTTCTCATAAGACAGTGTTTGAACACTGTTCCTGTAAAACTGAAAAAGTGATAATTTGCAGCACAATGAAGACTATGGTGAAAAGTGTCATATCCAGAAATAAAACCCAGAAAGAAGCGTTCCAAGAAACAGTTCTCTGACATGTGCATTCAATTCAGAGAGTTAAAGCTTACGCTACATTGCCTGGTTTGGAACCTGTCTTTGAGGAATCTGGGAAGGGATATTAAGTGGCACCCAGAGGCTTCTGATGAGAAAGGAAACGTCTTTCTATGAAAACTGGAGAGATGCTTTATGAGCCACAGCTTTGTGATGTGTGTATTCGTCTGACAGAGTTAAATCATTCTTTTGATTGAGCAGTTTGAAGTCACTGTTTCTGTGGAACCTGAGAAAGGACATTTGGGAACGCTCTTAAGAATATGCTGAAAAATTAATACCCTCGATAAAAATCATAAGGAACTTTCTGTGAAACTGCTCTAAGTCACGTGCATCCCACTTGCACAGCTAAGTTTCTGTTTTCATTGAGCAGTATTCTAACACTGTTTTAGATAAGTCAGCTAAGGGAAACTTGGGAGCACTTTCAGTCTTACGGTGAAAATGGAAATATCTTCAGATAGATCCTGGAGAGAACATTTCTGAGGAGCTTCTTTGTGACGTGTGCATTTCACTCACAGAGTTATACCTTTCTTCTCATAGAAGATTTGGAAATCCCTTTTGGAGAAAACACTACCAGGGGACATTGGGGAGTATATGAGCAGCTGTGGTGAAAAAGGAAATATCCTTAGATAAAAACTGGAAAGAAGCTTTTTGTGAAACTGTTTTGTGATAGATACGTCTATTCATCTCACATAGATACAACTTTCTTTCTATTACACAGTTTTGAAACTGTGTCATGGACGGATTCACAAAGGGATACTCGGAGCACATTCAGACATGTAGGGAAATAGGAAATATCTTTAAATAAAAACTGGAGGAAGCTTTCCGAGAAACTGCTTTGTTAGGTGTGTATTCATCTCAAGAGTTAAATCATTCTTTGGATAGAGCAGTTTGAAATCACTGTTTCTGTGAAACCTGAGAAAGGACATTTCGGAAAGCTCTTAAAATATGCTGAAAAGTAATACTCTCTGACAAAAAACAGAAGGAAACATCCTGTGAAACTGTTCTATGTCACGTGAATTCCACACGCAGAATTAAGCTTCTGGATTCATTAAGCAGTATACTAACCCTGTTTGCGTTAGTCAGCTAAGGGATACTCTGGAGCTCTTTGAGGCTTACCTTGAAAACGGAAATATCTTCAGATAGATACTGGAGAGAACATTTCCGAGGAGCTGCTTTGTGACATGTGCATTCCACTCACAGAGTTATACCTTTCTTCTCATAGAGAATTGGGAATACCATTTGGAGAAAACTCTGTTGGGGGATATTCAGGAGTATATGAACAGCTGCAGTGACAAAGGAAGTATCCTCAGACAAAAACTGGAAAGAAGCTTTCTGTGAAACTGCTTTGTGATAGATGTGTCTATTCATCTCACATAGATAAAACTTCCTTTCTATTACGCCATTTTGTAACTGCGTCATGGACGGATTTGAGCAGGGACATTCAGGAGCACATTCAGGCCTGTGGGTTAATGGGAAATATCTCCAGATAAAAACTGAAGAGAAGCTTTCTGAGAAACTTCTTTGTGATGTGTGCATTCCACTCAGGGAGTTATACTTCTTTTCTCATAAGGCAGTGTTTGAACACTGTTCCTGTAAAACTGAAAAAGTGATATTTTGCACCACATTGAAGACTATGGGGAAAAGTGAAATATCTGGAAATGAAACCAAGAAAGAAGCATTCCAAGAAAGTGCTCTCTGACCTGTGTATTCATTTCAGAGAGTAAAAGCTTACACTACATTGCCCAGTTTGGAAACTCTCTCTTTGAGGAATCCGGAAAGGGATATTAAGTGGTGCCCGGAGTCTTTTCGTAACAAAGGAAACGTTTGCCGATGAAAATTGGAGAGAAGCTTTTGGAGCAACTGCTTTGTGATGTATGTATTCATCTCATAGAGTTAAATCATTCCTTGGAATGAGCAGTTTGAAATCTCTGTTTTTGTGGAACCTGAGAAAACACATTTGGGAACGCTCTTAATATATGCTGAAAAAATAATACCCTCCGATAAAAACCAGAAGAAAATTTCCTGTGAAACTGCTCTAGTTCATGTGAATTCAATTCGCACAGTTAAGTTTCTGTTTTCATTGAGCAGTATTCTAACACTGTTTTAGGTTAGTCAACTAAGGGATACTTGGGAGCGCTTTGAGGCTTACCGTGAAAACGGAAATATCTTCAGATAGACACTGGAGGGAAGATTTCCGAGGAGCTGCTTTGTGATGTGTGCATTCCACTCACAGAGTTATACCTTTCTTTTCATAGACGACTGGGGACTCTCATTTGGAGAAAATGCTACAAGGGGACATTCGGGAGTATATGGATGGCTGTGGTGACAAAGGAAGTATCCTCAGACAAAAACTAGAAAGAAGCTTTCTGTGAGACTGCTTTGTGATAGATATGTCTATTCGTGTCACAGAGATAAAACTTTCTTTCTATTACAAAGCTTTGTAACTGTGTCATGGACGGATTCGCGAAGGGACATTCAGGAGAACACTCAGGCCTGTGGGGAAATAGGAAATATCTCCAGATAAAAACTGGAGAGAAGCTGTCTGTGAAACTGCTTTATGATGTGTGCATTCCACTCAGTGCATTTTACCTCTTTTCTCATAAGGCAGTGTTTGAACACTGTTCCTCTAAAACTGAAAAGGTGATATTTGCAGGGCATTGAAGACTATAGCAAAAAGTGAAATATCTGGAAATAAAACCCAGAAAGAAGCATTCCAAGAAAGTGCTCTCTGATGTGTGCATTCATTTCAGAGAGTAAAAGCTCACACTTCATTGCCCAGTTTGGAAACTCTGTCTTTGTGGAATCTGTGAAGGGATATTAAGTGGTGCCCGGAGGCTTCTGGTGAGAAAGGAAACGTCTTCCAATGAAAACTGGAGGGAACATTTTGGAGCATCTGCTTTGTGATGTATGTATTAATCTCATAGTTTTAAATCATTCTTTGGATTGAGCAGTTTGAAATCTCTGTTTCTGTGGAACCTGAGAAAGCACATTTGGGAACACTCTTAAGAATATTCTGGAAAAGGAAATATCCTCCAATAAAAACCAAAAGGAACTTTCTATGAAACTGCTGTAGGTCATATACATTCCACTCGCACAGCTAAGCTTCTCTTTTCATTTAGCAGTGTTCTAACACTGTTTTAGATTACTCAGCTAAGGGATACTTGGGAGGGCTTTGAGTCTTACTGTGAAAAAGAAATATCTTCAGATAGATACTGGAGGGAAGATTTCCGAAGAACTTCTTTCTAACGTGTGCATTCTATTCACAGAGTTAAACTTTTCTTCTCATAGATTACTGGGGAATCCCGTTTGGAGAAAAAGCTAACAGGGTCATTCGGGAGATTATGGACAGCTATGGTGAAAAAGGAAGTTTCATCAGACAAGAACTCTAGAGAAGCTTTCTGTGAAACTGTTTTGTGATAGATATGTCTATTAATCTCACATAGATAAAACTTTCTTTCTATCATGCAGTTTTGAAACTGCATCATTAAAGGATTCGTGAAGGGACATTTGGGAGCACATTCAGGTCTGTGGGGAAATAGGAAATATCTCCACATAAAAACTGGAGAGAAGCTTTTTGAAAACTGCTTTGTAATGTGTGCATTCCACTCAGTTACTTATACCTCTTTTGTCATAAGACAATGTTTGAACACTGTTCCTGTAAAACTGGAAAAGTGATATTTTGCAGAGCAATGAAGACTATGGTGAAAAGTGACATATCCGGAAATAAAACTCAGAAAGAAGCGTTACAAGAAACTGCTATCTGACTTGCGCATTAATTTCAGAGAGTTAAAGCTTACACTACATTGCCCAGTTTGGAAACTGTCTTTGAGGAATCTTTGAAGGGATATTAAGTGGCACTGGGGGCTTGTGGTGAGAAAGGAAACGACTTCCAATGAACCTGCAGAGAAGCTTTTGGAGCAACTGCTTTGTAGTGTGTGTATTCATCTCAAAGAGTTAAATCATTCTTTGTATAGAGGAGTTTGAAAGCAGTCTTTCTGTGGAACCTGAGAAAGGACATTTAGGAATGCTCTTAAGAATATGCTGAAAAAGAAATACCCTCCAATAAAAACCTGAAGGAAACTTTCTGTGAAACTGCTCTACTTCACGTGAAGTCCACTCGCACAGTTAAGCTTCTGTTTTCATTGAGTGGTATTGTAACACTGTTTCAGTTTAGTGTGCTAAGGGGTACTCGGGAATGCATTGAGGCTTACATTGAAAATGGAAATCTCTTCAGAGATATACTGGAGAGAAGATTTCCTAGGAGCCACTTTGTGACGTGTACATTCCACTCACAGAGTTAAACTTTCCTTCTCATAGAGGATTGGGGAATCCCCCATGGAGAAAAAGCTACTAGGGAACATTCAGGAATATATGGACGGCTGTGGTGAAAAAAAAAAATATCCTCAGACAAAAACTGGAAAGTTTTTTGTATATTGCTTTGTGATAGATATGTCTATTCATCTCACAGAGATAAAACTTTCTTTCTATTATGCACTTTTGAAACTGCATCATGGACGGATTTGTGATGGGGCAAGCGGGAGCACATTCAGGCCTGCGGGGTAGGAGGAGATATTTTCAGATAAAAACTGGAGAGAAGCTTTCTGAGAAACTGCTTTGTGATGAGTGCATTCCACTCAGGGAGTTTTACCTCTTTTCCTGTAAGACAGTGTGTGAACACTGTTCTTGTAAAACTGAAAAAGTGATATTTTGCAGCGCATTGAAGAGTATGGTGAAAAATGACATATCCGGAAATAAAACCCAGAAAGAAGCATTACAGGAAACTGCTCTCAGAAGTCAGCATTCATTTCAGAGAGTAAAAGCTTACACTATGTTGCCCTGTTTGGAAATTCTCTCTTTCAGGAATCTTTGAAGGATATTAAGTGGCACCCCGAGTCTTCTGGTGAGAAAGGAAACGTCTTCTGATGAAAACTGCACAGAAGGTTTTGGAGCAACTGCTTTGAGATGTGTGTATTCATCTCATAATAGAGTTAAATCATTCTTTGGATTGAGAAGTTTAAAATCACTGTTTCTCTGGAACCTGAGAAAGGCATTTGGGAATGCTCTTAAGAATATGCTGAAAAAGAAATACCCTCCAATAAAAACCAGAAAGAATCTTTCTGTGAAAATGCTCTAAGTCACGTGAATTCCACTTACACAGCTAAGCTTCTCTTTTCATTGAGCAGTATTCTAACACTGTTTTAGGTTTGTCACCTAAGGGCTACTCGGGAGCGCTTTGAGGCTTAAGGTGAAAACGGAAATATCTTCAGATAGATACTGCAGAGATGATTTCCGAGGAGCTGATATGGGACGTGTACATTCCACTCACAGAGTTAAAACCTTCTTCTCATAGAGGATTCATGAATCCTGTTTGGAGAAAACGCTACCAGGGGATATTCGGGAGTATATTGACGGCTATGGTGAAAAGGAAGTATCCTCAGACAAAAACTGGAAAGAAGCGTTCTCTGAAACTGCTTTGTGATAGATATGTCAATTCATCTCACATAGAAAGAACTTTGTTTCTATTACGCAGTTTTGAAACTGCATCATGGACGGATTTGCAAAGGGACATTCAGGAGCACATACAGGCCTGTGGGGAAATAGGAAATATCTCCAGATAAAAACTGCAGAGAACCTTGCTGAGAAACTGCTTTGTGATGTGTGCATTACACTCAGGTAGTTATACCTCTTTCCCCAGAAGGCAGTGTTTGAACACTGTTTCTGTAAAACAAAACATGTGATATTTTGCAATTCATTGAAGACTATGGCGAAAAGTGAAATATCCAGAAATAAAACCCAGAAGGAAGCATTCCAAGAAACTGCTCTCTGATGTGTGCATTCATTTCAGAGACTTAAAGCTGACACTACATTGCCCAGCTTGGAAACTCTGTCTTTGAGGAATCTGTGAAGGGATATTAAGTGGCGCCCGGAGGCTTTTGGTGACAAAGGAAATGTGTACCAAAGAAAACTGGAGAGAAGCTTTTGGAGCAACTGCTTTGTGATGTGTGTATTCATCTCATGGAGTTAAATCATTCTTTGGATGGAGAAGTTTAAAATCACTGTTTCTCTGGAACCTGAGAAAGGACATTTGGGAACACTCTTAAGAATATGCTGAAAAAGTAATACCCTCCGATAAAAAATGAAAGGAAACTTTCTGTGAAACTGCTGTAGGTCACGTGAATTCCACTCACACTATTAAGCTTCTGTTTTCATTGAGCAGTATTCTAACACTGTTTTAGGTTAATCAGCTAAGGGATACTCGGGAGTGCTTTGAGGCTTACAGTGAAAACAGAAATATCTTCAGATAGATACTGGAGAGAAGATTTCCGAGGAGCTTCTGTGTGATGTGTGCATTCCACTCACAGAGTTAAAACCTTTCTTCTCATAGAGGATTGGGGAATCCCGTTTGGAGAAAATGCTACCAGGGGACATTCGGGAGTATATGCAAGGCTATGGTGAAACTGGAAGTATCCTCAGACAGAAACTGCAAAGAAGCATTCTCTGAAACTGCTTTGTGATAGATATGTCTATTCATCTCACATAGAAAAAACACTTTCTTTCTATTACGCAGTTTTGAAACTGCATCATGGACAGATTCGTGAAAGGACATGTGGGAGCAATTTCAGGCCAGTGGGGAAATAGGAAATATCTCCACATAAAAACTGGAGAGAAGCTCACTGAGAAACTGCTTTGTGATGTGTGCATTGCACTCAGGTAGTTATACCTCTTTCCTCATAAGGCAGTGTTTCAACACTGTTTCTGTCAAACTGAAGAAGTGATATTTTGCAGTTTATTGATGACTAAGGCAAAAAGTGAAATATTCAGAAATGAAACCCAGAAAGAAGCGTTCCAAGAAACTGCTATCTGACGTGTGCATTCCTTTCAGAGAGTTTAAGCTTACGCTACATTGCCCAGTTTGGAAACTCTGTCTTTGAAGAATCTGTAAAGGGATATTTAGTGGTGCCCGTAGGCTTGTGGTAAGAAAGGAACCATCTTCCAATGAAAACTGGAGAGAAGCTTTCAGAGCAACTGCTTTGTGATATGTGTATTCATCTCATAGAGTTAAATCATTCTTTGGACTGATCAGTTTAAAATCACTGTCTCTGAGGAACCTGAGAAAGGACATTTGGGAACGCTTTTAAGAATATACTTAAAAAGAAATATCCTCCAATAAAAACCAGAAGGAAACTTTCTGTGAAACTTCTGTACGTGTAAGTTTCTGTTTTCATTGTGCAGTATTCTAACACTGTTTTAGGTTTGTCGGTTAATGGACACTCGGGAGCACTTTGAGGCTTACGATGAAAACAGAAATAACTTCAGAGAGATACTGGAGAGAAGATTTCTGAGGAGATGCTTTGTGACATGTGCATTCCACTCACAGAGTTATACTTTTCTTCTCATAGAGGATGGGGGACTCCCGTTTGGAGAAAAGGCTACCAGAGGACATTCGGAAGTGTATGTATGACTATGGTGAAAAAGGAAATATCCTCAGACAAAAACTGGAAAAACTTTCTGTGAAATTTCTTTGTGATAGATATGTCGATTCCTCTCACATAGATGAAAATTTCTTTCTATTATGCAGTTTTGAAACTGCATCATGGATGGATTCAAGAAGGAACATTCGGGAGCATATTCAGGCCTGTGGAGAAATGGGAAATATCTCCAGATAAAAAGTGGAAATAAGATTTCTGAGAAACTGCTTTGTGATGTGTGTATTCCACTCAGGGAATTATACCTCTTTTCTCATGAGGCAGTGTTTGAACACTGTTCCTGTAAAACCGAAAAAAATTATAATTTGCAGGACATTGAAGACTATGGCAAAAAGTGAAATATCCTGAAATAAAACCCAGAAAGAAGCTTTCCAAGAAACTGTTCTCTGACGTGCGCATTCATTTCAGAGGGTTAAAGCTTATACTACATTGCCCAGGTAGAAACTCTGTCTTTGAGGAAACTGTGAAGGGATATTAAGTTCCACCCGAGGCTTGTGGTGAGAAAGGAAAGTCTTCCAATGAAAACTGGTGAGAAGCAATTGGAGCAACTGGTTTGTGATGTGTGTATTCATCTCATAGAGTTAAATCATACTTTTGATTGAGCAGTGTGAAATCACTATTTCTGTGGATCCTGAGAATGGACATTTGGGAGCGCTTTTAAGAATATGCTGAAAAATTAATACCCTCCGATAAAAACTAGAAGGAAAGTTTCTGTGAAACTACTCTAGGTCACTTGAAGTCCACTCGCAAAGTAAAGATTCTGTTTTCACTGAGCAGTAGTCTAACACTGTTTTGGGTTTGTCAGCTAAGGGATACTCAGGAGCGTTTTGAGGCTTATGGTGAAAAGAGAAATATCTTCAGATAGATACGGGAGAGAAGATTTCCGAGGAGATGCTTTGTGACACGGGCATTCAACTCACAGAGTTATACATTTCTTCTCTTAGAGGATTGGGGAATCCCATTTGGAGATGATGCTACTAGGGGACTTGCAGGAGTATATGAATGGCTATAGTAAAAAAGGAAATATCCTCAGAATAAAACTGGAAAGAAACTTTCTGTGAAACTGCTTTGTGATAGATATGTCTCTTCATCTCACATAGATATAACTTTCTTTCTATTAGGCACTTTGGAAACTGCATCATTTACGGATTCACGAAGGGACATTCCGGAACACATTCAGGACCGAGGGGAAAAAGGAGATATCTTCAGATAAAACTGGAGGGAAGCTTTCTGAGAAACTGCTTTGTGATGCGTGCATTCCAGTCAGGGAGATATATGTCGTTTCTCAGAAGGCAGTGTTTGAACACTGTTCCTGTAACACTGAAAAAGTGATATTTTGCAGTGCATTGAAGACTATGGTGAAAAGTGAAATATCCGGAAATAAAACCAGAAACAAGAGTTCCAAGAAACTGCTCTCTTACGTGTGCATTCATTTCAGAGAGTTAAAGCTGACACTACGTTGCCCAATTTAGAAACTCTGTCTTTGAGGAATCTGTGAAGGGATATTAAGTGGCTCCCAGAGGCTTGTGGTGAGAAAGGAAACATACTCCAATGAAAACTGAAGAGAAGCTTTCGGAGGAACTGCTTTGTGATGTGTATATTCGTCTGATAGGGTTAAATCATTCTTTGGATTCAGGATTTTGAAATCACTGTTTCTGTGGAAACTGAGAAAGGACATTTGGGAACACTCTTAAGAATATCCTGAAAAAGAAATACCCTCCGATAGAAATCAGAAGGAAACTTTCAGTGAAACTGCTCTATGTCACGTGAAGTCCACTTGCACAGTTAACCTTCTGTTTCCATTGAGCAGTATTCTAACACTGTTTTAGGTTAGTCAACTAAGGGATACTCGGGAGTGCTTTGAGGTTTTTGGTGGAAACGGAAATATCTTCAGATAGATAATGGAGAGAAGATTTCCAAGTATCTGCTTTGTGACATGTGCATTCCACTCACAGAGTTATACTTTTCTTCTCATAGAGTGTTGGGGAATCCCGTTTGGAGAACATGATACCATGGGACATTTGGGGTATATGGACGTCCATGGTGAAAAAGGAAATATCCTTAGACAGAAACTGGAAAGAAGCTTTCTGTGAAACTGCTTTGTGATAGATATGTCTATTCTTCTCAAATAAAGAAAACTTCCTTTCTATTACTCAGTTTTGAAACTGCGTCATGGATGGATTTGTGAAGGGACATTTGGGAGCACTTTCAGTGCTGTGGGGAAATAGAAAATATATTCAGATAAAAACTGGAGAGAAACTTTCTGAGAATCTGCTTTGTGATGTGTGCATTCCACTCAGGGACGTATACCTCTTTTCTCATAATGTAGTGTTTGAACACTGTTCCTGTAAAACTGAAAAAGTGATATTTTACAGCATATTGAAGACTATGGTGAAAAGTGAAATATCCGGAAATAAAACCCAGAAAGAAGCCTTCCAAGAAACTGCTCTCTGACGTGTGCATTCATTTCAGAGAGTTAAAGGTGACACTATGTTGCCCAGTTTTGAAACTCTGTCTTTTAGGAATCTGTGAAGGGATATTAAGTGGCGCCAGGAGGCTTGTGGTGAGAAAGGAAACGTCTTCTGATGAAAACTGGAGAGAAATGTTCAGAGCAACTTGTTTGTGGTGTGTTTATTCATCTCACAGATTTAAATCATTCTTTGGATTGAGCAGTTTGAAATCACTGTTTCTGTGGAACATGAGAAAGGACATTTCAGAACGCTCTTAAGAACATGCTGAAAAAAAAATACCCTCCAATAAAAATCAATAGGAAACTTTCTGTGAAATTGCTCCAGGTCATGAGAAGTCCACCCACACAGTTAAGCATCTGTTTTCTTTGTGCAGTATTCTAACACGGTTTTGTTTACTCTGTGAAGTGATATTCGGGAGCACTTGGAGGCATATGGTGAAAAAGAAAACATCTTCAGATAGATACTGGAGAGAAGATTTCCGAGGAGCTGCTTTGTGACATGTGCTTTCCACTCACAGAGTTATACTTTTCTTCTCATAGAGGATTGTGGAATCCCGTGTGAATAAAAAGCTACCAGGGGACATTCAGGAGTATAGGGATGGCTACGGTGAAAAAGGAAATATCCTCAGACAAAAACTGGAAGGAAGCTTTCTGTGAAACTGGTTTGTGATAGATATGTCTATTCATCTGACATAGATAAAACTTTCTTTTACGATGTTTTCAAACAGATTCACGAAGGGACATTCAAGAGCACATTCAGGCCTATGGTGAAAACGGAGATATCTTCAGATAAAAACTGGAGAGAAGCATTCTGAAAAACTGCTTTGTGATGTGTGCATTGCACTCAGGGAGTTATGCCTCTTCTCTCATTAGGCAGTGTTTGAAAACTGTGCTTATAAACTGAAAAAGTGATATTTTGCAGCACATTGAAGACCGTGGCAAAAAGTTAAATATCCTGAAATGAAAACCAGAAAGAAGTGTTCCAAGAAACTGCTCTCTGACGTGTGCATTCATTTCAGAGAGTTAAATCTTACACTGCATTGCCCAGTTTGGAAACTCTGTCTCTGAGGAATCTGTGAAGCCATGTTTAGAGGCGCCCAGAGTTTTGTGGTGAGTAAGGAAACGTCTTCCGATGAAAACTGGAGAGAAGTTTTCGGAGCAACTGCTTTGTGATGTGTTTATTCATCTCATAGAGTTAAATAATTCTTTGGATTGAGTAGTTTGAAATCACTGTTTCTGTGGAACATGAGAAAGGACATTTGGGAATGCTCTTAAGAATATGCTGAAAAAGAAATACCCTCCGATAAAAACCAGAAGGAAACTTTCTGTGAAACTCTTCCAGGTCATGTGAAGTCAACTCACACAGTTAAACGTCTGTTTCATTGAGCAGTATTCCAACACTGTTTTAGGTGAGGCAGCTAAGGGATACTCAGGAGTGCTTTAAGACTTACGGAGAAAACGGAAATATATTCAGACAGATTCTGGAGAGAAGATTTCTGAGGAACTGCTTTGTGATGTGCGCATTCCACTCAGAGAGTTATACTTTTCTTCTCATAGAAGATTGGGAAATCCCATTTGGAGAAAAAGCTACAAGGGGACACTTGGGAGTATATGGAAGGCTATGGAGAAAAAGGAAATATCTTCAGACAAATACTGGAAAGAAGCTTTCTGTGAAACTGTTTTGTGATAGATATGACTATTCATCTCACATAGATAAAACTTTCTGTTACGCTGTTTTGAAACTGCATCATACACGGATTTGTGAAGGGACATTCAGAAGCACATTCAGGCCTGTGGGGAAATATGTAATATCTTCAGATACAAAACTGGAGAGACGCTTTCAGAGAAACTCCTTTTTGATGTGTGCATTCCACTTAGGGTGTTATACCTCTTTTCTCATATGGCAGTGTTTGAACACTGTTCATGTAAACCTGAAAAAGTGATATTTTGCAGTGCATTGAAGACTATGGCAAAAAGTGAAATATCCTGAAATAAATCCCAGAAAGAGCATTCCAAGAAACTGCTCTCTGTCATGTGCATTCATTTCAGAGAGTTAAAGCTTACTCTACATTTCCTAGTTTGGAAAGTCTGTCATTGAGGATTCTGCAAAGGGATATTAAGTGGTGACCGGAGGCCGGTGGCAAGCAAGGAAATGTCTTCAGTTGAAAACTGGAGAGAAGCATTCTGAGCAACTGCTTTGTGATGTGTGTATTCATGTCATAGAGTTAAATCATTCTTTGGATTGAGCAGTTTAAAATCACTCTTTCTGTGGAACCTGAGAAAGGACATTTGGAAACACTCTTAAGAATATGCTAAAAAAAGAAATACACTCCGATAAAAAACAGAAAGAAGCTTTCTGTGAAACTGCTCTGTGTCATGTGAATTCCACTCACAGTGTTAAGCTTCCATTTTTATTGAGCAGTATTCTAACACTGTTTTAGTTCAGTCAGCTAAGGGAAACTCGGGAGTGCTTTGAGGCTTATGGTGAAAACGGAAATATCTTCAGATAGAAACTGGAGAGAAGATTTCCGTGGAGCTGCTTTGTGACGTGATCATTCCACATACAGAGTTATACTTTCATCTCATAGAGGACTGGGAAATCACTTTTGGAGAAAAAGCTACCAAGGGACATTTGGGAGTTTATGGACGTTATGGTGAAAAAGGAAATATCCTCAGACAAAATCTGGAAAGAATATTTCTGTGACACTGCTTTATGATAGATATGTTTATTCATCTCACATACATAAAACTTTCCTTATGTTATGCAGTTTGCAAACTCCATTATGGACAGATCCGCGAAGGGACTTTCAAGAGCCCATTCAGGACTGTGGGGAAAAAGGAAATATCTTCGGATGAAAACTGAAGATAAGCTTTCTGAGAAACTGCTTTGTGATGTGTGCATTCCACTGAGGGAGTTATACCTCTTTTCTCATAAGGCAGTGTTTGAACTCTGTTCCCATAAAACCGAAAAAGTGATATTTCAGAGCGCATTGAAGACTACTTCAAAAAGTGAAATATCCTGATATAAAACACAGAAAGAAGCATTCCAAGAAACTGCTCTCTGATATGTGTATTCATTTATTAGAATTAAAGCTTACCCTACATTGCCCAGTTTGGAAACTCTGTCTTTGAGGAATCTGTGAAGGGAAATTGAGTGGAGCCTGGAGGCTTGTGGTGAGCAAGGAAATGTCTTCCAATGAAAACTGGAAAGAATCTTTCTGAGCAACTGCTTTGTGATGTTTGTATTCATCCCATAGGGTTAAACCATTCCTTGGATTGAGCAGTTTGAAATCACTGTTTTTGTGGAATCTGAGGAAGGATATTTGGGAATACTCCTTAGAATATGGAGAAAGATATATCCTCAGGTAAAAAACAGATGGAAGCTCTCTGTGAAGCTGCTCTGTGTTGTTTTAATTACTCTGACTCAGTTAAGCCTCTTTTTTCATGGAGTAGTTTTCTAACCCTGTTTATGTTTAACATGTGAAGGGATATTCGGGAGCGCTTTCAGGCTTATGGTGAAAATGGAAATATGTTCAGACCAAAACTGGAGAGAAGCTATCTGAGGAACTGCTTTGTGACGTGTGCATTCCACTCACAGTGTTATACCTCCCTTCTCATACAGCATCGGGGAAACCCTTTTGGAGAAAAAGGTACCAAGTGATATTCAGGAGCATGTTGATGCCTATGGTGAAAAGGGAAATAGCCTCAGACAAAAACTGGAAAGAAGCTTTCTATGAAACTACTCTGTGATATATGTATTCATCTCACATCGATAAAGCTTTCTCTACATTACGCAGCTTGGAAACTCCATCATGGATGGATCCATGAAGGGATATTCAGGATCACATTCGGGACTATGGTGAAAAAGGAAATATTGTCAGATAAAACCTGGAGAGAAGCTTTCTGAGAAACTGTTTTGTGATGTGTGCATTCCACTCAGGGAGTTATACCTTTCTTCTCATAAGACACTATTCGACCACTGTTCCTGTAAAACTAAAAAAGTGATATTCTGAGCACATTGAAGACTATGGCAAAAAGTGAAACATCGTCTAATAAAACCCAGAAAGAAGTATTCTAAGAAACTACTCTCTGACATGTCCATTCACTTCACAGAGTTAAAGCTTACTCTACATTTCTCAGTTTCAAAATCTGTCTTTGAGGATTCTGTGAAGGGATATTAAGTGGCAACTGGAAGCTTGTGGCAAACAAGAAAATGTCTGCCATTGAAAATTGGAGAGAAGTTTTCTGAGCAACTCTTTTGTGATCTTTGTATTCATATCATAGAATTAAATCATTCTTTGGATTGTGTAGTTGGAAATCACTCTTTCTCTGGAATCTGAGACGGGATATTTGGAAGTCTCTTTAGAATATCCTGAAAAAGAAATGACCTCAGATAGAAACCAGATGGAAGGTTTCTGTGAAACTGCTCAGTGTTGTGTGAATTCCACTTGCACAGTTAAGCTTCTCTTTCCATTGAGCAGTTTTCTAACACTGTTTTTGTTTAGTCTGCGAAGGGATATTCCAGAGTGCTTTGAGACTTTCGGTGAAAAAGAAAATATCTTCAGATAGAAACTGAAGAGAAGATTTTCGTGGACCTGTTTTGTGACGTGTGCATTCCACTCACATAATTATACCTTTCTTCTCATAGAGGATTGGGAATCCCTTTTGGAGAGAAAGCATCCAGGGGACATTCGGGAGTGGGAGTATATGGACGACTATGGTGAAAAAGAAAATATATTCAGACAAAAACTCTAAAGAAGCTTTCTGTGAAACTGCTTTCTGATAGATACGTTTATTCATCTTACATAGATAAAACTGTACTTGTATTACACAGCTTGGAAACTTCGTCATGGACATATATGCAAAGGGACATTCGGGAGCACATTCAGACCTACAGTGAAAGAGGAGATATCTTCAGATGAAAACTGGATAGAAGCTTTCTGAGAAACTACTTTGTGATGTGTGCATTCCAATCAGGGATTTATACCTATTTTCTTTTAAGGCAGTGTTTGAACACTGTTCCTGTAAAATCAAAAATGTAATATTTCGGAGCTCATGGAAGACTATAGCGAAAAGTGAAATATCCTGAAATAAAACCCAGAAAGAAGTGTTCCAAGAAACTGCTCTCTCACATGCACATTCATTTCAGAGAGTTAAAGCTTACTCTACATTTCCCAGTTTCTAAAGTCTGCCTTTGAGGATGCTGCGAAGGGATACTAAGTGGCAACTGGACGCCTGTGGCAAGCAAGGGAATGTCTTCCGTTGAAAACTAGAGAGAAGATTTCTGAGCAACTGCTTTGTGATGTGTGTATTCATCTCATAGAGTTAAATCATTCTTTGGATTCAGCTGTTTGAAATCACTCTTTCTGTGGAAACTGAGATAGGACATTTGGGAACGATCTTAAGAATATGCTGAAAAATAAATACCCTTCAATAAAAACCAGAATGAAGCTTTCTGTGAAACTGCTTTGTGTCATGTGAATTCCACTTGCACAGTTAAGCTTCAAGTTTCATTGAGCAGTATTCTAACACTGTTTTAGTTTAGTCAGCTAAGGGATACTCGGGAGTGCTTTGAGGCTTATGGTGAAAACGGAAATATCTTCAGATAGAAACTGGAAAGAAGATTTCCGAGGAGCTGCTTTGTGACGTGTGCATTCCACTTACACAGTTATACTTTTCTTCTCTTAGAGTACTGGGGGATCCCTTTTGGATAAAAAGCTACCAGAGGATTTTGGGAGTAAATGCATGGCTATGGTGAAAAAGGAAATATCCTTAGACAAAATTTGGAAAGAAGCTTTCTGTGAAACTGCTTTGGGATAGACATGTTTATTCACCTCACATAGATAAAACTTTCCTTCTATTATGCAGTTTTGAAAGGCCGTCATGGACGGATTCACGAAGGGACATTCAGGAGCACATTCAGGCCTATGGTGAAATAGGCAATACCTTCAGAGAAAAAATTAGGGAGAAACGTTCTGAGAAACTTCTTTGTGATGTGTGCATTCCACTCAGGGAGTTATACCTCTTTTCTCATAAGGCAGTGTTTGAACACTGTTCCTGTAAAACTGAAAAAGTGATGTATTGCAGTGCATTGAAGATTATGGCAAAAAGTGAAATATCCTCGAAGAAAACCCAGAGAGAAGCATTCCAAGAAACAGTTCTCTGATATGTGTATTCGTTTCACAGAGTTAAAGTTTACTCTACATTGATCACTTTGGAAAATCTGTCTTTGAGGAATCTGTGAGGGGATATTAAGTGATGCCTGGAGGCCTGTGGTGAGCAAGGAAATCTCTGCCATTGAAAACTGTACAAAAGCTTCAGAGCGACTACCTGTGATGTGTGTTTTCATCTCATAGAGTTAAATCATTCTTTGGATTGGGCAGTTTGAAATCACTCTTTCTGTGTAACCTGAGAAAGGACATTTGGAAACGCTCTTAAGAATATGCTGAAAAAGAAATACCCTCTGATAAAAACCAGAAGGAATCTTTCTGTGAAACTGCTCTGTGTCATGTGAATTGCACTTGCACAGTTAAGCTTCTGTTTTCATTGAGCAGTATTCTAACACTGTTTTAGTTTAGTCAGTTAAGGGATACTCAAGAGTGCTCTCAGGCTTATGATGAAAACCGAAATATCTTCAGATAGAAACTGGAGAGAGGATTTCCGAGGAGCTGCTTTGTGACGTGTGTATTCCACACACAGAGTTGTACTTTTCTTCTCATAGAGGATTGGGGAATCCCTTTTGGAGAAAAAGCTACCAAGGGACATTCAGGAGTATATGGATGGCTACGGTGAAAAAGGAAATATCCTCAGACAAAAACTTGAAAGAATATTTCTGTCAAACTGCTTTGTGATAGATATGTTTATTTATCTCACATAGATAAAACTTTCCTTATATTACACAGTTTGGAAACTCCGTCATGGAAGGATCCGCGAAGGGACTTTCGGGAGCACATTCACGCCACTGGAGAAAAGGAAATATCTTCGGATGAAAACTGGACAGAAGCTTTCTGAGAAACTGCTTTGTGTTTCTCAGGGAATTATACCTCTTTTCTCATAAGGCAGGGTTTGAACACTGTTCCTGTAAAACCGAAAAAGTGATATTTCGGAGCGCAGTGAAGACTATGGCGAAAACATAAAACCCTCACATAAAACCCAGAAAGAAGCGTTCCAAGAAACTGCTCTCTGATATGTGCATTCATTTCACAGAGTTAAAGCTTACTCTATGTTGCCCAGTTCAGAAACTCTGTCTTTGAGGAATCTGCAAAGGGATATTAAGTGGTGCCCTTTGGCCTGTGGTGAGCAAGGTAACGTCTTCCGATGAAAACTGGAGAGAAGCTTTCTGAGCAACTGCTTTGTGACATGTGTATTCATCTCATAGAGTTAAACCATTCCTTGGATTGAGCAATTTGAAATCACTGTTTTTGTGGAATCTGAGGAAGGATATTGGGGAACTCTCCTTATAAAATGGAGAAAGAAATATCCTCAGGTAAAATCCAGAAGAAATATTTCTGTGAAACTGCTCTGTGTCATCTTAATTCCTCTCGCTCAGTTAAGCCTCTCTTTTCATGGAGTAGTTTTCTAACCCTGTTTATGTTTAGCATGTGAAGGGATATTTGGGGGCACTTTGAGGCTTATGGTGAAAAAGGAAATATGTTCAGACCGAAACTGGAGAGAAGTTTTCTGAGGAACTGCTTTGTGACGTGTGCATTCCACTCACACTTATACCTCTCTTCTAATACAGCATTGGGGAAACCCTTATGGAGAACAAGGTACCAAGTGATATTTGGGAGCATGCTGATGCCTATATTGAAAAGTTAAATAGCCTCAGACAAAAACAGGAAAGAAACTTTATATGAAACTGCTCTGTGATACGTGTATTCATCTCACATAGATGAAGCTTTCTTTACATTACACAGCTTGGAAACTCTGTCATGGATGGATGCATGAAGGGACATTCAGGAGCACATTCAGGACTATGGTGAAAAAGGAAATATCTTCAGATCAAAACTGGAAAGCATTTTCTGTGAATCTGATTTTGCTATGCTTATTCATCTCACAAAGATAAAGCTTTCTTTACATTATGCAGCTTGGAAACTCCATCATGGATGGATCCGTGAAGGGATATTTGGGATCACATGCAGGCCTATGGTGAAAAAGCAAATATCATCAGATAAAAACTGGAGAGAAGATTTCTGAGAAACTGTTTTGTGACGTGTGCATTCCACTCAGGTAGTTACACCTTTCTTCCCATAAGGCATTGTTTGAACACTGTTCCTGTAAAACTAAAAAAGTGATATTCGGAGCACATTGAAGACTATAGTGAAAAGTGAAATTTCGTCCAATAAAACCCGGAAAGAAGCATTCCAATAGATGGCTGACATATCCATTCATTTCACAGAATTAAAGCTTACTCTACATTTCCCAGTTAAGAAAATCTGTCTTTGAGGATTCTGGGAAGGGATATTAAGTGGCAACTGGAGGCCTGTGGTGAGCAAGGAAAAGTCTTCCATTGAAAATTGGACAGAAGCTTTCTGAGCAACTCTTTTGTGATGTTTGTATTCATCTCACAGAGTGAAATCATTCTTTGGATTGAGCAGTTTGAAATCACTGTTTCTCTGGAATCTGAAAAAGGACATTTGGGAATGTTCTTTAGAATATCCTGAAAAAGAAATAACCTCAGATAGAAACCAGAAGCAACCTTTATTTGAAACTGCTCTGTGTCACATGAATTCCGCTGGCACAATTAAACTTCTCTTTTCATTGAGCAGTAGTCTAACATTGTTTTTATTTAGTCTGTGAAGGGATAGTCGAGAACGCTTTGAGGCTTATGGTGAAAAAGGAAATATCTTCAGATAGAAACCAGAGAGAAGCTATCCACCGAGCTGCTTTGTGATGTGTGCATGCCACTCAGAGAATTATACCTTTCTTCTCTTAGAGTATTGGGGAATCCCTTCTGGAGAGAAAGCTACCAAGGGATATTCGGGAGTATAGGGACGGCTACAGTGAAAAAGGAAAATATTCTCAGACACAAACTGGAAAGTAGATGTCTGTGAAACTGCTTTGTTATAGATGTGTTTATTCATCTCACAGAGATAAAACTTTCCTTGTATTACGCAGTTTGGAAACTCCGTTATGGTTGGATCCACGAGGGGACATTAGGGAGTACATTCAGGCCTACGGTGAAAAAGGAGATATCCTCAGATGAAAATTAGACAGAAGCATTCTGAGCAACTGCTTTGTGATGTGTGTATTCATCTCATAGAGTTAAATCATTCTTTGGATTGAGCAGGTTGAAATCACTCTCTCTGTGGGACCTGAAAAAGGACATTTGGTAATGCTCTTAAGAAAATGCTGAAAAAGAAATACCCTCCAATAAAAACCAGAAGGAATCTTTCTGTGAAACCGTTCTGTGTTATGTGAATTCCACTCGCACAGTTAAGCTTTTGTTTTCATTGATCAGTATTCTAATACTCTTTTCGTTTAGTCAGCTATGGGATACTCGGGAGCACTTTGAGGCTTATGGTGAAAATGGAAATATCATCAGATAGAAACTGGAGAGAAGATTTCTGAGGAGCTGCTTTGTGACGTGTGCATTGCATTCACAGAGTTATATTTTTCTTCTCATAGAGGATTGGGGAATCCCTTTTGGAGAAAAAGCTACCAGGGGACATTCGGGAGTAAATGGATGGCTATGGTAAAAAAGGAAATATCCTCAGACAAAAACTGGAAAGAAGATTTCTGTGAAACTGCTTTGTGATAGATATGTTTATTCATCTCACATAGGTAAAGCTTTCTTTACATTACGCAGCTTGAAAATTCCGTCATGGATGGATCCATGAGGGATATTTGGATCACATTCAGGCCTATGGTGAAAAAGGAAACGTCGTTAAATAAAACTGGAGAGAAGCATTCTGTGAAACTGCTTGGTGATGTGTGCATTCCACTCAGGGAGTTATACCTTTCTTCTCATAAGGTGGTGTTTGAACACTGTTGCTGTAAAACTAAAAAAGTGATATTCGGAGCACATTGAAGACTATGGCAAAAGGTGAAATGTCGTAAAATAAAACCCAGAAAGAAGCATTCCAAGAAACTGCTCTCTAACATGTTCATTTGTCTCACAGAGTTAAAGCTTACTCTGCATTTCTCAGTTTGGAAAGTCTGTCTTTGAGGATTCTGCGAAGGGATATAAAGGGGCAACCAGAGGCCTGTGGTGAGCAAGGAAATCACTTCCATTGATAATTGGAGAGAAGGGAGCAAGATGGCCGAATAGGAACAGCTCCAGTCTCCAGCTCCCAGTGCCAGCGACACAGAAGACAGGAGATTTCTGCATTATCAACTGATGTACTGGTTTCATATCACTGGGGAGTGCCAGACAATCGGAGCTGGTCAGCTGCTGCAGCCCGACCAGTGAGAGCTGAAGCAGGGCGAGGCATCACCTCACCTGGGAAGTGCAAGGGGGAAGGAAATTCCTTTTCTTAGCAATGGGAACTGAGACACACAACACCTGGAAAATTGGGTAACTCCCACTCCATTACTGTGCTTTATCAAGGGTCTTACCAAACGGGCACACCAGAAGAGTATATCTCACACCTAGTCAGGAGGGTCCCACGCCCACAGAGCTTCCCTCATTGCTAGCACAGCAGTCTGTGATCTAACTGCAAGGCAGCAACGAGGTTGGGGGTGGGTTGCCCGCTATTGCTGAGGCTTAAGTAGGTAAACAAAGCCCTGGGAAGATCGAACTGTGTGGAGCTCACAGCAGCTCAAGGAGGCAGAAACCCCTGCAGACGCAAGCGACTCTGTCTGACAGCTTTGAAGAGAGCAGTGGATCTCCCAACACGGAGGCTTAGATCTGAGAATGGACAGACTGCCTGCTCAAGTGGGTCCCTGATCCCTGAGTAGCCTAACTGGGGACATCCTCCACTAGGGGCAGACCGACACCCCACACCTCACACGGTGGAGTACACCCTTGATAGGAAGCTTCCAAAGTAAGAATCAGACAGGTACACTTGCTGTTCAGCAGTATTCTGTCTTCTGCAGCCCCTGCTGCTGACACCCTGGCAAACAGCGTCTGGAGTGGACCTCAAGAAATCTCTAACAGACCTACAGCTGAGGGTCCTGACTGTTAGAAGGAAAACTAACAAACAGGAAGGACACCCACACCAAAATTCCATCAGTACATCACCATCATCAAAGACCAGAGGCAGATAAAACCACAAAGATGGGGGTAAAGCAGGGCAGATCAACAAAATTGACAGACCACTAGCAAGACTTATGAAGAAGAAAAGAGAGAAGAATCAAATAGATGCAATAAAAAATGATAAAAGGCATATCACCACCAACCCCACAGAAATACAAACTACCATCAGAGAATACAAGAAGGAAAAGGTGAAACTCTGTGTAATGAAGTCACACATCAGAAAACATTTTCTGAGAAAACTTCTTTCTCCTTATTATCTAAGGAAATTTCCTTTTTCACCATAGGCCTCAAGGCTCTCCCTTATATCACTTTGTAGATTCCACGAAAACAGTGCTAGCAAACTGCTTCATGAAGACTAAGTTGTAACTCTGTGAGATGAATTCACATATCACAAAGCAGTTTCTCACAAAGCTTCTTTCATGTTTCTAATTGAGGATATTTCCTTTATCATACAGGCCTCAATGCTGTCCAAAGTAGCCCTTCTCAAGTTCCTCAAAGACAGTGTTAATCGACTGCCCCATGAAACATAAGTGTAACTCTGTGGGATGAATTCACACATAACAAAGAAGTTTCTAAGAAAGCTTCTTTCTAGTTTTTATCTGAGGATATCTCCTTTGTCACCGTCAGCTTCATTGCACTAAGAAGTATCCCACTGCTGGTTTCAAGAAAATTGTGTTAGCAAACTGATGCCTGAAGAGAAATGTGTAGCTCTGTGATTTGCATTCACACATCGCAGTACAGTTTCTCAGAACACTTCTTTGCAGTTTTAATGTGAGGATATTTCCTTTTTTGCTTTTGCCCTCAATGAGCTCCCAAATATCACTTTGCAGAATCCACGACCACAGTGTTAGCAAACTGCTTAATGAAGACAAAGTTGCAACTCGGTGAGATGAATTCATATATCACAAAGAAGTTTCTCAGAAAGCTACTTTCTAGCTTTTATTTGAGGATATTTCCTTTGTCACCGTAAGCTTCATTGTGCTAAGAAATATCCCAATGCAGATTTCAAGAAAACACTGTTAGCAAACGGATCAATGAAAAGGAAGGTGTAACTCTGTAAGTTACATTTACATATCACAATGCAGTTTCTCGGAACACTTCTTTCCAGTTTGTATCTGAGGATATTTCCTTTTTCACCATAGCCCTATGTGGGCTCCGAAATATCACTTTGCAAATTTCAGGAAAACAGTCTTAGTGAACTGCTTTGTGATGTGAGAATTCCACTCAGGGAGTTATACCTCTTTTCTCATAAGGCATGTTTCAACACTGCTCCTGTATAAGTGAAAAAGCGATATTTTGCAGTGTTTTGAAGACTATGGCAAGAAGTGAAATATCCTGAAATAAAACCCCAAAGAAGCATTCCAAGAAACTCCTCTCTGACCTTTGCATTCATTTCAGAGAGCTAAAGCTTACACTATGTTGCCCTGTTTGTAAATTCTGTCTTTGAGGAATCTTTGAAGGGATATTAAGTGACACCCAGAGGCTTGTGGTGAGAAAGGAAACATCTTCCGATGAAAACCGGAGAGAAGCTTTTGGAGTAACTGTTTTGTGATGTGTGTATTCATCTCATACAGTTAAATCATTCTTTGAATTGAGGAGTTTGAAATCACTGTTTCTGTGGAACCTGAGAAAGGACATTTCGGAACGCTCTTAAGAATACACTGAAAAAGAAATACCCTCAGATAAAAACCGGAAGGAAACTTTCTGTGAAACTGCTCTAGGTCACGTGAATTCCACGCACACAGTTAAGCTTCTGTTTTCATTGAGCAGTATTCTAACTCTGTTTTAGGTAAGTCAACTAAGGGATACTCGGGAGCGCTTTGAGGCTTACTGTGAAAACAGAAATATTATCAGATAGATACTGGAGAAAATATTTCTGAGGAGTTACTTTGTGACGGGTGCATTCCACTCACAGAATTATACTTTTCTTCTCACAGAGGATTGGGGAATTCCATCTGGAGAAAAACCTACCAGGGGACATTCTGGAGTATATGTACGGCTATGGTGAAAAAGGGAATATCCTCAGACAAACTGGGGAGAAGCTTTCTGTGAAACTGCTTTGTGATAGATATGTCTATTAATCTCATATAGATAAAACTTTCTTTCTATTACGCAGTTTTGAATCTGCGTCATGGACGGATTCATGAAAGGACATTCGGGAGCCCATTCAGGCCTGTCAGGAAATAGGAGATAACTTCAGATAAAAACTGGAGAGAAACCTTCTGTGAAAGTGCTTTGTGATATGTGAATTCCACTCAGGAAGTTATACCTCTTTTCTCAAAAGGCAGTGTGTGAACACTGTTCCTGTAAAATTGAAAAAGTGATATTCTGCAGTGCACAGAAGATTATGGTGAAAAGTGAAATATCCGGAAATAAAACCCGGAAAGAAGCCTTCCAAGAAACTGCTGTCTGACGTGTGCATTCATTTTAGAGAGTTAAAGCTTACACTACGTTGCCCGGTTTGGAAACTCTCTTTGAGGAATCTGTGGAGGGATATTAAGTGGCGCCCGGAGTTTCGTGGTAAGAAAGGAAACGTCTTCGGATGAAAACTGGAGAGAAGTTTTTGGAGCAACTGCTTTGTGATGTGTTTACTCATCTCATAGAGTGAAATTGCTCTTTGGATTGAGCAGTTTGAAATCACTGTTTCAGTGGAACCTGAGAATGGACATTTGGGAACGCTCCTAAGAATATGCTGAAAAAGCAATACACTCCGAAAAAAAACAGAAGGAACTTTCTGTGAAATGGCTCTAGGTCACGTAAATTTCACTCACACAGTTAAACTTCCGTTTTCATGGAGCAGTATTCTAACACTGTTTTAGGTTAGACAGCTAAGGGATACTTGGGAACACTTTCAGGCTTATGGTGAAAACGGAAATATCTTCAGATAGATACTGGAGAGAAGATTTCCGAGGAGTTACTTTGTGATGTGTGCAATCCATACAAAGAGCTATACCTTTCTTCTCATAGAGGATTGGGGAATCCCATCTACAGAAAACGCTACCAGGGTACATTAGGGGGTATCTGGACAGCTATGGTGAAAAACGTAATACCTTCAGACAAAAACTGGAAAGAAGCTTTCTGAGAAACTGCTTTGGGATAGATATGTCTATTCGTCTCACATAGATAAAACTTTCTTTCTATTAAGCAGTTTTGAAACTGCTTCATGGACGGATTTGCGAAGAGACATTCAGGAGCACATTCAGGCCTGGGGGGAAATAGAAGATATCTTCAGATAAAAATTGGAGAGAAGCTTTCTGAAAAACTGCTTGGTGAAGTGTGCATTCCATTCAGGGAGTTATACCTTTTTTCTCACAAGGCAGTGTTGGAACACTGTTACCGTAAACCTGAAAAAGTGATATTTTGCAGAGCATTGAAGACTTTGCTGAAAAGTGAAATATCCTGAAATAAAAGTCAGAAAGAAGCATTCCAAGAAACTGCTCTCTGACGTGTGCCTTCATTTCAGAGAGTTAAAGCTTACACTACGTTGCCCAGTTTGGAAACTGTGTCTTTGAGGAATCTGTGAAGAGATACTAAGTGGGGCCTGAGGGCTTGTGGTGAGAAAGAAAACGTCTTCCGATGAAAGCTGGAGAGAAGCTTTCGGAGCAACCGCTTTGTGATGTGTGTATTCATCTCATAGAGTTAAATCATTCTTTGGATTGAGCAGTTTGAAATCACTGTTTCTATGGAACCTGAGAAAGAACATTTGGAAACGCTCTTAAGAATATGCTGAAAAAGAAATACTCTCTGAAAAAAGTAGAAGGAATCTTTCTGAGAAACTGCTCTAGGTCACGTGAAATACACTCGTACAGTTAAGCTTCTGTTTTCATTGAGCAGTATTCTAGTGCTGTTTTAGGTTAGTCAGCTAAGGGATACTCGGGAGCACTTTGATGCTTACAGTGAAAACGGAAATATCTTCAGCTAGATACTGGAGAGAAGATTTTCAGGGAGCTGCTTTGTGACGTGTGCATTCCATTCACAGAGTTATACTTTTCTTCTCATAGAGGATTGCGGAATCCCGTTTGGAGAAAAAAGTACCAGGGGACATTCGGGAGTATATGGACGACTGTGATGAGAAAGGAAATATCCTCAGAAAAAAACTGGAAAGAAGTTTTCTGTGACACTGCTTCCTGAAAAATATGTCTATTCATCTCACATAGATAAAACTTTCTTTCTATTATGCAGTTTTGAAACTGTGTCATGGACGGAATTGTGAAAGGATATTTCGGAGCACATTCATGCCTGAGGGGAAATAGGAGATATCTTCAGATAAAAACTGGAGAGAAGCTTTCTGAGAATCTGCTTTGTGATGTGTACATTTCACTCAGGGAGTTATACCTCTTTTCTTATAAAGCAGTGTTTGCACACTGTTCCTGTAAAACTGAAGAAGTGATTTTTTGCAGCGCATTGAAGACTACGGCGAAAAGTCAACTATCCGGAAATAAAACCCAGAAAGAAGCATTCCAAGAGACACTCTCTGACGTTTGCTTTCATTTCAGAGAGTTAAAGCTTACACTACGTTGCCCAGTTTGGAAACTCTGTCTTTGAGGAACCTGTGAAGGGATATTAAGTGGCGCCCGGTGCCCTGTTGTGAGAAAGGAAACGTCTTTGGATGAAAACTGGAGAGAAGCTTTCGGAGCAACTGCTTTGTGATGTGTGTATTCATCTCATAGACTTAAGTAATTCTTTGGATTGAGCAGTTTGAAATCACTGTTTCTGTGGAACCTGAGAAAGGACATTTGGAAACGCTCTTAAGAATATGCTGAAAAAGAAATACTCTCTGATACAAAGCAGAAGGAATCTTTCTGACAAACTGCTGTAGGCCACGTGAAATACACTCGCAAAGTTAAGTTTCTGTTTTCATTGAGCAGTATTCTAACAGTGTTTTAAGTTAGTCAGCTAAGGGATACTCGGGAGCACTTTGATGCTTAGAGTGAAAATGGAAATATCTTCAGGTAGATACTGGAAAGAAGCTTTCCGAGGAGCTGTTTTGTGACGTGTGCATTACACTCACAGAATTATACCTTCCTTCTCATAGGGGATTGGGGAATCCATTTGAAGAAAAAGCTACCAAGGGACATTTGTGAGTACATGGACGGCTATGGTGAATAAGGATATATCCTTAGATAAAAACTGGAAAGATTTCTGTGAAACTGGTTTTTGATAGATATGTTTATTCATCTCAGATAGATAAAACTTTCCTTATATTAGGGAGTTTGGCCACTCCGTCATAGACGGATCCACGAAGGGATAATCAGGAGCACATTCAGATGTACAGTGAAAGAGGAGATTTTTCAGATAAAAACTGGATAGAAGGTTTATGAGAAACTGCTTTCTGATGTGTGTATTCATTTCATGGAGTTAAATCATTCTTTGGATTGAGCAGTTTGAAATCACTGTTTCTGTGGAAGATGAGAAAGGACATTTGGGAACGCTCTTAAGAATATGCTGAAAAAGAAATACCCTCTGATAAAAACCAGAAGGAAACTTTCCGTGAAACTACTCTACATCATGCGAATTCCACTCGCACAGTTAAGCTTCTGTTTTCATTGAGCAGTATTCTAACACTGTTATAGGTTAGTCAACTAATGGATACTCGGGAGTGCTTTAAGGCTTGTGGTGAAAACAGAAATATCTTCAGATAGATACTGGAGAGAAGATTCTGACGTGTGCACTCCACTCACATAGTTATACTTTTCTTCTCATAGAGAACTGTGGAATCCCGTTTGATATAAAAAGCTACCAACAGACATTCGAAAGTATATTGGTGACCATGGCGAAAAAGGAAATATCCTCAGACAAAAACTGGAAAGAAGCTTTCTGTGAACCTGCTTTGTGATAGATATATCTGTTCACCCCACATAGGCAAAACTATCTATCTATTACACAGTTTGAAACTGCGTCATGGATGGATTCGTGAAGGGACATTATGGAGCACATTCATGCCTGTGGGGAAATAGGAAATATCTTCAGATAAAAACTGGAGAGAAGCTGTCTGAGAACCTGCTTTGTGATGCATGCATTCCATTCAGGGAGTTATACTTCTTTTCTCATAACACAGTGTTTGAACACTGTTCCTGTAAAACTGAAAAAGTGATATTTTGCAGTGCACAGAAGAGTATGGTGAAAAGTGAAATATCCGGAAATAAAACCCAGAAAGAAGCGTTGCCAGAAACTGCTCTCTGACGTGTGCATTCATTTCAGAGAGTTAAAGCTTACCTGACGTTGCCCAGTTTGGAAACTATGTCTTTTAGCAATCTGTGAAGGGGTATTAATTGGGGCCCAGAGGCTTGTGGTGGGAAAGGAAACATCTTCCGATGAAAACTGGAGAGAAGCTTTTGGAGCAACTGCTTTGTAATGTGTGTATTCATCTCATAGAGTGAAATCATTCTTTGGATTGAGCAGTTTGAAATCACTGTTTCTGTGGAACCTGAGAAAGGACATGTGGGAACGCTCTTAAGAATATCATGAAAAAGAAATACCCACCTATAAAAACCAAATGGAAACTTTCTCAGAAACTGCTTTAGGTCTTGTGAAGTCCACTCACACAGTTAAGCTTCTGTTTTCATTGAGCAGTATTCTAACACTGTTTTAGGTTAGTCACCTAAGAGATACTCGGAGGCGTTTTCAGGCTTATGGTGAAAACGGAAATATCTTCAGATAGATACTGGAGAGAAGATTTCCGAGGAACTGCTTTATGATGTGTGCATTCCACTCACAGAGTTTTACTTTTCTTCTCATAGAGGATTGGGTAATCCCATTTGGAGTAAACGCTACCAGGGGACATTCGGGTGTATATGCACGGCTATGGTGAAAAAGGAAATATTCTGAGACGAAAACTGGAAAGAAGTTTTCTGAGAAACTGCTTTGTGATAAAGATGGCTCTTCATCTCACATAGATTAAACTTTATTTCTATTATGCAGTTTTGAAATGACGTCATCGACCGATTCATGAAGGGACATTCAGGGGCACATTCAGGCCTGTGGGGAAATAGGAAATACCTCCAGCTGGAAACCAGAGAGAAGCTTTCTGAGAAACTGCTCTGTGAAGTGCGAATTCCACTCATGGAGTTATACTTCTTTTTTCATAGGGAGTGTTTGAACACTGTTCCTGTAAAACTGAAAAAGTGATAATTTGCAGCTCATTGAAGACTACGGTGAAAAGTGAAATATCCTGAAATAAAACCCAGAAAGAAGCATTCCAGGAAACTGCTTTCTGACGTGTGCATTCATTTCAGAGATTTAAACTGACACTATATTGCCAATTTTGGAAACTCCATCTTTGAGGAATCTGTGAAGGGATATTAAGTGGCACCCGGAGGCTTGTGGTGAGAATGGAAACCTCTTCCGATGAAAACTGGAGAGAAGCTTTTGGAGCAACTGCTTTGTGATGTGTGTATTCATCTCATAGAGTTACATCATTCTTTGGATTGTGCAGTTTGAAATCACTGTTTCTATGGAACCTGAGAAAGGACATTTGGGATCGCTCTTAAGAATACGCTGAAAAAGAAACACCCTCTGATAAAAACCAGAAGAAGAGTATCTGTGAAATTGCTCTCAATCACGTGAAGTCCACTGGCACAGTTAAGCTTCTGTTTTCATTGAGCACCATTCTAACAGTGTTTTAGGTTTGTCAGCTAAGGGATATTTGGGAGTCCTTTGAGGCTTACGATTAACACGGAACTATCTTCAGATAGATACTGGTGAGAAGATTGCTGACGATCTGTTTTGTGACATGTGCATTCCACACACAGAGTTATACTTTTCTTCTCATAGAGGATTGGGAAATCCCGTTTGGAGAAAAAGCTACCAGGGAACATACAGGAGTATATGGACTGCTATGGTGAAAAAGGAAATATCCTCAGAGAAAAACTGGAAAGAAGCTTCCTGTAAAACTTTTTTGTGATTGATATGGCTATTCATCTCACATAGATTAAACTTCCTTTCTATTATGCAGTTTTGAAACTGTGCATGGACAGATTCGTGAAGGGCCATTCGGAGCACATACAGGCCTGTGGGGGAATAACAAATATCTTCAGATGAAAACTGGAGAGAATCTTTCTGAGAAACTGCTTTTCGATGTGTGCATTCCCCTCAGGGAGTTATACTTCTTTTCTCATAAGGTAGTGTTTGAACACTGTTCCTGAAAAACAAAAAAGAGATATATTGCAATGCATTGAAGACTATGGCTAAAAGTGAAATATCCTGAAATAAAATCCAGAAAGAAGCATTCCAAGAAACTGATCTCTTACGTGTGCATTCACCTCAGAGAGTTAAACCTTACACTACGTTGCCCAGTTTGGAAACCCTGTCTTTGAGGAATCTGGGAAGGGATATTAATTGGAGCCCGGAGGCTTCTGGTGAGAAAGGAAACATCTTCCAATGAAAACATCAGAGAAACATTCAGAGCAACTGCTTTGTGATGTGGGTATTCATCTCATAGACTTAAATCATTCTTTGGATTGAGTAGTTTGAAATCACTGTTTCTGTGGAACCTGAGAAAGGACATTTAGGAACGCTCTTAAAAATATGCTGAAAAAGAAGTATCCTCTGACAAAAAACAGAAGGGAACTTTCTGTGAAACTGCTCTAGGTCACATTCATTTCAGAGTGTTACAGCTTACACTACGTTGTCCAGTTTGGAAACTCTGTCTTTGAAGAATCTGTGGAAGAAATTAAGTGGCGCTCTGAGGCTTGCGGTGAGAAAGGAAACGTCTTCCAATGAGAACTGGAGAGAAGCTTTTGGTGCAACTGCTTTGTGATGTGTGTATTCATCTCATAGAGTTAAATCATTCTTTGGATTGAGCCGTTTGAAATTTTTGTTTCTGTGGAACCTGAAAAAGGACATTTGGGAATGCTCTTAAGAATACGCTGAAAAAGCAATACCCTCCGATAAAAACCAGAAGGAAACTTTCTGTGAAACTTCTCTAGTTCATGTGAAGTCCACTCTTACATTTAAGCTTCTGTTTTCATTGAGCAGTATTCTAACACTGTTTTAGGTGAGTCAGCTAAGGGATTCTCGGTAGCACTTTGAGGCTTATGGTAAAACCGAAATTATCTCCAGATAGATACTGGAGAGATGATTTCCGAGGAGCAGCTTTGTGACGTGTGCATTCCACTCACAGAGTTATACTTTTCTTCTCATTGAGGATTGGGGAATGACGTTTGGAGGAAGAGTTACCAGGGGACCTTCAGGGGTATATGGACGGCTATGGTGATAAAGGAAATATCCTCAGACAAACACTGGAAAGAAGCTTTCTGTGAAAATGCTTTGTGATAGATATGTTTATTCATCTCAAATAGATAAAACTTTCTTTCTATCACGCAGTATTGAAACTGCATCATGGACAGATTCGCGAAGGGACATTCGGGAGCACATTCAGGCCTGTGGGGAATTAAGATATATCTTCAGATGAAAACAGGAGAGAAGGTTTCTGAGAAACTTCTTTGCGATGTGTGCATTCCACTCAGTTAGTTATATGCTGAAAAAGAAATATCCTCTGATAAAAACCGGAAGGAAACTTTCTGTGAAACTGCTCTACGTCATGTGAGGTCTACTGACACAGTTAAGCTCCTGTTTTCATTGAGCAGTATTCTAACACTGTTTTAGGTTAGTAAGCTAAGGAATACTTGGGAGCGCTTTGAGGCTTATGGTGAAAACGGAAATATCTTCAGATAGATACTGGAGAGAAGATTTCGGAGGAGATGCTTTATGACGTGTTCATTGTACTCACAGACTTATATTTTTCTACTCTGAGAGAACTGGGGAATCCCATTTGGAGAAAAAGCTACCAGGGGACATTCGAGAGTATATGGAAGACTACGATGAAAAAGGAAATATCCTCAGACAAAAACTGGTAAGAAGCTTGATGTGAAACTGTTTTTTAATAGATATGCCTATTCATGTCACATAGACATAACTTTCTTTCTATTACACAGTTTAGAAACTGTGTAATGGACGGATTCATGAAGGGATATTCGGGAGCACCTTCAGGACTGTGGGGAAATAGGAAATATCTTCATATAAAAACTAGAGAGAAGCTTTCTGAGAAACTCCTTTGTGATGTGTGCATTCCCCTCAGAGAGTTTTACCTCTTTTCTCATAGGGCAGTGTGTGAACATTTTTCCTGTAAAACTGAAGAAGTGATATTTTGCAGTGCATTAAAGGGTTTGGCAAAAAGTGAAATATCCGGAAATAAAACCCAGAAAGAAGCATTCCAAGAAACAGTTCTCTGACGTGTGCATTCATTTCACAGTGTTAAAGCTTACACTACGTTGTCCAGATTGGAAACTCTGTCTTTGAGGAATATGCGAAGGGATATTAAGTGGCGCCCAGAGGCTTGTGATGAGAAAGGAAATATCTTTCGATGAAAACTGGAGAGATGCTCTCAGAGCAACTGCTTTGTGATGTGTGTATTCACCTCATAGAGTTAAATCATTCTTTGGATTGAGCAGTTTGAAATCACTGTTTCTGTGGAACCTGAGAAAGTACATTTTGAAATGCTCCTAAGAATATGTTGAAAAAAATACCCTCTGATAAAAGCCAGAAGGAAACTTTCTGTGAAACAGCTCTAGGTCACGTGAAGTGCACTCGCACAGTTAATCTCCTGTTTTCTTTGAGCAGTATTCTAACACTGTTTTAGGTTAGTCAGCTAAGGAATACTCAGGAGTGCTTTGAGGCTTATGGTGAAAACGGAAATATCATCAGAAAGACACTGGAGAGAAGATTTTCGAGTAGCTGCTTTTTGACGTGTGCATTCCACTCAGGGCGTTATACCTCTTTTCCCATAATGCAGTGTTTGAACACTGTTCCTGTAAAACTGAAAAAGTGATATTTTGCAGCGCATGAAGACTATGGTGACAAATGGTATATCTGGAAAGAAAACCCAGAAAGAAGCATTCCAAGAAACTGCTCTCTGATGTGTGCACTTATTTCAGAGAGTTTAAGTTTACACTATGTTGCCCAGTTTGGAAACCCAGTCTTTAAGAAATCTGTGAAGGGATATTAAGCGGCGCCCGGAGGCTTGTGGTGTGAAAGGAAATGACTTCCGATGAAAACTGGAGAGAAGCTTTCAGAGCAACTGCTTTGTGATGTGTGTATTCACCTCATAGAAATAAATCGTTCTTTTGAATGAGGTGTTTGAAATCACTGTTTCTGTGGAACTTGAGAGAGGACATTTTGGAAGGCTCTTTAGAATATGCTGAGAAAGAAATACCCTCCGACAAAACCAGAAGGAAACTTTCTGTGAAACTGCTCTAGGTCATGTGAAGTCCACTCACACAGTTAAGCTTCTGTTTTCATTTAGCAGTATTCTAAAACTGTTTTAGGAGAGTCAGCTAAGGGATACATGGGAGCACTTTGAGGCTCACGTTGAAAATGGAAATATCTTCAGATAAATACTGGAGGGAAGATTTTGAAGATTTCTGAGGAGCCGCTTTGTGACATGTGCATTCCACTCACAGAGTTATGCTTTTCTTCTCATAGAGGATTGGGGAATCCCGTTTGGAGAAAAAGTTACCAGAGGACATTCTGGAGTATATGGACGGCTATGGTGAAATAAGAAGTATCCTCTGACAAAAACTGGAAAGAAGCTTTCTGTGAAACTACTTTGTGACAGATACGTCTATTCATCTCACAAAGATAAAACTTTCTTTCTATTATGCAGTTTTGAAACTGCCTCATGGACAGATTTGCCAAGGGATATTTGGGACCACATTCAGGATTGTGGGGAAATAACAGATATCTTCATATAAAAACTGTAGAGAAGCTATCCGAGAGACTACTTTGTGATGTGTGCATTTCCCTCAGGGAGTTATACGTCTTTTCTCATAAGGCAGTGTTTGAACACTGTTCCTGTAAAACGGAAAAAGAGATATTTTGCAGTGCATTGAAGACTATGGCAAAAAGTGAAATATCCTGAAATAAAATCCAGAAAGAAGCGTTCCAAGAAACTGCTCTCCGACGTGTGCATTCATTTCAGAGAGTTAAAGCTTACACCACATTGCCCAGTTTGGAAACTCTGTCTGTGAGGAATCTGTGAAGGTATATTAAGTGGCGCCCGGAGGCTTGTGGTGAGAAAGGAAACGTCTTCTGACAAAAACTGGAGAGAAGCTTTCGGAGTAACTACTTTGTGATGTGTGTATTCATCTCATAGAGTTAAATTATTCTTTGGATTGAGCAGTTTGAAATCACTGTTTCTGTGAAACCAGAGAAAGGACATTTGGGAATGCTCTTAAGAATATGCTGAAAAAGAAATACACTCCAATAAAAAACAGAAGGAAACTTTCTCTGAAACTGCTCTAGGTCACGTGAAGTCCACTCGCACAGTTAAGCTTCTGTCTTCAGTCAGCAGTATTCTAATACTGTTTTAGGTTAGTCAGCTAAGGGATACTAGGGAGTGCATTGAGGCTTACAGTGAAAATGGAAATATCTTCAGATAGATACTGGAGAGAAGAATTCCGAGGAGCTGCTTTTTGACGTGTGCATTCCACTCACAGAGTTATACTTTTCTTCTCCTTGAGGATTGGGGAATCCGGTTTAGAGAAAAACCTACCAGGGGACATTCGAGAATATATGGAAGTCTATGTTGAAAAAGGAAATATCCTGAGATAAATATTTGAAAGAAGCTTTCTGTGAAACTGCTTTGTGAAAAACATGTCTATTCATCTCACATAGATAAAACGTTCTTTCTATTACGCAGTTTCTAAACTGCGTCACAGACGAATTCGCGAAGGGACATTTGAGAGCACTTTCAGGCCTGTGGGGAAATAGTAAACATCTTCAGATTCAAACTGGAGACAGGCTTTCTGAGAAACTGCTTTGTGATGTGTGCATTCCACTCAGGGAGTTATACCTCTTTTCTCATAAGGCAGTGTTTGATCACCGTTCCTGTAAAACTGAAATAGTGATATTTTGCAGTACTTTGAATACTATGGCAAAAAGCAAAACATCCTGAAATAAAACCCGAAGGAAGCATTCCAAGAAAATGCTCTCTGACGTGTTCATTCATTTCAGAAAGTTAAAGCTTACACTAAGTTGCCCAGTTTGGAAACTCTGTCTTTGAGGAATCTATGAAGGGATATTAAGTGGCACCTTGGGGCTGTGGTGTGAAAGGAAACGTCTTCTGATGAAAACTGGAGAGAATATTTTGGAGCAACTGCTTTGTGATGTGTGTATTCATCCCATAGATTTAAATCTTTCTTTGGATTGAACAGTGAAATCACTGTATGTGTGGAACCTGAGAAAGGACATTTGGGAACGTTCTTAAAAAAATGCTGAAAAAGAAATATCCTCTGATAAAAACCAGAAGGAGGGTGGCGGAGCAAGATGACCAAATAGGAGCAGCTCCATTCTCTAGCTTCCAGCAGGAGTGACACAGAAGACAGGTAATTTCTGCATTTTCAACTGAGGTACTGTGTTCATCTCACTAGGGATTGCTGGACAATCGGTGTTGGTAAGCTGCTGCAGCCCGACCAGCGAGAGCTGAAGCAGGGCGAGTCATCACCTCACCTGGGAAGCACAAGGGGGAAGAGAATCCCTTTTCCTAGTCAGGGGAACTGAGACAAACAACACCTGGAAAATTGGGTAATTCCCACCCCAATACTGTGCTTTAAGCAAAAGGTCACACCAGGAGATTGTATCCCACACCTGACCTGGAGGGTCCAACACCCACAGTGCTTTCCTCATTGCTAGCACAGCAGTCTGCGATCTAACCACAAGGTAGCAGCGAGGCTGGGGGAGGGGCACCGCCATTGCTGAGGCTTAAGTAGGTAAACAAAGCCCTGGGTAGATTGAACTGGGTGGAGCTCACAGCAGTTCAAGGAGGCTTGCCAGTCTCTCTAGACTCCACCTCTGGGGACAGGGCACAGCTAACAACAACAACAACAACAACAACAAAGAAGCAGAAACTTCTGCAGATGCAAGCGACTCTGAGAGCTTTGAAGAGAGCAGTGCATCTCCCAACACGGAGGCTGAGATCTGAGAACAGACTGACTGCCTGCTCAAGTGGGTCCCTGATCCCTGAGTAGCCTAACTGGGGACATCCTCCACTAGGGGCAGACGGACACCCCACACTTCACACGGTGGAGTACACCCTTGAGAGGAAGCTTCCAAAGTGGAACTCAAGAAATCTCCAACAGACCTACAACTGAGGGTCCTCACTGTTAGAAGGAAAACTAACAAACAGGAAGGACACCCACAAAAAAATCCCATCAGTACATCACCATCATCAAACACCAGAGGCAGATAAAACCACAAAGATGGGGAAAAAGCAGGGCAGAAAAGCTGGAAATTCAAAAAATAAGAGCACATCTCCCCCTCCAAAGGAGCGCAGCTCATTGCCAGCAAGGGATCAAAGCTGGATGGAGAATGACTTTGACGAGATGAGAGAAGCAGCCTCCAGTCCATCAAACTTCTCAGAGCTAAAGGAGGAATTATGTACCCAGCGCAAAGAAACCAAAAATCTTGAAAAAAGAGTGGAAGAATTGATAACCAGAATAATTAACACAGAGAAGTCCATAAATGAACGGACAGAGATGAAAATCATGATACGAGAAATACATGACAAATACAAAAGCTTCCATAACCGACTCGATCAACTGGAAGAGTTTCAGCGATTGAGGATCAAATGAATGAAATGAAGTGAGAAGAGAAATCTAAAGAAAAAAGAAGAAAAAGAAATGAACAAAGCCTACAAGAAGTATGGGATTATTTCAAAAGACCAAATCTACGTCTGATTGGGGTGCCTGAAATTGAGGGGGAAAATGGAACCAAGTTGGAAAACACTCTGCAAGATATCATCCAGGAGAACTTCCAAAGGAGAATTACAAAGAGACTTACAAAGAGACTTAGACTCCCATACAATAATAATGGGAGTCTTCAACACCCCACTGTCAACATTAGACAGATCAACGAGACAGAAAGTTAACAAGGATATCCAGGAATTGAACTCATCTCTGCAGCAAGCAAACCTAATAGACACCTACAGAACTCTCCACCCCAAATCAACAGAATATACATTATTCTCAGCACCACATCACACTTATTCCAAAATTGACCACATAAGTGGAAGTAAAGCATTCCTCAGCAAATGTACAAAAACAGAAATTATAACAAACTGTCTCTTAGACCACAGTACAATCAAACTAGAACTCAGGACTAAGAAACTCAATCAAAACCGCTCAACTACATGGAAAATGAACAACCTGCTCCTGAATAACTACTGGGTACACAACGAAATGAAAGCAGAAATAAAGATGTTCTTTCAAACCAATGAGAACAAAGATACAACATACCAGAATCTCTGGGATACATTTAAAGCAGCGTGTAGAGGGAAATTTATAGCACTAAATGCCCACAAGAGAAAGCAGGAAAGATCTAAAATTGTCACTCTAACATCACAATTAAAAGAACTAGAGAAGCAAGAGCAAACAAACTCAAAAGCTAGCAGCAGGCAAGAAATAACTAAGATCAGAGCAGAACTGAAGGAGACAGAGACACAAAAAAACCCTCCAAAAAATCAATGAATCCAGGAGTTGGTTTTTTGAAAAGATCAACAAAATTGATAGACTGCTAGCAAGACTAATAAAGAAGAAAAGAAAGAAGAATCAAATAGACACAACAAAAAATGATAACGGGGATATCACCACCGACCCCACAGAAATACAAACTACCATCATGGAATACTATAAACACCTCTATGCAAATAAACTAGAAAATCTAGAAGAAATGGATAATTTCCTGGACACTTACACTCTCCCAAGACTAAACCAGGAAGAAGCTGAATCCCTGAATAGACCAATAGCAGGCTCTGAAATTGAGGCAATAATTAATAGCCTAGCAACCAAGAAAAGTCCAGGACCAGATGGATTCACAGCTGAATTCTACCAGAGGTACAAGGATGAGCTGGTACTATTCCTTCTGAAAGTATTCCAATCAATAGAAAAAGAGGGAATCCTTCCTAACTCATTTTATGAGGCCAACATCATCCTGATAACAAAACCTGGCAGAGACACAACAAAAAAAGAAAATTTTAGACCAATATCCCTGATGAACACCGAAGCAAAAATCCTCAATAAAATACTGGCAAACCAGATCCAGCAGCACATCAAATAGCTTATCCAACATGATCAAGTTGGCTTCATCCCTGGGATGCAAGGCTGGTTCAACATACGCAAATCAATAAACATAATCCAGTATATAAACAGAACTAAAGACAAAAACCACATGATTATCTCAACAGATGTAGAAAAGGCCTTTGACAAAATTCAACAGCCCTTCATGCTAAAAACTCTCAAAAAATTCGATATTGATGGAACATATCTCAAAATCATAAGAGCTATTTATGACAAACCCACAGCCAATATCCTACTGAATGGGCAAAAACTGGAGAAATTCCCTTTGAAAACTGGCACAAGACAGGGATGCCCTCTCTCACCACTCCTATTCAACATAATGTTGGAAGTTCTGGCTACGGTATCAGGCAAGAGATAGAAACAAAGGGTATTCAGTTAGGAAAAGAAGAAGTCAAATTGTCCCTGTTTATGGATGACATGATTATATATTTGGAAAACCCCATTGTCTCAGCCCAAAATCTCCTTAAGCTGATAAGCAACTTCAGCAAAGTCTCAGGATACAAAATTAATGTGCAAAAATCACAAGCATTCTTATACACCAGTAACAGACAGACAGAGAGCCAAATCATGAATGAACTTCCATTCACAATTGCTTCAAAGAGAATAAAATACCTAGGAATCCAACTTGCAAGGGATATAAAGGACCTCTTCAAGGAGAACTACAAACCACTGCTCAGTGAAATAAAAGAGGACATAAACAAATGGAAGAACATACCATGCTCATGGATAGGACGAATCAATATCGTGAAAATGGCTATACTGCCCAAGGTAGTTTATAGATTCAATGCAATCCCCATCAAGCTACCAACGACTTTCTTTACAGAATTGGAAAAAACTGCTTTAAAGTTCATATGGAACCAAAAAAGAGCCTGCATCTCCAAGATAATCCTAAGTCAAAAGAGCAAAGCTGGAGGCATCATGCTACCTGACTTCAAACTATACTACAAGGCTACAGTAACCAAAACAGCATGGTACTGGTACCAAAACAGAGATATAGACCAATGGAACAGAACAGAGTCCTCAGAAATAATACCACACATCTACAGCCATCTGATCTTTGATATACCTGAGTAAAACAAGAAATGGGGAAAGGATTCCCTATTTAATAAATGGTGCTGGGAAAATTGGCTAGCCATAAGTAGAAAGCTGAAACTGGATCCTTTCCTTACTCCTTATACGAAAATTAATTCAAGACGGATTAGAGACTTAAATGTTAGACCTAATACCATAAAGACCCTAGAAGAAAACCTAGGTAAAACCATTCAGGACATAGGCATGGGCAAGGTCTTCATGTCTAAAACACCAAAAGCAATAGCAACAAATGCCAAAATTTACAAATGGGATCTCATTAAACTAAAGAGCTTCTGCACAGCAAAAGAAACTACCATTAGAGTGAACAGGCAACCTACAGAATGGGAAAAAATTTTTGCAATCTACTCATCAGACAAAGGGCTAATATCCAGAACCTACAAAGAACTCAAACACATTTACAAGAAAAAAACAAACAACCCCATAGAAAAGTGGGCAAAGGATATGAACAGACATTTCTCAAAAGAGGACATTCATACAGCCAACAGACACATGAAAAAATGCTCATCATCACTGGCCATCAGATAAATGCAAATCAAAACCACAATGAGGTACCATCTCACACCAGTTAGAATGGCAATCATTCAAAAGTGAGGAAACAACAGGTGCTGGAGAGGATGTGGAGAAATAGGAACACTTTTATACCATTGGTGGGATTGTAAACTAGTTCAACCATTATGGAAAACAGTATGGCGATTCCTCAAGGATCTAGAACTAGAAGTACCATATGACCCAGCCATCCCATTACTGGGGATATACCCAAAGGATTATAAATCATGCTGCTATAAAGACACATGCACACGTATGTTTATTGTGGCACTATTCACAATAGCGAAGACTTGGAATCAACCCCAATGTCCATCAGTGACAGACTGGATTAAGAAAATGTGGCACATATACACCATGGAAAACTATGCAGCCATAAAAAAGGATGAGTTCGTGTCCTTTGTAGTGACATGGATGCAGCTGGAAACCATCATTCTCAGCAAACTATCACAAGAACAGAAAACCAAACACCGCATGTTCTCACTCATAGGTGGGAACTGAACAATGAGATCACTTGGACTCGGGAAGAGGAACATCACACACCGGGGCCTATCACGGGGAGGGGGGAGGGGGGAGGCATTGCATTGGGAGTTATACCTGATGTAAATGACGAGTTGATGGGTGCTGACGAGTTGGTGGGTGCAGCACACAAACATGGCAAAAGCATACATATGTAACAAACCCACACGTTATGCACTTGTACCCTAGAACTTAAAGTATAAAAAATAATAATAATAATAATAATTTTGGCTGTTGCAAATAAATATTTTCTATGAAAAAACAAAGAAAAAAAAAGAAACTTCAGTCTGATCAAGTCACCCCTTTGTTTAATCATGTCAATATCTTTCTTTTATTTCAAAATAAAGAAAATATTTCTTAAAAAAAAATTGGAGAGAAGCTTTCTGAGCAACTCTTTTGTGATGTTTGTATTCATCCCATAGAGATAAATCATATTTTGAATGGGGCAGTTTGAATCACTGATTCTTTGGAATCTGAGAGAGGACAATTGGCAATGCTCTTTAGAATACCCTGAAAAGGAAATAATCGGAGATAGAAACCAGGAGAAGCTTTCTGTGAAACTGCTCTGTATCGCTTGAATTCCGCTCACACAGTTATGTTTCTCTTTTCATTGAGCAATATTCTAACACTGTTTTTGTTTAGTCTGCAAAGGGAAATTCGGGAGCGCTTTGAGGCTTACGGTGAAAAATGAAATATCTTCAGATAGAAAATGGACAGAAGCTTTCCGAGGAGCTGCTTTGTATTATATGTATTCCACTCACAAAGTTATGCTTTTCTTCACTTAGAGGATTGGGGAATCTCTTTTGGACAAAAAGCTACCAAAGGACATTCGGGAGTATATGGACGGCTATGGTTAAATTGGAAATATCCTCAGACAAAAACTGGAAAGAAGCTTTCTGTGAAACTGCTTTGTGATAGATATGTTTATTCATCTCACATAGGTAAACATTCTTTATATTACGAAGTTTCAAAACTCTGTCATGCATGGATCCACGACAGGACATTCGGGAGCGCATTCAGGCCTATGGTGAGAAAGAAAATCTCTTCAGATAAAAACTGAAGAGAAACGTTCTGAGAAACTGCTTTGTGATGTGTGCATTCCACTGAGGGAGTCATACTTCTTTTCTCATAAGGCAGTGATTGAACATTATTTCTGTAAAACCGAAAAGGTGATATTTTGGTTCGCCTTCAAGACTATAGCGAAAAGTGATATATCCTCAAATAAAACCCAGAAAGAAGCGTTCCAAGAAACTGCTCTCTGATATGTGCATTCATTTCAGAGTTAAAGCTTACTCTACGTTGTCGAGTAGGAATCTGCGAAGGGATAATAAATGGTGCCTGGAAGCGTGTGGTGAGAAAGGAAATGTCTTCCGATGAAAAATGGAGAGAAGTTTTCTGAGCAACTGCTTTGTGATGTGTGTATTCATCTCATAGAGTTAAACCATTCTTTGGATTGAGCAGTTTGAAATCACTGCTTCTGTGAAATCTGAGGAAGGACGTTCAGGAACACTCTTTAGAATATGGAGACAGAAATGTCCTCCAATAAAAACCAGAAGGAAGCTTTCTATGAAACTACTATGCCTCGTGTTAATTACTCTCTCAGTTAAACTTCTTTTTTCACTGAGCAGTTTTCTAACACTGTTTAGGTTTAGCGTGCAAAGGGATATTCGGGAATGCTGTGAGGCTTATGGTGAAAAAGGAAATATGCTCAGATAGAAACTGGAAAGAAGCTTTTGGAGAATCTGGTTTTTGCTATGTTTATTCATCTCACATAGATAAACCTTTCTTTACATTATACAGCTGGAAACTCCATCATGGACAGATCCGCAAATGGACATTTGGGAGCACATTCAGGAATATGGTGAAAATGGAAATATCTTCACATAAAAACTGGAAAGAAGCATTTTGAGAAACTGCTTTGTGGTGTGTACATTGCACTCAGGGAGTTATACCTCTTTTCTCATAAGGCAGAGTTTGAACATGATTCCTGTAAAACTGAAAAAGTGATATTTCGGAGCGCATTGAAGACTTTGGTGAAAATTGAACTATCCTCAAATAAAATCCAGAGAGAAGCATTTCAAGAACCTGCTCTCTGATATATGCATTCATTTCACAGAGTTAAATCTTACTGTACATTGCCCAGTTTGGAAACTCTGTTTTTAAGGAATCTGCGAAGCTATATTGAGTGTCGCCCAGAGGCCTGTGGTGAGCAAGGAAATGTCTTCCGTTGAAAATTGGAGAGAAGATTTCTGAGCAATTGCTTTGTGATGTCTGTATTCATCTCATAGAGATAAATCATTCTTTGTATTGAACAGTTTGAAATTATTATTTCTTTGGAAGCTGGGGAAGTCCATTTGGGAATGGTCTTTAGCATATGCTGAAAAAGAAATACCTTCAGATAAAAACCAGAAGGAAGCTTTCCGTGAAACTCCTCTGTGTCGTGTGAATTCCACTCACATAGATCAGCTTCTCTTTTCATTGAGCCGTATTCTAACACTGTTTTTGTTTAGTCTGCGAAGGGATATTCGTTAGCTCTTTGAGGCTTTTGTGAAAACGAAAATATCTTCAGACAGAAACTGGAGAGAAGCTTTCCGAGGAGTTGCTTTGTGATGTGTGCATTCCACTCACAGACTTATACTTTTCTTCGCTCAGAGGATTGGTTAACCTCTTTTGGAGAAAAGCCACCAAGGTACATGTGGGAGCATATGGATGGCTATGGTGAAAAAGGAAATATCCTCAGACAACAACTGGAAAGAAACTTTCTGTGAAACTGCTTTGTGATGGCTATGTTTATTCATCTCACATTGATAAAACTTTCTTTATATTTTGCAGTTTGGAAACTCCGTCATGGACAGATCGGCGAAGGGACATTCGGGAGCACTTTCACGCCTATGGTGAAAAAGGGCATATCTTCAGATAAAAAATTGAGAGAAGCTTTCTTAGAAATTGCTGTGTGATGTGTGCATTCCATTCCGGAAGTTACACCTCTTTTCTCATAAAGCAGTGTTTGAATACTCTTCCTGTAAATCCAAAAAAGTTATATTTCGGAGTGCATTGACAACTATGGGGAAAAGTGATCTGTCCTCAAATAAAACCCAGAAAGAAGCATTCCAAGAAACTGGTTTCTGATATGTGCATTCACTTCACAGAGTTAAATCTTACTCTTCATTGCCCAGTTTGGAAACTCTGTCTTTGAGGAAACTGTGAAGGGATATTAAGTGGCAACCGAGGCCTGTGGTGAGCAAGGAATCGCCTTCTGATGAAACCGGGAAAGAAGTTTTCTGAGCAACTGCTTTGTGATGTGTGTATTCATCTCATAGAGACAAACCATTCTTTGGATAGAGCAGTTTGAAATCACTGCTTCTGTGGAATCTGAGGAAGGACATTGGGAACGCTCTTTAGAATATAGAGAAAGAAATATCCTCAGATAAAAACCAGAAGGAAGTTTTATGTGAAAATGCTCTGTGTCTTGTGAATTCCTCTTGCTCAGTTAAGCTTCTCTTTTCATTGAGCAGTTTTCAAATATGGTTTACGTTTAGCGTGCAAAGGGATATTCGGGAGTGGTTTGAGGCTTACAGAGAAAAAAGAAATATGTTCAGCCAGAAACTGGAGAGAAGCTTTCCGAGGAACTGCTTTCTGACGTATGCATTCCACTCACAGTGTTATAACTTTCTTCTCATATGGCATCGGGAAACCCTTTTGGACAAAAAGGTACCCAGAGATATTTGGGATCATATTGACGAATATAGTTAAAAGGGAAATAGCCTCAAAGAAAAACTGAAAAGAAGCTTCCTGTGAAACTGCTCTGTGCTATGTGTATTCACCTCACATAGAAAAAGCTTTCTTTACATTACGCAGTTTGCAACCTCTCTCAGGGATGGATCCGCAAAGGGACATTTGGGAGAACATTCAGGACTATGGTGAAAAAGGAAATATCTTCAGATAAAAACTGGAAAGAAGCTTTCTGTGAATCTGCTTTTTGCTATGTTTATTCACTCACTTAGTAAAGCTTTCTTTACATTATGCAGCTTGGAAACTCTCTCATGGACGGAACCATGAAGGGACATTTCGTAGCACATTCAGTCCTATGGTGAAAAAGGAAATATCTTCAGATAAAAACTGGAGAGAAGTTTTCTGAGAAACTGCTTCTTTGTGATGTGTGCATTCCACTCAGGGAATTATACCTCTTTTCTCATAAGGCAGTGTTTGAACACTGTTCCTGAAAAACCGAAAAAGTGATATTTCGGAGATCATTGAAGACTATGGTGAAAAGTGAAATATCCTCAAATAAAACCCGGAAAGAAGTGTTCCAAGAAACTTCTCTGATATGTGCATTCATTTCACAGAGTTAAAGCTTACTCTACATTGTCCAGCTTGGAAATTCTGTCTTTGAGGAAGCTGCAAAGGGATATTTAGTGGCCCCCGAGGCCTGTAGTGAGCAAAGAATTGTCTGCCGATGAAAACGGGAAAGAAGCTTTCTGAGCAACTGCTTTGTAACGTGTATATTCATCTCATAGAATTAAATCGTCCTTTGGATGAAGCAGTTTGAAATCACTGTTTCTGTGGAATCTGAGGAAGGACATTTCGGAATGCTTTTTAGAATATGAAGAAAGAAATATCCTCAGATAAAAACCAGATTGAAGTTTTCTGTGAAACTGCTATGTGTCATGTGAATTCCTCTCGCTGAGTTAAGCTTCTCTATTCATTGAGCATTTTTCTAACACTGTTTATGTTTAGTATTCGAAAAGATATTCGGGAGTATTTTGTAGCATACGATGAAAAAGGAAATATGTTCAGATAGAAACTGGAAAGAGGCTTTTCAATGAACTACTTTGTGACGTGTATATTTCACTCACAGTATTATATCTCTCTTCTCACAAAGGATTGGGGAATCTCTATTGGAGAAAAAGCTACCAAGGGACAATCGGGAGTACATGGATGGCTATGGTGTAAAAGCAAATATCCTCAGACCAAAGCAGGAGGGAAGATTTCTGTGAATCTGCTTTTTGCTATGTTTATTCATCTCACATACATAAAGCTTTCTTTATATTACGCACCTTGAAAATTCTGTCATGGACGGATCCGCGAAGGGACATTTGGGAGCACATTCCGGCCTATGTTGAAAAAGGAAATATCTTCAGATAAACACTGGAAAGAAACTTTCTGTGAATCCACCCTTTGCAATGTTTAATCACCTCACATAGGTAAAGCTTTCTTTACATTGCACTGCTTGGAAACTCCATCATGGACGGGTCCGTGAAGGAATATTCGAGATCACATTCATGTCCATTGTGTAAAAGGAAAAATCGTCTGACAAAAACTGGAAAGAAGTTTTCTGAGAAACCACTTTGTGATGTGTGCATTCCACTCAGGGTGTTATACCTCTTTTCTTGTAAGGCAGTGTTTGAACACTGTTCCTGCAAACCCATAAGGTGTTATTTTGGAACTCAGTGAAGACTATGGTGAAAAGTGAAATATCCTCAAATAAAACCTAGAAAGATGCATTCCAGGAAACTGCTATCTGATATATGTATTCATTTCACAGAGTTAAAGCTTACCCTACGTTGCCCAGTTTGGAAACTCTGTCTTTGAGGATTCTACGAAGGGACATTAAGTGTCGCCCTGAGGCCTGTGGTGAGCAAGGAAATATCTTCTGATGAAAACTGGAGAGAAGCTTTCTGAGCAACTGCTTTGTGATGGGTGTGTTCATCTCATAACGTTAAACCACTCTTTGGATTGAACAGTGTGAAACCACTGTTTCTGGGGAATCATAGGAAGGACATTTGGGAATGCTCTTTATAATATGGAGAAAGAAATATCCTCAGATAAAAATCAGAAGGAAGTTTTCTATGAAACTGCTATGTGTCATATGAATTCCTCCTCTCACTCAGTTAAGCTTCTCTTTTCACTGAGCAGTTTTCTAATGCTGTTTATGTTTAGCGTGCAAAGCAATATTTGGGAGTGCTTTGAGACTTATGAGGAAAAAGGACATATGGTCAGATAGAAACTGGAGAGAAACTTTCCATGGAACTGCTTTGTGAAGTGTGCATTGCACTCACAGTGTTATACCTCTCTTTTCATACAGCATCGGGGAAACCCTTTTGGAGAAAAAGCTACCAAGGGATATTCGGGAGCATATTGACACTTATGGTGAAAAGGGAAAGAGCCACAGACAAAAACTGGAAATAAATTTCGGTGAAAGTGCTCCATGATGTGTGTATTCAACTAGCATAGATAAAGCATTCCTTACTTTACGGAACGTGGAAGCTCTGTCATGGACAGACTCGCAAAGGGACTTTCGGGAGCACATTCAGGACTATTGTGAACAAGTAAATATCGTCAGATAAAAACTGGAAAGAAGCTTTCTGTGAATCTCCTTTGTGCTATGTTTATTTATCTCACATAGATAAAGCTTTCTTTACATTTTGTAGCTTGGAAACACTGTCATGGATGGATCCGCGAAGGGACATTTGGGACCACATTCAGGCCTATGGTGAAAAAGGAAATATCATCAGATAAAAACTGGAGAGAAGCTTTCTGAGAAACTGCTTGGTGATGTGTGCATTCCACTCAGGGAGTTTTACCTTTCTTCTCATAAGGCACTGTTTGAACACTCTTCCTGTAAAACTAAAAAAGTGATATTCAGAGCACTTTGAATACTATGGCAAAAAGTGAAATGTCGCCAAATAAAACCCGGAAAGAAGCATTCCAAGAAACTGCTCTCTGACATGTCCATTCATTTCAGAGAGTTAAAGCTTACTCTACATTTCTCTGTTGGGAAAGTCTGTCTTCGAGGATTCTGTGAAGGGATATTAAGCGGCCACCAGAGGCCTTTGGCGAGTAAAGAAATGTCTTAAGTTGAAAATTGGAGGCCGGGTGCGGTGGCTCAAGCCTGTAATCCCAGCACTTTGGGAGGCCGAGATGGGTGGATCACGAGGTCAGGAGATCGAGACCATCCTGGCTAACACGGTGAAACCCCGTCTCTACTAAGAAATACAAAAAATAGCCGGGCGAGGTGGCAGCGCCTGTAGTCCCAGCTACTCGGGAGGCTGAGGCCGGAGAATGGCGTGAACCCGGGAGGCGGAGCTTGCAGTGAGCTGAGATCCAGCCACTGCACTCCAGCCTGGGCTACAGAGCGAGACTCCGTCTCAAAAAAAAAAAAAAAGAAAGAAAGAAAAAGAAAATTGGAGAGAAGCTTTCTCAGCAACTCTTTTGTGATGTTTGTATTCATCTCATAGAGTTAAATCATTCTTTGGATTGAGCAGTTAGAAATCACTGTTTCTGTGGAAAATGAGAATGGACATTTGGGAACGCTCTTTAGAATATTCTGAAAAAGAAATAACCTCAGAAGGAAACCAGAAGGAAGCTTTCTGTGAAACTGCCCTGTGCCACATGAATTCCACTCGAGAGTTAAACTTCTCTTTTCATTCAGCAGTATTCTAACACTGTTTTTGTTTAGTCTGTGAAGGGATATTCAGCAAGGCTTTGAGGGTTATGGTGAAAAAGGAAATATCTTCAGATAGAAACTGGAGAGAAGCTTTCTGAGGAGATGGTTTGTGACATGTGCATTACACTCACAGAGTTATACTTTTCTTCTCATAGAGGATTGGGGAATCCCTTTTGGAGAAAAAGCTACCAGAGGACATTCGGAAGTGTAGGGACGGCTATGGTGAAAAAGGAAATATCTTCAGGCACAAACTGGAAAGAAGCTTTCTGTGAAACTCCTTTGTGATAGATATGTTTATTCCTCTCACATAGATAAAACTTTCCATCTATTACGCAGTTTTGAAACTCCGTCATGGATGGATTCGCAAAGGGACACTCAGGAGCACATTCAGGCCTATGGTGAAATAGGAGATATCTTCAGATCATAACTGGAGAGAAGCATTTTGAGAAAATAATTTGTGTTGTGTGCATTCCACTCATGGAGTTATAGCTCTTTCGTTGTAAGGCAGTGTTTGAACAGTGTTCCTGTAAAACTGAAAAGTGATATTTCAGAGCGCATTGAAGACTATGGCAAAAAGTGAAATATCCTGAAATAAAACCCAGAGAGAAGATTTCCAAGAAACTTCTCTCTGATACATCCATTCATTTCACAGAGTTAAAGCTTACTCTGCATTGCCCAGTTTGGAATCTCTGTCTTTCAGGAATCTCTGAAGGATTATTCAGTGACACCTGGAGGCTTGCGGTGAGGAAGAAAATGTCTTCCAATGAAAACTGGAGGGAAGTTTTCTGAGCAACTGCTTTGTGATATGTGTATTCGCCTCATAGAGTTAAACCATTCTTTGGATTGAGCAGTTTGAAATCACTGTTTTTGTGGAATCTGAGGAAGGACATTTGGGAATGCTCCTTAGAATATGGAGAAAGAAATATGCTCAGGTAAAATCCAGATGGAAGCTTTCTGTGAAACTGCTCTGTATCATCTTAATTCCTCTCATTCAGTTAAGCCTCTCTCTTCATTGAGCAGCTTTCTCACCCTGTTTATGTTTAACGTGTAAAAGGACATTCGGGAGTGCTTTGATGTTTACGGTGAAGAAGGAAATATGTTCAGATAGAAACTGGAGAGAAGCTTTCTGAGGAACTGCTTTGTGACGTGTGCAGTCCACTCACAGTGTTTTACCTCTCTTCTCATACAGCACTGGGGAAACCCTTTTAGAGAAAAAGGTACCAAGTTATATTCAGGAGCATGTTGATGCCTCTGGTGAAAAGGGAAATAGCCTCAGACAAAAACTGGAAAGAAGCTTTCTATAAAACTGCTCTCTGATATGTGTAATCATCTCACATAGATAAAGCTTTCTATACATTACACAGCTTGGAAACACTGTCATGGACGGATCCACAAAGGGACATTCAGGAAGACATTCAGGACTATGGTGAAAAAGGAATTACCTTCAGATAAAAACTGGAAAGAAGCTTTCTGTGAATCTGCTTTTTGCTATGTTTATTCAAATCACATAGGTAAAGCTTTCTTTACATTACACAGCTTGGAAACTCTGTCTGGATGGATCCACAAAGGTACGTTCGGGAACACATTCAGGACTATGGCAAAAAAGGAAATATCTTCAGATAAAAACTGGAAAGAAGCTTTCTGTGAATCTGCTTTCTGCTATGTTTATTCATCTCAGAGAGATAAAGCTTTCTTTCCATTTCACAGCTTGGAAACTCTGTCATGGATGGATCCATGAAGGGATATTCGGGACTACATTCAGGCCTATGGTGAAAAAGGAAATATCGTCAGATAAAAACTGGAAAGAAGCTTTCTGAGAAATTGCTTGGTGATGTATGCATTCCACTCAGGGAGTTACACCTTTCTTCTCATTAGGCACTGTTTGAACACTCTTCCTGTAACACTAAAAAAGTGATATTTGGAGCACTTTGAAGACTATGGCAAAAAGTGAAATGTCGTCAAATAAAACCTGGAAAGAAGCATTCCAAGAAACTACTCTCTGACATGTCCATTAATTATAGAGAGTTAAAGTTTACTCTACATTTCCCAGTTGGGAAAGTCTGTCTTTGAGAATTCTGTGAAGGGATATTAAGGGGCCACCGGAGGCCTGTGGTGAGCAAGGAAATGCCTTCAGTTGAAAATTGGAGAGAAGCTTTCTAAGCAACACTTTTGTGATGTTTGTATTCATCTCATAGAGTTAAATCATTCTTTGGATTGAGCAGTTAGAAATCACTGTTTCTGTGGAAAATGAGAATGGACATTTGGGAACGCTCTTTAGAATATTCTGAAAAAGAAATAACCTCAGAAGGAAACCAGAAGGAAGCTTTCTGTAAAACTGTTCTGTGTTGCCTGAATTCTGCTTGCAGAATTAAGCTCTGTGTTGCATGAAAACTGCTCTGTGTCACGTGAATTCCGTTTGCACAGTTAAGCCTCTCTTTTCATTCAGCAGTATTCTAACACTGTTTTTGTTTAGTCTGCGATGAATATTCGGCAGCTCTTTCAGGCTTACAGTGAAAAAGGAAATATCTTCAGATAGAAACTGGAGAGAAGCTTTCTGAGGAGCTGCTTTGTGATGTGTGCATTCCACTCACAGAATTAAACCTGTCTTCTCACAGATGATTGGAGAATCGCTTTTGGAGAAAAAGCTAGCGGAGGACATTTGGGAGTATAAGGACGGCTATGGTGAAAAAGGAAATATCCTCAGACAAAAACTGGAAAGAAGATTTCTGTGAAACCGCTTTGTGATAGATCTGTTTATTCATCTCACATAGATAAAACTTTCCTTATATTACACAATTTGGAAACTCCATCATGGAGGGATTCGTGAAGGGACTTTTGGGAGCACATTCAAGCCTACCGTGAAAAAGGAGATATCTTCAGATAAAAATTGGATAGAAGCTTTCTGAGAAACTGCTTTGTGATGTGTGCATTCCACTCAGGGTGTTATACTTCTTTTCTCATAAGGCAGAGTTTGAACTCTGTTCCTGTAAAACCATAAAACTAATGTTTCATAGCACATGGAAGACTATGACAAAAGTGAAATACACTGTAATAAAACCCAGAAAGAAGCATTCAAAGAAACTGCACTCTGATGTGTGCATTCATTTCAGAGAGTTAAAGCTTACTCTACATTTCCAGTTTGGAATGTCTGTCTTTAAGGATTCTGCAAAGGGATATTAAGTGGTGACTGGGGGTTGTGGTGAGCAAGGAAATATCTTCAGTTGAAAACTGGAGAGAAGTTTTCTGAGCAACTGCTTTGTGAAGTGTGTATTCATCTCATAGAGTTAAATCATTCTTTGGATTGAGCAGTTTGAAACCACTCTTTCTGTGGAACCTGGGAAAGGACATTTGTGATTGCTCTTAAGAATATGCTGAAAAAGTAATACCCTCTGAGAAGAACCAGAAGGAAGCTTTCTGTGAAATTGCTGTGTCATGTGAATTCCACTCACATAGTTAAGCTTCGGTTTTCATTGAGCAGTATTCTACCACTGTTTTAGTTTAGTCAGCTTAGGGATACTCGGGAGCCCTTTGAAGATTATGGTGAAAACGAAAGTATCTTCAGATAGAAATTGGAAAGAAGATTTCTGGGGACCTGCTTTGTGATATGTGCATTCCACTCACAGAGTTATACTTTTCTTCTCATAGAGGATTGGTGAATTCCTTTTGATGAAAAAGCTACCAGGGAACATTCAGGTGTATATGGATGGCTATGGTGAAAAAGGAAATATCCTCAGACAAAAACGGGAAAGAAGCTCTCTGTGAAACTGCTTTGTGATAGATATGTTTATTCATCTCACATACATAAAACTTTCTTTCGATTACGCAGTTTGGAAATGCCGTCATGGGCGGATTCATGAAGGGACATTCGGGAACACATTCAGGACTATGGTGAAAAAGGAAATATCTTCAGATAAAAACTGGAAAGAAGCTTTCTGTGAATCTGCTTTTTGCTATGTTTATTCATCTCACATAGATAAAACTTTCTTTACTTTACACAGCTTGGAAACTCCTTGGTGATGTGTGCATTCTACTCAGGGAGTTATACCTTTCTTCTCATAAGGTACTGTTTGAACACTCTTCCTGTAAAACTGAAAAAGTGATATTCAGAGCACATTTAAGTCTATGACGAAAAGTGAAATGTCATGCAATAAAACGTAGAAAGAAGCATTCCAAGAAGCTACTCTCTGACATGTGCATTCATTTCAGAGGATTAAAAGTTACTCTACATTTCCAATTTGGAAAGTCTGTCTTTGAGGATTCTGTGAAGGGATATTAAGTGATGACCGGAGACCTGTGGCGAGCAAGGAAATGTCTTCCATTGAAAACTGGAGAGAAGGTTTCTGAGCAACTGATTTGGGATGTGTGTATTCATCTCATAAAGTTAAATCATTCTTTGGATTGAGCAGTTTGAAATCACTCTTTTTGTGGAACCTGAGAAAGGACATTTGGGAATGCTCTTAAGAATGTGCTGAAGGCCGGGCGCGGTGGCTCAAGCCTGTAATCCCAGCACTTTGGGAGGCCGAGACGGGCGGATCATGAGGTCGGGAGATCGAGACCATCCTGGCTAACACAGTGAAACCCCGTCTCTACTAAAAAAATACAAAAAACTAGCCGGGCGAGGTGGCGGGCGCCTGTAGTCCCAGCTACTCGGGAGGCTGAGGCAGGAGAATGGCGTGAACCCGGGAGGCGGAGCTTGTAGTGAGCCGAGATCCGGCCACTGCACTCCAGCCTGGGCGACAGAGCAAGACTCCATCTCAAAAAAAAAAAAAAAAAAAAAAAAAAAAAAAGAATGTGCTGAAAAAGAAATATCCTCCAATAAAAACCAGAAAGAAGCTTTCTATGAAACTGCTCTGGGTCATATGAATTCCACTCGCACAGTTAAGCTTCTCTATTCATTTAGCAGTATTTTAACACTGTTTTTGTTTAGTCTGCGAAGGGATATTCGGGAGGGCTTTGAGGCTTACAGTGAAAAAGGAAATATCCTCAGATAGAAATTGGAGAGAAGCTCTCTGAGGAGCTGCTTTGTGATGTGTGTATTCCACTCACAGAATTATACCTTTCTTCTCATAGAGGATTGGGGAATCCCTTTTGGAGAAAAAACTAACAAGGGACATTCGGGAGTATATGGACTGCAATGGTGTGAAAGGAAATATCCTCAGAAAAAAACTGGAAGGAAGATTTCTGTGAAACGGCTTTGTGATAGATATGTTTATTCATCTCTCATAGATAAAACTTTCCTTATATTATGCAGTTTGAAAATTCGTCATGGACAGATCCACAAAGGGACATTCAGGAGCACATTCAGGACTATGGTGAAAAAGGAAATATCTTCAGATAAAATCTGGAAAGAAGCTTTCTCTGAATCTGCTTTTCACTATGTTTATTCATCTCACATAGATAAAGCTTTCTTTACAATACGTAGCTTGGAAACTCTGTCATGGATGGATCCATGAAGGTACATTCGGGAGCACATTCAGGACTACGGTGAAAAAGGAAATATCTTCAGATAAAAACTGGAAAGAAGCTGTCTGTGAATCTTCTTTTGGCTATGTTTATTCATCTCACATAGATGAAATTTTCTTGACCTTCTGTAGCTTGGAAACACTGTCATGGATGGATCCGTGATGGGATATTTGAGATCATATTCAGGACTATGGTGAAAAAGGAAATATATTCAGATAAAAACTGGAGAGAAGCTCTCTGAGAAACTGCTTTGTGATGTGTGCATTCATCTCATAGAGTTAAATCATTCTTTGGATTGAGCAACTTGAAATCACTGTTTCTGTGAAACCTGAGAAAGGACATTTGGGAACACTCTTTAGAATATGATGAACAAGAAATACCGCCAAATAAAAACCAGAAGGAAGCCTTCTGTGAAACTGCTCTGTGTCATGTGAATTCCCCCCCAGAGTTAAGCTTCTCCTTTCATTGAGCAGTATTCTAACACTGTTTTTGTTTAGTCTGTGATGGGATATTTGGGAGCACTTTGAGGCTTATGGTGAAACCGGAAATATCTTCAGATAGAAACTGGAGAGAAGTTTTCTGAGGAGCTATTTGTGACGTGGGCATTTCACTCACTGAGTTACACATTTCTTCTCACAGAGGGTCTGGGAATCCCTTTTGAAGAAAAAGCTACCAAGGGACATTCAGGAGTACATGGACGGTCATGGTAAAAAAGGGAATATCCTCAGACAAAAACCGGTAAGAAACTTTCTGTGAAACTGCTTTGTGATAGATATGTTTATTCATCTCACATAGATAAAACTTTGTTTATATTACGCAGTTTGGAAACTCCATCATGGACAGATCCGTGAAGGGACATTTGGGAGCACATTCAGGGCTATGATAAAAAAGAAAATATCTTGAGATTATAAGTGCAGAGAAATTTTCTGAGAAACTGCTCTGTGATGTGTGCATTCCACTCAGGGAGTTATATCTCTTTTCTCATGAGGCAGTGTTTGAACATTGTTCCTCTAAAATGAAAAAAGTTATATTTCAGAGTGCATTGAAGACTATGGGGAAAAGTGATCTGTCCTCAAATAAAACCCAGAAAGAAGCACTCCAAGAAACTGCTCTCTGATATGTGCATTCACTTCACAGAGTTAAAGCTTACTCTACATTCCCAGGTTTGGAAACTCTGTCTTTGAGTAATCTGTGAAGTTATATTAAGTGGCGCCCCGAGGCCTGTGTTGAGCAAGGAAATGTCTTCCATTGAAAACTGGAGAGAAGTTTTCTGAGCAACTGCTTTGTGACATGTGTATTAATCTCATAGAGTTAAATCATCCTTTGGATGGAGCAGTTTGAAATCACTGTTTCCATGGAATCTGAGGAAGGACATTTGAGAACGCACTTTGGAATACAGAGAAAGAAATATTCTCAGATAAAAACCAGAAGGAAGCTTTCTGTGAAACTGCTATGTGTCATGTGAATTCCTCTCACTCAGTTAAGCTTCCCTTTTCATTGAGCACTTTTCTAACACTGTTTATGTTTAGTGTGCAAAGGGATATTTGGGAGTGCTTTGAGGCTTAGGGTGAAAAAGGAAATACGTTCAGATAGAAACTGGAGAGAAGCCTTCCAAGGAATTGCTTTGTGTCGTGTGCATTTCACTCACAGTGTTATACCTCTCTTCTCATAAAGGATCGGGGAATCCCTGTTGGAGAAAAAGGTACCAAGGGACATTTGGGAGTATATGGATGGCTATTGTGAAAAATGAAATATCATCAGACAAAAGCTGGAAGAAAAATTTCTGTGAATCTGCTTTTCACTATATTTATTCGTCTCACATAGATAAAGCTTTTTTTTTTACATTACACAGCTTGGAAACTCTGTCATGCACGAATCTGCAAAGGGACATTCGGGAACACATTCAGGACTATTTTGAAAATGGAAATATCTTCACATAAAAACTAGAGAGAAGCATTCTAAGAAACTGCTTTTTGACGTGTGAAGTCCACTCAGGGAGTTTTACCTCTTTGCTCATAAGGCAGTGTTTGAACACGTTTCCTGTAAACCAAAAAAAGTGATATTTTGGAGTGCATACAAGACTATAGTGAAAAGTGAACTATCCTCAAATAAAACCCAGAAAGAAACGTTCCAAGAATCTGCTCTCTGATTTCTGCATTGATTTCACAGAGCTGAATCTTACTCTACATTGTCCAATTTGGAAACTCTGTCTTTCAGGAATATGTGAAGGGATATTAAGTTGTGCCCGGAGGCCTGTGGTTAGCAAGGAATTGTCTTCCGTTGAAAATTGGAGAGAAGCTTTCTGAGCAACTGCTTTGTGATGTGTGTATTCATCTCATAGAGTTAAATCATCCTTTGGATGGAGCACTTTGAAATCACTGTTTCTGTGGAATCTGAGGAAAGACATTTGGGAACGCACTTTAGAATATGGAGAAAGAAATATCCTCAGATAAAAACTGGAAGGAAGCTTTCTGTGAAACTGATCTCTGTAATGTAAATTCCACTCACACAGTTAAGCATCTATTTTCATTCAGCAGTATTCTAACACTGTTTTTGTTTAGTCTGCCAAGGGGTATTCAGCAAGGCTTTGAGGCTTACAGTGAAAAATGAAATATCTTCAGATAGAAACTGGACAGAAGCTTTCCGAGGAGGTCCTTTGTGACGTGTGCATTCCACTCACAGGATTTTACCTTTCTTCTCATAGAGAATTGGGGAATGCCTTTTGGAGAAAAAACTACCTGGGGACATTTGGGAGTATATGGACAGCTATGGTGAAAAAGGAAATATCCTCAGACAAAAACTGGAAAGAAGACTTCTCTGAAACCGCTTTGTGATAGATATGTTTATTCATCTCACAGAGATAAAACTTTCTTTCTATTATGTAGTTTTGAAATGCCGTCAAGGACGGATTGACGAAGGGACATTCAGGAGCACATTCAGGCCTCCAGTGGAAAAGGAGATATCTTCAGATAAAAACTCGAAAGAAGCTTTCTGAGAAACTGCTCCGTGATGTGTGCATTCCACTCAGGGAGTTATACCTCTTTTCTCATAAGGCAGTGTTTGAACACTGTTCCTGTAAAACGAAAAAGTAATATTTTGGAGTGCAGTGAAAATTGTAGTGAAAAGTGAAATATCCTCAAATAAAATCCAGAAAGAAGCATTCCAAAAAACTGCCCTCTGCTATGTGCATTCATTTCACAGAGTTAAAGCTTACTCTGCATTGCCCAGTTTGGAAAATCTGTCTTTGAGGAATTTGCGAGGGGATATTTAGTGGCGCCCAGAGGCCTGTTGTGAGCAGAGAAATCTCTTCCTTTGAACACTGTGGAGAAGCTTTCTGAGCAACTGCCTGTGATGTGTGTTTTCAACTCATAGAGTTAAATCATTCTTTGGATTGAGCAGTTTGAAATCACTGTTTCTGTGGAAATTGAGAAAGGATATTTGGGAACGGTCTTTAGAATTTGCTGAAAAGGAAATATCCTCAGATAAAAGCAGCAGGAAGCGTTCTGTGAAACTGATCTCTGTCATGTAAATTCCACTCACACAGTTAAGCTTCTATTTTCATTCAGCAATATTCTAACGCTCTTTTTGTTTAGTCTGCGAAGGGATATTTGGGATCACTCTGAGGCTTACGGTAAAAAAAGAAATATCTTCAGATAGAAACTGGAGGGAAGATTCCTGAGGAGTTCCTTTGTGAAGGGTGCATTTCACTCACAGAATTTTACCTTTCTTCTCATAGAGGATTGGGGAATGCCTTTTGGAGAAAAAAACTACCTGGGGACATTCGGGACTATATGGATGGCTATGGTGAAAAAGGAAGTATCCTCAGACCAAAACTGGTAAGAAGATTTCTGTGAAACTGCTTTGTGATAGATGTGTTTATTCATCTCACAGAGATAAAACTTTCTTTCTATGACGTAGTTTTGAAACACCATCATGGATGGATTCATGAAGGGACATTCGGGAGCACATTCAGACTTCTGGTGGAAAAGGAGATATCTTCAGATAAAAACTCGAAAGAAGCTTTCTGAGAAACTGCTCTGTGATGTGTGCATTCCACTCAGGGAGTTATACCTCTTTTCTCATAAGGCAGTGTTTGAACACTGTTCCTGTAAAACCCAAAAAGTGATATTTCGGAGCGCAGTGAAGACTGTGGTGAAAAGTGAAATATCCTCAAATAAAATCCAGAAAGAAGCATTCCAAAAAACTGCCCTCTGCTATGTGCATTCATTTCACAGAGTTAAAGCTTACTCTGCATTACCCAGTTTGGAAAATCTGTCTTTGAGGAATTTGCAAGGGGATATTTAGTGATGCCCCGAGGCCTGTTGTGAGCAGAGAAATCTCTTCCGTTGAACACTGTGGAGAAGCTTTCTGAGCAACTGCCTGTGACGTGTGTTTTCAACTCATAGAGTTAAATCATTCTTTGGATTGAGCAGTTTGAAATCACTGTTTTTCTGTGGATACTGAGAAAAGACATTTGGGAATGCTCTTTAGAATATGTTGAAAAAGAAATACCCTCAGATAAAAACCAGAAGTAAGCCTTCTGTGTAACTTCTCTGGATGATGCCAATTCCACTCATACAGTTAAGCTTCTTTTTCATTGAGCAGTATTGTACCATTGTTTTTGTTTAGTCTGCAAGCGGATATTCAGGAGCACTTTGAGGTTTATGGTGAAAACGGAAATATCTTCAGATGGAAACTGGAGAGAATTGCTTTGTGACATGTGAATTCCACTCACAGAGTTATACCTTTCTTCCTAGAGAGGATTGGGGAATCAGTTTTGGAGAAAAAGCTACCAAGGGACATTCAGGAGTACATGGATGGCTATGGTGAAAAAGGAATTATGCTAACAAAAAAAACTAGAATTAAGCTTTCTGTGAAACTGCTTTGTGATAGATATGTTTATTCACCTCACATAGATAAAAGTTTCTTTATATAATGCAGTTTGGAAACTCTGTCATGGACAGATCCATGAAGGAACATTCGGGAGCACATTCAGTACTATGGTGAAAATGGAAATATCTTCAGATAAAAATCGCAGAGAAGCTTTCCGAGAAACTGCTTTGTGATGTGTGAATTCCTCTCACTCAGTTAATCATCTCTTTTCATTGAGCTGTTTTCTAACACTGTTTGTGTTTAGCGTGTGAAGGGATATTCGGGAGTGCTTTGAGGCTTATGGTGAAAAAGGAAATATGTTCAGGTAGAAACTGGAGAGAAGCTTTCTGAGGAACTGCTTTGTGATGTGTTCATTCCACTCAGGGAATTATACCTCTTTTCTCATAAGGCAGTGTTTGAACACTGTTCCTGTAAAATGAAAAAGTGTTAATTTGGAGTGCATTGAAGACTATGGCAAAAAGTGATATATCCTCAAATGAAACCCAGAAAGAAGCATTCCAATAAACTGTTCTCTGATATGTGCATTCATTTCACAGAGGTAAAGGTTACTCTATATTGCCCCATTTGGAAATTCTGTCTTTGAGAAATCTGCCAAGGGGTATTAAGTGGTGCTTGGAGGCCTGTGGTGAGCAAGGAAAAGTCTTCTGTTGAAAACTGGAGAGAAGCATTCGGAGCAACAGCTTTGTGATGTGTCTATTCATCTCATAGAGTTAATCATATTTTGGATTGAGCAGTTTGAAATCACTGTTTCTGTGGAATCCGAGGAAGGGCATTTGGGAACACTCTTTAGAATATGGAGAAAGAAATATACTCAGATAAAAAAAAATGAATCTTTCTGTGAAGCTACTATGTGTCTGTGAATTCCTCTCACTCAGTTAAGTTTCTCTTTCCATTGAGCAATTTTATAACACTGTTTTGTTTAGCATGTGAAGGGATATTAGGGAGTGCTTTGAGGCTTACAGTGAAAAAGGAAATATGTTCAGATAGAAATTGGAGAGAAGCTTTCTGAGGAAATGCTTTGTGACGTGTGCATTCAACTTAGGGAGTTATACCTCTTTACTCATAAGGTAGTGTTTGATCACTGTTCCTGTAAAACCGAATAAGTGATATTTTGGAGCGTATTGACAACTATGGCAAAAAATGAAATATCCTCAAATAAAACCCAGAGAGAAGCATCCCAAGAAACTGCTCTTTAATATGTGCATTCATTTACAGAGTTAAAGCTTACTCTACGTTGCCCAGTTTGGAAACTTTGTCTTTGAGGAATCTGTGAAGGGATGTTTAGAGGTGCCCTGAGTTTTGTGGTGAGAATGGAAACGTCACTGATGAAAACTGGACAGAAGCTTTCTGAGCAACTGCTTTGTGGTGTGTGTATTCATCGCACAGAGCTAAACCATTATTTGGATTGAGCAGTTTGAAATCACTGTTTTTGTGGAATCTGAGGAAGGACATTTGGAAACACTCCTCAGAATATGGAGAAAGAAATATCCTCATGTAAAATACGGAAGGAAGCTTTCTGTGAAACTGCTCTGTGTCATCTTAATTCCTCTCACTCAGTTAAGTCTCTCTTTTCATTGAGCAGTTTTCTAACTCTGTTTATGTTTAGGTTGTGAAGGGAAATTCGGGATTGCTTTGAGGCTTACAGTGAAAAAGGAAATATGTTCAAACTGAGACTGGAGAAATTTTATCCGAGGAACTGCTTTGCGACGTGTGCATTCCACTCACAGTGTTATACCTCTCTTCTCCTACAGCATCGGGGAAAACCTTTTGGAGAAAAAGGTACCAAGTAATATTCGGGAGCATGTTGATGCCTATGGTGAAAAAGGAAATAGCCTCAGACACAAACTGGAAAGAAGCTTTCTATGAAACTGCTCTGTGATATGTGTATTTATCTCAGATAGAAAAAGCTTTCTTTACATTACACAGCTTGGAAACTGTGTCATGGATGGAGCCATGAAGGAACATTCGGGAGCACATTCAGGAGTATGGTGAAAAAGGAAATATCTTCAGATAAAAACTGGAAAGAAGCTTTCTGTGAATCTGCTTTTTGCTATGTTTATTCATCTCACATAGATAAAACTTTCTTTACATTACGCAGTTTGGAATCTCCATCATGGATGGATCCGCGAAGGGATATTCAGGATCACATTCAGACCTATGGTGAAGAACAAAATATCAACAGGTAAAAACTGGAAAGAAACTTCCTGAGAAACTGCTGGGTGATGTGTGCATTCCACTCAGGGAGTTACACCTTTCTTCTCATAAGGCATTGTTTGAACACAGTTCCCTTTAAAACTAAAAAAGTGATATTCGGAGCACATATGGCGAGAAGTGTAATGTCATACAATAAAACCTGGAAAGAAGCTTTCCAAGAAACTGCTCTATGACATGTCCATTCATTTCACAGAGTTAAAGCTCACCCTACATTTCCCAGTTTGGAAAGTCTGTTTGAGGATTCTGCGAAGAGATATTAAGTGGTAACCGGAGGCCTCTGGCAAGCAAGGAAATGTCTCCCGTTGAAAATTGGAGAGAAGTTTTCTGAGCAACTCTTTTGTGATGCTTGTATTCATCTCATAGAGTTAAATCATTCTTTGGATTCAGCAGTTTGAAATCACTCTTTCTGTGGAATCTGAGAAAGGACATTTGGGAACGCCCTTTAGAATATCCTGAAAAAGGAATAACCTCAGATAGAAACCCGAAGGGAGCTTTCTGTCAAACTGCTCTGTGTCATGTGAATTCCACTCGCACAGTTAAGCTTCTCTTTTCATTGAGCAGTATTCTGACACTCTTTTTGTTTAGTCTGCAAAGGGACATTCAGGAGCACTTTGAGGCTTACGGTGAAAAAGGAACTATGTTGGGATAGAAACTGGAGAGAAGCTTTCTGATGAACTGCTTTGTGAGGTGTGCATTCCACTCACAGTGTTATACCTCTCTTCTCATAGAGCATCGGGAAAATCCTTTTGGAGAGAAAGGTACCAAGGGACATTCAGAAGCTTATTGACACCTATGATGAAATGGAAGTAGCCTCAGACAAATACTATAAAAAAGTTTTTTGAAATGGCTCTGTGATATGTGTATTCATCTCACATAGATAAAGCTTTCTTTACATTACATAACTTGGAATCTCTGTCATGGACAGATCCGCGAAGGGATGTTTGGAAGCACATTCAGAACTATGGTGAAAAAGGAAATATCTTCAGATAAAAACTGCAAAGAAGCTTTCTGCAAATCTGCTTTTTGCTATGTTTAGTCATCTCACATAGATAAAACCTTCCTTATATTATTGGATTTGGAAACTCCATCATAGACACATCAATGAAGGGACACTCGGGAGCAAATTCAGACCTATGATGAAAAAGGAAATATCTTCAGATAAAAACTGGAGAGAAGATTTCTGAGAAACTGCTTTGTGATGTGTGTATTCATGTCATAGAGTTAAACCATTCTTTGGATTGAGCAGTTTGAAATCATTGTTTCTGTGGAATTTGAGGAAGGACATTTGGGAATGCTCTTTAGAATATGGAGAAAGAAACATTCTCAGATAAAAACCAGATGGAAGCATTCTGTGAAACTGCTATGTGTCATGTGAATTCCTCTCACTTAGTGAAGCTTCTCACTGTTAACTCTGTTTATGCTTAGCATGCGAAGGTATACTGGGGAGTGCTTTGAGGCTTATGGCGAAAAAGGAAATATGTTCAGATAGAAACTATAGAGAAGCTTTCCAAGGAACTGCTTTGTGACCTGTGCATTCCACTTACAGTGTGATACCTCTCATTTCATAGAGCTTCAGGAAAACACTTTTGGAGAAAAAGGTACCAAGGGATATCCGGGAGCATATTGACTCCTATGGTGAAAAGGGAATTAGCCTCAGAGAAAAACTGGAAACAAGCTTTCTGTGAAACTGCTCTGTGATATGTGTATTCATCTGACATAGATAAAACTTTCTATACATTACGCAGCTTGGAAACTCTGTCATGGATGGATCCACGAAGGGACATTTGGGAACACTTTCAGGACTATGGTGTTAAAGCAATTATCGTCAGATAAAAACTGGAGTGAAGTTTTCTGAGAAGCTGCTTTGTGATGTGTGCATTCCACTCAGTGCGTCATACCTCTTTTCTCATAAGGCAGTGTTTCAACACGGTTCCTGTAAAACCAAAAAAGTTACATTTATTGGAGCATTGAAGACTATAACGAAAAGTGAAATACCCTCAGATAAAACACAGAAAGAAGCATTCCACGAAACTGCTCTCTGATATGTGCATTCATTTCAGAGTGTTAAAGCTTACTTCTCATTGCCCAGTTCCGGAATCTCTGTCTTTGAGGAATCTCCTGAAGGACATTTAGTGGCTCCCAGAGGCCCTTGGTGAGCAAGGAAACCTCTTACATTGAAAACTGGAAAGAAGCTTTCTGAGCAACTGCTTTGTGATGTGTGTATTCATCTCATAGAGTTAAACCATTGTTTGGATTGAGTAGTTTGAAATCACTGTTTCTGTGGAATCTGAGGAAGTACATTTGGGGACGCACTTTAGAATATGGAGAAAGAATTATCCTCAGATAAAAACCAGAAGGAAGCTTTCAGTGAAACTGCTATGTGTCATGTGAATTCGTCTCACTCAGTTAAGCATCTCTTTTCATTGAGTGGTTTTCTGACACTGTTTCTGTTTAGCATGCGAAGGGATATTCGGGATCGCATTGAGGCTTACAGTGAAAAAGGAAATATGTTCAGACAAAAACTAGAGAGAAGCATTTCTAGGAACTGTTTGCGACGGGTGTATTCCACTCACAGTGTTATCCCTCTTTTCTCATACAGCATCGGGGAAACCCTTTTGGAGAGAAAGGTATCAAGCTATATTCGTTAGCATATTGACGCTAATGGTGAAAAGGGAAATAGCCTCAGATAAAAACTGGAAAGACGCTTTCTGTGAAAATACTCTGTGATATGTGTATTCATCTCACATAGATAAAGCTTTCTTTTCATTACACAGCTTAGACACTGTCATGGAAGGATCCAGGAAGGGACATTAGGGAGCACATTCAGGACTATGGTGAGAAAGGAAATATCTTCAGATAAAAACTGGAAGGAAGCTTTCTGTGAAACTGCTCTGCGTCGTGTGAATTTCACTCACCCAATTCATCTTCTCTTTACATTGAGCAGTATTCTAACACTGTTTTTGTTTAGTCTGCGAAGGGATATTTGTTAGCACTTTGATGCTTATGCTGATAACCGACATATCTTCAGATAGAAACCGGAGAGAAGCTTTCCAAGGAGCTGCTTTGTGACGTGTGCATTGCAGTCACAGAGTTATACCTTTCTTTACTTAGAAGATTGGGGAATCCCTTTTTGAGAAAAAGCTACCAAGAGACATTTGAGAGTATATGGAAGGCTATGGTGAAATGGAAATATTCTAAGACAAAAACTGGAAAGAAGCTTTCTGTGAAACTGCTCTGTGCTATGTGTATTCATCTAGCATAGATAAAGCTTTCTTTACATTACACAGCTTGCAAATTCTGTCATGGACTGATCCACCAAGGGACATTCAAGAGAACCTTCAAGACTATGGTGAAAAAGGAAATAGCTTCAGGTAAAAACAGGAAAGAAGCCTTCTGTAAATCTGCTTTTTGCCATGTTTATTCAATCACATAGATAAAGCTTTCTTTACATTATGCAGCTTGGAAACTCTGTCATGGACAGAACCATGAACGGACATTTGGGAGCACATTCAGGCCAATGGTGAAAAAGGAAATATCATCAGATAAAAACCGGAGAGAAGTTTTCTGAGAAACTGCTTTGTGATGTGTGCATTCCACTCAGGGAGTTATAACTCCTTTCTCATAAGGCAGTGTTTGAACACTGTTCCTGTAAAACTGAAAACATTATATTTTGGAGTGCATTGAAAACTACAGGGAAAAGTGAACTATCCACAAATAAAACCCAGAAAGAAGCATTCCAAGAAACTGCTCTCTGATATGTGCATTCACTTCACAGAGTTAAAGCTTACTCTACATTGCCCAGTTTGGAAACACTGTCTTTGAGAAATCTGCGAAGTTATATTAAGTGGCACCTGGAGGCCTGTGGTGAGCAACGAAATGTCTTCCATTGAAAACTGGAGGGAAGCTTTCTGAGCAACTGCTTTGTGACATGTGTATCCATCTCATAGAGTTAAATCATTCTTTGGATTGAGCAGTTTGAAATCATTGTTTCTGTGGAACCTGAGAAAGGACATTTGGAAACGCTCTATATGCTGAAAAAGAAATACCCTCCGATAAAAACCAGAAGATAGCTTTCTGTGAAACTACTCTGTATCATGTGAATTCCACTCACACAGTTAAGCTTCTCTTTTCATTGAGCAGTATTTTAACACTGTTTTTGTTTAGTCTGCAAAGGGATATTCGGGAGGGCTTTGAGGCTTACAGTGAAAAAGGAAATATCCTCAGATAGAAACTGGAGAGATGCTTTCTGAGGAGCTGCTTTGTAATGTGTGCATTCCACTCACAGAATTATACCTTTCTTCTCATAGAGGATTGGGGAATCCCTTTTGGAGGAAAAACTACCAAGGGACATTCAGGAGTATATGGACAGCCATGGGGAAAAGGAAATATCCTCAGAAAAATACTGGAAAGAGGATTTATGTGAAACTGCTTTGTGATATATATATTTATTCATCTCACATAGATAAAACTTTTCTTATATTAGGCAGTTTGGAAACTGTCATGGATGGATCCGTGAAGGGACATTTGTGAGCACATTCAGGCCTATAGTTGGAAAGGAGATATCTTCAGATAAACTCTGGATAGAAGATTTCTGAGAAACTGCTTTGTTATGTGTGCATTCTACTCAGGGAGTTATACCTCTACTCTCATAAGGCAGTGTTTGAACACTGTTGCTGTAAAACCGAAAAAGTAATATTTTGGAGCCCATGGAAAACTATGGTGAAAAGTGCAATATCTTGAAATAAAACCCAGAAAGAAGCATTATAAGAAACTTTTCTCTGACATGTGCATTCATTTCAGAGAGATAAAGGTTACTCTACATTTCCCAGTTTGGAAAGTCTGTCATTGAGGATTCTGCAAATGGATATTAAGAGGCGACCAGAGACCTGTGGCAAGCAAGGAAATGCCTTCCGTTGAAAACTGGAGAGAAGCTTTCTGAGCAACTGCTTTGTGATGTGTGTATTCATCTCATAGAGTTAAATCATTCTTTGGATTCAGCAGTTTGAAATCACTCTTTCTGTGGAATCTGAGAAAGGACATTTGGGAATGCTCTTAAGATTATGCTGAAAAAGAAATACCCTCTGATAAAAACCAGAAGGAAGGTTTCTGTGAAACTGTTCTGTGTCATGTTAATTCCACTCACACATTTAAGCTTCTGTTTTCATTGAGCAGTATTCTAATACTGCTTTAGTTTAGTCAGCTAAGGGATGCTAGGGAGTGCTTTGAGGCTTACGGTGAAAACGGAAATATCTTCAGATAGAAAATGGAGAGATTTCCGAGCAGTTGCTTTCTGACGTCCGCATTCCATTCACTGAGTTATGCTTTTCTTCTCATAGAAGATTGGGCAATCCCTTTTGCAGAAGAAGCTACCAGAGGACCTTTGGGAGTAAATTGTTGGCTATGGTGGAAAAAGCAATATTCTCAGAAAAAAATTGGAGAGAAGCTTTCTGTGAAACTGCTTTGTGATAAATATGTTTATTAATCTCCCATAGATAAAACTTTCTTTCTATGATGCAGTTTTCAAATGCCGTCATGGACGGATTCGTGAAGGGACTTTCGGGGGCATATTCAGGCCTATGGTGAAATAGGAAATATCTTCAGATATAAACTGGAGATCAGCATTCTGAGAAACTGCTTTGTGATGTGTGCATTCCACCCAGGGAGTTATACCTCTTTTCACATAAGGCAGTATTTGAACACTGTTCCTGTAAAACCGAGAAAGTGATATTTCGGAGTACATTGAACACTATGGTGAAAAGTGAAATATCCTCCAATAAACCCAGGGAGAAGCGTTCCAAGAAACGGCTCTCTGATATGTGCATTCATTTCACAGAGTTAAAGCTTACTCTATGTTGCCCAGTTTGGAAACTCTGTCTTGGAGGAATCTGTGAAGGGATATTGAGTGGTGCCCAGAGGCTTGTGGTGAGCAAGGAAATGTCTTCCAATGAAAACTGCAGAGATGCTTTCTGAGCAACTGCTTTGTGATGTGTTTATTCAACTCATAGAGTTAAACCATTCTTTGGATTAGCAGTTTCAAGTCACTGCTTTGTGGAATCTGAGGAAGGACATTTGGGAACACTTCTTAGAATATGGAGAAAGAAATATCCTCAGGTAAAATCCAGAATGTAGTTTTCTGTGAAACTGCTCTGTGTCATCCTAGTTTCTCTCACTTAGTTAAGCCTCTCTTTTGATTGAGCAGTTTTCTAACCCTGTTTATGTTTAGGATGTAAAAGGCCATTCGGGAGTGCTTTGAGGCTTATGGTGAAAAAGGATACATGTTCAGACCGAAACTGGAGAGAAGCTTTCCGAGGGACTGCTTTGTGAAGCGTACATTCCACTCACAGTGTTATACCTCTCTTCTCCTACAGCATTGGTGAGACCGTTTTCAGGAAAAATGTACCAGGTGATATTCGAGAGCATGTTGATGCCTCTGGTGAAAAGGGAAATAGCCTCAGACAAAAACTGGAAAGAAGCTTTCTACGAAACTGCTCTGTGATATGTGTATTCATCTAACATAGATAAAGCTTTCTTTACATTACGCAGCTTGGAAACTCTGTCATGGACGGATCCACAAAGGGACATTCGGGAGCATATTCAGGACTATGGTGAAAAAGGAAATATCTTCAGATAAAAACTGGAAAGAAGCTGTCTGTGAATCTGCTTTTTGCTATGCTTATTCATCTTACATAGATAAAGTTTTCTTTTGATTACACAGCTTCTGTCATGGATGGATCCGCGAATGGATATTCGGGATCACATTTGGGCCTATGGTGAAAAAGGAAATATCTTCAGATAAAAACTGGAGAGAAGCTTTCTGAGAAACTGCTGGTGAAGTGTGCATTCCACTCAGTGAGTTATACCTTTCTTCTCATAAGGCACTGTTCGAACACCATTCCTGTAAAACTAAAAAAGTGATATTTGGAGTACATTGAAGACTATGGCAAAAAGTGATATGTTGTCAAATAAAACACAGTAAGAAGCATTCCAAGAAACTGCTCTCTAATATGTCCATTCGTTTCACAGAGTTACAGCTTACTCTACATTTCCCAGTTTGGAAAGTCTGTCTTTCAGGATTATACGAAAGGATATTAAGTGGCAACTGGAGGCCTGTGGCGAGTAAGGAAATCTATTCTGTTGAAAATTGGAGAGAGCTTTCTGAGCAACTCTTTTGTGATGTTTGTATTCATCTCATAGAGTTAAATCATTCTTTGGATTGAGCAGTTTGTAATCACTGTTTCTGTGGAATCTGAGAAAGGACATTAGGGAACGCTTTTTAGAATATCATGAAAAAGAAATAACTGTAGATAGAAACGAGAAGCAAGATTTCTGTGAAACTGCTCTGTGTCGCGTGACTTCTGCTTGCACAGTTAAGCTTCTCTTTTCATTGAGCAGTATTCTAACACTGTTTCTGTATAGTCTGCGAAGGGCTATTCATTAGCACTTTGAGGCTTATGGTGAAAATGGAAATATCTTCAGATACAAAATTGAGAGAAGCTTTCTTAGAAATTGCTGTGTGATGTGTACATTCCACTCAGGGAGTCATACGTCTTTTCTCATAAGGCAGTGTTTGAACACTGTTCCTGTAAAACCGAAAAAGTGATATTTTGGAACTCAGTGAAGACTATGGCATACAGTGAAACATCCTGAAATAAAACCTAGGAAGAAGCATTCTAAGAAACTGCTCTCTGAAGTGTGCATTCACTTCAGAGAGTTACAGCTTATACTACCTTGCACAGTTTGTAAACTCTGTCTTTGAGGAATCTGTGAAGGGATATTAAGTGGTGCCCGGAGGCTTGTGTTGAGCAAGGAAACGTCTTCCGATGAAAACTGGAGAGAAGCTTTCTGAGAAACTGCTTTGTGATGTTTGCATTCATCTCATAGAAATAAACCATTCTTTTGATTGAGCAGTTTGAAATCCCTGTTTTTATGGAATGTGAGGAAGGACATTTGGGAACACTCCTTAGAATATGGAGAAAGAAATATCTTCAGGTAAAATCCAGAGGGAAGCTTTTTGTGAAACTGCTCTGTGTCATCTTAATTCATCTTGCTCAGTTAAGCCTCTCTTTTCATTGAGCAGTTTTCTAACCCTGTTTGTGTTTAGCATGTGAAGGAATATTCGGGAGCGCTTTGAGGCTTACAGTGAAAAAGGAAATATGTTCAGACTGAAACTGGAAAGAAGCTTTCCGAGGAACTGCTTTGTAACGTGTGCATTCCACTCACAGTGTTATACCTCTCTTCTCATAGAGCATTGAGGAAACCGTTTTGGAGAAAAAATTACCAAGTGATATTCGGGAGCATGTTGATGCCTCTGTTGAAAAGGGAAATAGCCTCAGATAAAAACTGGAAATAAGCTTTCTGTGAAACTGATCTGTGATATGTGTATTCATCTCACATAGATAAAGCTTTCTTTTCATTATGCAGCTTGGAAACTCTGTCAAGGACGGATCTGTGAAAGGACATTCGGGAGCATATTCAGGACTATGGTGAAAATGGAAACATCTTCAGATAATTACTGCAGAGAAGCTTTCTGAGAAACTGCTTTTTAATGTGTGCATTCCACTCAGGGAGTTATACCTCTTTTCTCATAAGGCAGTGTTTGAACACTGTTTCTGTGAAACCGAAAAAGTGATATTTTGGAGTGCATTGAAGACAATGGCGAATAGTGAACTATCCTCAAGTAAAACCCAGAAAGAAGCATTCCAAGAAACTGCTCTCTGATATGTGCATTCATTTCACAGTGTTAAAGTTTTCTCTATATTGCCCAGTTTGGAAACTTTGTCTTTGAGGAATATGCAAAGGGATATTAAGTGGCGCCTGGAGGCCTGTGGTGAGCAATGAAATGTCTTCAGTTGAAAACTGGAGGGAAGCTTTCTGAGCAACTGGTTTGTGACGTGTGTATTCATCTCGTAGTGTTAAATCATTCTTTGGATTGAGCAGTTTGAAATCACTGCTTCTGTGAAATCTGAGGAAGGACATTTGAGAACGCTTTTTAGAATATGGACAAAGAAATATCCGCAGACAAAAACAGGAAGGAAGTTTTCTGTGAAACTACTATGTGTCCTGAGAATTCCTCTCTTCAGTTAAGTTTCTTTTTTCATTGAGCAGTTTTCTCTGACTGTTTATGTTTAGCATGTGAAGGGATATTCGGGAGCGCTTTGAGGCTTACGGTGAAAAACGAAATATGTTCTGACCAAAACTGCAGAGAAGCTTTCCGAGGAACTGCCTAGTGACGTGGGCATTCCACTCACTATATTATACCTCTCTTCTCATACAGCATTGGGGAAACCCTTTTGGAGAAAAAGGTATAAAGGGATATTCGGGAGCATATTGATGCCTAGGCTAAAAAGGGAAATAGCCTCAGAGAAAAACTGTAAAGAAGCTTTATGTGAAACTGCTGTGCTCTGTGTATTTGTCTCACATAGGTAAAGCTTTCTTTATATTACGGAGCTTGGAAACTCTGTCATGTATGGATCCGCGATGGGTTATTCGGGAGAACACTCAGGATTGTGTTGAAAAACGAAATATCTTCAGATAAAAACTGGAAAGAAGTTGCTGTGAATCTGCCTTTTGCTGTGTTTATTCATCTCACATAGATAAAGCTTTCTTTACATCGTGCAGCATAGAAACTCGGTCATGGACGGATCCATGCAGGGATATTCGCGATCACCTTCAGGCCTATGGTGAAAAAGGAAATAACTTCAGATAAAAACTGAAGAGAAGCTTTCTGAGAAACTGCTTTGTGCTGTGTGCATTTCACTCAACGAGTTATACCTCTTTTCTCATAAGGCAGTGTTTGAACACTGTTCATGTAAAACCAAATAGTGATATTTCAGAGCGCATTGAAGACCAAGGCAAAAAGTGAAATATCCTCAAATAAATCCAGGAAAGAAGCGTTCCAAGAAACTGCTCTCTGGTATATGCATTCATTTCACAGAGTTAAAGTTTACTCTATGATGCCCAGTTTGGAAACTCTGTGTTTGAGGAATCTGTGAGGGGTTATTAAGTGGCACCCAGAGGCTTGCAGTGAGCAAGGAAATGCCTTCCAATGAAAATTGGAGAGAAGCTTTCTGAGCAACTGGTTTGTGATGTGTGCATGCATCTCATAGAGTTAAACCGTTCCTTGGATTGAGCAGTTTGAGATGTTTTTGTGGAATCTCAGGAAGGACATTTGGGAACACTCTTTAGAATATGGAGAAAGAAATATCCTCCAATAAAAACCAGAAGGAAGCTTTCTGTGAAACTGCTCTGTGTCGTCTTAATTCCTCTCACTCAGTTAAGCCTCTCTTTTCATTGAGCAGTTTTCCAACCCTGTTTATGTTTAGCATGTGAAGGGATATTAGGGAATGCTTTGAGGATTACGGTGAAAAAGGAAATATGTTCAGACGGAAACTGGAGAGAAACTTTCCTAGGAACTGCTTTGTGACGTGTGCATTCCACTCACAGTGTTATACCTCTCTTCTCATACAGCATCAGGGAAACTCTTTTGGAGAGAAAGGTACCAAGTGATATTCGGGAGCATGTTGATGCCTATGGTGAAAAGTGAAATAGCCTCGGGTGAAAACTGGAAAGAAGCTTTCTATGAAACTGCCCTGTGATATCTGTATTCATCTCACATAGATAAAGCTTTCTTTACATTACACAGCTTGGAAACTCTGTCATGGATGGCTCCATGAATGGACATTCGGGAGCACATTCAGGTCTATGGTGGAAAAGGAAATATCTTCAGAAAAACAATGTTAAGAAACTTTCTGTGAATCTGCTTTTTACTATGTTTATTTGTCTCACATAGGTAAAGCTTTCTTTTGATTACGCAGCTTGGAAACTCCATAATGGATGGATCTGCGAACGGATATTCGATATCTCCTTTGGACCTATGGTGGAAAAGGAAATATTGTCAGATAAAAACTGGATAGAAGCTTTCTGAGAAACTGCTGGGTGATGTGTGCATTCCACTCAGGGAGTTATACCTTTCTTCTCATAAGGCACTGTTGGAACACTGTTCCTGTAAAACTAAAATAGTGATATTCGGAGCACATTGAAGACAATGGCAAAAAGTGAAATGTCCTCAAATAAACGTGAAAAGAAGCATTCCAAGAAACTACTCTCTAACATGGCCATTCGTTTCACAGAGTTAAAGCTTACTCTACATTTCCCAGTTTGCAAAGTCTGTCTTTCAGGATTCTGCGAAGAGATATTAAGTGGCAACCAGAGTGCTGTGGCAAGTAAAGAAATGTCTTCCATTGAAAATTGGAGAGAAGCTTTCTGAGCAACTCTTTTGTGATGTTTGTATTCATCTCATAGAGTTAGATCATTCTTTGGATCGAGCAGCTTGAAATCACTGTTTCTGTGTAATCTGAGAAAGGACATTTGGGAATGCTCTTTAGTACATCCTGAAAAGGAAATAACAACCACATATAGAAAGCAGAAGGAAGCTTTTTGTGAAACTGCTCTGTGTCGTGTGAATTCCACTGCCACAGTTAAGCTTCTCTTTTCATTGAGCAGTATTCTAACACTGTTTTTGCTTAGTCTGCAAAGGGATATTCGGGAGCACTTCGAGGATTGTGGTGAAAAACGAAATATCTTCAGATAGAAAATGGAGAGAAGCTTTCTGAGAAGCTGCTTTTTATCATATGTATTTCACTCACAGAGTTATACTTTTCTTCACTTACAGGATGGGGGAATCTCTTTTGGAGAAAAAACTACCAAGGGACATTCAGGAGTATATGTGCGGCTGTGGTGAAATTGGAAATATCCTCAGACAAAAACTGGAAAGAAGCTTTCTGTGAAATTGCTTTGTTATAGATATGTTTATTGATCTCACATAGGTAAAACTTTCTATACATTACGCAGTTTGGAAACTCCATCAGGGACAGATCCACAAAGGGACATTCAGGAGCACCTTCAGGCCTGTGGTGAAAACGGAAATCTCTTCATATAAAAATTTGAGATAAGCTGTCTGAGAAACTGCTTTGTGATACCTGCATTCCACTATGAGAGTCATACCTATTTTCTCATAAGGCAGTGTTTGAACACTATTCCTGTAAAAGTGAAAAAGTGATATTTTGGATCGCCTTGAAGACTATGGCAAAAAGTGAAATATCCTCAAACAAAACCCAGAAAGAAGCATTCCAAGAAACTGCTCTCAGATATGTGCACTCACTTCACAGTGTTAAAACTTACTCTGTTTCCCAGTTTGGAAACTCTGTCTTTGAGGAATCTGCAAAGGGATAATAAGTAGCACCCGGAGGCATCTGGTGAGCAAGGAAATGTCTTCCGATGAAAGCTGGAGAGAAGTTTTCTGAGCAACTGCTTTGTGATGGGTGTATTCATCTGATAGTTATACCATTCTTTGGGTTGAGGAGTTAGAAATCACTGCTTCTGTGGAATCTGAGGAAGGACATTTGGGAACACTCTTTAGAATATGGAGAAAGAAATATCCTCCAATAAAAACCGGAAGAAAGCTTTCAGTGTAACTGCTATGAATCATGTTAATTACTCTTGCTCAGTTAAACTTCTCTTTTCAGTGAGCAGTTTTCTTACAACGTTTATGTTTAGCATGTGAAGGGATATTCAGGAACGCTGTGAGGCTTATGGTGAAAAACGAAATATGTTCAGACAGAAACCGGAAAGAAAATTTCTGTGAATCTGGTTTTGCTATCTTTATTAATCTCACATAGATAAAGCTTTCTTTACATTACACAGCTTGGAAACTCCGTCATGGATGGATCTGCGAAGGGACATTTGGGAACACATTCAGGTGTACACAGAAAATGCAAATATCTTCATATAAAAACTGGAAAGAAGCTTTCTGTGAATCTGGTTTTTGCTACGTTTACTCATCTCACATAGATAAAGCTTTCTTTATATTATGGAAACTCTGTCAAGGACGGATCCGCGAAGGGACATTCGGGAGCACATTCAGGACTATGGTGAAAATGGAAATAAATTCAGATAAAAAATGGAGAGAAGCATTCTGAATAACTACTTTGTGATGTGTACATTGCACTCAGGGAGTTATACCTCTTTTCTCATAAGGCTGTGTTTGAACACTGTTCCTGTAAAACCGAAAAAGTGATATTCCGGAGCGCATAGAAGACTATGGCGAAAATTGAACTAACCTCAAGTAAAATCCAGAAAGAAGCGTTTCAAGAAGCTGCTCTCTGATGTGTGCATTCATTTCACAGAGTTAAATCTTACTGTACATTGCCCAGTATGGAAACTCTGTTTCTGAGGAATCTGTGAAGGGATATTAAGTGTCGTCCAGAGGCCTGTGGTGAGCAAGGAAGTGTCTTCCGTTGAAAACTGGAGAGAAGCTTTCTGAGCAACTGCTTTGTGATGTGTGTATTCATCTCACAGAGTTAAATCATTCTTTGTATTGAACAGTTTGAAGTTATTGTTTCTTTGGAACCTGGGAAAGGTCATTTGGGAATGTTTTTTAGCATATGCTGAAAAAGAAATACCCTCAGATAAAAACCAGAAGGAAGCTTTCTGATACTGCTCTGTGTCATATGAATTCCACTCACACAGTTCAGCTTCCCTTTTCATTGAGCAGTATTCTAACACTGTTTTTCTTTAGTCTGCGAAGGGATATTCGTTAGCACTTTGAGACTTATGGTGAAAACGGAAATATCTTGAGACAGAAACTGGAGAGAAGCTTTCTGAGGAGCTCCTTTTTGACGTTTCATTCCACTCACAGACTTATACTTTTCTTTGCTTACAGGATTGGTGAACCTCTTTTGGAGAAAAAGCCACCAAGGGACATTTGGGAGTATATGGACGGCTATGGTGAAAAAGGAAATATCCTCAGACAAAAACTGGAAAGAAGCTTCTTGTGAAACTGCTTTGTGATAGATATGTTTATTTATCTCACATAGATAAAACTTTCTTTATGGTACGCAGTTTGGAAACTCCGTCATGGACGGACTGGCGATGGGACATTCAGGAGCACATTCAGGCCTATGGTGAAAATGGAATTATCTTCAGATAAAATATTGAGAGAAGCTTTCTTAGAAATTGTTGTATGATGTGTGCCTTCCACTCAGGGAGTTATACCTCTTTTCTCATAAGGCAGTGTTTGAACAATGTTCCTGTAAAACCGAAAATGATATTTTGTAGATCATTGAAGACTATGACGAAAAGTGAAATATCCTCAAATAAAACCCAGAAAGAAGCATTCCACGAAACTGCTCTTTGATATGTGCATTTATTACACAGAGTTAAGGCTTACTCTACATTGCCCAGCTTGCAAATTATGTCTTTGAGGAATCTGAGAAGGGATGTTTAGTGGCGCCCGAGGCCTGTGGTGAGCAAGGAATTGTCTTCTGATGAAAACGGGAGGGAAGCTTTCTGAGCTACTGCTTTGTGATGTGTGTATTCATCTCATAGAGATAAATCATTCTTTGGATAGAGCAGTTTGAAATCACTGCTTCTGTGGAATCTAAGAAAGGACATTGGGAACGTTCCTAGAATATGGAGAAAGAAATATCCTCAGATAAAAACCAGGAGGAATCTTTTTGTGAAAATGCTCTTTGTCTAGTGAATTCCTCTCGCTCAGTTAAGTTTCTCTTTTCATTGAGCAGTTTTCAAACACTTTTTATGTTTAGCGTGTGAAGGGATATTCAGGAGTGCTTTGAGGCTTATGGTGAAAAAGGAAATATGTTCAGACGGAAACTGGATGGAAGCTTTCTGAGGAACTGCTTTGCGACATGTGCATTCCACTCACAGTATTATATCTTTCTTCTCATACAGCATTTGGAAAACCCTTTTGAACAAAAAGGTACCAAGGGATATTTGGGAGCATATTGACGAATATGGTGAAAAGGGAAATAGTCTCATAGAAAAACTGGAAAGAAGCTTTCTGTGAAACTGCACTGTGCTATGTGTATTCACTCACATATATAAAGCTTTCTTTACATTATGCAGCTTGCAAACTCTGCCATGGACGGATCTGAGAAGGGACATTTGGGAGCATATTCAGGACTATGGTGAAAATGGAAATACCTTCACATAAAAACTGGAAAGAAGCTTTCTGTGAATCTGGTTTTGCTATATTTATTCACTCACATAGATAAAGCTTTCTTTACATTATGCAGCTTGGAAACTCCGTCATGGATGGAACCACGAAGGAACATTCAGGAGCACATTCAGGTCTATGGTGAAAAAGGAAATATCTTCAGATAAAAACCAGAGAGAAGTTTTCAGAGAAACTGCTTTGTGATGTGTGCCTTCCACTCAGAAAGTTATACCTCTTTTCTCATAAGGCAGTGTTTGAACACTTTTCCTGTAAATTCAAAAAAGTTATATGTCAGAGTGCATTGAACACTATGGGGAAAAGTGATCTGTCCACAAATAAAACCTAGAAAGAAGCGTCCCAAGAAACCTCTCTCGATATGTGCATTCACTTCACAGAGTTGAAGTTTACTCTACATTGCCCAGTTTGGAAACTCTGTCTTTGAGGAATCTGTGAAGTTATATTAAGTGGCGTCCGGAGCCATATATTCAGCAAGGAAATGTCTTCCGTTGAAAAGTGGACAGAAGATTTCTGAGCAACTGCTTTGTGACGTGTGTATTCATATCATAGAGTTAAATCATCCTTTGGATGATGCAGTTTGAAATCACTGTTCCTGTGGAACCTGACAAAGGACATTTGGGAATGCTTTTTAGAATATGGAGAAAGAAATATCCTCAGATAAAAACACGAAGGAAGCTTTCTGTGAAACTGCTATGTGTCATGTGAATTCCTCTCACTGAGTTAAGCTTCTCTTTTCATTGAGCAGTTTTCTAACACTGTTTATGTTTAGTGTGTGAAGGGATATTCAGGAGTACTTTTAAGCTTACGGTGAAAAAGGAAATATGTTCAGATGGAAACTGGAGAGAGGCTTTCCGAGGAACTGCTTTGTGACCTGCACATTTCACTCACAGTGTTATACCTCTCTTCTCATAAAGGATTGGGAAATCCCTTTTGGATAAAAAGCTACCAAGGGACAATCAGGAGTACATGAATGGCTATGGTGAAAAAGGAAATATCCTCACACAAAACCTGGAAGGAAGATTTCTGTGAATCTCTTTTTTGCTATGTTTATTCATCTCATGTAGATAAAGCTTTCTTTACATTATGCACCTTAGAAACTCTGTCATGGACAGATCCGTGAAGGGACATTCAGGAGCACATTCAGGACTATTTTGAAAATGGAAATATCTTCAGATAAAAACTGGAGAGAAGCTGTCAGAGAAACTGCTTTGTGATGTGTGCATTCCACTTAGGGAGTTTTACCTCTTTTGTCATAAGGCAGTGTTTGAACACGTTTCCTGTAAGACCGAAAAAGTGATATTTCGGAGCGCATTGAAGACTATGACGAAAATTAAACTATCCTCAAATAAAACCAGAAAGAAGCGTTCCAAGAAGCTGCTCTCTTGTGTGTGCATTCATTTCACAGAGTTAAAGCTTACTCTACATTGCCCAATTTGGAAACTCTGTCTTTAAGGAATCTGCGAAGGGACATTAAGTGGCGTCCGCAGGCCTGTAGTGAGCAAGGAAATTTCTTCCGTTGAAAACTGGAGAGAAGGTTTTTGAGCAACTGCTTTGTGATGTGTGCATTCAACACATAGAGTTAAATCTTTCCTTGGATTAAGGTGAAAACGGAAATATCTCCAGACAGAAACTGGAGAGAAGCTTTCAGAGGGGCTGCTTTGTGATGTGTGCATTGCACTCACAGAGTTATACTTTTCTTCTCTTAGAGGATTGCTGAACCTCTTTTAGAGAAAAAGCCACCAAGAGACATTTTCGAGTATATGACAGGTATGGTGAAAAATGAAATACCCTCAGACTAAAACTGGAAAGAAGCTTTCTGTGAATCTGCTTTGTGATAGATATGTTTATTTATCTCACGCAGAAAAAACTTTCTTTATATTACACAGTTTGGAAACTCTGTCATGGATGGATTGGCGATGGAACATTGGTGAAGGGACATTCGGGAGCACTTTCAGGACTATGGTGAAAAAGGAAATATCTTCAGATAAAAACTGGAAAAAAGCTTTCTGTGAATTTACTTTTTGCTATGTTTATTCATCTCACATAGATAACGTTTTCTTTACATTACGTAGCCTGGAAACACCGTCATGGACAGATCTGCCAAATATCATTTGGGAGTACCTTCAGGACTATGGTGAAAAAGGAAATATATTCAGATAAAAACTGGAGAGAAGCTTTCTGAGAAACTGCTTTGTTATGTTTGCATTCCACTGGGGAGTTATATCTCTTTTCTCATAAGGCAGTGATTGAACACTGTTCCTGTAAAGCAGAAAAAGTGATATTTCAGAGCACATTGAGGGCTATGGAGAAAAGTGAAATATCCTCAAATAAAACCCAGAAAGAAGCATTCCAAGAAACTACTCTCTGAAAATGTGCATTCACTTCACAGAGTTAAAGCTTACACCAAGTGGCCCAGTTTGGAAACTGTCTTTGAGGAATCTGCCAAAGGATATTAAGTGGCGCCTGGAAACATGTGGTGAGCAAGGAAATGTCTTCCGATGAAAACTGGAGAGAAGTTTTCTGAGCAACTGCTTTGCAATGTGTGTATTCATCTCATAGAGTTAAACCATTCTTTGGATTGAGCAGTTTGAAATCACTGCTTCTGTGGCATCTGAGGAAGGACATTTGGGAACACTCTTTAGAATATGGAGAAAGAAATATCCTCCAATAAAAACCAGAAGGAAGCTTTCTGTGAAAGTACTATGCATCGTGTTAATTACTCTCACTCAGTTATACTTCTTTTTTCACTCAGCAGTTTTCTAACACTGTTTATGTTTAGCCTGTGAAGGGATATTCGGGAATGCTGTGAGGCTTATGGTGAAAAAGGAAATATGTTCAGACAGAAACTGGAAAGAAACTTTCTGTGAATCTAGTTTTTGCTATGTTTATTCATCTCACACAGATAAAGCTTTCTTTACATTACGCAGCTTGGAAACTCCATCATGGATGGATCTGCGAAGGGACATTTGGGAGCACATTCAAGAATATGGTGAAAATGGAAATATGTTCACATAAAACCTGGAAAAAAGCTTTCTGTGAATCTGGTTTTTGCTAGGTTTATTCATTTCACATAGATAAAGCTTTCTTTATATTATGCAGCTTGGAAACTCTGTCATGGACGGATCCACGAAGGGACATTCAGGAGGAGATCCAGGACTATGGTGAAAATCGAAATATCTTCAGATAAATACTGGAGAGAAGCGTTCTGAGAAACTGTTTTGTGATGTGTACATTGCACTCAGGGAGTTATACCTCTTTTCTCATAAGGTAGTGTTTGAACTTGGTTCCTGTAAAACCAAAAAACTGATATTTTGGAGCACATTGAAGACTATGGCAAAAAGTGAAATATCCTCAAATAAAACCCAGAAAGAAGCGTTTCAAGAAGCTGCTCTCTGATATATGCATTCATTTCACAGAGTTAAATCTTACTGTATGTTGCCCACTTTGGAAATTCTGTTTTTGAGGAATCTGCAAAGCGATATTAAGTGTCGCCCGGAGGCCAGTGGTGAGCAAGGAAATATCTTCCATTGAAAACTGGAGAGAAGCTTTCTGAGCAACTGCTTTGTGATGTGTGTATTCATCTCTTAGAGTTAAGTCATTCTTTGTATTGAACAGTTTGAAGTTACTGTTTCTTTGGAACCTGGGAAAGGCCATTTGGGAACGGTCTTTAGCATATGCTGAAAAAAAATACCCTCCGATAAAAACCAGAAGGAAGCTTTCTGTGAAACTGCTCTAGGTCCTGTGAAATCCACTCACACAGTTAAGCTTCCGTTTTCATTGAGCAGTATCCTAACACTGTTTTTGTTTAATCTGTGAGGGGATATTCGTTAGCACTTTGAGGCTTATGGTAAAAATGGAAATATCTTAAGACAGAAACTGGAGAGAAACTTTCTGAGGAGCTGCTTTGTGACGTGTGCATTCCACTCACAGAGTTATACTTTTCTTCACTTAGAGGATTGGTGAACCTCTTTTGGAGAAGAAGCCACCAAGGGACATGCAGGAGTATATGGAAGGCTATGGTGAAAAAGGAAATATCCTCAGACAAAAACTGGAAAGAAGCTTCCTGCGAAACTGCTTTGGGATAGATATGTTTATTCGTCTCACATAGATAAAACTTTCCTTATGTTACGCAATTTGGAAACTCCGTCTTGAACAGATCGGTGAAGGGACATTAGGGAGCACATTCAGGCCTATGGTGAAAAAGGAAATATCTTCAGATAAAAACAGGAGAGAAGCTTTCTGAGAAACTGCTTTGTGATGTGTGCATTCCACTCAGGGAGTTATACCTCTTTTCTCATAAGGCAGTGTTTGAACACTCTTCCTGTAAACCCAAAAAAGTTATATTTCGGAGTGCATTGATGACTATGGGGTAACGTGATCTGTCCTCAAATAAAACCCAGAAAGAAGCGTTCCAAGAAAGTGCTCTCTAATATGTGCACTCACTTCACAGATTTAACGCTTACTCTATATTGCCCAGTTTGGAAATTCTGTCTTTGAGGAATCTGAGAAGGGATATTAGGTGGCTCCCGGAGGTATGTGGTGAGCAAGGAAATGTCTTCCATTGGAAACTGGAGAGATGGTTTCTGAGCAACTGCTTTGTGATGAGTGTATCCATCTCATAGAGTTAAAGCATTCTTTGAATTGAATAGTTTGAAATCACTGCTTCTGTGGAATCTGAGGAAGGACATTTGGAAATGCTCTTTAGAATATGGAGAAATATCTTCTAATAAAAACCAGAAGGAAGCTTTCTGTGAAACTGCTATGTATCATGTTAATTATTCTTGCTCAATTAAACTTCTCTTTCACTGAGCGGTTTTCTAACTCTGTTTATGTTTAGCGTGCGAAGGGATATTCAGGAGCACTGTGAGACTTACAGTGAAAAAGGAAATATGTTCAGATAGAAACTGCAAGGAAGCTTTCTGAGAATATGGTTTTTGCTATGTTTATTCATCTCACATAGATAAAACTTTCTTTACATTACGCAGCTTGATAACTCTGTCATGGATGGATCCGAAGGGACATTTAGGAGCACATTCAGGACTATGGTGAAAATGGAAATATCTTCATGTAAAAACTGGAAAGAAGTTTTCTGTGAATCTGGTTTTTGCTGGGCTTATTCATCTCACATAGATAAAGCTTTCTTTACATCGCAGCTTGGAAAATCTGTCATGGATGGATCCGTGAAGGCACATTCGGGAGCACATTCAGGTCTATGGTGTAAAAGGAAATATCTTCAGATAAAAACTGGAGAGAAGCATTCTGAGAAACTGCTTTGTGATGTGTACATTGCACTCAGGGGGTATACCTTTTTTCTCATAAGGCAGTGTTTGAACCCTGTTCCTGTAAAACCGAAAAAGTGATATTTCATAGCACATAGAAGACTATGGCGAAAATTGAACTATGCTCAAATAAGACCCAGAAACAAGCGTTTCAATAAGCTGCTCTCTGACATATGCATTCATTCCACAGAGTTAAAACTTACTGTACATTGAGCAGTTTGGAATCTCTGTTTTTGAGGAATCTGCGAAGTTATATTAAGTATTGCATGGAAGCCTGTGGTGAGCAAGGAAATGTCTTCCATTGAAAACGAGAGAGAAGTTTTCTGAGCAACTGCTTTGTGATGTGTGTATTCATCTCATAGAGTTAAATCATTCTCTGTATTGAACAGTTTGAAGTTACTGTTTCTTTGGAACCTGGGAAAGGTCATTTGGGAATGGTCTTTAGCATATACTGTAAAAGAAATACCCTCAGATAAAAACCAGAAGGAAGCTTTCTGTGAAACTCTTCTGTGTCGTGTGAATTCCACTCACATAGCTCAGCTTCTCTTTTCATTGAGCAGTATTCTAACACTGTTTTTCTTTAGTCTGTGAAGGGGTATTCATTAGCACTTTGAGGCTTATGGTGAAAACGCAAATATCTTCAGACAGAAACTGGAGAGAAGCTTTCCGAGGAGCTGCTTTATGACGTGTTCATTCCACTCACAGAGTCATACCTTTCTTTGCTTAGATGATTGGTGAACCTCTTTTGGAGAAAAAGGCACCAAGGGACATGCAGGAGTATATGGATGGCTATGGTGAAAAAGGATATATCTTCAGACAAAAACTGGAAAGAAGCTTTCTGTGAAACTTCTTTGTGATAGATATGCTTATTCACCTCACATAGATAAATCTTTCTTTATGTTATGCAGTTTGGAAACTCTGTCATGGACAGATTGGTGAACAGACATTTGGGAGCACATTCAGGCCTATGGTGAAATAGGACATATCTTCAGATAAAAAATTGAGAGAAGTTTTCTTAGAAATTGCTGTGTGATCTGTGCATTCCACTCCAGGAGTTAAACCTCTTTTCTCATAAGGCAGTGTTTGAACACTGTTTCTGTAAATCCAAAAAAGTTATTTTTCGGAGTGCATTGACATCTATGGGAAAAAGTGATCTGTCCTCAAATAAAACCCAGAAAGAAGCATCCCAAGAAACTGCTCGCTGATATGTGCATTCACTTCACAGAGTTAAATCTTACTCTTCATTGCCCAGTTTGGAAACTCTGTCTTGTAGGAATCTGTGAAGGGATATTAAGTGGCACGCGAGGCCTGTGGTGAGTAAGGAATCATCTTCCAATGAAAACGGGAGAGAAACTTTCTGAGTAACTTCTTTGTGATGTGTTTATTCATCTCATAGAGGTTAATCTTTCTTTGGACAGAGCAGTTCGAAATCACTTCTGTGGAATCTGAGGAAGGATATTGGGAATGCTCTTTAGAATATGGAGAAAGAAATATACTCAGATAAAAACCAGAAGGAAGCTTTCTGTGAAAATGCTCTGTGTCTTGTGAATTCCTCTTCCTCAGTTAAGCTTCTCTTTTCATTGAGCAGTTTTCAAACACGGTTTATGTTTAGTGTGTGAAGGCATATCGGGAGTGGTTGGAGGCTTATGGTGAAAAAGGAAATATATTCAGATAGAAACTGGAGAGAAGCTTTCTGAGGAACTGCTTTGTGACATGTGCATTCCACTCACAGTGTTTTACCTCTCTTCACATACAGCATTGGGAAACCTTTTTGGACAAAAAGGAACCAAGGGATATTTGGGAGCATATTGACAAATATGATGAAAAGGGAAATAGCCTCAGAGAAAAACTGGAAAGAAGATTTCTGTGAAACTGCTCTGTGCTATGTGTATTCATTGCACATAGAAAAAGCTTTCTTTACATTATGCAGTTTGCAACCTCTGTCATGGACGGATCCATGAAGGGACATTTGGGAGAACATTCAGGACTATGGTGAAAAAGGAAATATCTTCAGATAAAAACTGGAAAGAAGCTTTCTGTGAATCTGCTTTTTGCTATGTTTATTCACTCACTTAGTAAAGCTTTCTTTATGTTACACAGCTTGGAAACTCTGTCATGGACAGAACTATGAAGGGACATTTGGGAGCACATTCGGTTCTATGGTGAAAAAGGAAATATCTTCAGATAAAAACTGGAGAGAAGTTTTCTGAAAAACTGCTTCTTTGTGATGTGTGCATTTCACTCAGGGAGTTATACCTCTTTTATCATAAGGCAGTGTTTGAACACTGTTCCTGTAAAACCAAAAAAGTGATATTTCGGAGATCTTTGAAGACTATGGCGAAAGTGAAATATCCTCAAATAAAACACAGAAAGAAGCGTTCCAAGAAACTAATCTCTGATATGTGCATTTATTTCACAGAGTTAAAGCTTACTCTACATTGGTCATCTTGGAAATTCCGTCTTTGAGGAATCTGCAAAGGGATATTTAGTGGCGCCCAAGGACTGTGGTGAGCAAGGAATTGTCTTCCGATGAAAACGGGAGAGAAGCATTCTGAGCAACTTCTTTGTGACGTGTGTATTCATCCCATAGAGTTAAATCATCCTTTGGATGAAGCAGTTTCAAATCACTGTTTCTGTGGAATCTGAGGCAGGACATTTGGGAACGCTTTTTAGAATATGAAGAAAGAAATATCCTCAGATAAAAAATAGAAGGAAGCTTTCTGTGAAACTGCTGTGTGTCATGTGAATTCCTCTCACTGAGTTAAGCTTCTCTTTTCATTGAGCACTTTTCTAACACTGTTTATGTTTAGCATGTGAAGGGATATTCGGGAGTACTTTCTTTTTTTTTTTTTTTTTTTTTTTTTTTTGAGACGGAGTCTCGCTGTGACACCCAGGCTGGAGTGCAGTGGCATGATCTCGGCTCACTGCAAGCTCTGCCTCCCGGGTTCACGTCATTCTCCTGCCTCAACCTCCGAGTAGCTGGGACTACAGGTGCCCACCACCACGCTCAGCTAGTTTTTTGTATTTTTAGTAGAGACAGGGTTTCACCATGTTAGCCAGGATGGTCTCGATCTCCTGACCTCGTGATCCACCTGCCTCGGCCTACCGAAGTGCTGGGATTACAGGCTTGAGCCACCGCGCCCGGCCTGGGAGTACTTTCAAGCTTATGATGAAAAAGGAAATATATTCAGATAGAAACTGAGAGAGGCTTTCTGAGGAACAGCTTTGTGACATGTGCATTTCACCTGCAGTGTTATATCTCTCTTCTCATAAAGGATTGGGGAATTTCTATTGGAGAAAAAGCTACCAAGGGACAATCGGGAGTACATGGATGGCCATGGTGAAAAAGGAAATATCCTCAGCAAAAGCTGGAAGGAAGATTTCTGTGAATCTGCTTTTTGCTATGTTTATTCATTTCACATAGATAAAGCTTTCTTTACATTATGCACCTTGGAAACTCTGTCATGGACGGGTCCACAAAGGGACATTCGGGAGCACATTCCGGCCCATGGTGAAAAAGGAAATATTTTCAGATAAACACTGGAAAGAAGCTTTCTGTGAATCTACCTTTTGCAATGTTTAATCACCTCACATAGGTAAAGATTTCTTTACATTGTACTACTTGGAAACTCCATCATGGACGGGTCCACAAAGGGATATTAGGGATCACATTCAAGTCTATCGTGTAAAAGGAAATATTTTCAGATAAAACCTAGAAAGAAGTTTCCTGAGAAACTGCTTTGTGATGTGTGCATTCCACTCAGGGTGTTATACCTCTTTCTTTGTAAGGCAGTGTTTGAACACTCTTCCTGGAAAACTAAAAAAGTGTTATATTGGAACGCAGTGAAGAGTATGGCAAAAAGTGTAATATCCTCAAGTAAAACCTAGAAAGAAGCGTTCCAGGAAACTGCTCTCTGATATGTGTATTCATTTCACAGAGTTAAAGCTTACTCTACATAGGCCAGTTTGGAAACTCTGTCTTTGAGGAATCTGCGAGGGGACATTAAGTGTCACCCGGAGGCCTGTGGTGAGCAAGGAAATATCTTTCGATGAAAACTGGAGAGAAGCTTTCTGAGCAACTGCTTTGTGCTGAGTGTGTTCATCTCATAGAGTTAAACCACTCTTGGATTGAGCAGTGTGAAATCACTGTTTCTGGGGAATCATAGGAAGGACATTTGGGAATGCTCTTTAGAATATGGAGAAAGAAATATCCTCAGATAAAAATGAGAAGGAAGCTTTCTGTGAAACTGCTGTATGTCGTGTGAATTCCTCTCAGTTAAGCTCCTCTTTTTATTGAGCAGTTTTTGAACACTGTTTATGTTTAGCGTGCAAAGCGATATTTGGGAGTGCTTTAAGGCTTATGACGAAAAAGGATATACGTTCAGATAGAAACTGGAGATAAACTTTCCGTGGAACTACTTTGTGATGGGTGCATTGCACTTTCAGTGTTACACCTCTCTTTTCATACAGCATTGCTGAAATCCTTTTGGAGAAAGAGAAACCAAGGGATATTCGGGAGCATATTGATGCCTATGGTGAAAAGGGAAATAGCCTCAGACAAAAACTGGAAATAAATTTCTGTGAAACTATTCTGTGATATGTGTATTCATCTCACATAAGTAAAGCATTCTTTACATTACACAGCTTGTAAACACTGTCATGGATGGATCCGCAAAGCGACATTCGGGAGGACATGCAGGACCAGGGTGAAAAATGTAATATCATCAGATAAAAACTGGAAAGAAGCTTTCTGTGAATCTGACTTTGGCTACGTTTATTTACCTCACATAGATAAAGTTTTCCTTACACCATGCAGCTTGGAAACTCCGTCATGGATGGATCGGCAAAGGACATTTGAGTTCACATTCAGGCCTATAGTGAAAAAGGAAATACCTTCAGATAAAAACTGGAGAGAAGCTTTCTGAGAAACTGGTTTGTGATGTGTGCATTCCACTCAGTAAGTTATACCTCTTTTCTCATAAAGTAGTGTTTGAACACTGTTCCTGTAAAACCGAAAAAGTAGTATTTTGGAGCACATTGAAGACTGTGGCGAAAAGTGAAATATACTCAAATAAAACCCAGAGAGAAGTGTTCCAAGAAACTATTCTATGATATGTGCATTCACTTCACAGAGATAAAGCTTACAGTGCACTGTCCACTTTGGAAACACTATCTTTGAGGAATCTGTGAAGGGATAGTAAGTGGCACCCAGAGGCCTTTGGTGAGCAAGGAAACGTCTTCCATTGAAAACTGGAGGGAAGCTTTCTGAGTAACTGCTTTGTGATGTGTGTATTCATCTCAGAGCTAAGTCATTATGTGAATTGTGCAGTTTGAAATCACTCTTTCTGTGGAACCTGAGAAACGACATTTGAGAACACTCTTAAAAATATGCTGAAAAAGAAATACCCTCCGACAAAAAGCAGAAGGAAGCTTTCTGTGAAACTGCTCTGTGTCATGTGAATTCCACTCGCACAGTTAAGCTTCTGTTTTCATTGAGCAGTATTCTAACACTGTTTTAGTTTAGTCAGCTAAGGGATACTTGGGAGCGCTTTGAGGCTTATGGTGAAAATGGAAGTATCTTCAGATAGAAACTGGAGAAAATATTTCCGAGGAGCTGCTTTGTGACGCGTGCATTCCACTCACAGAGCTATACTTTTCTTCCCATACAGGATTGGGGAATCCCATTTGGAGAGAAAGCTACCAGGCGACATTCGGTATTATATCGATGGTTATGGTGAAAAAGGAAATATCTTCACACATAAACTGGAAAGAAGCTTTCTGTGAAACTGCTTTGTGATAGATATATCTATTCATCTCACATAGATAAAACTTTCCCTCTGTTACGCAGTTTTGAAACTCTGTCATGGACGGATTCATGAAGGGACATTTGGGAGCACTGTCAGGCCTATGGTGAAATAGGAAATATCTTCAGATAAAACCTGGAGAGAAACTTTCTGAGAAACTGCTTTGTGATGTGTGCATTCCACTCATGGAGTTATGGATCTTTTCTCGTAAGGCAGTGTTTAAACACTGTTCCTGTAAAACTGAAAAGTGTTATTTCAGAGTGCATTGAAGACTCTGGCAAAAAGTGAAATATCCTCAAATAAAACCCAGAGAGAAGTGTTCCAAGAAACTACTCTCTTATAAGTGCATTCACTCCACAGAGTTAAAGCTTACTCTACGTTGCCCAGTTAGGAAACTCTGTCTTTCAGGAATCTCTGAAGGGATATTAAGTGGCACCTGGAGGCTTGTGGTGAGCAAAGAAATGTCTTCCGATGAAAACTGGAGAGAAGCTTTCTGAGCAACTGCTTCGTGATATGTGTGTTTGTCTCATAGAGTTAAATCATTCTTCGGATTCAGCAGGTTGAAATCACTCTTTCTGTGGAATCTGAGGAAGGACATTTGGGAACACTCCTTAGAATATGGAGAAAGAAATATCCTCAGGTAAAATCCAGAATGTAGTTTTCTGTGAAACTGCTCTCTGTCATCCTAGTTTCTCTCACTCAGTTAAGCCTCTCTTTTCATTGAGCAGTTTTCTAACCCTGTTTATGTTTAGCATGTAAAAGGACACTCAGGAGTGCTTTGAGGCTTACGGTGAAAAAGGAAACAAGTTCAGACCAAAACGGGAGAGAAGCTTTCCGGGAACTGCTCTGTGACGTGTGCATTCCACTCACAGTGTTATACCTCCCTCCTCATAAAGCATCGGGGAAAGCCTTTTGGAGAAAAAGGTACCAAGTGATATATGGGAGCATGTTGATGCCTATGGTGAAAAGGTAAATAGCCTCAGACAAAAACTGGAAAGAAGCTTTCTATGAAACTGCTATGTGATATGTGTATTCATCTCACATAGATAAAGCTTTCTTTACATTACGCAGGTTGGAACCTTTGTCATGGACTGATCCACAAAGGGACATTCAGGAGGATATTCAGGACTATGGTGAAAAAGGAATTATCTTCAGATAAAAACTGGAAAGAAGATTTCCGTGAATCTGCTTTTTGCTATGTTTATTCAAATCACATAGATAAAGCTTTCTTTACATTATGCAGCTTGGAAACTCTTTAATGGACGGATCCTCGAAGGGACATTCAGGGGCACATTCAGGCCTATGGTGTAAAAGGAAATATCTTCAGATAAAAACTGGAAAGAAGCTTTCTGTGAATCTGCATTTTGCTATGTTAATTCATCTCACATAGATAAAGCTTTCTTTACATTTCGTAGCTTGGAAACTCAGTCATGGATGGATCCGCGAAAGGATATTCAGGATCTCATTCGGGCCTATGGTGTAAAAGGAAATATCATCATATAAAAACTGAAGTGATGCTTTCTGAGAAACTGCTTGGTGATGTGTGCATTCCACTCAGGGAGTTATACCTTTCTTCTCATAAGGCACTACTTGAACACTGTTACTGTAAAACTAAAAAGGTGATATTCGGAGCACTTTGAAGACGATGGCGAAAAGTGAAATGTCATCAAATAAAACCCGGAAAGAAACATTCCAAGAAACTTCTCTCTGACATGTCCATTCATTTCAGACAGTTAAAGCTTACTCTACATTTCCCAGTTGGGAAAGTCTGTCTTCAAGGATTCTGTGAAGGGATATTAAGTGGCAACCGGAGGCCTCTGGTGAGCAAGGAAATGTCTTTCACTTAAAAGTGGGGAGAAGCTTTCTGAGCAACTCTTTTGTGATGTTTGTATTCATCTCATAGAGTTAAATCATTCTTTGGATTCAGCAGTTTGAAATCAGTGCTTCCCTGGAATCTGAAAAAGGACATTTGGGAATGCTCTTTAAAATATCCTGAAAAAAAAATCCTCTGATAAAAACCAGAAGAAAGCTTTCTGTGAAACTGCTCTATGTCATGTGAATTCCACTCGCACAGTTAAACTTCTGTTTTCATTGAGCAGTATTCTAACACTGCTTTAGTTTAGTCTGCTAAGGGATACTCGGGAACGCTTTCAGGCTTATGGTGAAAACGGAAATATCTTCAGATAGAAACTGGAGAGAAGATTTCTGAGGAGCTGCTTCGTGACATGTCCATTCCATTCACAGAGTTATACATTTTTTCTCAAAGAGAATTGGGGAATTCCTTTTGGAGAAAAAGCTACCAGGGGACATTCATGAGTAAATGGATGGCTATGGTGAAAAAGGAAATATTCTCTGACAAAAACTGGAAAGAAGCTTTCTGTGAAACTGCTTTGTAATAGATGTGTTTATTCATCTCACATAGATGAAAGTTTCTTTCTATTACACAGTTTTGAAATGCAGTCATGGACGGATTTGTGCAGTGACATTCAGGAGCACACTCAGGCCTATGGTGAAATAGCAGATATCTTCAGATAAACACTGGAGAGAAATTTTGTGAGAAACTGATTTGTGATGTGTGCATTTCACTCAGGGAGTTATACATCTTTTCTCATAAGGCTGCGTTTGAACACTGTTTCTGTAAAACTGAAAAAATGATATTTCGGAGTGAATTGGAGACTATGTCAAAGAGTGAAATATCCTTAAATAAAACCCAGACAGAAGCTTTGCAACAAACTGCTCTCTAATATCTACATTCATTTCACAGAGGTAAAACTTACTCTAAGTGGCCCAGGTTGGAAACTCTGTCTTTGAGGAATCTGTGAAGGGATATTAAGTGGCACCCAGAGGCTTGTGGTGAACAAGGAGACGTCTTCCAATGAAAACTGGAGAGAAGCTTTCTGAGCAAGTACTTTATGATGTGTGTATTCTTCTCATAGAGTTAAACCATTCTTTGGATTGAGCAGTTCGAAATCACTGTTTTTGTGGAATCTGAGGAAGGACATTTGGGAGCACTCCTTAGAATATGGAGAAAGAAATATCCTCAGGTAAAATCCAGAAGGAAGCTTTCTGTGAAACTTCTCTGTGTCGTCTTAATTCCTCTCACTCTGTTAAACCTCTTCTTTCACTGAGCAGTTTTCTAACCCTCTTTATGTTTAGCATATGAAGGGATATTCGGGAACACTTTGAGGCTTATGGTCAAAAAGGAAATATGTTCAGACCGAAACTGGAGAGAATCTTTCAGAGGAACTCCTTTGTGATATGTGCATTCCACTCACAGTGTTATACTTCTCTTCATACACAGCATCAGGGAAACCCTTTTGGAGAAAAGGGTACCAAGTGATATTCGGGAGCATGTTGATACCTATGGTGAAAAGGGAAATAGCCTCAGACAGAAACTGGAAAGAAGCTTTCTCTGAAACTGCTCTGTGATATGTGTATTCATCTCACATAGATAAAGCTTTGTCTACATTATGCAGGTTGGAAACTCTGTCATGGATGGATCCATGAAGGGACATCCGGGAGCACGTTCAGGAATATGTTGAAACCAGAAATAACTTCAGATAAAAACTGGAAAGAAGCTTTCTGTGAATCTGCTTTTTGCTATGTTTATTCATCTCACATAGACAAAACTTTCTTTACATTACACAGCTTGGAAATTCCATCATGGATGGATCCGTGAAGGGATATTCGGGATCTCATTTGGCCTGTGGTGAAATAGGAAATATCTTCAGATAGATACTGGAGAGAAGATTTCTGAGGAGCTGCTGTGTGACGTGTGCATTTAACTCACAGAGTTATACTTTTCTTCTCATAGAGGATAGGGGAATCCCGTTTGGAGAAAAAGCTACCAGGGGACATTCAGGAGTAAATGGATGGCTATGGTGAAAAAGGAAATATCCTCAGACAAAAACTGGAAAGAAGCTTTGTGTGAAACTACGTTGCGATAGATACGTCTATTCATCTCACATAGATAAAACTTTCTTTCTATTATGCAGTATTGAAACTGCGTCATGGACGGATTCACGAAGGGACATTCAGGAGCACATTCAGGCCTGGGGGGAGCAAGGAAATATCTTCAGATACAAACTGGAGAGAAGCTTTGTGAGAAACTGCATTGTGATGTGTGCATTACACTCAGGGAGTTATACCTCTTTCCTCATCAGACACTGTATGAACACTGTTCCTGTAAAACTGAAAATGTGATATTTTGCAGCACTTTGAAGACTATGGCCAAAAGGGAAATATTCTGAAATAAAACTCAGAAAAAAGCATTGCAAGAAACTGCGCTCTGACGTGTGCATTCATTTCAGAGAGCTAAAGCTTACACTATGATGCCCAGTTTGGAAACTCTGTCTTTGAGGAATCTGTGAAAGGATATTAAGTGAAGCCCAGAGGCTTGTGGTGAGAAAGGAAACGTCTTCCAATGAAAACTGGAGAGAAGCTTTCAGAGCAACTGCTTTGTGATGTGTGTATTCATCTTACAGAGTTAAATTATTCTTTGGATTGAGCAGTTTGAAATCACTGTTTCTGTGGCAACAGGGAAAGGACATTTGGGAACGCTCTTAAGAATATGCTGAAAAAGAAATGTGCTCAAATAAAAATCAGAAGCAAATTGTCTTTGAAAGTGCTCTAGGTCACGTGAAGTTCACTTGCACAGCTAAGCTTCTGTTTTCATTGAACAGTATTCTAACACTGTTTTAGGTTAGTCAGCTAAGGGAAATTTGGGAGCGCTTTGAGGAAAACGGTGAAAATGGTAATATCTTCAGTTATATACTGAAGAGAAGATTTCCGAGGAGCTGTTTTGTGATGTGTGCATTCCACTCACAGAGTTATACATTTCTTCTCATACAGGATTGGGGAATCACTTGGGAGAAAAAGCTACCAGGGGACATTCTGGAATATATGTACGGCTATGGTGAAAAAGGAAATATCCTCAGACAAAAACTGTAAAGAAGCTTTCTGTGAAACTACTTTGTGATAGATATGTCTCTTCATCTCACATAGATAAAACTTTCTTTCTATTACACAGTTTTGAAACTGCATCATGGATGGATTTGTGAAGGGACATTCGGGAGCACATTCAGGCCTCTGGGGAAATAGGAAATATATTCAGATAAAAACTGGAGAGAAGCTTTCTGAGTAACTGCTTTGTGGTGTGTGCATTCCACTCAGGGAGTTATACGTCATTTCTCATAATTCAGTGTTTGAACACTGTTCCTGTAAAACTGAAAAAGTGATATTTTGCAGTGCATTGAAGACTATGGTGAAAAGTGAAATATCCTGAAATTAAAACCAGAAAGAAGCATTCCAAGAAACTACTATCCAACGTGTGCATTCATTTCAGAGAGTTAAAGGTTTTACTATGTTGCCCAGTTTGGAAACTTTGTGTTAGAGGAATATATGAAGGGATATTAAGTGGCGCCCAGAGGCTTCTGGTGTGAAAGGAAACGTCTTCTGATGAAAACTGGAGAGAAGCTTTTGGAGCAACTGCTTTGTGATGTGTGTATACATCTCATAGAGTTAAATCATTCTTTGTTACTTTTTTTTTTTGAGACGGAGTCTCGCTCTGTCGCCCAGGTTGGAGTGCAGTGGCCAGATCTCAGCTCACTGCAAGCTCCGCCTCCTGGGTTCACACCATTCTCCAGCCCCCACCTCCCAAGTAACTGGGACTACAGGCACCTGCCACCTCACCCGGCTAGTTTTTTGTATTTTTTAGTAGAGACGGGATTTCACTGTGTTAGCCAGGATGGTCTCAATCTCCTGACTTCGTGTTCCACCCGTCTCAGCCTCCCAAAGTGCTGGCATTACAGGCTTGAGCCACCGCACCTGGCCTTAAATCATTCTTTGGATGCAACAGTTTGAAATCACTGTTTCAGTGGAACTTGAGAAAGGACATTTGGGAATGCTCTTAAGAATATGCTGAAAAAGGAATACCATCCAATGTGAATTTCACTCAGAGAGTTAAGCTTCTGTTTTCATTGAATAGTACTCTAACACTGTTTTAGGTTAGTCAGCTAAGGGATACTTGGGAGTGCTTTGAGGCTTACGTTGAAAACGGAAACATATTCAGATAGATACTGGAGAGAAGATTTCCGAAGAGCAGCTTTGTGACTTGTGCATTCCACTCACAGAGTTATACTTTTCTTCTCATAGAGGATTGGGGAATCCTGATTTTTAGAAAACGCTACCAGGGAACATATGGGAGCATATGGATTGCTATGGTGAAAAAGGAAATAACCTCAGACAAAAACAGGAAAGACGCTTTCTGTGAAATTGCTTTGTGATCGATATGCCTATTCATCTCACATAGATAAAATTTTCTTTCTATTATGCAGTTTTCAAACTGTGTCATCTACGGATTCGTGAAGGGACTTTCGGGAGCTCATCAGGACTGTGAGGAAATAGGAAATGTCTTCAGATAAAAACTGGAGAGAAGCTTTCTGTGAAACTGCTTTGTGATGTGTGCATTCCACTCAGGGAATTATACCTCTTTTCTCATAAGACAGTGTTTGAACTCTGTTCCTGCAAAACTGAAAATGTGATATTTTGCAGCTCTTAGAAGACTCTGGAGAAGTTAAATATCCTGAAATAAAACCACAAAGAAGCGTTACAAGAAACCACTCTCTGACTTGTGCATTCATTTCAGAGAGTTAAAGCTTACACTATAATGCGCAGTTTGGAAACTCTGCCTTTGAGTAATCTGTGAAGGGATATTAAGTGGCACCCAGAGTCTTGTGGTGAGAAAGGAAACGTCTTCCGGTGAAAACCAGAGAGGAGCTTTCAGAGTACCTCCTTTGTGATGTGTGTATCCTTCTCATAGAGTTAAATCATTCTTTGGATTGAGCAATTTGAAATCACTGTTTCTGTGGAACCTGAGAAAGGACATTTGAGAACGCTCTTTACAATATGCTGAAAAAGATATACACTCCAATAAAAACCAGAAGGAAACTTTCTGGGAAACTGTTCTAGGTCACATGAAATGCAATCGCACAGTTAGGCTCCTGTTTTCATTCAGCAGTATTCTAACACTGTTTTAGGGGAGTCAGCTAAGGGATATTCGGGAGCGCTTTGAGGCTTACAGTGAAAAAGAAAATATATTCAGATAGATACTGGAGAGAAGATTTCCAAAGAGCTGCTTAGTGACGTGTGCATTTCACTCACAGAGTTCTACTTTTCTTCTCATAGGCGATTGGGGAATACTGTTTGGAGAAAAAGCTACCAGGGTGCATTAGGGATTATATGGATGGCAATGGTGAAAAAGGAAATATCTTCAGACAAAAACTGGTAAGAAGCTTTCTGTGAAACTGTTTTGTGACAGATATCTCTATTCATCTCACACAGATAAAACTTTCTATCTATACTCGGTTTTCAAACTGCATCATGGACGGTTTTGCAAACAGACATTTGGGAGCACAGTCAGGTATTCGGTGAAAAAGGCGATATCTTCAAATAAAAACTGGAGAGAAGCTTTCAAAGCGACTGCTTTGTGTTGTGTGTATTCATCTCATAGAGTTAAATCTTTCTTTGGATTGAGCAGTTTAAAATCACCGTTTCTGTGGAGCCGGAGAAAGCACATTTGGGAACACTCTTCAGAATATGCTGAAAAAGAAGCACCCTTCAATAAAAACCAGAAGGAAACTTTCTGTGAAACTGCTGTAGGTCACGTGAATTCCACTCGCACAGTTAAGCTTCTGTTTTCATTAAGCAGTATTCAAACACTGTTTAAGTTACACTGCTAAGGGATACTCGGGAGCGCTTTGAGGCTTAAAAAATGGAAATATCTTCAGATAGATACTGGAGAGAAGATTGCCGAGGAGCTGCTTTGTGATGTGTGCATTCCACTCACAGAGTTATACTTTTCTTCTCATAGAGGATTGGGGAATCATGTTTGGAGAAAAAGCTACCAGGGGACATTCGGGAGTATATTGACGGCTATGGTGAAAAAAGAAATATCCTCAGTCAAAAACTGGAAAGAAACTTTCTGTGAAACTGCTTTGTGATAGATATGTCTATTCATCTCACATAGATAAAACATTCTTTATATTACGCAGTTTTGAAACTGCATCATGGATGGATTCGCAAAGGGACATTCGGTGGCACACACTGGCCAGTGGGGAAGTAGGAAATATCTCCACATAAAAACTGGAGAAAAGCTTTCTGAGAAACTTCTTTGTGATGTGTACATTCCACTCAGGGAATTATACCTATTTTCTCATAGGCAGTGCTTGATCACTGTTCCTGTAAAACTGAAAAATTGATATCTTTCAGCATATTGAAGACTATGGCGAAAAGTGAAATATCCTCAAATAAAACCCAGAGAGAAGCATTCCAAGAAACTGCTCTCTGACGTGTTCATTCATTTCATAGATTTAAAGCTTCCACTGCATTGCCCATTTTGGAAACTCTGTCTTTGAGGAATGTGTGAAATGATATTAAGTGGTGCCCAGAGGTTTGTGGTGAGAATGGAAACATCTTCTGATGGAATCTGGAGAGAATCTTTCAGAGCAACTGCTTTGTGATGTGTGTTTTCATCTCATAGAGTTAAATCATTCTTTGGATTTAGCAGTTTGAAATCATTCTTTCTGTGGAACCTGAGAAAGGACATTTGGGAGCACTTGTAAGAATATGCTGAAAAAGTAATACCGTACGATAAAAAGCAGACGGAAACATTCTGTGAAACTACTCTAGGTCACATGAATTCCACTCACACAGTGAAGATTCTGTTTTCATTTAGCAGTATTCTAACACTGCTTTTGGTTAGTCAGCTAAGGGACACTCGGGAGCACTTTGATTCTTATGGTGAAAACAGAAATATCATCAGATAGACACTGGAGAGGAGATTTCCGAGGTGCTGCTTTTTGAAGTGTGCATTTCACTCACAGAGGTATATTATCTTCTCATAGAGGATTGGGGAATCCCTTTTGGAGAAAAAGATACCAGGGGAAATTCGAGAGTATATGGACAGTTATGGTGAAAAAGGAAATATCCTCAGACATAAACTGGAAAGTAGCTTTCTGTGAAAATGCTTTGTTATAGATATGTCTCTCCATCCCACATTGATTAAACTTTCTTTCAATTACACAGTTTTGAAAGTGCATCATGGATGGATTCACGAAGGGACATTCGGGAGCACATTCAGGTCCATGGGGAAATAAGAAATATCTTCAGATAAAACCTGCAGAGAAGCTTTCTGAGAAACTACTTTCTGATGTGTGCATTCCACTCAGGGAGTTATACCTCTTTTCTCATAATGTAGTGTTTGAACACTGTTCCTGTAAAACTGAAAAGGTGATATTTTGCAACGCATTGAAGACTATGGCAAAAAGTGAAATATCCCGAAATACATTCCAGAAAGAAGCATTTCAAGCAACTTCTCTCTGACGTGTGCATTCATTTCAGAGAGTTAAAGCTTACACTACGTTACCCAGTTTGGAAATTCTGTCTTTGAGCAATCTGTGAAGGGATATTAAGTGGAGCCCGGAGGCTTGTGGTGAGAAAGGAAACGTCTACTGATGAAAACTGGAGAGAAGCTTTCAGAGCAACTACTTTGTGAGGAGGGTATTCATCTCATAGAGTTAAATCATTCTTTGGATTTAGGAGTTTGAAATCACTGTTTCTGTGGAACCTGAGAAAGGACATTTGGGAACGCTTTTAAGAATATGCTGAAAAAGAAATACCCTCCGATAAAAACCAGAAGGAAATTTTCTGTGAAACTGCTCTAGGTCACGTGAAATCCACTCACACACTTAAGCATCTGTTTTCATTGAGCAGTATTCTAACACTCTTTTAGGTTTGTCAGCTGAGGGATACTTGGTAGCGTTTTGAGTCTTGCAGTGAAATGAAGATAGCTTCAGATAGATACTGGAGAGAAGACTTTCGAGGAGCTGCTTTGTGACGTGTGCATTCCACTCACAGAGTTTTACTTTTCTTCTCAAAGAGGATTGGGAAATCCCGTTTGGAGAGAAAGCTACCAGGGGACATTCGGGGGTATGTGGACAGCTATGGTGGAAAAGGAAATATCTGCATTCAAATGCTGGAAAGAAGCTTTCTGTGAAACTCTTTTGTGATAGATATGTCTATTCATCTCACATAGATAAAACTTTCCTTCTATTACACAGTTTTGAAACGGCGTCATGGACAGATTCGCGAAGGGACATTCGGAAGCACATTCAGGCCTGTAGGGAAATAGGAAATATCTTCAGACAAAAAATGGAGAAAAGCTTTCTGAGAAACTTCGTTGTGATGTCTGCATTCCACTCAGATAATTATACCTCTTTTGTCATAAGGCAGTGTTTGAACACCGTTCCTGTAAAACTGAAAAAAAAAATGATATTTTGCAGTGCATTGAAGGCTTTGGTGAAAAGTGAAATATCCAGAAATAAAACCCAGAAAGAAGCATTCCAAGAAACTGCTCTCTGTTGTGTGCATTCATTTCAGAGAACTAAAGCTTACACTATGTTGCCCAGTTTGGAAACTCTGTCTTTGAGGAATGTGTGAAGGGATATTAAGTGGCGCCCGAAGGCTTCTGGTGAGAAAGGAAAAGTCTTCCGATGAAAACTGGAGAGAAACTTTTGGAGCAACTGCTTTGTGATGTATGTATTCATCTCATAGAGTTAAATAATTCTTTGGATTGAGCAGTTTGAAATCACTGTATCTGTGGAACCTGAGAAAAAGAACATTTGGGAACGCTCTTAAGAATATGCTGAAAAAGAAATATCCTCCATTAAAAAACAGAAGGAAACGTTCTGTGAAACTGCTCTAGCTCACGTGAATTCCATGCACACAGTTAAGCTGCTGTTTTCATTGAGCAGTATTTAACACTGTTTTTGGTTAGTCAGTTAAGGGATACTCGGGAGCTCTTTGAAGCTTATGGTGATAACGGAAATATCTTCAGATAGATACTGGAGAGAAGATTGCCAAGGAGCTGCTTTGTGACGTGTGCATTCCACTCACAAAGTTATATTTTTCTTCTAATAGAGAATTGGGGAATCATGTTTGGAGAAAAAGCTACCAGGGGACATTCGGGAGTATATCGATGGCTATGGTGAAAAAGGAAATATCCTCAGTCAAAAACTGGAAAGAAACTTTCTGTGAAACTGTTTTATGATAGATATTTCTATTCATCTCACATAGATAAAACATTCTTTATATTACACAGTTTTGAAAATGCGTCATGGACAGATTCGTGAAGGGACATTCGGTGGCACACACTTGCCAGTAAGGAAATAGGAAATATCTCCACATAAGAAGTGGAGAGAAGCTTTCTGAGAAACTTCTTTGTGATTTGTGCATTCCACTCTGAGAATTATACCTCTTTTCTTATAGGCAGTGCTTGATCACTGTTCCTGTAAAACTGAAAAAGTGATATCTTGCAGCGCTTTGAAGACTATAGCGAAAAGTGCAATATCCCCAAATAAAACCCAGAGAGAAGCGTTCCAAGAAACTGCTCTCTGACGTGTGCATTCATTTCATAGATTTAAAGCTTACACTGCACTGCCCAGTTTGGAAACTCTGTCTTTGAGGAATGTGTGAAATGATTTTAAGTGGTGCCCAGAGGTTTGTGGTGAGAAAGGAAAATCTTCTGATGGAATCTGGAGAGAATCTTTCAGAGCAACTGCTTTGTGATGTGTGTTTTCATCTCATAGAGTTAAATCATTCTTTGGATTTAGCAGTTTGAAATCATTCTTTCTGTGGAACCTGAGAAAGGACATTTGGGAGCACTTGTAAGAATATGCTGAAAAAGTAATACCCTACAATAAAAAGCAAACGGAAACATTCTGTGAAACTGCTCTAGGTCACGTGAATTTCACTCACACAGTGAAAATTCTGTTTTCATTTAGCAGTATTCTAACACTGTTTTAGATTAGCCTGCTGAGGGATACTCGGGAGCCCTTTGAGGATTACGGTGAAAACGGAAATATCATCAGATAGATACTGGAGAGAAGATTTCCGAAGAGCTGCTTTGTGACATGTGCATTCCACTCAGAGTTATACTTTTCTTCTCATAGAGGATTGGGTAATTCCGTCTGGAGAAAAAGCTACCAGGAGACATTTGGGAGTATATGGATGGATAAGGTGAAAAAGGAAATATCCTCAGACAAAAACTGGAAAGAAGCTTTCAGTGAAACTGCTTTGTGATAGATATGTCACTTCATCTCACATAGATAAAACTTGCTTTCTGTTACGCAGTTTTGAAACCTCTTCAAGGACGGATTCATGAAGGAATATTCAGGAGCACATTCAGGCGTGTGGTGAAAAAGGAGATATCTTCAGATAAGAACTGGAGAGAAGCTTTCTGAGAAACTGCTTTACACTGTGTGCATTCCATTCAGGGAGTTATACCACTTTTTTCATAAAGCAGTGTTTGAAGACTGTTCTGTAAAACTGAAAAGGTGATATTTTGCTGTGCATTGAAGACTATGGCGAAAAGTGAAATATCCTGAAATAAAACCCAGAAAGAAGCATTCCAAGAAACTGTTCTCTGACGTGTGCATTCATTTCAGAGAGTTAAAGCTTACACTACGTTGCCCAGTTTGGAAACTCTGTCTTTGAGGAATCTGTGGAAGGATATTAAGTGGCACCATGAGGCTTGTGGTGAGAAAGGGAACGTCTTCTGATGAAAACTGGAGAGAAACCTTCGGATCAACTGCTTTGTGACGTGTGTATTCATCTCATAGAGTTAAATCATTCTTTGGATTGAGCAGTTTGAAATCACCATTTTTGTGGAACCTGAAAAAGGACATTTGGGAACGCTCTTAAGAATATGCTGAAAAAGAAATACCCTCTGATAAAAACCAGAAGCAAACTTTCTGTGAAACTACTCTAGATCACGTGAGGTTCACTCACACACTTAATCTGGTGTTTTCATTGAGCAGTATTCTAACACTCTTTTAGGTTAGTCAGCTAAGGGATACTCGTGAACGCTTTGGGGCTTATGGTGAAAACAGAAATATCTTCAGAGATATACTGCTGAGAAGATTTCCTAGGACCTGCTTTGTGATGTGTGCATTTCATCCACAGAGTTACACTTTTCTTCTCCTGGAGGATTGGGAATCCCTTTTGGAGAAAAAGCTACCAGGGGTCATTCAGGAGTATATCGATGGCTATGGTGAAAATGGAAATATCCTCAGACACAAACTGGAAAGAAGCTTTCCGTGAAACTGCTTTGTGATAGATATGTCTATTCATCTCACATAGATAAAACTTTCTTTCTATTACGCAGTTTTGAAATGGCGTAATCGACGGAGTTGCAAAGGGACATTTGGTAGCACATTCAGGCCTGTGGGGAAATAGGAAATATCTCCAAATGAAAACTGGAGAGAAGCTTTCTGAGAAACTGCTTTGTGATGTGTGCACTCCACTCACGGAGTTATACCTCTTTTCTCATAAGGCAGTGTTTCAACACTGTTTCTGTAAAACTGAAAAAGTGATATATTGCAGCGCATTGAAGACTATGGTGAAAAGGATATTTCCTTTATCACCATAAGCTGCAAAGCACTAAGAAGTACCCCATTGCAGATTTCAAGAAAACTGTGTTAGCAAACTGATCCCTGAAGAGGAAAGTGTAACTCTGAGAGTTACATTCACACATCGCAATGCCATTTCTCAGAACGCTTCTTTCCAGTTTTTATCTGAGGATATTTCCTTCTTCACCATAGCCCTCAAAAAGATCATTGTGCTAAATAATATCCCAATGGAGATTTCAAGCAAACAGTGTTAGCAAATGGATCAATAAATGGAAAGTGTAACTCTGTGAGTTATATTCACATGTCACAATGCAGTTTCTCAGAATGTTTCTTTCCAGTTTTCATCTGAGGATATTTCCTTTTTCACCAAAACCCTCCGTGAGCTCCCAAATGTCACTTTGCAAATTCCGTGAGAAGAGTCTTAGCTAACAGCTTCATGAGGAGAAATGTGTAACTCTGTGAGATGAATTCACAGATCACAAAGAAGTTTCTCACAAGGCTTCTTTCACGTTTTTAATCGAGGATATTTCCTTTATCAGCCTAGGCCTCAATGCGATCTAAAGTAACCCTTCTCAGGTTCCTCAATGATAGTCTTAATGGACTGCTCCATGAAACGTAAGTGTAACTCTGTGAGATGAATTCACACAACACAGAGAAGTTTCTAAGAAAAATTCTTTCTAGTTTTATCTGAGGATATCTCCTTTGTCACCATAAGCTTAATTGCACTAAGAAGTATCCCATTGCAGATTTCAAGAAAACTGTGTTTGCAAGCTGATCACTGGAGAGGAAAGTGTAACTCTGTGAGTTGCATTCACACATCACAATGCCATTTCTCAGAATGCTTCTTTTCAGTTTTTATCTGAGGATATTTCCTTTTTCACCATAGTCTTCATTGACCTCCCAAATATCACTTTGCAGAATCCACGAAAACAGTGTTAGCAAACTGCTACAACAAGGGAAAGGTGAATCTCTGTGTGATGAATTCACACATCAGAAAGTAATTTCTCAGAAAGCTTCTTTATAGTTTTTATCTGAGGATATTTCCGTTTTCACCATAGCCCTCCATGGGCTCCCAAATATCACTTTGCAAATTTCACGAGAACAGTGTTAGCAATTGACTTCATGAGGGCAAAGGTGTAACTCTGTGAGATGAATTCACAGATCTCAAAGAAGTTTCTCAGGAAGCTTCTTTCTCATTTTTATCGGAGGATATTTCCTTTGGCCCTATAGTCTTCAATGGGATTCAAAATATCACTTCTCAGATTCCACAAAAACCGGGCTAGCAAACATCTCCACGAAATACAGCTGTAACTCAGTGAGTTGAATTCACACATCACAAAGCAGTTTCTCAGAAAGCGTCTTTCTTTTTTAAGTTGAGGTTATTTGTGGCGTTGGAGCACCACCATATGTCTTATTGCAGATTCTGCGAAAACACTGTTATCAAGCTTCTCAATGAAAACAATGATGTAATTCTGTGGGCTGAATTCACCCACAACAAAGAAGTTTCTAAGAAGGCTTCTCTGTAGATTTGTCTGAGGATATTTCATTATTCACCATGGGATTCAACGATATCCAGGATATCACTTCTGAGATTCCACAAAATCAGTGCTGGCAAACTCCTTCATGAAAGAGTGGTGTAACACTGTGAAATGAATTCTCACATCACAAAGCAGTTTCTCAGAAAGCTTCATTCCGGTTTTCCTCAGAGGATATTTCCTTTGTCCTTATACTCTTCAAACCCATCTGAAATATCAGTTCTCAGAATCCACAAAAACAGTGCTTGCAAACGGCTGCACGAAATGTGTTGTATCTCTGTGAGATGAAGTCACATATCAGAAAACAATTTCTCAGAAAGCTTCTTCACTTTTTATCTGAGGATATCTCCTTTGTCACTGTAAGCTGCATAGTGCTAAGAAATATCCTCTTGCAGATTTCAACAAAACTGTGTTAGCAAACTGATCCCTGAAGGGAAAAGTGTTACTCTGTGAGTACATTCACACATCACAATGCCGTTTCTCAGAATGCTTCTTTCCAGTTTTTATCTGAGAATATTTCCTTTTTCACCATAGCCCTCAATGAGCTCCCAAATATCACTTTGCAGAATCCACGAAAACAGTGTTAGCAAACTGCTACAACAAGGGAAAGGTGAATCTCTGTGTGATGAATTCACACATCAGAAAGTAATTTCTCAGAAAGCTTCTTTATAGTTTTTATCTGAGGATATTTCCATTTTCACCATGGGCCTTGATGCGCTCCCAAATATCACTTTGCAGATTCCACGAACACAGTGTTAGCAAACTGCTTCTTGAAGACTAAGTTGTAATGCTGTGCGGTGAATTCCCATATCACAAAGAAGTTTCTCACAATGATTCTTTCACGTTTTTATTTGAGAATAGTTCCTATATCAGCGTAGGCCTCAAGGCAATCCAAAGTAGCCCTTCTCAGTTTCCTCAAAGACAATGTTAATCGACTGCTCCATGAAACGTAACTGTAACCCTTTGAGATGAATTCACACATTATAAAGCAGTTTCTCAGAAAACTTCTTTCTAGTTTTTATTTGAGGATATTTCCTTTGTCACCAGAAGCTTCATTGTGCTGAGAAGTATCCGATTGCAGATTTGAAGGAAACTGTTAGCAAACTGATCAACGAAGGGAAAAGTGTAACTCAGTGAGTTGCATTCAAACATCACAATGCAGTTCTCAGAACGCTTCTTTACATTTTTAACTGTGGGTATTTCCTTTTTCTCCCTTGGACTCAATGCTCTCCCCAATATTACTTTGCAGATTTCACGAAAACAGTGTTATCAATCTGGTACAAGAAAGGAAAGGTGAATCTCTGTGTGATGATTTCACTCATCAGAAAGCAAGTTCTCAGAAAGCTTCATTCTAGTTATTATCTGAGGAAACTTCCTTTTCACTATAGGCCTCAATGGGCTCCCAAATATCACTTTGCAAATTCCATGAGAACAGTCTTAGTGAACGACTTTATGAAGAGAAAGGTGTAACCCTGTGAGATGAACTCACATATCACAAAGCAATTTCTCAGAGAGCTTCTTTCACGTTTTTAATTGAGGATATTTCGTTTATCAGTGTGGGCCTCAATGCAATCCAAACTATGCCTTCTCAGATTCCCCAAAGACAGTGGTAACAGACTGCTCCATGAAACGAAAGTGTAACTCTGTGAGTTGCATTCACACGTCACAATGCAGTTTCTCAGAATGCTTCTTTCCGATTTTTATCTGAGGATATTTCCTTTTTCACCATAGCCTTCAATGCACTCCCAAATATCAATTTGCAGATTCCAGGAGAATAGTGTTAGCAAACAGCTTCATGGATAGAAAGGTGTAACTCTTTGAGATGAATGCACATATCACAAGGAAGTTTCTCAGAAAGCTGCTTTCTGGTTTTTATTTCAGGGTATTTCCTTTGTCCTTATACTCTTCAAAGTGGTCCGAAATATGAGTTCTCAGATTCCACAAAAACAGGGCTAGCAAAGGGTTCCAGGAAATACAGGGGTAACTCAAAGAGTTGAATTCACACATCACAAAGCAGTTTCTTAGAAAACTTCTTCCTAGTTTTATCTGAGGATATTTCCTTTGTCACCGTAAGCTTCATTGCACTAATTATCCCATTGCATATTTCAAGAAAACTGTGTTAGCAAACTGATCAATGAAAAGAAAAGTGGAAGTCTGTGAGTTGAATTCACAAGTCATAATGCACTTTCTCAGAACGCTTCTTTCCAGTTTTTATCTGAGGATATTTCCTTTTTCACCATAGCTCTCAAAGCGCTCCCAAATTTCACTTTGCATATTCCACCAGAACAGTGTTAGCAAAGGCTTCATGAAGAGAAAGGTGTAACTCTGTGTGATGAATTCACACATCACAAAGAAGTTTCTCAGAAAGCTTCTTTCTCGTTTTTATCTGAAGATATTTCCTTTGGCCATATAGTCTTCAAAGCCATCTGAAATATCAGTTCTCAGATTGTACAAAAACAGGGCTAGCAAAGGGCTCTATGAAATACAAGTGAAACTCAGTGAGTTGAATTCACACATTACAAAGCAGTTTCTCAGAAAACTTCTTTCTAGTTTTTATTTGAGATATTTCCTTTGTCACCAAAAGCTTCATTGTGCTAAGAAGTATCCGATTGCAGATTTCAATAAAACTGTGTTAGCAAAGTGATCAATGAAGAGAAAAGTGTAACTCTGTGAGTTGCATTTTTCTTCACAATGCAGTTTCTTAGAACGCTTCTTTCCAGTTTTTATCTGTGGATATTTCCTTTTTCACCATAGCCCCCAATGCACTCCGAAATATCACTTTGCAGATTCCATAAAACAGTGTTAGCAAACTGCTACAACAAGAGAAAGGTGAATCTCTGTGTGATGAATTCACACATCAGAAAGCAATTTGTCAGAAGCTTCTTTGTAGTTATTATCTGCAGATAGTTCCTTTTTCACCATAGGCCTCAATGCGCTTCCAAATATCACTTTGCAGATTCCACGAAAACAGTGTTAGCAAACTGCTTCATGAAGACTAAGTTGTAACTCTGTGAGATGAATTCACATATGACAAAGAAGTTTCTCAGAAAGCTTCTTTCACGTTTTTAATTGAGGATATTACCTTTATCAGTGTAGGCCTCAATGCAATCCAAAGTATCCCTTCTCACATTCCACAAACAGTGGTAATAGAATGCTCCACGAAACGAAAGTGTAACTCTGTGAGATAAATTCACACATCACAAAGCAGTTTCTCAAAACGCTTCTTTCCAGTTTTTTCCTGAGGATGTTTCCTTTTCCACCGTAGCCCTCAATGAGCTCCCAAATATCACTTTGTGGATTCCATGAGAACAGTGTTCACAAAACGGCTTCATGAAGAGAAAGGTGTAACTGTGTGTGATGAATTCACACATCAGAAAGCAATTTCTCAGAAAGCTTCTTGGTAGTTATTATCTGAGGAAACTTCCTTTTTCACCATAGGCCTCAATGCGCTCTGAAATATCACTTTGCAGATTCCACAAAAATAGTGGTAGCAAACTGCTCAAAGAAAATAAAGGTGTAACTCTGTGAGATGAATTCACACATCATGAAGAACTTTTCAGAAAACGTCTTTCTAGTTTTCTTCTTAGGGTTTTTCCTTTCTCAACACAGGCTTCAATGCTTTCCAAAATATGCTTTCTCAGATTTGCCAAAAGATGCTACCAAAAGATCCATGAAGAGACTCGTGTAACTCTGTGAGATGAATTAACACATCACATAGCGGTTTCTCAGAATGCTTCTTTCTCTGTTTTATCTTAGGATATTTCCATCCAAAATATCCCTCTTCAGATTCCCCAAAAATCATGCTACCAAACTGCTCCATGAAAACAGTGGTGTAGCTCTGTGAGAGGAATTAACACATCACAAAGCTGTTTCCCAGAAAGCTTCTCTCTAGTTTTTATCTGAAGATATTTCCTTTGACATCCTAGGATTCAATGTGGTCCCAAGTACCCTATTACAGATTCTACAAAACCAGTTTTATCAGACTGCTGAATGAACACAATCATGTAACTCTGTCTGAAGAATTCACACATCCAAAAGCAGTGTATTAGAAACCTTCTTTCTAGTTTTTATCTGAGGATATGAAATTTTTCACCATAGGCCTCAATGCACTCCCAATCATCCCTTTGCAGATTCCATGAAAACAGTGTTATGAAACTGCTCAGTGAAAAGTGTGGTGTAACTCTGTGAGATAAATTCACACATCACAAAGAACTTTCTCAGAAAGTTTCTTTCAAGTTTTTATCTGAGGGTATTTTCTGTGTCTTCACAAGTTTAAATGCGATCCAAAATATCCCTTCTCAGATTCCAGAAAAACAGTGCTTCCAAACTGATCCCTGAAAAGAATCGTGTAACTCTGAGAGATGAATTAACACACCAGAAATCAGTTTATCTGAAAACTTCATTCTCGTTTTTATCTGAGGATATTTGCTTTTTCACTACAGATCTCAATGCTCTCCCAAATATACATTTGCAGATTTCATGAAAAGAGTGTTAGCAAACTGCTCCATGAAAAGAATGAGGTACCTCTCTGAGATGAAATTACACTTCAAAAAGAACTTCCTTAGAATGTTTCTTTCTAGTTTTTATCAGTGGATTATTCCTTTGACACCATAGGCTTCAATGCCATTCAAAATATCCCCCTCAGATTCCCCAAAAGCAGTGCTACCAAGTTCTCCATGAAAAATGTGGTGGTACTCAGTGAATACAAAGCTGTTTCTCAAAAAGCTTCCTTCCAGTTGTTATCTGAGGATATTTTTTTCTCACCATATTCCTCAATGCCCTCCCAAATATCCCATTGAAGATTAAACAAAAAAAGTGTTAGTAAACTTCTCAATGAAAAAAATGGTGCAACTCTGTGAGATGAATTCACCATCACAAAGTAGTTTCTCAGAAAGCTTCTTCCTAATATTTATCTGAGGATATTTCCTTTCTCAGTAAAGGCCTAAATGAGCTCCAAATATCCCTTTGAAGATTCCATGAAAACTGTGTCATCAAACTGCTCAATATAAAGAATGCTGTACCTCACTGAGAAGAAATGACACTTCACAAAGAACTTTCATGGAAAGCTTCTTTCCAGGTTTTGTCTGAGGTTATTTCCCTTTTCACCATAGGCATCAACATACTCCCGAATATCACTTGGTACCTTTTTCTCCAAAAGGTTTTCCCCGATGCTGTATTAGAAGAGAGGTATAACACTGTGAGTGGAATGCACACGTCACAAAGCAGTTCCTTGGAAAGCTTCTCTCCAGTTTCGATCTGAATCTATTTCCTTTTTCACCATAAGCCTCACAGTGCTCCTGAATTCCCCTTCACACTCTAAACATAAACAGGGTTAGAAAACTGCTCAATGAAAAGAGAGGCTTAACAGAGTGAGAGGAATTAAGATGACACAGAGCAGTTTCACAGAAAGCTTCCTTCTGGATTTTACCTGAGGATATTTATTTCTCCATATTCTAAGGAGCGTTCCCAAATGTCCTTCCTCATATTCCATAAAAACAGTGATTTCAAAGTGCTCAATCCAAAGAATGGTTTAACTCTATGAGACTAATACACACATCACAAAGCAGTTGCTCAGAAAGCTTCTCGCCAGTTTTCATTGGAAGACGTTTCCTTGTTCCCCACAAGCCTCCAGGCACTACATAATATCCCTTCACAGATTCCTCAAAGACAGAGTTTCCAAACTGTGCAACGGAGAATAAACTTTAACTCTGTGAAATGAATGCACATATCAGAGAGCAGTTCCTTGGAACGATTCTCTCTGCATTTCATTTGAGGATATTTCACTTTTTGCCATAGTGTTCAATGTGCTCTGAAATATCACGTTTTCAGTTTTACAGGAACAGTGTTCAAACACTGCCTTATGAGAAAAGAGGTATCACTCCCTGAGTGGAGTGCACACATCACAAACCAGTTTCTCAGAAAGCTTCTCTCCAGTTTTTATCTGAAGATATTTCCTATTTCACCATAGGCCTGAATGTGTCTCCAAATGTCCCTTTGAAAATCCGTCCATTACGGCATTTCAAAATTGTGCAATAGAAAGAAAGTTTTATCTATGTGAGATGAATAAACATATCTATCACAAAGCAGTTTCACAGAAAGCTTCTTTCCAGTTTTTGCCTGAGGATATTTCCTTTTTCACCATAGCCATCTATATACTCCCAAATGTCCCCTGGTAGGTTTTTCTCCAAAAGGGATCCCCCAATTCTCTATGAGAATAAAAGTAAAACTCTGTGAGTGGAATGCACATGTCACAAAGCAGCTCTTTGGAAATCTACTCTCCTATATCTATCTGAAGATATTTCCTTTTTCACCGTAAGCCTCAAAGCGCTCCCGAGTATCCCTTAGCTGACTAAACTTAAACAGTGTTAGAATACTGCTCAATGAAAATAGAAGCTTAACTGCGTGAGTGGAATTCACATGATACAGAGCAGTTACACAGAAAGCTTCCTTCGGGTTTTTAACAGAGGATATTTCATTTTCAGCATATTCTTAAGTGAGTTCCCAAATGTCCTTTCTCAGGTCCACAGAAAGAGTGATTTCAAAGTGCTCAATCCAAACAATGATTTAACTCTATGAGATTAATACACACATCACAAAGCAGTTGCTCAGAAAGCTTCTCTTCAATTTACAATGGATGACAATTCCTTGCTCGCCACTAGGCCATCGGTCGCCACTTAATATCCCTTCACAGAATCCTCAAAAACAGACTTTCCAAACTGGGAAATGTAGAGTAAGCTTTAACTCTCTGAAACGAATGCACATTTCAGAGAGCCGTTTCTTTGAAAACTTCTTTCTGGGTTTTATTTCAGGATATTTCACTTTTCACCTTAGTCGTCCATGCGCTCCAAAATATTCCTTTTTCGGTTTTACAGGAACATTGTTCAAACACTGTCTTATGAGAAAAGAGGTATATTACCCTGAGTGGAATGCACACATCACAAAGCAATTTCTCAGAAAGCTTCTATCCAGTTTTTATCTGAACATGTCTCGTTTTTCACCGTAGGCCTGAATGTGCTCCCGAATGCCCCTTTGTGGTTTCGTCCATGATGGAGTTTCAAAACTGTGTATTATAAGGAAAGTTTTATCTATGTGAGATGAATAAACATGTCTATCACAAAGCAGTTTCACAGAAATCTTCTTTCCAGTTTTTGTCTGAGGATATTTCCCTTTTCACCATAGCTGTCCATATACTTTCGAATGTCCCTTGGTAGTTTTTTCTCCAAAAGGGATTTCCCAATCCTCTATGAGAAGAAAGGTATAATTCTGTGAATGGAATGCACACGTAACAAAGCAGCTCCTCGGAAAGCTTCTCTCCAGTTTGTATCTGAAGTTATTTCCTTTTTCACCATAAGCCTCAAAACACTCCTGAATATCCCTTTGCAGATTAAACTAAAACAGTGTTAGAATACTGCTCAATGGAAAGAGAAGCTTAACTGTGCGAGTGGAATTCACGCGACACAGAGTAGTTTCACAGAAAGCTTCCTTTTGGTTTCTATCTGAGGTTATTCCTTTTTCAGGATATTCTAAGGAGCCTTCCCAAATGTCCTTTCTCCGATTCCACAGAAACAGTGGTTTCAAAATGCTCAATCCAAAATTGATTTAAATCTATGAGATGAAAACACACATCAAAGGCAGTTGCTCAGAAAGTTTCTCTACAGTTTTCAACAGAAGAGATTTCCTTGCTCACCACAGGTCTTTGGGTGCCACTTAATATCCCCTCGCAGATTCCTCAAAGACAGATTTTCCAAAGTGGTCAATGTAGAGTATGTTTTAACTCTGTGAAATGAATGCACATATCAGAGTAGCTTCTTGGAACGCTTCTTTCTGGATTTTATTTGAGGATATTTCACTTTTTGCCATATTCTTCAATGCGCTCTGAAATATCACTTTTTCAGTGTCACAGAAACAGTGTTCAAACACTGAATTAGGAGAAAAGAGGTATAACTCCCTAAGTGGAATGTACACATCACAAAGTAGTTTCTATGAAAGCTTCTCTCCAGTTTTTATCTGAAGATATTTCCTTCTTCACCATAGGCCAGAATGTGATCCCGAATATCCCTTCGCAGTTCCGTCCATGACGGAATTTGGAAGCTGCGTAATATAAAGAAAACTTTACCTGTGTGAGATGAATAAACACAGCAAAAACAGATTCACAGAAAGCTTCTATCCAGATTTTATCTGAATAGATTTCCTTTTTCACATAGTCCTATATGTGCTCCCAAACGTCCCTTCACAGATCTGTCCATGACAGAGTTTCCAAGTTGTATAATGTAAAGAAAGCTTTATCTATGTGAGATGAATACACATATCACAGAGCAGTTTCATAAAAAACTTCTTTCCAGCTTTGGTCTGAGGCTATTTACCTTTTCACCATAGGCATCAACATGCTCCCGAATATCACCTGGTACCTTTTTCTCCAAAAGGGTTTCCCCAATGCTGTATGAGAAGAGAAGTATAACACTGTGAGTGGAATGCACATGTCACAAAGCAGTTCCTCGGAAAGCTTCTCTCCAGTTTCGGTCTGAACATATTTCCTTTTTCACCATAAGCCCCAAAGTTCTCCCGAATATCCCTTCACACGCTAAACATAAACAGGGTTAGAAAACTGCTCAATGAAAATGGATGCCTAACTGACAGAGAGGAATTAAGACGACACAGAGCAGTTTAACAGAAAGCTTCCTTCTAGATTTTATCTGAGGATATTTCTTTCTCCATATTCCAAGGAGTGTTCCCAAATGTCCTTCCTCAGATTCCACAAAAACAGTGATTTCAAAGTGCTCAATCCAAAGAATGGTTTAATTCTATGAGACGAATACACACATCACAAAGCAGTTGCTCAGAAAGCTTCTCTCCAGTTTTCATCAGAAGACATTTCCTTGCTCACCACAAGCCTCTGGGCACCACTTAATATTCCTTCACAGATTCCTCAAAGACAGTGTTTCCAAACTGGGCAACATACAGTAAGCTTTAACTCTGTGAAATGAATGCACATTTCAGAAAGCAGTATCTTGGAACGCTTCTTTCTGGGTTTTATTTGAGGATATTTCACTTTTCACCATAGTCATCAAAGCGCTCCGAAATATCACATTTCTGTTTTACAGGAACAGTGTTCAAATACTGCCTTATGAGAAAAGAGGTATATCTCCCTGAGTGGAATGCACACATCACAAAGCAGTTTCTCAGAAAGCTTCTCTCCAGTTTTTATCTGAAGATATTTCCTACTTCACCATAGGCCTGAATGTGCTCCCTAATGTCCCTTCTTGAATCTCTCCATGATGCAGTTTCAAAACTGCGTAATAGAAAGAAAGTTTTATCTATGTGAGATGAATAGACATATGTATCATAAAGTAGTTTCACAGAAAGCTTCTTTACAGTTTTTGTCTGAGGATATTTCCTTTTTCACCATGGCCATCCATATACTCCCGAATGTCCCCTGGTAGCTTTTTCTCCAAAAGGGATTCCCCAATCCTCTATGAGAAGAAAGGTAAGATTCTGTGAGTGGAATGCACATGCCACAAAACAGTTCCCCAGAAATCTTCTCTCTAGTTTCTATCTGAAGACATTTACTTTTTCACCATAAGCCTCAAAGCGCTCCCGAATATCCCTTCACAGACTAAACTAAAAAGTGTTAGAATACTGCTCAATGAAAAAAGAAATTTCCCTCCAGTTTCTATCTGAACAGATATCCTTTTTCACGTAAGCCTCAAAGCACTCCTTAATATCCCTTCACAAGCTAAACATAAACAGTGTTAGAAAATTGCCCATTGGAAAGAGAAGCTTAACTTAGTGAGAGAAATTCACACGACACATAGTAGTTTCAGAGAAAGTTTCCTTCATTTTTTTATCTGAGGATATTTCTTTCTTCATATTCTAAAGAGCCTTCCCTAATGTCCTTCCTCAGATTCCAAAGAAAGAGTGATTTCAAACTGCTCAATCCTAAGTATGATTTAACTCTCTGAGATGAATACACACATCACAAAGCAGTTGTTCAGAATGCTTCTCTCCAGTTTTCAATGGAAGACGTTACCTTGCTCACCACATGCCTCTAGGTGCCACTTAATATCCCTTCAGAGACTTCTCAAAGACAGAATTTCAACTGGGTAATATAAAGTGAACTTTACCTCTGTGAAATGAATGCACATTTCCGAGAACAGTTTCTTGGAACACTTCCTTCTGGGTTTTATTTGAGGATATATCACTTTCCGCCATAGTCTTTGATGCTCTCCGAAATATCATTTTTTTCTTTTACAGGAACAGTGTTCAAACACTGCCTTATGAGAAAAGAGGTATAACTCCCTGAGTGGAATGCACACATCACAAAACAGTTTCTCTGAAAGCTTCTCTCCAGTTTCTACCTGAACATATTTCCTTGTACACCATAAGCCTCTAAGTGCTCCCGAATATCCCTTTGCACGCTAAACATAAACCATGTTTGAAAACGGCTCAATGAAAAGGGAAGCTTAACTGAGTGAGAGGAATTCACACATCACAAAGCAGTTTCTCTGAAAGCTTCTTTCCGGTTTTTATCTGAAGATATTTCCATTTTCACCATAATGCTGAATGTGCTCCCGAATGTCGCTTCACGGATCCGTCCATGACAGAGTTTCCAAACTGCATTATATAAAGAAACTTTTAACAATTTGAGGTGAATAACTTATCTATTACAAAGCAGTTTCACAGAAAGCTTCTTTCTAAATTTTGTTTGAGCATAATTCCTTTTTCATCATAGCCACGCATGTACTCCCAAATGTCCCTTGGTAGCTTTTTCTCTAAAAGTGATTCCCCAATCCTCTAGGAGTAGAAAGGTATAACTCAGTGAGTGGAATTCGCATGTCACAAAGCTACTGCTCAGAAAGCTTCTCTCCAGTTTCTATCTGAGGATATTTCCGTTTTCACCATAAACCTAAAAGCACTCCCGAATATCCCTTTGCAGACTAAACAAAAACAATGGTACAATATTCTTCAATGAAAAGAGAAGCTTAATTGTGTGAGTGGAATTCACATGATGCAGAGAAGTTTCACAGAAAGCTTACTTCTTGTTTTTATCTGAGGGTATTTCTTTTTCAACATATTCTAAAGAGCATTTCCAAATGTCCTTTCTCAGGTTCCACAGAAACAGTGATTTCAAACTGCTCAATCCAAAGAATGATTTAACTTTATGAGACGAAAACACATATCACACGCAGTTGCTCACAAAGCTTCTCTACAGTTTTCAATGGAATAGATTTCCTTGCTCACCACTGGCCTCTGAGCTCCACTTAATATCCCCTCGTAGATTTCTCAAAGACAGATTTTTCAAACTGGGCAATGTAGAGTAAGCTTTAACTCTGTGAAATGAATGCACAATCAGAGAGCAGCTTTTTGGAATGCTACTTTCGGATTTTATTTGAGGGCATTTCACTTTTGGCCATGTTCTTCATTGAGCTCCAAAACATCACTTTTTCGGTTTTTCAGGAACATTGTTCAAACACTGCCTTAAGAGAAAAGAGGTATAACTCCCGGAGTGGAATGCACACATCACACAGCAGTTTCTAAGAAAGCTTCTCTCAATTTTTTATCTGAAGATATTTCCTTTTTCACCATAGGCCTGAATGTACTCCTGAATGTCCCTTCGCCGATCCGTGACGTCCATGACGGAGTTTCCAAACTGCATAACATAAAGAAAGTTTTCTCTATGTGAGATGAATAAACATATCTATCATAAAGCAGTTTCACAGGAAGCTTCTTTCCAGTTTTTGTCTGAGGATATTTCATTTTTCACTATAGCCATCCATGTACTCCCAAATGTCCCTTGGTGGCTTTTTGTGCAAAAGACGTTCACCAATCCTCTAATTGAAGAAAAGTATAACTCTGTGAGTGGAATGCACATGTCACAATGCAGTTTCTCGGAAAGCTTCTCTCTAGTTTCTGTCTGAAGATATTTCCATTTTCACCATAAGCCTTTAAGTGCTAACGAATATCTCTTCATAGACTAAACAAAAACAGAGTTAGAATACTGCTCAATGAAAACAGAAACTGAACTGTGTGAGTGGAATTCACACAGCACAGAGCAGTTTCACAGAAAGCTTCCTTCTGGTTTTTATCTGAGGGTATTTCTTTTTCAACTTATGCTATAGACTGCTCCCAAATGGCCTTTCTCAGGTTCCAAAGAAACAGTGATTTCAAACTGTTCAATACAAAGAATGATTTAACTCTATGAGATGAATACACACATCACAATGCCATTGCTCAAAAAGCTTTCCTCCAGTTTTCAATGGAAGACATTTCCTTGCTCACCACAGGCCTCCAGGCGACACTTAATATCCCTTCACAGATTCCTCAAAAACACAGTTTCCAAACTGGGCAATGTACAGTAAGATTTAACTCTGTGAAATGAATGCATATATCAGAGAGTAACTTCTTTTTTTTTTTTTTTTTTTTTTTTTGAGACGGAGTCTCGCTCTGTCGCCCAGGCTGGAGTGCAGTGGCCGGATCTCAGCTCACTGCAAGCTCCGCCTCCTGGGTTCACGCCATTCTCCTGCCTCAGCCTCCTGAGTAGCTGGGACTACAGGCGCCCACAACCGCGCCCAGCTAATTTTTGGTATTTTTAGTAGAGACGGGGTTTCACCGTGGTCTCGATCTCCTGACCTTGTGATCCACCCGCCTCGGCCTCCCAAAGTGCTGGGATTACAGGCGTGAGCCACCGCGCCCGGCCCAGAGAGTAACTTCTAGAAATGCTTCTTTCTGGGTTTTATTTGAGGATAGTTCAATTTTTGCCATAGTCTTCAATGTGCTCCAAAATATTACTTTTTCGGTTTTACAGGAACCGTATTCAAACACTGCCTTATGAGAAAAGAGGTATAGCTCCCTGAGTGCAATGTACACAACATAAAGCAGTTTCTCAGAATGCTTCTCTCCAGTTTTTATCTGAAGATATTCCAATTTTCACCACATTCCTCAATGTGCTACCAAATGTCCCTTCACAGATGGGTTCATGACAGAGTTTCCAAGCTGCGTAATATAAAGAAAGCTTTATCTATGTGAGATGAATAAAACTAGCAAAAACCAGATTTACAGAAAGCTTCTTTTCAGTTTTTATGTGAAGATATTTCCATTTTTACCATAGTTCTGAATGTCCTCCCAAGTGTCCCTTCACGAATCCGTCCATGACAGAGATTCGAAGCTACGTAATGTAAAGAAAGCTTTATCTATGTGAGATGAATAAACATAGCAAAAACCAGATTCACAGAAAGCTTCCTTCCAGTTTCTATCTGAACTTATTTCCTTTTTCACCGTAAGCCTCACAGTGCTCCAGAATCTCCCTTCGCACATTAACATAAACAGTGTTAGAAAACTGCTCAGTGAAAAAGGAAGTTTAACTGAGTGAGAGTAATTAACATGATGCATAGCAATTTCACAGAAAGTGTCCTTCTGGTTTCTATTGGAGGATATTTCTTTCTCCATATTCAAAACAGCGTTACCAAATGTCCTTCCTCAGATTCCACAGAGCAGTGATTTCAAACTGCTCAATCCAAAGAATGGTTTAACTCTATGAGATAAATACACACATCACAAAGCAGTTGCTCAGAAAACTTCTCTTCAGTTTTCATTGGAAGACATTTCCTTGCTCACTACAGGCCTCCGGGCACCACTTAATATCCATTCACAGATTTCTCAAAGACAGAGCTTCCAAACTGGGCAATGGAGAGTAAACTTTAACTCTGTGAAATGAATGCACATATCAGAGAGCAGTTTCTTGGAATGCTTCTTTCTGGGTTTTATTTGAGGATATTTCACTTCACCATAGTATTCAAGGTGATCAGAAATATCACTTTTTCAGTTTTACAGGAACAGTGTTCAAACACTGCCTTATGAGAAAAGAGGTATGACTCTCTGAGTGGAATGCACACATCACAAAGCAATTTCTCTGAAAGCTTCTCTCCAGTTTTATCTGAAGAGATTTTCTTTCTCACCATAGGCCTGAATGTGCTCTTGAATGTCCTGTCACGGATCCATCCATGACAGAGATTCTAAACTGCATAACATAAAGAAATTTTTACCTATGTGAGAGGAATAAACATATCTATCACAAAGCACTTTCACAGAAAGCTTCTTTCCAATTTTTGTCTGAGAATATTTTCTTTCTCACCATAAATGTCCATATACTCCTGAATGTCCCCTGGTAGCTTTTTCTCCAAAAGAGATTCCCCAATCCTCTATGATAAAAAAAGTATAAATCAGTGAGTGGAATGCACAGGTCACAAAGCAGCTTCTTGGAAATCTTCTCTCCAGTTTCTATCTGTAGATATTTCCGTTTTCACCATAAGCCTCAATGTGCTTCCAAGTATCCCTTAGCTGTCTAAACTAAAACAGTGTTAGAATACTGCTCAATGAAAACAGAAGTTTAACTGTGCGAGTGGAATTAACATGACACAGAGCAGTTTCACAGAAAGTTTCCTTCTGGTTTTTATCGGAGGGTATTTCTTTTTCAGCATATTCTTAAGACTGTTCCCAAATGCCCTTTCTAAGTTTCCACAGAAAGAGTGATTTCAAACTGCTCAATCCAAAGAATGATTTAACTCTATGAGATGAGTACACATCACAAAGCAGTTTCTCAGAAAGCTTCTATCCAGTTTTTATCTGAAAATATCTCCTTTTCCACCATTGGCCTGAATGTGCTCCCGAATGTCCCTTTGTGAATCCGTCCATGATGGAGTTTCCAAACTGCGTAATATATGGGAAGTTTTATCTATGTGAGATGAATAAACACAACTATCACAAAGCAGTTTCACAGAAATCTTCTTTCCAGTTTTTGTCTGAGGATATTTTCTTTTTCACCATAGCCATCCATTTACTCCCAAATGTCCCCTGGTAGCTTTTGCTCCAAAAGGGATTCCCCAATCCTCTATGAGAAGAAAAGTATGACTCTGTGAATGTAATACACACGTCACAAAGCAGTGCCTTGCAAATCTTCTCTCCATTTTCTATCTGAAGATATTTCGGTTTTCACCATAGGCCTCAAAGCGATCCCGAGTATCCCTTAGCTGACCAAACTAAAACAGTGTTGGAATACTGCTCAATGAAAACCAAAGCTTAACTGTGTGAGTGGAATTCACATGACACAGAGCAGTTTCACAGAAGGTGTCCTTCTGGTTTATATCAGAGGGTATTTCTTTTTCAGCATATTCTTCTTTTTGTCATTTTTTCCCTTTTTGTGGAGAACGGTGTCTCGCTATATTACCCAGGCCAGTCTCAAACTCCTGGGCTCAAGCTATCCTCCCACCTCTGCTTCCCTGAGATCTGGATTACAGGCATGAGCCACCGCGCCCGATTCAGCATATTCTTAAGTGCGTTCTCAAATGTCCTTTCTCAATTCCACAGAAAGAGTGATTTCAAACTGCTTAATCCAAAGAAAGATTTAACTCTATGAGATGAATACAGATATCGCAAAGCAGTTGTCCAGAAATCTTCTCTCCAGTTTTCAATGGAAGACATTTCCTTGCTCGACACAGGCCTCCGGTCACCACTTAATATCCTTTCGTAGAATCCTCAAACACAGACTTTACAACCTGGGAAATGTAGAGTAAGATTTAATTCTCTGAAATGAATGCACATGTCAGAGATCAGTTTCTTGGAACACTTCTTTCTGAGTTTTATTTCAGGATATTTCACTTTTTGCCATAGTCTTCCATGTTCTCCAAAATATTACTTTTGCAGTTTTGCAGGAACAGTGTTCAAACACCACCTTATGAGAAAAGAGGTATAACTCTCTAAGTGGAATGCACACACCATAAAACAGTTTCTCAGAAACTTCTATCCAGTTTTTCTCTGAAAATATCTCTTTTTTACCATAGTCCTGAATGTGCTCCCAAATGTCCCTTCATGAATCCGTCCATGACGGAGTTTCCAAACTCTGTAATATAAGGAAAGTTTTATCTATGTGAGATTAATAAACATATCAATCACAAAGCAGTTTCACAGAAATCTTCTTTCCAATTTTTGTCTGAGGATATATCCTTTTTCACCGTAGCCATCCAAATACTCCCGAATGTCCCCTGGTAGCTTTTTCTCAAAAAGGGATTCCCCAATCCTCTATGAGAAGAAAGGTATAATTCTGTGACTGGAATGCACACATCACAAAGCAGCTCCTTAGAAAGGTTTTTTCCAGTTTCTATCTGAAGATATTTCCTTTTTCTCCGTAAGCCTCAAAGTGCTCCCAAATATCCCTTTGCAGACTAAACAAAAACAGTGTTAGAATACTGCTGAATGAAAAGAGAAGCTTAATTGTGTGAGCAGAACTCACGCAACACAGAGCAGTTTCACAGAAGCTTCCTTCTGATTTCTATCTGAGGTTATTTCTTTTTTAGTATATGCTAAAAGCGTTCTCAAATGTCCTTTCTCAGATTCCACAGAAACAGTGATTTCAAACTCCTCAATCCAAAGAATGATATAACTCTATGAGATGAATACAAACATCACAAAAGAGTTGCTCAGAAATCTTCTCTCCAATTTTCGATGGAAGACATTTCCTTGCTCATCACAAGCCTCTGGGCACCACTTATTATCCCTTCACAGATTCCTCAAAGACAGACTTTCCAATCTGGGAAAAGTAGAGTAAGCTTTAACACTGTGAAATGAATGGACATGTCAGAGAACAGTTTCCTGGAATGCTTCTTTTTGGTTTTAATTGGATGACAATTCACTTTTTGTCATAGTCTTCAATGTGCTCTGAATATCACTTTTTTAGTTTTACAGGAACATTGTTGAAATAGTGCCTTATGAGAAGAAAGGTATAACTCCCTGACTGGAATGCTCATATCACCATGCAGTTTCTCAGAAAGCTTCTCTCCAGTTTTTATCAGACGATATTTACTTTTTCACCATAGGCCTGAATGTGATCCCGAATATCCTTTCGCGGATCCAGCCATGACTGGGTTAGAAATCTACTCAATGAAAAGAGAGTCTTAACTGAGCGAGAGGAATTAAGACGACACAGAGCAGTTTCACAGAAAACTTCCTTCTGGATTTTACCTGAGGATATTTATTTCTCCATATTCTAAGGAGGGTTTCCAAATGTCCTTCCTCAGATTCCACAAAAACAGTGATTTCAAACTGCTCAATCCAAAGAATGATTTAACTGTATGAGACGAATACACATATCACAAAGCAGTTGCTCAGAAAATTTCTCTCCAGTTTTCATCGGAAGACGTTTCCTTGCTCACAACAAACCTCCAGGTGCCACTTAATATCCCTTCACAGATTCCTCAAAGACAGAGTTTCCAAACTGGGCAATGGATAGTAAGCTTTAACTCTGTGAAATGAATGCACACATCAGAGAGCGGATTCTTGGAACGCTTCTCTCTGGGTTTTATTTGAGGATATTTCACTTTTCACCGTAGTCTTCAATGTGTTCCAAAATATCACTTTTTCAGTTTTACAGGAGTGTTCAAACACTGCCTTATGAGAAAAGAGGTATAACTCCCTGAGTGGAATACACACATCACAAAGCAGTTACTCAGAAAGCTTCTATCCAGTTTTTATCTGAAGATATTTTCTATTTCACCATATGTCTGAATGTGATCCCGATTGCCCCTTCGTGAATCTATTCATGACAGAGTTTCAAAACTGTGTAATAGAAAGAATATTTCATCTATGTGAGATGAATAACCATATCTATGACAAAGCAGTTTCACAGAAAGCTTCCTTCCAGTTTTTGTCTCAGGATATTTCCTTTTTCACCATAGCCATCCATTTACTCCTGAATGTCCTCTGGTAGCTTTTTCTCCAAAAGGGATTCCCCAATCCTCTATGAAAAGAGAAGTATAACTCTTTGAATGCAATGCACATGTCACAAAGCAGCTCATCGGAAATCTCCCCAGTTTCTACCTGAAGATACTTCCATTTTCACCATAAGCCTCAAAGTGCTCCCGAGTATCCCTAAGCTGACTAAGCTAAAACAGTGTTAGAATACTGCTCAATGAAAACCGAAGCTTTACTGTGCGAGTGGAATTCACGTGACACAGTGCCATTTCACAGAAAGCTTCCTTCTGGTTTTTATCAGAGGGTATTTCTTTTTCAACATATTCTTAAGAGCGTTTCCAAATGTCCTCTCTCAGGTTCCACAGAAACAGTGATTTCAAACTGCTCAATCCAAAGAATTATTCAACTCTATGAGATGAATACACACATCACAAAGCAGTTGCTCAGAAAGCTTCTTTCCAGTTTTCAATGGAAGACATTCCCTTGCCCACCACAGGCCTCCGGTTGCCACTTAGTATCCCTTCGTATAATACTCAAAGACAGACTTTCCAAGCTGGGAAATGTAGAGTAAGCTTTAACTCTCTGAAATGAATGCACATGTCAGAGAGTAGTTTCTTGGAATGCTTCATTCTGGGTTTTATTTCAGGATATTTCACTTTTCACCATAGTCTTCCATGTTCTATGAAATATTACTTTTTCAGATTTACAAGAACAGTGTTCAAACACTGCCTTATGAGAAAAGAAGTATAACTCCCTGAGTGGAATGCACACATCACAAAGCAGTTTCTCAGAAAGCTTCTCTCCAGTTTTTTTCTGAAGATATCTCTTTTTTCACCATAGTCCTGGATGTTCTCCCGAATGTCTCTTCATGGATTCGTCCACAATGGAGTTTCCAAACTCCATAATATAAGTTAAGTTTCATCTATGTGCGATGAATAAACATATCTATCACAAAGCTGTTTCACAGAAATCTTCTTTCCAATATTTCTGTGAGCATATATCCTTTTTCACCATAGCCATCCAAATACTCCCGAATGTCCCCTGGTAGCTTTTTCTCCAAAAGGGATTCCCCAATCCTCTATGAGAAGAAAGTTATAATTATGTGACTGGAATGCACACATCACAAAACAGCTCCTCGGAAAGCTTCTTTCCAGTTTCTATCTGAAGATATTTCCTTTTTCACTGTAAGCCTCAGAGCGCTCCCGATTATCCCTTCACAGACTAAACAAAAACAGTCTTTGAATACTGATCAATGAAAAGAGAAGCTTAACTGTGTGGGTGGAATTCACGTGACACAGAGCAGTTTCACAGAAAGCTTCGTTCTGGTTTCTATCTGAGGTTATTTCTTTTTTAGGATATTCTAAAATCTTTCCCAAATGTTCTTTCTCTGATTCCACAGAAACAGTGATTTGAGACTGCTCAATTCAAAGAATGTTTTAAATCTATGAGATGAATACAAACATCTCAAAACACTTGCTCAGAAAGCTTCTCTCCAATTTTCAATGGAAGACATTTCCTTGCTCGCCACAGGCCTCCGGTTACCACTTAATATCCCTTCGCAGAATCCTCAAAGACAGACCTTCCCAACTGGGAAATGTAGAGTAAGCTTTAACTCTGAGAAATGAAAGGACATGTCAGAGAGCAGTTTCCTGGAGTGCTTCTTTCTGGGTTTTATTGGACAATATTTCATTTTTCGCCATAGTCTTCAATGTGCTCCAAAAATCACTTTTTTAGTTTTACAGGAACAGTGTTCAAATAGTGCCTTATGAGAAGAAAGGTATAACTACCTGAGTGGAAAGCACACATCACAAAGCAGTTTCTCAAAAGCTTCTCTTCAGTTTTTATCTGACGATATTTCATTCTTCACCATAGGCCTGAATGTGATCCTGAATATCCCTTCATGGATCAATCCATGATGGAGTTTACAAGCTGCATAATGTAAACAAAGCTTTATCTATGTGAGATGAACAAACATAGCATAAAGCAAATTCACAGAAAGCTTCTTTCCAGTTTTTATCTGAAGATATTTCCTTTTTCACCATAGTCCTGAATGTGCTCCCAAATATCCCCTCATGAATCCGTCCATGACAGAGTCTCCAAGCTGAATAATGTAAAGAAAGCTTGGTCTATGTGAGATGAATACAGATATCACAGAGCAGTTTCATAGAAAGCTTCTTTCCAGTTTTTGTCTGAGGCTATTTCCCTTTTCACTATAGGCATCAACATGCTCCCAAATATCACTTGGTACCTTTTTCTCCAACAGGGTTTCCCCGATGCTGTATGAGAAGAGAGGTATAACACTTTGAGTGGAATGCACATGTCACAGAGCAGTTCCTCGGAAAGCTTCTATCCAGTTTCGGTCTGAACATGTTTCCTTTTTCACTGTAAGCGTCAAAGTACTCCTGAATATCCCTTCACACACTAAACATAAACAGGGTTAGAAAACTGCTCAATGAAAAGAGAGGCTTAACTGAGTGAGAGGAATGAAGACGTCACAGAGCAGTTTCACAGAAAGCTTCCTTCTGGATTTTACCTGAGGATATTTCTTTCTCCATATCCTAAGGAGCATTCCCAAATGTCCTTCCTCAGATTCCACAAAAACAGTGATTTCAAACTGCTCAATCCAAAGAATGGTTTAACTCTATGAGAAGAATACACACATCACAAAGCAGTTGCTCAGAATGCTTCTCTCCAGTTTTCATCGGAAGACGTTTCCTTGCTCACCACGAGCTTCCGCTCTCCACTTAATATCCCTTCACAGATTCCTCAAAGACAAAGTTTCCAAACTGGGCAATGTAGAGAGTAAGCTTTAACTCTGTGAAATGAATGCACATCGCAGAGAGCCGTTTCTTGAGATTCTTCCTTCTAGGTTTTATTTCAGGAAATTTTACTTTTCGCCATAGATTTCCAAGTGCTCTGACATACTACATTTTCGGTTTCACAGGAACAGTGTTCGAACACTGCCATATGAGGAAAGAGGTATAACTCCCTGAGTGGAATGCACACATCACAAAGCAGTTTCTTAGAAAGCTTCTATGCAGTTTCTATGATGCCTCCAGCTTTGTTCTTTTGACTTTGGATTGTCTTGGAGATGCGGGCTCTTTTTTGGTTCCATATGAAATTTAAAACAGTTTTTTTTCCAATTCTGTAAAGAAAGTCGTTGGTAGCTTGATGGGGATTGCATTGAATCTATAAATTACCTTGGGCAGTATGGCCATTTTCACGGTATTGATTCATCCTATCCATGAGCATGGTATGTTCTTCCATTTGTTTATGTCCTCTTTTATTTCACTGAGCAGTGGTTTGTAGTTCTCCTTGAAGGGATCCTTTACATCCCTTGTAAGTTGGATTCCTAGGTATTTTATTCTCTTTGAAGCAGTTGTGAATGGAAGTTCATTCATGATTTGGCCCTCTGTCTGTCTGTCACTGGTGTATAAAAATGCTTGTGATTTTTGCACATTAATTTTGTATCCTGAGACTTTGCTGAAGTTTCTTATCAGCTTAAGGAGATTTTGGGCTGAGACAATGGGGTTTTCTAAATATATAATAACGTCACCTGTAAACAGGGACAATTTGACTTCTTTTTTTCCTAACTGAATATCCTTTATTTCTTTCTCTTGCCTGATTGCCCTAGCCAAAATTTCCAACACTATGTTGAATAGGAGTGGTGAGAGAGGGCATCCCTGTCTTGTGCCAGTTTTCAAAGGGAATTTTTCCAGTTTTTGCCCATTCAGTATGATATTGGCTGTGGGTTTGTCATAAATAGCTCTTATGATTTTGAGATACGTTCTATGAATACCGAATTTATTGAGAGATTTTAGCATGAAGGGCTGTTGAATTTTGTCAAAGGCCTTTTCTACATATATTGAGATAATCATGTGGTTTTGGTCTTTGGTTCTGTTTGTATGCTGGATTACGTTTATTGATTTGCATATGTTGAACCAGCTTTGCATCCCAGGGATGAAGCCCACTTGATCATGGTGGATAAGCTTTTTGATGTGCTGCTGGATCCGGTTTGCCAGTATTTTATTGAGGATTTTTGCATCGATGTTCATCAGGGATATTGGTCAAAAATTCTCTTGTTTTGTTGTGTCTCTGCCAGGTTTTGTTATCAGGATGATGTTGGCCTCATAAAATGAGCTAGGGAGGATTCCCTCTTTTTCTATTGACTGGAATAGTTTCAGAAGGAATGGTACCAGCTCCTCCTTGTACCTCTGGTAGAATTCAGCTGTGAATCCATCTGGTCCTGGACTTTTCTTGGTTGGTAGGCTATTAATTATTGTCTCAATTTCAGAGCCTGCTATTGGTCTATTCAGGGATTCAGCTTCTTCCTGGTTTAGTCTTGGGAGAGTGTAAATGTCCAAGAAATTATTCATTTCCTCTACATTTTCTAGTTTATTTGCATAGACGTGTTTATAGTATTCTCTGATGGTAGTTTGTATTTCTGTGGGGTCGGTGGTGATATCCCTTTTATCATTTTTTATTGCATCTATTTGATTCTTCTCTCTTTTCTTCTTTGTTAGTCTTGCTAGCGGTCTGTCAATTTTGTTGATCTTTTCAAAAAACCAACTCCTGGATTCATTGATTTTTTGGAGGGTTTTTTGTGTCTCTGTCTCCTTCAGTTCTGCTCTAATCTTAGTTATTTCTTGCCTGCTGCTAGCTTTTGAGTTTGTTTGCTCTTGCTTCTCTAGTTCTTTTAATTGTGATGTTAGAGTGACAATTTTAGATCTTTCCTGCTTTCTCTTGTGGGCATTTGGTGCTATAAATTTCCCTCTACACACTGCTTTAAATGTGTCCCAGAGATTCTGGTATGTTGTATCTTTGTTCTCATTGGTTTCAAAGAACATCTTTATTTCTGCCTTCATTTCGTTGTGTACCCAGTAGTCATTTAGGAGCAGTTCATTCATTTTCCATGTAGTTGAGCGGTTTTGATTGAGTTTCTTAGTCCTGAGTTCTAGTTTGTTTGCACTGTGGTTTGAGAGACAGTTCATTATAATTTCTGTTCTTGTACATTTGCTGAGGAGTGCTTTACTTCCAGTTATGTGGTCAATTTTGGAATAAGTGTGATGTGGTGCTGAGAATAATGTATATTCTGTTGATTTGGGGTGGAGAGTTCTGTAGATGTCTATTAGGTTTGCTTGCTGCAGAGATGAGTTCAATTCCTGGATATCTTGTTAACTTTCTGTCTCGTTGATCTGTCTAATGTTGACAGTGGGGTGTTGAAGTCTCCCATTATTATTGTATGGGAGTCTAAGTCTCTTTGTAAGTCTCTAAGGACTTGCTTTATGAATCTGGGTGCTCCTGCATTGGGTGCATATATATTTAGGATAGTTAGCTCTTCCTGTTGAATTGATCCCTTTACCATTATGTAATGGCCTTCTTTGTCTCTTTTGCTCTTTGATGGTTTAAAGTCTGTTTTATCAGAGACTAGTATTGCAACCTCTGCTTTTTTCTGTTCTCCATTTGCTTGATAGACCTTTCTCCATCCCTTTATTTTGAGCCTATGTATGTCTCTGCATGTGAAATGGGTCTCCTGAATACAGCAGACTTATTGGTCTTGACTCTTTATCCAGTTTGCCAGTCTGTGTCTTTTAATTGGAGCATTTAGTCCATTTAAATGTAAGGTTAATATTGTTATGTGTGAACTTGATCCTGCCATTATGATAGTAACTGGTTATTTTGCTGGTTAGTTGATGCAGTTTCTTCCTAGCCTCGATGGTCTTTACATTTTGGCATGTTTTTGCAATGGCTGGTACTGGTTATTCCTTTCCACGTTTAGTGCTTCCTTCAGGGTCTCTTGTAAGGCAGGTCTGGTGGTTACAAAATCTCTAAACATTTGCTTATCTATAAAGGATTTTATTTCTCCTTCACTGATGAAACTTAGTTTGTCTGGATATGAAATTCTGGGTTTAAAATTCTTTTCTTTAAGAATGTTGAATATTGGCCCCCACTCTCTTCTGGCTTGTAGAGTTTCTGCCAAGAGATCTGCTTTTAGTCTGATGGGCTTCCCTTTGTGGGTAACCCTACCTTTCTCTCTGGATGCCCTTCAGATTTTTTCCTTCATTTCAGCTATGGTGAATCTGGCAATTATGTGTCTTGGAGTTGCTGTTCTCAGGGAGTATCTTTGTGGCGTTCTCTGTATTTCCTGAATTTGAATGTTGGCCTGCCCTACTAGGTTGGAGAAGTTCTCCTGGATGATATCTTGCAGAGTGTTTTCCAACTTGGTTCCATTTTCCCCCTCACTTTCAGGCACCCCAATCAGACGTAGATTTGGTCTTTTTACATAATCCCATACTTCTTGCAGGCTTTGTTCATTTCTTTTTCTTCTTTTTTCTTTAGATTTCTCTTCTCACTTCATTTCATTCATTTGATCCTCAATCGCTGAAACTCTTTCTTCCAGTTGATCAAGTCGGTTACAGAAGCTTGTGCATTTGTCACGTAGTTCTCTTATCATGATTTTCATCTCTGTCCGTTCATTTATGGACTTCTCTGTGTTAATTATTCTGGTTATCAATTCTTCCAGTCTTTTTTCAAGATTTTTGGTTTCTTTGCACTGGGTACATAATTCCTAATTAGCTCTGAGAAGTTTGATGGACTGGAGGCTGCTTCTCTCATCTCGTCAAAGTCATTCTCCATCCAGCTTTGATCCCTTGCTGGCAATGAGCTGCGCTCCTTTGGAGGGGGAGATGTGCTCTTATTTTTTGAATTTCCAGCTTTTCTGCCCTGCTTTTTCCCCATCTTTGTGGTTTTATCTGCCTCTGGTCTTTGATGATGGTGACATACTGATGGGGTTTTGGTGTGGGTGTCCTTCTTGTTTGATAGTTTTCCTTCTAACAGTGAGGACCCTCAGTTGTAGGTCGGTTGGGGATTGCTTGAGGTCCACTCCAAATCCTGTTTGCCTGGATGTCAGCAGCAGAGGCTGCAGAAGACAGAATACTGCTGAACAGTGAGTGTACCTGTCTGATTCTTGCTTTGGAATATTCCTCTCGGGGTGTACTCCACCGTGTGAGGTGTGGGGTGTCAGTCTTCCCCTAGTGGAGGATGTCTCCCAGTTAGGTTACTCTGGGGTCAGGGACCCACTTGAGCAGGCATTTTACCTGTTCTCACTTCTAAACCTCCGTGTTGGGAGATCCACCACTCTCTTCAAAGCGGTCAGACAGTTGCTTGCATCTGCAGAGGTTTCTGCTGCTTTTGTTGTTGTTGTGGTTGTTGTTGTTTAGCTGTGGCCTGTCCCCAGAGGTGGAGTCTACAGAGGCTGGAAGGCCTCCTTGAGCTGCTGTGAACTCCATACAGTTCGATCTTCCCAGGGCTTTGTTTACCTACTTAAGCCTCAGCAATAGCAGGCAACCCTCCCCCAGCCTCGTTGCTGCCTTGCAGTTAGATCGCAGACTGCTGTGCTAGCAATGAGGGAAGCTCCGTGGGCGTGGGACCCTCCTGACCAGGTGTTGGATATACTCTTCTGGTGTGCCTGTTTGCTAAGACCCTTGATAAAGCACAGTAATGGAGTGGGAGTTACCTGATTTTCCAGGTGTTATGTGTCTCAGTTCCCCTTGCTAAGAAAAGGAATTTCCTTCCCCCTTGCACTTCCCAGGTGAGGTGATGCCTCGCCCTGCTTCAGCTCTCGCTGGTCAGGCTGCAGCAGCTGACCAACACCGATTGTCCAGCAATCCCTAGTGAGATGAACACAGTACCTCAGTTGAAAATGCAGAAATCACCTGTCTTCTGTGTCACTCCTGCTGGGAGCTGGAGACTGGAGCTGCTCCTATTTGGCCATCTTGCTCCGCCACCCTCCTTCTGGTTTTATCAGAGGGTATTTCTTTTTCAGCATATTTTTAAGAACGTTCCCAAATGTCCTTTCTCAGGTTCCACACATACAATGATTTCACTGCTCAATCCAAAGAAAGATTTAAATCTATGGGATGAATACACACATCACAAAGCAGTTGCTCCAAAATCTTCTCTCCAGTTTTCATCAGAAGACGTTTCCTTTCACACCACAGCCCCAAGGTGCCACTTAATATCGCTTCATAGATTCCTCAAAGACAGAGTTTCCAAATTGGGCAACTTAGTGTAAGCTTTAACACTCTGAAATTAATGCACACGTCAGAAAGCATTTTCTTGGAATGCTTCTTTCTGGGTTTTATTTCAGGATGTTTCACTTTTTGACATAGTATTCAAAGTGCTGCAAAATATCACTATTTCAGTTTTACAGGAACGGTGATCAAACACTGCCTTATGAGAAAAGAGGTATAACTCCCTGAGTGGAATGCATACATCACAAAGCAGTTTCTCAGAAAGCTTGTCTCCAGTTTGAATCTGAAGATGTTTCCTATTTCCCCACAGGCCTGAAAGTGCTCTCAAATGTCCCTTCAGGAATTCGTCCGTGACGCAGTTTAGTAACTGCGTAATAGAAAGAACGTTTTATCTGTGTGAGATGAATAGAAATGTTTATCACAAAACAGTTTCACAGAAAGCTTCTTTCAAATATTTGTCTCAGGATATTTCCTTTTTCAACATAGCCGTCCATATATTCTCAAGTGTCCCCTGCTAGGTTTTTCTCTAAACCGGATTCCCCAATCCTCAAGGAGAAGAAAAGTATAACTCTGTGAGTGGAATGCACACGTCAAAAAGCAGCTCCTCGGAATTCTTCTCTCCAGTATCTATCTGAAGATATTTCCATTTTCACTGTAAGCCTCAATGTGCTCCCTGGTATCCCTTAGCTGACTAACCTAAAACAGTATTAGAATACTGCTGACTGAAGACAGAAGCTTAACTGTGCTAGTGGACTTCATGTGAACTAGAACAGTTTCAGAGAAAGTTTCCTTCTGTTTTTTTGTTGGAGTGTATTTCTTTTTCAGCATATTCTTAAGAGCATTCCCAAATATCCTTTCTCTGGTTTCACAGAAACAGTGATTTCAAACTGCTCAATCCAAAGAATAATTTAACTCTATGAGATGAATACACACATCACGAAGTAGTTGCTCAGAAAGCTACTCTCCAGTTTTTGTCAGAAGACGTTTCCTTTCTCACCACAAGCCTCTGGGCGCCACTTAATATACCTTCACAGATTCCTCACAGACAGAGTTTCCAAACTGGGCAATGTGGTGTAAGCTTTAACTCTCTGAAATGAATGCACACGTCGGAGAGCAGTTTCTTGGAACGCTTCTTTCTGGATTTTATTTCAGGATATTTCACTTTTTGCCATAGTCTTCAATGCACTGCAAAATATCTCTTTTTCCGTTTTACAGGAACAGTGTTCAAACACTGCCTTATGAGAAAAGACGTATAACTCCCTGAGGGAAATGCACACATCACAAAGTAGTCTCTCGGATAGCTTCTCTACAGTTTTTATATGAAGATATCTGTTATTTCCCCACAATCCTGAATGTGGTCCCAAATATCCCTTGGCAAATCTGTCCATGAGGCAGTTTCAAAACTGCATAATAGAAAGAAAGTTTTATCTTTGTGAGATGAATAGACGTATCTGTCACAAAGTAGTTTCACAGAAAGCTTCTTTCCAGTTTTTGTCAGAGGATACTTCTTATTTCACCATAGCCGTCCATATACTCCAGAATGTCCTCTGGTAACTTTTTCTCCAAACGGGATTCCCCAATCCTCTATGAGAAGAAAAGCATAACTCTGTGAGTGGAATGCACATGTCACAAAGCGGCTCCTCAGAAATCTTCAAAATCTTCCCTCCAGTATTTATCTGAAGATATTTCCATTTTCAACGTGAGCCTCAAAGTGCTCCCATGTATCCCTTAGCTGACTCTCCTAAAACAGTTTTAGAATACTGCTAAATGAAAACAGAAGCTTAACTGTGTGAGTGGACTTCACATGACCTAGAGCAGTTTCACAGAAAGTTTCCTTCTGGTTTTGTCGGAGGGTATTTCTTTCTCAGCATATTCTAAAGAGCCTTCCAAAATGTCCTCTCTCAAGTTCCACAGAAACAGTGATTTCAAACACCTCATTCAAAAGAACGATTTATTTCTATGAGGTGAATACACACATCACAAAGCAGTTGCTCTGAAAGCTTCTCTCCAGTTTTCATCGGAAGTCATTTCCTTTCACACCACAAGCCTCCGGGCGCCGCTTAATATCCCTTCACAGATTTCTTAAAGACTGGGTTTCCAAACTGGGCAACATAGTGTAAACTTAAACTCTCTGAAATAAGTGCACACATCAGAGAGCAGTTTCTTGGAATGCTTCTTTCTGGGTTTTCTTTCCAGATATACCATTTGTCACCATAGTCTTCATGCGCTGCAAAATATCACTTTTTCAGTTTTACAGGAACAGTGTTCAAACACTGCATTATGGGAAAAGAGGTATAACGCCCTGAGTGGAATGCACACGTCAAAAAGCAGCTACTCGAAAATCTTCTCTCCAGTGTCTTTCTGATGATATTTCCGTTTTCACCATAAGCCTCAAAGCACTCCTGAGTATTCCTTAGCTGACTAACCTAAAACAGTGTTAGAATACTGCTCAAAGAAAACAGGAGATTAACTGTGCGAGTGCACTTCACGTGACCTAGAGCTGTTTCACAGAAAGTTTCCTTCTGGCTTTTATCAGAGGGTATTTTTTTCAACATATTCTTAGGAGCATTTCAAAATGTACTTTCTCAGGTTCCACAGAAACAGTGATTTCAAACTGCTCAATCCAAAGAATGATTTAACTCTATGAGGTGAATACACACATCACAAAGCAGTTGCTCTGAGAGCATCTCTCCAGTTTTCATCGAAAGATATTTCCTTTCTCATCACAAGCCTCTGGGCGCCACTTAATATCCCTTCGCATATTCCTCAAAGACAGAGTTTCCAATCTGGACAACGTAGTGTAAGCTTTAACTCTGTGAAATGAATGCACACGTCAGAGAACTGTTTCTTGGAATGCTTCTTTCTGGGTTTTATTTCCGGATATTTCACTTTTTGCCAAACCCTTTAATGCACTGCAAAATATCACTTCTTCAGTTTTACAGGAAAAATGTTCACACACTGCCCTATGAGAAAAGAGGTAAAACTCTCTGAGGGGAATGCACACATCACAAAGGAGTTTCTCAGAAAGCTTCTCTCTAGTTTTTATATGAAGATATTTCCTATTTCCCCACAGTCCTGAAGGTGCTCCCGAATATCCCTTCATGAATCCGTCCATTACACAGTTTCTAAACTGTGTAATAGAAAGAAAGTTATGTCTATGTGACATGAATAGGCATATCTATTAAAAAACAGTTTCACATCAAGCTTCTTACCAGTTTTTGTCTGAGGATATTTCCTTTTTCATCGTAGTCTTCCATATACTCTCGAATGTCCCCTGGTAGCTTTTTCTCCAAATGGGATTCCCCAGTCCTCTCAGAGTAGAAAAATATAAGTCTGTGAGTACAATGAACACGTCATAAAGCATCTCCTCCGAAATCTTCTCTCCAGTATCTATCTGAAGATATTTCCGTTTTCACCATAAGCCTCAAAGCGCTCCCAAGTATTCCTTAGCTTACTAACCTAAAACAGTGTTAGAATACTGCTCAATGAAAACAGGAGCTTAACTGTGTCAGTAGACCTCACATGACGTAGAGCAGTTTCACAGAAAGTTTCCTTCCGGTTTTTATCAGAGGATATTTCTTTTTCAGCATATAACTAACTGAGTGGAATGCACACATCGCAAAGAAGTTTCTCAGAAACCTTCTCTCCTGTTTTCATCTGAAGATATATCTTAATTCCCCACAGGCCTGAATGTGCTCCCGAATGTCCCTTCGCGAATCTGTCCATGATGCAGTTTCAATACTGCGTGATAGAAAGAAAGTTTTATCTATTTGAGATGAATAAACATATCTATCACAAAGCATTTTCACAGAAAGCTTCTTTCCAGTGTTTGTCTGAGGATATTTCCTTTATCACCATAGCCGTCCATATACCCCTGAAGGTCCCCTGGTAACTCTTCCTCCAAACGTCATTCCCCAATCCTCAATGAGAAGAAAAGTATAACTCTGTGAGTGGAATGCACACGTCACAAAGCTGCTCCTCGGAAATCATCTCTCCAGTATCTATCTGGAGATAATTTCGGTTTTACCATAAGCCTCAAAGTGCTACCGAGAATCCCTTAGCTGACTCACCTAAAACAGTGTTAGAATACTGCTCAATGAAAACAGAAGCTTAAATGTAAGAGTGGACTTCACATGAACTAGAGAAGTTTCACAGAAAGTTTCCTTCTGGTTTTTATCGGAGGGTATTGCTTTTTCAGCGTATTCTTAAGAGCATTCCCAAATGTCCTTTTTCAGGTTCCACAGAAACAAAAATTTCAAACGGCTCAATCCAAAGAATGATTTAACTCTATGAGATGAATACACACATCACAAAGCAGTTGCACCAAAAGCTTCTCTCCAGTTCTCATTGGAAGACGTTTCCTTTCTCACCGCAAGCCTCAGAGCGCCACTTAATTTCTTCCACAGATTCTTCAAAGACAGAGTTTCCAAACTGGACAACGTAGTGTAAGCTGTAACACTCTGAAATGAATGTGACCTAGAGCAGTTTCACAGAAAGTTCCCTTCTGTTTTTTGTCAGAGGATACTTCTTTTTCAGCATATTTTTAAGAGCGTTCCTAAATGTCCTTTCTCAGGTTCCACAGAAACAGTGATTTCAAACTACTCAATCCAAAGAATGATTTAAGTCTATGAGATGAATACCCACATCACAAAGCAGTTGCTCTGAATGTTTCTCTGATGTTTTCATTGGAAGATGTTTCCTTTCTCACCAGAAGCCTCCGGGCTCCAATTAATATCCCTTCCCAGATTCCTCAAAGACAGGGTTTCCAAACTGGGCAACGTAGTGTAAGGTTTAACTCTCTGAGGTGAATGCACACGTAAGAGATCAGTTTCTTGGAATGCTTCTTTCTGGATTTTATTTCAGGATATTTCACTTTTAGCCATAGTCTTCAATGCATTGCAATATATCTCTTTTTTGTTTTTCAGGAACAGTGTTCAAACACTACCTTATGAGAAAAGAAGTATAACTCCCTGAGGGGAATGCACACATCGAAAAGCAGTTTCTCAGAAAGATTCTCTCCAGTTTTCATCTGAAGATATTTGTTATTCCCCCACAGGCCTGTATGTGCTCCGAATGGCCCTTCACGAATCTGTCCATGCACAGTTTCAAAACTGCATAATAGAAAGGAAGTTTAATCTATGTGAGATGAATAGCCATATCAATCACAAAAAAGTTTTACAGGAAGCTTCTTTCCAGTTTTTCTCTGAGGATATTTCCTTTTTCACCATAGCAGTCCATATACTCCTGTATGTTCCCTGGTAGCTTTTTCTCCAAACGGGATTTCCCAATCCTCTATGAGAAGAAAAGTATAACTCTGTGTGTGGAATGCACATGTCACAAAACAGATCGTCAGCAATCTTCTCACCAGTATCTATCTGAAGATAGTTCCGTGTTAATCGTAAGCCTCAAAGGACTCCCAAATATCCCTTAGCTGACAAACCTAAAACACTGTTAGAATGGTGCTCAATGAAAACAGAAGCTTAACTGTGCCAGTGGACTTCACGTGATTGAGAGCAATTTCACAGATACTCTTCTTCTGGTTTTTATCAGAGGGTGTTTCTTTTTCAGCGTATTCTTAAGAGCGATCCCAAATGTCCTTTCTCAGGTTCCATAGAAACAGTGATTTCAAACTGCACAATCCAAAGAATGATGTAACTCTATGAGATGAATACACACATCACAAAGCAGTTGCTCCAAAAGCTTCTCTCCAGTTTTCATCGGAAGAGGTTTCCATTCTCACCACAAGCCTCCGGGTGCCACTTAATATCCCTTCACAGATTCCTCAAAGATGGAGTTTCCAAAATTGGCAATATAGTGTCAGTTTAAATCTCTGAAATGAATGCACACGTCAGAAAGCAGTTTCCTGGAATGCTTCTTTCTGGGTTTTATTTCAGGATATTTCACTTTTCACCGTAGTCTTCAATGAGCTGCAAATTATCACTTTTTCAGTTTTACAGGAACAGTGTTCAAACACTCCCTATGAAAAAAGAAGTATAACTCCATGAGTGGAATTCGCACTTCACAGAGCAGTTTCTCAGAAAGCTTCTCTCTGGTTTCCAGCTGGAGGTATTTCCTATTTCCCCACAGGCCTGAATGTGCCCCTGAATGTCCCTTCATGAATCGGTCGATGACGTCATTTCAAAACTGCATAATAGAAATAAAGTTTAATCTATGTGAGATGAAGAGCCATCTTTATCACAAAGCAGTTTCTCAGAAAACTTCTTTCCAGTTTTCGTCTCAGAATATTTCCTTTTTCACCATAGCCGTGCATATACACCCGAATGTCCCCTGGTAGCGTTTACTCCAAATGGGATTACCCAATCCTCTATGAGAAGAAAAGTAAAACTCTGTGAGTGGAATGCACACATCATAAAGCAGTTCCTCGGAAATCTTCTCTCCAGTATCTATCTGAAGATATTTCCGTTTTCACCATAAGCCTGAAAACGCCTCCGAGTATCTCTTAGGTGACTAACCTAAAACAGTGTTAGAATACTGCTCAATGAAAACAGAAGCTTAACTGTGTGAGTGGACTTCACAAGACCTAAAGCAGTTTCTGAGAAAGTTTCCATTTGGTTTTTATAGGTGGGTATTTCTTTTTCATGATATTCTTAAGAGCGTTCCCACATGTCCTTTCTCAGGTTCCACAGAAACAGTGATTTCAAACTGCTCAATCCAAAGAATGATTTCACTCTATGAGATGAATACACACATTACAAAGCAGTTGCTCCAAAAGCTTCTCTCCAGTTTTCATCGGAAGATGTTTCCTTTCCCACCACAAGCCTCTGGGCCCCAATTAATACCCCTTCACAGATTGCTAAAAGACATAGTTTCCAAACTGGGCAACGTCAGGTAAGCTTTAACTCTCTGAAATGAATGCACACGTCAGAGAGCAGTTTCTGGCAACGCTTCTTTCTGGGTTTTATTTCCGGATATTTCACTTTTCACCATACTCTTCTGTGCACTGCAAAATATCACTTTTTCAGTTTTACAGGAACAGTGTTCAAACACTGTGTTATGAGAAAAGAAGTATAACTCCCTGAATGGAATGCATGCATCACAAAGCAGGTTCTCAGACAGCTTCTCTCCAGTTTTTATCTGAAGATATTTCCTATTTCCCCACAGGCATGAATGTGCTCCATAATGTCCCTTCACGAATCCATCCATGACGCAGTTTCAAACTGTGTAATAGATAGATAGTTTTGCCTATGTGGGGTGAACAGATATATCTATCACAAAGCAGGTTCACAGAAAGCTTCTTTCCAGTTTTTGTCTGAGGATATTTCCTTTTTCGCCATGGTCACCAATATACTTTCGAATGTCTGTTGGTAGCTTTTTATATCAAACGGGATTCCACAGTTCTCTATGAGAAGAAAAGTATAACTATGTGAGTGGAGTGCACACGTCAGAATCTTCTCTCCAGTATCTATCTGAAGATATTTCTGTTTTCACCACAAGCCTTAAAGCACTCCCGAGTATCCATTAGTTGACTAACCTATAACAGTGTTAGAATACTGCTCAATGAAAACAGAAGCTTAACTGTGCGAGTGGAATTCGCATGATGTAGAGTAGTTTCACGGAAAGTTTCCTTCTGGTTTTTATCAGAGGGTATTTCTTTTTCAGCATATTCTTAAGAGCGTTCCCAAATGTCCTTTCTCATCTTCCACAGAAACAGTGATTTCAAACTGCTCAATCCAAAGAATGATTTAACTCCATGAAATGAATACACACATCAGAAAGCAGTTTCTCATAAACCTTCTATCCAGTTTTTATCTGAAAAATCTCCTCTTTCACTGTACATCTGAATGTGCTCCTGATTATCCCTTCGTGGATCCGTCTATGACGGAGTGGCCAAACTCCCTAATATAAGGAAAGTTTTATCTATCTGAGATGAATAAACATATCTATCAAAAACCAGTTTCACAGAAATCTTTCCAGTTTTTATCTAAGGATATATCCTTATTCACCATAGCCGTCCATGTACTCACAAATGTCCCTTGGTAGCTTTTTCTTCAAATGGATTCCCCAATCCCCTATGAGAAGGAAGGTATAATTCTGTGAGTGTAATGCACACGTCACAAAACAGCTCCTCGGAAAGCTTCTTTCCAGTATCTACCTGAAGATATTTCCATTTTCACTCTAAGCATCAAAGTGCTCCCGAGTATCCCTTAGCTGACTAACTTAAAACACTGTTAGAATACTGCTCAATGAAAACAGAAACTTAACTTTGCGAGTGTATTTCACGTGGCCTACAGCAGTTTGTCAGAAAGATTCCTTCTGCTTTGTATCAGAGAGTATTTCTTTTTCAGCATATTCTTAAGAGCGTTTCCAAATGTCCTTTCTCAGGTTCCACAGAAACAGTGATTTCAAACTGCTCAATCCAAAGAATTACTTAAGTCTATGAGATGAATACACACATCACAAAGCAGTTGCTCCGAAAGCTTCTCTCCAGTTTTCATCCAAAGACGTTTCCTTTCTCACAACAGGGCACCGGGCGCCACTTAATATCCCTTCACAGGTTCCTCAAAGACAGAGTTTCCAAACTGGGCAACGTAGTGTAAGCTTTAACTCTCTGAAATGAAAGCAAACGTCAGAGAGTGTCTCTTGGAATGCTTCTTTCTGGGTTTTATTTCCGGATAGTTGACTTTTCGCCGTAGTCTTCAATGCGCTGCAAAAAATCACTTCTTCAGTTTTACAGGAACAGTGTGCAAACACTGCTTTATAAGAAAAGAGGTATAACTCCCTGAGTGAAATGTACACATCACAAAGCAGATTCTCAGAAAGCTTCTCTCCAGTTTTTATCTGAAGATATCTCCTATTTCCCCTCAGGCATGAATGTGCTCCGAAATATCCTTTCACAATTCCGTCCATGACACAGTTTCAAAACTGCATAATAGAAAGAAAGTTTTATCTATGTGAGATGAATAGACATATTTTTCAGGAAGCAGTGTCACAGAAAACTTCTTTCCAGTTTTTTTCTGAGGATATTTCCTTTCTCATCACAGTCGTCCATATACTCCCGAATGTCCCCTGGTACTTTTTTCTCCAAACGGGATTCCGCAATCCTCTATGAGAAGAAAAGTATAACTCTGTGAATGGAATGCACACGTCACAAAGCAGCTCCCTGAAAATCTTCTCTCCAGTATCTAGCTGAAGATATTTCCGTTTTCACTGTAAGCATCAAAGTGCTCCCGAGTATCCCTTAGCTGACTAACCTAAAACAGCACTAGAATACTGCTCAATGAAAACAGAAGCTTAACTGTACGAGTGTATTTCACGTGACCTAGAGCAGTTTCTCAGAAAGATTCCTTCTACTTTTTTCAGAGAGTATTTCTTTTTCAGCATATTCTTAAGAGCGTTTCCAAATGTTCTTTCTCAGGTTCCATAGAAACAGTGATTTCAAACTGCTCAATCCAAAGAATGATTTAACTCTATGAGATGAATACACACATCACAAAGCGGTTGCTCCGAAAGCTTCTCTCCAGCTTTCATCGGAAGACGTTTTCTTTCTCACCACAAGCCCTCAGGCCCCACTTAGTATCTCTTCACAGATTCCTCAAAGACACAGTTTCCAAACTGGGCAACGTAGTGTAAGCTTTAACTCTCTGAAATGAAGGCACACGTCAGAGAGCAGTTTCTTGGAATGCTTCTTTCTGACTTTTATTTCAGGATATTTCACTTTTCAGCAAAGTCTTCAATGCTCTGCAAAATATCACTTTTTCAGGTTTACGGTAACAGTGTTCCAACACTGCCTTGTGAGAAAAAAGGTATAACTCCCTGAATGGAATGCACACTTCACCAAGCAGTTTTTCAGAAAGCTTCTCTCCAATTTTTATCTGAAGATATCTTCTATTTCCCCCCAGGCCTGAATGTGCTCCTGAATGTCTCTTTGCAAATCCGTCCATGAAGCAGTTTCAAAACTGCTTAATAGAAAGAAAGTTTTATCTATGTGAGACGAATAGACATATCTATCCCAAAGCAGTTTCTCAGAAAGCTTCTTTCCAGTTTTTGTCTGAAGGTATTACGTTTTTCACCATAGCTGTCCAGATACCCCCTAATGTACCCTGGTAGCGTTTTCTGTAGATGGGATTCCCCAATCCTCTATGAGAAGAAAGGTATAGCTCTTTGTATGGATTGCACACATCACAAAGTAACTCCTCGGAAATCTTCTCTCCAGTATCTATCTGAAGATATTTCCGTTTTCACCATAAGCCTGAAAGTGTTCCCAAGTATCCCTTAGCTGTCTAACCTAAAACAGTGTTAGAATACTGCTCCATGAAAACGGAAGTTTAACTGTGTGAGTGAAATTTACGTGACCTAGAGCCATTTCACAGAAAGTTCCTTCTGTTTTTTTTCGGAGTGTATTGCTTTTTCAGCATATTCTTAGGAGCGTTCCCAAATGTCCATTCTCAGGTTCCACTGAAACAGTGATTTCAAACTGCTCAATCCAAAGAGCAATTTCACTCTATGAGATGAGTAAACACATCACAAAGCAGTTGCTCCAAAAACTTCTCTCCAGTTTTCATCCGAAGACGTTTCCTTTCTTACCACGAAACTCCGGGCGCCACTTAATATCCCTCCACAGATTCCTCAAAGAGAGTTTCCAAACCGGGCAACGTAGTGTAAGCTTTAACTCTCTAAAATGAATGCACACGTCAGACAGCAGTTTCTTGGAAGGCTTCTTTCCGGGTTTTATTTCCGGATATTTCACTTTTCACCATAATCTTCTGTGCACTGCAGAATATCACTTTTTCAATTTTACAGGAACAGTGTTCACACACTGCCTTTTGAGAAAAGAGGTATAACTTCCTGAGTGGAATTCACATATCACAAAGCACTTTCACAGAAGGTTTCTCTCCAGTTTTTATCTGAAGTTATCTCCTATTTCCTGACAGGCCTGAATGGGCTCCCGAATGTCCTTTCATGAATCCGTCCATGACGCAGATTCAAAACTGCGTAATAGAAAGAAAGTTTTATCTATATGAGATTAATAGACATATCTATCACAAAGCAGTTTCACAGAAAGCTTCTCCCCAGTTTGTCTGAGGATATTCCCTTTTTCACCATAGCCGTACATATACTCCAGAATGTCCCCTGGTAGGTTTTTCTCCAGATGGAATTCCCCAATCCTCTGTGAGAAGAAAAGTATAATTCTGTGAGTGGAATGCACCCGTCACAAAGTAACTCCTCAGAAATATTTTCTCCAGTATCTATCTGATAATATTTCTGTTTTCACAGTAAGCCTCAAAGCGCTCCCGAGTATCCCTTAGTTGACTTACCTAAAACAGAGTTAGAATACTGCTCAATGAAAACAGAAGCTTAACTGTGTGCGTGGAATTCACGTGACCTAGAGCAGTTTCACAGAAAGTTTCCTTCCGGTTTTTATCTGAGGGTATTTCTTTTTCAGTGTATTCTTAAGAGCGTTCCGAAATGTCCTTTCTCAGGTTCCACAGAAACAGTGATTTCAAACTCCTCAATTCAAAGAATGATTTAACTGTATGAGATGAATACACACATCACAAAACAGTTACTCCAAAAGCTTCTCTCCGGTTTTCATCGGAAGATGTTTCCTTTCTCACCACAAGCCTCTGGGTGTCACTTAATATCCCTTCAAAGATTCCTCAAAGACAGAATTTACAAACAGGGCAACATAGTGTAAGCTTTAGCTCTCTGAAATGAATGCAAAGGTCAGAGAGGAGTTTCTTGGAATGCTTCTTTGGGGTTTTGTTTCAGGATATTTCACTTCTCGCCATAGTCTTCAAAACACTGCAAAATATCGCTTTTTCACTTATACAGGAGCAGTGTTGAAACATGCCTTATGAGAAAAGAGGTATAACTCCCTGAGTGGAATTCTCACATCACAAAGCAGTTCACTAAGACTGTTTTCCTGGAATTGCAAAGTGATATTTCAGAGCCCACATAGGGCTATGGTGAAAAAGGAAATATCCTCAGATACAAACTGGAAAGAAGTGTTCTGAGAAACTGCATTGTGACATGTGAATGCAACTTACTGAGTTACACTTTCCTTTTCATTGATCTGTTTGCTAACAGTGTTTTCTTGAAATCTGCATTGGGATATTTCTTAGCACAATGAAGCTTATGGTGACAAAAGAAATATCCTCAAATAAAAACTAGAAAGAAGCTTTCTGAGAAACTTCTTTGTGATGTATGAATTCATCTCACCGAGTTGCAACTTTGTCTTCATTAAGCAGTTTGCTAACACTGTGGTCGTGGATTCTGCAAAGTGATATTTTATGAGCTCATTGAGGGCAATAGCAAAAAAGGAAATATCCTCACATTAAAACTGCAAAGAAGCGTTCTGAGAAACTGCGCTGTGGTGTGTGAATGCAACTGACAGAGTTACACATTTCTCTTCAGGCATCAGTTTGCTAACACAATTTTCTTGAAACCAGCAGTGGGATACTTCTTAGTGCAATGAAGCTGACGGTGACAAAGGAGATATCCTCAGATAAAAACTAGAAAGAAGCTTTCTTAGAAACTTCTTTGTTATGTGTGAATTCATCCCACAGAGTTACACTTATGTTTTGTGGGGCAGTTGATTAACATTGTCTTTGAGGAACCTGAGAAGGGCTACTTTGGACAGCATTGAGGCCTGTGCTGATAAAGGAAATATCCTCAATTAGAAACATGAAATAAGCTTTGTGAGAAACTGCTTTGTGATATATGAATTCATCTCACAGAGTTACAACTTAGTCTTCATGAAGCAGTTTGCTAACACTGTTTTCGTGGAATCTACAAAGTGATATGAGGGAGCTCCTTGAGGCCTAGGGTGAAAAAGGAAATATCCTTAGATAATAACGAGAAAGAAGCTTTCTCAGAAAACGTTTTCTGATGTGTGACTTCATTACACAGAGTTTCACCTTTTCCTTCTCGTAGCAGTTTGCTAACACGGTTTTCGTGGATTCTGCAAAATGATATTTCGGAGCTCATTGAGGGCTATAGTGAAAAAGGAAATATCCTCAGATAAAAACTGGAAAGAAGCCTTCTGAGAAACTGCATTGCGATCTGTGAATGCAACTCACAGAGTTACACTTTTCTCTTCAGGGTTCAGTTTGCTAACACAGTTTTCTTGAAATCTGTCATGGGATGCTTCTTAATACTACACAGCTTATGGGGACAATGGAGATATCCTCAGAAAAAAACGTGAAAGAATCTTTCTGAGAAATTGCTTTCTGATATGTGACTTCATCTCCCAGAGTTACATCACTATTTCGTGCAGCCGTTTTCTAGCCCTGTTTTTGTGGATTCTGAGAACTGATATTTCGGATGGGTTTGAAGAGTAGAAGGAGAAAGGAAACATCTTCCGAGAAAAACCGGAATGAAGTTTTCTGAGAAACCACTCTGTGATGTGTGAATTCATTTCACAGTGTTACACCACTCTTTCATGGAGGAGTTTGCTAACACTGATTTTGTGGAATCTCAGAAGTGATATCCTGGATATCGTTGAATCCCATGGTGAATAATGAAAGAACCTCAGACAAATCTGCAGAGAAGACTTCTCAGAAACTTCTTTGGTGTGGGTGAATTCAGCTCACAGGGTTACATCATTGTTTTCATTGAGAAGGTTGCTAAGAGTGTTTTCGCAGAATCTGCAAGAAGACACACGGGGGCGCTCCGACACCACAAATAACCTCAGCTCCAAAAAGAAAGACGCTTTCTGAGAAACTACTTTGTGACGTGTGAATTCAACTCACTGAATTACAGCTGTTTTTCGTGGAGCCGTTTGTTAGCACAGTTTTTGTGGAATCTGAGAACTGATATTTCGGATCCCTTTGAGGACTATAGGGCCAAAGGAAATATCCTCCGATAAAAATGAGAAAGAAGTTTTCTGAGAAACTTCTTTGTGATCTGAGAATTTATCTCACAGAGTTACACCTCTCTCCTCATGAAGCGGTTCGCTAAGACTGTTCTCGTGGAATTGGCAAAGTGATCTTTGGGAGCCCATGGAGGGCTATGGTGAAAAAGGAAATATCCACAGATAAAAACTGGAAAGAAGCATTCTGAGAAACTGCATTGTGACAGGTCAATGCAACTCACAGAGTTACACTTTCCTTTTCATTGATCCGTTTACTAACACTGTTTTCTTGAAATCTGCATTGGGATATTTCTGAGCACAATGAAGCTTACAGGGACAAAGGAAATATCCTCAAATAAAAACTAGAAAGTAGCTTTCTGAGAAACTTCTTTGTGATATTTGAATTCATCTCACTGAGTTACTACTTTGTCTTCACGAAGCAGTTTGCTAACACTGTGTTCGTGGATTCTGCAAAGTGATATTTGGGAGCTCATTGAGGGCTATGGTGAAAAACGAAATATCCTCAGATAAAAACTGGAAAGAAGCGTTCCAAGATACTGCACTGTGATGTATGAATGCAACTCACAGAGTTACATATTTCTCTTCAGGCATCAGTTTGCTAACACAGTTTTCTTGAAATCTGTCATGGGATGCTTCTTAACACTATGCAGCTTATGGGGACAATGGATATATCCTCAGAAAAAAACGTGAAAGAAGCTTTCTGAGAAATTGCTTTCTGATATGTGACTTCATCTCCCAGAGTTACATCACTATTTCGTGCAGCCGTTTTCTAGCCCTGTTTTTGTGGATTCTGAGAACTGACATTTCGGATGGGTTTTAGGAGTAGAAGGACAAAGGAAATATCCTCCGAGAAAAATCTGAATGAAGCTTTCTGAGAAACAGCTTTGTGATGTGTGAATTCATTTCACAGTGTTACACCACTCTTTCATGGAGGAGTTTGCTAACACTGATTTTGTGGAATCTCAGAAATGATATCCTGGATATCGTTGAATCCCATGGTGAATAATGAAAGAACCTCAGACAAATCTGCAGAGAAACCTTCTCAGAAACTTCTTTGTAAGGGTGAATTCAGCTCACAGGGTTACATCATTATTTCACTGAGAATCTTGCTAAGAGTGTTTTCGCAGAATCTGCAAGAAGACAGACGGTGGTGCTCCAAGACCACAAATAACCTCAGCTCAATAAACAAAGATGCTTTCTGAGAAACTGCTTTGTGACCTGTGAATTCAACTCACTGAGTTACAGCTGTATTTCGTGGAGCCGTTGACTAGCCGGATTTTTGTGGAATCTGAGAACTGAAATTTCGGATCCCTTTGAGGACTATAGGGCCAAAGGAAATATCCTCCGATAGAAATGAGAAAGATGCTTTCTGAGAAACTTCTTCATGATCTGTGAATGCATCTCACAGAGTTACACCTTTCCCCTCAAGAAGCCGTTCGCTAAGGCTGTTCTTGTGGAATTTGCAAAGTGATATTTGGAAGCCCATTGAGGACTATGGTGAAAAAGAATGTATCCTCAGATCAAAACTGGAAATAAGTGTTCTACGAAACTGTATTGTGACCTGTGAATGCAACTGATAGAGTTACACTTACCATTTCATTGATCCGTTTGCTAACACTTTTTTCTAGAAATCTGCAGTGGGATATTTCTTAGTGCAAGGAAGCTTACAGTGACAAAGGAAATATCCTCAAATAAAAACTAGAAAGTAGCTTTCTGAGAAATTTCTTTGTGATATGTGAATTCATCTCACCGAATTACCTCTTTGTCTTCATGAAGCAGTTTGTTAACACTGTTTTCGTGGAATCTGCAAAGTGATATTTGGGAGCTCATTGAGGGCTATGGTGAAAAAGGAAATATCCTCAGATAAAAACTGAAAAGAAGCGTTCTGAGAACCCGCATTGGGATGGGTGAATGTAACTCACGGACTTACACTATTTCTTCAGAGATCAGTTTGCTAACACCGTTTTTTTTTTAAATCTGCAATGGGATACTTCTTAGCGCAAGTAAGCTTATGGTGACAAAGCAAATATCCTCAAATAAAAACTAGAAAGTATCTTTCTGAGAAACTTCTTTGTGATCTGTGAATTCATCTCACAGAGTTGCACCTTTCCCCTCAAGAATCCGTTCGCTAAGACTCTTCTTGTGGAAAATGCAAAGTGATATTTGGAAGCCCATGGAGGGCTATGGTGAAAAAGAATATATCCTCAGATAAAAACTGGAAAGAAGCTTTCTGAGAAACTGGATTGTGACCTATGAATGCAATTCACATAGTTACATTTTCCTTTTCATTGAGCTGTTTGCTAACACTCTTTTCTAGAAATCTGCATTGGGATGTTTCTTAGCACAATGAAGCTTATGGTGAGAAAGGAAATATCCTGAAATAAAAACTAGAAAATAGCTTTCTGAGAAACTTCTTTGTGATCTGTGAATTCATCTCACAGAGCTACCCCTTTCCTCTCGTGAAGCCATTCACTAAGACTGTTCTTCTGGAAGTTTCGTAGTGATATTTGGAAGCCCATGGAGGCATATGGAGAAAAAGAATATATCCTCAGATAAAAACTGGAAAGAAGCATTCTGAGAAACTGCGAAAGCAGCTCACAGAGTTACAATTTCCTTTTCATTGATCCGTTTACTAACACTCTTTTCCAGAAATCTGCATTGAGATATTTGTTAGTGCAGTGAAGCTTGCAATGACAAAGCAAATATCCTCAAATAAAAACCAGAAAGTAGTTTTCTGAGAAACTTTTTTGTAATATGTGAATTCACCTCACCGAGTTACATCTTTGTCTTCATGAAGCAGTTTGCTAACACTGTTTTTGGGGATTCTGCAAAGTGATATTTTGTAGCTCATTGAGGGCTATGGTGAAAAAGGCAATATCCTCAGATGAAAACTGGAAAGAAGAGTTCTGAGAACCCGCACTGGGATGTGAATGCAACTCACAGACTTACACTTTTTTCTTCAGAGATCAGTTTGCTAACACAATTTTCTTGAAATCTGCAATGGGATATTTCTTAGTGCAATGAAGCTTACGGTAACAAAGCAAATATCCTCAAATAAAAACTAGAAAGTAGCTTTCTGAGAATCTTCTTTGTGATCTGTGAATTCATCTCACAGAGTTACACCTTTCCCTTCAGGAAGCCGTTGACTAAGACTGTTCTTGTGGAATTTGCAAAGTGATATTTGGAAGCCCATGGAGGGCTATGTTGAAAAAGGAAATATCATCAGAAAAAAACTGGAAAGAAGTGTTTTGGGAACCTGCTTTGGTTGCTTTCACGCAACTCATGGACTGACACTTTTATCTTCAGAGATCAGTTTGCTAACACAGTTTCCTTGAAATCTGCAATGGGATACTACTAAGCGCAATGAAGCTTATGGTGACAAAGGAAATATCCTCAAATAAAAACTAGAAAGTAGCTTTCTGAGAATCTTCTTTGTGATCTTTGAATTCATCTCACAGAGTTACACCTTTCCCCTTAAAAAGCCGTTGACTAAGACTGTTCTCGTGGAATTTGCAAAGTGATACTTGAAGGCCCTTGTAGGGCTATGGTGAAAAAGAAAATATCCTCAGATAAAAACTGGAAAGAAGCTTTCTGAAAAACTGCATTGTGACCTGTGAATGCAACTCACTGAGTTACATTTTCCTTTTCATTGATCCGTTTGCTAACATGCTTTTCTAGAAATCTGCATTGGGTTATTTCTTAGTGCAATGAAGCTTACAGTGACAAAGGAAATATCCTCAAATAAAAACTAGAAAGTAGCTTTCTGGGAATCTTCTTTGTGATATTTGAATTCATCTCAGCGAGTTATACCTTTGTCTTCATGAAGCAGTTTGCTAACACGGTTTCGTGGATTCTGCAAAGCGATATTTGGGAGCTTTTTGAGGGTTATGGTGAAAAATGAAATATCCTCAGATAAAAACTGAAAAGAAGCTTTCTGAGAACCCGCATTGGGATGTGTGAGTTCACTTCCCAGTGTTACACTTTTCCCTTCAGAGATCAGTTTGTTAACACAGTTTTCTTGAAAACTGCAATGGGATACTTCTTAGCGCAATGAAGCTTATGGTGTCTAAGGAAATATCCTCAAACAAAAACTTGAAAATAGCTTTCTGAGAATCTTGTTTGGGATCTGTGAATTCTTCTCACAGAGTTACACCTTTCCCCTTAAGAAGCCGTTCGCTAACCCTGTTCCTGTGAAATTTGCAAAGTGATGTTTGGAAGCCAATGGGGGGCTAAGGTGAAAAAGAATATATACTCAGATAAAAAGTTGAAAGAAGCGTTCTGAGAAACTGCATTGTGACCTGTGAATGCAGCTCACAGAGTTACACTTTCCTTTTCATTGATCCGTTTGCTAACACTCTTTTCTAGAAATCTGCATTGGGATGTTTCTTAGCACAATGAAGCTTACGTTGACAATGGAAATATCCTCAAATAAAAACTAGAAAGTAGCTTTCTGAGAAACTTCTTTAGGGTATGTGAATTCATCTCACCGTGTGACATCTTTGTCTTCACGAAACAGTTTGCTAATACTGTTTTCGTGGATTCTGCAAGGTGATATTTGAGAGCTAATTGAGGGCTATGGTGAAAACGTAAATATCCTCAGCTAAAAACTGGAAAGAAGAGTTCTGAGAACCCGCATTGGGATGTGAGAAAGCAACGCATGGACTTTCACTTTTCTCTTCAGAAAGCCATTTGGTAACACAGTTCTTTGAAATCTGCAATGGGATACTTCTTAGCCCAATGAAGCTTACGGTGAAAAAGGAAATATCCTCAAATAAAAAATAGAAAGTAGCTTTCTGAGAAAATTCTTTGTGATCTGTGAATTCATCTCACAGATAACACCTTTCTTCTAAGGCAGCCATTTGCTCAGACTGTTCTTGTGGAATTTGCAAAGTGATATTTGGAAGCCGTTCAAGGGCTATGGTGAAAAAGAAAATATCCTCAGATAAAAGCTGGAAAGAAGCATTCTGAGAAACTGCATTGTGACATGTGAATGCAACTCACAGAGTTACACTTGCCTTTTCAATGATCCGTTTGCTAACACTCTTTTCTTTAAATCTGCATTGGGATATATCTTAGCACAATGAGGCTTACGGTGACAAAGCAAATATCCTCAAAGAAAAACTCGAAAGTAGCTTTCATGAAAAAATTCTTTGTGATATGTCAATTAATCTCACCGAAGTACATCTTTGCCTTCATGAAACAGTTTGCTAACACTCTTTTCGTGGATTCTGCAAAATGATATTTGGGAGCTCATTGAGGGCTATGGTGAAAAAGGAAATATCCTCAGATAAAAACTGGAAAAAAGCATTCTGAGAACCTGCATTGGGATGTGTGAATGCAACTCACAGAGTTACAGTTTTCTCTTGAGAGATCTGTTTGCTAACACAGTTTTCTTGAAATCTGCAATGCATGCTTCTTAGTGCAAGGAAGCTTACGGTGACAAAGGAAATATCCTCAAATAAAAACTAGAAAGTAGCTTTCTGAGAAACTTCTTTGTGTTATGTCAATTCATCTCACCGATTTACATGTTTCTCTTCACGAAGCAGTTTGCTAACACTGTTTTCGTGGATTCAGCAAAGTGATATTTGGGAGCTCTTTGAGGGCTATGGTGAAAAACGAAATATCCTCAGATAAAAACTGGAAAGAAGCATTCTGAGTACCCGCATTGGGATGTGTGAATGCAACTCACAGAGTTACACTTTTCTTTTCAGAGATCAGTTTGCTAACGCAGTTTCCTTGAAATCTGCATTGAGATACTTCTTAGTGCAATGAAGCTTACAGTGTCTAGGGAAATTTTCTCAAATAAAATCTAGAAAATAGCTTTCTGAAAAACTTCTTTGTGATCTGTGAATTCATCACACAGACTTACACCTTTCCCCTCAAGAAGCCATTCACTCAGACTGTTCTTGTGGAATTTGCAAAGTGATATTTGGAAGCCCATGGAGGGCTATGGTGAAAAAGAATATATCCTCAGATAAAAACTGGAAAGGAGCATTCCGAGAAACTGCCTTGTGACCTGTGAATGCAACTTACAGAGTTACACTTTCCTTTTCAGTGATCCATTTGCTAACACTCTTTAGTAGAAATTTGCATTGGGATATTTCTCAGTGCACTGTAGCTTATGGAGACAAATGAGATATCTTCAAATAAAAACTAGAAACTAGCTTACTGAGAAACTTCTTTGTGATATGTGAGTTCATCTCACCGAGCTACATCTTTGTCTTCACGAACTAGTGTGCTAACACTGTTTTCATGGATTCCAAAAAGTGATATTTGGAAGCTTCTTGAGCGCAATGGTGAAAAAGGAAATATCCTCAGATAAAAACTGGAAAGAAGCGATCTGAGAACCCGCATTAGGATGTGTAAATGCAACACACAGACTTACACTTTTCTCTTCAGAGATCAGTTTGCAAACACAGTTTTCTTGAAATATGCAATGAGATACTTCTTTCCGCAATAAAGCTTACGGTGAAAAAGGAAATATCCTCACATAAAAATTAGAAAGTACCTTTCTGAGAAACTTATTTGCGATCTGTGAATTCATCTCACAGAGTTACACCTTTCCCCTCAAGAAGCCATTCACTAAGACAGTTCCTGTAGAATTTGCAAGAGATATTTTGAATCCCATGGAGGTCTTTGGTGAAAAAGAATATATCCTCAGATAAAAACTGGAAAGAAGTGTCCTGAGAAACTACATTGTGACCTATGAATTGAATTCACGGGGTTACACTTTCCTTTTCGATGACCCGTTTGCTAACATTCTTTTGTAGAAATCTGCATTGGGATATTTCTTAGCGCTATGAAGCTTACGGTGACAAAGGAAATATCCTCAAATAAAAACTAGAAAGTAGCTTTCTGAGAAACTTCCTTGTGATGTTTGAATTAATCTCACCGAGTTACATCTTTGTCTTCATGAAGTAGTTTGCACACACCGTTTCCGTGAATTCTTCAAAGTGATATTTGGGAGCTCATTGAGGGCTATGGTGAAAAAGGAAATATCCCCTGATACTAAATACAAAGAAGCTTTCTCAGAAATTGCTTTCTGATGTGTAAATTCATTAAACAGAGTTTCACATTCCTCTTCTTATAGCAGATTGCTAACACTGTTTTCATGGATTCTACAAAGTGATATTTGGGAGCTCATTGAGGGCTAGGGTGAAAAAGGAAATATCCTCATATAAGAATTGGAAAGAAGCATTCTGAGAAACTGCATTGCACTATGTGAATGCAACCCACGGAATTACAGTTTTCTCTTCAGAAATCAGGTTGCTAACACAGTTTTCGTGAATTCTACAATGGGATACTACTTTACACTATGCAGCATACAGTGACAAAGAAAATAACCTCAGACAAAAACGTGAGGAAATCATTCTGAGAAATTGCTTTCTGATATGTAACTTCCTCTCACTGAGTTACACCACTATTTCGTGCAATCGTTTGCTACCATTGTTTTTGTCGATTCTGAAACCTGATATTTCGGATGAAATTGAAGAGGATAAGGACAAAGGAAGTATCATCTGAGAAAAACCGGAATGAAGCTTACTGAGAAACTGCTTTGTGATGTGTGAATTCATTTCACACTGTTACGCCACTTTTTCATGGAGCAGTTTGCTAGCACTGATTTTGTGGAATCTCAGAAGTGATATCTTGGATATCGTTGAATCCCATGGTGAATAATGAAATATCTTCAGACAAATCTGCAGAGAAGCCTTCTCAGAAACCTCTGATGTGGGTGAATTCAGCTCCCAGAGTTTCATCATTGTTTTCATTCAGAAGCTTGCTAACAGTATTTTCGCAGAATCAGCAATAAGACACAGGTGGCGCTCCGAGACCCCAAATAACCTTAGCTCAAACAAGAAAGCAGCTTTCTGAGAAACTGATTTGTGATGTGTGAATTCAACTCCCTGAGTTAAACCTGTATTTCATGAAGACGTTTGCTAGCCCTGTTTTTGTGGAATCTGATAACCGACATTGCGGATCCCTTTGAAGGCTATAGGAGCAAAGGAAATATCCTTCGATAAAAATGAGAAAGAACCTTCTGAGAAACTTCTCTGTGGTCTGTGAATTCCTCTCACAGAGTTACATCTTTTCCCTCAAGAAGCCGTTTGACAAGACTCTTCCTGTGGAATTTGCAAAGTGATATTTTGAAGCCCATGGAGGTCTATGGTGAAAAAGAATATATACTCAGATAAAAACTCCAAAGAAGCGTTCTGAGAAACTGCATTGTGACCTGTGAATGCAAGTCACAGAGTTAGACTTTCCTTTTCATTGATCCGTTTGTTAACACTCTTCTGTAGAAATCTGCATTGGGATATTTCTTAGCGCAGTGAAGCTTATGGTGACAAAGGAAATATACTCAAATAAAAATGTGAAAGTAGCTTTCTGAGAAACTTCTCTGTGATATGTGAATTCATCTAACCAAGTTACATCTTTGTCTTCAAGAAGCAGTTGGCTCACACTCTTTTCGTGGATACTGCAGTGATATTTGGGAGTTGAATGAGGGCTATGGTAAAAAAGGAAATATCCTCAGATAAAAACTGGAAAGAAGCGTTCTGAGAACCTGCATTGAGATGTGCGAATGCAACTCATGGACTTACAATTTTTTCTTCAGAGATCAGGGTGCTAACACATTTGTCTTGAAATCTGCAATGGGATAATTCTTAGTGTAATGAAGCTTATGGTGACAAAGGAAATATCCTCAAATGAAAACTAGAAAGTAGCTTACTGAGAAACTTCTTTGTGATCTGGAAATTCATCTCATACAGTTACACCTTTAACCTCAAGACTCCGTTCGCTAAGACTGTTCTTGTGGAATTTGCAAAGTGATATTTGGAAGCCAACGGAGGGCTACGGTGAAAAAGAAAATATCCTCAGATAAAAACTGGAAAGAAACGTTCTGAGATATTGCATTGTGACCTGTGAATGCAATTCACAGAGTTGCACTCTCCTTTTCATTGATCGGTTTGATAACACTCTTTTCTAGAAGTCTGCATTGGAACGTTTCTTAGAGCAATGAAACTTATGGTCACAAAGGAAATCTCCTCAAATAAAAACTAGAAAAAACCTTTCCGAGAAACTTCTTTGTGATATGTGAATTCATCTCACAGAGATACAGCTTTCCCCTAAATAAGCAGTTTCCTAAGACTGTTCTGGTGGAATTTGCAAAGTTATATTTGGAAACTCAAGGACTGCGATGGTGAAAAAGAAAATATCCTCAGATAAAAACTGGAAAGAAGCTTTCTGAGAAACTGTTTTGTGGTGTGTGACTTCCACTCACTGAGTTACAGCAGTTATTCATGTAGATGTTTGCTAGCCCTGTTTCTGTGGAGTCTCAGAACTCATATTTCGGATTCCTTAGAAGACTATAGGGCCAAAGGAAATATCCTACGATAAAAAAGAGAAAGAAGCTTTCTGAGAAACTTCTTTGTGATCTGTGAATTCATCACACAGAGTTACAGCTTTTCCCTCAAGAAGCCGTTCGCTAAGACTGTTCTTGTGGAATTTGCAAAGTGATATTTGGAAGCCCATGGAGGGCACTGGTGAAAAAGAAAATATCCTCAGATAAAAACTGGAAAGAAGCTTTCTGAGAGACAGCTTTGTGATGTGTGACCTCCACTCACTGAGTTACAGCTGTATTTCATGGAGTGGTTTACTAGCCGTTCTACTGTGTAATATGAGAACTGATTTTTCGGATCCCTTTCAAGACTATAGGGTCAAAGGAAATATCCTCTGATAAAAATGAGAAAGAAGCTTTCCGAGAAATGTCTTTGTGATCTGAGAATTCATCACACAGAGTTACAGCTTTCCCCTACAAAAGCCGTTTGCTAAGACTGTTCTTGTGGAATTTGCAAAGTGATACTGGAAGCCCCTGGAGGCATATGGTGAAAAATAAAATATCCTGAGATAAAAACTGGAAAGAAGCTTTCTGAGAAACGGCTTTGTGATGTGTAACTTCCACTCACTGAGTTACAACTGTATTTCATGGAGCGATTTGCTAGCCCTGTTTCTGTGGAATCTGAGAACTGTTTTATCGGATCCCATTGAAGACTATAGGGACAAAGGAAATATCCTCCGATAAAAATGAGAAAGAAGTTTTCTGAGAAATTTCTTTGTGATCTGTGAATTCATCATACATACTTACAGCTTTCCCTTCAGAAGCCGTTCACTAAGACTCTTCTTGTGTAATTTGCAAAGTGATATTTGGAGCCCATGGAGGGCTATGGTGAAAAAGAAAATATCCTTAGATAAAAACTGGAAAGAAGCTTTCTGAGAAACTGTTTTGTGATGTGTGACTTCCACTCACTGAGTTACAGCTGTATTTCACGGAGCGTTTTGCTACCCCTTCTACTGTGTAATATGAGAACTGATTTTTCGGATCCCTTTGAAGACTATAGGGCCAAAGGAAATATCCTCTGATAAAAATGAGAAAGAAGCTTTCTGAGAAACGTCTTTGTGATCTGAGAATTCATCACACAGAGTTACAGCTTTCCCTTCCAGAAGCCGTTTGCTGAGACTGTTCTTGTGGAATTTGCAAAGTGATATTGGAAGCCCCTGGAGGCCTATGGTGAAAAATAAAATATCCTGAGATAAAATCTGGAAAGAAGCTTTCTGAGAAACGGCTTTGTGATGTGTGACTTCCACTCACTGAGTTACAACTGTATTTCATGGAGCCATTTGCTAGCCCTGTTTCTGTGGAATCTGAGAACGGTTTTATTGGATCCCTTTGAAGACTATAGGGCCAAAGGAAATATCCTCCGATAAAAATGAGAAAGAAGTTTTCTGGGAAATTTCTTTGTGATCTGTGAATTCATCACACATACTTACAGCTTTCCCTTCAGAAATTGTTTGCTAAGATTGTTCTTGTGTAATTTGCAAAGTGATATTTGGAAGCCCATGGAGGGCTATGGTGAAAAAGAAAATATCCTCAAATAAAAACTGGGAAGAAACTTTCTGAGAGAGTGCTTTGGGATGTGTGACTTCCACTCACTGAGTTATATATGTGTTTCATGGAGCCGTTTGATAGCCCTGTTTCTGTGGTTTGTGAGAACTGATATTTCAGATTCACTTGAAGACTACAGGCCCAAAGGAAATATCCCCCAATAAAAATGAGAAAGAAGCTTTCTGAGACTTCTTTGTTATATTTGAATACATCTCACAGAGATACAGCATCCACCTACGAAGCCGTTTCCTAAGACTGTTCTTGTGGAATTTGGAATTCATATCTGGAAGTCCATGGAGGCCTATGGTGAAAAAGAAAATATCGTCAGATAAAAATTGGAAAGAAGCTTTCTGAGAAACTGCTTTGCGATGTGAGACTTCACTCACTGAGTTACATCTCTATTTCATGGAGCCGTTTGCTAGCCCTGCTTCTGTGGAATCTGAGAACTGTATTTTCGGATCTCTTTGAAGACTATAGGATGAAAGGAAATATCCTCCGATAAAAAAGGGAAAGAGGCTTTCTGAGAAACTTCTTTGTGATCTGTGAATTCATCACACAGAGTTACAGCTTTGCCCTCAAGAAGCCATTCGCTAAGACTGTACTAGTGAAATTTGCAAAGTGATATTTGGAAGCCCATGGAGGCCTACGATGAAAAAGAAAATATCTTCAGATAAAAACTGGAAAGAAGCTTTCTGAGAAACTGCTTTGTGATGTGTGACTTCCACTCACTGAGTTACAGCTGTATTTCATGGAGCCATTTGCTAGACCTGTTTTTCTGAAATCTCAGAACTGTTATTTCGGATACTTTTAAGACTATAGGGCCAAAGGTAATATCTTCCGATAAAACTGAGAAAGAAGCTTTTGGAGAAACTTCTTTGTCATCTGTGAATTCATCACTCAGACTTACAGCTTTAACTTCAAGAAGCCGTTCGCTAAGATTGTTCTTATTTAATTTGCAAAGTGATATTTGGAAGCCCATGGAGGGCAATGGTGAAAAAGAAAATATCCTTAGATAAAAACTGGAAAGAAGCTTTCTGAGAAACTGCTTTGTGATGTTTGACTTCCACTCACTGAGTTACATATGTATTTAGTGGAGTCACTTGGTTGCCCCGTTTCTGTGGAATCTGAGAATTCATATTTCGGATCCATTTGAAGACTCTAGGGCCAAAGAAAATAAGCTCTGATAAAAATGAGAAAGAAGCTTTATGAGAAACTTCTTTGTGGTCTGTGTATTCATCTCACAGAGATACAGCTTTCCCCTCAAGAAGCCATTCACTAAGACTGTTCTTGTGGAATTTGCAAAGTGATATTTGGAAGCCCATGGAGGGATATGGTGAAAAAGAAAATATCCTCAGATAAAAATTGGAAGGAAGCTTCTTGAGAAACTGCTTTGTGATGTGTGAATTCCACTCACTGCGTTACACCTGTATTTCGTGGAGAAGTGTGCTAGCCCTGTTTCTGTGGAATCTGAGAACTGGTTTTTCCGTTCCCTTTGAAAATTATAGGGCCAAAGGATATATCCTCGGATAAAAATGAAAAAGAAGCTTTCTGAGAAATTCTTTTGTGATCTGTGAATTCATCACACAGACTTACAGCTTTCTTCTCATGAAGCAGTTCGCTAAAATTGTTCTTGTGGAAATTGCAAAGTCATATATGGAAGCCCATGGAGGGCTAAGGTGAAAAAGAAAATATCCTCAGATAAAAACTGGAAAGAAGATTTCTGAGAAACTGCTTTGTGATGTTCGACTTTCAGTCACTGAGTTACATCTGTATTTCATGGAGCCGTTTGCTAGTCCTGTTTCTGTGGAAACTGAGAACTGATATTTTGTTTCCCTTTGAAGACTCTAGGGCCAAAGGAAATATCCTCCGATAAAATTGAGAAAGAAGCTTTCTGAGAAACTCCTTTTTGATCTCTGAATTCATCACACAGAGTTACAATTTTCCCCTCAAGAAGCCGTTTGCTAAGACTGTTCTTCTGGAATTTGCAAAGTGATATTTGGAAGCCCATAAAGGGCTATTGTGAAAAAGAAAATATCCTGAGATAAAAATTGAAAGAAGCTTTCTGAGAAACTGCTTTGTGATCTGTCTCCCACTCATTGACTTACAGCTGTATTTTGTGGAGCTGTTTGTTAGTGCTGTCTCTGTGGAATCTAAGAACTGATATTTTGCATCCCTTTGAAGACAATAGGGCTAAAGGAAAAATCCTCTGATAAAAATAAGAAAGAAGCTTTCTGAGATGCTCCTTTGTAATTTGTAAATTCCTCACACAAAGTTACAGCTTTCCTCTGAAGAAGCCGTTCGCTAAGACTCTTCTTGTGGAATTTGCAAAGTGATATTTGGAAGCCCATGGAGGGCTATGGTGAAAAAGAAAATATCCTGAGGAAAAAACTGGAAAGAAGCTTTCTGAGAAACTGCTTTCTGATGTTTGACTTCTGCTCACTGAGTTACATATGTATTTAGTGGAGTCGTTTGCTAGCCCTGTTTCTGTGGAATCTGAGAACTGATATTTCAGATCCATTTGAAGACTATAGGGCCAAACGAAATATCCTCCCGTGAAAATGATAAAGAAGCTTTCTGAGAAACTTCTTTGTTATATTTGAATACATCTCAAAGAGATACATTATTCCACCTAAGAAGCCATTTCCTAAGACTGTTCTTCTGGAATTTTCCATTGATATTTGGAAGCCCATGGAGGGCTATGGTGAAAAAGAAAATATCCTCAGATGAAAACTGGAAAGAAGCTTTCTGAGAAACTGCTTTGTGATGTGTGACTTCCACTCACTGAGTTACAGCTGTATTTAATGCAGCCATCTGCATGCCCTGTTTCTGTGGAATCTGAGATCTGATATTTCGGATCCCTTTGTAGAATATAGGGCCAAAGTAATTGTCCTTCGACAAAAATGAGAAAGAAGCTTTCTGAGAAACTCTTTTGTGATCACTGAATATATCTCAGAGAGATACAGCTTTCCCCCACAAAAAGCAGTTTATAAGACTGTTCTTGTGTAATTTGAAAAGTGATATTTGGAAGCCCATGGAGGGCTATGGTGAAAAAGAAAATATCCTCAGAAAAGAAATGGAAAGAAATTTTCTGAGAAAATGCTTTGTGATGTGTGACTTCCACTCAAAGGTTTACAGTTGTATTTCATGGAGCCGGTTGCTAGCCCTGTTTCTGTGGAATCAGAGAACTGACACTTCGGATCCCTTTGAAGTCTTTAGGTCCAAAGGAAATATCCTCTGATAAAAATGAGAAAGAATCTTTCTGAGAAACTTTTTTGTGATCTATGATTTCATCACACAGAGTTACAGCTCCCCCATCAAAAAGACATTCGCTAAAACTCTTTTTGAGGAATTTCCAAAGTGATATTTGGAAGCCCATGGAGGGCTATGGTGAAAAAGAAAATATACTCTGATAAATACTGGAAAGAAGCTCTGTGAGAAACTGCTTTGTGATGTGTGACTTTCAGTAACTGAGTTACAGCTGTATTTCATGGAGCTGTTTGCTGGCCCTGTTTCTTTGGAATCTCAGAACTGATATTTCAGATCCCTTTGAAGACAATAGGGCCAAAGGAAGTATCCTTCAATAAAAATGAGAAAGACGCTGTCTGAGAAACTACTTTGTGATCTGTGAATTCATCTCACAGAGTTACAGCCTTTTTCTCAAGAAGCCATTCGCTAAGACTGTTCTTGTGGAATTTACAACGTGATATTTTTAAGCCCATGGAGGGCTATGGTGAAAAAGAATATATCCTCAGATAAAAACTGGAAAGAAGCTTTCTGAGAAACTGCTTTGTGATGTGTGACTTCCACTGACTGAGTTACAGCAGTATTTCGTGGAGCCGTTTGCTAGCCCTGTTTCTTTGGAATCTGAGAATTGATATTTCGGATTCCTTTGAAGACTATAGGGCCAAAAGAAATATCCTACGATAAAAATGCGAAGGAAATTTTCTGAGAAAATTTTTTTTGATCTGTGAATTAATCACCGTGAGTTACAGCTTTACCCTCAAGAAGCCTTGTGCTAGGACTGTGTTTGTCTAATTTGCAAAGTGATATTTGAAAGCCCATGGAGGGCTATGGTGAAAAAGAAAATATCCTCAGATAAAACTGGGAAGAAGCTTTCTGAAAAACTGCTCAGTGATGTGTGACTTTCACTCACTGAGTTACAACTGTATTTCATGGACCCATTTCCTTGCCCTGTTTCTCTGGAATCTGAGAACAGATATTTCGGATGCCCTTGAAGACTATAGGGCCAAAGGAAATATCCTCTGATAAAAATGAGAAAGAAGCTTTCTGAGAAACCTCTTTGTGATCTGTGAATTTATCTCACAGAAATACAGCTTTCCCCTCAAGAAGCCGTTCCCTAAGACTCTTCTTGTAGAATTTGCAAAATTATATTTGGAAGCCCATGGAGGACTACGGTGAAAAATAAAATATCCTCAGATAAAAACTGGAAAGAAGCTTTCTGAGAAACTGCTTTACAATGTGTGATTTCCACTCACTGAGTTATAGCAGTATTTCACAGTTTCTATTGAATCTGATAACTGATATTACGGAACCCTCTGAAGACTATAGGCCCAAAGGAAATATCCTCCGATAAAAACGAGAAAGAATCTTTCTGAGAAACATCTTTGTGTTTTGTGCATTCATCAAACAGAGTTACATCTTCCCCTTCAATAAGCCGTTCGGTAAGTCTCTTCTTGTGGAATTTGCAAATTGATATTTGGAAGGCCTTGGACTGCTATGGTGAAAAAGAAAATACCCTCAAATAAAAACTGGTAAGAAGCTTTCTGAAATTGCTTTGGGATGTGTGACTTCCACTCACTGAGTTGCAGCTGTATTTTCTTCAGCCGCTTGCTAGACCTGTTAATGTGGAATCTCAGAACTGTTATTTCGGATCCCTTTGAAGACCATAGGGCCAAAGGACGTATCCTCTGATAAAAATGAGAAAGAAGCTTTCTGAGAAACTTCTTTGTAATCTGTGAATTCATCACACAGAGTTACAGCTTTCCTCTCAAGAAGCCGTATGCTAAGACTCTTCCTGTGGAATTTGAAAAGTGATATTTGGAAACCCATGGAAGGATATGGTGAAAAAGAAAATATCTTCAGATAAAAACTGGAAAGAAGCTTTCTGAAAAACTACTTTGTGATGTGTGACATCCACTCACAGAGTTACAGCTGTATTTCAAGGGCCCTTTTGCTAGCCCTGTTTCTCTGGATCTGAGAACTGATATTTTGGATCCCTTTGTCGACTACAGGGCCAAAGAAAATATCCTCTGATGAAAATGAGAAAGAAGCTTTCTGAGAATCTTCTTTGTGATCTCTGAATTCATCTCACAGCGATACAGCTTTCCCCTCCAGAAGCCGTTCGCTAAGACTCTTCTTGTGGAATTTGCAAAGGAATAATTGGAGGCCCGTAGTGGGATATGGTGAAACAGAAAATATCCTCAGATAAAAACTGGAAAGAAGCTTTCTGAAAAACTGGTTTGTGATGTGCAACTTCCACTCTCAGAGTTACAGCAGTATTTCAAGGAGCCTTTTGCTAGCCCTGTTTATGTTGGATCTGACAACTAATATTTCGGATATCTTTGAAGACTATAGGGCCAAAGGAAATATCCTCAGATAAAAATGAGAAAGAAGCTTTCTGAGAAACTTCTTTGCAATCTGTGAATTTATCTCACAGAAAGAGCTTTCCCCTGAAGAAGCTGTTTGCTAAGACTCTTCTTCTGGAATTTGCAAAGTGGTATTTGGAAGTCCAAGAAAGGCTATGGTGAAAAAGAAAATATCCTACAATAAAAACTGGAAAGAAGCTTTCTTAGAAACTGCTTTGGGATGAGTGAGTTACACTCACTGAGTTCAAGCTGTATTTCATGGAGCCGTTTGCTTGCCGTGTTTCTCTGGAATCTGAGAACTGATATTTCGGAACCCTTTGAAGACTATAGACCCAGAGGAACTATCCTTCGATAAAAACGAGAAAGAAGCTGTCTGAGAAATTTCCTTGTGATTTGTGAATTCATCACACAGTGTTATAGCTTTCCCTTTAATAAGCCGTACAGTAAGAATGTTCTTGTGCAATTTGAAAAGTGATATTTTGAAGCCCCTGGAGGGTTTCGGTGAAAAGAAAATATCCTCAGATGAAAAGTGGAAAGAAGCTTTCTGAGAAACTGCTTGATGATGTGTGACTTCCACTCTCAGAGTTACATCTCTATTACAAGGAGACTTTCGTTAGACCTGTTTCTGTGTAATCTGAGAACTGATATTTCGGATCCCTTAGAAGAGTATGGGAGTAAAGGAAATATCCTACGATAAAAATGAGAAAGAAGCTTTCTGAGAAACTTCTCTGTGATCTGTGAATTCATCTCACAGTGGTACAGCTTTCCCCTTAAAAAGCCGTTCACTAAGACTCTTCTTGTGGAATTTTCAAAGGTATTTTTGGAGGCCTATAGAGGGCTATGGTGAAAAAAAGAATATCCTCAGATAAAAACTGGAAAGAAGCTTTCTGAGGAGCTGCTTTGTGATGAGTGACTTCCACTCTCAGAGTTACAACTCTATTTCAGGGAGCCTTTTGCTACACCTGTTTCTGTGGAATCTGAGTACTGATAATTCAGATCGCTTTGAAGTGTATAGGGCCAAAAGAAATATCCTCTGATAAAAATGAGAAAGAAGCTTTCTCAGAAATTTCTTTGTGTTCTGTGAATTCATCTCACAGAGACACAGACTTTCCCTCAAGAAGCTGTTCGCTAAGACTCTTCTTGTAAAATTTGTGAAGGGATATTAGGAGGCCCATACAGGGCTATGATGAAAAAGAAAATATCCTCAGATAAAAACTGGAAAGAAGCTTTCTGAGAAACTGCTTTGTGATCTGTGAATTCATCTCACAGAAATACAGCGTTCTCCTCAAGAAACCGTTTACTAAGACTCTTTTTATGGAATTTGCAAAGGGATATTTGGAGGCAGATGGAGGGCTATGGTGAAAAAGAAAATATCCTCAGATAAAAACTGGAAATAAGCTTTCTGAGAAACTGCTTTGTGATGTGAGACTTCCACTCACAGAGTTACAGCTGTATTTCATAGACCCGTTTCCTACATCTGTTTCTGAGGAATTTGAGAACTGATATTTCGGATCCCTTTGAAGACTATTGGGCCAAAGGAAATATACTCTGATAAAAATGAGAAAGACGCTTTCTGAGAAACTTCCTTGTGATCTGTGAATTCACGACACAGAGATACAGCTTTCCCCTCAAGAAACCTTTTGCTAAGACTCATCTTATGGAATTGGCAAAGGGATATTTCCATGCCCCTGGAGGGCTAGGGTGAATATGAAAATATCCTCAGATAAAAACTGGAAAGAAGCTTTCTGAGAAACTGCTTTGTGTTGTGTGACTTCCACTCACTGAGTTACAGCTGTATCTCATGGAGACGTTTCCTAGCCCTGTTTCTGTGGAATCTGAGAACTGGTATTTCGGATGCCTTTGAAGACTATAGGTCCAAAGGAAACATCCTCCGATGAAAATGAGATAGTAGCTTTTGGAGAAACTTCTTTGTGATCTGTGAATTCATCTCACAGAAATACAGCTTTCCCCTCAAGAAGCTGGTTGCTAAGACTCTTTGTGGAATTTGCAAAGGGATATTGGGAGGCCCATGGAGGGCTATGGTGGAAAGGAAATTATCCTCTGATAAAAACTAGAAAGAAGCTTTCTGAGAAACTGCTTTATGATCTCTGAATTCACCTCATATAGATACAGCTTTCCCCTCAAGAAACCGATCGCTAGGACCCTTCTTATGGAATTGGCAAAGGGATATTTGGGGGCCGATAGAGGGCAATGGTGAAAAAGAAATTATCCTCAGATAAAAACTAGAAGGAAGCTTTCTGAGAAACTGCATTGTGATGTGGGACTTCCACTCACTGTGTTACAGCTGTATTTCATGGGCCCAATCCTTGCACTCTTTCTGGGGAATCTGAGAACTGATATTTCGGATCCCTTTGAAGACTATAGGCAAAAGGAAATATCCTCCCATAAAAATGAGAAGAATATTTCTGAGAAACTTCTTTGTGATCTACGATTTCATTGCACAGAGTTAGAGCGTTCTTCTCAAGAAGCCGTTCGCTCAGACGGGTCTTGTGGAATTTGCAAAGTGATACTTGGAAGCCCATGGAGGGCTACGGTGAAAAAGAAAATATCCTCAGATAAAAACTGGAATGATGCTTTCTGAGAAACTGCTTTGGGATGAGTGAATTCCACTCACTTAGTTACAGCTGTATTGCTTGTACCCATATCCTTTTTCTGTTTCTGAGAATTCTGAGAACTGGTATTTCGGATCCCTTTGAAGACTATAGGGCCAAAGGAAATATCCTCCGATAAAAACTGGAAAGAAGCTTTCCGAGAAACTGCTTTGTGATGTGTGCCTTCCACTCACAGAGTTACAGCTGTATGTTGTGGAGTTGTTTGCTGGCCTTATTTCTGTGGAAACTTAGAACTGATATTTCGTATCACTTTGAAGACTATAGGGCAAAGGAAATAACTTCCGATAAAAATGAGAAAGAAGCTTTCTGAGAAACTTCTTTGTGCTCTGAAAATGCATATCACAGAGTTACTGTTTTCCTCTCAAGAAGCCTTTCACTAACACTGTTCATGTGGAATTTGCAAAGTGATGTTTGGAAGCCCATAGAGGGCTATAGTGAAAAAGAAATATCTTCAGGTAAAAACTGGAAAGAAGCTTTTTGAGAACCTGCTTTGTGATGTGTGACTTCCACTAACAGAGTTACAGCTGTATTTCTTGAAGCTGTTTGGTAGCCTTATTCAGGTTGAATCTTAGAACTGATATTTGGGATCCCTACAAAGACTATAGGGTCAAAGGAAATATCCTCCAATAGAAATGAGAAAGAAGTTTTCTGAGAAACTTCTTTGTGATCTGTGAATTTGTCTCACAGAGATACATCTTTCCCATCAAGAAGCCTTTCGCTAAGACTGTTCTTATAGAATTTGCAAAGTGATATTTGGAAGCCCATGGAGGGCTATGGTGAAAAAGAAAATATCCTCAGTTATAAACCAGAAAGAAGCTTTCTGAGACACTGCTTTGTGTTCTGTGAATTCATCTCACAGAGTTACAGCTTTCCCCTCAAGAAGCCGTTCGCTAAGACTGTTCTTGTGGAATATGCAAAGTGATGTTGGAAGCCCACAGTGGTCTATGTTCGAAAAGAAAATATCCTCAGATGAAAACTGGAAAGAAGCATTCTGAGAAACTGTTTTGTGATGTATGACTTCCACTCGCTGAGTTACAGCGGTATTTCGTGGAGCTGCTTGCTAGCCTTATTTCTGTGGAATCTGAGGACTGATATTTTGGATCCCTTGGAAGTCTACAGTGGCCAAAGGAAATATCCTCCAATAAAAATGAAAAAGAATCTCATTGAGAAACTTCTTGGTGATCTGTGAATTCATCTCATAGAATTACAGCTTTCCCCTCAGGAAGCTTTTTGCTGAGACTGTTCTTGTGGAATTTGCAAAGTGATATTTGGAAGCCTATGGAGGGCTTTGGTGGAAAAGAAAACATCCTCAGATAAAAACTGGAAAGAAGCTTGTGAGAAACAGCTTTGTGTTCTGTGAATTCATCTCGCAGAGTTACAGCTTTCCCCTCAGAAGCTGTTCACGAAGACAGTTCTTGTGGAATTTGCAAAGTGATATTTGGAAGCCCATAGAGGGCTATGGTGAGAAATAATATATTCTCAGATAAAAACTGGAAAGAAGCTTTCCGAGAAACTGCTTTGTGATGTGTGACTTCCACTCAATGAGTTACAGCTGTATTTTGCAAAGCAGTTTGATAGCCTTATTTCTGTGGAATCTAAGAACTGATGTTTCAGATCCCTTGGAAGACTATAGGGCCAAAGAAAATATTCAGATAAAAATCACAAAAAAGCTTTCTGAGAAACTTCTTTGTGATATGTGAATTCATCTCACAGTGTTACAGCTTTACCCTGAAGAAGCCTTTTGCTAAGACTGTTCTTGTGGAATTTGAAAAGTGATATTTGGAAGCCGATGGAGGGGAATGGTGAAAAACAAAATGTCCTCAGATGAAAACGGGAAAGAAGCTTCCTGAGAAACTGCTTTGTGTTCTATGAATTTATTTCAAAGAGTTACAGCTATTCTCTCAAGAAGTCTTTCGCTAAGACTGTTGTTGTGGAGTATTTCACAGGGATATTTGGAAGCCCATAGAGGGCTCGGGTGAAAAAGAAAATATCCTCAGATAAATACTGGAAAGAAGCTTTCTGAGAAACTGCTTTGTGGTGTGTGAATTCCACTCACTGAGTTACAGCTGTATTTCGTGAAGCTGTTAGCTAACCTGATTGCTGTAGAATCTGACAACTGATATTTCGGATCCCTTGGAAGATTATAGCGCCTAAGGAAATATCCTTCGATAAAAATCACAAAGAAGGTTTCTATGATACTTCTTTGTGATCTGTGAATTCATCTCACAAAGTTACAGCTTTCCCCTCATAAGTCTTTCGCTAAGACTGTTCTTGTGCAATTTGCAAAATGATATTTGGAAGCCCATGGAAGGCTATGGTGAAAAGGAAAATATCCTCAGAAAAAAACTGGAAAGAAGCTTTCTGAGGAACTGCTTTGTGTTCTGTGAATTCATCTCACAAACCTACAGCTTTCCCCACAAGAAGCCATTCGCAAAGACTGTTGTTGTGGAATTTTTCAAAGGGATATTTGGAAGCCTATAGAGGGCTATGGGGAAAAAGAAAATATCCTCAGGAAAAACTGGAAAGAAGGTTCCTGGGAAACTGCTTTGTGATGTGTGACTTCCACTCACTGAGTGCCAGCTGTATTTCGTGAAGCTGTTTGGTAGCCTTCTTTATGTGGAATATAAGAACTGATATTTCGGAACCGTTTAAAGACTATAGGGCCAAAGGAAATATCCTTAGATAAAAATCACAAAGAAGCTTTCTCAGAAACTTCTTTGTGATCTGTGAATTCATCTTACAGAGTTACATCTTTCCCCTCAAGAAGCCTTTGTCTAAGACTGCTCTTGTGGAAATTGCAAAGTGACATTTGGAAGCCCATTGAGGGCTACGGTGAAAAAGAAAATATCCTCAGATAAAAACTGGAAAGAAGCTTTCTGAGAAACTGCTTTGTGTTCTGTGAATTCATCTCACAGACTTACAGCTTTCCACTCAAGAAGCCGTTCACTAAGACTGTTCTTGTGGAATTTGCAAGGAGATATTTGGAAGCCCATAGAGGGCTATGGTGAAAAAGAAAATGTCCTCAGATAAAAACCGAAAGAAGCTTTCTGAGAAACTGCTTTGTGATGTGTGACTTCCACTCACTGAGTTACAGCGGTATTTCGTGGAGCTGTTTGCTAGCCTTATTTCTGTGGAATCTGAGGAGTGATATTTCAGATCCCTTGGAAGTCTGTAGTGGCCAAAGGAAATATCCTCCAATAAAAATGGAAAAGAATCTCTCTGAGAAACTTCTTTGTGATCTGTGAATTCATCTCATAGAATTACAGCTTTCCCCTCAAGAAGCCTTTCGTTGAGACTGTTCTTGTGGAATTTGCAAAGTGATATTTGAAAGCCTATGGAGGTCTATGGTGGAAAAGAAAACATGCTCAGATAAAAATTGGAAAGAAGCTTTGTGAGAAACTGCTTTGTGTTCTGTGAATTCATCTCAAAGAGTTACAGCTTTTCCTTCAAGAAGCCGTTTTCTTAGACTGTTCTTGTCGAATTTGCAAACGGATACTTGGAAGCACCTAGAGGGCTATGGTGAAAAAGAAAATTTTCTCAGATAAAAACTGGAAAGAAGCTTTCTGAGAAACTGCTTTGTGATGTGTGACTTCTACTCACTGAGTTACAGCTGTATTACGTGGAGCTGTTTGCTAGCCTTATTTCAGTGTAATATTAGAACTGATATTTCGGATCCCTTGAAAGACTATAGGGCCAAAGGAAAATTCCTCCAAAAAAATGAGAAAGAAGTTTCTGAGAATCTTCTTTGTGATCTGTGAAAATCGTCTCTCCTAGTTACATATTTCTCTTTAACAAACCTTTCGATAAGACTGTTCTTGTGGAATTTGTAAAGTGATATTTTGAAGTCCATGGAGGGCTAAGGTGAAAAAGAAATTATCCTAAGATAAAAACTGGGAAGAAGCTTTCTCAGAAACTGCTTTGTGATGTGTCACTTTCACTCACTGAGGTACAGCTGTATTTCTTGGAACTCTTTGCTAGCCTTATTTATATGGAATCTGAGAAAAGATATTTCGGTTCCCTGGGAAGACTATAGGGCCAAAGGTAATATCTTCCGATAAAATTGAGAAAGAAGCTTTCTTTGATACTTCTTTGTGATCTGTGAATTCATCTCAGAGAGTAACACCTTTCCCGTCAAAAACTCTTTCGCTAAGATTTTTCTTGTGGAATTTTCAAAGTGATATTTAGATGCCCATGGAGGGCTATGGGGAAAAAGAAAACATGCTCAGATAAAAACTGGAAAGAAGCTTTTCCGAGAAACGGCTTTGTGTTAGGTGAATTCATCTCACAGAGTTACAGCTTTCTCCTCAAGAAGACGTTTGATAAGAATGTTCTTCTGGAATTTGCAAAGTGATAACTGGAAGTTAATAGAGGGCTATGGTGAAAAAGAAAATAACCTAGATAAGAACTGGAAACAAGCTTTCTGAGAAACTGCTTTGTGATGTGTGACTTCCACTCACTGAGTTACAGCTGTGTTTCATGGAGCTGTATGCTAGCGTTATTTCTGTGAAATCTGAGAACAGATATTTTGGATCCCATTAATGAATATAGGCTCAAAGGAAATATCCTCCGAAAGAAAAGAGAAAGAATCTTTCTGAGAACCTTCCTTGAGATCTGTGAATACTTCTCACAGAATTGCAGCTTTCCCCACAATAAGCCTTTCGCTAAGACTGTTCTTGTGGAATGTTAAAGTGATATTTCGAAGCCTATGGAGGGCTACGGAGAAAAAGAAAATATCCTCAGAAAAACTGGAAAGAAGCTTTCCGAGGAACAGCTATGTGATGTGTGACTTCCACTCACTGATTTACAGCTGTATTTCGTGGAGCTGTTTGCTAGCTTTATTTCTGTGGAATGTGAAAAGTGATATTTCGGATCCCTTGGAAGATTATAGGGCCAAAGGAAATATCCTCCGACAGAAATGATAAAGAAACTTTCTGAGAAACTGCTTTGAGATCTGTGAATTCATCTGACAGAGTTACAGCTTTCCCCTCAATAAGCCTTTCGTTAAGACTGTTCTTGTGGAATTCACAAAGTGATATTTCGAGGCCCATGGAGGGCAAAGGGGAAAAAGAAAATATCCTCAGATAAAAACTGGAAAGAAGCTTCCCGAGAAACTGCTTTCTGTTCTGTGAATTCATCTCACAGAGTTACAGCTATCCCCACAACAAGCCGTTCGCTAAGACTGTCCTCGTGGAATTTGCAAAGTGATATTTGGAATCCCATGGAGGAAATGAGGAAAAAGAAAATATCCTCAGATAAAAACTATAAAGAAGTTTTCTGAGAAACTGCTTTGTGATGTGTGACTTCCACTCACTGAGTTACAGCTGTATTTCGGGAGCTATTTGCTAGCCTTTTTTCTGTGTAAACTGAGAACTGATATTTCGGATCCCTTGGAAGACTATAGGGCCAAAGGAAATATCCTGGGATAGAAATGAGCAAGATGGTTTCTAAGAAACTTTTTTGTGATCTGTGAATTCATCTCAGAGATTTACAGCTTTCCCTTCAAGAAGCCTTTCAAGGTGATATTTGGAAGCCCATAAAGAGCTATATGGAAAATGAAATTATCCTCAGATAAAAACTGGAAAGAAGCTTTCTGAGAAACTGCTTTGTGTTCTGTGAATTCATGTCACAGAGTTACAGCTTTCCCCTCAAGAAGCTGTTCGCTAAGACTGTTCTTGTGGAATTTGCAAAGTGATATTTGGAAACCCCTAGAGTGCAATGGTGAAAAAGAAAATATCCTTGGATAAAAACTGGAAAGAAGCTTTCTGAGAAACTGCTTTGTGATGTGAGACTTCCACTCACTGAATTGCAGCTGTATTTCACGGATCTCTTTGCTAGCCTTACCTCTGTGGAATCTGAGAACTAATATTTCGGATCCCTTGGAAATCTATAGGGTCAAAGGAAATATCCTCCGATAGAAATGAGAAAGATGTTTTCTGAGAAACTTCTTTGTGATCTGTGAATTCATCTCATAGAGTTACAGCTTTACCTGGAAGAAGCCTTTCACAAAGACTGTTCTTGTGGAATTTGCAAAGTGATATTAGGAAGCCCATGCAGGGCTACGGAGAAAAAGAAAATACCCTCAGATAAAATCTGGAAAGAATCTTTCTGAGAAACTGCTTTGTTTTCTGTGAATTCATCTCACAGAGTTACAGCTTTCCCCTCAAGAAGCCGTTCATTAAGTGTGTTCTTGTGGAATTTGCAAAGTGATATTTCGAAGCGCATGGAGGGCTAGGGGAAAATGAAAATATCCTCAGACAACAACTGGAAAGAAGCTTTCTGAGAAAGTACTTTGTGATGTGTAACTTCCACTCACTGTGTTACACCTGTATTTCTTGGAGCTGTATGCCAGCCTTATTTCTGTGGAATCTGAGAACTGATATTTTACATCCCTTGGAAGACTATAGGGCCAAAGGAAATATCCTCCGATTGTAATGAGAAAGATGCTTTCCGGGAAACTTTGTGACGTGTGAATTCATCTCACAGAGTTACAGCTTTCCCTTCAAGAGGCCTTTCGCTAAGACTGTTCTTCTGGAATTTGCAAAGTGATATGTGGAAGCCCATGGAGGGCTATGGAGAAAAAGAAAATATCCTCAGATAAAAATTGGAAAGAAGCTTTATGGGGAACTGCTTTGTGATGTGTGATTTCCACTCACTGAGTTACAGCTGTATTTCGGGGAGCTGTGTGCTACCCTTATTTCTGTGGAAACTGAGAACGGATATTATGGATCCCTTAGAAGACTATAGGCCCAAAGGAAATATCCTCCAATAGAAATGAGAAGGATGCTTTCTTAGAAACTTCTTTGTGATCTGTGAATTCATCTCACGGAGTTACAGCTTTCCCTTCAAGTAGCCTTTTGCTATGCCTGTTCTTGTGGAATTTGCAAAGTGATATTTGGAAGCCCACGGAGGTCTGTTCGGAAAAAGAAAATATCCTGAGATAAAAACTGTAAAGAAGCTTTCTGAGAAACTGTTTTATGTTCTGTGAATTCATCTCACAAAGTTACAGCTTTGCTTTCAAGAAGCCGTTTGCTAAGACTGTTCTTGTGTAATTTGGAAAGTGCTACTTGGGAAACTGTAGAGGGCTATGGTGGAAATGAAAATATCCTCAGATAAAAACTGGAAAGAAACTTTCTGAGAAACTGCTTTGTGATGTGTGAATTCCTCTCAGAGTGTTACAGCTGTATTTCGTGGAGCTGTTTGCTAGCCTTATTCCTGTGGAATCTGAGAATTGATATATCGGAACCCTTGGAAGACTATGGGGCCAAGGGAAATATCATCCGATAGAAATGAGAAAGATGATTTCTGAGAAACATCTTTGTGATCTGTGAATTCATCTGAAAGAGTACAGCTTTCCTTTCAAGAAGCCGTTCGCTGAGCCTGTTCTTGTGCAATTTGCAAAGTGATATTTGGAAGCCCATGGAGGGCTAAGGTGAAAAAGAAATTATCCTTAGGTAAAAACTGGGAAGAAGGTTTCTCAGAAAATGCTTTGTGATGTCTGACTTTCACTCAGAGTTAAGCTGTATTTTGCAGAAATCTTTGCTAGCCTTATTTCTGTGGAATCTGAGAAATGATATTTCAGTTCCCTTGGAGAACTACAGGGCCTAAGGAACTGTCTTCCGATAAAAATGAGAAAGAAGCTTTCTTTGAAACTTCTTTGTGATCTGTGAATTCATCTCACAGAGTAACAGCGTTTCCGTCAAAAACTAATTCGCTAAGACTGTTCTTGTGGAATTTGCAAAATGATATTTGGAAGCCCATGGAGGGCTATGGGGAAAAAGAAAATATCCTCAGATAAAAACTGGAAAGAAGCTTTCTGAGAAACTGCTTTGTGTTCTGTGAATTCATCTAACAGACTTACAGTATTCCCCTCAAAAACCGTTCGCTAAGATAGTTGTTGTGGAATTTTTCAAAGGGGTATTTGGAAGCCCATAAATGGCTATGGTGAAAAAGAAAATATCCTCCGATAAAAACTGGAAAGAAGCTTTCGGAGAAACTGCTTTGTGATGTGTGACTTCCACTCACTGAGTTACAGTTGTGTTTCGTGGAGTTGTTTGCTAACCTTATTTGTGTGGAATCTGAGAACTGATATTTCGGATAACTTGGAAGACAATAGGGCCAAAGAAAATATCCGCCGATAAAAATCATAAGGAAGCTTTAAGAGAAACTTCTTTGTGAACTGTGAGCTCATGTCACGGTGTTACATATTTCCCCTTAAGAGGCCTATTGCTAAGACTGTTCTTGTGAAATTTGCAAAGTGATATTTGGAAGCCCATGGAGGGCTATGGTGAAAAAGAATATATCCTCAGATAAAAACTGGAAAGAACCATTCTGAGAAACTGTTTTGTGTTCTGCGAATTCATCTCACAGAGTTATAGCTTTCCCCTCAAGAAGCCGTGGCTACGACTGTTCTAGTCGAATTTGCAAAACGATGTTTGGAAGTCCATAGAGGGCTATGGTGAGAAGGAAAATATCCTCAGATAAAAACTGGAAGAAGCTTTCTGAGAAACTGCATTGAGATGCCTGACTTCCACTCACTGAGTTAGAGCTGCATTTCGTGGAGTTTATTACTAGCTTTATTTCTGTGGATTCTGAGAAATGATATTTCAGATCCCTTGGAAGACTATAGGGCCAAAGGAAATATCCTCCGATAAAAATCACAAAGAAGCTTTCTGAGAAATTTCTTTGTGATTTGTGAATTCATCTCACAGAGTTACAGCTTTCCCCTCAAGAAGCCTTTTGCTAAGACTGTTCTTGTGGAATTTGCAAAGTGATATTTGGAAGCCCATGGAGGGCTATGGTGAAAAAGAAAATATCCTCAGATGAAAACTGGAAAGAAGCTTTCTGAGAAACTGCTTTATGTTCCCTGAATTCATTTCACAGAGTTACAACTTTCCTCTCAAGAAGTCTTTCAGTAAGGCTGTTTTTGTGGGATTTTTGATAGGGATATTTGGAAGCCCATGGAGGGCAATGGTGAAAAAGGAAGTAACCTATGATAAAAACTTGAAAGAAGCTTTCAGAGAAACTGCTTTGTGATGTGTGACTTCCACTCACTGAGTTAGAGCTATATTTCCTGGAGCTGTTTGCATGCCTTATTTCTGGGGAATGTAAGAACTGATATTTCGGATCACTTGGAAGACTATAGGGCCAAAGGAAATATCCTCTGATAAAAATGAGAAAGAAGCTTTCTGAGAAACTTCTTTGTTTTCTGTGAATTCATTTCACAGAGTTACAGCTTTCCTCTCAGGTAGCCTTTGCCTAAGACTATTCTTGTAATATTTGCAAAGTGATATTAGGAGGCCCATGGAGGGCTATGGTGAAAAAGAAAATACCGTCAGATAAAAACTGGAAAGAAGCTTTCTGAGAAACTGCTTTGTGTTCTGTGAATTCACCTCACAGAGTTACAACTTTCCCCTCCAGAAGCCTTTCACTAAGACTGTTCTTGTGGAATTTGGAAAGTGATATTTAGAAGCCCATATATGACTATGGTGAAAAAGAAAATATCCTCAGATAAAAACAGGAAAGAAGCTTTCTGAGAAACTGCTTTGTAATGTGTGACTTCCACTAACTGAGTTACAGCTGCATTTCGTGGAGCTGTTTGCTAGCCTTATTTCTGTGGAATCTGAGAACTGATATTTCGGATCTCTTGGAAGACTATAGGGCCAAAGGAAAAATCCTCCAATAAAAATGAGAAACAAGCTTTCTGAGAAACTTCTTTGTGATCTGTGAATTCGTCTCACAAAGTTACATCTTTCCCCTCAAGAAGCCTTTCGCAAGGACTGTTCTTGTGTAATTTGCAAAGTGATATTTGGAAGACCATGGAGGACTATGGTGAAAAAGAAAATATCCTCAGATAAAAACTAGAAAGAAACTTTCTGAGAAACTGCTTTGTGTTGTGTGATTTCATCTCACTGTGTTACAGCTTTCCCCTTAAGAGGCGTTGGCTAAGACTGTTCTTGTGGAATTTGAAAGGAGACATTTTGAAGCCCATAGTGGGGTGTGGTGAAAAAGAAAATATTCTCAGATAAAAACTGGAAAGAACTTTTGAGAAACAGCTTTTTGATGTGTGACTTCCACTCACTGAGATACAGCTGTATTTCAGAGAGCTGTTTGCTAGCCATATTTCTGTGGAATCTGAGAACTGATATTTCGGATCCCTTGGAAGACTATAGGTCCAAAGGAAATATCCTCCGATAAAAATCACAAAGAAGCTTTCTGAGAAACTTCTTTGTGATGTTTGAATTCATCTCACAGAATAACAGCTTTCCCTTCAAAAAGCCTTTCGCTAAGACTGTTCTTGTGGAATTTGCAAAGTGATATTTGGAAGCCCATGGAGGGCAATGGTGAAAAAGAAAATATCCTCAGATAAAAACTGGAAAGAAGATTTGTGAGAAATTGCTTTGTTTTGTGTGACTTCCACTCATTGAGTTAGAGCTGTATTTCGTGGAGCTGTTTGCTAGCCTTATTTCTGTGGAATATGAGAACTGATATTTCGGATCCCTTGGAAGACTATAGAGCCATAGGAAATATCCTCCAATAGAAATGAGAAAGAAACTTTCTGAAAAACTTCTTTGTTATCCGTGAATTCACCTCAAAGATTTGCAGCTTTCCCCTCAAGAAGCCTTTCGTTAAGACTGTTCTTGTGGAATTTACAAAGTGATATTTCGAAGCCCATGGAGGGCAATGGGGAAAAAGAAAATATCCTCAGATAAAAACTGGAAAGAAGCTTTCTGAGAATCTACTTTGTGTTCTGAGAATTCATCTCACAGAGGTACAACTTTCCCCTGAAGAAGCCGTTTACTAAGACTGTTCTTGTGGAATTTGCAAAGTGATATTTGGAAACACCTAGAGTGCAATGGTGAAAAAGAAAATATCCTCAGATAAAAACTGGAAAGAAGCTTTCTGGGAAACTGCTTTGTTATGTGTGACTTCCACACAATGAATTACAGCTGTATTACGTGGAGCTGTTTGCTAGCCTTCTTTCTGTGGAATCTCAGAACTGATATTTCGATCCCTTGGAAGACTTTAGGGCTAAAGGTAATATACTCCGATAGAAATGAGAAAGAAGCTTTCTGAGAAACTTCCTTGTGATCTGTGAATTCCTCTCACAAAGTTACAGCTTTCCCTTCAAGAAGCCTTTTCATAAGACTGTTCTTGTGGAATTTGCAAAGTGATGTTTGGAAGAGCATGAAGGTATATAGGGAAAAAGAAAATATCCTCAGATAAAAACTGGAAAGAAGGTTTCCGAGAAATGGCTTTGTGTTCCGTGAACTCCTCTGGCACAGTTACAGCTTTCCCTTCAAGAAGCCGTTCGCTAAGACTGTTCTTGTGGATTTGGCAAAGTGATATTTGGAGGTCCATAGAGGGCTATGGTGAAAAAGAAAATATACTCAGATAGAAACTGGAAAGAAGCTTTCTGAGAAACTGCTTTGTGATGTGTGACATCAACTCACTGAGTTACAGATGTATTTCGTGGAGCTGTTTGCTAGCCTTATTTCGTGGGAATCTGAAAACTGATATTTCTGATCCCTGTGAAGACTATAGCGCCAAAGGGAATATCCTCATATAAAAACTGGAAAGAACGTTTCGGAGAAACTGCTTTGTGTTCTGTGAATTCATCTCACAGAGTTACAGCTTTCCCCTCAGAAGCCGTTCGCGGATACAATTCTTGTATAATTTGCAAAGTGATATTTGGAAGCCCTTAGAGGGCTATGGTGAGAAAGAATATATTCTCCGATAAAAACTGGAAAGAAGTTTTCCGAGAAACTGTTTTGTGATGTGTGACTTCCACTCACTGAATTACAGCTGTATTGGTGGAGCTGTTTCCTAGCCTTATTTCTGTGGAATCTGAGAACTGGTATTTCGGATCTTTGGAAGACTATAGGGCCAAAGGAAATATCCTCCGATAAAAATGAGAAAGAAGATTTCTGAGAATCTTCTTTGTGATCTGTGAATTCGTCTCTCCGTGTTACATATTTCCCCTTAACAAAACTTTCGATAAGACTGTTCTTGTGGAATTTGAAAAGTGATATTTGGAAGCCCATGGAGGGCTATGATGAAAAAGAAATTATCCTCAGATAAAAACTGGGAAGAAGCTACCTCAGAAACTGCTTTGTGATGTGTCACTTTCACTCACTGAGGTACAGCTGTATTTCCTGGAACTCTTTGCTAGCCTTATTTCTGTGAAATCTGAGAAATGATATATCGGTTCCCTGGGAAGACTATAGGGCCAAAGGTAATATCTTCTGATAAAAATAAGAAGGAAGCTTTCTTTGAATCTTCTTTGTGATCTGTGAATTCATCTCAGAGAGTAACAACTTTCCCGTCGAAAACTCTTTCGCTAAGATTGTTCTTGTGGAATTTCCAAAGTGATATTTAAAAGCCCATGGAGGGCTATGGGGAAAAAGAAAACATGCTCAGATAAAAACTGGAAAGAAGCTTTCCGAGAAACGGCTTTGTGTTACGTGAATTCATCTCACAGAGTTACAGCTTTCCCCTCAAGAAGACGTTTGATAAGAATGTTCTTCTGGAATTTGCAAAGTGATAACTGGAAGTTAATAGAGGGCTATGGTGAAAAAGAAAATATCCTCAGATAAGAACTGAAAACAAGCTTTCTGAGAAACTACTTTGTGATGTGTGACTTCCACTCACTGAGTTACAGCTGTATTTCATGGAGCTGTATGCTAGCCTTATTTCTGTGAAATCTGAGAACAGATATTTCGGATCCCTTGGATGACTATAGGCTCAAAGGAAATATCCTCCGATAGAAAAGAGAAAGAATCTTTCTGAGAAATTTCCTTGAGATCTGTGAATACTTCTCACAGAATTGCAACTTTCCCCACAATAAGCCTTTCGCTAATACCGTTCTTGTGAAATTTGCAAAGTGATATTACGAAGCCTATGGAGGGCTATGGAGAAAAAGAAAATATCCTCAGATAAAAAATGGAAAGAAGCTTTCCGAGAAGCAGATTTGTGATGTGTGACTTCCACTCACTGATTTACAGCTGTATTTCGTGGTGCTGTTTGCTAGCCTTATTTCTGTGGAAAGTGAAAAGTGATATTTCGGATCCCTTGGAAGATTATAGGGCAAAAGGAAATATCCTCCGATTGAAATGAGAAAGATGCTTTCCGGGAAACTTCTTTGTGATGTGTGAATTCATCTCACATAGTTACAGCTTTCCCTTCAAGAGGCCTTTCGCTAAGACTGTTCTTCTGGAATTTGCAAAGTGATATTTGGAAGCCCATGGAGGGCTATGGAGAAAAAGAAAATATCCTCAGATAAAAATTGGAAAGAAGCTTTCTGGGAAACTGCTTTGTGATGTGTGACTTCCACTCACTGAGTTACAGCTGTATTTCGGGGAGCTGTGTGCTACCCTTATTTCTGTGGAAGCTGAGAACGGATATTTCGGATCCCTTAGAAGACTATAGGCCCAAAGGAAATATCCTCCAATAGAAATGAGAAGGATGCTTTCTTAGAAACTTCTTTGTGATCTGTGAATTCATCTCACGGAGTTACAGCTTTCCCCTCAAGTAGCCTTTTGCTATGCCTGTTCTTGTGGAATTTGCAAAGTGATATTTGGAAGCCCACGGAGGTCTGTTCGGAAAAAGAAAATATCCTGAGATAAAAACTGTAAAGAAGCTTTGTGAGAAACTGCTTCGTGTTCTGTGAATTCATCTCACAAAGTTGCAGCTTTCCTTTGAAGAAGCCGTTTGCTAAGACTGTTCATGTGTAATTTGGAAAGTGATACTTGTGAACCTGTAGAGGGCTATGGTGATAATGAAAATATCCTCAGATACAAACTGGAAAGAAACTTTCCGAGAAAATGCTTTGTGATGTGTGAATTCCTCTCAGAGTGTTACAGCTGTATTTCGTGAAGCTGTTTGCTAGCCTTATTCCTGTGGAATCTGAGAATTGATATATCAGAATCCTTGGAAGACTATAGGGCAAAAAGGAAATATCCTCCGATAGAAATAAGAAAGAAGCTTTTTGAGAAACTTCTTTGTGATCTGTGAATGTATTTCACAGAGTTACAGCTTTCCCCTCAAGAAGCCGATCGCTAAGACTGTTCTTGTGGAATTTGGAAAGTGATATTTGGAAGCCCATGGAGGCCTATGTGGAAAAAGAAAATATCCTCAGATAAAAACTGGAAAGAAGCTTTCTGAGAAACTGCTTTGTCATGTGTGACTTCCACTCACTGAGTTACAGCTGTATTTTGTGGAGCTGTTTGCTAGCCTTATTTCTGTGGAATCTGAGAACTGATATTTCGTATCCCTTGGAAGACTATAGGGACAAATCAAATATCCTTCGATAGAAATGAGAAAGAAGCTTCCTGAGAAACTTCCTTTTGATCTGTGAATTCCTCTCACAGAGATACAGCTTTCCCCTCAAGAAGCCTTTCGCTAAGACTGTTCTTCCGGAACTTGCAAAGTGATATGTGGAAGACCATGGATGGCTACGGGAAAAAGCAAATATCCTCAGATAAAAACTGGAAAGAAGCTTTCTGAGAAACTTCTTTGTGTTCTGTGAATTCATCTCACAGAGTTACAGCTTTCCCCCCAAGAAGCTGTTGGCTAAGACTGTTCTCATGGAATTTGCAATGTGATATTTGGAAGCCCATGGAAGTCTATGGGGAAAAAGAAAATATTCTCAGATAGAAACTGGAAAGAAGCTTTCTGGGAAACTGCTTTGTGAGGTGTGTCTTCCATTCACTGAGATACTGCTGTATTTCGTGGAACTGTTTACTAGCCTTATTTCTGTGGAATCTGAGAACTGATATTATGGATCCCTTGGAAGACTATAGGGCCAAAGGAAATATCCTCTAATAGAAATGAGAAAGATGCTTTCTGAGAAACTTCCTTTTGATCTGTGAATTCATCTCACCGAGTTACAGCTTTCTCTTCAAGATGCCTTTCGCTAAGACTGTTCTTGTGGAATTTTCAAACTGATATTTGGAAGCCAATGGATGGCTATGGAGAAAAAGGAAATGTCCTCACATATAAACGGGAAAGAAGCTTTCTGAGAAACTCCTTTGTGTCCTGTGTGTTCATCTCACAGAGTTACAGCTTTCCCCTCTAGAAGCCGTTCGCTAAGACTGTTCTTTTGGAACTTGCAATGTGATATTTGGAAGCCCATGGGGGATACGGTGAAAAAGAAAATATCCTCAGATAAAAAATGGAAAGAAGCTTTCTGAGAAACTGCTTTGTGATGTGTGACTTCCACTCACTGAGTTACAGCTGTATTTCGTGGAGCTGTTTACACGCCTTATTTCTGTGGAATCTGAGAACTGATATTTTGGATCCCTTGGAAGACTGTAGGGCCAAAGGAAATATCCTCCAATAGAAATGAGAAAGATGCTTTCTGAGAAACTTCTTTGTGATCTGTGAATTCATCTCACAGAGTTACAGATTTCCCTTCAATTAGCCTTTCGCTAAGACTGTTCTTGTGGAATTTGCAAAGTGATATTTGGAAGCTCAGAGGGGGCTGTGATGAAAAAGAAAATTCTCTGATAAAAATCGGAAAAAAGCTTTCTGAGAAACAGCATTGTGTTCTGTGAATTCATCTCACAGAGTTACAGCTTCCCCTCCAGAAGCCGTTCACTAAGACTGTTCTTGTGGAATTTGCAAAGTGATATTTGGAAGCCTATAGGGGGCAATGGTGAAAAGAAAATATCCTCGGATAAAACCTGGAAAGAAGATTTTTGTGAAACTGCTTTGTGATGTGTGACTTCTATTCACTAAGTTACAGCTGTATTTCTTGCAGCTGTTTGCTAGCCTTATTTCTGTGGATTCTGAGAAGTGATATTTCGGAACCCTTGGAATACTAGAGGGCCAAAGGAAATATCCTCCGATAGAATTGAGAAAGAAACTTTATGAAAAACTTCTTTGTTATCTGTGAATTCATCTCAAAGAGTTGCAGATTTCCCCTCAAGAAGCCTTTCGTTAAGACTGTTCTTCTGGAATTTGGAAAGTGATATTTGGAAGCCCATGGAGACCTATGTGGAAAAAGAAAATATCCTCAGATAAAAACTGGAAAGAAGCTTTCTGAGAAACTGCTTTGTCATGTGTGACTTCCACTCACTGAGTTACAGCTGTATTTTGTGGAGCTGTTTGCTAGCCTTATTTCTGTGGAATCTGAGAACTGATATTTCGTATCCCTTGGAAGACTATAGGGACAAATCAAATATCCTTCGATAGAAATGAGAAAGAAGCTTCCTGAGAAACTTCCTTTTGATCTGTGAATTCCTCTCACAGAGATACAGCTTTCCCCTCAAGAAGCCTTTCGCTAAGACTCTCTTCCGGAATTTGCAAAGTGATATGTGGAAGACCATGGATGGCTACGGGAAAAAGCAAATATCCTCAGATAAAAACTGGAAAGAAGCTTTCTGAGAAACTTCTTTGTGTTCTGTGAATTCATCTCACAGAGTTACAGCTTTCCCCCCAAGAAGCTGTTGGCTAAGACTGTTCTCATGGAATTTGCAATGTGATATTTGGAAGCCCATGGAAGTCTATGGGGAAAAAGAAAATATTCTCAGATAGAAACTGGAAAGAAGCTTTCTGGGAAACTGCTTTGTCAAGTGTGTCTTCCATTCACTGAGATACTGCTGTATTTCGTGGAACTGTTTACTAGCCTTATTTCTGTGGAATCTGAGAACTGATATTACGGATCCCTTGGAAGACTATAGGGCCAAAGGAAATATCCTCTAATAGAAATGAGAAAGATGCTTTCTGAGAAACTTCCTTTTGATCTGTGAATTCATCTCACCGAGTTACAGCTTTCCCTTCAAGATGCCTTTCGCTAAGACTGTTCTTGTGGAATTTTCAAACTGATATTTGGAAGCCAATGGATGGCTATGGAGAAAAAGCAAATGTCCTCACATGTAAACGGGAAAGAAGATTTCTGAGAAACTCCTTTGTGTCCTGTGTATTCATCTCACAGAGTTACAGCTTTCCCCTCTAGAAGCCGTTCGCTAAGACTGTTCTTTTGGAACTTGCAATGTGATATTTGGAAGCCCATGGGGGATACGGTGAAAAAGAAAATATCCTCAGATAAAAACTGGAAAGAAGCTGTCTGAGAAACTGCTTTGTGATGTGTGACTTCCACTCACTGAGTTACAGCTGTATTTCGTGGAGCTGTTTACACGCTTTATTTCTGTGGAATCTGAGAACTGATACTTTGGATCCCTTGGAAGACTGTAGGGCCAAAGGAAATATCCTCCGATAGAAATGAGAAAGATGCTTTCTGAGAAACTTCTTTGTGATCTGTGAATTCATCTTACAGAGTTACAGATATCCCTTCAATTAGCCTTTCGCTAAGACTGTTCTTGTGGAATTTGCAAAGTGATATTTGGAAGCTCAGAGGGGGCTGTGATGAAAGAGAAAATTCTCTGATAAAAATCGGAAGGAAGCTTTCTGAGAAACAGCATTGTGTTCTGTGAATTCATCTCACAGAGTTACAGCTTCCCCTTCAGAAGCCGTTCGCTAAGACTGTTCTTGTGGAATTTGGAAAGTGATACTTGGATGCCTATAGAGGGCTATTTTGAAAAGAAAATATCCTCGGATAAAAACTGGAAAGAAGGTTTTTGTGAAACTGCTTTGTGATGTGTGACTTCTATTCACTATATTACAGCTGTTTTTCTTGCAGCTGTTTGCTAGCCTTATTTCTGTGGATTCTGAGAAGTGATATTTCGGATCCCTTGGAATACTAAAGGGCCAAAGGAAACATTCTCCGATAACAAAGAGAAAGAAGCTTTCTGAGAAACTTCTTTGTGTTCTGTGACATCGTCTCACAGAGTTACACCTTTCCCCTCAAGAAGCCTTTCGTTAAGACTGTTCTTGTGGAATTCACAAAGTGATATTTGGAAGCCCATGGGGGGCAAAGGGGAAAAAGAAAATATCCTCAGATAAAAACTGGAAAGAAGCTTTCTGAGAAACTACTTTGTGTTCTGAGAATTCATCACACAGAGTTACAAATTTCCCCTGAAGAAGCCGTTTACTAAGACTGTTCTTGTGGAATTTGCAAAGTGATATTTGGAAACACCTAGAGTGCAACGGTGAAAAACAAAATATCCTCAGATAAAAACTGGAAAGAAGCTTTCCGGGGAACTGCTTTGTCATGTGTAACTTCCACACACTGAATTACACCTGTATTATGTGTAGCTGTTTGCTAGCCTTCTTTCTGTGGAATCTCAGAACTGATATTTCGATCCCTTGGAAGACTCTAGGGCCAAAGGAAACATCCTGCGATAGAAATGAGAATGAAGATTTCTGAGAAACTTCCTTGTGATGTGTGAATTCGTCTCTTAAAGTTACAGCTTTCCCCTCAAGAAGGCTTTTCATAAGACTGTTCTTGTGGAATTTCCAAAGTGATATTTGGAAGAACATGAAGGTCTATAGGGAAAAAGAAAATACCCTAAGATGACAACTGGAAAGAAGCTTTCTGAGAAACTGCTTAGTGTTCTGTTAATTCATCTTACAGAGCTACAGCTTTCCCCTCAAGAAGCCGATCGCTAAGCCTGTTCTTGTGTAATTCGTAAAGTAATATTTCGAAGCGCTTAGAGGGCTATGGTGAAAAAGAAAATATCCTCAGAGAAAAAGTGGAAAGAAGCTTTCTGAGAAACTGCTTTGTGATGTGTGACTTCCACTCACAGAGTTACACATGAATTTCGTGGATTTCTTTCCTAGCCTTACTTCTGTGGAATCTGAGAACAGATATTTCGGATACCTTTGAAGACTATAGGGCCAAAGGAAATATCCTCCGATAACAAACAGAAAGAAGCTTTCTGAGAAATTTCTTTGTGTTCTGTGAAATCATCTCACAGAGTTACAGCTTTCCCCTCAAGAAGCCTTTCGCTAAGACAGTTCTTGTGAAATTTGCAAAGTGATATTTGGAAGCCCATAGAGGGCTATGGTGAAAAAGGAAATATACTCAGATGAAATCCGGAAAGAAGCTTTCTGAGAAACTGCTTACTGTTCTGTTAATTCATCCCACAGAGTTACAGCTTCCCCCTCAAGAAGCCACTCGCTCCACCTGTTCTTGTGGAATTCGCAAAGTTATTTGGGAGCCCATAGAGGGCTATAGTGAAAAAGAAAATATCCTCAGAGAAAAACTGGAAAGAAGATTTTGAGAAAATGCTTTGTGATGTGTGACTTCCACTCACAGAGTTACATCTGTATTTCGTGGATCTCTTTGCTAGCCTTATTTCTTTAGAATCTGAGGACAGATATTTCGGATCCCTTTGAAGACTACAGGGCCACAGGAAATATCCTCCGATAACAAAGAGAAAGAAGCTTTCTGAGAAACTTCTTTGTGTTCTGTGAAATCATCTCACAGAGTTACAGCTTTCCCCTCAAGAAGCCTTTGGCTAAGACAGTTCTTGTGGAATTTGCAAAGTTATATTTGGAAGCCCATAGAGGGCTATGGTGAAGAAGGAAATATCCTCCGATGGAATCTGGAAAGAAGCTTTATGAGAAACTGCTTTGTTTTCTGTTAATTCATCTCACAGAAAAACAGCTTTCCCCTCAAAAAGCCTCTCGCTAAGCCTTTTCTTGTGCAATTGGGAAAGTGATATTTGGAAGCCCATAGAGGGCTCTGGTGAAAAAGGAAATATCCTCAGAGAAAAACTGGAAAGAAGCTTCCTGAGAAACTCCTTTGTGATGTGTGACTTGCATTCACAGAGTTACATCTGTATTTCGTGGAACTTTTGCTAGCCTTATTTCTGTGGAATCTAAGAACAGATATTTTGGATCCCTTTGAAGTCTATAGGGCCAAAGGAAATATACTAGGATAACAAAGAGAAAGAAGCTTTCTGAGAAACTTCTTTGTGTTCTGTGAAATCATCTCACAGAGTTACAGCTTTCGCCTCAAGAAGCCTTTTGCTAAGACAGTTCTTGTGGAATTTGCAAAGTGATATTTGGAAGCCCATAGAGGGCTACGGTGAAAAAGGAAATATCCTCGGATGAAATCTGGAAAGAAGCTTTCTGAGAAACTGCTTAGTGTTCTATTAATTCAGCTCACAGAATTACAGCTTTCCCCTCAAGAAGCCACTTGCTAAGATTGTTCTTGTGGAATTCGCAAAGTGATATTTGGAAGCCCATAGAGGGCTATGGTGAAAAAGGAAATATCCTCACATGAAATCTGGAAAGAAGCTTTCTGAGAAACTGCTTAGTGTTTTGTTAATTCATCTTTCAGAGTTACAGGTTTCCCCTCAAGAAGCCGCTGGCTGAGCCTGTTCTTGTGGAATTCGCAAAGTGATATTTGGAAGCCCATAGAGGGCTATGGTGAAAAAGAAAATATCCTCAGAGAAAAACTGCAAAGAAACTTTTTAAAAAACTGCTTTGTGATGTTTGACTTCCACTCAGAGAGTTACATCTGTATTTCGTGGATCTGTTCCTAGCCTTATTTCTGTGGAATCTAAGAACAGATATTTTGGATCCCTTTGAAGTCTATAGGGCCAAAGGAAATATACTAAGATAACAAAGAGAAAGAAGCTTTCTGAGAAACTTCTTTGTGTTCTGTGAAATCATCTCACAGAGTTACAGCTTCGCCTAAAGAAGCCTTTCGCTAAGACAGTACTTGTGGAATTTCAAAAGTGATATTTGGAAGCCCATAGAGGCCTAAGGTGAAAAACGAAATATCCTCAGATGAAATCTGGAAAGAAGCTTTCTGAGAAACTGCTTAGTGTTCTGTTAATTCATCTCACAGAGTTACAGCTTTCCCCTCAAGAAGCCACTCGCTAAGCTTGTTCTTGTGGAATTCGCAAAGTGATATTTGGAAGCCCATAGAGGGCAATGGTGAAAAAGAAAATATCCTGAGAGAAAAACTGGAAAGAAGCTTTCTGAGAAACTGCTATGTACTGTGTGACTTCAACTCAGAGTTACCCATGTATTTCGTGGATTTCTTTCCGAGCCTTATTTCTGTGGGATCTGAGAAGAGATATTTCGGATCCCTTTGAAGACTATAGGGTCAAAGGAAATATCCTCTGATAACAAAGAGAAAGAAGCTTTCTGAGAAACTTCTTTGTGTTCTGTGAAATCATCTCACAGAGTTACAGCTTTCCCCTCCAGAAGCCTTTGGCTAAGACAGATCTTGTGGAATTTGCAAAGTTATATTTGGAAGCCCATAGAGGGCTATGGTGAAGAAGGAAATATCCTCAAATGGAATCTGGAAAGAAGCTTTATGAGAAACTGCTTAGTTTTCTGTTAATTCATCTCACAGAGTTACAGCTTTCCCCTCAAGAAGCCGCTCGCTAAGCCTGTTCTTGTGCAATTGGAAAAGTGATATTTGGAAGCCCATAGAGGGCTATGGTGAAAGAGAAAATATCCTCAGAGAAAAACTGGAAAGAAGCTTTCTGAGAACCTGCTTTGTGATGTGTCACTTCCACTCACAGAGTTACATTTGTATTTCGTGGATCTCTTTGCTAGCCTTATTTCTGTGGAACCTGAGAACATATATTTCGGATCCCTTTGAAAACTATAGGGCCAAAGGAATTATCCTCCGATAACAAAGAGAAAGAACCTTCTGAGAAACTTCTTTGTGTTCTGTGAAATCATCTCACAGAGTTACAGCTTACCCCTCAAGAAGCCTTTCGCTGAGAGAGTACCTGTGGAATTTGCAAAGTTATATTTGGAAGCCCATAGAAGGCTATGGTGAAGAAGGAAACATCCTCAGATGAAATCTGGAAAGAAGCTTTCTGAGAAACTGCTTAGTGTTCTGTTAATTCATCTTTCAGAGTTACAGGTTTCCCCTCAAGAAGCCTCTGGCTGAGCCTGTTCTTGTGGAATTCGCAAAGTGATATTTGGAATCCCATAGAGGGCTATGGTGAAAAAGAAAATATCCTCAGAGAAAAACTGGAAAGAAGCTTTCTGAGAAACTGATTTGTGATGTTTGACTTCCACTAACAGAGTTATATCTGTATTTCGTGGTTCTCTTTGCTAGCCTTATTTCTGTGGAATCTGAGAACAGATATTTCGGATCCCTGTGAAAACTATAGGGCCAAAGGAAATTTCCTCCGATAACAAAGAGAAACAAGCTTTCTGAGAAACTTCTTTGTGTTCTGTGAAATCATCTCACAGATTTACAGCTTTCCCCTAAAGAAGCCATTCCCTAAGACAGTTTTGTGGAATTTGCAAAATGATATTTTGAAGCCCATAGAAGGCTATGTTGAAAAAGGAAATATCCTCAGATGAAACTTGGAAAGATGCTTTCTGAGAAACTGCTTAGTGTTCTGTTAATTCATCTCACAGAGTTACACCTTTCCCCTCAAGAAGTCTTTGGCAAAGACAGTTCTTGTGGAATTTGCAAATTGATATTTGGAAGCCCTTAGAGGGCTATGGTGAAAAAGGAAATATCCTCAGATGAAATCGGGAAAGAAGCTTTCTGAGAAACTGCTTAGTGTGCTGTAAATTCATCTCACAATTTACAGCTTTCCCCTCAAGAAGCCACTCCGTACACCTGTTCTTGAGGAATTCGCAAAGTGATATTTAGAAGCCCATAGAGGGCTATGGTGAAAAATAAAATATCCTCAGAGAAAAACTGGAATGAAACTTCCTGAGAAAGTCCTTTGTGATGTGTGACTAGCACTCACAGAGTTACATCTGTATTTCATATATCTTTTGCTAGCCTTATTTCTGTGGAATCTAAGAACAGATATTTTGAATCCCTTTAAAGTCTATAGGGCCAAATGAAATAAGCTAAGATAACAAAGAGAAAGAAGCTTTCTGAGAAACTTCTTTGTGTTCTGTGAAATCATCTCACAGAGTTACAGCTTCGCCTCAAGAAGCCTTTCGCTAAGACAGTACTTGTGGAATTTCCAAAGTGATATTTTGAAGCCCATAGAGGGCTATGGTGAAAAAGAAAATATCCTCAGAGAAAAACTGGAAAAAATCTTTCTGAGAAACTGCTTTGTGTTGTGTGACTTCTGCAGACAGAGTTACAACTGTATTTCGTGGATTTCTTTGCTAGCCTTATTTCTGTGGAATCTGAGAACAGATATTTCGGATACCTTTGAATACTATACGGCCAAAAGAAATATCCTCCCATAACAAAGAGAAAGAAGCTTTCTGAGAAACTTCTTGGTGTTCTGTGAAATAATCTCACAGAGTTACAGCTTTCCTCTCAAGAAACCTTTCGATAAGACACTTCTTGTGGAATGTGCAAAGTGATATTTGGAAGCCCATAGAAGGCTCCAGTGAAAAAGGAAATATCCTCAGATGAAATCTGGAAAGAAGCTTTCTGAGAAACTGCTTAGTGTTCTGTTAATTCATCTCACAGAGTTACAGCTTTCCCCTCAAGAAGCCTTTCGCAAAGACAGTTTTTTGGAATTTGCAAAGTGATATTTGGAAGCCCATAGAGGGCTATGAAGAAAAAGGAAATATCCTCAGATGAAAACTGGAAAGAACCTTTCTGAGAAACTGCTTAGTGTTCTGTTAATTCATCTCACAGAGTTACAGCTTTCCCCTCAAAAACCCACTCCATACACCTGTTTTTGTGGAATTCGCAAAATGATATTTGGGAGAACATAGAGGGCTATAGTGAAAAAGAAAATATCCTTAGAGATAAACTGGAAAGAAGATTTCTGAGAAACTGCTTTGTGATGTGTCACTTCCACTCACAGAGTTACATCTGTATTTCGTGGATTTCTTTGCTAGCTTTATTTCTGTGGAATCTGAGAACAGATATTTCGGATCCCTTTGAAGACTATAAGGCCAAAGGAAATACCCTCCGATAACAAAGAGAAAGATGCTTTCTGAGAAACTTCTTTGTGTTCTGTGAAATCATCTCACAGAGTTACAGCTGTCCCCTCAAGAAGCTTTTCGATAAGACAGTTTTGTGGAATTTCCAAAATGATATTTTGAAGCCCATAGAGGGCTATGGTGAAAAAGGAAATATCCTCAGATGAAATCTGGAAAGCAGCTTTCTGAGAAATTTCTTAGTGTTCTGTTAATTCATCTCACAGAGTTACAGCTTTCCCCTCAAGAAATCACTCGCTACACCTGTTCTTGTGGAATTCGCAAAGTGATATTTAGGAGCCCATAGAGGGCTATAGTGAAAAAGAAAGTATCCTCCGAGAAAAACTGGAAAGAAGCTTTCTGAGAAACTGCTTTGTGATGTGGGACTTCCACTCAGAGAGTTACATCTGTATTTCATGGATCTCTTTGCTAGCCTTATTTCTGTGGAATCTGAGAACAGATATTTTGGATCCCTTTGAAGACTATAGGGCCCAAAGAAATATCCTCCGATAACAAAGAGAAAGAGGCTTTCTGAGAAACTTCATTGTGTTCTGTGAAATCATCTCACAGACTTACACCTGTCCCCTCAAGAAGCCTTTCGCTAAAACAGTTCTTGTGGAATTTGCAAAGTGATATTTGGAAGCCCATAGAGGGCTATTCTGAAAAAGGAAATACCCTCAGATGAAATTTGGAGAGAAGATTTCTGAGAAACTGCTTAGTGTTCTGTTAATTCATCTCACAGATTTACAGCTTTCCATTCAAGGAGCCGATCGCTAAGCCTGTTCTTGTGGAATTCGCAAAGTGATATTTGGATGCCCATACTGGGCTATGGTGAAAAAGAAAATATCCTCAGAGAAAAACTTGAAAGAAGCTTTCTTAGAAACTGCTTTGTGATTTGTGACTTCCACTCACAGAGTTACATCTGTATTTCGTGGATCTCTTTGCTAGCCTTATTTCTGTGGAATCTGAGAACAGATATTTCGTATCACTTTGATGACTATAGGGCCAAAGGAAATGTCCTCCAATAACAACGAGGAAGAAGCTTTCTGAGAAACTTCTTTGTGTTCTGTCAAATCATCTCAGAGTGTTACAGCTTTACCCTCAGGAAGCCTTTCGGTAAGACAGTTCCTGTGGAATTTGCAAAGTGATATTTGGAAGCCCATAGAGGGCTATGGTGAAAAAGGAAATATCCTCAGATGAAATCTGGAAAGAAGTTTTCTGAGAAACTGCTTAGTTTTCTGTTAATTCATCTCACAGACTTACAGCTTTCCCCTCAAGAAGCCGCTGGCTAAGCCTGTTCTTTTTGAATTCGCAAAGTGATATTTAAAAGCCCATAGAGGGCTATGGTGAAAAAGAAAATATCCTCAGAGAAAAACTGGAAAGAAGCTTTCTGAGAAACTTCTTTCTGATGTGTCACTTCCACTCACAGAGTTATATCTGTATTTCGTGGATCTCTTTGCTAGCCTTATTTCTGTGGAATCTAAGAAGAGATATTTCGGATCCTTTTGAGGACTATAGGACCAAAGGAAATATCCTCCGATAACAAAGAGAAAGAAGCTTTCTGAGAAAGTTCCTTGTGTTCTGTGAAATTATCTCACAGAGTTACAGGTTTCCCCTCAAGAAGCCTTTTGCTAAGACAGTTCTTGTGGAATTTGCAAAGTGATATTTGGAAGCCCATATAGGGCTATGGTGAAAAAGGAAATATCCTCGGATGAAATCTGGAAAGAAGCTTTCTGGGAAACTGTTTAGTGTTCTCTTAATTCATCTTATAGAGTTTCAGCTTTCCCCTCAAAAAGCCGCTCGCTAAGCCTGTTCTTGTGGAATTCGCAAAGTGATATTTGGAAGCCCATAGAGGGCTATGGTTAAAAAGAAAATATCCTCAGAGTTAAACTGGAAAGAAGCTTTCTGAGAAACTGCTTTGTGATGTGTGACTTCCACTCACAGAGTTACATCTGTATTTCGTGGATCGTTTGATCGCCTTATATCTGTGGAATCTGAGAACAGATATTTCGGATCCCTTTGAAGACTATAAGGCAAAAGGAAATATCCTCCGATAATAAAGAGAAAGAAGCTTTCTGAGAAACTTCTTTGTGTTCTGTGAAATCATCTCACAGAGTTACAGCTTTTCCCTCAAGAAGCCTTTCGCTAAGACAGTTTTGTGGAATGTGCAAAATGATATTTTGAAGCCCATAGAGGGCTATGGTGAAAAAGGAAATATCCTCAGATGAAATCTGGAAAGAAGCCTTCTGAGAAACTGCTTAGTGTTCTGTTAATTCACCTCACAGAGTTACAGCTTTCCCCTCAAGAAGCCTTTCACAAAGACAGTTCTTGTGGAATTTGCAAAGTGATATTTGGAAGCCCATAGAGGGCTAAGGTGAAAAAGGAAATATCCTCAGATGAAATCTGGAAAGAAGGTTTCTGGGAAACTGCTTAGTGTTCTGTTATTTCATCTCACAGAGTTACAGCTTTCCCCTCAAGGACCCACTCCATACACCTGTTTTTGTGGAATTCCCAAAATTATATTTGGGAGAACATAGAGGGCTATAGTGAAAAAGGAAATATCTTGAGAAAATCTGGAAAGAAGCTTTCTGAGAAACTGCTTTGTGATGTGTGACTTCCACCCACAGCGTTACATCTGTATTTCGTGGATCTCTTTGCTAGCCGTATTTCTGTGGAATCTGAGAACAGATATTTCGGATCCCTTTGAAACCTATAAGGAAAAAGGAAATATCCTCCGATAACAAAGAGAAAGAAGCTTTCTGAGAAACTTCTTTGTGTTCTGTGAAATCATCTCACAGAGTTACAGCTGTCCACTCAAGAAGCCTGTCGCTAAAACAGTTCTTGTGGAATTTGCAAAGTGATATTTGGAAGCCCATAGAGGGCTCCGGGAAAAAGGAAATATCCTCAGATGAAATCTGGAAAGAAGCTTTCTGAGAAACTGTTTAGTGTTCTGTTAATTCATCTCATAGATTTACAGCTTTCCATTCAAGAATCCGATCGCTAAGCCGTTCTTGTGGAATTCGCAAAGTGATATGGGGAAGCCCATACTGGGCTATGGTGAAAAAGAAAATATCCTCTGAGAAAAACTGGAAAGAAGATTTCTGAGAAATTGCTTTGTGATGTGTGACTTCCACTCACAGAGTTACATCTGTATTTCGTGGATCTCTTTGCTAGCCTTATTTCTGTGGAATCTGAGAACAGATATTTCGGATCCCTTTGATGACTATACGGCCAAAGGAAATATCCTCCGAGAACAAAGAGAATGAAGCTTTCTGAGAAACTTCTTTGTGTTCTGTGAAATCATCTCACAGAGTTACAGCTTTCCCCTCAGGAAGCCTTTGGCTAAGACAGTTCTTGTGGAATTTGCAAAGTGATATTAGGAAGGCCATAGAGGGCTATTCTGAAAAAGGAAATATCCTCAGATGAAATCTGGAAAGAAGCTTTCTGAGAAACTGCTTCGTTTTCTGATAATTCATCTCACAGAGTTACAGCATTCCCATCAAGAAGCCGCTCGCTAAGCCTGTTCTTGTTGAATTCGCAAAGTGATATTTAAAAGCCCATAGAGGGCTGTGGTGAAAAAGAAAATATCCTCAGAGAAAAACTGGAAAGAAGATTTCTGAGAAACTGCTTTGTGATGTGTCACTTCCACTCACAGAGTTATATCTGTATTTCGTGGATCTCTTTGATAGCATTATTTCTGTGGTATATGAGAACAGATATTTCGGATCCCTTTGAAGACTATAGGGAAAAAGGAAATATCCTCCGATAACAAAGAGAAAGAAGCTTTCTGAGAAAGTTCCTTGTGTTCTTTGAAATTATCTCACAGAGTTACAGCTTTCTCCTCAAGAAGCCTTTCGCTAAGACAGTTCTTGTGGAATTTGCAAAGTCATATTTGGAAGCCCATAGAGGGCTATGGAAAAAAAGAAAATATACTCAGAGAAAAACGGGAAAGAAGCTTTCTGAGAAACTGCTTTGTGATGTGTGACTTCCACTCACGTAGTTTCATCTGTATTTCGTGGATTTCTTTGCTAGCCTTTTTTCTGTGGATTCTGAGAACAGATATTTCGGATCCCTTTGAAGACCATAGTTTCAAAGGAAATATACTCCGATAACAAAGCGAAAGAAGCTTTCTGAGAAACTTCTTTGTGTTCTGGGAAATCATCTCACAGAGTTACAGCTTTCCCCTCAAGAAGCCGCTCGCTAAGCCTGTTCTTGTGGAATTCGCAAAGTGATATTTAGAAGCCCATAGAGGTCTATGGTGAAAAAGAAAATATCCTCAGAGAAAAACTGGAAAGAAGCTTTCTGAGAAACTGCATAGTGATGTGTGACTTCTACTTACAGAGTTACATCTGTATTTCGGGGATCTCTTTGCTAGCCTTATTTCTGTGGAATCTGAGAACAGATATTTCGGATCCCTTTGAAGACTATAGGGCCAAAGGAAATATCCTCCAATAACAAAGAGAAGGAAGCTTTCTGAGAAAGTTCTTTGTGTTCTTAGAAATCATCTCACCGAGTTAAAGCTTTCCCTTCAAGAAGCCTTTCGCTAAGACATTTGTTGTGGAATTTGCAAAGTGATATTTGGAAGCCCATAGAGGGCTGCGGTGAAAAATGAAATATCCTCAGATGAAATCTGGAAAGAAGCTTTCTGAGAAACTGCTTAGTGTTCTGTTAATTCATCTTACAGAGATACAGCTTTCCCCTCAAGAAGCCGGTCGCTAAGCCTTTTTTGTAGAATTCACAAAGTGATAATTGGAAGCCCATAGAGGGCTATGGTGAAAAAGGAAATATCCTCAGAGATAAACTGGAAAGAAGCTTTCTGAGAAACTGCTTTGTGATGTGTGACTTCCACTCACAGAGTTACATCTCTGTTTCGTGGATCTCTTTGCTAGCCTTATTTCTGTGGAATCTGAGAACAGATATTTCGGATTCCTTTGAAGACTGTAGGGCAAAAGGAAATATCCTCCAATAACAAAGAGAAAAAAGCTTTCTGGGAAAAAACTTTGTCTTCTGTGAAATCATCTCAGAGATTTACAGCTTTCCCCTCAAGAAGCCTTTCGCTAAGACAGTTCTTCTGGAATTTGCAAAGTAATATTTGGAAGCCCATAGAGGGCTATGGTGAAAAAGGAAATATCCTCAGATGAATTCTTGAAAGAATCTTTCTGAGAACCTGCTTAGGGTTCTGTTAATTCATCTCACAGAGTTACAGCTTTCCCCTCAGGAAGCCTCTCGCTAAGCTTGTTCTTGTGGAATTCGCAAAGTGATATTTGGAAGCCCATAGAGTGATACGGTGAAAAAGAAAATATCCTCAGAGAAAAACTGGAAAGAAGCTTTCTGAGAAACTGCTATGTGCTGGGTGACTTACACTCACAAAGTTACACATGTATTTGGTGGATTTCGTTTCTAGCCTTATTTCTGTGGAATCTGAGAACAGATATTTCGGATCCCTTTGAATACTATAGAGCCAAAGGAAATATCCCCCGATAAGAAAGAGAAAGAAGCTTTCTGAGAAAGTTCTTTGTGTTCTGTGAAATCATCTCACAGAGTTACAGCTTTCCCCTCAAGAAGCCTTTCGCTAAGACAGCTCTTGTGGAATTGGCAAAGTGATATTTGGAAGCCCATAGAGGGCCATGGTGAAAAAGGAAATATCCTCGCATGAAATCTGAAGAGAAGCTTTCTGAGAAATTGCTTCCTGTTCTGTTAATTCAACTCACAGAGTTACAGCTTTCCCCTCAAGAAACCGGTCGCTAAGCCTGTTATTTTGGAATTGGCAAAATGATATTTGGAAGCCCATGGAGGCCTATGGTGAAAAAGGAAATATCCTGAGAGAAAACTGGAAAGAAGCTTTCAGTGAAACTGCCTTGTGATGTGTGACTTCAACTCACAGAGTTACATCTGTATATCAAGGATCTCTTTGCTAGCCTTATTTCTGTGGAATCTGAGAACAGATATTTCGGATCTCTTTGAAGACTATAGGGCCAATGAAAATATCCTCCGATAACAAGGAGTAAGAAGCTTTCTGAGAAAGTTCTTTGTGTTTTGTGTAATTATCTATCAAAGTTACAGCTTTCCCCTCAAGAAGCCTTTCGCTAAGATAGTTCTTGTGGAATTTGCAACTGATATTTGAAGCCCATAGTGGGCTATGGTGAAAAGTGAAATATCCTGGGATGAAAACTGGAAAGAAGCTTTCTGAGAAACTGCTTAGTGTTCTGTTTATTCATCTCAGAGAGTTACAGCTTTCCACTCAAGAAGCCGCTCGCTAAGCCTGTTTTGTGGAATTCGCAAAGTGATATTTGGAAGCCCATAGAGGGCTATGGTGAAAAAGGAAATATCCTCAGATGAAATCTGGAAAGAAGCTTTCTGAGAAACTGCTTAGTGTTCTATTAATTCAGCTCACAGAGTTACAGCTTTCCCCTCAAGAAGCCACTTGCTAAGCTTGTTCTTGTGGAATTCGCAAGGGGATATTTGGAAGCCCATAGAGGGCTATGGTGAAAAAGGAAATATCCTCACATGAAATCTGGAAAGAAGCTTTCTGAGAAACTTCTTAGTGTTTTGTTAATTCATCTTTCAGAGTTACAGGTTTCCCTCAAGAAGCCGCTGGCTGAGCCTGTTCTTGTGAAATTCGCAAAGTGATATTTGGAAGCCCATAGAGGGCTATGGTGAAAAAGAAAATATCCTCAGAGAAAAATGGCAAAGAAGCTTTCTGAGAAACTGCTTTGTGATGTTTGACTTCCACTCACAGAGTTACATCTGTATTTCGTGAATCTTTTGCTAGCCTTATTTCTGTGGAATCTAAGAACAGATATTTTGGATCCCTTTGAAGTCTGTAGGGCCAAAGGAAATATACTAAGATAACAAAGAGAAAGAAACTTTCTGAGAAACTTCTTTGTGTTCTGTTAATTCATCTTTCAGAGTTACAGCTTTCCCCTCAAGAAGCCGCTCGCTGAGCCTGTTCTTGGGGAATTCGCAAAGTGATATTTGGAAGCCCATAGAGGGCTATGGTGAAAAAGAATATTACCTCAGAGAAAAACTGCCAAGAAGCTTTCTTGGAAACTGCTTCGTGATGTGAGACTTCCACTCACAGAGTTACATCTGTATTTCGTGGATCTCTTTGCTAGCCTTATTTCTGTGGAATCTGAGAACATATATTTCGGATCCCTTTGAAGACTATAGGGTAAAGGAAATTTCCTCCGATAACAAAGAGAAAGAAGCTTCCTGAGAAACTTCTTTGTGTTCTGTGAAATCATGTCACAGAGTTACAGCTTTCCCCTCAAGAAGTCTTTCGCTAAGACAGTTCTTGGGGAATTGGCAAAGTGATATTTGGAAGCCCCTAGAGGGTTATGGTGAAAAAGGAAATATCCTCAGATGAATTCTGGAAAGAAGCTTTCTAAGAAACTGCTTAGTGTTCTGTTAATTCATCTCACATAGTTACATCTGTATTTCGTGGATCTCTTTGCTGGCCTTATTTCGGTGGAATCTGAGAACAGATATTTCGGATCCCTTTGAAGACTATAGGGCCAAAGGAAATATCCTCCGATAACAAAGACAAAGAAGCTTTCTGAGAAACTTCTTTGTGTTCTGTGAAATCATCTCAAGAGTTACAGCTTTCCACTCAAGAAGCCTTTCGCTTAGACAGTTCCTGTGGAATTGGCAAAGTGATATTGGAAGCCCATAGAGGGCTACGGTGAACAAGGAAATATCCTCAGATGAAATCTGGAAAGAAGCTTTCTGAGAAACTGCTTAGTGTTCTCTTAATTCATCTCACAGAGTTACATCTGTATTTCGTGGATCTATTTGCTAGCCTTGTTTCTGTGGAATCTGAGAACAGTTATTTCGGATCCCTTTGAAGACTATAGGGCCAAAGGAAATATCCTCCGATAACAAAGAGAAAGAAGCCTTCTGAGAAACTTCTTTGTGTTCTGTGAAATCATCTCACAGAGTTACAGCTTTTCCCTCAAGAAGCCTTTCACTAAGACAGTTCTTGTGGATTTGGCAAAGTGATAGTTGGAAGCCCACAGAGGGCTATGATGAAAAAGGAAATATCCTCAGATGAAATCTGGAAAGAAGCTTTCTGAGAAACTGCTTAGTGTTCTGTTAATTCATCTCACAGAGTTACATCTGTATTTCGTGGATCTCTTTGCTAGCCTTATTTCTGTGGAATCTGAGAACAGATATTTCGGATCCCTTTAAAGACTATAGGGCCAAAGGAAATATCCTCCGATAACAAAGAGAAAGAAGCTTTCTGAGAAACTTCTTTGTGTTCTGTGAAATCACCTCACAGAGTTACAGGTTAGCCCTCATGAAGCCTTTGGCTAAGACAGTTCTTGTGGAATTGGCAAAGTGATACTTGGATGCCCCTAGAGGGTTATACTGAAAAAGGAAATATCCTCAGATGAATTCTGGAAAGAAGCTTTCAGAGAAACTGCTTAGTGTTCTGTTAATTCATCTCACATAGTTACATCTGTATTTCGTGGATCTCTTTGCTGGCCTTATTTCTGTGGAATCTGAGAACAGATATTTCGGATCCCTTTGAAGACTATAGGGCCTAAGGAAATATCCTCCCATAACAAAGAGAAAGAAGCTTTCTGAGTAACTTCTTTGTGTTAAGTGAAATCATCTCACAGAGTTACAGCTTTCCCCTGAAGAAGCCTTTCGCAAAGACACTTCTTGTGGAATTGGCAAAGGGATATTTGGAAGCCCATAGAGGGCTATGGTGAAAAAGGGAGTATCCTCAGATGAAATCTGGATAGAAGCTTTCTGAGAAACTGCTTAGTGTTCTGTTAATTCATCTCACAGAGTTACATCTGTATTTCGTGGATCTCTTTGCTAGCCTTTTTTCTGTGGAATCTGAGAACAGATATTTCGTATCCCTTTAAAGACTATACGGCCAAAGGAAATATCCTCCGATAACAAAGAGAAAGAAGCTTTCTGAGAAACTTCTTTGTGTTCTCTGAAATCACCTCACAGAGTTACAGGTTAGCCCTCATGAAGCCTTTCGCTAAGACAGTTCTTGTGGAATTGGCAAAGTGATATTTGGAAGCCCCCAGAGGGCTATGGCGAAAAAGGAAATATCCTCAGATGAAATCTGGAAAGAAGCTTTCTGAGAAACTGCTTAGTGTTCTGTTAATTTATCTCACAAAGTTACATCTGTATTTCGTGGATGTCTTTGCCAGCCTTATTTCTGTGGAATCTGAGAAACGATATTTCGGAATCCTTTGAAGACTATAGGGCCAAAGGAAATATCCTCCGATAACAAAGAGAAAAAAGCTTTCTGAGAAACTTCTTTGTGTTCTGTGAAATCATCTCACAGAGTTACAGCTCTCCCCTCAAGAAGCCTTTCGCAAAGACACTTCTTGTGGAATTGGGAAAGTGATATTTGGAAGCCCATAGAGGGCTATGGTGAAAAAGGAAATATCCTCAGATTAAATCTGAAAAGAAGCTTTCTGATAAACTGCTCAGTGTTCTGTTAATTCATCTCACAGAGCTACATCTGTATTTCGTGGATCTCTTTGCTAGCCTTACTTCTGTGGAATCTGAGAACAGATATTTCGAATCCTTTTGAAGAATACAGGGCCAAAGGAAATATCCTCCGATAACAAAGAGAAAGAAGCTTTCTGAGAAACTTCTTTGTGTTCCGTGAAATCATCTCACAGATATACAGCTTTTCCCTCAAGAAGGCTTTCGCTAAGACAGTTCTAGTGGAATTGGCAAAGTGATATTTGGAGGCCCATAGAGATATATGGTGAAAAAAGAAATATCCTCAGATGAAATATGGAAAGAAGCTTTCTGTGAAACGGCTTAGTTTTCTGTTAATTCATCTCACAGAGTTACATCTGTATTTGGTGGATCTCTTTGCTAGCCTTATTTCTGTGGAATCTGAGAACAGATATTTCGGATCCCTTTGAAGACTATAGGGCCAAAGGAAATATCCTCCGATAACAAAGACAAAGAAGCTTTCTGAGTAACTTCTTTGTATTCTGTGAAATCATCTCACAGAGTTACAGCTTTCCCCTGAAGAAGCCTTTCGCAAAGACATTTCTTGTGGAATTGGCAAAGTGATATTTGGAAGCCCATAGAGGACTATGGTGAAAAAGGGACTATCCTCAGATGAAATCTGGGTAGAAGCTTTCTGAGAAACTGCTTAGTGTTCTGTTAATTCATCTCACAGAGTTACATCTGTATGTCTTGGTCTCTTTGCTAGCCTTATTTCTGTGGAATCTGAGAACAGATATTTCGGATCCCTTTAAAGAATATAGGGCCAAAGGAAATATCCTCCGATAACAAAGAGAAAGAAGCTTTCTGAGAAACTTCTTTGTGTTCTGTGAAATCATCTCAAGAGTTACAGCTTTCCCCTCAAGAAGCCTTTCTCTTAGACAGTTCGTGTGAAATTGGCAAAGTGATATTGGAAGCCCATAGAGGGCTATGGTGAACAAGGAAATATCCTCAGATGAAATCTGGAAAGAAGCTTTCTGAGAAACTGCTTAGTGTTCTCTTAATTCATCTCACAGAGTTACATCTGTATTTCGTGGATCTATTTGCTAGCCTTATTTCTGTGGAATGTGAGAACAGATATTTCGGATCCCTTTGAAGACTATAGGGCCAAAGGAAATATCCTCCGATAAAAAAGAGAAAGAAGCTGTCTGAGAAACTTCTTTGTGTTCTGTGAAATCATCTCACAGAGTTACAGCTTTCGCCTGAAGAAGCCTTTCGCTAGGACAGTTCTAGTGGAATTGGCAAAGTGATATTTGGAGGCCCATAGAGATCTATGGTGAAAAAGGAAATATCCTCAGATGAAATCTGGAAAGAAGCTTTCTGCGAAACGGCTTAGTTTTCTGTTAATTCATCTCACAGAGTTACATCTGTATTTGGTGGATCTCTTTGCTAGCCTTATTTCTGTGGATTCTGAGAACAGATATTTCGGATCCCTTTGAAGACTATAGGGCCTAAGGAAATATCATCCGATAACAAAGACAAAGAAGCTTTCTGAGTAACTTCTTTGTGTTCTGTGAAATCATCTCACAGAGTTACAGCTTTCCCCTGAAGAAGCCTTTCGCAAAGACACTTCTTGTGGAATTGGCAAAGTGATATTTGGAAGCCCATAGAGGGCTATGGTGAAAAAGGGTGTATCCTCAGATGAAATCTGGATAGAAGCTTTCTGAGAAACTGCTTAGTGTTCTGTTAATTCATCTCACATAGTTACATCTGTATTTCGTGGATCTCTTTGCTGGCCTTATTTCGGTGGAATCTGAGAACAGATATTTCGGATCCCTTTGAAGACTATAGGGCCAAAGGAAATATCCTCCGATAACAAAGACAAAGAAGCTTTCTGAGAAACTTCTTTGTGTTCTGTGAAATCATCTCAAGAGTTACAGCTTTCCCCTCAAAAAGCCTTTCGCTTAGACAGTTTGTGTGGAATTGGCAAAGTGATATTGGAAGCCCATAGAGGGCTATGGTGAACAAGGAAATATCCTCAGATGAAATCTGGAAAGAAGCTTTCTGAGAATCTGCTTAGTGTTCTGTTAATTCATCTCACAGAGTTACATCTGTATTTCGTGGATCTATTTGCCAGCCTTTTTTCTGCGGAATCTGAGAACAGTTATTTCGGATCCCTTTGAAGACTATAGGGCCAAAGGAAATATCCTCCGATAACAAAGAGAAAGAAGCTTTCTGAGAAACTTCTTTGTGTTCCATGAAATCATCTCACAGAGTTAGAGCTTTCCCCTCAAGAAGCCTTTCGCTAAGACAGTTCTTGTGTAATAGGCTAAGTGATTTTTGGAAGCCCATAGAGGGCTATGGTGAAAAAGGGAATATCCTCTTATGAAATCTGGAAGGAAGCTTTCTGAGAAACTGCTTATTGTTCTGTTAATTCATCTCACAGAGTTACATCTGTATTTCGTGGATCTCTTTGCTAGCCTTATTTCTGTGGAATCTGAGAACAGATATTTCGGATCCCTTTAAAGACTATAGGGCCAAAGGAAATATCCTCCGATAACAAAGAGAAAGAAGCTTTCTGAGAAACTTCTTGTGTTCTGTGAAATCACCTCACAGAGTTACAGGTTAGCCCTCGTGAAGACTTTCGCTAAGACAGTTCTTGTGTAATTGGCAAAGTGATATTTGGAAGCCCCTAGAGGGTTATGGTGAAATAGGAAATATCCTCAGATGAATTCTGGAAAGAAGATTTCAGAGAAACTGCTTAGTGTTCTCCTAATTCATCTCACAGTGTTACATCTGTATTTCGTGGATCTCTTTGCTGGCCTTATTTCTGTGGAATCTGAGAACAGATATTTCGGATCCCTTTGAAGACTATAGGGCCTAAGGAAATATCCTCCCATAACAAAGAGAAAGAAGCTTTCTGAGTAACTTCTTTGTGTTAAGTGAAATCATCTCACAGAGTTACAGCTTTCCCCTGAAGAAGCCTTTCGCAAAGACACTTCTTGTGGAATTGGCAAAGTGATATTTGGAAGCCCATAGAGGGCTACGGTGAAAAAGGGAGTATCCTCAGATGAAATCAGGATAGAAGCTTTCTGAGTAACTGCTTAGTGTTCTATTAATTCATCTCACAGAGTTACATCTGTATTTCGTGGATCTCTTTGCTAGCCTTTTTTCTGTGGAATCTGAGAACAGATATTTCGTATCCCTTTAAAGACTATAGGGCCAAAGGAAATATCCTCCGATAACAAAGAGAAAGAAGCTTTCTGAGAAACTTCTTTGTGTTCTCTGAAATCACCTCACAGAGTTACAGGTGAGCCCTCATGAAGCCTTTCGCTAAGACAGTTCTTGTGGAATTGGCAAAGTGATATTTGGAAGCCCCCAGAGGGCTATGGTGAAAAAGGAAATATCCTCAGATGAAATCTGAAAAGAAGCTTTCTGATAAACTGCTCAGTGTTCTGTTAATTCATCTCACAGAGCTACATCTGTATTTCGTGGATCTCTTTGCTAGCCTTACTTCTGTGGAATCTGAGAACAGATATTTCGAATCCCTTTGAAGAATACAGGGCCAAAGGAAATATCCTCCGATAACAAAGAGAAAGAAGCTTTCTGAGAAACTTCTTTGTGTTCCGTGAAAACATCTCACAGAGTTACAGCTTTTCCCTCAAGAAGCCTTTCGCTAAGACAGTTCTAGTGGAATTGGCAAAGTGATATTTGGAGGCCCATAGGGATATATGGTGAAAAAAGAAATATCCTCAGATGAAATATGGAAAGAAGCTTTCTGTGAAACGGCTTAGTTTTCTGTTAATTCATCTCACAGAGTTACATCTGTATTTGGTGGATCTCTTTGCTAGCCTTATTTCTGTGGAATCTGAGAACAGATATTTCGGATCCCTTTGAAGACTATAGGGCCAAAGGAAATATCCTCCGATAACAAAGACAAAGAAGCTTTCTGAGTAACTTCTTTGTGTTCTGTGAAATCATCTCACAGAGTTACAGCTTTCCCCTGAAGAAGCCTTTCGCAAAGAAACTTCTTGTGGAATTGGCAAAGTGATATTTGGAAGCCCATAGAGGGTTATGGTGAAAAAGGGAGTATCCTCAGATGAAATCTGGATAGAAGCTTTCTGAGAAACTGCTCATTGTTCTGTTAATTAATCTCACTGAGTTACATCTGTATTTCGTGGATATCTTTGCTAGCCTTATTTCTGTGGATTCTGAGAACAGATATTTCGGATCCCTTTGAAGACTATAGGGCCAAAGGAAATATCCTCCGATAACAATGAGAAAGAAGCTTTTGAGAAACTTCTTTGTGTTCTGTGAAATCATCTCACAGAGTTACGTCTTTCCCCTCAAGAAGCTTTTCGTTAAGACAGTTCTTGTGGAATTGGCAAAGTGATATTTGGAAGCCCATAGAGGGCTATGGTGAAAAAGGATATATATTCAGATGAAATCTGGAAAGATGTTTCTGAGAAACTGCTTAGTGTTCTGTTAATTCATCCCACAGAGTTACATCTGTATTTCCTGGATCTCTTTCCTGGTCTTATTTCTATGGAATCTGAGAACAGATATTTCGGATCCCTTTGAAGACTATAGGGCCAAAGGAAATATCCTCCGATAACAAAGAGAAAGAAGCTTTCTGAGAAACTTCTTTCTGTTCTGTGAAATAATCTCACAGAGTTGCAGCTTTCCCCTGAAGAAGCCTTTCGCAAAGACACTTCTTGTGGAATTGGCAAAGTGATATTTGGAAGCCCATAGAGGGCTATGGTGATAAAGGGAATATCCTCAGATGTAATCTGGAAAGAAGCTTTCTGAGAAACTGCTTAGTGTTCTGTTAATTCATCTCACAGAGTTACATCTGTATTTCGTGGATTTCTTTGCTAGCCTTATTTCTGTGGAATCTGAGAACAGATATTTCGCATCCCTTTGAAGACTATAGTGCCAAAGGAAATTTCCTCCGATAACAAAGAGAAAGAAGCTTTCTGAGAAACTTCTTTGTGTTCTGTGTAATCACCTCACAGAGTTACAGGTTAGCCCTCATGAAGCCTTTCGCTAAGACAGTTCTTGTGGAATTGGCAAAGTGATATTTGGAAGCCCATAGAGGGCTATGGTGAAAAAGGAAATATCCTCAGATGAAATCTGGAAAGAAGCTTTCTGAGAAACTGCTCAGTGTTCTGTTAATTCATCTCACAGAGTTACATCTGTATTTCGTGGATATCTTTGCTAGCCTTATTTCTGTGGAATCTGAGAACAGTTATTTCGGAACCCTTTGAAGACTACAGGGCCTAAGGAAATATCCTCCGATAACAAAGAGAAAGAAGCTTTCTGAGAAACTTCTTTGTGTTCTGTGAAATAATCTCACAGAGTTACAGCTTTCCCCTCAAGAGGCCTTTCGCTAAGACAGTTCTTGTGGAATTGGCAAAGTGATATTTGGAAGCCCATAGAGGGCTATGTTGAAAAAGGAAATATCGTCAGATGAAATCTGGAAAGAAGCTTTCTGAGAAACTGCTTAGTGTTCTGTTAATTCATCTCACATAGTTACATCTGTATTTCGTGGATCTCTTTGCTGGCCTTATTTCTGTGGAATGTGAGAACAGATATTTCGGATCCCTTTGAAGACTATAGGGCCAAAGGAAATATCCTCTGATAACAAAGAGAAAGAAGCTTTCTGAGAAACTTCTTTGTGTTCTGTGAAATCATCTCACAGAGTTACAGCTTTCCCCTCAAGAAGCCTTTCGCTAAGACAGTTATAGTGGAATTGGCAAAGTGATATTTGGAGGCCCATATAGATCTATGGTGGAAAACGAAATATCCTCAGATGAAATCTGGAAAGAAGCTTTCTGCGAAACGGCTTAGTGTTCTGTTAATTCATCTCACAGAGTTACATCTGTATTTGGTGGATCTCTTTGCTAGCCTTATTTCTGTGGAATCTGAGAACAGATATTTCGGATCCCTTTGAAGACTATAGGGCCAAAGGAAATATCCTCCGATAACAAAGACAAAGAAGCTTTCTGAGTAACTTCTTTGTGTTCTATGAAATCATCTCACAGAGTTACAGCTTTCCCCTGAAGAAGCCTTTCGCAAGGAGACTTCTTGTGGAATTGGCAAAGTGATATTTGGAAGCCCATAGAGGGCTATGGTGAAAAAGGGAGTATCCTAAGATGAAATCTGGATAGAAGCTTTCTGAGAAACTGCTTAGTGTTCTGTTAATTCATCTCACAGAGTTACATCGGTATTTCGTGGATCTCTTTGCTAGCCTAATTTCTGTGGAATCTGAGAACAGATATTTCGTATCCCTTAAAAGACTAAAGGCCCAAAGGAAATATCCTCTGATAACAAAGAGAAAGAAGCTTTCTGAGAAACTTCTTTGTGTTCTGTGAAATCACCTGACAGAGTTACAGGTTAGCCCTCATGAAGCCTTTCGCTAAGACAGTTCTTGTGGAATTGACAAAGTGATATTTGGAAGCCCCTAGAGGGTTATGGTGAAAAAGGAAATATCCTCAGATGAATTCTGGAAAGAAGCTTTCTGAGAAACTGCTTAGTGTTCTGTTAATTCATCTCACATATTTACATCTGTATTTCGTGGATGTCTTTGCTGGCCTTATTTCTGTGGAATCTGAGAACAGTTATTTCGGATCCCTTTGAAGACGATAGGGCCAAAGGTAATATCCTCCGATAACAAAGAGAAAGAAGCTTTCTCAGAAACTTCTTTGTGTTCCGTGAAATCATCTCACAGAGTTACAGCTTTTCCCTCAAGAAGCCTTTAGCTAAGACAGTTCTTGTGGTATTGGCAAAGTGATATTTGGAAGCCCCTAGAGGGCTATGGTGAAAAAGGAAATATCCTCAGATGAAATCTGGAAAGAAGCTTTCTGAGAAACTGCTTAGTGTTCTCTTAATTCAGCTCACAGAATTACAGCTTTCCCCTCAAGAAGCCTTTATCTAAGACAGTTCTTGTGGAATTGGTAAAGTGATATTTGGAAGCCCCTAGAGGGCTATGGTGAAAAAGGAAATATCCTCAGATGAAATCTGGAAAGAAGCTTTCTGAGAAACTGCTCAGTGTTCTGTTAAATCATCTCACAGAGTTACATCTGTATTTCGTGGATCTCTTTGCTAGCCTTATTTCTGTGTATTCTGAGAACAGATATTTCGGAACCCTTTGAAGACTATAGGGCCAAAGGAAATATCCTCCGATAACAAAGAGAAAGAAGCTTTCTGAGAAACTTCTTTGTGTTCGGTGAAATAATCTCACAGAGTTACAGCTTTCCCCTCAAGAGGCCTTTCGCTAAGACAGTTTTTGTGGAATTTGCAAAGTGATATTTGGAAGCCCCTAGAGGGCTATGGTGAAAAAGGAAATATCCTCAGATGAAATATGGAAAGAAGCTTTCTGAGAAACTGCTTAGTGTACTGTTAATTTATCTCACATAGTTACATCTGTATTTCGTGGATGTCTTTGCTAGCCTTATTTCTGTGGAAACAGTGAACAGATATTTCGGATCCCTTTGAAGACTATAGGGCCAAAGGAAATATCTTCCGATAACAAAGACAAAGAAGCTTTCTGAGAAACTTCTTTGTGTTCTGTGGAATCATGTCAAGAGTTACAGCTTTCCCCTCAAGAAGCCTTTCGCTTAGACAGTTCGTGTGGAATTGGCAAAGTGATATTTGGAAGCCCATAGAGGGCTATGGTGAAAAAGGAAATATCGTCAGATGAAATCTGGAAGGAAGCTTTCTGAGAAACTGCTTAGTGTTCTCTTAATTCATCTCACAGAGTTATATCTGTATTTCGTGGATCTATTTGCTAGCCTTATTTCTGTGGAATCTGAGAACAGATATTACGGATCCCTTTGAACACTATAGGGCCAAAGGAAATATCCTCCGTTAAAAAAGAGAAAGAAGCTATCTGAGAAACTTCTTTGTGTTCTGTGAAATCATCTCACAGAGTTACAGCTTTCCCCCCAAGAAGCCTTTCGCTAAGACAGTTCTTGTGGAATTGGCAAAGTGATATTTGGAGGCCCATATAGATCTATGGTGAAAAAGGAAATATCCTCAGATGAAATCTGGAAAGAAGCTTTCTGAGAAACGGCTTAGTTTTCTGTTAATTCATCTCACAGAGTTACATCTGTATTTGGTGAATCTCTTTGCTAGCCTTATTTCTGTGGAATCTGAGAACAGATATTTCGGATCCCTTGGAAGACTATAGGGCCAAAGGAAATATCCTCCGATAACAAAGACAAAAAGCTTTCTGAGTAACTTCTTTGTGTTCTGTGAAATTATCTCACAGAGTTCAGCTTTCCCCTGAAGAAGCCTTTCGCAAAGAGACTTCTTGTGGAATTGGCAAAGTGATATTTGGAAGCCCATAGAGGGTTATGGTGAAAAAGGGAGTATCCTCAGATGAAATCTGGATAGAAGCTTTCTGAGAAACTGCTCATTGTTCTGTTAATTCATCTCACAGAGTTACATCTGTATTTCGTGGATATCTTTGCTAGCCTTATTTCTGTGGATTCTGAGAACAGATATTTCGGATCCCTTTGAAGACTATAGGGCCAAAGGAAATATCCTCCGATAACAATGAGAAAGAAGCTTTTGAGAAACTTCTTTGTGTTCTGTGAAATCATCTCACAGAGTTACGTCTCTCCCCTCAAGAAGCTTTTCGTTAAGACAGTTCTTGTGTAATTGGCAAAGTGATATTTGGAAGCCCATAGAGGGCTATGGTGAAAAAGGATATATATTCAGATGAAATCTGGAAAGAAGTTTCTGAGAAACTGCTTAGTGTTCTGTTAATTCATCCCACAGAGTTACATCTGTATTTCCTGGATCTCTTTCCTGGTCTTATTTCTATGGAATCTGAGAACAGATATTTCGGATCCCTTTGAAGACTATAGGGCCAAAGGAAATATCCTCCGATAACAAAGAGAAAGAAGCTTTCTGAGAAACTTCTTTGTGTTCTGTGAAATCATCTCATAGAGTTAGAGCTCTCCCTTCAAGAAGCCATTCGCTAAGACAGTTCTTGTGGAATTGATAAAATTATATTTGGAAGCCCATAGAGGGCTATGGTGAAAAAGGAAATATCGTCAGATGAAATCTGGAAAGAAGCTTTCTGAGAAACTGCTTAGTGTTCTCTTAATTCATCTCACAGAGTTACATCTATATTTCGTGGATCTATTTGCTAGCCTTATTTCTGTGGAATCTGAGAACAGATATTTCGGATCCCTTTGAAGACTATAGGGCCAAAGGAAATATCCTCCTATAAAAAAGAGAAAGAAGCTATCTGAGAAACTTCTTTGTGGTCTGTGAAATCAACTCAGAGAGTTACAGCTTTCCCCTCAAGAAGCCTTTCTCTAAGACAGTTCTAGTGGTATTGGCAAAGTGATATTTGGAGGCCCATAGAGATCTATGGTGAAAAAGGAAATATCCTCAGATGAAATCTGGAAAGAAGCTTTCTGCGAAACGGCATAGTTTTCTGTTAATTCATCTCACAGAGTTACATCTGTATTTGGTGGATCTCTTTGCTAGCCTTATTTCTGTGGAATCTGAGAACAGATATTTCGGATCCCTTTGAAGACTATAGGGCCAAAGGAAATATCCTCCGATAACAAAGACAAAGAAGCTTTCTGAGTAACTTCTTTGTGTTCTGTGAAATCAACTCACAGATTTTCAGCTTTTCCTTGAAAAAGCCTTTCGCAAAGACACTTCTTGTGGAATTGGCAAAGTGATATTTGGAAGCCCATAGAGGGCTATGGTGAAAAAGGGAGTATCCTCAGATGAAATGTGGATAGAAGCTTTCTGAGAAACTGCTTAGTGTTCTGTTCATTCATCTCACAGAGTTACATCTGTATTTCGTGGATCTCTTTGCTAGTCTAATTTCTGTGGAATCTGAGAACAGATATTTCGTATCCCTATAAAGACTATAGGGCCAAAGGAAATATCCTCCGATAACAAAGAGAAAGAAGCTTTCTGAGAAACTTCTTTGTGTTCTGTGAAATCATCTCACAGAGTTACATCTTTCCCCTGCAGAAGCCTTTCGCAAAGACACTTCTTGTGGATTCCAAAGTGATATTTGGAAGCCCATAGAGGGCTATGGTGAAAAAGGGAATATCCTCAGATGAAATCTGGAAAGAAGCTTTCTGAGAAACTGCTTAGTGTTCTGTTAATTCATCTCACAGAGTTACATCTGTATTTCGTGGATCTCTTTGCTAGCCTTATTTCTGTGGAATCTGAGAACAGATATTTCGAATCCCTTTGAAGACTACAGGGCCAAAGGAAATATCCTCCGATAACAAAGAGAAAGAAGCTTTCTGAGAAACTTCTTTGGGTTCTGTGAAATCACCTCACAGAGTTACAGCTTAGCCCTCATGAAGCCTTTCGCTAAGACAGTTCTTGTGGAATTGGCAAAGTGATATTTGGAAGCTCCCAGAGGGCTATGGTGAAAAAGGAAATATCCTCAGATGAAATCTGGAAAGAATCTTTCTGAGAAACTGCTTAGTGTTCTGTTAATTCATCTCACATAGTTACATCTGTATTTCGTGGATCTCTTTGCTGGCCTTATTTCTGTGGAATCTGACAACAGATATTTCGGATCCCTTGGAAGACTATAGGACCAAAGGAAATATCCTCCGATAACAAAGAGAAAGAAGCTTTCTGAGAAACTTCTTTGTGTTCTGTGAAATCATCTCAAGAGTTACAGCTTTCCCCTGAAGAAGCCTTTCGCTTAGACAGTTCGTGTGGAATTGGCAAAGTGATATTTGGAAGCCCATAGAGGGCTATAGTGAAAAAGGAAATATCCTCAGATGAAATCTGGAAAGAAGTTTTCTGAGAAACGGCTTAGTGTTCTGTTAATTCATCATACAGAGTTACATCTGTATTTCGTGGATCTCTTTGCTAGCCTTATTTCAGTGGAATCTTAGAACAGATAATTCGGATCCATTTCAAGACAATATGGTCAAAGGAAATATCCTCCGATAACAAAGAGAAAGAAGTTTTCTGAGAAATTTTTTGTGTTCTCTGAAATCATCTCACCGAGTTACAGCTTTCCCCTCAAGAAGCCTTTCGCTAAGACAGTTCTTGTGGAATTGGCAAAGTGGTATTTGGAAGCCCTGAGAGGGCTATGGTGAAAAGGGAAGTATCCTCCGATGCAATCTGGAACGAAGCTTTCTGAGAAACTGCTTAGTGTTCTGGTAATTCATCTCAAAGAGTTTCATCTGTATTTCGTGGATCTCTTTGCTAGCCTTATTTCTGTGGAATCTGAGAACAGATATTTCGTATCCCTTTAAAGACTATAGGGCCAAAGGAAATATCCTCCGATAACAAAGAGAAAGAAGCATTCTGAGAAACTTCTTTGTTTTCTTTGAAATCATCTCACAGAGTTACTGCTTTCCCCTAAAGAAGCCCTTCAGTAAGACGGTTCTTGTGAAATTGGCAAAGTGATATTTGGAAGCCCATAGAGGGCTATGGTGAAACAGGAAATATCCTCAGGTGAAATCTGGAAAGAAGCTTTCTGAGAAACTGCCTAGTGTTCTGTTGATTCATCTCACTGAGTAACATCTGTATTTCCTGGATCTCTTTGCTAGCCTTATTTCTGTGGAATCTGAGAACAGATATTTCGGATCCCTTTGAAGACTATAGGGCCAAAGGAAATATCCTCCGATAACAAAGAGAAAGAAGCTTTCTGTGAAACTTCTTTGTGTTCTGTGAAATCATCTCACAGAGTTACAGCTATACCCTAAAGAAGCCTTTCGCTAAGACAGTTCTTGTGGAATTGGCAAAGTGATATTTGGAATCCCATAGAGGGCTATTGTGAAAAAGGAAATATCCTCAGATGAAATCTGGAAAGAAGCTTTCTGAGAAACAGCTCAGTGTTCTGTTAATTCATCTCACAGTGTTACATCTGTATTTCGTGGATCTCTTTGCTGGCCTTATTTCTGTGGAATCTGAGAACAGATATTTCGAATCCCTTTTAATACTACAGGGCCAAAGGAAATATCCTCCGATAAAAAAGAGAAAGAAGCTATCTGAGAAACTTCTTTGTGTTCTGTGAAATCATCTCACAGAGTTACAGCTTTCCCCTCAAGAAGCCTTTCGCTAAGACAGTTCTAGTGGTATTGGCAAAGTGGTATTTGGAGGCCCATAGAGATCTATGGTGAAAAAGGAAATATCCTCAGATGAAATCTGGAAAGAAGCTTTCTGCGAAACGGCATAGTTTTCTGTTAATTCATCTCACAGAGTTACATCTGTATTTAGTGGATCTCTTTGCTAGCCTTATTTCTGTGGAATCTGAGAACAGATATTTCGGATCCCTTTGAAGACTATAGGGCCAAAGGAAATATCCTCCGATAACAAAGACAAAGAAGCTTTCTGAGTAACTTCTTTGTGTTCTGTGAAATCAACTCACAGATTTACAGCTTTCCCCCGAAGAAGCCTTTCGCAAAGACACTTCTTGTTGAATTGGCAAAGTGATATTTGGAAGCCCTTAGAGGGCTATGGTGAAAAAGGGAGTATCCTCAGATGAAATGTGGATAGAAGCTTTCGGAGAAACTGCTTAGTGTTCTATTAATTCATCTCACAGAGTTACATCTGTATTTCGTGGATCTCTTTGCTAGTCTAATTTCTGTGGAATCTGAGAACAGATATTTCGTATCCCTTTAAAGACTATAGGGCCAAAGGAAATATCCTCCGATAACAAAGAGAAAGAAGCTTTCTGAGAAACTTCTTTGTGTTCTGTGAAATCATCTCACAGAGTTACATCTTTCCCCTGAAGAAGCCTTTCGCAAAGACACTTCTTGTGGAATTGCAAAGTGATATTTGGAAGCCCATAGAGGGCTATGGTGAAAAAGGGAATATCCTCAGATGAAATCTGGAAAGAAGCTTTCTGAGAAACTGCTTAGTGTTCTGTTAATTCATCTCACAGAGTTACATCTGTATTTCGTGGATCTCTTTGCTAGCCTTATTTCTGTGGAATCTGAGAACAGATATTTCGAATCCCTTTGAAGACTACAGGGCCAAAGGAAATATCCTCCGATAACAAAGAGAAAGAAGCTTTCTGAGAAACTTCTTTGTGTTCTGTGAAATCACCTCACAGAGTTACAGCTTAGCCCTCATGAAGCCTTTCGCTAAGACAGTTCTTGTGGAATTGGAATAGTGATATTTGGAAGCCCCTAGAGGGCTATGGTGAAAAAGGAAATATCCTCAGATGAAATCAGGAAAGAAGCTTTCTGAGAAACTGCTTAGTGTTCTGTTAATTCATCTCACATAGTTACATCTGTATTTCGTGGATCTCTTTGCTGGCCTTATTTCTGTGGAATCTGACAACAGATATTTCGGATCCCTTTGAAGACTATAGGGCCAAAGGAAATATCCTCCGATAACAAAGAGAAAGAAGCTTTCTCAGAAACTTCTTTGTGTTCTGTGAAATCATCTCAAGAGTTACAGCTTTCCCCTGAAGAAGCCTTTTGCTTAGACAGTTCGTGTGGAATTGGCAAAGTGATATTTGGAAGCCCATAGAGGGCTATAGTGAAAAAGGAAATATCCTCAGATGAAATCTGGAAAGAAGCTTTCTGAGAAACGGCTTAGTTTTCTGTTAATTCATCTCACAGAGTTACATCTGTATTTCGGGGATCTCTTTGCTAGCCTTATTTCAGTGGAATCTTAGAACAGATATTTCGGATCCATTTGAAGAATATATGGTCAAAGGAAATATCCTCCGATAACAAAGAGAAAGAAGTTTTCTGAGAAATTTTTTGTGTTCTCTGAAATCATCTCACAGAGTTACAGCTTTCCCCTCAAGAAGCCTTTCGCTAATACAGTTCTTGTGGAATTGGCAAAGTGGTATTTGGAAGCCCTGAGAGGGCTATGGTGAAAAGGGAAGTATCCTCCGATACAATCTGGAACGACGCTTTCTGAGAAACTGCTTAGTGTTCTGTTAACTCATCTCAAAGAGTTACATCTGTATTTCGTGGATCTCTTTGCTAGCCTTATTTCTGTGGAATCTGAGAATAGATATTTCGGATCCCTTTGAAGACTATAGGGCCAAAGGAAATATCCTCCGATAACAAAGAGAAAGAAGCTTTCTGAGAAACTTCTTTGTGTTCTGTGAAATCATCTCACAGAGTTACAGCTTTCCCCCGAAGAAGCCTTTCGCAAAGACACTTCTTGTTGAATTGGCAAAGTGATATTTGGAAGCCCGTAGAGGGCTATGGTGAAAAAGGGAGTATCCTCAGATGAAATGTGGATAGAAGCTTTCGGAGAAACTGCTTATTGTTCTATTAATTCATCTCACAGAGTTACATCTGTATTTCGTGGATCTCTTTGCTAGTCTAATTTCTGTGGAATCTGAGAACAGATATTTCGTATCCCTTTAAAGACAATAGGGCCAAAGGAAATATCCTCCGATAACAAAGAGAAAGAAGCTTTCTGAGAAACTTCTTTGTGTTCTGTGAAATCATCTCACAGAGTTACATCTTTCCCCTGAAGAAGCCTTTCGCAAAGACACTTCTTGTGGAATTGCAAAGTGATATTTGGAAGCCCATAGAGGGCTATGGTGAAAAAGGGAATATCCTCAGATGAAATCTGGAAAGAAGCTTTCTGAGAAACTGCTTAGTGTTCTGTTAATTCATCTCACAGAGTTACATCTGTATTTCGTGGATCTCTTTGCTAGCCTTATTTCTGTGGAATCTGAGAACAGATATTTCGAATCCCTTTGAAGACTACAGGGCCAAAGGAAATATCCTCCGATAACAAAGAGAAAGAAGCTTTCTTAGAAACTTCTTTGTGTTCTGTGAAATCACCTCACAGAGTTACAGCTTAGCCCTCATGAAGACTTTCGCTAAGACAGTTCTTGTGGAATTGGCAAAGTGATATTTGGAAGCCCCTAGAGGGCTATGGTGAAAAAGGAAATATCCTCAGAGGAAATCTGGAAAGAAGCTTTCTGAGAAACTGCTTAGTGTTCTGTTAATTCATCTCACATAGTTACATCTGTATTTCGTGGATCTCTTTGCTGGCCTTATTTCTGTGGAATCTGACAACTGATATTTCGGATCCCTTTGAAGACTATAGGGCCAAAGGAAATATCCTCCGATAACAAAGAGAAAGAAGCTTTCTCAGAAACTTCTTTGTGTTCTGTGAAATCATCTCAAGAGTTACAGCTTTCCCCTGAAGAAGCCTTTTGCTTAGACAGTTCGTGTGGAATTGGCAAAGTGATATTTGGAAGCCCATAGAGGGCTATAGTGAAAAAGGAAATATCCTCAGATGAAATCTGGAAAGAAGCTTTCTGAGAAACGGCTTAGTTCTCTGTTAATTCATCTCACAGAGTTACATCTGTATTTCGTGGATCTCTTTGCTAGCCTTATTTCAGTGGAATCTTAGAACAGATATTTCGGATCCATTTGAAGAATATATGGTCAAAGGAAATATCCTCCGATAACAAAGAGAAAGAAGTTTTCTGAGAAATTTTTTGTGTTCTCTGAAATCATCTCACAGAGTTACAGCTTTCCCCTCAAGAAGCCTTTCGCTAAGACAGTTCTTGTGGAATTGGCAAAGTGGTATTTGGAAGCCCTGAGAGGGCTATGGTGAAAAGGGAAGTATCCTCCGATGCAATCTGGAACGAAGCTTTCTGAGAAACTGCTTAGTGTTCTGTTAATTCATCTCAAAGAGTTACATCTGTATTTCGTGGATCTCTTTGCTAGCCTTATTTCTGTGGAATCTGAGAATAGATATTTCGGATCCCTTTGAAGACTATAGGGCCAAAGGAAATATCCTCCGATAACAAAGAGAAAGAAGCTTTCTGAGAAACTTCTTTGTTTTCTTTGAAATCATCTCACAGAGTTACAGCTTTCCCCTAAAGAAGCCTTTCAGTAAGACGGTTCTTGTGAAATTGGCAAAGTGATATTTGGAAGCCCATAGAGGGCTATGGTGAAACAGGAAATATCCTCAGGTGAAATCTGGAAAGAAGCTTTCTGAGAAACTGCCTAGTGTTCTGTTGATTGATCTCAAAAAGTTACATCTGTATTTCGTGGATCTCTTTGCTAGCCTTATTTATGTGGAATCTGAGAACAGATATTTCGGATCCTTTTGAAGACTATTGGGCCAAAGGAAATATCCTCCGATAACAAAGAGAAAGAAGCTTTCTGAGAAACTTCTTTGTGTTCTGTGAAATCATCTCACAGAGATACAGCTTTCCCCTAAAGAAGCCTTTCACTAAGACAGTTCTTGTGAAATTGGCAACGTGATATTTGGAAGCCCATAGAGGGCTATGGTGAACAAGGAAATATCCTCAGATGAAATCTGGAAAGAAGCTTTCTGAGAAACTGCTTATTGTCCTTTTAATTCATCTCACAGAGTTACATCTGTATTTCATGGATATCTTTGCTAGCCTTATTTATGTGGATTCTGAGAACAGATATTTAGGAACAATTTGAAGAATATAGGGCCAAAGGAAATATCCTCCGATAACAATGAGAAAGAAGCTTTCTGAGAAACTTCTTTGTGTTCTGTGAAATCATCTCACAGACTTACAGCTTTCCCCTGAAGAAGCCTTTCGCAAAGACACTTCTTGTGGAATTGGCAAAGTGATACTTGGAAGCCGATAGAGGGCTATGGTGAAAAAGGGAATATCCTCAGATGAAATCTGGATAGAAGCTTTCTGAGAAAGTGCTTAGTGTTCTGTTAATTCATCTCAGAGAGTTACATCTGTATTTCTTGGATCTCTTTGCTAGACTTATTTCTGTGGAATCTGAGAACAGATATTTCGAATCCGTTTGAAGACTACAGGGCCAAAGGAAATATCCTCCGATAACAAAGAGAAAGAAGCTTTCTGAGAAACTTCTTTGTGTTCTGTGAAATCACCTCACAGAGTTACAGCTTAGCCCTCATGAAGCCTTTCGCTAAGACAGTCCTTGTGGAATTGGCAAAGTGATATTTGGAAGCCCCTAGAGGGCTATTGTGAAAAAGGAAATATCCTCAGATGAAATCTGGAAAGAAGCTTTCTGAGAAACAGCTCAGTGTTCTGTTAAATCATCTCACAGTGTTACATCTGTATTTCGTGGATCTCTTTGCTGGCCTTATTTCTGTGGAATCTGAGAACAGATATTTCGAATCCCTTTGAATACTACAGGGCCAAAGGAAATATGCTCCGATAAAAAAGAGAAAGAAGCTATCTGAGAAACTTCTTTGTGTTCTGTGAAATCATCTCACAGAGTTACAGCTTTCCCCTCAAGAAGCCTTTCGCTAAGACAGTTCTAGTCGTATTGGCAAAGTGGTATTTGGAGGCCCGTAGAGATCTATGGTGAAAAAGGAAATATCCTCAGATGAAATCTGGAAAGAAGCTTTCTGCGAAACGGCATAGTTTTCTGTTAATTCATCTCACAGAGTTACATCTGTATTTAGTGGATCTCTTTGCTAGCCTTATTTCTGTGGAATCTGAGAACAGATATTTCGGATCCCTTTGAAGACTATAGGGCCAAAGGAAATATCCTCCGATAACAAAGACAAAGAAGCTTTCTGAGTAACTTCTTTGTGTTCTGTGAAATCAACTCACAGATTTACAGCTTTCCCCCGAAGAAGCCTTTCGCAAAGACACTTCTTGTTGAATTGGCAAAGTGATATTTGGAAGCCCTTAGAGGGCTATGGTGAAAAAGGGAGTATCCTCAGATGAAATGTGGATAGAAGCTTTCGGAGAAACTGCTTAGTGTTCTATTAATTCATCTCACAGAGTTACATCTGTATTTCGTGGATCTCTTTGCTAGTCTAATTTCTGTGGAATCTGAGAACAGATATTTCGTATCCCTTTAAAGACTATAGGGCCAAAGGAAATATCCTCCGATAACAAAGAGAAAGAAGCTTTCTGAGAAACTTCTTTGTGTTCTGTGAAATCATCTCAAAGAGTTACATCTTTCCCCTGAAGAAGCCTTTCGCAAAGACACTTCTTGTGGAATTGCAAAGTGATATTTGGAAGCCCATAGAGGGCTATGGTGAAAAAGGGAATATCCTCAGATGAAATCTGGAAAGAAGCTTTCTGAGAAACTGCTTAGTGTTCTGTTAATTCATCTCACAGAGTTACATCTGTATTTCGTGGATCTCTTTGCTAGCCTTATTTCTGTGGAATCTGAGAACAGATATTTCGAATCCCTTTGAAGACTACAGGGCCAAAGGAAATATCCTCCGATAACAAAGAGAAAGAAGCTTTCTGAGAAACTTCTTTGTGTTCTGTGAAATCACCTCACAGAGTTACAGCTTAGCCCACATGAAGCCTTTCGCTAAGACAGTTCTTGTGGAATTGGCAAAGTGATATTTGGAAGCCCCTAGAGGGCTATGGTGAAAAAGGAAATATCCTCAGATGAAATCTGGAAAGAAGCTTTCTGAGAAACTGCTTAGTGTTCTGTTAATTCATCTCACATAGTTACATCTGTATTTCGTGGATCTCTTTGCTGGCCTTATTTCTGTGGAATCTGAGAACAGTTATTTCGGATCCCTTTGAAGACTATAGGGCCGAAGGAAATATTCTCCGATAACAAAGAGAAAGAAGCTTTCTCAGAAACTTCTTTGTGTTCTGTGAAATCATCTCAAGAGTTACAGCTTTCCCCTGAAGAAGCCTTTTGCTTAGACAGTTCGTGTGGAATTGGCAAAGTGATATTTGGAAGCCCATAGAGGGCTATAGTGAAAAAGGAAATATCCTCAGATGAAATCTGGAAAGAAGCTTAATGAGAAACGGCTTAGTTTTCTGTTAATTCATCTCACAGAGTTACATCTGTATTTCGTGGATCTCTTTGCTAGCCTTATTTCAGTGGAATCTTAGAACAGATATTTCGGATCCATTTGAAGAATATATGGTCAAAGGAAATATCCTCCGATAACAAAGAGAAAGAAGTTTTCTGAGAAATTTTTTGTGTTCTCTGAAATCATCTCACAGAGTTACAGCTTTCCCCTCAAGAAGCCTTTCGCTAAGACAGTTCTTGTGGAATTGGCAAAGTGGTATTTGGAAGCCCTGAGAGGGCTATGGTGAAAAGGGAAGTATCCTCCGATGCAATCTGGAACGACGCTTTCTGAGAAACTGCTTAGTGTTCTGTTAACTCATCCCAAAGAGTTACATCTGTATTTCGTGGATCTCTTTGCTAGCCTTATTTCTGTGGAATCTGAGAATAGATATTTCGGATCCCTTTGAAGACTATAGGGCCAAAGGAAATATCCTCCGATAACAAAGAGAAAGAAGCTTTCTGAGAAACTTCTTTGTGTTCTGTGAAATCATCTCACAGAGTTACAGCTTTCCCCCGAAGAAGCCTTTCGCAAAGACACTTCTTGTTGAATTGGCAAAGTGATATTTGGAAGCCCTTAGAGGGCTATGGTGAAAAAGGGAGTATCCTCAGATGAAATGTGGATAGAAGCTTTCGGAGAAACTGCTTAGTGTTCTATTAATTCATCTCACAGAGTTACATCTGTATTTCGTGGATCTCTTTGCTAGTCTAATTTCTGTGGAATCTGAGAACAGATATTTCGTATCCCTTTAAAGACTATAGGGCCAAAGGAAATATCCTCCGATAACAAAGAGAAAGAAGCTTTCTGAGAAACTTCTTTGTGTTCTGTGAAATCATCTCACAGAGTTACATCTTTCCCCTGAAGAAGCCTTTCGCAAAGACACTTCTTGTGGAATTGCAAAGTGATATTTGGAAGCCCATAGAGGGCTATGGTGAAAAAGGGAATATCCTCAGATGAAATCTGGAAAGAAGCTTTCTGAGAAACTGCTTAGTGTTCTGTTAATTCATCTCACAGAGTTACATCTGTATTTCGTGGATCTCTTTGCTAGCCTTATTTCTGTGGAATCTGAGAACAGATATTTCGAATCCCTTTGAAGACTACAGGGCCAAAGGAAATATCCTCCGATAACAAAGAGAAAGAAGCTTTCTGAGAAACTTCTTTGTGTTCTGTGAAATCACCTCACAGAGTTACAGCTTAGCCCTCATGAAGCCTTTCGCTAAGACAGTTCTTGTGGAATTGGCAAAGTGATATTTGGAAGCCCCTAGAGGGCTATGGTGAAAAAGGAAATATCCTCAGAGGAAATCTGGAAAGAAGCTTTCTGAGAAACTGCTTAGTGTTCTGTTAATTCATCTCACATAGTTACATCTGTATTTCGTGGATCTCTTTGCTGGCCTTATTTCTGTGGAATCTGAGAACAGATATTTCGGATCCCTTTGAAGACTATAGGGCCAAAGGAAATATCCTCCGATAACAAAGAGAAAGAAGCTTTCTCAGAAACTTCTTTGTGTTCTGTGAAATCATCTCAAGAGTTACAGCTTTCCCCTGAAGAAGCCTTTTGCTTAGACAGTTCGTGTGGAATTGGCAAAGTGATATTTGGAAGCCCATAGAGGGCTATAGTGAAAAAGGAAATATCCTCAGATGAAATCTGGAAAGAAGCTTTCTGAGAAACGGCTTAGTTTTCTGTTAATTCATCTCACAGAGTTACATCTGTATTTCGGGGATCTCTTTGCTAGCCTTATTTCAGTGGAATCTTAGAACAGATATTTCGGATCCATTTGAAGAATATATGGTCAAAGGAAATATCCTCCGATAACAAAGAGAAAGAAGTTTTCTGAGAAATTTTTTGTGTTCTCTGAAATCATCTCACAGAGTTACAGCTTTCCCCTCAAGAAGCCTTTCGCTAAGACAGTTCTTGTGGAATTGGCAAAGTGGTATTTGGAAGCCCTGAGAGGGCTATGGTGAAAAGGGAAGTATCCTCCGATGCAATCTGGAACGAAGCTTTCTGAGAAACTGCTTAGTGTTCTGTTAATTCATCTCAAAGAGTTACATCTGTATTTCGTGGATCTCTTTGCTAGCCTTATTTCTGTGGAATCTGAGAATAGATATTTCGGATCCCTTTGAAGACTATAGGGCCAAAGGAAATATCCTCCGATAACAAAGAGAAAGAAGCTTTCTGAGAAACTTCTTTGTTTTCTTTGAAATCATCTCACAGAGTTACAGCTTTCCCCTAAAGAAGCCTTTCAGTAAGACGGTTCTTGTGAAATTGGCAAAGTGATATTTGGAAGCCCATAGAGGGCTATGGTGAAACAGGAAATATCCTCAGGTGAAATCTGGAAAGAAGCTTTCTGAGAAACTGCCTAGTGTTCTGTTGATTGATCTCAAAAAGTTACATCTGTATTTCGTGGATCTCTTTGCTAGCCTTATTTATGTGGAATCTGAGAACAGATATTTCGGATCCTTTTGAAGACTATTGGGCCAAAGGAAATATCCTCCGATAACAAAGAGAAAGAAGCTTTCTGAGAAACTTCTTTGTGTTCTGTGAAATCATCTCACAGAGATACAGCTTTCCCCTAAAGAAGCCTTTCGCTAAGACAGTTCTTGTGAAATTGGCAACGTGATATTTGGAAGCCCATAGAGGGCTATGGTGAACAAGGAAATATCCTCAGATGAAATCTGGAAAGAAGCTTTCTGAGAAACTGCTTATTGTCCTTTTAATTCATCTCACAGAGTTACATCTGTATTTCATGGATATCTTTGCTAGCCTTATTTATGTGGATTCTGAGAACAGATATTTAGGAACAATTTGAAGAATATAGGGCCAAAGGAAATATCCTACGATAACAATGAGAAAGAAGCTTTCTGAGAAACTTCTTTGTGTTCTGTGAAATCATCTCACAGACTTACAGCTTTCCCCTGAAGAAGCCTTTCGCAAAGACACTTCTTGTGGAATTGGCAAAGTGATACTTGGAAGCCGATAGAGGGCTATGGTGAAAAAGGGAATATCCTCAGATGAAATCTGGATAGAAGCTTTCTGAGAAACTGCTTAGTGTTCTGTTAATTCATCTCAGAGAGTTACATCTGTATTTCGTGGATCTCTTTGCTAGACTTATTTCTGTGGAATCTGAGAACAGATATTTCGAATTCGTTTGAAGACTACAGGGCCAAAGGAAATATCCTCCGATAACAAAGAGAAAGAAGCTTTCTGAGAAACTTCTTTGTGTTCTGTGAAATCACCTCACAGAGTTACAGCTTAGCCCTCATGAAGCCTTTCGCTAAGACAGTCCTTGTGGAATTGGCAAAGTGATATTTGGAAGCCCCTAGAGGGCTATGGTGAAAAAGGAAATATCCTCAGATGAAATCTGGAAAGAAGCTTTCTGAGAAACTGCTTAGTGTTCTGTTAATTCATCTCACATAGTTACATCTGTATTTCGTGGATCTTTTTGCTGGCCTTATTTCTGTGGAATCTGACAACAGATATTTCGGATCCCTTGGAAGACTATAGGGCCAAAGGAAATATCCTCCGATAACAAACAGAAAGAAGCTTTCTCAGAAAATTTTTTGTGTTCTGTGAAATCATCTCAAGAGTTACAGCTTTCCCCTCAAGAAGCCTTTCGCTTAGACAGTTCGTGTGGAATTGGCAAAGTGATATTTGGAAGCCCATAGAGGGCTATAGTGAAAAAGGAAATATCCTCAGATGAAATCTGGAAAGAAGCTTTCTGCGAAACGGCTTAGTTTTCTGTTAATTCATCTCACAGAGTTACATCTGTATTTGGTGGATCTCTTTGCTAGCCTTATTTCTGTGGAATCTGAGAACAGATATTTCGGATCCCTTTGAAGACTATAGGGCCAAAGGAAATATCCTCCGATAACAAAGAGAAAGAAGCTTTCTGAGAAACTTCTTTGTGTTCTGTGAAATCACCTCACAGAGTTACAGGATAGCCCTCATGAAGCCTTTCGCTAAGACAGTTCTTGTGGAATTGGCAAAGTGATATTTGGAAGCCCCTAGAGGGCTATGGTGAAAAAGGAAATATCCTCAGAGGAAATCTGGAAAGAAGCTTTCTGAGAAACTGCTTAGTGTTCTGTTAATTCATCTCACATAGTTACATCTGTATTTCGTGGATCTCTTTGCTGGCCTTATTTCTGTGGAATCTGAGAACAGATATTTCGGATCCCTTTGAAGACTATAGGGCCAAAGGAAATATCCTCCGATAACAAAGAGAAAGAAGCTTTCTCAGAAACTTCTTTGTGTTCTGTGAAATCATCTCAAGAGTTACAGCTTTCCCCTGAAGAAGCCTTTTGCTTAGACAGTTCGTGTGGAATTGGCAAAGTGATATTTGGAAGCCCATAGAGGGCTATAGTGAAAAAGGAAATATCCTCAGATGAAATCTGGAAAGAAGCTTTCTGAGAAACGGCTTAGTTTTCTGTTAATTCATCTCACAGAGTTACATCTGTATTTCGGGGATCTCTTTGCTAGCCTTATTTCAGTGGAATCTTAGAACAGATATTTCGGATCCATTTGAAGAATATATGGTCAAAGGAAATATCCTCCGATAACAAAGAGAAAGAAGTTTTCTGAGAAATTTTTTGTGTTCTCTGAAATCATCTCACAGAGTTACAGCTTTCCCCTCAAGAAGCCTTTCGCTAAGACAGTTCTTGTGGAATTGGCAAAGTGGTATTTGGAAGCCCTGAGAGGGCTATGGTGAAAAGGGAAGTATCCTCCGATGCAATCTGGAACGAAGCTTTCTGAGAAACTGCTTAGTGTTCTGTTAATTCATCTCAAAGAGTTACATCTGTATTTCGTGGATCTCTTTGCTAGCCTTATTTCTGTGGAATCTGAGAATAGATATTTCGGATCCCTTTGAAGACTATAGGGCCAAAGGAAATATCCTCCGATAACAAAGAGAAAGAAGCTTTCTGAGAAACTTCTTTGTTTTCTTTGAAATCATCTCACAGAGTTACAGCTTTCCCCTAAAGAAGCCTTTCAGTAAGACGGTTCTTGTGAAATTGGCAAAGTGATATTTGGAAGCCCATAGAGGGCTATGGTGAAACAGGAAATATCCTCAGGTGAAATCTGGAAAGAAGCTTTCTGAGAAACTGCCTAGTGTTCTGTTGATTGATCTCAAAAAGTTACATCTGTATTTCGTGGATCTCTTTGCTAGCCTTATTTATGTGGAATCTGAGAACAGATATTTCGGATCCTTTTGAAGACTATTGGGCCAAAGGAAATATCCTCCGATAACAAAGAGAAAGAAGCTTTCTGAGAAACTTCTTTGTGTTCTGTGAAATCATCTCACAGAGATACAGCTTTCCCCTAAAGAAGCCTTTCGCTAAGACAGTTCTTGTGAAATTGGCAACGTGATATTTGGAAGCCCATAGAGGGCTATGGTGAACAAGGAAATATCCTCAGATGAAATCTGGAAAGAAGCTTTCTGAGAAACTGCTTATTGTCCTTTTAATTCATCTCACAGAGTTACATCTGTATTTCATGGATATCTTTGCTAGCCTTATTTATGTGGATTCTGAGAACAGATATTTAGGAACAATTTGAAGAATATAGGGCCAAAGGAAATATCCTCCGATAACAATGAGAAAGAAGCTTTCTGAGAAACTTCTTTGTGTTCTGTGAAATCATCTCACAGACTTACAGCTTTCCCCTGAAGAAGCCTTTCGCAAAGACACTTCTTGTGGAATTGGCAAAGTGATACTTGGAAGCCGATAGAGGGCTATGGTGAAAAAGGGAATATCCTCAGATGAAATCTGGATAGAAGCTTTCTGAGAAACTGCTTAGTGTTCTGTTAATTCATCTCAGAGAGTTACATCTGTATTTCGTGGATCTCTTTGCTAGACTTATTTCTGTGGAATCTGAGAACAGATATTTCGAATTCGTTTGAAGACTACAGGGCCAAAGGAAATATCCTCCGATAACAAAGAGAAAGAAGCTTTCTGAGAAACTTCTTTGTGTTCTGTGAAATCACCTCACAGAGTTACAGCTTAGCCCTCATGAAGCCTTTCGCTAAGACAGTCCTTGTGGAATTGGCAAAGTGATATTTGGAAGCCCCTAGAGGGCTATGGTGAAAAAGGAAATATCCTCAGATGAAATCTGGAAAGAAGCTTTCTGAGAAACTGCTTAGTGTTCTGTTAATTCATCTCACATAGTTACATCTGTATTTCGTGGATCTTTTTGCTGGCCTTATTTCTGTGGAATCTGACAACAGATATTTCGGATCCCTTGGAAGACTATAGGGCCAAAGGAAATATCCTCCGATAACAAACAGAAAGAAGCTTTCTCAGAAAATTTTTTGTGTTCTGTGAAATCATCTCAAGAGTTACAGCTTTCCCCTCAAGAAGCCTTTCGCTTAGACAGTTCGTGTGGAATTGGCAAAGTGATATTTGGAAGCCCATAGAGGGCTATAGTGAAAAAGGAAATATCCTCAGATGAAATCTGGAAAGAAGCTTTCTGCGAAACGGCTTAGTTTTCTGTTAATTCATCTCACAGAGTTACATCTGTATTTGGTGGATCTCTTTGCTAGCCTTATTTCTGTGGAATCTGAGAACAGATATTTCGGATCCCTTTCAAGACTATAGGGCCAAAGGAAATATCCTCCGATAACAAAGAGAAAGAAGCTTTCTGAGAAACTTCTTTGTGTTCTGTGAAATCACCTCACAGAGTTACAGGATAGCCCTCATGAAGCCTTTCGCTAAGACAGTTCTTGTGGAATTGGCAAAGTGATATTTGGAAGCCCCTAGAGGGTTATGGTGAAAAAGGAAATATCCTCAGATGAATTCTGGAAAGAAGCTTTCAGAGAAACTGCTTAGTGTTCTGTTAATTCATCTCACATAGTTACATCTGTATTTCGTGGATCTCTTTGCTGGCCTTTTTCTGTGGAATCTGAGAACAGATATTTCGGATCCCTTTGAAGACTATAGGGCCAAAGGAAATATCCTCCGATAACAAAGACAAAGAAGCTTTCTGAGAAACTTCTTTGTGTTCTGTGAAATCATCTCAAGAGTTACAGCTTTCACCTCAAGAAGCCTTTCGCTTAGACAGTTCATGTGGAATTGGCAAAGTGATATTGGGAAGCCCATAGAGGGCTACGGTGAACAAGGAAATATCCTCAGATGAAATCTGGAAAGAAGCTTTCTGAGAAACTGCTTAGTGTTCTCTTAATTCATCTCACAGAGTTACATCTGTATTTCGTGGATCTATTCGCTAGCCTTGTTTCTGTGGAATCTGAGAACAGTTATTTCGGATCCCTTTGAAGTCTATAGGGCCAAAGGAAATATCCTCCGATAACAAAGAGAAAGAAGCTTTCTGAGAAACTTCTTTGTGTTCCGTGAAATCATCTCACAGATTTACAGCTTTTCCCTCAAGAAGCCTTTAGCTAAGACAGTTCTTGTGGAATTGGCAAAGTGATATTTGGAAGCCCCTAGAGGGCGATGGTGAAAAAAGAAATATCCTCAGATGAAATCTGGAAAGAAGCTTTCTGAGAAACTGCTTAGTGTTCTATTAATTCAGCTCACAGAATTACAGCTTTCCCCTCAAGAAGCCTTTATCTAAGACAGTTCTTGTGGAATTGGCAAAGTGATATTTGGAAGCCCCTAGAGGGCTATGGTGAAAACGGAAATATCCTCAGATGAAATCTGGAAAGAAGCTTTCTGAGAAACTGCTCAGTGTTCTCTTAATTCATCTCACAGAGTTACATCTGTATTTCGTGGATATCTTTGCTAGCCTTATTTCTGTGGAATCTGAGAACAGATATTTCGGATCCCTTTGAAGACTATAGGGCCAAAGGAAATATCCTCCGATAACAAAGACAAAGAAGCTTTCTGAGTAACTTCTTTGTGTTCTATGAAATCATCTCACAGAGTTACAGCTTTTCCCTGAAGAAGCCTTTCGCAAGGAGACTTCTTGTGGAATTGGCAAAGTGATATTTGGAAGCCCATAGAGGGCTATGGTGAAAAAGGGAGTATCCTAAGATGAAATCTGGATAGAAACTTTCTGAGAAACTGCTTAGTGTTCTGTTAATTCATCTCACAGAGTTACATCGGTATTTCGTGGATCTCTTTGCTAGCCTAATTTCTGTGGAATCTGAGAACAGATATTTCGTATCCCTTAAAAGACTAAAGGCCCAAAGGAAATATCCTCTGATAACAAAGAGAAAGAAGCTTTCTGAGAAACTTCCTTGTGTTCTGTGAAATCACCTCACAGAGTTACAGGTTAGCCCTCATGAAACCTTTCGCTAAGACAGTTCTTGTGGAATTGACAAAGTGATATTTGGAAGCCCCTAGAGGGTTATGGTGAAAAAGGAATTATCCTCAGATGAATTCTGGAAAGAAGCTTTCTGAGAAACTGCTTAGTGTTCTGTTAATTCATCTCACATATTTACATCTGTATTTCGTGGATGTCTTTGCTGGCCTTATTTCTGTGGAATCTGAGAACAGTTATTTCGGATCCCTTTGAAGACTATAGGGCCAAAGGTAATATCCTCCGATAACAAAGAGAAAGAAGCTTTCTCAGAAACTTCTTTGTGTTCCGTGAAATCATCTCACAGAGTTACAGCTTTTCCCTCAAGAAGCCTTTAGCTAAGACAGTTCTTGTGGAATTGGCAAAGTGACATTTGGAAGCCCCTAGAGGGCTATGGTGAAAAAGGAAATATCCTCAGATGAAATCTGGAAAGAAGCTTTCTGAGAAACTGCTTAGTGTTCTCTTAATTCAGCTCACAGAATTACAGCTTTCCCCTCAAGAAGCCTTTATCTAAGACAGTTCTTGTGGAATTGGTAAAGTGATATTTGGAAGCCCCTAGAGGGCTATGGTGAAAAAGGAAATATCCTCAGATGAAATCTGGAAAGAAGCTTTCTGAGAAACTGCTCAGTGTTCTGTTAAATCATCTCACAGAGTTACATCTGTATTTCGTGGATCTCTTTGCTAGCCTTATTTCTGTGTATTCTGAGAACAGATATTTCGGAACCCTTTGAAGACTATAGGGCCAAAGGAAATATCCTCCGATAACAAAGAGAAAGAAGCTTTCTGAGAAACTTCTTTGTGTTCGGTGAAATAATCTCACAGAGTTACAGCTTTCCCCTCAAGAGGCCTTTCGCTAAGACAGTTCTTGTGGAATTTGCAAAGTGATATTTGGAAGCCCCTAGAGGGCTATGGTGAAAAAGGAAATATCCTCAGATGAAATATGGAAAGAAGCTTTCTGAGAAACTGCTTAGTGTACTGTTAATTTATCTCACATAGTTACATCTGTATTTCGTGGATGTCTTTGCTAGCCTTATTTCTGTGGAATCAGTGAACAGATATTTCGGATCCCTTTTAAGACTATAGGGCCAAAGGAAATATCTTCCGATAACAAAGACAAAGAAGCTTTCTGAGAAACTTCTTTGTGTTCTGTGGAATCATGTCAAGAGTTACAGCTTTCCCCTCAAGAAGCCTTTCGCTTAGACAGTTCGTGTGGAATTGGCAAAGTGATATTTGGAAGCCCATAGAGGGCTATGGTGAAAAAGGAAATATCGTCAGATGAAATCTGGAAGGAAGCTTTCTGAGAAACTGCTTAGTGTTCTCTTAATTCATCTCACAGAGTTATATCTGTATTTCGTGGATCTATTTGCTAGCCTTATTTCTGTGGAATCTGAGAACAGATATTACGGATCCCTTTGAACACTATAGGGCCAAAGGAAATATCCTCCGTTAAAAAAGAGAAAGAAGCTATCTGAGAAACTTCTTTGTGTTCTGTGAAATCATCTCACAGAGTTACAGCTTTCCCCCCAAGAAGCCTTTCGCTAAGACAGTTCTTGTGGAATTGGCAAAGTGATATTTGGAGGCCCATATAGATCTATGGTGAAAAAGGAAATATCCTCAGATGAAATCTGGAAAGAAGCTTTCTGAGAAACGGCTTAGTTTTCTGTTAATTCATCTCACAGAGTTACATCTGTATTTGGTGAATCTCTTTGCTAGCCTTATTTCTGTGGAATCTGAGAACAGATATTTCGGATCCCTTTGAAGACTATAGGGCCAAAGGAAATATCCTCCGATAACAAAGACAAAAAGGTTTCTGAGTAACTTCTTTGTGTTCTGTGAAATCATCTCACAGAGTTCAGCTTTCCCCTGAAGAAGCCTTTCGCAAAGAGACTTCTTGTGGAATTGGCAAAGTGATATTTGGAAGCCCATAGAGGGTTATGGTGAAAAAGGGAGTATCCTCACATGAAATCTGGATAGAAGCTTTCTGAGAAACTGCTCATTGTTCTGTTAATTCATCTCACAGAGTTACATCTGTATTTCGTGGATATCTTTGCTAGCCTTATTTCTGTGGATTCTGAGAACAGATATTTCGGATCCCTTTGAAGACTATAGGGCCAAAGGAAATATCCTCCGATAACAATGAGAAAGAAGCTTTTGAGAAACTTCTTTGTGTTCTGTGAAATCATCTCACAGAGTTACGTCTTTCCCCTCAAGAAGCTTTTCGTTAAGACAGTTCTTGTGGAATTGGCAAAGTGATATTTGGAAGCCCATAGAGGGCTATGGTGAAAAAGGATATATATTCAGATGAAATCTGGAAAGAAGTTTCTGAGAAACTGCTTAGCGTTCTGTTAATTCATCCCACAGAGTTACATCTGTATTTCCTGGATCTCTTTCCTGGTCTTATTTCTATGGAATCTGAGAACAGATATTTCGGATCCCTTTGAAGACTATAGGGCCAAAGGAAATATCCTCCGATAACAAAGAGAAAGAAGCTTTCTGAGAAACTTCTTTGTGTTCTGTGAAATCATCTCATAGAGTTAGAGCTCTCCCTTCAAGAAGCCATTCGCTAAGACAGTTCTTGTGGAATTGATAAAATTATATTTGGAAGCCCATTGAGGGCTAGGGTGAAAAAGGAAATATCCTCAGATGAAATCTGGAAAGAAGCTTTCTGAGAAACGGCTTAGTTTTCTGTTAATTCATCTCACAGAGTTACATCTGTATGTTGTGGATCACTTTGCTAGCCTTATTTCTGTGGTATCTGAGAACAGATATATCGGAACCCTTTGAAGACTATAGGGTCAAAGAAAATATCCTCCGATAACAAAGAGAAAGAAGCTTTCTGACTAACTTCTTTGTGTTCTGTGAAATAATCTCACAGAGTTGCAGCTTTCCCCTGAAGAAGCCTTTCGCAAAGACACTTCTTGTGGAATTGGCAAAGTGATATTTGGAAGCCCATAGAGGGCTATGGTGATAAAGGGAATATCCTCAGATGTAATCTGGAAAGAAGCTTTCTGAGAAACTGCTTAGTGTTCTGTTAATTCATCTCACAGAGTTACATCTGTATTTCTTGGTTTTCTTTGCTAGCCTTATTTCTGTGGAATCTGAGAACAGATATTTCGCATCCCTTTGAAGACTATAGGGCCAAAGGAAATTTCCTCCGATAACAAAGAGAAAGAAGCTTTCTGAGAAACTTCTTTGTGTTCTGTGAAATCATCTCACAGAATTACAGCTTTCCCCTCAAGAAGCCTTTCGCTAAGACAGTTCTTGTGGAATTGGCAAAGTGATATTTGGAAGCCCATAGAGGGCTATGGTGAAAAAGGAAATATCCTCAGATGAAATCTGGAAAGAAGCTTTCTGAGAAACTGCTCAGTGTTCTGTTAATTCATCTCACAGAGTTACATCTGTATTTCGTGGATATCTTTGCTAGCCTTATTTCTGTGGATTCTGAGAACAGATATTTAGGAACAATTTGAAGACTATAGGGCCAAAGGAAATATCCTCCGATAACAAAGAGAAAGAAGCTTTCTGAGAAACTTCTTTGTTTTCTGTGAAATCATCTCACAGAGTTACATCTTTCCACTCAAGTAGCCTTTCGTTAAGACAGTTCTTGTGGAATTGGCAAAGTGATATTTGGAAGCCCGTACAGGGCTATGGTGAAAAAGGAAATATCCTCAGATGAAATCTGGAAAGAAATTTCTGAGAAACTGCTTAGTGTTCTGTTAATTCATCCCACAGAGTTACATCTGTATTTCCTGGATCTCTTTGCTGGTCTTATTTCTATGGAATCTGAGAACAGATATTTTGGATCCCTTTGAAGACTATAGGGCCAAAGGAAATATCCTCCGATAACAGAGAAAGAAGCTTTCTGAGAAACTTCTTTGTGTTCTGTGAAATCACCTCACAGAGTTACAGGTTAGCCCTCATGAAGCCTTTCGCTAAGACAGTTCTTGTGGAATTGGCAAAGTGATAATTGGAAACCCCTAGAGGGTTATGGTGAAAAAGAAAATATCCTCAGATGAATTCTGGAAAGAAGCTTTCAGAGAAACTGCTTAGTGTTCTGTTAATTCATCTCACATAGTTACATCTGTATTTCGTGGATCTCTTTGCTGGCCTTGTTTCTGTGGAATCTGAGAACAGATATTTCGGATCCCTTTGAAGACTATAGGGCCAAAGGAATTATCCTCCGATAACAAAGAGAAAGAAGCTTTCTGAGAAACTTCTTTGTTTTCTGTGAAATCATCTCAAGAGTTACAGCTTTCATCTCAAGAAGCCTTTCGCTTAGACAGTTCGTGTGGAATTGGCAAAGTGATATTGGGAAGCACATAGAGGGCTATGGTGAACAAGGAAATATCCTCAGATGAAATCTGTAAAGACGCTTTCTGAGAAACTGCTCAGTGTTCTGTTAATTCATCTCACAGAGTTACATCTGTATTTCGTGGATCTCTTTGCGAGCCTTATTTCTGTGGATTCTGAGAACGGATATTTCGGAACCCTTTGAAGACTATAGGGCCAAAGGAAATATCCTCCGATAACAAAGAGAAAGAAGCTTTCTGAGAAACTTCTTTGTGTTCGGTGAAATAACCTCACAGAGTTACAGCTTTCCCCTCAAGAGGCCTTTCGCTAAGACTGTTCTTGTGGAATTTGCAAAGTGATATTTGGAAGCCCATAGAGGGCTATGGTGAAAAGGGAAATATCCTCAGATGAAATCTGGAAAGAAGCTTTCTGAGAAACTGCTTAGTGTTCCGTTAATTCATCTCACAGAGTTACATCTGTATTTCGTGGATCTCTTTGCTGGCCTTATTTCTGTGGAATCTGAGAACAGATATTTCGGATCCCTTTGAAGACTATAGGGCCAAAGGAAATATCCTCCGATAATAAAGAGAAAGATGCTTTCTGAGAAACTTCTTTGTGTTCTGTGAAATCATCTCACAGAGTTACAGCTTTCCCCTCAAGTAGTCCTTCGCTAAGACAGTTCTTGTGGAATTGGCAAAGTGATATTTGGAAGCCCCTAGAGGGCTATGGTGAAAAAGGAAATATCCTCAAATGAAATCTGGAAAGAAGCTTTCTGAGAAACTGCCTAGTGTTCTGTTAATTCATGTCACCGAGTAACATCTGTATTTCGTGGATCAATTTGCTAGCCTTATTTCTGTGGAATCTGAGAACAGATATTTCGGATCCCTTTGAAGACTATAGGGCCAAAGGAAATATCCTCCGATAACAAAGAGAAAGAAGCTTTCTGAGAAACTTCTTTGTGTTCTGTGAAATCATCTCACAGAGTTACAGCTATCCCCTCAAGAAGCCTTTCGCTAAGACAGTTCTTGTGGAATTGGCAAAGTGATATTTGGAATCCCATAGAGGGCTATGGTGAAAAAGGAAATATCCTCAGATGAAATCTGGAAAGAAGCTTTCTGAGAAACTGCTCAAATCTGTTACTTCATCTCACAGAGTTACATCTGTAATTCGTGGATATCTTTGCTAGCCTTATTTCTGTGGATTCTGAGAACAGATATTTAGGAACAATTTGAAGAATATAGGGCCAAAGGAAATATCCTCCAATAACAAAGAGAAAGAAGCTTTCTGAGAAACTTCTTTGTGTTCTGTGAAATCCTCTCACAGAGTTACAGCTTCCCCCTCAAGAGGCCTTTCGCTAAGACAGTTCTTGTGGAATTGGCAAAAAGATATTTGGTAGCCCATAAAGGGCTATGTAGAAAAAGGAAATATTCTCAGATGAAATCTGGAAAGAAGCTTTCTGAGAAACTGCTTAGTGTTCTGTTAATTCATCTCAAAGAGTTACATCTGTATTTCGTGGATCTCTTTGCTGGCCTTATTTCTGTGGAATCTGAGAACAGATATTTCGGATCCCTTTGAAGACTATAGGGCCAAAGGAAATATCCTCCGATAACAAAGAGAAAGAAGCTCTCTGAGAAACTTCTTTGTGTTCTGTGAAATCATCTCAAGAGTTACAGCTTTCCCCTCAAGAAGCCTTTCGCTTACACAGTTCGTTTGGAACTGGCAAAGTGATATTTTGAAGCCCATAGAGGGCTATGGTTAAAAAGGAAATATCCTCAGATGAAATCTGGAAAGAAGCTTTCTGAGAAACTGCTTAGTGTTTTGTTAATTCATCTCACAGAGTTACATCTGTATTTCGTGGATCTTTTTGCTAGTCTTATTTCTGTGGAATCTGAGAACAGATATTTCGGATCCCTTTCAAGACTATAGGGCCAAAGGAAATATCCTCCGATAACAAAAAGAAAGAAGCTTTCTGAGAAATTTCTTTGTGTTCTCTGAAACCATCTCACAGAGTTACAGCTTTCCCCTCAGGAAGCCTTTGGCTAAGACAGTTCTTATGGAATTGGCAAAGTGATATCTGGAGGCCCTTAGAGATCTATGGTGAAAAAGGAAACATCCTCAGATGAAATCTGGAAAGAAGCTTTCTGCGAAACGGCTTAGTTTTCTGTTAATTCATCTCACAGAGTTACATCTGTATTTGGTGGATCTCTTTGTTAGCCTTATTTCTGTGGAATCTGAAAACAGATATTACGGTTCCCTTTGAAGACTATAGGGCCAAAGGAAATATCCTCCGATAACAAAGACAAAGAAGCTTTCTGAGTAACTTCTTTGTGTTCTGTGAAATCATCTCACAGAGTTACAGCTTTCCCCTCAAAAAGCCTTTCGCAAAGACACTTCTTGTGGAATTGGCAAAATGATATTTGGAAGCCCATTGAGGGCTATGGTGAAAAAGGGAATATCCTCATATGAAATCTGGATAGAAGCTTTCTGAGAAACTGCTTAGTGTTCTGTTAATTCATCTCACAGAGTTACAGCTTTCCCCTCAAGTAGCCACTCGCTAAGCCTGTTCTTTTGTATTTGGCAAAGTGATGTTTGAAAGCCCATAGAGGGCTATGGTGAAAAAGAAAATATCCTCAGGGAAAAACAGGAAAGAAACTTTCTGAGAAACCTCTTTGTGATGTGTGACTTCCACTGACAGAGTTACATCTGTATTTCGTGGATCTCTTTGGTAACCTTATTTCTGTGGAATCTGAGAACAGATATTTCGGATCAATTTGAAGACTATAAGACCAAAGGAAATATCCTCCGATAACAAAGAGAAAGAAGCTTTCTGAGAAACCTCTTTGTGTTCTGTGAAATCATCTCACAGAGTTACAGCTTTCCCCTGCAGAAGCCTTTCGCTAAGACAGTTCTTGTGGAATTTGCAAAGTGATATTTGGAAGCCCATAGAGGGCTATGGTGAAAAAGGAAATATCCTCAGATGAAATCTGGAAAGAAGCTCTCTGAGAAACTGCTTAGTGTTCTGTTAATTCATCTCACAGAGTTACATGTTTCTCGTCAAGAAGCCGCTCGATAAGCCTGTTCTTGTGGAATTCGCAAAGTGATATTTGGAAGGCCATAGAGGGCTATGATGAAAAAGAAAATATCCTCAGAGAAAAACTGGAAAGAAGCTTTTTGAGAAACTGCTTTGTGATGCGTGAGTTCCACTCACAGAGTTATATCTGTATTTCGTGGATCTCCTTGCTATCTTAAGTTCTGTGGTATTTGAGAACAGATATTTTGGATCCTTTGAAGATTGTAGGGCCAAAGGAAATATCCTCCGAAAACAAAGAGAAAGAATCTTCCTGAGAAACTGCTTTGTGTTCTGTGAAATCATCTCACAGAGTTACAACTTTCCCCTGCAGAAGCCTTTCGCTAAGACAGTTCTTGTGGAATTCGCAAAGTGATATTTGGAAGCCCATAGAGTGCTATGGTGAAAAAGGAAACATCCTCAGATGAAATCTGGAAAGAAGCTCTCTGAGAAACTGCTTAATGTTCTGTTAATTCACCTCACAGAGATACAGGTTTCCCCTCAAGAAGCCGCTCGCTAAGCCTGTTCCTGTGGAATTGGCAAAGTGATATTTGGAAGCCCATAGAGGGCTATGGTGAAAAATAAAATATCCTAAGAGAAAAACCGGGAGAATCTTTCTGAGAAACTGCTTTGTGATGTGTGACTTCCACTCACAGAGTTACATCTGCATTTCGTGGTTCTATTTGCTAGCCTTATTTCTGTGTAATCTGAGAACAGATATTTCGGATCCCTTTGAAGACTAAAGGGGCAAGGGAAATATCCTCCGATAACAAAGAGAGAGAAGATTTCTGAGAAACTTCTTTGTGTTCTGTGAAACCATCTCACAGAGTTACAGCTTTCCACTCAAGAAGCCTTTCTCTAAGACAGTTCTTGTGGAATTTGCAAAGTGATATTTGGAAGCCCATAGAGGGCTATGGTGAAAAAGGAAATATCCTCAGATGAAATCTGGAAAGAAGCTTTCTGAGAAACTGCTTAGTGATCTCTTAATTCATCTCACAGTGTGGCAGCTTTCCCCTCAAGAAGCCGTTCACTATGCCTGTTCAAGTGTAATTCACAAAGTGATATTTGGAAGCCCATAGAGGACTATGCTGAAAAAGGAAATATCCTCAGATGAAATCTGGAAAGAATCTTGCTGAGAAACTGCTTTGTGATGTGTGACTTCCACTAACACAGTTACATCTGTATTTCGTGGATCTCTTTGCTGGCCTTATTTTTGTGGAATCTGAGAAAAGATATTTCGGATCCCTTTGAAGTCAATAAGGCCGAAGGAAATATCCTCCGATAACAAAGAGAAAGAATGTTTCTGAGAAACTTCTTAGTGTTCTCTGAAATCATGTCACAGAGTTACAGCTTTCCCCTCTAGAAGTCTTTCAATGAGAGTTCTTGTGGAATTTGAAAAGTGATATTTGGAAGCCCGTAGAGGGCTATGGTGAAAAAGGAAATATCCTCACATGAAATCTGGAAAGCAGCTTTCTGAGAAACTGCTTAGTATTCTGTTAATTCATCTCATAGAGTTACAGGTATCCCCTCCAGAGGCCGCTCACTACGCCTGTTGTTGTGGAATTCGCAAGTGATATTTGGAAGCCCATAGAGGGCTATGGTTGAAAAGAAAATATCCTCAGAAAAAAACTGGAAAGGAGCTTTCTGAGAAACTCCTTTGTGATGTGAGACTTCCACTCACAGAGTTACATCTGTATTTCGTGGATCTCTTTGCTAGCCTTATTGCTGTGGAATGTGAGAACAGATATTTCGGATCCCTTTGAAGACTATAGGGCGAAAGGAAATATCCTCCGATATCAAAGGGAAAGAAGCTTTCTGAGAAACTTCTTTTTTTCTGTGAAATCATGTCACAGAGTTACAGCTTTCCCCTCAGGAAGCCTTTCGCTAAAAGAGTCCTTGTTTAATTTGCAAAGTGATATTTGGAAGCCCTTAGAGGGCTTTGGTGAAAAAGGAAATATCCTCAGATGAAATCTGGAAAGAAGCTTTCTGAGAAACTGCTTAGTGTTCTCTTAATTCATCTCACGGTATTGCAGCTTTCCCCTCAAGAAGCCGCTCACTAAGCGTGTTCAAGTGGAATTCGCAAAGAGAAACTTGGAAGCCCATAGAGGGCTCTGGTGAAAAAGGAAATATCCTCAGATGAAATCTGGAAAGAAGCTTTCTGAGAAACTGCTTAGTGTTCTGTTAATTCAAGTCACAGAGTTACAACTTGTCCCTCAAGAAGCCGCTCGCTAAGCTTGTTCTTTTGGAATTGGCAAAGTGATATATGGAAGCCCATAGAGGGCTATGGTGAAAAAGAAATTATCCACAGAGAATACCTGGAAAGAAGGTTTTTGAGAAACTGCTTTGTGATGTCTGACTTCCACTCACAGAGTTACATCTGTAATTCGTGGATCTCTTTTCTAACTTTATTTCTGTGGAATCTGAGAACAGATATTTCCAATCCCTTTGAAGACTATAGGGCCGAATTAAATATCCTCCGATAACAAAGAGAAAAAAGCTTTTTGAGATACTTCTTTGTGTTCTGTGAAATCATCTCACAGAGGTACAGCTTTCCACTCAAGAAGCCTTCGCTAAGACAGTTCTTGTGGAATTTGCAAAGTGATATTTGGAAGCCCATAGAGGGCTAGGGTGAAAAAGGAAATATCCTCAGATGAAATCTGGAAAGAAGCTTTCTGAGAAACTGCTTAGTGTTCTGTGAAATCATGTCACAGAGTTACAGCTTTCCCCTCAAGAAGCCGCTCGCTAAGCCTGTTCTTGTGGAATTCGCAAAGTGATATTTGGAAGCCCATAGAGGCCTATGTTGAAAAAGACAATATCCTGAGACAAAAACTGGAAAGAAGCTTTCTGAGAATCTGCTTTGTGATGTGTGACTTCCACTCACAGAGTTACAGCTGCATTTCATGGATCTCTTTGCTAGCCTTATTTCTGTGGAATCTGAGAATAGATATTTCGGATCCCTTTGAAGACTATTGGGCCAAAGGAAATATCCTCCGATAACAAAGAGAAAGAAGCTTTCTGAGAAAGTTCTTTGTGTTCTGTGAAGTCATCTCACAGAGGTACAGCTTTCCTCTCAAGAAGCCTTTGTCTAAGACAGTTCTTGTGGAATTTGCAGAGTGATATTTGGAAGCTGTTAGAGGGCTATGGTGAAAAAGGAAATATCCTCCGATAACAAAGAGAAAGAAGCTTACTGAGAAACTTCTTTGTGTTCTCTGAAATCATCTCACAGAGTTACAGCTTTCCCCTAAGTAAGCCTTTCGCTAATACAGTTCTTGTGGAATTTGCAAAGTGATATTTGGAAGCCCATAGAGGGCTATCGTGAAAAAAGAAATATCCTCAGATGAAATTTGGAAAGATGGTTTCTGAGAAACTGCTTAGTGTTCTGTTAATTCATCTCACAGTGTTGCAGCTTTCCCCTCAAGAAGCCGCTCACTAAGCCTGTTCAAGTGGAATTCGCAAACTGATATTTGGAAGCCCATAGAGGGCTATGGTGAAAAAGGGAATATCCTCAGATGAAATCTGGAAAGAAGCTTTCTGAGAAATTCGTTTGTGATGTGTGAGTTCCACTCACAGTGTTACATCTGTATTTCGTGGATCTCTTTGCTAGCCTTCTTTCTGTGGAATCGAGAACAGATATTTCGGATCCCTTTGAAGACTATAAGGCCGAAGGAAATATCCTCGATAACAAAGAGAAAGAAGCTTTCTGAGAAACTTCTTTGTGTTGTCTGAAATCATGTCACAGTGTTACAGCTTTCTCCTCAAGAAGTCTTTCAAAGTCAGTTCTTGTGGAATTTGCAAAGTGATATTTGGAAGCCCATAGAGGTGCATGGTGTAAAGGAAATATCCTCAGATTAAATCTGGAAAGAAAATTTGTGAGAAACTGCTTAGTGTTCTGTTAAATCTACTCACAGAGTTGCAGCTTTCCCCTCAAGAAGCCGCTCGCTAAGCCTGTTCTTATGGAAATCGCAAAGTGATATTTGTAAGCCCATAGAGGCCTATGGTGAAAAAGAAAATATCCTCAGAGAAAAACTGGAAAGAAGCTTTCTGAGAAACTTCTTTGTGATGTGTGACTTCCACTCACAGAGTTACATCTGTATTTCGTGGATCGCTTTGCTAGCCTTATTTCTGTGGAATCTGAGAACAGATATTTCGGATCCCTTTGAAGACTATAGGGCCAAAGGAAATATCCTCCAATAACGAAGATAAACGAGCTTTCTGAGAACCTTCTTTGTGTACTGTGAAATCATCTCACAGAGTTACAGTTTTCCCCTCAAGAAGCGTTTCGCTGAGACAGTTCTAGTGGAATTTGCAAAGTGACATTTAGAAGCCCATAGAGGGCTATGGTGAAAAAGGAAATATCCTCAGTTGAAATCTGGAAAGGAGCTTTCTGAGAAACTGCTTAGGGTTCTGTTAATTCATCTCACAGTGTTGCAGCTTTTCCCTCAAGAAGCCGCTCACTAGGCCTGTTCAAGTGGATTTCGCAAACTGATATTTCGAAGCCCATAGAGGGCTATGGTGAAAAAGGGAATATCCTCAGATGAAATCTGGAAAGAAGCTTTCTGAGAAACTCCTTTGTGATGTGGGAGTTCCACTCACAGAGTTCCATCTGCATTTCGTGGATCTCTTTGCTAGACTTCTTTCTGTGGAATCTGAGAACAGATATTTCGGATCCCTTTGAAGAATATAAGGCCAAAGGAAATATCCTCCGATAACAAAGAGAAAGAAGCTTTCTGAGAAACTTCATTGTGTTCTCTGAAATCATGTCACAGAGTTGCAGCTTTCACCTCAAGAAGTCTTTCAAAGACAGTTCTTGTGGAATTTGCAAAGTGATATTTGGAAGCCCATAGAGGGGCATGGTGTAAAGGAAATATCCTCAGATGAAATCTGGAAAGAAGATTTTTGAGAAACTGCGTAGTGTTCTGTTAAATCTACTCACAGAGTTGCAGCTTTCCCCTCAAGAAGCCCCTCGCTAAGCCTGTTCTTGTGGAATTCGCAAAGTGATATTTGGAAACCCATAGAGGCCTATGGTGAAAAAGAAAATATCCTCAAAGAAAAAGTGGAAAGAAGCTTTCTGAGAAACTGCTTTGTGATGTGTGACTTCCACTCACAGAGTTACATCTGTATTTCGTGGATCGTTTTGCTAGCCTTATTTCTGTGGAATCTGAGAACAGATATTTCGGATCCCTTTGAAGACTATAGGTCCGAATTAAATATCCTCCGATAACAAAGAGAATGAAGCTTTCTGAGAAACTTCTTTGTGTTCTGTGAAATCATGTCACAGAATTACAGCTTTCGCCTCAAGAAGCCACTCGCTAAGCCTGTTCTTGTGGAATTCGCAAAGTGATATTTGGAAGCCCATAGAGGGCTATGGGGAAAAAGAAAATATCCTCAGAGAAAAAGTGGAAAGAAGCTTTCTGAGAAACTGCTTTGTGATGTGTCACTTGCACTCACAGAATTACATCTGTATTTCGTTGTTCTCTTTGCTAGCCTTATTTCTCTGGAATCTGAGAAGAGATATTTCGGATCCCTTTAAGGCTATAGGCCAAAGGAAATATCCTCCGATAACAAAGAGAAAGAAGCTTTCTGAGAGACTTCTTTGTGTTCTGTAAAATCATCTCACAGAGTTACAGCTTTCCCCTAAGGAAGCCTTTCGCTAATACAGTTCTTGTGGAATTTGCAAAGTGATAGTTGGAAGCCCATAGAGGGCTGTGGGGAAAAAGAAAATATCCTCAGAGAAAAACTGGAAAGAAGCTTTCTGAGAAACTGCTTTGTCATGTGTGACTTCCATTGACAGAGTTAAATCTGTATTTCGTGGATCTCTTTGCTAGCTTTCTTTCTGTGGAATCTGAGAACAGATATTTCGGATCCCTTTGAAGACTATAGGGCCGAAGAAAATATCCTCCGATAACAAAGAGAAAGAAGCTTTCTGAGATACTTCTTTGTGTCCTGTGAAATCATCCCACAGAGTTACAGCTTTCCCCTCAAGAAGCCTTTCGCTAAGACAGTTCTTATGGAATTTGCACAGTGATATTTGGAAGCCCATAGAGGGCTATGGTGAAAAAGGAAATATCCTCAGATGAAATCTGGAAAGAAGCTTTCTGAGAAACTGCTTAGTGTTCTCTTAATTCATCTCACAGAGTTACAGCATTCCTCGCAAGAAGCCGCTCGCTAAGCCTGTTCTTGTGGAATTGCAAAGTGATATTTGGAAGCCCTTAGAGGGCTCTGGTGAAAAAGAAAATATCCTCAGAGAAAAAGTGGAAAGAAACTTTCTGATAAACTGCTTTGTGATGTGTGACTTGCACTCACAGAATTACATCTGTATTTCGTTGTTCTCTTTGCTAGCCTTATTTCTCTGGAATCTGAGAACAGATATTTCGTTTCCCTTTGAAGTCTATAGGGCCAAAGGAAATATCCTCCGAAAACAAAGAGAAAGAAGCTTTCTGAGAAACTTCTTTGTGTTCTGTGAAATCATCTCACAGAGTTACAGCTTTCCCCTAAGGAAGCCTTTCGCTAATACCGTTCTTGTGGAATTTGCAAAGTGATATTTGGAAGCTCATAGAGGGCTATCGTGAAAAAGGAAATATCCTCAGATGAAATCTGGAAAGAAGGTTTCTGAGAAACTGCTCAGTGTTCTGTTAATTCACCTCACAGTGTTCCAGCTTTCCCCTCAAGAAGCCGCTCACTAAGCCTGTTCAAGTGGAAATCGCAAACTGATATTTGGAAGCCCTTAGAGGGCTATGGTTAAAAAGGGAATATCCTAGATGAAATCTGGAAAGAAGCTTTCTGAGAAACTCCTTTGTGATGTGTGAGTTCCATTCACAGAGTTACATCTATATGTCGTGGATTTCTTTGCTACCCTTCTTTCTGTGGAATCTGAGAACAGATATTTCGGATCCCTTTGAAGACCATAAGGCCGAAGGGAATATCCTCCGATAACAAAGAGAAAGAAGCTTACTGAGAAACTTCTTTGTGTTCTCTGAAATCATGTCACAGAGTTACAGCATTCGCCTCAAGAAGTCACTCGCTAAGCCTGTTCTTGTGGAATTCGCAAAGTGATATTTGGAAGCCCATAGAGGGCTATGGGGAAAAAGAAAACATCCTCAGAGGAAAGTGGAAAGAAGATTTCTGAGAAACTGCTTTGTGATCTGTGACTTGCACTCACAGAATTACATCTGTATTTCGTTGTTCTCTTTGCTAGCCTTATTTCTCTGGAATCTGAGAACAGATATTTCGGATCCCTTTGAAGACTATAGGGCCAAAGGAAATATCCTCCGATAACAAAGAGAAAGAAGCTTTCTGAGAAACTTCTTTGTGTTCTCTGAAATCATCTCACAGAGTTACAGCTTTCCCCTAAGGAAGCCTTTCGCTAATACAGTTCTTGTGGAATTTGCAAAGTGATATTTGGAAGCCCATAGAGGTCTATTGTGAAATAGGAAATATCCTCAGATGAAATTTGGAAAGATGGTTTCTGAGAAACTGCTTAGTGTTCTGTTAATTCATCTCACAGTGTTGCAGCTTTCCCCTCAAGATGCCGCTCACTAAGCCTGTTCAAGTGGAATTCGCAAACTGATATTTCGAAGCCCATAGAGGGCTATGGTGAAAAACGGAGTATCCTCAGATGAAATCTGGAAAAAAGCCTTCTGAGAAACTCCTTTGTGATGTGTGAGTTCCACTCACAGTGTTACATCTATATTTCGTGGATCTCTTTGCTAGCCTTATTTCTGTGGAGTCTGAGAACCGATAGTTCGGATCCCTTTGAACACTATAAGGCCGAATTAAATATCCTCCGATAACAAAGAGAATGAAGCTTTCTGAGAAACTTCTTTGTGTTCTCTGAAATCATGTCACAGAGTTACAGCTTTCGCCTCAAGAAGCCACTCGCTAAGCCTGTTCTTGTGGAATTCGCAAAGTGATATTTGGAAACCCTTAGAGGGCTATGGGGATAAAGAAAATATCCTCAGAGAAAAACTGGAAAGAAGCTTTTTGAGAAACTACTTTGTGATGTGTGACTTCCACTCACAGAGTTACATCTGTATTTCGTGGATCTCTTTGCTAGCCTTCTTTCTGTGGAATCTGAGAACAGATATTTCGGATACTTTTGAATACTATAGGGCCAAAGGAAATATCCTCCCATAACGAAGAGAAACGAGCTTTCTGAGAACTTTCTTTGTGTACTGTGAAATCATCTCACAGAGTTACAGTTTTCCCCCCAAGAAGCCTTTCGCTAAGACAGTTCTAGTGGAATTTGCAAAGTGATATTTAGAAGCCCATAGAGGGCTAGTGTGAAAATGCAAGTATCCTCAGATGAAATCTGGAAAGAAGCTTTCTGAGAAACTGCTTAGTGTTCCGTTAGTTCATCTCACAGAGTTACAGCGTTCCCCTCAAAAAGCCCCTCGCTAAGCCTGTTCTTGTGGAATTCGCAAAGGGATATTTGGAAGCCCTTAGAGGTCTATGTTGAAAAAGAAAATATCCTCAGAGAAAAACTGGAAAGAAGCTTTCTGAGAAACTGCTTTGTAATGTGTGACTTCCACTCACAGAGTTACATCTGTATTTCGTGGATCTCTTTGCTAGCCTGATTTCTCTGGAATCTGAGAACAGATATTTCGGATCCATTCGAAAACTATAGGGCCAAAGGAAATATCCTCCGATAACAAAGAGAAAGATGCTTTCTGAGAAACTTCTTTGTGTTCCGTGAAATCATCTCACAGAGTTACAGCTTTCCCTTCAAGAAGCCTTTCGCTAAGACAGTTCTTGTGGAATATGCAAAGTGATATTTGGAAGCCCATAGGGGGCTATGGTGAAAAAGGAAATATCCTCAGTTGAAATCTGGAAAGAAGGTTTCTGATAAACTGCTTAGTGTTCTGTTAATTCATCTCACAGAGTTACAGTTTCCCCTCAAGAAGCCGCTCGCTAAGCCTGTTATTGTGGAATTCGCAAAGTGATATTTGGAAGCCCATAGAGGCCTATGTTGAAAAAGAAAATATCCTGAGATAAAAACTGGAAAGAAGCTTTCTGAGAATCTGCTTTGTGATGTGTGACTTCCACTAACAGAGTTACATCTGTACTTCGTGGATCTCTTTGCTAGCCTTATTTCTGTGGAATCTGAGAAGAGATATTTCGGATCCCTTTCAAGACTAAAGGGCCAAAGGAAATATCCTCCGATAACAAAGAGAAAGAAGCTTTCTGAGAAAGTTCTTTGTGTTCTGTGAAATCATCTCACTGAGTTACAGCTTTCCTCTCAAGAAGCCTTTGTCTAAGACAGTTCTTGTGGAATTTGCAGAGTGATATTTGGAAGCCATTCGAGGGCTATGGTGAAAAAGGAAATATCCTCAGATGAAATCTGGAAAGAAGCTTTCTGAGAAACTGCTTATTGTTCTCCTAATTCATCTCACAGTGTTACAGGTATCACCTCAGAAACCACTCACTAAGCCTGTTCATGTGGAATCCGCAAAGTGATATTTGCAAGCCAATAGAGGGCTATGGTGAAAAGGAAATATCCTCAGATGAAATCTGGAAAGAATCTTTCTGTGAAACTGCTTAGTGTTCTGTTATTTCATCTCACAGGGTTACATTCTTCCCCTCAAGAAGCCGCACGCTAAGGCTGTTCTTGTGGAATTCGCAAAGTGATATTGGGAGCCCATAAGGGCTGTGGTGAAAAAGAAAATATCCTCAGATGCAATCTGGAAAGAAGCTTTCTGAGAAACGGCTTTGTGGTGTGTGACTTCCACTCACAGAATTACATCTGTATTTCGTGGATCTCTTTGGTAGCCTTATTTCTGTGGAATCTGAGAACAGATATTTCGGATCCCTTTGAAGACTATAGGGCCGAAGGAAATATCCTCCGATAACAAAGAGAATGAAGCTTTCTGGGATACTTCTTTGTGTTCTGTGAAATCATCTCACAGAGTTACAGCTTTCCCCTCAAGAAGCCTTTCGCTAAGACAGTTCTTATGGAATTTGCACAGTGATAATTGGAAGCCCATAGAGGGCTTTTTTGAAAAAGGAAATATCCTCAGATGAAATCTGGAAAGAAGCTTTCTGAGAAACTGCTTAGTGTCCTGTTAATTCATCTCACAGAGTTACATCTGTATTTCGAGGATCTCTTTGCTACCGTTATTTCTGTGGAATCTGAGAACAGATATTACGGATCCCTTTGAAGACTATAGGGCCAAAGGAAATATCCTCCAATAACAAAGAGAAAGAAGCTTTCTGAGAAACTTCTTTGTTTCTGTGAAATCATATCACGGTATTACAGCTTTCCCCTCAAGAAACCTTTCGCTAAGACAGTTCTTATGGAATTTGCACAGTGATATTTGGAAGCCCATAGAGGGCAATGTGAAAAAGGAAATATCCTCAGATGAAATCTGGAAAGAAGCTTTCTGAGAAACTGCTTAGTGTTCTCTTAATTCATCTCACAGAGTTACAACATTCCCCTCAAGAAGTCGCTCGCTAAGCCTGTTCTTGTGGAATTGGCAAAGTGATGTTTGGAAGCCCATAGAGGTCTATGGTGAAAAAGAAAATATCCTCAGAGAAAAGTGGAAAGAAGCTTTCTGAGAAACTGCTTTGTGATGTGTCACTTGCACTCACAGAATTACATCTGTATTTCGTTGTTGTCTTTGCTAGCCTTATTTCTCTGGAATCTGAGAACAGATATTTCGGATCCCTTTGAAGACTATAGGGCCAAAGGAAATATCCTCCGATAACAAAGAGAAAGAAGCTTTCTGAGAAACTTCTTTGTGTTCTGTGAAATCATCTCACAGAGTTACAGCTTTCCCCTAAGGAGCCTTTCGCTAATACAGTTCTTGTGGAATTTGCAAAGTGATATTTAGAAGCCCATAGAGGTCTATCGTGAAAAAGGAAATAACCTCAGATGAAATCTGGAAAGAAGTTTTCTGAGAAACTGCTTAGTGTTCTGATAATACATCTCACAGTGTTGCAGCTTTCCCCTCAAGAAGCCGCTCACTAAGCCTGTTCTTGTGGAATTCGCAAAGTGATATTTGGAAGCCCATAGAGGGCTATGGTGAAAAAGGGAATATCCTCAGATGAAATCTGGAAAGAAGCTTTCTGAGAAACTCCTTTGTGATGTGTGAGTTCCACTCACAGAGTTACATCTATATTTCATGGATCTCTTTGCTAGCCTTCTTTCTGTGGAATCTGAGAACAGATATTTCGGATCCCATTGAAGACTATAAGGCCGAAGGAAATATCCTCCGATAACAAAGAGAAAGAAGCTTTCTGAGAAACTTCGTGTTCTCTGAAATCATGTCACAGAGTCACAGCTTTCTCCTCAAGAAATCTATCAAAGACAGTTCTTGTGGAATTTGCAAAGTGATATTTGGAAGCCCATAGAGGGGCATGGTGTAAAGGAAATTTCCTCAGATGAAATCTGGAAAGAATATTTCTGAGAAACTGCTTAGTGTTCTCTTAAATCTTCTCACAGAGTTGCAGCTTTCCCCTGAAGAAGCCGCTCGCAAAGCCTGTTCTTGTGGAATTTGCAAAGTGATAGTTGGAATCCCCTAGAGGCCTATGGTGAAAAAGAAAATATCCTCAGAGAAAAACTGGAAATAAGCTTTCTAAGAAACTGCTTTGTGATGTGTGACTTCCACTCACAGAGTTACATCTGTGTTTCGTGGATCGCTTTGCTAGCCTTATTTCTGTGGAATCTGAGAACAGATATTTCGGATCCCTTTGAAGACTATAGGGCCGAATTAAATATCCTACGATAACAAAGAGAATGAAGTTTTCTGAGAAACTTCTTTGTGTTCTGTGAAATCACGTCACAGATTTACAGCTTTCGCCTGAAGAAGCCACTCGCTAAGCCTGTTCTTGTGGAATTCGCAAAGTGATATTTGGAAGCCCATAGAGGGCTATGGAGAAAAAGAAAATATCCTCAGAGAAAAACTGGTAAGAAGCTTTCTGAGAAACTGCTTTGTGATGTGTGACTTCCACTCACAGAGTTACATCGGTATTTCGTGGATCTCTTTGCTAGCCTTCTTTCTGGAATCTGAGAACAGATATTTCGGAACCCTTTGAATACTATAGGGCCAAAGGAAATATCCTCCAAAAACGAAGAGAAACGAGCTTTCTGAGAACCTTCTTTGTGTAATGTGAAATCAACTCACAGAGTTACAGTTTTCCCCTCAAGAAGCCTTTTGCTAAGACAGTTCTGGTGGAATTTGCAAAGTGATATTTAGAAGCCCATAAAGGGCTAGTGTGAAAAAGGAAATATCCTCAGATGAAAGCTGGAAAGAAGCTTTCTGAGAAACTGCTTAGTGTTCCGTTAGTTCATCTCAAAGAGTTACAGCATTCCCCTCAAGAAGCCTCTCGCTAAGCCTGTGCTTGTGGAATTCGCAAAACGATATTTGGAAGCCCTTAGAGGGCTATGTTGAAAAAGAAAATATCCTCAGAGAAAAACTGCAAAGAAGCTTTCTGAGAAACTGCTTTGTAATGTGTGACTTCCACTCACAGACTTACATCTGTATTTCGTGTATCTCTTTGCTAGCCTTATTTCTGTGGAATCTGAGAACAGATATTTCGGATCCCTTTGAAAATTATAGGGTCAAAGGAAATATCCTCCGATAACAAAGAGAAAGATGCTTTCTGAGAAACTTCTTTGTGTTCTGTGAAATCATCTCACAGAGTTAGAGCTTTCCCCTCATGAAGCCTTTCGCTAAGACAGTTCTTGTGGAATATGCAAAGTGATATTTGGAAGCCCATAGAGGACTATGGTGAAAAAGGAAATATCCTCAGTTGAAATCTGGAAAGAAGGTTTCTGAGAAACTGCTTAGTGTTCTGTTAATTCATCTCACAGAGTTACAGTTTCCCCTCAAGAAGCCGCTCGCTAAGCCTGTTCTTGTGGAATTCGCAAAGTGATATTTGGAAGCCCATAGAGGCCTATGTTGAAAAAGAAAATATCCTCAGACAAAAACTGGAAAGAATCTTTCTGAGAATCTGCTTTGTGATGTGAGACTTCCACTCACAGAGTTACATCTGTATTTCGTGGATCTATTTGCTAGCCTTATTTCTGTGGAATCTGAGAAGAGATATTTCGGATCCCTTTCAAGACTAAAGGGCCAAAGGAAATATCCTCCGATAACAAAGAGAAAGAAGCTTTCTGAGAAAGTTCTTTGTGTTCTGTGAAATCATCTCACAGAGTTACATCTTAATCCTCAAGAAGCCTTTGCCTAAGACAGTTTTGTGGAATTTGCAGAGTGATATTTGGAAGCCGTTAGAGGGCTATGGTGAAAAAGGAAATATCCTCAGATGAAATCTGGAAAGAAGCTTTCTGAGAAACTGCTTATTGTTCTCCTAATTCATCTTACAGTGTTACAGCTATCCCCTCAGAAACCGCTCACTAAGCCTATTCATGTGGAATGTGCAAAATGATATTTGGAAGCTAATAGAGGGCTGAGGTGAAAAAGGAAATATCCTCAGATGAAATCTGGAAAGAATCTTTCTGTGAAACTGCTTAGTGCTTTGTTAATTCATCTCACAGAGTTACTGGTTTCCCCTCAAGAAGCCGCTCGATAAGACTGTTCTTGTGGATTCGCAAAGTGATATTTGGAAGCCCATAGAAGGCTATGGTGAAAAGGAAAATATCTTCAGAGAAAAACTGGAAAGAAGCTTTCTGAGAAATTGCTTTGTGATGTCTGACTTCCACTCACAGAGTTACATCTGTATTGCGTGGATCTCTTTTCTAACCTTATTTCTGTGGAATCTGAGAACAGATATTTCGGATCCCGTTCAAGACTACAGGGCCAAAGGAAATATCCTCCGATAACAAAGAGAAAGAAGCTGTCTGAGAAAGTTCTTTATGTTCTGTGAAATCATCTCACAGAGTTACAGCTTTCCCCTCAAGAAGCCTTCGCTAAGACAGTTCTTGTGGAATTTGCAAAGTGATATTTGGAAGCCCCTAGAGGGCTATGGTGAAAAAGGAAATATCCTCAGATGAAATCTGGAAAGAAGCTTTCTGAGAAACTGCTTACTGTTGTGTTAATTCATCTCACAGAGTTACAGCGTGCCCCTCAAGGAGCCGCTCGCTAAGCCTATTCTTGTGGAATTGGCAAAGTGATATTTGGAAGCCCTTAGAGTGCCATGGTGAAAAAGAATATATCCTCAGAGAAAAACTGGAAAGAAGCTTTCAGAGAAACCTCTTTGTGATGTGTGACTTCCACTCACAGAGTTACATCTGTATTTCGTGGATCTGTTTGCTAGCCTTATTTCTGTGGAATCTGAAAACAGGTATTTCGGATCCCTTTGAAGATTATAGGGCCAAAGGAAATATCCTCCGATAACAAAGAGAAAGAAGCTTTCTGAAAAACTTCTTTGTGTTCTGTGAAATCATGTCACAGAGTTACAGCTTTCCCCTACAGAAGCCTTTCGCTAAGACAGTTCTTGTGGAACATGCAAAGTGATATTTCGAAGCTCTTAGAGGACTATGGTGAATAAATAAATATCCTCAGATGAAATCAGTAAAGAGCTTTCAGAGAAACTGCTTAGTGTTCTGTTAATTCATCTCACAGAGTTACACCTTTCCCCTCAAGAAGCCGCTCGCTAAGCCTGTTCTTGTGGAATTCGCAAAGTGATATTGGGAAGCCCATAAAGGGCTAAGGTGAAAAAGATAATATCCTCAGAGAGAAACTGGAATAAAGCATTCCGAGAAACTGCTTTGTGATGTGTGACTTCCACTCACAGAGTTACATCTGTATGTCGTGGATCTCTTTGCTAGCCTTATGTCTGTGGAATCTGAGAACAGATATTTCGGATCCCTTTCAAGACTATAGGGCCAAAGGAAATATCCTGCGGTAACAGAGAGAAAGAAGCTTTCTGAGAAACTTCTTTGTGTTCTGTGAAATTATCTCACAGAGGTACAGCAATCCACTCAAGACGCCTTTGGCTAAGACAGTTCTTCTGGAATTTGAAAGTGATATTAGGAAGCTCCTAGAGGGCTATGGTGAAAAACGAAATATCCTCAGATGAAATCTGTAAAGAAGCTTTCTGAGAAACTGTTTAGTGTTCTGTTAATTCATCTCACAGAGTTACAGCTTTCCCCTCAAGAAGCCGCTCGCTAAGCCTTTTCTTGTGGAATTCACGAAGTCATATTTGGAAGCCCATAGAGGGCAATGGTGAAAAAGAAATTATCCTCAGAGAAAAACCGGAAAGAAGCTTTCTGAGAAACTGCTTTGTGATATTTGACTTCCACTCACAGAGTTTCATGTGTATTTCGTGCATATCTTTGCTAGCCTTATTTCTGTGGAATCTGAGAACTGATATTTCGGATCCCCTTGAAGACTATAGGGCCAAAGGAAATATCCTCCGATAACAAAGATAAAGAAGCTTTCTTAGAAACTTCTTTGTGTTCTGTGAAATCATATCACAAAGTTACCGCTTTGCCCTCCAGAAGCCTTTGGCTAAGACATTTCTTGTGGAATTTGTAAAGTGATATTTGGAAGCCCTTAGAGGGCTATGTTGAAAAAGGAAATATCGTCAGATGAAATGTGGAAAGATGCTTTCTGAGAAACTGCTTAGTGTTCTGTTAATTCATTTCACAGAGTTACAGCTTACCGTTCAAGAAGCCGCTACCTAAGCCTGTTCTTTTGGAATTCGCAAATTGATATTTGGAAGCCCATACTGGGGAACGCTTAAAAAGAAAATATCCTCAGATGAAATCTGGAAAGAAGCATTCTGTGAAAGTGTTCTGTGATGTGTGACTTCCACTCAGAGAGTTACATCTGTATTACGTGGATCTCTTTGCTAGCCTTATTACTGTGGAATCTGAGATCAGATATTTCGGATCCCTTTGAAGACTATAGAGCCAAAGGAAATATCCTCCGATTACAAAGAGAAAGAATCTTTCTGAGAAACTTCTTTGTGTTCTCGGACATCATCTCACTGAGTTACAGCTTTCCCCTCAAGAAGCCTTTTGCTAAGACAGTACTTGTGGAATTTGCAAAGTGATATTTGGAACCCCTAGAGGGCTATGGTTAAAAAGGAAATATCCTCACATGAAAACTGGAAAGAAGCTTTCTGAGAAACTGCTTAGAATTCCATTAATTCATCTCACAGAGTTACAGATTTCCCCTCAGGAAGCCGCTCGCTCAGCCTGTTCTAGTGGAATTCGCAAAGTGATATTTGGAAGCCCATAGAGGGCAATGGTTAAAAAGGAAATATCCTCAGAGAAAAACTGGAAAGAAACTTTCTGAGAAACTGGTTTGTGATATGTGACCTCCACTCACAGAGTTACATCTGTATTTCTTGGATCTCTTGCTAGTCCTATTTCTGTGGAATCTGAGATCAGATATCTCGGATCCCTTTGAAGACTATTGGGCCAAAAGAAATATCCTCCGATAAAAAAGATAAAGAAGCTTTCTGAGAAACTTCTTTGTCTTCTGTGAAGCCATCTCACAGAGTTACTGCTTCCCCCTCAAGAAGCCCCTCGCTAAGACAGTTCTTCTGGAATTCGCAAAGTGATATTTGGAAGCCCATAGAGGGCTATGTTGAAAAAGGAATTATCCTCAGATGAAATCTGGAAAAAAGCTTTCTGAGAAACTGCTCAGTGTTCTGTTAATTCCTCTCACAAGGTTACAGCTTTCCCCTCAAGAAGCCGCTCGGTTAGCCTGTTCTTGTGGAATCCGCAAAGTGATACTTGCAAGCCCATAGAGGGCTATGGTTAAAAAGGAAATATCCTCATATGAAATCTGGAAAGAAGCTTTCTGAGAAAATGCTTTGTGATGTGTCACTTCCACTCACAGAGTTACATCTGTATTTCGTGGATCTCTTTGCTAGCCTTATTTCTGTGGAATCTGAGAACAGATATTTCGGATCCCTTTGAAGACTTCAGGGTCAAAGGAAATATCCTCCGATAACAAACAGAAAGAAGCTTTCTGAGAAACTTTTTTGTGTTCTGTGAAATCATGTCACAGAGTTACAGCTTTCCTTTCAAGAAACCTTTAACTAAGACAGTTCTTGTGGAATTTACAAAGTGATATTTGGAAGCCCATAGGGGGCTATGGTGAAAAAGGAAATATCCTCAGATGAAATCTGGAAAGAATCGTTCAGAGAAACTGTTTAGTGTTCTGTTAATTTATCACACAGTGTTACTGTTTTTCCCTCAAGAATCCGCTCGCTATGCCTGTTCTTGTGGAATTTGCAAGGTGATATTTGGAAGCCCATAGAGGGCTATGGTGGAAAAGAAAATATCCACAGAGCAAAACTGGAAAGAAGCATTCTGAGAAACTGCTTTGTGATGTGTGTCTTCCACTCACAGAGTTATATCTGTACTTCGTGGATCTCTTTGCTAGCCTTATATCTGTGGAATCTGAGAAGTGATATTTCTGATCCCTTTGAAGACTATAGGGCCAAAGGAAATATCCTCTGATAACAAAGAGTAGGAAGCTTTCTGAGAATCTTCTTTGTGTTCTGTGAAATCGTCTCACAGAATTACAGATTTCTCCTCCCGAAGCCTTTCGCTAAGACAGATCTTGTGGAATTTGCAAAGTGATATTTGGAAGCCCATAGAGGGCTATGGTGAAAAAGGAAATATCCTCAGATGAAATCTGGAAGGAAGCTTTCTGAGAAACTGCTCAGTGTTCTGTTAATTCATCTCACAGAGCTACAGCATTCCCCTCAAGAATCCGCTCGCTAAGCCTGTTCTTTTGGAATTCGCAAAGTGATATTTGGAAGCCCATAGAGGGATATGGTGAAAAAGTAAATATCCTCAGAAGAAATCTGGAAAGAAGCTTTCTGAGAAACTGGTTTGTGATGTTTGACTTCCACTCACAGAGTTACATCTGTATTTCGTGGATCTCTTTGCTAGCCTTATTTCTGTGGAATCTGAGAACAAATATTTCGGATCCCTTTGAAGACTACAGGGCCAAAGGAAATATCCTCTGATAACAAAGAGAAAGAAGCTTCCTGAGAAACTCCTTTGTGTTCTGTGAAATCATGTCATCGAGTTACAGCTTTCCCCTCAAGAAGCCTTTCACTAAGACAGTTCTTGTGGAATTTGCAAAGTGATATTTGGAAGCTCAAAGAGGGCTATTGTGAAAAAGGAAATATCCTCAGATGAAATCTGGAAAGAATCTTTCTGAGAACCTGCTTAGTGTTCTGTTAATTCATCTCACAGAGTTACAGCTTTCGCCTCAAGAAGCCGCTCGCTAAGTATGTTCTTCTACAATTCGCAAAGTGATATTTGCAAGCCCATAGAGGGTTATGGTGAAAAGGGAATTATCCTCAGATGAAGTCTGGAAAGAAGCTTTCTGAGAAACTGCTTCGTGTTCTGTTAATTCATCTCACAGAGTTACAGCTTTCCCCTGTAGAAGCCGCTCGCTAAGCCTGTTCTTTTGGAATTCGCAAAGTGATATTTGGAAGCCCATAGAGGGCTGTGGTGAAAAATTAAATATCCTCAGATGAAATCTGGAAAGAAGCTTTCTGAGAAACTGCTTAGTGTTCTGTTAATTCTTCTCTCAGAGTTACAGCTTTCCCTTCAAGAAGCTGCTCGCAAAGCCTGTTCTTGTGCAGTTGGCAAAGGGATATTCGGAAGCCCATAGAGGGCTATGGTGAAAAAGGAAATATCCTCAGATGAAATCTGGAAAGAAGCTTTCTGAGAAACTGCTTTGTGATGTGTGACTTCCACTCACAGAGTTACATCTGTATTTCGTGGATCTCTTTGCTAGCCTTATTTCTTTGGAATCTGAGAACAGATATTTATGATCCCTTTGAAGAATATTGGGCCAAAGGAAATATCCTCCGATAACAAAGAGAAAGAAGCTTTCTGAGAAACTCCTTTGTTTTCTGTGAAATCATCTCACAGACTTACAGCTTTCCCCTCAAGAAGCCTTTCGCTAAGACAGTTCTTGTGGAATTTGCAATGTGATATTTGGAAGCCCTTATGCAGCTATGGTGAAAAAGGAAATATCCTCAGATGAAATCTGGAAAGAAGCTTTCAGAGAAACTGCTTTGTGTTCTGTTAATTCATCTCACAGAGGTCCAGCTTTTCATTAAGAAGCCGCTCGCTAAGCCTGTTCTTGTGGGTTGGCAAAGTGATATTTGGAAGCCCATAGAGGGCTATGGTGAAAAAGAAAATATCCTCAGAGAAAAAATGGAAAGAAGCCTTCTGAGAAACTGCTTTGTGATGTGTGACTTCCACTCACACAGTTACATCTGTATTTCGTGGATCTCTTTGCTAGCCTTATTTCTGTGGAATCTGAGAACAGATATTTCGGATCCCTTTCAAGACTATAGGGCCAAAGGAAATATCCTCCCATAACAAAGAGAAAGAAGCTTTCTGAGAATCTTCTTTGTCTTCTGTGAAATCATCTAACAGAGTTACAGCTTTCTCCTCCAGAAGTCTTTCGATAAGGCAGTTCTTGTGGAATTTGCAAAGTGATATTTGGAAGCCCATAGAGGGCTATGGTGAAAAAGGAAATATCCTGAAATGAACTCTGGAAAGAAGCTTTCTGAGAAACTGCTTAGTGTTCTGTTAATTCACCTCACAGAGTTACAGCTTTCCCCTCAAGAAGCCGCTCGCCGAGCCTCTTCTTCTGCAATTCGCAAAGTGATATTTGGAATCCCTAGAGGGCTATGGTGAAAAAGAAAACATCCTCAGAGGAAAACTGGAAAGAAGTTTTCTGAGAAACTGCTTTGTGATGTGTGTTTTCCACTCACAGAGTTATATTTGTATTTCGTGGATCTCTTTGCTAGCCTTATTTCTGTGGAATCTGAGAACAGATATTTCGGATCCCTTTGAAGACTAGAGGGCCAAAGGAAATATCCTCCGATAACAAAGAGAAAGAAGCTTTCTGAGAAACTTCTTTGTGTTCTGTGAAATCATATCAGAGTTACAGCTTTCGCCTCAAGAAGCCGCTCGCTAAGCCTGTTCTTGTGGAATTCGCAAAGTGATATTTGGAAGCCCATAGACGGCTACGGTCAAAAAAGAAATATCCTCAGATGAAATCTGGAAAGAAGCTTTCTGAGAAACTGCTTAGTGTTCTGTTAATTCGTCTCACAGAGTTACAGCTTTCCCCTCAAGAAGCCGCTCGCTAAGCCTGTTCTTGTGGTATTGCCAAAGTGATGTTTGGAAGCCCTTAGAGGGCTATGGTGAAAAAGAAAATATCCTCGGAGAAAAACTGGAAAGAAGTTTTCTGAGAAACTGCTTTGTGATGTGTGACTTCCACTCACAGAGTTACATCTGCATTTCGTGGATCTCTTTGCTAGCCTTATTTCTGTTGAATCTGAGAACTCATATTTCCGATCCCTTGGAAGACTCTAGGGCCAAAGGAAATATCCTCCGATAACAAAGAGAAAGAAGCTTTCTGAGAAATTTCTTTGTGTTCTGTGAAATCATCTCACAGAGTTACAGCTTTCTCCTCCAGGAGCCTTTCGCTAAGACAGTTCTTGTGGAATTTGCAAAGTGATATTTCGAAGCCCACAGAGGGCTATGGTGAAAAAGGAAATATAGTCTTATGAAATCTGGAACAAGCTTTCTCAGAAACTGCTTAGTGTTCTGTTAATTCATCTCACAGAGTTGCAGCTTTCCCCTCAAGAAGCCGCGCGCTAAGCCTGTTCTTGTGGAATTCGCAAAGTGATATTTGGAAGCCCAAAGAGGGCTATGGTTAAAAATGAAATATCCTCCGAGAAAAACTGGAAAGAAGCTTTCTGAGAAACTGCTTTGTGATGTTTGACTTCCACTCACAGAGTTACATCGGTGTTTCATGGATCTCTTTGCTCGCCTTATTTCTGTTTAATCTGAGAACACATATTTCGGATCCCTTTCAAGACTCTAGGGCCAAAGGAAATATCCTCCGATAACATAGAGAAAGAAGCTTTCTGAGAAACTTCTTCGTGTTCTGTGAAATCGTCTCACAGAGTTACAGCTGTCCCCTCAAGAAGACTTTGGCTAAGACAGTTTTTGTGGAATTTGCAAAGTGATAATTGGAAGGCCATAGAGGGCTATGGTTAAAAAGGAAATATCCTCAGATGAAATCTGGAAAGAAGCTTTCTGAGAAACTGCTTAGTGTTCTGTTAATTCATCTCACAGAGTTACAGCTTTCCCCTCATGAAGCCGCTCGCTAGGCCTGTTCTTCTGGAATTCGCAAAGTGATATTTGGAAGCCCTTAGAGGGCTATGGTGAAAAAGAAAATATCCTCATAGCAAAACTGGAAAGAAGCTTTCTGAGAAACTGCTTTGTGATGTGTGTCTTCCACTCACAGAGTTATATCCGTATTTCGTGGATCTCTTTGCTAGCCTTATTTCTGTGGAATCTGACAACTGATATTTCAGATCCCTTTGAAGACTGGAGGGCCAAAGGAAATATCCTCCGATAACAAAGAGAAAGAAGCTTTCTGAGAAAATTATTTGTCTTCTGTGAAATCATCTCACAGAGTTACAGCTTTTTCCTCCAGAAGCCTTTCGCTAAGACAGTTTTTGTGGAATTTGCAAAGTGATATTTGGAAGCCCACAGAGGGCTACGGTGAAAAAGGAAATATCTTCAGATGAAATCTGGAAAGAAGCTATCTGAGAAACTGCTTAGTGTTCTCGTAATTCATCTCACAGAGATACAGATTTCCCCTCAAGAAGCCACTCGCTAAGCCTGTTCCTGTGGAATTGGCAATGTGATATTTGGAAGCCCATAGAGGGCTATGGTGAAAAAGAAAATATCCTCCGCGAAAAACTGGAAAGAATCTTTCTGAGAAACTGCTTTGTGATGTGTGACTTCCACTCACAGAGTTACATCTGTATTTCGTGGATCTCTCTGCTGGCCTTATTTCTGAGGAATCTGAGAACAGATATTTCGGATCCCTTTGAAGACTATAGGGCCAAAGAAAATATCCGCCAATTACAAAGAGAAAGAAGCTTTCTGAGAAACTTCTTTGTCTTCTGTGAAGCCATCTCACAGAGTTACTGCTTCCCCCTCAAGAAGCCCCTCGCTAAGACAGTTCTTCTGGAATTCGCAAAGTGATATTTGGAAGCCCATAGAGGGCTATGTTGAAAAAGGAATTATCCTCAGATGAAATCTGGAAAAAAGCTTTCTGAGAAACTGCTCAGTGTTCTGTTAATTCCTCTCACAAGGTTACAGCTTTCCCCTCAAGAAGCCGCTCGGTTAGCCTGTTCTTGTGGAATCCGCAAAGTGATACTTGCAAGCCCATAGAGGGCTATGGTTAAAAAGGAAATATCCTCATATGAAATCTGGAAAGAAGCTTTCTGAGAAAATGCTTTGTGATGTGTCACTTCCACTCACAGAGTTACATCTGTATTTCGTGGATCTCTTTGCTAGCCTTATTTCTGTGGAATCTGAGAACAGATATTTCGGATCCCTTTGAAGACTTCAGGGTCAAAGGAAATATCCTCCGATAACAAACAGAAAGAAGCTTTCTGAGAAACTTTTTTGTGTTCTGTGAAATCATGTCACAGAGTTACAGCTTTCCTTTCAAGAAACCTTTAACTAAGACAGTTCTTGTGGAATTTACAAAGTGATATTTGGAAGCCCATAGGGGGCTATGGTGAAAAAGGAAATATCCTCAGATGAAATCTGGAAAGAATCGTTCAGAGAAACTGTTTAGTGTTCTGTTAATTTATCACACAGTGTTACTGTTTTTCCCTCAAGAATCCGCTCGCTATGCCTGTTCTTGTGGAATTTGCAAGGTGATATTTGGAAGCCCATAGAGGGCTATGGTGGAAAAGAAAATATCCACAGAGCAAAACTGGAAAGAAGCATTCTGAGAAACTGCTTTGTGATGTGTGTCTTCCACTCACAGAGTTATATCTGTACTTCGTGGATCTCTTTGCTAGCCTTATATCTGTGGAATCTGAGAAGTGATATTTCTGATCCCTTTGAAGACTATAGGGCCAAAGGAAATATCCTCTGATAACAAAGAGTAGGAAGCTTTCTGAGAATCTTCTTTGTGTTCTGTGAAATCGTCTCACAGAATTACAGATTTCTCCTCCCGAAGCCTTTCGCTAAGACAGATCTTGTGGAATTTGCAAAGTGATATTTGGAAGCCCATAGAGGGCTATGGTGAAAAAGGAAATATCCTCAGATGAAATCTGGAAGGAAGCTTTCTGAGAAACTGCTCAGTGTTCTGTTAATTCATCTCACAGAGCTACAGCATTCCCCTCAAGAATCCGCTCGCTAAGCCTGTTCTTTTGGAATTCGCAAAGTGATATTTGGAAGCCCATAGAGGGATATGGTGAAAAAGTAAATATCCTCAGAAGAAATCTGGAAAGAAGCTTTCTGAGAAACTGGTTTGTGATGTTTGACTTCCACTCACAGAGTTACATCTGTATTTCGTGGATCTCTTTGCTAGCCTTATTTCTGTGGAATCTGAGAACAAATATTTCGGATCCCTTTGAAGACTACAGGGCCAAAGGAAATATCCTCTGATAACAAAGAGAAAGAAGCTTCCTGAGAAACTCCTTTGTGTTCTGTGAAATCATGTCATCGAGTTACAGCTTTCCCCTCAAGAAGCCTTTCACTAAGACAGTTCTTGTGGAATTTGCAAAGTGATATTTGGAAGCTCAAAGAGGGCTATTGTGAAAAAGGAAATATCCTCAGATGAAATCTGGAAAGAATCTTTCTGAGAACCTGCTTAGTGTTCTGTTAATTCATCTCACAGAGTTACAGCTTTCGCCTCAAGAAGCCGCTCGCTAAGTATGTTCTTCTACAATTCGCAAAGTGATATTTGCAAGCCCATAGAGGGTTATGGTGAAAAGGGAATTATCCTCAGATGAAGTCTGGAAAGAAGCTTTCTGAGAAACTGCTTCGTGTTCTGTTAATTCATCTCACAGAGTTACAGCTTTCCCCTGTAGAAGCCGCTCGCTAAGCCTGTTCTTTTGGAATTCGCAAAGTGATATTTGGAAGCCCATAGAGGGCTGTGGTGAAAAATTAAATATCCTCAGATGAAATCTGGAAAGAAGCTTTCTGAGAAACTGCTTAGTGTTCTGTTAATTCTTCTCTCAGAGTTACAGCTTTCCCTTCAAGAAGCTGCTCGCAAAGCCTGTTCTTGTGCAGTTGGCAAAGGGATATTCGGAAGCCCATAGAGGGCTATGGTGAAAAAGGAAATATCCTCAGATGAAATCTGGAAAGAAGCTTTCTGAGAAACTGCTTTGTGATGTGTGACTTCCACTCACAGAGTTACATCTGTATTTCGTGGATCTCTTTGCTAGCCTTATTTCTTTGGAATCTGAGAACAGATATTTATGATCCCTTTGAAGAATATTGGGCCAAAGGAAATATCCTCCGATAACAAAGAGAAAGAAGCTTTCTGAGAAACTCCTTTGTTTTCTGTGAAATCATCTCACAGACTTACAGCTTTCCCCTCAAGAAGCCTTTCGCTAAGACAGTTCTTGTGGAATTTGCAATGTGATATTTGGAAGCCCTTATGCAGCTATGGTGAAAAAGGAAATATCCTCAGATGAAATCTGGAAAGAAGCTTTCAGAGAAACTGCTTTGTGTTCTGTTAATTCATCTCACAGAGGTCCAGCTTTTCATTAAGAAGCCGCTCGCTAAGCCTGTTCTTGTGGGTTGGCAAAGTGATATTTGGAAGCCCATAGAGGGCTATGGTGAAAAAGAAAATATCCTCAGAGAAAAAATGGAAAGAAGCCTTCTGAGAAACTGCTTTGTGATGTGTGACTTCCACTCACACAGTTACATCTGTATTTCGTGGATCTCTTTGCTAGCCTTATTTCTGTGGAATCTGAGAACAGATATTTCGGATCCCTTTCAAGACTATAGGGCCAAAGGAAATATCCTCCCATAACAAAGAGAAAGAAGCTTTCTGAGAATCTTCTTTGTCTTCTGTGAAATCATCTAACAGAGTTACAGCTTTCTCCTCCAGAAGTCTTTCGATAAGGCAGTTCTTGTGGAATTTGCAAAGTGATATTTGGAAGCCCATAGAGGGCTATGGTGAAAAAGGAAATATCCTGAAATGAACTCTGGAAAGAAGCTTTCTGAGAAACTGCTTAGTGTTCTGTTAATTCACCTCACAGAGTTACAGCTTTCCCCTCAAGAAGCCGCTCGCCGAGCCTCTTCTTCTGCAATTCGCAAAGTGATATTTGGAATCCCTAGAGGGCTATGGTGAAAAAGAAAACATCCTCAGAGGAAAACTGGAAAGAAGTTTTCTGAGAAACTGCTTTGTGATGTGTGTTTTCCACTCACAGAGTTATATTTGTATTTCGTGGATCTCTTTGCTAGCCTTATTTCTGTGGAATCTGAGAACAGATATTTCGGATCCCTTTGAAGACTAGAGGGCCAAAGGAAATATCCTCCGATAACAAAGAGAAAGAAGCTTTCTGAGAAACTTCTTTGTGTTCTGTGAAATCATATCAGAGTTACAGCTTTCGCCTCAAGAAGCCGCTCGCTAAGCCTGTTCTTGTGGAATTCGCAAAGTGATATTTGGAAGCCCATAGACGGCTACGGTCAAAAAAGAAATATCCTCAGATGAAATCTGGAAAGAAGCTTTCTGAGAAACTGCTTAGTGTTCTGTTAATTCGTCTCACAGAGTTACAGCTTTCCCCTCAAGAAGCCGCTCGCTAAGCCTGTTCTTGTGGTATTGCCAAAGTGATGTTTGGAAGCCCTTAGAGGGCTATGGTGAAAAAGAAAATATCCTCGGAGAAAAACTGGAAAGAAGTTTTCTGAGAAACTGCTTTGTGATGTGTGACTTCCACTCACAGAGTTACATCTGCATTTCGTGGATCTCTTTGCTAGCCTTATTTCTGTTGAATCTGAGAACTCATATTTCCGATCCCTTGGAAGACTCTAGGGCCAAAGGAAATATCCTCCGATAACAAAGAGAAAGAAGCTTTCTGAGAAATTTCTTTGTGTTCTGTGAAATCATCTCACAGAGTTACAGCTTTCTCCTCCAGGAGCCTTTCGCTAAGACAGTTCTTGTGGAATTTGCAAAGTGATATTTCGAAGCCCACAGAGGGCTATGGTGAAAAAGGAAATATAGTCTTATGAAATCTGGAACAAGCTTTCTCAGAAACTGCTTAGTGTTCTGTTAATTCATCTCACAGAGTTGCAGCTTTCCCCTCAAGAAGCCGCGCGCTAAGCCTGTTCTTGTGGAATTCGCAAAGTGATATTTGGAAGCCCAAAGAGGGCTATGGTTAAAAATGAAATATCCTCCGAGAAAAACTGGAAAGAAGCTTTCTGAGAAACTGCTTTGTGATGTTTGACTTCCACTCACAGAGTTACATCGGTGTTTCATGGATCTCTTTGCTCGCCTTATTTCTGTTTAATCTGAGAACACATATTTCGGATCCCTTTCAAGACTCTAGGGCCAAAGGAAATATCCTCCGATAACATAGAGAAAGAAGCTTTCTGAGAAACTTCTTCGTGTTCTGTGAAATCGTCTCACAGAGTTACAGCTGTCCCCTCAAGAAGACTTTGGCTAAGACAGTTTTTGTGGAATTTGCAAAGTGATAATTGGAAGGCCATAGAGGGCTATGGTTAAAAAGGAAATATCCTCAGATGAAATCTGGAAAGAAGCTTTCTGAGAAACTGCTTAGTGTTCTGTTAATTCATCTCACAGAGTTACAGCTTTCCCCTCATGAAGCCGCTCGCTAGGCCTGTTCTTCTGGAATTCGCAAAGTGATATTTGGAAGCCCTTAGAGGGCTATGGTGAAAAAGAAAATATCCTCATAGCAAAACTGGAAAGAAGCTTTCTGAGAAACTGCTTTGTGATGTGTGTCTTCCACTCACAGAGTTATATCCGTATTTCGTGGATCTCTTTGCTAGCCTTATTTCTGTGGAATCTGACAACTGATATTTCAGATCCCTTTGAAGACTGGAGGGCCAAAGGAAATATCCTCCGATAACAAAGAGAAAGAAGCTTTCTGAGAAAATTATTTGTCTTCTGTGAAATCATCTCACAGAGTTACAGCTTTTTCCTCCAGAAGCCTTTCGCTAAGACAGTTTTTGTGGAATTTGCAAAGTGATATTTGGAAGCCCACAGAGGGCTACGGTGAAAAAGGAAATATCTTCAGATGAAATCTGGAAAGAAGCTATCTGAGAAACTGCTTAGTGTTCTCGTAATTCATCTCACAGAGATACAGATTTCCCCTCAAGAAGCCACTCGCTAAGCCTGTTCCTGTGGAATTGGCAATGTGATATTTGGAAGCCCATAGAGGGCTATGGTGAAAAAGAAAATATCCTCCGTGAAAAACTGGAAAGAATCTTTCTGAGAAACTGCTTTGTGATGTGTGACTTCCACTCACAGAGTTACATCTGTATTTCGTGGATCTCTCTGCTGGCCTTATTTCTGAGGAATCTGAGAACAGATATTTCGGATCCCTTTGAAGACTATAGGGCCAAAGGAAATATCCGCCAATTACAAAGAGAAAGAAGCTTTCTGAGAAACTTCTTTGTCTTCTGTGAAGCCATCTCACAGAGTTACTGCTTCCCCCTCAAGAAGCCCCTCGCTAAGACAGTTCTTCTGGAATTCGCAAAGTGATATTTGGAAGCCCATAGAGGGCTATGTTGAAAAAGGAATTATCCTCAGATGAAATCTGGAAAAAAGCTTTCTGAGAAACTGCTCAGTGTTCTGTTAATTCCTCTCACAAGGTTACAGCTTTCCCCTCAAGAAGCCGCTCGGTTAGCCTGTTCTTGTGGAATCCGCAAAGTGATACTTGCAAGCCCATAGAGGGCTATGGTTAAAAAGGAAATATCCTCATATGAAATCTGGAAAGAAGCTTTCTGAGAAAATGCTTTGTGATGTGTCACTTCCACTCACAGAGTTACATCTGTATTTCGTGGATCTCTTTGCTAGCCTTATTTCTGTGGAATCTGAGAACAGATATTTCGGATCCCTTTGAAGACTTCAGGGTCAAAGGAAATATCCTCCGATAACAAACAGAAAGAAGCTTTCTGAGAAACTTTTTTGTGTTCTGTGAAATCATGTCACAGAGTTACAGCTTTCCTTTCAAGAAACCTTTAACTAAGACAGTTCTTGTGGAATTTACAAAGTGATATTTGGAAGCCCATAGGGGGCTATGGTGAAAAAGGAAATATCCTCAGATGAAATCTGGAAAGAATCGTTCAGAGAAACTGTTTAGTGTTCTGTTAATTTATCACACAGTGTTACTGTTTTTCCCTCAAGAATCCGCTCGCTATGCCTGTTCTTGTGGAATTTGCAAGGTGATATTTGGAAGTCCATAGAGGGCTATGGTGGAAAAGAAAATATCCACAGAGCAAAACTGGAAAGAAGCATTCTGAGAAACTGCTTTGTGATGTGTGTCTTCCACTCACAGAGTTATATCTGCACTTCGTGGATCTCTTTGCTAGCCTTATATCTGTGGAATCTGAGAAGTGATATTTCTGATCCCTTTGAAGACTATAGGGCCAAAGGAAATATCCTCTGATAACAAAGAGTAGGAAGCTTTCTGAGAATCTTCTTTGTGTTCTGTGAAATCGTCTCACAGAATTACAGATTTCTCCTCCCGAAGCCTTTCGCTAAGACAGATCTTGTGGAATTTGCAAAGTGATATTTGGAAGCCCATAGAGGGCTATGGTGAAAAAGGAAATATCCTCAGATGAAATCTGGAAGGAAGCTTTCTGAGAAACTGCTCAGTGTTCTGTTAATTCATCTCACAGAGCTACAGCATTCCCCTCAAGAATCCGCTCGCTAAGCCTGTTCTTTTGGAATTCGCAAAGTGATATTTGGAAGCCCATAGAGGGATATGGTGAAAAAGTAAATATCCTCAGAAGAAATCTGGAAAGAAGCTTTCTGAGAAACTGGTTTGTGATGTTTGACTTCCACTCACAGAGTTACATCTGTATTTCGTGGATCTCTTTGCTAGCCTTATTTCTGTGGAATCTGAGAACAAATATTTCGGATCCCTTTGAAGACTACAGGGCCAAAGGAAATATCCTCTGATAACAAAGAGAAAGAAGCTTCCTGAGAAACTCCTTTGTGTTCTGTGAAATCATGTCATCGAGTTACAGCTTTCCCCTCAAGAAGCCTTTCACTAAGACAGTTCTTGTGGAATTTGCAAAGTGATATTTGGAAGCTCAAAGAGGGCTATTGTGAAAAAGGAAATATCCTCAGATGAAATCTGGAAAGAATCTTTCTGAGAACCTGCTTAGTGTTCTGTTAATTCATCTCACAGAGTTACAGCTTTCGCCTCAAGAAGCCGCTCGCTAAGTATGTTCTTCTACAATTCGCAAAGTGATATTTGCAAGCCCATAGAGGGTTATGGTGAAAAGGGAATTATCCTCAGATGAAGTCTGGAAAGAAGCTTTCTGAGAAACTGCTTCGTGTTCTGTTAATTCATCTCACAGAGTTACAGCTTTCCCCTGTAGAAGCCGCTCGCTAAGCCTGTTCTTTTGGAATTCGCAAAGTGATATTTGGAAGCCCATAGAGGGCTGTGGTGAAAAATTAAATATCCTCAGATGAAATCTGGAAAGAAGCTTTCTGAGAAACTGCTTAGTGTTCTGTTAATTCTTCTCTCAGAGTTACAGCTTTCCCTTCAAGAAGCTGCTCGCAAAGCCTGTTCTTGTGCAGTTGGCAAAGGGATATTCGGAAGCCCATAGAGGGCTATGGTGAAAAAGGAAATATCCTCAGATGAAATCTGGAAAGAAGCTTTCTGAGAAACTGCTTTGTGATGTGTGACTTCCACTCACAGAGTTACATCTGTATTTCGTGGATCTCTTTGCTAGCCTTATTTCTTTGGAATCTGAGAACAGATATTTATGATCCCTTTGAAGAATATTGGGCCAAAGGAAATATCCTCCGATAACAAAGAGAAAGAAGCTTTCTGAGAAACTCCTTTGTTTTCTGTGAAATCATCTCACAGACTTACAGCTTTCCCCTCAAGAAGCCTTTCGCTAAGACAGTTCTTGTGGAATTTGCAATGTGATATTTGGAAGCCCTTATGCAGCTATGGTGAAAAAGGAAATATCCTCAGATGAAATCTGGAAAGAAGCTTTCAGAGAAACTGCTTTGTGTTCTGTTAATTCATCTCACAGAGGTCCAGCTTTTCATTAAGAAGCCGCTCGCTAAGCCTGTTCTTGTGGGTTGGCAAAGTGATATTTGGAAGCCCATAGAGGGCTATGGTGAAAAAGAAAATATCCTCAGAGAAAAAATGGAAAGAAGCCTTCTGAGAAACTGCTTTGTGATGTGTGACTTCCACTCACACAGTTACATCTGTATTTCGTGGATCTCTTTGCTAGCCTTATTTCTGTGGAATCTGAGAACAGATATTTCGGATCCCTTTCAAGACTATAGGGCCAAAGGAAATATCCTCCCATAACAAAGAGAAAGAAGCTTTCTGAGAATCTTCTTTGTCTTCTGTGAAATCATCTAACAGAGTTACAGCTTTCTCCTCCAGAAGTCTTTCGATAAGGCAGTTCTTGTGGAATTTGCAAAGTGATATTTGGAAGCCCATAGAGGGCTATGGTGAAAAAGGAAATATCCTGAAATGAACTCTGGAAAGAAGCTTTCTGAGAAACTGCTTAGTGTTCTGTTAATTCACCTCACAGAGTTACAGCTTTCCCCTCAAGAAGCCGCTCGCCGAGCCTCTTCTTCTGCAATTCGCAAAGTGATATTTGGAATCCCTAGAGGGCTATGGTGAAAAAGAAAACATCCTCAGAGGAAAACTGGAAAGAAGTTTTCTGAGAAACTGCTTTGTGATGTGTGTTTTCCACTCACAGAGTTATATTTGTATTTCGTGGATCTCTTTGCTAGCCTTATTTCTGTGGAATCTGAGAACAGATATTTCGGATCCCTTTGAAGACTAGAGGGCCAAAGGAAATATCCTCCGATAACAAAGAGAAAGAAGCTTTCTGAGAAACTTCTTTGTGTTCTGTGAAATCATATCAGAGTTACAGCTTTCGCCTCAAGAAGCCGCTCGCTAAGCCTGTTCTTGTGGAATTCGCAAAGTGATATTTGGAAGCCCATAGACGGCTACGGTCAAAAAAGAAATATCCTCAGATGAAATCTGGAAAGAAGCTTTCTGAGAAACTGCTTAGTGTTCTGTTAATTCGTCTCACAGAGTTACAGCTTTCCCCTCAAGAAGCCGCTCGCTAAGCCTGTTCTTGTGGTATTGCCAAAGTGATGTTTGGAAGCCCTTAGAGGGCTATGGTGAAAAAGAAAATATCCTCGGAGAAAAACTGGAAAGAAGTTTTCTGAGAAACTGCTTTGTGATGTGTGACTTCCACTCACAGAGTTACATCTGCATTTCGTGGATCTCTTTGCTAGCCTTATTTCTGTTGAATCTGAGAACTCATATTTCCGATCCCTTGGAAGACTCTAGGGCCAAAGGAAATATCCTCCGATAACAAAGAGAAAGAAGCTTTCTGAGAAATTTCTTTGTGTTCTGTGAAATCATCTCACAGAGTTACAGCTTTCTCCTCCAGGAGCCTTTCGCTAAGACAGTTCTTGTGGAATTTGCAAAGTGATATTTCGAAGCCCACAGAGGGCTATGGTGAAAAAGGAAATATAGTCTTATGAAATCTGGAACAAGCTTTCTCAGAAACTGCTTAGTGTTCTGTTAATTCATCTCACAGAGTTGCAGCTTTCCCCTCAAGAAGCCGCGCGCTAAGCCTGTTCTTGTGGAATTCGCAAAGTGATATTTGGAAGCCCAAAGAGGGCTATGGTTAAAAATGAAATATCCTCCGAGAAAAACTGGAAAGAAGCTTTCTGAGAAACTGCTTTGTGATGTTTGACTTCCACTCACAGAGTTACATCGGTGTTTCATGGATCTCTTTGCTCGCCTTATTTCTGTTTAATCTGAGAACACATATTTCGGATCCCTTTCAAGACTCTAGGGCCAAAGGAAATATCCTCCGATAACATAGAGAAAGAAGCTTTCTGAGAAACTTCTTCGTGTTCTGTGAAATCGTCTCACAGAGTTACAGCTGTCCCCTCAAGAAGACTTTGGCTAAGACAGTTTTTGTGGAATTTGCAAAGTGATAATTGGAAGGCCATAGAGGGCTATGGTTAAAAAGGAAATATCCTCAGATGAAATCTGGAAAGAAGCTTTCTGAGAAACTGCTTAGTGTTCTGTTAATTCATCTCACAGAGTTACAGCTTTCCCCTCATGAAGCCGCTCGCTAGGCCTGTTCTTCTGGAATTCGCAAAGTGATATTTGGAAGCCCTTAGAGGGCTATGGTGAAAAAGAAAATATCCTCATAGCAAAACTGGAAAGAAGCTTTCTGAGAAACTGCTTTGTGATGTGTGTCTTCCACTCACAGAGTTATATCCGTATTTCGTGGATCTCTTTGCTAGCCTTATTTCTGTGGAATCTGACAACTGATATTTCAGATCCCTTTGAAGACTGGAGGGCCAAAGGAAATATCCTCCGATAACAAAGAGAAAGAAGCTTTCTGAGAAAATTATTTGTCTTCTGTGAAATCATCTCACAGAGTTACAGCTTTTTCCTCCAGAAGCCTTTCGCTAAGACAGTTTTTGTGGAATTTGCAAAGTGATATTTGGAAGCCCACAGAGGGCTACGGTGAAAAAGGAAATATCTTCAGATGAAATCTGGAAAGAAGCTATCTGAGAAACTGCTTAGTGTTCTCGTAATTCATCTCACAGAGATACAGATTTCCCCTCAAGAAGCCACTCGCTAAGCCTGTTCCTGTGGAATTGGCAATGTGATATTTGGAAGCCCATAGAGGGCTATGGTGAAAAAGAAAATATCCTCCGCGAAAAACTGGAAAGAATCTTTCTGAGAAACTGCTTTGTGATGTGTGACTTCCACTCACAGAGTTACATCTGTATTTCGTGGATCTCTCTGCTGGCCTTATTTCTGAGGAATCTGAGAACAGATATTTCGGATCCCTTTGAAGACTATAGGGCCAAAGGAAATATCTGCCAATTACAAAGAGAAAGAAGCTTTCTGAGAAACTTCTTTGTGTTCTGTGAAATCATGTCACAGAGTTACAGCTTTCCCCTCAAGAAGCCGCTCGCTAAGCCTGTTCTTCTGCAATTCGCAAAGTGATATTTGGAAGCCCAAAGAGGGCTATGGGGAAAAAGGAAATATCCTCAGATGAAATCAGGAAAGAATCTTTCTGAGAAACTGCTTAGTGTTCTGTTAATTCATCTCACAGACTTACAGCTTCCCCCTCAAGAAGCTACTCGCTAAGCCTGTTCTTCTGGAATTCGCAAAGTGATATTTGGAAGCCCATAGAGGGTTATGGTGAAAAAGAAAATATACTCAGAAAAAATCTGTAAAGAAGCTTTCTGAGAAACTGCTTTGTGATGTGTGATTTCCACTCCCAGAGTCACATCTGTATTTCATGGATCTCTTTGCTAGCCTTATTTCTGTGGAATCTGAGAACAGATATTTCGGATCCCTTTGAAGACTATAGGGCCAATGGAAATATCCTCCGATAACAAAGAGAAAGAAGCTTTCTGAGAAACTTCTTTGTGTTCTGTGAAATTATCTCACAGACTTACAGATTTCTCCTCCAGAAGCCTTTCGCTATGACAGTTCTTGTGGAATTTGCAAAGTGATATTTGGAAGCCCATAGAGGGCCATGGTGAAAAAGGAAATATCCTCAGACGAAATCTGGAAAGAAGCTTTCTGAGAAACTGCTTTGTGATGTGTGACATCCACTCACAGAGCTACATCTGTGTTTCGTGGATCTCTTTGCTAGCCTTATTTCTGGGGAATCTGAGAACAGATATTTCGGATCCCTTTCAGGACGATAGGGCCAAAGGAAATATCCTCCGATAACAGAGAGAAAGAAGCTTTCTGAGAAACTTCTTTGTGTCCTGTGGAGTCGTCTCACAGAGTTACAGCTTTCCTCTCAAGAAGCCGTTGGCTAAGACAGTTTTTGTGGAATTTGCAAAGTGATATTTGGAAGGCCATAGAGGGCTATGGTGAAAAGGAAATATCCTGAGATGAAATCTGGAAAGAAGTTTCCGAGGAACTGCTTAGTGTTCTGTTAATTCATCTCACAGAGTTACAGCTTTCCCCTCAAGAAGCCGCTCGCTAAACCTGTTCTTCTGCCATTCGCAAAGTGATATATGGAAGCCCATTGATGGCTATGGAGTAAAAGGAAATATCCTCAGATGAAATCTGGAAAGAAGCTTTCTGAGAAACTGCTTAGTGTTCTGTTAATTCATCTCACAGAGTTACAGCTTTCCATTCAAGAAGCCACTCGCTAAGCCTGTTCTTGTGGATTGGCAAAGTGATATTTGGAAGCCCAAGGAGGGCTATGGTGAAAAAGAAAATATCCTCAGAGAAAAACTGGAAAGAAGCTTTCTGAGAAACTGCTTTGTGATGTGTGACTTCCACTCACACAGTTACATCTGTAATTCGTGGATCTCTTTGCTAGCCTTATTTCTGTGGAATCTGAGAACAGATATTTCGGATCCCTTTCAAGACTATAGGGCCAAAGGAAATATCCTCTGATAACAAAGAGAAAGAAGCTTTCTGACAAACTTCTTTGTGTTCTGTGAAATCATCTCAGAGTTACAGCTTTGCCCTCAAGAAGCCTTTCGCTAAGACAGTTCTTGTGGAATTTGCAAAGTGATTTTTCGGAGCCCCTAGAGGGCTATGGTGAAAAAGGAAATATCCTCAGATGAAATCTGGAAAGAAGCTTTCTGAGAAACTGCTTAGTGTTCTGTTAATTCATCTCACAGAGTTACAGCTTTCCCCTCAAGAAGCCTCTCGCTAAGCCTGTTCTTGTGGAATTCGCATAGTGATATTTGAAAGCCCATAGAGGGCAATGGTGTAAAAGAAAATATCCTCAGAGAAAAAATGGAAAGAAGCTTTCTAAGAAACTTCTTTGAGATGTGTGACTTCCACTCACAGAGTTACATCTCTATTTCGTGGATCTCTTTGCTAGCCTTATTTCTGTGGAATTTGAGATCAGATATTTCCGATCCCTTTGAAGACTATAGCGCCAAAGGAAATATCCTCCGATAAAAAAGAGAAAGAAGCTTTATGAGAAACTTCTTTCTGTTTTGTGAAATCATCTAACAGAGTTACAGCTTTCCCCTCCAGAAGCCTTTCGCTAAGACAGTTCTTGTGGAATTTGCAAAGTGATATTTGGAAGCCCATAGAGGGCTATGGGTAAAAAGGAAATATCCTCAGATGAAATCTGGATAGAAGCTTTCTGAGAAACTGCTTAGTGTTCTGTTAATTCATCTCACAGAGTTACAGCTTTCCCCTCAAGAAGCCACTCGCTAAGCCTGTTCCTGTGGAATTGGCAAAGTGATATTTGGAATCCCTAGAGGGCTCTGGTGAAAAAGAAAATATCGTCAGAGGAAAACTGGATAGAGGCTTTCTGAGAAACTGCTTTGTGATGTGTGTTGTCCACTCACAGAGTTATATTTGTATTTCGTGGATCTCTTTGCTAGCCTTATTTCTGTGGAATCTGAGAACAGATATTTCGGATCCCTTTCAAGACTATAGGGTAAAAGGAAATATCCTCCAATAACAAAGAGAAAGAAGCTTTCTGAGAAACTTCTTTGTGTTCTGTGAAATCGTCTCAGAGATACAGCTTTCGCCTCAAGAAGCCGCTCGCTAAGCCTGTTCTTCTGGAATTCGCAAAGTGATATTTGGAAGCCCATAGGGGGGTATGGTGAAAAAGGAAATATCCTCAGATGAAATATGTTAAGAAGCTTTCTGAGAAACTGCTTAGTGTTCTGTTAATTCATCTTACAGAGTTAAAGCTTTCCCCTCAAGAAGCCGCTCGCTAAGCCTTTTCTTGTGGAATTCGCAAAGTGACTTTTGGAAGCCCGTAGAGGGGTATGGTGAAAAAGAAAATATCCTCAGAGAAAAACTGGAAAGAAGCTTTCTGAGAAACTGCTTTGTGATGTGTGACTTCCACTCACAGAGTTATATCTGTATTTCGTGGATCTCCTTGCTAGTGTTATTTCTGTGGAATTTGAGAACAGATATTTCGGATCACTTTTGAAGACTATAGGGCCAAAGGAAATATCCTCCGATAACAAAGAGAAAGAAGCTTTCTGACAAACTTCTTTGTGTTCTGTGAAATCATCTCAGAGTTACAGCTTTCCCCTCAAGAAGCCTTTCGCTAAGACAGTTCTTGTGGAATTTGCAAAGTGATTTTTCGGAGCCCCTAGAGGGCTATGGTGAAAAAGGAAATATCCTCAGATGAAATCTGGAAAGAAGCTTTCTGAGAAACTGCTTAGTGTTCTGTTAATTCATCTCACAGAGTTACAGCTTTCCCCTCAAGAAGCCACTCGCTAAGCCTGTTCCTGTGGAATTGGCAATGTGATATTTGGAAGCCCATAGAGGGCTATGGTGAAAAAGAAAATATCCTCCGCGAAAAACTGGAAAGAATCTTTCTGAGAAACTGCTATGTGATGTGTGACTTCCACTCACAGAGTTACATCTGTATTTCGTGGATCTCTCTGCTGGCCTTATTTCTGAGGAATCTGAGAACAGATATTTCAGATCCCTTTGAAGACTATAGGGCCAAAGGAAATATCCGCCAATTACAAAGAGAAAGAAGCTTTCTGAGAAACTTCTTTGTGTTCTGTGAAATCATGTCACAGAATTACAGCTTTCCCCTCAAGAAGCCGCTCGCTAAGCCTGTTCTTCTGCAATTCGCAAAGTGATATTTGGAAGCCCAAAGAGGGCTATGGGGAAAAAGGAAATATCCTCCGATGAAATCAGGAAAGAATCTTTCTGAGAAACTGCTTAGTGTTCTGTGAAATCATCTCACAGAGTGACAGCTTTCCCCTCAAGAAGCCACTCGCGAAGCCTGTTCCTGTGGAACTCGCAAAGTGATATTTGGAAGCCCATACAGGGCTATGGTGAAAAAGAAAATATCCTCAGAGAAAATCTGTAAAGAAGCTTTCTGAGAAACTGCTTTGTGATGTGTGACTTCCACTCACAGAGTTACATCTCTGTTTCGTGCATCTGTTAGCCTTATTTCTGTAGAATCTGAGAACAGATAGTTCGGATTCCTTTGAAGACTATAGGGCCAAGGAAATATCCCCCGATAACAAAGAGAAAGAAGCTTTCTGAGAAACTTCTTTCTTGTTCTGTGAAATCATCTCACAGAGTTACAGCTTTCCCGTCAAGAAGCCTTTCGCTAAGACAGTTATTGTGGAATTGGCAAAGTGATATTTGGAAGCCCAGAGAGGTCTATGGTGAAAAAGGAAATATCCTCAGATGAAATCTGAAAAGAAGCTTTCTGAGAAACTGCTTAGTGTTCTGTTAATTCATCTCACAGAGTTACAGCTTTCCCCTCAAGAATTCGCTCGGCAGCCTCTTCTTGTGGATTCCCAAAGTGATATTTTGAAGCCCATAGAGAGCTATGTTGAAAAAGAAAATATCCTCTCAGGAAAACTGGAAAGAAGCTTTCTGAGAAACTGCTTTGTGATGTGTGACTTCCACTCACAGACTTACATCTGTATTTCGTGGATCTCTTTGCTACCCTTATTTCTGTGTAATCTGAGAACAGATATTTCGCATCCCTTTCAAGACTATAAGGTCAAACGAATTATCCTCCGATAAAAAAGAGAAAGAAGATTTCTGGGAAACTTCTTTGTGTTCTGTGAAATCATCTCACAGAGTTACAGCATTCCCCACCAGAAGCATTTGGTTAAGACAGTTCTTGTGGAATTTGCAAAGTGATATTTGGAAGCCCATAGAGGGCTATGGTGAAAAAGGAAATATCCTCAGATGAAATCTGGAAAGAAACTTTCTGAGAATCTGCTTAGTGTTCTGTTAATTCATATCACAGAGTTACAGCTTTCCACTAAAGAAGCCGCTCGGTAAGCCTGTACTTGTGGAATTCGCAAGTGATATTTGGAAGCCCATAGAGGGCAATGGAGAAAAAGAAAATATCGTCAGATGAAATCTGGAAAGAAGCATTCTGAGAAACTGCTTAGTGTTCTGTTAATTCATCTCACAGAGTTTCAGGTTTCCCCTCAAGAATCCGCACGTTAAGCCTCTTCTTGTGAATTTGCAAAGTGATATTTGGAAGCCCATATAGGGATGTGGTGAAAAGAAAATATCCTCAGAGAAAAACTGGAAAGAAGCTTTCTGAGAAACTGCTTTGTGATGTGTGACTTCCACTCACAGACCTACATCTGTATTACGTGGATTCCTTTGCTACACTTATTTCTGTGGAATCTGAGAACAGATATTTCGGATCCCTTTCAAGACTATATGGCCAAAGGAAATATCCTCCAATAAAAAAGAGAAAGAAGTTTCTGAGAATCTTCTTTGTGTTCTGTGAAATCATCTCACAGAGTTACAGCATTCCCCTCAAGAAGCCTTTTGGCTAAGACAGTTCTTGTAGAATTTGGAAAGTGATATTTGGAAGCCCCTAGAGGGCTATGGTGAAAAGGAAATATGCTGAGATGAAATCTGGAAAGAATCTTTCTGAGAAACTGCTTTGTGTTCTGTTAATTCATCTCAAATAGTTACAGCTTTCCCCACAAGAAGCCGCTCGCTAAGCCTGTTCTTGTGGAATTCGCAAAGTGATATTTGGAAGCCCATAGAGGGCTTGGGTGAAAAAGGAAATATCCTCAGATGAAATCTGGAGGAAACTTTCTGACAAAATATTTAGTGTTCTGTTAATTCATCTCACAGAGTTACAGCTCTCCCCTCAAGAAGCCGCTCGCTAAGCCTGTTCTTGCGGAATTCGCAAAGTGATATTTGGAAGCCCATAGAGGGCAATGGAGAAAAAGAAAATATCCTCAGAGAAAAACTGGAAAGAAGCTTTCTGAGAAACTGCTTTGTGATTTGTTCCTTCCTCTCACAGAATTACATCTGTATTTCATGAATCTATTTGCTAGCCTAATTTCTCTGGAATCTGAGTAGAGATATTTCGGATCCCTTTGAAGACTACAGGGCCAAAGGAAATATCCTCCGATAACAAAGAGAAAGAAGATTTCTGAGAAACTTCTTTGTGTTCTGTGAAATCATCTCACGGAGTTACAGCTTTCCCCTAAAAAAACCTTTCGCTAAGACAGTTCTTTTGGAATTTGCAAAGTGATATTTGGAAGCCCATAGAGGGCTATCCTAAAAAAGGAAATATCCTCAGATGAAATCTGAAAAGAAGCTGTCTGAGAAACTGCTTAGTGTTCTCTTAATTCATCTCACAGAGTTACAACTTTCAACTCAAGAAGCCTTTGGCTAAGACATTTCTTGTGGAATTTGCAAAGAGTTATTTGGAAGCCCATAGTGGGCTATGTTGAAAAAGGAAATATCCTCAGATGACATCTGTAAAGAAGATTTGTTAGAAACTGGTTAGTGTTCTGTTAATTCATCTCACAGAGCTACAGCTTTCCCCTCAAGAAGCCGCTCGCCAAGACTGCTCTTTTGGAATTGGCAAAGTGATATTTGGAAGCCCATAGAGGGCTACGGTGAAAAAGGAAATATCCTCAGATGAAATCTGGAAAGAAGATTTCGGAGAAACTTCTTTGTGTTCTGTTAATTCATCTCACAGGGTTACAGCTTTCCCCTCAAGAAGGCGCTCGCTAAGCCTGTTCTTGTGAAATTCGCAAAGTGATATTTGGAAGCCCGTATAAGGCTATGGTGAAAAAGAAAATATCCTCAGAGAAAAACTGGAAAGAAGCTTTCTGAGAAACTTCTTTTGATGTGTGACTTCCACTCACAGAGTTACATCTGTAGTTCGTGGATTTCTTTGGTAACCTTATTTCTTTGGAATCTGAGAACACATATTTCGGATCCCTTTGAAGACTATAGGGCCAAAGGAAATATCCTCCGATAACAAAGAGAAAGAAGCTTTCTGAGAAATTTCTTTGTGTTCTGTGGAATCATCTCATAGAGTGACAGCTTTCCCCTCAAGAAGCCGCTCGCTAAGCCTGTTCTTGTGGAATTCCCAAAGTGATATTTGGAAGCCCAGAGAGGGCTATGGTGAAAAAGGAAATATCCTCAGACGAAATCTGGAAAGAAGCTTTCTGAGAAACTGCTTAGTGTTCTGTTAATTCATCTCACAGAGTTACAGCTTACCCCTCAGGAATCCGCTCGTTAAGCCTCTTCTTGTGAAATCGCAAAATGGTCTTTGGAAGCCCATAGATGGCTATGGTGAAAAATAAAATATCCTCAGAGGAAAACTGGAAAGAAGCTTTCTGAGAAACTGCTTTGTGATGTGTGACTTCCACTCACAGAGTTACCTCTGTATTTCGTGGATCTCTTTGCTAGCCTTATTTCTGTGGAATCTGAGAAGAGATATTTCGGATTCCTTTCAAGACTAAAGGGCCAAAGGAAATATCCTCCGATAACAAAGAGAAAGAAGTTTTCTGAGAAACTTCTTTGTGTTCTGTGAAATAATCTCACAGAGTTACAGCATTCCCCTCAAGAAGCCTATGGCTAAGACAGTTCTTGTGGAATTTGCAAAGTGATATTTGGAAGCCCATAGAGGGCTATGGTGAAAAAGGAAATATCCTCACATGAAATCTGGAAAGAAGATTTCTGAGGAACTGCTTAGTGTTCTGTTAATTCATCTCACAGAGTTACAGCTTTCCCCTCAAGAGTCGCTCGCTAAGCCTGTTCTTGTGGAATTCGCAAAGTGATATTTGGAAGCCCATAGAGGACTATGGTGAAAAAGAAAATATCCTCAGAGAAAAAAAGGAAAGAAGCTTTCTGAGAAACTGCTTTGTGACGTGTGACTTCCACTCACAGAGTTACATCTCTGTTTCACGGATCTGTTAGCCTTATTTCTGTGGAATCTGAGAACAGATAGTTCGGATTCCTTTGAAGACTATAGGGCCAAGGAAATATCCCCCGATAACAAAGAGAAAGAAGCTTTCTGAGAAACTACTTTGTGTTCTGTGTCATCATCTCACAGAGTTACAGCTTTCCCCTCAACAAGCCTTTCGCTAAGACAGTTCTTGTGGAATTTGCAAAGAGATATTTGGAAGCCCATAGTGGGCTATGGTGAAAAAGGAAATATCCTCAGATGACATCTGTAAAGAAGCTTTGTTAGAAACTGGTTAGTGTTCTGTTAATTCATCTCACAGAGCTACAGCTTTCCCCTCAAGAAGCCTCTCGCCAAGACTTTTCTTTTGGAATTGGCAAAGTGATATTTGGAAGCCCATAGAGGGCTACGGTGAAAAAGGAAATATCCTCAGATGAAATCTGGAAAGAAGATTTCTGAGAAACTTCCTTGTGTTCTGTTAATTCATCTCACAGGGTTACAGCTTTCCCCTCAAGTAGCCGCTCGCTAAGCCTGTTCTTGTGAAATTCGCAAAGTGATATTTGGAAGCCCATAGAGGGCTATGGTGCAGAAGAAAATATCCTCAGAGAAAAACTGGAAAGAAGCTTTCTGAGAAACTGCTTTGTGACGTGTGACTTCCACTCACAGAGTTACATCTCTGTTTCGTGGATCTGTTAGCCTTATTTCTTTGGAATCTGAGAACAGATAGTTCGGATTCCTTTGAAGACTATAGGGCCAAGGATATATCCCCCGATAACAAAGAGAAAGAAGCTTTCTGAGAAACTTCTTTCTTGTTCTGTGAAATCATCTCACAGAGTTACAGCTTTCCCGTCAAGAAGCCTTTCGCTAAGACAGTTATTGTGGAATTGGCAAAGTGATATTTGGAAGCCCAGAGAGGGTTATGGTGAAAAAGGAAATATCCTCAGATGAAATCTGAAAAGAAGCTTTCTGAGAAACTGCTTAGTGTTCTGTTAATTCATCTCACAGAGTTACAGCTTTCCCCTCAAGAATTCGCTCGGTAGCCTCTTCTTGTGAATTCCCAAAGTGATATTTTGAAGCCCATAGAGAGCTATGTTGAAAAAGAAAATATCCTCTCAGGAAAAATGGAAAGAAGCTTTCTGAGAAACTGCTTTGTGATGTGTGACTTCCACTCACAGACTTACATCTGTATTTCGTGGATCTCTTTGCTACCCTTATTTCTGTGGAATCTGAGAACAGATATTTCGGATCCCTTTCAAGACTATAAGATCAAACGAAATATCCTCCGATAAAAAAGAGAAAGAATTTTTCTGGGAAACTTCTTTGTGTTCTCTGAAATCATCTCACAGAGTTCCAGCATTCCCCTCCAGAAGCATTTGGTTAAGACAGTTCTTGTGGAATTTGCAAAGTTATATTTGGAAGCCCATAGAGGGCTATGGTGAAAAAGGAAATATCCTCAGATGAAATCTGGAAAGAAACTTTCTGAGAATCTGCTTAGTGTTCTGTTAATTCATCTCACAGAGTTACAGCTTTCCACTAAAGCCGCTCGGTAAGCCTGTACTTGTGGAATTCGCAAAGTGATATTTGGAAGCCCATAGAGGGCTTGGGTGAAAAAGGAAATATCCTCGGATGAAATCTGGAAAGAAACTTTCTGACAAACTGTTTAGTGTTCTGTTAATTCATCTCACAGAGTTACTGCTCTCCCCTCAAGAAGCCGCTCACTAAGCCTGTTCTTGTGGAATTCGCAAGTGATATTTGGAAGCCCATAGAGGGCAAAGGAGAAAAAGAAAATATCCTCAGAGAAAAACTGGAAAGAATCTTTCTGAGAAACTGCTTTGTGATGTGTGCCTTCCTCTCACAGAGTTACATCTGTATTTCTTGGATCTCTTTGCTAGCCTTATTTCTGTGGAATATTAGAGGAGATAATTCGGATCCCTTTGAAGAGTATAGCACCAAAGGAAATATCCTCTGATAACAAAGAGAAAGAAGCCTTCTGAGAAACTTCTTTGTTTTCTGTGAAATCATCTCACAGATTTACAGCTTCCCCCTCAAGAAGAATATGGCTAAGACAGTTTTGTTGAATTTGTAAAATGATAATTGGAAGGCCATAGAGGGCTATGTTGAAAAGGAAATATCTTCAGATGAAATCTGGAATGAAGCTTTCTGAGAAACTGCTTAGTGTTCTGTTAATTCATCTCACAGAGTTTTAGCTTTCCCCTCAAGAATCTGCTCGTTAAGCCTCTTCTTGTGAATTTGCAAAGTGATATTTGGAAGCCCATATAGGGATATGGTGAAAAGAAAATATCCTCAGAGAAAAACTGGAAAGAAGCTTTCTGAGAAATTGCTCTGTGATGTGTGACTTCCACTCACAGACCTACATCTGTATTACGTGGATCCCTTTGCTACCCTTATTTCTGTGGAATCTGAGAACAGATATTTCGCATCCCTTTCAAGACTATATGGCCAAAGGAAATATCCTCCAATAAAAAAGAGAAAGAAGTTTCTGAGAATCTTCTTTGTGTTCTGTGAAATCATCTCACAGAGTTACAGCATTCCCCTCAAGAAGCCTTTTGGCTAAGACAGTTCTTGTGGAATTTGCAAAGTGATATTTGGAAGCCCATAGAGGGCTTGGGTGAAAAAGGAAATATCCTCACATGAAATCTGGAGGAAGCTTTCTGACAAACTGTTTAGTGTTCTGTTAATTCATCTCACAGAGTTACAGCTCTCCCCTCAAGAAGCCGCTCGCTAAGCCTGTTCTTATGGAATTCGCAAAGTGATATTTGGAAGCCGATAGAGGGCAATGGAAAAAGGAAAATATCCTCAGAGAAAAACTGGAAAGAAGCTTTCTGAGAAACTGATTTGTGATTTGTTCCTTCCTCTCACAGAATTACATCTGTATTTCATGAATCTATTTGCTAGCCTAATTTCTCTGGAATCTGAGTAGAGATATTTCGGATCCCTTTGAAGACTACAGGGCCAAAGGAAATATCCTCCGAAAATAAAGAGAAAGAAGATTTCTGAGAAACTTCTTTGTATTCTGTGAAATCATCTCACGGATTTACAGCTTTCCCCTAAAGAAGCCTTTCGCTAAGACAGTTCTTTTGGAATTTGCAAAGTGATATTTGGAAGCCCCTAGAGGGCTATCGTAAAAAAGGAAATATCCTAAGATGAAATCTGAAAAGAAGCTGTCTGAGAAACTGCTTAGTGTTCTCTTAATTCATCTCACAGAGTTACAGCTTTCACCTCAAGAAGCCGCTCGCTAAGCCTGTTGTTGTGGAATTCGCAAAGTGATATTTGGAAGCCCATAGAGGGGTATGGTGAAAAAGAAAATATCCTCAGAGAAAAACTGGAAAGAAGCTTTCTGAGAAACTGCTTTTTGATGTGTGACTTCCACTCACAGAGTTACCTCTGTATTTCGTGGATCTCTTTGGTAGCCTTATTTCTGTGGAATCTGAGAACAGATATTTCTGATTCCCTCCAAGACTAAAGGGCCAAAGGAAATATCCTCCGATAACAAAGAGAAAGAAGTTTTCTGAGAAACTTCTTTGTGTTCTGTGAAATCATCTCACAGAGTTACAGGATTCCCCTCAAGAAGCCTATTGGCTAAGACAGTTCTTGTTGAATTTGCAAAGTAATATTTGGAAGCCCATAGAAGGCTATGGAGAAAAAGGAACTATCCTCAGATGAAATCTGGAAAGAAGCTTTCTGAGGAACTGCTTAGTGTTCTGTTAATTCATCTCACAGAGTTACAGCTTTCCCCTCAAGAAGTCGCTCGCTAAGCCTGTTCTTGTGGAATTCGCAAAGTGATATTTGGAAGCCCATACAGGGCTATGGTGCAGAAGAAAATATCCTCAGAGAAAAACTGGAAAGAAGCTTTCTGAAAAACTGCTTTGTGACGTGTGACTTCGACTCACAGAGCTACATCTCTGTTTCGTGGATTTCCTTGCTAGCCTTATTTCTGTGGAATCTGAAAACAGATAGTTTGGATTCCTTTGAAGACTATTGGGCCAAGGAAATATCCTCCATTAACAAAGAGAAAGAAGCTTTCTGAGAAACTACTTTGCGTTCTGTGACACCATCTCACAGAGTTACAGCTTTCCCCTCAAGAATCCTTTCGCTAAGACAGTTCTTGTGTAATTTGCAAAGAGATATTTGGTAGCCCAAAGAGGGCTATGGTGAAAAACGAAATATCCTTAGATGAAATCTGGAAAGAAGCTTTCTGAGACACTGCTTAGTGTTCCGTTAATTCATCTCACAGAGTTATAGCTTTCCCCTCAAGAAGACGCTAACTAAGCGTGTTCTTGTGGAATTTGCAAAGTGATATTTGGAAGCCCAACGAGGGCTTTGGTGATATAGAAAATATCCTCCGAGAAAAACTGGAAGAAACTTTCAGAAAAACTGCTTTGTGATATGTGATTTCCAACCACAGAGTTACATCTGTATTTCGTGGATCTCTTTGTTAGCCTTATTTCTGTGCAATCTGAGAACAGATATTACGGATCCCTTTGAAGACTATAGGGCCAAAGGACATATCCTCCGATAACACAGAGAAAGAAGTTTTCTGAGAAACTTCTTTGTGTTCTGTGAAATCATCTCACAGAGTTACAGCTTTCCCCTCAAGAAGCCTTTCGCTAAGACAGTTCTTGTGGAATTGGCAAAGTGATATTTGGAAGCCCATAGAGGGCTAAGTTGAAAAAGGAAATATCCTCAATGAAATCTGGAAAGAAGCTTTCTGAGAAACTGCTTAGTGTTCTTTTAAGTCATCTCACAGAATTACAGCATTCCCCTCAAGATGCCGCTCGATGAGTCTCTTCTTGTGGAATTCGCAAAGTGATATTTGGAAGCCCGTAGAGGGCTATGGTGAAAAAGTAAATATCCTGAGAGAAAAACTGGAAAGAAGCTTTCTGAGAAACTGCTTTGTGATGTGTGACTTCTACTCACCGAGATACATCTGTATTTCGTGGATTTCTTTGCTAGCCTTATTTCTGTGGAATCTGAGAACAGATATTTCGGATCCCTTTGAAGACTATAGGGTCAAAGGAAATATCCTCCGACAACAAAGAGAAAGAACCTTTTTGAGAAACTTCTTTGTGTTCTGTGAAATCATCTCAGAGAGTTGAAGCTTTCCCCTCTAGAAGTCTTTGGTTAAGACAGTTCTTGTGGAATTTGCAAAGTGATATTTAGAAGCCCATAGAAGGCTATGGTGAAAAAGGAAATATCCTCAGATGAAAGCTGGAAAGAAGCGTTCAGAGAAACTCCTTAGTGTTCTGTTAAGTCAACTCACAGAGTTACAGCTTTCCCCTCAAGAAGCCGCTCGCTACGCTTTTTCTTGTGGAATTCTCAAAGTGATATTGGGAAGCCCATAGAGGGCTATGGTGAAAAGAAAATATCCTCGGAGAAAAACTGGAAAGAATCTTTCTGAGAATCTGCTTTGTGATGTGTGACTTTTACTCACAGAGTTACATCTGTCTTTCGTGGATCTCTTCGCTAGCCTTATTTCTGTGGAATCTGAGAACAGATATTTCGGATCAATTTGAAGAGTATAGGCCAACGGAAATACCCTCCGATAACAAAGAAAAGGAAGCTTTTGAGAAACATCTTTGTGTTCTGTGAAATCATCTCACAGAGTTACAGCTTTCCCTTCAATAACCCTTTGGCTAAGACAGTTCTTCTGGAATTTGCAAAGTGATATTTGCAAGCCCGTAGAGGGCAATGGTGAAAAAGGAAATATCCTCAGATGAAATCTGGAAAGAAGTTTTCTGAGAAACTGCTTTGTGATGTTGACTTCCACTCACAGACTTCCATCTGTATTTCGTGGATCTCTTTGCTCACCTTATTTCTGTGGAATCTGCGAACAGATAGTTCGGATCCCTTTGAAGACTATGGGGCCAAAGGAATTATCCTCTGATAACAAAGAGAAACAAGCTTTCTGAGAAACTTCTTTGTGTTCTGCGAAATAAACTCACAGAATTACAGCTATCCCCTTAAGAAGCCTTTCCCTAAGACAGTTCTTGTGGAATTTGCAAAGTGATATTTGGAAGACCGTAAAGGGCTATGGTGAAAAAGGAAATATCCTCAGATCAAATCTGGAAAGAAGCTTTCAGAGAAACTGCTTAGTGTTCTGTTAATACATCTGAACGGAGTTACAGCTTTCCCCTCAAGCATCCGCTCGCCAATCCTGTTCTTTTGGAGTTCGCAAAGTGATATTTTGAAGCCCATAGAGGTCTATGGTGAAAAAGAAAATATCCTCAGAAAAAAACTGGAAAGAAGCTTTCTGAGAAACTGCTTTGTGATATGTGACTTCCACTCACAGATTTACATCAGCATTTCCTGGATCTCTTTGCTACCCTTATTTCTGTGGAATCTGAGAACAGATATTTCGATCCCTTTGAAGACTATAGGGTCAAAGGGAATATCCAGCGTCAGCTAAGAGAAAGAAGCTCTCTGAGAAAATTCTTGTGTTCTGTGAAATCATCTCACAGGGTTACAGCTTTCCCAGCAAGTAGCTTTTGGCTAAGACAGTTCTTTTGGAATTTGCAAAGTGATATTGGAAGCCCATAGAGGGCTATGGTGAAAAAGGAAATATCCTCAGATGAAATCTGGAAAGAAGCTTTCTGATAAACTGCTTAGTGTTCTGTTATTTCATCTCACAGAGTTACAGATTTCACCTCAAGAAGCCGATCGCTAAGCCTATTTTTGTGGAATTCGCAAAGTGATATTTGGAAGCCCATAGAGGGCTATGTTGAAAAAGAAAATATCCTCAGAGAAAAATTGGAAAGAAGCTTTCTGAGAAACTGCTTTGTGATGTGTGACTTCCACTCACAGAGTTACATCTGTATTTCGTGGACCTCTTTGATAGCCTTATTTCTGTGGAATCTGAGAACAGATGTTTCCGATCCCTTTGAAGACTATAGGGCATAAGGAAATGTCCTCCGATAACAAAGAGAAAGAAGTTTTATGAGAAACTTCTTTGTGTTCTGTGAAATCAACTCAGGGAGTTGCAGCTTTCCACTCAAGAAGCCTTTCGCTAAGACAGTTCTTGTGGAATTGGGAAAGTGATATTTGGAAGCCCCTAGAGGGCTATGGTGAAAAAGAAAATTTCCTAAGAGGAAAACTGGAAAGAAGCTTTCTGAGAAACTGCTTTGTGATGTGTGATTTCTACTCACCGAGTTACATCTGTATTTCGTGGATTTCTTTCCTAGCCTTATTTCTGTGGAATCTGAGAACAGATATTTCGGATCCCTTTGAAGACTATAGGGCCAAAGGAAATATCCTCTGATAACAAAGAGAAAGAAGCTTTCTGAGAAACTTCTCTGTGTTCTGTGACATAATCTCTCAGTTTTACAGCTTTACCCTCAAGAAGCCTTGGATTATACAGTTCTTGTGGAATTTGCAAAGTGATATTTGGAAGCCCATACAGGGCTATGGTGAAAAAGGAAATATCCTCAGATGAAATCTGGAAAGAAGCTTTCTCAAAAACTGCTTAGTGTTCTGTTAATTCATCTCAAAGAGTTACAGCTTTCCCCTCAAGAAGCCGCTCGTTAAGCCTGTTCTTGTGGAATTCGAAAAGTGATATTTTGTAGACCACAAAGGGCTATGTTGAAAAAGAAAATATCCTCAGAAAAAAACTGGAAAGAAGCTTTCTGAGAAACTGCTTTGTGATGTGTGACTTCCACTCACAGAGATACATCTGTATTTTGTGGATCTCTTTGCTAGCCTTATTTCTGTGGAAGCTGAGAACAGATAATTCCGTCCCTTTAAGATTATAGGGCCAAAGGCATTATCCTCCGATAAAAAAGAGAAATAATCTTTCTGAGAAACTTCTTTGAGTTCTGTGAAATAATACCACAGAATTACAGCTTTCCCCTCAAGAAGGCTTTCGCTAAGACAGTTCTTTTGGAATATGCAAAGTGATATTTGGAAGCCAGTAGAGGGCTATGGTGAAAAAGGAAATATCCTCAGATGAAATCAGGAAAGAAACTTTCTGAGAAGCTGCTTTGTGTTCTGTTAATTCACCTCACAGAGTTACAGCTTTCCCCTCAAGAAGCCGCTCGCTAACCCTATTCTAGTGTAATTCGCAAAGTGATATTTGGATGCCCAAGGAGGGCAATGGTGAAAAAGAAAATATCCTGAGAGAAAAACTGGAAAGAAGCTTTCTGAGAAACTGCTTTGTTATGTGTGACTTCCACTCACAGTGTTACATCTGTATTTCGTTGTTCTCTTTGCTAGCCTTATTTCTGTTGAATCTGAGAACAGGTATTTCGATCCCTTTGAAGAATATAGGGCCAAAGGAAATATCCTCCGATAACACAGAGAAAGAAGATTTCTTAGAATCTACTTTGTGTTCTGTGAAATCGTCTCAGAGAGGTGCAGCTTTCCCCTCAAGAAGTCTTTGGTTACGTCAGTTCTTGTGAAATTTGCAAAGAGATATTTAGAAGCCCATAGAGGGCTACGGTGAAAAAGGAAATATCCTCAGATGAAATCTGGAAAGAAACTTTCTGAGAAAGTGCTTATTGTTCTGTTAAGTCATCTCACAGAATTACAGCTTGGCCCTCAAGAAGCCGCTCGCTACGCCTGTTCTTGTGGAATACTCAAAGTGATATTGAGAAGCCCATAGTGGGCTATGGTGAAACAGAAAATATCCTCAGAGAAAAACTGGAAAGAAGATTTCTGAGAAACTGCTTTGTGATGTTTGACTTCCAGTCACAGAGTTACATCTGTATTTCGAGGATCTCTTTGCTAGCCTTATTTCTGTGGAATCTGAGAACAGATATTTCGGATCCCTTTGTTGACTATAGGGCCAAAAGAAATATCCTCCGATAACAAAGAGAAAGAAGCTTTCTGAGAAACTTCTTTGTGTTCTGTGAAATCATCTCACAGAGTTACAGCTTTTCCCTCAAGAAACCGTTGGTTTAGGCAGTTCTTGTGGAATTTGCAAAGTGATATTTGGAAGCCCATAGAGGGTTAAGTTGAAAATGGAAATATCCTCAATGAAATCTGGAAAGAAGCTTTCTGAGAAACTGCTTTGTGTTCTTTTAAGTCATCTCACAGAATTACAGCTTCCCCCTCAAGATGCCGCTCGATGAGCCTCTTCTTGTGGAATTCGCAAAGTGATATTTGGAAGCCCGTAGAGGGCTATGGTGAAAAAGAAAATATCCTGAGATAAAAACTGGAAAGAAGCTTTCTGAGAAACTGCTTTGTGATGTGTGACTTCCATTCCGGGAGTAACATCTGTATTTCGTGGATCCCTTTGCTAGCCTTATTTCTGAGGAATCTGAGAACAAATATTTCGGATCCATTTGAAGACTAAAGGACCAAAGGAATAATCCTCCGATTACAAATTGAAAGAAGCTTTCTGAGAAACCTCTTCGTGTTCTGTGAAATCATATAACAGAGTTACGGCTTTCACCTCAGGAAGCCTTTGGCGAAGACAGTTCTTGTGGAATTTACAAAGTGATATTTGGAAGCCCATGTAGGCTATGGTGAAAAAGGAAATATCCTCAGATGAAATCTGGAAAGAAGCTTTCTGAGAGACTGCTTAGTGTTCTGTTAATTCATCTCACAGAGTTACAGCTTTCCCCTCAAGAAGCCGCTCGCTAAGCCTGTTCTTGTGGAATTCGCAAAGTGATATTTTGAAGAACGCAAAGGGCTATGGCGAAAAAGAAAACATCTCAGAGAAAAACTGGAAAGAAGCTTTCTGAGTAACTGCTTTGTGATGTGTGACTTCCACTCACAGAGTTACATCTATATTTCGTGGATCTCTTTGCTAGCCTTATTTCTGTGCAATCTGAGAACAGATATTACGGATCCCTTTGAAGACTATAGGGCCAAAGGAAATATCCTCCGATAACAAAGAGAAAGATGATTTCTGAGAAACTATTTTGCGTTCTGTGAAATCATCTCAGAGAGTTGCAGCTTTCCCCTCAAGAAGTCTTTGGTTAAGTCAGTTCTTGTGAAATTTGCAAAGTGATATATAGAAGCCCTTAGAGGGCAATGGTGAAAAAGGAAATATCCTTAGAAGAAATCTGGAAAGAAGCTTTCTGAGAGACTGCTTAGTGTTCTGTTACGTCATCTCACAAAATTAGGATTCCCCTCAAGAAGCCGTTCACTACGCCTGTTCTTCTGGAATACTCAAAGTGATCTTGGGAAGCCCATAGAGGGCTATGGTGAAACAGAAAATATCCTCCGAGAAAAACTGGAAAGAAGCTTTCTGAGAAACTGCTTTGTGATGTGTGATTTCTACTCACAGAGTTACATCTGTGTTTCGTGAATCTCTTTGCTAGCCTTATTTCTGTGGAATCTGAGAGCAGATATTTCGGATCCCTTTGTAGACTCTAGGGCCAAAGGAAATATCCTCCGATAACAAAGAGAAAGAAGCGTTCTCAGAAACTCCTTTGTGTTCTGTGAAATTATCACACAGAGTTACAGCTTTCCCCTCAAGAAACCTTTGGCTTAGACAGTTCTTGTGGAATTTGCAAAGTGATATTTGGAAGCCCATAGAGGGCTATGGTGAAAAAGGAAATATCCTCAGATGAAATCTGGAAAGAAGCTTTCTGAGAAACTGCTTAGTGTTCTCTTATTTCTTCTCACAGAGTTACAGCTTTCCCCTCAAGAAGCCACTCGCTAACCTATTCTTGTGGAATTCGCAAAGTGATATTTGGAAGCCCATAGAGGTCTATGGTGAAAAAGAAAATATCCTCAGAGAAAAACTGGAAAGAAGCTTTCTGAGAAACTGCTTTGTGATGTGTGACTTCCACTCACAGAGTTACATCTGTATTTCGTGGATCTCTTTGCTAGCCTCATTTCTGTGGAATATGAGAACAGATGTTTCGGATCCCTTTGAAGACTATAGGGCAAAAGGAAATGTCCTTCGATAACAAAGAGAAAGAAGCTTTGTGAGAAACTTCTTTGTGTTATGTGAAATCAACTCAGGGAGTTGCAGCTTTCCCCTCAAGAAGTCTTTGGTTAATGCAGTTCTTGTGGAATTTGCAAAGTGATGTTTAGAAGCCCATAGAGGGCTAAGGTGAAAAAGGAAATATCTTCAGATGAAATCTGGAAAGAAGCATTCTGAGTAACTGCTTAGTGTTCTGTTAATTCATCTCACAGAGTTACAGATTTCTCCTCAAGAAGCCGCTCGCTAAACCTATTCTGGTGGAATTCGCAAAGTGATATTTGAAAGCCCATAGAGGTCTATTGTGAAAAAGGAAATATCCTCAGATGAAATCTGGAAAGAAGCTTTCTTAGAAACTGCTTAGTGTTCTGTTAATTCATCTCACGGAGTTACAGCTTTCCCCTCAAGAAGCCGCTCGCTAAGCCTGTTCTTGTGGAATTCGCAAAGAGATATTTGTATGCCCATTGAGAGCTATGGTGAAAAAGAAAATATCCTCAGAGAAAAACTGGAAAGAATCTTTCTGAGAAACTGCTTTGTGATGTGTGATTTCCACTCACAGAGTTACATCTGTATTTCGTGGATCTCTTTGCTAGCCTTATTTCTGTTGAATCTGAGAACAGAGGTTTCGGATCCCTTTGAAGAATATAGGGCAAAAGTAAATGTCCTCCGATAACAAAGAGAAAGAAGCTTTCTGAGAAACTTCTTTGTGTTCTGTGAAATCAACTAAGGTAGTTGCAGCTTTCCCCTCAAGAAGCCTTTGGTTAAGGCAGTTCTTGTGGAATTTGCAAAGTGATATTTAGAAGCCCTTAGAGGGCTAAGGTGAAAAAGGAAATATCCTCAGATGAAATCTGGAAAGAAGCATTCTGAGAAACTGCTTAACGTTCTGTTAAGTCATCTCACAGAGTTACACCTTTCCCCTCAAGAAGCCGCTCGCTACGTCGGTTCTTGTGGAATTCGCAAAGTGATATTGGGAAGCCTTTAGAGGGCAATGGTGAAAAAGGAAATATCCTCAGATGAAATCTGGAAAGAAGCTTTCTTAGAAACTGCTTTGTGATGTGTGACTTCTACTCTGCGAGTTACATCTGTATTTCGTGGATTTCTTTGCTAGCCTTATTTCTGTGGAATCTGAGAACAGATATTTCGAATCCCTTTGAAGACTATAGGGCCAAAGGAAATATACTCTGATAAAAAAGAGAAAGAAGCTTTGAGAGAAACTTCTTTGTGTACTGTGAAATCATCTCAGAAAGTTGCAGCTTTCCCCTCTAGAAGCCTTTGGTTAAGACAGTTCTTGTGGAATTTGCAAAGTGATATTTGGAAGCCCATAGAGGGCTATGGTGAAAAAGGAAATATCCTCAGATGAAATCTGGAAAGAAGCTTTCTGAGAAACTGCTTAGTGTTCTGTTAATTCATCTCAACGGAGTTACAGCTTTCCCCTCAAGCATCCGCTCGCCAAGCCTGTTCTTATGGAGTTCGCAAAGTGATATTTGGAAGCCCATACAGGGCTATGGTGAAAAAAAAAATATCCTACGAGAAAAACTGGAAAGAAGCTTTCTGAGAAACTGCTTTGTGATGTGTGACTTCCACTCACAGAGTTACATCAGTATTTCCTGGATCTCCTTGCTACCCTTATTTCTGTGGAATCTGAGAACAGATATTTCGATCCCTTTGAAGACTATAGGGCCAAAGGAAATATCCTCCGACATCTAAGAGAAAGAAGCTTTCTGAGAAACTTCGTTGGGTTCTGTGAAATCATCTCACAGATTTACATCTTCCCCCTCAAGAAGCCTTGGCTAAAACAGTTCTTGTGGAATTTGTAAAGTGATATTTGGAAGCCCATAGAGGGCTATGGTGAAAAAGGAAATATCCTCAGATGAAATCTGGAAAGAAGATTTCTGAGAAGCTGCTTAGTGTTCTGTTAATTCATCTCACAGGGTTACGCTTTCCCTTCAAGAAGCCGCTCGCTAAGCCTGTTCCTGTGGAATATGCTAAGTGATATTTGGAAGCCCATAGAGGGCTATGGTGAAAAAGGAAATATCCTCAGAGATAAACTGAAAGGAAGCTTTCTGAGAAACTGCTTTTTGATGTGTGACTTCCACTCACAGTGTTACATCTGTATTTCGTTGATCTCTTTGCTAGCCTTATTTCTGTGGAATATGAGAACAGATATTTCGGATCCTTTTGAAGACTATAGGGCCAAAGGAAATATCCTCCGATAACAAAGAGAAAGAAGATTTCTGAGAATCTACTTTGTGTTCTGTGAATTCGTCTCAGATAGGTGCAGCTTACCCCTCAAGAATCTTTGGTTACGTCAGTTCTTGTGAAATGTGCAAAGTGATATTTAGAAGCCCATAGAGTTCTATGGTGAAAAAGGAAATATCCTCAGATGAAATCTGGAAAGAAGCTTTCTTAGAAACTGCTTAGTGTTCTGTTAAGTCATCTCACAGAATTACAGCTTGGCCCTCAAGAAGCCGCTACCTACACCTGTTCTTGTGGAATACTCAAACTGATATTGGGAAGCCCATAGTGGGCTAAGGTGAAACAGAAAATATCCTCAGAGAAAAACTTTAAAGAAGCTTTCTGAGAAAATGCTTAGTGTTCTGTTAATTCATCTGACAGAGTTACAGCTTTCCTCTCAAGAAGCCGCTCTCTAAGCCTGTTCTTGTGGAATTTGCAAAGTGATATTTGGAAGCCCATAGAGGGCTATGGTGAAAAAGGAAATATCCTCAGATGTAATCTGGAAAGAAGCTTTCTGAGAAACTGATTAGTGTTTTGTTAATTCATCTCACAGAGTTACAGCTTCCCCTCTAGAAGCCACTCGCTAAGCCTGTTCTTTGGAATTCGCAAAGTGACATTAGGAAACCCAAAGAGGGCTATGGTGAAAAAGAATATATCCTAAGAGAAAAACTGGAAAGAAGCTTTCTGAGAAACTACTTTGTGATGTGTGACTTCCACTCACTGAGTTACATCTGTATTTCGTGGATCTCTTTGCTAACCTTATTTCGGTGGAATCTGATGACAGATATTTCAGATCCCTTTGAAGACTATAGGGCCAAAGGAAGTATCCTGCAATAACAAAGAGAAAGAAGCTTTCAGAGAAACTTCTTTCTGTTCTGTGAAATCATCTCAGAGTTACAGCTTTCCGTTCAAGTAGCCTTTCGCTAAGGCAGTTTTTCTGGAATTTGCAAAGATATATTTGGAAACCCATAAAAGGCTATGGTGAAAAAGGGTATATCCTCAGATGAAATCTGGAAAGAAGCTTTCTGAGAAGCAGCTTAGTGTTCTGTTAATTCATCTCACAGAGTTACAGCTTTCCCCTCAAGAAGCCGCTCGCTAAGCCTGTTCTTGTGGAATTCACAAAGTGATATTTGGAAGCCCCTAGAGGGCAATGGTGAAAAAGATAATACCCTCAGAGAAAAAGTGGAAAGAAGTTTCTGTGAAACTGCTTTGTGATGTGTGACTTCCATTCACAGAGTTACATCTGTATTTCGTGGATCCCTTTGCTAGCCTTTTTTCTGTGGAATCTGAGAACATGTATTTCGGATCCCTTTGAAGACCTAGGGCCAAAGGAAATATCCTCTGATAACAAAGAGAAAGAAGCTTTCTGAGTAACTTCTTTGTGTTCTGTGAAATCATCTCACAGAGTTACAGCTTTCCCCTCAAGAAGCCTTTCGCTAAGACACTTCTTGTGGAATGTACAAAGTGATATTTCAAAGCCCACAGAGGGCTATGGTGGAAAAGGAAATATCCTCAGACGAAATCTGGAAAGAAGCTTTCTGAGAAACTGCTTAGTGTTCTGTTAATTCATCTCACAGGGTTACAGCTTTCCCCTCAAGAAGCCGCTAGCTAAGCCTGTTCTTGTGGAATTTGCAAAGTGATATTTGGAAGCCCATAGAGGGCTATGGTTAAAAAGGAAATATCCTCCGATGAAATCTGGAAAGAAGCTTTCTGAGAAACTGCTTAGTGTTCTGTTAATTCATCTCACAGAGTTACAGATTTCCCCTCAAGAAGCCGCCCTCTAAGCCTGTTCTTCTGGAATTGGCAAAGTGATATTTGGAAGCCAATAGAGTGGTATGGTGAAAAAGAAAATATCCTCAGAGAATATCTAGAAAGAAGCTTTTTGAGAAACAGCTTTGTGATGTGTGAAGTCCACTCATAGAGTTACATCTGTATTTTGTGGATCTCTTTGTTAGCCTTATTTATGTGGAATCTGAGAACAGATATTTCGGATCCCTTCGAAGACTATAGGGCCAAAGGAAATATCCTCTGATAACAAAGAGAAAGAAGCTTTCTGAGAAACTTCTTTGTGTTCTTTGAAATCATCTCACAGAGTTACAGCTTTCCACTCAAGAAACCTTTCGCTAAGACACTTCTTGTGGAATTTGCAAGGTGATATTTCAAAGCCCACAGAGGGCTGTGGTGAAAAAGGAAATATCCTCAGACGAAATCTGGAAAGAAGCTTACCGAGAAACTGCTTAGTGTTCTGTTCATTCATCTCACAGGGTTACAGCTTTCCCCTCAAGAAGCCTTTCGTGAAGACATTTCTTGTGGAATTTGCAAAGTGATATTTGGAAGCCCATAGAGGGCTATGGTGAAAAAGAAAATATCCACAGAGAAAAACTGGAAAAAATTTTCTGAGAAACTGCTTTGTGATGTGTGAAATCATCTCACAGACTTACAGTTTTCCCCTCAAGAAGCCTTTCGTGAAGACATTTCTTGTGGAATTTGCAAAGTGATATTTGGAAGCCCATAGAGGGCTATGGTGAAAAAGGAAATATCCTCAGAGAAAAACTGGAAAGAAGCTTTCTCAGAAACTGCTTTGTGATGTGTGACTTCCACTCACAGAGTTAAATCTTTATTTCGTGGATCTCTTTGCTAGCCTTATTTCTGTGGAATCTGAGAACAGATATTTCGGATCCCTTTGAAGACTATAGGGCCAAAGGAAATATCTTCCGATAACAAAGAGAAAGAAGCTTTCTGAGAAACTTCTTTGTGTTCTGTGAAACCATCTCACAGAGATACAGCTTTCCCCTCAAGAAGCCTTTCACTAAGACAGTTCTTGTGGAATTTTCAAAGTGCTATTTGGGAGCCCATAGAGGGCTATGGTGAAAAAGGAAATATCCTCAGATGAAATCTGGAAAGAAGCTTTCTGAGAAACTGCTTAGTGTTCTCTTAATTCATCTCACAGAGTTACAGCTTTCCCCTCAAGAAGCCGCCGCTAAGCCTATTCTTGTGGCATAGGAAAAGTGATATTTGGAAGCAGCGTAGAGGGCTATGGTGAAAAAGGAAATATCCTCAGATGAAATCTGGAAAGAAGCTTTCTGAGAAACTTCTTGGTGTTCTCTGAAATCATCTCACAGAGTTACAGCTTTCCCCTCAAGAAGCCTTTCGCTAAGACAGTTTTGTGGAATTTGCAAAGTGATATTTGGAATCCCACAGAGGGCTAAGGTGAAAAAGTATATATCCTCAGATGAAATCTGGAAAGAAGCTTTCTGAGAAACTATTTAGTGTTCTGTTAACTCATGTCACAGAGTCACAGCTCTCCCCTCCAGAAGCCGCTCGCTAAGCCTCTTCTTGTGGAATTTTCAAAATGATATTTGGCAGCCCAAAGAGGGCTATGGTGAAAAAGTAAATATCCTCATATGAAATCTGGAAAGAAGCTTTCTGAGAAATTATTTAGTGTTCTGTTAATTCATCTCACAGAGTCACAGCTCTCCCCTCCAGAAGCCACTCGCTAAGCCTCCTCTTGTGGAATTTGCAAAGTGATATTTGGAAGCCCATAGAGGGCTAAGGTGAAAAAGGAAATATCCTCAGATGAAATCTGGAAAGACGCTTTATGAGAAACTGCTTAGTGTTCTGCTAATTCATCTCAAGGACTCACAGCTGTCCAGTCAAGAAGGCTCTCGCTAAGCCTGTTATTGTGGAATTGGCAAAGTGATATTTGGAAACCAACAGTGGGCTATGGTGAAAAGGAAAATATCCTATGAGAAAAAAAGGCAAGAAACTTCCTGAGAAACTGCTTTGTGATGTGTGACTTCCACTCACAGAGTTACATCTGTATTTCTTGGATCTCTTTGCTAGACTCATTTCTGTGGAATCTGAGAAGAGATATTTCGGATCCCTTTGAAGACTATAGGGCCAAAGGAAATATCCACCGAAAACAAAGAGAAAAAAGCTTTCTGAGAAACTTCTTTGTCTTCTGTAAAATCATCTCACAGTGTTACAGCTTTCCCCTCAAGAAGCCTTTCGCTAAGACAGTTCTTGTGGAATTTGCAAAGTGATATTTGGAAGCCCATAGAGGGCTACGATGAAAAAGGAAATATCCTCAGATGACATCGGGAAAGAAGCTTTCTGAGAAACTGCTAAGTGTTCTGATAATTCATCTCACAGAGTTACAGCTTTCCCCTCAAAAACCCGCTCACTAATCCGGTTGTTATGGAATTGGCAAAGTGATATTTGGAAGGCCATAGAGGGCTATGGTGACAAAGAAAATATCCTCAGAGAGAAACTGGAAAGATGCTTTCTGAGAAACTGCTTTGTGGTGTGTGACTTCCACTCACAGAGTTACATCTGTATTTCTTGGATCTCTTTGCTAGCCTTATTTCTGTGGAATCTGAGAACAGTTATTTCGGATCCCTTTGAAGACTATAGGGCCAAAGGAAATATCCTCCGATAACAAAGGGAAAGAAGGTTTCTGAGAAACTTCTTTGTGTTCTGTGAAATCTTGTCACAGAGTAACAGCTTTCCCCTCAAGAAGACTTTCGCTAAGACAGTTCTTGTGGAATTTGCTAAGTGCTATTTGGAAGCCCATAGAGGGCTAGGGTGTAAAAGGAAATATCCTCAGATGAAATCTGGAAAGAAGCTTTATAAGAAACTCCTTAGTGTTCTATTAATTCATCTCACAGAGTTACAGTTTTCCCCTCAACAAGCCGCTCGCTAAGCCATTTCTTGTGGAATTCGCAAAGTGATATTTGGAAGCCCATAGAGGGCTATAGTGAAAAAGAAAATATCCTCAGAGAAAAACTGGAAAGAAGCTTTCAGAGAAACTGCTTTGTGATGTGTGATTTCCACTCACAGATTTAAATCTGTATTTCGTGGATCTCTGTGCTAGCCTTATTTCTGTGGAATCTGAGAACAGATGTTTCGGATCCCTTTGAAGACTATAGGGCCAAAGGAAATATGCTCCGATAACAAAGAGAAAGAAGCTTTCTGAGAAACTTTTTTATGTTCTCTGAAATGACCTCACAGAGTTACAGCTTGCTCCTCAAGAAGCCTTTCGCTAAGATAGTTCTTGTGGAATTTGCAAAGAGATATTTGGAAGCCCATGGAGGGCTTGGTGAAAAAGAAATATCCTCAGATGAAATCTGGAAAGAAGCTTTCTGAGAAACTGCTTACTGTTCTGTTAATTCATCTGACAGAGTTACAGCTTTGCCCTCAAGAAGACGCTCGCTATGCCTGTTGTTGTAGAATTCGCAAAGTGATATTTGGAAGCCCTAAGAGGGCTATGTTGAAAGAGAAAATATCCTCAGAGAAAAACCGGGAAGAAGCTTTCTGAGAAACTACTTTGTGATGTATGAATTCCACTCACAGAGTTACATCTGTATTTCGAGAACCTTTTGCTAGCCTTATTTCTGTGGAATCTGAGAACAGATATTTCGGATCCCTTGGAAGACTACAGGGCCAAAGGAAATATCCTACGATAGCAAAGAGAAAGAAGCTTTCTGAGAAACTTTTTTGTGTTCTGTGAAATCATCTCACAGAGTTACAGCTTACCCCTCAAGAAGACTTTCGCTAAGCCAGTTCTTGTGGAAATTGCAAAGTGATATTTGGAATCCCACAGAGGGCTATGGTGAAAAAGTAAATATCCTCAGATGAAATCTGGAAAGAAGCATTCTGAGAAACTACTTAGTGTTCTGTTAATTCATCTCACAGAGTTACAGCTCTCCCCTTCAGAAGGCGCTCTCTAAGCCTCTTCTTGTGGAATTTGCAAAGTGATATTTGGAAGCCCATAGAGGGCAAAGGTGAGAAAGGAAATATCCTCAGATGAAATCTGGTAAGAAGCTTTCTGAGAAACTGCTTAGTGTTCTGTTAATTCATCTCACAGAGTTACAGCTTTCCCCTCAATAAGCCCGTCGCTAAGCCTGTTCTTGTGGAACTGGCAAAGTGATATTTGGAAGCCATTAGAGGGCTATGGTAAAAAAGAAAATATCCTAACAGAAAAACAGGCAGAAAGCTTTCTGAGAAACTGCTTTGTGATGTGTGACTTCCACTAACAGAGTTACATCTGTATTTCGTGGATCTCTTTGCTAGCCTTATTTCTGTGGAATCTTAGAACAGATATTTCGGATCCCTTTGAAAACTATAGGTCCAAAGGAAATATCCTCCGTTAACAACGAGAAAGAAGCCTTCTGAGAAACTACTTTGTGTTCTCTGAAATCATCTCACAGACTCACAGCTTTCCCCTCAAGAAGCCTTTCGCTAAGACAGTTCTTGTGGAATTTGCAAAGTGATATTTGGAAGCCCATAGAGGGCTAGGGTGAAAAAGGAAATATCCTTAGATAAAATCTGGAAAGAAGCTTTCTCAGAAACTGCTTAGTTTTCTCTTAATTCATCTCACAGAATTACAGCTCTCCCCTCCAAAAGCCGCTCTCTAAGCCTCTTCTTGTGTAATTTGCAAAGTGATATTTGGAAGCCATTAGAGGGCTATGGTAAAAAAGAAAATATCCTAAGAGAAAAACTGGAAAGAAGCATTCTGAGAAACTGCTTAGTGTTCTGTTAATTCATCTCATAGAGTTACAGTTTCCCCTCATGAAGCCCCTCCCTAAGCCTGTTCTTGTGGAATTAGCAAAGCGATATTTGGAAGCCCATAGAGGACTATGGTGAAAAAGAAAATATCGAAAGAGAAAAACAGGCAAGAAGCTTTCTGAGAAACGGCTTTGTGATGTGTGACTTCCACTCACAGAGTAACATCTGTATTTCGTGGATGTCTTTGCTAGCCTTTTTTCTGTGGAATCTGAGAACAGATATTTCGGATCCCTTTGAAAACTCTAGGGCCAAAGGAAATATCCTCCGGTAACAAAGAGAAAGAAGCTTTCTGAGAAACTTCTTTGTGTTCTGTGAAATCGTCTCACAGAGTTACAGCTTTCCCCTCAAGAAGCCTTTCGCTAAGACACTTCTTGTGGAATTTGCAAAGTGATATTTGAAAACCCATAGAGGGCTATGGTGAAAAAGGAAATATCCTCAGATGAAATCTGGAAAGAAGCTTTCTGAGAAACTTGTTTGTGTTCTTTGTAATCATCTCACAGAGTTATAGCTTCCCCCTCAATAGCCTTTCTATAAGACACTTCTTGTGGAATTTGCAAAGTGATATTTGGAATCCCACCGAGGTCTATGGTGAAAAAGTAAATATCCTCAGATGAAATCTGTAAAGAAGCTTTCTGATAAACTATTTAGTGTTCTGTTAATTCAACTCAGAGAGTTACAGCTCTCCTCTCCAGAAGCCGCTCGCTAAGCCTCCTCTTGTGGAATTTGCAAAGTGATATTTGGAAGCCCATAGAGGGCTAAGGTGAAAAAGGAAATATCCTCTGATGAAATCTGGAAAGAAGCTTTATGAGAAACTGCTTAGTGTTCTGTTAATTCATCTCACAGACTCACAGCTTTCCACTCAAGAAGGCCCTCGCTAAGCCTGTTCTTGTGGAATTGGCAAAGTGATATTTGGAAGCCAATAGTGGGCTATGGTGAAAAGGAAAATATCCTATGAGAAAAACAGGCAAGAAGCTTCCTGAGAAACTGCTTTGTGATGTGTGACTTCCACTCACAGAGTTACATCTGTATTTCTTGGATCTCTTTGCTAGACTTATTTCTGTGGAATCTGAGAAGAGATATTTCGGATCCCTTTGAAGACTACAGGGCCAAAGGGAATATCCACCGAAAACAAAGAGAAAAAAGCTTTCTGAGAAACTTATTTGTCTTCTGTAAAATCATCTCACAGTGTTACAGCTTTCCCACAAGAAGCCTTTCGCTAAGACAGTTCTTGTGGATTTTGCAAAGTGATATTTGGAAGCCCATAGAGGGCTACGATGAAAAAGGAAATATTCTCAGATGACATCTGGAAAGAAGCTTTCTGAGAAACTGCTTAGTGTTCTGATAATTCATCTCACTGAATTACAGCTTTCCCCTCAAAAACCCGCACACTAATCCTGTTGTTGTGGAATTGGCAAAGTGATATTTGGAAGGCCATAGAGGGCTATGGTGACAAAGAAAATATCCTCAGAGAGAAACTGGAAAGATGCTTTCTGAGAAACTGCTTTGTGGTGTGTGACTTCCACTCACAGAGTTACATCTGTATTTCTTGGATCTCTTTGCTAGCCTGATTTCTGTGGAATCTGAGAACAGATATTTCGGATCCCTTTGAAGACTATAGGGCCAAAGGAAATATCCTCCGATAACAAAGAGAAAGAAGCTTTCTGAGAAACTTCTTTGTGTTCTGTGAAATCTTGTCACAGAGTAACAGCTTTCCCCTCAAGAAGCCTTTCGCTAAGACAGTTCTTGTGGAATTTGCTAAGTGATATTTGGAAGCCCATGGAGGGCTTGGTGAAAAAGAAATATCATCAGATGAAATCTGGAAAGAAGCTTTCTGAGAAACTGCTTAGTGTTCTGTTAATTCATCTCACAGAGTTACAGCTTTGCCCTCAAGAAGACGCTCGCTATGCCTGTTATTGTAGAATTCGCAAAGTGATATTTGGAAGCCCTAAGAGGGCTATGTTGAAAGAGAAAATATCCTCAGAGAAAAACCGGAAAGAAGCTTTCTGAGAAACTGCTTTGTGATGTATGAATTCCACTCACAGAGTTACATCTGTATTTCGAGAACCTTTTGCTAGCCTTATTTCTGTGGAATCTGAGAACAGATATTTCGGATCCCTTGGAAGACTACAGGGCCAAAGGAAATATCCTCCGATAACAAAGAGAAAGAAGCTTTCTGAGAAACTTTTTTGTGTTCTGTGAAATCATCTCACAGAGTGACAGCTTACCTCTCAAGAAGACTTTCGCTAAGACAGTTCTTGTGGAAATTGCAAAGTGATATTTGGAATCCCACAGAGGGCTATGGTGAAAAAGTAAATATCCTCAGATGAAATCTGGAAAGAAGCATTCTGAGAAACTACTTAGTGTTCTGTTAATTCATCTCACAGAGTTACAGCTCTCCCCTTCAGAAGGCGCTCTCTAAGCCTCTTCTTGTGGAATTTGCAAAGTGATATTTGGAACCCCTTAGAGGGCAAAGGTGAAAAAGGAAATATCCTCAGATGAAATCTGGTAAGAAGCTTTCTGAGAAACTGCTTAGTGTTCTGTTAATTCATCTCACAGAGTTACAGCTTTCCCCTCAATAAGCCCGTGGCTAAGCCTATTCTTGTGGAATCGGCAAAGTGATATTTGGAAGCCATTAGAGGGCTATGGTAAAAAAGAAAATATCCTAACAGAAAAACAGGCAGGAAGCTTTCTGAGAAACTGCTTTGTGGTGTGTGACTTCCACTAATAGAGTTACATCTGTATTTCGTGGATCTCTTTGCTAGCCTTATTACTGTGGAATCTTAGAACAGATATTTCGGATCCCTTTGAAAACTATAGGTCCAAAGGAAATATCCTCCGGTAACAACGAGAAAGAAGCCTTCTGAGAAACTTCTTTGTGTTCTCTGAAATCATTTCACAGAGTCACAGCTTTCCCCTCATGAAGCCTCTCGCTAAGACAGTTCTTGTGGAATTTGCAAAGTGATATTTGGGAGCCCATAGAGGGCTATGGTGAAAGAGGAAATATCCTCAGATGAAATCTGGAAAGAAGTTTTCTGAGAAACTGCTTAGTTTTCTCTTAATTCATCTCACAGAGTTACAGCTTTCCCCTCAAGAAGCCGCTCGCTAAGCCTATTCTTGTGGCATAGGCAAAGTGATATTTGGAAGCCCGTAGAAGGCTATGGTGAAAAAGGAAATATCCTCAGATGAAATCTGGAAAGAAGCTTTCTGAGAAACTTCTTGGTGATCTCTGAAATCATCTCACAGAGTTACAGCTTTCCCCTCAAGAAGCCTTTCGCTAAGACAGTTTTGTGGAATTTTCAAAGTGATATTTGGAATCCCAGAGAGGGCTAAGGTGAAAAAGTAAATATCCTCAGATGAAATCCGGAAAGAAGCTTTCTGAGAAACTATTTAGTGTTCTGTTAATTCATCTCACTGAGTCACAGCTCTCCCCTCCAGAAGCCGCTCGCTAAGCCTCTTCTTGTGGAATTTTCAAAGTGATATTTGGAAGCCCAAAGAGGGCTAAGGTGAATAAGGAAATATCCTCAGATGAAATCGTGACAGAAGCTTTCTGAGAAACTGCTTAGTGTTCTGTTAAATCATCTCACAGAGTTACAGCTTTCCCCTCAAGAAGCCCCTCGCTAAGCCTGTTCTTGTGGAATTCGGAAAGTGATATTTGGAAGCCCATAGAGGGCTATGGTGAAAAAGAAAATATCCTCAAAGAAAAACTGGAAAGAAGCTTTCTGAGAAACTGCTTTGTGATGTGTGACTTCCAATCACAGAGATAGAGCTGTATTTCTTGGATCTCTTTGCTAGCCTTATTTCTGTGGAATCTGAGAACAGATATTTCGGATCCCTATGAAGACTATAGGGCCAAAGGAAATGTGCTCCGATAACAAAGAGAAAGAAGCTTTCTGAGAAACTTCTTTGTGTTCTGTGCAATCATCTCACAGAGTTACAGCTTTCCCCTCAAGAAGCCTCTCGCTCAGCCTGTTCTTGTGGAATTCCCAAAGTGATATTTGGAAGCCCATAGAGGGCTATGGTGAAAAATAATCATCCTCAGAGAAAAACTGGAAAGAAGCTTTCTGAGAAACTGCTTTGGGTTGTGTGACATTCACTCACAGAGTTACATCTGTATTTCGTGGATCCTTTTGCTAGACTAATTTCTGTGGAATCTGAGAACAGATATTTCGGATCCCTATGAAGACTACAGGGCCAAAGGAAATATCTACTGATAACAAATAGAAAAAAGCTTTCTGAGAGACTTCTTTGTGTTCTGTGAAATCATCCCATAGAGTTACAGCTTTCCCCACAAGAAGCCTTTGGCTAATACACTTATTGTGGAATTTGCAAAATGATATTTGGAAGCCATTAGAGGGCTATGGTGAAAGAGGAATTATCCTCTGAGGATATCTGGGAAGAAGCTTTCGTCGAAACTGCTTAGTGTTCTGTTAATTCATCTCACAGATTTATAGCTTTCCCCTAAAGAAACCGCTTGGTAAGCCTTTTCTGGTGGAATTTGCAAATTGATATTTGGAAGTCCATAGAGGGCCATGGTGAAAAAGGAAATATCCTCAAAAGAAATCTGGAAAGAAGGTTTCTGAGAAACTGCTTAGTGTTCTGTCATTTCATCTCACAGAGTTACAGCTTTCCCCTCAAGAAGCCGCTCGCTATGCCTGTTCTTTCGGAATTTGCAAAGTGATATTTGGAAGCCCATAGAGGGCTACGGTGATAAAGGAAATATCCTCAGATGAAATATGGAATGAAGCTTTCTGAGAAACTGCTTAGTGTTTTGTGAAATCATCTCACAGAGTTACAGCTTTCCAGTCAAGAAGCCGCTCACTTAGCCTGTTCTTGTGGAATTCGCAAAGTGATATTTGGAAGGCCATAGAGGGCTATGATGAAAAAGAAAATATCTTCAGAGAAAAACTGGCAAGAAGCTTTCTGAGAAACTGCTTTGTGATGTGTGACTTCCACTCACAGAGTTACATCTGTATTTCGTGGATGTCTTTGCTAGCCTTTTTTCTGTGGAATCTGAGAACAGATATTTTGGATCCCTTTGTAGAATATAGGGCCAAAGGATATATCCTTCGATAACAAAGGGAAAGAAGCTTTCTGAGAAACTTCTTTGTGTTCTGTGAAATCATCTCACAGAGATACAGCTTTCCCCTGAAGAAGTCTTTCACTAAGCCTGTTCTTGTGGAATTTTCAAAGTGATATTTCGAAGCCCATAGAGGGCTATGGTGAAAAAGTAAATATCCTCAGATGAAATCTGGAAAGCAGCTTTCTGAGAAACTGCTTAGTGTTCTCTTAATTCATCTCACAGAGTTACAGATTTCCCCTCAAGAAGCTGCTCGCTCAGCCTGTTCTTGTGGAATTCGCAAAGTGATATTTGGAAGCCCTTAGAGGGCTATGGTGAAAAATAAAATATCCTCAGAGAAAAAATGGAAGGAAGCTTTCTGAGAAACTGCTTTGTGATGTGTGACTTCCACTCACAGAGTTACATCTGTATTTCGTGGATCCTTTTGCAAGACAAATTTCTGTGGAATCTGAAAACAGATACTTCGGATCCCTTTGAAGACTACAGGGCCAAAGGAAATATCTACCGATAACAAATAGATAAAAGCTTTCTGAGAGACTTCTTCGTGTTCTGTGAAATCATCCCATAGAGTTACAGCTTTCCCCTCAAGCAGCCTTTTGCTAAGACACTTATTGTGGAATTTGCAAAATGATATTTGGAAGCCCATAGAGGGCTATGGTGAAAGAGGAAGTATCCTCTGAGGATATCTGAGAAGAAGCTTTCTTAGAAACTGCTTAGTATTCTGTTAATTCATCTCACAGATTTACAGCTTTCCCCTAAAGAAGCCGCTTGGTAAGCCTGTTCTTGTGGAATTTGCAAAGTAATATTTGGAAGTCCATAGAGGGCCATGGTGAAAAAGGAAATATCCTCAAAAGAAATCTGGAAAGAAGGTTTCTGAGAAACTGCTCAGTGTTCTGTAAATTCATCTCACAGAGTTACATCTGTATTTCGTGGATCTCATTGCTAGCCTTATTTCGGTGGAATCTGAGAACAGATATTTCGAATCCCTTTGAAGACTATGGGGCCAACGCAAATATCCTCCGATAACAAAGAGTAAAAAGCTTTCTGAGAAACTTCTTTGTGTTCTATGAAATCATCTCACAGAGTTACAGCTTTCCCCTCAAGAAGCCGCACGCTAAGACAGTTCTTGTGGAATTGGAAAAGTGATATTTGGAAGCCCACAGAGGGCTATGGTGAAAAAGCAAATATCCTCAGATGAAATCTGGAAAGAAGCTTTCTGAGAAACTGCTTAGTGTCTGTTAATTCATCTCACAGAGTTACCGCTTTCCCTTCAAGAAGCCGCTCGCTAAGCCTGTTCTTGTGGAATTCGCAAAGTGATATTTGGGAGCCCCTAGAGGGCTATGGTGAAAAAGGAAATATCCGCAGAGAAAAACTGGAAAGAAGCTTTCTGAGAAACTGCTTTGTGATGTGTTTCTTCCACTCACAGAGTTACATCTGTAATTCGTGGATCTCCTTGCTCACCTTAATTCTGTGGAATCTGAGAACAGATATTTCGGATCCCATTGAAGACTATAGGGCCAAAGGAGGTACCCTACCGTAACAAAGAGAAAGAAGATTTCTGAGAAATTTCTTTGTGTTCCCTGAAATCATCTCACAGAGTTACAGCTTTCCCCTCAAGAAGCCGTTCGCTAAGACACTTCTTGTGGAATTTGCAAAGTGATATTTGGAAGCCCCTAGAGGGCTATCGTGAAAAAGGAAATATCCTCAGATGAAATCTGGAAAGAGGCTTTCTGAGAAACTGCTCAGAGATCTGTTAATTCATCTCACAGAGGTACAGATTTCCCCTCAAGAAGCCGCACGCTAAGCCTGTTCTTGTAGAATTCGCAAAGTGATATTTGGAAGCCCATAGAGGTCTACGGTGAAAAAGAAAATATCCTCAGAGAAAAACTGGTAAGAAGATTTCTGAGAAACTGCTTTGTGACGTGTGACTTCCACTCACGGACTTACATCTGTATTTCATGGATCTCTTTGCTAGCCTTATTTCTGTGGAATGTGATAACACATATTTCGGATCCCTTTGAAGACTATAGGGCCAAAGGTAACATCCTCCGATAACAAAGAGAAAGAAGCTTTCGGAGAAACTTCTTTGGGTTCTGTGAAATCATATCACAGAGTTACAGCTTTCCCCTCAAGAAACCTTTCGCTAAGACAGTTCTTGTGGAATTTGCAAAGTGATACATGGAAGCCCAGAGAGGGCTAGGGTGAAAAAGGAAATATCCTCACATTAAATCTGGAAAGAAACTTTCTGAGAAACTGCTCAGTGTTCTGTTAATTCATCTCACAGAATTCCAGCTTTCCCCTCAAGAAGCCGCTCGCGAAGCCTGTTCTTGTGGAATTGGAAAAGTGATATTTGGAAGCCCATAGTGGGCTATGGTGAAAAAGAAAATATCCTCAGTGAAAAACTGGAAGGAAGCTTTCTGAGAATCTGCTTTGTGATGTGTGACTTCCACTCACAGAGTTACAACTGTGTTTCGTGGATCTCTTTGCTAGCTTTATTTCTGTGGAATCTGAGACAGATATTTCTGATCTCTTTGAAGACAATAGGGTCAAAGGAAATATCCTCCGATAACAAAGAGAAATAAACTTTCGGAGAAACTTCTTTGTGTTCTGTGAAATCATCTCACAGAGTTACAGCTTTCCCATCAAGAAGCCTTTCGCTAAGACAGTTCTTGGGGAATTTGCAAAGTGATATTTTGAAGCCCATAGAGGGCTAGGGTGAAAAAGGAAATATCCTCACGTGAAATCTTTAAAGAAACTTTCTGAGAAACTGCTTAGTTTTCTGATAATTCTTCTCACAGAGTTACAGCTTTCCCCTCAAGAAGCCGCTCGCTAAGCCTGTTCTTGTGGAATACGCAAAGTGATATTTGGAAGCCCATAGACGTCTATGGTGAAAACGGAAATATCCTCAGATGAAATCTGGAAAGAAGCTTTCTGAGAAACTGCTCTGTGATGAGTGACTTCCACTCACAGAGTTATATCTGTATTTCGTTATCTCTTTGCTAGCATTATTTCTGTGGAATCTGAGAACAGATATTTCTGATCATTTTGAAGACTAGAGGGCCAAAGGAAGTATCCTCCGATAACAAAGAGAAAGAAGATTTCTGAGAAACTTCTTTGTGTTCTGTGAAATCATTTCAGAGAGTTACAGCTTTCCCCTCCAGAAGCCTTTGGATAAAACAGTTCTTGTGGAATTTGCAAAGTGATATTTGGAAGACCATAGGGGGCTATGGTGAAAAAGGAAATATTCTCAGATGAAATCTGGAAAGAAGCTTTCTGTGAAACTGCTTAGTGTTGTGTTAATTCATCTCACTGTGTTACAGCTTTCCCCTCAAGAAGCCTTTCGCTAAAACAGTTCTTGTGGGATTTTCAAAGTGATATTTGGAATCCCATAGAGGGCTATGGTGAAAAAGGAAATATCCTCAGATGAAATCTGGAAAGAAGCTTTCTGAGAAACTGCTTAGTGTTCTGTTAATTCATCTCACAGAGTTACAGCTTTCCCCTCAAGAAGCCGCTCGATAAGCCTGTTCCTGTGGAATTTGCAACGTGATATTTGGAAGCGCATCAAGGGCTATGGTGTAAAAGAAAATATCTTCAGAGAAAAACTGGAAAGAAGCTTTCTCAGAAACTGCTTTGTGATGTGTGACTTCCACTCACAGAGTTACATGTGTATTCCATGGATCTCTTTGCTAGCCTTATTTCTGTGGAATCTGAGAACAGATATTTCGGATCCCTTTGGAGACTATAGGGCCAAAGGAAATATCCTCCGATAACAAAGAGAAAGAAGCTTTCTGAGAAACTTCTTTGTGTTCTGTGAAATCATGTCACAGAATTACAGCTTTCCCCTCAAGAAGCCTTTAGCCAAGACAGTTCTTGTGGAATTTGCAAAGTTATATTTGGAAGCCCATAGAGGGCTACGGTGAAAAAGGAAATATCCTCAGACGAAATCTGGAAAGAAGCTTTCTGAGAAACTGCTTAGTGTTCTGTTAATTCATCTCACACAGTTACAGTGTTCCCCTCAAAAAGCCACCCGCTAAGCCTGTTCTTGTGGAATTCTCAAAGTGATATTTGGAAGCCAATAGACGGCTATGGTGAAAAAGAAAATATCCTCAGAGAAAAACTGAAAGAATCTTTCTGAGAACCTGCTTTGTGATGTGTGACTACCACTCACACACTTACATCTGTATTTCGTGGACCTATTTGCTAGTCTTATTTTTGTGGAATCTGAGAACAGATATTTCAGATCCCTTTGAAGATTATAGGGCCAAAGGAAATATCCTCCGATAAAAAAGAGACAGAAGCTTTATGAGAAACTTCTTTGTGTTCCGTGAAATCATCTCACCGAGTTACAGCTTTCCCCTCCAGAAGCCTTTGGCTAAGACAGTTCTTCTGGAGTTTGCAAAGTGATATTTGGAAGCCCAATAGGGCTAGGGTGAAAAAGGAAATATCCTCAGATGAAATCTGGAAAGTAGCTTTTTGAGAAACTACTTAGTGTTCTGTTAATTCATCTCACAGAGTTACAGCTTTCTCCTCAAGAAGCCGCTCGCTAAGCCTTTTCATGTGCAATTCGCAAAGTGATATTTGGAAGCCCTTAGAGGTCTATGGCGAAAAAGAAAATATCCTCAGAGAAAAACTGGAAAGAATCTTTCTGAGAAACTGCTTTGTGATGTGTGAATTTCACTCACCGCTTACATATGTATTTCGTGGCCCTCTTTGCTAGCCTTATTTGTGGAATCTGAGAAGACATATTTCGGATCCCTTTGAGGACTATAGGGTCGAAGGAACTATCCTCTGATAACAAAGAGACAGAAGCTTTCTGAGCAAATTCTTTGTGTTCTGTGAAATCATGTCAGAAACTTACAGGTTTCCCCTCAAGAAGCCTTTGGCTATTGCAGTTCTTTTGGAACTTGCAAAGTGGTTTATGGAAGCACATAGAGGGCTATGGTTAAAAGGAAATATCCTCAGATGAAATCTGGAAAGAAGCTTTCTGAGAAACTGCTTAGTGTTCTGTTAATTCATCTCACAGAGTTACGCTTTCCCCTCATGAAGCCGCTCGCTAAGCCTGTTCTTGTGGAATTCGCAAAGTGATAGTTGGAAGCCCTTAGAGGGCTATGGTGAAAAAGAAAATATCCTCTGAAAAAAACTGGAAAGAAAGTTTCTGAGAAACTGCTTTGTGAAATGTGACTTCCACTGACAGAGTTCCATCTGTATTTCGTGGATCTCTTTGCTAGCCTTATTTCTGTGGAATCTGAGAACAGATATTTCGGATTCCTTTGATGACTAAAGAGCCGAAGGAAATATCCTCCGATAACAAAGAGAAAGAAGCTTTCTGAGAAACTTCTTTGTGTTCTGGGAAATTATGTCACAGAGTTACAGCTTTCCCCACAAATAGCCTTTCGCTAACACAGTTCTTGTGGAATTTGCAAAGTGATATTTCGAAGACCATAGAGGTCTTCGGTAAAAAAGTAAATATCCTCAGATCAAATCTGGAAAGAAGCCTTCTGAGAAACTGCTTAGTGTCCTGTAAATTCATCTCACGGAGTTACAGCTTTCCCTTCAAGAATACGCTCGCTAAGCCTGTTCTTGTGGATTTCGCAAAGTGATATTTGGAAGCCCACAGAAGGCTATGGTGAAAAAGAAAATATCCTCAGAGAAAAACTGGAAAGAATCTTCCTGAGAAACTGCGTTGTGATGTGTGACTTCCACTCACAGAGTTACATCTGTATTTCGTGGATCTCTTTCCTAGCCTTATTTCTGTGGAATCTGAGAACAGATATTTCGGATCCCTTGAAGACTATAGGGCCAAAGGAAATATCCTCTGATAACAAAGAGAAAGAAGCTTGCTGAGAAACTTCTTTGTGTTCTGTGAAATCATCTCACAGAGTTACAGCTTTCTCCTACAGGAGCCTTTCGCTAAGACAGTTCTTGTGGAATTTGCAAAGTGATATTTGGAAGCCCATAGGGGGCTATGGTGAAAAAGGAAATATTCTCAGATGAAATCTGGAAAGAAGCTTTCTGAGAAACTGCTTAGTGTTCTGTTAATTCTTCTCACAGAGTTATAGCTTTCCCCACAAGAAGCCTTTTGCTATGACAGTTCTTGTGGAATTTGCAAAGTAATATTTCGAAGCCCATAGAGGTCTTCGGTAAAAAAGGAAATATGTTCAGATGAAATCTGGAAAGAAGCCTTCTGAGAAACTGCTTAGTGCTCTGTTAATTCATCTCACAGAGTTACAGCTTTCCCCTCAAGAAGCCGCTCGCTAAGCCTGTCCTTGTGTATTCGCCAAGTGATATTTGGAAGCCCAAAGAAGGCTATGGTGAAAAGGAAAATATATTCAGAGAAAAACTGGAAAGAAGCTTTCTGAGAATTTGCATTGTGATGTGTAACTTCCATTCACAGAGTTAAATTCGTGAATCTCTTTTCTAACCTTATTTCTGTGGAATCTGAGAACAGGTATTTCTGATCCGTTTGAATACCACACGGCCAAAGGAAATATCCTCCGATAACAAAGAGAAAGAAGCTGTCTGAGAAAGTTCTTTATGTTTTGTGAAATCATCTCACAGAGTTACAGCTTTCCCCTCAAGAAGCCTTTTGCTAAGACAGTTCTTGTGGAATTTTCAAAGTGATATTTTGAAGCCCATTGAGGGCTACGGTGAAAAAGAAAATACCCTCAGAGAAAAACTGGAAAGAAACTTTGTGAGAAACTGCGTTGTGTTGTGTGACTTCCACTCACAGAGTTACATCTGTATTTCGTGGATCTCTTTGCTAGCCTTATTTCTGTGGAATCTGAGAACAGATATTTCGGATCCCTTGAAGACTATAGGGCCGAAGGAAATACACTCCGATAACAATGAGGAAGAAGCTTTCTGAGAAACTTCTTTGTGTTCTGTGAAATCATATCACAGAGTTACAGCTTTCCCCAAAAGAAGCCTTTTGCTAAGACAGTTCTTGTGGAATTTGCAAAGTGATATTTCGAAGCCCATAGAGGTCTTCAATAAAAAATTGAATATCCTCAGATGAAATCTGGAAAGGAGCCTTCTGAGAAACTGCTTAGTGCTCTGTTGATTCATATCACAGAGTTACAGCTTTCCCCTCAAGAAGCAGCTCGCTAAGCCTGTTCTTGTTTAATCGCAAAGTGATATTTGGAAGCCCATAGAAGGCTATGGTGAAAAGGAAACTATCCTTAGAGAAAAACTGGAAAGAAGCTTTCTGAGAAATTGCTTTGTGATGTGTGACTTCCACTCACAGAGTTACATCTGTATTTCGTGGATTTCTTTTCTAACCTTATTTCTGTGGAATCTGAGAACAGATAATTCGGATCCCTTTGCAGACTACAGGGCCAAAGGAAATATCCTCCGATAACAAAGGGTAGGAAGCAGTCTGAGAAAGTTCTTTATGTTCTGTGAAATCATCTCACAGAGTTACAGCTTTCCCCTCGTGAAGCCCCTCACTAAGCCTGTTCTTGTGGAATTCGCAAAGTGATATTTGGAAGCCCATAGAGGGCTATGGTGAAAAAGAAAATATCCTCCGAGAAAAACTGGAAAGAAATATTCTGAGAAACTGCTTTGTGAAGTGTGACTTCCACTCACAGGGTTACATCTGTATTTCGTGGATCTCTTTGCTAGCCTTATTTCTGTGGAATCTGAGAACAGATATTTCGGATCCCTTAGAAGATTATAGGGCCGAAGGAAATATCCTCCGATAACAAAGAGAAAGAAGCTTGCTGAGAAACTTCTTTGTGTTCTGTGAAATCATCTCACAGAGTTACAGCTTTCTCCTCCAGGAGCCTTTCACTAAGACAGTTATTGTGGAATTTGCAAAGTGATATTTGGAAGCCCATAGGGGGCTATGTTGGAAAAGGAAATATCCTCAGATGAAATCTGGAAAGAAGCTTTCTGAGAAACTGCTTAGTATTCTGTTAATTCATCTCACAGAGTTACAGCTTTCCACACCAGAAGCCTTTTGCTACGACAGTTCTTGTGGAATTTGCAAAGTGATATTTCGAAGCCCATAGAGGTCTTTGTTAAAAAAGGAAATATCCTCAGATGAAATCTGGAAAGAAGCCGTCTGAGAAACTGCTTAGTGCTCTGTTAATTCATCTCACAGAGTTAGAGCTTTCCCCTCAAGAAGCCAGTCGCTAAACCTGTTCTAGTGGATTCGCCAAGTGATATTTGGAAGCCCAAAGAAGGCTATGGTGAAAAAGAAAATATATTCAGAGAAAAACTGGAAAGAAGCTTTCTGAGAAATTGCTTTGTGATGTGTGACTTCCATTCACAGAGTTACATCTGTATTTCGTGGAACTCTTTTCTAACCTTATTTCTGTGGAATCTGAGAACAGATATTTCGGATCCGTTTGAATACCACAGGGCCAAAGGAAATATCCTCCGATAACAAAGAGGAAGAAACTGTCTGATAAAGTTCTTTATGTTCTGTGAAATCATCTCACAGAGTTACAGCTTTCCCCTCAAGAAGCCTTTCGCTAAGACAGTTCCTGTGGAATTTTGAAAGTGATATTTGGAAGACCATAGAGGGCTACGGTGAAAAAGGAAATATCCTCAGAAGAAATCTGGAAAGAAGCTTTCTGGGAAACTGCTTTGTGATGTGCGACTTCCACTCACAGAGTTATTTCTGTATTTCGTGAATCTCTTTGCTAGCCTTATTTCTGTGGAATCTGAGAACAGATACTTCGGATCCCTTTGAAGACAATAGGGTCAATGGAAATATCCTCCAATAACAAAGAGAAAGAAGCTTTCAAAGAAACTTCTTTGTGTTCTGTGAAATCATCTCACAGAGTTACAGCTATCCACTCAAGAAGACTTTCGCTAAGACAGTTCTTGTGGAATTTGCAAAGTGATATTTGGAAGCCCACAGAGGGCTATGGTGAAAAAGGAAATATCCTCAGATGAAATCTGGAAAGAAGCTTTCTGAGAAACTGTTGAGTGTACTGTTAATTCATCTCACACAGTTACAGCTTTCCCTCAAGTAGCCGCTCGCTAAACCTCTTCTTGTGGAATTCGCAAAGTGATATTTTGAAGTTCATAGAGAGCTATGGTGAAAAAGAATATATACCCCGAGAAAAACTGGAAAGAAGCTTTCTGAGAAAATGCTTTGTGATGAGTGACTTCCACTCACAGAGTTACAGCTTTATTTCGTGGATCTCTTTGCTAGCCATTTTTCTGAGGAATCTGAGAACAGATATTTCGGATCCCTTTCAAGATTGTAGGGCCAAAGGAAATATCCTCCGATAACAAAGAGAAAGAAGCTTTCTTAAAAACTTCTTAGGGTTCTGTGAAATCATCTCACAGAGTTACAGCTTTCCACTCAAGAAGCTTTTTGCTAAGACAGTTCTTGTGGAATTTGCAAAGAGATATTTGGAAGCCCCTATAGGGCTATGGTGAAAAAGGAAATATACTCAGATGAAATCTGGAATGAAGCTTTCTGAGAAACTGCTTAATGATCTGCTAATTCATCTCACAGAGTTACAGCTTTCCCCTCCAGTAGCCGCTTGCTAAGCCTGTTCTTTTGCATTTGTCAAAGGGGTATTTGGAAGCCCATAGAGGGCTATGGTGAAAAAGAAAATATCCTCCGAGAGAAACTGGAAGGAAGCTTTCTGAGAACCTGCTTTGTGAGGTGTGACTTCCACTCACAGAGTTACAACTGTATTTCGTGGATCTCTTTGCTAGCCTTATTTCTGTGGAATCTGAGAACAGATATTTCGGATCCCTTTGGAAACTATAGGGCCAAAGTAAATATCCTCCGATAACAAAGAGAAAGAAGCTTTCTGAGAATGTTCTTTATGTTCTGTGAAATCATCTCACAGAGTTACAGCTTTCCCCTCATGAGGCCGCCCGCTAAGCCTGTTCTTGTGGAATTCGCAAAGTGATATTTGGAAGCCCATAGAGGGCAATCATGAAAAAGATAATATCCTCCGAGAAAAAGTGGAAAGAAACTTTCTGAGAAACTGCTTTGTGACGTGTGATTTCCACTCACAGAGTTACATCTGTATTTCGTGGATCTCTTTGCTGGCCTTATTTCTGTGGAATCTGAGAACAGATATTTCGGATCCCTTTGATGACTATATCTATGAAGGAAATATCCTCCGATAACAAAGGGAAATAATCTTTCTGAGAAACATCTTTGTGTTCTGTGAAATCATGTCACAGAGTTACAGCTTTCGCCACAAGAAACCTTTCACTAACACAGTCCTTGTGGAATTCGTAAAGTGATATTTGGAAGCCCATAGAGGGCTATGGTGAAAAAAAAATATCTTCAGAGAAAAACTGGAAAGAAGCTTTCTGAGAAACTGCTTTGTGATGTGTGACTTCCACTCACAAAGTTACATCTGTATTTCGTGGATCTCTTTGCTATCCTTATTTCTGTGGAATCTGAGAACAGATATTTCAGATCCCTTTCAAGACTATAGGGCCAAAGGAAACATCCTCCGATAACAAAGAGAAAGAAGTTTTCTGAGAAACTATTTGTGTTCTGTGAAATCATCTCACAGAGTTACAGCTTTCCCCTCCAGAATTTTTCCCTAAGACAGTTCTTGTGTAATTTGCAAAGTGATATTTGGAAGCCCATAGAGGGCTATGTTGAAAAAGGAAATATCCTCAGATGAAATCTGGAGGAAGCTTTCTGAGAAACTGCTTAGTGTTCTTTTAACTCATCACACAGAGTTACAGCTTTCCCCTCATGAAGCCGCTCGATAAGCCTGTTCTTGTGGAATTCGCAAGGTGATATTTGGAAGCCCATAGAGGGCTATGGTGAAAAAGAAAATATCCTCCGAGTAAAACTGGAAAGAAACTTTCTGAGAAAGTGCATTGTGATGTGTTCCTTCCACTTACAGAGTTACATCTGTATTTCGTGGATGTCTTTGCTAGCCTTATTTCTGTGGAATCTGAGAACAGATATTTCGGATCCCTTTGATGACTAAAGGGCCGAAGGAAATATCCTCCGATAACAAAGAGAAAGAAGCTTTCTGAGAAACTTCTTTGTGTTCTGTGAAATCATTTCACAGAGTTCCAGCTTTCCCCACAAGAAGCCTTTCGCAAACACATTTCTTGTGGAATTTGCAAAGTGATATTTTGAAGACCATAGAGGTCTTCGGTAAAAAAGGAAATATCCTCAGATGAAATCTGGAAAGAAGCCTTCTGAGAAGCTGCTTAGTGTTCTGTTAATTCAGCTCACAGAGTTACAGCTTTCCCTTAAAGAAGCCGCTCGCTAAGCCTGTTCTTGTGGAATTCGCAAAGTGATATTTGGAAGCCCTTAGAGGGCTATGGTGAAAAAGAAAATAACCTCCGAGAAAAACTGGAAAGAAACTTTCTGAGAAACTGCTTTGTGATGTGTGACTTCCACTCACAGAGTTACATCTGTATTTCGTGGATCTCTTTGCTAGCCTTATTTCTGTGGAATCTGAGAACAGATATTTCGGATCTCTTTGACGACTATAGGGCCGAAGGAAATACCCTCCGAAAACAAAGAGGAAGAAGCTTTCTGACAAACTTCTTTGGGTTCTGTGAAATCATGTCACAGAGTTACATCTTTCCCCACAAGAAGCCTTTTGCTAAGACTGTTCTTGTGGAATTTGCAAAGTGATATTGGGAAACCCATAGAGGTCTTGGGTAAAAAAGGTAATATCCTCAGATGAAATCTGGAAAGAAGCCTTCTGAGAAACTGCTCAGTGCTCTGTTAAGTCATCTCACAGAGTTACAGCTTTCCCCTCAAGAAGCCGCTCGCTAAGCCTGTTCTTGTGGAATCGCAAAGAGATATTTGGAAGCCCATAGAAGGCTATTATGAAAAAGAAAATATCCTCAGAGAATAACTTGAAGGAAGCTTTCTGAGAAACTCCTTTGTGATTTGTGACTTCCACTCACAGAGTTACAACTATATTTCGTGGATCTCTTTGCTAGCCTTATTTCTGTGGAATCTGAGAACAGATTTTTCGGATCCCTTTGAAGACTATAGTTCCAAAGAAAATATCCTCTAATAACAAAGAGAAAGAAGCTTTCTGAGAAACCTCTTTGTGTTCTGTGAAATCATCTCACAGAGTTACAGCTTTCCACTCCAGAATTTTTCGCTAAGACAGTTCTTGTGTTATTTGCAAAGTGATATTTGGAAGCCCATATAGGGCTATGGTGAAAAAGGAAATATAATTAGATGAAATCTGGAAAGAAGCTTTCTGAGAAACTGCTTAGTGTTCTGTTAATTCATCTCACTCAGTTACAGCTTTCCCTCAAGAAGCCGCTCGCTAAGCCTCTTCTTGTGGAATTCGCAAAGTGATATTTGGAAGGCCATAGGGGGCTATGGTGAAAAAGAAAATATCCTCAGAGCAAAACTGGAAAGAAGCTTTCTGGAAACTGCTTTGTGATGTGTGACTTCCACTCACAGAGTTATATCTGTATTTCGTGGATCTCTTCGCTAGCCCTATTTCTGTGGTATGTGAGAACAGATATTTCAGATCCCTTTGAAGACTATAGGGCCAAAGCAAATATCCTCCAATAACAAAGAGAAAGAAGCTTTCTGAGAAACCTCTTTGTGTTCTGTGAAATCATCTCACAGAGTTACAGCTTTCCACTCCAGAATTTTTCGCTAAGACAGTTCTTGTGTTATTTGCAAAGTGATATTTGGAAGCCCATATAGGGCTATGGTGAAAAAGGAAATATAATTAGATGAAATCTGGAAAGAAGCTTTCTGAGAAACTGCTTAGTGTTCTGTTAATTCATCTCACACAGTTACAGCTTTCCCTCAAGAAGCCGCTCGCTAAGCCTCTTCTTGTGGAATTCGCAAAGTGATATTTGGAAGGCCATAGGGGGCTATGGTGAAAAAGAAAATATCCTCAGAGCAAAACTGGAAAGAAGCTTTCTGGAAACTGCTTTGTGATGTGTGACTTCCACTCACAGAGTTATATCTGTATTTCGTGGATCTCTTCGCTAGCCCTATTTCTGTGGTATGTGAGAACAGATATTTCAGATCCCTTTGAAGACTATAGGGCCAAAGCAAATATCCTCCAATAACAAAGAGAAAGAAGCTTTCTGAGAAACTTCTTTGTGGTCTGTGAAATCATCTCATAGAGTGACAGCTTTCCCCTCAAGAAGCCTTTTGCTAAGACAGTTCTTGTGGAATTTGCAAAGAGATATTTGGAAGCCCCTAGAGGGCTATGGTGAAAAAGGAAATATTCTGAGATGAAATCTGGAAAGAAGCTTTCTGAGAAACTGCTTAATGTTCTGCTAATTCATGTCCCAGAGTTACAGCTTTACCCTCCAGTAGCCGCTTGCTAAGCCTGTTCTTTTGGATTTGTCAAAGAGGTATTTGGAAGCCCATAGAGGGCTATGGTGAAAAAGAAAATATCCTCTGAGAGAAACTGGAAGGAAGCTTTCTGAGAACCTGCTTTGTGAGGTGTGACTTCCACTCACAGAGTTACAACTGTATTTCGTGGATCTCTTTGCTAGCCTTATTTCTGTGGAATCTGAGAACAGATATTTCGGATCCCTTTGGAGACTATAGGGCCAAAGGAAACATACTCCGATAACAAAGAGAAAGAAGCTGTCTGAAAATGTTCTTTATGTTCTGTGAAATCATCTCACAGAGTCACAGCTTTCCCCTCATGAGGCCGCCAGCTAAGCCTGTTCTTGTGGAATTCGCAAAGTGATAGTTGGAAGCCCATACAGGGCTATGGTGAAAAGGAAAATATCCTCGGAGAAAAACTGGAAAGTAACATTCTGAGAAACTGCTTTGTGATGTGTGACTTCCATTCACAAGGTTACATCTGTATTTCGTGGATCTCTTTGCTAGCATCATTTCTGTGGAATCTGAGAACAGATATTTGGGATCCCTTTGAAGACTATAGGACCGAAGGAAATATCCTCCGATAACAAAGAGTAGGAAGCTTGCTGAGGAACTTCTTTGTGTTCTGTGAAATCATCTCACAGAGTTACAGCTTTTTCCTCCAAAAACCTTTCGCTAAGACAGTTCTTGTGGAATTTGCAAAGTGATATTTCGAAGCCCATAGGGGGCTATGGTGAAAAAGGAAATATCCTCAGATGAAATCTGGAAAGAAGCTTTCTGAGAAACTGCTTAGCGTTCTGTTAATTCATCTCATAGAGTTACAACTTTCCCCTCATGAAGCCGCTAGCTAATCCTGTTCTTGTGGAATTCGCAAAGTGATATTTGGAAGCCCACAGAGGGCTATCGTGAAAAAGAAAATATCCTCCGAGAAAAACTGGAAAGAAACTTTCTGAGAAACTGCTTTGTGATGTGTGACTTCCACTCACAGAGTTCCATCTGTGTTTCGTGGACCTCTTTGCTGGCCTTATTTCTGTGGAATCTGAGAACAGATATTTCGGATCCCTTTGATGACTATAAGGACGAAGGAAATATCCTCCGATAACAAAGAGAAAGAACCTTTCTGAGAAACATCTTTGTGTTCTGTGAAATCATGTCACAGAGTTACAGCTTTCACCACAAGAAACCATTCGCTAACACAGTTCTTGTGGAATTTGCAAAGTGATATTTCGAAGCCCATAGAGTTCTTGGGTATAAAAGGAAATATCATCAGATGAAATCTGGAAGAAGCCTTCTGAGAAACTGCTTAGTGTTCTCTTAATTCATCTCACAGAGTTACACCTTTACCCTCAAGAAGCCGCTCGCTAAGCCTGTTCTTGTAGAATTCGCAAAGTGATATTTGGAAGCCCCTAGAGGGCTATGGTGAAAAAGAAAATATCCTCAGAGAAAAACTGGAAAGAAGCTTTCTGAGAAACCTCTTTGTGATGTGTGACTTCCACTCACAGAGTTACATCTGTATTTCGTGGATCTCTTTGCTAGCCTTATTTCTGTGGAATCTGAGAACAGATATTTCGGATCAATTTGAAGACTATAAGGCCGAAGGAAATATCCTCCGATAAGAAAGAGAAAGAAGCTTTCCGAGAAACTTCTTTGTGTTCTGTGAAATGTCTCAGAGAGTTACAGCTTTCCCCTCAAGAAGCCTTTCACAAAGACAGTTCTTGTGGAATTTGCAAAGTGATATTTGGAAGCCCATAGAGGGCTTTGGTGAAAAAGGAAATATACTCAGATGAAATCTGGAAGGAAGCCTTCAGAGAAACTGATTAGTGTTCTGTTAATTCATCTCACAGAGTTACAGCTTTACCCTCAAGAAGCCGCTCGCTAAGCCTGTTCTTGTCGAATTCGCAAAGTGATATTTGGAATCCCAGAGAGGGCTATGTTGAAAAAGAAAATATGCTCAGAGAAAAACTGCAAAAACTTTCTGAGAAACAGCTTTGTGGTGTGTGATTTCCACTCACAGAGTTATATCTGTATTTCGTGTATCTCTTTGCTAGCTTTATTTCTGTGGTATCTTAGAACAGATATTTCGGATCCCTTTGAAGACTATAGGGCCGAAGGAAATATCCTCCGATAACAAAGAAAAAGAAGCTTTCTGAGAAACTTCTTCGTGTTCTCTGAAATCAGGTCACAGAGTTACAGGTTTCCCCTCAAGAAGCCTTTCGCTAAGACAGTTCTTGTGGAATTTGCTAAGTGGTATTTGGAAGCCCAGAGAGGGCTATTTTGAAAAACGAAATATCCTCAGATGAAATCTGGAAAGAAGCTTTCTGAGAAACTGCTTAGTGTTCTCTTAATTCATCTCACAGTGTTACAGCTTTCCCCTCAAGAAACCGCTCACTAAGCCTGTTCATGTGGAATTCACAAAGTGATATTTGGAAGCCAATAGAGGGCTACGGTGAAAAAGGAAATATCCTCAGATGAAATCGGGAAAGATGCTTTCTGGGAAACTGCTTAGTGTTCTGTTAATTCAACTCACAGACTTACAACTTTCCCCTCAAAAGCCGCTCGCTAATCCTATTCTTGTGGAATTGGCAAAGTGATATTTAGAAGCCCATAGAGGACTATGGTGAAAAAGAAAATATCCTCAGAAGAAAACTTGAAAGAAGCTTTCTGAGAAACTGCTTTGTGATGTGTGACTTCCACTCACAGAGTTACGTCTGTATTTCGTGGATCTCTTTGGTAGCCTTATTTCTGTTGAATCTGATAACAGATATTTTGGATCCCTTTGAAGAATATAGGGCCGAAGGAAATATCCTCCGATAACAAAGAGAAAGAAGCTTTCTGCGATTCTTGTTTGTGTTCTGTGAAATCATCTCACAGAGTTACAGCTTTCCTTTCAAGAAAACTTTCGTTAAGACAGTTTTTGTGGAATATGCAAAGTGCTATTTGGAAGCCTATAGAGAGCTATGGTGAAAAAGGAAATATCCTCAGATGAACTCTGGATATAAGTTTTCTGAGAAACTGCTTAGTGTAGAGTTAATTCATCTCACAGAGTTGCAGCATTCCCAACAAGAAGCCGCTCGTTAAGCCTGTTCCTGTGGAATTGGCAAAGTGATATTTGGAAGCCCATAGAGGGCTATGGTGAAAAAGAAAATATCCTCAGAGAAAAACTGGAAAGAAGTTTTCTGAGAAAATGTTTGGTGATGTGTGACTTCCACTCACAGAGTTACATCTGTATTTCGTGGATCTCTTTGCTTGCCTTATTTCTGTGGAATCTGAGAACAGATATTTCGGATCCCTTTGAAGACTATAAGGCCGAAGGAAATATCCTCCGATAACAAAGAGAAAGAAGCTTTCTGAGAAAGTTCTTTGTGTTCTGTGAAATCATGTCACAGAGTTACCACTTTCCCCTCAAGAAGACTTTCGCTAAGACAGTTCTTGTGGAATTTGCAAAGTGATCTTTGGAAGCCCTTAGAGGCATATGGTGAAAAAGGAAATATCCTAACATGAAATCTGGAAAGAAGCTTTCTGAGAAACTGCTTAGTGTTCTCTTAATTCATCTCAAAGTGTTACAGTTTTACGCTCAAGAAACCGCTCACTAAGCCTGTTCATGTGGAATTGGCAAAGTGATATTTGGAAGCCAATAGAGGGCTATGATGAAAAAGGAAATATCCTTAGGTGAAATCTCTAAAGAAGCTTTCTGAGAAACTGCTTAGGGTTCTGTTAATTCATCTCACGGTGTTACAGCTTTCCCCTCAAGAAGCCGCTCGCTAAGCCTGTTCTTGTGGAATTCGCAATGTGATATTTGGAACCCGTGGAGGGCTATGGTGAAAAAGAAAATATCCTCAGAGAAAAACTGGAAAGAAGCTTTCTCAGAAACTGCTTTTTGATATGTGACATCCACTCACAGAGTTACATCTGTATTTCGTGGATGTCTTTGCTAGCCTCATTTCTGTGGAATCTGAGAACAGATATTTCGGATCCCTTTGAAGAATATAGGACCGAAGGAAATATCCTCCGATAACAAAGAGAAAGAAGCTTTCTGAGAAACGACTTTGTGTTCTCTGAAATCATGTCACAGAGTTAAAGCTTTCCTCTCAAGAAGTCTTTCAAAGACAGTTCTTGTGGAATTTGCCGAGTGATATTTGGAAGCCCATACAGGGCCATGGTTTTAAAGGAATATACTCAGATGAAATCCGGAAAGAAGCTTTCTGAGAAACTCCTTAGTGTTCTGTTAATTCATCTCACAGAGTAACAGGTATCCCCTCAAGAAGCTGCTCGCTAAGCCTGTTCTTGTGGAATTCGCAAGTGATATTTGGAAGCCCATAGAGGGCTATTGTGAAAAAGAAAATATCCTCAGAGAAAAACTGGAAAGAAGCTTTGTGAGAAACTGCTTTGTGATGTGTGACTTCCACTCACAGAGTTACATCTGTATTTCGTGGATATCTTTGCTAGCCTTATTGCTGTGGAATCTGAGAACAGATAATTCGGATCCCTTTGAAGACTCTAGGGCCAATGGAAATAACCTCCGATATCAAAGAGAAAGAAGCTTTCTGAGAAACATTTTTTTCTGTGAAATCATGTCACACAGTTACAGCTTTCCCCTCAAGAAGCCTTTCGCTAAGAGAGTCCTTGTGGAATTTGCAAAATGATATTTGGAAGCCATTAGAGGGCTTTGGTGAAAAAGGAAATATCCTCAGATGAAATCTGGAAAGAAGCTTTCTGAGAAACTGCTTAGTGTCTCTTAATTCATCTCACAGTATTGCAGCTTTCCCCTCAAGAAGCCGCTCACTAAGCCTGTACAAGAGGAATTCGCAAAGTGATATTTGGAAGCCCATAGAGGGCTCTGGTGAAAAAGGAAATATCCTCTGATGAAATCTGGAAGGAAGCTTTCTGAGAAACTGCTTATGTTCTGTTAATTCACGTCACAGAGTTACAACTTGCCCCTCAAGAAGCCACTCGCTAAGCTTGTTCTTGGGGAATTGGAAAAGTGTTATTTGGAAGCCCATAGAGGGCTATGGTGAAAAAGAAAGTATCCACAGAGAATACCAGGAAAGAATGTTTTTGAGAAACTGCTTTGTGATGTGTGACTTCCACTCACAGAGTTACATCTGTAATTCGTGGATCTCTTTGCTGACCTTATTTCTGTGGAATCTGAGAACAGATATTTAGAATCCCTTTGAAGACTACAGGGCCGAAGTAAATATCCTCCGATAACAAAGAGAAAAAAGCTTTTGAGATACTTCTTTGTGTTCTGTGAAATCATCTCACAAAGTTACAGCTTTCCCATCAAGAAGCCTTTCGCTAAGACAGTTCTTGTGGAATTTGCAAAGTGATATATGGAAGTCCATAGAGGGCTACGGTGAAAAAGGAAATATCCTCAGATGAAATCTGGAAAGAAGCTTTCTGAGAAACTGCTTAGTGCTCTGTTAATTTATCTCACAGAGTTACAGCATTCTCCTCAAGAAGCCGCTCGCTAAGCCTGTTCCTGTGGAATTTGCGAAGTGATATTTGGAAGCCCTTAGAGGAATATGGTAAAAAAGGAATTATCCTCAGATGCAATATGGAAAGAGGCTTTCTGAGAAACTGCTTAGTGTTCTGCTAATTCATCTCACAGGGTTACAGCTTTCCCCTCAAGAAGCCGCACGCTAAGCCTGTTGTTGTGGAATTCACAAAGTGATATTGGGAAGCCCATAGAGGGCTACGGTGAAAAAGGAAATATCCTCAGAAGAAATCTGGGAATAAGATTTCTGAGAAACTGCTTAGTGTTCTGTTAATTCATCTCACAGATTTACATCTTTCCCCTCAAGACACCGCTCGCTAAGCCTGTTCTTGTGGAATTCGCAAAGTGATATTCGGAAGACCATAGAGGGCTATGGTGAAAAAGAAGATATCCTCAGAAAAAAACTGGAAAAAAGCATTCCGAGAAACTGGTTTGTGATTTGTGAGTTCCACTAACAGAGTTACAGCTGTATTGCGTGGATCTCTTTACTGGTCTTAGTTCTGTGGAAACTGAGAACAGATATTTTGGATCCATTTGAAGACAATAGGCCAAAGGAAATATCCTCCGATAACAAAGAGAAAAAGCTTTCTGAGAAACTTCTTTGTGTTCTGTGAAATCATCTCCCAGAGTTACAGCTTTCCCCTCTAGAAGCCTTTCGCTAAGACAGTTCTTGTGGAATTTCCAAAGTGATATTTGGAAGCCCTTAGAGGGCTATGGTGAAAAAGGAAATATCCTGTGATGAAATCTGGAAAGAAGCTTTCTGAGAAACTGCTTAGTGTTCTGTTAATTCATCTCACAGAGTTTCAGCTTTCCCCTAAGGAAGCCGCTCGCTAAGCCTCTTCTTGTGAAATTCGCAAAGTGATATTTGAAAGCCCGTACAGGGCTATGGTGAAAAAGAAAATATCCCCAGAGAAAAACTGGAAAGAAGCTTTCTGAGAAAGTGCTTTGTGATGTGTGACTTTCACTCACAGAGTTACATCGGTATTTCGTGGATCTCTTTGCTATCCTTATTTCTGTGTAATCTGAGAACAGATATTTCGGATCCCTTTCAAGACTATAGGGCCAAAGGAAATATCCTCCGATTACAATGACAAAGAAGCTTTCTGAGAAACTTCTTTGTGTTCTTTGAAATCAGCTCACAGAGTTACAGCTTTCCCCTGAAGAAGCGTTTCGCTAAGACAGTTCTAGTGGAATATGCAAAGTGATATTTGGAAGCCCATAGAGGGCTATTTTAAAAAAGGAAATATCCTCAGATGAAAACTGGAAAGAAGCTTTCTGAGAATCTGCTTACTGTTCTGTTAATTCACCTCACAGAGTTACAGCTTTCCCCTCAAGAAGCCGCTCGCTAAGCCTGTTCTTGTGGAATTCGCAAAGTGATATTTGGAAGCCCATAGAGGGCTATGGTGAAAAAGAAAATATACTCAGAGAAAAACTGGAAAGAAGCTTTCTGAGAAACTGCTTTTTGATGTGTGACTTCCACTCAAATCGTTACATCTGTATTTCGTAGATCACTTTGCTAGCATTATTTCTGTGGAATCTGAGAACAGATATTTCGGATCCCTTTGAAACTATAGGGCTAAAGGAAATATCCCCCGATAACAAAGAGAAAGAAGTTTTCGGAGAATCTTCTTTGTGTTCTGTGAAATAATCTCACAGAGTTAGAGCTTTCCCCTCAAGAAGCCTTTCGCTTAGACAGTTCTTGTTGAATATGCAAAGAGATATTTGGAAGCCCATAGAGGGTTATGGTGAAAAAGGAAATATCTTCAGATGAAATCTGGAAAGAAGCTTTCTGAGAAACTGCTTAGTGTTCTGTTAATTCATCTCACAGACTTACAGCTTTCCCCTCAAGAAGCCGCTCGCTAAGCTTGTTCTTGTGGAATTCGCAAAGTGATATTGTAAAGCCCATAGAGGGCTACGGTGAAAAAGGAAATATCCTCAGATGAAATCTGGAAAGAAGCTTTCTTAGAGACTGCTTAGTGTTCTGTTAATTCATCTCACAGAGTTACATCTGTATTTCGTGGATCTCTTTGCTAGCCTCATTTCTGTGGAGTCTGAGAACAGATATTTCGGATCCCTCAGAAGACTATAGGGCCAAAGGAAATATCCTCTGATAATTAAGAGAAAGAAGCTTTCTGAGAAACTTCTTTGTGTAATGTGAAATCATCTCTCAGAGTTACAACTTTCCCTTCAAGAAGACATTAGCTAGGACAGTTGTTGTGGAATTGGCAAAGTGATATTTGGAAGCCCCTACAGGGCTATGGTGAAAAAGGAAATATCCTCAGATGAAATATGGAAAGAAGCTTTCTGAGAAACTTCTCAGTGTTCTGTTAATTCATCTCACAGAGTTACATCTGTATTTCGTGAATCTCTTTGCTAGCCTCATTTCTGTGGAGTCTGAGAACAGATATTTCGGATCCCTCTGAAGACTATAGGGCCAAATTAAATATCCTCCAATAACAAAGAGAAAGAAGCTTTCTGAGAAACTTCATTGTGTTCTGTGAAATCATCTCACAGAGTACACCTTTCCCCTCAAGACGCCTTTCGCTAAGACAGTTCTTTCGGAATTGGCAAAGTGATATTTGGAAGCCCCTAGAGGGCTAGGGTGAAAAAGGAAATACACTCAAGTGAAATCTGGAAAGAAGCTTTCTGAGAAACTGCTTAGTGTTCTGTTAATTCACCTCACAGTGTTACATCTGTATTTTGTGGATCTCTTTGCTAGCCTTATTTCTGTGGTGTATGAGAAAAGATATTTCGGATCCCTCTGAAGACTGTAGGGCCAAAGGAAATATCCTCCGATAACTAAGAGACTGAAGCTTTCTGAGAAACTTCTTTGTTTTCTGTGAAATCATCTCACAGAGTTACAGCTTTCCCCTCAAGACGCCTTTCGCTAAGACAGTTCTTGTGGAATTGGCAAAGTGATATTTGGAAGCCCCTACAGGGCTATGGTGAAAAAGGAAATATCCTCAGATGAAATCTGGAAAGAAGGTTTCTGAGAAACTGCTTAGTGTTCGGTTAATACATCTCACAGAGTTACATATGTATTTCGTGGATCTCTTTACTAGCCTCATTTCTGTGGAGTCTGAGAACAGATATTTCGGATCCCTCTGAAGACTATAGGGCCAAAGGAAATATCCTCCGATAACAAAGAGAAAGAAGCTTTCTGAGAACCTTCTTTGTGTTCTATGAAATAATCTCACAGAGTACACCTTTCCCCTCAAGACTCCTTTCGCTAAGACAGTTCTTGCGGAACTGGCATAGTGATATTTGGAAGCCACTACAGGGCTATGTTGAAAAAGGAAATATCCACACATGAAATCTGGAAAGAAGCTTTCTGACAAACTGCTTAGTGTTCTGTTAATTCATCTCGCAGTGTTATATCTGTATTTCGTGGATCTCTTTCCTAGTCTTATTACGGTGGAATCTGAGAACAGATATTTCGGATCCCTTTGAAGACTATAGGGCCAAAGGAAATATCCTCTGATAACTAAGAGAAAGAAGCTTTCTGAGAAACTAATTTGTGTTCTGTGAAATCATCTCACGGAGTTACAACTTTCCCTTCAATAAGCCATTAGCTAGGACAGTTCTTGTGGAATTGGCAAAGTGATATTTGGAAGCCCCTACAGGGCTACGGTGAAAAAGGAAATATCCTCAGATGAAATATGGAAAGAAGCTTTCTGAGAAACTGCTTAGTGTTCTTTTAATTCATCTCACAGTGTTACATCTGTATCTCGTGGATCTCTTTGCTAGAATTATTTCTGTGGAGTCTGAGAACAGATACTTCGGATCCCTCTGAAGACTATAGGGCCAAAGGAAATATCCTCCGATAACAAAGAGAAAGAAGCTTTCTGAGAAACTTCTTTGTGTTCTGTGAAATAATCTCACAGAGTACACCTTTCCCCTCAAGACTCCTTTCGCTAAGACAGTTCTTTCGGAACTGGCATAGTGATATTTGGAAGCCCCTACAGGGCTATGTTGAAAAAGGAAATATCCACACATGAAATCTGGAAAGAAGCTTTCTGACAAATTGCTTAGTGTTCTGTTAATTCATCTCGCAGTGTTATATCTGTATTTCGTGGATCTCTTTCCTAGTCTTATTACGGTGGAATCTGAGAACAGATATTTCGGATCCCTCTGAAGACTATAGGGCCAAAGGAAATATCCTCTGATAACTAAGAGAAAGAAGCTTTCTGAGAAACTTCTTTGTGTTCTGAGAAATCATCTCACAAAGTTACAACTTTCCCTTCAAGAAGCCATTAGCTAGGACAGTTCTTGTGGAATTGGCAATGTGATATTTGGAAGCCCCTACAGGGCTATGGTGAAAAAGGAAATATCCTCAGATGAAATATGGAAAGAAGCTTTCTGAGAAACTGCTTAGTGTTCTGTTAATTCATCTCACAGAGTTACATCTGTATTTCGTGGATCTCTTTCCTAGCCTTATTACTGTGGAATCTGAGAACAGATTTTTCAGATCCCTCTGAAGACTATAGGGACAAAGGAAATATCCTTTGAAAACTAAGAGAAAAGCTTTCTGAGAAACTTCTTTGTTTTCTGTGAAATCATCTCACAGTGATACAGCTTTCCCCTCAAGACGCCTTTCGCTAAGACACTTCTTGTGGAATTAGCAAAATGATATTTGGAAGCCCATTGAGGGCTATGGTGAAAAAGGAAATATCCTCAGATGAAATCTGGAAGGAAACTTTCTGAGAAACTGCTGAGTGTTCTGTTAATTCATCTCACAGAATTACATCTGCATTTCTTGGATCTCTTTGCTAGCCTTATTTCTGTGGAATCTGAGAACAGATATTTCGGATCCCTCTGAAGACTATAGGGCCAAAGAAAATATCCTCCGATAACAAAGAGAAAGAAGCTTTCTTCGAAACTTCTTTGTGTTCTGTGAAATCAACTCAAAAAGTTACAGCTTTCCCCTCAAGATGCCATTCGCTAAGACAGTTCTTGTGGAAACGGCAAAGTGATATTTGGAAGCCCCTAGAGAGCTATGGTGAAAAAGGAAATATCCTCACATGAAATCTGGAAAGAAGCTTTCTGACAAACTGCTTAGTTTTCTGTTAATTTATCTCGCAGTGTTATATCTGTATTTCGTGGATCTCTTTCCTAGTCTTATTACGGTGGAATCTGAGAACAGATATTTCGGATCCCTAGAAGACTATAGGGCAAAAGGAAATATCCTCTGATAACTAAGAGAAAGAAGCTTTCTGAGAAACTTCTTTGTGTTCTGTGAAATCATCTCATAGAGTTACAACTTTCCCTTCAAGAAGCCATTAGCTAGGACAGTTCTTTTGGAATTGGCAAAGTGATATTTGGAAGACCCTACAGCTCTATGGTGAAAAAGGAAATATCCTCAGATGAAATATGGAAAGAAGCTTTCTGAGAAACTGTTTAGTGTTCTGTTAATTCATCTAACAGAGTTACATCTGTATTTTGTGGATCTCTTTGCTAGTCTTATATCTGTGGAATCTGAGAACAGATATTTCGGATCCCTCTGAAGACTATAGGGCCAATGGAAATATCCTCTGATAACAAAGAGAAAGAAGCTTTCTGAGAAACTTCCTTGTGTTCTGTGAAATCATCTCACAGAGGTACAGCTTTCCCCTTAAGACGCCTTTAGCTAAGACAGTTCTTTCGGTATTGGCAAAGTGATATTTGGAAGCCCCTAGAGGGCTATGGTGAAAAAGGAAATATCCTCAGATGAAATCTGGAAAAAAGCTTTCTGAGAAACTGCTTAGTGTTCTGTTAATTCATCTCACAGAGTTACACCTCTATTTCGTGGATCTCTTTGCTAGCCTTATTTCTGTGGAATATGAGAACAGATATTTCGGATCCCTCTGAAGACTATATGGCCAAAGGAAATATCCTCCGATAACTAAGAGACAGAAGCTTTCTGAGAAACTTCTTTGTGTTCTGTGAAATCATCTCACAGAGTTACAGCTTTCCCGCCAAGAAGCCTTTCGCTAAGAGAGTTCTTGTGGAATTGGCAAAGTGATATTTGGAAGCCCATAGAAGGCTATGGTGAAAAAGCAAATCTCCTCAGATGAAATCTGGAAAGAAGCTTTCTGAGAAACTTCTTTGTTTTCGGTGAAATCATCTCACAGAATTTCAGCTTTCCCGTCAAGAAGCCTTTCGCTAAGACAGTTCTTGTGGAAATGGCAAAGTGATATTTGGAAGCCCCTAAAGGGGTATGGTGAAAAAGGAAATATCCTCAAATGAAATCTGGAAAGAAGCTTTCTGAGAAACTACTTAGTGTTCTGTTAATTCATCTCACAGAGTTACATCTGTATTTCCTGGATCTCTTTGCTAACCTTATTTTTGTGGAATCTGATACCAGATATTTCGGATCCCTTTGAAGACTACATGGCCAAAGGAAAAATCCTCCCATAACAAAGAGAAAGAAGCTTTCTGAGAAAATTCTTTGTGTTCGGTGAAATCTTCTCACAGTGTTGCAGCTTTCCCATCTAGAAGCCTTTCGCTAAGACAGTTCTTGTGGAATTGGCAAAGTGATATTTGGAAGCCCATAGAGGGCTAAGGTGAAAAAGGAAATATCCTCAGAGGAAATATGGAAAGAAGATTTCTGAGAAACTGCTTAGTGTTCTGTTAATTCATCTCACAGAGTTACATCTGTATTTCGTGGATCTCTTTGCTATCTTTTTTTGTGGAATCTGAGGACAGATATTTCGGATCCCTCTGAAGACTACAGAGCCAAAGGAAATAACCTCCGATAAAAAAGAGAAAGGAGCTTTCTGAGAAACGTCTTTGTGTTCTGTGAAATCATCTCACAGAGTTACAGCTTTCCCCTCAAGAAGCCTTTCGCTAAGACAGTTCTTGTGGAAATGGCAAAGTGATATTTTGAAGCCCTTAGAGGGCTATGCTGAAAAAGGAAATATCCTCAGATGAAATATGGAAAGAAGCTTTCTGAGAAACTGCTTAGTGTTCTGTTAATTCATCTAACAGAGTTTCGTCTGTATTCCGTGGATCTCTTTGATAGCCTTATTTCTGTGGAGTCCGAGATCAGATATTTCGGATCTCTCTGAAGACTATAGGGCCAAAGGAAATATCCTCCGATAACAAAGAGAAAGAAGCCTTCTGAGAAACTTCTTTGTGTTCTGTGAAATCATCTCACAGAGTTACAGCTTTCCCCTCAACAAGACTTTCGCTAAGACAGTTCTTGTGGAATTGGCAAAGTGATATATGGAAGCCCATAGAGGGCTACGGTTAGAAAGGAAATATACTCAGATGAAATCTGGAAAGAAGCTTTCTGAGAAACTGCTTAGTGTTCTGTTAATTCATCTCACAGAGTTACATCTGTATTTCGTGGATCTCTTTGCTAGCCTTTTTTTTGTGGAATCTGATACGAGATATTTCGGATCCCTTTGAAGACTAGAGGGCCAAAGGAAAAATCCTCCCATAACAAAGAGAAAGAAGCTTTCTGAGAAAATTCTTTGTGTTCGGTGAAATCTTCTCACAGTGTTGCAACTTTCCCGTCTAGAAGACTTTCGCTAAGACATTTCTTGTGGAATTGGCAAAGTGATATTTGGAAGTCCATAGAGGTCTAAGGTGAAAAAGGAAATATCCTCAGATGAAATATGGAAAGAAGCTTTCTGAGAAACTGCTTAGTGTTCTGTTAATTCATCTCACAGAGTTACATCTGTATTTCCTGGATCTCTTTGCTATCTTTTTTCTGTGGAATCTGAGGACAGATAGTTCGAGTCCCTCTGAAGACTACAGAGCCAAAGGAAATAACCTCCGATAACAAAGAGAAAGAAGCTTTCTGAGAAACTTCTTTGTGTTCTGTGAAATCATCTCACAGAGTTACAGCTTCCCCCTCAAGAGGCGTTTCGCTGAGACAGTTCTTGTGGAATTGGCAAAGTGATATTTGGAAGTCCCTGGAGGGCTATGGTGAAAAAGGAAATATCCTCAGATGAAATCTCGAAAGAAGCTTTCTGAGGTACTGCTTAGTGTTCTGTTAATTCACCTCACAGAGTTACAGCTGTGTTTTGTGGATCTCTTTGCTAGCCTTACTTCTGTGGAATCTGGGAACGTATATTTCGGATCCCTCTGAAGACTATAGGACCAAAGGAAATATCCTCCGATAACAGAGAAAGAAGATTTCTGAGAAACTCTTTGTGTTCTGTGAAATCTTCGCACAGAGTTACAGCTTTCCCCTCAAGAAGCCTTTCGCTAAGACAGTTCTTGTGGAATTGGCAAAGTGATATTTGGAAGCCCATAGAGTGCTAAGGTGAAAAAGGAAATAACCTCAGATAAAATTTGGAAAGAAGCTTTCTGAGAAACTGCTTAGTGTTCTGTTAATTCATCTCACAGAGTTACATCTCTATTTCTTGGAACCCTTTGCTACCCTTATTTCTGTGGCATCTGAGAACAGATATTGCGGATCCCTCTGAAGACTATAGGGCCAAAGGAAATATCCTCCGAAAACAAAGAGAAGAAGCTTTCTGAGAAACTTCTTGGAGTTCGGTGAAATCATCTCACAGAGTTACAGCTTTCCCTTCAAGAAGCCTTTCGCTAAGACAGTTCTTGTGGAAATGGCAAAGTGATATTTGGAAGCCCCTAGAGGGCTATGGTGAAAAAGGAAATATCCTCAGATGAAATCTGGAAAGAAGCTTTCTGAGAAACTGCTTAGTGTCCTGGTAATTCATCTCACAGAGTTACGTCTGTATTCCGTGGATCGCTTTGATAGCCTTATTTCTGTGGAGCCCGGGAACAGATATTTCGGATCTCTCCGAAGACTATAGGGCCAAAGGAAATATCCTCCTATAACAAAGAGAAAGAATCTTTCTGAGAGACCCTTTGTGTTCTGTGAAATCATCGCACAGAGTTACAGCTTTCCCCTCAAGAAGCCTTTCGCTCAGACCGTTCTTGTGGAATTGACAAAGTGATATTTGGAAGCCCATAGAGGGCTATGGTGAAAAAGGAAATATCCTCAGATGAAATCTACATAGAAGCTTTCTGAGAAACTGCTTAGTGTTCTGTTAATTCATCTCACAGAGTTACATCTGGGTTTCGTGCATCTCCTTGCTAGCCTTATTTCTGTGGAATCTGAGAACAGATATTTCGGATCCCTCCGAAGATTATAGGGCCAAAGGAAATATCCTCCGTTATCAAAGAGAAAGAAGCTTTCTGAGAAACTTCTTTGTGTTCTGTGAAATCATCTCACAGAGTTACAGCTTTCCCTTCAAGAAGCCTTTCGCTAAGACCGTTCTTAAGGAATGGGCAAACTGATATTTGGAAGCCCATAGAGGGCTATGGTGAAAAAGGAAATATCTTCAGATGAAATATGGAAAGAAGCTTTCTGAGGTACTGCTTAGTGTTCTCTTAATTCACCTCACAGAGTTACAGCTGTGTTTTGTATATCTCTTTGCTAGCCTTACTTCTGTGGAATCTGGGAACAGATATTTCGGATCCCTCTGAAGACTATAGGACCAAAGGAAATATCCTCCGATAACAAAGAGAAAGAAGCTTTCTGAGAAACTTCTTTGTGTTCTGTGAAATCATCTCACAGAGTTACAACTTTCCCCTCAAGAAGCCTTTCGCTAAGACAGTTCTTGTGAAAATGGCAAAGTGATATTTGGAAGCCCCTAAAGGGGTATGGTGAAAAAGGAAATATCCTCAAAAGAAATCTGGAAAGAAGCTTTCTGAGAAACTACGTAGTGTTCTGTTAATTCATCTCACAGAGTTACATCTGTATTTCCTGGATCTCTTTGCTAACCTTATTTTTGTGGAATCTGATACCAGATATTTCGGATCCCTTTGAAGACTACATGGCCAAAGGAAAAATCCTCCCATAACAAAGAGAAAGAAGCTTTCTGAGAAAATTCTTTGTGTTCGGTGAAATCTTCTCACAGTGTTGCAGCTTTCCCATCTAGAAGCCTTTCGCTAAGACAGTTCTTGTGGAATTGGCAAAGTGATATTTGGAAGCCCATAGAGGGCTAAGGTGAAAAAGGAAATATCCTCAGAGGAAATATGGAAAGAAGATTTCTGAGAAACTGCTTAGTGTTCTGTTAATTCATCTCACAGAGTTACATCTGTATTTCGTGGATCTCTTTGCTATCTTTTTTTGTGGAATCTGAGGACAGATATTTCGGATCCCTCTGAAGACTACAGAGCCAAAGGAAATAACCTCCGATAAAAAAGTGAAAGGAGCTTTCTGAGAAACGTCTTTGTGTTCTGTGAAATCATCTCACAGAGTTACAGCTTTCCCCTCAAGAAGCCTTTCGCTAAGACAGTTCTTGTGGAAATGGCAAAGTGATATTTTGAAGCCCTTAGAGGGCTATGCTGAAAAAGGAAATATCCTCAGATGAAATATGGAAAGAAGCTTTCTGAGAAACTGCTTAGTGTTCTGTTAATTCATCTAACAGAGTTTCGTCTGTATTCCGTGGATCTCTTTGATAGCCTTATTTCTGTGGAGTCCGAGATCAGATATTTCGGATCTCTCTGAAGACTATAGGGCCAAAGGAAATATCCTACGATAACAAAGAGAAAGAAGCCTTCTGAGAAACTTCTTTGTGTTCTGTGAAATCATCTCACAGAGTTACAGCTTTCCCCTCAACAAGCCTTTCGCTAAGACAGTTCTTGTGGAATTGGCAAAATGATATTTGGAAGCCCATAGAGGGCTACGGTTAGAAAGGAAATATACTCAGATGAAATCTGGAAAGAAGCTTTCTGAGAAACTGCTTAGTGTTCTGTTAATTCATCTCACAGAGTTACATCTGTATTTCGTGGATCTCTTTGGTAGCCTTATTTCTGTGGAATCTGAGAACAGATATATCGGATCCCTCCGAAGACTATAGGGCCAAAGGAAATATCCTCCAATAACAAAGAGAAAGAAGCTTTCTGAGAAACTTCTTTGTATCTGTGAAATCATCTCACAGAGTTACAGCTTTCCCTTCTAGAAGCCTTTCGCTAAGACAGTTCTTGTGGAATTGGCAAAGTGATATTTGGAAGCCCATAGAGGGCTACGGTTAGAAAGGAAATATACTCAGATGAAATCTGGAAAGAAGTTTTCTGAGAAACTGCTTAGTGTTCTGTTAATTCATCTCACAGAGTTACATCTGTATTTCGTGGATCTCTTTGCTAGCCTTATTTCTGTGGAATCTGAGAACAGATATATCGGATCCCTCCGAAGACTATAGGGACAAAGGAAATATCCACCGATAACAAAGAGAAAGAAGCTTTCTGAGAAACTTCTTTGTGTTCTGTGAAATCATCTCACAGAGTTACAGCTTTCCCCTCAAGAAGCCTTTCGCTCAGACAGTTCTTGTGGAATTGGCAAAGTGATATTTGGAAGCCCCTAAAAGGGTATGGTGAAAAAGGAAATATCCACAGATGAAATCTGAAAAGAAGGTTTCTGAGAAACTACTTAGTGTTCTGTTAATTCATCTCACAGAGTTACATCTGTATTTCGTGGATCTCTTTGCTAGGCTTTTTTTTGTGGAATCTGATACGAGATATTTCGGATCCCTTTGAAGACTAGAGGGCCAAAGGAAAAATCCACCCATAACAAAGAGAAAGAAGCTTTCTGAGAAAATTCTTTGTGTTCGGTGAAATCTTCTCACAGTGTTGCAACTTTCCCGTCTAGAAGACTTTCGCTAAGACATTTCTTGTGGAATTGGCAAAGTGATATTTGGAAGCCCATAGAGGTCTAAGGTGAAAAAGGAAATATCCTCAGATGAAATATGGAAAGAAGCTTTCTGAGAAACTGCTTAGTGTTCTGTTAATTCATCTCACAGAGTTACATCTGTATTTCCTGGATCTCTTTGCTATCTTTTTTCTGTGGAATCTGAGGACAGATAGTTCGAGTCCCTCTGAAGACTACAGAGCCAAAGGAAATAACCTCCGATAACAAAGAGAAAGAAGCTTTCTGAGAAACTTCTTTGTGTTCTGTGAAATCATCTCACAGAGTTACAGCTTTCCCCTCAAGAGGCGTTTCGCTAAGACAGTTCTTATGGAAATGGCAAAGTGATATTTGGAAGCCCTTAGAGGGCTATGGTGAAAAAGGATATATCCTCAGATGAAATATGGAAAGAAGCTTTCTGAGAAACTGCTTAGTGTTCTGTTAATTCATCTCACAGAGTTACGTCTGTATTCCGTGGATATCTTTGATAGCCTTGTTTCTGTGGAGTCCGAGGACAGATGTTTCGGATCTCTCTGAAGACTATAGGGTCAAAGGGAATATCCTCCCATAACAAAGAGAAAGAAGCTTTCTGAGAAACTTCTTTGTGTTCTGTGAAATCATCTCAGAGAGTTACAGCTTTCCCCTCAAGAAGTCTTTCGCTAAGACCGTTCTTAAGGAATGGGCAAAGTGATATTGGAAGCCCATAGAGGGCTATGGTGAAAAAGGAAATATCCTCAGATGAAATCTGGAAAGAAGCTTTCTGAGAAACGGCTTAGTGTTCTGTTAATTCATCTCACAGAGTTACGTCTGTATTCCGTGGATCTCTTTGATATCCTTATTTCTGTGGAGTCTGAGAACAGATATTTCGGATCTCTCTGAAGACTATAGGGCCAAGGAAAATATCCAATGATAACAAAGAGAAAGAAGCTTTCTTAGAAAATCTTTGTGTTCTGTGAAATCACAGCACAGAGTTACAGCTTTCCCCTCAAGAAGCCTTTGGCTATGAAAGTTCTTGTGGAATTGGCAAAGTGATATTTGGAAGCCCCTAGATGGCTACGGTGAAAAAGGAAATATCCTCAGATGAAATCTAGATAGAAGCTTTCTGAGAAATTGCTTATTGTTCTGTTAATTCATCTCACAGAGTTACATCTGTATTTAGTGGATCTCTTTGCTAGCCTTATATCTGTGGAATCTGAGAACAGATATATCGGATCCCTCCGAAGACTATAGTGCCAAAGGAAATATCCTCCGATAACAAACAGAATGAAGCTTTCTGAGAAACTTCTTTGTGTTCTGTGAAATCATCTCACAGAGTTACAGCTTTCACCTCAAGAAGCCTTTCGCTAAGACAGTTCTTGTGGAATTGGCAAAGTGATATTTGGAAGCCCCTGGAGGGCTATGGTAAAAAAGGAAATATCCTCAGATGAAATCTCGAAAGAAGCTTTCTGAGGTACTGCTTAGTGTTCTATTAATTCACCTCACAGAGTTACAGCTGTGTTTTGTGGATCTCTTTGCTAGCCTTACTTCTGTGGAATCTGGGAACATATATTTCGGATTCCTCTGAAGACTATAGGACCAAAGGAAATATACTCCGATAACAGAGAAAGAAGATTTCTGAGAAACTCTTTGTGTTCTGTGAAATCTTCGCACAGAGTTACAGCTTTCCCCTCAAGAAGCCTTTCGCTAAGACAGTTCTTGTGGAATTGGCAAAGTGATATTTGGAAGCCCATAGAGTGCTAAGGTGAAAAAGGAAATAAACTCAGATAAAATTTGGAAAGAAGCTTTCTGAGAAACTGCTTAGTTTTCTGTTAATTCATCTCACGGAGTTACATCTCTATTTCTTGGAACCCTTTGCTACCCTTATTTCTGTGGCATCTGAGAACAGATATTTCGGATCCCTCTGAAGACTATAGGGCCAAAGGAAATATCCTCCGAAAACAAAGAGAAGAAGCTTTCTGAGAAACTTCTTGTAGTTCGGTGAAATCATCGCACAGAGTTACAGCTTTCCCTTCAAGAAGCCTTTCGCTAAGACAGTTCTTGTGGAAATGGCAAAGTGATATTTGGAAGCCCCTAGAGGGCTATGGTGAAAAAGGAAATATCCTCAGATGAAATATGGAAAGAAGCTTTCTGAGAAACTGCTTAGTGTTCTGGTAATTCATCTCACAGAATTACGTCTGTATTCCGTGGATCTCTTTGATAGCCTTTTTTCTGTGGAGCCCGGGAACAGATATTTCGGATCTCTCTAAGACTATAGGGCCAAAGGAAATATCCTCCTATAACAAAGAGAAAGAATCTTTCTGAGAAACCCTTTGTGTTCTGTGAAATCATCGCACAGAGTTACAGCTTTCCCCTCAAGAAGCCTTTCGCTCAGACCGTTCTTGTGGAATTGGCAAAGTGATATTTGGAAGCCCCTAAAAAGATATGGTGAAAAAGGAAATATCCTCAGAGGAAATCTACATAGAAGCTTTCTGAGAAACTGCTTAGTGTTCTGTTAATTCATCTCACAGAGTTACATCTGGGTTTCGTGCATCTCCTTGCTAGCCTTATTTCTGTGGAATCTGAGAACAGATATTTCGGACCTCTCCGAAGTTTATAGGGCAAAAGGAAATATCTTCCGATATCAAAGAGAAAGAAGCTTTCTGAGAAACTTCTTTGTGTTCTGTGAAATCATCTCACAGAGTTACAGCTTTCCCTTCAAGAAGCCTTTCGCTAAGACCGTTCTTAAGGAATGGGCAAAGTGATATTTGGAAGCCCATACAGGGCTATGGTGAAAAAGGAAATATCCTCAGATGAAATATGGAAAGAAGCTTTCTGAGGTACTGCTTAGTGTTCTCTTAATTCACCTCACAGAGTCACAGCTGTGTTTTGTGGATCTCTTTGCTAGCCTTACTTCTGTGGAATCTGGGAACAGATATTTCGGATCCCTCTGAAGACTATAGGACCAAAGGAAATATCCTCCGATAACAAGGAGAAAGAAGCTTTCTGAGAAACTTCTTTGCGTTCTGCGAAATCATCTCACAGAGTTACTGCTTTCCCCTCAAGAAGCCTTTCGCTAAGACAGTTCTTGTGGAAATGGCAAAGTGATATTTGGAAGCCCCTAAAGGGCTATGGTGAAAAAGGAAATATCCTCAGAAGAAATCTGGAAAGAAGCTTTCTGAGAAACTGCTTAGTGTTCTGTTAATTCACCTCACAGAGTTCCATCTGTGTTTCGTGGATCTCCTTGCTAGCCTTATTTCTGTGGAATCTGAGAACAGATATTTCGGATCCCTCTGAAGACTATAGGGCCAAAGGAAATATCCTCCGATAACAAAGAGAAGAAGCTTTATGAGAAACTTTGTGTTCCATGAAATCATCTCACAGATTTACAGCTTTCCCCTCAAGACGCCTTTCGCTAAGACAGGTCTTGTGGAATTGGCAAAGTGATATTTGGAAGCCCCTAGAAGGCTATGGTGAAAAAGGAAATATCCTCAGATTAAATCTGGAAAGAAGCTTTCTGAGAAACTGCTTAGTGTTCTCTTAATTCATCTGACAGAGTTACGTCTGTATTCCCTGGATTTCCTTGATAGCCTTATTTCTGTGGAGTCCGAGAAGAGATATTTCGGATATCTCTGAAGACTAAAGGGCCAAAGGAAATATCCTTCGATAACAAAGAGAAAGAAGCTTTCTGAGAAACTTCCTTGGGTTCTGTGAAATCATCTCACAGAGTTACAGCTTTCCCCTCAAGAAAGCTTTTGCTAAGACAGTTCTTGTAGAATTGGCAAAGTGATATTTGGAAGCCCATAGAGGGCTATGGTGAAAAAGGAAATATCCTCAGATGAAATCTGGAAAGAAGCTTACTGAGAAATTGCTTAGTGTTCTGTTAATTCATATCACAGAGTTACATCTGTATTTCGTGGATCTCTTTGCCAGCATTATTACTGTGGAATCTGAGAACAGATATTTAGGATCCCTTTGAAGACTATAGGACCAAAGCAAATATCCTCCGATAACAAAGAGAAAGAAGCTTTCTGAGAAACTTCTTCGTGTTTTGTGAAATCATCTCAAAGAGTTACAGCTTTCCCCTCAAGAAGCCTTTCATTAAGACAGTTCTTGTGAAATTGGCAAAGTGATATTTGGACGACCATAGAGGGCTATGGTGAAAAAGGAAATATCCTCAGATGAAATCTGGAAAGAAGCTTTCTGAGAAACTGCTTAGTGTTCTGTTAATTTACCTCACAGAGTTACATCTGTATTTCGTGGATATCCTTGCTAACCTTATTTGTGTGGAATCTGAGAACAGATATTTCGGATCCCTCTGAAGACTATAGGGCCAAAGGAAATATCCTCCTAAAACAAAGAGAAGAAGCGTTCTGAGAAATTTCTTTGTGTTCGGTGAAATCATCTCACAGAATTTCAGCTTTCCCGTCAAGAAGCCTTTCGCTAAGACAGTTCTTGTGTAATTGGCAAAGTGATATTCGGAAGCCCATAGAGGGCTAAGGTGAAAAAGGAAATATCCTCAGATGAAATCTGCAAAGAAGCTTTCTGAGAAACTGCTTCGTGTTCTGTTAATTCATCTCATAGAGTTACAACTGTATTTCGTGGATCTCTTTGCTAGCCTTATTTCTGTGGTATCTGAGGACACATAATTTGGATCTCTCTGAAGACTACAGGGCCAAAGGAAATATCCACCGATAACAAAGAGAAAGAAGCTTTCTGAGAAACTTCTTTCTGTTCTGTGAAATCATCTCACAGAGGTACAGCTTTCCCCTCAAAAAGCCTTTCGCTAAGACAGTTCTTGTGGAATTGGCAAAGTGATATTTGGAAGCCCATAGATGGCTATGGTGAAAAAGGAAATATCCTCAGATGAAATCTGGAAAGAAGCTTCTTGAGATACTGCTTAGTGTTCTGTTAATTCACCTTACAGAGTTACATCTGTTTTTCGTGGATCTCCTTGCTAGCCTTATTTCTGTGGAATCTGAGGACAGATATTTCGGATCCCTGTGAAGACTACAGGGCCAAAGGAAATATCCTCCGATAACAAAGAGAAAGAAGCTTTCTGAGAAACTTCTTTGTGTTCTGTGAAATCATCTCACAGAGTTACAACTTTCCCCTCAAGAAACCTTTCGCTAAGACAGTTCTTGTGGAAATGGCAAAGTGATATTTGAAAGCCCTTAAATGGCTATGGTGAAAAGGGAAATATCCTCAGATGAAATATGGTAAGAAGCTTTCTGAGTAACTGCTTAGTGTTCTGTTAATTCATCGCACAGAGTTACATCTCTATTTCATGGAACTCTTTGGTAGCCTTATTTCTGTTTCATCTGAGAACAGATATTTCGGATCCCTCTGAAGAATATAGGGCCAAAGGAAATAACCTCCGATAACAAGGAGAAAGAAGATTTCTGAGAAACTTCTTTGTGTTCTGCGAAATCATCTCACAGATTTACAGCCTTCTCTTCAAGAAGCCTTTCGCTAAGACAGTTCTTGTGGAAATGGCAAAGTGATATTTGGAAGCCCCTGGAGGGCTATGTGAAAAAGGAAATATCCTCAGATGAAATCTTGAAAGAAGGTTTCTGAGGTACTACTTAGTGTTCTGTTAATTCACCTCACAGAGTTACATCTGTGTTTTGTGGATCTCTTTGCTAGCCTTATTTCTGTGGAATCTGAGAGCAGATATTTCGGATCCCTCTGAAGACTATAGGACCAAAGGAAATATCCTCCAATAACAAAGAGAAAGAAGCTTTCTGAGAAACTTCTTTGTGTTCTGTGAAATCATCTCACGGAGTTACATCTTTCCCCTCAAGAAGATATTCGCTACGACAGTTCTTGTGTAATTGGCAAAGTGATATTTGGAGGACCCTAGAGGGCTATGGTGAAAAAGGAAATATCCTCAGATGAAATCTGGAAAGAAGCTTTCTGAGAAAATGCTTAGTGTTCTGTTAATTCATCTCACAGAGTTACATCTGTATTTCGTGGGTCTCTTTGCTAGCCTTATTTCTGTGGAATCTGAGAACAGATATTTCGGATCACCCGGTAGACTATAGGGTCAAAGGAAATATCCTCCGAAAATAAAGAGAAAGAAGCTTTCTGAGAAAATTCTTTGTGTTCTGTGAAATCATCTCACAGAGTTACAGCTTTCCCCTCAACAAGCCTTTCGCTATGACAGTTCTTGTGTAATTGGCAAAGTGATATTTGGAGGACCCTACAGGGCTATGGTGAAAAAGGAAATATCTTCAGATGAAATCTTGAAAGAAGCTTTCTGAGAAAATGCTTAGTGTTCTGTTAATTCAAATCACAGAGTTACATCTGTATTTCATGGGTCTCTTTGCTAGCCTTATTTCTGTGGAATCTGAGAACAGATATTTCGGATCATTCTGTAGACTATAGGGTCAAAGGAAATATCCTCCGAAAATAAAGAGAAAGAAGCTTTCTGAGAAACTTCTTTGTGTTCTGTGAAATCATCTCACAGAGTTACAGCTTTCCCCTCAAGAAGCCTTTCGCTAAGACGGTTCTTGTGGAATTGGCAAAGTGATATTTGGAAGCCCCAAGAAGGCTTTGGTGAAAAAGGAAATATCCTAGATGAAATCTGTAAAGGAGCTTTCTGAGAATCTCCTTAGTGTTCTGTTAATTCATCTCACAGAGTTACATCTCTGTTTCGTGGATCTCATTTTTAGACTTATTTCTGTGGAATCTGAGAACAGATATTTCGGATCACTCTGAAGTCTATAGTGCCATAGGAATTATCCTACGATAACAAATAGAAAGAAACTTTCTGAGAGACTTCTTTGTGTTCTGTGAAATCATCGCACAGAGTTACAGCTTTCTCGTCAAGAAGCCTTTCGCTAACACAGTTCTTGTGGAATTGGCAAAGTGATATTTCGAAGCCCCTAGAGGGCTATGGTGAAAAAGAACATATCCTCAGATGAAATGTGGAAAGAAGCTTTCTGAGAAACTGCTTAGTGTTCTTTTAATTCATCTGACAGAGTTACGTCTGTATTCCGTGCATTTCTTTAATAGCCTTATTTCTGTGGAGTCCGAGAACAGATATTTCGGATACCTCTGAAGACTAAAGGGCCAAAGGAAATATCCTCCGGTAACAAAGAGAAAGAAGCTTTCTGAGAAACTTCTTTGTGTTCTGTGAAATCACCTCACAGAGTTACAGCTTTCCTCTCAAGAAGCCTTTCATTAAGACAGTTCTTGTGAAACTGGCAAAGTGATATTTGGACGACCATAGAGGGCTATGGTGAAAAAGGAAATATCCTCAGATGAAATCTGGAAAGAAGCTTTTTGAGAAACTTCTTAGTGTTTTGTTAATTCACCTCCCAGAGTTACATCTGTATTTCGTGGATCTCCTTGCTAACCTTATTTCTGTGGAATCTGAGAACAGATATTTCGGATCCCTCTGAAGACTATACGGCCAAAGGAAATATCCTCCGAAAACAAAGAGAAGAAGCTTTCTGAGAAACTTCTTTGTGTTCGGTGAAATCATCTCACAGAGTTTCAGATTTCCCGTCAAGAAGCCTTTCTCTAAGACAGTTCTTGTGGAAATGGCAAAGTGATATTCGGAAGGCCATAGAGGGCTAAGGTGAAAAAGGAAATATCCTCAGATGAAATCTGGAAAGAAGCTTTCTGAAAAACTGCTTCGTGTTCTGTTAATTCATCTCATAGAGTTACAACTGTATTTCGTGGATCTCTTTGCTAGCGTTATTTCTGTGGTATCTGAGGACAGATATTTCGGATCTCTCTGAAAACTACAGGGCCAAAGGAAATATCCTCCGATAACAAAGAGAAAGAAGCTTTCTGAGAAACTTCTTTGTGTTCTGTGAAATCATCTCACAGAGTTACACCTTTCCCCTCAAGAAACCTTTCGCTAAGAAAGTTCTTGTGGAAATGGCAAAGTGATATTTGAAAGCCCTTAAAGGGCCCTGGTGAAAAGGGAAATATCCTCAGATGAAATATGGAAAGAAGCTTTCTGAGAAACTGCTTAGTGTTCTGTTAATTCATCGCACAGAGTTACATCTCTATTTCATGGAACTCTTTGGTAACCTTATTTCTGTGGCATCTGAGAACAGATATTTCGGATCCCTCTGAAGAATATAGGGCCAAAGAAAATAACCTCCGATAACAAGGAGAAAGAAGATTTCTGAGAAACTTCTTTGTGTTCTGCGAAATCATCTCACAGATTTACAGCTTTCCCCTCAAGAAGCCTTTCGCTAAGACAGTTCTTGTGGAAATGGCAAAGTGATATTTGGAAGCCCCTAAAGGGCTATGGTGAAAAAGGAAATATCCTCAGAAGAAATCTGGAAAGAAGCTTTCTGAGAAACTGCTTAGTGTTCTGTTAATTCACCTCACAGAGTTACATCTGTGTTTCGTGGACCTCCTTGCTAGCCTTATTTCTGTGGAATCTGAGAAGAGATATTTCGGATCCCTCTGAAGACTATAGGGCCAAAGGAAATATCCTCCGATAACAAAGAGAAGAAGCTTTCTGAGAAACTTCTTTGTGTTCCATGAAATCATCTCACAGATTTACAGCTTTCCCTTCAAGAAGCCTTTCGCTAAGACAGTTCTTGTGGAAATGGCAAAGTGATATTTGGAAGCCCCTAGAGGGATATGTGAAAAAGGAAATATCCTCAGATGAAATCTTGAAAGAAGGTTTCTGAGGTACTGCGTAGTGTTCTGTTAATTCATCTCACAGAGTTACATCTGTGTTTTGTGGATCTCTTTGCTAGCCTTATTTCTGTGGAATCTGAGAGCAGATATTTCGGATCCCTCTGAAGACTATAGGACCAAAGGAAATATCCTCCGATAACAAAGAGAAAGATGCTTTCTGAGAAACTTCTTTGTGTTCTGTGAAATCATCTCACGGAGTTACATCTTTCCCCTCAAGAAGCCATTCGCTACGACAGTTCTTGTGTAATTGGCAAAGTGATATTTGGAGGACCCTAGAGGGCTATGGTGAAAAAGGAAATATCCTCAGATGAAATCTGGAAAGAAGCTTTCTGAGAAAATGCTTAGTGTTCTGTTAATTCATCTCACAGAGTTACATCTGTATTTCGTGGGTGTCTTTGCTAGCCTTATTTCTGTGGAATCTGAGAACACATATTTCGGATCATTCTGTAGACTATAGGGTCAAAGGAAATATCGTCCGAAAATAAAGAGAAAGAAGCTTTCTGAGAAAATTCTTTGTGTTCTGTGAAATCATCTCACAGAGTAACAGCTTTCCCCTCAACCAGCCTTTCGCTAAGACAGTTCTTGTGTAATTGGCAAAGTGATATTTGGAAGACCCTAGAGGGCTATGGTGAAAAAGGAAATATCTTCAGATGAAATCTGGAAAGAAGCTTTCTGAGAAAATGCTTAGTGTTCTGTTAATTCAAATCACAGAATTACATCTGTATTTCATGGGTCTCTTTGCTAGCCTTATATCTGTGGAATCTGAGAACAGATATTTCGGATCATTCTGTAGACTATAGGGTCAAAGGAAATATCCTGCGAAAATAAAGAGAAAGAAGCTTTCTGAGAAACTTCTTTGTGTTCTGTGAAATCATCTCACAGAGTTACAGCTTTCCCCTCAAGAAGCCTTTCGCTAAGACGGTTCTTGTGGAATTGGCAAAGTGATATTTGGAAGCCCCAAGAAGGCTTTGGTGAAAAAGGAAATATCCTAGATGAAATCTGTAAAGGAGCTTTCTGAGAATCTGCTTAGTGTTCTGTTAATTCATCTCACAGAGTTACATCTGTGTTTCGTGGATCTCTTTGCTAGACTTATTTCTGTGGAATCTGAGAACAGATATTTCGGATCACCCTGAAGTCTATAGTGCCATAGGAATTATCCTCCGATAACAAATAGAAAGAAACTTTTTGAGAGACTTCTTTGTGTTCTGTGAAATCATCTCACAGAGTTACAGCTTTCCCGTCAAGAAGCCTTTCGCTAACACAGTTCTTGTGGAATTGGCAAAGTGATATTTCGAAGCCCCTAGAGGGCTATGGTGAAAAAGGACATACCCTCAGATGAAATGTGGAAAGAAGCTTTCTGAGAAACTGCTTAGTGTTCTTTTAATTCATCTGACAGAGTTACGTCTGTATTCCATGCATTTCTTTATTAGCCTTATTTCTGTGTAGTCCGAGAACAGATATTTCGGATCCCTCTGAAGACTAAAGGGCCAAAGGAAATATCCTCCGATAACAAAGAGAAAGAAGCTTTCTGAGAAACTTCTTTGTGTTCTGTGAAATCATCTCACAGAGTTACAGCTTTCCCCTCAAGAAGCCTTTCGCTAAGACAGTTCTTGTGGAATTGGCAAAGTGATATTAGGAAGCCCATAGAGGGCTATAGTGAAAAAGGAAATATCCTCAGATGAAATCTGAAAAGAAGCTTTTTGAGAAACTGCTTAGTGTTCTGTTAATTCATCTCACAGAGTTACATCTGTATCTCGTGTATCTCTTTGCTAGACTTATTTCTGTGGAATCTGAGAACAGATATTTCGGTTCTCTTAGAAGACTATCGGCCCAAAGAAAATATCCTCCGATAACAAAGACAATGAAGCATTCTGAGAAACTTCTTTGTGTTCTGTGAAATCATCTCACAGAGTTACAGCTTTCTCCTCAAGAACACTTTCTCTAAGACAGTTCTTGTGGAATTGGCAGAGTGATATTTGGAAGCCCCTAGAGGGCTACGGTGAAAAAGGAAATATCCTCAGATGAAATCTGGAAAGAAGCTTTCTGAGAAACTGCTTAGTGTTCTGTTAATTCATCTCACAGAGTTACATCTGTATTTCGTGGATCTCTTTGCTCGACTTATTTCTGTGGAATCTGAGAACAGATATTTCGGATCCCTTTGAAGACTACAGGGCCAAAGGAAATATCCACCGATAACAAAGAGAAAGAAGCTTTCTGAGAAACTACTTGGTGTTCTGTGAAATCGTCTCACAGAGTTACAGCTTTCCCGTCAGGAAGCCTTTAGCTAAGACAGTTCTTGTGGAATTGGCAAAGTGATACTTGGAAGCCCATAGAGGGCTATTTTGAAAAAGTAAATATCCTCAGATGAAATCTGGAATGAAGCTTTCTGAGAAACTGCTTAGTGTTCTGTTAATTCATCTCACAGAGATACATCTGTATTTCGTGAATCTCTTTCCTAGCCTTATTTCTCTGGAATCTGGGAAAAGATATTTTGGAACCCTTTGAAGACTATAGGAGCAAAGAAAATATCCTCCGATAACAAAGAGAAAGAAGCTTTCTGAAAAATTTCTTTGTGCTCTGTGAAATCATCTCACAGAGTTACAGCTTTCCCCTCAAGAAGCCTTTCACTAAGACAGTTCTTGTGGAATTGTCAGAGTGATAATTGGAATCCACAAGAGGGCTATGGTGAAAAAGGAAATATCCTCAGATGAAATCTGTAAAGAAGCTTTGTGAGGAACTGCTTAGTGTCCTGTTAATTCATCTCACAGAGTTACATCTGCATTTCGTGGATCTCTTTGCTAGCCTTATTTCTGTGGAATCTGAGAACAGATATTTCGGATCCCTTTGGAGACTATAGGGCCAAAGGAAATATCCTCCGATAACAAAGAAATAGAAGCTTTCTGAGATACTTCTTTGAGATCTGTGAAATCATCTCACAGAATTACAGCTTTCCCCTCAAGAAGCCTTTCGATAAAACAGTTCTTGTGGAGTTGGCAAAGTGATATTTGGAAGCCCCTACAGGGCTATGTTGAAAAAGGAAATATCCTCAGATGAAATCTGGAAAGAAGATTTCTGAGAAAATGCTCAGGGTTCTCCTAATTCTTCTCACAGAGTTACATCTGTATTTCGTGGATCTCTTTGCTAGCCTTATTTCTGTGGAATCTGAGAACAGATATATCGGATCCCTTTGAAGACTATAGGGCCAAAGGAAATATCCTCCGATAACAAAGAGAAAGAAGCTTTCTGAGAAACTACTTTGTGTTCTGTGAAATCATCTCACAGAGTTACAGCTTTACCCTCAAGAAGCCTTTAGCTAAGACACTTCTTCTGGTATTGGCAAAGTGATACTTGGAAGACCACTGAGGGCTATGGTGAAAAAGGAAATATCCTCAGATGAAATCTGGAGAGAAGCTTTCTGAGAAACTGCTCAGTGTTCTGTGAAATCATCTCACAGAGTTACATCTGTATTCCATGGATCTCTTTGCTAGCCTTATTTCTGTGGAATCTGAGAACAGATATTTCGAATCCCTTTGAAGACTATTGGGCCAAAGGAAATATCCTCCTTAACAAAGAGAAAGAAGCTTTCTGAGAAACTTCTTTGTGTTCTGCGAAATCATCTAACAGAGTTACAACTTTCCCCTCATGAAGCCTTTCGCTAAGACAGTTCTTGTGGAATTGGCAAAGTGATACTTGGAAGCCCATAGGGGGCTATGGTGAAAAAGGAATTATCCTCAGATGAAATCTAGAAAGAAGCTTTATGAGAAACTGTTTAGTGTTCTGTTAATTCATCTCACAGAGTTACATCTGTATTTCCTGGATCTATTTGCTAGCCTTATTTCTGTGGAATCTGAGAAGAGATATTTCGGATCCCTTTGAAGACTATAGATCCAAGGGAAATATCCTCCGATAACAAAGATAAAGAAGCTTTCTGAGAAACTTCTTTGTGTTCCGTGAAATCATCTCACAGAGTTACAGCTTTCTCCTCAAGAACACTTTCTCTAAGACAGTTCTTGTGGAATTGGCAGAGTGATATTTGGAAGCCCCTAGAGGGCTACGGTGAAAAAGGAAATATCCTCAGATGAAATCTGGAAAGAAGCTTTCTGAGAAACTGCTTAGTGTTCTGTTAATTCATCTCACAGAGTTACATCTGTATTTCGTGGATCTCTTTGCTCGACTTATTTCTGTGGAATCTGAGAACAGATATTTCGGATCCCTTTGAAGACTACAGGGCCAAAGGAAATATCCACCGATAACAAAGAGAAAGAAGCTTTCTGAGAAACTACTTGGTGTTCTGTGAAATCGTCTCACAGAGTTACAGCTTTCCCGTCAGGAAGCCTTTAGCTAAGACAGTTCTTGTGGAATTGGCAAAGTGATACTTGGAAGCCCATAGAGGGCTATTTTGAAAAAGTAAATATCCTCAGATGAAATCTGGAATGAAGCTTTCTGAGAAACTGCTTAGTGTTCTGTTAATTCATCTCACAGAGATACATCTGTATTTCGTGAATCTCTTTCCTAGCCTTATTTCTCTGGAATCTGGGAAAAGATATTTTGGAACCCTTTGAAGAATATAGGAGCAAAGAAAATATCCTCCGATAACAAAGAGAAAGAAGCTTTCTGAAAAATTTCTTTGTGCTCTGTGAAATCATCTCACAGAGTTACAGCTTTCCCCTCAAGAAGCCTTTCACTAAGACAGTTCTTGTGGAATTGTCAGAGTGATAATTGGAATCCACAAGAGGGCTATGGTGAAAAAGGAAATATCCTCAGATGAAATCTGTAAAGAAGCTTTGTGAGGAACTGCTTAGTGTCCTGTTAATTCATCTCACAGAGTTACATCTGCATTTCGTGGATCTCTTTGCTAGCCTTATTTCTGTGGAATCTGAGAACAGATATTTCGGATCCCTTTGGAGACTATAGGGCCAAAGGAAATATCCTCCGATAACAAAGAAATAGAAGCTTTCTGAGATACTTCTTTGAGATCTGTGAAATCATCTCACAGAATTACAGCTTTCCCCTCAAGAAGCCTTTCGATAAAACAGTTCTTGTGGAGTTGGCAAAGTGATATTTGGAAGCCCCTACAGGGCTATGTTGAAAAAGGAAATATCCTCAGATGAAATCTGGAAAGAAGATTTCTGAGAAAATGCTCAGGGTTCTCCTAATTCTTCTCACAGAGTTACATCTGTATTTCGTGGATCTCTTTGCTAGCCTTATTTCTGTGGAATCTGAGAACAGATATATCGGATCCCTTTGAAGACTATAGGGCCAAAGGAAATATCCTCCGATAACAAAGAGAAAGAAGCTTTCTGAGAAACTACTTTGTGTTCTGTGAAATCATCTCACAGAGTTACAGCTTTACCCTCAAGAAGCCTTTAGCTAAGACACTTCTTCTGGTATTGGCAAAGTGATACTTGGAAGACCACTGAGGGCTATGGTGAAAAAGGAAATATCCTCAGATGAAATCTGGAGAGAAGCTTTCTGAGAAACTGCTCAGTGTTCTGTGAAATCATCTCACAGAGTTACATCTGTATTCCATGGATCTCTTTGCTAGCCTTATTTCTGTGGAATCTGAGAACAGATATTTCGAATCCCTTTGAAGACTATAGGGCCAAAGGAAATATCCTCCTTAACAAAGAGAAAGAAGCTTTCTGAGAAACTTCTTTGTGTTCTGCGAAATCATCTAACAGAGTTACAACTTTCCCCTCATGAAGCCTTTCGCTAAGACAGTTCTTGTGGAATTGGCAAAGTGATACTTGGAAGCCCATAGGGGGCTATGGTGAAAAAGGAATTATCCTCAGATGAAATCTAGAAAGAAGCTTTATGAGAAACTGTTTAGTGTTCTGTTAATTCATCTCACAGAGTTACATCTGTATTTCCTGGATCTATTTGCTAGCCTTATTTCTGTGGAATCTGAGAAGAGATATTTCGGATCCCTTTGAAGACTATAGATCCAAGGGAAATATCCTCCGATAACAAAGATAAAGAAGCTTTCTGAGAAACTTCTTTGTGTTCCGTGAAATCATCTGACAGAGTTACAGCTTTCCCGTCAAGAAGCCTTTCGCTAACATAGTTCTTGTGGAATTGGCAAAGTGGTATTTGGAAGCCCATAGAGGGCTATGGTGAAAAAGGAAATATCCTCAGATGAAATCTGGAAAGAAGCTTTCTGAGAAACTGCTTAGTGTCCTGTTAATTCATCTCACAGAGTTACATCTGTATTTCGAGGATCTCTTTGCTACCGTTATTTCTGTGGAATCTGAGAACAGATATTACGGATCCCTTTGAAGACTATAGGGCCAAAGGAAATATCCTCCAATAACAAAGAGAAAGAAGCTTTCTGAGAAACTTCTTTGTTTCTGTGAAATCATATCACGGTATTACAGCTTTCCCCTCAAGAAACCTTTCGCTAAGACAGTTCTTGTGGAATTGGCAAAGTGATATTTGGAAGCCCTTAGAGGGCTATGGTGAAAAAGGAAATATCCTCAGATGAAATCTGGAAAGAAGCTTTCGTAGAAACTGCTCAGTGTTCTGTGAAATCATCTCACAGAGTTACATCTGTATTCCATGGATCTCTTTGCTAGCCTTATTTCTGTGGAATCTGAGAACAGATATTTCGAATCCCTTTGAAGACTATAGGGCCAAAGGAAATATCCTCCTTAACAAAGAGAAAGAAGCTTTCTGAGAAACTTCTTTGTGTTCTGCGAAATCATCTAACAGAGTTACAACTTTCCCCTCATGAAGCCTTTCGCTAAGACAGTTCTTGTGGAATTGGCAAAGTGATACTTGGAAGCCCATAGAGGGCTATGGGGAAAAAGGAATTATCCTCAGATGAAATCTAGAAAGATGCTTTATGAGAAACTGTTTAGTGTTCTGTTAATTCATCTCACAGAGTTACATCTGTATTTCGTGGATCTCTTTGCTCGCCTTATTTCTGTGGAATCTGAGAAGAGATATTTCGGATCCCTTTGAAGACTATAGATCCAAGGGAAATATCCTCCGATAACAAAGATAAAGAAGCTTTCTGAGAAACTTCTTTGTGTTCCGTGAAATCATCTGACAGAGTTACAGCTTTCCCGTCAAGAAGCCTTTCGCTAACATAGTTCTTGTGGAATTGGCAAAGTGGTATTTGGAAGCCCATAGAGGGCTATGGTGAAAAAGGAAATATCCTCAGATGAAATCTGGAAAGAAGCTTTCTGAGAAACTGCTTAGTGTCCTGTTAATTCATCTCACAGAGTTACATCTGTATTTCGAGGATCTCTTTGCTACCGTTATTTCTGTGGAATCTGAGAACAGATATTATGGATCCCTTTGAAGACTATAGGGCCAAAGGAAATATCCTCCAATAACAAAGAGAAAGAAGCTTTCTGAGAAACCTCTTTGAATTCTGTGAAATCATCTCACAGAGTTACAGCTTTCCCCTCTACAGGCCTTTCACTAGAACAGTTCTTGTGGAATTACAAAGTGATATTTGGAAGCCCATAGAGGGCTATTGTGATAAAGGAAATATCCTCACATTAAATCTGGAAAGAAGCTTTCTGAGAAACTGCTTAGTGTTCTCTTAATTCATCTCACAGAGTTATATGTGTATTTCCTGGATCTCTTTGCTAGCCTTATTTCTGTGGAATCTGAGAAAAGATATTTCGGATCCCTTTGAAGACTCTAGCGCCAAAGGAAATATCCTCCAATAACAAAGAGAAAGAAGCTTTCTGAGAAACTTCTTTGTTTCTGTGAAATCATATCACGGTATTACAGCTTTCCCCTCAAGAAACCTTTCGCTAAGACAGTTCTTGTGGAAATGGTAAAGTGATATTTGGAAGCCCTTAGAGGGCTATGGTGAAAAAGGAAATATCCTCAGATGAAATCTGGAAAGAAGCTTTCGGAGAAACTGCTCAGTGTTCTGTGAAATCATCTCATAGAATTACAGCTTTGCCCTCAAGAAGCCTTTCGCTAAGACAGTTCTTGTGGAATTGGTAAAGTGATATTTGCAAGCCCATAGAGGGCTACGGTTAGAAAGGAAATATCCTCGGATGAAATCTGGAAAGAAGCTTTCTGAGAAACCTCTTAGTGTTCTGTTAATTCATCTCACAGAGTTACATCTGTATTTCGTGGATCTCTTTGCTACCATTATTTCTGTGGAATCTGAGAACAGATATTTCGGATCCCTTTGAAGTCTATTGGGCCAAAGGAAATATCCTCCAATAAAAAAGAGAAAGAAGCTTTCTGAGAAACTTCTTTGTTTCTGTGAAATCATGTCACGGAATTACAGCTTTCCCCTCAAGAAGCCTTTCGCTAAGACAGTTCTTATGGAATTGGCAAAGTGATATTTGGAAGCCCATAGAGGGCTATGGTGAAAAAGGAAATATCCTCAGATGAAATCTGGAAAAAAGCTTTCTGGGAAACGACTCAGTGTTCTGTGAAATCATCTCACAGAGTTACATCTGTATTCCATGGATCTCTTTGCTAGCCTTATATCTGTGGAATCTGAGAACAGATATTTCGGATCCCTTTGAAGACTATAGGGCCAAAGGAAATATACTCCGATAACAAAGAGAAAGAAGCTTTCTGAGAAACTTCTTTGTGTTCTGTTAAATCATCTCACAAAGTTACAACTTTATTCTGAAGAAGCCTTTCGCTAGGACAGTTCTTGTGGAATTGGCAAAGTGATATTTGCAAGCCCATAGAGGGTTACGGTTAGAAAGGAAATATCCTCTGATGAAATCTGGAAAGAAGCTTTCTGAGAAACTGCTTAGAGTTCTGTTAATTCATCTCACAGAGTTACATCTGTATTTCGTGGATCTCTTTGCTACCGTTATTTCAGTGGAATCTGAGAACATATGTTTCGGATCCCTATGGAGACTATAGGGCCAAAGGAAATATCCTCCAATAACAAAGAGAAAGAAGCTTTCTGAGAAACTTCTTTGTTTCTGTGAAATCATGTCACGGAATTACAGCTTTCCCCTCAAGAAGACTTTCGCGAAGACAGTTCTTGTGGAATTGGCAAAGTGATATTTGGTAGCCCATAGAGGGCTATGGTGAAAAAGGAAATATCCTCAGATGAAATCTGGAACGAAGCTTTCTGAGAATCTGCTCAGTGTTCTGTGAAATCATCTTACAGAGTTACATCTGTATTCCGTGGACCTCTTTGCTGGCCTTATTTCTGTGGAATCTGAGAACAGATATTTCGGATCCCTTAGAAGACTATAGGGCCAAAGGAAATACCCTCCGATTACAAAGAGAAAGAAGCTTTCTGAGAAACTTCTTTGTGTTCTGTGAAATCATCTCACAGAGTTACTGCTTTCCCCTCAAGAAGCCTTTCGCTAAGACAGTTCTTGTGGAATTGGCAAAGTGATACTTGGAAGCCCATAGAGGACTATCTTGAAAAAGGAAATATCCTCAGATGAAATCGGGAGAGAAGCATTCTGAGAAAGTGCTTAGTGTTCTGTTAATTCATGTCACAGAGTTACATCTGTATTTCGTGGATCTCTTTGCTAGCTTTATTTCCGTGGAATCTGAGAACAGATATTTCGGATCCCTTGGAAGACTATAGGGCCAAAGGAAATATCCTCCGATAAAAAAGAAAAAGAAGCTTTCTGACAAACTTCTTTGTGTTCTGTGAAATCATCTCACAGAGTTACAGCTTCCCCCTCAAGAAGCCTTTCGATAAGAGAGTTCTTGTGGAATTGGCAAAGTGACATTTGGAAACCCATAGAGGGCTAGGGTGAAAAAGGAAATATCCTCAGATGAAATCTGGAAAGAAGCTTTCTGAGAAACTGCTTAGTGTTCTGTTAATTCATCTCACAGAGTTACATCTGTATTTCGTGGATCTCTTTGCTACCGTTATTTCAGTGGAATCTGAGAACATATATTTCGGATCCCTTTGAAGACTATAGGGCCAAAGGAAATATCCTCCGATAACAAAGAGAAAGAAGCTATCTGAGAAACTTCTTTGTGTTCTGTGAAATCATCTCTCAGAGTTACAGCTTTCCCCTCAAGAAGTCTTTCGCTAAGACAGTTCTTGTGGAATTGGCAAAGTGATACTTGGAAGCCCATAGAGGGCTATGGTGAAAAAGGAAATATCCTCAGATGAAATCTGGAAAGAAGCTTTCTGAGAAACTGCTTAGTGTTCTTTTAATTCATCTCACAGAGTTACATCTGTATTTCGTGGATCTCTTTGCTATCCTTATTTCTGTGTAATATGAGAACAGATATTTCGGATCCCTTTGAAGACTATAGAGTCAAAAGATATATCGTCCTATAACAAAGAGAAAGAAGCTTTCTGAGAAACTTCTTTGAGTTCTGTGAAATCATCTCAGAGAGTTACAGCTTTCCCCTCAAGAAGCCTTTCGCTAGAACAGTTCTTGTGGAATTACATACTGATACTTGGAAGCCAATAGAGGGCTATTGTGAAAAAGAAATATCCTCACATGAAATCTGGAAAGAAGCTTTCTGAGAAACTGCTTAGTGTTCTGTTAATTCATCTCACAGAGTTACATCTGTATTTCGTGGATCTCTCTGCTAGCCTTATTTCTGTGGAATCTGAGAACAGATATTTCGGATACCTTTGAAGACTATAGGGCTAAAGGAAATATGCTCCGATAACAAAGAGAAAGAAGCTTTCTGAGAAACTTCTTTGTTTTCTGTGAAATCATCTCACAGAGTTACAGCATTCGCCTCAAGAAGCCTTTCGCTAAGACAGTTCTTGTGTAATTGGCAAAGTGATATTTGGAAGCCCATAGAGGGCTGGAGTGAAAAAGGAAATATCCTCAGATGAAATCTGGAAAGAAGCTTTCTGAGAAACTGCTTAGTGTTCTGTTAATTCATCTCACAGAGTTACATCGGTATTTCGTGGATCTCTTTGCTACCGTTATTTCTGTGGAATCTGAGAACAGATATTTCGGATCTCTTTGAAGACTATAGGGCCAAAGGAAATATCCTCCAATAACAAAGAGAAAGAAGCTTTCTGAGAAACTTCTTTGTTTCTGTGAAATCAACTCACAGAATTACAGCTTTCCCCTCAAGAAGCCTTTCGCTAAGTCAGTTCTTGTGCATTGGCAAAGTGATATTTGGAAGCCCATAGAGGGCTATGGTGAAAAAGGAAATATCCTCAGATGAAATCTGGAAAGAAGCTTTCTGAGAAACTGCTCAGGCTTCTGCGAAATCATCTCATAGAGTTACATCTGTATTCCATGGATCTCTTTGCAAGCCTTATTTCTGTGGAATCTGAGAACAGACATTTCGGATCCCTTTGAAGACTATAGGGCCAAAGGAAATATCCTCCTATAAAAAAGAGAAAGAAGCTTTCTGAGAAACTTCTTTGTGTTCTGTGAAATCATCTCACAGAGTTGCAGCTTTCCCATCAAGAAGCCTTACGCTAAGACAGTTCTTTTGGAATTGGGAAAGTGGTATTTGGAAGCCCATAGAGGGCTATGGTGAAAAAGGAAATATCCTCAGATGATATCGGGAAAGAAGCTTTCTGAGAAACTGCTTAGTGTTCTGTTAATTCATCTCACAGAGTTACATCTGTATTTCGTGGATGTCTTTGCTAGCCATATTTCTGTGGAATCTGAGAACAGATATTTCGGATCCCTTTGAAGAATATAGGGCCAAAGGAAATATCCTCCAATAACAAAGAGAAAGAAGCTTTCTAGGAAACTTTTTTGTTTCTGTGAAATCATGTCACGGAATTACAGCTTTCCCTTCTGGAAGCCTTTCGCTAAGACAGTTCTTGTGGAAATGGCAAAGTGATACTTGGAAGCCCATAGAGGGCTATTTTGAAAAAGGAAATATCCTCAGATGAAATCTGCAAGGAAGCCTTCTGAGAAACTGCTTATTGTTCTGTTAATTCATCTAACAGAGTTACATCTGTATATCGTGGATCTCTTTGCTAGCTTTATTTCTGTGGAATCTGAGAACAGATATTTCGGATCCCTTTGAAGACTATAGGGCCAAAGGAAATATCCTCCGATAACAAAGAGAAAGAAGCTTTCTGAGAGACTTCTTTGTGTTCTCTGAAATCATCTCAGAGAGTTACAGGTTTCCCCTCAAGAAGCCTTTCGCTAAGACAGTTCTTGTGGAATTGGGAAAGTGATATTGGAAGCCCATAGAGGGCTAAGGTGAAAAAGAAAATATCCTCAGATGAAATCTGGAAAGAAGCTTTCTGAGAAACTGCTTAGTGTTCTGTTAATTCATCTCACAGAGTTACATCTGTATTTCGTGGATCTCTTTGCTAGCCTTATTTCTGTGGAAAATGAGAACAGATATTTCGGTTCCCTTTGAAGACTATAGGACCAAAGGAAATATTCTCCGATAACAAATTGAAAGAAGCTTTCTGAGAAACTTCTTTGTGTTCTGTGAAATCATCCCACAGAGTTACAGCTTTCCCCTCAAGAAGCCTTTCGCTAAGACAGTTCTTGTGGAATTGGCAAAGTGATATTTGGAATCCCATAGAGGGCTATGGTGAAAAAGGAAATATCCTCCGATGAAATCTGGAAAGAAGTTTTCTGAGAAACTGCTTAGTGTTCTGTTAATTCATCTCACAGAGTTACATCTGTATTTCGTGGATCTCTTTGCTAGCCTTATTTCTGTGGAATGTGAGAATAGATATTTCGGATCCCTTTGGAGATGATAGGGCCAAAGGAAATATCCTCCGATAACAAAGAGAAAGAAGCTTTCTGAGAAACTTCTTTGTTTCCGTGAAATCATCTCACAGAATTACAACTTTCCCCACAAGGAGCCTTTCGCTAAGACAGTTCTTGTGGAATTGGCAAAGTCATATTTGGAAGCCCATAGAGGGCTATGGTGAAAAAGGAAATATCCTCAGATGAAATGTGTAAAGAAGCTTTCTGAGAAACTGCTTAGTGTTCTGTCAATTCATCTCACAGAGTTACATCTGTATTTCGTGGATCTCTTTGCAAGCCTTATTTCTGTGGAATCTGAGAACAGATATTTCGGATCCTTTTGAAGACTGTAGGGCCAAAGGAAATATCCTTCTATAACAAAGAAAAAGAAGCTATCTGAGAAACTTCTTTGAGTTCTGTGAAATCATCTCACAGAATTACAGCTTTCCCCTCAAGAAGCCTTTCGCTAAAACAGTCCTTGTGGAATTGGCAAAGTGATTCTTGAAAGCACATAGAGGGCAATTGTGAAAAAGGAAATATCCTCAGATGAAATCTGGAAAGAAGCTTTCGAGAAACTGCTTAGTGTTCTGTTAATTCATCTCACAATGTTACATCTGTATTTCGTGGATCTCTTTGCTAGCCTTATTTTTGTGGAATCTGAGAACAGATATTTCGGATCCCTTTGAAGACTATAGGGCCAAAGGAAATATCCTCCGATAACAAAGACAAAGAAGCTTTCTGAGAAACTTCTTTGTGTTCTGTGAAATCATCTAACAGAGTTACAGCTTTCCCCTCAAGAAGCCTTTCTCTAAGACATTTCTTGTGGAATTGGCAAAGTGATATTTGGAAGCCCATACAGGGCTATAGTGAAAAAGGAAATATCCTGCGATGAAATCTGGAAAGAAGCTTTCTGAGAAACTGCTTAGTGTTCTGTTAATTCATCTCACAGAGTTACATCTGCATCTCGTGGATCTCTTTGCTAAACTTATTTCTGTGGAATCTGAGAATAGATATTTCGGATCCCTTTGAAGACTATCAGCCCAAAGGAAATATCCTCCGATAACAAAGACAAAGAAGCTTTCTGAGAAACTTCTTTGTGATCTGTGAAATCATCTCACAGAGTTACAGCGTTCTCCTCAAGAACACTTTCGCTAAGACAGTTTTTGTGGAATTGGAAAAGTGATATTTGGAAGCCCATAGAGGGCTATGGTGAAAAAGGAAATATCCACAGATGAAATCAGGAAAAAAGCTTTCTGAGAAACTGCTTAGTGTTCTGTTAATTCATCTCACAGAGTTACATCTGTATTTCGTGGATCGCTTTGCTAGCCTTATTTCTGTGGAATCTGAGAACAGATATTTCGGATCCCTTTGAAGACTATAGGGCCAAAGGAAATATCCACCGATAACAAAGAGAAAGAAGCTTTCTGAGAAACTTCTTTGTGTTCTGTGAAATCATCCCACAGAGTTACAGCTTTCCCCTCAAGAAGCCTTTCGCTAAGACAGTTCTTCTGGAATTGGCAAAGTGATATTTTGAAGCCCATAGAGGGCTATAGTGAAAAAGGAAGTATCCTCCGATGAAATCTGGAAAGAAGCTTTCTGAGAAACTGCTTAGTGTTCTGTTAATTCATCTCACAAAATTACATCTGTATTTCGTGGATCTCTTTGCTAGCCTTATTTCTGTGGAATCTGAGAACAGATATTTCGGATCTCTTTGAAGACTGTAGGACCAAAGGAAATATCCTCCGATAACAAAGAGAAAGAAGATTTCTGAAAAACTTCTTTGTGTTCTGTGAAATCATCTCACAGAGTTACAGTTTTCCCCTCAAGAAGCCTTTGGCTAAGACAGTTCTTGTGGAATTGGCAAAGTGATATTTGGAAGCCCATAGAATGCTATGGTGAAAAAGGAAATATCCTCAGATGAAATCTGGAAAGAAGATTTCTGAGAAACTACTCAGTGTTCTGTTAATTCATCTCACAGAGTTACATCTGTATTTCGTGGATCTCCTTGCTGGCCTTATTTCTGTGGAATCTGAGAACAGATATTTCGGATCCCTTTGAAGAATATAGGGCCAAATGAAATATCCTCCGAAAACAAAGAGAAAGAAGCTTTCTGAGAAACTTCTCTGTGTTCTCTGAAATCATCTCAGTGAGTTACAGCTTTCCCCTCAAGCAGCCTTTCGCTAAGACAGTTCTTCTGGAATTGGGAAAGTGATATTGGAAGCCCATAGAGGGCTATGGTGAAAAAGGAAATATCCTCAGATGAAATCAGGAAAGAAGCTTTCTGAGAAACTGCTTAGTGTTCTGTTAATTCATCTCACAGAGTTACATATGTATTTCGTGGATCTCTTTGCTAGCCTTATTTCTGTGGAATCTGAGAACAGATATTTCGGATCCCTTTGAAGACTATAGTGCCAAAGGAAATATCCACCGATAACAAAGAGAAAGAAGCTTTCTGAGAAACTTCTTTGTGTTCTGTGAAATCATCCCACAGAGTTACAGCTTTCCCCTCAAGAAGCATTTCGCTAAGACAGTTCTTGTGGAATTGGCAAAGTGATATTTTGAAGCCCATAGAGGGCTATAGTGAAAAAGGAAGTATCCTCCGATGAAATCTGGAAAGAAGCTTTCTGAGAAACTGCTTAGTATTCTGTTAATTCATCTCACAAAATTTCACGTGTATTTCGTGGATCTCTTTGCTAGCCTTATTTCTGTGGAATCTGAGAACACATATTTCAGATCCCTTTGAAGACTATAGATCCAAATGTAATATCCTCCGATAACAGAGAGAAAGAAGCTTTCTGAGAAACTTCTTTGTTTTCTCTGAAATCATCTCAGAGAGTTCCAGCTTTCCCCACAAGAAGCCTTTCGCTAAGACAGTTCTTGTGGAATTGGCAAAGTGATATTTGGAAGCCCATAGAGGTCTATGGTGAAAAAGGAAATATCCTCAGATGAAATGTGTAAAGAAGCTTTCTAGAAACTGCTTAGTGTTCCGTCAATTCATCTCACAGAGTTACATCTGTATTTCGTGGATCCCTTTGCAAGCCTTATTTCTGTGAAATCTGAGAACAGATATTTCGGATCTTTTGAAGACTATAGGGCCAAAGGAAATATCCTTCTATAACAAAAAAAAAGAAGCTATCTGAGAAACTTCTTTGAGTTTTATGAAATCATCTCACAGAATTACAGCTTTCCCCTCAAGAAGCCTTTCACTTAGACAGTTCTTGTGGAATTGGCAAAGTGATATTTGGAAGCTCATAGAGGGCTGTGGTGAAAAAGGAAATATTCTCAGATGAAATGTGGAAGCAAGCTTTCTGAGAAACTGCTTAGTGTTCAGTTAACTCATCTCACAGAGTTACATCTGTATTTCGTGGATCTGTTTGCTAGCCTTATTTCTCTGGAATCTAAGAACAGATATTTCGGATCCCTTTGAAGACTATAGGGCCAAAGGAAATATCCTCCGATAACAAAGAGAAATAAGCTTTCTGAGAAACTTCTTTGTTTCTGTGAAATCATCTCACAGAATTACAGCTTCCCCCTTAAGAAGCCTTTCGCTAAGACAGTTCTTGTGGAATTGGTAAAGTGGTATTTGGAAGCCCATAGAGGGCTATGTTGAAAAAGGAAATATCCTCAGATGAAATCTGGAAAGAAAATTTCTGAGAAACTGCGCAGGGTTCTCTTAATTCATCTCACAGTGTTACACCTGTATTTCGTGGATCTCTTTGCTAGCCCTATTTCTGTGGAATATGAGAACAGATATTTCGGATCCCTTTGTAGACTGTAGGGCCAAAGGAAATATTCTCCGATAACAAAGAGAAAGAAGCTTTCTGAGAAACTTCTTTGTGTTCTCTGATATCATCTCAGTGAGTTTCAGCTTTCCCCTGAAGAAGCTTTCGCTAAGACAGTTCTTCTGGAATTGGGAAAGTGATTTTGGAAGCCCATAGAGGGCTATGATGAAAAAGGAAATATCCTCAGATGAAATCTGGAAAGAATATTTCTGAGAAACTGCTTAGTGTTCTGTTAATTCATCTCACAGAGTTACATCTGTATTTCGTGGATCTCTTTGCTAGCCTTATTTCTGTGGAAAATGAGAACAGATATTTCGGATCCCTTTGAAGACTATAGGACCAAAGGAAACATCCTCCGATAACAAAGAGAAAGAAGCTTTCTGAGAAACTTCCTTGTCGTCTGTGAAATCATCTCACAGTGTTACAGCTTTCCCTTCTGGAAGTCTTTCGCTAAGACAGTTCTTGTGGAAATGGCAAAGTGATACTTGGAGGCCCATAGAGGGCTATTTTGAAAAAGGAAATATCCTCAGATGAAATCTGCAAAGAAGCTTTCTGAGAAACTGCTTAGTGTTCTGTTAATTCATTTAACAGTGTTACATCTGTATTTCGTGGATCTCTTTGCTAGCCTTATTTCTGTGGAATCTGACAACAGATATTTCGGATCCCTTTGAAGACTATAGGGCCAAAGGAAATATCCTCCGATAACAAAGAGAAAGAAGCTTTCTGAGAAACTTCTTTGTGTTCTCTGATATCATCTCAGTGAGTTACAGCTTTCCCCTCACGGAGCCTTTCGCTAAGACAGTTCTTCTGGAATTGGGAAAGTGATTTTGGAAGCCCATAGAGGGCTATGGTGAAAAAGGAAATATCCTCAGATGAAATCTGGAAAGAATATTTCTGAGAAACTGCTTAGTGTTCTGTTAATTCATCTCACAGAGTTACATCTGTATTTCGTGGATCTCTTTGCTCGACTTATTTCTGTGGAAAATGAGAACAGATATTTCGGATCCCTTCGAAGACTATAGGACCAAAGGAAATATCCTCCGATAACAAAGAGAAAGAAGCTTTCTGAGATACTTCTTTGTGTTCTGTGAAATCATCTCACAGAATTACAGCTTTCCCCTCAAGAAGCCTTTCGCTAAGACAGTTCTTGTGGAATTGGCAAAGTGATATTTGGAAGCCCATAGAATGCTATGGTGAAAAAGGAAATATCCTCAGATGAAATCTGGAAAGATGATTTCTGAGAAACTACTCAGAGTTCTGTTAATTCATCTCACAGAGTTACATCTGTATTTGGTGGATGTCCTTGCTGGCCTTATTTCTGTGGAATCTGAGAACAGATATTTCGGATCCCTTTGAAGAATATAGGGCCAAAGGAAATATCCTCCGATAACAAACACAAAGAAGCTTTCTGAGAAACTTCTTTGTTTCTGTGAAATCATCTCACAGAATTACAGCTTTCCCCTCAAGAAGCCTTTCGCTAAGACAGTTCTTGTGGAAGTGGCAAAGTGATATTTGGAAGCCCATAGAGGGCTATGTTGAAAAAGGAAATATCCTCAGATGAAATCTGGAAAGAAGATTTCTGAGAAACTGCTCAGGGTTCTCTTAATTCGTCTCACAGAGTTACATCTGTATTTCGTGGATCCCTTTGCTAGCCTTATTTCTGTGGAATCTGAGAACAGATATTTCAGATCCCTTTGATGACTATAGGGCCAAAGAAAATATCCTCCGATAACAAAGAAAAAGAAGCTTTCTGAGAAACTTCTTTGTGTTCTGTGAAATCATCTCACAGAGTTACAGCTTTCCCCTCAAGAACCCTTTCTCTAAGACAGTTCTTGTGGAATTGGGAAAGTGATATTGGAAGCCCATAGAGGGCTATAGTGAAAAAGGAAATATCCTTCGATGAAATCTGGAAAGAAACTTTCTGAGAAACTGCTTAGTGTTCTGTTAATTCATCTCACAGAGTTACATCTGCATCTCGTGGATCTCTTTGCTAGCCTTATTTCTGTGGAATCTGAGAACAGATATTTCGGATCCCTTTGAAGACTATCGGCCCAAATGAAATATCCTCCGATAACAAAGAGAAAGAAGCTTTCTGAGAAACTTATTTGTGTTCCGTGAAATCAACTCACAGACTTACAGCTTACCCCTCAAGAAGCCTTTCGCTAAGACAGTTCTTGTGGAATTGGCAACGTGGTATTTGGAAGACACTAGAGGGCTAGGGTGAAAAAGGAAATATCCTCAGATGAAATCAGGAAAGAAGCATTCTGAGAAACTGCTTAGGGTTCTGTTAATTCATCTCACAGTGTTACATCTGTATTTCGAGGATCTCTTTGCTAGCCTTATTTCTGTGGAATCTGAGAACAGATATTTCGGATCCCTTTGAAGACTATAGGGCCAAAGGAAATATCCTCCGATAACAAAGAGAAAGAAGCTTTATGAGAAACTTCTTTCTTTTCTGTGAAATCATCTCACAGAGTTACAGCTTTCCCCTCATGACTCCTTTCGCTAAGAAAGTTCTTGTGGAATTGGAAAAGTGATATTTGGAAGCCCCTAGAGGGCTATGGTGAAAAAGGAAATATCCTCAGACGAAATCTGGAAAGAAGCTTTCTGAGAAACTGCTTAGTGTTCTGTTAATTCATCTCACAGAGTTACATCTGCATCTCGTGGATCTCTTTGCTAGCCTTATTTCTGTGGAATCTGAGAACAGATATTTCGGATCCCTATGAAGACTATCGGCCCAAAGGAAATATCCTCAGATAACAAAGAGAAAGAAGCTTTCTGAGAAACTTCTTTGTGTTCTGTGAAATGATCTCACAGAGTTACAGCTTTCCCGTCAAGAAGCCTTTCGCTAAGACAGTTCTTGTGGTATTGGCAAAGTGATATTTGGAAGCCTATAGAGGGCTATGGAGAAAAAGGAAATATGCTCAGATGAAATCTGGAAAGAAGCTTTCTGAGAAACTGCTTAGTGTTCCATTAATTCATCTCACAGAGTTACATCTGTATTTCGTGGATCTCTTTGCTAGCCTTATTTCTGTGGAATCTGAGAACAGATATTTCGGATCCCTTTGAAGACTATAGGACCAAAGTAAATATCCTCCGATAACAAAGAGAAAGAAGCTTTCTGAAAAACTTCTTTGTGTTCTGTGAAATCGTCTCACAGAGTTACAGCTTTCCCATTCAAGTAGCCTTTCGCTGAAACAGTTCTTGGGGAATTGGCAAAGTGATACCTGGAAGCCCATAGTGGGCTATTGTGAAAAAGGAAATATCCTCAGATGAAATCTGGAAAGAAGGTTTCTGAGAAACTGCTTAGTGTTCTGGTAATTCATCTAACAGAGTTACATCTGTATTTCGTGGATCTCTTTGCTAGCCTTATTTCTGTGGAATCTGAGAACAGATATTTCGGATCCCTTTGAAGAGTATAGGGCCAAAGGAAATATCCTCCGATAACAAAGAGAAAGAAGCTTTCTGAGAAACTTCTTTGTGTTCCGTGAAATCAACTCACAGAGTTACAGCTTTCCCCTCAAGAAGCCTTTGGCTAAGACAGTTCTTGTGGAATTGGCAAAGTGGTATTTGGAAGACACTAGAGGACTACGGTGAAAAAGGAAATATCCTCAGATGAAATCTGGAAAGAAGCTTTCTGAGAAACTGCTTAGTGTTCTGTTAATTCATCTCACAGAGTTACATCTGTATTTCATAGATCTCTTTGCTCGACTTATTTCTGTGGAATCTGAGAACAGATATTTCGGATCCCTTTGAAGACTACAGGGCCAAAGGAAATATCCACCGATAACAAAGATAAAGAAGCTTTCTGAGAAACTACTTGGTGTTCTGTGAAATCGTCTCACAGAGTTACAGCTTTCCCGTCAGGAAGCCTTTCGTTAAGACAGTTCTTGTGGAATTGGCAAAGTGATACTCGGAAGCCCATAGAGGGCTATTTTGAAAATGTAAATATCCTCAGATGAAATCTGGAATGAAGCTTTCTGAGAAACTGCTTAGAGTTCTGTTAATTCATCTCACAGAGTTACATCTGTGTTTCCTGGATCTCTTTGCTAGCCTTATTTCTGTGGAATCTGAGAAGAGATATTTCGGATCCCTTTGAAGACTATAGATCCAAGGGAAATATCCTCCGATAACAAAGATAAAGAAGCTTTCTGAGAAACTTCTTTGTGTTCCGTGAAATCATCTGACAGAGTTACAGCTTTCCCGTCAAGAAGCCTTTCGCTAATATAGTTCTTGTGGAATTGGCAAAGTGGTATTTGGAAGCCCATAGAGGGCTATGGTGAAAAAGGAAATATCCTCAGATGAAATCTGGAAAGAAGCTTTCTGAGAAACTGCTTAGTGTCCTGTTAATTCATCTCACAGAGTTACTTCTGTATTTCGAGGATCTCGTTGCTACCGTTATTTCTGTGGAATCTGAGAACAGATATTACGGATCCCTTTGAAGACTATAGGCCCAAAGGTAATATCCTCCAATAACAAAGAGAAAGAAGCTTTGTGAGAAACTTCTTTGCTTTCTGTGAAATCATATCACGGTATTACAGCTTTCCCCTCAAGAAACCTTTCGCTAAGACAGTTCTTGTGGAATTGGCAAAGTGATATTTGGAAGCCCTTAGAGGGCTATGGTGAAAAAGGAAATATCCTCAGATGAAATCTGGAAAGAAGCTTTCGGAGAAACTGCTCAGTGTTCTGTGAAATCATCTCACAGAGTTACATCTGTATTCCATGGATCTCTTTGCTAGCCTTATTTCTGTGGAATCTGAGAACAGATATTTCGGATCCCTTTGAAGACTATAGGGCCAAAGGAAATATCCTCCTATAAAAAAGAGAAAGAAGCTTTCTGAGAAACTTCTTTGTGTTCTGTGAAATCATCTCACAGAGTTGCAGCTTTCCGATCAAGAAGCCTTTCGCTAAGACAGTTCTTTTGGAATTGGGAAAGTGGTATTTGGAAGCCCATAGGGGGCTATGGTGAAAAAGGAAATATCCTCAGATGAAATCTGGAAAGAAGCTTTCTGAGAAACTGCTTAGTGTTCTGTTAATTCATCTCACAGAGTTACATCTGTATTTCGTAGATCTCTTTGCTACCGTTATTTCTGTGGAATCTGAGAACAGATATTTCGGATCCCTTTGAAGAATATATGGCCAAAGGAAATATCCTCCAATAACAAAGAGAAAGAAGCTTTCTGAGAAACTTTTTTGTTTCTGTGGAATCATGTCACGGAATTACAGCTTTCCCCTCAAGAAGTCTTTCGCTAAGACAGTTCTTGTGGAATTGGCAAAGTGATACTTGGAAGCCCATACAGGGCTACGGTGAAAAAGGAAATATCCTCAGATGAAATCTGGAAAGAAGCTTTCTGAGAAACTGCTTAGTGTTCTGTTAATTCATCTCACAGAATTACATCTGTATTTCGTGGATCTCTTTGCTAGCTTTATTTCTGTGGAATCTGAGAACAGATATTTCGGATCCCTTTGAAGACTATAGGGCCAAAGGAAATATCCTCCGATAAAAAAGAGAAAGAAGCTTTCTGACAAACCTCTTTGTGTTCTGTGAAATCATCTCACAGATTTACAGCTTTCCCCTCAAGAAGCCTTTCGCTAAGACAGTTCTTGTGGAATTGGCAAAGTGATATTTGGAAGCCCATAGAATGCTATGGTGAAAAAGGAAATATCCTCAGATGAAATCTGGAAAGATGATTTCTGAGAAACTACTCAGAGTTCTGTTAATTCATCTCACAGAGTTACATCTGTATTTGGTGGATGTCCTTGCTGGCCTTATTTCTGTGGAATCTGAGAACAGATATTTCGGATCCCTTTGAAGAATATAGGGCCAAAGGAAATATCCTCCGATAACAAACACAAAGAAGCTTTCTGAGAAACTTCTTTGTTTCTGTGAAATCATCTCACAGAATTACAGCTTTCCCCTCAAGAAGCCTTTCGCTAAGACAGTTCTTGTGGAAGTGGCAAAGTGATATTTGGAAGCCCATAGAGGGCTATGTTGAAAAAGGAAATATCCTCAGATGAAATCTGGAAAGAAGATTTCTGAGAAACTGCTCAGGGTTCTCTTAATTCGTCTCACAGAGTTACATCTGTATTTCGTGGATCCCTTTGCTAGCCTTATTTCTGTGGAATCTGAGAACAGATATTTCAGATCCCTTTGATGACTATAGGGCCAAAGAAAATATCCTCCGATAACAAAGAAAAAGAAGCTTTCTGAGAAACTTCTTTGTGTTCTGTGAAATCATCTCACAGAGTTACAGCTTTCCCCTCAAGAACCCTTTCTCTAAGACAGTTCTTGTGGAATTGGGAAAGTGATATTGGAAGCCCATAGAGGGCTATAGTGAAAAAGGAAATATCCTTCGATGAAATCTGGAAAGAAACTTTCTGAGAAACTGCTTAGTGTTCTGTTAATTCATCTCACAGAGTTACATCTGCATCTCGTGGATCTCTTTGCTAGCCTTATTTCTGTGGAATCTGAGAACAGATATTTCGGATCCCTTTGAAGACTATCGGCCCAAATGAAATATCCTCCGATAACAAAGAGAAAGAAGCTTTCTGAGAAACTTATTTGTGTTCCGTGAAATCAACTCACAGACTTACAGCTTACCCCTCAAGAAGCCTTTCGCTAAGACAGTTCTTGTGGAATTGGCAACGTGGTATTTGGAAGACACTAGAGGGCTAGGGTGAAAAAGGAAATATCCTCAGATGAAATCAGGAAAGAAGCATTCTGAGAAACTGCTTAGGGTTCTGTTAATTCATCTCACAGAGTTACATCTGTATTTCGAGGATCTCTTTGCTAGCCTTATTTCTGTGGAATCTGAGAACAGATATTTCGGATCCCTTTGAAGACTATAGGGCCAAAGGAAATATCCTCCGATAACAAAGAGAAAGAAGCTTTATGAGAAACTTCTTTCTTTTCTGTGAAATCATCTCACAGAGTTACAGCTTTCCCCTCATGACTCCTTTCGCTAAGAAAGTTCTTGTGGAATTGGAAAAGTGATATTTGGAAGCCCCTAGAGGGCTATGGTGAAAAAGGAAATATCCTCAGACGAAATCTGGAAAGAAGCTTTCTGAGAAACTGCTTAGTGTTCTGTTAATTCATCTCACAGAGTTACATCTGCATCTCGTGGATCTCTTTGCTAGCCTTATTTCTGTGGAATCTGAGAACAGATATTTCGGATCCCTATGAAGACTATCGGCCCAAAGGAAATATCCTCAGATAACAAAGAGAAAGAAGCTTTCTGAGAAACTTCTTTGTGTTCTGTGAAATGATCTCACAGAGTTACAGCTTTCCCGTCAAGAAGCCTTTCGCTAAGACAGTTCTTGTGGTATTGGCAAAGTGATATTTGGAAGCCTATAGAGGGCTATGGAGAAAAAGGAAATATGCTCAGATGAAATCTGGAAAGAAGCTTTCTGAGAAACTGCTTAGTGTTCCATTAATTCATCTCACAGAGTTACATCTGTATTTCGTGGATCTCTTTGCTAGCCTTATTTCTGTGGAATCTGAGAACAGATATTTCGGATCCCTTTGAAGACTATAGGACCAAAGTAAATATCCTCCGATAACAAAGAGAAAGAAGCTTTCTGAAAAACTTCTTTGTGTTCTGTGAAATCGTCTCACAGAGTTACAGCTTTCCCATTCAAGTAGCCTTTCGCTGAAACAGTTCTTGGGGAATTGGCAAAGTGATACCTGGAAGCCCATAGTGGGCTATTGTGAAAAAGGAAATATCCTCAGATGAAATCTGGAAAGAAGGTTTCTGAGAAACTGCTTAGTGTTCTGGTAATTCATCTAACAGAGTTACATCTGTATTTCGTGGATCTCTTTGCTAGCCTTATTTCTGTGGAATCTGAGAACAGATATTTCGGATCCCTTTGAAGAGTATAGGGCCAAAGGAAATATCCTCCGATAACAAAGAGAAAGAAGCTTTCTGAGAAACTTCTTTGTGTTCCGTGAAATCAACTCACAGAGTTACAGCTTTCCCCTCAAGAAGCCTTTGGCTAAGACAGTTCTTGTGGAATTGGCAAAGTGGTATTTGGAAGACACTAGAGGACTACGGTGAAAAAGGAAATATCCTCAGATGAAATCTGGAAAGAAGCTTTCTGAGAAACTGCTTAGTGTTCTGTTAATTCATCTCACAGAGTTACATCTGTATTTCATAGATCTCTTTGCTCGACTTATTTCTGTGGAATCTGAGAACAGATATTTCGGATCCCTTTGAAGACTACAGGGCCAAAGGAAATATCCACCGATAACAAAGATAAAGAAGCTTTCTGAGAAACTACTTGGTGTTCTGTGAAATCGTCTCACAGAGTTACAGCTTTCCCGTCAGGAAGCCTTTCGTTAAGACAGTTCTTGTGGAATTGGCAAAGTGATACTCGGAAGCCCATAGAGGGCTATTTTGAAAATGTAAATATCCTCAGATGAAATCTGGAATGAAGCTTTCTGAGAAACTGCTTAGAGTTCTGTTAATTCATCTCACAGAGTTACATCTGTGTTTCCTGGATCTCTTTGCTAGCCTTATTTCTGTGGAATCTGAGAAGAGATATTTCGGATCCCTTTGAAGACTATAGATCCAAGGGAAATATCCTCCGATAACAAAGATAAAGAAGCTTTCTGAGAAACTTCTTTGTGTTCCGTGAAATCATCTGACAGAGTTACAGCTTTCCCGTCAAGAAGCCTTTCGCTAATATAGTTCTTGTGGAATTGGCAAAGTGGTATTTGGAAGCCCATAGAGGGCTATGGTGAAAAAGGAAATATCCTCAGATGAAATCTGGAAAGAAGCTTTCTGAGAAACTGCTTAGTGTCCTGTTAATTCATCTCACAGAGTTACATCTGTATTTCGAGGATCTCGTTGCTACCGTTATTTCTGTGGAATCTGAGAACAGATATTACGGATCCCTTTGAAGACTATAGGCCCAAAGGTAATATCCTCCAATAACAAAGAGAAAGAAGCTTTGTGAGAAACTTCTTTGCTTTCTGTGAAATCATATCACGGTATTACAGCTTTCCCCTCAAGAAACCTTTCGCTAAGACAGTTCTTGTGGAATTGGCAAAGTGATATTTGGAAGCCCTTAGAGGGCTATGGTGAAAAAGGAAATATCCTCAGATGAAATCTGGAAAGAAGCTTTCGGAGAAACTGCTCAGTGTTCTGTGAAATCATCTCACAGAGTTACATCTGTATTCCATGGATCTCTTTGCTAGCCTTATTTCTGTGGAATCTGAGAACAGATATTTCGGATCCCTTTGAAGACTATAGGGCCAAAGGAAATATCCTCCTATAAAAAAGAGAAAGAAGCTTTCTGAGAAACTTCTTTGTGTTCTGTGAAATCATCTCACAGAGTTACAGCTTTCCGATCAAGAAGCCTTTCGCTAAGACAGTTCTTTTGGAATTGGGAAAGTGGTATTTGGAAGCCCATAGGGGGCTATGGTGAAAAAGGAAATATCCTCAGATGAAATCTGGAAAGAAGCTTTCTGAGAAACTGCTTAGTGTTCTGTTAATTCATCTCACAGAGTTACATCTGTATTTCGTAGATCTCTTTGCTACCGTTATTTCTGTGGAATCTGAGAACAGATATTTCGGATCCCTTTGAAGAATATATGGCCAAAGGAAATATCCTCCAATAACAAAGAGAAAGAAGCTTTCTGAGAAACTTTTTTGTTTCTGTGGAATCATGTCACGGAATTACAGCTTTCCCCTCAAGAAGTCTTTCGCTAAGACAGTTCTTGTGGAATTGGCAAAGTGATACTTGGAAGCCCATACAGGGCTACGGTGAAAAAGGAAATATCCTCAGATGAAATCTGGAAAGAAGCTTTCTGAGAAACTGCTTAGTGTTCTGTTAATTCATCTCACAGAATTACATCTGTATTTCGTGGATCTCTTTGCTAGCTTTATTTCTGTGGAATCTGAGAACAGATATTTCGGATCCCTTTGAAGACTATAGGGCCAAAGGAAATATCCTCCGATAAAAAAGAGAAAGAAGCTTTCTGACAAACCTCTTTGTGTTCTGTGAAATCATCTCACAGATTTACAGCTTTCCCCTCAAGAAGCCTTTCGCTAAGACAGTTCTTGTGGAATTGGCAAAGTGATATTTGGAAGCCCATAGAATGCTATGGTGAAAAAGGAAATATCCTCAGATGAAATCTGGAAAGATGATTTCTGAGAAACTACTCAGAGTTCTGTTAATTCATCTCACAGAGTTACATCTGTATTTGGTGGATGTCCTTGCTGGCCTTATTTCTGTGGAATCTGAGAACAGATATTTCGGATCCCTTTGAAGAATATAGGGCCAAAGGAAATATCCTCCGATAACAAACACAAAGAAGCTTTCTGAGAAACTTCTTTGTTTCTGTGAAATCATCTCACAGAATTACAGCTTTCCCCTCAAGAAGCCTTTCGCTAAGACAGTTCTTGTGGAAGTGGCAAAGTGATATTTGGAAGCCCATAGAGGGCTATGTTGAAAAAGGAAATATCCTCAGATGAAATCTGGAAAGAAGATTTCTGAGAAACTGCTCAGGGTTCTCTTAATTCGTCTCACAGAGTTACATCTGTATTTCGTGGATCCCTTTGCTAGCCTTATTTCTGTGGAATCTGAGAACAGATATTTCAGATCCCTTTGATGACTATAGGGCCAAAGAAAATATCCTCCGATAACAAAGAAAAAGAAGCTTTCTGAGAAACTTCTTTGTGTTCTGTGAAATCATCTCACAGAGTTACAGCTTTCCCCTCAAGAACCCTTTCTCTAAGACAGTTCTTGTGGAATTGGGAAAGTGATATTGGAAGCCCATAGAGGGCTATAGTGAAAAAGGAAATATCCTTCGATGAAATCTGGAAAGAAACTTTCTGAGAAACTGCTTAGTGTTCTGTTAATTCATCTCACAGAGTTACATCTGCATCTCGTGGATCTCTTTGCTAGCCTTATTTCTGTGGAATCTGAGAACAGATATTTCGGATCCCTTTGAAGACTATCGGCCCAAATGAAATATCCTCCGATAACAAAGAGAAAGAAGCTTTCTGAGAAACTTATTTGTGTTCCGTGAAATCAACTCACAGACTTACAGCTTACCCCTCAAGAAGCCTTTCGCTAAGACAGTTCTTGTGGAATTGGCAACGTGGTATTTGGAAGACACTAGAGGGCTAGGGTGAAAAAGGAAATATCCTCAGATGAAATCAGGAAAGAAGCATTCTGAGAAACTGCTTAGGGTTCTGTTAATTCATCTCACAGAGTTACATCTGTATTTCGAGGATCTCTTTGCTAGCCTTATTTCTGTGGAATCTGAGAACAGATATTTCGGATCCCTTTGAAGACTATAGGGCCAAAGGAAATATCCTCCGATAACAAAGAGAAAGAAGCTTAATGAGAAACTTCTTTCTTTTCTGTGAAATCATCTCACAGAGTTACAGCTTTCCCCTCATGACTCCTTTCGCTAAGAAAGTTCTTGTGGAATTGGAAAAGTGATATTTGGAAGCCCCTAGAGGGCTATGGTGAAAAAGGAAATATCCTCAGACGAAATCTGGAAAGAAGCTTTCTGAGAAACTGCTTAGTGTTCTGTTAATTCATCTCACAGAGTTACATCTGCATCTCGTGGATCTCTTTGCTAGCCTTATTTCTGTGGAATCTGAGAACAGATATTTCGGATCCCTATGAAGACTATCGGCCCAAAGGAAATATCCTCAGATAACAAAGAGAAAGAAGCTTTCTGAGAAACTTCTTTGTGTTCTGTGAAATGATCTCACAGAGTTACAGCTTTCCCGTCAAGAAGCCTTTCGCTAAGACAGTTCTTGTGGTATTGGCAAAGTGATATTTGGAAGCCTATAGAGGGCTATGGAGAAAAAGGAAATATGCTCAGATGAAATCTGGAAAGAAGCTTTCTGAGAAACTGCTTAGTGTTCCATTAATTCATCTCACAGAGTTACATCTGTATTTCGTGGATCTCTTTGCTAGCCTTATTTCTGTGGAATCTGAGAACAGATATTTCGGATCCCTTTGAAGACTATAGGACCAAAGTAAATATCCTCCGATAACAAAGAGAAAGAAGCTTTCTGAAAAACTTCTTTGTGTTCTGTGAAATCGTCTCACAGAGTTACAGCTTTCCCATTCAAGTAGCCTTTCGCTGAAACAGTTCTTGGGGAATTGGCAAAGTGATACCTGGAAGCCCATAGTGGGCTATTGTGAAAAAGGAAATATCCTCAGATGAAATCTGGAAAGAAGGTTTCTGAGAAACTGCTTAGTGTTCTGGTAATTCATCTAACAGAGTTACATCTGTATTTCGTGGATCTCTTTGCTAGCCTTATTTCTGTGGAATCTGAGAACAGATATTTCGGATCCCTTTGAAGAGTATAGGGCCAAAGGAAATATCCTCCGATAACAAAGAGAAAGAAGCTTTCTGAGAAACTTCTTTGTGTTCCGTGAAATCAACTCACAGAGTTACAGCTTTCCCCTCAAGAAGCCTTTGGCTAAGACAGTTCTTGTGGAATTGGCAAAGTGGTATTTGGAAGACACTAGAGGACTACGGTGAAAAAGGAAATATCCTCAGATGAAATCTGGAAAGAAGCTTTCTGAGAAACTGCTTAGTGTTCTGTTAATTCATCTCACAGAGTTACATCTGTATTTCATAGATCTCTTTGCTCGACTTATTTCTGTGGAATCTGAGAACAGATATTTCGGATCCCTTTGAAGACTACAGGGCCAAAGGAAATATCCACCGATAACAAAGATAAAGAAGCTTTCTGAGAAACTACTTGGTGTTCTGTGAAATCGTCTCACAGAGTTACAGCTTTCCCGTCAGGAAGCCTTTCGTTAAGACAGTTCTTGTGGAATTGGCAAAGTGATACTCGGAAGCCCATAGAGGGCTATTTTGAAAATGTAAATATCCTCAGATGAAATCTGGAATGAAGCTTTCTGAGAAACTGCTTAGAGTTCTGTTAATTCATCTCACAGAGTTACATCTGTGTTTCCTGGATCTCTTTGCTAGCCTTATTTCTGTGGAATCTGAGAAGAGATATTTCGGATCCCTTTGAAGACTATAGATCCAAGGGAAATATCCTCCGATAACAAAGATAAAGAAGCTTTCTGAGAAACTTCTTTGTGTTCCGTGAAATCATCTGACAGAGTTACAGCTTTCCCGTCAAGAAGCCTTTCGCTAATATAGTTCTTGTGGAATTGGCAAAGTGGTATTTGGAAGCCCATAGAGGGCTATGGTGAAAAAGGAAATATCCTCAGATGAAATCTGGAAAGAAGCTTTCTGAGAAACTGCTTAGTGTCCTGTTAATTCATCTCACAGAGTTACATCTGTATTTCGAGGATCTCGTTGCTACCGTTATTTCTGTGGAATCTGAGAACAGATATTACGGATCCCTTTGAAGACTATAGGCCCAAAGGTAATATCCTCCAATAACAAAGAGAAAGAAGCTTTGTGAGAAACTTCTTTGCTTTCTGTGAAATCATATCACGGTATTACAGCTTTCCCCTCAAGAAACCTTTCGCTAAGACAGTTCTTGTGGAATTGGCAAAGTGATATTTGGAAGCCCTTAGAGGGCTATGGTGAAAAAGGAAATATCCTCAGATGAAATCTGGAAAGAAGCTTTCGGAGAAACTGCTCAGTGTTCTGTGAAATCATCTCACAGAGTTACATCTGTATTCCATGGATCTCTTTGCTAGCCTTATTTCTGTGGAATCTGAGAACAGATATTTCGGATCCCTTTGAAGACTATAGGGCCAAAGGAAATATCCTCCTATAAAAAAGAGAAAGAAGCTTTCTGAGAAACTTCTTTGTGTTCTGTGAAATCATCTCACAGAGTTGCAGCTTTCCGATCAAGAAGCCTTTCGCTAAGACAGTTCTTTTGGAATTGGGAAAGTGGTATTTGGAAGCCCATAGGGGGCTATGGTGAAAAAGGAAATATCCTCAGATGAAATCTGGAAAGAAGCTTTCTGAGAAACTGCTTAGTGTTCTGTTAATTCATCTCACAGAGTTACATCTGTATTTCGTAGATCTCTTTGCTACCGTTATTTCTGTGGAATCTGAGAACAGATATTTCGGATCCCTTTGAAGAATATATGGCCAAAGGAAATATCCTCCAATAACAAAGAGAAAGAAGCTTTCTGAGAAACTTTTTTGTTTCTGTGGAATCATGTCACGGAATTACAGCTTTCCCCTCAAGAAGTCTTTCGCTAAGACAGTTCTTGTGGAATTGGCAAAGTGATACTTGGAAGCCCATACAGGGCTACGGTGAAAAAGGAAATATCCTCAGATGAAATCTGGAAAGAAGCTTTCTGAGAAACTGCTTAGTGTTCTGTTAATTCATCTCACAGAATTACATCTGTATTTCGTGGATCTCTTTGCTAGCTTTATTTCTGTGGAATCTGAGAACAGATATTTCGGATCCCTTTGAAGACTATAGGGCCAAAGGAAATATCCTCCGATAAAAAAGAGAAAGAAGCTTTCTGACAAACCTCTTTGTGTTCTGTGAAATCATCTCACAGATTTACAGCTTTCCCCTCAAGAAGCCTTTCGCTAAGACAGTTCTTGTGGAATTGGCAAAGTGATATTTGGAAGCCCATAGAATGCTATGGTGAAAAAGGAAATATCCTCAGATGAAATCTGGAAAGATGATTTCTGAGAAACTACTCAGAGTTCTGTTAATTCATCTCACAGAGTTACATCTGTATTTGGTGGATGTCCTTGCTGGCCTTATTTCTGTGGAATCTGAGAACAGATATTTCGGATCCCTTTGAAGAATATAGGGCCAAAGGAAATATCCTCCGATAACAAACACAAAGAAGCTTTCTGAGAAACTTCTTTGTTTCTGTGAAATCATCTCACAGAATTACAGCTTTCCCCTCAAGAAGCCTTTCGCTAAGACAGTTCTTGTGGAAGTGGCAAAGTGATATTTGGAAGCCCATAGAGGGCTATGTTGAAAAAGGAAATATCCTCAGATGAAATCTGGAAAGAAGATTTCTGAGAAACTGCTCAGGGTTCTCTTAATTCGTCTCACAGAGTTACATCTGTATTTCGTGGATCCCTTTGCTAGCCTTATTTCTGTGGAATCTGAGAACAGATATTTCAGATCCCTTTGATGACTATAGGGCCAAAGAAAATATCCTCCGATAACAAAGAAAAAGAAGCTTTCTGAGAAACTTCTTTGTGTTCTGTGAAATCATCTCACAGAGTTACAGCTTTCCCCTCAAGAACCCTTTCTCTAAGACAGTTCTTGTGGAATTGGGAAAGTGATATTGGAAGCCCATAGAGGGCTATAGTGAAAAAGGAAATATCCTTCGATGAAATCTGGAAAGAAACTTTCTGAGAAACTGCTTAGTGTTCTGTTAATTCATCTCACAGAGTTACATCTGCATCTCGTGGATCTCTTTGCTAGCCTTATTTCTGTGGAATCTGAGAACAGATATTTCGGATCCCTTTGAAGACTATCGGCCCAAATGAAATATCCTCCGATAACAAAGAGAAAGAAGCTTTCTGAGAAACTTATTTGTGTTCCGTGAAATCAACTCACAGACTTACAGCTTACCCCTCAAGAAGCCTTTCGCTAAGACAGTTCTTGTGGAATTGGCAACGTGGTATTTGGAAGACACTAGAGGGCTAGGGTGAAAAAGGAAATATCCTCAGATGAAATCAGGAAAGAAGCATTCTGAGAAACTGCTTAGGGTTCTGTTAATTCATCTCACAGAGTTACATCTGTATTTCGAGGATCTCTTTGCTAGCCTTATTTCTGTGGAATCTGAGAACAGATATTTCGGATCCCTTTGAAGACTATAGGGCCAAAGGAAATATCCTCCGATAACAAAGAGAAAGAAGCTTTATGAGAAACTTCTTTCTTTTCTGTGAAATCATCTCACAGAGTTACAGCTTTCCCCTCATGACTCCTTTCGCTAAGAAAGTTCTTGTGGAATTGGAAAAGTGATATTTGGAAGCCCCTAGAGGGCTATGGTGAAAAAGGAAATATCCTCAGACGAAATCTGGAAAGAAGCTTTCTGAGAAACTGCTTAGTGTTCTGTTAATTCATCTCACAGAGTTACATCTGCATCTCGTGGATCTCTTTGCTAGCCTTATTTCTGTGGAATCTGAGAACAGATATTTCGGATCCCTATGAAGACTATCGGCCCAAAGGAAATATCCTCAGATAACAAAGAGAAAGAAGCTTTCTGAGAAACTTCTTTGTGTTCTGTGAAATGATCTCACAGAGTTACAGCTTTCCCGTCAAGAAGCCTTTCGCTAAGACAGTTCTTGTGGTATTGGCAAAGTGATATTTGGAAGCCTATAGAGGGCTATGGAGAAAAAGGAAATATGCTCAGATGAAATCTGGAAAGAAGCTTTCTGAGAAACTGCTTAGTGTTCCATTAATTCATCTCACAGAGTTACATCTGTATTTCGTGGATCTCTTTGCTAGCCTTATTTCTGTGGAATCTGAGAACAGATATTTCGGATCCCTTTGAAGACTATAGGACCAAAGTAAATATCCTCCGATAACAAAGAGAAAGAAGCTTTCTGAAAAACTTCTTTGTGTTCTGTGAAATCGTCTCACAGAGTTACAGCTTTCCCATTCAAGTAGCCTTTCGCTGAAACAGTTCTTGGGGAATTGGCAAAGTGATACCTGGAAGCCCATAGTGGGCTATTGTGAAAAAGGAAATATCCTCAGATGAAATCTGGAAAGAAGGTTTCTGAGAAACTGCTTAGTGTTCTGGTAATTCATCTAACAGAGTTACATCTGTATTTCGTGGATCTCTTTGCTAGCCTTATTTCTGTGGAATCTGAGAACAGATATTTCGGATCCCTTTGAAGAGTATAGGGCCAAAGGAAATATCCTCCGATAACAAAGAGAAAGAAGCTTTCTGAGAAACTTCTTTGTGTTCCGTGAAATCAACTCACAGAGTTACAGCTTTCCCCTCAAGAAGCCTTTGGCTAAGACAGTTCTTGTGGAATTGGCAAAGTGGTATTTGGAAGACACTAGAGGACTACGGTGAAAAAGGAAATATCCTCAGATGAAATCTGGAAAGAAGCTTTCTGAGAAACTGCTTAGTGTTCTGTTAATTCATCTCACAGAGTTACATCTGTATTTCATAAATCTCTTTGCTCGACTTATTTCTGTGGAATCTGAGAACAGATATTTCGGATCCCTTTGAAGACTACAGGGCCAAAGGAAATATCCACCGATAACAAAGATAAAGAAGCTTTCTGAGAAACTACTTGGTGTTCTGTGAAATCGTCTCACAGAGTTACAGCTTTCCCGTCAGGAAGCCTTTCGTTAAGAGAGTTCTTGTGGAATTGGCAAAGTGATACTCGGAAGCCCATAGAGGGCTATTTTGAAAATGTAAATATCCTCAGATGAAATCTGGAATGAAGCTTTCTGAGAAACTGCTTAGAGTTCTGTTAATTCATCTCACAGAGTTACATCTGTGTTTCCTGGATCTCTTTGCTAGCCTTATTTCTGTGGAATCTGAGAAGAGATATTTCGGATCCCTTTGAAGACTATAGATCCAAGGGAAATATCCTCCGATAACAAAGATAAAGAAGCTTTCTGAGAAACTTCTTTGTGTTCCGTGAAATCATCTGACAGAGTTACAGCTTTCCCGTCAAGAAGCCTTTCGCTAATATAGTTCTTGTGGAATTGGCAAAGTGGTATTTGGAAGCCCATAGAGGGCTATGGTGAAAAAGGAAATATCCTCAGATGAAATCTGGAAAGAAGCTTTCTGAGAAACTGCTTAGTGTCCTGTTAATTCATCTCACAGAGTTACATCTGTATTTCGAGGATCTCGTTGCTACCGTTATTTCTGTGGAATCTGAGAACAGATATTACGGATCCCTTTGAAGACTATAGGCCCAAAGGTAATATCCTCCAATAACAAAGAGAAAGAAGCTTTGTGAGAAACTTCTTTGCTTTCTGTGAAATCATATCACGGTATTACAGCTTTCCCCTCAAGAAACCTTTCGCTAAGACAGTTCTTGTGGAATTGGCAAAGTGATATTTGGAAGCCCTTAGAGGGCTATGGTGAAAAAGGAAATATCCTCAGATGAAATCTGGAAAGAAGCTTTCGGAGAAACTGCTCAGTGTTCTGTGAAATCATCTCACAGAGTTACATCTGTATTCCATGGATCTCTTTGCTAGCCTTATTTCTGTGGAATCTGAGAACAGATATTTCGGATCCCTTTGAAGACTATAGGGCCAAAGGAAATATCCTCCTATAAAAAAGAGAAAGAAGCTTTCTGAGAAACTTCTTTGTGTTCTGTGAAATCATCTCACAGAGTTGCAGCTTTCCGATCAAGAAGCCTTTCGCTAAGACAGTTCTTTTGGAATTGGGAAAGTGGTATTTGGAAGCCCATAGGGGGCTATGGTGAAAAAGGAAATATCCTCAGATGAAATCTGGAAAGAAGCTTTCTGAGAAACTGCTTAGTGTTCTGTTAATTCATCTCACAGAGTTACATCTGTATTTCGTAGATCTCTTTGCTACCGTTATTTCTGTGGAATCTGAGAACAGATATTTCGGATCCCTTTGAAGAATATATGGCCAAAGGAAATATCCTCCAATAACAAAGAGAAAGAAGCTTTCTGAGAAACTTTTTTGTTTCTGTGGAATCATGTCACGGAATTACAGCTTTCCCCTCAAGAAGTCTTTCGCTAAGACAGTTCTTGTGGAATTGGCAAAGTGATACTTGGAAGCCCATACAGGGCTACGGTGAAAAAGGAAATATCCTCAGATGAAATCTGGAAAGAAGCTTTCTGAGAAACTGCTTAGTGTTCTGTTAATTCATCTCACAGAATTACATCTGTATTTCGTGGATCTCTTTGCTAGCTTTATTTCTGTGGAAACTGAGAACAGATATTTCGGATCCCTTTGAAGACTATAGGGCCAAAGGAAATATCCTCCGATAACAAATTGAAAGAAGCTTTCTGAGAAACTTCTTTGTGTTCTGTGAAATCATCCCACAGAGTTACAGCTTTCCCCTCAAGAAGCCTTTCGCTAAGACAGTTCTTGTGGAATTGGCAAAGTGATATTTGGAAGCCTATAGAGGTCTATGGTGAAAAAGGAAATATCCTCAGATGAAATCTGGAAAGAAGATTTCTGAGAAACTGCTTAGTGTTCTGTTAATTCATCTCACAGAGTTACATCTGTATTTCGTGGATCTCTTTGCTAGCCTTATTTCTATGGAATGTGAGAACAGATATTTCGTATCCCTTTGAAGACTATAGATCCAAAGGTAATATCCTATGATAAAAGAGAGAAAGAAGCTTTCTGAGAAACTTCTTTGTTTTCTCTGAAATCATCTCAGAGAGTTCCAGCTTTCCCCTCAAGAAGCCTTTCATTTAGACAGTTCTTGTGGTATTGGCAAAGTGATATTTGGAAGCCCAAAGAGGGGTATGTTGAAAAAGGAAATATCCTCAGATGAAATCTGGAAAGAAAATTTCTGAGAAACTGCGCAGGGGTCTCTTAATTCATCTCACAGAGTTACACCTGTTTTTCGTGGATCTCTTTGCTAGCCTTATTTCTGTGGAATCTGAGAACAGATATTTCGGATCCCTTTGAAGACTATAGGGCCAAAGGAAATATCCTCTGATAACAAAGAGAAAGAAGCTTTCTGAGAAACTTCTTTGTGTTCTGTGAAATCATCTCACAGAGTTACAGCTTTCCCTTCTGGAAGCCTTTCGCTAAGACAGTTCTTGTGGAAATGGCAAAGTGATACTTGGAAGCCCATAGAGGGCTATTTTGAAAAAGGAAATATCCTCAGATGAAATCTGCAAGGAAGCTTTCTGAGAAACTGCTTAGTGTTCTGTTAATTCATCTAGCAGAGTTACATCTGTATATCTTGGATCTCTTTGCTAGCTTTATTTCTGTGGAATCTGAGAACAGATATTTCGGATCCCTTTGAAGACTATAGGGCCAAAGGAAATATCCTCCGATAACAAAGAGAAAGAAGCTTTCTGAGAGACTTCTTTGTGTTCTCTGAAATCATCTCAGAGAGTTACAGCTTTCCCCTCAAGAAGCCTTTCGCTATGACTGTTCTTCTGGAATTGGGAAAGTGATATTGGAATCCCATAGAGGGCTATGGTGAAAAAGGAAATATCCTCAGATGAAATCTGGAAAGAACATTTCTGAGAAACTGCTTAGTGTTCTGTTAATTCATCTCACAGAGTTACATCTGTATTTCGTGGATCTCTTTCCTAGCCTTATTTCTGTGGAAAATGAGAACAGATATTTCGGATCCCTTTGAAGACTATAGGACCAAAGGAAACATCCTCCGATAACAAAGACAAAGAAGATTTCTGAGAAACTTCTTTGTATTCTGTGATATCATCTCACAGAGTTACAGCTTTCCCTCAAGAAGCCTTTCGCTAAGACAGTTCTTGTGGAATTGGCAAAGTTATATTTGGAAGCCCATACAGGGCTATAGTGAAAAAGGAAATATCCTGCGATGAAATCTGGAAAGAAGCTTTCTGAGAAACTGCTTAGTGTGCTGTTAATTCATCTCACAGAGTTACATCTGCATCTCGTGGATCTCTTTGCTAGACTTATTTCTGTGGAATCTGAGAATAGATATTTCGGATCCCTTTGAAGACAATCGGCCCAAAGGAAATAACCTCCGATAACAAAGACAAATAAGCTTTCTGAGAAACTTCTTTGTGTTCTGTGAAATCATCTCACAGAGTTACCGCGTTCTCCTCAAGAACACTTTCGCTAAGACAGTTCTTGTGGAATTGGAAAAGTGATATTTGGAACCCCTAGAGGTCTATGGTGAAAAAGGAAATATCCTCAGATGTAATCAGGAACGAAGCTTTCTGAGAAACTGCTTAGTGTTCTGTTAATTCATCTCACAGAGTTACATCTGTATTTCGTGGATCTCTTTGCTAGCCTTATTTCTGTGGAATCTGAGAACAGATATTTCGGATCCCTTTCAGGACTATAGGGCCAAAGAAAATATCCTCCGATAACAAAGAGAAAGAAGCTTTCTGAGAAACTTCTTTGTGTTCTGTGAAATCATCCCACGGAGTTACAGCTTTCCCCTCAAGAAGCCTTTCGCTAAGACAGTTCTTGTGGAATTGGCAAATTTATATTTTGAAGCCCATAGAGGGCTATAGTGAAAAAGGAAGTATCCTCCGATGAAATCTGGAAAGAAGCTTTCTGAGAAACTGCTTAGTGTTCTGTTAATTCATCTCACAAAATTACATCTGTATTTCGTGGATCTCTTTCCTAGCCTTATTTCTGCGGAATCTGAGAACAGATATTTCAGATCATTTTGAAGACTATAGATCCAAAGGTAATATCCTCCGATAACAGAGAGAAAGAAGCTTTCTGAGAAACTTCTTTGTTTTCTCTGAAATCATCTCAGAGAGTTCCAGCTTTCTCTTCAAGGAGCCTTTCACTTAGACAGTTCTTGTGGTATTGGCAAAGTGATATTTGGAAGCCCATAGAGGGGTATGTTGAAAAAGGAAATATCCTCTGATGAAATCTGGAAGGAAAATTTCTGAGAAACTGCGCAGGGGTCTCTTAATTCATCTCACTGAGTTACACCTGTATTTCGTGGATCTCTTTGCTAGCCTTATTTCTGTGGAATCTGAGAACATATATTTCGGATCCCTTTGAAGACTATAGGGCCAAAGGAAATATCCTCTGATAACAAAGAGAAAGAAGCTTTCTGAGAACCTTCTTTGTGTTCTGTGAAATCATCTCACAGAGTTACAGCTTTCCCTTCTGGAAGCCTTTCGCTAAGACAGTTCTTGTGGAAATGGCAAAGTGATACTTGGAAGCCCATAGAGGGCTATTTTGAAAAAGGAAATATCCTCAGATGAAATCTGCAAGGATGCTTTCTGAGAAACTTCTTAGTGTTCTGTTAATTCATCTAGCACAGTTACATCTGTATATCTTGGATCTCTTTGCTAGCTTTATTTCTGTGGAATCTGAGAACAGATATTTCGGATCCCTTTGAAGACTATAGGGCCAAAGGAAATATCCTCCGATAACAAATTGAAAGAAGCTTTCTGAGAAACTTCTTTGTGTTCTGTGAAATCATCCCACAGAGTTACAGCTTTCCCCTCAAGAAGCCTTTCGCTAAGACAGTTCTTGTGGAATTGGCAAAGTGATATTTGGAAGCCCTTAGAGGGCTATGGTGAAAAAGGAAATATCCTCAGATGAAATCTGGAAAGAAGATTTCTGAGAAACTGCTTAGTGTTCTGTTAATTCATCTCACAGAGTTACTTCTGTATTTCGTGGATCTCTTTGCTAGCCTTATTTCTATGGAATGTGAGAACAGATATTTCGTATCCCTTTGAAGACTATAGGACCAAAGGAAATATCCTCTTATAACAAGGAGAAAGAAGCTTTCAGAGAAACTTCTTTGTGTTCTGTGAAATCATCTCACATAGATACAGCTTTCCCCTCAAGAAGCCTTTGGCTAAGATAGTTCTTGTGGAATTGGCAAAGTGATGTTTGGAAGCCCATAGAGGGCTATAGTGAAAAAGGAAATATCATCAGATGAAATCTGGAAAGAAGTTTTCTGAGAAACTACTTAGTGTTCTGTTAAATCATCTCACAGAGTTACATCTGTTTTTCGTGGATCTCTTAGCTAGACTTATTTCTGTGGAATCTGAGAACAGATATTTCAGAACCCTTTGAAGACAATAGGGCCAAAGGAAATATCCTCCGATAACAAAGAGAAAGAAGCTTTCTAATAAACTTCTTTGTGTTCTGTGAAATCATCTCACAGAGTTACAGCTTTCCCTTCTGGAAGCCTTTCGCTAAGACAGTTCTTGTGGAAATGGCAAAGTGATACTTGGAAGCCCATAGAGGGCTATTTTGAAAAAGGAAATATCCTCAGATGAAATCTGCAAAGAAGCTTTCTGAGAAACTTCTTAGGGTTCTGTTAATTCATTTAACAGTGTTACATCTGTATTTCGTGGATCTCTTTGCTAGCCTTATTTCTGTGGAATATGAGAAGAGATATTTCGGATCCCTTTGAAAACTATTGGGCCAAAGGAAATATCCTCCGATAACAAAGAGAAAGAAGCTTTCTGAGAAACTTCTTTGTGTTCTCTGAAATCATCTCAGTGAGTTACAGCTTTCCCCTCAAGAAGCCTTTCGCTAAGACAGTTCTTCTGGAATTGGGAAAGTGATATTGGCAGCCCATAGAGGGCTATGGTGAAAAAGGAAATATCCTCAGATGAAATCTGGAAAGAATATTTCTGAGAAACTGCTTAGTGTTCTGTTTATTCATCTCACAGAGTTACATCTGTATTTCGTGGATCTCTTTGCTAGCCTTATTTCTGTGGAAAATGAGAACAGATATTTCAGATCCCTTTGAAGACTATAGGACCAAAGGAAACATCCTCCGATAACAAAGACAAAGAAGATTTCTGAGAAACTTCTTTGTGTTCTGTGAAATCATCTCACAGAGTTACAGCTTTCCCCTCAAGAAGCCTTTCGCTAAGACAGTTCTTGTGGAATTGGCAAAGTGATATTTGGAAGCTCATACAGGGCTATAGTGAAAAAGGAAATATCCTGCGATGAAATCTGGAAAGAAGCTTTCTGAGAAACTGCTTAGTGTGCTGTTAATTCATCTCACAGAGTTACATCTGCATCTCATGGATCTCTTTGCTAGACTTATTTCTGTGGAATCTGAGAATAGATATTTCGGATCCCTTTGAAGACTATCGGCGCAAAGGAAATAACCTCCGATAACAAAGACAAATAAGCTTTCTGAGAAACTTCTTTGTGTTCTGTGAAATCATCTCACAGAGTTACCGCGTTCTCCTCAAGAACACTTTCGCTAAGACAGTTCTTGTGGAATTGGAAAAGTGATATTTGGAACCCCTAGAGGTCTATGGTGAAAAAGGAAATATCCTCAGATGTAATCAGGAAAGAAGCTTTCTGAGAAACTGCTTAGTGTTCTGTTAATTCATCTCACAGAGTTACATCTGTATTTCGTGGATCTCTTTGCTAGCCTTATTTCTGTGGAATCTGAGAACAGATATTTCGGATCCCTTTGAAGACTATAGGGCCAAAGGAAATAACCTCCGATAACAAAGACAAAGAAGCTTTCTGAGAAACTTCTTTGTGTTCTGTGAAATCATCCCACGGAGTTACAGCTTTCCCCTCAAGAAGCCTTTCGCTAAGACAGTTCTTGTGGAATTGGCAAATTTATATTTTGAAGCCCATAGAGGGCTATAGTGAAAAAGGAAGTATCCTCCGATGAAATCTGGAAAGAAGCTTTCTGAGAAACTGCTTAGTGTTCTGTTAATTCATCTCACAAAATTACATCTGTATTTCGTGGATCTCTTTCCTAGCCTTATTTCTGCGGAATCTGAGAACAGATATTTCAGATCATTTTGAAGACTATAGATCCAAAGGTAATATCCTCCGATAACAGAGAGAAAGAAGCTTTCTGAGAAACTTCTTTGTTTTCTCTGAAATCATCTCAGAGAGTTCCAGCTTTCTCTTCAAGGAGCCTTTCACTTAGACAGTTCTTGTGGTATTGGCAAAGTGATATTTGGAAGCCCATAGAGGGGTATGTTGAAAAAGGAAATATCCTCTGATGAAATCTGGAAGGAAAATTTCTGAGAAACTGCGCAGGGGTCTCTTAATTCATCTCACTGAGTTACACCTGTATTTCGTGGATCTCTTTGCTAGCCTTATTTCTGTGGAATCTGAGAACATATATTTCGGATCCCTTTGAAGACTATAGGGCCAAAGGAAATATCCTCTGATAACAAAGAGAAAGAAGCTTTCTGAGAACCTTCTTTGTGTTCTGTGAAATCATCTCACAGAGTTACAGCTTTCCCTTCTGGAAGCCTTTCGCTAAGACAGTTCTTGTGGAAATGGCAAAGTGATACTTGGAAGCCCATAGAGGGCTATTTTGAAAAAGGAAATATCCTCAGATGAAATCTGCAAGGATGCTTTCTGAGAAACTTCTTAGTGTTCTGTTAATTCATCTAGCACAGTTACATCTGTATATCTTGGATCTCTTTGCTAGCTTTATTTCTGTGGAATCTGAGAACAGATATTTCGGATCCCTTTGAAGACTATAGGGCCAAAGGAAATATCCTCCGATAACAAATTAAAAGAAGCTTTCTGAGAAACTTCTTTGTGTTCTGTGAAATCATCCCACAGAGTTACAGCTTTCCCCTCAAGAAGCCTTTCGCTAAGACAGTTCTTGTGGAATTGGCAAAGTGATATTTGGAAGCCTATAGAGGTCTATGGTGAAAAAGGAAATATCCTCAGATGAAATCTGGAAAGAAGATTTCTGAGAAACTGCTTAGTGTTCTGTTAATTCATCTCACAGAGTTACATCTGTATTTCGTGGATCTCTTTGCTAGACTTATTTCTATGGAATGTGAGAACAGATATTTCGTATCCCTTTGAAGACTATAGGACCAAAGGAAATATCCTCTTATAACAAGGAGAAAGAAGCTTTCAGAGAAACTTCTTTGTGTTCTGTGAAATCATCTCACATAGATACAGCTTTCCCCTCAAGAAGCCTTTGGCTAAGATAGTTCTTGTGGAATTGGCAAAGTGATGTTTGGAAGCCCATAGAGGGCTATAGTGAAAAAGGAAATATCCTCAGATGAAATCTGGAAAGAAGTTTTCTAGAAACTACTTAGTGTTCTGTTAAATCATCTCACAGAGTTACATCTGTTTTTCGTGGATCTCTTTGCTAGCCTTATTTCTGTGGAAAATGAGAACAGATATTTCAGATCCCTTTGAAGACTATAGGACCAAAGGAAACATCCTCCGATAACAAAGACAAAGAAGTTTTCTGAGAAACTTCTTTGTATTCTGTGAAATCATCTCACAGAGTTACAGCTTTCCCCTCAAGAAGCCTTTCGCTAAGACAGTTCTTGTGGAATTGGCAAAGTGATATTTGGAAGCCCATACAGGGCTATAGTGAAAAAGGAAATATCCTGCGATGAAATCTGGAAAGAAGCTTTCTGAGAAACTGCTTAGTGTGCTGTTAATTCATCTCACAGAGTTACATCTGCATCTCATGGATCTCTTTGCTAGACTTATTTCTGTGGAATCTGAGAATAGATATTTCGGATCCCTTTGAAGACTATCGGCGCAAAGGAAATAACCTCCGATAACAAAGACAAATAAGCTTTCTGAGAAACTTCTTTGTGTTCTGTGAAATCATCTCACAGAGTTACCGCGTTCTCCTCAAGAACACTTTCGCTAAGACAGTTCTTGTGGAATTGGAAAAGTGATATTTGGAACCCCTAGAGGGCTATGGTGAAAAAGGAAATATCCTCAGATGTAATCAGGAAAGAAGCTTTCTGAGAAACTGCTTAGTGTTCTGTTAATTCATCTCACAGAGTTACATCTGTATTTCGTGGATCTCTTTGCTAGCCTTATTTCTGTGGAATCTGAGAACAGATATTTCGGATCCCTTTGAAGACTATAGGGCCAAAGGAAATAACCTCCGATAACAAAGAGAAAGAAGCTTTCTGAGAAACTTCTTTGTGTTCTGTGAAATCATCCCACGGAGTTACAGCTTTCCCCTCAAGAAGCCTTTCGCTAAGACAGTTCTTGTGGAATTGGCAAATTTATATTTTGAAGCCCATAGAGGGCTATAGTGAAAAAGGAAGTATCCTCCGATGAAATCTGGAAAGAAGCTTTCTGAGAAACTGCTTAGTGTTCTGTTAATTCATCTCACAAAATTACATCTGTATTTCGTGGATCTCTTTGCTAGCCTTATTTCTGCGGAATCTGAGAACAGATATTTCAGATCATTTTGAAGACTATAGATCCAAAGGTAATATCCTCCGATAACAGAGAGAAAGAAGCTTTCTGAGAAACTTCTTTGTTTTCTCTGAAATCATCTCAGAGAGTTCCAGCTTTCTCTTCAAGGAGCCTTTCACTTAGACAGTTCTTGTGGTATTGGCAAAGTGATATTTGGAAGCCCATAGAGGGGTATGTTGAAAAAGGAAATATCCTCTGATGAAATCTGGAAGGAAAATTTCTGAGAAACTGCGCAGGGGTCTCTTAATTCATCTCACTGAGTTACACCTGTATTTCGTGGATCTCTTTGCTAGCCTTATTTCTGTGGAATCTGAGAACATATATTTCGGATCCCTTTGAAGACTATAGGGCCAAAGGAAATATCCTCTGATAACAAAGAGAAAGAAGCTTTCTGAGAACCTTCTTTGTGTTCTGTGAAATCATCTCACAGAGTTACAGCTTTCCCTTCTGGAAGCCTTTCGCTAAGACAGTTCTTGTGGAAATGGCAAAGTGATACTTGGAAGCCCATAGAGGGCTATTTTGAAAAAGGAAATATCCTCAGATGAAATCTGCAAGGATGCTTTCTGAGAAACTTCTTAGTGTTCTGTTAATTCATCTAGCACAGTTACATCTGTATATCTTGGATCTCTTTGCTAGCTTTATTTCTGTGGAATCTGAGAACAGATATTTCGGATCCCTTTGAAGACTATAGGGCCAAAGGAAATATCCTCCGATAACAAATTGAAAGAAGCTTTCTGAGAAACTTCTTTGTGTTCTGTGAAATCATCCCACAGAGTTACAGCTTTCCCCTCAAGAAGCCTTTCGCTAAGACAGTTCTTGTGGAATTGGCAAAGTGATATTTGGAAGCCTATAGAGGTCTATGGTGAAAAAGGAAATATCCTCAGATGAAATCTGGAAAGAAGATTTCTGAGAAACTGCTTAGTGTTCTGTTAATTCATCTCACAGAGTTACATCTGTATTTCGTGGATCTCTTTGCTAGACTTATTTCTATGGAATGTGAGAACAGATATTTCGTATCCCTTTGAAGACTATAGGACCAAAGGAAATATCCTCTTATAACAAGGAGAAAGAAGCTTTCAGAGAAACTTCTTTGTGTTCTGTGAAATCATCTCACATAGATACAGCTTTCCCCTCAAGAAGCCTTTGGCTAAGATAGTTCTTGTGGAATTGGCAAAGTGATGTTTGGAAGCCCATAGAGGGCTATAGTGAAAAAGGAAATATCCTCAGATGAAATCTGGAAAGAAGTTTTCTAGAAACTACTTAGTGTTCTGTTAAATCATCTCACAGAGTTACATCTGTTTTTCGTGGATCTCTTTGCTAGCCTTATTTCTGTGGAAAATGAGAACAGATATTTCAGATCCCTTTGAAGACTATAGGACCAAAGGAAACATCCTCCGATAACAAAGACAAAGAAGTTTTCTGAGAAACTTCTTTGTATTCTGTGAAATCATCTCACAGAGTTACAGCTTTCCCCTCAAGAAGCCTTTCGCTAAGACAGTTCTTGTGGAATTGGCAAAGTGATATTTGGAAGCCCATACAGGGCTATAGTGAAAAAGGAAATATCCTGCGATGAAATCTGGAAAGAAGCTTTCTGAGAAACTGCTTAGTGTGCTGTTAATTCATCTCACAGAGTTACATCTGCATCTCATGGATCTCTTTGCTAGACTTATTTCTGTGGAATCTGAGAATAGATATTTCGGATCCCTTTGAAGACTATCGGCGCAAAGGAAATAACCTCCGATAACAAAGACAAATAAGCTTTCTGAGAAACTTCTTTGTGTTCTGTGAAATCATCTCACAGAGTTACCGCGTTCTCCTCAAGAACACTTTCGCTAAGACAGTTCTTGTGGAATTGGAAAAGTGATATTTGGAACCCCTAGAGGGCTATGGTGAAAAAGGAAATATCCTCAGATGTAATCAGGAAAGAAGCTTTCTGAGAAACTGCTTAGTGTTCTGTTAATTCATCTCACAGAGTTACATCTGTATTTCGTGGATCTCTTTGCTAGCCTTATTTCTGTGGAATCTGAGAACAGATATTTCGGATCCCTTTGAAGACTATAGGGCCAAAGGAAATAACCTCCGATAACAAAGAGAAAGAAGCTTTCTGAGAAACTTCTTTGTGTTCTGTGAAATCATCCCACGGAGTTACAGCTTTCCCCTCAAGAAGCCTTTCGCTAAGACAGTTCTTGTGGAATTGGCAAATTTATATTTTGAAGCCCATAGAGGGCTATAGTGAAAAAGGAAGTATCCTCCGATGAAATCTGGAAAGAAGCTTTCTGAGAAACTGCTTAGTGTTCTGTTAATTCATCTCACAAAATTACATCTGTATTTCGTGGATCTCTTTGCTAGCCTTATTTCTGCGGAATCTGAGAACAGATATTTCAGATCATTTTGAAGACTATAGATCCAAAGGTAATATCCTCCGATAACAGAGAGAAAGAAGCTTTCTGAGAAACTTCTTTGTTTTCTCTGAAATCATCTCAGAGAGTTCCAGCTTTCTCTTCAAGGAGCCTTTCACTTAGACAGTTCTTGTGGTATTGGCAAAGTGATATTTGGAAGCCCATAGAGGGGTATGTTGAAAAAGGAAATATCCTCTGATGAAATCTGGAAGGAAAATTTCTGAGAAACTGCGCAGGGGTCTCTTAATTCATCTCACTGAGTTACACCTGTATTTCGTGGATCTCTTTGCTAGCCTTATTTCTGTGGAATCTGAGAACATATATTTCGGATCCCTTTGAAGACTATAGGGCCAAAGGAAATATCCTCTGATAACAAAGAGAAAGAAGCTTTCTGAGAAACTTCTTTGTGTTCTGTGAAATCATCTCACAGAGTTACAGCTTTCCCTTCTGGAAGCCTTTCGCTAAGACAGTTCTTGTGGAAATGGCAAAGTGATACTTGGAAGCCCATAGAGGGCTATTTTGAAAAAGGAAATATCCTCAGATGAAATCTGCAAGGAAGCTTTCTGAGAAACTTCTTAGTGTTCTGTTAATTCATCTAGCAGAGTTACATCTGTATATCTTGGATCTCTTTGCTAGCTTTATTTCCGTGGAATCTGAGAACAGATATTTCGGATCCCTTTGAAGACTATAGGGCCAAAGGAAATATCCTCCGATAACAAATTGAAAGAAGCTTTCTGAGAAACTTCTTTGTGTTCTGTGAAATCATCCCACAGAGTTACAGCTTTCCCCTCAAGAAGCCTTTCGCTAAGACAGTTCTTGTGGAATTTGAAAAGTGATATTTGGAAGCCCATAGAGGGCTATGGTGAAAAAGGAAATATCCTCAGATGAAATCTGGAAAGAAGATTTCTGAGAAACTGCTTAGTGTTCTGTTAATTCATCTCACAGAGTTACATCTGTATTTCGTGGATCTCTTTGCTAGCCTTATTTCTATGGAATGTGAGAACAGATATTTCGTATCCCTTTGAAGACTATAGGACCAAAGGAAATATCCTCTGATAACAAGGAGAAAGAAGCTTTCAGAGAAACTTCTTTGTGTTCTGTGAAATCATCTCACATAGTTACAGCTTTCCCCTCAAGAAGCCTTTGGCTAAGACAGTTCTTGTGGAATTGGCAAAGTGATGTTTGGAAGCCCATAGAGGGCTATAGTGAAAGAGGAAATATCCTCAGATGAAATCTGGAAAGAAGTTTTCTGAGAAACTACTTAGTGTTCTGTTAAATCATCTCACAGAGTTACATCTGTATTTCGTGGATCTCTTAGCTAGACTTATTTCTGTGGAATCTGAGAACAGATATTTCAGAACCCTTTGAAGACTATAGGGCCAAAGGAAATATCCTCCGATAACAAAGAGAAAGAAGCTTTCTAATAAACTTCTTTGTGTTCTGTGAAATCATCTCACAGAGTTACAGCTTTCCCTTCTGGAAGCCTTTCGCTAAGACAGTTCTTGTGGAAATGGCAAAGTGATACTTGGAAGCCCATAGAGGGCTATTTTGAAAAAGGAAATATCCTCAGATGAAATCTGCAAAGAAGCTTTCTGAGAAACTGCTTAGGGTTCTGTTAATTCATTTAACAGTGTTACATCTGTATTTCGTGGATCTCTTTGCTAGCCTTATTTCTGTGGAATATGAGAAGAGATATTTCGGATCCCTTTGAAGACTATAGGGCCAAAGGAAATATCCTCCGATAACAAAGAGAAAGAAGCTTTCTGAGAAACTTCTTTGTGTTCTCTGAAATCATCTCAGTGAGTTACAGCTTTCCCCTCAAGAAGCCTTTCGCTAAGACAGTTCTTCTGGAATTGGGAAAGTGATATTGGCAGCCCATAGAGGGCTATGGTGAAAAAGGAAATATCCTCAGATGAAATCTGGAAAGAATATTTCTGAGAAACTGCTTAGTGTTCTGTTTATAAATCTCACAGAGTTACATCTGTATTTCGTGGATCTCTTTGCTAGCCTTATTTCTGTGGAAAATGAGAACAGATATTTCGGATCCCTTTGAAGACTATAGGACCAAAGGAAACATCCTCCGATAACAAAGACAAAGAAGCTTTCTGAGAAACTTCTTTGTATTCTGTGAAATCATCTCACAGAGTTACAGCTTTCCCTCAAGAAGCCTTTCGCTAAGACAGTTCTTGTGGAATTGGCAAAGTGATATTTGGAAGCCCATACAGGGCTATAGTGAAAAAGGAAGTATCCTGCGATGAAATCTGGAAAGAAGCATTCTGAGAAACTGCTTAGTATTCTGTTAATTCATCTCACAGAGTTACATCTGAATCTCGTGGATCTCTTTGCTAGACTTATTTCTGTGGAATCTGAGAATAGATATTTCGGATCCCTTTGAAGACTATCGGCCCAAAGGAAATAACCTCCGATAACAAAGACAAATAAGCTTTCTGAGAAACTACTTTGTGTTCCTTGAAATCATCTCACAGAGTTACAGCGTTCTCCACAAGAACACTTTCGCTAAGACAGTTCTTGTGGAATTGGAAAAGTGATATTTGGAACCCCTAGAGGGCTATGGTGAAAAAGGAAATATCCTCACATGAAATCAGGAAAGAAGCTTTCTGAGAAACTGCTTAGTGTTCTGTTAATTCATCTCACAGAGTTACATCTGTATTTCGTGGATCTCTTTGCTAGCCTTATTTCTGTGGAATCTGAGAACAGATATTTTGGATCCCTTTGAGAACTATAGGGCCAAAGGAAATATCCTCCGATAACAAAGAGAAAGAAGCTTTCTGAGAAACTTCTTTGTGTTCTCTGAAATCATCTCAGTGAGTTACAGCTTTCCCCTCAAGCAGCCTTTCGCTAAGACAGTTCTTGTGGAATTGGCAAAATGATATTTGGAAGCCCATAGTGGGCTATGGTGAAAAAGGAAGTATCCTCCGATGAAATCTGGAAAGAAGCTGTCTGAGAAACTGCTTAGTGTTCTGTTAATTCATCTCACAAAATTACATCTGTATTTCGTGGATCTCTTTGCTAGCCTTATTTCTGTGGAATCTGAGAAGAGGTATTTCAGATCCCTTTGAAGACTATAGATCCAAAGGTAATATCCTATGATAAAAGAGAGAAAGAAGCTTTCTGAGAAACTTCTTTGTTTTCTCTGAAATCATCTCAGAGAGTTCCAGCTTTCCCCTTAAGAAGCCTTTCATTTAGACAGTTCTTGTGGTATTGGCAAAGTGATATTTGGAAGCCCAAAGAGGGGTATGTTGAAAAAGGAAATATCCTCAGATGAAATCTGGAAAGAAAATTTCTGAGAAACTGCGCAGGGGTCTCTGAATTCATCTCACAGAGTTACACCTGTTTTTCATGGATCTCTTTGCTAGCCTTATTTCTGTGGAATCTGAGAACAGATATTTCGGATCCCTTTGAAGACTATAGGGCCAAAGGAAATATCCTCTGATAACAAAGAGAAAGAAGCTATCTGAGAAACTTCTTTGTGTTCTGTGAAATCATCTCACAGAGTTACAGCTTTCCCTTCTGGAAGCCTTTCGCTAAGACAGTTCTTGTGGAAATGGCAAAGTGATACTTGGAAGCCCATAGAGGGCTATTTTGAAAAAGGAAATATCCTCAGATGAAATCTGCAAGGAAGCTTTCTGAGAAACTGCTTAGTGTTCTGTTAATTCATCTAGCAGAGTTACATCTGTATATCTTGGATCTCTTTGCTAGCTTTATTTCTGTGGAATCTGAGAACAGATATTTCGGATCCCTTTGAAGACTATAGGGCCAAAGGAAATATCCTCCGATAACAAATTGAAAGAAGCTTTCTGAGAAACTTCTTTGTGTTCTGTGAAATCATCCCACAGAGTTACAGCTTTCCCCTCAAGAAGCCTTTCGCTAAGACAGTTCTTGTGGAATTGGCAAAGTGATATTTGGAATCCCATAGAGGGCTATGGTGAAAAAGGAAATATCCTCCGATCTAATCTGGAAAGAAGCTTTCTGAGAAACTGCTTAGTGTTCTGTTAATTCATCTCACAGAGTTACATCTGCTTCTCGTGCATCTCTTTGCTAGCCTTATTTCTGTGGAATCTGAGAATAGATATTTCGTATCCCTTTGAAGACCATCGGCCCAAAGGAAATATCCTCCGATAACAAAGACAAAGAAGCTTTCTGAGAATCTTCGTTGTGTTCTGTGAAATCATCTCACAGAATTACAGTGTTCTCCTCAAGAACACTTTCGCTAAGACAGTTCTTGTGGAATAGGAAAAGTGATATTTGGAAGCCCATAGAGGGCTATGGTGAAAAAGGAAATATCCTCAGATGAAATCAGGAAAGAAGATTTCTGAGAAACTGCTTAGTGTTCTGTTAATTCATCTCACAGAGTTACATCTGTATTTCGTGGATCTCTTTGCTAGCCTTGTTTCTGTGGAATCTGAGAACAGATATTTCGGATCCCTTTGAAGACTATAGGGCCAAACCAAATATCCTCCGATAACAAAGAGAAAGAAGCTTTCTGAGAAACTTCTTTGTGTTCTCTGAAATCATCTCAGTGAGTTACAGCTTTCCCCTCAAGAAGCCTTTCGCTAAAACAGTTCTTGTGGAATTGGAAAAGTGATACTTGGAAGCACATAGAGGGCTATTGTGAAAAAGGAAATATCCTCCGATGAAATCTGGAAAGAAGCTTCTGAGAAACTGCTTAGTGTTCTGTTAATTCATCTCACAGAGTTACATCTGTATTTCGTGGATCTCTTTGCTAGCCTTATTTCTGTGGAATCTGAGAACAGATATTTCGGATCCCTTTGAAGACTGTAGGACCAAAGTAAATATACTCCGATAACAAAGAGAAAGAAGCTTTCTGAGAAACTTCTTTGTTTCTGTGAAATCATCTCACAGAATTACAGCTTTCCCCTCAAGAAGCCTTTCGCTAAGACAGTTCTTCTGGAATTGGGAAAGTGATATTGGCAGCCCATAGAGGGCTATGGTGAAAAAGGAAATATCCTCAGATGAAATCTGGAAAGAATATTTCTGAGAAACTGCTTAGTGTTCTGTTTATTCATCTCACAGAGTTACATCTGTATTTCGTGGATCTCTTTGCTAGCCTTATTTCTGTGGAAAATGAGAACAGATATTTCAGATCCCTTTGAAGACTATAGGACCAAAGGAAACATCCTCCGATAACAAAGACAAAGAAGATTTCTGAGAAACTTCTTTGTGTTCTGTGAAATCATCTCACAGAGTTACAGCTTTCCCCTCAAGAAGCCTTTCGCTAAGACAGTTCTTGTGGAATTGGCAAAGTGATATTTGGAAGCCCATACAGGGCTATAGTGAAAAAGGAAATATCCTGCGATGAAATCTGGAAAGAAGCTTTCTGAGAAACTGCTTAGTGTGCTGTTAATTCATCTCCCAGAGTTACATCTGCATCTCATGGATCTATTTGCTAGACTTATTTCTGTGGAATCTGAGAATAGATATTTCGGATCCCTTTGAAGACTATCGGCGCAAAGGAAATAACCTCCGATAACAAAGACAAATAAGCTTTCTGAGAAACTTCTTTGTGTTCTGTGAAATCATCTCACAGAGTTACCGCGTTCTCCTCAAGAACACTTTCGCTAAGACAGTTCTTGTGGAATTGGAAAAGTGATATTTGGAACCCCTAGAGGGCTATGGTGAAAAAGGAAATATCCTCAGATGTAATCAGGAAAGAAGCTTTCTGAGAAACTGCTTAGTGTTCTGTTAATTCATCTCACAGAGTTACATCTGTATTTCGTGGATCTCTTTGCTAGCCTTATTTCTGTGGAATCTGAGAACAGATATTTCGGATCCCTTTGAAGACTATAGGGCCAAAGGAAATAACCTCCGATAACAAAGACAAAGAAGCTTTCTGAGAAACTTCTTTGTGTTCTGTGAAATCATCCCACGGAGTTACAGCTTTCCCCTCAAGAAGCCTTTCGCTAAGACAGTTCTTGTGGAATTGGCAAATTTATATTTTGAAGCCCTTAGAGGGCTATAGTGAAAAAGGAAGTATCCTCCGATGAAATCTGGAAAGAAGCTTTCTGAGAAACTACTTAGTGTTCTGTTAATTCATCTCACAAAATTACATCTGTATTTCGTGGATCTCTTTCCTAGCCTTATTTCTGCGGAATCTGAGAACAGATATTTCAGATCATTTTGAAGACTATAGATCCAAAGGTAATATCCTCCGATAACAGAGAGAAAGAAGCTTTCTGAGAAACTTCTTTGTTTTCTCTGAAATCATCTCAGAGAGTTCCAGCTTTCTCTTCAAGGAGCCTTTCACTTAGACAGTTCTTGTGGTATTGGCAAAGTGATATTTGGAAGCCCATAGAGGGGTATGTTGAAAAAGGAAATATCCTCTGATGAAATCTGGAAGGAAAATTTCTGAGAAACTGCGCAGGGGTCTCTTAATTCATCTCACTGAGTTACACCTGTATTTCGTGGATCTCTTTGCTAGCCTTATTTCTGTGGAATCTGAGAACATATATTTCGGATCCCTTTGAAGACTATAGGGCCAAAGGAAATATCTTCTGATAACAAAGAGAAAGAAGCTTTCTGAGAACCTTCTTTGTGTTCTGTGAAATCATCTCACAGAGTTACAGCTTTCCCTTCTGGAAGCCTTTCGCTAAGACAGTTCTTGTGGAAATGGCAAAGTGATACTTGGAAGCCCATAGAGGGCTATTTTGAAAAAGGAAATATCCTCAGATGAAATCTGCAAGGATGCTTTCTGAGAAACTTCTTAGTGTTCTGTTAATTCATCTAGCAGAGTTACATCTGTATATCTTGGATCTCTTTGCTAGCTTTATTTCTGTGGAATCTGAGAACAGATATTTCGGATCCCTTTGAAGACTATAGGGCCAAAGGAAATATCCTCCGATAACAAATTGAAAGAAGCTTTCTGAGAAACTTCTTTGTGTTCTGTGAAATCATCCCACAGAGTTACAGCTTTCCCCTCAAGAAGCCTTTCGCTAAGACAGTTCTTGTGGAATTGGCAAAGTGATATTTGGAAGCCTATAGAGGTCTATGGTGAAAAAGGAAATATCCTCAGATGAAATCTGGAAAGAAGATTTCTGAGAAACTGCTTAGTGTTCTGTTAATTCATCTCACAGAGTTACATCTGTATTTCGTGGATCTCTTTGCTAGACTTATTTCTATGGAATGTGAGAACAGATATTTCGTATCCCTTTGAAGACTATAGGACCAAAGGAAATATCCTCTTATAACAAGGAGAAAGAAGCTTTCAGAGAAACTTCTTTGTGTTCTGTGAAATCATCTCACATAGATACAGCTTTCCCCTCAAGAAGCCTTTGGCTAAGATAGTTCTTGTGGAATTGGCAAAGTGATGTTTGGAAGCCCATAGAGGGCTATAGTGAAAGAGGAAATATCCTCAGATGAAATCTGGAAAGAAGTTTTCTGAGAAACTACTTAGTGTTCTGTTAAATCATCTCACAGAGTTACATCTGTTTTTCGTGGATCTCTTTGCTAGCCTTATTTCTGTGGAAAATGAGAACAGATATTTCAGATCCCTTTGAAGACTATAGGACCAAAGGAAACATCCTCCGATAACAAAGACAAAGAAGCTTTCTGAGAAACTTCTTTGTATTCTGTGAAATCATCTCACAGAGTTACAGCTTTCCCCTCAAGAAGCCTTTCGCTAAGACAGTTCTTGTGGAATTGGCAAAGTGATATTTGGAAGCCCATACAGGGCTATAGTGAAAAAGGAAATATCCTGCGATGAAATCTGGAAAGAAGCTTTCTGAGAAACTGCTTAGTGTGCTGTTAATTCATCTCACAGAGTTACATCTGCATCTCATGGATCTCTTTGCTAGACTTATTTCTGTGGAATCTGAGAATAGATATTTCGGATCCCTTTGAAGACTATCGGCGCAAAGAAAATAACCTCCGATAACAAAGACAAATAAGCTTTCTGAGAAACTTCTTTGTGTTCTGTGAAATCATCTCACAGAGTTACCGCGTTCTCCTCAAGAACACTTTCGCTAAGACAGTTCTTGTGGAATTGGAAAAGTGATATTTGGAACCCCTAGAGGGCTATGGTGAAAAAGGAAATATCCTCAGATGTAATCAGGAAAGAAGCTTTCTGAGAAACTGCTTAGTGTTCTGTTAATTCATCTCACAGAGTTACATCTGTATTTCGTGGATCTCTTTGCTAGCCTTATTTCTGTGGAATCTGAGAACAGATATTTCGGATCCCTTTGAAGACTATAGGGCCAAAGGAAATAACCTCCGATAACAAAGAGAAAGAAGCTTTCTGAGAAACTTCTTTGTGTTCTGTGAAATCATCCCACGGAGTTACAGCTTTCCCCTCAAGAAGCCTTTCGCTAAGACAGTTCTTGTGGAATTGGCAAATTTATATTTTGAAGCCCATAGAGGGCTATAGTGAAAAAGGAAGTATCCTCCGATGAAATCTGGAAAGAAGCTTTCTGAGAAACTGCTTAGTGTTCTGTTAATTCATCTCACAAAATTACATCTGTATTTCGTGGATCTCTTTGCTAGCCTTATTTCTGCGGAATCTGAGAACAGATATTTCAGATCATTTTGAAGACTATAGATCCAAAGGTAATATCCTCCGATAACAGAGAGAAAGAAGCTTTCTGAGAAACTTCTTTGTTTTCTCTGAAATCATCTCAGAGAGTTCCAGCTTTCTCTTCAAGGAGCCTTTCACTTAGACAGTTCTTGTGGTATTGGCAAAGTGATATTTGGAAGCCCATAGAGGGGTATGTTGAAAAAGGAAATATCCTCTGATGAAATCTGGAAGGAAAATTTCTGAGAAACTGCGCAGGGGTCTCTTAATTCATCTCACTGAGTTACACCTGTATTTCGTGGATCTCTTTGCTAGCCTTATTTCTGTGGAATCTGAGAACATATATTTCGGATCCCTTTGAAGACTATAGGGCCAAAGGAAATATCCTCTGATAACAAAGAGAAAGAAGCTTTCTGAGAAACTTCTTTGTGTTCTGTGAAATCATCTCACAGAGTTACAGCTTTCCCTTCTGGAAGCCTTTCGCTAAGACAGTTCTTGTGGAAATGGCAAAGTGATACTTGGAAGCCCATAGAGGGCTATTTTGAAAAAGGAAATATCCTCAGATGAAATCTGCAAGGAAGCTTTCTGAGAAACTTCTTAGTGTTCTGTTAATTCATCTAGCAGAGTTACATCTGTATATCTTGGATCTCTTTGCTAGCTTTATTTCTGTGGAATCTGAGAACAGATATTTCGGATCCCTTTGAAGACTATAGGGCCAAAGGAAATATCCTCCGATAACAAATTGAAAGAAGCTTTCTGAGAAACTTCTTTGTGTTCTGTGAAATCATCCCACAGAGTTACAGCTTTCCCCTCAAGAAGCCTTTCGCTAAGACAGTTCTTGTGGAATTGGCAAAGTGATATTTGGAAGCCCATACAGGGCTATAGTGAAAAAGGAAGTATCCTGCGATGAAATCTGGAAAGAAGCATTCTGAGAAACTGCTTAGTATTCTGTTAATTCATCTCACAGAGTTACATCTGAATCTCGTGGATCTCTTTGCTAGACTTATTTCTGTGGAATCTGAGAATAGATATTTCGGATCCCTTTGAAGACTATCGGCCCAAAGGAAATAACCTCCGATAACAAAGACAAATAAGCTTTCTGAGAAACTACTTTGTGTTCCTTGAAATCATCTCACAGAGTTACAGCGTTCTCCACAAGAACACTTTCGCTAAGACAGTTCTTGTGGAATTGGAAAAGTGATATTTGGAACCCCTAGAGGGCTATGGTGAAAAAGGAAATATCCTCACATGAAATCAGGAAAGAAGCTTTCTGAGAAACTGCTTAGTGTTCTGTTAATTCATCTCACAGAGTTACATCTGTATTTCGTGGATCTCTTTGCTAGCTTATTTCTGTGGAATCTGAGAACAGATATTTTGGATCCCTTTGAGTACTATAGGGCCAAAGGAAATATCCTCCGATAACAAAGAGAAAGAAGCTTTCTGAGAAACTTCTTTGTGTTCTCTGAAATCATCTCAGTGAGTTACAGCTTTCCCCTCAAGCAGCCTTTCGCTAAGACAGTTCTTGTGGAATTGGCAAAGTGATATTTGGAAGCCCATAGTGGGCTATGGTGAAAAAGGAAGTATCCTCCGATGAAATCTGGAAAGAAGCTGTCTGAGAAACTGCTTAGTGTTCTGTTAATTCATCTCACAAAATTACATCTGTATTTCGTGGATCTCTTTGCTAGCCTTATTTCTGTGGAATCTGAGAACAGATATTTCAGATCCCTTTGAAGACTATAGATCCAAAGGTAATATCCTATGATAAAAGAGAGAAAGAAGCTTTCTGAGAAACTTCTTTGTTTTCTCTGAAATCATCTCAGAGAGTTCCAGCTTTCCCCTCAAGAAGCCTTTCATTTAGACAGTTCTTGTGGTACTGGCAAAGTGATATTTGGAAGCCCAAAGAGGGGTATGTTGAAAAAGGAAATATCCTCAGATGAAATCTGGAAAGAAAATTTCTGAGAAACTGCGCAGGGGTCTCTGAATTCATCTCACAGAGTTACACCTGTTTTTCGTGGATCTCTTTGCTAGCCTTATTTCTGTGGAATCTGAGAACAGATATTTCGGATCCCTTTGAAGACTATAGGGCCAAAGGAAATATCCTCTGATAACAAAGAGAAAGAAGCTATCTGAGAAACTTCTTTGTGTTCTGTGAAATCATCTCACAGAGTTACAGCTTTCCCTTCTGGAAGCCTTTCGCTAAGACAGTTCTTGTGGAAATGGCAAAGTGATACTTGGAAGCCCATAGAGGGCTATTTTGAAAAAGGAAATATCCTCAGATGAAATCTGCAAGGAAGCTTTCTGAGAAACTGCTTAGTGTTCTGTTAATTCATCTAGCAGAGTTACATCTGTATATCTTGGATCTCTTTGCTAGCTTTATTTCTGTGGAATCTGAGAACAGATATTTCGGATCCCTTTGAAGACTATAGGGCCAAAGGAAATATCCTCCGATAACAAATTGAAAGAAGCTTTCTGAGAAACTTCTTTGTGTTCTGTGAAATCATCCCACAGAGTTACAGCTTTCCCCTCAAGAAGCCTTTCGCTAAGACAGTTCTTGTGGAATTGGCAAAGTGATATTTGGAATCCCATAGAGGGCTATGGTGAAAAAGGAAATATCCTCCGATCTAATCTGGAAAGAAGCTTTCTGAGAAACTGCTTAGTGTTCTGTTAATTCATCTCACAGAGTTACATCTGTATTTCGTGGATCTCTTTGCTTGACTTATTTATGTGGAATCTGAGAACAGATATTTCGGATCCCTTCGAAGATGATAGGGCCAAAGGAAATATCCTCCGATAACAAAGACAAAGAAGCTTTCTGAGAAACTTCTTTGTGTTCTGTGAAATCATCTCACAGAGTTACAGCGTTCTCCTCAAGAACACTTTCGCTAAGACAGTTCTTGTGGCATTGGAAAAGTGATATTTGGAGGCCCATAGAGGGCTATGGTGAAAAAGGAAATATCCTCAGATGAAATCAGGAAAGAAGCTTTCTGAGAAACTGCTTAGTGTTCTGTTAATTCATCTCACAGAGTTACATCTGTATTTCGTGGATCTCTTTGCTAGCCTTATTTTTGTGGAATCTGAGAAAAGATATTTCGTATCCCTTTGAAGACTATAGGGCCAAAGGAAATATCCTCCGATAACAAAGAGAAAGAAGATTTCTGAGAAACTTCTTTGTTTCTGTGAAATCATCTCACAGAATTACTGCTTTTCCCTTAAGAAGCCTTTCGCTAAGACAGTTCTTGTGGAATTGGCAAAATGATATTTGGAAGCCCATAGATGGCTATGTTGAAAAAGGAAATATACTCAGAAGAAATCTGGAAAGAAAATTTCTGAGAAACTGTGCAGGGTTCTCTTAATTCATCTCACAGAGATACACCTGCATTTCATGGATCTCTTTGCTAGCCCTATTTCTGTGGAATATGAGAACAGATATTTCGGATCCCTTTGAAGACTATAGGGCCAAAGGAAATATCCTCCGATAACAAAGAGAAAGAAGCTTTCTGAGAAACTTCTTTGTGTTCTGTGAAATCATCTCCCAGAGTTACAGCTTTCCCCTCAAGAAGCCTTTCGCTAAGACAGTTCTTCTGGAATTGGGAATGTGATATAGGAAGCCCATAGAGGGCTATGGTGAAAAAGGAAATATCCTCCGATGAAATCTGGAAAGAAGCTTTCTGAGAAACTGCTTTGTGTTCTGTTCATTCATCTCACAGAGTTACATCTGTATTTCGTGGATCTCTTTGCTAGCCTTATTTCTGTGGAAAATGAGAACAGATATTTCGGATCCCTTTGAAGACTATAGGACCAAAGGAAACATCCTCCGATAACAAAGACAAAGAAGCTTTCTGAGAAACTTCTTTGTGTTCTGTGAAATCATCTCACAGAGTTACAGCTTTCCCCTCAAGAAGCCTTTCGCTAAGACAGTTCTTGTGGAATTGGCAAAGTGATATTTGGAAGCCCATACAGGGCTATAATGAAAAAGCAAATATCCTGCGATGAAATCTGGAAAGAAGCTTTCTGAGAAACTGCTTAGTGTTCTGTTAATTCATCTCACAGAGTTACATCTGCATCTCGTGGATCTCTTTGCTAGACATATTTCTGTGGAATCTGAGAATAGATATTTCGGATCCCTTTGAAGACTATCGGCCCAAAGGAAATATCCTCGGATAACAAAGACAAAGAAGCTTTCTGAGAAACTTCTTTGTGTTCTGTGAAATCATCTCACAGAATTACAGCGTCCTCCTCAAGAACACTTTCGCTAAGACAGTTCTTGTGGAATTGGAAAAGTTATATTTGGAAGCCCATAGAGGGCTATGGTGAAAAAGGAAATATCCTCAGATGAAATCAGGAAAGAAGCTTTCTGAGAAAATGCTTAGTGTTCTGTTAATTCATCTGACAGTGTTACATCTGTATTTCGTGGATCTCTTTGCTAGCCTTATTTCTGTGGAATCTGAGAACAGATATTTCGGATCCCTTTGAAGACTATAGGGCCAATGGAAATATCCACCGATAACAAAGAGAAAGAAGCTTTTTGAGAAACTTCTTTTGGTTCTGTGAAATCATCTCACAGAGTTTCAGCTTTCCCCTCAAGAAGACTTTCGCTAAGACAGTTCTTGTGGAATTGACAAAGTGATATTTGGAAGCCCATAGAGGGCTATAGTGAAAAAGGAAGTATCCTCCGATGAAATCTGGAAAGAAGCTATCTGAGAAACTGCTTAGTGTTCTGTTAATTCATCTCACAAAATTACATCTGTATTTCGTGGATCTCTTTGCTAGCCTTATTTCTGTGGAATCTGAGAACAGATATTTCGGATCCCTTTGAAGACTGTAGGACCAAAGGAAATATCCTCCCATAACAAAGAGAAAGAAGCTTTCTGAAAAACTTCTTTGTGTTCTGTGAAATCATCTCACAGAGTTACAGCTTTCCCCTCAAGAAGCCTTTCGCTAAGACAGTTCTTGTGGAAGTGGCAAACTGATATTTGGAAGCCCATAGAATGCTATGTTGAAAAAGGAAATATCCTCAGATGAAATCTGGAAAGAAGATTTCTGAGAAACTGCTCGGGGTTCTCTTAATTCATCTCACAGAGTTACATCTGTATTCCGTGGATCCCTTTGCTAGCCTTATTTCTGTGGAATCTGAGAACAGATATTTCGGATCCATTTGATGACTATAGGGCCAAAGAAAATATCCTCCGATAACAAAGAAAAAGAAGCTTTCAGAGAAACTTCTTTGTGTTCTCTGAAATCATCTCACAGAGTTACAGCTTTCCCCTCATGAACCCTTTCGCTAAGACTGTTCTTGTGGAATTGGGAAAGTGATATTGGAAGCCCATAGAGGGCTATAGTGAAAAAGGAAATATCCTTCGATGAAATCTGGAAAGAAACTTTCTGAGAAACTGCTTAGTGTTCTGTTAATTAATCTCACGGAGTTACATCTGCATCTCGTGGATCTCTTTGCTAGCCTTATTTCTGTGGAATCTGAGAACAGATATTTCGGATCCCTTTGAAGAATATCGGCCCAAAGGAAATATCCCCCGATAACAAAGAGAAAGAAGCTTTCTGGGAAACTTCTTTGTGTTCTGTGAAATCATCTCACAGAGTTACAGCTTTCCCCTCAAGAAGCCTTTCGCTAAGACAGTTCTTGTGGTATTGGCAAAGTGAGATTTGGAAGCCCATAGAGGACTATGGTTTAAAAGGAAATATCCTCCGATGAAATCTGGAAAGAAGCTTTCTGAGAAACTGCTTAGTGTTCTGTTAATTCATCTCACAGTTTTACATCTGTATTTCACGGATCTCTTTGCTAGCCTTATTTCTGTGGAATCTGAGAACAGATATTTCGGATCCCTTTGAAGAGTATAGGGCTAAAGGACATATCCTCCGATAACAAAGAGAAAGAAGCTTTCTGAGAAACTTCTTTGTATTCCGTGAAATCAACTCACAGAGTTACAGCTTTCCCCTCAAGAAGCCTTTCGTTAAGACAGTTCTTGTGGAATTGGCAAAGTGATATTTGGAAGCCCATAGAATGCTATGGTGAAAAAGGAAATATCCTCAGATGAAATCTGGAAAGATGATATCTGAGAAACTACTCAGAGTTCTGTTAATTCATCTCACAGAGTTACATCTGTATTTGGTGGATCTCCTTGCTGGCCTTATTTCTGTGGAATCTGAGAACAGATATTTCGGATCCCTCTGAAGAGTATAGGGTCAAAGGAAATATCCTCCGATAACAAAGAGAAAGAAGCTTTCTGAGAAACTTCTTTGTTTCTGTGAAATCATCTCACAGAATAACAGCTTTCCCCTCAAGAAGCCTTTCGCTAAGACAGTTCTTGTGGAAGTGGCAAAGTGATATTTCGAAGCCCATCGAGGGCTATGTTGAAAAAGGAAATATCCTCAGATGAAATCTGGAAAGAAGAATTCTGAGAAACTGCTCAGGGTTCTCTTCATTCATCTCACAGAGTTAAATCTGTATTTCGTGGATCACTTTGCTAGCCTTATTTCTGTGGAATCTGAGAACAGATATTTCGGATCCCTTTGAAGACTATCGGCCCAAAGGAAATATCCTCCGATAACAAAGACAAAGAAGCTTTCTGAGAAACTTTTTTGTGTTCTGTGAAATCATCTCACAGAGGTACAGCTTTCTGCACAAGAACACTTTCGCTAAGACAGTTCTTGTGGAATTGGCAAAGTGATATTTGGAAGCCCATACAGGGCTACGGTGAAAAAGGTAATATCCTCTGATGAAATCTGGAAAGAAGCTTTCTGAGAAACTGCTTAGTGTTCTGTTAATTCACTTCACAGAGTTACATCTGTATTTCGTGGATCCCTTTTCTAGCCTTATTTCTGTGGAATCTGAGAACAGATATTTCGGATCCCTTTGAAGACTATCGGCCCAAAGGACATATCCTCCGATAACAAAGAGAAAGAAGCTTCCTGAGAAACTTCTTTGTGTTCTGTGAAATCATCTCACAGAGTTACAGATTTCCCCTCAAGAAGCCTTTCGCTAAGACAGTTCTTGTGGAATTGGAAAAGTGATATTTGGAAGCCCATAGAAGGCTATGGTGAAAAAGGAAATATCCTCCGATGAAACCTGGAAAGAAAATTTCTGAGAAACTGCGCAGGGTTCTCTTAATTCATCTCACAGAGTTACACCTGTATTTCGTGGATCTCTTTGCTAGCCCTATTTCTGTGGAATATGAGAACAGATATTTCGAATCCCTTTGAAGACTATAGGGCCAAAGGAAATATCCTCCGATAACAAAGAGAAAGAAGCTTTCTGAGAAACTTCTTTGTGTTCTGTGAAATCATCTCACAGAGTTACAGCTTTCCCTTCTGGAAGCCTTTCGCTAAGACAGTTCTTGTGGAATTGGCAAAGTGATATTTGGAAGCCCATAGAGGGCTATTTTGAAAAAGGAAATATCCTCAGATGAAATCTGCAAAGAAGCTTTCTGAGAAACTGCTTAGTGTTCTGTTTATTCATTTAACAGTGTTACATCTGTATTTCGTGGATCTCTTTGCTAGCCTTATTTCTGTGGAATCTGAGAACAGATATTTCGTATCCCTTTGAAGAGTATAGGGCTAAAGGACATATCCTCCGATAACAAAGAGAAAGAAGCTTTCTGAGAAACTTCTTTGTGTTCCGTGAAATCAACTCACAGAGTTACAGGTTTCCCCTCAAGAAGCCTTTCGTTAAGACAGTTCTTGTGGAATTGGCAAAGTGGTATTTGGAAGACACTAGAGGGCTACGGTGAAAAAGGAAATATCCTCAGATGAAATCAGGAAAGAAGCATTCTGAGAAACTGCTTAGGGTTCTGTTAATTCATCTCACAGAATTACATCTGTATTTCGAGGATCTCTTTGCTCGCCTTATTTCTGTGGAATCTGAGAACAGATATTTCGGATCCCTTTGAAAACGATAGGGCCAAAGGAAATATCCTCCGATAATAAAGACAAAGAAGCTTTCTGAGAAACTTCTTTGTGTTCTGTGAAATCATCTCACAGAGTTACAGCTTTCCCCTCAAGAAGCCTTTCGCTAAGACAGTTCTTGTGGAATTGGCAAAGTGATATTTGGAAGCCCATACAGGGCTATAGTGAAAAAGCAAATATCCTGCGATGAAATCTGGAAAGAAGCTTTCTGAGAAACTGCTTAGTGTTCTGTTAATTCATCTCACAGAGTTACATCTGCATCTCGTGGATCTCTTTGCTAGACATATTTCTGTGGAATCTGAGAATAGATATTTCGGATCCCTTTGAAGACTATCGGCCCAAAGGAAATATCCTCCGATAACAAAGACAAAGAAGCTTTCTGAGAAACTTCTTTGTGTTCTGTGAAATCATCTCACAGAATTACAGCGTCCTCCTCAAGAACACTTTCGCTAGGACAGTTCTTGTGGAATTGGAAAAGTTATATTTGGAAGCCCATAGAGGGCTATGGTGAAAAAGGAAATATCCTCAGATGAAATCAGGAAAGAAGCTTTCTGATAAAATGCTTAGTGTTCTGTTAATTCATCTGACAGTGTTACATCTGTATTTCGTGGATCTCTTTGCTAGCCTTATTTCTGTGGAATCTGAGAACAGATATTTCGGATCCCTTTGAAGACTATAGGGCCAATGGAAATATCCACCGATAACAAAGAGAAAGAAGCTTTCTGAGAAACTTCTTTGTGTTCTGTGAAATCATCTCACAGAGTTACAGCTTTCCCCTCAAGAAGACTTTCGCTAAGACAGTTCTTGTGGAATTGACAAAGTGATATTTGGAAGCCCATAGAGGGCTATAGTGAAAAAGGAAGTATCCTCCGATGAAATCTGGAAAGAAGCTATCTGAGAAACTGCTTAGTGTTCTGTTAATTCATCTCACAAAATTACATCTGTATTTCGTGGATCTCTTTGCTAGCCTTATTTCTGTGGAATCTGAGAACAATTATTTCGGATCCCTTTGAAGACTGTAGGACCAAAGGAAATATCCTCCCATAACAAAGAGAAAGAAGCTTTCTGAAAAACTTCTTTGTGTTCTGTGAAATCATCTCACAGAGTTACAGCTTTCCCCTCAAGAAGCCTTTCGCTAAGACAGTTCTTGTGGAAGTGGCAAACTGATATTTGGAAGCCCATAGAATGCTATGTTGAAAAAGGAAATATCCTCAGATGAAATCTGGAAAGAAGATTTCTGAGAAACTGCTCAGGGTTCTCTTAATTCATCTCACAGAGTTACATCTGTATTCCGTGGATCACTTTGCTAGCCTTATTTCTGTGGAATCTGAGAACAGATATTTCGGATCCATTTGATGACTATAGGGCCAAAGAAAATATCCTCCGATAACAAAGAAAAAGAAGCTTTCAGAGAAACTTCTTTGTGTTCTCTGAAATCATCTCACAGAGTTACAGCTTTCCCCTCATGAACCCTTTCGCTAAGACTGTTCTTGTGGAATTGAGAAAGTGATATTGGAAGCCCATAGAGGGCTATAGTGAAAAAGGAAATATCCTTCGATGAAATCTGGAAAGAAACTTTCTGAGAAACTGCTTAGTGTTCTGTTAATTAATCTCACGGAGTTACATCTGCATCTCGTGGATCTCTTTGCTAGCCTTATTTCTGTGGAATCTGAGAACAGATATTTCGGATCCCTTTGAAGAATATCGGCCCAAAGGAAATATCCCCCGATAACAAAGAGAAAGAAGCTTTCTGGGAAACTTCTTTGTGTTCTGTGAAATCATCTCACAGAGTTACAGCTTTCCCCTCAAGAAGCCTTTCGCTAAGACAGTTCTTGTGGTATTGGCAAAGTGATATTTGGAAGCCCATAGAGGACTATGGTTTAAAAGGAAATATCCTCCGATGAAATCTGGAAAGAAGCTTTCTGAGAAACTGCTTAGTGTTCTGTTAATTCATCTCACAGTTTTACATCTGTATTTCACGGATCTCTTTGATAGCCTTATTTCTGTGGAATCTGAGAACAGATATTTCGGATCCCTTTGAAGAGTATAGGGCTAAAGGACATATCCTCCGATAACAAAGAGAAAGAAGCTTTCTGAGAAACTTCTTTGTGTTCCGTGAAATCAACTCACAGAGTTACAGCTTTGCCCTCAAAAGCCTTTCGTTAAGACAGTTCTTGTGGAATTGGCAAAGTGATATTTGGAAGCCCATAGAATGCTATGGTGAAAAAGGAAATATCCTCAGATGAAATCTGGAAAGATGATTTCTGAGAAACTACTCAGAGTTCTGTTAATTCATCTCACAGAGATACATCTGTATTTGGTGGATCTCCTTGCTGGCCTTATTTCTGTGGAATCTGAGAACAGATATTTCGGATCCCTTTGAAGAGTATAGGGCCAAAGGAAATATCCTCCGATAACAAAGAGAAAGAAGCTTTCTGAGAAACTTCTTTGTTTCTGTGAAATCTTCTCACAGAATTACAGCTTTCCCCTCAAGAAGCCTTTCGCTAAGACAGTTCTTGTGGAAGTGGCAAAGTGATATTTCGAAGCCCATCGAGGGCTATGTTGAAAAAGGAAATATCCTCAGATGAAATCTGGAAAGAAGAATTCTGAGAAACTGCTCAGGGTTCTCTTCATTCATCTCACAGAGTTAAATCTGTATTTCGTGGATCACTTTGCTAGCCTTATTTCTGTGGAATCTGAGAACAGATATTTCGGATCCCTTTGAAGACTATCGGCCCAAAGGAAATATCCTACGATAACAAAGACAAAGAAGCTTTCTGAGAAACTTTTTTGTGTTCTGTGAAATCATCTCACAGAGGTACAGCTTTCTGCACAAGAACACTTTCGCTAAGACAGTTCTTGTGGAATTGGCAAAGTGATATTTGGAAGCCCATACAGGGCTACGGTGAAAAAGGTAATATCCTCTGATGAAATCTGGAAAGAAGCTTTCTGAGAAACTGCTTAGTGTTCTGTTAATTCACTTCACAGAGTTACATCTGTATTTCGTGGATCCCTTTTCTAGCCTTATTTCTGTGGAATCTGAGAACAGATATTTCGGATCCCTTTGAAGACTATCGGCCCAAAGGACATATCCTCCGATAACAAAGAGAAAGAAGCTTCCTGAGAAACTTCTTTGTGTTCTGTGAAATCATCTCACAGAGTTACAGATTTCCCCTCAAGAAGCCTTTCGCTAAGACAGTTCTTGTGGAATTGGAAAAGTGATATTTGGAAGCCCATAGAAGGCTATGGTGAAAAAGGAAATATCCTCCGATGAAACCTGGAAAGAAAATTTCTGAGAAACTGCGCAGGGTTCTCTTAATTCATCTCACAGAGTTACACCTGTATTTCGTGGATCTCTTTGCTAGCCCTATTTCTGTGGAATATGAGAACAGATATTTCGAATCCCTTTGAAGACTATAGGGCCAAAGGAAATATCCTCCGATAACAAAGAGAAAGAAGCTTTCTGAGAAACTTCTTTGTGTTCTGTGAAATCATCTCACAGAGTTACAGCTTTCCCTTCTGGAAGCCTTTCGCTAAGACAGTTCTTGTGGAATTGGCAAAGTGATATTTGGAAGCCCATAGAGGGCTATTTTGAAAAAGGAAATATCCTCAGATGAAATCTGCAAAGAAGCTTTCTGAGAAACTGCTTAGTGTTCTGTTTATTCATTTAACAGTGTTACATCTGTATTTCGTGGATCTCTTTGCTAGCCTTATTTCTGTGGAATCTGAGAACAGATATTTCGGATCCCTTTGAAGAGTATAGGGCTAAAGGACATATCCTCCGATAACAAAGAGAAAGAAGCTTTCTGAGAAACTTCTTTGTGTTCCGTGAAATCAACTCACAGAGTTACAGGTTTCCCCTCAAGAAGCCTTTCGTTAAGACAGTTCTTGTGGAATAGGCAAAGTGGTATTTGGAAGACACTAGAGGGCTACGGTGAAAAAGGAAATATCCTCAGATGAAATCAGGAAAGAAGCATTCTGAGAAACTGCTTAGGGTTCTGTTAATTCATCTCACAGAATTACATCTGTATTTCGAGGATCTCTTTGCTCGCCTTATTTCTGTGGAATCTGAGAACAGATATTTCGGATCCCTTTGAAAACGATAGGGCCAAAGGAAATATCCTCCGATAATAAAGACAAAGAAGCTTTCTGAGAAACTTCTTTGTGTTCTGTGAAATCATCACACAGAGTTACAGCTTTCCCCTCAAGAAGCCTTTCGCTAAGACAATTCTTGTGGAATTGGCAAAGTGATATTTGGAATCCCATACAGGGCTATAGTGAAAAAGGAAATATCCTGCGATGAAATCTGGAAAGAAGCTTTCTGAGAATCTGCTTAGTGTTTTGTTAATTCATCTCACAGAGTTACATCTGCATCTCGTGGATCTCTTTGCTAGACTTATTTCTGTGGAGTCTGAGAATAGATATTTCGGATCCCTTTGAAGAGTATCGGCCCGAAGGAAATATCCTCCGATAACAAAGACAAAGAAGCTTTCTGAGAAACTTCTTTGTGTTCTGTGAAATCATCTCACAGAGTAACAGCTTTCCCCTCAATAAGCCTTTCGCTAAGACAGTTCTTGTGGAATTGGCAAAGTGATATTTGGAAGCCCATAGAATGCTATGGTGAAAAAGGAAATATCCTCAGATGAAATCTGGAAAGATGATTTCTGAGAAACTACTCAGAGTTCTGTTAATTCATCTCACAGAGTTACATCTGTATTTGGTGGATCTCCTTGCTGGCCTTATTTCTGTGGAATCTGAGAACAGATATTTCGGATCCCTTTGAAGAATATAGGGCCAAAGGAAATATCCTCCGATAACAAAGAGAAAAAAGCTTTCTGAAAAACTTCTTTGTGTTCTGTGAAATCATCTCACAAAAATACAGCTTTCCCCTGAAGAAGACTTTCGCTAAGACACTTCTTGTGGAATTGGCAAGTGATATTTGGAAGCCCATAGAGGGCTATGGTGAAAAAGGAAATATCCTCATACGAAATCTGGAAAGAAGCTTTCTGAGAAACTGCTTAGTGTTCTGTTAATTAATCTCACCGAGTTACATCTGTATTTCGTGGATCTCTTTGCTAGCGTTATTTCTGTGTAATCTGAGAACAGATATTTCGGATCCCTTTGAAGACGATAGGGCCAAAGGAATTATCCTCCGATAACAAAGAGAAAGAAGCTTTCTGAGAAACTTCTTTGTTTCTGTGAAATCATCTCACAGAATTGCAGCTTTCCCCTCAAGAAGCCTTTCGCTAAGACAGTTCTTGTGGAAGTAGCAAAGTCATATTTGGAAGCCCAAAGAGGGCTATGTTGAAAAAGGAAATATCCTCAGATGAAATCTGGAAAGAAGATTTCTGAGAAACTGCTCAGGGTTCTCTTAATTCATCTCACAGAGTTACATCTGTATTTCGTGGATCCCTTTGCTAGCTTTATTTCTGTGGAATCTGAGAACAGATATTTCGGATCCCTTTGATGACTATAGGGCCAAAGAAAATATCCTCCGATAACAAAGAAAAAGAAGCTTTCTGGGAAACTACTTTGTGTTCTCTGAAATCATCTCACAGAGTTACAGCTTTCCCCTCAAGAACCCTTTCGCTAAGACAGTTCTTGGGGAATTGGGAAAGTGATATTGGAAGCCCATAGAGGGCTATAGTGAAAAAGGAAATATCCTCCGATGAAATCTGGAAAGAAACTTTCTGAGAAACTGCTTAGTGTTCTGTTAATTCATCTCACAGAGTTACATCTGCATCTCGTGCATCTCTTTGCTAGCCTTATTTCTGTGGAATCTGAGAACGGATATTTCGGATCCCTTTGAAGACTATAGGGCCAAAGGAAATATCCTCCGATAACAAAGATAAAGAAGCTTTCTGAGAAACTTCTTTGTGTTCCGTGAAATCAACTCACAGAGTTACAGCTTTCCCCTCAAGAAGCCTTTGGCTAAGACAGTTCTTGTGGAATTGGCAAAGTGCTATTTGGAAGACACTAGAGGGCTGCGGTGAAAAAGGAAATATCCTCAGATGAAATCAGGAAAGAAGCATTCTGAGAAACTGATTAGTGTTCTGTTAATTCATCTCACAGAGTTAAATCTGTATTTCGAGGATCTCTTTGCTAGCCTTATTTTTGTGGAATCTGAGATAGATATTTCGGATCCCTTTGAAGACTATATGGCCAAAGGAAATATCCTCCGATAACAAAGAGAAAGAAGTTTTATGAGAAACTTCTTTCTTTTCTGTGAAATCATCTCACTGAATTACAGCTTTCCCCTAAAGAAGACTTTCGCTAAGACAGTTCTTGTGGAAGTGGCAAAGTGATATTTCGAAGCCCATAGAGGTCTATGGTGAAAAAGGTAATATCCTCAGACGAAATCTGGAAAGAAGCTTTCTGAGAAACTGCTTAGTGTTCTGTTAATTCATCTCACAGAGTTACATCTGTATTTCGTGGATCTCTTTGCGAGCCTTATTTCTGTGGAAATAAGAACAGATATTTCGGATCCCTTTGAAGACTATAGGACCAAAGGAAACATCCTCCGATAACAAAGACAAAGAAGCTTTCTGAGAAACTTCTTGGTGTTCTGTGAAATCATCTCACAGAGTTACAGCGTTCTCCTCAAGAACACTTTAGCTAAGACAGTTCTTGTGGAATTGGAAAAGTGATATTTGGAAGCCCATAGAGGGCTACGGTGAAAAAGGAAATATCCTCAGATGAAATCAGGAAAGAAGCTTTCTGAGAAACTGCTTAGTGTTCAGTTTATTCATCTCAAAAAATTACATCTGTATTTCGTGGATCTCTTTGCTAGCCTTATTTCTGTGGAATCTGAGAACAGATATTTCGGATCCTTTTGAAGACGATAGGGCCAAAGGACATATCCTCCGATAACAAAGACAAAGAAGCTTTCTGAGAAACTTCTTTGTGTTCTGTGAAATCATCTCACAGAGTTACAGCTTTCCCGTCAAGAAGCCTTTCGATAAGACAGTTCTTGTGGAATTGGCAAAGTGATATTTGGAAGCCCATACAGGGCTATAGTGAAAAAGGAAATATCCTGCGATGAAATCTGGAAAGAAGCTTTCTGAGAATCTGCTTAGTGTTCTGTTAATTCATCTCACAGAGTTACATCTGCATCTCGTGGATCACTTTGCTAGACTTATTTCTGTGGAATCTGAGAATAGATATTTCGGATCCCTTTGAAGACTATCGGCCCGAAAGAAATATCCTCCGATAACAAAGACAAAGAAGCTTTCTGAGAAACTTCTTTGTGTTCTGTGAAATCATCTCACAGAGTTACATCTTTCCCCTCAAGAAGCCTTTCGCTAAGACAGTTCTTGTGGAATTGGCAAAGTGATATTTGGAAGCCCATAGAATGCTATGGTGAAAAAGGAAATATCCCCAGATGAAATCTGGAAAGATGATTTCTGAGAAACTACTCAGAGTTCTGTTAATTCATCTCACAGCGTTACATCTGTATTTGGTGGATCTCCTCGCTGGCCTTATTTCTGTGGAATCTGAGAACAGATATTTCGGATCCCTTTGAAGAATATAGGGCCAAAGGAAATATCCTCCGATAACAAAGAGAAAAAAGCTTTCTGAGAAACTTCTTTCTTTTCTGTGAAATCATCTCACAGAGTTACAGCTTTCCCCTGAAGAAGACTTTCGCTAAGACAGTTCTTGTGGAATTGGCAAAGTGATATTTGGAAGCCCATAGAGGGCTACGGTGAAAAGGGAAATACCCTCATACGAAATCTGGTAAGAATCTTTCTGAGAAACTGCTTAGTGTTCTGTTAATTCATCTCACAGAGTTACACCTGTATTTCGTGAATCTCTTTGCTAGCGTTATTTCTGTGGAATCTGAGAACAGATATTTCGGATTCCTTTGAAGGCGATAGGGCCAAAGGAAATATCCTCCGATAACAAAGAGAAAGAAGCTTTCTGAGAAACTTCTTTGTTTCTGTGAAATCATCTCACAGAATTACAGCTTTCCCCTCAAGAAGCCTTTCGCTAAGACAGTTCTTGTGGAAGTGGCAAAGTGATATTTGGAAGCCCATAGAGGGCTATGTTGAAAAAGGAAGTATCCTCAGATGAAATCTGGAAAGAAGATTTCTGAGAAACTGCTCAGGGTTCTCTTAATTCATCTCACAGAGTTACATCTGTATTTCGTGGATCCCTTTACTAGCTTTATTTCTGTGGAATCTGAGAACAGATATTTCGGATCCCTTTGATGACTATAGGGCCAAAGAAAATATCCTCCGATAACAAAGAAAAAGAAGCTTTCTGAGAAACGTCTTTGTGTTCTCTGAAATCATCTCACAGTGTTACAGCTTTCCCCTCAAGAACCCTTTCGCTAAGACAGTTCTTGTGGAATTGGGAAAGTGATATTGGAAGCCCATAGAGGGCTATAGTGAAAAATGAAATATCCTCCGATGAAATCTGGAAAGAAACTTTCTGAGAAACTGCTTAGTATTCTGTTAATTCATCTCACAGAGTTACATCTGCATCTCGTGGATCTCTTTGCTAGACTTATTTCTGTGGAATCTGAAAACAGATATTTCGGATCCCTTTGAAGACTATCGGCCCAAAGGAAATATCCTCCGATAACAAAGAGAAAGAAGCTTTCTGAGAAACTTCTTTGTGTTCTCTGAAATCATCTCACAGAGTTTCAGCTTTCCCCTCAAGAAGCCTTTCGCTAAGAAAGTTCTTGTGGAATTGGAAAAGGATATTTGGAAGCCCATAGAGGGCTATGGTGAAAAAGGGAATATCCTCACATTAAATCTGGAAAGAAGCTTTCTGAGAAACTGCTTAGTGTTCTGGTAATTCATCTAACAGAGTTACATCTGTATTTAGTGGATCTCTTTGCTAGCCTTATTTCTGTGGAATCTGAGAACAGATATTTCGGATCCCTTTGAAGACTATAGGACCAAAGTAAATATCCTCCGATAACAAAGAGAAAGAAGCTTTCTGAAAAACTTCTTTGTGTTCTGTGAAATCATCTCACAGAGTTACAGCTTTCCCCTCAAAAAGCCTTTCGCTAAATCAGTTCTTGTGGAATTGGTAAAGTGATAACTGGAAGCCCATAGAGGGCTATTGTTAAAAAGGAAATATCCTCAGATGAAATCTGGAAAGAAGGTTTCTGAGAAACTGCTTAGTGTTCTGGTAATTCATCTAACAGAATTACATCTGTATTTCGTGGATCTCTTTGCTAGCCTTATTTCTGTGGAATCTGAGAAGAGATATTTCGGATCCCTTTGAAGACGATAGGGCGAAAGGAAATATCCTCCGATAACAAAGAGAAAGAAGCTTTCTGAGAAACTTCTTTGTGTTCCGTGAAATCAACTCACAGAGTTACACTTTCCCCTCAAGAACCCTTTTGCTAAGAGAGTTCTTGTGGAATTGGCATAGTGATAATTGGAAGCCACTAGAGGGCTACGGTGAAAAAGGAAATATCCTCATATGAAATCAGGAAAGAAGCTTTCTGAGAAACTGCTTATTGTTCTTTTAATTCATCTCACAGAGTTACATCTGTATTTCGTGGATCTCTTTGCTAGCCTTATTTCTGTGGAATTTGAGAACAGATATTTCGAATCCCTCTGAAGACTATAGGGCCAAAGGAAATATCCTCCGATAACAAAGAGAAAGAAGCTTTCTGAGAAACTTCTTTGTTTCTGTGAAATCATCTCACGGAGTTACAGCTTTCCCCTCAGAAAGCCTTTCACTAAATCAGTTCTTGTGGAAGTGGTAAAGTGATACCTGGAAGCCCATAGAGGGCTATTGTGAAAAAGGAAATATCCTCAGATGAAATCTGGAAAGAAGGTTTCTGAGAAACTGCTTAGTGTTCTGGTAATTCATCTCACAGAGTTACATCTGTATTTCGTGGATCTCTTTGCGAGCCTTATTTCTGTGGAAATAAGAACAGATATTTCGGATCCCTTTGAAGACTATAGGACCAAAGGAAACATCCTCCGATAACAAAGACAAAGAAGCTTTCTGAGAAACTTCTTGGTGTTCTGTGAAATCATCTCACAGAGTTACAGCGTTCTCCTCAAGAACACTTTAGCTAAGACAGTTCTTGTGGAATTGGAAAAGTGATATTTGGAAGCCCATAGAGGGCTACGGTGAAAAAGGAAATATCCTCAGATGAAATCAGGAAAGAAGCTTTCTGAGAAACTGCTTAGTGTTCAGTTTATTCATCTCAAAAAATTACATCTGTATTTCGTGGATCTCTTTGCTAGCCTTATTTCTGTGGAATCTGAGAACAGATATTTCGGATCCTTTTGAAGACGATAGGGCCAAAGGACATATCCTCCGATAACAAAGACAAAGAAGCTTTCTGAGAAACTTCTTTGTGTTCTGTGAAATCATCTCACAGAGTTACAGCTTTCCCGTCAAGAAGCCTTTCGATAAGACAGTTCTTGTGGAATTGGCAAAGTGATATTTGGAAGCCCATACAGGGCTATAGTGAAAAAGGAAATATCCTGCGATGAAATCTGGAAAGAAGCTTTCTGAGAATCTGCTTAGTGTTCTGTTAATTCATCTCACAGAGTTACATCTGCATCTCGTGGATCACTTTGCTAGACTTATTTCTGTGGAATCTGAGAATAGATATTTCGGATCCCTTTGAAGACTATCGGCCCGAAAGAAATATCCTCCGATAACAAAGACAAAGAAGCTTTCTGAGAAACTTCTTTGTGTTCTGTGAAATCATCTCACAGAGTTACATCTTTCCCCTCAAGAAGCCTTTCGCTAAGACAGTTCTTGTGGAATTGGCAAAGTGATATTTGGAAGCCCATAGAATGCTATGGTGAAAAAGGAAATATCCCCAGATGAAATCTGGAAAGATGATTTCTGAGAAACTACTCAGAGTTCTGTTAATTCATCTCACAGCGTTACATCTGTATTTGGTGGATCTCCTCGCTGGCCTTATTTCTGTGGAATCTGAGAACAGATATTTCGGATCCCTTTGAAGAATATAGGGCCAAAGGAAATATCCTCCGATAACAAAGAGAAAAAAGCTTTCTGAGAAACTTCTTTCTTTTCTGTGAAATCATCTCACAGAGTTACAGCTTTCCCCTGAAGAAGACTTTCGCTAAGACAGTTCTTGTGGAATTGGCAAAGTGATATTTGGAAGCCCATAGAGGGCTACGGTGAAAAGGGAAATACCCTCATACGAAATCTGGTAAGAATCTTTCTGAGAAACTGCTTAGTGTTCTGTTAATTCATCTCACAGAGTTACACCTGTATTTCGTGAATCTCTTTGCTAGCGTTATTTCTGTGGAATCTGAGAACAGATATTTCGGATTCCTTTGAAGGCGATAGGGCCAAAGGAAATATCCTCTGATAACAAAGAGAAAGAAGCTTTCTGAGAAACTTCTTTGTTTCTGTGAAATCATCTCACAGAATTACAGCTTTCCCCTCAAGAAGCCTTTCGCTAAGACAGTTCTTGTGGAAGTGGCAAAGTGATATTTGGAAGCCCATAGAGGGCTATGTTGAAAAAGGAAGTATCCTCAGATGAAATCTGGAAAGAAGATTTCTGAGAAACTGCTCAGGGTTCTCTTAATTCATCTCACAGAGTTACATCTGTATTTCGTGGATCCCTTTACTAGCTTTATTTCTGTGGAATCTGAGAACAGATATTTCGGATCCCTTTGATGACTATAGGGCCAAAGAAAATATCCTCCGATAACAAAGAAAAAGAAGCTTTCTGAGAAACGTCTTTGTGTTCTCTGAAATCATCTCACAGTGTTACAGCTTTCCCCTCAAGAACCCTTTCGCTAAGACAGTTCTTGTGGAATTGGGAAAGTGATATTGGAAGCCCATAGAGGGCTATAGTGAAAAATGAAATATCCTCCGATGAAATCTGGAAAGAAACTTTCTGAGAAACTGCTTAGTATTCTGTTAATTCATCTCACAGAGTTACATCTGCATCTCGTGGATCTCTTTGCTAGACTTATTTCTGTGGAATCTGAAAACAGATATTTCGGATCCCTTTGAAGACTATCGGCCCAAAGGAAATATCCTCCGATAACAAAGAGAAAGAAGCTTTCTGAGAAACTTCTTTGTGTTCTCTGAAATCATCTCACAGAGTTTCAGCTTTCCCCTCAAGAAGCCTTTCGCTAAGACAGTTCTTGTGGAATTGGAAAAGGATATTTGGAAGCCCATAGAGGGCTATGGTGAAAAAGGGAATATCCTCACATTAAATCTGGAAAGAAGCTTTCTGAGAAACTGCTTAGTGTTCTGGTAATTCATCTAACAGAGTTACATCTGTATTTAGTGGATCTCTTTGCTAGCCTTATTTCTGTGGAATCTGAGAACAGATATTTCGGATCCCTTTGAAGACTATAGGACCAAAGTAAATATCCTCCGATAACAAAGAGAAAGAAGCTTTCTGAAAAACTTCTTTGTGTTCTGTGAAATCATCTCACAGAGTTACAGCTTTCCCCTCAAAAAGCCTTTCGCTAAATCAGTTCTTGTGGAATTGGTAAAGTGATACCTGGAAGCCCATAGAGGGCTATTGTTAAAAAGGAAATATCCTCAGATGAAATCTGGAAAGAAGGTTTCTGAGAAACTGCTTAGTGTTCTGGTAATTCATCTAACAGAATTACATCTGTATTTCGTGGATCTCTTAGCTAGCCTTATTTCTGTGGAATCTGAGAAGAGATATTTCGGATCCCTTTGAAGACGATAGGGCGAAAGGAAATATCCTCCGATAACAAAGAGAAAGAAGCTTTCTGAGAAACTTCTTTGTGTTCCGTGAAATCAACTCACAGAGTTACACTTTCCCCTCAAGAACCCTTTTGCTAAGAGAGTTCTTGTGGAATTGGCATAGTGATAATTGGAAGCCACTAGAGGGCTACGGTGAAAAAGGAAATATCCTCATATGAAATCAGGAAAGAAGCTTTCTGAGAAACTGCTTATTGTTCTTTTAATTCATCTCACAGAGTTACATCTGTATTTCGTGGATCTCTTTGCTAGCCTTATTTCTGTGGAATTTGAGAACAGATATTTCGAATCCCTCTGAAGACTATAGGGCCAAAGGAAATATCCTCCGATAACAAAGAGAAAGAAGCTTCCTGAGAAACTTCTTTGTTTCTGTGAAATCATCTCACGGAGTTACAGCTTTCCCCTCAGAAAGCCTTTCACTAAATCAGTTCTTGTGGAAGTGGTAAAGTGATACCTGGAAGCCCATAGAGGGCTATTGTGAAAAAGGAAATATCCTCAGATGAAATCTGGAAAGAAGGTTTCTGAGAAACTGCTTAGTGTTCTGGTAATTCATCTAACAGAATTACATCTGTATTTCGTGGATCTCTATGCTAGCCTTATTTCTGTGGATTCTGAGAAGAGATATTTCAGATCCCTTTGAAGACGATAGGGCCAAACGAAATATCCTCCGATAACAAAGAGAAAGAAGCTTTCTGAGAAACTTCTTTGTGTTCCGTGAAATCAACTCACAGAGTTACAGCTTTCCCCTCAAGAAACCTTTCGCTAAGACAGTTCTTGTGGAATTGGCAAAGTGATAATTGGAAGCCACTAGAGGGCTACGGTGAAAAAGGAAATATCCTCAGATGAAATCAGGAAAGAAGCTTTCTGAGAAACTGCTTATTGTTCTTTTAATTCATCTCATAGAGTTACATCTGTATTTCCTGGATCTCTTTCCTAGCCTTATTTCGGTGGAAAATGAGAGCAGATATTTCGGATTCCTTTGAAGACTATAGGACCAAAGGAAATATTCTCTGATAACAAATTGAAAGAAGCTTTCTGAGAAACTTCTTTGTGTTCCATGAAATCACCTCACACAGTTACAGCTTTCCCCTATAGAAGCCTTTCGCTAAGACAGTTCTTGTGGAATTGTCAAAATGATATTTGGAAGCCCATACAGGGCTATAGTGAAAAAGGAAATATCCTCCGATGAAATCTGGAAAGAAGCTTTCTGAGAAACTGCTTAGTGTTCTGTTAATTCATCTCACCGTGTAACATCTGTATCTCGTGGATCTCTTTGATAGACTTATTTCTGTGGAATCTGAAAACACATATTTCGGATCCTTTGAAGACTATCGGCCCAAAGGAAATATCCTACGATAACAAAGAGAAAGAAGCTTTCTGAGAAACTTCTTTCTTTTCTGTGAAATCATCTCACAGAATCACAGCATTCCCCTCAAGAAGCCTTTCGCTAGACATTTCTTGTGGAATTGGCAAAGTGATATTTCGAAGCCCATAGAGGGCTACGGTGAAAAAGGAAATGTCCTCAGATGAAATAAGGAAAGCAGCTTTCTGAGAAACTGCTTAGTGTTCTGTTAATTCATCTCACAGAGTTACATCTGTATTTCGTGGATCTCTTTGCTAGCCTTATTTTTGTGGAATCTGAGAACAGATATTTCGGATCCCTTTGAAGACTATAGGGCCAAAGGAAATATCCTCCGATAACAAAGAGAAAGAAGCTTTATGAGAAACTTCTTTCTTTTCTGTGAAATCATCTCACAGAGTTACAGCTTTCGCCTCAAGAATCCTTTCGCTAAGACAGTTCTTGTGGAATTGGCAAAGTGATATTTGGAAGCCCATAGAGGGCTATGGTGAAAAAGGAAATATCCTCAGTCGAAATCTGGAAAGAAGCTTTCTGAGAAAATGCTTAGTGTTCTGTTAATTCATCTCACAGAGTTACATCTGCATCTCGTGGATCTCTTTGCTAGATTTATTTCTGTGGAATCTGAAAACAGATATTTCGGATCCATTTGAAGACTATCAGCCCAAAGGAAATATCCTCCGATAACAAAGACAAAGAAGCTTTCTGAGAAACTTTTTTGTGTTCTTTGAAATCATCTCACAGAGTTACAGCTTTCTCCTCAAGAACACTTTCGCTAAGACAGTTCTTGTGGAATTGGCAAAATGATATTTGGAAGGCCATACACGGCTATGGTGAAAAAGGACATATCCTCAGATGAAATCTGGAAAGAAGCTTTCTGAGAAACTGCTTAGTGTTCTGTTAATTCATCCCACAGAGTTACATCTGTATTTCGTGGATCACTTTGCTAGCCTTATTTCTGTGGAATCTGAGAACAGATATTTCGGATCCCTTTGAAGACTATAGGACCAAAGTAAATATCCTCCGATAACAAAGAGAAAGAAGCTTTCTGAAAAACTTCTTTGTGTTCTGTGAAATCATCTCACAGAGTTACAGCTTTCCCCTCAAGAAGCCTTTCGCTAAAACAGTTCTTGTGGAATTGGCAAAGTGATACCTGGAAGCCCATAAAGGGCTACTGTGAAAAAGGAAATATCCTCAGATGAAATCTGGAAAGAAGATTTCTGAGAAACTTCTTAGGGTTCTGGTAATTCGTCTTACAGAGTTACATCTGTATTTCGTGGATCTCTTTGCTAGCCTTATTTCTGTGGAATCTGAGAACAGATATTTCGGATCCCTTTGAAGATTATAGGGCCAAAGGAAATATCCTCCGAAAACAAAGATAAAGAAGCTTTCTGAGAAACTTCTTCATGTTCCTTGAAATCATCTCACAATGTTACAGCTTTCCCCTCAAGAAGCCTTTCGCTAAGACAGTTACTGTGGAATTGGCAAATTGATATTTGGAAGGCCCTAGAGGGCTATGGTGAAAAAGGAAATATACTCCAATGAAATCTGGAGAGAAGCTTTCTGGGAAACTACTTAGTGTTCTGTTTATTCATCTCACAGAGTTACATCTGTGTTTCGTGGATCTCTTTGCTAGCCTTTTTTCTGTGGAATCTGAGAACAGATATATCGGATCCCTTTGAAGATTACAGGGCCAAAGGAAACATCCTCCGATAACAAAGAGAAAGAAATATTCTGAGAAACTACTTTGTGTTCTGTGAAATCATCTCACAGAGTTACAGCTTTGTCTACCATAAACTTTTCGCTAAGACAGTTCTTGTGGAATTTCCAAAGTGATATTTGGAAGCCCATAGCGGGCTATGGTGAAAAAGGAAATATCCTCAGATGAAATCTGAAAAGAAGATTTCTGAGAAACTACTTAGTGTTCTCTTAATTCATCTCACAGAGTTTCATCTGTATTTCGTGGATCCCTTTGCTGGCCTTATTTCTGTGGAATCTGAGAACAGATATATCGGATCCCTTTGAAGACTATAGGCCAAAAGGAAATATCCTCCGACAATAAGAGAAAGAAGCTTTCTGAGAAACTTCTTTGTGTTCTGTGAAATCATCTCACAGAGTTACAGCTTTCCCCTCAAGAAGCCTTTCGCTAAGACAGTTCTTGTGGAATTGGCAAAGTGATATTTGGAATCCCATGGAGGGCTATGGTGAAAAATGAAAAATCCTCAGATGAAATCTGGAAAGAACCTTTCTGAGAAAGTGCTTAGTGTTCTGTTTATTCATCTCACAGAGTTACATCTGTGTTTCATGGATCTCTTTGCTAGCCTTTTTTCTGTGGAATCTGAGAACAGATATATCGGATCCCTTTGAAGACTACAGGGCCAAAGGAAACATCCTCCGATAACAAAGAGAAAGAAGCTTTCTGAGAAAATTCCTTGTGTTCTGTGAAATCCTCTCACAGAGTTACAGCTTTCCCCTCAAGAAACCTTTCTCTAAGACAGTTCTAGTGGAATTGGCAAAGTGATATTTGGAAGCCCATAGAGGGCTATGGTGAAAAAGGAAATATCCTCAGATGAATTCTGGAAAGCAGCTCTCTGAGAAACTGCTCAGTGTTCTGTTAATTCATCTTACAGAGTTACATCTGTACTTCGTGGATCATTTTGCTAGCCTTATTTCTGTGGAATCTGAGAAGAGATATTTCGGATCCCTTTGAAGACTATAGGGCCAAAGGAAATATGCTCCGATAACAAAGAGAAAAAAGTTTTCTGAGAAACGTCTCTGTGTTCTGTGAAATCATCTCACAGAGTTACAGCTTTGCCTACAAGAAACCTTTCGCTAAGACAGTTCTTGTGGAATTGGCAAAGTGATATTTGGAAGCCAATAGCGGGATATGCTGAAAAAGGAAATATCCTCAGATGAAATCTGGAAAGAAGCTTTCTGACAAACTGCTTAGTGTTCTGCTAATTCATCTCACAGAGTTACATCTTTATTTCGTGGATCTCTTTGCTAGCCTTAATTCTGTGGAATCTGAGAACAGATATTTCGGATCCCTTTGAAGACTACAGGGCCAAAGGAAACATTCTCCGATAACAAAGAGAAAGAAACTTTCTGAGAAACTTCTTTGTGTGCTGTGAAATCATCTCACAGAGTTACAGCTTTCCCCTCAAGAAGCCTTTCTCTAAGACAGTTCTTGTGGAATTGGAAAGTGATATTTTAACCCCTTAAGGGCTATGGTGAAAAAGGAAATATCCTCCGATGAAATCTGGAAAGAAGCTTTCTGAGAAACTGCTTAGTGTTCTGGTAATTCATCTAACAGAGTTACATCTGTATTTCGTGGATCTCTTTGCTAGTCTTATTTCTGTGGAATCTGAGAACAGATAATTCGGATCCCTTTGAAGACTACAGGGCCAAAGGAAACATCCTCCGATAACAAAGAGAAAGAAGCTTTCTGAGAAACTTTTTTGTGTTCCGTGAAATCATCTCACAGAGTTACAGCTTTCCCCTCAAGAAACCTTTCGCTAAGACAGTTCTTGTGGAATTGGCAAAGTGATATTTGGAAGCCCATAGAGGGCTATGGTGAAAAAGGAAATATCCTCAGATGAAATATGGAAAAAAGCTCTCTGAGAAACTGCTCAGTGTTCTGTTAATTCATCTAACAGAGTTACATCGGTATTTCGTGGATCATTTTGCTAGCCTTATTTCTGTGGAATCTGAGAAGAGATATTTCGGATCCCTTTGAAGACTAGAGGGCCAAAGGAAATATTCTCCGATAACAAAGAGAAAAAAATATTCTGAGAAACTTCTTTGTGTTCTGTGAAATCATCTCACAGAGTTACAACTTTGTCTACCATAAACTTTTCGCTAAGACAGTTCTTGTGGAATTTCCAAGGTGATATTTGGAAGCCCATAGAGGGCTATGGTGAAAAAGGAAATATCCTCCGATGAAATCTGGAAAGAAGCTTTCTGAGAAACTGCTTAGTGTTCTGGTAATTCATCTAACAGAGTTACATCTGTATTTCGTGGATCTCTTTGCTAGCCTTATTTCTGTGGAATCTGAGAACAGATATTTCGGATCCCTTTGAAGACTACAGGGCCAAAGGAAACATCCTCCGATAACAAAGAGAAAGAAGGTTTCTGAGAAACTTCTTTGTGTTCTGTGAAATCATCTCACAGAGTTACAGCTTTCCCCTCAAGAAACCTTTCGCTAAGACAGTTCTTGTGGAATTGGCAAAGTGATATTTGGATGCCCATAGAGGGCTATGGTGAAAAAGAGAATATCCTCCAATGAAATCTGGAAAGAAGCTTTCTGAGAAACTGTTCAGTGTTCTGTTAATTCATCTCAGAGAATTACATCTGTATTTCGTGGATCTCTTTGCAAGACTTATTTCTGTGGAATCTGAGAACAGATATTTCGGATCCCTTTGAAGACTATAGGTCCAAAGGATATATCCTCTGATAACAAAGAGAAAGAAGCTTTCTTAGAAACTTCTTTGTGTTCTGTGAAATCATCTCACAGAGTTACAGCTTTCCCCTCAAGAAGCCTTTCTCTAAGACAGTTCTTGTGGAATAGGCAAAGAGATATTTGGAAGCCCATAGGGGGCTACGGTGAAAAAGGAAATATCCTCAGATGAAATCTGGAAAGAATACTTCTGAGAAACTGATTAGTTTTCTGTTAATTCATCTCACAGTGTTACATCTGTATTTCTTGGATCTCTATGTTATCCTTATTTCTGTGGAATCTGAGAATAGATATTTCGGATCCCTTTGAAGACTATAGGGCCAAAGGAAATATCCACCGATAACAAAGAGAAAGTAGCTTTCTGAGAAACTTCTTTGTGTTCTGTGAAATCATCTCACAGAGTAACAGCTTTCCCCTCAAGAAGCCGTTCGCTAAGACAGTTCTTGTGGAATTGGCAAAGTGATATTTGGAAGCCCATAGAGGGCTATGGTGAAAACGGAAATATCCTCTGATGAAATCTGCAAAGAAGCTTTCTGACAAAATGCTTAGTGTTCTGTTAATTCATCTCACAGAATTACATCTGTATTTCGTGGATCTCTTTGCTAGCCTTATTTCCGTGGAATCTGAGAACAGATATTTCGGTTCCCATTGAAGACTATAGGGCCAAAGGAAATATCCTCCGATAACAAATAGAAAGAATCTTTCTGAGAAACTTCTTTGTGTTCTGTGAAATCATCTCACAGAGTTACAGCTTTCCCCTCAAGAAGCCTTTCGCTAAGACAGTTCTTGTGGAATTGGCAAAGTGATATTTGGAAGCCCATAGAGGGCTATGGTGAAAAGGGAAATATCCTCAGATGAATTCTGTAAAGAAGCTTTCTGAGAAACTGCTTAGTGTTCTGTTAATTCATCTCACAGAGTTACATCTGTATTTCGTGGATCTCTTTTCTGGCCTTATTTCTGTGGAATCTGAGAACAGATATTTCGGATCCCTTTGAAGACTATGGGGCCAAAGGAAATATCCTCCGATAACAAAGATAAAGAAGCTTTCTGAGAAACTTCTTTGTGTTCTGTGAAAGCATCTCACAGAGTTACAGCTTTTCCCTCAAGAAGCCGTTCGCAAAGAGAGTTCTTGTGGAATGTCCAAAGTGATATATGGAAGCCCATAGAGGGCTATGGTGAAAAAGGAAATATCCTGAGATGAAATCTGGAAAGAAGTTTCTGAGAAACTGCTTAGTGTTCTGTTAATTCATCTCACAGATTTACATCTGTATTTCCTGGATCTCTTTGCCGGCCTTATTCCTAGGGAATCTGAGAACAGATATTTCGGATCCCTTTGAAGACTATAGAGCCAAAGGAAATATCCTCCGATAACAAAGGGCAAGAAGCTTTTGAGAAACTTCTTTGTGTTCTGTGAAATCATCTCACAGAGTTACAGCTTTCTCCTCAAGAAACCTTTCGCTAAGACAATTCTTGTGGAATTGGCAAAATGATATTTGGAAGCCCATAGAGGGCTATGGTGAAAAAGGAATTATCCTCAGATGAAATCTGGAAAGAAGCTTTCTGAGAAACTGCTTAGTGTTCTCTTAATTCGTCTCACAGAGTTACATCTGTACTTCGTGGATCTCTTTGCTAGCCTTATTTCTGTGGAATCTGAGAATAGATATTTCGGATCCCTTTGAAGACAATAGGGCCAAAGGAAATATCCTCCGATAACAAAAAAAGAATCTTTCTTAGAATCTTCTTTGAGATCTGTGAAATCATTTCACAGAGTTACAGCTTTCCCCTCAAGAAGCCTTTCGCTAAGACAGCTCTTGTGGAATTGGCAAAGTGATATTTGGAAGCCCAAAAAGGGCTAAGGTGAAAAAGGAATTATCCTCAGATGATATCTGGAAAGAAGCTTTCTGAGAAACTGCTCAGCGTTCTGTTAATTCATCTCAAAGACTTACATCTGTATTTCGTTGATCTCTTTCCTAGCCTTATTTCTGTGGAATCTGAGAACAGATATTTCGGATCCCTTTGAAGACTACAGGGCCAAAGGAAATATCCTCCGATAACAAAGAGAAAGAAGCTTTCTGAGAAACTTCTTCGTGTTCCGTGAAATCATCTCACAGAGTTACAGCTTTCCCCTCAGACGCCTTTCGCTAAGACAGTTCTTGTGGAATTGGCAAATTGACATTTGGAAGCCCCTTGAGGGCTATGGTGAAAAAGGGAATATCCTCCAATGAAATCTGGAAAGAAGCTTTCTGAGAAACTGCTCAGTGTTCTGTTAATTCATCTCAGAGAATTACATCTGTATTTCGTGGATCTCTTTGCAAGACTTATTTCTGTGGAATCTGAGAACAGATATTTCGGATCCCTTTGAAGACTATAGGGCCAAAGGATATATCCTCTGATAACAAAGAGAAAGAAGCTTTCTGAGGAACTTCTTTGTGTTCTGTGAAATCATCTCACAGAGTTACAGCTTTCCCCTCAAGAAGCCTTTCGCTAAGACAGTTCTTGTGGAATAGGCAAAGTGATATTTGGAAGCCCATACCGGGCTATGGTGAAAAAGGAAATATCCCCAGATGAAATCTGGAAAGAAACTTTCTGAGAAACTGCTTAGTGTTCTATTAATTCATCTCACAGAGTTACATCTGTATTTCGTGTATCTTTTTTCTGGTCTTATTTCTGTGGATTATGAGAACAGATATTTCGGATCCCTTTGAAGACTATAGGGCCAAAGGAAATATCCTCCCATAACAAAGAGAAAGAAGCTTTCTGAGAAACTTCTTTGTGTTCTGTGAAATCATCTCACAGAGTTACAGCTTTGCCCTCAAGAAGCCTTCGCTAAGACAGTTCTTGTGGAATTGGCAAATTGATATTTGGAAGCCCCTAGAGGGCTATGTTGAAAAAGGAAATATCCTCCGATGAAATCTGTAAAGAAGCTTTCTGAGAAACTGCTCAGTGTTCTGTTAATTCATCTCACAGAGTTACATCTGTATTTCGTGGATCTATTTGCTAGACTTATTTCTGTGGAATCTGAGAACAGATATTTCAGATCCCTTTGAAGACTATAGGGCCAAAGGAAATATCCTCCGATAACAAAGAGAAAGAAGCTTTCTGAGAAACTTCTTTGTGTTCTGTGAAATCATCTCACAGAGTTACAGCTTTCTCCTCAAGAAGCCTTTCGCTAAGACAGTTCTTGTGGAATTGGCAAAGTGATATTTGGAAGCCCATAGAGGGCTATGGTGAAAAAGGAAATATACTCAGATGAAATCTGGAAAGAAGCTTTCTGAGAAACTGCTTAGTGTTCTGTTAATTCATCTCACAGAGTTACATCTGTATTTCGTGGATCTCTTTGCTAGCCTTATTTCCGTGGAAACTGAGAACAGATATTTCGGATGCCTTTGAAGAATATATTGCCAAAGGAAATATCCTCCGATAACAAAGAGAAAGAAGCTTTCTGAGAAACTACTTAGTGTTCTGTTTATTCATATCACAGAGTCACATCTGTATTTCGTGGATCTCTTTGCTAGCCTTATTTCTATGGAATCTGAGAATAGATATTTCTGAACCCTTTGAAGACTATAGGGCCAAAGGAAATATCCTCCGATAATAAAGAGAAAGAAGCGTTCTGAGAAACTTTTTTGTGTTCTGTGAAATCATCTCACAGAGTTACAGCTTTCCCCTCCAGAAGCCTTTCGCTAAGAAAGTTCTTGTAGAATGGGCAAAGTGATATTTGGAAGCCCATAGAGGACTATATTGAAAAAGGAAATATCCTAAGATGAAATCTGGAAACAAGCTTTATGAGAAACTGCTTAGTGTTCGGTGAATTCACCTCACAGAGTTACATCTGTATTTCGTGGATCTCTTTGCTAGCCTTATTTCTGTGGAATCTGAGAACAGATATTTCGGATCCCTTTGAACACTATAGGGCCAAAGGAAATATCCTCCGATAACCAAGAGAAAGAAGCTTTCTGAGAAACTTCTTTGTGTTCTGTGAAATCATCTCACAGAGTTACAGCTTTCCCCTCAAGCAGCCTTTCGCTAAGACAGTTCTTGTGGAATTGTCAAAGTGATATTTGGAAGCCCTTAGAGGGCTATGGTGAAAAAGGAAATATCCTCAGATGAAATCTGCAAAGAAGTTTTCTGAGAAACTGCTTAGTGTTCTGTTAATTCATCTGGCAGTGTTACATCTGTATTTCGTGGATCTCTTTGCTAGCCTTATTTCTGTGGAATCTGAGAACAGATATTTCGGATCCCTTTGAAGACTATAGGGCCAAAGGAAATATCCTCCGATAAAAAAGAGAAAGAAGCTTTCTGAGAAACTTCTTCGTGTTCCGTGAAATCATCTCACAGAGTTACAGCTTTCCCCTCAAGAGGCCTTTCGCTAAGACAGTTCTTGTGGAAATGGCAAATTGACCTTTGGAAGCCCCTAGAGGGCTATGGTGAAAAAGGAAATATCCTCCGATTAAATCTGGTAAGAAGCTTTCTGAGAAAATGCTCAGTGTTCTGTGAATTCATCTCACAGAGTTACATCTGTATTTCGTGGATCTCTTTGCAAGACCTATTTCTGTTTAATCTGAAAACAGATATTTCGGATCCCTTTGAAGACTATAGGGCCAAAGGAAATATCCTCCGATAACAAAGAGAAAGAAGCATTTTGAGAAACTTCTTTGTGTTCTCTGAAATCATCTAACGGAGTTGCAGCTTACCACTCAAGACGCCTTTCGCTAAGACAGTTCTTGTGGAATTGGCAAAGTGATATTTGGACGCCCGTAGAGGGCTATGGTGAAAAAGGAAATATCCTCAGATGAAATCTGGAAAGAAGCTTTCTGAGAAACTGCTCAGTGTTCTGTTAATTCATCTCACAGAGTTATATCTGTATTTCGTGGATCTCTTTGCTAGCCTTATTTCTGTGGAATCTGAGAACAGATATTTCGGATCCCTTTGAAGACTATGGGGCCAAAGGAAATATCCTCCGATAACAAAGAGAAAGAAGCTTTCTGAGAATCTTCTTTGTGTTCTGTGAAATCAGCTCACAGAATTACAGCTATCCCCTCAAAAAGCCTTTCGCTAAGACAGTTCTTGTGGAATTGGCAAATTGACCTTTGGAAGCCCCTAGAGGGCTATGGAGAAAAAGGAAATATCCTCCGATTAAATCTGGTAAGAAGATTTCTGAGAAAATGCTCAGTGTTCTGTGAATTCATCTCACAGAGTTACATTTGTATTTCGTGGATCTCTTTGCAAGACCTATTTCTGTGGAATCTGAAAGCAAATATTTCGGATCCCTTTGAAGACTATAGGGCCAAAGGAAATATCCTCCGATAATAAAGAGAAAGAAGCATTTTGAGAAACTTCTTTGTGTTCTCTGAAATCATCTCACAGAGTTGCAGCTTACCACTTAAGAAGCCTTTTGCTAAGACAGTTCTTGTGGAATTGGCAAAGTGATATTTGGATCCCATAGAGTGCTATGATGAAAAAGGAAATATCCTCAGATGAAATCTGGAAAGAAGCTTTCTGAGAAACTGCTCAGTGTTCTGTTAATTCATCTCACAGAGTTACATCTGTATTTTGTGGATCTCTTTGCTGACCTTATTTCTGTGAAATCTGAGAACAGATATTTCGGATCCCTTTGAAGTCTATAGGGCCAAAGGAAATATCCTCCGATAAAAAAAGAGAAAGAAGCTTTCCGAGAAATTTCTTTGTTTTCTGTGAAACCTTGTCACAGAGTTACTGCTTTTCCCTAAAGAAGTCTTTCGCTAAGACAGTTCTTGTGGAATTGGCAAAATGATATTTGGTAGCTTATAAAGGGCTATGTTGAAAAAGGAAATATCCTCAGATGAAATCTGGAAGGAAGCTGTCAGAGAAACTACTTAGTGTTCTGTTAATTCATCTCACAGAGTCACATCTGTATTTCGTGGATCTCTTTGCTAGCCTTATTTCTGTGGAATCTGAGAATAGATATTTCGGATCCCTTTGAAGACAATAGGGCCAAAGGAAATATCCTCCGATAAGAAAAAGAAAGAAGATTTCTGAGAAACTTCTTTGTGTTCTGTGAAATCATCTCACAGAGTTACAGCTTTCCCCTCAGGAAGCCTTTCGCTAAGAAAGTTCTTGTGGAATGGGCAAAGTGATATTTGGAAGCCCATAGAGGGCTATGTTGAAAAAGGAAATATCCTAAGATGAAATCTGGAAGCAAGCTTTCTGAGAAACTGTTTAGTGTTCGGTGAATTCATCTCACAGAGTTACATCTGTATTTCGTGGATCTCTTTGCCAGCCTTATTTCTGTCGAATCTGAGAACAGATATTTCGGATCCCTTTGAACACTATAGGGCCAAAGGAAATATCCTCCGATAACAAAGAGAAAGAAGCTTTCTGAGAAACTTCTTTGTGTTCTGTGAAATCATCTCACAGAGTTACAGCTTTCCCCTCAAGAAGCCTTTCGCTAAGAAAGTTCTTGTGGAATGGGCAAAGTGATATTTGGAAGCCCATAGAGGGCTATGGTGGAAAAGGAATTATCCTCAGATGAAATCTGGAAACAAGCTTTCTGAGAAACTGCTCAGTGTTCGGTGAATTCATCTCACAGAGTTACATCTGTATTTTGTGGATCTCTTTGCTAGCCTTATTTCTGTGGAATCTGAGAACAGATATTTCGGATCCCTTTGAACACTATAGGGCCAAAGGAAATATCCTCCGATAACAAAGAGAAATAAGCTTTCTGAGAAACTTCTTTGTGTTCTGTGAAATCATCTCACAGAGTTACAGCTTTCCCCTCAAGAAGCCTTTGCTAAGACAGTTCTTGTGGAATTGGCAAAGTGGTATTTGGAATCCCGTAGAGGGATATGGGGAAAAAGGAAATATCCTCAGATGAAATCTGCAAAGAAGTTTTCTGAGAAACTTCTTAGTGTTCTGTTAATTCATCTCACAGAGTTACATCTGTATTTCGTGGATCTCTTTGCTAGCCTTATTTCTGTGGAATCTGAGAACAGATATTTCGGATCCCATTGAAGACTATAGGGCCAAAGGAAATATCCTCTGATAACAAAGAGAAAGAAGCTTTCTGAGAAACTTCTTCGTGTTCCATGAAATCATCTCACAGAGTTACAGCTTTCCCCTCAAGTGGCCTTTGGCTAAGACAGTTCTTGTGGAATTGGCAAAGTGATATTTGGACGCCCATAGAGGGCTATGCTGAAAAAGGAAATATCCTCAGATGAAATCTGGAAAGAAGCTTTCTGTGAAACTGCTCAGTGTTCTGTTAATTCATCTCACAGAGTTACATCTGTATGTCGTGGATCTCTATGCTAGCCCTATTTCTGTGGAATCTGAGAACAGATATTTCGGATCCCGTTGAAGACTATAGGGCCAAAAAAAAATATCCTCTATAACAAAGAGAAAAAAGCTTTCTGAGAAACTTCTTTGTGTTCTGAGAAATCATCTCACAGAGTTACAGCTTAACACTCAAGAAGCCTTTCGCTAAGACAGTTCTTTGGAATTGGCAAAGTGATATTTGGAAGCCCTATAAGGGCTATGGTGAAAAAGGAAATATCCTAAGATGAAATCTGGAAAGAAGCTTTCTGAGAAACTGCTTACTGTTCTGTTAATTCATCTGGCAGTGTTACATCTGTATTTCCTGTATCTCTTTGCTAGCCTTACTTCTGTGGAATCTGAGAACAGATATTTCAGATCCCTTTGAAGAGCATAGGGCCAAAGGAAATATCCCCCGATAACAAAGAGAAAGAAGCTTTCTGAGAAACTTCTTCGTGTTCCATGAAATCATCTCACAGAGTTACAGCTTTCCCCTCAAGTGGCCTTTGGCTAAGACAGTTCTTGTGGAATTGGCAAAGTGATATTAGGAAGTCCCTAGAGGGCTATGGTGAAAAAGGAAATATCCTCAGATGAAATCTGGAAAGAAGCTTTCTGAGAAACTCCTTAGTGTTCTGTTAATTCATCTCACAGAGTTACATCTGTATTTCGTGGATCTCTTTGCTGGCCTTATTTCTGTGGAATCTGAGAACAGATATTTCGGATCCCTTTGAAGACCATAGAGCCAAAGAAAATATCCTCAGATAACAAAGAGAAAGAAGCTTTCTAAGAAATGCCTTTGTGTTCTGTGAAATCATCTCACAGAGTTACAGCTTTCCCCTCAAGAAGCCTTTCGCTAAGACAGTACTTGTGGAATTGGCAAATTGACCTTTGGAAGCCCCTAGAGGGCTATGGTGAAAAAGGAAATATCCTCCGATTAAATCTGGTAAGAAGCTTTCTGAGAAATTTCTCAGTGTTCTGTGAATTCATCTCACAGAGTTACATCTGTATTTCGTGGATCTCTTTGCAAGACCTATTTCTGTGGAATCTGAAAACAGATATTTCGGATCCCTTTGAAGACTATAGGGCCAAAGGAAATATCCTCCGATAAAAAAGAGAAAGAATCATTTTGAGAAACTTCTTTGTGTTCTCTGAAATCATCTCACAGAGTTGCAGCTTACCACTCAAGAAGCCTTTCGCTAAGAGAGTTCTTGTGGAATTGGCAAAGTGATATTTGGTCGCCCATAGAGGGCTATGTTGAAAAAGGAAATATCCGCAGATGAAATCTGGAAAGAAGCTTTCTGAGAAACTGCTCAGTGTTCTGTTAATTCACCTCACAGTGTTACATCTGTATGTCGTGGATCTCTATGCTAGCCTTATTTCTGTGGAATCTGAGAACAGATATTTCGGATCCCGTTGAAGACTATAGGGCCAAAAAAAAAATATCCTCTATAACAAAGAAAAAAAAGCTTTCTGAGAAACTTCTTTGTGTTCTGAGAAATCATCTCTCAGAGTTACAGCTTTCCCCTCAAGAAGCCTTTAGCTAAGACAGTTCTTGTGGAATTGGCAAATTGATATTTGGAAGCCCCTAGAGGGCTATGGTGAAAAAGGAAATATCCTCCAATGAAATCTGGAAAGAAGCTTTCTGAGAAACTGCTTAGTGTTCTGTTAGTCCATCTCACGGAGTTATATCTGTATTTCGTGGATCTCTTTGCTAGACTTATTTCTGTGGAATCTGAGAACAGATATTTCGGATCCCTTTGAAGAGTATAGGGCCAAAGGAAATATCCTACGATAACAAAGAGAAAGAAGCTTTCTGAGAAACTTCTTTGTGTTCTGTGAAATCATCTCTCAGAGTTACATCTTTCCCCTCAAGAAGCCGTTCGCTAAGACAGTTCTTGTGGAATTGGCAAAGTGATATTTCTAAGCCCATAGAGGGCTACGGTGAAAAAGGAAATATCCCCAGATGAAATATGGAAAGAAACTTTCTGAGAAACTGCTTAGTGTTCTGTTATTTCATCTCTCAGAGTTACATCTGTATTTCGTGGATCTCTTTGCTGGCCTTATTTCTGTGGAATCTGAGAACAGATATTTCATATCCCTTTGGAGACTATAGGGCCAAAGGAAATTTCCTCCAATAACAAAGAGAAAGAAGCTTTCTGAGAAACTTCTTTGTGTTCTGTGAAATCATCTCACAGAGTTACAGCTTTGCTCTCAAGAAGCCTTTCGCTAAGACAGTTCTTGTGGAATTGGCAAATTGATATTTGGAATCCCCTATAGGGCTATGGTGAAAAAGGAAATATCCTCCGATGAAATCTGGAATGAAGCTTTCTGAGAAACTGCTCAGTGTTCTTTCAATTCATCTCACAGAGTTACATTTGTATTTCGTGGATCTATTTGCTAGCCTTATTTCTGGGGAAACTGAGAACAGATATTTCAGATCCCTTTGAAGACTACAGGGCCAAAGGAAATCTCCACCGATAACAAAGAGAAAGTAGCTTTCTGAGAAACTTCTTTGTGTTCTGTGAAATCATCTCACAGAGTTACAGCTTTCCTCTCAAGAAGCCTCTCGCTAAGACAGTTCTTGTGAAATTGGCAAAGTGATATTTGGAAGCCATAGAGGGCTATTGTGAAAAAGGAAATATCCTCTGATGCAATCTGCAAAGAAGCTTTCTGGCAAACTGCTTAGTGTTCTCTTAATTCATCTCACAGAGTTACATCTGTATTTCGTGGATGTCTTTGCTAGACTTATTTCTGTGGAATCTGAGAACAGATATTTCGGATCCCTTTGAAGACTATAGGGCCAAAGGAAATATCCTCCGATAACAAAGAGAAAGAAGCTTTCTGAGAAACTTCTTTGTGTTCTGTGAAATCATCTCACAGAGTTGCAGCTTACCCCTCAAGAAGCCTTTCGCTAAGACAGTTCTTGTGGAATTGGCAAAGTGATATTTGGAAGCCCATAGAGGGCTATGGTGAAAAAGGAAATATCCTAAGATGAAATCTGGAAACAAGCTTTCTGAGAAACTGCTTAGTGTTCGATGAATTCATCTCACAGAGTTACGTCTGTATTTCGTGGATCTCTTTTCTAGCCTTATTTATGTGGAATATGAGAACAGATACTTCGGATCCCTTTGAAGACTATAGGGCCAAGGGAAATATCCTCCGATAACAAGAGAAAGAAGCTTTCTGAGAAACTTCTTTGTGTTCTGTGAAATCATCTCACAGAGTTACAGCTTTCACTTCAATAAGCCTTTCGCTAAGACAGTTCTTGTGGAATTGGGAAAGAGATATTTGGAAGCCCGTAGAGGGCTATGGTGAAAATGGAAATATCCTCACATGAAATCTGGAAAGAAGCTTTCTGAGAAAGTGCTTAGTGTTCTGTTAATTCATCTCACAGAGTTACATCTGTATTTCGTGTATCTCTTTGCTAGCCTTATTTCTGTGGAATCTGATAACAGATATTTCGGATCCCTTTGAAGACTATGGGGCCAAAGGAAATATCCTCCGATAACAAAGATAAAGAAGCTTTCTGAGAAACTTCTTTGTGTTCTGTGAAATCATGTCACAGAGTTACAGCTTTCCCCTCAAGAAGCTATTCGAAAGGCAGTTCTTGTGGAATTGGCAAAGTGATATTTGGAAGCCCATAGAGGGCTATGGTGAAAAAGGAAATATCCCAAAATGAAATCTGCAAAGAAACTTTCTGAGAAACTGCTAAGTGTTCTGTTAATTCATCTCACACAGTTACATCTGTATGTCGTGGATCTCTATGCTAGCCTTATTTCTGTGGAATCTGAGAATAGATATTTCGGATCCCTTTGAAGACTGTATGGCCAAAAAAATATATCCTCTATAACAAAGAGAAAAAACCTTTCTGAGAAACTTCTTTGTGTTCTGAGAAATCATCTAACAGAGTTACAGCTTTCCCCTCAAGAAGCCTTTCGCTAAGACAGTTCTTGTGGAATTGGCAAAGTGATATTTGGAAGCCCATATAGGGCTATGGTGAAAAAGGAAATATCCTAAGATCAAATCTGGAAAGAAGCTTTCTGAGAAACTGCTTAGTGTTCTGTTAATTCATCTGGCAGTGTTACATCTGTATTTCGTGGATCTCTTTGCTAGCCTTATTTCTGTGGAATCTGAGAACAGATATTTCAGATCCCTTTGAAGAGCATAGGGTCAAAGGAAATATCCCCCGATAACAAAGAGAAAGAAGGTTTCTGACACACTTCTTTGTGTTCTGTGAAATCAGCTCAGAGAATTACAGCGATCCCCTCAAGAAGCCTTTCGCTAAGACAGTTCTTGTGGAATTGGCAAAGTAATATTTGGACACCCATAGTGGGCTATGGTAAAAAAGGAAATATCCTTTGATGAAATCTGCAAAGAAGTTATCTGACAAACTGCTTAGTGTTCTGTTAATTCATCTCACAGAGTTACATCTGTATTTCGTGGATCTCTCTGCTAGACTTATTTCTGTGGATTCTCATACCAGATAATTCGGATCCATTTGAAGACTATAGGGCCAAAGGAAATATCCTCCGATAACAAAGAGAAAGAAGCTTTCTGAGAAAGTTCTTTGTGTTCTGTGAAATCATCTCACAGAGTTACAGCTTTCCCCTCAAGAAGCCGTTTGCTAAGACAGTTCCTGTGGAATTGGTAAAGTGATATTTGGAAGCCATAGAGGGCTATGTTGAAAAAGGAAATATCCTCAGATGAAATCTGGAAAGAAGCTTTCTGAGAAACTGCTCAGTGTTCTGTTAATTAATCTCACAGAGTTACATCTGTATTTCGTGGATCTCTTTGCAAGCCTTATTTCTGTGGAATCTGAGAACATATATTTCGGATCCCTTTGAAGACTATAGGGCCAAAGGAAATATCCTCCGATAACAAAGAGAAAGAAGCTTTCTGAGAAACTTCTTCGTGTTCCGTGAAATCAAATCACAGAGTTACAGCTTTCCCCTCAAGAAGCCTTTCGCTAAGACAATTCTGGTGGAATTGGCAAAGCGATATTTGGAAGCCCATTAAGGGCTATGGTGAAAAAGAAAATATCCTCAGATGAAATCTGGAAAGAAGCTTTCAGAGAAACTGCTTAGTGTTCTGTTAATTTATCTCACAGAGTTACTTCTGTATTTCGTGGATCATTTCCCTAGCCTTATTTCTGTGGAATCTGAGAGCAGATATTTCGGGTCCCTTTGAAGACTATAGGGACAAAGGAAATATCCTCCGGATAACAAAGAGAAAGAAGCTTTCTGAGAAACTTCTTTGTGTTCTGTGAAATCATTTCACAGAGTTACAGCTTTCCTCTCAAGAAGCCTTTCGCTAAGACAGTTCTTTGAAATTGGCAAAGTGATATTTGGAAGCCCTTAGAGGGCTATGGTGAAAAAGGAAATATCCACAGATGAAATCTGGAAAGAAGCTTTCTGAGAAACTGCTTAGTGTTCTATTAATTCATCTCCAAGAGTTACATCTGTATTTCGTGTATCCCTTTGCTAGCCTTATTTCTGTGGAATCTGAGAACAGATATTTCGGATCCCTTTGAAGACTATGGGGTCAAAAGAAATATCCTCCGATAACAAAGAGAAAGAGGCTTTCTGAGAAACTTCTTTGTTTTCTGTGAAATCATCTCACAGAGTTACAGCTTTCCCCTCAAGAAGCCGTTCGCTAAGACAGTTCCTGTGGAATTGGCAAAGTGATATTTGGAAGCCCTTAGAGGGCTATGGTGAAAAAGGAAATATCCTCAGATGAAATCTGCAAAGAAACTTTCTGAGAAACTGCTTAGTGTTCTGTTAATTCATCTGACAGAGTTACACCTGTGTTTCGTGGATCTCTATTTGCTAGCCTTATTTCTGTGGAATCTGAGAACAGATATTTCGGATCTCTTTGAAGACTAAAGGGCCAAAGGAAATATCCTCCGATAACAAAGAGAAAGAAGCTTTCTGAGAAACTTCTTTGTGTTCTGTGAAATCATCTCACAGAGTTGCACCTTACCCCTCAAGAAGCCTTTCGCTAAGACAGTTCTTGTGGAATTGGCAAAGTGATATTTGGAAGCCCATAGAGGGCTATGGTGGAAAAGGAAATATCCTAAGATGAAATCTGGAAACAAGCTTTCTGAGAAACTGCTTAGTGTTCGATGAATTCATCTCACAGAGTTACGTCTGTATTTCGTGGATCTCTTTGCTAGCCTTATTTCTGTGGAATCTGAAAACAGATGTTTCGGATCCCTTTGAAGACTATAGGGCCAAAGGAAATATCCTCCGATAACAAAGAGAAAGAAGCTTTCTGAGAAACTTCTTTGTGTTCTGTGAAATCATCTCACAGAGTTACAGCTTTCCCCTCAAGAAGCCTTTCGCTAAGACAGTTCTTGTGGAATTGGCAAAGTGATATTTGGAAGCCAATAGAGTGCTATGGTGATAAAGGAAATATCCTCAGATGAAATCTGGAAAGAAGCTTTCTGAGAAACTGCTTAGTGTTCTATTAATTCATCTCCAAGAGTTACATCTGTATTTCGTGTATCCCTTTGCTAGCCTTATTTCTGTGGAATCTGAGAACAGATATTTCGGATCCCTTTGAAGACTATGGGGCCAAAAGAAATATCCTCCGATAACAAAGAGAAAGAGGCTTTCTGAGAAACTTCTTTGTTTTCTGTGAAATCATCTCACAGAGTTACAGCTTTCCCCTCAAGAAGCCGTTCGCTAAGACAGTTCCTGTGGAATTGGCAAAGTGATATTTGGAAGCCCTTAGAGGGCTATGGTGAAAAAGGAAATATCCTCAGATGAAATCTGCAAAGAAACTTTCTGAGAAACTGCTTAGTGTTCTGTTAATTCATCTGACAGAGTTACACCTGTGTTTCGTGGATCTCTATTTGCTAGCCTTATTTCTGTGGAATCTGAGAACAGATATTTCGGATCTCTTTGAAGACTAAAGGGCCAAAGGAAATATCCTCCGATAACAAAGAGAAAGAAGCTTTCTGAGAAACTTCTTTGTGTTCTGTGAAATCATCTCACAGAGTTGCACCTTACCCCTCAAGAAGCCTTTCGCTAAGACAGTTCTTGTGGAATTGGCAAAGTGATATTTGGAAGCCCATAGAGGGCTATGGTGGAAAAGGAAATATCCTAAGATGAAATCTGGAAACAAGCTTTCTGAGAAACTGCTTAGTGTTCGATGAATTCATCTCACAGAGTTACGTCTGTATTTCGTGGATCTCTTTGCTAGCCTTATTTCTGTGGAATCTGAAAACAGATGTTTCGGATCCCTTTGAAGACTATAGGGCCAAAGGAAATATCCTCTGATAACAAAGAGAAAGAAGCTTTCTGAGAAACTTCTTTGTGTTCTGTGAAATCATCTCACAGAGTTACAGCTTTCCCCTCAAGAAGCCTTTCGCTAAGACAGTTCTTGTGGAATTGGCAAAGTGATATTTGGAAGCCAATAGAGTGCTATGGTGATAAAGGAAATATCCTCAGATGAAATCTGGAAAGAAGCTTTCTGAGAAACTGCTCACTGTTCTTTTAATTAATCTGACAGAGTTACATCTGTATTTCATGGATCTCTTTGCTAGCCTTATTTCTGTGGAATCTGAGAACAGATATTTCGGATCCCTTTGAAGACTATAGGGAAAAAGGAAATATCCTCCGATAACAAAGAGAAAGAAGCTTTCTGAGAATCTTCTTTGTGTTTGTGAAATCATCTCACAGACTTACAGCTTTCCCCTCAAGAAGCCGTTCGCTAAGACAGTTCTTGTGGAATTGGCAAAGTGATATTTGGAAGCCATAGAGGGCTGTGGTGAAAAAGGAAATATCATCTGATGAAATCTGCAAAGAAGCTTTCTGACAAACTGCTTAGTGTTCTCTTAATTCATCTCACAGGGTTACATCTGTATTTTATGGATCTCTCTGCTAGACTTATTTCTGTGGAATCTGATACCAGATATTTCGGATCCCTTTGAAGACTATAGGGCCAAAGGAAATATCCTCCGATAACAAAGAGAAAGAAGCTTTCTGAGAAACTTCTTGGTGTTCTGTGAAATCATATCGCAGAGTTACAGCTTTCTCCTCAAGAAGCCTTTCGCTAAGACAGTTCTTGTGGAATTGGGAAAGTTATATTTGGAAGCCCATAGAGGGCTATGGTGAAAAAGGAAATATCCTCACATTAAATCTGGAAAGAAGCTTTCTGAGAAAGTGCTTAGTGTTCTGTTAATTCATCTCAGAGAGTTACATCTGTATTTCGTGGATCTCTTTACTAGCCTTATTTCTGTGGAATCTGAGAACAGATATTTCGGATTCCTTTGAAGACTATGGGGCCTAAGGAAATATCCTCCGATAACAAAGCTAAAGAAGCTTTCTGAGAAACTTCTTTGTGTTCTCTGAAATCATCTCACAGAGTTACAGCTTTCCCCTCAAGAAGCTGTTCGAAAGGCAGTTCTTGTGGAATTGGCAAAGTGATATTTGGAAGCCCATAGAGGGCTATGGTGAAAAAGGAAATATCCCAAAATGAAATCTGCAAAGAAACTTTCTGAGAAACTGCTAAGTGTTCTGTTAATTCATCTCACACAGTTACATCTGTATGTCGTGGATCTCTATGCTAGCCTTATTTCTGTGGAATATGAGAACAGATATTTCGGATCCCTTTGAAGACTGTATGGCCAAAAAAATATATCCTCTATAACAAAGAGAAAAAAGCTTTCTGAGAAACTTCTTTGTGTTCTGAGAAATCATCTAACAGAGTTACAGCTTTCCCCTCAAGAAGCCTTTCGCTAAGACAGTTCTTGTGGAATTGGCAAAGTGATATTTGGAAGCCCATATAGGGCTATGGTGAAAAAGGAAATATCCTTAGATGAAATCTGGAAAGAAGCTTTCTGAGAAACTGCTTAGTGTTCTGTTAATTCATCTGGCAGTGTTACATCTGTATTTCGTGGATCTCTTTGCTATCCTTATTTCTGTGGAATCTGAGAACAGATATTTCAGATCCCTTTGAAGAGCATAGGGCCAAAGGAAATATCCCCCGATAACAAAGAGAAAGAAGGTTTCTGACACACTTCTTTGTGTTCTGTGAAATCAGCTCACAGAATTACAGCTTTCCCCTCAAGAAGCCTTTCGCTAAGACAGTTCTTGTGGAATTGGCAAAGTAATATTTGGACACCCATAGAGGCCTATGGTAAAAAAGGAAATATCCTCTGATAAAATCTGCAAAGAAGCTTTCTGACAAACTGCTTAGTGTTCTGTTAATTCATCTCACAGAGTTACATCTGTATTTTGTGGATCTCTCTGCTAGACTTATTTCTGTGGAATCTCATACCAGATATTTCGGATCCATTTGAAGACTATAGGGCCAAAGGAAATATCTTCCGATAACAAAGAGAAAGAAGCTTTCTGAGAAAGTTCTTTGTGTTCTGTGAAATCATCTCACAGAGTTACAGCTTTCCCCTCAAGAAGCCGTTCGCTAAGACAGTTCCTGTGGAATTGGTAAAGTGATATTTGGAAGCCATAGAGGGCTATGTTGAAAAAGGAAATATCCTCAGATGAAATCTGGAAAGAAGCTTTCTGAGAAACTGCTCAGTGTTCTGTTAATTAATCTCACAGAGTTACATCTGTATTTCGTGGATCTCTTTGCAAGCCTTCTTTCTGTGGAATCTGAGAACATATACTTCGGATCCCTTTGAAGACTATAGGGCCAAAGGAAATATCCTCCGATAACAAAGAGAAAGAAGCTTTCTGAGAAATTTCTTCGTGTTCCGTGAAATCAAATCACAGAATTACAGCTTTCCCCTCAAGAAGACTTTCGCTAAGACAGTTCTTGTGGAATTGGCAAATTGATATTTGGAAGCCCCTAGAGGGCTATGGTGAAAAAGGAAATATCCTCTGATGAAATCTGGAAAGAAGTTTTCTGAGAAACTGCTTAGTGTTCTGTTAGTTCATCTCACGGAGTTACATATGTATTTCGTGGATCTCTTTGCTAGCCTTATTTCTGTGGAATCTGAGAACAGATATTTCGGATCCCTTTGAAGACTATAGGGACAAAGGAAATATCCTCCGATAACAAAGAGAAAGAAGATTTCTGAGAAACTTCTTTGTGTTCTGTGAATTCATCACACAGAGTTACAGCTTTCACCTCAAGAAGCCTTTCGCTAAGACAGTTCTTGTGGAATTGGCAAAGTGATATTTGGAAGCCCATAGAGTGCTATGATGAAAAAGGAAATATCCTCAGATGAAATCTGGAAAGAAGCTTTCTGAGAAACTGCTCAGTGTTCTGTTAATTAATCTCACAGAGTTACATCTGTATTTCGTGCATGTCTTTGCTAGCCTTATTTCTGTGGAATCTGAGAACAGATACTTCCGATCCCTTGGAAGACTATAGGGACAAAGGAAATATCCTCCGATAACAAAGAGAAAGAAGCTTTCTGAGAAACTTCTTGGTGTTCTGTGAAATCATCTCACAGAGTTACAGTTTCACAAGAAGAAGCCTTTCGCTAAGACAGTTCTTGTGGAATTGGCAAAGTGATATTTGGAAGCCCCTAGAGGGCTATGGTGAAAAAGGAAATATCCTCACATGAAATCTGGAAAGAAGCTTTCTGAGAAAGTGCTTAGTGTTCTGTTAATTCATCTCACAGAGTTACATCTGTATTTCGTGGATCTCTTTGCTAGCCTTATTTCTGTGGAATCTGATAACAGATATTTCGGATCCCTTTGAAGACTATGGGGCCAAAGGAAATATCCTCCGATAACAAAGATAAAGAAGCTTTCTGAGAAACTTCTTTGTGTTCTGTGAAATCATGTCACAGAGTTACAGCTTTCTCCTCAAGAAGCCTTTCGCTAAGACAGTTCTTGTGGAATTGGCAAAGTGATATTTGGAAGCCCATAGAGGGCTATGGTGAAAAAGGAAATATACTCAGATGAAATCTGGAAAGAAGCTTTCTGAGAAACTGCTTAGTGTTCTGTTAATTCATCTCACAGAGTTACATCTGTATTTCGTGGATCTCTTTGCTAGCCTTATTTCCGTGGAAACTGAGAACAGATATTTCGGATGCCTTTGAAGAATATATTGCCAAAGGAAATATCCTCCGATAACAAAGAGAAAGAAGCTTTCTGAGAAACTACTTAGTGTTCTGTTTATTCATATCACAGAGTCACATCTGTATTTCGTGGATCTCTTTGCTAGCCTTATTTCTATGGAATCTGAGAATAGATATTTCTGAACCCTTTGAAGACTATAGGGCCAAAGGAAATATCCTCCGATAATAAAGAGAAAGAAGCGTTCTGAGAAACTTTTTTGTGTTCTGTGAAATCATCTCACAGAGTTACAGCTTTCCCCTCCAGAAGCCTTTCGCTAAGAAAGTTCTTGTAGAATGGGCAAAGTGATATTTGGAAGCCCATAGAGGACTATATTGAAAAAGGAAATATCCTAAGATGAAATCTGGAAACAAGCTTTATGAGAAACTGCTTAGTGTTCGGTGAATTCACCTCACAGAGTTACATCTGTATTTCGTGGATCTCTTTGCTAGCCTTATTTCTGTGGAATCTGAGAACAGATATTTCGGATCCCTTTGAACACTATAGGGCCAAAGGAAATATCCTCCGATAACCAAGAGAAAGAAGCTTTCTGAGAAACTTCTTTGTGTTCTGTGAAATCATCTCACAGAGTTACAGCTTTCCCCTCAAGCAGCCTTTCGCTAAGACAGTTCTTGTGGAATTGTCAAAGTGATATTTGGAAGCCCTTAGAGGGCTATGGTGAAAAAGGAAATATCCTCAGATGAAATCTGCAAAGAAGTTTTCTGAGAAACTGCTTAGTGTTCTGTTAATTCATCTGGCAGTGTTACATCTGTATTTCGTGGATCTCTTTGCTAGCCTTATTTCTGTGGAATCTGAGAACAGATATTTCGGATCCCTTTGAAGACTATAGGGCCAAAGGAAATATCCTCCGATAAAAAAGAGAAAGAAGCTTTCTGAGAAACTTCTTCGTGTTCCGTGAAATCATCTCACAGAGTTACAGCTTTCCCCTCAAGAGGCCTTTCGCTAAGACAGTTCTTGTGGAAATGGCAAATTGACCTTTGGAAGCCCCTAGAGGGCTATGGTGAAAAAGGAAATATCCTCCGATTAAATCTGGTAAGAAGCTTTCTGAGAAAATGCTCAGTGTTCTGTGAATTCATCTCACAGAGTTACATCTGTATTTCGTGGATCTCTTTGCAAGACCTATTTCTGTTTAATCTGAAAACAGATATTTCGGATCCCTTTGAAGACTATAGGGCCAAAGGAAATATCCTCCGATAACAAAGAGAAAGAAGCATTTTGAGAAACTTCTTTGTGTTCTCTGAAATCATCTAACGGAGTTGCAGCTTACCACTCAAGACGCCTTTCGCTAAGACAGTTCTTGTGGAATTGGCAAAGTGATATTTGGACGCCCGTAGAGGGCTATGGTGAAAAAGGAAATATCCTCAGATGAAATCTGGAAAGAAGCTTTCTGAGAAACTGCTCAGTGTTCTGTTAATTCATCTCACAGAGTTACATCTGTATTTCGTGGATCTCTTTGCTAGCCTTATTTCTGTGGAATCTGAGAACAGATATTTCGGATCCCTTTGAAGACTATGGGGCCAAAGGAAATATCCTCCGATAACAAAGAGAAAGAAGCTTTCTGAGAATCTTCTTTGTGTTCTGTGAAATCAGCTCACAGAATTACAGCTATCCCCTCAAAAAGCCTTTCGCTAAGACAGTTCTTGTGGAATTGGCAAATTGACCTTTGGAAGCCCCTAGAGGGCTATGGAGAAAAAGGAAATATCCTCCGATTAAATCTGGTAAGAAGATTTCTGAGAAAATGCTCAGTGTTCTGTGAATTCATCTCACAGAGTTACATTTGTATTTCGTGGATCTCTTTGCAAGACCTATTTCTGTGGAATCTGAAAGCAAATATTTCGGATCCCTTTGAAGACTATAGGGCCAAAGGAAATATCCTCCGATAATAAAGAGAAAGAAGCATTTTGAGAAACTTCTTTGTGTTCTCTGAAATCATCTCACAGAGTTGCAGCTTACCACTTAAGAAGCCTTTTGCTAAGACAGTTCTTGTGGAATTGGCAAAGTGATATTTGGATCCCATAGAGTGCTATGATGAAAAAGGAAATATCCTCAGATGAAATCTGGAAAGAAGCTTTCTGAGAAACTGCTCAGTGTTCTGTTAATTCATCTCACAGAGTTACATCTGTATTTTGTGGATCTCTTTGCTGACCTTATTTCTGTGAAATCTGAGAACAGATATTTCGGATCCCTTTGAAGTCTATAGGGCCAAAGGAAATATCCTCCGATAAAAAAAGAGAAAGAAGCTTTCCGAGAAATTTCTTTGTTTTCTGTGAAACCTTGTCACAGAGTTACTGCTTTTCCCTAAAGAAGTCTTTCGCTAAGACAGTTCTTGTGGAATTGGCAAAATGATATTTGGTAGCTTATAAAGGGCTATGTTGAAAAAGGAAATATCCTCAGATGAAATCTGGAAGGAAGCTGTCAGAGAAACTACTTAGTGTTCTGTTAATTCATCTCACAGAGTCACATCTGTATTTCGTGGATCTCTTTGCTAGCCTTATTTCTGTGGAATCTGAGAATAGATATTTCGGATCCCTTTGAAGACAATAGGGCCAAAGGAAATATCCTCCGATAAGAAAAAGAAAGAAGATTTCTGAGAAACTTCTTTGTGTTCTGTGAAATCATCTCACAGAGTTACAGCTTTCCCCTCAGGAAGCCTTTCGCTAAGAAAGTTCTTGCGGAATGGGCAAAGTGATATTTGGAAGCCCATAGAGGGCTATGTTGAAAAAGGAAATATCCTAAGATGAAATCTGGAAGCAAGCTTTCTGAGAAACTGTTTAGTGTTCGGTGAATTCATCTCACAGAGTTACATCTGTATTTCGTGGATCTCTTTGCCAGCCTTATTTCTGTCGAATCTGAGAACAGATATTTCGGATCCCTTTGAACACTATAGGGCCAAAGGAAATATCCTCCGATAACAAAGAGAAAGAAGCTTTCTGAGAAACTTCTTTGTGTTCTGTGAAATCATCTCACAGAGTTACAGCTTTCCCCTCAAGAAGCCTTTCGCTAAGAAAGTTCTTGTGGAATGGGCAAAGTGATATTTGGAAGCCCATAGAGGGCTATGGTGGAAAAGGAATTATCCTCAGATGAAATCTGGAAACAAGCTTTCTGAGAAACTGCTCAGTGTTCGGTGAATTCATCTCACAGAGTTACATCTGTATTTTGTGGATCTCTTTGCTAGCCTTATTTCTGTGGAATCTGAGAACAGATATTTCGGATCCCTTTGAACACTATAGGGCCAAAGGAAATATCCTCCGATAACAAAGAGAAATAAGCTTTCTGAGAAACTTCTTTGTGTTCTGTGAAATCATCTCACAGAGTTACAGCTTTCCCCTCAAGAAGCCTTTGCTAAGACAGTTCTTGTGGAATTGGCAAAGTGGTATTTGGAATCCCGTAGAGGGATATGGGGAAAAAGGAAATATCCTCAGATGAAATCTGCAAAGAAGTTTTCTGAGAAACTTCTTAGTGTTCTGTTAATTCATCTCACAGAGTTACATCTGTATTTCGTGGATCTCTTTGCTAGCCTTATTTCTGTGGAATGTGAGAACAGATATTTCGGATCCCATTGAAGACTATAGGGCCAAAGGAAATATCCTCTGATAACAAAGAGAAAGAAGCTTTCTGAGAAACTTCTTCGTGTTCCATGAAATCATCTCACAGAGTTACAGCTTTCCCCTCAAGTGGCCTTTGGCTAAGACAGTTCTTGTGGAATTGGCAAAGTGATATTTGGACGCCCATAGAGGGCTATGCTGAAAAAGGAAATATCCTCAGATGAAATCTGGAAAGAAGCTTTCTGTGAAACTGCTCAGTGTTCTGTTAATTCATCTCACAGAGTTACATCTGTATGTCGTGGATCTCTATGCTAGCCCTATTTCTGTGGAATCTGAGAACAGATATTTCGGATCCCGTTGAAGACTATAGGGCCAAAAAAAAATATCCTCTATAACAAAGAGAAAAAAGCTTTCTGAGAAACTTCTTTGTGTTCTGAGAAATCATCTCACAGAGTTACAGCTTAACACTCAAGAAGCCTTTCGCTAAGACAGTTCTTTGGAATTGGCAAAGTGATATTTGGAAGCCCTATGAGGGCTATGGTGAAAAAGGAAATATCCTAAGATGAAATCTGGAAAGAAGCTTTCTGAGAAACTGCTTACTGTTCTGTTAATTCATCTGGCAGTGTTACATCTGTATTTCCTGTATCTCTTTGCTAGCCTTACTTCTGTGGAATCTGAGAACAGATATTTCAGATCCCTTTGAAGAGCATAGGGCCAAAGGAAATATCCCCCGATAACAAAGAGAAAGAAGCTTTCTGAGAAACTTCTTCGTGTTCCATGAAATCATCTCACAGAGTTACAGCTTTCCCCTCAAGTGGCCTTTGGCTAAGACAGTTCTTGTGGAATTGGCAAAGTGATATTAGGAAGTCCCTAGAGGGCTATGGTGAAAAAGGAAATATCCTCAGATGAAATCTGGAAAGAAGCTTTCTGAGAAACTCCTTAGTGTTCTGTTAATTCATCTCACAGAGTTACATCTGTATTTCGTGGATCTCTTTGCTGGCCTTATTTCTGTGGAATCTGAGAACAGATATTTCGGATCCCTTTGAAGACCATAGAGCCAAAGAAAATATCCTCAGATAACAAAGAGAAAGAAGCTTTCTAAGAAATGCCTTTGTGTTCTGTGAAATCATCTCACAGAGTTACAGCTTTCCCCTCAAGAAGCCTTTCGCTAAGACAGTACTTGTGGAATTGGCAAATTGACCTTTGGAAGCCCCTAGAGGGCTATGGTGAAAAAGGAAATATCCTCCGATTAAATCTGGTAAGAAGCTTTCTGAGAAATTTCTCAGTGTTCTGTGAATTCATCTCACAGAGTTACATCTGTATTTCGTTGATCTCTTTGCAAGACCTATTTCTGTGGAATCTGAAAACAGATATTTCGGATCCCTTTGAAGACTATAGGGCCAAAGGAAATATCCTCCGATAAAAAAGAGAAAGAATCATTTTGAGAAACTTCTTTGTGTTCTCTGAAATCATCTCACAGAGTTGCAGCTTACCACTCAAGAAGCCTTTCGCTAAGAGAGTTCTTGTGGAATTGGCAAAGTGATATTTGGTCGCCCATAGAGGGCTATGTTGAAAAAGGAAATATCCGCAGATGAAATCTGGAAAGAAGCTTTCTGAGAAACTGCTCAGTGTTCTGTTAATTCACCTCACAGTGTTACATCTGTATGTCGTGGATCTCTATGCTAGCCTTATTTCTGTGGAATCTGAGAACAGATATTTCGGATCCCGTTGAAGACTATAGGGCCAAAAAAAAAATATCCTCTATAACAAAGAAAAAAAAGCTTTCTGAGAAACTTCTTTGTGTTCTGAGAAATCATCTCTCAGAGTTACAGCTTTCCCCTCAAGAAGCCTTTAGCTAAGACAGTTCTTGTGGAATTGGCAAATTGATATTTGGAAGCCCCTAGAGGGCTATGGTGAAAAAGGAAATATCCTCCAATGAAATCTGGAAAGAAGCTTTCTGAGAAACTGCTTAGTGTTCTGTTAGTCCATCTCACGGAGTTATATCTGTATTTCGTGGATCTCTTTGCTAGACTTATTTCTGTGGAATCTGAGAACAGATATTTCGGATCCCTTTGAAGAGTATAGGGCCAAAGGAAATATCCTACGATAACAAAGAGAAAGAAGCTTTCTGAGAAACTTCTTTGTGTTCTGTGAAATCATCTCTCAGAGTTACATCTTTCCCCTCAAGAAGCCGTTCGCTAAGACAGTTCTTGTGGAATTGGCAAAGTGATATTTCTAAGCCCATAGAGGGCTACGGTGAAAAAGGAAATATCCCCAGATGAAATATGGAAAGAAACTTTCTGAGAAACTGCTTAGTGTTCTGTTATTTCATCTCTCAGAGTTACATCTGTATTTCGTGGATCTCTTTGCTGGCCTTATTTCTGTGGAATCTGAGAACAGATATTTCATATCCCTTTGGAGACTATAGGGCCAAAGGAAATTTCCTCCAATAACAAAGAGAAAGAAGCTTTCTGAGAAACTTCTTTGTGTTCTGTGAAATCATCTCACAGAGTTACAGCTTTGCTCTCAAGAAGCCTTTCGCTAAGACAGTTCTTGTGGAATTGGCAAATTGATATTTGGAATCCCCTATAGGGCTATGGTGAAAAAGGAAATATCCTCCGATGAAATCTGGAATGAAGCTTTCTGAGAAACTGCTCAGTGTTCTTTCAATTCATCTCACAGAGTTACATTTGTATTTCGTGGATCTATTTGCTAGCCTTATTTCTGGGGAAACTGAGAACAGATATTTCAGATCCCTTTGAAGACTACAGGGCCAAAGGAAATCTCCACCGATAACAAAGAGAAAGTAGCTTTCTGAGAAACTTCTTTGTGTTCTGTGAAATCATCTCACAGAGTTACAGCTTTCCTCTCAAGAAGCCTCTCGCTAAGACAGTTCTTGTGAAATTGGCAAAGTGATATTTGGAAGCCATAGAGGGCTATTGTGAAAAAGGAAATATCCTCTGATGCAATCTGCAAAGAAGCTTTCTGGCAAACTGCTTAGTGTTCTCTTAATTCATCTCACAGAGTTACATCTGTATTTCGTGGATGTCTTTGCTAGACTTATTTCTGTGGAATCTGAGAACAGATATTTCGGATCCCTTTGAAGACTATAGGGCCAAAGGAAATATCCTCCGATAACAAAGAGAAAGAAGCTTTCTGAGAAACTTCTTTGTGTTCTGTGAAATCATCTCACAGAGTTGCAGCTTACCCCTCAAGAAGCCTTTCGCTAAGACAGTTCTTGTGGAATTGGCAAAGTGATATTTGGAAGCCCATAGAGGGCTATGGTGAAAAAGGAAATATCCTAAGATGAAATCTGGAAACAAGCTTTCTGAGAAACTGCTTAGTGTTCGATGAATTCATCTCACAGAGTTACGTCTGTATTTCGTGGATCTCTTTTCTAGCCTTATTTATGTGGAATATGAGAACAGATACTTCGGATCCCTTTGAAGACTATAGGGCCAAGGGAAATATCCTCCGATAACAAGAGAAAGAAGCTTTCTGAGAAACTTCTTTGTGTTCTGTGAAATCATCTCACAGAGTTACAGCTTTCACTTCAATAAGCCTTTCGCTAAGACAGTTCTTGTGGAATTGGGAAAGAGATATTTGGAAGCCCGTAGAGGGCTATGGTGAAAATGGAAATATCCTCACATGAAATCTGGAAAGAAGCTTTCTGAGAAAGTGCTTAGTGTTCTGTTAATTCATCTCACAGAGTTACATCTGTATTTCGTGTATCTCTTTGCTAGCCTTATTTCTGTGGAATCTGATAACAGATATTTCGGATCCCTTTGAAGACTATGGGGCCAAAGGAAATATCCTCCGATAACTAAGATAAAGAAGCTTTCTGAGAAACTTCTTTGTGTTCTGTGAAATCATGTCACAGAGTTACAGCTTTCCCCTCAAGAAGCTATTCGAAAGGCAGTTCTTGTGGAATTGGCAAAGTGATATTTGGAAGCCCATAGAGGGCTATGGTGAAAAAGGAAATATCCCAAAATGAAATCTGCAAAGAAACTTTCTGAGAAACTGCTAAGTGTTCTGTTAATTCATCTCACACAGTTACATCTGTATGTCGTGGATCTCTATGCTAGCCTTATTTCTGTGGAATCTGAGAATAGATATTTCGGATCCCTTTGAAGACTGTATGGCCAAAAAAATATATCCTCTATAACAAAGAGAAAAAACCTTTCTGAGAAACTTCTTTGTGTTCTGAGAAATCATCTAACAGAGTTACAGCTTTCCCCTCAAGAAGCCTTTCGCTAAGACAGTTCTTGTGGAATTGGCAAAGTGATATTTGGAAGCCCATATAGGGCTATGGTGAAAAAGGAAATATCCTAAGATCAAATCTGGAAAGAAGCTTTCTGAGAAACTGCTTAGTGTTCTGTTAATTCATCTGGCAGTGTTACATCTGTATTTCGTGGATCTCTTTGCTAGCCTTATTTCTGTGGAATCTGAGAACAGATATTTCAGATCCCTTTGAAGAGCATAGGGTCAAAGGAAATATCCCCCGATAACAAAGAGAAAGAAGGTTTCTGACACACTTCTTTGTGTTCTGTGAAATCAGCTCAGAGAATTACAGCGATCCCCTCAAGAAGCCTTTCGCTAAGACAGTTCTTGTGGAATTGGCAAAGTAATATTTGGACACCCATAGTGGGCTATGGTAAAAAAGGAAATATCCTTTGATGAAATCTGCAAAGAAGTTATCTGACAAACTGCTTAGTGTTCTGTTAATTCATCTCACAGAGTTACATCTGTATTTCGTGGATCTCTCTGCTAGACTTATTTCTGTGGATTCTCATACCAGATAATTCGGATCCATTTGAAGACTATAGGGCCAAAGGAAATATCCTCCGATAACAAAGAGAAAGAAGCTTTCTGAGAAAGTTCTTTGTGTTCTGTGAAATCATCTCACAGAGTTACAGCTTTCCCCTCAAGAAGCCGTTTGCTAAGACAGTTCCTGTGGAATTGGTAAAGTGATATTTGGAAGCCATAGAGGGCTATGTTGAAAAAGGAAATATCCTCAGATGAAATCTGGAAAGAAGCTTTCTGAGAAACTGCTCAGTGTTCTGTTAATTAATCTCACAGAGTTACATCTGTATTTCGTGGATCTCTTTGCAAGCCTTATTTCTGTGGAATCTGAGAACATATATTTCGGATCCCTTTGAAGACTATAGGGCCAAAGGAAATATCCTCCGATAACAAAGAGAAAGAAGCTTTCTGAGAAACTTCTTCGTGTTCCGTGAAATCAAATCACAGAGTTACAGCTTTCCCCTCAAGAAGCCTTTCGCTAAGACAATTCTGGTGGAATTGGCAAAGCGATATTTGGAAGCCCATTAAGGGCTATGGTGAAAAAGAAAATATCCTCAGATGAAATCTGGAAAGAAGCTTTCAGAGAAACTGCTTAGTGTTCTGTTAATTTATCTCACAGAGTTACTTCTGTATTTCGTGGATCATTTCCCTAGCCTTATTTCTGTGGAATCTGAGAGCAGATATTTCGGGTCCCTTTGAAGACTATAGGGACAAAGGAAATATCCTCCGGATAACAAAGAGAAAGAAGCTTTCTGAGAAACTTCTTTGTGTTCTGTGAAATCATTTCACAGAGTTACAGCTTTCCTCTCAAGAAGCCTTTCGCTAAGACAGTTCTTTGAAATTGGCAAAGTGATATTTGGAAGCCCTTAGAGGGCTATGGTGAAAAAGGAAATATCCACAGATGAAATCTGGAAAGAAGCTTTCTGAGAAACTGCTTAGTGTTCTATTAATTCATCTCCAAGAGTTACATCTGTATTTCGTGTATCCCTTTGCTAGCCTTATTTCTGTGGAATCTGAGAACAGATATTTCGGATCCCTTTGAAGACTATGGGGCCAAAAGAAATATCCTCCGATAACAAAGAGAAAGAGGCTTTCTGAGAAACTTCTTTGTTTTCTGTGAAATCATCTCACAGAGTTACAGCTTTCCCCTCAAGAAGCCGTTCGCTAAGACAGTTCCTGTGGAATTGGCAAAGTGATATTTGGAAGCCCTTAGAGGGCTATGGTGAAAAAGGAAATATCCTCAGATGAAATCTGCAAAGAAACTTTCTGAGAAACTGCTTAGTGTTCTGTTAATTCATCTGACAGAGTTACACCTGTGTTTCGTGGATCTCTATTTGCTAGCCTTATTTCTGTGGAATCTGAGAACAGATATTTCGGATCTCTTTGAAGACTAAAGGGCCAAAGGAAATATCCTCCGATAACAAAGAGAAAGAAGCTTTCTGAGAAACTTCTTTGTGTTCTGTGAAATCATCTCACAGAGTTGCACCTTACCCCTCAAGAAGCCTTTCGCTAAGACAGTTCTTGTGGAATTGGCAAAGTGATATTTGGAAGCCCATAGAGGGCTATGGTGGAAAAGGAAATATCCTAAGATGAAATCTGGAAACAAGCTTTCTGAGAAACTGCTTAGTGTTCGATGAATTCATCTCACAGAGTTACGTCTGTATTTCGTGGATCTCTTTGCTAGCCTTATTTCTGTGGAATCTGAAAACAGATGTTTCGGATCCCTTTGAAGACTATAGGGCCAAAGGAAATATCCTCCGATAACAAAGAGAAAGAAGCTTTCTGAGAAACTTCTTTGTGTTCTGTGAAATCATCTCACAGAGTTACAGCTTTCCCCTCAAGAAGCCTTTCGCTAAGACAGTTCTTGTGGAATTGGCAAAGTGATATTTGGAAGCCAATAGAGTGCTATGGTGATAAAGGAAATATCCTCAGATGAAATCTGGAAAGAAGCTTTCTGAGAAACTGCTTAGTGTTCTATTAATTCATCTCCAAGAGTTACATCTGTATTTCGTGTATCCCTTTGCTAGCCTTATTTCTGTGGAATCTGAGAACAGATATTTCGGATCCCTTTGAAGACTATGGGGCCAAAAGAAATATCCTCCGATAACAAAGAGAAAGAGGCTTTCTGAGAAACTTCTTTGTTTTCTGTGAAATCATCTCACAGAGTTACAGCTTTCCCCTCAAGAAGCCGTTCGCTAAGACAGTTCCTGTGGAATTGGCAAAGTGATATTTGGAAGCCCTTAGAGGGCTATGGTGAAAAAGGAAATATCCTCAGATGAAATCTGCAAAGAAACTTTCTGAGAAACTGCTTAGTGTTCTGTTAATTCATCTGACAGAGTTACACCTGTGTTTCGTGGATCTCTATTTGCTAGCCTTATTTCTGTGGAATCTGAGAACAGATATTTCGGATCTCTTTGAAGACTAAAGGGCCAAAGGAAATATCCTCCGATAACAAAGAGAAAGAAGCTTTCTGAGAAACTTCTTTGTGTTCTGTGAAATCATCTCACAGAGTTGCACCTTACCCCTCAAGAAGCCTTTCGCTAAGACAGTTCTTGTGGAATTGGCAAAGTGATATTTGGAAGCCCATAGAGGGCTATGGTGGAAAAGGAAATATCCTAAGATGAAATCTGGAAACAAGCTTTCTGAGAAACTGCTTAGTGTTCGATGAATTCATCTCACAGAGTTACGTCTGTATTTCGTGGATCTCTTTGCTAGCCTTATTTCTGTGGAATCTGAAAACAGATGTTTCGGATCCCTTTGAAGACTATAGGGCCAAAGGAAATATCCTCTGATAACAAAGAGAAAGAAGCTTTCTGAGAAACTTCTTTGTGTTCTGTGAAATCATCTCACAGAGTTACAGCTTTCCCCTCAAGAAGCCTTTCGCTAAGACAGTTCTTGTGGAATTGGCAAAGTGATATTTGGAAGCCAATAGAGTGCTATGGTGATAAAGGAAATATCCTCAGATGAAATCTGGAAAGAAGCTTTCTGAGAAACTGCTCACTGTTCTGTTAATTCATCTCACAGAGTTACATCTGTATTTCGTGGATCTCTTTGCTAGCCTTATTTCTGTGGAATCTGAGAACAGATATTTCGGATCCCTTTGAAGACTATAGGGAAAAAGGAAATATCCTCCGATAACAAAGAGAAAGAAGCTTTCTGAGAATCTTCTTTGTGTTTGTGAAATCATCTCACAGACTTACAGCTTTCCCCTCAAGAAGCCGTTCGCTAAGACAGTTCTTGTGGAATTGGCAAAGTGATATTTGGAAGCCATAGAGGGCTGTGGTGAAAAAGGAAATATCATCTGATGAAATCTGCAAAGAAGCTTTCTGACAAACTGCTTAGTGTTCTCTTAATTCATCTCACAGGGTTACATCTGTATTTTATGGATCTCTCTGCTAGACTTATTTCTGTGGAATCTGATACCAGATATTTCGGATCCCTTTGAAGACTATAGGGCCAAAGGAAATATCCTCCGATAACAAAGAGAAAGAAGCTTTCTGAGAAACTTCTTGGTGTTCTGTGAAATCATATCGCAGAGTTACAGCTTTCTCCTCAAGAAGCCTTTCGCTAAGACAGTTCTTGTGGAATTGGGAAAGTTATATTTGGAAGCCCATAGAGGGCTATGGTGAAAAAGGAAATATCCTCACATTAAATCTGGAAAGAAGCTTTCTGAGAAAGTGCTTAGTGTTCTGTTAATTCATCTCAGAGAGTTACATCTGTATTTCGTGGATCTCTTTACTAGCCTTATTTCTGTGGAATCTGAGAACAGATATTTCGGATTCCTTTGAAGACTATGGGGCCTAAGGAAATATCCTCCGATAACAAAGCTAAAGAAGCTTTCTGAGAAACTTCTTTGTGTTCTCTGAAATCATCTCACAGAGTTACAGCTTTCCCCTCAAGAAGCTGTTCGAAAGGCAGTTCTTGTGGAATTGGCAAAGTGATATTTGGAAGCCCATAGAGGGCTATGGTGAAAAAGGAAATATCCCAAAATGAAATCTGCAAAGAAACTTTCTGAGAAACTGCTAAGTGTTCTGTTAATTCATCTTACACAGTTACATCTGTATGTCGTGGATCTCTATGCTAGCCTTATTTCTGTGGAATCTGAGAACAGATATTTCGGATCCCTTTGAAGACTGTATGGCCAAAAAAATATATCCTCTATAACAAAGAGAAAAAAGCTTTCTGAGAAACTTCTTTGTGTTCTGAGAAATCATCTAACAGAGTTACAGCTTTCCCCTCAAGAAGCCTTTCGCTAAGACAGTTCTTGTGGAATTGGCAAAGTGATATTTGGAAGCCCATATAGGGCTATGGTGAAAAAGGAAATATCCTTAGATGAAATCTGGAAAGAAGCTTTCTGAGAAACTGCTTAGTGTTCTGTTAATTCATCTGGCAGTGTTACATCTGTATTTCGTGGATCTCTTTGCTATCCTTATTTCTGTGGAATCTGAGAACAGATATTTCAGATCCCTTTGAAGAGCATAGGGCCAAAGGAAATATCCCCCGATAACAAAGAGAAAGAAGGTTTCTGACACACTTCTTTGTGTTCTGTGAAATCAGCTCACAGAATTACAGCTTTCCCCTCAAGAAGCCTTTCGCTAAGACAGTTCTTGTGGAATTGGCAAAGTAATATTTGGACACCCATAGAGGCCTATGGTAAAAAAGGAAATATCCTCTGATAAAATCTGCAAAGAAGCTTTCTGACAAACTGCTTAGTGTTCTGTTAATTCATCTCACAGAGTTACATCTGTATTTTGTGGATCTCTCTGCTAGACTTATTTCTGTGGAATCTCATACCAGATATTTCGGATCCATTTGAAGACTATAGGGCCAAAGGAAATATCTTCCGATAACAAAGAGAAAGAAGCTTTCTGAGAAAGTTCTTTGTGTTCTGTGAAATCATCTCACAGAGTTACAGCTTTCCCCTCAAGAAGCCGTTCGCTAAGACAGTTCCTGTGGAATTGGTAAAGTGATATTTGGAAGCCATAGAGGGCTATGTTGAAAAAGGAAATATCCTCAGATGAAATCTGGAAAGAAGCTTTCTGAGAAACTGCTCAGTGTTCTGTTAATTAATCTCACAGAGTTACATCTGTATTTCGTGGATCTCTTTGCAAGCCTTCTTTCTGTGGAATCTGAGAACATATACTTCGGATCCCTTTGAAGACTATAGGGCCAAAGGAAATATCCTCCGATAACAAAGAGAAAGAAGCTTTCTGAGAAACTTCTTCGTGTTCCGTGAAATCAAATCACAGAATTACAGCTTTCCCCTCAAGAAGACTTTCGCTAAGACAGTTCTTGTGGAATTGGCAAATTGATATTTGGAAGCCCCTAGAGGGCTATGGTGAAAAAGGAAATATCCTCTGATGAAATCTGGAAAGAAGTTTTCTGAGAAACTGCTTAGTGTTCTGTTAGTTCATCTCACGGAGTTACATATGTATTTCGTGGATCTCTTTGCTAGCCTTATTTCTGTGGAATCTGAGAACAGATATTTCGGATCCCTTTGAAGACTATAGGGACAAAGGAAATATCCTCCGATAACAAAGAGAAAGAAGATTTCTGAGAAACTTCTTTGTGTTCTGTGAATTCATCACACAGAGTTACAGCTTTCACCTCAAGAAGTCTTTCGCTAAGACAGTTCTTGTGGAATTGGCAAAGTGATATTTGGAAGCCCATAGATTGCTATGATGAAAAAGGAAATATCCTCAGATGAAATCTAGAAGGAAGCTTTCTGAGAAACTGCTCAGTCTTCTGTTAATTAATCTCACAGAGTTACATCTGTATTTCGTGGATCTCTTTTCTAGCCTTATTTCTGAAGAATATGAGAACAGATACTTCGGATCCCTTTGAAGACTATAGGGCCAAAGGAAATATCCTCCGATAACAAAGAGAAAGAAGCTTTCTGAGACACTTCTTTGTGTTCTGTGAAATCATCTCATAGAGTTACAGCTTTCACTTCAAGAAGCCTTTCGCTAAGACAGTTCTTGTGGAATTGGGAAAGTGATATTTGGAAGCCCATATTGGGCTATGGTGAAAAAGAAATTATCCTCACATGAAATCTGGAAAGAAGCTTTCTGAGAAAGTGCTTAGTGTTCTGTTAATTCACATCACAGAGTTACATCTGTATTTCGTGGATCTCTTTGCTAGCCTTATTTCTGTGGAATCTGAGAACTGATATTTCGGATCCCTTTGAAGACTATGGGGCCAAAGGAAATATCCTCCGATAACTAAGATAAAGAAGCTTTCTGAGAAACTTCTTGTGTTCTGTGAAATCATGTCACAGAGTTACAGCTTTCCCCTCAAGAAGCTGTTCGAAAGGCAGTTCTTGTGGAATTGGCAAAGTGATATTTGGAAGCCCATAGAGGGCTATGGTGAAAAAGGAAATATCCCAAAATGAAATCTGCAAAGAAACTTTCTGAGAAACTGCTAAGTGTTCTGTTAATTCATCTCACACAGTTACATCTGTATGTCGTGGATCTCTATGCTAGCCTTATTTCTGTGGAATCTGAGAACAGATATTTCGGATCCCTTTGAAGACTGTATGGCCAAAAAAATATATCCTCTATAACAAAGAGAAAAAATCTTTCTGAGAAACTTCTTTGTGTTCTGAGAAATCATCTAACAGAGTTACAGCTTTCCCCTCAAGAAGCCTTTCGCTAAGACAGTTCTTGTGGAATTGGCAAAGTGATATTTGGAAGCCCATATAGGGCTATGGTGAAAAAGGAAATATCCTAAGATCAAATCTGGAAAGAAGCTTTCTGAGAAACTGCTTAGTGTTCTGTTAATTCATCTGGCAGTGTTACATCTGTATTTCGTGGATCTCTTTGCTAGCCTTATTTCTGTGGAATCTGAGAACAGATATTTCAGATCCCTTTGAAGAGCATAGGGCCAAAGGAAATATCTCACGATAACAAAGAGAAGGAAGGTTTCTGACACACTTCTTTGTGTTCTGTGAAATCAGCTCACAGAATTACAGCGATCCCCTCAAGAAGCCTTTCGCTAAGACAGTTATTGTGGAATTGGCCAAGTAATATTTGGACACCCATAGAGGGCTATGGTAAAAAAGGAAATATCCTCTGATAAAATCTGCAAAGAAGCTTTCTGACAAACTGCTTAGTGTTCTGTTAATTCATCTCACAGTGTTACATCTGTATTTTGTGGATCTCTCTGCTAGACTTATTTCTGTGGAATCTCATACGAGATATTTCGGATCCATTTGAAGACTATAGGGCCAAAGGAAATATCTTCCGATAACAAAGAGAAAGAAGCTTTCTGAGAAAGTTCTTTGTGTTCTGTGAAATCATCTCACAGAGTTACAGCTTTCCCCTCAAGAAGCCGTTCGCTAAGACAGTTCCTGTGGAATTGGTAAAGTGATATTTGGAAGCCATAGAGGGCTATGTTGAAAAAGGAAATATCCTCAGATGAAATCTGGAAAGAAGCTTTCTGAGAAACTGCTCAGTGTTCTCTTAATTAATCTCACAGAGTTACATCTGTATTTCGTGGATCTCTTTTCAAGCCTTCTTTCTGTGGAATCTGAGAACATATACTTCGGATCCCTTTGAAGACTATAGGGCCAAAGGAAATATCCTCCGATAACAAAGAGAAAGAAGCTTTCTGAGAAACTTCTTCGTGTTCCGTGAAATCAAATCACAGAATTACAGCTTTCCCCTCAAGAAGACTTTCGCTAAGACAGTTCTTGTGGAATTGGCAAATTGATATTTGGAAGCCCCTAGAGGGCTATGGTGAAAAAGGAAATATCCTCTGATGAAATCTGGAAAGAAGTTTTCTGAGAAACTGCTTAGTGTTCTGTTAGTTCATCTCACGGAGTTACATATGTATTTCGTGGATCTCTTTGCAAGCCTTATTTCTGTGGAATCTGAGAACAGATATTTCGGATCCCTTTGAAGACTATAGGGACAAAGGAAATATCCTCCGATAACAAAGAGAAAGAAGATTTCTGAGAAACTTCTTTGTGTTCTGTGAATTCATCACACAGAGTTACAGCTTTCACCTCAAGAAGCCTTTCGCTAAGACAGTTCTTGTGGAATTGGCAAAGTGATATTTGGAAGCCCATAGATTGCTATGATGAAAAAGGAAATATCCTCAGATGAAATCTAGAAGGAAGCTTTCTGAGAAACTGCTCAGTGTTCTGTTAATTAATCTCACAGAGTTACATCTGTATTTCGTGGATCTCTTTTCTAGCCTTATTTCTGAAGAATATGAGAACAGATACTTCGGATCCCTTTGAAGACTATAGGGCCAAAGGAAATATCCTCCGATAACAAAGAGAAAGAAGCTTTCTGAGACACTTCTTTGTGTTCTGTGAAATCATCTCATAGAGTTACAGCTTTCACTTCAAGAAGCCTTTCGCTAAGACAGTTCTTGTGGAATTGGGAAAGTGATATTTGGAAGCCCATATTGGGCTATGGTGAAAAAGAAATTATCCTCACATGAAATCTGGAAAGAAGCTTTCTGAGAAAGTGCTTAGTGTTCTGTTAATTCACATCACAGAGTTACATCTGTATTTCGTGGATCTCTTTGCTAGCCTTATTTCTGTGGAATCTGAGAACTGATATTTCGGATCCATTTGAAGACTATGGGGCCAAAGGAAATATCCTCCGATAACTAAGATAAAGAAGCTTTCTGAGAAACTTCTTGTGTTCTGTGAAATCATCTCACAGAGTTACAGCTTTCCACTCAAGAAGCTGTTCGAAAGGCAGTTCTTGTGGAATTGGCAAAGTGATATTTGGAAGCCCATAGAGGGCTATGGTGAAAAAGAAAATATCCTCAGATGAAATCTGGAAAAAAGCTTTCTGAGAAACTGCTTAGTGTTCTGTTAATTTATCTCACAGAGTTACTTCTGTATTTCGTGGATCATTTCCCTAGCCTTATTTCTGTGGAATCTGAGAGCAGATATTTCGGATCCCTTTGAAGACAATAGGGACAAAGGAAATATCCTCCGGATGACAAAGAGAAAGAAGCTTTCTGAGAAACTTCTTTGTGTTCTGTGAAATCATTTCACAGAGTTACAGCTTTCCTCTCAAGAAGCCTTTCGCTAAGACAGTTCTTTGGAATTGGCAAAGTGATATTTGGAAGCCCTTAGAGGGATATGGTGAAAAAGGAAATATCCTCAGATGAAATCTGGAAAGAAGCTTTCTGAGAAACTGCTTAGTGTTCTGTTAATTCATCTCCCAGAGTTACATCTGTATTTCGTGTATCCCTTTGCTAGCCTTATTTCTGTGGAATCTGAGAACAGATATTTCGAATCCCTTTGAAGACTATGGGGCCAAAAGAAATATCCTCCGATAACAAAGAGAAAGAGGCTTTCTGAGAAACTTCTTTGTTTTTTGTGAAATCATCTCACAGGGTTATAGCTTTCCCCTCAAGAAGCCGTTCGCTAAGACAGTTCCTGTGGAATTGGCAAAGTGATATTTGGAAGCCCTTAGAGGGCTATGGTGAAAAAGGAAATATCTTCAGATGAAATCTGGAAAGAAACTTTCTGAGAAACTGCTTAGTGTTCTGTTAATTTATCTCACAGAGTTACTTCTGTATTTCGTGGATCATTTCCCTAGCCTTATTTCTGTGGAATCTGAGAGCAGATATTTCGGATCCCTTTGAAGACAATAGGGACAAAGGAAATATCCTCCGGATAACAAAGAGAAAGAAGGTTTCTGAGAAACTTCTTTGTGTTCTGTGAAATCATTTCACAGAGGTACAGCCTTCCCCTCAAGAAGCCGTTCGCTAAGACAGTTCTTGTGGTATTGGCAAAGTGATATTTGGAAGCCCATAGAGGGCTGTGGTGAAAAAGGAAATATCCCCAGATGAAATCTGGAAAGAAACTTTATGAGAAACTGCTTAGTGTTCTGTTACTTCATCTCACATAGTTACATCTGTATTTCGTGGATCTCTTTGCTGGCCTTATTTCTGTGGAATCTGAGAACAGATATTTCGGATCCCTTTGAAGACTATAGGGCCAAAGAAATATCCTCCGATAACAAAGAGTAAGAAGCTTTCTGAGAAACTTCTTTGTGTTCTGTGAAATCAACTCACAGAGTTACAGCTTTCCCCTCAAGAAACCTTTCTCTAAGACACTTCTTGTGGAATTGGCAAAGTGATATTTGGAAGCCAATAGAGTGCTATGGCGATAAAGGAAATATCCTCAGATGAAATCTGGAAAGAAGCTTTCTGAGAAACTGCTCAGTGTTCTTTTAATTAATCTGACAGAGTTACATCTGTATTTCATGGATCTCTTTGATAGCCTTATTTCTGTGGAATCTGAGAACAGATATTTCGGATCCCTTGAAGACTATATGGCCAAAGGAAATATCCTCCGATAACAAAGAGAAAGAAGCTTTCTGAGAATCTTCTTTGTGTTTTGTGAAATCATCTCACAGACTTACAGCTTTCCCCTCAGGAAGCCTTTCGCTAAGACAGTTCTTGTGGAATTGGCAAAGTGATATTTGGAAGCCATAGAGGGCTATGGTGAAAAAGGAAATATCCTCAGATGAAATCTGGAAAGAAGCTTTCTGACAAACTGCTTAGTGTTCTCTTAATTCATCTCACAGAGTTATATCTGTATTTTATGGATCTCTCTGCTAGACTTATTTCTGTGGAATCTGATACCAGATATTTCGAATCCCTTTGAAGACTATAGGGTCAAAGGAAATATCCTCCGATAACAAAGAGAAAGAAGCTTTCTGAGAAACTTCTTTGTGTTCTGTGAAATCATCTCACAGAGTTACAGCTTTCCCTTCTGGAAGCCTTTCGCTAAGACAGTTCTTGTGGAATTGGCAAAGTGATATTTGGAAGCCCATAGAGGGCTATGGTGAAAAAGGAAATATCCTCAGATGAAATCTGGAAAGAAGCTTTCTGAGAAACTGCTCAGTGTTCTGTTAATTAATCTCACAGAGTTACATCTGTATTTCATGGATCTCTTTGCTAGCCTTATTTCTGTGGATATTGAGAACAGATATTTCAGATCCCTTTGAAGAGCATAGGGCCAAAGGAAATATCCCCCGATAACAAAGAGAAAGAAGGTTTCTGAGAAACTTGTTTGTGTTCTGTGAAATCAGCTCACAGAATTATAGCTATCCCCTCAAGAAGCCTTTCGCTAAGACAGTTCTTGTGGAATTGGCAAAGTGATATTTGGACGTCCATAGAGGGCTATGGTGAAAAAGGAAATATCCTCTGATGAAATCTGCAAAGAAGCTTTCTGAGAAAATGCTTAGTGTTCTGTTAATTCATCTCACAGTGTTACATCTTTATTTTGTGTTTATCTCTGCTAGACTTATTTCTGTGGAATCTGATACCAGATATTTCGGATCCCTTTGAAGACTATAGGGCCAAAGATAATATCCTCCGATAAAAAAGAGAAAGAAGCTTTCTGAGAAACTTCTTTGTGTTCTGTGAAATCATCTCACAGAGTTACAGCTTTTCCCTCAAGAAGCCCTTCGCTAAGACAGTTCTTGTGGAATTGGCAAAGTGATATTTGGAAGCCCATACAGGGCTATAGTGAAAAAGGAAATATCCTCAGATGAAATCTGGAAAGAAGCTTTCTGAGAATCTGCTCAGTGTTCTGTTAATTAATCGCATAGAATTACATCTGTATTTCGTGGATCTCTTTGCTAGCCTTATTACTGTGGAATCTGAGAACAGATACTTCGGATCTCTTTGAAGACTATAGGGCCAAAGGAAATATCCTCCGATAACAAAGAGAAAGAGAAACTTCTTTGTGTTCTGTGAAATCATGTCAACGAGTAATTGATTTCCCCTCAAGAAGTCTTTCGCTAAGACAGTTCTTGTGGAATTGGAAAAATGATATTTGGTAGCCCATAAAGGTCTATGTTGAAAAAGGAAATATCCTCAGATGAAATCTGGAAAGAAGCTGTCAGAGAAACTACTTAGTGTTCTGTTAATTCATCTCACAGAGTTACATCTGTATTTCGTGGATCTCTCTGCCAGCCTTATTTCTGTGGAATCTGAGAACAGATATTTCGGATCCCTTTGAAGACTATAGGGCCAAAGGAAATATCCTCCGATAACAAAGAGAAAGAAGGATTCTGAGAAACTTCTTTGTGTTGTGTGAAATCATCTCTCAGAGTTACACTTTCCCCTCAAGAAGCCGTTCGCTAAGACAGTTCCTGTGGAATTGGCAAAGTGATATTTGGAAGCCCTTAGAGGGCTATGGTGAAAAAGGAAATTTCCTCAGATGAAATCTGGAAAGAAACTTTCAGAGAAACTGCTTAGTGTTCTGTGAATTCATCTCACAGAGTTACATCTGTGTTTCGTGGATCTCTATTTGCTAGCCTTATTTCTGTGGAATCTGAGAACAGATATTTCGGATCTCTTTGAAGACTAAAGGGCCAAAGGAAATATCCTCCGATAACAAAGAGAAAGAAGCTTTCTGAGAAACTTCTTTGTGTTCTGTGAAATCATCTCACAGAGTTGCAGCTTATCCCTCAAGAAGCCTTTCGCTAAGAAAGTTCTTGTGGAATTGGCAAAGTGATATTTGTAAGCCCATAGAGGGCTATGGTGAAAAAGGAAATATCCTAAGATGAAATCTGGAAACAAGCTTTCTGAGAAACTGCTTAGTGTTCGGTGAATTCATCTCACAGAGTTACATCTGTATTTCGTGTATCTCTTTGCTAGCCTTATTTCTGTGGAATCTGAGAACAGATATTTCGGATCCCTTTGAACACTATAGGGCCTAAGGAAATATCCTCCGATAACAAAGAGAAAGAAGCTTTCTGAGAAACTTCTTTGTGTACTGTGAAATCATCTCACATAGTTACAGCTTTCCCCTCAAGAAGCCTTTCGTTAAGACAGTTCTTGTGGAATTGGCAAAGTGATATTTGGAATCCCATAGAGGGATATGGTGAAAAAGGAAATAACCTCAGATGAAATCTGGAAAGAAGCTTTCTGAGAAACTGCTTAGTGTTCTGTTAATTCATCTCACAGAGTTACATCTGTATTTCGTGGATCTCTTTGCTAGCCTTATTTCTGTGGAATCTGAGAACAGATATTTCGGATCCCATTGAAGACTATAGGGACAAAGGAAATATCCTCAGATAACAAAGAGAAAGAAGTTTTCTGAGAAATTTCTTCGTGTTCCGTGAAATCATCTCATAGAGTTACAGCTTTCCTCTCAAGACGCCTTTCCTTAAGACAGTTCTTGTGGAATTGGCAAAGTGATATTTGGAAATAAATAGAGTGCTGTGGTGAAAAAGGAAATATCCTCAGATGAAATCTGTAAAGAAGCTTTCTGAGAAACTCCTTAGTGTTCTGTTAATTCATCTCACAGAGTTACATCTGTATTTCGTGGATCTCTTTGCTGGCCTTATTTCTGTGGAATCTGCGAACAGATATTTCGGATCCCTTTGAAGACCATAGAGCCAAAGGAAATATCCTCAGATAACAAAGAGAAAGAAGCATTTTGAGAAACTTCTTTGTGTTGTCTGAAATAATCTCAAAGAATTACAGTTTACCACTCAAGTAGCCTTTCACTAAGACAGTTCTTGTGGAATTGGCAAAGTGATATTTGGAAGCCCATAGAGGGCTATGGTGAAAAAGGAAATATCCTCAGATGAAATCTGGAAAGAAGCATTCTGAGAAACTGCTCAGCGTTCTGTTAATTCATCTCACAGAGTTACATCTGTATTTCGTGGATCTCTTTGCTGGCCTTATTCCTATGGAATCTGAGAACAGATATTTCGGATCCCTTTGAAGACTACAGGGCCAAAGAAAATCTCCTCCGATAACAAATAGAAAGAGGCTTCCTGAGAACTACTTCGTGTTCCGTGAAATCATCTCACAGAGTTGCAGCTTACGCCTCAAGAAGCCTTTCGCAAAGACAGTTCTTGTGGAATTGGCAAAGTGATATTTGGAAGCCCATAGAGGGCTATGGTGAAAAAGGAAATATCCTCTGATGAAATGTGCAAAGAAGCTTTCTGAGAATCTGCTTAGTGTTCTGTTAATTCATCTCACAGACTTACATCTGTATTTCGTGGATCGCTTTGCTAGCCTTATTTCTGTGTAATCTGAGAACAGATATTTCGGATCCCTTTGAAGACTATAGGGCCAAAGGAAATATCCTCCGATAACAAAGAGAAAGAAGCATTCTGAGAAACTCCTTTTGTTCTCTGAAATCATCTCACAGAGTTGCAGCTTACCACTCAAGAAGCCTTTCGCTAAGACAGTTCTTGTGGAATTGGCAATGTGATATTTGGACGCCCATAGAGGGCTATGGTGAAAAAGGAAATATCCAAAGATGAAATCTGGAAACAAGCTTTCTGAGAAACTGCTTAGTGTTCTGTTAATTCATCTCACAGAGTTACATCTGTATTTCGTGGATCTCTTTGCTAGACTTATTTCTGTGGAATCTGAGAACAGATATTTCGGATCCCTTTGAAGAATATAGGGTCAAAGGTAATATCTTCCGATAACAAAGAGAAAGAAGCTTTCTGAGAAACTTCTTTGTGTTCTGTGAAATCATCTCACAGAGTTACAGCTTTCCCCCCAAGAAGCCTTTCGCTATACAGTTCTTGTGGAATTGGCAAAGTGATATTTCGAAGCCCATAGAGGGCTATGTTGAAAAAGGAAATATCCTGAGATACAATCTGGAAAGAAGATTTCTGAGAAACTGCTTAGTGTTCTGTTAATTCATCTCACAGAGTTACATCTGTATTTCGTGGATGCTTTGAAAGCCTTATTTCTGTGAAATCTGAGAACAGATATTTCGGATCCCTTTGAAGACTATAGGGCCAAAGGAAATATCCTCCGCTAACAAAGAGAAAGAAGCTTTCTGAGAACCTTCTTTGTGTTCCGTGAAATCATCTCACAGAGTTACAGCTTTCCCCTCAAGAAGCCTTTCGCTAAGACAGTTCTTGTGGAATTGAAAAGTGATATTTGGAATCCCACAGAGGGCTATGGTGAAAAAGGAAATATCCTCCGATGAAATCTGGGAAGAAGCTTTCTGAGAAACTGCTTAGTGTTGTGTTAATTCATCTCGCAGAGTTACATCTGTATTTACGGATCTCTTTGCTAACCTTATTTCTGTGGAATCTGAGAACAGATATTTCGGATCCCTTTGAATACTATAGGGCCAAAGGAAATATCCTCCGATAAGAAAGAGAGAGAAACTTTCTGAGAAACTTCTTTGTGTTCCGTGAAATCATCTCACAGAGTTACAGCTTTTCCCTCAACAAGCCTTTCGCTAAGACAGTTCTTGTGGAATTGGCAAAGTGATATTTTGAAGCCCATAGAGGGCTATGTTGAAAAAGGAAATATCCTGAGATGAAATCAGGGAAGAAGCTTTCTGAGAAATTGCTTAGTGTTCTGTTAATTCATCTCACAGAGTTACATCTGTATTTCGTGCATCTCTTTGCTAGCCTTATTTTTGTGGAATCTCAGAATAGATATTTGGGATCCCTTTGAAGAAAATAGGGCCAAAGGAAATATCCTCCGATAACAAAGAGAAAGAAGCTTTGTGAGAAACTTGTTTGTGTTCTGTGAAATATTCTCACAGAGTTACAGCTTTCCCCTCAAGAAGCCTTTCGCTAAGACAGTTCTTGTGGAATTGGCAAAGTGATATTTGGAATCCCATAGAGGGCTATGGTGAAAAAGGAAATATCCTCAGATGAAATCTGGAAAGAAGCTTGCTGGGAAACTGCTTGGTGATCTGTTAATTCATCTCACAGAGTTACATCTGTATTTCGTGGATCTCTTTGCTAGCCTTATTTCTGTGGAATCTGAGAACAGATATTTCGGATCCCTTTGAATACAATAGGGCCAAAGGAAATATGCTCCGATAAAAAAGAGAAAGAAGCTTTCTGAGAAACTTATTTGTGTTCTGTGAAATCATCTCACAGAGTTACAGCTTTCCCTTCAAGAAGCCTTTCGTAAAGACAGTTCTTGTGGAATTGGCAAAGTGATATTTGGAATCCCATAGAGGGCTATGGTGAAAAAGGAAATATCCTAAGATGAAATCTGTAAACAAGCTTTCTGAGAAACTGCTTAGTGTTCTGTGAATTCATCTCACAGAGTTACATCTGTATTTCGTGGATCTCTTTGCTAGCCTTCTTTCTGTGGAATCTGAGAACAGATATTTCGGATACCTTTGAACACTATAGGGCCAAAGGAAATATCCTCCGATAACAAAGAGAAAGAAGCTTTCTGAGAAACTTCTTTGTGTTCTGTGAAATCATTTCACAGAGTTACAGGTTGTCCCTCAAGAAGCCTTTCGCAAAGACACTTCTTGTGGAATTGGCAAAGTGATATTTGGAAGCCCTTAGAGGGCTGTGGTGAAAAAGGAATTATCCTCAGATGAAATCTGGAAAGAAGCTTTCTGAGAAACTGCTTAGTGTTCTGTTAATTCATCTCACAGAATTACATCTGTATTTCGTGGATCTCTTTGCTAGCCTTATTTCGGTGGAATCTGAGAACAGATATTTCGGATCCCTTTGAAGAATTTAGAGCCAAAGGAAATGTCCTCCGATAACAAAGAGAAAGAAGATTTCTGAGAAACTTCTTCGTGTTCCGTGAAATCATCTCACAGAGTTACAGTTTACCCCTCAAGAGGCCTTTCGCTACGACAGTTCTTGTGGAATTGGCAAAGTGATATTTGGAATCCCATAGAGGGCTATGGTGAAAAAGGAAGTATCCTCAGATGAAATCTGGAAAGAAGCTTTCTGAGTAACTGCTTAGTGTTCTGTTAATTCATCTCACAGAGTTACATCTGTATTTCCTGGATCTCTTTCCTAGCCTTATTTCTGTGTAATCTGAGAACAGATATTTCGGATCCCTTTGAAGACCATAGGGCCATAGGAAATATCCTCCGATAAAAAAGAGAAAGAAGCATTCTGAGAAACTTCTTTGTGTTCTGTGAAATCATTTCACAGAGTTGCAGCTTACCACTCAAGAAGCCTTTCACTAAGACAGTTCTTGTGGAATTGGCAAAGTGATATTTGGAAGCCCATAGAGGGCTATGGTGAAAAAGGAAATATCCCAAGATGAAATGTGCAAAGAAGCTTTCTGAGAAACTGCTTAGTGTTCTGTTAATTCATCTCACAGAGTTACATCTGTATTTCGTGGATCTCTTTGCTAGACTTATTTCTGTGGAATCTGAGAACAGTGATTTCGAATCCCTTTGAAGAATATAGGGCCAAAGGTAATATCCTCAGATAACAGAGAGAAAGAAGCTTTCTGAGAAACTTCTTTGTGTTCTATGAAATCATCTCACAGAGTTACAGCTTTTCCTCAAGAAGCCTTTCGCTAATACAGTTCTGGTGGAATTGGCAAAGTGATATTTGGAAGCCCATAGAGGGCTATTTTGAAAAAGGAAATATCCTCAGATGAACTCTGGAAAGGAGCTTTCTGAGAAACTGCTTGGTGTTCCGTTAATTCATCTCACAGAGTTACATCTGTATTTCCTGGATCTCTTTGATAGCCTCATTTCTGTGGAATCTGAGAATAGATATGTGGGATCCCTTTGAAGACAATAGGGCCAAAGTAAATATCTTCCGATAACAAAGAGAAAGAAGCTTTCTGAGAAACTTCTTTGTATTCTGTGAAATCATCTAACAGAGTTACAGCTTTCTCCTCAAGAAGCCTTTCGCTAAGATATTTCTTGCGGAATTGGCAAAGTGATATTAGGAAGCCCTTAGAGGGCTACGGTGAAAAAGGAAATATCCTCAGATGAAATCTGGAAAGAAGCTTTCTGAGAAACTCCTTAGTGTTCTGTTAATGCAGCTCACAGACTTACATCTGTATTTGTTCGATCTCCTTGCTAGCCTTATTTCTGTGGAATCTGAGAACAGATATTTCCGATCCCTTTGAAGACTATAGGGCCAAAGGAAATATCCTCCGATAACAAAGAGAAAGAAGCTTTCTGAGAAACTTCTCTGGTTCTGTGAAATCATGTCACAGAGTTACAGCTTTCCCCTCAAAAGCCTTTCGCTAACACAGTTCTTGTGGAAATGGCAAAGTGATATTTGGAAGCCCATCGAGGGTTATGGTGAAAAGGGAAATATCCTCAGATGAAATCTGGAAAGAAGCTTTATGAGAAACTGCTCAGTGTTCTGTTAATTAATCTCACAGAGTTACATCTGTATTTCGTGGATCGCTTTGCTAGCCTTATTACTTTGCAATCTGAGAACAGATATTTCGGATACCTTTGAAGACTATAGCGCCAAAGGAAATATCCTCCGATAACAAAGAGAAAGAGGCTTTCTGAGAAACTGCTTCGTGTTCCGTAAAATCATCTCACAGATTTACAGCTTTCCCATTAAGAAGCGTTTCGCTAAGACAGTTCTTGTGGAATTGGCAAAGTGATATTTGGAAGCCCATAAAGGGCTATGTTGAAAAAGGAAATATCCCCAAATGAAATCTGGAAAGAAGCTTTCTGAGAAACTGCTTAGTGTTCTGTTAATTAATCTCACAGAGTTACATCTGTATTTCGTGGTTCTCTTTGTTAGCCTTATTTCTGTGGAATCTGATAACCGATATTTCGTATCCCTTTGAAGACAACAGGGCCAAAGGAAATATCCTCCCATAACAAAGGGAAAGAAGCTTTCTGAGAAACTTATTTGTGTTCTGGGAAATCATCACCCAGAGTTTCAGCTTTCCCCTCAAGAAGCCGTTCGCTAAGACAGTTGTTGTTGAATTGGCAAAGTGATATTTTGAAGCCCATAGAGGGCTATGGTGAAAAAGGAAATATCCTCAGATGAAATCTGGAAAGAAGCTTTTTGAGAAACTGCTTGGTGTTCTGTTAATTCTTCTCACAGAGTTACATCTGTATTTCGTGGATTCTTTGCTAGCCTTATTTCTGTGGAATCTGAGAGTAGATATTTGGGATGCCTTTGAAGACTATAGGGCCAGAGGAAATATCCTCCGATAACAAAGAGAAAGAAGCTTTCTGAGAAACTTCTTTGTGTTCTGTGAAATCATCTCAGAGAGTTACAGCTTTCCCCTCAAAAAGCGTTTCGCTAAGACAGTTCTTGTGGAATTGGCAAAGTGATATTAGGAAGCCCATAGAGGGCTACGGGGAAAAAGGAATTATCCTCAGATGAAATCTGGAAAGAAGCTTTCTGAGAAACTGCTTAGTGTTCTGTTAATTAATCTCACAGAGTTACATCTGTATTTCGTGGATCTCTTTGCTAGCCTTATTTCTTTGGAATCTGAGAACAGATATTTCGGGTCCCTTTGAAGACTATAGGGCGAAAGGAAATATCCTCCGATAACAAAGAAAAAGAAGCGTTCTGAGAAACTTCTTTGTATTCTGTGAAATCATCTCACAGAGTTACAGCTTTCCCTTCAAGAAGCCTTTCGCTAAGACAGTTCTTGTGGAATTGGCAAAGTGATATTTGGAAACCCATAGCGGGCTATGGTGAAAAAGGAAATATCCTCAGATGAAATCTGTAAAGAAGCCTTTTGAGAAACTGCTTAGTGTTCTGTTAATTCACCTCACAGAGTTACATCTGTTTTTCGTGGATGTCTTTGCTAGCCTTATTTCTGTGGAATCTTAGAACAGATATTTCGGATCCCTTTGAAGACTATAGGGCCAAAGGAAATAACCTCCGATAACAAAGAAAAAGAAGCTTTCTGAGAAACTTCTTTGTGTTCTGTGAAATCATCTCACAGAGTTACAGCTTACCCCTCAAGAAGCCTTTCGCTGAGACAGTTCTTGTGCAATAGGCAACGTGACATTTGGAAGCCCATATAGGGCTATGGGGAAAAAGGAAATATCCTCAGATGAAATCTGGAAAGAAGCTTTCTGAGAAACTGCTTAGTGTTCTGTTAATTCATCTCACAGTGTTACATATGTATATCCTGGATGTGTTTGCTAGCCTTATTTCTGTGGAATATGAGAACAGATATTTCGGATCCCTTTGAAGACTATAGGGTCAAAGGAAATATCCTCCGATAACAAAGAGAAAGAAGGTTTCTGAGAAACTTCTTTGTGTTCTGTGAAATCATCTAACAGAGTTACAGCTTTCCCCTCAAGAAGCCGTTCACTAAGACAGTTCTTGTGGAATTGGCAAACTGATATTTGGTAACCCATAGAGGGCTATGGTGTAAAAGGAAATATCCTCTGATTAAATCTGAAAAGAAGCTTTCTGAGAAACTTCTTAGTGTTCTGTTAATTAATCTCACAGTGTTACATCTGTATTTCGTGGATCTCTTTGAGAGATTTATTTCTGTGGAATCTGAGAACAGATATTTCGGATCCCTTTGAAGACTATAGGGCCAAAGGAAATATCTTCCAATAAAAAAAGAGAAAGAAGCTTTCTGAGAAACCTCTTTGTGTTCTGTGAAATCATCTCAAAGAGTTACAACTTTCCCTTCAAGAAGCCTTTCGCTAAGACAGTTCTTGTGGAATTGTCAAAGTGATATTTGGGAGCCCATAGAGGGCTCTGGTGAAAAAGGAAATATCCTCAGATGAAATCTGGAAAGAAGCTTTCTGAGAAACTGCTCAGTGTTCTGTTAATTCATCTCACAGAGTTACATCTGTATTTGGTGGAACTCTTTGCTAGCCTTATTTAGTGGAATCTGAGAACAGATATGTCGGATCCCTCTGAAGACTATAGGGCCAAAGGAAATATCCTCTGATAACAAAGAGAAAGAAGCTTTCGGATAAACTTCTTTGTGTTCTGTGGAATCATCTCACAGAGTTACAGCTTTCCCCTCAAGAAGCCGTTCGCTAAGACAGTTCTTGTAGAATTCGCAAAGTGATAATTGGAAGCCCAAAGAGGGCTATGTTGAAAAACGAAATATCCTCAGATGAAATCTGGAAAGAAATTTTCCAAGAAACTGCTTAGTGTTCTGTTAATTCATCTCACAGAATTACATGTGTATTTCGTGGATCTCTTTGGTAGACTTATTTCTGTGGAATCTGAGAACAGATATTTAGGATCCCTTTGAAGACTATTGGGCCAAAGGAAATATCCTCCGATAACAAAGAGAAAGAAGCTTTCCGAGAAATTTCTTTGTGTTCTGTGAAATCATCTCACAGAGTTACAGCTTTCGCTCAAGAAGCCGTTCGCTAGGAAAGTTGTTGTGGAATTGGCAAAGTGATATTTGGAAGCCCATAGAGGGCTATGGTGAAAAAGGAAATATCCTCCGATGAAATCTGAAAAGAAACTTTCTGAGAAACTGCTTAGTGTTCTCTTAATTCATCTCACAGAGTTACATCTGTATTTGGTGGAACTCTTTGCTAGCCTTATTTAGTGGAATCTGAGAACAGATATTTCGGATCCCTCTGAAGACTATAGGGCCAAAGGAAATATCCTCCGATAACAAAGAGAAAGAAGCTTTCTGAGAAACTTCTCTGGTTCTGTGAAATCATCTCACAGAGTTACAGCTTTCCCCTCAAAAGCCTTTCGCTAAGACAGTTCTTGTGGAATTGGCAAAGTGATATTTGGAAGCCCATAGAGGGCTATGGTGAAAAAGAAAATATCCTCAGATGAAATCTGGAAAGAAGCTTTCCGAGAAACTGCTTGGTGTTCTGTTAATTCATCTCACAGAGTTACATCTGTATTTCGTGGATCTCTTTGCTAGCCTTATTTCTGTGGAATCTGAGAACAGATATTTCGGATCCCTTTGAAGACTATAGGGCCAAAGGAAATATCCTCCAATAACAAAGAGAAAGTAGCTTTCTGAGAAACTTCTTTGTGTTCTGTGAAATCATCTCACAGAGTTACAGCTTTCCCCTCAAGAAGCCTTTCGCTTGGAAAGTTCTTGTGGAACTGGCAAAGTGATATTTGTAAGCCCATAGAGTGCTATTGTGAAAAAGGAAATATCCTCAGATGAAATCTGGAAAGAAGCTTTCTGAGACACTGCTTAGTGTTCTGTTAATTCAACTCACGGAGTTACATCTGTATTTGGTGGAACTCTTTGCTAGCCTTATTTAGTGGAATCTGAGAACAGATATTTCGGATCCCTCTGAAGACAATAGCGCCAAAGGAAATATCCTCCGATAACAAAGAGAAAGAAGCTTTCTGAGAAACTTCTCTGTGTTCTGTGAAATCATGTCACTGAGTTACAGCTTTCCACTCAAGAAGTCTTTCGCTAAGACATTTCTTGTGGAATTGGCAAAATGATATTTGGAAGCCCTTAGAGGGCTATGTTAAAAAAGGAAATATCCTCAGATGAAATCTGGAAAGAAGCTGTCAGTGAAACTGCTTAGTGTTCTGTTAATTCATCTCACAGAGTTACATCTTTGTTTCGTGGATCTCTTTGCTAGCCTTATTTCTGTGGAATCTGAGAATAGATATTTCGGATCCCCTTGAAGACAATAGGGCCAAAGGAAATATCCTCCGATAACAAAAAGAAAGAAGATATCTGAGAAACTTCTTTGTGTTCTGTGAAATCATCTCACAGAGTTACAGCTTTCTCCTCAAGAAGCCTTTCGCTAAGACAGTTCTTTTGGAATTGGCAAAGTGATATTTGGAAGCCCTTTAGAGGGCTATGGTGAAAAAGGAAATATCCTCAGATGAAATCTGGAAAGAAGCTTTCTGAGAAACTGTTCAGCATTCTGTTAATTCATCTCACAGAGTTTCATCTGTATTTAGTGGATCTCTTTGCTAGCCTTATTTCTGTGGAATCTGAGAACAGATATTTCGGAACCCTTTGAAGACTATAGGGCCACAGGAAATATCCTCCGATAACAAAGAGAAAGAAGCTTTCTGAGAAACTTCTTTGTGTTCTGTGAAATCATGTCACTGAGTTACAGCTTTCCACTCAAGTAGTCTTTCGCTAAGACAATTCTTGTGGAATTGGCAAAATGATATTTGGAAGCCCTTAGAGGGCTATGTTAAAAAAGGAAATATCCTCAGATGAAATCTGGAAAGAAGCTGTCAGTGAAACTGCTTAGTGTTCTGTTAATTCATCTCACAGATTTTCATCTTTATTTCGGGGATCTCTTTGCTAGCCTTATTTCTGTGGAATCTTAGAATAGATATTTCGGATCCCTTTGAAGACAATAGGGCCAAAGGAAATATCCTCCGATAACAAAAAGAAAGAAGATTTCTGAGAAACTTCTTTGTGTTCTCTGAAATCATCTCACAGAGTTACAGCTTTCCCCTCAAGAAGCCTTTCGCTAAGACAGTTCTTGTGGAATTGGCAAAGTGATATTTGGAAGCCCTGTAGAGGGCTATGGTGAAAAAGGAAATATCCTCAGATGAAATCTGGAAAGAAACTTTTTGAGAAACTGCTTAGTGTTCTGTTAATTCATCTCACAGAGTTACATGTGTATTTCGTGGATCTCTTTGGTAGACTTATTTCTGTGGAATCTGAGAACAGATATATAGGATCCCTTTGAAGACTATTGGGCCAAAGGAAATATCCTCCGAAAACAAAGAGAAAGAAGCTTTCTGAGAAACTTCTTTGTGTTCTGTGAAATCATCTCACAGAGTTTCAGCTTTCGCTCAAGAAGCCGTTCGCTAAGACAGTTCTTGTGGAATTGGAAAAGTGATATTTGGAAGTCCATTGTGGGCTATGCTGAAAAAGGAAATATTCTCAGATGAAATCTGGAAAAAAGCTTTCTGACAAACTGCTCAGTGTCCTGTTAATTCATCTCACAGAGTTACATCTGTATTTCGTGGATCCGTTTGCTAGTCTTATTTCTGTGGAATCTGAGAACAGATATTTCGGATCCCTTTGAAGACTATAGGGCCAAAGGAAATATCCTCCGATAACAAAGAGAAAGAAGCTTTCTGAGAAACTTCTCTGGTTCTGTGAAATCATCTCACAGAGTTACAGCTTTCCCCTCAAAAGCCTTTCGCTAAGACAGTTCTTGTGGAATTGGCAAAGTGATATTTGGAAGCCCATAGAGGGCTATTGTGAAAAAGAAAATATCCTCAGATGAAATCTGGAAAGAAGCTTTCCGAGAAACTGCTTGGTGTTCTGTTAATTCATCTCACAGAGTTACATCTGTATTTCGTGGATCTCTTTGCTAGCCTTATTTCTGTGGAATCTGAGAACAGATATTTCGGATCCCTTTGAAGAGTATAGGGCCAAAGGAAATATCCTCCAATAACAAAAAGAAAGAAGATTTCTGAGAAACTTCTTTGTGTTCTGTGAAATCATCTCACAGAGTTACAGCTTTCCCCTCAAGAAGCCTTTCGCTTGGAAAGTTCTTGTGGAATTGGCAAAGTGATATTTGGAAGCCCTGTAGAGGGCTATGGTGAAAAAGGAAATATCCTCAGATGAAATCTGGAAAGAAACTTTCTGAGAAACTGCTTAGTGTTCTGTTAATTCATCTCACAGAGTTACATGTGTATTTCGTGGATCTCTTTGGTAGACTTATTTCTGTGGAATCTGAGAACAGATATTTAGGATCCCTTGAAGACTATTGGGCCAAAGGAAATATCCTCCGAAAACAAAGAGAAAGAAGCTTTCTGAGAAACTTCTTTGTGTTCTGTGAAATCATCTCACAGAGTTTCAGCTTTCGCTCAAGAAGCCGTTCGCTAAGACAGTTCTTGTGGAATTGGAAAAGTGATATTTGGAAGCCCATTGTGGGCTATGGTGAAAAAGGAAATATTCTCAGATGAAATCTGGAAAAAACCTTTCTGACAAACTGCTCAGTGTCCTGTTAATTCATCTCACAGAGTTACATCTGTATTTCGTGGATCCGTTTGCTAGTCTTATTTCTGTGGAATCTGAGAACAGATATTTCGGATCCCTTTGAAGACTATAGGGCCAAAGGAAATATCCTCCGATAACAAAGAGAAAGAAGCTTTCTGAGAAACTTCTCTGGTTCTGTGAAATCATGTCACAGAGTTACAGCTTTCCCCTCAAAAGCCTTTCGCTAAGACAGTTCTTGTGGAATTGGCAAAGTGATATTTGGAAGCCCATAGAGGGCTATGGTGAAAAAGAAAATATCCTCAGATGAAATCTGGAAAGAAGCTTTCCGAGAAACTGCTTGGTGTTCTGTTAATTCATCTCACAGAGTTACATCTGTATTTCGTGGATCTCTTTGCTAGCCTTATTTCTGTGGAATCTGAGAACAGATATTTCGGATCCCTTTGAAGACTATAGGGCCAAAGGAAATATCCTCCAATAACAAAGAGAAAGTAGCTTTCTGAGAAACTTCTTTGTGTTCTGTGAAATCATCTCACAGAGTTACAGCTTTCCCCTCAAGAAGCCTTTCGCTTGGAAAGTTCTTGTGGAACTGGCAAAGTGATATTTGTAAGCCCATAGAGTGCTATTGTGAAAAAGGAAATATCCTCAGATGAAATCTGGAAAGAAGCTTTCTGAGACACTGCTTAGTGTTCTGTTAATTCAACTCACGGAGTTACATCTGTATTTGTTGGAACTCTTTGCTAGCCTTATTTAGTGGAATCTGAGAACAGATATTTCGGATCCCTCTGAAGACAATAGCGCCAAAGGAAATATCCTCCAATAACAAAGAGAAAGAAGCTTTCTGAGAAACTTCTTTGTGTTCTGTGAAATCATGTCACTGAGTTACAGCTTTCCACTCAAGAAGTCTTTCGCTAAGACATTTCTTGTGGAATTGGCAAAATGATATTTGGAAGCCCTTAGAGGGCTATGTTAAAAAAGGAAATATCCTCAGATGAAATCTGGAAAGAAGCTGTCAGTGAAACTGCTTAGTGTTCTGTTAATTCATCTCACAGAGTTACATCTTTATTTCGTGGATCTCTTTGCTAGCCTTATTTCTGTGGAATCTGAGAATAGATATTTCGGATCCCTTTGAAGACAATAGGGCCAAAGGAAATATCCTCCGATGACAAAAAGAAAGAAGATATCTGAGAAACTTCTTTGTGTTCTGTGAAATCATCTCACAGAGTTACAGCTTTCTCCTCAAGAAGCTTTTCGCTAAGACAGTTCTTTTGGAATTGGCAAAGTGATATTTGGAAGCCCTTTAGAGGGCTATGGTGAAAAAGGAAATATCCTCAGATGAAATCTGGAAAGAAGTTTTCTGAGAAACTGTTCAGCATTCTGTTAATTCATCTCACAGAGTTTCATCTGTATTTTGTAGATCTCTTTGCTAGCCTTATTTCTGTGGAATCTGAGAAGAGATATTTCGGAACCCTTTGAAGACTATAGGGCCACAGGAAATATCCTTCGATAACAAAGAGAAAGAAGCTTTCTGAGAAACTTCTTTGTGTTCTGTGAAATCATGTCACTGAGTTACAGCTTTCCACTCAAGAAGTCTTTCGCTAAGACAATTCTTGTGGAATTGGCAAAATGATATTTGGAAGCCCCTAGAGGGCTATGTTAAAAAAGGAAATATCCTCAGATGAAATCTGGAAAGAAGCTGTCAGTGAAACTGCTTAGTGTTCTGTTAATTCATCTCACAGATTTACATCTTTATTTCGGGGATCTCTTTGCTAGCCTTATTTCTGTGGAATCTTAGAATAGATATTTCGGATCCCTTTGAAGACAATAGGGCCAAAGGAAATATCCTCCGATAACAAAAAGAAAGAAGATTTCTGAGAAACTTCTTTGTGTTCTGTGAAATCATCTCACAGAGTTACAGCTTTCCCCTCAAGAAGCCTTTCGCTAAGACAGTTCTTGTGGAATTGGCAAAGTGATATTTGGAAGCCCTGTAGAGGGCTATGGTGAAAAAGGAAATATCCTCTGATGAAATCTGCAAAGAGTTTTCTGAGAAACTGCTTAGTGTTCTGTTAATTCATCTCAGAGAGTTATATGTGTATTTCGTGGATCTCTTTGGTAGCCTTGTTTCTGTGGAATCTGAGAACCGATATTTAGGATCCCTTTGAAGAGTATTGGGACAAAGGAAATATCCTCCGATAACAAAGAGAAAGAAGCTTTTTGAGAAACTTCTTTTGGTTCTGTGAAATCATCTCACAGAGTTTCAGCTTTCCCCTCAAGAAGCCTTTCGCTAAGACAGTTCTTGTGGAATTGGCAAAGTGATATTTGTAAGCCCATAAAGGGCTATGGTGAAAAAGGAAATATCCTCCGATGAAATCTGGAAAGAAACTTTCTGAAAAACTGCTTAGTGTTCTGTTAATTGATCTCACAGAGTTACATCTGTATTTCGTGGATCTCTTTGCTAGCCTTCTTTCTGTTGAATCTGAGAACAGATATTTCGGATCCGTTTGAAGACTATAGGGCCAATGGAAATATCCTCCGATAACAAAGAGAAAGAAGCTTTCTGAGAAACTTCTTTGTGTTCTGTGAAATCATGTCACAGAGTTACAGCTTTCCCCTCAAAAGCCTTTCGCTAATACAGTTCTTGTGGAATTGGCAAAGTGATATTTGGAAGCCCATTGAGGGCTATGGTGAAAAAGGAAATATCCTCCGATGAAATCTGGAAAGAAGCTTTCTGAGAAACTGCTTAGTGTTCTGTTAATTCATCTCACAGAGTTACATCTGTATTTGGTGAAACTCTTTGCTAGCCTTATTTAGTGGAATCTGAGAACAGATATTTCTGATTCCTCTGAAGACAATAGGGCCAAAGGACATATCCTCCCATAACAAAGAGAAAGAATCTTTCTGAGAAACTTCTTTGTGTTCTGTGAAATCATCTCATAGAGTTACAGCTTTCCCCACAAGAAGCCGTTCGCTAAGACAGTTCTTGTGGAATTGACAAAGTGATATTTGGAAGCCCATAGAGGGCTATGGTGAAAAAGGAAATATCCTCAGATGAAATCTGGAAAGAAGCTTTCTGAGAAACTGTTCAGCATTCTGTTAATTCACCTCACAGAGTTACATCTGTATTTAGTGGATCTATTTGCTAGCCTTATTTATGTAGAATCTGAGAACAGATATTTCGGAACAATTTGAAGACTATAGGGCCACAGGAAATATCTTCCGATAACAAAGAGAAAGAAGCTTTCTGAGAAACTTCTTTGTGTTCTGTGAAATCATCTCACAGAGATACAGTTTTGCCCTCCAGAAGCCTTTCGCTAAGACAGTTCTTGTGGAATTGGCAAAGTGATATTTGGAAGCCCTTACAGGGCTATGGTGAAAAAAGAAATATCCTCATATGCAATCAGGAAACAAGCTTTCTGGGAAACTGCTTAGCGATCTGTTAATTCATCTCACAGAGTTACATCTGTATTTCGTGGATCTCTTTGCTGGCCTTATTCCTATGGAATCTGAGAACAGATATTTCGGATCCCTTTGAAGACTATAGGGCCAAAGGAAATATCCTCCGATAACAAAGAGAAAGAAGCTTTCTGAGAAACTTCTTCGTGTTCCGTGAAATCATCTCACAGAGTTACAGCTTTCCCCTCAAGAAGCCTTTCGCTAAGACAGTTCTTGTGGAATTGGCAAAGTGATATTTGGAAGTCCTTTGAGGGCTAAGGTGGAAAAGGAAATATCCTCCGATTAAATCTGGAAGGGAGCTTTCTGAGAAAATGCTCAGTGTTCTGTTAATTCATCTCACAGAGTTACATCTATATTTCGTGGATCTCTTTGCTAGACTTATTTCTGTGGAATCTGAAAACTGATATTTCGGATCCCTTTGAAGACTATAGGGCCAAAGGAAATATCCTCCGATAACAAAGAGAAAGAAGCTTTCTGAGAAACATCTTTGTGTTCCGTGAAATCAACTCACAGAGTTGCAGCTTCCCCCTCAAGAAGCCTTTCGCTAAGACAGTTCTTTTGGAATTGGCAAAGTGATATTTGGAAGCCCATAGAGGGCTATTTTGAAAAAGGAAATATCCTCTGATGAAATCTGCAAACAGCTTTCTGAGAAACTGCTTAGTGTTCTGTTAATCCACCTCAACGAGTTACATCTGTATTTCGTGGATCTCTTTGCTAGCCTTATTTCTGCGGAATCTGAGAACAGATATTTCGGATCCCTTTGAACACTATAGGGCCAAAGGAAATATCCTCCGATAACCAAGAGAAAGAAGCTTTCTGAGAAACTTCTTTGTGTTCTGTGAAATCATCTCACAGAGTTACAGCTTTCCCCTCAAGAAGTCTTTCGCTAAGACAGTTCTTGTGGAATTGGCAAAGTGATATTTGGAAGCCCATAGAGGGCTATGGTGAAAAAGAAAATATCCTCCGATGAAATCTGGAAAGAAGCATTCTAAGAAACTGCTTGGTGTTCTGTTAATTCATCTCACAGAGTTACATCTGTATTTCGTGGATCTATTTGCTAGCCCTATTTCTGTGGAATCTGAAAACAGATATTTCGGATCCCTTTGAAAGCTATAGGGCCAAAGGAAATATCCTCTGATAACAAAGAGAAAGAAGCTTTCTGAGAAACTACTTTGTGTTCTGTGAAATCATCTCACAGAGTTACAGCTTTCCCCTCAAGAAGCCGTTCTATAAGACTGTTCTTGTGGACTTGGAAAAGTGATATTTGGAAGCCCATAGAGGGCTACGGTGAAAAAGGAAATATCCTCAGATTAAATCTGGAAAGAAGCTTTCTGAGAAACTGCTCAGTGTTCGGTGAATTCATCTCACAGAGTTACATCTGTATTTCGTGGATCTCTTTGCTAGCCTTATTTCTGTGGAATCTGAAAACAGATATTTCGGATCCCTTTGAAGTCTAATGGGCCAAAGGAAATATCCTCCGATAACAAAGAGAAAGAAGCTTTCTGAGAAACTTCTTTGGTTCTGTGAAATTATCTCACAGAGTTACAGCTTTCCGCTCAAGAAGCCTTTCACTAAGACAGTTCTTGTGGAATTGGCATAGTGATATTTGGAAGCCCATAGAGGGCTATGTTGAAAAAGGAAATATCCTCAGATGAAATCTTGAAAGAAGCTTTCCGAGAAACTGCTTGGTGTTCTGTTAATTCATCTCACAGAGTTACATCTGTATTTCGTGGATCTCTTTGCTAGCCTTATTTCTGTTGAAACTGAGAATAGATATTTCGGATCCCTTTGAAGACTATAGGGCCAAAGGAAATATCCACCGATAACAAAGAGAAAGTAGCTTTCTGAGAAACTTCTTTGTGTTCTGTAAATCATCTCACAAAGTTACAGCTTTCCCCTAAAGACGCCGTTCGCTAGGAAAGTTCTTGTGGTTTGGCAAAGTGATATTTGGAAGCCCACAGAGGGCTATGGTGAAAAAGGAAATATCCTCCGATGAAATCTGGAAAGAAGCTTTCTGAGAAACTGCTTAGTGTTCTCTTAATTCTTCTCACAGAGTTACATCTGTATTTGGTGGAACTCTTTGCAAGCCTTATTTAGTGGAATCTGAGAACAGATATTTCGGATCCCTCTGCAGACTATAGGGTCAAAGGAAATATCCTCTGATAACAAAGAGAAAGAAGCTTTCTAATAAACTTCTTTGTGTTCTGTGAAATCATCTCACAGAGTTACAGCTTTCCCCTCAAGAAGCCGTTCGCTAAGACAGTTCTTGTAGAATTGGAAAAGTGATATTTGGAAGGCCATAGAGGGCTATGGTGAAAAAGGAAATATCCTCAGATGAAATCTGGAAAGAAACTTTCTGAGAAATTGCTTAGTGTTCTGTTAATTCATCTCACAGTGTTACATGTGTATTTCGTGGATCTCTTTGGTAGACTTATTTCTGTGGAATCTGAGTACAGATATTTAGGATCCCTTTGAAGACTATTGGGCCAAAGGAAATATCCTCCGATAACAAAGAGAAAGAAGCTTTCTGAGAAACTTCTTTGTGTTCTGTGAAATCATCTCACAGAGTTGCAGCTTTCGCTCAAGAAGCCGTTCGCTAAGACAGTTCTTGTGGAATTGGAAAAGTGATATTTGGAAGCCCGTAGTGGGCTATGGTGAAAAAGGAAATATTCTCAGATGAAATCTGGAAAAAAGCTTTCTGACAAACTGCTCAGTGTCCTGTTAATTCATCTCACAGTGTTACATCTGTATTTCGTGGATCCGTTTGCTAGCCTGATTTCTGTGGTATCTGAGAACAGATATTTCGGATCCTTTGAAGACTATAGGGCCAAAGGAAATATCCTCCCATAACAAAGAGAAAGAAGCTTTCTGAGAAACTTCTTTGGTTCTGTGAAATCATGTCACAGAGTTACAGCTTTCCCCTTAAAAGCCTTTCGCTAAGACAGTTATTGTGGAATTGGCAAAGTGATATTTGGAAGCCCATAGAGGGCTATGGTTAAAAAGAAAATATCCTCAGATGAAATCTGGAAAGAAGCTTTCTGAGACACTGCTTAGTGTTCTGTTAATTCATCTCACGGAGTTACATCTGTATTTGGTGGAACTCTTTGCTAGCCTTATTTAGTGGAATCTGAGAACAGATATTTCGGATCCCTCTGAAGACTATAGGGCCAAAGGAAATATCCTCCGATAACAAAGAGAAAGAAGCTTTCTGAGAAACTTCTTTGTGTTCTGTGAAATCATGTCACTGAGTTACAGCTTTCCAATCAAGAAGTCTTTCGCTAAGACATTTCTTGTGGAATTGGCAAAATGATATTTGGAAGCCCTTGGAGGGCTATGTTAAAAAAGGAAATATCCTCAGATGAAATCTGGAAAGAAGCTCTCAGTGAAACTGCTTAGTGTTCTGTTAATTCATCTCACAGAGTTACATCTTTATTTCGTGGATCTCTTTGCTAGCCTTATTTCTGTGGAATCTGAGAAGAGATATTTCGGATCCCTTTGAAGACAATAGGGCCAAAGGAAATATCCTCCGATAACAAAAAGAAAGAGGATGTCTGAGAAACTTCTTTGTGTTCTGTGAAATCATCTCACAGAGTTACAGCTTTCTCCTCAAGAAGCCTTTCGCTAAGACAGTTCTTGTGGAATTGGCAAAGTGATATTTGGAAGCCCTTTAGAGGGCTATGGTGAAAAAGGAAATATCCTCAGATGAAATCTGGAAAGAAGCTTTCTGAGAAACTGTTCAGCATTCTGTTAATTCATCTCACAGAGTTTCATCTGTATTTAGTGGATCTCTTTGCTAGCCTTATTTCTGTGGAATCTGAGAACAGATATTTCGGAACCCTTTGAAGACTATAGGGCCACAGGAAATATCCTCTGATAACAAAGAGAAAGAAGCTTTCTGAGAAACTTCTTCGTGTTCGGTGAAATCATCTCACAGAGTTGCAGCTTTCCCCTCAAGAAGACTTTCGCTAAGACAGTTCTTGTGGAATTGGCAAAGTGATATTTGGAAGTCCAAAGAGAGCTAAGGTGAAAAAGGATATATCCTCCGATTAAATCTGGAAAGTAGATTTCAGAGAAAATGCTCAGTGTTCTGTTAATTCATCTCGCAGAGTTACATCTCTATTTCGTGGATCTCTTTGCTAAACTTATTTCTGTGGAATCTGAAAACAGATATTTCGGATCCCTTTGAAGAATATAGGGCCAAAGGAAATATCCTCCGATAACAAAGAGAAAGAAGCTTTCTGAGAAACTTCTTTGTGTTCCGTGAAATCATCTCACAGAGTTGCAGCTTATCTCTCAAGAAGCCTTTCGCTAAGACAGTTCTTTTGGAATTTTCAAAGTGTTATTTGGAAGCCCATAGAGGGCAATGGTGAAAAAGGAAATATCCTCTGATGAAATCTGCAAAGAGCTTTCTGAGAAACTGCTTAGTGTTCTGTTAATTCATCTCAGAGAGTTATATGTGTATTTCGTGGATCTCTTTGGTAGCCTTATTTCTGTGGAATCTGAGAACAGATATTTAGGATCCCTTTGAAGACTATTGGGACAAAGGAATTATCCTCCGATAACAAAGAGAATGAAGCTTTCTGAGAAACTTCTTTGGGTTCTGTGAAATCATCTCACAGAGTTACAGCTTTCCCCTCAAGAAGCCGTTCGCTAAGACAGTTCTTGTGGAATTGGCAAAGTGATATTTGGAAGCCCCTAGAGGGCTATGGTGAAAAAGGAAATATCCTCACATGAAATTTGCAAAGAAGCTTTCGGAAAAACTGCTCAGTGTCCTGTTAATTCATCTCACAGAGTTACATCTGTATTTCGTGCATCCCTTTGCTAGCCTTATTTCTGTGGAATCTGAGAACAGATATTTCCGATCCCTTTGAAGACTATAGGGCCAAAGGAAATATCCTCCAATAACAAAGAGAAAGAAGCTTTCTGAGAAACTTCTTTGTGTTCTGTGAAATCATGTCACAGAGTTACAGCTTTCCCTCAAAAGCCTTTCGCTAAGATAGTTCTTGTGGAATTGGCAAAGTGATATTTGGAAGCCCATAGAGGGCTATGGTGAAAAACGAAATATCCTCAGATGAAATCTGGAAAGAAGCTTTCCGAGAAACTGCTTGGTGTTCTGTTAATTCATCTCACAGAGTTACATTTCTTTTTCGTGGATCTCTTTGATGGCCTTATTTCTGAGGAATCTGAGAACAGATATTTCGGATCCCTTTGAAGACTATAGGGCCAAAGGAAATATCCACCGATAACAAAGAGAAAGTAGCTTTCTGAGAAACTCCTTTGTGTTCTGTGAAATCATCTCACAGAGATACAGGTTTGACCTCCAGAAGCCTTTCGCTAAGACAGTTCTTGTGGAATTGGCAAAGTGATATTTGGAAGCTGTTACAGGACTATGGTGAAAAAAGAAATATCCTCAGATGCAATCTGGAAACAAGCTTTCTGGGAAACTGCTTAGCGTTCTGTTAATTCATCTCACAGAGTTACATCTGTATTTCGTGGATCTATTTGCTAGCCCTATTTCTGTGGAATCTGAAAACAGATATTTCGGATCCCTTTGAAAGCTATAGGGCCAAAGGAAATATCCTCCGATAACAAAGAGAAAGAAGCTTTCTGAGAAACTTCTTTGTGTTCTGTGAAATCATCTCACAGAGTTACAGCTTTCCCCTCAAGAAGCCGTTCGCTAAGACAGTTCTTGTGGAATTGGAAAAGTGATATTTGGAAGCCCATAGAGGGCTACGGTGAAACAGGAAATATCCTCAGATTAAATCTGGAAAGAAGCTTTCTGAGAAACTGCTCAGTGTTCCCTTAATTCATCTCACAGAGTTACATCTGTATTTCGTGGATATCCTTGCTAGCCTTATTTCTGTGGAATCTGAAAACAGATATTTCGGATCCCTTTGAAGTCTATAGGGCCAAAGGAAATATCCTCCGATAACAAAGAGAAAGAAGCTTTCTGAGAAAATTCTTTTTTTCTGTGAAATCATCTCACAGAGTTACAGCTTTCCCCTCAAAAGCCTTTCGCTAAGACAGTTCTTGTGTAATAGGAAAAGTTATATTTGGAAGCCCATTGAGGGCTACGGTGAAAAAGGAAATATCCTCAGATGAAATCTGGAAAGAAGCTTTCTGAGAAACTGCTTAGTGTTCTGTTAATTCCTCTCACAGAGTTACATCTGTATTTGGTGGAACTCTTTGCTAGCCTTATTTAGTGGAATCTGAGAACAGATATTTCGGATTCCTCTGAAGACTATAGGGCCAAAGGACATATCCTCCGATAACAAAGAGAAAGAATCTTTCTGAGAAACTTCTTTGTGTTCTGTGAAATTATCTCACAGAGTTACAGCTTTCCGCTCAAGAAGCCTTTCGCTAAGACAGTTCTTGTGGAATTGGCAAAGTGATATTTGGAAGCCCATAGAGGGCTATGGTGAAAAAGGAAATATCCTCAGATGAAATCTGGAAAGAAGCTTTCCGAGAAACTGCTTGGTGTTCTGTTAATTCATCTCACAGAGTTACATCTGTATATCGTGGATCACTTTGGTAGCCTTATTTCTGTGGAAACTGAGAACAGATATTTCGGATCCCTTTGAAGACTATAGGGCCAAAGGAAATATCCACCGATAACAAAGAGAAAGTAGCTTTCTGAGAAACTTCTTTGTGTTCTGTGAAATCATCTCACAAAGTTACAGCTTTCCCCTAAAGACGCCGTTCGCTAGGAAAGTTCTTGTGGAATTGGCAAAGTGATATTTGGAAGCCCATAGAGGGCTATGGTGAAAAAGGAAATATCCTCAGATGAAATTGGAAAGAAGCTTTCTGAGAAACTGCTTAGTGTTCTCTTAATTCATCTCACAGAGTTACATCTGTATTTGGTGGAACTCTTTGCTAGCCTTATTTAGTGGAATCTGAGAACAGATATTTCGGATCTCTCTGAAGACTATAGGGCCAAAGGAAATATCCTCTGATAACAAAGAGAAAGAAGCTTTCTGATAAACTTCTTTGTGTTCTGTGAAATCATCTCGCAGAGTTACAGCTTTCCCCTCAAGAAGCCGTTCGCTAAGACAGTTCTTGTAGAATTGGCAAAGTGATATTTGGAAGCCCATTGAGGGCTATGGTGAAAAAGAAAATATCCTCAGATGAAATCTGGAAAGAAGCTTTCCGAGAAACTGCTTGGTTTTCTGTTAATTCATCTCACAGAGTTACATCTGTATTTCGTGGATCTCTTTGCTAGCCTTATTTCTGTGGAATCTGAGACCAGATATTTCGGATACCTTTGAAGACTATATTGCCAAAGGAATTATCCACCGATAACAAAGACAAAGTAGCTTTCTGAGAAACTTCTTTGTGTTCTGTGAAATCATCTCACAGAGTTTCAGCTTTCCCCTCAAGAAGCCTTTCGCTTGGAAAGTTCTTGTGGAACTGGCAAAGTGATATTTGTAAGCCCATAGAGTGCTATTGTGAAAAAGGAAATATCCTCAGATGAAATCTGGAAAGAAGCTTTCTGAGACACTGCTTAGTGTTCTGTTAATTCATCTCACGGAGTTACATCTGTATTTGGTGGAACTCTTTGCTAGCCTTATTTAGTGGAATCTGAGAACAGATATTTCGGATCCCTCTGAAGACTATAGGGCCAAAGGAAATATCCTCCGATAACAAAGAGAAAGAAGCTTTCTGAGAAACTTCTTTGTGTTCTGTGAAATCATGTCACTGAGTTACAGCTTTCCACTCAAGAAGTCTTTCGCTAAGACAATTCTTGTGGAATTGGCAAAATGATATTTGGAAGCCCTTAGAGGGCTATGTTAAAAAAGGAAATATCCTCAGATGAAATCTGGAAAGAAGCTGTCAGTGAAACTGCTTAGTGTTCTGTTAATTCATCTCACAGAGTTACATCTTTATTTCGTGGATCTCTTTGCTAGCCTTATTTCTGTGGAATCTGAGAATAGATATTTCGGATCCCTTTGAAGACAATAGGGCCAAAGGAAATATCCTCCGATAACAAAAAGAAAGAAGATTTCTGAGAAACTTCTTTGTGTTCTGTGAAATCATCTCACAGAGTTACAGCTTAACCCTCAAGAAGCCTTTCGCTAAGACAGTTCTTGTGGAATTGGCAAAGTGATATTTGGAAGCCCTTTAGAGGGCTATGGTGAAAAAGGAAATATCCTCAGATGAAATCTGGAAAGAAGCTTTCTGAGAAACTGTTCAGCATTCTGTTAATTCATCTCACAGAGTTTCATCTGTATTTCGTGGATCTCTTTGCTAGCCTTATTTCTGTGGAATCTGAGAACAGATATTTCGGAACCCTTTGAAGACTATAGGGCCACAGAAAATATCTTCCGATAACAAAGAGAAAGAAGCTTTCTGAGAAACTTCTTCGTGTTCGGTGAAATCATCTCACAGAGTTGCAGCTTTCCCCTCACGAAGCCTTTCGCTAAGACAGTTCTTGTGGAATTGGCAAAGTGATATTTGGAAGTCCATAGAGGGCTAAGGTGAAAAAGGAAATATCCTCCGATTAAATCTGGAAAGAAGATTTCAGAGAAACTGCTTAGTGTTCTGTTAATTCATCTCAGAGAGTTATATGTGTATTTCGTGGATCTCTTTGGTAGCCTTATTTCGGTGGAATCTGAGAACAGATATTTAGGATCCCTTTGAAGATTATTGGGACAAAGGAAATATCCTCCGATAACAAAGAGAAAGAAGCTTTCTGAGAAACTTCTTTGTGTTCTGTGAAATCATCTCACAGAGTTACAGCTTTCCTCTCAAGAAGCCGTTCGCTAAGACAGTTCTTGTGGAATTGGTAAAGTGATATATGGAAGCCCATAGAGGGCTACGGTGAAAAAGGAAATATTCTCAGATGAAATCTGGAAAGAAACTTTCTGAGAAACTGCTTGGTGTTCTGTTAATTCATCTCACAGAGTTGCATCTGTATTTCGTGGATCTCTTTGCTAGCCTTATTTCTGTGGAATCTTAGAACAGATATTTCGGATCCCTTTGAAGAGTATAGGGCCAAAGGAAATATCCTCCGATAACAAAGAGAAAGAAGCTTTCTGAGAAACTTCTTTGTGTTCTGTGAAATCATGTCACAGAGTTACAGCTTTCCCTCAAAAGCCTTTCGCTAAGATAGTTCTTGTGGAATTGGCAAAGTGATATTTGGAAGCCCATAGAGGGCTATGGTGAAAAACGAAATATCCTCAGATGAAATCTGGAAAGAAGCTTTCCGAGAAACTGCTTGGTGTTCTGTTAATTCATCTCACAGAGTTACATTTCTTTTTCGTGGATCTCTTTGATGGCCTTATTTCTGAGGAATCTGAGAACAGATATTTCGGATCCCTTTGAAGACTATAGGGCCAAAGGAAATATCCACCGATAACAAAGAGAAAGTAGCTTTCTGAGAAACTCCTTTGTGTTCTGTGAAATCATCTCACAGAGATACAGGTTTGACCTCCAGAAGCCTTTCGCTAAGACAGTTCTTGTGGAATTGGCAAAGTGATATTTGGAAGCTGTTACAGGACTATGGTGAAAAAAGAAATATCCTCAGATGCAATCTGGAAACAAGCTTTCTGGGAAACTGCTTAGCGTTCTGTTAATTCATCTCACAGAGTTACATCTGTATTTCGTGGATCTCTTTGCTAGCCTTCTTTCTGTTGAATCTGAGAACAGATATTTCGGATCCCTTTGAAAGCTATAGGGCCAAAGGAAATATCCTCCGATAACAAAGAGAAAGAAGCTTTCTGAGAAACTTCTTTGTGTTCTGTGAAATCATCTCACAGAGTTACAGCTTTCCCCTCAAGAAGCCGTTCGCTAAGACAGTTCTTGTGGAATTGGAAAAGTGATATTTGGAAGCCCATAGAGGGCTACGGTGAAAAAGGAAATATCCTCAGATTAAATCTGGAAAGAAGCTTTCTGAGAAACTGCTCAGTGTTCCCTTAATTCATCTCACAGAGTTACATCTGTATTTCGTGGATATCCTTGCTAGCCTTATTTCTGTGGAATCTGAAAACAGATATTTCGGATCCCTTTGAAGTCTATAGGGCCAAAGGAAATATCATCCGATAACAAAGAGAAAGAAGCTTTCTGAGAAAATTCTTTTTTTCTGTGAAATCATCTCACAGAGTTACAGCTTTCCCCTCAAAAGCCTTTCGCTAAGACAGTTCTTGTGTAATAGGAAAAGTTATATTTGGAAGCCCATTGAGGGCTACGGTGAAAAAGGAAATATCCTCAGATGAAATCTGGAAAGAAGCTTTCTGAGAAACTGCTTAGTGTTCTGTTAATTCCTCTCACAGAGTTACATCTGTATTTGGTGGAACTCTTTGCTAGCCTTATTTAGTGGAATCTGAGAACAGATATTTCGGATTCCTCTGAAGACTATAGGGCCAAAGGACATATCCTCCGATAACAAAGAGAAAGAATCTTTCTGAGAAACTTCTTTGTGTTCTGTGAAATTATCTCACAGAGTTACAGCTTTCCGCTCAAGAAGCCTTTCGCTAAGACAGTTCTTGTGGAATTGGCAAAGTGATATTGGGAAGCCCATAGAGGGCTATGGTGAAAAAGGAAATATCCTCAGATGAAATCTGGAAAGAAGCTTTCCGAGAAACTGCTTGGTGTTCTGTTAATTCATCTCACAGAGTTACATCTGTATATCGTGGATCACTTTGGTAGCCTTATTTCTGTGGAAACTGAGAACAGATATTTCGGATCCCTTTGAAGACTATAGGGCCAAAGGAAATATCCACCGATAACAAAGAGAAAGTAGCTTTCTGAGAAACTTCTTTGTGTTCTGTGAAATCATCTCACAAAGTTACAGCTTTCCCCTAAAGACGCCGTTCGCTAGGAAAGTTCTTGTGGAATTGGCAAAGTGATATTTGGAAGCCCATAGAGGGCTATGGTGAAAAAGGAAATATCCTCAGATGAAATTGGAAAGAAGCTTTCTGAGAAACTGCTTAGTGTTCTCTTAATTCATCTCACAGAGTTACATCTGTATTTGGTGGAACTCTTTGCTAGCCTTATTTAGTGGAATCTGAGAACAGATATTTCGGATCTCTCTGAAGACTATAGGGCCAAAGGAAATATCCTCTGATAACAAAGAGAAAGAAGCTTTCTGATAAACTTCTTTGTGTTCTGTGAAATCATCTCGCAGAGTTACAGCTTTCCCCTCAAGAAGCCGTTCGCTAAGACAGTTCTTGTAGAATTGGCAAAGTGATATTTGGAAGCCCATTGAGGGCTATGGTGAAAAAGAAAATATCCTCAGATGAAATCTGGAAAGAAGCTTTCCGAGAAACTGCTTGGTTTTCTGTTAATTCATCTCACAGAGTTACATCTGTATTTCGTGGATCTCTTTGCTAGCCTTATTTCTGTGGAATCTGAGACCAGATATTTCGGATACCTTTGAAGACTATATTGCCAAAGGAATTATCCACCGATAACAAAGACAAAGTAGCTTTCTGAGAAACTTCTTTGTGTTCTGTGAAATCATCTCACAGAGTTTCAGCTTTCCCCTCAAGAAGCCTTTCGCTTGGAAAGTTCTTGTGGAACTGGCAAAGTGATATTTGTAAGCCCATAGAGTGCTATTGTGAAAAAGGAAATATCCTCAGATGAAATCTGGAAAGAAGCTTTCTGAGACACTGCTTAGTGTTCTGTTAATTCATCTCACGGAGTTACATCTGTATTTGGTGGAACTCTTTGCTAGCCTTATTTAGTGGAATCTGAGAACAGATATTTCGGATCCCTCTGAAGACTATAGGGCCAAAGGAAATATCCTCCGATAACAAAGAGAAAGAAGCTTTCTGAGAAACTTCTTTGTGTTCTGTGAAATCATGTCACTGAGTTACAGCTTTCCACTCAAGAAGTCTTTCGCTAAGACAATTCTTGTGGAATTGGCAAAATGATATTTGGAAGCCCTTAGAGGGCTATGTTAAAAAAGGAAATATCCTCAGATGAAATCTGGAAAGAAGCTGTCAGTGAAACTGCTTAGTGTTCTGTTAATTCATCTCACAGAGTTACATCTTTATTTCGTGGATCTCTTTGCTAGCCTTATTTCTGTGGAATCTGAGAATAGATATTTCGGATCCCTTTGAAGACAATAGGGCCAAAGGAAATATCCTCCGATAACAAAAAGAAAGAAGATTTCTGAGAAACTTCTTTGTGTTCTGTGAAATCATCTCACAGAGTTACAGCTTAACCCTCAAGAAGCCTTTCGCTAAGACAGTTCTTGTGGAATTGGCAAAGTGATATTTGGAAACCCTTTAGAGGGCTATGGTGAAAAAGGAAATATCCTCAGATGAAATCTGGAAAGAAGCTTTCTGAGAAACTGTTCAGCATTCTGTTAATTCATCTCACAGAGTTTCATCTGTATTTCGTGGATCTCTTTGCTAGCCTTATTTCTGTGGAATCTGAGAACAGATATTTCGGAACCCTTTGAAGACTATAGGGCCACAGAAAATATCTTCCGATAACAAAGAGAAAGAAGCTTTCTGAGAAACTTCTTCGTGTTCGGTGAAATCATCTCACAGAGTTGCAGCTTTCCCCTCACGAAGCCTTTCGCTAAGACAGTTCTTGTGGAATTGGCAAAGTGATATTTGGAAGTCCATAGAGGGCTAAGGTGAAAAAGGAAATATCCTCCGATTAAATCTGGAAAGAAGATTTCAGAGAAACTGCTTAGTGTTCTGTTAATTCATCTCAGAGAGTTATATGTGTATTTCGTGGATCTCTTTGGTAGCCTTATTTCGGTGGAATCTGAGAACAGATATTTAGGATCCCTTTGAAGATTATTGGGACAAAGGAAATATCCTCCGATAACAAAGAGAAAGAAGCTTTCTGAGAAACTTCTTTGTGTTCTGTGAAATCATCTCACAGAGTTACAGCTTTCCTCTCAAGAAGCCGTTCGCTAAGACAGTTCTTGTGGAATTGGTAAAGTGATATATGGAAGCCCATAGAGGGCTACGGTGAAAAAGGAAATATTCTCAGATGAAATCTGGAAAGAAACTTTCTGAGAAACTGCTTGGTGTTCTGTTAATTCATCTCACAGAGTTGCATCTGTATTTCGTGGATCTCTTTGCTAGCCTTATTTCTGTGGAATCTGAGAACAGATATTTCGGATCCCTTTGAAGAGTATAGGGCCAAAGGAAATATCCTCCGATAACAAAGAGAAGGAAGCTTTTTGAGAAACTTCTTTGTGTTCTGTGAAATCATCTCACAGAGTTTCAGCTTTCCCCTCAAGAAGGCGTTCGCTTAGACAGTTCTTGTGGAATTGGAAAAGTGATATTTGGACGCCCGTAGAGGGCTATGGTGAAAAAGGAAATATCCTAAAATGAAATCTGGAAAGAAGCTGTCAGTGAAACTGCTTAGTGTTCTGTTAATTCATCTCACAGAGTTACATCTGTATTTCGTGGATCTCTTTGCTAGCCTTATTTCTGTGGAATATGAGAATAGATATTTCGGAACCCTTTGAAGACAATAGGGCCAAAGGAAATATCCTCCGATAACAAAAAGAAAGAAGATTTCTGAGAAACTTCTTTGTGTTCTGTGAAATCATCTCACAGAGTTACAGCTTTCCCCTCAAGAAGCCTTTCGCTAAGACAGTTCTTGTGAAATTGGCAAAGTGATATTTGGAAGTCCATAGAGGGCTAAGGTGAAAAAGGAAATATCCTCCGATTAAATCTGGAAAGAAGCTTTCTGAGAAAATGCTCAGTGTTCTGTTCATTCATCTCACAGAGTTACATCTGTATTTCGTGGATCTCTTTCCTTGACTTATTTCTGTGGAATCTGAAAACAGATATTTCGGATCCCTTTGAAGACTACAGGGCCAAAGGAAATATCCTCCGATAACAAAGAGAAAGAAGCTTTCTGAGAAACTTCTTTGTGTTCCGTGAAATCATCTCACAGAGTTGCAGCTTACCCCTCAATAAGCCTTTCGCTAAGACAGTTCTTTTGGAATTTTCAAAGTGATATTTGGAAGCCCATACAGGGCTATGGTGAAAAAGGAAATATCCTCTGATGAAATCTGCAAATAGATTTCTGAGAAACTGGTTAGTGTTCTGTTAATCCATCTCAACGATTTACATCGGTATTTCGTGGATCTCTTTGCTTGCCTTATTTCTGTGGAATCTGAGAGCAGATATTTCGGATCCCTTTGAAGACTATAAGGCCAAAGGAAATATCCTCCGATAACAAAGAGAAAGAAGCTTTCTGAGAAACTTGTTTGTGTTCTGTGAAATCATGTCACAGAGTTACAGCTTTCCCCTCAAGAAGTCTTTCGCTAAGACAGTTCTTGTGGAATTGGCAAAATGATATTTGGAAGCCCTTAGAGGGCTATGTTGAAAAAGGAAATATCCTCAGATGAAATCTGGAAAGAAGCTGTCAGTGAAACTGCTTAGTGTCCTGTTAATTCATCTCACAGAGTTACATCTGTATTTCGTGGATCTCTTTGCTAGCCTTATTTCTGTGGAACCTGAAAATAGATAATTCGGATCCCTTTGAAGACAATAGGGCCAAAGGAAATATCCTCCGATAACAAAAAGACGGAAGCTTTCTGAGAAACTTCTTTGTGTTCTGTGAAATCATCTCACAGAGTTACAGCTTTCCGTCAAGAAGCCTTTCCCTAAGACAGTTCTTTTGGAATTGGTAAATTGATATTTGGAAGCCCATAGAGGGCTATGGTGAAAAAGGAAATATCCTCAGATGAATTCTGGAAAGAAGCTTTCTGAGAAACTGCTTGGTGTTCTGTTACTTCATCTCACAGAGTTACATCTATATTTCGTGGATCTCTTTGTTAGCCTTATTTCTGTGGAATCTGAAAACAGATATTTCGGATCACTTTGAAGACTATAGGGCCAACGGAAATATCCTCCGATAACAAAGAGAAAGAAGCTTTCTGAGAAACTTCTTTGTGTTCTGTGAAATCATCTCACAGAGTTACAGCTTTCCCCTAAAGAAGCCGTTCGCTAGGAAAGTTCTTGTGGAATTGGCAAAGTGATATTTGGAAGCCCGTATTGGGCTATGGTGAAAAAGGAAATATCCTCCGATGAAATCTGGAAAGAAGCTTTCTGAGAAACTGCTTAGTATTCTCTTAATTCATCTCACAGAGTTACATCTGTATTTGGTGGAACTCTTTGCTAGCCTTATTTAGTGGAATGTGAGAACAGATATTTCGGATCCTTCTGAAGACTATAGGGCCAAAGGAAATATCCTCTGATAACAAAGAGAAAGAAGCTTTCTGATAAACTTCTTTGTGTTCTGTGAAATCATCTCACAGAGTTACAGCTTTCCCCTCAAGAAGCCGTTCGCTAAGACAGTTCTTGTAGAATTGGCAAAGTGATATTTGGAAGCCCAAAGACGGCTATGGTGAAAAAGGAAATATCCTCAGATGAAATCTGGAAAGAAACTTTCTGAGAAACTGCTTAGTGTTCTGTTAATTCATCTCACAGAGTTACATGTGTATTTCGTGGATCTCTTTGGTAGACTTATTTCTGTGGAATCTGAGAACAGATATTTAGGATCCCTTTGAAGACTATTGGGCCAAAGGAAATATCCTCAATAACAAAGAGAAAGAAGCTTTCTGAGAAACTTCTTTGTGTTCTGTGAAATCATCTCACAGAGTTACAGCTTTCGCTCAACAAGCCGTTCGCTAAGACAGTTCTTGTGGAATTGGCAAAGTGATATTTGGAAGCCCATAGTTGGCTATGGTGAAAAGGAAATATTCTCAGATGAAATCTTGAAAAAAGCTTTCTGAAAAACTGCTCAGTGTCCTGTTAATTCACCTCACAGAGTTACATCTGTATTTCGTGGATCCGTTTGCTAGCCTTATTTCTGTGGAATCTGAGAACAGATATTTCGGATCCCTTTGAAGACTATAGGGCCAAAGGAAATATCCTCCGATAACAAAGAGAAAGAAGCTTTCTGAGAAACTTCTTTGTGTTCTGTGAAATCATGTGACAGAGTTACAGCTTTCCCTCAAAAGCCTTTCGTTAAGACAGTTCTTGTGGAATTGGCAAAGTGATATTTGGAAGCCCATAGAGGGCTATGGTGAAAAAGGAAATATCCTCAGATGAAATCTGGAAAGAAGCTTTCCGAGAAACTGCTTGGTGTTCTGTTAATTCATCTCACAGAGTTACATCTGTATTTCGTGGATCTCTTTGCTAGCCTTATTTCTGTGGAATCTGAGAACAGATATTTCGGAACCCTTTGAAGACTATAGGGCCACAGAAAATATCTTCCGATAACAAAGAGAAAGAAGCTTTCTGAGAAACTTCTTCGTGTTCGGTGAAATCATCTCACAGAGTTGCAGCTTTCCCCTCAAGAAGCCTTTCGCTAAAACAGTTCTTGTGGAATTGGCAAAGTGATATTTGGAAGTCCATAGGGGGCTAAGGTGAAAAAGGAAATATCCTCCGATTATATCTGGAAAGAAGATTTCAGAGAAAATGCTCAGTGTTCTGTTAATTCATCTCACAGAGTTACATCTGTATTTCGTGGATCTCTTTGCTAAACTTATTTCTATGGATCTGAAAACAGATATTTCGGATCCCTTTGAAGACTATAGGGTCAAAGGAAATATCCTCCGATAACAAAGAGAAAGAAGCTTTCTGAGAAACTTCTTTGTGTTCCGTGAAATCATCTCACAGAGTTGCAGCTTACCCTCAAGAAGCCTTTCACTAAGACAGTTCTTTTGGAATTTTCAAAGTGATATTTGGAAGCCCATAGAGGGCTATGGTGAAAAAGGAAATATCCTCTGATGAAATCTGCAAAGAGCTTTCTGAGAAACTGCTTAGTGTTCTGTTAATTCATCTCAGAGAGTTATATGTGTATTTCCTGGATCTCTTTGGTAGCCTTATTTCTGTGGAATCTGATAACAGATATTTAGGATCCCTTTGAAGTGTATAGGGCCAAAGAAAATATCCTCCGATAACAAAGAGAAGGAAGCTTTTTGAGAAACTTCTTTGTGTTCTGTGAAATCATCTCACAGTGTATCAGCATTCCCCTCAAGAAGGCGTTCGCTTAGACAGTTCTTGTGGAATTGGAAAAGTGATATTTGGACGCCCGTAGAGGGCTATGGTGAAAAAGGAAATATCCTCAAATGAAATCAGGAAAGAAACTTTCTGAAAAACTGCTTAGTGTTCTGTTAATTCATCTCACAGAGTTACATCTGTATTTAGTGGATCTCTTTGCTAGCTTTCCTTCTGTTGAATCTGAGAACAGATATTTCGGATCCCTTTGAAGACTATAGGACCAAAGGAATTTTCCTCCGATAACAAAGAGAAAGAAGCTTTCTGAGGAACTTCTTTGTGTTCTGTGAAATCATCTCACAGAGTTTCAGCCTTCCCCTCAAGAAGCCGTTCGCTAAGACAGTTCTTGTGGAATTGGAAAAGAGATATTTGGAAGCCCATAGAGGGCTAAGGTGAAAAAGGAAATATCCTCCGATTAAATATGGAAAGAAGCTTTCTGAGAAAATGCTCAGTGTTCTCTTCATTCATCTCACAGAGTTACATCTGTATTTCGTGGATCTCTTTGCTAGACTTATTTCTGTGGAATCTGAAAACAGATATTTCGGATCCCTTTGAAGACTACAGGGCCAAAGGAAATATCCTCCGATAACAAAGAGAAAGAAGCTTTCTGAGAAACTTCTTTGTCTTCCGTGAAATCATCTCACAGAGTTGCAGCTTACCCCTCAAGAAGCCTTTCGCTAAGACAGTTCTTTTGGAATTTTCAAAGTGATATTTGGAAGCCCATAGAGGGTTATGGTGAAAAAGGAAATATCCTCTGATGAAATCTGCAAATAGCTTTCTGAGAAACTGGTTAGTGTTCTGTTAATCCATCTCAACGATTTACATCGGTATTTCGTGGATCTCTTTGCTAGCCTTATTTCTGTGGAATCTGAGAGCAGATATTTCGGATCCCTTTGAAGACTATAAGGCCAAGGAAATATCCTGCGATAACAAAGAGAAAGAAGCTTTCTGAGAAACTTCTTTGTGTTCTGTGAAATCATGTCACAGAGTTACAGCTTTCCACTCGAGAAGTCTTTCGCTAAGACAGTTCTTGTGGAATTGGCAAAATGATATTTGGAAGCCCTTAGAGGGCTATGTTGAAAAAGGAAATATCCTCAGATGAAATCTGGAAAGAAGCTGTCAGTGAAACTGCTTAGTGTCCTGTTAATTCATCTCACAGAGTTACATCTGTATTTCGTGGATCTCTTTGATAGCCTTATTTCTGTGGAATCTGAAAACAAATATTTCGGATCACTTTGAAGACTATAGGGCCAACGGAAATATCCTCCGATAACAAAGAGAAAGAAGCTTTCTGAGAAACTTCTTTGTGTTCTGTGAAATCATCTCACAGAGTTACAGCTTACACCTCAAGAAGCCTTTCGCTAAGAGAGTTGTTTTGGAATGGGCAATGTGACATTTGGAAGCCCTTAGAGGGCTATGGTGAAAAAGGAAATAACCTCAGATGAAATCTGGAAAGAAGCTTTCTGAGAAACTGCTCAGTGTTCTGTTAATTCATCTCACAGAGTTACATCTGTATTTCGTGGATCTCTTTGCTAGACTTATTTCTGTGGAATCTGAGAACAGATATTTCGGATCCCTTTGAAGACTATAGGGCCAAAGGAAATATCCTCCGATAACAAAGAGAAAGAAGTTTTCTGAGAAACTTCTTTGTGTTCTGTGAAATCATCTCACAGTGTTACAGCTTTCCCGTCAAGAAGCATTTCGCTAAGACAGTTCTTTTGGAATTGGCAAAGTGATATTTGGAAGTCATAGAGGGCTATGGTGAAAAAGGAAATATCCTCAGTTGAAAACTGTAAAGAAGCTTTCTGAGAAACTGGTTAGTGTTCTGTTAATCCATCTCACAGAATTACATCTGTATTTCGTGGATCTCTTTGCTAGCCTTATTTCTGTGGAATCTGAGAACAGATATTTCGGATCCCTTTGAAGACTATAGGGCCAAAGGAAATATCCTCCGATAACAAAGAGAAAGAAGCTTTTTGAGAAACTTCTTTGTGTTCTGTGCAATCATCTCACAGAGTTTCAGCTTTCCCCTCAAGAAGGCGTTCACAAAGACAGTTCTTGTGGAATTGGAAAAGTGATATTTGGACGCCCGTAGAGGGCTATGGTGAAAAAGGAAATATCCTCAAATGAAATCTGGAAAGAAACTTTCTGAAAAACTGCTTAGTGTTCTGTTAATTCATCTCACAGAGTTACATCTGTATTTAGTGGATCTCTTTGCTAGCCTTCCTTCTGTTGAATCTGAGAACAGATATTTCGGATCCCTTTGAAGACTGTAGGGTCAAAGGAAATATCCACCGATAACAAAGGGAAAGTAGCTTTCAGAGAAACTTCTTTGTGTTCTGTGAAACCATCTCACAAAGTTACAGCTTTCCCCTAAAGAAGCCGTTCGCTAGGAAAGTTCTTGTGGAATTGGCAAAGTGATATTTGGAAGCCCGTATTGGGCTATGGTGAAAAAGGAAATATCCTCCGATGAAATCTGGAAAGAAGCTTTCTGAGAAACTGCTTAGTATTCTCTTAATTCATCTCACAGAATTACATCTGTATTTGGTGGAACTGTTTGCTAGCCTTATTTAGTGGAATCTGAGAACAGATATTTCGGATCCCTCTGAAGACTATAGGGCCAAAGGAAATATCCACCAATAACAAAGGGAAAGTAGCTTTCTGAGAAACTTCATTGTGTTCTGTGAAACCATCTCACAAAGTTACAGCTTTCCCCTAAAGAAGCCGTTCGCTAGGAAAGTTCTTGTGGAATTGGCAAAGTGATATTTGGAAGCCCGTATTGGGCTATGGTGAAAAAGGAAATATCCTCCGATGAAATCTGGAAAGAAGCTTTCTGAGAAACTGCTTAGTATTCTCTTAATTCATCTCACAGAGTTACATCTGTATTTGGTGGAACTCTTTGCTAGCCTTATTTAGTGGAATCTGAGAACAGATATTTCGGATCCTTCTGAAGACTATAGGGCCAAAGGAAATATCCTCTGATAACAAAGAGAAAGAAGCTTTCTGATAAACTTCTTTGTGTTCTGTGAAATCATCTTACAGAGTTACAGCTTTCCCCTCAAGAAGCCGTTCGCTAAGACAGTTCTTGTAGAATTGGCAAAGTGATATTTGGAAGCCCAAAGACGGCTATGGTGAAAAAGGAAATATTCTCAGATGAAATCTTGAAAAAAGCTTTCTGACAAACTGCTCAGTGTCCTGTTAATTCACCTCACAGAGTTACATGTGTATTTCGTGGATCCGTTTGCTAGCCTTATTTCTGTGGAATCTGAGAACAGATATTTCGGATCCCTTTGAAGACTATAGGGCCAAAGTAAATATCCTCCGATAACAAAGAGAAAGAAGCATTCTGAGAAACTTTTTTGTGTTCTGTGAAATCATGTCACAGAGTTACAGCTTTCCCTCAAAAGCCTTTCGTTAAGACAGTTCTTGTGGAATTTGCAAAGTGATATTTGGAAGCCCACAGAGGGCTATGGTGAAAAAGGAAATATCCTCAGATGAAATCTGGAAAGAAGCTTTCCGAGAAACTGCTTGGTGTTCTGTTAATTCATCTCACAGAGTTATTTCTGTGTTTCGTGGATCTCTTTGCTAGCCTTATTTCTGTGGAATCTGAGAACAGATATTTCGGATCCCTTTGAAAACTATAGGGCCAAAGGAAATATCCACCGATAAAAAAGAGAAAGTAGCTTTCTGTGAAACTTCTTTGTGTTCTGTGAAATCATCTCACAGAGTTACAGCTTTCCCCTCAAGAAGCCTTTCGCTAAGACAGTTCTTGTGGAATTGGAAAAGTGATATTTGGAACCCATAGAGGGCTATGGTGAAAAAGGAAATATCCTCAGATGAAATCTGGAAAGAAGCTTTCTGAGAAACTGCTTAGTGTTCTGTTAATTCATCTCACAGAGTTACATCTGTATTTCGTGGATCTCTTTGCTAGCGTTAGTTCTGTGGAATCTGAGAACAGATATTTCGGATCCCTTTGAAGACGATAGGGCCAAAGGAAATATCCTCCGATAACAAAGACAAAGAAGCTTTCTGAGAAACTTCTTTGTGTTCCGTGAAATCATCTCACAGAGTTACTGCTTTCCCCTCAAGAAGCCTTTCGCTAAGACAGTTCTTGTGGAATTGGCAAAGTGATATTTGGAAGCCCATACAGGGCTATAGTGAAAAAGGAAATATCCTGTGATGAAATCTGGAAAGAAGCTTTCTGAGAATCTGCTTAGTGTTCTGTTAATTCATCTCACAGAGTTACATCTGTATCTCGTGGATCACTTTGCTAGACTTATTTCTGTGGAATCTGAGAACAGATATTTCGGAAACCTTTGAAGACTATAGAGCCACAGAAAATATCTTCCGATAACAAAGAGAAAGAAGCTTTCTGAGAAACTTCTTCGTGTTCGGTGAAATCATCTCACAGAGTTGCAGCTTTCCCCTCAAGAAGCATTTCGCTAAAACAGTTCTTGTGGAATTGGCAAAGTGATATTTGGAAGTCCATAGGGGGCTAAGGTGAAAAAGGAAATATCCTCCGATTATATCTGGAAAGAAGATTTCAGAGAAAATGCTCAGTGTTCTGTTAATTCATCTCACAGAGTTACATCTGTATTTCGTGGATCTCTTTGCTAAACTTATTTCTGTGGAATCTGAAAACAGATATTTCGGATCCCTTTGAAGACTACAGGGTCAAAGGAAATATCCTCCGATAACAAAGAGAAAGAAGCTTTCTGAGAAACTTCTTTGTGTTCCGTGAAATCATCTCACAGAGTTGCAGCTTACCCTCAAGAAGCCTTTCACTAAGACAGTTCTTTTGGAATTTTCAAAGTGATATTTGGAAGCCCATAGAGGGCTATGGTGAAAAAGGAAATATCCTCTGATGAACTCTGCAAAGAGCTTTCTGAGAAACTGCTTAGTGTTCTGTTAATTCATCTCAGAGAGTTATATGTGTATTTCCTGGATCTCTTTGGTAGCCTTATTTCTGTGGAATCTGATAACAGATATTTAGGATCCCTTTGAAGATTATTGGGACAAAGGAAATTCCTCCGATAACAAAGAGAAAGAAGCTTTCTGAGAAACTTCTTTGTGTTCTGTGAAATCATCTCACAGAGTTACAGCTCTCCTCTCAAGAAGCCGTTCGCTAAGACAGTTCTTGTGGAATTGGCAAAGTGATATATGGAAGCCCATAGAGGGCTATGGTGAAAAAGGAAATATTCTCAGATGAAATCTGGAAAGAAACTTTCTGAGAAACTGCTTGGTGTTCTGTTAATTCATCTCACAGAGTTACATCTGTATTTCGTGGATCTCTTTGCTAGCCTTATTTCTGTGGAATCTGAGAACAGATATTTCGGATCCCTTTGAAGAGTATTGGGCCAAAGGAAATATCCTCCGATAACAAAGAGAAGGAAGCTTTTTGAGAAACTTCTTTGTGTTCTGTGAAATCATCTCACAGTGTTTCAGCATTCCCCTCAAGAAGGCGTTCGCTTAGACAGTTCTTGTGGAATTGGAAAAGTGATATTTGGACGCCCGTAGAGGGCTATGGTGAAAAAGGAAATATCCTCAAATGAAATCAGGAAAGAAACTTTCTGAAAAACGGCTTAGTGTTCTGTTAATTCATCTCACAGAGTTACATCTGTATTTAGTGGATCTCTTTGCTAGCTTTCCTTCTGTTGAATCTGAGAACAGATATTTCGGATCCCTTTGAAGACTATAGGACCAAAGGAATTTTCCTCCGATAACAAAGAGAAAGAAGCTTTCTGAGAAACTTCTTTGTGTTCTGTGAAATCATCTCACAGAGTTTCAGCCTTCCCCTCAAGAAGCCGTTCGCTAAGACAGTTCTTGTGGAATTGGAAAAGAGATATTTGGAAGCCAATAGAGGGCTAAGGTGAAAAAGTAAATATACTCCGATTAAATCTGGAAAGAAGCTTTCTGAGAAAATGCTCAGTGTTCTGTTGATTCATCTCACAGAGTTACATCTGTATCTCGTGGATCTCTTTGCTAGACTTATTTCTGTGGAATCTGAAAACAGATATTTCGGATCCCTTTGAAGACTACAGGGCCAAAGGAAATATCCTCCGATAACAAAGAGAAAGAAGCTTTCTGAGAGACTTCTTTGTGTTCCGTGAAACCATCTCACAGAGTTGCAGCTTACCCCTCAAGAAGCCTTTTGCTAAGACAGTTCTTTTGGAATTTTCAAAGTGATATTTGGAAGCCCATAGAGGGCTATGGTGAAAAAGGAAGTATCCTCTGATGAAATCTGCAAATAGCTTTCTGAGAAACTGGTTAGTGTTCTGTTAATCCATCTCAACGATTTACATCGGTATTTCGTGGATATCTTTGCTAGCCTTATTTCTGTGGAATCTGAGAGCAGATATTTCGGATCCCTTTGAAGACTATAAGGCCAAAGGAAATATCCTGCGATAACAAAGAGAAAGAAGCTTTCTGAGAAACTTCTTTGTGTTCTGTGAAATCATGTCACAGAGTTACAGCTTTCCACTCAAGAAGTCTTTCGCTAAGACAGTTCTTGTGGAATTGGCAAAATGATATTTGGAAGCCCTTAGAGGGCTATGTTGAAAAAGGAAATATCCTCAGATGAAATCTGGAAAGAAGCTGTCAGTGAAACTGCTTAGTGTCCTGTTAATTCATCTCACAGAGTTACATCTGTATTTCGTGGATCTCTTTGATAGCCTTATTTCTGTGGAATCTGAAAACAAATATTTCGGATCACTTTGAAGACTATAGGGCCAAAGGAAATATCCTCCGGTAAGAAAGAGAAAGAAGCTTTCTGAGAAACTTCTTTGTGTTCTGTGAAATCATCTCACAGAGTTACAGCTTACCCCTCAAGAAGCCTTTCGCTAAGACAGTTGTTTTGGAATGGGCAAAGTGACATTTGGAAGCCCATAGAGGGCTATGGTGAAAAAGGAAATAACCTCAGATGGAATCTGGAAAGAAGCTTTCTGAGAAACTGCTCAGTGTTCTGTTAATTCATCTCACAGAGTTACATCTGTGTTTCGTGGATCTCTTTGCTAGATTTATTTCTGTGGAATCTGAGAACAGATATTTCGGATCCCTTTGAAAACTATAGGGCCAAAGGAAATATCCTCCGATAACAAAGACAAAGAAGTTTTCTGAGAAACTTCTTTCTGTTCTGTGACATCATCTCACAGTGTTACAGCTTTCCCTACAAGAAGCATTTCGCTAAGACAGTTCTTTTGGAATTGGCAAAGTGATATTTGGAAGCCATAGAGGGCTATGTTGAAAAAGGAAATATCCTCAGATGAAAACTGTAAAGAAGCTTTCTGAGAAACTGCTTAGTGTTCTATTAATCCATCTCACAGAATTACATCTGTATTTCGTGGATCTCTTTGCTAGCCTTATTTCTGTGGAATCTAAGAACAGATATTTCTGATCCCTTTGAAGACTATAGGGCCAAAGGAAATATCCTCCGATAACAAAGAGAAAGAAGCTTTCTGAGAAACTTCTTTGTGTTCTGTGAAATCATCTAACAAAGTTACAACTTAACCCTCAAGAAGCCTTTCGCTAAGACAGTTCTTGTGGAATTGGCAAAGTGATATTTGGAAGCCCATAGAGGGCTATGGTGAAAAAGGAAATATCCTCAGATGAAATCTGGAAAGAAGCTTTCCGAGAAACTGCTTGGTGTTCTGTTAATTCATCTCACAGAGTTATTTCTGTGTTTCGTGGATCTCTCTGCTAGCCTTATTTCTGTGGAATCTGAGAACAGATATTTCGGATCCCTTTGAAGACTATAGGGCCAAAGGAAATATCCACCGATAAAAAAGAGAAAGTAGCTTTCTGAAAAACTTCTTTGTGTTCCGTGAAATCATCTCACAGAGTTGCAGCTTACCCCTCAAGAAGCCTTTTGCTAAGACAGTTCTTTTGGAATTTTCAAAGTGATATTTGGAAGCCCATAGAGGGCTATGGTGAAAAAGGAAATATCCTCTGATGAAATCTGCAAATAGCTTTCTGAGAAAGTGGTTAGTGTTCTGTTAATCCATCTCAACGATTTACATCGGTATTTCGTGGATCTCTTTGCTAACCTTATTTCTGTGGAATCTGAGAGCAGATATTTCGGATCCCTTTGAAGACTATAAGGCCAAAGGAAATATCCTCCGATAACAAAGAGAAAGAAGCTTTCTGAGAAACTTCTTTGTGTTCTGTGAAATCATGTCACAGAGTTACAGCTTTCCACTCAAGAAGACTTTCGCTAAGACAGTTCTTGTGGAATTGGCAAAATGATATTTGGAAGCCCTTAGAGGGCTATGTTGAAAAAGGAAATATCCTCAGATGAAATCTGGAAAGAAGCTGTCAGTGAAACTGCTTAGTGTCCTGTTAATTCATCTCACAGAGTTACATCTGTATTTCGTGGATCTCTTTGATAGCCTTATTTCTGTGGAATCTGAAAACAAATATTTCGGATCACTTTGAAGACTATAGGGCCAACGGAAATATCCTCCGATAACAAAGAGAAAGAAGCTTTCTGAGAAACTTCTTTGTGTTCTGTGAAATCATCTCACAGTGTTACAGCTTTCCCTTCAAGAAGCATTTCGCTAAGACAGTTCTTTTGGAATTGGCAAAGTGATATTTGGAAGCCATAGAGGGCTATGGTGAAAAAGGAAATATCCTCAGATGAAAACTGTAAAGAAGCTTTCTGAGAAACTGCTTAGTGTTCTATTAATCCATCTCACAGAATTACATCTGTATTTCGTGGATCTCTTTGCTAGCCTTATTTCTGTGGAATCTAAGAACAGATATTTCGGATCCCTTTGAAGACTATAGGGCCAAAGGAAATATCCTCCGATAACAAAGAGAAAGAAGCTTTCTGAGAAACTTCTTTGTGTTCTGTGAAATCATCTAACAAAGTTACAACTTAACCCTCAAGAAGCCTTTCGCTAAGACAGTTCTTGTGGAATAGGCAAAGTGATATTTGGAAGCCCTTAGAGGGCTATGGTGAAAAAGGAAATATCCTCAGATGAAATCTGGAAAGAAGCTTTCTGAGAAACTGCTCAGTGTTCTGTTAATTCATCTCACAGAGTTACATCTGTATTTCGTGGATCTCTTTGCTAGCCTTATTTCTGTGGAATCTGAGAACAGATATTTCGGATCCCTTTGAAGACTATGGGGCCAAAGGAAATATCCTCCGATAACAAAGAGAAAGAAGCTTTCTGAGAATCTTCTTTGTGTTCTGTGAAATCAGCTCACAGAATTACAGCTATCCCCTCAAAAAGCCTTTCGCTAAGACAGTTCTTGTGGAATTGGCAAATTGACCTTTGGAAGCCCCTAGAGGGCTATGGAGAAAAAGGTAATATCCTCCGATTAAATCTGGTAAGAAGATTTCTGAGAAAATGCTCAGTGTTCTATGAATTCATCTCACAGAGTTACATTTGTATTTCGTGGATCTCTTTGCAAGACCTATTTCTGTGGAATCTGAAAGCAAATATTTCGGATCCCTTTGAAGACTATAGGGCCAAAGGAAATATCCTCCGATAATAAAGAGAAAGAAGCATTTTGAGAAACTTCTTTGTGTTCTCTGAAATCATCTCACAGAGTTGCAGCTTACCACTTAAGAAGCCTTTTGCTAAGACAGTTCTTGTGGAATTGGCAAAGTGATATTTGGATCCCATAGAGTGCTATGATGAAAAAGGAAATATCCTCAGATGAAATCTGGAAAGAAGCTTTCTGAGAAACTGCTCAGTGTTCTGTTAATTCATCTCACAGAGTTACATCTGTATTTTGTGGATCTCTTTGCTGACCTTATTTCTGTGAAATCTGAGAACAGATATTTCGGATCCCTTTGAAGTCTATAGGGCCAAAGGAAATATCCTCCGATAACAAAGAGAAAGAAGCTTTCCGAGAAACTTCTTTGTTTTCTGTGAAATCTTGTCACAGAGTTACTGCTTTCCCCTAAAGAAGTCTTTCGCTAAGACAGTTCTTGTGGAATTGACAAAATGATATTTGGTAGCTTATAAAGGGCTATGTTGAAAAAGGAAATATCCTCAGTTGAAATCTCGAAGGAAGCTGTCAGAGAAACTACTTAGTGTTCTGTTAATTCATCTCACAGAGTCACATCTGTATTTCGTGGATCTCTTTGCTACCCTTATTTCTGTGGAATCTGAGAATAGATATTTCGGATCCCTTTGAAGACAATAGGGACAAAGGAAATATCCTCCGATAAGAAAAAGAAAGAAGATTTCTGAGAAACTTCTTTGTGTTCTGTGAAATCATCTCACAGAGTTACAGCTTTCCCCTCAAGAAGCCTTTCGCTAAGAAAGTTCTTGTGGAATGGGCAAAGTGATATTTGGAAGCCCATAGAGGGCTATGGTGAAAAAGGAAATATCCTAAGATGAAATCTGGAAACAAGCTTTCTGAGAAACTGCTTAGTGTTCGGTGAATTCATCTCACAGAGTTACATCTGTATTTCGTGGATCTCTTTGCCAGCCTTATTTCTGTGGAATCTGAGAACAGATATTTCGGATCCCTTTGAACACTATAGGGCCAAAGGAAATATCCTCCGATAACACAGAGAAAGAAGCTTTCTGAGAAACTTCTTTGTGTTCTGTGAAACCATCTCACAGAGTTACAGCTTTCCCCTCAAGAAGCCTTTCGCTAAGAAAGTTCTTGTGGAATGGGCAAAGTGATATTTGGAAGCCCATAGAGGGCTATGGTGGAAAAGGAAATATCCTCAGATGAAATCTGGAAACAAGCTTTCTGAGAAACTGCTTAGTGTTCGGTGAATTCATCTCACAGAGTTACATCTGTATTTTGTGGATCTCTTTGCTAGCCTTATTTCTGTGGAATCTGAGAACAGATATTTCGGATCCCTTTGAACACTATAGGGCCAAAGGAAATATCCTCCGGTAACAAAGAGAAATAAGCTTTCTGAGAAACTTCTTTGTGTTCTGTGAAATCATCTCACAGAGTTACAGCTTTCCCCTCAAGAAGCCTTTCGCTAAGACAGTTCTTGTGGAATTGACAATGTGGTATTTGGAATCCCGTAGAGGGATAATGTGAAAAAGGAAATATCCTCAGATGAAATCTGGAAAGAAGTTTTCTGAGAAACTGCTTAGTGTTCTGTTAATTCGTCTCACAGAGTTACATCTGTATGTCGTGGATCTCTTTGCTAGCCTTATTTCTGTGGAATCTGAGAACAGATATTTCGGATCCCATTGAAGACTATAGGGCCAAAGGAAATATCCTCTGATAACAAAGAGAAAGAAGCTTTCTGAGAAACTTCTTCGTGTTCCATGAAATCATCTCACAGAGTTACAGCTTTCCCCTCAAGTGGCCTTTGGCTAAGACAGTTCTTGTGGAATTGGCAAAGTGATATTTGGACGCCCATAGAGGGCTATGCTGAAAAAGGAAATATCCTCAGATGAAATCTGGAAAGAAGCTTTCCGTGAAACTGCTCAGTGTTCTGTTAATTCGTCTCACAGAGTTACATCTGTATGTCGTGGATCTCTATGCTAGCCCTATTTCTGTGGAATCTGAGAACAGATATTTCGGATCCCGTTGAAGACTATAGGGCCAAAAAAAAATATCCTCTATAACAAAGAGAAAAAAGCTTTCTGAGAAACTTCTTTGTGTTCTGAGAAATCACCTCACAGAGTTACAGCTTAACACTCAAGAAGCCTTTCGCTAAGACAGTTCTTTGGAATTGGCAAAGTGATATTTGGAAGCCCTATGAGGGCTATGGTGAAAAAGGAAATATCCTAAGATGAAATCTGGAAAGAAGCTTTCTGAGAAACTGCTTACTGTTCTGTTAATTCATCTGGCAGTGTTACATCTGTATTTCCTGTATCTCTTTGCTAGCCTTATTTCTGTGGAATCTGAGAACAGATATTTCAGATCACTTTGAAGAGCATAGGGCCAAAGGAAATATCCCCCGATAACAAAGAGAAAGAAGCTTTCTGAGAAACTTCTTCGTGTTCCATGAAATCATCTCACAGAGTTACAGCTTTCCCCTCAAGTGGCCTTTGGCTAAGACAGTTCTTGTGGAATTGGCAAAGTGATATTAGGAAGTCCATAGAGGGCTATGGTGAAAAAGGAAATATCCTCAGATGAAATCTGGAAAGAAGCTTTCTGAGAAACTCCTTAGTGTTCTGTTAATTCATCTCACAGAGTTACATCTGTATTTCGTGGATCTCTTTGCTGGCCTTATTTCTGTGGAATCTGAGAACAGATATTTCGGATCCCTTTGAAGACCATAGAGCCAAAGGAAATATCCTCAGATAACAAAGAGAAAGAAGCTTTCTAAGAAATGCCTTTGTGTTCTGTGAAATCATCTCACAGAGTTACAGCTTTCCCCTCAAGAAGACTTTCGCTAAGACAGTTCTTGTGGAATAGGCAAAGTGATATTTGGAAGCCCATAGAGGGCTATGGTGAAAAAGGAAATATCCTCAGATGAAATCTGGAAAGAAGCTTTCTGAGAAACTGCTTAGTGTTCTGTTAATTCATCTCACAGAGCTACATATATATTTCGTGGTTCTCTTTGCTAGCCTTATTTCTGTGGAATCTGAGAACAGATATTTCGGATCCCTTTGAAAACTATAGGGCCAAAGGAAATATCCTCCGATAACAAAGAGAAAGAAACTTTCTGAGAAACTTCTTTGTGTTCCGTGAAATCATCTCTGAGAAATACAGCTTTCCCCTCAAGAAGTCTTTCGCTAAGACAGTTCTAGTGGAATTGGCAAAATGATATTTGGAAGCCCATAGAGGGCTATGGTGAAAACGGAAATATCCTCAGATGAAATCTGGAAAGAAGCTTTCTGAGAAACTGCTTAGTGTTCTGTTAATTCATGTCACAGAGTTACATCTGTATTTCCTGGATCTCTTTGCTAGCCTTATTTCTGTGGAATCTGAGAACAGATATTTCGGATCCCTTTGAAAACTATAGGGCCAAAGGAAATATCCTCCGATAACAAAGAGAAAGAAGCTTTCTGAGAAACTTCTTTGTGTTCTGTGAAATCATCTCACAGAGTTTCAGCTTTCGCTCAAGAAGCGGTTCGCTAAGACAGTCCTTGTGGAATTGGCAAAGTGATATTTGGAAGCCCATTGTGGGCTATGCTGAAAAAGGAAATATTCTCAGATGAAATCTGGAAAAAAGCTTTCTGACAAACTGCTCAGTGTCCTGTTAATTCATCTCACAGAATTACATCTGTATTTCGTGGATCCGTTTGCTAGCCTTATTTCTGTGGAATAAGAGAACAGATATTTGGGATCCCTTTGAAGAGTATAGGGCCGAAGGAAATATCCTCCAATAACAAAGAGAAAGAAGCTTTCTGAGAAACTTCTTTGTGTTCTGTGAAATCATGTCACAGAGTTACAGCTTTCCCCTCAAAAGCCTTTCGCTAAGACAGTTCTTGTGGAATTGGCAAAGTGATATTTGGAAGCCCATAGAGGGCTATGGTGAAAAAGGAAATATCCTCAGATGAAATCTGGAAAGAAGCTTTCCGAGAAACTGCTTGGTGTTCTGTTAATTCATCTCACAGAGTTACATCTGTATTTCGTGGATCTCTTTGCTAGCTTATTTCTGAGGAATCTGAGAACAGAAATTTCGGATCCCTTTGATGACTATAGGGCCAAAGGAAATATCCACCGATAACAAAGAAAAAGTAGCTTTCTGAGAAACTTCTTTGTGTTCTGTGAAATCATCTCACAGAGTTACAGCTTTCCCCTCAAGAAGCCTTTCGCTTGGAAAGTTCTTGTGGAACTGGCAAAGTGATATTTGGAAGCCCAATGAGTGCTATTGTGAAAAAGGAAATATCCTCAGATGAAATCTGGAAAGAAGCTTTCTGAGAAACTGCTTAGTGTTCTGTTAATTCATCTCACGGAGTTACATCTGTATTTGGTGGAACTCTTTGCTAGCCTTATTTAGTGGAATCTGAGAACAGATATTTCGGATCCCTCTGAAGACTAATGGGTCAAAGGAAATATCCTCCGATAACAAAGAGAAAGAAGCTTTCTGAGAAACTTCTTTGTGTTCTGCGAAATCATGTCACTGAGGTACAGCTTTCCACGCAGGAAGTCTTTCGCTAAGAGTGTTCTTGTGGAATTGGCAAAATGATATTTGGAAGCCCTTAGAGGGCTATGTTGAAAAACGAAATATCCTCAGATAAAATCTGGAAAGAAGCTGTCAGTGAAACTGCTTAGTGTTCTGTTAATTCATCTCACAGAGTTACATCTTTATTTCGTGGATCTCTTTGCTAGCCTTATTTCTGTGGTATCTGAGAATAGATATTTCGGAACCCTTTGGAGACTATAGGGCCACAGGAAATATCTTCCGATAACAAAGAGAAAGAAGCTTTCTGAGAAACTTCTTCATGTTCGGTGAAATCATCTCACAGAGTTGCAGCTTTCCCCTCAAGAAGGCTTTCGCTAAGACAGTTCTTGTGGAATTGGCAAAGTGATATTTGGAAGTCCATAGAGGACTAAGGTGAAAAAGGAAATATCCTCCGATTAAATCTGGAAAGAAGATTTCAGAGAAAATGCTCAGTGTTGTGTTAATTCATCTCACAGAGTTACATCTGTATTTCGTTGATCTCTTTGCTAAACTAATTTCCGTGGAATCTGAAAACAGATATTTCGGATCCCTTTGAAGACTATAGGGCCAAAGGAAATATCCTCCGATAACAAGGAGAAAGAAGCTTTCTGAGAAACTTCTTTGTGTTCCGTGAAATCATCTCACAGAGTTGCAGCTTACCCCTCAACAAGCCTTTCGCTAAGACAGTTCTTTTGGAATTTTCAAAGTGATATTTGGAAGCCCATAGAGGGCTATGGTGAAAAAGGAAATATCCCCTGATGAAATCTGCAAAGAGCTTTGTGAGAAACTGCTTAGTGTTCTGTTAATTCATCTCAGAGAGTAATATGTGTATTTCGTGGATCTCTTTGGTACCCTTATTTCTGTGGAATCTGAGAACAGATATTTAGGATCCCTTTGAAGACTATTGGGACAAAGGAAATATCCTCCGATAACAAAGAGAAAGAAGCTTTCTGAGAAACTTCTTCGTGTTCGGTGAAATCTTCTCATAGAGTTAGAGCTTTCCCCTCAAGAAGACTTTCGCTTAGACAGTTCTTGTGGAATAAGCAAGTGATATTTGGAAGCCCATAGAGGGCTATGCTGAAAAAGGAAATATCCTCAGATGAAATCTGGAAAGAAGCTTTCTGAGAAACTACTTAGTGTTCTGCTAATTAATCTCACAGAGTTACATATGTATTTCGTGGTTCTCTTTGCTAGCCTTATTTCTGTGGAATCTGAGAACAGATATTTCGGATCCCTTTGAAAACTATAGGGCCAAAGGAAATATCATCCGAAAACAAAGAGAAAGAAGCTTTCTGAGAAACTTCTTTGTGTTCTGTGAAATCATCTCACAGAGTTACAGCTTTCCTCTCAAGAAGCCTTTCGCTAAGACAGTTCTTGTGGAATTGGCAAAGTGATATTTTGAAGCCCATAGAGGGCTATTGTGAAAAAGGAAATATCCTCAGATGAAATCTGGAAAGAAGCTTTCTGAGAAACTGCTCAGTGTTCTGTTAATTAATCTTACAGAGTTACATCTGTATTTCGTGGATCTCTTTGCTAGCCTTCTTTCGGTGGAATCTGAGAACAGATATTTCGGATCCCTTTGAAGACTATAGGGCCAATGGAAATATCCTCCGATAACAAAGAGAAAGAAGCTTTCTGAGAAACTTCTTTGTGTTCTGTGAAATCATCTCACAGAGTTACATCTTAATCCTCAAGAAGCCTTTCGCTAAGTCAGTAATTGTGGAATTGGCAAAATGATATTTGGAAGCCCATAGAGGGCTATGGTGAAAAAGGAAATATCCTCAGATGAAATCTGGAAAGAACCTTTCTGAGAAACTGTTTAGTGTTCTGTTAATTCATCTCACAGAGTTACATCTGTATTTCATGGATTTCTTTGCTAGCCTTCTTTCTGTGGAATCTGAGAACGGATATTTCGGATCCCTATGAAGACTATAGGGCCAAAGGAAATATCCTCCGATAACAAAGAGAAAGAAGCTTTCTGAGAAACTTCTTGGTGTTCTGTGAAATCATCTCACAGAGTTACAGCTTTCCCCTCCAGAAGCCTTTCGCTAAGACAGTTCTTGTGGAATTGGCAAAGTGATATTGGGAAGCCCATAGAGGGCTATGGTGAAAAAGGAAATATCCTCAATGAAATCTGGAAGGAAGCTTTCTGAGAAACTGCTTAGTGTTCTGTTAATTCATCTCACAGAGTTACATCTGTATTTCGTGGATCTCTTTGCTAGCCTTCTTTCTGTGGAATCTGAGAACAGATATTTCGGATCCCTCTGAAGACTATAGGGCCAAAGGAAATATGCTCCGCTAACAGAGAGAAAGAAGCTTTCTGAGAAACTTCTTTGTATTCTGTGAAATCATCTCACAGTTTTACAGCTTTCCCTTCAAGAAGCCTTTCGCTAAGACAGTTCATGTGGAATTGGCAAAGTGATATTTGGAAGCCTTAGAGGGCTATGGTGAAAAAGGAAATATCCTCAGATGAAATCTGGAAAGAAGCTTTCTGAGAAAGTGCTTAGTGTTCTGTTAATTCATCTCACAGAGTTACATCTGTATTTCGTGGATCTCTTTGGTAGCCTTTTTTCTGTGGAATCTGAGAACAGATATTTCGGATCCCTTTGAGGACTATAGGGTCAAAGGAAATATCCTCCGATAACAAAGAGAAAGAAGCTTTCTGAAAAACTTCTTTGTGTTCTGTGAAATCATCTCTCAGAGTAACAGCTTAACCCTCAAGAAGTCTTTCGCTAAGACAGTTCTTGTGGAATAGGCAACGTGATTTTTGGAAGCCCATAGAGGGCTATGGTGAAAAAAAAAAATTCTCAGATGAAAACTGGAAAGAAGCTTTCTGAGAAACTCTTAGTGTTTTGTTAATTCATCTCACAGAGTTACATATGTATTTCGTGGTTCTCTTTGCTAGCCTTATTTCTGTGGAATCTGAGAACAGATATTTCGGATCCCTTTGAAAACTATAGTGCCAAAGGAAATATCCTCCGATAACAAAGAGAAAGAAGCTTTCTGAGAAACTGCTCTGTGTTCTTGAAATCATCTCACAGAGTTACAGCTTTCCCCTCAAGAAGCCTTTCGCTAAGACAGTTCTTGTGGAATTGGCAAAGTGATATTTGGAAGCCCATAGAGGGCTATGGTGAAAAAGGAAATATCCTCACATGAAATCTGGAAAGAAGCTTTCTGAGAAACTGCTCAGTGTTCTGTTAATTAATCTCACAGAGTTACATCTGTATTTCGTGGATCTCCTTGCTAGCCTTATTTCTGTGGAATCTGAGAACAGATACTTCGGATCCCTTTGAAGACTATAGGGCCAAAGGAAATATCCTCCGGTAACAAAGAGAAAGAAGTTTTCTGAGAAACTTCTATGTATTCTGTGAAATCATCTCACAGAGTTACAGCTTTCCCCTCAAGAAGCCTTTCGCTAAGACAGTTCTTGTGGAATTGGCAAAGTGATATTTGGAAGCCCATAGAGGGCTATGGTGAAAAAGGAATTATCCTCAGATGAAACCTGGAAAGAAGCTTTCTGAGAAACTGCTCAGTGTTCTGTTAATTAATCTCACAGAGTTACATCTGTATTTCGTGGATCTCTTTGCTAGCCTTTTTTCTGTGGAATCTGAGAACAGATATTTCGGATCCCTTTGAAGACTATAGGGCCAAAGGAAATACCCTCCGGTAACAGAGAGAAAGAAGCTTTCTGAGAAACTTCTTTGTATTCTGTGAAATCATCTCACAGAGTTACAGATTTCCCTTCAAGAAGCCTTTCGCTAAGACAGTTCATGTGGAATTGGCAAAGTGATATTTGGAAGCCCATAGAGGGCTATGGTGAAAAAGGAAATATCCTCAGATGAAATCTGGAAAGAAGCTTTCTGAGAAACGGCTCAGTGTTCTGTTAATTAATCTCACAGAGTTACATCTGTATTTCGTGGATCTCTTTGCTAGCCTTATTTCCGTGGAATCTGAGAACAGATATTTCGGATCCCTTTGAAGACTATAGGGCCAAAGGAAATATCCTCCAGTAACAAAGAGAAAGAAGCTTTCTGAGAAACTTCTATGTATTCTGTGAAATCATCTCATAGAGTTACAGCTTTCCCTTCAAGAAGCCTTTCGCTAAGACAGTTCTTGTGGAATTGGCAAAGTGATATTTGGAAGCCCAGAGGGCTAAGGTGAAAAAGGAAATATCCTCAGATGAAATCTGGAAAGAAGCTTTCTGAGAAACTGCTTAGTGTTCTCTTAATTCATGTCACAGAGTTACATCTGTATTTCGTGGATCTCTTTGCTAGCCTTCTTTCTGTGGAATCTGAGAACAGATATTTCGGATCCCTTTGAAGACTATAGGGCCAAAGGAAATATCCTCCGATAACAAAGAGAAAGAAGCTTTCTGAGAAACTTCTTTGTGTTCTGTGAAATCATCTCACCCAGGTACATCTTAACCCTCAAGAAGCCTTTCGCTAAGACAGTTCTTGTGGAATAGGCAAAGTGATTTTTGGAAGCCCATAGTGGGCTATGGTGAAAAAGGAAATATCCTCAGATGAAATCTGGAAAGAAGCTTTCTGAGAAACTGCTTAGTGTTCTGCTAATTCATCTCACAGAGTTACATGTGTATTTCGTGGTTCTCTTTGCTAGCCTTATTTCTGTGGTATAAGAGAACAGATATTTCGGATACCTTTGAAAATTTTAGGGCCAAAAAAAAATCATCCGATAACAAAGAGAAAGAAGCTTTCTGAGAAACTTCTTTGTTTTCAGTGAAATCATCTCCCAGAGTTACAGCTTTCCCCTCAAGAAGCCTTTTCCTAAGACAGTTCTTGTGGAATTGGCAAAGTGATATTTGGAAGTCCATAGAGGGCTATGGTGAAAAAGGAAATATCCTCAGATGAAATCTGGAAAGAAGCTTTCTGAGAAACTGCTTGGTGTTCTGTTAATTCATCTCACAGAGTTATATCTGTATTTCGTGCATCTCTTTGCTAGCCTTATTTCTGTGGAATCTGAGAACAGATATTTCGGATCCCTTTGAAGACTATAGGGCCAAAGGAAATATCCTCCGATAACAAAGAGAAAGAAGCTTTCTGAGAAACTTCTTTGTGTTCTGTGAAATCATCTCACAGAGTTACAGCTTTCCCCTCAAGAAGACTTTCGCTTAGACAGTTCTTGTGGAATAGGCAAAGTGATATTTGGAAGCCCATAGAGGGCTATTTTGAAAAAGGAAATATCCTTAGATGAAATCTGGAAAGAAGCTTTCTGAGAGAGTGCTTGGTGTTCTGTTAATTTGTCTCCCAGAGTTACATCTGTATTTCGTGGATCTCTTTGCTAGCCTTATTCCTGTGGAATCTGAGAACAGATATTTCGGATCCCTTTGAAGACTATAGGGCCAAAGGAAATATCCTCCGATAACAAAGAGAAAGAAGCTTTCTGAGAAACTTCTTTGTGTTCCGTGAAATCATCTCAAAGAGTTACAGCTTTCCCCTCAAGAAGCCTTTCGCTAAGACAGTTTTTGTGGAATTGGCAAAGGGATATTTGGAATCCCATAGAGGGCTATGGTCAAAAAGGAAATATCCTCAGATGAAATCTGGAAAGAAGCTTTCTAAGAAACTGCTTAGTGTTCTCATAATTCATCTCTCAGAGTTACATCTGTATTTCGTGGATCTCTTTGCTAGCCTTCTTTCTGTGGAATCTGAGAACAGATATTTCGGATCCCTCTGAAGACTATTGGGCCAAAGGAAATATCCTCCGATAACAAAGAGAAAGAAGCTTTCTGAGAAACTGCTTTGTGTTCTTGAAATCATCTCACAGAGTTACAGCTTTTCCCTCAAGAAGCCTTTCGCTAAGACAGTTCTTGTGGAATTGGCAAAGTGATATTTGGAAGCCCATAGAGGGCTATGCCGAAAGAGGAAATATCCTCAGATGAAATCTGGAAAGAAGCTTTCTGAGAAACTGCTCAGTGTTCTGTTAATTAATCTCACAGAGTTACATCTGTATTTCGTGGATCTCTTTGCTAGCCTTATTTCTGTGGAATCTGAGAACAGATATTTCGGATCCCTTTGAAGACTATAGGGCCAAAGGAAATATCCTCCGGTAAGAAAGAGAAAGAAGCTTTCTGAGAAACTTCTTTGTGTTCCGTGAAATCATCTCACAGAGTTACAGCTTACCCCTCAAGAAGCCTTTCGCTAAGACAGTTCTTGTGGAATTGGCAAAGTGATATTTGGAATCCCATAGAGGGCTACGGTGAAAAAGGAAATATCCTCAGATGAAATCTGGAAAGAAGCTTTCTGAGAAACTGCTTGGTGTTCTGTTAATTCATCTCACAGAGTTACATCTGTATTTCGTGGATCTCTTTGCTAGACTTATATCTGTGGAATCTGAGAATAGATATTTGGGATCCCTTTGAAGACAATAAGGCCAAAAGAAATATCCTCTGATAACAAAGAGAAAGAAGCTTTCTGAGAAACTTCTTTGTGTTCTGTGAAATCATCTCACAGAGTTACAGCTTTCCCCTCAAGAAGCCTTTCGCTTAGAAAGTTCTTGTGGAATAGGCAAGTGATATTTGGAAGCCCATAGAGGGCTATGGTGAAAAAGGAAATATCCTCACATGAAATCTGGAAAGAAGCTTTCTAAGAAACTGCTTAGTGTTCTGCTAATTCATCTCACAGAGTTACATATGTATTTCGTGGTTCTCTTTGCTAGCCTTATTTCTGTGGAATCTGAGAAGAGATATTTCTGATCCCTTTGAAAACTATAGGGCCAAAGGAAATATCATCCGATAACAAAGAGAAAGAAGCTTTCTGAGAAACTTCTTTGTGTTCCGTGAAATCATCTCACAGAGTTACAGCTTTCTCCTAAAGTAGCCTTTAGCTAAGACAGTTCTTGTGGAATTGGCAAAATGATATTTGGAAGTCCATAGAGGGCTATGGTGAAAAAGGAAATAATCTCAGATGAAATCTGGAAAGAATCTTTCTGAGAAACTGCTTAGTGTTCTGTTAATTCATCTCTCAGAGTTACATCTGTATTTCGTGGATCTCTTTGCTAGACTTCTTTCTGTGGAATCTGAGAACAGATATTTCGGATTCCTTTGAGGACTATAGGGTCAAAGGAAATATCCTCCGATAACAAAGAGAAAGAAGCTTTCTGAAAAACTTCTTTGTTTTCTGTGAAATCATCTCTCAGAGTTACAGCTTTCCCCTCAAGAATCCTTTCGCTAAGACAGTTCTTGTGGAATAGGCAAAGGGATTTTTGGAAGCCCATAGAGGGCTATGGTGAAAAAGGAAAAATTCTCAGATGAAATCTGGAAAGAAGCTTTCTGAGAAACTGCTTAGTGTTCTGTTAATTCATCTCACAGAGTTACATATGTATTTCGTGGTTCTCTTTGCTAGCCTTATTTCTGTGGAATCTGAGAGCAGATATTTCGGATCCCTTTGAAAACTATAGGGCCAAAGGAAATATCATCCGATAACAAAGAGAAAGAAGCTTTCTGAGAAACTGCTTTGTGTTCTTGAAATCATCTCACAGAGTTACAGCTTTCCCCTCAAGAAGCCTTTCGCTAAGACAGTTCTTGTGGAATTGGCAAAGTGATATTTGGAAGCCCATAGAGGGCTATGCCGAAAGAGGAAATATCCTCAGATGAAATCTGGAAAGAAGCTTTCTGAGAAACTGCTCAGTGTTCTGTTAATTAATCTCACAGAGTTACATCTGTATTTCGTGGATCTCTTTGCTAGCCTTATTTCTGTGGAATCTGAGAACAGATATTTCGGATCCCTTCGAAGACTATAGGGCCGAAGGAAATACCCTCCGGTAACAGAGAGAAAGAAGCTTTCTGAGAAACGGCTTAGTGTTCTGTTAATTCATCTCTCAGAGTTACATCTGTATTTCGTGGATCTCTTTTCTAGCCTTCTTTCTGTGGAATCTGAGAACAGATATTTCGGATCCCTTTGAGGTCTATAGGGTCAAAAGAAATATCCTCCGATAACAAAGAGAAAGAAGCTTTCTGAGAAACTTTTTTGTGTTCAATGAAATCATCTCACAGAGTTACAGCTTTCCCCTCAAGAATCCTTTCGCTAAGACAGTTCTTGTGGAATTGGCAAAGTGATATTTGGAAGTCCATAGAGGGCTATGGTGAAAAAGGAAATATCCTCAGATGAAATCTGGAAAGAAGCTTTCTGAGAAACTGCTTGGTGTTCTGTTAATTCATCTCACAGAGTTACATCTGTATTTCGTGGATCTCTTTGCTAGCCTTATTTCTGTGGAATCTGAGAACAGATATTTTGGATCCCTTTGAAGACTATAGGACCAAAGGAAATATCCTCCAATAACAAAGAGAAAGAAGCTTTCTGAGAAACTTCCTTTTGTTCCCTGAAATCATCTCACAGAGTTACAGCTTTCCCTTCAAGAAGCCTTTCGCTAAGACAGTTCTTGTGGAATTGGCAAAGTGATATTTGGAATCCCATAGAGGGCTACGGTGAAAAAGGAAATATCCTCAGATGAAATCTGGAAAGAAGCTTTCTGAGAAACTGCTTGATAGTCTGTTAATTCATCTCACAGAGTTACATCTGTATTTCGTGGATCTCTTTGCTAGACTTATATCTGTGGAATCTGAGAATAGATATTTGGGATCCCTTTGAAGACAATAGGGCCAAAAGAAATATCCTCTGATAACAAAGAGAAAGAAGCTTTCTGAGAAACTTCTATGTGTTCTGTGAAATCATCTCACAGAGTTACAGCTTTCCCCTCAAGAAGCCTTTCGCTTAGAAAGTTCTTGTGGAATAGGCAAGTGATATTTGGAAGCCCATAGAGGGCTATGGTGAAAAAGGAAATATCCTCAGATGAAATCTGGAAAGAAGCTTTCTGAGAAACTGCTTAGTGTTCTGCTAATTCATCTCACAGAGTTACATATGTATTTCGTGGTTCTCTTTGCTATCCTTATTTCTGTGGAATCTGAGAACAGATATTTCGGATCCCTTTGAAAACTATAGGGCCAAAGGAAATATCATCCGATAACAAAGAGAAAGAAGCTTTTTGAGAAACTTCTTTGTGTTCTGTGAAATCATCTCACAGAGTTACAGCTTTCCCCTCAAGAATCCTTTCGCTAAGACAGTTCTTGTGGAATTGGCAAAGTGATATTTGGAAGCCCATAGAGGGCTATGGTGAAAAAGGAAATATCCTCAGATGAAATCTGGAAAGAAGCTTTCTGAGAAACTACTCAGTGTTCTGTTAATTAATCTCACAGAGTTACATCTGTATTTTGTGGATCTCTTTGCTAGCCTTATTTCTGTGGGATCTGAGAACAGATATTTCGGATCCCTTTGAAGACAATAGGGCCAAAGGAAATATCCTCCGGTAACAGAGAGAAAGAAGCTTTCTGAGAAACTTCTTTGTATACTGTGAAATCATCTCACAGAGTTACAGCTTAACCCTCAAGAAGCCTTTCGCTAAGGCAGTTCTTGTAGAATAGGCAAAGTGATATTTGGAAGCCCATAGAGGGCTATGGTGAAAAAGGAAATATCCTAAGATGAAATGTGGAAAGAAGCTTTCTAAGAAACTGCTTAGTGTTCTGCTAATTAATCTGAGAGAGTTACATATGTATTTCGTGGTTCTCTTTGCTAGCCTTATTTCTGTGGAATCTGAGAACAGATATTTCGGATACCTTTGAAAATTATAGGGCCAAAAAATATATCATCCGATAACAAAGAGAAAGAAGCTTTCTAAGAAACTGCTTTGAGTTCTTGAAATCATCTCACAGAGTTACAGCTTTCCCCTCAAGAAGCCTTTCGCTAAGACAGTTCTTGTGGAATTGGCAAAGTGATATTTGGAAGCCCATAGAGGGCTATGCCGAAAGAGGAAATATCCTCAGATGAAATCTGGAAAGAAGCTTTCTGAGAAACTGCTCAGTGTTCTGTTAATTAATCTCACAGAGTTACATCTGTATTTCGTGGATCTCTTTGCTAGCCTTATTTCTGTGGAATCTGAGAACAGATATTTCGGATCCCTTTGAAGACTATAGGGCCAAAGGAAATATCCTCCGGTAACAAAGAGAAAGAAGCTTTCTGAGAAACTTCTTTGTGTTCCGTGAAATCATCTCACAGAGTTACAGCTTACCCCTCAAGAAGCCTTTCGCTAAGACAGTTCTTGTGGAATTGGCAAAGTGATATTTGGAATCCCATAGAGGGCTACGGTGAAAAAGGAAATATCCTCAGATGAAATCTGGAAAGAAGCTTTCTGAGAAACTGCTTGGTGTTCTGTTAATTCATCTCACAGAGTTACATCTGTATTTCGTGGATCTCTTTGCTAGACTTATATCTGTGGAATCTGAGAATAGATATTTGGGATCCCTTTGAAGACAACAAGGCCAAAAGAAATATCCTCTGATAACAAAGAGAAAGAAGCTTTCTGAGAAACTTCTTTGTGTTCTGTGAAATCATCTCACAGAGTTACAGCTTTCCCCTCAAGAAGCCTTTCGCTTAGAAAGTTCTTGTGGAATAGGCAAGTGATATTTGGAAGCCCATAGAGGGCTATGGTGAAAAAGGAAATATCCTCACATGAAATCTGGAAAGAAGCTTTCTAAGAAACTGCTTAGTGTTCTGCTAATTCATCTCACAGAGTTACATAGGTATTTCCTGGTTCTCTTTGCTAGCCTTATTTCTGTGGAATCTGAGAACAGATATTTCGGATCCCTTTGAAAACTATAGGGCCAAAGGAAATATCATCCGATAACAAAGAGAAAGAAGCTTTCTGAGAAACTTCTTTGTGTTCCATAAAATCATCTCACAGAGTTACAGCTTTCCCCTAAAGTAGCCTTTAGCTAAGACAGTTCTTGTGGAATTGGCAAAATGATATTTGGAAGTCCATAGAGGGCTATGGTGAAAAAGGAAATATCCTCAGATGAAATCTGGAAAGAAGCTTTCTGAGAAACTGCTTAGTGTTCTGTTAATTCATCTCTCAGAGTTACATCTGTATTTCGTGGATCTCTTTGCTAGCCTTCTTTCTGTGGAATCTGAGAACAGATATTTCGGATCCCTTTGAAGACTATAGGGTCAAAGGAAATATCCTCCGATAACAAAGAGAAAGAAGCTTTCTGAAAAACTTCTTTGTTTTCTGTGAAATCATCTCTCAGAGTTACAGCTTTCCCCTCAAGAATCCTTTCGCTAAGACAGTTCTTGTGGAATAGGCAAAGGGATTTTCGGAAGCCCATAGAGGGCTATGGTGAAAAAGGAAAAATTCTCAGATGAAATCTGGAAAGAAGCTTTCTGAGAAACTGCTTAGTGTTCTGTTAATTAATCTCACAGATTTACATATGTATTTCGTGGTTCTCTTTGCTAGCCTTATTTCTGTGGAATCTGAGAGCAGATATTTCGGATCGTTTTGAAAACTATAGGGCCAAAGGAAATATCATCCGATAACAAAGAGAAAGAAGCTTTCTGAGAAACTGCTTTGTGTTCTTGAAATCATCTCACAGAGTTACAGCTTTCCCCTCAAGAAGCCTTTCGCTAAGACAGTTCTTGTGGAATTGGCAAAGTGATATTTGGAAGCCCATACAGGGCTATGCCGAAAGAGGAAATATCCTCAGATGAAATCTGGAAAGAAGCTTTCTGAGAAACTGCTCAGTGTTCTGTTAATTAATCTCACAGAGTTACATCTGTATTTCGTGGATCTCTTTGCTAGCCTTATTTCTGTGGAATCTGAGAACAGATATTTCGGATCCCTTTGAAGACTATAGGGCCGAAGGAAATATCCTCCGGTAACAGAGAGAAAGAAGCTTTCTGAGAAACGGCTTAGTGTTCTGTTAATTCATCTCTCAGAGTTACATCTGTATTTCGTGGATCTCTTTTCTAGCCTTCTTTCTGTGGAATCTGAGAACAGATATTTCGGATCCCTTTGAGGTCTATAGGGACAAAGGAAATATCCTCCGATAACAAAGAGAAAGAAGCTTTCTGAAAAATTCTCTGTGTTCTGTGAAATCATCTCTCAGAGTTACAGCTTTCCCCTCAAGAAGCCTTTCGCTAAGACAGTTCTTGTGGAATAGGCAAAGGGATTTTTGGAAGCCCATAGAGGTCTATGGTGAAAAAGGAAAAATTCAAAGATGAAATCTGGAAAGAAGCTTTCTGAGAAACTGCTTAGTGTTCTGCTAATTCATCTCACAGAGTTACATATGTATTTCGTGGTTCTCTTTGCTATCCTTATTTCTGTGGAATCCGAGAACAGATATTTCGGATACCTTTGAAAACTAAAGGGCCAAAGGAAATATCATCCGATAACAAAGAGAAAGAAGCTTTCTGAGAAACTTCTTTGTGTTCAATGAAATCATCTCACAGAGTTACAGCTTTCCCCTCAAGAATCCTTTCGCTAAGACAGTTCTTGTGGAATTGGCAAAGTGATATTTGGAAGTCCATAGAGGGCTATGGTGAAAAAGGAAATATCCTCAGATGAAATCTGGAAAGAAGCTTTCTGAGAAACTGCTTGGTGTTCTGTTAATTCATCTCACAGAGTTACATCTGTATTTCGTGGATCTCTTTGCTAGCCTTATTTCTGTGGAATCTGAGAACAGATATTTTGGATCCCTTTGAAGACTATAGGACCAAAGGAAATATCCTCCAATAACAAAGAGAAAGAAGCTTTCTGAGAAACTTCCTTTTTTTCCCTGAAATCATCTCACAGAGTTACAGCTTTCCGTTCAAGAAGCCTTTCGCTAAGACAGTTCTTGTGGAATTGGCAAAGTGATATTTGGAATCCCATAGAGGGCTACGGTGAAAAAGGAAATATCCTCAGATGAAATCTGGAAAGAAGCTTTCTGAGAAACTGCTTGATAGTCTTGTTAATTCATCTCACAGAGTTACATCTGTATTTCGTGGATCTCTTTGCTAGCCTTATTTCTGTGGGATCTGAGAACAGATATTTCGGATCCCTTTGAAGACTATAGGGCCAAAGCAAATATCCTCCGGTAACAGAGAGAAAGAAGCTTTCTGAGAAACTTCTTTGTATACTGTGAAATCATCTCACAGAGTTACAGCTTAACCCTCAAGAAGCCTTTCTCTAAGGCAGTTCTTGTAGAATAGGCAAAGTGATATTTGGAAGCCCATAGAGGGCTATGGTGAAAAAGGAAATATCCTCACATGAAATCTGGAAAGAAGCTTTCTAAGAAACTGCTTAGTGTTCTGCTAATTAATCTGACAGAGTTACATATGTATTTCTTGGTTCTCTTTGCTAGCCTTATTTCTGTGGAATCTGAGAACAGATATTTCGGATACCTTTGAAAATTATAGGGCCAAAAAAAATATCATCCGATAACAAAGAGAAAGAAGCTTTCTGAGAAACTGCTTTGAGTTCTTGAAATCATCTCACAGAGTTACAGCTTTCCCCTCAAGAAGCCTTTCGCTAAGACAGTTCTTGTGGAATTGGCAAAGTGATATTTGGAAGCCCATAGAGGGCTATGGTCAAAAAGGAAATATCCTCAGATGAAATCTGGAAAGAAGCTTTCTAAGAAACTGTTTAGTGTTCTCATAATTCATCTCTCAGAGTTACATCTGTATTTCGTGGATCTCTTTGCTAGCCTTCTTTCTGTGGAATCTGAGAACAGATATTTCGGATCCCTCTGAAGACTATTGGGCCAAAGGAAATATCCTCCGATAACAAAGAGAAAGAAGCTTTCTGAGAAACTTCTTTGTGTTATGTGAAATCATCTCACAGACTTACAGCTTTACCCTCAAGAAGGCTTTCGCTAAGACAGTTCTTGTGGAATTGGCAAAGTGATATTTGGAAGCCCATAGAGGGCTATGGTGAAAAAGGAAATATCCTCAGATGAAATCTGGAAGAAGCTTTCTGAGAAACTGCTCAGTGTTCTGTTAATTAATCTCACAGAGTTACATCTGTATTTTGTGGATCTTTTTGCTAGCCTTATTTCTGTGGAATCTGAACACAGATATTTCGGATCCCTTTGAAGACTGTTGGGCCAAAGGAAATATCCTCCGGTAACAGAGAGAAAGAAGCTTTCTGAGAAGCTTCTTTGTATTCTGTGAAATCATCTCACAGTTTTACAGCTTTCCCTTCAAGGAGCCTTTCGCGAAGACAGTTCATGTGGAATTGGCAAAGTGATATTTGGAAGCCTTATAGGGCTATGGTGAAAAAGGAAATATCCTCATATGAAATCTGGAAAGAAGCTTTCTGAGAAAGTGCTTAGTGTTCTGTTAATTCATCTCACAGAGTTACATCTGTATTTCGTGGATCTCTTTGCTAGCCTTATTTCTGTGGAATCTGAGAACAGATATTTCGAATCCCTTTGAGGACTATAGGGTCAAAGGAAATATCCTCCGATAACAAAGAGAAAGAAGCTTTCTGAAAAACTTCTTTGTGTTCTGTGAAATCATCTCTCAGAGTTACAGCTTAACCCTCAAGAAGCCTTTCGCTAAGACAGTTCTTGTGGAATAGGCAAAGGGATTTTTGGAAGCCCATAGAGGGCTATGGTGAAAAAGGAAAAATTCTCAGATGAAATCTGGAAAGAAGCTTTCTGAGAAACTGCTTAGTGTTCTGTTAATTCATCTCACAGAGTTACATATGTATTTCGTGGTTCTCTTTGCTAGCCTTATTTCTGTGTAATCTGAGAACAGATATTTCGGATCCCTTTGAAAACTATAGGGCCAAAGGAAATATCATCCGATAACAAAGAGAAAGAAGCTTTCTGAGAAACTGCTTTGAGTTCTTGAAATCATCTCACAGAGTTACAGCTTTCCCCTCAAGAAGCCTTTCGCTAAGACAGTTCTTGTGGAATTGGCAAAGTGATATTTGGAAGCCCATAGAGGGCTATGCCGAAAGAGGAAATATCCTCAGATGAAATCTGGAAAGAAGCTTTCTGAGAAACTGCTCAGTGTTCTGTTAATTAATCTCACAGAGTTACATCTGTATTTCGTGGATCTCTTTGCTAGCCTTATTTCTGTGGAATCTGAGAACAGATATTTCGGATCCCTTTGAAGACTATAGGGCCAAAGGAAATATCCTCCGGTAACAAAGAGAAAGAAGCTTTCTGAGAAACTTCTTTGTGTTCCGTGAAATCATCTCACAGAGTTACAGCTTACCCCTCAAGAAGCCTTTCGCTAAGACAGTTCTTGTGGAATTGGCAAAGTGATATTTGGAATCCCATAGAGGGCTACGGTGAAAAAGGAAATATCCTCAGATGAAATCTGGAAAGAAGCTTTCTGAGAAACTGCTTGGTGTTCTGTTAATTCATCTCACAGAGTTACATCTGTATTTCGTGGATCTCTTTGCTAGACTTATATCTGTGGAATCTGAGAATAGATATTTGGGATCCCTTTGAAGACAATAAGGCCAAAAGAAATATCCTCTGATAACAAAGAGAAAGAAGCATTCTGAGAAACTTCTTTGTGTTCTGTGAAATCATCTCACAGAGTTACAGCTTTTCCCTCAAGAAGCCTTTCGCTTAGAAAGTTCTTGTGGAATAGGCAAGTGATATTTGGAAGCCCATAGAGGGCTATGGTGAAAAAGGAAATATCCTCACATGAAATCTGGAAAGAAGCTTTCTAAGAAACTGCTTAGTGTTCTGCTAATTCATCTCACAGAGTTACATAGGTATTTCGTGGGTCTCTTTGCTAGCCTTATTTCTGTGGAATCTGAGAACAGATATTTCGGATCCCTTTGAAAACTATAGGGCCAAAGGAAATATCATCCGATAACAAAGAGAAAGAAGCTTTCTGAGAAACTTCTTTGTGTTCCGTGAAATCATCTCACAGAGTTACAGCTTTCCCCTAAAGTAGCCTTTAGCTAAGACAGTTCTTGTGGAATTGGCAAAATGATATTTGGAAGTCCACAGAGGGCTATGGTGAAAAAGGAAATATCCTCAGATGAAATCTGGAAAGAAGCTTTCTGAGAAACTGCTTAGTGTTCTGTTAATTCATCTCTCAGAGTTACATCTGTATTTCGTGGATCTCTTTGCTAGCCTTCTTTCTGTGGAATCTGAGAACAGATATTTCGGATCCCTTTGAGGACTATAGGGTCAAAGGAAATATCCTCCGATAACAAAGAGAAAGAAGCTTTCTGAAAAACTTCTTTGTTTTCTGTGAAATCATCTCTCAGAGTTACAGCTTTCCCCTCAAGAATCCTTTCGCTAAGACAGTTCTTGTGGAATAGGCAAAGGGATTTTTGGAAGCCCATAGAGGGCTATGGTGAAAAAGGAAAAATTCTCAGATGAAATCTGGAAAGAAGCTTTCTGAGAAACTGCTTAGTGTTCTGTTAATTCATCTCACAGAGTTACATATGTATTTCGTGGTTCTCTTTGCTAGCCTTATTTCTGTGGAATCTGAGAGCAGATATTTCGGATCCCTTTGAAAACTATAGGGCCAAAGGAAATATCATCCGATAACAAAGAGAAAGAAGCTTTCTGAGAAACTGCTTTGTGTTCTTGAAATCATCTCACAGAGTTACAGCTTTCCCCTCAAGAAGCCTTTCGCTAAGACAGTTCTTGTGGAATTGGCAAAGTGATATTTGGAACCCCTAGAGGGCTATGCCGAAAGAGGAAATATCCTCAGATGAAATCTGGAAAGAAGCTTTCTGAGAAACTGCTCAGTGTTCTGTTAATTAATCTCACAGAGTTACATCTGTATTTCGTGGATCTCTTTGCTAGCCTTATTTCTGTGGAATCTGAGAACAGATATTTCGGATCCCTTTGAAGACTATAGGGCCGAAGGAAATATCTTCCGGTAACAGAGAGAAAGAAGCTTTCTGAGAAACGGCTTAGTGTTCTGTTAATTCATCTCTCAGAGTTACAACTGTATTTCGTGGATCTCTTTTCTAGCCTTCTTTCTGTGGAATCTGAGAACAGATATTTCGGATCCCTTTGAGGTCTATAGGGTCAAAGGAAATATCCTCCTATAACAAAGAGAAAGAAGCTTTCTGAAAAACTTCTCTGTGTTCTGTGAAATCATCTCTCAGAGTTACAGCTTTCCCCTCAAGAAGCCTTTCGCTAAGACAGTTCTTGTGGAATAGGCAAAGGGATTTTTGGAAGCCCATAGAGGTCTATGGTGAAAAAGGAAAAATTCAAAGATGAAATCTGGAAAGAAGCTTTCTGAGAAACTGCTTAGTGTGCTGCAAATTCATCTCACAGAGTTACATATGTATTTCGTGGTTCTCTTTGCTATCCTTATTTCTGTGGAATCCGAGAACAGATATTTCGGATACCTTTGAAAACTAAAGGGCCAAAGGAAATATCATCCGATAACAAAGAGAAAGAAGCTTTCTGAGAAACTTCTTTGTGTTCAATGAAATCATCTCACAGAGTTACAGCTTTCCCCTCAAGAATCCTTTCGCTAAGACAGTTCTTGTGGAATTGGCAAAGTGATATTTGGAAGTCCATAGAGGGCTATGGTGAAAAAGGAAATATCCTCAGATGAAATCTGGAAAGAAGCTTTCTGAGAAACTGCTTGGTGTTCTGTTAATTCATCTCACAGAGTTACATCTGTATTTCGTGGATCTCTTTGCTAGCCTTATTTCTGTGGAATCTGAGAACAGATATTTTGGATCCCTTTGAAGACTATAGGACCAAAGGAAATATCCTCCAATAACAAAGAGAAAGAAGCTTTCTGAGAAACTTCCTTTTGTTCCCTGAAATCATCTCACAGAGTTACAGCTTTCCCTTCAAGAAGCCTTTCGCTAAGACAGTTCTTGTGGAATTGGTAAAGTGATATTTGGAATCCCATAGAGGGCTACGGTGAAAAAGGAAATATCCTCAGATGAAATCTGGAAAGAAGCTTTCTGAGAAACTGCTTGATAGTCTGTTAATTCATCTCACAGAGTTACATCTGTATTTCGTGGATCTCTTTGCTAGACTTATATCTGTGGAATCTGAGAATAGATATTTGGGATCCCTTTGAAGACAATAGGGCCAAAAGAAATATCCTCTGATAACAAAGAGAAAGAAGCTTTCTGAGAAACTTCTATGTGTTCTGTGAAATCATCTCACAGAGTTACAGCTTTCCCCTCAAGAAGCCTTTCGCTTAGAAAGTTCTTGTGGAATAGGCAAGTGATATTTGGAAGCCCATAGAGGGCTATGGTGAAAAAGGAAATATCCTCAGATGAAATCTGGAAAGAAGCTTTCTGAGAAACTGCTTAGTGTTCTGCTAATTCATCTCACAGAGTTACATATGTATTTCGTGGTTCTCTTTGCTAGCCTTATTTCTGTGGAATCTGAGAACAGATATTTCGGATCCCTTTGAAAACTATAGGGCCAAAGGAAATATCATCCGATAACAAAGAGAAAGAAGCTTTCTGAGAAACTTCTTTGTGTTCTGTGAAATCATCTCACAGAGTTACAGCTTTCCCCTCAAGAATCCTTTCGCTAAGACAGTTCTTGTGGAATTGGCAAAGTGATATTTGGAAGCCCATAGAGGGCTATGGTGAAAAAGGAAATATCCTCAGATGAAATCTGGAAAGAAGCTTTCTGAGAAACTGCTCAGTGTTCTGTTAATTAATCTCACAGAGTTACATCTGTTTTCGTGGATCTCTTTGCTAGCCTTATTTCTGTGGGATCTGAGAACAGATATTTCGGATCCCTTTGAAGACTATAGGGCCAAAGGAAATATCCTCTGGTAACAGAGAGAAAGAAGCTTTCTGAGAAACTTCTTTGTATACTGTGAAATCATCTCACAGAGTTACAGCTTCACCCTCAAGAAGCCTTTCGCTAAGGCAGTTCTTGTAGAATAGGCAAAGTGATATTTGTAAGCCCATAGAGGGCTATGGTGAAAAAGGAAATATCCTAAGATGAAATGTGGAAAGAAGCTTTCTAAGAAACTGCTTAGTGTTCTGCTAATTAATCTGACAGAGTTACATATGTATTTCGTGGTTCTCTTTGCTAGCCTTATTTCTGTGGAATCTGAGAACAGATATTTCGGATACCTTTGAAAATTATAGGGCCAAAAAAAATATCATCCGATAACAAAGAGAAAGAAGCTTTCTGAGAAACTTCTTTGTGTTCAGTGAAATCATCTCACAGAGTTACAGCTTTCCCCTCAAGAAGCCTTTTGCTAAGACAGTTCTTGTGGAATTGGCAAAGTGATATTTGGAAGTCCATAGAGGGCTATGGTGAAAAAGGAAATATCCTCAGATGAAATCTGGAAAGAAGCTTTCTGAGAAACTTCTTGGTGTTCTGTTAATTCATCTCACAGAGTTACATCTGTATTTCGTGCATCTCTTTGCTAGCCTTCTTTCTGTGGAATCTGAGAACAGATATTTCGGATCCCTCTGAAGACTATTGGGCCAAAGGAAATATCCTCAGATAACAAAGAGAAAGAAGCTTTCTGAGAAACTTCTTTGTGTTATGTGAAATCATCTCACATACTTACAGCTTTACCCTCAAGAAGCCTTTCGCTAAGACAGTTCTTGTGGAATTGGCAAAGTGATATTTGGAAGCCCATAGAGGGCTATGGTGAAAAAGGAAATATCCTCAGATGAAATCTGGAAGAAGCTTTCTGAGAAACTGCTCAGTGTTCTGTTAATTAATCTCACAGAGTTACATCTGTATTTTGTGGATCTTTTTGCTAGCCTTATTTCTGTGGAATCTGAACACAGATATTTCGGATCCCTTTGAAGACTGTAGGGCCAAAGGAAATATCCTCCGGTAACAGAGAGAAAGAAGCTTTCTGAGAAGCTTCTTTGTATTCTGTGAAATCATCTCACAGTTTTACAGCTTTCCCTTCAAGAAGCCTTTCGCTAAGACAGTTCATGTGGAATTGGCAAAGTGATATTTGGAAGCCTTATAGGGCTATGGTGAAAAAGGAAATATCCTCAGATGAAATCTGGCAAGAAGCTTTCTGAGAAAGTGCTTAGTGTTTTGTTAATTCATCTCACAGAGTTATATCTGTATTTCGTGGATCTCTTTGCTAGCCTTATTTCTGTGGAATCTGAGAACAGATATTTCGGATCCCTTTGAGGACTATAGAGTCAAAGGAAATATCCTCCGATAACAAAGAGAAAGAAGCTTTCTGAGAAACTTCCTTGTGCTCAATGAAATCATCTCACAGTTACAGCTTTCCCCTCAAGAATCCTTTCGCTAAGACAGTTCTTGTGGAATTGGCAAAGTGATATTTGGAAGTCCATAGAGGGCTATGGTGAAAAAGGAAATATCCTCAGATGAAATCTGGAAAGAAGCTTTCTGAGAAACTGCTTGGTGTTCTGTTAATTCATCTCACAGAGTTACATGTGTATTTCGTGGATCTCTTTGCTAGCCTTATTTCTGTGGAATCTGAGAACAGATATTTTGGATCCCTTTGAAGACTATAGGACCAAAGGAAATATCCTCCAATAACAAAGAGAAAGAAGCTTTCTGAGAAACTTCTTTGTGTTCCCTGAAATCATCTCACAGAGTTACAGCTTTCCCTTCAAGAAGCCTTTCGCTAACACAGTTCTTGTGGAATTGGCAAAGTGATATTTGGAATCCCATAGAGGGCTCCGGTGAAAAAGGAAATATCCTCAGATGAAATCTGGAAAGAAGCTTTCTGAGAAACTGCTTGATAGTCTGTTAATTCATCTCACAGAGTTACATCTGTATTTCGTGGATCTCTTTGCTAGACTTATATCTGTGGAATCTGAGAATAGATATTTGGGATCCCTTTGAAGACAATAAGGCCAAAAGAAATATCCCCTGATAACAAAGAGAAAGAAGCTTTCTGAGAAACTTCTTTGTGTTCTGTGAAATCATCTCACAGAGTTACAGCTTTCCCCTCAAGAAGCCTTTCGCTTAGAAAGTTCTTGTGGAATAGGCAAGTGATATTTGGAAGCCCATAGAGGGCTATGGTGAAAAAGGAAATATCCTCAAATGAAATCTGGAAAGAAGCTTTCTAAGAAACTGCTTAGTGTTCTGCTAATTCATCTCACAGAGTTACATATGTATTTCGTGGTTCTCTTTGCTAGCCTTATTTCTGTGGAATCCGAGAACAGATATTTCGGATCCCTTTGAGGTCTATAGGGTCAAAGGAAATATCCTCCTATAACAAAGAGAAAGAAGCTTTCTGAAAAACTTCTCTGTGTTCTGTGAAATCATCTCTCAGAGTTACAGCTTTCCCCTCAAGAAGCCTTTCGCTAAGACAGTTCTTGTGGAATAGGCAAAGGGATTTTTGGAAGCCCATAGAGGTCTATGGTGAAAAAGGAAAAATTCAAAGATGAAATCTGGAAAGAAGCTTTCTGAGAAACTGCTTAGTGTGCTGCAAATTCATCTCACAGAGTTACATATGTATTTCGTGGTTCTCTTTGCTATCCTTATTTCTGTGGAATCCGAGAACAGATATTTCGGATACCTTTGAAAACTAAAGGGCCAAAGGAAATATCATCCGATAACAAAGAGAAAGAAGCTTTCTGAGAAACTTCTTTGTGTTCAATGAAATCATCTCACAGAGTTACAGCTTTCCCCTCAAGAATCCTTTCGCTAAGACAGTTCTTGTGGAATTGGCAAAGTGATATTTGGAAGTCCATAGAGGGCTATGGTGAAAAAGGAAATATCCTCAGATGAAATCTGGAAAGAAGCTTTCTGAGAAACTGCTTGGTGTTCTGTTAATTCATCTCACAGAGTTACATCTGTATTTCGTGGATCTCTTTGCTAGCCTTATTTCTGTGGAATCTGAGAACAGATATTTTGGATCCCTTTGAAGACTATAGGACCAAAGGAAATATCCTCCAATAACAAAGAGAAAGAAGCTTTCTGAGAAACTTCCTTTTGTTCCCTGAAATCATCTCACAGAGTTACAGCTTTCCCTTCAAGAAGCCTTTCGCTAAGACAGTTCTTGTGGAATTGGCAAAGTGATATTTGGAATCCCATAGAGGGCTACGGTGAAAAAGGAAATATCCTCAGATGAAATCTGGAAAGAAGCTTTCTGAGAAACTGCTTGATAGTCTGTTAATTCATCTCACAGAGTTACATCTGTATTTCGTGGATCTCTTTGCTAGCCTTATTCCTGTGGAATCTGAGAACAGATATTTCGGATCCCTTTGAAGACTATAGGGCCAAAGGAAATATCCTCTGATAACAAAGAGAAAGAAGCTTTCTGAGAAACTTGTTTGTGTTCCGTGAAATCATCTCAAGGAGTTACAGCTTTCCCCTCAAGAAGCCGTTCGCTAAGACAGCTCTTGTGTAATTGGCAAAGTGATATTGGGAAGCCCATAGAGGGCTATGGTGAAAAAGGAAATATCCTCAGATGAAATCTGGAAAGAAGCTTTCTAAGAAACTGCTTAGTGTTCTGCTAATTCATCTCACAGAGTTACATATGTATTTCGTGGTTCTCTTTGCTAGCCTTATTTCTGTGGAATCTGAGAACAGATATTTCGGATCCCTTTGAAAACTATAGGGCCAAAGGAAATATCATCCGATAACAAAGAGAAAGAAGCTTTCTGAGAAACTTCTTTGTGTTCCGTGAAATCATCTCACAGAGTTACAGCATTCCCCTAAAGTAGCCTTTAGCTAAGACAGTTCTTGTGGAATTGGCAAAATGATATTTGGAAGCCCATAGAGGGCTATGGTGAAAAAGGAAATATCCTCAGATGAAATCTGGAAAGAAGCTTTCTGAGAAACTGCTTAGTGTTCTGTTAATTCATCTCTCAGTGTTACATCTGTATTTCGTGGATCTCTTTGCTAGCCTTATTCCTGTGGAATCTGAGAACAGATATTTCGGATCCCTTTGAGGACTATAGGGTCAAAGGAAATATCCTCCGATAACAAAGAGAAAGAAGCTTTCTGAAAAACTTCTTTGTGTTCTGTGAAATCATCTCTCAGAGTTACAGCTTTCCCCTCAAGAAGCCTTTCGCTAAGACAGTTCTTGTGGAATTGGCAAAGTGATATTTTGAAGCCCATAGAGGGCTATGGTGAAAAAGGAAATATCCTCCCATGATATCTGGAAAGAATCTTTCTGAGAAACTGCTCAGTGTTCTGTTAATTCATCTCACAGAATTACATCTGTATTTGGTGGATCTCTTTGCTAGCCTTATTTCCGTGGAATCTGAGAACAGATATTTCGGATCCCTTTGAAGACTATAGGGCCAAAGGAAATATCCTCCGATAACAAAGAGAAAGAAGGTTTTGAGAAAATTCTTTGTGTTCTGTGAAATCATCTCTCAGAGTTACAGCTTTCCCCTCAAGAAGCCTTTCGCTAAGACAGTTCTTGTGGAATTGGCAAAGTGATATTTGGAAGCCATAGAGGGCTACGGTGAAAAACGAAATATCCTCAGATGAAATCTGGAAAGAAGCTTTCTGAGAAACTGCTTAGTGTTCTGTTAATTCATGTCACAGAGTTACATCTGTATTTCGTGGATCTCTTTGCTAGCCTTATTTCTGTGGGATCTGAGAACAGATATTTCGGATCCCATTGAAGACTATAGGGCCAAAGGAAATATCCTCCGATAACAAAGAGAAAGAAGCTTTCTGAGAAACTTCTTTGTGTTCTGTGAAATCATCTCACAGAGTTACAGCTTAACCCTCAAGAAGCCTTTCGCTAAGGCAGTTCTTGTGGAATAGGCAAAGTGATATTTGGAAGCCCATAGAGGGCTATGGTGAAAAAGGAAATATCCTCAGATGAAATCATAAAGATGCTTTCTGAGAAACTGCTTAGTGTTCTGTTAGTTCATCTCACAGAGTTACATATGTATTTCATAGTTGTCTTTGCTCGCCTTCTTTCTGTGGAATCTGAGAACAGATATTTCGGATCCCTTTGAAGACTATAGGGCCAAAGGAAATATCCTCCAATAACAAAGAGAAAGAAGCTTTCTGAGAAACTTCTTTGTGTTCTGTGAAATCATCTCACAGAGTTACAGCTTAACCCTCAAGAAGCCTTTCGCTAAGACAGTTCTTGTGGAATAGGCAAAGTGATTTTTGGAAGACAATAGAGGGCTATGGTGAAAAATGAAATATCCTCAGATGAAATCTGGAAAGAAGCTTTCTGAGAAACTGCTTGGTGTCCTGTTAATTCATCTCACAGAGTTACATCTGTATTTCGTGGATCTCTTTGCTAGCCTTATTTCAGTGGAATCTGAGAACAGATATTTCGGATCCCTTTGAAGACTATAGGACCAAAGGAAATATCCTCCAATAACAAAGAGAAAGAAGCTTTCTGAGAAACTTCTTTGTGTACCGTGAAATCATCTCACAGAGTTACAGCTTACCCCTCAAGAAGCCTTTCGCTAAGACAGTTCTTGTGGAATTGGCAAAGTGATATTTGGAAACCCATAGAGGGCTACGGTGAAAAAGAAATATCCTCAGATGAAATCAGGAAAGAAGCTTTCTGAGAAACTGCTTGGTGTTCTGTTAATTCATCTCACATGGTTACATCTGTATTTCGTGGATCTCTTTACTAGCCTTATATCTGTGGAATCTCAGAATAGATATTTGGGATCCCTTTGAAGACAATAGGGCCAAAAGAAATATCCTCTGATATCAAAGAGAAAGAAGCTTTCTGAGAAACTCCTTTGTGTTCTGTGAAATCATCTCCCAGAGTTACAGCTTTCCCCTCAAGAAGCCTTTCGCTTAGAAAGTTCTTGTGGAATAGGCAAGTGATATTTGGAAGCCCATAGAGGGCTATGGTGAAAAAGGAAATATCCTCAGATGAAATCTGGAAAGAAGCTTTCTGAGAAACTGCTTAGTGTTCTGCTAATTCATCTCACAGAGTTACATATGTATTTCGTGGTTCTCTTTGCTAGCCTTATTTCTGTGGAATCTGAGAAGAGATATTTCTGATCCCTTTGAAAACTATAGGGCCAAATGAAATATCATCCGATAACAAAGAGAAAGAAGCTTTCTGAGAAACTTCTTTGTGTTCTGTGAAATCATCTCACAGAGTTACAGCTTTCCCCTCAAGAAGCCTTTCGCTAAGACAGTTCTTGTGGAATTGGCAAAGTGATATTTTGAAGCCCATAGAGGGCTATGGTGAAAAAGGAAATATCCTCCCATGATATCTGGAAAGAATCTTTCTGAGAAACGGCTTAGTGTTCTGTTAATTAATCTCACATAGTTACATCTGTATTTCGTGGATCTCATTGCTAGCCTTCTTTCTGTGGAATCTGAGAACAGATATTTCGGATCTCTTTGAAGAGTATAGGACCAAAGGAAATATCCCCCAATAACAAAGAGAAACAAGCTTTCAGAGAAACTTCTTTGTGTTCTCTGAAATCATCTCACAGAGTTACAGCTTTCCCCTCAAGAAGCCTTTCGGTAAGACAGTTCTTGTGGAATTGGCAAAGTGATATTTGAAGCCATAGAGGGCTATGGTGAAAAAGGAAATATCCTCAGATGAAATCTGGAAAGAAGCTTTCTGGGAAACTGCTTAGTGTTCTGTTAATTCATCTCACAGAGTTATATCTGTATTTCGTGGATCTCTTTGCTAGCCTTATTTCTGTGGAATCTGAGAACAGATATTTCAGATCCCTTTGAAGACTATAGGGCCAAAGGAAATATCCTCCGATAACAAAGAGAAAGAAGCTTTCTGAGAAACATCTTTGTGTTCTGTAAAATCATCTCACAGAGTTACATCTAAATCCTCAAGAAGCCTTTCGCTAAGACAGTTCTTGTGGAATAGGCAAAGTGATATTTGGAAGCCCATAGAGGGCTATGGTGAAAAAGGAAATATCCTCAGATGAAATCTGGAAAGAAGCTTTCTGAGAAACTGCTTAGTGTTCTGTTAATTCATCTCACAGAGTTACATTTGTATTTCGTAGTTCTCTTTGCTAGCCTTATTTCTGTGGAATCTGAGAATAGATATTTCGCATCCCTTTGAAGACTATAGGGCTAAAGGAAATATCCGCCGATAACAAAGAGAAAGAAGATTTCTGAGAAACTTCTTTGTGTTCTGTGAAATCATCTCACAGAGTTACGGCTTTCCCCTCAAGAAGCCTTTCGCTAACACAGTTCTTGCGGAATAGGCAAAGTGATATTTGGAAGCCCATAGAGGGCTATGGTGAAAAAGGAAATATCCTCAGATGAAATCTGGAAAGAAGCTTTCTGAGAAACTGCTTGGTGTTCTGTTAATTCATCTCACAGAGTTACATCTGTATTTCGTGGATCTCTTTGCTAGCCTTATTTCTGTGGAATCTGAGAATAGATATTTGGGATCCCTTTGAATAAAATAGGGCCAAAAGAAATATCCTCTGATAACAAAGAGAAAGAAGCTTTCTGAGAAACTTCTTTGTGTTCTGTGAAATCATCTCACAGATTTACAACTTTCCCCTCAAGAAACCGTTCGCTAAGACAGTTCTTCTGGAATTCGCAAAGTGATTTTTGGAAGCCCATAGAGGGCTATGATGAAAAAGGAAATATCCCCAGATGGAATCTGGAAAGAAGCTTTCTCAGAAACTGCTTAGAGTTCTGTTAATACATCTCACAGAGTTACATTTGTATTTCGTCGTTCTTTTTGCTAGCCTTATTTCTGTGGAATCTGAGAACAGATATTTCGGATCCCTTTGAAGACTATAGGGCCAAAGGAAATATCCTCCGGTAACAGAGAGAAAGAAGCTTTCTGAGAAACTTCTTTGTATTCTGTGAAATCATCTCACAGAGTTACAGATTTCCCTTCAAGAAGCCTTTCGCTAAGACAGTTCATGTGGAATTGGCAAAGTGATATTTGGAAGCCCATAGAGGGCTATGGTGAAAAAGGAAATATCCTCAGATGAAATCTGGAAGGAAGCTTTCTGAGAAACTGCTCAGTGTTCTGTTAATTAATCTCACAGAGTTACATCTGTATTTCGTGGATCTCTTTGCTAGCCTTATTTCCGTGGAACCTGAGAAGAGATATTTCGGATCCCTTTGAAGACTATAGGGCCAAAGGAAATATCCTCCGGTAACAAAGAGAAATAAGCTTTCTGAGAAATTTCTTTGTGTTCTGTGAAATCATCTCACAGAGTTACATCTTAATCCTCAAGAAGCCTTTCGCTAAGACAGTTCTTGTGGAATAGGCAAAGTGATATTTGGAAGCCCATAGAGGGCTATGGTGAAAAAGGAAATATCCTCAGATGAAATCTGGAAAGAAGCTTTCTGAGAAACTGCTTAGGGTTCTGTTAATTCATCTCACAGAGTTACATATGTATTTCGTAGTTCTCTTTGCTAGCCTTATTTCTGTAGAATCTGAGAACAGATATTTCGGATCCCTTTGAAGACTATAGGGCTACAGGAAATATCCGCCGATAACAAAGAGAAAGAAGCTTTCTGAGAAACTTCTTTGTGTTCTGTGAAATCATCTCACAGAGTTACGGCTTTCCCCTCAAGAAGCCTTTCGCTAAGACAGTTCTTGCGGAATAGGCAAAGTGATATTTGGAAGCCCATAGAGGGCTAAGGTGAAAAAGGAAATATCCTCAGATGAAATCTGGAAAGAAGCTTTCTGAGAAACTGCTTGGTGTTCTGTTAATTCATCTCACAGAGTTACATCTGTATTTCGTGGATCTCTTTGCTAGCCTTATTTCTGTGGAATCTGAGAATAGATATTTGGGATCCCTTTGAATAAAATAGGGCCAAAAGAAATATCCTCTGATAACAAAGAGAAAGAAGCTTTCTGAGAAACTTCTTTGTGTTCCGTGAAATCATCTCACAGAGTTACAGCTTTCCCCTCAAGAAGCCTTTCGGTAAGACAGTTCTTGTGGAATTGGCAAAGTGATATTTGAAGCCATAGAGGGCTATGGTGAAAAAGGAAATATCCTCAGATGAAATCTGGAAAGAAGCTTTCTGGGAAACTGCTTAGTGTCCTGTTAATTCATCTCACAGAGTTATATCTGTATTTCGTGGATCTCTTTGCTAGCCTTATTTCTGTGGAATCTGAGAACAGATATTTCAGATCCCTTTGAAGACTATAGGGCCAAAGGAAATACCCTCCGATAACAAAGAGAAAGAAGCTTTCTGAGAAACATCTTTGTGTTCTGTAAAATCATCTCACAGAGTTACATCTAAATCCTCAAGAAGCCTTTCGCTAAGACAGTTCTTGTGGAATAGGCAAAGTGATATTTGGAAGCCCATAGAGGGCTATGGTGAAAAAGGAAATATCCTCAGATGAAATCTGGAAAGAAGCTTTCTGAGAAACTGCTTAGTGTTCTGTTAATTCATCTCACAGAGTTACATTTGTATTTCGTAGTTCTCTTTGCTAGCCTTATTTCTGTGGAATCTGAGAATAGATATTTCGCATCCCTTTGAAGACTATAGGGCTAAAGGAAATATCCGCCGATAACAAAGAGAAAGAAGATTTCTGAGAAACTTCTTTGTGTTCTGTGAAATCATCTCACAGAGTTACGGCTTTCCCCTCAAGAAGCCTTTCGCTAACACAGTTCTTGCGGAATAGGCAAAGTGATATTTGGAAGCCCATAGAGGGCTATGGTGAAAAAGGAAATATCCTCAGATGAAATCTGGAAAGAAGCTTTCTGAGAAACTGCTTGGTGTTCTGTTAATTCATCTCACAGAGTTACATCTGTATTTCGTGGATCTCTTTGCTAGCATTATTTCTGTGGAATCTGAGAATAGATATTTGGGATCCCTTTGAATAAAATAGGGCCAAAAGAAATATCCTCTGATAACAAAGAGAAAGAAGCTTTCTGAGAAACTTCTTTGTGTTCTGTGAAATCATCTCACAGATTTACAGCTTTCCCCTCAAGAAACCGTTCGCTAAGACAGTTCTTCTGGAATTCGCAAAGTGATTTTTGGAAGCCCATAGAGGGCTATGATGAAAAAGGAAATATCCCCAGATGGAATCTGGAAAGAAGCTTTCTCAGAAACTGCTTAGTGTTCTGTTAATACATCTCACAGAGTTACATTTGTATTTCGTCGTTCTTTTTGCTAGCCTTATTTCTGTGGAATCTGAGAACAGATATTTCGGATCCCTTTGAAGACTATAGGGCCAAAGGAAATATCCTCCGGTAACAGAGAGAAAGAAGCTTTCTGAGAAACTTCTTTGTATTCTGTGAAATCATCTCACAGAGTTACAGATTTCCCTTCAAGAAGCCTTTCGCTAAGACAGTTCATGTGGAATTGGCAAAGTGATATTTGGAAGCCCATAGAGGGCTATGGTGAAAAAGGAAATATCCTCAGATGAAATCTGGAAAGAAGCTTTCTGAGAAACTGCTCAGTGTTCTGTTAATTAATCTCACAGAGTTACATCTGTATTTCGTGGATCTCTTTGCTAGCCTTATTTCCGTGGAACCTGAGAAGAGATATTTCGGATCCCTTTGAAGACTATAGGGCCAAAGGAAATATCCTCCGGTAACAAAGAGAAATAAGCTTTCTGAGAAACTTCTTTGTGTTCTGTGAAATCATCTCACAGAGTTACATCTTAATCCTCAAGAAGCCTTTCGCTAAGACAGTTCTTGTGGAATAGGCAAAGTGATATTTGGAAGCCCATAGAGGGCTATGGTGAAAAAGGAAATATCCTCAGATGAAATCTGGAAAGAAGCTTTCTGAGAAACTGCTTGGTGTTCTGTTAATTCACCTCACAGAGTTACATCTGTATTTCGTGGATCTCTTTGCTAGCCTTATTTCTGTGGAATCTGAGAATAGATATTTGGGATCCCTTTGAATAAAATAGGGCCAAAAGAAATATCCTCTGATAACAAAGAGAAAGAAGCTTTCTGAGAAACTTCTTTGTGTTCCGTGAAATCATCTCACAGAGTTACAGCTTTCCCCTCAAGAAGCCGTTCGCTAAGACAGTTCTTGTGGAATTCGCAAAGTGATTTTTGGAAGCCCATAGAGGGCTACGGTGAAAAAGGAAATATCCCCAGATGGAATCTGGAAAGAAGCTTTCTGAGAAACTGCTTAGTGTTCTGTTAATACATCTCACAGAGTTACATTTGTATTTCGTCATTCTTTTTGCTAGCCTTATTTCTGTGGAATCTGAGAACAGATATTTCGGATCCCTTTGAAGACTATAGGGCCAAAGGAAATATCCTCCGGTAACAGAGAGAAAGAAGCTTTCTGAGAAACTTCTTTGTATTCTGTGAAATCATCTCACAGAGTTACAGATTTCCCTTCAAAAAGCCTTTCGCTAAGACAGTTCATGTGGAATTGGCAAAGTGATATTTGGAAGCCATAGAGGGCTATGGTGAAAAAGGAAATATCCTCAGATGAAATCTGTAAAGAAGCTTTCTGAGAAACTGCTTGGTGTTCTGTTAATTCATCTCACAGAGTTACGTCTGTTTTTCGTGGTTCTCTTTGCTAGCCTTATCTCTGTGGAATCTGAGAACAGATATTTCGGATCCCTTTGAAGACTATAGGGCCAAAGGAAATATCCTCCGATAACAAAGAGAAAGAAGCTTTCTGAGAAACTTCTTTGTGTTCTGAGAAATCATCTCACAGAGTTACAGCTTTCCCCTCAAGAAGCCTTTCGCTAAGACAGTTCTTGTGGAATTGGTAAAGTGATATTGGGAAGCCCATAGAGGGCTATGGTGAAAAAGGAAATATCCTCAATGAAATCTGGAAAGAAGCTTTCTGAGAAACTGCTTAGTGTTCTGTTAATTCATCTCACAGAATTACATCTGTATTTCGTGGATCTCTTTGCTAGCCTTATTTCCGTGGAATCTGAGAACAGATATTTCGGATCCCTTTGAAGACTATAGGGCCAAAGGAAATATCCTCCGATAACAAAGAGAAAGAAGGTTTTGAGAAAATTCTTTGTGTTCTGTGAAATCATCTCACAGAGGTACAGCTTTGCCCTCAAGAAGACTTTCGCTTAGACAGTTCTTGTGGAATAGGCAAAGTGATATTTGGAAGCCCAAAGAGGGCTATTTTGAAAAAGGAAATATCCTCAGATGAAATCTGGAAAGAAGCTTTCTGAGAGAGTGCTTGGTGTTCTGTTAATTCATCTCACAGAGTTACATCTGTATTTCGTGGATCTCTTTGCTAGCCTTATTCCTGTGGAATCTGAGAACAGATATTTCGGATCCCTTTGAAGACTATAGGGCCAAAGGAAATATCCTCCGATAACAACGAGAAAGAAGCTTTCTGAGAAACTTGTTTGTGTTCCGTGAAATCATCTCAAGGAGTTACAGCTTTCCCCTCAAGAAGCCGTTCGCTAAGACAGCTCTTGGGTAATTGGCAAAGTGATATTGGGAAGCCCATAGAGGGCTATGGTGAAAAAGGAAATATCCTCAATGAAATCTGGAAAGAAACTTTCTGAGAAACTGCTTAGTGTTCTGTTAATTCATCTCACAGACTTACATCTGTATTTCGTGGATCCCTTTGCTAGCCTTCTTTCTGTGGAATCTGAGAACAGATATTTCGGATCCCTCTGAAGACTATAGGGCCAAAGGAAATATCCTCCGGTAACAGAGAGAAAGAAGCTTTCTGAGAAACTTCTTTGTATTCTGTGAAATCATCTCACAGTTTTACAGCTTTCCCTTCAAGAAGCCTTTCGCTAAGTCAGTTCATGTGGAATTGGCAAAGTGATATTTGGAAGCCTTAGAGGGCTATGGTGAAAAAGGAAATATCCTCATATGAAATCTGGAAAGAAGCTTTCTGAGAAAGTGCTTAGTGTTCTGTTAATTCATCTCACAGAGTTACATCTGTATTTCGTGGATCTCTTTGCTAGCCTTATTTCTGTGGAATCTGAGAATAGATATTTGGGATCCCTTTGAATAAAATAGGGCCAAAAGAAATATCCTCTGATAACAAAGAGAAAGAAGCTTTCTGAGAAACTTCTTTGTGTTCTGTGAAATCATCTCACAGATTTACAGCTTTCCCCTCAAGAAACCGTTCGCTAAGACAGTTCTTCTGGAATTCGCAAAGTGATTTTTGGAAGCCCATAGAGGGCTATGGTGAAAAAGGAAATATCCCCAGATGGAATCTGGAAAGAAGCTTTCTGAGAAACTGCTTAGTGTTCTGTTAATACATCTCACAGAGTTACATTTGTATTTCGTCGTTCTTTTTGCTAGCCTTATTTCTGTGGAATCTGAGAACAGATATTTCGGATCCCTTTGAAGACTATAGGGCCAAAGGAAATATCCTCCGGTAACAGAGAGAAAGAAGCTTTCTGAGAAACTTCTTTGTATTCTGTGAAATCATCTCACAGAGTTACAGATTTCCCTTCAAGAAGCCTTTCGCTAAGACAGTTCATGTGGAATTGGCAAAGTGATATTTGGAAGCCCATAGAGGGCTATGGTGAAAAAGGAAATATCCTCAGATGAAATCTGGAAAGAAGCTTTCTGAGAAACTGCTCAGTGTTCTGTTAATTAATCTCACAGAGTTACATCTGTATTTCGTGGATCTCTTTGCTAGCCTTATTTCCGTGGAACCTGAGAAGAGATATTTCGGATCCCTTTGAAGACTATAGGGCCAAAGGAAATATCCTCCGGTAACAAAGAGAAATAAGCTTTCTGAGAAACTTCTTTGTGTTCTGTGAAATCATCTCACAGAGTTACATCTTAATCCTCAAGAAGCCTTTCGCTAAGACAGTTCTTGTGGAATAGGCAAAGTGATATTTGGAAGCCCATAGAGGGCTATGGTGAAAAAGGAAATATCCTCAGATGAAATCTGGAAAGAAGCTTTCTGAGAAACTGCTTAGTGTTCTGTTAATTCATCTCACAGAGTTACATATGTATTTCGTAGTTCTCTTTGCTAGCCTTATTTCTGTAGAATCTGAGAACAGATATTTCGGATCCCTTTGAAGACTATAGGGCTACAGGAAATATCCGCCGATAACAAAGAGAAAGAAGCTTTCTGAGAAACTTCTTTGTGTTCTGTGAAATCATCTCACAGAGTTACGGCTTTCCCCTCAAGAAGCCTTTCGCTAAGACAGTTCTTGCGGAATAGGCAAAGTGATATTTGGAAGCCCATAGAGGGCTAAGGTGAAAAAGGAAATATCCTCAGATGAAATCTGGAAAGAAGCTTTCTGAGAAACTGCTTGGTGTTCTGTTAATTCATCTCACAGAGTTACATCTGTATTTCGTGGATCTCTTTGCTAGCCTTATTTCTGTGGAATCTGAGAATAGATATTTGGGATCCCTTTGAATAAAATAGGGCCAAAAGAAATATCCTCTGATAACAAAGAGAAAGAAGCTTTCTGAGAAACTTCTTTGTGTTCCGTGAAATCATCTCACAGAGTTACAGCTTTCCCCTCAAGAAGCCGTTCGCTAAGACAGTTCTTGTGGAATTCGCAAAGTGATTTTTGGAAGCCCATAGAGGGCTACGGTGAAAAAGGAAATATCCCCAGATGGAATCTGGAAAGAAGCTTTCTGAGAAACTGCTTAGTGTTCTGTTAATACATCTCACAGAGTTACATTTGTATTTCGTCGTTCTTTTTGCTAGCCTTATTTCTGTGGAATCTGAGAACAGATATTTCGGATCCCTTTGAAGACTATAGGGCCAAAGGAAATATCCTCCGGTAACAGAGAGAAAGAAGATTTCTGAGAAACTTCTTTGTATTCTGTGAAATCATCTCACAGAGTTACAGATTTCCCTTCAAAAAGCCTTTCGCTAAGACAGTTCATGTGGAATTGGCAAAGTGATATTTGGAAGCCATAGAGGGCTATGGTGAAAAAGGAAATATCCTCAGATGAAATCTGTAAAGAAGCTTTCTGAGAAACTGCTTGGTGTTCTGTTAATTCATCTCACAGGGTTACGTCTGTTTTTCGTGGTTCTCTTTGCTAGCCTTATCTCTGTGGAATCTGAGAACAGATATTTCGGATCCCTTTGAAGACTATAGGGCCAAAGGAAATATCCTCCGATAACAAAGAGAAAGAAGCTTTCTGAGAAACTTCTTTGTGTTCTGAGAAATCATCTCACAGAGTTACAGCTTTCCCCTCAAGAAGCCTTTCGCTAAGACAGTTCTTGTGGAATTGGTAAAGTGATATTGGGAAGCCCATAGAGGGCTATGGTGAAAAAGGAAATATCCTCAATGAAATCTGGAAAGAAGCTTTCTGAGAAACTGCTTAGTGTTCTGTTAATTCATCTCACAGAATTACATCTGTATTTCGTGGATCTCTTTGCTAGCCTTATTTCCGTGGAATCTGAGAACAGATATTTCGGATCCCTTTGAAGACTATAGGGCCAAAGGAAATATCCTCCGATAACAAAGAGAAAGAAGGTTTTGAGAAAATTCTTTGTGTTCTGTGTAATCATCTCACAGAGGTACAGCTTTGCCCTCAAGAAGACTTTCGCTTAGACAGTTCTTGTGGAATAGGCAAAGTGATATTTGGAAGCCCAAAGAGGGCTATTTTGAAAAAGGAAATATCCTCAGATGAAATCTGGAAAGAAGCTTTCTGAGAGAGTGCTTGGTGTTCTGTTAATTCATCTCACAGAGTTACATCTGTATTTCGTGGATCTCTTTGCTAGCCTTATTCCTGTGGAATCTGAGAACAGATATTTCGGATCCCTTTGAAGACTATAGGGCCAAAGGAAATATCCTCCGATAACAAAGAGAAAGAAGCTTTCTGAGAAACTTCTTTGTGTTCTGTGAAATCATCTCACAGAGTTACAGCATTCCCCTCAAGAAGCCTTTCGCTAAGACAGTTCTTGTGGAATTGGCAAAGTGATATTTGGAACCCCTAGAGGGCTATGGTGAAAAAGGAAATATCCTCAGATGAAATCTGGAAAGAAGCTTTCAGAGAAACTGCTTAGTGTTCTGTTAATTCATCTCACAGAGTAACATCTGTATTTCGTGTTTTACTTTGCTAGCCTTATTTCTGTGGAATCTGAGAACAGATATTTCGGATCCCTTTGTAGACTCTAGGGCCAAAGGAAATATCCTCCGATAACAAAGAGAAAGAAGCTTTTTGAGAAACTTCTTCGTGTTCCCTGAAAGCTTCTCACAGAGTTACAGCTTTCTCCGCAAGAAGCCTTTCGCTAAGACAGTTCTTGTGGAATTGGCAAAGTGATATTTGGAAGTCCACAGAGGGCTAAGGTGAAGAAGGAAATATCCTCAGATGAAATCTGGAAAGAAGCTTTCTGAGAAACTCCTTAGTGTTCTGTTAAATCATGTAACAGAGTTACATCTGTATTTCCTGGATCTCTTTGCTAGCCTTGTTTCTGTGGAATCTGAGAACAGATATTTCGGATCCCTTTGAAGACTATAGGGTCAAAGGAAATATCCTCCGATAAGAAAGAGAAAGAAGCTTTCTGAGAAACTTCTTTCGGTTCCGTGAAATCATCTCAAAGAGTTACAGCTTTCCCCTGAAGAAGCCTTTCGCTAAGACAGTTCTTGTGGAATTGGCAAAGTGATATTTGGAATCCCATAGAGGGCTATGGTGAAAAAGGAAATGTCCTCAGATGAAATCTGGAAAGAAGATTTCTGAGAAAATGCTTCATGTTCTGTTAATTCATCTCACAGAGTTACATCTGTATTTCGTGGGTCTCTTTGCTGGCCTTATTTTTGTGGAATCTCAGAATAGATATTTGGGATCCCTTTGAAGACTATAGGGCCAAAGGAAATATCCTCCGATAACAAAGAGAAAGAAGCTTTGTGAGAAACTTCTTTGTGTTCTGTGAAATCATCTCACAGAGTTACAGCTTTCCCCTCAAGAAGCCTTTCGCTAAGACAGTTCTTGTGGAATTGGCAAAGTGATATTTGGAAGTCCATAGAGGGCTAAGGTGAAGAAGGAAATATCCTCAGAAGAAATCTGGAAAGAAGCTTTCTGAGAAACTCCTTAGTGTTCTGTTAATTCATCTCACAGAGTTACATCTGTATTTCCTGGATCTCTTTCCTAGCCTTATTTCTGTGGAATCTGAGAACAGATATTTCGGATCCCTTTGAAGACTATAGGGCCATAGGAAATATCCTCCGATAAAAAAGAGAAAGAAGCATTCTGAGAAACTTCTTCTTGTTCTGTGAAATCATTTCACAGAGTTGCAGCTTACCACTCAAGAAGCCTTTCGCTAAGACAGTTCTTGTGGAATTGGCAAAGTGATATTTGGAAGCCCATAGAGGCCTATGGTGAAAAAGGAAATATCCCAAGATGAAATCTGCAAAGAATCTTTCTGAGAAACTGCTTAGTGTTCTGTTAATTCATCTCACAGAGTTACATCTGTATTTCGTGGATCTATTTGCTAGACTTATTTCTGTGGAATCTGAGAACAGATATTTCGGATCCATTTGAAGAATATAGGGCCAAAGGAAATATACTCCGATAACAGAGAGAAAGAAGCTTTCTGAGAAACTTCTTTGTGTTCTATGAAATCATCTCAGAGAGATACAGCTTTCTCCTCAAGAAGCCTTTCGCTAAGACAGTTGTTGTGGAATTGGCAAAGTGATATTTGGAAGCCAATAGAGTGCTATGGTGATAAAGGAAATATCCTCAGATGAAATCTGGAAAGAACATTTCTGAGAAATTGCTTAGAGTTCTGTTAATTAATCTCACAGAGTTACATCTGTATTTCGTGGATCTCTTTGCTAGCCTTATTTCTTTGGAATCTGAGAACAGATATTTCGGGTCACTTTGAAGACTATAGGGCCAAAGGAAATATCCTCTGATAACAAAGAAAAAGAAGCGTTCTGAGAAACTTCTTTGCATTCTGTGAAATCATCTCACAGAGTTACAGCTTTCCCTTCAATAAGCCTTTCGCTAAGACAGTTCTTGTGGAATTGGCAAAGTGATATTTGGAAACCCATAGCGGGCTATGGTGAAAAAGGAAATATCCTCAGATGAAATCTGGAAAGAAGCTGTCTGAGAAACTGCTTAGTGTTCTGTTAATTCATCTCACAGGGTTACATCTGTATTTGGTGGATTTCTTTGCTAGCCTTATTTCTGTGGATTCTGAGAACAGATACTTCGGAACCCTTTGAAGACTATATGGCCAAAGGAAATATCCTCCGATAACAAAGAGAAAGAAGCTTTCTGAGAAACTTCTTTGTGTTCTGTGAAATCATCTCACAGAGTTACAGCTTTCCCATCAAGAATCCTTTAGGTAAGACAGTTCTTGTGGAATTGGCAAAGTGATATTTGGAAGCCCATAGAGGGCTAAGGTGAAAAAGGAAATATCCTCAGTTGAAATCTGGAAAGAAGTTTCTGAGAAACTGCTTAGTGTTCTGTGAATTCATCTCACAGACTTACATCTGTATTTCGTGGATCGCTTTGCTAGCCTTATTTCTGTGGAATCTGAGAACAGATATTTTGGATCCCTTTGAAGACTATAGGGCCAAAGGAAATATCCTCCGATAACAAAGAGAAAGAAGCTTTCTGAGAAACTGCTTCGTGTTCCGTGAAATCATCTCACAGAGTTACAGCTTTCCCCTTAAGAACGCTTTCGCTAAGACAGTTCTTGTGGAATTGGCAAAGTGATATTTGGAAACCCATAAAGGGCTATGTTTAAAAAGGGAAATATCCCCAGATGAAACCTGGAAAGAAGCTTTCTGAGAAACTGCTTAGTGTTCTGTTAATTGATCTCACAGAGTTACATCTGTATTTCGTGGATCTCTTTGCTAGCCTTATTACTGTGGAATCTGAGAACAGATATTTCGGATCCCTTTGAAGACTATAGGGCCAAAGGAAATATCCTCCGATAACAAAGAGAAAGAAGCTTTCTGAGAAACTTCTTTGTGTTCTGTGAAATCATCTCACAGAGTTACAGCTTTCCCCTCAAGAAGCCGTTCGCTAAGACAGTTCTTGTGGAATTGGCAAACTGATATTTGGTAACCCATAGAGGGCTATGGTGAAAAAGGAAATATCCTCTGATGAAATCTGAAAAGAAGCTTTCTGAGAAACTTCTTAGTGTTCTGTTAATTCATCTCACAGAGTTACATGTGTATTTCGTGGATCTCTTTGAGAAATTTATTTCTGTGGAATCTGAGAACAGATATTTCGGATCCCTTTGAAGACTATAAGGCCAAATGAAATATCCTCCGATAACAAAGAGAAACAAGCTTTCTGAGAAACTTCTTTGTGTTCTGTGAAATCATCTCACAGAGTTACAACTTTCCCCTCAAGAAGCCTTTCGTTAAGACAGTTCGTGTGGAATTGGCAAAGTGATATTTTGAAGCCCATAGAGGGCTATGGTGAAAAAGGAAATATCCTCCGATGAAATCTGGAAAGAATCTTTCTGAGAAACTGCTCAGTGTTCTGTTAATTCATCTCACAGAGTTACATCTGTATTTCGTGGATCTCTTTGCTAGCCTTCTTTCGGTGGAATCTGAGAACAGATATTTCGGATCCCTTTGAAGACTATAGGGCCAAAGGAAATATCCTCAATTAAAAAAAGAGAAAGAAGCTTTCTGAGAAACCTCTTTGTGTTCTGTGAAATCATCTCAAAGAGTTGCAGCTTTCCCCTCAAGAAGCCTTTCGCTAAGACAATTCTTGTGGAATTGGCAAAATGATATTTGGAAGCCCTTAGAGGGCTATGTTAAAAAAGGAAATATCCTCAGATGAAATTTGGAAAGAAGCTGTCAGTGAAACTGCTCAGTGTTCTGTTAATTCACCTCACAGAGTTATATCTTTATTTCGTGGATCTCTTTGCTAGCCTTATTTCTGTGGAATCTGAGAACTGATATTTCGGATCCCTTTGAAGACAATAGGGCCAAAGGAAATATCTTCCGATAACAAGAGAAAGAAGCTTTCTGAGAAACTTCTTCATGTTCGGTGAAATCATCTCACAGAGTTGCAGCTTTCCCCTCAAGAAGCCTTTCGCTAAGACAATTCTTGTGGAATTGGCAAAGTGATATTTGGAAGTCCGTAGAGGGCTAAGGTGAAAAAGGAAATATCCTCCGATTAAATCTGGAAAGAAGATTTCAGAGAAAATGCTCAGTGTTCTGTTAATTCATCTCACAGAGTTACATCTGTATTTCGTGGATCTCTTTGCTTAACTTATTTCTGTGGAATCTGAAAACAGATATTTCGGATCCCTTTGAAGAATATAGGGCCAAAGGAAATATCTTCCGATAACAAAGAGAAAGAAGCTTTCTGAGAAACTTCTTTGTGTTCCGTGAAATCATCTCACAGAGTTGCAGCTTACCTCGCAAGAAGCCTTTCGCTAACACAGTTCTTTTGGAATTTTCAAAGTGATATTTGGAAGCCCATAGAGGGCTATGGTGAAAAAGGAAATATCCTCTGATGAAATCTGCAAAGAGCTTTCTGAGAAACTGCTTAGTGTTCTGTTAATTCATCTCAGAGAGTTATATGTGTATTTCGTGGATCTCTTTGGTAGCCTTATTTCTGTGGAATCTGAGAACAGATATTTAGGATCCCTTTGAAGACTATTGGGACAAAGGAAATATCCTCCGATAACAAAGAGAAAGAAGCTTTCTGAGAAACTTTTTCGTGTTCGGTGAAATCATCTCACAGAGTTACAGGTTTCCCCTGCAGAAGACTTTCCCTAAGACAGTTCTTGTGGAATTGGCAAAGTGATATTTGGAAGCCCTTACAGGGCTATGGTGAAAAAGGAAATATCCTCAGATGAAATCTGGAAAGAAGCTTTCTGAGAAAGTGCTTAGTGTTCTGTTAATTAATCTCACAGAGTTACATCTGTGTTTCGTGGATCTCTTTACTGGCCTTATTCCTATGGAATCTGAGAACAGATATTTCGGATCCCTTTGAAGACTATAGGGCCAAAGGAAATATCCTCCGATAACAAAGAGAAAGAAGCTTTCTGAGAAACTTCTTCGTGTTCGGTGAAATCATCTCACAGAGTTACAGCTTTCCCCTCAAGAAGCCTTTCGCTAACACAGTTCTTGTGGAATTGGCAAAGTGATATTTGGAAGTCCATAGAGGGCTAAGGTAAAAAAGGAAATATCCTCCGATTAAATCTGGAAAGAAGATTTCTGAGAAAATGCTCAGTGTTCTGATAATTCATCTAACAGAGTTACATCTGTATTTCGTGGATCTCTTTGCTAGACTTATTTCTGTGATATCTGAAAACAGATATTTCGGATCCCTTTGAAGACTACAGGGCCAAAGGAAATATCCTCCGATAACAAAGAGAAAGAAGCTTTCTGAGAAACTTCTTTGTGTTCCGTGAAATCATCTCACAGAGTTGCAGATTACCCCTCAAGAAGCCTTTCGCTAAGACAGTTCTTTTGGAATTTTCAAAGTGATATTAGGAAGCCAATAGAGGGCTATGGTGAAAAAGGAAATATCCTCTGATGTAATCTGCAAATAGCTTTCTGAGAAACTGCTTAGTGTTCTGTTAATCCATCTCAACGATTTACATCTGTATTTCGTGGATCTCTTTGCTAGCCTTATTTCTGTGGAATCTGAGAGCAGATATTTCAGATCCCTTTGAAGACTGTAAGGCCAAAGGAAATAATCTATGATAACAAAGAGAAGGAAGGTTTCTGAGAAACTTCTTCGTGTTCTGTGAAATCATGTCACAGAGTTACAGCTTTCCCCTCAAGAAGTCTTTCGCTAAGACAGTTCTTGTGGAATTGGCAAAATCATATTTGGAAGCCCTTAGAGGGCTTTGTTGAAAAAGGAAATATCCTCACATGAAATCTGGAAAGAAGCTGTCAGTGAAACTGCTAAGTGTCCTGTTAATTCATCTCACAGAGTTACATCTGTATTTCGTGGATCTCTTTGCTAGCCTTATTTCTGTGGAAACTGAGAATAGATAATTCGGATCCCTTTGAAGACAATAGGGCCAAAGGATATATCCTCCGATAACAAAAAGAAAGAAGGTTTCTGAGAAACTTCTTTGTGTTCTGTGAAATCATCTCACAGAGTTACAGCTTTCCCCTCTAGAAGCCTTTCGCTTGGACAGTTCTTGTGGAAATGGCAAAGTGATATTTGGAAGCCCATAGAGGGCTATGGTGAAAAAGGGAATATCCTCACAAGAAATCTGGAAAGAAGCTTTCTGAGAAACTGCTCAGTGTTCTGTTAATTAATCTCACAGAGTTACATATGTATTTATTGGATCTCTTTGCTAGCCTTATTTCTGTGGAATCTGAGAACAGATATTTCGGATCCCTTTGAAGACAATACGGCCAAAGGAAATATCATCCGATATCAAAGAGAAAGAAGCTTTCTGAGAAACTGCTTTGTGTTCTTGAAATCATCTCAGAGAGTTACAGCTTTCCTCTCAGGAAGCCTTTCGCTAAGACAGTTCTTGTGGAATTGGCAAAGTGATATTTGGAAGTCCATAGAGGGCTATGGTGAAAAAGGAAATATCCTCAGATGAAATCTGGAAAGATGCTTTTTGAGATAGTGCTTGGTGTTCTGTTCAATCATCTCACAGAGTTACATCTGTATTTCGTGGATCTCTTTGCTAGCCTTATTTCTGTGGAATCTGAGAACAGATATTTCGGATCCCTTTGAAAACTATAGGGCCAAAAAAAAAATCCTCCGATTACAAAGAGAAAGAAGCTGTCTGAGAAACTTCTTTGTGTTCCGTGAAATCATCTCACAGAGTTACAGTTTTCCCCTCAAGAAGACTTTCGCTAAGACAGTTCTTGTGGAATTGGCAAAGGGATATTTGGAATCCCATAGAGGGCTATGGTCAAAAAGGAAATATCCTCAGATGAAATCTGGAAAGAAGCTTTCTGAGAAACTGCTTGGTGTTCTGTTAATTCATCTCACAGAGTTACATCTGTATTTCGTGGACTTCTTTGCTAGCCTTATATCTGTGGAATCTCAGAATAGATATTTGTGATCCCTTTGAAGACAATAGGGCCAAAAGACATATCCTCTGATAACAAAGAGAAAGAAGCTCTCTGAGAAACTTCTTTGTGTTCTGTGAAAACATCTCACAGTGTTACTGCTTTCCCCTCAAGAAGCCTTTCCCGTAGACACTTCTTGTGGAATAGGCAAAGTTATATTTGGAAGCCCATAGAGAGCTATGGTGAAAAAGGAAATATCCTCTGATGAAATCTGGAAAGAAGCTCTCTGGGAAACTGCTTGGTGTTCTGTTAATTCATCTCACAGTGTTACATCTGTATTTCGTGGATCTCTTTGCTAGATTTATTTCTGTGGATTCTGAGAACTGATATTTCGGATCCCTTTGTAGACTATAAGGCCAAAGGAAATATCCTCCGATAACAAATAGAAAGAAGCTTTCTGAGAAACTTCTTTGTGTTCTGTGAAATCATCTCATAGAGTTACAGCGGTTCTGTTAATTCATCTCACAGAGTTACATCTGTATTTCGTGGATCTCTTTGCTAGCCTTATTTCTGTGGAATCTGAGAACAGATATTTCGGATCCCTTTGAAGACTATTGGGCCAAAGAAAATATCCTCCGATAACAAAGAGAAAGAAGCTTTCTGAGAAACTTCTTTGTGTTCTGCGAAATCATCTCACAGAGTTAGAGCTTTCCCCTCAAGAAGCCTTTCGCTAAGACAGTTCTTTTGGAATAGGCAAAGTGATTTTTGGAAGCCCATAGAGGTCTATGGTGGAAAAGGAAATATCCTCTTATGAAATCCGGAAAGAAGCTTTCTGAGAAACTGCTTAGTGTTCTGTTAATTCATCTCACAGAGTTACATATGTATTTCGTGGTTCTCTTTGCTAGCCTTATTTCTGTGGAATATCTGAATAGATATTTGTGATCCCTTTGAAGACAATAGGGCCAAAGGAAATATCCTCCATTAAAAAAAGAGAAAGAAGCTTTCAGAGAAACTTCTTTGTGTTCTGTGAAATCATCTCACAGAGTTACAGCTTTCCCCTCAAGAAGCCTTTCGCTAAGACAGTTCTTGTGGAATTGGCAAAGGGATATTTGGAATCCCATAGAGGGCTAAGGTCAAAAAGGAAATATCCTCAGATGAAATCTGGAAAGAAGCATTCTGAGAAACTGCTTGGTGTTCTTTTAATTCATCTCACAGAGTTACTTCTGTATTTCGTGGATCTCTTTGCTAGCCTTATTTCTGTGGAATCTGAGAATAGATATTTGGGATCACTTTGAAGACAATAGGGCCAAAAGAAATATCCTCTGATAACAAAGAGAAAGAAGCTTTCTGAGAAACTTCTTTGTGTTCGGTGAAATCATCTCACAGAGTTACAGCTTTCCCCTCAAGAAGACTTTCGCTTAGACAGTTCTTGGGGAATAGGCAAAGAGATATTTGGAAGCCCATAGAGGGCTATTTTGAAAAAGGAAATATCCTCAGATCAAATCTGGAAAGAAGCTTTCTGAGAAACTGCTTAGTGTTCTGTTAATTCATCTCACAGAGTTACATCTGTATTTCGTGGATCACTTTGGTAGCCTTATTTCTGTGGAATCTGAGAACAGATATTTCGGATCCCTTTGAAGACTATAAGGCCAAAGGAAATATCCTCCGATAACAAAGAGAAAGAAGCTTTCTGAGAAACTTCTTTGTGTTATCTGAAATCATCTCACAGAGTTACAGCTTTCCCCTCAAGAATCCTTACGCTAAGACAGTTCTAGTGGAATTCGCAAAGTGATTTTTGGAAGCCCATAGAGGGCTACGGTGAAAAAGGAAATATCCCCAGATGGAATCTGGAAAGAAGCTTTCTGAGAAACTGCTTAGTGTTCTGTTAATTCATCTCACAGAGTTACATATGTATTTCGTCGTTCTCTTTGCTAGCCTTATTTCTGTGGAATCTGAGAACATATATTTCGGATCCCTTTGAAAACTATAGGGCCAAAGGAAATACCCTCCGATAACAAAGAGAAAGAAGCTTTCTGAGAAACTTCTTTGTGTTCGTGAAATCATCTCACGGAGTTACAGCTTTCCCCTCAAGTAGCCTTTAGCTAAGACAGTTCTTGTGGAATTGTCAAAATGATATTTGGAAGCCCATAGAGGGCTATGGTCAAAAAGGAAATATACTCAGATGAAATCTGGAAAGTAGCTTTATGAGAAACTGCTTAGTGTTGTGTTAATTCATCTCACAGAGTTTCATATGTATGTCGTGGATCACTTTGCTAGCCTTATTTCTGTGGAATCTGAGAGCAGATATTTCGGATCCCTTTGAAGACTATAGGGCCAAAGCAAATATCCTCCGATAACAAAGAGAAAGGAGCCTTCTGAGAAACTTCTTTGTGTTCCGTGAAATCATCTCACAGAGTTACAGCTTTCCCCTCAAGAAGCCTTTCGCTAAGACAGTTCTTGTGGAATTGGCAAAGGGATATTTGGAATCCCCTAGAGGGCTATGTTCAAAAAGGAAATATCCTCAGATGAAATCTGGAAAGAAGCATTCTGAGAAACTGCTTGGTGTTCTGTTAATTCATCTCACAGAGTTACATCTGTATTTCGTGAATCTGTTTGCTAGCCTTATTTCTGTGGAACCTGAGAATAGATATTTGGGATCCCTTTGAAGAAAATAGGGCCAAAAGAAATATCCTCTGATAACAAGGAGAAAGAAGCTTTCTGAGAAACTTCTTTGTGTTATGTGAAATCATCTCATAGAGTTACAGCTTTCCCCTCAAGTAGACTTTAGCTAAGACAGTTCTTGTGGAATTGGCAAAGTGATATATGGAAGCCCCTAGAGGGCTATGGTGAAAAAGGAAATATCCTCAGATGAAATCTGGAAAGAAGCTTTCTGAGAAACTTCTTGGTGTTCTGTTAATTCATCTCACAGAGTTATATCTGTATTTCGTGAATCTCTTTGCTAGCCTTATTTCTGTGGAATCTGAGAATAGATATTTGGGATCCCTTTGAAGAAAATAGGGCCAAAAGAAATATCCTCTGATAACAAAGAGAAAGAAGCTTTCTGAGAAACTTCTTTGTGTTCCAAAAAATCATCTAGCAGAGTTACAGCTTTCCCCTCAAGAAGCCTTTCGCTAAGACAGTTCTTGTGAAATTGGCAAAGTGATATTTGGAATCCCATAGAGGGCTATGGTGAAAAAGGAAGTATCCTCAGATGAAATCTGGAAAGAAGCTTTCTGAGAAACTGCTTAGTGTTCTGTGAAATCATCTCACAGAGTTACAGCTTTCCCCTCAAGAAGCCGTTCGCTTAGACAGTTCTTGTGGAATAGGCAAAGAGATATTTGGAATCCCATAGAGGGCTATTTTGAAAAAGGAAATATCCTCAGATCAAATCAGGAAAGAAGCTTTCTGAGAAACTGCTTAGTGTTGTGTTAATTCATCTCACAGAGTTACATCTGTATTTCGTGGATCACTTTGGTAGCCTTATTTCTGTGGAATCTGAGAACAGATATTTCGGATCCCTTTGAAGACTATAAGGCCAAAGGAAATATCCTCCGATAACAAAGAGAAAGAAGCTTTCTGAGAAACTTCTTTGTGTTATGTGAAATCATCTCACAGAGTTACAGCTTTCCCCTCAAGAATCCTTACGCTAAGACAGTTCTTGTGGAATTGGCAAAGTGATATATGGAAGCCCCTAGAGGGCTATGGTGAAAAGGGAAATATCCTCAGTTGAAATCTGGAAAGAAGCTTTCTGAGAAAGTTCTTGGTGTTCTGTTAATTCATCTCACAGAGTTACATCTGTATTTCGTGGATCTCTTTGCTAGCCTTATTTCTGTGGAATCTGAGAATAGATATTTGGGATCCCTTTGAAGAAAATAGGGCCAAAAGAAATATCCTCTGATAACAAAGAGAAAGAAGCTTTCTGAGAAAGTTCTTTGTGTTCCACAAAATCATCTAACAGAGTTATAGCTTTCCCCTCAAGAAGCCTTTCGCTAAGACAGTTCTTGTGGAATTGTCAAAGTGATATTTGGAATCCCATAGAGGGCTATGGTGAAGAAGGAAGTATCCTCAGATGAAATCTGGAAAGAAGCTTTCTGAGAAACTGCTTGGTGTTCTGTTAATTCATCTCACAGAGTTACATCTATATTTCGTGGATCTCTTTGCTAGCCTTATTCCTGTGGAACCTGAGAATAGATATTTAGGATCCCTTTGAAGAAAATAGGGCCAAAGGAAATATCCTCCGATAACAAAGAGAAAGAAGCTTTCTGAGAAACTACTTTGTGTTCCGTGAAATCATCTCACAGAGTTACAGCTTTCCCCTCAAGTAGACTTTAGCTAAGACAGTTCTTGTGGAATTGGCAAAATGATATTTGGAAGCCCATAGAGGGCTATGGTGAAAAAGGAAATATCCTCAGATGAAATCTGGAAAGAAGCTTTCTGAGAAACTGCTTAGTGTTCTGCTAATTCATCTCACAGAGTTACATCTGTATTTCGTGAATCTCTTTGCTAGCCTTTTTCTGTGGAATCTGAGAACAGATATTTCGGATCCCTCTGAAGACTATTGGGCCAAAGGAAATATCCTCCGATAACAAAGAGAAAGAAGCTTTCTGAGAAACTTCTTTGTGTTCTGTGAAATCATCTCACAGACTTACAGCTTTACCCTAAAGAAGCCTTTCGCTAAGACAGTTCTTGCGGAATTGGCAAAGTGATATTTGGAAGCCCATAGAGGGCTACAGTGAAAAAGGAAATATCCTCAGATGAAATCTGGAAAGAAGCTTTCTGAGAAACTGCTCAGTGTTCTGTGAATTAATCTCACAGAGGTACATCTGTATTTCGTGGATCTTTTTGCTAGCCTTATTTCTATGCAATCTGAGAACAGATATTTCGGATCCCTTTGAAGACTATAGGGCCAAAGGAAATATCCTCCGGTAACAGAGAGAAAGAAGCTTTCTGAGAAACTTCTTTGTATTCTGTAAAATCATCTCACAGTTTTACAGCTTTCCCTTCAAGAAGTCTTTCGCTAAGACAGTTCATGTGGAATTGGCAAAGTGATATTTGGAAGCCTTAGAGGGCTATGGGGAAAAAGGAAATATCCTCATATTAAATCTGGAAAGAAGCTTTCTGGGAAAGTGCTTAGTGTTCTGTTAATTCATCTCACAGAGTTACATCTGTATTTCGTGGATCTCTTTGCTAGCCTTATTTCTGTGGAATCTGAGAACAGATATTTCGGATCCCTTTGAGGACTTTAGGGTCAAAGGAAATATCCTCCAATAACAAAGAGAAAAAAGCTTTCTGAAAAACTTCTTTGTGTTCTGTGAAATCATCTCTCAGAGTTACAGCTTAACCCTCAAGAAGCCTTTCGCTAAGACAGTTCTTGTGGAATGGGCAAGGTGATTTTTGGAAGCCCATAGAGGGCTATGGTGAAAAAGGAAATATTCTCAGATGAAATCTGGAAAGAAGCTTTCTGAGAAACTGCTTTGTGTTCTGTTAATTCATCTCACAGAGTTACATATGTATTTCGTGGTTCTCTTTGCTAGCCTTCTTTCTGTGGAATCTGAGAACAGATATTTCGGATCCCTTTGAAAACTATAGGGCCAAAGGAAATATCATCCGATAACAAAGAGAAAGAAGCTTTCTGAGAAACTGCTTTGTGTTCATTGAAATCATCTCACAGAGTTAGAGCTTTCCCCTCAAGAAGGCTTTCGCTAAGACAGTTCTTGTGGAATTGGCAAAGTGTTATTTGGAAGCCCATAGAGGGCTATGGTGAATAGGGAAATATCCTCAGATGAAATCTGGAAAGAAGCTTTCTGAGAAACTGCTTGGTGTTCTGTTAATTCATCTCACAGAGTTACATATGTATATCGTAGTTCTCTTTGCTAGCCTTATTTCTGTGGAATCTGAGAACGGATATTTCGGATCCCTTTGAAGACTCTAGGGCTAAAGGAAATATCCTCCGATAAAAAAGAGAAAGAAGCTTTCTGAGAAACTTCTTTGTGTTCTGTGAAATCATCTCATAGAGTTACGGCTTTCCCCTCAAGAAGCCTTTCTCTAAGACAGTTCTTTTGGAATAGGCAAAGTGATTTTTGGAAGCCCATAGAGGGCTATGGTGAAAAAGGAAATATCCTCAGAGGAAATCTGGAAAGAAGCTTTCTGAGAAACTGCTTAGTGTTCTCTTAATTCATCTCACAGAGTTACATATGTATTTCGTGGTTCTCTTTGCTAGCCTTATTTCTGTGGAATCTGAGAACAGATATTTCGGATCCCTTTGAAAACTATAGGGCCAAAGGAAATATCATCCGATAACACAGAGAAAGAAGCTTTCTGAGAAACTTCTTTGTGTTCAGTGAAATCATCTCACAGAGTTACAGCTTTCCCCACAAGAAGCCTTTTGCTAAGACAGTTCTTGTGGAATTGGCAAAGTGATATTTGGAATCCCATAGAGGGCTATGGTGAAAAAGGAAGTATCCTCAGATGAAATCTGGAAAGAAGCTTTCTGAGAAACTGCTTGGTGTTCTGTTAATTCATCTCCCAGAGTTACATCTGTATTTCGTGCATCTCTTTGCTAGCCTTATTTCTGTGGAAACTGAGAATAGATATTTGGGATCCCTTTGAAGAAAATAGGGCCAAAAGAAATATCCTCTGATAACAAAGAGAAAGAAGCTTTCTGAGAAACTCCTTTGTGTTCTGTGAAATCATCACACAGAGTTACAGCTTTCCCCTCAAGGAGCCATTCGCTAAGACAGTTCTTGTGGAATTCGCAAAGTGATATTTGGAAGCCCATAGAGGACTACGGTGAAAAAGGAAATATCCCCAGATGGAATCTGGAAAGAAGCTTTCTGAGAAACTGCTTAGTGTTCTGTTAGTACATCTCACAGAGTTACATATGTATTTCGTCGTTGTCTTTGCTAGCCTTATTTCTGTGGAATCTGAGAACATATATTTCGGATCCCTTTGAAAATTATAGGGCCAAAGGAAATATCCTCCGATAACAAAGAGAAAGAAGCTTTCTGAGAAACTTCTTTGTGTTCCGTGAAATCATCTCACAGAGTTACAGCTTTCCCCTCAAGTAGACTTTAGCTAAGAAAGTTCTTGTGGAATTGGCAAAGTGATATTTGGAAGCCCATAGAGGGCTATGGTGAAAAAGGAAATATCCTCAGATGAAATCTGGAAAGAAGCTTAATGAGAAACTGCTCTGTGTTCTGTTAATTCATCTCACAGAGTTACATCTGTATTTCGTGGATCTCTTTGCTAGCCTTACTTCTGTGGAATCTGAGAACATGTATTTCGGATCCCTTTGAAGAATCTAGGGCCAAAGGAAATATCCTCTGGTAACAAAGAGAAAGAAGCTTTCTGAGAAACTTCTATGTATTCTGTGAAATCATCTCACAGAGTTACAGCTTTCCCCTCAAGAATTCTTTCGCTAAGACAGTTCTTGTGGAATTGGCAAAGTGATATTTGGGAGCCCATAGAGGGCTATGGTGAAAAAGGAAATATCCTCAGATCAAATCTGGAAAGAAGCTTTCTGAGAAACTGCTCAGTGTTCTGTTAATTAATCTCACAGAGTTACATCTGTATTTCGTGGATCTCTTCGCTAGCCTTATTTCTGTGGAATCTGAGAACAGATATTTCGGATCCCTTTGAAGACTCTAGGGCTAAAGGAAATATCCTCCGATTACAAAGAGAAAGAAGCTTTCTGAGAAACTTCTTTGTGTTCAGTGAAATCATCTCACAGAGTTACGGCTTTCCCCTCAAGAAGCCTTTCGCTAAGACAGTTTTTGTGGAATAGGCAAAGTGATTTTTGGAAGCCCATAGAGGGCTATGGTGAAAAAGGAAATATCCTCAGATGAAATCTGGAAAGAAGCTTTCTGAGAAACTGCTTAGTGTTCTGTTAATTCATCTCACAGAGTTACATATGTATTTCGTGGTTCTCTTTGCTAGCCTTATTTCTGTGGAATCTGAGAACAGATATTTCGGATCCCTTTGAAGACTATAGGGCCAAAGGAAATATCCTCCGATAACAAAGAGAAAGAAGCTTTCTGAGAAACTTCTTTGTGTTCAGTGAAATCATCTCACAGAGTTACAGCTTTCCCCTCAAGAAGCCTTTCGCTAAGACAGTTCTTGTGGAATTGGCAAAGTGATATTTGGAATCCCATAGAGGGCTATGGTGAAAAAGGAAGTATCCTCAGATGAAATCTGGAAAGAAGCTTTCTGAGAAACTGCTTGGTGTTCTGTTAATTCATCTCACAGAGTTACATCTGTATTTCGTGGATCTCTTTGCTAGCCTTATTTCTGTGGAATCTGAGAATAGATATTTGGGATCCCTTTGAAGAAAATAGGGCCAAAAGAAATATCCTCTGATAACAAAAAGAAAGAAGCTTTCTGAGAAACTTCTTTGTGTTCTGTGAAATCATCTCACAGAGTTACAGCTTTCCCCTCAAGAAGCCGTTCGCTAAGACAGTTCTTGTGGAATTCGACAAGTGATATTTGGAAGCCCATAGAGGGCTACGGTGAAAAAGGAAATATCCCCAGATGGAATCTGGAAAGAAGCTTTCTGAGAAACTGCTTAGTGTTCTGTTAATTAATCTCACAGAGTTACATATGTATTTCGTGGATCTCTTTGCTAGCCTTATTTCTGTGGAATCTGGGAACAGATATTTCGGATCCCTTTGAAGACTATAGGGCCAAAGGAAATATCCCCCGAAAACAAAGAGAAAGAAGCTTTAAGAGAAACTTTTTTGTGTTCTGTGAAATTATCTCACAGAGTTACAGCTTTCCAATCAAGAAGCCTTTCGCTAAGACAGTTCTTGTGCAATAGGCAACGTGACATTTGGAAGCCATAGAAGGCTATGGTGAAAAAGGAAATATCCTCAGATGTAATCTGGAAAGAAGTTTTCTGGGAAACTGCTTAGTGTTCTGTTAATTCATCTCACAGAGTTACATCTGTATTTCCTGGATCTCTTTGCTAGCCTGATTTCTGTGGAATCTGAGAACAGATATTTCGATCCCTTTGAAGACTATAGGGCCAAAGGAAATATCCTCTGATAACAAGGAGAAAGAAGCTTTCTGAGAAACTTCTTTGTGTTCTGTGAAATCATCTCACAGAGTTACATCTTAATCCTCAAGAAGCCTTTCGCTAAGACAGTTCTTGTGGAATAGGCACAGTGATATTTGGAAGCCCATAGAGGGCTATGGTGAGAAAGGAAATATCCTCATATGAAATCTGGAAAGAAGCTTTCAGAGAAACTGCTTAGTGTTCTGTTAATTCATCTCACGGAGTTACATAAGTATTTCGTAGTTCTCTTTGCTAGCCTTATTTCTGTGGAATCTGAGAACCGATATTTGGGATCCCTTTGAAGACTATAGGGCCAAAGGAAATATCCTCCGATAACAAAGATAAAGAAGCTTTCTGAGAAACTTCTTTGTGTTCAGTGAAATCATCTCACACAGTTACAGCTTTCCCCACAAGAAGCCTTTCGCTAAGACAGTTCTTGTGGAATTGGCAAAGTTATATTATGGAGTCCTTAGAGGGCTATGGTGAAAAAGGAAATATCCTCAGATGAAATCAGGAAAGAAGCTGTCTGAGAGAGTGCTTGGTGTTCTGTTAATTCATCTCACAGAGTTGCATCTGTATTTCGTCGATCTCTTTGCTAGCCTTATTTCTGTGGAATCTGAGATCAGATATTTCGGATCCCTTTGAAGACCATAGGGCCAAAGGAAATATCCTCCGATAACAAAGAGAAAGAAGCTTTCAGAGAAACTTCTTTGTGTTCTGTGAAATCATCTCACAGAGTTACAGCTTTCCCCTCAAGAAGCCTTTCGCTAAGACTGTTCTTGTGGAATTGGCAAAGTGATATTTGGAATCCCATGGAGGGCTATGGTCAAAAAGGAAATATCCTCAGATGAAATCTGGAAAGAAGCTTTCTGAGGAACTGCTTAGTGTTCTGTTAATTCATCTCACAGAGTTACATCTGTATTTCGTGGTTCTCTTTGCTAGCCTTATTTCTGTGGAATCTGAGAACAGATATTTCGGATCCCTTTGAAAACTAAAGGGCCAAAGGAAATATCATCCGATAACAAAGAGAAAGAAGCTTTCTGAGAAACTTTTTTGTGTTCATTGAAATCATCTCACAGAGTTACAGCTTTCCCCTCAGAAGCCTTTCGCTAAGACAGTTCTTGTGGAATTGGCAAAGTGATATTTGGAAGTCCATAGAGGGCTATGGTGAAAAAGGAAATATCCTCTGATGAAATCTGGAAAGAAGCTTTCTGAGAGAGTGCTTGGTGTTCTGTTAAATCATCTCACAGAGTTACATCTGTATTTCGTGGATCTCTTTGCTAGCCTGATTTCTGTGGAATCTGAGAACAGATATTTCGGATCCCTTTGAAGACTATAGGGCCAAAGGAAATATCCTCCGATAACAAAGAGAAAGAAGCTTTCTGAGAAACTTCTTTGTGTTCTGTGAAATCATCTCACAGAGTTACTTCTTTCCCCTCAAGAAGCCTTACGCTAAGACAGTTCTTGTGGAATTGGCAAAGTGATATTTGGAAGCCCATAGAGGACTATGGTGAAAAAGGATATAACCTCTGATGAAATCTGTAAATAAGCTTTCTGGGAAACTGCTTAGTTTTCTGTTAATTCATCTCACAGAGTTACATCTGTATTTCGTGGATCTCTTTGCTAGCCTTATTTCTGTGGAATCTGAGAACAGATATTTCGGATCCCTTTGAAGACGATAGGGCCAAAGGAAATATCCTCCGATAACAAAAAGAAAGAAGCTTTCTGAGAAACATGTTTGTGTTCTGTGAAATCATCTCACAGAGTTACAGCCTTCCCCTCAAGAAGCCTTTCGCTAAGACAGTTATTGTGGAATTGGCAAAGTGATATTTTGAAGCCCAAACAGGGCTATGGTGTAAAAGGAAATATCCTCAAATGATATCTGGAAAGAATGTTTCTGAGAAACGGCTTAGTGTTCTGTTAATTAATCTCACAGAGTTACATCTGTATTTCGTGGATTTCTTTGCTAGAATTCTTTCTGTGGATACTGAGAACAGATATTTCGGATCCCTTTGAAGACTATAGGGCCAAAGGAAATATCCCCCGAAAACAAAGAGAAAGAAGCTTTCAAAGAAACTTTTTGTGTTCTGTGAAATTATCTCACAGAGTTACAGCTTTCCCCTAAAGAAGCCTTTCGCTAAGACAGTTCTTGTGGAATAGGCAACGTGACATTTGGAAGCCATAGAAGGCTATGGTGAAAAAGGAAATATCCTCAGATGAAATCTGGAAAGAAGCTTTCTGGGAAACTGCTTAGTGTTCTGTTAATTCATCTCACAGAGTTACATCTGTATTTCGTGGATCTCTTTGCTAGCCTGATTTCTGTGGAATCTGAGAACAGATATTTCGGATCCCTTTGAAGATTATAGGGCCAAAGGAAATATCCTCCGGTAACAGAGAGAAAGAAGCTTTCTGAGAAACTTCTTTGTATTCTGTGAAATCATCTCACAGAGTTACAGATTTCCCTTCAAGAAGCCTTTCGCTAAGACAGTTCATGTGGAATTGGCAAAGTGATATTTGGAAGCCATGGAGGGCTATGGTGAAAAAGGAATTATCCTCAGATGAAATCTGGAAAGAAGCTTTCTGAGAAACTGCTTGGTGTTCTGTTAATTCATCTCACTGAGTTACATATGTATTTCGTAGCTCTCTTAGCTAGCCTTATTTCTGTGGAATCTGAGAACAGATATTTCGGATCCCTTTGAAGACTATAGGGCTAAAGGAAATATACTCCGATAACAAAGAGAAAGAAGCTTTCTGAGATACTTCTTTGTGTTCTGTGAAATCATCCCACAGAGTTACGGCTTCCCCTCAAGAAGCCTTTGGCTAAGACAGTTCTTGTGGAATAGGCAAAGTGATTTTTGGAAGCCCATAGAGGGCTATGGTGAAAAAGGAAATATCCTCAGATGAAATCTGGAAAGAAGCTTTCTGAGAAACTGCTTAGTGTTCTGTTAATTCATCTCACAGAGTTACATATGTATTTCGTGGTTCTCTTTGCTAGCCTTATTTCTGTGGAATCTGAGAACAGATATTTCGGATCCCTTTGAAAACTAAAGGGCCAAAGGAAATATCATCCGATAACAAAGAGAAAGAAGCTTTCTGAGAAACTTTTTTGTGTTCAGTGAAATCATCTCACAGAGTTACAGCTTTCCCCTCAGAAGCCTTTCGCTAAGACAGTTCTTGTGGAATTGGCAAAGTGATATTTGGAAGTCCATAGAGGGCTATGGTGAAAAAGGAAATATCCTCTGATGAAATCTGGAAAGAAGCTTTCTGAGAGAGTGCTTGGTGTTCTGTTAATTCATCTCACAGAATTACATCTGTATTTCGTGGATCTCTTTGCTAGCCTTCTTTCTCTGGAATCTGAGAACAGATATTTCGGATCCCTTTGAAGACTATAGGGCCAAAGGAAATATCCTCCGATAACAAAGAGAAAGAAGCTTTCTGAGAAACTTCTTTGTGTTCAGTGAAATCATCTCACAGAGTTACAGCTTTCCCCTCAAGAAGCCTTTCGCTATGACAGTTCTTGTGGAATTGGCAAAGTGATATTTGGAATCCCTTAGAGGGCTATGGTGAAAAAGGAAGTATCCTCAGATGAAATCTGTAAAGAAGCTTTCTGAGAAACTGCTTGGTGTTCTCTTAATTCATCTCACAGAGTTACATCTGTATTTCGTGGATCTCTTTCCTAGCCTTATTTCTGTGGAATCTGAAAATAGATATTTTGGATCCCTTTGAAGAAAATAGGGCCAAAAGAAATATCCTCTGATAACAAAGAGAAAGAAGCTTTCTGAGAAACTTCTTTGTCTTCTGTGAAATCATCTCACAGAGTTACAGCTTTCCCCTCAAGAAGCCGTTCGCTAAGACAGTTCTTGTGGAATTCGACAAGTGATATTTGGAAGCCCATAGAGGGCTACGGTGAAAAAGGAAATATCCCCAGATGGAATCTGGAAAGAAGCTTTCTGAGAAACTGCTTAGTGTTCTGTTAATACATCTCACAGAGTTACATATGTATTTCGTCGTTCTCTTTGCTAGCCTTATTTCTGTGGAATCTGAGAACATATATTTCGGATCCCTTTGAAAACTATAGGGCCAAAGGAAATATCCTCCGATAACAAAGAGAAAGAACCTTTCTGAGAAACTTCTTTGTGTTCTGTGAAATCATCTCACAGAGTTACAGCTTTCCCCTCAAGAAGCCTTACGCTAAGACAGTTCTTGTGGAATTGACAAAGTGATATTTGGAAGCACATAGAGGACTATGGTGAAAAAGGATATAACCTGTGATGAAATCTGTAAAGAAGCTTTCTGGGAAACTGCTTAGTTTTCTGTTAATTCATCTCACAGAGTTACATCTGTATTTCGTGGATCTCTTTGCTAGCCTTATTTCTGTGGAATCTGAGAACAGATATTTCGGATCCCTTTGAAGACTATAGGGCCAAAGGAAATATCCTCCGATAACAAAGAGAAAGAAGCTTTCTGAGAAACTTCTTTGTGTTCTGTGAAATCATCTCACAGAGTTACAGCCTTCCCCTCAAGAAGCCTTTCGCTAAGACAGTTCTTGTGGAATAGGCAAAGTGATATTTGGAAGCCCATAGAGGGCTATGGTGAGAAAGGAAATATCCTCATATGAAATCTGGAAAGAAGCTTTCAGAGAAACTGCTTAGTGTTCTGTTAATTCATCTCACAGAGTTACATATGTATTTCGTAGTTCTCTTTGCTAGCCTTATTTCTGTGGAATCTGAGAACAGATATTTGGGATCCCTTTGAAGAGTATAGGGCCAAAGGAAATATCCTCCGATAACAAAGAGAAAGAAGCTTTCTGAGAAACTTCTTTGTGTTCTGTGAAATCATCTCCCAGAGTTAGAGCTTTCCCCTCAAGAAGCCTTTCGCTAAGACAGTTCTTGTGGAAAAGGCAAAGTGATTTTTGGAAGCCCATAGAGCGCTATGGTGAAAAAGGAAATATCCTCTGATGAAATCTTGAAAGAAGCTTTCTGAGAAACTGCTTAGTGTGCTGTTAATTCATCTCACAGAGTTACATATGTATTTCGTGGTTCTCTTTGCTAGCCTTATTTCTGTGGAATCTGAGAACAGATATTTCAGATCCCTTTGAAGACTATAGGGCCAAAGGAAATATCCTCCGATAACAAAGAGAAAGAAGCGTTCTGAGAAACTTCTTTGTGTTCCGTGAAATCATCTCACAGAGTTACAGCTTACCCTTCAAGAAGCCTTTCGCTAAGACAATTCTTGTGGAATTGGCAAAGTGATATTTGGAATCCCATAATGGGCTATGGTGAAAAAGGAAATATCCTCAGATGAAATCTGGAAAGAATCTTTCTGAGAAACTGCATGGTGTTCTGTTAATGCATCTCACAGAGTTACATCTGTATTTCGTGGATCTCTTTGCTAGCCTTATATCTGTGGAATCTCAGAATAGATATTTCAGATCCCTTTGAAGACTATAGGGCCAAAGGAAATATCATCCGATAACAAAGAGAAAGAAGCTTTCTGAGAAACTTCTTTGTGTTCTGTGAAATCATCTCACAGAGTTACAGCTTTCCCCTCAAGAAGCCTTTCGCTAAGACAGTTCTTGTGGAATTGGCAAAGTGATATTTTGAAGCGCATAGAAGGCTATGGTGAAAAAGGAAATATCCTCAGATGATATCTGGAAAGAATCTTTCTGTGAAATGGCTTAGTGTTCTGTTAATTAATCTCACAGAGTTACATCTGTATTTCGTGGATCTCTTTGCTAGCCTTCTTTCTCTGGAATCTGATAACAGATATTTCGGTTCCCTTTGCAGACTATAGGGTCAAAGGAAATATCCCCCGATAACAAAGAGAAAGAAGCTTTCTGAGAAACTTCTTTGTGTTCAGTGAAATCATCTCACAGAGTTACAGCTTTCCCCTCAAGAAGCCTTTTGCTAAGACAGTTCTTGTGGAATTGCCAAAGTGATATTTGGAAGCCATAGAGGGCTATGGTGAAAAAGGAAATATCCTCAGATGAAATCTGGAAAGAAGCTTTCTGGGAAACTGCTTAGTGTTCTGTTAATTCATCTCACAGAGTTACATCTGTATTTCGTGGATCTCTTTGCTAGCCTTATTTCTGTGGAATCTGAGAACAGATATTTCAGATCCCTTTGAAGACTATAGGGCCAAAGGAAATATCCTCCATTAACAAAGAGAAAGAAGCTTTCTGAGAAACTTCTTTGTGTTCTGTGAAATCATCTCACAGAGTTACATCTTAATCCTTAAGAAGCCTTTCGCTAAGACAGTTCTTGTGGAATAGGCAAAGTGATATTTGGAAGCCCATAGAGGGCTATGGTGAAAAAGGAAATATCCTCAGATGAAATCTGGAAAGAAGCTTTCAGAGAAACTGCTTAGTGTTCTGTTAATTCAGATCACAGAGTTACATAAGTATTTCGTAGTTCTCTTTGCTAGCCTTATTTCTGTGGAATCAGACAACAGATATTTCGGATCCCTTTGAAGACTATAGGGCCAAAGGAAATATCCTCCGATAACAGAGAGAAAGAAGCTTTCTGAGAAACTAATTTATGTTCTGTGAAATCATCTCACAGAGTTACTGCTTTCCCCTCAAGAAGCCTTTCGCTAAGACAGTTCTTGTGGAATAGGCAAAGTGATTTTTGGAAGCCCATAGAGGGCTATGTTGAAAAAGGAAATATCCTCAGATGAAATCTGGAAAGAAGCTTTCTGAGAAACTGCTTAGTGTTCTGTTAATTCATCTCACAGAGTTACATATGTATTTCGTGGTTCTCTTTGCTAACCTTATTTCTGTTGAATCTGAGAACAGATATTTCGGATCCCTTTGAAAAGTATAGGGCCAAAGGAAATATCATCCGATAACAAAGAGAAAGAAGTTTTCTGAGAAACATCTTTGTGTTCAGTGAAATCATCTCACAGAGTTACAGCTTTCCCCTCAAGAAGCCTTTCGCTAAGACAGTTCTTGTGGAATTGGCAAAGTTATATTATGAAGTCCTTAGAGGGCTATGGTGAAAAAGGAAATATCCTCAGATGAAATCAGGAAAGAAGCTGTCTGAGAGAGTGCTTGGTGTTCTGTTAATTCATCTCACAGAGTTACATCTGTATTTCGTGGATCTCTTTGCTAGCCTTATTTCTGTGGAATCTGAGATCAGATATTTCGGATCCCTTTGAAGACCATAGGGCCAAAGGAAATATCCTCCGATAACAAAGAGAAAGAAGCTTTCAGAGAAACTTCTTTGTGTTCCGTGAAATCATCTCACTGAGTTACAGCTTTCCCCTCAAGAAGCCTTTCGCTAAGACAGTTCTTGTGGAATTGGCAAAGTGATATTTGGAATCCCATGGAGGGCTATGGTCAAAAAGGATATATATTCAGATGAAATCTGGAAAGAAGCTTTCTGAGAAACTGCTTAGTGTTCTGTTAAATCATCTAACAGAGTTACATCTGTATTTGGTGGATCTCTTTGCTAGCCTTATTTCTGTGGAATCTGAGAACAGATATTTCGGATCCCTTTGAAGACTATAGGGCCAAAGGAAATATGCTCCGATAACAAAGAGAAAGAAGCTTTCTGAGAAACTTCTTTGTGTTCTGTGAAATCATCTCACGGAGTTACAGCTTTACCCTCAAGAAGACTTTCGCTAAGACAGTTCTTGTGGAATTGGCAAAGTGATATTTGGAAGTCCATAGAGGACTATGGTGAAAAAGGAAATATCCCAGATGAAATCCGGAAGGAAGCTTTCTGAGAAACGGCTTAGTGTTCTGTTAATTCATCTCACAGCGTTATATCTGTATTTCGAGGATCTCTTTGCTAGCCTTATTTCTGCGGAATCTGAGAACAGATATTTCGGATCTGTTTGAAGACTATAGGGCCAAAGGAAATATCCTCCGATAACAAAGAGAAAGAATCTTTCTGAGAAACTTCTTCGTGTTCCGTGAAATCATCTCACAGAGTTACAGATTTGCGCTCAAGAAACCTTTCGCTAAGACAGTTCTTGTGGAATTGGCAAAGTGATATTTGGAAGCCCTTAAGGGCTTTGGTGAAAAAGGAAATATTCTCAGATGAAATCTGGAAAGAAGCTTTCTAGGAAACTGCTTAGTGTTCTGTTAATTCATCTCACAGAGTTTCATCTGTATTTGGTGGAACTCTTTGCTTGCCTTATTTAGTGGAATCTGAGAACAGATATTTCGGATTCCTCTGAAGACTATAGGGCCAAAGGAAATATCATCCGATAACAAAGAGAAAGATTCTTTCTGAGAAACTTCTTTGAGTTCTGTGAAATCATCTCACAGAGTTACAGCTTTACCCTCAAGAAGCCTTTCGCTAAGACAGTTCTTGTAGAATTGACAAAGTGATATTTGGAAGCCCATAGAGGGCTATGGTGAAAAAGGAAATATCCTCAGATGAAATCTGGAAAGAAGCTTTCTCAGAAACTGCTTAGTGTTCTGTTAATTCATCTAACAGAGTTACATGTGTATTTCGTGGATTTCTTATGTAGCCTTATTTCTGTGGAATCTGAGAACAGGTATTTCAGATCCCATTGAAGACTATAGGGCCAAAGGAAATATCCTCCGATAACAAAGAGAAAGAAGCTTTCTGAGAAACTTCTTTTAGTTCTGTTCAATCATCTCACAGAGTTACAGCTTTACCTTCCAGAAGCCTTTCGCTAAGACAGTTCTTGTGGAATTGGCAAAGTGATATTTGGAAGCCCATAGAGGGCTATGGTGAATAAGGAAATATCCTAAGATGAAATCTGGAAAGAATCTTTCTAACAAACTGCTTAGGGTTCTGTTAATTAGTCTCACAGAGTTACATCTGTATTTCCTGGAACACTTTGCTAGCCTTCTTTCTGTGGAATCTGAGAACCTATATTTCGGATCCCTTTGAAGACTATAGGCCCAAAGGAAATATCCTCCGATAACAAAGAGAAAGAAGCTTTCTGAGAAACTTCTTTGTGTTCTGTGAAATCGTCTCACCGAGTTACAGCTTTCCCCTCAAGAATCTTTCGCTAAGACAGTTCTTGTTGAATTGGCAAAGTGATATTTGGAAGCCCATAGATGGCTATGGTGAAAAGGAAATATCCTCAGATGAAGTCTGGAAAGAAGCTTTCTGCGAAACTGCTCAGTGTTCTGTTAATTCATCTCACAGAGTTACATCTCTATTTCGTGGATCTCTTTGCTAGCCTTATTTCTTTGGAATATGAGAACAGATATTTCAGATCCCTCTGAAGACTATAGGGCCAGAGGAAATATCCTCCGATAACAAAGAGAAAGAAGCTTTCTGAGAAACTTCTTTGTGTTCTGTGAAATCATCTCACAGAGTTACAGCTTTCCCCTCAAGAAGCTTTTCGCTAATACAGTTTTGTGGATTTGGCAAAGTGATATTTGGAAGCCCATAGAGGGCTATGGTGAAAAAGGAAATATCCTCAGATAATATCTGGAAAGAAGCTTTCTCAGAAATTTCTTAGTGTTCTATTAATTCATCTCACAGAGTTACATCTGTATTTCGTGGATCTCTTTGCTAGCATTATTTCTGTGGAATCTGAGAACAGATAATTAGGATCCCATTGAAGACTATAGGGTCAAAGGAAATATCCTCCGATTACAAAGAGAAAGAAGCTTTCTGAGAAACTTCTTTGTGTTCTGTGAAATCATCTCACAGAGTTACAGCTTTCCCCTCAAGAAGCCTTTCGCTAAGACAGTTCTTGTGGAATTGGCAAAGTGATATTTGGAAGCCCATAGAGGGCTATGGTGAAAAAGGAAATATTCTCTGATGAAATCTGGAAAGAAGCATTCTGAGAAACTGCTTAGTGTTCTGTTAATTCATCTCACAGAGTTACATCTGTATTTGGTGGAACTCTTTGCTAGCCTTATTTAGTGGAATCTGAGAACAGATATTTCGGATTCCTCTGAAGACTATAGGGCCAAAGGAAATATCCTCCGATAACAAAGAGAAAGATTCTTTCTGAGAAACTTCTTTGTTTCTGTGAAATCATCTCACAGAGTTACAGCTTTCCCCTCAAGAAGCCTTTCGATAAGACAGTTCTTGTGGAATTGGCAAAGTGATATTTGGAAACTCATAAAGGGCTATGGTAAAAAAGGAAATATCCTCAGATGAAATATGGAAAGAAGCTTTCTCAGAAACTGCTTAGTGTTCTGTTAATTCATCTCACAGAGTTACATGTGTATTTCTTGGATCTCTTAGGTAGCCTTATTTCTGTGGAATCTGAGAACAGATATTTCGGATCCCTTTGAAGACTATAGGGCCAAAGGAAATATCCTCCGATAACAACGAGACAGAAGCTTTCTGAAAAACTTCTTTGTGTTCTGTGAAATCGTCTCACAGAGTTACAGCTTTCCCCTCAAGAAGCCTTTCGCTAAGAGAGTTCTAATGGAATTGGCAAAGTGATATTTGGAAGCCCATAGAGGTAGATGGAGAAAAAGGAAATATCCTCAGATGAAATCTGGAAGGAAGCTTTCTGAGAAACTGCTTAGTGTTCTGTTAATTCATCTCACAGAGTTACATCTGTATTTGGTGGATCTCTTTGCTAGCCTTATTTCTGTGGAATCTGAGAACAGATATTTCGGATCCCTTTGAAGACTATAGGGCCAAAGGAAATATCCTCCGATAACAAAGAGAAAAAAGCTTTCTGAGAAACTTCTTTGTGTTCAGTGAAATCATCTCACAGATTTACAGCTTTACCCTAAAGAAGCCTTTCGCTAAGACAGTTCTTGTGGAATTGGCAAAGTGATATTTGGAAGCCCAATATGGGCCATGGTGAAATAGGAAATATCCTCTGATGAAATTTGCAAAGAAGATTTCTGACAAACTGCTTAGTGTTCTGTTAATTCATCTCACAGAGTTACATCTGTATTTCGTGGATCTCTTTGCTAGCCTTATTTCTGTGGAATCTGAGAACAGATATTTCGCATCCCTTTGAAGACTATAGGGCCAAAGGAAATATCCTCCGATAACAAAGAGAAAGATTCTTTCTGAGAAACTTCTTTGTGTTCTGTGAAATCATCTCACAGAGTTACAGCTTTCCCCTCAAGAAGCCTTTCGCTAAGACAGTTCTTGTGGAATTGGCAAAGTGATATTTGGAAGCCCATAGAGGGCTATGGTGAAAAAGGAAATATTCTCTGATGAAATCTGGAAAGAAGCATTCTGAGAAACTGCTTAGTGTTCTGTTAATTCATCTCACAGAGTTACATCTGTATTTGGTGGAACTCTTTGCTAGCCTTATTTAGTGGAATCTGAGAACAGATATTTCGGATTCCTCTGAAGACTATAGGGCCAAAGGAAATATCCTCCGATAACAAAGAGAAAGATTCTTTCTGAGAAACTTCTTTGTTTCTGTGAAATCATCTCACAGAGTTACAGCTTTCCCCTCAAGAAGCCTTTCGATAAGACAGTTCTTGTGGAATTGGCAAAGTGATATTTGGAAACTCATAAAGGGCTATGGTAAAAAAGGAAATATCCTCAGATGAAATATGGAAAGAAGCTTTCTCAGAAACTGCTTAGTGTTCTGTTAATTCATCTCACAGAGTTACATGTGTATTTCTTGGATCTCTTAGGTAGCCTTATTTCTGTGGAATCTGAGAACAGATATTTCGGATCCCTTTGAAGACTATAGGGCCAAAGGAAATATCCTCCGATAACAACGAGACAGAAGCTTTCTGAAAAACTTCTTTGTGTTCTGTGAAATCGTCTCACAGAGTTACAGCTTTCCCTCAAGAAGCCTTTCGCTAAGAGAGTTCTAATGGAATTGGCAAAGTGATATTTGGAAGCCCATAGAGGTAGATGGAGAAAAAGGAAATATCCTCAGATGAAATCTGGAAGGAAGCTTTCTGAGAAACTGCTTAGTGTTCTGTTAATTCATCTCACAGAGTTACATCTGTATTTGGTGGATCTCTTTGCTAGCCTTATTTCTGTGGAATCTGAGAACAGATATTTCGGATCCCTTTGAAGACTATAGGGCCAAAGGAAATATCCTCCGATAACAAAGAGAAAAAAGCTTTCTGAGAAACTTCTTTGTGTTCAGTGAAATCATCTCACAGATTTACAGCTTTACCCTAAAGAAGCCTTTCGCTAAGACAGTTCTTGTGGAATTGGCAAAGTGATATTTGGAAGCCCAATATGGGCCATGGTGAAATAGGAAATATCCTCTGATGAAATTTGCAAAGAAGATTTCTGACAAACTGCTTAGTGTTCTGTTAATTCATCTCACAGAGTTACATCTGTATTTCGTGGATCTCTTTGCTAGCCTTATTTCTGTGGAATCTGAGAACAGATATTTCGCATCCCTTTGAAGACTATAGGGCCAAAGGAAATATCCTCCGATAACAAAGAGAAAGATTCTTTCTGAGAAACTTCTTTGTGTTCTGTGAAATCATCTCACAGAGTTACAGCTTTCCCCTCAAGAAGCCTTTCCCTAATACAGTTATTGTGGAAATGGCAAAGTGATACTTGCAAGCCCATAGAAGCCTATGGTGAAAACGGAAATATCCTCAGATGAAATCTTGAAAGAAGCTTTCTCAGAAACTGCTTGCTGTTCTATTAATTCATCTCACAGAGTTACTTGTGTATTTCGTGGATTTCTTAGGTAGCCTTCTTTCTGTGGAATCTGAGAACAGATATTTTGGATCCCTTTGAAGACTATAGGGCCAAAGGAAATATCCTCCGATAACAAAGAGAAAGAAGCTTTCTGAGAAACTTCTTTGTGTTCAGGGAAATCATCTCACAGAGTTACAGCTTTCCCTCAGGAAGCCTTTCGCTAAGACAGTTCTGGTGGAATTGGCACAGTGATATTTGGAAGCCCATAGGGGGCTACGGTGAAAAGGAAATATCCTCAGATGAAATCTGGAAAGAAGCTTTCTGAGAAACTGCTTAGTGTTCTGTTAATTCATTTCACAGTGTTACATCTGTATTTGGTGGATCTCTTTGCTAGCCTTATTTCTGTGGAATCTGAGAACAGATATTTCGGATCCCTTTGAAGACTATAGGGCCAAAGGAAATATCCTACGATAACAAAGAGAAAGAAGCTTTCTGAGAAACTTCTTTGTATTCTGTGAAATCATCGCACAGAGTTACAGCTTAAACCTCAAGAAGCCTTTCGCTAATACAGTTCTTCTGGAATTGGCAAAGTGATATTTGGAAGCAACTAGAGGGCTATGGTGAAAAAGAAAATATCCTCAGATTAAATCTGGAAAGAAGCTTTCTGAGAAACTGCTTAGTGTTCTGTTAATTCATCTCAAAAAGTTACATCTGTATTTCGTGTATCTCTTTGCTAGCCTTATTTCTGAGGAATCTGAGAACAGATATTTCGGATCCCTTTGAAGACTATAGGGCCAAAGGAAATATCCTCCGATAACAAAGAGAAAGAAGCTTTCTGAGAAACTTCTTTGTGTTCTGTGAAATCATCTCACAGAGTTACAGCTTTCCCCTCAAGAAGCCTTTCGCTAAGACAATTCTTGTGGAATTGGCAAAGTGATATTTGGAAGCAAATAAAGGGCTATGGTGAAAAAGGAAATATCCTCAGATGAAATCTGGAAAGAAGCTTTCTGAGAAACTTCTTCGTGTTCCGTGAAATCATCTCACAGAGTTACAGCCTTCCCCTCAAGAAGCCTTTCGCTAAGACAGTTCTTGTGGAATTGGCAAAGTGATATTTGGAAGCTCATAGAGGGCTATGGTGAAAAAGGAAATATCCTCAGATGAAATCTGGAAAGAAGCTTTCTGAGAAACTGCTTAGTGTTCGGTTAATTCATCTCACAGAGTTATATCTGTATTTAGTGGATCTCTTTGGTAGCCTGCTTTCTGTTGATTCTGAGAACAGATATTTCAGATCCCTTTCAAGACAATAGGGCCAAAGGAATTATCCTCCGATAACAAAGAGAAAGAAGCTTTCTGAGAAACTTCTTTGTGTTCTGTGAAATCATCTCACAGAGTTACAGCTTTCCCCTCAAGAAGCCTTTCGCTAAGAAAGTTCTCGTGGAATTGGCAAAGTGATATTTGGAAGCCCATAGAGTGTTATGGTGAAAACGGAAATATCCTCAGATGAAATCTGGAAACAAGCTTTCTGAGAAACTGCTTAGTGTTCTGTTAATTAATCTCACAGAGTTACATCTGTATTTCGTGGATCCCTTTGCTAGCCTTATTTCTGTGGAATCTGAGGGGAGATATTTGGGATCCCTTTGAAGACTATAGGGTCAAAGGAAATATCCTCCGATAACAAAGAGAAAGAAGCTTTCTGAGAAACTTCTTTGTGTTCTGTGAAATCATCTCACAGAGTTACAGCTTTCTCCTCAAGAAGCCTTTCGCTAAGACAGTTCTTGTGGAATTGGCAAATTGATATTTGGAAGCAACTAGAGGGGTATGGTGAAAAAGGAAGTATCCTCCGATGAAATCTGGAAAGAAGCTTTCTGAGAAACTGCTTAGTGTTCTGTTAATTCAACTCACAGAGTTACATCTGTATTTCGTGGATCTCTTTGCTAGCCTTATTTCTGTGGAATCTGAGAACAGATATTTCGGATTCCTTTGAAGACTATAGGGCCAGAGGAAATATCCTCCGATAACAAAGAGAAAGAAGCTTTCTGAGAAACTTCTTTGTGTTCTGTGAAATCATCTCACAGAGTTACAGCTTTCCCCTCAAGAAGCCTTTCGCTAAGACAGTTCTTGTGGAATTGGCAAATTGATATTTGGAAGCAACTAAAGTGCTGTGGTGAAAAAGGAAATATCCTCAGATGAAATCTGGAAAGAAGCTTTCTGAGAAACTTCTTAGTGTTCTGTTAATTCATCTCACAGAGTTACATCTGTATTTCGTGGATCTCTTTGCTAGCCTTATTCTGTGGAATCTGAAAACAGATATTTCGGATCCCTTTGAAGACTATAGGGCCAAAGGAAATATCCTCCGATAACAAAGAGAAAGAAGCTTTCTGAGAAACTTCTTTTTGTTCAGTGAAATCATCTCACAGAGTTACAGCTTTACACTCAATAAGCTTTTCGCTAAGACAGTTCTTGTTTAATTGGCAAAGTGATATTTGGAAGACCATAGAGGGCTATGGTGAAAAGGAAATATCCTGAGATGAAATCTGGAAAGAAGCTTTCTGAGAAACTGCTTAGTGTTCTGTTAATTCATCTCACAGAGTTACATCTGTATTTTGCGGAACTCTTTGCTAGACTTATTTAGTGGAATCTGAGAACAGATATTTCGGATTCCTCTGAAGACTATAGGGCCAAAGGAAATATCCTCCGATAACAAAGAGAAAGATTCTTTCTGAGAATCTTCTTTTTGTTCTGTGAAATCATCTCACAGAGTTACAGCTTTCCCCTCAAGAAGCCTTTCGCTAAGACAGTTCTTGTGGAATTGGCAAAGTGACATTTGGAAGCCCTTAGAGGGCTATGGTGAAAAAGGAAATATTCTCAGATGACATATGGAAAGAAGCTTTCTCAGAAACTGCTTAGTGTTCTGTTAATTCATCTCAAAGAGTTACATGTGTATTTCGTGTATCTCTTAGGTAGCCTTATTTATGTGGAATCTGAGAACAGATATTTTGGATCCCTTTGAAGACTATAGGGCCAAAGGAAATATCATCCGATAACAAAGATAAAGAAGCTTTCTGAGAAACTTCTTTGTGTTCTGTGAAATCATCTCACAGAGTTACAGCTTTCCCCTCCAGAAGCCTTTACCTAATACAGTTCTTGTGGAATTGGCAAAGTGATATTTGGAAACCCATAGAGGGCTATGCTGAAAAAGGAAATATCCTCAGATGAAATCTGGAGACAAGCTTTCTGAAAAACTGCTTAGTGTTCTGCTAATTCATCTCACAGAGTTACATCTGTATTTAGTGGAACACTTTTCTAGCCATATTTAGTGGTATCTGAGAACAGATATTTCGGATTCGTCTGAAGACCATAGGGCCAAAGGAAATATCCTCCGATAACAAAGAGAAAGGTTCTTTCTGAGAAACTTCTTTGTGTTCTGTGAAATCATCTCACAGTGTTACAGCTTTCCCCTCAAGAAGCCTTTCGCTAAGACAGTTCTTGTGGAATTGTCAAAGTGATATTTGAAGCCCATAGAGGGCAATGGTGAAAAAGGAAATATCCTCAGATGAAGTCTGGAAAGAAGCTTTCTGAGAAACTGCTTAGTGTTCTGTTAATTCATCTCACAGAGTTACATCTGTATTTGGTGGAACTCTTTGCTATCCTTATTTAGTGGAATCTGAGAACAGATATTTCTTATTCCTCTGAAGACTATAGTGCGAAAGGAAATATCCTCCGATAACAAAGAGAAAGATTCTTTCTGAGAATCTTCTTTTTGTTCTGTGAAATCATTTCACAGAGTGACAGCTTTCCCCTCAAGAAGCCTTTCGCTAAGACAGTTCTTGTGGAATTGGCAAAGTGATATTTGGAAGCCAATAGAGGGCTATGGTGAAAAAGGAAATATTCTCAGATGACATCTGGAAAGAAGCTTCCTAAGAAACTGCTTAGTGTTCTGTTAATTCATCTTACAGAATTACATGTGTATTTCGTGTATCTCTTAGGTAGCCCTATTTCTGTGGAATCTGAGAACAGATATTTCGGATCACTTTGAAGAGTATAGGGGCAAAGGAAATATTCTCCGATGAATTCTGTAAAGAAGTGTTCTGAGAATCTGCTTAGTGTTCTGTTAATTCATCTCACAGAGTTACATCTGTATTTCTTGGATCTCTTTGATAGCCTTATTTCTGTGGAATCTGAGAACAGATATTTCGGATCTCTTTGAAAACTATAGGGCCAAAGGAAATATCGTCCGATAACAAAGAGAAAGAAGCTTTCTGAGAAACTTCTTTGTGTTCTGTGAAATCATCTCACAGAGTTACAGCTTTCCCCTCAAGAAGCCTTTCGTTAAGACAGTTCTTGTGGAATTGTCAAAGTGATATTTGGAAGCCCTTAGAGGACTATGGTGAAAAAGGAAATATCCTCAGATGAAGTCTGGAAAGAAGCTTTCTCAGAACCTGCTTAGTGTTCTGTTAATTCACCTCACAGAGTTACATGTGTATTTCGTGTATCTCTTAGGTAGCCTTATTTGTGTGGAATCTGAGAACAGATATTTCGGATCCCTTTGAAGACTATAGGGTCAAAGGAAATATCCTCCGATGACAAAGAGAAAGAAGCTTTCTGAGAAACTTCTTTGTGTTCAGTGAAATCATATCACAGAGTTACAGCTTTACCCTCAAGAAGCCTTTCGCTAAGACAGTTCTTGTGGAATTGGCAAAGTGATATTTGGAAGACCATAGAGGGCTATGGTGAAAAGGAAATATCCTCAGATGAAATCTAGAAAGAAGCTTTCTGAGAAACTGCTTAGTGTTCTCTTAATTCATCTCACAGAGTTACATCTGTATTTCGTGGATCTCTTTGCTAGCCTTATTTCTGTGGAATCTGAGAATAGATATTTCGGATCCCTTTGAAGACAATAGGGCCAAAGGAAATATCCTCCGATAACAAAGAGACAGAACCTTTCTGAGAAACTTCTTTGTGTTCTGTGAAATCATCTCACAGAGTTACAGCTTTCCCTCAAGAAGCCTTTCGCTAAGACAGTTCTTGTGGAATTGGCAAAGACATATTTGGAAGCTCATAAAGGGCTATGGTGAAAAAGGAAATATCCTCAGATGAAGTCTGGAAAGAAGCTTTCTGAGAGACTGCTTAGTGTTCTGTTAATTCATCTCACAGAGTTACATCTGTATATGGTGGAACTCTTTGCTAGCCTTATTTAGCGGAATCTGAGAACAGATATTTCTTATTCCTCTGAAGACTATAGTGCGAAAGGAAATATCCTCCGATAAAAAAGAGAAAGATTCTTTCTGAGAATCTTCTTTTTGTTCTGTGAAATCATCTCACAGAGTTACAGCTTTCCCCTCAAGAAGCCTTTCGCTAAGACAGTTCTTGTGGAATTGGCAAAGTGATATTTGGAAGCCCATAGAGGGCTATGGTGAAAAAGGAAATATTCTCAGATGACATCTGGAAAGAAGCTTTCTGAGAAACTGCTTAGTGTTCTGTTAATTCATCTCACAGAGTTACAACTGTATGTCGTGGATCTCTTTGCTGGCCTTATATCTGTGGAATCTGAGAACAGATATTTCGGATTTTCTGAATACTATGGGGCCAAAAGAAATATCCTCCGATAACAAAGAGAAAGATTCTTTCTGAGAAACTTCTTTGTGTTCTGTGAAATCATCTCACAGAGTTACAGCTTTCCCCTCAAGAAGCCTTTCGCTAAGACAGTTCTTGCGGAATTGGCAAAGAGATATTTGGAAGCTCATAAAGGGCTATGGTGAAAAAGGAAATATCCTCAGATGAAATCTGGAAAGATGCTTTCTGAGAAACTGATCAGTGTTCTGTTAATTCATCTCACAGAGTTACCTCTGTATTTCTTGGATCTCTTTGCTAGCCTTCTTTCTGTGGAATCTGAGAACAGATATTTCGGATCCCTCTGAAGACTATAGGGCCAGAGGAAATATCCTCCGATAACAAAGAGAAAGAAGCTTTCTGAGAAACTTCTTTGTGTTCTGTGAAATCATCTCACAGAGTTATAGCTTTCCCCTCAAGAAGCCTTTCGCTAAGACAGTTCTTGTGGAATTGTCAAAGTGATATTTGAAGCCCATAGAGGGCAAAGGTGAAAAAGGAAATATCCTCAGATGAAGTCTGGAAAGAAGCTTTCTGAGAGACTGCTTAGTGTTCTGTTAATTCATCTCACAGAGTTACATCTGTATATGGTGGAACTCTTTGCTAGCGTTATTTAGCGGAATCTGAGAACAGATATTTCTTATTCCTCTGAAGACTATAGTGCGAAAGGAAATATCCTCCGATAAAAAAGAGAAAGATTCTTTCTGAGAATCTTCTTTTTGTTCTGTGAAATCATCTCACAGAGTTACAGCTTTGCCCTCAAGAAGCCTTTCGCTAAGACAGTTCTTGTGGAATTGGCAAAGTGATATTTGGAAGCCCATAGAGGGCTATGGTGAAAAAGGAAATATTCTCAGATGACATCTGGAAAGAAGCTTTCTCAGAAACTGCTTAGTGTTCTGTTAATTCATCTCACAGAATTACATGTGTATTTCGTGTATCTCTTAGGTAGCCCTATTTCTGTGGAATCTGAGAACAGATATTTCGGATCACTTTGAAGAGTATAGGGCCAAAGGAAATATTCTCCGATGAAATCTGTAAAGAAGTTTTCTGAGAATCTGCTTAGAGTTCTGTTAATTCATCTCACAGAGTTACATCTGTATTTCTTGGATCTCTTTGATAGCCTTATTTCTGTGGAATCTGAGAACAGATATTTCGGATCCCTTTGAAAACTATAGGGCCAAAGGAAATATCGTCCGATAACAAAGAGAAAGTAGCTTTCTGAGAAACTTCTTTGTGTTCTGTGAAATCATCTCACAGAGTTACAGCTTTCCCCTCAAGAAGCCTTTCGTTAAGACAGTTCTTGTGGAATTGTCAAAGTGATATTTGGAAGCCCGTAGAGGACTATGGTGAAAAAGGAAATATCCTCAGATGAAGTCTGGAAAGAAACTTTCTCAGAACCTGCTTAGTGTTCTGTTAATTCACCTCACAGAGTTACATGTGTATTTCGTGGATCTCTTAGGAAGCCTTATTTGTGTGGAATCTGAGAACAGACATTTCGGATCCCTTTGAAGACTATAGGGTCAAAGGAAATATCCTCCGATGACAAAGAGAAAGAAGCTTTCTGAGAAACTTCTTTGTGTTCAGTGAAATCATCTCACAGAGTTACAGCTTTACCCTCAAGAAGCCTTTCTCTAAGAAAGTTCTTGTGGAATTGGCAAAGTGATATTTGGAAGACCATAGAGGGCTATGGTGAAAAGGAAATATCCTCAGATGAAATCTAGAAAGAAGCTTTCTGAGAAACTGCTTAATGTTCTCTTAATTCATCTCACAGAGTTACATCTGTATTTCGTGGATCTCTTTGCTAGCCTTATTTCTGTAGAATCTGAGATGAGATATTTCGAATCCCTTTGAAAACTATAGGGCAAAAGGAAATATCCTCCGATAACAAAGAGAAAGAAGCTTTCTGAGAAACTTCTTTGTGTTCTGTGAAATCATCTCACAGAGTTACAACTTTCCCCTCAGGAAGCCTTTCGCTAAGACAGTTCTTGTGGAATTGGTAGAGTGATATTTGGAAGCCCATAGAGGGCTATGGTGAAAAAGAAAATATCCTCAGATGAAATCTGGAAAGAAACTTTCTGAGAAACTACTCAGTGTTCTGTTATTTCATCTCTCAGAGTTACATCTGTATTTCGTGGATCTCTTTGCTAGCCTTATTTCTGTGAAATCTGAGAACAGATATTTCAGATCCCTTTGAAGACTATAGGGCCAAAGGAAATATTCTTCGATTACAAAGAGAAAGAAGCTTTCTGCGAATCTTCTTTGTGTTCTGTGAAATCATCTCACAGAGTTACAGCTTTCCCCTCAGGAAGCCTTTGGCTAAAACTGTTCTTGGGAAATTGGCAAAGTGATATTTGGAAGCCCATAGAGGGCTATGATGAAAAAGGAAATATCCTCAGATGAAATCTGGAAAGAAGCTTTCTGAGAAATTGCTTAGTGTTCTGTTAATTCACCTCACAGATTTACATGTGTATTTCGTGCATCTCTTTGGTAGCCTTAATTCTGTGGAATCTGAGAATAGATATTTCAGATCCCTTTGAAGACAACAGGTCCAAAGGAAATATCCTCCGATAACAAAGAGAAATAAGCTTTCTGAGAAACTTCTTTGTGTTCAGTGAAATCATCTCACAGAGTTACAGCTTTCCCCTCAAGAAGCCTTTCCCTAATACAGTTATTGTGGAAATGGCAAAGTGATACTTGGAAGCCCATAGAAGCCTACGGTGAAAAAGGAAATATCCTCAGATGAAATCTGGAAAGAAGCTTTCTGAGAAACTGCTTAGTGTTCTGCTAATTCATCTCACAGAGTTACATCTGTATTTCGTGGATCTCTTTGCTAGCCTTATTTCTGTGTAATCGGAGAATAGATATTTCGGATCGCTTTGAAAACAATAGGGCCAAAGGAAATATCCTCCGATAACAAAGAGACAGAAGCTTTCTGAGAAACTTCTTTGTGTTCTGTGAAATCATCTCACAGAGTTACAGCTTTCCCCTCAAGAAGCCTTTCGCTAAGACAGTTCTTGTGGAATTGGCAAAGTGATATTTGGAAACTCATAAAGTGCTATGGTGAAAAAGGAAATATCCTCAGATGAAGTCTGGAAAGAAGCTTTCTGAGAGACTGCTTAGTGTTCTGTTAATTCATCTCACAGAGTTACATCTGTATATGGTGGAACTCTTTGCTAGCCTTATTTAGCGGAATCTGAGAACAGATATTTCTTATTCCTCTGAAGACTATATGCGAAAGGAAATATCCTCCGATAAAAAAGAGAAAGATTCTTTCTGAGAATCTTCTTTTTGTTCTGTGAAATCATCTCACAGAGTTACAGCTTTCCCCTCAAGAAGCCTTTCGCTAAGACAGTTCTTGTGGAATTGGCAAAGAGACATTTGGAAGCTCATAAAGGGCTATGGTGAAAAAGGAAATATCCTCAGATGAAATCTGGAAAGAAGCTTTCTGAGAAACTGATCAGTGTTCTGTCAATTCATCTCACAGAGTTACCTCTGTATTTCGTGGATCTCTTTGCTAGCCTTTTTTCTGTGGAATCTGAGAACAGATATTTCGGATCCCTCTGAAGACTATAGGGCCAGAGGAAATATCCTCCGATAACAAAGAGAAAGAAGCTTTCTGAGAAACTTCTTTGTGTTCTGTGAAATCATCTCACAGAGTTAAAGCTTTCCCCTCAAGAAGCCTTTCGCTACGACAGTTCTTGTGGAATAGGCAAAGTGATATTTGGAAGCCCATAAAGGGCTATGGTGAAAAAGGAAATATCCTCAGGTGAATTCGGGAAAGAAGCTTTCTGAGAAACTGCTTAGTGTTCTGTTAATTCATGTCACAGAGTTACACCTGTTTTCGTGGATCTCTGTGCTAGCCTTATTTCTGAGGAATCTGAGAAAAGATATTTCAGATCCCTTGGAGACACTAGGCCAAAGGAAATATCCTCCGATAACAAAGAGAAAGAAGCTTTCTGAGAAACTTCTTTGTGTTCTGTGAAATCATCTCACAGAGTTACAGCTTTCCCCTCAAGAAGCCTTTCGCTGAGACAGTTCTTGTGGAATTGGCAAAGTGATATTTGGAAGCCCGTAGAGGGCAATGGTGAAAAAGGAAATATCCTCAGATGAAGTCTGGAAAGAAGCTTTCTGAGAAACTGCTTAGTGTTCTGTTAATTCATCTCACAGAGTTACATCTGTATTTGGTGGAACTCTTTGCTAGCCTTATTTAGTGGAATCTGAAAACAGATATTTCTTATTCCTCTGAAGACTATAGTGCGAAAGGAAATATCCTCCGATAAAAAAGAGAAAGATTCTTTCTGAGAATCTTCTTTTTGTTCTGTGAAATCATCTCACAGAGTTACAGCTTTCCCCTCAAGAAGCCTTTCGCTAAGACAGTTCTTGTGGAATTGGCAAAGTGATATTTGGAAGCCCATAGAGGGCTATTGTGATAAAGGAAATATTCTCAGATGACATCTGGAAAGAAGCTTTCTCAGAAACTGCTTAGTGTTCTGTTAATTCATCTCACAGAATTACATGTGTATTTCGTGTATCTCTTAGGTAGCCCTATTTCTGTGGAATCTGAGAACAGATATTTCGGATCACTTTGAAGAGTATAGGGCCAAAGGAAATATTCTCCGATGAAATCTGTAAAGAAGTTTTCTGAGAATCTGCTTAGTGTTCTGTTAATTCACCTCACAGAGTTACATGTGTATTTCGTGTATCTCTTAGGTAGCCTTATTTGTGTGGAATCTGAGAACAGATATTTCGGATCCCTTTGAAGACTATAGGGTCAAAGGAAATATCCTCCGATGACAAAGAGAAAGAAGCTTTCTGAGAAACTTCTTTGTGTTCAGTGAAATCATCTCACAGAGTTACAGCTTTACCCTCAAGAAGCCTTTCGCTAAGACAGTTCTTGTGGAATTGGCAAAGTGATATTTGGAAGACCATAGAGGGCTATGGTGAAAAGGAAATATCCTCAGATGAAATCTAGAAAGAAGCTTTCTGAGAAACTGCTTAGTGTTCTCTTAATTCATCTCACAGAGTTACATCTGTATTTCGTGGATCTCTTTGCTAGCCTTATTTCTGTGGAATCTGAGAATAGATATTTCGGATCCCTTTGAAGACAATAGGGCCAAAGGAAATATCCTCCGATAACAAAGAGACAGAACCTTTCTGAGAAACTTCTTTGTGTTCTGTGAAATCATCTCACAGAGTTACAGCTTTCCCTCAAGAAGCCTTTCGCTAAGACAGTTCTTGTGGAATTGGCAAAGACATATTTGGAAGCTCATAAAGGGCTATGGTGAAAAAGGAAATATCCTCAGATGAAGTCTGGAAAGAAGCTTTCTGAGAGACTGCTTAGTGTTCTGTTAATTCATCTCACAGAGTTACATCTGTATATGGTGGAACTCTTTGCTAGCCTTATTTAGCGGAATCTGAGAACAGATATTTCTTATTCCTCTGAAGACTATAGTGCGAAAGGAAATATCCTCCGATAAAAAAGAGAAAGATTCTTTCTGAGAATCTTCTTTTTGTTCTGTGAAATCATCTCACAGAGTTACAGGTTTCCCCTCAAGAAGCCTTTTGCTAAGAGAGTTCTTGTGGAATTGGCAAAGTGATATTTGGAAGCCCATAGAGGGCTATGCTGAAAAAGGAAATATTCTCAGATGACATCTGGAAAGAAGCTTTCTGAGAAACTGCTTAGTGTTCTGTTAATTCATCTCACAGAGTTACAACTGTATGTCGTGGATCTCTTTGCTGGCCTTATTTCTGTGCAATCTGAGAACAGATATTTCGGATTTTCTGAATACTATGGGGCCAAAAGAAATATCCTCCGATAACAAAGAGAAAGATTCTTTCTGAGAAACTTCTTTGTGTTCTGTGAAATCATCTCACAGAGTTACAGCTTTCCCCTCAAGAAGCCTTTCGCTAAGAGAGTTCTTGCGGAATTGGCAAAGAGATATTTGGAAGCTCATAAAGGGCTATGGTGAAAAAGGAAATATCCTCAGATGAAATCTGGAAAGAAGCTTTCTGAGAAACTGATCAGTGTTCTGTTAATTCATCTCACAGAGTTACCTCTGTATTTCTTGGATCTCTTTGCTAGCCTTCTTTCTGTGGAATCTGAGAACAGATATTTCGGATCCCTCTGAAGACTATAGGGCCAGAGGAAATATCCTCCGATAACAAAGAGAAAGAAGCTTTCTGAGAAACTTCTTTGTGTTCTGTGAAATCATCTCACAGAGTTATAGCTTTCCCCTCAAGAAGCCTTTCGCTAAGACAGTTCTTGTGGAATTGTCAAAGTGATATTTGAAGCCCACAGAGGGCAATGGTGAAAAAGGAAATATCCTCAGATGAAGTCTGGAAAGAAGCTTTCTGAGAAACTGCTTAGTGTTCTGTTAATTCATCTCACAGAGTTACATCTGTATTTGGTGGAACTCTTTGCTAGCCTTATTTAGTGGAATCTGAGAACAGATAATTCTTATTCCTCTGAAGACTATAGTGCGAAAGGAAATATCCTCCGATAACAAAGAGAAAGATTCTTTCTGAGAATCTTCTTTTTTTTCTGTGAAATCATCTCACAGAGTTACAGCTTTCCCCTCAAGAAGCCTTTCGCTAAGACAGTTCTTGTGGAATTGGCAAAGTGATATTTGGAAGCCCATAGAGGGCTATGGTGAAAAAGGAAATATTCTCAGATGACATCTGGAAAGAAGCTTTCTCAGAAACTGCTTAGTGTTCTGTTAATTCATCTCACAGAATTACATGTGTATTTCGTGTATCTCTTAGGTAGCCCTATTTTTGTGGAATCTGAGAACAGATATTTCGGATCACTTTGAAGAGTATAGGGCCAAAGGAAATATTCTCCGATGAAATCTGTAAAGAAGTTTTCTGAGAATCTGCTTAGAGTTCTGTTAATTCATCTCACAGAGTTACATCTGTATTTCTTGGATCTCTTTGATAGCTTTATTTCTGTGGAATCTGAGAACAGATATTTCGGATCCCTTTGAAAACTATAGGGCCAAAGGAAATATCGTCCGATAACAAAGAGAAAGAAGCTTTCTGAGAAACTTCTTTGTGTTCTGTGAAATCATCTCACAGAGTTACAGCTTTCCCCTCAAGAAGCCTTTCGTTAAGACAGTTCTTGTGGAATTGTCAAAGTGATATTTGGAAGCCCATAGAGGACTATGGTGAAAAAGGAAATATCCTCAGATGAAGTCTGGAAAGAAGCTTTCTCAGAACCTGCTTAGTGTTCTGTTAATTCACCTCACAGAGTTACATGTGTATTTCGTGTATCTCTTAGGTAGCCTTATTTGTGTGTAATCTGAGAACAGATATTTCGGATCCCTTTGAAGACTATAGGGTCAAAGGAAATATCCTCCGATGACAAAGAGAAAGAAGCTTTCTGAGAAACTTCTTTGTGTTCAGTGAAATCATATCACAGAGTTACAGCTTTACCCTCAAGAAGCCTTTCGCTAAGACAGTTCTTGTGGAATTGGCAAAGTGATATTTGGAAGACCATAGAGGGCTATGGTGAAAAGGAAATATCCTCAGATGAAATCCAGAAAGAAGCTTTCTGAGAAACTGCTTAGTGTTCTCTTAATTCATCTCACAGAGTTACATCTGTATTTCGTGGATCTCTTTGCTTGCCTTATTTCTGTGGAATCTGAGAATAGATATTTCGGATCCCTTTGAAGACAATAGGGCCAAAGGAAATATCCTCCGATAACAAAGAGACAGAACCTTTCTGAGAAACTTCTTTGTGTTCTGTGAAATCATCTCACAGAGTTACAGCTTTCCCTCAAGAAGCCTTTCGCTAAGACAGTTCTTGTGGAATTGGCAAAGACATATTTGGAAGCTCATAAAGGGCTATGGTGAAAAAGGAAATATCCTCAGATGAAGTCTGGAAAGAAGCTTTCTGAGAGACTGCTTAGTGTTCTGTTAATTCATCTCACAGAGTTACATCTGTATATGGTGGAACTCTTTGCTAGCCTTATTTAGCGGAATCTGAGAACAGATATTTCTTATTCCTCTGAAGACTATAGTGCGAAAGGAAATATCCTCCGATAAAAAAGAGAAAGATTCTTTCTGAGAATCTTCTTTTTGTTCTGTGAAATCATCTCACAGAGTTACAGCTTTCCCCTCAAGAAGCCTTTCGCTAAGACAGTTCTTGTGGAATTGGCAAAGTGATATTTGGAAGCCCATAGAGGGCTATGGTGAAAAAGGAAATATTCTCAGATGACATCTGGAAAGAAGCTTTCTGAGAAACTGCTTAGTGTTCTGTTAATTCATCTCACAGAGTTACAACTGTATGTCGTGGATCTCTTTGCTGGCCTTATTTCTGTGGAATCTGAGAACAGATATTTCGGATTTTCTGAATACTATGGGGCCAAAAGAAATATCCTCCGATAACAAAGAGAAAGATTCTTTCTGAGAAACTTCTTTGTGTTCTGTGAAATCATCTCACAGAGTTACAGCTTTCCCCTCAAGAAGCCTTTCGCTAAGACAGTTCTTGCGGAATTGGCAAAGAGATATTTGGAAGCTCATAAAGGGCTATGGTGAAAAAGGAAATATCCTCAGATGAAATCTGGAAAGAAGCTTTCTGAGAAACTGATCAGTGTTCTGTTAATTCATCTCACAGAGTTACCTCTGTATTTCTTGGATCTCTTTGCTAGCCTTCTTTCTGTGGAATCTGAGAACAGATATTTCGGATCCCTCTGAAGACTATAGGGCCAGAGGAAATATCCTCCGATAACAAAGAGAAAGAAGCTTTCTGAGAAACTTCTTTGTGTTCTGTGAAATCATCTCACAGAGTTATAGCTTTCCCCTCAAGAAGCCTTTCGCTAAGACAGTTCTTGTGGAATTGTCAAAGTGATATTTGAAGCCCATAGAGGGCAATGGTGAAAAAGGAAATATCCACAGATGAAGTCTGGAAAGAAGCTTTCTGAGAGACTGCTTAGTGTTCTGTTAATTCATCTCACAGAGTTACATCTGTATATGGTGGAACTCTTTGCTAGCGTTATTTAGCGGAATCTGAGAACAGATATTTCTTATTCCTCTGAAGACTATAGTGCGAAAGGAAATATCCTCCGATAAAAAAGAGAAAGATTCTTTCTGAGAATCTTCTTTTTGTTCTGTGAAATCATCTCACAGAGTTACAGCTTTCCCCTCAAGAAGCCTTTCGCTAAGACAGTTCTTGTGGAATTGGCAAAGTGATATTTGGAAACCCATAGAGGGCTATGGTGAAAAAGGAAATATTCTCAGATGACATCTGGAAAGAAGCTTTCTCAGAAACTGCTTAGTGTTCTGTTAATTCATCTCACAGAATTACATGTGTATTTCGTGTATCTCTTAGGTAGCCCTATTTCTGTGGAATCTGAGAACAGATATTTCGGATCACTTTGAAGAGTATAGGGCCAAAGGAAATATTCTCCGATGAAATCTGTAAAGAAGTTTTCTGAGAATCTGCTTAGAGTTCTGTTAATTCATCTCACAGAGTTACATCTGTATTTCTTGGATCTCTTTGATAGCCTTATTTCTGTGGAATCTGAGAACAGATATTTCGGATCCCTTTGAAAACTATAGGGCCAAAGGAAATATCGTCCGATATCAAAGAGAAAGAAGCTTTCTGAGAAACTTCTTTGTGTTCTGTGAAATCATCTCACAGAGTTACAGCTTTCCCCTCAAGAAGCCTTTCGTTAAGACAGTTCTTGTGGAATTGTCAAAGTGATATTTGGAAGCCCGTAGAGGACTATGGTGAAAAAGGAAATATCCTCAGATGAAGTCTGGAAAGAAACTTTCTCAGAACCTGCTTAGTGTTCTGTTAATTCACCTCACAGTGTTACATGTGTATTTCGTGGATCTCTTAGGAAGCCTTATTTGTGTGGAATCTGAGAACAGACATTTCGGATCCCTTTGAAGACTATAGGGTCAAAGGAAATATCCTCCGATGACAAAGAGAAAGAAGCTTTCTGAGAAACTTCTTTGTGTTCAGTGAAATCATCTCACAGAGTTACAGCTTTACCCTCAAGAAGCCTTTCTCTAAGAAAGTTCTTGTGGAATTGGCAAAGTGATATTTGGAAGACCATAGAGGGCTATGGTGAAAAGGAAATATCCTCAGATGAAATCTAGAAAGAAGCTTTCTGAGAAACTGCTTAATGTTCTCTTAATTCATCTCACAGAGTTACATCTGTATTTCGTGGATCTCTTTGCTTGCCTTATTTCTGTGGAATCTGAGAATAGATATTTCGGATCCCTTTGAAGACAATAGGGCCAAAGGAAATATCCTCCGATAACAAAGAGACAGAACCTTTCTGAGAAACTTCTTTGTGTTCTGTGAAATCATCTCACAGAGTTACAGCTTTCCCTCAAGAAGCCTTTCGCTAAGACAGTTCTTGTGGAATTGGCAAAGACATATTTGGAAGCTCATAAAGGGCTATGGTGAAAAAGGAAATATCCTCAGATGAAGTCTGGAAAGAAGCTTTCTGAGAGACTGCTTAGTGTTCTGTTAATTCATCTCACAGAGTTACATCTGTATATGGTGGAACTCTTTGCTAGCCTTATTTAGCGGAATCTGAGAACAGATATTTCTTATTCCTCTGAAGACTATAGTGTGAAAGGAAATATCCTCCGATAAAAAAGAGAAAGATTCTTTCTGAGAATCTTCTTTTTGTTCTGTGAAATCATCTCACAGAGTTACAGCTTTCCCCTCAAGAAGCCTTTCGCTAAGACAGTTCTTGTGGAATTGGCAAAGTGATATTTGGAAGCCCATAGAGGGCTATGCTGAAAAAGGAAATATTCTCAGATGACATCTGGAAAGAAGCTTTCTGAGAAACTGCTTAGTGTTCTGTTAATTCATCTCACAGAGTTACAACTGTATGTCGTGGATCTCTTTGCTGGCCTTATTTCTGTGGAATCTGAGAACAGATATTTCGGATTTTCTGAATAATATGGGGCCAAAAGAAATATCCTCCGATAACAAAGAGAAAGATTCTTTCTGAGAAACTTCTTTGTCTTCTGTGAAATCATCTCACAGAGTTACAGCTTTCCCCTCAAGAAGCCTTTCGCTAAGACAGTTCTTGCGGAATTGGCAAAGAGATATTTGGAAGCTCATAAAGGGCTATGGTGAAAAAGGAAATATCCTCAGATGAAATCTGGAAAGAAGCTTTCTGAGAGACTGCTTAGTGTTCTGTTAATTCATCTCACAGAGTTACCTCTGTATTTCTTGGATCTCTTTGCTAGCCTTCTTTCTGTGGAATCTGAGAACAGATATTTCGGATCCCTCTGAAGACTATAGGGCCAGAGGAAATATCCTCCGATAACAAAGAGAAAGAAGCTTTCTGAGAAACTTCTTTGTGTTCTGTGAAATCATCTCACAGAGTTATAGCTTTCCCCTCAAGAAGCCTTTCGCTAAGACAGTTCTTGTGGAATTGTCAAAGTGATATTTGAAGCCCATAGAGGGCAATGGTGAAAAAGGAAATATCCACAGATGAAGTCTGGAAAGAAGCTTTCTGAGAGACTGCTTAGTGTTCTGTTAATTCATCTCACAGAGTTACATCTGTATATGGTGGAACTCTTTGCTAGCGTTATTTAGCGGAATCTGAGAACAGATATTTCTTATTCCTCTGAAGACTATAGTGCGAAAGGAAATATCCTCCGATAAAAAAGAGAAAGATTCTTTCTGAGAATCTTCTTTTTGTTCTGTGAAATCATCTCACAGAGTTACAGCTTTCCCCTCAAGAAGCCTTTCGCTAAGACAGTTCTTGTGGAATTGGCAAAGTGATATTTGGAAGCCCATAGAGGGCTATGGTGAAAAAGGAAATATTCTCAGATGACATCTGGAAAGAAGCTTTCTCAGAAACTGCTTAGTGTTCTGTTAATTCATCTCACAGAATTACATGTGTATTTCGTGTATCTCTTAGGTAGCCCTATTTCTGTGGAATCTGAGAACAGATATTTCGGATCACTTTGAAGAGTATAGGGCCAAAGGAAATATTCTCCGATGAAATCTGTAAAGAAGTTTTCTGAGAATCTGCTTAGAGTTCTGTTAATTCATCTCACAGAGTTACATCTGTATTTCTTGGATCTCTTTGATAGCCTTATTTCTGTGGAATCTGAGAACAGATATTTCGGATCCCTTTGAAAACTATAGGGCCAAAGGAAATATCGTCCGATAACAAAGAGAAAGAAGCTTTCTGAGAAACTTCTTTGTGTTCAGTGAAATCATCTCACAGAGTTACAGCTTTCCCCTCAAGAAGCCTTTCGTTAAGACAGTTCTTGTGGAATTGTCAAAGTGATATTTGGAAGCCCGTAGAGGACTATGGTGAAAAAGGAAATATCCTCAGATGAAGTCTGGAAAGAAACTTTCTCAGAACCTGCTTAGTGTTCTGTTAATTCACCTCACAGTGTTACATGTGTATTTCGTGGATCTCTTAGGAAGCCTTATTTGTGTGGAATCTGAGAACAGACATTTCGGATCCCTTTGAAGACTATAGGGTCAAAGGAAATATCCTCCGATGACAAAGAGAAAGAAGCTTTCTGAGAAACTTCTTTGTGTTCAGTGAAATCATCTCACAGAGTTACAGCTTTACCCTCAAGAAGCCTTTCTCTAAGAAAGTTCTTGTGGAATTGGCAAAGTGATATTTGGAAGACCATAGAGGGCTATGGTGAAAAGGAAATATCCTCAGATGAAATCTAGAAAGAAGCTTTCTGAGAAACTGCTTAGTGTTCTCTTAATTCATCTCACAGAGTTACATCTGTATTTCGTGGATCTCTTTGCTAGCCTTATTTCTGTGGAATCTGAGAATAGATATTTCGGATCCCTTTGAAGACAATAGGGCCAAAGGAAATATCCTCCGATAACAAAGAGACAGAACCTTTCTGAGAAACTTCTTTGTGTTCTGTGAAATCATCTCACAGAGTTACAGCTTTCCCTCAAGAAGCCTTTCGCTAAGACAGTTCTTTTGGAATTGGCAAAGACATATTTGGAAGCTCATAAAGGGCTATGGTGAAAAAGGAAATATCCTCAGATGAAGTCTGGAAAGAAGCTTTCTGAGAGACTGCTTAGTGTTCTGTTAATTCATCTCACAGAGTTACATCTGTATATGGTGGAACTCTTTGCTAGCCTTATTTAGCGGAATGTGAGAACAGATATTTCTTATTCCTCTGAAGACTATAGTGCGAAAGGAAATATCCTCCGATAAAAAAGAGAAAGATTCTTTCTGAGAATCTTCTTTTTGTTCTGTGAAATCATCTCACAGAGTTACAGCTTTCCCCTCAAGAAGCCTTTCGCTAAGACAGTTCTTGTGGAATTGGCAAAGAGACATTTGGAAGCTCATAAAGGGCTATGGTGAAAAAGGAAATATCCTCAGATGAAATCTGGAAAGAAGCTTTCTGAGAAACTGATCAGTGTTCTGTCAATTCATCTCACAGAGTTACCTCTGTATTTCGTGGATCTCTTTGCTAGCCTTTTTTCTGTGGAATCTGAGAACAGATATTTCGGATCCCTCTGAAGACTATAGGGCCAGAGGAAATATCCTCCGATAACAAAGAGAAAGAAGCTTTCTGAGAAACTTCTTTGTGTTCTGTGAAATCATCTCACAGAGTTAAAGCTTTCCCCTCAAGAAGCCTTTCGCTACGACAGTTCTTGTGGAATAGGCAAAGTGATATTTGGAAGCCCATAAAGGGCTATGGTGAAAAAGGAAATATCCTCAGGTGAATTCGGGAAAGAAGCTTTCTGAGAAACTGCTTAGTGTTCTGTTAATTCATGTCACAGAGTTACACCTGTTTTCGTGGATCTCTGTGCTAGCCTTATTTCTGAGGAATCTGAGAAAAGATATTTCAGATCCCTTGGAGACACTAGGCCAAAGGAAATATCCTCCGATAACAAAGAGAAAGAAGCTTTCTGAGAAACTTCTTTGTGTTCTGTGAAATCATCTCACAGAGTTACAGCTTTCCCCTCAAGAAGCCTTTCGCTGAGACAGTTCTTGTGGAATTGGCAAAGTGATATTTGGAAGCCCGTAGAGGGCAATGGTGAAAAAGGAAATATCCTCAGATGAAGTCTGGAAAGAAGCTTTCTGAGAAACTGCTTAGTGTTCTGTTAATTCATCTCGCAGAGTTACATCTGTATTTCGTGGATCTCTTTGCTAGCCTTATTTCTGTGGAATCTGAGAACAGATATTTCGGATCCCTTTGAAGACTATAGGGCCAAAGGAAATATCCTCTGATAACAAAGAGAAAGAAGCTTTCTGAGAAACTTCCTTGTGTTCTGTGAAATCATCTCCCAGAGTTACAGCTTTCCCCTCAAGAAACCTTTCGCTAAGACAGTTCTTGTGCAATTCGCAAAGTGATATTTGGAAGCCCATAGAGGGCTATGGTGAAAAAGGAAATATTCTCAGATGAAATCTGGAAAGAAGCTTTCTGAGAAACTGCTTAGTGTTCTGTTAATTCATCTCACAGAGTTACATCTGTATTTGGTGGAACTCTTTGCTAGCCTTATTTAGTGGAATCTGAAAACAGATATTTCTTATTCCTCTGAAGACTATAGTGCGAAAGGAAATATCCTCCGATAAAAAAGAGAAAGATTCTTTCTGAGAATCTTCTTTTTGTTCTGTGAAATCATCTCACAGAGTTACAGCTTTCCCCTCAAGAAGCCTTTCGCTAAGACAGTTCTTGTGGAATTGGCAAAGTGATATTTGGAAGCCCATAGAGGGCTATTGTGAAAAAGGAAATATTCTCAGATGACATCTGGAAAGAAGCTTTCTCAGAAACTGCTTAGTGTTCTGTTAATTCATCTCACAGAATTACATGTGTATTTCGTGTATCTCTTAGGTAGCCCTATTTCTGTGGAATCTGAGAACAGATATTTCGGATCACTTTGAAGAGTATAGGGCCAAAGGAAATATTCTCCGATGAAATCTGTAAAGAAGTTTTCTGAGAATCTGCTTAGTGTTCTGTTAATTCACCTCACAGAGTTACATGTGTATTTCGTGTATCTCTTAGGTAGCCTTATTTGTGTGGAATCTGAGAACAGATATTTCGGATCCCTTTGAAGACTATAGGGTCAAAGGAAATATCCTCCGATGACAAAGAGAAAGAAGCTTTCTGAGAAACTTCTTTGTGTTCAGTGAAATCATCTCACAGAGTTACAGCTTTACCCTCAAGAAGCCTTTCGCTAAGACAGTTCTTGTGGAATTGGCAAAGTGATATTTGGAAGACCATAGAGGGCTATGGTGAAAAGGAAATATCCTCAGATGAAATCTAGAAAGAAGCTTTCTGAGAAACTGCTTAGTGTTCTCTTAATTCATCTCACAGAGTTACATCTGTATTTCGTGGATCTCTTTGCTAGCCTTATTTCTGTGGAATCTGAGAATAGATATTTCGGATCCCTTTGAAGACAATAGGGCCAAAGGAAATATCCTCCGATAACAAAGAGACAGAACCTTTCTGAGAAACTTCTTTGTGTTCTGTGAAATCATCTCACAGAGTTACAGCTTTCCCTCAAGAAGCCTTTCGCTAAGACAGTTCTTGTGGAATTGGCAAAGACATATTTGGAAGCTCATAAAGGGCTATGGTGAAAAAGGAAATATCCTCAGATGAAGTCTGGAAAGAAGCTTTCTGAGAGACTGCTTAGTGTTCTGTTAATTCATCTCACAGAGTTACATCTGTATATGGTGGAACTCTTTGCTAGCCTTATTTAGCGGAATCTGAGAACAGATATTTCTTATTCCTCTGAAGACTATAGTGCGAAAGGAAATATCCTCCGATAAAAAAGAGAAAGATTCTTTCTGAGAATCTTCTTTTTGTTCTGTGAAATCATCTCACAGAGTTACAGGTTTCCCCTCAAGAAGCCTTTTGCTATGAGAGTTCTTGTGGAATTGGCAAAGTGATATTTGGAAGCCCATAGAGGGCTATGCTGAAAAAGGAAATATTCTCAGATGACATCTGGAAAGAAGCGTTCTGAGAAACTGCTTAGTGTTCTGTTAATTCATCTCACAGAGTTACAACTGTATGTCGTGGATCTCTTTGCTGGCCTTATTTCTGTGGAATCTGAGAACAGATATTTCGGATTTTCTGAATACTATGGGGCCAAAAGAAATATCCTCCGATAACAAAGAGAAAGATTCTTTCTGAGAAACTTCTTTGTGTTCTGTGAAATCATCTCACAGAGTTACAGCTTTCCACTCAAGAAGCCTTTCGCTAAGAGAGTTCTTGCGGAATTGGCAAAGAGATATTTGGAAGCTCATAAAGGGCTATGGTGAAAAAGGAAATATCCTCAGATGAAATCTGGAAAGAAGCTTTCTGAGAAACTGATCAGTGTTCTGTTAATTCATCTCACAGAGTTACCTCTGTATTTCTTGGATCTCTTTGCTAGCCTTCTTTCTGTGGAATCTGAGAACAGATATTTCGGATCCCTCTGAAGACTATAGGGCCAGAGGAAATATCCTCCGATAACAAACAGAAAGAAGCTTTCTGAGAAACTTCTTTGTGTTCTGTGAAATCATCTCACAGAGTTATAGCTTTCCCCTCAAGAAGACTTTCGCTAAGACAGTTCTTGTGGAATTGTCAAAGTGATATTTGAAGCCCATAGAGGGCAATGGTGAAAAAGGAAATATCCTCAGATGAAGTCTGGAAAGAAGCTTTCTGAGAAACTGCTTAGTGTTCTGTTAATTCATCTCACAGAGTTACATCTGTATTTGGTGGAACTCTTTGCTAGCCTTATTTAGTGGAATCTGAGAACAGATAATTCTTATTCCTCTGAAGACTATAGTGCGAAAGGAAATATCCTCCGATAACAAAGAGAAAGATTCTTTCTGAGAATCTTCTTTTTTTTCTGTGAAATCATCTCACAGAGTTACAGCTTTCCCCTCAAGAAGCCTTTCGCTAAGACAGTTCTTGTGGAATTGGCAAAGTGATATTTGGAAGCCCATAGAGGGCTATGGTGAAAAAGGAAATATTCTCAGATGACATCTGGAAAGAAGCTTTCTCAGAAACTGCTTAGTGTTCTGTTAATTCATCTCACAGAATTACATGTGTATTTCGTGTATCTCTTAGGTAGCCCTATTTCTGTGGAATCTGAGAACAGATATTTCGGATCACTTTGAAGAGTATAGGGCCAAAGGAAATATTCTCCGATGAAATCTGTAAAGAAGTTTTCTGAGAATCTGCTTAGAGTTCTGTTAATTCATCTCACAGAGTTACATCTGTATTTCTTGGATCTCTTTGATAGCTTTATTTCTGTGGAATCTGAGAACAGATATTTCGGATCCCTTTGAAAACTATAGGGCCAAAGGAAATATCGTCCGATAACAAAGAGAAAGAAGCTTTCTGAGAAACTTTTTGTGTTCTGCGAAATCATCTCACAGATTTACAGCTTTCCCCTCAAGAAGCCTTTCGCTAAGACAGTTCTTGTGGAATTCGCAAAGTGATATTTGGAAGCCCCTAGAGGGCTATGGTGAAAAAGGAAATATCATCAGATGAAATCTGGAAAGAAACTTTCTCAGAACCTGCTTAGTGTTCTGTTAATTCACCTCACAGAGTTAAATGTGTATTTCGTGGATCTCTTAGGAAGCCTTATTTGTGTGGAATCTGAGAACAGACATTTCGGATCCCTTTGAAGACAATAGGGTCAAAGGAAATATCCTCCGATGACAAAGAGAAAGAAGCTTTCTGAGAAACTTCTTTGTGTTCAGTGAAATCATCTCACAGAGTTACAGCTTTACCCTCAAGAAGCCTTTCTCTAAGAAAGTTCTTGTGGAATTGGCAAAGTGATATTTGGAAGACCATAGAGGGCTATGGTGAAAAGGAAATATCCTCAGATGAAATCTAGAAAGAAGCTTTCTGAGAAACTGCTTAGTGTTCTCTTAATTCATCTCACAGAGTTACATCTGTATTTCGTGGATCTCTTTGCTAGCCTTATTTCTGTGGAATCTGAGAATAGATATTTCGGATCCCTTTGAAGACAATAGGGCCAAAGGAAATATCCTCCGATAACAAAGAGACAGAACCTTTCTGAGAAACTTCTTTGTGTTCTGTGAAATCATCTCACAGAGTTACAGCTTTCCCTCAAGAAGCCTTTCGCTAAGACAGTTCTTGTGGAATTGGCAAAGACATATTTGGAAGCTCATAAAGGGCTATGGTGAAAAAGGAAATATCCTCAGATGAAGTCTGGAAAGAAGCTTTCTGAGAGACTGCTTAGTGTTCTGTTAATTCATCTCACAGAGTTACATCTGTATATGGTGGAACTCTTTGCTAGCCTTATTTAGCGGAATCTGAGAACAGATATTTCTTATTCCTCTGAAGACTATAGTGCGAAAGGAAATATCCTCCGATAAAAAAGAGAAAGATTCTTTCTGAGAATCTTCTTTTTGTTCTGTGAAATCATCTCACAGAGTTACAGCTTTCCCCTCAAGAAGCCTTTCGCTAAGACAGTTCTTGTGGAATTGGCAAAGAGACATTTGGAAGCTCATAAAGGGCTATGGTGAAAAAGGAAATATCCTCAGATGAAATCTGGAAAGAAGCTTTCTGAGAAACTGATCAGTGTTCTGTCAATTCATCTCACAGAGTTACCTCTGTATTTCGTGGATCTCTTTGCTAGCCTTTTTTCGGTGGAATCTGAGAACAGATATTTCGGATCAATCTGAAGACTATAGGGCCAGAGGAAATATCCTCCGATAACAAAGAGAAAGAAGCTTTCTGAGAAACTTCTTTGTGTTCTGTGAAATCATCTCACAGAGTTAAAGCTTTCCCCTCAAGAAGCCTTTCGCTACGACAGTTCTTGTGGAATAGGCAAAGTGATATTTGGAAGCCCATAAAGGGCTATGGTGAAAAAGGAAATATCCTCAGGTGAATTCGGGAAAGAAGCTTTCTGAGAAACTGCTTAGTGTTCTGTTAATTCATGTCACAGAGTTACACCTGTTTTCGTGGATCTCTGTGCTAGCCTTATTTCTGAGGAATCTGAGAAAAGATATTTCAGATCCCTTGGAGACACTAGGCCAAAGGAAATATCCTCCGATAACAAAGAGAAAGAAGCTTTCTGAGAAACTTCTTTGTGTTCTGTGAAATCATCTCACAGAGTTACAGCTTTCCCCTCAAGAAGCCTTTCGCTAAGACAGTTCTTGTGGAATTGGAAAAGTGATATTTTGAAGCTCATAAAGGGCTATGGTGAAAAAGGAAATATCATCAGATGAAATATGGAAAGAAGCTTTCTGAGAAACTGCTCAGTGTTCTGTTAATTCATCTCACAGAGTTTCATCTGTATTTCGTGGATCTCTTTGCTAGCCTTATTTCTGTGGAATCTGAGAACAGATATTTCGGAAACTTTTGAAGAGTATAGGGCCAAACGAAATATCCTCTGATAACAAAGAGAAGGAAGCTTTCTGAGAAACTTCTTTGTGTTCTGTGAAATCATCTCACTGAGTTACATCTTTCCCCTCAAGAAGCCTTTCGCTAGGACAGTTCTTGAGGAATTGGCAAAGTGATATTTGGAAGCTCATAGAGGGATATGGTGAAAAAGGAAATATCCTCAGATGAAATCAGGAAAGAAGCTTTCTGAGAAACTGTTTAGTGTTCTTTTAATTCATCTCACAGAGTTACATCTTTATTTCGTGCATCCCTTTGCTAGCCTTATTTCTGTGGAATCTGAGAATAGATATTTCGGATCCCTTTGAAGACAATAGGGCCAAAGGAAATATCCTCCGATAACAAAGAGAAATAAGCTTTCTGAGAAACTTCTTTGTGTTCTGTGAAGTCATCTCAAAGAGTTACAGCTTTCCCCTCAGGAAGCCTTTCGCTAATACAGTTCTTGTGAAATTGGCAAAGTGATATTTGGAAGCTCATAAAGGGCTATGCTGAAAAAGGAAATATCCTCAGATGAAATCTGGAAAGAAGCTTTCTGAGAAACTGCTCAGTGTTCTGTTAATTCATCTCAAAGAGTTTCAACTGTATTTCGTGGATCTCTTTGCTAGCCTTATTTCTGTGGAATCTGAGAACAGATATTTCGGAAACCTTTGAAGACTATAGGGCCAAAGGAAATATCCTCCGATAACAAAGAGAAAGAAGCTTTCTGAGAAACTTCCTTGTGTTCTGTGAAATCATCTCACTGTGTTACATCTTTCCCCTCAAGAAGCCTTTCGGTAAGACAGTTCTTGTGGAATTGGCAAAGTGATATTTGGAAGCCCATAGAGGGCTATGGTGAAAAAGGAAATATCCTCAGATGAAATATGGAAAGAAACTTTCTGAGAAACTGCTTAGTGTTCTGTTAATTCATCTCACAGAGTAACATCTGTATTTCGTGGATCTCTTTGCTGGCCTTATTCCTATAGAATCTGAGAACAGATATTTCCGATCCATTTGAAGATATAGGGCCAAAGGAAATATCCTCCGATAACAAAGAGAAAGAAGCATTCAGAGAAACTTCTTTGTGTTCTGTGAAATCATCTCAGAGAGTTACAGCTTTCCCCTCAAGAAGCTTTCGATAAGACAGTTCTTATGGAATTGGCAAAGTGATATTTGGAAGCCCATAGAGGGCTATGGTGAAAAAGGAAATATCCTCAGATGAAATCTGGAAAGAACCTTTCTGAGAAACTGCTCATTGTTCTATTAATTAACCTCACAGAGTTACATCTGTATTTCGTGGATCTCTTTGTTAGCCTTATTTCTGTGGAATCTGAGAACAGATATTTCGGATCCCTTTGAAGACTATAGGGCCAAAGGAAATATCCTCCGATAACAAAAGAAAGAAGCTTTCTGAGGAACTTCTTTGTGTTCTGTGAAATCATCTCACAGAGTTTCAGCTTTCCCCTCAAGAAGCCTTTCGCTAAGACAGTTCTTGTGGAATTGGCAAAGTGATATTTGGAAGCCCATAGAGTGCTATGGTGAAAAAGGAAATATCCTCAGATGAAATCTGGAAAGAAGATTTCTGAGAAACTGCTCAGTGTTCTGTTAATTAATCTCACAGAGTTACATCTGTATTTCGTGGATATCTTTGCTAGCCTTATTTCTGTGAATTCTGAGAACAGATATTTCAGATCCCTTTGAAGACTATAGGGCCAAAGGAAATATCCTTCGATTACAAAGAGAAAGAAGCTTTCTGAGAATCTTCTTTGTGTTCTGTGAAATCATCTCACAGAGTTACAGCTTTCCCCTCAGGAAGCCTTTGGCTAGGACTGTTCTTGGGGAATTGGCAAAGTGATATTTGGAAGCCCATAGATGGCTCTGGTGAAAAAGGAAATATCCTCAGATGAAATCTGGAAAGAAGCTTCCCGAGAAACTGCTTAGTGTTCTGTTAATTCACCTCAGAGAATTACATGTGTATTTCGTGCATCTCTTTGTTAGCCTTAATTCTGTGGAATCTGAGAATAGATATTTCGGATCCCTTTGAAGACAATAGGGCCAAAGGAAATATCCTCCAATAACAAAGAGGAATAAGCTTTCTGAGAAACTTCTTTGTGTTCTGTGAAATCATCTCACAGAGTTACAGCTTTACCCTCAAGAAGCCTTTCGCTAAGATAGTTCTTGTGGAATTGGCAAAGTGATATTTGGAAGCCCTTAGAGGGCTATGGTGAAAAAGAAAATATCCTCAGATGAAATCTGGAAAGAAGTTTTCTCAGAAACTGCTTAGTGTTCGGTTTCTTCAGCTCACCGAGTTACATCTGTATTTCGTAGATCTCTTTGGTAGCCTTATTTCTGTGGAATCTGAGAACAGATATTTCGGATCTCTTTGAAGACTATAGGGCAAAAGGAAATATCCTCCGATAACAAAGAGAAGGAAGCTTTCTGAGAAACTTCTTTGTGTTCTGTGAAATCATCTCACTGAGTTACATCTTTCCCCTCAAGAAGCCTTTCGCTAGGACAGTTCTTGAGGAATTGGCAAAGTGATATTTGGAAGCTCATAGAGGGCTATTGTGAAAAAGGAAATATCCTCAGATGAAATCTGGAAACTAGCTTTCTGAGAAACTGCTTAGTGTTCTGTTAATTCATCTCACAGAGTTACATCTGTATTTCGTGGATCTCTTTGTTAGCCTTATTTCTGTGGAATCTTAGAACAGATATTTCGGATCCCTTTGAAGACTATGGTGCCAAAGGAAATATCCTCCGATAACAAAGAGAAAGAAGCTTTCTGAGAAACTTCTTGGTGTTCTGTGAAATCATCTCACAGAGTTACAGATTTCCCCTCAGGAAGCCTTTGGCTAAGACAGTTCTTGTGGAATTGGCAAAGTGATATTTGGAAGCCCATAGATGGATATGGTGAAAAAGGAAATATCCTAAGATTAAATCGGGAAAGAAGTTTTCGGAAAAACTGCTTAGTGTTCTGTTAATTCACCTCACAGTGTTCCATGTGTACTTCGTGGATCTCTTTGGTAGCCTTATTTCTGTGGAATCTGAGAACAGATATTTCGGATCTATTTGAAGACTATAGGGCCAAAGGAAATATCCTCCGATAACAAAGAGAAAGATTCTTTCTGAGAAACTTCTTTGTGTTCTGTGAAATCATCTCACTGAGTTACATCTTTCCCCTCAAGAAGCCGTTCGCTAAGATAGTTCTTGTGGAATTTTCAAAGTGATATTTGGAAGCCCATAGAGGGCTGTGGTAAAAAAGGAAATATCTTCAGATGAAATCTGGAAACAAACTTTCTGAGAAACTGCTTAGTGTTCTGTTAATTCATCTCACAGAGTTTCATCTGTATTTCTTGGATCCCTTTGCTGGCCTTATTCCTATAGAATCTGAGAACAGATATTTCAGATCCCTTTGAAGATATAGGACCAAAGGAAATATCCTCCAATAACAAAGAGAAAGAAGCTTTCAGAGAAACTTCTTTGTGTTCTGTGAAATCATCTCACAGTGTTAGAGCAATCCCCTCCAGAAGCCTTTCGCTAAGACATTTCTTGTGGAATTGGCAAAGTGATATTTGGAAGCCCTTTAGAGGGCTATGGTTAAAAAGGAAATATCCTCCGATGAAATCTGGAAAGAAGCTTTCTAAGAAACTGATTAGCGTTCTATTAATTCATCTCACAGAATTACATCTGTATTTCGTGGATCTCTTTGCTAGCCTTATTTCTGTGGAATCTGAGAACAGATATTTCGGAACCCTCTGAAGACTACAGGGCCAAAGGAAATATCCTCCGATAACAAAGAGAAAGGAGCTTTCTGAGAAACTTCTTTGTGTTCTGTGAAATCACCTCAGAGAGTTACAGCTTTCCCCTCAAGAAGCTTTCGATAAGACAGTTCTTGTGGAATTGGCAAAATGATATTTGGAAGCCCATAAAGGGCTATGGTGAAAAAGGAAATATCCTCAGATGAAATCTGGAAAGAAGCTTTCAGAGAAACTGCTCAGTGTTCTGTTAATTAATCTCACAGTGTTACATCTCTATTTCGTGGATCTCTTTGCTAGCCTTATTTCTGTAGAATCTGAGAACAGATATTTCGAATCCCTTTGAAGACTATAGGGCCAAAGGAAATATCCTCCGATAACAAAGAGAAAGAAGCTTTCTGAGAGACTTCTTTGTGTTCTGTGAAATCATCTCACAGAGTTACAGCTTTCCCCTCAGGAAGCCTTTCGCTAAGACAGTTCTTGTGGAATTGGCAGAGTGATATTTGGAAGCCCATAGAGGGCTTTGGTGAAAAAGGAATTATCCTCAGATTAAATCTGGAAAGAAGCTTTCTGAGAAACTGCTTAGTGTTCTGTTAATTCTCCTCACAGAGTTACATGTGTATTTCGTGGATCTCTTTGGTAGCCTTATTTCTGTGGAATCTGAGAACAGATATTTCGGATCTCTTTGAAGACTATAGGGCCAAAGGAAATATCCTCCGATAAAAAAGAGAAAGAAATTTTCTGAGAAACTTCTTTGTGTTCTGTGAAATCATCTCACAGAGTTACAGCTTTCCCCTCAAGAAGCCTTTCGCTAAGACAGTTCTTGTGTAATTGGCAAAGTGATATTTGGACGCCCATAGAGGGATATGGTGAAAAAGGAAATATCCTCAGATGAAATCTGGAAAGAAGCTTTCTGAGAAACTGCTCAGTGTACTGTTAATTCATCTCACAGATTTTCAACTGTATTTCCTGGATCTCTTTGCTAGCCTTATTTCTGTGGAATCTGAGAACAGATATTTCGGAAACCTTTGAAGACTATAGGGCCAAAGAAAATATCCTCCGATAACAAAGAGAAAGAAGCTTTCTGAGAAACTTCCTTGTGTTCTGTGAAATCATCTCACTGTGTTACATCTTTCCCCTCAAGAAGCCTTTCGCTAAGACAGTTCTTGTGGAATAGGCAAAGTGATATTTGGAAGCCCATAGAGGGCTATGGTGAAAAAGGAAATATCCTCAGATGAAATCTGTAAAGTACCTTTCTGAGAAACTGCTCATTGTTCTATTAATTAATCTCACAGAGTTACATCTGTATTTCGTGGATCTCTTTGTTGTCCTTATTTCTGTGGAATCTGAGAACAGATATTTCGGATCCCTTTGAAGACTATAGGGCCAAAGGAAATATCCTCCAATAACAAAGAGAAAGAAGCTTTCTGAGAAACTTATTTGTGTTCTGTGAAATCATCTCACAGAGTTTCAGTTTTCCCCTCAAGAAGCCTTTCGCTATGACAGTTCTTGTGGAATTGGCAAAGTGATATTTGGAAGCCCATAGAGGGCTATGGTGAAAAAGGAAATATCCTCAGATGAAATCTGGAAAGAAGATTCCTGAGAATCTGCTCAGTGTTCTGTTAATTAATCTCACAGTGTTACATCTCTATTTCGTGGATCTCTTTGCTAGCCTTATTTCTGTAGAATCTGAGAACAGATATTTCGAATCCCTTTGAAGACTATAGGGCAAAAGGAAATATCCTCCGATAACAAAGAGAAAGAAGATTTCTGAGAAACTTCCTTGTGTTCTGTGAAATCATCTCACAGAGTTACAGCTTTCCCCTCAGGAAGCCTTTCGCTAAGACAGTTCTTGTGGAATTGGTAGAGTGATATTTGGAAGCCCATAGAGGGCTATGGTGAAAAAGAAAATATCCTCAGATGAAATCTGGAAAGAAACTTTCTGAGAAACTACTCAGTGTTCTGTTATTTCATCATTCAGAGTTACATCTGTATTTCGTGGATCTCTTTGCTAGCCTTATTTCTGTGAAATCTGAGAACAGATATTTCAGATCCCTTTGAAGACTATAGGGCCAAAGGAAATATCCTTCGATTAGAAAGAGAAAGAAGATTTCTGAGAATCTTCTTTGTGTTCTGTGAAATCATCTCACAGAGTTACAGCTTTCCCCTCAGGAAGCCTTTGGCTAAGACTGTTCTTGGGGAATTGGCAAAGTGATATTTGGAAGCCCATAGAGGGCTATGGTGAAAAAGGAAATATCCTCAGATGAAATCTGGAAAGAAGCTTTCTGAGAAACTGCTCAGTGTTCCGTTAATTCATTACACAGAGTTTCATCTGTATTTCTTGGATCTCTTTGTTGGCCTTATTTCTGTGGAATCTGAGAACAGATATTTCGAAAACCTTTGAAGACTATAGGGCCAAAGGAAATATCCTCCGATAACAAAGAGAAAGAAGAGTTCTGAGAAACTTCTTTGGTTCTGTGAAATCATCTCACAGAGTTACAGATTTCCCCTCAGGAAGCCTTTGGCTAAGACAGTTCTTGTGGAATTGGCAAAGTGATATTTGGAAGCCCATAGAGGGATATGGTGAAAAAGGAAATATCCTCTGATGAAATCTGGAAAGAAGCTTTCTGAGAAACTGCTTAGTGTTCTGTTAATTCACCTCACAGAGTTATATGTGTATTTCGTGGATGATCTCTTTGCGAGCCTTTTTTCTGTGGAGTCTGATAACAGATATTTCGGAAACCTTTGAAGACTATAGGGCCAAAGGAAATATCCTCCGATAACAAAGAGAAAGAAGCTTTCTGAGAAACTTCTTTGTGTTCTGTGAAATCATCTCACTGTGTTACATCTTTCCCCTCAAGAAGTCTTTCGCTAAGACAGTTCTTGAGAATTGGCAAAGTGATATTTGGAAGCCCATAGAGGGCTGTGGTGAAAAAGGAAATATCCTCAGATGAAATCTGGAAACAAGCTTTCTGAGAAACTGCCTAGTGTTCTGTTAATTCATATCACAGAGTTACATCTGTATTTCGTGGATCTCTTTGATGGCCTTATTCCTATAGAATCTGAGAACAGATATTTCAGATCCCTTTGAAGATATAGGGCCTAAGGAAATATCCTCCGATAACAAAGAGAGAGAAGCTTTCAGAGAAACTTCTTTGTGTTCTGTGAAATCATCTCACAGAGTTACATCTTTCCTCTCAAGAAGCTTTCCCTAAGACAGTTCTTGTGGAATTGGCAAAGTGATATTTGGAAGCCCATAGAGGTCTACGGTGAAAAGGGAAATATCCTCAGATGAAATCTGGAAAGAACCTTTCTGAGAAACTGCTCAGTGTTCATGTAATTAATCTCAAAGAGTTACATGTGTATTTCGTGGATCTCTTTGCTAGCCTTATTTCTGTGGAATCTGAGAACAGATATTTTGGATCCCTTTGAAGACAATAGGGCCAAAGGAAATATCCTCCGATTACAAAGAGAAAGAAGCTTTCTGAGAAACTTCTTTGTGTTCTGTGAAATCTTCTCACAGAGTTACAGTTTTACCCTCCAGAAGCCTTTCGCTAAGACAGTTCTTGTGGAATTGGCAAAGTGATATTTGGAAACCATAGAGGGCTACGGTGAAAACGGAAATATCCTCAGATGAAATCTGGAAAGAAGCTTTCTAAGAAAGTGCTCAGTGTTCTGTTAATTCATCTCCCAGAGTTACATCTCTATTTCGTGGATCTCTTGGCTAGCCTTATTTCTGTGGAATCTGAGAACAGATATTTCGGATCCCTTTGAAGAATAAACGGCCAAAGGAAATATCCTCCGATAACAAAGAGAAAGAAACTTTCTGAGAATCTTCTTTGTGTTCTGTGAAATCATCTCACAGAGTTACAGCTTTCCCCTCAGGAAGCCTTTGGCTAAGACAGTTCTTGTGGAATTGGCAGAGTGATATTTGGAGGCCCATAGAGGGCTACGGTGAAAAAGAAAATATCCTCAGATGAAATCTGGAAAGAAACTTTCTGAGAAACTACTCAGTGTTCTGTTATTTCATCTCTCAGAGTTACATCTGTATTTCGTGGATCTCTTTGCTAGCCATATTTCTGTGGAATCTGAGATCAGATATTTCGGATCTCTTTGAAGACTATAGGGCCAAAGGAAATATCCTCCGATTACAAAGGGAAAGAAGCTTTCTGAGAATCTTCTTTGTGTTCTGTGAAATCATCTCACAGAGTTACAGCTTTCCCCTCAAGAAGCCTTTCGCTAAGACAGTTCTTGTGGAATTGGCAAAGTGATATTTGGAAGCTCATAAAGGGCTATGTTGAAAATGGAAATATCCTCAGATGAAATCTGGAAAGAAGCTTTCTGCGAAACTGCTCAGTGTTCTGTTAATTAATCTCACAGAGTTTCAGCTGTATTTCGTGAATCTCTTTGCTAGCCTTATTTCTGTGGAATCTGAGAACAGATATTTCGGAAACCTTTGAAGACTATAGGGCCAAAGGAAATATCCTCCGATAACAAAGAGAAAGATGCTTTCTGAGAAACTTCTTTGTGTTCTGTGAAATCATCTCACTGAGTTACATCTTTCCCCTCAAGAAGCCTTTCGCTAAGATAATTCTTGTGGAATTTTCAAAATGATATTTGGAAGCCCATAGAGGGCTATGGTAAAAAAGGAAATATCTTCAGATGAAATCTGGAAACAAACTTTCTGAGAAATTGCTTAGTGTTCTGTTAATTCATCTCACAGAGTTACATCTGTATTTCTTGGATCCCTTTGCTGGCCTTATTCCTATAGAATCTGAGAACAGATATTTCAGATCCCTTTGAAGATATAGGGCCAAAGGAAATATCCTCCGATAACAAAGAGAAAGAAGCTTTCCGAGAAACTTCTTTGTGTTTTGTGAAATCATCTCACAGTGTTAGAGCAATCCCCTCCAGAAGCCTTTCGCTAAGACAGTTCTTGTGGAATTGGCAAAATGATATTTGGAAGCCCTTTAGAGGGCTATGGTTAAAAAGGAAATATCCTCCGATGAAATCTGGAAAGAAGCTTTCTAAGAAACTGATTAGTGTTTTGTAAATTCATCTCACAGAATTACATCTGTTTTTCGTGGATCTCTTTGCTAGCCTTATTTCTGTGGAATCTGAGAACAGATATTTCGGATCCCTCTGAAGACTACAGGGCCAAAGGAAATATCCTCCGATAACAAAGAGAAAGAAGCTTTCTGAGAAACTTCTTTGTGTTCTGTGAAATCACCTCAGAGAGTTACAGCTTTACCCTCAAGAAGCTTTCGCTAAGATAGTTCTTGTGGAATTGGCAAAGTGATATTTGGAAGCCACTAAAGGGCTATGGTGAAAAAGGAAATATCCTCAGATGAAATCTGGAAAGAAGCTTTCTGAGAAACTGCTCAGTGTTCTGTTAATTAATCTCACAGTGTTACATCTCTATTTCGTGGATCTCTTTGCTAGCCTTATTTCTGTAGAATCTGAGAACAGATATTTCGAATCCCTTTGAAGACTATAGGGCGAAAGGAAATATCCTCCGATAACAAAGAGAAAAAAGCTTTCTGAGTAACTTCTTTGTGTTCTGTGAAATCATCTCACAGAGTTACAGCTTTCCCCTCAGGAAGCCTTTCGCTAAGACAGTTGTTTTGGAATTGGCAGAGTGATATTTGGAAGCCCATAGAGGTCTTTGGTGAAAAAGGAAATATCCTCAGATGAAATCTGGAAAGAAGCTTTCTGAGAAACTGCTTAGTGTTCTGTTAATTCATCTCACAGAGTTACATCTTTATTTCGTGGATCTCTTTGCTAGCCTTATTTCTGTGGAATCTGAGAATAGATATTTCGGATCCCTTTGAAGACCATAGGGCCAAAGGAAATATCCTCCGATAACAAAGAGAAAGAAGCTTTCTGAGAAACTTCTTTGTGTTCTGTGAAATCATCTCACAGAGTTACAGCTTTCCCCTCAAGAAGCCTTTCGCTAAGACAGTTCTTGTGGAATTGGCAAAGTGATATTTGGAAGCCCTTAGAGTGCTATGGTGAAAAAGGAAATATCCTCATAAGAAATCTGGAAAGAAGCTTTCTGAGAAACTGCTCAGTGTTCTGTTAATTAATCTCACAGTGTTACATCTCTATTTCGTGGATCTCTTTGCTAGCCTTATTTCTGTAGAATCTGAGAACAGATATTTCGAATCCCTTTGAAGACTATAGGGCAAAAGGAAATATCCTCCGATAACAAAGAGAAAGAAGCTTTCTGAGAAACTTCTTTGTGTTCTGCGAAATCATCACACAGAGTTACAGCTTTCCCCTCAGGAAGCCTTTCGCTAAGACAGTTCTTGTGGAATTGGCAGAGTGATATTTGGAAGCCCATGGAGGGCTATGGTGAAAAAGAAAATATCCTCAGATGAAATCTGGAAAGAAACTTTCTGAGAAACTACTCAGTGTTCTGTCATTTCATCTCTCAGAGTTACATCTGTATTTCGTGGATCTCTTTTCTAGCCATATTTCTGTGAAATCTGAGAACAGATATTTCAGATCCCTTTGAAGACTATAGGGCCAAAGGAAATATGCTTCGATTGCAAAGAGAAAGAAGCTTTCTGAGAATCTTCTTTGTGTTCTGTGAAATCATCTCACAGAGTTACAGCTTTCCCCTCAGGAAGCCTTTGGCTAAGACTGTTCTTGGGGAATTGGCAAAGTGATATTTGGAAGCCCATAGAGGGCTATGGTGAAAAAGGAAATATCCTCAGATGAAATCTGGAAAGAAGCTTTCTGAGAAACTGCTTAGTGTTCTGTTAATTCACCTCACAGAGTTACATGTGTATTTCGTGCATCTCTTTGGTAGCCTTATTTCTGTGGAATCTGAGAATAGATATTTCGGATCCCTTTGAAGACAGTAGGGCCAAAGGAAATATCCTCCGATAACAAAGAGAAAGAAGCTTCCTAAGAAACTTCTTTGTGTTCTGTGAAATCATCTCACAGAGTTACAGCTTTCTCCTCAAGATGCCTTTCGCTAAGACAGTTCTTGTGGAATTGGCAAAGTGATATTTGGAAGCTCATAAAGGGCTATGCTGAAAAAGGAAATATCCTCAGATGAAATCTGGAAAGAAGCTTTCTGAGAAACTGCTCAGTGTTCTGTTAATTCATCTCACAGAGTTTCAACTGTATTTCGTTGATCTCTTTGCTAGCCTTATTTCTGTGGAATCTGAGAACAGATATTTCGGAAACCTTTGAAGACTATAGGGCCAAAGGAAATATCCTCCGATAACAAAGAGAAAGAAGCTTTCAGAGAGACTTCTTTGTGTTCTGTGAAATCATCTCACAGAGTCACAGCAATCCCCTCAAGAAGCCTTTCGCTAAGATAGTTCTTGTGGAATTGGCAAAGTGATATTTGGAAGCCCTTTAGAGGGCTATGGTGAAAAAGGAAATATCCTCAGATGAAATCTGGAAAAAAACTTTCTAAGAAACTCATTAGTGTTCTGTTAATTCATCTGACACAATTACATCTGTATTTCGTGGATCTTTTTGCTAGCCTTATTTCTGTGGAATCTCAGAACAGATAATTCGGATCCCTCTGAAGACTATAGGGCCAAAGGAAATATCCTCCGATAACAAAGGGAAAGAAGCTTTCTGAGAAACTTCTCTGTGTTCTGTGAAATCATCTCAGAGAGTTACAGCTTTCCCCTCAGGAAGCTTTCGCTAAGACAGTTCTTCTGGAATTGTCAAAGTGATATTTGGAAGCCCATAGAGTGCTATGGTGAAAAAGGAAATATCCTCCGATGAAATCTGGAAAGAAGCTTTCTGAGAAACTGCTCAGTGTTCTGTTAATTAATCTCACAGAGTTACATCTGGATTTCGTGGATCTCTTTGCTAGCCTTATTTCTGTGGAATCTGAGAACAGATATTTTGGATCCCGTTGAAGACTACAGGGCCAAAGGAAATATCCACCGATAACAAAGAGAAAGAAGCTTTCTGAGAAACTTCTTTGTGTTCTGTGAAATCATCTCACAGAGTTACAGCTTTCCCCTCAAGAAGCCTTTCGCTAAGACAGTTCTTGTGGAATTGGCAAAGTGATATTTGGTAGCCCTTAGAGGGCTATGATGAAAAAGGAAATATCCTCAGATGAAATCTGGAAAGAAGCTTTCTGAGAAACTGCTCTGTGTTCTGTTAATTAATCTCACAGTGTTACATCTCTATTTCGTGGATCTCTTTGCTAGCCTTATTTCTGTAGAATCTGAGATCAGATATTTCGAATCCCTTTGAAAACTATAGGGCAAAAGGAAATATCCTCCGATAACAAAGAGAAAGAAGCTTTCTGAGAAACTTCTTTGTGTTCTGTGAAATCATCTCACAGAGTTACAACTTTCCCCTCAGGAAGCCTTTCGCTAAGACAGTTCTTGTGGAATTGGTAGAGTGATATTTGGAAGCCCATAGAGGGCTATGGTGAAAAAGAAAATATCCTCAGATGAAATCTGGAAAGAAACTTTCTGAGAAACTACTCAGTGTTCTGTTATTTCATCTCTCAGAGTTACATCTGTATTTCGTGGATCTCTTTGCTAGCCTTATTTCTGTGAAATCTGAGAACAGATATTTCAGATCCCTTTGAAGACTATAGGGCCAAAGGAAATATTCTTCGATTACAAAGAGAAAGAAGCTTTCTGAGAATCTTCTTTGTGTTCTGTGAAATCATCTCACAGAGTTACAGCTTTCCCCTCAGGAAGCCTTTGGCTAAAACTGTTCTTGGGGAATTGGCAAAGTGATATTTGGAAGCCCATAGAGGGCTATGATGAAAAAGGAAATATCCTCAGATGAAATCTGGAAAGAAGCTTTCTGAGAAACTGCTTAGTGTTCTGTTAATTCACCTCACAGAGTTACATGTGTATTTCGTGCATCTCTTTGGTAGCCTTATTTCTGTGGAATCTGAGAATAGATATTTCAGATCCCTTTGAAGACAATAGGTCAATAGGAAATATCCTCCGATAACAAAGAGAAATAAGCTTTCTGAGAAACTTCTTTGTGTTCTGTGAAATCATCTCACAGAGTTACAGCAATCCCCTCAAGAAGCCTTTCGCTAAGACAGTTTTTGTGGAATTGGCAAAGTGATATTTGGAAGCCCTTTAGAGGGCTAGGGTGAAAAAGGAAATATCCTCAGATGAAATCTGGAAAGAAGCTTTCTAAGAAACTGATTAGTGTTCTGTTAATTCATCTGACAGAATTACATCTGTATTTCGTGGATCTCTTTGCTAGCCTTATTTCTGTGGAATCTGAGAACAGATAATTCGGATCCCTCTGAAGACTATAGGGCCAAAGGAAATATCCTCCGATAACAAAGAGAAAGAAACTTTCTGAGAAACTTCTCTGTGTTCTGTGAAATCATCTCAGAGAGTTACAGCTTTCCCCTCAGGAAGCTTTCGCTAAGACAGTTCTTCTGTTATTGGCAAAGTGATATTTGGAAGCCCATAGAGTGCTATGGTGAAAAAGGAAATATCCTCAGATGAAATCTGGAAAGAAGCTTTCTGAGAAACTGCTCAGTGTTCTGTTAATTAATCTCACAGAGTTTCATCTGTATTTCGTGGATCTCTTTGCTAGCCTTATTTCTGTGGAATCTGAGAACAGATATTTCGGAAACTTTTGAAGAGTATAGGGCCAAACGAAATATCCTCTGATAACAAAGAGAAGGAAGCTTTCTGAGAAACTTCTTTGTGTTCTGTGAAATCATCTCACTGAGTTACATCTTTCCCCTCAAGAAGCCTTTCGCTATGACAGTTCTTGAGGAATTGGCAAAGTGATATTTGGAAGCTCATAGAGGGATATGGTGAAAAAGGAAATATCCTCAGATGAAATCAGGAAAGAAGCTTTCTGAGAAACTGTTTAGTGTTCTGTTAATTCATCTCACAGAGTTACATCTTTATTTCGTGTATCTCTTTGCTAGCCTTATTTCTGTGGAATCTGAGAACAGATATTTCGGAAACCTTTGAAGACTATAGGGCCAAAGGAAATATCCTCCGATAACAAAGAGAAAGAAGCTTTCTGAGAAACTTCCTTGTGTTCTGTGAAATCATCTCACTGTGTTACATCTTTCCCCTCAAGAAGCCTTTCGCTAAGACAGTTCTTGTGGAATTGGCAGAGTGATATTTGGAAGCCCATAGAGGGCTATGGTGAAAAAGGAAATATCCTCAGATGAAATATGGAAACAAGCTTTCTGAGAAACTGCCTAGTGTTCTGTTAATTCATCTCACAGAGTTACATATGTATTTCGTGGATCTCTTTGCTGGCCTTATTCCTATAGAATCTGAGAACAGATATTTCAGATCCCTTTGAAGATATAGGGCCAAAGGAAATATCCTCCGATAACAAACAGAAAGAAGCATTCAGAGAAACTTCTTTGTGTTCTGTGAAATAATCTCAGAGAGTTACAGCTTTCCCCTCAAGAAGCTTTCGATAAGACAGTTCTTATGGTATTGGCAAAGTGATATTTGGAAGCCCATAGTGGGCTATGGTGAAAAAGGAAATATCCTCAGATGAAATCTGGAAAGAACCTTTCTGAGAAACTGCTCATTGTTCTATTAATTAATCTCACAGAGTTACATCTGTATTTCGTGGATCTCTTTGTTAGCCTTATTTCTGTGGAATCTGAGAACAGATATTTCGGATCCCTTTGAAGACTATAGGGCCAAAGGAAATATCCTCCGATAACAAAGAGAAAGAAGCTTTCTGAGGAACTTCTTTGTGTTCTGTGAAATCATCTCACAGAGTTTCAGCTTTCCCCTCAAGAAGCCTCTCGCTAAGACAGTTCTTGTGGAATTGGCAAAGTGATATTTGGAAGCCCATAGAGTGCTATGGTGAAAAAGGAAATATCCTCAGATGAAATCTGGAAAGAAGATTTCTGAGAAACTGCTCAGTGTTCTGTTAATTAATCTCACAGAGTTACATCTGTATTTCGTGGATATCTTTGCTAGCCTTATTTCTGTGAAATCTGAGAACAGATATTTCAGATCCCTTTGAAGACTATAGGGCCAAAGGAAATATCCTTCGATTACAAAGAGAAAGAAGCTGTCTGAGAATCTTGTTTGTGTTCTGTGAAATCATCTCACAGAGTTACAGCTTTCCCCTCAGGAAGCCTTTGGCTAAGACTGTTCTTGGGGAACTGGCAAAGTGATATTTGGAAGCCCTTAGATGGCTATGGTGAAAAAGGAAATATCCTCAGATGAAATCTGGAAAGAAGCTTTCCGAGAAACTGCTTAGTGTTCTGTTAATTCACCTCACAGAGTTACATGTGTATTTCGTGCATCTCTTTGTTAGCCTTTTTTCTGTGGAATCTGAGAATAGATATTTCGGATCCCTTTGAAGACAATAGGGCCAAAGGAAATATCCTCCAATAACAAAGAGAAAGAAGCTTTCTGAGGAACTTCTTTGTGTTCTGTGAAATCATCTCACAGAGTTTCAGCTTTCCCCTCAAGAAGCCTTTCGCTAAGACAGTTCTTGTGGAACTGGCAAAGTGATATTTGGAAGCCCATAGAGTGCTATGGTGAAAAAGGAAATATCCTCAGATGAAATCTGGAAAGAAGATTTCTGAGAAACTGCTCAGTGTTCTGTTAATTAATCTCACAGAGTTACATCTGTATTTCGTGGATATCTTTGCTAGCCTTATTTCTGTGAAATCTGAGAACAGATATTTCAGATCCCTTTGAAGACTATAGGGCCAAAGGAAATATCCTTCGATTACAAAGAGAAAGAAGCTGTCTGAGAATCTTCTTTGTGTTCTGTGAAATCATCTCACAGAGTTACAGCTTTCCCCTCAGGAAGCCTTTGGCTAAGACTGTTCTTGGGGAATTGGCAAAGTGATATTTGGAAGCCCATAGATGGCTATGGTGAAAAAGGAAATATCCTCAGATGAAATCTGGAAAGAAGCTTTCCGAGAAACTGCTTAGTGTTCTGTTAATTCACCTCACAGAGTTACATGTGTATTTCGTGCATCTCTTTGGTAGCCTTATTTCTGTGGAATCTGAGAATAGATATTTCGGATCCCTTTGAAGACAATAGGGCCAAAGGAAATATCCTCCAATAACAAAGAGAAATAAGCTTTCTGAGAAACTTCTTTGTGTTCTGTGAAATCATCTCACAGAGTTACAGCTTTACCCTCAAGAAGCCTTTCGCTAAGATAGTTCTTGTGGAATTGGCAAAGTGATATTTGGAAGCCCTTAGAGGGCTATGGTGAAAAAGAAATTATCCTCAGATGAAATCTGGAAAGAAGTTTTCTCAGAAACTGCTTAGTGTTCGGTTTATTCAGATCACAGAGTTACATCTGTATTTCGTGGATCTCTTTGGTAGCCTTATTTCTGTGGAATCTGAGAACAGATATTTCGGATCTCTTTGAAGACTATAGGGCCAAAGGAAATATCCTCCGATAACAAATAGAAAGAAGCTTTCTGAGAAACTACTTTGTGTTCTGTGAAATCATATCACAGAGTTACAGCTTTCCCCTCAAGAAGCTTTTCGCTAAGACAGTTCTTGTGGAATTGGCAAAGTTATATTTGGACGCCCATAGAGGGCTATGGTGAAAAAGAAAATATCCTCAGATGAAATCTGGAAAGAAGCTTTCTGAGAAACTGCTTAGTGTTCTGTTAATTCATCTCAGAGAACTACATTTTTATTTCGTGGATCTCTTTGCTAGCCTTATTTCTGTGGAATCTGAGAATAGATATTTCGGATCCCTCTGAAGACTATAGGGCCAAAGGAAATATCCTCCGATAACAAAGAGAAAGAAGCTTTCTGAGCAGCTTCTTTGTGTTCTGAGAAATCATCTCACAGAGTTACAGCTTTCCCCTCAAGAAGCCTTTCGCTAAGACAGTTCTTGTGGAATTGGCAAAGTGATATTTGGAAGCTCATAAAGGTTTATGGTGAAAAAGGAAATATCATCAGATGAAATCTGGAAAGAAGCTTTCTGAGAAACTGCTTAGTGTTCTGTTAATTCATCTCACAGAGTTACATCTGTATTTCGTGGATCTCTTTGTTAGCCTTATTTCTGTGGAATCTTAGAACAGATATTTCGGATCCCTTAGAAGACTATAGGGCCAAAGGAAATATCCTCCGATAAAAAAGAGAAAGAAGTTTTGTGAGAAACTTCTTTGTGTTCTGTGAAATCATCTCACAGAGTTACAGCTTTCCCCTCAAGAAGCCTTTCGCTAAGACAGTTCTTGTGTAATTGGCAAAGTGATATTTGGACGCCCATAGAGGGATATGGTGAAAAAGGAAATATCCTCAGATGAAATCTGGAAAGAAGCTTTCTGAGAAACTGCTCATTGTTCTATTAATTAATCTCACAGAGTTACATCTGTATTTCGTGGATCTCTTTGTTGTCCTTATTTCTGTGAAATCTGAGAACAGATATTTCAGATCCCTTTGAAGACTATAGGGCCAAAGGAAATATCCTCCGATAACAAAGAGAAAGAAGCTTTCTGAGAAACTTCCTTGTGTTCTGTGAAATCATCTCACTGTGTTATATCTTTCCCCTCAAGAAGCCTTTCGCTAAGACAGTTCTTGTGGAATTGGCAGAGTGATATTTGGAAGCCCATAGAGGGCTATGGTGAAAAAGGAAATATCCTCAGATGAAATATGGAAACAAGCTTTCTGAGAAACTGCCTAGTGTTCTGTTAATTCATCTCACAGAGTTACATCTGTATTTCGTGGATCTCTTTGCTGGCCTTATTCCTATAGAATCTGAGAACAGATATTTCAGATCCTTTTGAAGATATAGGGCCAAAGGAAATATCCTCCGATAACAAACAGAAAGAAGCATTCAGATAAACTTCTTTGTGTTCTGTGAAATCATCTCACAGAGTCACAGCAATCCCCTCAAGAAGCCTTTCGCTAAGATAGTTCTTGTGGAATTGGCAAAGTGATATTTGGAAGCCCTTTAGAGGGCTATGGTGAAAAAGGAAATATCCTCAGATGAAATCTGGAAAGAAGCTTTCTAAGAAACTCATTAGTGTTCTGTTAATTCATCTGACACAATTACATCTGTATTTCGTGGATCTTTTTGCTAGCCTTATTTCTGTGGAATCTCAGAACAGATAATTCGGATCCCTCTGAAGACTATAGGGCCAAAGGAAATATCCTCCGATAACAAAGGGAAAGAAGCTTTCTGAGAAACTTCTCTGTGTTCTGTGAAATCATCTCAGAGAGTTACAGCTTTCCCCTCAGGAAGCTTTCGCTAAGACAGTTCTTCTGGAATTGTCAAAGTGATATTTGGAAGCCCATAGAGTGCTATGGTGAAAAAGGAAATATCCTCCGATGAAATCTGGAAAGAAGCTTTCTGAGAAACTGCTCAGTGTTCTGTTAATTAATCTCACAGAGTTACATCTGGATTTCGTGGATCTCTTTGCTAGCCTTATTTCTGTGGAATCTGAGAACAGATATTTTGGATCCCGTTGAAGACTACAGGGCCAAAGGAAATATCCACCGATAACAAAGAGAAAGAAGCTTTCTGAGAAACTTCTTTGTGTTCTGTGAAATCATCTCACAGAGTTACAGCTTTCCCCTCAAGAAGCCTTTCGCTAAGACAGTTCTTGTGGAATTGGCAAAGTGATATTTGGTAGCCCTTAGAGGGCTATGATGAAAAAGGAAATATCCTCAGATGAAATCTGGAAAGAAGCTTTCTGAGAAACTGCTCTGTGTTCTGTTAATTAATCTCACAGTGTTACATCTGTATTTCGTGGATCTCTTTGCTAGCCTTATTTCTGTAGAATCTGAGATCAGATATTTCGAAACCCTTTGAAAACTATAGGGCAAAAGGAAATATCCTCCGATAACAAAGAGAAAGAAGCTTTCTGAGAAACTTCTTTGTGTTCTGTGAAATCATCTCACAGAGTTACAACTTTCCCCTCAGGAAGCCTTTCGCTAAGACAGTTCTTGTGGAATTGGTAGAGTGATATTTGGAAGCCCATAGAGGGCTATGGTGAAAAAGAAAATATCCTCAGATGAAATCTGGAAAGAAACTTTCTGAGAAACTACTCAGTGTTCTGTTATTTCATCTCTCAGAGTTACATCTGTATTTCGTGGATCTCTTTGCTAGCCTTATTTCTGTGAAATCTGAGAACAGATATTTCAGATCCCTTTGAAGACTATAGGGCCAAAGGAAATATTCTTCGATTACAAAGAGAAAGAAGCTTTCTGAGAATCTTCTTTGTGTTCTGTGAAATCATCTCACAGAGTTACAGCTTTCCCCTCAGGAAGCCTTTGGCTAAAACTGTTCTTGGGGAATTGGCAAAGTGATATTTGGAAGCCCATAGAGGGCTATGATGAAAAAGGAAATATCCTCAGATGAAATCTGGAAAGAAGCTTTCTGAGAAACTGCTTAGTGTTCTGTTAATTCACCTCACAGAGTTACATGTGTATTTCGTGCATCTCTTTGGTAGCCTTATTTCTGTGGAATCTGAGAATAGATATTTCAGATCCCTTTGAAGACAATAGGTCAATAGGAAATATCCTCCGATAACAAAGAGAAATAAGCTTTCTGAGAAACTTCTTTGTGTTCTGTGAAATCATCTCACAGAGTTACAGCAATCCCCTCAAGAAGCCTTTCGCTAAGACAGTTTTTGTGGAATTGGCAAAGTGATATTTGGAAGCCCTTTAGAGGGCTAGGGTGAAAAAGGAAATATCCTCAGATGAAATCTGGAAAGAAGCTTTCTAAGAAACTGATTAGTGTTCTGTTAATTCATCTGACAGAATTACATCTGTATTTCGTGGATCTCTTTGCTAGCCTTATTTCTGTGGAATCTGAGAACAGATAATTCGGATCCCTCTGAAGACTATAGGGCCAAAGGAAATATCCTCCGATAACAAAGAGAAAGAAACTTTCTGAGAAACTTCTCTGTGTTCTGTGAAATCATCTCAGAGAGTTACAGCTTTCCCCTCAGGAAGCTTTCGCTAAGACAGTTCTTCTGTTATTGGCAAAGTGATATTTGGAAGCCCATAGAGTGCTATGGTGAAAAAGGAAATATCCTCAGATGAAATCTGGAAAGAAGCTTTCTGAGAAACTGCTCAGTGTTCTGTTAATTAATCTCACAGAGTTTCATCTGTATTTCGTGGATCTCTTTGCTAGCCTTATTTCTGTGGAATCTGAGAACAGATATTTCGGAAACTTTTGAAGAGTATAGGGCCAAACGAAATATCCTCTGATAACAAAGAGAAGGAAGCTTTCTGAGAAACTTCTTTGTGTTCTGTGAAATCATCTCACTGAGTTACATCTTTCCCCTCAAGAAGCCTTTCGCTATGACAGTTCTTGAGGAATTGGCAAAGTGATATTTGGAAGCTCATAGAGGGATATGGTGAAAAAGGAAATATCCTCAGATGAAATCAGGAAAGAAGCTTTCTGAGAAACTGTTTAGTGTTCTGTTAATTCATCTCACAGAGTTACATCTTTATTTCGTGTATCTCTTTGCTAGCCTTATTTCTGTGGAATCTGAGAACAGATATTTCGGAAACCTTTGAAGACTATAGGGCCAAAGGAAATATCCTCCGATAACAAAGAGAAAGAAGCTTTCTGAGAAACTTCCTTGTGTTCTGTGAAATCATCTCACTGTGTTACATCTTTCCCCTCAAGAAGCCTTTCGCTAAGACAGTTCTTGTGGAATTGGCAGAGTGATATTTGGAAGCCCATAGAGGGCTATGGTGAAAAAGGAAATATCCTCAGATGAAATATGGAAACAAGCTTTCTGAGAAACTGCCTAGTGTTCTGTTAATTCATCTCACAGAGTTACATCTGTATTTCGTGGATCTCTTTGCTGGCCTTATTCCTATAGAATCTGAGAACAGATATTTCAGATCCCTTTGAAGATATAGGGCCAAAGGAAATATCCTCCGATAACAAACAGAAAGAAGCATTCAGAGAAACTTCTTTGTGTTCTGTGAAATAATCTCAGAGAGTTACAGCTTTCCCCTCAAGAAGCTTTCGATAAGACAGTTCTTATGGTATTGGCAAAGTGATATTTGGAAGCCCATAGTGGGCTATGGTGAAAAAGGAAATATCCTCAGATGAAATCTGGAAAGAACCTTTCTGAGAAACTGCTCATTGTTCTATTAATTAATCTCACAGAGTTACATCTGTATTTCGTGGATCTCTTTGTTAGCCTTATTTCTGTGGAATCTGAGAACAGATATTTCGGATCCCTTTGAAGACTATAGGGCCAAAGGAAATATCCTCCGATAACAAAGAGAAAGAAGCTTTCTGAGGAACTTCTTTGTGTTCTGTGAAATCATCTCACAGAGTTTCAGCTTTCCCCTCAAGAAGCCTCTCGCTAAGACAGTTCTTGTGGAATTGGCAAAGTGATATTTGGAAGCCCATAGAGTGCTATGGTGAAAAAGGAAATATCCTCAGATGAAATCTGGAAAGAAGATTTCTGAGAAACTGCTCAGTGTTCTGTTAATTAATCTCACAGAGTTACATCTGTATTTCGTGGATATCTTTGCTAGCCTTATTTCTGTGAAATCTGAGAACAGATATTTCAGATCCCTTTGAAGACTATAGGGCCAAAGGAAATATCCTTCGATTACAAAGAGAAAGAAGCTGTCTGAGAATCTTGTTTGTGTTCTGTGAAATCATCTCACAGAGTTACAGCTTTCCCCTCAGGAAGCCTTTGGCTAAGACTGTTCTTGGGGAACTGGCAAAGTGATATTTGGAAGCCCTTAGATGGCTATGGTGAAAAAGGAAATATCCTCAGATGAAATCTGGAAAGAAGCTTTCCGAGAAACTGCTTAGTGTTCTGTTAATTCACCTCACAGAGTTACATGTGTATTTCGTGCATCTCTTTGTTAGCCTTTTTTCTGTGGAATCTGAGAATAGATATTTCGGATCCCTTTGAAGACAATAGGGCCAAAGGAAATATCCTCCAATAACAAAGAGAAAGAAGCTTTCTGAGGAACTTCTTTGTGTTCTGTGAAATCATCTCACAGAGTTTCAGCTTTCCCCTCAAGAAGCCTTTCGCTAAGACAGTTCTTGTGGAACTGGCAAAGTGATATTTGGAAGCCCATAGAGTGCTATGGTGAAAAAGGAAATATCCTCAGATGAAATCTGGAAAGAAGATTTCTGAGAAACTGCTCAGTGTACTGTTAATTAATCTCACAGAGTTACATCTGTATTTCGTGGATATCTTTGCTAGCCTTATTTCTGTGAAATCTGAGAACAGATATTTCAGATCCCTTTGAAGACTATAGGGCCAAAGGAAATATCCTTCGATTACAAAGAGAAAGAAGCTGTCTGAGAATCTTCTTTGTGTTCTGTGAAATCATCTCACAGAGTTACAGCTTTCCCCTCAGGAAGCCTTTGGCTAAGACTGTTCTTGGGGAATTGGCAAAGTGATATTTGGAAGCCCATAGATGGCTATGGTGAAAAAGGAAATATCCTCAGATGAAATCTGGAAAGAAGCTTTCCGAGAAACTGCTTAGTGTTCTGTTAATTCACCTCACAGAGTTACATGTGTATTTCGTGCATCTCTTTGGTAGCCTTATTTCTGTGGAATCTGAGAATAGATATTTCGGATCCCTTTGAAGACAATAGGGCCAAAGGAAATATCCTCCAATAACAAAGAGAAATAAGCTTTCTGAGAAACTTCTTTGTGTTCTGTGAAATCATCTCACAGAGTTACAGCTTTACCCTCAAGAAGCCTTTCGCTAAGATAGTTCTTGTGGAATTGGCAAAGTGATATTTGGAAGCCCTTAGAGGGCTATGGTGAAAAAGAAATTATCCTCAGATGAAATCTGGAAAGAAGTTTTCTCAGAAACTGCTTAGTGTTCGGTTTATTCAGATCACAGAGTTACATCTGTATTTCGTGGATCTCTTTGGTAGCCTTATTTCTGTGGAATCTGAGAACAGATATTTCGGATCTCTTTGAAGACTATAGGGCCAAAGGAAATATCCTCCGATAACAAATAGAAAGAAGCTTTCTGAGAAACTACTTTGTGTTCTGTGAAATCATATCACAGAGTTACAGCTTTCCCCTCAAGAAGCTTTTCGCTAAGACAGTTCTTGTGGAATTGGCAAAGTTATATTTGGACGCCCATAGAGGGCTATGGTGAAAAAGAAAATATCCTCAGATGAAATCTGGAAAGAAGCTTTCTGAGAAACTGCTTAGTGTTCTGTTAATTCATCTCAGAGAACTACATTTTTATTTCGTGGATCTCTTTGCTAGCCTTATTTCTGTGGAATCTGAGAATAGATATTTCGGATCCCTCTGAAGACTATAGGGCCAAAGGAAATATCCTCCGATAACAAAGAGAAAGAAGCTTTCTGAGCAGCTTCTTTGTGTTCTGAGAAATCATCTCACAGAGTTACAGCTTTCCCCTCAAGAAGCCTTTCGCTAAGACAGTTCTTGTGGAATTGGCAAAGTGATATTTGGAAGCTCATAAAGGTTTATGGTGAAAAAGGAAATATCATCAGATGAAATCTGGAAAGAAGCTTTCTGAGAAACTGCTTAGTGTTCTGTTAATTCATCTCACAGAGTTACATCTGTATTTCGTGGATCTCTTTGTTAGCCTTATTTCTGTGGAATCTTAGAACAGATATTTCGGATCCCTTAGAAGACTATAGGGCCAAAGGAAATATCCTCCGATAAAAAAGAGAAAGAAGTTTTGTGAGAAACTTCTTTGTGTTCTGTGAAATCATCTCACAGAGTTACAGCTTTCCCCTCAAGAAGCCTTTCGCTAAGACAGTTCTTGTGTAATTGGCAAAGTGATATTTGGACGCCCATAGAGGGATATGGTGAAAAAGGAAATATCCTCAGATGAAATCTGGAAAGAAGCTTTCTGAGAAACTGCTCATTGTTCTATTAATTAATCTCACAGAGTTACATCTGTATTTCGTGGATCTCTTTGTTGTCCTTATTTCTGTGAAATCTGAGAACAGATATTTCAGATCCCTTTGAAGACTATAGGGCCAAAGGAAATATCCTTCGATTACAAAGAGAAAGAAGCTTTCTGAGAAACTTCCTTGTGTTCTGTGAAATCATCTCACTGTGTTATATCTTTCCCCTCAAGAAGCCTTTCGCTAAGACAGTTCTTGTGGAATTGGCAGAGTGATATTTGGAAGCCCATAGAGGGCTATGGTGAAAAAGGAAATATCCTCAGATGAAATATGGAAACAAGCTTTCTGAGAAACTGCCTAGTGTTCTGTTAATTCATCTCACAGAGTTACATCTGTATTTCGTGGATCTCTTTGCTGGCCTTATTCCTATAGAATCTGAGAACAGATATTTCAGATCCTTTTGAAGATATAGGGCCAAAGGAAATATCCTCCGATAACAAACAGAAAGAAGCATTCAGATAAACTTCTTTGTGTTCTGTGAAATCATCTCACAGAGTTACAGCAATCCCCTCAAGAAGCCTTTCGCTAAGATAGTTCTTGTGGAATTGGCAAAGTGATATTTGGAAGCCCTTTAGAGGGCTATGGTGAAAAAGGAAATATCCTCAGGTGAAATCTGGAAAGAAGCTTTCTAAGAAACTCATTAGTGTTCTGTTAATTCATCTGACACAATTACATCTGTATTTCGTGGATCTTTTTGTTAGCCTTATTTCTGTGGAATATCAGAACAGATAATTCGGATCCCTCTGAAGACTATAGGGCCAAAGGAAATATCCTCCGATAACAAAGGGAAAGAAGCTTTCTGAGGAACTTCTTTGTGTTCTGTGAAATCATCTCACAGAGTTTCAGCTTTCCCCTCAAGAAGCCTTTCGCTAAGACAGTTCTTGTGGAATTGGCAAAGTGATATTTGGAAGCCCATAGAGTGCTATGGTGAAAAAGGAAATATCCTCCGATGAAATCTGGAAAGAAGCTTTCTGAGAAACTGCTCAGTGTTCTGTTAATTAATCTCACAGAGTTACATCTGGATTTCGTGGATCTCTTTGCTCGCCTTATTTCTGTGGAATCTGAGAACAGATATTTCGGATCCCGTTGAAGACTACAGGGCCAAAGGAAATATCCACCGATAACAAAGAGAAAGAAGCTTTCTGAGAAACTTCTTTGTGTTCTGTGAAATCATCTCACAGAGTTACAGCTTTCCCCTCAAGAAGCCTTTCGCTAAGACAGTTCTTGTGGAATTGGCAAAGTGATATTTGGAAGCCCTTAGAGGGCTATGGTGAAAAAGTAAATATCCTCAGATGAAATCTGGAAAGAAGCTTTCTGAGAAACTGCTCTGTGTTCTGTTAATTAATCTCACTGTGTTACATCTCTATTTCGTGGATCTCTTTGCTAGCCTTATTTCTGTAGAATCTGAGATCAGATATTTCGAATCCCTTTGAAAACTATAGGGCAAAAGGAAATATCCTCCGATAACAAAGAGAAAGAAGCTTTCTGAGAAACTTCTTTGTGTTCTGTGAAATCATCTCACAGAGTTACAACTTTCCCCTCAGGAAGCCTTTCGCTAAGACAGTTCTTGTGGAATTGGCAGAGTGATATTTGGAAGCCCATAGAGGGCTATGGTGAAAAAGAAAATATCCTCAGATGAAATCTGGAAAGAAACTTTCTGAGAAACTACTCAGTGTTCTGTTATTTCATCTCTCAGAGTTACATCTGTATTTCGTGGATCTCTTTGTAGCCTTATTTCTGTGAAATCTGAGAACAGATATTTCAGATCCCTTTGAAGACTATAGGGCCAAAGGAAATATTCTTCGATTACAAAGAGAAAGAAGCTTTCTGAGAATCTTCTTTGTGTTCTGTGAAATCATCTCACAGAGTTACAGCTTTCCCCTCAGGAAGCCTTTGGCTAAAACTGTTCTTGGGGAATTGGCAAAGTGATATTTGGAAGCCCATAGAGGGCTATGATGAAAAAGGAAATATCCTCAGATGAAATCTGGAAAGAAGCTTTCTGAGAAACTGCTTAGTGTTCTGTTAATTCACTTCACAGAGTTACATGTGTATTTCGTGCATCTCTTTGGTAGCCTTATTTCTGTGGAATCTGAGAATAGATATTTCGGATCCCTTTGAAGACAATAGGTCCATAGGAAATATCCTCCGATAACAAAGAGAAATAAGCTTTCTGAGAAACTTCTTTGTGTTCTGTGAAATCATCTCACAGAGTTACAGCAATCCCCTCAAGAAGCCTTTCGCTAAGACAGTTTTTGTGGAATTGGCAAAGTGATATTTGGAAGCCCTTTAGAGGGCTAGGGTGAAAAAGGAAATATCCTCAGATGAAATCTGGAAAGAAGCTTTCTAAGAAACTGATTAGTGTTCTGTTAATTCATCTGACAGAATTACATCTGTATTTCGTGGATCTCTTTGCTAGCCTTATTTCTGTGGAATCTGAGAACAGATAATTCGGATCCCTCTGAAGACTATAGGGCCAAAGGAAATATCCTCCGATAACAAAGAGAAAGAAACTTTCTGAGAAACTTCTCTGTGTTCTGTGAAATCATCTCAGAGAGTTACAGCTTTCCCCTCAGGAAGCTTTCGCTAAGACAGTTCTTCTGTTATTGGCAAAGTGATATTTGGAAGCCCATAGAGTGCTATGGTGAAAAAGGAAATATCCTCAGATGAAATCTGGAAAGAAGCTTTCTGAGAAACTGCTCAGTGTTCTGTTAATTAATCTCACAGAGTTTCATCTGTATTTCGTGGATCTCTTTGCTAGCCTTATTTCTGTGGAATCTGAGAACAGATATTTCGGAAACTTTTGAAGAGTATAGGGCCAAACGAAATATCCTCTGATAACAAAGAGAAGGAAGCTTTCTGAGAAACTTCTTTGTGTTCTGTGAAATCATCTCACTGAGTTACATCTTTCCCCTCAAGAAGCCTTTCGCTATGACAGTTCTTGAGGAATTGGCAAAGTGATATTTGGAAGCTCATAGAGGGATATGCTGAAAAAGGAAATATCCTCAGATGAAATCAGGAAAGAAGCTTTCTGAGAAACTGTTTAGTGTTCTGTTAATTCATCTCACAGAGTTACATCTTTATTTCGTGTATCTCTTTGCTAGCCTTATTTCTGTGGAATCTGAGAACAGATATTTCGGAAACCTTTGAAGACTATAGGGCCAAAGGAAATATCCTCCGATAACAAAGAGAAAGAAGCTTTCTGAGAAACTTCCTTGTGTTCTGTGAAATCATCTCACTGTGTTACATCTTTCCCCTCAAGAAGCCTTTCGCTAAGACAGTTCTTGTGGAATTGGCAGAGTGATATTTGGAAGCCCATAGAGGGCTATGGTGAAAAAGGAAATATCCTCAGATGAAATATGGAAACAAGCTTTCTGAGAAACTGCCTAGTGTTCTGTTAATTCATCTCACAGAGTTACATCTGTATTTCGTGGATCTCTTTGCTGGCCTTATTCCTATAGAATCTGAGAACAGATATTTCAGATCCCTTTGAAGATATAGGGCCAAAGGAAATATCCTCCGATAACAAACAGAAAGAAGCATTCAGAGAAACTTCTTTGTGTTCTGTGAAATAATCTCAGAGAGTTACAGCTTTCCCCTCAAGAAGCTTTCGATAAGACAGTTCTTATGGTATTGGCAAAGTGATATTTGGAAGCCCATAGTGGGCTATGGTGAAAAAGGAAATATCCTCAGATGAAATCTGGAAAGAACCTTTCTGAGAAACTGCTCATTGTTCTATTAATTAATCTCACAGAGTTACATCTGTATTTCGTGGATCTCTTTGTTAGCCTTATTTCTGTGGAATCTGAGAACAGATATTTCGGATCCCTTTGAAGACTATAGGGCCAAAGGAAATATCCTCCGATAACAAAGAGAAAGAAGCTTTCTGAGGAACTTCTTTGTGTTCTGTGAAATCATCTCACAGAGTTTCAGCTTTCCCCTCAAGAAGCCTCTCGCTAAGACAGTTCTTGTGGAATTGGCAAAGTGATATTTGGAAGCCCATAGAGTGCTATGGTGAAAAAGGAAATATCCTCAGATGAAATCTGGAAAGAAGATTTCTGAGAAACTGCTCAGTGTTCTGTTAATTAATCTCACAGAGTTACATCTGTATTTCGTGGATATCTTTGCTAGCCTTATTTCTGTGAAATCTGAGAACAGATATTTCAGATCCCTTTGAAGACTATAGGGCCAAAGGAAATATCCTTCGATTACAAAGAGAAAGAAGCTGTCTGAGAATCTTGTTTGTGTTCTGTGAAATCATCTCACAGAGTTACAGCTTTCCCCTCAGGAAGCCTTTGGCTAAGACTGTTCTTGGGGAACTGGCAAAGTGATATTTGGAAGCCCTTAGATGGCTATGGTGAAAAAGGAAATATCCTCAGATGAAATCTGGAAAGAAGCTTTCCGAGAAACTGCTTAGTGTTCTGTTAATTCACCTCACAGAGTTACATGTGTATTTCGTGCATCTCTTTGTTAGCCTTTTTTCTGTGGAATCTGAGAATAGATATTTCGGATCCCTTTGAAGACAATAGGGCCAAAGGAAATATCCTCCAATAACAAAGAGAAAGAAGCTTTCTGAGGAACTTCTTTGTGTTCTGTGAAATCATCTCACAGAGTTTCAGCTTTCCCCTCAAGAAGCCTTTCGCTAAGACAGTTCTTGTGGAACTGGCAAAGTGATATTTGGAAGCCCATAGAGTGCTATGGTGAAAAAGGAAATATCCTCAGATGAAATCTGGAAAGAAGATTTCTGAGAAACTGCTCAGTGTTCTGTTAATTAATCTCACAGAGTTACATCTGTATTTCGTGGATATCTTTGCTAGCCTTATTTCTGTGAAATCTGAGAACAGATATTTCAGATACCTTTGAAGACTATAGGGCCAAAGGAAATATCCTTCGATTACAAAGAGAAAGAAGCTGTCTGAGAATCTTCTTTGTGTTCTGTGAAATCATCTCACAGAGTTACAGCTTTCCCCTCAGGAAGCCTTTGGCTAAGACTGTTCTTGGGGAATTGGCAAAGTGATATTTGGAAGCCCATAGATGGCTATGGTGAAAAAGGAAATATCCTCAGATGAAATCTGGAAAGAAGCTTTCCGAGAAACTGCTTAGTGTTCTGTTAATTCACCTCACAGAGTTACATGTGTATTTCGTGCATCTCTTTGGTAGCCTTATTTCTGTGGAATCTGAGAATAGATATTTCGGATCCCTTTGAAGACAATAGGGCCAAAGGAAATATCCTCCAATAACAAAGAGAAATAAGCTTTCTGAGAAACTTCTTTGTGTTCTGTGAAATCATCTCACAGAGTTACAGCTTTACCCTCAAGAAGCCTTTCGCTAAGATAGTTCTTGTGGAATTGGCAAAGTGATATTTGGAAGCCCTTAGAGGGCTATGGTGAAAAAGAAAATATCCTCAGATGAAATCTGGAAAGAAGTTTTCTCAGAAACTGCTTAGTGTTCGGTTTATTCAGATCACAGAGTTACATCTGTATTTCGTGGATCTCTTTGGTAGCCTTATTTCTGTGGAATCTGAGAACAGATATTTCGGATCTCTTTGAAGACTATAGGGCCAAAGGAAATATCCTCCGATAACAAATAGAAAGAAGCTTTCTGAGAAACTACTTTGTGTTCTGTGAAATCATATCACAGAGTTACAGCTTTCCCCTCAAGAAGCTTTTCGCTAAGACAGTTCTTGTGGAATTGGCAAAGTTATATTTGGACGCCCATAGAGGGCTATGGTGAAAAAGAAAATATCCTCAGATGAAATCTGGAAAGAAGCTTTCTGAGAAACTGCTTAGTGTTCTGTTAATTTATCTCAGAGAACTACATTTTTTTTTCGTGGATCTCTTTGCTAGCCTTATTTCTGTGGAATCTGAGAATAGATATTTCGGATCCCTCTGAAGACTATAGGGCCAAAGGAAATATCCTCCGATAACAAAGAGAAAGAAGCTTTCTGAGCAGCTTCTTTGTGTTCTGAGAAATCATCTCACAGAGTTACAGCTTTCCCCTCAAGAAGCCTTTCGCTAAGACAGTTCTTGTGGAATTGGCAAAGTGATATTTGGAAGCTCATAAAGGTTTATGGTGAAAAAGGAAATATCATCAGATGAAATCTGGAAAGAAGCTTTCTGAGAAACTGCTTAGTGTTCTGTTAATTCATCTCACAGAGTTACATCTGTATTTCGTGGATCTCTTTGTTAGCCTTATTTCTGTGGAATCTTAGAACAGATATTTCGGATCCCTTAGAAGACTATAGGGCCAAAGGAAATATCCTCCGATAAAAAAGAGAAAGAAGTTTTGTGAGAAACTTCTTTGTGTTCTGTGAAATCATCTCACAGAGTTACAGCTTTCCCCTCAAGAAGCCTTTCGCTAAGACAGTTCTTGTGTAATTGGCAAAGTGATATTTGGACGCCCATAGAGGGATATGGTGAAAAAGGAAATATCCTCAGATGAAATCTGGAAAGAAGCTTTCTGAGAAACTGCTCATTGTTCTATTAATTAATCTCACAGAGTTACATCTGTATTTCGTGGATCTCTTTGTTGTCCTTATTTCTGTGAAATCTGAGAACAGATATTTCAGATCCCTTTGAAGACTATAGGGCCAAAGGAAATATCCTTCGATTACAAAGAGAAAGAAGCTTTCTGAGAAACTTCCTTGTGTTCTGTGAAATCATCTCACTGTGTTACATCTTTCCCCTCAAGAAGCCTTTCGCTAAGACAGTTCTTGTGGAATTGGCAGAGTGATATTTGGAAGCCCATAGAGGGCTATGGTGAAAAAGGAAATATCCTCAGATGAAATATGGAAACAAGCTTTCTGAGAAACTGCCTAGTGTTCTGTTAATTCATCTCACAGAGTTACATCTGTATTTCGTGGATCTCTTTGCTGGCCTTATTCCTATAGAATCTGAGAACAGATATTTCAGATCCTTTTGAAGATATAGGGCCAAAGGAAATATCCTCCGATAACAAACAGAAAGAAGCATTCAGAGAAACTTCTTTGTGTTCTGTGAAATCATCTCAGAGAGTTACAGCTTTCCCCTCAAGAAGCTTTCCCTAAGACAGTTCTTGTGGAATTGGCAAAGTGATATTTGGAAGCCCATAGAGGTCTACGGTGAAAAGGGAAATATCCTCAGATGAAATCTGGAAAGAACCTTTCTGAGAAACTGCTCAGTGTTCATGTAATTAATCTCACAGAGTTACATGTGTATTTCGTGGATCTCTTTGCTAGCCTTATTTCTGTGGAATCTGAGAACAGATATTTTGGATCCCTTTGAAGACAATAGGGCCAAAGGAAATATCCTCCGATTACAAAGAGAAAGAAGCTTTCTGAGAAACTTCTTTGTGTTCTGTGAAATCATCTCACAGAGTTACAGTTTTACCCTCAAGAAGCCTTTCGCTAAGACAGTTCTTGTGGAATTGGCAAAGAGATATTTGGAAACCATAGAGGGCTACGGTGAAAACGGAAATATCCTCAGATGAAATCTGGAAAGAAGCTTTCTAAGAAAGTGCTCAGTGTTCTCTTAATTCATCTCCCAGAGTTACATCTCTATTTCGTGGATCTCTTGGCTAGCCTTATTTCTGTGGAATCTGAGAACAGATATTTCGGATCCCTTTGAAGACTAAAGGGCCAAAGGAAATATCCTCCGATAACAAAGAGAAAGAAGCTTTCTGAGAATCTTCTTTGTGTTCTGTGAAATCATCTCACAGAGTTACAGCTTTCCCCTCAGGAAGCCTTTGGCTAAGACAGTTCTTGTGGAATTGGCAGAGTGATATTTGGAGGCCCATAGAGGGCTACGGTGAAAAAGAAAATATCCTCAGATGAAATATGGAAAGAAACTTTCTGAGAAACTACTCAGTGTTCTGTTATTTCATCTCTCAGAGTTACATCTGTATTTCGTGGATCTCTTTGCTAGCCATATTTCTGTGGAATCTGAGATCAGATATTTCGGATCTCTTTGAAGACTATAGGGCCAAAGGAAATATCCTCCGATAAGAAAGAGAAGTAAGCTTTCTGAGAAACTTCTTTGTGTTCTGTGAAATCATCTTAGAGAGTTACAGCTTTCCCCTCAAGAAGCCTTTCGCTAAGACAGTTCTTGTGTAATTGGCAAAGTGATATTTGGACGCCCATAGAGGGATATGGTGAAAAAGGAAATATCCTCAGATGAAATCTGGAAAGAAGCTTTCTGAGAAACTGCTCAGTGTTCTGTTAATTAATCTCACAGAGTTTCATCTGTATTTCGTGGATCTCTTTGCTAGCCTTATTTCTGTGGAATCTGAGAACAGATATTTCGGAAACTTTTGAAGAGTATAGGGCCAAACGAAATATCCTCTGATAACAAAGAGAAGGAAGCTTTCTGAGAAACTTCTTTGTGTTCTGTGAAATCATCTCACTGAATTACATCTTTCCCCTCAAGAAGCCTTTCGCTAGGACAGTTCTTGAGGAATTGGCAAAGTGATATTTGGAAGCTCATAGAGGGATATGGTGAAAAAGGAAATATCCTCAGATGAAATCAGGAAAGAAGCTTTCTGAGAAACTGTTTAGTGTTCTGTTAATTCATCTCACAGAGTTACATCTTTATTTCGTGGATCTCTTTGCTAGCCTTATTTCTGTGGAATCTGAGAATAGATATTTCGGATCCCTTTGAGGACAATAGGGCCAAAGGAAATATCCTCCGATAACAAAGAGAAATAAGCTTTCTGAGAAACTTCTTTGTGTTCTGTGAGGTCATCTCACAGAGTTACAGCTTTCCCCTCAGGAAGCCTTTCGCTAATACAGTTCTTGTGAAATTGGCAAAGTGATATTTGGAAGCTCATAAAGGGCTATGCTGAAAAAGGAAATATCCTCAGATGAAATCTGGAAAGAAGCTTTCTGAGAAACTGCTCAGTGTTCTGTTAATTCATCTCACAGTGTTTCAACTGTATTTCGTGTATCTCTTTGCTAGCCTTATTTCTGTGGAATCTGAGAACAGATATTTCGGAAACCTTTGAAGACTATAGGGCCAAAGGAAATATCCTCCGATAACAAAGAGAAAGAAGCTTTCTGAGAAACTTCCTTGTGTTCTGTGAAATCATCTCACTGTGTTACATCTTTCCCCTCAAGAAGCCTTTCGGTAAGACAGTTCTTGTGGAATTGGCAGAGTGATATTTGGAAGCCCATAGAGGGCTATGGTGAAAAAGGAAATATCCTCAGATGAAATCTGGAAAGAAGCTTTCTGAGAAACTGATTAGTGTTCTGTTAATTCATCTGACAGAATTACATCTGTATTTCGTGGATCTCTTTGCTAGCCTTATTTCTGTGGAATCTGAGAACAGATAATTCGAATCCCTCTGAAGACTATAGGGCCAAAGGAAATATCCTCCGATAACAAAGAGAAAGAAACTTTCCGAGAAACTTCTCTGTGTTCTGTGAAATCATCTCAGAGAGTTACAGCTTTCCCCTCAGGAAGCTTTCGCTAAGACAGTTCTTCTGTTATTGGCAAAGTGATATTTGGAAGCCCATAGAGTGCTATGGTGAAAAAGGAAATATCCTCAGATGAAATCTGGAAAGAAGCTTTCTGAGAAACTGCTCAGTGTTCTGTTAATTAATCTCACAGAGTTTCATCTGTATTTCGTGGATCTCTTTGCTAGCCTTATTTCTGTGGAATCTGAGAACAGATATTTCGGAAACTTTTGAAGAGTATAGGGCCAAACGAAATATCCTCTGATAACAAAGAGAAGGAAGCTTTCTGAGAAACTTCTTTGTGTTCTGTGAAATCATCTCACTGAGTTACATCTTTCCCCTCAAGAAGCCTTTCGCTATGACAGTTCTTGAGGAATTGGCAAAGTGATATTTGGAAGCTCATAGAGGGATATGCTGAAAAAGGAAATATCCTCAGATGAAATCAGGAAAGAAGCTTTCTGAGAAACTGTTTAGTGTTCTGTTAATTCATCTCACAGAGTTACATCTTTATTTCGTGTATCTCTTTGCTAGCCTTATTTCTGTGGAATCTGAGAACAGATATTTCGGAAACCTTTGAAGACTATAGGGCCAAAGGAAATATCCTCCGATAACAAAGAGAAAGAAGCTTTCTGAGAAACTTCCTTGTGTTCTGTGAAATCATCTCACTGTGTTACATCTTTCCCCTCAAGAAGCCTTTCGCTAAGACAGTTCTTGTGGAATTGGCAGAGTGATATTTGGAAGCCCATAGAGGGCTATGGTGAAAAAGGAAATATCCTCAGATGAAATATGGAAACAAGCTTTCTGAGAAACTGCCTAGTGTTCTGTTAATTCATCTCACAGAGTTACATCTGTATTTCGTGGATCTCTTTGCTGGCCTTATTCCTATAGAATCTGAGAACAGATATTTCAGATCCCTTTGAAGATATAGGGCCAAAGGAAATATCCTCCGATAACAAACAGAAAGAAGCATTCAGAGAAACTTCTTTGTGTTCTGTGAAATAATCTCAGAGAGTTACAGCTTTCCCCTCAAGAAGCTTTCGATAAGACAGTTCTTATGGTATTGGCAAAGTGATATTTGGAAGCCCATAGTGGGCTATGGTGAAAAAGGAAATATCCTCAGATGAAATCTGGAAAGAACCTTTCTGAGAAACTGCTCATTGTTCTATTAATTAATCTCACAGAGTTACATCTGTATTTCGTGGATCTCTTTGTTAGCCTTATTTCTGTGGAATCTGAGAACAGATATTTCGGATCCCTTTGAAGACTATAGGGCCAAAGGAAATATCCTCCGATAACAAAGAGAAAGAAGCTTTCTGAGGAACTTCTTTGTGTTCTGTGAAATCATCTCACAGAGTTTCAGCTTTCCCCTCAAGAAGCCTCTCGCTAAGACAGTTCTTGTGGAATTGGCAAAGTGATATTTGGAAGCCCATAGAGTGCTATGGTGAAAAAGGAAATATCCTCAGATGAAATCTGGAAAGAAGATTTCTGAGAAACTGCTCAGTGTTCTGTTAATTAATCTCACAGAGTTACATCTGTATTTCGTGGATATCTTTGCTAGCCTTATTTCTGTGAAATCTGAGAACAGATATTTCAGATCCCTTTGAAGACTATAGGGCCAAAGGAAATATCCTTCGATTACAAAGAGAAAGAAGCTGTCTGAGAATCTTGTTTGTGTTCTGTGAAATCATCTCACAGAGTTACAGCTTTCCCCTCAGGAAGCCTTTGGCTAAGACTGTTCTTGGGGAACTGGCAAAGTGATATTTGGAAGCCCTTAGATGGCTATGGTGAAAAAGGAAATATCCTCAGATGAAATCTGGAAAGAAGCTTTCCGAGAAACTGCTTAGTGTTCTGTTAATTCACCTCACAGAGTTACATGTGTATTTCGTGCATCTCTTTGTTAGCCTTTTTTCTGTGGAATCTGAGAATAGATATTTCGGATCCCTTTGAAGACAATAGGGCCAAAGGAAATATCCTCCAATAACAAAGAGAAAGAAGATTTCTGAGAATCTTCTTTGTGTTCTGTGAAATCATCTCACAGAGTTACAGCTTTCCCCTCAGGAAGCCTTTGGCTAAACTGTTCTTGGGGAATTGGCAAAGTGATATTTGGAAGCCCATAGATGGCTATGGTGAAAAAGGAAATATCCTCAGATGAAATCTGGAAAGAAGCTTTCCGAGAAACTGCTTAGTGTTCTGTTAATTCACCTCACAGAGTTACATGTGTATTTCGTGCATCTCTTTGGTAGCCTTATTTCTGTGGAATCTGAGAATAGATATTTCGGATCCCTTTGAAGACAATAGGGCCAAAGGAAATATCCTCCAATAACAAAGAGAAATAAGCTTTCTGAGAAACTTCTTTGTGTTCTGTGAAATCATCTCACAGAGTTACAGCTTTACCCTCAAGAAGCCTTTCGCTAAGATAGTTCTTGTGGAATTGGCAAAGTGATATTTGGAAGCCCTTAGAGGGCTATGGTGAAAAAGAAATTATCCTCAGATGAAATCTGGAAAGAAGTTTTCTCAGAAACTGCTTAGTGTTCGGTTTATTCAGATCACAGAGTTACATCTGTATTTCGTGGATCTCTTTGGTAGCCTTATTTCTGTGGAATCTGAGAACAGATATTTCGGATCTCGTTGAAGACTATAGGGCCAAAGGAAATATCCTCCGATAACAAATAGAAAGAAGCTTTCTGAGAAACTACTTTGTGTTCTGTGAAATCATATCACAGAGTTACAGCTTTCCCCTCAAGAAGCTTTTCGCTAAGACAGTTCTTGTGGAATTGGCAAAGTTATATTTGGACGCCCATAGAGGGCTATGGTGAAAAAGAAAATATCCTCAGATGAAATCTGGAAAGAAGCTTTCTGAGAAACTGCTTAGTGTTCTGTTAATTCATCTCAGAGAACTACATTTTTATTTCGTGGATCTCTTTGCTAGCCTTATTTCTGTGGAATCTGAGAATAGATATTTCGGATCCCTCTGAAGACTATAGGGCCAAAGGAAATATCCTCCGATAACAAAGAGAAAGAAGCTTTCTGAGCAGCTTCTTTGTGTTCTGAGAAATCATCTCACAGAGTTACAGCTTTCCCCTCAAGAAGCCTTTCGCTAAGACAGTTCTTGTGGAATTGGCAAAGTGATATTTGGAAGCTCATAAAGGTTTATGGTGAAAAAGGAAATATCATCAGATGAAATCTGGAAAGAAGCTTTCTGAGAAACTGCTTAGTGTTCTGTTAATTCATCTCACAGAGTTACATCTGTATTTCGTGGATCTCTTTGTTAGCCTTATTTCTGTGGAATCTTAGAACAGATATTTCGGATCCCTTAGAAGACTATAGGGCCAAAGGAAATATCCTCCGATAAAAAAGAGAAAGAAGTTTTGTGAGAAACTTCTTTGTGTTCTGTGAAATCATCTCACAGAGTTACAGCTTTCCCCTCAAGAAGCCTTTCGCTAAGACAGTTCTTGTGTAATTGGCAAAGTGATATTTGGACGCCCATAGAGGGATATGGTGAAAAAGGAAATATCCTCAGATGAAATCTGGAAAGAAGCTTTCTGAGAAACTGCTCATTGTTCTATTAATTAATCTCACAGAGTTACATCTGTATTTCGTGGATCTCTTTGTTGTCCTTATTTCTGTGAAATCTGAGAACAGATATTTCAGATCCCTTTGAAGACTATAGGGCCAAAGGAAATATCCTTCGATTACAAAGAGAAAGAAGCTTTCTGAGAAACTTCCTTGTGTTCTGTGAAATCATCTCACTGTGTTACATCTTTCCCCTCAAGAAGCCTTTCGCTAAGACAGTTCTTGTGGAATTGGCAGAGTGATATTTGGAAGCCCATAGAGGGCTATGGTGAAAAAGGAAATATCCTCAGATGAAATATGGAAACAAGCTTTCTGAGAAACTGCCTAGTGTTCTGTTAATTCATCTCACAGAGTTACATCTGTATTTCGTGGATCTCTTTGCTGGCCTTATTCCTATAGAATCTGAGAACAGATATTTCAGATCCTTTTGAAGATATAGGGCCAAAGGAAATATCCTCCGATAACAAACAGAAAGAAGCATTCAGAGAAACTTCTTTGTGTTCTGTGAAATCATCTCAGAGAGTTACAGCTTTCCCCTCAAGAAGCTTTCCCTAAGACAGTTCTTGTGGAATTGGCAAAGTGATATTTGGAAGCCCATAGAGGTCTACGGTGAAAAGGGAAATATCCTCAGATGAAATCTGGAAAGAACCTTTCTGAGAAACTGCTCAGTGTTCATGTAATTAATCTCACAGAGTTACATGTGTATTTCGTGGATCTCTTTGCTAGCCTTATTTCTGTGGAATCTGAGAACAGATATTTTGGATCCCTTTGAAGACAATAGGGCCAAAGGAAATATCCTCCGATTACAAAGAGAAAGAAGCTTTCTGAGAAACTTCTTTGTGTTCTGTGAAATCATCTCACAGAGTTACAGTTTTACCCTCAAGAAGCCTTTCGCTAAGACAGTTCTTGTGGAATTGGCAAAGAGATATTTGGAAACCATAGAGGGCTACGGTGAAAACGGAAATATCCTCAGATGAAATCTGGAAAGAAGCTTTCTAAGAAAGTGCTCAGTGTTCTCTTAATTCATCTCCCAGAGTTACATCTCTATTTCGTGGATCTCTTGGCTAGCCTTATTTCTGTGGAATCTGAGAACAGATATTTCGGATCCCTTTGAAGACTAAAGGGCCAAAGGAAATATCCTCCGATAACAAAGAGAAAGAAGCTTTCTGAGAATCTTCTTTGTGTTCTGTGAAATCATCTCACAGAGTTACAGCTTTCCCCTCAGGAAGCCTTTGGCTAAGACAGTTCTTGTGGAATTGGCAGAGTGATATTTGGACGCCCATAGAGGGATATGGTGAAAAAGGAAATATCCTCAGATGAAATCTGGAAAGAAGCTTTCTGAGAAACTGCTCAGTGTTCTGTTAATTAATCTCACAGAGTTTCATCTGTATTTCGTGGATCTCTTTGCTAGCCTTATTTCTGTGGAATCTGAGAACAGATATTTCGGAAACTTTTGAAGAGTATAGGGCCAAACGAAATATCCTCTGATAACAAAGAGAAGGAAGCTTTCTGAGAAACTTCTTTGTGTTCTGTGAAATCATCTCACTGAATTACATCTTTCCCCTCAAGAAGCCTTTCGCTAGGACAGTTCTTGAGGAATTGGCAAAGTGATATTTGGAAGCTCATAGAGGGATATGGTGAAAAAGGAAATATCCTCAGATGAAATCAGGAAAGAAGCTTTCTGAGAAACTGTTTAGTGTTCTGTTAATTCATCTCACAGAGTTACATCTTTATTTCGTGGATCTCTTTGCTAGCCTTATTTCTGTGGAATCTGAGAATAGATATTTCGGATCCCTTTGAGGACAATAGGGCCAAAGGAAATATCCTCCGATAACAAAGAGAAATAAGCTTTCTGAGAAACTTCTTTGTGTTCTGTGAGGTCATCTCACAGAGTTACAGCTTTCCCCTCAGGAAGCCTTTCGCTAATACAGTTCTTGTGAAATTGGCAAAGTGATATTTGGAAGCTCATAAAGGGCTATGCTGAAAAAGGAAATATCCTCAGATGAAATCTGGAAAGAAGCTTTCTGAGAAACTGCTCAGTGTTCTGTTAATTCATCTCACAGTGTTTCAACTGTATTTCGTGTATCTCTTTGCTAGCCTTATTTCTGTGGAATCTGAGAACAGATATTTCGGAAACCTTTGAAGACTATAGGGCCAAAGGAAATATCCTCCGATAACAAAGAGAAAGAAGCTTTCTGAGGAACTTCTTTGTGTTCTGTGAAATCATCTCACAGAGTTTCAGCTTTCCCCTCAAGAAGCCTTTCGCTAAGACAGTTCTTGTGGAATTGGCAAAGTGATATTTGGAAGCCCATAGAGTGCTATGGTGAAAAAGGAAATATCCTCAGATGAAATCTGGAAAGAAGATTTCTGAGAAACTGCTCAGTGTTCTGTTAATTAATCTCACAGAGTTACATCTGTATTTCGTGGATATCTTTGCTAGCCTTATTTCTGTGAAATCTGAGAACAGATATTTCAGATCCCTTTGAAGACTATAGGGCCAAAGGAAATATCCTTCGATTACAAAGAGATAGAAGCTGTCTGAGAATCTTCTTTGTGTTCTGTGAAATCATCTCACGGAGTTACAGCTTTCCCCTCAGGAAGCCTTTGGCTAAGACTGTTCTTGGGGAATTGGCAAAGTGATATTTGGAAGCCCTTAGATGGCTATGGTGAAAAAGAAAATATCCTCAGATGAAATCTGGAAAGAAGCTTCCCGAGAAACTGCTTAGTGTTCTGTTAATTCACCTCACAGTGTTACATGTGTATTTCGTGCATCTCTTTGTTAGCCTTATTTCTGTGGAATCTGAGAATAGATATTTCGGATCCCTTTGAAGACAATCGGGCCAAAGGAAAAATCCTCCGATAACAAAGGGAAAGAAGCTTTCTGAGAAACTTCTCTGTGTTCTGTGAAATCATCTCAGAGAGTTACAGCTTTCCCCTCAGGAAGCTTTCGCTAAGACAGTTCTTCTGGAATTGTCAAAGTGATATTTGGAAGCCCATAGAGTGCTATGGTGAAAAAGGAAATATCCTCCGATGAAATCTGGAAAGAAGCTTTCTGAGAAACTGCTCAGTGTTCTGTTAATTAATCTCACAGAGTTACATCTGCATTTCGTGGATCTCTTTGCTAGCCTTATTTCTGTGGAATCTGAGAACAGATATTTCGGATCCCGTTGAAGACTACAGGGCCAAAGGAAATATCCTCCGATAACAAAGAGAAAGAAGCTTTCTGAGAAACTTCTTTGTGTTCTGTGAAATCATCTCACAGAGTTACAACTTTCCCCTCAGGAAGCCTTTCGCTAAGACAGTTCTTGTGGAATTGGCAGAGTGATATTTGGAAGCCCATAGAGGGCTATGGTGAAAAAGAAAATATCCTCAGATGAAATCTGGAAAGAAACTTTCTGAGAAACTACTCAGTGTTCTGTTATTTCATCTCTCAGAGTTACATCTGTATTTCGTGGATCTCTTTGCTAGCCTTATTTCTGTGAAATCTGAGAACAGATATTTCAGATCCCTTTGAAGACTATAGGGCCAAAGGAAATATTCTTCGATTACAAAGAGAAAGAAGCTTTCTGAGAATCTTCTTTGTGTTCTGTGAAATCATCTCACAGAGTTACAGCTTTCCCCTCAGGAAGCCTTTGGCTAAAACTGTTCTTGGGGAATTGGCAAAGTGATATTTGGAAGCCCATAGAGGGCTATGATGAAAAAGGAAATATCCTCAGATGAAATCTGGAAAGAAGCTTTCTGAGAAATTGCTTAGTGTTCTGTTAATTCACCTCACAGAGTTACATGTGTATTTCGTGCATCTCTTTGGTAGCCTTATTTCTGTGGAATCTGAGAATAGATATTTCAGATCCCTTTGAAGACAATAGGTCCAAAGGAAATATCCTCCGATAACAAAGAGAAATAAGCTTTCTGAGAAACTTCTTTGTGTTCTGTGAAATCATCTCACAGAGTTACAGCTTTCCCCTCAAGAAGCCTTTCGCTAATACAGTTCTTGTGAAATTGGCAAAGTGATATTTGGAAGCTCATAAAGGGCTATGCTGAAAAAGGAAATATACTCAGATGAAATCTGGAAAGAAGCTTTCTGAGAAACTGCTCAGTGTTCTGTTAATTAATCTCACGGTGTTACATCTCTATTTCGTGGATCTCTTTGCTAGCCTTATTTCTGTAGAATCTGAGATCAGATATTTCGAATCCCTTTGAAGACTATAGGGCCAAAGGAAATATCCTCCGATAACAAAGAGAAAGAAGCTTTCTGAGAAACTTCCTTGTGTTCTGTGAAATCATCTCACTGTGTTACATCTTTCACCTCAAGAAGCCTTTCGCTAAGACAGTTCTTGTGGAATTGGCAGAGTGATATTTGGAAGCCCATGGAGGGCTATGGTGAAAAAGAAAATATCCTCAGATGAAATCTGGAAAGAAACTTTCTGAGAAATTACTCAGTGTTCTGTTATTTCATCTCTCAGAATAACATCTGTATTTCGTGGATCTCTTTGCTAGCCTTATTTCTCTGAAATCTGAGAACAGATATTTCAGATCCCTTTGAAGACTATAGGGCCAAAGGAAATATCCTTCGATTACAAAGAGAAAGAAGCTTTCTGAGAATCTTCTTTGTGTTCTGTGAAATCATGTCACAGAGTTACAGCTTTCCCCTCAGGAAGCCTTTGGCTAAGACTGTTCTTGGGGAATTGGCAAAGTGATATTTGGAAGCCCATAGAGGGCTATGGTGAAAAAGGAAATATCCTCAGATGAAATCTGGAAAGAAGCTTTCTGAGAAACTGCTTAGTGTTCTGTTAATTCACCTCACAGAGTTACATGTGTATTTCGTGCATTTCTTTGGTAGCCTTATTTCTGTGGAATCTGAGAATAGATATTTCGGATCCCTTTGAAGACAATAGGGCCAAAGCAAATATCCTCCGATAAAAAAGAGAAAGAAGCTTTCTGAGAAACTTCTTTGTGTTCTGTGAAATCATCTCACAGAGTTACAGTTTTACCCTCAAGAAGCCTTTCGCTAAGACAGTTCTTGTGGAATTGGCAAAGAGATATTTGGAAACCATAGAGGGCTACGGTGAAAACGGAAATATCCTCAGATGAAATCTGGAAAGAAGCTTTCTAAGAAAGTGCTCAGTGTTCTCTTAATTCATCTCCCAGAGTTACATCTCTATTTCGTGGATCTCTTGGCTAGCCTTATTTCTGTGGAATCTGAGAACAGATATTTCGGATCCCTTTGAAGACTAAAGGGCCAAAGGAAATATCCTCCGATAACAAAGAGAAAGAAGCTTTCTGAGAATCTTCTTTGTGTTCTGTGAAATCATCTCACAGAGTTACAGCTTTCCCCTCAGGAAGCCTTTGGCTAAGACAGTTCTTGTGGAATTGGCAGAGTGATATTTGGAGGCCCATAGAGGGCTACGGTGAAAAAGAAAATATCCTCAGATGAAATCTGGAAAGAAACTTTCTGAGAAACTACTCAGTGTTCTGTTATTTCATCTCTCAGAGTTACATCTGTATTTCGTGGATCTCTTTGCTAGCCATATTTCTGTGGAATCTGAGATCAGATATTTCGGATCTCTTTGAAGACTATAGGGCCAAAGGAAATATCCTCCGATAAGAAAGAGAAGTAAGCTTTCTGAGAAACTTCTTTGTGTTCTGTGAAATCATCTTAGAGAGTTACAGCTTTCCCCTCAAGAAGCCTTTCGCTAAGACAGTTCTTGTGTAATTGGCAAAGTGATATTTGGACGCCCATAGAGGGATATGGTGAAAAAGGAAATATCCTCAGATGAAATCTGGAAAGAAGCTTTCTGAGAAACTGCTCAGTGTTCTGTTAATTAATCTCACAGAGTTTCATCTGTATTTCGTGGATCTCTTTGCTAGCCTTATTTCTGTGGAATCTGAGAACAGATATTTCGGAAACTTTTGAAGAGTATAGGGCCAAACGAAATATCCTCTGATAACAAAGAGAAGGAAGCTTTCTGAGAAACTTCTTTGTGTTCTGTGAAATCATCTCACTGAATTACATCTTTCCCCTCAAGAAGCCTTTCGCTAGGACAGTTCTTGAGGAATTGGCAAAGTGATATTTGGAAGCTCATAGAGGGATATGGTGAAAAAGGAAATATCCTCAGATGAAATCAGGAAAGAAGCTTTCTGAGAAACTGTTTAGTGTTCTGTTAATTCATCTCACAGAGTTACATCTTTATTTCGTGGATCTCTTTGCTAGCCTTATTTCTGTGGAATCTGAGAATAGATATTTCGGATCCCTTTGAGGACAATAGGGCCAAAGGAAATATCCTCCGATAACAAAGAGAAATAAGCTTTCTGAGAAACTTCTTTGTGTTCTGTGAGGTCATCTCACAGAGTTACAGCTTTCCCCTCAGGAAGCCTTTCGCTAATACAGTTCTTGTGAAATTGGCAAAGTGATATTTGGAAGCTCATAAAGGGCTATGCTGAAAAAGGAAATATCCTCAGATGAAATCTGGAAAGAAGCTTTCTGAGAAACTGCTCAGTGTTCTGTTAATTCATCTCACAGTGTTTCAACTGTATTTCGTGTATCTCTTTGCTAGCCTTATTTCTGTGGAATCTGAGAACAGATATTTCGGAAACCTTTGAAGACTATAGGGCCAAAGGAAATATCCTCCGATAACAAAGAGAAAGAAGCTTTCTGAGAAACTTCCTTGTGTTCTGTGAAATCATCTCACTGTGTTACATCTTTCCCCTCAAGAAGCCTTTCGGTAAGACAGTTCTTGTGGAATTGGCAGAGTGATATTTGGAAGCCCATAGAGGGCTATGGTGAAAAAGGAAATATCCTCAGATGAAATATGGAAACAAGCTTTCTGAGAAACTGCCTAGTGTTCTGTTAATTAATCTCACAGAGTTACATCTGTATTTCGTGGATCTCTTTGTTAGCCTTATTTCTGTGGAATCTGAGAACAGATATTTCGGATCCCTTTGAAGACTATAGGGCCAAAGGAAATATCCTCCGATAACAAAGAGAAAGAAGCTTTCTGAGGAACTTCTTTGTGTTCTGTGAAATCATCTCACAGAGTTTCAGCTTTCCCCTCAAGAAGCCTTTCGCTAAGACAGTTCTTGTGGAATTGGCAAAGTGATATTTGGAAGCCCATAGAGTGCTATGGTGAAAAAGGAAATATCCTCAGATGAAATCTGGAAAGAAGATTTCTGAGAAACTGCTCAGTGTTCTGTTAATTAATCTCACAGAGTTACATCTGTATTTCGTGGATATCTTTGCTAGCCTTATTTCTGTGAAATCTGAGAACAGATATTTCAGATCCCTTTGAAGACTATAGGGCCAAAGGAAATATCCTTCGATTACAAAGAGATAGAAGCTGTCTGAGAATCTTCTTTGTGTTCTGTGAAATCATCTCACGGAGTTACAGCTTTCCCCTTAGGAAGCCTTTGGCTAAGACTGTTCTTGGGGAATTGGCAAAGTGATATTTGGAAGCCCTTAGATGGCTATGGTGAAAAAGAAAATATCCTCAGATGAAATCTGGAAAGAAGCTTTCCGAGAAACTGCTTAGTGTTCTGTTAATTCACCTCACAGTGTTACATGTGTATTTCGTGCATCTCTTTGTTAGCCTTATTTCTGTGGAATCTGAGAATAGATATTTCGGATCCCTTTGAAGACAATCGGGCCAAAGGAAAAATCCTCCGATAACAAAGGGAAAGAAGCTTTCTGAGAAACTTCTCTGTGTTCTGTGAAATCATCTCAGAGAGTTACAGCTTTCCCCTCAGGAAGCTTTCGCTAAGACAGTTCTTCTGGAATTGTCAAAGTGATATTTGGAAGCCCATAGAGTGCTATGGTGAAAAAGGAAATATCCTCCGATGAAATCTGGAAAGAAGTTTCTGAGAAACTGCTCAGTGTTCTGTTAATTAATCTCACAGAGTTACATCTGCATTTCGTGGATCTTTTGCTAGCCTTATTTCTGTGGAATCTGAGAACAGATATTTCGGATCCCGTTGAAGACTACAGGGCCAAAGGAAATATCCTCCGATAACAAAGAGAAAGAAGCTTTCTGAGAAACTTCTTTGTGTTCTGTGAAATCATCTCACAGAGTTACAACTTTCCCCTCAGGAAGCCTTTCGCTAAGACAGTTCTTGTGGAATTGGCAGAGTGATATTTGGAAGCCCATAGAGGGCTATGGTGAAAAAGAAAATATCCTCAGATGAAATCTGGAAAGAAACTTTCTGAGAAACTACTCAGTGTTCTGTTATTTCATCTCTCAGAGTTACATCTGTATTTCGTGGATCTCTTTGCTAGCCTTATTTCTGTGAAATCTGAGAACAGATATTTCAGATCCCTTTGAAGACTATAGGGCCAAAGGAAATATTCTTCGATTACAAAGAGAAAGAAGCTTTCTGAGAATCTTCTTTGTGTTCTGTGAAATCATCTCACAGAGTTACAGCTTTCCCCTCAGGAAGCCTTTGGCTAAAACTGTTCTTGGGGAATTGGCAAAGTGATATTTGGAAGCCCATAGAGGGCTATGATGAAAAAGGAAATATCCTCAGATGAAATCTGGAAAGAAGCTTTCTGAGAAATTGCTTAGTGTTCTGTTAATTCACCTCACAGAGTTACATGTGTATTTCGTGCATCTCTTTGGTAGCCTTATTTCTGTGGAATCTGAGAATAGATATTTCAGATCCCTTTGAAGACAATAGGTCCAAAGGAAATATCCTCCGATAACAAAGAGAAATAAGCTTTCTGAGAAACTTCTTTGTGTTCTGTGAAATCATCTCACAGAGTTACAGCTTTCCCCTCAAGAAGCCTTTCGCTAATACAGTTCTTGTGAAATTGGCAAAGTGATATTTGGAAGCTCATAAAGGGCTATGCTGAAAAAGGAAATATACTCAGATGAAATCTGGAAAGAAGCTTTCTGAGAAACTGCTCAGTGTTCTGTTAATTAATCTCACGGTGTTACATCTCTATTTCGTGGATCTCTTTGCTAGCCTTATTTCTGTAGAATCTGAGATCAGATATTTCGAATCCCTTTGAAGACTATAGGGCCAAAGGAAATATCCTCCGATAACAAAGAGAAAGAAGCTTTCTGAGAAACTTCCTTGTGTTCTGTGAAATCATCTCACTGTGTTACATCTTTCACCTCAAGAAGCCTTTCGCTAAGACAGTTCTTGTGGAATTGGCAGAGTGATATTTGGAAGCCCATGGAGGGCTATGGTGAAAAAGAAAATATCCTCAGATGAAATCTGGAAAGAAACTTTCTGAGAAATTACTCAGTGTTCTGTTATTTCATCTCTCAGAATAACATCTGTATTTCGTGGATCTCTTTGCTAGCCTTATTTCTCTGAAATCTGAGAACAGATATTTCAGATCCCTTTGAAGACTATAGGGCCAAAGGAAATATCCTTCGATTACAAAGAGAAAGAAGCTTTCTGAGAATCTTCTTTGTGTTCTGTGAAATCATGTCACAGAGTTACAGCTTTCCCCTCAGGAAGCCTTTGGCTAAGACTGTTCTTGGGGAATTGGCAAAGTGATATTTGGAAGCCCATAGAGGGCTATGGTGAAAAAGGAAATATCCTCAGATGAAATCTGGAAAGAAGCTTTCTGAGAAACTGCTTAGTGTTCTGTTAATTCACCTCACAGAGTTACATGTGTATTTCGTGCATTTCTTTGGTAGCCTTATTTCTGTGGAATCTGAGAATAGATATTTCGGATCCCTTTGAAGACAATAGGGCCAAAGCAAATATCCTCCGATAAAAAAGAGAAAGAAGCTTTCTGAGAAACTTCTTTGTGTTCTGTGAAATCATCTCACAGAGTTACAGCTTTCCCCTCAGGAAGCCTTTCGCTAAGACAGTTCTTGTGGAATTGGCAAAGTGATATTTGGAAGCTCATAAAGGGCTATGCTGAAAAAGGAAATATCCTTAGATGAAATCTGGAAAGAAGCTTTCTGAGAAACTGCTCAGTGTTCTGTTAATTCATCTCACAGAGTTTCAACTGTATTTCGTGGATCTCTTTGCTAGCCTTATTTCTGTGGAATCTGAGAACAGATATTTCGGAAACCTTTGAAGACTATAGGGCCAAAGGAAATATCCTCCTATAACAAAGAGAAAGAAGCTTTCTGAGAAACTTCTTTGTGTCCTGTGAAATCATCTCACTGAGTTACATCTTTCCCCTCAAGAAGCCCTTCGCTAAGACAGTTCTTGTGGAGTTGGCAAAGTGGTATTTGGAAGCTCATAGAGGGCTATTGTGAAAAAGGAAATATCTTCAGATGAAATCTGGAAACAAGCTTTCTGAGAAACTGCTTATTGTTCTGTTAATTCATCTCACAGAGTTACATCTGTATTTCTTGGATCTCTTTGCTGGCCTTATTCCTATAGAATCTGAGAACAGATATTTCAGATCCCGTTGAAGATACAGGGCCAAAGGAAATATCCTCCGATAACAAAGAGAAAGAAGCTTTCAGAGAAACTTCTTTGTGTTCTGTGAAATCATCTCACAGAGTTACACCAATCCCCTCAAGAAGCCTTTCGCTAAGACAGTTTTTGTGGAATTGGCAAAGTGATATTTGGAAGCCCTTTAGAGGGCTATGGTGAAAAAGGAAATATCCTCAGATGAAATCTGGAAAGAAGCTTTCTAAGAAACTGATTAGTGTTCTGTTAATTCATCTGACAGAATTACATCTGTATTTCGTGGATCTCTTTGCTAGCCTTATTTCTGTGGAATCTGAGAATAGATATTTCGGATCCCTTTGAGGACAATAGGGCCAAAGGAAATATCCTCCGATAACAAAGTGAAATAAGCTTTCTGAGAAACTTCTTTGTGTTCTGTGAGGTCATCTCACAGAGTTACAGCTTTCCCCTCAGGAAGCCTTTCGCTAATACAGTTCTTGTGAAATTGGCAAAGTGATATTTGGAAGCTCATAAAGGGCTATGCTGAAAAAGGAAATATCCTCAGATGAAATCTGGAAAGAAGCTTTCTGAGAAACTGCTCAGTGTTCTGTTAATTCATCTCACAGAGTTTCAACTGTATTTCCTGTATCTCATTGCTAGCCTTATTTCTGTGGAATCTGAGAACAGATATTTCGGAAACCTTTGAAGACTATAGGACCAAAGGAAATATCCTCCGATAACAAAGAGAAAGAAGCTTTCTGAGAAACTTCCTTGTGTTCTGTGAAATCATCTCACTGTGTTACATCTTTCCCCTCAAGAAGCCTTTCGCTAAGACAGTTCTTGTGGAATTGGCAGAGTGATATTTGGAAGCCCATAGAGGGCTATGGTGAAAAAGGAAATATCCTCAGATGAAATATGGAAACAAGCTTTCTGAGAAACTGCCTAGTGTTCTGTTAATTCATCTCACAGAGTTACATCTCTATTTCGTGGATCTCTTTGCTGGCCTTATTCCTATAGAATCTGAGAACAGATATTTCAGATCCCTTTGAAGATATAGGGCCAAAGGAAATATCCTCCGATAACAAACAGAAAGAAGCATTCAGAGAAACTTCTTTGTGTTCTGTGAAATCATCTCAGAGAGTTACAGCGTTCCCCTCAAGAAGCTTTCGATAAGATAGTTCTTATGGAATTGGCAAAGTGATATTTGGAAGCCCATAGAGGGCTATGGTGAAAAAGGAAATATCCTCAGATGAAATCTGGAAAGAACCTTTCTGAGAAACTGCTCATTGTTCTATTAATTAATCTCACAGAGTTATATCTGCATTTCGTGGATCTCTTTGTTAGCCTTATTTCTGTGGAATCTGAGAACAGATATTTCGGATCCCTTTGAAGACTATAGGGCCAAAGGAAATATCCTCCGATAACAAAGAGAAAGAAGCTTTCTGAGGAACTTCTTTGTGTTCTGTGAAATCATCTCACAGAGTTTCAGCTTTCCCCTCAAGAAGCCTTTCGCTAAGACAGTTCTTGTGGAATTGGCAAAGTGATATTTGGAAGCCCATAGAGTGCTATGGTGAAAAAGGAAATATCCTCAGATGAAATCTGGAAAGAAGATTTCTGAGAAACTGCTCAGTGTTCTGTTAATTAATCTCACAGAGTTACATCTGTATTTCGTGGATATCTTTGCTAGCCTTATTTCTGTGAAATCTGAGAACAGATATTTCAGATCCCTTTGAAGACTATAGGGCCAAAGGAAATATCCTTCGATTACAAAGAGAAAGAAGCTGTCTGAGAATCTTCTTTGTGTTCTGTGAAATCATCTCACAGAGTTACAGCTTTCCCCTCAGGAAGCCTTTGGCTAAGACTGTTCTTGGGGAATTGGCAAAGTGATATTTGGAAGCCCATAGATGGCTATGGTGAAAAAGGAAATATCCTCAGATGAAATCTGGAAAGAAGCTTTCCGAGAAACTGCTTAGTGTTCTGTTAATTCACCTCACAGAGTTACATGTGTATTTCGTGCATCTCTTTGTTAGCCTTATTTCTGTGGAATCTGAGAATAGATATTTCGGATCCCTTTGAAGACAATAGGGCCAAAGGAAATATCCTCCAATAACAAAGAGAAATAAGCTTTCTGAGAAACTTCTTTGTGTTCTGTGAAATCAGCTCACAGAGTTACAGCTTTACATTCAAGAAGCCTTTCGCTAAGATAGTTCTTGTGGAATTGGCAAAGTGATATTTGGAAGCCCTTAGAGGGCTATGGTGAAAAAGAAAATATCCTCAGATGAAATCTGGAAAGAAGTTTTTTCAGAAACTGCTTAGTGTTCGGTTTATTCAGATCACAGAGTTACATCTGTATTTCGTGGATCTCTTTGGTAGCCTTATTTCTGTGGAATCTGAGAACAGATATTTCGGATCTCTTTGAAGACTATAGGGCCAAAGGAAATATCCTCCGATAACAAATAGAAAGAAGCTTTCTGAGAAACTTCTTTGTGTTCTGTGAAATCATATCACAGAGTTACAGCTTTCCCCTCAAGAAGCTTTTCGCTAAGACAGTTCTTGTGGAATTGGCAAAGTTATATTTGGACGCCCATAGAGGGCTATGGTGAAAAAGAAAATATCCTCAGATGAAATCTGGAAAGAAGCTTTCTGAGAAACTGCTTAGTGTTCTGTTAATTCATCTCAGAGAACTACATTTTTATTTCGTGGATCTCTTTGCTAGCCTTATTTCTGTGGAATCTGAGAATAGATATTTCGGATCCCTCTGAAGACTATAGGGCCAAAGGAAATATCCTCCGATAACAAAGAGAAAGAAGCTTTCTGAGCAGCTTCTTTGTGTTCTGTGAAATCATCTCACAGAGTTACAGCTTTCCCCTCAAGAAGCCTTTCGCTAAGACAGTTCTTGTGGAATTGGCAAAGTGATATTTGGAATCTCATAAAGGTTTATGGTGAAAAAGGAAATATCATCAGATGAAATCTGGAAAGAAGCTTTCTGAGAAACTGCTCAGTGTTCTGTTAATTCATCTCACAGAGTTTCATCTGTATTTCGTGGATCTCTTTGCTAGCCTTATTTCTGTGGAATCTGAGAACAGATATTTCGGAAACATTTGAAGACTATAGGGCCAAACGAAATATCCTCTGATAACAAAGAGAAGGAAGCTTTCTGAGAGACTTCTTTGTGTTCTGTGAAATCATCTCACTGAGTTACATCTTTCCCCTCAAGAAGCCTTTCGCTAGGGCAGTTCTTGAGGAATTGGCAAAGTGATATTTGGAAGCTCATAGAGGGCTATTGTGAAAAAGGAAATATCCTCAGATGAAACCTGGAAATTAGTTTTCTGAGAAAGTGCTTAGTGTTCTGTTAATTCATCTCACAGAGTTACATCTGTATTTCGTGGATCTCTTTGTTAGCCTTATTTCTGTGGAATCTGAGAACAGATATTTCGGATCCCTTAGAAGACTATAGGGCCAAAGGAAATATCCTCCGATAACAAAGAGAAAGAAGCTTTCTGAGAAACTTCTTTGTGTTCTCTGAAATCATCTCACAGAGTTACAGATTTCCCCTCAGGAAGCCTTTGGCTAAGACAGTTCTTGTGGAATTGGCAAAGTGATATTTGGAAGCCCATAGATGGATATGGTGAAAAAGGAAATATCCTAAGATGAAATCTGGAAAGAAGCTTTCTGAAAAATTGCTTAGTGTTCTGTTAATTCACCTCACGGAGTTACATGTGTATTTCGTGGATCTCTTTGGTAGCCTTATTTCTGTGGAATCTGAGAACAGATATTTCGGATCTCTTTGAAGACTATAGGGCCAAAGGAAATATCCTCCGATAACAAAGAGAAAGAACCTTTCTGAGAAACTTCTTTGTGTTTTGTGAAATCATCTCACAGAGTTACAGCTTTACCCTCAAGAAGCCTTTCGCTAAGACAGTTCTTGTGGAATTGGCAAAGTGATATTTGGAAGCCCATAGAGGGCGATGGTGAAAAAGGAAATATCCCCTGATGAAATCTGGAAAGAAGCTTTCTAAGAAACTGATTAGTGTTCTGTTAATTCATCTCACAGAGTTACATCTGTATTTCGTGGATCTCTTTGTTAGCCTTATTTCTGTGGAATCTGAGAACAGATATTTCGGATCCCTTTGAAGACTATAGGGCCAAAGGAAATATCCTCCGATAACAAAGAAAAAGAAGCTTTCTGAGAAACTTCTTTGTGTTCTGTGAAAACATCTCACAGAGTTACAGCTTTCCCCTCAAGAAGCCTTTCGCTAAGACAGTTCTTGTGGAATTGGCAAAGTGATATTTGGAAGCCAAGAGAGTGCTATGGTGAAAAAGGAAATATCCTCAGATTAAATCTGGAAAGAAGCTTTCTGAGAAACTGCTCAGTGTTCTGTTAATTAATCTCACAGAGTTTCATCTGTATTTCGTGGATCTCTTTGCTAGCCTTATTTCTGTGGGATCTCAGAACAGATATTTCCGAAACTTTTGAAGAGTATAGGGCCAAATGAAATATCCTCTAATAACAAAGAGAAGGAAGCTTTCTGAGAAACGTCTTTGTGTTCTGTGAAATCATCTCACTGAGTTACATCTTTCCCCTCAAAAGCCTTTCGCTAGGACAGTTCTTGAGGAATTGGCAAAGTGATATTTGGAAGCTCATAGAGGGATATGGTGAAAAAGGAAATATCCTCAGATTAAATCAGGAAAGAAGCTTTCTGAGAAACTGTTTAGTGTTCTGTTAATTCATCTCACAGACTTACATCTTTATTTCGTGGATCTCTTTGCTAGCCTTATTTCTGTGGAATCTGAGAATAGATATTTCGGATCCCTTTGAAGACAATAGGGCCAAAGGAAATATCCTCCGATAACAAAGAGAAATAAGCTTTCTGAGAAACTTCCTTGTGTTCTGTGAAATCATCTCACTGTGTTACATCTTTCCCCTCAAGAAGCCTTTCGCTAAGACAGTTCTTGTGGAATTGGCAGAGTGATATTTGGAAGCCAATAGAGGGCTATGGTGAAAAAGGAAATATCCTCAGATGAAATATGGAAACAAGCTTTCTGAGAAACTGCCTAGTGTTCTGTTAATTCATCTCACAGAGTTTCAACTGTATTTCGTGGATCTCTTTGCTAGCCTTATTTCTGTGGAATCTGGGAACAGATATTTCGGAAACCTTTGAAGACTATAGGGCCAAAGGAATATCCTCCGATAACAAAGAGAAAGAAGCTTTCTGAGAAACTGCTCAGTGTTCTGTTAATTCATCTCACAGAGTTACATCTGTATTTCGTGGATCTCTTTGCTGGCCTTATTCCTATAGAATCTGAGAACAGATATTTCAGATCCCTTTGAAGATATAGGGCCAAAGGAAATATCCTCCGATAACAAACAGAAAGAAGCATTCAGAGAAAATTCTTCGTGTTCTGTGAAATCATCTCAGAGAGTTACAGCTTTCCCCTCAAGAAGCTTTCGATAAGACAGTTCTTATGGAATTGGCAAAGTGATATTTGGAAGCCCATAGATGGCTATGGTGAAAAAGGAAATATCCTCAGATGAAATCTGGAAAGAACCTTTCTGAGAAACTGCTCATTGTTCTATTAATTAATCTCACAGAGTTACATCTGTATTTCGTGGATCTCTTTGTTAGCCTTATTTCTGTGGAATCTGAGAACAGATATTTCGGATCCCTTTGAAGACTATAGGGCCAAAGGAAATATCCTCCGATAACAAAGAGAAAGAAGCTTTATGAGGAACTTCTTTGTGTTCTGTGAAATCATCTCACAGAGTTTCAGCTTTCCCCTCAAGAAGCCTTTCGCTAAGACAGTTCTTGTGAAAAGGCAAAGTGATATTTGGAAGCCCATAGAGTGCTATGGTGAAAAAGGAAATATCCTCAGATGAAATCTGGAAAGAAGATTTCTGAGAAACTGCTCAGTGTTCTGTTAATTAATCTCACAGAGTTACATCTGTATTTCGTGGATATCTTTTCTAGCCTTATTTCTGTGAAATCTGAGAACAGATATTTCAGATCCCTTTGAAGACTATAGGGCCAAAGGAAATATCCTTCGATTACAAAGAGAAAGAAGCTGTCTGAGAATCTTCTTTGTGTTCTGTGAAATCATCTCACAGAGTTACAGCTTTCCCCTCAGGAAGCCTTTGGCTAAGACTGTTCTTGGGGAATTGGCAAAGTGATATTTGGAAGCCCATAGATGGCTATGGTGAAAAAGGAAATATCCTCAGATGAAATCTGGAAAGAAGCTTTCCGAGAAACTGCTCAGTGTTGTGTTAATTCACATCACAGAGTTACATCTGTATTTCGTGGATATCTTTGGTAGCCTTATTTCTGTGGAATCTGAGAACAGATATTTCGGATCTCTTTGAAGACTATAGGGCCAAAGGAAATATCCTCCGATAACAAATAGAATGAAGCTTTCTGAGAAACTTCTTTGTGTTCTGTGAAATCATATCACAGAGTTACAGCTTTCCCCTCAAGAAGCTTTTCGCTAAGACAGTTCTTGTGGAATTGGCAAAGTGATATTTGGAAGCCCATAGAGGGCTATGGTGAAAAAGGAAATATCCTCAGATGAAATCTGGAAAGAAGCTTTCTAAGAAACTGATTAGTGTTCTGTTAATTCATCTCACAGAGTTACATCTGTATTTCGTGGATCTCTTTGTTAGCCTTATTTCTGTGGAATATGAGAACAGATATTTCGGATCCCTTTGAAGACTATAGGGCCAAAGGAAATATCCTCCGATAACAAAGAAAAAGAAGCTTTCTGAGAAACCTCTTTGTGTTCTGTTAAAACATCTCACAGAGTTACACCTTTCCCCTCAAGACGCCTTTCGCTAAGACAGTTCTTGTGGAATTGGCAAAGTGATATTTGTAAGCCAATAGAGTGCTATGGTGAAAAAGGAAATATCCTCAGATGAAATCTGGAAAGAAGCTTTCTGAGAAACTGCTCAGTCTTCTGTTAATTAATGTCACAGAGTTACATCTGTATTTCGTGGATCTCTTTGCTAGCCTTATTTCTGTGGAATCTGAGAACAGATATTTCGGATCCCTTTGAAGACAATAGGGCCAAAGGAAATATCCTCCGATAATAAAGAGAAAGAAGCTTTCTGCGAAACATCTTTGTGTTCTGTGAAATCATCTCACAGAGTTACAGCTTTCCCCTCAAGAAGCCTTTCCCTAAGACAGTTCTTGTGGAATTGGCAAAGTGATATTTGGAATCCCATAGAGGTCTACGGTGAAAAAGGAAATATCCTCAGATGAAATCTGCAAAGAACCTTTCTGAGAAACTGCTCATTGTTCTGTTAATTAATCTCACAGAGTTACATCTGTATTTCATGGATCTCTTTGTTAGCCTTATTTCTGTGGAATCTGAGAACAGATATTTCGGATCCCTTTGAAAACTATAGGGCCAAAGGAAATATCCTCCGATAACAAAGAGAAAGAGGCTTTCTGAGAAACTTCTTTGTGTTCTGTGAAATCAACTCACAGAGTTACATCTTTCCCCTCAAGAAGCCTTTCGCTAAGATAGTTCTTGTGGAATTTTCAAAGTGATATTTGGAAGCCCATAGAGGGCTGTGGTAAAAAAGGAAATATCTTCAGATGAAATCTGGAAACAAACTTTCTGAGAAACTGCTTAGTGTTCTGTTAATTCATCTCACAGAGTTACATCTGTATTTCTTGGATCGCTTTGCTGGCCTTATTCCTATAGAATCTGAGAACAGATATTTCAGATCCCTTTGAAGATATAGGACCAAAGGAAATATCCTCCGATAACAAAGAGAAAGAAGCTTTCCGAGAAACTTCTTTGTGTTCTGTGAAATCATCTCACAGTGTTAGAGCAATCCCCTCCAGAAGCCTTTCGCTAAGACAGTTCTTGTGGAATTGGCAAAGTGATATTTGGAAACCCTTTAGAGGGCTATGGTTAAAAAGGAAATATCCTCCGATGAAATCTGGAAAGAAGCTTTCTAAGAAACTGATTAGTGTTCTTTTAGTTCATTTCACAGAATTACATCTGTATTTCGTGGATCTCTTTGCTAGCCTTATTTCTGTGGAATCTGAGAACAGATATTTCGGAACCCTCTGAAGACTACAGGGCCAAAGGAAATATCCTCCGATAACAAAGAGAAAGAAGCTTTCTGAGAAACTTCTTTGTGTTCTGTGAAATCACCTCAGAGAGTTACAGCTTTCCCCTCAAGAAGCTTTCGATAAAACAGTTCTTGTGGAATTGGCAAAATGATATTTGGAAGCCCATAAAGGGCTATGGTGAAAAAGGAAATATCCTCAGATGAAATCTGGAAAGAAGCTTTCTGAGAAACTGCTCAGTGTTCTGTTAATTAATCTCACAGTGTTACATCTCTATTTCGTGGATCTCTTTGCTAGCCTTATTTCTGTAGAATCTGAGAACAGACATTTCGAATCCCTTTGAAGACTATAGGGCCAAAGGAAATATCCTCCGATAACAAAGAGAAAGAAGCTTTCTGAGAAACTTCTTTGTGTTCTGTGAAATCATCTCACAGAGTTACAGCTTTCCCCTCAGGAAGCCTTTCGCTAAGACAGTTCCTGTGGAATTGGCAGAGTGATATTTGGAAGCCCATAGAGGTCTTTGGTGAAAAAGGAATTATCCTCAGATGAAATCTGGAAAGAAGCTTTCTGAGAAACTGCTTAGTGTTCTGTTAATTCTCCTCACAGAGTTTCATGTGTATTTCGTGGATCTCTTTGGTAGCCTTATTTCTGTGGAATCTGAGAACAGATATTTCGGATCTCTTTGAAGACTATAGGGCCAAAAGAAATATCCTTTGATAAAAAAGAGAAAGAAGTTTTCTGAGAAACTTCTTTGTGTTCTGTGAAATCATCTCACAGAGTTACAGCTTTCCCCTCAAGAAGCCTTTCGCTAAGACAGTTCTTGTGGAATTGGCAAAGTGATATTTGGACGCCCATAGAGGGATATGGTGAAAAAGGAAATATCCTCAGATGAAATCTGGAAAGAAGCTTTCTGAGAAACTGCTCAGTGTTCTGTTAATTCATCTCACAGAGTTTCAACTGTATTTCCTGGATCTCTTTGCTAGCCTTATTTCTGTGGAATCTGAGAACAGATATTTCGGAAACCTTTGGAGACTATAGGGCCAAAAGGAAATATCCTCCGATAACAAAGAGAAAGAAGCTTTCTGAGAAACTTCTTTGTGTTCTGTGAAATCATCTCACAGAGTTACAGCTTTCCCGTCAGGAAGCCTTTGTCTAAGACAGTTCTTGTGGAATTGGCAGAGTGATATTTGGAGGCCCATAGAGGGCTATTGTGAAAAAGGAAATATCCTCAGATGAAATCTGGAAAAAAGCTTTCTGAGAAACTGCTCAGTGTTCTGTTAATTAGTCTCACAGTGTTACATCTCTATTTCGTGGATCTCTTTGCTAGCCTTATTTCTGTAGAATCTGAGATCAGATATTTCGAATCCCTTTGAAGACTATAGGGCCAAAGGAAATATCCTCCGATAACAAAGAGAAAGAAGCTTTCTGAGAAACTTCCTTGTGTTCTGTGAAATCATCTCACTGTGTTACATCTTTCACCTCAAGAAGCCTTTCGCTAAGACAGTTCTTGTGGAATTGGCAGAGTGATATTTGGAAGCCCATGGAGGGCTATGGTGAAAAAGAAAATATCCTCAGATGAAATCTGGAAAGAAACTTTCTGAGAAACTACTCAGTGTTCTGTTATTTCATCTCTCATAGTAACATCTGTATTTCGTGGATCTCTTTGCTAGCCTTATTTCTGTGAAATCTGAGAACAGATATTTCAGATCCCTTTGAAGACTATAGGGCCAAAGGAAATATCCTTCGATTACAAAGAGAAAGAAGCTTTCTGAGAATCTTCTTTGTGTTCTGTGAAATCATCTTACAGAATTACAGCTTTCCCTTCAGGAAGCCTTTGGCTAAGACTGTTCTTGGGGAATTGGCAAAGTGATATTTGGAAGCCCATAGAGGGCTATGGTGAAAAAGGAAATATCCTCAGATGAAATCTGGAAAGAAGCTTTCTGAGAAACTGCTTAGTGTTCTGTTAATTCACCTCACAGAGTTACATGTGTATTTCGTGCATCTCTTTGGTAGCCTTATTTCTGTGGAATCTGAGAACAGATATTTCGGATCTCTTTGAAGACTATAGGGCCAAAGGAAATATCCTCCGATAACAAAGAGAAAGAAGCTTTCCGAGAAACTTCGTGGCGTTCTGTGAAATCATCTCAGAGAGTTACAGCTTTCCCCTCAAGAAGCCTTTCGCTAAGACAGTTCTTGTGTAATTGGCAAAGTGATATTTGGACGACCATAGAGGGATATGGTGAAAAAGGAAATATCCTCAGATGAAATCTGGAAAGAAGCTTTCTGAGAAACTGCTCAGTGTTCTGTTAATTTATCTCACAGAGTTTCAACTGTATTTCGTGGATCTCTTTGCTAGCCTTATTTCTGTGGAATCTGAGAACAGATATTTCGGAAACCTTTGAAGACTATAGGGCCAAAGGAAATATCCTCCGATAACAAAGAGAAAGAAGCTTTCTGAGAAACTTCTTTGTGTCCTGTGAAATCATCTCACTGAGTTACATCTTTCCCCTCAAGAAGCCCTTCGCTAAGACAGTTCTTGTGGAGTTGGCAAAGTGGTATTTGGAAGCTCATAGAGGGCTATTGTGAAAAAGGAAATATCTTCAGATGAAATCTGGAAACAAGCTTTCTGAGAAACTGCTTAGTGTTCTGTTAATTCATCTCACAGAGTTACATCTGTATTTCTTGGATCTCTTTGCTGGCCTTATTCCTATAGAATCTGAGAAGAGATATTTCAGATCCCGTTGAAGATACAGGGCCAAAGGAAATATCCTCCGATAACAAAGAGAAATAAGCTTTCAGAGAAACTTCTCTGTGTTCTGTGAAATCATCTCACAGAGTTACAGCAAACCCCTCAAGAAGCCTTTCGCTAAGACAGTTTTGTGGAATTGGCAAAGTGATATTTGGAAGCCCTTTAGAGGGCTATGGTGAAAAAGGAAATATCCTCAGATGAAATCTGGAAAGAAGCTTTCTAAGAAACTGATTAGTGTTCTGTTAATTCATCTGACAGAATTACATCTGTATTTCGTGGATCTCTTTGCTAGCCTTATTTCTGTGGAATCTGAGAACAGATAATTCGGATCCCTCTGAAGACTATAGGGCCAAAGGAAATATCCTCCGATAACAAAGAGAAAGAAGCTTTCTGAGAAACTTCTTTGTGTTCTGTGAAATCATCTCACAGAGTTACAGCTTTCCCCTCAAGCAGCCTTTCGCTAAGACAGTTCTTGTGGAATTGGCAAAGTGATATTTGGTAGCCCTTAGAGGGCTATGGTGAAAAAGGAAATATCCTCAGATGAAATCTGGAAAGAAGCTTTCTGAGAAACTGCTCAGTGTTCTGTTAATTAATCTTACAGTGTTACATCTGTATTTCGTGGATCTCTTTGCTAGCCTTATTTCTTTAGAATCTGAGATCAGATATTTCGAATCCCTTTGAAGACTATAGGGCAAAAGGAAATATCCTCCGATAACAAAGAGAAAGAAGCTTTCTGAGAAACTTCTTTGTGTTCTGTGAAATCATCTCACAGAGTTACAGCTTTCCCCTCAGGAAGCCTTTCGCTAAGACAGTTCTTGTGGAATTGGCAGAGTGATATTTGGAAGCCCATAGAGGCCTATGGTGAAAAAGAAAATATCCTCAGATGAAATCTGGAAAGAAACTTTCTGAGAAACTACTCAGTGTTCTGTTATTTCATCTCTCAGAGTTACGTCTCTATTTCGTGGATCTATTTGCTCGCCTTATTTCTGTGAAATCTGAGAACAGATATTTCAGATCCCTTTGAAGACTATAGGGCCAAAGGAAATATCCTTCGATTACAAAGAGAAAGAAGCTTTCTGAGAATCTTCTTTGTGTTCTGTGAAATCATCTCACAGAGTTACAGCTTTCTCCTCAGGAAGCCTTTGGCTAAGACTGTTCTTGGGGAATTGGCAAAGTGATATTTGGAAGCCCATAGAGGGCTATGATGAAAAAGGAAATATCCTCAGATGAAATCTGGAAAGAAGCTTTCTGAGAAACTGCTTAGTGTTCTGTTAATTCACCTCACAGAGTTACAAGGGTATTTCGTGCATCTCTTTGGTAGCCTTATTTCTGTGGAATCTGAGAATAGATATTTCGGATCCCTTTGAAGACAATAGGGCCAAAGGAAATATCCTCCCATAACAAAGAGAAATAAGCTTTCTGAGAAACTTCTTTGTTTTCTGTGAAATCACCTTACAGAGTTACAGCTTTCCCCTCAAGAAGCCTTTCGCTAATACAGTTCTTGTGGAATTGGCAAAGTGATATTTGGAAGCCCATAGAGGGCTATGCTGAAAAAGGAAATGTCCTCAGATGAAATCTGGAAAGAAGCTTTCTGAGAAACTGCTCAGTGTTCTGTTAAATCATCTCACAGAGCTTCAACTGTATTTCGTGGATCTCTTTGCTAGCCTGATTTCTGTGGAATCTGAGAACAGATATTTCGGAAACCTTTGAAGACTATAGGGCCAAAGGAAATATCCTCCGATAACAAAGAGAAAGAAGCATTCAGAGAAACTTCTTTGTGTTCTGTGAAATCATCTCAGAGAGTTAAAGCTTTCCCCTCAAGAAGCTTTCGATAAGACAGTTCTTGTGGAATTGGCAAAGTGATATTTGGAAGCCCATAGAGTGCTATGGTGAAAAAGGAAATATCCTCAGATGAAATCTGGAAAGAAGCTTTCTGAGAAACTGCTCAGTGTTCTGTTAATTAATCTCACAGTGTTACATCTCTATTTCGTGGATCTCTTTGCTAGCCTTATTTCTGTTGAATCTGAGAACAGATATTTCGAATCACTTTGAAGACTATAGGGCAATAGGAAATATCCTCCGATAACAAAGAGAAAGAAGCTTTCTGAGAAACTTCTTTGTGTTCTGTGAAATCATCTCACAGAGTTACAGCTTTCCACTCAGGAAACCTTTCGCTAAGACAGTTCTTGTATAATTGGCAGAGTGATATTTGGAAGCCCAGAGGGCTATGGTGAAAAAGAAAATATCCTCAGATGAAATCTGGAAAGAAACTTTCTGAGAAACTACTCAGTGTTCTGTTATTTCATCTCTCAGAGTTACATCTGTATTTCATGGATCTCTTTGCTAGCCTTATTTCTGTGTAATCTGAGAACAGATATTTCAGATCCCTTTGAAGACTATAGGGCCAAAGGAAATATCCTTCGATTACAAAGAGAAATAAGCTTTCTGAGAATCTTCTTTGTGTTCTGTGAAATCATCTCACAGAGTTTCAGCTTTCCCCTCAGGAAGCCTTTGGCTAAGACTGTTCTTGGGGAATTGGCAAAGTGATATTTGGAAGCCCATAGAGGGCTATGGTGAAAAAGGAAATATTCTCAGATGAAATCTGGAAAGAAGCTTTCTGAGAAACTGCTTAGTGTTCTGTTAATTCACCTCACAGAGTTACATGTGTATTTCGTGCATCTCTTTGGTAGCCTTATTTCTGTGGAATCTGAGAACAGATATTTCGGATCTCTTTGAAGACTATAGGGCCAAAGGAAATATCCTCCGATAACAAAGAGAAAGAAGCTTTCCGAGAAACTTCGTGGCGTTCTGTGAAATCATCTCAGAGAGTTACAGCTTTCCCCTCAAGAAGCCTTTCGCTAAGACAGTTCTTGTGTAATTGGCAAAGTGATATTTGGACGACCATAGAGGGATATGGTGAAAAAGGAAATATCCTCAGATGAAATCTGGAAAGAAGCTTTCTGAGAAACTGCTTAGTGTTCTGTTAATTCATCTCACAGAGTTACATCTGTATTTCTTGGATTTCTTTCCTGGCCTTATTCCTATAGAATCTGAGAACAGATATTTCAGATCCCGTTGAAGATACAGGGCTAAAGGAAATATCCTCCGATAACAAAGAGAAAGAAGCTTTCAGAGAAACTTCTTTGTGTTCTGTGAAATCATCTCACAGACTTACAGCAATCCCCTCAAGAAGCCTTTCGCTAAGACAGTTTTTGTGGAATTGGCAAAGTGATATTTGGAAGCCCTTTAGAGGGCTATAGTGAAAAAGGAAATATCCTCAGATGAAATCTGGAAAGAAGCTTTCTAAGAAACTGATTAGTGTTCTGTTAATTCATCTGACAGAATTACATCTATATTTCGTGGATCTCTTTGCTAGCCTTATTTCTGTGGAATCTGAGAACAGATAATTCGGATCCCTCTGAAGACAATAGGGCCAAAGGAAATATCCTCCGATAACAAAGAGAAAGAAGCTTTCTGAGAAACTTTTTTGTGTTCTGTGAAATCATCTCACAGAGTTACAGCTTTCCCCTCAAGAAGCCTTTCGCTAAGACAGTTCTTGTGGAATTGGCAAAGTGATATTTGGTAGCCCTTAGAGGGCTATGGTGAAAAAGGAAATATCCTCAGATGAAATCTGGAAAGAAGCTTTCTGAGAAACTGCTCAGTGTTCTGTTAATTAATCTCCCAGTGTTACATCTCTATTTCGTGGATCTCTTTGCTAGCCTTATTTCTGTAGAATCTGAGATCAGATATTTCGAATCCCTTTGAAGACTATAGGGCAAAAGGAAATATCCTCCGATAACAAAGAGAAAGAAGCTTTCTGAGAAACTTCTTTGTGTTCTGTGAAATCATCTCACAGAGTTACAGCTTTCCCCTCAGGAAGCCTTTCGCTAAGACAGTTCTTGTGGAACTGGCAGAGTGATATTTGGAAGCCCATAGAGGGCTATGGTGAAAAAGAAAATATCCTCAGATGAAATCTGGAAAGAAACTTTCTGAGAAACTACTCAGTGTTCTGTTATTTCATCTCTCAGAGTTACATCTGTATTTCGTGGATCTCTTTGCTAGCCTTATTTCTGTGAAATCTGAGAACAGAAATTTCAGATCCCTTTGAAGGCTATAGGGCCAAAGGAAATATCCTTCGATTACATAGAGAAAGAAGCTTTCTGAGAATCTTCTTTGTGTTCTGTGAAATCATCTCACAGAGTTACAGCTTTCCCCTCAGGAAGCCTTTGGCTAAGACTGTTCTTGGGGAATTGGCAAAGTGATATTTGGAAGCCCATAGAGGGCTATGATGAAAAAGGAAATATCCGCAGATGAAATCTGGAAAGAAGCTTTCTGAGAAACTGCTTAGTGTTCTGTTAATTCACCTCACAGAATTACATGTGTATTTCGTGCATCTCTTTGGTAGCCTTATTTCTGTGGAATCTGAGAATAGATATTTCAGATCCCTTTGAAGACAATTGGGCCAAAGGAAATATCCTCGATAACAAAGAGAAAGAAGCTTTCTGAGAAACTTCCTTGTGTTCTGTGAAATCATCTCACTGTGTTACATCTTTGCCCTCTAGAAGCCTTTCGCTAAGACAGTTCTTGTGGAATTGGCAAAGTGATATTTGGAAGCCCATAGAGGGCTATGTTGAAAAAGGAAATATCCTCAGATGAAATATGGAAACAAGCTTTCTGAGAAACTGCTTAGTGTTCTGTTAATTCATCTCACAGAGTTACATCTGTATTTCGTGGATCTCTTTGCTGGCCTTATTCCTATAGAATCTGAGAACAGATATTTCAGATCCCTTTGAAGATATAGGGCCAAAGGAAATATCCTCAGATAACAAAGAGAAAGAAGCATACAGAGAAATTTCTTTGTGTTCTGTGAAATCATCTCAGAGAGTTACAGCTTTCCCCTCAAGAAGCTTTCGATAAGACAGTTCTTGTGGGATAGGCAAAGTGATATTTGGAAGCCCATAGAGGGCTATGGTGAAAAAGGAAATATCCTCAGATGAAATCTGGAAAGAAGCTTTCTGAGAAACTGCTTAGTGTTCTGTTAATTCATCTCACAGAGTTACATTGGTATTTCGTGGATCCCTTAGGTAGCCTTATTTCTGTGGAATCTGAGAACAGATATTTCGGATCCCTTTGAAGACAATAGGGCCAAAGGAAATATTCTCCGATAACAAAGAGAAAGAATCTTTCTGAGAAACTTCTTTGTGTTAAATGAAATCATCTCACAGAGTTACAGCTTTACCCTCAAGAAGCCGTTCGCTAAGACAGTTCTTGTGGAATTGACAAAGTGACATTTGGAAGCCCATAGAGGGCTATGGTGAAAAAGGAAATATCCTCTGATGAAATCTGTAAAGAAGCTTTCAGACAAACTGCTTAGTGTTCTGTTAATTCATCTCACAGAGATACATCTGTATTTCGTGGATTTCTTTGCTAGACTTATTTCTGTGGTAACTGAGAACAGATATTTCTGATCCCTTTGAAGACTATAGGGCCAAAGTAAATATCCTCCGATAACAAAGAGAAAGAAGCTTTCTGAGAAACTACTTGGTGTTATGTGAAATCATCTCACAGAGTTACAGCTTTCCCCTCAAGAAGCCTTTGGCAAAGACAGTTCTTGTGGAATTGGCAAAGTGATATTTGGACGCCCATAGAGGGCTATGTTGAAAAAGGAAATATACTCAGATGAAATCTAGATTGAAGCTTTCTGAGAAACTGCTCATTGTTCTGCTAATTAATCTCACAGAGTTACATCTGTATTTCGTGGATCTCTTTGCTAGCCTTATTTCTGTGGAATCTGAGAACAGATATTTCGGATCCCTTTGAAGACTATAGTTTAAAGGAAATATCCTCCGATACAAAAGAGAAAGAAGCTTTCTGAGAAACTTCTTTGAATTCTGTGAAATCATCTCACAGAGTTACAGCTTTCCCCTCAAGAAGCCTTTCGCTAAGACAGTTCTTGTGGAATTCGCAAAGTGATATTTGGAAGCCCATAGAGGGCTAAGGTGAAAAAGGAAATATCCTCCGATGAAATCTGGAAAGAAGCTTTCTGGGAAACAGCTCAGTGTTCTGTTAATTCATCTCACAGGGTTACATTTGTATTTCGTGGATCTCTTTGCTAGATTTATTTCTGTGGAATCTGAGAGTAGATATTTCAGATCCCTTTGAAGACTATAGGGCGAAAGGAAATATCCTCCGATAACAAAGAGAACGAAGCTTTCTGAGAAAATTCTTTGTGTTCAGTGAAATAATCTCACAGGGTTACAGCTTTACACTCAAGAAGCCCTTCGCTAAGACAGTTCTTGTGGAATTGGCAAAGTGATATTTGGAAGCCCATAGAGGGCTATGGTGAAAAGGAAATATCCTCAGATGAAATCTGGAAAGAAGCTTTCTGAGAAACTGCTTAGTGTTCTGTTAATTCATCTCACAGGGTTACATATTTTTTTGGTGGAACTCTTTGCTAGACTTATTTAGTGGAATCTGAGAACAGACATTTCGGATTCCTCAGAAGACTATATGGCCAAAGGAAATATCCTCCGATAACAAAGAGTAAGATTCTTTCTGAGAAACTTCTTTGTGTTCTGTGAAATCATCTCACATAGTTACAGCTTTCCCCTCAAGAAGCCTTTCGCTAAGACAGTTCTTGTGGAATTGGCAAAGTGATATTTGGAAGCCCATTGAGGGCTATGGTGAAAAAGGAAATATCCTCAGATGATATCGGGAAAGAAGCTTTCTGAGAAACTGCTTAGTGTTCTGTTAATTCATCTCACAGAGATACATGTGTGTTTCGTGGATCTCTTAGGTAGCCTTATTTCTGTGTAATCTGAGAACAGATATTTCGGATCCCTTTGAAGACTATAGGGCCAAAGGAAATATCCTCCGATAACAAAGAGAAAGAAGCTTTCTGAGAAATTTCTTTGTGTTCTGTGAAATCATCTCAGAGAGTTACAGCTTTCCCCTCAAGAAGCTTTCGATAAGACAGTTCTTGTGGGATAGGCAAAGTGATATTTGGAAGCCCATAGAGGGCTATGGTGAAAAAGGAAATATCCTCAGATGAAATCTGGAAAGAAGCTTTCTGAGAAACTGCTTAGTGTTCTGTTAATTCATCTCACAGAGTTACATTGGTATTTCGTGGATCCCTTAGGTAGCCTTATTTCTGTGGAATCTGAGAACAGATATTTCGGATCCCTTTGAAGACAATAGGGCCAAAGGAAATATTCTCCGATAACAAAGAGAAAGAATCTTTCTGAGAAACTTCTTTGTGTTAAATGAAATCATCTCACAGAGTTACAGCTTTACCCTCAAGAAGCCGTTCGCTAAGACAGTTCTTGTGGAATTGACAAAGTGACATTTGGAAGCCCATAGAGGGCTATGGTGAAAAAGGAAATATCCTCTGATGAAATCTGTAAAGAAGCTTTCAGACAAACTGCTTAGTGTTCTGTTAATTCATCTCACAGAGATACATCTGTATTTCGTGGATTTCTTTGCTAGACTTATTTCTGTGGTAACTGAGAACAGATATTTCTGATCCCTTTGAAGACTATAGGGCCAAAGTAAATATCCTCCGATAACAAAGAGAAAGAAGCTTTCTGAGAAACTACTTGGTGTTATGTGAAATCATCTCACAGAGTTACAGCTTTCCCCTCAAGAAGCCTTTGGCAAAGACAGTTCTTGTGGAATTGGCAAAGTGATATTTGGACGCCCATAGAGGGCTATGATGAAAAAGGAAATATACTCAGATGAAATCTAGATTGAAGCTTTCTGAGAAACTGCTCATTGTTCTGCTAATTAATCTCACAGAGTTACATCTGTATTTCGTGGATCTCTTTGCTAGCCTTATTTCTGTGGAATCTGAGAACAGATATTTCGGATCCCTTTGAAGACTATAGTTTAAAGGAAATATCCTCCGATACAAAAGAGAAAGAAGCTTTCTGAGAAACTTCTTTGAATTCTGTGAAATCATCTCACAGAGTTACAGCTTTCCCCTCAAGAAGCCTTTCGCTAAGACAGTTCTTGTGGAATTCGCAAAGTGATATTTGGAAGCCCATAGAGGGCTAAGGTGAAAAAGGAAATATCCTCCGATGAAATCTGGAAAGAAGCTTTCTGGGAAACTGCTCAGTGTTCTGTTAATTCATCTCACAGGGTTACATTTGTATTTCGTGGATCTCTTTGCTAGATTTATTTCTGTGGAATCTGAGAGTAGATATTTCAGATCCCTTTGAAGACTATAGGGCGAAAGGAAATATCCTCCGATAACAAAGAGAACGAAGCTTTCTGAGAAAATTCTTTGTGTTCAGTGAAATAATCTCACAGGGTTACAGCTTTACACTCAAGAAGCCCTTCGCTAAGACAGTTCTTGTGGAATTGGCAAAGTGATATTTGGAAGCCCATAGAGGGCTATGGTGAAAAGGAAATATCCTCAGATGAAATCTGGAAAGAAGCTTTCTGAGAAACTGCTTAGTGTTCTGTTAATTCATCTCACAGGGTTACATATTTTTTTGGTGGAACTCTTTGCTAGACTTATTTAGTGGAATCTGAGAACAGACATTTCGGATTCCTCAGAAGACTATATGGCCAAAGGAAATATCCTCCGATAACAAAGAGTAAGATTCTTTCTGAGAAACTTCTTTGTGTTCTGTGAAATCATCTCACATAGTTACAGCTTTCCCCTCAAGAAGCCTTTCGCTAAGACAGTTCTTGTGGAATTGGCAAAGTGATATTTGGAAGCCCATTGAGGGCTATGGTGAAAAAGGAAATATCCTCAGATGATATCTGGAAAGAAGCTTTCTGAGAAACTGCTTAGTGTTCTGTTAATTCATCTCACAGAGATACATGTGTGTTTCGTGGATCTCTTAGGTAGCCTTATTTCTGTGTAATCTGAGAACAGATATTTCGGATCCCTTTGAAGACTATAGGGCCAAAGGAAATATCCTCCGATAACAAAGAGAAAGAAGCTTTCTGAGAAACTTCTTTGTGTTCTGTGAAATCATCTCACAGAGTTACAGCTTTTCCCTCAAGAAGCCTTTCGCCAAGACAGTTCTTGTGGATTTGGCAAAGTGATATTTGGAAGCCCATAGAGGTCTATGGTGAAAACGGAAATATCCTCAGATGAAATCTGGAAAGAAGCTTTCTGAGAAACTGCTCATTGTTCTGTTAATTAATCTCACAGAGTTACATCTGTATTTCGTGGATCTCTTTCCTAGCCTTATTTCTGTGGAATCTGAGAACAGATATTTCGGATCCCTTTGAAGACTCTAGGGCCAAAGGAAATATCCTCCGATAACAAAGAGAAAGAATCTTTCTGATAAACTTCTTTGTGTTCTGTGAAATCATCTCACAGAGTTACAGCTTTCCCCTCAAGAATCCTTCGCTAAGACAGTTCTTGTGGAATTGGCAAAGTGATATTTGGATGCTCACAAAGGGCTAAGGTGAAAAAGGAAATATCCTCCGATGAAAACTGGAAAGAAGCTTTCCGAGAAACTGCTCAGTGTTCCGTTAATTCACCTCACAGAGTTACATTTGTATTTCGTGGATCTCTTTGCTAGCCTTATTTCTGTGGAATCTGAGAACAGATATTTTGGATCCATCTGAAGACTATAAGGCCAAAGGAAATATCCTCCGATAACAAAGAGAAAGAAGCTTTCTGAGAAACTTCTTTGTGTTCTGTGAAATCATCTCACAGAGTTACAGCTTTCCCCTCAAGAAGCCTTTCGCTAAGACAGTTCTTGTGGAATTGGCAAAGTGACATTTGGAAGCCCATAGAGGGCTATGGTGAAAAAGAAAATATCCCCAGATGAAATCTGGAAAGAACCTTTCTGAGAAACTGCTCACAGTTCTGTTAATTAATCTCAAAGAGTTACATCTGTATTTCGTGGATCTCTTTGCTCGCCTTATTTCTGTGGAATCTGAGAACAGATATTTCGGATCCCTTTGAAGACTATAGGGCCAAAGGAAATATCCTCCGATAACAAAGAGAAAGAAGCTTTCTGAGAAACTTCTTTGTGTTCAGTGAAATCATCTCACAGAGTTACAGCTTTACCCTCAAGAAGCCATTCGCTAAGACAGCTCTTGTGGAAACGGCAAAGTGATATTTCGAAGACCATAGAGTGCTATGGTGAAAAGGAAATATCCTCAGATGAAATCTGGAAAGAAGCTTTCTGAGAAATTGCTTAGAGTTCTGTTAATTCATCTCACAGAGTTACATCTGTATTTCGTGGATCTCTTTGATAGCCTTATTTCTGTGGAATCTGAGAGTAGATATTTCGGATCCCTTTGAAGACAATAGGGCCAAAAGAAATATCCTCCGATAACAAAGAGAAAGAAGCTTTCTGAGAAACTTCTTTGTGTTACGTGAAATCATCTCAGAGAGTTACAGCTTTCCCCTGAAGAAGCCTTTCCCTAATATAGTTCTTGTGGAATTGGCAAAGTGATATATGGAAGCCCATAGAGGGCTATGGTGAAAAAGGAAATATCCTCCGATGAAATCTGGAAAGAAACTTTCTGAGAAACTGCTCTCTGTTCTGTTAATTCATCTCACAGAGTTACATTTGTATTTCGTGGATCTCTTTGCTAGCCTTATTTCTGTGGAATCTGAGAACAGATATTTCGGATCCCTTTGAAGATTATAGGGCCAAAGGAAATATCCTCCGATAACAAAGAGAAAGAAGCTGTCTGAGAAACTTCTTTGTGTTCAGTGAAATAACGTCACAGAGTTACAGCTTTACCCTCAAGAAGCCCGTCGCTAAGACAGTTCTTGTGGAATTGGCAAAGTGATATTTGGAAGCCCATAGAGGGCTATGGTGAAAAGGAAATATCCTCAGATGAAATCTGGAAAGAAGCTTTCTGAGAAACTGTTTAATGTTCTGTTAATTCATCTCACAGAGTTACATCTGTATTTGGTGGAAATCTTTGCTAGCCTTATTTAGTGGAATCTGAGAACAGACATTTCGGATTCCAATGAAGACTACAGGGCCAAAGGAAATATCCTCCGATAACAAAGAGAAAGAAGCTTTCTGAGAAACTTCTTTGTGATCTGTGAAATCATCTCACAGAGTTACTGCTTTCCCCTCAAGAAGCTTTCTCTAAGACAGTTCCTGTGGAATTGGGAAAGTGATATTTGGAAGCCCATAGAGGGCTATGGTGAAAAAGGAAATATCCTCAGATGAAATCTGGAAAGAATCTTTCTGAGAAACTGCTCAGTGTTCTGTTAATTAATCTCACAGAGTTACATCTGTATTTCGTGGATCTCTTTGCTAGCCTTATTTCTGTGGAATCTGAGAGTAGATATTTCGGATCCCTTTGAAGACAATAGGGCCAAAGGAAATATTCTCCGATAACAAAGAGAAAGAAGCTTTCTGAGAAACTTCTTTGTGTTCTGTGAAATCATCTCACAGAGTTACAGCTTTCCCCTTAAGAAGCCTTTCGCTAAGACAGTTCTTATGGAATTGGCAAAGTGATATTTGGAAGCTCATGAAGGGCTAAGGTGAAAAAGTAAATATCCTCCGATGAAAACTGGAAAGAAGCTTTCTGAGAAACTGCTCAGTCTTCTGTTAATTCACCTCACAGGGTTACATCTGTATTTCGTGGATCTCTTTGCTAGCCTTATTTCTGTGGAATCTGAGAACAGATATTTCGGATCCCTTTGAAGACTATAGGGCCAAAGGAAATATCCTCCAATAACAAAGAGAAAGAAGTTTTCTGAGAAACTTCTTTGTATTCTGTGAAATCATCTCACAGAGTTACAGCTTTCCCCTCAAGAATTCTTTCGCTAAGACTGTTCTTTGTGGAATTGGCAAAGTGATATTTGGAAGCTCATAAAGGGCTAAGGTGAAAAAGGAATATCCTCAGATGAAATCTGGAAAGAAGCTTTCTGAGAAACTGCTCAGTGTTCCATTAATTCACCTCACAGAGTTACATCTGTATTACGTGGATCTCTTTTGTAGCCTTATTTCTGTGGAATCTGGGAACAGATATTTTGGATCCCTCTGAAGACTATAGGGCCAGAGACAATATCCTCCGATAACAAAGAGAAAGAAGCTTTCTGAGAAACTTCTTTGTGTTCTGTTAAATCATCTCACAGAGTTACAGCTTTCCCCTCAAGAAGCCTTTCACTAATACAGTTCTTGTGGAATTGGCAAAGTGACATTTGGAAGCCCATAGAGGGCTATGGTGAAAAAGGAAATATCCCAGGATGAAATCTGGAAAGAACCTTTCTGAGAAACTGCTCATTGTTCTGTTAATTAATCTCAAAGAGTTACATCTGTATTTCGTGGATCTCTTTGCTAGCCTTATTTCTGTGGAATCTGAGAGTAGATATTTCGGATCCCTTTGAAGACAATAGGGCCAAAGGAAATATTCTCCGATAACAAAGAGAAAGAAGCTTTCAGAGAAACTTCTTTGTGTTCCGTGAAATCATCTCACAGAGTTTCAGCTTTCCCCTCAAGAAGCCTTTCGCTAAGACAGTTCTTGTGGAATTGGCAAAGTGATATTTGGAAGCTCATGAACGGCTAAGGTGAAAAAGGAAATATCCTCCGATGAAAACTGGAAAGAAGCTTTCTGAGAAAGTGCTCAGTGTTGTGTTAATTCACATCACAGAGTTACATCTGTATTTCGTGGATCTCTTTGCTAGCCTTATTTCTGTGGAATCTGAGAACAGATATTTTGGATCCCTCTGAAGACTATAGGTCCAGAGGAAATATCCTCCGATAAAGAAGAGAAAGAAGCTTTCTGAGAAACTTCTCTGTGTTCTGTGAAATCATCTCACAGAATTACAGCTTTCCCCTCAAGAAGCCTTTCGCTAATACAGTTCTTGTGGAATTGGAAAAGTGATATTTGGAAGCCCATAGAGGGCTATGGTGAAAAGGAAATATCCTCAGATGAAATCTGGAAAGAAGCTTTCTGAGAAACTGCTCATTGTTCTGTTAATTAATTTCACAGAGTTACATCTGTATTTCGTGGATCTCTTTGCTAGCCTTATTTCTGTGGAATCTGAGAACAGATATTTCGGATCCCATTGAAGACTATAGGGCCATAGGAAATATCCTCCGATAACAAAGAGAAAGAAGTTTTCTGAGAAACTTCTTGGCCTTCTGTGAAATCATCTCACAGAGTTACAGCTTTCCCCTCAAGAAGCCTTTCGCTAAGACAGTTCTTGTGTAATTGGCAAAGTGATATTTGGAAGCCCATAGAGGGCTAGGGTGAAAAAGGAAATATCTTCCGATGAAATCCGGAAAGAAGCTTTCTGAGAAACTGCTCAGTGTTCTGTTAATTCATCTCACAGTGTTACATTTGTATTTCGTGGATCTCTTTGCTAGACTTATTTCTGTGGAATCTGAGAACAGATATTTCGGATCCCTTTGAAGACTATAGGGCCAAAGGAAATATCCTCCGATAACAAAGAGATAGAAGATTTCTGAGAAACTTCTTTGTCTTAAGTGAAATAAACTCACAGAGTTACAGCTTTACCCTCAAGAAGCCATTCGCTAAGACAGCTCTTGTGGAACTGGCAAAGTGATATTTGGAAGCCCATAGAGGGCTATGGTGAAAAAGGAAATATCCTCAGATGAAATCTGGAAAGAAATTTTCTGAGAAACTGCTTGGTGTTCTGTTAATTTATCTCAGAGTTACATCTGTATTTCGTGGATCTCTTTGCTAGCCTTATTTCTGTGGAATCTGAGAACAGATATTTCGGATCCCTTTGAAGACTATAGGGCCAAAGCAAATATCCTCCGATAACAAAGAGAAAGAAGCTTTCTGAGAAACTTCTTTGTGTTCTGTGAAATCATCTCACAGAGTTACAGCTTTCCCCTCAAGAAGCCTTTCGCTAAGACAGTTCTTGTGGATTTGGCAAAGTAATATTTGGAAGCCCATAGAGGTCTATGGTGAAAAAGGAAATATCCTCAGATGAAATCTGGAAAGAAGCTTTCTGAGAAACTGCTCATTGTTCTGTTAATTAATCTCACAGAGTTACATCTGTATTTCGTGGATCTCTTTCCTAGCCTTATTTCTGTGGAATCTGAGAACAGATATTTCGGATCCCTTTGAAGACTCTAGGGCCAAAGGAAATATCCTCCGATAACAAAGAGAAAGAATCTTTCTGATAAACTTCTTTGTGTTCTGTGAAATCATCTCACAGAGTTACAGCTTTCCCCTCAAGAATCCTTCGCTAAGACAGTTCTTGTGGAATTGGCAAAGTGATATTTGGATGCTCACAAAGGGCTAAGGTGAAAAAGGAAATATCCTCCGATGAAAACTGGAAAGAAGCTTTCCGAGAAACTGCTCAGTGTTCCGTTAATTCACCTCACAGAGTTACATTTGTATTTCGTGGATCTCTTTGCTAGCCTTATTTCTGCGGAATCTGAGAACAGATATTTTGGATCCCTCTGAAGACTATAAGGCCAAAGGAAATATCCTCCGATAACAAAGAGAAAGAAGCTTTCTGAGAAACTTCTTTGTGTTCTGTGAAATCATCTCACAGAGTTACAGCTTTCCCCTCAAGAAGCCTTTCGCTAAGACAGTTCTTGTGGAATTGGCAAAGTGACATTTGGAAGCCCATAGAGGGCTATGGTGAAAAAGAAAATATCCCCAGATGAATTCTGGAAAGAACCTTTCTGAGAAACTGCTCATTGTTCTGTTAATTAATCTCAAAGAGTTACATCTGTATTTCGTGGATCTCTTTGCTGGCCTTATTTCTGTGGAATCTGAGAACAGATATTTCGGATCCCTTTGAAGACTATAGGGCCAAAGGAAATATCCTCCGATAACAAAGAGAAAGAAGCTTTCTGAGAAACTTCTTTGTGTTCAGTGAAATCATCCAACAGAGTTAAAGCTTTCCTCTGAAGAAGCCTTTCGCTAAGACAGTTCTTGTGGAATTGGCAAAGTGATATTTGGAAGCCCATAGAGGGCTATGGTGAAAAAGGAAATATCCTCAGATGAAATCTGGAAAGAAGCTTTCTGAGAAACTCCTTGGTGTTCTGTTAATTCATCTCGCAGAGTTACATCTGTATTTCGTGGATCTCTTTGTTGGCCTTATTTCTGTGGAATCTGAGAACAGATATTCGGATCCCTTTGAAGACTATAGGGCCAAAGGAAATATCCTCCGATAACAAAGAGAAAGAAGCTGTCCGAGAAACTTCTTTGTGTTCAGTGAAATAACCTCACAGAGATACAGCTTTACCCTCAAGAAGCCCGTCGCTAAGACAGTTCTTGTGGAATTGGCAAAGTGATATTTGGAAGCCCATAGAGGGCTATGGTGAAAAGGAAATATCCTCTGATGAAATCTGGGAAGAAGCTTTCTGAGAAACTGTTTAGTGTTCTGTTAATTCATCTCACAGAGTTACATCTGTATTTGGTGGAAATCTTTGCTAGCCTTATTTTGTGGAATCTGAGAACAGACATTTCGGATTCCAATGAAGACTACAGGGCCAAAGGAAATATCCTCTGATAACAAAGAGAAAGAAACTTTCTGAGAAACTTCTTTGTGTTCTGTGAAATCATCTCACAGAGTTACTGCTTTCCCCTCAAGAAGCTTTCGCTAAGACAGTTCCTGTGGAATTGGCAAAGTGATATTTGGAAGCCCATAGAGGGCTAAGGTGAAAAAGGAAATACGCTCAGATGAAATCTGGGAAGAAGCTTTCTGAGAAACTGCTTGGTGTTCTGTTAATTTATCTCAGAGTTACATCTGTATTTCGTGGATCTCTTTGCTAGCCTTATTTCTGTTGAATCTGAGAACAGATATTTCGGATCCATTTGAAGACTATAGGGCCAAAGCAAATATCCTTCGATAACAAAGAGAAAGATGCTTTCTGAGAAACTTCTTTGTGTTCTGTGAAATCATCTCACAGAATTACAGTTTTCCCCTCAAGAAGCCTTTCGGTAATACAGTTCTTGTGGAATTGGCAAAGTGATATTTGGAAGCCCATAGAGGGCTAAGGTAAAAAGGAAATATCCCCAGATGAAATCTGGAAAGAAACTTTCTGAGAAACTGCTCATTGTTCTGTTAATTAATCTCAAAGAGTTACATCTGTATTTCTTGGATCTCTTTGCTAGCCTTATTTCTGTGGAATCTGAGAACAAATATTTCGGATCCCTTTGAAGACTATAGGGCCAAAGGAAATATCCTCCGATAACAAAGAGAAAGAAGCTTTCTGAGAAACTTCTTTGTGTTCAGTGAAATCATCTCACAGAATTACAGCTTTACCCTCAAGAAGCCATTCGCTAAGACAGCTCTTGTGGAAACGGCAAAGTGATATTTCGAAGCCCATAGAGGGCTATGGAAAAAGGAAATATCCTCAGATGAAATCTGGAAAGAAGCTTTCTGAGAAACTGCTTAGTATTCTGTTAATTCATCTCACAGAGTTACATCTGTATTTCTTGGATCTCTTTGCTAGCGTTATTTCTGTGGAATCTGAGTACAGATATTTCGGATCCCTTTGAAGACTATAGGGCCAAAAGGAATATTCACCGATAACAAAGGGAAAGTAGCTTTCTGAGAAACTTTTTTGGATCTGTGAAATCATCTCACAGAGTTACAGCTTTCCCTTCAAGAAGCCTTTCTCTAAGACAGTTCTTGTGGAATTGGCAAATTGATATTTGGAAGCAGCTAGAGGGCTTTGGTGAAAAAGGAAATATCCTCCGATGAAATCTGGAAAGAAGCTTTCTGAGAAACTGCTCAGTGTTCTGTTAATTCACCTCACAGGGTTACATTTGTATTTCGTGGATCTCTTTGCTACACTTATTTCTCTGGAAACAGAGAACAGATATTTCGGATCCCTTTGAAGACTACAGGGCCAAAGGAAATATCCTCCGATATCAAAAAGAAAGAAGCTTTCTGAGAAACTTCTTTGTGTTCAGTGAAATCATCTCACAGATTTACAGCTTTTCCTTCAAGAAGCCCTTCGCTAAGACAGTTCTTGTGGAATTGGCAAAGTGATATTTGGAAGCCCATAGAGGGCTATGGTGAAAAAGGAAATATCCTCAGATGAAATCTGGAAAGAAGCTTTCTGAGAAACTGCTTAGTGTTCTGTTAATTCATCTCTAAGAGTTACATCTGTATTTCGTGGGTCACTTTGCTAGCATTATTTCTGTGGAATCTGAGAACAGATATTTCGGATCCCTTTGAAGACTATAGGACCAAAGGAAATATCCTCTGATAACAAAGAGAAAGAAGCTTCCTGAGAAATTTGTTTGTGTTCTGTGAAATCATCTCAAAGAGTTACAGATTTCCCCTCAAGAAGCCTTTCGCTACGAGAGTTGTGGTGGAATTGGCAAAGTGATATTTGGAAGCCCATAGAGGGCTGTGGTGAAAAAGGTAATATCCTCCGATGAAATCTGGAAAGAAGCTTTCTGAGAAACTGCTTAGTGTTCCGTTAATTCATCTCACAGAGTTACATCTGTATTTCGTGGATCTCTTTGCTAGCCTTATTTCTGTGGAATCTGAGAACAGATATTTCGGATCCCTTTGAAGACTATAGGGCCAAAGGAAATATCCTCCGATAACAAAGAGAAAGAAGCTTTCTGAGAAACTTCTTTGTGTTCTGTGAAATCATCTCACAGAGTTACAGCTTTCCCCTCAAGAAGCCTTTCGCTAAGACAGTTCTTGTGGAATTGGCAAAGTGATATTTGGAAGCCCATATAGGGGTATGGTGTAAAAGGAAAAAACCTCAGATGAAATCTGGAAAGAAGCTTTCTGAGAAACTGCTTAGTATTCTGTTAATTCATCTCACAGAGTTACATCTGTATTTCTTGGATCTCTTTGCTAGCGTTATTTCTGTGGAATCTGAGTACAGATATTTCGGATCCCTTTGAAGACTATAAGGCCAAAAGTAATATTCACCGATAACAAAGGGAAAGTAGCTTTCTGAGAAACATTTTTGGATCTGTGAAATCATTTCACAGAGTTACAACTTTCCCCTCAAGAAGCCTTTCGCTAAGACAGTTCTTGTGTAATTTGCAAAGTGTTATTTGGAAGCCAATAGAGGACTTAGGTGAAAAAGGAAATATCCTCAGATGAAATCTGGAAAGAAGCTTTCTGAGAAACTGCTTGGTGTTCTGTTAATTCATCTCACAGTGTTACATCTGTATTTCGTGGATCTCTTTGCTAGCCTTATTTCTGTGGAATCTGAGAACAGATATTTCGGATCCCTTTGAAGACTATAGGGTCAAAGGAAATAACCTCCGATTACAAAGAGAAAGAAGCTTCCTGAGAAACTTCTTTGTGTTCTGTGAAATCAACTCACAGAGTTACAGCGTTCCCCTCAAGAAGCCTTAGGCTAAGACAGTTCTTCTGGAATTGGCAAAGTGATATTTGGAAGCCCATAGAGGGCTATGTTGAAAAAGGAAATATCCTCAGATGAAATCTGGAAAGAAGCTTTCTGAGAAACTGCATAGTGTTCTGTTAATTCATCTCACAGAGTTACATCTGTATTTCGTGGATCTCTTTGCTTGCCTTATTTCTCTTGAATCTGAGAACAGATATTTCGGATCCCTTTGAAGACTATAGGGCCAAAGCAAATATCCTCCGATAACAAAGAGAAAGAAGCTTTCTGAGAAACTTCTTTGTGTTCTGTGAAATCATCTCACAGAGTTACAGCTTTCCCCTCAAGAAGCCTTTCGCTAAGACAGTTCTTGTGGATTTGGCAAAGTGATATTTGGAAGCCCATAGAGGTCTATGGTGAAAAAGGAAATATCCTCAGATGAAATCTGGAAAGAAGCTTTCTGAGAAACTGCTCATTGTTCTGTTAATTAATCTCACAGAGTTACATCTGTATTTCGTGGATCTCTTTCCTAGCCTTATTTCTGTGGAATCTGAGAACAGATATTTCGGATCCCTTTGAAGACTCTAGGGCCAAAGGAAATATCCTCCGATAACAAAGAGAAAGAATCTTTCTGATAAACTTCTTTGTGTTCTGTGAAATCATCTCACAGAGTTACAGCTTTCCCCTCAAGAATCCTTCGCTAAGACAGTTCTTGTGGAATTGGCAAAGTGATATTTGGATGCTCACAAAGGGCTAAGGTGAAAAAGGAAATATCCTCCGATGAAAACTGGAAAGAAGCTTTCCGAGAAACTGCTCAGTGTTCCGTTAATTCACCTCACAGAGTTACATTTGTATTTCGTGGATCTCTTTGCTAGCCTTATTTCTGTGGAATCTGAGAACAGATATTTTGGATCCCTCTGAAGACTATAAGGCCAAAGGAAATATCCTCCGATAACAAAGAGAAAGAAGCTTTCTGAGAAACTTCTTTGTGTTCTGTGAAATCATCTCACAGAGTTACAGCTTTCCCCTCAAGAAGCCTTTCGCTAAGACAGTTCTTGTGGAATTGGCAAAGTGACATTTGGAAGCCCATAGAGGGCTATGGTGAAAAAGAAAATATCCCCAGATGAAATCTGGAAAGAACCTTTCTGAGAAACTGCTCATTGTTCTGTTAATTAATCTCAAAGAGTTACATCTGTATTTCGTGGATCTCTTTGCTGGCCTTATTTCTGTGGAATCTGAGAACAGATATTTCGGATCCGTTTGAAGACTATAGGGCCAAAGGAAATATCCTCCGATAACAAAGAGAAAGAAGCTTTCTGAGAAACTTCTTTGTGTTCAGTGAAATCATCCAACAGAGTTAAAGCTTTCCTCTGAAGAAGCCTTTCGCTAAGACAGTTCTTGTGGAATTGGCAAAGTGATATTTGGAAGCCCATAGAGGGCTATGGTGAAAAAGGAAATATCCTCAGATGAAATCTGGAAAGAAGCTTTCTGAGAAACTCCTTGGTGTTCTGTTAATTCATCTCGCAGAGTTACATCTGTATTTCGTGGATCTCTTTGTTGGCCTTATTTCTGTGGAATCTGAGAACAGATATTCGGATCCCTTTGAAGACTATAGGGCCAAAGGAAATATCCTCCGATAACAAAGAGAAAGAAGCTGTCCGAGAAACTTCTTTGTGTTCAGTGAAATAACCTCACAGAGATACAGCTTTACCCTCAAGAAGCCCGTCGCTAAGACAGTTCTTGTGGAATTGGCAAAGTGATATTTGGAAGCCCATAGAGGGCTATGGTGAAAAGGAAATATCCTCTGATGAAATCTGGGAAGAAGCTTTCTGAGAAACTGTTTAGTGTTCTGTTAATTCATCTCACAGAGTTACATCTGTATTTGGTGGAAATCTTTGCTAGCCTTATTTTGTGGAATCTGAGAACAGACATTTCGGATTCCAATGAAGACTACAGGGCCAAAGGAAATATCCTCTGATAACAAAGAGAAAGAAACTTTCTGAGAAACTTCTTTGTGTTCTGTGAAATCATCTCACAGAGTTACTGCTTTCCCCTCAAGAAGCTTTCGCTAAGACAGTTCCTGTGGAATTGGCAAAGTGATATTTGGAAGCCCATAGAGGGCTAAGGTGAAAAAGGAAATACGCTCAGATGAAATCTGGGAAGAAGCTTTCTGAGAAACTGCTTGGTGTTCTGTTAATTTATCTCAGAGTTACATCTGTATTTCGTTGATCTCTTTGCTAGCCTTATTTCTGTTGAATCTGAGAACAGATATTTCGGATCCATTTGAAGACTATAGGGCCAAAGCAAATATCCTTCGATAACAAAGAGAAAGATGCTTTCTGAGAAACTTCTTTGTGTTCTGTGAAATCATCTCACAGAATTACAGTTTTCCCCTCAAGAAGCCTTTCGGTAATACAGTTCTTGTGGAATTGGCAAAGTGATATTTGGAAGCCCATAGAGGGCTAAGGTAAAAAGGAAATATCCCCAGATGAAATCTGGAAAGAAACTTTCTGAGAAACTGCTCATTGTTCTGTTAATTAATCTCAAAGAGTTACATCTGTATTTCTTGGATCTCTTTGCTAGCCTTATTTCTGTGGAATCTGAGAACAAATATTTCGGATCCCTTTGAAGACTATAGGGCCAAAGGAAATATCCTCCGATAACAAAGAGAAAGAAGCTTTCTGAGAAACTTCTTTGTGTTCAGTGAAATCATCTCACAGAGTTACAGCTTTACCCTCAAGAAGCCATTCGCTAAGACAGCTCTTGTGGAAACGGCAAAGTGATATTTCGAAGCCCATAGAGGGCTATGGAAAAAGGAAATATCCTCAGATGAAATCTGGAAAGAAGCTTTCTGAGAAACTGCTTAGTATTCTGTTAATTCATCTCACAGAGTTACATCTGTATTTCTTGGATCTCTTTGCTAGCGTTATTTCTGTGGAATCTGAGTACAGATATTTCGGATCCCTTTGAAGACTATAGGGCCAAAAGGAATATTCACCGATAACAAAGGGAAAGTAGCTTTCTGAGAAACATTTTTGGATCTGTGAAATCATCTCACAGAGTTACAGCTTTCCCTTCAAGAAGCCTTTCTCTAAGACAGTTCTTGTGGAATTGGCAAATTGATATTTGGAAGCACCTAGAGGGCTTTGGTGAAAAAGGAAATATCCTCCGATGAAATCTGGAAAGAAGCTTTCTGAGAAACTGCTCAGTGTTCTGTTAATTCACCTCACAGGGTTACATTTGTATTTCGTGGATCTCTTTGCTACACTTATTTCTCTGGAAACAGAGAACAGATATTTCGGATCCCTTTGAAGACTACAGGGCCAAAGGAAATATCCTCCGATATCAAAAAGAAAGAAGCTTTCTGAGAAACTTCTTTGTGTTCAGTGAAATCATCTCACAGATTTACAGCTTTTCCTTCAAGAAGCCCTTCGCTAAGACAGTTCTTGTGGAATTGGCAAAGTGATATTTGGAAGCCCATAGAGGGCTATGGTGAAAAAGGAAATATCCTCAGATGAAATCTGGAAAGAAGCTTTCTGAGAAACTGCTTAGTGTTCTGTTAATTCATCTCTAAGAGTTACATCTGTATTTCGTGGGTCACTTTGCTAGCATTATTTCTGTGGAATCTGAGAACAGATATTTCGGATCCCTTTGAAGACTATAGGACCAAAGGAAATATCCTCTGATAACAAAGAGAAAGAAGCTTCCTGAGAAATTTGTTTGTGTTCTGTGAAATCATCTCACAGAGTTACAGATTTCCCCTCAAGAAGCCTTTCGCTACGAGAGTTGTGGTGGAATTGGCAAAGTGATATTTGGAAGCCCATAGAGGGCTATGGTGAAAAAGGTAATATCCTCCGATGAAATCTGGAAAGAAGCTTTCTGAGAAACTGCTTAGTGTTCCGTTAATTCATCTCACAGAGTTACATCTGTATTTCGTGGATCTCTTTGCTAGCCTTATTTCTGTGGAATCTGAGAACAGATATTTCGGATCCCTTTGAAGACTATAGGGCCAAAGGAAATATCCTCCGATAACAAAGAGAAAGAAGCTTTCTGAGAAACTTCTTTGTGTTCTGTGAAATCATCTCACAGAGTTAGATCTTTCCCCTCAAGAAGCCTTTCGCTAAGACAGTTCTTGTGGAATTGGCAAAGTGATATTTGTAAGCCCATATAGGGGTATGGTGTAAAAGGAAATATCCTCAGATGAAATCTGGAAAGAAGCTTTCTGAGAAACTGCTTAGTATTCTGTTAATTCATCTCACAGAGTTACATCTGTATTTCTTGGATCTCTTTGCTAGCGTTATTTCTGTGGAATCTGAGTACAGATATTTCGGATCCCTTTGAAGACTATAAGGCCAAAAGTAATATTCACCGATAACAAAGGGAAAGTAGCTTTCTGAGAAACATTTTTGGATCTGTGAAATCATTTCACAGAGTTACAGCTTTCCCCTCAAGAAGCCTTTCGCTAAGACAGTTCTTGTGTAATTTGCAAAGTGGTATTTGGAAGCCAATAGAGGACTTAGGTGAAAAAGGAAATATCCTCAGATGAAATCTGGAAAGAAGCTTTCTGAGAAACTGCTTGGTGTTCTGTTAATTCATCTCACAGTGTTACATCTGTATTTCGTGGATCTCTTTGCTAGCCTTATTTCTGTGGAATCTGAGAACAGATATTTCGGATCCCTTTGAAGACTATAGGGCCAAAGCAAATATCCTCCGATAACAAAGAGAAAGAAGCTCTCTGAGAAACTTCTTTGTGTTCTTTGAAATCATATCACAGAGTTACAGCTTTCCCCTCAAGAAGCCTTTCGCTAAGACAGTTCTTGTGGAATTCGCAAAGTGATATTTGGAAGCCCATAGAGGGCTATGGTGAAAAAGGAAATATCCTCAGATGAAATCTGGAAAGAAGCTTTCTGAGAAACTCCTTGGTGTTCTGTTAATTTATCTCAGAGTTATATCTGTATTTCGTGGATCTCTTTCCTAGCCTTATTTCTATGGAATCTGGGAACAGATATTTGGGATCCCTTTGAAGACTATAGGGCCAAAGGAAATATCCTCCGATATCAAAAAGAAAGAAGCTTTCTGAGAAACTTCTTTGTGTTCAGTGAAATCATCTCACAGATTTACAGCTTTTCCTTCAAGAAGCCCTTCGCTAAGACAGTTCTTGTGGAATTGGCAAAGTGATATTTGGAAGCCCATAGAGGGCTATGGTGAAAAAGGAAATATCCTCAGATGAAATCTGGAAAGAAGCTTTCTGAGAAACTGCTTAGTGTTCTGTTAATTCATCTCTAAGAGTTACATCTGTATTTCGTGGGTCACTTTGCTAGCATTATTTCTGTGGAATCTGAGAACAGATATTTCGGATCCCTTTGAAGACTATAGGACCAAAGGAAATATCCTCTGATAACAAAGAGAAAGAAGCTTCCTGAGAAATTTGTTTGTGTTCTGTGAAATCATCTCACAGAGTTACAGATTTCCCCTCAAGAAGCCTTTCGCTACGAGAGTTGTGGTGGAATTGGCAAAGTGATATTTGGAAGCCCATAGAGGGCTATGGTGAAAAAGGTAATATCCTCCGATGAAATCTGGAAAGAAGCTTTCTGAGAAACTGCTTAGTGTTCCGTTAATTCATCTCACAGAGTTACATCTGTATTTCGTGGATCTCTTTGCTAGCCTTATTTCTGTGGAATCTGAGAACAGATATTTCGGATCCCTTTGAAGACTATAGGGCCAAAGGAAATATCCTCCGATAACAAAGAGAAAGAAGCTTTCTGAGAAACTTCTTTGTGTTCTGTGAAATCATCTCACAGAGTTAGATCTTTCCCCTCAAGAAGCCTTTCGCTAAGACAGTTCTTGTGGAATTGGCAAAGTGATATTTGTAAGCCCATATAGGGGTATGGTGTAAAAGGAAATATCCTCAGATGAAATCTGGAAAGAAGCTTTCTGAGAAACTGCTTAGTATTCTGTTAATTCATCTCACAGAGTTACATCTGTATTTCTTGGATCTCTTTGCTAGCGTTATTTCTGTGGAATCTGAGTACAGATATTTCGGATCCCTTTGAAGACTATAAGGCCAAAAGTAATATTCACCGATAACAAAGGGAAAGTAGCTTTCTGAGAAACATTTTTGGATCTGTGAAATCATTTCACAGAGTTACAGCTTTCCCCTCAAGAAGCCTTTCGCTAAGACAGTTCTTGTGTAATTTGCAAAGTGGTATTTGGAAGCCAATAGAGGACTTAGGTGAAAAAGGAAATATCCTCAGATGAAATCTGGAAAGAAGCTTTCTGAGAAACTGCTTGGTGTTCTGTTAATTCATCTCACAGTGTTACATCTGTATTTCGTGGATCTCTTTGCTAGCCTTATTTCTGTGGAATCTGAGAACAGATATTTCGGATCCCTTTGAAGACTATAGGGCCAAAGCAAATATCCTCCGATAACAAAGAGAAAGAAGCTCTCTGAGAAACTTCTTTGTGTTCTTTGAAATCATATCACAGAGTTACAGCTTTCCCCTCAAGAAGCCTTTCGCTAAGACAGTTCTTGTGGAATTCGCAAAGTGATATTTGGAAGCCCATAGAGGGCTATGGTGAAAAAGGAAATATCCTCAGATGAAATCTGGAAAGAAGCTTTCTGAGAAACTCCTTGGTGTTCTGTTAATTTATCTCAGAGTTATATCTGTATTTCGTGGATCTCTTTCCTAGCCTTATTTCTATGGAATCTGGGAACAGATATTTGGGATCCCTTTGAAGACTATAGGGCCAAAGCAAATATCCTCCGATAACAAAGAGAAAGAAGCTTTCTGAGAAACTTCTTTGTGTTCTGTGAAATCATCTCACAGAGTTACAGCTTTCCCCTCAAGAAGCCTTTCGCTAAGACAGTTCTTGTGGAATTGGCAAAGTGATATTGGGAAGGCCATAGAGGGCTATGGTGAAAAAGGATATATCCTCAGATGAAATCTGGAAAGAAGCTTTCTGAGAAACTGCTTAGTGTTCTGTGAATTCATCTCACAGAGTTACATCTGTATTTCGTAGATCTCTTTGCTAGCCTTATTTCTGTGGAATCTGAGAACAGATATTTCGGATCCCTTTGAAGACTATAGGGCCAAAGGAAATATCCTCCAATAACAAAGAGAAAGAAGCTTCCTGAGAAATTTCTTTGTGTTCTGTGAAATCATCTCACAGAGTTACAGCTTTCCCCTAAAGAAGCCTTTCGCTAAGACAGTTCTTGTGGAATTGACAAAGTGGTATTTGAAGCCCATAGAGGGCTATGGTGAAAAAGGAAATATCCTCAGATGAAATCTTTAAAGAAGCTTTCTGAGAAACTGCTTAGTGTTCTGTTAATTCATCTCACAGAGTTACATCTGTATTTCGTGGATCTCTTTGCTAGCCTTATTTCTGTGGAATCTGAGAACAGATATTTCGGATCCCTTTGAAGACTATAGGGCCAAAGGAAATATCCTCCGATTACAAAGAGAAAGAAGCTTCCTGAGAAACTTCTTTGTGTTCTGTGAAATCAACTCACAGAGTTACAGCGTTCCCCTCAAGAAGCCTTACGCTAAGACAGTTCTTGTGGAATTGGCAAAGTGATATTTGGAAGCCCATAGAGGGCTCTGGTGAAAAAGGAAATATCCTCAGATGAAATCTGGAAAGAAGCTTTCTGAGAAACTGCTTAGTGTTCTGTTAATTCATTTCTCAGAGTTACATCTGCATTTCGTGGATCTCTTTGCTTGCCTTATTTCTGTGGAATCTGAGAACAGATATTTGGGATCCCTTTGAAGACTATAGGGCCAAAGGAAATATCCTCCGATAACAAAGAGAAAGTAGCTTTCTGAGAAACTTCTTTGTGTTCTGTGAAATCATCTCATAGAGTTACAGCTTTCCCATCAAGAAGCCTTTCGCTAAGACAGTTCTTGTGGAATTGGCAAAGTGATATTTGGAAGCCCATAGAGGGCTATGGTGAAAAAGGAAATATCCTGAGATGAAATATGGAAAGAAGCTTTCTGAGAAACTGCTTAGTGTTCTGTTAATTCATCTCACAGAGTTACATCTCTATTTCGTGGATGTCTTTGCTAGCCTTATTTCTGTGGAATCTGAGATCGAATATTTCGGATCCCTTTGAAGACTATAGGGCCAAAGGAAATATCCTCTGATAACAAAGAGAAAGAAGATTTCTGAGAAACTTCTTTGTGTTCTGTGAAATCATCTCACAGAGTTACAGCTTTCCCCTCAAGAAGCCTTTCGCTAAGACAGTTCTGGTGGAATTGGCAAAGTGATATTTGGAAGCCCATAGAGGGCTAAGGTGAAAAAGTAAATATCCTCAGATGAAATCTGGAAAGAAGCTTTCTGAGAAACGGCTTGGTGTTCTGTTAATTTATCTCAGAGTTACATCTGTATTTCGTGGATCTCTTTGCTAGCCTTCTTTCGGTGGAATCTGAGAACAGATATTTCGGATCCCTTTGAAGACTATAGGGCCAAAGCAAATATCCTTCGATAACAAAGAGAAAGAAGCTTTCTGAGAAACTTCTTTGTGTTCTGTGAAATCATCTCACAGAGTTACAGCTTTCCCCTCAAGAAGCCTTTCGCTAAGACAGTTCTTGTGGAATTGGCAAAGTGATATTTGGAAGCCCATAGAGGGCTATGGTGAAAAAGGAAATATCCTGAGATGAAATATGGAAAGAAGCTTTCTAAGAAACTCCTTGGTGTTCTGTTAATTTATCTCAGAGTTACGTCTGTATTTCGTGGATCTCTTTCCTAGCCTTATTTCTATGGAATCTGGGAACAGATATTTGGGATCCCTTTGAAGACTATAGGGCCAAAGCAAATATCCTCCCATAACAAAGAGAAAGAAGCTTTCTGAGAAACTTCTTTGTGTTCTGTGAAATCATCTCACAGAGTTACAGCTTTCCCCTCAAGAAGCCTTTCGCTAAGACAGTTCTTGTGGAATTGGCAAAGTGATATTGGGAAGGCCATAGAGGGCTATGGTGAAAAAGGATATATCCTCAGATGAAATCTGGAAAGAAGCTTTCTGAGAAACTGCTTAGTGTTCTGTGAATTCATCTCACAGAGTTACATCTGTATTTCGTAGATCTCTTTGCTAGCCTTATTTCTGTGGAATCTGAGAACAGATATTTCGGATCCCTTTGAAGACTATAGGGCCAAAGGAAATATCCTCCGATAACAAAGAGAAAGAAGCTTTCTGAGAAACTTCTTTGTGTTCTGTGAAATCATCTCACAGAGTTACAGCTTTCCCCTAAAGAAGCCTTTCGCTAAGACAGTTCTTGTGGAATTGACAAAGTGATATTTGAAGCCCATAGAGGGCTATGGTGAAAAAGGAAATATCCTGAGATGAAATCTGGAAAGAAGCTTTCTGAGAAACTGCTTAGTGTTCTGTTAATTCATCTCACAGAGTTACATCTGTATTTCGTGGATCTCTTTGCTAGCCTTATTTCTGTGGAATCTGAGAACAGATATTTGGGATCCCTTTGAAGACTATAGGGCCAAAGGAAATATCCTCCGATTATAAAGAGAAAGAAGCTTGCTGAGAAACTTCTTTGAGATCCGTGAAATCATCTCACAGAGTTACAGCTTTCCCATCAAGAAGCCTTACGCTAAGACACTTCTTGTGGAATTGGCAAAGTGATATTTGGAAGCCCATAGAGGGCTATGGTGAAAAAGGAAATATCCTGAGATGAAATATGGAAAGAAGCTTTCTGAGAAACTGCTTAGTGTTCTGTTAATTCATCTCACAGAGTTACATCTCTATTTCGTGGATCTCTTTGCTAGCCTTATTTCTGTGGAATCTGAGATCGAATATTTCGGATCCCTTTGAAGACTATAGGGCCAAAGGAAATATCCTCTGATAACAAAGAGAAAGAAGCTTTCTGAGAAACTTCTTTGTGTTCTGTGAAATCATCTCACAGAGTTACAGCTTTCACCTCAAGAAGCCTTTCGCTAAGACAGTTCTTGTGGAATTGGCAAAGTGATATTTGGAACCCCTTTGAGGGCTATGGTGAAAAAGGAAATATCCTCAGATGAAATCTGGAAAGAAGCTTTCTGAGAAACTGCTTAGTTTTCTGTTAATTCATCTCACAGAGTTACATCTGTATTTCGTGGATCTCTTTGCTAGCCTTATTTCTGTGGAATCTGAGAACAGATATTTCGGATCTCTTTGAAGACTATAGGGCCAAAGCAAATATCCTCCGATAACAAAGAGAAAGAAGCTCTCTGAGAAACTTCTTTGTGTTCTTTGAAATCACATCACAGAGTTACAGCTTTCCCCTCAAGAAGCCTTTCGCTAAGACAGTTCTTGTGGAATTGGCAAAGTGATATTTGGAAGCCCATAGAGGGCTATGGTGAAAAAGGAAATATCCTCAGATGAAATCTGGAAAGAAGCTTTCTGAGAAACTCCTTGGTGTTCTGTTAATTTATCTCAGAGTTATATCTGTATTTCGTGGATCTCTTTCCTAGCCTTATTTCTATGGAATCTGGGAACAGATATTTGGGATCCCTTTGAAGACTATAGGGCCAAAGCAAATATCCTCCGATAACAAAGAGAAAGAAGCTTTCTGAGAAACTTCTTTGTGTTCTGTGAAATCATCTCACAGAGTTACAGCTTTCCCCTCAAGAAGCCTTTCGCTAAGACAGTTCTTGTGGAATTGGCAAAGTGATATTGGGAAGGCCATAGAGGGCTACGGTGAAAAAGGATATATCCTCAGATGAAATCTGGAAAGAAGCTTTCTGAGAAACTGCTTAGTGTTCTGTTAATTCATCTCACAGAGTTACATCTGTATTTCGTGGATCTCTTTGCTAGCCTTATTTCTGTGGAATCTGAGAACAGATATTTCGGATCCCTTTGAAGACTATAGGGCCAAAGGAAATATCCTCCGATTACAAAGAGAAAGAAGCTTCCTGAGAAACTTCTTTGTGTTCTGTGAAATCAACTCACAGAGTTACAGCGTTCCCCTCAAGAAGCCTTACGCTAAGACAGTTCTTGTGGAATTGGCAAAGTGATATTTGGAAGCCCATAGAGGGCTCTGGTGAAAAAGGAAATATCCTCAGATGAAATCTGGAAAGAAGCTTTCTGAGAAACTGCTTAGTGTTCTGTTAATTCATTTCTCAGAGTTACATCTGCATTTCGTGGATCTCTTTGCTTGCCTTATTTCTGTGGAATCTGAGAACAGATATTTGGGATCCCTTTGAAGACTATAGGGCCAAAGGAAATATCCTCCGATAACAAAGAGAAAGTAGCTTTCTGAGAAACTTCTTTGTGTTCTGTGAAATCATCTCATAGAGTTACAGCTTTCCCATCAAGAAGCCTTTCGCTAAGACAGTTCTTGTGGAATTGGCAAAGTGATATTTGGAAGCCCATAGAGGGCTATGGTGAAAAAGGAAATATCCTGAGATGAAATATGGAAAGAAGCTTTCTGAGAAACTGCTTAGTGTTCTGTTAATTCATCTCACAGAGTTACATCTCTATTTCGTGGATGTCTTTGCTAGAATTATTTCTGTGGAATCTGAGATCGAATATTTCGGATCCCTTTGAAGACTATAGGGCCAAAGGAAATATCCTCTGATAACAAAGAGAAAGAAGATTTCTGAGAAACTTCTTTGTGTTCTGTGAAATCATCTCACAGAGTTACAGCTTTCCCCTCAAGAAGCCTTTCGCTAAGACAGTTCTGGTGGAATTGGCAAAGTGATATTTGGAAGCCCATAGATGGCTAAGGTGAAAAAGTAAATATCCTCAGATGAAATCTGGAAAGAAGCTTTCTGAGAAACGGCTTGGTGTTCTGTTAATTTATCTCAGAGTTACATCTGTATTTCGTGGATCTCTTTGCTAGCCTTCTTTCGGTGGAATCTGAGAACAGATATTTCGGATCCCTTTGAAGACTATAGGGCCAAAGCAAATATCCTTCGATAACAAAGAGAAAGAAGCTTTCTGAGAAACTTCTTTGTGTTCTGTGAAATCATCTCACAGAGTTACAGCTTTCCCCTCAAGAAGCCTTTCGCTAAGACAGTTCTTGTGGAATTGGCAAAGTGATATTTGGAAGCCCATAGAGGGCTATGGTGAAAAAGGAAATATCCTGAGATGAAATATGGAAAGAAGCTTTCTAAGAAACTCCTTGGTGTTCTGTTAATTTATCTCAGAGTTACGTCTGTATTTCGTGGATCTCTTTCCTAGCCTTATTTCTATGGAATCTGGGAACAGATATTTGGGATCCCTTTGAAGACTATAGGGCCAAAGCAAATATCCTCCCATAACAAAGAGAAAGAAGCTTTCTGAGAAACTTCTTTGTGTTCTGTGAAATCATCTCACAGAGTTACAGCTTTCCCCTCAAGAAGCCTTTCGCTAAGACAGTTCTTGTGGAATTGGCAAAGTGATATTGGGAAGGCCATAGAGGGCTATGGTGAAAAAGGATATATCCTCAGATGAAATCTGGAAAGAAGCTTTCTGAGAAACTGCTTAGTGTTCTGTGAATTCATCTCACAGAGTTACATCTGTATTTCGTAGATCTCTTTGCTAGCCTTATTTCTGTGGAATCTGAGAACAGATATTTCGGATCCCTTTGAAGACTATAGGGCCAAAGGAAATATCCTCCGATAACAAAGAGAAAGAAGCTTTCTGAGAAACTTCTTTGTGTTCTGTGAAATCATCTCACAGAGTTACAGCTTTCCCCTAAAGAAGCCTTTCGCTAAGACAGTTCTTGTGGAATTGACAAAGTGATATTTGAAGCCCATAGAGGGCTATGGTGAAAAAGGAAATATCCTGAGATGAAATCTGGAAAGAAGCTTTCTGAGAAACTGCTTAGTGTTCTGTTAATTCATCTCACAGAGTTACATCTGTATTTCGTGGATCTCTTTGCTAGCCTTATTTCTGTGGAATCTGAGAACAGATATTTCGGATCCCTTTGAAGACTATAGGGCCAAAGGAAATATCCTCCGATTACAAAGAGAAAGAAGCTTCCTGAGAAACTTCTTTGTGTTCTGTGAAATCAACTCACAGAGTTACAGCGTTCCCCTCAAGAAGCCTTACGCTAAGACAGTTCTTGTGGAATTGGCAAAGTGATATTTGGAAGCCCATAGAGGGCTCTGGTGAAAAAGGAAATATCCTCAGATGAAATCTGGAAAGAAGCTTTCTGAGAAACTGCTTAGTGTTCTGTTAATTCATTTCTCAGAGTTACATCTGCATTTCGTGGATCTCTTTGCTTGCCTTATTTCTGTGGAATCTGAGAACAGATATTTGGGATCCCTTTGAAGACTATAGGGCCAAAGGAAATATCCTCCGATAACAAAGAGAAAGTAGCTTTCTGAGAAACTTCTTTGTGTTCTGTGAAATCATCTCATAGAGTTACAGCTTTCCCATCAAGAAGCCTTTCGCTAAGACAGTTCTTGTGGAATTGGCAAAGTGATATTTGGAAGCCCATAGAGGGCTATGGTGAAAAAGGAAATATCCTGAGATGAAATATGGAAAGAAGCTTTCTGAGAAACTGCTTAGTGTTCTGTTAATTCATCTCACAGAGTTACATCTCTATTTCGTGGATGTCTTTGCTAGAATTATTTCTGTGGAATCTGAGATCGAATATTTCGGATCCCTTTGAAGACTATAGGGCCAAAGGAAATATCCTCTGATAACAAAGAGAAAGAAGATTTCTGAGAAACTTCTTTGTGTTCTGTGAAATCATCTCACAGAGTTACAGCTTTCCCCTCAAGAAGCCTTTCGCTAAGACAGTTCTGGTGGAATTGGCAAAGTGATATTTGGAAGCCCATAGATGGCTAAGGTGAAAAAGTAAATATCCTCAGATGAAATCTGGAAAGAAGCTTTCTGAGAAACGGCTTGGTGTTCTGTTAATTTATCTCAGAGTTACATCTGTATTTCGTGGATCTCTTTGCTAGCCTTCTTTCGGTGGAATCTGAGAACAGATATTTCGGATCCCTTTGAAGACTATAGGGCCAAAGCAAATATCCTTCGATAACAAAGAGAAAGAAGCTTTCTGAGAAACTTCTTTGTGTTCTGTGAAATCATCTCACAGAGTTACAGCTTTCCCCTCAAGAAGCCTTTCGCTAAGACAGTTCTTGTGGAATTGGCAAAGTGATATTTGGAAGCCCATAGAGGGCTATGGTGAAAAAGGAAATATCCTGAGATGAAATATGGAAAGAAGCTTTCTAAGAAACTCCTTGGTGTTCTGTTAATTTATCTCAGAGTTACGTCTGTATTTCGTGGATCTCTTTCCTAGCCTTATTTCTATGGAATCTGGGAACAGATATTTGGGATCCCTTTGAAGACTATAGGGCCAAAGCAAATATCCTCCCATAACAAAGAGAAAGAAGCTTTCTGAGAAACTTCTTTGTGTTCTGTGAAATCATCTCACAGAGTTACAGCTTTCCCCTCAAGAAGCCTTTCGCTAAGACAGTTCTTGTGGAATTGGCAAAGTGATATTGGGAAGGCCATAGAGGGCTATGGTGAAAAAGGATATATCCTCAGATGAAATCTGGAAAGAAGCTTTCTGAGAAACTGCTTAGTGTTCTGTGAATTCATCTCACAGAGTTACATCTGTATTTCGTAGATCTCTTTGCTAGCCTTATTTCTGTGGAATCTGAGAACAGATATTTCGGATCCCTTTGAAGACTATAGGGCCAAAGGAAATATCCTCCGATAACAAAGAGAAAGAAGCTTTCTGAGAAACTTCTTTGTGTTCTGTGAAATCATCTCACAGAGTTACAGCTTTCCCCTAAAGAAGCCTTTCGCTAAGACAGTTCTTGTGGAATTGACAAAGTGATATTTGAAGCCCATAGAGGGCTATGGTGAAAAAGGAAATATCCTGAGATGAAATCTGGAAAGAAGCTTTCTGAGAAACTGCTTAGTGTTCTGTTAATTCATCTCACAGAGTTACATCTGTATTTCGTGGATCTCTTTGCTAGCCTTATTTCTGTGGAATCTGAGAACAGATATTTCGGATCCCTTTGAAGACTATAGGGCCAAAGGAAATATCCTCCGATTACAAAGAGAAAGAAGCTTCCTGAGAAACTTCTTTGTGTTCTGTGAAATCAACTCACAGAGTTACAGCGTTCCCCTCAAGAAGCCTTACGCTAAGACAGTTCTTGTGGAATTGGCAAAGTGATATTTGGAAGCCCATAGAGGGCTCTGGTGAAAAAGGAAATATCCTCAGATGAAATCTGGAAAGAAGCTTTCTGAGAAACTGCTTAGTGTTCTGTTAATTCATTTCTCAGATTTACATCTGCATTTCGTGGATCTCTTTGCTAGCCTTATTTCTGTGGAATATGAGAACAGATATTTCGGATCCCTTTGAAGACTATAGGGCCAAAGGAAATATCCTCCGATAACAAAGAGAAAGTAGCTTTCTGAGAAACTTCTTTGTGTTCTGTGAAATCATCTCATAGAGTTACAGCTTTCCCCTCAAGAAGCCTTTCGCTAAGACAGTTCTTGTGGAATAGGCAAAGTGATATTTGGAAGCCCAGAGAGGGCTAAGGTGAAAAAGGAAATATCCTCAGATGAAATCTGGAAAGAAGTTTTCTGAGAAACTGCTTTTTTTTCTGTTAATTCATCTCACAGAGTTACATCTGTATTTCGTGGATGTCTTTGCTAGAATTATTTCTGTGGAATCTGAGAACAGATATTTTGGATTCCTTTGAAGACTATAGGGCCAAAGCAAATATCCTCCGATAACAAAGAGAAAGAAGCTTTCTGAGAAACTTCTTTGTGTTCTGTGAAATCATCTCAAAGAGTTACAGCTTTCCCCTCAAGAAGCCTTTCGCTAAGTCAGTTCTTGTGTAATTGGCCAAGGTATATTCGGAAGCCCATATAGGGCTATGGTGAAAAAGGAAATATCCTCAGATGAAATCTGGAAAGAAGCTTTCTGAGAAACTGCTTAGTGTTCTGTTAATTCATCTCACAGAGTTACATCTGTATTTCGTGGATCTCTTTGCTAGACTTATTTCTGTGGAATCTGAGAACAGATATTTCGGATCCCTTTGAAGACTGCAGGGCCGAAGGAAATATCCTCCGATTACAAAGAAAAAGAAGCTTTCTGAGAAACTTCTTTGTGTTTTGTGAAATCAACTCACAGAGTTACAGCGTTCCCCTCAAGAAGCCTTACGCTAAGATACTTCTTGTGGAATTGGCAAAGTGATATTTGGAAGCCCATAGAGGGCTCTGGTGAAAAATGAAATATCCTCAGATGAAATATGGAAAGAAGCTTTCTGAGAAACTGCTTAGTTTTCTGTTAATTCATCTCACAGAGTTACATCTGTATTTCGTGGATCTCTTTGCTAGCCTTATTTCTGTGGAATCTGTGAACAGATATTTCGGATACCTTTGAAGACTATCGGCCCAAAGGAAATATACTCCGATAAGAAAGAGAAAGAAGCTTCCTGAGAAACTTCTATGTGTTCTTTGAAATCAACTCACAGAGGTACAGCTTTTCCCTCAAGAAGCCTTACGCTAAGACAGTTCTTGTGGAATTGGCAAAGTGATATTTGGAAGCCCATAGAGGGCTCTGCTGAAAAAGGAAATATCCACAGATGAAATCTGGAAAGAAGCTTTCTGAGAAACTGCTTGGTGTTCTGTTAATTCATCTCACCGAGTTACATCTCTATTTCGTGGATCTCTCTGCTAGCCTTATTTCTGTGGAATCTGAAAACAGATATTTCGGATCCCTTTGAAGACTATAGGGCCAAAGGAAATATCCTCCAATAACAAAGAGAAAGAAGCTTCCTGAGAAATTTCTTTGTGTTCAGTGAAATCATCTCACAGTGTTACAGCTTTCCCATCAAGAAGCCTTTCGCTAAGACAGTTCTTGTGGAATTGGCCAAGTTATATTCGGAAGCCCATAGAGGGCTATGGTGAAAAAGGAAATATCCTCAGATGAAATCTGGAAAGAAGCTTTCTGAGAAACTGCTTAGTGTTCTGTTAATTCATCTCACAGTGTTACATCTGTATTTCGTGGATCACTTTGCTAGCCTTTTTTCTGTGGAATCTGAGAACAGATATTTCGGATCCCTTTGAAGACTATAGGGCCAAAGGAAATATCCTCCGATAACAAAGAGAAAGAAGCTTTCTGAGAAACTTCTTTGTGTTCTGTGAAATCATCTCATAGAGTTACAGCTTTCCCCTCAAGGAGGCTTTCGCTAAGACAGTTCTTGTGGAATTGGCAAAGTGATATTTGGAAGCCCATAGAGGGCTATGGTGAAAAAGGAAATATCCTCCGATGAAATCTGGAAAGAAGCTTTCTGAGAAACTGCTTAGTGTTTTGTTAGTTCATCTCACAGAGTTACATCTGTATTTCGTGGATTTCTTTGCTAGCCTTATTTCTGTGGAATCTGAGAACAGATATTTCGGATCCCTTTGAAGACTATAGGGCCAAAGGAAATAACCTCCGATAACAAAGAGAAAGAAGCTTCCTGAGAAACTTCTATGTGTTCTTTGAAATCATCTCACAGAGGTACAGCTTTTCCCTCAAAAGCCTTACGCTAAGACAATTTTTGTGGAATTGGCAAAGTGATATTTGGAAGCCCATAAAGGGCTCTGTTGAAAAAGGAAATATCCACAGATGAAATCTGGAAAGAAGCTCTCTGAGAAACTGCTTGGTGTTCTGTTAATTCATCTCACAGAGTTACATCTGTATTTCGTGGATCTCTTTGCTAGCCTTATTTCTGTGGAATCTGAGAAAAGATATTTCGGATCACTTTGAAGACTATAGGGCCAAAGGAAATATCCTCCAATAACAAAGAGAAAGAATCTTCCTGAGAAATTTCTTTGTGTTCTGTGAAATCATCTCACAGAGTTACAGCTTTCCCCTCAAGAAGCCTTACGCTAACACACTTCTTTTGGAATTCGCAAAGTGATATTTGGAAGCCCATAGAGGGCTCTGGTGAAAAAGGAAATATCCTCAGATGAAATCTGGAAAGAAGCTTTCTGAGAAACTGCCTAGTGTTCTGTTAATTCATCTCACAGAGTTACATCTGTATTTCGTGGATCTCTTTGCTAGCCTTATTTCCGTGGAATCTGAGAACAGATATTTCGGATCCCTTTGAAGACTATCGGCCCAAAGGAAATATCCTCCGATAACAAAGAGAAAGAAGCTTCCTGAGAAACTTCTATGTGTTCTTTGAAATCAACTCACAGAGTTACAGCTTTTCCCTCAAGAAGCCTTACGCTAAGACAGTTCTTCTGGAATTGGCAAAGTGATATTTGGAAGCCCATAGAGGTCTCTGGTGAAAAAGGAAATATCCACAGATGAAATCTGGAAAGAAGCTTTCTGAGAAACTGCTTGGTGTTCTGTTAATTCATCTCACAGAGTTACATCTGTATTTCGTGGATCTCTTTGCTAGCCTTATTTCTGTGGAATCTGAGAACAGATATTTCGGATCCCTTTGAAAACTATAGGGCCAAAGGAAATATCCTCCAATAACAAAGAGAAAGAAGCTTCCTGAGAAATTTCTTTGTGTTCTGTGAAATCATCTCACAGTTTTACAGCTTTCCCCTCAAGAAGCCTTTCGCTAAGACAGTTCTTGTGGAATTGGCAAAGTGATATTTGGAAGCCCATAGAGGGCTATGCTGTAAAAGGAAATATCCTCAGATGAAATCTGGATAGAAGCTTTATGAGAAACTGCTTAGTGTTCTGTTATTTCATCTCACAGAGATACATCTGTATTTCGTGGATCTCTTTGCTAGCCTTATTTCTGTGGAATCTGAGAACAGATATTTCGGATCCCTTTGAAGACTATAGGGCCAAAGGAAATATCCTCCGATAAAAAAGTGAAAGAAGCTTTCTGAGAAATTTCTTTGTGTTCTGTGAAATCATCTCAGAGAGTTACAGCTTTCCCTCAAGAAGCCTTCGCTAAGACAGTTCTTGTGGAATTGGCAAAGTGATATTTGGAAGCCCATAGAGGGCTAAGGTGAAAAAGGAAATATCCTCAGATGAAATCTGGAAAGAAGCTTTCTGAGAAACGGCTTGGTTTTCTGCTAATTCATCTCACCGAGTTACATCTGTATTTCGTGGATCTCTTTGCTAGCCTTACTTCCGTGGAACCTGAGAACAGATATTTTGGATCCCTTGGAAGACTATAGGGCCAAAGGAAATATCCTCCGATAACAAAGAGAAAGAAACTTTCTGAGAAACTTCTTTGTGTTCTGTGAAATCATCTCACAGAGTTACAGCTTTCCCCTCAAGAAGCCTTTCGCTAAGTCAGTTCTTGTGGAATTGGCCAACTTATATTCGGAAGCCCATATAGGGCTATGGTGAAAAAGGAAATATCCTCAGATGAAATCTGGAAAGAAGCTTTCTGAGAAACTGCTTAGTGTTCTGTTAATTCATCTCACAGTGTTACATCTGTATTTCGTGGATCTCTTTGCTAGCCTTATTTCTGTGGAATCTGAGAAAAGATATTTCGGATCCCTTTGAAGACTATAGGGCCAAAGGAAATATCCTCTGATAACAAAGAGAAAGAAGATTTCTGAGAAACTTCTTTGTGTTCTGTGAAATCATCTCACAGAGTTACAGCTTTCCCCTCAAGAAGCCTTTCGCTAAGACAGTTCTGGTGGAATTGGCAAAGTGATATTTGGAAGCCCATAGATGGCTAAGGTGAAAAAGTAAATATCCTCAGATGAAATCTGGAAAGAAGCTTTCTGAGAAACGGCTTGGTGTTCTGTTAATTTATCTCAGAGTTACATCTGTATTTCGTGGATCTCTTTGCTAGCCTTCTTTCGGTGGAATCTGAGAACAGATATTTCGGATCCCTTTGAAGACTATAGGGCCAAAGCAAATATCCTTCGATAACAAAGAGAAAGAAGCTTTCTGAGAAACTTCTTTGTGTTCTGTGAAATCATCTCACAGAGTTACAGCTTTCCCCTCAAGAAGCCTTTCGCTAAGACAGTTCTTGTGGAATTGGCAAAGTGATATTTGGAAGCCCATAGAGGGCTATGGTGAAAAAGGAAATATCCTGAGATGAAATATGGAAAGAAGCTTTCTAAGAAACTCCTTGGTGTTCTGTTAATTTATCTCAGAGTTACGTCTGTATTTCGTGGATCTCTTTCCTAGCCTTATTTCTATGGAATCTGGGAACAGATATTTGGGATCCCTTTGAAGACTATAGGGCCAAAGCAAATATCCTCCCATAACAAAGAGAAAGAAGCTTTCTGAGAAACTTCTTTGTGTTCTGTGAAATCATCTCACAGAGTTACAGCTTTCCCCTCAAGAAGCCTTTCGCTAAGACAGTTCTTGTGGAATTGGCAAAGTGATATTGGGAAGGCCATAGAGGGCTATGGTGAAAAAGGATATATCCTCAGATGAAATCTGGAAAGAAGCTTTCTGAGAAACTGCTTAGTGTTCTGTGAATTCATCTCACAGAGTTACATCTGTATTTCGTAGATCTCTTTGCTAGCCTTATTTCTGTGGAATCTGAGAACAGATATTTCGGATCCCTTTGAAGACTATAGGGCCAAAGGAAATATCCTCCGATAACAAAGAGAAAGAAGCTTTCTGAGAAACTTCTTTGTGTTCTGTGAAATCATCTCACAGAGTTACAGCTTTCCCCTAAAGAAGCCTTTCGCTAAGACAGTTCTTGTGGAATTGACAAAGTGATATTTGAAGCCCATAGAGGGCTATGGTGAAAAAGGAAATATCCTGAGATGAAATCTGGAAAGAAGCTTTCTGAGAAACTGCTTAGTGTTCTGTTAATTCATCTCACAGAGTTACATCTGTATTTCGTGGATCTCTTTGCTAGCCTTATTTCTGTGGAATCTGAGAACAGATATTTCGGATCCCTTTGAAGACTATAGGGCCAAAGGAAATATCCTCCGATTACAAAGAGAAAGAAGCTTCCTGAGAAACTTCTTTGTGTTCTGTGAAATCAACTCACAGAGTTACAGCGTTCCCCTCAAGAAGCCTTACGCTAAGACAGTTCTTGTGGAATTGGCAAAGTGATATTTGGAAGCCCATAGAGGGCTCTGGTGAAAAAGGAAATATCCTCAGATGAAATCTGGAAAGAAGCTTTCTGAGAAACTGCTTAGTGTTCTGTTAATTCATTTCTCAGATTTACATCTGCATTTCGTGGATCTCTTTGCTAGCCTTATTTCTGTGGAATATGAGAACAGATATTTCGGATCCCTTTGAAGACTATAGGGCCAAAGGAAATATCCTCCGATAACAAAGAGAAAGTAGCTTTCTGAGAAACTTCTTTGTGTTCTGTGAAATCATCTCATAGAGTTACAGCTTTCCCCTCAAGAAGCCTTTCGCTAAGACAGTTCTTGTGGAATAGGCAAAGTGATATTTGGAAGCCCAGAGAGGGCTAAGGTGAAAAAGGAAATATCCTCAGATGAAATCTGGAAAGAAGTTTTCTGAGAAACTGCTTTTTTTTCTGTTAATTCATCTCACAGAGTTACATCTGTATTTCGTGGATGTCTTTGCTAGAATTATTTCTGTGGAATCTGAGAACAGATATTTTGGATTCCTTTGAAGACTATAGGGCCAAAGCAAATATCCTCCGATAACAAAGAGAAAGAAGCTTTCTGAGAAACTTCTTTGTGTTCTGTGAAATCATCTCAAAGAGTTACAGCTTTCCCCTCAAGAAGCCTTTCGCTAAGTCAGTTCTTGTGTAATTGGCCAAGGTATATTCGGAAGCCCATATAGGGCTATGGTGAAAAAGGAAATATCCTCAGATGAAATCTGGAAAGAAGCTTTCTGAGAAACTGCTTAGTGTTCTGTTAATTCATCTCACAGAGTTACATCTGTATTTCGTGGATCTCTTTGCTAGACTTATTTCTGTGGAATCTGAGAACAGATATTTCGGATCCCTTTGAAGACTGCAGGGCCGAAGGAAATATCCTCCGATTACAAAGAAAAAGAAGCTTTCTGAGAAACTTCTTTGTGTTTTGTGAAATCAACTCACAGAGTTACAGCGTTCCCCTCAAGAAGCCTTACGCTAAGATACTTCTTGTGGAATTGGCAAAGTGATATTTGGAAGCCCATAGAGGGCTCTGGTGAAAAATGAAATATCCTCAGATGAAATATGGAAAGAAGCTTTCTGAGAAACTGCTTAGTTTTCTGTTAATTCATCTCACAGAGTTACATCTGTATTTCGTGGATCTCTTTGCTAGCCTTATTTCTGTGGAATCTGTGAACAGATATTTCGGATACCTTTGAAGACTATCGGCCCAAAGGAAATATACTCCGATAAGAAAGAGAAAGAAGCTTCCTGAGAAACTTCTATGTGTTCTTTGAAATCAACTCACAGAGGTACAGCTTTTCCCTCAAGAAGCCTTACGCTAAGACAGTTCTTGTGGAATTGGCAAAGTGATATTTGGAAGCCCATAGAGGGCTCTGCTGAAAAAGGAAATATCCACAGATGAAATCTGGAAAGAAGCTTTCTGAGAAACTGCTTGGTGTTCTGTTAATTCATCTCACCGGGTTACATCTCTATTTCGTGGATCTCTCTGCTAGCCTTATTTCTGTGGAATCTGAAAACAGATATTTCGGATCCCTTTGAAGACTATAGGGCCAAAGGAAATATCCTCCAATAACAAAGAGAAAGAAGCTTCCTGAGAAATTTCTTTGTGTTCAGTGAAATCATCTCACAGTGTTACAGCTTTCCCATCAAGAAGCCTTTCGCTAAGACAGTTCTTGTGGAATTGGCCAAGTTATATTCGGAAGCCCATAGAGGGCTATGGTGAAAAAGGAAATATCCTCAGATGAAATCTGGAAAGAAGCTTTCTGAGAAACTGCTTAGTGTTCTGTTAATTCATCTCACAGTGTTACATCTGTATTTCGTGGATCACTTTGCTAGCCTTTTTTCTGTGGAATCTGAGAACAGATATTTCGGATCCCTTTGAAGACTATAGGGCCAAAGGAAATATCCTCCGATAACAAAGAGAAAGAAGCTTTCTGAGAAACTTCTTTGTGTTCTGTGAAATCATCTCATAGAGTTACAGCTTTCCCCTCAAGGAGGCTTTCGCTAAGACAGTTCTTGTGGAATTGGCAAAGTGATATTTGGAAGCCCATAGAGGGCTATGGTGAAAAAGGAAATATCCTCCGATGAAATCTGGAAAGAAGCTTTCTGAGAAACTGCTTAGTGTTTTGTTAGTTCATCTCACAGAGTTACATCTGTATTTCGTGGATTTCTTTGCTAGCCTTATTTCTGTGGAATCTGAGAACAGATATTTCGGATCCCTTTGAAGACTATAGGGCCAAAGGAAATAACCTCCGATAACAAAGAGAAAGAAGCTTCCTGAGAAACTTCTATGTGTTCTTTGAAATCATCTCACAGAGGTACAGCTTTTCCCTCAAAAGCCTTACGCTAAGACAATTTTTGTGGAATTGGCAAAGTGATATTTGGAAGCCCATAAAGGGCTCTGTTGAAAAAGGAAATATCCACAGATGAAATCTGGAAAGAAGCTCTCTGAGAAACTGCTTGGTGTTCTGTTAATTCATCTCACAGAGTTACATCTGTATTTCGTGGATCTCTTTGCTAGCCTTATTTCTGTGGAATCTGAGAAAAGATATTTCGGATCACTTTGAAGACTATAGGGCCAAAGGAAATATCCTCCAATAACAAAGAGAAAGAATCTTCCTGAGAAATTTCTTTGTGTTCTGTGAAATCATCTCACAGAGTTACAGCTTTCCCCTCAAGAAGCCTTACGCTAACACACTTCTTTTGGAATTCGCAAAGTGATATTTGGAAGCCCATAGAGGGCTCTGGTGAAAAAGGAAATATCCTCAGATGTAATCTGGAATGAAGCTTTCTGAGAAACTGCCTAGTGTTCTGTTAATTCATCTCACAGAGTTACATCTGTATTTCGTGGATCTCTTTGCTAGCCTTATTTCCGTGGAATCTGAGAACAGATATTTCGGATCCCTTTGAAGACTATCGGCCCAAAGGAAATATCCTCCGATAACAAAGAGAAAGAAGCTTCCTGAGAAACTTCTATGTGTTCTTTGAAATCAACTCACAGAGTTACAGCTTTTCCCTCAAGAAGCCTTACGCTAAGACAGTTCTTCTGGAATTGGCAAAGTGATATTTGGAAGCCCATAGAGGGCTCTGGTGAAAAAGGAAATATCCACAGATGAAATCTGGAAAGAAGCTTTCTGAGAAACTGCTTGGTGTTCTGTTAATTCATCTCACAGAGTTACATCTGTATTTCGTGGATCTCTTTGCTAGCCTTATTTCTGTGGAATCTGAGAACAGATATTTCGGATCCCTTTGAAGACTATAGGGCCAAAGGAAATATCCTCCAATAACAAAGAGAAAGAAGCTTCCTGAGAAATTTCTTTGTGTTCTGTGAAATCATCTCACAGTTTTACAGCTTTCCCCTCAAGAAGCCTTTCGCTAAGACAGTTCTTGTGGAATTGGCAAAGTGATATTTGGAAGCCCATAGAGGGCTATGCTGAAAAAGGAAATATCCTCAGATGAAATCTGGATAGAAGCTTTATGAGAAACTGCTTAGTGTTCTGTTATTTCATCTCACAGAGATACATCTGTATTTCGTGGATCTCTTTGCTAGCCTTATTTCTGTGGAATCTGAGAACAGATATTTCGGATCCCTTTGAAGACTATAGGGCCAAAGGAAATATCCTCCGATAAAAAAGTGAAAGAAGCTTTCTGAGAAATTTCTTTGTGTTCTGTGAAATCATCTCAGAGAGTTACAGCTTTCCCTCAAGAAGCCTTCGCTAAGACAGTTCTTGTGGAATTGGCAAAGTGATATTTGGAAGCCCATAGAGGGCTAAGGTGAAAAAGGAAATATCCTCAGATGAAATCTGGAAAGAAGCTTTCTGAGAAACGGCTTGGTTTTCTGCTAATTCATCTCACCGAGTTACATCTGTATTTCGTGGATCTCTTTGCTAGCCTTACTTCCGTGGAACCTGAGAACAGATATTTTGGATCCCTTGGAAGACTATAGGGCCAAAGGAAATATCCTCCGATAACAAAGAGAAAGAAACTTTCTGAGAAACTTCTTTGTGTTCTGTGAAATCATCTCACAGAGTTACAGCTTTCCCCTCAAGAAGCCTTTCGCTAAGTCAGTTCTTGTGGAATTGGCCAACTTATATTCGGAAGCCCATATAGGGCTATGGTGAAAAAGGAAATATCCTCAGATGAAATCTGGAAAGAAGCTTTCTGAGAAACTGCTTAGTGTTCTGTTAATTCATCTCACAGTGTTACATCTGTATTTCGTGGATCTCTTTGCTAGCCTTATTTCTGTGGAATCTGAGAAAAGATATTTCGGATCCCTTTGAAGACTATAGGGCCAAAGGAAATATCCTCCAATAACAAAGAGAAAGAATCTTCCTGAGAAATTTCTTTGTGTTCTGTGAAATCATCTCACAGAGTTACAGTTTTCCCCTCAAGAAGCCTTACGCTAAGACACTTCTTGTGGAATTCGCAAAGTGATATTTGGAAGCCCATAAAGGGCTCTGGTGAAAAAGGAAATATCCTCAGATGAAATCTGGAAAGAAGCTTTCTGAGAAACTGCCTAGTGTTCTGTTAATTCATCTCACAGAGTTACATCTGTATTTCGTGGATCTCTTTGCTAGCCTTATTTCCGTGGAATCTGAGAACAGATATTTCGGATCCCTTTGAAGACTATCGGCCCAAAGGAAATATCCTCCGATAACAAAGAGAAAGAAGCTTCCTGAGAAACTTCTGTGTGTTCTTTGAAATCAACTCACAGAGGTACAGCTTTTCCCTCAACAAGCCTTACGCTACGATAGTTCTTCTGGAATTGGCAAAGTGATATTTGGAAGCCCATAGAGGGCTCTGGTGAAAAAGGAAATATCCACAGATGAAATCTGGAAAGAAGCTTTCTGAGAAACTGCTTGGTGTTCTGTTAATTCATCTCACAGAGTTACATCTGTATTTCGTGGATCTCTTTGCTAGCCTTATTTCAGTGGAATCTGAGAACAGATATTTTGGATCCCTTTGAAGACTATAGGGCCAAAGGAAATATCCTCCAATAACAAAGAGAAAGAAGCTTCCTGAGAAATTTCTTTGTGTTCTGTGAAATCATCTCACAGTTTTACAGCTTTCCCCTCAAGAACGCTTTCGCTAAGACAGTTCTTGTGGAATTGGCAAAGTGATATTTGGAAGCCCATAGAGGGCTATGCTGAAAAAGGAAATATCTTCAGATGAAATCTGGATAGAAGCTTTATGAGAAACTGCTTAGTGTTCTGTTATTTCATCTCACAGAGATACATCTGTATTTCGTGGATCTCTTTGCTAGCCTTATTTCTGTGGAATCTGAGAACAGATATTTCGGATCCCTTTGAAGACTATAGGGCCAAAGGAAATATCCTCCGATAAAAAAGAGAAAGAAGCTTTCTGAGAAACTTCTTTGTGTTCTGTGAAATCATCTCAGAGAGTTACAGCTTTCCCCTCAAGAAGCCTTTCGCTAAGACAGTTCTTGTGGAATTTTCAAAGTGATATTTGGAAGCCCATAGAGGGCTAATGTGAAAAAGGAAATATCCTCAGATGAAACCTGGAAAGAAGCTTTCTGAGAAACGGCTTGGTTTTCTGCTAATTCATCTCACCGAGTTACATCTGTATTTCGTGGATCTCTTTGCTAGCCTTACTTCTGTGGAACCTGAGAACAGATATTTTGGATCCCTTGGAAGACTATAGGGCCAAAGGAAATATCCTCCGATAACAAAGAGAAAGAAACTTTCTGAGAAACTTTTTTGTGTTCTGTGAAATCATCTCACAGAGTTACAGCTTTCCCCTCAAGAAGCCTTTCGCTAAGTCAGTTCTTGTGGAATTGGCCAAGTTATATTCGGAAGCCCATATAGGGCTATGGTGAAAAAGGAAATATCCTCAGATGAAATCTGGAAAGAAGCTTTCTGAGAAACTGCTTAGTGTTCTGTTAATTCATCTCACAGAGTTACATCTGTATTTCGTGGATCTCTTTGCCAGCCTTTTTTCTGTGGAATCTGAGAACAGATATTTCGGATCCCTTTGAAGACTATAGGGCCAAAGGAAATATACTCCGATAACAAAGAGAAAGAAGCTTTCTGAGAAACCTCTTTGTGTTCTGTGAAATCATCTCATAGAGTTACAGCTTTCCCCTCAAGAAGGCTTTCGCTAAGACAGTTCTTGTGGAATTGGCAAAGTGATATTTGGAAGCCCATAGAGGGCTATGGTGAAAAAGGAAATATCCTCAGATGAAATCTGGAAAGAAGCTTTCTGAGAAACTGCTTAGTGTTTTGTTAATTCATCTCACAGAGTTACATCTGTATTTCGTGGATCTCTTTGGTAGCCTTATTTCTGTTGAATCTGAGAACAGATATTTCGGATCCCTTTGAAGACTATAGGGCCAAAGGAAATATCCTCCAATAACAAAGAGAAAGAAGCTTCCTGAGAAACTTCTATGTGTTTTTTGAAATCAACTCACAGAGGTACAGCTTTTCCCTCAAAAGCCTTACGCTAAGACAATTTTTGTGGAATTGGCAAAGTGATATTTGGAAGCCCATAAAGGGCTCTGTTGAAAAAGGAAATATCCACAGATGAAATCTGGAAAGAAGCTTTCTGAGAAACTGCTTGGTGTTCTGTTAATTCATCTCACAGAGTTACATCTGTATTTCGTGGATCTCTTTGCTAGCCTTATTTCTGTGGAATCTGAGAAAAGATATTTCGGATCCCTTTGAAGACTATAGGGCCAAAGGAAATGTCCTTCAATAACAAAGAGAAAGAAGCTTCCTGAGAAATTTCTTTGTGTTCTGTGAAATCATCTCACAGAGTTACAGCTTTCCCCTCAAGAAGCCTTTCGCTAAGGCAGTTTTTGTGGAATTGGAAAAGTGATATTTGGAAGCCCATAGAGGGCTCTGGTGAAAAAGGAAATATCCTCAGATGAAATCTGGAAAGAAGCTTTCTGAGAAACTGCTTAGTGTTCTGTTAATTCATCTCACAGAGTTACATCTGTATTTCGTGGTTCTCTTTGCTAGCCTTATTTCTGTGGAATCTGAGAACAGATATTTCGGATCCCTTTGAAGACTATACGGCCAAAGGAAATATCTTCCGATAACAAAGAGAAAGAGGCTTTCTGATAAACTTCTTTGTGTTCTGTGAAATCATCTCAAAGAGATACAGCTTTCCCCTCAAGAAGCCTTTCGCTAAGGCAGTTCTTGTGGAATTGGCAAAGTGATATTTGGAAGCCCATAGAGGGCTCTGGTGAAAAAGGAAATATCCTCAGATGAAATCTGGAAAGAAGCTTTCTGAGAAACTGCTTAGTGTTATGTTAATTCATCTCACTGAGTTACATCTGTATTTCTTGGATCTCTTTGCTAGCCTTATTTCTGTGGAATCTGTGAACAGATATTTCGGATCCCTTTGAAGACTATATGGCCAAAGGAAATATCCTCCGATAACAAAGAGAAAGAGGCTTTCTGAGAAACTTCTATGTGTTCTTTGAAATCAACTCACAGAGATAAAGCTTTTCCCTCAAGAAGCCTTACGCTAAGACAGTTCTTCTGGAATTGGCAAAGTGATGTTTGGAAGCCCATAGAGGGCTCTGGTGAAAAAGGAAATATCCACAGATGAAATCTGGAAAGAAGCTTTCTGAGAAACTGCTTGGTGTTCTGTTAATTCATCTCACCGAGTTACATCTGTATTTCGTGGATCTCTTTGCTAGCCTTATTTCTGTGGAATCTGAGAACAGATATTTCGGATCCCTTTGAAGACTATAGGGCCAAAGGAAATATCCTCCAATAACAAAGAGAAAGAAGCTTCCTGAGAAATTTCTTTGTGTTCTGTGAAATCATCTCACAGAGTTACAGCTTTCCCCTCAAGAAGCCTTTCGCTAAGGCAGTTCTTGTGGAATTGGCAAAGTGATATTTGGAAGCCCATAGAGGGCTCTGGTGAAAAAGGAAATATCCTCAGATGAAATCTGGAAAGAAGCTTTCTGAGAAACTGCTTAGTGTTATGTTAATTCATCTCACTGAGTTACATCTGTATTTCGTGGATCTCTTTGCTAGCCTTATTTCTGTGGAATCTGTGAACAGATATTTCGGATCCCTTTGAAGACTATACGGCCAAAGGAAATATCCTCCGATAACAAAGAGGAAGAGGCTTTCTGAGAAACTTCTATGTGTTCTTTGAAATCAACTCACAGAGATAAAGCTTTTCCCTCAAGAAGCCTTACGCTAAGACAGTTCTTCTGGAATTGGCAAAGTGATGTTTGGAAGCCCATAGAGGGCTCTGGTGAAAAAGGAAATATCCACAGATGAAATCTGGAAAGAAGCTTTCTGAGAAACTGCTTGGTGTTCTGTTAATTCATCTCACAGAGTTACATCTGTATTTCGTGGATCTCTTTGCTAGCCTTATTTCTGTGGAATCTGCGAACAGATATTTCGGATCCCTTTGAAGACTATAGGGCCAAAGGAAATATCCTCCAATAACAAAGAGAAAGAAGCTTCCTGAGAAATTTCTTTTTGTTCTGTGAAATCATCTCACAGTTTTACAGCTTTCCTCTCAAGAAGGCTTTCGCTAAGACAGTTCCTGTGGAATTGGCAAAGTGATATTTGGAAGCCCAGAGAGGGCTATGCTGAAAAAGGAAATATCCTCAGATGAAATCTGGATAGAAACTTTATGAGACACTGCTTAGTGTTCTGTTATTTCATCTCACAGAGATACATCTATATTTCGTGGATCTCTTTGCTAGCCTTATTTCTGTGGAATCTGAGAACAGATATTTCGGAAACCTTTGAAGACTATAGGGCCAAAGGAAATATCCTCCGATAAAAAAGAGAAAGAAGCTTTCTGAGAAACTACTTTGTGTTCTGTGAAATCATCTCATAGAGTTACAGCTTTCCCCTCAAGAAGCCTTTCGCTAAGATACTTCTTGTGGAATTGGCAAAGTGATATTTGGAAGCCCATAGAGGGCTCTGGTGAAAAAGGAAATATCATCAGATGAAATCTGGAAAGAAGCCTTCTGAGAAACTGCTTAGTGTTCTATTAATTCATCTCACAGCGTTACATCTGTATTTCGTGGATCTCTTTGCTAGCCTTATTTCTGTGGAATCTGAGAACAGATATTTCGGATCCCTTTGAAGACTATAGGGCCAAAGCAAATATCCTCCGATAACAAAGAGAAAGAAGCTCTTTGAGGAACTTCTTTGTGTTCTGTGAAATCATCTCACAGAGTTACAGCTTTCCCCTCAAGAAGCCTTTCGCTGAGACAGTTGTTGTGGAATTGGCAAAGTGATATTTGGAATCCCTTAGAGGGCTATGGTGAAAAAGGAATTATCCTCAGATGAAATCTGGAAAGAAGCTTTCTGAGAAACTGCTTAGTGTTCTGTTAATTCATCTCACAGATTTAAATCTGTATTTCGTGGTTCTCTTTGCTAGCCTTATTTCTGTGGAATCTGAGAACAGATATTTCGGATCCCTTTGAAGATTACAGGGCCAAAGGAAATATCCTCCGATTACAAAGAGAAAGAAGCTTCCTGAGATACTTCTTTGTGTTCTGTGAAATCAACTCATAGAGTTACAGCGTTCCCCTCAAGAAGCCTTACGCTAAGACACTTCTTGTGGAATTGGCAAAGTGATATTTGGAAGCCCATAGAGGGCTCTGGTGAAAAAGGAAATATCCTTAGATGAAATCTGGAAAGAAGCTTTCTGAGAAACTGCTTAGTGTTCTGTTAATTCATCTCACAGAGTTACATCTGTGTTTCGTCGATCTCTTTGCTAGCCTTATTTCTGTGGAATCTGAGAACAGATATTTCGGATCCCTTTGAAGACTACAGGGACAAAGGAAATATCATCCGATTACAAAGAGAAAGAAGCTTTCTGAGAAACTTCTTTGTGTTCTGTGAAATCATCTCACAGAGTTAGAGCTTTCCCCTCAAGAAGCCTTTCGCTAAGACTGTTCTTGTGGAATTGGCAAAGTGATATTTGGAAGCCCATAGAGGGCTATTGCGAAAAAGGAAATATCCTCAGATGAAATCTGGAAAGAAGATTTCTGAGTAACTGCTTGGTGTTCTGTTAACTCATCTCACAGAGTTACATCTGTATTTCGTAGATCTCTTTGCTAGCCTTATTTCTGTGGAATCTGAGAACAGATATTTCGGATCCCTTTGAAGACTGCAGGGCCAAAGGAAATATCCTCCGATAACAAAGAGAAAGAAGCTCTCTGAGAAACTTCTTTGTGTTCTTTGAAATCATCTCACAGAGTTACAGCTTTCCCCTCAAGAAGCCTTTCGCTGAGACAGTTCTCGTGGAATTGGCAAAGTGATATTTGGAAGCCCATAGAGGGCTATGATGAAAAAGGAAATATCCTCAGATGAAATCTGGAAAGAAGCTTTCTGAGAAACTGCTTAGTGTTCTGTTAATTCATCTCACAGAGTTACATCTGTATTTCGTGGATCTCTTTGCTAGCCTTATTTCTGTGGAATCTGAGAACAGATATTTCGGATCCCTTTGAAGACTGCAGGGCCAAAGGAAATATCCTCCGATTACAAAGAGAAAGAAGCTTTCTGAGAAACTTCTTTGTGTTCTGCGAAATCATCTCACAGAGTTACAGCGTTCCCCTCAAGAAGCCTTACGCTAAGACAGTTCTTGTGGAATTGGCAAAGTGATATTTGGAAGCCCATAGAGGGCTCTGGTGAAAAAGGAAATATCCTCAGATGAAATCTGGAAAGAAGCTTTCTGAGAAACTGCTTAGTGTTCTGTTAATTCATCTCACAGAGTTACATCTGTATTTCGTGGATCTCTTTGCTAGCCTTATTTCTGTGGAATCTGAGAACAGATATTTCGGATCCCTTTGAAGACTATAGGGCCAAAGGAAATATCCTCCGATAACAAAGACAAAGAAGCTTCCTGAGAAACTTCTATTGTTCTTTGAAATCAACTCACAGAGGTACAGCTTTTCCCTCAAGAAGCCTTTCGCTAAGACAGTTCTTGTGGAATTGGCAAAGTGATATTTGGAAGCCCATAGAGGGCTATGCTGAAAAAGGAAATAACCTCAGATGAAATCTGGATAGAAGCTTTATGAGAAACTGCTTAGTGTTCTGTTATTTCATCTCACAGAGATACATCTGTATTTCGTGGATCTCTTTGCTAGCCTTATTTCTGTGGAATCTGAGAACAGATATTTCGGATCCCTTTGAAGACAATAGGGCTAAGGGAAATATCCTCCGATAAAAAAGAGAAAGAAGCTTTCTGAGAAACTTCTTTGTTTTCTGTGAAATCATCTCAGAGAGTTACAGCGTTCCCCTCAAGAAGCCTTTCGCTAAGACAGTTCTTGTGGAATTGGCAAAGTGATATTTGGAATCCCATAGAGGGCCATGGTGAAAATGGAAATATCCTCAGATGAAATCTGGAAAGAAGCTTTCTGAGCAACTGCTTAGTGTTCTGTTAATTCATCTCACAGAGTTACATCTGTATTTCGTGGATCTCTTTGCTAGCCTTATTTCTGTGAAATCTGAGAACAGATATTTCGGATCCCTTTGAAGACTATAGGGCCAAAGGAAATATCCTCCGATAACAAAGAGAAACAAGCTGCATGAGAAACTTCTCTGTGTTCTTTGAAATCAACTCACAGAGGTACAGCTTTTCCCTCAAGAAGCCTTACGCTAAGACAGTTCTTGTGGAATTGGCAAAGTGATATTTGGAAGCCCATAGAGGGTTCTGGTGAAAAAGGAAATATCCACAGATGAAAACTGGAAAGAAGCTTTCTGAGAAACTGCTTGGTGTTCTGTTATTTCATCTCACAGAGTTACATCTGTGTATCGGGGATCTCTTTGCTAGCCTTATTTCTGTGAAATCTGAGAACAGATATTTCGGATCCCTTTGAAGACTCTAGGGCCAAAGGAAATATCCTCCGATAACAAAGAGAAAGAAGCTCTCTGAGAAACTTCTTTTTGTTCTGTGAAATCATCTCACAGAGTTACAGCTTTCACCTCAAGAAGCCTTTCGCTGAGACAGTTGTTGTGGAATTGGCAAAGTGATATTTGGAAGCCCATAGAGGGCTAGGGTGAAAAAGGAAATATCCTCAGATGAAATCTGGAAAGAAGCTTTCTGAGAAACTGCTTAGTGTTCTGTTAATTCATCTCACAGAATTACATCTGTATTTCGTGGATCTCTTTGCTAGCCTTATTTCTGTGGAATCTGAGAACAGATATTTCGGATCCCTTTGAAGACTACAGGGCCAAAGGAAATATCCTCCGATTACAAAGAGAAAGAAGCTTCCTGAAAAACTTCTTTGTGTTCTGTGAAATCAACTCACAGAGTTACAGCGTTCCCCTCAAGAAACCTTAGGTTAATACACTTTTTGTGGAATTGGCAAAGTGATATTTGGGAGACCATAGAGGGCTATGGTGAAAAAGGAAATATCCTCAGATGAAATCTGGAAATAAGCTTTCTGAGAAACTTCTTAGTGTTCTGTGAATTCATCTCACAGAGTTACATCTGTATTTCGTGGATCTCTTTGCTAGCCTTATTTCTGTGGTTTCTGAGAACAGGTATTTCAGATCCCTTTGAAGACTATATGGCCAAAGGAAATATCCTCCGATTACAAAGAGAAAGAAGCTTTCTGAGAAACTTCTTTGTGTTCTGTGAAATCAACTCACAGAGTTACACCTTTCCCCTCAAGAAACCTTACGCTAAGACACTTCTTGTGGAATTGGCAAAGTGATATTTGAAAGCCCATAGAGGGCTCTGGTGAAAAAGGAAATATCCTCAGCTGAAATATGGAAAGAAGATTTCTGAGAAACTGCTTAGTGTTCTGTTAATTCATCTCACAGAGTTACATCTCTATTTCGTGGATCTCTTTGCTTGCCTTATTTCTGTGGAATCTGAGATCGAATATTTCGGATCCCTTTGAAGACTCTAGGGCCAAAGGAAATATCCTCCGATAACAAAGAGAAAGAAGCTTTCTGAGAAACTTCTTTGTGTTCTGTGAAATCATCTCACAGAGTTACAGCTTTCCCCTCAAGAAGCCTTTCGCTAAGACAGTTCTTGTGGAATTGGCAAAGTGATATTTGGAAGCCCATAGAGGACTTAGGTGAAAAAGGAAATATACTCAGATGAAATCTGGAAAGAAGCTTTCTGTGAAACTGCTTGGTGTTCTGTTAATTCATCTCACAGAGTTACATCTGTATTTCGTGGATCTCTTTCTTGCCTTATTTCTGTGGAATCTGAGAACAGATATTTCGGATTCCTTTGAAGACTACAGGGCCAAAGGAAATATCCTCCGATAACAAAGAGAAAGAAGCTTTCTGAGAAACTTCTTTGTGTTCCGTGAAATCATCTCATAGAGTTACAGCTTTCCCCTCAAGAAGCCTTTCGCTGAGACAGTTGTTGTGGAATTGGCAAAGTGATATTTGGAATCCCTTAGATGGCTATGGTGAAAAAGGAATTATCCTCAGATGAAATCTGGAAAGAAGCTTTCTGAGAAACTGCTTAGTGTTCTGTTAATTCATCTCACAGATTTAAATCTGTATTTCGTGGTTCTCTTTGCTAGCCTTATTTCTGTGGAATCTGAGAACAGATATTTCGGATCCCTTTGAAGATTACAGGGCCAAAGGAAATATCCTCCGATTACAAAGAGAAAGAAGCTTCCTGAGATACTTCTTTGTGTTCTGTGAAATCAACTCACAGAGTTACAGCGTTCCCCTCAAGAAGCCTTACGCTAAGACACTTCTTGTGGAATTGGCAAAGTGATATTTGGAAGCCCATAGAGGGCTCTGGTGAAAAAGGAAATATCCTTAGATGAAATCTGGAAAGAAGCTTTCTGAGAAACTGCTTAGTGTTCTGTTAATTCATCTCACAGAGTTACATCTGTGTTTCGTGGATCTCTTTGCTAGCCTTATTTCTGTGGAATCTGAGAACAGATATTTCGGATCCCTTTGAAGACTACAGGGCCAAAGGAAATATCATCCGATTACAAAGAGAAAGAAGCTTTCTGAGAAACTTCTTTGTGTTCTGTGAAATCATCTCACAGAGTTAGAGCTTTCCCCTCAAGAAGCCTTTCGCTAAGACTGTTCTTGTGGAATTGGCAAAGTGATATTTGGAAGCCCATAGAGGGCTATTGCGAAAAAGGAAATATCCTCAGATGAAATCTGGAAAGAAGCTTTCGGAGTAACTGCTTGGTGTTCTGTTAACTCATCTCACAGAGTTACATCTGTATTTCGTGGATCTCTTTGCTAGCCTTATTTCTGTGGAATCTGAGAACAGATATTTCGGATCCCTTTGAAGACTGCAGGGCCAAAGGAAATATCCTCCGATAACAAAGAGAAAGAAGCTCTCTGAGAAACTTCTTTGTGTTCTTTGAAATCATCTCACAGAGTTACAGCTTTCCCCTCAAGAAGCCTTTCGCTGAGACAGTTCTTGTGGAATTGGCAAAGTGATATTTGGAAGCCCATAGAGGGCTATGATGAAAAAGGAAATATCCTCAGATGAAATCTGGAAAGAAGCTTTCTGAGAAACTGCTTAGTGTTCTGTTAATTCATCTCACAGAGTTACATGTGTATTTCGTGGATCTCTTTGCTAGCCTTATTTCTGTGGAATCTGAGAACAGATATTTCGGATCCCTTTGAAGACTATACGGCCAAAGGAAATATCCTCCGATAACAAAGAGAAAGAGGCTTTCTGAGAAACTTCTTTGTGTTCTGTGAAATCATCTCACAGAGATACAGCTTTCCCCTCAAGAAGCCTTTCGCTAAGACAGTTCTTGTGGAATTGGCAAAGTGATATTTGGAAGCCCATAGAGGGCTATGGTGAAAAAGGAAATATCCTCAGATGAAATCTGGAAAGAAGCTTTCTGAGAAACTTCTTAGTGTTCTGTGAATTCATCTCACAGAGTTACATCTGTATTTCGTGGATCTCTTTGCTCGCCTTATTTCTGTGGTTTCTGAGAACAGGTATTTCAGTTCCCTTTGAAGACTATATGGCCAAAGGAAATATCCTCCGATTACAAAGAGAAAGAAGCTTTCTGAGAAACTTCTTTGTGTTCTGTGAAATCAACTCACAGAGTTACACCTTTCCACTCAAGAAGCCTTACGCTAAGACACTTCTTGTGGAATTGGCAAAGTGATATTTGAAAGCCCATAGAGGGCTATGGTGAAAAAGGAAATATCCTCAGTTGAAATATGGAAAGAAGATTTCTGAGAAACTGCTTAGTGTTCTGTTAATTCATCTCACAGAGTTACATCTCTATTTCGTGGATCTCTTTGCTTGCCTTATTTCTGTGGAATCTGAGATCGAATATTTCGGATCCCTTTGAAGACTCTAGGGCCAAAGGAAATATCCTCCGATAACAAAGAGAAAGAAGCTTTCTGAGAAACTTCTTTGTGTTCTGTGAAATCATCTCACAGAGTTACAGCTTTCCCCTCAAGAAGCCTTTCGCTAAGACAGTTCTTGTGGAATTGGCAAAGTGATATTTGGAAGCCCATAGAGGACTTAGGTGAAAAAGGAAATATACTCAGATGAAATCTGGAAAGAAGCTTTCTGTGAAACTGCTTGGTGTTCTGTTAATTCATCTCACAGAGTTACATCTGTATTTCGTGGATCTCTTTCTTGCCTTATTTCTGTGGAATCTGAGAACAGATATTTCGGATTCCTTTGAAGACTGTAGGGCCAAAGGAAATATCCTCCGATAACAAAGAGAAAGAAGCTTTCTGAGAAACTTCTTTGTGTTCTGTGAAATCGTCTCATAGAGTTACAGCTTTCCCCTCAAGAAGCCTTTCGCTGAGACAGTTGTTGTGGAATTGGCAAAGTGATATTTGGAATCCCTTAGATGGCTATGGTGAAAAAGGAATTATCCTCAGATGAAATCTGGAAAGAAGCTTTCTGAGAAACTGCTTAGTGTTCTGTTAATTCATCTCACAGATTTAAATCTGTATTTCGTGGTTCTCTTTGCTAGCCTTATTTCTGTGGAATCTGAGAACAGATATTTCGGATCCCTTTGAAGATTACAGGGCCAAAGGAAATATCCTCCGATTACAAAGAGAAAGAAGCTTCCTGAGATACTTCTTTGTGTTCTGTGAAATCAACTCACAGAGTTACAGCGTTCCCCTCAAGAAGCCTTACGCTAAGACACTTCTTGTGGAATTGGCAAAGTGATATTTGGAAGCCAATAGAGGGCTCTGGTGAAAAAGGAAATATCCTTAGATGAAATCTGGAAAGAAGCTTTCTGAGAAACTGCTTAGTGTTCTGTTAATTCATCTCACAGAGTTACATCTGAGTTTCGTGGATCTCTTTGCTATCCTTATTTCTGTGGAATCTGAGAACAGATATTTCGGATCCCTTTGAAGACTACAGGGCCAAAGGAAATATCATCCGATTACAAAGAGAAAGAAGCTTTCTGAGAAACTTCTTTGTGTTCTGTGAAATCATCTCACAGAGTTAGAGCTTTCCCCTCAAGAAGCCTTTCGCTAAGACTGTTCTTGTGGAATTGGCAAAGTGATATTTGGAAGCCCATAGAGGGCTATTGCGAAAAAGGAAATATCCTCAGATGAAATCTGGAAAGAAGCTTTCGGAGTAACTGCTTGGTGTTCTGTTAACTCATCTCACATAGTTACATCTGTATTTCGTGGATCTCTTTGCTAGCCTTATTTCTGTGGAATCTGAGAACAGATATTTCGGATCCCTTTGAAGACTGCAGGGCCAAAGGAAATATCCTCCGATAACAAAGAGAAAGAAGCTCTCTGAGAAACTTCTTTGTGTTCTTTGAAATCATCTCACAGAGTTACAGCTTTCCCCTCAAGAAGCCTTTCGCTGAGACAGTTCTTGTGGAATTGGCAAAGTGATATTTGGAAGCCCATAGAGGGCTATGATGAAAAAGGAAATATCCTCAGATGAAATCTGGAAAGAAGCTTTCTGAGAAACTGCTCAGTGTTCTGTTAATTCATCTCACAGAGTTACATCTGTATTTCGTGGATCTCTTTTCTAGCCTTATTTCTGTGGAATCTGAGAACAGATATTTCGGATCCCTTTGAAGACTGCAGGGCCAAAGGAAATATCCTCCGATTACAAAGAGAAAGAAGCTTTCTGAGAAACTTCTTTGTGTTCTGCGAAATCAACTCACAGAGTTACAGCGTTCCCCTCAAGAAGCCTTACGCTAAGACACTTCTTGTGGAATTGGCAATGTGATATTTGGAAGCCCATAGAGGGCTCTGGTGAAAAAGGAAATATCCTCAGATGAAATCTGGAAATAAGCTTTCTGAGAAACTGCTTAGTGTTCTGTTAATTCATCTCACAGAGTTACATCTGTATTTCGTGGATCTCTTTGCTAGCCTTTTGTCTGCGTAATCTGAGAACAGATATTTCGGATCCCTTTGAAGACTATAGGGCCAAAGGAAATATCCTCCGATAACAAAGAGAAAGAAGGTTTCTGAGAAACTTCTTTTTGTTCTGTGAAATCATCTCACAGAGTTACAGCTTTCCCCTCAAGAAGCCTTTCGCTAAGACAGTTCTTGTGGAATTGGCAAAGTGATATTTGGAAGCCAATAGAGGGCTATGGTGAAAAAGGAAATATCCTCAGATGAAATCTGGAAAGAAACTTTCTGAGAAACTGCTTAGTGTTCTGTTAATTCATCTCACAGATTTACATCTGTATTTCGTGGATCTCTTTGCTAGCCTTATTTCTGTGGAATCTGAGAACAGATATTTCGGATCCCTTTGAAGACTACAGGGCCAAAGGAAATATCCTCCGATTACAAAGAGAAAGAAGCTTCCTGAGAAACTTCTTTGTGTTCTTTGAAATCAACTCACAGAGGTACAGCTTTTCCCTCAAGAAGCCTTACGCTAAGACAGTTCTTGTGGAATTGGCAAAGTGATATTTGGAAGCCCATAGAGGGCTCTGGTGAAAAAGGAAATATCCTCAGATGAAATCTGGAAAGAAGCTTTCTGAGAAACTGCTTGGTGTTCTGTTAGTTCATCTCACAGAGTTACATCTGTATTTCATGGATCTCTTTGCTAGCCTTATTTCTGTGGAATCTGAGAACAGATATTTCGGATCCCTTTGAAGACTATAGGGCCAAAGGAAATATCCTCCAATAACAAAGAGAAAGAAGCTTCCTGAGAAATTCCTTTGTGTTCTGTGAAATCATCTCACAGAGTTACAGCTTTCCCCTCAAGAAGCCTTTCGCTAAGACAGTTCATGTGGAATTGGCAAAGTGATATTTGGAAGCCCATAGAGGGCTATGGTGAAAAAGGAAATATTCTTAGATGAAATCTGGAAAGAAGCTTTCTGAGAAACTGCTTAGTGTTCTGTGAATTCATCTCACAGAGTTACATCTGTATTTCGTGGATCTCTTTGCTAGCCTTATTTCTGTGGAATCTGAGAACAGATATTTCGGATCCCTTTGAATACAATAGGGCCAAAGGAAATATCCTCCGATAACAAAGAGAAAGAAGCTTTCTGAGAAACTTCTTTGTGTTCTGTGAAATCAACTCACAGAGTTACAGCGTTCCCCTCAAGAAGCCTTACGCTAAGATACTTCTTGTGGAATTGGCAAAGTGATATTTGGAAGCCCATAGAGGGCTCTGGAGAAAAAGGAAATATCCTCAGATGAAATCTGGAAAGAAGCTTTCTGAGAAACTGCTTAGTGTTCTGTTATTTCATCTCACAGAGATACATCTGTATTTCTTGGATCTCTTTGCTAGCCTTATTTCTGTGGAATCTGAGAACAGATATTTCGGATCCCTTTGAAGACATTAGGGCCAAAGGAAATATCCTCCGATAAAAAAGAGAAAGAAGCTTTCTGAGAAACTTCTTTGTGTTCTGTGAAATCATCTCAGAGAGTTACAGTGTTCCCCTCAAGAAGCCTTTCGCTAAGACAGTTCTTGTGGAATTGGCAAAGTGATATTTGGAAGCCCATAGAGGGCTATGGTGAAAATGGAAATATCCTCAGATGAAATCTGGAAAGAAGCTTTCTGAGAAACTGCTTAGTGTTCTGTTAATTCATCTCACAGAGTTACATCTGTATTTCGTGGATCTCTTTGCTAGCCTTATTTCTGTGAAATCTGAGAACAGATATTTCGGATCCCTTTGAAGACTATAGGGCCAAAGGAAATATCCTCCGATAACAAAGAGAAACAAGCTGCATGAGAATCTTCTCTGTGTTCTTTGAAATCAACTCACAGAGGTACAGCTTTTCCCTCAAGAAGCCTTACGCTAAGACAGTTCTTGTGGAATTGGCAAAGTGATATTTGGAAGCCCATAGAGGGTTCTGGTGAAAAAGGAAATATCCACAGATGAAAACTGGAAAGAAGCTTTCTGAGAAACTGCTTGGTGTTCTGTTAATTCATCTCACGGAGTTACATCTGTATATCGTGGATCTCTTTTCTAGCCTTATTTCTGTGGAATCTGAGAACAGATATTTCGGATCCCTTTGAAGACTCTAGGGCCAAAGGAAATATCCTCCGATAACAAAGAGAAAGAACTCTCTGAGAAACTTCTTTTTGTTCTGTGAAATCATCTCACAGATTTACAGCTTTCCCCTCAAGAAGCCTTTCGCTGAGACAGTTGTTGTGGAATTGGCAAAGTGATATTTGGAAGCCCATAGAGGGCTAGGGTGAAAAAGGAAATATCCTCAGATGAAATCTGGAAAGAAGATTTCTGAGAAACTGCTTAGTGTTCTGTTAATTCATCTCACAGAATTACATCTGTATTTCGTGGATCTCTTTGCTAGCCTTATTTCTGTGGAATCTGAGAACAGATATTTCGGATCTCTTTGAAGACTAAAGGGCCAAAGGAAATATCCTCCGATTACAAAGATAAAGAAGCTTCCTGAGAAACTTCTTTGTGTTCTGTGAAATCAACTCACAGAGTTACAGCGTTCCCCTCAAGAAGCCTTAGGTTAATACACTTTTTGTGGAATTGGCAAAGTGATATTTGGGAGACCATAGAAGGCTCTGGTGAAAAAGGAAATATCCTCAGATGAAATCTGGAAATAAGCTTTCTGAGAAACTGCTTAGTGTTCTGTTAATTCATCTCACAGACTTACATCTGTATTTCGTGGATCTCTTTGCTAGCCTTTTGTCTGCGTAATCTGAGAACAGATATTTCGGATCCCTTTGAAGACTATAGGGCCAAAGAAATATCCTCCGATAACAAAGAGACAGAAGGTTTCTGAGAAACTTCTTTTTGTTCTGTGAAATCATCTCACAGAGTTACAGCTTTCCCCTCAAGAAGCCTTTCGCTAAGACAGTTCTTGTGGAATTGGCAAAGTGATATTTGGAAGCCAATAGAGGGCTATGGTGAAAAAGGAAATATCCTCAGATGAAATCTGGAAAGAAACTTTCTGAGAAACTGCTTAGTGTTCTGTTAATTCATCTCACAGAGTTACATCTGTATTTCGTGGATCTCTTTGCTAGCCTTATTTCTGTGGAATCTGAGAACAGATATTTCGGATCCCTTTGAAGACTACAGGGCCAAAGGAAATATCCTCCGATTACAAAGAGAAAGAAGCTTCCTGAGAAACTTCTTTGTGTTCTTTGAAATCAACTCACAGAGTTACAGCTTTTCCCTCAAGAAGCCTTACGCTAAGACAGTTCTTGTGGAATTGGCAAAGTGATATTTGGAAGCCCATAGAGGGCTCTGGTGAAAAAGGAAATATCCTCAGATGAAATCTGGAAAGAAGCTTTCTGAGAAACTGCTTGGTGTTCTGTTAATTCATCTCACAGAGTTACATCTGTATTTCGTGGATCTCTTTGCTAGCCTTATTTCTGTGGAATCTGAGAACAGATATTTCGGATCCCTTTGAAGACTATAGGGCCAATGGAAATATCCTCCAATAACAAAGAGAAAGAAGCTTCCTGAGAAATTTCTTTGCGTTCTGTGAAATCATCTCACAGAGTTACAGCTTTCCCCTCAAGAAGCCTTTCGCTAAGACAGTTCTTGTGGAATTGGCAAAGTGATATTTGGAAGCCCATAGAGGGCTATGGTGAAAAAGGAAATATCCTTAGATGAAATCTGGAAAGAAGCTTTCTGAGAAACTGCTTGGTGTTCTGTGAATTCATCTCACAGAGTTACATCTGTATTTCGTGGATCTCTTTGCTAGCCTTATTTCTGTGGAATCTGAGAACAGATATTTCAGATCCCTTTGAATACAATAGGGCCAAAGGAAATATCCTCCGATAACAAAGAGAAAGAAGCTTTCTGAGAAACTTCTTTGTGTTCTGTGAAATCAACTCACAGAGTTACAGCGTTCCCCTCAAGAAGCCTTACGCTAAGATACTTCTTGTGGAATTGGCAAAGTGATATTTGGAAGTCCATAGAGGGCTCTGGAGAAAAAGGAAGTATCCTCAGATGAAATCTGGAAAGAAGCTTTCTGAGAAACTGCTTAGTGTTCTGTTAATTCATCTCACAGAGTTACATCTGTGTTTCGTGGATCTCTTTGCTTGCCTTATTTCTGTGGAATCTGAGAACAGATATTTCGGATCCCTTTGAAGACTCTAGGGCTAAAGGAAATATCCTCCGATAACAAAGAGAAAGAACTCTCTGAGAAACTTCTTTTTGTTCTGTGAAATCATCTCACAGATTTACAGCTTTCCCCTCAAGAAGCCTTTCGCTGAGACAGTTGTTGTGGAATTGGCAAAGTGATATTTGGAAGCCCATAGAGGGCTAGGGTGAAAAAGGAAATATCCTCAGACGAAATCTGGAAAGAAGATTTCTGAGAAACTGCTTAGTGTTCTGTTAATTCATCTCACAGAATTACATCTGTATTTCGTGGATCTCTTTGCTAGCCTTATTTCTGTGGAATCTGAGAACAGATATTTCGGATCCCTTTGAAGACTAAAGGGCCAAAGGAAATATCCTCCGATTACAAAGATAAAGAAGCTTCCTGAGAAACTTCTTTGTGTTCTGTGAAATCAACTCACAGAGTTACAGCGTTCCCCTCAAGAAGCCTTAGGTTAATACACTTTTTGTGGAATTGGCAAAGTGATATTTGGGAGACCATAGAAGGCTCTGGTGAAAAAGGAAATATCCTCAGATGAAATCTGGAAATAAGCTTTCTGAGAAACTGCTTAGTGTTCTGTTAATTCATCTCACAGAGTTACATCTTTGTTTCGTGGATCTCTTTGCTAGCCTTATTTCTGTGGAATCTGAGAACAGATATTTCGGATCCCTTTGAAGACTGCAGGGACAAAGGAAATATCCTCCGATAACAAAGAGAAAGAAGCTTCCTGAGAAACTTCTATGTGTTCTTTGAAATCAACTCACAGAGGTACAGCTTTTCCCTCAAAAGCCTTACGCTAAGACAATTTTTGTGGAATTGGCAAAGTGATATTTGGAAGCCCATAAAGGGCATTGTTGAAAAAGGAAATATCCACAGATGAAATCTGGAAAGAAGCTTTCTGAGAAACTGCTTGGTGTTCTGTTAATTCATCTCACAGAGTTACATCTGTATTTCGTGGATCTCTTTGCTAGCCTTATTTCTGTGGAATCTGAGAAAAGATATTTCGGATCCCTTTGAAGACTATAGGGCCAAAGGAAATATCCTCCAATAACAAAGAGACAGAAGCTCCCTGAGAAATTTCTTTGTGTTCTGTGAAATCATCTCACAGAGTTACAGCTTTCCCCTCAAGAAGCCTTTCGCTAAGGCAGTTTTTGTGGAATTGGCAAAGTGATATTTGGAAAGCCATAGAGGGCTCTGGTGAAAAAGGAAATATCCTCAGATGAAATCTGGAAAGAAGCTTTCTGAGAAACTGCTTAGTGTTCTGTTAATTCATCTCACAGAGTTACATCTGTATTTCGTGGATCTCTTTGCTAGCCTTATTTCTGTGGAATCTGAGAACAGATATTTCGGATCCCTTTGAAGACTATACGGCCAAAGGAAATATCCTCCGATAACAAAGAGAAAGAGGCTTTCTGAGAAACTTCTTTGTGTTCTGTGAAATCATCTCAAAGAGATACAGCTTTCCCCTCAAGAAGCCTTTCGCTAAGACAGTTCTTGTGGAATTGGCAAAGTGATATTTGGAAGCCCATAGAGGACTATGGTGAAAAAGGAAATATCCTCAGATGAAATCTGGAAAGAAGCTTTCTGAGAAACTGCTTAGTGTTCTGTGAATTCATCTCAGAGAGTTACATCTGTATTTCGTGGATCTCTTTGCTAGCCTTATTTCTATGGTTTCTGAGAACAGATATTTCAGATCCCTTTGAAGACTATATGGCCAAAGGAAATATCCTCCGATTACAAAGAGAAAGAAGCTTTCTGAGAAACTTCTTTGTGTTCTGTGAAATTAACACACAGAGTTACACCTTTCCCCTCAAGAAGCCTTACGCTAAGACACTTCTTGTGGAATTGGCAAAGTGATATTTGAAAGCCCATAGAGGGTTATGGTGAAAAAGGAAATATCCTCAGTTGAAATATGGAAAGAAGATTTCTGAGAAACTGCTTAGTGTTCTGTTAATTCATCTCACAGAGTTACATCTCTATTTCGTGGATCTCTTTGCTTGCCTTATTTCTGTGGAATCTGAGAACAGATATTTCGGATCCCTTTGAAGACTCTAGGGCCAAAGGAAATATCCTCCGATAACAAAGAGAAAGAAGCTTTCTGAGAAACTTCTTTGTGTTCTGTGAAATCATCTCACAGAGTTACAGCTTTCCCCTCAAGAAGCCTTTCGCTAAGACAGTTCTTGTGGAATTGGCAAAGTGATATTTGGAAGCCCATAGAGGACTTAGGTGAAAAAGGAAATATACTCAGATGAAATCTGGAAAGAAGCTTTCTGTGAAACTGCTTGGTGTTCTGTTAATTCATCTCACAGAGTTACATCTGTATTTCGTGGATCTCTTTCTTGCCTTATTTCTGTGGAATCTGAGAACAGATATTTCGCATCCCTTTGAAGACTATAGGGCCAAAGGAAATATCCTCCGATAACAAAGAGAAAGAAGCTTTCTGAGAAACTTCTTTGTGTTCTGTGAAATCATCTCATAGAGTTACAGCTTTCCCCTCAAGAAGCCTTTCGCTAAGATACTTCTTGTGGAATTGGCAAAGTGATATTTGGAAGCCCATAGAGGGCTCTGGTGAAAAAGGAAATATCCTCAGATGAAATCTGGAAAGAAGCCTTCTGAGAAACTGCTTAGTGTTCTATTAATTCATCTCACAGAGTTACATCTGTATTTCGTGGATCTCTTTGCTAGCCTTATTTCTGTGGAATCTGAGAACAGATATTTCGGATCCCTTTGAAGATTATAGGGCCAAAGCAAATATCCTCCGATAACAAAGAGAAAGAAGCTTCCTGAGAAACTTCTATGTGTTCTTTGAAATCAACTCACAGAGGTACAGCTTTTCCCTCAAAAGCCTTACGCTAAGACAATTTTTGTGGAATTGGCAAAGTGATATTTGGAAGCCCATAAAGGGCTCTGTTGAAAAAGGAAATATCCACAGATGAAATCTGGAAAGAAGCTTTCTGAGAAACTGCTTGGTATTCTGTTAATTCATCTCACAGAGTTACATCTGTATTTCGTGGATCTCTTTGCTAGCCTTATTTCTGTGGAATCTGAGAAAAGATATTTCGGATCCCTTTGAAGACTATAGGGCCAAAGGAAATATCCTCCAATAACAAAGAGAAAGAAGCTTCCTGAGAAATTTCTTTGTGTTCTGTGAAATCATCTCACAGAGTTACAGCTTTCCCCTCAAGAAGCCTTTCGCTAAGGCAGTTCTTGTGGAATTGGCAAAGTGATATTTGGAAGCCCATAGAGGGCTCTGGTGAAAAAGGAAATATCCTCAGATGAAATCTGGAAAGAAGCTTTCTGAGAAACTGCTTAGTGTTCTGTTAATTCATCTCACAGAGTTACATCTGTATTTCGTGGATCTCTTTGCTAGCCTTATTTCTGTGGAATCTGAGAACAGATATTTCGGATCCCTTTGAAGACTATAGGGCCAAAGGAAATATCCTCCGATAACAAAGAGAAAGAAGCTTCCTGAGAAACTTCTATGTGTTCTTTGAAATCAACTCACAGAGGTACAGCTTTTCCCTCAAGAAGCCTTGCGCTAAGACAGTTCTTGTGGAATTGGCAAAGTGATATTTGGAAGCCCATAGAGGGCTATGCTGAAAAAGGAAATAACCTCAGATGAAATCTGGATAGAAGCTTTATGAGAAACTGCTTAGTGTTCTGTTATTTCATCTCACAGAGATACATCTGTATTTCGTGGATCTCTTTGCTAGCCTTATTTCTGTGGAATCTGAGAACAGATATTTCGGATCCCTTTGAAGACTATAGGGCCAAAGGAAATATCCTCCGATAAAAAAGAGAAAGAAGCTTTCTGAGAAACTTCTTTGTGTTCTGTGAAATCATCTCAGAGAGTTACAGCGTTCCCCTCAAGAAGCCTTTCGCTAAGACAGTTCTTGTGGAATTGGCAAAGTGATATTTGGGAGACCATAGAAGGCTCAGGTGAAAAAGGAAATATCCTCAGATGAAATCTGGAAATAAGCTTTCTGAGAAACTGCTTAGTGTTCTGTTAATTCATCTCACAGAGTTACATCTGTATTTCATGGATCTCTTTGCTAGCCTTTTGTCTGCGTAATCTGAGAACAGATATTTCAGATCCCTTTGAAGACTATAGGGCCAAAGGAAATATCCTCCGATAACAAAGAGAAAGAAGGTTTCTGAGAAACTTCTTTTTGTTCTGTGAAATCATCTCACAGAGTTACAGCTTTCCCCTCAAGAAGCCTTTCGCTAAGACAGTTCTTGTGGAATTGGCAAAGTGATATTTCGAAGCCAATAGAGGGCTATGGTGAAAAAGGAAATATCCTCAGATGAAATCTGGAAAGAAACTTTCTGAGAAACTGCTTAGTGTTCTGTTAATTCATCTCACAGAGTTACATCTGTATTTCGTGGATCTCTTTGCTAGCCTTATTTCTGTGGAATCTGAGAACAGATATTTCGGATCCCTTTGAAGACTATACGGCCAAAGGAAATATCCTCCGATTACAAAGAGAAAGAAGCTTCCTGAGAAACTTCTTTGTGTTCTGCGAAATCAACTCACAGAGTTACAGCGTTCCCCTCAAGAAGCCTTACGCTAAGACACTTCTTGTGGAATTGGCAAAGTGATATTTGGAAGCCCATAGAGGGCTCTGGTGAAAAAGGAAATATCCTCAGATGAAATCTGGAAAGAAGCTTTCTGAGAAACTGCTTAGTGTTCTGTTAATTCATCTCACAGAGTTACATCTGTATTTCGTGGATCTCTTTGCTAGCCTTATTTCTGTGGAATCTGAGAACAGATATTTCGGATCCCTTTGAAGACTATAGGGACAAAGGAAATATCCTCCGATAACAAAGAGAAAGAAGCTTCCTGAGAAACCTCTATGTGTTCTTTGAAATCAACTCACAGAGGTACAGCTTTTCCCTCAAGAAGCCTTTCGCTAAGACAGTTCTTGTGGAATTGGCAAAGTGATATTTGAAAGCCCATAGAGGGCTATGCTGAAAAAGGAAATAACCTGAGATGAAATCTGGATAGAAGCTTTATGAGAAACTGCTTAGTGTTCTGTTATTTCATCTCACAGAGATACATCTGTATATCGTGGATCTCTTTGCTAGCCTTATTTCTGTGGAATCTGAGAACAGATATTTCGGATCCCTTTGAAGACAATAGGGCCAAAGGAAATATCCTCCGATAAAAAAGAGAAAGAAGCTTTCTGAGAAACTTCTTTGTGTTCTGTGAAATCATCTCAGAGATTTACGGCGTTCCCCTCAAGAAGCCTTTCGCTAAGACAGTTCTTGTGGAATTGGCAAAGTGATATTTGGAAGCCCATAGAGGGCTATGGTGAAAATGGAAATATCCTCAGATGAAATCTGGAAAGAAGCTTTCTGAGAAACTGCTTAGTGTTCTGTTAATTCATCTCACAGAGTTACATCTGTATTTCGTGGATCGCTTTGCTAGCCTTATTTCTGTGAAATCTGAGAACAGATATTTCGGATCCCTTTGAAGACTATAGGGCCAAAGGAAATATCCTCCGATAACAAAGAGAAACAAGCTGCATGAGAAACTTCTATGTGTTCTTTGAAATTAACTCACAGAGGTACAGCTTTTCCCTCAAGAAGCCTTACGGTAAGACAGTTCTTGTGGAATTGGCAAAGTGATATTTGGAAGCCCATAGAGGGCTCTGGTGAAAAAGGAAATATCCTCAGATGAAATCTGGAAAGAAGCCTTCTGAGAAACTGCTTAGTGTTCTATTAATTCATCTCACAGAGTTACATCTGTATTTCGTGGATCTCTTTGCTAGCCTTATTTCTGTGGAATCTGAGAACAGATATTTCGGATCCCTTTGAAGACTATAGGGCCAAAGCAAATATCCTCCGATAACAAAGAGAAAGAAGCTCTCTGAGAAACTTCTTTGTGTTCTGTGAAATCATCTCACAGAGTTACAGCTTTCCCCTCAAGAAGCCTTTCGCTGAGACAGTTGTTGTGGAATTGGCAAAGTGATATTTGGAATCCCTTAGAGGGCTATGGTGAAAAAGGAATTATCCTCAGATGCAATCTGGAAAGAAGCTTTCTGAGAAACTGCTTAGTGTTCTGTTAATTCATCTCACAGATTTAAATCTGTATTTCGTGGTTCTCTTTGCTAGCCTTATTTCTGTGGAATCTGAGAACAGATATTTCGGATCCCTTTGAAGATTACAGGGCCAAAGGAAATATCCTCCGATTACAAAGAGAAAGAAGCTTCCTGAGATACTTCTTTGTGTTCTGTGAAATCATCTCACAGAGTTACAGCGTTCCCCTCAAGAAGCCTTACGCTAAGACACTTCTTGTGGAATTGGCGAAGTGATATTTGGAAGCCCATAGAGGGCTCTGGTGAAAAAGGAAATATCCTTAGATGAAATATGGAAAGAAGCTTTCTGAGAAACTGCTTACTGTTCTGTTAATTCATCTCACAGAGTTACATCTGTATTTCGTGGATCTCTTTGCTAGCCTTATTTCTGTGGAATCTGAGAACAGATATTTCGGATCCCTTTGAAGACTACAGGGCCAAAGGAAATATCATCCGATTACAAAGAGAAAGAAGCTTTCTGAGAAACTTCTTAGTGTTCTGTGAAATCATCTCACAGAGTTAGAGCATTCCCCTCAAGAAGCCTTTCGCTAAGACTGTTCTTGTGGAATTGGCAAAGTGATATTTGGAAGCCCATAGAGGGCTATTGCGAAAAAGGAAATATCCTCAGATGAAATCTGGAAAGAAGCTTTCGGAGTAACTGCTTGGTGTTCTGTTAACTCATCTCACAGAGTTACATCTGTATTTCGTGGATCTCTTTGCTGGCCTTATTTCTGTGGAATCTGTGAACAGATATTTCGGATCCCTTTGAAGACTGCAGGGCCAAAGGAAATATCCTCCGATAACAAAGAGAAAGAAGCTCTCTGAGAAACTTCTTTGTGTTCTTTGAAATCATCTCACAGAGTTACAGCTTTCCCCTCAAGAAGCCTTTCGCTGAGACAGTTCTTGTGGAATTGGCAAAGTGATATTTGGAAGCCCATAGAGGGCTATGATGAAAAAGTAAATATCCTCAGATGAAATCTGGAAAGAAGCTTTCTGAGAAACTGCTTAGTGTTCTTTTAATTCATCTCACAGAGTTCCATCTGTATTTCGTGGATCTCTTTGCTAGCCTTATTTCTGTGGAATCTGAGAACAGATATTTCGGATCCCTTTGAAGACTGCAGGGCCAAAGGAAATATCCTCCGATTACAAAGAGAAAAAGCTTTCTGAGAAACTTCTTTGTGTTCTGCGAAATCAACTCACAGAGTTACAGCGTTCCCCTCAAGAAGCCTTACGCTAAGACAGTTCTTGTGGAATTGGCAAAGTGATATTTGGAAGCCCATAGAGGGCTCTGGTGAAAAAGGAAATATCCTCAGTTGAAATCTGGAAAGAAGCTTTCTGAGAAACTGCTTAGTGTTCTGTTAATTCATCTCACAGAGTTACATCTGTATTTCCTGGATCTCTTTGCTAGCCTTATTTCTGTGGAATCTGAGAACAGATATTTCGGATCCCTTTGAAGACTATAGGGCCAAAGGAAATATCCTCCGATAACAAAGAGAAAGAAGCTTCCTGAGAAACTTCTATGTGTTCTTTGAAATCAACTCACAGAGGTACAGCTTTTCCCTCAAGAAGTCTTTCGCTAAGGCAGTTCTTGTGGAATTGGCAAAGTGATATTTGGAAGCCCATAGAGGGCTATGCTGAAAAAGGAAATAACCTCAGATGAAATCTGGATAGAAGCTTTATGAGAAACTGCTTAGTGTTCTGTTATTTCATCTCACAGAGATACATCTGTATTTCGTGGATCTCTTTGCTAGCCTTATTTCTGTGGAATCTGAGAACAGATATTTCGGATCCCTTTGAAGACTATAGGGCCAAAGGAAATATCCTCCGATAAAAAAGAGAAAGAAGCTTTCTGAGAAACTTCTTTGTGTTCTGTGAAATCATCTCAGAGAGTTACAGCGTTCCCCTCAAGAAGCCTTTCGCTAAGACAGTTCTTGTGGAATTGGCAAAGTGATATTTAAGCCCATAGAGGGCTATGGTGAAAATGGAAATATCCTCAGATGAAATCTGGAAAGAAGCTTTCTGAGGAACTGCTTAGTGTTCTGTTAATTCATCTCACAGAGTTACATCTGTATTTCGTGGATCTCTTTGCTAGCCTTATTTCTGTGAAATCTGAGAACAGATATTTCGGATCCCTTTGAAGACTATAGGGCCAAAGGAAATATCCTCCGATAACAAAGAGAAACAAGCTGCATGAGAAACTTCTATGTGTTCTTTGAAATCAACTCACAGAGGTACAGCTTTTCCCTCAAGAAGCCTTACGCTAAGACTGTTCTTGTGGAATTGGCAAAGTGATATTTGGAACCCCATAGAGGGCTATTGCGAAAAAGGAAATATCCTCAGATGAAATCTGGAAAGAAGCTTTCTAAGTAACTGCTTGGTGTTCTGTTAACTCATCTCACAGAGTTACATCTGTATTTCGTGGATCTCTTTGCTAGCCTTATTTCTGTGGAATCTGAGAGCAGATATTTCGGATCCCTTTGAAGACTGCAGAGCCAAAGGAAATATCCTACAATAACAAAGAGAAAGAAGCTCTCTGAGAAACTTCTTTGTGTTCTTTGAAATCATCTCACAGAGTTACAGCTTTCCCCTCAAGAAGCCTTTCGCTGAGACAGTTCTTGTGGAATTGTCAAAGTGATATTTGGAAGCCCATAGAGGGCTATGATGAAAAAGGAAATATCCTCAGATGAAATCTGGAAAGAAGCTTTCTGAGAAACTGCTTAGTGTTCTGTTAATTCATCTCACAGAGTTACATCTGTATTTCGTGGATCTCTTTGCTAGCCTTATTTCTGTGGAATCTGAGAACAGATATTTCGGATCCCTTTGAAGACTGCAGGGCCAAAGGAAATATCCTCCGATTACAAAGAGAAAGAAGCTTTCTGAGAAACTTCTTTGTGTTCTGCGAAATCAACTCACAGAGTTACAGCGTTCCCTCAAGAAGCCTTACGCTAAGACAGTTCTTGTGGAATTGGCAAAGTGATATTTGGAAACCCATAGAGGGCTCTGGTGAAAAAGGAAATATCCTCAGATGAAATCTGGAAAGAAGCTTTCTGAGAAACTGCTTAGTGTTCTGTTAATTCATCTCACAGAGTTACATCTGTATTTCGTGGATCTCTTTGCTAGCCTTATTTCTGTGGAATCTGAGAACAGATATTTCGGATCCCTTTGAAGACTATAGGGCCAAAGGAAATATCCTCCGATAACAAAGAGAAAGAAGCTTCCTGAGAAACTTCTATGTGTTCTTTGTAATCAACTCACAGAGGTACAGCTTTTCCCTCAAGAAGCCTTTCGCTAAGACAGTTCTTGTGGAATTGGCAAAGTGATATTTGGAAGCCCATAGAGGGCTATGCTGAAAAAGGAAATAACCTCAGATGAAATCTGGAAATAAGCTTTCTGAGAAACTGCTTAGTGTTCTGTTAATTCATCTCACAGAGTTACATCTGTATTTCGTGGATCTCTTTGCTAGCCTTTTGTCTGCGTAATCTGAGAACAGATATTTCAGATCCCTTTGAAGACTATAGGGCCAAAGGAAATATCCTCCGATAACAAAGAGAAAGAAGGTTTCTGAGAAACTTCTTTTTGTTCTGTGAAATCATCTCACAGAGTTACAGCTTTCCCCTCAAGAAGCCTTTCGCTAAGACAGTTCTTGTGGAATTGGCAAAGTGATATTTGGAAGCCAATAGAGGGCTATGGTGAAAAAGGAAATATCCTCAGATGAAATCTGGAAAGAAACTTTCTGAGAAACTGCTTAGTGTTCTGTTAATTCATCTCACAGAGTTACATCTGTATTTCGTGGATCTCTTTGCTAGCCTTATTTCTGTGGAATCTGAGAACAGATATTTCGGATCCCTTTGAAGACTGCAGGGCCAAAGGAAATATCCTCCGATTACAAAGAGAAAAAGCTTTCTGAGAAACTTCTTTGTGTTCTGCGAAATCAACTCACAGAGTTACAGCGTTCCCCTCAAGAAGCCTTACGCTAAGACACTTCTTGTGGAATTGGCAAAGTGATATTTGGAAGCCCATAGAGGGCTCTGGTGAAAAAGGAAATATCCTCAGTTGAAATCTGGAAAGAAGCTTTCTGAGAAACTGCTTAGTGTTCTGTTAATTCATCACACAGAGTTACATCTGTATTTCGTGGATCTCTTTGCTAGCCTTATTTCTGTGGAATCTGAGAACAGATATTTCGGATCCCTTTGAAGACTATAGGGACAAAGGAAATATCCTCCGATAACAAAGAGAAAGAAGCTTCCTGAGAAACTTCTATGTGTTCTTTGAAATCAACTCACAGAGGTACAGCTTTTCCCTCAAGAAGCCTTTCGCTAAGACAGTTCTTGTGGAATTGGCAAAGTGATATTTGAAAGCCCATAGAGGGCTATGCTGAAAAAGGAAATAACCTGAGATGAAATCTGGATAGAAGCTTTATGAGAAACTGCTTAGTGTTCTGTTATTTCATCTCACAGAGATACATCTGTATATCGTGGATCTCTTTGCTAGCCTTATTTCTGTGGAATCTGAGAACAGATATTTCGGATCCCTTTGAAGACAATAGGGCCAAAGGAAATATCCTCCGATAAAAAAGAGAAAGAAGCTTTCTGAGAAACTTCTTTGTGTTCTGTGAAATCATCTCAGAGATTTACGGCGTTCCCCTCAAGAAGCCTTTCGCTAAGACAGTTCTTGTGGAATTGGCAAAGTGATATTTGGAAGCCCATAGAGGGCTATGGTGAAAATGGAAATATCCTCAGATGAAATCTGGAAAGAAGCTTTCTGAGAAACTGCTTAGTGTTCTGTTAATTCATCTCACAGAGTTACATCTGTATTTCGTGGATCGCTTTGCTAGCCTTATTTCTGTGAAATCTGAGAACAGATATTTCGGATCCCTTTGAAGACTATAGGGCCAAAGGAAATATCCTCCGATAACAAAGAGAAACAAGCTGCATGAGAAACTTCTATGTGTTCTTTGAAATTAACTCACAGAGGTACAGCTTTTCCCTCAAGAAGCCTTACGGTAAGACAGTTCTTGTGGAATTGGCAAAGTGATATTTGGAAGCCCATAGAGGGCTCTGGTGAAAAAGGAAATATCCTCAGATGAAATCTGGAAAGAAGCCTTCTGAGAAACTGCTTAGTGTTCTATTAATTCATCTCACAGAGTTACATCTGTATTTCGTGGATCTCTTTGCTAGCCTTATTTCTGTGGAATCTGAGAACAGATATTTCGGATCCCTTTGAAGACTATAGGGCCAAAGCAAATATCCTCCGATAACAAAGAGAAAGAAGCTCTCTGAGAAACTTCTTTGTGTTCTGTGAAATCATCTCACAGAGTTACAGCTTTCCCCTCAAGAAGCCTTTCGCTGAGACAGTTGTTGTGGAATTGGCAAAGTGATATTTGGAATCCCTTAGAGGGCTATGGTGAAAAAGGAATTATCCTCAGATGCAATCTGGAAAGAAGCTTTCTGAGAAACTGCTTAGTGTTCTGTTAATTCATCTCACAGATTTAAATCTGTATTTCGTGGTTCTCTTTGCTAGCCTTATTTCTGTGGAATCTGAGAACAGATATTTCGGATCCCTTTGAAGATTACAGGGCCAAAGGAAATATCCTCCGATTACAAAGAGAAAGAAGCTTCCTGAGATACTTCTTTGTGTTCTGTGAAATCATCTCACAGAGTTACAGCGTTCCCCTCAAGAAGCCTTACGCTAAGACACTTCTTGTGGAATTGGCGAAGTGATATTTGGAAGCCCATAGTGGGCTATGGTGAAAAAGGAAATATCCTTAGATGAAATCTGGAAAGAAGCTTTCTGAGAAACTGCTTAGTGTTCTGTTAATTCATCTCACAGAGTTACATCTGTATTTCGTGGATCTCTTTGCTAGCCTTATTTCTGTGGAATCTGAGAACAGATATTTCGGATCCCTTTGAAGACTACAGGGCCAAAGGAAATATCATCCGATTACAAAGAGAAAGAAGCTTTCTGAGAAACTTCTTAGTGTTCTGTGAAATCATCTCACAGAGTTAGAGCATTCCCCTCAAGAAGCCTTTCGCTAAGACTGTTCTTGTGGAATTGGCAAAGTGATATTTGGAAGCCCATAGAGGGCTATTGCGAAAAAGGAAATATCCTCAGATGAAATCTGGAAAGAAGCTTTCGGAGTAACTGCTTGGTGTTCTGTTAACTCATCTCACAGAGTTACATCTGTATTTCGTGGATCTCTTTGCTGGCCTTATTTCTGTGGAATCTGTGAACAGATATTTCGGATCCCTTTGAAGACTGCAGGGCCAAAGGAAATATCCTCCGATAACAAAGAGAAAGAAGCTCTCTGAGAAACTTCTTTGTGTTCTTTGAAATCATCTCACAGAGTTACAGCTTTCCCCTCAAGAAGCCTTTCGCTGAGACAGTTCTTGTGGAATTGGCAAAGTGATATTTGGAAGCCCATAGAGGGCTATGATGAAAAAGTAAATATCCTCAGATGAAATCTGGAAAGAAACTTTCTGAGAAACTGCTTAGTGTTCTTTTAATTCATCTCACAGAGTTCCATCTGTATTTCGTGGATCTCTTTGCTAGCCTTATTTCTGTGGAATCTGAGAACAGATATTTCGGATCCCTTTGAAGACTGCAGGGCCAAAGGAAATATCCTCCGATTACAAAGAGAAAAAGCTTTCTGAGAAACTTCTTTGTGTTCTGCGAAATCAACTCACAGAGTTACAGCGTTCCCCTCAAGAAGCCTTACGCTAAGACAGTTCTTGTGGAATTGGCAAAGTGATATTTGGAAGCCCATAGAGGGCTCTGGTGAAAAAGGAAATATCCTCAGTTGAAATCTGGAAAGAAGCTTTCTGAGAAACTGCTTAGTGTTCTGTTAATTCATCTCACAGAGTTACATCTGTATTTCGTGGATCTCTTTGCTAGCCTTATTTCTGTGGAATCTGAGAACAGATATTTCGGATCCCTTTGAAGACTATAGGGCCAAAGGAAATATCCTCCGATAACAAAGAGAAAGAAGCTTCCTGAGAAACTTCTATGTGTTCTTTGAAATCAACTCACAGAGGTACAGCTTTTCCCTCAAGAAGCCTTTCGCTAAGGCAGTTCTTGTGGAATTGGCAAAGTGATATTTGGAAGCCCATAGAGGGCTATGCTGAAAAAGGAAATAACCTCAGATGAAATCTGGATAGAAGCTTTATGAGAAACTGCTTAGTGTTCTGTTATTTCATCTCACAGAGATACATCTGTATTTCGTGGATCTCTTTGCTAGCCTTATTTCTGTGGAATCTGAGAACAGATATTTCGGATCCCTTTGAAGACTATAGGGCCAAAGGAAATATCCTCCGATAAAAAAGAGAAAGAAGCTTTCTGAGAAACTTCTTTGTGTTCTGTGAAATCATCTCAGAGAGTTACAGCGTTCCCCTCAAGAAGCCTTTCGCTAAGACAGTTCTTGTGGAATTGGCAAAGTGATATTTAAGCCCATAGAGGGCTATGGTGAAAATGGAAATATCCTCAGATGAAATCTGGAAAGAAGCTTTCTGAGTAACTGCTTAGTGTTCTGTTAATTCATCTCACAGAGTTACATCTGTATTTCGTGGATCTCTTTGCTAGCCTTATTTCTGTGAAATCTGAGAACAGATATTTCGGATCCCTTTGAAGACTATAGGGCCAAAGGAAATATCCTCCGATAACAAAGAGAAACAAGCTGCATGAGAAACTTCTATGTGTTCTTTGAAATCAACTCACAGAGGTACAGCTTTTCCCTCAAGAAGCCTTACGCTAAGACTGTTCTTGTGGAATTGGCAAAGTGATATTTGGAAGCCCATAGAGGGCTATTGCGAAAAAGGAAATATCCTCAATGAAATCTGGAAAGAAGCTTTCTAAGTAACTGCTTGGTGTTCTGTTAACTCATCTCACAGAGTTACATCTGTATTTCGTGGATCTCTTTGCTAGCCTTATTTCTGTGGAATCTGAGAGCAGATATTTCGGATCCCTTTGAAGACTGCAGAGCCAAAGGAAATATCCTACAATAACAAAGAGAAAGAAGCTCTCTGAGAAACTTCTTTGTGTTCTTTGAAATCATCTCACAGAGTTACAGCTTTCCCCTCAAGAAGCCTTTCGCTGAGACAGTTCTTGTGGAATTGTCAAAGTGATATTTGGAAGCCCATAGAGGGCTATGATGAAAAAGGAAATATCCTCAGATGAAATCTGGAAAGAAGCTTTCTGAGAAACTGCTTAGTGTTCTGTTAATTCATCTCACAGAGTTACATCTGTATTTCGTGGATCTCTTTGCTAGCCTTATTTCTGTGGAATCTGAGAACAGATATTTCGGATCCCTTTGAAGACTGCAGGGCCAAAGGAAATATCCTCCGATTACAAAGAGAAAGAAGCTTTCTGAGAAACTTCTCTGTGTTCTGCGAAATCAACTCACAGAGTTACAGCGTTCCCTCAAGAAGCCTTACGCTAAGACAGTTCTTGTGGAATTGGCAAAGTGATATTTGGAAACCCATAGAGGGCTCTGGTGAAAAAGGAAATATCCTCAGATGAAATCTGGAAAGAAGCTTTCTGAGAAACTGCTTAGTGTTCTGTTAATTCATCTCACAGAGTTACATCTGTATTTCGTGGATCTCTTTGCTAGCCTTATTTCTGTGGAATCTGAGAACAGATATTTCGGATCCCTTTGAAGACTATAGGGCCAAAGGAAATATCCTCCGATAACAAAGAGAAAGAAGCTTCCTGAGAAACTTCTATGTGTTCTTTGAAATCAACTCACAGAGGTACAGCTTTTCCCTCAAGAAGCCTTTCGCTAAGACAGTTCTTGTGGAATTGGAAAAGTGATATTTGGAAGCCCATAGAGGGCTATGCTGAAAAAGGAAATAACCTCAGATGAAATCTGGATAGAAGCTTTATGAGAAACTGCTTAGTGTTCTGTTATTTCATCTCACAGAGATACATCTGTATTTCGTGGATCTCTTTGCTAGCCTTATTTCTGTGGAATCTGAGAACAGATATTTCGGATCCCTTTGAAGACAATAGGGCCAAAGGAAATATCCTCCGATAAAAAAGAGAAAGAAGCTTTCTGAGAAACTTCTTTGTGTTCTGTGAAATCATCTCAGAGAGTTACGGCGTTCCCCTCAAGAAGCCTTTCGCTAAGACAGTTCTTGTGGAATTGGCAAAGTGATATTTGGAAGCCCATAGAGGGCTATGGTGAAAATGGAAATATCCTCAGATGAAATCTGGAAAGAAGCTTTCTGAGAAACTGCTTAGTGTTCTGTTAATTCATCTCACAGAGTTACATCTGTATTTCGTGGATCTCTTTGCTAGCCTTATTTCTGTGAAATCTGAGAACAGATATTTCGGATCCCTTTGAAGACTATAGGGCCAAAGGAAATATCCTCCGATAACAAAGAGAAACAAGCTGCATGAGAAACTTCTATGTGTTCTTTGAAATCAACTCACAGAGGTACAGCTTTTCCCTCAAGAAGCCTTACGCTAAGACAGTTCTTGTGGAATTGGCAAAGTGATATTTGGAAGCCCATAGAGGGTTCTGGTGAAAAAGGAAATATCCACAGATGAAAACTGGAAAGAAGCTTTCTGAGAAACTGCTTGGTGTTCTGTTAATTCATCTCACAGAGTTACATCTGTATATCGTGGATCTCTTTGCTAGCCTTATCTCTGTGGAATCTGACAACAGATATTTCGGATCCCTTTGAAGATTCTAGGGCCAAAGGAAATATCCTCCGATAACAAAGAGAAAGAAGCTCTCTGAGAAACTTCTTTTTGTTCTGTGAAATCATCTCACAGTGTTACAGCTTTCCCCTCAAGAAGCCTTTCGCTGAGACAGTTGTTGTGGAATTGGCAAAGTGATATTTGGAAGCCCATAGAGGGCTAGGGTGAAAAAGGAAATATCCTCAGATGAAATCTGGAAAGAAGATTTCTGAGAAACTGCTTAGTGTTCTGTTAATTCATCTCACAGAATTACATCTGTATTTCGTGGATCTCTTTGCTAGCCTTATTTCTGTGGAATCTAAGAACAGATATTTCGGATCCCTTTGAAGACTACAGGGCCAAAGGAAATATCCTCCGATTACAAAGAGAAAGAAGCTTCCTGAGAAACATCTTTGTGTTCTGTGAAATCAACTCACAGAGTTACAGCGTTCCCCTCAAGAAGCCTTAGGTTAATACACTTTTTGTGGAATTGGCAAAGTGATATTTGGGAGACCATAGAAGGCTCTGGTGAAAAAGGAAATATCCTCAGATGAAATCTGGAAATAAGCTTTCTGAGAAACTGCTTAGTGTTCTGTTAATTCATCTCACAGAGTTACATCTGTATTTCGTGGATCTCTTTGCTAGCCTTTTGTCTGCGTAATCTGAGAACAGATATTTCAGATCCCTTTGAAGACTATAGGGCCAAAGGAAATATCCTCCGATAACAAAGAGAAAGAAGGTTTCTGAGAAACTTCTTTTTGTTCTGTGAAATAATCTCACAGAGTTACAGCTTTCCCCTCAAGAAGCCTTTCGCTAAGACAGTTCTTGTGGAATTGGCAAAGTGATATTTGGAAGCCAATAGAGGGCTATGGTGAAAAAGGAAATATCCTCAGATGAAATCTGGAAAGAAACTTTCTGAGAAACTGCTTAGTGTTCTGTTAATTCATCTCACAGAGTTACATCTGTATTTCGTGGATCTCTTTGCTAGCCTTATTTCTGTGGAATCTGAGAACAGATATTTCGGATCCCTTTGAAGACTATACGGCCAAAGGAAATATCCTCCGATTACAAAGAGAAAGAAGCTTCCTGAGAAACTTCTTTGTGTTCTGCGAAATCAACTCACAGAGTTACAGCGTTCCCCTCAAGAAGCCTTACGCTAAGACACTTCTTGTGGAATTGGCAAAGTGATATTTAGAAGCCCATAGAGGGCTCTGGTGAAAAAGGAAATATCCTCAGATGAAATCTGGAAAGAAGCTTTCTGAGAAACTGCTTAGTGTTCTGTTAATTCATCTCACAGAGTTACATCTGTATTTCGTGGATCTCTTTGCTAGCCTTATTTCTGTGGAATCTGAGAACAGATATTTCGGATCCCTTTGAAGACTATAGGGACAAAGGAAATATCCTCCGATAACAAAGAGAAAGAAGCTTCCTGAGAAACTTCTATGTGTTCTTTGAAATCAACTCACAGAGGTACAGCTTTTCCCTCAAGAAGCCTTTCGCTAAGACAGTTCTTGTGGAATTGGCAAAGTGATATTTGAAAGCCCATAGAGGGCTATGCTGAAAAAGGAAATAACCTGAGATGAAATCTGGATAGAAGCTTTATGAGAAACTGCTTAGTGTTCTGTTATTTCATCTCACAGAGATACATCTGTATATCGTGGATCTCTTTGCTAGCCTTATTTCTGTGGAATCTGAGAACAGATATTTCGGATCCCTTTGAAGACAATAGGGCCAAAGGAAATATCCTCCGATAAAAAAGAGAAAGAAGCTTTCTGAGAAACTTCTTTGTGTTCTGTGAAATCATCTCAGAGATTTACGGCGTTCCCCTCAAGAAGCCTTTCGCTAAGACAGTTCTTGTGGAATTGGCAAAGTGATATTTGGAAGCCCATAGAGGGCTATGGTGAAAATGGAAATATCCTCAGATGAAATCTGGAAAGAAGCTTTCTGAGAAACTGCTTAGTGTTCTGTTAATTCATCTCACTGAGTTACATCTGTATTTCGTGGATCGCTTTGCTAGCCTTATTTCTGTGAAATCTGAGAACAGATATTTCGGATCCCTTTGAAGACTATAGGGCCAAAGGAAATATCCTCCGATAACAAAGAGAAACAAGCTGCATGAGAAACTTCTATGTGTTCTTTGAAATTAACTCACAGAGGTACAGCTTTTCCCTCAAGAAGCCTTACGGTAAGACAGTTCTTGTGGAATTGGCAAAGTGATATTTGGAAGCCCATAGAGGGTTCTGGTGAAAAAGGAAATATCCACAGATGAAAACTGGAAAGAAGCTTTCTGAGAAACTGCTTGGTGTTCTGTTAATTCATCTCACAGAGTTACATCTATATATCGTGGATCTCTTTGCTAGCCTTATTTCTGTGGAATCTGAGAACAGATATTTCGGATCCCTTTGAAGACTCTAGGGCCAAAGGAAATATCCTCCGATAACAAAGAGAAAGAAGCTCTCTGAGAAACTTCTTTTTGTTCTGTGAAATCATCTCACAGAGTTACAGCTTTCCCCTCAAGAAGCCTTTCGCTGAGACAGTTGTTGTGGAATTGGCAAAGTGATATTTGGAAGCCCATAGAGGGCTAGGGTGAAAAAGGAAATATCCTCAGATGAAATCTGGAAAGAAGCTTTCTGAGAAACTGCTTAGTGTTCTGTTAATTCATCTCACAGAATTACATCTGTATTTCGTGGATCTCTTTGCTAGCCTTATTTCTGTGGAATCTGAGAACAGATATTCTGATCCCTTTGAAGACTACAGGGCCAAAGGAAATATCCTCCGATTACAAAGAGAAAGAAGCTTCCTGAGAAACTTCTTTGTGTTCTGTGAAATCAACTCACAGAGTTACAGCGTTCCCCTCAAGAAGCCTTAGGTTAATACACTTTTTGTGGAATTGGCAAAGTGATATTTGGGAGACATTAGAAGGCTCTGGTGAAAAAGGAAATATCCTCAGATGAAATCTGGAAAGAAGCTTTCTGAGAAACTGCTTAGTGTTCTGTTAATTCATCTCACAGAGTTACATCTGTATTTCGTGGATCTCTTTGCTAGCCTTTTGTCTGCGTAATCTGAGAACAGATATTTCGGATCCCTTTGAAGACTATAGGGCCAAAGGAAATATCCTCCGATAACAAAGAGAAAGAAGGTTTCTGAGAAACTTCTTTTTGTTCTGTGAAATCATCTCACAGAGTTACAGCTTTCCCCTCAAGAAGCCTTTCGCTAAGACAGTTCTTGTGGAATTGGCAAAGTGATATTTGGAAGCCAATAGAGGGCTATGGTGAAAAAGAAAATATCCTCAGATGAAATCTGGAAAGAAACTTTCTGAGAAACTGCTTAGTGTTCTGTTAATTCATCTTACAGAGTTACATCTGTATTTCGTGGATCTCTTTGCTAGCCTTATTTCTGTGGAATCTGAGAACAGATATTTCGGATCCCTTTGAAGACTACAGGGCCAAAGGAAATATCCTCCGATTACAAAGAGAATGAAGCTTCCTGAGAAACTTCTTTGTGTTCTTTGAAATCAACTCACAGAGGTACAGCTTTTCCCTCAAGAAGCCTTACGCTAAGACAGTTCTTGTGGAATTGGCAAAGTGATATTTGGAAGCCCATAGAGGTCTCTGGTGAAAAAGGAAATATCCTCAGATGAAATCTGGAAAGAAGCTTTCTGAGAAACTGCTTGGTGTTCTGTTAATTCATCTCACAGAGTTACATGTGTATTTCGTGGATCTCTTTGCTAGCCTTATTTCTGTGGAATCTGAGAACAGATATTTCGGAGCCCTTTGAAGACTATAGGGCCAAAGCAAATATCCTCCGATAACAAAGAGAAAGAAGCTTCCTGAGAAATTTCTTTGTGTTCTGTGAAATCATCTCACAGAGTTACAGCTTTCCCCTCAAGAAGCCTTTCGCTAAGACAGTTCTTGTGGAATTGGCAAAGTGATATTTGGAAGCCCATAGAGGGCTATGGTGAAAAAGGTAATATCCTTAGATGAAATCTGGAAAGAAGCTTTCTGAGAAACTGCTTAGTGTTCTGTGAATTCATCTCACAGAGTTACATCTGTATTTCGTGGATCTCTTTGCTAGTCTTATTTCTGTGGAATCTGAGAACAGATATTTCGGATCCCTTTGAATACAATAGGGCCAAAGGAAATATCCTCCGATAACAAAGAGAAAGAAGCTTTCTGAGAAACTTCTTTGTGTTCTGTGAAATCAACTCACAGAGTTACAGCGTTCCCCTCAAGAAGCCTTACGCTAAGATACTTCTTGTGGAATTGGCAAAGTGATATTTGGAAGCCCATAGAGGGCTCTGGAGAAAAAGGAAATATCCTCAGAAGAAATCTGGAAAGAAGCTTTCTGAGAAACTGCTTAGTGTTCTGTTAATTCATCTCACAGAGTTACATCTTTATTTCGTGGATCTCTTTGCTTGCCTTATTTCTGTGGAATCTGAGAACAGATATTTCGGATCCCTTTGAAGACTATAGGGCCAAAGGAAATATCCTCCGATAACAAAGAGAAAGAAGCTTTCTGAGAAACTTCTTTGTGTTCTGCGAAATCATCTCACAGAGTTACAGCTTTCCCCTCAAGAAGCCTTTCGCTAAGACAGTTCTTGTGGAATTGGCAAAGTGATATTTGGAAGCCCATAGAGGGCTATGGTGAAAAAGGAAATATCCTCAGATGAAATCTGGAAAGAAGCTTTCTGAGAAACTGCTTAGTGTTCTGTTAATTCATCTCTCAGAGTTACATCTGTATTTCGTGGATCTCTTTGGTAGCCTTATTTCTGTGGAATCTGAGAACAGAAAATTCGTATCCCTTTGAAGACTGTAGGGCCAAAGGAAATATCCTCCGACAACAAAGAGAAAGAAGCTTCCTGAGAAACTTCTTTATGTTCTGTGAAATCAGCTGACAGAGTTACACCTTTCCCCTCAAGAAGCCTTTCGCTAAGACAGTTCTTGTGGAATTGGCAAAGTGATATTTTTAAGCCCATAGAGGGCTCTGGTGAAAAAGGAAATATCCACAGATGAAATCTGGAAAGAAGCTTTCTGAGAAACTGCTTGGTGTTCTGTTAATTCATCTCACAGAGTTACATCTGTATTTCGTGGATCTCTTTGCTAGCCTTATTTCTGTGGAATCTGAGAACAGATATTTCGGATCCCTTTGAGGACTATAGGGCCAAAGGAAATATCCTCCAATTACAAAGAGAAAGAAGCTTCCTGAGAAATTTCTTTGTGTTCTGTGAAATCATCTCACAGTGTTACAGCTTTCGCCTCAAGAGGCCTTTCGCTAAGACAGTTCCTGTGGAATTGGCAAAGTGATATTTGGAAGCCCATACAGGGCTCTGGTGAAAAAGGAAATATCCACAGATGAAATCTGGAAAGAAGCTTTCTGAGAAACTGCTTGGTGTTCTGTTAATTCATCTCACAGAGTTACATCTGTATTTCGTGGATCTCTTTGCTAGCCTTATTTCTGTGGAATCTGAGAACAGATATTTCGGATCCCTTTGAAGACTATAGGGCCAAAGGAAATATCCTCCAATAACAAAGAGAAAGAGGCTTCCTGAGAAATTTCTTTGTGTTCTGTGAAATCATCTCACAGTGTTACAGCTTTCCCCTCAAGAAGCCTTTCGCTAAGACAGTTCTTGTGGAATTGGCAAAGTGATGTTTGGAAGCCCATAGAGGGCTATGGTGAAAAAGGAAATATCCTAAGATGAAATCTGGAAAGAAGCTTTCTGAGAAACTGCTTAGTGTTCTGTGAATTCATCTCACAGGGTTACATCTGTATTTCGTGGATCTCTTTGCTAGCCTTATTTCTGTGGAATCTGAGAACAGATATTTCGGATCCCTTTGAATACTATAGGGTCAAAGGAAATATCCTCCGATAATAAAGAGAGAGAAGCTTTCTGAGAAACTTCTTTGTGTTCTGTGAAATCAACTCACAGAGTTACAGCGTTCCCCACAAGAAGCCTTACGCTAAGATACTTCTTGTGGAATTGGCAAAGTGATATTTGGAAGCCCATAGAGGGCTATGGTGAAAAAGGAAATATCCTTAGATGAAATCTGGAAAGAAGCTTTCTGAGAAACTGCTTAGTGTTCTGTGAATTCATCTCACAGAGTTACATCTGTATTTCGTGGATCTCTTTGCTAGCCTTATTTCTGTGAAATCTGAGAACAGATATTTCGGATCCCTTTGAAGACTATAGGGCCAAAGGAAATATCCTCCGATAACAAAGAGAAACAAGCTGCATGAGAAACTTCTATGTGTTCTTTGAAATCAACTCACAGAGGTACAGCTTTTCCCTCAAGAAGCCTTACGCTAAGACTGTTCTTGTGGAATTGGCAAAGTGATATTTGGAAGCCCATAGAGGGCTATTGCGAAAAAGGAAATATCCTCAGATGAAATCTGGAAAGAAGCTTTCTAAGTAACTGCTTGGTGTTCTGTTAACTCATCTCACAGAGTTACATCTGTATTTCGTGGATCTCTTTGCTAGCCTTATTTCTGTGGAATCTGAGAGCAGATATTTCGGATCCCTTTGAAGACTGCAGAGCCAAAGGAAATATCCTACAATAACAAAGAGAAAGAAGCTCTCTGAGAAACTTCTTTGTGTTCTGCGAAATCAACTCACAGAGTTACAGCGTTCCCTCAAGAAGCCTTACGCTAAGACACTTCTTCTGGAATTGGCAAAGTGATATTTGGAAGCCCATAGAGGGCTCTGGTGAAAAAGGAAATATCCTCAGATGAAATCTGGAAAGAAGCTTTCTGAGAAACTGCTTAGTGTTCTGTTAATTCATCTCACAGAGTTACATCTGTATTTCGTGGATCTCTTTGTTAGCCTTATTTCTGTGGAATCTGAGAACAGATATTTCGGATCCCTTTGAAGACTATAGGGCCAAAGGAAATATCCTCCGATAACAAAGAGAAAGAAGCTTCCTGAGAAACTTCTATGTGTTCTTTGAAATCAACTCACAGAGGTACAGCTTTTCCCTCAAGAAGCCTTTCGCTAAGACAGTTCTTGTGGAATTGGAAAAGTGATATTTGGAAGCCCATAGAGGGCTATGCTGAAAAAGGAAATAACCTCAGATGAAATCTGGATAGAAGCTTTATGAGAAACTGCTTAGTGTTCTTTTATTTCATCTCACAGAGATACATCTGTATTTCGTGGATCTCTTTGCTAGCCTTATTTCTGTGGAATCTGAGAACAGATATTTCGGATCCCTTTGAAGACAATAGGGCCAAAGGAATTATCCTCCGATAAAAAAGAGAAAGAAGCTTTCTGAGAAACTTCTTTGTGTTCTGTGAAATCATCTCAGAGAGTTACGGCGTTCCCCTCAAGAAGACTTTCGCTAAGACAGTTCTTGTGGAATTGGCAAAGTGATATTTGGAAGCCCATAGAGGGCTAGGGTGAAAATGGAAATATCCTCAGATGAAATCTGGAAAGAAGCTTTCTGAGAAACTGCTTAGTGTTCTGTTAATTCATCTCACAGAGTTACATCTGTATTTCGTGGATCTCTTTGCTAGCCTTATTTCTGTGAAATCTGAGAACAGATATTTCGGATCCCTTTGAAGACTATAGGGCCAAAGGAAATATCCTACGATAACAAAGAGAAACAATCTGCATGAGAAACTTCTATGTGTTCTTTGAAATCAACTCACAGAGGTACAGCTTTTCCCTCAAGAAGCCTTACGCTAAGACAGTTCTTGTGGAATTGGCAAAGTGATATTTGGAAGCCCATAGAGGGTTCTGGTGAAAAAGGAAATATCCACAGATGAAAACTGGAAAGAAGCTTTCTGAGAAACTGCTTGGTGTTCTGTTAATTCATCTCACAGAGTTACATCTGTATATCGTGGATCTCTTTGCTAGCCTTATTTCTGTGGAATCTGACAACAGATATTTCGGATCCCTTTGAAGACTCTAGGGCCAAAGGAAATATCCTCCGATAACAAAGAGAAAGAAGCTCTCTGAGAAACTTCTTTTTGTTCTTTGAAATCATCTCACAGTGTTACAGCTTTCCCCTCAAGAAGCCTTTCGCTGAGACAGTTGTTGTGGAATTGGCAAAGTGATATTTGGAAGCCCATAGAGGGCTAGGGTGAAAAAGGAAATATCCTCAGATGAAATCTGGAAAGAAGCTTTCTGAGAAACTGCTTAGTGTTCTGTTAATTCATCTCACAGAATTACATCTGTATTTCGTGGATCTCTTTGCTAGCCTTATTTCTGTGGAATCTGAGAACAGATATTTCGGATCCCTTTGAAGACTACAGGGCCAAAGGAAATATCCTCCGATTACAAAGAGAAAGAAGCTTCCTGAGAAACATCTTTGTGTTCTGTGAAATCAACTCACAGAGTTACAGCGTTCCCCTCAAGAAGCCTTAGGTTAATACACTTTTTGTGGAATTGGCAAAGTGATATTTGGGAGACCATAGAAGGCTCTGGTGAAAAAGGAAATATCCTCAGATGAAATCTGGAAATAAGCTTTCTGAGAAACTGCTTAGTGTTCTGTTAATTCATCTCACAGAGTTACATCTGTATTTCGTGGATCTCTTTGCTAGCCTTTTGTCTGCGTAATCTGAGAACAGATATTTCAGATCCCTTTGAAGAATATAGGGCCAAAGGAAATATCCTCCGATAACAAAGAGAAAGAAGGTTTCTGAGAAACTTCTTTTTGTTCTGTGAAATCATCTCACAGAGTTACAGCTTTCCCCTCAAGAAGCCTTTCGCTAAGACAGTTCTTGTGGAATTGGCAATGTGATATTTGGAAGCCAATAGAGGGCTATGGTGAAAAAGGAAATATCCTCAGATGAAATCTGGAAAGAACCTTTCTGAGAAACTGCTTAGTGTTCTGTTAATTCATCTCACAGAGTTACATCTGTATTTCGTGGATCTCTTTGCTAGCCTTATTTCTGTGGAATCTGAGAACAGATATTTCGGATCCCTTTGAAGACTATACGGCCAAAGGAAATATCCTCCGATTACAAAGAGAAAGAAGCTTCCTGAGAAACTTCTTTGTGTTCTGCGAAATCAACTCACAGAGTTACAGCGTTCCCCTCAAGAAGCCTTACGCTAAGACACTTCTTGTGGAATTGGCAAAGTGATATTTGGAAGCCCATAGAGGGCTCTGTTGAAAAAGGAAATATCCTCAGATGAAATCTGGAAAGAAGCTTTCTGAGAAACTGCTTAGTGTTCTGTTAATTCATCTCACAGAGTTACATCTGTATTTCGTGGATCTCTTTGCTAGCCTTATTTCTGTGGAATCTGAGAACAGATATTTCGGATCCCTTTGAAGACTATAGGGCCAAAGGAAATATCCTCCGATAACAAAGAGAAAGAAGCTTCCTGAGAAACTTCTATGTGTTCTTTGAAATCAACTCACAGAGGTACAGCTTTTCCCTCAAGAAGCCTTTCGCTAAGACAGTTCTTGTGGAATTGGCAAAGTGATATTTGAAAGCCCATAGAGGGCTATGCTGAAAAAGGAAATAACCTGAGATGAAATCTGGATAGAAGCTTTATGAGAAACTGCTTAGTGTTCTGTTATTTCATCTCACAGAGATACATCTGTATATCGTGGATCTCTTTGCTAGCCTTATTTCTGTGGAATCTGAGAACAGATATTTCGGATCCCTTTGAAGACAATAGGGCCAAAGGAAATATCCTCCGATAAAAAAGAGAAAGAAGCTTTCTGAGAAACTTCTTTGTGTTCTGTGAAATCATCTCAGAGATTTACGGCGTTCCCCTCAAGAAGCCTTTCGCTAAGACAGTTCTTGTGGAATTGGCAAAGTGATATTTGGAAGCCGATAGAGGGCTATGGTGAAAATGGAAATATCCTCAGATGAAATCTGGAAAGAAGCTTTCTGAGAAACTGCTTAGTGTTCTGTTAATTCATCTCACAGAGTTACATCTGTATTTCGTGGATCGCTTTGCTAGCCTTATTTCTGTGAAATCTGAGAACAGATATTTCGGATCCCTTTGAAGACTATAGGGCCAAAGGAAATATCCTCCGATAACAAAGAGAAACAAGCTGCATGAGAAACTTCTATGTGTTCTTTGAAATCAACTCACAGAGGTACAGCTTTTCCCTCAAGAAGCCTTACGGTAAGACAGTTCTTGTGGAATTGGCAAAGTGATATTTGGAAGCCCATAGAGGGTTCTGGTGAAAAAGGAAATATCCACAGATGAAAACTGGAAAGAAGCTTTCTGAGAAACTGCTTGGTGTTCTGTTAATTCATCTCACAGAGTTACATCTGTATATCGTGGATCTCTTTGCTAGCCTTATTTCTGTGGAATCTGAGAACAGATATTTCGGATCCCTTTGAAGACTCTAGGGCCAAAGGAAATATCCTCCGATAACAAAGAGAAAGAAGCTCTCTGAGAAACTTCTTTTTGTTCTGTGAAATCATCTCACAGAGTTACAGCTTTCCCCTCAAGAAGCCTTTCGCTGAGACAGTTGTTATGGAATTGGCAAAGTGATATTTGGAAGCCCATAGAGGGCTAGGATGAAAAAGGAAATATCCTCAGATGAAATCTGGAAAGAAGCCTTCTGAGAAACTGCTTAGTGTTCTGTTAATTCATCTCACAGAATTACATCTGTATTTCGTGGATCTCTTTGCTAGCCTTATTTCTGTGGAATCTGAGAACAGATATTTCGGATCCCTTTGAAGACTACAGGGCCAAAGGAAATATACTCCGATAACAAAGAGAAAGAAGCTTCCTGAGAAACTTCTTTGTGTTCTGTGAAATCAACTCACAGAGTTACAGCGTTCCCCTCAAGAAGCCTTAGGTTAATACACTTTTTGTGGAATTGGCAAAGTGATATTTGGGAGACCTTAGAAGGCTCTGGTGAAAAAGGAAATATCCTCAGATGAAATCTGGAAATAAGCTTTCTGAGAAACTGCTTAGTGTTCTGTTAATTCATCTCACAGAGTTACATCTGTATTTCGTGGATCTCTTTGCTAGCCTTTTGTCTGCGTAATCTGAGAACAGATATTTCGGATCTCTTTGAAGACTATAGGGCCAAAGGAAATATCCTCCGATAACAAAGAGAAAGAAGGTTTCTGAGAAACTTCTTTTTGTTCTGTGAAATCATCTCACAGAGTTACAGCTTTCCCCTCAAGAAGCCTTTTGCTAAGACAGTTCTTGTGGAATTGGCAAAGTGATATTTGGAAGCCCATAGAGGGCTATGGTGAAAAAGGAAATATCCTCAGATGAAATCTGGAAAGAAACTTTCTGAGAAACTGCTTAGTGTTCTGTTAATTCATCTCACAGAGTTACATCTGTATTTCGTGTATCTCTTTGCTAGCCTTATTTCTGTGGAATCTGAGAACAGATATTTCGGATCCCTTTGAAGACTACAGGGCCAAAGGAAATATCCTCCGATTACAAAGAGAAAGAAGCTTCCTGAGAAACTTCTTTGTGTTCTTTGAAATCAACTCACAGAGGTACAGCTTTTCCCTCAAGAAGCCTTACGCTAAGACAGTTCTTGTGGAATTGGCAAAGTGATATTTGGAAGCCCATAGAGGTCTCTGGTGAAAAAGGAAATATCCTCAGATGAAATCTGGAAAGAAGCTTTCTGAGAAACTGCTTGGTGTTCTGTTAATTCATCTCACAGAGTTACATGTGTATTTCGTGGATCTCTTTGCTAGCCTTATTTCTGTGGAATCTGAGAACAGATATTTCGGAGCCCTTTGAAGACTATACGGCCAAAGCAAATATCCTCCGATAACAAAGAGAAAGAAGCTTCCTGAGAAATTTCTTTGTGTTCTGTGAAATCATCTCACAGAGTTACAGCTTTCCCCTCAAGAAGCCTTTCGCTAAGACAGTTCTTGTGGAATTGGCAAAGTGATATTTGGAAGCCCATAGAGGGCTATGGTGAAAAAGGAAATATCCTCAGATGAAATCTGGAAAGAAGCTTTCTGAGAAACTGCTTAGTGTTCTGTTAATTCATCTCTCAGAGTTACATCTGTATTTCGTGGATCTCTTTGGTAGCCTTATTTCTGTGGAATCTGAGAACAGAAAATTCGTATCCCTTTGAAGACTATAGGGCCAAAGGAAATATCCTCCGACAACAAAGAGAAAGAAGCTTCCTGAGAAACTTCTTTATGTTCTGTGAAATCAGCTGACAGAGTTACACCTTTCCCCTCAAGAAGCCTTTCGCTAAGACAGTTCTTGTGGAATTGGCAAAGTGATATTTTTAAGCCCATAGAGGGCTCTGGTGAAAAAGGAAATATCCACAGATGAAATCTGGAAAGAAGCTTTCTGAGAAACTGCTTGGTGTTCTGTTAATTCATCTCTCAGAGTTACATCTGTATTTCGTGGATCTCTTTGCTAGCCTTATTTCTGTGGAATCTGAGAACAGATATTTCGGATCCCTTTGAAGACTATAGGGCCAAAGGAAATATCCTCCAATTACAAAGAGAAAGAAGCTTCCTGAGAAATTTCTTTGTGTTCTGTGAAATCATCTCACAGTGTTACAGCTTTCGCCTCAAGAAGCCTTTCGCTAAGACAGTTCCTGTGGAATTGGCAAAGTGATATTTGGAAGCCCATAGAGGGCTCTGGTGAAAAAGGAAATATCCACAGATGAAATCTGGAAAGAAGCTTTCTGAGAAACTGCTTGGTGTTCTGTTAATTCATCTCACAGAGTTACATCTGTATTTCGTGGATCTCTTTGCTAGCCTTATTTCTGTGGAATCTGAGAACAGATATTTCGGATCCCTTTGAAGACTATAGGGCCAAAGGAAATATCCTCCAATAACAAAGAGAAAGAAGCTTCCTGAGAAATTTCTTTGTGTTCTGTGAAATCATCTCAGAGTGTTACAGCTTTCCCCTCAAGAAGCCTTTCGCTAAGACAGTTCTTGTGGAATTGGCAAAGTGATATTTGGAAGCCCATAGAGGGCTATGGTGAAAAAGGAAATATCCTTAGATGAAATCTGGAAAGAAGCTTTCTGAGAAACTGCTTAGTGTTCTGTGAATTCATCTCACAGGGTTACATCTGTATTTCGTGGATCTCTTTGCTAGCCTTATTTCTATGGAATCTGAGAACAGATATTTCGGATCCCTTTGAATACTATAGGGTCAAAGGAAATATCCTCCGATAATAAAGAGAGAGAAGCTTTCTGAGAAACTTCTTTGTGTTCTGTGAAATCAACTCACAGAGTTACAGCGTTCCCCTCAAGAAGCCTTACGCTAAGATACTTCTTGTGGAATTGGCAAAGTGATATTTGGAAGCCCATAGAGGGCTATGGTGAAAAAGGAAATATCCTTAGATGAAATCTGGAAAGAAGCTTTCTGAGAAACTGCTTAGTGTTCTGTGAATTCATCTCACAGAGTTACATCTGTATTTCGTGGATCTCTTTGCTAGCCTTATTTCTGTGGAATCTGAGAACAGATATTTCGGATCCCTTTGAATACTATAGGGTCAAAGGAAATATCCTCCGATAATAAAGAGAGAGAAGCTTTCTGAGAAACTTCTTTGTGTTCTGTGAAATCAACTCACAGAGTTACAGCGTTCCCCTCAAATAGCCTTACGCTGAGATACTTCTTGTGGAATTGGCAAAGTGATATTTGGAAGCCCACAGAGGACTCTGGAGAAAAAGGAAATATCCTCAGATGAAATCTGGAAAGAAGCTTTCTGAGAAACTGCTTAGTGTTCTGTTAATTCATCTCACAGAGTTACATCTGTATTTCGTGGATCTCTTTGCTAGTCTTATTTCTGTGGAATCTGAGAACAGATATTTCGAATCCCTTTGAAGACTATAGGGCCAAAGGAAATATCCTCCGATAACAAAGAGAAAGAAGCTCTCTGAGTAACTTCTTTGTGTTCTGTGAAATCATCTCACAGAGTTACAGCTTTCCCCTCAAGAAGCCTTTCGCTAAGATAGTTCATGTGGAATTGGCAAAGTGATATTTGGAAGCCCATAGAGGGCTAAGGTGAAAAAGGAAATATCCTAAGGTGAAATCTGGAAAGAAGCTTTCTGAGAAACTGCTTGGTTTTCTGTTAATTCATCTCTCAGAGTTACATCTGTATTTCGTGGATCTCTTTGCTAGCCTTATTTCTGTGGAATCTGAGAACAGATATTTTGGATCCCTTTGAAGACTATAGGGCCAAAGGAAATATCCTCCGATAACAAAGAGAAAGAAGCTTTCTGAGAAACTTCTTTGTGTTCTGTGAAATCATCTCACAGAGTTACAGCTTTCCACTCAAGAAGCCTTTCGCTGAGTCAGTTCTTGTGGAATTGGCCAAGTTATATTCGGAAGCCAATATAGGGCTATGGTGAAAAAGGAAATATCCTCAGATGAAATCTGGAAAGAAGCTTTCTGAGAAACTGCTTAGTGTTCTGTTAATTCATCTCACAGAGTTACATCTGTATTTCGTGGATCTCTTCGCTAGCCTTATTTCTGTGGAATCTGAGAACAGATATTTCGGATCCCTTTGAAGACTATAGGGCGAAAAGAAATATCCTCCGATAACAAAGAGAAAGAAGCTTTCTGAGAAACTTCTTTGTGTTCTGTGAAATCAACTCACAGAGTTACAGCGTTTTCCTCAAGAAGCCTTACGCTAAGGTACTTCTTGTGGAATTGGCAAAGTGATATTTGGAAGCCCATATAGGGCTCTGGTGAAAAAGGAAATATACTCAGATGAAATCTGGAAAGAAGTTTCTGAGAAACTGCTGAGTGTTCTGTTATTTCATCTCACAGAGTTACATGTGTATTTCATGGATCTCTTTGCTAGCGTTATTTCTGTGGAATCTGAGAACAGATATTTCGGAGCCCTTTGAAGACTATAGGGCCAAAGCAAATATCCTCCGATAACAAAGAGAAAGAAGCTCTCTGAGAAACTTCTTTGTGTTCTTTGAAAGCATCTCACAGAGTTACAGCTTTCCCCTCAAGAAGCCTTTCGCTAAGTCAGTTATTGTGGAATTGGCCAAGTTATATTCGGAAGCCCATATAGGGCTATGTTGAAAAAGGAAATATCCTCAGATGAAATCTGGAAAGAAGCTTTGTGAGAAACTGCTTAGTGTTCTGTTAATTCATCTCACAGAGTTACATCTGCATTTCGTGGATCTCTTTGCTAGCCTTATTTCTGTGGAATCTGAGAACAGATATTTCGGATCCCTTTGAAGACTATAGGGACAAAGGAAATATCCTCCGATAACAAAGAGAAAGAAGCTTTCTGAGAAATTTCTTTGTGTTCTGTGTAATCATCTCATAGAGTTAGAGCTTTCCCCACAAGAAGCCTTACGCTAAGACCGTTCTTGTGGAATTGGCAAAGTGATATTTGGAAGCCCATAGAGGGCTATGGTGAAAAAGGAAATATCCTCAGATGAAATCTGGAAAGAAGCTTTCTGAGAAACTGCTTAGTGTTCTGTTAATTCATCTCACAGAGTTACATCTGTATTTCGTGGATCGCTTTGCTAGCCTTATTTCTGTGGAATCTGAGAACAGATATTTCGGATCCCTTTGAAGACTACAGGGCCAAAGGAAATATCCTCCGATAACAAAGAGAAAGAAGCTTCCTGAGAAACTTCTTTGTGTTCTGTGAAATCAACTCACAGAGTTACAGCGTTCCCCTCAAGAAGCCTTAGGTTAATACACTTTTTGTGGAATTGGCAAAGTGATATTTGGGAGACCTTAGAAGGCTCTGGTGAAAAAGGAAATATCCTCAGATGAAATCTGGAAATAAGCTTTCTGAGAAACTGCTTAGTGTTCTGTTAATTCATCTCACAGAGTTACATCTGTATTTCGTGGATCTCTTTGCTAGCCTTTTGTCTGCATAATCTGAGAACAGATATTTCGGATCTCTTTGAAGACTATAGGGCCAAAGGAAATATCCTCCGATAACAAAGAGAAAGAAGGTTTCTGAGAAACTTCTTTTTGTTCTGTGAAATCATCTCACAGAGTTACAGCTTTCCCCTCAAGAAGCCTTTCGCTAAGACAGTTCTGGTGGAATTGGCAAAGTGATATTTGGAAGCCAATAGAGGGCTATGGTGAAAAAGGAAATATCCTCAGATGAAATCTGGAAAGAAACTTTCTGAGAAACTGCTTAGTGTTCTGTTAATTCATCTCACAGAGTTACATCTGTATTTCGTGTATCTCTTTGCTAGCCTTATTTCTGTGGAATCTGAGAACAGATATTTCGGATCCCTTTGAAGACTACAGGGCCAAAGGAAATATCCTACGATTACAAAGAGAAAGAAGCTTCCTGAGAAACTTCTTTGTGTTCTTTGAAATCAACTCACAGAGGTACAGCTTTTTCCTCAAGAAGCCTTACGCTAAGACAGTTCTTGTGGAATTGGCAAAGTGATATTTGGAAGCCCATAGAGGTCTCTGGTGAAAAAGGAAATATCCTCAGATGAAATCTGGAAAGAAGCTTTCTGAGAAACTGCTTGGTGTTCTGTTAATTCATCTCACCGAGTTACATGTGTATTTCGTGGATCTCTTTGCTAGCCTTATTTCTGTGGAATCTGAGAACAGATATTTCGGATCCCTTTGAAGACTATAGGGCCAAAGCAAATATCCTCCGATAACAAAGAGAAAGAAGCTTCCTGAGAAATTTCTTTGTGTTCTGTGAAATCATCTCACAGAGTTACAGCTTTCCCCTCAAGAAGTCTTTCGCTAAGACAGTTCTTGTGGAATTGGCAAAGTGATATTTGGAAGCCTATAGAGGGCTATGGTGAAAAAGGTAATATCCTTAGATGAAATCTGGAAAGAAGCTTTCTGAGAAACTGCTTAGTGTTCTGTGAATTCATCTCACAGAGTTACATCTGTATTTCGTGGATCTCTTTGCTAGTCTTATTTCTGTGGAATCTGAGAACAGATATTTCGGATCCCTTTGAATACAATAGGGCCAAAGGAAATATCCTCCGATAACAAAGAGAAAGAAGCTTTCTGAGAAACTTCTTTGTGTTCTGTGAAATCAACTCACAGAGTTACAGCGTTCCCCTCAAGAAGCCTTACGCTAAGATACTTCTTGTGGAATTGGCAAAGTGATATTTGGAAGCCCATAGAGGGCTCTGGAGAAAAAGGAAATATCCTCAGATGAAATCTGGAAAGAAGCTTTCTGAGAAACTGCTTAGTGTTCTGTTAATTCATCTCACAGAGTTACATCTTTATTTCGTGGATCTCTTTGCTTGCCTTATTTCTGTGGAATCTGAGAACAGATATTTCGGATCCCTTTGAAGACTATAGGGCCAAAGGAAATATCCTCCGATAACAAAGAGAAAGAAGCTTTCTGAGAAACTTCTTTGTGTTCTGCGAAATCATCTCACAGAGTTACAGCTTTCCCCTCAAGAAGCCTTTCGCTAAGACAGTTCTTGTGGAATTGGCAAAGTGATATTTGGAAGCCCATAGAGGGCTATGGTGAAAAAGGAAATATCCTCAGATGAAATCTGGAAAGAAGCTTTCTGAGAAACTGCTTAGTGTTCTGTTAATTCATCTCTCAGAGTTACATCTGTATTTCGTGGATCTCGTTGGTAGCCTTATTTCTGTGGAATCTGAGAACAGAAAATTCGTATCCCTTTGAAGACTATAGGGCCAAAGGAAATATCCTCCGACAACAAAGAGAAAGAAGCTTCCTGAGAAACTTCTTTATGTTCTGTGAAATCAGCTGACAGAGTTACACCTTTCCCCTCAAGAAGCCTTTCGCTAAGACAGTTCTTGTGGAATTGGCAAAGTGATATTTTTAAGCCCATAGAGGGCTCTGGTGAAAAAGGAAATATCCACAGATGAAATCTGGAAAGAAGCTTTCTGAGAAACTGCTTGGTGTTCTGTTAATTCATCTCTCAGAGTTACATCTGTATTTCGTGGATCTCTTTGCTAGCCTTATTTCTGTGGAATCTGAGAACAGATATTTCGGATCCCTTTGAAGACTATAGGGCCAAAGGAAATATCCTCCAATTACAAAGAGAAAGAAGCTTCCTGAGAAATTTCTTTGTGTTCTGTGAAATCATCTCACAGTGTTACAGCTTTCGCCTCAAGAAGCCTTTCGCTAAGACAGTTCCTGTGGAATTGGCAAAGTGATATTTGGAAGCCCATAGAGGGCTCTGGTGAAAAAGGAAATACCCACAGATGAAATCTGGAAAGAAGCTTTCTGAGAAACTGCTTGGTGTTCTGTTAATTCATCTCACAGAGTTACATCTGTATTTCGTGGATCTCTTTGCTAGCCTTATTTCTGTGGAATCTGAGAACAGATATTTCGGATCCCTTTGAAGACTATAGGGCCAAAGGAAATATCCTCCAATAACAAAGAGAAAGAAGCTTCCTGAGAAATTTCTTTGTGTTCTGTGAAATCATCTCACAGTGTTACAGCTTTCCCCTCAAGAAGCCTTTCGCTAAGACAGTTCTTGTGGAATTGGCAAAGTGATATTTGGAAGCCCATAGAGGGCTATGGTGAAAAAGGAAATATCCTTAGATGAAATCTGGAAAGAAGCTTTCTGAGAAACTGCTTAGTGTTCTGTGAATTCATCTCACAGGGTTACATCTGTATTTCGTGGATCTCTTTGCTAGCCTTATTTCTATGGAATCTGAGAACAGATATTTCGGATCCCTTTGAATACTATAGGGTCAAAGGAAATATCCTCCGATAATAAAGAGAGAGAAGCTTTCTGAGAAACTTCTTTGTGTTCTGTTAAATCAACTCACAGAGTTACAGCGTTCCCCTCAGGAAGCCTTACGCTAAGATACTTCTTGTGGAATTGGCAAAGTGATATTTGGAAGACCATAGAGGGCTATGGTGAAAAAGGAAATATCCTTAGATGAAATCTGGAAAGAAGCTTTCTGAGAAACTGCTTAGTGTTCTGTGAATTCATCTCACAGAGTTACATCTGTATTTCGTGGATCTCTTTGCTAGCCTTATTTCTGTGGAATCTGAGAACAGATATTTCGGATCCCTTTGAATACTATAGGGTCAAAGGAAATATCCTCCGATAATAAAGAGAGAGAAGCTTTCTGAGAAACTTCTTTGTGTTCTGTGAAATCAACTCACAGAGTTACAGCGTTCCCCTCAAGAAGCCTTACGCTGAGATACTTCTTGTGGAATTGGCAAAGTGATATTTGGAAGCCCATAGAGGACTCTGGAGAAAAAGGAAATATCCTCAGATGAAATCTGGAAAGAAGATTTCTGAGAAACTGCTTAGTGTTCTGTTAATTCATCTCACAGAGTTACATCTGTATTTCGTGGATCTCTTTGCTTGCCTTATTTCTGTGGAATCTGAGAACAGATATTTCGAATCCCTTTGAAGACTATAGGGCCAAAGGAAATATCCTCCGATAACAAAGAGAAAGAAGCTCTCTGAGTAACTTCTTTGTGTTCTGTGAAATCATCTCACAGAGTTACAGCTTTCCCCTCAAGAAGCCTTTCGCTAAGACAGTTCTTGTGGAATTGGCAAAGTGATATTTGGAAGCCCATAGAGGGCTAAGGTGAAAAAGGAAATATCCTAAGGTGAAATCTGGAAAGAAGCTTTCTGAGAAACTGCTTGGTTTTCTGTTAATTCATCTCTCAGAGTTACATCTGTATTTCGTGGATTTCTTTGCTAGCCTTATTTCTGTGGAATCTGAGAACAGATATTTTGGATCCCTTTGAAGACTATAGGGCCAAAGGAAATATCCTCCGATATCAAAGAGAAAGAAGCTTTCTGAGAAACTTCTTTGTGTTCTGTGAAATCATCTCACAGAGTTACAGCTTTCCACTCAAGAAGCCTTTCGCTGAGTCAGTTCTTGTGGAATTGGCCAAGTTATATTCGGAAGCCAATATAGGGCTATGGTGAAAAAGGAAATATCCTCAGATGAAATCTGGAAAGAAGCTTTCTGAGAAACTGCTTAGTGTTCTGTTAATTCATCTCACAGAGTTACATCTGTATTTCGTGGATCTCTTTGCTAGCCTTATTTCTGTGGAATCTGAGAACAGATATTTCGGATCCCTTTGAAGACTATAGGGCGAAAAGAAATATCCTCCGATAACAAAGAGAAAGAAGCTTTCTGAGAAACTTCTTTGTGTTCTGTGAAATCAACTCACAGAGTTACAGCGTTTTCCTCAAGAAGCCTTACGCTAAGGTACTTCTTGTGGAATTGGCAAAGTGATATTTGGAAGCCCATATAGGGCTCTGGTGAAAAAGGAAATATACTCATATGAAATCTGGAAAGAAGTTTCTGAGAAACTGCTGAGTGTTCTGTTATTTCATCTCACAGAGTTACATGTGTATTTCGTGGATCTCTTTGCTAGCGTTATTTCTGTGGAATCTAAGAACAGATATTTCGGAGCCCTTTGAAGACTATAGGGCCAAAGCAAATATCCTCCGATAACAAAGAGAAAGAAGCTCTCTGAGAAACTTCTTTGTGTTCTTTGAAATCATCTCACAGAGTTACAGCTTTCCCCTCAAGAAGCCTCTCGCTAAGTCTGTTATTGTGGAATTGGCCATGTTATATTCGGAAGCCCATATAGGGCTATGTTGAAAAAGGAAATATCCTCAGATGAAATCTGGAAAGAAGCTTTCTGAGAAACTGCTTAGTGTTCTGTTAATTCATCTCACAGAGTTACATCTGCATTTCGTGGATCTCTTTGCTAGCCTTATTTCTGTGGAATCTGAGAACAGATATTTCGGATCCCTTTGAAGACTATAGGGACAAAGGAAATATCCTCCGATAACAAAGAGAAAGAAGCTTTCTGAGAAATTTCTTTGTGTTCTGTGTAATCATCTCATAGAGTTAGAGCTTTCCCCACAAGAAGCCTTACGCTAAGACCGTTCTTGTGGAATTGGCAAAGTGATATTTGGAAGCCCATAGAGGGCTATGGTGAAAATGGAAATATCCTCAAATGAAATCTGGAAAGAAGCATTCTGAGAAACTGCTTAGTGTTCTGTTAATTCATCTCACAGAGTTACATCTGTATTTCGTGGATCTCTTTGCTAGCCTTATTTCTGTGAAATCTGAGAACAGATATTTCGGATCCCTTTGAAGACTATAGGGACAAAGGAAATATCCTCCGATAACAAAGAGAAACAAGCTTCCTGAGAAACTTCTATGTGTTCTTTGAAATCAACTCACAGAGGTACAGCTTTTCCCTCAAGAAGCCTTACGCTAAGATACTTCTTGTGGAATTGGCAAAGTGATATTTGGAAGCCCATAGAGGGCTCTGGTGAAAAAGGAAATATCCACAGATGAAAACTGGAAAGAAGCTTTCTGAGAAACTGCTTGGTGTTCTGTTAATTCATCTCACAGAGTTACATCTGTATATCGTGGATCTCTTTGCTAGCCTTATTTCTGTGGAATCTGAGAACAGATATTTCGGATCCCTTTGAAGACTCTAGGGCCAAAGGAAATATCCTCCGATAACAAAGAGAAAGAAGCTTTCTGAGAAACTTCTTTGTGTTCTGTGAAATCATCCCACAGAGTTACAGCTTTCCCCTCAAGAAACCTTTCGCTGAGACAGTTGTTGTGGAATTGGCAAAGTGATTTTGGTAGCCCATAGAGGGCTATGGTGAAAAAGGAAATATCCTCAGATGAAATCTGGAAAGAAGCTTTCTGAGAAACTTCTTAGTGTTCTCTTAATTCATCTCACAGAGTTACATCTGTATTTCGTGGATCTCTTTGCTAGCCTTATTTCTGTGGAATCTGAGAACAGATATTTCGTATCCCTTTGAAGACTACAGGGCCAAAGGAAATATCCTCCGATTACAAAGAGAAACAAGCTTCCTGAGAAACTTCTATGTGTTCTTTGAAATCAACACACAGAGGTACAGCTTTTCCCTCAAGAAGCCTTACGCTAAGACAGTTCTTCTGGAATTGGCAAGGTGATATTCGGAAGCCCATTGAGGGCTCTGGTGAAAAAGGAAATATCCACAGATGAAAACTGGAAAGAAGCTTTCTGAGAAACTGCTTGGTGTTCTGTTAATTCATCTCACAGATTTACATCTGTATTTCGTGGATCTCTTTGCTAGCCTTATTTCTGTGGAATCTGAGAACAGATATTTCGGATCCCTTTGAAGACTATAGGGCCAAAGGAAATATCCTCCAATAACAAAGAGAAAGAAGCTTCCTGAGAAATTTCTTCGTGTTCTGTGAAATCATCTCACAGTGTTACAGCTTTCCCCTCAAGAAGCCTTTCGCTAAGACAGTTCTTGTGGAATTGGCAAAGTGATTATTGGAAGCCCTTAGAGGGCTATGCTGAAAAAGGAAATATCCTCAGATGAAATCTGGAAAGAAGCTTTCTGAGAAACTGCTTAGTGTTCTGTTAATTCATCTCACAGAGTTACATCTGTATTTCGTGGATCTCTTTGCGAGCCTTATTTCTGTGGAATCTGAGAACAGATATTTCGGATCCCTTTGAAGACTGTAGGGCCAAAGCAAATATCCTCCGATAACAAAGAGAAAGAAGCTCTCTGAGAAACTTCTTTGTGTTCTTTGAAATCATCTCACAGAGTTACAGCTTTCCCCTCAAGAAGTCTTTCGCTGAGACAGTTCTTGTGGAATTGGCAAAGTGATATTTGGAAGCCCATAGAGGGCTCTGGTGAAAAAGGAAATATCCTCAGATGAAATCTGGAAAGAAGCTTTCTGAGAAACTGCTTAGTGTTCTGTTAATTCATCTCACAGAGTTACATCTGTATTTCGTGGATCTCTTTGCGAGCCTTATTTCTGTGGAATCTGAGAACAGATATTTCGGATCCCTTTGAAGACTGTAGGGCCAAAGCAAATATCCTCCGATAACAAAGAGAAAGAAGCTCTCTGAGAAACTTCTTTGTGTTCTTTGAAATCATCTCACAGAGTTACAGCTTTCCCCTCAAGAAGTCTTTCGCTGAGACAGTTCTTGTGGAATTGGCAAAGTGATATTTGGAAGCCCATAGAGGGCTCTGGTGAAAAAGGAAATATCCTCAGATGAAATCTGGAAAGAAGCTTTCTGAGAAACTGCTTAGTGTTCTGTTAATTCATCTCACAGAGTTACATCTGTATTTCGTGGATCTCTTTGCTAGCCTTTTTTCTGTGGAATCTGAGAACAGATATTTCGGATCCCTTTGAAGACTATAGGACCAAAGGAAATATCCTCCGATAACAAAGAGAAAGAAGCTTCCTGAGAAACTTCATTGTGTTCTGTGAAATCAACTCACAGAGTTACAGCGTTCCCTTCAAGAAGCGTTACGCTAAGACACTTCTTGTGGAATTGGCAAAGTGATATTTGGAAGCCCATAGAGGGCTCTGGTGAAAAAGGAAATATCCTCAGATGAATTCTGGAAAGAAGCTTTCTGAGAATCTGCTTAGTGTTCTGTTAATTCATCTCACAGAGTTACATTTGTATTTCGTGGATCTCTTTGCTAGCCTTATTTCTGTGGAATCTGAGAACAGATATTTCGGATCCCTTTGAAGACTATAGGGCCAAAGGAAATATCCTCCGATAACAAAGAGAAAGAAGCTTTCTGAGAAACTTCTTTGTGTTCTGTGAAATCATCTCAGAGAGTTACAGCTTTCCCCTCAAGAAGCCTTTCGCTAAGACAGCTCTTGTGGAATTGGCAAAGTGATATTTGGAAGACCATAGAGGGCTATGGTGAAAAAGGAAATGTCCTCAGATGAAATCCGGAAAGAAGCTTTCTGAGAAACTGCTTAGTGTTCTGTTAATTCATCTCACACAGTTACATCTGTATTTCGTGGATCTCTTTGCTAGCCTTATTTCTGTGGAATCTGAGAACAGATATTTCGGATCCCTTTGAAGACTATAGTGCCAAAGGAAATATCCTCCGATAACAAAGAGAAAGAAGCTTTCTGACAAACTTCTTTGTGTTCTGTGAAATCAACTCACAGAGTTACAGCGTTACCCTCAAGAAGCCTTACGCTAAGATACTTCTTGTGGAATTGGCAAAGTGATATTTGGAAGCCCATAGAGGGCTCTGGTGAAAAAGGAAATATCCTCAGATGAAATCTGGAAAGAAGCTTTCTGAGAAACTGCTTAGTGTTCTGTTAATTCATCTCACAGAGTTACATCTGTATTTCGTGGATCTCTTTGCTAGGCTTATTTCTGTGGAATCTGAGAACAGATATTTCGGATCCCTTTGAAGACTATAGGGCCAAAGGAAATATCCTCCGATAACAAAGAGAAAGAAGCTGTCTGAGAAACTTCTTTGTGTTCTGTGAAATCATCTCACAGAGTTAAAGCTTTCCCCTCAAGAAGCCTTTCGCTAAGACAGTTCTTGTGGAATTCGCAAAGTGATATTTGGAAGCCCATAGAGGGCTATGGTTAAAAGGAAATATCCTCAGATGAAATCTGGAAAGAAGCTTTCTGAGAAACTGCTTAGTGTTCTGTTAATTCACCTCACTGTGTTACATCTGTATTTCGTGGATCTCTTTGCTAGCCTTATTTCTGTGGAATCTGAGAACAGATATTTCGTTCCCATTGAAGACTATAGGGCCAAAGGAAATATCCTCCGATAACAAAGAGAAAGAAGCTTTCTGAGAAACTTCTTTGTGTTCTGTGAAATCAACTCACAGAGTTACAGCTTTCCCCTCAAGAAGCCTTACGCTAAGATACTTCTTGTGGAATTGGCAAAGTGATATTTGGAAGCCCATAGAGGGCTCTGGTTTAAAAGGAAATATCCTCAGATGAAATCTGGAAAGAAGCTTTCTGAGAAACTGCTTAGTTTTCTGTTAATTCATCTCACAGAGTTACATCTGTATTTCGTGGATCTCTTTGCTAACCTTATTTCTGTGCAATCTGAAAACAGATATTTCGGATCCCTTTGAAGACTATAGGGCCAAAGCAAATATCCTCCGATAACAAAGAGAAAGAAGCTCTCTGAGAAACTTCTTTGTGTTCTATGAAATCATCTCTCAGAGTTACAGCTTTCCGCTCAAGAAGCCTTTCGCTGAGACAGTTGTTGTGGAATTGGCAAAGTGATATTTGGAAGCCCATAGACGGCTATGGTGAAAAAGGAAATATCCTCAGATGAAATCTGGAAAGAAGCCTTCTGAGAAACTGCTTAGTGTTCTGTTAATTCATCTCACAGAGTTACATCTGTATTTCGTGGATCTCTTTGCTGGCCTTATTTCTGTGGAATCTGAGAACAGATATTTCGGATCCCTTTGAAGACTACAGGGTCAAAGGAAATATCCTCCGATTACAAAGAGAAAGAAGCTTCCTGAGAAACTTCTTTGTGTTCTGTGAAATCAACTCACAGAGTTACAGCTTTCCCCTCAAGAAGACTTTCGCTAAGACATTTCTTGTGGAATTGGCAAAGTGATATTTGGAAGCCAATAGAGCGCTATGGTGAAAAAGGAAATATCCTCAGATGAAATCTGGAAAGAAGCTTTCTGAGAAACTGCTTAGTGTTCTGTTAATTCATCTCACAGAGTTACATCTGTATTTCGTGGATCTCTTTGCTAGCCTTATTTCTGTGGAATCTGAGAACAGATATTTCGGATCCCTTTGAAGACTACAGGGACAAAGCAAATATGCTCCGATTACAAAGAGAAAGAAGCTTCCTGAGAAACTTCTTTGTGTTCTTTGAAATCAACTCACAGAGGTACAGCTTTTCCCTCAAGAAGCCTTACGCTAAGACAGTTCTTGTGGAATTGGCAAAGTGATATTTGGAAGCCCATAGAGGTGTCTGGTGAAAAAGGAAATATCCGCAGATGAAATCTGGAAAGAAGCTTTCTGAGAAACTGCTTAGTGTTCTGTTAATTCATCTCTCAGAGTTACATCTGCATATCGTGGATCTCTTTGGTAGCCTTATTTCTGTGGAATCTGAGAACAGATAATTCAGATCCCTTTGAAGACTATAGGGCCAAAGGAAATATCCTCCGATAACAAAGAGAAAGAAGCTTTCTGAGAAACTTCTTTGTGTTCTGTGAAATCATCTCACAGAGTTACAGCTTTCACCTCAAGAAGCCTTTCGATAAGTCAGTTCTTGTGGAATTAGCCAAGTGATATTCGGAAGCCCATATAGGGCTATGGTAAAAAAGGAAATATCCTCAGATGAAATCTGGAAAGAAGCTTTCTGAGAAACTTCTTAGTGTTCTGTTAATTCAACTCAGAGATACATCTGTATTTCGTGGATCTCTTTGCTAGCCTTATGTCTGTGGAATCTGAGAACAGATATTTCGGATCCCTTTGAAGACTACAGGACCAAAGGAAATATCCTCCGATAACAAAGAGAAAGAAGCTTTCTGAGGAACTTCTTTGTGTTCTGTGAAATCATCTCAGAGAGTTACAGCTTTCCCGTCAAGAAGACTTTCGCTAAGAGAGTTCTTGTGGAATTGGCAAAGTGATATTTGGAAGCCCATAGAGGGCTATGGTGAAAAAGGAAATATCCTCAGATGAAATCTGGAAAGAAGCTTGCTGAGAAACTGCTTAGTGTTCTGTTAATTCATCTCTCAGAGTTACATCTGTATTTCGTGGATCTCATTGGTCGCCTTATTTCTGTGGAATCTGAGAACAGATAATTCGGATCCCTTTGAAGACTATAGGGCCAAAGGAAATATCCTCCGATAACAAAGAGAAAGAAGCTTTCTGAGAAACTTCTTTTTGTTCTGTGAAATTATCTCACAGAGAAACAGCTTTCCCTTCAAGAGGCCTTTCGCTAAGTCGGTTCTTGTGGAATTGGCCAAGTGATATTCGGAAGCCCATATAGGTCTATGGTGAAAAAGGAAATATCCTCAGATGAAATCTGGAAAGAAGCTTTCTGAGAAACTGCTTAGTGTTCTGTTAATTCATCTCACAGAGTTACATCTGTATTTCGTGGATCTCTTTGCTTGCCTTATTTCTGTGGAATCTGAGAACAGATGTTTCGGATCCCTCTGAAGACTATAGAGCCAAAGGAAATATCCTCCGATAACAAAGAGAAAGAAGCTTTCTGAGAAACTTCTTTGTGTTCTGCGAAATCATCTCACAGAGTTACAGCTTTCCCCTCAAGAAGCCTTTCGCTAAGACAGTTCTTGTGGAATTGGCAAAGTGATATTTTGAAGCACTTAGAGGGCTATGGTGGAAAAGGAAATATCCGCAGATGAAATCTGGAAAGAAGCTTTCTGAGAAACTGCTTAGTGTTCTGTTAATTCATCTCTCAGAGTTACATCTGTATTTCGTGGATCTCTTTTGTAGCCTTATTTCTGTGGAATCTGAGAACAGATAATTCGGATCCCTTTGAAGACTATAGGGCCAAAGGAAATATCCTCCGATAACAAAGAGAAAGAAGCTTTCTGAGAAACTTCTTTGTGTTCTGTGAAATCATCTCACAGAGTTACAGCTTTCCCCTCAAAAAGCCTTTCGCTAAGTCAGTTCTTGTGGAATTGGCCAAGTGATATTCGGAAGCCAATAGAGGGCTATGGTAAAAAAGGAAATATCCTCAGATGAAATCTGGAAAGAAGCTTTCTGAGAAACTGCTTAGTGTTCTGTTAATTCAGCTCACAGAGATACAACTGTATTTCGTGGATCTCTTTGCTAGCCTTATTTCTGTGGAATCAGAGAACAGATATTTCGGATCCCTTTGAAGACTAAAGGGCCAAAGGAAATATCCTGCGATAACAAAGAGAAAGAAGCTTTCTGAGAAACTTCTTGGCGTTCTGTGAAATCATCTCAGAGAGTTACAGCTTACCCCTCAAGAAGCCTTTCGCTAAGACAGTTCTTGTGGAATTGGCAAAGTGATATTTGGAAGCCCATAGAGGGGTATGGTGAAAAAGGAAATATCCTCAGATGAAATCTGGAAAGAAGCTTTCTGAGAAACTGCTTAGTGTTCTGTTAATTCATCTCACAGAGTTACATCTGTATTTCGCGGATCTCTTTGCTAGCCTTATTTCTGTGGAATCTGAGAACAGATATTTGGGATCCCTTTGAAGACTATAGGGCCAAAGGAAATATCCTCCGATAACAAAGAGAAAGAAGCTTTCTGAGAAAATTCTTTGTGTTCTGTGAAATCAACTCACAGAGTTACAGCGTTCCCCTCAAAAAGCCTTACGCTGAGATACTTCTTGTGGAATTGGCAAAGTTATATTAGGAAGCCCATAGAGGGCTCTGGTGAAAAAGGAAATATCCTCAGATGAAATATGGAAAGAAGCTTTCTGAGAAACTGCTTAGTGTTCTGTTAATTCATCTCTCAGAGTTACATCTGTGTTTCGTGGATCTCATTGGCAGCCTTATTTCTGTGGAATCTGAGAACAGATGATTCGGATCCCTTTGAAGACTATAGGGCCAAAGGAAATATCCTCCGATAACAAAGAGAAAGAAGCTTTCTGAGAAACTTCTTTGTGTTCTGTGAAATCATCTCACAGAGTTACATCTGTATTTCGTCGATCTCTTTGCTAGCCTTATTTCCGTGGAATCTGAGAACAGATATTTCGAATCCCATTGAAGACTATAGGGCCAAAGGAAATATCCTCCGATAACAAAGAGAAAGAAGCTTTCTGAGAAACTTCTTTGTGTTCTGTGAAATCAACTCACAGAGTCACAGCGTTCCCCTCAAGAAGCCATAAGATAAGACACTTATTGTGGAATTGGCAAAGTGATATTTGGAGGCCAATGAGGGCTCTGGTGAAAAAGGAAATATCCTCAGATGAAATCTGGAAAGAAGCTTTCTGAGAAACTGCTTCGTGTTCTGCTAATTCATCTCATACAGTTACATCTGTATTTCGTGGATCTCTTTGCTAGCCTTATTTCTGTGGAATCTGAGAACAGATATTTCGAATCCCTTTGAAGACTATAGGGCCAAAGCAAATATCCTCCGATAACAAAGAGAAAGAAGCTTTCTGAGAAACTTCTTTGTGTTCTGTGAAATCAACTCACAGAGTTACAGCGTTCCCCTCAAGAAGCCATAAGATAAGACACTTATTGTGGAATTGGCAAAGAGATATTTGGAGGCCAATGAGGGCTCTGGTGAAAAAGGAAATATCCTCACATGAAATCTGGAAAGAAGCTTTCTGAGAAACTGCTTGGTGTTCTGTTAATTCATCTCACAGAGTTACATCTGTATTTCGCGGATCTCTTTGCTAGCCTTATTTCTGTGGAATCTGAGAACAGATATTTCGGATCCCTTTGAAGACTATAGGGCCAAAGGAAATATCCTCCGATAACAAAGAGAAGGAATCTTTCTGAGAAACTTCTTTGTGTTCTGTGAAATCAACTCACAGAGTTACAGCGTTCCCCTCAAAAAGCCTTACGCTGAGATACTTCTTGTGGAATTGGCAAAGTGATATTTGGAAGCCCATAGAGGGCTCTGGTGAAAAAGGAAATATCCTCAGATGAAATCTGGAGAAAGCTCTCTGAGAAACTGCTTAGTGTTCCGTTAATTCATCTCACAGAGTTACATCTGTATTTCGTGGATCTCTTTGCTAGGCTTATTTCTGTGGAATCTGAGAACAGATGTTTCGGATCCCTTTGAAGACTATAGGGCCAAAGGAAATATCCTCCGATAACAAAGAGAAAGAAGCTTTCTGAGAAACTTCTTGTGTTCTGTGAAATCATCTCACAGAGTTACAGCTTTCCCCTCAAGAAGCCTTTCGCTAAGACAGTTCTTGTGGAATTGGCAAAGTGATATTTGGAACCCCTAGAGGGCTAAGGTGAAAAAGGAAATATCCTCAGATGAAATCTGGAAAGAAGCTGTCCGAGAAACTGCTTGGTTTTCTGTTAATTCATCTCACAGAGTTACATCTGTATTTCGTGGATCTCTTTGCTAGCCTTATTTCTGTGGAATCTGAGAACAGATATTTCGGATCCCTTTGAAGACTATAGGGCCAAAGGAAATATCCTCCGATAACAAAGAGAAAGAAGCTTTCTGAGAAACTTCTTTGTGTTCTGTGAAATCATCTCACAGAGTTACAGCTTTCCCCTCAAGAAGCCTTTCGCTAAGACAGTTCTTGTGGAATTGGCAAAGTGATATTTGGAAGCCCTTAGAGGGTTATGGTGAAAAAGGAAATATCCTCAGATGAAATCTGGAAAGAAGCTTTCTGAGAAACTGCTTGGTTTTCTGTTAATTCATCTCACAGAGTTACATCTGTATTTCGTGGATCTCTTTCCTAGCCTTATTTCTGTGGAATCTGAGAACAGATATTTCGGATCCCTTTGAAGACTACAGGGCCAAAGGAAATATCCTCCGATAACAAAGAGAAAGAAGCTTTCTGAGAAACTTCTTTGTGTTCTGTGAAATCATCTCATAGAGTTACATCTGTATTTCTTGGATCTCATTGGTAGCCTTATTTCTGTGGAATCTGAGAACAGATAATTCGGATCCCTTTGAAGACTATAGGGCCAAAGGAAATATCCTCCGATAACAAAGAGAAAGAAGCTTTCTGAGAAACTTCTTTGTGTTCTGTGAAATCATCTCACAGAGTTACAGCTTTCCCCTCAAGAAGACTTTCGCTAAATCAGTTCTTGTGGAATTGGACAAGTGATATTCAGAAGCCCATATAGGTCTATGGTGAAAAAGGAAATATCCTCAGATGAAATCTGGAAAGAAGCTTTCTGAGAAACTGCTTAGTGTTCTGTAAATTCATCTCACAGAGGTATATCGGTATTTCGTGGATCTCTTTGCTAGCCTTATTTCTGTGGAATCTGAGAACAGATATTTCGAATCGCATTGAAGACTATAGGGCCAAAGGATATATCCTCCGATAACAAAGAGAAAGAAGCTTTCTGAGAAACTTCTTTGTGTTCTGTGAAATCAACTCACAGAGTTACAGCGTTCCCCTCAAGAAGCCATAAGATAAGACACTTCTTGTGGAATTGGCAAAGTGATATTTGGAGGCCAATGAGGGCTCTGGTGAAAAAGGAAATATCCTCAGATGAAATCTGGAAAGAAGCTTTCTGAGAAACTGCTTGGTGTTCTGTTAATTCATCTCATACAGTTACATCTGTATTTCGTGGATCTCTTTGCTAGCCTTATTTCTGTGGAATCTGAGAACAGATATTTCGGATCCCTTTGAAGACTATAGGGCCAAAGCAAATATCCTCCGATTACAAAGAGAAAGAAGCTCTCTGAGAAACTTCTTTGTGTTCTGTGAAATCATCTCACAGAGTTACAGCTTTCCCCTCAAGAAGCCTTTCACTAAGACAGTTCTTGTGGAATTGGCAAAGTGATATTTGGAACCCCTAGAGGGCTAAGGTGAAAAAGGAAATATCCTCAGATGAAATCTGGAAAGAAGCTGTCTGAGAAACTGCTTGGTTTTCTGTTAATTCATCTCACAGAGTTACATCTGTATTTCGTGGATCTCTTTGCTAGCCTTATTTCTGTGGAATCTGAGAACAGATATTTCGGATCCCTTTGAAGACTATAGGGCCAAAGGAAATATCCTCCGATAACAAAGAGAAAGAAGCTTTCTGAGAAACTTCTTTGTGTTCTGTGAAATCATCTCACAGAGTTACAGCTTTCCCCTCAAGAAGCCTTTCGCTAAGACAGTTCTTGTGGAATTGGCAAAGTGATATTTGGAAGCCCATAGAGGGTTATGGTGAAAAAGGAAATATCCTCAGATGAAATCTGGAAAGAAGCTTTCTGAGAAACTGCTTGGTTTTCTGTTAATTCATCTCACAGAGTTACATCTGTATTTCGTGGATCTCTTTGCTAGCCTTATTTCTGTGGAATCTGAGAACAGATATTTCGGATCCCTTTGAAGACTACAGGGCCAAAGGAAATATCCTCCGATAACAAAGAGCAAGAAGCTTTCTGAGAAACTTCTTGGCGTTCTGTGAAATCATCTCAGAGAGTTACAGCTTTCCCCTCAAGAAGCCTTTCGCTAAGACAGTTCTTGTGGAATTGGCAAAGTGATATTTGGAAGCCCATAGAGGGCTAAGGTGAAAAAGGAAATATCCTCAGATGAAATCTGGAAAGAAGCTTTCTGAGAAACTGCTTAGTGTTCTGTTAATTCATCTCACAGAGTTACATCTGTATTTCGCGGATCTCTTTGCTAGCCTTATTTCTGTGGAATCTGAGAACAGATATTTCGGATCCCTTTGAAGACTATAGGGCCAAAGGAAATATCCTCCGATAACAAAGAGAAGGAATCTTTCTGAGAAACTTCTTTGTGTTCTGTGAAATCAACTCACAGAGTTACAGCGTTCCCCTCAGAAAGCCTTACGCTGAGATACTTCTTGTGGAATTGGCAAAGTGATATTTGGAAGCCCATAGAGGGCTCTGGTGAAAAAGGAAATATCCTCAGATGAAATCTGGAAAAAGCTCTCTGAGAAACTGCTTAGCGTTCCATTAATTCATCTCACAGAGTTACATCTGTATTTCGTGGATCTCTTTGCTAGGCTTATTTCTGTGGAATCTGAGAACAGATGTTTCGGATCCCTTTGAAGACTATAGGGCCAAAGGAAATATCCTCCGATAACAAAGAGAAAGAAGCTTTCTGAGAAACTTCTTGTGTTCTGTGAAATCATCTCACAGAGTTACAGCTTTCCCCTCAAGAAGCCTTTCGCTAAGACAGTTCTTGTGGAATTGGCAAAGTGATATTTGGAACCCCTAGAGGGCTAAGGTGAAAAAGGAAATATCCTCAGATGAAATCTGGAAAGAAGCTTTCTGAGAAACTGCTTGGTTTTCTGTTAATTCATCTCACAGTGTTACATCTGTATTTCGTGGATCTCTTTGCTAGCCTTATTTCTGTGGAATCTGAGAACAGATATTTCGGATCCCTTTGAAGACTATAGGGCCAAAGGAAATATCCTCCGATAACAAAGAGAAAGAAGCTTTCTGAGAAACTTCTTTGTGTTCTGTGAAATCATCTCACAGAGTTACAGCTTTCCCCTCAAGAAGCCTTTCGCTAAGACAGTTCTTGTGGAATTGGCAAAGTGATATTTGGAAGCCCATTGAGGGCTCTGGTGAAAAAGGAAATATCCTCAGATGAAATCTGGAAAGAAGCTTTCTGAGAAACTGCTTGGTGTTCTGTTAATTCATCTCACAGAGTTACATCTGTATTTCGTGGATCTCTTTGCTAGCCTTATATCTGTGGAATCTGAGAACAGTTATTTCGGATCCCTTTGAAGACTATAGGGCCAAAGGAAATATCCTCCGATAACAAAGAGAAAGAAGCTTTCTGAGAAACTTCTTTGTGTTCTGTGAAATCATCTCACAGAGTTACAGCTTTCCCCTCAAGAAGCCTTCCGCTAAGACAGTTCTTCTGGAATTGGCAAAGTGATATTTGGAACCCCTAGAGGGCTAAGGTGAAAAAGGAAATATCCTCAGATGAAATCTGGAAAGAAGCTTTCTGAGAAACTGCTTGGTTTTCTGTTAATTCATCTCACAGTGTTACATCTGTATTTCGTGGATCTCTTTGCTAGCCTTATTTCTGTGGAATCTGAGAACAGATATTTCGGATCCCTTTGAAGACTATAGGGCCAAAGAAAATATCCTCCGATAACAAAGAGAAAGAAGCTTTCTGAGAAACTTTTTGTGTTCTGCGAAATCATCTCACAGATTTACAGCTTTCCCCTCAAGAAGCCTTTCGCTAAGACAGTTCTTGTGGAATTGGCAAAGTGATATTTGGAAGCCCATAGAGGGCTATGGTGAAAAAGGAAATATCCTCAGATGAAATCTGGAAAGAAGCATTCTGAGAAACTGCTTAGTGTTCTGTTAATTCATCTCACAGAGTTACATCTGTATTTCGTGGATCTCTTTGCTAGCCTTATTTCTGTGGAATCTGAGAACAGATATTTCGGATCCCTTTGAAGACTATAGGGCCAAAGGAAATATCCTCCGAATACAAAGAGAAAGAATCTTCCTGAGAAACTTCTTTGTGTTCTGTGAAATCAACTCACAGAGTTACAGCGTTCCCCTCAAGCAGCCTTACGCTAAGACACTTCTTGTGGAATTTGCAAAGTGATATTTGGAAGCCCATTGAGGGCTCTGGTGAAAAAGGAAATATCCTCAGATGAAATCTGGAATGAAGCTTTCTGAGAAACTGCTTGGTGTTCTGTTAATTCATCTCACAGAGATACATCTGTATTTCGTGGATCTCTTTGCTAGCCTTATTTCTGTGGAATCTGAGAACAGATATTTCGGATCCCTTTGAAGACTACAGGGCCAAAGGAAATATCCTCCGATAACAAAGAGAAAGAAGCTTTCTGAGAAACTTCTTGGCGTTCTGTGAAATCTTCTCAGAGAATTACAGCTTTCCCCTCAAGAAGCCTTTCGCTAAGACAGTTCTTGTGGAATTGGCAAAGTGATATTTGGAAGCCCATAGAGGGCTATGGTGAAAAAGGAAATATCCTCAGATGAAATCTGGAAAGAAGCTTTCTGAGAAACTGCTTAGTGTTCTGTTAATTCATCTCACAGAGTTACATCTGTATTTCGCGGATCTCTTTGCTAGCCTTATTTCTGTGGAATCTGAGAACAGATATTTCGGATCCCTTTGAAGACTATAGGGCCAAAGGAAATATCCTCCGATAACAAAGAGAAGGAATCTTTCTGAGAAACTTCTTTGTGTTCTGTGAAATCAACTCACAGAATTACAGCGTTCTCCTCAAAAAGCCTTACGCTGAGATACTTCTTGTGGAATTGGCAAAGTGATATTTGGAAGCCCATAGAGGGCTCTGGTGAAAAAGGAAATATCCTCAGATGAAATCTGGAAAAAGCTTTCTGAGAAACTGCTTAGTGTTCTGTTAATTCATCTCACAGAGTTACATCTGTATTTCGTGGATCTCTTTGCTAGCCTTATTTCTGTGGAATCTGAGAACAGATGTTTCGGATCCCTTTGAAGACTATAGGGCCAAAGGAAATATCCTCCGATAACAAAGAGAAAGAAGCTTTCTGAGAAACTTCTTTGTGTTCTGTGAAATCATCTCACAGAGTTACAGCTTTCCCCTCAAGAAGCCTTTCGCTAAGACAGTTCTTGTGGAATTGGCAAAGTGATATTTGGAAGCCCATAGAGGGCTATGTTGAAAAAGGAAATATCCTCAGATGAAATCTGGAAAGAAGCTTTCTGAGAAACTGCTTAGTGTTCTGTTAATTCATCTCTCAGAGTTACATCTGTATTTCTGGGATCTCATTGGTAGCCTTATTTCTGTGGAATCTGAGAACAGATAATTCGGATCCCTTTGAAGACTATAGGGCCAAAGGAAATATCCTCCGATAACAAAGAGAAAGAAGCTTTCTGAGAAACTTCTTGTGTTCTGTGAAATCATCTCACAGAGTTACAGCTTTCCCCTCAAGAAGACTTTCGCTAAGACAGTTCTTGTGGAATTGGCAAAGTGATATTTGGAACCCCTAGAGGGCTAAGGTGAAAAAGGAAATATCCTCAGATGAAATCTGGAAAGAAGCTTTCTGAGAAACTGCTTGGTTTTCTGTTAATTCATCTCACAGAGTTACATCTGTATTTCGTGGATCTCTTTGCTAGCCTTATTTCTGTGGAATCTGAGAACAGATATTTCGGATCCCTTTGAAGACTATAGGGCCAAAGAAAATATCCTCCGATAACAAAGAGAAAGAAGCTTTCTGAGAAACTTCTTTGTGTTCTGCGAAATCATCTCACAGAGTTACAGCTTTCCCCTCAAGAAGCCTTTCGCTAAGACAGTTCTTGTGGAATTGGCAAAGTGATATTTGGAAGCCCATAGAGGGCTATGGTGGAAAAGGAAATATCCGCAGATGAAGTCTGGAAAGAAGCTTTCTGAGAAACTGCTTAGTGTTCTGTTAATTCATCTCTCAGAGTTACATCTGTATTTCGTGGATCTCTTTGGTAGCCTTATTTCTGTGGAATCTGAGAACAGATATTTCGGATCACTTTGAAGACTGCAGGGCCAAAGGAAATATCCTCCGATTACAAAGAGAAAGAAGCTTTCTGAGAAACTTCTTTGTGTTCTGCGAAATCAACTCACAGAGTTACAGCGTTCCCTCAAGAAGCCTTACGCTAAGACACTTCTTCTGGAATTGGCAAAGTGATATTTGGAAGCCCATTGAGGGCTCTGGTGAAAAAGGAAATATCCTCAGATGAAATCTGGAAAGAAGCTTTCTGAGAACCTGCTTGGTGTTCTGTTATTTCATCTCACAGAGTTACATCTGTATTTCGTGGATCTCTTTGCTAGCCTTATATCTGTGGAATCTGAGAACAGTTATTTCGGATCCCTTTGAAGACTATAGGGCCAAAGCAAATATCCTCCGATAACAAAGAGAAAGAAGCTCTCTGAGAAACTTCTTTGTGTTCTGTGAAATCATCTCCCAGAGTTACAGCTTTCCCCTCAAGAAGCCTTTTGCTAAGACAGTTCTTGTGGAATTGGCAAAGTGATATTTGGAAACCCATAGAGGGCTATGGTGAAAAAGGAAATATCCTCAGATGAAATCTGGAAAGAAGCTTTCTGAGAAACTGCTTAGTGTTCTATTAATTCAACTCTCAGAGTTACATCTGTATTTCGTGGATCTCATTGGTAGCCTTATCTTTGTGGAATCTGAGAACAGATAATACGGATCCCTTTGAAGACTATAGGGCCAAAGGAAATATCCTCCGATAACAAAGAGAAAGAAGCTTTCTGAGAAACTTCTTTGTGTTCTGTGAAATCATCTCACAGAGTTACAGCTTTCCCCTCAAGAAGCCTTCCGCTAAGACAGTTCTTCTGGAATTGGCAAAGTGATATTTGGAACCCCTAGAGGGCTAAGGTGAAAAAGGAAATATCCTCAGATGAAATCTGGAAAGAAGCTTTCTGAGAAACTGCTTGGTTTTCTGTTAATTCATCTCACAGTGTTACATCTGTATTTCGTGGATCTCTTTGCTAGCTTTATTTCTGTGGAATCTGAGAACAGATATTTCGGATCCCTTTGAAGACTATAGGGCCAAAGAAAATATCCTCCGATAACAAAGAGAAAGAAGCTTTCTGAGAAACTTTTTGTGTTCTGCGAAATCATCTCAAGATTTACAGCTTTCCCCTCAAGAAGCCTTTCGCTAAGACAGTTCTTGTGGAATTGGCAAAGTGATATTTGGAAGCCCATAGAGGGCTATGGTGGAAAAGGAAATATCCGCAAATGAAATCTGGAAAGAAGCTTTCTGAGAAACTGCTTGGTGTTCTGTTAATTCATCTCACAGAGATACATCTGTATTTCGTGGATCTCTTTGCTAGCCTTATTTCTGTGGAATCTGAGAACAGATATTTCGGATCCCTTTGAAGACTACAGGGCCAAAGGAAATATCCTCCGATAACAAAGAGAAAGAAGCTTTCTGAGAAACTTCTTGGCGTTCTGTGAAATCTTCTCAGAGAATTACAGCTTTCCCCTCAAGAAGCCTTTCGCTAAGACAGTTCTTGTGGAATTGGCAAAGTGATATTTGGAAGCCCATAGAGGGCTATGGTGAAAAAGGAAATATCCTCAGATGAAATCTGGAAAGAAGCTTTCTGAGAAACTGCTTAGTGTTCTGTTAATTCATCTCACAGAGTTACATCTGTATTTCGCGGATCTCTTTGCTAGCCTTATTTCTGTGGAATCTGAGAACAGATATTTCGGATCCCTTTGAAGACTATAGGGCCAAAGGAAATATCCTCCGATAACAAAGAGAAGGAATCTTTCTGAGAAACTTCTTTGTGTTCTGTGAAATCAACTCACAGAATTACAGCGTTCTCCTCAAAAAGCCTTACGCTGAGATACTTCTTGTGGAATTGGCAAAGTGATATTTGGAAGCCCATAGAGGGCTCTGGTGAAAAAGGAAATATCCTCAGATGAAATCTGGAAAAAGCTTTCTGAGAAACTGCTTAGTGTTCTGTTAATTCATCTCACAGAGTTACATCTGTATTTCGTGGATCTCTTTGCTAGCCTTATTTCTGTGGAATCTGAGAACAGATGTTTCGGATCCCTTTGAAGACTATAGGGCCAAAGGAAATATCCTCCGATAACAAAGAGAAAGAAGCTTCCTGAGAAACTTCTTTGTGTTCTGTGAAATCATCTCACAGAGTTACAGCTTTCCCCTCAAGAAGCCTTTCGCTAAGACAGTTCTTGTGGAATTGGCAAAGTGATATTTGGAAGCCCATAGAGGGCTATGTTGAAAAAGGAAATATCCTCAGATGAAATCTGGAAAGAAGCTTTCTGAGAAACTGCTTAGTGTTCTGTTAATTCATCTCTCAGAGTTACATCTGTATTTCTGGGATCTCATTGGTAGCCTTATTTCTGTGGAATCTGAGAACAGGTAATTCGGATCCCTTTGAAGACTATAGGGCCAAAGGAAATATCCTCCGATAACAAAGAGAAAGAAGCTTTCTGAGAAACTTCTTGTGTTCTGTGAAATCATCTCACAGAGTTACAGCTTTCCCCTCAAGAAGACTTTCGCTAAGACAGTTCTTGTGGAATTGGCAAAGTGATATTTGGAACCCCTAGAGGGCTAAGGTGAAAAAGGAAATATCCTCAGATGAAATCTGGAAAGAAGCTTTCTGAGAAACTGCTTGGTTTTCTGTTAATTCATCTCACAGTGTTACATCTGTATTTCGTGGATCTCTTTGCTAGCCTTATTTCTGTGGAATCTGAGAACAGATATTTCGGATCCCTTTGAAGACTATAGGGCCAAAGAAAATATCCTCCGATAACAAAGAGAAAGAAGCTTTCTGAGAAACTTCTTTGTGTTCTGCGAAATCATCTCACAGAGTTACAGCTTTCCCCTCAAGAAGCCTTTCGCTAAGACAGTTCTTGTGGAATTGGCAAAGTGATATTTGGAAGCCCATAGAGTGCTATGGTGGAAAAGGAAATATCCGCAGATGAAGTCTGGAAAGAAGCTTTCTGAGAAACTGCTTAGTGTTCTGTTAATTCATCTCTCAGAGTTACATCTGTATTTCGTGGATCTCTTTGGTAGCCTTATTTCTGTGGAATCTGAGAACAGATATTTCGGATCCCTTTGAAGACTATAGGGCCAAAGGAAATATCCTCCGATAACAAAGAGAAGGAATCTTTCTGAGAAACTTCTTTGTGTTCTGTGAAATCAACTCACAGAATTACAGCGTTCTCCTCAAAAAGCCTTACGCTGAGATACTTCTTGTGGAATTGGCAAAGTGATATTTGGAAGCCCATAGAGGGCTCTGGTGAAAAAGGAAATATCCTCAGATGAAATCTGGAAAAAGCTTTCTGAGAAACTGCTTAGTGTTCTGTTAATTCATCTCACAGAGTTACATCTGTATTTCGTGGATCTCTTTGCTAGCCTTATTTCTGTGGAATCTGAGAACAGATGTTTCGGATCCCTTTGAAGACTATAGGGCCAAAGGAAATATCCTCCGATAACAAAGAGAAAGAAGCTTTCTGAGAAACTTCTTTGTGTTCTGTGAAATCATCTCACAGAGTTACAGCTTTCCCCTCAAGAAGCCTTTCGCTAAGACAGTTCTTGTGGAATTGGCAAAGTGATATTTGGAAGCCCATAGAGGGCTATGTTGAAAAAGGAAATATCCTCAGATGAAATCTGGAAAGAAGCTTTCTGAGAAACTGCTTAGTGTTCTGTTAATTCATCTCTCAGAGTTACATCTGTATTTCTGGGATCTCATTGGTAGCCTTATTTCTGTGGAATCTGAGAACAGATAATTCGGATCCCTTTGAAGACTATAGGGCCAAAGGAAATATCCTCCGATAACAAAGAGAAAGAAGCTTTCTGAGAAACTTCTTGTGTTCTGTGAAATCATCTCACAGAGTTACAGCTTTCCCCTCAAGAAGACTTTCGCTAAGACAGTTCTTGTGGAATTGGCAAAGTGATATTTGGAACCCCTAGAGGGCTAAGGTGAAAAAGGAAATATCCTCAGATGAAATCTGGAAAGAAGCTTTCTGAGAAACTGCTTGGTTTTCTGTTAATTCATCTCACAGAGTTACATCTGTATTTCGTGGATCTCTTTGCTAGCCTTATTTCTGTGGAATCTGAGAACAGATATTTCGGATCCCTTTGAAGACTATAGGGCCAAAGAAAATATCCTCCGATAACAAAGAGAAAGAAGCTTTCTGAGAAACTTCTTTGTGTTCTGCGAAATCATCTCACAGAGTTACAGCTTTCCCCTCAAGAAGCCTTTCGCTAAGACAGTTCTTGTGGAATTGGCAAAGTGATATTTGGAAGCCCATAGAGGGCTATGGTGGAAAAGGAAATATCCGCAGATGAAGTCTGGAAAGAAGCTTTCTGAGAAACTGCTTAGTGTTCTGTTAATTCATCTCTCAGAGTTACATCTGTATTTCGTGGATCTCTTTGGTAGCCTTATTTCTGTGGAATCTGAGAACAGATATTTCGGATCACTTTGAAGACTGCAGGGCCAAAGGAAATATCCTCCGATTACAAAGAGAAAGAAGCTTTCTGAGAAACTTCTTTGTGTTCTGTGAAATCATCTCACAGAGTTACAGCTTTCCCCTCAAGAAGCCTTCCGCTAAGACAGTTCTTCTGGAATTGGCAAAGTGATATTTGGAACCCCTAGAGGGCTAAGGTGAAAAAGGAAATATCCTCAGATGAAATCTGGAAAGAAGCTTTCTGAGAAACTGCTTGGTTTTCTGTTAATTCATCTCACAGTGTTACATCTGTATTTCGTGGATCTCTTTGCTAGCCTTATTTCTGTGGAATCTGAGAACAGATATTTCGGATCCCTTTGAAGACTATAGGGCCAAAGAAAATATCCTCCGATAACAAAGAGAAAGAAGCTTTCTGAGAAACTTTTTGTGTTCTGCGAAATCATCTCAAGATTTACAGCTTTCCCCTCAAGAAGCCTTTCGCTAAGACAGTTCTTGTGGAATTGGCAAAGTGATATTTGGAAGCCCATAGAGGGCTATGGTGGAAAAGGAAATATCCGCAAATGAAATCTGGAAAGAAGCTTTCTGAGAAACTGCTTGGTGTTCTGTTAATTCATCTCACAGAGATACATCTGTATTTCGTGGATCTCTTTGCTAGCCTTATTTCTGTGGAATCTGAGAACAGATATTTCGGATCCCTTTGAAGACTACAGGGCCAAAGGAAATATCCTCCGATAACAAAGAGAAAGAAGCTTTCTGAGAAACTTCTTGGCGTTCTGTGAAATCTTCTCAGAGAATTACAGCTTTCCCCTCAAGAAGCCTTTCGCTAAGACAGTTCTTGTGGAATTGGCAAAGTGATATTTGGAAGCCCATAGAGGGCTATGGTGAAAAAGGAAATATCCTCAGATGAAATCTGGAAAGAAGCTTTCTGAGAAACTGCTTAGTGTTCTGTTAATTCATCTCACAGAGTTACATCTGTATTTCGCGGATCTCTTTGCTAGCCTTATTTCTGTGGAATCTGAGAACAGATATTTCGGATCCCTTTGAAGACTAGAGGGCCAAAGGAAATATCCTCCGATAACAAAGAGAAGGAATCTTTCTGAGAAACTTCTTTGTGTTCTGTGAAATCAACTCACAGAATTACAGCGTTCTCCTCAAAAAGCCTTACGCTGAGATACTTCTTGTGGAATTGGCAAAGTGATATTTGGAAGCCCATAGAGGGCTCTGGTGAAAAAGGAAATATCCTCAGATGAAATCTGGAAAAAGCTTTCTGAGAAACTGCTTAGTGTTCTGTTAATTCATCTCACAGAGTTACATCTGTATTTCGTGGATCTCTTTGCTAGCCTTATTTCTGTGGAATCTGAGAACAGATGTTTCGGATCCCTTTGAAGACTATAGGGCCAAAGGAAATATCCTCCGATAACAAAGAGAAAGAAGCTTTTTGAGAAACTTCTTTGTGTTCTGTGAAATCATCTCACAGAGTTACAGCTTTCCCCTCAAGAAGCCTTTCGCTAAGACAGTTCTTGTGGAATTGGCAAAGTGATATTTGGAAGCCCATAGAGGGCTATGTTGAAAAAGGAAATATCCTCAGATGAAATCTGGAAAGAAGCTTTCTGAGAAACTGCTTAGTGTTCTGTTAATTCATCTCTCAGAGTTACATCTGTATTTCTGGGATCTCATTGGTAGCCTTATTTCTGTGGAATCTGAGAACAGGTAATTCGGATCCCTTTGAAGACTATAGGGCCAAAGGAAATATCCTCCGATAACAATGAGAAAGAAGCTTTCTGAGAAACTTCTTGTGTTCTGTGAAATCATCTCACAGAGTTACAGCTTTCCCCTCAAGAAGCCTTTCGCTAAGACAGTTCTTGTGGAATTGGCAAAGTGATATTTGGAACCCCTAGAGGGCTAAGGTGAAAAAGGAAATATCCTCAGATGAAATCTGGAAAGAAGCTTTCTGAGAAACTGCTTGGTTTTCTGTTAATTCATCTCACAGTGTTACATCTGTATTTCGTGGATCTCTTTGCTAGCCTTATTTCTGTGGAATCTGAGAACAGATATTTCGGATCCCTTTGAAGACTATAGGGCCAAAGAAAATATCCTCCGATAACAAAGAGAAAGAAGCTTTCTGAGAAACTTCTTTGTGTTCTGCGAAATCATCTCGCAGAGTTACAGCTTTCCCCTCAAGAAGCCTTTCGCTAAGACAGTTCTTGTGGAATTGGCAAAGTGATATTTGGAAGCCCATAGAGTTCTATGGTGGAAAAGGAAATATCCGCAGATGATGTTTGGAAAGAAGCTTTCTGAGAAACTGCTTAGTGTTCTGTCAATTCATCTCTCAGAGTTACATCTGTATTTCGTGGATCTCTTTGGTAGCCTTATTTCTGTGGAATCTGAGAACAGATATTTCGGATCCCTTTGAAGACTATAGGGCCAAAGGAAATATCCTCCGATAACAAAGAGAAAGAAGCTTTCTGAGAAACTTCTTTGTGTTCTGTGAAATCATCTCACAGAGTTACAGCTTTCCACTCAAAAAGCCTTTCGCTAAGTCAGTTCTTGTGGAATTGGCCAAGTGATATTCGGAAGACCATATAGGGATGTGATAAAAAAGGAAATATCCTCAGATGTAATCTGGAAAGAAGCTTTCTGAGAAACTGCTTTGTGTTCTGTTAATTCATCTCACAGAGATACATCTGTATTTCGTGGATCTCTTTGCTAGCCTTATTTCTGTGGAATCTGAGAACAGATATTTCGGATCCCTTTGAAGACTACAGGGCCAAAGGAAATATACTCCGATAACAAAGAGAAAGAAGCTTTCTGAGAAACTTCTTTGTGTTCTGTGAAATCATCTCAGAGAGTTACAGCTTACCCCTCAAGAAGCCTTTCGCTAAGACAGTTCTTGTGGAATTGGGAAAGTGATATTTGTAAGCCCATAGAGGGCTATGGTGAAAAAGGAAATATCCTCAGATGAAATCTGGAAAGAAGCTTTCTGAGAAACTGCCTAGTGTTCTGTTAATTCATCTCACAGAGTTACATCTGTATTTCGTGGATCTCTTTGCTAGCCTTATTTCTGTGGAATCTGAGAACAGATATTTCGAATCCCATTGAAGACTATAGGGCCAAAGGAAATATCCTCCGATAACAAAGAGAAAGAAGCTTTCTGAGAAACTTCTTTGTGTTCTGTGAAATCAACTCACAGAGTTACAGCGTTCCCCTCAAGAAGCCATACGCTAAGACACTTCTTGTGGAATTGGCAAAGTGATATTTGGAAGCCCATTGAGGGCTCTGGTGAAAAATGAAATATCCTCAGATGAAATCTGGAAAGAAGCTTTCTGAGAAACTGCTTGGTGTTCTGATAATTCATCTCACAGAGTTACATCTGTATTTCGTGGATCTCTTTGCTAGCCTTATTTCTGTGGAATCTGAGAACAGTTATTTCGGATCCCTTTGAAGACTATAGGGCCAAAGAAAATATCCTCCGATAACAAAGAGAAAGAAGCTCTCTGAGAAACTTCTTTGTGTTCTGCGAAATCATCTCACAGAGTTACAGCTTTCCCCTCAAGAAGCCTTTTGCTAAGACAGTTCTTGTGGAATTGGCAAAGTGATATTTGGAAGCCCATAGAGGGCTATGGTGAAAAAGGAAATATCCTCAGATGAAATCTGGAAAGAAGCTTTCTGAGAAACTGCTTAGTGTTCTATTAATTCATCTCTCAGAGTTACATCTGTATTTCGTGGATCTCATTGGTAGCCTTATCTGTGTGGAATCTGAGAACAGATAATTCGGATCCCTTTGAAGACTATAGGGCCAAAGGAAATATCCTCCGATAACAAAGAGAAAGAAGCTTTCTGAGAAACTTCTTTGTGTTCTGTGAAATCATCTCACAGAGTTACAGCTTTCCCCTCAAGAAGCCTTCCGCTAAGACAGTTCTTGTGGAATTGGCAAAGTGATATTTGGAACCACTGGAGGGCTAAGGTGAAAAAGGAAATATCCTCAGATGAAATCTGGAAAGAAGCTTTCTGAGAAACTGCTTGGTTTTCTGTTAATTCATCTCACAGAGTTACATCTGTATTTCGTGGATCTCTTTGCTAGCCTTATTTCTGTGGAATCTGAGAACAGATATTTCGGATCCCTTTGAAGACTATAGGGCCAAAGAAAATATCCTCCGATAACAAAGAGAAAGAAGCTTTCTGGGAAACTTCTTTGTGTTCTGCGAAATCATCTCACAGAGTTACAGCTTTCCCCTCAAGAAGCCTTTCGCTAAGACAGTTCTTGTGGAATTGGCAAAGTGATATTTGGAAGCCCATAGAGGGCTATGGTGGAAAAGGAAATATCCGCAAATGAAATCTGGAAAGAAGCTTTCTGAGAAACTGCTTAGTGTTCTGTTAATTCATCTCTCAGAGTTACATCTGTATTTCGTGGATTTCTTTGGTAGCCTTATTTCTGTGGAATCTGAGAACAGATAATTCTGATCCCTTTGAAGACTATAGGGCCAAAGGAAATATCCTCCGATAACAAAGAGAAAGAAGCTTTCTGAGAAACTTCTTTGTGTTCTGTGAAATCATCTCACAGAGTTACAGCTTTCCCCTCAAAAAGCCTTTCGCTAAGTCAGTTCTTGTGGAATTGGCCAAGTGATATTCGGAAGACCATATAAGGCTATGGTAAAAAAGGAAATATCCTCAGATGAAATCTTGAAAGAAGCTTTCTGAGAAACTGCTTTGTGTTCTGTTAATTCATCTCACAGAGATATATCTGTATTTCGTGGATCTCTTTGCTAGCCTTATTTCTGTGGAATCTGAGAACAGATATTTCGGATCCCTTTGAAGACTACAGGGCCAAAGGAAATATCCTCCGATAACAAAGAGAAAGAAGCTTTCTGAGAAACTTCTTGGCGTTCTGTGAAATCATCTCAGAGAGTTACAGCTTACCCCTCAAGAAGCCTTTCGCTAAGACAGTTCTTGTGGAATTGGCAAAGTGATATTTGGAAGCCCATAGAGGGCTATGGTGAAAAAGGAAATATCCTCAGATGAAATCTGGAAAGAAGCTTTCTGAGAAACTGCTTAGTGTTCTGTTAATTCATCTCACAGAGTTACATCTGTATTTCGTGGATCTCTTTGCTAGCCTTATTTCTGTGGAATCTGAGAACTGATATTTCGGATCCCTTTGAAGACTATAGGGCCAAAGGAAATATCCTCCGAATACAAAGAGAAAGAATCTTCCTGAGAAACTTCTTTGCGTTCTGTGAAATCAACTCACAGAGTTACAGCGTTCCCCTCAAGAAGCCTTACGCTAAGACACTTCTTGTGGAATTTGCAAAGTGATATTTGGAAGCCCATTGAGGGCTCTGGTGAAAAAGGAAATATCCTCAGATGAAATCTGGAAAGAAGTTTTCTGAGAAACTGCTTGGTGTTCTGTTAATTCATCTCACAGAGATACATCTGTATTTCGTGGATCTCTTTGCTAGCCTTATTTCTGTGGAATCTGAGAACAGATATTTCGGATCCCTTTCAAGACTACAGGGCCAAAGGAAATATCCTCCGATAACAAAGAGAAAGAAGCTTTCTGAGAAACTTCTTGGCGTTCTGTGAAATCTTCTCAGAGAGTTACAGCTTTCCCCTCAAGAAGCCTTTCGCTAAGACAGTTCTTGTGGAATTGGCAAAGTGATATTTGGAAGCCCATAGAGGGCTCTGGTGAAAAAGGAAATATCCTCAGATGAAATCTGGAAAGAAGCTTTCTGAGAAACTGCTTAGTGTTCTGTTAATTCATCTCACAGAGTTACATCTGTATTTCGTGGATCTCTTTGCTAGCCTTATTTCTGTGGAATCTGAGAACAGATATTTCGGATCCCTTTGAAGACTATAGGGCCAAAGAAAATATCCTCCGATAACAAAGAGAAAGAAGCTTTCTGAGAAACTTCTTTGTGTTCTGCGAAATCATCTCACAGAGTTACAGCTTTCCCCTCAAGAAGCCTTTCGCTAAGACAGTTCTTGTGGAATTGGCAAAGTGATATTTGGAAGCCCATAGAGGGCTATGGTGGAAAAGGAAATATCCGCACATGAAATCTGGAAAGAAGCTTTCTGAGAAACTGCTTAGTGTTCTGTTAATTCATCTCACAGAGTTACATCTGTATTTCGTGGATCTCTTTGCTAGCCTTATTTCTGTGGAATCTGAGAACAGATAATTTGGATCCCTTTGAAGACTATAGGGCCAAAGGAAATATCCTCCGATAACAAAGAGAAAGAAGCTTTCTGAGAAACTTCTTTGTGTTCTGTGAAATCATCTCACAGAGTTACAGCTTTCCCCTCAAAAAGCCTTTCGCTAAGTCAGTTCTTGTGGAATTGGCCAAGTGATATTCGGAAGACCCTATAGGGCTATGGTAAAAAAGGAAATATCCTCAGATGAAATCTGGAAAGAAGCTTTCAGAGAAACTGCTTTGTGTTCTGTTAATTCATCTCACAGAGATACATCTGTATTTCGTGGATCTCTTTGCTAGCCTTATTTCTGTGGAATCTGAGAACAGATATTTCGGATCCCTTTGAAGACTACAGGGCCAAAGGAAATATCCTCCGATAACAAAGAGAAAGAAGCTTTCTGAGAAACTTCTTGGCGTTCTGTGAAATCATCTCAGAGAGTAACAGCTTACCCCTCAAGAAGCCTTTCGCTAAGACAGTTCTTGTGGAATTGGCAAAGTGATATTTGGAAGCCCATAGAGGGCTATGGTGAAAAAGGAAATATCCTCAGATGAAATCTGGAAAGAAGCTTTCTGAGAAACTGCTTAGTGTTCTGTTAATTCATCTCACAGAGTTACATCTGTATTTCGCGGATCTCTTTGCTAGCCTTATTTCTGTGGAATCTGAGAACAGATATTTCGGATCCCTTTGAAGACTATAGGGCCAAAGGAAATATCCTCCGATAACAAAGAGAAGGAATCTTTCTGAGAAACTTCTTTGTGTTCTGTGAAATCAACTCACAGAATTACAGCGTTCTCCTCAAAAAGCCTTACGCTGAGATACTTCTTGTGGAATTGGCAAAGTGATATTTGGAAGCCCATAGAGGGCTCTGGTGAAAAAGGAAATATCCTCAGATGAAATCTGGAAAAAGCTTTCTGAGAAACTGGTTAGTGTTCTGTTAGTTCATCTCACAGAGTTACATCTGTATTTCGTGGATCTCTTTGCTAGCCTTATTTCTGTGGAATCTGAGAACAGATGTTTCGGATCCCTTTGAAGACTATAGGGCCAAAGGAAATATCCTCCGATAACAAAGAGAAAGAAGCTTTCTGAGAAACTTCTTTGTGTTCTGTGAAATCATCTCACAGAGTTACAGCTTTCCCCTCAAGAAGCCTTTCGCTAAGACAGTTCTTGTGGAATTGGCAAAGTGATATTTGGAAGCCCATAGAGGGCTATGTTGAAAAAGGAAATATCCTCAGATGAAATCTGGAAAGAAGCTTTCTGAGAAACTGCTTAGTGTTCTGTTAATTCATCTCTCAGAGTTACATCTGTATTTCGTGGATCTCATTGGTAGCCTTATTTCTGTGGAATCTGAGAACAGATAATTTGGATCCCTTTGAAGACTATAGGGCCAAAGGAAATATAATCCGATAACAAAGAGAAAGAAGCTTTCTGAGAAACTTCTTGTGTTCTGTGAAATCATCTCACAGAGTTACAGCTTTCCCCTCAAGAAGCCTTTCGCTAAGACAGTTCTTGTGGAATTGGCAAAGTGATATTTGGAACCCCTAGAGGGCTATGGTGAAAAAGGAAATATCCTCAGATGAAATCTTGAAAGAAGCTTTCTGAGAAACTGCTTGGTTTTCTGTTAATTCATCTCACAGAGTTACATCTGTATTTCGTGGATCTCTTTGCTAACCTTATTTCTGTGGAATCTGAGAACAGATATTTCGGATCCCTTTGAAGACTATAGGGCCAAATAAAATATCCTCCGATAACAAAGAGAAAGAAGCTTTCTGAGAAACTTCTTTGTGTTCTGCGAAATCATCTCACAGAGTTACAGCTTTCCCCTCAAGAAGCCTTTCGCTAAGACAGTTCTTGTGGAATTGGCAAAGTGATATTTGGAAGCCCATAGAGGGCTATGGTGAAAAAGGAAATATCCTCAGATGAAATCTGGAAAGAAGCTTTCTGAGAAACTGCTTAGTGTTCTATTAATTCATCTCTCAGAGTTACATCTGTATTTCGTGGATCTCATTGGTAGCCTTATCTGTGTGGAATCTGAGAACAGATAATTCGGATCCCTTTGAAGACTATAGGGCCAAAGGAAATATCCTCCGATAACAAAGAGAAAGAAGCTTTCTGAGAAACTTCTTTGTGTTCTGTGAAATCATCACACAGAGTTACAGCTTTCCCCTCAAGAAGCCTTCCGCTAAGACAGTTCTTGTGGAATTGGCAAAGTGATATTTGGAACCCCTAGAGGGCTAAGGTGAAAAAGGAAATATCCTCAGATGAAATCTGGAAAGAAGCTTTCTGAGAAACTGCTTGGTTTTCTGTTAATTCATCTCACAGAGTTACATCTGTATTTCCTGGATCTCTTTGCTAGCCTTATTTCTGTGGAATCTGAGAACAGATATTTCGGATCCCTTTGAAGACTATAGGGCCAAAGAAAATATCCTCCGATAACAAAGAGAAAGAAGCTTTCTGAGAAACTTCTTTGTGTTCTGCGAAATCATCTCACAGAGTTACAGCTTTCCCCTCAAGAAGCCTTTCGCTAAGACAGTTCTTGTGGAATTGGCAAAGTGATATTTGGAAGCCCATAGAGGGCTATGGTGGAAAAGGAAATATCCGCAAATGAAATCTGGAAAGAAGCTTTCTGAGAAACTGCTTAGTGTTCTGTTAATTCATCTCTCAGAGTTACATCTGTATTTCGTGGATCTCTTTGGTAGCCTTATTTCTGTGGAATCTGAGAACAGATATTTCGGATCCCTTTGAAGACTATAGGGCCAAAGGAAATATCCTCCGATAACAAAGAGAAAGAAGCTTTCTGAGAAACTTCTTTGTGTTCTGTGAAATCATCTCACAGAGTTACAGCTTTCCCCTCAAAAAGCCTTTCGCTAAGTCAGTTCTTGTGGAATTGGCCAAGTGATATTCGGAAGACCATATAGGGCTATGGTAAAAAAGGAAATATCCTCAGATGAAATCTGGAAAGAAGCTTTCTGAGAAACTGCTTTGTGTTCTGTTAATTCATCTCACAGAGATATATCTGTATTTCGTGGATCTCTTTGCTAGCCTTATTTCTGTGGAATCTGAGAACAGATATTTCGGATCCCTTTGAAGACTACAGGGCCAAAGGAAATATCCTCCGATAACAAAGAGAAAGAAGCGTTCTGAGAAACTTCTTGGCGTTCTGTGAAATCATCTCAGAGAGTTACAGCTTACCCCTCAAGAAGCCTTTCGCTAAGACAGTTCTTGTGGAATTGGCAAAGTGATATTTGGAAGCCCATAGAGGGCTATGGTGAAAAAGGAAATATCCTCAGATGAAATCTGGAAAGAAGCTTTCTGAGAAACTGCTTAATGTTCTGTTAATTCATCTCACAGAGTTACATCTGTATTTCACGGATCTCTTTGCTAGCCTTATTTCTGTGGAATCGGAGAACAGATATTTCGGATCCCTTTGAAGACTATAGGGCCAAAGGAAATATCCTCCGATAACAAAGAGAAGGAATCTTTCTGAGAAACTTCTTTGTGTTCTGTGAAATCAACTCACAGAATTACAGCGTTCTCCTCAAAAAGCCTTACGCTGAGATACTTCTTGTGGAATTGGCAAAGTGATATTTGGAAGCCCATAGAGGGCTCTGGTGAAAAAGGAAATATCCTCAGATGAAATCTGGAAAAAGCTTTCTGAGAAACTGCTTAGTGTTCTGTTAATTCATCTCACAGAGTTACATCTGTATTTCGTGGACCTCTTTGCTAGCCTTATTTCTGTGGAATCTGAGAACAGATGTTTCGGATCCCTTTGAAGACTATAGGGCCAAAGGAAATATCCTCCAATAACAAAGAGAAAGAAGCTTTCTGAGAAACTTCTTTGTGTTCTGTGAAATCATCTCACAGAGTTACAGCTTTCCCCTCAAGAAGCCTTTCGCTAAGAAAGTTCTTGTGGAATTGGCAAAGTGATATTTGGAAGCCCATAGAGGGCTATGTTGAAAAAGGAAATATCCTCAGATGAAATCTGGAAAGAAGCTTTCTGAGAAACTGCTTAGTGTTCAGTTAATTCATCTCACAGAGTTACATCTGTATTTCGTGGATCTCATTGGTAGCCTTATTTCTGTGGAAACTGAGAACAGATAATTCGGATCCCTTTGAAGACTATAGGGCCAAAGGAAATATCCTCCGATAACAAAGAGAAAGAAGCTTTCTGAGAAAATTCTTTGTGTTCTGTGAAATCAACTCACAGAGTTACAGCGTTCCCCTCAAAAAGCCTTACGCTGAGATACTTCTTGTGGAATAGGCAAAGTTATATTAGGAAGCCCATAGAGGGCTCTGGTGAAAAAGGAAATATCCTCAGATGAAATCTGGAAAGAAGTTTTCTGAGAAACTGCTTAGTGTTCTGTTAATTCATCTCTCAGAGTTACATCTGTATTTCGTGGATCTCATTGGTAGCCTTATTTCTGTGGAATCTGAGAACAGATAATTCGGATCCCTTTGAAGACTATAGGGCCAAAGGAAATATCCTCCGAATACAAAGAGAAAGAATCTTCCTGAGAAACTTCTTTGCGTTCTGTGAAATCAACTCACAGAGTTACAGCTTTCCCCTCAAGAAGCCTTTCGCTAAGACAGTTCTTGTGGAATTGGCAAAGTGATATTTGGAACCCCTAGAGGGCAATGGTGAAAAAGGAAATATCCTCAGAATGAAATCTGGAAAGAAGCTTTCTGAGAAACTGCTTAGTGTTCTGTTAATTCATCTCTCAGAGTTACATCTGTATTTCGTGGATCTCTTTGGTAGCCTTATTTCTGTGGAATCTGAGAACAGATAATTCGGATCCCTTTGAAGACTATAGGGCCAAAGGAAATATCCTCCGATAACAAAGAGAAAGAAGCTTTCTGAGAAACTTCTTTGTGTTCTGTGAAATCATCTCACAGAGTTACAGCTTTCCCCTCAAAAAGCCTTTCGCTAAGTCAGTTCTTGTGGAATTGGCCAAGTGATATTCGGAAGACCATATAGGGCTATGGTAAAAAAGGAAATATCCTCAGATGAAATCTGGAAAGAAGCTTTCTGAGAAACTGCTTTGTGTTCTGTTAATTCATCTCACAGAGATATATCTGTATTTCGTGGATCTCTTTGCTAGCCTTATTTCTGTGGAATCTGAGAACAGATATTTCGGATCCCTTTGAAGACTACAGGGCCAAAGGAAATATCCTCTGATAACAAAGAGAAAGAAGCTTTCTGAGAAACTTCTTGGCGTTCTGTGAAATCATCTCAGAGAGTTACAGCTTACCCCTCAAGAAGCCTTTCGCTAAGACAGTTCTTGTGGAATTGGCAAAGTGATATTTGGAAGCCCATAGAGGGCTATGGTGAAAAAGGAAATATCCTCAGATGAAATCTGGAAAGAAGCTTTCTGAGAAACTGCTTAGTGTTCTGTTAATTCATCTCACAGAGTTACATCTGTATTTCGTGGATCTCTTTGCTAGCCTTATTTCTGTGGAATCTGAGAACAGATATTTCGGATCCCTTTGAAGACTATAGGGCCAAAGGAAATATCCTCCGAATACAAAGAGAAAGAATCTTCCTGAGAAACTTCTTTGCGTTCTGTGAAATCAACTCGCAGAGTTACAGCGTTCCCCTCAAGAAGCCTTACGCTAAGACACTTCTTGTGGAATTTGCAAAGTGATATTTGGAAGCCCATTGAGGGCTCTGGTGAAAAAGGAAATATCCTCAGATGAAATCTGGAAAGAAGCTTTCTGAGAAACTGCTTGGTGTTCTGTTAATTCATCTCACAGAGATACATCTGTATTTCGTGGATCTCTTTGCTAGCCTTATTTCTGTGGAATCTGAGAACAGATATTTCGGATCCCTTTCAAGACTACAGGGCCAAAGGAAATATCCTCCGATAACAAAGAGAAAGAAGCTTTCTGAGAAACTTCTTGGCGTTCTGTGAAATCTTCTCAGAGAGTTACAGCTTTCCCCTCAAGAAGCCTTTCGCTAAGACAGTTCTTGTGGAATTGGCAAAGTGATATTTGGAAGCCCATAGAGGGCTATGGTGAAAAAGGAAATATCCTCAGATGAAATCTGGAAAGAAGCTTTCTGAGAAACTGCTTAGTGTTCTGTTAATTCATCTCACAGAGTTACATCTGTATTTCGCGGATCTCTTTGCTAGCCTTATTTCTGTGGAATCTGAGAACAGATATTTCGGATCCCTTTGAAGACTAAAGGGCCAAAGGAAATATCCTCCGATAACAAAGAGAAGGAATCTTTCTGACAAACTTCTTTGTGTTCTGTGAAATCAACTCACAGAATTACAGCGTTCTCCTCAAAAAGCCTTACGCTGAGATACTTCTTGTGGAATTGGCAAAGTGATATTTGGAAGCCCATAGAGGGCTATGTTGAAAAAGGAAATATCCTCAGATGAAATCTGGAAAGAAGCTTTCTGAGAAACTGCTTAGTGTTCTGTTAATTCATCTCTCAGAGTTACATCTGTATTTCGTGGATCTCATTGGTAGCCTTATTTCTGTTTAATCTGAGAACAGATAATTCGGATCCCTTTGAAGACTATAGGGCCAAAGGAAATATCCTCCGATAACAAAGAGAAAGAAGCTTTCTGAGAAAATTCTTTGTGTTCTGTGAAATCAACTCACAGAGTTACAGCGTTCCCCTCAAAAAGCCTTACGCTGAGATACTTCTTGTGGAATTGGCAAAGTTATATTAGGAAGCCCATAGAGGGCTCTGGTGAAAAAGGAAATATCCTCAGATGAAATCTGGAAAGAAGCTTTCTGAGAAACTGCTTAGTGTTCTGTTAATTCATCTCTCAGAGTTACATCTGTATTTCGTGGATCTCATTGGTAGCCTTATTTCTGTGGAATCTGAGAACAGATAATTCGGATCCCTTTGAAGACTATAGGGCCAAAGGAAATATCCTCCGAATACAAAGAGAAAGAATCTTCCTGAGAAACTTCTTTGCGTTCTGTGAAATCAACTCACAGAGTTACAGCGTTCCCCTCAAGAAGCCTTACGCTAAGACACTTCTTGTGGAATTTGCAAAGTGATATTTGGAAGCCCATTGAGGGCTCTGGTGAAAAAGGAAATATCCTCAGATGAAATCTGGAAAGAAGCTTTCTGAGAAACTGCTTGGTGTTCTGTTAATTCATCTCACAGAGATACATCTGTATTTCGTGGATCTCTTTGCTAGCCTTATTTCTGTGGAATCTGAGAACAGATATTTCGGATCCCTTTCAAGACTACAGGGCCAAAGGAAATATCCTCCGATAACAAAGAGAAAGAAGCTTTCTGAGAAACTTCTTGGCGTTCTGTGAAATCTTCTCAGAGAGTTACAGCTTTCCCCTCAAGAAGCCTTTCGCTAAGACAGTTCTTGTGGAATTGGCAAAGTGATATTTGGAAGCCCATAGAGGGCTATGGTGAAAAAGGAAATATCCTCAGATGAAATCTGGAAAGAAGCTTTCTGAGAAACTGCTTAGTGTTCTGTTAATTGATCTCACACAGTTACATCTGTATTTCGCGGATCTCTTTGCTAGCCTTATTTCTGTGGAATCTGAGAACAGATGTTTCGGATCCCTTTGAAGACTATAGGGCCAAAGGAAATATCCTCCGATAACAAAGAGAAAGAAGCTTTCTGAGAAACTTCTTTGTGTTCTGTGAAATCATCTCACAGAGTTACAGCTTTCCCCTCAAGAAGCCTTTCGCTAAGACAGTTCTTGTGGAATTGGCAAAGTGATATTTGGAAGCCCATAGAGGGCTATGTTGAAAAAGGAAATATCCTCAGATGAAATCTGGAAAGAAGCTTTCTGAGAAACTGCTTAGTGTTCTGTTAATTCATCTCTCAGAGTTACATCTGTATTTCGTGGATCTCTTTGCTAGCCTTATTTCTGTGGAATCTGAGAGCAGATATTTCGGATCCCTTTCCAGACTACAGGGCCAAAGGAAATATCCTCCGATAACAAAGAGAAAGAAGCTTTCTGAGAAACTTCTTGGCGTTCTGTGAAATCTTCTCAGAGAGTTACAGCTTTCCCCTCAAGAAGCCTTTCGCTAAGACAGTTTTTGTGGAATTGGCAAAGTGATATTTGGAAGCCCATAGAGGGCTATGGTGAAAAAGGAAATACCTCAGATGAAATCTGGAAAGAAGCTTTCTGAGAAACTGCTTAGTGTTCTGTTAATTCATCTCACAGAGTTACATCTGTATTTCGCGGATCTCTTTGCTAGCCTTATTTCTGTGGAATCTGAGAACAGATGTTTCGGATCCCTTTGAAGACTATAGGGCCAAAGGAAATATCCTCCGATAACAAAGAGAAAGAAGCTTTCTGAGAAACTTCTTTGTGTTCTGTGAAATCATCTCACAGAGTTACAGCTTTCCCCTCAAGAAGCCTTTCGCTAAGACAGTTCTTGTGGAATTGGCAAAGTGATATTTGGAAGCCCATAGAGGGCTATGTTGAAAAAGGAAATATCCTCAGATGAAATCTGGAAAGAAGCTTTCTGAGAAACTGCTTAGTGTTCTGTTAATTCATCTCTCAGAGTTACATCTGTATTTCGTGGATCTCATTGGTAGCCTTATTTCTGTGGAATCTGAGAACAGATAATTCGGATCCCTTTGAAGACTATAGGGCCAAAGGAAATATCCTCCGATAACAAAGAGAAAGAAGCTTTCTGAGAAAATTCTTTGTATTCTGTGAAATCAACTCACAGAGTTACAGCATTCCCCTCAAAAAGCCTTACGCTGAGATACTTCTTGTGGAATTGGCAAAGTTATATTAGGAAGCCCATAGAGGGCTCTGGTGAAAAAGGAAATATCCTCAGATGAAATCTGGAAAGAAGCTTTCTGAGAAACTGCTTAGTGTTCTGTTAATTCATCTCTCAGAGTTACATCTGTATTTCGTGGATCTCATTGGAAGCCTTATTTCTGGGGAATCTGAGAACAGATAATTCGGATCCCTTTGAAGACTATAGGGCCAAAGGAAATATCCTCCGATAACAAAGAGAAAGAAGCTTTCTGAGAAACTTCTTTGTGTCCTGTGAAATCATCTCACAGAGTTACATCTGTATTTCGTGGATCACATTGGTAGCCTTATTTCTGTGGAATCTGAGAACAGATAATTCGGATCCCTTTGAAGACTATAGGGCCAAAGGAAATATCCTCCGATAACAAAGAGAAAGCAGCTTTCTGAGAAACTTCTTTGTGTTCTGTGAAATCATCTCACAGAGTTACAGCTTTCCCCTCAAGAAGCCTTTCGCTAAGTCAGTTCTTGTGGAATTGGCCAAGTGATATTCGGAAGCCCATATAGGGCTGTGATAAAAAAGGAAATATCCTCAGATGAAATCTGGAAAGAAGCTTTCTGAGAAACTGCTTGGTGTTCTGTTAATTCATCTCACAGAGATACATCTGTATTTCGTGGATCTCTTTGCTAGCCTTATTTCTGTGGAATCTGAGAACAGATATTTCGGATCCCTTTCAAGACTACAGGGCCAAAGGAAATATCCTCCGATTACAAAGAGAAAGAAGCTTTCTGAGAAACTTCTTGGCGTCCTGTGACATCTTCTCAGAGAGTTACAGCTTTCCCATCAAGAAGACTTTCGCTAAGACAGTTCTTGTGGAATTGGCAAAGTGATATTTGGAAGCCCATAGAGGGCTATGGTGAAAAAGGAAATATCCTCAGATGAAATCTGGAAAGAAGCTTTCTGAGAAACTGCTTAGTGTTCTGTTAATTCATCTCACAGAGTTACATCTGTATTTCGCGGATCTCTTTGCTAGCCTTATTTCTGTGGAATCTGAGAACAGATATTTCGGATCCCTTTGAAGACTATAGGGCCAAAGGAAATATCCTCCGATAACAAAGAGAAGGAATCTTTCTGAGAAACTTCTTTGTGTTCTGTGAAATCAACTCACAGAGTTACAGCGTTCCCCTCAAATAGCCTTACGCTGAGATACTTCTTGTGGAATTGGCAAAGTGATATTTGGAAGCCCATAGAGGGCTCTGGTGAAAAAGGAAATATCCTCAGATGAAATCTGGAAAAAGCTTTCTGAGAAACTGCTTAGTGTTCTGTTAATTCATCTCACAGAGTTACATCTGTATTTCGTGGATCTCTTTGCTAGCCTTATTTCTGTGGAATCTGAGAACAGATATTTCGGATCCCTTTGAAGACTATAGGGCCAAAGAAAATATCCTCCGATAACAAAGAGAAAGAAGCTTTCTGAGAAACTTCTTTGTGTTCTGCGAAATCATCTCACAGAGTTACAGCTTTCCCCTCAAGAAGCCTTTCGCTAAGACAGTTCTTGTGGAATTGGCAAAGTGATATTTGGAAGCCCATAGAGGGCAATGGTGGAAAAGGAAATATCCGCAGATGAAATCTGGAAAGAAGCTTTCTGAGAAACTGCTTAGTGTTCTGTTAATTCATCTCTCAGAGTTACATCTGTATTTCATGTATCTCTTTGGTAGCCTTATTTCTGTGGAATCTGAGAACAGATAATTCGGATCCCTTTGAAGACTATAGGGCCAAAGGAAATATCCTCCGATAACAAAGAGAAAGAAGCTTTCTGAGAAACTTCTTTGTGTTCTGTGAAATCATCTCACAGAGTTACATTTGTATTTCGTGGATCTCTTTCCTAGCCTTATTTCTGTGGAATCTGAGAACAGATAATTCGGATCCCTTTGAAGACTATAGGGCCAAAGGAAATATCCTCCGATAACAAAGAGAAAGAAGCTTTCTGAGAAACTTCTTGTGTTCTGTGAAATCATCTCACAGAGTTACAGCTTTCCCCTCAAGAAGACTTTCGCTAAGACAGTTCTTGTGGAATTGGCAAAGTGATATTTGGAACCCCTAGAGGGCTAAGGTGAAAAAGGAAATATCCTCAGATGAAATCTGGAAAGAAGCTTTCTGAGAAACTGCTTTGTGTTCTGTTAATTCATCTCACAGAGATACATCTGTATTTCGTGGATCTCTTTGCTAGCCTTATTTCTGTGGAATCTGAGAACAGATATTTCGGATCCCTTTGAAGACTACAGGGCCAAAGGAAATATCCTCCGATAACAAAGAGAAAGAAGCTTTCTGAGAAACTTCTTGGCGTTCTGTGAAATCATCTCAGAGAGTTACAGCTTAACCCTCAAGAAGCCTTTCGCTAAGACAGTTCTTGTGGAATTGGCAAAGTGATATTTGGAAGCCCATAGAGGGCTATGGTGAAAAAGGAAATATCCTCAGATGAAATCTGGAAAGAAGCTTTCTGAGAAACTGCTTAGTGTTCTGTTAATTCATCTCACAAAGTTACATCTGTATTTCGTGGATCTCTTTGCTAGCCTTATTTCTGTGGAATCTGAGAACAGATATTTCGAATCCCATTTAAGACTATAGGGCCAAAGGAAATATCCTCCGATAACAAAGAGAAAAAAGCTTTCTGAGAAACTTCTTTGTGTTCTGTGAAATCAACTCACAGAGTTACAGCGTTCCCCTCAAGAAGCCATACGCTAAGACACTTCTTGTGGAATTGGGAAAGAGATATTTGGAAGCCCATTGAGGGCTGTGGTGAAAAAGGAAATATCCTCGGATGAAATCTGGAAAGAAGCTTTCTGAGAAACTGCTTGGTGTTCTGTTAATTCATCTCACAGAGTTACATCTGTATATCGTGGATCTCTTTGCTAGCCTTATTTCTGTGGAATCTGAGAACAGTTATTTCGGATCCCTTTGAAGACTACAGGGCCAAAGCAAATATCCTCCGATAACAAAGAGAAAGAAGCTCTCTGAGAAACTTCTTTGTGTTCTGTGAAATCATCTCACAGAGTTACAGCGTTCTCCTCAAAAAGCCTTACGCTGAGATACTTCTTGTGGAATTGGCAGAGTGATATTTGGAAGCCCATAGAGGGCTCTGGTGAAAACGGAAATATCCTCAGATGAAATCTGGAAAAAGCTTTCTGAGAAACTGCTTAGTGTTCTGTTAATTCATCTCACAGAGTTCATTCTGTATTTCGTGGATCTCTTTGCTAGCCTTATTTCTGTGGAATCTGAGAACAGATGTTTCGGATCCCTTTGAAGACTATAGGGCCAAAGGAAATATCCTCCGATAACAAAGAGAAAGAAGCTTTCTGAGAAACTTCTTTGTGTTCTGTGATATCATCTCACAGAGTTACAGCTTTCCCCTCAAGAAGCCTTCGCTAAGACAGTTCTTGTGGAATTGGCAAAGTGATATTTGGAAGGCCATAGAGGGCTATGTTGAAAAAGGAAATATCCTCAGATGAAATCTGGAAAGAAGCTTTCTGAGAAACTGCTTAGTGTTCTGTTAATTCATCTCTCAGAGTTACATCTGTATTTCGTGGATCTCATTGGTAGCCTTATTTCTGTGGAATCTGAGAACAGATAATTCGGATCCTTTGAAGACTATAGGGCCAAAGGAAATATCCTCCGATAACAAAGAGAAAGAATCTTTCTGAGAAACTTCTTGTGTTCTGTGAAATCATCTCACAGAGTTACAGCTTTCCCCTCAAGAAGCCTTTCGCTAAGACAGTTCTTGTGGAATTGGCAAAGTGATATTTGGAACCCCTAGAGGGATAAGGTGAAAAAGGAAATATCCTCAGATGAAATCTGGAAAGAAGCTTTCTGAGAAACTGCTTAGTGTTCTGTTAATTCATCTCACAGAGTTACATCTGTATTTCGTGGATCTCTTTGCTAGCCTTATTTCTGTGGAATCTGAGAACAGATATTTCGGATCCCTTTGAAGACTATAGGGCCAAAGAAAATATCCTCCGATAACAAAGAGAAAGAAGGTTTCTGAGAAACTTCTTTGTGTTCTGCGAAATCATCTCACAGAGTTACAGCTTTCCCCTCAAGAAGCCTTTCGTTAAGACAGTTCTTGTGGAATTGGCAAAGTGATATTTGGAGGCCCATAGAGGGCTATGGTGGAAAAGGAAATATCCGCAGATGAAATCTGGAAAGAAGCTTTCTGAGAAACTGCTTAGTGTTCTGTTAATTCATCTCTCAGAGTTACATCTGTATTTCGTGGATGTCTTTGGTAGCCTTATTTCTGTGGAATCTGAGAACAGATAATTCGGATACCTTTGAAGACTATAGGGCCAAAGGAAATATCCTCCGATAACAAAGAGAAAGAAGCTTTCTGAGAAACTTCTTTGTGTTCTGTGAAATCATCTCACAGAGTTACAGCTTTCCCCTCAAAAAGCCTTTCGCTAAGTCAGTTCTTGTGGAATTGGCCAAGTGATATTCGGAAGACCTTATAGGGCTATGGTAAAAAAGGAAATATCCTCAGATGAAATCTGGAAAGAAGCTTTCTGAGAAACTGCTTAGTGTTCTGTTAATTCATCTCACAGAGATACATCTGTATTTCGTGGATCTCTTTGCTAGCCTTATTTCTGTGGAATCTGAGAACAGATATTTCGGATCCCTTTGAAGACTACAGGGCCAAAGGAAATATCCTCCGATAACAAAGAGAAAGAAGCTTTCTGAGAAAATTCTTTGTGTTCTGTGAAATCAACTCACAGAGTTACAGCGTTCCCCTCAAAAAGTCTTACGCTGAGATACTTCTTGTGGAATTGGCAAAGTTATATTAGGAAGCCCATAGAGGGCTCTGGTGAAAAAGGAAATATCCTCAGATGAAATCTGGAAAGATGCTTTCTGAGAAACTGCTTAGTGTTCTGTTAATTCATCTCTCAGAGTTACATCTGTATTTCGTGGATCTCATTGGTAGCCTTATTTCTGTGGAATCTGAGAACAGATAATTCGGTTCCCTTTGAAGACTATAGGGCCAAAGGAAATATCCTCCGATAACAAAGAGAAAGAAGCTTTCTGAGAAACTTCTTTGTGTTCTGTGAAATCATCTCACAGAGTTACATCTGTATTTCGTGGATCTCATTGGTAGCCTTATTTCTGTGGAATCTGAGAACAGATAATTCGGATCCCTTTGAAGACTATAGGGCCAAAGGAAATATCCTCCGATAACAAAGAGAAAGCAGCTTTCTGAGAAACTGCTTGGTGTTCTGTTAATTCATCTCACAGAGTTACATCTGTATTTCGTGTATCTCTTTGCTAGCCTTATTTCTGTGGAATCTGAGAACAGTTATTTCGGATCCCTTTGAAGACTACAGGGCCAAGGCAAATATCCTCCGATAACAAAGAGAAAGAAGCTCTCTGAGAAACTTCTTTGTGTTCTGTGAATCATCTCACAGAGTTACAGCGTTCTCCTCAAAAAGCCTTACGCTGAGATACTTCTTGTGGAATTGGCAAAGTGATATTTGGAAGCCCATAGAGGGCTCTGGTGAAAAAGGAAATATCCTCAGATGAAATCTGGAAAAAGCTTTCTGAGAAACTGCTTAGTGTTCTGTTAATTCATCTCACAGAGTTCATTCTGTATTTCGTGGATCTCTTTGCTAGCCTTATTTCTGTGGAATCTGAGAACAGATGTTTCGGATCCCTTTGAAGACTATAGGGCCAAAGGAAATATCCTCCGATAACAAAGAGAAAGAAGCTTTCTGAGAAACTTCTTTGTGTTCTGTGATATCATCTCACAGAGTTACAGCTTTCCCCTCAAGAAGCCTTCGCTAAGACAGTTCTTGTGGAATTGGCAAAGTGATATTTGGAAGCCCATAGAGGGCTATGTTGAAAAAGGAAATATCCTCAGATGAAATCTGGAAAGAAGCTTTCTGAGAAACTGCTTAGTGTTCTGTTAATTCATCTCTCAGAGTTACATCTGTATTTCGTGGATCTCATTGGTAGCCTTATTTCTGTGGAATCTGAGAACAGATAATTCGGATCCTTTGAAGACTATAGGGCCAAAGGAAATATCCTCCGATAACAAAGAGAAAGAAGCTTTCTGAGAACCTTCTTGTGTTCTGTGAAATCATCTCACAGAGTTACAGCTTTCCCCTCAAGAAGCCTTTCGCTAAGACAGTTCTTGTGGAATTGGCAAAGTGATATTTGGAACCCCTAGAGGGCTAAGGTGAAAAAGGAAATATCCTCAGATGAAATCTGGAAAGAAGCTTTCTGAGAAACTGCTTAGTGTTCTGTTAATTCATCTCACAGAGTTACATCTGTATTTCGTGGATCTCTTTGCTAGCCTTATTTCTGTGGAATCTGAGAACAGATATTTCGGATCCCTTTGAAGACTATTGGGCCAAAGAAAATATCCTCCGATAACAAAGAGAAAGAAGCTTTCTGAGAAACTGCTTTGTGTTCTGCGAAATCATCTCACAGAGTTACAGCTTTCCCCTCAAGAAGCCTTTCGCTAAGACAGTTCTTGTGGAATTGGCAAAGTGATATTTGGAAGCCCATAGAGGGCTATGGTGGAAAAGGAAATATCCGCAGATGAAATCTGGAAAGAAGCTTTCTGAGAAACTGCTTAGTGTTCTGTTAATTCATCTCTCAGAGTTACATCTGTATTTCGTGGATCTCTTTGGTAGCCTTATTTCTGTGGAATCTGAGAACAGATAATTCGGATCCCTTTGAAGACTATAGGGCCAAAGGAAATATCCTCCGATAACAAAGAGAAAGAAGCTTTCTGAGAAACTTCTTTGTGTTCTGTGAAATCATCTCACAGAGTTACAGCTTTCCCCTCAAAAAGCCTTTCGCTAAGTCAGTTCTTGTGGAATTGGCCAAGTGATATTCGGAAGACCTTATAGGGCTATGGTAAAAAAGGAAATATCCTCAGATGAAATCTGGAAAGAAGCTTTCTGAGAAACTGCTTTGTGTTCTGTTAATTCATCTCACAGAGATACATCTGTATTTCGTGGATCTCTTTGCTAGCCTTATTTCTGTGGAATCTGAGAACAGATATTTCGGATCCCTTTGAAGACTACAGGGCCAAAGGAAATATCCTCCGATAACAATGAGAAAGAAGCTTTCTGAGAAAATTCTTTGTGTTCTGTGAAATCACCTCACAGAGTTACAGCGTTCCCCTCAAAAAGCCTTACGCTGAGATACTTCTTGAGGAATTGGCAAAGTTATATTAGGAAGCCCATAGAGGGCTCTGGTGAAAAAGGAAATATCCTCAGATGAAATCTGGAAAGAAGCTTTCTGAAAAACTGCTTAGTGTTCTGTTAATTCATCTCCCAGAGTTACATCTGTATTTCGTGGATCTCATTGGTAGCCTTATTTCTGTGGAATCTGAGAACAGATAATTCGGATCCCTTTGAAGACTATAGGGCCAAAGGAAATATCCTCCGATAACAAAGAGAAAGAAGCTTTCTGAGAAACTTCTTTGTGTTCTGTGAAATCATCTCACAGAGTTACATCTGTATTTCGTGGATCTCATTGGAAGCCTTATTTCTGTGGAATCTGAGAACAGATAATTCGGATCCCTTTGAAGACTATAGGGCCAAAGGAAATATCCTCCGATAACAAAGAGAAAGCAGCTTTCTGAGAAACTTCTTTGTGTTCTGTGAAATCATCTCACAGAGTTACAGCTTTCCCCTCAAGAAGCCTTTCGCTAAGTCAGTTCTTGTGGAATTGGCCAAGTGATATTCGGAAGCCCATATAGGGCTATGATAAAAAAGGAAATATCCGCAGATGAAATCTGGAAAGAAGCTTTCTGAGAAACTGCTTAGTGTTCTGTTAATTCATCTCACAGAGTTACATCTGTATTTCGCGGATCTGTTTGCTAGCCTTATTTCTGTGGAATCTGAGAACAGATATTTCGGATCCCTTTGAAGACTATAGGGCCAAAGAAAATATCCTCCGATAACAAAGAGAAGGAATCTTTCTGAGAAACTTCTTTGTGTACTGTGAAATCAACTCACAGAGTTACAGCGTTCCCCTCAAAAAGCCTTACGCTGAGATACTTCTTGTGGAATTGGCAAAGTGATATTTGGAAGCCCATAGAGGGCTCTGGTGAAAAAGGAAATATCCTCAGATGAAATCTGGAAAAAGCTTTCTGAGAAACTGCTTAGTGTTCTGTTAATTCATCTCACAGAGTTACATCTGTATTTCGTGGATCTCTTTGCTAGCCTTATTTCTGTGGAATCTGAGAACAGATATTTCGGATCCCTTTGAAGACTATAGGGCCAAAGGAAATATCCTCCGATAACAAAGAGAAAGAAGCTTTCTGAGAAACTTCTTTGTGTTCTGTGAAATCATCTCACAGAGTTACAGCTTTCCCCTCAAGAAGCCTTTCGCTATGACAGTTCTTGTGGAATTCGCAAAGTGATATTTGGAAGCCCATAGAGGGCTATGTTGAAAAAGGAAATATCCTCAGATGAAATCTGGAAAGAAGCTTTCTGAGAAACTGCTTAATGTTCCGTTAATTCATCTCTCAGAGTTACATCTGTATTTCGTGGATCTCATTGGTAGCCTTATTTCTGTGGAATCTGAGAACAGATAATTCGGATCCCTTTGAAGACTATAGGGCCAAAGGAAATATCCTTCGATAACAAAGAGAAAGAAGCTTTCTGAGAAACTTCTTGTGTTCTGTGAAATCATCTCACAGAGTTACAGCTTTCCCCTCAAGAAGCCTTTCGCTAAGACAGTTCTTGTGGAATTGGCAAAGTGGTATTTTGTACCCCTATAGGGCTAAGGTGAAAAAGGAAATATCCTCAGATGAAATCTGGAAAGAAGCTTTCTGAGAAACTGCTTGGTTTTCTGTTAATTCATCTCACAGAGTTACATCTGTATTTCGTGGATCTCATTGCTAGCCTTATTTCTGTGGAATCTGAGAACAGGTATTTCTGATCCCTTTGAAGAATATAGGGCCAAAGGAAATATCCTCCGATAACAAAGAGAAAGAAGCTTTCTGAGAGACTTCCTTGTGTTCTGTGAAAACAACTCACAGAGTTACAGCGTTCCCCTCAAAAAGCCTTACGCTGAGATACTTCTTGTGGAATTGGCAAAGTTATATTAGGAAGCCCATAGAGGGCTCTGGTGAAAAAGGAAATATCCTCAGATGAAATCTGGAAAGAAGCTTTCTGAGAAACTGCTTAGTGTTCTGTTAATTCATCTCACAGAGTTACATCTGTATTTCGTGGATCTCTTTGCTAGGCTTATTTCTATGGAATCTGAGAACAGATGTTTCGGATCCCTTTGAAGACTATAGGGCCAAAGGAAATATCCTCCGATAACAAAGAGAAAGAAGCTTTCTGAGAAACTTCTTTGTGTTCTGTGAAATCATCTCTCAGAGTTACAGCTTTCCCCTCAAGAAGCCTTTCGCTAAGACAGTTCTTGTGGAATTGGCAAAGTGACATTTGGAAGCCCATAGAGGGCTATGGTTAAAAAGGAAATATCCTCAGATGAAATCTGGAAAGAAGCTTTCTGAGAAACTGCTTAGTGTTCTGTTAATTCATCTCTCAGAGTTACATCTGTATTTCGTGGATCTCATTGGTAGCCTTATTTCTGTGGAATCTGAGAACAGATAATTCGGATCCCTTTGAAGACTATAGGGCCAAAGGAAATATCCTCCGATAACAAAGAGAAAGAAGCTTTCTGAGAAACTTCTTTGTGTTCTGTGAAATCATCTCACAGAGTTACAGCTTTCCCCTCAAGAATCCTTTCGCTAAGTCAGTTTTTGTGGAATTGGCCAAGTGATTTTCGGAAGCCCATATAGGTCTATGGTGAAAAAGGAAATATCCTCAGATGAAATCTGGAAAGAAGCTTTCTGAGAAACTGCTTAGTGTTCTGTTAATTCATCTCACAGAGTTACATCTGTATTTCGTGGATCTCTTTGCTAGCCTTATTTCTGTGGAATCTGAGAACAGATATTTCGAATCCCATTGAAGACTATAGGGCCAAAGGAAATATCCTCCGATAACAAAGAGAAAGAAGCTTTCTGAGAAACTTCTTTGTGTTCTGTGAAATCATCTCACAGAGTTACAGCTTTCCCCTCAAGATGCCTTTCGCTAAGTCAGTTCTTGTGGAATTGGCCAAGTGATATTCGGAAGCCCATATAGGGCTATGGTAAAAAAGGAAATATCCTCAGATGAAATCTGGAAAGAAGCTTTCTGAGAAACTGCTTAGTGTTCTTTTAATTCATCTCACAGAGATACATCTGTATTTCGTGGATCTCTTTGCTAGCCTTATTTCTGTGGAATCTGAGAACAGATATTTCGGATCCCTTTGAAGACTACAGGGCCAAAGGAAATATCCTCCGATAACAAAGAGAAAGAAGCTTTCTGAGAAACTTCTTTGTGTTCTGTGAAATCATCTCACAGAGTTACAGGTTTCCACTTAAGAAGCCTTTCACTAAGACAGTTCTTGTGGAATTGGCAAAGTGATATTTGGAAGCCCTTAGAGGGGTATGGTGAAAAAGGAAATATCCTCAGATGAAATCTGGAAAGAAGCTTGCTGAGAAACTGCTTAGTGTTCTGTTAATTCATCTCTCAGAGTTACATCTGTATTTCGTGGATCTCATTGGTAGCCTTATTTCTGTGGAATCTGAGAACAGATAATTCGGATCCCTTTGAAGATTATAGGGCCAAAGGAAATATCCTCCGATAACAAAGAGAAAGAAGCTTTCTGAGAAACTTCTTTGTGTTCTGTGAAATCATCTCACAGAGTTACAGCTTTCCCCTCAAGAGGCCTTTCGCTAAGTCGGTTCTTGTGGAATTGGCCAAGTGATATTCGGAAGCCCATATAGGTCTATGGTGAAAAAGCAAATATCCTCAGATGAAATCTGGAAAGAAGCTTTCTGAGAAACTGCTTAGTGTTCTGTTAATTCATCTCACAGAGTTACATCTGTATTTCGTGGATCTCTTTGCTAGCCTTATTTCTGTGGAATCTGAGAACAGATATATCGTATCCCTTTGAAGACTATAGGGCCAAAGGAAATATCCTCCGATAACAAAGAGAAAGAAGCTTTCTGAGAAACTTCTTTGTGTTCTGTGAAATCAACTCACAGAGTTACAGCGTTCCCCTCAAGAAGCCTTACGCTAAGACACTTCTTTGGAATTGGGAAAGTGATATTTGGAAGCCCATAGAGGGCTCTGGTGAAAAAGGAAATATCCTCAGATGAAATCTGGAAAGAAGCTTTCTGAGAAACTGCTTAGTGTTCTGTTAATTCATCTCACAGATTTACATCTGTATTTCGTGGATCTCTTTGCTAGCCCTATTTCTGTGGAATCTCAGAACAGATATTTCGGATCCCTTTGAAGACTACAGGGCCAAAGGAAATATCCTCCGATTACAAAGAGAAAGAAGCTTCCTGAGAAACTTCTTTGTGTTCTGTGAAATCAACTCACAGAGTTACAGCGTTCCCCTCAAGAAGCCTTACGCTAAGACACTTCTTGTGGAATTGGCAAAGTGATATATGGAAGCCCATAGGGGGCTCTGGTGAAAAAGGAAATATCCTCAGATGAAATGTGGAAAGAAGCTTTCTGAGAAACTGCTTAGTGTTCTGTTAATTCATCTCACAGTGTTACATCTGTATTTCGTGGATCTCTTTGCTATCCTTTTTTCTGTGGAATCTGAGAACTGATATTTCGGATCCTTTTGAAGACTACAGGGCCAAAGGAAATATCCTCCGATAACAAAGAGAAAGAAGCTTTCTGAGAAACTTCTTTGTGTTCTGTGAAATCATCTCACAGAGTTACAGCTTTCCCCTCAAGAATCCTTTCTCTAAGACAGTTCTTGTGGAATTTGCAAAGTGATATTTGGAAGCCCATAGAGGGCTATGGTGAAAAAGGAAATATCCTCAGATGAAATCTGGAAAGAAGCTTTCTGAGAAACTGCTTAGTGTTCTGTTAATTCATCTCACAGAATTACATCTGTATTTCGTGGATCTCTTTGCTTGCCTTATTTCTGTGGAATCTGAGAACAGATGAATCGGATCCCTTTGAAGACTATAGGGCCAAAGGAAATATCCTCCGATAACAAAGAGAAAGAAGCTTTCTGAGAAACTTCTTTGTGTTCTGTGAAATCATCTCACAGAGTTACAGCTTTCCCCTCAAGAAGCCTTTCGCTAAGACAGTTCTTGTGGAATTGGCAAAGTGATATTTGGAAGCCCGTAGAGGGCTATGGTGGAAAAGAAAATATCCACAGATGAAATCTGGAAATAAGCTTTCTGAGAAACTGCTTAGTGTTCTGTTAATTCATCTCTCAGAGTTACATCTGTATTTCGTGGATCTCTTTGGTACCCTTATTTCTGTGGAATCTGAGAACAGATAATTCGGATCCCTTTGAAGACTATAGGGCCAAAGGAAATATCCTCCGATAACAAACAGAAAGAAGCTTTCTGAGAAACTTCTTTGTGTTCTGTGAAATCATCTCACAGAGTTACAGCTTTCCCCTCAAAAAGCCTTTCGCTAAGACAGTTCTTGTGGAATTGGCCAAGTGATATTCGGAAGACCATATAGGGCTATGGTAAAAAAGGAAATATCCTCAGATGAAATCTGGAAAGAAGCTTTCTGAGAAACTGCTTAGTGTTCTGTTAATTCATCTCACAGAGATACATCTGTATTTCGTGGATCTCTTTGGTAGCCTTATTTCTGTGGAATCTGAGAACAGATATTTCGGATCCCTTTGAAGACTACAGGGCCAAAGGAAATATCCTCCGATAACAAAGAGAAAGAAGCTTTCTGAGAAACTTCTTGGCGTTCTGTGAAATCATCTCAGAGAGTTACAGCTTAACCCTCAAGAAGCCTTTCGCTAAGACAGTTCTTGTGGAATTGGCAAAGTGATATTTGGAAGCCCATAGAGGGCTATGGTGAAAAAGGAAATATCCTCAGATGAAATTTGGAAAGAAGCTTTCTGAGAAACTGCTTAGTGTTCTGTTAATTCATCTCACAGAGTTACATCTGTATTTCACGGATCTCTTTGCTAGCCTTATTTCTGTGGAATCTGAGAACAGATATTTCGGATCCCTGTGAAGACTATAGGGCCAAAGGAAATATCCTCCGATAACAAAGAGAAAGAAGCTTTCTGAGAAACTTCTTTGTGTTCTGTGAAATCAACTCACAGAGTTACAGCGTTCCCCTCAAAAAGCCTTATGCTGAGATACTTCTTGTGGAATTGGCAAAGTTATATTAGGAAGCCCATAGAGGGCTCTGGTGAAAAAGGAAATATCCTCAGATGAAATCTGGAAAGAAGCTTTCTGAGAAACTGCTTAGTGTTCTGTTAATTCATCTCTCAGAGTTACATCTGTATTTCGTGGATCTCATTGGTAGCCTTATTTCTGTGGAATCTGAGAACAGATAATTCGGATCCCTTTGAAGACTATAGGGCCAAAGGAAATATCCTCCGATAACAAAGAGAAAGAAGCTTTCTGAGAAACTTCTTTGTGTTCTGTGAAATCATCTCACAGAGTTACAGCTTTCCCCTCAAGAAGCCTTTTGCTAAGACAGTTCTTGTGGAATTGGCAAAGTGATATTTGGAAGCCCATAGAGAGCTATGGTGAAAAAGGAAATATCCTCAGATGAAATCTGGAAAGAAGATTACTGAGAAACTGCTTAGTGTTCTATTAATTCATCTCTCAGAGTTACATCTGTATTTCGTGGATCTCTTTGCTAGCCTTATTTCTGTGGAATCTGAGAACAGATATTTCGGATCCCTTTGAAGACTACAGGGCCAAAGGAAATATCCTCCGATAACAAAGAGAAAGAAGTTTCTGAGAAACTTCTTTGTGTTCTGTGAAATCAACTCACAGAGTTACAGCCTTTCCCTCAAGAAGCCTTACGCTAAGTTACTTCTTGTGGAATTGCCAAAGTGATATTTGGAAGCCCATAGAGGGCTATGGTGAAAAAGGAAATATCCTCAGATGAAATCTGGAAAGAAGCTTTCTGAGAAACTGCTTAGTGTTCTGTTAATTCATCTCACAGAGTTACATCTGTATTTCGTGTATCTATTTGCCAGCCTTTTTTCTGTGGAATCTGAGAACAGTTATTTCGGATCCCTTTGAAGACTATAGGGCCAAAGGAAATATCCTCCGAAAACAAAGAGAAATAAGCTTCCTGAGAAACTTCTTTGTGTTCTTTGAAATCAACTCAAAGAAGTACAGCTTTTCCCTCAAGAAACCTTACGCTAAGACACTTCTTGTGGAATTGGCAAAGTGATATTTGGAAGCCCTTAGAGGGTTCTGGTGAAAAAGGAAATATCCTCAGATGAAATCTGGAAAGAAACTTTCTGAGAAACTGCTTAGGGTTCTGTTAATTCATCTCACAGAGTTACATCTGTATTTCGTGGATCTCTTTGCTAGCCTTATTTCTGTGGAATCTGAGAACAGATATTTCGGATCCCTTTAAAGACTACAGGGCCAAAGGAAATATCCTCCAATAACAAAGAGAAAGAAGTTTCCTGAGAAATTTCTTTGTGTTCTGTGAAATCATCTCACAGAGTTACAGCTTTCCCCTCAAGAAGCCTTTCGCTAAGACAGTTCTAGTGGAATTGGCAAAGTGATATTTGGAAGTCCATAGAGTGCTATGGTGAAAAAGGAAATATCCTCAGATGAAATCTGGAAAGAAGCTTTCTGAGAAAATGCTTACTGTTCTGTTAATTCATCTCACAGAGTAACATCTGTATTTCGTGGATCTCTTTGCTAGCCTTATTTCTGTGGAATCTGAGAACAGATATTTCGGATCCCTTTGAAGACTATAGGGCCAAAGGAAATATCCTCCGATAACAGAGAGAAAGAAGCTTTCTGAGAAACTTCTTTGTGTTCTGTGAAATCATCTCAGAGAGTTACAGCTTTCTCCTCAAGAAGCCTTTCGCTAAGACAGTTCCTGTGGAATTGGCAAAGTGATATTTGGATGCCCATAGAGGGCTCTGGTGAAAAAGGAAATATCCTCCGATGAAATCTGGAAAGAAGCTTTCTGAGAAACTGCTTAGTGTTCTGTTAATTCATCTCTCAGTGTTACATCTGTATTTCGTGGATCTCATTGGTAGCCTTATTTCTGTGGAATCTGAGAACAGATATTTCGGATCCCTTTAAAGACTATAGGGCCAAAGGAAATATCCTCCGAAAACAAAGAGAAATAAGCTTCCTGAGAAACTTCTTTGTGTTCTTTGAAATCAACTCAAAGAAGTACAGCTTTTCCCTCAAGAAACCTTACGCTAAGACACTTCTTGTGGAATTGGCAAAGTGATATTTGGAAGCCCTTAGAGGGTTCTGGTGAAAAAGGAAATATCCTCAGATGAAATCTGGAAAGAAACACTCTGAGAAATTGCTTAGGGTTCTGTTAATTCATCTCACAGAGTTACATCTGTATTTCGTGGATCTCTTTGCTAGCCTTATTTCTGTGGAATCTGAGAACAGATATTTCGGATCCCTTTAAAGACTATAGGGCCAAAGGAAATATCCTCCAATAACAAAGAGAAAGAAGTTTCCTGAGAAATTTCTTTGTGTTCTGTGAAATCATCTCACAGAGTTACAGCTTTCCCCTCAAGAAGCCTTTCGCTAAGACAGTTCTAGTGGAATTGGCAAAGTGATATTTGGAAGTCCATAGAGGGCTATGGTGAAAAAGGAAATATCCTCAGATGAAATCTGGAAAGAAGCTTTCTGAGAAAATGCTTAGTGTTCTGTTAATTCATCTCACAGAGTAACATCTGTATTTCGTGGATCTCTTTGCTAGCCTTATTTCTGTGGAATCTGAGAACAGATATTTCGGATCCCTTTGAAGACTATAGGGCCAAAGGAAATATCCTCCGATAACAGAGAGAATGAAGCTTTCTGAGAAACTTCTTTGTGTTCTGTGAAATCATCTCAGAGAGTTACAGCTTTCTCCTCAAGAAGCCTTTCGCTAAGACAGTTCCTGTGGAATTGGCAAAGTGATATTTGGATGCCCATAGAGGGCTCTGGTGAAAAAGGAAATATCCTCAGATGAAATCTGGAAAGAAGCTTTCTGAGAAACTGCTTAGTGTTCTGTTAATTCATCTCTCAGTGTTACATCTGTATTTCGTGGATCTCATTGGTAGCCTTATTTCTGTGGAATCTGAGAACAGATAATTCGGATCCCTTTGAACACTATAGGGCCAAAGGAAATATCCTCCGATAACAAAGAGAAAGAAGCTTTCTGAGAAACTTCTTTGTGTTCTTTGAAATCATCTCACAGAGATACAGCTTTCTCCTCAAGAAGACTTTCGCTTAGTCAGTTCTTGTGGAATTGGCCAGGTGATATTCGGAAGCCCATATAAGTCTATGGTGATAAAGGAAATATCCTCAGATGAAATCTGGAAATAAGGTTTTTGAGAAACTGCTTAGTGTTCTGTTAATTCATCTCACGGAGTTACATCTGTATTTCGTGAATCTCTTTGCTAGCCTTATTTCTGTGGAATCTGAGAACAGATATTTCGAATCCCATTGAAGAGTATAGGGCCAAAGGAAATATCCTCCGATAACAAAGAGAAAGAAGCTTTCTGAGAAACTTCTTTGTGTTCTGTGAAATCAACTCACAGAGTTACAGCGTTCCACTCAAGAAGCCATACGCTAAGACACTTCTTGTGGAATTGGCAAAGTGATATTTGGAAGCCCATAGAGGGCTCTGGTGAAAAAGGAAATATCCTCAGATGAAATCTGGAAAGAAGCTTTATGAGAAACTGCTTGGTGTTCTGTTAATTCATCTCACAGAGTTACATCTGTATTTCGTGGATCTCTTGGCTAGCCTTATTTCTGGAATCTGAGAACAGATATTTCGGATCCCTTTGAAGACTATAGGGCCAAAGCAAATATCCTCCGATAACAAAGAGAAAGAAGCTCTCTGAGAAACTTCTTTGTGTTCTGTGAAATCATCTCACAGAGTTACAGCTTTCCCCTCAAGAAGCCTTTTGCTAAGACAGTTCTTGTGGAATTGGCAAAGTGATATTTGGAAGCCCATGGAGAGCTATGGTGAAAAAGGAAATATCCGCAGATGAAATCTGGAAAGAAGCTTTCTGAGAAACTGCTTAGTGTTCTATTAATTCATCTCTCAGATGTACATCTGTATTTCGTGTTTCTCATTGGTAGCCTTATCTCTGTGGAATCTGAGAACAGATAATTCGGATCCCTTTGAAGACTATAGGGCCAAAGGAAATATCCTCCGATAACAAAGAGAAAGACGCTTTCTGAGAAACTTCTTTGTGTTCTGTGAAATCATCTCACAGAGTTACAGCTTTCCCCTCAAGAAGCCTTTCGCTAAGTCAGTTCTTGTGCAATTGGCCAAGTGATATTCGGAAGCCCATATAGGGCTATGGTAAAAAAGGAAATATCCTCAGATGAAATCTGAAAAGAAGCTTTCTGAGAAACTGCTTAGTGTTGTGTTAATTCATCTCACAGAGTTACATCTGTATTTCGTGGATCTCTTTGCTAGCCTTATTTCTGTGGAATCTGAGAACAGATATTTCGGATCCCTTTGAAGACTATAGGGCCAAAGGAAATATCCTCCGATAACAAAGAGAAAGAAGCTTCTTGAGAAACTTCTTTGTGTTCTTTGAAATCAATTCACAGAGGTACAGCTTTTCCCTCAAGAAGCCTTACGCTAAGACACTTCTTGTGGAATTGGCAAAGTGATATTTGGAAGCCCATAGAGGGCTCTGGTGAAAAAGGAAATATCCTCAGATGAAATCTGGAAAGAAGCTTTCTGAGAAACTGCTTGGGGTTCTCTTAATTCATCTCACAGAGTTACATCTGTATTTCGTGGATCTCTTTGCTAGCCTTATTTCTGTGGAATCTGAGAACAGATATTTCGCATCCCTTTGAAGACTATAGGGCCAAAGGAAATATCCTCCAATAACAAAGAGAAAGAAGCTTCCTGAGAAATTTCTTTGTGTTCTGTGAAATCATCTCACAGAGTTACAGCTTTCCCCTCAAGAAGCCTTTCGCTAAGACAGTTCTTGTGGAATTGGCAAAGTGATATTTGGAAGCCCATAGAGGGCTATGGTGAAAAAGGAAATATCCTCAGATGAAATCTGTAAAGAAGCTTTCTGAGAATCTACTTAGTGTTCTGTTAATTCATCTCACAGAGTTACATCTGTATTTCGTGGATCTCTTTGCTAGCCTTATTTCTGTGGAATCTGAGAACAGATATTTCGGATCCCTTTGAAGACTATAGGGCCAAAGGAAATATGCAACGATAACAAAGAGAAAGAAGCTTCTGAGAAACTTCTTTGTGTTCTGTGAAATCAACTCACAGAGTTACAGCGTTTCCCTCAAGAAGCCTTACGGTAAGTTACTTCTTGTGGAATTGGCAAAGTGATATTTGGAAGCCCATATAGGGCTCTGGTGAAAAAGGAAATATCCTCAGATGAAATCTGGAAAGAAGCTTTCTGAGAAACTGCTTAGTGTTCTGTTTATTCATCTCACAGAGTTACTTCTGTATTTCGTGGATCTCTTTGCTAGCCTTATTTCTGTGGAATCTGAGAACAGATATTTCGGATCCCTTTGAAGACTATAGGGCCAAAGGAAATATCCTCCGATAACAAAGAGAAAAAAGCTTCCTGAGAAACTTCTTTGTGTTCTTTGAAATCAACTCAAAGAAGTACAGCTTTTCCCTCAAGAAGCCTTACGCTAAGACACTTCTTGTGGAATTGGCAAAGTGATATTTGGAAGCCCATAGAGGGCTCTGGTGAAAAAGGAAATATCCTCAGATGAAATCTGGAAAGAAGCTTTCTGAGAAACTGCTTAGGGTTCTGTTAATTCATCTCACAGAGTTTCATCTGTATTTCGTGGATCTCTTTGCTAGCCTTATTTCTGTGGAATCTGAGAACAGATATTTCGGATCCCTTTGAAGACTATAGGGCCAAAGGAAATATCCTCCAATAACAAAGAGAAAGAAGCTTCCTGAGAAATTTCTTTGTGTTCTGTGAAATCATCTCACAGAGTTACAGCTTTCCCCTCAAGAAGCCTTTCGCTAAGACAGTTCTAGTGGAATTGGCAAAGTGATATTTGGATGCCCATAGAGGGCTATGGTGAAAAAGGAAATATCCTCAGATGAAATCTGGAAAGAAGCTTTCTGAGAAACTGCTTAGTGTTCTGTTAATTCATCTCACAGAGTTACATCTGTATTTCGTGCATCTCTTTGCTAGCCTTATTTCTGTGGAATCTAAGAACGGATATTTCGGATCCCTTTGAAGACTATAGGGCCAAAGGAAATATCCTCCGATAACAAAGAGAAAGAAGCTTCCTGAGAAACTTCTTTGTGTTCTTTGAAATCAACTCACAGAGTTACAGCTTTCCCCTCAAGAAGCCTTTCGCTAAGACAGTTCTAGTGGAATTGGCAAAGTGATATTTGCAAGCCCATAGAGGGCTATGGTGAAAAAGGAAATATCCTCAGATGAAATCTGGAAAGAAGCTTTCTGAGAAACTGCTTAGTGATCTGTTAATTCATCTCCCAGAGTTACATCTGTATTTCGTGGATCTCCTTGCTAGCCTTATTTCTGTGGAATCTGAAAACAGATATTTCGGATCCCTTTGAAGACAACAGGGCCAAAGGAAATATCCTCCGATTAGAAAGAGAAAGAAGCTTCCTGAGAAACTTCTTTGTGTTCTGTGAAATCAACTCACAGAGTTACAGCGTTCCCCTCAAGGAGCCTTACGCTAAGACACTTCTATTGGAATTGGCAAAGTGATATTTGGAAGCCCATAGAGGGCTCTGGTGAAAAAGGAAATATCCTCAGATGAAATCTGGAAAGAAGCTTTCTGAGAAAATGCTTAGTGTTCTGTTAATTCATCTCACAGAGTAACATCTGTATTTCGTGGATCTCTTTGCTAGCCTTATTTCTGTGGAATCTGAGAACAGATATTTCGGATCCCTTTGAAGACTATAGGGCCAAAGGAAATATCCTCCGATAACAAAGAGAAAGACGCTTTCTGAGAAACTTCTTTGTGTTCTGTGAAATCATCTCACAGAGTTACAGCTTTCCCCTCAAGAAGCCTTTTGCTAAGACAGTTCTTGTGGAATTGGCAAAGTGATATTTGGAAGCCCATGGAGAGCTATGGTGAAAAAGGAAATATCCGCAGATGAAATCTGGAAAGAAGCTTTCTGAGAAACTGCTTAGTGTTCTATTAATTCATCTCTCAGATGTACATCTGTATTTCGTGTTTCTCATTGGTAGCCTTATCTCTGTGGAATCTGAGAACAGATAATTCGGATCCCTTTGAAGACTATAGGGCCAAAGGAAATATCCTCCGATAACAAAGAGAAAGACGCTTTCTGAGAAACTTCTTTGTGTTCTGTGAAATCATCTCACAGAGTTACAGCTTTCCCCTCAAGAAGCCTTTCGCTAAGTCAGTTCTTGTGCAATTGGCCAAGTGATATTCGGAAGCCCATATAGGGCTATGGTAAAAAAGGAAATATCCTCAGATGAAATCTGAAAAGAAGCTTTCTGAGAAACTGCTTAGTGTTGTGTTAATTCATCTCACAGAGTTACATCTGTATTTCGTGGATCTCTTTGCTAGCCTTATTTCTGTGGAATCTGAGAACAGATATTTCGGATCCCTTTGAAGACTATAGGGCCAAAGGAAATATCCTCCGATAACAAAGAGAAAGAAGCTTCTTGAGAAACTTCTTTGTGTTCTTTGAAATCAACTCACAGAGGTACAGCTTTTCCCTCAAGAAGCCTTACGCTAAGACACTTCTTGTGGAATTGGCAAAGTGATATTTGGAAGCCCATAGAGGGCTCTGGTGAAAAAGGAAATATCCTCAGATGAAATCTGGAAAGAAGCTTTCTGAGAAACTGCTTGGGGTTCTCTTAATTCATCTCACAGAGTTACATCTGTATTTCGTGGATCTCTTTGCTAGCCTTATTTCTGTGGAATCTGAGAACAGATATTTCGCATCCCTTTGAAGACTATAGGGCCAAAGGAAATATCCTCCAATAACAAAGAGAAAGAAGCTTCCTGAGAAATTTCTTTGTGTTCTGTGAAATCATCTCACAGAGTTACAGCTTTCCCCTCAAGAAGCCTTTCGCTAAGACAGTTCTTGTGGAATTGGCAAAGTGATATTTGGAAGCCCATAGAGGGCTATGGTGAAAAAGGAAATATCCTCAGATGAAATCTGTAAAGAAGCTTTCTGAGAATCTACTTAGTGTTCTGTTAATTCATCTCACAGAGTTACATCTGTATTTCGTGGATCTCTTTGCTAGCCTTATTTCTGTGGAATCTGAGAACAGATATTTCGGATCCCTTTGAAGACTATAGGGCCAAAGGAAATATGCAACGATAACAAAGAGAAAGAAGCTTCTGAGAAACTTCTTTGTGTTCTGTGAAATCAACTCACAGAGTTACAGCGTTTCCCTCAAGAAGCCTTACGGTAAGTTACTTCTTGTGGAATTGGCAAAGTGATATTTGGAAGCCCATATAGGGCTCTGGTGAAAAAGGAAATATCCTCAGATGAAATCTGGAAAGAAGCTTTCTGAGAAACTGCTTAGTGTTCTGTTTATTCATCTCACAGAGTTACATCTGTATTTCGTGGATCTCTTTGCTAGCCTTATTTCTGTGGAATCTGAGAACAGATATTTCGGATCCCTTTGAAGACTATAGGGCCAAAGGAAATATCCTCCGATAACAAAGAGAAATAAGCTTCCTGAGAAACTTCTTTGTGTTCTTTGAAATCAACTCAAAGAAGTACAGCTTTTCCCTCAAGAAGCCTTACGCTAAGACACTTCTTGTGGAATTGGCAAAGTGATATTTGGAAGCCCATAGAGGGCTCTGGTGAAAAAGGAAATATCCTCAGATGAAATCTGTAAAGAAGCTTTCTGAGAATCTACTTAGTGTTCTGTTAATTCATCTCACAGAGTTACATCTGTATTTCGTGGATCTCTTTGCTAGCCTTATTTCTGTGGAATCTGAGAACAGATATTTCGGATCCCTTTGAAGACTATAGGGCCAAAGGAAATATGCAACGATAACAAAGAGAAAGAAGCTTCTGAGAAACTTCTTTGTGTTCTGTGAAATCAACTCACAGAGTTACAGCGTTTCCCTCAAGAAGCCTTACGGTAAGTTACTTCTTGTGGAATTGGCAAAGTGATATTTGGAAGCCCATATACGGCTCTGGTGAAAAAGGAAATATCCTCAGATGAAATCTGGAAAGAAGCTTTCTGAGAAACTGCTTAGTGTTCTGTTTATTCATCTCACAGAGTTACATCTGTATTTCGTGGATCTCTTTGCTAGCCTTATTTCTGTGGAATCTGAGAACAGATATTTCGGATCCCTTTGAAGACTATAGGGCCAAAGGAAATATCCTCCGATAACAAAGAGAAATAAGCTTCCTGAGAAACTTCTTTGTGTTCTTTGAAATCAAATCAAAGAAGTACAGCTTTTCCCTCAAGAAGCCTTACGCTAAGACACTTCTTGTGGAATTGGCAAAGTGATATTTGGAAGCCCATAGAGGGCTCTGGTGAAAAAGGAAATATCCTCAGATGAAATCTGGAAAGAAGCTTTCTGAGAAACTGCTTAGGGTTCTGTTAATTCATCTCACAGAGTTTCATCTGTATTTCGTGGATCTCTTTGCTAGCCTTATTTCTGTGGAATCTGAGAACAGATATTTCGGATCCCTTTGAAGACTATAGGGCCAAAGGAAATATCCTCCAATAACAAAGAGAAAGAAGCTTCCTGAGAAATTTCTTTGTGTTCTGTGAAATCATCTCACAGAGTTACAGCTTTCCCCTCAAGAAGCCTTTCGCTAAGACAGTTCTAGTGGAATTGGCAAAGTGATATTTGGATGCCCATAGAGGGCTATGGTGAAAAAGGAAATATCCTCAGATGAAATCTGGAAAGAAGCTTTCTGAGAAACTGCTTAGTGTTCTGTTAATTCATCTCACAGAGTTACATCTGTATTTCGTGCATCTCTTTGCTAGCCTTATTTCTGTGGAATCTAAGAACGGATATTTCGGATCCCTTTGAAGACTATAGGGCCAAAGGAAATATCCTCCGATAACAAAGAGAAAGAAGCTTCCTGAGAAACTTCTTTGTGTTCTTTGAAATCAACTCACAGAGTTACAGCTTTCCCCTCAAGAAGCCTTTCGCTAAGACAGTTCTAGTGGAATTGGCAAAGTGATATTTGCAAGCCCATAGAGGGCTATGGTGAAAAAGGAAATATCCTCAGATGAAATCTGGAAAGAAGCTTTCTGAGAAACTGCTTAGTGATCTGTTAATTCATCTCCCAGAGTTACATCTGTATTTCGTGGATCTCCTTGCTAGCCTTATTTCTGTGGAATCTGAAAACAGATATTTCGGATCCCTTTGAAGACAACAGGGCCAAAGGAAATATCCTCCGATTAGAAAGAGAAAGAAGCTTCCTGAGAAACTTCTTTGTGTTCTGTGAAATCAACTCACAGAGTTACAGCGTTCCCCTCAAGGAGCCTTACGCTAAGACACTTCTATTGGAATTGGCAAAGTGATATTTGGAAGCCCATAGAGGGCTCTGGTGAAAAAGGAAATATCCTCAGATGAAATCTGGAAAGAAGCTTTCTGAGAAACTGCTTAGTGTTCTGTTAATTCATCTCACAGAGTTACATCTGTATTTCGTGGATCTCTTTGCTAGCCTTATTTCTGTGGAATCTGAGAACAGATATTTCGGATCCCTTTGAAGACTATAGGGCCAAAGGAAATATCCTCCGATAACAAAGAGAAAGAAGCTTCCTGAGAAACTTCTTTGTGTTCTTTGAAATCAACTCAAAGAAGTACAGCTTTTCCCTCAAGAAGCCTTACGCTAAGACACTTCTTGTGGAATTGGCAAAGTGATATTTGGAAGCCCATAGAGGGCTCTGGTGAAAAAGGAAATATCCTCAGATGAAATCTGGAAAGAAGCTTTCTGAGAAACTGCTTGGTGTTCTGTTAATTCATCTCACAGAGTTACATCTGTATTTCGTGGATCTCTTTGCTAGCCTTATTTCTGTGTAATCTGTGAACAGATATTTCGGATCCCTTTGAAGACTATAGGGCCAAAGGAAATATCCTCCAATAACAAAGAGAAAGAAGCTTCCTGAGAAATTTCTTTGTGTTCTGTGAAATCATCTCACAAAGTTACAGCTTTCCCCTCAAGAAGCCTTTCGCTAAGACAGTTCTAGTGGAATTGGCAAAGTGATATTTGGAAGTCCATAGAGGGCTATGGTGAAAAAGGAAATATCCTCAGATGAAATCTGGAAAGAAGCTTTCTGAGAAACTGCTTAGTGTTCTGTTAATTCATCTCACAGAGATACATCTGTATTTCGTGGATCTCTTTGCTAGCCTTATTTCTGTGAATCTGAGAACAGATATTTCGGATCCCTTTGAAGACTATAGGGCAAAGGAAATATCCTCCGATAACAGAGAGAAAGAAGCTTTCTGAGAAACTTCTTTGTGTTCTGTGAAATCATCTCAGAGAGTTACAGCTTTCCCCTCAAGAAGCCTTTCGCTAAGACAGTTCTTGTGGAATTGGCAAAGTGATATTTGGATGCCCATAGAGGGCTATGGTGAAAAAGGAAATATCCTCAGATGAAATCTGGAAAGAAGCTTTCTGAGAAACTGTTTAGTGTTCTGTTAATTCATCTCACAGAGATACATCTGTATTTCGTGGATCTCTTTGCTAGCCTTATTTCTGTGGAATCTGAGAACAGATATTTCGGATCCCTTTGAAGACTATAGGGCCAAAGAAAATATCCTCCGATAACAAAGAGAAAGAAGCTTCCTGAGAAACTTCTTTGTGTTCTTTGAAAGCAACCCAAAGAAGTACAGCTTTTCCCTCAAGAAGCCTTACGCTAAGACACTTCTTGTGGAATTGGCAAAGTGATATTTGGAAGCCCATAGAGGGCTCTGGTGAAAAAGGAAATATCCTCAGATGAAATCTGGAAAGAAGCTTTCTGAGAAACTGCTTGGAGTTCTGTTAATTCATCTCACAGAGTTACATCTGTATTTCGTGGATCTCTTTGCTAGCCTTATTTCTGTGGAATCTGAGAACAGATATTTCGGATCCCTTTGAAGACTATAGGGCCAAAGGAAATATCCTCCGATAACAAAGAGAAAGAAGCTGTCTGAGAAACATCTTTGTGTTCTGCGAAATCATCTCACAGAGTTACAGCTTTCCCCTCAAGAAGCCTTTCGCTACGACAGTTCTTGTGGAATTGGAAAAGTGATATTTGGAAGCCCATAGAGGGCTATGGTGAAAAAGGAAATATCCTCAGATGAAATCTGGAAAGAAGCTTTCTGAGAAACTGCTTAGTGTTATGTTAATTCATCTCACAGAGTTACATCTGTATTTCGTGGAACTCTTTGCTAGCCTTATTTCTGTGGAATCTGAGAACAGATATTTCGGATCCCTTTGAAGACTACAGGGCCAAAGGAAATATCCTCCGATAACAAAGAGAAAGAAGCTTCCTGAGAATCTTCTTTGTGTTCTGTGAAATCATCTCACAGAGTTACAGCTTTCCCCTCAAGAAGCCTTTCGCTAAGACAGTTCTAGTGGAATTGGCAAAGTGATATTTGGAAGTCCATAGAGGGCTATGGTGAAAAAGGAAATATCCTCAGATGAAATCTGGAAAGAACCTTTCTGAGAAACTGCTTAGTGTTCTGTTAATTCATCTCACAGAGATACATCTGTATTTCGTGGATCTCTTTGCTAGCCTTATTTCTGTGGAATCTGAGAACAGATATTTCGGATCCCTTTGAAGACTATAGGGCCAAAGGAAATATCCTCCGATAACAGAGAGAAAGAAGCTTTCTGAGAAACTTCTTTGTGTTCTGTGAAATCATCTCAGAGAGTTACAGCTTTCCCCTCAAGAAGCCTTTCGCTAAGACAGTTCTAGTGGAATTGGCAAAGTGATATTTGGAAGTCCATAGAGGGCTATGGTGAAAAAGGAAATATCCTCAGATGAAATCTGGAAAGAAGCTTTCTGAGAAACTGCTTAGTGTTCTGTTAATTCATCTCACAGAGATACATCTGTATTTCGTGGATCTCTTTGCTAGCCTTATTTCTGTGAATCTGAGAACAGATATTTCGGATCCCTTTGAAGACTATAGGGCAAAGGAAATATCCTCCGATAACAGAGAGAAAGAAGCTTTCTGAGAAACTTCTTTGTGTTCTGTGAAATCATCTCAGAGAGTTACAGCTTTCCCCTCAAGAAGCCTTTCGCTAAGACAGTTCTTGTGGAATTGGCAAAGTGATATTTGGATGCCCATAGAGGGCTATGGTGAAAAAGGAAATATCCTCAGATGAAATCTGGAAAGAAGCTTTCTGAGAAACTGTTTAGTGTTCTGTTAATTCATCTTACAGAGATACATCTGTATTTCGTGGATCTCTTTGCTAGCCTTATTTCTGTGGAATCTGAGAACAGATATTTCGGATCCCTTTGAAGACTATAGGGCCAAAGAAAATATCCTCCGATAACAAAGAGAAAGAAGCTTCCTGAGAAACTTCTTTGTGTTCTTTGAAAGCAACCCAAAGAAGTACAGCTTTTCCCTCAAGAAGCCTTACGCTAAGACACTTCTTGTGGAATTGGCAAAGTGATATTTGGAAGCCCATAGAGGGCTCTGGTGAAAAAGGAAATATCCTCAGATGAAATCTGGAAAGAAGCTTTCTGAGAAACTGCTTGGAGTTCTGTTAATTCATCTCACAGAGTTACATCTGTATTTCGTGGATCTCTTTGCTAGCCTTATTTCTGTGGAATCTGAGAACAGATATTTCGGATCCCTTTGAAGACTATAGGGCCAAAGGAAATATCCTCCGATAACAAAGAGAAAGAAGCTGTCTGAGAAACATCTTTGTGTTCTGCGAAATCATCTCACAGAGTTACAGCTTTCCCCTCAAGAAGCCTTTCGCTACGACAGTTCTTGTGGAATTGGAAAAGTGATATTTGGAAGCCCATAGAGGGCTATGGTGAAAAAGGAAATATCCTCAGATGAAATCTGGAAAGAAGCTTTCTGAGAAACTGCTTAGTGTTATGTTAATTCATCTCACAGAGTTACATCTGTATTTCGTGGAACTCTTTGCTAGCCTTATTTCTGTGGAATCTGAGAACAGATATTTCGGATCCCTTTGAAGACTACAGGGCCAAAGGAAATATCCTCCGATAACAAAGAGAAAGAAGCTTCCTGAGAATCTTCTTTGTGTTCTGTGAAATCATCTCACAGAGTTACAGCTTTCCCCTCAAGAAGCCTTTCGCTAAGACAGTTCTAGTGGAATTGGCAAAGTGATATTTGGAAGTCCATAGAGGGCTATGGTGAAAAAGGAAATATCCTCAGATGAAATCTGGAAAGAACCTTTCTGAGAAACTGCTTAGTGTTCTGTTAATTCATCTCACAGAGATACATCTGTATTTCGTGGATCTCTTTGCTAGCCTTATTTCTGTGGAATCTGAGAACAGATATTTCGGATCCCTTTGAAGACTATAGGGCCAAAGGAAATATCCTCCGATAACAGAGAGAAAGAAGCTTTCTGAGAAACTTCTTTGTGTTCTGTGAAATCATCTCAGAGAGTTACAGCTTTCCCCTCAAGAAGCCTTTCGCTAAGACAGTTCTTGTGGAATTGGCAAAGTGATATTTGGATGCCCATAGAGGGCTATGGTGAAAAAGGAAATATCCTCAGATGAAATCTGGAAAGAAGCTTTCTGAGAAACTGCTTAGTGTTGTGTTAATTCATCTCACAGAGTTACATCTGTATTTCGTGGATCTCTTTGCTAGCCTTATTTCTGTGGAATCTGAGAACAGATATTTCGGATCCCTTTGAAGACTATAGGGCCAAAGGAAATATCCTCCAATAACAAAGAGAAAGAAGCTTCCTGAGAAATTTCTTTGTGTTCTGTGAAATCATCTCACAGAGTTACAGCTTTCCCCTCAAGAAGCCTTTCACTAAGACAGTTCTAGTGGAATTGGCAAAGTGATATTTGGAAGTCCATAGAGGGCTATGGTGAAAAAGGAAATATCCTCAGATGAAATCTGGAAAGAAGCTTTCTGAGAAAATGCTTAGTGTTCTGTTAATTCATCTCACAGAGATACATCTGTATTTCGTGGATCTCTTTACTAGCCTTATTTCTGTGGAATCTGAGAACAGATATTTCGGATCCCTTTGAAGACTATAGGGCCAAAGGAAATATCCTCCGATAACAGAGAGAAAGAAGCTTTCTGAGAAACTTCTTTGTGTTCTGTGAAATCATCTCAGAGAGTTACAGCTTTCCCCTCAAGAAGCCTTTCGCTAAGACAGTTCTTGTGGAATTGGCAAAGTGATATTTGGATGCCCATAGAGGGCTATGGTGAAAAAGGAAATATCCTCAGATGAAATCTGGAAAGAAGCTTTCTGAGAAACTGCTTAGTGTTGTGTTAATTCATCTCACAGAGTTACATCTGTATTTCGTGGATCTCTTTGCTAGCCTTATTTCTGTGGAATCTGAGAACAGATATTTCGGATCCCTTTGAAGACTATAGGGCCAAAGGAAATATCCTCCAATAACAAAGAGAAAGAAGCTTCCTGAGAAATTTCTTTGTGTTCTGTGAAATCATCTCACAGAGTTACAGCTTTCCCCTCAAGAAGCCTTTCACTAAGACAGTTCTAGTGGAATTGGCAAAGTGATATTTGGAAGTCCATAGAGGGCTATGGTGAAAAAGGAAATATCCTCAGATGAAATCTGGAAAGAAGCTTTCTGAGAAAATGCTTAGTGTTCTGTTAATTCATCTCACAGAGATACATCTGTATTTCGTGGATCTCTTTACTAGCCTTATTTCTGTGGAATCTGAGAACAGATATTTCGGATCCCTTTGAAGACTATAGGGCCAAAGGAAATATCCTCCGATAACAGAGAGAAAGAAGCTTTCTGAGAAACTTCTTTGTGTTCTGTGAAATCATCTCAGAGAGTTACAGCTTTCCCCTCAAGAAGCCTTTCGCTAAGACAGTTCTTGTGGAATTGGCAAAGTGATATTTGGATGCCCATAGAGGGCTATGGTGAAAAAGGAAATATCCTCAGATGAAATCTGGAAAGAAGCTTTCTGAGAAACTGCTTAGTGTTGTGTTAATTCATCTCACAGAGTTACATCTGTATTTCGTGCATCTCTTTGCTAGCCTTATTTCTGTGGAAATTGAGAACGGATATTTCGGATCCCTTTGAAGACTACAGGGCCAAAGGAAATATCCTCCGATAACAAAGAGAAAGAAGTTTCCTGAGAAACTCCTTTGTGTTCTTTGAAATCAACTCACAGAGTTACAGCTTTCCCCTCAAGAAGTCTTTCGCTAAGACAGTTCTAGTGGAATTGGCAAAGTGATATTTGGAAGCCCATAGAGGGCTATGGTGAAAAAGGAAATATCTTCAGATGAAATCTGGAAAGAAGCTTTCTGAGAAACTGCTTAGTGATCTGTTAATTCATCTCACAGAGATACATCTGTATTTCGTGGATCTCTTTGCTAGCCTTATTTCTGTGGAATCTGAGAACAGATATTTCGGATCCCTTTGAAGACTATAGGGCCAAAGAAAATATCCTCCGATAACAAAGAGAAAGAAGTTTCCTGAGAAACTTCTTTGTGTTCGTTGAAATCAACCCAAAGAAGTACAGCTTTTCCCTCAAGAAACCTTACGCTAAGACACTTCTTGTGGAATTGGCAAAGTGATATTTGGAAGCCCATAGAGGGCTCTGGTGAAAAAGGAAATATCCTCACATGAAATCTGGAAAGAATCTTTCTGAGAAACTGCTTGGTGTTCTGTTAATTCATCTCACAGAGTTACATCTGTATTTCGTGGATCTCTTTGCTAGCCTTATTTCTGTGGAATCTGAGAACAGATATTTCGGATCCCTTTGAAGACTATAGGGCCAAAGGAAATATCCTCCGATAACAGAGAGAAAGAAGCTTTCTGAGAAACTTCTTTGTGTTCTGTGAAATCATCTCAGAGAGTTACAGCTTTCCCCTCAAGAAGCCTTTCGCTAAGACAGTTCTTGTGGAATTGGCAAAGTGATATTTGGATGCCCATAGAGGGCTATGGTGAAAAAGGAAATATCCTCAGATGAAATCTGGAAAGAAGCTTTCTGAGAAACTGCTTAGTGTTCTGTTAATTCATCTCACAGAGTTACATCTGTATTTCGTGCATCTCTTTGCTAGCCTTATTTCTGTGGAATCTGAGAACGGATATTTCTGATCCCTTTGAAGACTATAGGGCCAAAGGAAATATCCTCCGATAACAAAGAGAAATAAGCTTCCTGAGAAACTCCTTTGTGTTCTTTGAAATCAACTCACAGAGTTACAGCTTTCCCCTCAAGAAGCCTTTCGCTAAGACAGTTCTAGTGGAATTGGCAAAGTGATATTTGGAAGCCCGTAGAGGGCTATGGTGAAAAAGGAAATATCCTCAGATGAAATCTGGAAAGAAGCTTTCTGAGAAACTGTTTAGTGTTCTGTTAATTCATCTCACAGAGATACATCTGTATTTCGTGGATCTCTTTGCTAGCCTTATTTCTGTGGCATCTGAGAACAGATATTTCGGATCCCTTTGAAAACTATAGGGCCAAAGAAAATATCCTCCGATAACAAAGAGAAAGAAGCTTCCTGAGAAACTTCTTTGTGTTCTTTGAAAGCAACCCAAAGAAGTACAGCTTTTCCCTCAAGAAGCCTTACGCTAAGACACTTCTTGTGGAATTGGCAAAGTGATATTTGGAAGCCCATAGAGGGCTCTGGTGAAAAAGGAAATATCCTCAGATGTAATCTGGAAAGAAGCTTTCTGAGAAACTGCTTGGAGTTCTGTTAATTCATCTCACAGAGTTACATCTGTATTTCGTGGATCTCTTTGCTAGCCTTATTTCTGTGGAATCTGAGAACAGATATTTCGGATCCCTTTGAAGACTATAGGGCCAAAGGAAATATCCTCCGATAACAAAGAGAAAGAAGCTGTCTGAGAAACATCTTTGTGTTCTGCGAAATCATCTCACAGAGTTACAGCTTTCCCCTCAAGAAGCCTTTCGCTACGACAGTTCTTGTGGAATTGGAAAAGTGATATTTGGAAGCCCATAGAGGGCTATGGTGAAAAAGGAAATATCCTCAGATGAAATCTGGAAAGAAGCTTTCTGAGAAACTGCTTAGTGCTATGTTAATTCATCTCACAGAGTTACATCTGTATTTCGTGGAACTCTTTGCTAGCCTTATTTCTGTGGAATCTGAGAACAGATATTTCGGATCCCTTTGAAGACTACAGGGCCAAAGGAAATATCCTCGGATAACAAAGAGAAAGAAGCTTCCTGAGAATCTTCTTTGTGTTCTGTGAAATCATCTCACAGAGTTACAGCTTTCCCCTCAAGAAGTCTTTGGCTAAGACAGTTCTAGTGGAATTGGCAAAGTGATATTTGGAAGTCCATAGAGGGCTATGGTGAAAAAGGAAATATCCTCAGATGAAATCTGGAAAGAACCTTTCTGAGAAACTGCTTAGTGTTCTGTTAATTCATCTCACAGAGATACATCTGTATTTCGTGGATCTCTTTGCTAGCCTTATTTCTGTGGAATCTGAGAACAGATATTTCGGATCCCTTTGAAGACTATAGGGCCAAAGGAAATATCCTCCGATAACAGAGAGAAAGAAGCTTTCTGAGAAACTTCTTTGTGTTCTGTGAAATCATCTCAGAGAGTTACAGCTTTCTGCTCAAGAAGCCTTTCGCTAAGACAGTTCCTGTGGAATTGGCAAAGTGATATTTGGATGCCCATAGAGGGCTCTGGTGAAAAAGGAAATATCCTCAGATGAAATCTGGAAAGAAGCTTTCTGAGAAACTGCTTAGTGTTCTGTTAATTCATCTCTCAGTGTTACATCTGTATTTCGTGGATCTCATTGGTAGCCTTATTTCTGTGGAATCTGAGAACAGATATTTCGGATCCCTTTAAAGACTATAGGGCCAAAGGAAATATCCTCCGAAAACAAAGAGAAATAAGCTTCCTGAGAAACTTCTTTGTGTTCTTTGAAATCAACTCAAAGAAGTACAGCTTTTCCCTCAAGAAACCTTACGCTAAGACACTTCTTGTGGAATTGGCAAAGTGATATTTGGAAGCCCTTAGAGGGTTCTGGTGAAAAAGGAAATATCCTCAGATGAAATCTGGAAAGAAACTTTCTGAGAAACTGCTTAGGGTTCTGTTAATTCATCTCACAGAGTTACATCTGTATTTCGTGGATCTCTTTGCTAGCCTTATTTCTGTGGAATCTGAGAACAGATATTTCGGATCCCTTTAAAGACTATAGGGCCAAAGGAAATATCCTCCAATAACAAAGAGAAAGAAGTTTCCTGAGAAATTTCTTTGTGTTCTGTGAAATCATCTCACAGAGTTACAGCTTTCCCCTCAAGAAGCCTTTCGCTAAGACAGTTCTAGTGGAATTGGCAAAGTGATATTTGGAAGTCCTTAGAGGGCTATGGTGAAAAAGGAAATATCCTCAGATGAAATCTGGAAAGAAGCTTTCTGAGAAAATGCTTAGTGTTCTGTTAATTCATCTCACAGAGTAACATCTGTATTTCGTGGATCTCTTTGCTAGCCTTATTTCTGTGGAATCTGAGAACAGATATTTCGGATCCCTTTGAAGACTATAGGGCCAAAGGAAATATCCTCCGATAACAGAGAGAAAGAAGCTTTCTGAGAAACTTCTTTGTGTTCTGTGAAATCATCTCAGAGAGTTACAGCTTTCTCCTCAAGAAGCCTTTCGCTAAGACAGTTCCTGTGGAATTGGCAAAGTGATATTTGGATGCCCATAGAGGGCTCTGGTGAAAAAGGAAATATCCTCAGATGAAATCTGGAAAGAAGCTTTCTGAGAAACTGCTTAGTGCTATGTTAATTCATCTCACAGAGTTACATCTGTATTTCGTGGAACTCTTTGCTAGCCTTATTTCTGTGGAATCTGAGAACAGATATTTCGGATCCCTTTGAAGACTACAGGGCCAAAGGAAATATCCTCGGATAACAAAGAGAAAGAAGCTTCCTGAGAATCTTCTTTGTGTTCTGTGAAATCATCTCACAGAGTTACAGCTTTCCCCTCAAGAAGTCTTTGGCTAAGACAGTTCTAGTGGAATTGGCAAAGTGATATTTGGAAGTCCATAGAGGGCTATGGTGAAAAAGGAAATATCCTCAGATGAAATCTGGAAAGAACCTTTCTGAGAAACTGCTTAGTGTTCTGTTAATTCATCTCACAGAGATACATCTGTATTTCGTGGATCTCTTTGCTAGCCTTATTTCTGTGGAATCTGAGAACAGATATTTCGGATCCCTTTGAAGACTATAGGGCCAAAGGAAATATCCTCCGATAACAGAGAGAAAGAAGCTTTCTGAGAAACTTCTTTGTGTTCTGTGAAATCATCTCAGAGAGTTACAGCTTTCTGCTCAAGAAGCCTTTCGCTAAGACAGTTCCTGTGGAATTGGCAAAGTGATATTTGGATGCCCATAGAGGGCTCTGGTGAAAAAGGAAATATCCTCAGATGAAATCTGGAAAGAAGCTTTCTGAGAAACTGCTTAGTGTTCTGTTAATTCATCTCTCAGTGTTACATCTGTATTTCGTGGATCTCATTGGTAGCCTTATTTCTGTGGAATCTGAGAACAGATATTTCGGATCCCTTTAAAGACTATAGGGCCAAAGGAAATATCCTCCGAAAACAAAGAGAAATAAGCTTCCTGAGAAACTTCTTTGTGTTCTTTGAAATCAACTCAAAGAAGTACAGCTTTTCCCTCAAGAAACCTTACGCTAAGACACTTCTTGTGGAATTGGCAAAGTGATATTTGGAAGCCCTTAGAGGGTTCTGGTGAAAAAGGAAATATCCTCAGATGAAATCTGGAAAGAAACTTTCTGAGAAACTGCTTAGGGTTCTGTTAATTCATCTCACAGAGTTACATCTGTATTTCGTGGATCTCTTTGCTAGCCTTATTTCTGTGGAATCTGAGAACAGATATTTCGGATCCCTTTAAAGACTATAGGGCCAAAGGAAATATCCTCCAATAACAAAGAGAAAGAAGTTTCCTGAGAAATTTCTTTGTGTTCTGTGAAATCATCTCACAGAGTTACAGCTTTCCCCTCAAGAAGCCTTTCGCTAAGACAGTTCTAGTGGAATTGGCAAAGTGATATTTGGAAGTCCTTAGAGGGCTATGGTGAAAAAGGAAATATCCTCAGATGAAATCTGGAAAGAAGCTTTCTGAGAAAATGCTTAGTGTTCTGTTAATTCATCTCACAGAGTAACATCTGTATTTCGTGGATCTCTTTGCTAGCCTTATTTCTGTGGAATCTGAGAACAGATATTTCGGATCCCTTTGAAGACTATAGGGCCAAAGGAAATATCCTCCGATAACAGAGAGAAAGAAGCTTTCTGAGAAACTTCTTTGTGTTCTGTGAAATCATCTCAGAGAGTTACAGCTTTCTCCTCAAGAAGCCTTTCGCTAAGACAGTTCCTGTGGAATTGGCAAAGTGATATTTGGATGCCCATAGAGGGCTCTGGTGAAAAAGGAAATATCCTCAGATGAAATCTGGAAAGAAGCTTTCTGAGAAAATGCTTAGTGTTCTGTTAATTCATCTCTCAGTGTTACATCTGTATTTCGTGGATCTCATTTGTAGCCTTATTTCTGTGGAATCTGAGAACAGATAATTCGGATCCCTTTGAACACTATAGGGCCAAAGGAAATATCCTCCGATAACAAAGAGAAAGAAGCTTTCTGAGAAACTTCTTTGTGTTCTTTGAAATCATCTCACAGAGATACAGCTTTCTCCTCAAGAAGACTTTCGCTTAGTCAGTTCTTGTGGAATTGGCCAGGTGATATTCGGAAGCCCATATAGGTCTATGGTGAAAAAGGAAATATCCTCAGATGAAATCTGGAAATAAGGTTTCTGAGAAACTGCTTAGTGTTCTGTTAATTCATCTCACGGAGTTACATCTCTGTTTCGTGGATCTCTTTGCTAGCCTTATTTCTGTGGAATCTGAGAACAGATATTTCGAATCCCATTGAAGAGTATAGGGTCAAAGGAAATATCCTCCGATAACAAAGAGAAAGAAGCTTTCTGAGAAACTTCTTTGTGTTCTGTGAAATCAACTCACAGAGTTACAGCGTTCCCCTCAAGAAGCCATACGCTAAGACACTTCTTGTGGAATTGGCAAAGTGATATTTGGAAGCCCATAGAGGGCTCTGGTGAAAAAGGAAATATCCTCAGATGAAATCTGGAAAGAAGCTTTATGAGAAACTGCTTGGTGTTCTGTTAATTCATCTCACAGAGTTACATCTGTATTTCGTGGATCTCTTTGCTAGCCTTATTTCTGTGGAATCTGAGAACAGATATTTCGGATCCCTTTGAAGACTATAGGGCCAAAGCAAATATCCTCCGATAACAAAGAGAAAGAAGCTCTCTGAGAAACTTCTTTGTGTTCTGTGAAATCATCTCACAGAGTTACAGCATTTCCCTCAAGAAGCCTTTTGCTAAGACAGTTCTTGTGGAATTGGCAAAGTGATATTTGGAAGCCCATGGAGAGCTATGGTGAAAAAGGAAATATCCGCAGATGAAATCTGGAAAGAAGCTTTCTGAGAAACTGCTTAGTGTTCTATTAATTCATCTCTCAGATGTACATCTGTATTTCGTGTTTCTCATTGGTAGCCTTATCTCTGTGGAATCTGAGAACAGATAATTCGGATCCCTTTGAAGACTATAGGGCCAAAGGAAATATCCTCCGATAACAAAGAGAAAGACGCTTTCTGAGAAACTTCTTTGTGTTCTGTGAAATCATCTCACAGAGTTACAGCTTTCCCCTCAAGAAGCCTTTCGCTAAGTCAGTTCTTGTGCAATTGGCCAAGTGATATTCGGAAGCCCATATAGGGCTATGGTAAAAAAGGAAATATCCTCAGATGAAATCTGAAAAGAAGCTTTCTGAGAAACTGCTTAGTGTTGTGTTAATTCATCTCACAGAGTTACATCTGTATTTCGTGGATCTCTTTGCTAGCCTTATTTCTGTGGAATCTGAGAACAGATATTTCGGATCCCTTTGAAGACTATAGGGCCAAAGGAAATATCCTCCGATAACAAAGAGAAAGAAGCTTCTTGAGAAACTTCTTTGTGTTCTTTGAAATCAACTCACAGAGGTACAGCTTTTCCCTCAAGAAGCCTTACGTTAAGACACTTCTTGTGGAATTGGCAAAGTGATATTTGGAAGCCCATAGAGGGCTCTGGTGAAAAAGGAAATATCCTCAGATGAAATCTGGAAAGAAGCTTTCTGAGAAACTGCTTGGGGTTCTCTTAATTCATCTCACAGAGTTACATCTGTATTTCGTGGATCTCTTTGCTAGCCTTATTTCTGTGGAATCTGAGAACAGATATTTCGCATCCCTTTTAAGACTATAGGGCCAAAGGAAATATCCTCCAATAACAAAGAGAAAGAAGCTTCCTCAGAAATTTCTTTGTGTTCTGTGAAATCATCTCACAGAGTTACAGCTTTCCCCTCAAGAAGCCTTTCGCTAAGACAGTTCTTGTGGAATTGGCAAAGTGATATTTGGAAGCCCATAGAGGGCTATGGTGAAAAAGGAAATATCCTCAGATGAAATCTGTAAAGAAGCTTTCTGAGAAACTACTTAGTGTTCTGTTAATTCATCTCACAGAGTTACATCTGTATTTCGTGGATCTCTTTGCTAGCCTTATTTCTGTGGAATCTGAGAACAGATATTTCGGATCCCTTTGAAGACTATAGGCCGAAGGAAATATGCACAGATAACAAAGAGAAAGAAGCTTCTGAGAAACTTCTTTGTGTTCTGTGAAATCAACTCACAGAGTTACAGCGTTTCCCTCAAGAAGCCTTACGGTAAGTTACTTCTTGTGGAATTGGCAAAGTGATATTTGGAAGCCCATAGAGGGCTCTGGTGAAAAAGGAAATATCCTCAGATGAAATCTGGAAAGAAGCTTTCTGAGAAACTGCTTAGTGTTCTGTTAATTCATCTCACAGAGTTACATCTGTATTTCGTGGATCTCTTTGCTAGCCTTATTTCTGTGGAATTTGAGAACAGATATTTCGGATCCCTTTGAAGACTATAGGGCCAAAGGAAATATCCTCCGATAACAAAGAGAAATAAGCTTCCTGAGAAACTTCTTTGTGTTCTTTGAAATCAACTCAAAGAAGTACAGCTTTTCCCTCAAGAAGCCTTACGCTAAGACACTTCTTGTGGAATTGGCAAAGTGATATTTGGAAGCCCATAGAGGGCTCTGGTGAAAAAGGAAATATCCTCAGATGAAATCTGGAAAGAAGCTTTCTGAGAAACTGCTTAGGGTTCTGTTAATTCATCTCACAGAGTTTCATCTGTATTTCGTGGATCTCTTTGCTAGCCTTATTTCTGTGTAATCTGAGAACAGATATTTCGGATCCCTTTGAAGACTATAGGGCCAAAGGAAATATCCTCCAATAACAAAGAGAAAGAAGCTTCCTGAGAAATTTCTTTGTGTTCTGTGAAATCATCTCACAGAGTTACAGCTTTCCCCTCAAGAAGCCTTTCGCTAAGACAGTTCTAGTGGAATGGGCAAAGTGATATTTGGATGCCCATAGAGGGCTATGGTGAAAAAGGAAATATCCTCAGATGAAATCTGGAAAGAAGCTTTCTGAGAAACTGCTTAGTGATCTGTTAATTCATCTCCCAGAGTTACATCTGTATTTCGTGGATCTCCTTGCTAGCCTCATTTCTGTGGAATCTGAGAACAGATATTTCAGATCCCTTTGAAGACAACAGGGCCAAAGGAAATATCCTCCGATTAGAAAGAGAAAGAAGCTTCCTGAGAAACTTCTTTGTGTTTGTGAAATCAACTCACAGAGTTCCAGCGTTCCCCTCAAGGAGCCTTACGCTAAGACACTTCTATTGGAATTGGCAAAGTGATATTTGGAAGCCCATAGAGGGCTCTGGTGAAAAAGGAAATATCCTCAGATGAAATCTGGAAAGAAGCTTTCTGAGAAACTGCTTAGTGTTCTGTTAATTCATCTCACAGAGTTACATCTGTATTTCGTGGATCTCTTTGCTAGCCTTATTTCTGTGGAATTTGAGAACAGATATTTCGGATACCTTTGAAGACTATAGGGCCAAAGGAAATATCCTCCAATAATAAAGAGAAAGAAGCTTCCTGAGAAACTTCTTTGTGTTCTTTGAAATCAACTCAAAGAAGTACAGCTTTTCCCTCAAGAAGCCTTACGCTAAGACACTTCTTGTGGAATTGGCAAAGTGATATTTGGAAGCCCATAGAGGGCTCTGGTGAAAAAGGAAATATCCTCAGATGAAATCTGGAAAGAAGCTTTCTGAGAAACTGCTTGGTGTTCTGTTAATTCATCTCACAGAGTTACATCTGTATTTCGTGGATCTCTTTGCTAGCCTTATTTCTGTGTAATCTGTGAAGAGATATTTCGGATCCCTTTGAAGACTATAGGGCCAAAGGAAATATCCTCCAATAACAAAGAGAAAGAAGCTTCCTGAGAAATTTCTTTGTGTTCTGTGAAATCATCTCACAAAGTTACAGCTTTCCCCTCAAGAAGCCTTTCGCTAAGACAGTTCTAGTGGAATTGGCAAAGTGATATTTGGAAGTCCATAGAGGGCTATGGTGAAAAAGGAAATATCCTCAGATGAAATCTGGAAAGAAGCTTTCTGAGAAACTGCTTAGTGTTCTGTTAATTCATCTCACAGAGATACATCTGTATTTCGTGGATCTCTTTGCTAGCCTTATTTCTGTGAATCTGAGAACAGATATTTCGGATCCCTTTGAAGACTATAGGGCCAAAGGAAATATCCTCCGATAACAGAGAGAAAGAAGCTTTCTGAGAAACTTCTTTGTGTTCTGTGAAATCATCTCAGAGAGTTACAGCTTTCCCCTCAAGAAGCCTTTCGCTAAGACAGTTCTTGTGGAATTGGCAAAGTGATATTTGGATGCCCATAGAGGGCTATGGTGAAAAAGGAAATATCCTCAGATGAAATCTGGAAAGAAGCTTTCTGAGAAACTGTTTAGTGTTCTGTTAATTCATCTCACAGAGATACATCTGTATTTCGTGGATCTCTTTGCTAGCCTTATTTCTGTGGAATCTGAGAACAGATATTTCGGATCCCTTTGAAGACTATAGGGCCAAAGAAAATATCCTCCGATAACAAAGAGAAAGAAGCTTCCTGAGAAACTTCTTTGTGTTCTTTGAAAGCAACCCAAAGAAGTACAGCTTTTCCCTCAAGAAGCCTTACGCTAAGACACTTCTTGTGGAATTGGCAAAGTGATATTTGGAAGCCCATAGAGGGCTCTGGTGAAAAAGGAAATATCCTCAGATGAAATCTGGAAAGAAGCTTTCTGAGAAACTGCTTGGAGTTCTGTTAATTCATCTCACAGAGTTACATCTGTATTTCGTGGATCTCTTTGCTAGCCTTATTTCTGTGGAATCTGAGAACAGATATTTCGGATCCCTTTGAAGACTATAGGGCCAAAGGAAATATCCTCCGATAACAAAGAGAAAGAAGCTGTCTGAGAAACATCTTTGTGTTCTGCGAAATCATCTCACAGAGTTACAGCTTTCCCCTCAAGAAGCCTTTCGCTACGACAGTTCTTGTGGAATTGGAAAAGTGATATTTGGAAGCCCATAGAGGGCTATGGTGAAAAAGGAAATATCCTCAGATGAAATCTGGAAAGAAGCTTTCTGAGAAACTGCTTAGTGTTATGTTAATTCATCTCACAGAGTTACATCTGTATTTCGTGGAACTCTTTGCTAGCCTTATTTCTGTGGAATCTGAGAACAGATATTTCGGATCCCTTTGAAGACTACAGGGCCAAAGGAAATATCCTCCGATAACAAAGAGAAAGAAGCTTCCTGAGAATCTTCTTTGTGTTCTGTGAAATCATCTCACAGAGTTACAGCTTTCCCCTCAAGAAGCCTTTCGCTAAGACAGTTCTTGTGGAATTGGCAAAGTGATATTTGGAAGTCCATAGAGGGCTATGGTGAAAAAGGAAATATCCTCAGATGAAATCTGGAAAGAACCTTTCTGAGAAACTGCTTAGTGTTCTGTTAATTCATCTCACAGAGATACATCTGTATTTCGTGGATCTCTTTGCTAGCCTTATTTCTGTGGAATCTGAGAACAGATATTTCGGATCCCTTTGAAGACTATAGGGCCAAAGGAAATATCCTCCGATAACAGAGAGAAAGAAGCTTTCTGAGAAACTTCTTTGTGTTCTGTGAAATCATCTCAGAGAGTTACAGCTTTCCCCTCAAGAAGCCTTTCGCTAAGACAGTTCTTGTGGAATTGGCAAAGTGATATTTGGATGCCCATAGAGGGCTATGGTGAAAAAGGAAATATCCTCAGATGAAATCTGGAAAGAAGCTTTCTGAGAAACTGCTTAGTGTTCTGTTAATTCATCTCACAGAGTTACATCTGTATTTCGTGCATCTCTTTGCTAGCCTTATTTCTGTGGAATCTGAGAACGGATATTTCGGATCCCTTTGAAGACTATAGGGCCAAAGGAAATATCCTCCGATAACAAAGAGAAAGAAGCTTCCTGAGAAACTCCTTTGTGTTCTTTGAAATCAACTCACAGAGTTACAGCTTTCCCCTCAAGAAGCCTTTCGCTAAGACAGTTCTAGTGGAATTGGCAAAGTGATATTTGGAAGCCCGTAGAGGGCTATGGTGAAAAAGGAAATATCCTCAGATGAAATCTGGAAAGAAGCTTTCTGAGAAACTGTTTAGTGTTCTGTTAATTCATCTCACAGAGATACATCTGTATTTCGTGGATCTCTTTGCTAGCCTTATTTCTGTGGAATCTGAGAACAGATATTTCGGATCCCTTTGAAGACTATAGGGCCAAAGAAAATATCCTCCGATAACAAAGAGAAAGAAGCTTCCTGAGAAACTTCTTTGTGTTCTTTGAAAGCAACCCAAAGAAGTACAGCTTTTCCCTCAAGAAGCCTTACGATAAGACACTTCTTGTGGAATTGGCAAAGTGATATTTGGAAGCCCATAGAGGGCTCTGGTGAAAAAGCAAATATCCTCAGATGTAATCTGGAAAGAAGCTTTCTGAGAAACTGCTTGGAGTTCTGTTAATTCATCTCACAGAGTTACATCTGTATTTCGTGGATCTCTTTGCTAGCCTTATTTCTGTGGAATCTGAGAACAGATATTTCGGATCCCTTTGAAGACTATAGGGCGAAAGGAAATATCCTCCGATAACAAAGAGAAAGAAGCTGTCTGAGAAACATCTTTGTGTTCTGCGAAATCATCTCACAGAGTTACAGCTTTCCCCTCAAGAAGCCTTTCGCAACGACAGTTCTTGTGGAATTGGAAAAGTGATATTTGGAAGCCCATAGAGGGCTATGGTGAAAAAGGAAATATCCTCAGATGAAATCTGGAAAGAAGCTTTCTGAGAAACTGCTTAGTGTTATGTTAATTCATCTCACAGAGTTACATCTGTATTTCGTGGAACTCTTTGCTAGCCTTATTTCTGTGGAATCTGAGAACAGATATTTCGGATCCCTTTGAAGACTACAGGGCCAAAGGAAATATCCTCCGATAACAGAGAGAAAGAAGCTTTCTGAGAAACTTCTTTGTGTTCTGTGAAATCATCTCAGACAGTTACAGCTTTCCCCTCAAGAAGCCTTTCGCTAAGACAGTTCTTGTGGAATTGGCAAAGTGATATTTGGATGCCCATAGAGGGCTATGGTGAAAAAGGAAATATCCTCAGATGAAATCTGGAAAGAAGCTTTCTGAGAAACTGCTTAGTGTTGTGTTAATTCATCTCACAGAGTTACATCTGTATTTCGTGCATCTCTTTGCTAGCCTTATTTCTGTGGAATCTGAGAACGGATATTTCGGATCCCTTTGAAGACTACAGGGCCAAAGGAAATATCCTCCGATAACAAAGAGAAAGAAGCTTCCTGAGAAACTCCTTTGTGTTCTTTGAAATCAACTCACAGAGTTACAGCTTTCCCCTCAAGAAGTCTTTCGCTCAGACAGTTCTAGTGGAATTGGCAAAGTGATATTTGGAAGCCCATAGAGGGCTATGGTGAAAAAGGAAATATCTTCAGATGAAATCTGGAAAGAAGCTTTCTGAGAAACTGCTTAGTGATCTGTTAATTCATCTCACAGAGATACATCTGTATTTCGTGGATCTCTTTGCTAGCCTTATTTCTGTGGAATCTGAGAACAGATATTTCGGATCCCTTTGAAGACTATAGGGCCAAAGAAAATATCCTCCGATAACAAAGAGAAAGAAGTTTCCTGAGAAACTTCTTTGTGTTCGTTGAAATCAACCCAAAGAAGTACAGCTTTTCCCTCTAGAAGCCTTACGCTAAGACACTTCTTGTGGAATTGGCAAAGTGATATTTGGAAGCCCATAGAGGGCTCTGGTGAAAAAGGAAATATCCTCAGATGAAATCTGGAAAGAAGCTTTCTGAGAAACTGCTTGGTGTTCTGTTAATTCATCTCACAGAGTTACATCTGTATTTCGTGGATCTCTTTGCTAGCCTTATTTCTGTGGAATCTGAGAACAGATATTTCGGATCCCTTTGAAGACTATAGGGCCAAAGGAAATATCCTCCGATAACAGAGAGAAAGAAGCTTTCTGAGAAACTTCTTTGTGTTCTGTGAAATCATCTCAGAGAGTTACAGCTTTCCCCTCAAGAAGCCTTTCGCTAAGACAGTTCTTGTGGAATTGGCAAAGTGATATTTGGATGCCCATAGAGGGCTATGGTGAAAAAGGAAATATCCTCAGATGAAATCTGGAAAGAAGCTTTCTGAGAAACTGCTTAGTGTTCTGTTAATTCATCTCACAGAGTTACATCTGTATTTCGTGCATCTCTTTGCTAGCCTTATTTCTGTGGAATCTGAGAACGGATATTTCTGATCCCTTTGAAGACTATAGGGCCAAAGGAAATATCCTCCGATAACAAAGAGAAAGAAGCTTCCTGAGAAACTCCTTTGTGTTCTTTGAAATCAACTCACAGAGTTACAGATTTCCCCTCAAGAAGCCTTTCGCTAAGACAGTTCTAGTGGAATTGGCAAAGTGATATTTGGAAGTCCATAGAGGGCTATGGTGAAAAAGGAAATATCCTCAGATGAAATCTGGAAAGAAGCTTTCTGAGAAACTGCTTAGTGTTCTGTTAATTCATCTCACAGAGATACATCTGTATTTCGTGGATCTCTTTGCTAGCCTTATTTCTGTGAATCTGAGAACAGATATTTCGGATCCCTTTGAAGACTATAGGGCCAAAGGAAATATCCTCCGATAACAGAGAGAAAGAAGCTTTCTGAGAAACTTCTTTGTGTTCTGTGAAATCATCTCAGAGAGTTACAGCTTTCCCCTCAAGAATCCTTTCGCTAAGACAGTTCTTGTGGAATTTGCAAAGTGATATTTGGATGCCCATAGAGGGCTATGGTGAAAAAGGAAATATCCTCAGATGAAATCTGGAAAGAAGCTTTCTGAGAAACTGCTTAGTGTTCTGTTAATTCATCTCACAGAGTTACATCTGTATTTCGTGCATCTCTTTGCTAGCCTTATTTCTGTGGAATCTGAGAACGGATATTTCGGATCCCTTTGAAGACTATAGGGCCAAAGGAAATATCCTCCGATAACAAAGAGAAAGAAGCTTCCTGAGAAACTCCTTTGTGTTCTTTGAAATCAACTCACAGAGTTACAGCTTTACCCTCAAGAAGCCTTTCGCTAAGACAGTTCTAGTGGAATTGGCAAAGTGATATTTGGAAGCCCGTAGAGGGCTATGGTGAAAAAGGAAATATCCTCAGATGAAATCTGGAAAGAAGCTTTCTGAGAAACTGCTTAGTGTTCTGTTAATTCATCTCACAGAGATACATCTGTATTTCGTGGATCTCTTTGCTAGCCTTATTTCTGTGGAATCTGAGAACAGATATTTCGGATCCCTTTGAAGACTATAGGGCCAAAGAAAATATCCTCCGATAACAAAGAGAAAGAAGCTTCCTGAGAAACTTCTTTGTGTTCTTTGAAAGCAACCCAAAGAAGTACAGCTTTTCCCTCAAGAAGCCTTACGCTAAGACACTTCTTGTGGAATTGGCAAAGTGATATTTGGAAGCCCATAGAGGGCTCTGGTGAAAAAGGAAATATCCTCAGATGAAATCTGGAAAGAAGCTTTCTGAGAAACTGCTTGGAGTTCTGTTAATTCATCTCACAGAGTTACATCTGTATTTCGTGGATCTCTTTGCTAGCCTTATTTCTGTGGAATCTGAGAACAGATATTTCGGATCCCTTTGAAGACTATAGGGCCAAAGGAAATATCCTCCGATAACAAAGAGAAAGAAGCTTCCTGAGAAACTTCTTTGTGTTCTTTGAAATCAACTCAAAGAAGTACAGCTTTTCCCTCAAGAAGCCTTACGCTAAGACACTTCTTGTGGAATTGGCAAAGTGATATTTGGAAGCCCATAGAGGGCTCTGGTGAAAAAGGAAATATCCTCAGATGAAATCTGGAAAGAAGCTTTCTGAGAAACTGCTTGGTGTTCTGTTAATTCATCTCACAGAGTTACATCTGTATTTCGTGGATCTCTTTGCTAGCCTTATTTCTGTGTAATCTGTGAACAGATATTTCGGATCCCTTTGAAGACTATAGGGCCAAAGGAAATATCCTCCAATAACAAAGAGAAAGAAGCTTCCTGAGAAATTTCTTTGTGTTCTGTGAAATCATCTCACAAAGTTACAGCTTTCCCCTCAAGAAGCCTTTCGCTAAGACAGTTCTAGTGGAATTGGCAAAGTGATATTTGGAAGTCCATAGAGAGCTATGGTGAAAAAGGAAATAACCTCAGATGAAATCTGGAAAGAAGCTTTCTGAGAAACTGCTTAGTGTTCTGTTAATTCATCTCACAGAGATACATCTGTATTTCGTGGATCTCTTTGCTAGCCTTATTTCTGTGAATCTGAGAACAGATATTTCGGATCCCTTTGAAGACTATAGGGCCAAAGGAAATATCCTCCGATAACAGAGAAAGAAGCTTTCTGAGAAACTTCTTTGTATTCTGTGAAATCATCTCAGAGAGTTACAGCTTTCCCCTCAAGAAGCCTTTCGCTAAGACAGTTCTTGTGGAATTGGCAAAGTGATATTTGGATGCCCATAGAGGGCTATGGTGAAAAAGGAAATATCCTCAGATGAAATCTGGAAAGAAGCTTTCTGAGAAACTGCTTAGTGTTCTGTTAATTCATCTCACAGAGTTACATCTGTATTTCGTGCATCTCTTTGCTAGCCTTATTTCTGTGGAATCTGAGAACGGATATTTCGGATCCCTTTGAAGACTATAGGGCCAAAGGAAATATCCTCCGATAACAAAGAGAAAGAAGCTTCCTGAGAAACTCCTTTGTGTTCTTTGAAATCAACTCACAGAGTTACAGCTTTCCCCTCAAGAAGCCTTTCGCTACGACAGTTCTAGTGGAATTGGCAAAGTGATATTTGGAAGCCCGTAGAGGGCTATGGTGAAAAAGGAAATATCCTCAGATGAAATCTGGAAAGAAGCTTTCTGAGAAACTGTTTAGTGTTCTGTTAATTCATCTCACAGAGATACATCTGTATTTCGTGGATCTCTTTGCTAGCCTTATTTCTGTGGAATCTGAGAACAGATATTTCGGATCCCTTTGAAGACTATAGGGCCAAAGAAAATATCCTCCGATAACAAAGAGAAAGAAGCTTCCTGAGAAACTTCTTTGTGTTCTTTGAAAGCAACCCAAAGAAGTACAGCTTTTCCCTCAAGAAGCCTTACGCTAAGACACTTCTTGTGGAATTGGCAAAGTGATATTTGGAAGCCCATAGAGGGCTCTGGTGAAAAAGGAAATATCCTCAGATGAAATCTGGAAAGAAGCTTTCTGAGAAACTGCTTGGAGTTCTGTTAATTCATCTCACAGAGTTACATCTGTATTTCGTGGATCTCTTTGCTAGCCTTATTTCTGTGGAATCTGAGAACAGATATTTCGGATCCCTTTGAAGACTATAGGGCCAAAGGAAATATCCTCCGATAACAAAGAGAAAGAAGCTTCCTGAGAAACTTCTTTGTGTTCTTTGAAATCAACTCAAAGAAGTACAGCTTTTCCCTCAAGAAGCCTTACGCTAAGACACTTCTTGTGGAATTGGCAAAGTGATATTTGGAAGCCCATAGAGGGCTCTGGTGAAAAAGGAAATATCCTCAGATGAAATCTGGAAAGAAGCTTTCTGAGAAACTGCTTGGTGTTCTGTTAATTCATCTCACAGAGTTACATCTGTATTTCGTGGATCTCTTTGCTAGCCTTATTTCTGTGTAATCTGTGAACAGATATTTCGGATCCCTTTGAAGACTATAGGGCCAAAGGAAATATCCTCCAATAACAAAGAGAAAGAAGCTTCCTGAGAAATTTCTTTGTGTTCTGTGAAATCATCTCACAAAGTTACAGCTTTCCCCTCAAGAAGCCTTTCGCTAAGACAGTTCTAGTGGAATTGGCAAAGTGATATTTGGAAGTCCATAGAGAGCTATGGTGAAAAAGGAAATAACCTCAGATGAAATCTGGAAAGAAGCTTTCTGAGAAACTGCTTAGTGTTCTGTTAATTCATCTCACAGAGATACATCTGTATTTCGTGGATCTCTTTGCTAGCCTTATTTCTGTGAATCTGAGAACAGATATTTCGGATCCCTTTGAAGACTATAGGGCCAAAGGAAATATCCTCCGATAACAGAGAAAGAAGCTTTCTGAGAAACTTCTTTGTATTCTGTGAAATCATCTCAGAGAGTTACAGCTTTCCCCTCAAGAAGCCTTTCGCTAAGACAGTTCTTGTGGAATTGGCAAAGTGATATTTGGATGCCCATAGAGGGCTATGGTGAAAAAGGAAATATCCTCAGATGAAATCTGGAAAGAAGCTTTCTGAGAAACTGCTTAGTGTTCTGTTAATTCATCTCACAGAGTTACATCTGTATTTCGTGCATCTCTTTGCTAGCCTTATTTCTGTGGAATCTGAGAACGGATATTTCGGATCCCTTTGAAGACTATAGGGCCAAAGGAAATATCCTCCGATAACAAAGAGAAAGAAGCTTCCTGAGAAACTCCTTTGTGTTCTTTGAAATCAACTCACAGAGTTACAGCTTTCCCCTCAAGAAGCCTTTCGCTACGACAGTTCTAGTGGAATTGGCAAAGTGATATTTGGAAGCCCGTAGAGGGCTATGGTGAAAAAGGAAATATCCTCAGATGAAATCTGGAAAGAAGCTTTCTGAGAAACTGTTTAGTGTTCTGTTAATTCATCTCACAGAGATACATCTGTATTTCGTGGATCTCTTTGCTAGCCTTATTTCTGTGGAATCTGAGAACAGATATTTCGGATCCCTTTGAAGACTATAGGGCCAAAGAAAATATCCTCCGATAACAAAGAGAAAGAAGCTTCCTGAGAAACTTCTTTGTGTTCTTTGAAAGCAACCCAAAGAAGTACAGCTTTTCCCTCAAGAAGCCTTACGCTAAGACACTTCTTGTGGAATTGGCAAAGTGATATTTGGAAGCCCATAGAGGGCTCTGGTGAAAAAGGAAATATCCTCAGATGAAATCTGGAAAGAAGCTTTCTGAGAAACTGCTTGGAGTTCTGTTAATTCATCTCACAGAGTTACATCTGTATTTCGTGGATCTCTTTGCTAGCCTTATTTCTGTGGAATCTGAGAACAGATATTTCGGATCCCTTTGAAGACTATAGGGCCAAAGGAAATATCCTCCGATAACAAAGAGAAAGAAGCTGTCTGAGAAACATCTTTGTGTTCTGCGAAATCATCTCACAGAGTTACAGCTTTCCCCTCAAGAAGCCTTTCGCTACGACAGTTCTTGTGGAATTGGAAAAGTGATATTTGGAAGCCCATAGAGGGCTCTGGTGAAAAAGGAAATATCCTCAGATGAAATCTGGAAAGAAGCTTTCTGAGAAACTGCTAGGTGTTCTGTTAATTCATCTCACAGAGTTACATCTGTATTTCGTGGATCTCTTTGCTAGCCTTATTTCTGTGGAATCTGAGAACAGATATTTCGGATCCCTTTGAAGACTATAGGGCCAAAGGAAATATCCTCCGATAACAGAGAGAAAGAAGCTTTCTGAGAAACTTCTTTGTGTTCTGTGAAATCATCTCAGAGAGTTACAGCTTTCCCCTCAAGAAGCCTTTCGCTAAGACAGTTCTTGTGGAATTGGCAAAGTGATATTTGGATGCCCATAGAGGGCTATGGTGAAAAAGGAAATATCCTCAGATGAAATCTGGAAAGAAGCTTTCTGAGAAACTGCTTAGTGTTCTGTTAATTCATCTCACAGAGTTACATCTGTATTTCGTGCATCTCTTTGCTAGCCTTATTTCTGTGGAATCTGAGAACGGATATTTCGGATCCCTTTGAAGACTATAGGGCCAAAGGAAATATCCTCCGATAACAAAGAGAAAGAAGCTTCCTGAGAAACTCCTTTGTGTTCTTTGAAATCAACTCACAGAGTTACAGCTTTCCCCTCAAGAAGCCTTTCGCTACGACAGTTCTAGTGGAATTGGCAAAGTGATATTTGGAAGCCCGTAGAGGGCTATGGTGAAAAAGGAAATATCCTCAGATGAAATCTGGAAAGAAGCTTTCTGAGAAACTGTTTAGTGTTCTGTTAATTCATCTCACAGAGATACATCTGTATTTCGTGGATCTCTTTGCTAGCCTTATTTCTGTGGAATCTGAGAACAGATATTTCGGATCCCTTTGAAGACTATAGGGCCAAAGAAAATATCCTCCGATAACAAAGAGAAAGAAGCTTCCTGAGAAACTTCTTTGTGTTCTTTGAAAGCAACCCAAAGAAGTACAGCTTTTCCCTCAAGAAGCCTTACGCTAAGACACTTCTTGTGGAATTGGCAAAGTGATATTTGGAAGCCCATAGAGGGCTCTGGTGAAAAAGGAAATATCCTCAGATGAAATCTGGAAAGAAGCTTTCTGAGAAACTGCTTGGAGTTCTGTTAATTCATCTCACAGAGTTACATCTGTATTTCGTGGATTTCTTTGCTAGCCTTATTTCTGTGGAATCTGAGAACAGATATTTCGGATCCCTTTGAAGACTATAGGGCCAAAGGAAATATCCTCCGATAACAAAGAGAAAGAAGCTGTCTGAGAAACATCTTTGTGTTCTGCGAAATCATCTCACAGAGTTACAGCTTTCCCCTCAAGAAGCCTTTCGCTACGACAGTTCTTGTGGAATTGGAAAAGTGATATTTGGAAGCCCATAGAGGGCTCTGGTGAAAAAGGAAATATCCTCAGATGAAATCTGGAAAGAAGCTTTCTGAGAAACTGCTAGGTGTTCTGTTAATTCATCTCACAGAGTTACATCTGTATTTCGTGGATCTCTTTGCTAGCCTTATTTCTGTGGAATCTGAGAACAGATATTTCGGATCCCTTTGAAGACTATAGGGCCAAAGGAAATATCCTCCGATAACAGAGAGAAAGAAGCTTTCTGAGAAACTTCTTTGTGTTCTGTGAAATCATCTCAGAGAGTTACAGCTTTCCCCTCAAGAAGCCTTTCGCTAAGACAGTTCTTGTGGAATTGGCAAAGTGATATTTGGATGCCCATAGAGGGCTATGGTGAAAAAGGAAATATCCTCAGATGAAATCTGGAAAGAAGCTTTCTGAGAAACTGCTTAGTGTTCTGTTAATTCATCTCACAGAGTTACATCTGTATTTCGTGCATCTCTTTGCTAGCCTTATTTCTGTGGAATCTGAGAACGGATATTTCGGATCCCTTTGAAGACTATAGGGCCAAAGGAAATATCCTCCGATAACAAAGAGAAAGAAGCTTCCTGAGAAACTCCTTTGTGTTCTTTGAAATCAACTCACAGAGTTACAGCTTTCCCCTCAAGAAGTCTTTCGCTAAGACAGTTCTAGTGGAATTGGCAAAGTGATATTTGGAAGCCCGTAGAGGGCTATGGTGAAAAAGGAAATATCCTCAGATGAAATCTGGAAAGAAGCTTTCTGAGAAACTGTTTAGTGTTCTGTTAATTCATCTCACAGAGATACATCTGTATTTCGTGGATCTCTTTGCTAGCCTTATTTCTGTGGAATCTGAGAACAGATATTTCGGATCCCTTTGAAGACTATAGGGCCAAAGAAAATATCCTCCGATAACAAAGAGAAAGAAGCTTCCTGAGAAACTTCTTTGTGTTCTTTGAAAGCAACCCAAAGAAGTACAGCTTTTCCCTCAAGAAGCCTTACGCTAAGACACTTCTTGTGGAATTGGCAAAGTGATATTTGGAAGCCCATAGAGGGCTCTGGTGAAAAAGGAAATATCCTCAGATGTAATCTGGAAAGAAGCTTTCTGAGAAACTGCTTGGAGTTCTGTTAATTCATCTCACAGAGTTACATCTGTATTTCGTGGATCTCTTTGCTAGCCTTATTTCTGTGGAATCTGAGAACAGATATTTCGGATCCCTTTGAAGACTATAGGGCCAAAGGAAATATCCTCCGATAACAAAGAGAAAGAAGCTGTCTGAGAAACATCTTTGTGTTCTGCGAAATCATCTCACAGAGTTACAGCTTTCCCCTCAAGAAGCCTTTCGCTACGACAGTTCTTGTGGAATTGGAAAAGTGATATTTGGAAGCCCATAGAGGGCTATGGTGAAAAAGGAAATATCCTCAGATGAAATCTGGAAAGAAGCTTTCTGAGAAACTGCTTAGTGTTATGTTAATTCATCTCACAGAGTTACATCTGTATTTCGTGGAACTCTTTGCTAGCCTTATTTCTGTGGAATCTGAGAACAGATATTTCGGATCCCTTTGAAGACTACAGGGCCAAAGGAAATATCCTCCGATAACAAAGAGAAAGAAGCTTCCTGAGAATCTTCTTTGTGTTCTGTGAAATCATCTCACAGAGTTACAGCTTTCCCCTCAAGAAGCCTTTCGCTAAGACAGTTCTTGTGGAATTGGCAAAGTGATATTTGGATGCCCATAGAGGGCTATGGTGAAAAAGGAAATATCCTCAGATGAAATCTGGAAAGAAGCTTTCTGAGAAACTGCTTAGTGTTCTGTTAATTCATCTCACAGAGTTACATCTGTATTTCGTGGATCTCTTTGCTAGCCTTATTTCTGTGGAATCTGAGAACAGATATTTCTGATCCCTTTGAAGACTATAGGGCCAAAGGAAATATCCTCCAATAACAAAGAGAAAGAAGCTTCCTGAGAAATTTCTTTGTGTTCTGTGAAATCATCTCACAGAGTTACAGCTTTCCCCTCAAGAAGCCTTTCGCTAAGACAGTTCTAGTGGAATTGGCAAAGTGATATTTGGAAGTCCATAGAGGGCTATGGTGAAAAAGGAAATATCCTCAGATGAAATCTGGAAAGAAGCTTTCTGAGAAAATGCTTAGTGTTCTGTTAATTCATCTCACAGAGATACATCTGTATTTCGTGGATCTCTTTACTAGCCTTATTTCTGTGGAATCTGAGAACAGATATTTCGGATCCCTTTGAAGACTATAGGGCCAAAGGAAATATCCTCCGATAACAGAGAGAAAGAAGCTTTCTGAGAAACTTCTTTGTGTTCTGTGAAATCATCTCAGAGAGTTACAGCTTTCCCCTCAAGAAGCCTTTCGCTAAGACAGTTCTTGTGGAATTGGCAAAGTGATATTTGGATGCCCATAGAGGGCTCTGGTGAAAAAGGAAATATCCTCAGATGAAATCTGGAAAGAAGCTTTCTGAGAAACTGCTTAGTGTTGTGTTAATTCATCTCACAGAGTTACATCTGTATTTCGTGCATCTCTTTGCTAGCCTTATTTCTGTGGAATCTGAGAACGGATATTTCGGATCCCTTTGAAGACTACAGGGCCAAAGAAATATCCTCCGATAACAAAGAGAAAGAAGCTTCCTGAGAAACTCCTTTGTGTTCTTTGAAATCAACTCACAGAGTTACAGCTTTCCCCTCAAGAAGCCTTTCGCTAAGACAGTTCTAGTGGAATTGGCAATGTGATATTTGGAAGCCCATAGAGGGCTATGGTGAAAAAGGAAATATCTTCAGATGAAATCTGGAAAGAAGCTTTCTGAGAAACTGCTTAGTGATCTGTTAATTCATCTCACAGAGATACATCTGTATTTCGTGGATCTCTTTGCTAGCCTTATTTCTGTGGAATCTGAGAACAGATATTTCGGATCCCTTTGAAGACTATAGGGCCAAAGAAAATATCCTCCGATAACAAAGAGAAAGAAGCTTCCTGAGAAACTTCTTTGTGTTCTTTGAAATCAACCCAAAGAAGCACAGCTTTTCCCTCAAGAAGCCTTACGCTAAGACACTTCTTGTGGAATTGGCAAAGTGATATTTGGAAGCCCATAGAGGGCTCTGGTGAAAAAGGAAATATCCTCAGATGAAATCTGGAAAGAAGCTTTCTGAGAAACTGCTTGGTGTTCTGTTAATTCATCTCACAGAGATACATCTGTATTTCGTGGATCTCTTTGCTAGCCTTATTTCTGTGGAATCTGAGAACAGATATTTCGGATCCCTTTGAAGACTATAGGGCCAAAGGAAATATCCTCCGATAACAAAGAGAAAGAAGTTTCTGAGAAACTTCTTTGTGTTCTGTGAAATCAACTCACAGAGTTACTGCGTTTCCCTCAAGAAGCCTTACGCTAAGTTACTTCTTGTGGAATTGGCAAAGTGATATTTGGAAGCCCATAGAGGGCTCTGGTGAAAAAGGAAATATCCTCAGGTGAAATCTGGAAAGAAGCTTTCTGAGAAACTGCTTAGTGTTCTGTTAATTCATCTCACAGAGTTACATCTGTATTTCGTGGATCTCTTTGCTAGCCTTATTTCTGTGGAATCTGAGAACAGATATTTCGGATCCCTTTGAAGACTATAGGGCCAAAGGAAATATCCTCCAATAACAAAGAGAAAGAAGCTTCCTGAGAAATTTCTTTGTGTTCTGTGAAATCGTCTCACAGAGTTACAGCTTTCCCCTCAAGAAGCCTTTCGCTAAGACAGTTCTAGTGGAATTGGCAAAGTGATATTTGGAAGTCCATAGAGGGCTATGGTGAAAAAGGAAATATCCTCAGATGAAATCTGGAAAGAAGCTTTCTGAGAAAATGCTTAGTGTTCTGTTAATTCATGTCACAGAGATACATCTGTATTTCGTGGATCTCTTTACTAGCCTTATTTCTGTGGAATCTGAGAACAGATATTTCGGATCCCTTTGAAGACTATAGGGCCAAAGGAAATATCCTCCGATAACAGAGAGAAAGAAGCTTTCTGAGAAACTTCTTTGTGTTCTGTGAAATCATCTCAGAGAGTTACAGCTTTCCCCTCAAGAATCCTTTCGCTAAGACAGTTCTTGTGGAATTGGCAAAGTGATATTTGGATGCCCATAGAGGGCTACGGTGAAAAAGGAAATATCCTCAGATGAAATCTGGAAAGAAGCTTTCTGAGAAACTGCTTAGTGTTCTGTTAATTCATCTCACAGAGTTACATCTGTATTTCATGCATCTCTTTGCTAGCCTTATTTCTGTGGAATCTGAGAACGGATATTTCGGATCCCTTTGAAGACTATAGGGCCAAAGGAAATATCCTCCGATAACAAAGAGAAAGAAGCTTCCTGAGAAACTTCTTTGTGTTCTGTGAAATCAACTCACAGAGTTACAGCGTTCCCCTCAAGAAGCCTTACGCTAAGACACTTCTTGTGGAATTGGCAAAGTGATATTTGGAAGCCCATAGAGGGCTCTGGTGAAAAAGGAAGTATCCTCAGATGAAATCTGGAAAGAAGCTTTCTGAGAAACTGCTTAGGGTTCTGTTAATTCATCTCACAGAGTTACATCTGTATTTCGTGGATCTCTTTGCTAGCCTTTTTTCTGTGGAATCTGAGAACAGATATTTCGGATCCCTTTGAAGACTATAGGGCCAAAGGAAATATCTTCCGATAACAAAGAGAAAGAAGCTGTCTGAGAAACATCTTTGTGTTCTGCGAAATCATCTCACAGAGTTACAACTTTCCCCTCAAGAAGCCTTTCGCTACGACAGTTCTTGTGGAATTGGAAAAGTGATATTTGGAAGCCCATAGAGGGCTATGGTGAAAAAGGAAATATCCTCAGATGAAACCTGGAAAGAAGCTTTCTGAGAAACTGCTTAGTGTTCTGTTAATTCATCTCACAGAGTTACATCTGTATTTCGTGGATCTCTTTGCTAGCCTTATTTCTGTGGAATCTGAGAACAGATATTTCGGATCCCTTTGAAGACTACAGGGCCAAAGGAAATATCCTCCGATTACAAAGAGAAAGAAGCTTCCTGGAAACTTCTTTGTGTTCTGTGAAATCAACTCACAGAATTACAGCGTTCCCCTCAAGAAGCCTTACGCTAAGACACTTCTTGTGGAATTGGCAAAGTGATATTTGGAAGCCCATAGAGGGCTCTGGTGAAAAAGGAAATATCCACAGATGAAATCTGGAAAGAAGCTTTCTGAGAAACTGCTTAGGGTTCTGTTAATTCATCTCACAGAGTTACATCTGTATTTCGTGGATCTCTTTGCTAGCCTTATTTCTGTGGAATCTGAGAACAGATATTTCGGATCCCTTTGAAGACTATAGGGCCAAAGGAAATATCTTCCGATAACAAAGAGAAAGAAGCTGTCTGAGAAACATCTTTGTGTTCTGCGAAATCATCTCACAGAGTTACAGCTTTCCCCTCAAGAAGCCTTTCGCTACGACAGTTCTTGTGGAATCGGAAAAGTGATATTTGGAAGCCCATAGAGGGCTATGGTGAAAAAGGAAATATCCTCAGATGAAACCTGGAAAGAAGCTTTCTGAAAAACTGCTTAGTGTTCTGTTAATTCATCTCACAGAGTTACATCTGTATTTCGTGGATCTCTTTGCTAGCCTTATTTCTGTGGAATCTGAGAACAGATATTTCGGATCCCTTTGAAGACTCTAGGGCCAAAGCAAATATCCTCTAATAACAAAAAGAAAGAAGCTTCCTGAGAAATTTCTTTGTGTTCTGTGAAATCATCTCACAGAGTTACAGTTTTCCCCTCAAGAATCCTTTCGCTGAGACAGTTCTAGTGGAATTGGCAAAGTGATATTGGAAGCATAGAGGGCTATGGTGAAAAAGGAAATATCCTCAGATGAAATGTGGAAAGAAGCTTTCTGAGAAACTGCTTAGTGTTCTGTTAATTCATCTCACAGAGATACATCTGTATTTCGTGGATCTCTTTGCTAGCCTTATTTCTGTGGAATCTGAGAACAGATATTTCGGATCCCTTTGAAGACTATAGGGCCAAAGGAAATATCCTCCCATAACAGAGAGAAAGAAGCTTTCTGAGAAACTTCTTTGTGTTCTGTGAAATGAGCTCACAGAGTTACAGCTTTCCCCTCAAGAAGCCTTTCGCTAAGACAGTTCTTGTGGAATTGGCAAAGTGATATTTGTAAGCCCAAGAGGGCTATGGTGAAAAAGGAAATATCCTCAGATGAAATCTGGAAAGAAGCTTTCTGAGAAACTGCTTAGTGTTCTGTTAATTCATCTCACAGAGTTACATCTGTATTTCGTGGATCTCTTTGCTAGCCTTATTTCTGTGGAATCTGAGAACAGATATTTCGGATCCCTTTGAAGACTATAGGGCCAAAGGAAATATCCTCCGATAACAAAGAGAAAGAAGCTTCCTGAGAAACTTCTTTGTGTTCTGTGAAATCAACTCACAGAATTACAGCGTTCCCCTCAAGAAGTCTTACACTAAGACACTTCTTGTGGAATTGGGAAAGTGATATTTGGAAGCCCATAGAGGGTTCAGGTGAAAAAGGAAATATCCTCAGATGAAATCTGGAAAGAAGCTTTCTGAGAAACTGCTTAGTGTTCTGTTAATTCATCTCACAGAGTTATATCTGTATTTCGTGGATCTCTTTGCTAGCCTTTTTTCTGTGGAATCTGAGAACAGATATTTCGGATCCCTTTGAAGACTATAGGGCCAAAGGAAATATCCTCCGATAACAAAGAGACAGAAGCTTTCTGAGAAACTTCTTTGTGTTCTGTGAAATCATCTCACAGAGTTACAGCTTTCCCCTCAAGAAGCCTTTCGCTAAGTCAGTTCTTGTGGAATTGGCCAAGTGATATTCGGAAGCCCATATAGGGCTTTGGTGAAAAAGGAAATATCCTCAGATGAAATCTGGAAAGAAGCTTTCTGAGAAACTGTTTAGTGTTCTGTTAATTCATCTCACAGAGTTACATCTGTATTTCGTGGATCTCTTTGCTAGCCTTATTTCTGTGGAATCTGAGAACAGATATTTCGGATCCCTTTGAAGACTATAGGGCCAAAGGAAATATACTCCGATAACAAAGAGACAGAAGCTTTCTGAGAAACTTCTTTGTGTTCTGTGAAATCATCTCAAAGAGTTACAGCTTTCCCATCAAGAAGCCTTTCGCTAAGTCAGTTCTTGTGGAATTGGCCAAGTGATATTCGGAAGCCCATATAGGGCCATGGTGAAAAATGAAATATCCTCAGATGAAATCTGGAAAGAAGCTTTCTGAGAAACTGCTTAGTGTTCTGTTAATTCATCTCACAGAGTTACATCTGTATTTCGTGGATCTTTTTTGCTAGCCTTATTTCTGTGGAATCTGAGAACAGATATTTCGGATCCCTTTGAAGACAATAGGGCCAAAGGAAATATCCTCCGATAACAAAGAGAAAGAAGCTTTCTGAGAAACTTCTTTGTTTTCTTTGAAATCAACTCACAGAGTTACAGCGTTTGCCTCAAGAAGCCTTACGCTAAGATACTTCTTGTGGAATTGGCAAAGTGATATTTGGAAGCCCATAGAGGGCTCTGCTGAAAAAGGAAATATCCTCAGATGAAATCTGGAAAGAAGCTTTCTGAGAAACTGCTTAGTGTTCTGTTAATTTATCTCACAGAGATACATCTGTATTTCGTGGATCTCTTTGCTAGCCTTATTTCTGTAGAATCTGAGAACAGATATTTCGGATCTCTTTGAAGACTATAGGGCCAAAGCAAATATCCTCCGAAAACAAAGAGAAAGAAGCTCTCTGAGAAACTTCATTGTGTTCTGTGAAATCATCTCACAGAGTTACAGATTTCCCCTCAAGAAGCCTTTCGCTGAGACAGTTCTTGTGTAATTGGCCAAGTGATATTTGGAAGCCCATAGAGGGCTATGCTGAAAAAGGAAATATCCTCAGATGAAATCTGGAAAGAAGCTTTCTGAGAAACTGCTTAGTGTTCTGTTAATTTATCTCACAGAGATACATCTGTATTTCGTGGATCTCTTTGCTAGCCTTATTTCTGTGGAATCTGAGAACAGATATTTCGGAACTCTTTGAAGACTATAGGGCCAAAGCAAATATCCTCCGATAACAAAGAGAAAGAAGCTCTCTGAGAAACTTCATTGTGTTCTGTGAAATCATCTCACAGAGTTACAGCTTTCCCCTCAAGAAGCCTTTCGCTGAGACAGTTCTTGTGGAATTGGCAAAGCGATATTTGGAAGCCCTTAAAGGGCTATGGTGAAAAAGGAAATATGCACAGATGAAATCTGGAAAGAAGCTTTCTGAGAAACTGCTTAGTGTTCTGTTAATTCATCTCACAGAGTTACATCTGTATTTCGTGGATCTCTTTGCTAGTCTTATTTCTGTGGAATCTGAGAACAGATATTTCGGATCCCTTTGAAGACTACAGGGCCAAAGGAAATATCCTCCGATTACAAAGAGAAAGAAGCTTCCTGAGAAACTTCTTTGTGTTCTGTGAAATCAACTCACAGAGTTACAGCGTTCCCCTCAAGAAGCCTTACGCTAAACACTTCTTGTGGAATTGGCAAAGTGATATTTGGAAGCCCATAGAGGGCTCTGGTGAAAAAGGAAATATCCTCAGATGAAATCTGGAAAGAAGCTTTCTGAGAAACTGCTTAGGGTTCTGTTAATTCATCTCACAGGGTTACATCTGTATTTCGTGGATCTCTTTCCTAGCCTTTTTTCTGTGGAATCTGAGAACAGATATTTCGGATCCCTTTGAAGACTATAGGGCCAAAGGAAATATCCTCCGATAACAAAGAGAAAGAAGCTTCCTGAGAAATTTTTTTGTGTTCTGTGAAATCATCTCACAGAGTTACAGTTTTCCCCTCAAGAAGCCTTTCGCTGAGACAGTTCTAGTGGAATTGGCAAAGTGATATTGGAAGCCCATAGAGGGCTATGGTGAAAAAGGAAATATCCTCAGATGAAATCTGGAAAGAAGCTTTCTGAGAAACTGTTTAGTGTTCTGTTAATTCATCTCACAGAGATACATCTGTATTTCGTGGATGTCTTTGCTAGACTTATTTCTGTGGAATCTGAGAACAGATATTTCGGATCCATTTGAAGACTATAGGGCCAAAGGAAATATCCTCCCACAACAGAGTGAAAGAAGCTTTCTGAAAAACTTCTTTGTGTTCTGTGAAATCAGCTCACAGAGTTACAGCTTTCCCCTCAAGAAGCCTTTCGCTAAGACAGTTATTGTGGAATTGGCAAAGTGATATTTGGAAGCCCAAGAGGGCTATGGTGAAAAAGGAAATATCCTCAGATGAAATCTGGAAAGAAGATTTCTGAGAAACTACTTAGTGTTCTGTTAATTCATCTCACAGAGTTACATCTGTATTTCGTGGATCTCTTTGATAGCCTTATTTCTGTGGAATCTGAGAACAGATATTTCGGATCCCTTTGAAGACTACAGGGCCAAAGGAAATATCCTCCGATTACAAAGAGAAAGAAGCTTCCTGAGAAACTTCTTTGTGTTCCGTGAAATCAACTCACAGAAATACAGCGTTCCCCTCAAGAAGTCTTACGCTAAGACACTTCTTGTGGAATTGGGAAAGTGATATTTGGAAGCCAATAGAGGGCTCAGGTGAAAAAGGAAATATCCTCAGATGAAATCTGGAAAGAAGCTTTCTGAGAAACTGCTTAGTGTTCTCTCAATTCATCTCACAGAGTTACATCTGTATTTCGTGGATCTCTTTGCTAGCCTTTTTTCTGTGGAATCTGAGAACAGATATTTCGGATCCCTTTGAAGACTATAGGGCCAAAGGAAATATCCTCCAATAACAAAGAGAAAGAAGCTTCCTGAGAAATTTCTTTGTGTTCTGTGAAATCATCTCACAGAGTTACAGCTTTCCCTTCAAGAAGCCTATCGCTAAGACAGTTCTAGTGGAATTGGCAAAGTAATATTTGGAAGCCCATAGAGGGCTATGGTGAAAAAGGAAATATCCTCAGATGAAATCTGGAAAGAAGCTTTCTGAGAAACTGCTTAGTGTTCTGTTAATTCATCTCACAGAGATACATATGTATTTCGTGGATCTCTTTGCTAGCCTTATTTCTGTGGAATCTGAGAACAGATATTTCGGATCCCTTTGAAGACTATAGGGCCAAAGGAAATATCCCCCGATAACAGAGAGAAAGAAGCTTTCTGAGAAACTTCTTTGTATTCTGTGAAATCATCTCCGAGAGTTACAGCTTTCCCCTCAAGAAGCCTTTCGCTAAGACAGTTTTTGTGGAATTGGCAAAGTGATATTTGGAAGCCCAAGAGGGCTATGGTGAAAAAGGAAATATACTCAGATGAAATCTGGAAAGAAGCTTTGTGAGAAACTACTTAGTGTTCTGTTAATTCATCTCACAGAGTTACATCTGTATTTTGTGGATCTGTTTGTTAGCCTTATTTCTGTGGAATCAGAGAACAGATATTTCGGATCCCTTTGAAGACTATAGGGACAAAGGAAATATCCTCCGATAACAAAGAGAAAGAAGCTTTCTGAGAAACTTCTTTGTGTTCTGTGAAATCATCTCACAGAGTTACAGCTTTCCCCTCAAGAAGCCTTTCGCTAAGACAGTTCTTGTGGAATTGGCAAAGCGATATTTGGAAGCCCTTAGAGGCCTATGGTGAAAAAGGAATTATCCACAGATGAAATCTGGAAAGAAGCTTTCTGAGAAACTGCTTGGTGTTCTGTTAATTCATCTCACAGAGTTACATCTGTATTTCGTGGATCTCTTTGCTAGCCTTATTTCTGTGGAATCTGAGAACAGATATTTCGGATCCCTTTGAAGACTACAGGGCCAAAGGAAATATCCTCCGATTACAAAGAGAAAGAAGCTTCCTGAGAAACTTCTTTGTGTTCTGTGAAATCAACTCACAGAGTTACAGCGTTCCCCTCAAGAAGCCTTACGCTAAGACACTTCTTGTGGAATTGGCAAAGTGATATTTGGAAGCCCATAGAGGGCTCTGGTGAAAAAGGAAATATCCTCAGATGAAATCTGGAAAGAAGCTTTCTGAGAAACTGCTTAGGGTTCTGTTAATTCATCTCACAGAGTTACATCTGTATTTTGTGGATCTCTTTGCTAGCCTTTTTTCTGTGGAATCTGAGAACAGATATTTCGGATCCCTTTGAAGACTATAGGGCCAAAGGAAATATCCTCCGATAACAAAGAGAAAGAAGCTTCCTGAGAAACTTCTTTGTGTTCGTTGAAATCAACCCAAAGAAGTACAGCTTTTCCCTCAAGAAGCCTTACGCTAAGACACTTCTTGTGGAATTGGCAAAGTGATATTTGGAAGCCCATAGAGGGCTCTGGTGAAAAAGGAAATATCCTCAGATGAAATCTGGAAAGAAGCTTTCTGAGAAACTGCTAGGTGTTCTGTTAATTCATCTCACAGAGTTACATCTGTATTTCGTGGATCTCTTTGCTAGCCTTATTTCTGTGGAATCTGAGAACAGATATTTCGGATCCCTTTGAAGACTACAGGGCCAAAGGAAATATCCTCCGATAACAGAGAGAAAGAAGCTTTCTGAGAAACTTCTTTGTGTTCTGTGAAATCATCTCAGAGAGTTACAGCTTTCCCCTCAAGAAGCCTTTCGCTAAGACAGTTCTTGTGGAATTGGCAAAGTGATATTTGGATGCCCATAGAGGGCTGTGGTGAAAAAGGAAATATCCTCAGATGAAATCTGGAAAGAAGCTTTCTGAGAAACTGCTTAGTGTTCTGTTAATTCATCTCACAGAGTTACATCTGTATTTCGTGCATCTCTTTGCTAGCCTTATTTCTGTGGAATGTGAGAACGGATATTTCGGATCCCTTTGAAGACTATAGGGCCAAAGGAAATATCCTCCGATAACAAAGAGAAAGAAGCTTCCTGAGAAACTCCTTTGTGTTCTTTGAAATCAACTCACAGAGTTACAGCTTTCCCCTCAAGAAGCCTTTCGCTAAGACAGTTCTAGTTGAATTGGCAAAGTGATATTTGGAAGCCCGTAGAGGGCTATGGTGAAAAAGGAAATATCCTCAGATGAAATCTGGAAAGAAGCTTTCTGAGAAACTGTTTAGTGTTCTGTTAATTCATCTCACAGAGATACATCTGTATTTCGTGGATCTCTTTGCTAGCCTTATTTCTGTGGAATCTGAGAACAGATATTTCGGATCCCTTTGAAGACTAAAGGGCCAAAGAAAATATCCTCCGATAACGAAGAGAAAGAAGCTTCCTGAGAAACTTCTTTGTGTTCTTTGAAAGCAACCCAAAGAAGTACAGCTTTTCCCTCAAGAAGCCTTACGCTAAGACAGTTCTTGTGGAATTGGCAAAGTGATATTTGGATGCCCATAGAGGGCTATGGTGAAAAAGGAAATATCCTCAGATGAAATCTGGAAAGAAGCTTTCTGAGAAACTGCTTAGTGTTGTGTTAATTCATCTCACAGAGTTACTTCTGTATTTCGTGCATCTCTTTGCTAGCCTTATTTCTGTGGAATCTGAGAACGGATATTTCGGATCCCTTTGAAGACTACAGGGCCAAAGAAATATCCTCCGATAACAAGGAGAAAGAAGCTTCCTGAGAAACTCCTTTGTGTTCTTTGAAATCAACTCACAGAGTTACAGCTTTCCCCTCAAGAAGCCTTTCGCTAAGACAGTTCTAGTGGAATTGGCAATGTGATATTTGGAAGCCCATAGAGGGCTATGGTGAAAAAGGAAATATCTTCAGATGAAATCTGGAAAGAAGCTTTCTGAGAAACTGCTTAGTGATCTGTTAATTCATCTCACAGAGATACATCTGTATTTCGTGGATCTCTTTGCTAGCCTTATTTCTGTGGAATCTGAGAACAGATATTTCGGATCCCTTTGAAGACTATAGGGCCAAAGAAAATATCCTCCGATAACAAAGAGAAAGAAGCTTCCTGAGAAACTTCTTTGTGTTCTTTGAAATCAACCCAAAGAAGCACAGCTTTTCCCTAAAGAAGCCTTACGCTAAGACACTTCTTGTGGAATTGGGAAAGTGATATTTGGAAGGCCATAGAGGGCTCAGGTGAAAAAGGAAATATCCTCAGATGAAATCTGGAAAGAAGCTTTCTGAGAAACTGCTTAGTGTTCTGTTAATTCATCTCACAGAGTTACATCTGTATTTCGTGGATCTCTTTGCTAGCCTTATTTCTGTGGAATCTAAGAACAGATATTTCGGATCCCTTTGAAGACTACAGGGCCAAAGGAAATATCCTCCGATTACAAAGAGAAAGAAGCTTCCTGAGAAACTTCTTTGTGTTCCGTGAAATCAACTCACAGAATTACAGCGTTCCCCTCAAGAAGTCTTACGCTAAGACACTTCTTGTGGAATTGGGAAAGTGATATTTGGAAGCCAATAGAGGGCTCAGGTGAAAAAGGAAATATCCTCATATGAAATCTGGAAAGAAGCTTTCTGAGAAACTGCTTAGTGTTCTGTCAAGTCATCTCACAGAGTTACATCTGTATTTCGTGGATCTCTTTGCTAGCCTTTTTTCTGTGGAATCTGAGAACAGATATTTCGGATCCCTTTGAAGACTATAGGGCCAAAGGAAATATACTCCGATAACAAAGAGACAGAAGCTTTCTGGAAACTTCTTTGTGTTCTGTGAAATCAACTCACAGAGTTACAGCTTTCCCCTCAAGAAGCCTTTCGCTAAGTCAGTTCTTGTGGAATTGGCCAAGTGATATTCGGAAGCATATATAGGGCTATGGTGAAAAAGGAAATATCCTCAGATGAAATCTGGAAAGAAGCTTTCTGAGAAACTGCTTAGTGTTCTGTTAATTCATCTCACAGAGTTACATCTGTATTTCGTGGATCTTTTTGCTAGCCTTATTTCTGTGGAATCTGAGAACAGATATTTCGGATCCCTTTGAAGACAATAGGGCCAAAGGAAATATCCTCCGATAACAAAGAGAAAGAAGCTTTCTGAGAATCTTCTTTGTTTTCTTTGAAATCAACTCACAGAGTTACAGCGTTTCCCTCAAGAAGCCTTACGCTATGATACTTCTTGTGGAATTGGCAAAGTGATATTTGGAAGCCCATAGAGGGCTCTGCTGAAAAAGGAAATATCCTCAGATGAAATCTGGAAAGAAGCTTTCTGAGAAACTGCTTAGTGTTCTGTTAATTCATCTCACGGAGTTACATCTGTATTTCGTGGATCTCTTTGCTAGCCTTATTTCTGTGGAATATGAGAACAGATATTTCGGATCTCTTTGAAGACTATAGGGCCGAAGCAAATATCCTCCGATAACAAAGAGAAAGAAGCTCTCTGAGAAACTTAATTGTGTTCTGTGAAATCATCTCACAGAGTTACAGCGTTCCCCTCAAGAAGCCTTACGCTAAGATACTTCTTGTGGAATTGGCAAAGTGATATTTGGAAGCCCATAGAGGGCTCTGGTGAAAAAGGAAATATCCTCAGATGAAATCTGGAAAGAAGCTTTCTGAGAAACTGCTTAGTGTTCTGTTAATTCATCTCACAGAGTTACATCTGTATTTCGTGGATCTCTTTGCTTACCTTATTTCTGTGGAATCTGATACCAGATGTTTCGGATCCCTTTGAAGACTATAGGGCCAAAGGAAATATCCTCCGATAACATAGAGAAAGAAGCTTTCTGAGAAACTTCTTTGTGTTCAGTGAAATCATCTCACAGAGTTACAGCTTTATCCTCAAGAAGCCTTTCGCTATGACAGTTCTTGTGGAATTGGCAAAGTGATATTTGGAAGCCCATAGAAGGCTCTGGTGAAATGGAAATATCCTCAGATGAAATCTGGAAAGAAGCTTTCTGAGAAACTGTTTAGTGTTCTGTTAATTCATCTCACAGAGTTACATCTGTATTTCGTGGATCTCTTTGCTAGCCTTATTTCTGTGGAATCTGAGAACAGATATTTCGGATCCCTTTGAAGACTATAGGGCCAAAGGAAATATCCTCCGATAACAAAGAGAAAGAAGCTACCTGAGAAACTTCTTTGTGTTCTGTGAAATCAACTCACAGAATTACAGCGTTCCCCTCAAGAAGTCTTACACTAAGACACTTCTTGTGGAATTGGGAAAGTGATATTTGGAAGCCCATAGAGGGTTCAGGTGAAAAAGGAAATATACTCAGATGAAATCTGGAAAGAAGCTTTCTGAGAAACTGCTTAGTGTTCTGTTAATTCATCTCACAGAGTTACATCTGTATTTCGTGGATCTCTTTGCTAGCCTTTTTTCTGTGGAATCTGAGAACAGATATTTCGGATCCCTTTGAAGACTATAGGGCCAAAGGAAATATCCTCCGATAACAAAGAGACAGAAGCTTTCTGAGAAACTTCTTTGTGTTCTGTGAAATCATCTCACAGAGTTACAGCTTTCCCCTCAAGAAGCCTTTCGCTAAGTCAGTTCTTGTGGAATTGGCCAAGTGATATTCGGAAGCCCATATAGGGCTTTGGTGAAAAAGGAAATATCCTCAGATGAAATCTGGAAAGAAGCTTTCTGAGAAACTGTTTAGTGTTCTGTTAATTCATCTCACAGAGTTACATCTGTATTTCGTGGATCTCTTTGCTAGCCTTATTTCAGTGGAATCTGAGAACAGATATTTCGGATCCCTTTGAAGACTATAGGGCCAAAGGAAATATACTCCGATAACAAAGAGACAGAAGCTTTCTGAGAAACTTCTTTGTGTTCTGTGAAATCATCTCAAAGAGTTACAGCTTTCCCCTCAAGAAGCCTTTCGCTAAGTCAGTTCTTGTGGAATTGGCCAAGTGATATTCGGAAGCCCATATAGGGCCATGGTGAAAAATGAAATATCCTCAGATGAAATCTGCAAAGAAGCTTTCTGAGAAACTGCTTAGTGTTCTGTTAATTCATCTCACAGAGTTACATCTGTATTTCGTGGATCTTTTTTGCTAGCCTTATTTCTGTGGAATCTGAGAACAGATATTTCGGATCCCTTTGAAGACAATAGGGCCAAAGGAAATATCCTCCGATAACAAAGAGAAAGAAGCTTTCTGAGAAACTTCTTTGTTTTCTTTGAAATCAACTCACAGAGTTACAGCGTTTGCCTCAAGAAGCCTTACGCTAAGATACTTCTTGTGGAATTGGCAAAGTGATATTTGGAAGCCCATAGAGGGCTCTGCTGAAAAAGGTAATATCCTCAGATGAAATCTGGAAAGAAGCTTTCTGAGAAACTGCTTAGTGTTCTGTTAATTCATCTCACGGAGTTACATCTGTATTTCGTGGATCTTTGCTAGCCTTATTTCTGTAGAATCTGAGAACAGATATTTCGGATCCCTTTGAAGACTATAGGGCCAAAGCAAATATCCTCCGAAAACAAAGAGAAAGAAGCTCTCTGAGAAACTTCATTGTGTTCTGTGAAATCAGCTCACAGAGTTACAGCTTTCCCCTCAAGAAGCCTTTCGCTAAGACAGTTATTGTGGAATTGGCAAAGTGATATTTGGAAGCCCAAGAGGGCTATGGTGAAAAAGGAAATATCCTCAGATGAAATCTGGAAAGAAGATTTCTGAGAAACTGCTTAGTGTTCTGTTAATTCATCTCACAGAGTTACATCTGTATTTCGTGGATCTCTTTGATAGCCTTATTTCTGTGGAATCTGAGAACAGATATTTCGGATCCCTTTGAAGACTACAGGGCCAAAGGAAATATCCTCCGATTACAAAGAGAAAGAAGCTTCCTGAGAAACTTCTTTGTGTTCCGTGAAATCAACTCACAGAATTACAGCGTTCCCCTCAAGAAGTCTTACGCTAAGACACTTCTTGTGGAATTGGGAAAGTGATATTTGGAAGCCAATAGAGGGCTCAGGTGAAAAAGGAAATATCCTCAGATGAAATCTGGAAAGAAGCTTTCTGAGAAACTGCTTAGTGTTCTCTCAATTCATCTCACAGAGTTACATCTGTATTTCGTGGATCTCTTTGCTAGCCTTTTTTCTGTGGAATCTGAGAACAGATATTTCGGATCCCTTTGAAGACTATAGGGCCAAAGGAAATATCCTCCAATAACAAAGAGAAAGAAGCTTCCTGAGAAATTTCTTTGTGTTCTGTGAAATCATCTCACAGAGTTACAGCTTTCCCTTCAAGAAGCCTATCGCTAAGACAGTTCTAGTGGAATTGGCAAAGTAATATTTGGAAGCCCATAGAGGGCTACGGTGAAAAAGGAAATATCCTCAGATGAAATCTGGAAAGAAGCTTTCTGAGAAACTGCTTAGTGTTCTGTTAATTCATCTCACAGAGATACATATGTATTTCGTGGATCTCTTTGCTAGCCTTATTTCTGTGGAATCTGAGAACAGATATTTCGGATCCCTTTGAAGACTATAGGGCCAAAGGAAATATCCCCCGATAACAGAGAGAAAGAAGCTTTCTGAGAAACTTCTTTGTATTCTGTGAAATCATCTGCGAGAGTTACAGCTTTCCCCTCAAGAAGCCTTTCGCTAAGACAGTTTTTGTGGAATTGGCAAAGTGATATTTGGAAGCCCAAGAGGGCTATGGTGAAAAAGGAAATATACTCAGATGAAATCTGGAAAGAAGCTTTGTGAGAAACTACTTAGTGTTCTGTTAATTCATCTCACAGAGTTACATCTGTATTTCGTGGATCTGTTTGTTAGCCTTATTTCTGTGGAATCAGAGAACAGATATTTCGGATCCCTTTGAAGACTATAGGGACAAAGGAAATATCCTCCGATAACAAAGAGAAAGAAGCTTTCTGAGAAACTTCTTTGTGTTCTGTGAAATCATCTCACAGAGTTACAGCTTTCCCCTCAAGAAGCCTTTCGCTAAGACAGTTCTTGTGGAATTGGCAAAGCGATATTTGGAAGCCCTTAGAGGGCTATGGTGAAAAAGGAATTATCCACAGATGAAATCTGGAAAGAAGCTTTCTGAGAAACTGCTTGGTGTTCTGTTAATTCATCTCACAGAGTTACATCTGTATTTCGTGGATCTCTTTGCTAGCCTTATTTCTGTGGAATCTGAGAACAGATATTTCGGATCCCTTTGAAGACTACAGGGCCAAAGGAAATATCCTCCGATTACAAAGAGAAAGAAGCTTCCTGAGAAACGTCTTTGTGTTCTGTGAAATCAACTCACAGAGTTACAGCGTTCCCCTCAAGAAGCCTTACGCTAAGACACTTCTTGTGGAATTGGCAAAGTGATATTTGGAAGCCCATAGAGGGCTCTGGTGAAAAAGGAAATATCCTCAGATGAAATCTGGAAAGAAGCTTTCTGAGAAACTGCTTAGGGTTCTGTTAATTCATCTCACAGAGTTACATCTGTATTTTGTGGATCTCTTTGCTAGCCTTTTTTCTGTGGAATCTGAGAACAGATATTTCGGATCCCTTTGAAGACTATAGGGCCAAAGGAAATATCCTCCGATAACAAAGAGAAAGAAGCTGTCTGAGAAACATCTTTGTGTTCTGTGAAATCATCTCACAGAGTTACAGCTTTCCCCTCAAGAAGACTTTCGCTGAGACAGTTCTTGTGGAATTGGCAAAGTGATATTTGGAAGCCCATAGAGGGCTATACTGAAAAAGGAAATATCCTCAGATGAAATCTGGAAAGAAGCTTTCTGAGAAACTGCTTAGTGTTCTGTTAATTCATCTCACAGAGTTACATCTGTATTTCGTGGATCTCTTTGCTAGCCTTATTTCTGTGGAATCTAAGAACAGATATTTCGGATCCCTTTGAAGACTACAGGGCCAAAGGAAATATCCTCCGATTACAAAGAGAAAGAAGCTTCCTGAGAAACTTCTTTGTGTTCCGTGAAATCAACTCACAGAATTACAGCGTTCCCCTCAAGAAGTCTTACGCTAAGACACTTCTTGTGGAATTGGGAAAGTGATATTTGGAAGCCAATAGAGGGCTCAGGTGAAAAAGGAAATATCCTCATATGAAATCTGGAAAGAAGCTTTCTGAGAAACTGCTTAGTGTTCTGTCAAGTCATCTCACAGAGTTACATCTGTATTTCGTGGATCTCTTTGCTAGCCTTTTTTCTGTGGAATCTGAGAACAGATATTTCGGATCCCTTTGAAGACTATAGGGCCAAAGGAAATATACTCCGATAACAAAGAGACAGAAGCTTTCTGAGAAACTTCTTTGTGTTCTGTGAAATCATCTCACAGAGTTACAGCTTTCCCCTCAAGAAGCCTTTCGCTAAGTCAGTTCTTGTGGAATTGGCCAAGTGATATTCGGAAGCATATATAGGGCTATGGTGAAAAAGGAAATATCCTCAGATGAAATCTGGAAAGAAGCTTTCTGAGAAACTGCTTAGTGTTCTGTTAATTCATCTCACAGAGTTACATCTGTATTTCGTGGATCTCTTTGCTTACCTTATTTCTGTGGAATCTGATACCAGATGTTTCGGATCCCTTTGAAGACTATAGGGCCAAAGGAAATATCCTCCGATAACATAGAGAAAGAAGCTTTCTGAGAAACTTCTTTGTGTTCAGTGAAATCATCTCACAGAGTTACAGCTTTATCCTCAAGAAGCCTTTCGCTATGACAGTTCTTGTGGAATTGGCAAAGTGATATTTGGAAGCCCATAGAAGGCTCTGGTGAAATGGAAATATCCTCAGATGAAATCTGGAAAGAAGCTTTCTGAGAAACTGCTTAGTGTTCTGTTAATTCATCTCTCAGAGTTACATCTGTATTTCGTGGATCTCTTTGGTAGCCTTATTTCTGTGGAATCTGAGAACAGATAATTCGGATCCCTTTGAAGACTATAGGGCCAAAGGAAATATCCTCCGATAACAAAGAGAAAGAAGCTTTCTGAGAAACTTCTTTGTGTTCTGTGAAATCATCTCACAGAGTTACAGCTTTCCCCTCAAGAAGCCTTTCGCTAAGTCAGTTCTTGTGGAATTGGCCAAGTGATATTCGGAAGCCCATATAGGGCTACGGTGAAAAAGGAAATATCCTCAGATGAAATCTGGAAAGAAGCTTTCTGAGAAACTGCTTAGTGTTCTGTTAATTCATCTCACAGAGTTACATCTGTATTTCGTGGATCTCTTTGCTAGCATTATTTCTGTTCAATCTGAGAACAGATATTTCGGATCCCTTTGAAGACGATAGGCCCAAAGCAAATATCCTCCGATAAAAAAGAGAAAGAAGCTTTCTGAGAAACTTCTTTGTGTTCTGTGAAGTCATCTCACAGAGTTACAGTTTTCCCCTCAAGAAGCCATTCGCTAAGACAGTTCTTGTGGAATGGCACAGTGATATTTGGAAGCCCATAGAGGGCTATGGTGAAAAAGGAAATATCCTCAGATGAAATCTGGAAAGAAGCTTTCTGAGAAACTGCTTAGTGTTCTTTAATTCATCTCACAGAGATACATCTGTATTTCGTGGATCTCTTTGCTAGCCTTATTTCTGTGGAATCTGAGAACAGATATTTCGGATCTCTTTGAAGACTATAGGGCCAAAGCAAATATCCTCCGATAACAAAGAGAAAGAAGCTCTCTGAGAAACTTCATTGTTTTCTGTGAAATCATCTCATAGAGTTACAGCGGTTCTGTTAATTCATCTCACAGAGTTACATCTGTATTTCGTGGATCTCTTTGTTAGCCTTATTTCTGTGGAATCAGAGAACAGATATTTCGGATCCCTTTGAAGACTATAGGGCCAAAGGAAATATCCTCCGATAACAAAGAGAAAGAAGCTTTCTGAGAAACTTCTTTGTGTTCTGTGAAATCATCTCAGAGAGTTACAGCTTTCCCCTCAAGAAGCCTTTCGCTAAGACAGTTCTTGTGGAATTGGCAAAGCGATATTTGGAAGCCCTTAGAGGGCTATGGTGAAAAAGGAAATATCCACAGATGAAATCTGGAAAGAAGCTTTCTGAGAAACTGCTTAGTGTTCTGTTAATTCATCTCACAGAGTTACATCTGTATTTCGTGGATCTCTTTGCTAGCCTTATTTCTGTGGAATCTGAGAACAGATATTTCGGATCCCTTTGAAAACTACAGGGCCAAAGGAAATATCCTCCGATTACAAAGAGAAAGAAGCTTCCTGGAAACTTCTTTGTGTTCTGTGAAATCAACTCACAGAGTTACAGCGTTCCCCTCAAGAAGCCTTACGCTAAGATACTTTTTGTGGAATTGGCAAAGTGATATTTGGAAGCCCATAGAGGGCTCTGGTGAAAAAGGAAATATCCTCAGATGAAATCTGGAAAGAAGCTTTCTGAGAAACTGCTTAGTGTTCTGTTAATTCATCTCACAGAGTTACATCTGTATTTCGTGGATCTCTTTGCTTACCTTATTTCTGTGGAATCTGATACCAGATGTTTCGGATCCCTTTGAAGACTATAGGGCCAAAGGAAATATCCTCCGATAACATAGAGAAAGAAGCTTTCTGAGAAACTTCTTTGTGTTCAGTGAAATCATCTCACAGAGTTACAGCTTTACCCTCAAGAAGCCTTTCGCTATGACAGTTCTTGTGGAATTGGCAAAGTGATATTTGGAAGCCCATAGAAGGCTCTGGTGAAATGGAAATATCCTCAGATGAAATCTGGAAAGAAGCTTTCTGAGAAACTGCTTAGTGTTCTGTTAATTCATCTCTCAGAGTTACATCTGTATTTCGTGGATCTCTTTGGTAGCCTTATTTCTGTGGAATCTGAGAACAGATAATTCGGATCCCTTTGAAGACTATAGGGCCAAAGGAAATATCCTCCGATAACAAAGAGAAAGAAGCTTTCTGAGAAACTTCTTTGTGTTCTGTGAAATCATCTCACAGAGTTACAGCTTTCCCCTCAAGAAGCCTTTCGCTAAGTCAGTTCTTGTGGAATTGGCCAAGTGATATTCGGAAGCCCATATAGGGCTACGGTGAAAAAGGAAATATCCTCAGATGAAATCTGGAAAGAAGCTTTCTGAGAAACTGCTTAGTGTTCTGTTAATTCATCTCACAGAGTTACATCTGTATTTCGTGGATCTCTTTGCTAGCATTATTTCTGTTCAATCTGAGAACAGATATTTCGGATCCCTTTGAAGACGATAGGCCCAAAGCAAATATCCTCCGATAAAAAAGAGAAAGAAGCTTTCTGAGAAACTTCTTTGTGTTCTGTGAAGTCATCTCACAGTTACAGATTTCCCCTCAAGAAGCCATTCGCTAAGACAGTTCTTGTGGAATGGCACAGTGATATTTGGAAGCCCATAGAGGGCTATGGTGAAAAAGGAAATATCCTCAGATGAAATCTGGAAAGAAGCTTTCTGAGAAACTGCTTAGTGTTCTGTTAATTCATCTCACAGAGATACATCTGTATTTCGTGGATCTCTTTGCTAGCCTTATTTCTGTGGAATCTGAGAACAGATATTTCGGATCTCTTTGAAGACTATAGGGCCAATGCAAATATCCTCCGATAACAAAGAGAAAGAAGCTCTCTGAGAAACTTCATTGTTTTCTGTGAAATCATCTCATAGAGTTACAGCGGTTCTGTTAATTCATCTCACAGAGTTACATCTGTATTTCGTGGATCTCTTTGTTAGCCTTATTTCTGTGGAATCAGAGAACAGATATTTCGGATCCCGTTGAAGACTATAGGGCCAAAGGAAATATCCTCCGATAACAAAGAGAAAGAAGCTTTCTGAGAAACTTCTTTGTGTTCTGTGAAATCATCTCACAGAGTTACAGCTTTCCCCTCAAGAAGCCTTTCGCTAAGACAGTTCTTGTGGAATTGGCAAAGCGATATTTGGAAGCCCTTAGAGGGCTATGGTGAAAAAGGAAATATCCACAGATGAAATCTGGAAAGAAGCTTTCTGAGAAACTGCTTAGTGTTCTGTTAATTCATCTCACAGAGTTACATCTGTATTTCGTGGATCTCTTTGCTAGCCTTATTTCTGTGGAATCTGAGAACAGATATTTCGGATCCCTTTGAAGACTACAGGGCCAAAGGAAATATCCTCCGATTACAAAGAGAAAGAAGCTTCCTGGAAACTTCTTTGTGTTCTGTGAAATCAACTCACAGAGTTACAGCGTTCCCCTCAAGAAGCCTTACGCTAAGATACTTTTTGTGGAATTGGCAAAGTGATATTTGGAAGCCCATAGAGGGCTCTGGTGAAAAAGGAAATATCCTCAGATGAAATCTGGAAAGAAGCTTTCTGAGAAACTGCTTAGTGTTCTGTTAATTCATCTCACAGAGTTACATCTGTATTTCGTGGATCTCTTTGCTTACCTTATTTCTGTGGAATCTGATACCAGATGTTTCGGATCCCTTTGAAGACTATAGGGCCAAAGGAAATATCCTCCGATAACATAGAGAAAGAAGCTTTCTGAGAAACTTCTTTGTGTTCAGTGAAATCATCTCACAGAGTTACAGCTTTCCCCTCAAGAAGCCTTTCGCTATGACAGTTCTTGTGGAATTGGCAAAGTGATATTTGGAAGCCCATAGAAGGCTCCGGTGAAATGGAAATATCCTCAGATGAAATCTGGAAAGAAGTTTCTGAGAAACTGCTTAGTGTTCTGTTAATTCATCTCTCAGAGTTACATCTGTATTTCGTGGATCTCTTTGGTAGCCTTATTTCTGTGGAATCTGAGAACAGATAATTCGGATCCCTTTGAAGACTATAGGGCCAAAGGAAATATCCTCCGATAACAAAGAGAAAGAAGCTTTCTGAGAAACTTCTTTGTGTTCTGTGAAATCATCTCACAGAGTTACAGCTTTCCCCTCAAGAAGCCTTTCGCTAAGTCAGTTCTTGTGGAATTGGCCAAGTGATATTCGGAAGCCCATATAGGGCTACGGTGAAAAAGGAAATATCCTCAGATGAAATCTGGAAAGAAGCTTTCTGAGAAACTGCTTAGTGTTCTGTTAATTCATCTCACAGAGTTACATCTGTATTTCGTGGATCTCTTTGCTAGCATTATTTCTGTTCAATCTGAGAACAGATATTTCGGATCCCTTTGAAGACGATAGGGCCAGAGCAAATATCCTCCGATAAAAAAGAGAAAGAAGCTTTCTGAGAAACTTCTTTGTGTTCTGTGAAGTCATCTCACAGAGTTACAGTTTTCCCCTGAAGAAGCCATTCGCTAAGACAGTTCTTGTGGAATGGCACAGTGATATTTGGAAGCCCATAGAGGGCTATGGTGAAAAAGGAAATATCCTCAGATGAAATCTGGAAAGAAGCTTTCTGAGAAACTGCTTAGTGTTCTGTTAATTCATCTCACAGAGATACATCTGTATTTCGTGGATCTCTTTGCTAGCCTTATTTCTGTGGAATCTGAGAACAGATATTTCGGATCTCTTTGAAGACTATAGGGCCAAAGCAAATATCCTCCGATAACAAAGAGAAAGAAGCTCTCTGAGAAACTTCATTGTTTTCTGTGAAATCATCTCATAGAGTTACAGCGGTTCTGTTAATTCATCTCACAGAGTTACATCTGTATTTCGTGGATCTCTTTGTTAGCCTTATTTCTGTGAAATCAGAGAACAGATATTTCGGATCCCTTTTTAGACTATAGGGCCAAAGGAAATATCCTCCGATAACAAAGAGAAAGAAGCTTTCTGAGAAACTTCTTTGTGTTCTGTGAAATCATCTCACAGAGTTACAGCTTTCCCCTCAAGAAGCCTTTCGCTAAGACAGTTCTTGTGGAATTGGCAAAGCGATATTTGGAAGCCCTTAGAGGGCTATGGTGAAAAAGGAAATATCCACAGATGAAATCTGGAAAGAAGCTTTCTGAGAAACTGCTTAGTGTTCTGTTAATTCATCTCACAGAGTTACATCTGTATTTCGTGGATCTCTTTGCTGGCCTTATTTCTGTGGAATCTGAGAACAGATATTTCGGATTCCTTTGAAGACTACAGGGCCAAAGGAAATATCCTCCGATTACAAAGAGAAAGAAGCTTCCTGGAAACTTCTTTGTGTTCTGTGAAATCAACTCACAGAGTTACAGCGTTCCCCTCAAGAAGCCTTACGCTGAGACACTTCTTGTGGAATTGGCAAAGTGATATTTGGAAGCCCATAGAGGGCTCTGGTGAAAAAGGAAATATCCTCAGATGAAATCTGGAAAGAAGCTTTCTGAGAAACTGCTTAGTGTTCTGTTAATTCATCTCACAGAGTTACATCTGTATTTCGTGGATCTCTTTGCTTACCTTATTTCTGTGGAATCTGATACCAGATGTTTCGGATCCCTTTGAAGACTATAGGGCCAAAGGAAATATCCTCCGATAACATAGAGAAAGAAGCTTTCTGAGAAACTTCTTTGTGTTCAGTGAAATCATCTCACAGAGTTACAGCTTTCCCCTCAAGAAGCCTTTCGCTATGACAGTTCTTGTGGAATTGGCAAAGTGATATTTGGAAGCCCATAGAAGGCTCCGGTGAAATGGAAATATCCTCAGATGAAATCTGGAAAGAAGCTTTCTGAGAAACTGCTTAGTGTTCTGTTAATTCATCTCTCAGAGTTACATCTGTATTTCGTGGATCTCTTTGGTAGCCTTATTTCTGTGGAATCTGAGAACAGATAATTCGGATCCCTTTGAAGACTATAGGGCCAAAGGAAATATCCTCCGATAACAACGAGAAAGAAGCTTTCTGAGAAACTTCTTTGTGTTCTGTGAAATCATCTCACAGAGTTACAGCTTTCCCCTCAAGTAGCCTTTCGCTAAGTCAGTTCTTGTGGAATTGGCCAAGTGATATTCGGAAGCCCATATAGGGCTACGGTGAAAAAGGAAATATCCTCAGATGAAATCTGGAAAGAAGCTTTCTGAGAAACTGCTTAGTGTTCTGTTAATTCATCTCACAGAGTTACATCTGTATTTCGTGGATCTCTTTGCTAGCATTATTTCTGTTCAATCTGAGAACAGATATTTCGGATCCCTTTGAAGACGATAGGGCCAAAGCAAATATCCTCCGATAAAAAAGAGAAAGAAGCTTTCTAAGAAACTTCTTTGTGTTCTGTGAAGTCATCTCACAGAGTTACAGTTTTCCCCTCAAGAAGCCATTCGCTAAGACAGTTCTTGTGGAATGGCACAGTGATATTTGGAAGCCCATATAGGGCTATGGTGAAAAAGGAAATATCCTCAGATGAAATCTGGAAAGAAGCTTTCTGAGAAACTGCTTAGTGTTCTGTTAATTCATCTCACAGAGATACATCTGTATTTCGTGGATCTCTTTGCTAGCCTTATTTCTGTGGAATCTGAGAACAGATATTTCGGATCTCTTTGAAGACTATAGGGCCAAAGCAAATATCCTCCGATAACAAAGAGAAAGAAGCTCTCTGAGAAACTTCATTGTTTTCTGTGAAATCATCTCATAGAGTTACAGCGGTTCTGTTAATTCATCTCACAGAGTTACATCTGTATTTCGTGGATCACTTTGTTAGCCTTATTTCTGTGGAATCAGAGAACAGATATTTCGGATCCCTTTGAAGACTATAGGGCCAAAGGAAATATCCTCCGATAACAAAGAGAAAGAAGCTTTCTGAGAAACTTCTTTGTGTTCTGTGAAATCATCTCACAGAGTTACAGCTTTCCCCTCAAGAAGCCTTTCGCTAAGACAGTTCTTGTGGAATTGGCAAAGCGATATTTGGAAGCCCTTAGAGGGCTATGGTGAAAAAGGAAATATCCACAGATGAAATCTGGAAAGAAGCTTTCTGAGAAACTGCTTAGTGTTCTGTTAATTCATCTCACAGAGTTACATCTGTATTTCGTGGATCTCTTTGCTAGCCTTATTTCTGTGGAATCTGAGAACAGATATTTCGGATCCCTTTGAAGACTACAGGGCCAAAGGAAATATCCTCCGATTACAAAGAGAAAGAAGCTTCCTGGAAACTTCTTTGTGTTCTGTGAAATCAACTCACAGAGTTACAGCGTTCCCCTCAAGAAGCCTTACGCTAAGACACTTCTTGTGGAATTGGCAAAGTGATATTTGGAAGCCCATAGAGGGCTCTGGTGAAAAAGGAAATATCCTCAGATGAAATCTGGAAAGAAGCTTTCTGAGAAACTGTTTAGTGTTCTGTTAATTCATCTCACAGAGGTACATCTGTATTTCGTGGATCTCTTTGCTAGCCTTATTTCTGTGGAATCTGAGAACAGATATTTCGGATCCCTTTGAAGACTATAGGACCAAAGGAAATATCCTCCGATTACAAAGAGAAAGAAGCTTCCTGAGAAACTTCTTTGTGTTCTGTGAAATCAACTCACAGAATTACAGCGTTCCCCTCAAGAAGTCTTACGCTAAGACACTTCTTGTGGAATTGGGAAAGTGATATTTGGAAGCCAATAGAGGGCTCAGGTGAAAAAGGAAATATCCTCAGATGAAATCTGGAAAGAAGCTTTCTGAGAAACTGCTTAGTGTTCTGTTAATTCATCTCACAGAGATACATCTGTATTTCGTGGATCTCTTTGGTAGCCTTATTTCTGTGGAATCTGAGAACAGATAATTCGGATCCCTTTGAAGACTATAGGGCCAAAGGAAATATCCTCCGATAACAAAGAGAAAGAAGCTTTCTGAGAAACTTCTTTGTGTTCTGTGAAATCATCTCACAGAGTTACAGCTTTCCCCTCAAGAAGCCTTTCGCTAAGTCAGTTCTTGTGGAATTGGCCAAGTGATATTCGGAAGCCCATATAGGGCTACGGTGAAAAAGGAAATATCCTCAGATGAAATCTGGAAAGAAGCTTTCTGAGAAACTGCTTAGTGTTCTGTTAATTCATCTCACAGAGTTACATCTGTATTTCGTGGATCTCTTTGCTAGCATTATTTCTGTTCAATCTGAGAACAGATATTTCGGATCCCTTTGAAGACGATAGGGCCAAAGCAAATATCCTCCGATAAAAAAGAGAAAGAAGCTTTCTAAGAAACTTCTTTGTGTTCTGTGAAGTCATCTCACAGAGTTACAGTTTTCCCCTCAAGAAGCCATTCGCTAAGACAGTTCTTGTGGAATGGCACAGTGATATTTGGAAGCCCATAGAGGGCTATGGTGAAAAAGGAAATATCCTCAGATGAAATCTGGAAAGAAGCTTTCTGAGAAACTGCTTAGTGTTCTGTTAATTCATCTCACAGAGATACATCTGTATTTCGTGGATCTTTTTGCTAGCCTTATTTCTGTGGAATCTGAGAACAGATATTTCGGATCTCTTTGAAGACTATAGGGCCAAAGCAAATATCCTCCGATAACAAAGAGAAAGAAGCTCTCTGAGAAACTTCATTGTTTTCTGTGAAATCATCTCATAGAGTTACAGCGGTTCTGTTAATTCATCTCACAGAGTTACATCTGTATTTCGTGGATCTCTTTGTTAGCCTTATTTCTGTGGAATCAGAGAACAGATATTTCGGATCCCTTTGAAGACTATAGGGCCAAAGGAAATATCCTCCGATAACAAAGAGAAAGAAGCTTTCTGAGAAACTTCTTTGTGTTCTGTGAAATCATCTCACAGAGTTACAGCTTTCCCCTCAAGAAGCCTTTCGCTAAGACAGTTCTTGTGGAATTGGCAAAGCGATATTTGGAAGCCCTTAGAGGGCTATGGTGAAAAAGGAAATATCCACAGATGAAATCTGGAAAGAAGCTTTCTGAGAAACTGCTTAGTGTTCTGTTAATTCATCTCACAGAGTTACATCTGTATTTCGTGGATCTCTTTGCTAGCCTTATTTCTGTGGAATCTGAGAACAGATATTTCGGATCCCTTTGAAGACTACAGGGCCAAAGGAAATATCCTCCGATTACAAAGAGAAAGAAGCTTCCTGGAAACTTCTTTGTGTTCTGTGAAATCAACTCACAGAGTTACAGCGTTCCCCTCAAGAAGCCTTACGCTAAGACACTTCTTGTGGAATTGGCAAAGTGATATTTGGAAGCCCATAGAGGGCTCTGGTGAAAAAGGAAATATCCTCAGATGAAATCTGGAAAGAAGCTTTCTGAGAAACTGTTTAGTGTTCTGTTAATTCATCTCACAGAGGTACATCTGTATTTCGTGGATCTCTTTGCTAGCCTTATTTCTGTGGAATCTGAGAACAGATATTTCGGATCCCTTTGAAGACTATAGGACCAAAGGAAATATCCTCCCATAACAGAGAGAAAGAAGCTTTCTGAGAAACTTCTTTGTGTTCTGTGAAATCAGCTCACAGAGTTACAGCTTTCCCCTCTAAGAAGCCTTTCGCTAAGACAGTTATTGTGGAATTGGCAAAGTGATATTTGGAAGCCCAAGAGGGCTATGGTGAAAAAGGAAATATCCTCAGATGAAATCTGGAAAGAAGATTTCTGAGAAACTGCTTAGTGTTCTGTTAATTCATCTCACAGAGTTACATCTGTATTTCGTGGATCTCTTTGCTAGCCTTATTTCTGTGGAATCTGAGAACCGATATTTCGGATCCCTTTGAAGACTACAGGGCCAAAGGAAATATCCTCCGATTACAAAGAGAAAGAAGCTTCCTGAGAAACTTCTTTGTGTTCTGTGAAATCAACTCACAGAATTACAGCGTTCCCCTCAAGAAGTCTTACGCTAAGACACTTCTTGTGGAATTGGGAAAGTGATATTTGGAAGCCAATAGAGGGCTCAGGTGAAAAAGGAAATATCCTCAGATGAAATCTGGAAAGAAGCTTTCTGAGAAACTGCTTAGTGTTCTGTTAATTCATCTCACAGAGTTACATCTGTATTTCGTGGATCTCTTTGCTAGCCTTTTTTCTGTGGAATCTGAGAACAGATATTTCGGATCCCTTTGAAGACTATAGGGCCAAAGGAAATATACTCCGATAACAAAGAGACAGAAGCTTTCTGAGAAACTTCTTTGTGTTCTGTGAAATCATCTCACAGAGTTACAGCTTTCCCCTCAAGAAGCCTTTCGCTAAGTCAGTTCTCGTGGAATTGGCCAAGTGATATTTGGAAGCCCATAGAGGGCTATGCTGAAAAAGGAAATATCCTCAGATGAAATCTGGAAAGAAGCTTTCTGAGAAACTGCTTAGTGTTCTGTTAATTCATCTCACAGAGATACATCTGTATTTCGTGGATCTCTTTGCTAGCCTTATTTCTGTGGAATCTGAGAACAGATATTTCGGAACTCTTTGAAGACTATAGGGCCAAGCAAATATCCTCCGATAACAAAGAGAAAGAAGCTCTCTGAGAAACTTCATTGTGTTCTGTGAAGTCATCTCACAGAGTTACAGCTTTCCCCTCAAGAAGCCTTTCGCTGAGACAGTTCTTGTGGAATTGGCAAAGTGATATTTGGAAGCCCATAGAGGGCTATGCTGAAAAAGGAAATATCCTCAGATGAAATCTGGAAAGAAGCTTTCTGGGAAACTGCTTAGTGTTCTGTTAATTCATCTCACAGAGTTACATCTGTATTTCATGGATCTCTTTGTTAGCCTTATTTCTGTGGAATCAGATAACAGATATTTCGGATCCCTTTGAAGACTATAGGGCCAAAGGAAATATCCTCCGATAACAAAGAGAAAGAAGCTTTCTGAGAAACTTCTTTGTGTTCTGTGAAATCATCTCACAGAGTTACAGCTTTCCCCTCAAGAAGCCTTTCGCTAAGACAGTTCTTGTGGAATTGGCAAAGCGATATTTGGAAGCCCTTAGAGGGCTATGGTGAAAAAGGAAATATCCACAGATGAAATCTGGAAAGAAGCTTTCTGAGAAACTGCTTAGTGTTCTGTTAATTCATCTCACAGAGTTACATCTGTATTTCGTGGATCTCTTTGCTAGCATTATTTCTGTTCAATCTGAGAACAGATATTTCGGATCCCTTTGAAGACGATAGGGCCAAAGAAAATATCCTCCGATAAAAAAGAGAAAGAAGCTTTCTGAGAAACTTCTTTGTGTTCTGTGAAGTCATCTCACAGAGTTACAGTTTTCCCCTCAAGAAGCCATTCGCTAAGACAGTTCTTGTGGAATGGCACAGTGATATTTGGAAGCCCATAGAGGGCTATGGTGAAAAAGGAAATATCCTCAGATGAAATCTGGAAAGAAGCTTTCTGAGAAACTGCTTAGTGTTCTGTTAATTCATCTCACAGAGATACATCTGTATTTCGTGGATCTCGTTGCTAGCCTTATTTCTGTGGAATCTGAGAACAGATATTTCGGATCTCTTTGAAGACTATAGGGCCAAAGCAAATATCCTCCGATAACAAAGAGAAAGAAGCTCTCTGAGAAACTTCATTGTGTTCTGTGAAATCATCTCACAGAGTTACAGCGGTTCTGTTAATTCATCTCACAGAGTTACATCTGTATTTCGTGGATCTCTTTGTTAGCCTTATTTCTGTGGAATCAGAGAACAGATATTTCGGATCCCTTTGAAGACTATAGGGCCAAAGGAAATATCCTCCGATAACAAAGAGAAAGAAGCTTTCTGAGAAACTTCTTTGTGTTCTGTGAAATCATCTCACAGAGTTACAGCTTTCCCCTCAAGAAGCCTTTCGCTAAGACAGTTCTTGTGGAATTGGCAAAGCGATATTTGGAAGCCCTTAGAGGGCTATGGTGAAAAAGGAAATATCCACAGATGAAATCTGGAAAGAAGCTTTCTGAGAAACTGCTTAGTGTTCTGTTAATTCATCTCACAGAGTTACATCTGTATTTCGTGGATCTCTTTGCTAGCCTTATTTCTGTGGAATCTGAGAACAGATATTTCGGATCCCTTTGAAGACTACAGGGCCAAAGGAAATATCCTCCGATTACAAAGAGAAAGAAGCTTCCTGGAAACTTCTTTGTGTTCTGTGAAATCAACTCACAGAGTTACAGCGTTCCCCTCAAGAAGCCTTACGCTAAGACACTTCTTGTGGAATTGGCAAAGTGATATTTGGAAGCCCATAGAGGGCTCTGGTGAAAAAGGAAATATCCTCAGATGAAATCTGGAAAGAAGCTTTCTGAGAAACTGTTTAGTGTTCTGTTAATTCATCTCACAGAGGTACATCTGTATTTCGTGGATCTCTTTGCTAGCCTAATTTCTGTGGAATCTGAGAACAGATATTTCGGATCCCTTTGAAGACTATAGGACCAAAGGAAATATCCTCCCATAACAGAGAGAAAGAAGCTTTCTGAGAAACTTCTTTGTGTTCTGTGAAATCAGCTCACAGAGTTACAGCTTTCCCCTCTAAGAAGCCTTTCGCTAAGACAGTTATTGTGCAATTGGCAAAGTGATATTTGGAAGCCCAAGAGGGCTATGGTGAAAAAGGAAATATCCTCAGATGAAATCTGGAAAGAAGCTTTCTGAGAAACTGCTTAGTGTTCTGTTAATTCATCTCACAGAGTTACATCTGTATTTCGTGGATCTCTTTGCTAGCCTTATTTCTGTGGAATCTGAGAACAGATATTTCGGATCCCTTTGAAGACTATAGGGGCCAAAGGAAATATCCTCCGATAACAAAGAGAAAGAAGCTTCCTGAGAAACTTCTTTGTGTTCTGTGAAATCAACTCACAGAATTACAGCGTTCCCCTCAAGAAGTCTTACGGTAAGACACTTCTTGTGGAATTGGGAAAGTGATATTTGGAAGCTAATAGAGGGCTCAGGTGAAAAAGGAAATATCCTCAGATGAAATCTGGAAAGAAGCTTTCTGAGAAACTGCTTAGTGTTCTGTTAATTCATCTCACAGAGTTACATCTGTATTTCGTGGATCTCTTTGCTAGCCTTTTTTCTGTGGAATCTGAGAACAGATATTTCGGATCCCTTTGAAGACTATAGGGGCAAAGGAAATATACTCCGATAACAAAGAGACAGAAGCTTTCTGAGAAACTTCTTTGTGTTCTGTGAAATCATCTCACAGAGTTACAGCTTTCCCCTCAAGAAGCCTTTCGCTAAGTCAGTTCTTGTGGAATTGGCCAAGTGATATTTGGAACCCCATATAGGGCTATGGTGAAAAAGGAAATATCCTCAGATGAAATCTGGAAAGAAGCTTTCTGAGAAACTGCTTAGTGTTGTGTTAATTCATCTCACAGAGTTACATCTGTATTTCGTGGATCTTTTTGCTAGCCTTATTTCTGTGGAATCTGAGGACAGATATTTCGGATCCCTTTGAAGACAATAGGGCCAAAGGAAATATCCTCCGATAACAAAGAGAAAGAAGCTTTCTGAGAAACTTCTTTGTTTTCTTTGAAATCAACTCACAGAGTTACAGCGTTTCCCTCAAGAAGCCTTACGCTAAGATACTTCTTGTGGAATTGGCAAAGTGATATTTGGAAGCCCATAGAGGGCTCTGGTGAAAAAGGAAATATCCTCAGATGAAATCTGGAAAGAAGCTTTCTGAGAAACTGCTTAGTGTTCTGTTAATTCATCTCACGGAGTTACATCTGTATTTCGTGTATCTCTTTGCTAGCCTTATTTCTGTGGAATCTGAGAACAGATATTTCGGATCTCTTTGAAGACTATAGGGCCAAAGCAAATATCCTCCGATAACAAAGAGAAAGAAGCTCTCGGAGAAACTTCATTGTGTTCTGTGAAATCATCTCACAGAGTTACAGATATCCCCTCAAGAAGCCTTTCGCTGAGACAGTTCTTGTATAATTGGCCAAGTGATATTTGGAAGCCCATAGAGGGCTCTGGTGAAAAAGGAAATATCCTCAGATGAAATCTGGAAAGAAGCTTTCTGAGAAACTGCTTAGTGTTCTGTTAATTCATCTCACAGAGATACATCTGTATTTCGTGGATCTCTTTGCTAGCCTTATTTCTGTGGAATCTGAGAACAGATATTTCGGAACTCTTTGAAGACTATAGGGCCAAGCAAATATCCTCCGATAACAAAGAGAAAGAAGCTCTCTGAGAAACTTCATTGTGTTCTGTGAAATCATCTCACAGAGTTACAGCTTTCCCCTCAAGAAGCCTTTCTCTGAGACAGTTCTTGTGGAATTGGCAAGGTGATATTTGGGAGCCCATAGAGGGCTATGCTGAAAAAGGAAATATCCTCAGATGAAATCTGGAAAGAAGCTTTCTGAGAAACTGCTTAGTGTTCTGTTAATTCATCTCACAGAGTTACATCTGTATTTCGTGGATCTCTTTGTTAGCCTTATTTCTGTGGAATCAGATAACAGATATTTCGGATCCCTTTGAAGACTATAGGGCCAAAGGAAATATCCTCCGATAACAAAGAGAAAGAAGCTTTCTGAGAAACTTCTTTGTGTTCTGTGAAATCATCTCACAGAGTTACAGATTTCCCCTCAAGAAGCCTTTCGCTAAGACAGTTCTTGTGGAATTGGCAAAGCGATATTTGGAAGCCCTTAGAGGGCTATGGTGAAAAAGGAAATATCCACAGATGAAATCTGGAAAGAAGCTTTCTGAGAAACTGCTTAGTGTTCTGTTAATTCATCTCACAGAGTTACATCGGTATTTCGTGGATCTCTTTGCTAGCCTTTTTTCTGTGGAATCTGAGAACAGATATTTCGTATCCCTTTGAAGACTACAGGGCCAAAGGAAATATCCTCCGATTACAAAGAGAAAGAAGCTTCCTGAGAAACTTCTTTGTGTTCTGTGAAATCAACTCACAGAGTTACAGCGTTCCCCTCAAGAAGCCTTTCGCTAAGTCAGTTCTTGTGGAATTGGCAAAGTGATATTTGGAAGCCCATATAGGGCTATGGTGAAAAAGGAAATATCCTCAGATGAAATCTGGAAAGAAGCTTTCTGAGAAACTGTTTAGTGTTCTGTTAAATCATCTCACAGAAATACATCTGTATTTCGTGGATCTCTTTGCTAGCCTTATTTCTGTGGAATCTGAGAACAGATATTTCGGATCCCTTTGAAGACTATAGGGACAAAGGAAATATCCTCCCATAACAGAGAGAAAGAAGCTTTCTGAAAAACTTCTTTGTGTTCTGTGAAATCAGCTCACAGAGTTACAGCTTTCCCCTCAAGAAGCCTTTCGCTAAGACAGTTATTGTGGAATTGGCAAAGTGATATTTGGAAGCCCAAGAGGGCTATGGTGAAAAAGGAAATATCCTCAGATGAAATCTGGAAAGAAGCTTTCTGAGAAACTGCTTTGTGTTCTGTTACTTCATCTCACAGAGTTACATCTGTATTTCGTGGATCTCTTTGCTAGCCTTATTTCTGTGGAATCTGAGAACAGATATTTCGGATCCCTTTGAAGACTACAGGGCCAAAGGAAATATCCTCCGATTACAAAGAGAAAGAAGCTTCCTGAGAAACTTCTTTGTGTTCCGTGAAATCAACTCACAGAATTACAGCGTTCCCCTCAAGAAGTCTTACGCTAAGACACTTCTTGTGGAATTGGGAAAGTGATATTTGGAAGCCAATAGAGGGCTCAGGTGAAAAAGGAAATATCCTCAGATGAAATCTGGAAAGAAGCTTTCTGAGAAACTGCTTAGTGTTCTGTCAATTCATCTCACAGAGTTACATCTGTATTTCGTGGATCTCTTTGCTAGCCTTTTTTCTGTGGAATCTGAGAACAGATATTTCGGATCCCTTTGAAGACTATAGGGCCAAAGGAAATATACTCCGATAACAAAGAGACAGAAGCTTTCTGAGAAACTTCTTTGTGTTCTGTGAAATCATCTCACAGAGTTACAGCTTTCCCCTCAAGAAGCCTTTCGCTAAGTCAGTTCTTGTGGAATTGGCCAAGTGATATTCGGAAGCCCATATAGGGCTATGGTGAAAAAGGAAATGTCCTCAGATGAAATCTGGAAAGAAGCTTTCTGAGAAACTGCTTAGTGTTGTGTTAATTCATCTCACAGAGTTACATCTGTATTTCGTGGATCTTTTTGCTAGCCTTATTTCTGTGGAATCTGAGAACAGATATTTCGGATCCCTTTGAAGACAATAGGGCCAAAGGAAATATCCTCCAATAACAAAGAGAAAGAAGCTTTCTGAGAAACTTCTTTGTTTTCTTTGAAATCAACTCACGGAGTTACAGCATTTCCCTCAAGAAGCCTTACGCTATGATACTTCTTGTGGAATTGGCAAAGTGATATTTGGAAGCCCATAGAGGGCTCTGCTGAAAAAGGAAATATCCTCAGATGAAATCTGGAAAGAAGCTTTCTGAGAAACTGCTTAGTGTTCTGTTAATTCATCTCACGGAGTTACATCTGTATTTCGTGGATCTCTTTGCTAGCCTTATTTCTGTGGAATCTGAGAACAGATATTTCGGATCCCTTTGAAGACTATAGGGCCAAAGCAAATATCCTCCGATAACAAAGAGAAAGAAGCTCTCTGAGAAACTTAATTGTGTTCTGTGAAATCATCTCACAGAGTTACAGCGTTACCCTCAAGAAGCCTTACGCTAAGATACTTCTTGTGGAATTGGCAAAGTGATATTTGGAAGCCCATAGAGGGCTCTGGTGAAAAAGGAAATATCCTCAGATGAAATCTGGAAAGAAGCTTTCTGAGAAACTGCTTAGTGTTCTGTTAATTCATCTCACAGAGTTACATCTGTATTTCGTGGATCTCTTTGCTTACCTTATTTCTGTGGAATCTAATACCAGATGTTTCGGATCCCTTTGAAGACTATAGGGCCAAAGGAAATATCCTCCGATAACATAGAGAAAGAAGCTTTCTGAGAAACTTCTTTGTGTTCAGTGAAATCATCTCACAGAGTTACAGCTTTCCCCTCAAGAAGCCTTTCGCTATGACAGTTCTTGTGGAATTGGCAAAGTGATATTTGGAAGCCCATAGAAGGCTCTGGTGAAAAAGGAAATATCCTCAGATGAAATCTGGAAAGAAGCTTTCTGAGAAACTGCTTAGTGTTCTGTTAATTCATCTCTCAGAGTTACATCTGTATTTCGTGGATCTCTTTGCTAGCCTTATTTCTGTGGAATCTGAGAACAGATAATTCGGATCCCTTTGAAGACTATAGGGCCAAAGGAAATATCCTCCGATAAGAAAGAGAAAGAAGCTTTCTGAGAAACTTCTTTCTGTTCTGTGAAATCATCTCACAGAGATACAGCTTTCCCCACAAGAAGCCTTTCGCTAAGTCAGTTCTTGTGGAATTGGCCAAGAGATATTTGGAAGCCCATATAGGGCTACGGTGAAAAAGGAAATATCCTCAGATGAAATCTGGAAAGAAGCTTTCTGAGAAAATGCTTAGTGTTCTGTTAATTCATCTCACAGAGTTACATCTGTATTTCGTGGATCTCTTTGCTAGCATTATTTCTCTTCAATCTGAGAACAGATATTTCGGATCCCTTTGAAGACGATAGGGCCAAAGCAAATATCCTCCGATAAAAAAGAGAAAGAAGCTTTCTGAGAAACTTCTTTGTGTTCTGTGAAGTCATCTCACAGAGTTACAGTTTTCCCCTCAAGAAGCCATTCGCTAAGACAGTTCTTGTGGAATGGCACAGTGATATTTGGAAGCCCATAGAGGGCTATGGTGAAAAAGGAAATATCCTCAGATGAAATCTGGAAAGAAGCTTTCTGAGAAACTGCTTAGTGTTCTGTTAATTCATCTCACAGAGATACATCTGTATTTCGTGGATCTCGTTGCTAGCCTTATTTCTGTGGAATCTGAGAACAGATATTTCGGATCTCTTTGAAGACTATAGGGCCAAAGCAAATATCCTCCGATAACAAAGAGAAAGAAGCTCTCTGAGAAACTTCATTGTGTTCTGTGAAATCATCTCACAGAGTTACAGCGGTTCTGTTAATTCATCTCACAGAGTTACATCTGTATTTCGTGGATCTCTTTGTTAGCCTTATTTCTGTGGAATCAGAGAACAGATATTTCGGATCCCTTTGAAGACTATAGGGCCAAAGGAAATATCCTCCGATAACAAAGAGAAAGAAGCTTTCTGAGAAACTTTTTTGTGTTCTGTGAAATCATCTCACAGAGTTACAGCTTTAACCTCAAGAAGACTTTCGCTAAGACAGTTCTTGTGGAATTGGCAAAGCGATATTTGGAAGCCCATAGAGGGCTCTGCTGAAAAAGGAAATATCCACAGATGAAATCTGGAAAGAAGCTTTCTGAGAAACTGCTTAGTGTTCTGTTAATTCATCTCACAGAGTTACATCTGTATTTCGTGGATCTCTTTGCTAGCCTTATTTCTGTGGAATCTGAGAACAGATATTTCGGATCCCTTTGAAGACTACAGGGCCAAAGGAAATATCCTCCGAATACAAAGAGAAAGAAGCTTCCTGGAAACTTCTTTGTGTTCTGTGAAATCAACTCACAGAGTTACAGCGTTCCCCTCTAGAAGCCTTACGCTAAGACACTTCTTGTGGAATTGGCAAAGTGATATTTGGAAGCCAATAGAGGGCTATGGTGAAAAAGGAAATATCCTCAGATGAAATCTGGAAAGAAGCTTTCTGAGAAACTGTTTAGTGTTCTGTTCATTCATCTCACAGAGGTACATCTGTATTTCGTGGATCTCTTTGCTAGCCTTATTTCTGTGGAATCTGAGAACAGATATTTCGGATCCCTTTGAAGACTATAGGACCAAAGGAAATATCCTCCCATAACAGAGAGAAAGAAGCTTCCTGAGAAACTTCTTTGTGTTCTGTGAAATCAACTCACAGAGTTACAGCGTTCCCCTCAAGAAGCCTTACGCTAAGACACTTCTTGTGGAATTGGCAAAGTGATATTTGGAAGCCCATAGAGGGCTCTGGTGAAAAAGGAAATATCCTCAGATGAAATCTGGAAAGAAGCTTTCTGAGAAACTGCTTAGGGTTCTGTTAATTCATCTCACAGGGTTACATCTGTATTTCGTGGATCTCTTTGCTAGCCTTTTTTCTGTGGAATCTGAGAACAGATATTTCGGATCCCTTTGAAGACAATAGGGCCAAAGGAAATATCCTCCGATAACAAAGAGAAAGAAGCTTCCTGAGAAATTTCTTTGTGTTCTGTGAAATCATCTCACAGAGTTACAGTTTTCCCCTCAAGAAGCCTTTCGCTGAGACAGTTCTAGTGGAATTGGCAAAGTGATATTGGAAGCCCATAGAGGGCTATGGTGAAAAAGGAAATATCCTCAGATGAAATCTGGAAAGAAGCTTTCTGAGAAACTGTTTAGTGTTCTGTTAATTCATCTCACAGAGATACATCTGTATTTCGTGGATCTCTTTGCTAGCCTTATTTCTGTGGAATCTGAGAACAGATATTTCGGATCCCTTTGAAGACTATAGGGCCAAAGGAAATATCCTCCCATAACAGAGAGAAAGAAGCTTTCTGAAAAACTTCTTTGTGTTCTGTGAAATCAGCTCACAGAGTTACAGCTTTCCCCTCAAGAAGCCTTTCGCTAAGACAGTTATTGTGGAATTGGCAAAGTGATATTTGGAAGACCAAGAGGGCTATGGTGAAAAAGGAAATATCCTCAGATGAAATCTGGAAAGAAGCTTTCTGAGAAACTGCTTAGTGTTCTGTTAATTCATCTCACAGAGTTACATCTGTATTTCGTGGATCTCTTTGCTAGCCTTATTTCTGTGGAATCTGAGAACAGATATTTCGGATCCCTTTGAAGACTATAGGGCCAAAGGAAATATACTCCGATAACAAAGAGACAGAAGCTTTCTGAGAAACTTCTTTGTGTTCTGTGAAATCATCTCACAGAGTTACAGCTTTCCCCTCAAGAAGCCTTTCGCTAAGTCAGTTCTTGTGGAATTGGCCAAGTGATATTCGGAAGCCCATATAGGGCTATGGTGAAAAAGGAAATATCCTCAGATGAAATCTGGAAAGAAGCTTTCTGAGAAACTGCTTAGTGTTGTGTTAATTCATCTCACAGAGTTACATCTGTATTTCGTGGATCCTTTTGCTAGCCTTATTTCTGTGGAATCTGAGAACAGATATTTCGGATCCCTTTGAAGAGAATAGGGCCAAAGGAAATATCCTCCGATAACAAAGAGAAAGTAGCTTTCTGAGAAACTTCTTTGTTTTCTTTGAAATCAACTCACAGAGTTACAGCATTTCCCTCAAGAAGCCTTACGCTATGATACTTCTTGTGGAATTGGCAAAGTGATATTTGGAAGCCCATAGAGGGCTCTGCTGAAAAAGGAAATATCCTCAGATGAAATCTGGAAAGAAGCTTTCTGAGAAACTGCTTAGTGTTCTGTTAATTCATCTCACGGAGTTACATCTGTATTTCGTGGATCTCTTTGCTAGCCTTATTTCTGTGGAATCTGAGAACAGATATTTCGGATCCCTTTGAAGACTATAGGGCCAAAGCAAATATCCTCCGATAACAAAGAGAAAGAAGCTCTCTGAAAAACTTAATTGTGTTCTGTGAAATCATCTCACAGAGTTACAGCGTTCCCCTCAAGAAGCCTTACGCTAAGATACTTCTTGTGGAATTGGCAAAGTGATATTTGGAAGCCCATAGAGGGCTCTGGTGAAAAAGGAAATATCCTCAGATGAAATCTGGAAAGAAGTTTCTGAGAAACTGCTTAGTGTTCTGTTAATTCATCTCACAGAGTTACATCTGTATTTCGTGGATCTCTTTGCTTACCTTATTTCTGTGGAATCTGATACCAGATGTTTCGGATCCCTTTGAAGACTATAGGGCCAAAGGAAATATCCTCCGATAACATAGAGAAAGAAGCTTTCTGAGAAACTTCTTTGTGTTCAGTGAAATCATCTCACAGAGTTACAGCTTTCCCCTCAAGAAGCCTTTCGCTATGACAGTTCTTGTGGAATTGGCAAAGTGATATTTGGAAGCCCATAGAAGGCTCTGGTGAAAAAGGAAATATCCTCAGATGAAATCTGGAAAGAAGCTTTCTGAGAAACTGCTTAGTGTTCTGTTAATTCATCTCTCAGAGTTACATCTGTATTTCGTGGATCTCTTTGCTAGCCTTATTTCTGTGGAATCTGAGAACAGATAATTCGGATCCCTTTGAAGACTATAGGGCCAAAGGAAATATCCTCCGATAACAAAGAGAAAGAAGCTTTCTGAGAAACTTCTTTGTGTTCTGTGAAATCATCTCACAGAGTTACAGCTTTCCCCACAAGAAGCCTTTCGCTAAGTCAGTTCTTGTGGAATTGGCCAAGAGATATTTGGAAGCCCATATAGGGCTACGGTGAAAAAGGAAATATCCTCAGATGAAATCTGGAAAGAAGCTTTCTGAGAAACTGCTTAGTGTTCTGTTAATTCATCTCACAGAGTTACATCTGTATTTCGTGGATCTCTTTGCTAGCATTATTTCTGTTCAATCTGAGAACAGATATTTCGGATCCCTTTGAAGACGATAGGGCCAAAGCAAATATCCTCCGATAAAAAAGAGAAAGAAGCTTTCTGAGAAACTTCTTTGTGTTCTGTGAAGTCATCTCACAGAGTTACAGTTTTCCCCTCAAGAAGCCATTCGCTAAGACAGTTCTTGTGGAATGGCACAGTGATATTTGGAAGCCCATAGAGGGCTATGGTGAAAAAGGAAATATCCTCAGATGAAATCTGGAAAGAAGCTTTCTGAGAAACTGCTTAGTGTTCTGTTAATTCATCTCACAGAGTTACATCTGTATTTCGTGGATCTCTTTGTTAGCCTTATTTCTGTGGAATCAGATAACAGATATTTCGGATCCCTTTGAAGACTATAGGGCCAAAGGAAATATCCTCCGATAACAAAGAGAAAGAAGCTTTCTGAGAAACTTCTTTGTGTTCTGTGAAATCATCTCACAGAGTTACAGCTTTCCCCTCAAGAAGCCTTTCGCTAAGACAGTTCTTGTGGAATTGGCAAAGCGATATTTGGAAGCCCTTAGAGGGCTATGGTGAAAAAGGAAATATCCACAGATGAAATCTGGAAAGAAGCTTTCTGAGAAACTGCTTAGTGTTCTGTTAATTCATCTCACAGAGTTACATCGGTATTTCGTGGATCTCTTTGCTAGCCTTATTTCTGTGGAATCTGAGAACAGATATTTCGTATCCCTTTGAAGACTACAGGGCCAAAGGAAATATCCTCCGATTACAAAGAGAAAGAAGCTTCCTGAGAAACTTCTTTGTGTTCTGTGAAATCAACTCACAGAGTTACAGCGTTCCCCTCAAGAAGCCTTACGCTAAGACACTTCTTGTGGAATTGGCAAAGTGATATTTGGAAGCCCATAGAGGGCTCTGGTGAAAAAGGAAATATCCTCAGATGAAATCTGGAAAGAAGCTTTCTGAGAAACTGCTTAGGGTTCTGTTAATTCATCTCACAGGGTTACATCTGTATTTCGTGGATCTCTTTGCTAGCCTTTTTTCTGTGGAATCTGAGAACAGATATTTCGGATCCCTTTGAAGACAATAGGGCCAAAGGAAATATCCTCCGATAACAAAGAGAAAGAAGCTTCCTGAGAAATTTCTTTGTGTTCTGTGAAATCATCTCACAGAGTTACAGTTTTCCCCTCAAGAAGCCTTTCGCTGAGACAGTTCTAGTGGAATTGGCAAAGTGATATTGGAAGCCCATAGAGGGCTATGGTGAAAAAGGAAATATCCTCAGATGAAATCTGGAAAGAAGCTTTCTGAGAAACTGTTTAGTGTTCTGTTAATTCATCTCACAGAGATACATCTGTATTTCGTGGATCTCTTTGCTAGCCTTATTTCTGTGGAATCTGAGAACAGATATTTCGGATCCCTTTGAAGACTATAGGGCCAAAGGAAATATCCTCCCATAACAGAGAGAAAGAAGCTTTCTGAAAAACTTCTTTGTGTTCTGTGAAATCAGCTCACAGAGTTACAGCTTTCCCCTCAAGAAGCCTTTCGCTAAGACAGTTATTGTGGAATTGGCAAAGTGATATTTGGAAGCCCAAGAGGGCTATGGTGAAAAAGGAAATATCCTCAGATGAAATCTGGAAAGAAGCTTTCTGAGAAACTGCTTAGTGTTCTGTTAATTCATCTCACAGAGTTACATCTGTATTTCGTGGATCTCTTTGCTAGCCTTATTTCTGTGGAATCTGAGAACAGATATTTCGGATCCCTTTGAAGACTATAGGGCCAAAGGAAATATACTCCGATAACAAAGAGACAGAAGCTTTCTGAGAAACTTCTTTGTGTTCTGTGAAATCATCTCACAGAGTTACAGCTTTCCCCTCAAGAAGCCTTTCGCTAAGTCAGTTCTTGTGGAATTGGCCAAGTGATATTCGGAAGCCCATATAGGGCTATGGTGAAAAAGGAAATATCCTCAGATGAAATCTGGAAAGAAGCTTTCTGAGAAACTGCTTAGTGTTGTGTTAATTCATCTCACAGAGTTACATCTGTATTTCGTGGATCCTTTTGCTAGCCTTATTTCTGTGGAATCTGAGAACAGATATTTCGGATCCCTTTGAAGAGAATAGGGCCAAAGGAAATATCCTCCGATAACAAAGAGAAAGTAGCTTTCTGAGAAACTTCTTTGTTTTCTTTGAAATCAACTCACAGAGTTACAGCATTTCCCTCAAGAAGCCTTACGCTATGATACTTCTTGTGGAATTGGCAAAGTGATATTTGGAAGCCCATAGAGGGCTCTGCTGAAAAAGGAAATATCCTCAGATGAAATCTGGAAAGAAGCTTTCTGAGAAACTGCTTAGTGTTCTGTTAATTCATCTCACGGAGTTACATCTGTATTTCGTGGATCTCTTTGCTAGCCTTATTTCTGTGGAATCTGAGAACAGATATTTCGGATCCCTTTGAAGACTATAGGGCCAAAGCAAATATCCTCCGATAACAAAGAGAAAGAAGCTCTCTGAAAAACTTAATTGTGTTCTGTGAAATCATCTCACAGAGTTACAGCGTTCCCCTCAAGAAGCCTTACGCTAAGATACTTCTTGTGGAATTGGCAAAGTGATATTTGGAAGCCCATAGAGGGCTCTGGTGAAAAAGGAAATATGCTCAGATGAAATCTGGAAAGAAGTTTCTGAGAAACTGCTTAGTGTTCTGTTAATTCATCTCACAGAGTTACATCTGTATTTCGTGGATCTCTTTGCTTACCTTATTTCTGTGGAATCTGATACCAGATGTTTCGGATCCCTTTGAAGACTATAGGGCCAAAGGAAATATCCTCCGATAACATAGAGAAAGAAGCTTTCTGAGAAACTTCTTTGTGTTCAGTGAAATCATCTCACAGAGTTACAGCTTTCCCCTCAAGAAGCCTTTCGCTATGACAGTTCTTGTGGAATTGGCAAAGTGATATTTGGAAGCCCATAGAAGGCTCTGGTGAAAAAGGAAATATCCTCAGATGAAATCTGGAAAGAAGCTTTCTGAGAAACTGCTTAGTGTTCTGTTAATTCATCTCTCAGAGTTACATCTGTATTTCGTGGATCTCTTTGCTAGCCTTATTTCTGTGGAATCTGAGAACAGATAATTCGGATCCCTTTGAAGACTATAGGGCCAAAGGAAATATCCTCCGATAACAAAGAGAAAGAAGCTTTCTGAGAAACTTCTTTGTGTTCTGTGAAATCATCTCACAGAGTTACAGCTTTCCCCACAAGAAGCCTTTCGCTAAGTCAGTTCTTGTGGAATTGGCCAAGAGATATTTGGAAGCCCATATAGGGCTACGGTGAAAAAGGAAATATCCTCAGATGAAATCTGGAAAGAAGCTTTCTGAGAAACTGCTTAGTGTTCTGTTAATTCATCTCACAGAGTTACATCTGTATTTCGTGGATCTCTTTGCTAGCATTATTTCTGTTCAATCTGAGAACAGATATTTCGGATCCCTTTGAAGACGATAGGGCCAAAGCAAATATCCTCCGATAAAAAAGAGAAAGAAGCTTTCTGAGAAACTTCTTTGTGTTCTGTGAAGTCATCTCACAGAGTTACAGTTTTCCCCTCAAGAAGCCATTCGCTAAGACAGTTCTTGTGGAATGGCACAGTGATATTTGGAAGCCCATAGAGGGCTATGGTGAAAAAGGAAATATCCTCAGATGAAATCTGGAAAGAAGCTTTCTGAGAAACTGCTTAGTGTTCTGTTAATTCATCTCACAGAGATACATCTGTATTTCGTGGATCTCGTTGCTAGCCTTATTTCTGTGGAATCTGAGAACAGATATTTCGGATCTCTTTGAAGACTATAGGGCCATAGCAAATATCCTCCGATAACAAAGAGAAAGAAGCTCTCTGAGAAACTTCATTGTGTTCTGTGAAATCATCTCACAGAGTTACAGTGGTTCTGTTAATTCATCTCACAGAGTTACATCTGTATTTCGTGGATCTCTTTGTTAGCCTTATTTCTGTGGAATCAGAGAACAGATATTTCGGATCCCTTTGAAGACTATAGGGCCAAAGGAAATATCCTCCGATAACAAAGAGAAAGAAGCTTTCTGAGAAACTTCTTTGTGTTCTGTGAAATCATCTCACAGAGTTACAGCTTTCCCCTCAAGAAGCCTTTCGCTAAGACAGTTCTTGTGGAATTGGCAAAGCGATATTTGGAAGCCCTTAGAGGGCTATGGTGAAAAAGGAAATATCCACAGATGAAATCTGGAAAGAAGCTTTCTGAGAAACTGCTTAGTGTTCTGTTAATTCATCTCACAGAGTTACATCTGTATTTCGTGGATCTCTTTGCTAGCCTTATTTCTGTGGAATCTGAGAACAGATATTTCGGATCCCTTTGAAGACTACAGGGCCAAAGGAAATATCCTCCGATTACAAAGAGAAAGAAGCTTCCTGGAAACTACTTTGTGTTCTGTGAAATCAACTCACAGAGTTACAGCGTTCCCCTCAAGAAGCCTTACGCTAAGACACTTCTTGTGGAATTGGCAAAGTGATATTTGGAAGCCAATAGAGGGCTCAGGTGAAAAAGGAAATATCCTCAGATGAAATCTGGAAAGAAGCTTTCTGAGAAACTGCTTAGTGTTCTGTTAATTCATCTCACAGAGTTACATCTGTATTTCGTGGATCTCTTTGCTAGCCTTTTTTCTGTGGAATCTGAGAACAGATATTTCGGATCCCTTTGAAGACTATAGGGCCAAAGGAAATATCCTCCGATAACAAAGAGACAGAAGCTTTCTGAGAAACTTCTTTGTGTTCTGTGAAATCATCTCACAGAGTTACAGCTTTCCCCTCAAGAAGCCTTTCGCTAAGTCAGTTCTTGTGGAATTGGCCAAGTGATATTTGGAAGCCCATATAGGGCTATGGTGAAAAAGGAAATATCCTCAGATGAAATCTGGAAAGAAGCTTTCTGAGAAACTGCTTAGTGTTCTGTTAATTCATCTCACGGAGTTACATCTGTATTTCGTGGATCTTTTTGCTAGCCTTATTTCTGTGGAATCTGAGAACAGATATTTCGGATCCCTTTGAAGACAATAGGGCCAAAGGAAATATCCTCCGATAACAAAGAGAAAGAAGCTTTCTGAGAAACTTCTTTGTTTTCTTTGAAATCAACTCACAGAGTTACAGCGTTTCCCTCAAGAAGCCTTACGCTAAGATACTTCTTGTGGAATTGGCAAAGTGATATTTGGAAGCCCCTAGAGGGCTCTGGTGAAAAAGGAAATATCCTCAGATGAAATCTGGAAAGAAGCTTTCTGAGAAACTGCTTAGTGTTCTGTTAATTCATCTCACGGAGTTACATCTGTATTTCGTGTATCTCTTTGCTAGCCTTATTTCTGTGGAATCTGAGAACAGATATTTCGGATCTCTTTGAAGACTAAAGGGCCAAAGCAAATATCCTCCGATAACAAAGAGAAAGAAGCTCTCTGAGAAACTTCATTGTGTTCTGTGAAATCATCTCACAGACTCACAGCGTTCCCCTCAAGAAGCCTTACGCTAAGATACTTCTTGTGGAATTGGCAAAGTGATATTTGGAAGCCCATAGAGGGCTCTGGTGAAAAAGGAAATATCCTCAGATGAAATCTGGAAAGAAGCTTTCTGAGAAACTGCTTAGTGTTCTGTTAATTCATCTCTCAGAGTTACATCTGTATTTCGTGGATCTCTTTGGTAGCCTTATTTCTGTGGAATCTGAGAATAGATAATTCGGATTCCTTTGAAGACTATAGGGCCAAAGGAAATATCCTCCGATAACAAAGAGACAGAAGCTTTCTGAGAAACTTCTTTGTGTTCTGTGAAATCATCTCACAGAGTTACAGCTTTCCCCTCAAGAAGCCTTTCGCTAAGTCAGTTCTTGTGGAATTGGCCAAGTGATATTCGGAAGCCCATATAGGGCTATGGTGAAAAAGGAAATATCCTCAGATGAAATCTGGAAAGAAGCTTTCTGAGAAACTGCTTAGTGTTCCGTTAATTCATCTCACAGAGTTACATCTGTATTTCGTGGATGTCTTTGCTAGCATTATATCTGTGGAATCTGAGAACAGATATTTCGGATCCCTTTGAAGACTATAGGGCCAAAGCAAATATCCTCCGATAAAAAAGGGAAAGAAGCTTTCTGAGAAACTTCTTTGTGTTCTGTGAAATCAACTCACATAGTTACAGCGTTCCCCTCAAGAAGCCTTACGCTAAGATACTTCTTTGTGGAATTGGCAAAGTGATATTTGGAAGCCAATAGAGGGCTCTGGTGAAAAAGGAAATATCCTCAGATGAAATCTGGAAAGAATCTTTCTGAGAAACTGCTTAGTGTTCTGTTAATTCATCTCACAGAGTTACATCTGTATTTCGTGGATCTCTTTGCTAGCCTTATTTCTGTGGAATCTGAGAACAGATATTTCGGATCCCTTTGAAGACTGTAGGGCCAAAGGAAATATCCTCCGATAACAAAGAGAAAGAAGCTGTCTGAGAAACATCTTTCTGTTCTGCGAAATCATCTCACAGAGTTACAGCTTTCCCCTCAAGAAGCCTTTCGCTACGACAGTTATTGTGGAATTGGCAAAGTGATATTTGGAAGCCCTTAGAGGGCTATGGTGAAAAAGGAAATATCCTCAGATGAAATCTGGAAAGAAGCTTTCTGAGAAACTGCTTAGTGTTCTGTTAATTCATCTCACAGAGTTACATCTGTATTTCGTGGATCTCTTTGCTAGCCTTATTTCTGTGGAATCTGAGAACAGATATTTCGGATCCCTTTGAAGACTACAGGGCCAAAGGAAATATCCTCCGATTACAAAGAGAAAGAAGCTTCCTGAGAAACTTCTTTGTGTTCTGTGAAATCATCTCAGAGAGTTACAGCTTTCCCCTCAAGAAGCCTTTCGCTAAGACAGTTCTTGTGGAATTGGCAAAGTGATATTTGGAAGCCCATAGAGAGATATGGTGAAAAAGGAAATATCCTCAGATGATATCTGGAAAGAAGCTTTCTGAGAAACTGCTTAGTGTTCTGTTAATTCATCTCACAGAGTTACATCTGTATTTCGTGGATCTCTTTGGTAGCCTTATTTCTGTGGAATCTGAGTACAGATATTTCGGATCCCTTTGAAGACTGTAGAGCCAAAGGAAATATCTTCCGATAACAAAGAGAAAGAAGCTTTCTGAGAAACTTCTTCGTGTTCTGTGAAATCAACTCACAGAGTTACAGCGATCCCCTCAAGAAGCCTTACGCTAAGATACTTCTTGTGGAATTTGCAAAGTGATATTTGGAAGCCAATAGAGGGCTCAGGTGAAAAAGGAAATATCCTCAGATGAAATCTGGAAAGAAGCTTTCTGAGAAACTGCTTAGGGTTCTGTTAATTCATCTCACAGAGTTACATCTGTATTTCGTGGATCGCTTTGCTAGCCTTTTTTCTGTGGAATCTGAGAACAGATATTTCGGATCCCTTTGAAGACTATAGGGCCAAAGGAAATATCCTCCGATAACAAAGAGAAAGAAGCTTTCTGAGAAACTTCTTTGTGTTCTGTGAAATCATCTCACAGAGTTACAGCTTTCCCCTCAAGAAGCCTTTCGCTAAGACAGTTCTTGTGGAATTGGCAAAGCGATATTTGGAAGCCCTTAGAGGGCTATGGTGAAAAAGGAAATATCCACAGATGAAATCTGGAAAGAAGATTTCTGAGAAACTGCTTAGTGTTTTGTTAATTCATCTCACAGAGTTACATCTGTATTTCGTGGATCGCTTTGCTAGCCTTATTTCTGTGGAATCTGAGAACAGATATTTCGGATCCCTTTGAAGACTACAGGGCCAAAGGAAATATCCTCCGAATACAAAGAGAAAGAAGCTTCCTGGAAACTTCTTTGTGTTCTGTGAAATCAACTCACAGAGTTACAGCGTTCCCCTCAAGAAGCCTTACGCTAAGACACTTCTTGTGGAATTGGCAAAGTGATATTTGGAAGCCAATAGAGGGCTCAGGTGAAAAAGGAAATATTCTCAGATGAAATCTGGAAAGAAGCTTTCTGAGAAACTGCTTAGTGTTCTGTTAATTCATCTCACAGAGTTACATCTGTATTTCGTGGATCTCTTTGCTAGCCTTTTTTCTGTGGAATCTGAGAACAGATATTTCGGATGCCTTTGAAGACTATAGGGCCAAAGGAAATATCCTCCAATAACAAAGAGACAGAAGCTTTCTGAGAAACTTCTTTGTGTTCTGTGAAATCATCTCACAGAGTTACAGCTTTCCCCTCAAGAAGCCTTTCGCTAAGTCAGTTCTTGTGGAATTGGCCAAGTGATATTTGGAAGCCCATATAGGGCTATGGTGAAAAAGGAAATATCCTCAGATGAAATCTGGAAAGAAGCTTTCTGAGAAACTGCTTAGTGTTCTGTTAATTCATCTCACAGAGTTACATCTGTATTTCGTGGATATTTTTGCTAGCCTTATTTCTTTGGAATCTGAGAACAGATATTTCGGATCCCTTTGAAGACAATAGGGCCAAAGGAAATATCCTCCGATAACAAAGAGAAAGAAGCTTTCTGAGAAACTTCTTTGTTTTCTTTGAAATCAACTCACAGAGTTACAGCGTTTCCCACAAGAAGCCTTACGCTAAGATACTTCTTGTGGAATTGGCAAAGTGATATTTGGAAGCCCATAGAGGGCTCTGGTGAAAAAGGAAATATCCTCAGATGAAATCTGGAAAGAAGCTTTCTGAGAAACTGCTTAGTGTTCTGTTAATTCATCTCACGGAGTTACATCTGTATTTCGTGTATCTCTTTGCTAGCCTTATTTCTGTGGAATCTGAGAACAGATATTTCAGATCTCTTTGAAGACTATAGGGCCAAAGCAAATATCCTCCGATAACAAAGAGAAAGAAGCTCTCTGAGAAACTTCATTTTGTTCTGTGAAATCATCTCACAGACTCACAGCGATCCCCTCAAGAAGCCTTACGCTAAGATACTTCTTGTGGAATTGGCAAAGTGATATTTGGAAGCCCATAGAGGGCTCTGGTGAAAAAGGAAATATCCTCAGATGAAATCTGGAAAGAAGCTTTCTGAGAAACTGCTTAGTGTTCTGTCAATTCATCTCACAGAGTTACATCTGTATTTCGTGGATCTCTTTGCTAGCCTTTTTTCTGTGGAATCTGAAAACAGATATTTCGGATCCCTTTGAAGACTATAGGGCCAAAGGAAATATACTCCGATAACAAAGAGACAGAAGCTTTCTGAGAAACTTCTTTGTGTTCTGTGAAATCATCTCACAGAGTTACAGCTTTCCCCTCAAGAAGCCTTTCGCTAAGTCAGTTCTTGTGGAATTGGCCAAGTGATATTCGGAAGCCCATATAGGGCTATGGTGAAAAAGGAAATATCCTCAGATGAAATCTGGAAAGAAGCTTTCTGAGAAACTGCTTAATGTTGTGATAATTCATCTCACAGAGTTACATCTGTATTTCGTGGATCTTTTTGCTAGCCTTATTTCTGTGGAATCTGAGAACAGATATTTCGGATCCCTTTGAAGACAATAGGGCCAAAGGAAATATCCTCCGATAACAAAGAGAAAGAAGCTTTCTGAGAAACTTCTTTGTTTTCTTTGAAATCAACTCACAGAGTTACAGCATTTCCCTCAAGAAGCCTTACGCTATGATACTTCTTGTGGAATTGGCAAAGTGATATTTGGAAGCCCATAGAGGGCTCTGCTGAAAAAGGAAATATCCTCAGATGAAATCTGGAAAGAAGCTTTCTGAGAAACTGCTTAGTGTTCTGTTAATTCATCTCACGGAGTTACATCTCTATTTCGTGGATCTCTTTGCTAGCCTTATTTCTGTGGAATCTGAGAACAGATATTTCGGATCTCTTTGAAGACTATAGGGCCAAAGCAAATATCCTCCGATAACAAAGAGAAAGAAGCTCTCTGAGAAACTTAATTGTGTTCTGTGAAATCATCTCACAGACTCACAGCGTTCCCCTCAAGAAGCCTTACGCTAAGATACTTCTTGTGGAATTGGCAAAGTGATATTTGGAAGCCCATAGAGGGCTCTGGTGAAAAAGGAAATATCCTCAGATGAAATCTGGAAAGAAGCTTTCTGAGAAACTGCTTAGTGTTCTGTTAATTCATCTCACAGAGTTGCATCTGTATTTCGTGGATCTCTTTGCTTACCTTATTTCTGTGGAATCTGATACCAGATGATTCGGATCCCTTTGAAGACTATAGGGCCAAAGGAAATATCCTCCGATAACATAGAGAAAGAAGCTTTCTGAGAAACTTCTTTGTGTTCAGTGAAATCATCTCACAGAGTTACAGCTTTCCCCTCAAGAAGCCTTTCGCTATGACAGTTCTTGTGGAATTGGCAAAGTGATATTTGGAAGCCCATAGAAGGCTCTGGTGAAAAAGGAAATATCCTCAGATGAAATCTGGAAAGAAGCTTTCTGAGAAACTGCTTAGTGTTCTGTTAATTCATCTCTCAGAGTTACATCTGTATTTCGTGGATCTCTTTGGTAGCCTTATTTCTGTGGAATCTGAGAACAGATAATTCGGATCCCTTTGAAGACTATAGGGCCAAAGGAAATATCCTACGATAACAAAGAGAAAGAAGCTTTCTGGGAAACTTCTTTGTGTTCTGTGAAATCATCTCACAGAGTTACAGCTTTCCCCTCAAGAAGCCTTTCGCTAAGTCAGTTCTTGTGGAATTGGCCAAGAGATATTTGGAAGCCCATATAGGGCTACGGTGAAAAAGGAAATATCCTCAGATGAAATCTGGAAAGAAGCTTTCTGAGAAACTACTTAGTGTTCTGTTAATTCATCTCACAGAGTTACATCTGTATTTCGTGGATCTCTTTGCTAGCATTATTTCTGTTCAATCTGAGAACAGATATATCGGATCCCTTTGAAGACGATAGGGCCAAAGCAAATATCCTCCGATAAAAAAGAGAAAGAAGCTTTCTGAGAAACATCTTTGTGTTCTGTGAAGTCATCTCACAGAGTTACAGTTTTCCCCTAAGAAGCCATTCGCTAAGACAGTTCTTGTGGAATGGCACAGTGATATTTGGAAGCCCATAGAGGGCTATGGTGAAAAAGGAAATATCCTCAGATGAAATCTGGAAAGAAGCTTTCTGAGAAACTGCTTAGTGTTCTGTTAATTCTTCTCACAGAGATACATCTGTATTTCGTGGATCTCGTTGCTAGCCTTATTTCTGTGGAATCTGAGAACAGATATTTCGGATCTCTTTGAAGACTATAGGGCCAAAGCAAATATCCTCCGATAACAAAGAGAAAGAAGCTCTCTGAGAAACTTCATTGTGTTCTGTGAAATCATCTCACAGAGTTACAGCGGTTCTGTTAATTCATCTCACAGAGTTACATCTGTATTTCGTGGATCTCTTTGTTAGCCTTATTTCTGTGGAATCAGAGAACAGATATTTCGGATCCCTTTGAAGACTATAGGGCCAAAGGAAATATCCTCTGATAACAAAGAGAAAGAAGCTTTCTGAGAAACTTCTTTGTGTTCTGTGAAATCATCTCACAGAGTTACAGCTTTCCCCTCAAGAAGCCTTTCGCTAAGACAGTTCTTGTGGAATTGGCAAAGCGATATTTGGAAGCCCTTAGAGGGCTATGGTGAAGAAGGAAATATCCACAGATGAAATCTGGAAAGAAGCTTTCTGAGAAACTGCTTAGTGTTCTGTTAATTCATCTCACAGAGTTACATCTGTATTTCGTGGATCTCTTTGCTAGCCTTATTTCTGTGGAATCTGAGAACAGATATTTCGGATCCCTTTGAAGACTACAGGGCCAAAGGAAATATCCTCCGATTACAAAGAGAAAGAAGCTTCCTGGAAAATTCTTTGAGTTCTGTGAAATCAACTCACAGAGTTACAGCGTTCCCCTCAAGAAGCCTTACGCTAAGACACTTCTTGTGGAATTGGCCAAGTGATATTTGGAAGCCCATATAGGGCTATGGTGAAAAAGGAAATATCCTCAGATGAAATCTGGAAAGAAGCTTTCTGAGAAACTGCTTAGTGTTCTGTTAATTCATCTCACGGAGTTACATCTGTATTTCGTGGATCTTTTTGCTAGCCTTATTTCTTTGGAATCTGAGAACAGATATTTCGGATCCCTTTGAAGACTACAGGGCCAAAGGAAATATCCTCCGATTACAAAGAGAAAGAAGCTTCCTGGAAAATTCTTTGAGTTCTGTGAAATCAACTCACAGAGTTACAGCGTTCCCCTCAAGAAGCCTTACGCTAAGACACTTCTTGTGGAATTGGCCAAGTGATATTTGGAAGCCCATATAGGGCTATGGTGAAAAAGGAAATATCCTCAGATGAAATCTGGAAAGAAGCTTTCTGAGAAACTGCTTAGTGTTCTGTTAATTCATCTCACGGAGTTACATCTGTATTTCGTGGATCTTTTTGCTAGCCTTATTTCTTTGGAATCTGAGAACAGATATTTCGGATCCCTTTGAAGACAATAGGGCCAAAGGAAATATCCTCCGATAACAAAGAGAAAGAAGCTTTCTGAGAAACTTCTTTGTTTTCTTTGAAATCAACTCACAGTGTTACAGCGTTTCCCACAAGAAGCCTTACGCTAAGATACTTCTTGTGGAATTGGCAAAGTGATATTTTGAAGCCCATAGAGGGCTCTGGTGAAAAAGGAAATATCCTCAGATGAAATCTGGAAAGAAGCTTTCTGAGAAACTGCTTAGTGTTCTGTTAATTCATCTCACGGAGTTACATCTGTATTTCGTGTATCTCTTTGCTAGCCTTATTTCTGTGGAATCTGAGAACAGATATTTCGGATCTCTTTGAAGACTATAGGGCCAAAGCAAATATCCTCCGATAACAAAGAGAAAGAAGCTCTCTGAGAAACTTCATTTTGTTCTGTGAAATCATCTCACAGACTCACAGCGTTCCCCTCAAGAAGCCTTACGCTAAGATACTTCTTGTGGAATTGGCAAAGTGATATTTGGAAGCCCATAGAGGGCTCTGGTGAAAAAGGAAATATCCTCAGATGAAATCTGGAAAGAAGCTTTCTGAGAAACTGCTTAGTGTTCTGTCAATTCATCTCACAGAGTTACATCTGTATTTCGTGGATCTCTTTGCTAGCCTTTTTTCTGTGGAATCTGAGAACAGATATTTCGGATCCCTTTGAAGACTATAGGGCCAAAGGAAATATACTCCGATAACAAAGAGACAGAAGCTTTCTGAGAAACTTCTTTGTGTTCTGTGAAATCATCTCACAGAGTTACAGCTTTCCCCTCAAGAAGCCTTTCGCTAAGTCAGTTCTTGTGGAATTGGCCAAGTGATATTCGGAAGCCCATATAGGGCTATGGTGAAAAAGGAAATATCCTCAGATGAAATCTGGAAAGAAGCTTTCTGAGAAACTGCTTAGTGTTGTGTTAATTCATCTCACAGAGTTACATCTGTATTTCGTGGATCTTTTTGCTAGCCTTATTTCTGTGGAATCTGAGAACAGATATTTCGGATCCCTTTGAAGACAATAGGGCCAAAGGAAATATCCTCCGATAACAAAGAGAAAGAAGCTTTCTGAGAAACTTCTTTGTTTTCTTTGAAATCAACTCACAGAGTTACAGCATTTCCCTCAAGAAGCCTTACGCTATGATACTTCTTGTGGAATTGGCAAAGTGATATTTGGAAGCCCATAGAGGGCTCTGCTGAAAAAGGAAATATCCTCAGATGAAATCTGGAAAGAAGCTTTCTGAGAAACTGCTTAGTGTTCTGTTAATTCATCTCACGGAGTTACATCTGTATTTCGTGGATCTCTTTGCTAGCCTTATTTCTGTGGAATCTGAGAACAGATATTTCGGATCTCTTTGAAGACTATAGGGCCAAAGCAAATATCCTCCGATAACAAAGAGAAAGAAGCTCTCTGAGAAACTTAATTGTGTTCTGTGAAATCATCTCACAGAGTTACAGCGTTCCCCTCAAGAAGCCTTACGCTAAGATACTTCTTGTGGAATTGGCAAAGTGATATTTGGAAGCCCATAGAGGGCTCTGGTGAAAAAGCAAATATCCTCAGATGAAATCTGGAAAGAAGCTTTCTGAGAAACTGCTTAGTGTTCTGTTAATTCATCTCACAGAGTTGCATCTGTATTTCGTGGATCTCTTTGCTTACCTTATTTCTGTGGAATCTGATACCAGATGTTTCGGATCCCTTTGAAGACTATAGGGCCAAAGGAAATATCCTCCGATAACATAGAGAAAGAAGCTTTCTGAGAAACTTCTTTGTGTTCAGTGAAATCATCTCACAGAGTTACAGCTTTCCCCTCAAGAAGCCTTTCGCTATGACAGTTCTTGTGGAATTGGCAAAGTGATATTTGGAAGCCCATAGAAGGCTCTGGTGAAAAAGGAAATATCCTCAGATGAAATCTGGAAAGAAGCTTTCTGAGAAACTGCTTAGTGTTCTGTTAATTCATCTCTCAGAGTTACATCTGTATTTCTTGGATCTCTTTGGTAGCCTTATTTCTGTGGAATCTGAGAACAGATAATTCGGATCCCTTTGAAGACTATAGGGCCAAAGGAAATATCCTCCGATAACAAAGAGAAAGAAGCTTTCTGAGAAACTTCTTTGTGTTCTGTGAAATCATCTCACAGAGTTACAGCTTTCCCCTCAAGAAGCCTTTCGCTAAGTCAGTTCTTGTGGAATTGGCCAAGAGATATTTGGAAGCCCATATAGGGCTACGGTGAAAAAGGAAATATCCTCAGATGAAATCTGGAAAGAAGCTTTCTGAGAAACTACTTAGTGTTCTGTTAATTCATCTCACAGAGTTACATCTGTATTTCGTGGATCTCTTTGCTAGCATTATTTCTGTTCAATCTGAGAACAGATATTTCGGATCCCATTGAAGACGATAGGGCCAAAGCAAATATCCTCCGATAAAAAAGAGAAAGAAGCTTTCTGAGAAACTTCTTTGTGTTCTGTGAAGTCATCTCACAGAGTTACAGTTTTCCCCTAAGAAGCCATTCGCTAAGACAGTTCTTGTGGAATGGCACAGTGATATTTGGAAGCCCATAGAGGGCTATGGTGAAAAAGGAAATATCCTCAGATGAAATCTGGAAAGAAGCTTTCTGAGAAACTGCTTAGTGTTCTGTTAATTCATCTCACAGAGTTACATCTGTATTTCGTGGATCTCTTTGCTAGCCTTATTTCTGTGGAATCTGAGAACAGATATTTCGGATCCCTTTGAAGACTACAGGGCCAAAGGAAATATCCTCCGATTACAAAGAGAAAGAAGCTTCCTGGAAACTTCTTTGAGTTCTGTGAAATCAACTCACAGAGTTACAGCGTTCCCCTCAAGAAGCCTTACGCTAAGACACTTCTTGTGGAATTGGCAAAGTGATATTTGGAAGCCAATAGAGGGCTCAGGTGAAAAAGGAAATATCCTCAGATGAAATCTGGAAAGAAGCTTTCTGAGAAACTGCTTAGTGTTCTGTTAATTCATCTCACAGAGTTACATCTGTATTTCGTGGATCTCTTTGCTAGCCTTTTTTCTGTGGAATCTGAGAACAGATATTTCGGATCCCTTTGAAGACTATAGGGCCAAAGGAAATATCCTCCGATAACAAAGAGACAGAAGCTTTCTGAGAAACTTCTTTGTGTTCTGTGAAATCATCTCACAGAGTTACAGCTTTCCCCTCAAGAAGCCTTTCGCTAAGTCAGTTCTTGTGGAATTGGCCAAGTGATATTTGGAAGCCCATATAGGGCTATGGTGAAAAAGGAAATATCCTCAGATGAAATCTGGAAAGAAGCTTTCTGAGAAACTGCTTAGTGTTCTGTTAATTCATCTCACGGAGTTACATCTGTATTTCGTGGATCTTTTTGCTAGCCTTATTTCTGTGGAATCTGAGAACAGATATTTCGGATCCCTTTGAAGACAATAGGGCCAAAGGAAATATCCTCCGATAACAAAGAGAAAGAAGCTTTCTGAGAAACTTCTTTGTTTTCTTTGAAATCAACTCACAGAGTTACAGCGTTTCCCTCAAGAAGCCTTACGCTAAGATACTTCTTGTGGAATTGGCAAAGTGATATTTGGAAGCCCATAGAGGGCTCTGGTGAAAAAGGAAATATCCTCAGATGAAATCTGGAAAGAAGCTTTCTGAGAAACTGCTTAGTATTCTGTTAATTCATCTCACGGAGTTACATCTGTATTTCGTGTATCTCTTTGCTAGCCTTATTTCTGTGGAATCTGAGAACAGATATTTCGGATCTCTTTGAAGACTATAGGGCCAAAGCAAATATCCTCCGATAACAAAGAGAAAGAAGCTCTCTGAGAAACTTCATTTTGTTCTGTGAAATCATCTCACAGACTCACAGCGTTCCCCTCAAGAAGCCTTACGCTAAGATACTTCTTGTGGAATTGGCAAAGTGATATTTGGAAGCCCATAGAGGGCTCTGGTGAAAAAGGAAATATCCTCAGATGAAATCTGGAAAGAAGCTTTCTGAGAAACTGCTTAGTGTTCTGTCAATTCATCTCACAGAGTTACATCTGTATTTCGTGGATCTCTTTGCTAGCCTTTTTTCTGTGGAATCTGAGAACAGATATTTCGGATCCCTTTGAAGACTATAGGGCCAAAGGAAATATACTCCGATAACAAAGAGACAGAAGCTTTCTGAGAAACTTCTTTGTGTTCTGTGAAATCATCTCACAGAGTTACAGCTTTCCCCTCAAGAAGCCTTTCGCTAAGTCAGTTCTTGTGGAATTGGCCAAGTGATATTCGGAAGCCCATATAGGGCTATGGTGAAAAAGGAAATATCCTCAGATGAAATCTGGAAAGAAGCTTTCTGAGAAACTGCTTAGTGTTGTGTTAATTCATCTCACAGAGTTACATCTGTATTTCGTGGATCTTTTTGCTAGCCTTATTTCTGTGGAATCTGAGAACAGATATTTCGGATCCCTTTGAAGACAATAGGGCCAAAGGAAATATCCTCCGATAACAAAGAGAAAGAAGCTTTCTGAGAAACTTCTTTGTTTTCTTTGAAATCAACTCACAGAGTTACAGCATTTCCCTCAAGAAGCCTTACGCTATGATACTTCTTGTGGAATTGGCAAAGTGATATTTGGAAGCCCATAGAGGGCTCTGCTGAAAAAGGAAATATCCTCAGATGAAATCTGGAAAGAAGCTTTCTGAGAAACTGCTTAGTGTTCTGTTAATTCATCTCACGGAGTTACATCTGTATTTCGTGGATCTCTTTGCTAGCCTTATTTCTGTGGAATCTGAGAACAGATATTTCGGATCTCTTTGAAGACTATAGGGCCAAAGCAAATATCCTCCGATAACAAAGAGAAAGAAGCTCTCTGAGAAACTTAATTGTGTTCTGTGAAATCATCTCACAGAGTTACAGCGTTCCCCTCAAGAAGCCTTACGCTAAGATACTTCTTGTGGAATTGGCAAAGTGATATTTGGAAGCCCATAGAGGGCTCTGGTGAAAAAGGAAATATCCTCAGATGAAATCTGGAAAGAAGCTTTCTGAGAAACTGCTTAGTGTTCTGTTAATTCATCTCACAGAGTTGCATCTGTATTTCGTGGATCTCTTTGCTTACCTTATTTCTGTGGAATCTGATACCAGATGTTTTGGATCCCTTTGAAGACTATAGGGCCAAAGGAAATATCCTCCGATAACATAGAGAAAGAAGCTTTCTGAGAAACTTCTTTGTGTTCAGTGAAATCATCTCACAGAGTTACAGCTTTCCCCTCAAGAAGCCTTTCGCTATGACAGTTCTTGTGGAATTGGCAAAGTGATATTTGGAAGCCCATAGAAGGCTCTGGTGAAAAAGGAAATATCCTCAGATGAAATCTGGAAAGAAGCTTTCTGAGAAACTGCTTAGTGTTCTGTTAATTCATCTCTCAGAGTTACATCTGTATTTCGTGGATCTCTTTGGTAGCCTTATTTCTGTGGAATCTGAGAACAGATAATTCGGATCCCTTTGAAGACTATAGGGCCAAAGGAAATATCCTCCGATAACAAAGAGAAAGAAGCTTTCTGAGAAACTTCTTTGTGTTCTGTGAAATCATCTCACAGAGTTACAGCTTTCCCCTCAAGAAGCCTTTCGCTAAGTCAGTTCTTGTGGAATTGGCCAAGTGATATTCGGAAGCCCATATAGGGCTATGGTGAAAAAGGAAATATCCTCAGATGAAATCTGGAAAGAAGCTTTCTGAGAAACTGCTTAGTGTTGTGTTAATTCATCTCACAGAGTTACATCTGTATTTCGTGGATCTTTTTGCTAGCCTTATTTCTGTGGAATCTGAGAACAGATATTTCGGATCCCTTTGAAGACAATAGGGCCAAAGGAAATATCCTCCGATAACAAAGAGAAAGAAGCTTTCTGAGAAACTTCTTTGTTTTCTTTGAAATCAACTCACAGAGTTACAGCATTTCCCTCAAGAAGCCTTACGCTATGATACTTCTTGTGGAATTGGCAAAGTGATATTTGGAAGCCCATAGAGGGCTCTGCTGAAAAAGGAAATATCCTCAGATGAAATCTGGAAAGAAGCTTTCTGAGAAACTGCTTAGTGTTCTGTTAATTCATCTCACGGAGTTACATCTGTATTTCGTGGATCTCTTTGCTAGCCTTATTTCTGTGGAATCTGAGAACAGATATTTCGGATCTCTTTGAAGACTATAGGGCCAAAGCAAATATCCTCCGATAACAAAGAGAAAGAAGCTCTCTGAGAAACTTAATTGTGTTCTGTGAAATCATCTCACAGACTCACAGCGTTCCCCTCAAGAAGCCTTACGCTAAGATACTTCTTGTGGAATTGGCAAAGTGATATTTGGAAGCCCATAGAGGGCTCTGGTGAAAAAGGAAATATCCTCAGATGAAATCTGGAAAGAAGCTTTCTGAGAAACTGCTTAGTGTTCTGTTAATTCATCTCACAGAGTTGCATCTGTATTTCGTGGATCTCTTTGCTTACCTTATTTCTGTGGAATCTGATACCAGATGTTTCGGATCCCTTTGAAGACTATAGGGCCAAAGGAAATATCCTCCGATAACATAGAGAAAGAAGCTTTCTGAGAAACTTCTTTGTGTTCAGTGAAATCATCTCACAGAGTTACAGCTTTCCCCTCAAGAAGCCTTTCGCTATGACAGTTCTTGTGGAATTGGCAAAGTGATATTTGGAAGCCCATAGAAGGCTCTGGTGAAAAAGGAAATATCCTCAGATGAAATCTGGAAAGAAGCTTTCTGAGAAACTGCTTAGTGTTCTGTTAATTCATCTCTCAGAGTTACATCTGTATTTCGTGGATCTCTTTGGTAGCCTTATTTCTGTGGAATCTGAGAACAGATAATTCGGATCCCTTTGAAGACTATAGGGCCAAAGGAAATATCCTCCGATAACAAAGAGAAAGAAGCTTTCTGAGAAACTTCTTTGTGTTCTGTGAAATCATCTCACAGAGTTACAGCTTTCCCCTCAAGAAGCCTTTCGCTAAGTCAGTTCTTGTGGAATTGGCCAAGAGATATTTGGAAGCCCATATAGGGCTACGGTGAAAAAGGAAATATCCTCAGATGAAATCTGGAAAGAAGCTTTCTGAGAAACTACTTAGTGTTCTGTTAATTCATCTCACAGAGTTACATCTGTATTTCGTGGATCTCTTTGCTAGCATTATTTCTGTTCAATCTGAGAACAGATATTTCGGATCCCATTGAAGACGATAGGGCCAAAGCAAATATCCTCCGATAAAAAAGAGAAAGAAGCTTTCTGAGAAACATCTTTGTGTTCTGTGAAGTCATCTCACAGAGTTACAGTTTTCCCCTAAGAAGCCATTCGCTAAGACAGTTCTTGTGGAATGGCACAGTGATATTTGGAAGCCCATAGAGGGCTATGGTGAAAAAGGAAATATCCTCAGATGAAATCTGGAAAGAAGCTTTCTGAGAAACTGCTTAGTGTTCTGTTAATTCTTCTCACAGAGATACATCTGTATTTCGTGGATCTCGTTGCTAGCCTTATTTCTGTGGAATCTGAGAACAGATATTTCGGATCTCTTTGAAGACTATAGGGCCAAAGCAAATATCCTCCGATAACAAAGAGAAAGAAGCTCTCTGAGAAACTTCATTGTGTTCTGTGAAATCATCTCACAGAGTTACAGCGGTTCTGTTAATTCATCTCACAGAGTTACATCTGTATTTCGTGGATCTCTTTGTTAGCCTTATTTCTGTGGAATCAGAGAACAGATATTTCGGATCCCTTTGAAGACTATAGGGCCAAAGGAAATATCCTCTGATAACAAAGAGAAAGAAGCTTTCTGAGAAACTTCTTTGAGTTCTGTGAAATCAACTCACAGAGTTACAGCGTTCCCCTCAAGAAGCCTTACGCTAAGACACTTCTTGTGGAATTGGCAAGGTGATATTTGGAAGCCAATAGAGGGCTCAGGTGAAAAAGGAAATATCCTCAGATGAAATCTGGAAAGAAGCTTTCTGAGAAACTGCTTAGTGTTCTGTTAATTCATCTCACAGAGTTACATCTGTATTTCGTGGATCTCTTTGCTAGCCTTTTTTCTGTGGAATCTGAGAACAGATATTTCGGATCCCTTTGAAGACTATAGGGCCAAAGGAAATATCCTCCGATAACAAAGAGACAGAAGCTTTCTGAGAAACTTCTTTGTGTTCTGTGAAATCATCTCACAGAGTTACAGCTTTCCCCTCAAGAAGCCTTTCGCTAAGTCAGTTCTTGTGGAATTGGCCAAGTGATATTTGGAAGCCCATATAGGGCTATGGTGCAAAAGGAAATATCCTCAGATGAAATCTGGAAAGAAGCTTTCTGAGAAACTGCTTAGTGTTCTGTTAATTCATCTCACGGAGTTACATCTGTATTTCGTGGATCTTTTTGCTAGCCTTATTTCTTTGGAATCTGAGAACAGATATTTCGGATCCCTTTGAAGACAATAGGGCCAAAGGAAATATCCTCCGATAACAAAGAGAAAGAAGCTTTCTGAGAAACTTCTTTGTTTTCTTTGAAATCAACTCACAGTGTTACAGCGTTTCCCACAAGAAGCCTTACGCTAAGATACTTCTTGTGGAATTGGCAAAGTGATATTTGGAAGCCCATAGAGGGCTCTGGTGAAAAAGGAAATATCCTCAGATGAAATCTGGAAAGAAGCTTTCTGAGAAACTGCTTAGTGTTCTGTTAATTCATCTCACGGAGTTACATCTGTATTTCGTGTATCTCTTTGCTAGCCTTATTTCTGTGGAATCTGAGAACAGATATTTCGGATCTCTGTGAAGACTACAGGGCCAAAGCAAATATCCTCCGATAACAAAGAGAAAGAAGCTCTCTGAGAAACTTCATTTTGTTCTGTGAAATCATCTCACAGACTCACAGCGTTCCCCTCAAGAAGCCTTACGCTAAGATACTTCTTGTGGAATTGGCAAAGTGATATTTGGAAGCCCATAGAGGGCTCTGGTGAAAAAGGAAATATCCTCAGATGAAATCTGGAAAGAAGCTTTCTGAGAAACTGCTTAGTGTTCTGTCAATTCATCTCACAGAGTTACATCTGTATTTCGTGGATCTCTTTGCTAGCCTTTTTTCTGTGGAATCTGAGAACAGATATTTCGGATCCCTTTGAAGACTATAGGGCCAAAGGAAATATACTCCGATAACAAAGAGACAGAAGCTTTCTGAGAAACTTCTTTGTGTTCTGTGAAATCATCTCACAGAGTTACAGCTTTCCCCTCAAGAAGCCTTTCGCTAAGTCAGTTCTTGTGGAATTGGCCAAGTGATATTCGGAAGCCCATATAGGGCTATGGTGAAAAAGGAAATATCCTCAGATGAAATCTGGAAAGAAGCTTTCTGAGAAACTGCTTAGTGTTGTGTTAATTCATCTCACAGAGTTACATCTGTATTTCGTGGATCTTTTTGCTAGCCTTATTTCTGTGGAATCTGAGAACAGATATTTCGGATCCCTTTGAAGACAATAGGGCCAAAGGAAATATCCTCCGATAACAAAGAGAAAGAAGCTTTCTGAGAAACTTCTTTGTTTTCTTTGAAATCAACTCACAGAGTTACAGCATTTCCCTCAAGAAGCCTTACGCTATGATACTTCTTGTGGAATTGGCAAAGTGATATTTGGAAGCCCATAGAGGGCTCTGCTGAAAAAGGAAATATCCTCAGATGAAATCTGGAAAGAAGCTTTCTGAGAAACTGCTTAGTGTTCTGTTAATTCATCTCACGGAGTTACATCTGTATTTCGTGGATCTCTTTGCTAGCCTTATTTCTGTGGAATCTGAGAACAGATATTTCGGATCTCTTTGAAGACTATAGGGCCAAAGCAAATATCCTCCGATAACAAAGAGAAAGAAGCTCTCTGAGAAACATAATTGTGTTCTGTGAAATCATCTCACAGAGTTACAGCGTTCCCCTCAAGAAGCCTTACGCTAAGATACTTCTTGTGGAATTGGCAAAGTGATATTTGGAAGCCCATAGAGGGCTCTGGTGAAAAAGGAAATATCCTCAGATGAAATCTGGAAAGAAGCTTTCTGAGAAACTGCTTAGTGTTCTGTTAATTCATCTCACAGAGTTGCATCTGTATTTCGTGGATCTCTTTGCTTACCTTATTTCTGTGGAATCTGATACCAGATGTTTCGGATCCCTTTGAAGACTATAGGGCCAAAGGAAATATCCTCCGATAACATAGAGAAAGAAGCTTTCTGAGAAACTTCTTTGTGTTCAGTGAAATCATCTCACAGAGTTACAGCTTTCCCCTCAAGAAGCCTTTCGCTATGACAGTTCTTGTGGAATTGGCAAAGTGATATTTGGAAGCCCATAGAAGGCTCTGGTGAAAAAGGAAATATCCTCAGATGAAATCTGGAAAGAAGCTTTCTGAGAAACTGCTTAGTGTTCTGTTAATTCATCTCTCAGAGTTACATCTGTATTTCGTGGATCTCTTTGGTAGCCTTATTTCTGTGGAATCTGAGAACAGATAATTCGGATCCCTTTGAAGACTATAGGGCCAAAGGAAATATCCTCCGATAACAAAGAGAAAGAAGCTTTCTGAGAAACTTCTTTGTGTTCTGTGAAATCATCTCACAGAGTTACAGCTTTCCCCTCAAGAAGCCTTTCGCTAAGTCAGTTCTTGTGGAATTGGCCAAGAGATATTTGGAAGCCCATATAGGGCTACGGTGAAAAAGGAAATATCCTCAGATGAAATCTGGAAAGAAGCTTTCTGAGAAACTACTTAGTGTTCTGTTAATTCATCTCACAGAGTTACATCTGTATTTCGTGGATCTCTTTGCTAGCATTATTTCTGTTCAATCTGAGAACAGATATTTCGGATCCCATTGAAGACGATAGGGCCAAAGCAAATATCCTCCGATAAAAAAGAGAAAGAAGCTTTCTGAGAAACTTCTTTGTGTTCTGTGAAGTCATCTCACAGAGTTACAGTTTTCCCCTAAGAAGCCATTCGCTAAGACAGTTCTTGTGGAATGGCACAGTGATATTTGGAAGCCCATAGAGGGCTATGGTGAAAAAGGAAATATCCTCAGATGAAATCTGGAAAGAAGCTTTCTGAGAAACTGCTTAGTGTTCTGTTAATTCATCTCACAGAGTTACATCTGTATTTCGTGGATCTCTTTGCTAGCCTTATTTCTGTGGAATCTGAGAACAGATATTTCGGATCCCTTTGAAGACTACAGGGCCAAAGGAAATATCCTCCGATTACAAAGAGAAAGAAGCTTCCTGGAAACTTCTTTGAGTTCTGTGAAATCAACTCACAGAGTTACAGCGTTCCCCTCAAGAAGCCTTACGCTAAGACACTTCTTGTGGAATTGGCAAAGTGATATTTGGAAGCCAATAGAGGGCTCAGGTGAAAAAGGAAATATCCTCAGATGAAATCTGGAAAGAAGCTTTCTGAGAAACTGCTTAGTGTTCTGTTAATTCATCTCACAGAGTTACATCTGTATTTCGTGGATCTCTTTGCTAGCCTTTTTTCTGTGGAATCTGAGAACAGATATTTCGGATCCCTTTGAAGACTATAGGGCCAAAGGAAATATCCTCCGATAACAAAGAGACAGAAGCTTTCTGAGAAACTTCTTTGTGTTCTGTGAAATCATCTCACAGAGTTACAGCTTTCCCCTCAAGAAGCCTTTCGCTAAGTCAGTTCTTGTGGAATTGGCCAAGTGATATTTGGAAGCCCATATAGGGCTATGGTGAAAAAGGAAATATCCTCAGATGAAATCTGGAAAGAAGCTTTCTGAGAAACTGCTTAGTGTTCTGTTAATTCATCTCACGGAGTTACATCTGTATTTCGTGGATCTTTTTGCTAGCCTTATTTCTGTGGAATCTGAGAACAGATATTTCGGATCCCTTTGAAGACAATAGGGCCAAAGGAAATATCCTCCGATAACAAAGAGAAAGAAGCTTTCTGAGAAACTTCTTTGTTTTCTTTGAAATCAACTCACAGAGTTACAGCGTTTCCCTCAAGAAGCCTTACGCTAAGATACTTCTTGTGGAATTGGCAAAGTGATATTTTGAAGCCCATAGAGGGCTCTGGTGAAAAAGGAAATATCCTCAGATGAAATCTGGAAAGAAGCTTTCTGAGAAACTGCTTAGTGTTCTGTTAATTCATCTCACGGAGTTACATCTGTATTTCGTGTATCTCTTTGCTAGCCTTATTTCTGTGGAATCTGAGAACAGATATTTCGGATCTCTTTGAAGACTATAGGGCCAAAGCAAATATCCTCCGATAACAAAGAGAAAGAAGCTCTCTGAGAAACTTCATTTTGTTCTGTGAAATCATCTCACAGACTCACAGCGTTCCCCTCAAGAAGCCTTACGCTAAGATACTTCTTGTGGAATTGGCAAAGTGATATTTGGAAGCCCATAGAGGGCTCTGGTGAAAAAGGAAATATCCTCAGATGAAATCTGGAAAGAAGCTTTCTGAGAAACTGCTTAGTGTTCTGTCAATTCATCTCACAGAGTTACATCTGTATTTCGTGGATCTCTTTGCTAGCCTTTTTTCTGTGGAATCTGAGAACAGATATTTCGGATCCCTTTGAAGACTATAGGGCCAAAGGAAATATACTCCGATAACAAAGAGACAGAAGCTTTCTGAGAAACTTCTTTGTGTTCTGTGAAATCATCTCACAGAGTTACAGCTTTCCCCTCAAGAAGCCTTTCGCTAAGTCAGTTCTGGTGGAATTGGCCAAGTGATATTCGGAAGCCCATATAGGGCTATGGTGCAAAAGGAAATATCCTCAGATGAAATCTGGAAAGAAGCTTTCTGAGAAACTGCTTAGTGTTGTGTTAATTCATCTCACAGAGTTACATCTGTATTTCGTGGATCTTTTTGCTAGCCTTATTTCTGTGGAATCTGAGAACAGATATTTCGGATCCCTTTGAAGACAATAGGGCCAAAGGAAATATCCTCCGATAACAAAGAGAAAGAAGCTTTCTGAGAAACTTCTTTGTTTTCTTTGAAATCAACTCACAGAGTTACAGCATTTCCCTCAAGAAGCCTTACGCTATGATACTTCTTGTGGAATTGGCAAAGTGATATTTGGAAGCCCATAGAGGGCTCTGCTGAAAAAGGAAATATCCTCAGATGAAATCTGGAAAGAAGCTTTCTGAGAAACTGCTTAGTGTTCTGTTAATTCATCTCACGGAGTTACATCTGTATTTCGTGGAGCTCTTTGCTAGCCTTATTTCTGTGGAATCTGAGAACAGATATTTCGGATCTCTTTGAAGACTATAGGGCCAAAGCAAATATCCTCCGATAACAAAAAGAAAGAAGCTCTCTGAGAAACTTAATTGTGTTCTGTGAAATCATCTCACAGAGTTACAGCGTTCCCCTCAAGGAGCCTTACGCTAAGATACTTCTTGTGGAATTGGCAAAGTGATATTTGGAAGCCCATAGAGGGCTCTGGTGAAAAAGGAAATATCCTCAGATGAAATCTGGAAAGAAGCTTTCTGAGAAACTGCTTAGTGTTCTGTTAATTCATCTCACAGAGTTGCATCTGTATTTCGTGGATCTCTTTGCTTACCTTATTTCTGTGGAATCTGATACCAGATGTTTCGGATCCCTTTGAAGACTATAGGGCCAAAGGAAATATCCTCCGATAACATAGAGAAAGAAGCTTTCTGAGAAACTTCTTTGTGTTCAGTGAAATCATCTCACAGAGTTACAGCTTTCCCCTCAAGAAGCCTTTCGCTATGACAGTTCTTGTGGAATTGGCAAAGTGATATTTGGAAGCCCATAGAAGGCTCTGGTGAAAAAGGAAATATCCTCAGATGAAATCTGGAAAGAAGCTTTCTGAGAAACTGCTTAGTGTTCTGTTAATTCATCTCTCAGAGTTACATCTGTATTTCTTGGATCTCTTTGGTAGCCTTATTTCTGTGGAATCTGAGAACAGATAATTCGGATCCCTTTGAAGACTATAGGGCCAAAGGAAATATCCTCCGATAACAAAGAGAAAGAAGCTTTCTGAGAAACTTCTTTGTGTTCTGTGAAATCATCTCACAGAGTTACAGCTTTCCCCTCAAGAAGCCTTTCGCTAAGTCAGTTCTTGTGGAATTGGCCAAGAGATATTTGGAAGCCCATATAGGGCTACGGTGAAAAAGGAAATATCCTCAGATGAAATCTGGAAAGAAGCTTTCTGAGAAACTACTTAGTGTTCTGTTAATTCATCTCACAGAGTTACATCTGTATTTCGTGGATCTCTTTGCTAGCATTATTTCTGTTCAATCTGAGAACAGATATTTCGGATCCCATTGAAGACGATAGGGCCAAAGCAAATATCCTCCGATAAAAAAGAGAAAGAAGCTTTCTGAGAAACTTCTTTGTGTTCTGTGAAGTCATCTCACAGAGTTACAGTTTTCCCCTAAGAAGCCATTCGCTAAGACAGTTCTTGTGGAATGGCACAGTGATATTTGGAAGCCCATAGAGGGCTATGGTGAAAAAGGAAATATCCTCAGATGAAATCTGGAAAGAAGCTTTCTGAGAAACTGCTTAGTGTTCTGTTAATTCATCTCACAGAGTTACATCTGTATTTCGTGGATCTCTTTGCTAGCCTTATTTCTGTGGAATCTGAGAACAGATATTTCGGATCCCTTTGAAGACTACAGGGCCAAAGGAAATATCCTCCGATTACAAAGAGAAAGAAGCTTCCTGGAAACTTCTTTGAGTTCTGTGAAATCAACTCACAGAGTTACAGCGTTCCCCTCAAGAAGCCTTACGCTAAGACACTTCTTGTGGAATTGGCAAAGTGATATTTGGAAGCCAATAGAGGGCTCAGGTGAAAAAGGAAATATCCTCAGATGAAATCTGGAAAGAAGCTTTCTGAGAAACTGCTTAGTGTTCTGTTAATTCATCTCACAGAGTTACATCTGTATTTCGTGGATCTCTTTGCTAGCCTTTTTTCTGTGGAATCTGAGAACAGATATTTCGGATCCCTTTGAAGACTATAGGGCCAAAGGAAATATCCTCCGATAACAAAGAGACAGAAGCTTTCTGAGAAACTTCTTTGTGTTCTGTGAAATCATCTCACAGAGTTACAGCTTTCCCCTCAAGAAGCCTTTCGCTAAGTCAGTTCTTGTGGAATTGGCCAAGTGATATTTGGAAGCCCATATAGGGCTATGGTGAAAAAGGAAATATCCTCAGATGAAATCTGGAAAGAAGCTTTCTGAGAAACTGCTTAGTGTTCTGTTAATTCATCTCACGGAGTTACATCTGTATTTCGTGGATCTTTTTGCTAGCCTTATTTCTGTGGAATCTGAGAACAGATATTTCGGATCCCTTTGAAGACAATAGGGCCAAAGGAAATATCCTCCGATAACAAAGAGAAAGAAGCTTTCTGAGAAACTTCTTTGTTTTCTTTGAAATCAACTCACAGAGTTACAGCGTTTCCCTCAAGAAGCCTTACGCTAAGATACTTCTTGTGGAATTGGCAAAGTGATATTTGGAAGCCCATAGAGGGCTCTGGTGAAAAAGGAAATATCCTCAGATGAAATCTGGAAAGAAGCTTTCTGAGAAACTGCTTAGTATTCTGTTAATTCATCTCACGGAGTTACATCTGTATTTCGTGTATCTCTTTGCTAGCCTTATTTCTGTGGAATCTGAGAACAGATATTTCGGATCTCTTTGAAGACTATAGGGCCAAAGCAAATATCCTCCGATAACAAAGAGAAAGAAGCTCTCTGAGAAACTTCATTTTGTTCTGTGAAATCATCTCACAGACTCACAGCGTTCCCCTCAAGAAGCCTTACGCTAAGATACTTCTTGTGGAATTGGCAAAGTGATATTTGGAAGCCCATAGAGGGCTCTGGTGAAAAAGGAAATATCCTCAGATGAAATCTGGAAAGAAGCTTTCTGAGAAACTGCTTAGTGTTCTGTCAATTCATCTCACAGAGTTACATCTGTATTTCGTGGATCTCTTTGCTAGCCTTTTTTCTGTGGAATCTGAGAACAGATATTTCGGATCCCTTTGAAGACTATAGGGCCAAAGGAAATATACTCCGATAACAAAGAGACAGAAGCTTTCTGAGAAACTTCTTTGTGTTCTGTGAAATCATCTCACAGAGTTACAGCTTTCCCCTCAAGAAGCCTTTCGCTAAGTCAGTTCTTGTGGAATTGGCCAAGTGATATTCGGAAGCCCATATAGGGCTATGGTGAAAAAGGAAATATCCTCAGATGAAATCTGGAAAGAAGCTTTCTGAGAAACTGCTTAGTGTTGTGTTAATTCATCTCACAGAGTTACATCTGTATTTCGTGGATCTTTTTGCTAGCCTTATTTCTGTGGAATCTGAGAACAGATATTTCGGATCCCTTTGAAGACAATAGGGCCAAAGGAAATATCCTCCGATAACAAAGAGAAAGAAGCTTTCTGAGAAACTTCTTTGTTTTCTTTGAAATCAACTCACAGAGTTACAGCATTTCCCTCAAGAAGCCTTACGCTATGATACTTCTTGTGGAATTGGCAAAGTGATATTTGGAAGCCCATAGAGGGCTCTGCTGAAAAAGGAAATATCCTCAGATGAAATCTGGAAAGAAGCTTTCTGAGAAACTGCTTAGTGTTCTGTTAATTCATCTCACGGAGTTACATCTGTATTTCGTGGATCTCTTTGCTAGCCTTATTTCTGTGGAATCTGAGAACAGATATTTCGGATCTCTTTGAAGACTATAGGGCCAAAGCAAATATCCTCCGATAACAAAGAGAAAGAAGCTCTCTGAGAAACTTAATTGTGTTCTGTGAAATCATCTCACAGAGTTACAGCGTTCCCCTCAAGAAGCCTTACGCTAAGATACTTCTTGTGGAATTGGCAAAGTGATATTTGGAAGCCCATAGAGGGCTCTGGTGAAAAAGGAAATATCCTCAGATGAAATCTGGAAAGAAGCTTTCTGAGAAACTGCTTAGTGTTCTGTTAATTCATCTCACAGAGTTGCATCTGTATTTCGTGGATCTCTTTGCTTACCTTATTTCTGTGGAATCTGATACCAGATGTTTCGGATCCCTTTGAAGACTATAGGGCCAAAGGAAATATCCTCCGATAACATAGAGAAAGAAGCTTTCTGAGAAACTTCTTTGTGTTCAGTGAAATCATCTCACAGAGTTACAGCTTTCCCCTCAAGAAGCCTTTCGCTATGACAGTTCTTGTGGAATTGGCAAAGTGATATTTGGAAGCCCATAGAAGGCTCTGGTGAAAAAGGAAATATCCTCAGATGAAATCTGGAAAGAAGCTTTCTGAGAAACTGCTTAGTGTTCTGTTAATTCATCTCTCAGAGTTACATCTGTATTTCGTGGATCTCTTTGGTAGCCTTATTTCTGTGGAATCTGAGAACAGATAATTCGGATCCCTTTGAAGACTATAGGGCCAAAGGAAATATCCTCCGATAACAAAGAGAAAGAAGCTTTCTGAGAAACTTCTTTGTGTTCTGTGAAATCATCTCACAGAGTTACAGCTTTCCCCTCAAGAAGCCTTTCGCTAAGTCAGTTCTTGTGGAATTGGCCAAGTGATATTCGGAAGCCCATATAGGGCTATGGTGAAAAAGGAAATATCCTCAGATGAAATCTGGAAAGAAGCTTTCTGAGAAACTGCTTAATGTTGTGTTAATTCATCTCACAGAGTTACATCTGTATTTCGTGGATCTTTTTGCTAGCCTTATTTCTGTGGAATCTGAGAACAGATATTTCGGATCCCTTTGAAGACAATAGGGCCAAAGGAAATATCCTCCGATAACAAAGAGAAAGAAGCTTTCTGAGAAACTTCTTTGTTTTCTTTGAAATCAACTCACAGAGTTACAGCATTTCCCTCAAGAAGCCTTACGCTATGATACTTCTTGTGGAATTGGCAAAGTGATATTTGGAAGCCCATAGAGGGCTCTGCTGAAAAAGGAAATATCCTCAGATGAAATCTGGAAAGAAGCTTTCTGAGAAACTGCTTAGTGTTCTGTTAATTCATCTCACGGAGTTACATCTGTATTTCGTGGATCTCTTTGCTAGCCTTATTTCTGTGGAATCTGAGAACAGATATTTCGGATCTCTTTGAAGACTATAGGGCCAAAGCAAATATCCTCCGATAACAAAGAGAAAGAAGCTCTCTGAGAAACTTAATTGTGTTCTGTGAAATCATCTCACAGACTCACAGCGTTCCCCTCAAGAAGCCTTACGCTAAGATACTTCTTGTGGAATTGGCAAAGTGATATTTGGAAGCCCATAGAGGGCTCTGGTGAAAAAGGAAATATCCTCAGATGAAATCTGGAAAGAAGCTTTCTGAGAAACTGCTTAGTGTTCTGTTAATTCATCTCACAGAGTTGCATCTGTATTTCGTGGATCTCTTTGCTTACCTTATTTCTGTGGAATCTGATACCAGATGTTTCGGATCCCTTTGAAGACTATAGGGCCAAAGGAAATATCCTCCGATAACATAGAGAAAGAAGCTTTCTGAGAAACTTCTTTGTGTTCAGTGAAATCATCTCACAGAGTTACAGCTTTCCCCTCAAGAAGCCTTTCGCTATGACAGTTCTTGTGGAATTGGCAAAGTGATATTTGGAAGCCCATAGAAGGCTCTGGTGAAAAAGGAAATATCCTCAGATGAAATCTGGAAAGAAGCTTTCTGAGAAACTGCTTAGTGTTCTGTTAATTCATCTCTCAGAGTTACATCTGTATTTCGTGGATCTCTTTGGTAGCCTTATTTCTGTGGAATCTGAGAACAGATAATTCGGATCCCTTTGAAGACTATAGGGCCAAAGGAAATATCCTCCGATAACAAAGAGAAAGAAGCTTTCTGAGAAACTTCTTTGTGTTCTGTGAAATCATCTCACAGAGTTACAGCTTTCCCCTCAAGAAGCCTTTCGCTAAGTCAGTTCTTGTGGAATTGGCCAAGAGATATTTGGAAGCCCATATAGGGCTACGGTGAAAAAGGAAATATCCTCAGATGAAATCTGGAAAGAAGCTTTCTGAGAAACTACTTAGTGTTCTGTTAATTCATCTCACAGAGTTACATCTGTATTTCGTGGATCTCTTTGCTAGCATTATTTCTGTTCAATCTGAGAACAGATATTTCGGATCCCATTGAAGACGATAGGGCCAAAGCAAATATCCTCCGATAAAAAAGAGAAAGAAGCTTTCTGAGAAACATCTTTGTGTTCTGTGAAGTCATCTCACAGAGTTACAGTTTTCCCCTAAGAAGCCATTCGCTAAGACAGTTCTTGTGGAATGGCACAGTGATATTTGGAAGCCCATAGAGGGCTATGGTGAAAAAGGAAATATCCTCAGATGAAATCTGGAAAGAAGCTTTCTGAGAAACTGCTTAGTGTTCTGTTAATTCTTCTCACAGAGATACATCTGTATTTCGTGGATCTCGTTGCTAGCCTTATTTCTGTGGAATCTGAGAACAGATATTTCGGATCTCTTTGAAGACTATAGGGCCAAAGCAAATATCCTCCGATAACAAAGAGAAAGAAGCTCTCTGAGAAACTTCATTGTGTTCTGTGAAATCATCTCACAGAGTTACAGCGGTTCTGTTAATTCATCTCACAGAGTTACATCTGTATTTCGTGGATCTCTTTGTTAGCCTTATTTCTGTGGAATCAGAGAACAGATATTTCGGATCCCTTTGAAGACTATAGGGCCAAAGGAAATATCCTCTGATAACAAAGAGAAAGAAGCTTTCTGAGAAACTTCTTTGTGTTCTGTGAAATCATCTCACAGAGTTACAGCTTTCCCCTCAAGAAGCCTTTCGCTAAGACAGTTCTTGTGGAATTTGCAAAGCGATATTTGGAAGCCCTTAGAGGGCTATGGTGAAAAAGGAAATATCCACAGATGAAATCTGGAAAGAAGCTTTCTGAGAAACTGCTTAGTGTTCTGTTAATTCATCTCACAGAGTTACATCTGTATTTCGTGGATCTCTTTGCTAGCCTTATTTCTGTGGAATCTGAGAACAGATATTTCGGATCCCTTTGAAGACTACAGGGCCAAAGGAAATATCCTCCGATTACAAAGAGAAAGAAGCTTCCTGGAAACTTCTTTGAGTTCTGTGAAATCAACTCACAGAGTTACAGCGTTCCCCTCAAGAAGCCTTACGCTAAGACACTTCTTGTGGAATTGGCAAGGTGATATTTGGAAGCCAATAGAGGGCTCAGGTGAAAAAGGAAATATCCTCAGATGAAATCTGGAAAGAAGCTTTCTGAGAAACTGCTTAGTGTTCTGTTAATTCATCTCACAGAGTTACATCTGTATTTCGTGGATCTCTTTGCTAGCCTTTTTTCTGTGGAATCTGAGAACAGATATTTCGGATCCCTTTGAAGACTATAGGGCCAAAGGAAATATCCTCCGATAACAAAGAGACAGAAGCTTTCTGAGAAACTTCTTTGTGTTCTGTGAAATCATCTCACAGAGTTACAGCTTTCCCCTCAAGAAGCCTTTCGCTAAGTCAGTTCTTGTGGAATTGGCCAAGTGATATTTGGAAGCCCATATAGGGCTATGGTGCAAAAGGAAATATCCTCAGATGAAATCTGGAAAGAAGCTTTCTGAGAAACTGCTTAGTGTTCTGTTAATTCATCTCACGGAGTTACATCTGTATTTCGTGGATCTTTTTGCTAGCCTTATTTCTTTGGAATCTGAGAACAGATATTTCGGATCCCTTTGAAGACAATAGGGCCAAAGGAAATATCCTCCGATAACAAAGAGAAAGAAGCTTTCTGAGAAACTTCTTTGTTTTCTTTGAAATCAACTCACAGTGTTACAGCGTTTCCCACAAGAAGCCTTACGCTAAGATACTTCTTGTGGAATTGGCAAAGTGATATTTGGAAGCCCATAGAGGGCTCTGGTGAAAAAGGAAATATCCTCAGATGAAATCTGGAAAGAAGCTTTCTGAGAAACTGCTTAGTGTTCTGTTAATTCATCTCACGGAGTTACATCTGTATTTCGTGTATCTCTTTGCTAGCCTTATTTCTGTGGAATCTGAGAACAGATATTTCGGATCTCTTTGAAGACTACAGGGCCAAAGCAAATATCCTCCGATAACAAAGAGAAAGAAGCTCTCTGAGAAACTTCATTTTGTTCTGTGAAATCATCTCACAGACTCACAGCGTTCCCCTCAAGAAGCCTTACGCTAAGATACTTCTTGTGGAATTGGCAAAGTGATATTTGGAAGCCCATAGAGGGCTCTGGTGAAAAAGGAAATATCCTCAGATGAAATCTGGAAAGAAGCTTTCTGAGAAACTGCTTAGTGTTCTGTCAATTCATCTCACAGAGTTACATCTGTATTTCGTGGATCTCTTTGCTAGCCTTTTTTCTGTGGAATCTGAGAACAGATATTTCGGATCCCTTTGAAGACTATAGGGCCAAAGGAAATATACTCCGATAACAAAGAGACAGAAGCTTTCTGAGAAACTTCCTTGTGTTCTGTGAAATCATCTCACAGAGTTACAGCTTTCCCCTCAAGAAGCCTTTCGCTAAGTCAGTTCTTGTGGAATTGGCCAAGTGATATTCGGAAGCCCATATAGGGCTATGGTGAAAAAGGAAATATCCTCAGATGAAATCTGGAAAGAAGCTTTCTGAGAAACTGCTTAGTGTTGTGTTAATTCATCTCACAGAGTTACATCTGTATTTCGTGGATCTTTTTGCTAGCCTTATTTCTGTGGAATCTGAGAACAGATATTTCGGATCCCTTTGAAGACAATAGGGCCAAAGGAAATATCCTCCGATAACAAAGAGAAAGAAGCTTTCTGAGAAACTTCTTTGTTTTCTTTGAAATCAACTCACAGAGTTACAGCATTTCCCTCAAGAAGCCTTACGCTATGATACTTCTTGTGGAATTGGCAAAGTGATATTTGGAAGCCCATAGAGGGCTCTGCTGAAAAAGGAAATATCCTCAGATGAAATCTGGAAAGAAGCTTTCTGAGAAACTGCTTAGTGTTCTGTCAATTCATCTCACGGAGTTACATCTGTATTTCGTGGATCTCTTTGCTAGCCTTATTTCTGTGGAATCTGAGAACAGATATTTCGGATCTCTTTGAAGACTATAGGGCCAAAGCAAATATCCTCCGATAACAAAGAGAAAGAAGCTCTCTGAGAAACATAATTGTGTTCTGTGAAATCATCTCACAGAGTTACAGCGTTCCCCTCAAGAAGCCTTACGCTAAGATACTTCTTGTGGAATTGGCAAAGTGATATTTGGAAGCCCATAGAGGGCTCTGGTGAAAAAGGAAATATCCTCAGATGAAATCTGGAAAGAAGCTTTCTGAGAAACTGCTTAGTGTTCTGTTAATTCATCTCACAGAGTTGCATCTGTATTTCGTGGATCTCTTTGCTTACCTTATTTCTGTGGAATCTGATACCAGATGTTTCGGATCCCTTTGAAGACTATAGGGCCAAAGGAAATATCCTCCGATAACATAGAGAAAGAAGCTTTCTGAGAAACTTCTTTGTGTTCAGTGAAATCATCTCACAGAGTTACAGCTTTCCCCTCAAGAAGCCTTTCGCTATGACAGTTCTTGTGGAATTGGCAAAGTGATATTTGGAAGCCCATAGAAGGCTCTGGTGAAAAAGGAAATATCCTCAGATGAAATCTGGAAAGAAGCTTTCTGAGAAACTGCTTAGTGTTCTGTTAATTCATCTCTCAGAGTTACATCTGTATTTCGTGGATCTCTTTGATAGCCTTATTTCTGTGGAATCTGAGAACAGATAATTCGGATCCCTTTGAAGACTATAGGGCCAAAGGAAATATCCTCCGATAACAAAGAGAAAGAAGCTTTCTGAGAAACTTCTTTGTGTTCTGTGAAATCATCTCACAGAGTTACAGCTTTCCCCTCAAGAAGCCTTTCGCTAAGTCAGTTCTTGTGGAATTGGCCAAGAGATATTTGGAAGCCCATATAGGGCTACGGTGAAAAAGGAAATATCCTCAGATGAAATCTGGAAAGAAGCTTTCTGAGAAACTACTTAGTGTTCTGTTAATTCATCTCACAGAGTTACATCTGTATTTCGTGGATCTCTTTGCTAGCATTATTTCTGTTCAATCTGAGAACAGATATTTCGGATCCCATTGAAGACGATAGGGCCAAAGCAAATATCCTCCGATAAAAAAGAGAAAGAAGCTTTCTGAGAAACTTCTTTGTGTTCTGTGAAGTCATCTCACAGAGTTACAGTTTTCCCCTAAGAAGCCATTCGCTAAGACAGTTCTTGTGGAATGGCACAGTGATATTTGGAAGCCCATAGAGGGCTATGGTGAAAAAGGAAATATCCTCAGATGAAATCTGGAAAGAAGCTTTCTGAGAAACTGCTTAGTGTTCTGTTAATTCATCTCACAGAGTTACATCTGTATTTCGTGGATCTCTTTGCTAGCCTTATTTCTGTGGAATCTGAGAACAGATATTTCGGATCCCTTTGAAGACTACAGGGCCAAAGGAAATATCCTCCGATTACAAAGAGAAAGAAGCTTCCTGGAAACTTCTTTGAGTTCTGTGAAATCAACTCACAGAGTTACAGCGTTCCCCTCAAGAAGCCTTACGCTAAGACACTTCTTGTGGAATTGGCAAAGTGATATTTGGAAGCCAATAGAGGGCTCAGGTGAAAAAGGAAATATCCTCAGATGAAATCTGGAAAGAAGCTTTCTGAGAAACTGCTTAGTGTTCTGTTAATTCATCTCACAGAGTTACATCTGTATTTCGTGGATCTCTTTGCTAGCCTTTTTTCTGTGGAATCTGAGAACAGATATTTCGGATCCCTTTGAAGACTATAGGGCCAAAGGAAATATCCTCCGATAACAAAGAGACAGAAGCTTTCTGAGAAACTTCTTTGTGTTCTGTGAAATCATCTCACAGAGTTACAGCTTTCCCCTCAAGAAGCCTTTCGCTAAGTCAGTTCTTGTGGAATTGGCCAAGTGATATTTGGAAGCCCATATAGGGCTATGGTGAAAAAGGAAATATCCTCAGATGAAATCTGGAAAGAAGCTTTCTGAGAAACTGCTTAGTGTTCTGTTAATTCATCTCACGGAGTTACATCTGTATTTCGTGGATCTTTTTGCTAGCCTTATTTCTGTGGAATCTGAGAACAGATATTTCGGATCCCTTTGAAGACAATAGGGCCAAAGGAAATATCCTCCGATAACAAAGAGAAAGAAGCTTTCTGAGAAACTTCTTTGTTTTCTTTGAAATCAACTCACAGAGTTACAGCGTTTCCCTCAAGAAGCCTTACGCTAAGATACTTCTTGTGGAATTGGCAAAGTGATATTTGGAAGCCCATAGAGGGCTCTGGTGAAAAAGGAAATATCCTCAGATGAAATCTGGAAAGAAGCTTTCTGAGAAACTGCTTAGTGTTCTGTTAATTCATCTCACGGAGTTACATCTGTATTTCGTGTATCTCTTTGCTAGCCTTATTTCTGTGGAATCTGAGAACAGATATTTCGGATCTCTTTGAAGACTATAGGGCCAAAGCAAATATCCTCCGATAACAAAGAGAAAGAAGCTCTCTGAGAAACTTCATTTTGTTCTGTGAAATCATCTCACAGACTCACAACGTTCCCCTCAAGAAGCCTTACGCTAAGATACTTCTTGTGGAATTGGCAAAGTGATATTTGGAAGCCCATAGAGGGCTCTGGTGAAAAAGGAAATATCCTCAGATGAAATCTGGAAAGAAGCTTTCTGAGAAACTGCTTAGTGTTCTGTCAATTCATCTCACAGAGTTACATCTGTATTTCGTGGATCTCTTTGCTAGCCTTTTTTCTGTGGAATCTGAGAACAGATATTTCGGATCCCTTTGAAGACTATAGGGCCAAAGGAAATATACTCCGATAACAAAGAGACAGAAGCTTTCTGAGAAACTTCTTTGTGTTCTGTGAAATCATCTCACAGAGTTACAGCTTTCCCCTCAAGAAGCCTTTCGCTAAGTCAGTTCTGGTGGAATTGGCCAAGTGATATTCGGAAGCCCATATAGGGCTATGGTGCAAAAGGAAATATCCTCAGATGAAATCTGGAAAGAAGCTTTCTGAGAAACTGCTTAGTGTTGTGTTAATTCATCTCACAGAGTTACATCTGTATTTCGTGGATCTTTTTGCTAGCCTTATTTCTGTGGAATCTGAGAACAGATATTTCGGATCCCTTTGAAGACAATAGGGCCAAAGGAAATATCCTCCGATAACAAAGAGAAAGAAGCTTTCTGAGAAACTTCTTTGTTTTCTTTGAAATCAACTCACAGAGTTACAGCATTTCCCTCAAGAAGCCTTACGCTATGATACTTCTTGTGGAATTGGCAAAGTGATATTTGGAAGCCCATAGAGGGCTCTGCTGAAAAAGGAAATATCCTCAGATGAAATCTGGAAAGAAGCTTTCTGAGAAACTGCTTAGTGTTCTGTTAATTCATCTCACGGAGTTACATCTGTATTTCGTGGAGCTCTTTGCTAGCCTTATTTCTGTGGAATCTGAGAACAGATATTTCGGATCTCTTTGAAGACTATAGGGCCAAAGCAAATATCCTCCGATAACAAAAAGAAAGAAGCTCTCTGAGAAACTTAATTGTGTTCTGTGAAATCATCTCACAGAGTTACAGCGTTCCCCTCAAGGAGCCTTACGCTAAGATACTTCTTGTGGAATTGGCAAAGTGATATTTGGAAGCCCATAGAGGGCTCTGGTGAAAAAGGAAATATCCTCAGATGAAATCTGGAAAGAAGCTTTCTGAGAAACTGCTTAGTGTTCTGTTAATTCATCTCACAGAGTTGCATCTGTATTTCGTGGATCTCTTTGCTTACCTTATTTCTGTGGAATCTGATACCAGATGTTTCGGATCCCTTTGAAGACTATAGGGCCAAAGGAAATATCCTCCGATAACATAGAGAAAGAAGCTTTCTGAGAAACTTCTTTGTGTTCAGTGAAATCATCTCACAGAGTTACAGCTTTCCCCTCAAGAAGCCTTTCGCTATGACAGTTCTTGTGGAATTGGCAAAGTGATATTTGGAAGCCCATAGAAGGCTCTGGTGAAAAAGGAAATATCCTCAGATGAAATCTGGAAAGAAGCTTTCTGAGAAACTGCTTAGTGTTCTGTTAATTCATCTCTCAGAGTTACATCTGTATTTCGTGGATCTCTTTGGTAGCCTTATTTCTGTGGAATCTGAGAACAGATAATTCGGATCCCTTTGAAGACTATAGGGCCAAAGGAAATATCCTCCGATAACAAAGAGAAAGAAGCTTTCTGAGAAACTTCTTTGTGTTCTGTGAAATCATCTCACAGAGTTACAGCTTTCCCCTCAAGAAGCCTTTCGCTAAGTCAGTTCTTGTGGAATTGGCCAAGAGATATTTGGAAGCCCATATAGGGCTACGGTGAAAAAGGAAATATCCTCAGATGAAATCTGGAAAGAAGCTTTCTGAGAAACTACTTAGTGTTCTGTTAATTCATCTCACAGAGTTACATCTGTATTTCGTGGATCTCTTTGCTAGCATTATTTCTGTTCAATCTGAGAACAGATATTTCGGATCCCATTGAAGACGATAGGGCCAAAGCAAATATCCTCCGATAAAAAAGAGAAAGAAGCTTTCTGAGAAACTTCTTTGTGTTCTGTGAAGTCATCTCACAGAGTTACAGTTTTCCCCTAAGAAGCCATTCGCTAAGTCAGTTCTTGTGGAATGGCACAGTGATATTTGGAAGCCCATAGAGGGCTATGGTGAAAAAGGAAATATCCTCAGATGAAATCTGGAAAGAAGCTTTCTGAGAAACTGCTTAGTGTTCTGTGAATTCATCTCACAGAGTTACATCTGTATTTCGTGGATCTCTTTGCTAGCCTTATTTCTGTGGAATCTGAGAACAGATATTTCGGATCCCTTTGAAGACTACAGGGCCAAAGGAAATATCCTCCGATTACAAAGAGAAAGAAGCTTCCTGGAAACTTCTTTGAGTTCTGTGAAATCAACTCACAGAGTTACAGCGTTCCCCTCAAGAAGCCTTACGCTAGGACACTTCTTGTGGAATTGGCAAAGTGATATTTGGAAGCCAATAGAGGGCTCAGGTGAAAAAGGAAATATCCTCAGATGAAATCTGGAAAGAAGCTTTCTGAGAAACTGCTTAGTGTTCTGTTAATTCATCTCACAGAGTTACATCTGTATTTCGTGGATCTCTTTGCTAGCCTTTTTTCTGTGGAATCTGAGAACAGATATTTCGGATCCCTTTGAAGACTACAGGGCCAAAGGAAATATCCTCCGATAACAAAGAGACAGAAGCTTTCTGAGAAACTTCTTTGTGTTCTGTGAAATCATCTCACAGAGTTACAGCTTTCCCCTCAAGAAGCCTTTCGCTAAGTCAGTTCTTGTGGAATTGGCCAAGTGATATTTGGAAGCCCATATAGGGCTATGGTGAAAAAGGAAATATCCTCAGATGAAATCTGGAAAGAAGCTTTCTGAGAAACTGCTTAGTGTTCTGTTAATTCATCTCACGGAGTTACATCTGTATTTCGTGGATCTTTTTGCTAGCCTTATTTCTGTGGAATCTGAGAACAGATATTTCGGATCCCTTTGAAGACAATAGGGCCAAAGGAAATATCCTCCGATAACAAAGAGAAAGAAGCTTTCTGAGAAACTTCTTTGTTTTCTTTGAAATCAACTCACAGAGTTACAGCGTTTCCCTCAAGAAGCCTTACGCTAAGATACTTCTTGTGGAATTGGCAAAGTGATATTTGGAAGCCCATAGAGGGCTCCGGTGAAAAAGGAAATATCCTCAGATGAAATCTGGAAAGAAGCTTTCTGAGAAACTGCTTAGTGTTCTGTTAATTCATCTCACGGAGTTACATCTGTATTTCGTGTATCTCTTTGCTAGCCTTATTTCTGTGGAATCTGAGAACAGATATTTCGGATCTCTTTGAAGACTATAGGGCCAAAGCAAATATCCTCCGATAACAAAGAGAAAGAAGCTCTCTGAGAAACTTCATTGTGTTCTGTGAAATCATCTCACAGACTCACAGCGTTCCCCTCAAGAAGCCTTACGCTAAGATACTTCTTGTGGAATTGGCAAAGTGATATTTGGAAGCCCATAGAGGGCTCTGGTGAAAAAGGAAATATCCTCAGATGAAATCTGGAAAGAAGCTTTCTGAGAAACTGCTTAGTGTTCTGTTAATTCATCTCTCAGAGTTACATCTGTATTTCGTGGATCTCTTTGGTAGCCTTATTTCTGTGGAATCTGAGAATAGATAATTCGGATTCCTTTTAAGACTATAGGGCCAAAGGAAATATCCTCCGATAACAAAGAGAAAGAAGCTTTCTGAGAAACTTCTTTGTGTTCTGTGAAATCATCTCACAGAGTTACAGCTTTCCCCTCAAGAAGCTTTTCGCTAAGTCAGTTCTTGTGGAATTGGCCAAGTGATATTCGGAAGCCCATATAGGGCTATGGTGAAAAAGGAAATATCCTCAGATGAAATCTGGAAAGAAGCTTTCTGAGAAACTGCTTAGTGTTCTGTTAATTCATCTCACAGAGTTACATCTGTATTTCGTGGATGTCTTTGCTAGCATTATTTCTGTGGAATCTGAGAACAGATATTTCGGATCCCTTTGAAGACTATAGGGCCAAAGCAAATATCCTCCGATAAAAAAGGGAAAGAAGCTTTCTGAGAAACTTCTTTGTGTTCTGTGAAATCAACTCACATAGTTACAGCGTTCCCCTCAAGAAGCCTTACGCTAAGATACTTCTTTGTGGAATTGGCAAAGTGATATTTGGAAGCCAATAGAGGGCTCTGGTGAAAAAGGAAATATCCTCAGATGAAATCTGGAAAGAATCTTTCTGAGAAACTGCTTAGGGTTCTGTTAATTCATCTCACAGAGTTACATCTGTATTTCGTGGATCTCTTTGCTAGCCTTATTTCTGTGGAATCTGAGAACAGATATTTCGGATCCCTTTGAAGACTCTAGGGCCAAAGGAAATATCCTCCGATAACAAAGAGAAAGAAGCTGTCTGAGAAACATCTTTCTGTTCTGCAAAATCATCTCACAGAGTTACAGCTTTCCCCTCAAGAAGCCTTTCGCTACGACAGTTATTGTGGAATTGGCAAAGTGATATTTGGAAGCCCTTAGAGGGCTATGGTGAAAAAGGAAATATCCTCATATGAAATCTGGAAAGAAGCTTTCTGAGAAACTGCTTAGTGTTCTGTTAATTCATCTCACAGAGTTACATCTGTATTTCGTGGATCTCTTTGCTAGCCTTATTTCTGTGGAATCTGAGAACAGATATTTCGGATCCCTTTGAAGACTACAGGGCCAAAGGAAATATCCTCCGATTACAAAGGGAAAGAAGCTTCCTGAGAAACTTCTTTGTGTTCTGTGAAATCAACTCACAGAATTACAGCGTTCCCCTCAAGAAGTCTGACGCTAAGACTCTTCCTGTGGAATTGGGAAACTGATATTTGGAAGCCCATAGAGGGCTCAGGTGAAAAAGAAAATATCCTCAGATGAAATCTGGAAAGAAGCTTTCTGAGAAACTGCTTAGTGTTCGGTTAATTCATCTCACAGAGTTACATCTGCATTTCGTGGATCTCTTTGCTAGCCTTATTTCTGTGTAATCTGAGAACAGATATTTCGGATCCCTTTGAAGACTATAGGGCCAAAGCAAATATCCTCCAATAACAAAGAGAAAGAAGCTTCCTGAGAAATTTCTTTGTGTTCTGTGAAATCATCTCACAGAGTTACAGCTTTCCCCTCAAGAAGCCTTTCGCTGAGACAGTTCTAGTGGAATTGGCAAAGTGATATTGGAAGCCCATAGAGGGCTATGGTGAAAAAGGAAATATCCTCACATGAAATCTGGAAAGAAGCTTTCTGAGAAACTGCTTAGTGTTGTGTTAATTCATCTCACAGAGATACATCTGTATTTCGTGGATCTCTTTGCTAGCCTTATTTCTGTGGAATCTGAGAACATATATTTCGGATCCCGTTGAAGACAATAGGGCCAAAGGAAATATCCTCCGATAACAAAGAGAAACAAGCTTTCTGAGAAACACCTTTGTGTTCTGTGAAGTCATCTCACAGAGTTACAGTTTTCCCCTCAAGAAGCCATTCGCTAAGACAGTTCTTGTGGAATGGCACAGTGATATTTGGAAGCCCATAGATGGCTATGGTGAAAAAGGAAATATCCTCAGATGAAATCTGGAAAGAAGCTTTCTGAGAAACTGCTTAGTGTTCTGTTAATTCATCTCACAGAGATACATCTGTATTTCGTGGATCTCTTTCCTAGCCTTATTTCTGTGGAATATGAGAACAGATATTTCGGATCCCTTTGAAGACTATAGGGCCAAAGGAAATATCCTCCGATAACAAAGAGAAAGAAGCTTTCTGAGAAACTTCTTTGTGTTCTGTGAAATCATCTCAGAGAGTTACAGCTTTCCCCTCAAGAAGCCTTTCGCTAAGACAGTTCTTGTGGAATTGGCAAAGTGATATTTGGAAGCCCATAGAGAGATATGGTGAAAAAGGAAATATCCTCAGATGAAATCTGGAAAGAAGCTTTCTGAGAAACTGCTTAGTGTTCTGTTAATTCATCTCACAGAGTTACATCTGTATTTCGTGGATCTCTTTGCTAGCCTTATTTCTGTGGAATCTGAGTACAGATATTTCGGATCCCTTTGAAGACTGTAGAGCCAAAGGAAATATCTTCCGATAACAAAGAGAAAGAAGCTTTCTGAGAAACTTCTTTGTGTTCTGTGAAATCAACTCACAGAGTTACAGCGATCCCCTCAAGAATCCTTACGCTAAGATACTTCTTGTGGAATTTGCAAAGTGATATTTGGAAGCCCATAGAGGGCTCTGGTGAAAAAGGAAATATCCTCAGATGAAATCTGGAAAGAAGCTTTCTGAGAAACTGCTTAGTGTTCTGTTAATTCATCTCACAGAGTTACATCTGTATTTCGTGGATCTCTTTGCTAGCCTTTTTTCTGTGGAATCTGAGAACAGATATTTCGGATCCCTTTGAAGACTATAGGGCCAAAGGAAATATCCTCCGATAACAAAGAGAAAGAAGCTTCCTGAGAAATTTCTTTGTGTTCTGTGAAATCATCTCACAGAGTTACAGCGTTCCCCTCAAGAAGTCTTACGCTAAGACACTTCTTGTGGAATTGGGAAAGTGATATTTGGAAGCCAATAGAGGGCTCAGGTGAAAAAGGAAATATCCTCAGATGAAATCTGGAAAGAAGCTTTCTGAGAAACAGCTTAGTGTTCTGTTAATTCATCTCTCAGAGTTACATCTGTATTTCGTGGATATCTTTGGTAGCCTTATTTCTGTGGAATCTGATAACAGATAATTCGGATCCCTTGGAAGACTATAGGGCCAAAGGAAATATCCTCCGATAACAAAGAGAAAGAAGCTTTCTGAGAAACTTCTTTGTGTTCTGTGAAATCATCTCAAAGAGTTACAGCTTTCCCCTCAAGAAGCCTTTCGCTAAGTCAGTTCTTGTGGAATTGGCCTAGTGATATTCGGAAGCCCATATAGGGCTATGGTGAAAAAGGAAATATCCTCAGATGAAATCTGGCAAGAAGCTTTCTGAGAAACTGCTTAGTGTTCTGTTAATTCATCTCACAGAGTTACATCTGTATTTCGTGGATCTCTTTGCTAGCATTATTTCTGTGGAATCTGAGAACAGATATTTCGGATCCCTTTGAAGACTATAGGGCCAAAGCAAATATCCTCCGATAAAAAAGAGAAAGAAGCTTTCTGAGAAACTTCTTTGTGTTCTGTGAAATCAACTCACATAGTTACAGCGTTCCCCTCAAGAAGCCTTACGCTAAGATACTTCTTTGTGGAATTGGCAAAGTGTTATTTGGAAGCCCATAGACGGCTCTGGAGAAAAAGGAAATATCCTCAGATGAAATCTGGAAAGAAGCTTTCTGAGAAACTGCTTAGTGTTCTGTTAATTCATCTCACGGAGTTACATCTGTATTTCGTGGATCTCTTTGCTAGCCTTATTTCTGTGGAATCTGAGAACAGATATTTCGGATCCCTTTGAAGACTATAGGTCCCAAGCAAATATCCTCCAATAACAAAGCGAAAGAAGCTTCCTGAGAAATTTCTTTGTGTTCTGTGAAATCATCTCACAGAGTTACAGCTTTCCCCTCAAGAAGCCTTTCGCTGAGACAGTTCTAGTGGAATTGGCAAAGTGATATTGGAAGCCCATAGAGGGCTATGGTGAAAAAGGAAATATCCTCAGATGAAATCTGGAAAGAAGCTTTCTGAGAAACTGCTTAGTGTTCTGTTAATTCATCTCACAGAGTTACATCTATTTTTCGTGGATCTCTTTGCTAGCCTTTTTTCTGTGGAATCTGAGAACAGATATTTCGGATCCCTTTGAAGACTATAGGGCCAAAGGAAATATCCTCCGATAACAAAGAGACAGAAGCTTTCTGAGAAACTTCTTTGTGTTCTGTGAAATCAACTCACAGAGTTACAGCTTTCCCCTCAAGAAGCCTTTCGCTAAGTCAGTTCTTGTGGAATTGGCAAAGTCATATTCGGAAGCCCATATAGGGCAATGGTGAAAAAGGAAATATCCTCAGATGAAATCTGGAAAGAAGCTTTCTGAGAAACTGCTTAGTGTTCTGTTAATTCATCTCAAAGAGTTACATGTGTATTTCGTGGATCTCTTTGCTAGCCTTATTTCTGTGGAATCTGAGAACAGATATTTCGGATCCCTTTGAAGACTATAGGGCCAAAGGAAATATCCTCCGATAACAAAGAGAAAGAAGCTTTCTGAGAAACATCTTTGTGTTCTGTGAAGTCATCTCACAGAGTTACAGTTTTTCCCTCAAGAAGCCATTCGCTAAGACAGTTCTTGTGGAATGGCACAGTGATATTTGGAAGCCCATAGAGGGCTATGGTGAAAAAGGAAATATCCTAAGATGAAATCTGGAAAGAAGCTTTCTGAGAAACTGCTTAGTGTTGTGTTAATTCATCTCACAGAGTTACATCTGTATTTCGTGGATCTTTTTGCTAGCCTTATTTCTGTGGAATCTGAGAACAGATATTTCGGATCCCTTTGAAGACTATAGGGCCAAAGGAAATATCCTCCGATAACAAAGGGAAAGAAGCTTTCTGAGAAACTTCTTTGTTTTCTTTGAAATCAACTCACAGAGTTACAGCATTTCCCTCAAGAAGCCTTACGCTATGATACTTCTTGTGGAATTGGCCAAGTGATATTTGGAAGCCCATAGAGGGCTCTGCTGAAAAAGGAAATATCCTCAGATGAAATCTGGAAAGAAGCTTTCTGAGAAACTGCTTAGTGTTCTGTTAATTCATCTCACGGAGTTACATCTGTATTTCGTGGATCTCTTTGCTAGCCTTATTTCTGTGGAATCTGAGAACAGATATTTCGGATCTCTTTGAAGACTATAGGGCCAAAGCAAATATCCTCCGATAACAAAGAGAAAGAAGCTCTCTGAGAAACTTAATTGTGTTCTGTGAAATCATCTCACAGAGTTACAGCATTCCCCTCAAGAAGCCTTACGCTAAGATACTTCTTGTGGAATTGGCAAAGTGATATTTGGAAGCCCATAGAGGGCTCTGGTGAAAAAGGAAATATCCTCAGATGAAATCTGGAAAGAAGCTTTCTGAGAAACTGCTTAGTGTTCTGTTAATTCATCTCACAGTGTTGCATCTGTATTTCGTGGATCTCTTTGCTTACCTTATTTCTGTGGAATCTGATACCAGATGTTTCGGATCCCTTTGAAGACTATAGGGCCAAAGGAAATATCCTCCGATAACATAGAGAAAGAAGCTTTCTGAGAAACTTCTTTGTGTTCAGTGAAATCATCTCACAGAGTTACAGCTTTCCCCTCAAGAACCCTTTCGCTATGACAGTTCTTGTGGAATTGGCAAAGTGATATTTGGAAGCCCATAGAAGGCTCTGGTGAAAAAGGAAATATCCTCAGATGAAATCTGGAAAGAAGCTTTCTGAGAAACTGCTTAGTGTTCTGTTAATTCATCTCTCAGAGTTTCATCTGTATTTCGTGGATCTCTTTGGTAGCCTTATTTCTGTGGAATCTGAGAACAGATAATTCGGATCCCTTTGAAGACTATAGGGCCAAAGGAAATATCCTCCGATAACAAAGAGAAAGAAGCTTTCTGAGAAACTTCTTTGTGTTCTGTGAAATCATCTCACAGAGTTACAGCTTTCCCCTCAAGAAGCCTTTCGCTAAGTCAGTTCTTGTGGAATTGGCCAAGAGATATTTGGAAGCCCATATAGGGCTACGGTGAAAAAGGAAATATCCTCAGATGAAATCTGGAAAGAAGCTTTCTGAGAAACTACTTAGTGTTCTGTTAATTCATCTCACGGAGTTACATCTGTATTTCGTGGATCTTTTTGCTAGCCTTATTTCTGTGGAATCTGAGAACAGATATTTCGGATCCCTTTGAAGACAATAGGGCCAAAGGAAATATCCTCCGATAACAAAGAGAAAGAAGCTTTCTGAGAAACTTCTTTGTTTTCTTTGAAATCAACTCACAGAGTTACAGCGTTTCCCTCAAGAAGCCTTACGCTAAGATACTTCTTGTGGAATTGGCAAAGTGATATTTGGAAGCCCATAGAGGGCTCTGGTGAAAAAGGAAATATCCTCAGATGAAATCTGGAAAGAAGCTTTCTGAGAAACTGCTTAGTGTTCTGTTAATTCATCTCACGGAGTTACATCTGTATTTCGTGTATCTCTTTGCTAGCCTTATTTCTGTGGAATCTGAGAACAGATATTTCGGATCTCTTTGAAGACTATAGGGCCAAAGCAAATATCCTCCGATAACAAAGAGAAAGAAGCTCTCTGAGAAACTTCATTGTGTTCTGTGAAAACATCTCACAGAGTTACAGCGGTTCTGTTAATTCATCTCACAGAGTTACATCTGTATTTCGTGGATCTCTTTGTTAGCCTTATTTCTGTGGAATCAGAGAACAGATATTTCGGATCCCTTTGAAGACTATAGGGCCAAAGGAAATATCCTCCGATAACAAAGAGAAAGAAGCTTTCTGAGAAACTTCTTTGTGTTCTGTGAAATCATCTCACAGAGTTACAGCTTTCCCCTCAAGAAGCTTTTCGCTAAGACAGTTCTTGTGGAATTGGCAAAGCGATATTTGGAAGCCCTTAGAGGGCTATGGTGAAAAAGGAAATATCCACAGATGAAATCTGGAAAGAAGCTTTCTGAGAAACTGCTTAGTGTTCTGTTAATTCATCTCACAGAGTTACATCTGTATTTCGTGGATCTCTTTGCTAGCCTTATTTCTGTGGAATCTGAGAACAGATATTTCGGATCCCTTTGAAGACTACAGGGCCAAAGGAAATATCCTCCGATTACAAAGAGAAAGAAGCTTCCTGGAAACTTCTTTGAGTTCTGTGAAATCAACTCACAGAGTTACAGCGTTCCCCTCAAGAAGCCTTACGCTAAGACACTTCTTGTGGAATTGGCAAAGTGATATTTGGAAGCCAATAGAGGGCTCAGGTGAAAAAGGAAATATCCTCAGATGAAATCTGGAAAGAAGCTTTCTGAGAAACTGCTTAGTGTTCTGTTAATTCATCTCACAGAGTTACATCTGTATTTCGTGGATCTCTTTGCTAGCCTTTTTTCTGTGGAATCTGAGAACAGATATTTCGGATCCCTTTGAAGACTATAGGGCCAAAGGAAATATCCTCCGATAACAAAGAGACAGAAGCTTTCTGAGAAACTTCTTTGTGTTCTGTGAAATCATCTCACAGAGTTACAGCTTTCCCCTCAAGAAGCCTTTCGCTAAGTCAGTTCTTGTGGAATTGGCCAAGTGATATTTGGAAGCCCATATAGGGCTATGGTGAAAAAGGAAATATCCTCAGATGAAATCTGGAAAGAAGCTTTCTGAGAAACTGCTTAGTGTTCTGTTAATTCATCTCACGGAGTTACATCTGTATTTCGTGGATCTTTTTGCTAGCCTTATTTCTGTGGAATCTGAGAACAGATATTTCGGATCCCTTTGAAGACTATAGGGCCAAAGGAAATATCCTCCGATAACAAAGAGAAAGAAGCTTTCTGAGAAACTTCTTTGTTTTCTTTGAAATCAACTCACAGAGTTACAGCGTTTCCCTCAAGAAGCCTTACGCTAAGATACTTCTTGTGGAATTGGCAAAGTGATATTTGGAAGCCCATAGAGGGCTCTGGTGAAAAAGAAATATCCTCAGATGAAATCTGGAAAGAAGCTTTCTGAGAAACTGCTTAGTGTTCTGTTAATTCATCTCACGGAGTTACATCTGTATTTCGTGTATCTCTTTGCTAGCCTTATTTCTGTGGAATCTGAGAACAGATATTTCGGATCTCTTTGAAGACTATAGGGCCAAAGCAAATATCCTCCGATAACAAAGAGAAAGAAGCTCTCTGAGAAACTTCATTGTGTTCTGTGAAATCATCTCACAGACTCACAGCGTTCCCCTCAAGAAGCCTTACGCTAAGATACTTCTTGTGGAATTGGCAAAGTGATATTTGGAAGCCCATAGAGGGCTCTGGTGAAAAAGGAAATATCCTCAGATGAAATCTGGAAAGAAGCTTTCTGAGAAACTGCTTAGTGTTCTGTTAATTCATCTCTCAGAGTTACATCTGTATTTCGTGGATCTCTTTGGTAGCCTTATTTCTGTGGAATCTGAGAATAGATAATTCGGATTCCTTTGAAGACTATAGGGCCAAAGGAAATATCCTCCGATAAAAAAGAGAAAGAAGCTTTCTGAGAAACTTCTTTGTGTTCTGTGAAATCATCTCACAGAGTTACAGCTTTCCCCTCAAGAAGCTTTTCGCTAAGTCAGTTCTTGTGGAATTGGCCAAGTGATATTCGGAAGCCCATATAGGGCTATGGTGAAAAAGGAAATATCCTCAGATGAAATCTTGAAAGAAGCTTTCTGAGAAACTGCTTAGTGTTCTGTTAATTCATCTCACAGAGTTACATCTGTATTTCGTGGATGTCTTTGCTAGCATTATTTCTGTGGAATCTGAGAACAGATATTTCGGATCCCTTTGAAGACTATAGGGCCAAAGCAAATATCCTCCGATAAAAAAGGGAAAGAAGCTTTCTGAGAAACTTCTTTGTGTTCTGTGAAATCAACTCACATAGTTACAGCGTTCCCCTCAAGAAGCCTTACGCTAAGATACTTCTTTGTGGAATTGGCAAAGTGATATTTGGAAGCCAATAGAGGGCTCTGGTGTAAAAGGAAATATCCTCAGATGAAATCTGGAAAGAATCTTTCTGAGAAACTGCTTAGGGTTCTGTTAATTCATCTCACAGAGTTACATCTGTATTTCGTGGATCTCTTTGCTAGCCTTATTTCTGTGGAATCTGAGAACAGATATTTCGGATCCCTTTGAAGACTCTAGGGCCAAAGGAAATATCCTCCGATAACAAAGAGAAAGAAGCTGTCTGAGAAACATCTTTCTGTTCTGCGAAATCATCTCACAGAGTTACAGCTTTCCCCTCAAGAAGCCTTTCGCTACGACAGTTATTGTGGAATTGGCAAAGTGATATTTGGAAGCCCTTAGAGGGCTATGGTGAAAAAGGAAATATCCTCATATGAAATCTGGAAAGAAGCTTTCTGAGAAACTGCTTAGTGTTCTGTTAATTCATCTCACAGAGTTACATCTGTATTTCGTGGATCTCTTTGCTAGCCTTATTTCTGTGGAATCTGAGAACAGATATTTCGGATCCCTTTGAAGACTACAGGGCCAAAGGAAATATCCTCCGATTACAAAGAGAAAGAAGCTTCCTGAGAAACTTCTTTGTGTTCTCTGAAATCAACTCACAGAATTACAGCGTTCCCCTCAAGAAGTCTGACGCTAAGACACTTCCTGTGGAATTGGGAAACTGATATTTGGAAGCCCATAGAGGGCTCAGGTGAAAAAGGAAATATCCTCAGATGAAATCTGGAAAGAAGCTTTCTGAGAAACTGCTTAGTGTTCGGTTAATTCATCTCACAGAGTTACATCTGCATTTCGTGGATCTCTTTGCTAGCCTTATTTCTGTGTAATCTGAGAACAGATATTTCGGATCCCTTTGAAGACTATAGGGCCAAAGCAAATATCCTCCAATAACAAAGAGAAAGAAGCTTCCTGAGAAATTTCTTTGTGTTCTGTGAAATCATCTCACAGAGTTACAGCTTTCCCCTCAAGAAGCCTTTCGCTGAGACAGTTCTAGTGGAATTGGCAAAGTGATATTGGAAGCCCATAGAGGGCTATGGTGAAAAAGGAAATATCCTCAGATGAAATCTGGAAAGAAGCTTTCTGAGAAACTGCTTAGTGTTGTGTTAATTCATCTCACAGAGATACGTCTGTATTTCGAGGATCTCTTTGCTAGCCTTATTTCTGTGGAATCTGAGAACATATATTTCGGATCCCGTTGAAGACAATAGGGCCAAAGGAAATATCCTCCGATAACAAAGAGAAACAAGCTTTCTGAGAAACACCTTTGTGTTCTGTGAAGTCATCTCACAGAGTTACAGTTTTTCCCTCAAGAAGCCATTCGCTAAGACAGTTCTTGTGGAATGGCACAGTGATATTTGGAAGCCCATAGAGGGCTATGGTGAAAAAGGAAATATCCTCAGATGAAATCTGGAAAGAAGCTTTGTGAGAAACTGCTTAGTGTTCTGTTAATTCATCTCTCTGAGTTACATCTGTATTTCGTGGATCTCTTTGGTAGCCTTATTTCTGTGGAATCTGAGAACAGATAATTCGGATCCCTTTGAAGACTATCGGGCCAAAGGAAATATCATCCGATAACAAAGAGAAAGAAGCTTTCTGAGAAACTTCTTTGTGTTCTGTGAAATCATCTCACAGAGTTACAGCTTTCCCCTCAAGAAGCCTTTCGCTAAGTCAGTTCTTGTGGAATTGGCCTAGTGATATTCGGAAACCCATATAGGGCTATGGTGAAAAAGGAAATATCCTCAGATGAAATCTGGAAAGAAGCTTTCTGAGAAACTGCTTAGTGTTCTGTTAATTCATCTCACAGAGTTACATCTGTATTTCGTGGATCTCTTTGCTAGCATTATTTCTGTGGAATCTGAGAACAGATATTTCAGATCCCTTTGAAGACTATAGGGCCAAAGCAAATATCCTCCGATAAAAAAGAGAAAGAAGCTTTCTGAGAAACTTCTTTGTGTTCGGTGAAATCAACTCACATAGTTACAGCGTTCCCCTCAAGAAGCCTTACGCTAAGATACTTCTTTGTGGAATTGGCAAAGTGTTATTTGGAAGCCCATAGAGGGCTCTGGTGAGAAAGGAAATATCCTCAGATGAAATCTGGAAAGAAGCTTTCTCAGAAACTGCTTAGTGTTCTGTTAATTCATCTCACAGAGTTACATCTGTATTTCGTGGATCTCTTTGCTAGCCTTATTTCTGAGGAATCTGAGAACAGATATTTCGGATCCCTTTGAAGACTATAGGGCCAAAGCAAATATCCTCCAATAACAAAGAGAAAGAAGCTTCCTGAGAAATTTCTTTGTGTTCTGTGAAATCATCTCACAGAGTTACAGCTTTCCCCTCAAGAAGCCTTTCGCTGAGACAGTTCTAGTGGAATTGGCAAAGTGATATTGGAAGCCCATAGAGGGCTATGGTGAAAAAGGAAATATCCTCAGATGAAATCTGGAAAGAAGCTTTCTGAGAAACTGCTTAGTGTTCTGTTAATTCATCTCACAGAGATACATCTGTATTTCGAGGATCTCTTTGCTAGCCTTATTTCTGTGGAATCTGAGAACAGATATTTCGGATCCCTTTGAAGACTATAGGGCCAAAGGAAATATCCTCCCATAACAGAGAGAAAGAAGCTTTCTGAGAAACTTCTTTGTGTTCTGTGAAATCAGCTCACAGAGTTACAGCTTTCCCTTCAAGAAGCCTTTCGCTAAGACAGTTCTTGTGGAATTGGCAAAGTGATATTTGGAAGCCCATAGAGAGATATGGTGAAAAAGGAAATATCCTCAGATGAAATCTGGAAAGAAGCTTTCTGAGAAACTGCTTAGTGTTCTGTGAATTCATCTCACAGAGTTACATCTGTATTTCGTGGATCTCTTTGCTAGCCTTATTTCTGTGGAATCTGAGTACAGATATTTCGGATCCCTTTGAAGACTATAGGGCCAAAGGAAATATCCTCCTATAACAAAGAGAAAGAAGCTTTCTGAGAAACTTCTTTGTGTTCTGTGAAATCAACTCACAGAGTTACAGCGTTTCCCTCAAGAAGCCTTACGCTAAGATACTTCTTGTGGAATTGGCAAAGTGATATTTGGAAGCCCATAGAGGGCTCTGGTGAAAAAGGAAATATCCTCAGATGAAATCTGGAAAGAAGCTTTCTGAGAAACTGCTTAGTGTTCTGTTGATTCATCTCACAGAGTTACATCTGTATTTCGTGGATCTCTTTGCTTACCTTATATCTGTGGAATCTGAGAACAGATGTTTCAGATCCCTTTGAAGACTATAGGGCCAAAGGAAATATACTCCGATAACATAGAGAAAGAAGCTTTCTGAGAAACTTCTTTGTGTTCAGTGAAATCATCTCACAGAGTTACAGCTTTCCCCTCAAGAAGCCTTTCGCTATGACAGTTCTTGTGGAATTCGCAAAGTGATATTTGGAAGCCCATAGAGGGCTCTGGTGAAAAAGGAAATATCCTCAGATTAAATCTGGAAAGAAGCTTTCTGAGAAACTGCTTAGTGTTCTGTTAATTCATCTCTCAGAGTTACATCTGTATTTCGTGGATCTCTTTGGTAGACTTATTTCTGTGGAATCTGAGAACAGATAATTCGGATCCCTTTGAAGAATATAGGGCCAAAGGAAATATCCTCCGATAACAAAGAGAAAGAAGCTTTCTGAGAAACTTCTTGGCGTTATGTGAAATCATCTCACAGAGTTACAGCTTTCCCCTCAAGAAGCCTTTCGCTAAGACTGTTCTTGTGGAATTGGCAAAGTGATATTTGGAAGACCCCAGTGGGCTATGGTGAAAAAGGAAATATCCTCAGTTGAAATCTGGAAAGAAGCTTTCTGAGAAACTGCTTAGTATTCTGTTAATTCATCTCACAGAGTTACATCTGTATTTCGTGGATCTCTTTGCAAGCCTTATTTCTGTGGAATCTGAGAACAGATATTTCGGATCCCTTTGAAGACTATAGGGCCAAAGGAAATAATCTCCGATTACAAAGAGAAAGAAGCTTTCTGAGAAACTTCTTTGTGTTCTGTGAAATCAACTCACAGAGTTACAGCTTTCCCCTCAAGAAGCTTTTCGCTAAGAGAGTTCTTTTGGAATGGGAAAAGTGATATTTGGAAGCCCATAGAGGGTTACGGTGAAAAAGGAAATATCCTCAGATGTAATCTGGAAAGAAGTTTTCTGAGAAACTGCTTAGTGTTCTGTTAATTCATCTCACAGAGTTACATCTGTATTTCGTGGATCTCTTTGCTAGCCTTATTTCTGTGGAATCTGAGAACAGATATTTCGGATCCCTTTGAAGACTATAGGGCCAAAGGAAATATCCTCCGATAACAAAGAGAAAGAAGCTTTCTGAGAAACTTCTTGGCCTTCTTTGAAATCATCTCACAGAGTTACAGCTTTCCCCTCAAGAAGCCTTTCGCTAAGACAGTTCTTGTGGAATTGGCAAAGTGATATTTGGAAGCCCATAGAGGGCTATGGTGAAAAAGGAAATATCCTCAGTTGAAATCTGGAAAGAAGCTTTCTGAGAAACTGCTTGGTGTTCTGTTAATTCATCTCACAGAGTTACATCTGTATTTCGTGGATCTCTTTGCTAGCCTTATTTATGTGGAATCTGAGAACAGATATTTGGGATCCCTTTGAAGACTATAGGGCCAAAGGAAATACCCTCTGATAACAAAGAGAAAGAAGCTTTCTGAGAAACTTCTTGGCGTTCTGTGAAATCATCTCACAGAGTTACAGCTTTCTCCTCAAGAAGCCTTTCGCTAAGACAGTTCTTGTTGAATTGGCAAAGTGATATTTGGATGCCCCTATTGGGCTATGGTGAAAAAGGAAATATCCTCAGTTGAAATCTGGAAAGAAGCTTTCTGAGAAACTGCTTAGTGTTCTGTTAATTCATCTCACAGAGTTACATCTGTATTTCGTGGATCTCTTTGCTAGCCTTATTTCTGTGGAATCTGAGAACAGATATTTCGGATCCCTTTGAAGACTATAGGGCCAAAGGAAATATTCTCCGATTACAAAGAGAAAGAAGCTTTCTGAGAAACTTCTTTGTGTTCTGTGAAATCAACTCACAGAGTTACAGCTTTCCCCTCAAGAAGCTTTTCGCTAAGATAGTTCTTGTGGAATGGGAAAAGTGATATTTGGAAGCCCATAGAGGGCTATGGTGAAAAAGGAAATATCCTCAGATGAAATCTGGAAAGAAGTTTTCTGAGAAACTTCTTAGTGTTCTGTTAATTCATCTCACAGAGTTACATCTGTATTTCGTGGATCTCTTTGCTAGCCTTATTACTGTGAAATCTCAGAACAGATATTTCGGATCCCTTTGAAGACTATAGGGCCAAAGGAAATATCCTCCGATAACAAAGAGAAAGAAGCTTTCTGAGAAACTTCTTGGCCTTCTTTGAAATCATCTCACAGAGTTACAGCTTTCCCCTCAAGAAGCCTTTCGCTAAGACAGTTCTTGTGGAATTGGCAAAGTGATATTTGGAAGCCCATAGAGGTCTATGATGAAAAAGGAAATATCCTCAGATGAAATCTGGAAAGAGGCTTTCTGAGAAACTGCTTGGTTTTCTGTTAATTCTTCTCACAGAGTTACATCTGTATTTCGTGGATCTCTTTGCAGCCTTATTTCTGTGGAATCTGAGAACTGATATTTCGGATCACTTTGAAGACTATAGGGCCAAAGGAAATACCCTCTGATAACAAAGAGAAAGAAGCTTTCTGAGAAACTTCTTTGCGTTCTGTGAAATCATCTCACAGAGGTACAGCTTTCCCCTCAAGAAGCCTTTCGCTAAGACAGTTCTTGTGGAATTGTCAAAGTGATATTTGGAAGCCCTTAGAGTGCTATGGTGAAAAAGGAAATATCCTCAGATGAAATCTGGAAAGAAGCTTTCTGAGAAACTGCTTAGTGTACTGTTAATTCATCCCACCGAGTTACATCTGTATTTCGTGGATCTCTTTGCTTACCTTATATCTGTGGAATCTGAGAACAGATGTTTCAGATCCCTTTGAAGACTATAGGGCCAAAGGAAATATACTCCGATAACATAGAGAAAGAAGCTTTCTGAGAAACTTCTTTGTGTTCAGTGAAATCATCTCACAGAGTTACAGCTTTCCCCTCAAGAAGCCTTTCGCTATGACAGTTCTTGTGGAATTGGCAAAGTGATATTTGGAAGCCCATAGAGGGCTCTGGTGAAAAAGGAAATATCCTCAGATGACATCTGGAAAGAAGCTTTCTGAGAAACTGCTTAGTGTACTGTTAATTCATCTCTCAGAGTTACATCTGTATTTCGTGGATCTCTTTGGTAGCCTTATTTCTGTGGAATCTGAGAAAGATAATTCGGATCCCTTTGAAGACTATAGGGCCAAAGGAAATATCCTCCGATAACAAAGAGAAAGAAGCTTTCTGAGAAACTTCTTTGTGTTCTGTAAAATCATCTAACAGAGTTACAGCTTTCTCCTCAAGAAGCCTTTCGCTAAGACAGTTCTTGTGGAATTGGCAAAGCGATATTTGGAAGCCCTTAGTGGGCTATGGTGAAAAAGGAAATATCCACAGATGAAATCTGGAAAGAAGCTTTATGAGAAACTGCTTAGTGTTCTGTTAATTCATCTCACAGTGTTACATCTGTATTTCGTGGATCTCATTGCTAGCCTTATTTCTGTGGAATCTGAGAACAGATATTTCGGATCCCTTTGAAGACTATAGGGCCAAAGGAAATATCTTCCGATAACAAAGAGAAAGAAGCTTCCTGAGAAACTTCTTGGCGTTCTTTGAAATCAACTCACAGAGATACAGCTATTCCCTCAAGAAGCCTTACGCTAAGACACTTCTTGTGGAATTGGCAAAGTGATACTTGGAAGCCCAAGAGGGCTATGGTGAAAAAGGAAATATCCTCAGATGAAATCTGGAAAGAAGCTTTCTGAGAAACTGCTCAGTGTTCTGTTAATTCATCTCACAGAGTTACATCTGTATTTCGTGGATCTCTTTGCTAGCCTTTTTTCTGTGGAATCTGAGAACAGGAATTTCGGATGCCTTTGAAGACAATAGGGCCAAAGGAAATATCTTCCGATAACAAAGAGAAAGAAGTTTTCTGAGAAAATTCTTTGTGTTATGTGAAATCATCTCACAGAGTTACAGCTTTCCCCTCAAGAAGCCTGTCGCTTCTAAGACAGTTCTTGTAGAATTGGCAAAGTGATATTTGGAAGCCCATAGAGGGCTATGGTGAAAAAGCAAATATCCTCAGATGAAATCTGCAAAGAAGCTTTCTGAGAAACTGCTTAGTGTTCTGTTAATTCATCTCACAGAGTTACATCTGTATTTCGTGGATCTCTTTGCTAGCCTTATTTCTGTGGAATCTGAGAACAGATATTTCGGATCCCTTTGAAGACTATAGGGCCAAAGAAATATCCTCCGATAACAAAGAGAAAGAAGCTTTCTGAGAAACTTCTTGGCGTTCTGTGAAATCATCTCACAGAGTTACAGCTTTCCCCTCAAGAAGCCTTTCGCTAAGACAGTTCTTGTGGAATTGGCAAAGTGATATTTGGAAGCCCATAGAGGGCTATGTTGAAAAAGGAAATATCCTCAGATGAAATCTGGAAAGAAGCTTTCTGAGAAACTGCTTAGTGTTCTGTTAATTCATCTCACAGAGTTACATCTGTATTTCGTGGATCTCTTTGCTTACCTTATTTCTGTGGAATCTGAGAACAGATATTTCGGATCCCTTTGAAGACTACAGGGCCGAAGGAAATATCCTCCGATAACAAAGAGAAAGAAGCTTTCTGCGAAAATTTTTTGTGTTCTGTGAAATCATCTCACAGAGTTACAGCTTTCCTCTCAAGAAGCCTTTCGCTTAGACAGTTCTGTTGGAATTGGCAATGTGATATTTGGAAGCCCATAGAGGGCTATTTTGAAAAAGGAAATATCCTCAGATGAAATCTGGAAGGAAGCTTTCTGAGAAACTGCTTGGTTTTCTGTTAATTCATATCACAGAGTTACATCTTTGTTTCGTGGATCTCTTTGCTAGCCTTATTACTGTGGAATCTGAGAACAGATATTTCGGATCCCTTTGAAGACAAGAGGGCCAAAGAAAATATCCTCCAATAACAAAGAGAAAGAAGCTTTCTGAGAAACTTCTTTGTGTTCTGTGAAATCATCTCACAGAGTTACAGCTTTCCCCTCAAGAAGCCTTTCGCTAAGACAGTTCTTATGGAATTGGCAAAGTGATATTTGGAATCCCATAGAGGGCTATGTTGAAAAAGGAAATATACTCAGATGAAATCTGGAAAGAAGCTTCCTGAGAAACTGCTTAGTGTTCTGTTAATTCATCTCACAGAGTTACATCTGTATTTCGTGGATCCCTTTGCTAGCCTTATTTCTGTGGAATCTGAGAACAGATATTTCGGATCCCTTTGAAGACTATAGGGCCAAAGGAAATATCCTCCTATTACAAAGAGAAAGAAGCTTTCTGAGAAACTTCTTTGTGTTCTGTGAAATCAACTCACAGAGTTACAGCTTTCCCCTCAAGAAGCTATTCGCTAAGACAGTTCTTGAGAATTGGAAAAGTGATATTTGGAAGCCCATAGAGGGCTATGGTGAAAAAGGAAATATCCTCAGATGAAATCTGGAAAGAAGTTATCTGAGAAACTGCTTAGTGTTCTGTTAATTCATCTCACAGAGTTACATCTGTATTTCGTGAATCTCTTGGCTAGCCTTAATTCTGTGGAATATGAGAACAGATATTTCGGATCCCTTTGAAGATTATAGGGCCAAAGGAAATATCCTCCGATAACAAAGAGAAAGAAGCTTTCTGAGAAACTTCTTGGCGTTCTGTGAAATCATCTCACAGAGTTACAGCTTTCCCCTCAAGAAGCCTTTCGCTAAGACAGTTCTTGTGGAAATGGCAAAGTGATATTTGGAAGCCCATAGAGGGCTATGGTGAAAAAGGAAATATCCTCAGATGAAATCTGGAAAGAGGCTTTCTGAGAAACTGCTTGGTGTTCTGTTAATTCATCTCACAGAGTTACATCTGTATTTCGTGGATCTCTTTGCTGGCCTTATTTCTGTGGAATCTGAGAACAGATATTTAGGATCCCTTTGAAGACTATAGGGCCAAAGGAAATATCCTCCGTTAACAAAGAGAAAGAAGCTTTCTGAGAAACTTCTTGGCGTTATGTGAAATCATCTCACAGAGTTACAGCTTTCCCCTCAAGAAGCCTTTCGCTAAGACAGTTCTTGTGGAATTGGCAAAGTGATATTTGGAAGACCCCAGTGGGCTATGGTGAAAAAGGAAATATCCTCAGTTGAAATCTGGAAAGAAGCTTTCTGAGAAACTGCTTAGTATTCTGTTAATTCATCTCACAGAGTTACATCTGTATTTCGTGGATCTCTTTGCAAGCCTTATTTCTGTGGAATCTGAGAACAGATATTTCGGATCCCTTTGAAGACTATAGGGCCAAAGGAAATAATCTCCGATTACAAAGAGAAAGAAGCTTTCTGAGAAACTTCTTTGTGTTCTGTGAAATCAACTCACAGAGTTACAGCTTTCCCCTCAAGAAGCTTTTCGCTAAGAGAGTTCTTGTGGAATGGGAAAAGTGATATTTGGAAGCCCATAGAGGGTTACGGTGAAAAAGGAAATATCCTCAGATGTAATCTGGAAAGAAGTTTTCTGAGAAACTGCTTAGTGTTCTGTTAATTCATCTCACAGAGTTACATCTGTATTTCGTGGATCTCTTTGCTAGCCTTATTTCTGTGGAATCTGAGAACAGATATTTCGGATCCCTTTGAAGACTATAGGGCCAAAGGAAATATCCTCCGATAACAAAGAGAAAGAAGCTTTCTGAGAAACTTCTTGGCCTTCTTTGAAATCATCTCACAGAGTTACAGCTTTCCCCTCAAGAAGCCTTTCGCTAAGACAGTTCTTGTGGAATTGGCAAAGTGATATTTGGAAGCCCATAGAGGGCTATGGTGAAAAAGGAAATATCCTCAGTTGAAATCTGGAAAGAAGCTTTCTGAGAAACTGCTTGGTGTTCTGTTAATTCATCTCACAGAGTTACATCTGTATTTCGTGGATCTCTTTGCTAGCCTTATTTATGTGGAATCTGAGAACAGATATTTGGGATCCCTTTGAAGACTATAGGGCCAAAGGAAATACCCTCTGATAACAAAGAGAAAGAAGCTTTCTGAGAAACTTCTTGGCGTTCTGTGAAATCATCTCACAGAGTTACAGCTTTCCCCTCAAGAAGCCTTTCGCTAAGACAGTTCTTGTTGAATTGGCAAAGTGATATTTGGATGCCCCTATTGGGCTATGGTGAAAAAGGAAATATCCTCAGTTGAAATCTGGAAAGAAGCTTTCTGAGAAACTGCTTAGTGTTCTGTTAATTCATCTCACAGAGTTACATCTGTATTTCGTGGATCTCTTTGCAAGCCTTATTTCTGTGGAATCTGAGAACAGATATTTCGGATCCCTTTGAAGACTATAGGGCCAAAGGAAATATTCTCCGATTACAAAGAGAAAGAAGCTTTCTGAGAAACTTCTTTGTGTTCTGTGAAATCAACTCACAGAGTTACAGCTTTCCCCTCAAGAAGCTTTTCGCTAAGATAGTTCTTGTGGAATGGGAAAAGTGATATTTGGAAGCCCATAGAGGGCTATGGTGAAAAAGGAAATATCCTCAGATGAAATCTGGAAAGAAGTTTTCTGAGAAACTTCTTAGTGTTCTGTTAATTCATCTCACAGAGTTACATCTGTATTTCGTGGATCTCTTTGCTAGCCTTATTTCTGTGGAATCTCAGAACAGATATTTCAGATCCCTTTGAAGACTATAGGGCCAAAGGAAATATCCTCCGATAACAAAGAGAAAGAAGCTTTCTGAGAAACTTCTTGGCCTTCTTTGAAATCATCTCACAGAGTTACAGCTTTCCCCTCAAGAAGCCTTTCGCTAAGACAGTTCTTGTGGAATTGGCAAAGTGATATTTGGAAGCCCATAGAGGTCTATGATAAAAAAGGAAATATCCTCAGATGAAATCTGGAAAGAGGCTTTCTGAGAAACTGCTTGGTTTTCTGTTAATTCATCTCACAGAGTTACATCTGTATTTCGTGGATCTCTTTGCAGCCTTATTTCTGTGGAATCTGAGAACTGATATTTCGGATCACTTTGAAGACTATAGGGCCAAAGGAAATACCCTCTGATAACAAAGAGAAAGAAGCTTTCTGAGAAACTTCTTTGCGTTCTGTGAAATCATCTCACAGAGGTACAGCTTTCCCCTCAAGAAGCCTTTCGCTAAGACAGTTCTTGTGGAATTGGCAAAGTGATATTTGGAAGCCCTTAGAGTACTATGGTGAAAAAGGAAATATCCTCAGATGAAATCTGGAAAGAAGCTTTCTGAGAAACTGCTTAGTGTACTGTTAATTCATCCCACCGAGTTACATCTGTATTTCGTGGATCTCTTTGCTTACCTTATATCTGTGGAATCTGAGAACAGATGTTTCAGATCCCTTTGAAGACTATAGGGCCAAAGGAAATATACTCCGATAACATAGAGAAAGAAGCTTTCTGAGAAACTTCTTTGTGTTCAGTGAAATCATCTCACAGAGTTACAGCTTTCCCCTCAAGAAGCCTTTCGCTATGACAGTTCTTGTGGAATTGGCAAAGTGATATTTGGAAGCCCATAGAGGGCTCTGGTAAAAAAGGAAATATCCTCAGATTAAATCTGGAAAGAAGCTTTCTGAGAAACTGCTTAGTGTTCTGTTAATTCATCTCTCAGAATTACATCTGTATTTCGTGGATCTCTTTGGTAGCCTTATTTCTGTGGAATCTGAGAACAGATAATTCGGATCCCTTTGAAGACTATAGGGCCAAAGGAAATATCCTCCGATAACAAAGAGAAAGAAGCTTTCTGAGAAACTTCTTTGTGTTCTGTAAAATCATCTAACAGAGTTACAGCTTTCTCCTCAAGAAGCCTTTCGCTAAGACAGTTCTTGTGGAATTGGCAAAGCGATATTTGGAAGCCCTTAGTGGGCTATGGTGAAAAAGGAAATATCCACAGATGAAATCTGGAAAGAAGCTTTATGAGAAACTGCTTAGTGTTCTGTTAATTCATCTCACAGAGTTACATCTGTATTTCATGGATCTATTTGCTAGCCTTATTTCTGTGGAATCTGAGAACAGATATTTCAGATCACTTTGAAGACTATAGGGCCAAAGGAAATATCCTCCGATAACAAAGAGAAAGAAGCTTTCTGAGTAACATCTTTGGGTTCTGTGAAGTCATCTCACAGAGTTACAGTTTTCCCATCAAGAAGCCATTCGCTAAGACAGTTCTTGTGGAATGGCACAGTGATATTTGGAAGCCCATAGAGGGCTATGGTGAAAAAGGAAATATCCTCAGATGAAATCTGGAAAGAAGCTTTCTGAGAAACTGCTTAGTGTTCTGTTAATTCATCTCACAGAGATACATCTGTATTTCGTAGATCTCTTTCTTAGCCTTATTTCTGTGGAATATGAGAACAGATATTTCGGATCCCTTTGAAGACTATAGGGCCAAAGGAAATATCCTCCGATAACAAAGAGAAAGAAGCTTTCTGAGAAACTTCTTTGTGTTCTGTGAAATCATCTCAGAGAGTTACAGCTTTCCCCTCAAGAAGCCTTTCGCTAAGACAGTTCTTGTGGAATTGGCAAAGTGATATTTGGAAGCCCATAGAGAGATATGGTGAAAAAGGAAATATCCTCAGATGAAATCTGGAAAGAAGCTTTCTGAGAAACTGCTTAGTGTTCTGTGAATTCATCTCACAGAGTTACATCTGTATTTCGTGGATCTCTTTGCTAGCCTTATTTCTGTGGAATCTGAGAACAGATATTTCGGATCCCTTTGAAGACTATAGGGCCAAAGGAAATATCCTCCGATAACAAAGAGAAAGAAGCTTTCTGAGAAACTTCTTTGTGTTCTGTGAAATCAACTCACAGAGTTACAGCGTTCCCCTCAAGAAGCCTTACGCTAAGATACTTCTTGTGGAATTGGCAAAGTGATATTTGGAAGCCCATAGAGGGCTCTGATGAAAAAGGAAATATCCTCAGATGAAATCTGGAAAGAAGCTTTCTGAGAAACTGCTTAGTGTTCTGTTAATTCATCTCACAGAGTTACATCTGTATTTCGTGGATCTCTTTGCTTACCTTATTTCTGTGGAATCTGAGAACAGATGTTTCGGATCCCTTTGAAGACTACAGGGCCAAAGGAAATATCCTCCGATTACAAAGAGAAAGAAGCTTCCTGAGAAACTTCTTTGTGTTCTGTGAAATCAACTCACAGATTTACAGCGTTCCCCTCAGGAAGCCTTACGCTAAGACACTTCTTCTGGAATTGGCAAAGTGATATTTGGAAGCCCATAGAGGGCTCTGGTGAAAAAGGAAATATCCTCACATGAAATCTGGAAAGAAGCTTTCTGAGAAACTGCTTAGTGTTCTGTTAATTCATCTCACAGAGTTACATCTGTATTTCGTGGATCTCTTTGCTAGCCTTTTTTCTGTGGAATCTGGGAAATGATATTTCGGATCCCTTTGAAGACTATTGGGCCAAAGGAAATATCCTCCGATAACAAAGAGAAAGAAGCTGTGTGAGAAACATCTTTGTGTTCTGCGAAATCATCTCACAGAGTTACAGCTTTCCCCTCAAGAAGCCTTTCGTTATGACAGTTCTTGAGGAATTGGCAAAGTGATATTTGGAAGCCCATAGAGGGCTATGGTGAAAAAGGAAATATCCTCAGATGAAATCTGGAAAGAAGCTTTCTGAGAAACTGCTTAGTGTTCTGTTAATTCATTTCACAGAGTTACATCTGTATTTCGTGGATCTCTTTGCTAGCCTTATTTCTGTGGAATCTGAGAACAGATATTTCGGATCCCTTTGAAGACTATAGGGCCAAAGGAAATATCTTCCGATAACAAAGAGAAAGAAGCTTCCTGAGAAACTTCTTGGCGTTCTTTGAAATCAACTCACAGAGATACAGCTTTTCCCTCAAGAAGCCTTACGCTAAGACACTTCTTGTGGAATTGGCAAAGTGATATTTGGAAGCCCAAGAGGGCTATGGTGAAAAAGGAAATATCCTCAGATGAAATCTGGAAAGAAGCTTTCTGAGAAACTGCTCAGTGTTCTGTTAATTCATCTCACAGAGTTACATCTGTATTTCGTGGATCTCTTTGCTAGCCTTTTTTCTGTGGAATCTGAGAACAGGAATTTCGGATGCCTTTGAAGACAATAGGGCCAAAGGAAATATCTTCCGATAACAAAGAGAAAGAAGTTTTCTGAGAAAATTCTTTGTGTTCTGTGAAATCATCTCACAGAGTTACAGCTTTCCCCTCAAGAAGCCTGTCGTTTCTAAGACAGTTCTTGTAGAATTGGCAAAGTGATATTTGGAAGCCCATAGAGGGCTATGGTGAAAAAGCAAATATCCTCAGATGAAATCTGCAAAGAAGTTTTCTGAGAAACTGCTTAGTGTTCTGTTAATTCATCTCACAGAGTTACATCTGTATTTCGTGGATCTCTTTGCTAGCCTTATTTCTGTGGAATCTGAGAACAGATATTTCGGATCCCTTTGAAGACTATAGGGCCAAAGGAAATATCCTCCGATAACAAAGAGAAAGAAGCTTTCTGAGAAACTTCTTGGCCTTCTTTGAAATCATCTCACAGAGTTACAGCTTTCCCCTCAAGAAGCCTTTCGCTAAGACAGTTCTTGTGGAATTGGCAAAGTGATATTTGGAAGCCCATAGAGAGATATGGTGAAAAAGGAAATATCCTCAGATGAAATCTGGAAAGAAGCTTTCTGAGAAACTGCTTAGTGTTCTGTGAATTCATCTCACAGAGTTACATCTGTATTTCGTGGATCTCTTTGCTAGCCTTATTTCTGTGGAATCTGAGAACAGATATTTCGGATCCCTTTGAAGACTATAGGGCCAAAGGAAATATCCTCCGATAACAAAGAGAAAGAAGCTTTCTGAGAAACTTCTTTGTGTTCTGAGAAATCAACTCACAGAGTTACAGCGTTCCCCTCAAGAAGCCTTACGCTAAGATACTTCTTGTGGAATTGGCAAAGTGATATTTGGAAGCCCATAGAGGGCTCTGATGAAAAAGGAAATATCCTCAGATGAAATCTGGAAAGAAGCTTTCTGAGAAACTGCTTAGTGTTCTGTTAATTCATCTCACAGAGTTACATCTGTATTTCGTGGATCTCTTTGCTTAACTTATTTCTGTGGAATCTGAGAACAGATGTTTCGGATCCCTTTGAAGACTACAGGGCCAAAGGAAATATCCTCCGATTACAAAGAGAAAGAAGCTTCCTGAGAAACTTCTTTGTGTTCTGTGAAATCTACTCACAGATTTACAGCGTTCCCCTCAGGAAGCCTTACGCTAAGACACTTCTTCTGGAATTGGCAAAGTGATATTTGGAAGCCCATAGAGGGCTCTGGTGAAAAAGGAAATATCCTCACATGAAATCTGGAAAGAAGCTTTCTGAGAAACTGCTTAGTGTTCTGTTAATTCATCTCACAGAGTTACATCTGTATTTCGTGGATCTCTTTGCTAGCCTTTTTTCTGTGGAATCTGGGAAATGATATTTCGGATCCCTTTGAAGACTATTGGGCCAAAGGAAATATCCTCCGATAACAAAGAGAAAGAAGCTGTGTGAGAAACTTCTTGGCGTTCTGTGAAATCATCTCACAGAGTTACAGCTTTCCCCTCAAGAAGCCTTTCGCTAAGACAGTTCTTGTTGAATTGGCAAAGTGATATTTGGATGCCCCTATTGGGCTATGGTGAAAAAGGAAATATCCTCAGTTGAAATCTGGAAAGAAGCTTTCTGAGAAACTGCTTAGTGTTCTGTTAATTCATCTCACAGAGTTACATCTGTATTTCGTGGATCTCTTTGCAAGCCTTATTTCTGTGGAATCTGAGAACAGATATTTCGGATCCCTTTGAAGACTATAGGGCCAAAGGAAATATTCTCCGATTACAAAGAGAAAGAAGCTTTCTGAGAAACTTCTTTGTGTTCTGTGAAATCAACTCACAGAGTTACAGCTTTCCCCTCAAGAAGCTTTTCGCTAAGATAGTTCTTGTGGAATGGGAAAAGTGATATTTGGAAGCCCATAGAGGGCTATGGTGAAAAAGGAAATATCCTCAGATGAAATCTGGAAAGAAGTTTTCTGAGAAACTTCTTAGTGTTCTGTTAATTCATCTCACAGAGTTACATCTGTATTTCGTGGATCTCTTTGCTAGCCTTATTTCTGTGGAATCTCAGAACAGATATTTCGGATCCCTTTGAAGACTATAGGGCCAAAGGAAATATCCTCCGATAACAAAGAGAAAGAAGCTTTCTGAGAAACTTCTTGGCCTTCTTTGAAATCATCTCACAGAGTTACAGCTTTCCCCTCAAGAAGCCTTTCGCTAAGACCGTTCTTGTGGAATTGGCAAAGTGATATTTGGAAGCCCATAGAGGTCTATGATGAAAAAGGAAATATCCTCAGATGAAATCTGGAAAGAGGCTTTCTGAGAAACTGCTTGGTTTTCTGTTAATTCATCTCACAGAGTTACATCTGTATTTCGTGGATCTCTTTGCAGCCTTATTTCTGTGGAATCTGAGAACTGATATTTCGGATCACTTTGAAGACTATAGGGCCAAAGGAAATACCCTCTGAAAACAAAGAGAAAGAAGCTTTCTGAGAAACTTCTTTGCGTTCTGTGAAATCATCTCACAGAGGTACAGCTTTCCCCTCAAGAAGCCTTTCGCTAAGACAGTTCTTGTGGAATTGTCAAAGTGATATTTGGAAGCCCTTAGAGTGCTATGGTGAAAAAGGAAATATCCTCAGATGAAATCTGGAAAGAAGCTTTCTGAGAAACTGCTTAGTGTACTGTTAATTCATCCCACCGAGTTACATCTGTGTTTCGTGGATCTCTTTGCTTACCTTATATCTGTGGAATCTGAGAACAGATGTTTCAGATCCCTTTGAAGACTATAGGGCCAAAGGAAATATACTCCGATAACATAGAGAAAGAAGCTTTCTGAGAAACTTCTTTGTGTTCAGTGAAATCATCTCACAGAGTTACAGCTTTCCCCTCAAGAAGCCTTTCGCTATGACAGTTCTTGTGGAATTGGCAAAGTGATATTTGGAAGCCCATAGAGGGCTCTGGTGAAAAAGGAAATATCCTCAGATGACATCTGGAAAGAAGCTTTCTGAGAAACTGCTTAGTGTACTGTTAATTCATCTCTCAGAGTTACATCTGTATTTCGTGGATCTCTTTGGTAGCCTTATTTCTGTGGAATCTGAGAAAGATAATTCGGATCCCTTTGAAGACTATAGGGCCAAAGGAAATATCCTCCGATAACAAAGAGAAAGAAGCTTTCTGAGAAACTTCTTTGTGTTCTGTAAAATCATCTAACAGAGTTACAGCTTTCTCCTCAAGAAGCCTTTCGCTAAGACAGTTCTTGTGGAATTGGCAAAGCGATATTTGGAAGCCCTTAGTGGGCTATGGTGAAAAAGGAAATATCCACAGATGAAATCTGGAAAGAAGCTTTATGAGAAACTGCTTAGTGTTCTGTTAATTCATCTCACAGTGTTACATCTGTATTTCGTGGATCTCATTGCTAGCCTTATTTCTGTGGAATCTGAGAACAGATATTTCGGATCCCTTTGAAGACTATAGGGCCAAAGGAAATATCTTCCGATAACAAAGAGAAAGAAGCTTCCTGAGAAACTTCTTGGCGTTCTTTGAAATCAACTCACAGAGATACAGCTATTCCCTCAAGAAGCCTTACGCTAAGACACTTCTTGTGGAATTGGCAAAGTGATACTTGGAAGCCCAAGAGGGCTATGGTGAAAAAGGAAATATCCTCAGATGAAATCTGGAAAGAAGCTTTCTGAGAAACTGCTCAGTGTTCTGTTAATTCATCTCACAGAGTTACATCTGTATTTCGTGGATCTCTTTGCTAGCCTTTTTTCTGTGGAATCTGAGAACAGGAATTTCGGATGCCTTTGAAGACAATAGGGCCAAAGGAAATATCTTCCGATAACAAAGAGAAAGAAGTTTTCTGAGAAAATTCTTTGTGTTATGTGAAATCATCTCACAGAGTTACAGCTTTCCCCTCAAGAAGCCTGTCGCTTCTAAGACAGTTCTTGTAGAATTGGCAAAGTGATATTTGGAAGCCCATAGAGGGCTATGGTGAAAAAGCAAATATCCTCAGATGAAATCTGCAAAGAAGCTTTCTGAGAAACTGCTTAGTGTTCTGTTAATTCATCTCACAGAGTTACATCTGTATTTCGTGGATCTCTTTGCTAGCCTTATTTCTGTGGAATCTGAGAACAGATATTTCGGATCCCTTTGAAGACTATAGGGCCAAAGAAATATCCTCCGATAACAAAGAGAAAGAAGCTTTCTGAGAAACTTCTTGGCGTTCTGTGAAATCATCTCACAGAGTTACAGCTTTCCCCTCAAGAAGCCTTTCGCTAAGACAGTTCTTGTGGAATTGGCAAAGTGATATTTGGAAGCCCATAGAGGGCTATGTTGAAAAAGGAAATATCCTCAGATGAAATCTGGAAAGAAGCTTTCTGAGAAACTGCTTAGTGTTCTGTTAATTCATCTCACAGAGTTACATCTGTATTTCGTGGATCTCTTTGCTTACCTTATTTCTGTGGAATCTGAGAACAGATATTTCGGATCCCTTTGAAGACTACAGGGCCAAAGGAAATATCCTCCGATAACAAAGAGAAAGAAGCTTTCTGCGAAAATTTTTTGTGTTCTGTGAAATCATCTCACAGAGTTACAGCTTTCCTCTCAAGAAGCCTTTCGCTTAGACAGTTCTCTTGGAATTGGCAATGTGATATTTGGAAGCCCATAGAGGGCTATTTTGAAAAAGGAAATATCCTCAGATGAAATCTGGAAGGAAGCTTTCTGAGAAACTGCTTGGTTTTCTGTTAATTCATATCACAGAGTTACATCTTTGTTTCGTGGATCTCTTTGCTAGCCTTATTACTGTGGAATCTGAGAACAGATATTTCGGATCCCTTTGAAGACAAGAGGGCCAAAGAAAATATCCTCCAATAACAAAGAGAAAGAAGCTTTCTGAGAAACTTCTTTGTGTTCTGTGAAATCATCTCACAGAGTTACAGCTTTCCCCTCAAGAAGCCTTTCGCTAAGACAGTTCTTATGGAATTGGCAAAGTGATATTTGGAATCCCATAGAGGGCTATGTTGAAAAAGGAAATATACTCAGATGAAATCTGGAAAGAAGCTTCCTGAGAAACTGCTTAGTGTTCTGTTAATTCATCTCACAGAGTTACATCTGTATTTCGTGGATCCCTTTGCTAGCCTTATTTCTGTGGAATCTGAGAACAGATATTTCGGATCCCTTTGAAGACTATAGGGCCAAAGGAAATATCCTCCTATTACAAAGAGAAAGAAGCTTTCTGAGAAACTTCTTTGTGTTCTGTGAAATCAACTCACAGAGTTACAGCTTTCCCCTCAAGAAGCTATTCGCTAAGACAGTTCTTGAGAATTGGAAAAGTGATATTTGGAAGCCCATAGAGGGCTATGGTGAAAAAGGAAATATCCTCAGATGAAATCTGGAAAGAAGTTATCTGAGAAACTGCTTAGTGTTCTGTTAATTCATCTCACAGAGTTACATCTGTATTTCGTGAATCTCTTGGCTAGCCTTAATTCTGTGGAATATGAGAACAGATATTTCGGATCCCTTTGAAGATTATAGGGCCAAAGGAAATATCCTCCGATAACAAAGAGAAAGAAGCTTTCTGAGAAACTTCTTGGCGTTCTGTGAAATCATCTCACAGAGTTACAGCTTTCCCCTCAAGAAGCCTTTCGCTAAGACAGTTCTTGTGGAAATGGCAAAGTGATATTTGGAAGCCCATAGAGGGCTATGGTGAAAAAGGAAATATCCTCAGATGAAATCTGGAAAGAGGCTTTCTGAGAAACTGCTTGGTGTTCTGTTAATTCATCTCACAGAGTTACATCTGTATTTCGTGGATCTCTTTGCTGGCCTTATTTCTGTGGAATCTGAGAACAGATATTTAGGATCCCTTTGAAGACTATAGGGCCAAAGGAAATATCCTCCGTTAACAAAGAGAAAGAAGCTTTCTGAGAAACTTCTTGGCGTTATGTGAAATCATCTCACAGAGTTACAGCTTTCCCCTCAAGAAGCCTTTCGCTAAGACAGTTCTTGTGGAATTGGCAAAGTGATATTTGGAAGACCCCAGTGGGCTATGTTGAAAAAGGAAATATCCTCAGTTGAAATCTGGAAAGAAGCTTTCTGAGAAACTGCTTAGTATTCTGTTAATTCATCTCACAGAGTTACATCTGTATTTCGTGGATCTCTTTGCAAGCCTTATTTCTGTGGAATCTGAGAACAGATATTTCGGATCCCTTTGAAGACTATAGGGCCAAAGGAAATAATCTCCGATTACAAAGAGAAAGAAGCTTTCTGAGAAACTTCTTTGTGTTCTGTGAAATCAACTCACAGAGTTACAGCTTTCCCCTCAAGAAGCTTTTCGCTAAGAGAGTTCTTGTGGAATGGGAAAAGTGATATTTGGAAGCCCATAGAGGGTTACGGTGAAAAAGGAAATATCCTCAGATGTAATCTGGAAAGAAGTTTTCTGAGAAACTGCTTAGTGTTCTGTTAATTCATCTCACAGAGTTACATCTGTATTTCGTGGATCTCTTTGCTAGCCTTATTTCTGTGGAATCTGAGAACAGATATTTCGGATCCCTTTGAAGACTATAGGGCCAAAGGAAATATCCTCCGATAACAAAGAGAAAGAAGCTTTCTGAGAAACTTCTTGGCCTTCTTTGAAATCATCTCACAGAGTTACAGCTTTCCCCTCAAGAAGCCTTTCGCTAAGACAGTTCTTGTGGAATTGGCAAAGTGATATTTGGAAGCCCATAGAGGGCTATGGTGAAAAAGGAAATATCCTCAGTTGAAATCTGGAAAGAAGCTTTCTGAGAAACTGCTTGGTGTTCTGTTAATTCATCTCACAGAGTTACATCTGTATTTCGTGGATCTCTTTGCTAGCCTTATTTATGTGGAATCTGAGAACAGATATTTGGGATCCCTTTGAAGACTATAGGGCCAAAGGAAATACCCTCTGATAACAAAGAGAAAGAAGCTTTCTGAGAAACTTCTTGGCGTTCTGTGAAATCATCTCACAGAGTTACAGCTTTCCCCTCAAGAAGCCTTTCGCTAAGACAGTTCTTGTTGAATTGGCAAAGTGATATTTGGATGCCCCTATTGGGCTATGGTGAAAAAGGAAATATCCTCAGTTGAAATCTGGAAAGAAGCTTTCTGAGAAACTGCTTAGTGTTCTGTTAATTCATCTCACAGAGTTACATCTGTATTTCGTGGATCTCTTTGCAAGCCTTATTTCTGTGGAATCTGAGAACAGATATTTCGGATCCCTTTGAAGACTATAGGGCCAAAGGAAATATTCTCCGATTACAAAGAGAAAGAAGCTTTCTGAGAAACTTCTTTGTGTTCTGTGAAATCAACTCACAGAGTTACAGCTTTCCCCTCAAGAAGCTTTTCGCTAAGATAGTTCTTGTGGAATGGGAAAAGTGATATTTGGAAGCCCATAGAGGGCTATGGTGAAAAAGGAAATATCCTCAGATGAAATCTGGAAAGAAGTTTTCTGAGAAACTTCTTAGTGTTCTGTTAATTCATCTCACAGAGTTACATCTGTATTTCGTGGATCTCTTTGCTAGCCTTATTTCTGTGGAATCTCAGAACAGATATTTCGGATCCCTTTGAAGACTATAGGGCCAAAGGAAATATCCTCCGATAACAAAGAGAAAGAAGCTTTCTGAGAAACTTCTTGGCCTTCTTTGAAATCATCTCACAGAGTTACAGCTTTCCCCTCAAGAAGCCTTTCGCTAAGACAGTTCTTGTGGAATTGGCAAAGTGATATTTGGAAGCCCATAGAGGTCTATGATAAAAAAGGAAATATCCTCAGATGAAATCTGGAAAGAGGCTTTCTGAGAAACTGCTTGGTTTTCTGTTAATTCATCTCACAGAGTTACATCTGTATTTCGTGGATCTCTTTGCAGCCTTATTTCTGTGGAATCTGAGAACTGATATTTCGGATCACTTTGAAGACTATAGGGCCAAAGGAAATACCCTCTGATAACAAAGAGAAAGAAGCTTTCTGAGAAACTTCTTTGCGTTCTGTGAAATCATCTCACAGAGGTACAGCTTTCCCCTCAAGAAGCCTTTCGCTAAGACAGTTCTTGTGGAATTGGCAAAGTGATATTTGGAAGCCCTTAGAGTACTATGGTGAAAAAGGAAATATCCTCAGATGAAATCTGGAAAGAAGCTTTCTGAGAAACTGCTTAGTGTACTGTTAATTCATCCCACCGAGTTACATCTGTATTTCGTGGATCTCTTTGCTTACCTTATATCTGTGGAATCTGAGAACAGATGTTTCAGATCCCTTTGAAGACTATAGGGCCAAAGGAAATATACTCCGATAACATAGAGAAAGAAGCTTTCTGAGAAACTTCTTTGTGTTCAGTGAAATCATCTCACAGAGTTACAGCTTTCCCCTCAAGAAGCCTTTCGCTATGACAGTTCTTGTGGAATTGGCAAAGTGATATTTGGAAGCCCATAGAGGGCTCTGGTGAAAAAGGAAATATCCTCAGATTAAATCTGGAAAGAAGCTTTCTGAGAAACTGCTTAGTGTTCTGTTAATTCATCTCTCAGAATTACATCTGTATTTCGTGGATCTCTTTGGTAGCCTTATTTCTGTGGAATCTGAGAACAGATAATTCGGATCCCTTTGAAGACTATAGGGCCAAAGGAAATATCCTCCGATAACAAAGAGAAAGAAGCTTTCTGAGAAACTTCTTTGTGTTCTGTAAAATCATCTAACAGAGTTACAGCTTTCTCCTCAAGAAGCCTTTCGCTAAGACAGTTCTTGTGGAATTGGCAAAGCGATATTTGGAAGCCCTTAGTGGGCTATGGTGAAAAAGGAAATATCCACAGATGAAATCTGGAAAGAAGCTTTATGAGAAACTGCTTAGTGTTCTGTTAATTCATCTCACAGAGTTACATCTGTATTTCATGGATCTATTTGCTAGCCTTATTTCTGTGGAATCTGAGAACAGATATTTCAGATCACTTTGAAGACTATAGGGCCAAAGGAAATATCCTCCGATAACAAAGAGAAAGAAGCTTTCTGAGTAACATCTTTGGGTTCTGTGAAGTCATCTCACAGAGTTACAGTTTTCCCATCAAGAAGCCATTCGCTAAGACAGTTCTTGTGGAATGGCACAGTGATATTTGGAAGCCCATAGAGGGCTATGGTGAAAAAGGAAATATCCTCAGATGAAATCTGGAAAGAAGCTTTCTGAGAAACTGCTTAGTGTTCTGTTAATTCATCTCACAGAGATACATCTGTATTTCGTAGATCTCTTTCTTAGCCTTATTTCTGTGGAATATGAGAACAGATATTTCGGATCCCTTTGAAGACTATAGGGCCAAAGGAAATATCCTCCGATAACAAAGAGAAAGAAGCTTTCTGAGAAACTTCTTTGTGTTCTGTGAAATCATCTCAGAGAGTTACAGCTTTCCCCTCAAGAAGCCTTTCGCTAAGACAGTTCTTGTGGAATTGGCAAAGTGATATTTGGAAGCCCATAGAGAGATATGGTGAAAAAGGAAATATCCTCAGATGAAATCTGGAAAGAAGCTTTCTGAGAAACTGCTTAGTGTTCTGTGAATTCATCTCACAGAGTTACATCTGTATTTCGTGGATCTCTTTGCTAGCCTTATTTCTGTGGAATCTGAGAACAGATATTTCGGATCCCTTTGAAGACTATAGGGCCAAAGGAAATATCCTCCGATAACAAAGAGAAAGAAGCTTTCTGAGAAACTTCTTTGTGTTCTGTGAAATCAACTCACAGAGTTACAGCGTTCCCCTCAAGAAGCCTTACGCTAAGATACTTCTTGTGGAATTGGCAAAGTGATATTTGGAAGCCCATAGAGGGCTCTGATGAAAAAGGAAATATCCTCAGATGAAATCTGGAAAGAAGCTTTCTGAGAAACTGCTTAGTGTTCTGTTAATTCATCTCACAGAGTTACATCTGTATTTCGTGGATCTCTTTGCTTACCTTATTTCTGTGGAATCTGAGAACAGATGTTTCGGATCCCTTTGAAGACTACAGGGCCAAAGGAAATATCCTCCGATTACAAAGAGAAAGAAGCTTCCTGAGAAACTTCTTTGTGTTCTGTGAAATCAACTCACAGATTTACAGCGTTCCCCTCAGGAAGCCTTACGCTAAGACACTTCTTCTGGAATTGGCAAAGTGATATTTGGAAGCCCATAGAGGGCTCTGGTGAAAAAGGAAATATCCTCACATGAAATCTGGAAAGAAGCTTTCTGAGAAACTGCTTAGTGTTCTGTTAATTCATCTCACAGAGTTACATCTGTATTTCGTGGATCTCTTTGCTAGCCTTTTTTCTGTGGAATCTGGGAAATGATATTTCGGATCCCTTTGAAGACTATTGGGCCAAAGGAAATATCCTCCGATAACAAAGAGAAAGAAGCTGTGTGAGAAACATCTTTGTGTTCTGCGAAATCATCTCACAGAGTTACAGCTTTCCCCTCAAGAAGCCTTTCGTTATGACAGTTCTTGAGGAATTGGCAAAGTGATATTTGGAAGCCCATAGAGGGCTATGGTGAAAAAGGAAATATCCTCAGATGAAATCTGGAAAGAAGCTTTCTGAGAAACTGCTTAGTGTTCTGTTAATTCATTTCACAGAGTTACATCTGTATTTCGTGGATCTCTTTGCTAGCCTTATTTCTGTGGAATCTGAGAACAGATATTTCGGATCCCTTTGAAGACTATAGGGCCAAAGGAAATATCTTCCGATAACAAAGAGAAAGAAGCTTCCTGAGAAACTTCTTGGCGTTCTTTGAAATCAACTCACAGAGATACAGCTTTTCCCTCAAGAAGCCTTACGCTAAGACACTTCTTGTGGAATTGGCAAAGTGATATTTGGAAGCCCAAGAGGGCTATGGTGAAAAAGGAAATATCCTCAGATGAAATCTGGAAAGAAGCTTTCTGAGAAACTGCTCAGTGTTCTGTTAATTCATCTCACAGAGTTACATCTGTATTTCGTGGATCTCTTTGCTAGCCTTTTTTCTGTGGAATCTGAGAACAGGAATTTCGGATGCCTTTGAAGACAATAGGGCCAAAGGAAATATCTTCCGATAACAAAGAGAAAGAAGTTTTCTGAGAAAATTCTTTGTGTTCTGTGAAATCATCTCACAGAGTTACAGCTTTCCCCTCAAGAAGCCTGTCGTTTCTAAGACAGTTCTTGTAGAATTGGCAAAGTGATATTTGGAAGCCCATAGAGGGCTATGGTGAAAAAGCAAATATCCTCAGATGAAATCTGCAAAGAAGTTTTCTGAGAAACTGCTTAGTGTTCTGTTAATTCATCTCACAGAGTTACATCTGTATTTCGTGGATCTCTTTGCTAGCCTTATTTCTGTGGAATCTGAGAACAGATATTTCGGATCCCTTTGAAGACTATAGGGCCAAAGGAAATATCCTCCGATAACAAAGAGAAAGAAGCTTTCTGAGAAACTTCTTGGCCTTCTTTGAAATCATCTCACAGAGTTACAGCTTTCCCCTCAAGAAGCCTTTCGCTAAGACAGTTCTTGTGGAATTGGCAAAGTGATATTTGGAAGCCCATAGAGAGATATGGTGAAAAAGGAAATATCCTCAGATGAAATCTGGAAAGAAGCTTTCTGAGAAACTGCTTAGTGTTCTGTGAATTCATCTCACAGAGTTACATCTGTATTTCGTGGATCTCTTTGCTAGCCTTATTTCTGTGGAATCTGAGAACAGATATTTCGGATCCCTTTGAAGACTATAGGGCCAAAGGAAATATCCTCCGATAACAAAGAGAAAGAAGCTTTCTGAGAAACTTCTTTGTGTTCTGAGAAATCAACTCACAGAGTTACAGCGTTCCCCTCAAGAAGCCTTACGCTAAGATACTTCTTGTGGAATTGGCAAAGTGATATTTGGAAGCCCATAGAGGGCTCTGATGAAAAAGGAAATATCCTCAGATGAAATCTGGAAAGAAGCTTTCTGAGAAACTGCTTAGTGTTCTGTTAATTCATCTCACAGAGTTACATCTGTATTTCGTGGATCTCTTTGCTTACCTTATTTCTGTGGAATCTGAGAACAGATGTTTCGGATCCCTTTGAAGACTACAGGGCCAAAGGAAATATCCTCCGATTACAAAGAGAAAGAAGCTTCCTGAGAAACTTCTTTGTGTTCTGTGAAATCAACTCACAGATTTACAGCGTTCCCCTCAGGAAGCCTTACGCTAAGACACTTCTTCTGGAATTGGCAAAGTGATATTTGGAAGCCCATAGAGGGCTCTGGTGAAAAAGGAAATATCCTCACATGAAATCTGGAAAGAAGCTTTCTGAGAAACTGCTTAGTGTTCTGTTAATTCATCTCACAGAGTTACATCTGTATTTCGTGGATCTCTTTGCTAGCCTTTTTTCTGTGGAATCTGGGAAATGATATTTCGGATCCCTTTGAAGACTATTGGGCCAAAGGAAATATCCTCCGATAACAAAGAGAAAGAAGCTGTGTGAGAAACTTCTTGGCGTTCTGTGAAATCATCTCACAGAGTTACAGCTTTCCCCTCAAGAAGCCTTTCGCTAAGACAGTTCTTGTTGAATTGGCAAAGTGATATTTGGATGCCCCTATTGGGCTATGGTGAAAAAGGAAATATCCTCAGTTGAAATCTGGAAAGAAGCTTTCTGAGAAACTGCTTAGTGTTCTGTTAATTCATCTCACAGAGTTACATCTGTATTTCGTGGATCTCTTTGCAAGCCTTATTTCTGTGGAATCTGAGAACAGATATTTCGGATCCCTTTGAAGACTATAGGGCCAAAGGAAATATTCTCCGATTACAAAGAGAAAGAAGCTTTCTGAGAAACTTCTTTGTGTTCTGTGAAATCAACTCACAGAGTTACAGCTTTCCCCTCAAGAAGCTTTTCGCTAAGATAGTTCTTGTGGAATGGGAAAAGTGATATTTGGAAGCCCATAGAGGGCTATGGTGAAAAAGGAAATATCCTCAGATGAAATCTGGAAAGAAGTTTTCTGAGAAACTTCTTAGTGTTCTGTTAATTCATCTCACAGAGTTACATCTGTATTTCGTGGATCTCTTTGCTAGCCTTATTTCTGTGGAATCTCAGAACAGATATTTCGGATCCCTTTGAAGACTATAGGGCCAAAGGAAATATCCTCCGATAACAAAGAGAAAGAAGCTTTCTGAGAAACTTCTTGGCCTTCTTTGAAATCATCTCACAGAGTTACAGCTTTCCCCTCAAGAAGCCTTTCGCTAAGACCGTTCTTGTGGAATTGGCAAAGTGATATTTGGAAGCCCATAGAGGTCTATGATGAAAAAGGAAATATCCTCAGATGAAATCTGGAAAGAGGCTTTCTGAGAAACTGCTTGGTTTTCTGTTAATTCATCTCACAGAGTTACATCTGTATTTCGTGGATCTCTTTGCAGCCTTATTTCTGTGGAATCTGAGAACTGATATTTCGGATCACTTTGAAGACTATAGGGCCAAAGGAAATACCCTCTGATAACAAAGAGAAAGAAGCTTTCTGAGAAACTTCTTTGCGTTCTGTGAAATCATCTCACAGAGGTACAGCTTTCCCCTCAAGAAGCCTTTCGCTAAGACAGTTCTTGTGGAATTGGCAAAGTGATATTTGGAAGCCCTTAGAGTGCTATGGTGAAAAAGGAAATATCCTCAGATGAAATCTGGAAAGAAGCTTTCTGAGAAACTGCTTAGTGTACTGTTAATTCATCCCACCGAGTTACATCTGTGTTTCGTGGATCTCTTTGCTTACCTTATATCTGTGGAATCTGAGAACAGATGTTTCAGATCCCTTTGAAGACTATAGGGCCAAAGGAAATATACTCCGATAACATAGAGAAAGAAGCTTTCTGAGAAACTTCTTTGTGTTCAGTGAAATCATCTCACAGAGTTACAGCTTTCCCCTCAAGAAGCCTTTCGCTATGACAGTTCTTGTGGAATTGGCAAAGTGATATTTGGAAGCCCATAGAGGGCTCTGGTGAAAAAGGAAATATCCTCAGATTAAATCTGGAAAGAAGCTTTCTGAGAAACTGCTTAGTGTTCTGTTAATTCATCTCTCAGAGTTACATCTGTATTTCGTGGATCTCTTTGGTAGCCTTATTTCTGTGGAATCTGAGAACAGATAATTCGGATCCCTTTGAAGACTATAGGGCCAAAGGAAATATCCTCCGATAACAAAGAGAAAGAAGCTTTCTGAGAAACTCCTTTGTGTTCTGTAAAATCATCTAACAGAGTTACAGCTTTCTCCTCAAGAAGCCTTTCGCTAAGACAGTTCTTGTGGAATTGGCAAAGCGATATTTGGAAGCCCTTAGTGGGCTATGGTGAAAAAGGAAATATCCACAGATGAAATCTGGAAAGAAGCTTTATGAGAAACTGCTTAGTGTTCTGTTAATTCATCTCACAGAGTTACATCTGTATTTCATGGATCTATTTGCTAGCCTTATTTCTGTGGAATCTGAGAACAGATATTTCAGATCACTTTGAAGACTATAGGGCCAAAGGAAATATCCTCCGATAACAAAGAGAAAGAAGCTTTCTGAGTAACATCTTTGGGTTCTGTGAAGTCATCTCACAGAGTTACAGTTTTCCCATCAAGAAGCCATTCGCTAAGACAGTTCTTGTGGAATGGCACAGTGATATTTGGAAGCCCATAGAGGGCTATGGTGAAAAAGGAAATATCCTCAGATGAAATCTGGAAAGAAGCTTTCTGAGAAACTGCTTAGTGTTCTGTTAATTCATCTCACAGAGATACATCTGTATTTCGTAGATCTCTTTCTTAGCCTTATTTCTGTGGAATATGAGAACAGATATTTCGGATCCCTTTGAAGACTATAGGGCCAAAGGAAATATCCTCCGATAACAAAGAGAAAGAAGCTTTCTGAGAAACTTCTTTGTGTTCTGTGAAATCATCTCAGAGAGTTACAGCTTTCCCCTCAAGAAGCCTTTCGCTAAGACAGTTCTTGTGGAATTGGCAAAGTGATATTTGGAAGCCCATAGAGAGATATGGTGAAAAAGGAAATATCCTCAGATGAAATCTGGAAAGAAACTTTCTGAGAAACTGCTTAGTGTTCTGTGAATTCATCTCACAGAGTTACATCTGTATTTCGTGGATCTCTTTGCTAGCCTTATTTCTGTGGAATCTGAGAACAGATATTTCGGATCCCTTTGAAGACTATAGGGCCAAAGGAAATATCCTCCGATAACAAAGAGAAAGAAGCTTTCTGAGAAACTTCATTGTGTTCTGTGAAATCAACTCACAGAGTTACAGCGTTCCCCTCAAGAAGCCTTACGCTAAGATACTTCTTGTGGAATTGGCAAAGTGATATTTGGAAGCCCATAGAGGGCTCTGATGAAAAAGGAAATATCCTCAGATGAAATCTGGAAAGAAGCTTTCTGAGAAACTGCTTAGTGTTCTGTTAATTCATCTCACAGAGTTACATCTGTATTTCGTGGATCTCTTTGCTTACCTTATTTCTGTGGAATCTGAGAACAGATGTTTCGGATCCCTTTGAAGACTACAGGGCCAAAGGAAATATCCTCCGATTACAAAGAGAAAGAAGCTTCCTGAGAAACTTCTTTGTGTTCTGTGAAATCAACTCACAGATTTACAGCGTTCCCCTCAGGAAGCCTTACGCTAAGACACTTCTTCTGGAATTGGCAAAGTGATATTTGGAAGCCCATAGAGGGCTCTGGTGAAAAAGGAAATATCCTCACATGAAATCTGGAAAGAAGCTTTCTGAGAAACTGCTTAGTGTTCTGTTAATTCATCTCACAGAGTTACATCTGTATTTCGTGGATCTCTTTGCTAGCCTTTTTTCTGTGGAATCTGAGAAATGATATTTCGGATCCCTTTGAAGACTATTGGGCCAAAGGAAATATCCTCCGATAACAAAGAGAAAGAAGCTGTCTGAGAAACATCTTTGTGTTCTGCGAAATCATCTCACAGAGTTACAGCTTTCCCCTCAAGAAGCCTTTCGTTATGACAGTTCTTGAGGAATTGGCAAAGTGATATTTGGAAGCCCATAGAGGGCTATGGTGAAAAAGGAAATATCCTCAGATGAAATCTGGAAAGAAGCTTTCTGAGAAACTGCTTAGTGTTATGTTAATTCATTTCACAGAGTTACATCTGTATTTCGTGGATCTCTTTGCTAGCCTTATTTCTGTGGAATCTGAGAACAGATATTTCGGATCCCTTTGAAGACTATAGGGCCAAAGGAAATATCTTCCGATAACAAAGAGAAAGAAGCTTCCTGAGAAACTTCTTGGCGTTCTTTGAAATCAACTCACAGAGATACAGCTTTTCCCTCAAGAAGCCTTACGCTAAGACACTTCTTGTGGAATTGGCAAAGTGATATTTGGAAGCCCAAGAGGGCTATGGTGAAAAAGGAAATATCCTCAGATGAAATCTGGAAAGAAGCTTTCTGAGAAACTGCTCAGTGTTCTGTTAATTCATCTCACAGAGTTACATCTGTATTTCGTGGATCTCTTTGCTAGCCTTTTTTCTGTGGAATCTGAGAACAGGAATTTCGGATGCCTTTGAAGACAATAGGGCCAAAGGAAATATCTTCCGATAACAAAGAGAAAGAAGTTTTCTGAGAAAATTCTTTGTGTTCTGTGAAATCATCTCACAGAGTTACAGCTTTCCCCTCAAGAAGCCTGTCGTTTCTAAGACAGTTCTTGTAGAATTGGCAAAGTGATATTTGGAAGCCCATAGAGGGCTATGGTGAAAAAGCAAATATCCTCAGATGAAATCTGCAAAGAAGCTTTCTGAGAAACTGCTTAGTGTTCTGTTAATTCATCTCACAGAGTTACATCTGTATTTCGTGGATCTCTTTGCTAGCCTTATTTCTGTGGAATCTGAGAACAGATATTTCGGATCCCTTTGAAGACTATAGGGCCAAAGGAAATATCCTCCGATAACAAAGAGAAAGAAGCTTTCTGAGAAACTTCTTGGCGTTCTGTGAAATCATCTCACAGAGTTACAGCTTTCCCCTCAAGAAGCCTTTCGCTAAGACAGTTCTTGTGGAATTGGCAAAGTGATATTTGGAAGCCCATAGAGGGCTATGGTGAAAAAGGAAATATCCTCAGATGAAATCTGGAAAGAGGCTTTCTGAGAAACTGCTTGGTGTTCTGTTAATTCATCTCACAGAGTTACATCTGTATTTCGTGGATCTCTTTGCTAGCCTTATTTCTGTGGAATCTGAGAACTGATATTTCGGATCACTTTGAAGACTATAGGGCCAAAGGAAATACCCTCTGATAACAAAGAGAAAGAAGCTTTCTGAGAAACTTCTTTGCGTTCTGTGAAATCATCTCACAGAGTTACAGCTTTCCCCTCAAGAAGCCTTTCGCTAAGACAGTTCTTGTGGAATTGGCAAAGTGATATTTGGAAGCCCTTAGAGTGCTATGGTGAAAAAGGAAATATCCTCAGATGAAATCTGGAAAGAAGCTTTCTGAGAAACTGCTCAGTGTACTGTTAATTCATCCCACCGAGTTACATCTGTATTTCGTGGATCTCTTTGCTAACCTTATTTCTGTGGAATCTGAGAAAAGATATTTCGGATCCCTTTGAAGACTATAGGGCCAAAGGAAATATCCTCCGATAACAAAGAGAAAGAAGCTTTCTGAAAAAATTTTTTGTGTTCTGTGAAATCATCTCACAGAGTTACAGCTTTCCTCTCAAGAAGCCTTTCGCTAAGACAGTTCTCTTGGAATTGGCAAAGTGATATTTGGAAGCCCATAGAGGGCTATGGTGAAAAAGGAAATATCCTCAGATGAAATCTGGAAGGAAGCTTTCTGAGAAACTGCTTGGTGTTCTGTTAATTCATATCACAGAGTTATATCTGTATTTCCTGGATCTCTTTGCTAGCCTTATTTCTGTGGAATCTGAGAACAGATATTTCGGATCCCTTTGAAGACAAGAGGGCCAAAGAAAATATCCTCCGAAAACAAAGGGAAAGAAGCTTTCTGAGAAACTTCTTTGTGTTCTGTGAATTCATCTCACAGAGTTACAGCTTTCCCTCAAGAAGCCTTTCGCTAAGACAGTTCTTGTGGAATTGGAAAAGTGATATTTGGAAGGCCATAGCGGGCTATGGTGAAAAAGGAAATATCCTCAGATGAAATCTGGAAAGAAGCTTTCTGAGAAACTGCTTGGTGTTCTGTTAATTCATCTCACAGAGTTACATCTGTTTTTCGTGGATCTCTTTGCTAGCCTTATTTCTGTGGAATCTGAGAACAGATATTTCAGATCCCTTTCAAGACAATAGGGCCAAAGGAAATATCCTCTGATAACAAAGAGAAAGAAGCTTTCTGAGAAATTTCTTTGTGTTCTGTGAAATCATCTCACAGACGTACAGCTTTCCCCAAAAGAAGCCTTTCGCTAAGACAGTTCTTGTGGAATTGGCAAAGTGATATTTGGAAGCCCATAGAGGGCTATGGTGAAAAAGGAAATATCCTCAGATGAAATCTGGAAATAAGCTTTCTGAGAAACTGCTTAGTGTTCTGTTAATTCATCTCACAGAGTTACATCTGTATTTCGTGGATCTCTTTGCTAGCCTTATTTCTGTGGAATCTGAGAACAGATTTTTCGGATCCCTTTGAAGAATATAGGGCCAAAGGAAATATCCTCCGATAACAAAGAGAAAGAAGCTTTCTGAGAAATTTCTTTATGTTCTGTGAAATCATCTCACAGAGTTACAGCTTTAACCTGAAGAAGCCTTTCGCTAAGACAGTTCTTGTGGAATTGGCAAAGTGATATTCGGAAGCCCAAAGAGGGCTATGGTGAAAAAGGAAATATCCTCAGATGAAATCTGGAAAGAAGCTTTCTGAGAAACTGCCTAGTGTTCTGTTAATTCATCTCACAGAGTTCATCTGTATTTCGTGGATCTCTTTGCTAGCCTTATTTCTGTGGAATCTGGGAACAGATATTTCGGATCCCTTTGAAGACTATAGGGCCAAAGGATATATCCTCCGATTACAAACAGAAAGAGCCTTCCTGAGAAACTTCTTTGTGTTCTTTGAAACCACCTCACAGAGGTACAGCTTTCCCCTCAAGAAGCCTTACGCTAAGACACTTCTTGTGGAATTGGCAAAGTGATATTTGGAAGCCCATAGAGGGCTCTGGTGAAAAAGGAAATATCCTCAGATGAAATCTGGAAAGAAGCTTTCTGCGAAACAGCTTGGTGTTCTGTTAATTCATCTCACAGAGTTACATCTGTATTTCGTGGATGTCTTTGCTAGCCTTATTTCTGTGGAATCTGAGAACAGATATTTCGGATCCCTTTGAAGACAAGAGGGCCAAAGGAAATATCCTCCGATAACAAAGAGAAAGAAGCTTTCTGAGAAACTTCTTCGTGTTCTGTGAAATCATCTCACAGAGTTACAGCTTCCCCTCAAGAAGCCTTTCGCTAAGACAGTTCTTGTGGAATTGGCAAAGTGATATTTGGAAGCCCATATAGGGCTCTGGTGAAAAAGGAAATATCCTCCGATGAAATCTGGAAAGAAGTTTTCTGAGAAACTGCTTAGTGTTCTGTGAATTCATCTCACAGAGTTACATCTGTATTTCGTGGATCTCTTTGCTAGCCTTATTTCTGTGGAATCTGAGAACAGATATTTCTAATCCCATTGAAGACAATAGGGCCAAAGGAAATATCCTCCGAAAACAAAGAGAAAGAAGCTTTCTGAGAAAATACTTTGTGTTCTGTGAAATCATCTGACAGAGTTACACCTTTCCCCACAAGAAGCCTTTCGCTAAGACAGTTCTTGTGGAATTGGCAAAGTGATATTTGGAAGCCCATAGAGGGCTATGGTGAAAAAGGAAATATCCTCAGATGAAATCTGGAAAGAGGCTTTCTGAGAAACTGCTTAGTGTTCTGTTAATTCATCTCACAGAGTTACATCTGTATTTCGTGGATCTCTTTGCTAGCCTTATTTCTGTGGAATCTGAGAACAGATATTTCAGATCCCTTTGAACACTATAGGGCCAAAGGAAATATCCTCAGATAACAAAGAGAAGGAAGCTTTCTGAGAAATTTCTTTGTGTTCTGTGAAATCATCTCACAGAGTTACAGCTTTCCCCTCAAGAAGCCTTTCGCTAAGACAGTTCTTGTGGAATTGGCAAAGTCTTATTCGGAAGCCCAAAGAGGGCTATGGTGAAAAAGGAAATATCCTCAGATGAAATCTGGAAAGAAGCTTTCTGAGAAACTGCTTAGTGTTCTGTTAATTCATCTCACAGAGTTACATCTGTATTTCGTGGATCTCTTTGCTAGCCTTATTTCTGTGGAATCTGAGAACAGATGTTTCAGATCCCTTTGAAGACTATAGGGCCAAAGGAAATATCCTCCGATTACAAACAGAAAGAAGATTCCTGAGAAACTTCTTTGTGTTCTTTGAAATCACCTCACAGAGGTACAGCTTTCCCCTCAAGAAGCCTTACGCTAAGACACTTCTAGTTGAATTGGCAAAGTGATATTTGGAAGCCCATAGAGGGCTATGGTGAAAAAGGAAATATCCTGCGATGAAATCTGGAAAGAAGCTTTCTGAGAAACTGCTTAGTGTTCTTTTAATTCATCTCACAGAGTTACATCTGTATTTCGTGGATCTCTTTGCTAGCCTTATTTCTGTGGAATCTGAGAACAGATATTTCGAATCCCATTGAAGACAATAGGGCCAAAGGAAATATCCTCCGATAACAAAGGGAAAGAAGCTTTCTGAGAAACTTCCTCGCGTTCTGTGAAATCATCTCACCGAGTTACAGCTTTCCCCTCAAGAAGCCTTTCGCTAAGACAGTTCTTGTGGAATTGGCAAAGTGATATTTGGAGGCCCATATAGGGCTCTGGAGAAAAAGGAAATATCCTCAGATGAAATCTGGAAAGAAGCTTTCTGAGAAACTGCTTAGTGTTCTGTTTATTCATCTCACAGAATTACATCTGTATTTCATGGATCTCTTTGCTAGCCTTATTTCTGTGGAATCTGAGAACAGATATTTCGGATCCCTTTGAAGACTATAGGGCCAAAGGAAATATCCTCCGATAACAAAGAGAAAGAAGCTTTCTGAGAAATTTCTTTGTGTTCTGTGAAATCATCTCACAGAGTTACAGCTTTCCCCTCAAGAAGCCTTTCGCTAAGACAGTTCTTGAGGAATTGGCAAAGTGATATTTGGAAGCCCAAAGAGGGCTATGGTGAAAAAGGAAATATCCTCAGAAGAAATCTGGAAAGAAGCTTTCTGAGAAACTGCTTGGTGTTCTGTTAATTCATCTCACAGAGTTACATCTGTATTTCGTGGATCTCTTTGCCAGCCTTATTTCTGTGGAATCTGAGAACAGATATTTCGGATCCCTTTGAAGACTATAGGGCCAAAGGAAATATTCTCCGATTACAAAGAGAAAGAAGCTTTCTGAGAAACTTCTTCGTGTTCTGTGAAATCATCTCACAGAGTTACAGCTTCCCCTCAAGAAGCCTTTCGCTAAGACAGTTCTTGTGGAATTGGCAAAGTGATATTTGGAAGCCCATATAGGGCTCTGGTGAAAAAGGAAATATCCTCCGATGAAATCTGGAAAGAAGTTTTCTGAGAAACTGCTTAGTGTTCTGTGAATTCATCTCACAGAGTTACATCTGTATTTCGTGGATCTCTTTGCTAGCCTTATTTCTGTGGAATCTGAGAACAGATATTTCTAATCCCATTGAAGACAATAGGGCCAAAGGAAATATCCTCCGAAAACAAAGAGAAAGAAGCTTTCTGAGAAAATACTTTGTGTTCTGTGAAATCATCTGACAGAGTTACACCTTTCCCCACAAGAAGCCTTTCGCTAAGACAGTTCTTGTGGAATTGGCAAAGTGATATTTGGAAGCCCATAGAGGGCTATGGTGAAAAAGGAAATATCCTCAGATGAAATCTGGAAAGAGGCTTTCTGAGAAACTGCTTAGTGTTCTGTTAATTCATCTCACAGAGTTACATCTGTATTTCGTGGATCTCTTTGCTAGCCTTATTTCTGTGGAATCTGAGAACAGATATTTCAGATCCCTTTGAACACTATAGGGCCAAAGGAAATATCCTCAGATAACAAAGAGAAGGAAGCTTTCTGAGAAATTTCTTTGTGTTCTGTGAAATCATCTCACAGAGTTACAGCTTTCCCCTCAAGAAGCCTTTCGCTAAGACAGTTCTTGTGGAATTGGCAAAGTCTTATTCGGAAGCCCAAAGAGGGCTATGGTGAAAAAGGAAATATCCTCCGATGAAATCTGGAAAGAAGCTTTCTGAGAAACTGCTTAGTGTTCTGTTAATTCATCTCACAGAGTTACATCTGTATTTCGTGGATCTCTTTGCTAGCCTTATTTCTGTGGAATCTGAGAACAGATGTTTCAGATCCCTTTGAAGACTATAGGGCCAAAGGAAATATCCTCCGATTACAAACAGAAAGAAGCTTCCTGAGAAACTTCTTTGTGTTCTTTGAAATCACCTCACATAGGTACAGCTTTCCCCTCAAGAAGCCTTACGCTAAGACACTTCTAGTTGAATTGGCAAAGTGATATTTGGAAGCCCATAGAGGGCTATGGTGAAAAAGGAAATATCCTGCGATGAAATCTGGAAAGAAGCTTTCTGAGAAACTGCTTAGTGTTCTTTTAATTCATCTCACAGAGTTACATCTGTATTTCGTGGATCTCTTTGCTAGCCTTATTTCTGTGGAATCTGAGAACAGATATTTCGAATCCCATTGAAGACAATAGGGCCAAAGGAAATATCCTCCGATAACAAAGGGAAAGAAGCTTTCTGAGAAACTTCCTCGCGTTCTGTGAAATCATCTCACCGAGTTACAGCTTTCCCCTCAAGAAGCCTTTCGCTAAGACAGTTCTTGTGGAATTGGCAAAGTGATATTTGGAGGCCCATATAGGGCTCTGGAGAAAAAGGAAATATCCTCAGATGAAATCTGGAAAGAAGCTTTCTGAGAAACTGCTTAGTGTTCTGTTTATTCATCTCACAGAATTACATCTGTATTTCATGGATCTCTTTGCTAGCCTTATTTCTGTGGAATCTGAGAACAGATATTTCGGATCCCTTTGAAGACTATAGGGCCAAAGGAAATATCCTCCGATAACAAAGAGAAAGAAGCTTTCTGAGAAATTTCTTTGTGTTCTGTGAAATCATCTCACAGAGTTACAGCTTTCCCCTCAAGAAGCCTTTCGCTAAGACAGTTCTTGAGGAATTGGCAAAGTGATATTTGGAAGCCCAAAGAGGGCTATGGTGAAAAAGGAAATATCCTCAGAAGAAATCTGGAAAGAAGCTTTCTGAGAAACTGCTTGGTGTTCTGTTAATTCATCTCACAGAGTTACATCTGTATTTCGTGGATCTCTTTGCCAGCCTTATTTCTGTGGAATCTGAGAACAGATATTTCGGATCCCTTTGAAGACTATAGGGCCAAAGGAAATATTCTCCGATTACAAAGAGAAAGAAGCTTTCTGAGAAACTTCTTCGTGTTCTGTGAAATCATCTCACAGAGTTACAGCTTCCCCTCAAGAAGCCTTTCGCTAAGACAGTTCTTGTGGAATTGGCAAAGTGATATTTGGAAGCCCATATAGGGCTCTGGTGAAAAAGGAAATATCCTCCGATGAAATCTGGAAAGAAGTTTTCTGAGAAACTGCTTAGTGTTCTGTGAATTCATCTCACAGAGTTACATCTGTATTTCGTGGATCTCTTTGCTAGCCTTATTTCTGTGGAATCTGAGAACAGATATTTCTAATCCCATTGAAGACAATAGGGCCAAAGGAAATATCCTCCGAAAACAAAGAGAAAGAAGCTTTCTGAGAAAATACTTTGTGTTCTGTGAAATCATCTGACAGAGTTACACCTTTCCCCACAAGAAGCCTTTCGCTAAGACAGTTCTTGTGGAATTGGCAAAGTGATATTTGGAAGCCCATAGAGGGCTATGGTGAAAAAGGAAATATCCTCAGATGAAATCTGGAAAGAGGCTTTCTGAGAAACTGCTTAGTGTTCTGTTAATTCATCTCACAGAGTTACATCTGTATTTCGTGGATCTCTTTGCTAGCCTTATTTCTGTGGAATCTGAGAACAGATATTTCAGATCCCTTTGAACACTATAGGGCCAAAGGAAATATCCTCAGATAACAAAGAGAAGGAAGCTTTCTGAGAAATTTCTTTGTGTTCTGTGAAATCATCTCACAGAGTTACAGCTTTCCCCTCAAGAAGCCTTTCGCTAAGACAGTTCTTGTGGAATTGGCAAAGTCTTATTCGGAAGCCCAAAGAGGGCTATGGTGAAAAAGGAAATATCCTCAGATGAAATCTGGAAAGAAGCTTTCTGAGAAACTGCTTAGTGTTCTGTTAATTCATCTCACAGAGTTACATCTGTATTTCGTGGATCTCTTTGCTAGCCTTATTTCTGTGGAATCTGAGAACAGATGTTTCAGATCCCTTTGAAGACTATAGGGCCAAAGGAAATATCCTCCGATTACAAACAGAAAGAAGCTTCCTGAGAAACTTCTTTGTGTTCTTTGAAATCACCTCACAGAGGTACAGCTTTCCCCTCAAGAAGCCTTACGCTAAGACACTTCTAGTTGAATTGGCAAAGTGATATTTGGAAGCCCATAGAGGGCTATGGTGAAAAAGGAAATATCCTGCGATGAAATCTGGAAAGAAGCTTTCTGAGAAACTGCTTAGTGTTCTTTTAATTCATCTCACAGAGTTACATCTGTATTTCGTGGATCTCTTTGCTAGCCTTATTTCTGTGGAATCTGAGAACAGATATTTCGAATCCCATTGAAGACAATAGGGCCAAAGGAAATATCCTCCGATAACAAAGGGAAAGAAGCTTTCTGAGAAACTTCCTCGCGTTCTGTGAAATCATCTCACCGAGTTACAGCTTTCCCCTCAAGAAGCCTTTCGCTAAGACAGTTCTTGTGGAATTGGCAAAGTGATATTTGGAGGCCCATATAGGGCTCTGGAGAAAAAGGAAATATCCTCAGATGAAATCTGGAAAGAAGCTTTCTGAGAAACTGCTTAGTGTTCTGTTTATTCATCTCACAGAATTACATCTGTATTTCATGGATCTCTTTGCTAGCCTTATTTCTGTGGAATCTGAGAACAGATATTTCGGATCCCTTTGAAGACTATAGGGCCAAAGGAAATATCCTCCGATAACAAAGAGAAAGAAGCTTTCTGAGAAATTTCTTTGTGTTCTGTGAAATCATCTCACAGAGTTACAGCTTTCCCCTCAAGAAGCCTTTCGCTAAGACAGTTCTTGAGGAATTGGCAAAGTGATATTTGGAAGCCCAAAGAGGGCTATGGTGAAAAAGGAAATATCCTCAGAAGAAATCTGGAAAGAAGCTTTCTGAGAAACTGCTTGGTGTTCTGTTAATTCATCTCACAGAGTTACATCTGTATTTCGTGGATCTCTTTGCCAGCCTTATTTCTGTGGAATCTGAGAACAGATATTTCGGATCCCTTTGAAGACTATAGGGCCAAAGGAAATATTCTCCGATTACAAAGAGAAAGAAGCTTTCTGAGAAACTTCTTTGTGTTCTGTGAAATCAACTCACAGAGTTACAGCTTTCCCCTCAAGAAGCTTTTCGCTAAGACAGTTCTTGTGGAATTTGCAAAATAATATTTGGTTCCCATAGAGGGCTATGGTGAAAAAGGAAATATCCTCGGATGAAATCTGGAAATAAGTTTTCTGAGAAACTGCTTAGTGTTCTGTTAATTCATCTCACAGAGTTACATCTGTATTTCGTGGATCTCTTTGCTAGCCTTATTTCTGTGGAATCTGAGAACAGATATTTCGGATCCCTTTGAAGACTATTGGGCCAAAGGAAATATCCTCCGATAACAAAGAGAAAGAAGCTTTCTGAGAAACTTCTTGGCGTTCTGTGAAATCATCTCACAGAGTTACAGCTTTCCCCTCAAGAAGCCTTTCGCTAAGACAGTTCTTGTGGAATTGGCAAAGTGATATTTGGAATCCCATAGAGGGCTATGGTGAAAAAGGAAATATCCTCAGATGAAATCTGGAAAGAGGCTTTCTGAGAAACTGCGTTGTGTTCTGTTAATTCATCTCACAGAGTTACATCTGTATTTCGTGGATCTCTTTGCTAGCCTTATTTATGTGGAATCTGAGAACAGATATTTCGGATACCTTTGAACACTATAGGGCCAAAGGAAATACCCTCTGATAACAAAGAGAAAGAAGCTTTCTGAGAAACTTCTTGCGTTCTGTGAAATCATCTCACAGAGTTACAGCTTTCCCCTCAAGAAGCCTTTCGCTAAGACAGTTCTTGTGGAATTGGCAAAGTGATATTTGGAAGCCCCTAGTGGGCTATGGTGAAAAAGGAAATATCCTCAGTTGAAATCTGGAAAGAAGCTTTCTGAGAAACTGCTTAGTGTTCTGTTAATTCATCTCACAGAGTTACATCTGTATTTCGTGGATCTCTTTGCTAGCCTTATTTCTGTGGAATCTGAGAACAGATATTTCGGATCCCTTTGAAGACTATAGGGCCAAAGGAAATATTCTCCGATTACAAAGAGAAAGAAGCTTTCTGAGAAACTTCTTTGTGTACTGTGAAATCAGCTCACAGAGTTACAGCTTTCCCCTCAAGAAGCTTTTCGCTAAGACAGTTCTTGTGGAATGGGAAAAGTGATATTTGGAAGCCCATAGAGGGCTATGGTGAAAAAGGAAATATCCTCAGATGAAATCTGGAAAGAAGTTCTCTGAGAAACTGCTTAGTGTTCTGTTAATTCATCTCACAGAGTTACATCCGTATTTCGTGGATCTCTTTGCTAGCCTTATTTCTGTGGAATCTGAGAACAGATATTTCGGATCCCTTTGAAGACTATAGGGCCAAAGGAAATATCCTCCGATTACAAAGAGAAAGAAGCTTTCTGAGAAACTTCTTGGCCTTCTGTGAAATCATCTCACAGAGTTACATCTTTCCCCTCAAGAAGCCTTTCGCTAAGACAGTTCTTGTGGAATTGGCAAAGTGATATTTGGAAGCCCATAGAGGGCTATGATGAAAAAGGAAATATCCTCAGATGAAATCTGGAAAGAGGCTTTCTGAGAAACTGCTTGGTGTTCTGTTAATTCATCTCACAGAGTTACATCTGTATTTCGTGGATCTCTTTGCTAGCCTTATTTCTGTGGAATCTGATAACTGATATTTCGGATCCCTTTGAAGACTATAGGGCCAAAGGAAATACCCTCTGATAACAAAGAGAAAGAAGCTTTCTGAGAAACTTCTTTGCGTTCTGTGAAATCATCTCACAGAGTTACAGCTTTCCCCTCAAGAAGCCTTTCGCTAAGACAGTTCTTGTGGAATTGGCAAAGTGATATTTGGAATCCCATAGAGGGCTATGGTGAAAAATGAAATATCCTCAGATGAAATCTGGAAGGAAGCTTTCTGAGAAACTGCTTGGTGTTCTGTTAATTCAAATCACAGAGTTATATCTGTATTTCCTGGATCTCTTTGCTAGCCTTATTTCTGTGGAATCTGAGAACAGATATTTCGGATCCCTTTGAAGAGAAGAGGGCCAAAGAAAATATCCTCCGATAACAAAGAGAAAGAAGCTTTCTGAGAAACTTCTTTGTGTTCTGTGAAATCATCTCACAGAGTTACAGCTTTCCCCTCAAGAAGCCTTTCGCTAAGACAGTTCTTGTGGAATTGGAAAAGTGATATTTGGAAGGCCATAGCGGGCTATGGTGAAAAAGGAAATATCCTCAGATGAAATCTGGAAAGAAGCTTTCTGAGAAACTGCTTGGTGTTCTGTTAATTCATCTCACAGAGTTACATCTGTATTTCGTGGATCTCTTTGGTAGCCTTATTTCTGTGGAATCTGAGAACAGATATTTCAGATCCCTTTCAAGACAAAAGGGCCAAAGGAAATATCTTCCGACAACAAAGAGAAAGAAGCTTTCTGAGAAATTTCTTTGTGTTCTGTGAAATCATCTCACAGAGGTACAGCTTTCCCCTCAAGAAGCCTTTCGCTAAGACAGTTCTTGTGGAATTGGCAAAGTGATATTTGGAAGCCCATAGAGGGCTATGGTGAAAAAGGAAATATCCTCAGATGAAATCTGGAAAGAAGCTTTCTGAGAAACTGCTTAGTGTTTGGATAATTCATCTCACAGAGTTACATCTGTATTTTGTGGATCTCTTTGCTAGCCTTATTTCTGTGGAATCTGAGAACAGATATTTCGGATCCCTTTGAAAACTATAGGGCCAAAGGAAATATCCTCCGATAACAAAGAGAAATAAGCCTTCTGAGAAATTTCTTTGTGTTCTTTGAAATCATCCCACAGAGTTACTGCTTTGCCCTCAAGAAGCCTTTCGCTAAGACAGTTCTTGTGGTATTGGCTAAGTGATATTTGGAAGCCCATAGAGGGCTATGGTGAAAAAGGAAATATCCTCAGATGAAATCTGGAAAGAAGCTTTCTGAGAAACTGCTTAGTGTTCGTTTAATTCATCTCACAGAGTTAAATCTGTATTTCCTGGATCTCTTTGCTAGCCTTATTTCTGTGGTATCTGAGAACAGGTGTTTCAGATCCCTTTGAAGACTATAGGGCCAAAGGAAATATCCTCCTATTACAAAGAGAAAGAAGCTTTCTGAGAAACTTCTTTGTGGTCTGTGAAATCATCTCACAGAGTTACAGCTTTCCCCTCAAGAAGCCTTTCGCTAAGACAGTTCTTGTGGAATTGGCAAAGTGATATTTGGAAGCCCATAGAGGGCTAGGGTGAAAAAGGAAATATCCTCAGATGAAATCTGGAAAGAAGCTTTCTGGGAAACTGCTTAGTGTTCTGTTAATTCATCTCACAGAGTTACATCTGTATTTCGTGGATCTCTTTGCTAGCCTTATTTCTGTGGAATCTGAGAACAGATGTTTCAGATCCCTTTGAAGACTATAGGGCCAAAGGAAATATCCTCCGATTACAAATAGAAAGAAGCTTCCTGAGAAACTTCTTTGTGTTCTTTGAAATCACCTCACAGAGGTACAGCTTTCCCCTCATGAAGAATTACGCTAAGACACTTCTTGTGGAATTGGCAAAGTGATATTTGGAAGCCCATAGAGGGCTCTGGTGAAAAAGGAAATATCCTCAGATGAAATCTGGAAAGAAGCTTTCTGCGAAACTGCTTGGTGTTCTGTTAATTCATCTCACAGAGTTACATCTGTATTTCGTGGATGTCTTTGCTAGCCTTATTTCTGTGGAATCTGAGAACAGATATTTCGAATCCCTTTGAAGACAATAGGGCCAAAGGAAATATCCTCCGATAACAAAGAGAAAGAAGCTTTCTGAGAAACTTCCTGGCATTCTGTGAAATCATCTCACTGATTTACAGCTTTCCCCTCAAGAAGCCTTTCGCTAAGACAGTTCTTGTGGAATTGGCAAAGTGATATTTGGAAGCCCATATAGGGCTATGGTGAAAAAGTAAATATCCTCAGATGAAATCTGGAAAGAAGCTTTCTGAGGAACTGCTTAGTGTTCTGTTAATTCATCTCACAGAATTACATCTGTATTTCATGGATCTCTTTGCTAGCCTTATTTCTGTGGAATCTGAGAACAGATATTTCGGATCCTTTTGAAGACTATAGGGCCAAAGGAAATATCCTCCGATAAGAAAGAGAAAGAAGCTTTCTGAGAAATTTCTTTGTGTTCTGTGAAATCACCTCACAGAGTTACAGCTTTCCCCTCAAGAAGCCTTTCGCTAAGTCAGTTCTTGTGGAATTGGCAAAGTGATATTTGGAAGCCCTTAGAGGGCTATGGTGAAAAAGGAAATATCCTCAGAAGAAATCTGGAAAGAAGCTTTCTGAGAAACTGCTTAGTGTTCGGTTAATTCATCTCACAGAGTTACATCTGTATTACGTGGATCTCTTTGCTAACCTTATTTCTGTGGAATCTGTGACCAGATATTTCGGATACCTTTGAAGACTATAGGGCCAAAGGAAATATCCTCCGATTACAAAGAGAAAGAAGCTTTCTGAAAAACTTCCTTGTTTTCTGTGAAATCAACTCACAGAGTTACAGCGTTCCCCTCAAGAAGCCTTACGCTAAGACACTTCTTGTGGAATTGGCAAAGTGATATTTGGAAGCCCTTAGAGGGCTCTGGTGAAAAAGGAAATATACTCAGATGAAATCTGGAAAGAAGCTTTCTGAGAAACTGCTTAGTGTTCTGTTAATTCATCTCGCAGAATTACATCTGTATTTCGTGGATCTCTTTGCTAGCCTTATTTCTGTGGAATCTGAGAACAGATATTTCGGATCCCTTTGAAGACTATAGGGCCAAAGGAAATATCCTCCGATAACAAAGAGAAAGAAGCTTTCTGAGAAACTTCTTCGTGTTCTGTGAAATAATCTCACAGAGTTACAGCTTTCCCTCAAGAAGCCTTTCGCTAAGACAGTTCTTGTGGAATTGGCAAAGTGATATTTGGAAGCCCATAGAGGGCTCTGGTGAAAAAGGAAATATCCTCAGATGAAATCTGGAAAGAAGCTTTCTGAGAAACTGCTTAGTGTTCTGTGAATTCATCTCACAGAGTTACATCTGTATTTCAGGATCTCTTTGCTAGCCTTATTTCTGTGGAATCTGAGAACAGATATTTCGAATCCCATTGAAGAAAATAGGGCCAAAGGAAATATCCTCCGATAACAAAGAGAAAGAAGCTTTCTGAGAAACTTCCTGGCGTTCTGTGAAATCATCTCACAGAGTTACAGCTTTCCCCTCAAGAAGCCTTTCGCTAAGACAGTTCTTGTGGAATTGGCAAAGTGATATTTGGAAGCCCATAGAGGGCTTGGTGAAAAAGGAAATATCCTCAGATGAAATCTGGAAAGAAGCTTTCTGAGAAACTGCTTAGTGTTCTGTTAATTCATCTCACTGAATTACATCTGTATTTCATGGAACTCTTTGCTAGCCTTATTTCTGTGTTATCTGAGAACAGGTGTTTCAGATCCCATTGAAGACTATAGGGCCAAAGGAAATATCCTCCGATTACAAAGAGAAAGAAGCTTTCTGAGAAACTTCTTTGTGGTCTGTGAAATCATCTCACAGAGTTACAGCTTTCCCCTCAGGAAGCCTTTCGCTAAGGCTGTTCTTGTGGAAATGGCAAAGTATTATTTGGAAGCCCATAGAGGACTAGGGTGAAAAAGGAAATATCCTCAGATGAAAACTGGAAAGAAGCTTTCTGAGGAACTGCTAAGTGTTCTGTGAATTCATCTCACAGAGTTACATCTGTATTTCGTGGATCTCTTTGCTAGCCTTATTTCTGTGGAATCTGAGAACAGATTTTTCGGATCCCTTTGAAGAATATAGGGCCAAAGGAAATATCCTCCGATAACAAAGAGAAAGAACCTTTCTGAGAAATTTCTTTGTGTTCTGTGAAATCACCTCACAGAGTTACAGCTTTATACTGAAGAAGCCTTTCGCTAAGACAGTTCTTGTGGAATTGGCAAAGTGATATTTGGAAGCCCTTAGAGGGCTATGGTGAAAAAGGAAATATCCTCAGAAGAAATCTGGAAAGAAGCTTTCTGAGAAACTGCTTAGTGTTCGGTTAATTCATCTCACAGAGTTACATCTGTATTACGTGGATCTCTTTGCTAACCTTATTTCTGTGGAATCTGTGACCAGATATTTCGGATACCTTTGAAGACTATAGGGCCAAAGGAAATATCCTCCGATTACAAAGAGAAAGAAGCTTTCTGAAAAACTTCCTTGTTTTCTGTGAAATCAACTCACAGAGTTACAGCGTTCCCCTCAAGAAGCCTTACGCTAAGACACTTCTTGTGGAATTGGCAAAGTGATATTTGGAAGCCCTTAGAGGGCTCTGGTGAAAAAGGAAATATACTCAGATGAAATCTGGAAAGAAGCTTTCTGAGAAACTGCTTAGTGTTCTGTTAATTCATCTCACAGAATTACATCTGTATTTCGTGGATCTCTTTGCTAGCCTTATTTCTGTGGAATCTGAGAACAGATATTTCGGATCCCTTTGAAGACTATAGGGCCAAAGGAAATATCCTCCGATAACAAAGAGAAAGAAGCTTTCTGAGAAACTTCTTCGTGTTCTGTGAAATAATCTCACAGAGTTACAGCTTTCCCTCAAGAAGCCTTTCGCTAAGACAGTTCTTGTGGAATTGGCAAAGTGATATTTGGAAGCCCATAGAGGGCTCTGGTGAAAAAGGAAATATCCTCAGATGAAATCTGGAAAGAAGCTTTCTGAGAAACTGCTTAGTGTTCTGTGAATTCATCTCACAGAGTTACATCTGTATTTCAGGATCTCTTTGCTAGCCTTATTTCTGTGGAATCTGAGAACAGATATTTCGAATCCCATTGAAGAAAATAGGGCCAAAGGAAATATCCTCCGATAACAAAGAGAAAGAAGCTTTCTGAGAAACTTCCTGGCGTTCTGTGAAATCATCTCACAGAGTTACAGCTTTCCCCTCAAGAAGCCTTTCGCTAAGACAGTTCTTGTGGAATTGGCAAAGTGATATTTGGAAGCCCATAGAGGGCTTGGTGAAAAAGGAAATATCCTCAGATGAAATCTGGAAAGAAGCTTTCTGAGAAACTGCTTAGTGTTCTGTTAATTCATCTCACTGAATTACATCTGTATTTCATGGAACTCTTTGCTAGCCTTATTTCTGTGTTATCTGAGAACAGGTGTTTCAGATCCCATTGAAGACTATAGGGCCAAAGGAAATATCCTCCGATTACAAAGAGAAAGAAGCTTTCTGAGAAACTTCTTTGTGGTCTGTGAAATCATCTCACAGAGTTACAGCTTTCCCCTCAGGAAGCCTTTCGCTAAGGCTGTTCTTGTGGAAATGGCAAAGTATTATTTGGAAGCCCATAGAGGACTAGGGTGAAAAAGGAAATATCCTCAGATGAAAACTGGAAAGAAGCTTTCTGAGGAACTGCTTAGTGTTCTGTGAATTCATCTCACAGAGTTACATCTGTATTTCGTGGATCTCTTTGCTAGCCTTATTTCTGTGGAATCTGAGAACAGATTTTTCGGATCCCTTTGAAGAATATAGGGCCAAAGGAAATATCCTCCGATAACAAAGAGAAAGAACCTTTCTGTGAAATTTCTTTGTGTTCTGTGAAATCACCTCACAGAGTTACAGCTTTATACTGAAGAAGCCTTTCGCTAAGACAGTTCTTGTGGAATTGGCAAAGTGATATTCGGAAGCCCAAAGAGGGCTATGGTGAAAAAGGAAATATCCTCAGGTGAAATCTGGAAAGAAGCTTTCTGAGAAACTGCTTAGTGTTCTGTTAATTCATCTCACAGAGTTACATCTGTATTTCGTGGATCTCTTTGCTAGCCTTATTTCTGTGGAATCTGGGAACAGATATTTCGGATCCCTTTAAAGACTATAGGGCCAAAGGCAATATCCTCCGATTACAAACAGAAAGAGGCTTCCTGAGAAACTTCCTTGTGTTCTTTGAAATCACCTCACAGAGGTACAGCTTTCCCCTCAAGAAGCCTTTCGCTAAGACACTTCTTGTGGAATTGGCAAAGTGATATTTGGAAGCCCATAGAGGGCTCTGGTGAAAAAGGAAATATCATCAGATGAAATCTGGAAAGAAGCTTTCTGAGAAACTGCTTTGTGTTCTGTTAATTCATCTCACAGAGTTACATCTGTATTTCGTGGATGTCTTTGCTAGCCTTATTTCTGTGGAATCTGAGAACAGATATTTCGGATGCCTTTGAAGTCTATAGGGCCAAAGGAAATATCCTCTGATAACAAAGAGAAAGAAGCTTTCTGAGAAACTTCTTCGTGTTCTATGAAATCATCTCACAGAGTTACAGCTTTCCCTCAAGAAGCCTTTCGCTAAGACAGTTCTTGTGGAATTGGCAAAGTGATATTTGGAAGCCCATAGAGGGCTATGGTGAAAAATGAAATATCCTCGGATGAAATCTGGAAGGAAGCTTTCTGAGAAACTGCTTGGTGTTCTGTTAATTCAAATCACAGAGTTATATCTGTATTTCCTGGACCTCTTTGCTAGCCTTATTTCTGTGGAATCTGAGAACAGATATTTCGGATCCCTTTGAAGAGAAGAGGGCCAAAGAAAATATCCTCCGATAACAAAGAGAAAGAAGCTTTCTGAGAAACTTCTTTGTGTTCTGTGAAATCATCTCACAGAGTTACAGCTTTCCCCTCAAGAAGCCTTTTGCTAAGACAGTTCTTGTGGAATTGGAAAAGTGATATTTGGAAGGCCATAGCGGGCTATGGTGAAAAAGGAAATATCCTCAGATGAAATCTGGAAAGAAGCTTTCTGAGAAACTGCTTGGTGTTCTGTTAATTCATCTCACAGAGTTACATCTGTATTTCGTGGATCTCTTTGCTGGCCTTATTTCTGTGGAATCTGAGAACAGATATTTCAGATCCCTTTCAAGACAAAAGGGCCAAAGGAAATATCCTCCGATAACAAAGAGAAAGAAGCTTTCTGAGAAATTTCTTTGTGTTCTGTGAAATCATCTCACAGAGGTACAGCTTTCCCCTCAAGAAGCCTTTCGCTAAGACAGTTCTTGTGGAATTGGCAAAGTGATATTTGGAAGCCCATAGAGGGCTATGGTGAAAAAGGAAATATCCTCAGATGAAATCTGGAAAGAAGCTTTCTGAGAAACTGCTTAGTGTTCGGATAATTCATCTCACAGAGTTACATCTGTATTTCGTGGATGTCTTTGCTAGCCTTATTTCTGTGGAATCTGAGAACAGATATTTCGGATCCCTTTGAAGACTATAGGGCCAAAGGAAATATCCTCCGATAACAAAGAGAAAGAAGCCTTCTGAGAAATTTCCTTGTGTTCTTTGAAATCATCCCACAGAGTTACTGCTTTGCCCTCAAGAAGCCTTTCGCTAAGACAGTTCTTGTGGTATTGGCTAAGTGATATTTGGAAGCCCATAGAGGGCTATGGTGAAAAAGGAAATATCCTCAGATGAAATCTGGAAAGAAGCTTTCTGAGAAACTGCTTAGTGTTCGTTTAATTCATCTCACAGAGTTAAATCTGTATTTCCTGGATCTCTTTGCTAGCCTTATTTCTGTGGTATCTGAGAACAGGTGTTTCAGATCCCTTTGAAGACTATAGGGCCAAAGGAAATATCCTCCTATTACAAAGAAAAAGAAGCTTTCTGAGAAACTTCTTTGTGGTCTGTGAAATCATCTCACAGAGTTACAGCTTTCCCCTCAAGAAGCCTTTCGCTAAGACAGTTCTTGTGGAATTGGAAAAGTGATATTTGGAAGCCCATAGAGGGCTAGGGTGAAAAAGGAAATATCCTCAGATGAAATCTGGAAAGAAGCTTTCTGGGAAACTGCTTAGTGTTCTGTTAATTCATCTCACAGAGTTACATCTGTATTTCGTGGATCTCTTTGCTAGCCTTATTTCTGTGGAATCTGAGAACAGATGTTTCAGATCCCTTTGAAGACTATAGGGCCAAAGGAAATATTCTCCGATTACAAACAGAAAGAAGCTTCCTGAGAAACTTCTTTGTGTTCTTTGAAATCACCTCACAGAGGTACAGCTTTCCCCTCAAGAAGCCTAACGCTAAGACACTTCTTGTGGAATTGGCAAAGTGATATTTGGAAGCCCATAGAGGGCTCTGGTGAAAAAGGAAATATCCTCAGATGAAATCTGGAAAGAAGCTTTCTGCGAAACTGCTTGGTGTTCTGTTAATTCATCTCACAGAGTTACATCTGTATTTCGTGGATGTCTTTGCTAGCCTTATTTCTGTGGAATCTGAGAACAGATATTTCGAATCCCTTTGAAGACAATAGGGCCAAAGGAAATATCCTCCGATAACAAAGAGAAAGAAGCTTTCTGAGAAACTTCCTGGCATTCTGTGAAATCATCTCACCGATTTACAGCTTTCCCCTCAAGAAACCTCTCGCTAAGACAGTTCTTGTGGAATTGGCAAAGTGATATTTGGAAGCCCATATAGGGCTATGGTGAAAAAGTAAATATCCTCAGATGAAATCTGGAAAGAAGCTTTCTGAGGAACTGCTTAGTGTTCTGTTAATTCATCTCACAGAATTACATCTGTATTTCATGGATCTCTTTGCTAGCCTTATTTCTGTGGAATCTGAGAACAGATATTTCGGATCCTTTTGAAGACTATAGGGCCAAAGGAAATATCCTCCGATAAGAAAGAGAAAGAAACTTTCTGCGAAATTTCTTTGTGTTCTGTGAAATCATCTCACAGAGTTACAGCTTTCCCCTCAAGAAGCCTTTCGCTAAGTCAGTTCTTGTGGAATTGGCAAAGTGATATTTGGAAGCCCTTAGAGGGCTATGGTGAAAAAGGAAATATCCTCAGAAGAAATCTGGAAAGAAGCTTTCTGAGAAACTGCTTAGTGTTCGGTTAATTCATCTCACAGAGTTACATCTGTATTACGTGGATCTCTTTGCTAACCTTATTTCTGTGGAATCTGTGACCAGATATTTCGGATACCTTTGAAGACTATAGGGCCAAAGGAAATATCCTCCGATTACAAAGAGAAAGAAGCTTTCTGAGAAACTTCCTTGTTTTCTGTGAAATCAACTCACAGAGTTACAGCGTTCCCCTCAAGAAGCCTTACGCTAAGACACTTCTTGTGGAATTTTCAAAGTGATATTTGGAAGCCCTTTGAGGGCTCTGGTGAAAAAGGAAATATCCTCAGATGAAATCTGGAAAGAAGCTTTCTGAGAAACTGCTTAGTGTTCTGTTAATTCATCTCGCAGAATTACATCTGTATTTCGTGGATCTCTTTGCTAGCCTTATTTCTGTGGAATCTGAGAACAGATATTTCGGATCCCTTTGAAGACTATAGGGCCAAAGGAAATATCCTCCGATAACAAAGAGAAAGAAGCTTTCTGAGAAACTTCTTCGTGTTCTGTGAAATAATCTCACAGAGTTACAGCTTTCCCTCAAGAAGCCTTTCGCTAAGACAGTTCTTGTGGAATTGGCAAAGTGATATTTGGAAGCCCATATAGGGCTCTGGTGAAAAAGGAAATATCCTCAGATGAAATCTGGAGAGAAGCTTTCTGAGAAACTGCTTAGTGTTCTGTGAATTCATCTCACAGAGTTACATCTGTATTTCAGGATCTCTTTGCTGGCCTTATTTCTGTGGAATCTGAGAACAGATATTTCAGATCCCTTTCAAGACAAAAGTGCAAAAGGAAATATCCTCCGATAACAAAGAGAAAGAAGCTTTCTGAGAAATTTCTTTGTGTTCTGTGAAATCATCTCACAGAGGTACAGCTTTCCCCTCAAGAAGCCTTTCGCTAAGACAGTTCTTGTGGAATTGGCAAAGTGGTATTTGGAAGCCCATAGAGGGCTATGGTGAAAAAGGAAATATCCTCAGATGAAATCTGGAAAGAAGCTTTCTGAGAAACTGCTTAGTGTTCGGATAATTCATCTCACAGAGTTACATCTGTATTTCGTGGATGTCTTTGCTAGCCTTATTTCTGTGGAATCTGAGAACAGATTTTTCCGATCCCTTTGAAGAATATAGGGCCAAAGGAAATATCCTCCGATAACAAAGAGAAAGAACCTTTCTGAGAAATTTCTTTGTGTTCTGTGAAATCACCTCACAGAGTTACAGCTTTATACTGAAGAAGCCTTTCGCTAAGATAGTTCTTGTGGAATTGGCAAAGTGATATTCGGAAGCCCAAAGAGGGCTATGGTGAAAAAGGAAATATCCTCAGGTGAAATCTGGAAAGAAGCTTTCTGAGAAACTGCTTAGTGTTCTGTTAATTCATCTCACAGAGTTACATCTGTATTTCGTGGATCACTTTGCTAGCCTTATTTCTGTGGAATCTGGGAACAGATATTTCGGATCCCTTTGAAGACTATAGGGCCAAAGGAAATATCCTCCGATTACAATCAGAAAGAGGCTTCCTGAGAAACTTCCTTGTGTTCTTTGAAATCACCTCACAGAGGTACAGCTTTCCCCTCTAGAAGCCTTTCGCTAAGACACTTCTTGTGGAATTGGCAAAGTGATATTTGGAAGCCCATAGAGGGCTCTGGTGAAAAAGGAAATATCCTCAGATGAAATCTGGAAAGAAGCTTTTTGAGAAACTGCTTTGTGTTCTGTTAATTCATCTCACAGAGTTACATCTGTATTTCGTGGATGTCTTTGTTAGCCTTATTTCTGTGGAATCTGAGAACAGATATTTCGGATGCCTTTGAAGACTATAGGGCCAAAGGAAATATCCTCCGATAACAAAGAGAAAGAAGCTTTCTGAGAAACTTCTTTGTGTTCTGTGAAATCATCTCACAGAGTTACAGCTTTCCCTCAAGAAGCCTTTCGCTAAGACAGTTCTTGTGGAATTGGCAAAGTGATATTTGGAAGCCCATAGAGGGCTATGGTGAAAAAGGAAATATCCTCAGATGAAATCTGGAAAGAAGCTTTCTGAGAAACTGCTTAGTGTTCTGTGAATTCATCTCACAGAGTTACATCTGTATTTCGTGGATCTCTTTGCTAGCCTTATTTCTGTGGAATCTGAGAACAGATATTTCGGATACCTTTGAGACTATAGGGCCAAAGGAAATATCCTCCGATAACAAAGAGAAAGAAGCTTTCTTAGAAACTTCTTGGCGTTCCGTGAAATCATCTCACAGAGTTACAGTTTTCCCTTCAAGAAGCCTTTCGCTAAGACAGTTCTTGTGGAATTGGCAAAGTGATATTTGGAAGCCCATAGAGGGCTAGGGTGAAAAAGGAAATATCCTCAGATGAAATCTGGAAAGAAGCTTTCTGGGAAACTGCTTAGTGTTCTGTTAATTCATCTGACAGAGTTACATCTGTATTTCGTGGATCACTTTGCTAGCCTTATTTCTGTGGAATCTGAGAACAGATGTTTCAGATCCCTTTGAAGACTATAGGGCCAAAGGAAATATCCTCCGATTACAAACAGAAAGAAACTTCCTGAGAAACTTCTTTGTGTTCTTTGAAATCACCTCACAGAGGTACAGCTTTCCCCTCAAGAAGCCTTACGCTAAGACAGTTCTTGTGGAATTGGCAAAGTGATATTTGGAAGCCCATAGAGGGCTCTGGTGAAAAAGGAAATATGCTCAGATGAAATCTGGAAAGAAGCTTTCTGCGAAACTGCTTGGTGTTCTGTTAATTCATCTCACAGAGTTACATCTGTATTTCGTGGATGTCTTTGCTAGCCTTATTTCTGTGGAATCTGAGAACAGATATTTCGAATCCCTTTGAAGACAATAGGGCCAAAGGAAATATCCTCCGATAACAAAGAGAAAGAAGCTTTCTGAGAAACTTCCTGGCATTCTGTGAAATCATCTCACCGAGTTACAGCTTTCCCCTCAAGAAGCCTTTCGATAAGACAGTTCTTGTGGAATTGGCAAAGTGATATTTGGAAGCCCATATAGGGCTATGGTGAAAAAGGAAATATCCTCAGATGAAATCTGGAAAGAAGCTTTCTGAGGAACTGCTTAGTGTTCTGTTAATTCATCTCACAGAATTACATCTGTATTTCATGGATCTCTTTGCTAGCCTTATTTCTGTGGAATCTGAGAACAGATATTTCGGATCCTTTTGAAGACTATAGGGCCAAAGGAAATATCCTCCGATAAGAAAAAGAAAGAAGCTTTCTGAGAAACTTCTTTGCATTCTGTGAAATCATCTCACAGAGTTACAGCTTTCCCCTCAAGAAGCCTTTCGCTAAGTCAGTTCTTGTGGAATTGGCAAAGTGATATTTGGAAGCCCATATAGGGCTATGGTGAAAAAGGAAATATCCTCAGATGAAATCTGGAAAGAAGCTTTCTGAGGAACTGCTTAGTGTTCTGTTAATTCATCTCACAGAATTACATCTGTATTTCATGGATCTCTTTGCTAGCCTTATTTCTGTGGAATCTGAGAACAGATATTTCGGATCCTTTTGAAGACTATAGGGCCAAAGGAAATATCCTCCGATAAGAAAAAGAAAGAAGCTTTCTGAGAAACTTCTTTGCATTCTGTGAAATCATCTCACAGAGTTACAGCTTTCCCCTCAAGAAGCCTTTCGCTAAGTCAGTTCTTGTGGAATTGGCAAAGTGATATTTGGAAGCCCTTAGAGGGCTACGGTGAAAAAGGAAATATCCTCAGAAGAAATCTGGAAAGAAGCTTTCTGAGAAACTGCTTAGTGTTCGTTTAATTCATCTCACAGAGTTACATCTGTATTACGTGGATCTCTTTGCTAACCTTATTTCTGTGGAATCTGTGACCAGATATTTCGGATACCTTTGAAGACTATAGGGCCAAAGGAAATATCCTCCGATTACAAAGAGAAAGAAGCTTTCTGAGAAACTTCCTTGTTTTCTGTGAAATCAACTCACAGAATTACAGCGTTCCCCTCAAGAAGCCTTTCGCTAAGTCAGTTCTTGTGGAATTGGCAAAGTGATATTTGGAAGCCCTTAGAGGGCTATGGTGAAAAAGGAAATATCCTCAGAAGAAATCTGGAAAGAAGCTTTCTGAGAAACTGCTTAGTGTTCGTTTAATTCATCTCACAGAGTTACATCTGTATTTCATGGATCTCTTTGCTAGCCTTATTTCTGTGGAATCTGACAACAGATATTTCGGATCCCTTTGAAGACTATAGGGCCAAAGGAAATACACTCCGATAACAAAGAGAAAGAAGCTTTCTGAGAAACTTCTTCGTGTTCTGTGAAATCATCTCACAGAGTTACAGCTTTCCCTCAAGAACCCTTTCGCTAAGACAGTTCTTGTGGAATTGGCAAAGTGATATTTGGAAGCCCATAGAGGGCTCTGGTGAAAAAGGAAATATCCTCAGATGAAATCTGGAAAGAAGCTTTCAGAGAAACTGCTTAGTGTTCTGTGAATTCATCTCACAGAGTTACATCTGTATTTCAGGATCTCTTTGCTAGCCTTATTTCTGTGGAATCTGAGAACAGATATTTCGAATCCCATTGAAGACAATAGGGCCAAAGGAAATATCCTCCGATAACAAAGAGAAAGAAGCTTTCTGAGAGACTTCCTGGCGTTCTGTGAAATCATCTCACAGAGTTACAGCTTTCCCCTCAAGAAGCCTTTCGCTAAGACAGTTCTTGTGGAAATGGCAAAGTGATATTTGGAAGCCCATAGAGGGCTAGGGTGAAAAAGGAAATATCCTCAGATGAAATCTGGAAAGAAGCTTTCTGAGAAACTGCTTAGTGTTCTGTTAATTCATCTCACAGAGTTACATCTGTATTTCGTGGATCTCTTTGCTAGCCTTATTTCTGTGGAATCTGAGAACAGATTTTTCGGATCCCTTTGAAGAATATAGGGCCAAAGGAAATATCCTCCGATAACAAAGAGAAAGAAGCTTTCTGAGAAATTTCTTTGTGTTCTGTGAAATCATCTCACAGAGTTACAGCTTTCCCCTCAAGAAGCGTTTCGCTAAGACATTTCTTGTGGAATTGGCAAAGTGATATTCGGAAGCCCAAATAGGGCTATGGTGAAAAAGGAAATATCCTCAGATGAAATCTGGAAAGAAGCTTTCTGAGAAACTGCTTAGTGTTCTGTTAATTCATCTCACAGAGTTACATCTGTATTACGTGGATCTTTTTACTAACCTTATTTCTGTGGAATCTGTGACCAGATATTTCGGATACCTTTGAAGACTATAGGGCCAAAGGAAATATCCTCCGATAACAAGGAGAAAGAAGCTTCCTGAGAAACTTCCTTGTGTTCTGTGAAATCAACTCACAGAGTTACAGCGTTCCCCTCAAGAAGCCTTACGCTAAGACACTTCTTGTGGAATTGGCAAAGTGATATTTGGAAGCCCATAGAGGGCTCTGGTGAAAAAGGAAATATCCTCAGATGAAATATGGAAAGAAGCTTTCTGAGAAGCTGCTTAGTGTTCTGTTAATTCATCTCACAGAGTTACAACTGTATTTCGTGGATCTCTTTGCTAGCCTTATTTCTGTGGAATCTGAGAACAGATATTTCGGATCCCTTTGAAGACTATAGGGCCAAAGGAAATATCCTCCGATAACAAAGAGAAAGAAGCTTCCTGAGAAACTTCCTTGTGTTCTGTGAAATCAACTCACAGAGTTACAGCGTTCCCCTCAAGAAGCCTTACGCTAAGACACTTCTTGTGGAATTGGCAAAGTGATATTTGGAAGCCCATAGAGGGCTCTGTTGAAAAAGGAAATATCCTCAGACGAAATATGGAAAGAAGCTTTCTGAGAAACTGCTTAGTGTTCTGTTAATTCATCTCACAGAGTTACATCTGTATTTCGTGGATCTCTTTGCTAGCCTTATTTCTGTGGAATCTGAGAACAGATATTTCGGATCACTTTGAAGACTATAGGGCCAAAGGAAATATCCTCCGATAACAAAGAGAAAGAAGCTTCCTGAGAAACTTCTTTGTGTTCTTTGAAATCAACTCACAGAGGTACAGCTTTCCCCTCAAGAAGCCTTACGCAAGACACTTCTTGTGGAATTGGCAAAGTGATATTTGGAAGCCCATAGAGGGCTCTGGTGAAAAAGGAAATATCCTCAGATGAAATCTGGAAAGAAGCTTTCTGAGAAACTGCTTGGTGTTCCGTTAATTCATCTCGCAGAGTTACATCTGTATGTCGTGGATGTCTTTGCTAGCTTTATTTCTGTGGAATCTGAGAATTGATATTTCAGATCCCTTTGAAGACTATAGGGACAAAGGAAATATCCTCCGATAACAAAGAGAAAGAAGCTTTCTGAGAAACTTCTTCGTGTTCTGTGAAATCAACTCACAGAGTTGCAGCTTTTCCCTCAAGTAGCCTTTCGCTAAGACAGTTCTTGTGGAATTGGCAAAGTGATATTTGGAAGCCAATTGAGGGCTATGGTGAAAAAAGAATTATCCTCAGATGAAATCTGGAAAGAAGCTTTCTGAGAAACTGTTTAGTGTTCTGTTCATTCATCTCACAGAGTTACATCTGTATTTCGTGGATCTCTTTGCCTGCCTTATTTCTGTGGAATCTGAGAACAGATATTTCGGATCCCTTTGAAGACTATAGGGCCAAAGGAAATATTCTCCGATAACAAAGATAAAGAAGCTTTCTGAGAAATTTCTTTCTATTCTGTGAAATCATCTCACAGAGTTACAGCTTTCCCCTCAAGAAGCCTTTGGCTAAGACAGTTCTTGTGGAATTGGCAAAGTGATATTTGGAAGCCCATAGAGGGCTATGGTGAAAAAGGAAATATCCTCAGATGAAATCTGGAACGAACCTTTATGAGAAACTGCTTAGTGTTCCGTTAATTCAACTCACAGAGATACGTCTGTATTTCGCGGATCTCTTTGCTAGCCTTATTTCTGTGGAATCTGAGAACAGATATTTCGGATCCCTTTGAAGACTATAGGGCCAAAGGAAATATCCTCCGATAACAAAAAGAAAGAAGCTTTCTGAGAAACTTCTTTGTGTTCTGTGAAAGCCTCTTACAGAGATACAGGTTTCCCCTCAAGAAGCCTTTCGCTAAGACAGTTCTTGTGGAATTGGCAAAGTGATATTTGGAAGCCCATAGAGGGCTATGGTGAAAAAGGAAATATCCTCAGATGAAATCTGGAAAGAAGCTTTCTGAGAAACTGCTTGGTGTTCTGTTAATTCATCTCGCAGAGTTACATCTGTATTTCGTGGATCTCTTTGCTAGCCTTATTTCTGTGGAATCTGAGAACAGATATTTCGGATTCCTTTGAAGACTATAGGGCCAAAGAAAATATCCTCCGATAACAAAGAGAAAGAAGCTTTCTGAGAAACTTCTTTGTATTCTGTGAAATCATCTCACAGACTTACAGCTTTCCCCTCAAGAAGCCTTTCGCTAAGTCAGTTCTTGTAGAATTGGGAAAGTAATATTCGGAAGCCCATATAGGGCTATGGTGAAAAAGGAAATATCCTCAGATGAAATCTGGAAAGAAGCTTTCTGAGAAACTGCTTAGTGTTCTGTTAATTCATCTCACAGAGTTACATCTGTATTTCGTGGATCTCTTTGCTAGACTTATTTCTGTGGAATCTGACAACAGATATTTCGGATCCCTTTGAAGATTATAAGGCCAAAGGAAATATCCTCCGATAACAAAGAGAAAGAAGCTTTCTGAGAAATTTCTTTGTGTTCTGTGAAATCATCTCAAAGAGTTACAGCTTTCCCCTCAAGAAGCCTTTCGCTAAGACAGTTCTTGTGGAATTGGCAAAGTGATATTTGGAAGCCCAAAGAGGGCCATGGTGAAAAAGGAAATATCCTCAGATGAAATCTGGAAAGAAGCGTTCTGAGAAACTGCTTGGTGTTCTGTTAAATCATATTACAGAGTTACATTTGTATTTCTTGGATCTCTTTGCTAGCCTTATTTCTGTGGTATCTCAGAACAGATATTTCGAATCCCTTTGAAGACTATAGGGCCAAAAGAAATATCCTCCAATAACGAAGAGAAAGAAGCTTTCTGAGAAACTTCTTTGTGTTCTGTGAAATCATCTCACAGAGTTACAGCATTCCCCTCAAGAAGCCTTTCGCTAAGACAGTTCTTGTGGAATTGGCAAAGTGATATTTGGAAGCCCATAGAGGGCTATGGTGAAAAAGAAAATATCCACAGATGAAATCTGGAAAGAAGCTTTCTGAGAAACCGCTTAGTGTTCTGTTAATTCACCTCACAGAGTTACATCTGTATTTCGTGGATCTATTTGCCAGCCTTTTTTCTGTGGAATCTGAGAACCGATATTTCGGATCCCTTTAAAGACAATAGGGCCAAAGGAAATATCCTCCGATAACAAAGAGAAAGAAGCTTTCTGAGAAACTGCTTAGTGTTCTGTTATTTCAACTCACAGAGTTACATCTGTATTTCGTGGATCTCTTTGCTAGCCTTATTTCTGTGGAATCTGAGAACAGATATTTCGGATCCCTTTGAAGACTATAGGGCCAAAAGGAAATATCCTCCGATAAAAAAGACAAAGAAGCTTTCTGAGAAACTTCTTTGTGTTCTGTGAAATCATCTCACAGAGTTACAGCTTTCCCCTCAAGAAGCCTTTCGCTAAGGCACTTCTTGTGGAATTGGCAAAGTGATATTTGGAAGCCCTTAGAGGGCTACGGTGAAAAAGGAAATATCTTCAGATTAAATCTGGAAAGAAGCTTTCTGAGAAACTGTTTATTGTTGTGTTAATTCATCTCACAGAGTTACATCTGTATTTCGTGGATCTCTTTGCTAGCCTTATTTCTGTGGAATCTGAGAACAGATATTTCGGATCCCTTGGAAGACTATAGGGACAAAGGAAATATCCTCCGATTACAAAGAGAAAGAAGCTTCCTGAGAAACTTCTTTGTGTTCTTTGAAATCAACTCACAGAGGTATAGCTTTCCCTTCAGGAAGCCTTAGGCTAAGACACTTTTTGTGGAATTGGCAAAGTAATATTTGGAAGCCCACAGAGGGCTCTGGTGAAAAAGGGAATATCCTCAGATGAAATCTGGAAAGAAGCTTTCTGAGAAACTGCTTGGTGGTCCGTTAATTCAACTCTCAGTGTTACATCTGTATTTCGTGGATCTCTTTGCTAGCCTTATTTCTGTGGAATCTGAGAACAGATATTACGGATCCCTTTGAAGACTATAGGGCCAAAGGAAATATCCTCCGATAACAAAGAGAAAGAAGCTTTCTGAGAAACTTCTTTGTGTTCTGTGAAATCAACTCACAGAGTTACATCTTTCCCCTCAAGTAGCCTTTCGCTAAGACAGTTCTTGTGGAATTGGCAAAGGGATATTTGGAAGCCCATAGAGGGCTCTGGTGAAAAAGGAAATATCCTCAGATGAAATCTGGAAGGAAGCTTTCTGAGAAACTGCTTAGTGTTCTGTTAATTCATCTCACAGAGTTACATCTGTATTTCGTGGATCTCTTTGCTAGCCTTATTTCTGTGGAATCTGAGAACTGATATTTCGGATGCCTTTGAAGACTATAGGGCCAAAGGAAATATCCTCCGATAACAAAGAGAAAGAAGCTTTCTGAGAAACCGCTTAGTGTTCTCTTAATTCATCTCACAGAGTTACATCTGTATTTCGTGGATCTCTTTGCTAGCCTTATTTCTGTGGAATCTGAAAACAGATATTTCGGATCCCTTTGAACACTATAGGGCCAAAAGGAAATATCCTCCGATAACAAAGAGAAAGAAGCTTTCTGAGAAACTTCTTTGTGTTCTGTGAAATCATCTCACAGAGTTACAGCTTTCCCCTCCAGAAGCCTTTCGCTAAGACACTTCTTGTGGAATTGGCAAAGTGATATTTGGAAGCCCATAGAGGGCTCTGGTGAAAAAGGGAATATCCTCAGATGAAATCCGGAAAGAAGCTTTCTGAGAAACTGCTTGGTGTTCTGTTAATTCATCTCACAGAGTTACATCTGTATTTCGTGGATCTCTTTGCTAGCCTTATTTCTGTGGAATCTGAGAACAGATATTTCGGATCCCTTTCAAGACTATTGGGCCAAAGGAAATATCCTCCGATTACAAAGAGAAAGAAGCTTCCTGAGAAACTTCTTTGTGTGCTTTGAAATCAACTCACAGAGTTACAGCATTCCCCTCAAGAAGCCTTAGGCTAAGACACTTCTTGTGGAATTGGCAAAGTGATATTTGGAAGCCCATAGAGGGCTCTGGTGAAAAAGGGAATATCCTCAGATGAAATCTGGAAAGAAGCTTTCTGAGAAACTGCTTGGTGATCCGTTAATTCATCTCGCAGAGTTACAACTGTATTTCGTGGATCTCTTTGCTAGCCTTATTTCTGTGGAATCTGAGAACAGATATTACGGATCCCATTGAAGACTATAGGGCCAAAGGAAATATCCTCCGATAACAAAGAGAAAGAAGCTTTCTGAGAAACTTCTTTGCGTTCTGTGAAATCATCTCACAGAGTTACAGCTTTCCCCTCAAGAAGCCTTTCGCTAAGACAGTTCTTGTGGAATTGGCAAAGTGATATTTGGAAGCCCATAGAGGGCTATGGTGAAAAAGAAAATATCCTCAGATGAAATCTGGAAAGAAGCTTTCTGAGAAACCGCTTAGTGTTCTGTTAATTCACCTCACAGAGTTACATCTGTATTTCGTGGATCTATTTGCTAGCCTTTTTTCTGTGGAATCTGAGAACCGATATTTCGGATCCCTTTGAAGACAATAGGGCCAAAGGAAATATCCTCCGATAACAAAGAGAAGGAAGCTTTCTGAGAAACTGCTTAGTGTTCTGTTAATTCATCTCACAGAGTTACATCTGTATTTCGTGGATCTCTTTGCTAGCCTTATTTCTGTGGAATCTGAGAACAGATATTTCGGAACACTTTGAAGACTATAGGGCCAAAAGGAAATATCCTCCGATAACAAAGACAAAGTAGCTTTCTGAGAAACTTCTTTCTGTTCTGTGAAATCATCTCACAGAGTTACAGCTTTCTCCTCAAGAAGCCTTTCGCTAAGACACTTCTTGTGGAATTGGCAAAGTGATATTTGGAAGCCCATAGAGGGCTCTGGTGAAAAAGGGAATATCCTCGGATGAAATCTGGAAAGAAGCTTTCTGAGAAACTGCTTGGTGTTCCGTTAATTCATCTCACAGAGTTACATCTGTATTTCGTGGATCTCTTTGCTAGCGTTATTTCTGTGGAATCTGAGAACAGATATTACGGATCCCTTTGAAGACTATAGGGCCAAAGGAAATATCCTCCGATAACAAAGAGAAAGAAGCTTTCTGAGAAACTTCTTTGTGTTCTGTGAAATCAACTCAAAGAGTTACAGCTTTCCCCTCAAGTAGCCTTTCGCTAAGACACTTCTTGTGGAATTGGCAAAGTGATATATGGAAGCCCACAGAGGGCTATGGTGAAAAAGGAAATATCTTCAGATGAAATCTGGAAAGAAGCTCTCTGAGAAACTGTTTAGTCTTGTGTTAATTCATCTCAGAGAGTTACATCTGTATTTCGTGGATCTCTTTGCTAGCCTTATTTCTGTGGAATCTGAGAACAGATATTTCGGATCCCTTTCAAGACTATAGGGCCAAAGGAAATATCCTCCGATTACAAAGAGATAGAAGCTTCCTGAGAAACTTCTTTGTGTTCTTTGAAATCAACTCACAGAGGTACAGCTTTCCCCTCAAGAAGCCTTAGGCTAAGACACTTCTTGTGGAATTGGCAAAGTGATATTTGGAATCCCATAGAGGGCTCTGGTGAAAAAGGGAATATCCTCAGATGAAATCTGGAAAGAAGCTTTCTGAGAAACTTCTTGGTGATCCGTTAATTCATCTCGCAGAGTTACATCTGTATTTCGTGGATCTCTTTGCTAGCCTTATTTCTGTGGAATCTGAGAACAGATATTACGGATCCCTTTGAAGACTATAGGGCCAAAGGAAATATCCTCCGTTAACAAAGAGAAAGAAGCTTTCTGAGAAACTTCTTTGCGTTCTGTGAAATCATCTCACAGAGTTACAGCTTTCCCCTCAAGAAGCCTTTCGCTAAGACAGTTCTTGTGGAATTGGCAAAGTGATATTTGGAAGCCCATAGAGGGCTATGGTGAAAAAGAAAATATCCTCAGATGAAATCTGGAAAGAAGCTTTCTGAGAAACCACTTAGTGTTCTGTTAATTCACCTCACAGAGTTACATCTGTATTTCGTGGATCTATTTGCTAGCCTTTTTTCTGTGGAATCTGAGAGCCGATATTTCGGATCCCTTTGAAGACAATAGGGCCAAAGGAAATATCCTCCGATAAGAAAGAGAAAGAAGCTTTCTGAGAAACTCCTTAGTGTTCTGTTAATTCATCTCACAGAGTTACATCTGTATTTCGTGGATCTCTTTGCTAGCCTTATTTCTGTGGAATCTGAGAACAGATATTTCGGATCCCTTTGAAGACTATAGGGCCAAAAGGAAATATCCTCCGATAACAAAGAGAAAGAAGCTTTCTGAGAAACTTCTTTGTGTTCTGTGAAATCATCTCACAGAGTTACAGCTTTCCCCTCAAGAAGCCTTTCGCTAAGACACTTCTTGTGGAATTGGCAAAGTGATATTTGAAAGCCCAAAGAGGGCTCTGGTGAAAAAGGGAATATCCTCAGATGAAATCTGGAAAGAAGCTTTCTGAGAAACTGATTGGTGTTCCGTTAATTCATCTCACAGAGTTACATCTGTATTTCTTGGATCTCTTTGCTAGAATTATTTCTGTGGAATCTGAGAACAGATATTACGGATCCCTTTGAAGAATATAGGGCCAAAGGAAATATCCTCCGATAACAAAGAGAAAGAAGCTTTCTGTGAAACTTCTTTGTGTTCTGTTAAATCAACTCACAGAGTTACAGCTTTCCCCTCAAGTAGCCTTTCGCTAAGATAGTTCTTGTGGAATTGGCAAAGTGATATTTGGAAGCCCATAGAGGGCTAAGGTGAAAAAGGAAATATCTTCAGATGAAATCTGGAAAGAAGCTTTCTGAGAAACTGTTTAGTGTTGTGTTAATTCATCTCACAGAGTTACTTCTGTATTTCCTGGATCTCTTTGCTAGCCTTATTTCTGTGGAATCTGAGAACAGATATTTCGGATCCCTTTGAAGACTATAGGGCCAAAGGAAATATCCTCCGATTACAAAGAGAAAGAAGCTTCCTGAGAAACTTCTTTGTGTTCTTTTAAATCAACTCACAGAGGTACAGCTTTCCCCTCAAGAAGCCTTAGGCTAAGACACTTCTTGTGGAATTGGCAAAGTGATATTTGGAAGCCCATAGAGGGCTCTGATGAAAAAGGGAATATCCTCAGATGAAATCTGGAAAGAAGCTTTCTGAGAAACTGCTTGGTGATCCGTTAATTCATCTGGCAGAGTTACATCTGTATTTCGTGAATCTCTTTGCTAGCCTTATTTCTGTGGAATCTGAGAACAGATATTACGGATCCCTTTGAAGACTATAGGGCCATAGGAAATATCCTCCGATAACAAAGAGAAAGAAGCTTCCTGAGAAACTACTTTGTGTTCTGTGAAATCATCTGACAGAGTTACACCTTTCCCCACAAGTAGCCTTTCGCTAAGACAGATCTTGTGGAATTGGCAAAGTGATATTTGGAAGCCCATTGAGGGCTATGGTGAAAAAAGAATTATCCTCAGATGAAATCTGGAAAGAAGCTTTCTGAGAAACTGCTTAGTGTTCTGTTAATTCATCTCACAGAGGTACATCTGTATTTCGTGGATCTCTTTGCCAGCCTTATTTCTGTGGAATCTGAGAACAGATATTTCGGATCCCTTTGAAGACTATAGGGCCAAAGGAAATTTCCTCCGATAACAAAGAGAAAGAAGCTTTCTGAGAAACTTCTTTGTGTTCTGTGAAATCATCTCACAGAGTTACAGCTTTCCCCTCAAGAAGCCTTTCGCTAAGTCAGTTCTTGTGGAATTGGCCAAGTAATATTCGGAAGCCCATATAGAGCTATGGTGAAAAAGGTAATATCCTCAGATGAAATCTGGAAAGAAGCTTTCTGAGAAACTGCTTAGTGTTCTGTTACTTCAACTCACAGAGTTACATCTGTATTTCGTGGATCTCCTTGCTAGCCTTATTTCTGTGGAATCTGAGAACAGATATTTCGGATCCCTTTGAAGACTATAGGGCCAAAGGAAATATCCTCCGATAACAAAGAGTAAGAAGCTTTCTGAGAAAGTCCTTTGTGTTCTGTGAAATCATCTCAGAGAGTTACAGCTTTCCCCTCAAGAAGCCTTTCGCTAAGACAGTTCTTGTGAAATTGGCAAAGTGATATTTCGAAGCCCATTGAGGTCTATGTTTGAAAAGGAAATATCCTCAGATGAAATCTGGAAAGAAGCTTTCTGAGAAACTGCTTAGTGTTCTGTTAATTCATCTCACAGAGTTACATCTGTATTTCGTGGATCTCTTTGCTAGCCTTTTTTCTGTGGAATCTGAGAACAGATATTTCGGATCCCTTTGAAGACAATAGAGCCAAAGGGAATATCCTCCGATAACAAAGAGAAAGAAGCTTTCTGAAAAACTTCTTTGCGTTCTGTGAAATCATCTCACAGAGTTACAGCTTTCCCCTCAAGAAGCCTTTCGCTAAGACAGTTCTTGTGGAAATAGCAAAGTGATATTTGGAAGCCCATAGAGGGCTCTGGTGAAAAAGGAAATATCCTCAGATGAAATCTGGAAAGAAGCTTTCTGAGAAACTGCTTAATGTTCTGTTAATTCATCTCACAGAGTTACATCTGTATTTCTTGGATCTCTTTGCCAGCCTTATTTCTGTGGAATCTGAGAACAGATACTTGGGATCCCTTTGAAGATATAGGGCCAAAGGAAATATCATCCGATAACAAAGAAAAAGAAGCTTTCTGAGAAACTTCTTTATGTTCTGTGAAATCATCTCACAGAGTTACAGCTTTCCCCTCAAGAAGCCTTTCGCTAAGTCAGTTCTTGTGGAATTGGCCAAGTAACTTTCGGAAGCCCATATAGGGCTATGGTGAAAAAGGAAATATCCTCAGATGAAATCTGGAAAGAAGCTTTCTGAGAAACTGCTTAGTGTTCTGTTAGTTCATCTCACAGAGTTACATCTGTATTTCGTGGATCTCTTTGCTAGCCTTTTTTCTGTGGAATCTGAGAACAGATATTTCGGATCCCTTTCGACACTATAGGGCCAAAGGAAATATCCTCCGATAACAAAGGGAAAGAAGTTTTCTGAGAAACTTCTATGTATTCTGTGAAATCATCTCACAGAGTTACAGCTATCCCCTCAAGAAGCCTTTTGCTTCTAAGACAGTTCTTGTGGAATTGGCAAAGTGATATTTGGAAGCCGCAAGAGGGCTACGGTGAAAAAGGAAATATCCTCAGATGAAATCTGGAAAGAAGCTTTCTGAGAAACTTCTTAGTGTTCTGTTAATTCATGTCACAGGGGTACATCTGTATTTCGTGGATCTCTTTGCTAGCCTTATTTCTGTGGAATCTGAGAACAGATATTTCGGATCCCTTTGAAGACTACAGGGCCAAAGGAATTATCCTCCAATAGCAAAGAGAAAGAAGCTTTCTGAGAAACTTCTTTCTGTTCTGTGAAATCATCTCACAGAGTTAAAGCTTTCCCCTCAAGAAGCCTTTCGCTATGACAGTTCTTGTGGAATTGGCAAAGTGATATTTGGAAGCACATAGAGGGCTCTGGTGAAAAAGGAAATATCCTCAGATGAAATCTGGAAAGAAGCTTTCTGAGAAACTGCTTAGTGTTCTGTTAATTCATCTCACAGAGTTCCATCTGTATTTCGTGGATCTCTTTGCTAGCCTTATTTCTGTGGAATCTGAGAACAGAAATTTCGGATCCCTTTGAAGACAATAGGGCCAAAGGAAATATCCTCTGATAACAAAGAGAAAGAAGCTTTCTGAGAAACTTCTTTGTGTTCTGTAAAATCATCTCACAGAGTTACAGCTTTCCCCTCAAGAAGCCTTTCAATAAGACAGTTCTTGTGGAATTGACAAAGTGATATTTGGAAGCCCATAGAGGGCTCTGGTGAAAAAGGAAATATCCTGAGATGAAATCTGGAAAGAAGCTTTCTGAGAAACTGCTTAGTGTTCTGTTAATTCATCTCACAGAGTTACATCTGTATTTTGTGGATCTCTTTGCTAGCCTTTTTTCTGTGGAATCTGAGAACAGAAATTTTGGATCCCTTTGAAGACAATAGGGCCAAAGGAAATATCCTCCGATAACAAAGAGAAAGAAGCTTTCTGAGAAACTTCTTTGTGTTCTGTAAAATCATCTCACAGAGTTACAGATTTCCTCTCAAGAAGCCTTTCGCTTCTAAGACAGTTCTGCTGGAATTGCAAAGTGATATTTGGAAGCCCATAGAGGGCTATGGTGAAAAAGGAAATATCCTCAGATGAAATCTGGAAAGAAGCTTTCTGAGAAACTGCTTAGTGTTCTGTTAATTCATCTCACAGAGTTACATCTGTATTTCTTGGATCTCTTTGCTAGCCTTATTTCTGTGGAATCTGAGAACAGATACTTGGGATCCCTTTGAAGATATAGGGCAAAGGAAATATCCTCCGATAACAAAGAAAAAGAAGCTTTCTGAGAAACTTCTTTGTGTTCTGTGAAATCATCTCACAGAGTTACAGCTTTCCCCTCAAGAAGCCTTTCGCTAAGACAGTTCTTGTGGAATTGGCAAAGTGATATTTGGAAGCCCTTAGAGGGCTATGGTGAAAAAGGAAATATCCTCAGATGAAATCTGGAAAGAAGCTTTCTGAGAAACTGCTTAGTGTTCTGTTAATTCATCTCACAGAGTTACATCTGTATTTCGTGCATCTCTTTGCTAGTCTTTTTTCTGTGGAATCTGAGAACAGATATTTCGGATCCCTTTGAAGACTGTAGGTCCAAAGGAAATATCCTCCGATAACAAAGGGAAAGAAGTTTTCTGAGAAACTTCTATGTATTCTGTGAAATCATCTCACAGAGTTACAGCTTTCCCCTCAAGAAGCCTTTTGCTTCTAAGACAGTTCTTGTGGAATTGGCAAAGTGATATTTGGAAGCCGCAAGAGGGCTACGGTGAAAAAGGAAATATCCTCAGATGAAATCTGGAAAGAAGCTTTCTGAGAAACTTCTTAGTGTTCTGTTAATTCATGTCACAGGGGTACATCTGTATTTCGTGGATCTCTTTGCTAGCCTTATTTCTGTGGAATCTGAGAACAGATATTTCGGATCCCTTTGAAGACTACAGGGCCAAAGGAATTATCCTCCAATAACAAAGAGAAAGAAGCTTTCTGAGAAACTTCTTTGTGTTCTGTGAAATCATCTCACAGAGTTAAAGCTTTCCCCTCAAGAAGCCTTTCGCTATGACAGTTCTTGTGGAATTGGCAAAGTGATATTTGGAAGCACAAAGAGGGCTCTGGTGAAAAAGGAAATATCCTCAGATGAAATCTGGAAAGAAGCTTTCTGAGAAACTGCTTAGTGTTCTGTTAATTCACCTCACAGAGTTCCATCTGTATTTCGTGGATCTCTTTGCTAGAATTATTTCTGTGGAATCTGAGAACAGAAATTTCGGATCCCTTTGAAGACAATAGGGCCAAAGGAAATATCCTCTGATAACAAAGAGAAAGAAGCTTTCTGAGAAACTTCTTTGTGTTCTGTGAAATCATCTCACAGAGTTACAGCTTTCCCCTCAAGAAGCCGTTCGCTTCTAAGACAGTTCTTCTGGAATTGCAAAGTGATATTTGGAAGCCCATAGAGGGCAATGGTGAAAAAGGAAATATCCTCAGATGAAATCTGGAAAGAAGCTTTCTGAGAAACTGCTTAGTGTTCTGTTAATCTATCTCACAGAGTTACATCTGTATTTCGTGGATCTCTTTGCTAGCCTTATTTCTGTGGAATCTGAGAACAGATATATCGGATCCCTTTGAAGACTATAGTGCCAAAGGAAATATCTTCCGATAACAAAGAGAAAGAAGCTTTCTGAAAAACTTCTTTGTGTTCTGTGAAATCAGCTCACAGAGTTACAGCTTTCCCCTCAAGAAGCCTTTTGCTTCTAAGACAGTTCTTGTGGAATTGGCAAAGTGATATTTGGAAGCCCATAGAGGGCTATGGCGAAAAAGGAAATATCCTCAGATGAAATCTGGAAACAAGCTTTCTGAGAAACTGCTTAGTGTTCTGTTATTTCATCTCACAGAGTTACATCTGTATTTCGTGGGTCTCTTTGCTAGCCTTATTTCTGTGGAATCTGAGAACAGATATTTCGGATCCCTTTGAAGAATATAGGGCCAAAGGAAATATCCTGCGATAACAAAGATAAAGAAGCTTTCTGAGAAACTTCTTTGCGTTCTGTGAAATCATCTCACAGAGTTACAGCTTTCCCCTCAAGAAGCCTTTCGCTAAGACAGTTCTTGTGGAATTGGCAAAGTGATATTTGGAAGCCCAAGAGGGCTATGGTGAAAAAGGAAATATCCTCAGATGAAATCTGGAAAGAAGCTTTCTGAGAAACTGCTTACTGTTCTGTTAATTCATCTCACAGAGTTACATCTGTATTTCGTGGATCTCTTTGCTAGCCTTATTTCTGTGGAATCTGAGAACAGATATTTCGGATCCCTTTGAAGACTACAGGGCCAAAGGAAATATCCTCCGATTACAAAGAGAAAGAAGCTTCCTGAGAAACTTCTTTGTGTTCTGTGAAATCAACTCACAGAATTACAGCGTTCCCCTCAAGAAGTCTTACGCTAAGACACTTCTTGTGGAATTGGGAAAGTGATATTTGGAAGCCAATAGAGGGCTCAGGTGAAAAAGGAAATATCCTGAGATTAAATCTGGAAAGAAGCTTTCTGAGAAACTGCTTAGTGTTCTGTTAATTCATCTCACAGTGTTACATCTGTATTTCGTGGATCTCTTTGCTAGCATTATTTCTGTGGAATCTGAGAACAGATATTTCGGATCCCTTTGAAGACTATAGCGCCAAAGGAAATATCCTCCGATAACAAAGAGAAAGAAGCTTTCTGAGAAACTTCTTTGTGTTCTGTGAAATCAACTCACATAGTTACAGCGTTCCCCTCAAGAAGCCTTACGCTAAGATACTTCTTTGTGGAATTGGCAAAGTGTTATTTGGAAGCCCATAGAGGGCTCTGGTGAAAAAGGAAATATCCTCAGATGAAATCTGGAAAGAAGCTTTCTGAGAAACTGCTTAGTGTTCTGTTAATTCATCTCACAGAGTTACATCTGTATTTCGTGGATCTCTTCGCTAGCCTTATTTCTGTGGAATCTGAGAACAGATATTTCGGATCCCTTTGAAGACTATAGGGCCAAAGCAAATATCCTCCAATAACAAAGAGAAAGAAGCTTCCTGAGAAATTTCTTTGTGTTCTGTGAAATCATCTCACAGAGTTACAGTTTTCCCCTCAAGAAGCCTTTCGCTGAGACAGTTCTAGTGGAATTGGCAAAGTGATATTGGAAGCCCATAGAGGGCTATGGTGAAAAAGGAAATATCCTCAGATGAAATCTGGAAAGAAGCTTTCTGAGAAACTGCTTAGTGTTCTGTTAATTCATCTCACAGAGATACATCTGTATTTCGTGGATCTCTTTGCTAGCCATATTTCTGTGGAATCTGAGAACAGATATTTCGGATCCCTTTGAAGACTGTAGGGCCAAAGGAAATATCCGCCCATAACAGAGAGAAAGAAGCTTTCTGAGAAACTTCTTTGTGTTCTGTGAAATCAGCTCACAGAGTTACAGCTTTCCCCTCAAGAAGCCTTTCGCTAAGACAGTTCTTGTGGAATTGGCAAAGTGATATTTGGAAGCCCAAGAGGGCTATGGTGAAAAAGGAAATATCCTCAGATGAAATCTGGAAAAAAGCTTTCTGAGAAACTGCTTAGTGTTCTGTTAATTCATCTCACAGAGTTACATCTGTATTTCGTGGATCTCTTTGCTAGCCTTATTTCTGTGGAATCTGAGAACAGATATTTCGGATCCCTTTGAAGACTACAGGGCCAAAGGAAATATCCTCCGTTTACAAAGAGAAAGAAGCTTCCTGAGAAACTTCTTTGTGTTCTGTGAAATCAACTCACAGAATTACAGCGTTGCCCTCAAGAAGTCTTACGCTAAGACACTTCTTGCGGAATTGGGAAAGTGATATTTAGAAGCCCATAGAGGGCTCAGGTGAAAAAGGAAATATCCTCAGATGAAATCTGGAAAGAAGCTTTCTGAGAAACTGCTTACTGTTCTGTTAATTCATCTCACAGAGTTACATCTGTATTTCGTGGATCTCTTTGCTAGCCTTATTTCTGTGGAATCTGAGAACAGATAATTCGGATCCCTTTGAAGACTATAGGGCCAAAGGAAATATCCTCCGATAACAAAGAGAAAGAAGCTTTCTGAGAAACTTCTTTGTGTTCTGTAAAATCATCTAACAGAGTTACAGCTTTCCCCTAAAGAAGCCTTTCGCTAAGACAGTTCTTGTGGAATTGGCAAAGCGATATTTGGAAGCCCTTAGTGGGCTATGGTGAAAAAGGAAATATCCACAGATGAAATCTGGAAAGAAGCTTTCTGAGAAACTGCTTAGTGTTCTGTTAATTCATCTCACAGAGTTACATCTGTATTTCATGGATCTATTTGCTAGCCTTATTTCTGTGGAATCTGAAAACAGATATTTCGGATCCCTTTGAAGACTATAGGGCCAAAGGAAATATCCTCCGATAACAAAGAGAAAGAAGATTTCTGAGAAGCATCTTTGGGTTCTGTGAAGTCATCTCACAGAGTTACAGTTTTCCCCTCAAGAAGCCATTCGCTAAGACAGTTCTTGTGGAATGGCACAGTGATATTTGGAAGCCCATAGAGGGCTATGGTGAAAAAGGAAATATCCTCAGATGAAATCTGGAAAGAAGCTTTCTGAGAAACTGCTTAGTGTTCTGTTAATTCATCTCACAGAGATACATCTGTATTTCGTGGATCTCTTTCCTAGCCTTATTTCTGTGGAATCTGAGAACAGATATTACGGATCCCTTTGAAGACTATAGGGCCAAAGGAAATATCCTCCGATAACAAAGAGAAAGAAGCTTTCTGAGAAACTTCTTTGTGTTCTGTGAAATCATCTCAGAGAGTTACAGCTTTCCCTTCAAGAAGCCTTTCGCTAAGATACTTCTTGAGGAATTGGCAAAGTGATATTTGGAAGCCCATAGAGGGCTCTGGTGAAAAAGGAAATATCATCAGATGAAATCTGGAAAGAAGCTTTCTGAGAAACTGCTTAGTGTTCTGTTAATTCATCTCACAGAGTTACATCTGTATTTCGTGGATCTCTTTGCTTACCTTATTTCTGTGGAATCTAAGAACAGATGTTTCGGATCCCTTTGAAGACTATAGGGCCAAAGGAAATATCCTCCGATAACATAGAGAAAGAAGCTTTCTGAGAAACTTCTTTGTGTTCAGTGAAATCATCTCACAGAGTTACAGCTTTCCCCTCAAGAAGCCTTTCGCTATGACAGTTCTTGTGGAATTGGCAAAGTGATATTTGGAAGCCCATAGAGGGCTCTGGTGAAAAAGGAAATATCCTCAGATGCAATCTGGAAAGAAGCTTTCTGAGAAACTGCTTAGTGTTCTGTTAATTCATCTCTCAGAGTTACATCTGTATTTCGTGGATCTCTTTGGTAGCCTTATTTCTGTGGAATCTGAGAACAGATAATTCGGATCTCTTTGAAGACTATAGGGCCAAAGGAAATATCCTCTGATAACAAAGAGAAAGAAGCTTTCTGAGAAACTTCTTTGTGTTCTGTGAAATCATCTAACAGAGTTACAGCTTTCCCCTCAAGAAGCCTTTCGCTAAGACAGTTCTTGTGGAATTAGCAAAGTGATATTTGGAAGCCCTTAGAGGGCTATGGTGAAAAAGGAAATATCCACAGATGAAATCTGGAAATAAGCTTTCTGAGAAACTGCTTAGTGTTCTGTTAATTCATCTCACAGAGTTACATCTGTATTTCGTGGATCTCTTTGCTAGCCTTATTTCTGTGGAATCTGAGAACAGATATTTCGGATCCCTTTGAAGACTACAGGTCCAAAGGAAATATCCTCTGATTACAAAGAGAAAGAAGCTCCCTGAGAAACTTCTTTGTGTTCTGTGAAATCAACTCACAGATTTACAGCGTTCCCCTCAAGAAGCCTTACGCTAAGACACTTCTTCTGGAATTGGCAAAGTGATATTTGGAAGCCCAAAGAGGGCTCTGGTGAAAAAGGAAATATCCTCAGATGAAATCTGGAAAGAAGCTTTCTGAGAAACTGCTTAGTGTTCTTTTAATTCATCTCACAGAGTTACATCTGTATTTCGTGGATCTCTTTGCTAGCCTTTTTTCTGTGGAATCTGAGAACAGATATTTCGGATCCCTTTGAAGACTATAGGGCTAAAGGAAATTTCCTCCGATAACAAAGAGAAAGAAGCTGTCTGAGAAAGATCTTTGTGTTCTGCGAAATCATCTCACAGAGTTACAGCTTTCCCCTCAAGAATCCTTTCGCTACGACAGTTCTTGTGGAATTGGCAAAGTGATATTTGGAAGCCCATAGAGGGCTATGGTGAAAAAGGAAATATCCTCAGATGAAATCTGGAAAGAAGCTTTCTGAGAAACTGCTTAGTGTTCTGTTAATTCATCTCACACAGTTACATCTCTATTTCGTGGATCTCTTTGCTAGCCTTATTTCTGTGGCATCTGAGGACAGATATTTCTGATCCCATTGAAGTCTATAGGGCTAAAGGAAATATCTTCCGATAACAAAGAGAAAGAAGCTTCCTGAGAAACTTCCTGGCGTTCTTTGAAATCAACTCACAGAGATACAGCTTTTCCCTCAAGAAGCCTTACGCTAAGACACTTCTTGTGGAATTGGCAAAGTGATATTTGGATCCCATAGAGCGCTCTGTTGAAAAAGGAAATATCCTCAGATGAAATCTGGAAAGAAGCTTTCTGAGAAACTGCTTAGTGTTCTGTTAATTCATCTCACAGAGTTACATCTGTATTTCATGGATCTCTTTGCTAGCCTTATTTCTGTGGAATCTGAGAACAGATATTTCGGATCCCTTTGAAGACTACAGGGCCAAAGGAAATATCCTCTGATTACAAAGAGAAAGAAGCTTCCTGAGAAACTTCTTTGTGTTCTGTGAAATCAACTCACAGAATTACAGCGTTCCCCTCAAGAAGTCTTACGCTAAGACACTTCTTGTGGAATTGGGAAAGTGATATTTGGAAGCCAATAGAGGGCTCAGGTGAAAAAGGAAATATCCTGAGTTTAAATCTGGAAAGAAGCTTTCTGAGAAACTGCTTAGTGTTCTGTTAATTCATCTCACAGAGTTACATCTGTATTTCGTGCATCTTTTTGCTAGCCTTATTTCTGTGGAATCTGAGAACAGATATTTCGGATCCCTTTGAAGACTATAGGGACAAAGGAAATATCCGCCGATAACAAAGAGAAAGAAGCTTTCTGAGAAACTTCTTTGTGTTCTGTGAAATCAACTCACATAGTTACAGCGTTCCCCTCAAGAAGCCTTACGCTAAGATACTTCTTTGTGGAATTGGCAAAGTGTTATTTGGAAGCCCATAGTGGGCTCTGGGGAAAAAGGAAATATCCTCAGATGAAATCTGGAAAGAAGCTTTCTGAGAAACTGCTTAGTGTTCTGTTAATTCATCTCACAGAGTTACATCTGTATTTCGTGGATCTCTTTGCTAGCCTTATTTCTGTGGAATCTGAGAACAGATATTTCGGATCCCTTGAAGACTATAGGGCCAAAGCAAATATCCTCCAATAACAAAGAGAAAGAAGCTTCCAGAGAAATTTCTTTCTGTTCTGTGAAATCATCTCACAGAGTTACAGTTTTCCCCTCAAGAAGCCTTTCGCTGAGACAGTTCTAGTGGAATTCGCAAAGTGATATTGGAACCCATAGTGGGCTATGGTGAAAAAGGAAATATCCTCAGATGAAATCTGGAAAGAGGCTTTCTGAGAAACTGCTTGGTGTTCTGTTAATTCATCTCACAGAGTTACATCTGTATTTCGTGGATCTCTTTGCTGGCCTTATTTCTGTGGAATCTGAGAACAGATATTTTGGATCCCTTTGAAGACTATAGGGCCAAAGGAAATATCCTCCGTTAACAAAGAGAAAGAAGCTTTCTGAGAAACTTCTTGGCTTTCTGTGAAATCATCTCACAGAGTTACAGCTTTCCCCTCAAGAAGCCTTTCGCTAAGACAGTTCTTGTGGAATTGGCAAAGTGACATTTGGAAGACCCTAGTGGGCTATGGTGAAAAAGGAAATATCCTCAGTTGAAATCTGGAAAGAAGCTTTCTGAGAAACTGCTTAGTGTTCTGTTAATTCATCTCACAGAGTTACATCTGTATTTCGTGGATCTCTTTGCAAGCCTTATTTCTGTGGAATCTGAGAACAGATATTTCGGATCCCTTTGAAGACTATAGGGCCAAAGGAAATATTCTCCGATTACAAAGAGAAAGAAGCTTTCTGAGAAACTTCTTTGTGTTCTGTGAAATCAACTCACAGAGTTACAGCCTTCCCCTCAAGAAGCTTTTCGCTAAGAGAGTTCTTGTGGAATGGGAAAAGTGATATTTGGAAGCCCATAGAGGGTTACGGTGAAAAAGGAAATATCCTCAGATGTAATCTGGAAGGAAGTTTTCTGAGAAACTGCTTAGTGTTCTGTTAATTCATCTCACAGAGTTACATCTGTATTTCATGGATCTCTTTGCAAGCCTTATTTCTGTGGAACCTGAGAACAGATATTTCGGATCCCTTTGAAGACTATAGGGCCAAAGGAAATATTCTCCGATTACAAAGAGAAAGAAGCTTTCTGAGAAACTTCTTGGCGTTCTGTGAAATCATCTCACAGAGTTACAGCTTTCCCCTCAAGAAGCCTTTCGCTAAGAGAGTTCTTGTGGAATTGGCAAAGTGATATTTGGATGCCCATAGAGGGCTATGGTGAAAAAGGAAATATCCTCAGATGAAATCTGGAAAGAAGCTTTCTGAGAAACTGCTTGGTGTTCTCTTAATTCATCTCACAGAGTTACATCTGTATTTCGTGGATCTCTTTGCTAGCCTTATTCATGTGGAATCTGAGAACAGATATTTGGGATCCCTTTAAAGACTATAGGGCCAAAGGAAATACCCTCTGATAACAAAGAGAAAGAAGCTTTCTGAGAAACTTCTTGGCGTTCTGTGAAATCATCTCACAGAGTTACAGCTTTCCCCTCAAGAAGCCTTTCGCTAAGACAGTTCTTGTTGAATTGGCAAAGTGATATTTGGAAGCCCCTATTGGGCTATGGTGAAAAAGGAAATATCCTCAGTTGAAATCTGGAAAGAAGCTTTCTGAGAAACTGCTTAGTGTTCTGTTAATTCATCTCACAGAGTTACATCTGTATTTCGTGGATCTCTTTGCAAGCCTTATTTCTGTGGAATCTGAGAACAGATAATTCGGATCCCTTTGAAGACTATCGGGCCAAAGGAAATATTCTCCGATTACAAAGAGAAAGAAGCTTTCTGAGAAACTGCTTTGTGTTCTGTGAAATCAACTCACAGAGTTACAGCTTTCCCCTCAAGAAGCTTTTCGCTAAGATAGTTCTTGTGGAATGGGAAAAGTGATATTTGGAAGCCCATAGAGGGCTATGGTGAAAAAGGAAATATCCTCAGATGAAATCTGGAAAGAAGTTTTCTGAGAAACTTCTTAGTGTTCTGTTAATTCATCTCACGGAGTTACATCTGTATTTCGTGGATCTCTTTGCTAGCCTTATGTCTGTGGAATCTCAGAACAGATATTTCGGATCCCTTTGAAGACTATAGGGCCAAAGGAAATATCCTCCGATAACAAAGAGAAAGAAGCTTTCTGAGAAACTTCTTGGCCTTCTGAGAAATCATCTCACAGAGTTACAGCTTTCCCCTCAAGAAGCCTTTCGCTAAGACAGTTCTTGTGGAATTGGCAAAGTGATATTTGGAAGCCCATAGAGGTCTATGATAAAAAAGGAAATATCCTCAGATGAAATCTGGAAAGAGGCTTTCTGAGAAACTGCTTGGTGTTCTGTTAATTCATCTCACAGAGTTACATCTGTATTTCGTGGATCTCTTTGCTAGCCTTATTTCTGTGGAATCTGAGAACTGATATTTCGGATCACTTTGAAAACTATAGGGCCAAAGGAAATACCCTCTGATAACAAAGAGAAAGAAGCTTTCTGAGAAACTTCTTTGTGTTCTGTGAAATCATCTCACAGAGTTACAGCTTTCCCCTCAAGAAGCCTTTCGCTAAGACAGTTCTTGTGGAATTGGCAAGGTGATATTTGGAAGCCCATAGAGGGCTATGGTGAAAAAGGAAATATCCTCAGATGAAATCTGGAAGGAAGCTTTCTGAGAAACTGTTTGGTGTTCTGTTAATTCATATCACAGACTTATATCTGTATTTCCTGGATCTCTTTGCTAGCCTTATTTCTGTGGAATCTGAGAACAGATATTTCGGATCCCTTTGAAGACTACAGGGCCAAAGGAAATATCCTCCGATAACAAAGAGAAAGAAGCTTTCTGAGAAACTTCTTTGTGTTCTGTGAAATCATCTCACAGAGTTACAGCTTTCCCCTCCAGAAGCCTTTCGCTAAGACAGTTCTTGTGGAATTGGAAAAGTGATATTTGGAAGGCCATAGCGGGCTATGGTGAAAAAGGAAATATCCTCAGATGAAATCTGGAAAGAAGCTTTCTGAGAAACTGCTTGGTGTTCTGTTAATTCATCTCACAGAGTTACATCTGTATTTCGTGGATCTCTTTGCTAGCCTTATTTCTGTGGAATCTGTGAACAGATATTTCAGATCCCTTTCAAGACAATAGGGCCAAAGGAAATATCCTCCGATAACAAAGAGAAAGAAGCTTTCTGAGAAATTTCTTTGTGTTCTGTGAAATCGTCTCACAGAGTTACAGCTTTCCTCTTAAGAAGCCTTTCGCTTAGACAGTTCTCTTGGAATTGGCAAAGTGATATTTGGAAGCCCATATAGGGCTCTGGTGAAAAAGGAAATATCCTCCGATGAAATCTGGAAAGAAGCTTTCTGAGAAACTGCTTAGTGTTCTTTGAATTCATCTCACAGAGTTACATCTGTATTTCGTGGATCTCTTTGCTAATCTTATTTCTGTGGAATCTGTGACCAGATATTTCGGATACCTTTGAAGACTATAGGGCCAAAGGAAATATCCTCCGATTACAAAGAGAAAGAAGCTTTCTGAGAAACTTCCTTGTTTTCTGTGAAATCAACTCACAGAGTTACAGCGTTCCCCTCAAGAAGTCTTGCGCTAAGACACTTCTTGTGGAATTGGCAAAGTGATATTTGGAAGCCCATAGAGGGCTCTGGTGAAAAAGGAAATATCCTCAGATGAAATCTGGAAAGAAGCTTTCTGAGAAACTGCTTAGTGTTCTGTTAATTCATCTCACAGAGTTACATCTGTATTTCGTGGATCTCTTTGCTAGCCTTATTTCTGTGGAATCTGAGAACAGATATTTGGGATCCCTTTGAAGTATATGGGGCCAAAGGAAATAGCCTCTGATAACAAAGAGAAAGAAGCTTTCTGAGAAACTTCTTGGCGTTCTGTGAAATCACCTCACAGAGTTACAGCTTTCCCCTCAAGAAGCCTTTCGCTAAGACAGTTCTTGTGGAATTGGCAAAGTGATATTTGGAAACCCCTATTGGGCTTTGGTGAAAAAGGAAATATCCTCAGTTGAAATCTGGAAAGAAGCTTTCTGAGAAACTGCTTAGTGTTCTGTTAATTCATCTCACAGAGTTACATCTGTATTTCGTGGATCTCTTTGCAAGCCTTATTTCTGTGGAATCTGAGAACAGATATTTCGGAACCCTTTGAAGACTATAGGGCCAAAGAAATATTCTCCGATTACAAAGAGAAAGAAGCTTTCTGAGAAACTTCTTTGTGTTCTGTGAAATCAACTCACAGAGTTACAGCTTTCCCCTCAAGAAGCTTTTAGCTAAGATAGTTCTTGTGGAATGGGAAAAGTGATATTTGGAAGCCCATAGAGGGCTATGGTGAAAAAGGAAATATCGCAGATGAAATCTGGAAAGAAGTTTTCTGAGAAACTTCTTAGTGTTCTGTTAATTCATCTCACAGAGTTACATCTGTATTTCGTGGATCTCTTTGCTAGCCTTATTTCTGTGGAATCTCAGAACAGATATTTCGGATCCCTTTGAAGACTACAGGGCCAAAGGAAATATCCTCCGATAACAAAGAGAAAGAAGCTTTCTGAGAAATTTCTTGGCGTTCTGTGAAATCATCTCACAGAGTTACAGCTTTCCCCTCAAGAAGCCTTTCGCTAAGACATTTCTTGTGGAAATGGCAAAGTGATATTTGGAAGCCCATAGAGGGCTACGGTGAAAAAGGAAATATCCTCAGATGAAATCTGGAAAGAGGCTTTCTGAGAAACTGCTTGGTGTTCTGTTAATTCATCTCACAGAGTTACATCTGTATTTCGTGGATCTCTTTGCTGGCCTTATTTCTGTGGAATCTGAGAACAGATATTTTGGATCCCTTTGAAGACTATAGGGCCAAAGGAAATATCCTCCGTTAACAAAGAGAAAGAAGCTTTCTGAGAAACTTCTTGGCGTTCTGTGAAATCATCTCACAGAGTTACAGCTTTCCCCTCAAGAAGCCTTTCGCTAAGACAGTTCTTGTGGAATTGGCAAAGTGACATTTGGAAGACCCTAGTGGGCTATGGTGAAAAAGGAAATATCCTCAGTTGAAATCTGGAAAGAAGCTTTCTGAGAAACTGCTTAGTGTTCTGTTAATTCATCTCACAGAGTTACATCTGTATTTCGTGGATCTCTTTGCAAGCCTTATTTCTGTGGAATCTGAGAACAGATATTTCGGATCCCTTTGAAGACTATAGGGCCAAAGGAAATATTCTCCGATTACAAAGAGAAAGAAGCTTTCTGAGAAACTTCTTTGTGTTCTGTGAAATCAACTCACAGAGTTACATCTGTATTTCGTGGATCTCTTTGCTAGCCTTATTTCTGTGGAATCTGAGAACAGATATTTCGGATCCCTTTGAAGACTATAGGGCCAAAGCAAATATCCTCCAATAACAAAGAGAAAGAAGCTTCCTGAGAAATTTCTTTGTGTTCTGTGAAATCATCTCACAGAGTTACAGTTTTCCCCTCAAGAAGCCTTTCGCTGAGACAGTTCTAGTGGAATTGGCAAAGTGATATTGGAAGCCCATAGAGGGCTATGGTGAAAAAGGAAATATCCTCAGATGAAATCTGGAAAGAAGCTTTCTGAGAAACTGCTTAGTGTTCTGTTAATTCATCTCACAGAGATACATCTGTATTTCGTGGATCTCTTTGCTAGCCATATTTCTGTGGAATCTGAGAACAGATATTTCGGATCCCTTTGAAGACTGTAGGGCCAAAGGAAATATCCGCCCATAACAGAGAGAAAGAAGCTTTCTGAGAAACTTCTTTGTGTTCTGTGAAATCAGCTCACAGAGTTACAGCTTTCCCCTCAAGAAGCCTTTCGCTAAGACAGTTCTTGTGGAATTGGCAAAGTGATATTTGGAAGCCCAAGAGGGCTATGGTGAAAAAGGAAATATCCTCAGATGAAATCTGGAAAGAAGCTTTCTGAGAAACTGCTTAGTGTTCTGTTAATTCATCTCACAGAGTTACATCTGTATTTCGTGGATCTCTTTGCTAGCCTTATTTCTGTGGAATCTGAGAACAGATATTTCGGATCCCTTTGAAGACTACAGGGCCAAAGGAAATATCCTCCGTTTACAAAGAGAAAGAAGCTTCCTGAGAAACTTCTTTGTGTTCTGTGAAATCAACTCACAGAATTACAGCGTTGCCCTCAAGAAGTCTTACGCTAAGACACTTCTTGCGGAATTGGGAAAGTGATATTTAGAAGCCCATAGAGGGCTCAGGTGAAAAAGGAAATATCCTCAGATGAAATCTGGAAAGAAGCTTTCTGAGAAACTGCTTACTGTTCTGTTAATTCATCTCACAGAGTTACATCTGTATTTCGTGGATCTCTTTGCTAGCCTTATTTCTGTGGAATCTGAGAACAGATAATTCGGATCCCTTTGAAGACTATAGGGCCAAAGGAAATATCCTCCGATAACAAAGAGAAAGAAGCTTTCTGAGAAACTTCTTTGTGTTCTGTAAAATCATCTAACAGAGTTACAGCTTTCCCCTAAAGAAGCCTTTCGCTAAGACAGTTCTTGTGGAATTGGCAAAGCGATATTTGGAAGCCCTTAGTGGGCTATGGTGAAAAAGGAAATATCCACAGATGAAATCTGGAAAGAAGCTTTCTGAGAAACTGCTTAGTGTTCTGTTAATTCATCTCACAGAGTTACATCTGTATTTCATGGATCTATTTGCTAGCCTTATTTCTGTGGAATCTGAAAACAGATATTTCGGATCCCTTTGAAGACTATAGGGCCAAAGGAAATATCCTCCGATAACAAAGAGAAAGAAGATTTCTGAGAAGCATCTTTGGGTTCTGTGAAGTCATCTCACAGAGTTACAGTTTTCCCCTCAAGAAGCCATTCGCTAAGACAGTTCTTGTGGAATGGCACAGTGATATTTGGAAGCCCATAGAGGGCTATGGTGAAAAAGGAAATATCCTCAGATGAAATCTGGAAAGAAGCTTTCTGAGAAACTGCTTAGTGTTCTGTTAATTCATCTCACAGAGATACATCTGTATTTCGTGGATCTCTTTCCTAGCCTTATTTCTGTGGAATCTGAGAACAGATATTACGGATCCCTTTGAAGACTATAGGGCCAAAGGAAATATCCTCCGATAACAAAGAGAAAGAAGCTTTCTGAGAAACTTCTTTGTGTTCTGTGAAATCATCTCAGAGAGTTACAGCTTTCCCTTCAAGAAGCCTTTCGCTAAGATACTTCTTGAGGAATTGGCAAAGTGATATTTGGAAGCCCATAGAGGGCTCTGGTGAAAAAGGAAATATCATCAGATGAAATCTGGAAAGAAGCTTTCTGAGAAACTGCTTAGTGTTCTGTTAATTCATCTCACAGAGTTACATCTGTATTTCGTGGATCTCTTTGCTTACCTTATTTCTGTGGAATCTAAGAACAGATGTTTCGGATCCCTTTGAAGACTATAGGGCCAAAGGAAATATCCTCCGATAACATAGAGAAAGAAGCTTTCTGAGAAACTTCTTTGTGTTCAGTGAAATCATCTCACAGAGTTACAGCTTTCCCCTCAAGAAGCCTTTCGCTATGACAGTTCTTGTGGAATTGGCAAAGTGATATTTGGAAGCCCATAGAGGGCTCTGGTGAAAAAGGAAATATCCTCAGATGCAATCTGGAAAGAAGCTTTCTGAGAAACTGCTTAGTGTTCTGTTAATTCATCTCTCAGAGTTACATCTGTATTTCGTGGATCTCTTTGGTAGCCTTATTTCTGTGGAATCTGAGAACAGATAATTCGGATCTCTTTGAAGACTATAGGGCCAAAGGAAATATCCTCCGATAACAAAGAGAAAGAAGCTTTCTGAGAAACTTCTTTGTGTTCTGTGAAATCATCTAACAGAGTTACAGCTTTCCCCTCAAGAAGCCTTTCGCTAAGACAGTTCTTGTGGAATTAGCAAAGTGATATTTGGAAGCCCTTAGAGGGCTATGGTGAAAAAGGAAATATCCACAGATGAAATCTGGAAATAAGCTTTCTGAGAAACTGCTTAGTGTTCTGTTAATTCATCTCACAGAGTTACATCTGTATTTCGTGGATCTCTTTGCTAGCCTTATTTCTGTGGAATCTGAGAACAGATATTTCGGATCCCTTTGAAGACTACAGGTCCAAAGGAAATATCCTCCGATTACAAAGAGAAAGAAGCTCCCTGAGAAACTTCTTTGTGTTCTGTGAAATCAACTCACAGATTTACAGCGTTCCCCTCAAGAAGCCTTACGCTAAGACACTTCTTCTGGAATTGGCAAAGTGATATTTGGAAGCCCAAAGAGGGCTCTGGTGAAAAAGGAAATATCCTCAGATGAAATCTGGAAAGAAGCTTTCTGAGAAACTGCTTAGTGTTCTTTTAATTCATCTCACAGAGTTACATCTGTATTTCGTGGATCTCTTTGCTAGCCTTTTTTCTGTGGAATCTGAGAACAGATATTTCGGATCCCTTTGAAGACTATAGGGCTAAAGGAAATTTCCTCCGATAACAAAGAGAAAGAAGCTGTCTGAGAAAGATCTTTGTGTTCTGCGAAATCATCTCACAGAGTTACAGCTTTCCCCTCAAGAATCCTTTCGCTACGACAGTTCTTGTGGAATTGGCAAAGTGATATTTGGAAGCCCATAGAGGGCTATGGTGAAAAAGGAAATATCCTCAGATGAAATCTGGAAAGAAGCTTTCTGAGAAACTGCTTAGTGTTCTGTTAATTCATCTCACACAGTTACATCTCTATTTCGTGGATCTCTTTGCTAGCCTTATTTCTGTGGCATCTGAGGACAGATATTTCTGATCCCATTGAAGTCTATAGGGCTAAAGGAAATATCTTCCGATAACAAAGAGAAAGAAGCTTCCTGAGAAACTTCCTGGCGTTCTTTGAAATCAACTCACAGAGATACAGCTTTTCCCTCAAGAAGCCTTACGCTAAGACACTTCTTGTGGAATTGGCAAAGTGATATTTGGATCCCATAGAGCGCTCTGTTGAAAAAGGAAATATCCTCAGATGAAATCTGGAAAGAAGCTTTCTGAGAAACTGCTTAGTGTTCTGTTAATTCATCTCACAGAGTTACATCTGTATTTCATGGATCTCTTTGCTAGCCTTATTTCTGTGGAATCTGAGAACAGATATTTCGGATCCCTTTGAAGACTACAGGGCCAAAGGAAATATCCTCTGATTACAAAGAGAAAGAAGCTTCCTGAGAAACTTCTTTGTGTTCTGTGAAATCAACTCACAGAATTACAGCGTTCCCCTCAAGAAGTCTTACGCTAAGACACTTCTTGTGGAATTGGGAAAGTGATATTTGGAAGCCAATAGAGGGCTCAGGTGAAAAAGGAAATATCCTGAGTTTAAATCTGGAAAGAAGCTTTCTGAGAAACTGCTTAGTGTTCTGTTAATTCATCTCACAGAGTTACATCTGTATTTCGTGAATCTCTTTGCTAGCATTATTTCTGTGGAATCTGAGAACAGATATTTCGGATCCCTTTGAAGACTATAGGGACAAAGGAAATATCCGCCGATAACAAAGAGAAAGAAGCTTTCTGAGAAACTTCTTTGTGTTCTGTGAAATCAACTCACATAGTTACAGCGTTCCCCTCAAGAAGCCTTACGCTAAGATACTTCTTTGTGGAATTGGCAAAGTGTTATTTGGAAGCCCATAGTGGGCTCTGGGGAAAAAGGAAATATCCTCAGATGAAATCTGGAAAGAAGCTTTCTGAGAAACTGCTTAGTGTTCTGTTAATTCATCTCACAGAGTTACATCTGTATTTCGTGGATCTCTTTGCTAGCCTTATTTCTGTGGAATCTGAGAACAGATATTTCGGATCCCTTGAAGACTATAGGGCCAAAGCAAATATCCTCCAATAACAAAGAGAAAGAAGCTTCCAGAGAAATTTCTTTCTGTTCTGTGAAATCATCTCACAGAGTTACAGTTTTCCCCTCAAGAAGCCTTTCGCTGAGACAGTTCTAGTGGAATTCGCAAAGTGATATTGGAACCCATAGTGGGCTATGGTGAAAAAGGAAATATCCTCAGATGAAATCTGGAAAGAGGCTTTCTGAGAAACTGCTTGGTGTTCTGTTAATTCATCTCACAGAGTTACATCTGTATTTCGTGGATCTCTTTGCTGGCCTTATTTCTGTGGAATCTGAGAACAGATATTTTGGATCCCTTTGAAGACTATAGGGCCAAAGGAAATATCCTCCGTTAACAAAGAGAAAGAAGCTTTCTGAGAAACTTCTTGGCGTTCTGTGAAATCATCTCACAGAGTTACAGCTTTCCCCTCAAGAAGCCTTTCGCTAAGACAGTTCTTGTGGAATTGGCAAAGTGACATTTGGAAGACCCTAGTGGGCTATGGTGAAAAAGGAAATATCCTCAGTTGAAATCTGGAAAGAAGCTTTCTGAGAAACTGCTTAGTGTTCTGTTAATTCATCTCACAGAGTTACATCTGTATTTCGTGGATCTCTTTGCAAGCCTTATTTCTGTGGAATCTGAGAACAGATATTTCGGATCCCTTTGAAGACTATAGGGCCAAAGGAAATATTCTCCGATTACAAAGAGAAAGAAGCTTTCTGAGAAACTTCTTTGTGTTCTGTGAAATCAACTCACAGAGTTACAGCCTTCCCCTCAAGAAGCTTTTCGCTAAGAGAGTTCTTGTGGAATGGGAAAAGTGATATTTGGAAGCCCATAGAGGGTTACGGTGAAAAAGGAAATATCCTCAGATGTAATCTGGAAGGAAGTTTTCTGAGAAACTGCTTAGTGTTCTGTTAATTCATCTCACAGAGTTACATCTGTATTTCATGGATCTCTTTGCAAGCCTTATTTCTGTGGAACCTGAGAACAGATATTTCGGATCCCTTTGAAGACTATAGGGCCAAAGGAAATATTCTCCGATTACAAAGAGAAAGAAGCTTTCTGAGAAACTTCTTGGCGTTCTGTGAAATCATCTCACAGAGTTACAGCTTTCCCCTCAAGAAGCCTTTCGCTAAGAGAGTTCTTGTGGAATTGGCAAAGTGATATTTGGATGCCCATAGAGGGCTATGGTGAAAAAGGAAATATCCTCAGATGAAATCTGGAAAGAAGCTTTCTGAGAAACTGCTTGGTGTTCTCTTAATTCATCTCACAGAGTTACATCTGTATTTCGTGGATCTCTTTGCTAGCCTTATTCATGTGGAATCTGAGAACAGATATTTGGGATCCCTTTAAAGACTATAGGGCCAAAGGAAATACCCTCTGATAACAAAGAGAAAGAAGCTTTCTGAGAAACTTCTTGGCGTTCTGTGAAATCATCTCACAGAGTTACAGCTTTCCCCTCAAGAAGCCTTTCGCTAAGACAGTTCTTGTTGAATTGGCAAAGTGATATTTGGAAGCCCCTATTGGGCTATGGTGAAAAAGGAAATATCCTCAGTTGAAATCTGGAAAGAAGCTTTCTGAGAAACTGCTTAGTGTTCTGTTAATTCATCTCACAGAGTTACATCTGTATTTCGTGGATCTCTTTGCAAGCCTTATTTCTGTGGAATCTGAGAACAGATAATTCGGATCCCTTTGAAGACTATCGGGCCAAAGGAAATATTCTCCGATTACAAAGAGAAAGAAGCTTTCTGAGAAACTGCTTTGTGTTCTGTGAAATCAACTCACAGAGTTACAGCTTTCCCCTCAAGAAGCTTTTCGCTAAGATAGTTCTTGTGGAATGGGAAAAGTGATATTTGGAAGCCCATAGAGGGCTATGGTGAAAAAGGAAATATCCTCAGATGAAATCTGGAAAGAAGTTTTCTGAGAAACTTCTTAGTGTTCTGTTAATTCATCTCACGGAGTTACATCTGTATTTCGTGGATCTCTTTGCTAGCCTTATGTCTGTGGAATCTCAGAACAGATATTTCGGATCCCTTTGAAGACTATAGGGCCAAAGGAAATATCCTCCGATAACAAAGAGAAAGAAGCTTTCTGAGAAACTTCTTGGCCTTCTGAGAAATCATCTCACAGAGTTACAGCTTTCCCCTCAAGAAGCCTTTAGCTAAGACAGTTCTTGTGGAATTGGCAAAGTGATATTTGGAAGCCCATAGAGGTCTATGATAAAAAAGGAAATATCCTCAGATGAAATCTGGAAAGAGGCTTTCTGAGAAACTGCTTGGTGTTCTGTTAATTCATCTCACAGAGTTACATCTGTATTTCGTGGATCTCTTTGCTAGCCTTATTTCTGTGGAATCTGAGAACTGATATTTCGGATCACTTTGAAAACTATAGGGCCAAAGGAAATACCCTCTGATAACAAAGAGAAAGAAGCTTTCTGAGAAACTTCTTTGTGTTCTGTGAAATCATCTCACAGAGTTACAGCTTTCCCCTCAAGAAGCCTTTCGCTAAGACAGTTCTTGTGGAATTGGCAAGGTGATATTTGGAAGCCCATAGAGGGCTATGGTGAAAAAGGAAATATCCTCAGATGAAATCTGGAAGGAAGCTTTCTGAGAAACTGTTTGGTGTTCTGTTAATTCATATCACAGACTTATATCTGTATTTCCTGGATCTCTTTGCTAGCCTTATTTCTGTGGAATCTGAGAACAGATATTTCGGATCCCTTTGAAGACTACAGGGCCAAAGGAAATATCCTCCGATAACAAAGAGAAAGAAGCTTTCTGAGAAACTTCTTTGTGTTCTGTGAAATCATCTCACAGAGTTACAGCTTTCCCCTCCAGAAGCCTTTCGCTAAGACAGTTCTTGTGGAATTGGAAAAGTGATATTTGGAAGGCCATAGCGGGCTATGGTGAAAAAGGAAATATCCTCAGATGAAATCTGGAAAGAAGCTTTCTGAGAAACTGCTTGGTGTTCTGTTAATTCATCTCACAGAGTTACATCTGTATTTCGTGGATCTCTTTGCTAGCCTTATTTCTGTGGAATCTGTGAACAGATATTTCAGATCCCTTTCAAGACAATAGGGCCAAAGGAAATATCCTCCGATAACAAAGAGAAAGAAGCTTTCTGAGAAATTTCTTTGTGTTCTGTGAAATCGTCTCACAGAGTTACAGCTTTCCTCTTAAGAAGCCTTTCGCTTAGACAGTTCTCTTGGAATTGGCAAAGTGATATTTGGAAGCCCATATAGGGCTCTGGTGAAAAAGGAAATATCCTCCGATGAAATCTGGAAAGAAGCTTTCTGAGAAACTGCTTAGTGTTCTTTGAATTCATCTCACAGAGTTACATCTGTATTTCGTGGATCTCTTTGCTAATCTTATTTCTGTGGAATCTGTGACCAGATATTTCGGATACCTTTGAAGACTATAGGGCCAAAGGAAATATCCTCCGATTACAAAGAGAAAGAAGCTTTCTGAGAAACTTCCTTGTTTTCTGTGAAATCAACTCACAGAGTTACAGCGTTCCCCTCAAGAAGTCTTGCGCTAAGACACTTCTTGTGGAATTGGCAAAGTGATATTTGGAAGCCCATAGAGGGCTCTGGTGAAAAAGGAAATATCCTCAGATGAAATCTGGAAAGAAGCTTTCTGAGAAACTGCTTAGTGTTCTGTTAATTCATCTCAAAGAGTTACATCTGTATTTCGTGGATCTCTTTGCTAGCCTTATTTCTGTGGAATCTGAGAACAGATATTTGGGATCCCTTTGAAGTATATGGGGCCAAAGGAAATAGCCTCTGATAACAAAGAGAAAGAAGCTTTCTGAGAAACTTCTTGGCGTTCTGTGAAATCACCTCACAGAGTTACAGCTTTCCCCTCAAGAAGCCTTTCGCTAAGACAGTTCTTGTGGAATTGGCAAAGTGATATTTGGAAACCCCTATTGGGCTTTGGTGAAAAAGGAAATATCCTCAGTTGAAATCTGGAAAGAAGCTTTCTGAGAAACTGCTTAGTGTTCTGTTAATTCATCTCACAGAGTTACATCTGTATTTCGTGGATCTCTTTGCAAGCCTTATTTCTGTGGAATCTGAGAACAGATATTTCGGAACCCTTTGAAGACTATAGGGCCAAAGAAATATTCTCCGATTACAAAGAGAAAGAAGCTTTCTGAGAAACTTCTTTGTGTTCTGTGAAATCAACTCACAGAGTTACAGCTTTCCCCTCAAGAAGCTTTTAGCTAAGATAGTTCTTGTGGAATGGGAAAAGTGATATTTGGAAGCCCATAGAGGGCTATGGTGAAAAAGGAAATATCGCAGATGAAATCTGGAAAGAAGTTTTCTGAGAAACTTCTTAGTGTTCTGTTAATTCATCTCACAGAGTTACATCTGTATTTCGTGGATCTCTTTGCTAGCCTTATTTCTGTGGAATCTCAGAACAGATATTTCGGATCCCTTTGAAGACTACAGGGCCAAAGGAAATATCCTCCGATAACAAAGAGAAAGAAGCTTTCTGAGAAATTTCTTGGCGTTCTGTGAAATCATCTCACAGAGTTACAGCTTTCCCCTCAAGAAGCCTTTCGCTAAGACATTTCTTGTGGAAATGGCAAAGTGATATTTGGAAGCCCATAGAGGGCTACGGTGAAAAAGGAAATATCCTCAGATGAAATCTGGAAAGAGGCTTTCTGAGAAACTGCTTGGTGTTCTGTTAATTCATCTCACAGAGTTACATCTGTATTTCGTGGATCTCTTTGCTGGCCTTATTTCTGTGGAATCTGAGAACAGATATTTTGGATCCCTTTGAAGACTATAGGGCCAAAGGAAATATCCTCCGTTAACAAAGAGAAAGAAGCTTTCTGAGAAACTTCTTGGCGTTCTGTGAAATCATCTCACAGAGTTACAGCTTTCCCCTCAAGAAGCCTTTCGCTAAGACAGTTCTTGTGGAATTGGCAAAGTGACATTTGGAAGACCCTAGTGGGCTATGGTGAAAAAGGAAATATCCTCAGTTGAAATCTGGAAAGAAGCTTTCTGAGAAACTGCTTAGTGTTCTGTTAATTCATCTCACAGAGTTACATCTGTATTTCGTGGATCTCTTTGCAAGCCTTATTTCTGTGGAATCTGAGAACAGATATTTCGGATCCCTTTGAAGACTATAGGGCCAAAGGAAATATTCTCCGATTACAAAGAGAAAGAAGCTTTCTGAGAAACTTCTTTGTGTTCTGTGAAATCAACTCACAGAGTTACAGCTTTCCCCTCAAGAAGCTTTTCGCTAAGAGAGTTCTTGTGGAATGGGAAAAGTGATATTTGGAAGCCCATAGAGGGTTACGGTGAAAAAGGAAATATCCTCAGATGTAATCTGGAAGGAAGTTTTCTGAGAAACTGCTTAGTGTTCTGTTAATTCATCTCACAGAGTTACATCTGTATTTCGTGGATCTCTTTGCAAGCCTTATTTCTGTGGAATCTGAGAACAGATATTTCGGATCCCTTTGAAGACTATAGGGCCAAAGGAAATATTCTCCGATTACAAAGAGAAAGAAGCTTTCTGAGAAACTTCTTGGCGTTCTGTGAAATCATCTCACAGAGTTACAGCTTTCCCCTCAAGAAGCCTTTCGCTAAGAGAGTTCTTGTGGAATTGGCAAAGTGATATTTGGATGCCCATAGAGGGCTATGGTGAAAAAGGAAATATCCTCAGATGAAATCTGGAAAGAAGCTTTCTGAGAAACTGTTTGGTGTTCTCTTAATTCATCTCACAGAGTTACATCTGTATTTCGTGGATCTCTTTGCTAGCCTTATTCATGTGGAATCTGAGAACAGATATTTGGGATCCCTTTAAAGACTATAGGGCCAAAGGAAATACCCTCTGATAACAAAGAGAAAGAAGCTTTCTGAGAAACTTCTTGGCGTTCTGTGAAATCATCTCACAGAGTTACAGCTTTCCCCTCAAGAAGCCTTTCGCTAAGACAGTTCTTGTGGAATTGGAAAAGTGATATTTGGAAGGCCATAGCGGGCTATGGTGAAAAAGGAAATATCCTCAGATGAAATCTGGAAAGAAGCTTTCTGAGAAACTGCTTGGTGTTCTGTTAATTCATCTCACAGAGTTACATCTGTATTTCGTGGATCTCTTTGCTAGCCTTATTTCTGTGGAATCTGTGAACAGATATTTCAGATCCCTTTCAAGACAATAGGGCCAAAGGAAATATCCTCCGATAACAAAGAGAAAGAAGCTTTCTGAGAAATTTCTTTGTGTTCTGTGAAATCGTCTCACAGAGTTACAGCTTTCCTCTTAAGAAGCCTTTCGCTTAGACAGTTCTCTTGGAATTGGCAAAGTGATATTTGGAAGCCCATATAGGGCTCTGGTGAAAAAGGAAATATCCTCCGATGAAATCAGGAAAGAAGCTTTCTGAGAAACTGCTTAGTGTTCTTTGAATTCATCTCACAGAGTTACATCTGTATTTCGTGGATCTCTTTGCTAACCTTATTTCTGTGGAATCTGTGACCAGATATTTCGGATACCTTTGAAGACTATAGGGCCAAAGGAAATATCCTCCGATTACAAAGAGAAAGAAGCTTTCTGAGAAACTTCCTTGTTTTCTGTGAAATCAACTCACAGAGTTACAGCGTTCCCCTCAAGAAGTCTTGCGCTAAGACACTTCTTGTGGAATTGGCAAAGTGATATTTGGAAGCCCATAGAGGGCTCTGGTGAAAAAGGAAATATCCTCAGATGAAATCTGGAAAGAAGCTTTCTGAGAAACTGCTTAGTGTTCTGTTAATTCATCTCGCAGAGTTACATCTGTATTTCGTGGATCTCTTTGCTAGCCTTATTTCTGTGGAATCTGAGAACAGATATTTGGGATCCCTTTGAAGAATATGGGGCCAAAGGAAATAGCCTCTGATAACAAACAGAAAGAAGCTTTCTGAGAAACTTCTTGGCGTTCTGTGAAATCACCTCACAGAGTTACAGCTTTCCCCTCAAGAAGCCTTTCGCTAAGACAGTTCTTGTGGAATTGGCAAAGTGATATTTGGAAACCCCTATTGGGCTTTGGTGAAAAAGGAAATATCCTCAGTTGAAATCTGGAAAGAAGCTTTCTGAGAAACTGCTTAGTGTTCTGTTAATTCATCTCACAGAGTTACATCTGTATTTCGTGGATCTCTTTGCAAGCCTTATTTCTGTGGAATCTGAGAACAGATATTTCGGAACCCTTTGAAGACTATAGGGCCAAAGGAAATATTCTCCGATTACAAAGAGAAAGAAGCTTTCTGAGAAACTTCTTTGTGTTCTGTGAAATCAACTCACAGAGTTACAGCTTTCCCCTCAAGAAGCTTTTAGCTAAGATAGTTCTTGTGGAATGGGAAAAGTGATATTTGGAAGCCCATCGAGGGCTATGGTGAAAAAGGAAATATCCTCAGATGAAATCTGGAAAGAAGTTTTCTGAGAAACTTCTTAGTGTTCTGTTAATTCATCTCACAGAGTTACATCTGTATTTCGTGGATCTCTTTGCTAGCCTTATGTCTGTGGAATCTCAGAACAGATATTTCGGATCCCTTTGAAGACTATAGGGCCAAAGGAAATATCCTCCGATAACAAAGAGAAAGAAGCTTTCTGAGAAACTTCTTGGCCTTCTGAGAAATCATCTCACAGAGTTACAGCTTTCCCCTCAAGAAGCCTTTAGCTAAGACAGTTCTTGTGGAATTGGCAAAGTGATATTTGGAAGCCCATAGAGGTCTATGATAAAAAAGGAAATATCCTCAGATGAAATCTGGAAAGAGGCTTTCTGAGAAACTGCTTGGTGTTCTGTTAATTCATCTCACAGAGTTACATCTGTATTTCGTGGATCTCTTTGCTAGCCTTATTTCTGTGGAATCTGAGAACTGATATTTCGGATCACTTTGAAAACTATAGGGCCAAAGGAAATACCTTCTGATAACAAAGAGAAAGAAGCTTTCTGAGAAACTTCTTTGTGTTCTGTGAAATCATCTCACAGAGTTACAGCTTTCCCCTCTAGAAGCCTTTCGCTAAGACAGTTCTTGTGGAATTGGCAAGGTGATATTTGGAAGCCCATAGAGGGCTATGGTGAAAAAGGAAATATCCTCAGATGAAATCTGGAAGGAAGCTTTCTGAGAAACTGTTTGGTGTTCTGTTAATTCATATCACAGACTTATATCTGTATTTCCTGGATCTCTTTGCTAGCCTTATTTCTGTGGAATCTGAGAACAGATATTTCGGATCCCTTTGAAGACTACAGGGCCAAAGGAAATATCCTCCGATAACAAAGAGAAAGAAGCTTTCTGAGAAACTTCTTTGTGTTCTGTGAAATCATCTCACAGAGTTACAGCTTTCCCCTCCAGAAGCCTTTCGCTAAGACAGTTCTTGTGGAATTGGAAAAGTGATATTTGGAAGGCCATAGCGGGCTATGGTGAAAAAGGAAATATCCTCAGATGAAATCTGGAAAGAAGCTTTCTGAGAAACTGCTTGGTGTTCTGTTAATTCATCTCACAGAGTTACATCTGTATTTCGTGGATCTCTTTGCTAGCCTTATTTCTGTGGAATCTGTGAACAGATATTTCAGATCCCTTTCAAGACAATAGGGCCAAAGGAAATATCCTCCGATAACAAAGAGAAAGAAGCTTTCTGAGAAATTTCTTTGTGTTCTGTGAAATCGTCTCACAGAGTTACAGCTTTCCTCTTAAGAAGCCTTTCGCTTAGACAGTTCTCTTGGAATTGGCAAAGTGATATTTGGAAGCCCATATAGGGCTCTGGTGAAAAAGGAAATATCCTCCGATGAAATCTGGAAAGAAGCTTTCTGAGAAACTGCTTAGTGTTCTTTGAATTCATCTCACAGAGTTACATCTGTATTTCGTGGATCTCTTTGCTAATCTTATTTCTGTGGAATCTGTGACCAGATATTTCGGATACCTTTGAAGACTATAGGGCCAAAGGAAATATCCTCCGATTACAAAGAGAAAGAAGCTTTCTGAGAAACTTCTTTGTGTTCTGTGAAATCAACTCACAGAGTTACAGCGTTCCCCTCAAGAAGTCTTGCGCTAAGACACTTCTTGTGGAATTGGCAAAGTGATATTTGGAAGCCCATAGAGGGCTCTGGTGAAAAAGGAAATATCCTCAGATGAAATCTGGAAAGAAGCTTTCTGAGAAACTGCTTAGTGTTCTGTTAATTCATCTCACAGAGTTACATCTGTATTTCGTGGATCTCTTTGCTAGCCTTATTTCTGTGGAATCTGAGAACAGATATTTGGGATCCCTTTGAAGTATATGGGGCCAAAGGAAATAGCCTCTGATAACAAAGAGAAAGAAGCTTTCTGAGAAACTTCTTGGCGTTCTGTGAAATCACCTCACAGAGTTACAGCTTTCCCCTCAAGAAGCCTTTCGCTAAGACAGTTCTTGTGGAATTGGCAAAGTGATATTTGGAAACCCCTATTGGGCTTTGGTGAAAAAGGAAATATCCTCAGTTGAAATCTGGAAAGAAGCTTTCTGAGAAACTGCTTAGTGTTCTGTTAATTCATCTCACAGAGTTACATCTGTATTTCGTGGATCTCTTTGCAAGCCTTATTTCTGTGGAATCTGAGAACAGATATTTCGGAACCCTTTGAAGACTATAGGGCCAAAGAAATATTCTCCGATTACAAAGAGAAAGAAGCTTTCTGAGAAACTTCTTTGTGTTCTGTGAAATCAACTCACAGAGTTACAGCTTTCCCCTCAAGAAGCTTTTAGCTAAGATAGTTCTTGTGGAATGGGAAAAGTGATATTTGGAAGCCCATAGAGGGCTATGGTGAAAAAGGAAATATCGCAGATGAAATCTGGAAAGAAGTTTTCTGAGAAACTTCTTAGTGTTCTGTTAATTCATCTCACAGAGTTACATCTGTATTTCGTGGATCTCTTTGCTAGCCTTATTTCTGTGGAATCTCAGAACAGATATTTCGGATCCCTTTGAAGACTACAGGGCCAAAGGAAATATCCTCCGATAACAAAGAGAAAGAAGCTTTCTGAGAAATTTCTTGGCGTTCTGTGAAATCATCTCACAGAGTTACAGCTTTCCCCTCAAGAAGCCTTTCGCTAAGACATTTCTTGTGGAAATGGCAAAGTGATATTTGGAAGCCCATAGAGGGCTACGGTGAAAAAGGAAATATCCTCAGATGAAATCTGGAAAGAGGCTTTCTGAGAAACTGCTTGGTGTTCTGTTAATTCATCTCACAGAGTTACATCTGTATTTCGTGGATCTCTTTGCTGGCCTTATTTCTGTGGAATCTGAGAACAGATATTTTGGATCCCTTTGAAGACTATAGGGCCAAAGGAAATATCCTCCGTTAACAAAGAGAAAGAAGCTTTCTGAGAAACTTCTTGGCGTTCTGTGAAATCATCTCACAGAGTTACAGCTTTCCCCTCAAGAAGCCTTTCGCTAAGACAGTTCTTGTGGAATTGGCAAAGTGACATTTGGAAGACCCTAGTGGGCTATGGTGAAAAAGGAAATATCCTCAGTTGAAATCTGGAAAGAAGCTTTCTGAGAAACTGCTTAGTGTTCTGTTAATTCATCTCACAGAGTTACATCTGTATTTCGTGGATCTCTTTGCAAGCCTTATTTCTGTGGAATCTGAGAACAGATATTTCGGATCCCTTTGAAGACTATAGGGCCAAAGGAAATATTCTCCGATTACAAAGAGAAAGAAGCTTTCTGAGAAACTTCTTTGTGTTCTGTGAAATCAACTCACAGAGTTACAGCTTTCCCCTCAAGAAGCTTTTCGCTAAGAGAGTTCTTGTGGAATGGGAAAAGTGATATTTGGAAGCCCATAGAGGGTTACGGTGAAAAAGGAAATATCCTCAGATGTAATCTGGAAGGAAGTTTTCTGAGAAACTGCTTAGTGTTCTGTTAATTCATCTCACAGAGTTACATCTGTATTTCGTGGATCTCTTTGCAAGCCTTATTTCTGTGGAATCTGAGAACAGATATTTCGGATCCCTTTGAAGACTATAGGGCCAAAGGAAATATTCTCCGATTACAAAGAGAAAGAAGCTTTCTGAGAAACTTCTTGGCGTTCTGTGAAATCATCTCACAGAGTTACAGCTTTCCCCTCAAGAAGCCTTTCGCTAAGAGAGTTCTTGTGGAATTGGCAAAGTGATATTTGGATGCCCATAGAGGGCTATGGTGAAAAAGGAAATATCCTCAGATGAAATCTGGAAAGAAGCTTTCTGAGAAACTGCTTGGTGTTCTCTTAATTCATCTCACAGAGTTACATCTGTATTTCGTGGATCTCTTTGCTAGCCTTATTCATGTGGAATCTGAGAACAGATATTTGGGATCCCTTTAAAGACTATAGGGCCAAAGGAAATACCCTCTGATAACAAAGAGAAAGAAGCTTTCTGAGAAACTTCTTGGCGTTCTGTGAAATCATCTCACAGAGTTACAGCTTTCCCCTCAAGAAGCCTTTCGCTAAGACAGTTCTTGTTGAATTGGCAAAGTGATATTTGGAAGCCCCTATTGGGCTATGGTGAAAAAGGAAATATCCTCAGTTGAAATCTGGAAAGAAGCTTTCTGAGAAACTGCTTAGTGTTCTGTTAATTCATCTCACAGAGTTACATCTGTATTTCGTGGATCTCTTTGCAAGCCTTATTTCTGTGGAATCTGAGAACAGATAATTCGGATCCCTTTGAAGACTATCGGGCCAAAGGAAATATTCTCCGATTACAAAGAGAAAGAAGCTTTCTGAGAAACTGCTTTGTGTTCTGTGAAATCAACTCACAGAGTTACAGCTTTCCCCTCAAGAAGCTTTTCGCTAAGATAGTTCTTGTGGAATGGGAAAAGTGATATTTGGAAGCCCATAGAGGGCTATGGTGAAAAAGGAAATATCCTCAGATGAAATCTGGAAAGAAGTTTTCTGAGAAACTTCTTAGTGTTCTGTTAATTCATCTCACGGAGTTACATCTGTATTTCGTGGATCTCTTTGCTAGCCTTATGTCTGTGGAATCTCAGAACAGATATTTCGGATCCCTTTGAAGACTATAGGGCCAAAGGAAATATCCTCCGATAACAAAGCGAAAGAAGCTTTCTGAGAAACTTCTTGGCCTTCTGAGAAATCATCTCACAGAGTTACAGCTTTCCCCTCAAGAAGCCTTTCGCTAAGACAGTTCTTGTGGAATTGGAAAAGTGATATTTGGAAGGCCATAGCGGGCTACGGTGAAAAAGGAAATATCCTCAGATGAAATCTGGAAAGAAGCTTTCTGAGAAACTGCTTGGTGTTCTGTTAATTCATCTCACAGAGTTACATCTGTATTTCGTGGATCTCTTTGCTAGCCTTATTTCTGTGGAATCTGTGAACAGATATTTCAGATCCCTTTCAAGACAATAGGGCCAAAGGAAATATCCTCCGATAACAAAGAGAAAGAAGCTTTCTGAGAAATTTCTTTGTGTTCTGTGAAATCGTCTCACAGAGTTACAGCTTTCCTCTTAAGAAGCCTTTCGCTTAGACAGTTCTCTTGGAATTGGCAAAGTGATATTTGGAAGCCCATATAGGGCTCAGGTGAAAAAGGAAATATCCTCCGATGAAATCAGGAAAGAAGCTTTCTGAGAAACTGCTTAGTTTTCTTTGAATTCATCTCACAGAGTTACATCTGTATTTCGTGGATCTCTTTGCTAACCTTATTTCTGTGGAATCTGTGACCAGATATTTCGGATACCTTTGAAGACTATAGGGCCAAAGGAAATATCCTCCGATTACAAAGAGAAAGAAGCTTTCTGAGAAACTTCCTTGTTTTCTGTGAAATCAACTCACAGAGTTACAGCGTTCCCCTCAAGAAGTCTTGCGCTAAGACACTTCTTGTGGAATTGGCAAAGTGATATTTGGAAGCCCATAGAGGGCTCTGGTGAAAAAGGAAATATCCTCAGATGAAATCTGGAAAGAAGCTTTCTGAGAAACTGCTTAGTGTTCTGTTAATTCATCTCGCAGAGTTACATCTGTATTTCGTGGATCTCTTTGCTAGCCTTATTTCTGTGGAATCTGAGAACAGATATTTGGGATCCCTTTGAAGAATATGGGGCCAAAGGAAATAGCCTCTGATAACAAACAGAAAGAAGCTTTCTGAGAAACTTCTTGGCGTTCTGTGAAATCACCTCACAGAGTTACAGCTTTCCCCTCAAGAAGCCTTTCGCTAAGACAGTTCTTGTGGAATTGGCAAAGTGATATTTGGAAACCCCTATTGGGCTTTGGTGAAAAAGGAAATATCCTCAGTTGAAATCTGGAAAGAAGCTTTCTGAGAAACTGCTTAGTGTTCTGTTAATTCATCTCACAGAGTTACATCTGTATTTCGTGGATCTCTTTGCAAGCCTTATTTCTGTGGAATCTGAGAACAGATATTTCGGAACCCTTTGAAGACTATAGGGCCAAAGGAAATATTCTCCGATTACAAAGAGAAAGAAGCTTTCTGAGAAACTTCTTTGTGTTCTGTGAAATCAACTCAGAGTTACAGCTTTCCCCTCAAGAAGCTTTTAGCTAAGATAGTTCTTGTGGAATGGGAAAAGTGATATTTGGAAGCCCATCGAGGGCTATGGTGAAAAAGGAAATATCCTCAGATGAAATCTGGAAAGAAGTTTTCTGAGAAACTTCTTAGTGTTCTGTTAATTCATCTCACAGAGTTACATCTGTATTTCGTGGATCTCTTTGCTAGCCTTATTTCTGTGGAATCTCAGAACAGATATTTCGGATCCCTTAGAAGACTACAGGGCCAAAGGAAATATACTCCGATAACAAAGAGAAAGAAGCTTTCTGAGAAACTTCTTGACCTTCTGTGAAATCATCTCACAGAGTTACAGCTTTCCTCTCTAGAAGCCTTTCGCTAAGACAGTTCTCATGGAATTGGCAAAGTGATATTTGGAAGCCCATAGAGGGCTATGGTGAAAAAGGAAATATCCTCAGATGAAATCTGGAAGGAAGCTTTCTGAGAAACTGCTTGGTGTTCTGTTAATTCATATCACAGAGTTATATCTGTATTTCCTGGATCTCTTTGCTAGCCTTATTTCTGTGGAATCTGAGAACAAATATTTCGGATCCCTTTGAGGACAAGAGGGCCAAAGAAAATATCCTCCGATAACAAAGAGAAAGAAGCTTTCTGAGAAACTTCTCTGTCTTCTGTGAAATCATCTCATAGAGTTACAGCTTTCCCCTCAAGAAGCCTTTCGCTAAGACAGTTCTTGTGGAATTGGAACAGTGATATTTGGAAGGCCATAGCGGGCTATGGTGAAAAAGGAAATATCCTCAGATGAAATCTGGAAAGAAGCTTTCTGAGAAACTGCTTGGTGTTCTGTTAATTCATCTCACAGAGTTACATCTGTATTTCGTGGATCTCTTTGCTAGCCTTATTTCTGTGGAATCTGAGAACAGATATTTCAGATCCCATTCAAGATAATAGGGCCAAAGGAAATATCCTCCGATAACAAAGAGTAAGAAGCTTTCTGAGAAATTTCTTTGTGTTCTGTGAAATCATCTCACAGAGGTACAGCTTTCCCCACAGGAAGCCTTTCGCTAAGACAGTTCTTGTGGAATTGGCAAAGTGATATTCGGAAGCCCAAAGAGGGCTATGGTGAAAAAGGAAATATCCTCAGATGAAATCTGGAAAGAAGCTTTCTGAGAAACTGCTTAGTGTTCGGTTAATTCATCTCACAGAGTTACATCTGTATGTCCTGGATCTCTTTGCTAGCCTTATTTCTGTGGTATCTGAGAACAGGTGTTTCAGATCCCATTGAAGACTATAGGGCCAAAGGAAATATCCTCCGATTACAAAGAGAAAGAAGCTTTCTGAGAAACTTCTTTGTGGTCTGTGAAATCATCTCACAGAGTTACAGCTTTCCCCTCAAGAAGCCTTTCGCTAAGACAGTTCTTGTGGAATTGGCAAAGTGATATTTGGAAGCCCATAGAGGGCTAGGGTGAAAAAGGAAATATCCTCAGATGAAATCTGGAAAGAAGCTTTCTGAGAAACTGCTTAGTGTTCTGTTAATTCATCTCACAGAGTTACATCTGTATTTCGTGGATCTCTTTGCTAGCCTTATTTCTGTGGAATCTGAGAACAAATATTTCGGATCCCTTTGAAGAATATAGGGCCAAAGGAAATATCCTCCGATTACAAAGAGAAAGAAGCTTTCTGAGAAATTTCTTTATGTTCTGTGAAATCATCTCACAGAGTTACAGCTTTAACCTGAAGAAGCCTTTTGCTAAGACAGTTCTTGTGGAAATGGCAAAGTGATATTCGGAAGCCCAAAGAGGGCTATGGTGAAAAAGGAAATATCCTCAGATGAAATCTGGAAAGAAGCTTTCTGAGAAACTGCCTAGTGTTCTGTTAATTCATCTCACAGACTTACATCTGTATTTCGTGGATCTCTTTGCTAGCCTTATTTCTGTGGAATCTGGGAACAGATATTTCGGATCCCTTTGAAGACTATAGGGCCAAAGGATATATCCTCCGATTACAAACAGAAAGAGCCTTCCTGAGAAACTTCTTTGTGTTCTTTGAAATCACCTCACAGAGGTACAGCTTTCCCCTCAAGAAGCCTTACGCTAAGACACTTCTTGTGGAATTGGCAAAGTGATATTTGGAAGCCCATAGAGGGCTCTGGTGAGAAAGGAAATATCCTCAGATGAAATCTGGAAAGAAGCTTTCTGAGAAACTGCCTTATGTTCTGTTAATTCATCTCACAGAGTTACATCTGTATTTCGTGGATCTCTGTGCGAGCCTTATTTCTGTGGAATCTGAGAACAGATATTTCGGATCCCTTTGAAGACTATAGGGCCAAAGGAAATATCCTCCGATAACAAAGAGAAAGAAGCTTTCTGAGAAACTTCTTCGTGTTCTGTGAAATAATCTCACAGAGTTACAGCTTTCCCTCAAGAAGCCTTTCGCTAAGACAGTTCTTGTGGAATTGGCAAAGTGATATTTGGAAGCAAATAGAGGGCTATGGTGAAAAAGGAAATATCCTCCGATGAAATCTGGAAAGAATCTTTCTGAGAAACTGCTTAGTTTTCTGTGAATTCATCTCACATAGTTACATCTGTATCTCGTGGATCTCTTTGCTACCCTTATTTCTGTGGAATCTGAGAACAGATATTTCGGATCCCTTTGAAGACTATAGGGTCAAAGGAAATATCCTCCGATAACAAAGAGAAAGAAGCTTCCTTAGAAACTTCTTGGATTTCCGTGAAATCATCTCAAAGAGTTACAGCTTTCCCCTCAAGAAGCCTTTCGCTAAGACAGTTCTTGTGGAATTCGCAAAGTGATATTTGGAAGCCCATAGAGGGCTCTGGTGAAAAAGGAAATATCCTCAGATGAAATCTGGAAAGAAGCTTTCTGAGAAACTGCTTAGTGTTCTGTTAATTCATCTCACAGAGTTACATCTGTATTTCGTGGATCTCTTTGCTAGCCTTATTTCTGTGGAATCTGAGAACAGATTTTTCGGATCCCTTTGAAGAATATAGGGCCAAAGGAAATATTATCCGATAACAAAGAGAAAGAAGCTTTCTGAGAAATTTCTTTGTGTTCTGTGAAATCATCTCACAGAGTTACAGCTTTCCCCTCAAGAAGCCTTTCGCTAAGACAGTTCTTGTGGAATTGGCAAAGTGGTATTCGGAAGCCCAAAGAGGGCTATGGTGAAAAAGGAAATATCCTCAGATGAAATCTGGAAAGAAGCTTTCTGAGAAACTGCTTAGTGTTCTGTTAATTCATCTCACAGAGTTACATCTGTATTTCGTGGATCTCTTTGCTAGCCTTATTTCTGTGGAATCTGGGAACAGATATTTCGGATCCCTTTGAAGACTATAGGGCCAAAGGATATATCCTCCGATTACAAACAGAAAGAGCCTTCCTGAGAAACTTCTTTGTGTTCTTTGAAATCACCTCACAGAGGTACAGCTTTCCCCTCAAGAAGCCTTACGCTAAGACACTTCTTGTGGAATTGGCAAAGTGATATTTGGAAGCCCATAGAGGGCTCTGGTGAGAAAGGAAATATCCTCAGATGAAATCTGGAAAGAAGCTTTCTGAGAAACTGCCTTATGTTCTGTTAATTCATCTCACAGAGTTACATCTGTATTTCGTGGATCTCTGTGCGAGCCTTATTTCTGTGGAATCTGAGAACAGATATTTCGGATCCCTTTGAAGACTATAGGGCCAAAGGAAATATCCTCCGATAACAAAGAGAAAGAAGCTTTCTGAGAAACTTCTTCGTGTTCTGTGAAATAATCTCACAGAGTTACAGCTTTCCCTCAAGAAGCCTTTCGCTAAGACAGTTCTTGTGGAATTGGCAAAGTGATATTTGGAAGCAAATAGAGGGCTATGGTGAAAAAGGAAATATCCTCCGATGAAATCTGGAAAGAATCTTTCTGAGAAACTGCTTAGTTTTCTGTGAATTCATCTCACATAGTTACATCTGTATCTCGTGGATCTCTTTGCTACCCTTATTTCTGTGGAATCTGAGAACAGATATTTCGGATCCCTTTGAAGACTATAGGGTCAAAGGAAATATCCTCCGATAACAAAGAGAAAGAAGCTTCCTTAGAAACTTCTTGGATTTCCGTGAAATCATCTCAAAGAGTTACAGCTTTCCCCTCAAGAAGCCTTTCGCTAAGACAGTTCTTGTGGAATTCGCAAAGTGATATTTGGAAGCCCATAGAGGGCTCTGGTGAAAAAGGAAATATCCTCAGATGAAATCTGGAAAGAAGCTTTCTGAGAAACTGCTTAGTGTTCTGTTAATTCATCTCACAGAGTTACATCTGTATTTCGTGGATCTCTTTGCTAGCCTTATTTCTGTGGAATCTGAGAACAGATTTTTCGGATCCCTTTGAAGAATATAGGGCCAAAGGAAATATTATCCGATAACAAAGAGAAAGAAGCTTTCTGAGAAATTTCTTTGTGTTCTGTGAAATCATCTCACAGAGTTACAGCTTTCCCCTCAAGAAGCCTTTCGCTAAGACAGTTCTTGTGGAATTGGCAAAGTGGTATTCGGAAGCCCAAAGAGGGCTATGGTGAAAAAGGAAATATCCTCAGATGAAATCTGGAAAGAAGCTTTCTGAGAAACTGCTTAGTGTTCTGTTAATTCATCTCACACAGTTACATCTGTATTTCGTGGATCTCTTTGCTAGCCTTATTTCTGTGGAATCTGAGAACAGATGTTTCAGATCCCTTTGAAGACTATAGGGCCAAAGGAAATATCCTCCGATTACAAACAGAAAGAAGCTTCCTGAGAAACTTCTTCGTGTTCTTTGAAATCACCTCACAGAGGTACAGCTTTCCCCTCAAGAAGCCTTACGCTAAGACACTTCTTGTGGAATTGGCAAAGTGATATTTGGAAGCCCATAGAGGGCTCTGGTGAAAAAAGAATTATCCTCAGATGAAATCTGGAAAGAAGCTTTCTGAGAAACTGCTTAGTGTTCTGTTAATTCATCTCACAGAGTTACATCTGTATTTCGTGGATCTCTTTGCTAGCCTTATTTCTGTGGAATCTGAGAACAGATATTTCGGATACCTTTGAAGACTATAGGGCCAAAGGAAATATCCTCCGATAACAAAGAGAAAGAAGCTTACGAGGAATTTCTTTGTGTTCTGTGAAATCATCTCACAGAGTTACAGCTTTCCCCTCAAGAAGCCTTTCGCTAAGACAGTTCTTGTGGAATTGGCAAAGTGATATTTGGAAGCCCGTAGAGGGCTATGGTGAAAAGGAAATATCCTCAGATGAAATCTGGAAAGAAGCTTTCTGAGAAACTGCTTGGTGTTCTGTTAATTCATCTCACAGAATTACATCTGTATTTCGTGGATATCTTTGCTAGCCTTATTTCTGTGGAATCTGAGAACAGATATTTCGGATCCCTTTGAAGACTATTGGGCCAAAGGAAATATCCTCCGATAACAAAGAGAAAGAAGCTTTCTGAGAAACTTCTTGGCGTTCTGTGAAATCATCTCACATAGTTACAGCTTTCCCCTCAAGAAGCCTTTCGCTAAGACAGTTCTTGTGGAATGGGAAAAGTGATATTTGGAAGCCCATAGAGGGCTATGGTGAAAAAGGAAATATCCTCAGATGAAATCTGGAAAGAGGCTTTCTGAGAAACTGCTTGGTGTTCTGCTAATTCATCTCACAGAGTTACATCTGTATTTCGTGGATCTCTTTGCTAGCCTTATTTCTGTGGAATCTGAGAACAGATATTTCGGATCCCTTTGATCACTAAAGGGCCAAAGGAAATACCCTCTGATAACAAAGAGAAAGAAGCTTTCTGAGAAACTTCTTGGCGTTCCGTGAAATCATCTCACAGAGTTACAGCTTTCCCCTCAAGAAGCCTTTCACTAAGACAGTTCTTGTGGAATTCGCAAAGTGATATTTGGAAGCCCATAGAGGGCTATGGTGAAAAAGGAAATATCCTCAGATGAAATCTGGAAAGAAGCTTTCTGAGAAACTGCTTAGTGTTCTGTTAATTCATCTCACAGAGTTACATCTGTATTTCGTGGATCTCTTTGCTAGCCTTATTTCTGTGGAATCTGAGAACAGATTTTTCGGATCCCTTTGAAGAATATAGGGCCAAAGGAAATATCCTCCGATAACAAAGAGAAAGAAGCTTTCTGAGAAACTTCTTCGTGTTCTGTGAAATCATCTCACAGAGTTACAGCTTTCCCTCAAGAAGCCTTTCGCTAAGACAGTTCTTGTGGAATTGGCAAAGTGATATTTGGAAGCCCATGTAGGGCTCTGGTGAAAAAGGAAATATCCTGCGATGAAATCTGGAAAGAAGCTTTCTGAGAAAGTGCTTAGTGTTCTGTTAATTCATCTCACAGAGTTACATCTGTATTTCGTGGATCTCTTTGCTAGCCTTATTTCTGTGGAATCTGAGAACAGATATTTCGGATCCCTTTGAAGACTATAGGGCCAAAGGAAATATCCTCCGATAACAAAGACAAAGAAGCTTCCGAGAAATTTCTTTGTGTCCTGTGAAATCATCTCACAGAGTTACAGCTTTCCCCTCAAGAAGCCTTTCGCTAAGATAGTTCTTGTGGAATTGGCAAAGTGATATTTGGAAGCCCGTAGAGGGCTATGGTGAAAACGAAATATCCTCAGATGATATCTGGAAAGAAGTTTTCTGAGAAACTGCTTGGTGTTCTGTTAATTCATCTCAAAGAGTTACATCTGTATTTCGTGGATCTCTTTGCAAGCCTTATTTCTGTGGAATCTGAGAACAGATATTTCGGATCACTTTGAAGACTATAGGGCCAAAGGAAATATTCTCCGATTACAAAGAGAAAGAAGCTTTCTGAGAAACTTCTTTGTGTTCTGTGAAATCAACTCACAGAGTTACAGCTTTCCCCTCAAGAAGCTTTTCGCTAAGACAGTTCTTGTGTAATGGGAAAAGTGATATTTGGAAGCCCATAGAGTGCTATGGTGAAAAAGGAAATATCCTCAGATGAAATCTGGAAAGAAGTTTTCTGAGAAACTGCTTAGTGTTCTGTTAATTCATCTCACAGAGTTACATCTGTATTTCGTGGATCTCTTTGCTAGCCTTATTTCTGTGGAATCTGAGAACAGATATTTCGGATCCCTTTGAAGACTGTAGGGCCAAAGGAAATATCCTCCGATTACAAACAGAAAGAGGCTTCCTGAGAAACTTCTTGGCCTTCTGTGAAATCATCTCACAGAATTACATCTTTCCCCTCAAGAAGCCTTTCGCTAAGACAGTTCTTGTGGAATTGGCAAAGTGATATTTGGAAGCCCATAGAGGGCTCTGGTGAAAAAGGAAATATCATCAGATGAAATCTGGAAAGAAGCTTTCTGAGAAACTGCTTTGTGTTCTGTTAATTCATCTCACAGAGTTACATCTGTATTTCGTGGATCTCTTTGCTAGCCTTATTTCTGTGGAATCTGATAACTGATATTTCGGATCCCTTTGAAGACTATAGGGCCAAAGGAAATACCCTCTGATAACAAAGAGAAAGAAGCTTTCTGAGAAACTTCTTTGCGTTCTGTGAAATCATCTCATAGAGTTACAGCTTTCCCCTCAAGAAGCCTTTCGCTAAGACAGTTCTTGTGGAATTGGCAAAGTGATATTTGGAAGCCCATAGAGGGCTATGGTGAAAAATGAAATATCCTCAGATGAAATCTGGAAGGAAGCTTTCTGAGAAACTTCTTGGGGTTCTGTTAATTCATATCACAGAGTTATATCTGTATTTCCTGGATCTCTTTGCTAACCTTATTTCTGTGGAATCTGAGAACAGATATTTCGGATCCCTTTGAAGACAAGAGGGCCAAAGAAAATATCCTCCGATAACAAAGAGAAAGAAGCTTTCTGAGAAACTGCTTTGTGTTCTGTGAAATCATCTCACAGAGTTACAGCTTTCCCCTCAAGAAGCCTTTCGCTAAGACAGTTCTTGTGGAATTGGAAAAGTGATATTTGGAAGGCCATAGCGGGCTATGGTGAAAAAGGAAATATCCTCAGATGAAATCTGGAAAGAAGCTTTCTGAGAAACTGCTTAGTGTTCGTTTAATTTATCTCACAGAGTTAAATCTGTATTTCCTGGATCTATTTGCTAGCCTTATTTCTGTGGTATCTGAGAACAGGTGTTTCAGATCCCATTGAAGACTATAGGGCCAAAGGAAATATCCTCCTATTACAAAGAGAAAGAAGCTTTCTGAGAAACTTCTTTGTGGTCTGTGAAATCATCTCACAGAGTTACAGCTTTCCCCTCAAGAAGCCTTTCGCTAAGACAGTTCTTGTGGAATTGGCAAAGTGATATTGGGAAGCCCATAGAGGGCTAGGGTGAAAAAGGAAATATCCTCAGATGATATCTGGAAAGAAGCTTTCTGAGAAACTGCTTAGTGTTCTGTTAATTCATCTCACAGAGTTACATCTGTATTTCAGGATCTCTTTGCTAGCTTTATTTCTGTGGAATCTGAGAACAGATATTTCGAATCCCATTGAAGACAATAGGGCCAAAGGAAATATCCTCCGATAACAAAGAGAAAGAAGCTTTCTGAGAAACTTCCTGGCGTTCTGTGAAATCATCTCACAGAGTTACAGCTTTCCCCTCAAGAAGCCTTTCGCTAAGACAGTTCTTGTGGAATTGGCAAAGTGATATTTGGAAGCCCATAGTGGGCTATGGTGAAAAAGAAAATATATTCAGATTTAATCTGGAAAGAAGCTTTCTGAGAAACTGCTTAGTGTTCTGTTAATTCATCTCACAGAATTACATCTGTATTTCATGGATCTCTTTGCTAGCCTTATTTCTGTGTTATGTGAGAACAGGTGTTTCAGATCCCATTGAAGACTATAGGGCCAAAGGAAATATCCTCCGATTACAAAGAGAAAGAAGCTTTCTGAGAAACTTCTTTGTGGTCTGTGAAATCATCTCACAGAGTTACAGCTTTCCCCTCAAGAAGCCTTTCGCTAAGACAGTTCTTGTGGAAATGGCAAAGTGATATTTGGAAGCCCATAGATGTCTAGGGTGAAAAAGGAAATATCCTCAGATGAAATCTGGAAAGAAGCTTTCTGAGGAACTGCTTAGTGTTCTGTTAATTCATCTCACAGAGTTACATCTGTATTTCGTGGATCTCTTTGCTAGCCTTATTTCTGTGGAATCTGAGAACAGATTTTTCGGATCCCTTTGAGGAATATAGGGCCAAAGGAAATATCCTCCGATAACAAAGACAAAGAAGATTTCTGAGAAATTTCTTTGTGTTCTGTGAAATCACCTGACAGAGTTACAGCTTTAACCTGAAGAAGCCTTTCGCTAAGACAGTTCTTGTGGAATTGGCAAAGTGATATTCGGAAGCCCAAAGAGGGCTATGGTGAAAAAGGAAATATCCTCAGATGAAATCTGGAAAGAAGCTTTCAGAGAAACTGCTTAGTGTTCTGTTAATTCATCTCACAGAGTTACATCTGTGTTTCGTGGATCTCTTTGCTAGCCTTATTTCTGTGGAATCTGAGAACAGATGTTTCAGATCCCTTTGAAGACTATAGGGCCAAAAGAAATATCCTCCGATTACAAACAGAAAGAAGCTTCCTGAGAAACTTCTTTGTGTTCTTTGAAATCACCTCACAGAGGTACAGCTTTCCCCTCAAGAAGCCTTACGCTAAGACACTTCTTGTGGAATTGGCAAAGTGATATTTGGAAGCCCATAGAGGGCTCTGGTGAAAAAGGAAATATCCTCAGATGAAATCTGGAAAGAAGCTTTCTGAGAAACTGCTTGGTGTTCTGTTAATTCATCTCACAGAGTTACAACTGTATTTCGTGGATGTCTTTGCTAGCCTTATTTCTGTGGAATCTGAGAACAGATATTTCGGATCCCTTTGAAGACTATAGGGCTAAAGGAAATATCCTCCGATAACAAAGAGAAAGAAGCTTTCTGAGAAACTTCTTCGTGTTCTGTGAAATCATCTCACAGAGTTACAGCTTTCCCTCAAAAAGCCTTTGGCTAAAACAGTTCTTGTGGAATTGGCAAAGTGATATTTGGAAGCCCATATAGGGCTCTGGTGAAAAAGGAAATATCCTCCGATGAAATCTGGAAAGAAGCTTTCTGAGAAACTGCTTAGTGTTCTGTGAATTCATCTCACAGAGTTACATCTGTATTTCGTGGATCTCTTTGCTAGCCTTATTTCTGTGGAATCTGAGAACAGATATTTCGAATCCCATTGAAGACAATAGGGCCAAAGGAAATATCCTCCGATAACAAAGAGAAAGAAGCTTTCTGAGAAACTTCTTTGTGTTCTGTGAAATCATCTCAGAGAGTTACAGCTTTCCCCTCAAGAAGCCTTTCGCTAATTCAGTTCTTGTAGAATTGGCAAAGTAATATTCGGAAGCCCATATAGGCCTATGGTGAAAAAGGAAATATCCTCAGATAAAATCTGGAAAGAAGCTTTCTGAGAAACTGCTTAGTGTTCTGTTAATTCATCTCACCGAGTTACATCTGTATTTCTTGAATCTCTTTACTAGACTTATTTCTGTGGAATCTGAGAACAGATATTTCGGATCCCTTTGAAGACTACAGGGCCAAAGGAAATATCCTCCGATAACAAAGAGAAAGAAGCTTTCTGAGAAACTTCTTTGTGTTCTGTGAAATCATCTCACAGAGTTACAGCTTTCCCCTCAAGAAGCCTTTCGCTAAGTCAGTTCTTGTGGAATTGGCAAAGTGATATTTGGAAGCCCATAGAGGGCTCTGGTGAAAAAGGAAATATCCTCAGAAGAAATCTGGAAAGAAGCCTTATGAGAAACTGCTTAGTGTTCGGTTAATTCATCTCACAGAGTTACATCTGTATTACGTGGATCTCTTTACTAACCTTATTTCTGTGGAATCTGTGACCAGATATTTCGGATACCTTTGAAGACTATAGGGCCAAAGGAAATATCCTCCGATAACAAAGAGAAAGAAGCTTCCTGAGAAACTTCTTTGTGTTCTGTGAAATCATCTCACAGAGTTAAAGCTTTCCCCTGAGGAAGCCTTTCGCTAAGACAGTTCTTGTGGAATTGGCAAAGTGATATTTGGAATGCCATTGAGGGCTATGGTGAAAAAGGAAATATCCTCAGATGAAATCTGGAAAGAAGATTTCTGAGAAACTGCTTAGTGATATGTTAATTCAACTCACAGAGTTACATCTATATGTAGTGGATCTCTTTGCTACCCTTTTTTCTGTGGAATCTGAGAACAGAAATTTCGGATCCCTTTGAAGACAATTGGCGAAAGGAAATATGCTCCGACAACAAAGAGAAAGAAGCTTTCTGAGAAACTTCTTTGTGTCCTGTAAAATCATCTCACAGAGTTACAGCTTTCCTTTCAAGAAGCCTTTCGCTTCTAAGACAGTTCTTGTGGAATTGCAAAGTGATATTTGGAAGCCCATAGAGGGCTATGGTGAAAAGGAAATATCCTCAGATGAAATCTGGAAAGAAGATTTCTGAGAAACTGCTTAGTGTTCTGTTAATTTATCTTACAGAGTTACATCTGTATTTCGTGGATCTTTTTGCTAAACTTATTTCTGTGGAATCTGAGAACAGATATTTCGGTTCCCTTTGAAGACTATAGGGTGGAAGGAAATATCCTCCGATAACAAAGACAAAGAAGATTTCTGAGAAAGTTCTTTGTGTTCTGTGAAATCATCTCACAGAGTTACAGCTTTCCCCTCAAGAAGACTTTTGCTAAGACAGTTCTTGTGGAATTGGCAAAGTGATATTTGGAAGCCCATAGAGGGCTATGGTGAAAAAGAAAATATCCTCGGATGAAATCTGGAAAGAAGCTTTCTGAGAAACTGCTTAGTGTTCTGGTAATTCATCTCACAGAGTTACATCTGTATTTCGTGGATCTATTTGCTAGCCTTTTTTCTGTGGAATCTGAGAACAGATATTTCGGATCCCTATGAAGACAATAGGGCCAAAGGAAATATCCTCCGATAACAAAGAGAAAGAAGCTTTCTGAGAAACTGCTTAGTTGTCTGTTAATTCATCTCACAGAGTTACATCTGTATTTCGTGGATCTCTTTGCTAGCCTTATTTCTGTGGTATTTCAGAACAGATATTTCGTATCCCTTTGAAGACTATAGGGCCAAATGAAATATCCTCCGATAACAAAGAGAAAGAAGCTTTCTGAGAAACTTCTTTGCGTTCTGTGAAATCATCTCACAGAGTTACAGCTTTCCCCTCAAGAAGTCTTTCGCTAAGACAGTTCTTGTGGAATTGGCAAAGTGATATTTGAAAGCCCGTAGAGGGCTACGGTGAAAAAGGAAATATCCTCAGATGAAATCTGGAAGGAAGCTTTCTGAGAAACTGCTTAGTGTTCTGATAATTCATCTCACAGCGGTACATCTGTATTTCGTGGAGTTCTTTGCTAGCCTTATTTCCGTGGAATCTGAGAACAGATATTTCGGATCCCTTTGAAGACTATAGGGCCAAAGGAAATATCCTCCGATAACAAAGAGAAAGAAGCTTTCTGAGAAACTTCTTTGTGTTCTGTGAAATCATCTCACAGAGTTACAGCTTTCCCCTCAAGAAGCCTTTCGCTAAGACAGTTCTTGTGGAATTGGCAAAGTGATATTTGGAAGCCCAAAGAGGGCTATGGTGAAAAAGGAAATATCCTCAGATGAAATCTGGAAAGAAGCTTTCTGAGAAACAGCTTGGTGTTCTGTTAATTCATATCACAGAGTTACGTCTGTATTTCGTGGATCTCTTTGCTAGCCTTATTTCTGTGGTATCTCAGAACAGATATTTCGGATCCCTTTGAAGACTATAGGGCCAAAGGAAATATCCTATTATAAGAAAGAGAAAGAAGCTTTCTGAGAAACTTCTTTGCATTCTGTGAAATCATCTCACAGAGTTACAGCTTTCCCCTCAAGAAGCCTTTCGCTAAGACAGTTCTTGTGGAATTGGCAAAGTGATATTTGAAAGCCCTTAGAGGGCTACGGTGAAAAAGGAAATATCCTCAGATGAAATCTGGAAGGAAGCTTTCTGAGAAACTGCTTAGTGTTCTGTTAATTTATCTCACAGAGTTACATCTGTATTTCGTGGACCTCTTTGCTAGCCTTATTTCTGTGGAATCTGAGAACAGATATTTCGGATCTCTTTGAAGACTATAGGGCCAAAGGAAATATCCTCCGATAACAAAGAGAAAGAAGCTTACTGATAAACTTCTTTGTGTTCTTTGAAATCAACTCACAGAAGTACAGCTTTTCCCTCAAGAAGCCTTACGCTAAGACACTTCTTGTGGAATTGGGAAAGTGATATTTGGAAGCCCGTAGAGGGCTATGGTGAAAAAGGAAATATCCTCAGATGAAATCTGGAGAGAAGCTTTCTGAGAAAAAGCTTCGTGTTCTCTTAATTCATCTCACAGTGTTACATCTGTATTTCGTGCATCTCTTTGCTAGACTTATTTCCGTGGAATCTGAGAACAGATATTTCGGATCCCTTTGACGACTATAGGGCCAAAGGAATTATCCTCCAATAACAAAGAGAAAGAAGCTTTCTGAGAAACTACTTTGTGTTCTGTGAAATCATCTCACAGAGTTAAAGCTTTCCCCTCAAGGAGCCTTTCGCTAAGACAGTTCTTGTGGAATTGGCAAAGTGATATTTGGAAGCCCATAGAGGGCTCTGGTGAAAAAGGAAATATCCTCAGATGAAATCTGGAAAGAAGCTTTCTGAGAAACTGCTTAGTGTTCTGTTAATTAATCTCACAGAGTTACATCTGTATTTCGTGGATCTCTTTGCTAGCCTCTTTTCTGTGGAATCTGAGAACAGAAATTTCGGATCCCTTTGAAGACAACAGGGCCAAAGGAAATATCCTCCGATAACAAAGAGAAAGAAGCTTTCTGAGAAACTTCTTTGTGTTCTGTAAAATCATCTCACAGAGTTACAGCTTTCCCCTCAAGAACCGTTCGCTTCTAAGACAGTTCTTCTGGAAGTGCAAGTGATATTTGGAAGCCCATAGAGGGCTATGGTGAAAAAGGAAATATCCTCAGATGAAATCTGGAAAGAAGCTTTCTGAGAAACTGCTTAGTGTTCTGTTAATTTATCTCACAGAGTTACATCTGTATTTCGTGGACCTCTTTGCTGGCCTTATTTCTGTGGAATCTGAGAACAGATATTTCGGATCCCTTTGAAGACTATAGAGTCAAAGGAAATATCCTCCGATAACAAAGAGAAAGAAGCTTTCTGAGAAAGTTCTTTGTTTTCTGTGAAATCATCTCACAGAGTTACAGCTTTCCCCTCAAGAAGCCTTTCGCTAAGACAGTTCTTGTGGTATTGGCAAAGTGATATTTGGAAGCCCATTGAGGGCTATGGTGAAAAAGGAATTATTCTCAGATGAAATCTGGAAAGAAGCTTTCTGAGAATCTGCTTAGTGTTCTGTAAATTCATGTCACAGAGTTACATCTGTATTTCGTGGATCTCTTTGCTAGCCTTTTTTCTGTGAAATCTGAGAACAGGAATTTCGGATACCTTTGAAGACAATTGGGCCAAAGGAAATATCTTCCGATAACAAAGAGGAAGAAGCTTTCTGAGAAACTTCTTTGTGTTCTGTGCAATCAGCTCACAGAGTTACAGCTTTCCCCTCAAGAAGCCTTTCGCTAAGAAAGTTCTTGTGGAGTTGGCAAAGTGATATTTGGAAGCCCTTAGAGGGTTATGGTGAAAAGGGAAATATCCTCAGATGAAATCTGGAAAGAAGCTTTCTGAGAAACTGCTTAGTGTTCTGTTAATTTATCTCACAGAGTTACATCTGTATTTCGTGGACCTCTTTGCTAGCCTTATTTCTGTGGAATCTCAGAACAGATATTTCGGATCCCTTTGAAGACTATATGGCCAAAGGAAATATCCTGCGATAACAAAGAGAAAGAAGATTTCTGAGAAAGTTCTTTGTGTTCTGTGAAATCATCTCACAGAGTTACAGCTCTCCCCTCAAGAAGCCTTTCGCTAAGACAGTTCTTGTGGAATTGGCAAAGTGATATTTGGAAGACCATAGAGGGCTACGGTGAAAAAGGAAATATCCTCAGATGAAATCTGGAAAGAAGCTTTCTGAGAAACTGTTTAGTGTTCTGTTAATTCATGTCACAGAGGTATATCTGTATTTCGTGGATCTCTTTGCTAGCCTTATTTGTGTGGAATCTGAGAACAGATATTTCGGATCCCTTTGAAGACTATAGGGCCAAAGGCATTATCCACCAATAACAAAGAGAAAGAAGCTTTCTGAGAAACTTCTTTGTGTTCTGTAAAATCATCTCACAGAGTTACAGCTTTCCCCTCAAGAAGCCTTTCGCTTCTAATACAGTTCTTGTGGAATTGCAAAGAGATATTTGGAAGCCCATAGAGGGCTATGGTGAAAAAGGAAATATCCTCAGATGAAATCTGGAAAGAAGCTTTCTGAGAAACTGCTTAGTGTTCTGTTAATTCATCTCACAGAGTTACATCAGTATTTCGTGGATCTCTTTGCTAGCCTTTTTTCTGTGGAATCTGAGAACAGAAATTTCGGATCCCTTTGAAGACAGTAGGGCCAAAGGAAATATCCTCCGATAACAAAGAGAAAGAAGCTTTCTTAGAAACTTCTTTGTGTTCTGTGAAATCTTCTCACAGAGTTACAGCTTTCCCCTCAAGAAGCCTTTCGCTTTTAAGATAGTTCTTGTGGAATTGCAAAGTGATATTTGGAAGCCCATAGAGGGCTATGTTGAAAAAGGAAATATCCTCAGATGAAATCTGGAAAGAAGCTTTCTGAGAAACCGCTTAGTGTTCTGTTAATTCATCTCACAGAGTTACATCTGTATTTCGTGCATCTCTTTGCTAGACTTATTTCTGTGGAATCTGAGAACAGATATTTCGGATCCCTTTGAAGACTATAGGGCCAAAGGAAATATCTTCTGATAAGAAAGAGAAAGAAGCTTTTTGAGAAACTTCTTTGCGTTCTGTGAAATCATCTCACAGATTTACAGCTTTCCCCTCAAGAAGCCTTTCGCTAAGACAGTTCTTGTGGAGTTGGCAAAGTGATATTTGGAAGCCCTTAGAGGGCTATGGTGAAAAGGGAAATATCCTCAGATGAAATCTGGAAAGAAGCTTTCTGAGAAACTGCTTAGTGTTCTCTTAATTCATCTCACCGAGTTACATCTGTATTTCGTGGATCTCTTTGCTAGCCTTATTTCTGTGGAATCTTAGAACAGATATTTCGGATCCCTTTGAAGACTATATGGCCAAAGGAAATATCCTGCGATAACAAAGAGAAAGAAGATTTCTGAGAAAGTTCTTTGTGTTCTGTGAAATCATCTCACAGAGTTACAGCTCTCCCCTCAAGAAGCCTTTCGCTAAGACAGTTCTTGTGGAATTGACAAAGTGATATTTGGAAGCCCATAGAGTGCTACGGTGAAAAAGGAAATATCCTAAGATGAAATCTGGAAAGAAGCTTTCTGAGAAACTGCTTAGTGTTCTGATAATTCATCTCAAAGAGGTACATCTGTATTTCGTGGATCTCTTTGCTAGCCTTATTTCTGTGGAATCTGAGAACAGATATTTCGGATCCCTTTGAAGACTATAGGGCCAAAGGAAATATCCTCCGATAACAAAAAGAAAGAAGCTTTCTGAGAAACTTTTTTGTGTTCAGTGTAATCATCTCACAGAGTTACAGCTTTCCCCCAAGGAACCTTTCGCTAAGACAGTTCTTGTGGAATTGGCACAAGGATATTTGGTAGCCCATAGAGGGCTATGGTCAAAACGGAAATATCCTCAGATGAAATCTGGAAAGAAGCTTTCTGAGAAACTGCTTAGTGTTCTGTTAATTCATCTCACAGAGTTACATCTGTATTTCGTGGATCTCTTTGCTAGCCTTATTTCTGTGGAATCTGAGAACAGATATTTCTGATCCCTTTGAAGACAATAGGGAAAAAGGAAATATCCTCCGATAACAAAGAGAAGGAAGCTTTCTCAAAAATTTCTTTGTGTTCTGTGAAATCATCTCACAGAGTTACAGCTTTACCCTCAAGAAGCCTTTCGCTAAGACAGTTCTTGTGGAATTGGCAACGTGATATTTGGAAACCCATAGAGGGCTATGGTGAAAAAGGAAATATCCTCAGATGAAATCTGGAAAGAAGCTTTCTGAGAAACTGCTTAGTGTTCCGTTAATTCATCTCACAGAATTACATCTGTATTTCATGGATCTCTTTGCTAGCCTTATTTCTGTGGAATCTGAGAACAGATATTTCGGATCCCTTTGAAGACTATAGGGCCAAAGGAAATATCCTCCGATAACAAAGAGAAAGAAGCTTTCTGACAAATTTCTTTGTGTTCTGTGAAATCATCTCACAGAGTTACAGCTTTCCCCTCAAGAAGCCTTTCGCTAAGACAGTTCTTGTGGAATTGGCAACGTGATATTTGGAAGCCCCCAGTGGGCTATGGTGAAAAAGGAAATATCCTCAGATGAAATCTGGAAAGAAGCTTTCTGAGAAACTGCTTAGTGTTGTGTTAATTCATCTCACAGAGTTACATCTGTATTTCGCGGATCTCTTTGCTAGCCTTATTTCTGTGGAATCTGAGAACAGATATTTCGGATCCCTTTGAAGACTATAGGGCCAACGTAAATATCCTCCGATAACAAAGAGAAAGAAGTTTTCTGAGAAACTACTTTGTGTTCTGTGAAATCATCTCACAGAGTTACAGCTTTCCCCTCAAGAAGCCTTTCGCTAAGACAGTTCTTGTGGAAATGGCAAAGTGATATTTGGAAGCCCATAGCGGGCTATGGTGAAAAAGGAAATATCCTTAGATGAAATCTAAAAAGAAGCTTTCTGAGAAACTTCTTAGTGTTCTGTTAATTCATCTCACAGTGTTACATCTGTATTTCGTGGATCTCTTTGCTAACCTTATTTCTGTGGAATCTGAGAACAGATATTTCGGATCCCTTGGAAGACTATAGGGCCAAAGGAAATATCCTCCGATAACAAAGAGAAAGAAGCTTTCTGAGAAACTTCTTTGTGTTCTGTGAAATCATCTCACAGAGTTACAGCTTTCCCCTCAAGAAGCCTTTCGCTAAGACAGTTCTTGTTGAATTGGCAAAGTGATATTTGGAAGCCCATAGAGGGCTATGGTGAAAAAGGAAATATCCTCAGATGAAATCTGGAAAGAAGCTTTCTGAGAAACTGCTTAGTGTTCTGTTAATTCATCTCACAGAGTTACATCAGTACTTCGTGGATCTCTTTGCAGCCTTTTTTCTCTGGAATCTGAGAACAGAAATTTCGGATCTCTTTGAAGACAATAGGGCCAAAGGAAATATCCTCCGATATCAAAGAGAAAGAAACTTTCTGAGAAACTTCTTTGTGTTCTGTGAAATCATCTCACAGAGTTACAGCTTTCCCCTCAAGAAGCCTTTCGCTAAGACAGTTCTTGTGGAATTGGCAAAGTGATATTTGGAAGCCCATAGAGGGCTATGGTGAAAGTGGACATATCCTCAGATGAAATCTGGAAAGAAGCTTTCCGAGAAACTGCTTGGTGTTCTGTTAATTCATCTCACAGAGTTACATTTGTATTTCGTAGATCTCTTTGCTAGCCTTATTTCTGTGGAATCTGAGAACAGATATTTCGGATCCCTTGGAAGACTATAAGGCCAAAGGAAATATCCTCTGATAACAAAGAGAAAGAAGCTTTTTGAGAAACTTCTTTCCATTCTGTGAAATCATCTCACAGATTTACAGCTTTCCCCTCAAGAAGCCTTTCGCTAAGACAGTTCTTTTGGAATTGGCAAAGAGATATTTGGAAGCCCTTATAGGGCTATGGTGAAAAAGGAAATATCCTCAGATGAAATCTGGAAAGAAGCTTTCTGAGAAACTGCTTAGTGTTCTGTTAATTCATCTCACCGAGTTACATCTGTATTTCTTGGATCTCTTTGCTAGCCTTATTTCTGTGGAATCTGAGAACAGATATTTCGGGTCCCTTTGAAGACTATAGGGCCAAAGGAAATATCCTCCGATAACGAAGAGAAAGAAGCTTTCTGAGAAACTTTTTTGTGTTCTGTGAAATCATCTCACAGAATTACAGCTTTCCCCTCAAGAAGCCTTTCGCTAAGACAGTTCTTGTGGATTGTTAAAGTGATATTTGGAAGCCCATAGAGGGTTACGGTGAAAAAGGAAATATCCTCAGATGAAATCTGGAAGGAATTTTCTGAGAAACTGCTTGGTGTTCTGTTAATTCATATCACAGAGTTATATCTGTATTTCGTGGATCTCTTTGCTAGCCTTTTTTCTGTGGAATCTGAGAACAGATATTTCGGATCCCTTTGAAGACAAGAGGGAAAAGGAAAATATCCTCCGATAACAAAGAGAAAGAAGCTTTCTGAGAAACTTCTTTGTGTTCTGTGAAATCATCTCACAGAGTTACAGCTTTCCCCTCAAGAAGCCTTTCTCTAAGACAGCTGTTGTGGAATTGGCAACGTGATATTTGGAAGCCCTTAGAGGGCTATGGTGAAAAAGGAAATATCCTCAGATGAAATATGGAAAGAAGCTTTCTGAGAAACTGCTTGGTGTTCTGTTAATTCATCTCACACAGTTACGTCTGTATTTCGTGGATCTCTTTGCTAGCCTTATTTCTGTGGAATCTGAGAACAGATATTTCGGATCCCTTTAAAGACTATAGGGCCAAAGGAAATATCCTCCGATAACAAAGAGAAAGAAGCTTTCTGAGAAATTTCTTTGTGTTCTGTGAAATCATCTCACAGAGTTACAGCTTTCTTCTCAAGAAGCCTTTCGCTGAGACAGTTCTTGTGGAATTGGCAAAGTGATATTTGGAAGGCCATAGAGGGCTATGGTGAAAAAGGAAATATCCTCAGATGAAATCTGGAAAGAAGCTTTCTGAGAAACTGCTTAGTGTTCTGTTAATTCATCTCACAGAGTTACATCTGTATTTTGTGGATCTCTTTGCTAGCCTTTATTCTGTGGAATCTGAGAACAGATATTTCGGATACCTTTGAAGACTATAGGGCCAAAGGAAATATCCTCCGATAACAAAGAAAAAGAAGCTCTCTTAGAAACTTCTTTGTGTTCTGTGAAATCATCTCACAGAGTTAGAGCTTTCCCCTCAAGAAGCCTTTCGCTAAGACAGTTCTTGTGGAATTGGCAAAGTGATATTTAAGCCCATAGAGGGCTATGGTGAAAAAGGAAATATCCTCAGATGAAATCTGGAAAGAAGCTTTCTGAGAAACTGCTTAGTGTTCTGTTAATTCATCTCACAGGGTTACATCTGTATTTCTTGGATCTCTTTGCTAGCCTTTTTTCTGTGGAATCTGAGAACAGATATTTCGGATCCCTTTGAAGACAATAGGGCCTAAGGAAATATCCTCCGATAAAAAAGAAGCTTTCTGAGAAACTGCTTAGTGTTGTGTTAATTCATCTCACAGAGTTACATCTGTATTTCGTGGATCTCTTTGCTAGCCTTATTTCTGTGGAATCTGAGAACAGATATTTCGGATCCCTTTGAAGACTATAGGGCCAAAGGAAATATCCTCCGATAACAAAGAGAAAAAAGCTTTCTGAGAAACTTCTTTGTGTTCTGTGATATCATCTCACAGAGTTACAGCTTTCCCCTCAAGAAGCCTTTCGCTAAGACAGTTCTTGTGGAAATGGCAAAGTGATATTTGGAAGCCCATAGAGGGCTATGGTGATAAAGGAAATATCCTTAGATGAAATCTAAAAAGAAGCTTTCTGAGAAACTGCTTAGTGTTCTGTTAATTCATCTCACAGAGTTACATCTGTATTTCGTGGATCTCTTTGCTAGCCTTATTTCTGAGGAATCTGAGAACGGATATTTCGGATCCCTTGGAAGACTATAGGGCCAAAGGAAATATCCTCCGATAACAAAGAGAAAGAAGCTTTCTGAGAAACTTCTTTGTGTTCTGTGAAATCATCTCACAGAGTTACAGCTTTCCCCTCAAGAAGCCTTTCGCTAAGACAGTTCTTGTGGAATTGGCAAAGTGATATTTGGAAGCCCATAGAGGGCTATGGTGAAAAAGGAAATATCCTCAGATGAAATCTAGAAAGAAGCTTTCTGAGAAACTGCTTAGTGTTCCGTTAATTCATCTCACCGAGTTACATCAGTATTTCGTGGATCTCTTTTCCAGCCTTTTTTCTGTGGAATCTGAGAACAGAAATTTCGGATCTCTTTGAAGACAATAGGGCCAAAGGAAATATCCTCCGATAACAAAGAGAAAGAAGCTTTCTGAGAAACTTCTTTGTGTTCTCTGAAATCATCTCACAGAGTTACAGCTTTCCCCTCAAGAAGCCTTTCGCTAAGACAGTTTTTGTGGAATTGGCAAAGTGATATTTGGAAACCCATAGAGGGCTATGGTGAAAAAGGAAATATCCTCAGATGAAATCTGGAAAGAAGCTTTCTGAGAAACTGCTTAGTGTTCTGTTAATTCTTCTCACAGAGTTACATCTGTATTTCGTGGATCTATTTGCTAGCCTTTTCTCGGTGGAATCTGAGAACAGATATTTCGGATCCCTTTGAAGACAATAGGGCTAAGGAAATATCCTCCGATAACCAAGAGAAAGAAGCTTTCTGAGAAACTGCTTAGTTTTCTGTTAATTCATTTCACACAGTTACATCTGTATTTCGTGCATCTCTTTGCTAGCCTTATTTCTGTGGAATCTGAGAACAGATATTTCGGATCCCTTTGAAGAATATAGGGCCAAAGGAAATATCCTCCGATTACAAACAGAAAGAAGCTTCCTGAGAAACTTCTTTGTGTTCTTTGAAATCACCTCACAGAGGTACAGATTTCCCCTCAAGAATCCTAACGCTAAGACACTTCTTGTGGAATTGGAAAAGTGATATTTGGAAGTCCATAGACGGCTCTGGTGAAAAAGGAAATATCCTCAGATGAAATCTGGAAAGAAGCTTTCTGAGAAACTGCTTGGTGTTCTGTTAATTCATCTCACAGAGTTACATCTGTATTTCATGGATCTCTTTGCTAGCCTTATTTCTGTGGAATCTGAGAACAGATATTTCGGATCCCTTTGAAGATTATAGGGCCAAAGGAAATATCCTCCGATAACAAAGAGAAAGAAGCTTGTTGAGAAACTTCTTTGTGTTCTGTGAAATCATCTCACAGAGTTACTGCTTTCCCCTCAAGAAGCCTTTCGCTAAGACAGTTCTTCTGGAATTGGCAAAGTGATATTTGGAAGCCCATAGAGGGCTATGGTGAAAAAGGAAATATCCTCAGATGAAATCTGGAAAGAAGCTTTCTGAGAAACTGCTTAGTGTTCTGTTCATTCATCTCACAGAGTTACATCTGTATTTCTTGGATCTCTTTGCTAGCCTTTATTCTGTGGATTCTGAGAACAGATATTTCGGATACCATTGAAGACTATAGGGCCAAAGGAAATATCCTCCGATAACAAAGAGAAAGAAGCTCTCTGAGAAACGTCGTTGTGTTCTGTGAAATCATCTCACAGAGTTACAGCTTTCGCCTCAAGAAGCCTTTCACTAAGACAGTTCTTGTGGAATTGGCAAAGTGATATTTGGAAGCCCATAGAGTGCTATGGTGAAAAAGGAAATATCCACAAATGAAATCTGGAAAGAAGCTTTCTGAGAAACTGCTTAGTGTTGTGTTAATTCATCTCACAGAGTTACATCTGTATTTCGTGGATCTCTTTGCTAGACTTATTTCTGAGGAATCTGAGAACAGATATTTCGGATCCCTTTGAAGACTATAGGGCCAAAGGAAATATCCTCCGATAACAAAGAGAAAGAAGCTTTCTGAGAAACTTCTTTGTGTTCTGTGAAATCATCTCACAGAGTTACAGCTTTCCCCTCAAGAAGCCTTTGGCTAAGACAGTTCTTGTGGAATTGGCAAAGTGATATTTGGAAGCCCTTAGAGGGCTACGTTGAAAAAGGAAATATCCTCAGATGAAATCTGGAAAGAAGCTTTCTGAGAATCTGCTTGGTGTTCTGTTAATTTATCTCACAGAGTTACATTTGTATTTCGTGGATCTCTTTGCAAGCCTTATTTCTGTGGAATCTGAGAACAGATATTTCGGATCCTTTTGAAGACTATAGGGCCAAAGTAAATATCCTCTGATGACAAAGAGAAAGAAGCTTTCTGAGAAACTTCTTTGTGTTCTGTGAAATCATCTCACACAGTTACAGCTTTCCCCTCAAGAAGCCTTTCGCTAAGACAGTTCTTGTGGAAATGGCAAAGTGATATTTGGAAGCCGCAAGAGGGCTACGGTGAAAAAGGAAATATCCTTAGATGAAATCTAAAGAGAAGCTTGCTGAGAAACTGCTTAGTGTTCTGTTAAATCATCTCACAGAGTTACATCTGTATTTCGTGGATCTCTTGGCTAGCCTTATTTCTGTGGAATCTGAGAACAGATATTTCGGATCCCTTGGAAGAAAATAGGGCCAAAGGAATTATCCTCCGATAACAAAGAGAAAGAAGCTTTCTGAGAAACTTCTTTGAGTTCTGTGAAATCATCTCACAGAGTTACAGCTTTCACCTCAAGAAGCCTTTCGCTAAGACAGTTCTTGTGGAATTGGCAAAGTGATATTTGGAAGCCCATAGAGGGCTATGGTGAAAAAGGAAATATCCTCAGATGAAATCTGGAAAGAAGCTTTCTGAGAAACTGCTTGGTGTTCTGTTAATTCATCTCACAGAGTTACATCTGTATTTCGTGGATCTCTTTGCTAGCCTTATTTCTGTGGAATCTGAGAACAGATATTTCGGGTCCCTTTGAAGACTATAGGGCCAAAGGAAATATCCTCCGATAACGAAGAGAAAGAAGCTTTCTGAGAAACTTTTTTGTGTTCTGTGAAATCATCTCACAGAATTACAGGTTTCCCCTCAAGAAGCCTTTCGCTAAGACAGTTCTTGTGGATTGGAAATGTGATATTTGGAAGCCCATAGAGGGCTATGGTGGAAAAGGAAATATCCTTAGATGAAATCTAAAAAGAAGCTTGCTGAGAAACTGCTTAGTGTTCTGCTTATTCATCTCACAGAGTTACATCAGTATTTCGTGGATCTCTTTGCCAGCCTTTTTTCTGTGGAATCTGAGAACAGAAAATTCGGATCTCTTTGAAGACATTAGGGCCAAAGGAAATATCCTACGATAACAAAGAGAAAGAAGCTTTCTGAGAAACTTCTTTGTGTTCTGTGAAATCATCTCACAGAGTTACAGCTTTCCCCTCAAGAAGCCTTTCGCTAAGACAGTTCTTGTGGAATTGGCAAAGTGATATTTGGAAGCCCATAGAGGGCTATGGTGAAAAAGGAAATATCCTCAGATGAAATCTGGAAAGAAGCTTTCGGAGAAACTGTTTAGTGTTCTGTTAATTCTTCTCACAGAGTTACATCTGTATTTCGTGGATCTATTTGCTAGCCTTTTTTCTGTGGAATCTGAGAACAGATATTTCGGATCCCTTTGAAGACAATAGGGCCTAAGGAAATATCCTCCGATAACAAAGAGAAAGAAGCATTCTGAGAAACTGCTTAGTGTTCTGTTAATTCATCTCACAGAGTTACATCTGTATTTCGTGGATCTCTTTGCTAGCCTTATTTCTGTGGAATCTGAGAACAGATATTTCGGATCCCTTTGAAGACTATAGGGCCAAAGGAAATATCCTCCGATAACAAAGAGTAAGAAGCTTTCTGAGAAACTTCTTTGTGTTCTGTGAAATCGTCTCACAGAGTTACAGCTTTCCCCTCAATAAGCCTTTGGCTAAGACAATTCTTGTGGAATTGGCAAAGTGATATTTGGAAGCCCTTAGGGCTACGATGAAAAAGGAAATATCCTCAGATGAAATCTGGAATGAAGCTTTCTGAGAATCTGCTTGGTGTTCTGTTAATTTATCTCACAGAGTTACATTTGTATTTCGTGGATCTCTTTGCTAGCCTTATTTCTGTGGAATCTGAGAACAGATATTTCAGATCCCTTTGAAGACTATAGGGCCAAAGTAAATATCCTCCGATAACAAAGAGAAAGAAGCTTTCTGAGAAACTTCTTTGTGTTCTGTGAAATCATCTCACAGAGTTACAGCTTTCCCCTCAAGAAGCCTTTCGCTAAGACAGTTCTTGTGGAAATGGCAAAGTGATATTTGGAAGCCGCTAGAGGGCTATGGTGAAAAAGGAAATATCCTTAGATGAAATCTAAAAAGAAGCTTTCTGAGAAACTGCTTAGTGTTCTGTTAATTCATCTCACAGAGTTACATCTGTATTTCGTGGATCTCTTTGCTAGCCTTTTTTCTGTGGAATCTGAGAACAGATATTTCGGATCCCTTTGAAGACTATAGGGCCAAAGGAAATATCCTCCGATAACAAAGAGAAAAAAGCTTTCTGAGAAATTTCTTTGTGTTCTGTGAAATCATCTCAAAGAGTTACCCCTTTCCCCTCAAGAAGCTTTTCGCTAAGTTAGTTCTGTGGAATTGGCAAAGTGATATTTGTAAGCCCATAGAGGGCTATGGTGAAAAAGGAAATATCCTCAGATGAAATCTGGAAAGAAGCTTTCTGAGAAACTGCTTGGTGTTCTGTTAATTCATCTCACAGAGTTATATCTGTATTTCGTGGATCTCTTTGCTAGCCTTATTTCTGTGGAATCTGAGAACAGATATTTCGGATCCCTTCGAAGACAAGAGGCCCAAAGAAAATATCCTCCGATAACAAAGAGAAAGAAGCTCTCTGAGAAACGTCGTTGTGTTCTGTGAAATCATCTCACAGAGTTACAGCTTTCCCCTCAAGAAGCCTTTCGCTAAGACAGTTCTTGTGGAATTGGCAACGTGATATTTGGAAGCCCTTAGAGGGCTATGGTGAAAAAGGAAATATCCTTAGATGAAATCTGGAAAGAAGCTTTCTGAGAAACTGCTTGGTGTTCTGTTAATTCATCTCACAGAGTTACATCTGTATTTCGTGGATCTCTTTGCTAGCCTTATTTCTGTGGAATCTGAGAACAGATATTTCGGATCCCTTTGAAGACTATAGGGCCAAGGAAATATCCTCGGATTACAAACAGAAAGAAGCTTCCTGAGAAACTTCTTTGTGTTCTTTGAAATCACCTCACAGAGGTACAGATTTCCCCTCAAGAAGCCTTACGCTAAGACACTTCTTGTGGTATTGGCAAAGTGATATTTGGAAGCCCATAGACGGCACTGGTGAAAAAGGAAATATCCGCAGATGAAATCTGGAAAGAAGCTTTCTGAGAAACTGCTTGGTGTTCTGTTAATTCATCTCACAGAGTTACATCTGTATTTCGTGGATCTCTTTGCTAGCCTTATTTCTGTGGAATCTGAGAACAGATATTTCGGATCCCTTTGAAGATTATAGGGCCAAAGGAAATATCCTCCGATAACAAAGAGAAAGAAGCTTTCTGAGAAACTTCTTTGTGTTCTGTGAAATCATCTCACAGAGTTACAGCTTTCCCCTAAAGAAGCCTTTCGCTAAGACAGTTCTTGTTGAATTGGAAAAGTGATATTTGGAAGCCCATAGAGGGCTATGGTGAAAAAGGAAATATCCTCAGATGAAATCTGGAAAGAAGCTTTCTGAGAAACTGCTTAGTGTTCTGTTAATTCACCTCACAGAGTTACATCTGTATTTCGTGGATCTCTTTGCTAGCCTTATTTCTGTGGAATCTGAGAACAGATAATTTGGATCCCTCTGAAGACTATAGGGCCAAAGGAAATATCCTCCGATAACAAAGAGAAAGAAGCTTTCTGAGAAACTTCTTTGTGTTCTGTGAAATCATCTCACAGAGTTACATCTTTCCCCTCAGGAAGCCTTTCGCTAAGACAGTTCTTGTGGAATTGGCAAAGTGATATTTGGAAGCCCATAGAGGGCTATGGTGAAAAAGGAAATATCCTCAGATGAAATCTGGAAAGAAGTTTTCTGAGAAACTGCTTAGTGTTCTCTTAATTCTTCCCACAGAGTTACATCTGTATATCGTGGATCTATTTGCTAGCCTTTTTTCTGTGGAATCTGAGAACAGATATTTCGGATCCCTTTGAAGACAATAGGGCCTAAGGAAATATACTCCGATAACAAAGAGAAAGAAGCTTTCTGAGAAACTGCTTAGTGTTCTGTTAATTCATCTCACAGAGTTACATCTGTATTTCGTGGATCTCTTTGCTAGCCTTATTTCTGTGGAATCTGAGAACAGATATTTCGGATCCCTTTGAAGACTATAGGGCCAAAGGAAATATCCTCCGATAACAAAGAGAAAGAAGCTTTCTGAGAAACTTCTTTGTGTTCTGTGAAATCATCTCACAGAGTTACAGCTTTCCCCTCAAGAAGCCTTTCGCTAAGACAGTTCCTGTGGAATTGGCAAAGTGATATTTGGAAGCCCATAGGGGGCCATGGTGAAAAAGGAAATATCCTAAGATGAAATCTGGAAAGAAGCTTTCTGAGAAACTGCTTAGTGTTCTGTTAATTCATCTCACAGAGTTACATCTGTATTTCGTGGATCTCTTTGCTAGCCTTATTTCTGTGTAATCTGAGAACAGATATTTCGGATCCCATTGAAGACAATAGGGCCAAAGGAAATATCCTCCGATAACAAAGAGAAATAAGCTTTCTGAGAAATTTCTTTGTGTTCTGTGAAATCATCTCACAGAGTAACAGCTTTCCCCTCAAGAAGCCTTTCGTTAAGACAGTTCTTGTGGAATTGGAAAAGTGATATTTGGAAGCCGAAAGAGGGCTATGGTGAAAAAGGAAATATCCTCAGATGAAATCTGGAAAGAAGCTTTCTGAGAAACTGCTTAGTGTTCTGTGAATTCATCTCACAGAGTTACATCTGTATTTCGTGGATCTCTTTGCTAGCCTTATTTCTGTGGAATCTGAGAACAGATATTTCGGATCCCTTTGAAGACTATAGGGCCAAAGGAAATATCCTCCGATTACAAACAGAAAGAAGCTTCCTGAGAAACTTCTTTGTATTCTTTGAAATCACCTCACAGCGGTACAGATTTCCCCTCAAGAAGCCTTACGCTAAGACACTTCTTGTGGAATTGGCAAAGTGATATTTGGAAGCCCTTAGAGGGCTATGGTGAAAAAGGAAATATCCTCAGATGAAATCTGGAAAGAAGCTTTCTGAGAAACTGCTTAGTGTTCTGTTAATTCATCTCACAGAGTTACATCTGTATTTCGTGGATCTCTTTGCTAGCCTTATTTCTGTGGAATCTGAGAACAGATATTTCGGATCCCAATGAAGACAAAAGTGCCAAAGGAAATATCCTCCGATAACAAAGAGAAAGAAGCTTTCTGAGAATCTTCTTTACCTTCTGTGAAATCATCTCACAGAGTTACAGCTTTCCCCTCAAGAAGCCTTTCGCTAAGACAGTTCTTGTGGAATTGGCAAAGTGATATTTGGAAGCCCATAGAGGGCTATGGTGAAAAAGGAAATATCCTCAGATGAAATCTGGAAAGAAGCTTTCTGAGAAACTGCTTAGTGTTCTGTTAATTCATCTCACAGAATTACATCTGTATTTCATGGATCTCTTGCTAGCCTTATTTCTTTGGAATCTGAGAACAGATATTTCGGATCGCTTTGAAGAATATAGGGCCAAAGCAAATACCCTCCGATAACAAAGAGAAAGAAGCTTTCTGAGAAATTTCTTTGTGTTCTGTGAAATCATCTCACAGAGTAACCGCTTTCCCCTCAAGAAGCCTTTCGCTAAGTCATTTCTTGTGGAATTGGCAAAGTGATATTTGGAAGCCCATAGAGGGCTATGGTGAAAAAGGAAATATCTTCTGATGAAATCTGGAAAGAAGCTTTCTGAGAAACTGCTTAGTGTTCCGTTAATTCATCTCACAGAGTTACATCTGTATTTCGTGGATCTCTTTGTTAGCCTTATTTCTGTGGAATCTGGGAACAGATATTTCGCATACCTTTGAAGACTATAGGGCCAAAGTAAATATCCTCCGATAACAAAGAGAAAGAAGCTTTCTGAGAAACTTCTTTGTGTTCTGTGACATCATCTCACAGAGTTACAGCTTTCCCCTCAAGAAGACTTTCGCTAAGACAGTTCTTGTGGAATTGGCAAAGTGATATTTGGAAGCCCGTAGAGGGCTATGGTGAAAAAGGAGATATCCACAGATGAAATCTGGAAAGAAGCTTTCTGAGAAACTGCTCAGTGTTCCGTTAATTCATCTCACAGAATTACATCTGTATTTCATGGATCTCTTTGCTAGCCTTATTTTTGTGGAATCTGAGAACAGATATTTCGGATCCCTTTGAAGACTATAGGGCCAAAGGAAATATCCTCCGATAACAAAGAGAAGGAAGCTTTCTGAGAAATTTCTTTGTGTTCTGTGAAATCATCTCACAGAGTTACAGATTTCCCCTCAAGAAGCCTTTCACTTAGACAGTTCTTGTGGAATTGGCAAAGTGATATTGGGAAGCCCCGAGAGGGCTATGGTGAAAAAGGAAATATCCTTAGATGAAAACTGGAAAGATGCTTTCTGAGAAACTGCTTGGTGTTCTTTTAATTCATCTCACACAGTTACATCTGTATTTCGTGGATCTCTTTGTAGCCTTATTTCTGTGGAATCTGAGAGCAGATATTTCGGATACCTTTGAAGACTATAGGGTCAAAGGAAATATCCTCAGATAACAAACAGAAATAAGCTTTCTGAGAAATTTCTTTGTGTTCTGTGAAATCATCTCACAGAGTTACAACTTTCCCCTCAAGAAGCCTTTCGCTAAGACAGTTCTTGTGGAATTGGCAAAGTGATATTTGGAAGCCCATAGAGGGCTATGGTGAAAAAGGAAATATCCTCAGATGAAATCTGGAAAGAAGCTTTCTGAGAAACTGCTTAGTGTTCTGTTAATTCATCTCACAGATTTACAGCTGTATTTCGTGGATCTCTTGGCCAGCCTTATTTCTGTGGAATCTGAGAACAGATATTTCGGATCCCTTTGAAGAATTTAGGGCCAAAGGAAATATCCTCCGATTACAAACAGAAAGAAGCTTCCTGAGAAACTTCTTTATGTTCTTTGAAATCACCTCACAGAGGTACAGATTTCCCCTCAAGAAGCCTTTCGCTAAGACACTTCTTGTGGAATTGTCAAAGTGATATTTGGAAGCCCAGAGAGGGCTTTGGTGAAAAAGGAAATATCCTCAGATGAAATCTGGAAAGAAGCTTTCTGAGAAACTGCTTGGTGTTCTGTTAATTCACCTCACAGAGTTACATCTGTATTTCGTGGATCTCTTTGCTAGCCTTATTTCTGTGGAATCTGAGAACAGATATTTCGGATCGCTTTGAAGATTATAGGGCCAAAGGAAATATCCTCCGATAACAAAGAGAAAGAAGCTTGTTGAGAAACTTCTTTGTGTTCTGTGAAATAATCTCCCAGAGTCACAACTTTTCCCTCAGGAAGCCTTTGGCTAAGACAGTTCTTGTGGAATTGGCAGAGTGATATTTGGAAGCCCATAGAGGGCACTGGTGAAAAAGGATTTATCCTCAGATGAAATCTGGAAAGAAGCTTTCTGAGAAACTGCTTAGTGTTCGGTTAATATATCTCACAGAGTTACATCTGTATTTCGTGGATCTCTTTGCTAGCCTTATTTCTGTGGAATCTGAGAACAGATATTTTGGATCCCTTTGAAGACTATAGGGCAAAAGGAAATATCCTCCGATAACAAAGAGAAAGAAGCTTTCTGAGAAGCTTCTTTGTGTTCTGTGAAATCATCTCACAGAGTTACAGCTTTCCCCTCAAGAAGCCTTTCGCTAAGACAGTTCTTGTGGAATTGGCATAGTGATATTTGGAAGCCCATAGAGGGCTATTGTGAAAAAGGAAATATCCTCAGATGAAATCTGGAAAGAAGCTTTCTGAGAAACTGCTTAGTGTTCTGTTCATTCACCTCACAGAGTTACTTTTGTATTTCGTGGATCTCCTTTCCTAGCCTTATTTCTGTGGAATCTCAGAACAGGTATTTCAGATCCCACTGAAGACTATAGGGCCAAAGGGAATATCCTCCGTTTACAAAAGAAAGAAGCTTTCTTAGAAACTTCTTTGTGTTCTCTGAAATCATCTCACAGAGTTACAGCTTTCCCCTCAAGAAGCCTTTCGCTAAGATAGTTCTTGTGGAATTGGCAAAGTAGTTTTTGTAAGCCCATAGAGGGCTATGGTGAAAAAGGAAATATCCTCAGATGAAATCTGGAAAGAAGCTTTCTGAGAAACTGCTTAGTGTTCTGTTAATTCATCTCACAGAGTTACATCTGCATTTCGTGGATCTCTTTGCTAGCCTTATTTCTGTGGAATCTGAGAACAGATATTTCGGATCCCTTTGAAGACTATAGGGCCAAAGGAAATATCCTCCGATAACAAAGAGGAAGAAGCTTTCTGAGAAACTTCTTTGTGTTCTGCGAAATCATCTCACAAATTTACAGCTTTCCCCTCAAGAAGCCTTTCGCTAAGACAGTTCTTGAGGAATTGGCTAAGTGATATTTGGAAGCCCATAGAGGGCTAGGGTTAAAAAGGAAATATCCTCAGATGAAATCTGGAAAGAAGCTTTCTGAGGAACTGCTTAGTGTTCTGTTAATTCACCTCACAGAGTTACATCTGTATTTCGTGGATCTCTTTGCTAGCCTTATTTCTGTGGAATCTGAGAACAGATAATTTGGATCCCTTTGAAGACTATAGGGCCAAAGGAAATATCCTCCGATAACAAAGAGAAAGAAGCTTTCTGAGAAACTTCTTTGTGTTCTGTGAAATCATCTCACAGAGTTACAGCTTTCCCCTCAGGAACCCTTTCGCTAAGACAGTTCTTGTGGAATTGGCAAAGTGATATTTGGAAGCCCATATAGGGCTATGGTGAAAAAGGAAATATCCTCAGATGAAATCTGGAAAGAAGTTTTCTGAGAAATTGCTTGGTGTTCTGTTAATTCATCTCTCAGAGTTACATCTGTATTTCGTGGATCTCTTTGCTAGCCTTATTTCTGTGGAATCTGAGAAAAGATATTTTTGATCCCTTTGAAGACTATAGGGCCAAAGGAAATATCCTCCGATAACAAAGAGAAAGAAGCTTTCTGAGAAACTTATTTGTATTCTGTGAAATCATCTCACAGAGTTACAGCTTTCCCCTCAAGAAGCCTTTCGCTAAGACAGTTCTTGTGGAATTGGCAAAATGATATTTGGAAGCCCATAGAGGGCTATGGTGAAAAAGGAAATATCCTCAGATGAAATCTGGAAAGAAGCTTTCTGAGAAACTGCTTAGTGTTCTGTTCATTCATCTCACAGAGTTTCTTTTGTATTTCGTGGATCTCTTTGCTAGCCTTATTTCTGTGGAATCTGAGAACAGGTATTTCAGATCCAATTGAAGACTATAGGGCCAAAGGAAATATCCTCCGATTAGAAAGAGGAAGAAGATTTCTTAGAAACTTCTTTGTGTTCTCTGAAATCATCTCACAGAGTTACAGCTTTCCCCTCAAGAAGCCTTTCGCTAAGACAGTTCTTGTGGAATTGGCAAAGTGATATTTGTAAGCCCATAGAGGGCTATGGTGAAAAATGAAATATCCTCAGATGAAATCTGGAAAGAAGCTTTCTGAGAAACTGCTTAGTGTTCTGTTAATTCGTCTCATAGAGTTACATCTGTATTTCGTGGATCTCTTTGCTAGCCTTATTTCTGTGGAATCTGAGAACAGATATTTCGGATCCCTTTGAAGATTATAGGGCCAAAGGAAATATCCTCCGATAACAAAGAGAAAGAAGCTTTCTGAGAAACTTCTTTGTGTTCTGTGAAATCATCTCACAGAGTTACAGCTTTCCCCTAAAGAAGCCTTTCGCTAAGACAGTTCTTGTTGAATTGGAAAAGTGATATTTGGAAGCCCATAGAGGGCTATGGTGAAAAAGGAAATATCCTCAGATGAAATCTGGAAAGAAGCTTTCTGAGAAACTGCTTAGTGTTCTGTTAATTCACCTCACAGAGTTACATCTGTATTTCGTGGATCTCTTTGCTAGCCTTATTTCTGTGGAATCTGAGAACAGATAATTTGGATCCCTTTGAAGACTATAGGGCCAAAGGAAATATCCTCCGATAACAAAGAGAAAGAAGCTTTCTGAGAAACTTCTTTGTGTTCTGTGAAATCATCTCACAGAGTTACATCTTTCCCCTCAGGAAGCCTTTCGCTAAGACAGTTCTTGTGGAATTGGCAAAGTGATATTTGGAAGCCCATAGAGGGCTATGGTGAAAAAGGAAATATCCTAAGATGAAATCTGGAAAGAAGCTTTCTGAGAAACTGCTTAGTGTTCTCTTAATTCTTCCCACAGAGTTACATCTGTATTTCGTGGATCTCTTTGCTAGCCTTATTTCTGTGGAATCTGAGAACAGATATTTCGGATCCCATTGAAGACAATAGGGCCAAAGGAAATATCCTCCGATAACAAAGAGAAATAAGCTTTCTGAGAAATTTCTTTGTGTTCTGTGAAATCATCTCACAGAGTAACAGCTTTCCCCTCAAGAAGCCTTTCGTTAAGACAGTTCTTGTGGAATTGGAAAAGTGATATTTGGAAGCCGAAAGAGGGCTATGGTGAAAAAGGAAATATCCTCAGATGAAATCTGGAAAGAAGCTTTCTGAGAAACTGCTTAGTGTTCTGTGAATTCATCTCACAGAGTTACATCTGTATTTCGTGGATCTCTTTGCTAGTCTTATTTCTGTGGAATATGAGAACAGATATTTCGGATCCCTTTGAAGACTATAGGGCCAAAGGAAATATCCTCCGATTACAAACAGAAAGAAGCTTCCTGAGAAACTTCTTTGTATTCTTTGAAATCACCTCACAGCGGTACAGATTTCCCCTCAAGAAGCCTTACGCTAAGACACTTCTCGTGGAATTGGCAAAGTGATATTTGGAAGCCCTTAGAGGGCTATGGTGAAAAAGGAAATATCCTCAGATGAAATCTGGAAAGAAGCTTTCTGAGAAACTGCTTAGTGTTCTGTTAATTCATCTCACAGAGTTACATCTGTATTTCGTGGATCTCTTTGCTAGCCTTATTTCTGTGGAATCTGAGAACAGATATTTCGGATCCCAATGAAGACAAAAGTGCCAAAGGAAATATCCTCCGATAACAAAGAGAAAGAAGCTTTCTGAGAATCTTCTTTACGTTCTGTGAAATCATCTCACAGAGTTACAGCTTTCCCCTCAAGAAGCCTTTCGCTAAGACAGTTCTTGTGGAATTGGCAAAGTGATATTTGGAAGCCCATAGAGGGCTATGGTGAAAAAGGAAATATCCTCCGATGAAATCTGGAAAGAAGCTTTCTGAGAAACTGTTTAGTGTTCTGTTAATTCATCTCACAGAATTACATCTGTATTTCATGGATCTCTTGCTAGCCTTATTTCTTTGGAATCTGAGAACAGATATTTCGGATCGCTTTGAAGAATATAGGGCCAAAGCAAATACCCTCCGATAACAAAGAGAAAGAAGCTTTCTGAGAAATTTCTTTGTGTTCTGTGAAATCATCTCACAGAGTAACCGCTATCCCCTCAAGAAGCCTTTCGCTAAGTCATTTCTTGTGGAATTGGCAAAGTGATATTTGGAAGCCCATAGAGGGCTATGGTGAAAAAGGAAATATCTTCTGATGAAATCTGGAAAGAAGCTTTCTGAGAAACTGCTTAGTGTTCCGTTAATTCATCTCACAGAGTTACATCTGTATTTCGTGGATCTCTTTGTTAGCCTTATTTCTGTGGAATCTGGGAACAGATATTTCGCATACCTTTGAAGACTATAGGGCCAAAGTAAATATCCTCCGATCACAAAGAGAAAGAAGCTTTCTGAGAAACTTCTTTGTGTTCTGTGACATCATCTCACAGAGTTACAGCTTTCCCCTCAAGAAGCCTTTCGCTAAGACAGTTCTTGTGGAATTGGCAAAGTGATATTTGGAAGCCCGTAGAGGGCTACGGTGAAAAAGGAAATATCCTCAGATGAAATCTGGAAAGAAGCTTTCTGAGAAACTGCTCAGTGTTCCGTTAATTCATCTCACAGAATTACATCTGTATTTCGTGGATCTCCTTTCCTAGCCTTATTTCTGTGGAATCTCAGAACAGGTATTTCAGATCCCACTGAAGACTATAGGGCCAAAGGGAATATCCTCCGTTTACAAAAGAAAGAAGCTTTCTTAGAAACTTCTTTGTGTTCTCTGAAATTATCTCACAGAGTTACAGCTTTCCCCTCAAGAAGCCTTTCGCTAAGATAGTTCTTGTGGAATTGGCAAAGTAGTTTTTGTAAGCCCATAGAGGGCTATGGTGAAAAAGGAAATATCCTCAGATGAAATCTGGAAAGAAGCTTTCTGAGAAACTGCTTAGTGTTCTGTTAATTCATCTCACAGAGTTACATCTGCATTTCGTGGATCTCTTTGCTAGCCTTATTTCTGTGGAATCTGAGAACAGATATTTCGGATCCCTTTGAAGACTATAGGGCCAAAGGAAATATCCTCCGATAACAAAGAGGAAGAAGCTTTCTGAGAAACTTCTTTGTGTTCTGCGAAATCATCTCACAAAGTTACAGCTTTCCCCTCAAGAAGCCTTTCGCTAAGACAGTTCTTGAGGAATTGGCTAAGTGATATTTGGAAGCCCATAGAGGGCTAGGGTGAAAAAGGAAATATCCTCAGATGAAATCTGGAAAGAAGCTTTCTGAGGAACTGCTTAGTGTTCTGTTAATTCACCTCACAGAGTTACATCTGTATTTCGTGGATCTCTTTGCTAGCCTTATTTCTGTGGAATCTGAGAACAGATAATTTGGATCCCTTTGAAGACTATAGGGCCAAAGGAAATATCCTCCGATAACAAAGAGAAAGAAGCTTTCTGAGAAACTTCTTTGTGTTCTGTGAAATCATCTCACAGAGTTACAGCTTTCCCCTCAGGAACCCTTTCGCTAAGACAGTTTTTGTGGAATTGGCAAAGTGATATTTGGAAGCCCATATAGGGCTATGGTGAAAAAGGAAATATCCTCAGATGAAATCTGGAAAGAAGTTTTCTGAGAAATTGCTTGGTGTTCTGTTAATTCATCTCTCAGAGTTACATCTGTATTTCGTGGATCTCTTTGCTAGCCTTATTTCTGTGGAATCTGAGAAAAGATATTTTTGATCCCTTTGAAGACTATAGGGCCAAAGGAAATATCCTCCGATAACAAAGAGAAAGAAGCTTTCTGAGAAACTTATTTGTATTCTGTGAAATCATCTCACAGAGTTACAGCTTTCCCCTCAAGAAGCCTTTCGCTAAGACAGTTCTTGTGGAATTGGCAAAATGATATTTGGAAGCCCATAGAGGGCTATGGTGAAAAAGGAAATATCCTCAGATGAAATCTGGAAAGAAGCTTTCTGAGAAACTGCTTAGTGTTCTGTTCATTCATCTCACAGAGTTTCTTTTGTATTTCGTGGATCTCTTTGCTAGCCTTATTTCTGTGGAATCTGAGAACAGGTATTTCAGATCCAATTGAAGACTATAGGGCCAAAGGAAATATCCTCCGATTAGAAAGAGGAAGAAGATTTCTTAGAAACTTCTTTGTGTTCTCTGAAATCATCTCACAGAGTTACAGCTTTCCCCTCAAGAAGCCTTTCGCTAAGACAGTTCTTGTGGAATTGGCAAAGTGATATTTGTAAGCCCATAGAGGGCTATGGTGAAAAATGAAATATCCTCAGATGAAATCTGGAAAGAAGCTTTCTGAGAAACTGCTTAGTGTTCTGTTAATTCGTCTCATAGAGTTACATCTGTATTTCGTGGATCTCTTTGCTAGCCTTATTTCTGTGGAATCTGAGAACAGATATTTCGGATCCCTTTGAAGATTATAGGGCCAAAGGAAATATCCTCCGATAACAAAGAGAAAGAAGCTTTCTGAGAAACTTCTTTGTGTTCTGTGAAATCATCTCACAGAGTTACAGCTTTCCCCTAAAGAAGCCTTTCGCTAAGACAGTTCTTGTTGAATTGGAAAAGTGATATTTGGAAGCCCATAGAGGGCTATGTTGAAAAAGGAAATATCCTCAGATGAAATCTGGAAAGAAGCTTTCTGAGAAACTGCTTAGTGTTCTGTTAATTCACCTCACAGAGTTACATCTGTATTTCGTGGATCTCTTTGCTAGCCTTATTTCTGTGGAATCTGAGAACAGATAATTTGGATCCCTTTGAAGACTATAGGGCCAAAGGAAATATCCTCCGATAACAAAGAGAAAGAAGCTTTCTGAGAAACTTCTTTGTGTTCTGTGAAATCATCTCACAGAGTTACATCTTTCCCCTCAGGAAGCCTTTCGCTAAGACAGTTCTTGTGGAATTGGCAAAGTGATATTTGGAAGCCCATAGAGGGCTATGGTGAAAAAGGAAATATCCTCAGATGAAATCTGGAAAGAAGTTTTCTGAGAAACTGCTTAGTGTTCTCTTAATTCTTCCCACAGAGTTACATCTGTATGTCGTGGATCTATTTGCTAGCCTTTTTTCTGTGGAATCTGAGAACAGATATTTCGGATCCCTTTGAAGACAATAGGGCCTAAGGAAATATACTCCGATAACAAAGAGAAAGAAGCTTTCTGAGAAACTGCTTAGTGTTCTGTTAATTCATCTCACAGAGTTACATCTGTATTTCGTGGATCTCTTTGCTAGCCTTATTTCTGTGGAATCTGAGAACAGATATTTCGGATCCCTTTGAAGACTATAGGGACAAAGGAAATATCCTCCGATAACAAAGAGAAAGAAGCTTTCTGAGAAACTTCTTTGTGTTCTGTGAAATCATCTCACAGAGTTACAGCTTTCCCCTCAAGAAGCCTTTCGCTAAGACAGTTCCTGTGGAATTGGCAAAGTGATATTTGGAAGCCCATAGAGGGCTTGGTGAAAAAGGAAATATCCTAAGATGAAATCTGGAAAGAAGCTTTCTGAGAAACTGCTTAGTGTTCTGTTAATTCATCTCACAGAGTTACATCTGTATTTCGTGGATCTCTTTGCTAGCCTTATTTCTGTGTAATCTGAGAACAGATATTTCGGATCCCATTGAAGACAATAGGGCCAAAGGAAATATCCTCCGATAACAAAGAGAAATAAGCTTTCTGAGAAATTTCTTTGTGTTCTGTGAAATCATCTCACAGAGTAACAGCTTTCCCCTCAAGAAGCCTTTCGTTAAGACAGTTCTTGTGGAATTGGAAAAGTGATATTTGGAAGCCGAAAGAGGGCTATGGTGAAAAAGGAAATATCCTCAGATGAAATCTGGAAAGAAGCTTTCTGAGAAACTGCTTAGTGTTCTGTGAATTCATCTCACAGAATTACATCTGTATTTCATGGATCTCTTGCTAGCCTTATTTCTTTGGAATCTGAGAACAGATATTTCGGATCGCTTTGAAGAATATAGGGCCAAAGCAAATACCCTCCGATAACAAAGAGAAAGAAGCTTTCTGAGAAATTTCTTTGTGTTCTGTGAAATCATCTCACAGAGTAACCGCTATCCCCTCAAGAAGCCTTTCGCTAAGTCATTTCTTGTGGAATTGGCAAAGTGATATTTGGAAGCCCATAGAGGGCTATGGTGAAAAAGGAAATATCTTCTGATGAAATCTGGAAAGAAGCTTTCTGAGAAACTGCTTAGTGTTCCGTTAATTCATCTCACAGAGTTACATCTGTATTTCGTGGATCTCTTTGTTAGCCTTATTTCTGTGGAATCTGGGAACAGATATTTCGCATACCTTTGAAGACTATAGGGCCAAAGTAAATATCCTCCGATAACAAAGAGAAAGAAGCTTTCTGAGAAACTTCTTTGTGTTCTGTGACATCATCTCACAGAGTTACAGCTTTCCCCTCAAGAAGCCTTTCGCTAAGACAGTTCTTGTGGAATTGGCAAAGTGATATTTGGAAGCCCGTAGAGGGCTACGGTGAAAAAGGAAATATCCTCAGATGAAATCTGGAAAGAAGCTTTCTGAGAAACTGCTCAGTGTTCCGTTAATTCATCTCACAGAATTACATCTGTATTTCGTGGATCTCCTTTCCTAGCCTTATTTCTGTGGAATCTCAGAACAGGTATTTCAGATCCCACTGAAGACTATAGGGCCAAAGGGAATATCCTCCGTTTACAAAAGAAAGAAGCTTTCTTAGAAACTTCTTTGTGTTCTCTGAAATCATCTCACAGAGTTACAGCTTTCCCCTCAAGAAGCCTTTCGCTAAGATAGTTCTTGTGGAATTGGCAAAGTAGTTTTTGTAAGCCCATAGAGGGCTATGGTGAAAAAGGAAATATCCTCAGATGAAATCTGGAAAGAAGCTTTCTGAGAAACTGCTTAGTGTTCTGTTAATTCATCTCACAGAGTTACATCTGCATTTCGTGGATCTCTTTGCTAGCCTTATTTCTGTGGAATCTGAGAACAGATATTTCGGATCCCTTTGAAGACTATAGGGCCAAAGGAAATATCCTCCGATAACAAAGAGGAAGAAGCTTTCTGAGAAACTTCTTTGTGTTCTGCGAAATCATCTCACAAAGTTACAGCTTTCCCCTCAAGAAGCCTTTCGCTAAGACAGTTCTTGAGGAATTGGCTAAGTGATATTTGGAAGCCCATAGAGGGCTAGGGTGAAAAAGGAAATATCCTCAGATGAAATCTGGAAAGAAGCTTTCTGAGGAACTGCTTAGTGTTCTGTTAATTCACCTCACAGAGTTACATCTGTATTTCGTGGATCTCTTTGCTAGCCTTATTTCTGTGGAATCTGAGAACAGATAATTTGGATCCCTTTGAAGACTATAGGGCCAAAGGAAATATCCTCCGATAACAAAGAGAAAGAAGCTTTCTGAGAAACTTCTTTGTGTTCTGTGAAATCATCTCACAGAGTTACAGCTTTCCCCTCAGGAACCCTTTCGCTAAGACAGTTTTTGTGGAATTGGCAAAGTGATATTTGGAAGCCCATATAGGGCTATGGTGAAAAAGGAAATATCCTCAGATGAAATCTGGAAAGAAGTTTTCTGAGAAATTGCTTGGTGTTCTGTTAATTCATCTCTCAGAGTTACATCTGTATTTCGTGGATCTCTTTGCTAGCCTTATTTCTGTGGAATCTGAGAAAAGATATTTTTGATCCCTTTGAAGACTATAGGGCCAAAGGAAATATCCTCCGATAACAAAGAGAAAGAAGCTTTCTGAGAAACTTATTTGTATTCTGTGAAATCATCTCACAGAGTTACAGCTTTCCCCTCAAGAAGCCTTTCGCTAAGACAGTTCTTGTGGAATTGGCAAAATGATATTTGGAAGCCCATAGAGGGCTATGGTGAAAAAGGAAATATCCTCAGATGAAATCTGGAAAGAAGCTTTCTGAGAAACTGCTTAGTGTTCTGTTCATTCATCTCACAGAGTTTCTTTTGTATTTCGTGGATCTCTTTGCTAGCCTTATTTCTGTGGAATCTGAGAACAGGTATTTCAGATCCAATTGAAGACTATAGGGCCAAAGGAAATATCCTCCGATTAGAAAGAGGAAGAAGATTTCTTAGAAACTTCTTTGTGTTCTCTGAAATCATCTCACAGAGTTACAGCTTTCCCCTCAAGAAGCCTTTCGCTAAGACAGTTCTTGTGGAATTGGCAAAGTGATATTTGTAAGCCCATAGAGGGCTATGGTGAAAAATGAAATATCCTCAGATGAAATCTGGAAAGAAGCTTTCTGAGAAACTGCTTAGTGTTCTGTTAATTCGTCTCATAGAGTTACATCTGTATTTCGTGGATCTCTTTGCTAGCCTTATTTCTGTGGAATCTGAGAACAGATATTTCGGATCCCTTTGAAGATTATAGGGCCAAAGGAAATATCCTCCGATAACAAAGAGAAAGAAGCTTTCTGAGAAACTTCTTTGTGTTCTGTGAAATCATCTCACAGAGTTACAGCTTTCCCCTAAAGAAGCCTTTCGCTAAGACAGTTCTTGTTGAATTGGAAAAGTGATATTTGGAAGCCCATAGAGGGCTATGGTGAAAAAGGAAATATCCTCAGATGAAATCTGGAAAGAAGCTTTCTGAGAAACTGCTTAGTGTTCTGTTAATTCACCTCACAGAGTTACATCTGTATTTCGTGGATCTCTTTGCTAGCCTTATTTCTGTGGAATCTGAGAACAGATAATTTGGATCCCTTTGAAGACTATAGGGCCAAAGGAAATATCCTCCGATAACAAAGAGAAAGAAGCTTTCTGAGAAACTTCTTTGTGTTCTGTGAAATCATCTCACAGAGTTACATCTTTCCCCTCAGGAAGCCTTTCGCTAAGACAGTTCTTGTGGAATTGGCAAAGTGATATTTGGAAGCCCATAGAGGGCTAGGGTGAAAAAGGAAATATCCTCAGATGAAATCTGGAAAGAAGTTTTCTGAGAAACTGCTTAGTGTTCTCTTAATTCTTCCCACAGAGTTACATCTGTATATCGTGGATCTATTTGCTAGCCTTTTTTCTGTGGAATCTGAGAACAGATATTTCGGATCCCTTTGAAGACAATAGGGCCTAAGGAAATATACTCCGATAACAAAGAGAAAGAAGCTTTCTGAGAAACTGCTTAGTGTTCTGTTAATTCATCTCACAGAGTTACATCTGTATTTCGTGGATCTCTTTGCTAGCCTTATTTCTGTGGAATCTGAGAACAGATATTTCGGATCCCTTTGAAGACTATAGGGCCAAAGGAAATATCCTCCGATAACAAAGAGAAAGAAGCTTTCTGAGAAACTTCTTTGTGTTCTGTGAAATCATCTCACAGAGTTACAGCTTTCCCCTCAAGAAGCCTTTCGCTAAGACAGTTCCTGTGGAATTGGCAAAGTGATATTTGGAAGCCCATAGAGGGCTTGGTGAAAAAGGAAATATCCTAAGATGAAATCTGGAAAGAAGCTTTCTGAGAAACTGCTTAGTGTTCTGTTAATTCATCTCACAGAGTTACATCTGTATTTCGTGGATCTCTTTGCTAGCCTTATTTCTGTGTAATCTGAGAACAGATATTTCGGATCCCATTGAAGACAATAGGGCCAAAGGAAATATCCTCCGATAACAAAGAGAAATAAGCTTTCTGAGAAATTTCTTTGTGTTCTGTGAAATCATCTCACAGAGTAACAGCTTTCCCCTCAAGAAGCCTTTCGTTAAGACAGTTCTTGTGGAATTGGAAAAGTGATATTTGGAAGCCGAAAGAGGGCTATGGTGAAAAAGGAAATATCCTCAGATGAAATCTGGAAAGAAGCTTTCTGAGAAACTGCTTAGTGTTCTGTGAATTCATCTCACAGAGTTACATCTGTATTTCGTGGATCTCTTTGCTAGTCTTATTTCTGTGGAATCTGAGAACAGATATTTCGGATCCCTTTGAAGACTATAGGGCCAAAGGAAATATCCTCCGATTACAAACAGAAAGAAGCTTCCTGAGAAACTTCTTTGTATTCTTTGAAATCACCTCACAGCGGTACAGATTTCCCCTCAAGAAGCCTTACGCTAAGACACTTCTCGTGGAATTGGCAAAGTGATATTTGGAAGCCCTTAGAGGGCTATGGTGAAAAAGGAAATATCCTCAGATGAAATCTGGAAAGAAGCTTTCTGAGAAACTGCTTAGTGTTCTGTTAATTCATCTCACAGAGTTACATCTGTATTTCGTGGATCTCTTTGCTAGCCTTATTTCTGTGGAATCTGAGAACAGATATTTCGGATCCCAATGAAGACAAAAGTGCCAAAGGAAATATCCTCCGATAACAAAGAGAAAGAAGCTTTCTGAGAATCTTCTTTACCTTCTGTGAAATCATCTCACAGAGTTACAGCTTTCCCCTCAAGAAGCCTTTGGCTAAGACAGTTCTTGTGGAATTGGCAAAGTGATATTTGGAAGCCCATAGAGGGCTATGGTGAAAAAGGAAATATCCTCAGATGAAATCTGGAAAGAAGCTTTCTGAGAAACTGTTTAGTGTTCTGTTAATTCATCTCACAGAATTACATCTGTATTTCATGGATCTCTTGCTAGCCTTATTTCTTTGGAATCTGAGAACAGATATTTCGGATCGCTTTGAAGAATATAGGGCCAAAGCAAATACCCTCCGATAACAAAGAGAAAGAAGCTTTCTGAGAAATTTCTTTGTGTTCTGTGAAATCATCTCACAGAGTAACCGCTATCCCCTCAAGAAGCCTTTCGCTAAGTCATTTCTTGTGGAATTGGCAAAGTGATATTTGGAAGCCCAGAGAGGGCTATGGTGAAAAAGGAAATATCTTCTGATGAAATCTGGAAAGAAGCTTTCTGAGAAACTGCTTAGTGTTCCGTTAATTCATCTCACAGAGTTACATCTGTATTTCGTGGATCTCTTTGTTAGCCTTATTTCTGTGGAATCTGGGAACAGATATTTCGCATACCTTTGAAGACTATAGGGCCAAAGTAAATATCCTCCGATAACAAAGAGAAAGAAGCTTTCTGAGAAACTTCTTTGTGTTCTGTGACATCATCTCACAGAGTTACAGCTTTCCCCTCAAGAAGCCTTTCGCTAAGACAGTTCTTGTGGAATTGGCAAAGTGATATTTGGAAGCCCGTAGAGGGCTATGGTGAAAAAGGAAATATCCTCAGATGAAATCTGGAAAGAAGCTTTCTGAGAAACTGCTCAGTGTTCCGTTAATTCATCTCACAGAATTACATCTGTATTTCATGGATCTCTTTGCTAGCCTTATTTTTGTGGAATCTGAGAACAGATATTTCGGATCCCTTTGAAGACTATAGGGCCAAAGGAAATATCCTCCGATAACAAAGAGAAGGAAGCTTTCTGAGAAATTTCTTTGTGTTCTGTGAAATCATCTCACAGAGTTACAGATTTCCCCTCAAGAAGCCTTTCACTTAGACAGTTCTTGTGGAATTGGAAAAGTGATATTTGGAAGCCCATAGAGGGCTATGGTGAAAAAGGAAATATCCTCAGATGAAATCTGGAAAGAAGCTTTCTGAGAAACTGCTTAGTGTTCTGTTAATTCATCTCACAGAGTTACAGCTGTATTTCGTGGATCTCTTGGCCAGCCTTATTTCTGTGGAATCTGAGAACAGATATTTCGGATCCCTTTGAAGAATTTAGGGCCAAAGGAAATATCCTCCGATTACAAACAGAAAGAAGCTTCCTGAGAAACTTCTTTATGTTCTTTGAAATCACCTCACAGAGGTACAGATTTCCCCTCAAGAAGCCTTTCGCTAAGACACTTCTTGTGGAATTGTCAAAGTGATATTTGGAAGCCCAGAGAGGGCTTTGGTGAAAAAGGAAATATCCTCAGATGAAATCTGGAAAGAAGCTTTCTGAGAAACTGCTTGGTGTTCTGTTAATTCACCTCACAGAGTTACATCTGTATTTCGTGGATCTCTTTGCTAGCCTTATTTCTGTGGAATCTGAGAACAGATATTTCGGATCGCTTTGAAGATTATAGGGCCAAAGGAAATATCCTCCGATAACAAAGAGAAAGAAGCTTGTTGAGAAACTTCTTTGTGTTCTGTGAAATAATCTCCCAGAGTCACAACTTTTCCCTCAGGAAGCCTTTGGCTAAGACAGTTCTTGTGGAATTGGCAAAGTGATATTTGGAAGCCCATAGAGGGCACTGGTGAAAAAGGATTTATCCTCAGATGAAATCTGGAAAGAAGCTTTCTGAGAAACTGCTTAGTGTTCGGTTAATATATCTCACAGAGTTACATCTGTATTTCGTGGATCTCTTTGCTAGCCTTATTTCTGTGGAATCTGAGAACAGATATTTTGGATCCCTTTGAAGACTATAGGGCAAAAGGAAATATCCTCCGATAACAAAGAGAAAGAAGCTTTCTGAGAAGCTTCTTTGTGTTCTGTGAAATCATCTCACAGAGTTACAGCTTTCCCCTCAAGAAGCCTTTCGCTAAGACAGTTCTTGTGGAATTGGCAAAGTGATATTTGGAAGCCCATAGAGGGCTATTGTGAAAAAGGAAATATCCTCAGATGAAATCTGGAAAGAAGCTTTCTGAGAAACTGCTAAGTGTTCTGTTCATTCACCTCACAGAGTTACTTTTGTATTTCGTGGATCTCCTTTCCTAGCCTTATTTCTGTGGAATCTCAGAACAGGTATTTCAGATCCCACTGAAGACTATAGGGCCACAGGGAATATCCTCCGTTTACAAAAGAAAGAAGCTTTCTTAGAAACTTCTTTGTGTTCTCTGAAATCATCTCACAGAGTTACAGCTTTCCCCTCAAGAAGCCTTTCGCTAAGATAGTTCTTGTGGAATTGGCAAAGTAGTTTTTGTAAGCCCATAGAGGGCTATGGTGAAAAAGGAAATATCCTCAGATGAAATCTGGAAAGAAGCTTTCTGAGAAACTGCTTAGTGTTCTCTTAATTCATCTCACAGAGTTACATCTGCATTTCGTGGATCTCTTTGCTAGCCTTATTTCTGTGGAATCTGAGAACAGATATTTCGGATCCCTTTGAAGATTATAGGGCCAAAGGAAATATCCTCCGATAACAAAGAGGAAGAAGCTTTCTGAGAAACTTCTTTGTGTTCTGCGAAATCATCTCACAAAGTTACAGCTTTCCCCTCAAGAAGCCTTTCGCTAAGACAGTTCTTGAGGAATTGGCTAAGTGATATTTGGAAGCCCATAGAGGGCTAGGGTGAAAAAGGAAATATCCTCAGATGAAATCTGGAAAGAAGCTTTCTGAGGAACTGCTTAGTGTTCTGTTAATTCACCTCACAGAGTTACATCTGTATTTCGTGGATCTCTTTGCTAGCCTTATTTCTGTGGAATCTGAGAACAGATAATTTGGATCCCTTTGAAGACTATAGGGCCAAAGGAAATATCCTCCGATAACAAAGAGAAAGAAGCTTTCTGAGAAACTTCTTTGTGTTCTGTGAAATCATCTCACAGAGTTACAGCTTTCCCCTCAGGAACCCTTTCGCTAAGACAGTTCTTGTGGAATTGGCAAAGTGATATTTGGAAGCCCATAGAGGGCTATGGTGAAAAAGGAAATATCCTCAGATGAAATCTGGAAAGAAGCTTTCTGAGAAACTGCTTAGTGTTCTGTTAATTCGTCTCATAGAGTTACATCTGTATTTCGTGGATCTCTTTGCTAGCCTTATTTCTGTGGAATCTGAGAACAGATATTTCGGATCCCTTTGAAGACAATAGGGCTAAAGGAAATATCCTCCGATAACAAAGAGAAAGAAGATTTCTGAGAAACTTCTTTGCATTCTGTGAAATCATCTCACAGAGTTACAGCTTTCCCCTCAAGAAGCCTTTCGCTAAGACAGTTCTTGTGGAATTGGCAAAGTGATATTTGTAAGCCCATAGATGGCTATGGTGAAAAAGGAAATATCCTCAGATGAAATCTGGAAAGAAGCTTTCTGAGAAACTGCTTAGTGTTCAGTTAATTCATCTCACAGAGTTACATCTGTATTTCGTGGATCTCTTTGCTAGCCTTATTTCTGTGGAATCTGAGAACAGATATTTCGGATCCCTTTGAAGACTATAGAGTCAAAGGAAATATCCTCCGATAACAAAGAGAAAGAAGCTTTCTGAGAAACTTCTTTGTGTTCTGTCAAATCATCTCACAGAGTTACAGCTTTCCCCTCAAGAAGCCTTTCGCTAAGACAGTTCTTGTGGAATTGGCAAAGTGATATTTAAAAGCCCATAGAGGGCTATGGTGAAAAAGGAAATATCCTCAGATGAAATCTGGAAAGAAGCTTTCTGAGAAACTGCTTAGTGTTCTGTTCATTCATCTCACAGAGTTACTTTTGTAATTCGTGTATCTCTTTGCTTTCCTTATTTCTGTGGAATCTGAGAACAGGTATTTCAGATCCCATTGAAGACTATAGGACCAAAGGAAATATCCTCCGATTACAAAGAGAAAGAAGCTTTCTTAGAAACTTCTTTGTGTTCTCTGAAATCAACTCACAGAGTTACAGCTTTCCCCTCAAGAAGCCTTTCGCTAAGACAGTTCTTGGGGAATTGGCAAAGAGAAATTTGGAAGCAAATAGAGGGCTACGGTGAAAAAGGAAATATCCTCAGATGAAATCTGGAAAGAAGCTTTCTGAGAAACTGCTTAGTGTTCTGTTAATTCATCTAACAGAGTTACATCTGTATTTCGTGGATCTCTTTGCTAGCCTTATTTCTGTGGAATCTGAGAACAGATATTTCGGATCCCTTTGAAGACTATAGGGCCAAAGGAAATATCCTACGATAACAAAGAGAAAGAAGCTTTCTGAGAAACTTCTTTCTGTTCTGTGAAATCATCTCACAGAGTTACAGCTTTCCCCTCAAGAAGCCTTTCGCTAAGACAGTTCTTGTGGAATTGGCAAAGTGATATTTGGAAGCCCCTAGGGGTCTATGGTGAAAAAGGAAATATCCTCAGATGAAATCTGGAAAGAAGCTTTCTGAGAAACTGCTTAGTGTTCTTTTCATTCATCTCACAGAGTTACTTTTGTATTTCGTGGATCTCCTTTCCTAGCCTTATTTCTGTGGAATCTCAGAACAGGTATTTCAGATCCCACTGAAGACTATAGGGCCAAAGGGAATATCCTCCGTTTACAAAGAGAAAGAAGCTTTCTTAGAAACTTCTTTGTGTTCTCTGAAATCATCTCACAGAGTTACAGCTTTCCCCTCAAGAAGCCTTTCGCTAAGACAGTTCTTGTGGAATTGGCAAAGTAGTTTTTGTAAGCCCATAGAGGGCTATGGTGAAAAAGGAAATATCCTCAGATGAAATCTGGAAAGAAGCTTTCTGAGAAACTGCTTAGTGTTCTGTTAATTCATCTCACAGAGTTACATCTGCATTTCGTGGATCTCTTTGCTTGCCTTATTTCTGTGGAATCTGAGAACAGATATTTCGGATCCCTTTGAAGACTATAGGGCCAAAGGAAATATCCTCCGATAACAAAGAGAAAGAAGCTTTCTGAGAAACTTCTTTGTGTTCTGCGAAATCATCTCACAAAGTTACAGCTTTCCCCTAAAGAAGCCTTTCGCTAAGACAGTTCTTGTGGAATTGGCAAAGTGATATTTGGAAGCCCATAGAGGGCTAGGGTGAAAAAGGAAATATCCTCAGATGAAATCTGGAAAGAAGCTTTCTGAGAAACTGCTTAGTGTTCTGTTAATTCATCTCACAGAGTTACATCTGTATTTCGTGGATCTCTTTGCTAGCCTTATTTCTGTGGAATCTGAGAACAGATATTTCGGATCCCTTTGAAGACAATAGGGAAAAAGGAAATATCCTCCGATAACAAAGAGAAAGAAGCTTTCTAAGAAACTTCTTTGTGTTCTGTGAAATAATCTCCCAGAGTTACAACTTTCCCCTCAGGAAGCCTTTGGCTAAGACAGTTCTTGTGGAATTGGCAAAGTGATATTTGGAAGCCCATAGAGGGCACTGGTGAAAAAGGAATTATCCTCAGATGAAATCTGTAAAGAAGCTTTCTGAGAAACTGCTTAGTGTTCGGTTAATATATCTCACAGAGTTACATCTGTATTTCGTGGATCTCTTTGCTAGCCTTATTTCTGTGGAATCTGAGAACAGATATTTTGGATCCCTTTGAAGACTATAGGGCCAAAGGAAATATCCTCCGATAACAAAGAGAAAGAAGCTTTCTGAGAAACTTCTTTGTGTTCTGTGAAATCATCTCACAGAGTTACAGCTTTCCCCTCAAGAAGCCTTTCGCTAAGACAGTTCTTGTGGAATTGGCAAAATGATATTTGGAAGCCCATAGAGGGCTATGGTGAAAAAGGAAATATCCTCAGGTGAAATCTGGAAAGAAGCTTTCTGAGAAACTGCTTAGTGTTCTGTTCATTCATCTCACAGAGTTTCTTTTGTATTTCGTGGATCTCTTTGCTAGCCTTATTTCTGTGGAATCTGAGAACAGGCATTTCAGATCCCTTTGAAGACTATAGGGCCAAAGGAAATATCCTCCGATTAGAAAGAGGAAGAAGATTTCTTAGAAACTTCTTTGTGTTCTCTGAAATCATCTCACAGAGTTACAGCTTTCCCCTCAAGAAGCCTTTCGCTAAGACAGTTCTTGTGGAATTGGCAAAGTGATATTTGTAAGCCCATAGAGGGCTATGGTGAAAAAGGAAATATCCTCAGATGAAATCTGGAAAGAAGCTTTCTGAGAAACTGCTTAGTGTTCTCTTAGTTCATCTCATAGAGTTACATCTGTATTTCGTGGATCTCTTTGCTAGCCTTATTTCTGTGGAATCTGAGAACAGATATTTCGGATCCCTTTGAAGACAATAGGGCTAAAGGAAATATCCTCCGATAACAAAGAGAAAGAAGATTTCTGAGAAACTTCTTTGCATTCTGTGAAATCATCTCACAGAGTTACAGCTTTCCCCTCAAGAAGCCTTTCGCTAAGACAGTTCTTGTGGAATTGGCAAAGTGATATTTGTAAGCCCATAGAGGGCTATGGTGAAAAAGGAAATATCCTCAGATGAATTCTGGAAAGAAGCTTTCTGAGAAAGTGCTTAGTGTTCAGTTAATTCATCTCACAGAGTTACATCTGTATTTCGTGGATCTCTTTGCTAGCCTTATTTCTGTGGAATCTGAGAACAGATATTTCGGATCCCTTTGAAGACTATAGAGTCAAAGGAAATATCCTCCGATAACAAAGAGAAAGAAGCTTTCTGAGAAACTTCTTTGTGTTCTGTGAAATCATCTCACAGAGTTACAGCTTTCCCCTCAAGAAGCCTTTCCTTAAGACAGTTCTTGTGGAATTGGCTAAGTGATATTTAAAAGCCCATAGAGGGCTATGGTGAAAAAGGAAATATCCTCAGATGAAATCTGGAAAGAAGCTTTCTGAGAAACTGCTTAGTGTTCTGTTCATTCATCTCACAGAGTTACTTTTGTAATTCGTGTATCTCTTTGCTATCCTTATTTCGGTGGAATCTGAGAACAGGTATTTCAGATCCCATTGAAGACTATAGGGCCAAAGGAAATATCCTCCGATTACAAAGAGAAAGAAGCTTTCTTAGAAACTTCTTTTTGTTCTCTGAAATCTACTCACAGAGTTACAGCTTTCCCCTCAAGAAGCCTTTCGCTAAGACAGTTCTTGGGGAATTGGCAAAGTGATATTTGGAAGCAAATAGAGGGCTACGGTGAAAAAGGAAATATCCTCAGATGAAATCTGGAAAGAAGCTTTCTGAGAAACTGCTTAGTGTTCTGTTAATTCATCTAACAGAGTTACATCTGTATTTCGTGAATCTCTTTGCTAGCCTTATTTCTGTGGAATCTGAGAACAGATATTTCGGATCCCTTTGAAGACTATAGGGCCAAAGGAAATATCCTACGATAACAAAGAGAAACAATCTTTCTGAGAAACTTCTTTGTGTTCTGTGAAATCATCTCACAGAGTTACAGCTTTCCCCTCAAGAAGCCTTTCGCTAAGACAGTTCTTGTGGAATTGGCAAAGTGATATTTGGAAGCCCCTAGGGGGCTATGGTGAAAAAGGAAATATCCTCAGATGAAATCTGGAAAGAAGCTTTCTGAGAAACTGCTTAGTGTTCAGTTGATTCATCTCACAGACTTACTTTTGTATTTCGTGGATCTCTTTGCTAGCCTTATTTCTGTGGAATCTGAGAACAGGTATTTCAGATCCCATTGAAGACTATAGGGCCAAAGGAAATATCCTCCGATTACAAAGAGAAAGAAGCTTTCTTGGAAACTTCTTTGTGTTCTCTGAAATCATCTCACAGAGTTACAGCTTTCCCCTCAAGAAGCCTTTCGCTAGGACATTTCTTGTGGAATTGGCAAAGTGGTATTTGTAAGCCCATAGAGGGTTATGGTGAAAAAGGAAATATCCTCAGATGAAATCTGGAAAGAAGTTTTCAGAGAAACTGCTTAGTGTTCTGTTAATTCATCTCACAGAGTTACATCTGTATTTCGTGGATCTCTTTGCTAGCCTTATTTCTGTGGAATCTGAGAACAGATATTTCGGATCGCTTTGAAGACTATAGGGCCATAGGAAACATCCTCCGATAACAAAGAGAAAGAAGCTTTCTGAGAAATTTCTTTGTATTCTGTGAAATCATCTCACAGAGTTACAGCTTTCCCCTCAAGAAGCCTTTCGCTAAGACAGTTCTGTTACATTGGCAAAGTGATTTTTGAAGCACATAGAGGGCTACGGTGAAAAAGGAAATATCCACAGATGAAATCTGGAAAGAAGCTTTCTGAGAAACTGCTTAGTGTTCTGTTAATTCATCTCACAGTGGTACATCTGTATTTCGTGGATCTCTTTGCTAGCCTTATTACTGTTGAATCTGAGAACAGATATTTCGGATCCCTTTGAAGACAATAGGGCCAATGGAAATATCCTCCGATAACAAAGAGGAAGAAGCTTTCTGAGAAACTTCTTTGTGTTCTGTGAAATCATCTCACAGAGTTACAGCTTTCCCCTCAAGAAGCCTTTCGCTAAGACAGTTCTTGTGGAATTGGCAAAGTGATATTTGTAAGCCCATAGAGGGCTATGGTGAAAAAGGAAATATCCTCAGATGAAATCTGGAAAGAAGCTTTCTGAGAAACCGCTTAGTGTTCGGTTAATTCATCTCACAGAGTTACATCTGTATTTCGTGGATCTCTTTGCTAGCCTTATTTCTGTGGAATCTGAGAACAGGCATTTCAGATCCCTTTGAAGACTATAGGGCCAAAGGAAATATCCTCCGATTACAAAGAGAAAGAAGCTTTCTGAGAAACTTCTTTGTGTTCTCTGAAATCATCTCACAGAGTTACATCTTTCCCCTCAAGAAGCCTTTCGCTAAGACAGTTCTTGTGGAATTGGCAAAGTGATATTTGTAAGCCCATAGAGGGCTATGGTGAAAAAGGAAATATCCTCAGATGAAATCTGGAAAGAAGTTTTCTGAGAAACTGCTTAGTGTTCTGTTAATTCATCTCACAGAGTTACATCTGTATTTCGTGGATCTCTTTGCTAGCCTTATTTCTGTGGAATCTGAGAACAGATATTTCGGATCCCTTTGAAGACTATAGAGTCAAAGGAAATATCCTCCGATAACAAAGAGAAAGAAGCTTTCTGAGAAACTTCTTTGTGTTCTGTCAAATCATCTCACAGAGTTACAGCTTTCGCCTCAGGAAGCCTTTCGCTAAGACAGTTCTTGTGGAATTGGCAAAGTGATATTTGGAAGCCCATAGATGGCTATGGTGAAAAAGGAAATATCCTCAGATGAAATCTGGAAAGAAGCTTTCTGAGAAACTGCTTAGTGTTCGGTTAATTCATCTCACAGAGTTACATCTGTTTTTCCTGGATCTCTTTGCTAGCCTTATTTCTGTAGAATCTGAGAACAGATATTTCGGGTCCCTTTGAAGACTATAGGGCCAAAGGAAATATCCTCCGATAACAAAGAGAAAGAAGCTTTCTGAGAAACTTCTTTGTGTTCTGTGAAATCATCTCACAGAGTTACAGCTTTCCCCTCAAGAAGCCTTTCCTTAAGACAGTTCTTGTGGAATCGGCTAAGTGATATTTAAAAGCCCATAGAAGGCTATGCTGAAAAAGGAAATATCCTCAGATGAAATCTGGAAAGAAGCTTTCTGAGAAACTGCTTAGTGTTCTGTTCATTCATCTCACAGAGTTACTTTTGTAATTCGTGTATCTCTTTGCTATCCTTATTTCTGTGGAATCTGAGAACAGGTATTTCAGATCCCATTGAAGACTATAGGGCCAAAGGAAATATCCTCCGATTACAAAGAGAAAGAAGCTTTCTTAGAAACTTCTTTATGTTCTCTGAAATCTACTCACAGAGTTACAGCTTTCCCCTCAAGAAGCCTTTCGCTAAGACAGTTCTTGGGGAATTGGCAGAGTGATATTTGGATGCAAATAGAGGGCTACGGTGAAAAAGGAAATATCCTCAGATGAAATCTGGAAAGAAGATTCTGAGAAACTGCTTAGTGTTCTGTTAATTCATCTAACCGAGTTACATCTGTATTTCGTGAATCTCTTTGCTACCCTTATTTCTGTGGAATCTGAGAACAGATATTTCGGATCCCTTTGAAGACTATAAGGCCAAAGGAAATATCCTACGATAACAAAGAGAAAGAAGCTTTCTGAGAAACTTCTTTGTGTTCTGTGAAATCATCTCACAGAGTTACAGCTTTCCCCTCAAGAAGCCTTTCGCTAAGACAGTTCTTGTGGAATTGGCAAAGTGATATTTGGAAGCCCCTAGGGGGCTATGGTGAAAAAGGAAATATCCTCAGATGAAATCTGGAAAGAAGCTTTCTGAGAAACTGCTTAGTGTTCAGTTCATTCATCTCACAGACTTACTTTTGTATTTCGTGGATCTCTTTCCTAGCCTTATTTCTGTGGAATCTGAGAACAGGTATTTCAGATCCCATTGAAGACTATAGGGCCAAAGGAAATATCCTCCGATTACAAAGAGAAAGAAGCTTTCTTGGAAACTTCTTTGTGTTCTCTGAAATCATCTCACAGAGTTACAGCTTTCCCCTCAAGAAGCCTTTCGCTAAGACATTTCTTGTGGAATTGGCAAAGTGGTATTTGTAAGCCCATAGAGGGTTATGGTGAAAAAGGAAATATCCTCAGATGAAATCTGGAAAGAAGTTTTCTGAGAAACTGCTTAGTGTTCTGTTAATTCATCTCACAGAGTTACATCTGTATTTCGTGGATCTCTTCGCTAGCCTTATTTCTGTGGAATCTGAGAACAGATATTTCGGATCCCTTTGAAGACTATAGGGCCATAGGAAACATCCTCCGATAACAAAGAGAAAGAAGCTTTCTGAGAAATTTCTTTGTATTCTGTGAAATCATCTCACAGAGTTACAGCTTTCCCCTCAAGAAGCCTTTCGCTAAGACAGTTCTTGTGAAATTGGCAAAGTGATTTTTGAAGCACATAGAGGGCTACGGTGAAAAAGGAAATATCCTCAGATGAAATCTGGAAAGAAGCTTTCTGAGAAACTGCTTAGTGTTCTGTTAATTCATCTCACAGTGGTACATCTGTATTTCGTGGATCTCTTTGCTAGCCTTATTACTGTTGAATCTGAGAACAGATATTTCGGATCCCTTTGAAGACAATAGGGCCAATGGAAATATCCTCCGATAACAAAGAGAAAGAAGCTTTCTGAGAAACTTCTTTGTGTTCTGTGAAATCATCTCACAGAGTTACAGCATTCCCCTCAAGAAGCCTTTCGCTAAGACAGTTCTTGTGGAATTGGCAAAGTGATGTTTGGAAGCCCATAGAGGGCTAAGGTGAAAAAGGAAATATTCTTAGATGTAATCTGGAAAGAAGCTTTCTGAGAAACTGCTTAGTGTTCTGTTAATTCATCTAACAGAGTTACATCTGTATTTCGTGGATCTCTTTGCTAGCCTTATTTCTGTGGAATCTGAGAACATATATTTTGGATCCCTTTGAAGACTATAGGGCCAAACTAAATATCCTCCGATAACAAAGAGAAAGAAGCTTTCTGAGAAACTTCTTTGTGTTCTGTGACATCATCTCACAGAGTTACAGCTTTCCCCTCAAGAAGCCTTTCGCTAAGACAGTTCTTGTGGAATTGGCAAAGTGATATTTGTAAGCCCATAGAGGGCTATGGTGAAAAAGGAAATATCCTCAGATGAAATCAGGAAAGAAGCTTTCTGAGAAACCGCTTAGTGTTCGGTTAATTCATCTCACAGAGTTACATCTGTATTTCGTGGATCTCTTTGCTAGCCTTATTTCTGTGGAATCTGAGAACAGGCATTTCAGATCCCTTTGAAGACTATAGGGCCAAAGGAAATATCCTCCGATTACAAAGAGAAAGAAGCTTTCTGAGAAACTTCTTTGTGTTCTCTGAAATCATCTCACAGAGTTACATCTTTCCCCTCAAGAAGCCTTTCGCTAAGACAGTTCTTGTGGAATTGGCCAAGTAATATTTGTAAGCCCATAGAGGGCTATGGTGAAAAAGGAAATATCCTCAGATGAAATCTGGAAAGAAGTTTTCTGAGAAACTGCTTAGTGTTCTGTTAATTCATCTCACAGAGTTACATCTGTATTTCGTGGATCTCTTTGCTAGCCTTATTTCTGTGGAATCTGAGAACAGATATTTCGGATCCCTTTGAAGACTATAGGGCCATGGAAACATCCTCCGATAACAAAGAGAAAGAAGCTTTCTGAGAAATTTCTTTGTATTCTGTGAAATCATCTCACAGAGTTACAGCTTTCCCCTCAAGAAGCCTTTCGCTAAGACAGTTCTTGGGGAATTGGCAAAGTGATTTTTGAAGCACATAGAGGGCTATGGTGAAAAAGGAAATATCCTCAGATGAAATCTGGAAAGAAGCTTTCTGAGAAACTGCTTAGTATTCTTTTAATTCATCTCACAGTGGTACATCTGTATTTCGTGGATCTCTTTGCTAGCCTTATTTCTGTGGAAACTGAGAACAGATATTTCGGATCCGTTTGAAGACAATAGGGCCAAAGAAAATATCCTCCGATAACAAAGAGAAAGAAGCTTTCTGAGAAACTTCTTTGTGTTCTGTGAAATCATCTCACAGAGTTACAGCTTTCCCCTCAAGAAGCCTTTCGCTAAGACAGTTCTTGTGGAATTGGCAAAGTGATATTTGGAAGCCCATAGAGGGCTATGGTGAAAAAGGAAATATCCTCAGATGAAATCTGGAAAGAAGCTTTCTGAGAAACCGCTTAGTGTTCGGTTAATTCATCTCACAGAGTTACATCTGTATTTCGTGGATCTCTTTGCTAGCCTTATTTCTGTGGAATCTGAGAACAGGTATTTCAGATCCCTTTGAAGACTATAGGGCCAAAGGAAATATCCTCCGATTACAAAGAGAAAGAAGCTTTCTGAGAAACTTCTTCGTGTTCTCTGAAATCATCTCACAGAGTTACATCTTTCCCCTCAAGAAGCCTTTCGCTAAGACAGTTCTTGTGGAATTGGCAAAGTGATATTTGGAATCCCATAGGGCGCTATGGTGAAAAAGGAAATATCCTCAGATGATATCTGGAAAGAAGCTTTCTGAGAAACTGCTTAGTGTTCCGTTAATTCATCTCACAGAGTTACATCTGTATTTCGTGGATCTCTTTGCTAGCCTTATTTCTGTGGAATCTGAGAACAGATATTTTGGATCCCTTTGAAGACTATAGGGCCAAAGGAAATATCCTCCGATAACAAAGAGAAAGAAGCTTTCTGAGAAACTTCTTTGTGTTCTGTGAAATCAACTCACAGAGTTACAGCTTTCCCCTCAAGAAGCCTTTCGCTAAGACAGTTCTTGTGGAATTGGTAAAGTGATATTTGGAAGCCCATAGAGGGCTATGGTGAAAAAGGAAATATCCTCAGATGAAATCTGGAAAGAAGCTTTCTGGGAAACTGCTTAGTGTTCTGTTCATTCATCTCACAGAGTTACTTTTGTATTTCGTGGATCTCTTTGCTAGCCTTATTTCTGTGGAATCTGAGAACAGATATTTCAGATCCCATTGAAGACTGTAGGGCCAAAGGAAATATCCTCCGATTACAAAGAGAAAGAAGCTTTCTTAGAAACTTCTTTGTGTTCTCTGAAATCATCTCACAGAGTTACAGCTTTCCCCTCAAGAAGCCTTTCGCTAAGACAGTTCTTGTGGAATTGGCAAAGTAGTATTTGTAAGCCCATAGAGGGTTATGGTGAAAAAGGAAATATCCTCAGATGAAATCCGGAAAGAAGCTTTCTGAGAAACTGCTTAGTGTTCTGTTAATTCATCTCACAGAGTTACATCTGTATTTCGTGGATCTCTTTGCTAGCCTTATTTCTGTGGAAACTGAGAACAGATATTTCGGATCCCTTTGAAGACTATAGGGCCAAAGGAAATATCCTCCGAAAACAAAGAAAAAGAAGATTTCTGAGGAACTTCTTTGCGTTCTGTGCAATCATCTCACAGAGTTACAGCTTTCCCCTCAAGAAGCCTTTCGCTAAGACAGTTCTTGTGGAATTGGCAAATTGATATTTGGAAGCCCATAGAGGGCTATGGTGAAAAAGGAAATATCCTCAGATGAAATCTGAAAAAAAGCTTTCTGAGAAACTGCTTAGTGTTCTGTTAATTCATCTAACAGAGTTACATCTGTATTTCGAGGATCTCTTTGCTAGCCTTATTTCTGTGGAATCTGAGAACAGATATTTCGGATCCCTTTGAAGACTATATGGCCAATGGAAATATCCTCCGATAACAAAGAGAAAGAAGCTTTCCGAGAAACTTCTTTGTGTTCTGTCAAATCATCTCACAGAGTTACAGCTTTCCCCTCAGGAAGCCTTTCGGTAAGACAGTTCTTGTGGAATTGGCAAAGTGATATTTGGAAGCCCATAGAGGGCTATGGTGAAAAAGGAAATATCCTCAGATGAAATCTGGAAAGAAGCTTTCTGAGAAACTGCTTAGTGTTCTGTTAATTCATCTCACAGAGTTACATCTGTACTTCGTGGATCTCTTTGCTAGCCTTATTTCTGTGGAATCTGAGAACAGGTATTTCGGATCCCATTGAAGACTCTAGGGCCAAAGGAAATATCCTCCGATAACAAAGAGAAAGAAGCTTTCTGAGAAACTTCTTTGTGTTCTGTCAAATCATCTCACAGAGTTACAGCTTTCTCCTCAGGAAGCCTTTCGCTAAGACAGTTCTTGTGGAATTGGCATAGTGATATTTCGAAGCCCACAGACGGCTATGGTGAAAAAGTAAATATCCTCAGATGAAATCTGGAAAGAAGCTTTGTGAGAAACTGCTTAGGGTTCTGTTCATTCATCTCAGGGAGTTACTTATGTATTTCGTGGATCTCTTTACTAGCCTTATTTCTGTGGAATATGAGAACAGATATTTCGGATCCCTTTGAAGACTATAGGGCCAAAGGAAATATCCTCCGATAACAAAGAGAAAGAACCTTTGTGAGAAACTTCTTTGTGTTTCGTGAAATCATCTCACAGAGTTACAGCTTTCCCCTCAAGAAGCCTTTCGCTAAGACAGTTCTTGTGGAATTGGCAAAGTGATATTTGTAAGCCCATAGAGGGCTATGGTGAAAAAGGAAATATCCTCAGATGAAATCAGGAAAGAAGCTTTCTGAGAAACCGCTTAGTGTTCGGTTAATTCATCTCACAGAGTTACATCTGTATTTCGTGGATCTCTTTGCTAGCCTTATTTCTGTGGAATCTGAGAACAGGCATTTCAGATCCCTTTGAAGACTATAGGGCCAAAGGAAATATCCTCCGATTACAAAGAGAAAGAAGCTTTCTGAGAAACTTCTTTGTGTTCTCTGAAATCATCTCACAGAGTTACATCTTTCCCCTCAAGAAGCCTTTCGCTAAGACAGTTCTTGTGGAATTGGCCAAGTAATATTTGTAAGCCCATAGAGGGCTATGGTGAAAAAGGAAATATCCTCAGATGAAATCTGGAAAGAAGTTTTCTGAGAAACTGCTTAGTGTTCTGTTAATTCATCTCACAGAGTTACATCTGTATTTCGTGGATCTCTTTGCTAGCCTTATTTCTGTGGAATCTGAGAACAGATATTTCGGATCCCTTTGAAGACTATAGGGCCATGGAAACATCCTCCGATAACAAAGAGAAAGAAGCTTTCTGAGAAATTTCTTTGTATTCTGTGAAATCATCTCACAGAGTTACAGCTTTCCCCTCAAGAAGCCATTCGCTAAGACAGTTCTTGGGGAATTGGCAAAGTGATTTTTGAAGCACATAGAGGGCTACGGTGAAAAAGGAAATATCCTCAGATGAAATCTGGAAAGAAGCTTTCTGAGAAACTGCTTAGTATTCTTTTAATTCATCTCACAGTGGTACATCTGTATTTCGTGGATCTCTTTGCTAGCCTTATTTCTGTGGAAACTGAGAACAGATATTTCGGATCCGTTTGAAGACAATAGGTCCAAAGAAAATATCCTCCGATAACAAAGAGAAAGAAGCTTTCTGAGAAACTTCTTTGTGTTCTGTGAAATCATCTCACAGAGTTACAGCTTTCCCCTCAAGAAGCCTTTCGCTAAGACAGTTCTTGTGGAATTGGCAAAGTGATATTTGGAAGCCCATAGAGGGCTATGGTGAAAAAGGAAATATCCTCAGATGAAATCTGGAAAGAAGCTTTCTGAGAAACCGCTTAGTGTTCGGTTAATTCATCTCACAGAGTTACATCTGTATTTCGTGGATCTCTTTGCTAGCCTTATTTCTGTGGAATCTGAGAACAGGTATTTCAGATCCCTTTGAAGACTATAGGGCCAAAGGAAATATCCTCCGATTACAAAGAGAAAGAAGCTTTCTGAGAAACTTCTTTGTGTTCTCTGAAATCATCTCACAGAGTTACATCTTTCCCCTCAAGAAGCCTTTCGCTAAGACAGTTCTTGTGGAATTGGCAAAGTGATATTTGGAATCCCATAGGGCGCTCTGGTGAAAAAGGAAATATCCTCAGATGATATCTGGAAAGAAGCTTTCTGAGAAACTGCTTAGTGTTCCGTTAATTCATCTCACAGAGTTACATCTGTATTTCGTGGATCTCTTTGCTAGCCTTATTTCTGTGGAATCTGAGAACAGATATTTTGGATCCCTTTGAAGACTATAGGGCCAAAGGAAATATCCTCCGATAACAAAGAGAAAGAAGCTTTCTGAGAAACTTCTTTGTGTTCTGTGAAATCAACTCACAGAGTTACAGCTTTCCCCTCAAGAAGCCTTTCGCTAAGACAGTTCTTGTGGAATTGGTAAAGTGATATTTGGAAGCCCATAGAGGGCTATGGTGAAAAAGGAAATATCCTCAGATGAAATCTGGAAAGAAGCTTTCTGGGAAACTGCTTAGTGTTCTGTTCATTCATCTCACAGAGTTACTTTTGTATTTCGTGGATCTCTTTGCTAGCCTTATTTCTGTGGAATCTGAGAACAGATATTTCAGATCCCATTGAAGACTGTAGGGCCAAAGGAAATATCCTCCGATTACAAAGAGAAAGAAGCTTTCTTAGAAACTTCTTTGTGTTCTCTGAAATCATCTCACAGAGTTACAGCTTTCCCCTCAAGAAGCCTTTCGCTAAGACATTTCTTGTGGAATTGGCAAAGTAGTATTTGTAAGCCCATAGAGGGTTATGGTGAAAAAGGAAATATCCTCAGATGAAATCCGGAAAGAAGCTTTCTGAGAAACTGCTTAGTGTTCTGTTAATTCATCTCACAGAGTTACATCTGTATTTCGTGGATCTCTTTGCTAGCCTTATTTCTGTGGAATCTGAGAACAGATATTTCGGATCCCTTTGAAGACTATAGGGCCAAAGGAAATATCCTCCGAAAACAAAGAAAAAGAAGATTTCTGAGGAACTTCTTTGCGTTCTGTGCAATCATCTCACAGAGTTACAGCTTTCCCCTCAAGAAGCCTTTCGCTAAGACAGTTCTTGTGGAATTGGCAAATTGATATTTGGAAGCCCATAGAGGGCTATGGTGAAAAAGGAAATATCCTCAGATGAAATCTGAAAAAAAGCTTTCTGAGAAACTGCTTAGTGTTCTGTTAATTCATCTAACAGAGTTACATCTGTATTTCGAGGATCTCTTTGCTAGCCTTATTTCTGTGGAATCTGAGAACAGATATTTCGGATCCCTTTGAAGACTATATGGCCAATGGAAATATCCTCCGATAACAAAGAGAAAGAAGCTTTCCGAGAAACTTCTTTGTGTTCTGTCAAATCATCTCACAGAGTTACAGCTTTCCCCTCAGGAAGCCTTTCGGTAAGACAGTTCTTGTGGAATTGGCAAAGTGATATTTGGAAGCCCATAGAGGGCTATGGTGAAAAAGGAAATATCCTCAGATGAAATCTGGAAAGAAGCTTTCTGAGAAACTGCTTAGTGTTCTGTTAATTCATCTCACAGAGTTACATCTGTACTTCGTGGATCTCTTTGCTAGCCTTATTTCTGTGGAATCTGAGAACAGGTATTTCGGATCCCATTGAAGACTCTAGGGCCAAAGGAAATATCCTCCGATAACAAAGAGAAAGAAGCTTTCTGAGAAACTTCTTTGTGTTCTGTCAAATCATCTCACAGAGTTACAGCTTTCTCCTCAGGAAGCCTTTCGCTAAGACAGTTCTTGTGGAATTGGCATAGTGATATTTCGAAGCCCACAGACGGCTATGGTGAAAAAGTAAATATCCTCAGATGAAATCTGGAAAGAAGCTTTGTGAGAAACTGCTTAGGGTTCTGTTCATTCATCTCAGGGAGTTACTTATGTATTTCGTGGATCTCTTTACTAGCCTTATTTCTGTGGAATATGAGAACAGATATTTCGGATCCCTTTGAAGACTATAGGGCCAAAGGAAATATCCTCCGATAACAAAGAGAAAGAACCTTTGTGAGAAACTTCTTTGTGTTTCGTGAAATCATCTCACAGAGTTACAGCTTTCCCCTCAAGAAGCCTTTCGCTAAGACAGTTCTTGTGGAATTGGCAAAGTGATATTTGGAAGCCCGTAGAGGGCTATGTTGAAAAAGGAAATATCCTCAGATGAAATCTGGAAAGAAGCTTTCTCAGAAACTGCTTAGTGTTCGGTTAATTCATCTCAAAGAGTTACATCTGTATTTCGTGGATCTCTTTGCTAGCCTTATTGCTGTGGAATCTGAGAACAGATATTTCGGATCCCTTTGAAGACTATAGGGCCAAAGGAAATATCCTCCGATAACAAAGAGAAAGAATCTTTCTGATAAACTTCATTGTGTTCTGTGAAATCATCTCACAGAGTTACAGGTCTCCCCTCCAGAAGCCTTTCGCTAAGACAGTTCTTGTGGAATTGGCAAAGTGATATTTGGAAGCCCCTAGAGGGCTTGGGTGAAAAAGTAAATTTCATCAGAAGAAATCTGGAAGGAACCTTTCTGAGAAACTGCTTGGTGTTCTGTTAATTCATCTCACAGAGTTACATCTGTATTTCGTGGATGTCTTCGCTAGCCTTATTTCTGTGGAATCTGAGACCAGATATTTCGGATCCCTTTGAAGACAATAAGGCCAAAGGAAATATCCTCCGATAACAAAGAGAAAGAAGCTTTCTGAGAAACTTCTTTGCGTTCTGTGAAATCATCTCACAGAGTTACAGCTTTCCCCTCAAGAAGCCTTTCGCTAAGACAGTTCTTGTGGAATTGGCAAAGTGATATTTGGAAGCCCATAGAGGGCTATGGTGGAAAAGGAAATATCCTCAGATGAAATCTGGAAAGAAGCTTTCTGAGAAACTACTTAGTGTTCTGCTAATTCATCTCACAGGCTTACATCTGTATTAAGTGGATCTCTTTGCTAGCCTTATTACTGTGGAATCTAAGAACAGATATTTCGGATCCCTTTGAAGACTATAGGGCCACAGGAAATATCCTCCGATAACAAAGAGAAAGAAGCTTTCTGAGAAAGTTATTTGTGTTCTGTCAAATCATCTCACAGAGTTACAGCTTTCCCCTCAGGAAGCCTTTCGCTAAGACAGTTCTTGTGGAATTGGCAAAGTGATATTTGGAAGCCCATAGAGGGCTATGGTGAAAAAGGAAATATCCTCAGATGAAATCTGGAAAGAAGCTTTCTGAGATACTGCTTAGTGTTCTGTTAATTCATCTCACAGAGTTACATCTGTATTTCGTGGATCTCTTTTCTAGCCTTATTTCTGTGGAATCTGAGAACAGATATTTCGGATCCCTTTGAAGACTATAGGGCCAAAGGAAATATCCCCCGATAACAAAGAGAAAGAAGCTTTCTGAGAAACTTCTTTGTGTTCTGTGAAATCATCTCACAGAGTTACAGCTTTCCCCTCAAGAAGCCTTTCGCTACGACAGTTTTTTGGTATTTGCAAAGTGATAATTGGAAGCCCATAGAGGGCTATGGTGAAAAAGGAAATATCCTCAGATGATATCTGGAAAGAAGCTTTCTGAGAAACTGCTTAGTGTTCTTTTAATTCATCTCACAGTGTTACATCTGTATTTCGTGGATCTCTTTGCTAGCCTTATTTCTGAGGAAACTGAGAACAGGTATTTCGGATCCCATTGAAGACAATAGGGTCAAAGGAAATATCCTCCGATAACAAAGAGAAAGAAGCTTTCTGAGAAACTTCTTTGCGTTCTGTGAAATCATCTCACAGAGTTACAGCTTTCCCCTCAAGAAGCCTTTCGCTAAGACAGTTCTTTTGGAATTGGCAAAGTGATATTTGGAAGCCCATAGAGGGCTATGGTGAAAAAGGAAATATCCTCAGATGAAATCTGGAAGGAAGCATTCTGAGAATCTGCTTAGTGTTCTGTTAATTCATCTCACAGAGTTACATCTGTATTTCGTGGATCTCTTTGCTAGCCTTATTTCTGTGGAATCTGAGAACAGGTATTTCAGATCCGATTGAAGACTATAGGGCCAAGGGAAATATCCTCCGATAACAAAGAAAAAGAAGCTTTCTGAGAAACTTCTTTGTGTTCTGTGAAATCATCTCACAGAGTTACACCTTTCCCCTGAAGAAGCCTTTCGCTACGACAGTTCTTGTGGAATTGGCAAGGTGATATTTGGAAGCCCTTAGAGGGCTATGGTGAAAAAGGAAATATCCTCAGATGAAATCTGGAAAGAAGCTTTCTGAGAAACTGCTTAGTGTTCTGTTAATTCATCTCACAGAGTTACATCTGTATTTCGTGGATCTCTTTGCTAGCCTTATTTCTGTGGAATCTGAGAACAGATTTCAGATCTCATTGAAGACTATAGGGCCAAAGGAAATATCCCCCGATAACAAAGAGAAAGAAGCTTTCTGAGAAACTTCTTTGTGTTCTGTGAAATCATCTCACAGAGTTACAGCTTTCCCCTCAAGAAGCCTTTCGCTAAGACAGTTCTTGTGGAATTGGCAAAGTGATATTTGGAAGCCCATAGAGGGCTATGGTGAAAAAGGAAATATCCTCAGATGAAATCTGGAAAGAAGCTTTCTGAGAATCTGCTTAGTGTTCTCTTAATTCATCTGACAGAGTTACATCTGTATTTCGTGGATCTCTTTGCTAGCCTTATTTCTGTGGAATATGAGAACAGGTATTTCAGATCCCATTGAAGACTACAGGGCCAAAGGAAATATCCTCTGATAACAAAGAAAAAGAAGCTTTCTGAGAAAATTCTTTGTGTTCTGTGAAATCATCTCTCACAGTTACAGCTTTCCCCTCAAGAAGCCTTTCGCTACGACAGTTCTTTTGGAATTGGCAAAGTGATATTTGGCAGCCCATAGAGGGCTATGGTGAAAAAGGAAATATCCTCAGATGATATCTCGAAAGAAGCTTTCTGAGAAACTGCTTAGTGTTCTTTTAATTCATCTCACAGAGTTACATCTGTATTTCGTGGATCTCTTTGCTAGCCTTATTTCTGTGGAATCTGAGAACAGATATTTCAGATCCGATTGAAGACTATAGGGCCAAAGGAAATATCCTCCGATAACAAAGAAAAAGAAGCTTTCTGATTAACTTCTTTGTGTTCTGTGAAATCATCTCACAGAGTTACAGCTTTCCCCTCAAGAAGCCTTTCGATAAGACAGTTCTTGTGGAATTGGCAAGTTGATATTTGGAAGCCCATAGAGGGCTATGTTGAAAAAGGAAATATCCTCAGATGAAATCTGGAAAGAAGCTTTCTGAGAAACTGCTTAGTGTTCTGTTAATTCATCTCACAGAGTTACATCTGTATTTCGTGGATCTCTTTGCTAGCCTTATTTCTGTGGAATCTGAGAACAGATTTCAGATCTCATCGAAGACTATAGGGCTAAAGGAAATATCCCCCGATAACAAAGAGAAAGAAGCTTTCTGAGAAACTTCTTTGTGTTCTGTGAAATCATCTCACAGAGTTACAGCTTTCCCCTCAAGAAGCCTTTCGCTAAGACAGTTCTTGTGGAATTGGCAAAGTGATATTTGGAAGCCCATAGAGGGCTATGGTGAAAAAGGAAATATCCTCAGAAGTAATCTGGAAAGAAGATTTCTGAGAAACTGCTTAGTGTTCTGTTAATTCATCTCTCAGAGTTACATCTGTATTTCGTGGATCTCTTTACTAGCCTTATTTCTGTGGAATATGAGAACAGATATTTCGGATCCCTTTGAAGTCTATAGGGCCAAAGGAAATATCCTCCGATAACAAAGAGAAAGAACCTTTGTGAGAAACTTCTTTGTGTTTTGTGAAATCATCTCACAGAGTTACAGCTTTCCCCTCAAGAAGCCTTTCGCTAAGACAGTTCTTGTGGAATTGGCAAAGTGATATTTGGAAGCCCGTAGAGGGCTATGTTGAAAAAGGAAATATCCTCAGATGAAATCTGGAAAGAAGCTTTCTGAGAAACTGCTTAGTGTTCGGTTAATTCATCTCACAGAGTTACATCTGTATTTCGTGGATCTCTTTGCTAGCCTTATTTCTGTGGAATCTGAGAACAGATATTTCGGATCCCTTTGAAAACTATAGGGCCAAAGGAAATATCCTCCGATAACAAAAGAGAAAGAAGCTTTCTGAGAAACTTCTTTGTGTTCTGTGAAATCATCTCACAGAGTTACAGCTTTCCCCTCAGGAAGCCTTTCGTTAAGACAGTTCTTGTGGAATTGACAAAGTGATATTTGGAAGCCCTTGGAGGGCTATGGCGAAAAAGGAAATATCCTCAGATGAAATCTGGAAAGAAGCTTTCTGAGAAACTGCTTAGTGATCGGTTAATTAATCTCACAGAATTACATCTGTATTTCGTGGATCTCTTTGCTAGCCTTATTTTTGTGGAATCAGAGAACAGATAGTTTGGATCCCTTTGAAGACTATAGGGCCAAAGGAAATATCCTAGGATAACAAAAAGAAAGAAGCTTTCTGAGAAACTTCTTTGTGTTCTGGGAAATCATCTCACAGAGTTACAGCTTTCCCCTCAAGAAGCCTTTCGCTAAGACAGTTCTTGTGCAATTGGAAAGTGATATTTGGAAGCCCATAGAGGGCTATGGTGAAAAAGGAAATATCCTTAGATGTAATCTGGAAAGAAGCTTTCTGAGAAACTGCTTAGTGTTCTGTTAATTCATCTCACAGAGTTACATCTGTATTTCGTGGATCTCTTTACTAGCCTTATTTCTGTGGAATATGAGAACAGATATTTCGGATCCCTTTGAAGACTATAGGGCCAAAGGAAATATCCTCCGATAATAAAGAGAAAGAACCTTTGTGAGAAACTTCTTTGTGTTTCGTGAAATCATCTCACAGAGTTACAGCTTTCCCCTCAAGAAGCCTTTCGTTAAGACAGTTCTTGTGGAATTGGCAAAGTGATATTTGGAAGCCCGTAGAGGGCTATGGTGAAAAAGGAAATATCCTCAGATGAAAACTGGAAAGAAGCTTTCTCAGAAACTGCTTAGTGTTCGGTTAATTCATCTCACAGAGTTACATCTGTATTTCGTGGATCTCTTTGCTAGCCTTATTGCTGTGGAATCTGAGAACAGATATTTCGGATCCCTTTGAAGACTATAGGGCCAAAGGAAATATCCTCCGATAACAAAGAGAAAGAAGCTTTCTGATAAACTTCATTGTGTTCTGTGAAATCATCTCACAGAGTTACAGGTCTCCCCTCAAGAAGCCTTTCGCTAAGACAGTTCTTGTGGAATTGGCAAAGTGATATTTGGAAGCCCCTAGAGGGCTTGGGTGAAAAAGTAAATATCATCAGAAGAAATCTGGAAGGAAGCTTTCTGAGAAACTGCTTGGTGTTCTGTTAATTCATCTCACAGAGTTACATCTGTATTTCATGGATGTCTTCGCTATCCTTATTTCTGTGGAATCTGAGACCGGATATTTCGGATCCCTTTGAAGACAATAAGGCCAAAGGAAATATCCTCCGATAACAAAGAGAAAGAAGCTTTCTGAGAAACTTCTTTGCGTTCTGTGAAATCATCTCACAGAGTTACAGCTTTCCCCTCAAGAAGCCTTTCGCTAAGACAGTTCTTGTGGAATTGGCAAAGTGATATTTGGAAGCCCATAGAGGGCTATGGTGGAAAAGGAAATATCCTCAGATGAAATCTGGAAAGAAGCTTTCTGAGAAACTGCTTAGTGTTCTGTTAATTCATCTCACAGAGTTACATCTGTATTTCGTGGATCTTTTTTCCAGCCTTATTTCTGTGGAATCTGAGAACAGATATTTCGGATCCCTTTGAAGACTATAGGGCCAAAGGCAATATCCTCCGATTACAAAGAGATAGAAGCTTTCTTAGAAACTTCTTTGTGTTCTGTGAAATCAACTCACATTGTTACAGCTTTCCCATCAAGAAGCCTTTCGCTAAGACAGTTCTTGTGGAATTGGCAAAGTGATATTTGAAAGCCCATAGAGGGCTATGGTGAAAAAGGAAATATCCTCAGATGAAATCTGGAAAGAAGCTTTCTGAGAAACTGCTTAGTGTTCTGTTAATTCATCTCACAGAGTTACTTTTGTATTTCGTGGATCTCTTTGCTAGCCTTATTTCTGTGGAATCTGAGAACAGGTATTACAGATCCCTTTGAAGACTATAGGGCCAAAGGAAATATCCTCCGAATACAAAGAGAAAGAAGCTTTCTTAGAAACTTCTTTATGTTCTCCGAAATCATCTCGCAGAGTTACAGCTTTCCCCTCAAGAAACCTTTCGTTAAGACAGTTCTTGGGGAATTGGCAAAGTGATATTTGGAAGCACATAGAGGGCTACGGTGAAAAAGGAAATATCCTCACATGAAATCTGGAAAGAGGCTTTCTGAGAAACTACTTAGTGTTCTGCTAATTCATCTCACAGGCGTACATCTGTATTAAGTGGATCTCTTTGGTAGCCTTATTACTGTGGAATCTGAGAACAGATATTTCGGATCCCTTTGAAGACGATAGGGCCACAGGAAATATCCTCCGATAACAAAGAGAAAGAAGCTTTCTGAGAAAGTTATTTGTGTTCTGTCAAATCATCTCACAGAGTTACAGCTTTCCCCTCAGGAAGCCTTTCGCTAAGACAGTTCTTGTGGAATTGACAAAGTGATATTTGGAAGCCCATGGAGGGCTATGGCGAAAAAGGATATATCCTCAGATGAAATCTGGAAAGAAGCTTTCTGAGAAACTGCTTAGTGTTCTGTTAATTCATCTCACAGAGTTACATCTGTATTTCGTGGATCTCTTTGATAGCCTTATTTCTGTGGAATCTGAGAACAGATATTTCGGATCCCTTTGAAAACTATAGGGCCAAAGGAAATATCCTCCGATAACAAAGAGAAAGAAGCTTTCTGAGAAACTTCTTTGCATTCTGTGAAATCATCTCACAGCGTTACAGCTTTCCCCTCAAGAAGCCTTTCGCTAAGACAGTTCTTGTGGAATTGGCAAAGTGATATTTGGAAGCCCATGGAGGTCTATGGTGAAAAAGGAAATATCCTCAGATGAAATCTGGAAAGAAGCGCTCTGAGAAACTGCTTAGTGTTCTGTTAATTCATCTCAAAGAATTACATCTGTATTTCCTGGATCTATTTGCTAGCCTTATTTCTGTGGAATATGAGAACAGATATTTGGGATCACTTTGAAGTCAATAGGGCCAAAGGAAATATCCTCCGATAACAAAGTGAAAGAAGCTTTCTGAGATACTTCTTTGTGTTCTGTGAAATCATCTCACAGAGTTACAGCTTTCCCCTCAAGAAGCCTATCGCTAAGACAGTTCTTGTGGAATTGGCAAAGTGATATTTGGAAGCCCATAGAGGGCTATGGTGAAAAAGGAAATAACCTCAGATGAAATCTGGGAAGAAGCTTTCTGAGAAACTGCTTAGGGTTCTCTTCATTCATCTCAGAGAGTTACTTTTGTATTTCGTGGATCTTTTTGCTTTCCTTATTTCTGTGGAATATGAGAACAGGTATTTCCGATCCCATTGAAGACTATAGGGCCAAAGGAAATATCCTCCGATTACAAAGAGAAAGAAGCTTTCTTAGAAACTTCTTTGTGTTCTCTGAAATCATCTCACATAGTTACAGCTTTCCCCTCAATAAGCCTTTCATTAAGACAGTTCTTGGGGAATTAGCAAAGTGCTATTTGGAAGCACATAGAGGGCTACGGTGAAAAAGGAAATATCCTCAGATGAAATCTGGAAAGAAGTTTTCTGAGAAACTGCTTAGTGTTCTGTTAATTCATCTCACAGAGGTACATCTGTATTTCGTGGATCTCTTTGCTAGCTTTATTTCTGTGGAATCTGAGAACAGATATTTCGGATCCCTTTGAAGACTATAGGGCCAAAGGAAATATCCTCCGATAACAAAGAGAAAGAAGCTTTCTTAGAAACTTCTTTGCGTTCTGTGAAATCATCTCACAGCATTACAGCTTTGCCCTCAAGAAGCCTTTCGCTAAGACAGTTCTTGAGGAATTGGCAAAGTGATATTTGGAAGCCCATTGAAGGCTATGGTGAAAAAGGAAATATCCTTAGATGTAATCTGGAAATAAGCTTTCTGAGAAACTGCTTAGTGTTCTGTTAATTCATCTCACAGTTACATCTGTATTTCTTGGATCTCTTTGCTAGCCTTATTTCGGTGGAATCTGAGAACAGATATTTCGGATCCCTTTGAAGACTATAGGGCCAAAGGAAATATCCTCCTATAACAAAGAGAAAGAAGCTTTCTGAGAAACTTCTTTGCGTTCTGTGAAATCATCTCACAGAGTTACAGCTTTCCCCTCAAGAAGCCTTTCGCTAAGACAGTTCTTGTGGAATTGGCCAAGTGATATTTGGAAGCCCATAGAGGGCTATGGTGAAAAAGGAAATATCCTCAGATGAAATCTGGATAGAAGCTTTCTGAGAAACTGCTTAGTTTTCTGTTAATTCATCTCACAGAGTTACATCTGTATTTCGTGGATCTCTTTGCTAGCCTTATTTCTGTGGAATCTGAGAACAGATATTTCGTATCCCATTGAAGACTATAGGGTCAAAGGAAATATCCTCCGATAACAAAGAGAAAGAAGCTTTCTGAGAAACTTCTTTGCGTTCTGTGAAATCATCTCACAGAGTTACAGCTTTCCCCTCAAGAAGCCTTTCGCTAAGACAGTTCTTGTGGAATTGGCAAAGTGATATTTGGAAGCCCATAGAGGGCTATGGTGAAAAAGGAAATATCCTCAGATGAAATCTGGAAAGAAGTTTTCAGAGAATCTGCTTAGTGTTCTGTTAATTCATCTCTCAGAGTTACATCTGTATTTCGTGTATCTCTTTGCTAGCCTTATTTCTGTGGAATCTGAGAACAGGTATTTCTGATCCCTTTGAAGACTACAAGGCCAAAGGAAATATCCTCCGATAACAAAGAAAAAGAAGCTTTCTGAGAAACTTCTTTGTGTTCTGTGAAGTCATCTCACAGAGTTACAGCTTTCCCCTCAAGAAGCCTTTCGCTAAGACAGTTCTTGTGGAATTGGCAAGGTGATATTTGGAAGCCCATAGAGGGCTATTTTGAAAAAGGAAATATCCTCAGATGAAATCTGGAAAGAAACTTTCTGAGAAACTGCTTAGTGTTCGGTTAATTCATCTCACAGAGTTACATCTGTATTTTGTGGATCTCTTTGCTAGCCTTATTTCTGTGGAATCTGAGAACAGATATTTCGGATCCCTTTGAAGACTATTGGGCCAAAGGAAATATCCTCCGATTACAAAAGAAAGAAGCTTTCTGAGAAATTAGTTTGTGTTCTGTGAAATCATCTCACAGAGTTACAGCTTTCCCCTCAAGAAGCCTTTCGGTAAGACAGTTCTTGTGGAATTGGCAAAGTGATATTTGGAAGCCCATAGAGGGCTATGGTGAAGAAGGAAATATCCTCAGATGAAATCTGGAAAGAAGCTTTCTGAGAATCTGCTTAGTGTTTGGTTATTTCATCTCACAGAGTTACATCTGTATTTCGTGGATCTCTTTGCTAGCCTTCTTTCTGTGGAATCTGAGAACAGATATTTCGGATCCCTTTGAAGACTATAGGGCCAAAGGAAATATCCTCCGATAACAAAGAGAAAGAAGCTTTCTGAGAAACTTCTTTGCGTTCTGTGAAATCATCTCACAGAGTTACAGCTTTCCCTCAAGAAGCCTTTCGCTAAGACAGTTCTTGTGGAATTGGTAAGGTGATATTTGGAACCCCATAGAGGGCTATGGTGAAAAAGGAAATATCCTCAGATGAAATCTGGAAAGAAGCTTTCTGAGAAACTGCTTAGTGTTCTGTTGTTTCATCACACAGGGTTACATCTGTATTTCGTGGATCTCTTTGCTCGCCTTATTTCTGTGGAATCTGAGAACAGATATTTCGGATCCCATTGAAGACTATAGGGCCAAAGGAAATATCCTCCGATAACAAAGATCAAGAAGCTTTCTGAGAAACTTCTTTGCGTTCTCTGAAATCATCTCACAGAGCTACAGCTTTCCCCTCAAGAAGGCATTTTCTTAGGCAGTTCTTGTGGAATTGGCAAAGTGATATTTGGAAGCCAATAGAGGGCTATGGTGAAAAAGGATATATCCTCAGATGAAATCTGGAAAGAAGCTTTCTGAGAAACTGCTTAGTGTTCTGTTAATTCATCTCACAGAGTTACATCTGTATTTCGTGGATCTCTTTGCTAGCCTTATTTCTGTGGAATCTGAGAACAGATATTTCGGATCCCATTGATGACTATAGTGCCAAAGGAAATATCCTCCGATAACAAAGAGAAAGAAGCTTTCTGAGAAACTTCTTTGCGTTCTGTGAAATCATCTCACAGAGTTACAGCTTTCCCCTGAAAAAAGCCTTTCACTAAGACAGTTCTTGTGGAATTGGCAAAGTAATATTTGGAAGCCCATAGAGGGCTATGGTGAAAAAGGAAATATCCTCAGATGAAATCTGGAAAGAAGCTTTCTGAGAAACTGCTTAGTGTTCGGTTAATTCATTTCACAGAGTTACATCTGTATTTCGTGGATCTCTTTGCTAGCCTTATTTCTGTGGAATCTGAGAACAGATATTTCGGATCCCTTTGAAGACTATAGGGCCAAAGGAAATATCCTCCGATAACAAAGAGAAAGGAGCTTTCTGAGAAACTTCTTTGCGTTCTGTGAAATCATCTCACAGAGTTACAGCTTTCCCCTCAAGAAGCCTTTCGCCAAGACAGTACTTGTGGAATGGGCAAGGTGATATTTGGAAGCCCATAGAGGGCTGTGGTGAAAAAGGAAATATCCTCAGATGAAATCTGGAAAGAAACTTTCTGAGAAACTTCTTAGTGTTCGGTTAATTCATCTCACAGAGTTACATCTGTATTTCGTGGATCTCTTTGCTAGCCTTATTTCTGTGGAATCTGAGAACAGATATTTCGGATCCCTTTGAAGACTATAGGGCCAAAGGAAATATTCTCCGATAACAAAGAGAAAGAAGCTTTCTGACAAACTTCTTCGCGTTCTGTGAAATCATCTCACAGAGTTACAGCTTTCCCCTCAAGAATCCTTTCGCTAAGACAGTTCTTGTGGAATTGGCAAAGTGATATTTGGAAGCCCATAGAGGGCTATGGTGAAAAAGGAAACATCCACAGATGAAATCTGGAAAGAAGCTTTCTGAGAAACTGCTTAGTGTTCTGTTATTTCGTCTCACAGAGTTACATCTGTATTTCGTGGATCTCTTTGCTAGCCTTATTTCTGTGAAATCTGAGAACAGATATTTCGGATCCCATTGAAGACTATAGGGCCAAAGGAAATATCCTCCGATAACAAAGAGAAAGATGCTTTCTGAGAAACTTCTTTGCGTTCTGTGAAATCATCTCACAGAGTTACAGCTTTCCCCTCAAGAAGCCTTTCGCTAAGACAGTTCTTGTGGAATTGGCAAAGAGATATTTGGAAGCCCTTAGAGGGCTATGGTGAAAAAGGAAATATCCTCAGATGAAATCTGGAAAGAAGCTTTCTGAGAAACTGCTTAGTGTTCTTTTAATTCATCTCACAGAGTTACATCTGTATTTCGTGGATCTCTTTGCTAGCCTTATTTCTGTGGAATCTGAGAACAGATATTTCGGATCCCTTTGAAGACTATAGGGCCAAAGGAAATATCCTCCGATAACAAAGAGAAAGAAGCTTTCTGAGAAACTTCTTTGTGTTCGGTGAAATCATCTCCCAGAGTTACAGCTTTCCCCGCAAGAAGCCTATGGCTAAGACAGTTCTTCTGGAATTGGCAAAGTGATATTTGGAAGCCCATAGAGGGCTATGGTGAAAAAGGAAATATCCTCAGATGAAATCTGGAAAGAAGCTTTCTGAGAAACTGCTTAGTGTTCTGTTAATTCATCTCACAGAGTTACATCTTTATTTCGTGGATCTCTTTGCTAGCCTTATTTCTGTGGAATCTGAGAACAGATATTTCGGATCCCATTAAAGACTATAGGGCCAAAGGAAATATCCTCCGATAACAAAGAGAAAGAAGCTTTCTGAGAAACTTCTTTGCGTTCTGTGAAATCATCTCACAGAGTTACAGCTTTCCCCTCAAGAAACCTTTCCCTAAGACAGTTCTTGTGGAATTGGCAAAGTGATATTTGGAAGCCCATAGAGGGCTATGGTGAAAAAGGAAATATCCTCAGATGAAATCTGGAAAGAAGCTTTCTGAGAAACTGCTTAGTGTTCGGTTAATTCATCTCACAGATTTACATCTGTATTTCGTGGATCTCTTTGCTAGCCTTATTTCTGTGGAATCTGAGAACAGATATTTCGGATCCCTTTGAAGACTATAGGGCCAAAGAAAATATCCTCCGATAACAAAGATAAAGAAGCTTTCTGAGAAACTTCTTTGCGTTCTGTGAAATCATCCCACAGGGTTACAGCTTTCCCCTCAAGAAGCCTTTCACCAAGACAGTTCTTGTGGAATTGGCAAAGTGATATTTGGAAGTCCATAGGGGCTATGGTGAAAAAGGAAATATCCTCAGATGAAATCTGGAAAGAAGCTTTCTGAGAAACTGCTTAGTGTTCTTTTAATTCATCTCACAGAGTTACATCTGTATTTCGTGGATCTCTTTGCTAGCCTTATTTCTGTGGAATCTGAGAACAGATATTTCGGATCCCTTTGAAGACTATAGGGCCAAAGGAAATATCCTCCGATAACATAGATAAAGAAGCTTTCTGAGAAACTTCTTTGCGTTCTGTGAAATCATCTCACAGAGTTACAACTTTCCCCTAAAGAAGCCTTTCGCTAAGACAGTTCTTGTGGAATTGGCAAAGTGATATTTGGAAGCCCATAGAGGGCTATGGTGAAAAAGGAAATATCCTCAGATGAAATCTGGAAAGAAGCTTTCTGAGAAACTGCTTAGTGTTCTGTTAATTCATCTCACAGAGTTACATCTGTATTTCGTGGATCTCTTTGCTAGCCTTTTTTCTGTGGAATCTGAGAACAGATATTTCGGATCCCTTTGAAGACTATAGGGCCAAAGGAAATATCCTCCGATAACAAAGAGAAAGAAGCTTTCTGAGAAACTTCTTTGTGTTCTGTGAAATCATCTCACAGAGTTACAGCTTTCCCCGCAAGAAGCCTTTTGCTAAGACAGTTCTTGTGGAATTGGCAAAGTGATATTTGGAAGCCCATAGAAGGCTATGGTGAAAAAGGAAATATCCTCAGATGAAATCTGGAAAGAAGCTTTCTGAGAAACTGCTTAGTGTTCTGTTAATTCATCTCGCAGAGTTACATCTGTATTTCGTGGATCTCTTTGCTAGCCTTATTTCTGTGGAATCTGAGAACAGATATTTCGGATCCCATTGAAGACTACAGGGCCAAAGGAAATATCCTCCGATAACAAATAGAAAGAAGCTTTCTGAGAAACTTCTTTGCGTTCTGTGAAATCATCTCACAGAGTTACAGCTTTCCCCTCAAGAAGCCTTTCGCTAAGACAGTTCTTGTGCAATTGGCAAAGTGATATTTGGAAGCCCGTAGAGGGCTATGGTGAAAATGGAAATATCCTCAGATGAAATCTGGAAAAAGCTTTCTGAGAAACTGCTTAGTGTTCTGTTAATTCATCTCGCAGTGTTACATCTGTATTTCGTGGATCTCTTTGCAAGCCTTATTTCTGTGGAATCTGAGAACAGATATTTCGGATCCCATTGAAGACTATAGGGCCAAAGGAAATATCCTCCGATAACAAAGAGAAAGAAGCTTTCTGAGAAACTTCTTTGCGTTCTGTGAAATAATCTCACAGAGTTACAGCTTTCCCCTCAAGAAACCTTTCGCTAAGACAGTTCTTGTGGAATTGGCAAAGTGATATTTGGAAGCCCATAGAGGGCTATGGTGAAAAAGGATATATCCTCAGATGAAATCTGGAAAGAAGCTTTTGAGAAACTGCTTAGTGTTCTGTTAATTCATCTCACAGAGTTACATCTGTATTTCGTGGATCTCTTTGCTAGCCTTATTTCTGTGGAATCTGAGAACAGATATTTCGGATCCCTTTGAAGACTATAGGGCCAAAGGAAATATCCTCCGATAACAAAGAGAAAGAAGCTTTCTGAGAAACTTCTTTGTATTCTGTGAAATCATCTCACAGAATTACAGCTTTCCCCTCAAGAAGCCTTTCGCTAAGACAGTTCTTGTGGAATTGGCAAAGTGATATTTGAAGCCCATAGAGGGCTATGGTGAAAAAGGAAATATCCTCAGATGAAATATGGAAAGTAGCTTTCTGAGAAACTCCTTAGTGTTCTGTTCATTCATCTCACAGAGTTACATCTGTATTTCGTGGATCTCTTTGCTAGCCTTATTTCTGTGGAATCTGAGAACAGATATTTCGGATCCCATTGAAGACTATAGGGCCAAAGGAAATATCCTCCGATAACAAAGAGAAAGAAGCTTTCTGAGAAACTTCTTTGCGTTCTGTGAAATCATCTCACAGAGTTACAGCTTTCCCCTCCAGAAGCCTTTCGCTAAGACAGTTCTTGTGGAATTGGCAAAGTGATATTTGGAAGCCCATAGAGGGCTATGCTGAAAAAGGAAATAACCTCAGATGAAATCTGGATAGAAGCTTTATGAGAAACTGCTTAGTGTTCTGTTATTTCATCTCACAGAGATACATCTGTATTTCGTGGATCTCTTTGCTAGCCTTATTTCTGTGGAATCTGAGAACAGATATTTCGGATCCCATTGAAGACTATAGGGCCAAAGGAAATATCCTCCGATAAAAAAGAGAAAGAAGCTTTCTGAGAAACTTCTTTGTGTTCTGTGAACTCATCTCCCAGAGTTACAGCTTTCCCCACAAGAATCCTTTCGCTAAGACAGTTCTAGTGGAATTGGCAAAGTGATATTTGGAAGCCCATAGAGGGCTATGGTGAAAAAGGAAATATCCTCAGATGAAATCTGGAAAGAAGCTTTCTGAGAAACTGCTTAGTGTTCTGTTATTTCATCTCACAGAGTTACATCTGTATTTCGTGGATCTCTTTGTTAGCCTTATTTCTGTGGAATCTGAGAACAGATATTTCGGATCCCATTGAAGACTATAGGGCCAAAGGAAATATCCCCCGATAACAAATAGAAAGAAGCTTTCTGAGAAACTTCTTTGCGTTCTGTGAAATCATCTCACAGAGTTACAGCTTTCCCCTCAAGAAGCCTTTCGCTAAGACAGTTCTTGTGGAATTGGCAGAGTGATATTTGGAAGCCCATAGAGGGCTATGGTGAAAAAGGAAATATCCTCAGATGAAATCTGGAAAGAAGCTTTCTGAGAAACTGCTTAGTGTTCTTTTAATTCATCTCACAGAGTAACATCTGTATTTCGTGGATCTCTTTGCTAGCCTTATTTCTGTGGAATCTGAGAACATATATTTCGGATCCCTTTGAAGACTATAGGGCCAAAGGAAATATCCTCCGATAACAAAGAGAAAGAAGCTTTCTGAGAAACTTCTTTGCGTTCTGTGAAATCATCACCCATAGTTACAGCTTTCCCCTCAAGAAGACTTTCGCTAAGACAGTTCTTGTGGAATTGGCAAAGTGATATTTGGAAGCCCATAGAGGGCTATGGTGAAAAAGGAAATATCCTCAGATGAAATCTGGAAAGAAGCTTTCTGAGAAACTGCTTAGTGTTCGGTTAATTCATCTCAGAGAGTTACATCTGTATTTCGTGGATCTCTTTTCTTGCCTTATTTCTGTGGAATCTGAGAACAGATATTTCGGAACCCTTTGAAGACTATAGGGCCAAAGAAAATATCCTCCGATAACAAAGATAAAGAAGCTTTCTGAGAAACTTCTTTGCGTTCTGTGAAATCATCTCACAGAGTTACAGATTTCCCCTCAAGAAGCCTTTTGCTAAGACATTTCTTGTGGAATTGGCAAAGTGATATTTGGAACCCCTAGAGGGCCATGGTGAAAAAGGAAATATCCTCAGATGAAATCTGGAAAGAAGCTTTCTGAGAAACTGCTTAGTGTTCTGTTAATTCATCTCACAGAGTTACATCTGTATTTCGTGGATCTCTTTGCTAGCGTTATTTCTGTGGAATCTGAGAACAGATATTTCGGATCCCTTTGAAGACTATAGGGCCGATGGAAATATTCTCCGATAACAAAGAGAAAGAAGCTTTCTGAGAAACTTCTTTGCGTTCTGTGAAATCATCTCACAGAGTTACAGCTTTCCCCTCAAGAAGCCTTTCGCTAAGACAGTTCTTGTGGAAGTGGCAAACTGATATTTGGAAGCCCATAGAATGCTATGTTGAAAAAGGAAATATCCTCAGATGAAATCTGGAAAGAAGATTTCTGAGAAACTGCTCAGGGTTCTCTTAATTCATCTCACAGAGTTACATCTGTATTCCGTGGATCCCTTTGCTAGCCTTATTTCTGTGGAATCTGAGAACAGATATTTCGGATCCATTTGATGACTATAGGGCCAAAGAAAATATCCTCCGATAACAAAGAAAAAGAAGCTTTCAGAGAAACTTCTTTGTGTTCTCTGAAATCATCTCACAGAGTTACAGCTTTCCCCTCATGAACCCTTTCGCTAAGACTGTTCTTGTGGAATTGAGAAAGTGATATTGGAAGCCCATAGAGGGCTATAGTGAAAAAGGAAATATCCTTCGATGAAATCTGGAAAGAAACTTTCTGAGAAACTGCTTAGTGTTCTGTTAATTCATCTCACAGAGTTACATCTTTATTTCGTGGATCTCTTTGCTAGCCTTAATTCTGTGGAATCTGAGAACAGATATTTCGGATCCCTTTGAAGACTACAGGGCCAAAGGAAACATTCTCCGATAACAAAGAGAAAGAAACTTTCTGAGAAACTTCTTTGTGTGCTGTGAAATCATCTCACAGAGTTACAGCTTTCCCCTCAAGAAGCCTTTCTCTAAGACAGTTCTTGTGGAATTGGAAAGTGATATTTTAACCCCTTAAGGGCTATGGTGAAAAAGGAAATATCCTCCGATGAAATCTGGAAAGAAGCTTTCTGAGAAACTGCTTAGTGTTCTGGTAATTCATCTAACAGAGTTACATCTGTATTTCGTGGATCTCTTTGCTAGTCTTATTTCTGTGGAATCTGAGAACAGATAATTCGGATCCCTTTGAAGACTACAGGGCCAAAGGAAACATCCTCCGATAACAAAGAGAAAGAAGCTTTCTGAGAAACTTTTTTGTGTTCCGTGAAATCATCTCACAGAGTTACAGCTTTCCCCTCAAGAAACATTTCGCTAAGACAGTTCTTGTGGAATTGGCAAAGTGATATTTGGAAGCCCATAGAGGGCTATGGTGAAAAAGGAAATATCCTCAGATGAAATATGGAAAAAAGCTCTCTGAGAAACTGCTCAGTGTTCTGTTAATTCATCTAACAGAGTTACATCGGTATTTCGTGGATCATTTTGCTAGCCTTATTTCTGTGGAATCTGAGAAGAGATATTTCGGATCCCTTTGAAGACTAGAGGGCCAAAGGAAATATTCTCCGATAACAAAGAGAAAAAAATATTCTGAGAAACTTCTTTGTGTTCTGTGAAATCATCTCACAGAGTTACAGCTTTGTCTACCATAAACTTTTCGCTAAGACAGTTCTTGTGGAATTTCCAAGGAGATATTTGGAAGCCCATAGCGGGCTATGGTGAAAAAGGAAATATCCTCCGATGAAATCTGGAAAGAAGCTTTCTGAGAAACTGCTTAGTGTTCTGGTAATTCATCTAACAGAGTTACATCTGTATTTCGTGGATCTCTTTGCTAGCCTTATTTCTGTGGAATCTGAGAACAGATATTTCGGATCCCTTTGAAGACTACAGGGCCAAAGGAAACATCCTCCGATAACAAAGAGAAAGAAGGTTTCTGAGAAACTTCTTTGTGTTCTGTGAAATCATCTCACAGAGTTACAGCTTTCCCCTCAAGAAACCTTTCGCTAAGACAGTTCTTGTGGAATTGGCAAAGTGATATTTGGATGCCCATAGAGGGCTATGGTGAAAAAGAGAATATCCTCCAATGAAATCTGGAAAGAAGCTTTCTGAGAAACTGTTCAGTGTTCTGTTAATTCATCTCAGAGAATTACATCTGTATTTCGTGGATCTCTTTGCAAGACTTATTTCTGTGGAATCTGAGAACAGATATTTCGGATCCCTTTGAAGACTATAGGTCCAAAGGATATATCCTCTGATAACAAAGAGAAAGAAGCTTTCTTAGAAACTTCTTTGTGTTCTGTGAAATCATCTCACAGAGTTACAGCTTTCCCCTCAAGAAGCCTTTCTCTAAGACAGTTCTTGTGGAATAGGCAAAGTGATATTTGGAAGCCCATAGAGGGCTATGGTGAAAAAGGAAATATCCTCCGATGAAATCTGAAAAGAAGCTTTCTGAGAAACTGCTTACTGTTCTGTTAATTCATCTCACAGAGTTACATCTGTATTTCGTGGATCTCTTTGCTAGCCTTATTTCTGTAGAATCGGAGAACAGATATTTCGGATCCCTTTGAAGAGTATAGGGCCAAAGGAAATATCCTTCGATAACAAAGAGAAAGAAGCTTTCTGAGAAACTTCTTTGCGTTTCGTGAAATCATCTCACAGAGTTACAGCTTTCCCCTCAAGAAGCCTTTCGCTAAGACAGTTCTTGTGGAATTGGCAAAGTGATATTTGGAAGCCCGTAGAGGGCTATGGTGAAAAAGGAAATATCCTCAGATGAAAACTGGAAAGAAGCTTTCTCAGAAACTGCTTAGTGTTCGGTTAATTCATCTCACAGAGTTACATCTGTATTTCGTGGATCTCTTTGCTAGCCTTATTGCTGTGGAATCTGAGAACAGATATTTCGGATCCCTTTGAAGACTATAGGGCCAAAGGAAATATCCTCCGATAACAAAGAGAAAGAAGCTTTCTGATAAACTTCATTGTGTTCTGTGAAATCATCTCACAGAGTTACAGGTCTCCCCTCAAGAAGCCTTTCGCTAAGACAGTTCTTGTGGAATTGGCAAAGTGATATTTGGAAGCCCCTAGAGGGCTTGGGTGAAAAAGTAAATATCATCAGAAGAAATCTGGAAGGAAGCTTTCTGAGAAACTGCTTGGTGTTCTGTTAATTCATCTCACAGAGTTACATCTGTATTTCATGGATGTCTTCGCTAGCCTTATTTCTGTGGAATCTGAGACCGGATATTTCGGATCCCTTTGAAGACAATAAGGCCAAAGGAAATATCCTCCGATAACAAAGAGAAAGAAGCTTTCTGAGAAACTTCTTTGCGTTCTGTGAAATCATCTCACAGAGTTACAGCTTTCCCCTCAAGAAGCCTTTCGCTAAGACAGTTCTTGTGGAATTGGCAAAGTGATATTTGGAAGCCCATAGAGGGCTATGGTGGAAAAGGAAATATCCTCAGATGAAATCTGGAAAGAAGCTTTCTGAGAAACTGCTTAGTGTTCTGTTAATTCATCTCACAGAGTTACATCTGTATTTCGTGGATCTTTTTTCCAGCCTTATTTCTGTGGAATCTGAGAACAGATATTTCGGATCCCTTTGAAGACTATAGGGCCAAAGGCAATATCCTCCGATTACAAAGAGATAGAAGCTTTCTTAGAAACTTCTTTGTGTTCTGTGAAATCAACTCACATTGTTACAGCTTTCCCATCAAGAAGCCTTTCGCTAAGACAGTTCTTGTGGAATTGGCAAAGTGATATTTGAAAGCCCATAGAGGGCTATGGTGAAAAAGGAAATATCCTCAGATGAAATCTGGAAAGAAGCTTTCTGAGAAACTGCTTAGTGTTCTGTTAATTCATCTCACAGAGTTACTTTTGTATTTCGTGGATCTCTTTGCTAGCCTTATTTCTGTGGAATCTGAGAACAGGTATTACAGATCCCTTTGAAGACTATAGGGCCAAAGGAAATATCCTCCGAATACAAAGAGAAAGAAGCTTTCTTAGAAACTTCTTTATGTTCTCCGAAATCATCTCGCAGAGTTACAGCTTTCCCCTCAAGAAACCTTTCGTTAAGACAGTTCTTGGGGAATTGGCAAAGTGATATTTGGAAGCACATAGAGGGCTACGGTGAAAAAGGAAATATCCTCAGATGAAATCTGGAAAGAGGCTTTCTGAGAAACTACTTAGTGTTCTGCTAATTCATCTCACAGGCGTACATCTGTATTAAGTGGATCTCTTTGGTAGCCTTATTACTGTGGAATCTGAGAACAGATATTTCGGATCCCTTTGAAGACGATAGGGCCACAGGAAATATCCTCCGATAACAAAGAGAAAGAAGCTTTCTGAGAAAGTTATTTGTGTTCTGTCAAATCATCTCACAGAGTTACAGCTTTCCCCTCAGGAAGCCTTTCGCTAAGACAGTTCTTGTGGAATTGACAAAGTGATATTTGGAAGCCCATGGAGGGCTATGGCGAAAAAGGATATATCCTCAGATGAAATCTGGAAAGAAGCTTTCTGAGAAACTGCTTAGTGTTCTGTTAATTCATCTCACAGAGTTACATCTGTATTTCGTGGATCTCTTTTCTAGCCTTATTTCTGTGGAATCTGAGAACAGATATTTCGGATCCCTTTGAAAACTATAGGGCCAAAGGAAATATCCTCCGATAACAAAGAGAAAGAAGCTTTCTGAGAAACTTCTTTGCATTCTGTGAAATCATCTCACAGCGTTACAGCTTTCCCCTCAAGAAGCCTTTCGCTAAGACAGTTCTTGTGGAATTGGCAAAGTGATATTTGGAAGCCCATGGAGGTCTATGGTGAAAAAGGAAATATCCTCAGATGAAATCTGGAAAGAAGCGCTCTGAGAAACTGCTTAGTGTTCTGTTAATTCATCTCACAGAATTACATCTGTATTTCCTGGATCTATTTGCTAGCCTTATTTCTGTGGAATATGAGAACAGATATTTGGGATCACTTTGAAGTCAATAGGGCCAAAGGAAATATCCTCCGATAACAAAGTGAAAGAAGCTTTCTGAGATACTTCTTTGTGTTCTGTGAAATCATCTCACAGAGTTACAGCTTTCCCCTCAAGAAGCCTATCGCTAAGACAGTTCTTGTGGAATTGGCAAAGTGATATTTGGAAGCCCATAGAGGGCTATGGTGAAAAAGGAAATAACCTCAGATGAAATCTGGGAAGAAGCTTTCTGAGAAACTGCTTAGGGTTCTCTTCATTCATCTCAGAGAGTTACTTTTGTATTTCGTGGATCTTTTTGCTTTCCTTATTTCTGTGGAATATGAGAACAGGTATTTCCGATCCCATTGAAGACTATAGGGCCAAAGGAAATATCCTCCGATTACAAAGAGAAAGAAGCTTTCTTAGAAACTTCTTTGTGTTCTCTGAAATCATCTCACATAGTTACAGCTTTCCCCTCAATAAGCCTTTCATTAAGACAGTTCTTGGGGAATTAGCAAAGTGCTATTTGGAAGCACATAGAGGGCTACGGTGAAAAAGGAAATATCCTCAGATGAAATCTGGAAAGAAGTTTTCTGAGAAACTGCTTAGTGTTCTGTTAATTCATCTCACAGAGGTACATCTGTATTTCGTGGATCTCTTTGCTAGCTTTATTTCTGTGGAATCTGAGAACAGATATTTCGGATCCCTTTGAAGACTATAGGGCCAAAGGAAATATCCTCCGATAACAAAGAGAAAGAAGCTTTCTTAGAAACTTCTTTGCGTTCTGTGAAATCATCTCACAGCATTACAGCTTTGCCCTCAAGAAGCCTTTCGCTAAGACAGTTCTTTTGGAATTGGCAAAGTGATATTTGGAAGCCCATAGAGGGCTATGGTGAAAAAGGAAATATCCTCAGATGAAATCTGGAAGGAAGCATTCTGAGAATCTGCTTAGTGTTCTGTTAATTCATCTCACAGAGTTACATCTGTATTTCGTGGATCTCTTTGCTAGCCTTATTTCTGTGGAATCTGAGAACAGGTATTTCAGATCCGATTGGAGACTATAGGGCCAAGGGCAATATCCTCCGATAACAAAGAAAAAGAAGCTTTCTGAGAAACTTCTTTGTGTTCTGTGAAATCATCTCACAAAGTTACACCTTTCCCCTGAAGAAGCCTTTCGCTACGACAGTTCTTGTGGAATTGGCAAGGTGATATTTGGAAGCCCTTAGAGGGCTATGGTGAAAAAGGAAATATCCTCAGATGAAATCTGGAAAGAAGCTTTCTGAGAAACTGCTTAGTGTTCTGTTAATTCATCTCACAGAGTTACATCTGTATTTCGTGGATCTCTTTGCTAGCCTTATTTCTGTGGAATCTGAGAACAGATTTCAGATCTCATTGAAGACTATAGGGCCAAAGGAAATATCCCCCGATAACAAAGAGAAAGAAGCTTTCTGAGAAACTTCTTTGTGTTCTGTGAAATCATCTCACAGAGTTACAGCTTTCCCCTCAAGAAGCCTTTCGCTTAGACAGTTCTTGTGGAATTGGCAAAGTGATATTTGGAAGCCCATAGAGGGCTATGGTGAAAAAGGAAATATCCTCAGATGAAATCTGGAAAGAAGCTTTCTGAGAATCTGCTTAGTGTTCTCTTAATTCATCTGACAGAGTTACATCTGTATTTCGTGGATCTCTTTGCTAGCCTTATTTCTGTGGAATATGAGAACAGGTATTTCAGATCCCATTGAAGACTACAGGGCCAAAGGAAATATCCTCTGATAACAAAGAAAAAGAAGCTTTCTGAGAAAATTCTTTGTGTTCTGTGAAATCATCTCTCACAGTTACAGCTTTCCCCTCAAGAAGCCTTTCGCTACGACAGTTCTTTTGGAATTGGCAAAGTGATATTTGGCAGCCCATAGAGGGCTATGGTGAAAAAGGAAATATCCTCAGATGATATCTCGAAAGAAGCTTTCTGAGAAACTGCTTAGTGTTCTTTTAATTCATCTCACAGAGTTACATCTGTATTTCGTGGATCTCTTTGCTAGCCTTATTTCTGTGGAATCTGAGAACAGATATTTCAGATCCGATTGAAGACTATAGGGCCAAAGGAAATATCCTCCGATAACAAAGAAAAAGAAGCTTTCTGATTAACTTCTTTGTGTTCTGTGAAATCATCTCACAGAGTTACAGCTTTCCCCTCAAGAAGCCTTTCGATAAGACAGTTCTTGTGGAATTGGCAAGTTGATATTTGGAAGCCCATAGAGGGCTATGTTGAAAAAGGAAATATCCTCAGATGAAATCTGGAAAGAAGCTTTCTGAGAAACTGCTTAGTGTTCTGTTAATTCATCTCACAGAGTTACATCTGTATTTCGTGGATCTCTTTGCTAGCCTTATTTCTGTGGAATCTGAGAACAGATTTCAGATCTCATCGAAGACTATAGGGCTAAAGGAAATATCCCCCGATAACAAAGAGAAAGAAGCTTTCTGAGAAACTTCTTTGTGTTCTGTGAAATCATCTCACAGAGTTACAGCTTTCCCCTCAAGAAGCCTTTCGCTAAGACAGTTCTTGTGGAATTGGCAAAGTGATATTTGGAAGCCCATAGAGGGCTATGGTGAAAAAGGAAATATCCTCAGAAGTAATCTGGAAAGAAGATTTCTGAGAAACTGCTTAGTGTTCTGTTAATTCATCTCTCAGAGTTACATCTGTATTTCGTGGATCTCTTTACTAGCCTTATTTCTGTGGAATATGAGAACAGATATTTCGGATCCCTTTGAAGACTATAGGGCCAAAGGAAATATCCTCCGATAACAAAGAGAAAGAACCTTTGTGAGAAACTTCTTTGTGTTTTGTGAAATCATCTCACAGAGTTACAGCTTTCCCCTCAAGAAGCCTTTCGCTAAGACAGTTCTTGTGGAATTGGCAAAGTGATATTTGGAAGCCCGTAGAGGGCTATGTTGAAAAAGGAAATATCCTCAGATGAAATCTGGAAAGAAGCTTTCTGAGAAACTGCTTAGTGTTCGGTTAATTCATCTCACAGAGTTACATCTGTATTTCGTGGATCTCTTTGCTAGCCTTATTTCTGTGGAATCTGAGAACAGATATTTCGGATCCCTTTGAAAACTATAGGGCCAAAGGAAATATCCTCCGATAACAAAAGAGAAAGAAGCTTTCTGAGAAACTTCTTTGTGTTCTGTGAAATCATCTCACAGAGTTACAGCTTTCCCCTCAGGAAGCCTTTCGTTAAGACAGTTCTTGTGGAATTGACAAAGTGATATTTGGAAGCCCTTGGAGGGCTATGGCGAAAAAGGAAATATCCTCAGATGAAATCTGGAAAGAAGCTTTCTGAGAAACTGCTTAGTGATCGGTTAATTAATCTCACAGAATTACATCTGTATTTCGTGGATCTCTTTGCTAGCGTTATTTTTGTGGAATCAGAGAACAGATAGTTTGGATCCCTTTGAAGACTATAGGGCCAAAGGAAATATCCTAGGATAACAAAAAGAAAGAAGCTTTCTGAGAAACTTCTTTGTGTTCTGGGAAATCATCTCACAGAGTTACAGCTTTCCCCTCAAGAAGCCTTTCGCTAAGACAGTTCTTGTGCAATTGGAAAGTGATATTTGGAAGCCCATAGAGGGCTATGGTGAAAAAGGAAATATCCTTAGATGTAATCTGGAAAGAAGCTTTCTGAGAAACTGCTTAGTGTTCTGTTAATTCATCTCACAGAGTTACATCTGTATTTCGTGGATCTCTTTACTAGCCTTATTTCTGTGGAATATGAGAACAGATATTTCGGATCCCTTTGAAGACTATAGGGCCAAAGGAAATATCCTCCGATAATAAAGAGAAAGAACCTTTGTGAGAAACTTCTTTGTGTTTCGTGAAATCGTCTCACAGAGTTACAGCTTTCCCCTCAAGAAGCCTTTCGCTAAGACAGTTCTTGTGGAATTGGCAAAGTGATATTTGGAAGCCCATAGAGGGCTATGGTGAAAAAGGAAATATCCTCAGATGAAAACTGGAAAGAAGCTTTCTCAGAAACTGCTTAGTGTTCGGTTAATTCATCTCACAGAGTTACATCTGTATTTCGTGGATCTCTTTGCTAGCCTTATTGCTGTGGAATCTGAGAACAGATATTTCGGATCCCTTTGAAGACTATAGGGCCAAAGGAAATATCCTCCGATAACAAAGAGAAAGAAGCTTTCTGATAAACTTCATTGTGTTCTGTGAAATCATCTCACAGAGTTACAGGTCTCCCCTCAAGAAGCCTTTCGCTAAGACAGTTCTTGTGGAATTGGCAAAGTGATATTTGGAAGCCCCTAGAGGGCTTGGGTGAAAAAGTAAATATCATCAGAAGAAATCTGGAAGGAAGCTTTCTGAGAAACTGCTTGGTGTTCTGTTAATTCATCTCACAGAGTTACATCTGTATTTCATGGATGTCTTCGCTATCCTTATTTCTGTGGAATCTGAGACCGGATATTTCGGATCCCTTTGAAGACAATAAGGCCAAAGGAAATATCCTCCGATAACAAAGAGAAAGAAGCTTTCTGAGAAACTTCTTTGCGTTCTGTGAAATCATCTCACAGAGTTACAGCTTTCCCCTCAAGAAGCCTTTCGCTAAGACAGTTCTTGTGGAATTGGCAAAGTGATATTTGGAAGCCCATAGAGGGCTATGGTGGAAAAGGAAATATCCTCAGATGAAATCTGGAAAGAAGCTTTCTGAGAAACTGCTTAGTGTTCTGTTAATTCATCTCACAGAGTTACATCTGTATTTCGTGGATCTTTTTTCCAGCCTTATTTCTGTGGAATCTGAGAACAGATATTTCGGATCCCTTTGAAGACTATAGGGCCAAAGGCAATATCCTCCGATTACAAAGAGATAGAAGCTTTCTTAGAAACTTCTTTGTGTTCTGTGAAATCAACTCACATTGTTACAGCTTTCCCATCAAGAAGCCTTTCGCTAAGACAGTTCTTGTGGAATTGGCAAAGTGATATTTGAAAGCCCATAGAGGGCTATGGTGAAAAAGGAAATATCCTCAGATGAAATCTGGAAAGAAGCTTTCTGAGAAACTGCTTAGTGTTCTGTTAATTCATCTCACAGAGTTACTTTTGTATTTCGTGGATCTCTTTGCTAGCCTTATTTCTGTGGAATCTGAGAACAGGTATTACAGATCCCTTTGAAGACTATAGGGCCAAAGGAAATATCCTCCGAATACAAAGAGAAAGAAGCTTTCTTAGAAACTTCTTTATGTTCTCCGAAATCATCTCGCAGAGTTACAGCTTTCCCCTCAAGAAACCTTTCGTTAAGACAGTTCTTGGGGAATTGGCAAAGTGATATTTGGAAGCACATAGAGGGCTACGGTGAAAAAGGAAATATCCTCAGATGAAATCTGGAAAGAGGCTTTCTGAGAAACTACTTAGTGTTCTGCTAATTCATCTCACAGGCGTACATCTGTATTAAGTGGATCTCTTTGGTAGCCTTATTACTGTGGAATCTGAGAACAGATATTTCGGATCCCTTTGAAGACGATGGGGCCACAGGAAATATCCTCCGATAACAAAGAGAAAGAAGCTTTCTGAGAAAGTTATTTGTGTTCTGTCAAATCATCTCACAGAGTTACAGCTTTCCCCTCAAGAAGCCTTTCGCTAAGACAGTTCTTGTGGAATTGACAAAGTGATATTTGGAAGCCCATGGAGGGCTATGGCGAAAAAGGATATATCCTCAGATGAAATCTGGAAAGAAGCTTTCTGAGAAACTGCTTAGTGTTCTGTTAATTCATCTCACAGAGTTACATCTGTATTTCGTGGATCTCTTTGATAGCCTTATTTCTGTGGAATCTGAGAACAGATATTTCGGATCCCTTTGAAAACTATAGGGCCAAAGGAAATATCCTCCGATAACAAAGAGAAAGAAGCTTTCTGAGAAACTTCTTTGCATTCTGTGAAATCATCTCACAGCGTTACAGCTTTCCCCTCAAGAAGCCTTTCGATAAGACAGTTCTTGTGGAATTGGCAATGTGATATTTGCAAGCCCATGGAGGTCTATGGTGAAAAAGGAAATATCCTCAGATGAAATCTGGAAAGAAGCGCTCTGAGAAACTGCTTAGTGTTCTGTTAATTCATCTCACAGAATTACATCTGTATTTCCTGGATCTATTTGCTAGCCTTATTTCTGTGGAATATGAGAACAGATATTTGGGATCACTTTGAAGTCAATAGGGCCAAAGGAAATATCCTCCGATAACAAAGTGAAAGAAGCTTTCTGAGATACTTCTTTGTGTTCTGTGAAATCATCTCACAGAGTTACAGCTTTCCCCTCAAGAAGCCTATCGCTAAGACAGTTCTTGTGGAATTGGCAAAGTGATATTTGGAAGCCCATAGAGGGCTATGGTGAAAAAGGAAATAACCTCAGATGAAATCTGGGAAGAAGCTTTCTGAGAAACTGCTTAGGGTTCTCTTCATTCATCTCAGAGAGTTACTTTTGTATTTCGTGGATCTTTTTGCTTTCCTTATTTCTGTGGAATATGAGAACAGGTATTTCCGATCCCATTGAAGACTATAGGGCCAAAGGAAATATCCTCCGATTACAAAGAGAAAGAAGCTTTCTTAGAAACTTCTTTGTGTTCTCTGAAATCATCTCACATAGTTACAGCTTTCCCCTCAATAAGCCTTTCATTAAGACAGTTCTTGGGGAATTAGCAAAGTGCTATTTGGAAGCACATAGAGGGCTACGGTGAAAAAGGAAATATCCTCAGATGAAATCTGGAAAGAAGTTTTCTGAGAAACTGCTTAGTGTTCTGTTAATTCATCTCACAGAGGTACATCTGTATTTCGTGGATCTCTTTGCTAGCTTTATTTCTGTGGAATCTGAGAACAGATATTTCGGATCCCTTTGAAGACTATAGGGCCAAAGGAAATATCCTCCGATAACAAAGAGAAAGAAGCTTTCTTAGAAACTTCTCTGCGTTCTGTGAAATCATCTCACAGCATTACAGCTTTGCCCTCAAGAAGCCTTTCGCTAAGACAGTTCTTGAGGAATTGGCAAAGTGATATTTGGAAGCCCAATGAAGGCTATGGTGAAAAAGGAAATATCCTTAGATGTAATCTGGAAATAAGCTTTCTGAGAAACTGCTTAGTGTTCTGTTAATTCATCTCACAGAGTTACATCTGTATTTCGTGGATCTCTTTTCTAGCCTTTTTTCTGTGGAATCTGAGAACAGATATTTCGGATCCCTTTGAAGACTATAGGGCCAAAGAAAATATCCTCCGATAACAAAGAGAAAGAAGCTTTCTGAGAAACTTCTTTGTGTTCTGTGAAATTATCTCCCAGAGTTACATCTTTCCCCGCAAGAAGCCTTTTGCTAAGACAGTTCTTGTGGAATTGGCAAAGTGATATTTGGAAGCCCATAGAAGGCTATGGTGAAAAAGGAAATATCCTCAGATGAAATCTGGAAAGAAGCTTTCTGAGAAACTGCTTAGTGTTCTGTTAATTCATCTCAAAGAGTTACATCTGTATTTCGTGGATCTCTTTGCTAGCCTTATTTCTGTGGAATCTGAGAACAGATATTTCGGATCCCATTGAAGACTATAGGGCCAAAGGAAATATCCTCCGATAACAAAGAGAAAGAAGCTTTCTGAGAAACTTCTTTGCGTTCTGTGAAATCATCTCACAGAGTTACAGCTTTCCCCTTAAGAAACTTTTCGCTAAGACAGTTCTTGTGGAATTGGCAAAGTGATATTTGGAAGCCCATAGAGGGCTATGGTGAAAAAGGAAATATCCCCAGATGAAATCTGGAAAGAAGCTTTCTGAGAAACTGCTTAGTGTTCTGTTAATTCATCTCACAGAGTTACATCTGTATTTCGTGGATCTCTTTGCTAGCCTTTTTTCTGTGGAATCTGAGATAAGATATTTCGTATCCCTTTGAGGACTATAGGGCCAAAGGAAATATCCTCCGATAACAAAGAGAAAGAAGCTTTCTGAGAAACTTCTTTGTGTTCTGTGAAATCATCTCACAGAGTTACAGCTTTCCCCTCAAGAAGCCTTTCGCTAAGACAGTTCTTGTGGAATTGGCAAAGTGATATTTGGAAACCCATAGAGGGCTATGGTGAAAAAGGAAATATCCTCAGATGAAATCTGGAAAGAAGCTTTCTGAGAAACTGCTTAGTTTTCTGTTAATTCATCTCACAGAGTTACATCTGTATTTCGTGGATCTCTTTGCTAGCCTTATTTCTGTGGAATCTGAGAACAGATATTTCGGATCCCATTGAAGACTATAGGGACAAAGGAAATATCCTCCGATAACAAAGAGAAAGAAGCTTTCTGAGAAACTTCTTTGTGTTCTGTGAAATCATCTCCCAGAGTTACAGCTTTCCCCTCAAGAAGCCTATCGCTAAGGCAGTTCTTGTGGAATTGGCAAAGTGATATTTGGAAGCCCTTAGAGGGCTATGGTGAAAAAGGAAATATCCTAAGATGAAATCTGGAAAGAAGCTTTCTGAGAAACTGCTTAGTGTTCGGTTAATTCATCTCAGAGAGTTACATCTGTATTTCGTGGATCACTTTGCTAGCCTTATTTCTGTGGAATCTGAGAACAGATATTTCGGATCCCTTTGAAGACTATAGGGCCAAAGGACATATCCTCCGATAACAAAGATAAAGAAGCTTTCTGAGAAACTTCTTTGGGTTCTGTGAAATCATCTCACAGAGTTACAGCTTTCCCCTCAAGAAGCCTTTTGCTAAGACATTTCTTGTGAAATTGGCAAAGTGATATTTGGAAGCCAATAGAGGGCTATGGTGAAAAAGGATATATCCTCAGATGAAATCTGGAAAGAAGCTTTCTGAGAAACTGCTTAGTGTTCTGTTAATTCATCTCACAGAGTTACATCTGTATTTCGTGGATCTCTTTGCTAGCCTTATTTCTGTGGAATCTGAGAACAGATATTTCGGATCCCATTGATGACTATAGGGCCAAAGGAAATATCCTCCGATAACAAAGAGAAAGAAGCTTTCTGAGAAAATCTTTGCGTTCTGTGAAATCATCTCACAGAATTACAGCTTTCCCCTCAAGAAGCCTTTCACTAAGACAGTTCTTGTGCAATTCGCAAAGTGATATTTGGAAGCCCATGGAGGGCTATGGTGAAAAGGAAATATCCTCAGATGAAATCTGGAAAGAAGCTTTCTGAGAAACTGCTTAGTGTTCTGTTAATTCATCTCACAGAGTTACATCTGTATTTCGTGGATCTCTTTCCTAGCCTTATTTCTGTGGAATCTGAGAACAGATATTTCGGATCCCTTTGAAGACTATAGGGCCAAAGGAAATATCCTCTGATAACAAAGAGAAAGAAGCTTTCTGAGAAACTTCTTTGCGTTCTGTGAAATCATCTCACAGAGTTACAGCTTTCCCCTCAAGAAGCCTTTCGCCAAGACAGTAGTTGTGGAATTGCCAAGGTGATATTTGGAAGCCCATAGAGGGCTATGGTGAAAAAGGAAATATCCTCAGATGAAATCTGGAAAGAAAACTTTCTGAGAAACTGCTAAGTGTTCGGTTAATTCATCTCACAGAGTTACATCTGTATTTCGTGGATTTCTTTGCTAGCCTTATTTCTGTGGAATCTGAGAACAGATATTTCGGATCCCTTTGAAGACTATAGGGCCAAAGGAAATATCCTCCGATAACAAAGAGAAAGAAGCTTGCTGAGAAACTTCTTTGTGTTCTGTGAAATCATCTCACAGAGTTACAGCTTTCCCCTCAAGAAGCCTTTCGCTAAGACAGTTCTTGTGGAATTGGCAAACTGATATTTGGAAGCCCATAGAGGGCTATGGTGAAAAAGGAAATATCCTCAGATGAAATCTGGAAAGAAGCTTTCTGAGAAACTGCTTAGTGTTCTGTTATTTCATCTCACAGAGTTACATCTGTATTTCGTGGATCTCTTTGTTAGCCTTATTTCTGTGGAATCTGAGAACAGATATTTCGGATCCCATTGAAGACTATAGGGCCAAAGGAAATATCCTCCGATAACAAATAGAAAGAAGCTTTCTGAGAAACTTCTTTGCGTTCTGTGAAATCATCTCACAGAGTTACAGCTTTCCCCTCAAGTAGCCTTTCGCCAAGACAGTTCTTGTGGAATTGGCAAAGTGATATTTGGAAGCCCATAGAGGGCTATGGTGAAAAAGGAAATATCCTCAGATGAAATCTGGAAAGACGCTTTCTGAGAAACTGCTTAGTGTTCTTTTAATTCATCTCACAGAGTTACATCTGTATTTCGTCGATCTCTTTGCTAGCCTTATTTCTGTGGAATCTGAGAACATATATTTCGGATCCCTTTGAAGACTATAGGGCCAAAGGAAATATCCTCCGATAACAAAGAGAAAGAAGCTTTCTGAGAAACTTCTTTGTGTTCTGTGAAATCATCACCCATAGTTACAGCTTTCCCCTCAGGAAGACTTTCGCTAAGACAGTTCTTTTGGAATTGGCAAAGTGATATTTGGAAGCCCATAGAGGGCTATGGTGAAAAAGGAAATATCCTCAGATGAAATCTGGAAAGAAGCTTTCTGAGAAACTGCTTAGTGTTCGGTTAATTCATCTCAGAGAGTTACATCTGTATTTCGTGGATCTCTTTGCTTGCCTTATTTCTGTGGAATCTGAGAACAGATATTTCGGATCCCTTTGAAGACTATAGGGCCAAAGAAAATATCCTCCGATATCAAAGATAAAGAAGCTTTCTGGGAAACTTCTTCGCGTTCTGTGAAATCATCCAACAGAGTTACAGCTTTCCCCTCAAGAAGCCTTTTGCTAAGACAGTTCTTGTGGGATTGGCAAAGTGATATTTGGAACCCCTAGAGGGCTATGGTGAAAAAGGAAATATCCTCAGATGAAATCTGGAAAGAAGCTTTCTGAGAAACTGCTCAGTGTTCTGTTAATTCATCTCACAGAGTTACATCTGTATTTCGTGGATCTCTTTGCTAGCCTTATTTCTGTGGAATCTGAGAACAGATATTTCGGATCCCTTTGAAGACTATAGGGCCAAAGGCAATATCCTCCGATAACATAGATAAAGAAGCTTTCTGAGAAACTTCTTTGCGTTCTGTGAAATCATCTCACAGAGTTACAGCTTTCCCCTCAAGAAGCCTTTCGCTAAGACAGTTCTTGTGGAATTGGCAAAGTGATATTTGGAAGACCATAGAGGGCTATGGTGAAAAAGGAAATATCCTCAGATGAAATCTGGAAAGAAGCTTTCTGAGAAACTGCTTAGTGTTCTGTTAATTCATCTCACAGAGTTACATCTGTATTTCGTGGATCTCTTTGCTAGCCTTATTTCTGTGGAATCTGAGAACAGATATTTCGGATCCCTTTGAAGACTATAGGGCCAAAGGAAATATCCTCCGATAACAAAGAGAAAGAAGCTTTCTGAGAAACTTCTTTGTGTTCTGTGAAATAATCTCCCAGAGTTACAGCTTTCCCCGCAAGAAGCCTTTCGCTAAGACAGTTCTTGTGGAATTGGCAAAGTGATATTTGGAAGCCCATAGAGGGCTATGGTGAAAAAGGAAATATCCTCAGATGAAATCTGGAAAGAAGCTTTCTGAGAAACTGCTTAGTGTTCTGTTAATTCATCTCGCAGAGTTACGTCTGTATTTCGTGGATCTCTTTGCTAGCCTTCTTTATGTGGAATCTGAGAACAGATATTTCGGATCCCATTGAAGACTATAGGGCCAAAGGAAATATCCTCCGATAACAAAGAGAAAGAAGCTTTCTGAGAAACTTCTTTGCGTTCTGTGAAATAATCTCACAGAGTTACAGCTTTCCCCTCAAGAAACCTTTCGCTAAGACAGTTCTTGTGGAATTGGCAAAGTGATATTTGGAAGCCCATAGAGGGCTATGGTGAAAAAGGATATATCCTCAGATGAAATCTGGAAAGAAGCTTTTGAGAAACTGCTTAGTGTTCTGTTAATTCATCTCACAGAGTTACATCTGTATTTCGTGGATCTCTTTGCTAGCCTTTTTTCTGTGGAATCTGAGAACAGATATTTCGGATCCCTTTGAAGACTATAGGGCCAAAGGAAATATCCTCCGATAACAAAGAGAAAGAAGCTTTCTGAGAAACTTCTTTGTGTTCTGTGAAATCATCTCACAGAGTTACAGCTTTCCCCTCAAGAAGCCTTTCGCTAAGACAGTTCTTGTGGAATTGGCAAAGTGATATTTGAAGCCCATAGAGGGCTATGGTGAAAAAGGAAATATCCTCAGATTAAATCTGGAAAGAAGCTTTCTGAGAAACTCCTTAGTGTTCTGTTCATTCATCTCACAGAGTTACATCTGTATTTCGTGGATCTCTTTGCTAGCCTTATTTCTGTGGAATCTGAGAACAGATATTTCGGATCCCATTGAAGACTATAGGCCCAAAGGAAATATCCTCCGATAACAAAGAGAAAGAAGCTTTCTGAGAAACTTCTTTGCGTTCTGTGAAATCATCTCAGAGAGTTACAGCTTTCCCCTCAAGAAGCCTTTCGCTAAGACAGTTCTTGTGGAATTGGCAAAGAGATATTTGGAAGCCCTTAGAGGGCTATGGTGAAAAAGGAAATATCCTCAGATGAAACCTGGAAAGAAGCTTTCTGAGAAACTGCTTAGTGTTCTGTTAAATCATCTCGAAGAGTTACATCTGTATTTCGTGGATCTCTTTGCGAGCCTTCTTTCTGTGGAATCTGAGAACAGATATTTCGGATCCCATTGAAGACTATAGGGCCAAAGGAAATATCATTCGATAACAAATATAAAGAAGCTTTCTGAGAAACTTCTTTGCGTTCTGTGAAATCATCTCACAGAGTTACAGCTTTCCCCTCAAGAAGCCTTTCGCTAAGACAGTTATTGTGGAATTGGCAAAGTGATATTTGGAAGCCCATAGAGGGCTATGGTGAAAAAGGAAATATCCTCAGACGAAATCTGGAAAGAAGCTTTCTGAGAAACTGCTTAGTGTTCTGTTAATTCATCTCGCAGAGTTACATCTGTATTTCGTGGATCTCTTTGCTAGCCTTATTTCTGTGGAATCTGAGAACAGATATTTCGGATCCCTTTGAAGACTCTAGGGCCAAAGGAAATATCCTCCGATAACAAAGAGAAAGAAGCTTTCTGAGAAACTTCTTTGTGTTCTGTGAAATCATCTCACAGAGTTACAGCTTTCCCCTCAAGAAGCCTTTCGCTTAGACAGTTCTTGTGGAATTGGCAAACTGATATTTGGAAGCCCATAGAGGGCTATGGTGAAAAAGGAAATATCCTCAGATGAAATCTGGAAAGAAGCTTTCTGAGAAACTGCTTAGTGTTCTGTTATTTCATCTCACAGAGTTACATCTGTATTTCGTGGATCTCTTTGTTAGCCTTATTTCTGTGGAATCAGAGAACAGATATTTCGGATCCCATTGAAGACTATAGGTCCAAAGGAAATATCCTCCGATAACAAATAGAAAGAAGCTTTCTGAGAAACTTCTTTGCGTTCTGTGAAATCATTTCACAGAGTTACAGCTTTCCCCTCAAGAAGCCTTTCGCCAAGACAGTTCTTGTGGAATTGGCAAAGTGATATTTGGAAGCCCATAGAGGGCTATGGTGAAAAAGGAAATATCCTCAGATGAAATCTGGAAAGAAGCTTTCTGAGAAACTGCTTAGTGTTTGGTTAATTCATCTCAGAGAGTTACATCTGTATTTCGTGGATCTCTTTGCTAGCCTTATTTCTGTGGAATCTGAGAACAGATATTTCGGATCCCATTGAAGACTATAGGGCCAAAGGAAATATCCTCCGATAACAAAGAGAAAGAAGCTTTCTGAGAAACTTCTTTGCGTTCTGTGAAATCATCTCACAGAGTTACACCTTTCCCCTCAAGAAGCCTTTCGCTAAGGCAGTTCTTGTGGAATTGGCAAAGAGATATTTGGAAGCCCTTAGAGGGCTATGGTGAAAAAGGAAATATCCTCAGATGAAATCTGGAAAGAAGCTTTCTGAGAAACTGCTTAGTGTTCTGTTAAATCATCTCGCAGAGTTATATCTGTATTTCGTGGATCTCTTTGCTAGCCTTCTTTCTGTGGAATCTGAGAACAGATATTTCGGATCCCATTGAAGACTATAGGGCCAAAGGAAATATCATCCGATAACAAATATAAAGAAGCTTTCTGAGAAACTTCTTTGCGTTCTGTGAAATCATCTCACAGAGTTACAGCTTTCCCCTCAAGAAGCCTTTCGCTAAGACAGTTCTTGTGGAATTGGCAAAGTGATATTTGGAAGCCCATAGAGGGCTATGGTGAAAAAGGAAATATCCTCAGATGAAATCTGGAAAGAAGCTTTCTGAGAAACTGCTTAGTGTTCTGTTAATTCATCTCGCAGAGTTACATCTGTATTTCGTGGATCTCTTTGCTAGCCTTATTTCTTTGGAATCTGAGAACAGATATTTCAGATCCCTTTGAAGACTATAGGGCCAAAGGAAATATCCTCCGATAACAAAGAGAAAGAAGCTTTCTGAGAAACTTCTTTGTGTTCTGTGAAATCATCTCACAGAGTTACAGCTTTCCCCTCAAGAAGCCTTTCGCTTAGACAGTTCTTGTGGAATTGGCAAAGTGATATTTGGAAGCCCATAGAGGGCTATGGTGAAAAAGGAAATATCCTCAGATGAAATCTGGAAAGAAGCTTTCTGAGAAACTGCTTAGTGTTTGGTTAATTCATCTCAGAGAGTTACATCTGTATTTCGTGGATCTCTTTGCTTGCCTTATTTCTGTGGAATCTGAGAACAGATATTTCGGATCCCTATGAAGACTATAGGGCCAAAGAAAATATCCTCCGATATCAAAGATAAAGAAGCTTTCTGAGAAACTTCTTTGAGTTCTGTGAAATCATCTCACAGAGTTACAGCTTTCCCCTCAAGAAGCCTTTTGCTAAGACAGTTCTTGTGGAATTGGCAAAGTGATATTTGGAACCACTAGAGGGCTATGGTGAAAAAGGAAATATCCTCAGATGAAATCTGGAAAGAAGCTTTCTGAGAAACTGCTCAGTGTTCTGTTAATTCATCTCACAGAGTTACATCTGTATTTCGTGGATCTCTTTGCTAGCCTTATTTCTGTGGAATCTGAGAACAGATATTTCGGATCCCTTTGAAGACTATAGGGCCAAAGGAAATATCCTCCGATAACAAAGAGAAAGAAGCTTTCTGAGAAACTTCTTTGTGTTCTGTGAATTCATCTGCCAGAGTTGCAGCTTTCCCTCAAGAAGCCTTTCGCTAAGACAGTTCTTGTGGAATTGGCAAAGTGATATTTGGAAGCCCATAGAGGGCTATGTTGAAAAAGGAAATATCCTCAGATGAAATCTGGAAAGAAGCTTTCTGAGAAACGGCTTAGTGTTCGGTTAATTCATCTCAGAGAGTTACATCTGTATTTCGTGGATCTCTTTGCTAGCCTTATTTCTGTGGAATCTGAGAACAGATATTTCGGATCCCTTTGAAGACTATAGGGCCAAAGGCAATATCCTCCGATAACATAGATAAAGAAGCTTTCTGAGAAACTTCTTTGCGTTCTGTGAAATCATCTCACAGAGTTACAGCTTTCCCCTCAAGAAGCCTTTCGCTAAGACAGTTCTTGTGGAATTGGCAAAGTGATATTTGGAAGCCCTTAGAGGGCTATGGTGAAAAAGGAAATATCCTCAGATGAAATCTGGAAAGAAGCTTTCTGAGAAACTGCTTAGTGTTCTGTTAATTCATCTCACAGAGTTACATCTGTATTTCGTGGATCTCTTTGCTAGCCTTATTTCTGTGGAATCTGAGAACAGATATTTCGGATCCCTTTGAAGACTATAGGGCCAAAGGAAATATCCTCAGATAACAAAGAGAAAGAAGATTTCTGAGAAACTTCTTTGTGTTCTGTGAAATCATCTCCCAGAGTTACAGCTTTCCCCGCAAGAAGCCTTTCGCTAAGACAGTTCTTGTGGAATTGGTAAAGTGATATTTGGAAGCCCTTAGAGGGCTATGGTGAAAAGGGAAATATCCTCAGATGAAATCTGGAAAGAAGCTTTCTGAGAAACTGCTTAGTGTTCTGTTAATTCATCTCGCAGAGTTACATCTGTATTTCGTGGATCTCTTTGCTAGCCTTATTTCTGTGGAATCTGAGAACAGATATTTCGGATCCCTTTGAAGACTATAGGGCCAAAGGAAATATCCTCCGATAACAAATAGAAAGAACCTTTCTGAGAAACTTCTTTGCGTTCTGTGAAATCATCTCACAGAGTTACAGCTTTCCCCGCAAGAAGCCTTTCGCTAAGACAGTTCTTGTGCAATTGGCAAAGTGATATTTGGAAGCCCGTAGAGGGCTATGGTGAAAAAGGAAATATCCTCAGATGAAATCTGGAAAGAAGCTTTCTGAGAAACTGCTTAGTGTTCTGTTAATTCATCTCGCAGAGTTACATCTGTATTTCGTGGATCTCTTTGCTAGCCTTATTTCTGTGGAATCTGAGAACAGATATTTCGGATCCCTTTGAAGACTATAGGGCCAAAGGAAATATCCTCCGATAACAAAGAGAAAGAAGCTTTCTGACAAACTTCTTTGCGTTCTGTGAAATAATCTCACAGAGTTACAGCTTTCCCCTCAAGAAACCTTTCGCTAAGACAGTTCTTGTGGAATTGGCGAAGTGATATTTGGAAGCCCATAGAGGGCTATGGTGAAAAAGGAAATATCCTCAGATGAAATCTGGAAAGAAGCTTTCAGAGAAACTGCTTAGTGTTCTGTTAATTCATCTCGCAGAGTTACATCTGTATTTCGTGGATCTCTTTGCTAGCCTTATTTCTGTGGAATCTGAGAACAGATATTTCGGATCCCATTGAAGACTATATGGCCAAAGGAAATATCCTCTGATAACAAAGAGAAAGAAGCTTTCTGAGAAACTTCTTTGCGTTCTGTGAAATAATCTCACAGAGTTACAGCTTTCCCCTCAAGAAACCTTTCGCTAAGACAGTTCTTGTGGAATTGGCAAAGTGATATTTGGAAGCCCATAGAGGGCTATGGTGAAAAAGGAAATATCCTCAGATGAAATCTGGAAAGAAGCTTTTGAGAAACTGCTTAGTGTTCTGTTAATTCATCTCACAGAGTTACATCTGCATTTCGTGGATCTCTTTGCTAGCCTTATTTCTGTGGAATCTGAGAACAGATATTTCGGATCCCTTTGAAGACTATAGAGCCAAAGGAAATATCCTCCGATAACAAAGAGAAAGAAGCTTTCTGAGAAACTTCTTTGCGTTCTGTGAAATCATCTCACAGAGTTACAGCTTTCCCGTCAAGAAGCCTTTCGCTAAGACAGTTCTTGTGGAATTGGCAAAGTGATATTTGGAAGCCCATAGAGGGCTATGGTGAAAAAGGAAATATCCTCAGATGAAATCTGGAAAGAAGCTTTCTGAGAAACTGCTTAGTGTTCTGTTCATTCATCTCACAGAGTTACATCTGTATTTCGTGTATCTCTTTGCTAGCCTTATTTCTGTGGAATCTGAGAACAGATATTTCGGATCCCATTGAAGACTATAGGGCCAAAGGAAATATCCTCCGATAACAAAGAGAAAGTAGCTTTCTGAGAAACTTCTTTGCGTTCTGTGAAATCATCTCACAGAGTTACAGCTTTCCCCTCAAGAAGCCTTTCGCCAAGACAGTACTTGTGGAATTGGCAAGGTGATATTTGGAAGCCCATAGAGGGCTATGGTGAAAAAGGAAATATCCTCAGATGAAATCTGGTAAGAAACTTTCTGAGAAACTGCTTAGTGTTCGGTTAATTCATCTCACAGAGTTACATCTGTATTTCGTGGATCTCTTTGCTAGCCGTATTTCTGTGGAATCTGAGAACAGATATTTCGGATCCCTTTGAAGACTATAGGGCCAAAGGAAATATCCTCCGATAACAAAGAGAAAGAAGCTTTCTGACAAACTTATTTGCATTCTGTGAAATCATCTCAGAGAGTTACAGCTTTCCCGTCAAGAAGCCTTTCGCTAAGACAGTTCTTGTGGAATTGGCAAAGTGATATTTGGAAGCCCATAGAGGGCTATGGTGAAAAAGGAAACATCCTCAGATGAAATCTGGAAAGAAGCTTTCTGAGAAACTGCTTAGTGTTCTGTTATTTCGTCTCACAGAGTTACATCTGTATTTCGTGGATCTCTTTGCTAGCCTTATTTCTGTGGAATCTGAGAACAGATATTTCGGATCCCATTGAAGACTATAGGGCCAAAGGAAATATCCTCCGATAACAAAGGGAAAGATGCTTTCTGAGAAACTTCTTTGCGTTCTGTGAAATCATCTCACAGAGTTACAGCTTTCCCCTCAAGAAGCCTTTCTCTAAGTCAGTTCTTGTGGAATTGGCAAAGAGATATTTGGAAGCCCTTAGAGGGCTATGGTGAAAAAGGAAATATCCTCAGATGAAATCTGGAAAGAAGCTTTCTGAGAAACTGCTTAGTGTTCTCTTCATTCATCTCACCGAGTTACATCTGTATTTCGTGGATCTCTTTGCTAGCCTTATTTCTGTGGAATCTGAGAACAGATATTTCGGATCCCATTGAAGACTATAGGGCCAAAGAAAATATCCTCCGATAACAAAGAGAAAGAAGCTTTCTGAGAAACTTCTTTGCGTTCTGTGAAATCATCTCACAGAGTTACAGCTTTCCCCTCAAGAAGCCTTTCGCTAAGACAGTTCTTGTGGAATTGGCAAAGTGATATTTGGAAGCCCTTAGACGGCTATGGTGAAAAAGGAAATATCCTAAGATGAAATCTGGAAAGAAGCTTTCTGAGAAACTGCTTAGTGTTCTGTTCATTCATCTCACAGAGTTACATCTGTATTTCGTGGATCTCTTGCTAGCCTTATTTCTGTGGAATCTGAGAACAGATATTTCGGATCCCTTTGAAGACTATAGGGCCAAAGGAAATATCCTCCGATAACAAAGATCAAGAAGCTTTCTGAGAAACTTCTTTGCGTTCTCTGAAATCATCTCAAAGAGCTACAGCTTTCCCCTCAAGAAGGCATTTTCTAGGGCAGTTCTTGTGGAATTGGCAAAGTGATATTTGGAAGCCAATAGAGGGCTATGGTGAAAAAGGATATATCCTCAGATGAAATCTGGAAAGAAGCTTTCTGAGAAACTGCTTAGTGTTCTGTTAATTCATCTCACAGAGTTACATCTGTATTTCGTGGATCTCTTTGCTAGCCTTATTTCTGTGGAATCTGAGAACAGATATTTCGGATCCCATTGATGACTATAGTGCCAAAGGAAATATCCTCCGATAACAAAGAGAAAGAAGCTTTCTGAGAAACTTCTTTGCGTTCTGTGAAATCATCTCACAGAGTTACAGCTTTCCCCTCAGGAAGCCTTTCGCCAAGACAGTACTTGTGGAATGGGCAAGGTGATATTTGGAAGCCCATAGAGGGCTATGGTGAAAAAGGAAATATCCTCAGATGAAATCTGGAAAGAAACTTTCTGAGAAACTTCTTAGTGTTCGGTTAATTCATCTCACAGAGTTACATCTGTATTTCGTGGATCTCTTTGCTAGCCTTATTTCTGTGGAATCTGAGAACAGATATTTCGGATCCCTTTGAATACTATAGGGCCAAAGGAAATATTCTCCGATAACAAAGAGAAAGAAGCTTTCTGACAAACTTCTTCGCGTTCTGTGAAATCATCTCACAGAGTTACAGCTTTCCCCTCAAGAAGCCTTTCGCTAAGACAGTTCTTGTGGAATTGGTAAAGTGATATTTGGAAGCCCAAGGAGGGTTATGGTGAAAAAGGATATATCCTCAGATGAAATCTGGAAAGAAGCTTTCTGAGAAACTGCTTAGTGTTCGGTTAATTCACCTCACAGAGTTACATCTGTATTTCGTGGATCTCTTTGCTAGCCTTATTTCTGTGGAATCTGAGAACAGATATTTCGGATCCCTTTGAAGACTATAGGGCCAAAGGAAATATCCTCCGATAACAAAGAGAAAGAAGCTTTCTGAGAAACTTCTTTGTGTTCTGTGAAATCATCTCCCAGAGTTACAGCTTTCCCCACAAGAATCCTTTCGCTAAGACAGTTCTTGTGGAATTGGCAAAGTGATATTTGGAAGCCCATAGAGGGCTATGGTGAAAAAGGAAACATCCACAGATAAAATCTGGAAAGAAGCTTTCTGAGAAAATGCTTAGTGTTCTGTTATTTCGTCTCACAGAGTTACATCTGTATTTCGTGGATCTCTTTGCTAGCCTTATTTCTGTGGAATCTGAGAACAGATATTTCGGATCCCTTTGAAGACTATAGGGCCAAAGGAAATATCCTCCGATAACAAAGAGAAAGATGCTTTCTGAGAAACTTCTTTGCGTTCTGTGAAATCATCTCACAGAGTTACAGCTTTCCCCTCAAGAAGCCTTTCGCTAAGACAGTTCTTGTGGAATTGGCAAAGAGATATTTGGAAGCCCTTAGAGGGCTATGGTGAAAAAGGAAATATCCTCAGATGAAATCTGGAAAGAAGCTTTCTGAGAAACTGCTTAGTGTTCTTTTAATTCATCTCACCGAGTTACATCTGTATTTCGTGGATCTCTTTGCTAGCCTTATTTCTGTGGAATCTGAGAACAGATATTTCGGATCCCTTTGAAGACTATAGTGCCAAAGGAAATATCCTCCGATAACAAAGAGAAAGAAGCTTTCTGAGAAACTTCTTTGTGTTCTGTGAAATCATCTCACAGAGTTACAGCTTTCCCCGCAAGAAGCCTTTTGCTAAGACAGTTCTTGTGCAATTCGCAAAGTGATATTTGGAAGCCCATGGAGGGCTATGGTGAAAAGGAAATATCCTCAGATGAAATCTGGAAAGAAGCTTTCTGAGAAACTGCTTAGTGTTCTGTTAATTCATCTCACAGAGTTACATCTGTATTTCGTGGATCTCTTTGCTAGCCTTATTTCTGTGGAATCTGAGAACAGATATTTCGGATCCCTTTGAAGACTATAGGGCCAAAGGAAATATCCTCTGATAACAAAGAGAAAGAAGCTTTCTGAGAAACTTCTTTGCGTTCTGTGAAATCATCTCACAGAGTTACAGCTTTCCCCTCAAGAAGCCTTTCGCCAAGACAGTAGTTGTGGAATTGCCAAGGTGATATTTGGAAGCCCATAGAGGGCTATGGTGAAAAAGGAAATATCCTCAGATGAAATCTGGAAAGAAAACTTTCTGAGAAACTGCTAAGTGTTCGGTTAATTCATCTCACAGAGTTACATCTGTATTTCGTGGATTTCTTTGCTAGCCTTATTTCTGTGGAATCTGAGAACAGATATTTCGGATCCCTTTGAAGACTATAGGGCCAAAGGCAATATCCTCCGATAACATAGATAAAGAAGCTTTCTGTGAAACTTCTTTGCGTTCTGTGAAATCATCTCACAGAGTTACAGCTTTCCCCTCAAGAAGCCTTTCGCTAAGACAGTTCTTGTGGAATTGGCAAAGTGATATTTGGAAGACCATAGAGGGCTATGGTGAAAAAGGAAATATCCTCAGATGAAATCTGGAAAGAAGCTTTCTGAGAAACTGCTTAGTGTTCTGTTAATTCATCTCACAGAGTTACATCTGTATTTCGTGGATCTCTTTGCTAGCCTTATTTCTGTGGAATCTGAGAACAGATATTTCGGATCCCTTTGAAGACTATAGGGCCAAAGGAAATATCCTCCGATAACAAAGAGAAAGAAGCTTTCTGAGAAACTTCTTTGTGTTCTGTGAAATAATCTCCCAGAGTTACAGCTTTCCCCGCAAGAAGCCTTTCGCTAAGACAGTTCTTGTGGAATTGGCAAAGTGATATTTGGAAGCCCATAGAGGGCTATGGTGAAAAAGGAAATATCCTCAGATGAAATCTGGAAAGAAGCTTTCTGAGAAACTGCTTAGTGTTCTGTTAATTCATCTCGCAGAGTTACGTCTGTATTTCGTGGATCTCTTTGCTAGCCTTCTTTATGTGGAATCTGAGAACAGATATTTCGGATCCCATTGAAGACTATAGGGCCAAAGGAAATATCCTCCGATAACAAAGAGAAAGAAGGTTTCTGAGAAACTTCTTTGCGTTCTGTGAAATAATCTCACAGAGTTACAGCTTTCCCCTCAAGAAACCTTTCGCTAAGACAGTTCTTGTGGAATTGGCAAAGTGATATTTGGAAGCCCATAGAGGGCTATGGTGAAAAAGGATATATCCTCAGATGAAATCTGGAAAGAAGCTTTTGAGAAACTGCTTAGTGTTCTGTTAATTCATCTCACAGAGTTACATCTGTATTTCGTGGATCTCTTTGCTAGCCTTTTTTCTGTGGAATCTGAGAACAGATATTTCGGATCCCTTTGAAGACTATAGGGCCAAAGGAAATATCCTCCGATAACAAAGAGAAAGAAGCTTTCTGAGAAACTTCTTTGTGTTCTGTGAAATCATCTCACAGAGTTACAGCTTTCCCCTCAAGAAGCCTTTCGCTAAGACAGTTCTTGTGGAATTGGCAAAGTGATATTTGAAGCCCATAGAGGGCTATGGTGAAAAAGGAAATATCCTCAGATTAAATCTGGAAAGAAGCTTTCTGAGAAACTCCTTAGTGTTCTGTTCATTCATCTCACAGAGTTACATCTGTATTTCGTGGATCTCTTTGCTAGCCTTATTTCTGTGGAATCTGAGAACAGATATTTCGGATCCCATTGAAGACTATAGGGCCAAAGGAAATATCCTCCGATAACAAAGAGAAAGAAGCTTTCTGAGAAACTTCTTTGCGTTCTGTGAAATCATCTCAGAGAGTTACAGCTTTCCCCTCAAGAAGCCTTTCGCTAAGACAGTTCTTGTGGAATTGGCAAAGAGATATTTGGAAGCCCTTAGAGGGCTATGGTGAAAAAGGAAATATCCTCAGATGAAACCTGGAAAGAAGCTTTCTGAGAAACTGCTTAGTGTTCTGTTAAATCATCTCGAAGAGTTACATCTGTATTTCGTGGATCTCTTTGCGAGCCTTCTTTCTGTGGAATCTGAGAACAGATATTTCGGATCCCATTGAAGACTATAGGGCCAAAGGAAATATCATCCGATAACAAATATAAAGAAGCTTTCTGAGAAACTTCTTTGCGTTCTGTGAAATCATCTCACAGAGTTACAGCTTTCCCCTCAAGAAGCCTTTCGCTAAGACAGTTATTGTGGAATTGGCAAAGTGATATTTGGAAGCCCATAGAGGGCTATGGTGAAAAAGGAAATATCCTCAGACGAAATCTGGAAAGAAGCTTTCTGAGAAACTGCTTAGTGTTCTGTTAATTCATCTCGCAGAGTTACATCTGTATTTCGTGGATCTCTTTGCTAGCCTTATTTCTGTGGAATCTGAGAACAGATATTTCGGATCCCATTGAAGACTCTAGGGCCAAAGGAAATATCCTCCGATAACAAAGAGAAAGAAGCTTTCTGAGAAACTTCTTTGTGTTCTGTGAAATCATCTCACAGAGTTACAGCTTTCCCCTCAAGAAGCCTTTCGCTTAGACAGTTCTTGTGGAATTGGCAAACTGATATTTGGAAGCCCATAGAGGGCTATGGTGAAAAAGGAAATATCCTCAGATGAAATCTGGAAAGAAGCTTTCTGAGAAACTGCTTAGTGTTCTGTTATTTCATCTCACAGAGTTACATCTGTATTTCGTGGATCTCTTTGTTAGCCTTATTTCTGTGGAATCAGAGAACAGATATTTCGGATCCCATTGAAGACTATAGGTCCAAAGGAAATATCCTCCGATAACAAATAGAAAGAAGCTTTCTGAGAAACTTCTTTGCGTTCTGTGAAATCATTTCACAGAGTTACAGCTTTCCCCTCAAGAAGCCTTTCGCCAAGACAGTTCTTGTGGAATTGGCAAAGTGATATTTGGAAGCCCATAGAGGGCTATGGTGAAAAAGGAAATATCCTCAGATGAAATCTGGAAAGAAGCTTTCTGAGAAACTGCTTAGTGTTTGGTTAATTCATCTCAGAGAGTTACATCTGTATTTCGTGGATCTCTTTGCTAGCCTTATTTCTGTGGAATCTGAGAACAGATATTTCGGATCCCATTGAAGACTATAGGGCCAAAGGAAATATCCTCCGATAACAAAGAGAAAGAAGCTTTCTGAGAAACTTCTTTGCGTTCTGTGAAATCATCTCACAGAGTTACAGCTTTCCCCTCAAGAAGCCTTTCGCTAAGGCAGTTCTTGTGGAATTGGCAAAGAGATATTTGGAAGCCCTTAGAGGGCTATGGTGAAAAAGGAAATATCCTCAGATGAAATCTGGAAAGAAGCTTTCTGAGAAACTGCTTAGTGTTCTGTTAAATCATCTCGCAGAGTTATATCTGTATTTCGTGGATCTCTTTGCTAGCCTTCTTTCTGTGTAATCTGAGAACAGATATTTCGGATCCCTTTGAAGACTATAGGGCCAAAGGAAATATCCTCCGATAACAAACAGAAAGAAGCTTTCTGAGAAACTTCTTTGTGTTCTGTGAAATCATCTCACAGAGTTACAGCTTTCCCCTCAAGAAGCCTTTCGCTTAGACAGTTCTTGTGGAATTGGCAAAGTGATATTTGGAAGTCCATAGAGGGCTATGGTGAAAAAGGAAATATCCTCAGATGAAATCTGGAAAGAAGCTTTCTGAGAAACTGCTTAGTGTTTGGTTAATTCATCTCAGAGAGTTACATCTGTATTTCGTGGATCTCTTTGCTTGCCTTATTTCTGTGGAATCTGAGAACAGATATTTCGGATCCCTATGAAGACTATAGGGCCAAAGAAAATATCCTCCGATATCAAAGATAAAGAAGCTCTCTGAGAAACTTCTTTGAGTTCTGTGAAATCATCTCACAGAGTTACAGCTTTCCCCTCAAGAAGCCTTTTGCTAAGACAGTTCTTGTGGAATTGGCAAAGTGATATTTGGAACCACTAGAGGGCTATGGTGAAAAAGGAAATATCCTCAGATGAAATCTGGAAAGAAGCTTTCTGAGAAACTGCTCAGTGTTCTGTTAATTCATCTCACAGAGTTACATCTGTATTTCGTGGATCTCTTTGCTAGCCTTATTTCTGTGGAATCTGAGAACAGATATTTCGGATCCCTTTGAAGACTATAGGGCCAAAGGAAATATCCTCCGATAACAAAGAGAAAGAAGCTTTCTGAGAAACTTCTTTGTGTTCTGTGAATTCATCTGCCAGAGTTACAGCTTTCCCTCAAGAAGCCTTTCGCTAAGACAGTTCTTGTGGAATTGGCAAAGTGATATTTGGAAGCCCATAGAGGGCTATGGTGAAAAAGGAAATATCCTCAGATGAAATCTGGAAAGAAGCTTTCTGAGAAACGGCTTAGTGTTCGGTTAATTCATCTCAGAGAGTTACATCTGTATTTCGTGGATCTCTTTGCTAGCCTTATTTCTGTGGAATCTGAGAACAGATATTTCGGATCCCTTTGAAGACTATAGGGCCAAAGGCAATATCCTCCGATAACATAGATAAAGAAGCTTTCTGAGAAACTTCTTTGCGTTCTGTGAAATCATCTCACAGAGTTACAGCTTTCCCCTCAAGAAGCCTTTCGCTAAGACAGTTCTTGTGGAATTGGCAAAGTGATATTTGGAAGCCCTTAGAGGGCTATGGTGAAAAAGGAAATATCCTCAGATGAAATCTGGAAAGAAGCTTTCTGAGAAACTGCTTAGTGTTCTGTTAATTCATCTCACAGAGTTATATCTGTATTTCGTGGATCTCTTTGCTAGCCTTATTTCTGTGGAATCTGAGAACAGATATTTCGGATCCCTTTGAAGACTATAGGGCCAAAGGAAATATCCTCCGATAACAAAGAGAAAGAAGATTTCTGAGAAACTTCTTTGTGTTCTGTGAAATCATCTCCCAGAGTTACAGCTTTCCCCGCAAGAAGCCTTTCGCTAAGACAGTTCTTGTGGAATTGGTAAAGTGATATTTGGAAGCCCTTAGAGGGCTATGGTGAAAAGGGAAATATCCTCAGATGAAATCTGGAAAGAAGCTTTCTGAGAAACTGCTTAGTGTTCTGTTAATTCATCTCGCAGAGTTACATCTGTATTTCGTGGATCTCTTTGCTAGCCTTATTTCTGTGGAATCTGAGAACAGATATTTCGGATCCCTTTGAAGACTATAGGGCCAAAGGAAATATCCTCCGATAACAAATAGAAAGAACCTTTCTGAGAAACTTCTTTGCGTTCTGTGAAATCAACTCACAGAGTTACAGCTTTCCCCTCAAGAAGCCTTTCGCTAAGACAGTTCTTGTGCAATTGGCAAAGTGATATTTGGAAGCCCGTAGAGGGCTATGGTGAAAAAGGAAATATCCTCAGATGAAATCTGGAAAGAAGCTTTCTGAGAAACTGCTTAGTGTTCTGTTAATTCATCTCGCAGAGTTACATCTGTATTTCGTGGATCTCTTTGCTAGCCTTATTTCTGTGGAATCTGAGAACAGATATTTCGGATCCCTTTGAAGACTATAGGGCCAAAGGAAATATCCTCCGATAACAAAGAGAAAGAAGCTTTCTGAGAAACTTCTTTGCGTTCTGTGAAATAATCTCACAGAGTTACAGCTTTCCCCTCAAGAAACCTTTCGCTAAGACAGTTCTTGTGGAATTGGCAAAGTGATATTTGGAAGCCCATAGAGGGCTATGGTGAAAAAGGATATATCCTCAGATGAAATCTGGAAAGAAGCTTTTGAGAAACTGCTTAGTGTTCTGTTAATTCATCTCACAGAGTTACATCTGTATTTCGTGGATCTCTTTGCTAGCCTTATTTCTGTGGAATCTGAGAACAGATATTTCGGATCCCTTTGAAGACTATAGGGCCAAAGGAAATATCCTCCGATAACAAAGAGAAAGAAGCTTTCTGAGAAACTTCTTTGCGTTCTGTGAAATCATCTCACAGAGTTACAGCTTTCCCCTCAAGAAGCCTTTCGCTAAAACAGTTCTTGTGGAATTGGCGAAGTGATATTTGGAAGCCCATAGAGGGCTATGGTGAAAAAGGAAATATCCTCAGATGAAATCTGGAAAGAAGCTTTCAGAGAAACTGCTTAGTGTTCTGTTAATTCATCTCGCAGAGTTACATCTGTATTTCGTGGATCTCTTTGCTAGCCTTATTTCTGTGGAATCTGAGAACAGATATTTCGGATCCCATTGAAGACTATATGGCCAAAGGAAATATCCTCTGATAACAAAGAGAAAGAAGCTTTCTGAGAAACTTCTTTGCGTTCTGTGAAATAATCTCACAGAGTTACAGCTTTCCCCTCAAGAAACCTTTCGCTAAGACAGTTCTTGTGGAATTGGCAAAGTGATATTTGGAAGCCCATAGAGGGCTATGGTGAAAAAGGAAATATCCTCAGATGAAATCTGGAAAGAAGCTTTTGAGAAACTGCTTAGTGTTCTGTTAATTCATCTCACAGAGTTACATCTGCATTTCGTGGATCTCTTTGCTAGCCTTATTTCTGTGGAATCTGAGAACAGATATTTCGGATCCCTTTGAAGACTATAGAGCCAAAGGAAATATCCTCCGATAACAAAGAGAAAGAAGCTTTCTGAGAAACTTCTTTGCGTTCTGTGAAATCATCTCACAGAGTTACAGCTTTCCCCTCAAGAAGCCTTTCGCCAAGACAGTACTTGTGGAATTGGCAAGGTGATATTTGGAAGCCCATAGAGGGCTATGGTGAAAAAGGAAATATCCTCAGATGAAATCTGGTAAGAAACTTTCTGAGAAACTGCTTAGTGTTCGGTTAATTCATCTCACAGAGTTACATCTGTATTTCGTGGATCTCTTTGCTAGCCGTATTTCTGTGGAATCTGAGAACAGATATTTCGGATCCCTTTGAAGACTATAGGGCCAAAGGAAATATCCTCCGATAACAAAGAGAAAGAAGCTTTCTGACAAACTTCTTTGCATTCTGTGAAATCATCTCAGAGAGTTACAGCTTTCCCGTCAAGAAGCCTTTCGCTAAGACAGTTCTTGTGGAATTGGCAAAGTGATATTTGGAAGCCCTTAGAGGGCTATGGTGAAAAAGGAAACATCCTCAGATGAAATCTGGAAAGAAGCTTTCTGAGAAACTGCTTAGTGTTCTGTTATTTCGTCTCACAGAATTACATCTGTATTTCGTGGATCTCTTTGCTAGCCTTATTTCTGTGGAATCTGAGAACAGATATTTCGGATCCCATTGAAGACTATAGGGCCAAAGGAAATATCCTCCGATAACAAAGGGAAAGATGCTTTCTGAGAAACTTCTTTGCGTTCTGTGAAATCATCTCACAGAGTTACAGCTTTCCCCTCAAGAAGCCTTTCGCTAAGACAGTTCTTGTGAAATTGGCAAAGAGATATTTGGAAGCCCTTAGAGGGCTATGGTGAAAAAGGAAATATCCTCAGATGAAATCTGGAAAGAAGCTTTCTGAGAAACTGCTTAGTGTTCTCTTCATTCATCTCACCGAGTTACATCTGTATTTCGTGGATCTCTTTGCTAGCCTTATTTCTGTGGAATCTGAGAACAGATATTTCGGATCCCATTGAAGACTATAGGGCCAAAGAAAATATCCTCCGATAACAAAGAGAAAGAAGCTTTCTGAGAAACTTCTTTGCGTTCTGTGAAATCATCTCACAGAGTTACAGCTTTCCCCTCAAGAAGCCTTTCGCTAAGACAGTTCTTGGGGAATTGGCAAAGTGATATTTGGAAGCCCTTAGACGGCTATGGTGAAAAAGGAAATATCCTAAGATGAAATCTGGAAAGAAGCTTTCTGAGAAACTGCTTAGTGTTCTGTTCATTCATCTCACAGAGTTACATCTGTATTTCGTGGATCTCTTGCTAGCCTTATTTCTGTGGAATCTGAGAACAGATATTTCGGATCCCTTTGAAGACTATAGGGCCAAAGGAAATATCCTCCGATAACAAAGATCAAGAAGCTTTCTGAGAAACTTCTTTGCGTTCTCTGAAATCATCTCAAAGAGCTACAGCTTTCCCCTCAAGAAGGCATTTTCTAAGGCAGTTCTTGTGGAATTGGCAAAGTGATATTTGGAAGCCAATAGAGGGCTATGGTGAAAAAGGATATATCCTCAGATGAAATCTGGAAAGAAGCTTTCTGAGAAACTGCTTAGTGTTCTGTTAATTCATCTCACAGAGTTACATCTGTATTTCGTGGATCTCTTTGCTAGCCTTATTTCTGTGGAATCTGAGAACAGATATTTCGGATCCCATTGATGACTATAGTGCCAAAGGAAATATCCTCCGATAACAAAGAGAAAGAAGCTTTCTGAGAAACTTCTTTGCGTTCTGTGAAATCATCTCACAGAGTTACAGCTTTCCCCTCAAGAAGCCTTTCGCCAAGACAGTACTTGTGGAATTGGCAAGGTGATATTTGGAAGCCCATAGAGGGCTATGGTGAAAAAGGAAATATCCTCAGATGAAATCTGGTAAGAAACTTTCTGAGAAACTGCTTAGTGTTCGGTTAATTCATCTCACAGAGTTACATCTGTATTTCGTGGATCTCTTTGCTAGCCGTATTTCTGTGGAATCTGAGAACAGATATTTCGGATCCCTTTGAAGACTATAGGGCCAAAGGAAATATCCTCCGATAACAAAGAGAAAGAAGCTTTCTGACAAACTTCTTTGCATTCTGTGAAATCATCTCAGAGAGTTACAGCTTTCCCGTCAAGAAGCCTTTCGCTAAGACAGTTCTTGTGGAATTGGCAAAGTGATATTTGGAAGCCCATAGAGGGCTATGGTGAAAAAGGAAACATCCTCAGATGAAATCTGGAAAGAAGCTTTCTGAGAAACTGCTTAGTGTTCTGTTATTTCGTCTCACAGAATTACATCTGTATTTCGTGGATCTCTTTGCTAGCCTTATTTCTGTGGAATCTGAGAACAGATATTTCGGATCCCATTGAAGACTATAGGGCCAAAGGAAATATCCTCCGATAACAAAGGGAAAGATGCTTTCTGAGAAACTTCTTTGCGTTCTGTGAAATCATCTCACAGAGTTACAGCTTTCCCCTCAAGAAGCCTTTCGCTAAGACAGTTCTTGTGGAATTGGCAAAGAGATATTTGGAAGCCCTTAGAGGGCTATGGTGAAAAAGGAAATATCCTCAGATGAAATCTGGAAAGAAGCTTTCTGAGAAACTGCTTAGTGTTCTCTTCATTCATCTCACCGAGTTACATCTGTATTTCGTGGATCTCTTTGCTAGCCTTATTTCTGTGGAATCTGAGAACAGATATTTCGGATCCCATTGAAGACTATAGGGCCAAAGAAAATATCCTCCGATAACAAAGAGAAAGAAGCTTTCTGAGAAACTTCTTTGCGTTCTGTGAAATCATCTCACAGAGTTACAGCTTTCCCCTCAAGAAGCCTTTCGCTAAGACAGTTCTTGGGGAATTGGCAAAGTGATATTTGGAAGCCCTTAGACGGCTATGGTGAAAAAGGAAATATCCTAAGATGAAATCTGGAAAGAAGCTTTCTGAGAAACTGCTTAGTGTTCTGTTCATTCATCTCACAGAGTTACATCTGTATTTCGTGGATCTCTTGCTAGCCTTATTTCTGTGGAATCTGAGAACAGATATTTCGGATCCCTTTGAAGACTATAGGGCCAAAGGAAATATCCTCCGATAACAAAGATCAAGAAGCTTTCTGAGAAACTTCTTTGCGTTCTCTGAAATCATCTCAAAGAGCTACAGCTTTCCCCTCAAGAAGGCATTTTCTAAGGCAGTTCTTGTGGAATTGGCAAAGTGATATTTGGAAGCCAATAGAGGGCTATGGTGAAAAAGGATATATCCTCAGATGAAATCTGGAAAGAAGCTTTCTGAGAAACTGCTTAGTGTTCTGTTAATTCATCTCACAGAGTTACATCTGTATTTCGTGGATCTCTTTGCTAGCCTTATTTCTGTGGAATCTGAGAACAGATATTTCGGATCCCATTGATGACTATAGTGCCAAAGGAAATATCCTCCGATAACAAAGAGAAAGAAGCTTTCTGAGAAACTTCTTTGCGTTCTGTGAAATCATCTCACAGAGTTACAGCTTTCCCCTCAAGAAGCCTTTCGCCAAGACAGTACTTGTGGAATGGGCAAGGTGATATTTGGAAGCCCATAGAGGGCTATGGTGAAAAAGGAAATATCCTCAGATGAAATCTGGAAAGAAACTTTCTGAGAAACTTCTTAGTGTTCGGTTAATTCATCTCACAGAGTTACATCTGTATTTCGTGGATCTCTTTGCTAGCCTTATTTCTGTGGAATCTGAGAACAGATATTAAGGATCCCTTTGAAGACTATAGGGCCAAAGGAAATATTCTCCGATAACAAAGAGAAAGAAGCTTTCTGACAAACTTCTACGCGTTCTGTGAAATCATCTCACAGAGTTACAGCTTTCCCCTCAAGAAGCCTTTCGCTAAGACAGTTCTTGTGGAATTGGTAAAGTGATATTTGGAAGCCCAAGGAGGGTTATGGTGAAAAAGGATATATCCTCAGATGAAATCTGGAAAGAAGCTTTCTGAGAAACTGCTCAGTGTTCGGTTAATTCACCTCACAGAGTTACATCTGTATTTCGTGGATCTCTTTGCTAGCCTTATTTCTGTGGAATCTGAGAACAGATATTTCGGATCCCTTTGAAGACTATAGGGCCAAAGGAAATATCCTCCGATAACAAAGAGAAAGAAGCTTTCTGAGAAACTTCTTTGTGTTCTGTGAAATCATCTCCCAGAGCTACAGCTTTCCCCACAAGAATCCTTTCGCTAAGACAGTTCTTGTGGAATTGGCAAAGTGATATTTGGAAGCCCATAGAGGGCTATGGTGAAAAAGGAAACATCCACAGATAAAATCTGGAAAGAAGCTTTCTGAGAAAATGCTTAGTGTTCTGTTATTTCGTCTCACAGAGTTACATCTGTATTTCGTGGATCTCTTTGCTAGCCTTATTTCTGTGGAATCTGAGAACAGATATTTCGGATCCCTTTGAAGACTATAGGGCCAAAGGAAATATCCTCCGATAACAAAGAGAAAGATGCTTTCTGAGAAACTTCTTTGCGTTCTGTGAAATCATCTCACAGAGTTACAGCTTTCCCCTCAAGAAGCCTTTCGCTAAGACAGTTCTTGTGGAATTGGCAAAGAGATATTTGGAAGCCCTTAGAGGGCTATGGTGAAAAAGGAAATATCCTCAGATGAAATCTGGAAAGAAGCTTTCTGAGAAACTGCTTAGTGTTCTTTTAATTCATCTCACCGAGTTACATCTGTATTTCGTGGATCTCTTTGCTAGCCTTATTTCTGTGGAATCTGAGAACAGATATTTCGGATCCCTTTGAAGACTATAGTGCCAAAGGAAATATCCTCCGATAACAAAGAGAAAGAAGCTTTCTGAGAAACTTCTTTGTGTTCTGTGAAATCATCTCACAGAGTTACAGCTTTCCCCGCAAGAAGCCTTTTGCTAAGACAGTTCTTGTGGAATTGGCAAAGTGATATTTGGAAGCCCATAGAAGGCTATGGTGAAAAAGGAAATATCCTCAGATGAAATCTGGATAGAAGCTTTCTGAGAAACTGCTTAGTGTTCTGTTCATTCATCTCGCAGAGTTACATCTGTATTTCGTGGATCTCTTTGCTAGCCTTATTTCTGTGGAATCTGAGAACAGATATTTCGGATCCCATTGAAGACTACAGGGCCAAAGGAAATATCCTCCGATAACAAATAGAAAGAAGCTTTCTGAGAAACTTCTTTGCGTTCTGTGAAATCATCTCACAGAGTTACAGCTTTCCCCTCAAGAAGCCTTTCGCTAAGACAGTTCTTTTGCAATTGGCAAAGTGATATTTGGAAGCCCGTAGAGGGCTATGGTGAAAAAGGAAATATCCTCAGATGAAATCTGGAAAGAAGCTTTCTGAGAAACTGCTTAGTGTTCTGTTAATTCATCTCGCAGTGTTACATCTGTATTTCGTGGATCTCTTTGCTAGCCTTATTTCTGTGGAATCTGAGAACAGATATTTCGGATCCCATTGAAGACTATAGGGCCAAAGGAAATATCCTCCGATAACAAAGAGAAAGAAGCTTTCTGAGAAACTTCTTTGCGTTATGTGAAATCAACTCACAGAGTTACAGCTTTCCCCTCAAGAAGCCTTTTGCTAAGACAGTTCTTGTGGAATTGGCAAAGTGATATTTGGAAGCCCATAGAGGGCTATGATGAAAAAGGATATATCCTCAGATGAAATCTGGAAAGAAGCTTTTGAGAAACTGCTTAGTGTTCTGTTAATTCATCTCACAGAGTTACATCTGTATTTCGTGGATCTCTTTGCTAGCCTTATTTCTGTGGAATCTGAGAACAGATATTTCGGATCCCTTTGAAGACTATAGGGCCAAAGGAAATATCCTCCGATAACAAAGAGAAAGAAGCTTTCTGAGAAACGTCTTTGTGTTCTGTGAAATCATCTCACAGAGTTACAGCTTTCCCCTCAAGAACCCTTTCGCTAAGACAGTTCTTGTGGAATTGGCAAAGTGATATTTGGAAGCCCATAGAGGGCTATGGTGAAAAAGGAAATATCCTCAGATGAAATCTGGAAAGAAGCTTTCTGAGAAATTGCTTAGTGTTCTTTTAATTCATCTCACAGAGTTACATCTGTATTTCGTGGATCTCTTTGCTAGCCTTATTTCTGTGGAATCTGAGAACAGATATTTCGGATCCCTTTGAAGACTATAGGGCCAAAGGAAATATCCTCCGATAACAAAGAGAAAGAAGCTTTCTGAGAAACTTCTTTGTGTTCTGTGAAATCATCACCCATAGTTACAGCTTTCCCCTCAAGAAGACTTTTGCTAAGACAGTTCTTGTGGAATTGGCAAATTGATATTTGGAAGCCCATAGAGGGCTATGGTGAAAAAGGAAATATCCTCAGATGAAATCTGGAAAGAAGCTTTCTGAGAAACTGCTTAGTGTTCGGTTAATTCATCTCAGAGAGTTACATCTGTATTTCGTGGATCTCTTTGCTTGCCTTATTTCTGTGGAATCTGAGAACAGATATTTCGGATCCCTTTGAAGACTCTAGGGCCAAAGAAAATATCCTCCGATATCAAAGATAAAGAAGCTTTCTGAGAAACTTCTTTGCGTTCTGTGAAATCATCTCACAGAGTTACAGCTTTCCCCTCAAGAAGCCTTTTGCTAAGACAGTTCTTGTGGAATTGGCAAAGTGATATTTGGAACCCCTAGAGGGCTATGGTGAAAAAGGAAATATCCTCAGATGAAATCTGGAAAGAAGCTTTCTGAGAAACTGCTCAGTGTTCTGTTAATTCATCTCACAGAGTTACATCTGTATTTCGTGGATCTCTTTGCTAGCCTTATTTCTGTGGAATCTGAGAACAGATATTTCGGATCCCTTTGAAGACTATAGGGCCAAAGGAAATATCCTCCGATAACAAAGATAAAGAAGCTTTCTGAGAAACTTCTTTGTGTTCTGTGAATTCATCTGCCAGAGTTACAGCTTTCCCTCAAGAAGCCTTTCGCTAAGACAGTTCTTGTGGAATTGCCAAAGTGATATTTGGAAGCCCATAGAGGGCTATGTTGAAAAAGGAAATATCCTCAGATGAAATCTGGAAAGAAGCTTTCTGAGAAACGGTTAGTGTTCGGTTAATTCATCTCACAGAGTTACATCTGTATTTCGTGGATCTCTTTGCTAGCCTTATTTCTGTGGAATCTGAGAACAGATATTTCGGATCCCTTTGAAGACTATAGGGCCAAAGGCAATATCCTCCGATAACATAGATAAAGAAGCTTTCTGAGAAACTTCTTTGCGTTCTGTGAAATCATCTCACAGAGTTACAACTTTCCCCTCAAGAAGCCTTTCGCTAAGACAGTTCTTGTGGAATTGGCAAAGTGATATTTGGAAGCCCTTAGAGGGCTATGGTGAAAAAGGAAATATCCTCAGATGAAATCTGGAAAGAAGCTTTCTGAGAAACTGCTTAGTGTTCTGTTAATTCATCTCGCAGAGTTACATCTGTATTTCGTGGATCTCTTTGCTAGCCTTATTTCTGTGGAATCTGAGAACAGATATTTCGGATCCCTTTGAAGACTATAGGGCCAAAGGAAATATCCTCCGATAACAAAGAGAAAGAAGCTTTCTGAGAAACTTCTTTGCGTTCTGTGAAATCATCTCACAGAGTTATAGCTTTCCCCTCAAGAAGCCTTTCGCTAAGACAGTTCTTGTGGAATTGGCGAAGTGATATTTGGAAGCCCATAGAGGGCTATGGTGAAAAAGGAAATATCCTCAGATGAAATCTGGAAAGAAGCTTTCAGAGAAACTGCTTAGTGTTCTGTTAATTCATCTCGCAGAGTTACATCTGTATTTCGTGGATCTCTTTGCTAGCCTTATTTCTGTGGAATCTGAGAACAGATATTTCCGATCCCATTGAAGACTATAGGGCCAAAGGAAATATCCTCCGATAACAAAGAGAAAGAAGCTTTCTGAGAAACTTCTTTGCGTTCTGTGAAATAGTCTCACAGAGTTACAGCTTTCCCCTCAAGAAACCTTTCGCTAAGACAGTTCTTGTGGAATTGGCAAAGTGATATTTGGAAGCCCATAGAGGGCTATGGTGAAAAAGGAAATATCCTCAGATGAAATCTGGAAAGAAGCTTTTGAGAAACTGCTTAGTGTTCTGTTAATTCATCTCACAGAGTTACATCTGCATTTCGTGGATCTCTTTGCTAGCCTTATTTCTGTGGAATCTGAGAACAGATATTTCGGATCCCTTTGAAGACTATAGGGCCAAAGGAAATATCCTCCGATAACAAAGAGAAAGAAGCTTTCTGAGAAACTTCTTTGCATTCTGTGAAATCATCTCAGAGAGTTACAGCTTTCCCGTCAAGAAGCCTTTCGCTAAGACAGTTATTGTGGAATTGGCAAAGTGATATTTGGAAGCCCATAGAGGGCTATGGTGAAAAAGGAAATATCCTCAGATGAAATCTGGAAAGAAGCTTTCTGAGAAACTGGTTAGTGTTCTGTTCATTCATCTCACAGAGTTACATCTGTATTTCGTGTATCTCTTTGCTAGCCTTATTTCTGTGGAATCTGAGAACAGATATTTCGGATCCCTTTGAAGACTATAGGGCCAAAGGAAATATCCTCCGATAACAAAGAGAAAGTAGCTTTCTGAGAAACTTCTTTGCGTTCTGTGAAATCATCTCACAGAGTTACAGCTTTCCCCTCAAGAAGAATTTCGCCAAGACAGTACTTGTGGAATTGGCAAGGTGATATTTGGAAGTCCATAGAGGGCTATGGTGAAAAAGGAAATATCCTCAGATGAAATCTGGTAAGAAACTTTCTGAGAAACTGCTTAGTGTTCGGTTAATTCATCTCACAGAGTTACATCTGTATTTCGAGGATCTCTTTGCTAGCCTTTTTTCTGTGGAATCTGAGAACAGATATTTAGGATCCCTTTGAAGACTATAGGGCCATAGGAAATACCTCCGATAACAAAGAGAAAGAAGCTTTCTGAGAAACTTCTTTGCGTTCTGTGAAATCATCTCACAGAGTTACAGCTTTCCCCTCAAGAAGCCTTTCGCTAAGACAGTTCTTGGGGAATTGGCAAAGTGATATTTGGAAGCCCTTAGACGGCTATGGTGAAAAAGGAAATATCCTAAGATGAAATCTGGAAAGAAGCTTTCTGAGAAACTGCTTAGTGTTCTGTTCATTCATCTCACAGAGTTACATCTGTATTTCGTGGATCTCTTGCTAGCCTTATTTCTGTGGAATCTGAGAACAGATATTTCGGATCCCTTTGAAGACTATAGGGCCAAAGGAAATATCCTCCGATAACAAAGATCAAGAAGCTTTCTGAGAAACTTCTTTGCGTTCTCTGAAATCATCTCACAGAGCTACAGCTTTCCCCTCAAGAAGGCATTTTCTAAGGCAGTTCTTGTGGAATTGGCAAAGTGATATTTGGAAGCCAATAGAGGGCTATGGTGAAAAAGGATATATCCTCAGATGAAATCTGGAAAGAAGCTTTCTGAGAAACTGCTTAGTGTTCTGTTAATTCATCTCACAGAGTTACATCTGTATTTCGTGGATCTCTTTGCTAGCCTTATTTCTGTGGAATCTGAGAACAGATATTTCGGATCCCATTGATGACTATAGTGCCAAAGGAAATATCCTCCGATAACAAAGAGAAAGAAGCTTTCTGAGAAACTTCTTTGCGTTCTGTGAAATCATCTCACAGAGTTACAGCTTTCCCCTGAAAAAAGCCTTTCACTAAGACAGTTCTTGTGGAATTGGCAAAGTGATATTTGGAAGCCCATAGAGGGCTATGGTGAAAAAGGAAATATCCTCAGATGAAATCTGGAAAGAAGCTTTCTGAGAATCTGCTTAGTGTTCGGTTAATTCATTTCACAGAGTTACATCTGTATTTCGTGGATCTCTTTGCTAGCCTTATTTCTGTGGAATCTGAGAACAGATATTTCGGATCCCTTTGAAGACTATAGGGCCAAAGGAAATATCCTCCGATAACAAAGAGAAAGAAGCTTTCTGAGAAACTTCTTTGCGTTCTGTGAAATCATCTCACAGAGTTACAGCTTTCCCCTCAAGAAGCCTTTCGCCAAGACAGTACTTGTGGAATGGGCAAGGTGATATTTGGAAGCCCATAGAGGGCTATGGTGAAAAAGGAAATATCCTCAGATGAAATCTGGAAAGAAACTTTCTGAGAAACTTCTTAGTGTTCGGTTAATTCATCTCACAGAGTTACATCTGTATTTCGTGGATCTCTTTGCTAGCCTTATTTCTGTGGAATCTGAGAACAGATATTTCGGATCCCTTTGAAGACTATAGGGCCAAAGGAAATATTCTCCGATAACAAAGAGAAAGAAGCTTTCTGACAAACTTCTTCGCGTTCTGTGAAATCATCTCACAGAGTTACAGCTTTCCCCTCAAGAAGCCTTTCGCTAAGACAGTTCTTGTGGAATTGGTAAAGTGATATTTGGAAGCCCAAGGAGGGTTATGGTGAAAAAGGATATATCCTCAGATGAAATCTGGAAAGAAGCTTTCTAAGAAACTGCTTAGTGTTCGGTTAATTCACCTCACAGAGTTACATCTGTATTTCGTGGATCTCTTTGCTAGCCTTATTTCTGTGGAATCTGAGAACAGATATTTCGGATCCCTTTGAAGACTATAGGGCCAAAGGAAATATCCTCCGATAACAAAGAGAAAGAAGCTTTCTGAGAAACTTCTTTGCGTTCTGTGAAATCATCTCACAGAGTTATAGCTTTCCCCTCAAGAAGCCTTTCGCTAAGACAGTTCTTGTGGAATTGGCGAAGTGATATTTGGAAGCCCATAGAGGGCTATGGTGAAAAAGGAAATATCCTCAGATGAAATCTGGAAAGAAGCTTTCAGAGAAACTGCTTAGTGTTCTGTTAATTCATCTCGCAGAGTTACATCTGTATTTCGTGGATCTCTTTGCTAGCCTTATTTCTGTGGAATCTGAGAACAGATATTTCCGATCCCATTGAAGACTATAGGGCCAAAGGAAATATCCTCCGATAACAAAGAGAAAGAAGCTTTCTGAGAAACTTCTTTGCGTTCTGTGAAATAGTCTCACAGAGTTACAGCTTTCCCCTCAAGAAACCTTTCGCTAAGACAGTTCCTGTGGAATTGGCAAAGTGATATTTGGAAGCCCATAGTGGGCTATGGTGAAAAAGGAAATATCCTCAGATGAAATCTGGAAAGAAGCTTTTGAGAAACTGCTTAGTGTTCTGTTAATTCATCTCACAGAGTTACATCTGCATTTCGTGGATCTCTTTGCTAGCCTTATTTCTGTGGAATCTGAGAACAGATATTTCGGATCCCTTTGAAGACTATAGGGCCAAAGGAAATATCCTCCGATAACAAAGAGAAAGAAGCTTTCTGAGAAACTTCTTTGCATTCTGTGAAATCATCTCAGAGAGTTACAGCTTTCCCGTCAAGAAGCCTTTCGCTAAGACAGTTATTGTGGAATTGGCAAAGTGATATTTGGAAGCCCATAGAGGGCTATGGTGAAAAAGGAAATATCCTCAGATGAAATCTGGAAAGAAGCTTTCTGAGAAACTGGTTAGTGTTCTGTTCATTCATCTCACAGAGTTACATCTGTATTTCGTGTATCTCTTTGCTAGCCTTATTTCTGTGGAATCTGAGAACAGATATTTCGGATCCCTTTGAAGACTATAGGGCCAAAGGAAATATCCTCCGATAACAAAGAGAAAGTAGCTTTCTGAGAAACTTCTTTGCGTTCTGTGAAATCATCTCACAGAGTTACAGCTTTCCCCTCAAGAAGAATTTCGCCAAGACAGTACTTGTGGAATTGGCAAGGTGATATTTGGAAGTCCATAGAGGGCTATGGTGAAAAAGGAAATATCCTCAGATGAAATCTGGTAAGAAACTTTCTGAGAAACTGCTTAGTGTTCGGTTAATTCATCTCACAGAGTTACATCTGTATTTCGAGGATCTCTTTGCTAGCCTTTTTTCTGTGGAATCTGAGAACAGATATTTAGGATCCCTTTGAAGACTATAGGGCCATAGGAAATACCTCCGATAACAAAGAGAAAGAAGCTTTCTGAGAAACTTCTTTGCGTTCTGTGAAATCATCTCACAGAGTTACAGCTTTCCCCTCAAGAAGCCTTTCGCTAAGACAGTTCTTGGGGAATTGGCAAAGTGATATTTGGAAGCCCTTAGACGGCTATGGTGAAAAAGGAAATATCCTAAGATGAAATCTGGAAAGAAGCTTTCTGAGAAACTGCTTAGTGTTCTGTTCATTCATCTCACAGAGTTACATCTGTATTTCGTGGATCTCTTGCTAGCCTTATTTCTGTGGAATCTGAGAACAGATATTTCGGATCCCTTTGAAGACTATAGGGCCAAAGGAAATATCCTCCGATAACAAAGATCAAGAAGCTTTCTGAGAAACTTCTTTGCGTTCTCTGAAATCATCTCACAGAGCTACAGCTTTCCCCTCAAGAAGGCATTTTCTAAGGCAGTTCTTGTGGAATTGGCAAAGTGATATTTGGAAGCCAATAGAGGGCTATGGTGAAAAAGGATATATCCTCAGATGAAATCTGGAAAGAAGCTTTCTGAGAAACTGCTTAGTGTTCTGTTAATTCATCTCACAGAGTTACATCTGTATTTCGTGGATCTCTTTGCTAGCCTTATTTCTGTGGAATCTGAGAACAGATATTTCGGATCCCATTGATGACTATAGTGCCAAAGGAAATATCCTCCGATAACAAAGAGAAAGAAGCTTTCTGAGAAACTTCTTTGCGTTCTGTGAAATCATCTCACAGAGTTACAGCTTTCCCCTGAAAAAAGCCTTTCACTAAGACAGTTCTTGTGGAATTGGCAAAGTGATATTTGGAAGCCCATAGAGGGCTATGGTGAAAAAGGAAATATCCTCAGATGAAATCTGGAAAGAAGCTTTCTGAGAATCTGATAAGTGTTCAGTTAATTCATTTCACAGAGTTACATCTGTATTTCGTGGATCTCTTTGCTAGCCTTATTTCTGTGGAATCTGAGAACAGATATTTCGGATCCCTTTGAAGACTATAGGGCCAAAGGAAATATCCTCCGATAACAAAGAGAAAGAAGCTTTCTGAGAAACTTCTTTGCGTTCTGTGAAATCATCTCACAGAGTTACAGCTTTCCCCTCAAGAAGCCTTTCGCCAAGACAGTACTTGTGGAATGGGCAAGGTGATATTTGGAAGCCCATAGAGGGCTATGGTGAAAAAGGAAATATCCTCAGATGAAATCTGGAAAGAAACTTTCTGAGAAACTTCTTAGTGTTCGGTTAATTCATCTCACAGAGTTACATCTGTATTTCGTGGATCTCTTTGCTAGCCTTATTTCTGTGGAATCTGAGAACAGATATTTCGGATCCCTTTGAAGACTATAGGGCCAAAGGAAATATTCTCCGATAACAAAGAGAAAGAAGCTTTCTGACAAACTTCTTCGCGTTCTGTGAAATCATCTCACAGAGTTACAGCTTTCCCCTCAAGAAGCCTTTCGCTAAGACAGTTCTTGTGGAATTGGTAAAGTGATATTTGGAAGCCCAAGGAGGGTTATGGTGAAAAAGGATATATCCTCAGATGAAATCTGGAAAGAAGCTTTCTAAGAAACTGCTTAGTGTTCGGTTAATTCACCTCACAGAGTTACATCTGTATTTCGTGGATCTCTTTGCTAGCCTTATTTCTGTGGAATCTGAGAACAGATATTTCGGATCCCTTTGAAGACTATAGGGCCAAAGGAAATATCCTCCGATAACAAAGAGAAAGAAGCTTTCTGAGAAACTTCTTTGTGTTCTGTGAAATCATCTCCCAGAGTTACAGCTTTCCCCACAAGAATTCTTTCGCTAAGACAGTTCTTGTGGAATTGGCAAAGTGATATTTGGAAGCCCATAGAGGGCTATGGTGAAAAAGGAAACATCCACAGATGAAATCTGGAAAGAAGCTTTCTGAGAAACTGCTTAGTGTTCTGTTATTTCGTCTCACAGAGTTACATCTGTATTTCGTGGATCTCTTTGCTAGCCTTATTTCTGTGGAATCTGAGAACAGATATTTCGGATCCCTTTGAAGACTATAGGGCCAAAGGAAATATCCTCCGATTACAAAGAGAAAGATGCTTTCTGAGAAACTTCTTTGCGTTCTGTGAAATCATCTCACAGAGTTACAGCTTTCCCCTCAAGAAGCCTTTCGCTAAGACAGTTCTTGTGGAATTGGCAAAGAGATATTTGGAAGCCCTTAGAGGGCTATGGTGAAAAAGGAAATATCCTCAGATGAAATCTGGAAAGAAGCTTTCTGAGAAACTGCTTAGTGTTCTTTTAATTCATCTCACAGAGTTACATCTGTATTTCGTGGATCTCTTTGCTAGCCTTATTTCTGTGGAATCTGAGAACAGATATTTCGGATCCCTTTGAAGACTATAGGGCCAAAGGAAATATCCTCCGATAACAAAGAGAAAGAAGCTTTCTGAGAAACTTCTTTGTGTTCTGTGAAATCATCTCACAGAGTTACAGCTTTCCCCGCAAGAAGCCTTTTGCTAAGACAGTTCTTGTGGAATTGGCAAAGTGATATTTGGAAGCCCATAGAGGGCTATGGTGAAAAAGGATATATCCTCAGATGAAATCTGGAAAGAAGCTTTCTGAGAAACTGCTTAGTGTTCTGTTATTTCATCTCACAGAGTGACATCTGTATTTCGTGGATCTCTTTGCTAGCCTTATTTCTGTGGTATCTGAGAACAGATATTTCGGATTCCATTGAAGACTATAGGGCCAAAGGAAATATCCTCCGATAACAAAGAGAAAGAAGCTTTCTGAGAAACTTCTTTGCGTTCTGTGAAATCATCTCACAGAGTTACAGCTTTCCCATCAAGAAGCCTTTCGCCAAGACAGTTCTTGTGGAATTGGCAAAGTGATATTTGGAAGCCCATAGAGGGCTATGGTGAAAAAGGAAATATCTTCAGATGAAATCTGGAAAGAAGCTTTCTGAGAAATTGCTTAGTGTTCTTTTAATTCATCTCACAGAGTTACATCTGTATTTCGTGGATCTCTTTGCTAGCCTTATTTCTGTGGAATCTGAGAACAGATATTTCGGAACCCTTTGAAGACTATAGGGCCAAAGGAAATATCCTCCGATAACAAAGAGAAAGAAGCTTTCTGAGAAACTTCTTTGTGTTCTGTGAAATCATCACCCATAGTTACAGCTTTCCCCTCAAGAAGACTTTTGCTAAGACAGTTCTTGTGGAATTGGCAAATTGATATTTGGAAGCCCATAGAGGGCTATGGTGAAAAAGGAAATATCCTCAGATGAAATCTGGAAAGAAGCTTTCTGAGAAACTGCTTAGTGTTCGGTTAATTCATCTCAGAGAGTTACATCTGTATTTCGTGGATCTCTTTGCTTGCCTTATTTCTGTGGAATCTGAGAACAGATATTTCGGATCCCTTTGAAGACTATAGGGCCAAAGAAAATATCCTCCGATATCAAAGATAAAGAAGCTTTCTGAGAAACTTCTTTGCGTTCTGTGAAATCATCTCACAGAGTTACAGCTTTCCCCTCAAGAAGCCTTTTGCTAAGATAGTTCTTGTGGAATTGGCAAAGTGATATTTGGAACCCCTAGAGGGCTATGGTGAAAAAGGAAATATCCTCAGATGAAATCTGGAAAGAAGCTTTCTGAGAAACTGCTTAGTGTTCTGTTAATTCATCTCACAGAGTTACATCTGTATTTCGTGGATCTCTTTGCTAGCCTTTTTTCTGTGGCATCTGAGAACAGATATTTCGGATCCCTTTGAAGACTATAGGGCCAAAGGAAATATCCTCCGATAACAAAGAGAAAGAAGCTTTCTGAGAAACTTCTTTGTGTTCTGTGAAATTATCTCCCAGAGTTACATCTTTCCCCGCAAGAAGCCTCTTGCTAAGACAGTTCTTGTGGAATTGGCAAAGTGATATTTGGAAGCCCATAGAAGGCTGTGGTGAAAGAGGAAATATCCTCAGATGAAATCTGGAAAGAAGCTTTCTGAGAAACTGCTTAGTGTTCTGTTAATTCATCTCAAAGAGTTACATCTGTATTTCGTGGATCTCTTTGCTAGCCTTATTTCTGTGGAATCTGAGAACAGATATTTCGGATCCCATTGAAGACTACAGGGCCAAAGGAAATATCCTCCGATAACAAATAGAAAGAAGCTTTCTGAGAAACTTCTTTGCGTTCTGTGAAATCATCTCACAGAGTTACAGCTTTCCCCTCAAGAAGCCTTTCGCTAAGACAGTTCTTGTGCAATTGGCAAAGTGATATTTGGAAGCCCGTAGAGGGCTATGGTGAAAAAGGAAATATCCTCAGATGAAATCTGGAAAGAAGCTTTCTGAGAAACTGCTTAGTGTTCTGTTAATTCATCTCGCAGTGTTACATCTGTATATCGTGGATCTCTTTGCTAGCCTTATTTCTGTGGAATCTGAGAACAGATATTTCGGATCCCATTGAAGACTATAGGGCCAAAGGAAATATCCTCCGATAACAAAGAGAAAGAAGCTTTCTGAGAAACTTCTTTTCGTTCTGTGAAATAATCTCACAGAGTTACAGCTTTCCCCTCAAGAAACCTTTCGCTAAGACAGTTCTTGTGGAATTGGCAAAGTGATATTTGGAAGCCCATAGAGGGCTATGGTGAAAAAGGATATATCCTCAGATGAAATCTGGAAAGAAGCTTTTGAGAAACTGCTTAGTGTTCTGTTAATTCATCTCACAGAGTTACATCTGTATTTCGTGGATCTCTTTGCTAGCCTTATTTCTGTGGAATCTGAGAACAGATATTTCGGATCCCTTTGAAGACTATAGGGCCAAAGAAAATATCCTCCGATAACAAAGATAAAGAAGCTTTCTGAGAAACTTCTTTGCGTTCTGTGAAATCATCCCACAGGGTTACAGCTTTCCCCTCAAGAAGCCTTTCACCAAGACAGTTCTTGTGGAATTGGCAAAATGATATTTGGAAGTCCATAGGGGCTATGGTGAAAAAGGAAATATCCTCAGATGAAATCTGGAAAGAAGCTTTCTGAGAAACTGCTTAGTGTTCTTTTAATTCATCTCACAGAGTTACATCTGTATTTCGTGGATCTCTTTGCTAGCCTTATTTCTGTGGAATCTGAGAACAGATATTTCGGATCCCTTTGAAGACTATAGGGCCAAAGGAAATATCCTCCGATAACAAAGAGAAAGAAGCTTTCTGAGAAACTTCTTTGTGTTCTGTGAAATCATCTCCCAGAGTTACAGCCTTCCCCTCAAGAAGCCTTTCGCTAAGACAGTTCTTGTGCAATTCGCAAAGTGATATTTGGAAGCCCATAGAGGGCTATGGTGAAAAAGGAAATATCCTCAGATGAAATCTGGAAAGAAGCTTTCTGAGAAACTGCTTAGTGTTCTGTTAATTCATCTCGCAGAGTTACATCTGTATTTCGTGGATCTCTTTGCTAGCCTTATTTCTGTGGAATCTGAGAACAGATATTTCCGATCCCATTGAAGACTATAGGGCCAAAAGAAATATCCTCCGATAACAAAGAGAAAGATGCTTTCTGAGAAACTTCTTTGCGTTCTGTGAAATGATCTCACAGAGTTACAGCTTTCCCCTCAAGAAGCCTTTCACTAAGTAGTTCTTGTGGAATTGGCAAAGTGATATTTGGAAGCCCATAGAGGGCTATGGTGAAAAAGAAAATATCCTCAGATGAAATCTGGAAAGAAGGTTTCTGAGAAACTGCTTAGTGTTCTGTTAATTCATCTCACCGAGTTACATCTGTATTTCGTGGATCTATTTGCTAGCCTTTTTTCTGTGGAATCTGAGAACAGATATTTCGGATCCCTTTGAAGACAATAGGGCCAAAGGAAAATATCCCGATAACAAAGAGAAAGAAGCTTTCTGAGAAACTGCTTAGTGTTCTCTTAATTCATCTCACAGAGTTACATCTGTATTTCGTGGATCTCTTTGCTAGCCTTATTTCTGTGGAATCTGAGAACGGATATTTCGGATCCCTTTGAAGACTATAGGGCCAAAGGAAATATCCTCCGATACCAAGGAGAAAGAAGCTTTCTGAGAAACTTCTTTGTGTTCTGTGAAAACATCTCACAGAGTTACAGCTTTCCCCTCAAGAAGCCTTTCGCTAAGACAGTTCTTGTGGAATTGGCAAAGTGATATATGGAAGCCCATAGATGGCTACCTTGAAAAAGGAAATATCTTCAGATGAAATCTGGAAAGAAGCTTTCTGAGAATCTGCTTGGTGTTCTGTTAATTTACCTCACAGAGTTACATTTGTATTTCGTGGATCTCTTTGCTAGCCTTATTTCTGTGGAATATGAGAACAGATATTTCGGATCCCTTTGAAGACTATAGGGCCAAAGGAATTATCCTCCGATAATAAAGAGAAAGAAGCTTTCTGAGAAACTTCTTTGTGTTCTGTGAAATCACCTCACAGAGTTACAGCTTTCCCCTCAAGAAGCCTTTCGCTAAGACAGTTCTTGTGGAAATGGCAAAGTGATATTTGGAAGCCCATAGAGGGCTATGGTGAAAAAGGAAATATCCTTAGATGAAATCTAAAAAGAAGCTTTCTGAGAAACTGCTTAGTGTTCTGTTAATTCATCTCACAGAGTTATATCTGTATTTCGTTGATCTCTTTGCTAGCCTTTCTTCTCTGGAATCTGAGAACAGAAATTTCGGATCCCTTTGAAGACAATAGGGCCAAAGGAAATATCCTCCGATAACAAAGAGAAAGAAGCTTTCTGAGAAACTTCTTTGTGTTCTGTAAAATCATCTAACAGAGTTACAGCTTTCCCCTCAAGAAGCCGTTCGCTTCTAAGACAGTTCTTGTGGAATTGCAAAGTGATATTTGGAAGCCCGTAGAGGGCTATGTTGAAAAAGGAAATATCCTCAGATGAAATCTGGAAAGAAGCTTTCTGAGAAACCGCTTAGTGTTCTGTTAATTCATCTCACAGAGTTACATCTGTATTTCGTGCATCTCTTTGCTAGACTTATTTCTGTGGAATCTGAGAACAGATATTTCGGATCCCTTTGACGACTATAGGGCCAAAGGAATTATCCTCCAATAACAAAGAGAAAGAAGCTTTCTGAGAAACTACTTTGTGTTCTGTGAAATCATCTCACAGAGTTAAAGCTTTCCCCTCAAGGAGCCTTTCGCTAAGACAGTTCTTGTGGAATTGGCAAAGTGATATTTGGAAGCCCATAGAGGGCTCTGGTGAAAAAGGAAATATCCTCAGATGAAATCTGGAAAGAAGCTTTCTGAGAAACTGCTTAGTGTTCTGTTAATTAATCTCACAGAGTTACATCTGTATTTCGTGGATCTCTTTGCTAGCCTCTTTTCTGTGGAATCTGAGAACAGAAATTTCGGATCCCTTTGAAGACAACAGGGCCAAAGGAAATATCCTCCGATAACAAAGAGAAAGAAGCTTTCTGAGAAACTTCTTTGTGTTCTGTAAAATCATCTCACAGAGTTACAGCTTTCCCCTCAAGAACCGTTCGCTTCTAAGACAGTTCTTCTGGAATTGCAAAGTGATATTTGGAAGCCCATAGAGGGCTATGGTGAAAAAGGAAATATCCTCAGATGAAATCTGGAAAGAAGCTTTCTGAGAAACTGCTTAGTGTTCTGTTAATTTATCTCACAGAGTTACATCTGTATTTCGTGGACCTCTTTGCTAGCCTTATTTCTGTGGAATCTGAGAACAGATATTTCGGATCCCTTTGAAGACTATAGAGTCAAAGGAAATATCCTCCGATAACAAAGAGAAAGAAGCTTTCTGAGAAACTTCTTTGTTTTCTGTGAAATCATCTCACAGAGTTACAGCTTTCCCCTCAAGAAGCCTTTCGCTAAGACAGTTCTTGTGGTATTGGCAAAGTGATATTTGGAAGCCCATTGAGGGCTATGGTGAAAAAGGAAATATTCTCAGATGAAATCTGGAAAGAAGCTTTCTGAGAATCTGCTTAGTGTTCTGTAAATTCATGTCACAGAGTTACATCTGTATTTCGTGGATCTCTTTGCTAGCCTTTTTTCTGTGAAATCTGAGAACAGGAATTTCGGATACCTTTGAAGACAATTGGGCCAAAGGAAATATCTTCCGATAACAAAGAGGAAGAAGCTTTCTGAGAAACTTCTTTGTGTTCTGTGCAATCAGCTCACAGAGTTACAGCTTTCCCCTCAAGAAGCCTTTCGCTAAGAAAGTTCTTGTGGAGTTGGCAAAGTGATATTTGGAAGCCCTTAGAGGGCTATGGTGAAAAGGGAAATATCCTCAGATGAAATCTGGAAAGAAGCTTTCTGAGAAACTGCTTAGTGTTCTGTTAATTTATCTCACAGAGTTACATCTGTATTTCGTGGACCTCTTTGCTAGCCTTATTTCTGTGGAATCTCAGAACAGATATTTCGGATCCCTTTGAAGACTATATGGCCAAAGGAAATATCCTGCGATAACAAAGAGAAAGAAGATTTCTGAGAAAGTTCTTTGTGTTCTGTGAAATCATCTCACAGAGTTACAGCTCTCCCCTCAAGAAGCCTTTCGCTAAGACAGTTCTTGTGGAATTGGCAAAGTGATATTTGGAAGACCATAGAGGGCTACGGTGAAAAAGGAAATATCCTCAGATGAAATCTGGAAGGAAGCTTTCTGAGAAACTGCTTAGTGTTCTGATAATTCATCTCACAGCGGTACATCTGTATTTCGTGGAGATCTTTGCTAGCCTTATTTCTGTGGAATCTGAGAACAGCTATTTCGGATCCCTTTGAAGACTATAGGGCCAAAGGAAATATACTCCGATAACAAAGAGAAAGAAGCTTTCTGAGAAACTTCTTTGTTTTCTGTGAAATCATCTCACAGAGTTACAGCTTTCCCCTCAAGGAGCCTTTCGCTAAGACAGTTCTTGTGGAATTGGCAAAGTGATATTTGGAAGCCCATTGAGGGCTATGGTGAAAAAGGAAATATTCTCAGATGAAATCTGGAAAGAAGCTTTCTGAGAATCTGCTTAGTGTTCTGTAAATTCATGTCACAGAGTTACATCTATATTTCGTGGATCTCTTTGCTAGCCTTTTTTCTGTGAAATCTGAGAACAGGAATTTCGGATACCTTTGAAGACAATAGGGCCAAAGGAAATATCTTCCGATAACAAAGAGGAAGAAGCTTTCTGAGAAACTTCTTTGTGTTCTGTGAAATCAGCTCACAGAGTTACAGCTTTCCCCTCAAGAAGCCTTTCGCTTCTAAGACAGTTCTTGTGGAATTGGGAATGTGATATTTGGAAGCCCATAGAGGGCTATGGTGAAAAAGGAAATATCCTCAGATGAAATCTGGAAAAAAGCTTTCTCAGAAACTGCTTAGTGTTTTGTTAATTCATCTCACAGTGTTACATCTGTATTTCGTGGATCTCTTTGCTAGCCTTATTTCTGTGGAATCTGAGAACAGATATTTCAGATCCCTTTGATGACTATAGGGCCAATGGAAATATCCTCCGATAACAAAGAGAAAGAAGCTTACTGAGAAACTTCTTTGTGTTCTTTGAAATCAACTCACAGAAGTACAGCTTTTCCCTCAAGAAGCCTTACGCTAAGACACTTCTTGTGGAATTGGCAGAGTGATATTTGGAAGCCCGTAGAGGGCTATGGTGAAAAAGGAAATATCCTCAGATGAAATCTGGAGAGAAGCTTTCTGAGAAAACGCTTCGTGTTCTCTTAATTCATCTCACAGAGTTACATCTGTATTTCGTGCATCTCTTTGCTAGACTTATTTCTGTGGAATCTGAGAACAGATATTTCGGATCCCTTTGAAGACTATAGGGCCAAAGGAAATATCTTCTGATAAGAAAGAGAAAGAAGCTTTTTGAGAAACTTCTTTGCGTTCTGTGAAATCATCCCACAGAGTTACAGCTTTCCCCTCAAGAAGCCTTTCGCTAAGACAGTTCTTGTGGAATTGGCAAAGTGATATTTGGAAGCCCAAAGTGGGCTATGGTGAAAAAGGAAATATCCTCAGATGAAATCTGGAAAGAAGCTTTCTGAGAAACTGCTTGGTTTCTGTTAATTCATATCACAGAGTTACATCTGTATTTCGTGGATCTCTTTGCTAGCCTTATTTCTGTGGTATCTCAGAACAGATAATTCGAATCCCTTTGAAGACTATAGGGCCAAAGGAAATATCCTCCGATAACAAAGAGAAAGATGCTTTCTGAGAAACTTCTTTGCGTTCTGTGAAATGATCTCACAGAGTTACAGCTTTCCCCTCAAGAAGCCTTTCACTAAGACAGTTCTTGTGGAATTGGCTAAGTGATATTTGGAAGCCCATAGAGGGCTATGGTGAAAAAGAAAATATCCTCAGATGAAATCTGGAAAGAAGCTTTCTGAGAAACTGCTTAGTGTTCTGTTAATTCATCTCACCGAGTTACATCTGTATTTCGTGGATCTATTTGCTAGCCTTTTTTCTCTGGAATCTGAGAACAGATATTTCGGATCCCTTTGAAGACAATAGGGCCAAAGGAAAATATCCCGATAACAAAGAGAAAGAAGCTTTCTGACAAACTGCTTAGTGTTCTCTTAATTCATCTCACAGAGTTACATCTGTATTTCGTGGATCTCTTTGCTAGCCTTATTTCTGTGGAATCTGAGAACGGATATTTCGGATCCCTTTGAAGACTATAGGGCCAAAGGAAATATCCTCCGATAACAAAGAGAAAGAAGCTTTCTGAGAAACTTCTTTGTGTTCTGTGAAAACATCTCACAGAGTTGCAGCTTTCCCCTCAAGAAGCCTTTCGCTAAGACAGTTCTTGTGGAATTGGCAAAGTGATATATGGAAGCCCATAGATGGCTATGTTGAAAAAGGAAATATCTTCAGATGAAATCTGGAAAGAAGCTTTCTGAGAATCTGCTTGGTGTTCTGTTAATTTACCTCACAGAGTTGCATTTGTATTTCGTGGATCTCTTTGCTAGCCTTATTTCTGTGGAATCTGAGAACAGATATTTCGGATCCCATTGAAGACTATAGTGCCAAAGTAAATATCCTCCGATAACAAAGAGAAAGAAGCTTTCTGAGAAACTACTTTGTGTTCTGTGAAATCATCTCACAGAGTTACAGCTTTCCCCTCAAGAAGCCTTTCGCTAAGACAGTTCTTGTGGAAATGGCAAAGTGATATTTGGAAGCCCATAGAGGGCTATGGTGAAAACGGAAATATCCTTAGATGAAATCTAAAAAGAAGCTTTCTGAGAAACTGCTTAGTGTTCTGTTAATTCATCTCACAGAGTTATATCTGTATTTCGTGGATCTCTTTGCTAGCCTTATTTCTGTGGAATCTGAGAACAGATATTTTGGATCACTTTGAAGACTACAGGGTCAAAGGAAATATCCTCCGATAACAAAGAGAAAGAAGCTTTCTGAGAAACTTCTTTGTGTTCTGTGAAATCATCTCACAGAGTTACAGCTTTCCCCTCAAGAAGCCTTTCGCTAAGACAGTTCTTGTGGAATTGGCAAAGTGATATTTGGAAGCCCAAAGAGGGCTACGGTGAAAAAGGAAATATCCTCAGATGAAATCTGGAAAGAAGCTTTCTGAGAAACTGTTTAGTGTTCTGTTAATTCATGTCACAGAGGTATATCTGTATTTCGTGGATCTCTTTGCTAGCCTTATTTGTGTGGAATCTGAGAACAGATATTTCGGATCCCTTTGAAGACTATAGGGCCAAAGGCATTATCCTACAATAACAAAGAGAAAGAAGCTTTCTGAGAAACTTCTTTGTGTTCTGTGAAATCATCTCACAGAGTTAAAGCTTTCCCCTCAAGAAGCCTTTCGCTAAGACAGTTCTTGTGGAATTGGCAAAGTGATATTTGGAAGCCCATAGAGGGCTATGGTGAAAAAGGAAATATCCTCAGATGAAATCTGGAAAGAAGCTTTCTGAGAAACTGCTTAGTGTTCCGTTAATTAATCTCACAGAGTTACATCTGTATTTCGTTGATCTCTTTGCTAGCCTTTTTTCTGTGGAATCTGAGAACAGAAATTTCGGATCCCTTTGAAGACAATAGGGCCAAAGGAAATATCCTCCGATAACAAAGAGAAAGAAGCTTTCTGAGAAACTTCTTTGTGTTCTGTATAATCATCTCACAGAGTTACAGCTTTCCCCTCAAGAAGCCTTTCGCTTCTAAGACAGTTCTTGTGGAATTGCAAAGAGATATTTGGAAGCCCATAGAGGGCTATGGTGAAAAAGGAAATATCCTCAGATGAAATCTGGAAAGAAGCTTTCTGAGAAACTGTTTAGTGTTCTGTTAATTCATCTCACAGAGTTACATCAGTATTTCGTGGATCTCTTTGCTAGCCTTTTTTCTGTGGAATCTGAGAACAGAAATTTCGGATCCCTTTGAAGACAGTAGGGCCAAAGGAAATATCCTCCGATAACAAAGAGAAAGAAGGTTTCTTAGAAACTTCTTTGTGTTCTGTGAAATCTTCTCACAGAGTTACAGCTTTCCCCTCAAGAAGCCTTTCGCTTTTAAGATAGTTCTTGTGGAATTGCAAAGTGATATTTGGAAGCCCATAGAGGGCTATGTTGAAAAAGGAAATATCCTCAGATGAAATCTGGAAAGAAGCTTTCTGAGAAACCGCTTAGTGTTCTGTTAATTCATCTCACAGAGTTACATCTGTATTTCGTGCATCTCTTTGCTAGACTTATTTCTGTGGAATCTGAGAACAGATATTTCGGATCCCTTTGAAGACTATAGGGCCAATGGAAATATCTTCTGATAAGAAAGAGAAAGAAGCTTTTTGAGAAACTTCTTTGCGTTCTGTGAAATCATCTCACAGATTTACAGCTTTCCCCTCAAGAAGCCTTTCGCTAAGACAGTTCTTGTGGAATTGGCAAAGTGATATTTGGAAGCCCTTAGAGGGCTATGGTGAAAAAGGAAATATTCTCAGATGAAATCTGGAAAGAAGCTTTCTGAGAATCTGCTTAGTGTTCTGTAAATTCATGTCACAGTGTTACATCTGTATTTCGTGGATCTCTTTGCTAGCCTTTTTTCTGTGAAATCTGAGAACAGGAATTTCGGATACCTTTGAAGACAATAGGGCCAAAGGAAATATCTTCCGATAACTAAGAGGAAGAAGCTTTCTGAGAAACTTCTTTGTGTTCTGTGAAATCAGCTCACAGAGTTACAGCTTTCCCCTCAAGAAGCCTTTCGCTTCTAAGACAGTTCTTGTGGAATTGGGAATGTGATATTTGGAAGCCCATAGAGGGCTATGGTGAAAAAGGAAATATCCTCAGATGAAATCTGGAAAAAAGCTTTCTCAGAAACTGCTTAGTGTTTTGTTAATTCATCTCACAGTGTTACATCTGTATTTCGTGGATCTCTTTGCTAGCCTTATTTCTGTGGAATCTGAGAACAGATATTTCGGATCCCTTTGATGACTATAGGGCCGAAGGAAATATCCTCCGATAACAAAGAGAAAGAAGCTTACTGAGAAACTTCTTTGTGTTCTTTGAAATCAACTCACAGAAGTACAGCTTTTCCCTCAAGAAGCCTTACGCTGAGACACTTCTTGTGGAATTGGCAGAGTGATATTTGGAAGCCCGTAGAGGGCTATGGTGAAAAAGGAAATATCCTCAGATGAAATCTGGAGAGAAGCTTTCTGAGAAAACGCTTCGTGTTCTCTTAATTCATCTCACAGAGTTACATCTGTATTTCGTGCATCTCTTTGCTAGACTTATTTCTGTGGAATCTGAGAACAGATATTTCGGATCCCTTTGAAGACTATAGGGCCAAAGGAAATATCTTCTGATAAGAAAGAGAAAGAAGCTTTTTGAGAAACTTCTTTGCGTTCTGTGAAATCATCCCACAGAGTTACAGCTTTCCCCTGAAGAAGCCTTTCGCTAAGACAGTTCTTGTGGAATTGGCAAAGTGATATTTGGAAGCCCAAAGTGGGCTATGGTGAAAAAGGAAATATCCTCAGATGAAATCTGGAAAGAAGCTTTCTGAGAAACTGCTTGGTTTTCTGTTAATTCATATCACAGAGTTACATCTGTATTTCGTGGATCTCTTTGCTAGCCTTATTTCTGTGGTATCTCAGAACAGATAATTCGAATCCCTTTGAAGACTATAGGGCCAAAGGAAATATCCTCCGATAACAAAGAGAAAGATGCTTTCTGAGAAACTTCTTTGCGTTCTGTGAAATGATCTCACAGAGTTACAGCTTTCCCCTCAAGAAGCCTTTCTCTAAGACAGTTCTTGTGGAATTGGCTAAGTGATATTTGGAAGCCCATAGAGGGCTATGGTGAAAAAGAAAATATCCTCAGATGAAATCTGGAAAGAAGCTTTCTGAGAAACTGCTTAGTGTTCTGTTAATTCATCTCACCGAGTTACATCTGTATTTCGTGGATCTATTTGCTAGCCTTTTTTCTGTGGAATCTGAGAACAGATATTTCGGATCCCTTTGAAGACAATAGGGCCAAAGGAAAATATCCCGATAACAAAGAGAAAGAAGCTTTCTGACAAACTGCTTAGTGTTCTCTTAATTCATCTCACAGAGTTACATCTGTATTTCGTGGATCTCTTTGCTAGCCTTATTTCTGTGGAATCTGAGAACGGATATTTCGGATCCCTTTGAAGACTATAGGGCCAAAGGAAATATCCTCCGATAACAAAGAGAAAGAAGCTTTCTGAGAAACTTCTTTGTGTTCTGTGAAAACATCTCACAGAGTTGCAGCTTTCCCCTCAAGAAGCCTTTCGCTAAGACAGTTCTTGTGGAATTGGCAAAGTGATATATGGAAGCCCATAGATGGCTACGTTGAAAAAGGAAATATCTTCAGATGAAATCTGGAAAGAAGCTTTCTGAGAATCTGCTTGGTGTTCTGTTAATTTACCTCACAGAGTTGCATTTGTATTTCGTGGATCTCTTTGCTAGCCTTATTTCTGTGGAATCTGAGAACAGATATTTCGGATCCCATTGAAGACTATAGTGCCAAAGGAAATATCCTCCGATAACAAAGAGAAAGAAGCTTTCTGAGAAACTACTTTGTGTTCTGTGAAATCATCTCACAGAGTTACAGCTTTCCCCTCAAGAAGCCTTTCGCTAAGACAGTTCTTGTGGAAATGGCAAAGTGATATTTGGAAGCCCATAGAGGGCTATGGTGAAAACGGAAATATCCTTAGATGAAATCTAAAAAGAAGCTTTCTGAGAAACTGCTTAGTGTTCTGTTAATTCATCTCACAGAGTTATATCTGTATTTCGTGGATCTCTTTGCTAGCCTTATTTCTGTGGAATCTGAGAACAGATATTTTGGATCACTTTGAAGACTACAGGGTCAAAGGAAATATCCTCCGATAACAAAGAGAAAGAAGCTTTCTGAGAAACTTCTTTGTGTTCTGTGAAATCATCTCACAGAGTTACAGCTTTCCCCTCAAGAAGCCTTTCGCTAAGACAGTTCTTGTGGAATTGGCAAAGTGATATTTGGAAGCCCAAAGAGGGCTACGGTGAAAAAGGAAATATCCTCAGATGAAATCTGGAAAGAAGCTTTCTGAGAAACTGTTTAGTGTTCTGTTAATTCATGTCACAGAGGTATATCTGTATTTCGTGGATCTCTTTGCTAGCCTTATTTGTGTGGAATCTGAGAACAGATATTTCGGATCCCTTTGAAGACTATAGGGCCAAAGGCATTATCCACCAATAACAAAGAGAAAGAAGCTTTCTGAGAAACTTCTTTGTGTTCTGTAAAATCATCTCACAGAGTTACAGCTTTCCCCTCAAGAAGCCTTTCGCTTCTAAGACAGTTCTTGTGGAATTGCAAAGAGATATTTGGAAGCCCATAGAGGGCTATGGTGAAAAAGGAAATATCCTCAGATGAAATCTGGAAAGAAGCTTTCTGAGAAACTGCTTAGTGTTCTGTTAATTCATCTCACAGAGTTACATCAGTATTTCGTGGATCTCTTTGCTAGCCTTTTTTCTGTGGAATCTGAGAACAGAAATTTCGGATCCCTTTGTAGACAGTAGGGCCAAAGGAAATATCCTCCGATAACAAAGAGAAAGAAGCTTTCTTAGAAACTTCTTTGAGTTCTGTGAAATCTTCTCACAGAGTTACAGCTTTCCCCTCAAGAAGCCTTTCGCTTTTAAGATAGTTCTTGTGGAATTGCAAAGTGATATTTGGAAGCCCATAGAGGGCTATGTTGAAAAAGGAAATATCCTCAGATGAAATCTGGAAAGAAGCTTTCTGAGAAACCGCTTAGTGTTCTGTTAATTCATCTCACAGAGTTACATCTGTATTTCGTGCATCTCTTTGCTAGACTTATTTCTGTGGAATCTGAGAACAGATATTTCGGATCCCTTTGAAGACTATAGGGCCAAAGGAAATATCTTCTGATAAGAAAGAGAAAGAAGCTTTTTGAGAAACTTCTTTGCGTTCTGTGAAATCATCTCACAGATTTACAGCTTTCCCCTCAAGAAGCCTTTCGCTAAGACAGTTCTTGTGGAGTTGGCAAAGTGATATTTGGAAGCCGTTAGAGGGCTATGGTGAAAAGGGAAATATCCTCAGATGAAATCTGGAAAGAAGCTTTCTGAGAAACTGCTTAGTGTTCTGTTAATTCATCTCACCGAGTTACATCTGTATTTCGTGGATCTCTTTGCTAGCCTTTTTTCTGTGGAATCTGAGAACAGATATTTCGGATCCCTTTGAAGACTATATGGCCAAAGGAAATATCCTGCGATAACAAAGAGAAAGAAGATTTCTGAGAAAGTTCTTTGTGTTCTGTGAAATCATCTCACAGAGTTACAGCTCTCCCCTCAAGAAGCCTTTCGCTAAGACAGTTCTTGTGGAATTGACAAAGTGATATTTGGAAGCCCATAGAGTGCTACGGTGAAAAAGGAAATATCCTCAGATGAAATCTGGAAAGAAGCTTTCTGAGAAACTGCTTAGTGTTCTGATAATTCATCTCAAAGAGGTACATCTGTATTTCGTGGATCTCTTTGCTAGCCTTATTTCTGTGGAATCTGAGAACAGATATTTCGGATCCCTTTGAAGACTATAGGGCCAAAGGAAATATCCTCCGATAACAAAAAGAAAGAAGCTTTCTGAGAAACTTTTTTGTGTTCAGTGTAATCATCTCACAGAGTTACAGCTTTCCCCCAAGGAACCTTTCGCTAAGACAGTTCTTGTGGAATTGGCACAAGGATATTTGGTAGCCCATAGTGGGCTATGGTCAAAACGGAAATATCCTCAGATGAAATCTGGAAAGAAGCTTTCTGAGAAACTGCTTAGTGTTCTGTTAATTCATCTCACAGAGTTACATCTGTATTTCGTGGATCTCTTTGCTAGCCTTATTTCTGTGGAATCTGAGAACAGATATTTCTGATCCCTTTGAAGACAATAGGGAAAAAGGAAATATCCTCCGATAACAAAGAGAAGGAAGCTTTCTCAAAAATTTCTTTGTGTTCTGTGAAATCATCTCACAGAGTTACAGCTTTACCCTCAAGAAGCCTTTCGCTAAGACAGTTCTTGTGGAATTGGCAACGTGATATTTGGAAACTCATAGAGGTCTATGGTGAAAAAGGAAATATCCTCAGATGAAATCTGGAAAGAAGCTTTCTGAGAAACTGCTTAGTGTTCCGTTAATTCATCTCACAGAATTACATCTGTATTTCATGGATCTCTTTGCTAGCCTTATTTCTGTGGAATCTGAGAACAGATATTTCGGATCCCTTTGAAGACTATAGGGCCAAAGGAAATATCCTCCGATAACAAAGAGAAAGAAGCTTTCTGACAAATTTCTTTGTGTTCTGTGAAATCATCTCACAGAGTTACAGCTTTCCCCTCAAGAAGCCTTTCGCTAAGACAGTTCTTGTGGAATTGGCAACGTGATATTTGGAAGCCCCCAGTGGGCTATGGTGAAAAAGGAAATATCCTCAGATGAAATCTGGAAAGAAGCTTTCTGAGAAACTGCTTAGTGTTTTGTTAATTCATCTCACAGAGTTACATCTGTATTTCGCGGATCTCTTTGCTAGCCTTATTTCTATGGAATCTGAGAACAGATATTTCGGATCCCTTTGAAGACTATAGGGCCAACGTAAATATCCTCCGATAACAAAGAGAAAGAAGTTTTCTGAGAAACTACTTTGTGTTCTGTGAAATCATCTCACAGAGTTACAGCTTTCCCCTCAAGAAGCCTTTCGCTAAGACAGTTCTTGTGGAAATGGCAAAGTGATATTTGGAAGCCCATAGAGGGCTATGGTGAAAAAGGAAATATCCTTAGATGAAATCTAAAAAGAAGCTTTCTGAGAAACTGCTTAGTGTTCTGTTAATTCATCTCACAGAGTTACATCTGTATTTCGTGGATCTCTTTGCTAACCTTATTTCTGTGGAATCTGAGAACAGATATTTCGGATCCCTTGGAAGACTATAGGGCCAAAGGAAATATCCTCCGATAACAAAGAGAAAGAAGCTTTCTGAGAAACTTCTTTGTGTTCTGTGAAATCATCTCACAGAGTTACAGCTTTCCCCTCAAGAAGCCTTTCGCTAAGACAGTTCTTGTTGAATTGGCAAAGTGATATTTGGAAGCCCATAGAGGGCTATGGTGAAAAAGGAAATATCCTCAGATGAAATCTGGAAAGAAGCTTTCTGAGAAACTGCTTAGTGTTCTGTTAATTCATCTCACAGAGTTACATCAGTACTTCGTGGATCTCTTTGCAGCCTTTTTTCTCTGGAATCTGAGAACAGAAATTTCGGATCTCTTTGAAGACAATAGGGCCAAAGGAAATATCCTCCGATATCAAAGAGAAAGAAACTTTCTGAGAAACTTCTTTGTGTTCTGTGAAATCATCTCACAGAGTTACAGCTTTCCCCTCAAGAAGCCTTTCGCTAAGACAGTTCTTGTGGAATTGGCAACGTGATATTTGGAAACCCATAGAGGGCTATGGTGAAAAAGGAAATATCCTCAGATGAAATCTGGAAAGAAGCTTTCTGAGAAACTGCTTAGTGTTCCGTTAATTCATCTCACAGAATTACATCTGTATTTCATGGATCTCTTTGCTAGCCTTATTTCTGTGGAATCTGAGAACAGATATTTCGGATCCCTTTGAAGACTATAGGGCCAAAGGAAATATCCTCCGATAACAAAGAGAAAGAAGCTTTCTGACAAATTTCTTTGTGTTCTGTGAAATCATCTCACAGAGTTACAGCTTTCCCCTCAAGAAGCCTTTCGCTAAGACAGTTCTTGTGGAATTGGCAACGTGATATTTGGAAGCCCCCAGTGGGCTATGGTGAAAAAGGAAATATCCTCAGATGAAATCTGGAAAGAAGCTTTCTGAGAAACTGCTTAGTGTTTTGTTAATTCATCTCACAGAGTTACATCTGTATTTCGCGGATCTCTTTGCTAGCCTTATTTCTGTGGAATCTGAGAACAGATATTTCGGATCCCTTTGAAGACTATAGGGCCAACGTAAATATCCTCCGATAACAAAGAGAAAGAAGTTTTCTGAGAAACTACTTTGTGTTCTGTGAAATCATCTCACAGAGTTACAGCTTTCCCCTCAAGAAGCCTTTCGCTAAGACAGTTCTTGTGGAAATGGCAAAGTGATATTTGGAAGCCCATAGAGGGCTATGGTGAAAAAGGAAATATCCTTAGATGAAATCTAAAAAGAAGCTTTCTGAGAAACTGCTTAGTGTTCTGTTAATTCATCTCACAGAGTTACATCTGTATTTCGTGGATCTCTTTGCTAACCTTATTTCTGTGGAATCTGAGAACAGATATTTCGGATCCCTTGGAAGACTATAGGGCCAAAGGAAATATCCTCCGATAACAAAGAGAAAGAAGCTTTCTGAGAAACTTCTTTGTGTTCTGTGAAATCATCTCACAGAGTTACAGCTTTCCCCTCAAGAAGCCTTTCGCTAAGACAGTTCTTGTTGAATTGGCAAAGTGATATTTGGAAGCCCATAGAGGGCTATGGTGAAAAAGGAAATATCCTCAGATGAAATCTGGAAAGAAGCTTTCTGAGAAACTGCTTAGTGTTCTGTTAATTCATCTCACAGAGTTACATCAGTACTTCGTGGATCTCTTTGCAGCCTTTTTTCTCTGGAATCTGAGAACAGAAATTTCGGATCTCTTTGAAGACAATACGGCCAAAGGAAATATCCTCCGATATCAAAGAGAAAGAAACTTTCTGAGAAACTTCTTTGTGTTCTGTGAAATCATCTCACAGAGTTACAGCTTTCCCCTCAAGAAGCCTTTCGCTAAGACAGTTCTTGTGGAATTGGAAAAGTGATATTTGGAAGCCCATAGAGGGCTATGGTGAAAATGGAAATATCCTCAGATGAAATCTGGAAAGAAGCTTTCCGAGAAACTGCTTGGTGTTCTGTTAATTCATCTCACAGAGTTACATTTGTATTTCGTAGATCTCTTTGCTAGCCTTATTTCTGTGGAATCTGAGAACAGATATTTCGGATCCCTTGGAAGACTATAAGGCCAAAGGAAATATCCTCTGATAACAAAGAGAAAGAAGCTTTTTGAGAAACTTCTTTGCATTCTGTGAAATCATCTCACAGATTTACAGCTTTCCCCTCAAGTAGCCTTTCGCTAAGACAGTTCTTGTGGAATTGGCAAAGAGATATTTGGAAGCCCTTATAGGGCTATGGTGAAAAAGGAAATATCCTCAGATGAAATCTGGAAAGAAGCTTTCTGAGAAACTGCTTAGTGTTCTGTTAATTCATCTCACCGAGTTACATCTGTATTTCTTGGATCTCTTTGCTAGCCTTATTTCTGTGGAATCTGAGAACAGATATTTCGGGTCCCTTTGAAGACTATAGGGCCAAAGGAAATATCCTCCGATAACGAAGAGAAAGAAGCTTTCTGAGAAACTTTTTTGTGTTCTGTGAAATCATCTCACAGAATTACAGCTTTCCCCTCAAGAAGCCTTTCGCTAAGACAGTTCTTGTGGATTGTTAAAGTGATATTTGGAAGCCCATAGAGGGTTACGGTGAAAAAGGAAATATCCTCAGATGAAATCTGGAAGGAATTTTCTGAGAAACTGCTTGGTGTTCTGTTAATTCATATCACAGAGTTATATCTGTATTTCGTGGATCTCTTTGCTAGCCTTTTTTCTGTGGAATCTGAGAACAGATATTTCGGATCCCTTTGAAGACAAGAGGGAAAAGGAAAATATCCTCCGATAACAAAGAGAAAGAAGCTTTCTGAGAAACTTCTTTGTGTTCTGTGAAATCATCTCACAGAGTTACAGCTTTCCCCTCAAGAAGCCTTTCTCTAAGACAGCTGTTGTGGAATTGGCAACGTGATATTTGGAAGCCCTTAGAGTGCTATGGTGAAAAAGGAAATATCCTCAGATGAAATATGGAAAGAAGCTTTCTGAGAAACTGCTTGGTGTTCTGTTAATTCATCTCACACAGTTACGTCTGTATTTCGTGGATCTCTTTGCTAGCCTTATTTCTGTGGAATCTGAGAACAGATATTTCGGATCCCTTTAAAGACTATAGGGCCAAAGGAAATATCCTCCGATAACAAAGAGAAAGAAGCTTTCTGAGAAATTTCTTTGTGTTCTGTGAAATCATCTCACAGAGTTACAGCTTTCTTCTCAAGAAGCCTTTCGCTGAGACAGTTCTTGTGGAATTGGCAAAGTGATATTTGGAAGGCCATAGAGGGCTATGGTGAAAAAGGAAATATCCTCAGATGAAATCTGGAAAGAAGCTTTCTGAGAAACTGCTTAGTGTTCTGTTAATTCATCTCACAGAGTTACATCTGTATTTTGTGGATCTCTTTGCTAGCCTTTATTCTGTGGAATCTGAGAACAGATATTTCGGATACCTTTGAAGACTATAGGGCCAAAGGAAATATCCTCCGATAACAAAGAAAAAGAAGCTCTCTTAGAAACTTCTTTGTGTTCTGTGAAATCATCTCACAGAGTTAGAGCTTTCCCCTCAAGAAGCCTTTCGCTAAGACAGTTCTTGTGGAATTGGCAAAGTGATATTTGGAAGCCCATAGAGGGCTATGGTGAAAAAGGAAATATCCTCAGATGAAATCTGGAAAGAAGTTTTCTGAGAAACTGCTTAGTGTTCTGTTAATTCTTCTCACAGGGTTACATCTGTATTTCTTGGATCTCTTTGCTAGCCTTTTTTCTGTGGAATCTGAGAACAGATATTTCGGATCCCTCTGAAGACAATAGGGCCTAAGGAAATATCCTCCGATAAAAAAGAGAAAGAAGCTTTCTGAGAAACTGCTTAGTGTTGTGTTAATTCATCTCACAGAGTTACATCTGTATTTCGTGGATCTCTTTGCTAGCCTTATTTCTGTGGAATCTGAGAACAGATATTTCGGATCCCTTTGAAGACTATAGGGCCAAAGGAAATATCCTCCGATAACAAAGAGAAAGAAGCTTTCTGAGAAACTTCTTTGTGTTCTGTGATATCATCTCACAGAGTTACAGCTTTCCCCTCAAGAAGCCTTTCGCTAAGACAGTTCTTGTGGAAATGGCAAAGTGATATTTGGAAGCCCATAGAGGGCTATGGTGATAAAGGAAATATCCTTAGATGAAATCTAAAAAGAAGCTTTCTGAGAAACTGCTTAGTGTTCTGTTAATTCATCTCACAGAGTTACATCTGTATTTCGTGGATCTCTTTGCTAGCCTTATTTCTGAGGAATCTGAGAACGGATATTTCGGATCCCTTGGAAGACTATAGGGCCAAAGGAAATATCCTCCGATAACAAAGAGAAAGAAGCTTTCTGAGAAACTTCTTTGTGTTCTGTGAAATCATCTCACAGAGTTACAGCTTTCCCCTCAAGAAGCCTTTCGCTAAGACAGTTCTTGTGGAATTGGCAAAGTGATATTTGGAAGCCCATAGAGGGCTATGGTGAAAAAGGAAATATCCTCAGATGAAATCTAGAAAGAAGCTTTCTGAGAAACTGCTTAGTGTTCCGTTAATTCATCTCACCGAGTTACATCAGTATTTCGTGGATCTCTTTGCCAGCCTTTTTTCTGTGGAATCTGAGAACAGAAATTTCGGATCTCTTTGAAGACAATAGGGCCAAAGGAAATATCTTCCGATAACAAAGAGAAAGAAGCTTTCTGAGAAACTTCTTTGTGTTCTCTGAAATCATCTCACAGAGTTACAGCTTTCCCCTCAAGAAGCCTTTCGCTAAGACAGTTTTTGTGGAATTGGCAAAGTGATATATGGAAACCCATAGAGGGCTATGGTGAAAAAGGAAATATCCTCAGATGAAATCTGGAAAGAAGCTTTCTGAGAAACTGCTTAGTGTTCTGTTAATTCTTCTCACAGAGTTACGTCTGTATTTCGTGGATCTATTTGCTAGCCTTTTCTCGGTGGAATCTGAGAACAGATATTTCGGATCCCTTTGAAGACAATAGGGCTAAGGAAATATCCTCCGATAACCAAGAGAAAGAAGCTTTCTGAGAAACTGCTTAGTTTTCTGTTAATTCATTTCACACAGTTACATCTGTATTTCGTGCATCTCTTTGCTAGCCTTATTTCTGTGGAATCTGAGAACAGATATTTCGGATCCCATTGAAGACTATAGGGCCAAAGGAAATATCCTCCGATAACAAAGAGAAAGAAGCTTTCTGAGAAACTTCTTTGTGTTCTGTGAAATCACCTCACAGAGTTAGAGCTTTCCCCTCAAGAAGCCTTTCGCTAAGACAGTTCTTGTTTAATTGGCAAAGTGATATTTGGAAGCCAAAAGAGGGCTATGGTGAAAAAGGAAATATCCTCAGATGAAATCTGGAAAGAAGCTTTCTGAGAAACTGCTTAGTGTTCTGTTAATTCATCTCCCAGAGTTACATCAGTATTTCGTGGTTCTATTTGCCAGCCTTTTTTCTGTGAAATCTGAGAACAGAAATTTCGGATCTCTTTGAAGACAATAGGGCCAAAAAAATATCCTCCGATAACAAAGAGAAAGAAGCTTTCTGAGAAACTTCTTTGTGTTCTGTGAAATCATCTCACAGAGTTACAGATTTCCCCTCAAGAAGCCTTTCGCTAAGACAGTTCTTCTGGAATTGGCAAAGTGATATTTGGAAGCCCATACAGGGCAATGGTGAAAAAGGATACATCCTCAGATGAAATCTGGAAAGAAGCTTTCTGAGAAACTGCTTGGTGTTCTGTTAATTCATCTCACAGAGTTACATCTGTATTTCGTGGATCTCTTTGCTAGCCTTATTTCTGTGGAATCTGAGAACAGATATTTCGGATCCCTTTGAAGACAATAGGGCCAAAGGAAATATCCTCTGATAACAAAGAGAAAGAAGCTTTTTGAGAAACTTCTTTGCGTTCTGTGACATCATCTCACAGACTTACAGCTTTCCCCTAAAGAAGCCTTTCGCTAAGACAGTTCTTGTGGAATTGGCAAAGTGATATTTGGAAGCCCATAGAGGGCTATGGTGAAAAAGGAAATATCCTCAGATGAAATCTGGAAAGAAGCTTTCTGAGAAACTGCTTAGTGTTCTCTTAATTCATCTCACCGAGTTACATCTGTATTTCGTGGATCTCTTTGCTAGCCTTATTTCTGTGGAATCTGAGAACAGATATTTCGGGTCCCTTTGAAGACTATACGGCCAAAGGAAATATCCTCCGATAACGAAGAGAAAGAAACTTTCTGAGAAACTTTTTTGTGTTCTGTGAAATCATCTCACAGAATTACAGCTTTCCCCTCAAGAAGCCTTTCGCTAAGACAGTTCTTGTGGATTGGTAAATTGATATTTGGAAGCCCATAGAGGGCTATGTTGAAAAAGGAAATATCCTCAGATGAAATCTGGAAAGAATTTTCTGAGAAACTGCTTGGTGTTCTGTTAATTCATATCACAGAGTTATATCTGTATTTCGTGGATCTCCTGCTAGCCTTATTTCTGTGGAATCTGAGAACAGATATTTCGGATCCCTTTGAAGACAAGAGGGACAAAGAAAATATCCTCCGATAACCAAGAGAAAGAAGCTTTCTGAGAAACTTCTTTGTGTTCTGTGAAATCATCTCATACAGTTACAGCTTTCCCCTCAAGAAGCCTTTCGCTAAGACAGTTCTTGTGGAAATGGCAAAGTGATATTTGGAAGCCCATAGAGGGCTATGGTGAAAAAGGAAATATCCTCAGATGAAATCTGGAAAGAAGCTTTCTGAGACTGCTTAGTGTTCTGTTAATTCATCTCACAGAGTTACATCTGTATTTCGTGGATCTCTTTGCTAGCCTTATTTCTGTGGAATCTGAGAACAGATATTTCGGATCCCTTTGAAGACTATAGTGCCAAAGGAAATATCCTTCGATAACAAAGAGAAAGAAGCTTTCTGAGAAATTTCTTTGTGTTCTGTGAAATCATCTCAAAGAGTTACCGCTTTCCCCTCAAGAAGCCTTTCGCTAAGTTATTTCTTGTGGAATTGGCAAAGTGATATTTGTAAGCCCATAGAGTTCTATGGTGAATAAGGAAATATCCTCAGATGAAATCTGGAAAGAAGCTTTCTGAGAAACTGCTTGGTGTTCTGTTAATTCATCTCACAGAATTATATCTGTATTTCGTGGATCCCTTTGCTAGCCTTATTTCTGTGGAATCTGAGAACAGATATTTCGGATCCCTTCGAAGACAAGAGGGCCAAACAAAATATTCTCCGACAACAAAGAGAAAGAAGCTTTCTGAGAAACTTCTTTGGTTCTGTGAAATCATCTCACAGAGTTACAGCTTTCCCCTCAAGATGCCTTTCGCTAAGACAGTTCTTGTGGAATTGGCAAAGTGATATTTGGAAGCCCATAGAGGGCTATGGTGAAAAAGGAAATATCCTTAGATGAAATCTGGAAAGAAGCTTTCTGAGAAACTGCTTGGTGTCCTGTTAATTCATCTCACACAGTTACATCTGTATTTCCTGGATCTCTTTGCTAGCCTTATTTCTGTGGAATCTGAGAAGCGATATTTCGGATACCTTTGAAGACTATAGGGTCAAAGGAAATATCCTCCGATAACAAAGAGAAATAAGCTTTCTGAGAAATTTCTTTGTGTTCTGTGAAATCATCTCACAGAGTTACAGCTTTCCCCTCAAGAAGCCTTTCGCTAAGACAGTTCTTGTGGAATTGGCAAAGTGATATTTGGAAGCCCAAAGAGGGCTATGGTGAAAAAGGAAATATCCTCAGATGAAATCTGGAAAGAAGCTTTCTGAGAAACGGCTTAGTGTTCTGTTAATTCGTCTCACAGAGTTACATCTCTATTTCGTGGATCTCTTTGCTAGCCTTATTTCTGTGGAATCTGAGAACAGATATTTCGGATCCCTTTGAAGAATATAGGGCCAAAGGAAATATCCTCCGATTACAAACAGAAAGAAGCTTCCTGAGAAACTTCTTTGTGTTCTTTGAAATCACCTCACAGAGGTACAGATTTCCCCTCAAGAATCCTAACGCTAAGACACTTCTTGTGGAATTGGAAAAGTGATATTTGGAAGTCCATAGACGGCTCTGGTGAAAAAGGAAATATCCTCAGATGAAATCTGGAAAGAAGCTTTCTGAGAAACCGCTTGGTGTTCTGTTAATTCATCTCACAGAGTTACATCTGTATTTCATGGATCTCTTTGCTAGCCTTATTTCTGTGGAATCTGAGAACAGATATTTCGGATCCCTTTGAAGATTATAGGGCCAAAGGAAATATCCTCCGATAACAAAGAGAAAGAAGCTTGTTGAGAAACTTCTTTGTGTTCTGTGAAATCATCTCACAGAGTTACTGCTTTCCCCTCAAGAAGCCTTTCGCTAAGACAGTTCTTCTGGAATTGGCAAAGTGATATTTGGAAGCCCATAGAGGGCTATGGTGAAAAAGGAAATATCCTCAGATGAAATCTGGAAAGAAGCTTTCTGAGAAACTGCTTAGTGTTCTGTTAATTCATCTCACAGAGTTACATCTGTATTTCTTGGATCTCTTTGCTAGCCTTTATTCTGTGGATTCTGAGAACAGATATTTCGGATACCATTGAAGACTATAGGGCCAAAGGAAATATCCTCCGATAACAAAGAGAAAGAAGCTCTCTGAGAAACGTCGTTGTGTTCTGTGAAATCATCTCACAGAGTTACAGCTTTCGCCTCAAGAAGCCTTTCACTAAGACAGTTCTTGTGGAATTGGCAAAGTGATATTTGGAAGCCCATAGTGTGCTATGGTGAAAAAGGAAATATCCACAAATGAAATCTGGAAAGAAGCTTTCTGAGAAACTGCTTAGTGTTGTGTTAATTCATCTCACAGAGTTACATCTGTATTTCGTGGATCTCTTTGCTAGACTTATTTCTGAGGAATCTGAGAACAGATATTTCGGATCCCTTTGAAGACTATAGGGCCAAAGGAAATATCCTCCGATAACAAAGAGAAAGAAGCTTTCTGAGAAACTTCTTTGTGTTCTGTGAAATCATCTCACAGAGTTACAGCTTTCCCCTCAAGAAGCCTTTGGCTAAGACAGTTCTTGTGGAATTGGCAAAGTGATATTTGGAAGCCCTTAGAGGGATACGTTGAAAAAGGAAATATCCTCAGATGAAATCTGGAAAGAAGCTTTCTGAGAATCTGCTTGGTGTTCTGTTAATTTATCTCACAGAGTTACATTTGTATTTCGTGGATCTCTTTGCAAGCCTTATTTCTGTGGAATCTGAGAACAGATATTTCGGATCCTTTTGAAGACTATAGGGCCAAAGTAAATATCCTCTGATGACAAAGAGAAAGAAGCTTTCTGAGAAACTTCTTTGTGTTCTGTGAAATCATCTCACACAGTTACAGCTTTCCCCTCAAGAAGCCTTTCGCTAAGACAGTTCTTGTGGAAATGGCAAAGTGATATTTGGAAGCCGCAAGAGGGCTACGGTGAAAAAGGAAATATCCTTAGATGAAATCTAAAGAGAAGCTTGCTGAGAAACTGCTTAGTGTTCTGTTAAATCATCTCACAGAGTTACATCTGTATTTCGTGGATCTCTTGGCTAGCCTTATTTCTGTGGAATCTGAGAACAGATATTTCGGATCCCTTGGAAGAAAATAGGGCCAAAGGAATTATCCTCCGATAACAAAGAGAAAGAAGCTTTCTGAGAAACTTCTTTGAGTTCTGTGAAATCATCTCACAGAGTTACAGCTTTCACCTCAAGAAGCCTTTCGCTAAGACAGTTCTTGTGGAATTGGCAAAGTGATATTTGGAAGCCCTTAGAGGGCACTGGTGAAAAAGGATTTATCCTCAGATGAAATCTGGAAAGAAGCTTTCTGAGAAACTGCTTAGTGTTCGGTTAATATATCTCACAGAGTTACATCTGTATTTCGTGGATCTCTTTGCTAGCCTTATTTCTGTGGAATCTGAGAACAGATATTTTGGATCCCTTTGAAGACTATAGGGCAAAAGGAAATATCCTCCGATAACAAAGAGAAAGAAGCTTTCTGAGAAGCTTCTTTGTGTTCTGTGAAATCATCTCACAGAGTTACAGCTTTCCCCTCAAGAAGCCTTTCGCTAAGACAGTTCTTGGGGAATTGGCAAAGTGATATTTGGAAGCCCATAGAGGGCTATTGTGAAAAAGGAAATATCCTCAGATGAAATCTGGAAAGAAGCTTTCTGAAAAACTGCTTAGTGTTCTGTTCATTCACCTCACAGAGTTACTTTTGTATTTCGTGGATCTCCTTTCCTAGCCTTATTTCTGTGGAATCTCAGAACAGGTATTTCAGATCCCACTGAAGACTATAGGGCCAAAGGGAATATCCTCCGTTTACAAAAGAAAGAAGCTTTCTTAGAAACTTCTTTGTGTTCTCTGAAATCATCTCACAGAGTTACAGCTTTCCCCTCAAGAAGCCTTTCGCTAAGATAGTTCTTGTGGAATTGGCAAAGTAGTTTTTGTAAGCCCATAGAGGGCTATGGTGAAAAAGGAAATATCCTCAGATGAAATCTGGAAAGAAGCTTTCTGAGAAACTGCTTAGTGTTCTGTTAATTCATCTCACAGAGTTACATCTGCATTTCGTGGATCTCTTTGCTAGCCTTATTTCTGTGGAATCTGAGAACAGATATTTCGGATCCCTTTGAAGACTATAGGGCCAAAGGAAATATCCTCCGATAACAAAGAGGAAGAAGCTTTCTGAGAAACTTCTTTGTGTTCTGCGAAATCATCTCACAAAGTTACAGCTTTCCCCTCAAGAAGCCTTTCGCTAAGACAGTTCTTGAGGAATTGGCTAAGTGATATTTGGAAGCCCATAGAGGGCTAGGGTGAAAAAGGAAATATCCTCAGATGAAATCTGGAAAGAAGCTTTCTGAGGAACTGCTTAGTGTTCTGTTAATTCACCTCACAGAGTTACATCTGTATTTCGTGGATCTCTTTGCTAGCCTTATTTCTGTGGAATCTGAGAACAGATAATTTGGATCCCTTTGAAGACTATAGGGCCAAAGGAAATATCCTCCGATAACAAAGAGAAAGAAGCTTTCTGAGAAACTTCTTTGTGTTCTGTGAAATCATCTCACAGAGTTACAGCTTTCCCCTCAGGAACCCTTTCGCTAAGACAGTTCTTGTGGAATTGGCAAAGTGATATTTGGAAGCCCATATAGGGCTATGGTGAAAACGGAAATATCCTCAGATGAAATCTGGAAAGAAGTTTTCTGAGAAATTGCTTGGTGTTCTGTTAATTCATCTCTCAGAGTTACATATGTATTTCGTGGATCTCTTTGCTAGCCTTATTTCTGTGGAATCTGAGAAAAGATATTTTTGATCCCTTTGAAGACTATAGGGCCAAAGGAAATATCCTCCGATAACAAAGAGAAAGAAGCTTTCTGAGAAACTTATTTGTATTCTGTGAAATCATCTCACAGAGTTACAGCTTTCCCCTCAAGAAGCCTTTCGCTAAGACAGTTCTTGTGGAATTGGCAAAATGATATTTGGAAGCCCATAGAGGGCTATGGTGAAAAAGGAAATATCCTCAGATGAAATCTGGAAAGAAGCTTTCTGAGAAACTGCTTAGTGTTCTGTTCATTCATCTCACAGAGTTTCTTTTGTATTTCGTGGATCTCTTTGCTAGCCTTATTTCTGTGGAATCTGAGAACAGGTATTTCAGATCCAATTGAAGACTATAGGGCCAAAGGAAATATCCTCCGATTAGAAAGAGGAAGAAGATTTCTTAGAAACTTCTTTGTGTTCTCTGAAATCATCTCACAGAGTTACAGCTTTCCCCTCAAGAAGCCTTTCGCTAAGACAGTTCTTGTGGAATTGGCAAAGTGATATTTGTAAGCCCATAGAGGGCTATGGTGAAAAATGAAATATCCTCAGATGAAATCTGGAAAGAAGCTTTCTGAGAAACTGCTTAGTGTTCTGTTAATTCGTCTCATAGAGTTACATCTGTATTTCGTGGATCTCTTTGCTAGCCTTATTTCTGTGGAATCTGAGAACAGATATTTCGGATCCCTTTGAAGATTATAGGGCCAAAGGAAATATCCTCCGATAACAAAGAGAAAGAAGCTTTCTGAGAAACTTCTTTGTGTTCTGTGAAATCATCTCACAGAGTTACAGCTTTCCCCTAAAGAAGCCTTTCGCTAAGACAGTTCTTGTTGAATTGGAAAAGTGATATTTGGAAGCCCATAGAGGGCTATGGTGAAAAAGGAAATATCCTCAGATGAAATCTGGAAAGAAGCTTTCTGAGAAACTGCTTAGTGTTCTGTTAATTCACCTCACAGAGTTACATCTGTATTTCGTGGATCTCTTTGCTAGCCTTATTTCTGTGGAATCTGAGAACAGATAATTTGGATCCCTTTGAAGACTATAGGGCCAAAGGAAATATCCTCCGATAACAAAGAGAAAGAAGGTTTCTGAGAAACTTCTTTGTGTTCTGTGAAATCATCTCACAGAGTTACATCTTTCCCCTCAGGAAGCCTTTCGCTAAGACAGTTCTTGTGGAATTGGCAAAGTGATATTTGGAAGCCCATAGAGGGCTATGGTGAAAAAGGAAATATCCTCAGATGAAATCTGGAAAGAAGTTTTCTGAGAAACTGCTTAGTGTTCTCTTAATTCTTCCCACAGAGTTACATCTGTATATCGTGGATGTATTTGCTAGCCTTTTTTCTGTGGAATCTGAGAACAGATATTTCGGATCCCTTTGAAGACAATAGGGCCTAAGGAAATATACTCCGATAACAAAGAGAAAGAAGCTTTCTGAGAAACTGCTTAGTGTTCTGTTAATTCATCTCACAGAGTTACATCTGTATTTCGTGGATCTCTTTGCTAGCCTTATTTCTGTGGAATCTGAGAACAGATATTTCGGATCCCTTTGAAGACTATAGGGCCAAAGGAAATATCCTCCGATAACAAAGAGAAAGAAGCTTTCTGAGAAACTTCTTTGTGTTCTGTGAAATCATCTCACAGAGTTACAGCTTTCCCCTCAAGAAGCCTTTCGCTAAGACAGTTCCTGTGGAATTGGCAAAGTGATATTTGGAAGCCCATAGAGGGCTATGGTGAAAAAGGAAATATCCTAAGATGAAATCTGGAAAGAAGCTTTCTGAGAAACTGCTTAGTGTTCTGTTAATTCATCTCACAGAGTTACATCTGTATTTCGTGGATCTCTTTGCTAGCCTTATTTCTGTGTAATCTGAGAACAGATATTTCGGATCCCATTGAAGACAATAGGGCCAAAGGAAATATCCTCCGATAACAAAGAGAAATAAGCTTTCTGAGAAATTTCTTTGTGTTCTGTGAAATCATCTCACAGAGTAACAGCTTTCCCCTCAAGAAGCCTTTCGTTAAGACAGTTCTTGTGGAATTGGAAAAGTGATATTTGGAAGCCGAAAGAGGGCTATGGTGAAAAAGGAAATATCCTCAGATGAAATCTGGAAAGAAGCTTTCTGAGAAACTGCTTAGTGTTCTGTGAATTCATCTCACAGAGTTACATCTGTATTTCGTGGATCTCTTTGCTAGTCTTATTTCTGTGGAATCTGAGAACAGATATTTCGGATCCCTTTGAAGACTATAGGGCCAAAGGAAATATCCTCCGATTACAAACAGAAAGAAGCTTCCTGAGAAACTTCTTTGTATTCTTTGAAATCACCTCACAGCGGTACAGTTTTCCCCTCAAGAAGCCTTACACTAAGACACTTCTTGTGGAATTGGCAAAGTGATATTTGGAAGCCCTTAGAGGGCTATGGTGAAAAAGGAAATATCCTCAGATGAAATCTGGAAAGAAGCTTTCTGAGAAACTGCTTAGTGTTCTGTTAATTCATCTCACAGAGTTACATCTGTATTTCGTGGATCTCTTTGCTAGCCTTATTTCTGTGGAATCTGAGAACAGATATTTCGGATCCCAATGAAGACAAAAGTGCCAAAGGAAATATCCTCCGATAACAAAGAGAAAGAAGCTTTCTGAGAATCTTCTTTACCTTCTGTGAAATCATCTCACAGAGTTACAGCTTTCCCCTCAAGAAGCCTTTCGCTAAGACAGTTCTTGTGGAATTGGCAAAGTGATATTTGGAAGCCCATAGAGGGCTATGGTGAAAAAGGAAATATCCTCAGATGAAATCTGGAAAGAAGCTTTCTGAGAAACTGCTTAGTGTTCTGTTAATTCATCTCACAGAATTACATCTGTATTTCATGGATCTCTTGCTAGCCTTATTTCTTTGGAATCTGAGAACAGATATTTCGGATCGCTTTGAAGAATATAGGGCCAAAGCAAATACCCTCCGATAACAAAGAGAAAGAAGCTTTCTGAGAAATTTCTTTGTGTTCTGTGAAATCATCTCACAGAGTAACCGCTATCCCCTCAAGAAGCCTTTCGCTAAGTCATTTCTTGTGGAATTGGCAAAGTGATATTTGGAAGCCCATAGAGGGCTATGGTGAAAAAGGAAATATCTTCTGATGAAATCTGGAAAGAAGCTTTCTGAGAAACTGCTTAGTGTTCCGTTAATTCATCTCACAGAGTTACATCTGTATTTCGTGGATCTCTTTGTTAGCCTTATTTCTGTGGAATCTGGGAACAGATATTTCGCATACCTTTGAAGACTATAGGGCCAAAGTAAATATCCTCCGATAACAAAGAGAAAGAAGCTTTCTGAGAAACTTCTTTGTGTTCTGTGACATCATCTCACAGAGTTACAGCTTTCCCCTCAAGAAGCCTTTCGCTAAGACAGTTCTTGTGGAATTGGAAAAATGATATTTGGAAGCCCATAGAGGGCTATGGTGAAAAAGGAAATATCCTCAGATGAAATCTGGAAAGAAGCTTCCTGAGAAACTGCTTAGTGTTCTGTTCATTCATCTCACAGAGTTTCTTTTGTATTTCGTGGATCTCTTTGCTAGCCTTATTTCTGTGGAATCTGAGAACAGGTATTTCAGATCCAATTGAAGACTATAGGGCCAAAGGAAATATCCTCCGATTAGAAAGAGGAAGAAGATTTCTTAGAAACTTCTTTGTGTTCTCTGAAATCATCTCACAGAGTTACAGCTTTCCCCTCAAGAAGCCTTTCGCTAAGACAGTTCTTGTGGAATTGGCAAAGTGATATTTGTAAGCCCATAGAGGGCTATGGTGAAAAATGAAATATCCTCAGATGAAATCTGGAAAGAAGCTTTCTGAGAAACTGCTTAGTGTTCTGTTAATTCGTCTCATAGAGTTACATCTGTATTTCGTGGATCTCTTTGCTAGCCTTATTTCTGTGGAATCTGAGAACAGATATTTCGGATCCCTTTGAAGATTATAGGGCCAAAGGAAATATCCTCCGATAACAAAGAGAAAGAAGCTTTCTGAGAAACTTCTTTGTGTTCTGTGAAATCATCTCACAGAGTTACAGCTTTCCCCTAAAGAAGCCTTTCGCTAAGACAGTTCTTGTTGAATTGGAAAAGTGATATTTGGAAGCCCATAGAGGGCTATGGTGAAAAAGGAAATATCCTCAGATGAAATCTGGAAAGAAGCTTTCTGAGAAACTGCTTAGTGTTCTGTTAATTCACCTCACAGAGTTACATCTGTATTTCGTGGATCTCTTTGCTAGCCTTATTTCTGTGGAATCTGAGAACAGATAATTTGGATCCCTTTGAAGACTATAGGGCCAAAGGAAATATCCTCCGATAACAAAGAGAAAGAAGGTTTCTGAGAAACTTCTTTGTGTTCTGTGAAATCATCTCACAGAGTTACATCTTTCCCCTCAGGAAGCCTTTCGCTAAGACAGTTCTTGTGGAATTGGCAAAGTGATATTTGGAAGCCCATAGAGGGCTATGGTGAAAAAGGAAATATCCTCAGATGAAATCTGGAAAGAAGTTTTCTGAGAAACTGCTTAGTGTTCTCTTAATTCTTCCCACAGAGTTACATCTGTATATCGTGGATCTATTTGCTAGCCTTTTTTCTGTGGAATCTGAGAACAGATATTTCGGATCCCTTTGAAGACAACAGGGCCTAAGGAAATATACTCCGATAACAAAGAGAAAGAAGCTTTCTGAGAAACTGCTTAGTGTTCTGTTAATTCATCTCACAGAGTTACATCTGTATTTCGTGGATCTCTTTGCTAGCCTTATTTCTGTGGAATCTGAGAACAGATATTTCGGATCCCTTTGAAGACTATAGGGCCAAAGGAAATATCCTCCGATAACAAAGAGAAAGAAGCTTTCTGAGAAACTTCTTTGTGTTCTGTGAAATCATCTCACAGAGTTACAGCTTTCCCCTCAAGAAGCCTTTCGCTAAGACAGTTCCTGTGGAATTGGCAAAGTGATATTTGGAAGCCCATAGAGGGCTATGGTGAAAAAGGAAATATCCTAAGATGAAATCTGGAAAGAAGCTTTCTGAGAAACTGCTTAGTGTTCTGTTAATTCATCTCACAGAGTTACATCTGTATTTCGTGGATCTCTTTGCTAGCCTTATTTCTGTGTAATCTGAGAACAGATATTTCGGATCCCATTGAAGACAATAGGGCCAAAGGAAATATCCTCCGATAACAAAGAGAAATAAGCTTTCTGAGAAATTACTTTGTGTTCTGTGAAATCATCTCACAGAGTAACATCTTTCCCCTCAAGAAGCCTTTCGTTAAGACAGTTCTTGTGGAATTGGAAAAGTGATATTTGGAAGCCGAAAGAGGGCTATGGTGAAAAAGGAAATATCCTCAGATGAAATCTGGAAAGAAGCTTTCTGAGAAACTGCTTAGTGTTCTGTGAATTCATCTCACAGAGTTACATCTGTATTTCGTGGATCTCTTTGCTAGTCTTATTTCTGTGGAATCTGAGAACAGATATTTCGGATCCCTTTGAAGACTATAGGGCCAAAGGAAATATCCTCCGATTACAAACAGAAAGAAGCTTCCTGAGAAACTTCTTTGTATTCTTTGAAATCACCTCACAGCGGTACAGATTTCCCCTCAAGAAGCCTTACGCTAAGACACTTCTTGTGGAATTGGCAAAGTGATATTTGGAAGCCCTTAGAGGGCTATGGTGAAAAAGGAAATATCCTCAGATGAAATCTGGAAAGAAGCTTTCTGAGAAACTGCTTAGTGTTCTGTTAATTCATCTCACAGAGTTACATCTGTATTTCGTGGATCTCTTTGCTAGCCTTATTTCTGTGGAATCTGAGAACAGATATTTCGGATCCCAATGAAGACAAAAGTGCCAAAGGAAATATCCTCCGATAACAAAGAGAAAGAAGCTTTCTGAGAATCTTCTTTACCTTCTGTGAAATCATCTCACAGAGTTACAGCTTTCCCCTCAAGAAGCCTTTCGCTAAGACAGTTCTTGTGGAATTGGCAAAGTGATATTTGGAAGCCCATAGAGGGCTATGGTGAAAAAGGAAATATCCTCAGATGAAATCTGGAAAGAAGCTTTCTGAGAAACTGCTTAGTGTTCTGTTAATTCATCTCACAGAATTACATCTGTATTTCATGGATCTCTTGCTAGCCTTATTTCTTTGGAATCTGAGAACAGATATTTCGGATCGCTTTGAAGAATATAGGGCCAAAGCAAATACCCTCCGATAACAAAGAGAAAGAAGCTTTCTGAGAAATTTCTTTGTGTTCTGTGAAATCATCTCACAGAGTAACCGCTATCCCCTCAAGAAGCCTTTCGCTAAGTCATTTCTTGTGGAATTGGCAAAGTGATATTTGGAAGCCCATAGAGGGCTATGGTGAAAAAGGAAATATCTTCTGATGAAATCTGGAAAGAAGCTTTCTGAGAAACTGCTTAGTGTTCCGTTAATTCATCTCACAGAGTTACATCTGTATTTCGTGGATCTCTTTGTTAGCCTTATTTCTGTGGAATCTGGGAACAGATATTTCGCATACCTTTGAAGACTATAGGGCCAAAGTAAATATCCTCCGATAACAAAGAGAAAGAAGCTTTCTGAGAAACTTCTTTGTGTTCTGTGACATCATCTCACAGAGTTACAGCTTTCCCCTCAAGAAGCCTTTCGCTAAGACAGTTCTTGTGGAATTGGCAAAGTGATATTTGGAAGCCCGTAGAGGGCTATGGTGAAAAAGGAAATATCCTCAGATGAAATCTGGAAAGAAGCTTTCTGAGAAACTGCTCAGTGTTCCGTTAATTCATCTCACAGAATTACATCTGTATTTCATGGATCTCTTTGCTAGCCTTATTTTTGTGGAATCTGAGAACAGATATTTCGGATCCCTTTGAAGACTATAGGGCCAAAGGAAATATCCTCCGATAACAAAGAGAAGGAAGCTTTCTGAGAAATTTCTTTGTGTTCTGTGAAATCATCTCACAGAGTTACAGATTTCCCCTCAAGAAGCCTTTCACTTAGACAGTTCTTGTGGAATTGGCAAAGTGATATTGGGAAGCCCCGAGAGGGCTATGGTGAAAAAGGAAATATCCTTAGATGAAAACTGGAAAGATGCTTTCTGAGAAACTGCTTGGTGTTCTTTTAATTCATCTCACACAGTTACATCTGTATTTCGTGGATCTCTTTGTAGCCTTATTTCTGTGGAATCTGAGAGCAGATATTTCGGATACCTTTGAAGACTATAGGGTCAAAGGAAATATCCTCAGATAACAAACAGAAATAAGCTTTCTGAGAAATTTTTTGTGTTCTGTGAAATCATCTCACAGAGTTACAACTTTCCCCTCAAGAAGCCTTTCGCTAAGACAGTTCTTGTGGAATTGGAAAAGTGATATTTGGAAGCCCATAGAGGGCTATGGTGAAAAAGGAAATATCCTCAGATGAAATCTGGAAAGAAGCTTTCTGAGAAACTGCTTAGTGTTCTGTTAATTCATCTCACAGAGTTACAGCTGTATTTCGTGGATCTCTTGGCCAGCCTTATTTCTGTGGAATCTGAGAACAGATATTTCGGATCCCTTTGAAGAATTTAGGGCCAAAGGAAATATCCTCCGATTACAAACAGAAAGAAGCTTCCTGAGAAACTTCTTTATGTTCTTTGAAATCACCTCACAGAGGTACAGATTTCCCCTCAAGAAGCCTTTCGCTAAGACACTTCTTGTGGAATTGTCAAAGTGATATTTGGAAGCCCAGAGAGGGCTTTGGTGAAAAAGGAAATATCCTCAGATGAAATCTGGAAAGAAGCTTTCTGAGAAACTGCTTGGTGTTCTGTTAATTCACCTCACAGAGTTACATCTGTATTTCGTGGATCTCTTTGCTAGCCTTATTTCTGTGGAATCTGAGAACAGATATTTCGGATCGCTTTGAAGATTATAGGGCCAAAGGAAATATCCTCCGATAACAAAGAGAAAGAAGCTTGTTGAGAAACTTCTTTGTGTTCTGTGAAATAATCTCCCAGAGTCACAACTTTTCCCTCAGGAAGCATTTGGCTAAGACAGTTCTTGTGGAATTGGCAAAGTGATATTTGGAAGCCCATAGAGGGCACTGGTGAAAAAGGATTTATCCTCAGATGAAATCTGGAAAGAAGCTTTCTGAGAAACTGCTTAGTGTTCGGTTAATATATCTCACAGAGTTACATCTGTATTTCGTGGATCTCTTTGCTAGCCTTATTTCTGTGGAATCTGAGAACAGATATTTTGGATCCCTTTGAAGACTATAGCGCAAAAGGAAATATCCTCCGATAACAAAGAGAAAGAAGCTTTCTGAGAAGCTTCTTTGTGTTCTGTGAAATCATCTCACAGAGTTACAGCTTTCCCCTCAAGAAGCCTTTCGCTAAGACAGTTCTTGTGGAATTGGCAAAGTGATATTTGGAAGCCCATAGAGGGCTATTGTGAAAAAGGAAATATCCTCAGATGAAATCTGGAAAGAAGCTTTCTGAGAAACTGCTTAGTGTTCTGTTCATTCACCTCACAGAGTTACTTTTGTATTTCGTGGATCTCCTTTCCTAGCCTTATTTCTGTGGAATCTCAGAACAGGTATTTCAGATCCCACTGAAGACTATAGGGCCAAAGGGAATATCCTCCGTTTACAAAAGAAAGAAGCTTTCTTAGAAACTTCTTTGTGTTCTCTGAAATCATCTCACAGAGTTACAGCTTTCCCCTCAAGAAGCCTTTCGCTAAGATAGTTCTTGTGGAATTGGCAAACTAGTTTTTGTAAGCCCATAGAGGGCTATGGTGAAAAAGGAAATATCCTCAGATGAAATCTGGAAAGAAGCTTTCTGAGAAACTGCTTAGTGTTCTGTTAATTCATCTCACAGAGTTACATCTGCATTTCGTGGATCTCTTTGCTAGCCTTATTTCTGTGGAATCTGAGAACAGATATTTCGGATCCCTTTGAAGACTATAGGGCCAAAGGAAATATCCTCCGATAACAAAGAGGAAGAAGCTTTCTGAGAAACTTCTTTGTGTTCTGTGAAATCATCTCTCAGAGTTACAGCTTTCCCCTCAGGAACCCTTTCGCTAAGACAGTTCTTGTGGAATTGGCAAAGTGATATTTGGAAGCCCATATAGGGCTATGGTGAAAAAGGAAATATCCTCAGATGAAATCTGGAAAGAAGTTTTCTGAGAAATTGCTTGGTGTTCTGTTAATTCATCTCTCAGAGTTACATCTGTATTTCGTGGATCTCTTTGCTAGCCTTATTTCTGTGGAATCTGAGAAAAGATATTTTTGATCCCTTTGAAGACTATAGGGCCAAAGGAAATATCCTCCGATAACAAAGAGAAAGAAGCTTTCTGAGAAACTTATTTGTATTCTGTGAAATCATCTCACAGAGTTACAGCTTTCCCCTCAAGAAGCCTTTCGCTAAGACAGTTCTTGTGGAATTGGCAAAATGATATTTGGAAGCCCATAGAGGGCTATGGTGAAAAAGGAAATATCCTCAGATGAAATCTGGAAAGAAGCTTTCTGAGAAACTGCTTAGTGTTCTGTTCATTCATCTCACAGAGTTTCTTTTGTATTTCGTGGATCTCTTTGCTAGCCTTATTTCTGTGGAATCTGAGAACAGGTATTTCAGATCCAATTGAAGACTATAGGGCCAAAGGAAATATCCTCCGATTAGAAAGAGGAAGAAGATTTCTTAGAAACTTCTTTGTGTTCTCTGAAATCATCTCACAGAGTTACAGCTTTCCCCTCAAGAAGCCTTTCGCTAAGACAGTTCTTGTGGAATTGGCAAAGTGATATTTGGAAGCCCATAGAGGGCTAGGGTGAAAAATGAAATATCCTCAGATGAAATCTGGAAAGAAGCTTTCTGAGAAACTGCTTAGTGTTCTGTTAATTCGTCTCATAGAGTTACATCTGTATTTCGTGGATCTCTTTGCTAGCCTTATTTCTGTGGAATCTGAGAACAGATATTTCGGATCCCTTTGAAGACAATAGGGCTAAAGGAAATATCCTCCGATAACAAAGAGAAAGAAGATTTCTGAGAAACTTCTTTGCATTCTGGGAAATCATCTCACAGAGTTACAGCTTTCCCCTCAAGAAGCCTTTCGCTAAGACAGTTCTTGTGGAATTGGCAAAGTGATATTTGTAAGCCCATAGATGGCTATGGTGAAAAAGGAAATATCCTCAGATGAAATCTGGAAAGAAGCTTTCTGAGAAACTGCTTAGTGTTCAGTTAATTCATCTCACAGAGTTACATCTGTATTTCGTGGATCTCTTTGCTAGCCTTATTTCTGTGGAATCTGAGAACAGATATTTCGGATCCCTTTGAAGACTATAGAGTCAAAGGAAATATCCTCCGATAACAAAGAGAAAGAAGCTTTCTGAGAAACTTCTTTGTGTTCTGTCAAATCATCTCACAGAGTTACAGCTTTCCCCTCAAGAAGCCTTTCGCTAAGACAGTTCTTGTGGAATTGGCAAAGTGATATTTAAAAGCCCATAGAGGGCTATGGTGAAAAAGGAAATATCCTCAGATGAAATCTGGAAAGAAGCTTTCTGAGAAACTGCTTAGTGTTCTGTTCATTCATCTCACAGAGTTACTTTTGTAATTCGTGTATCTCTTTGCTTTCCTTATTTCTGTGGAATCTGAGAACAGGTATTTCAGATCCCATTGAAGACTATAGGACCAAAGGAAATATCCTCCGATTACAAAGAGAAAGAAGCTTTCTTAGAAACTTCTTTGTGTTCTCTGAAATCAACTCACAGAGTTACAGCTTTCCCCTCAAGAAGCCTTTCGCTAAGACAGTTCTTGGGGAATTGGCAAAGTGATATTTGGAAGCAAATAGAGGGCTACGGTGAAAAAGGAAATATCCTCAGATGAAATCTGGAAAGAAGCTTTCTGAGAAACTGCTTAGTGTTCTGTTAATTCATCTAACAGAGTTACATCTGTATTTCGTGGATCTCTTTGCTAGCCTTATTTCTGTGGAATCTGAGAACAGATATTTCGGATCCCTTTGAAGACTATAGGGCCAAAGGAAATATCCTACGATAACAAAGAGAAAGAAGCTTTCTGAGAAACTTCTTTGTGTTCTGTGAAATCATCTCACAGAGTTACAGCTTTCCCCTCAAGAAGCCTTTCGCTAAGACAGTTCTTGTGGAATTGGCAAAGTGATATTTGGAAGCCCCTAGGGGTCTATGGTGAAAAAGGAAATATCCTCAGATGAAATCTGGAAAGAAGCTTTCTGAGAAACTGCTTAGTGTTCTTTTCATTCATCTCACAGAGTTACTTTTGTATTTCGTGGATCTCCTTTCCTAGCCTTATTTCTGTGGAATCTCAGAACAGGTATTTCAGATCCCACTGAAGACTATAGGGCCAAAGGGAATATCCTCCGTTTACAAAGAGAAAGAAGCTTTCTTAGAAACTTCTTTGTGTTCTCTGAAATCATCTCACAGAGTTACAGCTTTCCCCTCAAGAAGCCTTTCGCTAAGACAGTTCTTGTGGAATTGGCAAAGTAGTTTTTGTAAGCCCATAGAGGGCTATGGTGAAAAAGGAAATATCCTCAGATGAAATCTGGAAAGAAGCTTTCTGAGAAACTGCTTAGTGTTCTGTTAATTCATCTCACAGAGTTACATCTGCATTTCGTGGATCTCTTTGCTTGCCTTATTTCTGTGGAATCTGAGAACAGATATTTCGGATCCCTTTGAAGACTATAGGGCCAAAGGAAATATCCTCCGATAAGAAAGAGAAAGAAGCTTTCTGAGAAACTTCTTTGTGTTCTGCGAAATCATCTCACAAAGTTACAGCTTTCCCCTCAAGAAGCCTTTCGCTAAGACAGTTCTTGTGGAATTGGCAAAGTGATATTTGGAAGCCCATAGAGGGCTAGGGTGAAAAAGGAAATATCCTCAGATGAAATCTGGAAAGAAGCTTTCTGAGAAACTGCTTAGTGTTCTGTTAATTCATCTCACAGAGTTACATCTGTATTTCGTGGATCTCTTTGCTAGCCTTATTTCTGTGGAATCTGAGAACAGATATTTCTGATCCCTTTGAAGACAATAGGGAAAAGGAAATATCCTCCGATAACAAAGAGAAAGAAGCTTTCTAAGAAACTTCTTTGTGTTCTGTGAAATAATCTCCCAGAGTTACAACTTTCCCCTCAGGAAGCCTTTGGCTAAGACAGTTCTTGTGGAATTGGCAAAGTGATATTTGGAAGCCCATAGAGGGCACTGGTGAAAAAGGAATTATCCTCAGATGAAATCTGTAAAGAAGCTTTCTGAGAAACTGCTTAGTGTTCGGTTAATATATCTCACAGAGTTACATCTGTATTTCGTGGATCTCTTTGCTAGCCTTATTTCTGTGGAATCTGAGAACAGATATTTTGGATCCCTTTGAAGACTATAGGGCCAAAGGAAATATCCTCCGATAACAAAGAGAAAGAAGCTTTCTGAGAAACTTCTTTGTGTTCTGTGAAATCATCTCACAGAGTTACAGCTTTCCCCTCAAGAAGCCTTTCGCTAAGACAGTTCTTGTGGAATTGGCAAAATGATATTTGGAAGCCCATAGAGGGCTATGGTGAAAAAGGAAATATCCTCAGGTGAAATCTGGAAAGAAGCTTTCTGAGAAACTGCTTAGTGTTCTGTTCATTCATCTCACAGAGTTTCTTTTGTATTTCGTGGATCTCTTTGCTAGCCTTATTTCTGTGGAATCTGAGAACAGGCATTACAGATCCCTTTGAAGACTATAGGGCCAAAGGAAATATCCTCCGATTAGAAAGAGGAAGAAGATTTCTTAGAAACTTCTTTGTGTTCTCTGAAATCATCTCACAGAGTTACAGCTTTCCCCTCAAGAAGCCTTTCGCTAAGACAGTTCTTGTGGAATTGGCAAAGTGATATTTGGAAGCCCATAGAGGGCTCTGGTGAAAAAGGAAATATCCTCAGATGAAATCTGGAAAGAAGCTTTCTGAGAAACTGCTTAGTGTTCTCTTAGTTCATCTCATAGAGTTACATCTGTATTTCGTGGATCTCTTTGCTAGCCTTATTTCTGTGGAATCTGAGAACAGATATTTCGGATCCCTTTGAAGACAATAGGGCTAAAGGAAATATCCTCCGATAACAAAGAGAAAGAAGATTTCTGAGAAACTTCTTTGCATTCTGTGAAATCATCTCACAGAGTTACAGCTTTCCCCTCAAGAAGCCTTTCGCTAAGACAGTTCTTGTGGAATTGGCAAAGTGATATTTGTAAGCCCATAGAGGGCTATGGTGAAAAAGGAAATATCCTCAGATGAATTCTGGAAAGAAGCTTTCTGAGAAAGTGCTTAGTGTTCAGTTAATTCATCTCACAGAGTTACATCTGTATTTCGTGGATCTCTTTGCTAGCCTTATTTCTGTGGAATCTGAGAACAGATATTTCGGATCCCTTTGAAGACTATAGAGTCAAAGGAAATATCCTCCGATAACAAAGAGAAAGAAGCTTTCTGAGAAACTTCTTTGTGTTCTGTGAAATCATCTCACAGAGTTACAGCTTTCCCCTCAAGAAGCCTTTCCTTAAGACAGTTCTTGAGGAATTGGCTAAGTGATATTTAAAAGCCCATAGAGGGCTATGGTGAAAAAGGAAATATCCTCAGATGAAATCTGGAAAGAAGCTTTCTGAGAAACTGCTTAGTGTTCTGTTCATTCATCTCACAGAGTTACTTTTGTAATTCGTGTATCTCTTTGCTATCCTTATTTCTGTGGAATCTGAGAACAGGTATTTCAGATCCCATTGAAGACTATAGGGCCAAAGGAAATATCCTCCGATTACAAAGAGAAAGAAGCTTTCTTAGAAACTTCTTTTTGTTCTCTGAAATCTACTCACAGAGTTACAGCTTTCCCCTCAAGAAGCCTTTCGCTAAGACAGTTCTTGGGGAATTGGCAAAGTGATATTTGGAAGCAAATAGAGGGCTACGGTGAAAAAGGAAATATCCTCAGATGAAATCTGGAAAGAAGCTTTCTGAGAAACTGCTTAGTGTTCTGTTAATTCATCTAACAGAGTTACATCTGTATTTCGTGAATCTCTTTGCTAGCCTTATTTCTGTGGAATCTGAGAACAGATATTTCGGATCCCTTTGAAGACTATAGGGCCAAAGGAAATATCCTACGATAACAAAGAGAAAGAAGCTTTCTGAGAAACTTCTTTGTGTTCTGTGAAATCATCTCACAGAGTTACAGCTTTCCCCTCAAGAAGCCTTTCGCTAAGACAGTTCTTGTGGAATTGGCAAAGTGATATTTGGAAGCCCCTAGGGGGCTATGGTGAAAAAGGAAATATCCTCAGATGAAATCTGGAAAGAAGCTTTCTGAGAAACTGCTTAGTGTTCAGTTGATTCATCTCACAGACTTACTTTTGTATTTCGTGGATCTCTTTGCTAGCCTTATTTCTGTGGAATCTGAGAACAGGTATTTCAGATCCCATTGAAGACTATAGGGCCAAAGGAAATATCCTCCGATTACAAAGAGAAAGAAGCTTTCTTGGAAACTTCTTTGTGTTCTCTGAAATCATCTCACAGAGTTACAGCTTTCCCCTCAAGAAGCCTTTCGCTAAGACATTTCTTGTGGAATTGGCAAAGTGGTATTTTTAAGCCCATAGAGGGTTATGGTGAAAAAGGAAATATCCTCAGATGAAATCTGGAAAGAAGTTTTCTGAGAAACTGCTTAGTGTTCTGTTAATTCATCTCACAGAGTTACATCTGTATTTCGTGGATCTCTTTGCTAGCCTTATTTCTGTGGAATCTGAGAACAGATATTTCAGATCGCTTTGAAGACTATAGGGCCATAGGAAACATCCTCCGATAACAAAGAGAAAGAAGCTTTCTGAGAAATTTTTTTGTATTCTGTGAAATCATCTCACAGAGTTACAGCTTTCCCCTCAAGAAGCCTTTCGCTAAGACAGTTCTGTTAAATTGGCAAAGTGATTTTTGAAGCACATAGAGGGCTACGGTGAAAAAGGAAATATCCACAGATGAAATCTGGAAAGAAGCTTTCTGAGAAACTGCTTAGTGTTCTGTTAATTCATCTCACAGTGGTACATCTGTATTTCGTGGATCTCTTTGCTAGCCTTATTACTGTTGAATCTGAGAACAGATATTTCGGATCCCTTTGAAGACAATAGGGCCAATGGAAATATCCTCCGATAACAAAGAGGAAGAAGCTTTCTGAGAAACTTCTTTGTGTTCTGTGAAATCATCTCACAGAGTTACAGCTTTCCCCTCAAGAAGCCTTTCGCTAAGACAGTTCTTGTGGAATTGGCAAAGTGATATTTGTAAGCCCATAGAGGGCTATGGTGAAAAAGGAAATATCCTCAGATGAAATCTGGAAAGAAGCTTTCTGAGAAACCGCTTAGTGTTCGGTTAATTCATCTCACAGAGTTACATCTGTATTTCGTGGATCTCTTTGCTAGCCTTATTTCTGTGGAATCTGAGAACAGGCATTTCAGATCCCTTTGAAGACTATAGGGCCAAAGGAAATATCCTCCGATTACAAAGAGAAAGAAGCTTTCTGAGAAACTTCTTTGTGTTCTCTGAAATCATCTCACAGAGTTACATCTTTCCCCTCAAGAAGCCTTTCGCTAAGACAGTTCTTGTGGAATTGGCAAAGTGATATTTGTAAGCCCATAGAGGGCTATGGTGAAAAAGGAAATATCCTCAGATGAAATCTGGAAAGAAGTTTTCTGAGAAACTGCTTAGTGTTCTGTTAATTCATCTCACAGAGTTACATCTGTATTTCGTGGATCTCTTTGCTAGCCTTATTTCTGTGGAATCTGAGAACAGATATTTCGGATCCCTTTGAAGACTATAGAGTCAAAGGAAATATCCTCCGATAACAAAGAGAAAGAAGCTTTCTGAGAAACTTCTTTGTGTTCTGTCAAATCATCTCACAGAGTTACAGCTTTCCCCTCAGGAAGCCTTTCGCTAAGACAGTTCTTGTGGAATTGGCAAAGTGATATTTGGAAGCCCATAGATGGCAATGGTGAAAAAGGAAATATCCTCAGATGAAATCTGGAAAGAAGCTTTCTGAGAAACTGCTTAGTGTTCGGTTAATTCATCTCACAGAGTTACATCTGTTTTTCCTGGATCTCTTTGCTAGCCTTATTTCTGTAGAATCTGAGAACAGATATTTCGGGTCCCTTTGAAGACTATAGGGCCAAAGGAAATATCCTCCGATAACAAAGAGAAAGAAGCTTTCTGAGAAACTTCTTTGTGTTCTGTGAAATCATCTCACAGAGTTACAGCTTTCCCCTCAAGAATCCTTTCCTTAAGACAGTTCTTGTGGAATCGGCTAAGTGATATTTAAAAGCCAATAGAAGGCTATGCTGAAAAAGGAAATATCCTCAGATGAAATCTGGAAAGAAGCTTTCTGAGAAACTGCTTAGTGTTCTGTTCATTCATCTCACAGAGTTACTTTTGTAATTCGTGTATCTCTTTGCTATCCTTATTTCTGTGGAATCTGAGAACAGGTATTTCAGATCCCATTGAAGACTATAGGGCCAAAGGAAATATCCTCCGATTACAAAGAGAAAGAAGCTTTCTTAGAAACTTCTTTATGTTCTCTGAAATCTACTCACAGAGTTACAGCTTTCCCCTCAAGAAGCCTTTCGCTAAGACAGTTCTTGGGGAATTGGCAAAGTGATATTTGGAAGCAAATAGAGGGCTACGGTGAAAAAGGAAATATCCTCAGATGAAATCTGGAAAGAAGATTCTGAGAAACTGCTTAGTGTTCTGTTAATTCATCCAACAGAGTTACATCTGTATTTCGTGAATCTCTTTGCTAGCCTTATTTCTGTGGAATCTGAGAACAGATATTTCGGATCCCTTTGAAGACTATAGGGCCAAAGGAAATATCCTACGATAACAAAGAGAAAGAAGCTTTCTGAGAAACTTCTTTGTGTTCTGTGAAATCATCTCACAGAGTTACAGCTTTCCCCTCAAGAAGCCTTTCGCTAAGACAGTTCTTGTGGAATTGGCAAAGTGATATTTGGAAGCCCCTAGGGGGCTATGGTGAAAAAGGAAATATCCTCAGATGAAATCTGGAAAGAAGCTTTCTGAGAAACTGCTTAGTGTTCAGTTCATTCATCTCACAGACTTACTTTTGTATTTCGTGGATCTCTTTCCTAGCCTTATTTCTGTGGAATCTGAGAACAGGTATTTCAGATCCCATTGAAGACTATAGGGCCAAAGGAAATATCCTCCGATTACAAAGAGAAAGAAGCTTTCTTGGAAACTTCTTTGTGTTCTCTGAAATCATCTCACAGAGTTACAGCTTTCCCCTCAAGAAGCCTTTCGCTAAGACATTTCTTGTGGAATTGGCAAAGTGGTATTTGTAAGCCCATAGAGGGTTATGGTGAAAAAGGAAATATCCTCTGATGAAATCTGGAAAGAAGTTTTCTGAGAAACTGCTTAGTGTTCTGTTAATTCATCTCACAGAGTTACATCTGTATTTCGTGGATCTCTTTGCTAGCCTTATTTCTGTGGAATCTGAGAACAGATATTTCGGATCCCTTTGAAGACTATAGGGCCATAGGAAACATCCTCCGATAACAAAGAGAAAGAAGCTTTCTGAGAAATTTCTTTGTATTCTGTGAAATCATCTCACAGAGTTACAGCTTTCCCCTCAAGAAGCCTTTCGCTAAGACAGTTCTTGTGAAATTGGCAAAGTGATTTTTGAAGCACATAGAGGGCTACGGTGAAAAAGGAAATATCCTCAGATGAAATCTGGAAAGAAGCTTTCTGAGAAACTGCTTAGTGTTCTGTTAATTCATCTCACAGTGGTACATCTGTATTTCGTGGATCTCTTTGCTAGCCTTATTACTGTTGAATCTGAGAACAGATATTTCGGATCCCTTTGAAGACAATAGGGCCAATGGAAATATCCTCCGATAACAAAGAGAAAGAAGCTTTCTGAGAAACTTCTTTGTGTTCTGTGAAATCATCTCACAGAGTTACAGCATTCCCCTCAAGAAGCCTTTCGCTAAGACAGTTCTTGTGGAATTGGCAAAGTGATGTTTGGAAGCCCATAGAGGGCACTGGTGAAAAAGGAAATATCCTTAGATGTAATCTGGAAAGAAGCTTTCTGAGAAACTGCTTAGTGTTCTGTTAATTCATCTAACAGAGTTACATCTGTATTTCGTGGATCTCTTTGCTAGCCTTATTTCTGTGGAATCTGAGAACATATATTTTGGATCCCTTTGAAGACTATAGGGCCAAACTAAATATCCTCCGATAACAAAGAGAAAGAAGCTTTCTGAGAAACTTCTTTGTGTTCTGTGAAATCATCTCACAGAGTTACAGCTTTCCCCTCAAGAAGCCTTTCGCTAAGACAGTTCTTGTGGAATTGGCAAAGTGATATTTGTAAGCCCATAGAGGGCTATGGTGAAAAAGGAAATATCCTCAGATGAAATCAGGAAAGAAGCTTTCTGAGAAACCGCTTAGTGTTCGGTTAATTCATCTCACAGAGTTACATCTGTATTTCGTGGATCTCTTTGCTAGCCTTATTTCTGTGGAATCTGAGAACAGGCATTTCAGATCCCTTTGAAGACTATAGGGCCAAAGGAAATATCCTCCGATTACAAAGAGAAAGAAGCTTTCTGAGAAACTTCTTTGTGTTCTCTGAAATCATCTCACAGAGTTACATCTTTCCCCTCAAGAAGCCTTTCGCTAAGACAGTTCTTGTGGAATTGGCCAAGTAATATTTGTAAGCCCATAGAGGGCTATGGTGAAAAAGGAAATATCCTCAGATGAAATCTGGAAAGAAGTTTTCTGAGAAACTGCTTAGTGTTCTGTTAATTCATCTCACAGAGTTACATCTGTATTTCGTGGATCTCTTTGCTAGCCTTATTTCTGTGGAATCTGAGAACAGATATTTCGGATCCCTTTGAAGACTATAGGGCCATGGAAACATCCTCCGATAACAAAGAGAAAGAAGCTTTCTGAGAAATTTCTTTGTATTCTGTGAAATCATCTCACAGAGTTACAGCTTTCCCCTCAAGAAGCCTTTCGCTAAGACAGTTCTTGTGGAATTGGCAAAGTGATTTTTGAAGCACATAGAGGGCTACGGTGAAAAAGGAAATATCCTCAGATGAAATCTGGAAAGAAGCTTTCTGAGAAACTGCTTAGTGTTCTTTTAATTCATCTCACAGTGGTACATCTGTATTTCGTGGATCTCTTTGCTAGCCTTATTTCTGTGGAATCTGAGAACAGATATTTCGGATCCGTTTGAAGACAATAGGGCCAAAGAAAATATCCTCCGATAACAAAGAGAAAGAAGCTTTCTGAGAAACTTCTTTGTGTTCTGTGAAATCATCTCACAGAGTTACAGCTTTCCCCTCAAGAAGCCTTTCGCTAAGACAGTTCTTGTGGAATTGGCAAAGTGATATTTGGAAGCCCATAGAGGGCTATGGTGAAAAAGGAAATATCCTCAGATGAAATCTGGAAAGAAGCTTTCTGAGAAACCGCTTAGTGTTCGGTTAATTCATCTCACAGAGTTACATCTGTATTTCGTGGATCTCTTTGCTAGCCTTATTTCTGTGGAATCTGAGAACAGGTATTTCAGATCCCTTTGAAGACTATAGGGCCAAAGGAAATATCCTCCGATTACAAAGAGAAAGAAGCTTTCTGAGAAACTTCTTTGTGTTCTCTGAAATCATCTCACAGAGTTACATCTTTCCCCTCAAGAAGCCTTTCGCTAAGACAGTTCTTGTGGAATTGGCAAAGTGATATTTGGAATCCCATAGGGCGCTATGGTGAAAAAGGAAATATCCTCAGATGAAATCTGGAAAGAAGCTTTCTGAGAAACTGCTTAGTGTTCCGTTAATTCATCTCACAGAGTTACATCTGTATTTCGTGGATCTCTTTGCTAGCCTTATTTCTGTGGAATCTGAGAACAGATATTTTGGATCCCTTTGAAGACTATAGGGCCAAAGGAAATATCCTCCGATAACAAAGAGAAAGAAGCTTTCTGAGAAACTTCTTTGTGTTCTGTGAAATCATCTCACAGAGTTACAGCTTTCCCCTCAAGAAGCCTTTCGCTAAGACAGTTCTTGAGGAAGTGGTAAAGTGATATTTGGAAGCCCATAGAGGGCTATGGTGAAAAAGGAAATATCCTCAGATGAAATCTGGAAAGAAGCTTTCTGGGAAACTGCTTAGTGTTCTGTTCATTCATCTCACAGAGTTACTTTTGTATTTCGTGGATCTCTTTGCTAGCCTTATTTCTGTGGAATCTGAGAACAGATATTTCAGATCCCATTGAAGACTGTAGGGCCAAAGGAAATATCCTCCGATTACAAAGAGAAAGAAGCTTTCTTAGAAACTTCTTTGTGTTCTCTGAAATCATCTCACAGAGTTACAGCTTTCCCCTCAAGAAGCCTTTCGCTAAGACAGTTCTTGTGGAATTGGCAAAGTAGTATTTGTAAGCCCATAGAGGGTTATGGTGAAAAAGGAAATATCCTCAGATGAAATCCGGAAAGAAGCTTTCTGAGAAACTGCTTAGTGTTCTCTTAATTCATCTCACAGAGTTACATCTGTATTTCGTGGATCTCTTTGCTAGCCTTATTTCTGTGGAATCTGAGAACAGATATTTCGGATCCCTTTGAAGACTATAGGGCCAAAGGAAATATCCTCCGAAAACAAAGAAAAAGAAGATTTCTGAGGAACTTCTTTGCGTTCTGTGAAATCATCTCACAGAGTTACAGCTTTCCCCTCAAGAAGCCTTTCGCTAAGACAGTTCTTGTGGAATTGGCAAATTGATATTTGGAAGCCCATAGAGGGCTATGGTGAAAAAGGAAATATCCTCAGATGAAATCTGAAAAAAAGCTTTCTGAGAAACTGCTTAGTGTTCTGTTAATTCATCTAACAGAGTTACATCTGTATTTCGAGGATCTCTTTGCTAGCCTTATTTCTGTGGAATCTGAGAACAGATATTTCGGATCCCTTTGAAGACTATATGGCCAATGGAAATATCCTCCGATAACAAAGAGAAAGAAGCTTTCCGAGAAACTTCTTTGTGTTCTGTCAAATCATCTCACAGAGTTACAGCTTTCCCCTCAGGAAGCCTTTCGCTAAGACAGTTCTTGTGGAATTGGCAAAGTGATATTTGGAAGCCCATAGAGGGCTATGGTGAAAAAGGAAATATCCTCAGATGAAATCTGGAAAGAAGCTTTCTGAGAAACTGCTTAGTGTTCTGTTAATTCATCTCACAGAGTTACATCTGTACTTCGTGGATCTCTTTGCTAGCCTTATTTCTGTGGAATCTGAGAACAGGTATTTCGGATCCCATTGAAGACTCTAGGGCCAAAGGAAATATCCTCCGATAACAAAGAGAAAGAAGCTTTCTGAGAAACTTCTTTGTGTTCTGTCAAATCATCTCACAGAGTTACAGCTTTCTCCTCAGGAAGCCTTTCGCTAAGACAGTTCTTGTGGAATTGGCATAGTGATATTTCGAAGCCCACAGACGGCTATGGTGAAAAAGTAAATATCCTCAGATGAAATCTGGAAAGAAGCTTTGTGAGAAACTGCTTAGGGTTCTGTTCATTCATCTCAGGGAGTTACTTTTGTATTTCGTGGATCTTTTTGCTAGCCTTATTTCTGTGGAATCTGAGAACAGGTATTTCGGATACCTTTGAAGACTGTAGGGCCAAAGGAAATATCCTCCAATAACAAAGAGAAAGAAGCTTTCCCATAAACTTCTTTGCGTTCTGGGAAATCATCTCACAGAGTTACAGCTCACCCCTCAAGAAGCCGTTCGCTATGACAGTTCTTGTGGAATTGGCAAAGTGATATTTGGAAGCCCATAGAGGGCTATGGTGAAAAAGGAATTATCCTCAGATGAAATCTGGAAAGAAACTTTCTGAGAAACTGCTTAGTGTTCTGTTAATTCATCTCACAGAGTTACATCTGTATTTCGTGGATCTCTTTGCTAGCCTTATTTCTGTGGAATCTGAGAAGAGATATTTCGGATACCTTTGAAGACTATAGGGCCAAAGGAAATATCCTCCGATAACAAAGAGAAAGAAGCTTTCTGAGAAACTTCTTTGTGTTCTGTGAAATCATCTCACAGAGTTACAGCTTTCCCCTCAAGAAGCCTTTCGCTAAGACAGTTCTTGTGGAATTGGCAAAGTGATATTTGGAAGCCCATAGAGTGCTAAGGTGAAAAAGGAAATATCCTTAGATGTAATCTGGAAAGAAGCTTTCTGAGAAACTGCTTAGTGTTCTGTTAATTCATCTAACAGAGTTACATCTGTATTTCGTGGATCTCTTTGCTAGCCTTATTTCTGTGGAATCTGAGAACAGATATTTTGGATCCCTTTGAAGACTATAGGGCCAAAGGAAATATCCTCCGATAACAAAGAGAAAAAAGCTTTCTGAGAAACTTCTTTGTGTTCTGTGAAATCATCTCACAGAGTTACAGCTTTCCCCTCAAGAAGCCTTTTGCTAAGACAGTTCTTGTGGAATTGGCAAAGTGATATTTGGAAGCCCATAGAGGGCTATGGTGAAAAATGAAATATCCTCAGATGTAATCTGGAAAGAAGATTTCTGAGAAACTGCTTAGTGTTCTGTTAATTCATCTCTCAGAGTTACATCTGTATTTCGTGGATCTCTTTACTAGCCTTATTTCTGTGGAATATGAGAACAGATATTTCGGATCCCTTTGAAGACTATAGGGCCAAAGGAAATATCCTCCGATAACAAAGAGAAAGAACCTTTGTGAGAAACTTCTTTGTGTTTTGTGAAATCATCTCACAGAGTTACAGCTTTCCCCTCAAGAAGCCTTTCGCTAAGACAGTTCTTGTGGAATTGGCAAAGTGATATTTGGAAGCCCGTAGAGGGCTATGTTGAAAAAGGAAATATCCTCAGATGAAATCTGGAAAGAAGCTTTCTGAGAAACTGCTTAGTGTTCGGTTAATTCATCTCACAGAGTTACATCTGTATTTCGTGGATCTCTTTGCTAGCCTTATTTCTGTGGAATCTGAGAACAGATATTTCGGATCCCTTTGAAAACTATAGGGCCAAAGGAAATATCCTCCGATAACAAAAGAGAAAGAAGCTTTCTGAGAAACTTCTTTGTGTTCTGTGAAATCATCTCACAGAGTTACAGCTTTCCCCTCAGGAAGCCTTTCGTTAAGACAGTTCTTGTGGAATTGACAAAGTGATATTTGGAAGACCTTGGAGGGCTATGGTGAAAAAGGAAATATCCTCAGATGAAATCTGGAAAGAAGCTTTCTGAGAAACTGCTTAGTGATCGGTTAATTAATCTCACAGAATTACATCTGTATTTCGTGGATCTCTTTGCTAGCCTTATTTTTGTGGAATCTGAGAACAGATATTTTGGATCCCTTTGAAGACTATAGGGCCAAAGGAAATATCCTAGGATAACAAAGAGAAAGAAGCTTTCTGAGAAACTTCTTTGTGTTCTGGGAAATCATCTCACAGAGTTACAGCTTTCCCCTCCAGAAGCCTTTCTCTAAGACAGTTCTTGTGCAATTGGAAAGTGATATTTGGAAGCCCACAGAGGGCTATGGTGAAAAAGGAAATATCCTTAGATGTAATCTGGAAAGAAGCTTTCTGAGAAACTGCTTAGTGTTCTGTTAATTCATCTCACAGAGTTACATATGTATTTCGTGGATCTCTTTACTAGCCTTATTTCTGTGGAATATGAGAACAGATATTTCGGATCCCTTTGAAGACTATAGGGCCAAAGGAAATATCCTCCGATAACAAAGAGAAAGAACCTTTGTGAGAAACTTCTTTGTGTTTCGTGAAATCATCTCACAGAGTTACAGCTTTCCCCTCAAGAAGCCTTTCGCTAAGACAGTTCTTGTGGAATTGGCAAAGTGATATTTGGAAGCCCGTAGAGGGCTATGTTGAAAAAGGAAATATCCTCAGATGAAATCTGGAAAGAAGCTTTCTGAGAAACTGCTTAGTGTTCGGTTAATTCATCTCAAAGAGTTACATCTGTATTTCGTGGATCTCTTTGCTAGCCTTATTGCTGTGGAATCTGAGAACAGATATTTCGGATCCCTTTGAAGACTATAGGGCCAAAGGAAATATCCTCCGATAACAAAGAGAAAGAATCTTTCTGATAAACTTCATTGTGTTCTGTGAAATCATCTCACAGAGTTACAGGTCTCCCCTCAAGAAGCCTTTCGCTAAGACAGTTCTTGTGGAATTGGCAAAGTGATATTTGGAAGCCCCTAGAGGGCTTGGGTGAAAAAGTAAATATCATCAAAAGAAATCTGGAAGGAAGCTTTCTGAGAAACTGCTTGGTGTTCTGTTAATTCATCTCACAGAGTTACATCTGTATTTCGTGGATGTCTTCGCTAGCCTTATTTCTGTGGAATCTGAGACCAGATATTTCGGATCCCTTTGAAGACAATAAGGCCAAAGGAAATATCCTCCGATAACAAAGAGAAAGAAGCTTTCTGAGAAACTTCTTTGCGTTCTGTGAAATCATCTCACAGAGTTACAGCTTTCCCCTCAAGAAACCTTTCGCTAAGACAGTTCTTGTGGAATTGGCAAAGTGATATTTGGAAGCCCATAGAGGGCTATGGTGGAAAAGGATATATCCTCAGATGAAATCTGGAAAGAAGCTTTCTGAGAAACTACTTAGTGTTCTGCTAATTCATCTCACAGGCGTACATCTGTATTAAGTGGATCTCTTTGCTAGCCTTATTACTGTGGAATCTAAGAACAGATATTTCGGATCCCTTTGAAGACTATAGGGCCACAGGAAATATCCTCCGATAACAAAGAGAAAGAAGCTTTCTGAGAAAGTTATTTGTGTTCTGTCAAATCATCTCACAGAGTTACAGCTTTCCCCTCAGGAAGCCTTTCGCTAAGACAGTTCTTGTGGAATTGACAAAGTGATATTTGGAAGCCCATGGAGGGCTATGGCGCAAAAGGATATATCCTCAGATGAAATCTGGAAAGAAGCTTTCTGAGAAACTGCTTAGTGTTCTGTTAATTCATCTCACAGAGTTACATCTGTATTTCGTGGATCTCTTTGATAGCCTTATTTCTGTGGAATCTGAGAACAGATATTTCGGATCCCTTTGAAAACTATAGGGCCAAAGGAAATATCCTCCGATAACAAAGAGAAAGAAGCTTTCTGAGAAACTTCTTTGCATTCTGTGAAATCATCTCACAGCGTTACAGCTTTCCCCTCAAGAAGCCTTTCGCTAAGACAGTTCTTGTGGAATTGGCAAAGTGATATTTGGAAGCCCATAGAGGTCTATGGTGAAAAAGGAAATATCCTCAGATGAAATCTGGAAAGAAGCGCTCCGAGAAACTGCTTAGTGTTCTGTTAATTCATCTCACAGAATTACATCTGTATTTCCTGGATCTATTTGCTAGCCTTATTTCTGTGGAATATGAGAACAGATATTTGGGATCCCTTTGAAGTCTATAGGGCCAAAGGAAATATCCTCCGATAACAAAGTGAAAGAAGCTTTCTGAGATACTTCTTTGTGTTCTGTGAAATCATCTCACAGAGTTACAGCTTTCCCCTCAAGAAGCCTATCGCTAAGACAGTTCTTGTGGAATTGGCAAAGTGATATTTGGAAGCCCACAGAGGGCTATGGTGAAAAAGGAAATAACCTCAGATGAAATCTGGGAAGAAGCTTTCTGAGAAACTGCTTAGGGTTCTCTTCATTCATCTCAGAGAGTTACTTTTGTATTTCGTGGATCTTTTTGCTTTCCTTATTTCTGTGGAATATGAGAACAGGTATTTCCGATCCCATTGAAGACTATAGGGCCAAAGGAAATATCCTCCGATTACAAAGAGAAAGAAGCTTTCTTATAAACTTCTTTGTGTTCTCTGAAATCATCTCACATAGTTACAGCTTTCCCCTCAAGAAGCCTTTCGGTAAGACAGTTCTTTGGGAATTAGCAAAGTGATATTTGGAAGCACATAGAGGGCTACTGTGAAAAAGGAAATATCCTCAGATGAAATCTGGAAAGAAGCTTTCTGAGAAACTGCTTAGTGTTCTGTTAATTCATCTCACAGAGGTACATCTGTATTTCGTGGATATCTTTGCTAGCTTTATTTCTGTGGAATCTGAGAACAGATATTTCGGATCCCTTTGAAGACTATAGGGCCAAAGGAAATATCCTCCGATAACAAAGAGAAAGAAGCTTTCTTAGAAACTACTTTGTGTTCTGTGAAATCATCTCACAGCATTACAGCTTTCACCTCAAGAAGCCTTTGGCTAAGACAGTTCTTGAGGAATTGGCAAAGTGATATTTGGAAGCCCATTGAAGGCTATGGTGAAAAAGGAAATATCCTTAGATGTAATCTGGAAATAAGCTTTCTGAGAAACTGCTTAGTGTTCTGTTAATTCATCTCACAGTTACATCTGTATTTCTTGGATCTCTTTGCTAGCCTTATTTCTGTGGAATCTGAGAACAGATATTTCGGATCCCTTTGAAGACTATAGGGCCAAAGGAAATATCCCCCGATAACAAAGAGAAAGAAGCTTTCTGAGAAACTTCTTTGTGTTCTGTGAAATCATCTCACAGAGTTACAGCTTTCCCCTCAAGAAGCCTTTCGCTACGACAGTTTTTTGGTATTTGCAAAGTGATATTTGGAAGCCCATAGAGGGCTATGGTGAAAAAGGAAATATCCTCAGATGATATCTGGAAAGAAGCTTTCTGAGAAACTGCTTAGTGTTCTTTTAATTCATCTCACAGTGTTACATCTGTATTTCGTGGATCTCTTTGCTAGCCTTATTTCTGAGGAAACTGAGAACAGATATTTCGGATCCCATTGAAGACAATAGGGTCAAAGGAAATATCCTCCGATAACAAAGAGAAAGAAGCTTTCTGAGAAACTTCTTTGCGTTCTGTGAAATCATCTCACAGAGTTACAGCTTTCCCCTCAAGAAGCCTTTCGCTAAGACAGTTCTTTTGGAATTGGCAAAGTGATATTTGGAAGCCCATAGAGGGCTATGGTGAAAAAGGAAATATCCTCAGATGAAATCTGGAAGGAAGCATTCTGAGAATCTGCTTAGTGTTCTGTTAATTCATCTCACAGAGTTACATCTGTATTTCGTGGATCTCTTTGCTAGCCTTATTTCTGTGGAATCTGAGAACAGGTATTTCAGATCCGATTGAAGACTATAGGGCCAAGGGAAATATCCTCCGATAACAAAGAAAAAGAAGCTTTCTGAGAAACTTCTTTGTGTTCTGTGAAATCATCTCACAGAGTTACACCTTTCCCCTGAAGAAGCCTTTTGCTACGACAGTTCTTGTGGAATTGGCAAGGTGATATTTGGAAGCCCTTAGAGGGCTATGGTGAAAAAGGAAATATCCTCAGATGAAATCTGGAAAGAAGCTTTCTGAGAAACTGCTTAGTGTTCTGTTAATTCATCTCACAGAGTTACATCTGTATTTCGTGGATCTCTTTGCTAGCCTTATTTCTGTGGAATCTGAGAACAGATTTCAGATCTCATTGAAGACTATAGGGCCAAAGGAAATATCCCCCGATAACAAAGAGAAAGAAGCTTTCTGAGAAACTCCTTTGTGTTCTGTGAAATCATCTCACAGAGTTACAGCTTTCCCCTCAAGAAGCCTTTCGCTAAGACAGTTCTTGTGGAATTGGCAAAGTGATATTTGGAAGCCCATAGAGGGCTATGGTGAAAAAGGAAATATCCTCAGATGAAATCTGGAAAGAAGCTTTCTGAGAATCTGCTTAGTGTTCTCTTAATTCATCTGACAGAGTTACATCTGTATTTCGTGGATCTCTTTGCTAGCCTTATTTCTGTGGAATATGAGAACAGGTATTTCAGATCCCATTGAAGACTACAGGGCCAAAGGAAATATCCTCTGATAACAAAGAAAAAGAAGCTTTCTGAGAAAATTCTTTGTGTTCTGTGAAATCATCTCTCACAGTTACAGCTTTCCCCTCAAGAAGCCTTTCGCTACGACAGTTCTTTTGGAATTGGCAAAGTGATATTTGGCAGCCCATAGAGGGCTATGGTGAAAAAGGAAATATCCTCAGATGATATCTCGAAAGAAGCTTTCTGAGAAACTGCTTAGTGTTCTTTTAATTCATCTCACAGAGTTACATCTGTATTTCGTGGATCTCTTTGCTAGCCTTATTTCTGTGGAATCTGAGAACAGATATTTCGGATCCCTTTGAAGACTATAGGGCCAAAGGAAATATCCTCCGATAACAAAGTGAAAGAAGCTTTCTGAGATACTTCTTTGTGTTCTATGAAATCATCTCACAGAGTTACAGCTTTCCCCTCAAGAAGCCTTTCGCTAAGACAATTCTTGTGGAATTGGCAAAGTGATATTTGGAAGCCCATAGAGGGCTATGGTGAAAAAGGAAATATCCTCAGATGAAATCTGGAAAGAAGTTTTCAGAGAATCTGCTTAGTGTTCTGTTAATTCATCTCTCAGAGTTACATCTGTATTTCGTGGATCTCTTTGCTAGCCTTATTTCTGTGGAATCTGAGAACAGGTATTTCTGATCCCTTTGAAGACTACAAGGCCAAAGGAAATATCCTCCGATAACAAAGAAAAAGAAGCTTTCTGAGAAACTTCTTTGTGTTCTGTGAAGTCATCTCACAGAGTTACAGCTTTCCCCTCAAGAAGCCTTTCGCTAAGACAGTTCTTGTGGAATTGGCAAGGTGATATTTGGAAGCCCATAGAGGGCTATTTTGAAAAAGGAAATATCCTCAGATGAAATCTGGAAAGAAACTTTCTGAGAAACTGCTTAGTGTTCGGTTAATTCATCTCACAGAGTTACATCTGTATTTTGTGGATCTCTTTGCTAGCCTTATTTCTGTGGAATCTGAGAACAGATATTTCGGATCCCTTTGAAGACTATTGGGCCAAAGGAAATATCCTCCGATTACAAAGAGAAAGAAGCTTTCTGAGAAATTAGTTTGTGTTCTGTGAAATCATCTCACAGAGTTACAGCTTTCCCCTCAAGAAGCCTTTCGGTAAGACAGTTCTTGTGGAATTGGCAAAGTGATATTTGGAAGCCCATAGAGGGCTATGGTGAAAAAGGAAATATCCTCAGATGAAATCTGGAAAGAAGCTTTCTGAGAATCTGCTTAGTGTTTGGTTATTTCATCTCACAGAGTTACATCTGTATTTCGTGGATCTCTTTGCTAGCCTTCTTTCTGTGGAATCTGAGAACAGATATTTCGGATCCCTTTGAAGACTATAGGGCCAAAGGAAATATCCTCCGATAACAAAGAGAAAGAAGCTTTCTGAGAAACTTCTTTGCGTTCTGTGAAATCATCTCACAGAGTTACAGCTTTCCCCTCAAGAAGCCTTTCGCTAAGACAGTTCTTGTGGAATTGGTAAGGTGATATTTGGAAGCCCATAGAGGGCTATGGTGAAAAAGGAAATATCCTCAGATGAAATCTGGAAAGAAGCTTTCTGAGAAACTGCTTAGTGTTCTGTTGTTTCATCACACAGGGTTACATCTGTATTTCGTGGATCTCTTTGCTCGCCTTATTTCTGTGGAATCTGAGAACAGATATTTCGGATCCCATTGAAGACTATAGGGCCAAAGGAAATATCCTCCGATAACAAAGATCAAGAAGCTTTCTGAGAAACTTCTTTGCGTTCTCTGAAATCATCTCACAGAGCTACAGCTTTCCCCTCAAGAAGGCATTTTCTTAGGCAGTTCTTGTGGAATTGGCAAAGTGATATTTGGAAGCCAATAGAGGGCTATGGTGAAAAAGGATATATCCTCAGATGAAATCTGGAAAGAAGCTTTCTGAGAAACTGCTTAGTGTTCTGTTAATTCATCTCACAGAGTTACATCTGTATTTCGTGGATCTCTTTGCTAGCCTTATTTCTGTGGAATCTGAGAACAGATATTTCGGATCCCATTGATGACTATAGTGCCAAAGGAAATATCCTCCGATAACAAAGAGAAAGAAGCTTTCTGAGAAACTTCTTTGGGTTCTGTGAAATCATCTCACAGAGTTACAGCTTTCCCCTGAAAAAAGCCTTTCACTAAGACAGTTCTTGTGGAATTGGCAAAGTGATATTTGGAAGCCCATAGAGGGCTATGGTGAAAAAGGAAATATCCTCAGATGAAATCTGGAAAGAAGCTTTCTGAGAAACTGCTTAGTGTTCGGTTAATTCATTTCACAGAGTTACATCTGTATTTCGTGGATCTCTTTGCTAGCCTTATTTCTGTGGAATCTGAGAACAGATATTTCGGATCCCTTTGAAGACTATAGGGCCAAAGGAAATATCCTCCGATAACAAAGAGAAAGAAGCTTTCTGAGAAACTTCTTTGTGTTCTGTGAAGTCATCTCACAGAGTTACAGCTTTCCCCTCAAGAAGCCTTTCGCTAAGACAGTTCTTGTGGAATTGGCAAGGTGATATTTGGAAGCCCATAGAGGGCTATTTTGAAAAAGGAAATATCCTCAGATGAAATCTGGAAAGAAACTTTCTGAGAAACTGCTTAGTGTTCGGTTAATTCATCTCACAGAGTTACATCTGTATTTTGTGGATCTCTTTGCTAGCCTTATTTCTGTGGAATCTGAGAACAGATATTTCGGATCCCTTTGAAGACTATTGGGCCAAAGGAAATATCCTCCGATTACAAAGAGAAAGAAGCTTTCTGAGAAATTAGTTTGTGTTCTGTGAAATCATCTCACAGAGTTACAGCTTTCCCCTCAAGAAGCCTTTCGGTAAGACAGTTCTTGTGGAATTGGCAAAGTGATATTTGGAAGCCCATAGAGGGCTATGGTGAAAAAGGAAATATCCTCAGATGAAATCTGGAAAGAAGCTTTCTGAGAATCTGCTTAGTGTTTGGTTATTTCATCTCACAGAGTTACATCTGTATTTCGTGGATCTCTTTGCTAGCCTTCTTTCTGTGGAATCTGAGAACAGATATTTCGGATCCCTTTGAAGACTATAGGGCCAAAGGAAATATCCTCCGATAACAAAGAGAAAGAAGCTTTCTGAGAAACTTCTTTGCGTTCTGTGAAATCATCTCACAGAGTTACAGCTTTCCCCTCAAGAAGCCTTTCGCTAAGACAGTTCTTGTGGAATTGGTAAGGTGATATTTGGAAGCCCATAGAGGGCTATGGTGAAAAAGGAAATATCCTCAGATGAAATCTGGAAAGAAGCTTTCTGAGAAACTGCTTAGTGTTCTGTTGTTTCATCACACAGGGTTACATCTGTATTTCGTGGATCTCTTTGCTCGCCTTATTTCTGTGGAATCTGAGAACAGATATTTCGGATCCCATTGAAGACTATAGGGCCAAAGGAAATATCCTCCGATAACAAAGATCAAGAAGCTTTCTGAGAAACTTCTTTGCGTTCTCTGAAATCATCTCACAGAGCTACAGCTTTCCCCTCAAGAAGGCATTTTCTTAGGCAGTTCTTGTGGAATTGGCAAAGTGATATTTGGAAGCCAATAGAGGGCTATGGTGAAAAAGGAAATATCCTCAGATGAAATCTGGAAAGAAGCTTTCTGAGAAACTGCTTAGTGTTCTGTTAATTCATCTCACAGAGTTACATCTGTATTTCGTGGATCTCTTTGCTAGCCTTATTTCTGTGGAATCTGAGAACAGATATTTCGGATCCCATTGATGACTATAGTGCCAAAGGAAATATCCTCCGATAACAAAGAGAAAGAAGCTTTCTGAGAAACTTCTTTGGGTTCTGTGAAATCATCTCACAGAGTTACAGCTTTCCCCTGAAAAAAGCCTTTCACTAAGACAGTTCTTGTGGAATTGGCAAAGTGATATTTGGAAGCCCATAGAGGGCTATGGTGAAAAAGGAAATATCCTCAGATGAAATCTGGAAAGAAGCTTTCTGAGAAACTGCTTAGTGTTCGGTTAATTCATTTCACAGAGTTACATCTGTATTTCGTGGATCTCTTTGCTAGCCTTATTTCTGTGGAATCTGAGAACAGATATTTCGGATCCCTTTGAAGACTATAGGGCCAAAGGAAATATCCTCCGATAACAAAGAGAAAGGAGCTTTCTGAGAAACTTCTTTGCGTTCTGTGAAATCATCTCACAGAGTTACAGCTTTCCCCTCAAGAAGCCTTTCGCCAAGACAGTACTTGTGGAATGGGCAAGGTGATATTTGGAAGCCCATAGAGGGCTGTGGTGAAAAAGGAAATATCCTCAGATGAAATCTGGAAAGAAACTTTCTGAGAAACTTCTTAGTGTTCGGTTAATTCATCTCACAGAGTTACATCTGTATTTCGTGGATCTCTTTGCTAGCCTTATTTCTGTGGAATCTGAGAACAGATATTTCGGATCCCTTTGAAGACTATAGGGCCAAAGGAAATATTCTCCGATAACAAAGAGAAAGAAGCTTTCTGACAAACTTCTTCGCGTTCTGTGAAATCATCTCACAGAGTTACAGCTTTCCCCTCAAGAATCCTTTCGCTAAGACAGTTCTTGTGGAATTGGCAAAGTGATATTTGGAAGCCCATAGAGGGCTATGGTGAAAAAGGAAACATCCACAGATGAAATCTGGAAAGAAGCTTTCTGAGAAACTGCTTAGTGTTCTGTTATTTCGTCTCACAGAGTTACATCTGTATTTCGTGGATCTCTTTGCTAGCCTGATTTCTGTGAAATCTGAGAACAGATATTTCGGATCCCATTGAAGACTATAGGGCCAAAGGAAATATCCTCCGATAACAAAGAGAAAGATGCTTTCTGAGAAACTTCTTTGCGTTCTGTGAAATCATCTCACAGAGTTACAGCTTTCCCCTCAAGAAGCCTTTCGCTAAGACAGTTCTTGTGGAATTGGCAAAGAGATATTTGGAAGCCCTTAGAGGGCTATGGTGAAAAAGGAAATATCCTCAGATGAAATCTGGAAAGAAGCTTTCTGAGAAACTGCTTAGTGTTCTTTTAATTCATCTCACAGAGTTACATCTGTATTTCGTGGATCTCTTTGCTAGCCTTATTTCTGTGGAATCTGAGAACAGATATTTCGGATCCCTTTGAAGACTATAGGGCCAAAGGAAATATCCTCCGATAACAAAGAGAAAGAAGCTTTCTGAGAAACTTCTTTGTGTTCTGTGAAATCATCTCCCAGAGTTACAGCTTTCCCCGCAAGAAGCCTATGGCTAAGACAGTTCTTCTGGAATTGGCAAAGTGATATTTGGAAGCCCATAGAGGGCTATGGTGAAAAAGGAAATATCCTCAGATGAAATCTGGAAAGAAGCTTTCTGAGAAACTGCTTAGTGTTCTGTTAATTCATCTCGCAGAGTTACATCTGTATTTCGTGGATCTCTTTGCTAGCCTTATTTCTGTGGAATCTGAGAACAGATATTTCGGATCCCTTTGAAGACTACAGGGCCAAAGGAAATATCCTCCGATAACAAAGAGAAAGAAGCTTTCTGAGAAACTTCCTTGTGTTCTGTGAAATCATCTCCCAGAGTTACAGCTTTCCCCTCAAGAAACCTTTCGCTAAGACAGTTCTTGTGCAATTCGCAAAGTGATATTTGGAAGCCCATAGAGGGCTATGGTGAAAAAGGAAATATCCTCAGATGAAATCTGGAAAGAAGCTTTCTGAGAAACTGCTTAGTGTTCTGTTAATTCATCTCACAGAGTTACATCTGTATTTCGTGGATCTCTTTGCTAGCCTTATTTCTGTGGAATCTGAGAACAGATATTTCGGATCCCATTGATGACTATAGTGCCAAAGGAAATATCCTCCGATAACAAAGAGAAAGAAGCTTTCTGAGAAACTTCTTTGGGTTCTGTGAAATCATCTCACAGAGTTACAGCTTTCCCCTGAAAAAAGCCTTTCACTAAGACAGTTCTTGTGGAATTGGCAAAGTGATATTTGGAAGCCCATAGAGGGCTATGGTGAAAAAGGAAATATCCTCAGATGAAATCTGGAAAGAAGCTTTCTGAGAAACTGCTTAGTGTTCGGTTAATTCATTTCACAGAGTTACATCTGTATTTCGTGGATCTCTTTGCTAGCCTTATTTCTGTGGAATCTGAGAACAGATATTTCGGATCCCTTTGAAGACTATAGGGCCAAAGGAAATATCCTCCGATAACAAAGAGAAAGAAGCTTTCTGAGAAACTTCTTTGTGTTCTGTGAAGTCATCTCACAGAGTTACAGCTTTCCCCTCAAGAAGCCTTTCGCTAAGACAGTTCTTGTGGAATTGGCAAGGTGATATTTGGAAGCCCATAGAGGGCTATTTTGAAAAAGGAAATATCCTCAGATGAAATCTGGAAAGAAACTTTCTGAGAAACTGCTTAGTGTTCGGTTAATTCATCTCACAGAGTTACATCTGTATTTTGTGGATCTCTTTGCTAGCCTTATTTCTGTGGAATCTGAGAACAGATATTTCGGATCCCTTTGAAGACTATTGGGCCAAAGGAAATATCCTCCGATTACAAAGAGAAAGAAGCTTTCTGAGAAATTAGTTTGTGTTCTGTGAAATCATCTCACAGAGTTACAGCTTTCCCCTCAAGAAGCCTTTCGGTAAGACAGTTCTTGTGGAATTGGCAAAGTGATATTTGGAAGCCCATAGAGGGCTATGGTGAAAAAGGAAATATCCTCAGATGAAATCTGGAAAGAAGCTTTCTGAGAATCTGCTTAGTGTTTGGTTATTTCATCTCACAGAGTTACATCTGTATTTCGTGGATCTCTTTGCTAGCCTTCTTTCTGTGGAATCTGAGAACAGATATTTCGGATCCCTTTGAAGACTATAGGGCCAAAGGAAATATCCTCCGATAACAAAGAGAAAGAAGCTTTCTGAGAAACTTCTTTGCGTTCTGTGAAATCATCTCACAGAGTTACAGCTTTCCCCTCAAGAAGCCTTTCGCTAAGACAGTTCTTGTGGAATTGGTAAGGTGATATTTGGAAGCCCATAGAGGGCTATGGTGAAAAAGGAAATATCCTCAGATGAAATCTGGAAAGAAGCTTTCTGAGAAACTGCTTAGTGTTCTGTTGTTTCATCACACAGGGTTACATCTGTATTTCGTGGATCTCTTTGCTCGCCTTATTTCTGTGGAATCTGAGAACAGATATTTCGGATCCCATTGAAGACTATAGGGCCAAAGGAAATATCCTCCGATAACAAAGATCAAGAAGCTTTCTGAGAAACTTCTTTGCGTTCTCTGAAATCATCTCACAGAGCTACAGCTTTCCCCTCAAGAAGGCATTTTCTTAGGCAGTTCTTGTGGAATTGGCAAAGTGATATTTGGAAGCCCATAGAGGGCTATGGTGAAAAAGGAAACATCCACAGATGAAATCTGGAAAGAAGCTTTCTGAGAAACTGCTTAGTGTTCTGTTATTTCGTCTCACAGAGTTACATCTGTATTTCGTGGATCTCTTTGCTAGCCTGATTTCTGTGAAATCTGAGAACAGATATTTCGGATCCCATTGAAGACTATAGGGCCAAAGGAAATATCCTCCGATAACAAAGAGAAAGATGCTTTCTGAGAAACTTCTTTGCGTTCTGTGAAATCATCTCACAGAGTTACAGCTTTCCCCTCAAGAAGCCTTTCGCTAAGACAGTTCTTGTGGAATTGGCAAAGAGATATTTGGAAGCCCTTAGAGGGCTATGGTGAAAAAGGAAATATCCTCAGATGAAATCTGGAAAGAAGCTTTCTGAGAAACTGCTTAGTGTTCTTTTAATTCATCTCACAGAGTTACATCTGTATTTCGTGGATCTCTTTGCTAGCCTTATTTCTGTGGAATCTGAGAACAGATATTTCGGATCCCTTTGAAGACTATAGGGCCAAAGGAAATATCCTCCGATAACAAAGAGAAAGAAGCTTTCTGAGAAACTTCTTTGTGTTCTGTGAAATCATCTCCCAGAGTTACAGCTTTCCCCGCAAGAAGCCTATGGCTAAGACAGTTCTTCTGGAATTGGCAAAGTGATATTTGGAAGCCCATAGAGGGCTATGGTGAAAAAGGAAATATCCTCAGATGAAATCTGGAAAGAAGCTTTCTGAGAAACTGCTTAGTGTTCTGTTAATTCATCTCGCAGAGTTACATCTGTATTTCGTGGATCTCTTTGCTAGCCTTATTTCTGTGGAATCTGAGAACAGATATTTCGGATCCCTTTGAAGACTACAGGGCCAAAGGAAATATCCTCCGATAACAAAGAGAAAGAAGCTTTCTGAGAAACTTCCTTGTGTTCTGTGAAATCATCTCCCAGAGTTACAGCTTTCCCCTCAAGAAACCTTTCGCTAAGACAGTTCTTGTGCAATTCGCAAAGTGATATTTGGAAGCCCATAGAGGGCTATGGTGAAAAAGGAAATATTCTCAGATGAAATCTGGAAAGAAGCTTTCTGAGAAACTGCTTAGTGTTCTGTTAATTCATCTCACAGAGTTACATCTTTATTTCGTGGATCTCTTTGCTAGCCTTATTTCTGTGGAATCTGAGAACAGATATTTCGGATCCCATTAAAGACTATAGGGCCAAAGGAAATATCCTCCGATAACAAAGAGAAAGAAGCTTTCTGAGAAACTTCTTTGCGTTCTGTGAAATCATCTCACAGAGTTACAGCTTTCCCCTCAAGAAACCTTTCCCTAAGACAGTTCTTGTGGAATTGGCAAAGTGATATTTGGAAGCCCATAGAGGGCTATGGTGAAAAAGGAAATATCCTCAGATGAAATCTGGAAAGAAGCTTTCTGAGAAACTGCTTAGCGTTCGGTTAATTCATCTCACAGATTTACATCTGTATTTCGTGGATCTCTTTGCTAGCCTTATTTCTGTGGAATCTGAGAACAGATATTTCGGATCCCTTTGAAGACTATAGGGCCAAAGAAAATATCCTCCGATAACAAAGATAAAGAAGCTTTCTGAGAAACTTCTTTGCGTTCTGTGTAATCATCCCACAGGGTTACAGCTTTCCCCTCAAGAAGCCTTTCACCAAGACAGTTCTTGTGGAATTGGCAAAGTGATATTTGGAAGTCCATAGGGGCTATGGTGAAAAAGGAAATATCCTCAGATGAAATCTGGAAAGAAGCTTTCTGAGAAACTGCTTAGTGTTCTTTTAATTCATCTCACAGAGTTACATCTGTATTTCGTGGATCTCTTTGCTAGCCTTATTTCTGTGGAATCTGAGAACAGATATTTCGGATCCCTTTGAAGACTATAGGGCCAAAGGAAATATCCTCCGATAACATAGATAAAGAAGCTTTCTGAGAAACTTCTTTGCGTTCTGTGAAATCATCTCACAGAGTTACAACTTTCCCCTAAAGAAGCCTTTCGCTAAGACAGTTCTTGTGGAATTGGCAAAGTGATATTTGGAAGCCCATAGAGGGCTATGGTGAAAAAGGAAATATCCTCAGATGAAATCTGGAAAGAAACTTTCTGAGAATCTGCTTAGTGTTCTGTTAATTCATCTCACAGAGTTACATCTGTATTTCGTGGATCTCTTTGCTAGCCTTTTTTCTGTGGAATCTGAGAACAGATATTTCGGATCCCTTTGAAGAGTATAGGGCCAAAGGAAATATCCTCCGATAACAAAGAGAAAGAAGCTTTCTGAGAAACTTCTTTGTGTTCTGTGAAATCATCTCACAGAGTTACAGCTTTCCCCGCAAGAAGCCTTTTGCTAAGACAGTTCTTGTGGAATTGACAAAGTGATATTTGGAAGCCCATAGAAGGCTATGGTGAAAAAGGAAATATCCTCAGATGAAATCTGGAAAGAAGCTTTCTGAGAAACTGCTTAGTGTTCTGTTAATTCATCTCGCAGAGTTACATCTGTATTTCGTGGATCTCTTTGCTAGCCTTATTTCTGTGGAATCTGAGAACAGATATTTCGGATCCCATTGAAGACTACAGGGCCAAAGGAAATATCCTCCGATAACAAATAGAAAGAAGCTTTCTGAGAAACTTCTTTGCGTTCTGTGAAATCATCTCACAGAGTTACAGCTTTCCCCTCAAGAAGCCTTTCGCTAAGACAGTTCTTGTGCAATTGGCAAAGTGATATTTGGAAGCCCGTAGAGGGCTATGGTGAAAAAGGAAATATCCTCAGATGAAATCTGGAAAAAGCTTTCTGAGAAACTGCTTAGTGTTCTGTTAATTCATCTCGCAGTGTTACATCTGTATTTCGTGGATCTCTTTGCTAGCCTTATTTCTGTGGAATCTGAGAACAGATATTTTGGATCCCATTGAAGACTATAGGGCCAAAGGAAATATCCTCCGATAACAAAGAGAAAGAAGCTTTCTGAGAAACTTCTTTGTATTCTGTGAAATCATCTCACAGAGTTACAGCTTTCCCCTCAAGAAGCCTTTCGCTAAGACAGTTCTTGTGGAATTGGCAAAGTGATATTTGAAGCCCATAGAGGGCTATGGTGAAAAAGGAAATATCCTCAGATGAAATATGGAAAGAAGCTTTCTGAGAAACTCCTTAGTGTTCTGTTCATTCATCTCACAGAGTTACATCTGTATTTCGTGGATCTCTTTGCTAGCCTTATTTCTGTGGAATCTGAGAACAGATATTTCGGATCCCATTGAAGACTATAGGGCCAAAGGAAATATCCTCCGATAACAAAGAGAAAGAAGCTTTCTGAGAAACTTCTTTGCGTTCTGTGAAATCATCTCACAGAGTTACAGCTTTCCCCTCAAGAAGCCTTTCGCTAAGACAGTTCTTGTGGAATTGGCAAAGAGATATTTGGAAGCCCTTAGAGGGCTATGGTGAAAAAGGAAATATCCTCAGATGAAATCTGGAAAGAAGCTTTCTGAGAAACTGCTTAGTGTTCTGTTAAATCATCTCGCAGAGTTACATCTGTATTTCGTGGATTTCTTTGCTAGCCTTATTTCTGTGGAATCTGAGAACAGATATTTCGGATCCCATTGAAGACTATAGGGCCAAAGGAAATATCCTCCGATAACAAAGAGAAAGAAGCTTTCTGAGAAACTTCTTTGTGTTCTGTGAACTCATCTCCCAGAGTTACAGCTTTCCCCACAAGAATCCTTTCGCTAAGACAGTTCTAGTGGAATTGGCAAAGTGATATTTGGAAGCCCATAGAGGGCTATGGTGAAAAAGGAAATATCCTCAGATGAAATCTGGAAAGAAGCTTTCTGAGAAACTGCTTAGTGTTCTGTTATTTCATCTCACAGAGTTACATCTGTATTTCGTGGATCTCTTTGTTAGCCTTATTTCTGTGGAATCTGAGAACAGATATTTCGGATCCCATTGAAGACTATAGGGCCAAAGGAAATATCCCCCGATAACAAATAGAAAGAAGCTTTCTGAGAAACTTCTTTGCGTTCTGTGAAATCATCTCACAGAGTTACAGCTTTCCCCTCAAGAAGCCTTTCGCTAAGACAGTTCTTGTGGAATTGGCAGAGTGATATTTGGAAGCCCATAGAGGGCTATGGTGAAAAAGGAAATATCCTCAGATGAAATCTGGAAAAAAGCTTTCTGAGAAACTGCTTAGTGTTCTTTTAATTCATCTCACAGAGTAACATCTGTATTTCGTGGATCTCTTTGCTAGCCTTATTTCTGTGGAATCTGAGAACATATATTTCGGATCCCTTTGAAGACTATAGGGCCAAAGGAAATATTCTCCGATAACAAAGAGAAAGAAGCTTTCTGACAAACTTCTTCGCGTTCTGTGAAATCATCTCACAGAGTTACAGCTTTCCCCTCAAGAATCCTTTCGCTAAGACAGTTCTTGTGGAATTGGCAAAGTGATATTTGGAAGCCCATAGAGGGCTATGGTGAAAAAGGAAACATCCACAGATGAAATCTGGAAAGAAGCTTTCTGAGAAACTGCTTAGTGTTCTGTTATTTCGTCTCACAGAGTTACATCTGTATTTCGTGGATCTCTTTGCTAGCCTGATTTCTGTGAAATCTGAGAACAGATATTTCGGATCCCATTGAAGACTATAGGGCCAAAGGAAATATCCTCCGATAACAAAGAGAAAGATGCTTTCTGAGAAACTTCTTTGCGTTCTGTGAAATCATCTCACAGAGTTACAGCTTTCCCCTCAAGAAGCCTTTCGCTAAGACAGTTCTTGTGGAATTGGCAAAGAGATATTTGGAAGCCCTTAGAGGGCTATGGTGAAAAAGGAAATATCCTCAGATGAAATCTGGAAAGAAGCTTTCTGAGAAACTGCTTAGTGTTCTTTTAATTCATCTCACAGAGTTACATCTGTATTTCGTGGATCTCTTTGCTAGCCTTATTTCTGTGGAATCTGAGAACAGATATTTCGGATCCCTTTGAAGACTATAGGGCCAAAGGAAATATCCTCCGATAACAAAGAGAAAGAAGCTTTCTGAGAAACTTCTTTGTGTTCTGTGAAATCATCTCCCAGAGTTACAGCTTTCCCCGCAAGAAGCCTATGGCTAAGACAGTTCTTCTGGAATTGGCAAAGTGATATTTGGAAGCCCATAGAGGGCTATGGTGAAAAAGGAAATATCCTCAGATGAAATCTGGAAAGAAGCTTTCTGAGAAACTGCTTAGTGTTCTGTTAATTCATCTCGCAGAGTTACATCTGTATTTCGTGGATCTCTTTGCTAGCCTTATTTCTGTGGAATCTGAGAACAGATATTTCGGATCCCTTTGAAGACTACAGGGCCAAAGGAAATATCCTCCGATAACAAAGAGAAAGAAGCTTTCTGAGAAACTTCCTTGTGTTCTGTGAAATCATCTCCCAGAGTTACAGCTTTCCCCTCAAGAAACCTTTCGCTAAGACAGTTCTTGTGCAATTCGCAAAGTGATATTTGGAAGCCCATAGAGGGCTATGGTGAAAAAGGAAATATCCTCAGATGAAATCTGGAAAGAAGCTTTCTGAGAAACTGCTTAGTGTTCTGTTAATTCATCTCACAGAGTTACATCTGTATTTCGTGGATCTCTTTGCTAGCCTTATTTCTGTGGAATCTGAGAACAGATATTTCGGATCCCATTGATGACTATAGTGCCAAAGGAAATATCCTCCGATAACAAAGAGAAAGAAGCTTTCTGAGAAACTTCTTTGGGTTCTGTGAAATCATCTCACAGAGTTACAGCTTTCCCCTGAAAAAAGCCTTTCACTAAGACAGTTCTTGTGGAATTGGCAAAGTGATATTTGGAAGCCCATAGAGGGCTATGGTGAAAAAGGAAATATCCTCAGATGAAATCTGGAAAGAAGCTTTCTGAGAAACTGCTTAGTGTTCGGTTAATTCATTTCACAGAGTTACATCTGTATTTCGTGGATCTCTTTGCTAGCCTTATTTCTGTGGAATCTGAGAACAGATATTTCGGATCCCTTTGAAGACTATAGGGCCAAAGGAAATATCCTCCGATAACAAAGAGAAAGAAGCTTTCTGAGAAACTTCTTTGTGTTCTGTGAAGTCATCTCACAGAGTTACAGCTTTCCCCTCAAGAAGCCTTTCGCTAAGACAGTTCTTGTGGAATTGGCAAGGTGATATTTGGAAGCCCATAGAGGGCTATTTTGAAAAAGGAAATATCCTCAGATGAAATCTGGAAAGAAACTTTCTGAGAAACTGCTTAGTGTTCGGTTAATTCATCTCACAGAGTTACATCTGTATTTTGTGGATCTCTTTGCTAGCCTTATTTCTGTGGAATCTGAGAACAGATATTTCGGATCCCTTTGAAGACTATTGGGCCAAAGGAAATATCCTCCGATTACAAAGAGAAAGAAGCTTTCTGAGAAATTAGTTTGTGTTCTGTGAAATCATCTCACAGAGTTACAGCTTTCCCCTCAAGAAGCCTTTCGGTAAGACAGTTCTTGTGGAATTGGCAAAGTGATATTTGGAAGCCCATAGAGGGCTATGGTGAAAAAGGAAATATCCTCAGATGAAATCTGGAAAGAAGCTTTCTGAGAATCTGCTTAGTGTTTGGTTATTTCATCTCACAGAGTTACATCTGTATTTCGTGGATCTCTTTGCTAGCCTTCTTTCTGTGGAATCTGAGAACAGATATTTCGGATCCCTTTGAAGACTATAGGGCCAAAGGAAATATCCTCCGATAACAAAGAGAAAGAAGCTTTCTGAGAAACTTCTTTGCGTTCTGTGAAATCATCTCACAGAGTTACAGCTTTCCCCTCAAGAAGCCTTTCGCTAAGACAGTTCTTGTGGAATTGGTAAGGTGATATTTGGAAGCCCATAGAGGGCTATGGTGAAAAAGGAAATATCCTCAGATGAAATCTGGAAAGAAGCTTTCTGAGAAACTGCTTAGTGTTCTGTTGTTTCATCACACAGGGTTACATCTGTATTTCGTGGATCTCTTTGCTCGCCTTATTTCTGTGGAATCTGAGAACAGATATTTCGGATCCCATTGAAGACTATAGGGCCAAAGGAAATATCCTCCGATAACAAAGATCAAGAAGCTTTCTGAGAAACTTCTTTGCGTTCTCTGAAATCATCTCACAGAGCTACAGCTTTCCCCTCAAGAAGGCATTTTCTTAGGCAGTTCTTGTGGAATTGGCAAAGTGATATTTGGAAGCCAATAGAGGGCTATGGTGAAAAAGGATATATCCTCAGATGAAATCTGGAAAGAAGCTTTCTGAGAAACTGCTTAGTGTTCTGTTAATTCATCTCACAGAGTTACATCTGTATTTCGTGGATCTCTTTGCTAGCCTTATTTCTGTGGAATCTGAGAACAGATATTTCGGATCCCATTGATGACTATAGTGCCAAAGGAAATATCCTCCGATAACAAAGAGAAAGAAGCTTTCTGAGAAACTTCTTTGGGTTCTGTGAAATCATCTCACAGAGTTACAGCTTTCCCCTGAAAAAAGCCTTTCACTAAGACAGTTCTTGTGGAATTGGCAAAGTGATATTTGGAAGCCCATAGAGGGCTATGGTGAAAAAGGAAATATCCTCAGATGAAATCTGGAAAGAAGCTTTCTGAGAAACTGCTTAGTGTTCGGTTAATTCATTTCACAGAGTTACATCTGTATTTCGTGGATCTCTTTGCTAGCCTTATTTCTGTGGAATCTGAGAACAGATATTTCGGATCCCTTTGAAGACTATAGGGCCAAAGGAAATATCCTCCGATAACAAAGAGAAAGGAGCTTTCTGAGAAACTTCTTTGCGTTCTGTGAAATCATCTCACAGAGTTACAGCTTTCCCCTCAAGAAGCCTTTCGCCAAGACAGTACTTGTGGAATGGGCAAGGTGATATTTGGAAGCCCATAGAGGGCTGTGGTGAAAAAGGAAATATCCTCATATGAAATCTGGAAAGAAACTTTCTGAGAAACTTCTTAGTGTTCGGTTAATTCATCTCACAGAGTTACATCTGTATTTCGTGGATCTCTTTGCTAGCCTTATTTCTGTGGAATCTGAGAACAGATATTTCGGATCCCTTTGAAGACTATAGGGCCAAAGGAAATATTCTCCGATAACAAAGAGAAAGAAGCTTTCTGACAAACTTCTTCGCGTTCTGTGAAATCATCTCACAGAGTTACAGCTTTCCCCTCAAGAATCCTTTCGCTAAGACAGTTCTTGTGGAATTGGCAAAGTGATATTTGGAAGCCCATAGAGGGCTATGGTGAAAAAGGAAACATCCACAGATGAAATCTGGAAAGAAGCTTTCTGAGAAACTGCTTAGTGTTCTGTTATTTCGTCTCACAGAGTTACATCTGTATTTCGTGGATCTCTTTGCTAGCCTGATTTCTGTGAAATCTGAGAACAGATATTTCGGATCCCATTGAAGACTATAGGGCCAAAGGAAATATCCTCCGATAACAAAGAGAAAGATGCTTTCTGAGAAACTTCTTTGCGTTCTGTGAAATCATCTCACAGAGTTACAGCTTTCCCCTCAAGAAGCCTTTCGCTAAGACAGTTCTTGTGGAATTGGCAAAGAGATATTTGGAAGCCCTTAGAGGGCTATGGTGAAAAAGGAAATATCCTCAGATGAAATCTGGAAAGAAGCTTTCTGAGAAACTGCTTAGTGTTCTTTTAATTCATCTCACAGAGTTACATCTGTATTTCGTGGATCTCTTTGCTAGCCTTATTTCTGTGGAATCTGAGAACAGATATTTCGGATCCCTTTGAAGACTATAGGGCCAAAGGAAATATCCTCCGATAACAAAGAGAAAGAAGCTTTCTGAGAAACTTCTTTGTGTTCTGTGAAATCATCTCCCAGAGTTACAGCTTTCCCCGCAAGAAGCCTATGGCTAAGACAGTTCTTCTGGAATTGGCAAAGTGATATTTGGAAGCCCATAGAGGGCTATGGTGAAAAAGGAAATATCCTCAGATGAAATCTGGAAAGAAGCTTTCTGAGAAACTGCTTAGTGTTCTGTTAATTCATCTCGCAGAGTTACATCTGTATTTCGTGGATCTCTTTGCTAGCCTTATTTCTGTGGAATCTGAGAACAGATATTTCGGATCCCTTTGAAGACTACAGGGCCAAAGGAAATATCCTCCGATAACAAAGAGAAAGAAGCTTTCTGAGAAACTTCCTTGTGTTCTGTGAAATCATCTCCCAGAGTTACAGCTTTCCCCTCAAGAAACCTTTCGCTAAGACAGTTCTTGTGCAATTCGCAAAGTGATATTTGGAAGCCCATAGAGGGCTATGGTGAAAAAGGAAATATTCTCAGATGAAATCTGGAAAGAAGCTTTCTGAGAAACTGCTTAGTGTTCTGTTAATTCATCTCACAGAGTTACATCTTTATTTCGTGGATCTCTTTGCTAGCCTTATTTCTGTGGAATCTGAGAACAGATATTTCGGATCCCATTAAAGACTATAGGGCCAAAGGAAATATCCTCCGATAACAAAGAGAAAGAAGCTTTCTGAGAAACTTCTTTGCGTTCTGTGAAATCATCTCACAGAGTTACAGCTTTCCCCTCAAGAAACCTTTCCCTAAGACAGTTCTTGTGGAATTGGCAAAGTGATATTTGGAAGCCCATAGAGGGCTATGGTGAAAAAGGAAATATCCTCAGATGAAATCTGGAAAGAAGCTTTCTGAGAAACTGCTTAGCGTTCGGTTAATTCATCTCACAGATTTACATCTGTATTTCGTGGATCTCTTTGCTAGCCTTATTTCTGTGGAATCTGAGAACAGATATTTCGGATCCCTTTGAAGACTATAGGGCCAAAGAAAATATCCTCCGATAACAAAGATAAAGAAGCTTTCTGAGAAACTTCTTTGCGTTCTGTGTAATCATCCCACAGGGTTACAGCTTTCCCCTCAAGAAGCCTTTCACCAAGACAGTTCTTGTGGAATTGGCAAAGTGATATTTGGAAGTCCATAGGGGCTATGGTGAAAAAGGAAATATCCTCAGATGAAATCTGGAAAGAAGCTTTCTGAGAAACTGCTTAGTGTTCTTTTAATTCATCTCACAGAGTTACATCTGTATTTCGTGGATCTCTTTGCTAGCCTTATTTCTGTGGAATCTGAGAACAGATATTTCGGATCCCTTTGAAGACTATAGGGCCAAAGGAAATATCCTCCGATAACATAGATAAAGAAGCTTTCTGAGAAACTTCTTTGCGTTCTGTGAAATCATCTCACAGAGTTACAACTTTCCCCTAAAGAAGCCTTTCGCTAAGACAGTTCTTGTGGAATTGGCAAAGTGATATTTGGAAGCCCATAGAGGGCTATGGTGAAAAAGGAAATATCCTCAGATGAAATCTGGAAAGAAACTTTCTGAGAATCTGCTTAGTGTTCTGTTAATTCATCTCACAGAGTTACATCTGTATTTCGTGGATCTCTTTGCTAGCCTTTTTTCTGTGGAATCTGAGAACAGATATTTCGGATCCCTTTGAAGAGTATAGGGCCAAAGGAAATATCCTCCGATAACAAAGAGAAAGAAGCTTTCTGAGAAACTTCTTTGTGTTCTGTGAAATCATCTCACAGAGTTACAGCTTTCCCCGCAAGAAGCCTTTTGCTAAGACAGTTCTTGTGGAATTGACAAAGTGATATTTGGAAGCCCATAGAAGGCTATGGTGAAAAAGGAAATATCCTCAGATGAAATCTGGAAAGAAGCTTTCTGAGAAACTGCTTAGTGTTCTGTTAATTCATCTCGCAGAGTTACATCTGTATTTCGTGGATCTCTTTGCTAGCCTTATTTCTGTGGAATCTGAGAACAGATATTTCGGATCCCATTGAAGACTACAGGGCCAAAGGAAATATCCTCCGATAACAAATAGAAAGAAGCTTTCTGAGAAACTTCTTTGCGTTCTGTGAAATCATCTCACAGAGTTACAGCTTTCCCCTCAAGAAGCCTTTCGCTAAGACAGTTCTTGTGGAATTGGCAAAGTGATATTTGAAGCCCATAGAGGGCTATGGTGAAAAAGGAAATATCCTCAGATGAAATATGGAAAGAAGCTTTCTGAGAAACTCCTTAGTGTTCTGTTCATTCATCTCACAGAGTTACATCTGTATTTCGTGGATCTCTTTGCTAGCCTTATTTCTGTGGAATCTGAGAACAGATATTTCGGATCCCATTGAAGACTATAGGGCCAAAGGAAATATCCTCCGATAACAAAGAGAAAGAAGCTTTCTGAGAAACTTCTTTGCGTTCTGTGAAATCATCTCACAGAGTTACAGCTTTCCCCTCAAGAAGCCTTTCGCTAAGACAGTTCTTGTGGAATTGGCAAAGAGATATTTGGAAGCCCTTAGAGGGCTATGGTGAAAAAGGAAATATCCTCAGATGAAATCTGGAAAGAAGCTTTCTGAGAAACTGCTTAGTGTTCTGTTAAATCATCTCGCAGAGTTACATCTGTATTTCGTGGATCTCTTTGCTAGCCTTATTTCTGTGGAATCTGAGAACAGATATTTCGGATCCCATTGAAGACTATAGGGCCAAAGGAAATATCCTCCGATAACAAAGAGAAAGAAGCTTTCTGTGAAACTTCTTTGTGTTCTGTGAACTCATCTCCCAGAGTTACAGCTTTCCCCACAAGAATCCTTTCGCTAAGACAGTTCTAGTGGAATTGGCAAAGTGATATTTGGAAGCCCATAGAGGGCTATGGTGAAAAAGGAAATATCCTCAGATGAAATCTGGAAAGAAGCTTTCTGAGAAACTGCTTAGTGTTCTGTTATTTCATCTCACAGAGTTACATCTGTATTTCGTGGATCTCTTTGTTAGCCTTATTTCTGTGGAATCTGAGAACAGATATTTCGGATCCCATTGAAGACTATAGGGCCAAAGGAAATATCCCCCGATAACAAATAGAAAGAAGCTTTCTGAGAAACTTCTTTGCGTTCTGTGAAATCATCTCACAGAGTTACAGCTTTCCCCTCAAGAAGCCTTTCGCTAAGACAGTTCTTGTGGAATTGGCAGAGTGATATTTGGAAGCCCATAGAGGGCTATGGTGAAAAAGGAAATATCCTCAGATGAAATCTGGAAAAAAGCTTTCTGAGAAACTGCTTAGTGTTCTTTTAATTCATCTCACAGAGTAACATCTGTATTTCGTGGATCTCTTTGCTAGCCTTATTTCTGTGGAATCTGAGAACATATATTTCGGATCCCTTTGAAGACTATAGGGCCAAAGGAAATATCCTCCGATAACAAAGAGAAAGAAGCTTTCTGAGAAACTTCTTTGCGTTCTGTGAAATCATCACCCATAGTTACAGCTTTCCCCTCAAGAAGACTTTCGCTAAGACAGTTCTTGTGGAATTGGCAAAGTGATATTTGGAAGCCCATAGAGGGCTATGGTGAAAAAGGAAATATCCTCAGATGAAATCTGGAAAGAAGCTTTCTGAGAAACTGCTTAGTGTTCGGTTAATTCATCTCAGAGAGTTACATCTGTATTTCGTGGATCTCTTTTCTTGCCTTATTTCTGTGGAATCTGAGAACAGATATTTCGGAACCCTTTGAAGACTATAGGACCAAAGAAAATATCCTCCGATAACAAAGATAAAGAAGCTTTCTGAGAAACTTCTTTGCGTTCTGTGAAATCATCTCACGGAGTTACAGATTTCCCCTCAAGAAGCCTTTTGCTAAGACATTTCTTGTGGAATTGGCAAAGTGATATTTGGAACCCCTAGAGGGCCATGGTGAAAAAGGAAATATCCTCAGATGAAATCTGGAAAGAAGCTTTCTGAGAAACTGCTTAGTGTTCTGTTAATTCATCTCACAGAGTTACATCTGTATTTCGTGGATCTCTTTGCTAGCGTTATTTCTGTGGAATCTGAGAACAGATATTTCGGATCCCTTTGAAGACTATAGGGCCGATGGAAATATTCTCCGATAACAAAGAGAAAGAAGCTTTCTGAGAAACTTCTTTGCGTTCTGTGAAATCATCTCACAGAGTTACAGCTTTCCCCTCAAGAAGCCTTTCGCTAAGACAGTTCTTGTGGAATTGGCAAAGTGATAATTGGAAGCCCATAGAGGGCTATGTTGAAAAAGGATATATCCTCAGATGAAATCTGGAAAGAAGCTTTCTGAGAAACTGCTTAGTGTTCTGTTAATTCATCTCACAGAGTTACATCTGTATTTCGTGGTTCTCTTTGCTAGCCTTATTTCTGTGAAAACTGAGAACAGATATTTCGGATCCCATTGATGACTATAGGGCCAAAGGAAGTATCCTCCGATAACAAAGAGAAAGAAGCTTTCTGAGAAACTTCTTTGCATTCTGTGAAATCATCTCACAGAGTTACAGCTTTCCCCTCAAGAAGCCTTTCGCTAAGACAGTTCTTGTGGAATTGGCAAGGTGATATTTGGAAGCCCATAGAGGGCTATGGTGAAAAAGGAAATATCCTCAGATGAAATCTGGAAAGAAGCTTTCTGAGAAACTGCTTAGCGTTCGGTTAATTCATCTCACAGAGTTACATCAGTATTTCGTGGATCTCTTTGCTAGCCTTATTTCTGTGGAAACTGAGAACAGATATTTCGGATCCCTTTGAAGACTATAGGGCCAAAGGAAATATCCTCCGATAACAAAGAGAAAGAAGCTTTCTGAGAAACTTCTTTGCGTTCTGTGAAATCATCTCACAGAGTTACAGCTTTCCCCTCAAGAAGCCTTTCGCTAAGACAGTTCTTGTGGAATTGTCAAAGTGATATTTGGAAGCCAATAGAGGGCTATGGTGAAAAAGGATATATCCTCAGATGAAATCTGGAAAGAAGCTTTCTGAGAAACTGCTTAGTGTTCTGTTAATTCATCTCGCAGAGTTACGTCTGTATTTCGTGGATCTCTTTGCTAGCCTTATTTCTGTGGAATCTGAGAACAGATATTTCGTATCCCATTGATGACTATTGGGCCAAAGGAAATATCCTCCGATAACAGAGAGAAAGAAGCTTTCTGAGAAACTTCTTTGCGTTATGTGAAATCATCTCACAGAGTTACAGCTTTCCCCTCAAGAAGCCTTTCACTAAGACAGTTCTTGTGGAATTGGCAAAGTGATATTTGGAAGCCCATAGAGGGCTATGGTGAAAAAGGAATTATCCTCAGATGAAATCTGGAAAGAAGCTTTCTGAGAAACTGCTTAGTGTTCTATTAATTCATCTCACAGAGTTACATCTCTATTTCGTGGATCTCTTTGCTAGCCTTATTTCTGTGGAATCTGAGAACAGATATTTCGGATCCCTTTGAAGACTATAGGGCCAAAGGAAATATCCTCCGATAAGAAAGAGAAAGAAGCTTTCTGAGAAACTTCTTTGCGTTCTGTGAAATCATCTCACAGAGTTACAGCTTTCCCGTAAAGAAGCCTTTCGCTAAGACAGTTCTTGTGGAATTGGCATAGTGATATTTGGAAGCCCTTAGAGGGCTATGGTGAAAAAGGAAATATCCTCAGATGAAATCTGGAAAGAAGCTTTCTGAGAAACTGCTTAGTGTTCTGTTAATTCATCTCACAGAGTTACATCTGTATTTCGTGGATCTCTTTGCTAGCCTTATTTCTGTGGAATCGGAGAACAGATATTTCGGATCCCTTTGAAGACTCTAGGGCCAAAGGAAATATCCTTCGATAACAAAGAGAAAGAAGCTTTCTGAGAAACTTCTTTGCGTTCTGTGAAATCATCTCACAGAGTTACAGCTTTCCCCTCAAGAAGCCTTTCGCTAAGACAGTTCTTGTGGAATTGGCAAAGTGATATTTGGAAGCCCATAGAGGGCTATGGTGAAAAAGGAAATATCCTCAGATGAAATCTGGAAAGAAACTTTCTGAGAAACTGCTTAGTGTTTGGTTATTTCATCTCACAGAGTTACATCTGTATTTCGTGGATCTCTTTGCTAGCCTTCTTTCTGTGGAATCTGAGAACAGATATTTCGGATCCCTTTGAAGACTATAGGGCCAAAGGAAATATCCTCCGATAACAAAGAGAACGAAGCTCTCAGAGAAACTTCTTTGCATTCTGTGAAATCATCTCACAGAGTTACAGCTTTCCCCTAAGAAAATTTTCGCTAAGACAGTTCTTGTGGAATTGGCAAAATGATATTTGGAAGCCCATAGAGGGCTATGGTGAAAAATGAAATATCCTCAGATGAAATCTGGAAAGAAGCTTTCTGAGAAACTGCTTAGTGTTCTGTTAATTCATCTCACAGAGTTACATCTGTATTTCGTGGATCTCTTTGCTAGCCTTATTTCTGTGGAATCTGAGAACAGATATTTCGGATGCAATTGAAGACTATAGGGCCAAAGGAAATATCCTCCGATAAGAAAGAGAAAGAAGCTTTCTGAGAAACTTCTTTGTGTTCTGTGAAATCATCTCACAGAGTTACAGCTTTCCCCTCAAGAAGCCTTTCGCTAAGACAGTTCTTGTGGAATTGGCAAAGTGATATTTGGAAGCCCATAGAGGGCTATGGTGAAAAAGGAAATATCCTCAGATGAAATCTGGAAAGAAGCTTTCTGAGAAACTGCTTAGTGTTCTGTTGTTTCATCACACAGGGTTACATCTGTATTTCGTGGATCTCTTTGCTAGCCTTATTTCTGTGGAATCTGAGAACGGATATTTCGGATCCCATTGAAGACTATAGGGCCACAGGAAATATCCTCCGATAACAAAGAGAAAGAAGCTTTCTGAGAAACTTCTTTGCATTCTGTGAAATCATCTCACAGAGTTACAACTTTCCCCTCAGGAAGCCTTTGGCTAAGACAGTTCTTGTGGAATTGGCAAAGTGATATTTGGAAGCCCATAGAGGGCTATGGTGAAAAAGGAATTATCCTCAGATGAAATCTGGAAAGAAGCTTTCTGAGAAACTGCTTAGTGTTCTATTAATTCATCTCACAGAGTTACATCTCTATTTCGTGGATCTCTTTGCTAGCCTTATTTCTGTGGAATCTGAGAACAAATATTTCGGATCCCTTTGAAGACTATAGGGCCAAAGGAAATATCCTCCGATAACAAAGAGAAAGAAGCTTTCTGAGAAACTTCTTTGCGTTCTGTGAAATCATCTCACAGAGTTACAGCTTTCCCCTAAAGAAGCCGTTCGCTAAGACAGTTCTTGTGGAATTGGCATAGTGATATTTGGAAGCCCTTAGAGGGCTATGGTGAAAAAGGAAATATCCTCAGATGAAATCTGGAAAGAAGCTTTCTGAGAAACTGCTTAGTGTTCTGTTAATTCATCTCACAGAGTTACATCTGTATTTCGTGGATCTCTTTGCTACCCTTATTTCTGTGGAATCTGAGAACAGATATTTCGGATCCCTTTGAAGACTATAGGGCCAAAGGAAATATCCTTCGATAACAAAGAGAAAGAAGCTTTCTGAGAAACTTCTTTGTGTTCTGTGAAATCATCTCACAGAGTTACAGCTTCCCCCTCAAGAAGCCTTTCGCTAAGACAGTTCTTGTGGAATTGGCAAGGTGATATTTGGAAGCCCATAGAGGGCTATTTTGAAAAAGGAAATATCCTCAGATGAAATCTGGAAAGTAACTTTCTGAGAAACTGCTTAGTGTTCGGTGAATTCATCTCACAGAGTTACATCTGTATTTTGTGGATCTCTTTGCTAGCCTTATTTCTGTGGAATCTGAGAACAGATATTTCGGATCCCTTTGAAGACTATTGGGCCAAAGGAAATATCCTCCGATTACAAAGAGAAAGAAGCTTTCTGAGAAATTAGTTTGTGTTCTGTGAAATCATCTCACAGAGTTACAGCTTTCCCCTCAAGAAGCCTTTCGGTAAGACAGTTCTTGTGGAATTGGCAAAGTGATATTTGGAAGCCCATAGAGGGCTATGGTGAAAAAGGAAATATCCTCAGATGAAATCTGGAAAGAAGCTTTCTGAGAATCTGCTTAGTGTTTGGTTATTTCATCTCACAGAGTTACATCTGTATTTCGTGGATCTCTTTGCTAGCCTTCTTTCTGTGGAATCTGAGAACAGATATTTCGGATCCCTTTGAAGACTATAGGGCCAAAGGAAATATCCTCCGATAACAAAGATAAAGAAGCTTTCTGAGAAACTTCTTTGCGTTCTGTGAAATCATCTCACAGAGTTACAACTTTCCCCTCAAGAAGCCTTTCGCTAAGACAGTTCTTGTGGAATTGGTAAGGTGATATTTGGAAGCCCATAGAGGGCTATGGTGAAAAAGGAAATATCCTAAGATGAAATCTGGAAAGAAGCTTTCTGAGAAACTGCTTAGTGTTCTGCTCATTCATCTCACAGAGTTACATTTGTATTTCGTGGATCTCTTGCTAGCCTTATTTCTGTGGAATCTGAGAACAGATATTTCGGATCCCTTTGAAGACTATAGGGCCAAAGGAAATATCCTCCGATAACAAAGATCAAGAAGCTTTCTGAGAAACTTCTTTGCGTTCTCTGAAATCATCTCACAGAGCTACAGCTTTCCCCTCAAGAAGGCATTTTCTAAGGCAGTTCTTCTGGAATTGGCAAAGTGATATTTGGAAGCCAATAGAGGGCTATGGTGAAAAAGGATATATCCTCAGATGAAATCTGGAAAGAAGCTTTCTGAGAAACTGCTTAGTGTTCGGTTAATTCATCTCACAGAGTTACATCTGTATTTCGTGGATCTCTTTGCTAGCCTTATTTCTGTGGAATCTGAGAACAGATATTTCGGATCCCATTGATGACTATAGTGCCAAAGGAAATATCCTCCGATAACAAAGAGAAAGAAGCTTTCTGAGACACTTCTTTGTGTTCTGTGAACTCATCTCCCAGAGTTACAGCTTTCCCCACAAGAATCCTTTCGCTAAGACAGTTCTTGTGGAATTGGCAAAGTGATATTTGGAAGCCCATAGAGGGCTATGGTGAAAAAGGAAACATCCACAGATGAAATCTGGAGAGAAGCTTTCTGAGAAACTGCTTAGTGTTCTGTTATTTCGTCTCACAGAGTTACATCTGTATTTCGTGGATCTCTTTGCTAGCCTTATTTCTGTGGAATCTGAGAACAGATATTTCGGATCCCATTGAAGACTATAGGGCCAAAGGAAATATCCTCCGATAACAAAGAGAAAGATGCTTTCTGAGAAACTTCTTTGCGTTCTGTGAAATCATCTCACAGAGTTACAGCTTTCCCCTCAAGAAGCCTTTCGCTAAGACAGTTCTTGTGGAATTGGCAAAGAGATATTTGGAAGCCCTTAGAGGGCTATGGTGAAAAAGGAAATATCCTCAGATGAAATCTGGAAAGAAGCTTTCTGAGAAACTGCTTAGTGTTCTTTTAATTCATCTCACAGAGTTACATCTGTATTTCGTGGATCTCTTTGCTAGCCTTATTTCTGTGGAATCTGAGAACAGATATTTCGGATCCCTTTGAAGACTATAGGGCCAAAGGAAATATCCTCCGATAACAAAGAGAAAGAAGCTTTCTGAGAAACTTCTTTGTGTTCTGTGAAATCATCTCCCAGAGTTACAGCTTTCCCCGCAAGAAGCCTTTGGCTAAGACAGTTCTTCTGGAATTGGCAAAGTGATATTTGGAAGCCCATAGAGGGCTATGGTGAAAAAGGAAATATCCTCAGATGAAATCTGGAAAGAAGCTTTCTGAGAAACTGCTTAGTGTTCTGTTAATTCATCTCGCAGAGTTACATCTGTATTTCGTGGATCTCTTTGCTAGCCTTATTTCTGTGGAATCTGAGAACAGATATTTCGGATCCCTTTGAATACTATAGGGCCAAAGGAAATATCCTCCGATAACAAAGAGAAAGAAGCTTTCTGAGAAACTTCTTTGTGTTCTGTGAAATCATCTCCCAGAGTTACAGCTTTCCCCTCAAGAAACCTTTCGCTAAGACAGTTCTTGTGCAATTCGCAAAGTGATATTTGGAAGCCCATAGAGGGCTATGGTGAAAAAGGAAATATTCTCAGATGAAATCTGGAAAGAAGCTTTCTGAGAAACTGCTTAGTGTTCTGTTAATTCATCTCACAGAGTTACATCTTTATTTCGTGGATCTCTTTGCTAGCCTTATTTCTGTGGAATCTGAGAACAGATATTTCTGATCCCATTAAAGACTACAGGGCCAAAGGAAATATCCTCCGATAACAAAGAGAAAGAAGCTTTCTGAGAAACTTCTTTGCGTTCTGTGAAATAATCTCACAGAGTTACAGCTTTCCCCTCAAGAAACCTTTCCCTAAGACAGTTCTTGTGGAATTGGCAAAGTGATATTTGGAAGCCCATAGAGGGCTATGGTGAAAAAGGAAATATCCTCAGATGAAATCTGGAAAGAAGCTTTCTGAGAAACAGCTTAGTGTTCTGTTAATTCATCTCACAGATTTACATCTGTATTTCGTGGATCTCTTTGCTAGCCTTATTTCTGTGGAATCTGAGAACAGATATTTCGGATCCCTTTGAAGACTATAGGGCCAAAGAAAATATCCTCCGATAACAAAGATAAAGAAGCTTTCTGAGAAACTTCTTTGCGTTCTGTGAAATCATCCCACAGGGTTACAGCTTTCCCCTCAAGAAGCCTTTCACCAAGACAGTTCTTGTGGAATTGGCAAAGTGATATTTGGAAGTCCATAGGCGCTATGGTGAAAAAGGAAATATCCTCAGATGAAATCTGGAAAGAAGCTTTCTGAGAAACTGCTTAGTGTTCTTTTAATTCATCTCACAGAGTTACATCTGTATTTCGTGGATCTCTTTGCTAGCCTTATTTCTGTGGAATCTGAGAACAGATATTTCGGATCCCTTTGTAGACTATAGGGCCAAAGGAAATATCCTCCGATAACAAAGAGAAAGGAGCTTTCTGAGAAACTTCTTTGCGTTCTGTGAAATCATCTCACAGAGTTACAGCTTCCCCCTCAAGAAGCCTTTCGCCAAGACAGTACTTGTGGAATGGGCAAGGTGATATTTGGAAGCCCTTAGAGGGCTATGGTGAAAAAGGAAATATCCTCAGATGAAATCTGGAAAGAAACTTTCTGAGAAACTTCTTAGTGTTCGGTTAATTCATCTCACAGAGTTACATCTGTATTTCGTGGATCTCTTTGCTAGCCTTATTTCTGTGGAATCTGAGAACAGATATTTCGGATCCCTTTGAAGACTATAGGGCGAAAGGAAATATTCTCCGATAACAAAGAGAAAGAAGCTTTCTGACAAACTTCTTCGCGTTCTGTGAAATCATCTCACAGAGTTACAGCTTTCCCCTCAAGAAGCCTTTCGCTAAGACAGTTCTTGTGGAATTGGTAAAGTGATATTTGGAAGCCCAAGGAGGGTTATGGTGAAAAAGGATATATCCTCAGATGAAATCTGGAAAGAAGCTTTCTGAGAAACTGCTTAGTGTTCGGTTAATTCACCTCACAGAGTTACATCTGTATTTCGTGGATCTCTTTGCTAGCCTTATTTCTGTGGAATCTGATAACAGATATTTCGGATCCCTTTGAAGACTATAGGGCCAAAGGAAATATCCTCCGATAACAAAGAGAAAGAAGCTTTCTGAGAAACTTCTTTGTATTCTGTGAAATCATCTCCCAGAGTTACAGCTTTCCCCTCAAGAATCCTTTCGCTAAGACAGTTCTTGTGGAATTGGCAAAGTGATATTTGGAAGCCCATAGAGGGCTATGGTGAAAAAGGAAACATCCACAGATGAAATCTGGAAAGAAGCTTTCTGAGAAACTGCTTAGTGTTCTGTTATTTCGTCTCACAGAGTTACATCTGTATTTCGTGGATCTCTTTGCTAGCCTTATTTCTGTGGAATCTGAGAATAGATATTTCGGATCCCATTGAAGACTATAGGGCCAAAGGAAATATCCTCCGATAACAAAGAGAAAGATGCTTTCTGAGAAACTTCTTTGCGTTCTGTGAAATCATCTCACAGAGTTACAGCTTTCCCCTCAAGAAGCCTTTCGCTAAGACAGTTCTTGTGGAATTGGCAAAGAGATATTTGGAAGCCCTTAGAGGGCTATGGTGAAAAAGGAAATATCCTCAGATGAAATCTGGAAAGAAGCTTTCTGAGAAACTGCTTAGTGTTCTTTTAATTCATCTCACAGAGTTACATCTGTATTTCGTGGATCTCTTTGCTAGCCTTATTTCTGTGGAATCTGAGAACAGATATTTCGGATCCCTTTGAAGACTATAGGGCCAAAGGAAATATCCTCCGATAACAAAGAGAAAGAAGCTTTCTGAGAAACTTCTTTGTGTTCTGTGAAATCATCTCCCAGAATTACAGCTTTCCCCTCAAGAAGCCTATGGCTAAGACAGTTCTTCTGGAATTGGCAAAGTGATATTTGGAAGCCCATAGAGGGCTATGGTGAAAAAGGAAATATCCTCAGATGAAATCTGGAAAGAAGCTTTCTGAGAAACTGCTTAGTGTTCTGTTAATTCATCTCGCAGAGTTACATCTGTATTTCGTGGATCTCTTTGCTAGCCTTATTTCAGTGGAATCTGAGAACAGATATTTCGGATCCCTTTGAAGACTATAGGGCCAAAGGAAGTATCCTCCGATAACAAAGAGAAAGAAGCTTTCTGAGAAACTTCTTTGTGTTCTGTGAAATCATCTCCCAGAGTTACAGCTTTCCCCTCAAGAAACCTTTCGCTAAGACAGTTCTTGTGCAATTCGCAAAGTGATATTTGGAAGCCCATAGAGGGCTATGGTGAAAAAGGAAATATTCTCAGATGAAATCTGGAAAGAAGCTTTCTGAGAAACTGCTTAGTGTTCTGTTAATTCATCTCACAGAGTTTCATCTTTATTTCGTGGATCTCTTTGCTAGCCTTATTTCTGTGGAATCTGAGAACAGATATTTCGGATCCCATTAAAGACTATAGGGCCAAAGGAAATATCCTCCGATAACAAAGATAAAGAAGCTTTCTGAGAAACTTCTTTGCGTTCTGTGAAATCATCTCACAGAGTTACAGCTTTCCCCTCAAGAAACCTTTCCCTAAGACAGTTCTTGTGGAATTGGCAAAGTGATATTTGGAAGCCCATAGAGGGCTATGGTGAAAAAGGAAATATCCTCAGATGAAATCTGAAAAGAAGCTTTCTGAGAAACTGCTTAGTGTTCGGTTAATTCATCTCACAGATTTACATCTGTATTTCGTGGATCTCTTTGCTAGCCTTATTTCTGTGGAATCTGAGAACAGATATTTCGGATCCCTTTGAAGACTATAGGGCCAAAGAAAATATCCTCCGATAACAAAGATAAAGAAGCTTTCTGAGAAACTTCTTTGCGTTCTGTGAAATCATCCCACAGGGTTACAGCTTTCCCCTCAAGAAGCCTTTCACCAAGACAGTACTTGTGGAATTGGCAAAGTGATATTTGGAAGTCCATAGGGGCTATGGTGAAAAAGGAAATATCCTCAGATGAAATCTGGAAAGAAGCTTTCTGAGAAACTGCTTAGTGTTCTTTTAATTCATCTCACAGAGTTACATCTGTATTTCGTGGATCTCTTTGCTAGCCTTATTTCTGTGGAATCTGAGAACAGATATTTCGGATCCCTTTGAAGACTATAGGGCCAAAGGAAATATCCTCCGATAACATAGATAAAGAAGCTTTCTGAGAAACTTCTTTGCGTTCTGTGAAATCATCTCACAGAGTTACAACTTTCCCCTAAAGAAGCCTTTCGCTAAGACAGTTCTTGTGGAATTGGCAAAGTGATATTTGGAAGCCCATAGAGGGCTATGGTGAAAAAGGAAATATCCTCAGATGAAATCTGGAAAGAAGCTTTCTGAGAAACTGCTTAGTGTTCTGTTAATTCATCTCGCAGAGTTACATCTGTATTTCGTGGATCTCTTTGCTAGCCTTATTTCTGTGGAATCTGAGAACAGATATTTCGGATCCCATTGAAGACTACAGGGCCAAAGGAAATATCCTCCGATAACAAATAGAAAGAAGCTTTCTGAGAAACTTCTTTGCGTTCTGTGAAATCATCTCACAGAGTTACAGCTTTCCCCTCAAGAAGCCTTTCGCTAAGACAGTTCTTGTGCAATTGGCAAAGTGATATTTGGAAGCCCGTAGAGGGCTATGGTGAAAAAGGAAATATCCTCAGATGAAATCTGGAAAGAAGCTTTCTGAGAAACTGCTTAGTGTTCTGTTAATTCATCACGGAGTGTTACATCTGTATTTCGTGGATCTCTTTGCTAGCCTTATTTCTGTGGAATCTGAGAACAGATATTTCGGATCCCATTGAAGACTATAGGGCCAAAGGAAATATCCTCCGATAACAAAGAGAAAGAAGCTTTCTGAGAAACTTCTTTGCGTTCTGTGAAATAATCTCACAGAGTTACAGCTTTCCCCTCAAGAAACCTTTCGCTAAGACAGTTCTTGTGGAATTGGCAAAGTGATATTTGGAAGCCCATAGAGGGCTATGGTGAAAAAGGATATATCCTCAGATGAAATCTGGAAAGAAGCTTTTGAGAAACTGCTTAGTGTTCTGTTAATTCATCTCACAGAGTTACATCTGTATTTCGTGGATCTCTTTGCTAGCCTTATTTCTGTGGAATCTGAGAACAGATATTTCGGATCCCTTTGAAGACTATAGGGCCAAAGGAAATATCCTCCGATAACAAAGAGAAAGAAGCTTTCTGAGAAACTTCTTTGTGTTCTGTGAAATCATCTCACAGAGTTACAGCTTTCCCCTCAAGAAGCCTTTCGCTAAGACAGTTCTTGTGGAATTGGCAAAGTGATATTTGAAGCCCATAGAGGGCTATGGTGAAAAAGAAAATACCCTCAGATGAAATCTGGAAAGAAGCTTTCTGAGAAACTCCTTAGTGTTCTGTTCATTCATCTCACAGAGTTACATCTGTATTTCGTGGATCTCTTTGCTAGCCTTATTTCTGTGGAATCTGAGAACAGATATTTCGGATCCCATTGAAGACTATAGGGCCAAAGGAAATCTCCTCCGATAACAAAGAGAAAGAAGCTTTCTGAGAAACTTCTTTGTGTTCTGTGAAATCATCTCCCAGAGTTACAGCTTTCCCCTCAAGAAACCTTTCGCTAAGACAGTTCTTGTGCAATTCGCAAAGTGATATTTGGAAGGCCATAGAGGGCTATGGTGAAAAAGGAAATATTCTCAGATGAAATCTGGAAAGAAGCTTTCTCAGAAACTGCTTAGTGTTCTGTTAATTCATCTCACAGAGTTACATCTTTATTTCGTGGATCTCTTTGCTAGCCTTATTTCTGTGGAATCTGAGAACAGATATTTCTGATCCCATTAAAGACTATAGGGCCAAAGAAAATATCCTCCGATAACAAAGAGAAAGAAGCTTTCTGAGAAACTTCTTTGCGTTCTGTGAAATAATCTCACAGAGTTACAGCTTTCCCCTCAAGAAACCTTTCCCTAAGACAGTTCTTGTGGAATTGGCAAAGTGATATTTGGAAGCCCATAGAGGGCTATGGTGAAAAAGGAAATATCCTCAGATGAAATCTGGAAAGAAGCTTTCTGAGAAACTGCTTAGTGTTCTATTAATTCATCTCACAGAGTTACATCTCTATTTCGTGGATCTCTTTGCTAGCCTTATTTCTGTGGAATCTGAGAACAGATATTTCGGATCCCTTTGAAGACTATAGGGCCAAAGAAAATATCCTCCGATAACAAAGATAAAGAAGCTTTCTGAGAAACTTCTTTGCGTTCTGTGAAATCATCCCACAGGGTTACAGCTTTCCCCTCAAGAAGCCTTTCACCAAGACAGTTCTTGTGGAATTGGCAAAGTGATATTTGGAAGTCCATAGGGGCTATGGTGAAAAAGGAAATATCCTCAGATGAAATCTGGAAAGAAGCTTTCTGAGAAACTGCTTAGTGTTCTTTTAATTCATCTCACAGAGTTTCATCTGTATTTCGTGGATCTCTTTGCTAGCCTTATTTCTGTGGATTCTGAGAACAGATATTTCGGATCCCTTTGAAGACTATAGGGCCAAAGGAAATATCCTCCGATAACAAAGAGAAAGAAGCTTTCTGAGAAACTTCTTTGTGTTCTGTGAAATCATCTCCCAGAGTTACAGCTTTCCCCTCAAGAAGCCTTTCGCTAAGACAGTTCTTGTGCAATTCGCAAAGTGATATTTGGAAGCCCATAGAGGGCTATGGTGAAAAAGGAAATATCCTCAGATGAAATCTGGAAAGAAGCTTTCTGAGAAACGGTTAGTGTTCTGTTAATTCATCTCGCAGAGTTACATCTGTATTTCGTGGATCTCTTTGCTAGCCTTATTTCTGTGGAATCTGAGAACAGATATTTCGGATCCCGTTGAAGACTATAGGGCCAAAGGAAATATCCTCCGATAACAAAGATAAAGAAGCTTTCTGAGAAACTTCTTTGCGTTCTGTGAAATAATCTCACAGAGTTACAGCTTTCCCCTCAAGAAACCTTTCGCTAAGACAGTTCTTGTGGAATTGGCAAAGTGATATTTGGAAGCCCATATAGGGCTATGGTGAAAAAGGAAATATCCTCAGATGAAATCTGGAAAGAAGCTTTCTGAGAAACTGCTTAGTGTTCGGTTAATTCATCTCACATATTTACATCTGTATTTCGTGTATCTCTTTGCTAGCCTTATTTCTGTGGAATCTGAGAACAGATATTTCGGATCCCCTTGAAGACTATAGGGCCAAAGGAAATATCCTCCGATAACAAAGATAAAGAAGCTTTCTGAGAAACTTCTTTGCGTTCTGTGAAATCATCTCACAGAGTTACAGCTTTCCCCTCAAGAAGCCTTTTGCTAAGACAGTTCTTGTGGAATTGGCAAAGTGATATTTGGAAGCCCATAGAGGGCTATGATGAAAAAGGATATATCCTCAGATGAAATCTGGAAAGAAGCTTTTGAGAAACTGCTTAGTGTTCTGTTAATTCATCTCACAGAGTTACATCTGTATTTCGTGGATCTCTTTGCTAGCCTTATTTCTGTGGAATCTGAGAACAGATATTTCGGATCCCTTTGAAGACTGTAGGGCCAAAGGAAATATCCTCCGATAACAAAGAGAAAGAAGCTTTCTGAGAAACGTCTTTGTATTCTGTGAAATCATCTCACAGAGTTACAGCTTTCCCCTCAAGAAGCCTTTCGCTAAGACAGTTCTTGTGGAATTGGCAAAGTGATATTTGGAAGCCCATAGAGGGCTATGGTGAAAAAGGAAATATCCTCAGATGAAATCTGGAAAGAAGCTTTCTGAGAAACTGCTTAGTGTTCTGTTATTTCATCTCACAGAGTGACATCTGTATTTCGTGGATCTCTTTGCTAGCCTTATTTCTGTGGAATCTGAGAACAGATATTTCGGATCCCATTGAAGACTATAGGGCCAAAGGAAATATCCTCCGATAACAAAGAGAAAGAAGCTTTCTGAGAAACTTCTTTGCGTTCTGTGAAATCATCTCACAGAGTTACAGCTTTCCCATCAAGAAGCCTTTCGCCAAGACAGTTCTTGTGGAATTGGCAAAGTGATATTTGGAAGCCCATAGAGGGCTATGGTGAAAAAGGAAATATCTTCAGATGAAATCTGGAAAGAAGCTTTCTGAGAAATTGCTTAGTGTTCTTTTAATTCATCTCACAGAGTTACATCTGTATTTCGTGGATCTCTTTGCTAGCCTTATTTCTGTGGAATCTGAGAACATATATTTCGGATCCCTTTGAAGACTATAGGGCCAAAGGAAATATCCTCCGATAACAAAGAGAAAGAAGCTTTCTGAGAAACTTCTTTGTGTTCTGTGAAATCATCACCCATAGTTACAGCTTTCCCCTCAAGAAGACTTTTGCTAAGACAGTTCTTGTGGAATTGGCAAATTGATATTTGGAAGCCCATAGAGGGCTATGGTGAAAAAGGAAATATCCTCAGATGAAATCTGGAAAGAAGCTTTCTGAGAAACTGCTTAGTGTTCGGTTAATTCATCTCAGAGAGTTACATCTGTATTTCGTGGATCTCTTTGCTTGCCTTATTTCTGTGGAATCTGAGAACAGATATTTCGGATCCCTTTGAAGACTATAGGGCCAAAGGAAATATCCTCCGATATCAAAGATAAAGAAGCTTTCTGAGAAACTTCTTTGCGTTCTGTGAAATCATCTCACAGAGTTACAGCTTTCCCCTCAAGAAGCCTTTTGCTAAGACAGTTCTTGTGGAATTGGCAAAGTGATATTTGGAACCCCTAGAGGGCTATGGTGAAAAAGGAAATATCCTCAGATGAAATCTGGAAAGAAGCTTTCTGAGAAACTGCTCAGTGTTCTGTTAATTCATCTCACAGAGTTACATCTGTATTTCGTGGATCTCTTTGCTAGCCTTATTTCTGTGGAATCTGAGAACAGATATTTCGGATCCCTTTGAAGATTATAGGGCCAAAGGAAATATCCTCCGATAACAAAGAGAAAGAAGCTTTCTGAGAAACTTCTTTATGTTCTGTGAATTCATCTGCCAGAGTTACAGCTTTCCCTCAAGAAGCCTTTCCCTAAGACAGTTCTTGTGGAATTGGCAAAGTGATATTTGGAAGCCCATAGAGGGCTATGTTGAAAAAGGAAATATCCTCAGATGAAATCTGGAAAGAAGCTTTCTGAGAAACGGTTAGTGTTCGGTTAATTCATCTCACAGAGTTACATCTGTATTTCGTGGATCTCTTTGCTAGCCTTATTTCTGTGGAATCTGAGAACAGATATTTCGGATCCCTTTGAAGACTATAGGGCCAAAGGCAATATCCTCCGATAACATAGATAAAGAAGCTTTCTGAGAAACTTCTTTGCGTTCTGTGAAATCATCTCACAGAGTTACAACTTTCCCCTCAAGAAGCCTTTCGCTAAGACAGTTCTTGTGGAATTGGCAAAGTGATATTTGGAAGCCCATAGAGGGCTATGGTGAAAAAGGAAATATCCTCAGATGAAATCTGGAAAGAAGCTTTCTGAGAAACTGCTTAGTGTTCTGTTAATTCATCTCACAGAGTTACATCTGTATTTCGTGGATCTCTTTTCTAGCCTTTTTTCTGTGGAATCTGAGAACAGATATTTCGGATCCCTTTGAAGACTATAGGGCCAAAGGAAATATCCTCCGATAACAAAGAGAAAGAAGCTTTCTGAGAAACTTCTTTGTGTTCTGTGAAATTATCTCCCAGAGTTACATCTTTCCCCGCAAGAAGCCTTTTGCTAAGACAGTTCTTGTGGAATTTGCAAAGTGATATTTGGAAGCCCATAGAAGGCTATGGTGAAAAAGGAAATATCCTCAGATGAAATCTGGAAAGAAGCTTTCTGAGAAACTGCTTAGTGTTCTGTTAATTCATCTCAAAGAGTTACATCTGTATTTCGTGGATCTCTTTGCTAGCCTTATTTCTGTGGAATCTGAGAACAGATATTTCGGATCCCATTGAAGACTATAGGGCCAAAGGAAATATCCTCCGATAACAAAGAGAAAGAAGCTTTCTGAGAAACTTCTTTGCGTTCTGTGAAATCATCTCACAGAGTTACAGCTTTCCCCTTAAGAAACCTTTCGCTAAGACAGTTCTTGTGGAATTGGCAAAGTGATATTTGGAAGCCCATAGAGGGCTATGGTGAAAAAGGAAATATCCCCAGATGAAATCTGGAAAGAAGCTTTCTGAGAAACTGCTTAGTGTTCTGTTAATTCATCTCACAGAGTTACATCTGTATTTCGTGGATCTCTTTGCTAGCCTTTTTTCTGTGGAATCTGAGATAAGATATTTCGTATCCCTTTGAGGACTATAGGGCCAAAGGAAATATCCTCCGATAACAAAGAGAAAGAAGCTTTCTGAGAAACTTCTTTGTGTTCTGTGAAATCATCTCACAGAGTTACAGCTTTCCCCTCAAGAAGCCTTTCGCTAAGACAGTTCTTGTGGAATTGGCAAAGTGATATTTGGAAACCCATAGAGGGCTATGGTGAAAAAGGAAATATCCTCAGATGAAATCTGGAAAGAAGCTTTCTGAGAAACTGCTTAGTTTTCTGTTAATTCATCTCACAGAGTTACATCTGTATTTCGTGGATCTCTTTGCTAGCCTTATTTCTGTGGAATCTGAGAACAGATATTTCGGATCCCTTTGAAGACTATAGGGACAAAGGAAATATCCTCCGATAACAAAGAGAAAGAAGCTTTCTGAGAAACTTCTTTGTGTTTTGTGAAATCATCTCCCAGAGTTACAGCTTTCCCCTCAAGAAGCCTATCGCTAAGACAGTTCTTGTGGAATTGGCAAAGTGATATTTGGAAGCCCTTAGAGGGCTATGGTGAAAAAGGAAATATCCTAAGATGAAATCTGGAAAGAAGCTTTCTGAGAAACTGCTTAGTGTTCGGTTAATTCATCTCAGAGAGTTACATCTGTATTTCGTGGATCACTTTGCTAGCCTTATTTCTGTGGAATCTGAGAACAGATATTTCGGATCCCTTTGAAGACTATAGGGCCAAAGGACATATCCTCCGATAACAAAGATAAAGAAGCTTTCTGAGAAACTTCTTTGGGTTCTGTGAAATCATCTCACAGAGTTACAGCTTTCCCCTCAAGAAGCCTTTTGCTAAGACATTTCTTGTGAAATTGGCAAAGTGATATTTGGAAGCCAATAGAGGGCTATGGTGAAAAAGGATATATCCTCAGATGAAATCTGGAAAGAAGCTTTCTGAGAAACTGCTTAGTGTTCTGTTAATTCATCTCACAGAGTTACATCTCTATTTCGTGGATCTCTTTGCTAGCCTTATTTCTGTGGAATCTGAGAACAGATATTTCGGATCCCATTGATGACTATAGGGCCAAAGGAAATATCCTCCGATAACAAAGAGAAAGAAGCTTTCTGAGAAAATCTTTGCGTTCTGTGAAATCATCTCACAGAATTACAGCTTTCCCCTCAAGAAGCCTTTCACTAAGACAGTTCTTGTGCAATTCGCAAAGTGATATTTGGAAGCCCATGGAGGGCTATGGTGAAAAGGAAATATCCTCAGATGAAATCTGGAAAGAAGCTTTCTGAGAAACTGCTTAGTGTTCTGTTAATTCATCTCACAGAGTTACATCTGTATTTCGTGGATCTCTTTGCTAGCCTTATTTCTGTGGAATCTGAGAACAGATATTTCGGATCCCTTTGAAGACTATAGGGCCAAAGGAAATATCCTCTGATAACAAAGAGAAAGAAGCTTTCTGAGAAACTTCTTTGTGTTCTGTGAAATCATCTCACAGAGTTACAGCTTTCCCCTCAAGAAGCCTTTCGCCAAGACAGTAGTTGTGGAATTGCCAAGGTGATATTTGGAAGCCCATAGAGGGCTATGGTGAAAAAGGAAATATCCTCAGATGAAATCTGGAAAGAAAACTTTCTGAGAAACTGCTAAGTGTTCGGTTAATTCATCTCACAGAGTTACATCTGTATTTCGTGGATTTCTTTGTTAGCCTTATTTCTGTGGAATCTGAGAACAGATATTTCGGATCCCATTGAAGACTATAGGGCCAAAGGAAATATCCTCCGATAACAAATAGAAAGAAGCTTTCTGAGAAACTTCTTTGCGTTCTGTGAAATCATCTCACAGAGTTACAGCTTTCCCCTCAAGTAGCCTTTCGCCAAGACAGTTCTTGTGGAATTGGCAAAGTGATATTTGGAAGCCCATAGAGGGCTATGGTGAAAAAGGAAATATCCTCAGATGAAATCTGGAAAGACGCTTTCTGAGAAACTGCTTAGTGTTCTTTTAATTCATCTCACAGAGTTACATCTGTATTTCGTCGATCTCTTTGCTAGCCTTATTTCTGTGGAATCTGAGAACATATATTTCGGATCCCTTTGAAGACTATAGGGCCAAAGGAAATATCCTCCGATAACAAAGAGAAAGAAGCTTTCTGAGAAACTTCTTTGTGTTCTGTGAAATCATCACCCATAGTTACAGCTTTCCCCTCAGGAAGACTTTCGCTAAGACAGTTCTTTTGGAATTGGCAAAGTGATATTTGGAAGCCCATAGAGGGCTATGGTGAAAAAGGAAATATCCTCAGATGAAATCTGGAAAGAAGCTTTCTGAGAAACTGCTTAGTGTTCGGTTAATTCATCTCAGAGAGTTACATCTGTATTTCGTGGATCTCTTTGCTTGCCTTATTTCTGTGGAATCTGAGAACAGATATTTCGGATCCCTTTGAAGACTATAGGGCCAAAGAAAATATCCTCCGATATCAAAGATAAAGAAGCTTTCTGGGAAACTTCTTCGCGTTCTGTGAAATCATCCAACAGAGTTACAGCTTTCCCCTCAAGAAGCCTTTTGCTAAGACAGTTCTTGTGGAATTGGCAAAGTGATATTTGGAACCCCTAGAGGGCTATGGTGAAAAAGGAAATATCCTCAGATGAAATCTGGAAAGAAGCTTTCTGAGAAACTGCTCAGTGTTCTGTTAATTCATCTCACAGAGTTACATCTGTATTTCGTGGATCTCTTTTCTAGCCTTATTTCTGTGGAATCTGAGAACAGATATTTCGGATCCCTTTGAAGACTATAGGGCCAAAGGAAATATCCTCCGATAACAAAGAGAAAGAAGCTTTCTGAGAAACTTCTTTGTGTTCTGTGAATTCATCTGCCAGAGTTACAGCTTTCCCTCAAGAAGCCTTTCGCTAAGACAGTTCTTGTGGAATTGGCAAAGTGATATTTGGAAGCCCATAGAGGGCTATGGTGAAAAAGGAAATATCCTCAGATGAAATCTGGAAAGAAGCTTTCTGAGAAACGGCTTAGTGTTCATTTAATTCATCTCAGAGAGTTACATCTGTATTTCGTGGATCTCTTTGCTAGCCTTATTTCTGTGGAATCTGAGAACAGATATTTCGGATCCCTTTGAAGACTATAGGGCCAAAGGCAATATCCTCCGATAACATAGATAAAGAAGCTTTCTGAGAAACTTCTTTGCGTTCTGTGAAATCATCTCACAGAGTTACAGCTTTCCCCTCAAGAAGCCTTTCGCTAAGACAGTTCTTGTGGAATTGGCAAAGTGATATTTGGAAGACCATAGAGGGCTATGGTGAAAAAGGAAATATCCTCAGATGAAATCTGGAAAGAAGCTTTCTGAGAAACTGCTTAGTGTTCTGTTAATTCATCTCACAGAGTTACATCTGTATTTCGTGGATCTCTTTGCTAGCCTTATTTCTGTGGAATCTGAGAACAGATATTTCGGATCCCTTTGAAGACTATAGGGCCAAAGGAAATATCCTCCGATAACAAAGAGAAAGAAGCTTTCTGAGAAACTTCTTTGTGTTCTGTGAAATAATCTCCCAGAGTTACAGCTTTCCCCGCAAGAAGCCTTTCGCTAAGACAGTTCTTGTGGAATTGGCAAAGTGATATTTGGAAGCCCATAGAGGGCTATGGTGAAAAAGGAAATATCCTCAGATGAAATCTGGAAAGAAGCTTTCTGAGAAACTGCTTAGTGTTCTGTTAATTCATCTCGCAGAGTTACATCTGTATTTCGTGGATCTCTTTGCTAGTCTTATTTCTGTGGAATCTGAGAACAGATATTTCGGATCCCTTTGAAGACTATAGGGCCAAAGGAAATATCCTCCGATAACAAATAGAAAGAAGCTTTCTGAGAAACTTCTTTGCGTTCTGTGAAATCATCTCACAGAGTTACAGCTTTCCCCTCAAGAAGCCTTTCGCTAAGACAGTTCTTGTGCAATTGGCAAAGTGATATTTGGAAGCCCCTAGAGGGCTATGGTGAAAAAGGAAATATCCTCAGATGAAATCTGGAAGGAAGCTTTCTGAGAAACTGCTTAGAGTTCTGTTAATTCATCTCGCAGAGTTACGTCTGTATTTCGTGGATCTCTTTGCTAGCCTTCTTTATGTGGAATCTGAGAACAGATATTTCGGATCCCATTGAAGACTATAGGGCCAAAGGAAATATCCTCCGATAACAAAGAGAAAGAAGCTTTCTGAGAAACTTCTTTGCGTTCTGTGAAATCATCTCACAGAGTTACAGCTTTCCCCTCAAGAAGCCTTTCGCTAAGACAGTTCTTGTGGAATTGGCAAAGTGATATTTGGAAGCCCATAGAGGGCTATGGTGAAAAAGGAAATATCCCCAGATGAAATCTGGAAAGAAGCTTTCTGAGAAACTGCTTAGTGTTCTGTTAATTCATCTCACAGAGTTACATCTGTATTTCGTGGATCTCTTTGCTAGCCTTTTTTCTGTGGAATCTGAGATAAGATATTTCGTATCCCTTTGAGGACTATAGGGCCAAAGGAAATATCCTCCGATAACAAAGAGAAAGAAGCTTTCTGAGAAACTTCTTTGTGTTCTGTGAAATCATCTCACAGAGTTACAGCTTTCCCCTCAAGAAGCCTTTCGCTAAGACAGTTCTTGTGGAATTGGCAAAGTGATATTTGGAAACCCATAGAGGGCTATGGTGAAAAAGGAAATATCCTCAGATGAAATCTGGAAAGAAGCTTTCTGAGAAACTGCTTAGTTTTCTGTTAATTCATCTCACAGAGTTACATCTGTATTTCGTGGATCTCTTTGCTAGCCTTATTTCTGTGGAATCTGAGAACAGATATTTCGGATCCCATTGAAGACTATAGGGACAAAGGAAATATCCTCCGATAACAAAGAGAAAGAAGCTTTCTGAGAAACTTCTTTGTGTTCTGTGAAATCATCTCCCAGAGTTACAGCTTTCCCCTCAAGAAGCCTATCGCTAAGACAGTTCTTGTGGAATTGGCAAAGTGATATTTGGAAGCCCTTAGAGGGCTATGGTGAAAAAGGAAATATCCTAAGATGAAATCTGGAAAGAAGCTTTCTGAGAAACTGCTTAGTGTTCGGTTAATTCATCTCAGAGAGTTACATCTGTATTTCGTGGATCACTTTGCTAGCCTTATTTCTGTGGAATCTGAGAACAGATATTTCGGATCCCTTTGAAGACTATAGGGCCAAAGGAAATATCCTCCGATAACAAAGATAAAGAAGCTTTCTGAGAAACTTCTTTGGGTTCTGTGAAATCATCTCACAGAGTTACAGCTTTCCCCTCAAGAAGCCTTTTGCTAAGACATTTCTTGTGAAATTTGCAAAGTGATATTTGGAAGCCAATAGAGGGCTATGGTGAAAAAGGATATATCCTCAGATGAAATCTGGAAAGAAGCTTTCTGAGAAACTGCTTAGTGTTCTGTTAATTCATCTCACAGAGTTACATCTGTATTTCGTGGATCTCTTTGCTAGCCTTATTTCTGTGGAATCTGAGAACAGATATTTCGGATCCCATTGATGACTATAGGGCCAAAGGAAATATCCTCCGATAACAAAGAGAAAGAAGCTTTCTGATAAAATCTTTGCGTTCTGTGAAATCATCTCACAGAATTACAGCTTTCCCCTCAAGAAGCCTTTCACTAAGACAGTTCTTGTGCAATTCGCAAAGTGATATTTGGAAGCCCATGGAGGGCTATGGTGAAAAGGAAATATCCTCAGATGAAATCTGGAAAGAAGCTTTCTGAGAAACTGCTTAGTGTTCTGTTAATTCATCTCACAGAGTTACATCTGTATTTCGTGGATCTCTTTGCTAGCCTTATTTCTGTGGAATCTGAGAACAGATATTTCGGATCCCTTTGAAGACTATAGGGCCAAAGGAAATATCCTCTGATAACAAAGAGAAAGAAGCTTTCTGAGAAACTTCTTTGCGTTCTGTGAAATCATCTCACAGAGTTACAGCTTTCCCCTCAAGAAGCCTTTCGCCAAGACAGTAGTTGTGGAATTGCCAAGGTGATATTTTGAAGCCCATAGAGGGCTATGGTGAAAAAGGAAATATCCTCAGATGAAATCTGGAAAGAAACTTTCTGAGAAACTGCTAAGTGTTCGGTTAATTCATCTCACAGAGTTACATCTGTATTTCGTGGATCTCTTTGCTAGCCTTATTTCTGTGGAATCTGAGAACAGATATTTCGGATCCCTTTGAAGACTATAGGGCCAAAGGAAATATCCTCCGATAACAAAGAGGAAGAAGCTTGCTGAGAAACTTCTTTGTGTTCTGTGAAATCATCTCACAGAGTTACAGCTTTACCCTCAAGAAGCCTTTCGCTAAGACAGTTCTTGTGGAATTGGCAAACTGATATTTGGAAGCCCATAGAGGGCTATGGTGAAAAAGGAAATATCCTCAGATGAAATCTGGAAAGAAGCTTTCTGAGAAACTGCTTAATGTTCTGTTATTTCATCTCACAGAGTTACATCTGTATTTCGTGGATCTCTCTGCTAGCCTTATTTCTGTGGAATCTGAGAACAGATATTTCGGATCCCATTGAAGACTATAGGGCCAAAGGAAATATCCTCCGATAACAAAGAGAAAGAAGCTTTCTGAGAAACTTCTTTGCGTTCTGTGAAATCATCTCACAGAGTTACAGCTTTCCCCTCAAGAAGCCTTTCGCTAAGACAGTTCTTGTGGAATTGGCAAAGTGATATTTGGAAGACCATAGAGGGCTATGGTGAAAAAGGAAATATCCTCAGATGAAATCTGGAAAGAAGCTTTCTGAGAAACTGCTTAGTGTTCTGTTAATTCATCTCACAGAGTTACATCTGTATTTCGTGGATCTCTTTGCTAGCCTTATTTCTGTGGAATCTGAGAACAGATATTTCGGATCCCTTTGAAGACTATAGGGCCAAAGGAAATATCCTCCGATAACAAAGAGAAAGAAGCTTTCTGAGAAACTTCTTTGTGTTCTGTGAAATCATCACCCATAGTTACAGCTTTCCCCTCAGGAAGACTTTCGCTAAGACAGTTCTTTTGGAATTGGCAAAGTGATATTTGGAAGCCCATAGAGGGCTATGGTGAAAAAGGAAATATCCTCAGATGAAATCTGGAAAGAAGCTTTCTGAGAAACGGCTTAGTGTTCGGTTAATTCATCTCAGAGAGTTACATCTGTATTTCGTGGATCTCTTTGCTTGCCTTATTTCTGTGGAATCTGAGAACAGATATTTCGGATCCCTTTGAAGACTATAGGGCCAAAGAAAATATCCTCCGATATCAAAGATAAAGAAGCTTTCTGGGAAACTTCTTCGCGTTCTGTGAAATCATCCAACAGAGTTACAGCTTTCCCCTCAAGAAGCCTTTTGCTAAGACAGTTCTTGTGGAATTGGCAAAGTGATATTTGGAACCCCTAGAGGGCTATGGTGAAAAAGGAAATATCCTCAGATGAAATCTGGAAAGAAGCTTTCTGAGAAACTGCTCAGTGTTCTGTTAATTCATCTCACAGAGTTACATCTGTATTTCGTGGATCTCTTTTCTAGCCTTATTTCTGTGGAATCTGAGAACAGATATTTCGGATCCCTTTGAAGACTATAGGGCCAAAGGAAATATCCTCCGATAACAAAGAGAAAGAAGCTTTCTGAGAAACTTCTTTGTGTTCTGTGAATTCATCTGCCAGAGTTACAGCTTTCCCTCAAGAAGCCTTTCGCTAAGACAGTTATGGTGGAATTGGCAAAGTGATATTTGGAAGCCCATAGAGGGCTATGGTGAAAAAGGAAATATCCTCAGATGAAATCTGGAAAGAAGCTTTCTGAGAAACGGCTTAGTGTTCGGTTAATTCATCTCAGAGAGTTACATCTGTATTTCGTGGATCTCTTTGCTAGCCTTATTTCTGTGGAATCTGAGAACAGATAATTCGGATCCCTTTGAAGACTATAGGGCCAAAGGCAATATCCTCCGATAACATAGATAAAGAAGCTTTCTGAGAAACTTCTTTGCGTTCTGTGAAATCATCTCACAGAGTTACAGCTTTCCCCTCAAGAAGCCTTTCGCTAAGACAGTTCTTGTGGAATTGGCAAAGTGATATTTGGAAGACCATAGAGGGCTATGGTGAAAAAGGAAATATCCTCAGATGAAATCTGGAAAGAAGCTTTCTGAGAAACTGCTTAGTGTTCTGTTAATTCATCTCACAGAGTTACATCTGTATTTCGTGGATCTCTTTGCTAGCCTTATTTCTGTGGAATCTGAGAACAGATATTTCGGATCCCTTTGAAGACTATAGGGCCAAAGGAAATATCCTACGATAACAAAGAGAAAGAAGCTTTCTGAGAAACTTCTTTGTGTTCTGTGAAATAATCTCCCAGAGTTACAGCTTTCCCCGCAAGAAGCCTTTCGCTAAGACAGTTCTTGTGGAATTGGCAAAGTGATATTTGGAAGCCCATAGAGGGCTATGGTGAAAAAGGAAATATCCTCAGATGAAATCTGGAAAGAAGCTTTCTGAGAAACTGCTTAGTGTTCTGTTAATTCATCTCGCAGAGTTACATCTGTATTTCGTGGATCTCTTTGCTAGTCTTATTTCTGTGGAATCTGAGAACAGATATTTCGGATCCCATTGAAGACTATAGGGCCAAAGGAAATATCCTCCGATAACAAATAGAAAGAAACTTTCTGAGAAACTTCTTTGCGTTCTGTGAAATCATCTCACAGAGTTAGAGCTTTCCCCTCAAGAAGCCTTTCGCTAAGACAGTTCTTGTGCAATTGGCAAGGTGATATTTGGAAGCCCGTAGAGGGCTATGGTGAAAAAGGAAATATCCTCAGATGAAATCTGGAAAGAAGCTTTCTGAGAAACTGCTTAGTGTTCTGTTAATTCATCTCGCAGAGTTACGTCTGTATTTCGTGGATCTCTTTGCTAGCCTTCTTTATGTGGAATCTGAGATCAGATATTTCGGATCCCATTGAAGACTATAGGGCCAAAGGAAATATCCTCCGATAACAAAGAGAAAGAAGCTTTCTGAGAAACTTCTTTGCGTTCTGTGAAATAATCTCACAGAGTTACAGCTTTCCCCTCAAGAAACCTTTCGCTAAGACAGTTCTTGTGGAATTGGCAAAGTGATATTTGGAAGCCCATAGAGGGCTATGGTGAAAAAGGATATATCCTCAGATGAAATCTGGAAAGAAGCTTTTGAGAAACTGCTTAGTGTTCTGTTAATTCATCTCACAGAGTTACATCTGTACTTCGTGGATCTCTTTGCTAGCCTTTTTTCTGTGGAATCTGAGAACAGATATTTCGGATCCCTTTGAAGACTATAGGGCCAAAGGAAATATCCTCCGATAACAAAGAGAAAGAAGCTTTCTGAGAAACTTCTTTGTGTTCTGTGAAATCATCTCACAGAGTTACAGCTTTCCCCTCAAGAAGCCTTTCGCTAAGACAGTTCTTGTGGAATTGGCAAAGTGATATTTGAAGCCCATAGAGGGCTATGGTGAAAAAGGAAATATCCTCAGATGAAATCTGGAAAGAAGCTTTCTGAGAAACTCCTTAGTGTTCTGTTCATTCATCTCACAGAGTTACATCTGTATTTCGTGGATCTCTTTGCTAGCCTTATTTCTGTGGAATCTGAGAACAGATATTTCGGATCCCATTGAAGACTATAGGGCCAAAGGAAATATCCTCCGATAACAAAGAGAAAGAAGCTTTCTGAGAAACTTCTTTGTGTTCTGTGAAATCATCTCAGAGAGTTACAGCTTTCCCCTCAAGAAGCCTTTCGCTAAGACAGTTCTTGTGGAATTGGCAAAGAGATATTTGGAAGCCCTTAGAGGGCTATGGTGAAAAAGGAAATATCCTCAGATGAAATCTGGAAAGAAGCTTTCTGAGAAACTGCTTAGTGTTCTGTTAAATCATCTCGAAGAGTTACATCTGTATTTCGTGGATCTCTTTGCGAGCCTTCTTTCTGTGGAATCTGAGAACAGATATTTCGGATCCCATTGAAGACTATAGGGCCAAAGGAAATATCATCCGATAACAAATATAAAGAAGCTTTCTGAGAAACTTCTTTGCGTTCTGTGAAATCATCTCACAGAGTTACAGCTTTCCCCTCAAGAAGCCTTTCGCTAAGACAGTTCTTGTGGAATTGGCAAAGTGATATTTGGAAGCCCATAGAGGGCTACGGTGAAAAAGGAAATATCCTCAGATGAAATCTGGAATGAAGCTTTCTGAGAAACTGCTTAGTGTTCTGTTAATTCATCTCGCAGAGTTACATCTGTATTTCGTGGATCTCTTTGCTAGCCTTATTTCTGTGGAATCTGAGAACAGATATTTCGGATCCCATTGAAGACTCTAGGGCCAAAGGAAATATCCTCCGATAACAAAGAGAAAGAAGCTTTCTGAGAAACTTCTTTGTGTTCTGTGAAATCATCTCACAGAGTTACAGCTTTCCCCTCAAGAAGCCTTTCGCTTAGACAGTTCTTGTGGAATTGGCAAACTGATATTTGGAAGCCCATAGAGGGCTATGGTGAAAAAGGAAATATCCTCAGATGAAATCTGGAAAGAAGCTTTCTGAGAAACTGCTTAGTGTTCTGTTATTTCATCTCACAGAGTTACATCTGTATTTCGTGGATCTCTTTGTTAGCCTTATTTCTGTGGAATCAGAGAACAGATATTTCGGATCCCATTGAAGACTATAGGTCCAAAGGAAATATCCTCCGATAACAAATAGAAAGAAGCTTTCTGAGAAACTTCTTTGCGTTCTGTGAAATCATTTCACAGAGTTACAGCTTTTCCCTCAAGAAGCCTTTCGCCAAGACAATTCTTGTGGAATTGGCAAAGTGATATTTGGAAGCCCATAGAGGGCTATGGTGAAAAAGGAAATATCCTCAGATGAAATCTGGAAAGAAGCTTTCTGAGAAACTGCTTAGTGTTTGGTTAATTCATCTCAGAGAGTTACATCTGTATTTCGTGGATCTCTTTGCTAGCCTTATTTCTGTGGAATCTGAGAACAGATATTTCGGATCCCATTGAAGACTATAGGGCCAAAGGAAATATCCTCCGATAACAAAGAGAAAGAAGCTTTCTGAGAAACTTCTTTGCGTTCTGTGAAATCATCTCACAGAGTTACAGCTTTCCCCTCAAGAAGCCTTTCGCTAAGGCAGTTCTTGTGGAATTGGCAAAGAGATATTTGGAAGCCCTTAGAGGGCTATGGTGAAAAAGGAAATATCCTCAGATGAAATCTGGAAAGAAGCTTTCTGAGAAACTGCTTAGTGTTCTGTTAAATCATCTCGCAGAATTATATCTGTATTTCGTGGATCTCTTTGCTAGCCTTCTTTCTGTGGAATCTGAGAACAGATATTTCGGATCCCATTGAAGACTATAGGGCCAAAGGAAATATCATCCGATAACAAATATAAAGAAGCTTTCTGAGAAACTTCTTTGCGTTCTGTGAAATCATCTCACAGAGTTACAGCTTTCCCCTCAAGAAGCCTTTCGCTAAGACAGTTCTTGTGGAATTGGCAAAGTGATATTTGGAAGCCCCTAGAGGGCTATGGTGAAAAAGGAAATATCCTCAGATGAAATCTGGAAAGAAGCTTTCTGAGAAACTGCTTAGTGTTCTGTTAATTCATCTCGCAGAGTTACATCTGTATTTCGTGGATCTCTTTGCTAGCCTTATTTCTTTGGAATCTGAGAACAGATATTTCAGATCCCATTGAAGACTATAGGGCCAAAGGAAATATCCTCCGATAACAAAGAGAAAGAAGCTTTCTGAGAAACTTCTTTGTGTTCTGTGAAATCATCTCACAGAGTTACAGCTTTCCCCTCAAGAAGCCTTTCGCTTAGACAGTTCTTGTGGAATTGGCAAAGTGATATTTGGAAGCCCATAGAGGGCTATGGTGAAAAAGGAAATATCCTCAGATGAAATCTGGAAAGAAGCCTTCTGAGAAACTGCTTAGTGTTTGGTTAATTCATCTCAGAGAGTTACATCTGTATTTCGTGGATCTCTTTGCTTGCCTTATTTCTGTGGAATCTGAGAACAGATATTTCGGATCCCTATGAAGACTATAGGGCCAAAGAAAATATCCTCCGATATCAAAGATAAAGAAGCTTTCTGAGAAACTTCTTTGAGTTCTGTGAAATCATCTCACAGAGTTACAGCTTTCCCCTCAAGAAGCCTTTTGCTAAGACAGTTCTTGTGGAATTGGCAAAGTGATATTTGGAACCACTAGAGGGCTATGGTGAAAAAGGAAATATCCTCAGATGATATCTGGAAAGAAGCTTTCTGAGAAACTGCTCAGTGTTCTGTTAATTCATCTCACAGAGTTACATCTGTATTTCGTGGATCTCTTTGCTAGCCTTATTTCTGTGGAATCTGAGAACAGATATTTCGGATCCCTTTGAAGACTATAGGGCCAAAGGAAATATCCTCCGATAACAAAGATAAAGAAGCTTTCTGAGAAACTTCTTTGTGTTCTGTGAATTCATCTGCCAGAGTTACAGCTTTCCCTCAAGAAGCCTTTCGCTAAGACAGTTCTTGTGGAATTGGCAAAGTGATATTTGGAAGCCCATAGAGGGCTATGGTGAAAAAGGAAATATCCTCAGTTGAAATCTGGAAAGAAGCTTTCTGAGAAACGGCTTAGTGTTCGGTTAATTCATCTCAGAGAGTTACATCTGTATTTCGTGGATCTCTTTGCTAGCCTTATTTCTGTGGAATCTGAGAACAGATATTTCGGATCCCTTTGAAGACTATAGGGCCAAAGGCAATATCCTCCGATAACATAGATAAAGAAGCTTTCTGAGAAACTTCTTTGCGTTCTGTGAAATCATCTCACAGAGTTACAGCTTTCCCCTCAAGAAGCCTTTCGCTAAGACAGTTCTTGTGGTATTGGCAAAGTGATATTTGGAAACCCATAGAGGGCTATGGTGAAAAAGGAAATATCCTCAGATGAAATCTGGAAAGAAGCTTTCTGAGAAACTGCTTAGTTTTCTGTTAATTCATCTCACAGAGTTACATCTGTATTTCGTGGATCTCTTTGCTAGCCTTATTTCTGTGGAATCTGAGAACAGATATTTCGGATCCCATTGAAGACTATAGGGCCAAAGGAAATATCCTCCGATAACAAAGAGAAAGAAGCTTTCTGAGAAACTTCTTTGTGTTCTGTGAAATCATCTCCCAGAGTTACAGCTTTCCCCTCAAGAAGCCTATCGCTAAGACAGTTCTTGTGGAATTGGCAAAGTGATATTTGGAAGCCCTTAGAGGGTTATGGTGAAAAAGGAAATATCCTAAGATGAAATCTGGAAAGAAGCTTTCTGAGAAACTGCTTAGTGTTCGGTTAATTCATCTCAGAGAGTTACATCTGTATTTCGTGGATCACTTTGCTAGCCTTATTTCTGTGGAATCTGAGAACAGATATTTCGGATCCCTTTGAAGACTATAGGGCCAAAGGAAATATCCTCCGATAACAAAGATAAAGAAGCTTTCTGAGAAACTTCTTTGGGTTCTGTGAAATCATCTCACAGAGTTACAGCTTTCCCCTCAAGAAGCCTTTTGCTAAGACATTTCTTGTGAAATTGGCAAAGTGATATTTGGAAGCCAATAGAGGGCTATGGTGAAAAAGGATATATCCTCAGATGAAATCTGGAAAGAAGCTTTCTGAGAAACTGCTTAGTGTTCTGTTAATTCATCTCACAGAGTTACATCTGTATTTCGTGGATCTCTTTGCTAGCCTTATTTCTGTGGAATCTGAGAACAGATATTTCGGATCCCATTGATGACTATAGGGCCAAAGGAAATATCCTCCGATAACAAAGAGAAAGAAGCTTTCTGATAAAATCTTTGCGTTCTGTGAAATCATCTCACAGAATTACAGCTTTCCCCTCAAGAAGCCTTTCACTAAGACAGTTCTTGTGCAATTCGCAAAGTGATATTTGGAAGCCCATGGAGGGCTATGGTGAAAAGGAAATATCCTCAGATGAAATCTGGAAAGAAGCTTTCTGAGAAACTGCTTAGTGTTCTGTTAATTCATCTCACAGAGTTACATCTGTATTTCCTGGATCTCTTTGCTAGCCTTATTTCTGTGGAATCTGAGAACAGATATTTCGGATCCCTTTGAAGACTATAGGGCCAAAGGAAATATCCTCTGATAACAAAGAGAAAGAAGCTTTCTGAGAAACTTCTTTGCGTTCTGTGAAATCATCTCACAGAGTTACAGCTTTCCCCTCAAGAAGCCTTTCGCCAAGACAGTAGTTGTGGAATTGCCAAGGTGATATTTTGAAGCCCATAGAGGGCTATGGTGAAAAAGGAAATATCCTCAGATGAAATCTGGAAAGAAACTTTCTGAGAAACTGCTAAGTGTTCGGTTAATTCATCTCACAGAGTTACATCTGTATTTCGTGGATCTCTTTGCTAGCCTTATTTCTGTGGAATCTGAGAACAGATATTTCGGATCCCTTTGAAGACTATAGGGCCAAAGGAAATATCCTCCGATAACAAAGAGGAAGAAGCTTGCTGAGAAACTTCTTTGTGTTCTGTGAAATCATCTCACAGAGTTACAGCTTTACCCTCAAGAAGCCTTTCGCTAAGACAGTTCTTGTGGAATTGGCAAACTGATATTTGGAAGCCCATAGAGGGCTATGGTGAAAAAGGAAATATCCTCAGATGAAATCTGGAAAGAAGCTTTCTGAGAAACTGCTTAATGTTCTGTTATTTCATCTCACAGAGTTACATCTGTATTTCGTGGATCTCTTTGCTAGCCTTATTTCTGTGGAATCTGAGAACAGATATTTCGGATCCCATTGAAGACTATAGGGCCAAAGGAAATATCCTCCGATAACAAAGAGAAAGAAGCTTTCTGAGAAACTTCTTTGCGTTCTGTGAAATCATCTCACAGAGTTACAGCTTTCCCCTCAAGTAGCCTTTCGCCAAGACAGTTCTTGTGGAATTGGCAAAGTGATATTTGGAAGCCCATAGAGGGCTATGGTGAAAAAGGAAATATCCTCAGATGAAATCTGGAAAGACGCTTTCTGAGAAACTGCTTAGTGTTCTTTTAATTCATCTCACAGAGTTACATCTGTATTTCGTCGATCTCTTTGCTAGCCTTATTTCTGTGGAATCTGAGAACATATATTTCGGATCCCTTTGAAGACTATAGGGCCAAAGGAAATATCCTCCGATAACAAAGAGAAAGAAGCTTTCTGAGAAACTTCTTTGTGTTCTGTGAAATCATCACCCATAGTTACAGCTTTCCCCTCAGGAAGACTTTCGCTAAGACAGTTCTTTTGGAATTGGCAAAGTGATATTTGGAAGCCCATAGAGGGCTATGGTGAAAAAGGAAATATCCTCAGATGAAATCTGGAAAGAAGCTTTCTGAGAAACGGCTTAGTGTTCGGTTAATTCATCTCAGAGAGTTACATCTGTATTTCGTGGATCTCTTTGCTTGCCTTATTTCTGTGGAATCTGAGAACAGATATTTCGGATCCCTTTGAAGACTATAGGGCCAAAGAAAATATCCTCCGATATCAAAGATAAAGAAGCTTTCTGGGAAACTTCTTCGCGTTCTGTGAAATCATCCAACAGAGTTACAGCTTTCCCCTCAAGAAGCCTTTTGCTAAGACAGTTCTTGTGGAATTGGCAAAGTGATATTTGGAACCCCTAGAGGGCTATGGTGAAAAAGGAAATATCCTCAGATGAAATCTGGAAAGAAGCTTTCTGAGAAACTGCTCAGTGTTCTGTTAATTCATCTCACAGAGTTACATCTGTATTTCGTGGATCTCTTTTCTAGCCTTATTTCTGTGGAATCTGAGAACAGATATTTCGGATCCCTTTGAAGACTATAGGGCCAAAGGAAATATCCTCCGATAACAAAGAGAAAGAAGCTTTCTGAGAAACTTCTTTGTGTTCTGTGAATTCATCTGCCAGAGTTACAGCTTTCCCTCAAGAAGCCTTTCGCTAAGACAGTTATGGTGGAATTGGCAAAGTGATATTTGGAAGCCCATAGAGGGCTATGGTGAAAAAGGAAATATCCTCAGATGAAATCTGGAAAGAAGCTTTCTGAGAAACGGCTTAGTGTTCGGTTAATTCATCTCAGAGAGTTACATCTGTATTTCGTGGATCTCTTTGCTAGCCTTATTTCTGTGGAATCTGAGAACAGATAATTCGGATCCCTTTGAAGACTATAGGGCCAAAGGCAATATCCTCCGATAACATAGATAAAGAAGCTTTCTGAGAAACTTCTTTGCGTTCTGTGAAATCATCTCACAGAGTTACAGCTTTCCCCTCAAGAAGCCTTTCGCTAAGACAGTTCTTGTGGAATTGGCAAAGTGATATTTGGAAGACCATAGAGGGCTATGGTGAAAAAGGAAATATCCTCAGATGAAATCTGGAAAGAAGCTTTCTGAGAAACTGCTTAGTTTTCTGTTAATTCATCTCACAGAGTTACATCTGTATTTCGTGGATCTCTTTGCTAGCCTTATTTCTGTGGAATCTGAGAACAGATATTTCGGATCCCTTTGAAGACTATAGGGCCAAAGGAAATATCCTACGATAACAAAGAGAAAGAAGCTTTCTGAGAAACTTCTTTGTGTTCTGTGAAATAATCTCCCAGAGTTACAGCTTTCCCCGCAAAAGCCTTTCGCTAAGACAGTTCTTGTGGAATTGGCAAAGTGATATTTGGAAGCCCATAGAGGGCTATGGTGAAAAAGGAAATATCCTCAGATGAAATCTGGAAAGAAGCTTTCTGAGAAACTGCTTAGTGTTCTGTTAATTCATCTCGCAGAGTTACATCTGTATTTCGTGGATCTCTTTGCTAGTCTTATTTCTGTGGAATCTGAGAACAGATATTTCGGATCCCATTGAAGACTATAGGGCCAAAGGAAATATCCTCCGATAACAAAGAGAAAGAAGCTTTCTGAGAAACTTCTTTGCGTTCTGTGAAATCATCTCAGAGAGTTACAGCTTTCCCCTCAAGAAGCCTTTCGCTAAGACAGTTCTTGTGGAATTGGCAAAGAGATATTTGGAAGCCCTTAGAGGGCTATGGTGAAAAAGGAAATATCCTCAGATGAAATCTGGAAAGAAGCTTTCTGAGAAACTGCTTAGTGTTCTGTTAAATCATCTCGAAGAGTTACATCTGTACTTCGTGGATCTCTTTGCGAGCCTTCTTTCTGTGGAATCTGAGAACAGATATTTCGGATCCCATTGAAGACTATAGGGCCAAAGGAAATATCATCCGATAACAAATATAAAGAAGCTTTCTGAGAAAGTTCTTTGCGTTCTGTGAAATCATCTCACAGAGTTACAGCTTTCCCCTCAAGAAGCCTTTCGCTAAGACAGTTCTTGTGGAATTGGCAAAGTGATATTTGGAAGCCCATAGAGGGCTATGGTGAAAAAGGAAATATCCTCAGATGAAATCTGGAAAGAAGCTTTCTGAGAAACTGCTTAGTGTTCTGTTAATTCATCTCGCAGAGTTACATCTGTATTTCGTGGATCTCTTTGCTAGCCTTATTTCAGTGGAATCTGAGAACAGATATTTCGGATCCCATTGAAGACTCTAGGGCCAAAGGAAATATCCTCCGATAACAAAGAGAAAGAAGCTTTCTGAGAAACTTCTTTGTGTTCTGTGAAATCATCTCACAGAGTTACAGCTTTCCCCTCAAGAAGCCTTTCGCTTAGACAGTTCTTGTGGAATTGGCAAACTGATATTTGGAAGCCCATAGAGGGCTATGGTGAAAAAGGAAATATCCTCAGATGAAATCTGGAAAGAAGCTTTCTGAGAAACTGCTTAGTGTTCTGTTATTTCATCTCACAGAGTTACATCTGTATTTCGTGGATCTCTTTGTTAGCCTTATTTCTGTGGAATCAGAGAACAGATATTTCGGATCCCATTGAAGACTATAGGTCCAAAGGAAATATCCTCCGATAACAAATAGAAAGAAGCTTTCTGAGAAACTTCTTTGCGTTCTGTGAAATCATTTCACAGAGTTACAGCTTTTCCCTCAAGAAGCCTTTCGCCAAGACAGTTCTTGTGGAATTGGCAAAGTGATATTTGGAAGCCCATAGAGGGCTATGGTGAAAAAGGAAATATCCTCAGATGAAATCTGGAAAGAAGCTTTCTGAGAAACTGCTTAGTGTTTGGTTAATTCATCTCAGAGAGTTACATCTGTATTTCGTGGATCTCTTTGCTAGCCTTATTTCTGTGGAGTCTGAGAACAGATATTTCGGATCCCATTGAAGACTATAGGGCCAAAGGAAATATCCTCCGATAACAAAGAGAAAGAAGCTTTCTGAGAAACTTCTTTGCGTTCTGTGAAATCATCTCACAGAGTTACAGCTTTCCCCTCAAGAAGCCTTTCGCTAAGGCAGTTCTTGTGGAATTGGCAAAGAGATATTTGGAAGCCCTTAGAGGGCTATGGTGAAAAAGGAAATATCCTCAGATGAAATCTGGAAAGAAGCTTTCTGAGAAACTGCTTAGTGTTCTGTTAAATCATCTCGCAGAATTATATCTGTATTTCGTGGATCTCTTTGCTAGCCTTCTTTCTGTGGAATCTGAGAACAGATATTTCGGATCCCATTGAAGACTATAGGGCCAAAGGAAATATCATCCGATAACAAATATAAAGAAGCTTTCTGAGAAACTTCTTTGCGTTCTGTGAAATCATCTCACAGAGTTACAGCTTTCCCCTCAAGAAGCCTTTCGCTAAGACAGTTCTTGTGGAATTGGCAAAGTGATATTTGGAAGCCCATAGAGGGCTATGGTGAAAAAGGAAATATCCTCAGATGAAATCTGGAAAGAAGCTTTCTGAGAAACTGCTTAGTGTTCTGTTAATTCATCTCGCAGAGTTACATCTGTATTTCGTGGATCTCTTTGCTAGCCTTATTTCTTTGGAATCTGAGAACAGATATTTCAGATCCCATTGAAGACTATAGGGCCAAAGGAAATATCCTCCGATAACAAAGAGAAAGAAGCTTTCTGAGAAACTTCTTTGTGTTCTGTGAAATCATCTCACAGAGTTACAGCTTTCCCCTCAAGAAGCCTTTCGCTTAGACAGTTCTTGTGGAATTGGCAAAGTGATATTTGGAAGCCCATAGAGGGCTATGGTGAAAAAGGAAATATCCTCAGATGAAATCTGGAAAGAAGCCTTCTGAGAAACTGCTTAGTGTTTGGTTAATTCATCTCAGAGAGTTACATCTGTATTTCGTGGATCTCTTTGCTTGCCTTATTTCTGTGGAATCTGAGAACAGATATTTCGGATCCCTATGAAGACTATAGGGCCAAAGAAAATATCCTCCGATATCAAAGATAAAGAAGCTTTCTGAGAAACTTCTTTGAGTTCTGTGAAATCATCTCACAGAGTTACAGCTTTCCCCTCAAGAAGCCTTTTGCTAAGACAGTTCTTGTGGAATTGGCAAAGTGATATTTGGAACCACTAGAGGGCTATGGTGAAAAAGGAAATATCCTCAGATGAAATCTGGAAAGAAGCTTTCTGAGAAACTGCTCAGTGTTCTGTTAATTCATCTCACAGAGTTACATCTGTATTTCGTGGATCTCTTTGCTAGCCTTATTTCTGTGGAATCTGAGAACAGATATTTCGGATCCCTTTGAAGACTATAGGGCCAAAGGAAATATCCTCCGATAACAAAGAGAAAGAAGCTTTCTGAGAAACTTCTTTGTGTTCTGTGAATTCATCTGCCAGAGTTACAGCTTTCCCTCAAGAAGCCTTTCGCTAAGACAGTTCTTGTGGAATTGGCAAAGTGATATTTGGAAGCCCATAGAGGGCTATGGTGAAAAAGGAAATATCCTCAGTTGAAATCTGGAAAGAAGCTTTCTGAGAAACGGCTTAGTGTTCGGTTAATTCATCTCAGAGAGTTACATCTGTATTTCGTGGATCTCTTTGCTAGCCTTATTTCTGTGGAATCTGAGAACAGATATTTCGGATCCCTTTGAAGACTATAGGGCCAAAGGCAATATCCTCCGATAACATAGATAAAGAAGCTTTCTGAGAAACTTCTTTGCGTTCTGTGAAATCATCTCACAGAGTTACAGCTTTCCCCTCAAGAAGCCTTTCGCTAAGACAGTTCTTGTGGAATTGGCAAAGTTATATTTGGAAGCCCATAGAGGGCTATGGTGAAAAAGGAAATATCCTCAGATGAAATCTGGAAAGAAGCTTTCTGAGAAACTGCTTAGTGTTTGGTTAATTCATCTCAGAGAGTTACATCTGTATTTCGTGGATCTCTTTGCTAGCCTTATTTCTGTGGAATCTGAGAACAGATATTTCGGATCCCATTGAAGACTATAGGGCCAAAGGAAATATCCTCCGATAACAAAGAGAAAGAAGCTTTCTGAGAAACTTCTTTGCGTTCTGTGAAATCATCTCACAGAGTTACAGCTTTCCCCTCAAGAAGCCTTTCGCTAAGGCAGTTCTTGTGGAATTGGCAAAGAGATATTTGGAAGCCCTTAGAGGGCTATGGTGAAAAAGGAAATATCCTCAGATGAAATCTGGAAAGAAGCTTTCTGAGAAACTGCTTAGTGTTCTGTTAAATCATCTCGCAGAATTATATCTGTATTTCGTGGATCTCTTTGCTAGCCTTCTTTCTGTGGAATCTGAGAACAGATATTTCGGATCCCATTGAAGACTATAGGGCCAAAGGAAATATCATCCGATAACAAATATAAAGAAGCTTTCTGAGAAACTTCTTTGCGTTCTGTGAAATCATCTCACAGAGTTACAGCTTTCCCCTCAAGAAGCCTTTCGCTAAGACAGTTCTTGTGGAATTGGCAAAGTGATATTTGGAAGCCCATAGAGGGCTATGGTGAAAAAGGAAATATCCTCAGATGAAATCTGGAAAGAAGCTTTCTGAGAAACTGCTTAGTGTTCTGTTAATTCATCTCGCAGAGTTACATCTGTATTTCGTGGATCTCTTTGCTAGCCTTATTTCTTTGGAATCTGAGAACAGATATTTCAGATCCCATTGAAGACTATAGGGCCAAAGGAAATATCCTCCGATAACAAAGAGAAAGAAGCTTTCTGAGAAACTTCTTTGTGTTCTGTGAAATCATCTCACAGAGTTACAGCTTTCCCCTCAAGAAGCCTTTCGCTTAGACAGTTCTTGTGGAATTGGTAAAGTGATATTTGGAAGCCCATAGAGGGCTATGGTGAAAAAGGAAATATCCTCAGATGAAATCTGGAAAGAAGCCTTCTGAGAAACTGCTTAGTGTTTGGTTAATTCATCTCAGAGAGTTACATCTGTATTTCGTGGATCTCTTTGCTTGCCTTATTTCTGTGGAATCTGAGAACAGATATTTCGGATCCCTATGAAGACTATAGGGCCAAAGAAAATATCCTCCGATATCAAAGATAAAGAAGCTTTCTGAGAAACTTCTTTGAGTTCTGTGAAATCATCTCACAGAGTTACAGCTTTCCCCTCAAGAAGCCTTTTGCTAAGACAGTTCTTGTGGAATTGGCAAAGTGATATTTGGAACCACTAGAGGGCTATGGTGAAAAAGGAAATATCCTCAGATGAAATCTGGAAAGAAGCTTTCTGAGAAACTGCTCAGTGTTCTGTTAATTCATCTCACAGAGTTACATTTGTATTTCGTGGATCTCTTTGCTAGCCTTATTTCTGTGGAATCTGAGAACAGATATTTCGGATCCCTTTGAAGACTATAGGGCCAAAGGAAATATCCTCCGATAACAAAGAGAAAGAAGCTTTCTGAGAAACTTCTTTGTGTTCTGTGAATTCATCTGCCAGAGTTACAGCTTTCCCTCAAGAAGCCTTTCGCTAAGACAGTTCTTGTGGAATTGGCAAAGTGATATTTGGAAGCCCATAGAGGGCTATGGTGAAAAAGGAAATATCCTCAGTTGAAATCTGGAAAGAAGCTTTCTGAGAAACGGCTTAGTGTTCGGTTAATTCATCTCAGAGAGTTACATCTGTATTTCGTGGATCTCTTTGCTAGCCTTATTTCTGTGGAATCTGAGAACAGATATTTCGGATCCCTTTGAAGACTATAGGGCCAAAGGCAATATCCTCCGATAACATAGATAAAGAAGCTTTCTGAGAAACTTCTTTGCGTTCTGTGAAATCATCTCACAGAGTTACAGCTTTCCCCTCAAGAAGCCTTTCGCTAAGACAGTTCTTGTGGAATTGGCAAAGTGATATTTGGAAGCCCTTAGAGGGCTATGGTGAAAAAGGAAATATCCTCAGATGAAATCTGGAAAGAAGCTTTCTGAGAAACTGCTTAGTGTTCTGTTAATTCATCTCACAGAGTTACATCTGTATTTCTTGGATCTCTTTGCTAGCCTTATTTCTGTGGAATCTGAGAACAGATATTTCGGATCCCTTTGAAGACTATAGGGCCAAAGGAAATATCCTCCGATAACAAATAGAAAGAACCTTTCTGAGAAACTTCTTTGCGTTCTGTGAAATCATCTCACAGAGTTACAGCTTTCCCCTCAAGAAGCCTTTCGCTAAGACAGTTCTTGTGCAATTGGCAAAGTGATATTTGGAAGCCCGTAGAGGGCTATGGTGAAAAAGGAAATATCCTCAGATGAAATCTGGAAAGAAGCTTTCTGAGAAACTGCTTAGTGTTCTGTTAATTCATCTCGCAGAGTTACATCTGTATTTCGTGGATCTCTTTGCTAGCCTTATTTCTGTGGAATCTGAGAACAGATATTTCGGATCCCATTGAAGACTATAGGGCCAAAGGAAATATCCTCCGATAACAAAGAGAAAGAAGCATTCTGAGAAACTTCTTTGCGTTCTGTGAAATAATCTCACAGAGTTACAGCTTTCCCCTCAAGAAACCTTTCGCTAAGACAGTTCTTGTGGAATTGGCAAAGTGATATTTGGAAGCCCATAGAGGGCTATGGTGAAAAAGGAAATATCCTCAGATGAAATCTGGAAAGAAGCTTTTGAGAAACTGCTTAGTGTTCTGTTAATTCATCTCACAGAGTTACATCTGCATTTCGTGGATCTCTTTGCTAGCCTTATTTCTGTGGAATCTGAGAACAGATATTTCGGATCCCTTTGAAGACTATAGAGCCAAAGGAAATATCCTCCGATAACAAAGAGAAAGAAGCTTTCTGAGAAACTTCTTTGCGTTCTGTGAAATCATCTCACAGAGTTACAGCTTTCCCGTCAAGAAGCCTTTCGCTAAGACAGTTCTTGTGGAATTGGCAAAGTGATATTTGGAAGCCCATAGAGGGCTATGGTGAAAAAGGAAATATCCTCAGATGAAATCTGGAAAGAAGCTTTCTGAGAAACTGCTTAGTGTTCTGTTCATTCATCTCACAGAGTTACATCTGTATTTCGTGTATCACTTTGCTAGCCTTATTTCTGTGGAATCTGAGAACAGATATTTCGGATCCCATTGAAGACTATAGGGCCAAAGGAAATATCCTCTGATAACAAAGAGAAAGTAGCTTTCTGAGAAACTTCTTTGCGTTCTGTGAAATCATCTCACAGAGTTACAGCTTTCCCCTCAAGAAGCCTTTCGCCAAGACAGTACTTGTGGAATTGGCAAGGTGATATTTGGAAGCCCATAGAGGGCTATGGTGAAAAAGGAAATATCCTCAGATGAAATCTGGTAAGAAACTTTCTGAGAAACTGCTTAGTGTTCGGTTAATTCATCTCACAGAGTTACATCTGTATTTCGTGGATCTCTTTGCTAGCCGTATTTCTGTGGAATCTGAGAACAGATATTTCGGATCCCTTTGAAGACTATAGGGCCAAAGGAAATATCCTCCGATAACAAAGAGAAAGAAGCTTTCTGACAAACTTCTTTGCATTCTGTGAAATCATCTCAGAGAGTTACAGCTTTCCCGTCAAGAAGCCTTTCGCTAAGACAGTTCTTGTGGAATTGGCAAAGTGATATTTGGAAGCCCATAGAGGGCTATGGTGAAAAAGGAAACATCCTCAGATGAAATCTGGAAAGAAGCTTTCTGAGAAACTGCTTAGTGTTCTGTTATTTCGTCTCACAGAGTTACATCTGTATTTCGTGGATCTCTTTGCTAGCCTTATTTCTGTGGAATCTGAGAACAGATATTTCGGATCCCATTGAAGACTATAGGGCCAAAGGAAATATCCTCCGATAACAAAGGGAAAGATGCCTTCTGAGAAACTTCTTTGCGTTCTGTGAAATCATCTCACAGAGTTACAGCTTTCCCCTCAAGAAGCCTTTCGCTAAGACAGTTCTTGTGGAATTGGCAAAGAGATATTTGGAAGCCCTTAGAGGGCTATGGTGAAAAAGGAAATATCCTCAGATGAAATCTGGAAAGAAGCTTTCTGAGAAACTGCTTAGTGTTCTCTTCATTCATCTCACCGAGTTACATCTGTATTTCGTGGATCTCTTTGCTAGCCTTATTTCTGTGGAATCTGAGAACAGATATTTCGGATCCCATTGAAGACTATAGGGCCAAAGAAAATATCCTCCGATAACAAAGAGAAAGAAGCTTTCTGAGAAACTTCTTTGCGTTCTGTGAAATCATCTCACAGAGTTACAGCTTTCCCCTCAAGAAGCCTTTCGCTAAGACAGTTCTTGGGGAATTGGCAAAGTGATATTTGGAAGCCCTTAGACGGCTATGGTGAAAAAGGAAATATCCTAAGATGAAATCTGGAAAGAAGCTTTCTGAGAAACTGCTTAGTGTTCTGTTCATTCATCTCACAGAGTTACATCTGTATTTCGTGGATCTCTTGCTAGCCTTATTTCTGTGGAATCTGAGAACAGATATTTCGGATCCCTTTGAAGACTATAGGGCCAAAGGAAATATCCTCCGATAACAAAGATCAAGAAGCTTTCTGAGAAACTTCTTTGCGTTCTCTGAAATCATCTCAAAGAGCTACAGCTTTCCCCTCAAGAAGGCATTTTCTAAGGCAGTTCTTGTGGAATTGGCAAAGTGATATTTGGAAGCCAATAGAGGGCTATGGTGAAAAAGGATATATCCTCAGATGAAATCTGGAAAGAAGCTTTCTGAGAAACTGCTTAGTGTTCTGTTAATTCATCTCACAGAGTTACATCTGTATTTCGTGGATCTCTTTGCTAGCCTTATTTCTGTGGAATCTGAGAACAGATATTTCGGATCCCATTGATGACTATAGTGCCAAAGGAAATATCCTCCGATAACAAAGAGAAAGAAGCTTTCTGAGAAACTTCTTTGCGTTCTGTGAAATCATCTCACAGAGTTACAGCTTTCCCCTCAAGAAGCCTTTCGCCAAGACAGTACTTGTGGAATGGGCAAGGTGATATTTGGAAGCCCATAGAGGGCTATGGTGAAAAAGGAAATATCCTCAGATGAAATCTGGAAAGAAACTTTCTGAGAAACTTCTTAGTGTTCGGTTAATTCATCTCACAGAGTTACATCTGTATTTCGTGGATCTCTTTGCTAGCCTTATTTCTGTGGAATCTGAGAACAGATATTTCGGATCCCTTTGAAGACTATAGGGCCAAAGGAAATATTCTCCGATAACAAAGAGAAAGAAGCTTTCTGACAAACTTCTTCGCGTTCTGTGAAATCATCTCACAGAGTTACAGCTTTCCCCTCAAGAAGCCTTTCGCTAAGACAGTTCTTGTGGAATTGGTAAAGTGATATTTGGAAGCCCAAGGAGGGTTATGGTGAAAAAGGATATATCCTCAGATGAAATCTGGAAAGAAGCTTTCTGAGAAACTGCTTAGTGTTCGGTTAATTCACCTCACAGAGTTACATCTGTATTTCGTGGATCTCTTTGCTAGCCTTATTTCTGTGGAATCTGAGAACAGATATTTCGGATCCCTTTGAAGACTATAGGGCCAAAGGAAATATCCTCCGATAACAAAGAGAAAGAAGCTTTCTGAGAAACTTCTTTGTGTTCTGTGAAATCATCTCCCAGAGTTACAGCTTTCCCCACAAGAATCCTTTCGCTAAGACAGTTCTTGTGGAATTGGCAAAGTGATATTTGGAAGCCCATAGAGGGCTATGGTGAAAAAGGAAACATCCACAGATAAAATCTGGAAAGAAGCTTTCTGAGAAACTGCTTAGTGTTCTGTTATTTCGTCTCACAGAGTTACATCTGTATTTCGTGGATCTCTTTGCTAGCCTTATTTCTGTGGAATCTGAGAACAGATATTTCGGATCCCTTTGAAGACTATAGGGCCAAAGGAAATATCCTCCGATAACAAAGAGAAAGATGCTTTCTGAGAAACTTCTTTGCGTTCTGTGAAATCATCTCACAGAGTTACAGCTTTCCCCTCAAGAAGCCTTTCGCTAAGACAGTTCTTGTGGAATTGGCAAAGAGATATTTGGAAGCCCTTAGAGGGCTATGGTGAAAAAGGAAATATCCTCAGATGAAATCTGGAAAGAAGCTTTCTGAGAAACTGCTTAGTGTTCTTTTAATTCATCTCACAGAGTTACATCTGTATTTCGTGGATCTCTTTGCTAGCCTTATTTCTGTGGAATCTGAGAACAGATATTTCGGATCCCTTTGAAGACTATAGGGCCAAAGGAAATATCCTCCGATAACAAATAGAAAGAAGCTTTCTGAGAAACGTCTTTGTGTTCTGTGAAATCATCTCACAGAGTTACAGCTTTCCCCTCAAGAAGCCTTTCGCTAAGACAGTTCTTGTGGAATTGGCAAAGTGATATTTGGAAGCCCATAGAGGGCTATGGTGAAAAAGGAAATATCTTCAGATGAAATCTGGAAAGAAGCTTTCTGAGAAATTGCTTAGTGTTCTTTTAATTCATCTCACAGAGTTACATCTGTATTTCGTGGATCTCTTTGCTAGCCTTATTTCTGTGGAATCTGAGAACAGATATTTCGGATCCCTTTGAAGACTATAGGGCCAAAGGAAATATCCTCCGATAACAAAGAGAAAGAAGCTTTCTGAGAAACTTCTTTGTGTTCTGTGAAATCATCACCCATAGTTACAGCTTTCCCCTCAAGAAGACTTTTGCTAAGACAGTTCTTGTGGAATTGGCAAATTGATATTTGGAAGCCCATAGAGGGCTATGGTGAAAAAGGAAATATCCTCAGATGAAATCTGGAAAGAAGCTTTCTGAGAAACTGCTTAGTGTTCGGTTAATTCATCTCAGAGAGTTACATCTGTATTTCGTGGATCTCTTTGCTTGCCTTATTTCTGTGGAATCTGAGAACAGATATTTCGGATCCCTTTGAAGACTCTAGGGCCAAAGAAAATATCCTCCGATATCAAAGATAAAGAAGCTTTCTGAGAAACTTCTTTGCGTTCTGTGAAATCATCTCACAGAGTTACAGCTTTCCCCTCAAGAAGCCTTTTGCTAAGACAGTTCTTGTTGGATTGGCAAAGTGATATTTGGAACCCCTAGAGGGCTATGGTGAAAAAGGAAATATCCTCAGATGAAATCTGGAAAGAAGCTTTCTGAGAAACTGCTCAGTGTTCTGTTAATTCATCTCACAGAGTTACATCTGTATTTCGTGGATCTCTTTGCTAGCCTTATTTCTGTGGAATCTGAGAACAGATATTTCGGATCCCTTTGAAGACTATAGGGCCAAAGGAAATATCCTCCGATAACAAAGATAAAGAAGCTTTCTGAGAAACTTCTTTGTGTTCTGTGAATTCATCTGCCAGAGTTACAGCTTTCCCTCAAGAAGCCTTTCGCTAAGACAGTTCTTGTGGAATTGGCAAAGTGATATTTGGAAGCCCATAGAGGGCTATGTTGAAAAAGGAAATATCCTCAGATGAAATCTGGAAAGAAGCTTTCTGAGAAACGGTTAGTGTTCGGTTAATTCATCTCACAGAGTTACATCTGTATTTCGTGGATCTCTTTGCTAGCCTTATTTCTGTGGAATCTGAGAACAGATATTTCGGATCCCTTTGAAGACTATAGGGCCAAAGGCAATATCCTCCGATAACATAGATAAAGAAGCTTTCTGAGAAACTTCTTTGCGTTCTGTGAAATCATCTCACAGAGTTACAACTTTCCCCTCAAGAAGCCTTTCGCTAAGACAGTTCTTGTGGAATTGGCAAAGTGATATTTGGAAGCCCTTAGAGGGCTATGGTGAAAAAGGAAATATCCTCAGATGAAATCTGGAAAGAAGCTTTCTGAGAAACTGCTTAGTGTTCTGTTAATTCATCTCGCAGAGTTACATCTGTATTTCGTGGATCTCTTTGCTAGCCTTATTTCTGTGGAATCTGAGAACAGATATTTCGGATCCCTTTGAAGACTATAGGGCCAAAGGAAATATCCTCCGATAACAAATAGAAAGAAGCTTTCTGAGAAACTTCTTTGCGTTCTGTGAAATCATCTCCCAGAGTTACAGCTTTCCCCTCAAGAAGCCTTTCGCTAAGGCAGTTCTTGTGCAATTGGCAAAGTGATATTTGGAAGCCCGTAGAGGGCTATGGTGAAAAAGGAAATATCCTCAGATGAAATCTGGAAAGAAGCTTTCTGAGAAACTGCTTAGTGTTCTGTTAATTCATCTCGCAGAGTTACATCTGTATTTCGTGGATCTCTTTGCTAGCCTTATTTCTGTGGAATCTGAGAACAGATATTTCGGATCCCATTGAAGACTATAGGGCCAAAGGAAATATCCTCCGATAACAAAGAGAAAGAAGCTTTCTGAGAAACTTCTTTGCGTTCTGTGAAATTATCTCACAGAGTTACAGCTTTCCCCTCAAGAAACCTTTCGCTAAGACAGTTCTTGTGGAATTGGCAAAGTGATATTTGGAAGCCCATAGAGGGCTATGGTGAAAAAGGAAATATCCTCAGATGAAATCTGGAAAGAAGCTTTTGAGAAACTGCTTAGTGTTCTGTTAATTCATCTCACAGAGTTACATCTGCATTTCGTGGATCTCTTTGCTAGCCTTATTTCTGTGGAATCTGAGAACAGATATTTCGGATCCCTTTGAAGACTATAGAGCCAAAGGAAATATCCTCCGATAACAAAGAGAAAGAAGCTTTCTGAGAAACTTCTTTGCGTTCTGTGAAATCATCTCACAGAGTTACAGCTTTCCCGTCAAGAAGCCTTTCGCTAAGACAGTTCTTGTGGAATTGGCAAAGTGATATTTGGAAGCCCATAGAGGGCTATGGTGAAAAAGGAAATATCCTCAGATGAAATCTGGAAAGAAGCTTTCTGAGAAACTGCTTAGTGTTCTGTTCATTCATCTCACAGAGTTACATCTGTATTTCGTGTATCTCTTTGCTAGCCTTATTTCTGTGGAATCTGAGAACAGATATTTCGGATCCCATTGAAGACTATAGGGCCAAAGGAAATATCCTCTGATAACAAAGAGAAAGTAGCTTTCTGAGAAACTTCTTTGCGTTCTGTGAAATCATCTCACAGAGTTACAGCTTTCCCCTCAAGAAGCCTTTCGCCAAGACAGTACTTGTGGAATTGGCAAGGTGATATTTGGAAGCCCATAGAGGGCTATGGTGAAAAAGGAAATATCCTCAGATGAAATCTGGTAAGAAACTTTCTGAGAAACTGCTTAGTGTTCGGTTAATTCATCTCACAGAGTTACATCTGTATTTCGTGGATCTCTTTGCTAGCCGTATTTCTGTGGAATCTGAGAACAGATATTTCTGATCCCTTTGAAGACTATAGGGCCAAAGGAAATATCCTCCGATAACAAAGAGAAAGAAGCTTTCTGACAAACTTCTTTGCATTCTGTGAAATCATCTCAGAGAGTTACAGCTTTCCCGTCAAGAAGCCTTTCGCTAAGACAGTTCTTGTGGAATTGGCAAAGTGATATTTGGAAGCCCATAGAGGGCTATGGTGAAAAAGGAAACATCCTCAGATGAAATCTGGAAAGAAGCTTTCTGAGAAACTGCTTAGTGTTCTGTTATTTCGTCTCACAGAGTTACATCTGTATTTCGTGGATCTCTTTGCTAGCCTTATTTCTGTGGAATCTGAGAACAGATATTTCGGATCCCATTGAAGACTATAGGGCCAAAGGAAATATCCTCCGATAACAAAGGGAAAGATGCTTTCTGAGAAACTTCTTTGCGTTCTGTGAAATCATCTCACAGAGTTACAGCTTTCCCCTCAAGAAGCCTTTCGCTAAGACAGTTCTTGTGGAATTGGCAAAGAGATATTTGGAAGCCCTTAGAGGGCTATGGTGAAAAAGGAAATATCCTCAGATGAAATCTGGAAAGAAGCTTTCTGAGAAACTGCTTAGTGTTCTCTTCATTCATCTCACCGAGTTACATCTGTATTTCGTGGATCTCTTTGCTAGCCTTATTTCTGTGGAATCTGAGAACAGATATTTCGGATCCCATTGAAGACTATAGGGCCAAAGAAAATATCCTCCGATAACAAAGAGAAAGAAGCTTTCTGAGAAACTTCTTTGCGTTCTGTGAAATCATCTCACAGAGTTACAGCTTTCCCCTCAAGAAGCCTTTCGCTAAGACAGTTCTTGGGGAATTGGCAAAGTGATATTTGGAAGCCCTTAGACGGCTATGGTGAAAAAGGAAATATCCTAAGATGAAATCTGGAAAGAAGCTTTCTGAGAAACTGCTTAGTGTTCTGTTCATTCATCTCACAGAGTTACATCTGTATTTCGTGGATCTCTTGCTAGCCTTATTTCTGTGGAATCTGAGAACAGATATTTCGGATCCCTTTGAAGACTATAGGGCCAAAGGAAATATCCTCCGATAACAAAGATCAAGAAGCTTTCTGAGAAACTTCTTTGCGTTCTCTGAAATCATCTCAAAGAGCTACAGCTTTCCCCTCAAGAAGGCATTTTCTAAGGCAGTTCTTGTGGAATTGGCAAAGTGATATTTGGAAGCCAATAGAGGGCTATGGTGAAAAAGGATATATCCTCAGATGAAATCTGGAAAGAAGCTTTCTGAGAAACTGCTTAGTGTTCTGTTAATTCATCTCACAGAGTTACATCTGTATTTCGTGGATCTCTTTGCTAGCCTTATTTCTGTGGAATCTGAGAACAGATATTTCGGATCCCATTGATGACTATAGTGCCAAAGGAAATATCCTCCGATAACAAAGAGAAAGAAGCTTTCTGAGAAACTTCTTTGCGTTCTGTGAAATCATCTCACAGAGTTACAGCTTTCCCCTCAAGAAGCCTTTCGCCAAGACAGTACTTGTGGAATGGGCAAGGTGATATTTGGAAGCCCATAGAGGGCTATGGTGAAAAAGGAAATATCCTCAGATGAAATCTGGAAAGAAACTTTCTGAGAAACTTCTTAGTGTTCGGTTAATTCATCTCACAGAGTTACATCTGTATTTCGTGGATCTCTTTGCTAGCCTTATTTCTGTGGAATCTGAGAACAGATATTTCGGATCCCTTTGAAGACTATAGGGCCAAAGGAAATATTCTCCGATAACAAAGAGAAAGAAGCTTTCTGACAAACTTCTTCGCGTTCTGTGAAATCATCTCACAGAGTTACAGCTTTCCCCTCAAGAAGTCTTTCGCTAAGACAGTTCTTGTGGAATTGGTAAAGTGATATTTGGAAGCCCAAGGAGGGTTATGGTGAAAAAGGATATATCCTCAGATGAAATCTGGAAAGAAGCTTTCTGAGAAACTGCTTAGTGTTCGGTTAATTCACCTCACAGAGTTACATCTGTATTTCGTGGATCTCTTTGCTAGCCTTATTTCTGTGGAATCTGAGAACAGATATTTCGGATCCCTTTGAAGACTATAGGGCCAAAGGAAATATCCTCCGATAACAAAGAGAAAGAAGCTTTCTGAGAAACTTCTTTGTGTTCTGTGAAATCATCTCCCAGAGTTACAGCTTTCCCCTCAAGAAGCCTTTCGCTAAGACAGTTCTTGTGGAATTGGCAAAGAGATATTTGGAAGCCCTTAGAGGGCTATGGTGAAAAAGGAAATATCCTCAGATGAAATCTGGAAAGAAGCTTTCTGAGAAACTGCTTAGTGTTCTTTTAATTCATCTCACAGAGTTACATCTGTATTTCGTGGATCTCTTTGCTAGCCTTATTTCTGTGGAATCTGAGAACAGATATTTCGGATCCCTTTGAAGACTATAGGGCCAAAGGAAATATCCTCCGATAACAAATAGAAAGAAGCTTTCTGAGAAACGTCTTTGTGTTCTGTGAAATCATCTCACAGAGTTACAGCTTTCCCCTCAAGAAGCCTTTCGCTAAGACAGTTCTTGTGGAATTGGCAAAGTGATATTTGGAAGCCCATAGAGGGCTATGGTGAAAAAGGAAATATCTTCAGATGAAATCTGGAAAGAAGCTTTCTGAGAAATTGCTTAGTGTTCTTTTAATTCATCTCACAGAGTTACATCTGTATTTCGTGGATCTCTTTGCTAGCCTTATTTCTGTGGAATCTGAGAACAGATATTTCGGATCCCTTTGAAGACTATAGGGCCAAAGGAAATATCCTCCGATAACAAAGAGAAAGAAGCTTTCTGAGAAACTTCTTTGTGTTCTGTGAAATCATCACCCATAGTTACAGCTTTCCCCTCAAGAAGACTTTTGCTAAGACAGTTCTTGTGGAATTGGCAAATTGATATTTGGAAGCCCATAGAGGGCTATGGTGAAAAAGGAAATATCCTCAGATGAAATCTGGAAAGAAGCTTTCTGAGAAACTGCTTAGTGTTCGGTTAATTCATCTCAGAGAGTTACATCTGTATTTCGTGGATCTCTTTGCTTGCCTTATTTCTGTGGAATCTGAGAACAGATATTTCGGATCCCTTTGAAGACTCTAGGGCCAAAGAAAATATCCTCCGATATCAAAGATAAAGAAGCTTTCTGAGAAACTTCTTTGCGTTCTGTGAAATCATCTCACAGAGTTACAGCTTTCCCCTCAAGAAGCCTTTTGCTAAGACAGTTCTTGTTGGATTGGCAAAGTGATATTTGGAACCCCTAGAGGGCTATGGTGAAAAAGGAAATATCCTCAGATGAAATCTGGAAAGAAGCTTTCTGAGAAACTGCTCAGTGTTCTGTTAATTCATCTCACAGAGTTACATCTGTATTTCGTGGATCTCTTTGCTAGCCTTATTTCTGTGGAATCTGAGAACAGATATTTCGGATCCCTTTGAAGACTATAGGGCCAAAGGAAATATCCTCCGATAACAAAGATAAAGAAGCTTTCTGAGAAACTTCTTTGTGTTCTGTGAATTCATCTGCCAGAGTTACAGCTTTCCCTCAAGAAGCCTTTCGCTAAGACAGTTCTTGTGGAATTGGCAAAGTGATATTTGGAAGCCCATAGAGGGCTATGTTGAAAAAGGAAATATCCTCAGATGAAATCTGGAAAGAAGCTTTCTGAGAAACGGTTAGTGTTCGGTTAATTCATCTCACAGAGTTACATCTGTATTTCGTGGATCTCTTTGCTAGCCTTATTTCTGTGGAATCTGAGAACAGATATTTCGGATCCCTTTGAAGACTATAGGGCCAAAGGCAATATCCTCCGATAACATAGATAAAGAAGCTTTCTGAGAAACTTCTTTGCGTTCTGTGAAATCATCTCACAGAGTTACAACTTTCCCCTCAAGAAGCCTTTCGCTAAGACAGTTCTTGTGGAATTGGCAAAGTGATATTTGGAAGCCCTTAGAGGGCTATGGTGAAAAAGGAAATATCCTCAGATGAAATCTGGAAAGAAGCTTTCTGAGAAACTGCTTAGTGTTCTGTTAATTCATCTCGCAGAGTTACATCTGTATTTCGTGGATCTCTTTGCTAGCCTTATTTCTGTGGAATCTGAGAACAGATATTTCGGATCCCTTTGAAGACTATAGGGCCAAAGGAAATATCCTCCGATAACAAATAGAAAGAAGCTTTCTGAGAAACTTCTTTGCGTTCTGTGAAATCATCTCCCAGAGTTACAGCTTTCCCCTCAAGAAGCCTTTCGCTAAGGCAGTTCTTGTGCAATTGGCAAAGTGATATTTGGAAGCCCGTAGAGGGCTATGGTGAAAAAGGAAATATCCTCAGATGAAATCTGGAAAGAAGCTTTCTGAGAAACTGCTTAGTGTTCTGTTAATTCATCTCGCAGAGTTACATCTGTATTTCGTGGATCTCTTTGCTAGCCTTATTTCTGTGGAATCTGAGAACAGATATTTCGGATCCCATTGAAGACTATAGGGCCAAAGGAAATATCCTCCGATAACAAAGAGAAAGAAGCTTTCTGAGAAACTTCTTTGCGTTCTGTGAAATTATCTCACAGAGTTACAGCTTTCCTCTCAAGAAACCTTTCGCTAAGACAGTTCTTGTGGAATTGGCAAAGTGATATTTGGAAGCCCATAGAGGGCTATGGTGAAAAAGGATATATCCTCAGATGAAATCTGGAAAGAAGCTTTTGAGAAACTGCTTAGTGTTCTGTTAATTCATCTCACAGAGTTACATCTGTATTTCGTGGATCTCTTTGCTAGCCTTATTTCTGTGGAATCTGAGAACAGATATTTCGGATCCCTTTGAAGACTATAGGGCCAAAGGAAATATCCTCCGATAACAAAGAGAAAGAAGCTTTCTGAGAAACTTCTTTGCGTTCTGTGAAATCATCTCACAGAGTTATAGCTTTCCCCTCAAGAAGCCTTTCGCTAAGACAGTTCTTGTGGAATTGGCGAAGTGATATTTGGAAGCCCATAGAGGGCTATGGTGAAAAAGGAAATATCCTCAGATGAAATCTGGAAAGAAGCTTTCAGAGAAACTGCTTAGTGTTCTGTTAATTCATCTCGCAGAGTTACATCTGTATTTCGTGGATCTCTTTGCTAGCCTTATTTCTGTGGAATCTGAGAACAGATATTTCCGATCCCATTGAAGACTATAGGGCCAAAGGAAATATCCTCCGATAACAAAGAGAAAGAAGCTTTCTGAGAAACTTCTTTGCGTTCTGTGAAATAGTCTCACAGAGTTACAGCTTTCCCCTCAAGAAACCTTTCGCTAAGACAGTTCTTGTGGAATTGGCAAAGTGATATTTGGAAGCCCATAGAGGGCTATGGTGAAAAAGGAAATATCCTCAGATGAAATCTGGAAAGAAGCTTTTGAGAAACTGCTTAGTGTTCTGTTAATTCATCTCACAGAGTTACATCTGCATTTCGTGGATCTCTTTGCTAGCCTTATTTCTGTGGAATCTGAGAACAGATATTTCGGATCCCTTTGAAGACTATAGGGCCAAAGGAAATATCCTCCGATAACAAAGAGAAAGAAGCTTTCTGAGAAACTTCTTTGCATTCTGTGAAATCATCTCAGAGAGTTACAGCTTTCCCGTCAAGAAGCCTTTCGCTAAGACAGTTCTTGTGGAATTGGCAAAGTGATATTTGGAAGCCCGTAGAGGGCTATGGTGAAAAAGGAAATATCCTCAGATGAAATCTGGAAAGAAGCTTTCTGAGAAACTGCTTAGTGTTCTGTTCATTCATCTCACAGAGTTACATCTGTATTTCGTGTATCTCTTTGCTAGCCTTATTTCTGTGGAATCTGAGAACAGATATTTCGGATCCCATTGAAGACTATAGGGCCAAAGGAAATATCCTCCGATAACAAAGAGAAAGTAGCTTTCTGAGAAACTTCTTTGCGTTCTGTGAAATCATCTCACAGAGTTACAGCTTTCCCCTCAAGAAGAATTTCGCCAAGACAGTACTTGTGGAATTGGCAAGGTGATATTTGGAAGCCCATAGAGGGCTATGGTGAAAAAGGAAATATCCTCAGATGAAATCTGGTAAGAAACTTTCTGAGAAACTGCTTAGTGTTCGGTTAATTCATCTCACAGAGTTACATCTGTATTTCGAGGATCTCTTTGCTAGCCTTTTTTCTGTGGAATCTGAGAACAGATATTTAGGATCCCTTTGAAGACTATAGGGCCATAGGAAATACCTCCGATAACAAAGAGAAAGAAGCTTTCTGAGAAACTTCTTTGCTTTCTGTGAAATCATCTCACAGAGTTACAGCTTTCCCCTCAAGAAGCCTTTCGCTAAGACAGTTCTTGGGGAATTGGCAAAGTGATATTTGGAAGCCCTTAGACGGCTATGGTGAAAAAGGAAATATCCTAAGATGAAATCTGGAAAGAAGCTTTCTGAGAAACTGCTTAGTGTTCTGTTCATTCATCTCACAGAGTTACATCTGTATTTCGTGGATCTCTTGCTAGCCTTATTTCTGTGGAATCTGAGAACAGATATTTCGGATCCCTTTGAAGACTATAGGGCCAAAGGAAATATCCTCCGATAACAAAGATCAAGAAGCTTTCTGAGAAACTTCTTTGCGTTCTCTGAAATCATCTCACAGAGCTACAGCTTTCCCCTCAAGAAGGCATTTTCTAAGGCAGTTCTTGTGGAATTGGCAAAGTGATATTTGGAAGCCAATAGAGGGCTATGGTGAAAAAGGATATATCCTCAGATGAAATCTGGAAAGAAGCTTTCTGAGAAACTGCTTAGTGTTCTGTTAATTCATCTCACAGAGTTACATCTGTATTTCGTGGATCTCTTTGCTAGCCTTATTTCTGTGGAATCTGAGAACAGATATTTCGGATCCCATTGATGACTATAGTGCCAAAGGAAATATCCTCCGATAACAAAGAGAAAGAAGCTTTCTGAGAAACTTCTTTGCGTTCTGTGAAATCATCTCACAGAGTTACAGCTTTCCCCTGAAAAAAGCCTTTCACTAAGACAGTTCTTGTGGAATTGGCAAAGTGATATTTGGAAGCCCATAGAGGGCTATGGTGAAAAAGGAAATATCCTCAGATGAAATCTGGAAAGAAGCTTTCTGAGAATCTGCTTAGTGTTCGGTTAATTCATTTCACAGAGTTACATCTGTATTTCGTGGATCTCTTTGCTAGCCTTATTTCTGTGGAATCTGAGAACAGATATTTCGGATCCCTTTGAAGACTATAGGGCCAAAGGAAATATCCTCCGATAACAAAGAGAAAGAAGCTTTCTGAGAAACTTCTTTGCGTTCTGTGAAATCATCTCACAGAGTTACAGCTTTCCCCTCAAGAAGCCTTTCGCCAAGACAGTACTTGTGGAATGGGCAAGGTGATATTTGGAAGCCCATAGAGGGCTATGGTGAAAAAGGAAATATCCTCAGATGAAATCTGGAAAGAAACTTTCTGAGAAACTTCTTAGTGTTCGGTTAATTCATCTCACAGAGTTACATCTGTATTTCGTGGATCTCTTTGCTAGCCTTATTTCTGTGGAATCTGAGAACAGATATTTCGGATCCCTTTGAAGACTATAGGGCCAAAGGAAATATTCTCCGATAACAAAGAGAAAGAAGCTTTCTGACAAACTTCTTCGCGTTCTGTGAAATCATCTCACAGAGTTACAGCTTTCCCCTCAAGAAGCCTTTCGCTAAGACAGTTCTTGTGGAATTGGTAAAGTGATATTTGGAAGCCCAAGGAGGGTTATGGTGAAAAAGGATATATCCTCAGATGAAATCTGGAAAGAAGCTTTCTGAGAAACTGCTTAGTGTTCGGTTAATTCACCTCACAGAGTTACATCTGTATTTCGTGGATCTCTTTGCTAGCCTTATTTCTGTGGAATCTGAGAACAGATATTTCGGATCCCTTTGAAGACTATAGGGCCAAAGGAAATACCCTCCGATAACAAAGAGAAAGAAGCTTTCTGAGAAACTTCTTTGTGTTCTGTGAAATCATCTCCCAGAGTTACAGCTTTCCCCACAAGAATTCTTTCGCTAAGACAGTTCTTGTGGAATTGGCAAAGTGATATTTGGAAGCCCATAGAGGGCTATGGTGAAAAAGGAAACATCCACAGATGAAATCTGGAAAGAAGCTTTCTGAGAAACTGCTTAGTGTTCTGTTATTTCGTCTCACAGAGTTACATCTGTATTTCGTGGATCTCTTTGCTAGCCTTATTTCTGTGGAATCTGAGAACAGATATTTCGGATCCCTTTGAAGACTATAGGGCCAAAGGAAATATCCTCCGATTACAAAGAGAAAGATGCTTTCTGAGAAACTTCTTTGCGTTCTGTGAAATCATCTCACAGAGTTACAGCTTTCCCCTCAAGAAGCCTTTCTGTAAGACAGTTCTTGTGGAATTGGCAAAGAGATATTTGGAAGCCCTTAGAGGGCTATGGTGAAAAAGGAAGTATCCTCAGATGAAATCTGGAAAGAAGCTTTCTGAGAAACTGCTTAGTGTTCTTTTAATTCATCTCACAGAGTTACATCTGTATTTCGTGGATCTCTTTGCTAGCCTTATTTCTGTGGAATCTGAGAACAGATATTTCGGATCCCTTTGAAGACTATAGGGCCAAAGGAAATATCCTCCGATAACAAAGAGAAAGAAGCTTTCTGAGAAACTTCTTTGTGTTCTGTGAAATCATCTCACAGAGTTACAGCTTTCCCCGCAAGAAGCCTTTTGCTAAGACAGTTCTTGTGGAATTGGCAAAGTGATATTTGGAAGCCCATAGAAGGCTATGGTGAAAAAGGAAATATCCTCAGATGAAATCTGGAAAGAAGCTTTTTGAGAAACTGCTTAGTGTTCTGTTAATTCATCTCGCAGAGTTACATCTGTATTTCGTGGATCTCTTTGCTAGCCTTATTTCTGTGGAATCTGAGAACAGATATTTCGGATCCCATTGAAGACTACAGGGCCAAAGGAAATATCCTCCGATAACAAATAGAAAGAAGCTTTCTGAGAAACTTCTTTGCATTCTGTGAAATCATCTCACAGAGTTACAGCTTTCCCCTCAAGAAGCCTTTCGCTAAGACAGTTCTTGTGCAATTGGCAAAGTGATATTTGGAAGCCCGTAGAGGGCTATGGTGAAAAAGGAAATATCCTCAGATGAAATCTGGAAAGAAGCTTTCTGAGAAACTGCTTAGTGTTCTGTTAATTCATCTCGCAGTGTTACATCTGTATTTCGTGGATCTCTTTGCTAGCCTTATTTCTGTGGAATCTGAGAACAGATATTTCGGATCCCATTGAAGACTATAGGGCCAAAGGAAATATCCTCCGATAACAAAGAGAAAGAAGCTTTCTGAGAAACTTCTTTGGGTTCTGTGAAATCATCTCACAGAGTTACAGCTTTCCCCTCAAGAAACCTTTCGCTAAGACAGTTGTTGTGGAATTGGCAAAGTGATATTTGGAAGCCCATAGAGGGCTATGGTGAAAAAGGATATATCCTCAGATGAAATCTGGAAAGAAGCTTTTGAGAAACTGCTTAGTGTTCTGTTAATTCATCTCACAGAGTTACATCTGTATTTCGTGGATCTCTTTGCTAGCCTTATTTCTGTGGAATCTGAGAACAGATATTTCGGATCCCTTTGAAGACTATAGGGCCAAAGGAAATATCCTCCGATAACAAAGAGAAAGAAGCTTTCTGAGAAACTTCTTTGTGTTCTGTGAAATCATCTCACAGAGTTACAGCTTTCCCCTCAAGAAGCCTTTCGCTAAGACAGTTCTTGTGGAATTGGCAAAGTGATATTTGAAGCCCATAGAGGGCTATGGTGAAAAAGGAAATATCCTCAGATGAAATCTGGAAAGAAGCTTTCTGAGAAACTCCTTAGTGTTCTGTTCATTCATCTCACAGAGTTACATCTGTATTTCGTGGATCTCTTTGCTAGCCTTATTTCTGTGGAATCTGAGAACAGATATTTCGGATCCCATTGAAGACTATAGGGCCAAAGGAAATATCCTCCGATAACAAAGAGAAAGAAGCTTTCTGAGAAACTTCTTTGCGTTATGTGAAATCATCTCACAGAGTTACAGCTTCCCCCTCAAGAAGCCTTTTGCTAAGACAGTTCTTGTGGAATTGGCAAAGTGATATTTGGAAGCCCATAGAGGGCTATGATGAAAAAGGATATATCCTCAGATGAAATCTGGAAAGAAGCTTTTGAGAAACTGTTTAGTGTTCTGTTAATTCATCTCACAGAGTTACATCTGTATTTCGTGGATCTCTTTGCTAGCCTTATTTCTGTGGAATCTGAGAACAGATATTTCGGATCCCTTTGAAGACTATAGGGCCAAAGGAAATATCCTCCGATAACAAAGAGAAAGAAGCTTTCTGAGAAACGTCTTTGTGTTCTGTGAAATCATCTCACAGAGTTACAGCTTTCCCCTCAAGAAGCCTTTCGCTAAGACAGTTCTTGTGGAATTGGCAAAGTGATATTTGGAAGCCCATAGAGGGCTATGGTGAAAAAGGATATATCCTCAGATGAAATCTGGAAAGAAGCTTTCTGAGAAACTGCTTAGTGTTCTGTTATTTCATCTCACAGAGTGAGATCTGTATTTCGTGGATCTCTTTGCTAGCCTTATTTCTGTGGTATCTGAGAACAGATATTTCGGATCCCATTGAAGACTATAGGGCCAAAGGAAATATCCTCCGATAACAAAGAGAAAGAAGCTTTCTGAGAAACTTCTTTACGTTCTGTGAAATCATCTCACAGAGTTACAGCTTTCCCATCAAGAAGCCTTTCGCCAAGACAGTTCTTGTGGAATTGGCAAAGTGATATTTGGAAGCCCATAGAGGGCTATGGTGAAAAAGGAAATATCTTCAGATGAAATCTGGAAAGAAGCTTTCTGAGAAATTGCTTAGTGTTCTTTTAATTCATCTCACAGAGTTACATCTGTATTTCGTGGATCTCTTTGTAGCCTTATTTCTGTGGAATCTGAGAACAGATATTTCGGAACCCTTTGAAGACTATAGGGCCAAAGGAAATATCCTCCGATAACAAAGAGAAAGAAGCTTTCTGAGAAACTTCTTTGTGTTCTGTGAAATCATCACCCATAGTTACAGCTTTCCCCTCAAGAAGACTTTTGCTAAGACAGTTCTTGTGGAATTGGCAAATTGATATTTGGAAGCCCATAGAGGGCTATGGTGAAAAAGGAAATATCCTCAGATGAAATCTGGAAAGAAGCTTTCTGAGAAACTGCTTAGTGTTCGGTTAATTCATCTCAGAGAGTTACATCTGTATTTCGTGGATCTCTTTGCTTGCCTTATTTCTGTGGAATCTGAGAACAGATATTTCGGATCCCTTTGAAGACTATAGGGCCAAAGAAAATATCCTCCGATATCAAAGATAAAGAAGCTTTCTGAGAAACTTCTTTGCGTTCTGTGAAATCATCTCACAGAGTTACAGCTTTCCCCTCAAGAAGCCTTTTGCTAAGACAGTTCTTGTGGAATTGGCAAAGTGATATTTGGAACCCCTAGAGGGCTATGGTGAAAAAGGAAATATCCTCAGATGAAATCTGGAAAGAAGCTTTCTGAGAAACTGCTCAGTGTTCTGTTAATTCATCTCACAGAGTTACATCTGTATTTCGTGGATCTCTTTGCTAGCCTTATTTCTGTGGAATCTGAGAACAGATATTTCGGATCCCTTTGAAGACTATAGGGCCAAAGGAAATATCCTCCGATAACAAAGATAAAGAAGCTTTCTGAGAAACTTCTTTGTGTTCTGTGAATTCATCTGCCAGAGTTACAGCTTTCCCTCAAGAAGCCTTTCGCTAAGACAGTTCTTGTGGAATTGGCAAAGTGATATTTGGAAGCCCATAGAGGGCTATGTTGAAAAAGGAAATATCCTCAGATGAAATCTGGAAAGAAGCTTTCTGAGAAACGGTTAGTGTTCGGTTAATTCATCTCACAGAGTTACATCTGTATTTCGTGGATCTCTTTGCTAGCCTTATTTCTGTGGAATCTGAGAACAGATATTTCGGATCCCTTTGAAGACTATAGGGCCAAAGGCAATATCCTCCGATAACATAGATAAAGAAGCTTTCTGAGAAACTTCTTTGCGTTCTGTGAAATCATCTCACAGAGTTACAACTTTCCCCTCAAGAAGCCTTTCGCTAAGACAGTTCTTGTGGAATTGGCAAAGTGATATTTGGAAGCCCTTAGAGGGCTATGGTGAAAAAGGAAATATCCTCAGATGAAATCTGGAAAGAAGCTTTCTGAGAAACTGCTTAGTGTTCTGTTAATTCATCTCACAGAGTTACATCTGTATTTCGTGGATCTCTTTGCTAGCCTTTTTTCTGTGGAATCTGAGAACAGATATTTCGGATCCCTTTGAAGACTATAGGGCCAAAGGAAATATCCTCCGATAACAAAGAGAAAGAAGCTTTCTGAGAAACTTCTTTGTGTTCTGTGAAATTATCTCCCAGAGTTACATCTTTCCCCGCAAGAAGCCTCTTGCTAAGACAGTTCTTGTGGAATTGGCAAAGTGATATTTGGAAGCCCATAGAAGGCTATGGTGAAAAAGGAAATATCCTCAGATGAAATCTGGAAAGAAGCTTTCTGAGAAACTGCTTAGTGTTCTGTTAATTCATCTCAAAGAGTTACATCTGTATTTCGTGGATCTCTTTGCTAGCCTTATTTCTGTGGAATCTGAGAACAGATATTTCGGATCCCATTGAAGACTACAGGGCCAAAGGAAATATCCTCCGATAACAAATAGAAAGAAGCTTTCTAAGAAACTTCTTTGCGTTCTGTGAAATCATCTCACAGAGTTACAGCTTTCCCCTCAAGAAGCCTTTCGCTAAGACAGTTCTTGTGCAATTGGCAAAGTGATATTTGGAAGCCCGTAGAGGGCTATGGTGAAAAAGGAAATATCCTCAGATGAAATCTGGAAAGAAGCTTTCTGAGAAACTGCTTAGTGTTCTGTTAATTCATCTCGCAGTGTTACATCTGTATTTCGTGGATCTCTTTGCTAGCCTTATTTCTGTGGAATCTGAGAACAGATATTTCGGATCCCATTGAAGACTATAGGGCCAAAGGAAATATCCTCCGATAACAAAGAGAAAGAAGCTTTCTGAGAAACTTCTTTTCGTTCTGTGAAATAATCTCACAGAGTTACAGCTTTCCCCTCAAGAAACCTTTCGCTAAGACAGTTCTTGTGGAATTGGCAAAGTGATATTTGGAAGCCCATAGAGGGCTATGGTGAAAAAGGATATATCCTCAGATGAAATCTGGAAAGAAGCTTTTGAGAAACTGCTTAGTGTTCTGTTAATTCATCTCACAGAGTTACATCTGTATTTCGTGGATCTCTTTGCTAGCCTTATTTCTGTGGAATCTGAGAACAGATATTTCGGATCCCTTTGAAGACTATAGGGCCAAAGAAAATATCCTCCGATAACAAAGATAAAGAAGCTTTCTGAGAAACTTCTTTGCGTTCTGTGAAATCATCCCACAGGGTTACAGCTTTCCCCTCAAGAAGCCTTTCACCAAGACAGTTCTTGTGGAATTGGCAAAGTGATATTTGGAAGTCCATAGGGGCTATGGTGAAAAAGGAAATATCCTCAGATGAAATCTGGAAAGAAGCTTTCTGAGAAACTGCTTAGTGTTCTTTTAATTCATCTCACAGAGTTACATCTGTATTTCGTGGATCTCTTTGCTAGCCTTATTTCTGTGGAATCTGAGAACAGATATTTCGGATCCCTTTGAAGACTATAGGGCCAAAGGAAATATCCTCCGATAACAAAGAGAAAGAAGCTTTCTGAGAAACTTCTTTGTGTTCTGTGAAATCATCTCCCAGAGTTACAGCATTCCCCTCAAGAAGCCTTTCGCTAAGACAGTTCTTGTGCAATTCGCAAAGTGATATTTGGAAGCCCATAGAGGGCTATGGTGAAAAAGGAAATATCCTCAGATGAAATCTGGAAAGAAGCTTCCTGAGAAACTGCTTAGTGTTCTGTTAATTCATCTCGCAGAGTTACATCTGTATTTCGTGGATCTCTTTGCTAGCCTTATTTCTGTGGAATCTGAGAACAGATATTTCGGATCCCATTGAAGACTATAGGGCCAAAGGAAATATCCTCCGATAACAAAGATAAAGAAGCTTTCTGAGAAACTTCTTTGCGTTCTGTGAAATAATCTCACAGAGTTACAGCTTTCCCCTCAAGAAACCTTTCGCTAAGACAGTTCTTGTGGAATTGGCAAAGTGATATTTGGAAGCCCATATAGGGCTATGGTGAAAAAGGAAATATCCTCAGATGAAATCTGGAAAGAAGCTTTCTGAGAAACTGCTTAGTGTTCGGTTAATTCATCTCACAGATTTACATCTGTATTTCGTGGATCTCTTTGCTAGCCTTATTTCTGTGGAATCTGAGAACAGATATTTCGGATCCCTTTGAAGACTATAGGGCCAAAGAAAATATCCTCCGATAACAAAGATAAAGAAGCTTTCTGAGAAACTTCTTTGCGTTCTGTGAAATCATCTCACAGAGTTACAGCTTTCCCCTCAAGAAGCCTTTTGCTAAGACAGTTCTTGTGGAATTGGCAAAGTGATATTTGGAAGCCCATAGAGGGCTATGATGAAAAAGGATATATCCTCAGATGAAATCTGGAAAGAAGCTTTTGAGAAACTGCTTAGTGTTCTGTTAATTCATCTCACAGAGTTACATCTGTATTTCGTGGATCTCTTTGCTAGCCTTATTTCTGTGGAATCTGAGAACAGATATTTCGGATCCCTTTGAAGACTATAGGGCCAAAGGAAATATCCTCCGATAACAAAGAGAAAGAAGCTTTCTGAGAAACGTCTTTGCGTTCTGTGAAATCATCTCACAGAGTTACAGCTTTCCCATCAAGAAGCCTTTCGCCAAGACAGTTCTTGTGGAATTGGCAAAGTGATATTTGGAAGCCCATAGAGGGCTATGGTGAAAAAGGAAATATCTTCAGATGAAATCTGGAAAGAAGCTTTCTGATTAATTGCTTAGTGTTCTTTTAATTCATCTCACAGAGTTACATCTGTATTTCGTGGATCTCTTTGCTAGCCTTATTTCTGTGGAATCTGAGAACAGATATTTCGGATCCCATTGAAGACTACAGGGCCAAAGGAAATATCCTCCGATAACAAATAGAAAGAAGCTTTCTGAGAAACTTCTTTGCATTCTGTGAAATCATCTCACAGAGTTACAGCTTTCCCCTCAAGAAGACTTTTGCTAAGACAGTTCTTGTGGAATTGGCAAATTGATATTTGGAAGCCCATAGAGGGCTATGGTGAAAAAGGAAATATCCTCAGATGAAATCTGGAAAGAAGCTTTCTGAGAAACTGCTTAGTGTTCGGTTAATTCATCTCAGAGAGTTACATCTGTATTTCGTGGATCTCTTTGCTTGCCTTATTTCTGTGGAATCTGAGAACAGATATTTCGGATCCCTTTGAAGACTATAGGGCCAAAGAAAATATCCTCCGATATCAAAGATAAAGAAGCTTTCTGAGAAACTTCTTTGCGTTCTGTGAAATCATCTCACAGAGTTACAGCTTTCCCCTCAAGAAGCCTTTTGCTAAGACAGTTCTTGTGGAATTGGCAAAGTGATATTTGGAACCCCTAGAGGGCTACGGTGAAAAAGTAAATATCCTCAGATGAAATCTGGAAAGAAGCTTTCTGAGAAACTGCTCAGTGTTCTGTTAATTCATCTCACAGAGTTACATCTGTATTTCGTGGATCTCTTTGCTAGCCTTATTTCTGTGGAATCTGAGAACAGATATTTCGGATCCCTTTGAAGACTATAGGGCCAAAGGAAATATCCTCCGATAACAAATAGAAAGAAGCTTTCTGAGAAAGTTCTTTGTGTTCTGTGAATTCATCTGCCAGAGTTACAGCTTTCCCTCAAGAAGCCTTTCGCTAAGACAGTTCTTGTGGAATTGGCAAAGTGATATTTGGAAGCCCATAGAGGGCTATGTTGAAAAAGGAAATATCCTCAGATGAAATCTGGAAAGAAGCTTTCTGAGAAACGGTTAGTGTTCGGTTAATTCATCTCACAGAGTTACATCTGTATTTCGTGGATCTCTTTGCTAGCCTTATTTCTGTGGAATCTGAGAACAGATATTTCGGATCCCTTTGAAGACTATAGGGCCAAAGGCAATATCCTCCGATAACATAGATAAAGAAGCTTTCTGAGAAACTTCTTTGCGTTCTGTGAAATCATCTCACAGAGTTACAACTTTCCCCTCAAGAAGCCTTTCGCTAAGACAGTTCTTGTGGAATTGGCAAAGTGATATTTGGAAGCCCATAGAGGGCTATGGTGAAAAAGGAAATATCCTCAGATGAAATCTGGAAAGAAGCTTTCTGAGAAACTGCTTAGTGTTCTGTTAATTCATCTCACAGAGTTACATCTGTATTTCGTGGATCTCTTTGCTAGCCTTTTTTCTGTGGAATCTGAGAACAGATATTTCGGATCCCTTTGAAGAATATAGGGCCAAAGGAAATATCCTCCGATAACAAAGAGAAAGAAGCTTTCTGAGAAACTTCTTTGTGTTCTGTGAAATTATCTCCCAGAGTTACATCTTTCCCCGCAAGAAGCCTTTTGCTAAGACAGTTCTTGTGGAATTGGCAAAGTGATATTTGGAAGCCCATAGAAGGCTATGGTGAAAAAGGAAATATCCTCAGATGAAATCTGGAAAGAAGCTTTCTGAGAAACTGCTTAGTGTTCTGTTAATTCATCTCAAAGAGTTACATCTGTATTTCGTGGATCTCTTTGCTAGCCTTATTTCTGTGGAATCTGAGAACAGATATTTCGGATCCCATTGAAGACTACAGGGCCAAAGGAATTATCCTCCGATAACAAATAGAAAGAAGCTTTCTGAGAAACTTCTTTGCGTTCTGTGAAATCATCTCACAGAGTTACAGCTTTCCCCTCAAGAAGCCTTTCGCTAAGACAGTTCTTGTGCAATTGGCAAAGTGATATTTGGAAGCCCGTAGAGGGCTATGGTGAAAAAGGAAATATCCTCAGATGAAATCTGGAAAGAAGCTTTCTGAGAAACTGCTTAGTGTTCTGTTAATTCATCTCGCAGTGTTACATCTGTATTTCGTGGATCTCTTTGCTAGCCTTATTTCTGTGGAATCTGAGAACAGATATTTCGGATCCCTTTGAAGACTATAGGGCCAAAGGAAATATCCTCCGATAACAAAGAGAAAGAAGCTTTCTGAGAAACTTCTTTTCGTTCTGTGAAATAATCTCACAGAGTTACAGCTTTCCCCTCAAGAAACCTTTCGCTAAGACAGTTCTTGTGGAATTGGCAAAGTGATATTTGGAAGCCCATAGAGGGCTATGGTGAAAAAGGATATATCCTCAGATGAAATCTGGAAAGAAGCTTTTGAGAAACTGCTTAGTGTTCTGTTAATACATCTCACAGAGTTACATCTGTATTTCGTGGATCTCTTTGCTAGCCTTATTTCTGTGGAATCTGAGAACAGATATTTCGGATCCCTTTGAAGACTATAGGGCCAAAGGAAATATCCTCCGATAACAAAGAGAAAGAAGCTTTCTGAGAAACTTCTTTGTGTTCTGTGAAATCATCACCCATAGTTACAGCTTTCCCCTCAGGAAGACTTTCGCTAAGACAGTTCTTTTGGAATTGGCAAAGTGATATTTGGAAGCCCATAGAGGGCTATGGTGAAAAAGGAAATATCCTCAGATGAAATCTGGAAAGAAGCTTTCTGAGAAACTGCTTAGTGTTCGGTTAATTCATCTCAGAGAGTTACATCTGTATTTCGTGGATCTCTTTGCTTGCCTTATTTCTGTGGAATCTGAGAACAGATATTTCGGATCCCTTTGAAGACTATAGGGCCAAAGAAAATATCCTCCGATATCAAAGATAAAGAAGCTTTCTGGGAAACTTCTTTGCGTTTTGTGAAATCATCCAACAGAGTTACAGCTTTCCCCTCAAGAAGCCTTTTGCTAAGACAGTTCTTGTGGAATTGGCAAAGTGATATTTGGAACCCCTAGAGGGCTATGGTGAAAAAGGAAATATCCTCAGATGAAATCTGGAAAGAAGCTTTCTGAGAAACTGCTCAGTGTTCTGTTAATTCATCTCACAGAGTTACATCTGTATTTCGTGGATCTCTTTGCTAGCCTTATTTCTGTGGAATCTGAGAACAGATATTTCGGATCCCTTTGAAGACTATAGGGCCAAAGGAAATATCCTCCGATAACAAAGAGAAAGAAGCTTTCTGAGAAACTTCTTTGTGTTCTGTGAATTCATCTGCCAGAGTTACAGCTTTCCCTCAAGAAGCCTTTCGCTAAGACAGTTCTTGTGGAATTGGCAAAGTGATATTTGGAAGCCCATAGAGGGCTATGGTGAAAAAGGAAATATCCTCAGATGAAATCTGGAAAGAAGCTTTCTGAGAAACGGCTTAGTGTTCGGTTAATTCATCTCAGAGAGTTACATCTGTATTTCGTGGATCTCTTTGCTAGCCTTATTTCTGTGGAATCTGAGAACAGATATTTCGGATCCCTTTGAAGACTATAGGGCCAAAGGCAATATCCTCCGATAACATAGATAAAGAAGCTTTCTGAGAAACTTCTTTGCGTTCTGTGAAATCATCTCACAGAGTTACAGCTTTCCCCTCAAGAAGCCTTTCGCTAAGACAGTTCTTGTGGAATTGGCAAAGTGATATTTGGAAGCCCATAGAGGGCTATGGTGAAAAAGGAAATATCCTCAGATGAAATCTGGAAAGAAGCTTTCTGAGAAACTGCTTAGTGTTCTGTTAATTCATCTCACAGAGTTACATCTGTATTTCGTGGATCTCTTTGCTAGCCTTATTTCTGTGGAATCTGAGAACAGATATTTCGGATCCCTTTGAAGACTATAGGGCCAAAGGAAATATCCTCCGATAACAAAGAGAAAGAAGCTTTCTGAGAAACTTCTTTGTGTTCTGTGAAATCATCTCCCAGAGTTACAGCTTTCCCCGCAAGAAGCCTTTCGCTAAGACAGTTCTTGTGCAATTGGCAAAGTGATATTTGGAAGCCCATAGAGGGCTATGGTGAAAAAGGAAATATCCTCAGATGAAATCTGGAAAGAAGCTTTCTGAGAAACTGCTTAGTGTTCTGTTAATTCATCTCGCAGAGTTACATCTGTATTTCGTGGATCTCTTTGCTAGCCTTATTTCTGTGGAATCTGAGAACAGATATTTCGGATCCCATTGAAGACTATAGGGCCAAAGGAAATATCCTCGGATAACAAATAGAAAGAAGCTTTCTGAGAAACTTCTTTGCGTTCTGTGAAATCATCTCACAGAGTTACAGCTTTCCCCTCAAGAAGCCTTTCGCTAAGACAGTTCTTGTGGAATTGGCAAAGTGATATTTGGAAGCCCGTAGAGGGCTATGGTGAAAAAGGAAATATCCTCAGATGAAATCTGGAAAGAAGCTTTCTGAGAAACTGCTTAGTGTTCTGTTAATTCATCTCGCAGAGTTACGTCTGTATTTCGTGGATCTCTTTGCTAGCCTTATTTATGTGGAATCTGAGAACAGATATTTCGGATCCCATTGAAGACTATAGGGCCAAAGGAAATATCCTCCGATAACAAAGAGAAAGAAGCTTTCTGAGAAACTTCTTTGCGTTCTGTGAAATAATCTCACAGAGTTACAGCTTTCCCCTCAAGAAACCTTTCGCTAAGACAGTTCTTGTGGAATTGGCAAAGTGATATTTGGAAGCCCTTAGAGGGCTATGGTGAAAAAGGATATATCCTCAGATGAAATCTGGAAAGTAGCTTTTGAGAAACTGCTTAGTGTTCTGTTAATTCATCTCACAGAGTTACATCTGTATTTCGTGGATCTCTTTGCTAGCCTTTTTTCTGTGGAATCTGAGAACAGATATTTCGGATCCCTTTGAAGACTATAGGGCCAAAGGAAATATCCTCCGATAACAAAGAGAAAGAAGCTTTCTGAGAAACTTCTTTGTGTTCTGTGAAATCATCTCACAGAGTTACAGCTTTCCCCTCAAGAAGCCTTTCGCTAAGACAGTTCTTGTGGAATTGGCAAAGTGATATTTGAAGCCCATAGAGGGCTATGGTGAAAAAGGAAATATCCTCAGATGAAATCTGGAAAGAAGCTTTCTGAGAAACTCCTTAGTGTTCTGTTAATTCATCTCACAGAGTTACATCTGTATTTCGTGGATCTCTTTGCTAGCCTTATTTCTGTGGAATCTGAGAACAGATATTTCGGATCCCATTGAAGACTATAGGGCCAAAGGAAATATCCTCCGATAACAAAGAGAAAGAAGCTTTCTGAGAAACTTCTTTGCGTTCTGTGAAATCATCTCACAGAGTTACAGCTTTCCCCTCAAGAAGCCTTTCGCTAAGACAGTTCTTGTGGAATTGGCAAAGAGCTATTTGGAAGCCCTTAGAGGGCTATGGTGAAAAAGGAAATATCCTCAGATGAAATCTGGAAAGAAGCTTTCTGAGAAACTGCTTAGTGTTCTGTTAAATCATCTCGCAGAGTTACATCTGTATTTCGTGGATATCTTTGCTAGCCTTCTTTCTGTGGAATCTGAGAACAGATATTTCGGATCCCATTGAAGACTATAGGGCCAAAGGAAATATCATCCGATAACAAATATAAAGAAGCTTTCTGAGAAACTTCTTTGCGTTCTGTGAAATCATCTCACAGAGTTACAGCATTCCCCTCAAGAAGCCATTCGCTAAGACAGTTCTTGTGGAATTGGCAAAGTGATATTTGGAAGCCCATAGAGGGCTATGGTGAAAAAGGAAATATCCTCAGATGAAATCTGGAAAGAAGCTTTCTGAGAAACTGCTTAGTGTTCTGTTAATTCATCTCGCAGAGTTACATCTGTATTTCGTGGATCTCTTTGCTAGCCTTATTTCTGTGGAATCTGAGAACAGATATTTCGGATCCCCTTGAAGACTCTAGGGCCAAAGGAAATATCCTCCGATAACAAAGAGAAAGAAGCTTTCTGAGAAACTTCTTTGTGTTCTGTGAAATCATCTCACAGAGTTACAGCTTTCCCCTCAAGAAGCCTTTCGCTTAGACAGTTCTTCTGGAATTGGCAAACTGATATTTGGAAGCCCATAGAGGGCTATGGTGAAAAAGGAAATATCCTCAGATGAAATCTGGAAAGAAGCTTTCTGAGAAACTGCTTAGTGTTCTGTTATTTCATCTCACAGAGTTACATCTGTATTTCGTGGATCTCTTTGTTAGCCTTATTTCTGTGGAATCAGAGAACAGATATTTCGGATCCCATTGAAGACTATAGGTCCAAAGTAAATATCCTCCGATAACAAATAGAAAGAAGCTTTCTGAGAAACTTCTTTGCGTTCTGTGAAATCATTTCACAGAGTTACAGCTTTCCCCTCAAGAAGCCTTTCACCAAGACAGTTCTTGTGGAATTGGCAAAGTGATATTTGGAAGCCCATAGAGGGCTATGGTGAAAAAGGAAATATCCTCAGATGAAATCCGGAAAGAAGCTTTCTGAGAAACTGCTTAGTGTTTGGTTAATTCATCTCAGAGAGTTACATCTGTATTTCGTGGATCTCTTTGCTTGCCTTATTTCTGTGGAACCTGAGAACAGATATTTCGGATCCCTTTGAAGACTATAGGGCCAAAGAAAATATCCTCCGATATCAAAGATAAAGAAGCTTTCTGAGAAACTTCTTTGAGTTCTGTGAAATCATCTCAGAGAGTTACAGCTTTCCCCTCAAGAAGCCTTTTGCTAAGACAGTTCTTGTGGAATTGGCAAAGTGATATTTGGAACCACTAGAGGGCTATGGTGAAAAAGGAAATATCCTCAGATGAAATCTGGAAAGAAGCTTTCTGAGAAACTGCTCAGTGTTCTGTTAATTCATCTCACAGAGTTACATCTGTATTTCGTGGATCTCTTTGCTAGCCTTATTTCTGTGGAATCTGAGAACACATATTTCGGATCCCTTTGAAGACTATAGGGCCAAAGGAAATATCCTCCGATAACAAAGAGAAAGAAGCTTTCTGAGAAACTTCTTTGTGTTCTGTGAATTCATCTGCCAGAGTTACAGCTTTCCCTCAAGAAGCCTTTCGCTAAGACAGTTCTTGTGGAATTGGCAAAGTGATATTTGGAAGCCCATAGAGGGCTATGGTGAAAAAGGAAATATCCTCAGATGAAATCTGGAAAGAAGCTTTCTGAGAAACGGCTTAGTGTTCGGTTAATTCATCTCAGAGAGTTACATCTGTATTTCGTGGATCTCTCTGCTAGCCTTATTTCTGTGGAATCTGAGAACAGATATTTCGGATCCCTTTGAAGACTATAGGGCCAAAGGCAATATCCTCCGATAACATAGATAAAGAAGCTTTCTGAGAAACTTCTTTGCGTTCTGTGAAATCATCTCACAGAGTTACAGCTTTCCCCTCAAGAAGCCTTTCGCTAAGACAGTTATTGTGGAATTGGCACAGTGATATTTGGAAGCCCTTAGAGGGCTATGGTGAAAAAGGAAATATCCTCAGATGAAATCTGGAAAGAAGCTTTCTGAGAAACTGCTTAGTGTTCTGTTAATTCATCTCACAGATTTACATCTGTATTTCGTGGATCTCTTTGCTAGCCTTATTTCTGTGGAATCTGAGAACAGATATTTCGGATCCCTTTGAAGACTATAGGGCCAAAGGAAATATCCTCCGATAACAAAGAGAAAGAAGCTTTCCGAGAAACTTCTTTGTGTTCTGTGAAATCATCTCCCAGAGTTACAGCTTTCCCCGCAAGAATCCTTTCGCTAAGACAGTTCTTGTGGAATTGGTAAAGTGATATTTGGAAGCCCATAGAGGGCTATGGTGAAAAAGGAAATATCCTCAGATGAAATCTGGAAAGAAGCTTTCTGAGAAACTGCTTAGTGTTATGTTAATTCATCTCGCAGAGTTACATCTGTATTTCGTGGATCTCTTTGCTAGCCTTATTTCTGTGGAATCTGAGAACAGATATTTCGGATCCCTTTGAAGACTATAGGGCCAAAGGAAATATCCTCCGATAACAAATAGAAAGAAGCTTTCTGAGAAACTTCTTTGCGTTCTGTGAAATCATCTCACAGAGTTACAGCTTTCCCCTCAAGAAGCCTTTCGCTAAGACAGTTCTTGTGCAATTGGCAAAGTGATATTTGGAAGCCCGTAGAGGGCTACGGTGAAAAAGGAAATATCCTCAGATGAAATCTGGAAAGAAGCTTTCTGAGAAACTGCTTAGTGTTCTGTTAATTCATCTCGCAGAGTTACATCTGTATTTCGTGGATCTCTTTGCTAGCCTTATTTCTGTGGAATCTGAGAACAGATATTTCGGATCCCATTGAAGACTATAGGGCCAAAGGAAATATCCTCCGATAACAAAGAGAAAGAAGCTTTCTGAGAAACTTCTTTGCGTTCTGTGAAATAATCTCACAGAGTTACAGCTTTCCCCTCAAGAAACCTTTCGCTAAGACAGTTCTTGTGGAATTGGCAAATTGATATTTGGAAGCCCATAGAGGGCTATGGTGAAAAAGGATATATCCTCAGATGAAATCTGGAAAGAAGCTTTTGAGAAACTGCTTAGTGTTCTGTTAATTCATCTCACAGAGTTACATCTGTATTTCGTGGATCTCTTTGCTAGCCTTATTTCTGTGGAATCTGAGAACAGATATTTCGGATCCCTTTGAAGACTATAGGGCCAAAGGAAATATCCTCCGATAACAAAGAGAAAGAAGCTTTCTGAGAAACTTCTTTGCGTTCTGTGAAATCATCTCACAGAGTTACACCTTTCCCCTCAAGAAGCCTCTCGCTAAAACAGTTCTTGTGGAATTGGCGAAGTGATATTTGGAAGCCCATAGAGGGCTATGGTGAAAAAGGAAATATCCTCAGATGAAATCTGGAAAGAAGCTTTCAGAGAAACTGCTTAGTGTTCTGTTAATTCATCTCGCAGATTTACATCTGTATTTCGTGGATCTCTTTGCTAGCCTTATTTCTGTGGAATCTGAGAACAGATATTTCGGATCCCATTGAAGACTATAGGGCCAAAGGAAATATCCTCCGATAACAAAGAGAAAGAAGCTTTCTGAGAAACTTCTTTGCGTTCTGTGAAATAATCTCACAGAGTTACAGCTTTCCCCTCAAGAAACCTTTCGCTAAGACAGTTCTTGTGGAATTGGCAAAGTGATATTTGGAAGCCCATAGAGGGCTATGGTGAAAAAGGAAATATCCTCAGATGAAATCTGGAAAGAAGCTTTTGAGAAACTGCTTAGTGTTCTGTTAATTCATCTCACAGAGTTACATCTGCATTTCGTGGATCTCTTTGCTAGCCTTATTTCTGTGGAATCTGAGAACAGATATTTCGGATCCCTTTGAAGACTATAGGGCCAAAGGAAATATCCTCCGATAACAAAGAGAAAGAAGCTTTCTGAGAAACTACTTTGCGTTCTGTGAAATCATCTCACAGAGTTACAGCTTTCCCGTCAAGAAGCCTTTCGCTAAGACAGTTCTTGTGGAATTGGCAAAGTGATATTTGGAAGCCCATAGAGGGCTATGGTGAAAAAGGAAATATCCTCAGATGAAATCTGGAAAGAAGCTTTCTGAGAAACTGCTTAGTGTTCTGTTCATTCATCTCACAGAGTTACATCTGTATTTCGTGTATCTCTTTGCTAGCCTTATTTCTGTGGAATCTGAGAACAGATATTTCGGATCCCATTGAAGAGTATAGGGCCAAAGGAAATATCCTCCGATAACAAAGAGAAAGTAGCTTTCTGAGAAACTTCTTTGCGTTCTGTGAAATCATCTCACAGAGTTACAGCTTTCCCCTCAAGAAGCCTTTCGCCAAGACAGTACTTGTGGAATTGGCAAGGTGATATTTGGAAGCCCATAGAGGGCTATGGTGAAAAAGGAAATATCCTCAGATGAAATCTGGTAAGAAACTTTCTGAGAAACTGCTTAGTGTTCGGTTAATTCATCTCACAGAGTTTCATCTGTATTTCGAGGATCTCTTTGCTAGCCTTTTTTCTGTGGAATCTGAGAACAGATATTTAGGATCCCTTTGAACACTATAGGGCCATAGGAAATATCCTCCGATAACAAAGAGAAAGAAGCTTTCTGAGAAACTTCTTTGCGTTCTGTGAAATCATCTCAAAGAGTTACAGCTTTGCCCTCAAGAAGCCTTTCGCTAAGACAGTTCTTGTGGAATTGGCAAAGTGATATTTGGAAGCCCATAGAGGGCTATGGTGAAAAAGGAAACATCCTCAGATGAAATCTGGAAAGAAGCTTTCTGAGAAACTGCTTAGTGTTCTGTTATTTCGTCTCACAGAGTTACATCTGTATTTCGTGGATCTCTTTGCTAGCCTTATTTCTGTGGAATCTGAGAACAGATATTTCGGATCCCATTGAAGACTATAGGGCCAAAGGAAATATCCTCCGATAACAAAGGGAAAGATGCTTTCTGAGAAACTTCTTTGCGTTCTGTGAAATCATCTCACAGAGTTACAGCTTTCCCCTCAAGAAACCTTTCGCTAAGACAGTTCTTGTGGAATTGGCCAAGAGATATTTGGAAGCCCTTAGAGGGCTTTGGTGAAAAAGGAAATATCCTCAGATGAAATCTGGAAAGAAGCTTTCTGAGAAACTGCTTAGTGTTCTCTTCATTCATCTCACCGAGTTACATCTGTATTTCGTGGATCTCTTTGCTAGCCTTATTTCTGTGGAATCTGAGAACAGATATTTCGGATCCCATTGAAGACTATAGGGCCAAAGGAAATATCCTCCGATAACAAATAGAAAGAAGCTTTCTGAGAAACTTCTTTGCGTTCTGTGAAATCATCTCACAGAGTTACAGCTTTACCCTCAAGAAGCCTTTCACTAAGACAGTTCTTGTGGAATTGGCAAAGTGATATTTGGCAGCCCATAGAGGGCTATGGTGAAAAAGGAAATATCCTCAGATGAAATCTGGAAAGAAGCTTTCTGAGAAACTGCTTAGTGTTCGGTTAATTCATCTCACAGAGTTACATCTGTATTTCGTGGATCTCTTTGTTAGCCTTATTTCTGTGGAATCAGAGAACAGATATTTCGGATCCCATTGAAGACTATAGGTCCAAAGGAAATATCCTCCGATAACAAATAGAAAGAAGCTTTCTGAGAAACTTCTTTGCGTTCTGTGAAATCATTTCACAGAGTTACAGCTTTCCCCTCAAGAAGCCTTTCGCCAAGACAGTTCTTGTGGAATTGGCAAAGTGATATTTGGAAGCCCATAGAGGGCTATGGTGAAAAAGGAAATATCCTCAGATGAAATCTGGAAAGAAGCTTTCTGAGAAACTGCTTAGTGTTTTGTTAATTCATCTCAGAGAGTTACATCTGTATTTCGTGGATCTCTTTGCTTGCCTTATTTCTGTGGAATCTGAGAACAGATATTTCGGATCCCTATGAAGACTATAGGGCCAAAGAAAATATCCTCCGATATCAAAGATAAAGAAGCTTTCTGAGAAACTTCTTTGAGTTCTGTGAAATCATCTCACAGAGTTACAGCTTTCCCCTCAAGAAGCCTTTTGCTAAGACAGTTCTTGTGGAATTGGCAAAGTGATATTTGGAACCACTAGAGGGCTATGGTGAAAAAGGAAATATCCTCCGATGAAATCTGGAAAGAAGCTTTCTGAGAAACTGCTCAGTGTTCTGTTAATTCATCTCACAGAGTTACATCTGTATTTCGTGGATCTCCTTGCTAGCCTTATTTCTGTGGAATCTGAGAACAGATATTTCGGATCCCTTTGAAGACTATAGGGCCAAAGGTAATATCCTCCGATAACAAAGAGAAAGAAGCTTTCTGAGAAACTTCTTTGTGTTCTGTGAATTCATCTGCCAGAGTTACAGCTTTCCCTCAAGAAGCCTTTCGCTAAGACAGTTCTTGTGGAATTGGCAAAGTGATATTTGGAAGCCCATAGAGGGCTATGGTGAAAAAGGAAATATCCTCAGATGAAATCTGGAAAGAAGCTTTCTGAGAAACGGCTTAGTGTTCGGTTAATTCATCTCAGAGAGTTACATCTGTATTTCGTGGATCTCTTTGCTAGCCTTATTTCTGTGGAACCTGAGAACAGATATTTCGGATCCCTTTGAAGACTATAGGGCCAAAGGCAATATCCTCCGATAACATAGATAAAGAAGCTTTCTGAGAAACTTCTTTGCGTTCTGTGAAATCATCTCACAGAGTTACAGCTTTCCCCACAAGAAGCCTTTCGCTAAGACAGTTATTGTGGAATTGGCAAAGTGATATTTGGAAGCCCTTAGAGGGCTATGGTGAAAAAGGAAATATCCTCAGATGAAATCTGGAAAGAAGCTTTCTGAGAAACTGCTTAGTGTTCTGTTAATTCATCTCACAGAGTTACATCTGTATTTCGTGGATCTCTTTGCTAGCCTTATTTCTGTGGAATCTGAGAACAGATATTTCGGATCCCTTTGAAGACTATAGGGCCAAAGGAAATATCCTCCGATAACAAAGAGAAAGAAGCTTTCTGAGAAACTTCTTTGTCTTCTGTGAAATCATCTCCCAGAGTTACAGCTTTCCCCGCAAAAAGCCTTTCGCTAAGACAGTTCTTGTGGAATTGGCCAAGAGATATTTGGAAGCCCTTAGAGGGCTATGGTGAAAAAGGAAATATCCTCAGATGAAATCTGGAAAGAAGCTTTCTGAGAAACTGCTTAGTGTTCTCTTCATTCATCTCACCGAGTTACATCTGTATTTCGTGGATCTCTTTGCTAGCCTTATTTCTGTGGAATCTGAGAACAGATATTTCGGATCCCATTGAAGACTATAGGGCCAAAGGAAATATCCTCCGATAACAAATAGAAAGAAGCTTTCTGAGAAACTTCTTTGCGTTCTGTGAAATCATCTCACAGAGTTACAGCTTTACCCTCAAGAAGCCTTTCACTAAGACAGTTCTTGTGGAATTGGCAAAGTGATATTTGGCAGCCCATAGAGGGCTATGGTGAAAAAGGAAATATCCTCAGATGAAATCTGGAAAGAAGCTTTCTGAGAAACTGCTTAGTGTTCGGTTAATTCATCTCACAGAGTTACATCTGTATTTCGTGGATCTCTTTGTTAGCCTTATTTCTGTGGAATCAGAGAACAGATATTTCGGATCCCATTGAAGACTATAGGTCCAAAGGAAATATCCTCCGATAACAAATAGAAAGAAGCTTTCTGAGAAACTTCTTTGCGTTCTGTGAAATCATTTCACAGAGTTACAGCTTTCCCCTCAAGAAGCCTTTCGCCAAGACAGTTCTTGTGGAATTGGCAAAGTGATATTTGGAAGCCCATAGAGGGCTATGGTGAAAAAGGAAATATCCTCAGATGAAATCTGGAAAGAAGCTTTCTGAGAAACTGCTTAGTGTTTTGTTAATTCATCTCAGAGAGTTACATCTGTATTTCGTGGATCTCTTTGCTTGCCTTATTTCTGTGGAATCTGAGAACAGATATTTCGGATCCCTATGAAGACTATAGGGCCAAAGAAAATATCCTCCGATATCAAAGATAAAGAAGCTTTCTGAGAAACTTCTTTGAGTTCTGTGAAATCATCTCACAGAGTTACAGCTTTCCCCTCAAGAAGCCTTTTGCTAAGACAGTTCTTGTGGAATTGGCAAAGTGATATTTGGAACCACTAGAGGGCTATGGTGAAAAAGGAAATATCCTCCGATGAAATCTGGAAAGAAGCTTTCTGAGAAACTGCTCAGTGTTCTGTTAATTCATCTCACAGAGTTACATCTCTATTTCGTGGATCTCCTTGCTAGCCTTATTTCTGTGGAATCTGAGAACAGATATTTCGGATCCCTTTGAAGACTATAGGGCCAAAGGTAATATCCTCCGATAACAAAGAGAAAGAAGCTTTCTGAGAAACTTCTTTGTGTTCTGTGAATTCATCTGCCAGAGTTACAGCTTTCCCTCAAGAAGCCTTTCGCTAAGACAGTTCTTGTGGAATTGGCAAAGTGATATTTGGAAGCCCATAGAGGGCTATGGTGAAAAAGGAAATATCCTCAGATGAAATCTGGAAAGAAGCTTTCTGAGAAACGGCTTAGTGTTCGGTTAATTCATCTCAGAGAGTTACATCTGTATTTCGTGGATCTCTTTGCTAGCCTTATTTCTGTGGAACCTGAGAACAGATATTTCGGATCCCTTTGAAGACTATAGGGCCAAAGGCAATATCCTCCGATAACATAGATAAAGAAGCTTTCTGAGAAACTTCTTTGCGTTCTGTGAAATCATCTCACAGAGTTACAGCTTTCCCCACAAGAAGCCTTTCGCTAAGACAGTTATTGTGGAATTGGCAAAGTGATATTTGGAAGCCCTTAGAGGGCTATGGTGAAAAAGGAAATATCCTCAGATGAAATCTGGAAAGAAGCTTTCTGAGAAACTGCTTAGTGTTCTGTTAATTCATCTCACAGAGTTACATCTGTATTTCGTGGATCTCTTTGCTAGCCTTATTTCTGTGGAATCTGAGAACAGATATTTCGGATCCCTTTGAAGACTATAGGGCCAAAGGAAATATCCTCCGATAACAAAGAGAAAGAAGCTTTCTGAGAAACTTCTTTGTCTTCTGTGAAATCATCTCCCAGAGTTACAGCTTTCCCCGCAAAAAGCCTTTCGCTAAGACAGTTCTTGTGGAATTGGTAAAGTGATATTTGGAAGCCCATAGAGGGCTATGGTGAAAAAGGAAATATCCTCAGATGAAATCTGGAAAGAAGCTTTCTGAGAAACTGCTTAGTGTTCTGTTAATTCATCTCGCAGAGTTACATCTGTATTTCGTGGATCTCTTTGCTAGCCTTATTTCTGTGGAATCTGAGAACAGATATTTCGGATCCCTTTGAAGACTATAGGGCCAAAGGAAATATCCTCCGATAACAAATAGAAAGAAGCTTTCTGAGAAACTTCTTTGCGTTCTGTGAAATCATCTCACAGAGTTACAGCTTTCCCCTCAAGAAGCCTTTCGCTAAGACAGTTCTTGTGCAATTGGCAAAGTGATATTTGGAAGCCCGTAGAGGGCTATGGTGAAAAAGGAAATATCCTCAGATGAAATCTGGAAAGAAGCTTTCTGTGAAACTGCTTAGTGTTCTGTTAATTCATCTCGCAGAGTTACATCTGTATTTCGTGGATCTCTTTGCTAGCCTTATTTCTGTGGAATCAGAGAACAGATATTTCGGATGCCATTGAAGACTATAGGGCCAAAGGAAATATCCTCCGATAACAAAGAGAAAGAAGCTTTCTGAGAAACTTCTTTGCGTTCTGTGAAATAATCTCACAGAGTTACAGCTTTCCCCTCAAGAAACCTTTCGCTAAGACAGTTCTTGTGGAATTGGCAAAGTGATATTTGGAAGCCCATAGAGGGCTATGGTGAAAAAGGATATATCCTCAGATGAAATCTGGAAAGAAGCTTTTGAGAAACTGCTTAGTGTTCTGTTAATTCATCTCACAGAGTTACATCTGTATTTCGTGGATCTCTTTGCTAGCCTTATTTCTGTGGAATCTGAGAACAGATATTTCGGATCCCTTTGAAGACTATAGGGCCAAAGGAAATATCCTCCGATAACAAAGAGAAAGAAGCTTTCTGAGAAACTTCTTTGCGTTCTGTGAAATCATCTCACAGAGTTACAGCTTTCCCCTCAAGAAGCCTTTCGCTAAAACAGTTCTTGTGGAATTGGCGAAGTGATATTTGGAAGCCCATAGAGGGCTATGGTGAAAAAGGAAATATCCTCAGATGAAATCTGGAAAGAAGCTTTCAGAGAAACTGCTTAGTGTTCTGTTAATTCATCTCGCAGAGTTACATCTGTATTTCGTGGATCTCTTTGCTAGCCTTATTTCTGTGGAATCTGAGAACAGATATTTCGGATCCCATTGAAGACTATAGGGCCAAAGGAAATATCCTCCGATAACAAAGAGAAAGAAGCTTTCTGAGAAACTTCTTTGCGTTCTGTGAAATAATCTCACAGAGTTACAGCTTTCCCCTCAAGAAACCTTTCGCTAAGACAGTTCTTGTGGAATTGGCAAAGTGATATTTGGAAGCCCATAGAGGGCTATGGTGAAAAAGGAAATATCCTCAGATGAAATCTGTAAAGAAGCTTTTGAGAAACTGCTTAGTGTTCTGTTAATTCATCTCACAGAGTTACATCTGCATTTCGTGGATCTCTTTGCTAGCCTTATTTCTGTGGAATCTGAGAACAGATATTTCGGATCCCTTTGAAGACTATAGGGCCAAAGGAAATATCCTCCGATAACAAAGAGAAAGAAGCTTTCTGAGAAACTTCTTTGCGTTCTGTGAAATCATCTCACAGAGTTACAGCTTTCCCCTCAAGAAGCCTTTCGCTAAGACAGTTCTTGTGGAATTGGCAAAGTGATATTTGGAAGCCCATAGAGGGCTATGGTGAAAAAGGAAATATCCTCAGATGAAATCTGGAAAGAAGCTTTCTGAGAAACTGCTTAGTGTTCTGTTCATTCATCTCACAGAGTTACATCTGTATTTCGTGGATCTCTTTGCTAGCCTTATTTCTGTGGAATCTGAGAACAGATATTTCGGATCCCATTGAAGACTATAGGGCCAAAGGAAATATCCTCCGATAACAAAGAGAAAGTAGCTTTCTGAGAAACTTCTTTGCGTTCTGTGAAATCATCTCACAGAGTTACAGCTTTCCCCTCAAGAAGCCTTTCGCCAAGACAGTACTTGTGGAATTGGCAAGGTGATATTTGGAAGCCCATAGAGGGCTATGGTGAAAAAGGAAATATCCTCAGATGAAATCTGGTAAGAAACTTTCTGAGAAACTGCTTAGTGTTCGGTTAATTCATCTCACAGAGTTACATCTGTATTTCGAGGATCTCTTTGCTAGCCTTTTTTCTGTGGAATCTGAGAACAGATATTTAGGATCCCTTTGAAGACTATAGGGCCATAAGAAATATCCTCCGATAACAAAGAGAAAGAAGCTTTCTGAGAAACTTCTTTGCGTTCTGTGAAATCATCTCAAAGAGTTACAGCTTTGCCCTCAAGAAGCCTTTCGCTAAGACAGTTCTTGTGGAATTGGCAAAGTGATATTTGGAAGCCCATAGAGGGCTATGGTGAAAAAGGAAACATCCTCAGATGAAATCTGGAAAGAAGCTTTCTGAGAAACTGCTTAGTGTTCTGTTATTTCGTCTCACAGAGTTACATCTGTATTTCGTGGATCTCTTTGCTAGCCTTATTTCTGTGGAATCTGAGAACAGATATTTCGGATCCCATTGAAGACTATAGGGCCAAAGGAAATATCCTCCGATAACAAAGGGAAAGATGCTTTCTGAGAAACTTCTTTGCGTTCTTTGAAATCATCTCACAGAGTTACAGCTTTCCCCTCAAGAAGCCTTTCGCTAAGACAGTTCTTGTGGAATTGGCAAAGAGATATTTGGAAGCCCTTAGAGGGCTATGGTGAAAAAGGAAATATCCTCAGATGAAATCTGGAAAGAAGCTTTCTGAGAAACTGCTTAGTGTTCTCTTCATTCATCTCACCGAGTTACATCTGTATTTCGTGGATCTCTTTGCTAGCCTTATTTCTGTGGAATCTGAGAACAGATATTTCGGATCCCATTGAAGACTTTAGGGCCAAAGGAAATATCCTCCGATAACAAATAGAAAGAAGCTTTCTGAGAAACTTCTTTGCGTTCTGTGAAATCATCTCACAGAGTTACAGCTTTAACCTCAAGAAGCCTTTCACTAAGACAGTTCTTGTGGAATTGGCAAAGTGATATTTGGCAGCCCATAGAGGGCTATGGTGAAAAAGGAAATATCCTCAGATGAAATCTGGAAAGAAGCTTTCTGAGAAACTGCTTAGTGTTCGGTTAATTCATCTCACAGAGTTACATCTGTATTTCGTGGATCTCTTTGCTAGCCGTATTTCTGTGGAATCTGAGAACAGATATTTCGGATCCCTTTGAAGACTATAGGGCCAAAGGAAATATCCTCCGATAACAAAGAGAGAAAAGCTTTCTGAGAAACTTCTTTGCGTTTTGTGAAATCATCTCACAGAGTTACAGCTTTCCCCTCAAGAAGCCTTTCGCTAAGACAGTTCTTGTGGAATTGGCAAAGTGATATTTGGAAGCCCATAGAGGGCTATGGTGAAAAAGGAAATATCCTCAGATGAAATCTGGAAAGAAGCTTTCTGAGAAACTGCTAAGTGTTCTGTTAATTCATCTCGCAGAGTTACATCTGTATTTCGTGGATCTCTTTGCTAGCCTTATTTCTGTGGAATCTGAGAACAGATATTTCGGATCCCTTTGAAGACTATAGGGCCAAAGGAAATATCCTCCGATAACAAATAGAAAGAAGCTTTCTGAGAAACTTCTTTGCGTTCTGTGAAATCATCTCCCAGAGTTACAGCTTTCCCCTCAAGAAGCCTTTCGCTAAGACAGTTCTTGTGCAATTGGCAAAGTGATATTTGGAAGCCCGTAGAGGGCTATGGTGAAAAAGGAAATATCCTCAGATGAAATCTGGAAAGAAGCTTTCTGAGAAACTGCTTAGTGTTCTGTTAATTCATCTCGCAGAGTTACATCTGTATTTCGTGTATCTCTTTGCTAGCCTTATTTCTGTGGAATCTGAGAACAGATATTTCGGATCCCATTGAAGACTATAGGGCCAAGGGAAATATCCTCCGATAACAAAGAGAAAGAAGCTTTCTGAGAAACTTCTTTGCGTTCTGTGAAATAATCTCACAGAGTTACAGCTTTCCCCTCAAGAAACCTTTCGCTAAGACAGTTCTTGTGGAATTGGCAAAGTGATATTTGGAAGCCCATAGAGGGCTATGGTGAAAAAGGAAATATCCTCAGATGAAATCTGGAAAGAAGCTTTTGAGAAACAGCTTAGTGTTCTGTTAATTCATCTCACAGAGTTACATCTGCATTTCGTGGATCTCTTTGCTAGCCTTATTTCTGTGGAATCTGAGAACAGATATTTCGGATCCCTTTGAAGACTATAGGGCCAAAGGAAATATCCTCCGATAACAAAGAGAAAGAAGCTTTCTGAGAAACTTCTTTGCGTTCTGTGAAATCATCTCAGAGAGTTACAGCTTTCCCGTCAAGAAGCCTTTCACTAAGACAGTTCTTGTGGAATTGTCAAAGTGATATTTGGAAGCCCATAGAGGGCTATGGTGAAAAAGGAAATATCCTCAGATGAAATCTGGAAAGAAGCTTTCTGAGAAACTGCTTAGTGTTCTGTTCATTCATCTCACAGAGTTACATCTGTATTTCGTGTATCTCTTTGCTAGCCTTATTTCTGTGGAATCTGAGAACAGATATTTCGGATCCCATTGAAGACTATAGGGCCAAAGGAAATATCCTCCGATAACAAAGAGAAAGTAGCTTTCTGAGAAACTTCTTTGCGTTCTGTGAAATCATCTCACAGAGTTACACCTTACCCCTCAAGAAGCCTTTCGCCAAGACAGTACTTGTGGAATTGGCAAGGTGATATTTGGAAGCCCATAGAGGGCTATGGTGAAAAAGGAAATATCCTCAGATGAAATCTGGTAAGAAACTTTCTGAGAAACTGCTTAGTGTTCGGTTAATTCATCTCACAGAGTTACATCTGTATTTCGAGGATCTCTTTGCTAGCCTTCTTTCTGTGGAATCTGAGAACAGATATTTAGGATCCCTTTGAAGACTATAGGGCCATAGGAAATATCCTCCGATAACAAAGAGAAAGAAGCTTTCTGAGAAACTTCTTTGCGTTCTGTGAAATCATCTCAAAGAGTTACAGCTTTGCCCTCAAGAAGCCTTTCGCTAAGACAGTTCTTGTGGAATTGGCAAAGTGATATTTGGAAGCCCATAGAGGGCTATGGTGAAAAAGGAAACATCCTCAGATGAAATCTGGAAAGAAGCTTTCTGAGAAACTGCTTAGTGTTCTGTTATTTCGTCTCACAGAGTTACATCTGTATTTCGTGGATCTCTTTGCTAGCCTTATTTCTGTGGAATCTGAGAACAGATATTTCGGATCCCATTGAAGACTATAGGGCCAAAGGAAATATCCTCCGATAACAAAGGGAAAGATGCTTTCTGAGAAACTTCTTTGCGTTCTGTGAAATCATCTCACAGAGTTACAGCTTTCCCCTCAAGAAGCCTTTCGCTAAGACAGTTCTTGTGGAATTGGCAAAGAGATATTTGGAAGCCCTTAGAGGGCTATGGTGAAAAAGGAAATATCCTCAGATGAAATCTGGAAAGAAGCTTTCTGAGAAACTGCTTAGTGTTCTCTTCATTCATCTCACTGAGTTACATCTGTATTTCGTGGATCTCTTTGCTAGCCTTATTTCTGTGGAATCTGAGAACAGATATTTCGGATCCCATTGAAGACTATAGGGCCAAAGGAAATATCCTCCGATAACAAAGAGAAAGAAGCTTTCTGAGAAACTTCTTTGCGTTCTGTGAAATCATCTCCCAGAGTTACAGCTTTCCCCTCAAGAAGCCTTTCGCTAAGACAGTTCTTGTGGAATTGGCAAAGTGATATTTGGAAGCCCATAGAGGGCTATGGTGAAAAAGGAAATATCCTCAGATGAAATCTGGAAAGAAGCTTTCTGAGAAACTGCTTAGTGTTCGGTTAATTCATCTCACAGAGTTACATCTGTATTTCGTGGATCTCTTTGCTAGCCGTATTTCTGTGGAATCTGAGAACAGATATTTCGGATCCCTTTGAAGACTATAGGGCCAAAGGAAATATCCTCCGATAACAAAGAGAAAAAAGCTTTCTGAGAAACTTCTTTGCGTTTTGTGAAATCATCACACAGAGTTACAGCTTTCCCCTCAAGAAGCCTTTCGCTAAGACAGTTCTTGTGGAATTGGCAAAGTGATATTTGGAAGCCCATAGAGGGCTATGGTGAAAAAGGAAATATCCTCAGATGAAATCTGGAAAGAAGCTTTCTGAGAAACTGCTTAGTGTTCTGTTAATTCATCTCGCAGAGTTACATCTGTATTTCGTGGATCTCTTTGCTAGCCTTATTTCTGTGGAATCTGAGAACAGATATTTCGGATTCCATGGAAGACTATAGGGCCAAAGGAAATATCCTCCGATAACAAAGAGAAAGAAGCTTTCTGAGAAACTTCTTTATGTTCTGTGAAATCATCTCACAGAGTTACAGCTTTCCCCTCAAGAAGCCTTTCGCTAAGACAGTTCTTGTGGAATTGGCAAACTGATATTTGGAAGCCCATAGAGGGCTATGGTGAAAAAGGAAATATCCTCAGATGAAATCTGGAAAGAAGCTTTCTGAGAAACTGCTTAGTGTTCTGTTATTTCATCTCACAGAGTTACATCTGTATTTCGTGGATCTCTTTGTTAGCCTTATTTCTGTGGAATCTGAGAACAGATATTTCGGATCCCATTGAAGACTATAGGGCCAAAGGAAATATCCTCCGATAACAAATAGAAAGAAGATTTCTGAGAAACTTCTTTGCGTTCTGTGAATTCATCTGCCAGAGTTACAGCTTTCCCTCAAGAAGCCTTTCGCTAAGACAGTTCTTGTGGAATTGGCAAAGTGATATTTGGAAGCCCATAGAGGGCTATGGTGAAAAAGGAAATATCCTCAGATGAAATCTGGAAAGAAGCTTTCTGAGAAACGGCTTAGTGTTCGGTTAATTCATCTCAGAGAGTTACATCTGTATTTCGTGGATCTCTTTGCTAGCCTTATTTCTGTGGAATCTGAGAACAGATATTTCGGATCCCTTTGAAGACTATAGGGCCAAAGGCAATATCCTCCGATAACATAGATGAAGAAGCTTTCTGAGAAACTTCTTTGCGTTCTGTGAAATCATCTCACAGAGTTACAGCTTTCCCCTCAAGAAGCCTTTCGCTAAGACAGTTCTTGTGGAATTGGCAAAGTGATATTTGGAAGCCCATAGAGGGCTATGGTGAAAAAGGAAATATCCTCAGATGAAATCTGGAAAGAAGCTTTCTGAGAAACTGCTTAGTGTTCTGTTAATTCATCTCACAGAGTTACATCTGTATTTCGTGGGTCTCTTTGCTAGCCTTATTTCTGTGGAATCTGAGAACAGATATTTCGGATCCGTTTGAAGACAATAGGGCCAAAGGAAATATCCTCCGATAACAAAGAGAAAGAAGCTTTCTGAGAAACTTCTTTGTGTTCTGTGAAATCATCTCCCAGAGTTACAGCTTTCCCCGCAAGAAGCCTTTCGCTAAGACAGTTCTTGTGGAATTGGCAAAGTGATATTTGGAAGCCCATAGAGGGCTATGGTGAAAAAGGAAATATCCTCAGATGAAATCTGGAAAGAAGCTTTCTGAGAAACTGCTTAGTGTTCTATTAATTCATCTCGCAGTGTTACATCTGTATTTCGTGGATCTCTTTGCTAGCCTTATTTCTGTGGAATCTGAGAAGAGATATTTCGGATCCCATTGAAGACTATAGGGCCAAAGGAAATATCCTCCGATAACAAAGAGAAAGAAGCTTTCTGAGAAACTTCTTTGCGTTCTGTGAAATAATCTCACAGAGTTACAGCTTTCCCCTCAAGAAACCTTTCGCTAAGACAGTTCTTGTGGAATTGGCAAAGTGATATTTGGAAGCCCATAGAGGGCTATGGTGAAAAAGGAAATATCCTCAGATGAAATCTGGAAAGAAGCTTTTGAGAAACTGCTTAGTGTTCTGTTAATTCATCTCGCACAGTTACATCTGTATTTCGTGGATCTCTTTGCTAGCCTTATTTCTGTGGAATCTGAGAACAGATATTTCGGATCCCTTTGAAGACTATAGGGCCAAAGGAAATATCCCCCGATAACAAAGAGAAAGAAGCTTTCTGAGAAACTTCTTTGTGTTCTGTGAAATCATCTCCAGAGTTACAGCTTTCCCCTCAAGAAGCCTTTCGTTAAGACAGTTCTTGTGGAATTGGCAAAGTGATATTTGGAAGCCCATAGAGGGCTATGGTGAAAAAGGAAATATCCTCAGATGAAATCTGGAAAGTAGCTTTCTGAGAAACTCCTTAGTGTTCTGTTCATTCATCTCACAGACTTACATCTGTATTTCGTGGATCTCTTTGCTAGCCTTATTTCTGTGGAATCTGAGAACAGATATTTCGGATCCCATTGAAGACTATAGGGCCAAAGGAAATATCCTCCGAATACAAAGAGAAAGAAGCTTTCTGAGAAACTTCTTTGCGTTCTGTGAAATCATCTCACAGAGTTACAGCTTTCCCCTCAAGAAGCCTTTCGCTAAGATAGTTCTTGTGGAATTGGCAAAGAGATATTTGGAAGCCCTTAGAGGGCTATGGTGAAAAAGGAAATATCCTCAGATGAAATCTGGAAAGAAGCTTTCTGAGAAACTGCTTAGTGTTCTGTTAAATCATCTCGCCGAGTTACATCTGTATTTCGTGGATCTCTTTGCTAGCCTTATTTCTGTGGAATCTGAGAACAGATATTTCGGATCCCTTTGAAGACTATAGGGCCAAAGGAAATATCCTCCGATAACAAATAGAAAGAAGCTTTCTGAGAAACTTCTTTGCGTTCTGTGAAATCATCTCACAGAGTTACAGCTTTCCCCTCAAGAAACCTTTCGCTAAGACAGTTCTTGTGGAATTGGCAATGTGATATTTGGAAGCCCATAGAGGGCTATGGTGAAAAAGGAATTATCCTCAGATGAAATCTGGAAAGAAGCTTTCTGAGAAACTGCTTAGTGTTCTGTTAATTCATCTCGCAGTGTTACATCTGTATTTCGTGGATCTCTTTGCTAGCCTTATTTCTGTGGAATCTGAGAACAGATATTTCGGATCCCTTTGAAGACTATAGGGCCAAAGGAAATATCCTCCGATAACAAAGAGAAAGAAGCTTTCTGAGAAACTTCTTTGTGTTCTGTGAAATCATCTCACAGAGTTACAGCTTTCCCCTCAAGAAGCCTTTCGTTAAGACAGTTCTTGTGGAATTGGCAAAGTGATATTTGAAGCCCATAGAGGGCTATGGTGAAAAAGGAAATATCCTCAGATGAAATCTGGAAAGAAGCTTTCTGAGAAACTCCTTAGTGTTCTGTTCATTCACCTCACAGACTTACATCTGTATTTCGTGGATCTCTTTGCTAGCCTTATTTCTGTGGAATCTGAGAACAGATATTTCGGATCCCATTGAAGACTATAGGGCCAAAGGAAATATCCTCCGATAACAAAGAGAAAGAAGCTTTCTGAGAAACTTCTTTGCGTTCTGTGAAATCATCTCACAGAGTTACAGCTTTCCCCTCAAGAAGCCTTTCGCTAAGACAGTTCTTGTGGAATTGGCAAAGAGATATTTGGAAGCCCTTAGAGGGCTATGGTGAAAAAGGAAATATCCTCAGATGAAATCTGGAAAGAAGCTTTCTGAGAAACTGCTTAGTGTTCTGTTAAATCATCTCGCAGAGTTACATCTGTATTTCGTGGATCTCTTTGCTAGCCTTATTTCTGTGGAATCTGAGAACAGATATTTCGGATCCCATTGAAGACTATAGGGCCAAAGGAAATATCCTCAGATAACAAATAGAAAGAAGCTTTCTGAGAAACTTCTTTGCGTTCTGTGAAATCATCTCACAGAGTTACAGCTTTCCCCTCAAGAAGCCTTTCGCTAAGACAGTTCTTGTGGAATTGGCAAAGTGATATTTGGAAGCCCATAGAGGGCTATGGTGAAAAAGGAATTATCCTCAGATGAAATCTGGAAAGAAGCTTTCTGAGAAACTGCTTAGTGTTCTGTTAATTCATCTCGCAGTGTTACATCTGTATTTCGTGGATCTCTTTGCTAGCCTTATTTCTGTGGAATCTGAGAACAGATATTTCGGATCCCATTGAAGACTATAGGGCCAAAGGAAATATCCTCCGATAACAAAGAGAAAGAAGCTTTCTGAGAAACTTCTTTGCGTTCTGTGAAATAATCTCACAGAGTTACAGCTTTCCCCTCAAGAAACCTTTCGCTAAGACAGTTCTTGTGGAATTTGCAAAGTGATATTTGGAAGCCCATAGAGGGCTATGGTGAAAAAGGAAATATCCTCAGATGAAATCTGGAAAGAAGCTTTTGAGAAACTGCTTAGTGTTCTGTTAATTCATCTCACAGAGTTACATCTGCATTTCGTGGATCTCTTTGCTAGCCTTATTTCTGTGGAATCTGAGAACAGATATTTCGGATCCCTTTGAAGACTATAGGGCCAAAGGAAATATCCTCTGATAACAAAGAGAAAGAAGCTTTCTGAGAAACTTCTTTGCATTCTGTGAAATCATCTCACAGAGTTACAGCTTTCCCGTCAAGAAGCCTTTCGCTAAGACAGTTCTTGTGGAATTGGCAAAGTGGTATTTGGAAGCCCATAGAGGGCTATGGTGAAAAAGGAAATATCCTCAGATGAAATCTGGAAAGAAGCTTTCTGAGAAACTGCTTAGTGTTCTGTTCATTCATCTCACAGAGTTACATCTGTATTTCGTGGATCTCTTTGCTAGCCTTATTTCTGTGGAATCTGAGAACAGATATTTCGGATCCCATGGAGGCTATAGGGCCAAAGGAAATATCCTCCGATAACAAGGAGAAAGTAGCTTTCTGAGAAACTTCTTTGCGTTCTGTGAAATCATCTCACAGAGTTACAGCTTTCCCCTCAAGAAGCCTTTCGCCAAGACAGTACTTGAGGAATTGGCAAGGTGATATTTGGAAGCCCATAGAGGGCTATGGTGAAAAAGGAAATATCCTCAGATGAAATCTTGTAAGAAACTTTCTGAGAAACTGCTTAGTGTTCGGTTAATTCATCTCACAGAGTTACATCTGTATTTCGTGTATCTCTTTGCTAGCCTTGTTTCTGTGGAATCTGAGAACAGATATTTCGGATCCCATTGAAGACTATAGGGCCAAAGGAAATATCCTCCGATAACAAAGAGAAAGAAGCTTTCTGAGAAACTTCTTTGCGTTCTGTGAAATAATCTCACAGAGTTACAGCTTTCCCCTTAAGAAACCTTTCGCTAAGACAGTTCTTGTGGAATTGGCAAAGTGATATTTGGAAGCCCATAGAGGGCTATGGTGAAAAAGGAAATATCCTCAGATGAAATCTGGAAAGAAGCTTTCTGAGAAACTGCTTAGTGTTCTGTTAATTCATCTCACAGAGTTACATCTGTATTTCGTGGATCTCTTTGCTAGCCTTTTTTCTGTGGAATCTGAGAACAGATATTTCGGATCCCTTTGAAGACTATAGGGCCAAAGGAAATATCCTCCAATAACAAAGAAAGAAGCTTTCTGTGAAACTTCTTTGTGTTCTGTGAAATCATCTCACAGAGTTACAGCTTTCCCCTCAAGAAGCCTTTCGCTAAGACAGTTCTTGTGGAATTGGCAAAGTGATATTTGGAAGCCCATAGAGGGCTATGGTGAAAAAGGATATATCCTCAGATGAAATCTGGAAAGAAGCTTTCTGAGAAACTGCTTAGTGTTCTGTTATTTCATCTCACAGAGTGACATCTGTATTTCGTGGATCTCTTTGCTAGCCTTATTTCTGTGGAATCTGAGAACAGATATTTCGGATCCCATTGAAGACTATAGGGCCAAAGGAAATATCCTCCGATAACAAAGAGAAAGAAGCTTTCTGAGAAACTTCTTTGCGTTCTGTGAAATCATCTCACAGAGTTACAGCTTTCCCCTCAAGAAGCCTTTCGCTAAGACAGTTCTTGTGGAATTGGCAAAGAGATATTTGGAAGCCCTTAGAGGGCTATGGTGAAAAAGGAAATATCCTCAGATGAAATCTGGAAAGAAGCTTTCTGAGAAACGGCTTAGTGTTGTTTTAATTCATCTCACAGAGTTACATCTGTATTTCGTGGATCTCTTTGCTAGCCTTATTGCTGTGGAATCTGAGAACAGATATTTCGGATCCCTTTGAAGACTATAGGGCCAAAGGAAATATCCTCCGATAACAAAGAGAAAGAAGCTTTCTGAGAAACTTCTTTGTGTTCTGTGAAATCATCTCCCAGAGTTACAGCTTTCCCCGCAAGAAGCCTTTGGCTAAGACAGTTCTTGTGGAATTGGCAAAGTGATATTTGGAAGCCCATAGAGGGCTATGGTGAAAAAGGAAATATCCTCAGATGAAATCTGGAAAGAAGCTTTCTGAGAAACTGCTTAGTGTTCTGTTAATTCATCTCGCAGAGTTACATCTGTATTTCGTGGATCTCTTTGCTAGCCTTATTTCTGTGGAATCTGAGAACAGATATTTCGGATCCCATTGAAGACTATAGGGCCAAAGGAAATATCATCCGATAACAAATAGAAAGAAGCTTTCTGAGAAACTTCTTTGCGTTCTGTGAAATCATCTCACAGGGTTACAGCTTTCCCCTCAAGAAGCCTTTCACCAAGACAGTTCTTGTGGAATTGGCAAAGTGATATTTGGAAGCCCATAGAGGGCTATGGTGAAAAAGGAAATATCCTCAGATGAAATCAGGAAAGAAGCTTTCTGAGAAACTGCTTAGTGTTCTTTTAATTCATCTCACAGAGTTACATCTGTATTTCGTGTATCTCTTTGCTAGCCTTATTTCTGTGGAATCTGAGAACAGATATTTCGGATCCCTTTGAAGACTATAGGGCCTAAGGAAATATCCTCCGATAACAAAGAGAAAGAAGCTTTCTGAGAAACTTCTTTGTGTTCTGTGAAATCATCTCCCAGAGTTACAGCTTTCCCCTCAAGACGCCTTTCGCTAAAACAGTTCTTGTGCAATTCGCAAAGTGATATTTGGAAGCCCATAGAGGGCTATGGTGAAAAAGGAAATATCCTCAGATGAAATCTGGAAAGAAGTTTTCTGAGAAACTGCTGAGTGTTCTGTTAATTCATCTCGCAGAGTTACATCTGTATTTCGTGGATCTCTTTGCTAGCCTTATTTCTGTGGAATCTGAGAACAGATATTTCGGATCCCATTGAAAACTATAGGGCCAAAGGAAATATCCTCCGATAACAAAGATAAAGAAGCTTTCTGAGAAACTTCTTTGCGTTCTGTGAAATAATCTCACAGAGTTACAGCTTTCCCCTCAAAAAACCTTTCACTAAGACAGTTCTTGTGGAATTGGCAAAGTGATATTTGGAAGCCCATAGAGGGCTATGGTGAAAAAGGAAATATCCTCAGATGAAATCTGGAAAGAAGCTTTCTGAGAAACTGCTTAGTGTTCGGTTAATTCATCTCACAGATTTACATCTGTATTTCGTGGATCTCTTTGCTAGCCTTATTTCTGTGGAATCTGAGAACAGATATTTCGGATCCCTTTGAAGACTATAGGGCCAAAGAAAATATCCTCCGATAACAAAGATAAAGAAGCTTTCTGAGAAACTTCTTTGCGTTCTGTGAAATCATCTCCCAGAGTTACAGCTTTCCCCTCAAGAAGCCTTTCGCTAAGACAGTTCTTGTGCAATTCGCAAAGTGATATTTGGAAGCCCTTAGAGGGCTATGGTGAAAAAGGAAATATCCTCAGATGAAATCTGGAAAGAAGCTTTCTGAGAAACTGCTTAGTGTTCTGTTAATTCATCTCGCAGAGTTACATCTGTATTTCGTGGATCTCTTTGCTAGCCTTATTTCTGTGGAATCTGAGAACAGATATTTCGGATCCCTTTGAAGACTATAGGGCCAAAGGAAATATCCTCCGATAACAAAGATAAAGAAGCTTTCTGAGAAACTTCTTTGCGTTCTGTGAAATAATCTCACAGAGTTACAGCTTTCCCCTCAAGAAACCTTTCGCTAAGACAGTTCTTGTGGAATTGGCAAAGTGATATTTGGAAGCCCATAGAGGGCTATGGTGAAAAAGGAAATATCCTCAGATGAAATCTGGAAAGAAGCTTTCTGAGAAACTGCTTAGTGTTCTGTTAATTCATCTTGCAGAGTTACATCTGTATTTCGTGGATCTCTTTGCTAGCCTTATTTCTGTGGAATCTGAGAACAGATATTTCGGATCCCATTGAAGACTATAGGGCCAAAGGAAATATCCTCCGATAACAAAGAGAAAGAAGCTTTCTGAGAAACTTCTTTGCGTTCTGTGAAATAATCTCACAGAGTTACAGCTTTCCCCTTAAGAAACCTTTCGCTAAGACAGTTCTTGTGGAATTGGCAAAGTGATATTTGGAAGCCCATAGAGGGCTATGGTGAAAAAGGAAATATCCTCAGAAGAAATCTGGAAAGAAGCTTTCTGAGAAACTGCTTAGTGTTCTGTTAATTCATCTCGAAGAGTTACATCTGTATTTCGTGGATCTCTTTGCTAGCCTTATTTCTGTGGAATCTGAGAACAGATATTTCGGATCCCATTGAAGACTATAGGGCCAAAGGAAATATCCTCCGATAACAACGATAAAGAAGCTTTCTGAGAAACTTCTTTGCGTTCTGTGAAATAATCTCACAGAGTTACAGCTTTCCCCTCAAGAAGCCTTTCGCTAAGACAGTTCTTGTGGAATTGGCAAAGTGATATTTGGAAGCCCATAGAGGGCTATGGTGAAAAAGGATATATCCTCAGATGAAATCTGGAAAGAAACTTTCTGAGAAACTGCTTAGTGTTCTGTTATTTCATCTCACAGAGTGACATCTGTATTTCGTGGATCTCTTTGCTAGCCTTATTTCTGTGGAATCTGAGAACAGATATTTCGGATCCCTTTGAAGACTATAGGGCCAAAGGAAATATCCTCCGATAAGAAAGAGAAAGAAGCTTTGTGAGAAACTTCTTTGCGTTCTGTGAAATCATCTCACAGAGTTACAGCTTTCCCCTCAAGAAGCCTTTCGCTAAGACAGTTCTTGTGGAATTGGCAAAGAGATATTTGGAAGCCCTTAGAGGGCTATGGTGAAAAAGGAAATATCCTCAGATGAAATCTGGAAAGAAGCTTTCTGAGAAACTGCTTAGTGTTGTTTTAATTCATCTCACAGAGTTACATCTGTATTTCGTGGATCTCTTTGCTAGCCTTATTGCTGTGGAATCTGAGAACAGATATTTCGGATCCCTTTGAAGAATATAGGGCCAAAGGAAATATCCTCCGATAACAAAGAGAAAGAAGCTTTCTGAGAAACTTCTTTGTGTTCTGTGAAATCATCTCCCAGAGTTACAGCTTTCCCCGCAAGAAGCCTTTGGCTAAGACAGTTCTTGTGGAATTGGCAAAGTGATATTTGGAAGCCCATAGAGGGCTATGGTGAAAAAGGAAATATCCTCAGATGAAATCTGGAAAGAAGCTTTCTGAGAAACTGCTTAGTGTTCTGTTAATTCATCTCGTAGAGTTACATCTGTTTTTCGTGGATCTCTTTGCTAGCCTTATTTCTGTGGAATCTGAGAACAGATATTTCGGATCCCATTGAAGACTATAGGGCCAAAGGAAATATCATCCGATAACAAATAGAAAGAAGCTTTCTGAGAAACTTCTTTGCGTTCTGTGAAATCATCTCACAGGGTTACAGCTTTCACCTCAAGAAGCGTTTCACCAAGACAGTTCTTGTGGAATTGGCAAAGTGATATTTGGAAGCCCATAGACGGCTATGGTGAAAAAGGAAATATCCTCAGATGAAATCAGGAAAGAAGCTTTCTGAGAAACTGCTTAGTGTTCTTTTAATTCATCTCACAGAGTTACATCTGTATTTCGTGTATCTCTTTGCTAGCCTTATTTCTGTGGAATCTGAGAACAGATATTTCGGATCTCTTTGAAGACTATAGGGCCTAAGGAAATATCCTCCGATAACAAAGAGAAAGAAGCTTTCTGAGAAACTTCTTTGTGTTCTGTGAAATCATCTCCCAGAGTTACAGCTTTCCCCTCAAGAAGCCTTTCGCTAAGACAGTTCTTGTGCAATTCGCAAAGTGATATTTGGAAGCCCATAGAGGGCTATGGTGAAAAAGGAAATATCCTCAGATGAAATCTGGAAAGAAGATTTCTGAGAAACTGCTGAGTGTTCTGTTAATTCATCTCGCAGAGTTACATCTGTATTTCGTGGATCTCTTTGCTAGCCTTATTTCTGTGGAATCTGAGAACAGATATTTCGGATCCCATTGAAAACTATAGGGCCAAAGGAAATATCCTCCGATAACAAAGATAAAGAAGCTTTCTGAGAAACTTCTTTGCGTTCTGTGAAATAATCTCACAGAGTTACAGCTTTCCCCTCAAAAAACCTTTCACTAAGACAGTTCTTGTGGAATTGGCAAAGTGATATTTGGAAGCCCATAGAGGGCTATGGTGAAAAAGGAAATATCCTCAGATGAAATCTGGAAAGAAGCTTTCTGAGAAACTGCTTAGTGTTCGGTTAATTCATCTCACAGATTTACATCTGTATTTCGTGGATCTCTTTGCTAGCCTTATTTCTGTGGAATCTGAGAACAGATATTTCGGATCCATTTGAAGACTATAGGGCCAAAGAAAATATCCTCCGATAACAAAGATAAAGAAGCTTTCTGAGAAACTTCTTTGCGTTCTGTGAAATCATCTCCCAGAGTTACAGCTTTCCCCTCAAGAAGCCTTTCGCTAAGACAGTTCTTGTGCAATTCGCAAAGTGATATTTGGAAGCCCATAGAGGGCTATGGTGAAAAAGGAAATATCCTCAGATGAAATCTGGAAAGAAGCTTTCTGAGAAACTGCTTAGTGTTCTGTTAATTCATCTCGCAGAGTTACATCTGTATTTCGTGGATCTCTTTGCTAGCCTTATTTCTGTGGAATCTGAGAACAGATATTTCGGATCCCATTGAAGACTATAGGGCCAAAGGAAATATCCTCCGATAACAGGGATAAAGAAGCTTTCTGAGAAACTTCTTTGTGTTCTGTGACATCATCTCACAGAGTTACAGCTTTCCCCTCAAGAAACCTTTCGCTAAGACAGTTCTTGTGGAATTGGCAAAGTGATATTTGGAAGCCCATAGAGGGCTATGGTGAAAAAGGAAATATCCTCAGATGAAATCTGGAAAGAAGCTTTCTGAGAAACTGCTTAGTGTTCTGTTAATTCATCTCGCAGAGTTACATCTGTATTTCGTGGATCTCTTTGCTAGCCTTATTTCTGTGGAATCTGAGAACAGATATTTCGGATCCCATTGAAGACTATAGGGCCAAAGGAAATATCCTCCGATAACAAAGAGAAAGAAGCTTTCTGAGAAACTTCTTTGCGTTCTGTGAAATAATCTCACAGAGTTACAGCTTTCCCCTTAAGAAACCTTTCGCTAAGACAGTTCTTGTGGAATTGGCAAAGTGATATTTGGAAGCCCATAGAGGGCTATGGTGAAAAAGGAAATATCCTCAGATGAAATCTGGAAAGAAGCTTTCTGAGAAACTGCTTAGTGTTCTGTTAATTCATCTCACAGAGTTACATCTGTATTTCGTGGATCTCTTTGCTAGCCTTATTTCTGTGGAATCTGAGAACAGATATTTCGGATCCCTTTGAAGACTATAGGGCCAAAGGAAATATCCTCCGATAACAAAGAGAAAGAAGCTTTCTGAGAAACTTCTTTGTGTTCTGTGAAATCATCTCCCAGAGTTACAGCTTTCCCCGCAAGAAGCCTTTGGCTAAGACAGTTCTTGTGGAATTGGCAAAGTGATATTTGGAAGCCCATAGAGGGCTATGGTGAAAAAGGAAATATCCTCAGATGAAATCTGGAAAGAAGCTTTCTGAGAAACTGCTTAGTGTTCTGTTAATTCATCTCGCAGAGTTACATCTGTATTTCGTGGATCTCTTTGCTAGCCTTATTTCTGTGGAATCTGAGAACAGATATTTCGGATCCCATTGAAGACTATAGGGCCAAAGGAAATATCATCCGATAACAAATAGAAAGAAGCTTTCTGAGAAACTTCTTTGCGTTCTGTGAAATCATCTCACAGGGTTACAGCTTTCCCCTCAAGAAGCCTTTCACCAAGACAGTTCTTGTGGAATTGGCAAAGTGATATTTGGAAGCCCATAGAGGGCTATGGTGAAAAAGGAAATATCCTCAGATGAAATCAGGAAAGAAGCTTTCTGAGAAACTGCTTAGTGTTCTTTTAATTCATCTCACAGAGTTACATCTGTATTTCGTGTATCTCTTTGCTAGCCTTATTTCTGTGGAATCTGAGAACAGATATTTCGGATCCCTTTGAAGACTATAGGGCCTAAGGAAATATCCTCCGATAACAAAGAGAAAGAAGCTTTCTGAGAAACTTCTTTGTGTTCTGTGAAATCATCTCCCAGAGTTACAGCTTTCCCCTCAAGACGCCTTTCGCTAAAACAGTTCTTGTGCAATTCGCAAAGTGATATTTGGAAGCCCATAGAGGGCTATGGTGAAAAAGGAAATATCCTCAGATGAAATCTGGAAAGAAGTTTTCTGAGAAACTGCTGAGTGTTCTGTTAATTCATCTCGCAGAGTTACATCTGTATTTCGTGGATCTCTTTGCTAGCCTTATTTCTGTGGAATCTGAGAACAGATATTTCGGATCCCATTGAAAACTATAGGGCCAAAGGAAATATCCTCCGATAACAAAGATAAAGAAGCTTTCTGAGAAACTTCTTTGCGTTCTGTGAAATAATCTCACAGAGTTACAGCTTTCCCCTCAAAAAACCTTTCACTAAGACAGTTCTTGTGGAATTGGCAAAGTGATATTTGGAAGCCCATAGAGGGCTATGGTGAAAAAGGAAATATCCTCAGATGAAATCTGGAAAGAAGCTTTCTGAGAAACTGCTTAGTGTTCGGTTAATTCATCTCACAGATTTACATCTGTATTTCGTGGATCTCTTTGCTAGCCTTATTTCTGTGGAATCTGAGAACAGATATTTCGGATCCCTTTGAAGACTATAGGGCCAAAGAAAATATCCTCCGATAACAAAGATAAAGAAGCTTTCTGAGAAACTTCTTTGCGTTCTGTGAAATCATCTCCCAGAGTTACAGCTTTCCCCTCAAGAAGCCTTTCGCTAAGACAGTTCTTGTGCAATTCGCAAAGTGATATTTGGAAGCCCTTAGAGGGCTATGGTGAAAAAGGAAATATCCTCAGATGAAATCTGGAAAGAAGCTTTCTGAGAAACTGCTTAGTGTTCTGTTAATTCATCTCGCAGAGTTACATCTGTATTTCGTGGATCTCTTTGCTAGCCTTATTTCTGTGGAATCTGAGAACAGATATTTCGGATCCCTTTGAAGACTATAGGGCCAAAGGAAATATCCTCCGATAACAAAGATAAAGAAGCTTTCTGAGAAACTTCTTTGCGTTCTGTGAAATAATCTCACAGAGTTACAGCTTTCCCCTCAAGAAACCTTTCGCTAAGACAGTTCTTGTGGAATTGGCAAAGTGATATTTGGAAGCCCATAGAGGGCTATGGTGAAAAAGGAAATATCCTCAGATGAAATCTGGAAAGAAGCTTTCTGAGAAACTGCTTAGTGTTCTGTTAATTCATCTTGCAGAGTTACATCTGTATTTCGTGGATCTCTTTGCTAGCCTTATTTCTGTGGAATCTGAGAACAGATATTTCGGATCCCATTGAAGACTATAGGGCCAAAGGAAATATCCTCCGATAACAAAGAGAAAGAAGCTTTCTGAGAAACTTCTTTGCGTTCTGTGAAATAATCTCACAGAGTTACAGCTTTCCCCTTAAGAAACCTTTCGCTAAGACAGTTCTTGTGGAATTGGCAAAGTGATATTTGGAAGCCCATAGAGGGCTATGGTGAAAAAGGAAATATCCTCAGAAGAAATCTGGAAAGAAGCTTTCTGAGAAACTGCTTAGTGTTCTGTTAATTCATCTCGAAGAGTTACATCTGTATTTCGTGGATCTCTTTGCTAGCCTTATTTCTGTGGAATCTGAGAACAGATATTTCGGATCCCATTGAAGACTATAGGGCCAAAGGAAATATCCTCCGATAACAACGATAAAGAAGCTTTCTGAGAAACTTCTTTGCGTTCTGTGAAATAATCTCACAGAGTTACAGCTTTCCCCTCAAGAAGCCTTTCGCTAAGACAGTTCTTGTGGAATTGGCAAAGTGATATTTGGAAGCCCATAGAGGGCTATGGTGAAAAAGGATATATCCTCAGATGAAATCTGGAAAGAAACTTTCTGAGAAACTGCTTAGTGTTCTGTTATTTCATCTCACAGAGTGACATCTGTATTTCGTGGATCTCTTTGCTAGCCTTATTTCTGTGGAATCTGAGAACAGATATTTCGGATCCCTTTGAAGACTATAGGGCCAAAGGAAATATCCTCCGATAAGAAAGAGAAAGAAGCTTTGTGAGAAACTTCTTTGCGTTCTGTGAAATCATCTCACAGAGTTACAGCTTTCCCCTCAAGAAGCCTTTCGCTAAGACAGTTCTTGTGGAATTGGCAAAGAGATATTTGGAAGCCCTTAGAGGGCTATGGTGAAAAAGGAAATATCCTCAGATGAAATCTGGAAAGAAGCTTTCTGAGAAACGGCTTAGTGTTGTTTTAATTCATCTCACAGAGTTACATCTGTATTTCGTGGATCTCTTTGCTAGCCTTATTGCTGTGGAATCTGAGAACAGATATTTCGGATCCCTTTGAAGAATATAGGGCCAAAGGAAATATCCTCCGATAACAAAGAGAAAGAAGCTTTCTGAGAAACTTCTTTGTGTTCTGTGAAATCATCTCCCAGAGTTACAGCTTTCCCCGCAAGAAGCCTTTGGCTAAGACAGTTCTTGTGGAATTGGCAAAGTGATATTTGGAAGCCCATAGAGGGCTATGGTGAAAAAGGAAATATCCTCAGATGAAATCTGGAAAGAAGCTTTCTGAGAAACTGCTTAGTGTTCTGTTAATTCATCTCGTAGAGTTACATCTGTTTTTCGTGGATCTCTTTGCTAGCCTTATTTCTGTGGAATCTGAGAACAGATATTTCGGATCCCATTGAAGACTATAGGGCCAAAGGAAATATCATCCGATAACAAATAGAAAGAAGCTTTCTGAGAAACTTCTTTGCGTTCTGTGAAATCATCTCACAGGGTTACAGCTTTCACCTCAAGAAGCGTTTCACCAAGACAGTTCTTGTGGAATTGGCAAAGTGATATTTGGAAGCCCATAGACGGCTATGGTGAAAAAGGAAATATCCTCAGATGAAATCAGGAAAGAAGCTTTCTGAGAAACTGCTTAGTGTTCTTTTAATTCATCTCACAGAGTTACATCTGTATTTCGTGTATCTCTTTGCTAGCCTTATTTCTGTGGAATCTGAGAACAGATATTTCGGATCTCTTTGAAGACTATAGGGCCTAAGGAAATATCCTCCGATAACAAAGAGAAAGAAGCTTTCTGAGAAACTTCTTTGTGTTCTGTGAAATCATCTCCCAGAGTTACAGCTTTCCCCTCAAGAAGCCTTTCGCTAAGACAGTTCTTGTGCAATTCGCAAAGTGATATTTGGAAGCCCATAGAGGGCTATGGTGAAAAAGGAAATATCCTCAGATGAAATCTGGAAAGAAGATTTCTGAGAAACTGCTGAGTGTTCTGTTAATTCATCTCGCAGAGTTACATCTGTATTTCGTGGATCTCTTTGCTAGCCTTATTTCTGTGGAATCTGAGAACAGATATTTCGGATCCCATTGAAAACTATAGGGCCAAAGGAAATATCCTCCGATAACAAAGATAAAGAAGCTTTCTGAGAAACTTCTTTGCGTTCTGTGAAATAATCTCACAGAGTTACAGCTTTCCCCTCAAAAAACCTTTCACTAAGACAGTTCTTGTGGAATTGGCAAAGTGATATTTGGAAGCCCATAGAGGGCTATGGTGAAAAAGGAAATATCCTCAGATGAAATCTGGAAAGAAGCTTTCTGAGAAACTGCTTAGTGTTCGGTTAATTCATCTCACAGATTTACATCTGTATTTCGTGGATCTCTTTGCTAGCCTTATTTCTGTGGAATCTGAGAACAGATATTTCGGATCCATTTGAAGACTATAGGGCCAAAGAAAATATCCTCCGATAACAAAGATAAAGAAGCTTTCTGAGAAACTTCTTTGCGTTCTGTGAAATCATCTCCCAGAGTTACAGCTTTCCCCTCAAGAAGCCTTTCGCTAAGACAGTTCTTGTGCAATTCGCAAAGTGATATTTGGAAGCCCATAGAGGGCTATGGTGAAAAAAGAAATATCCTCAGATGAAATCTGGAAAGAAGCTTTCTGAGAAACTGCTTAGTGTTCTGTTAATTCATCTCGCAGAGTTACATCTGTATTTCGTGGATCTCTTTGCTAGCCTTATTTCTGTGGAATCTGAGAACAGATATTTCGGATCCCATTGAAGACTATAGGGCCAAAGGAAATATCCTCCGATAACAGGGATAAAGAAGCTTTCTGAGAAACTTCTTTGTGTTCTGTGACATCATCTCACAGAGTTACAGCTTTCCCCTCAAGAAACCTTTCGCTAAGACAGTTCTTGTGGAATTGGCAAAGTGATATTTGGAAGCCCATAGAGGGCTATGGTGAAAAAGGAAATATCCTCAGATGAAATCTGGAAAGAAGCTTTCTGAGAAACTGCTTAGTGTTCTGTTAATTCATCTCGCAGAGTTACATCTGTATTTCGTGGATCTCTTTGCTAGCCTTATTTCTGTGGAATCTGAGAACAGATATTTCGGATCCCATTGAAGACTATAGGGCCAAAGGAAATATCCTCCGATAACAAAGAGAAAGAAGCTTTCTGAGAAACTTCTTTGCGTTCTGTGAAATAATCTCACAGAGTTACAGCTTTCCCCTTAAGAAACCTTTCGCTAAGACAGTTCTTGTGGAATTGGCAAAGTGATATTTGGAAGCCCATAGAGGGCTATGGTGAAAAAGGAAATATCCTCAGATGAAATCTGGAAAGAAGCTTTCTGAGAAACTGCTTAGTGTTCTGTTAATTCATCTCACAGAGTTACATCTGTATTTCGTGGATCTCTTTGCTAGCCTTATTTCTGTGGAATCTGAGAACAGATATTTCGGATCCCTTTGAAGACTATAGGGCCAAAGGAAATATCCTCCGATAACAAAGAGAAAGAAGCTTTCTGAGAAACTTCTTTGTGTTCTGTGAAATCATCTCCCAGAGTTACAGCTTTCCCCTCAAGAAGCCTTTCGCTAAGACAGTTCTTGTGCAATTCGCAAAGTGATATTTGGAAGCCCATAGAGGGCTATGGTGAAAAAGGAAATATCCTCAGATGAAATCTGGAAAGAAGCTTTCTGAGAAACTGCTGAGTGTTCTGTTAATTCATCTCGCAGAGTTACATCTGTATTTCGTGGATCTCTTTGCTAGCCTTATTTCTGTGGAATCTGAGAACAGATATTTCGGATCCCATTGAAGACTATAGGGCCATCGGAAATATCCTCCGATAACAAAGATAAAGAAGCTTTCTGAGAAACTTCTTTGCGTTCTGTGAAATAATCTCACAGAGTTACAGCTTTCCCCTCAAGAAACCTTTCGCTAAGACAGTTCTTGTGGAATTGGCAAAGTGATATTTGGAAGACCATAGAGGGCTATGGTGAAAAAGGAAATATCCTCAGATGAAATCTGGAAAGAAGCTTTCTGAGAAACTGCTTAGTGTTCGGTTAATTCATCTCACAGATTTACATCTGTATTTCGTGGATCTCTTTGCTAGCCTTATTTCTGTGGAATCTGAGAACAGATATTTCGGATCCCTTTGAAGACTATGGGGCCAAAGAAAATATCCTCCGATAACAAAGATAAAGAAGCTTTCTGAGAAACTTCTTTGCGTTCTGTGAAATCATCTCCCAGAGTTACAGCTTTCCCCTCAAGAAGCCTTTCGCTAAGACAGTTCTTGTGCAATTCGCAAAGTGATATTTGGAAGCCCATAGAGGGCTATGGTGAAAAAGGAAATATCCTCAGAAGAAATCTGGAAAGAAGCTTTCTGAGAAACTGCTTAGTGTTCTGTTAATTCATCTCGAAGAGTTACATCTGTATTTCGTGGATCTCTTTGCTAGCCTTATTTCTGTGGAATCTGAGAACAGATATTTCGGATCCCTTTGAAGACTATAGGGCCAAAGGAAATATCCTCCGATAACAAAGATAAAGAAGCTTTCTGAGAAACTTCTTTGCGTTCTGTGAAATAATCTCACAGAGTTACAGCTTTACCCTCAAGAAACCTTTTGCTAAGACAGTTCTTGTGGATTTGGCAAAGTGATATTTGGAAGCCCATAGAGGGCTATGGTGAAAAAGGAAATATCCTCAGATGAAATCTGGAAAGAAGCTTTCTGAGAAACTGCTTAGTGTTCTGTTAATTCATCTCGCAGAGTTACATCTGTATTTCGTGGATCTCTTTGCTAGCCTTATTTCTGTGGAATCTGAGAACAGATATTTCGGATCCCATTGAAGACTATAGGGACAAAGGAAATATCCTCCGATAACAAAGAGAAAGAAGCTTTCTGAGAAACTTCTTTGCGTTCGGTGAAATAATCTCACAGAGTTACAGCTTTCCCCTTAAGAAACCTTTCGCTAAGACAGTTCTTGTGGAATTGGCAAAGTGATATTTGGAAGCCCATAGAGGGCTATGGTGAAAAAAGAAATATCCTCAGATGAAATCTGGAAAGAAGCTTTCTGAGAAACTGCTTAGTGTTCTGTTAATTCATCTCACAGAGTTACGTCTGTATTTCGTGGATCTCTTTGCTAGCCTTTTTTCTGTGGAATCTGAGAACAGATATTTCGGATCCCTTTGAAGACTATAGGGCCAAAGGAAATATCCTCCGATAACAAAGAGAAAGAAGCTTTCTGAGAAACTTCTTTGTGTTCTGTGAAATCATCTCACAGAGTTACAGCTTTCCCCTCAAGAAGCCTTTCGCTAAGACAGTTCTTGTGGAATTGGCAAAGTGATATTTGGAAGCCCTTAGAGGGCTATGGTGAAAAAGGAAATATCCTCAGATGAAATCTGGAAAGAAGCTTTCTGAGAAACGGCTTAGTGTTCTTTTAATTCATCTCACAGAGTTACATCTGTATTTCGTGGATCTCTTTGCTAGCCTTATTTCTGTGGAATCTGAGACCAGATATTTCGGATCCCATTGAAGACTATAGGGCCAAAGGAAATATCCTCCGATAACAAATAGAAAGAAGCTTTCTGAGAAACTTCTTTGCGTTCTGTGAAATCATCTCACAGAGTTACAGCTTTCCCCTCAAGAAGCCTTTCGCTAAGACAGTTCTTGTGGAATTGGCAAAGTGATATTTGGAAGCCCATAGAGGGCTATGGTGAAAAAGGAAATATCCTCAGATGAAATCTGGAAAGAAGCTTTCTGAGAAACTGCTTAGTGTTCTGTTAATTCATCTCACAGAGTTACATCTGTATTTCGTGGATCTCTTTGCTAGCCTTATTTCTGTGGAATCTGAGAACAGATATTTCGGATCCCTTTGAAGACTATAGGGCCAAAGGAAATATCCTCCGATAACAAAGATAAAGAAGCTTTCTGAGAAACTTCTTTGTGTTCTGTGAAATCATCTCCCAGAGTTACAGCTTTCCCCGCAAGAAGCCTTTGGCTAAGACAGTTCTTGTGGAATTGGCAAAGTGATATTTGGAAGCCCATAGAGGGCTATGGTGAAAAAGGAAATATCCTCAGATGAAATCTGGAAAGAAGCTTTCTGAGAAACCACTTAGTGTTCTGTTCATTCATCTCGCAGAGTTACATCTGTATTTCGTGGATCTCTTTGCTAGCCTTATTTCTGTGGAATCTGAGAACAGATATTTCGGATCCCATTGAAGACTATAGGGCCAAAGGAAATATCCTCCGATAACAAAGATAAAGAAGCTTTCTGAGAAACTTCTTTGCGTTGTGTGAAATCATCTCACAGGGTTACAGCTTTCCCCTCAAGAAGCCTTTCACCAAGACAGTTCTTGTGGAATTGGCAAAGTGATATTTGGAAGCCCATAGAGGGCTATGGTGAAAAAGGAAATATCCTCAGATGAAATCTGGAAAGAAGCTTTCTGAGAAACTGCTTAGTGTTCTTTTAATTCATCTCACAGAGTTACATCTGTATTTCGTGGATCTCTTTGCTAGCCTTATTTCTGTGGAATCTGAGAACAGATATTTCGGATCCCATTGAAGACTATAGGGCCAAAGGAAATATCCTCCGATAACAAAGAGAAAGAAGCTTTCTGAGAAACTTCTTTGCGTTCTGTGAAATCATCTCACAGAGTTACAGCTTTCCCCTCAAGAAACCTTTCGCTAAGACAGTTCTTGTGGAATTGGCAAAGTGATATTTGGAAGCCCATAGAGGGCTATGGTGAAAAAGGAAATATCCTCAGATGAAATCTGGAAAGAAGCTTTCTGAGAAACTGCTGAGTGTTCTGTTAATTCATCTCGCAGAGTTACATCTGTATTTCGTGGATCTCTTTGCTAGCCTTATTTCTGTGGAATCTGAGAACAGATATTTCGGATCCCATTGAAGACTATAGGGACAAAGGAAATATCCTCCGATAACAAAGATAAAGAAGCTTTCTGAGAAACTTCTTTGCGTTCTGTGAAATAATCTCACAGAGTTACAGCTTTCCCCTCAAGAAACCTTTCGCTAAGACAGTTCTTGTGGAATTGGCAAAGTGATATTTGGAAGCCCATAGAGGGCTATGGTGAAAAAGGAAATATCCTCAGATGAAATCTGGAAAGAAGCTTTCTGAGAAACTGCTTAGTGTTCGGTTAATTCATCTCACAGATTTACATCTGTATTTCGTGGATCTCTTTGCTAGCCTTATTTCTGTGGAATCTGAAAACAGATATTTCGGATCCCTTTGAAGACTATAGGGCCAAAGAAAATATCCTCCGATAACAAAGATAAAGAAGCTTTCTGAGAAACTTCTTTGCGTTCTGTGAAATCATCTCCCAGAGTTACAGCGTTCCCCTCAAGAAGCCTTTCGCTAAGACAGTTCTTGTGCAATTCGCAAAGTGATATTTGGAAGCCCATAGAGGGCTATGGTGAAAAAGGAAATATCCTCAGATGAAATCTGGAAAGAAGCTTTCTGAGAAACTGCTTAGTGTTCTGTTAATTCATCTCGAAGAGTTACATCTGTATTTCGTGGATCTCTTTGCTAGCCTTATTTCTGTGGAATCTGAGAACAGATATTTCGGATCCCATTGAAGACTATAGGGCCAAAGGAAATATCCTCCGATAACAAAGATAAAGAAGCTTTCTGAGAAACTTCTTTGCGTTCTGTGAAATCATCTCCCAGAGTTACAGCTTTCCCCTCAAGAAACCTTTCGCTAAGACAGTTCTTGTGGAATTGGCAAAGTGATATTTGGAAGCCCATAGAGGGCTATAGTGAAAAAGGAAATATCCTCAGATGAAATCTGGAAAGAAGCTTTCTGAGAAACTGCTTAGTGTTCTGTTAATTCATCTCGCAGAGTTACATCTGTATTTCGTGGATCTCTTTGCTAGCCTTATTTCTGTGGAATCTGAGAACAGATATTTCGGATCCCATTGAAGACTATAGGGCCAAAGGAAATATCCTCCGATAACAAAGAGAAAGAATCTTTCTGAGAAACTTCTTTGCGTTCTGTGAAATCATCTCCCAGAGTTACAGCTTTCCCCTCAAGAAGCCTTTCGCTAAGACAGTTCTTGTGGAATTGGCAAAGAGATATTTGGAAGCCCTTAGAGAGCTATGGTGAAAAAGGAAATATCCTCAGATGAAATCTGGAAAGAAGCTTTCTGAGAAACTGCTTAGTGTTCTTTTAATTCATCTCACAGAGTTACATCTGTATTTCGTGGATCTCTTTGCTAGCCTTATTTCTGTGGAATCTGAGAACAGATATTTCGGATCCCATTGAAGACTATAGGGCCAAAGGAAATATCCTCCGATAACAAATAGAAAGAAGCTTTCTGAGAAACTGCTTTGCGTTCTGTGAAATCATCTCACAGAGTTACAGCTTTCCCCTCAAGAAGCCTTTCACTAAGACAGTTCTTGTGGAATTGGCAAAGTGATATTTGGAAGCCCATAGAGGGCTATGGTGAAAAAGGAAATATCCTCAGATGAAATCTGGAAAGAAGCTTTCTGAGAAACTGCTTAGTGTTCGGTTAATTCATCTCACAGAGTTACATCTGTATTTCGTGTATCTCTTTGCTAGCCTTATTTCTGTGGAATCTGAGAACAGATATTTCGGATCCCTTTGAAGACTATAGGGCCAAAGGAAATATCCTCCGATAACAAAGATAAAGAAGCTTTCTGAGAAACTTCTTTGTGTTCTGTGAAATCATCTCCCAGAGTTACAGCTTTCCCCGCAAGAAGCCTTCGGCTAAGACAGTTCTTGTGGAATTGGCAAAGTGATATTTGGAAGCCCATAGAGGGCTATGGTGAAAAAGGAAATATCCTCAGATGAAATCTGGAAAGAAGCTTTCTGAGAAACCACTTAGTGTTCTGTTCATTCATCTCGCAGAGTTACATCTGTATTTCGTGGATCTCTTTGCTAGCCTTATTTCTGTGGAATCTGAGAACAGATATTTCGGATCCCATTGAAGACTATAGGGCCAAAGGAAATATCATCCGATAACAAATAGAAAGAAGCTTTCTGAGAAACTTCTTTGCGTTGTGTGAAATCATCTCACAGGGTTACAGCTTTCCCCTCAAGAAGCCTTTCACCAAGACAGTTCTTGTGGAATTGGCAAAGTGATATTTGGAAGCCCATAGAGGGCTATGGTGAAAAAGGAAATATCCTCAGATGAAATCTGGAAAGAAGCTTTCTGAGAAACTGCTTAGTGTTCTTTTAATTCATCTCACAGAGTTACATCTGTATTTCGTGGATCTCTTTGCTAGCCTTATTTCTGTGGAATCTGAGAACAGATATTTCGGATCCCATTGAAGACTATAGGGCCAAAGGAAATATCCTCCGATAACAAAGAGAAAGAAGCTTTCTGAGAAACTTCTTTGCGTTCTGTGAAATCATCTCACAGAGTTACAGCTTTCCCCTCAAGAAACCTTTCGCTAAGACAGTTCTTGTGGAATTGGCAAAGTGATATTTGGAAGCCCATAGAGGGCTATGGTGAAAAAGGAAATATCCTCAGATGAAATCTGGAAAGAAGCTTTCTGAGAAACTGCTGAGTGTTCTGTTAATTCATCTCGCAGAGTTACATCTGTATTTCGTGGATCTCTTTGCTAGCCTTATTTCTGTGGAATCTGAGAACAGATATTTCGGATCCCATTGAAGACTATAGGGACAAAGGAAATATCCTCCGATAACAAAGATAAAGAAGCTTTCTGAGAAACTTCTTTGCGTTCTGTGAAATAATCTCACAGAGTTACAGCTTTCCCCTCAAGAAACCTTTCGCTAAGAAAGTTCTTGTGGAATTGGCAAAGTGATATTTGGAAGCCCATAGAAGGCTATGGTGAAAAAGGAAATATCCTCAGATGAAATCTGGAAAGAAGCTTTCTGAGAAACTGCTTAGTGTTCGGTTAATTCATCTCACAGATTTACATCTGTATTTCGTGGATTTCTTTGCTAGCCTTATTTCTGTGGAATCTGAAAACAGATATTTCGGATCCCTTTGAAGACTATAGGGCCAAAGAAAATATCCTCCGATAACAAAGATAAAGAAGCTTTCTGAGAAACTTCTTTGCGTTCTGTGAAATCATCTCCCAGAGTTACAGCGTTCCCCTCAAGAAGCCTTTCGCTAAGACAGTTCTTGTGCAATTCGCAAAGTGATATTTGGAAGCCCATAGAGGGCTATGGTGAAAAAGGAAATATCCTCAGATGAAATCTGGAAAGAAGCTTTCTGAGAAACTGCTTAGTGTTCTGTTAATTCATCTCGAAGAGTTACATCTGTATTTCGTGGATCTCTTTGCTAGCCTTATTTCTGTGGAATCTGAGAACAGATATTTCGGATCCCATTGAAGACTATAGGGCCAAAGGAAATATCCTCCGATAACAAAGAGAAAGAAGCTTTCTGAGAAACTTCTTTGCGTTCTGTGAAATCATCTCCCAGAGTTACAGCTTTCCCCTCAAGAAGCCTTTCGCTAAGACAGTTCTTGTGGAATTGGCAAAGAGATATTTGGAAGCCCTTAGAGAGCTATGGTGAAAAAGGAAATATCCTCAGATGAAATCTGGAAAGAAGCTTTCTGAGAAACTGCTTAGTGTTCTTTTAATTCATCTCACAGAGTTACATCTGTATTTCGTGGATCTCTTTGCTAGCCTTATTTCTGTGGAATCTGAGAACAGATATTTCGGATCCCATTGAAGACTATAGGGCCAAAGGAAATATCCTCCGATAACAAATAGAAAGAAGCTTTCTGAGAAACTGCTTTGCGTTCTGTGAAATCATCTCACAGAGTTACAGCTTTCCCCTCAAGAAGCCTTTCACTAAGACAGTTCTTGTGGAATTGGCAAAGTGATATTTGGAAGCCCATAGAGGGCTATGGTGAAAAAGGAAATATCCTCAGATGAAATCTGGAAAGAAGCTTTCTGAGAAACTGCTTAGTGTTCGGTTAATTCATCTCACAGAGTTACATCTGTATTTCGTGTATCTCTTTGCTAGCCTTATTTCTGTGGAATCTGAGAACAGATATTTCGGATCCCTTTGAAGACTATAGGGCCAAAGGAAATATCCTCCGATAACAAAGAGAAAGAAGCTTTCTGAGAAACTTCTTTGTGTTCTGTGAAATCATCTCCCAGAGTTACAGCTTTCCCCGCAAGAAGCCTTTCGCTAAGACAGTTCTTGTGGAATTGGCAAAGTGATATTTGGAAGCCCATAGAGGGCTATGGTGAAAATGGAAATATCCTCAGATGAAATCTGGAAAGAAGCTTTCTGAGAAACTGCTTAGTGTTCGGTTAATTCATCTCACAGAGTTACATCTGTATTTCGTGGATCTCTTTGCTAGCCTTATTTCTGTGGAATCTGAGAACAGATATTTCGGATCCCATTGAAGACTATAGGGCCAAAGGAAATATCCTCCGATAACAAAGAGAAAGAAGCTTTCTGAGAAACTACTTTGCGTTCTGTGAAATAATCTCACAGAGTTACAGCTTTCCCCTTAAGAAACCTTTCGCTAAGACAGTTCTTGTGGAATTGGCAAAGTGATATTTGGAAGCCCATAGAGGGCTATGGTGAAAAAGGAAATATCCTCAGATGAAATCTGGAAAGAAGCTTTCTGAGAAACTGCTTAGTGTTCTGTTAATTCATCTCACAGAGTTACATCTGTATTTCGTGGATCTCTTTGCTAGCCTTTTTTCTGTGGAATGTGAGAACAGATATTTCGGATCCCTTTGAAGACTATAGGGCCAAAGGAAATATCCTCCAATAACAAAGAGAAAGAAGCTTTCTGAGAAACTTCTTTGTGTTCTGTGAAATCATCTCACAGAGTTACAGCTTTCCCCTCAAGAAGCCTTTCGCTAAGACAGTTCTTGTGGAATTGGCAAAGTGATATTTGGAAGCCCTTAGAGGGCTATGGTGAAAAAGGATATATCCTCAGAAGAAATCTGGAAAGAAGCTTTCTGAGAAACTGCTTAGTGTTCTGTTATTTCATTTCACAGAGTGACATCTGTATTTCGTGGATCTCTTTGCTAGCCTTATTTCTGTGGAATCTGAGAACAGATATTTCGGATCCCATTGAAGACTATAGGGCCAAAGGAAATATCCTCCGATAACAAAGAGAAAGAAGCTTTCTGAGAAACTTCTTTGCGTTCTGTGAAATCATCTCCCAGAGTTACAGCTTTCCCCTCAAGAAGCCTTTCGCTAAGACAGTTCTTGTGGAATTGGCAAAGAGATATTTGGAAGCCCTTATAGGGCTATGGTGAAAAAGGAAATATCCTCAGATGAAATCTGGAAAGAAGCTTTCTGAGAAACGGCTTAGTGTTGTTTTAATTCATCTCACAGAGTTACATCTGTATTTCGTGGATCTCTTTGCTAGCCTTATTTCTGTGGAATCTGAGAACAGATATTTCGGATCCCATTGAAGACTATAGGGCCAAAGGAAATATCCTCCGATAACAAATAGAAAGAAGCTTTCTGAGAAACTTCTTTGCGTTCTGTGAAATCATCTCACAGAGTTACAGCTTTCCCCTCAAGAAGCCTTTCGCTAAGACAGTTCTTGTGGAATTGGCAAAGTGATATTTGGAAGCCCATAGAGGGCTATGGTGAAAAAGGAAATATCCTCAGATGAAATCTGGAAAGAAGCTTTCTGAGAAACTGCTTAGTGTTCTGTTAATTCATCTCACAGAGTTACATCTGTATTTCGTGGATCTCTTTGCTAGCCTTATTTCTGTGGAATCTGAGAACAGATATTTCGGATCCCTTTGAAGACTATAGGGCCAAAGGAAATATCCTCCGATAACAAAGAGAAAGAAGCTTTCTGAGAAACTTCTTTGTGTTCTGTGAAATCATCTCCCAGAGTTACAGCTTTCCCCGCAAGAAGCCTTTGGCTAAGACAGTTCTTGTGGAATTGGCAAAGTGATATTTGGAAGCCCATAGAGGGCTATGGTGAAAAAGGAAATATCCTCAGATGAAATCTGGAAAGAAGCTTTCTGAGAAACTGCTTAGTGTTCTGTTAATTCATCTCGCAGAGTTACATCTGTATTTCGTGGATCTCTTTGCTAGCCTTATTTCTGTGGAATCTGAGAACAGATATTTCGGATCCCATTGAAGACTATAGGGCCAAAGGAAATATCATCCGATAACAAATAGAAAGAAGCTTTCTGAGAAACTTCTTTGCGTTGTGTGAAATCATCTCACAGGGTTACAGCTTTCCCCTCAAGAAGCCTTTCACCAAGACAGGTCTTGTGGAATTGGCAAAGTGATATTTGGAAGCCCATAGAGGGCTATGGTGAAAAAGGAAATATCCTCAGATGAAATCTGGAAAGAAGCTTTCTGAGAAACTGCTTAGTGTTCTTTTAATTCATCTCACAGAGTTACATCTGTATTTCGTGGATCTCTTTGCTAGCCTTATTTCTGTGGAATCTGAGAACAGATATTTCGGATCCCTTTGAAGACTATAGGGCAAAAGGAAATAACCTCCGATAACAAAGAGAAAGAAGCTTTCTGAGAAACTTCTTTGTGTTCTGTGAAATCATCTCCCAGAGTTACAGCTTTCCCCTCAAGAAGCCTTTCGCTAAGACAGTTCTTGTGCAATTCGCAAAGTGATATTTGGAAGCCCATAGAGGGCTATGGTGAAAAAGGAAATATCCTCAGATGAAATCTGGAAAGAAGCTTTCTGAGAAACTGCTGAGTGTTCTGTTACTCATCTCGCAGAGTTATATCTGTATTTCGTGGATCTCTTGGCTAGCCTTATTTCTGTGGAATCTGAGAACAGATATTTCGGATCCCATTGAAGACTATAGGGCCAAAGGAAATATCCTCCGATAACAAAGAGAAAGAAGCTTTCTGAGAAACTTCTTTGCGTTCTGTGAAATAATCTCACAGAGTTACAGCTTTCCCCTCAAGAAACCTTTCGCTAAGACAGTTCTTGTGGAATTGGCAAAGTGATATTTGGAAGCCCATAGAGGGCTATGGTGAAAAAGGAAATATCCTCAGATGAAATCTGGAAAGAAGCTTTCTGAGAAACTGCTTAGTGTTCGGTTAATTCATCTCACAGATTTACATCTGTATTTCGTGGATCTCTTTGCTAGCCTTATTTCTGTGGAATCTGAGAACAGATATTTCGGATCCCTTTGAAGACTATAGGGCCAAAGAAAATATCCTCCGATAAAAAAGATAAAGAAGCTTTCTGAGAAACTTCTTTGCGTTCTGTGAAATCATCTCCCAGAGTTACAGCTTTCCCCTCAAGAAGCCTTTCGCTAAGACAGTTCTTGTGCAATTCGCAAAGTGATATTTGGAAGCCCATAGAGGGCTATGGTGAAAAAGGAAATATCCTCAGATGAAATCTGGAAAGAAGCTTTCTGAGAAACTGCTTAGTGTTCTGTTCATTCATCTCGAAGAGTTACATCTGTATTTCGTGGATCTCTTTGCTAGCCTTATTTCTGTGGAATCTGAGAACAGATATTTCGGATCCCATTGAAGACTATAGGGCCAAAGGAAATATCCTCCGATAACAAAGAGCAAGAAGCTTTCTGAGAAACTTCTTTGCGTTCTGTGAAATCACCTCACAGAGTTACAGCTTTCCCCTCAAGAAGCCTTTCGCTAAGACAGTTCTTGTGGAATTGGCAAAGTGATATTTGGAAGCCCTTAGAGGGCTATGGTGAAAAAGGAAATATCCTCAGATGAAATCTGGAAAGAAGCTTTCTGAGAAACTGCTTAGTGTTCGGTTAATTCATCTCACAGAGTTACATCTCTATTTCGTGGATCTCTTTGCTAGCCTTATTTCTGTGGAATCTGAGAACAGATATTTCGGATCCCTTTGAAGACTATAGGGCCAAAGGAAATATCCTCCGATAACAAAGAGAAAGAAGCTTTCTGAGAAACTTCTTTGCGTTCTGTGAAATCATCTCACAGAGTTACAGCTTTCCCCTCAAGAAGCCTTTCGCTAAGACAGTTCTTGTGGAATTGGCAAAGAGATATTTGGAAGCCCTTAGAGGGCTATGGTGAAAAAGGAAATATCCTCAGATGAAATCTGGAAAGAAGCTTTCTGAGAAACTGCTTAGTGTTCTTTTAATTCATCTCACAGAGTTACATCTGTATTTCGTGGATCTCTTTGCTAGCCTTATTTCTGTGGAATCTGAGAACAGATATTTCGGATCCCACTGAAGACTATAGGGCCAAAGGAAATATCCTCCGATAACAAAGAGAAAGAAACTTTCTGAGAAACTTCTTTGCGTTCTGTGAAATCATCTCACAGAGTTACAGCTTTCCCCTTAAGAAGCCTTTCGCTAAGACAGTTCTTGTGGAATTGGCAAAGTGATATTTGGAAGCCCTTAGAGGGCTATGGTGAAAAAGGAAATATCCTCAGATGAAATCTGGAAAGAAGGTTTCTGAGAAATTGCTTAGTGTTCTGTTATTTCATCTCACAGAGTTACATCTGTATTTCGTGGATCTCTTTGCTAGCCTTATTTCCGTGGAATCTGAGAACAGATATTTCGGATCCCATTGAAGACTATAGGGCCAAAGGAAATATCCTCCGATAACAAAGAGAAAGAAGCTTTCTGAGAAACTTCTTTGTGTTCTGTGAAATAATCTCACCGAGTTAAAGCTTTCCCCTCAAGAAGCCTTTCGCTAAGACAGTTCTTGTGGAATTGGCAAAGTGATATTTGGAAGACCACAGAGGGCTATGGTGAAAAAGGAAATATCCTCAGATGAAATCTGGAAAGAAGCTTTCTGAGAAACTGCTTAGTGTTCTCTTAATTCATCTCACAGAGTTTCATCTGTATTTCGTGGATATCTTTGCTAGCCTTATTTCTGTGGAATCTGAGAACAGGTATTTCAGATCACATTGAAGACTATAGGGCCAAATTTAGTATCCTCCGATTACAAAGAGAAAGAAGCTTTCTTAGAAACTTCTTTGTGTTCTGTCAAATCATCTCACAGAGTTACAGCTTTCCCCTCAAGAAGCCTTTCGCTAAGACAGTTCTTGTGGAATTGGCAAAGTGATATTTGGAAGCTCATAGAGGGCTATGGTGAAAAAGGATATATGCTCAGATGAAATCTGGAAAGAGCTTTCTGAGAAACTGCTTAGTGTTCGGTTAATTCATCTCACAGAATTACATGTGTATTTCGTGGATCTCTTTGCTAGCCTTATTTCTGTGGAATCTGAGAACAGATATTTCGGATCCCTTTGAAGACTATAGGGCCAAAGGAAATATCCTCCGATAACAAAGAGCAAGAAGCTTTCTGAGAAACTTCTTTGCGTTCTGTGAAATCACCTCACAGAGTTACAGCTTTCCCCTCAAGAAGCCTTTCGCTAAGACAGTTCTTGTGGAATTGGCAAAGTGATATTTGGAAGCCCTTAGAGGGCTATGGTGAAAAAGGAAATATCCTCAGATGAAATCTGGAAAGAAGCTTTCTGAGAAACTGCTTAGTGTTCTGTTAATTCATCTCGCAGAGTTACATCTGTATTTCGTGGATCTCTTTGCTAGCCTTATTTCTGTGGAATCTGAGAACAGATATTTCGGATGCCATTGAAGAGCATAGGGACAAAGGAAATATCCTCCGATAACAAAGAGAAAGAAGCTTTCTGAGAAACTTCTTTGTGTTCTGTGAAATCATCTCCCAGAGTTACAGCTTTCCCCTCAAGAAGCCTTTCGCTAAGACAGTTCTTGTGCAATTCGCAAAGTGATATTTGGAAGCCCATAAAGGGCTATGGTGAAAAAGGATATATCCTCAGATGAAATCTGGAAAGAAGCTTTTGAGAAACTGCTTAGTGTTCTGTTAATTCATCTCACAGAGTTACATCTGTATTTCGTGGATCTCTTTGCTAGCCTTATTTCTGTGGAATCTGAGAACAGATATTTCGGATCCCTTTGAAGACTATAGGGCCAAAGGAAATATCCTCCGATATCAAAGAGAAAGAAGCTTTCTGAGAAACTTCTTTGTGTTCTGTGAAATCATCTCCCAGAGTTACAGATTTCCCCGCAAGAAGCCTTTGGCTAAGACAGTTCTTGTGGAATTGGCAAAGTGATATTTGGAAGCCCATAGAGGGCTATGGTGAAAAAGGAAATATCTTCAGATGAAATCTGGAAAGAAGCTTCTGAGAAACTGCTTAGTGTTCTGTTAATTCATCTCGCAGAGTTACATCTGTATTTCGTGGATCTCTTTGCTAGCCTTATTTCTGTGGAATCTGAGAACAGATATTTCGGATCCCATTGAAGACTATAGGGCCAAAGGAAATATCATCCGATAACAAATAGAAAGAAGCTTTCTGAGAAACTTCTTTGCGTTCTGTGAAATCATCTCACAGGGTTACAGCTTTCCTCTCAAGAATCCTTTCATCAAGACAGTTCTTGTGGAATTGGCAAAGTGATATTTGGAAGCCCATAGAGGGCTATGGTGAAAAAGGAAATATCCTCAGATGAAATCTGGAAAGAAGCTTTCTGAGAAACTGCTTAGTGTTCTTTTAATTCATCTCACAGAGTTACATCTGTATTTCGTGGATCTCTTTGCTAGCCTTATTTCTGTGGAATCTGAGAACAGATATTTCGGATCCCTTTGAAGACTATAGGGCCAAAGAAAATATCCTCCGATAACAAAGATAAAGAAGCTTTCTGAGAAACTTCTTTGCGTTCTGTGAAATCATATCCCAGAGTTACAGCTTTCCCCTCAAGAAGCCTTTCGCTAAGACAGTTCTTGTGCAATTCGCAAAGTGATATTTGGAAGCCCATAGAGGGCTATGGTGAAAAAGGAAATATCCTCAGATGAAATCTGGAAAGAAGCTTTCTGAGAAACTGCTTAGTGTTCTGTTAATTCATCTCGAAGAGTTACATCTGTATTTCGTGGATCTCTTTGCTAGCCTTATTTCTGTGGAATCTGAGAACAGATATTTCGGATCCCATTGAAGACTATAGGGCCAAAGGAAATATCCTCCGATAACAAAGATCAAGAAGCTTTCTGAGAAACTTCTTTGCGTTCTGTGAAATAATCTCACAGAGTTACAGCTTTCCCCTCAAGAAACCTTTTGCTAAGACAGTTCTTGTGGAATTGGCAAAGTGATATTTGGAAGCCCATAGAGGGCTATGGTGAAAAAGGAAATATCTTCAGATGAAATCTGGAAAGAAGCTTCTGAGAAACTGCTTAGTGTTCGGTTAATTCATCTCACAGATTTACATCTGTATTTCGTGGATCTCTTTGCTAGCCTTATTTCTGTGGAATCTGAGAACAGATATTTCGGATCCCTTTGAAGACTATAGGGCCAAAGAAAATATCCTCCGATAACAAAGATAAAGAAGCTTTCTGAGAAACTTCTTTGCGTTCTGTGAAATCATCTCACAGAGTTACAGCTTTCCCCTCAAGAAGCCTTTCGCTAAGACAGTTCTTGTGGAATTGGCAAAGTGATATTTGGAAGCCCATAGAGGGCTATGGTGAAAAAGGATATATCCTCAGATGAAATCTGGAAAGAAGCTTTTGAGAAACTGCTTAGTGTTCTGTTAATTCATCTCACAGAGTTACATCTGTATTTCGTGGATCTCTTTGCTAGCCTTATTTCTGTGGAATCTGAGAACAGATATTTCGGATCCCTTTGAAGACTATAGGGCCAAAGGAAATATCCTCCGATAACAAAGAGAAAGAAGCTTTCTGAGAAACTTCTTTGTGTTCTGTGAAATCATCTCACAGAGTTACAGCTTTCCCCTCAAGAAGCCTTTCGCTAAGACAGTTCTTGTGGAATTGGCAAAGTGATATTTGGAAGCCCATAGACGGCTATGGTGAAAAAGGATATATCCTCAGATGAAATCTGGAAAGAAGCTTTCTGAGGAACTGCTTAGTGTTCTGTTATTTCATCTCACAGAGTTACATCTGTATTTCGTGGATCTCTTTGCTAGCCTTATTTCTGTGGAATCTGAGAACAGATATTTCGGATCCCTTTGAAGACTATAGGGCCAAAGGAAATATCCTCCGATTACAAAGAGAAAGAAGCTTTCTGAGAAACTTCTTTGCGTTCTGTGAAATCATCTCACAGAGTTACAGCTTTCCCCTCAAGAAGCCTTTCGCTAAGACAGTTCTTGTGGAATTGGCAAAGAGATATTTGGAAGCCCTTAGAGGGCTATGGTGAAAAAGGAAATATCCTCATATGAAATCTGGAAAGAAGCTTTCTGAGAAACTGCTTAGTGTTTTTTTAATTCATCTCACAGAGTTACATCTGTATTTCGTGGATCTCTTTGCTACCCTTATTTCTGTGGAATCTGAGAACAGATATTTCGGATCCCACTGAAGACTATAGGGCCAAAGGAAATATCCTCCGATAACAAAGAGAAAGAAAATTTCTGAGAAACTTCTTTGCGTTCTGTGAAATCATCTCACAGAGTTACAGCTTTCCCCTCAAGAAGCCTTTCGCTAAGACAGTTCTTGTGGAATTGGCAAAGTGATATTTGGAAGCCCTTAGAGGGCTATGGTGAAAAAGGAAATATCCTCAGATGAAATCTGGAAAGAAGGTTTCTGAGAAACTGCTTAGTGTTCTGTTATTTCATCTCACAGAGTTACATCTGTATTTCGTGGATCTCTTTGCTAGCCTTATTTCCGTGGAATCTGAGAACAGATATTTCGGATCCCTTTGAAGACTATAGGGCCAAAGGAAATATCATCCGATAACAAAGAGAAAGAAGATTTCTGAGAAACTTCTTTGTGTTCTGTGAAATAATCTCACCGAGTTAAAGCTTTCCCCTCAAGAAGCCTTTCGCTAAGACAGTTCTTGTGGAATTGGCAAAGTGATATTTGGAAGACCACAGAGGGCTATGGTGAAAAAGGAAATATCCTCAGATGAAATCTGGAAAGAAGCTTTCTGAGAAACTGCTTAGTGTTCTCTTAATTCATCTCACAGAGTTTCATCTGTATTTCGTGGATATCTTTGCTAGCCTTATTTCTGTGGAATCTGAGAACAGGTATTTCAGATCACATTGAAGACTATAGGGCCAAATTTAGTATCCTCCGATTACAAAGAGAAAGAAGCTTTCTTAGAAACTTCTCTGTGTTCTGTCAAATCATCTCACAGAGTTACAGCTTTCCCCTCAAGAAGCCTTTCGCTAAGACAGTTCTTGTGGAATTGGCAAAGTGATATTTGGAAGCTCATAGAGGGCTATGGTGAAAAAGGATATATGCTCAGATGAAATCTGGAAAGAGCTTTCTGAGAAAGTGCTTAGTGTTCTGTTCATTCATCTCACAGAGTTACATCTGTATTTCGTGGATCTCTTTGCTAGCCTTATTTCTGTGGAGTCTGAGAACAGATATTTCGGATCCCATTGAAGACTATAGGGCCAAAGGAAATATCCTCCGATAACAAAGAGAAAGAAGCTTTCTGAGAAACTTCTTTGTGTTCTGTGAAATCATCTCACAGAGTTACAGCTTTCCCCTCAAGAAGCCTTTCGCTAAGACAGTTCTTGTGGAATTGGCAAAGTGATATTTGGAAGCCTATAGACGGCTATGGTGAAAAAGGATATATCCTCAGATGAAATCTGGAAAGAAGCTTTCTGAGAAACTGCTTAGTGTTCTGTTATTTCATCTCACAGAGTGACATCTGTATTTCGTGGATCTCTTTGCTAGCCTTATTTCTGTGGAATCTGAGAACAGATATTTCGGATCCCATTGAAGACTATAGGGCCAAAGGAAATATCCTCCGATAACAAAGAGAAAGAAGCTTTCTGAGAAACTTCTTTGCGTTCTGTGAAATCATCTCACAGAGTTACAGCTTTCCCCTCAAGAAGCCTTTCGCTAAGACAGTTCTTGTGGAATTGGCAAAGAGATATTTGGAAGCCCTTAGAGGGCTATGGTGAAAAAGGAAATATCCTCAGATGAAATCTGGAAAGAAGGTTTCTGAGAAACTGCTTAGTGTTCTGTTATTTCATCTCACAGAGTTACATCTGTATTTCGTGGATCTCTTTGCTAGCGTTATTTCCGTGGAATCTGAGAACAGATATTTCGGATCCCATTGAAGACTATAGGGCCAAAGGAAATATCCTCCGATAACAAAGAGAAAGAAGCTTTCTGAGAAACTTCTTTGTGTTCTGTGAAATAATCTCACCGAGTTAAAGCTTTCCCCTCAAGAAGCCTTTCGCTAAGACAGTTCTTGTGGAATTGGCAAAGTGATATTTGGAAGACCACAGAGGGCTATGGTGAAAAAGGAAATATCCTCAGATGAAATCTGGAAAGAAGCTTTCTGAGAAACTGCTTAGTGTTCTCTTAATTCATCTCACAGAGTTTCATCTGTATTTCGTGGATATCTTTGCTAGCCTTATTTCTGTGGAATCTGAGAACAGGTATTTCAGATCACATTGAAGACTATAGGGCCAAATTTAGTATCCTCCGATTACAAAGAGAAAGAAGCTTTCTTAGAAACTTCTTTGTGTTCTGTCAAATCATCTCACAGAGATACAGCTTTCCCCTCAAGAAGCCTTTCGCTAAGACAGTTCTTGTGGAATTGGCAAAATGATATTTGGAAGCTCATAGAGGGCTATGGTGAAAAAGGATACATGCTCAGATGAAATCTGGAAAGAGCTTTCTGAGAAAGTGCTTAGTGTTCTGTTCATTCATCTCACAGAGTTACATCTGTATTTCGTGGATCTCTTTGCTAGCCTTATTTCTGTGGAGTCTGACAACAGATATTTCGGATCCCATTGAAGACTATAGGGCCAAAGGAAATATCCTCCAATAACAAAGAGAAAGAAGGTTTCTGAGAAACTTCTTTGCGTTCTGTGAAATCATCTCACAGAGTTACAGCTTTCCCCTTAAGAAACCTTTCGCTAAGACAGTTCTTGTGGAATTGGCAAAGTGACATTTGGAAGCCCATAGAGGGCTACGGTGAAAAAGGAAATATCCTCAGATGAAATCTGGAAAGAAGCTTTCTGAGAAACTGCTTAGTGTTCGGTTAATTCATCTCACAGAATTACATGTGTATTTCGTGGATCTCTTTGCTAGCCTTATTTCTGTGGAATCTGAGAACAGATATTTCGGATCCCTTTGAAGACTATAGGGCCAAAGGAAATATCCTCCGATAACAAAGAGCAAGAAGCTTACTGAGAAACTTCTTTGTGTTCTGTGAAATCATCTCCCAGAGTTACAGCTTTCCCCTCAAGAAGCCTTTCGCTAAGACAGTTCTTGTGCAATTCGCAAAGTGATATTTGGAAGCCCATAAAGGGCTATGGTGAAAAAGGATATATCCTCAGATGAAATCTGGAAAGAAGCTTTTGAGAAACTGCTTAGTGTTCTGTTAATTCATCTCACAGAGTTACATCTGTATTTCGTGGATCTCTTTGCTAGCCTTATTTCTGTGGAATCTGAGAACAGATATTTCGGATCCCTTTGAAGACTATAGGGCCAAAGGAAATATCCTCCGATAACAAAGAGAAAGAAGCTTTCTGAGAAACTTCTTTGTGTTCTGTGAAATCATCTCCCAGAGTTACAGATTTCCCCGCAAGAAGCCTTTGGCTAAGACAGTTCTTGTGGAATTGGCAAAGTGATATTTGGAAGCCCATAGAGGGCTATGGTGAAAAAGGAAATATCTTCAGATGAAATCTGGAAAGAAGCTTTCTGAGAAACTGCTTAGTGTTCTGTTAATTCATCTCGCAGAGTTACATCTGTATTTCGTGGATCTCTTTGCTAGCCTTATTTCTGTGGAATCTGAGAACAGATATTTCGGATCCCATTGAAGACTATAGGGCCAAAGGAAATATCATCCGATAACAAATAGAAAGAAGCTTTCTGAGAAACTTCTTTGCGTTCTGTGAAATCATCTCAGAGGGTTACAGCTTTCCTCTCAAGAATCCTTTCATCAAGACAGTTCTTGTGGAATTGGCAAAGTGATATTTGGAAGCCCATAGAGGGCTATGGTGAAAAAGGAAATATCCTCAGATGAAATCTGGAAAGAAGCTTTCTGAGAAACTGCTTAGTGTTCTTTTAATTCATCTCACAGAGTTACATCTGTATTTCGTGGATCTCTTTGCTAGCCTTATTTCTGTGGAATCTGAGAACAGATATTTCGGATCCCTTTGAAGACTATAGGGCCAAAGGAAATATCCTCCGATAACAAAGAGAAAGAAGCTTTCTGAGAAACTTCTTTGTGTTCTGTGAAATCATCTCCCAGAGTTACAGCTTTCCCCTCAAGAAGCCTTTCGCTAAGACAGTTCTTGTGCAATTCGCAAAGTGATATTTGGAAGCCCATAGAGGGCTATGGTGAAAAAGGAAATATCCTCAGATGAAATCTGGAAAGAAGCTTTCTGAGAAACTGCTTAGTGTTCTGTTAATTCATCTCGCAGAGTTACATCTGTATTTCGTGGATCTCTTTGCTAGCCTTATTTCTGTGGATTCTGAGAACAGATATTTCGGATCCCATTGAAGACTATAGGGCCAAAGGAAATATCCTCCGATAACAAAGAGAAAGAAGCTTTCTGAGAAACTTCTTTGCGTTCTGTGAAATAATCTCACAGAGTTACAGCTTTCCCCTCAAGAAACCTTTCGCTAAGACAGTTCTTGTGGAATTGGCAAAGTGATATTTGGAAGCCCATAGAGGGCTATGGTGAAAAAGGAAATATCCTCAGATGAAATCTGGAAAGAAGCTTTCTGAGAAACTGCTTAGTGTTCGGTTAATTCATCTCACAGATTTACATCTGTATTTCGTGGATCTCTTTGCTAGCCTTATTTCTGTGGAATCTGAGAACAGATATTTCGGATCCCTTTGAAGACTATAGGGCCAAAGAAAATATCCTCCGATAACAAAGATAAAGAAGCTTTCTGAGAAACTTCTTTGCGTTCTGTGAAATCATCTCCCAGAGTTACAGCTTTCCCCTCAAGAAGCCTTTCGCTAAGACAGTTCTTGTGCAATTCGCAAAGTGATATTTGGAAGCCCATAGAGGGCTATGGTGAAAAAGGAAATATCCTCAGATGAAATCTGGAAAGAAGCTTTCTGAGAAACTGCTTAGTGTTCTGTTAATTCATCTCGAAGAGTTACATCTGTATTTCGTGGATCTCTTTGCTAGCCTTATTTCTGTGGAATCTGAGAACAGATATTTCGGATCCCATTGAAGACTATAGGGCCAAAGGAAATATCCTCCGATAACAAAGATCAAGAAGCTTTCTGAGAAACTTCTTTGCGTTCTGTGAAATAATCTCACAGAGTTACAGCTTTCCCCTCAAGAAACCTTTTGCTAAGACAGTTCTTGTGGAATTGGCAAAGTGATATTTGGAAGCCCATAGAGGGCTATGGTGAAAAAGGAAATATCCTCAGATGAAATCTGGAAAGAAGCTTCTGAGAAACTGCTTAGTGTTCGGTTAATTCATCTCACAGATTTACATCTGTATTTCGTGGATCTCTTTGCTAGCCTTATTTCTGTGGAATCTGAGAACAGATATTTCGGATCCCTTTGAAGACTATAGGGCCAAAGAAAATATCCTCCGATAACAAAGATAAAGAAGCTTTCTGAGAAACTTCTTTGCGTTCTGTGAAATAATCTCACAGAGTTACAGCTTTCCCCTCAAGAAGCCTTTCGCTAAGACAGTTCTTGTGGAATTGGCAAAGTGATATTTGGAAGCCCATAGAGGGCTATGGTGAAAAAGGATATATCCTCAGATGAAATCTGGAAAGAAGCTTTTGAGAAACTGCTTAGTGTTCTGTTAATTCATCTCACAGAGTTACATCTGTATTTCGTGGATCTCTTTGCTAGCCTTATTTCTGTGGAATCTGAGAACAGATATTTCGGATCCCTTTGAAGACTATAGGGCCAAAGGAAATATCCTCCGATAACAAAGAGAAAGAAGCTTTCTGAGAAACTTCTTTGTGTTCTGTGAAATCATCTCACAGAGTTACAGCTTTCCCCTCAAGAAGCCTTTCGCTAAGACAGTTCTTGTGGAATTGGCAAAGTGATATTTGGAAGCCCATAGACGGCTATGGTGAAAAAGGATATATCCTCAGATGAAATCTGGAAAGAAGCTTTCTGAGAAACTGCTTAGTGTTCTGTTCATTCATCTCGCAGAGTGACATCTGTATTTCGTGGATCTCTTTGCTAGCCTTATTTCTGTGGAGTCTGAGAACAGATATTTCGGATCCCATTGAAGACTATAGGACCAAAGGAAATATGCTCCGATAACAAAGAGAAAGAAGCTTTCTGAGAAACTTCTTTGCGTTCTGTGAAATCATCTCCCAGAGTTACAGCTTTCCCCGCAAGAAGCCTTTCGCTAAGACAGTTCTTGTGGAATTGGTAAAGTGATATTTGGAAGCCCATAGAGGGCTATGGTGAAAAAGGAAATATCCTCAGATGAAATCTGGAAAGAAGCTTTCTGAGAAACTGCTTAGTGTTCTGTTAATTCATCTCGCAGAGTGACATCTGTATTTCGTGGATCTCTTTGCTAGCCTTATTTCTGTGGAATCTGAGAACAGATATTTCGGATCCCTTTGAAGACTATAGGGCCAAAGGAAATATCCTCCGATAACAAAGAGAAAGAAGCTTTCTGAGAAACTTCTTTGTGTTCTGTGAAATCATCTCCCAGAGTTACAGATTTCCCCGCAAGAAGCCTTTGGCTAAGACAGTTCTTGTGGAATTGGCAAAGTGATATTTGGAAGCCCATAGAGGGCTATGGTGAAAAAGGAAATATCTTCAGATGAAATCTGGAAAGAAGCTTTCTGAGAAACTGCTTAGTGTTCTGTTAATTCATCTCGCAGAGTTACATCTGTATTTCGTGGATCTCTTTGCTAGCCTTATTTCTGTGGAATCTGAGAACAGATATTTCGGATCCCATTGAAGACTATAGGGACAAAGGAAATATCATCCGATAACAAATAGAAAGAAGCTTTCTGAGAAACTTCTTTGCGTTCTGTGAAATCATCTCACAGGGTTACAGCTTTCCTCTCAAGAATCCTTTCATCAAGACAGTTCTTGTGGAATTGGCAAAGTGATATTTGGAAGCCCATAGAGGGCTATGGTGAAAAAGGAAATATCCTCAGATGAAATCTGGAAAGAAGCTTTCTGAGAAACTGCTTAGTGTTCTTTTAATTCATCTCACAGAGTTACATCTGTATTTCGTGGATCTCTTTGCTAGCCTTATTTCTGTGGAAACTGAGAACAGATATTTCGGATCCCTTTGAAGACTATAGGGCCAAAGGAAATATCCTCCGATAACAAAGAGAAAGAAGCTTTCTGAGAAACTTCTTTGTGTTCTGTGAAATCATCTCCCAGAGTTACAGCTTTCCCCTCAAGAAGCCTTTCGCTAAGACAGTTCTTGTGCAATTCGCAAAGTGATATTTGGAAGCCCATAGAGGGCTATGGTGAAAAAGGAAATATCCTCAGATGAAATCTGGAAAGAAGCTTTCTGAGAAACTGCTTAGTGTTCTGTTAATTCATCTCGCAGAGTTACATCTGTATTTCGTGGATCTCTTTGCTAGCCTTATTTCTGTGGATTCTGAGAACAGATATTTCGGATCCCATTGAAGACTATAGGGCCAAAGGAAATATCCTCCGATAACAAAGATAAAGAAGCTTTCTGAGAAACTTCTTTGCATTCTGTGAAATAATCTCACAGAGTTACAGCTTTCCCCTCAAGAAACCTTTCCCTAAGACAGTTCTTGTGGAATTGGCAAAGTGATATTTGGAAGCCCATAGAGGGCTATGGTGAAAAAGGAAATATCCTCAGATGAAATCTGGAAAGAAGCTTTCTGAGAAACTGCTTAGTGTTCGGTTAATTCATCTCACAGATTTACATCTGTATTTCGTGGATCTCTTTGCTAGCCTTATTTCTGTGGAATCTGAGAACAGATATTTCGGATCCCATTGAAGACTATAGGGCCAAAGGAAATATCCTCCGATAACAAAGATAAAGAAACTTTCTGAGAAACTTCTTTGCGTTCTGTGAAATCATCTCCCAGAGTTACAGCTTTCCCCTCAAGAAGCCTTTCGCTAAGACAGTTCGTGTGCAATTCGCAAAGTGATATTTGGAAGCCCATAGAGGACTATGGTGAAAAAGGAAATATCCTCAGATGAAATCTGGAAAGAAGCTTTCTGAGAAACTGCTTAGTGTTCTGTTAATTCATCTCGAAGAGTTACATCTGTATTTCGTGGATCTCTTTGCTAGCCTTATTTCTGTGGAATCTGAGAACAGATATTTCGGATCCCATTGAAGACTATAGGGCCAAAGGAAATATCCTCCGATTACAAAGATAAAGAAGCTTTCTGAGAAACTTCTTTGCGTTCTGTGAAATCATCTCACAGAGTTACAGCTTTCCCCTCAAGAAACCTTTCGCTAAGACAGTTCTTGTGGAATTGGCAAAGTGATATTTGGAAGCCCATAGAGGGCTATGGTGAAAAAGGAAATATCCTCAGATGAAATCTGGAAAGAAGCTTTCTGAGAAACTGCTTAGTGTTCGGTTAATTCATCTCACAGATTTACATCTGTATTTCGTGGATCTCTTTGCTAGCCTTATTTCTGTGGAATCTGAGAACAGATATTTCGGATCCCTTTGAAGACTATAGGGCCAAAGAAAATATCCTCCGATAACAAAGATAAAGAAGCTTTCTGAGAAACTTCTTTGCGTTCTGTGAAATCATCTCACAGAGTTACAGCTTTCCCCTCAAGAAGCCTTTCGCTAAGACAGTTCTTGTGGAATTGGCAAAGTGATATTTGGAAGCCCATAGAGGGCTATGGTGAAAAAGGATATATCCTCAGATGAAATCTGGAAAGAAACTGCTTAGTGTTCTGTTAATTCATCTCACAGAGTTACATCTGTATTTCGTGGATCTCTTTGCTAGCCTTATTTCTGTGGAATCTGAGAACAGATATTTCGGATCCCTTTGAAGACTATAGGGCCAAAGGAAATATCCTCCGATAACAAAGAGAAAGAAGCTTTCTGAGAAACTTCTTTGTGTTCTGTGAAATCATCTCACAGAGTTACAGCTTTCCCCTCAAGAAGCCTTTCGCTAAGACAGTTCTTGTGGAATTGGCAAAGTGATATTTGGAAGCCCATAGACGGCTATGGTGAAAAAGGATATATCCTCAGATGAAATCTGGAAAGAAGCTTTCTGAGAAACTGCTTAGTGTTCTGTTATTTCATCTCACAGAGTGACATCTGTATTTCGTGGATCTCTTTGCTAGCCTTATTTCTGTGGAATCTGAGAACAGATATTTCGGATCCCATTGAAGACTATAGGGCCAAAGGAAATATCCTCCGATAACAAAGAGAAAGAAGCTTTCTGAGAAACTTCTTTGCGTTCTGTGAAATCATCTCACAGAGTTACAGCTTTCCCCTCAAGAAGCCTTTCGCTAAGACAGTTCTTGTGGAATTGGCAAAGAGATATTTGGAAGCCCTTAGAGGGCTATGGTGAGAAAGGAAATATCCTCAGATGAAATCTGGAAAGAAGCTTTCTGAGAAACTGCTTAGTGTTCTTTTAATTCATCTCACAGAGTTACATCTGTATTTCGTGGATCTCTTTGCTACCCTTATTTCTGTGGAATCTGAGAACAGATATTTCGGATCCCACTGAAGACTATAGGGCCAAAGGAAATATCCTCCGATAACAAAGAGAAAGAAACTTTCTGAGAAACTTCTTTGCGTTCTGTGAAATCATCTCACAGAGTTACAGCTTTCCGCTCAAGAAGCCTTTCGCTAAGACAGTTCTTGTGGAATTGGCAAAGTGATATTTGGAAGCCCTTAGAGGGCTATGGTGAAAAAGGAAATATCCTCAGATGAAATCTGGAAAGAAGGTTTCTGAGAAACTGCTTAGTGTTCTGTTATTTCATCTCACAGAGTTACATCTGTATTTCGTGGATCTCTTTGCTAGCCTTATTTCCGTGGAATCTGAGAACAGATATTTCGGATCCCATTGAAGACTATAGGGCCAAAGGAAATATCCTCCGATAACAAAGAGAAAGAAGCTTTCTGAGAAACTTCTTTGTGTTCTGTGAAATAATCTCACCGAGTTAAAGCTTTCCCCTCAAGAAGCCTTTCGCTAAGACAGTTCTTGTGGAATTGGCAAAGTGATATTTGGAAGACCACAGAGGGCTATGGTGAAAAAGGAAATATCCTCAGATGAAATCTGGAAAGAAGCTTTCTGAGAAACTGCTTAGTGTTCTCTTAATTCATCTCACAGAGTTTCATCTGTATTTCGTGGATATCTTTGCTAGCCTTATTTCTGTGGAATCTGAGAACAGGTATTTCAGATCACATTGAAGACTATAGGGCCAAATTTAGTATCCTCCGATTACAAAGAGAAAGAAGCTTTCTTAGAAACTTCTTTGTGTTCTGTCAAATCATCTCACAGAGTTACAGCTTTCCCCTCAAGAAGCCTTTCGCTAAGACAGTTCTTGTGGAATTGGCAAAGTGATATTTGGAAGCTCATAGAGGGCTATGGTGAAAAAGGATATATGCTCAGATGAAATCTGGAAAGAGCTTTCTGAGAAAGTGCTTAGTGTTCTGTTCATTCATCTCACAGAGTTACATCTGTATTTCGTGGATCTCTTTGCTAGCCTTATTTCTGTGGAGTCTGACAACAGATATTTCGGATCCCATTGAAGACTATAGGGCCAAAGGAAATATCCTCCGATAACAAAGATAAAGAAACTTTCTGAGAAACTTCTTTGCGTTCTGTGAAATCATCTCCCAGAGTTACAGCTTTCCCCTCAAGAAGCCTTTCGCTAAGACAGTTCGTGTGCAATTCGCAAAGTGATATTTGGAAGCCCATAGAGGACTATGGTGAAAAAGGAAATATCCTCAGATGAAATCTGGAAAGAAGCTTTCTGAGAAACTGCTTAGTGTTCTGTTAATTCATCTCGAAGAGTTACATCTGTATTTCGTGGATCTCTTTGCTAGCCTTATTTCTGTGGAATCTGAGAACAGATATTTCGGATCCCATTGAAGACTATAGGGCCAAAGGAAATATCCTCCGATTACAAAGATAAAGAAGCTTTCTGAGAAACTTCTTTGCGTTCTGTGAAATCATCTCACAGAGTTACAGCTTTCCCCTCAAGAAACCTTTCGCTAAGACAGTTCTTGTGGAATTGGCATAGTGATATTTGGAAGCCCATAGAGGGCTATGGTGAAAAAGGAAATATCCTCAGATGAAATCTGGAAAGAAGCTTTCTGAGAAACTGCTTAGTGTTCGGTTAATTCATCTCACAGATTTACATCTGTATTTCGTGGATCTCTTTGCTAGCCTTATTTCTGTGGAATCTGAGAACAGATATTTCGGATCCCTTTGAAGACTATAGGGCCAAAGAAAATATCCTCCGATAACAAAGATAAAGAAGCTTTCTGAGAAACTTCTTTGCGTTCTGTGAAATCATCTCACAGAGTTACAGCTTTCCCCTCAAGAAGCCTTTCGCTAAGACAGTTCTTGTGGAATTGGCAAAGTGATATTTGGAAGCCCATAGAGGGCTATGGTGAAAAAGGATATATCCTCAGATGAAATCTGGAAAGAAACTGCTTAGTGTTCTGTTAATTCATCTCACAGAGTTACATCTGTATTTCGTGGATCTCTTTGCTAGCCTTATTTCTGTGGAATCTGAGAACAGATATTTCGGATCCCTTTGAAGACTATAGGGCCAAAGGAAATATCCTCCGATAACAAAGAGAAAGAAGCTTTCTGAGAAACTTCTTTGTGTTCTGTGAAATCATCTCACAGAGTTACAGCTTTCCCCTCAAGAAGCCTTTCGCTAAGACAGTTCTTGTGGAATTGGCAAAGTGATATTTGGAAGCCCATAGACGGCTATGGTGAAAAAGGATATATCCTCAGATGAAATCTGGAAAGAAGCTTTCTGAGAAACTGCTTAGTGTTCTGTTATTTCATCTCACAGAGTGACATCTGTATTTCGTGGATCTCTTTGCTAGCCTTATTTCTGTGGAATCTGAGAACAGATATTTCGGATCCCATTGAAGACTATAGGGCCAAAGGAAATATCCTCCGATAACAAAGAGAAAGAAGCTTTCTGAGAAACTTCTTTGCGTTCTGTGAAATCATCTCACAGAGTTACAGCTTTCCCCTCAAGAAGCCTTTCGCTAAGACAGTTCTTGTGGAATTGGCAAAGAGATATTTGGAAGCCCTTAGAGGGCTATGGTGAGAAAGGAAATATCCTCAGATGAAATCTGGAAAGAAGCTTTCTGAGAAACTGCTTAGTGTTCTTTTAATTCATCTCACAGAGTTACATCTGTATTTCGTGGATCTCTTTGCTACCCTTATTTCTGTGGAATCTGAGAACAGATATTTCGGATCCCACTGAAGACTATAGGGCCAAAGGAAATATACTCCGATAACAAAGAGAAAGAAACTTTCTGAGAAACTTCTTTGCGTTCTGTGAAATCATCTCACAGAGTTACAGCTTTCCGCTCAAGAAGCCTTTCGCTAAGACAGTTCTTGTGGAATTGGCAAAGTGATATTTGGAAGCCCTTAGAGGGCTATGGTGAAAAAGGAAATATCCTCAGATGAAATCTGGAAAGAAGGTTTCTGAGAAACTGCTTAGTGTTCTGTTATTTCATCTCACAGAGTTACATCTGTATTTCGTGGATCTCTTTGCTAGCCTTATTTCCGTGGAATCTGAGAACAGATATTTCGGATCCCATTGAAGACTATAGGGCCAAAGGAAATATCCTCCGATAACAAAGAGAAAGAAGCTTTCTGAGAAACTTCTTTGTGTTCTGTGAAATAATCTCACCGAGTTAAAGCTTTCCCCTCAAGAAGCCTTTCGCTAAGACAGTTCTTGTGGAATTGGCAAAGTGATATTTGGAAGACCACAGAGGGCTATGGTGAAAAAGGAAATATCCTCAGATGAAATCTGGAAAGAAGCTTTCTGAGAAACTGCTTAGTGTTCTCTTAATTCATCTCACAGAGTTTCATCTGTATTTCGTGGATATCTTTGCTAGCCTTATTTCTGTGGAATCTGAGAACAGGTATTTCAGATCACATTGAAGACTATAGGGCCAAATTTAGTATCCTCCGATTACAAAGAGAAAGAAGCTTTCTTAGAAACTTCTTTGTGTTCTGTCAAATCATCTCACAGAGTTACAGCTTTCCCCTCAAGAAGCCTTTCGCTAAGACAGTTCTTGTGGAATTGGCAAAGTGATATTTGGAAGCTCATAGAGGGCTATGGTGAAAAAGGATATATGCTCAGATGAAATCTGGAAAGAGCTTTCTGAGAAAGTGCTTAGTGTTCTGTTCATTCATCTCACAGAGTTACATCTGTATTTCGTGGATCTCTTTGCTAGCCTTATTTCTGTGGAGTCTGACAACAGATATTTCGGATCCCATTGAAGACTATAGGGCCAAAGGAAATATCCTCCGATAACAAAGAGAAAGAAGCTTTCTGAGAAACTTCTTTGCGTTCTGTGAAATCATCTCACAGAGTTACAGCTTTCCCCTTAAGAAACCTTTCGCTAAGACAGTTCTTGTGGAATTGGCAAAGTGACATTTGGAAGCCCATAGAGGGCTACGGTGAAAAAGGAAATATACTCAGATGAAATCTGGAAAGAAGCTTTCTGAGAAACTGCTTAGTGTTCGGTTAATTCATCTCACAGAATTACATGTGTATTTCGTGGATCTCTTTGCTAGCCTTATTTCTGTGGAATCTGAGAACAGATATTTCGGATCCCTTTGAAGACTATAGGGCCAAAGGAAATATCCTCCGATAACAAAGAGCAAGAAGCTTTCTGAGAAACTTCTTTGCGTTCTGTGAAATCACCTCACAGAGTTACAGCTTTCCCCTCAAGAAGCCTTTCGCTAAGACAGTTCTTGTGGAATTGGTAAAGTGATATTTGGAAGCCCTTAGAGGGCTATGGTGAAAAAGGAAATATCCTCAGATGAAATCTGGAAAGAAGCTTTCTGAGAAACTGCTTAGTGTTCGGTTAATTCATCTCACAGAGTTACATCTGTATTTCGTGGATCTCTTTGCTAGCCTTATTTCTGTGGAATCTGAGAACAGATATTTCGGATGCCATTGAAGACCATAGGGACAAAGGAAATATCCTCTGATAACAAAGAGAAAGAAGCTTTCTGAGAAACTTCTTTGTGTTCTGTGAAATCATCTCCCAGAGTTACAGCTTTCCCCTCAAGAAGCCTTTCGCTAAGACAGTTCTTGTGCAATTCGCAAAGTGATATTTGGAAGCCCATAAAGGGCTATGGTGAAAAAGGATATATCCTCAGATGAAATCTGGAAAGAAGCTTTTGAGAAACTGCTTAGTGTTCTGTTAATTCATCTCACAGAGTTACATCTGTATTTCGTGGATCTCTTTGCTAGCCTTATTTCTGTGGAATCTGAGAACAGATATTTCGGATCCCTTTGAAGACTATAGGGCCAAAGGAAATATCCTCCGATAACAAAGAGAAAGAAGCTTTCTGAGAAACTTCTTTGTGTTCTGTGAAATCATCTCCCAGAGTTACAGATTTCCCCGCTAGAAGCCTTTGGCTAAGACAGTTCTTGTGGAATTGGCAAAGTGATATTTGGAAGCCCATAGAGGGCTCTGGTGAAAAAGGAAATATCCTCAGATGAAATCTGGAAAGAAGCTTTCTGAGAAACTGCTTAGTGTTCTGTTAATTCATCTCGCAGAGTTACATCTGTATTTCGTGGATCTCTTTGCTAGCCTTATTTCTGTGGAATCTGAGAACAGATATTTCGGATCCCATTGAAGACTATAGGGCCAAAGGAAATATCATCCGATAACAAATAGAAAGAAGCTTTCTGAGAAACTTCTTTGCGTTCTGTGAAATCATCTCACAGAGTTACAGCTTTCCTCTCAAGAATCCTTTCATCAAGACAGTTCTTGTGGAATTGGCAAAGTGATATTTGGAAGCCCATAGAGGGCTATGGTGAAAAAGGAAATATCCTCAGATGAAATCTGGAAAGAAGCTTTCTGAGAAACTGCTTAGTGTTCTTTTAATTCATCTCACAGAGTTACATCTGTATTTCGTGGATCTCTTTGCTAGCCTTATTTCTGTGGAATCTGAGAACAGATATTTCGGATCCCTTTGAAGACTATAGGGCCAAAGGAAATATCCTCCGATAACAAAGAGAAAGAAGCTTTCTGAGAAACTTCTTTGCGTTCTGTGAAATCATCTCCCAGAGTTACAGCTTTCCCCTCAAGAAGCCTTTCGCTAAGACAGTTCTTGTGCAATTCGCAAAGTGATATTTGGAAGCCCATAGAGGGCTATGGTGAAAAAGGAAATATCCTCAGATGAAATCTGGAAAGAAGCTTTCTGAGAAACTGCTTAGTGTTCTGTTAATTCATCTCGCAGAGTTACATCTGTATTTCGTGGATCTCTTTGCTAGCCTTATTTCTGTGGATTCTGAGAACAGATATTTCGGATCCCATTGAAGACTATAGGGCCAAAGGAAATATCCTCCGATAACAAAGATAAAGAAGCTTTCTGAGAAACTTCTTTGCGTTCTGTGAAATAATCTCACAGAGTTACAGCTTTCCCCTCAAGAAACCTTTCGCTAAGACAGTTCTTGTGGAATTGGCAAAGTGATATTTGGAAGCCCATAGAGGGCTATGGTGAAAAAGGAAATATCCTCAGATGAAATCTGGAAAGAAGCTTTCTGAGAAACTGCTTAGTGTTCGGTTAATTCATCTCACAGATTTACATCTGTATTTCGTGGATCTCTTTGCTAGCCTTATTTCTGTGGAATCTGAGAACAAATATTTCGGATCCCATTGAAGACTATAGGGCCAAAGGAAATATCCTCCGATAACAAAGATAAAGAAACTTTCTGAGAAACTTCTTTGCGTTCTGTGAAATCATCTCCCAGAGTTACAGCTTTCCCCTCAAGAAGCCTTTCGCTAAGACAGTTCTTGTGCAATTCGCAAAGTGATATTTGGAAGCCCATAGAGGGCTATGGTGAAAAAGGAAATATCCTCAGATGAAATCTGGAAAGAAGCTTTCTGAGAAACTGCTTAGTGTTCTGTTAATTCATCTCGAAGAGTTACATCTGTATTGCGTGGATCTCTTTGCTAGCCTTATTTCTGTAGAATCTGAGAACAGATATTTCGGATCCCATTGAAGACTATAGGGCCAAAGGAAATATCCTCCGATTACAAAGATAAAGAAGCTTTCTGAGAAACTTCTTTGCGTTCTGTGAAATCATCTCACAGAGTTACAGCTTTCCCCTCAAGAAACCTTTCGCTAAGACAGTTCTTGTGGAATTGGCAAAGTGATATTTGGAAGCCCATAGAGGGCTATGGTGAAAAAGGAAATATCCTCAGATGAAATCTGGAAAGAAGCTTTCTGAGAAACTGCTTAGTGTTCGGTTAATTCATCTCACAGATTTACATCTGTATTTCGTGGATCTCTTTGCTAGCCTTATTTCTGTGGAATCTGAGAACAGATATTTCGGATCCCTTTGAAGACTATAGGGCCAAAGGAAATATCCTCCGATAACAAAGAGAAAGAAGCTTTCTGAGAAACTTCTTTGTGTTCTGTGAAATCATCTCACAGAGTTACAGCTTTCCCCTCAAGAAGCCTTTCGCTAAGACAGTTCTTGTGGAATTGGCAAAGTGATATTTGGAAGCCCATAGAGGGCTATGGTGAAAAAGGATATATCCTCAGATGAAATCTGGAAAGAAGCTTTCTGAGAAACTGCTTAGTGTTCTGTTATTTCATCTCACAGAGTGACATCTGTATTTCGTGGATCTCTTTGCTAGCCTTCTTTCTGTGGAATCTGAGAACAGATATTTCGGATCCCATTGAAGACTATAGGGCCAAAGGAAATATCCTCCAATAACAAAGAGAAAGAAGCTTTCTGAGAAACTTCTTTGCGTTCTGTGAAATCATCTCACAGAGTTACAGCTTTCCCCTCAAGAAGCCTTTCGCTAAGACAGTTCTTGTGGAATTGGCAAAGAGATATTTGGAAGCCCTTAGAGGGCTATGGTGAAAAAGGAAATATCCTCAGATGAAATCTGGAAAGAAGCTTTCTGAGAAACTGCTTAGTGTTCTGTTAATTCATCTCGCAGAGTTACATCTGTATTTCGTGGATCTCTTTGCTAGCCTTATTTCTGTGGATTCTGAGAACAGATATTTCGGATCCCATTGAAGACTATAGGGCCAAAGGAAATATCCTCCGATAACAAAGAGAAAGAAGCTTTCTGAGAAACTTCTTTGCGTTCTGTGAAATCATCTCACAGAGTTACAGCTTTCCCCTCAAGAAACCTTTCGCTAAGACAGTTCTTGTGGAATTGGCAAAGTGACATTTGGAAGCCCATAGAGTGCTACGGTTAAAAAGGAAATATACTCAGATGAAATCTGGAAAGAAGCTTTCTGAGAATCTGCTTAGTGTTCGGTTAATTCATCTCACAGAATTACATGTGTATTTCGTGGATCTCTTTGCTAGCCTTATTTCTGTCGAATCTGAGAACAGATATTTCGGTTCCCTTTGAAGAATATAGGGCCAAAGGAAATATCCTCCGATAACAAAGAGCAAGAAACTTTCTGAGAAACTTCTTTGCGTTCTGTGAAATCATCTCACAGAGTTACAGCTTTCCCCTCAAGAAGCCTTTCGCTAAGACAGTTCTTGGGAATTGGCAAAGTGATATTTGGAAGCCCTTAGAGGGCTATGGTGAAAAAGGAAATATCCTCAGATGAAATCTGGAAAGAAGCTTTCTGAGAAACTGCTTAGTGTTCGATTAATTCTTCTCACAGAGTTACATCTGTATTTCGTGGATCTCTTTGCTAGCCTTATTTCTGTGGAATCTGAGAACAGATATTTCGGATGCCATTGAAGACCATAGGGCCAAAGGAAATATCCTCCGATAAAAAAGAGAAAGAAGCTTTCTGAGAAACTTCTTTGTGTTCTGTGAAATCATCTCCCAGAGTTACAGCTTTCCCCTCAAGAAGCCTTTCGCTAAGACAGTTCTTGTGCAATTCGCAAAGTGATATTTGGAAGCCCATAGAGGGCTATGGTGAAAAAGGAAATATCCTCAGATGAAATCTGGAAAGAAGCTTTCTGAGAAACTGCTTAGTGTTCTGTTAATTCATCTCGCAGAGTTACATCTGTATTTCGTGGATCTCTTTGCTAGCCTTATTTCTGTGGAATCTGAGAACAGATATTTCGGATCCCATTGAAGACTATAGGGCCAAAGGAAATATCCTCCGATAACAAAGATAAAGAAGCTTTCTGAGAAATTTCTTTGCGTTCTGTGAAATAATCTCACAGAGTTACAGCTTTCCCCTCAAGAAACCTTTCGCTAAGACAGTTCTTGTGGAATTGGCAAAGTGATATTTGGAAGCCCATAGAGGGCTATGGTGAAAAAGGAAATATCCTCAGATGAAATCTGGAAAGAAGCTTTCTGAGAAACTGCTTAGTGTTCGGTTAATTCATCTCACAGATTTACATCTGTATTTCGTGGATCTCTTTGCTAGCCTTATTTCTGTGGAATCTGAGAAGAGATATTTCGGATCCCTTTGAAGACTATAGGGCCAAAGGAAATATCCTCCGATAACAAAGAGAAAGAAGCTTTCTGAGAAACTTCTTTGTGTTCTGTGAAATCATCTCACAGAGTTACAGCTTTCCCCTCAAGAAGCCTTTCGCTAAGACAGTTCTTGAGGAATTGGCAAAGTGATATTTGGAAGCCAATAGAGGGCTATGGTGAAAAAGGATATATCCTCAGATGAAATCTGGAAAGAAGCTTTCTGAGAAACTGCTTAGTGTTCTGTTATTTCATCTCACAGAGTGACATCTGTATTTCGTGGATCTCTTTGCTAGCCTTATTTCTGTGGAATCTGAGAACAGATATTTCGGATCCCATTGAAGACTATAGGGCCAAAGGAAATATCCTCCGATAACAAAGAGAAAGAAGCTTTCTGAGAAACTTCTTTGCGTCCTGTGAAATCATCTCACAGAGTTACAGCTTTCCCCTCAAGAAGCCTTTCGCTAAGATAATTCTTGTGGAATTGGCAAAGAGATATTTGGAAGCCCTTAGAGGGCTATGGTGAAAAACGAAATATCCTCAGATGAAATCTGGAAAGAAGCTTTCTGAGAAACTGCTTAGTGTTCTTTTAATTCATCTCACAGAGTTACATCTGTATTTCGTGGATCTCTTTGCTAGCCTTATTTCTGTGGAATCTGAGAACAGATATTTCGGATCCCATTGAAGACTATAGGGCCAAAGGAAATATCCTCCGATAACAAAGAGAAAGAAACTTTCTGAGAAACTTCTTTGCGTTCTGTGAAATCATCTCACAGAGTTACAGCTTTCCCCTCAAGAAGCCTTTCGCTAAGACAGTTCTTGTGGAATTGGCAAAGTGATATTTGGAAGCCCTTAGAGGGCTATGGTGAAAAAGGAAATATCCTCAGATGAAATCTGGAAAGAAGCTTTCTGAGAAACTGCTTAGTGTTCGGTTAATTCATCTGACAGAGTTACATCTGTATTTCATGGATCTCTTTGCTAGCCTTATTTCTGTGGAATCTCAGAACAGATATTTCGGATCCCATTGAAGACTATAGGGCCAAAGGAAATATCCTCGGATAACAAAGAGAAAGAAGCTTTCTGAGAAACTTCTTTGCGTTCTGTGAAATCATCTCACAGAGATACAGCTTTCCCCTCAAGAAGCCTTTCACTAAGACAGTTCTTGTGGAATTGGCAAGGTGATATTTGGAAGCCCATAGAGGGCTACGGCGAAAAAGGAAATATCCTCAGATGAAATCTGGAAAGAAGCTTTCTGAGAAACTGCTTAGTGTTCGGTTAATTCATCTCACACATTTACATCTGTATTTCGTGGATCTCTTTGCTAGCCTTATTTCTGTGGAATCTGAGAACAGATATTTCGGATGCCATTGAAGACCATAGGGCCAAAGGAAATATCCTCCGATAACAAAGAGAAAGAAGCTTTCTGAGAAACTTCTTTGTGTTCTGTGAAATCATCTCCCAGAGTTACAGCTTTCCCCTCAAGAAGCCTTTCGCTAAGACAGTTCTTGTGCAATTCGCAAAGTGATATTTGGAAGCCCATAGAGGGCTATGGTGAAAAAGGAAATATCCTCAGATGAAATCTGGAAAGAAGCTTTCTGAGAAACTGCTTAGTGTTCTGTTAATTCATCTCGCAGAGTTACATCTGTATTTCGTGGATCTCTTTGCTAGCCTTATTTCTGTGGAATCTGAGAACAGATATTTCGGATCCCATTGAAGACTATAGGGCCAAAGGAAATATCCTCCGATAACAAAGAGAAAGAAGCTTTCTGAGAAACTTCTTTGCGTTCTGTGAAATCATCTCACAGAGTTACAGCTTTCCCCTCAAGAAGCCTTTCGCTAAGACAGTTCTTGTGGAATTGGCAAAGTGATATTTGGAAGCCCATAGAGGGCTATGGTGAAAAAGGAAATATCCTCAGATGAAATCTGGAAAGAAGCTTTCTGAGAAACTGCTTAGTGTTCTGTTATTTCATCTCACAGAGTTACATCTGTATTTCGTGGATCTCTTTGCTAGCCTTATTTCTGTGGAATCTGAGAACAGATATTTCGGATCCCATTGAAGACTATAGGGCCAAAGGAAATATCCTCCGATAACAAAGAGAAAGAAGCTTTCTGAGAAACTTCTTTGCGTTCTGTGAAATCATCTCACAGAGTTACAGCTTTCCCCTCAAGAAGCCTTTCGCTAAGGCAGTTCTTGTGGAATTGGCAAAGAGATATTTGGAAGCCCTTAGAGGGCTATGGTGAAAAAGGAAATATCCTCAGATGAAATCTGGAAAGAAGCTTTCTGAGAAACTGCTTAGTGTTCTGTTAATTCATCTCACAGAGTTACATCTGTATTTCGTGGATCTCTTTGCTAGCCTTATTTCTGTGGAATCTGAGAACTGATATTTCGGATCCCATTGAAGACTATAGGGGCAAAGGAAATATCCTCTGATAACAAAGAGAAAGAAGCTTTCTGAGAAACTTCTTTGCGTTCTGTGAAATCATCTCACAGAGTTACAGCTTTCCCCTCAAGAAGCCTTTCACTAAGACAGTTCTTGTGGAATTGGCAAAGTGATAATTGGAAGCCCATAGAGGGCTATGGTGAAAAAGGAAATATCCTCAGATGAAATCTGGAAAGAAGCTTTCTGAGAAACTGCTTAGTGTTCGGTTAATTCATCTCACAGAGTTACATCTGTATTTCGTGGATCTCTTTGCTAGCCTTATTTCTGTGGAATCTGAGAACAGATATTTCGGATCCCTTTGAAGACTATAGGGCCAAAGGAAATATCCTCCGATAACAAAGAGAAAGAAGCTTTCTGAGAAACTTCTTTGTGTTCTGTGAAATCATCTCCCAGAGTTACAGCTTTCCCCGCAAGAAGCCTTTCGCTAAGACAGTTCTTGTGGAATTGGCAAGGTGACATTTGGAAGCCCATAGAGGGCTATGGTGAAAAAGGAAATATCCTCAGATGAAATCTGGAAAGAAGCTTTCTGAGAAACTGCTTAGTGTTCTGTTAATTCATCTCGCAGAGTTACATCTGTATTTCGTGGATTTCTTTGCTAGCCTTATTTCTGTGGAATCTGAGAACAGATATTTCGGATCCCATTGAAGACTATAGGGCCAAAGGAAATATCCTCCGATAACAAAGAGAAAGAAGCTTTCTGAGAAACTTCTTTGCGTTCTGTGAAATAATCTCACAGAGTTACAGCTTTCCCCTTAAGAAACCTTTCGCTAAGACAGTTCTTGTGGAATTGGCAAAGTGATATATGGAAGCTCATAGAGGGCTATGGTGAAAAAGGATATATCCTCAGATGAAATCTGGAAAGAAGCTTTCTGAGAAACTGCTTAGTGTTCTGTTATTTCATTTCACAGAGTGACATCTGTATTTCGTGGATCTCTTTGCTAGCCTTATTTCTGAGGAATCTGAGAACAGATATTTCGGATCCCATTGAAGACTATCGGGCCAAAGGAAATATCCTCCGATAACAAAGAGAAAGAAGCTTTCTGAGAAACTTCTTTGCATTCTGTGAAATCATCTCACAGAGTTACAGCTTTCCCCTCAAGAAGCCTTTCGCTTAGACAGTTCTTGTGGAATTGGCAAAGAGATATTTGGAAGCCCTTAGAGGGCTATGGTGAAAAAGGAAATATCCTCAGATGAAATCTGGAAAGAAGCTTTCTGAGAAACGGCTTAGTGTTGTTTTAATTCATCTCACAGAGTTACATCTGTATTTCGTGGATCTCTTTGCTAGCCTTATTTCTGTGGAATCTGAGACCAGATATTTCGGATCCCATTGAAGACTATAGGGCCAAAGGAAATATCCTCCGATAACAAATAGAAAGAAGCTTTCTGAGAAACTTCTTTGCATTCTGTGAAATCATCTCACAGAGTTACAGCTTTCCCCTCAAGAAGCCTTTCACTAAGACAGTTCTTGTGGAATTGGCAACGTGATATTTGGAAGCCCATAGAGGGCTATGGTGAAAAAGGAAATATCCTCAGATGAAATCTGGAAAGAAGCTTTCTGAGAAACTGCTTAGTGTTCTGTTAATTCATCTCACAGAGTTACATCTGTATTTCGTGGATCTCTTTGCTAGCCTTATTTCTGTGGAATCTGAGAACAGATATTTCGGATCCCTTTGAAGACTATAGGGCCAAAGGAAATATCCTCCGATAACAAAGAGAAAGAAGCTTTCTGAGAAACTTCTTTGTGTTCTGTGAAATCATCTCCCAGAGTTACAGCTTTCCCCGCAAGAAGCCTTTGGCTAAGACAGTTCTTGTGGAATTGGCAAAGTGATATTTGGAAGCCCATAGAGGGCTATGTTGAAAAAGGAAATATCCTCAGATGAAATCTGGAAAGAAGCTTTCTGAGAAACTGCTTAGTGTTCTGTTAATTCATCTAGCAGAGTTACATCTGTATTTCGTGGATTTCTTTGCTAGCCTTATTTCTGTGGAATCTGAGAACAGATATTTCGGATCCCATTGAAGACTATAGGGCCAAAGGAAATATCCTCCGATAACAAAGAGAAAGAAGCTTTCTGAGAAACTTCTTTGCGTTCTGTGAAATCATCTCAGAGAGTTACAGCTTTCCCCTCAAGAAGCCTTTCGCTAAGACAGTTCTTGGGGAATTGGCAAAGTGATATTTGGAAGCCCTTAGAGGGCTATGGTGAAAAAGGAAATATCCTCAGATGAAATCTGGAAAGAAGCTTTCTGAGAAACTGCTTAGTGTTCGATTAATTCATCTCACAGAGTTACATCTGTATTTCGTGGATCTCTTTGCTAGCCTTATTTCTGTGGAATCTGAGAACAGATATTTCGGATGCCATTGAAGACCATAGGGCCAAAGGAAATATCCTCCGATAACAAAGAGAAAGAAGCTTTCTGAGAAACTTCTTTGTGTTCTGTGAAATCATCTCCCAGAGTTACAGCTTTCCCCTCAAGAAGCCTTTCGCTAAGACAGTTCTTGTGCAATTCGCAAAGTGATATTTGGAAGCCCATAGAGGGCTATGGTGAAAAAGGAAATATCCTCAGATGAAATCTGGAAAGAAGCTTTCTGAGAAACTGCTTAGTGTTCTGTTAATTCATCTCGCAGAGTTACATCTGTATTTCGTGGATCTCTTTGCTAGCCTTATTTCTGTGGAATCTGAGAACAGATATTTCGGATCCCATTGAAGACTATAGGGCCAAAGGAAATATCCTCCGATAACAAAGATAAAGAAGCTTTCTGAGAAATTTCTTTGCGTTCTGTGAAATAATCTCACAGAGTTACAGCTTTCCCCTCAAGAAACCTTTCGCTAAGACAGTTCTTGTGGAATTGGCAAAGTGATATTTGGAAGCCCATAGAGGGCTATGGTGAAAAAGGAAATATCCTCAGATGAAATCTGGAAAGAAGCTTTCTGAGAAACTGCTTAGTGTTCGGTTAATTCATCTCACAGATTTACATGTGTATTTCGTGGATCTCTTTGCTAGCCTTATTTCTGTGGAATCTGAGAACAGATATTTCGGATCCCTTTGAAGACTATAGGGCCAAAGAAAATATCCTCCGATAACAAAGATAAAGAAGCTTTCTGAGAAACTTCTTTGCGTTCTGTGAAATCATCTCACAGAGTTACAGCTTTCCCGTCAAGAAGCCTTTCGCTAAGACAGTTCTTGTGGAATTGGCAAAGTGATATTTGGAAGCCCATAGAGGGCTATGGTGAAAAAGGATATATCCTCAGATGAAATCTGGAAAGAAGCTTTCTGAGAAACTGCTTAGTGTTCTGTTATTTCATCTCACAGAGTAACATCTGTATTTCGTGGATCTCTTTGCTAGCCTTATTTCTGTGGAATCTGAGAACAGATATTTCGGATCCCATTGAAGACTATAGGGCCAAAGGAAATATCCTCCGATAACAAAGAGAAAGAAGCTTTCTGAGAAACTTCTTTGCGTTCTGTGAAATCATCTCACAGAGTTACAGCTTTCCCCTCAAGAAGCCTTCCGCTAAGACAGTTCTTGTGGAATTGGCAAAGAGCTATTTGGAAGCCCTTAGAGGGCTATGGTGAAAAAGGAAATATCCTCAGATGAAATCTGGAAAGAAGCTTTCTGAGAAACTGCTTAGTGTTCTGTTAATTCATCTCACAGAGTTACATCTGTATTTCGTGGATCTCTTTGGTAGCCTTATTTCTGTGGAATCTGAGAACTGATATTTCGGATCCCATTGAAGACTATAGGGGCAAAGGAAATATCCTCTGATAACAAAGAGAAAGAAGCTTTCTGAGAAACTTCTTTGCGTTCTGTGAAATCATCTCACAGAGTTACAGCTTTCCCCTCAAGAAGCCTTTCACTAAGACAGTTCTTGTGGAATTGCCAAAGTGATAATTGGAAGCCCATAGAGGGCTATGGTGAAAAAGGAAATATCCTCAGATGAAATCTGGAAAGAAGCTTTCTGAGAAACTGCTTAGTGTTCGGTTAATTCATCTCACAGAGTTACATCTGTATTTCGTGGATCTCTTTGCTAGCCTTATTTCTGTGGAATCTGAGAACAGATATTTCGGATCCCTTTGAAGACTATAGGGCCAAAGGAAATATCCTCCGATAACACAGAGAAAGAAGCTTTCTGAGAAACTTCTTTGTGTTCTGTGAAATCATCTCCCAGAGTTACAGCTTTCCCCGCAAGAAGCCTTTCGCTAAGACAGTTCTTGTGGAATTGGCAAAGTCATATTTGGAAGCCCATAGAGGGCTATGGTGAAAAAGGAAATATCCTCAGATGAAATCTGGAAAGAAGCTTTCTGAGAAACTGCTTAGTGTTCTGTTAATTCATCTCGCAGAGTTACATCTGTATTTCGTGGATTTCTTTGCTAGCCTTATTTCTGTGGAATCTGAGAACAGATATTTCGGATCCCATTGAAGATTATAGGGCCAAAGGAAATATCCTCCGATAACAAAGAGAAAGAAGCTTCTGAGAAACTTCTTTGCGTTCTGTGAAATAATCTCACAGAGTTACAGCTTTCCCCTTAAGAAACCTTTCGCTAAGACAGTTCTTGTGGAATTGGCAAAGTGATATTTGGAAGCCCATAGAGGGCTATGGTGAAAAAGGAAATATCCTCAGATGAAATCTGGAAAGAAGCTTTCTGAGAAACTGCTTAGTGTTCTGTTAATTCATCTCACAGAGTTACATCTGTATTTCGTGGATCTCTTTGCTAGCCTTTTTTCTGTGGAATCTGATAACAGATATTTCGGATCCCTTTGAAGACTACAGGGCCAAAGGAAATATCCTCCGATAACAAAGAGAAAGAAGCTTTCTGAGAAACTTCTTTGTGTTCTGTGAAATCATCTCACAGAGTTACAGCTTTCCCCTCAAGAAGCCTTTCGCTAAGACAGTTCTTGTGGAATTGGCAAAGTGATATTTGGAAGCTCATAGAGGGCTATGGTGAAAAAGGAAATATCCTCAGATGAAATCTGGAAAGAAGCTTTCTGAGAAACTGCTTAGTGTTCTGTTAATTCATCTCGCAGAGTTACATCTGTATTTCGTGGATCTCTTTGCTAGCCTTATTTCTCTGGAATCTGAGAACAGATATTTCGGATCCCATTGAAGACTATAGGGCCAAAGGAAATATCCTCCGATAACAAAGATAAAGAAGCTTTCTGAGAAACTTCTTTGCGTTCTGTGAAATAATCTCACAGAATTACAGCTTTCCCCTCAAGAAACCTTTCGCTAAGACAGTTCTTGTGGAATTGGCAAAGTGATATTTGGAAGCCCATAGAGGGCTATGGTGAAAAAGGAAACATCCTCAGATGAAATCTGGAAAGAAGCTTTCTGAGAAACTGCTTAGTGTTCGGTTAATTCATCTCACAGATTTACATCTGTATTTCGTAGATCTCTTTGGTAGCCTTATTTCTGTGGAATCTGAGAACAGATATTTCGGATCCCTTTGAAGACTATAGGGCCAAAGAAAATATCCTCCGATAACAAAGATAAAGAAGCTTTCTGAGAAACTTCTTTGTGTTCTGTGAAATCATCTCAAAGAGTTACAGCTTTCCCCTTAAGAAGCCTTTCGCTAAGACAGTTCTTGTGGAATTGGCAAAGTGATATTTGGAAGCCCATAGAGGGCTACGGTTAAAAAGGATATATCCTCAGATGAAATCTGGAAAGAAGCTTTTGAGAAACTCCTTAGTGTTCTGTTAATTCATCTCACAGAGTTACATCTGTATTTCGTGGATCTCTTTGCTAGCCTTTTTTCTGTGGAATCTGAGAACAGATATTTCGGATCCCTTTGAAGACTATAGGGCCAAAGGAAATATCCTCCGATAACAAAGAGAAAGAAGCTTTCTGAGAAACTTCTTTGCGTTCTGTGAAATCATCTCACAGTGTTACAGCTTTCCCCTCAAGAAGCCTTTCGCTAAGACAGTTCTTGTGGAATTGGCAAAGAGATATTTGGAAGCCCTTAGAGGGCTATGGTGAAAAAGGACATATCCTCAGATGAAATCTGGAAAGAAGCTTTCTGAGAAACTGCTTAGTGTTCTTTTAATTCATCTCACAGAGTTACATCTGTATTTCGTGGATCTCTTTGCTAGCCTTATTTCTGTGGAATCTGAGAACAGATATTTCGGATCCCATTGAAGACTATAGGGCCAAAGGAAATAGCCTCCGATAACAAAGAGAAAGAAACTTTCTGAGAAACTTCTTTGCGTTCTGTGAAATCATCTCACAGAGTTACAGCTTTCCCCTCAAGAAGCCTTTCGCTAAGACAGTTCTTGTGGAATTGGCAAAGTGATATTTGGAAGCCCATAGAGGGCTATGGTGAAAAAGGAAATATCCTCAGATGAAATCTGGAAAGAAGCTTTCTGAGAAACTGCTTAGTGTTCGGTTAATTCATCTCAACATTTACATCTGTATTTCGTGGATCTCTTTGCTAGCCTTATTTCTGTGGTATCTGAGAACAGATATTTCGGATCCCTTTGAAGACTATAGGGCCAAAGAAAATATCCTCCGATAACAAAGATAAAGAAGCTTTCTGAGAAACTTCTTTGTGTTCTGTGAAATCATCTCCCAGAGTTACAGCTTTCCCCTCAAGAAGCCTTTCGCTAAGACAGTTCTTGTGCAATTCGCAAAGTGATATTTGGAAGCCCATAGAGGGCTATGGTGAAAAAGGAAATATCCTCAGAAGAAATCTGGAAAGAAGCTTTCTGAGAAACTGCTTAGTGTTCTGTTAATTCATCTCGCAGAGTTACATCTGTATTTCGTGGATCTCTTTGCTAGCCTTATTTCTCTGGAATCTGAGAACAGATATTTCGGATCCCATTGAAGACTATAGGGCCAAAGGAAATATCCTCCGATAACAAAGATAAAGAAGCTTTCCGAGAAACTTCTTTGCGTTCTGTGAAATCATCTCACAGAGTTACAGCTTTCCCCTCAAGAAGCCTTTCGCTAAGACAGTTCTTGTGGAATTGGCAAAGTGATATTTGGAAGCCCTTAGAGGGCTATGGTGAAAAAGGAAAAATCCTCAGATGAAATCCGGAAAGAAGCTTTCTGAGAAACTGCTTAGTGTTCGGTTAATTCATCTCACAGAGTTACATCTGTATTTCGTGGATCTCTTTGCTAGCCTTCTTTCTGTGGAATCTGAGAACAGATATTTCGGATCCCATTGAAGACCATAGGGCCAAAGGCAATATCCTCCGTTAACAAAGAGAAAGAAGCTTTCTGAGGAACTTCTTGGTGTTCTGTGAAATCATTACACAGAGTTACAGCTTTCCCCTCAAGAAGCCTTTCGCTAAGACAGTTCTTGTGGAATTGGCAAGGTGATATTTGGAAGCCCATAGAGGGCTATGGTGAAAAAGGAAATATCCTCAGATGAAATCTGGAAAGAAGCTTTCTGAGAAACTGCTTAGTGTTCTGTTATTTCATCTCACAGAGTGACATCTGTATTTCGTGGATCTCTTTGCTAGCCTTATTTCTGTGGAATCTGAGAACAGATATTTCGGATCCCATTGAAGACTATAGGGCCAAAGGAAATATCCTCCGATAACAAAGAGAAAGAAGCTTTCTGAGAAACTTCTTTGCATTCTGTGAAATAATCTCACAGTGTTACAGCTTTCCCCTCAAGAAGCCTTTCGCTAAGACAGTTCTTGTGGAATTGGCAAAGAGATATTTGGAAGCCCTTAGAGGGCTATGGTGAAAAAGGAAATATCCTCAGATGAAATCTGGAAAGAAGCTTTCTCTGAAACTGCTTAGTGTTCTTTTAATTCATCTCACAGAGTTACATCTGTATTTCGTGGATCTCTTTGCTAGCCTTATTTCTGTGGAATCTGAGAACAGATATTTCGGATCCCATTGAAGACTATAGGGCCAAAGGAAATATCCTGGGATAACAAAGAGAAAGAAGCTTTCTGAGAAACTTCTTTGCGTTCTGTGAAACCATCTCACAGAGATACAGCTTTCCCCTCAAGAAGCCTTTCACTAAGACAGTTCTTGTGGAATTGGCAAGGTGATATTTGGAAGCCCATAGAGGGCTACGGTGAAAAAGGAAATATCCTCAGATGAAATCTGGAAAGAAGCTTTCTGAGAAACTGCTTAGTGTTCTGTTAATTCATCTCACAGAGTTACATCTGCATTTCATGGATCTCTTTGCTAGCCTTATTTCTTTGGAATCTGAGAACAGATATTTCGGATCCCTTTGAAGACTATAGGGCCAAAGGAAATATCCTCCGATAACAAAGAGAAAGAAGCTTTCTGAGAAACTTCTTTGTGTTCTGTGAAATCATCTCACAGAGTTACAGCTTTCCCCTCAAGAAGCCTTTCGCTAAGACAGTTCTTGTGGAATTGGCAAAGTGATATTTGGAAGCCCATAGAGGGCTATGGTGAAAAAGGAAATATCCTCAGATGAAATCTGGAAAGAAGGTTTCTGAGAAACTACGTAGTGTTCTGTTATTTCATCTCAGAGAGTTACATCTGTATTTCGTGGATCTTTTTGCTAGCCTTATTTCCGTGGAATCTGAGAACAGATATTTCGGATCCCATTGAAGACTATAGGGCCAAAGGAAATATCCTCCGATAACAAAGAGAAAGAAGCTTTCTGAGAAACTTCTTTGCGTTCTGTGAAATCATCTCACACTGTTACAGCTTTCTCCTCAAGAAGCCTTTCGCTAAGACAGTTCTTGTGGAATTGGTAAAGAGATATTTGGAAGCCCTTAGAGGGCTATGGTGAAAAAGGAAATATCCTCAGATGAAATCTGGAAAGAAGCTTTCTGAGAAACTGCTTAGTGTTCTTTTAATTCATCTCACAGAGTTACATCTGTATTTCGTGGATCTCTTTGCTAGCCTTATTTCTGTGGAATCTGAGAACAGATATTTCGGATCCCATTGAAGACTATAGGGCCAAAGGAAATATCCTCCGATAATAAAGAGAAAGAAACTTTCTGAGAAACTTCTTTGCGTTCTGTGAAATCATCTCACAGAGTTACAGCTTTCCCCTCAAGAAGCCTTTCGCTAGGACAGTTCTTGTGGAATTGGCAAAGTGATATTTGGAATCCCATAGAGGGCTACGGTGAAAAAGGAAATATCCTCAGATGAAATCTGGAAAGAAGCTTTCTGAGAAACTGCTTAGTGTTCTGTTAATTCATCTCACAGAGTTACATCTGCATTTCATGGATCTCTTTGCAGCCTTATTTCTGTGGAATCTGAGAACAGATATTTCGGATCCCTTTGAAGACTATAGGGCCAAAGGAAATATCCTCCGATAACAAAGAGAAAGAAGCTTTCTGAGAAACTTCTTTGTGTTCTGAGAAATCATCTCACAGAGTTACAGCTTTCCCCTCAAGAAGCCTTTCGCTAAGACAGTTCTTGTGGAATTGGCAAAGTGATATTTGGAAGCCCATAGAGGGCTATGGTGAAAAAGGAAATATCCTCAGATGAAATCTGGAAAGAAGGTTTCTGAGAAACTGCGTAGTGTTCTGTTATTTCATCTCACAGAGTTACATCTGTATTTCGTGGATCTCTTTGCTAGCCTTATTTCCGTGGAATCTGAGAACAGATATTTCGGATCCCATTGAAGACTATAGGGCCAAAGGAAATATCCTCCGATAACAAAGAGAAAGAAGCGTTCTGGGAAACTTCTTTGTGTTCTGTGAAATAATCTCACCGAGTTAAAGCTTTCCCCTCAAGAAGCCTTTCGCTAAGACAGTTCTTGTGGAATTGGCAAAGTGATATTTGGAAGACCACAGAGGGCTATGGTGAAAAAGGAAATATCCTCAGATGAAATCTGGAAAGAAGCTTTATGAGAAACTGCTTAGTGTTCTCTTAATTCATCTCACAGAGTTTCATCTGTATTTCGTGGATATCTTTGCTAGCCTTATTTCTGTGGAATCTGAGAACAGATATTTCAGATCACATTGAAGACTATAGGGCCAAATTTAGTATCCTCCGATTACAAAGAGAAAGAAGCTTTCTTAGGAACTTCTTTGTGTTCTGTCAAATCATCTCACAGAGTTACAGCTTTCCCCTCAAGAAGACTTTCGCTAAGACAGTTCTTGTGGAATTGGCAAAGTGATATTTGGAAGCTCATAGAGGGCTATGTTGAAAAAGGATATATGCTCAGATGAAATCTGGAAAGAGCTTTCTGAGAAAGTGCTTAGTGTTCTGTTCATTCATCTCACAGAGTTACATCTGTATTTCGTGGATCTCTTTGCTAGCCTCATTTCTGTGGAATCTGAGAACAGATATTTCGGATCCCATTGAAGACTATAGGGCCAAAGGAAATATCCTCCGATAACAAAGAGAAAGAAGCTTTCTGAGAAACTTCTTTGCGTTCTGTGAAATCATCTCACAGAGTTACAGCTTTCCCCTTAAGAAACCTTTCGCTAAGACAGTTGTTGTGGAATTGGCAAAGTGACATTTGGAAGCCCATAGAGGGCTACGGTGAAAAAGGAAAAATCCTCAGATGAAATCTGGAAAGAAGCTTTCTGAGAAACTGCTTAGTGTTCGGTTAATTCATCTCACAGAGTTACATCTGTATTTCGTGGATCTCTTTGCTAGCCTTCTTTCTGTGGAATCTGAGAACAGATATTTCGGATCCCATTGAAGACCATAGGGCCAAAGGCAATATCCTCCGTTAACAAAGAGAAAGAAGCTTTCTGAGAAACTTCTTGGTGTTCTGTGAAATCATTACACAGAGTTACAGCTTTCCCCTCAAGAAGCCTTTCGCTAAGACAGTTCTTGTGGAATTGGCAAGGTGATATTTGGAAGCCCATAGAGGGCTATGGTGAAAAAGGAAATATCCTCAGATGAAAACTGGAAAGAAGCTTTCTGAGAAACTGCTTAGTGTTCTGTTTTTTCATCTCACAGAGTGACATCTGTATTTCGTGGATCTCTTTGCTAGCCTTATTTCTGTGGAATCTGAGAACAGATATTTCGGATCCCATTGAAGACTATAGGGCCAAAGGAAATATCCTCCGATAACAAAGAGAAAGAAACTTTCTGAGAAACTGCTTAGTGTTCGGTTAATTCATCTCACAGATTTACATCTGTATTTCGTAGATCTCTTTGCTAGCCTTATTTCTGTGGAATCTGAGTACAGATATTTCGGATCCCTTTGAAGACTATAGGGCCAAAGAAAATATCCTCCGATAACAAAGATAAGGAAGCTTTCTGAGAAACTTCTTTGCGTTCTGTGAAATTTTCTCACAGAGTTACAGCTTTCCCCTCAAGAAGCCTTTCGCTAAGACAGTTCTTGTGGAATTGGCAAAGTGATATTTGGAAGCCCATAGAGGGCTATGGTGAAAAAGGATATATCCTCAGATGAAATCTGGAAAGAAGCTTTTGAGAAACTGCTTAGTGTTCTGTTAATTCATCTCACAGAGTTACATCTGTATTTCGTGGATCTCTTTGCTAGCCTTATTTCTGTGGAATCTGAGAACAGATATTTCGGATCCCTTTGAAGACTATAGGGCCAAAGGAAATATCCTCCGATAACAAAGAGAAAGAAGCTTTCTGAGAAACTTCTTTGTGTTCTGTGAAATCATCTCACAGAGTTACAGCTTTCCCCTCAAGAAGCCTTTCGCTAAGACAGTTCTTGTGGAATTGGCAAAGTGATATTTGGAAGCCCATAGAGGGCTATGGTGAAAAAGGATATATCCTCAGATGAAATCTGGAAAGAAGCTTTCTGAGAAACTGCTTAGTGTTCTGTTATTTCATCTCACAGAGTGACATCTGTATTTCATGGATCTCTTTGCTAGCCTTATTTCTGTGGAATCTGAGAACAGATATTTCGGATCCCATTGAAGACTATAGGGACAAAGGAAATATCCTCCGATAACAAAGAGAAAGAAACTTTCTGAGAAACTTCTTTGCGTTCTGTGAAATCATCTCACAGAGTTACAGCTTTCCCCTCAAGAAGCCTTTCGCTAAGACAGTTCTTGTGGAATTGGCAAAGAGATATTTGGAAGCCCTTAGAGGGCTACGGTGAAAAAGGAAATATCCTCAGATGAAATCTGGAAAGAAGCTTTCTGAGAAACTGCTTAGTGTTCTTTTAATTCATCTCACAGAGTTACATCTGTATTTCGTGGATCTCTTTGCTAGCCTTATTTCTGTGGAATCTGAGAACAGATATTTCGGATCCCATTGAAGACTATAGGGCCAAAGGAAATATCCTCCGATAACAAAGAGAAAGAAACTTTCTGAGAAACTTCTTTGCGTTCTGTGAAATCATCTCACAGAGTTACAGCTTTCCCCTCAAGAAGCCTTTCGCTAAGACAGTTCTTGTGGAATTGGCAAAGTGATATTTGGAAGCCCTTAGAGGGCTATGGTGAAAAAGGAAATATCCTCAGATGAAATCTGGAAAGAAGCTTTCTGAGAAACTGCTTAGTGTTCGGTTAATTCATCTCACAGAGTTACATCTGTATTTCATGGATCTCTTTGCTAGCCTTATTTCTGTGGAATCTGAGAACAGATATTTCGGATCCCATTGAAGACTATAGGGCCAAAGGAAATATCCTCGTATAACAAAGAGAAAGAAGCTTTCTGAGAAACTTCTTTGCGTTCTGTGAAATCATCTCACAGAGATACAGCTTTCCCCTGAAGAAGCCTTTCACTAAGACAGTTCTTGTGGAATTGGCAACGTGATATTTGGAAGCCCATAGAGGGCTACGGTGAAAAAGGAAATATCCTCAGATGAAATCTGGAAAGAAGCTTTCTGAGAAACTGCTTAGTGTTCTGTTAGTTCATCTCACAGAGTTACATCTGCATTTCATGGATATCTTTGCTAGCCTTATTTCTGTGGAATCTGAGAACAGATATTTCGGATCCCTTTGAAGACTATAGGGCCAAAGGAAATATCATCCGATAACAAAGAGAAAGAAGCTTTCTGAGAAACTTCTTTGTGTTCTGTGAAATCATCTCACAGAGTTACAGCTTTCCCCTCAAGAAGCCTTTCGCTAAGACAGTTCTTGTGGAAATGGCAAAGTGATATTTGGAAGCCCATAGAGGGCTATGGTGAAAAAGGAAATATCCTCAGATGAAATCTGGAAAGAAGCTTTCTGAGAAACTGCTTAGTGTTCTCTTAATTCATCTCACAGAGTTTCATCTGTATTTCGTGGATATCTTTGCTAGCCTTATTTCTGTGGAATCTGAGAACAGGTATTTCAGATCACATTGAAGACTATAGGGCCAAATTTAGTATCCTCCGATTTCAAAGAGAAAGAAGCTCTCTTAGAAACTTCTTAGTGTTCTGTCAAATCATCTCCCAGAGTTACAGCTTTCCCCTCAAGAAGCCTTTCGCTAAGACAGTTCTTGTGGAATTGGCAAAGTGATATTTGGAAGCTCATAGAGGGCTATGTTGAAAAAGGATATATGCTCAGATGAAATCTGGAAAGAGCTTTCTGAGAAAGTGCTTAGTGTTCTGTTCATTCATCACACAGAGTTACATCTGTATTTCGTGGATCTCTTTGCTAGCCTTATTTCTGTGGAATCTGAGAACAGATATTTCGGATCCCATTGAAGACTATAGGGCCAAAGGAAATATCCTCCGATAACAAAGAGAAAGAAGCTTTCTGAGAAACTTCTTTGCGTTCTGTGAAATCATCTCACAGAGTTACAGCTTTCCCCTTAAGAAACCTTTCGGTAAGACAGTTCTTGTGGAATTGGCAAAGTGACATTTGGAAGCCCATAGAGGGCTACGGTGAAAAAGGAAATATACTCAGATGAAATCTGGAAAGAAGCTTTCTGAGAAACTGCTTAGTGTTCGGTTAATTCATCTCACAGAATTACATGTGTATTTCGTGGATCTCTTTGCTAGCCTTATTTCTGTCGAATCTGAGAACAGATATTTCGGATCCCTTTGAAGACTATAGGGCCAAAGGAAATATCCTCCGATAACAAAGAGAAAGAAGCTTTCTGAGAAACTTCTTTGCGTTCTGTGAAATCATCTCACAGAGTTACAGCTTTCCCCTCAAGAAGCCTTTCGCTAAGACAGTTCTTGTGGAATTGGCAAAGTGATATTTGGAAGCCCTTAGAGGGCTATGGTGAAAAAGGAAATATCCTCAGATGAAATCTGGAAAGAAGCTTTCTGAGAAACTGCTTAGTGTTCGGTTAATTCATCTCACAGAGTTACATCTGTATTTCGTGGATCTCTTTGCTAGCCTTCTTTCTGTGGAATCTGAGAACAGATATTTCGGATCCCATTGAAGACCATAGGGCCAAAGGAAATATCCTCCGTTAACAAAGAGAAAGAAGCTTTCTGAGAAACTTCTTTGCGTTTTGTGAAATCATTACACAGAGTTACAGCTTTCCCCTCAAGAAGCCTTTCGCTAAGACAGTTCTTGTGGAATTGGTAAGGTGATATTTGGAAGCCCATAGAGGGCTATGTTGAAAAAGGAAATATCCTCAGATGAAATCTGGAAAGAAGCTTTCTGAGAAACTGCTTAGTGTTCGGTTAATTCATCTCACAGAGTTACATCTGTATTTCTTGGATCTCTTTGCTAGCCTTATTTCTGTGGAATCTGAGAACTGATATTTCGGATCCCTTTGAAGACTATAGGGCCAAAGGAAATATCCTCCGATAACAAAGAGAAAGAAGCTTTCTGAGAAACTTCTTTGCGTTATGTGAAATCATCTCACAGAGATACAGCTTTCCCCTCAAGAAGCCTTTCGCTAAGACATTTCTTGTGGAATTGGCAAAGTGATATTTGGAAGCCCATAGAGGGCTATGGTGTAAAAGGATATGTCCTCAGATGAAATCTGGAAAGAAGCTTTCTGAGAAACTGCTTAGTGTTCTGTTAATTCATCTCACAGAGTTACATCTGTATTTCGTGAATCTCTTTGCTAGCCTTATTTCTGTGGAATCTGAGAACAGATATTTCGGATCCCATTGAAGACTATAGGGCCAAAGGAAATATCCTCCGATAACAAAGAGAAAGAAACTTTCTGAGAAACTTCTTTGCGTTCTGTGAAATCATCTCACAGAGTTACAGCTTTCCCCTCAAGAAGCCTTTCGCTAAGACAGTTCTTGTGGAATTGGCAAAGTGATATTTGGAAGTCCATAGAGGGCTATGGTGAAAAAGGAAATATCCTCAGATGAAGTCTGAAAAGAAGCTTTCTGAGAAACTGCTTAGTGTTCTGTTAATTCATTTCACAGAGTTACATCTGTATTTCGTGGATCTCTTCGGTAGCCTTATTTCTGTGGAATCTGAGAACAGATATTTCGGATCCCATTGAAGACTATAGGGCCAAAGGAAATATCCTCCGAAAACAAAGAGAAAGAAGCTTTCTGAGAAACTTCTTTTTGTTCTGTGAAATCACATCACAGAGTTACAGCTTTCCCCTTCAGAAACCTTTCGCTAAGACAGTTCTTGTGGAATTGGCAAAGTGACATTTGGAAGCCCATAGAGCGCTACGGTGAAAAAGGAAATATACTCAGATGAAATCTGGAAAGAAGCTTTCTGAGAAACTGCTTAGTGTTCAGTTAATTCATCTCACAGAATTACATGTGTATTTCGTGGATCTCTTTGCTAGCCATATTTCTGTGGAATCTGAGAACAGATATTTCGGATCCCTTTGAAGACTATAGGGCCAAAGGAAATATCCTCCGATAACAAAGAGCAAGAAGCTTTCTGAGAAACTTCTTTGCGTTCTGTGAAATCATCTCACAGAGTTACAGCTTTCCCCTCAAGAAGCCTTTCGCTAAGACAGTTCTTGTGGAATTGGCAAAGTGATATTTGGAAGCCCTTAGAGGGCTATGGTGAAAAAGGAAATATCCTCAGATGAAATCTGGAAAGAAGCTTTCTGAGAAACTGCTTAGTGTTCGGTTAATTCATCTCACAGAGTTACATCTGTATTTCGTGGATCTCTTTGCTAGCCTTATTTCTGTGGAATCTGAGAACAGATATTTCGGATCCCATTGAAGACCATAGGGCCAAAGGAAATATCCTCCGTTAACAAAGAGAAAGAAGCTTTCTGAGAAACTTCTTTGCGTTCTGTGAAATCATTACACAGAGTTACAGCTTTCCCCTCAAGAAGCCTTTCGCTAAGACAGTTCTTGTGGAATTGGCAAGGTGATATTTGGACGCCCATAGAGGGCTATGGTGAAAAAGGAAATATCCTCAGATGAAATCTGGAAAGAAGCTTTCTGAGAAACTGCTTAGTGTTCTTTTAATTCATCTCACAGAGTTACATCTGTATTTCGTGGATCTCTTTGCTAGCCTTATTTCTGTGGAATCTGAGAACAGATATTTCGGATCCCATTGAAGACTATAGGGCCAAAGGAAATATCCTCCGATAACAAATAGAAAGAAACTTTCTGAGAAACTTCTTTGCGTTCTGTGAAATCATCTCACAGAGTTACAGCTTTCCCCTCAAGAAGCCTTTCGCTAAGACAGTTCTTGTGGAATTGGCAAAGTGATATTTGGAAGCCCTTAGAGGGCTATGGTGAAAAAGGAAATATCCTCAGATGAAATCTGGAAAGAAGCTTTCTGAGAAACTGCTTAGTGTTCGTTTAATTCATCTCACAGAGTTACATCTGTATTTCATGGATCTCTTTGCTAGCCTTATTTCTGTGGAATCTGAGAACAGATATTTCGGATCCCATTGAAGACTATAGGGCCAAAGGAAATATCCTCGTATAACAAAGAGAAAGAAGCTTTCTGAGAAACTTCTTTGCGTTCTGTGAAATCATCTCACAGAGATACAGCTTTCCCCTGAAGAAGCCTTTCACTAAGACAGTTCTTGTGGAATTGGCAACGTGATATTTGGAAGACCATAGAGGGCTACGGTGAAAAAGGAAATATCCTCAGATGAAATCTGGAAAGAAGCTTTCTGAGAAACTGCTTAGTGTTCTGTTAGTTCATCTCACAGAGTTACATCTGCATTTCATGGATCTCTTTGCTAGCCTTATTTCTGTGGAATCTGAGAACAGATATTTCGGATCCCTTTGAAGACTATAGGGCCAAAGGAAATATCATCCGATAACAAAGAGAAAGAAGCTTTCTGAGAAACTTCTTTGTGTTCTGTGAAATCATCTCACAGAGTTACAGCTTTCCCCTCAAGAAGCCTTTCGCTAAGACAGTTCTTGTGGAAATGGCAAAGTGATATTTGGAAGCCCATAGAGGGCTATGGTGAAAAAGGAAATATCCTCAGATGAAATCTGGAAAGAAGCTTTCTGAGAAACTGCTTTGTGTTCTGTTATTTCATCTCACAGAGTTACATCTGTATTTCGTGGATCTCTTTGCTAGCCTTATTTCCGTGGAATCTGAGAACAGATATTTCGGATCCCTTTGAAGACTATAGGGCCAAAGGAAATATCCTCCGATAACAAAGAGAAAGAAGCTTTCTGAGAAACTTCTTTGTGTTCTGTGAAATAATCTCACCGAGTTAAAGCTTTCCCCTCAAGAAGCCTTTCGCTAAGACAGTTCTTGTGGAATTGGCAAAGTGATATTTGGAAGACCTCAGAGGGCTATGGTGAAAAAGGAAATATCCTCAGATGAAATCTGGAAAGAAGCTTTCTGAGAAACTGCTTAGTGTTCTCTTAATTCATCTCACAGAGTTTCATCTGTATTTCGTGGATATCTTTGCTAGCCTTATTTCTGTGGAATCTGAGAACAGGTATTTCAGATCACATTGAAGACTATAGGGCCAAATTTAGTATCCTCCGATTACAAAGAGAAAGAAGCTTTCTTAGAAACTTCTTTGTGTTCTGTCAAATCATCTCACAGAGTTACAGCTTTCCCCTCAAGAAGCCTTTCGCTAAGACAGTTCTTGTGGAATTGGCAAAGTGATATTTGGAAGCTCATAGAGGGCTATGTTGAAAAAGGATATATGCTCAGATGAAATCTGGAAAGAGCTTTCTAAAAAAGTGCTTAGTGTTCTGTTCATTCATCTCACAGAGTTACATCTGTATTTCGTGGATCTCTTTGCTAGCCTTATTTCTGTGGAATCTGAGAACAGATATTTCGGATCCCATTGAAGACTATAGGGCCAAAGGAAATATCCTCCGATAACAAAGAGAAAGAAGCTTTCTGAGAAACTTCTTTGCGTTCTGTGAAATCATCTCACAGAGTTACAGCTTTCCCCTTAAGAAACCTTTCGCTAAGACAGTTCTTGTGGAATTGGCAAAGTGACATTTGGAAGCCCATAGAGGGCTACGGTGAAAAAGGAAATATACTCAGATGAAATCTGGAAAGAAGCTTTCTGAGAAAGTGCTTAGTGTTCGGTTAATTCATCTCACAGAATTACATGTGTATTTCGTGGATCTCTTTGCTAGCCTTATTTCTGTCGAATCTGAGAACAGATATTTCGGATCCCTTTGAAGACTATAGGGCCAAAGGAAATATCCTCCGATAACAAAGAGAAAGAAGCTTTCTGAGAAACTTCTTTGCGTTCTGTGAAATCATCTCACAGAGTTACAGCTTTCCCCTCAAGAAGCCTTTCGCTAAGACAGTTCTTGTGGAATTGGCAAAGTGATATTTGGAAGCCCTTAGAGGGCTATGGTGAAAAAGGAAATATCCTCAGATGAAATCTGGAAAGAAGCTTTCTGAGAAACTGCTTAGTGTTCGGTTAATTCATCTCACAGAGTTACATCTGTATTTCGTGGATCTCTTTGCTAGCCTTCTTTCTGTGGAATCTGAGAACAGATATTTCGGATCCCATTGAAGACCATAGGGCCAAAGGAAATATCCTCCGTTAACAAAGAGAAAGAAGCTTTCTGAGAAACTTCTTTGCGTTCTGTGAAATCATTACACAGAGTTACAGCTTTCCCCTCAAGAAGCCTTTCGCTAAGACAGTTCTTGTGGAATTGGTAAGGTGATATTTGGAAGCCCATAGAGGGCTATGTTGAAAAAGGAAATATCCTCAGATGAAATCTGGAAAGAAGCTTTCTGAGAAACTGCTTAGTGTTCGGTTAATTCATCTCACAGAGTTACATCTGTATTTCGTGGATCTCTTTGCTAGCCTTATTTCTGTGGAATCTGAGAACTGATATTTCGGATCCCTTTGAAGACTATAGGGCCAAAGGAAATATCCTCCGATAACAAAGAGAAAGAAGCTTTCTGAGAAACTTCTTGGCGTTATGTGAAATCATCTCACAGAGATACAGCTTTCCCCTCAAGAAGCCTTTCGCTAAGACATTTCTTGTGGAATTGGCAAAGTGATATTTGGAAGCCCATAGAGGGCTATGGTGTAAAAGGATATGTCCTCAGATGAAATCTGGAAAGAAGCTTTCTGAGAAACTGCTTAGTGTTCTGTTAATTCATCTCACAGAGTTACATCTGTATTTCGTGAATCTCTTTGCTAGCCTTATTTCTGTGGAATCTGAGAACAGATATTTCGGATCCCATTGAAGACTATAGGGCCAAAGGAAATATCCTCCGATAACAAAGAGAAAGAAACTTTCTGAGAAACTTCTTTGCGTTCTGTGAAATCATCTCACAGAGTTACAGCTTTCCCCTCAAGAAGCCTTTCGCTAAGACAGTTCTTGTGGAATTGGCAAAGTGATATTTGGAAGTCCATAGAGGGCTATGGTGAAAAAGGAAATATCCTCAGATGAAATCTGAAAAGAAGCTTTCTGAGAAACTGCTTAGTGTTCTGTTAATTCATTTCACAGAGTTACATCTGTATTTCGTGGATCTCTTCGGTAGCCTTATTTCTGTGGAATCTGAGAACAGATATTTCGGATCCCTTTGAAGACTATAGGGCCAAAGGAAATATCCTCCGAAAACAAAGAGAAAGAAGCTTTCTGAGAAACTTCTTTTTGTTCTGTGAAATCACATCACAGAGTTACAGCTTTCCCCTTAAGAAACCTTTCGCTAAGACAGTTCTTGTGGAATTGGCAAAGTGACATTTGGAAGCCCATAGAGCGCTACGGTGAAAAAGGAAATATACTCAGATGAAATCTGGAAAGAAGCTTTCTGAGAAACTGCTTAGTGTTCAGTTAATTCATCTCACAGAATTACATGTGTATTTCGTGGATCTCTTTGCTAGCCATATTTCTGTGGAATCTGAGAACAGATATTTCGGATCCCTTTGAAGACTATAGGGCCAAAGGAAATATCCTCCGATAACAAAGAGCAAGAAGCTTTCTGAGAAACTTCTTTGCGTTCTGTGAAATCATCTCACAGAGTTACAGCTTTCCCCTCAAGAAGCCTTTCGCTAAGACAGTTCTTGTGGAATTGGCAAAGTGATATTTGGAAGCCCTTAGAGGGCTATGGTGAAAAAGGAAATATCCTCAGATGAAATCTGGAAAGAAGCTTTCTGAGAAACTGCTTAGTGTTCGGTTAATTCATCTCACAGAGTTACATCTGTATTTCGTGGATCTCTTTGCTAGCCTTATTTCTGTGGAATCTGAGAACAGATATTTCGGATCCCATTGAAGACCATAGGGCCAAAGGAAATATCCTCCGTTAACAAAGAGAAAGAAGCTTTCTGAGAAACTTCTTTGCGTTCTGTGAAATCATCTCACAGAGATACAGCTTTCCCCTGAAGAAGCCTTTCACTAAGACAGTTCTTGTGGAATTGGCAACGTGATATTTGGAAGCCCATAGAGGGCTACGGTGAAAAAGGAAATATCCTCAGATGAAATCTGGAAAGAAGCTTTCTGAGAAACTGCTTAGTGTTCTGTTAGTTCATCTCACCGAGTTACATCTGCATTTCATGGATCTCTTTGCTAGCCTTATTTCTGTGGAATCTGAGAACAGATATTTCGGATCCCTTTGAAGACTATAGGGCCAAAGGAAATATCATCCGATAACAAAGAGAAAGAAGCTTTCTGAGAAACTTCTTTGTGTTCTGTGAAATCATCTCACAGAGTTACAGCTTTCCCCTCAAGAAGCCTTTCGCTAAGACAGTTCTTGTGGAAATGGCAAAGTGATATTTGGAAGCCCATAGAGGGCTATGGTGAAAAAGGAAATATCCTCAGATGAAATCTGGAAAGAAGCTTTCTGAGAAACTGCTTAGTGTTCTGTTATTTCATCTCACAGAGTTACATCTGTATTTCGTGGATCTCTTTGCTAGCCTTATTTCCGTGGAATCTGAGAACAGATATTTCGGATCCCATTGAAGACTATAGGGCCAAAGGAAATATCCTCCGATAACAAAGAGAAAGAAGCTTTCTGAGAAACTTCTTTGTGTTCTGTGAAATAATCTCACCGAGTTAAAGCTTTCCCCTCAAGAAGGCTTTCGCTAAGACAGTTCTTGTGGAATTGGCAAAGTGATATTTGGAAGACCTCAGAGGGCTATGGTGAAAAAGGAAATATCCTCAGATGAAATCTGGAAAGAAGCTTTCTGAGAAACTGCTTAGTGTTCTCTTAATTCATCTCACAGAGTTTCATCTGTATTTCGTGGATATCTTTGCTAGCCTTATTTCTGTGGAATCTGAGAACAGGTATTTCAGATCACATTGAAGACTATAGGGCCAAATTTAGTATCCTCCGATTACAAAGAGAAAGAAGGTTTCTTAGAAACTTCTTTGTGTTCTGTCAAATCATCTCACAGAGTTACAGCTTTCCCCTCAAGAAGCCTTTCGCTAAGACAGTTCTTGTGGAATTGGCAAAGTGATATTTGGAAGCTCATAGAGGGCTATGTTGAAAAAGGATATATGCTCAGATGAAATCTGGAAAGAGCTTTCTAAAAAAGTGCTTAGTGTTCTGTTCATTCATCTCACAGAGTTACATCTGTATTTCGTGGATCTCTTTGCTAGCCTTATTTCTGTGGAATCTGAGAACAGATATTTCGGATCCCATTGAAGACTATAGGGCCAAAGGAAATATCCTCCGATAACAAAGAGAAAGAAGCTTTCTGAGAAACTTCTTTGCGTTCTGTGAAATCATCTCACAGAGTTACAGCTTTCCCCTTAAGAAACCTTTCGCTAAGACAGTTCTTGTGGAATTGGCAAAGTGACATTTGGAAGCCCATAGAGGTCTACGGTGAAAAAGGAAATATACTCAGATGAAATCTGGAAAGAAGCTTTCTGAGAAACTGCTTAGTGTTCTGTTAATTCATCTCACAGAATTACATGTGTATTTCGTGGATCTCTTTGCTAGCCTTATTTCTGTCGAATCTGAGAACAGATATTTCGGATCCCTTTGAAGACTATAGGGCCAAAGGAAATATCCTCCGATAACAAAGAGAAAGAAGCTTTCTGAGAAACTTCTTTGCGTTCTGTGAAATCATCTCACAGAGTTACAGCTTTCCCCTCAAGAAGCCTTTCGCTAAGACAGTTCTTGTGGAATTGGCAAAGTGATATTTGGAAGCCCTTAGAGGGCTATGGTGAAAAAGGAAATATCCTCAGATGAAATCTGGAAAGAAGCTTTCTGAGAAACTGCTTAGTGTTCGGTTAATTCATCTCACAGAGTTACATCTGTATTTCTTGGATCTCTTTGCTAGCCTTATTTCTGTGGAATCTGAGAACAGATATTTCGGATCCCATTGAAGACCATAGGGCCAAAGGAAATATCCTCCGTTAACAAAGAGAAAGAAGCTTTCTGAGAAACTTCTTTGCTTTCTGTGAAATCATTACACAGAGTTACAGCTTTCCCCTCAAGAAGCCTTTCGCTAAGACAGTTCTTGTGGAATTGGTAAGGTGATATTTGGAAGCCCATAGAGGGCTATGGTGAAAAAGGAAATATCCTCAGATGAAATCTGGAAAGAAGCTTTCTGAGAAACTGCTTAGTGTTCGGTTAATTCATCTCACAGAGTTACATCTGTATTTCGTGGATCTCTTTGCTAGCCTTATTTCTGTGGAATCTGAGAACTGATATTTCGGATCCCTTTGAAGACTATAGGGCCAAAGGAAATATCCTCCGATAACAAAGAGAAAGAAGCTTTCTGAGAAACTTCTTTGCGTTATGTGAAATCATCTCACAGAGATACAGCTTTCCCCTCAAGAAGCCTTTCGCTAAGACATTTCTTGTGGAATTGGCAAAGTGATATTTGGAAGCCCATAGAGGGCTATGGTGTAAAAGGATATGTCCTCAGATGAAATCTGGAAAGAAGCTTTCTGAGAAACTGCTTAGTGTTCTGTTAGTTCATCTCACAGAGTTACATCTGTATTTCGTGAATCTCTTTGCTAGCCTTATTTCTGTGGAATCTGAGAACAGATATTTCGGATCCCATTGAAGACTATAGGGCCAAAGGAAATATCCTCCGATAACAAAGAGAAAGAAACTTTCTGAGAAACTTCTTTGCGTTCTGTGAAATCATCTCACAGAGTTACAGCTTTCCCCTCAAGAAGCCTTTCGCTAAGACAGTTCTTGTGGAATTGGCAAAGTGATATTTGGAAGTCCATAGAGGGCTATGGTGAAAAAGGAAATATCCTCAGATGAAATCTGAAAAGAAGCTTTCTGAGAAACTGCTTAGTGTTCTGTTAATTCATTTCACAGAGTTACATCTGTATTTCGTGGATCTCTTCGGTAGCCTTATTTCTGTGGAATCTGAGAACAGATATTTCGGATCCCATTGAAGACTATAGGGCCAAAGGAAATATCCTCCGAAAACAAAGAGAAAGAAGCTTTCTGAGAAACTTCTTTTTGTTCTGTGAAATCACATCACAGAGTTACAGCTTTCCCCTTAAGAAACCTTTCGTTAAGACAGTTCTTGTGGAATTGGCAAAGTGACATTTGGAAGCCCATAGAGCGCTACGGTGAAAAAGGAAATATACTCAGATGAAATCTGGAAAGAAGCTTTCTGAGAAACTGCTTAGTGTTCGGTTAATTCATCTCACAGAGTTACATGTGTATTTCGTGGATCTCTTTGCTAGCCTTATTTCTGTGGAATCTGAGAACAGATATTTCGGATCCCTTTGAAGACTATAGGGCCAAAGGAAATATCCTCCGATAACAAAGAGCAAGAAGCTTTCTGAGAAACTTCTATGCGTTCTGTGAAATCATCTCACAGAGTTACAGCTTTCCCCTCAAGAAGCCTTTCGCTAAGACAGTTCTTGTGGAATTGGCAAAGTGATATTTGGAAGCCCTTAGAGGGCTATGGTGAAAAAGGAAATATCCTCAGATGAAATCTGGAAAGAAGCTTTCTGAGAAACTGCTTAGTGTTCGGTTAATTCATCTCACAGAGTTACATCTGTATTTCGTGGATCTCTTTGCTAGCCTTATTTCTGTGGAATCTGAGAACAGATATTTCGGATCCCATTGAAGATCATAGGGCCAAAGGAAATATCCTCCGTTAACAAAGAGAAAGAAGCTTTCTGAGAAACTTCTTTGCATTCTGTGAAATCATTACACAGAGTTACAGCTTACCCCTCAAGAAGCCTTTCGCTAAGACAGTTCTTGTGGAATTGGCAAGGTGATATTTGGAAGCCCATAGAGGGCTATGGTGAAAAAGGAAATATCCTCAGATGAAATCTGGAAAGAAGCTTTCTGAGAAACTGCTTAGTGTTCGGTTAATTCATCTCACAGAGTTACATCTGTATTTCGTGAATCTCTTTGCTAGCCTTATTTCTGTGGAATCTGAGAACAGATATTTCGGATCCCATTGAAGACTGTAGGGCCAAAGGAAGTATCCTCTGATAACAAAGAGAAAGAAACTTTCTGAGAAACTTCTTTGCGTTCTGTGAAATCATCTCACAGAGTTACAGCTTTCCCCTCAAGAAGCCTTTCGCTAAGACAGTTCTTGTGGAATTGGCAAAGTGATATTTGGAAGTCCATAGAGGGCTATGGTGAAAAAGGAAATATCCTCAGATGAAATCTTTAAAGAAACTTTCTGAGAAACTGCTTAGTGTTCTGTTAATTCATTTCACAGAGTTACATCTGTATTTCGTGGATCTCTTTGGTAGCCTTATTTCTGTGGAATCTGAGAACAGATATTTCGGATCCCATTGAAGACTATAGGGCCAAAGGAAATATCCTCCGATAACAAAGAGAAAGAAGCTTTCTGAGAAACTTCTTTGTGTTCTGTGAAATCACATCACAGAGTTACAGCTTTCCCCTCAAGAAGCCTTTCGCTAAGACAGTTCTTGTGGAATTGGCAAAGTGATATTTGGAAGCCCATAGAGGGCTATGGTGAAAAAGGAAATATCCTCAGATGAAATCTGGAAAGAAGCTTTCTGAGAAACTGCTTAGTGTTCTGTTAATTCATCTCACAGAGTTACATCTGTATTTCGTGGATCTCTTTGCTAGCCTTATTTCTGTGGTATCTGAGAACAGGTATTTCAGATCCCATTGAAGACTATAGGGCCAAAGGAAATACCCTCCGATTAAAAAGAGGAAGAAGCTGACATAGAAACTTCTTAGCGTTCTGTGAAATCATCTCACAGTGTTACCACTTTCCCCTCAAGAAGCCTTTCGCTAAGACAGTTCTTGTGGAATTGGCAAAGTGATATTTGGAAGCCCATAGAGGGCTATGGTGAAAAAGGAAATATCCTCAGATGAAATCTGGAAAGAAGCTTTCTGAGAAACTGCTTAGTGTTCTGTTAATTCATCTCATAGAATTACATCTGTATTTCATGGATCTCTTTGCTAGCCTTATTTCTGTGGAATCTGATAATAGATATTTCGGATCCCTTTGAAGAATATAGGGCCAAAGGAAATATCCTCCGATAACAAAGAGAAAGAAGCTTTCTGAGAAACTTCTTTGCGTTCTGTGAAATCATTTCACAGAGTTACAGCTTTCCCCTCAAGAAGACTTTCGCTCAGACAGTTCTTGTGGAATTGGCAAGGTGATATTTGGAAGCCCATAGAGGGCTATGGTGAAAAAGGAAATATCCTCAGATGAAATCTGGAAAGAAGCTTTCTGAGAAACTGCTTAGTGTTCGTTTAATTCATCTCACAGAGTTACATCTGTATTTCGTGGATCTCTTTGCTAGCCTTATTTCTGTGGAATCTGAGAACTGATATTTCGGATCCCTTTGAAGACTATAGGGCCAAAGGAAATATCCTCCGATAACAAAGAGAAAGAAGCTTTCTGAGAAACTTCTTTGCGTTCTGTGAAATCATCTCACAGAGATACAGCTTTCCCCTCAAGAAGCCTTTCGCTAAGACAGTTCTTGTGGAATTGGCAAAGTGATATTTGGAAGCCCATAGAGGGCTACGGTGAAAAAGGAAATATCCTCAGATGAAATCTGGAGAGAAGCTTTCTGAGAAACTGCTTAGTGTTCTGTTAATTCATTTCACAGAGTTACATCTGTATTCCGTGGATCTCTTTGGTAGCATTATTTCTGTGGAATCTGAGAACAGATATTTCGGATCCCATTGAAGACTATTGGGCCAAAGGAAATATCCTCCGATAACAAAGAGAAAGAAGCTTTCTGAGAAACTTCTTTGTGTTCTGTGAAATCACATCACAGAGTTACAGCTTTTCCCTCAAGAAGCCTTTCGCTAAGACAGTTCTTGTGGAATTGGCAAAGTGATATTTGGAAGCCCATAGAGGGCTATGGTGAAAAAGGAAATATCCTCAGATGAAATCTGGAAAGAATCTTTCTGAGAAACTTCTTAGTGTTCTGTTAGTTCATCTCACAGAGTTACATCTGTATTTCGTGGATCTCTTTGCTAGCCTTATTTCTGTGGAATCTGAGAACAGGTATTTCAGATCCCATTGAAGAGTATAGGGCCAAAGGAAATATCCTCCGATTACAAAGAGGAAGAAGCTGACTTAGAAACTTCTTTGCGTTCTGTGAAATCATCTCACAGAGTTACCACTTTCCCCTCAAGAAGCCTTTCGCTAAGACAGTTCTTGTGGAATTGGCAAAGTGATATTTGGAAGCCCATAGAGGGCTATGGCGAAAAAGGAAATATCCTCAGATGAAATCTGGAAAGAAGCTTTCTGAGAAACTGCTTAGTGTTCTGTTAATTCATCTCACAGAGTTACATCTGTATTTCGTGGATCTCTTTGCTAGCCTTATTTCTGTGGAATCTGAGAACAGATATTTCGGATCCCATTGAAGACTATAGGGCCAAAGGAAATATCCTCCGATAACAAAGAGAAAGAAGCTTTCTGAGAAACTTCTTTGCGTTCTGTGAAATCATTTCACAGAGTTACAGCTTTCCCCTCAAGAAGACTTTCGCTAAGACAGTTCTTGTGGAATTGGCAAAGTGATATTTGGAAGCCCACAGAGGGCTATGGTGAAAAAGGAAATATCCTCAGATGAAATCTGTAAAGAAGCTTTCTGAGAAACTGCTTAGTGTTCTGTTAATTCATCTCATAGAATTACATCTGTATTTCATGGATCTCTTTGCTAGCCTTATTTCTGTGGAATCTGATAATAGATATTTCGGATCCCTTTGAAGAATATAGGGCCAAAGGAAATATCCTCCAATAACAAAGAGAAAGAAGCTTTCTGAGAAATTTCTTTGTGTTCTGTGAAATCATCTGACAGAGTTTCAGCTTTCCCCTCAAGAAGCCTTTCGCTAAGACAGTTCTTGTGGAATAGGCAAAGTGATATTTGGAAGCCCTTAGAGGGCTATGGTGAAACAGGAAATATCCTCAGATGAAATCTGGAAAGAAGCTTTCTGAGAAACTGCTTAGTGTTCTGTTAATTCATCTCACAGAGTTACATCTGTATTTCGTGGATCTCTTTTCTTGCCTTATTTCTGTGGAATCTGAGAACAGATATTTCGGATGCCATTGAAGACCATAGGGCCAAAGGAAATATCCTCCGATAACAAAGAGAAAGAAGCTTTCTGAGAAACTTCTTTGCGTTCTGTGAAATCATTTCACAGAGTTACAGCTTTCCCCTCAAGAAGACTTTCGCTAAGACAGTTCTTGTGGAATTTGGCAAGGTGATATTTGGAAGCCCATGGAGTGCTATGGTGAAAAAGGAAATATCCTCATTGAAATCTGGAAAGAAGCTTTCTTAGAAACTACTTAGTGTTCGGTTAATTCATCTCACAGAGTTACATCTGTATTTCGTGGATCTCTTTGCTAGCCTTATTTCTGTGGAATCTGAGAACTGATATTTCGGATCCCTTTGAAGACTATAGGGCCAAAGGAAATATCCTCCCATAACAAAGAGAAAGAAGCTTTCTGAGAAACTTCTTTGCGTTCTGTGAAATCATCTAACAGAGTTACAGCTTTCCCCTCAAGAAGACTTTCGCTAAGACAGTTCTTGTGGAATTGGCAAAGTGATATTTGGAAGCCCATAGAGGGCTATGGTGAAAAAGGCAATATCCTCAGATGAAATCTGGAAAGAAGCTTTCTGAGAAACTGCTTAGTGTTCTGTTAATTCATCTCACAGAGTTACATCCGTATTTCGTGGATCTCTTTGCTAGCCTTATTTCTGTGGAATCTGAGAACAGGTATTTCAGATCCCATTGAAGACTATAGGGCCAAGGGAAATATCCTCCGATTACAAAGAGAAGGAAGCTGTCTTAGAAACTTCTTTGCGTTCTGTGAAATCATCTCACAGAGTTACAGCTTTCCCCTCAAGAAGCCTTTCGCTAAGACAGTTCTTGTGGAATTGGCAAAGTGATATTTGGAAGCCCATAGAGGGCTATGGTGAAACAGGAAATATCCTCAGATGAAATCTGGAAAGAAGCTTTCTGAGAAACTGCTTAGTGTTCTGTTAATTCATCTCACAGAGTTACATCTGTATTTCGTGGATCTCTTTGCTAGCCTTATTTCTGTGGAATCTGAGAACAGGTATTTCAGATCCCATTGAAGAGTATAGGGCCAAAGGAAATATCCTCCGATTACAAAGAGGAAGAAGCTGACTTAGAAACTTCTTTGCGTTCTGTGAAATCATCTCACAGAGTTACCACTTTCCCCTCAAGAAGCCTTTCGCTAAGACAGTTCTTGTGGAATTGGCAAAGTGATATTTGGAAGCCCATAGAGGGCTATGGCGAAAAAGGAAATATCCTCAGATGAAATCTGGAAAGAAGCTTTCTGAGAAACTGCTTAGTGTTCTGTTAATTCATCTCACAGAGTTACATCTGTATTTCGTGGATCTCTTTGCTAGCCTTATTTCTGTGGAATCTGAGAACAGATATTTCGGATCCCATTGAAGACTATAGGGCCAAAGGAAATATCCTCCGATAACAAAGAGAAAGAAGCTTTCTGAGAAACTTCTTTGCGTTCTGTGAAATCATTTCACAGAGTTACAGCTTTCCCCTCAAGAAGACTTTCGCTAAGACAGTTCTTGTGGAATTGGCAAAGTGATATTTGGAAGCCCACAGAGGGCTATGGTGAAAAAGGAAATATCCTCAGATGAAATCTGTAAAGAAGCTTTCTGAGAAACTGCTTAGTGTTCTGTTAATTCATCTCATAGAATTACATCTGTATTTCATGGATCTCTTTGCTAGCCTTATTTCTGTGGAATCTGATAATAGATATTTCGGATCCCTTTGAAGAATATAGGGCCAAAGGAAATATCCTCCAATAACAAAGAGAAAGAAGCTTTCTGAGAAATTTCTTTGTGTTCTGTGAAATCATCTGACAGAGTTTCAGCTTTCCCCTCAAGAAGCCTTTCGCTAAGACAGTTCTTGTGGAATAGGCAAAGTGATATTTGGAAGCCCTTAGAGGGCTATGGTGAAACAGGAAATATCCTCAGATGAAATCTGGAAAGAAGCTTTCTGAGAAACTGCTTAGTGTTCTGTTAATTCATCTCACAGAGTTACATCTGTATTTCGTGGATCTCTTTTCTTGCCTTATTTCTGTGGAATCTGAGAACAGATATTTCGGATGCCATTGAAGACCATAGGGCCAAAGGAAATATCCTCCGATAACAAAGAGAAAGAAGCTTTCTGAGAAACTTCTTTGCGTTCTGTGAAATCATTTCACAGAGTTACAGCTTTCCCCTCAAGAAGACTTTCGCTAAGACAGTTCTTGTGGAATTGGCAAAGTGATATTTGGAAGCCCACAGAGGGCTATGGTGAAAAAGGAAATATCCTCAGATGAAATCTGGAAAGAAGCTTTCTGAGAAACTGCTTAGTGTTCTGTTAATTCATCTCATAGAATTACATCTGTATTTCATGGATCTCTTTGCTAGCCTTTTTTCTGTGGAATCTGATAATAGATATTTCGGATCCCTTTGAAGAATATAGGGCCAAAGGAAATATCCTCCAATAACAAAGAGAAAGAAGCTTTCTGAGAAATTTCTTTGTGTTCTGTGAAATCATCTGACAGAGTTTCAGCTTTCCCCTCAAGAAGCCTTTCGCTAAGACAGTTCTTGTGGAATTGGCAAAGTGATATTTGGAAGCCCATAGAGGGCTATGGTGAAAAAGGCAATATCCTCAGATGAAATCTGGAAAGAAGCTTTCTGAGAAACTGCTCAGTGTTCTGTTAATTCATCTCACAGAGTTACATCCGTATTTCGTGGATCTCTTTGCTAGCCTTATTTCTGTGGAATCTGAGAACAGGTATTTCAGATCCCATTGAAGACTATAGGGCCAAAGGAAATATCCTCCGATTACAAAGAGAAGGAAGCTGTCTTAGAAACTTCTTTGCGTTCTGTGAAATCATCTCACAGAGTTACAGCTTTCCCCTCAAGAAGCCTTTCGCTAAGACAGTTCTTGTGCAATTGGCAAAGTGATATTTGGAAGCCCATAGAGGGCTATGGTGAAAAAGGAAATATCCTCAGATGAAATCTGGAAAGAAGCTTTCTGAGAAACTGCTTAGTGTTCTGTTAATTCATCTCACAGAGTTACATCTGCATTTCGTGGATCTCTTTGCTAGCCTTATTTCTGTGGAATCTGAGAACAGATATTTCGGATCCCTTTGAAGACTATAGGGCCAAAGGAAATATCCTCCGATAACAAAGAGAAAGAAGCTTTCTGAGAAACTTCTTTGTGTTCTATGAAATCATCTCACAGAGTTACAGCTTTCCCCTCAAGAAGCCTTTCGCTAAGACAGTTCTTGTGGAATAGGCAAAGTGATATTTGGAAGCCCATAGAGGGCTATGGTGAAAAAGGAACTATCCTCAAATGAAATCTGGAAAGAAGCTTTCTGAGAAACTGCTTAGTGTTCTGTTATTTCATCTCACAGAGTTACATCTGTATTTCGTGGATCTCTTTGCTAGCCTTATTTCTGTGGAATCTGAGAACAGGTATTTCAGATCACATTGAAGACTATAGGGCCAAATTTAGTATCCTCCGATTTCAAAGAGAAAGAAGCTCTCTTAGAAACTTCTTTGTGTTCTGTCAAATCATCTCACAGAGTTACAGCTTTCCCCTCAAGAAGCCTTTCGCTAAGACAGTTCTTGTGGAATTGGCAAAGTGATATTTGGAAGCCCATAGAGGGCTATGGTGAAAAAGGATATATGCTCAGATGAAATCTGGAAAGAGCTTTCTGAGAAAGTGCTTAGTGTTCTGTTCATTCATCTCACAGAGTTACATCTGTATTTCGTGGATCTCTTTGCTAGCCTTATTTCTGTGGAATCTGAGAACAGATATTTCGGATCCCATTGAAGACTATAGGGCCAAAGGAAATATCCTCCGATAACAAAGAGAAAGAAGCTTTCTGAGAAACTTCTTTGCGTTCTGTGAAATCATTTCACAGAGTTACAGCTTTCCCCTCAAGAAGCCTTTCGCTAAGACAGTTCTTGTGGAATTGGCAAAGTGATATTTGGAAGCCCACAGAGGGCTATGGTGAAAAAGGAAATATCCTCAGATGAAATCTGGAAAGAAGCTTTCTGAGAAACTGCTTAGTGTTCTGTTAATTCATCTCATAGAATTACATCTGTATTTCATGCATCTCTTTGCTAGCCTTATTTCTGTGGAATCTGATAATAGATATTTCGGATCCCATTGAAGACTATAGGGCCAAAGGAAATATCCTCCGAAAACAAAGAGAAAGAAGCTTTCTGAGAAATTTCTTTGTGTTCTGTGAAATCATCTGACAGAGTTTCAGCTTTCCCCTCAAGAAGCCTTTCGCTAAGACAGTTCTTGTGGAATTGGCAAAGTGATATTTGGAAGCCCTTAGAGGGCTATGGTGAAACAGGAAATATCCTCAGATGAAATCTGGAAAGAAGCTTTCTGAGAAACTGCTTAGTGTTCTGTTAATTCATCTCACAGAGTTACATCTGTATTTCGTGGATCTCTTTTCTTGCCTTATTTCTGTGGAATCTGAGAACAGATATTTCGGATGCCATTGAAGACCATAGGGCCAAAGGAAATATCCTCCGATAACAAAGAGAAAGAAGCTTTCTGAGAAACTTCTTTGTGTTCTGTGAAATAATCTCACCGAGTTAAATCTTTCCCCTCAAGAAGCCTTTCGCTAAGACAGTTCTTGTGGAATTGGCAAAGTGATATTTGGAAGACCACAGAGGGCTATGGTGAAAAAGGAAATATCCTCAGATGAAATCTGGAAAGAAGCTTTCTGAGAAACTGCTTAGTGTTCTGTTAATTCATCTCAGAGAGTTACATCTGTATTTCGTGGATCTCTTTGCTAGCCTTATTTCTGTGGAATCTGAGAACAGATATTTCGGATCCCATTGAAGACTATAGGGCCAAAGGAAATATCCTCCGATAACAAAGAGAAAGAAGCTTTCTGAGAAACTTCTTTGCGTTCTGTGAAATCATTTCACAGAGTTACAGCTTTCCCCTCAAGAAGACTTTCGCTAAGACAGTTCTTGTGGAATTGGCAAAGTGATATTTGGAAGCCCACAGAGGGCTATGGTGAAAAAGGAAATATCCTCAGATGAAATCTGGAAAGAAGCTTTCTGAGAAACTGCTTAGTGTTCTGTTAATTCATCTCATAGAATTACATCTGTATTTCATGGATCTCTTTGCTAGCCTTATTTCTGTGGAATCTGATAATAGATATTTCGGATCCCTTTGAAGAACATAGGGCCAAAGGAAATATCCTCCAATAACAAAGAGAAAGAAGCTTTCTGAGAAATTTCTTTGTGTTCTGTGAAATCATCTGACAGAGTTTCAGCTTTCCCCTCAAGAAGCCTTTCGCTAAGACAGTTCTTGTGGAATTGGCAAAGTGATATTTGGAAGCCCATAGAGGGCTATGGTGAAAAAGGCAATATCCTCAGATGAAATCTGGAAAGAAGCTTTCTGAGAAACTGCTTAGTGTTCTGTTAATTCATCTCACAGAGTTACATCCGTATTTCGTGGATCTCTTTGCTAGCCTTATTTCTGTGGAATCTGAGAACAGGTATTTCAGATCCCATTGAAGACTATAGGGCCAAAGGAAATGTCCTCCGATTACAAAGAGAAGGAAGCTGTCTTAGAAACTTCTTTGCGTTCTGTGAAATCATCTCACAGAGTTACAGCTTTCCCCTCAAGAAGCCTTTCGCTAAGACAGTTCTTGTGGAATTGGCAAAGTGATATTTGGAAGCCCATAGAGGGCTATGGTGAAACAGGAAATATCCTCAGATGAAATCTGGAAAGAAGCTTTCTGAGAAACTGCTTAGTGTTCTGTTAATTCATCTCACAGAGTTACATCTGTATTTCGTGGATCTCTTTTCTTGCCTTATTTCTGTGGAATCTGAGAACAGATATTTCGGATGCCATTGAAGACCATAGGGCCAAAGGAAATATCCTCCGATAACAAAGATAAAGAAGCTTTCTGAGAAACTTCTTTGCGTTCTGTGAAATCATTTCACAGAGTTACAGCTTTCCCCTCAAGAAGACTTTCGCTAAGACAGTTCTTGTGGAATTTGGCAAGGTGATATTTGGAAGCCCATAGAGGGCTATGGTGAAAAAGGAAATATCCTCAGATGAAATCTGGAAAGAAGCTTTCTGAGAAACTGCTTAGTGTTCTGTTAATTCATCTCACAGAGTTACATCTGCATTTCGTGGATCTCTTTGCTAGCCTTATTTCTGTGGAATCTGAGAACAGATATTTCGGATCCCTTTGAAGACTATAGGGCCAAAGGAAATATCCTCCGATAACAAAGAGAAAGAAGCTTTCTGAGAAACTTCTTTGTGTTCTATGAAATCATCTCACAGAGTTACAGCTTTCCCCTCAAGAAGCCTTTCGCTAAGACAGTTCTTGTGGAATAGGCAAAGTGATATTTGGAAGCCCATAGATTGCTATGGTGAAAAAGGAACTATCCTCAAATGAAATCTGGAAAGAAGCTTTCTGAGAAACTGCTTAGTGTTCTGTTATTTCATCTCACAGAGTTACATCTGTATTTCGTGGATCTCTTTGCTAGCCTTATTTCTGTGGAATCTGAGAACAGGTATTTCAGATCACATTGAAGACTATAGGGCCAAATTTAGTATCCTCCGATTTCAAAGAGAAAGAAGCTCTCTTAGAAACTTCTTTGTGTTCTGTCAAATCATCTCACAGAGTTACAGCTTTCCCCTCAAGAAGCCTTTCGCTAAGACAGTTCTTGTGGAATTGGCAAAGTGATATTTGGAAGCCCATAGAGGGCTATGGTGAAAAAGGAAATATCCTCAGATGAAATCTGGAAAGAAGCTTTCTGAGAAACTACTTAGTGTTCGGTTAATTCATCTCACAGAGTTACATCTGTATTTCGTGGATCTCTTTGCTAACCTTATTTCTGTGGAATCTGAGAACTGATATTTCGGATCCCTTTGAAGACTATAGGGCCAAAGGAAATATCCTCCAATAACAAAGAGAAAGAAGCTTTCTGAGAAACTTCTTTGTGTTCTGTGAAATCATCTCACCGAGTTAAAGCTTTCCCCTCAAGAAGCCTTTCGCTAAGACAGTTCTTGTGGAATTGGCAAAGTGATATTTGGAAGACCACAGAGGGCTATGGTGAAAAAGGAAATATCCTCAGATGAAATCTGGAAAGAAGCTTTCTGAGAAACTGCTTAGTGTTCTGTTAATTCATCTCACAGAGTTACATCTGTATTTCGTGGATCTCTTTGCTAGCCTTATTTCTGTGGAATCTGAGAACAGATATTTCGGATCCCATTGAAGACTATAGGGCCAAAGGAAATATCCTCTGATAACAAAGAGAAAGAAGCTTTCTGAGAAACTTCTTTGCGTTCTGTGAAATCATTTCACAGAGTTACAGCTTTCCCCTCAAGAAGACTTTCGCTAAGACAGTTCTTGTGGAATTGGCAAAGTGATATTTGGAAGCCCACAGAGGGCTATGGTGAAAAAGGAAATATCCTCAGATGAAATCTGGAAAGAAGCTTTCTGAGAAACTGCTTAGTGTTCTGTTAATTCATCTCATAGAATTACATCTGTATTTCATGGATCTCTTTGCTAGCCTTATTTCTGTGGAATCTGATAATAGATATTTCGGATCCCTTTGAAGAATATAGGGCCAAAGGAAATATCCTCCAATAACAAAGAGAAAGAAGCTTTCTGAGAAATTTCTTTGTGTTCTGTGAAATCATCTGACAGAGTTTCAGCTTTCCCCTCAAGAAGCCTTTCGCTAAGACAGTTCTTGTGGAATTGGCAAAGTGATATTTGGAAGCCCTTAGAGGGCTATGGTGAAACAGGAAATATCCTCAGATGAAATCTGGAAAGAAGCTTTCTGAGAAACTGCTTAGTGTTCTGTTAATTCATCTCACAGTGTTACATCTGTATTTCGTGGATCTCTTTTCTTGCCTTATTTCTGTGGAATCTGAGAACAGATATTTCGGATGCCATTGAAGACCATAGGGCCAAAGGAAATATCCTCCGATAACAAAGAGAAAGAAGCTTTCTGAGAAACTTCTTTGCGTTCTGTGAAATCATTTCACAGAGTTACAGCTTTCCCCTCAAGAAGACTTTCGCTAAGACAGTTCTTGTGGAATTTGGCAAGGTGATATTTGGAAGCCCATGGAGTGCTATGGTGAAAAAGGAAATATCCTCAGATGAAATCTGGAAAGAAGCTTTCTGAGAAACTACTTAGTGTTCGGTTAATTCATCTCACAGAGTTACATCTGTATTTCGTGGATCTCTTTGCTAGCCTTATTTCTGTGGAATCTGAGAACTGATATTTCGGATCCCTTTGAAGACTATAGGGCCAAAGGAAATATCCTCCAATAACAAAGAGAAAGAAGCTTTCTGAGAAACTTCTTTGCGTTCTGTGAAATCATCTAACAGAGTTACAGCTTTCCCCTCAAGAAGCCTTTCGCTAAGACAGTTCTTGTGGAATTGGCAAAGTGATATTTGGAAGCCCATAGAGGGCTATGGTGAAAAAGGCAATATCCTCAGATGAAATCTGGAAAGAAGCTTTCTGAGAAACTGCTTAGTGTTCTGTTAATTCATCTCACAGAGTTACATCCGTATTTCGTGGATCTCTTTGCTAGCCTTATTTCTGTGGAATCTGAGAACAGGTATTTCAGATCCCATTGAATACTATAGGGCCAAAGGAAATATCCTCCGATTACAAAGAGAAGGAAGCTGTCTTAGAAACTTCTTTGCGTTCTGTGAAATCATCTCACAGAGTTACAGCTTTCCCCTCAAGAAGCCTTTCGCTAAGACAGTTCTTGTGGAATTGGCAAAGTGATATTTGGAAGCCCATAGAGGGCTATGGTGAAACAGGAAATATCCTCAGATGAAATCTGGAAAGAAGCTTTCTGAGAAACTGCTTAGTGTTCTGTTAATTCATCTCACAGAGTTACATCTGTATTTCGTGGATCTCTTTTCTTGCCTTATTTCTGTGGAATCTGAGAACAGATATTTCGATGCCATTGAAGACCATAGGGCCAAAGGAAATATCCTCCGATAACAAAGAGAAAGAAGCTTTCTGAGAAACTTCTTTGCGTTCTGTGAAATCATTTCACAGAGTTACAGCTTTCCCCTCAAGAAGACTTTCGCTAAGACAGTTCTTGTGGAATTTGGCAAGGTGATATTTGGAAGCCCGTAGAGGGCTATGGTGAAAAAGGAAATATCCTCAGATGAAATCTGGAAAGAAGCTTTCTGAGAAACTGCTTAGTGTTCTGTTAATTCATCTCACAGAGTTACATCTGCATTTCGTGGATCTCTTTGCTAGCCTTATTTCTGTGGAATCTGAGAACAGATATTTCGGATCCCTTTGAAGACTATAGGGCCAAAGGAAATATCCTCCGATAACAAAGAGAAAGAAGCTTTCTGAGAAACTTCTTTGTGTTCTATGAAATCATCTCACAGAGTTACAGCTTTCCCCTCAAGAAGCCTTTCGCTAAGACAGTTCTTGTGGAATAGGCAAAGTGATATTTGGAAGCCCATAGAGGGCTATGGTGAAAAAGGAACTATCCTCAAATGAAATCTGGAAAGAAGCTTTCTGAGAAACTGCTTAGTGTTCTGTTATTTCATCTCACAGAGTTACATCTGTATTTCGTGGATCTCTTTGCTAGCCTTATTTCTGTGGAATCTGAGAACAGGTATTTCAGATCACATTGAAGACTATAGGGCCAAATTTAGTATCCTCCGATTTCAAAGAGAAAGAAGCTCTCTTAGAAACTTCTTTGTGTTCTGTCAAATCATCTCACAGAGTTACAGCTTTCCCCTCAAGAAGCCTTTCGCTAAGACAGTTCTTGTGGAATTGGCAAAGTGATATTTGGAAGCCCATAGAGGGCTATGGTGAAAAAGGATACATGCTCAGATGAAATCTGGAAAGAGCTTTCTGAGAAACTGCTTAGTGTTCGGTTAATTCATCTCACAGAGTTACATCTGTATTTCGTGGATCTCTTTGCTAGCCTTATTTCTGTGGAATCTGAGAACAGATATTTCGGATCCCATTGAAGACCATAGGGCCAAAGGCAATATCCTCCGTTAACAAAGAGAAAGAAGCTTTCTGAGAAACTTCTTTGTGTTCTGTGAAATCATTACACAGAGTTACAGCTTTCCCCTCAAGAAGCCTTTCGCTAAGACAGTTCTTGTGGAATTGGCCAGGTGATATTTGGAAGCCCATAGAGGGCTATGGTGAAAAAAGAAATATCCTCAGATGAAATCTGGAAAGAAGCTTTCTGAGAAACTGCTTAGTGTTCTGTTAATTCATCTCAAAGAGTTACATCTGTATTTCGTGGATCTCTTTGCTAGCCTTATTTCTGTGGAATCTGAGAACAGATATTTCGGATCCCTTTGAGACTATAGGGCCAAAGGAAATATCCTCCGATAACAAAGAGAAAGAAGCTTTCTGAGAAACTTCTTTGCGTTCTGTGAAATCATCTCACAGAGATACAGCTTTCCCCTCAAGAAGCCTTTCGCTAAGACATTTCTTGTGGAATTGGCAAAGTGATATATGGAAGCCCATAGAGGGCTATGGTGTAAAAGGATATGTCCTCAGATGAAATCTGGAAAGAAGCTTTCTGAGAAACTGCTTAGTGTTCTGTTAATTCATCTCACAGAGTTACATCTGTATTTCGTGAATCTCTTTGCTAGCCTTATTTCTGTGGAATCTGAGAACAGATATTTCGGATCCCATTGAAGACTATAGGGCCAAAGGAAATATCCTCCGATAACAAAGAGAAAGAAACTTTCTGAGAAACTTCTTTGCGTTCTGTGAAATCATCTCACAGAGTTACAGCTTTCCCCTCAAGAAGACTTTCGCTAAGACAGTTCTTGTGGAATTGGCAAAGTGATATTTGGAAGCCCATAGAGGGCTATGGTAAAAAAGGAAATATCCTCAGATGAAATCTGGAAAGAAGCTTTCTGAGAAACTGCTTAGTGTTCTGTTAATTCATCTCACAGAGTTACATCTGTATTTCGTGGATCTCTTTGCTAGCCTTATTTCTGTGGAATCTGAGAACAGATATTTCGGATCCCTTTGAAGACTATAGGGCCAAAGGAAATATCCTCCGATAACAAAGAGAAAGAAGCTTTCTGAGAAACTTCTTTGTGTTCTGTGAAATCATCTCCCAGAGTTACAGCTTTCCCCGCAAGAAGCCTTTGGCTAAGACAGTTCTTGTGGAATTGGCAAAGTGATATTTGGAAGCCCATAGAGGGCTATGGTGAAAAAGGAAATATCCTCAGATGAAATCTGGAAAGAAGCTTTCTGAGAAACTGCTTAGTGTTCTGTTCATTCATCTCGCAGAGTTACGTCTGTATTTCGTGGATCTCTTTGCTAGCCTTATTTCTGTGGAATCTGAGAACAGATATTTCGGATCCCATTGAAGACTATAGGGCCAAAGGAAATATCATCCGATAACAAATAGAAAGAAGCTTTCTGAGAAACTTCTTTGCGTTCTGTGAAATCATCTCACAGGGTTACAGCTTTCCCCTCAAGAAGCCTTTCACCAAGACAGTTCTTGTGGAATTGGCAAAGTGATATTTGGAAGCCCATAGAGGGCTATGGTGAAAAAGGAAATATCCTCAGATGAAATCTGGAAAGAAGCTTTCTGAGAAACTTCTTAGTGTTCTTTTAATTCATCTCACAGAGTTACATCTGTATTTCGTGGATCTCTTTGTTAGCCTTATTTCTGTGGAATCTGAGAACAGATATTTCGGATCCCTTTGAAGACTATAGGGCCAAAGGAAATATCCTCCGATAACAAAGAGAAAGAAGCTTTCTGAGAAACTTCTTTGTGTCCTGTGAAATCATCTCACAGAGTTACAGCTTTCCCCTCAAGAAGCCTTTCGCTAAGACAGTTCTTGTGCAATTCGCAAAGTGATATTTGGAAGCCCATAGAGGGCTATGGTGAAAAAGAAAATATCCTCAGATGAAATCTGGAAAGAAGCTTTCTGAGAAACTGCTTAGGGGTCTGTTATTTCATCTCGCAGAGTTACATCTGTATTTCGTGGATCTCTTTGCTAGCCTTATTTCTGTGGAATCTGAGAACAGATATTTCGGATCCCATTGAAGACTATAGAGCCAAAGGAAATATCCTCCGATAACAAAGATAAAGAAGCTTTCTGAGAAACTTCTTTGCGTTCTGTGAAATAATCTCACAGAGTTACAGCTTTCCCCTCAAGAAACCTTTCGCTAAGACAGTTCTTGTGGAATTGGCAAAGTGATATTTGGAAGCCCATCGAGGGCTATGGTGAAAAAGAAAATATCCTCAGATGAAATCTGGAAAGAAGCTTTCTGAGAAACTGCTTAGTGTTCGGTTAATTCATCTCACAGATTTACATCTGTATTTCGTGGATCTCTTTGCTAGCCTTATTTCTGTGGAATCTGAGAACAGATATTTCGGATCCCTTTGAAGACTATAGGGCCAAAGAAAATATCCTCCGATAACAAAGATAAAGAAGCTTTCTGAGAAACTTCTTTGCGTTCTGTGAAATCATCTCCCAGAGTTACAGCTTTCCCCTCAAGAAGCCTTTCGCTAAGACAGTTCTTGTGCAATTCGCAAAGTGATATTTGGAAGCCCATAGAGGGCTATGGTGAAAAAGGAAATATCCTCAGATGAAATCTGGAAAGAAGCTTTCTGAGAAACTGCTTAGTATTCTGTTAATTCATCTCGCAGAGTTACATCTGTATTTCGTGGATCTCTTTGCTAGCCTTATTTCTGTGGAATCTGAGAACAGATATTTCGGATCCCATTGAAGACTATAGGGCCAAAGGAAATATCCTCCGATAACAAAGATAAAGAAGCTTTCTGAGAAACTTCTTTGCGTTCTGTGAAATAGTCTCACAGAGTTACAGCTTTCCCCTCAAGAAACCTTTCGCTAAGACAGTTCTTGTGGAATTGGCAAAGTGATATTTGGAAGCCCTTAGAGGGCTATGGTGAAAAAGGAAATATCCTCAGATGAAAACTGGAAAGAAGCTTTCTGAGAAACTGCTTAGTGTTCGGTTAATTCATCTCACAGAGTTACATCTGTATTTCGTAGATCTCTTTGCTAGCCTTATTTCTGTGGAATCTGAGAACAGATATTTCGTATCCCTTTGAAGACTATAGGGCCAAAGAAAATATCCTCCGATAACAAAGATAAGGAAGCTTTCTGAGAAACTTCTTTGCGTTCTGTGAAATCATCTCACAGAGTTACAGCTTTCCCCTCAAGAAGCCTTTCGCTAAGACAGTTCTTGTGGAATTGGCAAAGTGATATTTGGAAGCCCATAGAGGGCTATGGTGAAAAAGGATATATCCTCAGATGAAATCTGGAAAGAAGCTTTTGAGAAACTGCTTAGTGTTCTGTTAATCCATCTCACAGAGTTACATGTGTATTTCGTGGATTTCTTTGCTAGCCTTATTTCTGTGGAATCTGAGAACAGACATTTCGGATCCCTTTGAAGACTATAGGGCCAAAGGAAATATCCTCCGATAACAAAGAGAAAGAAGCTTTCTGAGAAACTTCTTTGTGTTCTGTGAAATCATCTCACAGAGTTACAGCTTTCCCCTCAAGAAGCCTCTCGCTAAGACAGTTCTTGTGGAATTGGCAAAGTGATATTTGGAAGCCCATAGAGGGCTATGGTGAAAAAGGATATATCCTCAGATGAAATCTGGAAAGAAGCTTTCTGAGAAACTGCTTAGTGTTCTGTTATTTCATCTCACAGAGTGACATCTGTATTTCGTGGATCTCTTTGCTAGCCTTATTTCTGTGGAATCTGAGAACAGATATTTCGGATCCCATTGAAGACTATAGGGCCAAAGGAAATATCCTCCGATAACAAAGAGAAAGAAACTTTCTGAGAAACTTCTTTGCGTTCTGTGAAATCATCTCACAGAGTTACAGCTTTCCCCTCAAGAAGACTTTCGCTAAGACAGTTCTTGTGGAATTGGCAAAGTGATATTTGGAAGCCCATAGAGGGCTATGGTAAAAAAGGAAATATCCTCAGATGAAATCTGGAAAGAAGCTTTCTGAGAAACTGCTTAGTGTTCTGTTAATTCATCTCACAGAGTTACATCTGTATTTCGTGGATCTCTTTGCTAGCCTTATTTCTGTGGAATCTGAGAACAGATATTTCGGATCCCTTTGAAGACTATAGGGCCAAAGGAAATATCCTCCGATAACAAAGAGAAAGAAGCTTTCTGAGAAACTTCTTTGTGTTCTGTGAAATCATCTCCCAGAGTTACAGCTTTCCCCGCAAGAAGCCTTTGGCTAAGACAGTTCTTGGGGAATTGGCAAAGTGATATTTGGAAGCCCATAGAGGGCTATGGTGAAAAAGGAAATATCCTCAGATGAAATCTGGAAAGAAGCTTTCTGAGAAACTGCTTAGTGTTCTGTTCATTCATCTCGCAGAGTTACATCTGTATTTCGTGGATCTGTTTGCTAGCCTTATTTCTGTGGAATCTGAGAACAGATATTTCGGATCCCATTGAAGACTATAGGGCCAAAGGAAATATCATCCGATAACAAATAGAAAGAAGCTTTCTGAGAAACTTCTTTGCGTTCTGTGAAATCATCTCACAGGGTTACAGCTTTCCCCTCAAGAAGCCTTTCACCAAGACAGTTCTTGTGGAATTGGCAAAGTGATATTTGGAAGCCCATAGAGGGCTATGGTGAAAAAGGAAATATCCTCAGATGAAATCTGGAAAGAAGCTTTCTGAGAAACTTCTTAGTGTTCTTTTAATTCATCTCACAGAGTTACATCTGTATTTCGTGGATCTCTTTGCTAGCCTTATTTCTGTGGAATCTGAGAACAGATATTTCGGATCCCTTTGAAGACTATAGGGCCAAAGGAAATATCCTCCGATAACAAAGAGAAAGAAGCTTTCTGAGAAACTTCTTTGTGTCCTGTGAAATCATCTCACAGAGTTACAGCTTTCCCCTCAAGAAGCCTTTCGCTAAGACAGTTCTTGTGCAATTCGCAAAGTGATATTTGGAAGCCCATAGAGGGCTATGGTGAAAAAGAAAATATCCTCAGATGAAATCTGGAAAGAAGCTTTCTGAGAAACTGCTTAGTGTTCTGTTAATTCATCTCGCAGAGTTACATCTGTATTTCGTGGATCTCTTTGCTAGCCTTATTTCTGTGGAATCTGAGAACCGATATTTCGGATCCCATTGAAGACTATAGGGCCAAAGGAAATATCCTCCGATAACAAAGATAAAGAAGCTTTCTGAGAAACTTCTTTGCGTTCTGTGAAATAATCTCACAGAGTTACAGCTTTCCCCTCAAGAAACCTTTCGCTAAGACAGTTCTTGTGGAATTGGCAAAGTGATATTTGGAAGCCCATAGAGGGCTATGGTGAAAAAGGATATATCCTCAGATGAAATCTGGAAAGAAGCTTTTGAGAAACTGCTTATTGTTCTGTTAATCCATCTCACAGAGTTACATGTGTATTTCGTGGATTTCTTTGCTAGCCTTATTTCTGTGGAATCTGAGAACAGACATTTCGGATCCCTTTGAAGACTATAGGGCCAAAGGAAATATCCTCCGATAACAAAGAGAAAGAAGCTTTATGAGAAACTTCTTTGCGTTCTGTGAAATCATTTCACAGAGTTACAGCTTTCCCCTCAAGAAGACTTTCGCTAAGACAGTTCTTGTGGAATTTGGCAAGGTGATATTTGGAAGCCCATGGAGTGCTATGGTGAAAAAGGAAATATCCTCAGATGAAATCTGGAAAGAAGCTTTCTGAGAAACTACTTAGTGTTCGGTTAATTCATCTCACAGAGTTACATCTGTATTTCGTGGATCTCTTTGCTAACCTTATTTCTGTGGAATCTGAGAACTGATATTTCGGATCCCTTTGAAGACTATAGGGCCAAAGGAAATATCCTCCAATAACAAAGAGAAAGAAGCTTTCTGAGAAACTTCTTTGTGTTCTGTGAAATAATCTCACCGAGTTAAAGCTTTCCCCTCAAGAAGCCTTTCGCTAAGACAGTTCTTGTGGAATTGGCAAAGTGATATTTGGAAGACCACAGAGGGCAATGGTGAAAAAGGAAATATCCTCAGATGAAATCTGGAAAGAAGCTTTCTGAGAAACTGCTTAGTGTTCTGTTAATTCATCTCACAGAGTTACATCTGTATTTCGTGGATCTCTTTGCTAGCCTTATTTCTGTGGAATCTGAGAACAGATATTTCGGATCCCATTGAAGACTATAGGGCCAAAGGAAATATCCTCTGATAACAAAGAGAAAGAAGCTTTCTGAGAAACTTCTTTGCGTTCTGTGAAATCATTTCACAGAGTTACAGCTTTCCCCTCAAGAAGACTTTCGCTAAGACAGTTCTTGTGGAATTGGCAAAGTGATATTTGGAAGCCCACAGAGGGCTATGGTGAAAAAGGAAATATCCTCAGATGAAATCTGGAAAGAAGCTTTCTGAGAAACTGCTTAGTGTTCTGTTAATTCATCTCATAGAATTACATCTGTATTTCATGGATCTCTTTGCTAGCCTTATTTCTGTGGAATCTGATAATAGATATTTCGGATCCCTTTGAATAATATAGGGCCAAAGGAAATATCCTCCAATAAGAAAGAGAAAGAAGCTTTCTGAGAAATTTCTTTGTGTTCTGTGAAATCATCTGACAGAGTTTCAGCTTTCCCCTCAAGAAGCCTTTCGCTAAGACAGTTCTTGTGGAATTGGCAAAGTGATATTTGGAAGCCCTTAGAGGGCTATGGTGAAACAGGAAATATCCTCAGATGAAATCTGGAAAGAAGCTTTCTGAGAAACTGCTTAGTGTTCTGTTAATTCATCTCACAGTGTTACATCTGTATTTCGTGGATCTCTTTTCTTGCCTTATTTCTGTGGAATCTGAGAACAGATATTTCGGATGCCATTGAAGACCATAGGGCCAAAGGAAATATCCTCCGATAACAAAGAGAAAGAAGCTTTCTGAGAAACTTCTTTGCGTTCTGTGAAATCATTTCACAGAGTTACAGCTTTCCCCTCAAGAAGACTTTCGCTAAGACAGTTCTTGTGGAATTTGGCAAGGTGATATTTGGAAGCCCATGGAGTGCTATGGTGAAAAAGGAAATATCCTCAGATGAAATCTGGAAAGAAGCTTTCTGAGAAACTACTTAGTGTTCGGTTAATTCATCTCACAGAGTTACATCTGTATTTCGTGGATCTCTTTGCTAGCCTTATTTCTGTGGAATCTGAGAACTGATATTTCGGATCCCTTTGAAGACTATAGGGCCAAAGGAAATATCCTCCAATAACAAAGAGAAAGAAGCTTTCTGAGAAACTTCTTTGCGTTCTGTGAAATCATCTAACAGAGTTACAGCTTTCCCCTCAAGAAGCCTTTCGCTAAGACAGTTCTTGTGGAATTGGCAAAGTGATATTTGGAAGCCCATAGAGGGCTATGGTGAAAAAGGCAATATCCTCAGATGAAATCTGGAAAGAAGCTTTCTGAGAAACTGCTTAGTGTTCTGTTAATTCATCTCACAGAGTTACATCCGTATTTCGTGGATCTCTTTGCTAGCCTTATTTCTGTGGAATCTGAGAACAGGTATTTCAGATCCCATTGAATACTATAGGGCCAAAGGAAATATCCTCCGATTACAAAGAGAAGGAAGCTGTCTTAGAAACTTCTTTGCGTTCTGTGAAATCATCTCACAGAGTTACAGCTTTCCCCTCAAGAAGCCTTTCGCTAAGACAGTTCTTGTGGAATTGGCAAAGTGATATTTGGAAGCCCATAGAGGGCTATGGTGAAACAGGAAATATCCTCAGATGAAATCTGGAAAGAAGCTTTCTGAGAAACTGCTTAGTGTTCTGTTAATTCATCTCACAGAGTTACATCTGTATTTCGTGGATCTCTTTTCTTGCCTTATTTCTGTGGAATCTGAGAACAGATATTTCGATGCCATTGAAGACCATAGGGCCAAAGGAAATATCCTCCGATAACAAAGAGAAAGAAGCTTTCTGAGAAACTTCTTTGCGTTCTGTGAAATCATTTCACAGAGTTACAGCTTTCCCCTCAAGAAGACTTTCGCTAAGACAGTTCTTGTGGAATTTGGCAAGGTGATATTTGGAAGCCCGTAGAGGGCTATGGTGAAAAAGGAAATATCCTCAGATGAAATCTGGAAAGAAGCTTTCTGAGAAACTGCTTAGTGTTCTGTTAATTCATCTCACAGAGTTACATCTGCATTTCGTGGATCTCTTTGCTAGCCTTATTTCTGTGGAATCTGAGAACAGATATTTCGGATCCCTTTGAAGACTATAGGGCCAAAGGAAATATCCTCCGATAACAAAGAGAAAGAAGCTTTCTGAGAAACTTCTTTGTGTTCTATGAAATCATCTCACAGAGTTACAGCTTTCCCCTCAAGAAGCCTTTCGCTAAGACAGTTCTTGTGGAATAGGCAAAGTGATATTTGGAAGCCCATAGAGGGCTATGGTGAAAAAGGAACTATCCTCAAATGAAATCTGGAAAGAAGCTTTCTGAGAAACTGCTTAGTGTTCTGTTATTTCATCTCACAGAGTTACATCTGTATTTCGTGGATCTCTTTGCTAGCCTTATTTCTGTGGAATCTGAGAACAGGTATTTCAGATCACATTGAAGACTATAGGGCCAAATTTAGTATCCTCCGATTTCAAAGAGAAAGAAGCTCTCTTAGAAACTTCTTTGTGTTCTGTCAAATCATCTCACAGAGTTACAGCTTTCCCCTCAAGAAGCCTTTCGCTAAGACAGTTCTTGTGGAATTGGCAAAGTGATATTTGGAAGCCCATAGAGGGCTATGGTGAAAAAGGATACATGCTCAGATGAAATCTGGAAAGAGCTTTCTGAGAAACTGCTTAGTGTTCGGTTAATTCATCTCACAGAGTTACATCTGTATTTCGTGGATCTCTTTGCTAGCCTTATTTCTGTGGAATCTGAGAACAGATATTTCGGATCCCATTGAAGACCATAGGGCCAAAGGCAATATCCTCCGTTAACAAAGAGAAAGAAGCTTTCTGAGAAACTTCTTTGTGTTCTGTGAAATCATTACACAGAGTTACAGCTTTCCCCTCAAGAAGCCTTTCGCTAAGACAGTTCTTGTGGAATTGGCCAGGTGATATTTGGAAGCCCATAGAGGGCTATGGTGAAAAAAGAAATATCCTCAGATGAAATCTGGAAAGAAGCTTTCTGAGAAACTGCTTAGTGTTCTGTTAATTCATCTCAAAGAGTTACATCTGTATTTCGTGGATCTCTTTGCTAGCCTTATTTCTGTGGAATCTGAGAACAGATATTTCGGATCCCTTTGAAGACTATAGGGCCAAAGGAAATATCCTCCGATAACAAAGAGAAAGAAGCTTTCTGAGAAACTTCTTTGCGTTCTGTGAAATCATCTCACAGAGATACAGCTTTCCCCTCAAGAAGCCTTTCGCTAAGACATTTCTTGTGGAATTGGCAAAGTGATATATGGAAGCCCATAGAGGGCTATGGTGTAAAAGGATATGTCCTCAGATGAAATCTGGAAAGAAGCTTTCTGAGAAACTGCTTAGTGTTCTGTTAATTCATCTCACAGAGTTACATCTGTATTTCGTGAATCTCTTTGCTAGCCTTATTTCTGTGGAATCTGAGAACAGATATTTCGGATCCCATTGAAGACTATAGGGCCAAAGGAAATATCCTCCGATAACAAAGAGAAAGAAACTTTCTGAGAAACTTCTTTGCGTTCTGTGAAATCATCTCACAGAGTTACAGCTTTCCCCTCAAGAAGACTTTCGCTAAGACAGTTCTTGTGGAATTGGCAAAGTGATATTTGGAAGCCCATAGAGGGCTATGGTAAAAAAGGAAATATCCTCAGATGAAATCTGGAAAGAAGCTTTCTGAGAAACTGCTTAGTGTTCTGTTAATTCATCTCACAGAGTTACATCTGTATTTCGTGGATCTCTTTGCTAGCCTTATTTCTGTGGAATCTGAGAACAGATATTTCGGATCCCTTTGAAGACTATAGGGCCAAAGGAAATATCCTCCGATAACAAAGAGAAAGAAGCTTTCTGAGAAACTTCTTTGTGTTCTGTGAAATCATCTCCCAGAGTTACAGCTTTCCCCGCAAGAAGCCTTTGGCTAAGACAGTTCTTGTGGAATTGGCAAAGTGATATTTGGAAGCCCATAGAGGGCTATGGTGAAAAAGGAAATATCCTCAGATGAAATCTGGAAAGAAGCTTTCTGAGAAACTGCTTAGTGTTCTGTTCATTCATCTCGCAGAGTTACGTCTGTATTTCGTGGATCTCTTTGCTAGCCTTATTTCTGTGGAATCTGAGAACAGATATTTCGGATCCCATTGAAGACTATAGGGCCAAAGGAAATATCATCCGATAACAAATAGAAAGAAGCTTTCTGAGAAACTTCTTTGCGTTCTGTGAAATCATCTCACAGGGTTACAGCTTTCCCCTCAAGAAGCCTTTCACCAAGACAGTTCTTGTGGAATTGGCAAAGTGATATTTGGAAGCCCATAGAGGGCTATGGTGAAAAAGGAAATATCCTCAGATGAAATCTGGAAAGAAGCTTTCTGAGAAACTTCTTAGTGTTCTTTTAATTCATCTCACAGAGTTACATCTGTATTTCGTGGATCTCTTTGCTAGCCTTATTTCTGTGGAATCTGAGAACAGATATTTCGGATCCCTTTGAAGACTATAGGGCCAAAGGAAATATCCTCCGATAACAAAGAGAAAGAAGCTTTCTGAGAAACTTCTTTGTGTCCTGTGAAATCATCTCACAGAGTTACAGCTTTCCCCTCAAGAAGCCTTTCGCTAAGACAGTTCTTGTGCAATTCGCAAAGTGATATTTGGAAGCCCATAGAGGGCTATGGTGAAAAAGAAAATATCCTCAGATGAAATCTGGAAAGAAGCTTTCTGAGAAACTGCTTAGGGGTCTGTTATTTCATCTCGCAGAGTTACATCTGTATTTCGTGGATCTCTTTGCTAGCCTTATTTCTGTGGAATCTGAGAACAGATATTTCGGATCCCATTGAAGACTATAGAGCCAAAGGAAATATCCTCCGATAACAAAGATAAAGAAGCTTTCTGAGAAACTTCTTTGCGTTCTGTGAAATAATCTCACAGAGTTACAGCTTTCCCCTCAAGAAACCTTTCGCTAAGACAGTTCTTGTGGAATTGGCAAAGTGATATTTGGAAGCCCATCGAGGGCTATGGTGAAAAAGAAAATATCCTCAGATGAAATCTGGAAAGAAGCTTTCTGAGAAACTGCTTAGTGTTCGGTTAATTCATCTCACAGATTTACATCTGTATTTCGTGGATCTCTTTGCTAGCCTTATTTCTGTGGAATCTGAGAACAGATATTTCGGATCCCTTTGAAGACTATAGGGCCAAAGAAAATATCCTCCGATAACAAAGATAAAGAAGCTTTCTGAGAAACTTCTTTGCGTTCTGTGAAATCATCTCCCAGAGTTACAGCTTTCCCCTCAAGAAGCCTTTCGCTAAGACAGTTCTTGTGCAATTCGCAAAGTGATATTTGGAAGCCCATAGAGGGCTATGGTGAAAAAGGAAATATCCTCAGATGAAATCTGGAAAGAAGCTTTCTGAGAAACTGCTTAGTATTCTGTTAATTCATCTCGCAGAGTTACATCTGTATTTCGTGGATCTCTTTGCTAGCCTTATTTCTGTGGAATCTGAGAACAGATATTTCGGATCCCATTGAAGACTATAGGGCCAAAGGAAATATCCTCCGATAACAAAGATAAAGAAGCTTTCTGAGAAACTTCTTTGCGTTCTGTGAAATAGTCTCACAGAGTTACAGCTTTCCCCTCAAGAAACCTTTCGCTAAGACAGTTCTTGTGGAATTGGCAAAGTGATATTTGGAAGCCCTTAGAGGGCTATGGTGAAAAAGGAAATATCCTCAGATGAAAACTGGAAAGAAGCTTTCTGAGAAACTGCTTAGTGTTCGGTTAATTCATCTCACAGAGTTACATCTGTATTTCGTAGATCTCTTTGCTAGCCTTATTTCTGTGGAATCTGAGAACAGATATTTCGTATCCCTTTGAAGACTATAGGGCCAAAGAAAATATCCTCCGATAACAAAGATAAGGAAGCTTTCTGAGAAACTTCTTTGCGTTCTGTGAAATCATCTCACAGAGTTACAGCTTTCCCCTCAAGAAGCCTTTCGCTAAGACAGTTCTTGTGGAATTGGCAAAGTGATATTTGGAAGCCCATAGAGGGCTATGGTGAAAAAGGATATATCCTCAGATGAAATCTGGAAAGAAGCTTTTGAGAAACTGCTTAGTGTTCTGTTAATCCATCTCACAGAGTTACATGTGTATTTCGTGGATTTCTTTGCTAGCCTTATTTCTGTGGAATCTGAGAACAGACATTTCGGATCCCTTTGAAGACTATAGGGCCAAAGGAAATATCCTCCGATAACAAAGAGAAAGAAGCTTTCTGAGAAACTTCTTTGTGTTCTGTGAAATCATCTCACAGAGTTACAGCTTTCCCCTCAAGAAGCCTCTCGCTAAGACAGTTCTTGTGGAATTGGCAAAGTGATATTTGGAAGCCCATAGAGGGCTATGGTGAAAAAGGATATATCCTCAGATGAAATCTGGAAAGAAGCTTTCTGAGAAACTGCTTAGTGTTCTGTTATTTCATCTCACAGAGTGACATCTGTATTTCGTGGATCTCTTTGCTAGCCTTATTTCTGTGGAATCTGAGAACAGATATTTCGGATCCCATTGAAGACTATAGGGCCAAAGGAAATATCCTCCGATAACAAAGAGAAAGAAACTTTCTGAGAAACTTCTTTGCGTTCTGTGAAATCATCTCACAGAGTTACAGCTTTCCCCTCAAGAAGACTTTCGCTAAGACAGTTCTTGTGGAATTGGCAAAGTGATATTTGGAAGCCCATAGAGGGCTATGGTAAAAAAGGAAATATCCTCAGATGAAATCTGGAAAGAAGCTTTCTGAGAAACTGCTTAGTGTTCTGTTAATTCATCTCACAGAGTTACATCTGTATTTCGTGGATCTCTTTGCTAGCCTTATTTCTGTGGAATCTGAGAACAGATATTTCGGATCCCTTTGAAGACTATAGGGCCAAAGGAAATATCCTCCGATAACAAAGAGAAAGAAGCTTTCTGAGAAACTTCTTTGTGTTCTGTGAAATCATCTCCCAGAGTTACAGCTTTCCCCGCAAGAAGCCTTTGGCTAAGACAGTTCTTGGGGAATTGGCAAAGTGATATTTGGAAGCCCATAGAGGGCTATGGTGAAAAAGGAAATATCCTCAGATGAAATCTGGAAAGAAGCTTTCTGAGAAACTGCTTAGTGTTCTGTTCATTCATCTCGCAGAGTTACATCTGTATTTCGTGGATCTGTTTGCTAGCCTTATTTCTGTGGAATCTGAGAACAGATATTTCGGATCCCATTGAAGACTATAGGGCCAAAGGAAATATCATCCGATAACAAATAGAAAGAAGCTTTCTGAGAAACTTCTTTGCGTTCTGTGAAATCATCTCACAGGGTTACAGCTTTCCCCTCAAGAAGCCTTTCACCAAGACAGTTCTTGTGGAATTGGCAAAGTGATATTTGGAAGCCCATAGAGGGCTATGGTGAAAAAGGAAATATCCTCAGATGAAATCTGGAAAGAAGCTTTCTGAGAAACTTCTTAGTGTTCTTTTAATTCATCTCACAGAGTTACATCTGTATTTCGTGGATCTCTTTGCTAGCCTTATTTCTGTGGAATCTGAGAACAGATATTTCGGATCCCTTTGAAGACTATAGGGCCAAAGGAAATATCCTCCGATAACAAAGAGAAAGAAGCTTTCTGAGAAACTTCTTTGTGTCCTGTGAAATCATCTCACAGAGTTACAGCTTTCCCCTCAAGAAGCCTTTCGCTAAGACAGTTCTTGTGCAATTCGCAAAGTGATATTTGGAAGCCCATAGAGGGCTATGGTGAAAAAGAAAATATCCTCAGATGAAATCTGGAAAGAAGCTTTCTGAGAAACTGCTTAGTGTTCTGTTAATTCATCTCGCAGAGTTACATCTGTATTTCGTGGATCTCTTTGCTAGCCTTATTTCTGTGGAATCTGAGAACCGATATTTCGGATCCCATTGAAGACTATAGGGCCAAAGGAAATATCCTCCGATAACAAAGATAAAGAAGCTTTCTGAGAAACTTCTTTGCGTTCTGTGAAATAATCTCACAGAGTTACAGCTTTCCCCTCAAGAAACCTTTCGCTAAGACAGTTCTTGTGGAATTGGCAAAGTGATATTTGGAAGCCCATAGAGGGCTATGGTGAAAAAGGATATATCCTCAGATGAAATCTGGAAAGAAGCTTTTGAGAAACTGCTTATTGTTCTGTTAATCCATCTCACAGAGTTACATGTGTATTTCGTGGATTTCTTTGCTAGCCTTATTTCTGTGGAATCTGAGAACAGACATTTCGGATCCCTTTGAAGACTATAGGGCCAAAGGAAATATCCTCCGATAACAAAGAGAAAGAAGCTTTATGAGAAACTTCTTTGCGTTCTGTGAAATCATTTCACAGAGTTACAGCTTTCCCCTCAAGAAGACTTTCGCTAAGACAGTTCTTGTGGAATTTGGCAAGGTGATATTTGGAAGCCCATGGAGTGCTATGGTGAAAAAGGAAATATCCTCAGATGAAATCTGGAAAGAAGCTTTCTGAGAAACTACTTAGTGTTCGGTTAATTCATCTCACAGAGTTACATCTGTATTTCGTGGATCTCTTTGCTAACCTTATTTCTGTGGAATCTGAGAACTGATATTTCGGATCCCTTTGAAGACTATAGGGCCAAAGGAAATATCCTCCAATAACAAAGAGAAAGAAGCTTTCTGAGAAACTTCTTTGTGTTCTGTGAAATAATCTCACCGAGTTAAAGCTTTCCCCTCAAGAAGCCTTTCGCTAAGACAGTTCTTGTGGAATTGGCAAAGTGATATTTGGAAGACCACAGAGGGCTATGGTGAAAAAGGAAATATCCTCAGATGAAATCTGGAAAGAAGCTTTCTGAGAAACTGCTTAGTGTTCTGTTAATTCATCTCACAGAGTTACATCTGTATTTCGTGGATCTCTTTGCTAGCCTTATTTCTGTGGAATCTGAGAACAGATATTTCGGATCCCATTGAAGACTATAGGGCCAAAGGAAATATCCTCTGATAACAAAGAGAAAGAAGCTTTCTGAGAAACTTCTTTGCGTTCTGTGAAATCATTTCACAGAGTTACAGCTTTCCCCTCAAGAAGACTTTCGCTAAGACAGTTCTTGTGGAATTGGCAAAGTGATATTTGGAAGCCCACAGAGGGCTATGGTGAAAAAGGAAATATCCTCAGATGAAATCTGGAAAGAAGCTTTCTGAGAAACTGCTTAGTGTTCTGTTAATTCATCTCATAGAATTACATCTGTATTTCATGGATCTCTTTGCTAGCCTTATTTCTGTGGAATCTGATAATAGATATTTCGGATCCCTTTGAATAATATAGGGCCAAAGGAAATATCCTCCAATAAGAAAGAGAAAGAAGCTTTCTGAGAAATTTCTTTGTGTTCTGTGAAATCATCTGACAGAGTTTCAGCTTTCCCCTCAAGAAGCCTTTCGCTAAGACAGTTCTTGTGGAATTGGCAAAGTGATATTTGGAAGCCCTTAGAGGGCTATGGTGAAACAGGAAATATCCTCAGATGAAATCTGGAAAGAAGCTTTCTGAGAAACTGCTTAGTGTTCTGTTAATTCATCTCACAGTGTTACATCTGTATTTCGTGGATCTCTTTTCTTGCCTTATTTCTGTGGAATCTGAGAACAGATATTTCGGATGCCATTGAAGACCATAGGGCCAAAGGAAATATCCTCCGATAACAAAGAGAAAGAAGCTTTCTGAGAAACTTCTTTGCGTTCTGTGAAATCATTTCACAGAGTTACAGCTTTCCCCTCAAGAAGACTTTCGCTAAGACAGTTCTTGTGGAATTTGGCAAGGTGATATTTGGAAGCCCATGGAGTGCTATGGTGAAAAAGGAAATATCCTCAGATGAAATCTGGAAAGAAGCTTTCTGAGAAACTACTTAGTGTTCGGTTAATTCATCTCACAGAGTTACATCTGTATTTCGTGGATCTCTTTGCTAGCCTTATTTCTGTGGAATCTGAGAACTGATATTTCGGATCCCTTTGAAGACTATAGGGCCAAAGGAAATATCCTCCAATAACAAAGAGAAAGAAGCTTTCTGAGAAACTTCTTTGCGTTCTGTGAAATCATCTAACAGAGTTACAGCTTTCCCCTCAAGAAGCCTTTCGCTAAGACAGTTCTTGTGGAATTGGCAAAGTGATATTTGGAAGCCCATAGAGGGCTATGGTGAAAAAGGCAATATCCTCAGATGAAATCTGGAAAGAAGCTTTCTGAGAAACTGCTTAGTGTTCTGTTAATTCATCTCACAGAGTTACATCCGTATTTCGTGGATCTCTTTGCTAGCCTTATTTCTGTGGAATCTGAGAACAGGTATTTCAGATCCCATTGAATACTATAGGGCCAAAGGAAATATCCTCCGATTACAAAGAGAAGGAAGCTGTCTTAGAAACTTCTTTGCGTTCTGTGAAATCATCTCACAGAGTTACAGCTTTCCCCTCAAGAAGCCTTTCGCTAAGACAGTTCTTGTGGAATTGGCAAAGTGATATTTGGAAGCCCATAGAGGGCTATGGTGAAACAGGAAATATCCTCAGATGAAATCTGGAAAGAAGCTTTCTGAGAAACTGCTTAGTGTTCTGTTAATTCATCTCACAGAGTTACATCTGTATTTCGTGGATCTCTTTTCTTGCCTTATTTCTGTGGAATCTGAGAACAGATATTTCGATGCCATTGAAGACCATAGGGCCAAAGGAAATATCCTCCGATAACAAAGAGAAAGAAGCTTTCTGAGAAACTTCTTTGCGTTCTGTGAAATCATTTCACAGAGTTACAGCTTTCCCCTCAAGAAGACTTTCGCTAAGACAGTTCTTGTGGAATTTGGCAAGGTGATATTTGGAAGCCCGTAGAGGGCTATGGTGAAAAAGGAAATATCCTCAGATGAAATCTGGAAAGAAGCTTTCTGAGAAACTGCTTAGTGTTCTGTTAATTCATCTCACAGAGTTACATCTGCATTTCGTGGATCTCTTTGCTAGCCTTATTTCTGTGGAATCTGAGAACAGATATTTCGGATCCCTTTGAAGACTATAGGGCCAAAGGAAATATCCTCCGATAACAAAGAGAAAGAAGCTTTCTGAGAAACTTCTTTGTGTTCTATGAAATCATCTCACAGAGTTACAGCTTTCCCCTCAAGAAGCCTTTCGCTAAGACAGTTCTTGTGGAATAGGCAAAGTGATATTTGGAAGCCCATAGAGGGCTATGGTGAAAAAGGAACTATCCTCAAATGAAATCTGGAAAGAAGCTTTCTGAGAAACTGCTTAGTGTTCTGTTATTTCATCTCACAGAGTTACATCTGTATTTCGTGGATCTCTTTGCTAGCCTTATTTCTGTGGAATCTGAGAACAGGTATTTCAGATCACATTGAAGACTATAGGGCCAAATTTAGTATCCTCCGATTTCAAAGAGAAAGAAGCTCTCTTAGAAACTTCTTTGTGTTCTGTCAAATCATCTCACAGAGTTACAGCTTTCCCCTCAAGAAGCCTTTCGCTAAGACAGTTCTTGTGGAATTGGCAAAGTGATATTTGGAAGCCCATAGAGGGCTATGGTGAAAAAGGATACATGCTCAGATGAAATCTGGAAAGAGCTTTCTGAGAAACTGCTTAGTGTTCGGTTAATTCATCTCACAGAGTTACATCTGTATTTCGTGGATCTCTTTGCTAGCCTTATTTCTGTGGAATCTGAGAACAGATATTTCGGATCCCATTGAAGACCATAGGGCCAAAGGCAATATCCTCCGTTAACAAAGAGAAAGAAGCTTTCTGAGAAACTTCTTTGTGTTCTGTGAAATCATTACACAGAGTTACAGCTTTCCCCTCAAGAAGCCTTTCGCTAAGACAGTTCTTGTGGAATTGGCCAGGTGATATTTGGAAGCCCATAGAGGGCTATGGTGAAAAAAGAAATATCCTCAGATGAAATCTGGAAAGAAGCTTTCTGAGAAACTGCTTAGTGTTCTGTTAATTCATCTCAAAGAGTTACATCTGTATTTCGTGGATCTCTTTGCTAGCCTTATTTCTGTGGAATCTGAGAACAGATATTTCGGATCCCTTTGAAGACTATAGGGCCAAAGGAAATATCCTCCGATAACAAAGAGAAAGAAGCTTTCTGAGAAACTTCTTTGCGTTCTGTGAAATCATCTCACAGAGATACAGCTTTCCCCTCAAGAAGCCTTTCGCTAAGACATTTCTTGTGGAATTGGCAAAGTGATATATGGAAGCCCATAGAGGGCTATGGTGTAAAAGGATATGTCCTCAGATGAAATCTGGAAAGAAGCTTTCTGAGAAACTGCTTAGTGTTCTGTTAATTCATCTCACAGAGTTACATCTGTATTTCGTGAATCTCTTTGCTAGCCTTATTTCTGTGGAATCTGAGAACAGATATTTCGGATCCCATTGAAGACTATAGGGCCAAAGGAAATATCCTCCGATAACAAAGAGAAAGAAACTTTCTGAGAAACTTCTTTGCGTTCTGTGAAATCATCTCACAGAGTTACAGCTTTCCCCTCAAGAAGACTTTCGCTAAGACAGTTCTTGTGGAATTGGCAAAGTGATATTTGGAAGCCCATAGAGGGCTATGGTAAAAAAGGAAATATCCTCAGATGAAATCTGGAAAGAAGCTTTCTGAGAAACTGCTTAGTGTTCTGTTAATTCATCTCACAGAGTTACATCTGTATTTCGTGGATCTCTTTGCTAGCCTTATTTCTGTGGAATCTGAGAACAGATATTTCGGATCCCTTTGAAGACTATAGGGCCAAAGGAAATATCCTCCGATAACAAAGAGAAAGAAGCTTTCTGAGAAACTTCTTTGTGTTCTGTGAAATCATCTCCCAGAGTTACAGCTTTCCCCGCAAGAAGCCTTTGGCTAAGACAGTTCTTGTGGAATTGGCAAAGTGATATTTGGAAGCCCATAGAGGGCTATGGTGAAAAAGGAAATATCCTCAGATGAAATCTGGAAAGAAGCTTTCTGAGAAACTGCTTAGTGTTCTGTTCATTCATCTCGCAGAGTTACGTCTGTATTTCGTGGATCTCTTTGCTAGCCTTATTTCTGTGGAATCTGAGAACAGATATTTCGGATCCCATTGAAGACTATAGGGCCAAAGGAAATATCATCCGATAACAAATAGAAAGAAGCTTTCTGAGAAACTTCTTTGCGTTCTGTGAAATCATCTCACAGGGTTACAGCTTTCCCCTCAAGAAGCCTTTCACCAAGACAGTTCTTGTGGAATTGGCAAAGTGATATTTGGAAGCCCATAGAGGGCTATGGTGAAAAAGGAAATATCCTCAGATGAAATCTGGAAAGAAGCTTTCTGAGAAACTTCTTAGTGTTCTTTTAATTCATCTCACAGAGTTACATCTGTATTTCGTGGATCTCTTTGCTAGCCTTATTTCTGTGGAATCTGAGAACAGATATTTCGGATCCCTTTGAAGACTATAGGGCCAAAGGAAATATCCTCCGATAACAAAGAGAAAGAAGCTTTCTGAGAAACTTCTTTGTGTCCTGTGAAATCATCTCACAGAGTTACAGCTTTCCCCTCAAGAAGCCTTTCGCTAAGACAGTTCTTGTGCAATTCGCAAAGTGATATTTGGAAGCCCATAGAGGGCTATGGTGAAAAAGAAAATATCCTCAGATGAAATCTGGAAAGAAGCTTTCTGAGAAACTGCTTAGGGGTCTGTTATTTCATCTCGCAGAGTTACATCTGTATTTCGTGGATCTCTTTGCTAGCCTTATTTCTGTGGAATCTGAGAACAGATATTTCGGATCCCATTGAAGACTATAGAGCCAAAGGAAATATCCTCCGATAACAAAGATAAAGAAGCTTTCTGAGAAACTTCTTTGCGTTCTGTGAAATAATCTCACAGAGTTACAGCTTTCCCCTCAAGAAACCTTTCGCTAAGACAGTTCTTGTGGAATTGGCAAAGTGATATTTGGAAGCCCATCGAGGGCTATGGTGAAAAAGAAAATATCCTCAGATGAAATCTGGAAAGAAGCTTTCTGAGAAACTGCTTAGTGTTCGGTTAATTCATCTCACAGATTTACATCTGTATTTCGTGGATCTCTTTGCTAGCCTTATTTCTGTGGAATCTGAGAACAGATATTTCGGATCCCTTTGAAGACTATAGGGCCAAAGAAAATATCCTCCGATAACAAAGATAAAGAAGCTTTCTGAGAAACTTCTTTGCGTTCTGTGAAATCATCTCCCAGAGTTACAGCTTTCCCCTCAAGAAGCCTTTCGCTAAGACAGTTCTTGTGCAATTCGCAAAGTGATATTTGGAAGCCCATAGAGGGCTATGGTGAAAAAGGAAATATCCTCAGATGAAATCTGGAAAGAAGCTTTCTGAGAAACTGCTTAGTATTCTGTTAATTCATCTCGCAGAGTTACATCTGTATTTCGTGGATCTCTTTGCTAGCCTTATTTCTGTGGAATCTGAGAACAGATATTTCGGATCCCATTGAAGACTATAGGGCCAAAGGAAATATCCTCCGATAACAAAGATAAAGAAGCTTTCTGAGAAACTTCTTTGCGTTCTGTGAAATAGTCTCACAGAGTTACAGCTTTCCCCTCAAGAAACCTTTCGCTAAGACAGTTCTTGTGGAATTGGCAAAGTGATATTTGGAAGCCCTTAGAGGGCTATGGTGAAAAAGGAAATATCCTCAGATGAAAACTGGAAAGAAGCTTTCTGAGAAACTGCTTAGTGTTCGGTTAATTCATCTCACAGAGTTACATCTGTATTTCGTAGATCTCTTTGCTAGCCTTATTTCTGTGGAATCTGAGAACAGATATTTCGTATCCCTTTGAAGACTATAGGGCCAAAGAAAATATCCTCCGATAACAAAGATAAGGAAGCTTTCTGAGAAACTTCTTTGCGTTCTGTGAAATCATCTCACAGAGTTACAGCTTTCCCCTCAAGAAGCCTTTCGCTAAGACAGTTCTTGTGGAATTGGCAAAGTGATATTTGGAAGCCCATAGAGGGCTATGGTGAAAAAGGATATATCCTCAGATGAAATCTGGAAAGAAGCTTTTGAGAAACTGCTTAGTGTTCTGTTAATCCATCTCACAGAGTTACATGTGTATTTCGTGGATTTCTTTGCTAGCCTTATTTCTGTGGAATCTGAGAACAGACATTTCGGATCCCTTTGAAGACTATAGGGCCAAAGGAAATATCCTCCGATAACAAAGAGAAAGAAGCTTTCTGAGAAACTTCTTTGTGTTCTGTGAAATCATCTCACAGAGTTACAGCTTTCCCCTCAAGAAGCCTCTCGCTAAGACAGTTCTTGTGGAATTGGCAAAGTGATATTTGGAAGCCCATAGAGGGCTATGGTGAAAAAGGATATATCCTCAGATGAAATCTGGAAAGAAGCTTTCTGAGAAACTGCTTAGTGTTCTGTTATTTCATCTCACAGAGTGACATCTGTATTTCGTGGATCTCTTTGCTAGCCTTATTTCTGTGGAATCTGAGAACAGATATTTCGGATCCCATTGAAGACTATAGGGCCAAAGGAAATATCCTCCGATAACAAAGAGAAAGAAACTTTCTGAGAAACTTCTTTGCGTTCTGTGAAATCATCTCACAGAGTTACAGCTTTCCCCTCAAGAAGACTTTCGCTAAGACAGTTCTTGTGGAATTGGCAAAGTGATATTTGGAAGCCCATAGAGGGCTATGGTAAAAAAGGAAATATCCTCAGATGAAATCTGGAAAGAAGCTTTCTGAGAAACTGCTTAGTGTTCTGTTAATTCATCTCACAGAGTTACATCTGTATTTCGTGGATCTCTTTGCTAGCCTTATTTCTGTGGAATCTGAGAACAGATATTTCGGATCCCTTTGAAGACTATAGGGCCAAAGGAAATATCCTCCGATAACAAAGAGAAAGAAGCTTTCTGAGAAACTTCTTTGTGTTCTGTGAAATCATCTCCCAGAGTTACAGCTTTCCCCGCAAGAAGCCTTTGGCTAAGACAGTTCTTGGGGAATTGGCAAAGTGATATTTGGAAGCCCATAGAGGGCTATGGTGAAAAAGGAAATATCCTCAGATGAAATCTGGAAAGAAGCTTTCTGAGAAACTGCTTAGTGTTCTGTTCATTCATCTCGCAGAGTTACATCTGTATTTCGTGGATCTGTTTGCTAGCCTTATTTCTGTGGAATCTGAGAACAGATATTTCGGATCCCATTGAAGACTATAGGGCCAAAGGAAATATCATCCGATAACAAATAGAAAGAAGCTTTCTGAGAAACTTCTTTGCGTTCTGTGAAATCATCTCACAGGGTTACAGCTTTCCCCTCAAGAAGCCTTTCACCAAGACAGTTCTTGTGGAATTGGCAAAGTGATATTTGGAAGCCCATAGAGGGCTATGGTGAAAAAGGAAATATCCTCAGATGAAATCTGGAAAGAAGCTTTCTGAGAAACTTCTTAGTGTTCTTTTAATTCATCTCACAGAGTTACATCTGTATTTCGTGGATCTCTTTGCTAGCCTTATTTCTGTGGAATCTGAGAACAGATATTTCGGATCCCTTTGAAGACTATAGGGCCAAAGGAAATATCCTCCGATAACAAAGAGAAAGAAGCTTTCTGAGAAACTTCTTTGTGTCCTGTGAAATCATCTCACAGAGTTACAGCTTTCCCCTCAAGAAGCCTTTCGCTAAGACAGTTCTTGTGCAATTCGCAAAGTGATATTTGGAAGCCCATAGAGGGCTATGGTGAAAAAGAAAATATCCTCAGATGAAATCTGGAAAGAAGCTTTCTGAGAAACTGCTTAGTGTTCTGTTAATTCATCTCGCAGAGTTACATCTGTATTTCGTGGATCTCTTTGCTAGCCTTATTTCTGTGGAATCTGAGAACCGATATTTCGGATCCCATTGAAGACTATAGGGCCAAAGGAAATATCCTCCGATAACAAAGATAAAGAAGCTTTCTGAGAAACTTCTTTGCGTTCTGTGAAATAATCTCACAGAGTTACAGCTTTCCCCTCAAGAAACCTTTCGCTAAGACAGTTCTTGTGGAATTGGCAAAGTGATATTTGGAAGCCCATAGAGGGCTATGGTGAAAAAGGATATATCCTCAGATGAAATCTGGAAAGAAGCTTTTGAGAAACTGCTTATTGTTCTGTTAATCCATCTCACAGAGTTACATGTGTATTTCGTGGATTTCTTTGCTAGCCTTATTTCTGTGGAATCTGAGAACAGACATTTCGGATCCCTTTGAAGACTATAGGGCCAAAGGAAATATCCTCCGATAACAAAGAGAAAGAAGCTTTATGAGAAACTTCTTTGCGTTCTGTGAAATCATTTCACAGAGTTACAGCTTTCCCCTCAAGAAGACTTTCGCTAAGACAGTTCTTGTGGAATTTGGCAAGGTGATATTTGGAAGCCCATAGAGGGCTATGGTGAAAAAGGAAATATCCTCAGATGAAATCTGGAAAGAAGCTTTCTGAGAAACTGCTTAGTGTTCTGTTATTTCATCTCACAGAGTTACATCTGCATTTCGTGGATCTCTTTGCTAGCCTTATTTCTGTGGAATCTGAGAACAGATATTTCGGATCCCTTTGAAGACTATAGGGCCAAAGGAAATATCCTCCGATAACAAAGAGAAAGAAGCTTTCTGAGAAACTTCTTTGTGTTCTATGAAATCATCTCACAGAGTTACAGCTTTCCCCTCAAGAAGCCTTTCGCTAAGACAGTTCTTGTGGAATAGGCAAAGTGATATTTGGAAGCCCATAGATTGCTATGGTGAAAAAGGAACTATCCTCAAATGAAATCTGGAAAGAAGCTTTCTGAGAAACTGCTTAGTGTTCTGTTATTTCATCTCACAGAGTTACATCTGTATTTCGTGGATCTCTTTGCTAGCCTTATTTCTGTGGAATCTGAGAACAGGTATTTCAGATCACATTGAAGACTATAGGGCCAAATTTAGTATCCTCCGATTTCAAAGAGAAAGAAGCTCTCTTAGAAACTTCTTTGTGTTCTGTCAAATCATCTCACAGAGTTACAGCTTTCCCCTCAAGAAGCCTTTCGCTAAGACAGTTCTTGTGGAATTGGCAAAGTGATATTTGGAAGCCCATAGAGGGCTATGGTGAAAAAGGATATATGCTCAGATGAAATCTGGAAAGAGCTTTCTGAGAAAGTGCTTAGTGTTCTGTTCATTCATCTCACAGAGTTACATCTGTATTTCGTGGATCTCTTTGCTAGCCTTATTTCTGTGGAATCTGAGAACAGATATTTCGGATCCCATTGAAGACTATAGGGCCAAAGGAAATATCCTCCGATAACAAAGAGAAAGAAGCTTTCTGAGAAACTTCTTTGCGTTCTGTGAAATCATTTCACAGAGTTACAGCTTTCCCCTCAAGAAGACTTTCGCTAATACAGTTCTTGTGGAATTGGCAAAGTGATATTTGGAAGCCCACAGAGGGCTATGGTGAAAAAGGAAATATCCTCAGATGAAATCTGGAAAGAAGCTTTCTGAGAAACTGCTTAGTGTTCTGTTAATTCATCTCATAGAATTATATCTGTATTTCATGGATCTCTTTGCTAGTCTTATTTCTGTGGAATCTGATAATAGATATTTCGGATCCCTTTGAAGAATATAGGGCCAAAGGAAATATCCTCCGATAACAAAGAGAAAGAAGCTTTCTGAGAAATTTCATTGTGTTCTGTGAAATCATCTGACAGAGTTTCAGCTTTCCCCTCAAGAAGCCTTTCGCTAAGACAGTTCTTGTGGAATTGGCAAAGTGATATTTGGAAGCCCTTAGAGGGCTATGGTGAAACAGGAAATATCCTCAGATGAAATCTGGAAAGAAGCTTTCTGAGAAACTGCTTAGTGTTCTGTTAATTCATCTCACAGTGTTACATCTGTATTTCGTGGATCTCTTTTCTTGCCTTATTTCTGTGGAATCTGAGAACAGATATTTCGGATGCCATTGAAGACCATAGGGCCAAAGGAAATATCCTCCGATAACAAAGAGAAAGAAGCTTTCTGAGAAACTTCTTTGCGTTCTGTGAAATCATTTCACAGAGTTACAGCTTTCCCCTCAAGAAGACTTTCGCTAAGACAGTTCTTGTGGAATTTGGCAAGGTGATATTTGGAAGCCCATGGAGTGCTATGGTGAAAAAGGAAATATCCTCAGATGAAATCTGGAAAGAAGCTTTCTGAGAAACTACTTAGTGTTCGGTTAATTCATCTCACAGAGTTACATCTGTATTTCGTGGATCTCTTTGCTAACCTTATTTCTGTGGAATCTGAGAACTGATATTTCGGATCCCTTTGAAGACTATAGGGCCAAAGGAAATATCCTCCAATAACAAAGAGAAAGAAGCTTTCTGAGAAACTTCTTTGTGTTCTGTGAAATAATCTCACCGAGTTAAAGCTTTCCCCTCAAGAAGCCTTTCGCTAAGACAGTTCTTGTGGAATTGGCAAAGTGATATTTGGAAGACCACAGAGGGCTATGGTGAAAAAGGAAATATCCTCAGATGAAATCTGGAAAGAAGCTTTCTGAGAAACTGCTTAGTGTTCTGTTAATTCATCTCACAGAGTTACATCTGTATTTCGTGGATCTCTTTGCTAGCCTTATTTCTGTGGAATCTGAGAACAGATATTTCGGATCCCATTGAAGACTATAGGGCCAAAGGAAATATCCTCTGATAACAAAGAGAAAGAAGCTTTCTGAGAAACTTCTTTGCGTTCTGTGAAATCATTTCACAGAGTTACAGCTTTCCCCTCAAGAAGACTTTCGCTAAGACAGTTCTTGTGGAATTGGCAAAGTGATATTTGGAAGCCCACAGAGGGCTATGGTGAAAAAGGAAATATCCTCAGATGAAATCTGGAAAGAAGCTTTCTGAGAAACTGCTTAGTGTTCTTTTAATTCATCTCATAGAATTACATCTGTATTTCATGGATCTCTTTGCTAGCCTTATTTCTGTGGAATCTGATAATAGATATTTCGGATCCCTTTGAATAATATAGGGCCAAAGGAAATATCCTCCAATAAGAAAGAGAAAGAAGCTTTCTGAGAAATTTCTTTGTGTTCTGTGAAATCATCTGACAGAGTTTCAGCTTTCCCCTCAAGAAGCCTTTCGCTAAGACAGTTCTTGTGGAATTGGCAAAGTGATATTTGGAAGCCCTTAGAGGGCTATGGTGAAACAGGAAATATCCTCAGATGAAATCTGGAAAGAAGCTTTCTGAGAAACTGCTTAGTGTTCTGTTAATTCATCTCACAGTGTTACATCTGTATTTCGTGGATCTCTTTTCTTGCCTTATTTCTGTGGAATCTGAGAACAGATATTTCGGATGCCATTGAAGACCATAGGGCCAAAGGAAATATCCTCCGATAACAAAGAGAAAGAAGCTTTCTGAGAAACTTCTTTGCGTTCTGTGAAATCATTTCACAGAGTTACAGCTTTCCCCTCAAGAAGACTTTCGCTAAGACAGTTCTTGTGGAATTTGGCAAGGTGATATTTGGAAGCCCATGGAGTGCTATGGTGAAAAAGGAAATATCCTCAGATGAAATCTGGAAAGAAGCTTTCTGAGAAACTACTTAGTGTTCGGTTAATTCATCTCACAGAGTTACATCTGTATTTCGTGGATCTCTTTGCTAGCCTTATTTCTGTGGAATCTGAGAACTGATATTTCGGATCCCTTTGAAGACTATAGGGCCAAAGGAAATATCCTCCAATAACAAAGAGAAAGAAGCTTTCTGAGAAACTTCTTTGCGTTCTGTGAAATCATCTAACAGAGTTACAGCTTTCCCCTCAAGAAGCCTTTCGCTAAGACAGTTCTTGTGGAATTGGCAAAGTGATATTTGGAAGCCCATAGAGGGCTATGGTGAAAAAGGCAATATCCTCAGATGAAATCTGGAAAGAAGCTTTCTGAGAAACTGCTTAGTGTTCTGTTAATTCATCTCACAGAGTTACATCCGTATTTCGTGGATCTCTTTGCTAGCCTTATTTCTGTGGAATCTGAGAACAGGTATTTCAGATCCCATTGAATACTATAGGGCCAAAGGAAATATCCTCCGATTACAAAGAGAAGGAAGCTGTCTTAGAAACTTCTTTGCGTTCTGTGAAATCATCTCACAGAGTTACAGCTTTCCCCTCAAGAAGCCTTTCGCTAAGACAGTTCTTGTGGAATTGGCAAAGTGATATTTGGAAGCCCATAGAGGGCTATGGTGAAACAGGAAATATCCTCAGATGAAATCTGGAAAGAAGCTTTCTGAGAAACTGCTTAGTGTTCTGTTAATTCATCTCACAGAGTTACATCTGTATTTCGTGGATCTCTTTTCTTGCCTTATTTCTGTGGAATCTGAGAACAGATACTTCGATGCCATTGAAGACCATAGGGCCAAAGGAAATATCCTCCGATAACAAAGAGAAAGAAGCTTTCTGAGAAACTTCTTTGCGTTCTGTGAAATCATTTCACAGAGTTACAGCTTTCCCCTCAAGAAGACTTTCGCTAAGACAGTTCTTGTGGAATTTGGCAAGGTGATATTTGGAAGCCCGTAGAGGGCTATGGTGAAAAAGGAAATATCCTCAGATGAAATCTGGAAAGAAGCTTTCTGAGAAACTGCTTAGTGTTCTGTTAATTCATCTCACAGAGTTACATCTGCATTTCGTGGATCTCTTTGCTAGCCTTATTTCTGTGGAATCTGAGAACAGATATTTCGGATCCCTTTGAAGACTATAGGGCCAAAGGAAATATCCTCCGATAACAAAGAGAAAGAAGCTTTCTGAGAAACTTCTTTGTGTTCTATGAAATCATCTCACAGAGTTACAGCTTTCCCCTCAAGAAGCCTTTCGCTAAGACAGTTCTTGTGGAATAGGCAAAGTGATATTTGGAAGCCCATAGAGGGCTATGGTGAAAAAGGAACTATCCCCAAATGAAATCTGGAAAGAAGCTTTCTGAGAAACTGCTTAGTGTTCTGTTATTTCATCTCACAGAGTTACATCTGTATTTCGTGGATCTCTTTGCTAGCCTTATTTCTGTGGAATCTGAGAACAGGTATTTCAGATCACATTGAAGACTATAGGGCCAAATTTAGTATCCTCCGATTTCAAAGAGAAAGAAGCTCTCTTAGAAACTTCTTTGTGTTCTGTCAAATCATCTCACAGAGTTACAGCTTTCCCCTCAAGAAGCCTTTCGCTAAGACAGTTCTTGTGGAATTGGCAAAGTGATATTTGGAAGCCCATAGAGGGCTATGGTGAAAAAGGATACATGCTCAGATGAAATCTGGAAAGAGCTTTCTGAGAAACTGCTTAGTGTTCGGTTAATTCATCTCACAGAATTACATCTGTATTTCGTGGATCTCTTTGCTAGCCTTATTTCTGTGGAATCTGAGAACAGATATTTCGGATCCCATTGAAGACCATAGGGCCAAAGGCAATATCCTCCGTTAACAAAGAGAAAGAAGCTTTCTGAGAAACTTCTTTGTGTTCTGTGAAATCATTACACAGAGCTACAGCTTTCCCCTCAAGAAGCCTTTCGCTAAGACAGTTCTTGTGGAATTGGCCAGGTGATATTTGGAAGCCCATAGAGGGCTATGGTGAAAAAAGAAATATCCTCAGATGAAATCTGGAAAGAAGCTTTCTGAGAAACTGCTTAGTGTTCTGTTAATTCATCTCAAAGAGTTACATCTGTATTTCGTGGATCTCTTTGCTAGCCTTATTTCTGTGGAATCTGAGAACAGATATTTCGGATCCCTTTGAAGACTATAGGGCCAAAGGAAATATCCTCCGATAACAAAGAGAAAGAAGCTTTCTGAGAAACTTCTTTGCGTTCTGTGAAATCATCTCACAGAGATACAGCTTTCCCCTCAAGAAGCCTTTCGCTAAGACATTTCTTGTGGAATTGGCAAAGTGATATATGGAAGCCCATAGAGGGCTATGGTGTAAAAGGATATGTCCTCAGATGAAATCTGGAAAGAAGCTTTCTGAGAAACTGCTTAGTGTTCTGTTAATTCATCTCACAGAGTTACATCTGTATTTCGTGAATCTCTTTGCTAGCCTTATTTCTGTGGAATCTGAGAACAGATATTTCGGATCCCATTGAAGACTATAGGGCCAAAGGAAATATCCTCCGATAACAAAGAGAAAGAAACTTTCTGAGAAACTTCTTTGCGTTCTGTGAAATCATCTCACAGAGTTACAGCTTTCCCCTCAAGAAGACTTTCGCTAAGACAGTTCTTGTGGAATTGGCAAAGTGATATTTGGAAGCCCATAGAGGGCTATGGTAAAAAAGGAAATATCCTCAGATGAAATCTGGAAAGAAGCTTTCTGAGAAACTGCTTAGTGTTCTGTTAATTCATCTCACAGAGTTACATCTGTATTTCGTGGATCTCTTTGCTAGCCTTATTTCTGTGGAATCTGAGAACAGATATTTCGGATCCCTTTGAAGACTATAGGGCCAAAGGAAATATCCTCCGATAACAAAGAGAAAGAAGCTTTCTGAGAAACTTCTTTGTGTTCTGTGAAATCATCTCCCAGAGTTACAGCTTTCCCCGCAAGAAGCCTTTGGCTAAGACAGTTCTTGTGGAATTGGCAAAGTGATATTTGGAAGCCCATAGAGGGCTATGGTGAAAAAGGAAATATCCTCAGATGAAATCTGGAAAGAAGCTTTCTGAGAAACTGCTTAGTGTTCTGTTCATTCATCTCGCAGAGTTACGTCTGTATTTCGTGGATCTCTTTGCTAGCCTTATTTCTGTGGAATCTGAGAACAGATATTTCGGATCCCATTGAAGACTATAGGGCCAAAGGAAATATCATCCGATAACAAATAGAAAGAAGCTTTCTGAGAAACTTCTTTGCGTTCTGTGAAATCATCTCACAGGGTTACAGCTTTCCCCTCAAGAAGCCTTTCACCAAGACAGTTCTTGTGGAATTGGCAAAGTGATATTTGGAAGCCCATAGAGGGCTATGGTGAAAAAGGAAATATCCTCAGATGAAATCTGGAAAGAAGCTTTCTGAGAAACTTCTTAGTGTTCTTTTAATTCATCTCACAGAGTTACATCTGTATTTCGTGGATCTCTTTGCTAGCCTTATTTCTGTGGAATCTGAGAACAGATATTTCGGATCCCTTTGAAGACTATAGGGCCAAAGGAAATATCCTCCGATAACAAAGAGAAAGAAGCTTTCTGAGAAACTTCTTTGTGTCCTGTGAAATCATCTCACAGAGTTACAGCTTTCCCCTCAAGAAGCCTTTCGCTAAGACAGTTCTTGTGCAATTCGCAAAGTGATATTTGGAAGCCCATAGAGGGCTATGGTGAAAAAGAAAATATCCTCAGATGAAATCTGGAAAGAAGCTTTCTGAGAAACTGCTTAGGGTTCTGTTAATTCATCTCGCAGAGTTACATCTGTATTACGTGGATCTCTTTGCTAGCCTTATTTCTGTGGAATCTGAGAACAGATATTTCGGATCCCATTGAAGACTATAGGGCCAAAGGAAATATCCTCCGATAACAAAGATAAAGAAGCTTTCTGAGAAACTTCTTTGCGTTCTGTGAAATAATCTCACAGAGTTACAGCTTTCCCCTCAAGAAACCTTTCGCTAAGACAGTTCTTGTGGAATTGGCAAAGTGATATTTGGAAGCCCATAGAGGGCTATGGTGAAAAAGAAAATATCCTCAGATGAAATCTGGAAAGAAGCTTTCTGAGAAACTGCTTAGTGTTCGGTTAATTCATCTCACAGATTTACATCTGTATTTCGTGGATCTCTTTGCTAGCCTTATTTCTGTGGAATCTGAGAACAGATATTTCGGATCCCTTTGAAGACTATAGGGCCAAAGAAAATATCCTCCGATAACAAAGATAAAGAAGCTTTCTGAGAAACTTCTTTGCGTTCTGTGAAATCATCTCCCAGAGTTACAGCTTTCCCCTCAAGAAGCCTTTCGCTAAGACAGTTCTTGTGCAATTCGCAAAGTGATATTTGGAAGCCCATAGAGGGCTATGGTGAAAAAGGAAATATCCTCAGATGAAATCTGGAAAGAAGCTTTCTGAGAAACTGCTTAGTATTCTGTTAATTCATCTCGCAGAGTTACATCTGTATTTCGTGGATCTCTTTGCTAGCCTTATTTCTGTGGAATCTGAGAACAGATATTTCGGATCCCATTGAAGACTATAGGGCCAAAGGAAATATCCTCCGATAACAAAGATAAAGAAGGTTTCTGAGAAACTTCTTTGCGTTCTGTGAAATAGTCTCACAGAGTTACAGCTTTCCCCTCAAGAAACCTTTCGCTAAGACAGTTCTTGTGGAATTGGCAAAGTGATATTTGGAAGACCATAGAGGGCTATGGTGAAAAAGGAAATATCCTCAGATGAAATCTGGAAAGAAGCTTTCTGAGAAACTGCTTAGTGTTCGGTTAATTCATCTCAAAGAGTTACATCTGTATTTCGTGGATCTCTTTGCTAGCCTTATTTCTGTGGAATCTGAGAACAGATATTTCGGATCCCTTTGAAGACTATAGGGCCAAAGGAAATATCCTCCGATAACAAAGAGAAAGAAGCTTTCTGAGAAACTTCTTTGCGTTCTGTGAAATCATCTCACAGAGATACAGCTTTCCCCTCAAGAAGCCTTTCGCTAAGACATTTCTTGTGGAATTGGCAAAGTGATATATGGAAGCCCATAGAGGGCTATGGTGTAAAAGGATATGTCCTCAGATGAAATCTGGAAAGAAGCTTTCTGAGAAACTGCTTAGTGTTCTGTTAATTCATCTCACAGAGTTACATCTGTATTTCGTGAATCTCTTTGCTAGCCTTATTTCTGTGGAATCTGAGAACAGATATTTCGGATCCCATTGAAGACTATAGGGCCAAAGGAAATATCCTCCGATAACAAAGAGAAAGAAACTTTCTGAGAAACTTCTTTGCGTTCTGTGAAATCATCTCACAGAGTTACAGCTTTCCCCTCAAGAAGACTTTCGCTAAGACAGTTCTTGTGGAATTGGCAAAGTGATATTTGGAAGCCCATAGAGGGCTATGGTAAAAAAGGAAATATCCTCAGATGAAATCTGGAAAGAAGCTTTCTGAGAAACTGCTTAGTGTTCTGTTAATTCATCTCACAGAGTTACATCTGTATTTCGTGGATCTCTTTGCTAGCCTTATTTCTGTGGAATCTGAGAACAGATATTTCGGATCCCTTTGAAGACTATAGGGCCAAAGGAAATATCCTCCGATAACAAAGAGAAAGAAGCTTTCTGAGAAACTTCTTTGTGTTCTGTGAAATCATCTCCCAGAGTTACAGCTTTCCCCGCAAGAAGCCTTTGGCTAAGACAGTTCTTGTGGAATTGGCAAAGTGATATTTGGAAGCCCATAGAGGGCTATGGTGAAAAAGGAAATATCCTCAGATGAAATCTGGAAAGAAGCTTTCTGAGAAACTGCTTAGTGTTCTGTTCATTCATCTCGCAGAGTTACGTCTGTATTTCGTGGATCTCTTTGCTAGCCTTATTTCTGTGGAATCTGAGAACAGATATTTCGGATCCCATTGAAGACTATAGGGCCAAAGGAAATATCATCCGATAACAAATAGAAAGAAGCTTTCTGAGAAACTTCTTTGCGTTCTGTGAAATCATCTCACAGGGTTACAGCTTTCCCCTCAAGAAGCCTTTCACCAAGACAGTTCTTGTGGAATTGGCAAAGTGATATTTGGAAGCCCATAGAGGGCTATGGTGAAAAAGGAAATATCCTCAGATGAAATCTGGAAAGAAGCTTTCTGAGAAACTTCTTAGTGTTCTTTTAATTCATCTCACAGAGTTACATCTGTATTTCGTGGATCTCTTTGCTAGCCTTATTTCTGTGGAATCTGAGAACAGATATTTCGGATCCCTTTGAAGACTATAGGGCCAAAGGAAATATCCTCCGATAACAAAGAGAAAGAAGCTTTCTGAGAAACTTCTTTGTGTCCTGTGAAATCATCTCACAGAGTTACAGCTTTCCCCTCAAGAAGCCTTTCGCTAAGACAGTTCTTGTGCAATTCGCAAAGTGATATTTGGAAGCCCATAGAGGGCTATGGTGAAAAAGAAAATATCCTCAGATGAAATCTGGAAAGAAGCTTTCTGAGAAACTGCTTAGGGTTCTGTTAATTCATCTCGCAGAGTTACATCTGTATTACGTGGATCTCTTTGCTAGCCTTATTTCTGTGGAATCTGAGAACAGATATTTCGGATCCCATTGAAGACTATAGGGCCAAAGGAAATATCCTCCGATAACAAAGATAAAGAAGCTTTCTGAGAAACTTCTTTGCGTTCTGTGAAATAATCTCACAGAGTTACAGCTTTCCCCTCAAGAAACCTTTCGCTAAGACAGTTCTTGTGGAATTGGCAAAGTGATATTTGGAAGCCCATAGAGGGCTATGGTGAAAAAGAAAATATCCTCAGATGAAATCTGGAAAGAAGCTTTCTGAGAAACTGCTTAGTGTTCGGTTAATTCATCTCACAGATTTACATCTGTATTTCGTGGATCTCTTTGCTAGCCTTATTTCTGTGGAATCTGAGAACAGATATTTCGGATCCCTTTGAAGACTATAGGGCCAAAGAAAATATCCTCCGATAACAAAGATAAAGAAGCTTTCTGAGAAACTTCTTTGCGTTCTGTGAAATCATCTCCCAGAGTTACAGCTTTCCCCTCAAGAAGCCTTTCGCTAAGACAGTTCTTGTGCAATTCGCAAAGTGATATTTGGAAGCCCATAGAGGGCTATGGTGAAAAAGGAAATATCCTCAGATGAAATCTGGAAAGAAGCTTTCTGAGAAACTGCTTAGTATTCTGTTAATTCATCTCGCAGAGTTACATCTGTATTTCGTGGATCTCTTTGCTAGCCTTATTTCTGTGGAATCTGAGAACAGATATTTCGGATCCCATTGAAGACTATAGGGCCAAAGGAAATATCCTCCGATAACAAAGATAAAGAAGGTTTCTGAGAAACTTCTTTGCGTTCTGTGAAATAGTCTCACAGAGTTACAGCTTTCCCCTCAAGAAACCTTTCGCTAAGACAGTTCTTGTGGAATTGGCAAAGTGATATTTGGAAGACCATAGAGGGCTATGGTGAAAAAGGAAATATCCTCAGATGAAATCTGGAAAGAAGCTTTCTGAGAAACTGCTTAGTGTTCGGTTAATTCATCTCACAGAGTTACATCTGTATTTCGTAGATCTCTTTGCTAGCCTTATTTCTGTGGAATCTGAGAACAGATATTTCGTATCCCTTTGAAGACTATAGGGCCAAAGAAAATATCCTCCGATAACAAAGATAAGGAAGCTTTCTGAGAAACTTCTTTGCGTTCTGTGAAATCATCTCACAGAGTTACAGCTTTCCCCTCAAGAAGCCTTTCGCTAAGACAGTTCTTGTGGAATTGGCAAAGTGATATTTGGAAGCCCATAGAGGGCTATGGTGAAAAAGGATATATCCTCAGATGAAATCTGGAAAGAAGCTTTTGAGAAACTGCTTAGTGTTCTGTTAATTCATCTCACAGAGTTACATGTGTATTTCGTGGATTTCTTTGCTAGCCTTATTTCTGTGGAATCTGAGAACAGACATTTCGGATCCCTTTGAAGACTATAGGGCCAAAGGAAATATCCTCCGATAACAAAGAGAAAGAAGCTTTCTGAGAAACTTCTTTGTGTTCTGTGAAATCATCTCACAGAGTTACAGCTTTCCCCTCAAGAAGGCTTTCGCTAAGACAGTTCTTGTGGAATTGGCAAAGTGATATTTGGAAGCCCTTAGAGGGCTATGGTGAAAAAGGAAATATCCTCAGATGAAATCTGGAAAGAAGCTTTCTGAGAAACTGCTTAGTGTTCGGTTAATTCATCTCACAGAGTTACATCTGTATTTCATGGATCTCTTTGCTAGCCTTATTTCTGTGGAATCTGAGAACAGATATTTCGGACCCCATTGAAGACTATAGGGCCAAAGGAAATATCCTCGTATAACAAAGAGAAAGAAGCTTTCTGAGAAACTTCTTTGCGTTCTGTGAAATCATCTCACAGAGATACAGCTTTCCCCTGAAGAAGCCTTTCACTAAGACAGTTCTTGTGGAATTGGCAACGTGATATTTGGAAGCCCATAGAGGGCTACGGTGAAAAAGGAAATATCCTCAGATGAAATCTGGAAAGAAGCTTTCTGGGAAACTGCTTAGTGTTCTGTTAGTTCATCTCACAGAGTTGCATCTGCATTTCATGGATCTCTTTCCTAGCCTTATTTCTGTGGAATCTGAGAACAGATATTTCGGATCCCTTTGAAGACTATAGGGCCAAAGGAAATATCATCCGATAACAAAGAGAAAGAAGCTTTCTGAGAAACTTCTTTGTGTTCTCTGAAATAATCTCACCGAGTTAAAGCTTTCCCCTCAAGAAGCCTTTCGCTAAGACAGTTCTTGTGGAATTGGCAAAGTGATATTTGGAAGACCTCAGAGGGCTATGGTGAAAAAGGAAATATCCTCAGATGAAATCTGGAAAGAAGCTTTCTGAGAAACTGCTTAGTGTTCTCTTAATTCATCTCACAGAGTTTCATCTGTATTTCGTGGATATCTTTGCTAGCCTTATTTCTGTGGAATCTGAGAACAGGTATTTCAGATCACATTGAAGACTATAGGGCCAAATTTAGTATCCTCCGATTACAAAGAGAAAGAAGCTTTCCTAGAAACTTCTTTGTGTTCTGTCAAATCATCTCACAGAGTTACAGCTTTCCCCTCAAGAAGCCTTTCGCTAAGACAGTTCTTGTGGAATTGGCAAAGTGATATTTGGAAGCTCATAGAGGGCTATGTTGAAAAAGGATATATGCTCAGATGAAATCTGGAAAGAGCTTTCTGAGAAAGTGCTTAGTGTTCTGTTCATTCATCTCACAGAGTTACATCTGTATTTCGTGGATCTCTTTGCTAGCCTTATTTCTGTGGAATCTGAGAACAGATATTTCGGATCCCATTGAAGACTATAGGGCCAAAGGAAATATCCTCCGATAACAAAGAGAAAGAAGCTTTCTGAGAAACTTCTTTGCGTTCTGTGAAATCATCTCACAGAGTTACAGCTTTCCCCTTAAGAAACCTTTCGCTAAGACAGTTCTTGTGGAATTGGCAAAGTGACATTTGGAAGCCCATAGAGGGCTACGGTGAAAAAGGAAATATACTCAGATGAAATCTGGAAAGAAGCTTTCTGAGAAACTGCTTAGTGTTCGGTTAATTCATCTCACAGAATTACATGTGTATTTCGTGGATCTCTTTGCTAGCCTTATTTCTGTCGAATCTGAGAACAGATATTTCGGATCCCTTTGAAGACTATAGGGCCAAAGGAAATATCCTCCGATAACAAAGAGAAAGAAGCTTTCTGAGAAACTTCTTTGCGTTCTGTGAAATCATCTCACAGAGTTACAGCTTTCCCCTCAAGAAGCCTTCGCTAAGACAGTTCTTGTGGAATTGGCAAAGTGATATTTGGAAGCCCTTAGAGGGCTATGGTGAAAAAGGAAATATCCTCAGATGAAATCTGGAAAGAAGCTTTCTGAGAAACTGCTTAGTGTTCTGTTAATTCATCTCACAGAGTTACATCTGTATTTCGTGGATCTCTTTGCTAGCCTTATTTCTGTGGAATCTGAGAACAGATATTTCGGATCCCTTTGAAGACCATAGGGCCAAAGGAAATATCCTCCGTTAACAAAGAGAAAGAAGCTTTCTGAGAAACTTCTTTGCGTTCTGTGAAATCATTACACAGAGTTACAGCTTTCCCCTCAAGAAGCCTTTCGCTAAGACAGTTCTTGTGGAATTGGTAAGGTGATATTTGGAAGCCCATAGAGGGCTATGGTGAAAAAGGAAATATCCTCAGATGAAATCTGGAAAGAAGCTTTCTGAGAAACTGCTTAGTGTTCGGTTAATTCATCTAACAGAGTTACATCTGTATTTCGTGGATCTCTTTGCTAGCCTTATTTCTGTGGAATCTGAGAACTGATATTTCGGATCCCTTTGAAGACTATAGGGCCAAAGGAAATATCCTCCGATAACAAAGAGAAAGAAGCTTTCTGAGAAACTTCTTTGCGTTATGTGAAATCATCTCACAGAGATACAGCTTTCCCCTCAAGAAGCCTTTCGCTAAGACATTTCTTGTGGAATTGGCAAAGTGATATTTGGAAGCCCATAGAGGGCTATGGTGTAAAAGGATATGTCCTCAGATGAAATCTGGAAAGAAGCTTTCTGAGAAACTGCTTAGTGTTCTGTTAATTCATCTCACAGAGTTACATCTGTATTTCGTGAATCTCTTTGCTAGCCTTATTTCTGTGGAATCTGAGAACAGATATTTCGGATCCCATTGAAGACTATAGGGCCAAAGGAAATATCCTCCGATAACAAAGAGAAAGAAACTTTCTGAGAAACTTCTTTGCGTTCTGTGAAATCATCTCACAGAGTTACAGCTTTCCCCTCAAGAAGCCTTTCGCTAAGACAGTTCTTGTGGAATTGGCAAAGTGATATTTGGAAGTCCATAGAGGGCTATGGTGAAAAAGGAAATATCCTCAGATGAAATCTGAAAAGAAGCTTTCTGAGAAACTGCTTAGTGTTCTGTTAATTCATTTCACAGAGTTACATCTTTATTTCGTGGATCTCTTCGGTGGCCTTATTTCTCTGGAATCTGAGAACAGATATTTCGGATCCCATTGAAGACTATAGGGCCAAAGGAAATATCCTCCGAAAACAAAGAGAAAGAAGCTTTCTGAGAAACTTCTTTTTGTTCTGTGAAATCACATCACAGAGTTAAAGCTTTCCCCTTAAGAAACCTTTCGCTAAGACAGTTCTTGTGGAATTGGCAAAGTGACATTTGGAAGCCCATAGAGCGCTACGGTGAAAAAGGAAATATACTCAGATGAAATCTGGAAAGAAGCTTTCTGAGAAACTGCTTAGTGTTCGGTTAATTCATCTCACAGAGTTACATGTGTATTTCGTGGATCTCTTTGCTAGCCTTATTTCTGTTGAATCTGAGAACAGATATTTCGGATCCCTTTGAAGACTATAGGGCCAAAGGAAATATCCTCCGATAACAAAGAGCAAGAAGCTTTCTGAGAAACTTCTTTGCGTTCTGTGAAATCATCTCACAGAGTTACAGCTTTCCCCTCAAGAAGCCTTTCGCTAAGACAGTTCTTGTGGAATTGGCAAAGTGATATTTGGAAGCCCTTAGAGGGCTATGGTGAAAAAGGAAATATCCTCAGATGAAATCTGGAAAGAAGCTTTCTGAGAAACTGCTTAGTGTTCGTTTAATTCATCTCACAGAGTTACATCTGTATTTCGTGGATCTCTTTGCTAGCCTTATTTCTGTGGAATCTGAGAGCAGATATTTCGGATCCCATTGAAGACCATAGGGCCAAAGGAAATATCCTCCGTTAACAAAGAGAAAGAAGCTTTCTGAGAAACTTCTTTGCGTTCTGTGAAATCATTACACAGAGTTACAGCTTTCCCCTCAAGAAGCCTTTCGCTAAGACAGTTCTTGTGGAATTGGCAAGGTGATATTTGGAAGCCCATAGAGGGCTATGGTGAAAAAGGAAATATCCTCAGATGAAATCTGGAAAGAAGCTTTCTGAGAAACTGCTTAGTGTTCTTTTAATTCATCTCACAGAGTTACATCTGTATTTCGTGGATCTCTTTGCTAGCCTTATTTCTGTGGAATCTGAGAACAGATATTTCGGATCCCATTGAAGACTATAGGGCCAAAGGAAATATCCTCCGATAACAAAGAGAAAGAAACTTTCTGAGAAACTTCTTTGCGTTCTGTGAAATCATCTCACAGAGTTACAGCTTTCCCCTCAAGAAGCCTTTCGCTAAGACAGTTCTTGTGGAATTGGCAAAGTGATATTTGGAAGCCCTTAGAGGGCTATGGTGAAAAAGGAAATATCCTCAGATGAAATCTGGAAAGAAGTTTTCTGAGAAACTGCTTAGTGTTCTGTTAATTCATCTCATAGAATTACATCTGTATTTCATGGATCTCTTTGCTAGCCTTATTTCTGTGGAATCTGAGAACAGATATTTCGGATCCCTTTGAAGACTATAGGGCCAAAGGAAATATCCTCCGATAACAAAGAGAAAGAAGCTTTCTGAGAAACGTCTTTGTGTTCTGTGAAATCATCTCACAGAGTTACAGCTTTCCCCTCAAGAAGCCTTTCGCTAAGACAGTTCTTGTGGAATTGGCAAAGTGATATTTGGAAGCCCATAGAGGGCTATGGTGAAAAAGGATATATCCTCAGATGAAATCTGGAAAGAAGCTTTCTGAGAAACTGCTTAGTGTTCTGTTATTTCATCTCACAGAGTGACATCTGTATTTCGTGGATCTCTTTGCTAGCCTTATTTCTGTGGAATCTGAGAACAGATATTTCGGATCCCATGGAGACTATAGGGCCAAAGGAAATATCCTCGTATAACAAAGAGAAAGAAGCTTTCTGAGAAACTTCTTTGCGTTCTGTGAAATCATCTCACAGAGATACAGCTTTCCCCTGAAGAAGCCTTTCACTAAGACAGTTCTTGTGGAATTGGCAACGTGATATTTGGAAGCCCATAGAGGGCTACGGTGAAAAAGGAAATATCCTCAGATGAAATCTGGAAAGAAGCTTTCTGAGAAACTGCTTAGTGTTCTGTTAGTTCATCTCACAGAGTTACATCTGCATTTCATGGATCTCTTTGCTAGCCTTATTTCTGTGGAATCTGAGAACAGATATTTCGGATCCCTTTGAAGACTATAGGGCCAAAGAAATATCATCCGATAACAAAGAGAAAGAAGCTTTCTGAGAAACTTCTTTGTGTTCTGTGAAATCATCTCACAGAGTTACAGCTTTCCCCTCAAGAAGCCTTTCGCTAAGACAGTTCTTGTGGAAATGGCAAAGTTATATTTGGAAGCCCATAGAGGGCTATGGTGAAAAAGGAATTATCCTCAGATGAAATCTGGAAAGAAGCTTTCTGAGAATCTGCTTAGTGTTCTGTTATTTCATCTCACAGAGTTACATCTGTATTTCGTGGATCTCTTTGCTAGCCTTATTTCCGTGGAATCTGAGAACAGATATTTCGGATCCCATTGAAGACTATAGGGCCAAAGGAAATATCCTCCGATAACAAAGAGAAAGAAGCTTTCTGAGAAACTTCTTTGTGTTCTGTGAAATAATCTCACCGAGTTAAAGCTTTCCCCTCAAGAAGCCTTTCGCTAAGACAGTTCTTGTGGAATTGGCAAAGTGATATTTGGAAGACCTCAGAGGGCTATGGTGAAAAAGGAAATATCCTCAGATGAAATCTGGAAAGAAGCTTTCTGAGAAACTGCTTAGTGTTCTCTTAATTCATCTCACAGAGTTTCATCTGTATTTCGTGGATATCTTTGCTAGCCTTATTTCTGTGGAATCTGAGAACAGGTATTTCAGATCACATTGAAGACTATAGGGCCAAATTTAGTATCCTCCGATTACAAAGAGAAAGAAGCTTTCTTAGAAACTTCTTAGTGTTCTGTCAAATCATCTCACAGAGTTACAGCTTTCCCCTCAAGAAGCCTTTCGCTAAGACAGTTCTTGTGGAATTGGCAAAGTGATATTTGGAAGCTCATAGAGGGCTATGTTGAAAAAGGATATATGCTCAGATGAAATCTGGAAAGAGCTTTCTGAGAAAGTGCTTAGTGTTCTGTTCATTCATCTCACAGAGTTACATCTGTATTTCGTGGATCTCTTTGCTAGCCTTATTTCTGTGGAATCTGAGAACAGATATTTCGGATCCTATTGAAGACTATAGGGCCAAAGGAAATATCCTCCGATAACAAAGAGAAAGAAGCTTTCTGAGAAACTTCTTTGCGTTCTGTGAAATCATCTCACAGAGTTACAGCTTTCCCCTCAAGAAGCCTTTCGCTAAGACAGTTCTTGTGGAATTGGCAAAGTGATATTTGGAAGCCCTTAGAGGGCTATGGTGAAAAAGGAAATATCCTCAGATGAAATCTGGAAAGAAGCTTTCTGAGAAACTGCTTAGTGTTCGGTTAATTCATCTCACAGAGTTACATCTGTATTTCGTGGATCTCTTTGCTAGCCTTATTTCTGTGGAATCTGAGAACAGATATTTCGGATCCCATTGAAGACCATAGGGCCAAAGGAAATATCCTCCGTTAACAAAGAGAAAGAAGCTTTCTGAGAAACTTCTTTGCGTTCTGTGAAATCATTACACAGAGTTACAGCTTTCCCCTCAAGAAGCCTTTCGCTAAGACAGTTCTTGTGGAATTGGTAAGGTGATATTTGGAAGCCCATAGAGGGCTATGGTGAAAAAGGAAATATCCTCAGATGAAATCTGGAAAGAAGCTTTCTGAGAAACTGCTTAGTGTTCGGTTAATTCATCTCACAGAGTTACATCTGTATTTCGTGGATCTCTTTGCTAGCCTTATTTCTGTGGAATCTGAGAACTGATATTTCGGATCCCTTTGAAGACTATAGGGCCAAAGGAAATATCCTCCGATAACAAAGAGAAAGAAGCTTTCTGAGAAACTTCTTTGCGTTATGTGAAATCATCTCACAGAGATACAGCTTTCCCCTCAAGAAGCCTTTCGCTAAGACATTTCTTGTGGAATTGGCAAAGTGATATTTGGAAGCCCATAGAGGGCTATGGTGTAAAAGGATATGTCCTCAGATGAAATCTGGAAAGAAGCTTTCTGAGAAACTGCTTAGTGTTCTGTTAATTCATCTCACAGAGTTACATCTGTATTTCGTGAATCTCTTTGCTAGCCTTATTTCTGTGGAATCTGAGAACAGATATTTCGGATCCCATTGAAGACTATAGGGCCAAAGGAAATATCCTCCGATAACAAAGAGAAAGAAACTTTCTGAGAAACTTCTTTGCGTTCTGTGAAATCATCTCACAGAGTTACAGCTTTCCCCTCAAGAAGACTTTCGCTAAGACAGTTCTTGTGGAATTGGCAAAGTGATATTTGGAAGTCCATAGAGAGCTATGGTGAAAAAGGAAATATCCTCAGATGAAATCTGAAAAGAAGCTTTCTGAGAAACTGCTTAGTGTTCTGTTAATTCATTTCACAGAGTTACATCTGTATTTCGTGGATCTCTTCGGTAGCCTTATTTCTGTGGAATCTGAGAACAGATATTTCGGATCCCATTGAAGACTATAGGGCCAAAGGAAATATCCTCCGAAAACAAAGAGAAAGAAGCTTTCTGAGAAACTTCTTTTTGTTCTGTGAAATCACATCACAGAGTTACAGCTTTCCCCTTAAGAAACCTTTCGCTAAGACAGTTCTTGTGGAATTGGCAAAGTGACATTTGGAAGCCCATAGAGCGCTACGGTGAAAAAGGAAATATCCTCAGATGAAATCTGGAAAGAAGCTTTCTGAGAAACTGCTTAGTGTTAGGTTAATTCATCTCACAGAGTTACATGTGTATTTCGTGGATCTCTTTGCTAGCCTTATTTCTGTGGAATCTGAGAACAGATATTTCGGATCCCTTTGAAGACTATAGGGCAAAAGGAAATATCCTCCGATAACAAAGAGAAAGAAGCTTTCTGAGAAACTTCTTTGCGTTCTGTGAAATCATCTCACAGAGATACAGCTTTCCCCTCAAGAAGCCTTTCGCTAAGACATTTCTTGTGGAATTGGCAAAGTGATATTTGGAAGCCCATAGAGGGCTATGGTGTAAAAGGATATGTCCTCAGATGAAATCTGGAAAGAAGCTTTCTGAGAAACTGCTTAGTGTTCTGTTAATTCATCTCACAGAGTTACATCTGTATTTCGTGAATCTCTTTGCTAGCCTTATTTCTGTGGAATCTGAGAACAGATATTTCGGATCCCATTGAAGACTATAGGGCCAAAGGAAATATCCTCCGATAACAAAGAGAAAGAAACTTTCTGAGAAACTTCTTTGCGTTCTGTGAAATCATCTCACAGAGTTACAGCTTTCCCCTCAAGAAGCCTTTCGCTAAGACAGTTCTTGTGGAATTGGCTAAGTGATATTTGGAAGTCCATAGAGGGCTATGGTGAAAAAGGAAATATCCTCAGATGAAATCTGGAAAGAAGCTTTCTGAGAAACTGCTTAGTGTTCTGTTAATTCATTTCACAGAGTTACATCTGTATTTCGTGGATCTCTTTGCTAGCCTTATTTCTGTGGAATCTGAGAACAGATATTTCGGATCCCATTGAAGACTATAGGGCCAAAGGAAATATCCTCCGATAACAAAGAGAAAGAAGCTTTCTGAGAAACTTCTTTGTGTTCTGTGAAATCACATCACAGAGTTACAGCTTTCCCCTCAAGAAGCCTTTCGCTAAGACAGTTCTTGTGGAATTGGCAAAGTGATATTTGGAAGCCCATAGAGGGCTATGGTGAAAAAGGAAATATCCTCAGATGAAATCTGGAAAGAAGCTTTCTGAGAAACTGCTTAGTGTTCTGTTAATTCATCTCACAGAGTTACATCTGTATTTCGTGGATCTCTTTGCTAGCCTTATTTCTGTGGTATCTGAGAACAGGTATTTCAGATCCCATTGAATACTATAGGGCCAAAGGAAATACCCTCCGATTAAAAAGAGGAAGAAGCTGACTTAGAAACTTCTTAGCGTTCTGTGAAATCATCTCACAGAGTTACCACTTTCCCCTCAAGAAGCCTTTCGCTAAGACAGTTCTTGTGGAATTGGCAAAGTGATATTTGGAAGCCCATAGAGGGCTATGGTGAAAAAGGAAATATCCTCAGATGAAATCTGGAAAGAAGCTTTCTGAGAAACTGCTTAGTGTTCTGTTAATTCATCTCATAGAATTACGTCTGTATTTCATGGATCTCTTTGCTAGCCTTATTTCTGTGGAATCTGATAATAGATATTTCGGATACCTTTGAAGAATATAGGGCCAAAGGAAATATCCTCCGATAACAAAGAGAAAGAAGCTTTCTGAGAAACTTCTTTGCGTTCTGTGAAATCATTTCACAGAGTTACAGCTTTCCCCTCAAGAAGACTTTCGCTCAGACAGTTCTTGTGGAATTGGCAAAGTGATATTTGGAAGCCCATAGAGGGCTATGGTGAAAAAGGAAATATCCTCAGATGAAATCTGGAAAGAAGCTTTCTGAGAAACTGCTTAGTGTTCGTTTAATTCATCTCACAGAGTTACATCTGTATTTCGTGTATCTCTTTGCTAGCCTTATTTCTGTGGAATCTGAGAACTGATATTTCGGATCCCTTTGAAGACTATAGGGCCAAAGGAAATATCCTCCGATAACAAAGAGAAAGAAGCTTTCTGAGAAACTTCTTTGCGTTCTGTGAAATCATCTCACAGAGTTACCACTTTCCCCTCAAGAAGCCTTTCGCTAAGACAGTTCTTGTGGAATTGGCAAAGTGATATTTGGAAGCCCATAGAGGGCTATGGTGAAAAAGGAAATATCCTCAGATGTAATCTGGAGAGAAGCTTTCTGAGAAACTGCTTAGTGTTCTGTTAATTCATTTCACAGAGTTACATCTGTATTTCGTGGATCTCTTTGGTAGCCTTATTTCTGTGGAATCTGAGAACAGATATTTCGGATCCCATTGAAGACTATTGGGCCAAAGGAAATATCCTCCGATAACAAAGAGAAAGAAGCTTTCTGAGAAACTTCTTTGTGTTCTGTGAAATCACATCACAGAGTTACAGCTTTCCCCTCAAGAAGCCTTTCGCTAAGACAGTTCTTGTGGAATTGGCAAAGTGATATTTGGAAGCCCATAGAGGGCTATGGTGAAAAAGGAAATATCCTCAGATGAAATCTGGAAAGAATCTTTCTGAGAAACTTCTTAGTGTTCTGTTAATTCATCTCACAGAGTTACATCTGTATTTCGTGGATCTCTTTGCTAGCCTTATTTCTGTGGAATCTGAGAACAGGTATTTCAGATCCCATTGAAGAGTATAGGGCCAAAGGAAATATCCTCCGATTACAAAGAGGAAGAAGCTGACTTAGAAACTTCTTTGCGTTCTGTGAAATCATCTCACAGAGTTACCACTTCCCCTCAAGAAGCCTTTCGCTAAGACAGTTCTTGTGGAATTGGCAAAGTGATATTTGGAAGCCCATAGAGGGCTATGGCGAAAAAGGAAATATCCTCAGATGAAATCTGGAAAGAAGCTTTCTGAGAAACTGCTTAGTGTTCTGTTAATTCATCTCATAGAATTACATCTGTATTTCATGGATCTCTTTGCTAGCCTTATTTCTGTGGAATCTGATAATAGATATTTCGGACCCCTTTGAAGAATATAGGGCCAAAGGAAATATCCTCCGATAACAAAGAGAAAGAAGCTTTCTGAGAAATTTCTTTGTGTTCTGTGAAATCATCTGACAGAGTTTCAGCTTTCCCCTCAAGAAGCCTTTCGCTAAGACAGTTCTTGTGGAATTGGCAAAGTGATATTTGGAAGCCCTTAGAGGGCTATGGTGAAAAAGGAAATATCCTCAGATGAAATCTGGAAAGAAGCTTTCTGAGAAACTGCTTAGTGTTCTGTTAATTCATCTCACAGAGTTACATCTGTATTTCGTGGATCTCTTTTCTTGCCTTGTTTCTGTGGAATCTGAGAACAGATATTTCGGATGCCATTGAAGACCATAGGGCCAAAGGAAATATCCTCCGATAACAAAGAGAAAGAAGCTTTCTGAGAAACTACTTTGCGTTCTGTGAAATCATTTCACAGAGTTACAGCTTTCCCCTCAAGAAGACTTTCGATAAGACAGTTCTTTTGGAATTGGCAAAGTGATATTTGGAAGCCCACAGAGGGCTATGGCGAAAAAGGAAATATCCTCAGATGAAATCTGGAAAGAAGCTTTCTGAGAAACTGCTTAGTGTTCTGTTAATTCATCTCATAGAATTACATCTGTATTTCATGGATCTCTTTGCTAGCCTTATTTCTGTGGAATCTGATAATAGATATTTCGGATCCCTTTGAAGAATATAGGGCCAAAGGAAATATCCTCCGATAACAAAGAGAAAGAAGCTTTCTGAGAAATTTCTTTGTGTTCTGTGAAATCATCTGACAGAGTTTCAGCTTTCCCCTCAAGAAGCCTTTCGCTAAGACAGTTCTTGTGGAATTGGCAAAGTGATATTTGGAAGCCCTTAGAGGGCTATGGTGAAACAGGAAATATCCTCAGATGAAATCTGGAAAGAAGCTTTCTGAGAAACTGCTTAGTGTTCTGTTAATTCATCTCTCAGAGTTACATCTGTATTTCGTGGATCTCTTTTCTTGCCTTATTTCTGTGGAATCTGAGAACAGATATTTCGGATGCCATTGAAGACCACAGGGCCAAAGGAAATATCCTCCGATAACAAAGAGAAAGAAGCTTTCTGAGAAACTTCTTTGCGTTCTGTGAAATCACTTCACAGAGTTACAGCTTTCCCCTCAAGAAGACTTTCGCTAAGACAGTTCTTGTGGAATTGGCAAAGTGATATTTGGAAGCCCACAGAGGGCTATGGTGAAAAAGGAAATATCCTCAGATGAAATCTGGAAAGAAGCTTTCTGAGAAACTGCTTAGTGTTCTGTTAATTCATCTCATAGAAGTACATCTGTATTTCATGGATCTCTTTGCTAGCCTTATTTCTGTGGAATCTGATAATAGATATTTCGGATCCCTTTGAAGAATATAGGGCCAAAGGAAATATCCTCCGATAACAAAGAGAAAGAAGCTTTCTGAGAAATTTCTTTGTGTTCTGTGAAATCATCTGACAGAGTTTCAGCTTTCCCCTCAAGAAGCCTTTCGCTAAGACAGTTCTTGTGGAATTGGCAAAGTGATATTTGGAAGCCCTTAGAGGGCTATGTTGAAACAGGAAATATCCTCAGATGAAATCTGGAAAGAAGCTTTCTGAGAAACTGCTTAGTGTTCTGTTAATTCATCTCACAGAGTTACATCTGTATTTCGTGGATCTCTTTTCTTGCCTTATTTCTGTGGAATCTGAGAACAGATATTTCGGATGCCATTGAAGACCATAGGGCCAAAGGAAATATCCTCCGATAACAAAGAGAAAGAAGCTTTCTGAGAAACTTCTTTGCGTTCTGTGAAATCATTTCACAGAGTTACAGCTTTCCCCTCAAGAAGACTTTCGCTAAGACAGTTCTTGTGGAATTTGGCAAGGTGATATTTGGAAGCCCATAGAGGGCTATGGTGAAAAAGGAAATATCCTCAGATGAAATCTGGAAAGAAGCTTTCTGAGAAACTGCTTAGTGTTCTGTTAATTCATCTCACAGAGTTACATCTGCATTTCGTGGATCTCTTTGCTAGCCTTATTTCTGTGGAATCTGAGAACAGATATTTCGGATCCCTTTGAAGACTATAGGGCCAAAGGAAATATCCTCCGATAACAAAGAGAAAGAAGCTTTCTGAGAAAATTCTTTGTGTTCTATGAAATCATCTCACAGAGTTACAGCTTTCCCCTCAAGAAGCCTTTCGCTAAGACAGTTCTTGTGGAATAGGCAAAGTGATATTTGGAAGCCCATAGAGGGCTATGGTGAAAAAGGAAATATCCTCAGATGAAATCTGGAAAGAAGCTTTCTGAGAAACTGCTTAGTGTTCTGTTAATTCATCTCACAGAGTTACATCTGTATTTCGTGGATCTCTTTGCTAGCCTTATTTCTGTGGTATCTGAGAACAGGTATTTCAGATCCCATTGAATACTATAGGGCCAAAGGAAATACCCTCCGATTAAAAAGAGGAAGAAGCTGACTTAGAAACTTCTTAGCGTTCTGTGAAATCATCTCACAGAGTTACCACTTTCCCCTCAAGAAGCCTTTCGCTAAGACAGTTCTTGTGGAATTGGCAAAGTGATATTTGGAAGCCCATAGAGGGCTATGGTGAAAAAGGAAATATCCTCAGATGAAATCTGGTAAGAAGCTTTCTGAGAAACTGCTTAGTGTTCTGTTAATTCATCTCATAGAATTACGTCTGTATTTCATGGATCTCTTTGCTAGCCTTATTTCTGTGGAATCTGATAATAGATATTTCGGATACCTTTGAAGAATATAGGGCCAAAGGAAATATCCTCCGATAACAAAGAGAAAGAAGCTTTCTGAGAAACTTCTTTGCGTTCTGTGAAATCATTTCACAGAGTTACAGCTTTCCCCTCAAGAAGACTTTCGCTCAGACAGTTCTTGTGGAATTGGCAAAGTGATATTTGGAAGCCCATAGAGGGCTATGGTGAAAAAGGAAATATCCTCAGATGAAATCTGGAAAGAAGCTTTCTGAGAAACTGCTTAGTGTTCGTTTAATTCATCTCACAGAGTTACATCTGTATTTCGTGTATCTCTTTGCTAGCCTTATTTCTGTGGAATCTGAGAACTGATATTTCGGATCCCTTTGAAGACTATAGGGCCAAAGGAAATATCCTCCGATAACAAAGAGAAAGAAGCTTTCTGAGAAACTTCTTTGCGTTCTGTGAAATCATCTCACAGAGTTACCACTTTCCCCTCAAGAAGCCTTTCGCTAAGACAGTTCTTGTGGAATTGGCAAAGTGATATTTGGAAGCCCATAGAGGGCTATGGTGAAAAAGGAAATATCCTCAGATGTAATCTGGAGAGAAGCTTTCTGAGAAACTGCTTAGTGTTCTGTTAATTCATTTCACAGAGTTACATCTGTATTTCGTGGATCTCTTTGGTAGCCTTATTTCTGTGGAATCTGAGAACAGATATTTCGGATCCCATTGAAGACTATTGGGCCAAAGGAAATATCCTCCGATAACAAAGAGAAAGAAGCTTTCTGAGAAACTTCTTTGTGTTCTGTGAAATCACATCACAGAGTTACAGCTTTCCCCTCAAGAAGCCTTTCGCTAAGACAGTTCTTGTGGAATTGGCAAAGTGATATTTGGAAGCCCATAGAGGGCTATGGTGAAAAAGGAAATATCCTCAGATGAAATCTGGAAAGAATCTTTCTGAGAAACTTCTTAGTGTTCTGTTAATTCATCTCACAGAGTTACATCTGTATTTCGTGGATCTCTTTGCTAGCCTTATTTCTGTGGAATCTGAGAACAGGTATTTCAGATCCCATTGAAGAGTATAGGGCCAAAGGAAATATCCTCCGATTACAAAGAGGAAGAAGCTGACTTAGAAACTTCTTTGCGTTCTGTGAAATCATCTCACAGAGTTACCACTTCCCCTCAAGAAGCCTTTCGCTAAGACAGTTCTTGTGGAATTGGCAAAGTGATATTTGGAAGCCCATAGAGGGCTATGGCGAAAAAGGAAATATCCTCAGATGAAATCTGGAAAGAAGCTTTCTGAGAAACTGCTTAGTGTTCTGTTAATTCATCTCATAGAATTACATCTGTATTTCATGGATCTCTTTGCTAGCCTTATTTCTGTGGAATCTGATAATAGATATTTCGGACCCCTTTGAAGAATATAGGGCCAAAGGAAATATCCTCCGATAACAAAGAGAAAGAAGCTTTCTGAGAAATTTCTTTGTGTTCTGTGAAATCATCTGACAGAGTTTCAGCTTTCCCCTCAAGAAGCGTTTCGCTAAGACAGTTCTTGTGGAATTGGCAAAGTGATATTTGGAAGCCCTTAGAGGGCTATGGTGAAAAAGGAAATATCCTCAGATGAAATCTGGAAAGAAGCTTTCTGAGAAACTGCTTAGTGTTCTGTTAATTCATCTCACAGAGTTACATCTGTATTTCGTGGATCTCTTTTCTTGCCTTGTTTCTGTGGAATCTGAGAACAGATATTTCGGATGCCATTGAAGACCATAGGGCCAAAGGAAATATCCTCCGATAACAAAGAGAAAGAAGCTTTCTGAGAAACTACTTTGCGTTCTGTGAAATCATTTCACAGAGTTACAGCTTTCCCCTCAAGAAGACTTTCGATAAGACAGTTCTTGTGGAATTGGCAAAGTGATATTTGGAAGCCCACAGAGGGCTATGGCGAAAAAGGAAATATCCTCAGATGAAATCTGGAAAGAAGCTTTCTGAGAAACTGCTTAGTGTTCTGTTAATTCATCTCATAGAATTACATCTGTATTTCATGGATCTCTTTGCTAGCCTTATTTCTGTGGAATCTGATAATAGATATTTCGGATCCCTTTGAAGAATATAGGGCCAAAGGAAATATCCTCCGATAACAAAGAGAAAGAAGCTTTCTGAGAAATTTCTTTGTGTTCTGTGAAATCATCTGACAGAGTTTCAGCTTTCCCCTCAAGAAGCCTTTCGCTAAGACAGTTCTTGTGGAATTGGCAAAGTGATATTTGGAAGCCCTTAGAGGGCTATGGTGAAACAGGAAATATCCTCAGATGAAATCTGGAAAGAAGCTTTCTGAGAAACTGCTTAGTGTTCTGTTAATTCATCTCTCAGAGTTACATCTGTATTTCGTGGATCTCTTTTCTTGCCTTATTTCTGTGGAATCTGAGAACAGATATTTCGGATGCCATTGAAGACCACAGGGCCAAAGGAAATATCCTCCGATAACAAAGAGAAAGAAGCTTTCTGAGAAACTTCTTTGCGTTCTGTGAAATCATTTCACAGAGTTACAGCTTTCCCCTCAAGAAGACTTTCGCTAAGACAGTTCTTGTGGAATTGGCAAAGTGATATTTGGAAGCCCACAGAGGGCTATGGTGAAAAAGGAAATATCCTCAGATGAAATCTGGAAAGAAGCTTTCTGAGAAACTGCTTAGTGTTCTGTTAATTCATCTCATAGAAGTACATCTGTATTTCATGGATCTCTTTGCTAGCCTTATTTCTGTGGAATCTGATAATAGATATTTCGGATCCCTTTGAAGAATATAGGGCCAAAGGAAATATCCTCCGATAACAAAGAGAAAGAAGCTTTCTGAGAAATTTCTTTGTGTTCTGTGAAATCATCTGACAGAGTTTCAGCTTTCCCCTCAAGAAGCCTTTCGCTAAGACAGTTCTTGTGGAATTGGCAAAGTGATATTTGGAAGCCCTTAGAGGGCTATGTTGAAACAGGAAATATCCTCAGATGAAATCTGGAAAGAAGCTTTCTGAGAAACTGCTTAGTGTTCTGTTAATTCATCTCACAGAGTTACATCTGTATTTCGTGGATCTCTTTTCTTGCCTTATTTCTGTGGAATCTGAGAACAGATATTTCGGATGCCATTGAAGACCATAGGGCCAAAGGAAATATCCTCCGATAACAAAGAGAAAGAAGCTTTCTGAGAAACTTCTTTGCGTTCTGTGAAATCATTTCACAGAGTTACAGCTTTCCCCTCAAGAAGACTTTCGCTAAGACAGTTCTTGTGGAATTTGGCAAGGTGATATTTGGAAGCCCATAGAGGGCTATGGTGAAAAAGGAAATATCCTCAGATGAAATCTGGAAAGAAGCTTTCTGAGAAACTGCTTAGTGTTCTGTTAATTCATCTCACAGAGTTACATCTGCATTTCGTGGATCTCTTTGCTAGCCTTATTTCTGTGGAATCTGAGAACAGATATTTCGGATCCCTTTGAAGACTATAGGGCCAAAGGAAATATCCTCCGATAACAAAGAGAAAGAAGCTTTCTGAGAAAATTCTTTGTGTTCTATGAAATCATCTCACAGAGTTACAGCTTTCCCCTCAAGAAGCCTTTCGCTAAGACAGTTCTTGTGGAATAGGCAAAGTGATATTTGGAAGCCCATAGAGGGCTATGGTGAAAAAGGAACTATCCTCAAATGAAATCTGGAAAGAAGCTTTCTGAGAAACTGCTTAGTGTTCTGTTATTTCATCTCACAGAGTTACATCTGTATTTCGTGGATCTCTTTGCTAGCCTTATTTCTGTGGAATCTGAGAACAGGTATTTCAGATCACATTGAAGACTATAGGGCCAAATTTAGTATCCTCCGATTTCAAAGAGAAAGAAGCTCTCTTAGAAACTTCTTTGTGTTCTGTCAAATCATCTCACAGAGTTACAGCTTTCCCCTCAAGAAGCCTTTCGCTAAGACAGTTCTTGTGGAATTGGCAAAGTGATATTTGGAAGCCCATAGAGGGCTATGGTGAAAAAGGATATATGCTCAGATGAAATCTGGAAAGAGCTTTCTGAGAAAGTGCTTAGTGTTCTGTTCATTCATCTCACAGAGTTACATCTGTATTTCGTGGATCTCTTTGCTACCCTTATTTCTGTGGAATCTGAGAACAGATATTTCGGATCCCATTGAAGACTATAGGGCCAAAGGAAATATCCTCCGATAACAAAGAGAAAGAAGCTTTCTGAGAAACTTCTTTGCGTTCTGTGAAATCATTTCACAGAGTTACAGCTTTCCCCTCAAGAAGACTTTCGCTAAGACAGTTCTTGTGGAATTGGCAAAGTGATATTTGGAAGCCCATAGAGGGCCATGGTGAAAAAGGCAATATCCTCAGATGAAATCTGGAAAGAAGCTTTCTGAGAAACTGCTTAGTGTTCTGTTAATTCATCTCACAGAGTTACATCCGTATTTCGTGGATCTCTTTGCTAGCCTTATTTCTGTGGAATCTGAGAACAGGTATTTCAGATCCCATTGAAGATTATAGGGCCAAAGGAAATATCCTCCGATTACAAAGAGAAGGAAGCTGTCTTAGAAACTTCTTTGCGTTCTGTGAAATCATCTCACAGAGTTACAGCTTTCCCCTCAAGAAGACTTTCGCTAAGACAGTTCTTGTGGAATTGGCAAAGTGATATTTGGAAGCCCATAGAGGGCTATGGTGAAACAGGAAATATCCTCAGATGAAATCTGGAAAGAACCTTTCTGAGAAACTGCTTAGTGTTCTGTTAATTCATCTCACAGAGTTACATCTGTATTTCGTGGATCTCTTTTCTTGCCTTATTTCTGTGGAATCTGAGAACAGATATTTCGGATGCCATTGAAGACCATAGGGCCAAAGGAAATATCCTCCGATAACAAAGAGAAAGAAGCTTTCTGAGAAACTTCTTTGCGTTCTGTGAAATCATTTCACAGAGTTACAGCTTTCCCCTCAAGAAGACTTTCGCTAAGACAGTTCTTGTGGAATTTGGCAAGGTGATATTTGGAAGCCCATAGAGGGCTATGGTGAAAAAGGAAATATCCTCAGATGAAATCTGGAAAGAAGCTTTCTGAGAAACTGCTTAGTGTTCTGTTAATTCATCTCACAGAGTTACATCTTTATTTCGTGGATCTCTTTGCTAGCCTTATTTCTGTGGAATCTGAGAACAGATATTTCGGATCCCTTTGAAGACTACAGGGCCAAAGGAAATATCCTCCGATAACAAAGAGAAAGAAGCTTTCTGAGAAACTTCTTTGTGTTCTATGAAATCATCTCACAGAGTTACAGCTTTCCCCTCAAGAAGCCTTTCGCTAAGACAGTTCTTGTGGAATAGGCAAAGTGATATTTGGAAGCCCATAGAGGGCTATGGTGAAAAAGGAACTATCCTCAAATGAAATCTGGAAAGAAGCTTTCTGAGAAACTGCTTAGTGTTCTGTTATTTCATCTCACAGAGTTACATCTGTATTTCGTGGATCTCTTTGCTAGCCTTATTTCTGTGGAATCTGAGAACAGGTATTTCAGATCACATTGAAGACTATAGGGCCAAATTTAGTATCCTCCGATTTCAAAGAGAAAGAAGCTCTCTTAGAAACTTCTTTGTGTTCTGTCAAATCATCTTACAGAGTTACAGCTTTCCCCTCAAGAAGCCTTTCGCTAAGACAGTTCTTGTGGAATTGGCAAAGTGATATTTGGAAGCCCATAGAGGGCTATGGTGAAAAAGGATATATGCTCAGATGAAATCTGGAAAGAGCTTTCTGAGAAAGTGCTTAGTGTTCTGTTCATTCATCTCACAGAGTTACATCTGTATTTCGTGGATCTCTTTGCTAGCCTTATTTCTGTGGAATCTGAGAACAGATATTTCGGATCCCATTGAAGACTATAGGGCCAAAGGAAATATCCTCCGATAACAAAGAGAAAGAAGCTTTCTGAGAAACTTCTTTGCGTTCTGTGAAATCATTTCACAGAGTTACAGCTTTCCCCTCAAGAAGACTTTCGCTAAGACAGTTCTTGTGGAATTGGCAAAGTGATATTTGGAAGCCCACAGAGGGCTATGGTGAAAAAGGAAATATCCTCAGATGAAATCTGGAAAGAAGCTTTCTGAGAAACTGCTTAGTGTTCTGTTAATTCATCTCATAGAATTACATCTGTATTTCATGGATCTCTTTGCTAGCCTTATTTCTGTGGAATCTGATAATAGATATTTCGGATCCCTTTGAAGAATATAGGGCCAAAGGAAATATCCTCCGATAACAAAGAGAAAGAAGCTTTCTGAGAAATTTCTTTGTGTTCTGTGAAATCATCTGACAGAGTTTCAGCTTTCCCCTCAAGAAGCCTTTCGCTAAGACAGTTCTTGTGGAATTGGCAAAGTGATATTTGGAAGCCCTTAGAGGGCTATGTTGAAACAGGAAATATCCTCAGATGAAATCTGGAAAGAAGCTTTCTGAGAAACTGCTTAGTGTTCTGTTCATTCATCTCACAGAGTTACATCTGTATTTCGTGGATCTCTTTTCTTGCCTTATTTCTGTGGAATCTGAGAACAGATATTTCGGATGCCATTGAAGACCATAGGGCCAAAGGAAATATCCTCCGAAAACAAAGAGAAAGAAGCTTTCTGAGAAACTTCTTTGCGTTCTGTGAAATCATTTCACAGAGTTACAGCTTTCCCCTCAAGAAGACTTTCGCTAAGACAGTTCTTGTGGAATTTGGCAAGGTGATATTTGGAAGCCCATAGAGGGCTATGGTGAAAAAGGAAATATCCTCAGATGAAATCTGGAAAGAAGCTTTCTGAGAAACTGCTTAGTGTTCTGTTAATTCATCTCACAGAGTTACATCTGCATTTCGTGGATCTCTTTGCTAGCCTTATTTCTGTGGAATCTGAGAACAGATATTTCGGATCCCTTTGAAGACTATAGGGCCAAAGGAAATATCCTCCGATAACAAAGAGAAAGAAGCTTTCTGAGAAACTTCTTTGTGTTCTATGAAATCATCTCACAGAGTTACAGCTTTCCCCTCAAGAAGCCTTTCGCTAAGACAGTTCTTGTGGAATAGGCAAAGTGATATTTGGAAGCCCATAGAGGGCTATGGTGAAAAAGGAACTATCCTCAAATGAAATCTGGAAAGAAGCTTTCTGAGAAACTGCTTAGTGTTCTGTTATTTCATCTCACAGAGTTACATCTGTATTTCGTGGATCTCTTTGCTAGCCTTATTTCTGTGGAATCTGAGAACAGGTATTTCAGATCACATTGAAGACTATAGGGCCAAATTTAGTATCCTCCGATTTCAAAGAGAAAGAAGCTCTCTTAGAAACTTCTTTGTGTTCTGTCAAATCATCTCACAGAGTTACAGCTTTCCCCTCAAGAAGCCTTTCGCTAAGACAGTTCTTGTGGAATTGGCAAAGTGATATTTGGAAGCCCATAGAGGGCTATGGTGAAAAAGGATATATGCTCAGATGAAATCTGGAAAGAGCTTTCTGAGAAAGTGCTTAGTGTTCTGTTCATTCATCTCACAGAGTTACATCTGTATTTCGTGGATCTCTTTGCTAGCCTTATTTCTGTGGAATCTGAGAACAGATATTTCGGATCCCATTGAAGACTATAGGGCCAAAGGAAATATCCTCCGATAACAAAGAGAAAGAAGCTTTCTGAGAAACTTCTTTGCGTTCTGTGAAATCATTTCACAGAGTTACAGCTTTCCCCTCAAGAAGACTTTCGCTAAGACAGTTCTTGTGGAATTTGGCAAGGTGATATTTGGAAGCCCATAGAGGGCTATGGTGAAAAAGGAAATATCCTCAGATGAAATCTGGAAAGAAGCTTTCTGAGAAACTGCTTAGTGTTCTGTTAATTCATCTCACAGAGTTACATCTTTATTTCGTGGATCTCTTTGCTAGTCTTATTTCTGTGGAATCTGAGAACAGATATTTCGGATCCCTTTGAAGACTATAGGGCCAAAGGAAATATCCTCCGATAACAAAGAGAAAGAAGCTTTCTGAGAAACTTCTTTGTGTTCTATGAAATCATCTCACAGAGTTACAGCTTTCCCCTCAAGAAGCCTTTCGCTAAGACAGTTCTTGTGGAATTGGCAAAGTGATATTTGGAAGCCCATAGAGGGCTATGGTGAAAAAGGCAATATCCTCAGATGAAATCTGGAAAGAAGCTTTCTGAGAAACTGCTCAGTGTTCTGTTAATTCATCTCACAGAGTTACATCCGTATTTCGTGGATCTCTTTGCTAGCCTTATTTCTGTGGAATCTGAGAACAGGTATTTCAGATCCCATTGAAGACTATAGGGCCAAAGGAAATATCCTCCGATTACAAAGAGAAGGAAGCTGTCTTAGAAACTTCTTTGCGTTCTGTGAAATCATCTCACAGAGTTACAGCTTTCCCCTCAAGAAGCCTTTCGCTAAGACAGTTCTTGTGGAATTGGCAAAGTGATATTTGGAAGCCCATTGAGGGCTATGGTGAAAAAGGAAATATCCTCAGATGAAATCTGGAAAGAAGCTTTCTGAGAAACTGCTTAGTGTTCTGTTAATTCATCTCACAGAGTTACATCTGCATTTCGTGGATCTCTTTGCTAGCCTTATTTCTGTGGAATCTGAGAACAGATATTTCGGATCCCTCTGAAGACTATAGGGCCAAAGGAAATATCCTCCGATAACAAAGAGAAAGAAGCTTTCTGAGAAACTTCTTTGTGTTCTATGAAATCATCTCACAGAGTTACAGCTTTCCCCTCAAGAATCCTTTCGCTAAGACAGTTCTTGTGGAATAGGCAAAGTGATATTTGGAAGCCCATAGAGGGCTATGGTGAAAAAGGAACTATCCTCAGATGAAATCTGGAAAGAAGCTTTCTGAGAAACTGCTTAGTGTTCTGTTATTTCATCTCACAGAGTTACATCTGTATTTCGTGGATCTCTTTGCTAGCCTTATTTCTGTGGAATCTGAAAACAGGTATTTCAGATCACATTGAAGACTATAGGGCCAAATTTAGTATCCTTTGATTTCAAAGAGAAAGAAGCTCTCTTAGAAACTTCTTTGTGTTCTGTCAAATCATCTCACAGAGTTACAGCTTTCCCCTCAATAAGCCTTTCGCTAAGACAGTTCTTGTGGAATTGGCAAAGTGATATTTGGAAGCCCATAGAGGGCTATGGTGAAAAAGGATATATGCTCAGATGAAATCTGGAAAGAGCTTTCTGAGAAAGTGCTTAGTGTTCTGTTCATTCATCTCACAGAGTTACATCTGTATTTCGTGGATCTCTTTGCTAGCCTTATTTCTGTGGAATCTGAGAACAGATATTTCGGATCCCATTGAAGACAATAGGGCCAAAGGAAATATCCTCCGATAACAAAGAGAAAGAAGCTTTCTGAGAAACTTCTTTGCGTTCTGTGAAATCATCTCACAGAGTTACAGCTTTCCCCTTAAGAAACCTTTCGCTAAGACAGTTCTTGTGGAATTGGCAAAGTGATATTTGGAAGCCCATAGAGGGCTACGGTGAATAAGGAAATATACTCAGATGAAATCTGGAAAGAAGCTTTCTGAGAAACTGCTTAGTGTTCTGTTAATTCATCTCATAGAGTTACATCTGTATTTCGTGGATCTCTTTGCTAGCCTTATTTCTGTGGAATCTGAGAACAGATATTTCGGATCCCTTTGAAGACTATAGGGCCAAAGGAAATATCCTCCGATAACAAAGAGAAAGAAGCTTCCTGAGAAACTTCTTTGTGTTCTGTGAAATCATCTCACAGAGTTACAGCTTTCCCCTCAAGAAGACTTTCGCTAAGAGAGTTCTTATGGAATTGGCAAAGTGATATTTGGAAGCCCATAGAGGGCTATGGTGAAAAAGGAAATATCTTCAGATGAAATCTGGAAAGAAGCTTTCTGAGAAATGCTTAGTGTTCGGTTAATTCATCTCACAGAGTTACATGTGTATTTCGTGGATCTCTTTGCTAGTCTTATTTCTGTGGAATCTGAGAACAGATATTTCCTATCCCTTTGAAGACTATAGGGCCAAAGGAAATATCCTCCGATAACAAAGAGAAAGAAGCTTTCTGAGAAACTTCTTTGCGTTCTGTGAAATCATCTCACAGAGTTACAGCTTTCCCCTCAAGAAGCCTTTCGCTAAGACAGTTCTTGTGGAATTGGCAAAGTGATATTTGGAAGCCCTTAGAGGGCTACGGAGAAAAAGGAAATATCCTCAGATGAAATCTGGAAAGAAGCTTTCTGAGAAACTGCTTAGTGTTCGGTCAATTCATCTCACAGAGTTACATCTGTATTTCGTGGATCTCTTTGCTAGCCTTATTTCTGTGGAATCTGAGAACAGATATTTCGGATCCCATTGAAGACCATAGGGCCAAAGGAAATATCCTCCGTTAACAAAGAGAAAGAAGCTTTCTGAGAAACTTCTTTGCGTTCTGTGAAATCATCTCACAGAGATACAGCTTTCCCCTCAAGAAGCCTTTCGCTAAGACATTTCTTGTGGAATTGGCAAAGTGATATTTGGAAGCCCATAGAGGGCTATGGTGTAAAAGGATATGTCCTCAGATGAAATCTGGAAAGAAGCTTTCTGAGAAACTGCTTAGTGTTCTGTTAATTCATCTCACAGAGTTACATCTGTATTTCGTGAATCTCTTTGCTAGCCTTATTTCTGTGGAATCTGAGAACAGATATTTCGGATCCCATTGAAGACTATAGGGCCAAAGGAAATATCCTTCGATAACAAAGAGAAAAAAACTTTCTGAGAAACTTCTTTGCGTTCTGTGAAATCATCTCACAGTGTTACAGCTTTCCCCTCAAGAAGACTTTCGCTAAGACAGTTCTTGTGGAATTGGCAAGGTGATATTTGGAAGCCCATAGAGGGCTATGGTGAAAAAGGAAATATCCTCAGATGAAATCTGGAAAGAAGCTTTCTGAGAAACTGCTTAGTGTTCTGTTAATTCATCTCACAGAGTTACATCAGTATTTCGTGGATCTCTTTGCTAGCCTTATTTCTGTGGAATCTGAGAACTGATATTTCGGATCCCTTTGAAGACTATAGGGCCAAAGGAAATATCCTCCGATAAAAAAGAGAAAGAAGCTTTCTGGGAAACTTCTTTGCGTTCTGTGAAATCATCTCACAGAGATACAGCTTTCCCCTCAAGAAGCCTTTCGTTAAGACATTTCTTGTGGAATTGGCAAAGTGATATTTGGAAGCCCATAGTGGGCTATGGTGTAAAAGGATATGTCCTCAGATGCAATCTGGAAAGAAGCTTTCTGAGAAACTGCTTAGTGTTCTGTTAATTCATCTCACAGAGTTACATCCGTATTTCGTGGATCTCTTTGCTAGCCTTATTTCTGTGGAATCTGAGAACAGGTATTTCAGATCCCATTGATGACTATAGGGCCAAAGGAAATATCCTCCGATTACAAAGAGAAAGAAGCTGTCTTAGAAACTTCTTTGCGTTCTGTGAAATCATCACACAGAGTTACAGCTTTCCCCTCAAGAAGCCTATTTCTAAGACACTTCTTGTGGAATTGGCAAAGTGATATTTGGAAGCCCATAGAGGGCTATGGTGAAAAAGGAAATATCCTCAGATGAAATCTGGAAAGAAGCTTTCTGAGAATCTTCTTAGTGTTCTGTTAATTCCTCTCACAGAGTTACATCTGTATTTCGTGGATCTCTTTGCTAGCCTTATTTCTGTGTAATCTGAGAACAGATATTTCGGATCCCTTTGAAGACTATAGGGCCAAAGGAAATATCCTCCGATAACAAAGAGAAAGAAGCTTTCTGAGAAACTTCTTTGTGTTCTGTGAAATCATCTCACAGAGTTACAGCTTTCCCCTCAAGAAGCCTTTCGCTAAGACCGTTCTTGTGGAATTGGCAAAGTGATATTTAGAAGCACATAGAGGGCTATGGTGAAAAAGGAAGTATCCTCAGATGAAATCTGGAAAGAAGCTTTCTGAGAAACTGGTTAGTGTTCTGTTAATTCATCTCACAGAGTTTCATCTGTATTTCCTGGATCTCTTTGCTAGCCTTATTTCTGTGGAATCTGAGAACAGGTATTTCAGATCCCATTGAAGACTATAGGGCCAAAGGAAATATCCTCCGATTACAAAGAGAAAGAAGCTTTCTTAGAAACTTCTTTGTTTTCTGTGATAGCATCTCACAGAGTTACAGCTTTCCCCTCAAGAAGTCTTTCGCTAAGACAGTTCTTGTGGAATTGGCAAAGTGATATTTGGAAGCCCATAGTGGGCTATGCTGAAAAAGGAAATATCCTCAGATGAAATCTGGAAAGAAGCTTTCTGAGAAACTGCTTAGTGTTCTGTTCATTCATCTCACAGAGTTACATCTGTATTTCGTGGATCTCTTTGCTAGCCTTATTTCTGTGGAATCTGAGAACAGATATTTCGGATCCCATTTAAGACTATAGGGCCAAAGGAAATATCCTCGGATAACAAAGAGAAAGAAGCTTTCTGTGAAACTTCTTTGCGTTCTGTGAAATCATCTAACAGAGTTACATCTTTCCTCTCAAGAAGCCTTTCGCTAAGACAGTTCTTGTGGAATTGGCAAAGTGATATTTGGAAGCCCTTAGAGGGCTATGGTGAAAAAGGAAATATCCTCAGATGAGATCTGGAAAGAAGCTTTCTGAGAAACTGCTTAGGGTTCTGTTAATTCATCTCACAGAGTTACATCTGTATTTCGTGGATCTCTTTGCTAGCCTTATTTCTGTGGAATCTGAGAACAGATATTTCTGATCCCTTTGAAGACTATAGGGCCAAAGGAAATATCCTGCGATAACAAAGAGAAAGAAGCTTTCTGAGAAACTTCTTTGTGTTCTGTGAAATCATCTCACAGAGTTACAGCTTTCCCCTCAAGAAGCCTTTCGCTAAGACAGTTCTTGTGGATTTGGCAAAGTGATATTTTTAAGCCCTTAGAGGGCTACGGTGAAAAAGGAAATATCCTCAGATGAAATCTGGAAAGAAGCTTTCTGAGAAACTGCTTAGTGTTCTGTTAATTCATCTCACAGAGTTACATCTGTACTTCGTGGATGTCTTTGCTAGCCTTATTTCTGTGGAATCTGAGAACAGATATTTCGGATCCCTTTGAAGACTATAGGGCCAAAGGAAATATCCTCCGATAACAAAGAGAAAGAAGCTTTCTGAGAAACTTCTTCTCGTTCTGTGAAATCATCTCACAGTGTTACAGCTTTCCCCTCAGGAAGCCTTTCGCTAAGACCATTCCTGTGGAATTGGCAAAGTGATATTTGGAAGCCCATAGAGGGTTATGGTGAAAAAGGAAGTATCCTCAGGTGAAATCTGGAAAGAAGCTTTCTGAGAAACTGGTTAGTGTTCTGTTAATTCATCTCACAGAGTTGCATCTGTATTTCCTGGTTCTCTTTGCTAGCCTTATTTCTGTGGAATCTGAGAACAGATATTTCGGATCCCTTTGAAGAGTATAGGGCCAAAGGAAATATCCTCCGATAACAAAGAGAAAGAAGCTTTCTGAGAAATTTCTTTGTGTTCTGTGAAATCATCTCACAGAGTTACAGCTTTCCCCTCAAGAAGCCTTTCGCTAAGACAGTTCTTGTGGAATTGGCAAAGTGATATTGGAAGCCCATAGAGGGCTATGTTGAAAAAGGGAATATCCTCAGATGAAATCTGGAAAGAAGCTTTCTGAGAAACTGCTTAGTGTTCTGTTAATTTACCTCACAGAGTTACATCTGTATTTCGTGGAGCTCTTTGCTAGCCTTATTTCTGTGGAATCTGAGAACAGATATTTCGGATCCCTTTCAAGACTATAGGGCCAAAGGAAATATCCTCCGATAACAAAGAGAAGGAAGCTTTCTGAGAAATTTCTTTGTGTTCTGTGAAATCATCTCACAGAGTTACAGCTTTCCCCTCAAGAAGCCTTTCGCTAAGACAGTTCTTGTGGAATTGGAAAAGTGATATTTGGAAGCCTATAGAGGGCTATGGTAAAAAAGAAAATATCCTCAGATGAAATCTGGAAAGAAGCTTTCTGAGAAACTGCTTCGTGTTCGGTTAATTCATCTCACAGAGTTACATGTGTATTTCGTGGATCTCTTTGCTAGTCTTATTTCTGTGGAATCTGAGAACAGATATTTCGGATCCCTTTGAAGACTATAGGGCCAAAGGAAATATCCTCCGATAACAAAGAGAAAGAAGCTTTCTGAGAAACTTCTTTGCGTTCTGTGAAATCATCTCACAGAGTTACAGCTTTCCCCTCAAGAAGCCTTTCGCTAAGACAGTTCTTGTGGAATAGGCAAAGTGATATTTGGAAGCCCATAGAGGGCTATGGTGAAAAAGGAACTATCCTCAAATGAAATCTGGAAAGAAGCTTTCTGAGAAACTGCTTAGTGTTCTGTTATTTCATCTCACAGAGTTACATTTGTATTTCGTGGATCTCTTTGCTAGCCTTATTTCTGTGGAATCTGAGAACAGGTATTTCAGATCACATTGAAGACTATAGGGCCAAATTTAGTATCCTCCGATTTCAAAGAGAAAGAAGCTCTCTTAGAAACTTCTTTGTGTTCTGTCAAATCATCTCACAGAGTTACAGCTTTCCCCTCAAGAAGCCTTTCGCTAAGACAGTTCTTGTGGAATTGGCAAAGTGATATTTGGAAGCCCTTAGAGGGCTATGGTGAAAAAGGATATATGCTCAGATGAAATCTGGAAAGAGCTTTCTGAGAAAGTGCTTAGTGTTCTGTTCATTCATCTCACAGAGTTACATCTGTATTTCGTGGATCTCTTTGCTAGCCTTATTTCTGTGGAATCTGAGAACAGATATTTCGGATCCCATTGAAGACTATAGGGCCAAAGGAAATATCCTCCGATAACAAAGAGAAAGAAGCTTTCTGAGAAACTTCTTTGCGTTCTGTGAAATCATTTCACAGAGTTACAGCTTTCCCCTCAAGAAGACTTTCGCTAAGACAGTTCTTGTGGAATTGGCAAAGTGATATTTGGAAGCCCACAGAGGGCTATGGTGAAAAAGGAAATATCCTCAGATGAAATCTGGAAAGAAGCTTTCTGAGAAACTGCTTAGTGTTCTGTTAATTCATCTCATAGAAGTACATCTGTATTTCATGGATCTCTTTGCTAGCCTTATTTCTGTGGAATCTGATAATAGATATTTCGGATCCCTTTGAAGAATATAGGGCCAAAGGAAATATCCTCCGATAACAAAGAGAAAGAAGCTTTCTGAGAAATTTCTTTGTGTTCTGTGAAATCATCTCACAGAGTTACAGCTTTCCCCTCAAGAAGCCTTTCGCTAAGACAGTTCTTGTGGAATTGGCAAAGTGATATTGGAAGCCCATAGAGGGCTATGTTGAAAAAGGGAATATCCTCAGATGAAATCTGGAAAGAAGCTTTCTGAGAAACTGCTTAGTGTTCTGTTAATTTACCTCACAGAGTTACATCTGTATTTCGTGGATCTCTTTGCTAGCCTTATTTCTGTGGAATCTGAGAACAGATATTTCGGATCCCTTTCAAGACTATAGGGCCAAAGGAAATATCCTAAGATAACAAAGAGAAGGAAGCTTTCTGAGAAATTTCTTTGTGTTCTGTGAAATCATCTCACAGAGTTACAGCTTTCCCCTCAAGAAGCCTTTCGCTAAGACAGTTCTTGTGGAATTTGGCAAGGTGATATTTGGAAGCCCATAGAGGGCTATGGTGAAAAAGGAAATATCCTCAGATGAAATCTGGAAAGAAGCTTCCTGAGAAACTACTTAGTGTTCGGTTAATTCATCTCACAGAGTTACATCTGTATTTCGTGGATCTCTTTGCTAGCCTTATTTCTGTGGAATCTGAGAACTGATATTTCGGATCCCTTTGAAGACTATAGGGCCAAAGGAAATATCCTCCGATAAGAAAGAGAAAGAAGCTTTCTGAGAAACTTCTTTGCGTTCTGTGAAATCATCTAACAGAGTTACAGCTTTCCCCTCAAGAAGCCTTTCGCTAAGACATTTCTTGTGGAATTGGCAAAGTGATATTTGGAAGCCCATAGAGGGCTATGGTGAAAAAGGCAATATCCTCAGATGAAATCTGGAAAGAAGCTTTCTGAGAAACTGCTCAGTGTTCTGTTAATTCATCTCACAGAGTTACATCCGTATTTCGTGGATCTCTTTGCTAGCCTTATTTCTGTGGAATCTGAGAACAGGTATTTCAGATCCCATTGAAGACTATAGGGCCAAAGGAAATATCCTCCGATTACAAAGAGAAGGAAGCTGTCTTAGAAACTTCTTTGCGTTCTGTGAAATCATCTCACAGAGTTACAGCTTTCCCCTCAAGAAGCCTTTCGCTAAGACAGTTCTTGTGGAATTGGCAAAGTGATATTTGGAAGCCCATTGAGGGCTATGGTGAAAAAGGAAATATCCTCAGATGAAATCTGGAAAGAAGCTTTCTGAGAAACTGCTTAGTGTTCTGTTCATTCATCTCACAGAGTTACATCTGCATTTCGTGGATCTCTTTGCTAGCCTTATTTCTGTGGAATCTGAGAACAGATATTTCGGATCCCTTTGAAGACTATAGGGCCAAAGGAAATATCCTCCGATAACAAAGAGAAAGAAGCTTTCTGAGAAACTTCTTTGTGTTCTATGAAATCATCTCACAGAGTTACAGCTTTCCCCTCAAGAATCCTTTCGCTAAGACAGTTCTTGTGGAATAGGCAAAGTGATATTTGGAAGCCCATAGAGGGCTATGGTGAAAAAGGAACTATCCTCAGATGAAATCTGGAAAGAAGCTTTCTGAGAAACTGCTTAGTGTTCTGTTATTTCATCTCACAGAGTTACATCTGTATTTCGTGGATCTCTTTGCTAGCCTTATTTCTGTGGAATCTGAAAACAGGTATTTCAGATCACATTGAAGACTATAGGGCCAAATTTAGTATCCTTTGATTTCAAAGAGAAAGAAGCTCTCTTAGACACTTCTTTGTGTTCTGTCAAATCATCTCACAGAGTTACAGCTTTCCCCTCAAGAAGCCTTTCGCTAAGACAGTTCTTGTGGAATTGGCAAAGTGATATTTGGAAGCCCATAGAGGGCTATGGTGAAAAAGGATATATGCTCAGATGAAATCTGGAAAGAGCTTTCTGAGAAAGTGCTTAGTGTTCTGTTCATTCATCTCACAGAGTTACATCTGTATTTCGTGGATCTCTTTGCTAGCCTTATTTCTGTGGAATCTGAGAACAGATATTTCGGATCCCATTGAAGACAATAGGGCCAAAGGAAATATCCTCCGATAACAAAGAGAAAGAAGCTTTCTGAGAAACTTCTTTGCGTTCTGTGAAATCATCTCACAGAGTTACAGCTTTCCCCTTAAGAAACCTTTCGCTAAGACAGTTCTTGTGGAATTGGCAAAGTGATATTTGGAAGCCCATAGAGGGCTACGGTGAATAAGGAAATATACTCAGATGAAATCTGGAAAGAAGCTTTCTGAGAAACTGCTTAGTGTTCTGTTAATTCATCTCATAGAGTTACATCTGTATTTCGTGGATCTCTTTGCTAGCCTTATTTCTGTGGAATCTGAGAACAGATATTTCGGATCCCTTTGAAGACTATAGGGCCAAAGGAAATATCCTCCGATAACAAAGAGAAAGAAGCTTCCTGAGAAACTTCTTTGTGTTCTGTGAAATCATCTCACAGAGTTACAGCTTTCCCCTCAAGAAGACTTTCGCTAAGAGAGTTCTTATGGAATTGGCAAAGTGATATTTGGAAGCCCATAGAGGGCTATGGTGAAAAAGGAAATATCTTCAGATGAAATCTGGAAAGAAGCTTTCTGAGAAATGCTTAGTGTTCGGTTAATTCATCTCACAGAGTTACATGTGTATTTCGTGGATCTCTTTGCTAGTCTTATTTCTGTGGAATCTGAGAACAGATATTTCGGATCCCTTTGAAGACTATAGGGCCAAAGGAAATATCCTCCGATAACAAAGAGAAAGAAGCTTTCTGAGAAACTTCTTTGCGTTCTGTGAAATCATCTCACAGAGTTACAGCTTTCCCCTCAAGAAGCCTTTCGCTAAGACAGTTCTTGTGGAATTGGCAAAGTGATATTTGGAAGCCCTTAGAGGGCTACGGAGAAAAAGGAAATATCCTCAGATGAAATCTGGAAAGAAGCTTTCTGAGAAACTGCTTAGTGTTCGGTCAATTCATCTCACAGAGTTACATCTGTATTTCGTGGATCTCTTTGCTAGCCTTATTTCTGTGGAATCTGAGAACAGATATTTCGGATCCCATTGAAGACCATAGGGCCAAAGGAAATATCCTCCGTTAACAAAGAGAAAGAAGATTTCTGAGAAACTTCTTTGCGTTCTGTGAAATCATCTCACAGAGATACAGCTTTCCCCTCAAGAAGCCTTTCGCTAAGACATTTCTTGTGGAATTGGCAAAGTGATATTTGGAAGCCCATAGAGGGCTATGGTGTAAAAGGATATGTCCTCAGATGAAATCTGGAAAGAAGCTTTCTGAGAAACTGCTTAGTGTTCTGTTAATTCATCTCACAGAGTTACATCTGTATTTCGTGAATCTCTTTGCTAGCCTTATTTCTGTGGAATCTGAGAACAGATATTTCGGATCCCATTGAAGACTATAGGGCCAAAGGAAATATCCTCGGATAACAAAGAGAAAGAAGCTTTCTGTGAAACTTCTTTGCGTTCTGTGAAATCATCTAACAGAGTTACATCTTTCCTCTCAAGAAGCCTTTCGCTAAGACAGTTCTTGTGGAATTGGCAAAGTGATATTTGGAAGCCCTTAGAGGGCTATGGTGAAAAAGGAAATATCCTCAGATGAGATCTGGAAAGAAGCTTTCTGAGAAACTGCTTAGGGTTCTGTTAATTCATCTCACAGAGTTACATCTGTATTTCGTGGATCTCTTTGCTAGCCTTATTTCTGTGGAATCTGAGAACAGATATTTCTGATCCCTTTGAAGACTATAGGGCCAAAGGAAATATCCTGCGATAACAAAGAGAAAGAAGCTTTCTGAGAAACTTCTTTGTGTTCTGTGAAATCATCTCACAGAGTTACAGCTTTCCCCTCAAGAAGCCTTTCGCTAAGACAGTTCTTGTGGATTTGGCAAAGTGATATTTTTAAGCCCTTAGAGGGCTACGGTGAAAAAGGAAATATCCTCAGATGAAATCTGGAAAGAAGCTTTCTGAGAAACTGCTTAGTGTTCTGTTAATTCATCTCACAGAGTTACATCTGTACTTCGTGGATGTCTTTGCTAGCCTTATTTCTGTGGAATCTGAGAACAGATATTTCGGATCCCTTTGAAGACTATAGGGCCAAAGGAAATATCCTCCGATAACAAAGAGAAAGAAGCTTTCTGAGAAACTTCTTCGCATTCTGTGAAATCATCTCACAGTGTTACAGCTTTCCCCTCAGGAAGCCTTTCGCTAAGACCATTCCTGTGGAATTGGCAAAGTGATATTTGGAAGCCCATAGAGGGTTATGGTGAAAAAGGAAGTATCCTCAGGTGAAATCTGGAAAGAAGCTTTCTGAGAAACTGGTTAGTGTTCTGTTAATTCATCTCACAGAGTTGCATCTGTATTTCCTGGTTCTCTTTGCTATCCTTATTTCTGTGGAATCTGAGAACAGATATTTCGGATCCCTTTGAAGAGTATAGGGCCAAAGGAAATATCCTCCGATAACAAAGAGAAAGAAGCTTTCTGAGAAATTTCTTTGTGTTCTGTGAAATCATCTCACAGAGTTACAGCTTTCCCCTCAAGAAGCCTTTCGCTAAGACAGTTCTTGTGGAATTGGCAAAGTGATATTGGAAGCCCATAGAGGGCTATGTTGAAAAAGGGAATATCCTCAGATGAAATCTGGAAAGAAGCTTTCTGAGAAACTGCTTAGTGTTCTGTTAATTTACCTCACAGAGTTACATCTGTATTTCGTGGAGCTCTTTGCTAGCCTTATTTCTGTGGAATCTGAGAACAGATATTTCGGATCCCTTTCAAGACTATAGGGCCAAAGGAAATATCCTCCGATAACAAAGAGAAGGAAGCTTTCTGAGAAATTTCTTTGTGTTCTGTGAAATCATCTCACAGAGTTACAGCTTTCCCCTCAAGAAGACTTTCGCTAAGACAGTTCTTGTGGAATTGGAAAAGTGATATTTGGAAGCCTATAGAGGGCTATGGTAAAAAAGAAAATATCCTCAGATGAAATCTGGAAAGAAGCTTTCTGAGAAACTGCTTCGTGTTCGGTTAATTCATCTCACAGAGTTACATGTGTATTTCGTGGATCTCTTTGCTAGTCTTATTTCTGTGGAATCTGAGAACAGATATTTCGGATCCCTTTGAAGACTATAGGGCCAAAGGAAATATCCTCCGATAACAAAGAGAAAGAAGCTTTCTGAGAAACTTCTTTGCGTTCTGTGAAATCATCTCACAGAGTTACAGCTTTCCCCTCAAGAAGCCTTTCGCTAAGACAGTTCTTGTGGAATAGGCAAAGTGATATTTGGAAGCCCATAGAGGGCTATGGTGAAAAAGGAACTATCCTCAAATGAAATCTGGAAAGAAGCTTTCTGAGAAACTGCTTAGTGTTCTGTTATTTCATCTCACAGAGTTACATTTGTATTTCGTGGATCTCTTTGCTAGCCTTATTTCTGTGGAATCTGAGAACAGGTATTTCAGATCACATTGAAGACTATAGGGCCAAATTTAGTATCCTCCGATTTCAAAGAGAAAGAAGCTCTCTTAGAAACTTCTTTGTGTTCTGTCAAATCATCTCACAGAGTTACAGCTTTCCCCTCAAGAAGCCTTTCGCTAAGACAGTTCTTGTGGAATTGGCAAAGTGATATTTGGAAGCCCTTAGAGGGCTATGGTGAAAAAGGATATATGCTCAGATGAAATCTGGAAAGAGCTTTCTGAGAAAGTGCTTAGTGTTCTGTTCATTCATCTCACAGAGTTACATCTGTATTTCGTGGATCTCTTTGCTAGCCTTATTTCTGTGGAATCTGAGAACAGATATTTCGGATCCCATTGAAGACTATAGGGCCAAAGGAAATATCCTCCGATAACAAAGAGAAAGAAGCTTTCTGAGAAACTTCTTTGCGTTCTGTGAAATCATTTCACAGAGTTACAGCTTTCCCCTCAAGAAGACTTTCGCTAAGACAGTTCTTGTGGAATTGGCAAAGTGATATTTGGAAGCCCACAGAGGGCTATGGTGAAAAAGGAAATATCCTCAGATGAAATCTGGAAAGAAGCTTTCTGAGAAACTGCTTAGTGTTCTGTTAATTCATCTCATAGAAGTACATCTGTATTTCATGGATCTCTTTGCTAGCCTTATTTCTGTGGAATCTGATAATAGATATTTCGGATCCCTTTGAAGAATATAGGGCCAAAGGAAATATCCTCCGATAACAAAGAGAAAGAAGCTTTCTGAGAAATTTCTTTGTGTTCTGTGAAATCATCTCACAGAGTTACAGCTTTCCCCTCAAGAAGCCTTTCGCTAAGACAGTTCTTGTGGAATTGGCAAAGTGATATTGGAAGCCCATAGAGGGCTATGTTGAAAAAGGGAATATCCTCAGATGAAATCTGGAAAGAAGCTTTCTGAGAAACTGCTTAGTGTTCTGTTAATTTACCTCACAGAGTTACATCTGTATTTCGTGGATCTCTTTGCTAGCCTTATTTCTGTGGAATCTGAGAACAGATATTTCGGATCCCATTGAAGACTATAGGGCCAAAGGAAATATCCTAAGATAACAAAGAGAAGGAAGCTTTCTGAGAAATTTCTTTGTGTTCTGTGAAATCATCTCACAGAGTTACAGCTTTCCCCTCAAGAAGCCTTTCGCTAAGACAGTTCTTGTGGAATTTGGCAAGGTGATATTTGGAAGCCCATAGAGGGCTATGGTGAAAAAGGAAATATCCTCAGATGAAATCTGGAAAGAAGCTTCCTGAGAAACTACTTAGTGTTCGGTTAATTCATCTCACAGAGTTACATCTGTATTTCGTGGATCTCTTTGCTAGCCTTATTTCTGTGGAATCTGAGAACTGATATTTCGGATCCCTTTGAAGACTATAGGGCCAAAGGAAATATCCTCCGATAAGAAAGAGAAAGAAGCTTTCTGAGAAACTTCTTTGCGTTCTGTGAAATCATCTAACAGAGTTACAGCTTTCCCCTCAAGAAGCCTTTCGCTAAGACAGTTCTTGTGGAATTGGCAAAGTGATATTTGGAAGCCCATAGAGGGCTATGGTGAAAAAGGCAATATCCTCAGATGAAATCTGGAAAGAAGCTTTCTGAGAAACTGCTCAGTGTTCTGTTAATTCATCTCACAGAGTTACATCCGTATTTCGTGGATCTCTTTGCTAGCCTTATTTCTGTGGAATCTGAAAACAGGTATTTCAGATCACATTGAAGACTATAGGGCCAAATTTAGTATCCTTTGATTTCAAAGAGAAAGAAGCTCTCTTAGAAACTTCTTTGTGTTCTGTCAAATCATCTCACAGAGTTACAGCTTTCCCCTCAAGAAGCCTTTCGCTAAGACAGTTCTTGTGGAATTGGCAAAGTGATATTTGGAAGCCCATAGAGGGCTATGGTGAAAAAGGATATATGCTCAGATGAAATCTGGAAAGAGCTTTCTGAGAAAGTGCTTAGTGTTCTGTTCATTCATCTCACAGAGTTACATCTGTATTTCGTGGATCTCTTTGCTAGCCTTATTTCTGTGGAATCTGAGAACAGATATTTCGGATCCCATTGAAGACAATAGGGCCAAAGGAAATATCCTCCGATAACAAAGAGAAAGAAGCTTTCTGAGAAACTTCTTTGCGTTCTGTGAAATCATCTCACAGAGTTACAGCTTTCCCCTTAAGAAACCTTTCGCTAAGACAGTTCTTGTGGAATTGGCAAAGTGATATTTGGAAGCCCATAGAGGGCTACGGTGAATAAGGAAATATACTCAGATGAAATCTGGAAAGAAGCTTTCTGAGAAACTGCTTAGTGTTCTGTTAATTCATCTCATAGAGTTACATCTGTATTTCGTGGATCTCTTTGCTAGCCTTATTTCTGTGGAATCTGAGAACAGATATTTCGGATCCCTTTGAAGACTATAGGGCCAAAGGAAATATCCTCCGATAACAAAGAGAAAGAAGCTTCCTGAGAAACTTCTTTGTGTTCTGTGAAATCATCTCACAGAGTTACAGCTTTCCCCTCAAGAAGACTTTCGCTAAGAGAGTTCTTATGGAATTGGCAAAGTGATATTTGGAAGCCCATAGAGGGCTATGGTGAAAAAGGAAATATCTTCAGATGAAATCTGGAAAGAAGCTTTCTGAGAAATGCTTAGTGTTCGGTTAATTCATCTCACAGAGTTACATGTGTATTTCGTGGATCTCTTTGCTAGTCTTATTTCTGTGGAATCTGAGAACAGATATTTCGGATCCCTTTGAAGACTATAGGGCCAAAGGAAATATCCTCCGATAACAAAGAGAAAGAAGCTTTCTGAGAAACTTCTTTGCGTTCTGTGAAATCATCTCACAGAGTTACAGCTTTCCCCTCAAGAAGCCTTTCGCTAAGACAGTTCTTGTGGAATTGGCAAAGTGATATTTGGAAGCCCTTAGAGGGCTACGGAGAAAAAGGAAATATCCTCAGATGAAATCTGGAAAGAAGCTTTCTGAGAAACTGCTTAGTGTTCGGTCAATTCATCTCACAGAGTTACATCTGTATTTCGTGGATCTCTTTGCTAGCCTTATTTCTGTGGAATCTGAGAACAGATATTTCGGATCCCATTGAAGACCATAGGGCCAAAGGAAATATCCTCCGTTAACAAAGAGAAAGAAGATTTCTGAGAAACTTCTTTGCGTTCTGTGAAATCATCTCACAGAGATACAGCTTTCCCCTCAAGAAGCCTTTCGCTAAGACATTTCTTGTGGAATTGGCAAAGTGATATTTGGAAGCCCATAGAGGGCTATGGTGTAAAAGGATATGTCCTCAGATGAAATCTGGAAAGAAGCTTTCTGAGAAACTGCTTAGTGTTCTGTTAATTCATCTCACAGAGTTACATCTGTATTTCGTGAATCTCTTTGCTAGCCTTATTTCTGTGGAATCTGAGAACAGATATTTCGGATCCCATTGAAGACTATAGGGCCAAAGGAAATATCCTTCGATAACAAAGAGAAAAAAACTTTCTGAGAAACTTCTTTGCGTTCTGTGAAATCATCTCACAGTGTTACAGCTTTCCCCTCAAGAAGACTTTCGCTAAGACAGTTCTTGTGGAATTGGCAAGGTGATATTTGGAAGCCCATAGAGGGCTATGGTGAAAAAGGAAATATCCTCAGATGAAATCTGGAAAGAAGCTTTCTGAGAAACTGCTTAGTGTTCTGTTAATTCATCTCACAGAGTTACATCAGTATTTCGTGGATCTCTTTGCTAGCCTTATTTCTATGGAATCTGAGAACTGATATTTCGGATCCCTTTGAAGACTATAGGGCCAAAGGAAATATCCTCCGATAAAAAAGAGAAAGAAGCTTTCTGGGAAACTTCTTTGCGTTCTGTGAAATCATCTCACAGAGATACAGCTTTCCCCTCAAGAAGCCGTTCGTTAAGACATTTCTTGTGGAATTGGCAAAGTGATATTTGGAAGCCCATAGAGGGCTATGGTGTAAAAGGATATGTCCTCAGATGAAATCTGGAAAGAAGCTTTCTGAGAAACTGCTTAGTGTTCTGTTAATTCATCTCACAGAGTTACATCCGTATTTCGTGGATCTCTTTGCTAGCCTTATTTCTGTGGAATCTGAGAACAGGTATTTCAGATCCCATTGATGACTATAGGGCCAAAGGAAATATCCTCCGATTACAAAGAGAAAGAAGCTGTCTTAGAAACTTCTTTGCGTTCTGTGAAATCATCACACAGAGTTACAGCTTTCCCCTCAAGAAGCCTATTTCTAAGACACTTCTTGTGGAATTGGCAAAGTGATATTTGGAAGCCCATAGAGGACTATGGTGAAAAAGGAAATATCCTCAGATGAAATCTGGAAAGAAGCTTTCTGAGAATCTTCTTAGTGTTCTGTTAATTCCTCTCACAGAGTTACATCTGTATTTCGTGGATCTCTTTGCTAGCCTTATTTCTGTGTAATCTGAGAACAGATATTTCGGATCCCTTTGAAGACTATACGGCCAAAGGAAATATCCTCCGATAACAAAGAGAAAGAAGCTTTCTGAGAAACTTCTTTGTGTTCTGTGAAATCATCTCACAGAGTTACAGCTTTCCCCTCAAGAAGCCTTTCGCTAAGACCGTTCTTGTGGAATTGGCAAAGTGATATTTAGAAGCACATAGAGGGCTATGGTGAAAAAGGAAGTATCCTCAGATGAAATCTGGAAAGAAGCTTTCTGAGAAACTGGTTAGTGTTCTGTTAACTCATCTCACAGAGTTTCATCTGTATTTCCTGGATCTCTTTGCTAGCCTTATTTCTGTGGAATCTGAGAACAGGTATTTCAGATCCCATTGAAGACTATAGGGCCAAAGGAAATATCCTCCGATTACAAAGAGAAAGAAGCTTTCTTAGAAACTTCTTTGTTTTCTGTGATAGCATCTCACAGAGTTACAGCTTTCCCCTCAAGAAGTCTTTCGCTAAGACAGTTCTTGTGGAATTGGCAAAGTGATATTTGGAAGCCCATAGTGGGCTATGCTGAAAAAGGAAATATCCTCAGATGAAATCTGGAAAGAAGCTTTCAGAGAAACTGCTTAGTGTTCTGTTCATTCATCTCACAGAGTTACATCTGTATTTCGTGGATCTCTTTGCTAGCCTTATTTCTGTGGAATCTGAGAACAGATATTTCGGATCCCATTTAAGACTATAGGGCCAAAGGAAATATCCTCGGATAACAAAGAGAAAGAAGCTTTCTGTGAAACTTCTTTGCGTTCTGTGAAATCATCTAACAGAGTTACATCTTTCCTCTCAAGAAGCCTTTCGCTAAGACAGTTCTTGTGGAATTGGCAAAGTGATATTTGGAAGCCCTTAGAGGGCTATGGTGAAAAAGGAAATATCCTCAGATGAGATCTGGAAAGAAGCTTTCTGAGAAACTGCTTAGGGTTCTGTTAATTCATCTCACAGAGTTACATCTGTATTTCGTGGATCTCTTTGCTAGCCTTATTTCTGTGGAATCTGAGAACAGATATTTCTGATCCCTTTGAAGACTATAGGGCCAAAGGAAATATCCTGCGATAACAAAGAGAAAGAAGCTTTCTGAGAAACTTCTTTGTGTTCTGTGAAATCATCTCACAGAGTTACAGCTTTCCCCTCAAGAAGCCTTTCGCTAAGACAGTTCTTGTGGAATTGGCAAAGTGATATTTTTAAGCCCTTAGAGGGCTACGGTGAAAAAGGAAATATCCTCAGATGAAATCTGGAAAGAAGCTTTCTGAGAAACTGCTTAGTGTTCTGTTAATTCATCTCACAGAGTTACATCTGTACTTCGTGGATGTCTTTGCTAGCCTTATTTCTGTGGAATCTGAGAACAGATATTTCGGATCCCTTTGAAGACTATAGGGCCAAAGGAAATATCCTCCGATAACAAAGAGAAAGAAGCTTTCTGAGAAACTTCTTCTCGTTCTGTGAAATCATCTCACAGTGTTACAGCTTTCCCCTCAGGAAGCCTTTCGCTAAGACCATTCCTGTGGAATTGGCAAAGTGATATTTGGAAGCCCATAGAGGGTTATGGTGAAAAAGGAAGTATCCTCAGGTGAAATCTGGAAAGAAGCTTTCTGAGAAACTGGTTAGTGTTCTGTTAATTCATCTCACAGAGTTGCATCTGTATTTCCTGGTTCTCTTTGCTAGCCTTATTTCTGTGGAATCTGAGAACAGATATTTCGGATCCCTTTGAAGAGTATAGGGCCAAAGGAAATATCCTCCGATAACAAAGAGAAAGAAGCTTTCTGAGAAATTTCTTTGTGTTCTGTGAAATCATCTCACAGAGTTACAGCTTTCCCCTCAAGAAGCCTTTCGCTAAGACAGTTCTTGTGGAATTGGCAAAGTGATATTGGAAGCCCATAGAGGGCTATGTTGAAAAAGGGAATATCCTCAGATGAAATCTGGAAAGAAGCTTTCTGAGAAACTGCTTAGTGTTCTGTTAATTTACCTCACAGAGTTACATCTGTATTTCGTGGAGCTCTTTGCTAGCCTTATTTCTGTGGAATCTGAGAACAGATATTTCGGATCCCTTTCAAGACTATAGGGCCAAAGGAAATATCCTCCGATAACAAAGAGAAGGAAGCTTTCTGAGAAATTTCTTTGTGTTCTGTGAAATCATCTCACAGAGTTACAGCTTTCCCCTCAAGAAGCCTTTCGCTAAGACAGTTCTTGTGGAATTGGAAAAGTGATATTTGGAAGCCTATAGAGGGCTATGGTAAAAAAGAAAATATCCTCAGATGAAATCTGGAAAGAAGCTTTCTGAGAAACTGCTTCGTGTTCGGTTAATTCATCTCACAGAGTTACATGTGTATTTCGTGGATCTCTTTGCTAGTCTTATTTCTGTGGAATCTGAGAACAGATATTTCGGATCCCTTTGAAGACTATAGGGCCAAAGGAAATATCCTCCGATAACAAAGAGAAAGAAGCTTTCTGAGAAACTTCTTTGCGTTCTGTGAAATCATCTCACAGAGTTACAGCTTTCCCCTCAAGAAGCCTTTCGCTAAGACAGTTCTTGTGGAATAGGCAAAGTGATATTTGGAAGCCCATAGAGGGCTATGGTGAAAAAGGAACTATCCTCAAATGAAATCTGGAAAGAAGCTTTCTGAGAAACTGCTTAGTGTTCTGTTATTTCATCTCACAGAGTTACATTTGTATTTCGTGGATCTCTTTGCTAGCCTTATTTCTGTGGAATCTGAGAACAGGTATTTCAGATCACATTGAAGACTATAGGGCCAAATTTAGTATCCTCCGATTTCAAAGAGAAAGAAGCTCTCTTAGAAACTTCTTTGTGTTCTGTCAAATCATCTCACAGAGTTACAGCTTTCCCCTCAAGAAGCCTTTCGCTAAGACAGTTCTTGTGGAATTGGCAAAGTGATATTTGGAAGCCCTTAGAGGGCTATGGTGAAAAAGGATATATGCTCAGATGAAATCTGGAAAGAGCTTTCTGAGAAAGTGCTTAGTGTTCTGTTCATTCATCTCACAGAGTTACATCTGTATTTCGTGGATCTCTTTGCTAGCCTTATTTCTGTGGAATCTGAGAACAGATATTTCGGATCCCATTGAAGACTATAGGGCCAAAGGAAATATCCTCCGATAACAAAGAGAAAGAAGCTTTCTGAGAAACTTCTTTGCGTTCTGTGAAATCATTTCACAGAGTTACAGCTTTCCCCTCAAGAAGACTTTCGCTAAGACAGTTCTTGTGGAATTGGCAAAGTGATATTTGGAAGCCCACAGAGGGCTATGGTGAAAAAGGAAATATCCTCAGATGAAATCTGGAAAGAAGCTTTCTGAGAAACTGCTTAGTGTTCTGTTAATTCATCTCATAGAAGTACATCTGTATTTCATGGATCTCTTTGCTAGCCTTATTTCTGTGGAATCTGATAATAGATATTTCGGATCCCTTTGAAGAATATAGGGCCAAAGGAAATATCCTCCGATAACAAAGAGAAAGAAGCTTTCTGAGAAATTTCTTTGTGTTCTGTGAAATCATCTGACAGAGTTTCAGCTTTCCCCTCAAGAAGCCTTTCGCTAAGACAGTTCTTGTGGAATTGGCAAAGTGATATTTGGAAGCCCTTAGAGGGCTAAGGTGAAACAGGAAATATCCTCAGATGAAATCTGGAAAGAAGCTTTCTGAGAAACTGCTTAGTGTTCTGTTAATTCATCTCACAGAGTTACATCTGTATTTCGTGGATCTCTTTTCTTGCCTTATTTCTGTGGAATCTGCGAACAGATATTTCGGATGCCATTGAAGACCATAGGGCCAAAGGAAATATCCTCCGATAACAAAGAGAAAGAAGCTTTCTGAGAAACTTCTTTGCGTTCTGTGAAATCAGTTCACAGAGTTACAGCTTTCCCCTCAAGAAGACTTTCGCTAAGACAGTTCTTGTGGAATTTGGCAAGGTGATATTTGGAAGCCCATAGAGGGCTATGGTGAAAAAGGAAATATCCTCAGATGAAATCTGGAAAGAAGCTTTCTGAGAAACTACTTAGTGTTCGGTTAATTCATCTCACAGAGTTACATCTGTATTTCGTGGATCTCTTTGCTAGCCTTATTTCTGTGGAATCTGAGAACTGATATTTCGGATCCCTTTGAAGACTATAGGGCCAAAGGAAATATCCTCCGATAAGAAAGAGAAAGAAGCTTTCTGAGAAACTTCTTTGCGTTCTGTGAAATCATCTAACAGAGTTACAGCTTTCCCCTCAAGAAGCCTTTCGCTAAGACAGTTCTTGTGGAATTGGCAAAGTGATATTTGGAAGCCCATAGAGGGCTATGGTGAAAAAGGCAATATCCTCAGATGAAATCTGGAAAGAAGCTTTCTGAGAAACTGCTCAGTGTTCTGTTAATTCATCTCACAGAGTTACATCCGTATTTCGTGGATCTCTTTGCTAGCCTTATTTCTGTGGAATCTGAGAACAGGTATTTCAGATCCCATTGAAGACTATAGGGCCAAAGGAAATATCCTCCGATTACAAAGAGAAGGAAGCTGTCTTAGAAACTTCTTTGCGTTCTGTGAAATCATCTCACAGAGTTACAGCTTTCCCCTCAAGAAGCCTTTCGCTAAGACAGTTCTTGTGGAATTGGCAAAGTGATATTTGGAAGCCCATTGAGGGCTATGGTGAAAAAGGAAATATCCTCAGATGAAATCTGGAAAGAAGCTTTCTGAGAAACTGCTTAGTGTTCTGTTCATTCATCTCACAGAGTTACATCTGTATTTCGTGGATCTCTTTGCTAGCCTTATTTCTGTGGAATCTGAGAACAGATATTTCTGATCCATTTGAAGACTATAGGGCCAAAGGAAATATCGTCCGATAACAAAGATAAACAAGCTTTCTGAGAAACTTCTTTGCGTTCTGTGAAATCATTACACAGAGTTACAGCTTTCCCCTCAAGAAGCCTTTCGCTAAGACAGTTCTTGTGGAATTGGCAAGGTGATATTTGGAAGCCCATAGAGGGCTATGGTGAAAAAGGAAATATCCTCAGATGAAATCTGGAAAGAAGCTTTCTGAGAAACTGCTTAGTGTTCTGTTAATTCATCTCACTGAGTTACATCTGCATTTCGTGGATCTCTTTGCTAGCCTTATTTCTGTGGAATCTGAGAACAGATATTTCGGATCCCTTTGAAGACTATAGGGCCAAAGGAAATATCCTCCGATAACAAAGAGAAAGAAGCTTTCTGAGAAACTTCTTTGTGTTCTATGAAATCATCTCACAGAGTTACAGCTTTCCCCTCAAGAATCCTTTCGCTAAGACAGTTCTTGTGGAATAGGCAAAGTGATATTTGGAAGCCCATAGAGGGCTATGGTGAAAAAGGAAGTATCCTCAGATGAAATCTGGAAAGAAGCTTTCTGAGAAACTGCTTAGTGTTCTGTTATTTCATCTCACAGAGTTACATCTGTATTTCGTGGATCTCTTTGCTAGCCTTATTTCTGTGGAATCTGAAAACAGGTATTTCAGATCACATTGAAGACTATAGGGCAAATTTAGTATCCTTTGATTTCAAAGAGAAAGAAGCTCTCTTAGAAACTTCTTTGTGTTCTGTCAAATCATCTCACAGAGTTACAGCTTTCCCCTCAAGAAGCCTTTCGCTAAGACAGTTCTTGTGGAATTGGCAAAGTGATATTTGGAAGCCCATAGAGGGCTATGGTGAAAAAGGATATATGCTCAGATGAAATCTGGAAAGAGCTTTCTGAGAAAGTGCTTAGTGTTCTGTTCATTCATCTCACAGAGTTACATCTGTATTTCGTGGATCTCTTTGCTAGCCTTATTTCTGTGGAATCTGAGAACAGATATTTCGGATCCCATTGAAGACAATAGGGCCAAAGGAAATATCCTCCGATAACAAAGAGAAGGAAGCTTTCTGAGAAACTTCTTTGCGTTCTGTGAAATCATCTCACAGAGTTACAGCTTTCCCCTTAAGAAACCTTTCGCTAAGACAGTTCTTGTGGAATTGGCAAAGTGATATTTGGAAGCCCATAGAGGGCTACGGTGAATAAGGAAATATACTCAGATGAAATCTGGAAAGAAGCTTTCTGAGAAACTGCTTAGTGTTCTGTTAATTCATCTCATAGAGTTACATCTGTATTTCGTGGATCTCTTTGCTAGCCTTATTTCTGTGGAATCTGAGAACAGATATTTCGGATCCCTTTGAAGACTATAGGGCCAAAGGAAATATCCTCCGATAACAAAGAGAAAGAAGCTTCCTGAGAAACTTCTTTGTGTTCTGTGAAATCATCTCACAGAGTTACAGCTTTCCCCTCAAGAAGACTTTCGCTAAGACAGTTCTTATGGAATTGGCAAAGTGATATTTGGAAGCCCATAGAGGGCTATGGTGAAAAAGGAAATATCTTCAGATGAAATCTGGAAAGAAGCTTTCTGAGAAATGCTTAGTGTTCGGTTAATTCATCTCACAGAGTTACATGTGTATTTCGTGGATCTCTTTGCTAGTCTTATTTCTGTGGAATCTGAGAACAGATATTTCGGATCCCTTTGAAGACTATAGGGCCAAAGGAAATATCCTCCGATAACAAAGAGAAAGAAGCTTTCTGAGAAACTTCTTTGCGTTCTGTGAAATCATCTCACAGAGTTACAGCTTTCCCCTCAAGAAGCCTTTCGCTAAGACAGTTCTTGTGGAATTGGCAAAGTGATATTTGGAAGCCCTTAGAGGGCTACGGAGAAAAAGGAAATATCCTCAGATGAAATCTGGAAAGAAGCTTTCTGAGAAACTGCTTAGTGTTCGGTCAATTCATCTCACAGAGTTACATCTGTATTTCGTGGATCTCTTTGCTAGCCTTATTTCTGTGGAATCTGAGAACAGATATTTCGGATCCCATTGAAGACCATAGGGCCAAAGGAAATATCCTCCGTTAACAAAGAGAAAGAAGATTTCTGAGAAACTTCTTTGCGTTCTGTGAAATCATCTCACAGAGATACAGCTTTCCCCTCAAGAAGCCTTTCGCTAAGACATTTCTTGTGGAATTGGCAAAGTGATATTTGGAAGCCCATAGAGGGCTATGGTGTAAAAGGATATGTCCTCAGATGAAATCTGGAAAGAAGCTTTCTGAGAAACTGCTTAGTGTTCTGTTAATTCATCTCACAGAGTTACATCTGTATTTCATGAATCTCTTTGCTAGCCTTATTTCTGTGGAATCTGAGAACAGATATTTCGGATCCCATTGAAGACTATAGGGCCAAAGGAAATATCCTTCGATAACAAAGAGAAAAAAACTTTCTGAGAAACTTCTTTGCGTTCTGTGAAATCATCTCACAGTGTTACAGCTTTCCCCTCAAGAAGCCTTTCGCTAAGACAGTTCTTGTGGAATTGGCAAGGTGATATTTGGAAGCCCATAGAGGGCTATGGTGAAAAAGGAAATATCCTCAGATGAAATCTGGAAAGAAGCTTTCTGAGAAACTGCTTAGTGTTCTGTTAATTCATCTCACTGAGTTACATCTGCATTTCGTGGATCTCTTTGCTAGCCTTATTTCTGTGGAATCTGAGAACAGATATTTCGGATCCCTTTGAAGACTATAGGGCCAAAGGAAATATCCTCCGATAACAAAGAGAAAGAAGCTTTCTGAGAAACTTCTTCGTGTTCTATGAAATCATCTCACAGAGTTACAGCTTTCCCCTCAAGAATCCTTTCGCTAAGACAGTTCTTGTGGATTAGGCAAAGTGATATTTGGAAGCCCATAGAGGGCTATGGTGAAAAAGGAAGTATCCTCAGATGAAATCTGGAAAGAAGCTTTCTGAGAAACTGCTTAGTGTTCTGTTATTTCATCTCACAGAGTTACATCTGTATTTCGTGGATCTCTTTGCTAGCCTTATTTCTGTGGAATCTGAAAACAGGTATTTCAGATCACATTGAAGACTATAGGGCCAAATTTAGTATCCTTTGATTTCAAAGAGAAAGAAGCTCTCTTAGAAACTTCTTTGTGTTCTGTCAAATCATCTCACAGAGTTACAGCTTTCCCCTCAAGAAGCCTTTCGCTAAGACAGTTCTTGTGGAATTGGCAAAGTGATATTTGGAAGCCCATAGAGGGCTATGGTGAAAAAGGATATATGCTCAGATGAAATCTGGAAAGAGCTTTCTGAGAAAGTGCTTAGTGTTCTGTTCATTCATCTCACAGAGTTACATCTGTATTTCGTGGATCTCTTTGCTAGCCTTATTTCTGTGGAATCTGAGAACAGATATTTCGGATCCCATTGAAGACAATAGGGCCAAAGGAAATATCCTCCGATAACAAAGAGAAGGAAGCTTTCTGAGAAACTTCTTTGCGTTCTGTGAAATCATCTCACAGAGTTACAGCTTTCCCCTTAAGAAACCTTTCGCTAAGACAGTTCTTGTGGAATTGGCAAAGTGATATTTGGAAGCCCATAGAGGGCTACGGTGAATAAGGAAATATACTCAGATGAAATCTGGAAAGAAGCTTTCTGAGAAACTGCTTAGTGTTCTGTTAATTCATCTCATAGAGTTACATCTGTATTTCGTGGATCTCTTTGCTAGCCTTATTTCTGTGGAATCTGAGAACAGATATTTCGGATCCCTTTGAAGACTATAGGGCCAAAGGAAATATCCTCCGATAACAAAGAGAAAGAAGCTTCCTGAGAAACTTCTTTGTGTTCTGTGAAATCATCTCACAGAGTTACAGCTTTCCCCTCAAGAAGACTTTCGCTAAGACAGTTCTTATGGAATTGGCAAAGTGATATTTGGAAGCCCATAGAGGGCTATGGTGAAAAAGGAAATATCTTCAGATGAAATCTGGAAAGAAGCTTTCTGAGAAATGCTTAGTGTTCGGTTAATTCATCTCACAGAGTTACATGTGTATTTCGTGGATCTCTTTGCTAGTCTTATTTCTGTGGAATCTGAGAACAGATATTTCGGATCCCTTTGAACACTATAGGGCCAAAGGAAATATCCTCCGATAACAAAGAGAAAGAAGCTTTCTGAGAAACTTCTTTGCGTTCTGTGAAATCATCTCACAGAGTTACAGCTTTCCCCTCAAGAAGCCTTTCGCTAAGACAGTTCTTGTGGAATTGGCAAAGTGATATTTGGAAGCCCTTAGAGGGCTACGGAGAAAAAGGAAATATCCTCAGATGAAATCTGGAAAGAAGCTTTCTGAGAAACTGCTTAGTGTTCGGTCAATTCATCTCACAGAGTTACATCTGTATTTCGTGGATCTCTTTGCTAGCCTTATTTCTGTGGAATCTGAGAACAGATATTTCGGATCCCATTGAAGACCATAGGGCCAAAGGAAATATCCTCCGTTAACAAAGAGAAAGAAGATTTCTGAGAAACTTCTTTGCGTTCTGTGAAATCATCTCACAGAGATACAGCTTTCCCCTCAAGAAGCCTTTCGCTAAGACATTTCTTGTGGAATTGGCAAAGTGATATTTGGAAGCCCATAGAGGGCTATGGTGTAAAAGGATATGTCCTCAGATGAAATCTGGAAAGAAGCTTTCTGAGAAACTGCTTAGTGTTCTGTTAATTCATCTCACAGAGTTACATCTGTATTTCATGAATCTCTTTGCTAGCCTTATTTCTGTGGAATCTGAGAACAGATATTTCGGATCCCATTGAAGACTATAGGGCCAAAGGAAATATCCTTCGATAACAAAGAGAAAAAAACTTTCTGAGAAACTTCTTTGCGTTCTGTGAAATCATCTCACAGTGTTACAGCTTTCCCCTCAAGAAGACTTTCGCTAAGACAGTTCTTGTGGAATTGGCAAGGTGATATTTGGAAGCCCATAGAGGGCTATGGTGAAAAAGGAAATATCCTCAGATGAAATCTGGAAAGAAGCTTTCTGAGAAACTGCTTAGTGTTCTGTTAATTCATCTCACAGAGTTACATCAGTATTTCGTGGATCTCTTTGCTAGCCTTATTTCTGTGGAATCTGAGAACTGATATTTCGGATCCCTTTGAAGACTATAGGGCCAAAGGAAATATCCTCCGATAAAAAAGAGAAAGAAGCTTTCTGGGAAACTTCTTTGCGTTCTGTGAAATCATCTCACAGAGATACAGCTTTCCCCTCAAGAAGCCTTTCGTTAAGACATTTCTTGTGGAATTGGCAAAGTGATATTTGGAAGCCCATAGAGGGCTATGGTGTAAAAGGATATGTCCTCAGATGAAATCTGGAAAGAAGCTTTCTGAGAAACTGCTTAGTGTTCTGTTAATTCATCTCACAGAGTTACATCCGTATTTCGTGGATCTCTTTGCTAGCCTTATTTCTGTGGAATCTGAGAACAGGTATTTCAGATCCCATTGATGACTATAGGGCCAAAGGAAATATCCTCCGATTACAAAGAGAAAGAAGCTGTCTTAGAAACTTCTTTGCGTTCTGTGAAATCATCACACAGAGTTACAGCTTTCCCCTCAAGAAGCCTATTTCTAAGACACTTCTTGTGGAATTGGCAAAGTGATATTTGGAAGCCCATAGAGGGCTATGGTGAAAAAGGAAATATCCTCAGATGAAATCTGGAAAGAAGCTTTCTGAGAATCTTCTTAGTGTTCTGTTCATTCATCTCACAGAGTTACATCAGTATTTCGTGGATCTCTTTGCTAGCCTTATTTCTGTGGAATCTGAGAACAGATATTTCGGATCCCATTGAAGACAATAGGGCCAAAGGAAATATCCTCCGATAACAAAGAGAAGGAAGCTTTCTGAGAAACTTCTTTGCGTTCTGTGAAATCATCTCACAGAGTTACAGCTTTCCCCTTAAGAAACCTTTCGCTAAGACAGTTCTTGTGGAATTGGCAAAGTGATATTTGGAAGCCCATAGAGTGCTACGGTGAATAAGGAAATATACTCAGATGAAATCTGGAAAGAAGCTTTCTGAGAAACTGCTTAGTGTTCTGTTAATTCATCTCATAGAGTTACATCTGTATTTCGTGGATCTCTTTGCTAGCCTTATTTCTGTGGAATCTGAGAACAGATATTTCGGATCCCTTTGAAGACTATAGGGCCAAAGGAAATATCCTCCGATAACAAAGAGAAAGAAGCTTCCTGAGAAACTTCTTTGTGTTCTGTGAAATCATCTCACAGAGTTACAGCTTTCCCCTCAAGAAGACTTTCGCTAAGACAGTTCTTATGGAATTGGCAAAGTGATATTTGGAAGCCCATAGAGGGCTATGGTGAAAAAGGAAATATCTTCAGATGAAATCTGGAAAGAAGCTTTCTGAGAAATGCTTAGTGTTCGGTTAATTCATCTCACAGAGTTACATGTGTATTTCGTGGATCTCTTTGCTAGTCTTATTTCTGTGGAATCTGAGAACAGATATTTCGGATCCCATGAAGACTATAGGGCCAAAGGAAATATCCTCCGATAACAAAGAGAAAGAAGCTTTCTGAGAAACTTCTTTGCGTTCTGTGAAATCATCTCACAGTGTTACAGCTTTCCCCTCAAGAAGACTTTCGCTAAGACAGTTCTTGTGGAATTGGCAAGGTGATATTTGGAAGCCCATAGAGGGCTATGGTGAAAAAGGAAATATCCTCAGATGAAATCTGGAAAGAAGCTTTCTGAGAAACTGCTTAGTGTTCTGTTAATTCATCTCACAGAGTTACATCAGTATTTCGTGGATCTCTTTGCTAGCCTTATTTCTGTGGAATCTGAGAACTGATATTTCGGATCCCTTTGAAGACTATAGGGCCAAAGGAAATATCCTCCGATAAAAAAGAGAAAGAAGCTTTCTGGGAAACTTCTTTGCGTTCTGTGAAATCATCTCACAGAGATACAGCTTTCCCCTCAAGAAGCCTTTCGTTAAGACTTTTCTTGTGGAATTGGCAAAGTGATATTTGGAAGCCCATAGAGGGCTATGGTGTAAAAGGATATGTCCTCAGATGAAATCTGGAAAGAAGCTTTCTGAGAAACTGCTTAGTGTTCTGTTAATTCATCTCACAGAGTTACATCCGTATTTCGTGGATCTCTTTGCTAGCCTTATTTCTGTGGAATCTGAGAACAGGTATTTCAGATCCCATTGATGACTATAGGGCCAAAGGAAATATCCTCCGATTACAAAGAGAAAGAAGCTGTCTTAGAAACTTCTTTGCGTTCTGTGAAATCATCACACAGAGTTACAGCTTTCCCCTCAAGAAGCCTATTTCTAAGACACTTCTTGTGGAATTGGCAAAGTGATATTTGGAAGCCCATAGAGGGCTATGGTGAAAAAGGAAATATCCTCAGATGAAATCTGGAAAGAAGCTTTCTGAGAATCTTCTTAGTGTTCTGTTAATTCCTCTCACAGAGTTACATCTGTATTTCGTGGATCTCTTTGCTAGCCTTATTTCTGTGTAATCTGAGAACAGATATTTCGGATCCCTTTGAAGACTATAGGGCCAAAGGAAATATCCTCCGATAACAAAGAGAAAGAAGCTTTCTGAGAAACTTCTTTGTGTTCTGTGAAATCATCTCACAGAGTTACAGCTTTCCCCTCAAGAAGCCTTTCGCTAAGACCGTTCTTGTGGAATTGGCAAAGTGATATTTAGAAGCACATAGAGGGCTATGGTGAAAAAGGAAGTATCCTCAGATGAAATCTGGAAAGAAGCTTTCTGAGAAACTGGTTAGTGTTCTGTTAATTCATCTCACAGAGTTTCATCTGTATTTCCTGGATCTCTTTGCTAGCCTTATTTCTGTGGAATCTGAGAACAGGTATTTCAGATCCCATTGAAGACTATAGGGCCAAAGGAAATATCCTCCGATTACAAAGAGAAAGAAGCTTTCTTAGAAACTTCTTTGTTTTCTGTGATAGCATCTCACAGAGTTACAGCTTTCCCCTCAAGAAGTCTTTCGCTAAGACAGTTCTTGTGGAATTGGCAAAGTGATATTTGGAAGCCCATAGTGGGCTATGCTGAAAAAGGAAATATCCTCAGATGAAATCTGGAAAGAAGCTTTCTGAGAAACTGCTTAGTGTTCTGTTCATTCATCTCACAGAGTTACATCTGTATTTCGTGGATCTCTTTGCTAGCCTTATTTCTGTGGAATCTGAGAACAGATATTTCGGATCCCATTTAAGACTATAGGGCCAAAGGAAATATCCTCGGATAACAAAGAGAAAGAAGCTTTCTGTGAAACTTCTTTGCGTTCTGTGAAATCATCTAACAGAGTTACATCTTTCCTCTCAAGAAGCCTTTCGCTAAGACAGTTCTTGTGGAATTGGCAAAGTGATATTTGGAAGCCCTTAGAGGGCTATGGTGAAAAAGGAAATATCCTCAGATGAGATCTGGAAAGAAGCTTTCTGAGAAACTGCTTAGGGTTCTGTTAATTCATCTCACAGAGTTACATCTGTATTTCGTGGATCTCTTTGCTAGCCTTATTTCTGTGGAATCTGAGAACAGATATTTCTGATCCCTTTGAAGACTATAGGGCCAAAGGAAATATCCTGCGATAACAAAGAGAAAGAAGCTTTCTGAGAAACTTCTTTGTGTTCTGTGAAATCATCTCACAGAGTTACAGCTTTCCCCTCAAGAAGCCTTTCGCTAAGACAGTTCTTGTGGAATTGGCAAAGTGATATTTTTAAGCCCTTAGAGGTCTACGGTGAAAAAGGAAATATCCTCAGATGAAATCTGGAAAGAAGCTTTCTGAGAAACTGCTTAGTGTTCTGTTAATTCATCTCACAGAGTTACATCTGTACTTCGTGGATCTCTTTGCTAGCCTTATTTCTGTGGAATCTGAGAACAGATATTTCGGATCCCTTTGAAGACTATAGGGCCAAAGGAAATATCCTCCGATAACAAAGAGAAAGAAGCTTTCTGAGAAACTTCTTCTCGTTCTGTGAAATCATCTCACAGTGTTACAGCTTTCCCCTCAGGAAGCCTTTCGCTAAGACCATTCTTGTGGAATTGGCAAAGTGATATTTGGAAGCCCATAGAGGGTTATGGTGAAAAAGGAAGTATCCTCAGGTGAAATCTGGAAAGAAGCTTTCTGAGAAACTGCTTAGTGTTCTGTTAATTCATCTCATAGAATTACATCTGTATTTCATGGATCTCTTTGCTAGCCTTATTTCTGTGGAATCTGATAATAGATATTTCGGATCCCTTTGAAGAATATAGGGCCAAAGGAAATATCCTCCGATAACAAAGAGAAAGAAGCTTTCTGAGAAATTTCTTTGTGTTCTGTGAAATCATCTGACAGAGTTTCAGCTTTCCCCTCAAGAAGCCTTTCGCTAAGACAGTTCTTGTGGAATTGGCAAAGTGATATTTGGAAGCCCTTAGAGGGCTAAGGTGAAACAGAAAAAATCCTCAGATGAAATCTGGAAAGAAGCTTTCTGAGAAACTGCTTAGTGTTCTGTTAATTCATCTCACAGAGTTACATCTGTATTTCGTGGATCTCTTTTCTTGCCTTATTTCTGTGGAATCTGCGAACAGATATTTCGGATGCCATTGAAGACCATAGGGCCAAAGGAAATATCCTCCGATAACAAAGAGAAAGAAGCTTTCTGAGAAACTTCTTTGCGTTCTGTGAAATCATTTCACAGAGTTACAGCTTTCCCCTCAAGAAGACTTTCGCTAAGACAGTTCTTGTGGAATTTGGCAAGGTGATATTTGGAAGCCCATAGAGGGCTATGGTGAAAAAGGAAATATCCTCAGATGAAATCTGGAAAGAAGCTTTCTGAGAAACTACTTAGTGTTCGGTTAATTCATCTCACAGAGTTACATCTGTATTTCGTGGATCTCTTTGCTAGCCTTATTTCTGTGGAATCTGAGAACTGATATTTCGGATCCCTTTGAAGACTATAGGGCCAAAGGAAATATCCTCCGATAACAAAGAGAAAGAAGCTTTCTGAGAAACTTCTTTGCGTTCTGTGAAATCATCTAACAGAGTTACAGCTTTCCCCTCAAGAAGCCTTTCGCTAAGACAGTTCTTGTGGAATTGGCAAAGTGATATTTGGAAGCCCATAGAGGGCTATGGTGAAAAAGGCAATATCCTCAGATGAAATCTGGAAAGAAGCTTTCTGAGAAACTGCTCAGTGTTCTGTTAATTCATCTCACAGAGTTACATCCGTATTTCGTAGATCTCTTTGCTAGCCTTATTTCTGTGGAATCTGAGAACAGGTATTTCAGATTCCATTGAAGACTATAGGGCCAAAGGAAATATCCTCCGATTACAAAGAGAAGGAAGCTGTCTTAGAAACTTCTTTGCGTTCTGTGAAATCATCTCACAGAGTTACAGCTTTCCCCTCAAGAAGCCTTTCGCTAAGACAGTTCTTGTGGAATTGGCAAAGTGATATTTGGAAGCCCATAGAGGGCTATGGTGAAAAAGGAAATATCCTCAGATGAAATCTGGAAATAAGCTTTCTGAGAATCTTCTTAGTGTTCTGTTAATTCCTCTCACAGAGTTACATCTGTATTTCGTGGATCTCTTTGCTAGCCTTATTTCTGTGTAATCTGAGAACAGATATTTCGGATCCCTTTGAAGACTATAGGGCCAAAGGAAATATCCTCCGATAACAAAGAGAAAGAAGCTTTCTGAGAAACTTCTTTGTGTTCTGTGAAATCATCTCACAGAGTTACAGCTTTCCCCTCAAGAAGCCTTTCGCTAAGACCGTTCTTGTGGAATTGGCAAAGTGATATTTAGAAGCACATAGAGGGCTATGGTGAAAAAGGAAGTATCCTCAGATGAAATCTGGAAAGAAGCTTTCTGAGAAACTGGTTAGTGTTCTGTTAATTCATCTCACAGAGTTTCATCTGTATTTCCTGGATCTCTTTGCTAGCCTTATTTCTGTGGAATCTGAGAACAGGTATTTCAGATCCCATTGAAGACTATAGGGCCAAAGGAAATATCTTCCGATTACAAAGAGAAAGAAGCTTTCTTAGAAACTTCTTTGTTTTCTGTGATATCATCTCACAGAGTTACAGCTTTCCCCTCAAGAAGTCTTTCGCAAAGACAGTTCTTGTGGAATTGGCAAAGTGATATTTGGAAGCCCATAGTGGGCTATGCTGAAAAAGGAAATATCCTCAGATGAAATCTGGAAAGAAGCTTTCTGAGAAACTGCTTAGTGTTTTCTTAATTCATCTCACAGAGTTACATCTGTATTTCGTGGATCTCTTTGCTAGCCTTATTTCTGTGGAATCTGAGAACAGATATTTCTGATCCCTTTGAAGACTATAGGGCCAAAGGAAATATCCTGCGATAACAAAGAGAAAGAAGCTTTCTGAGAAACTTCTTTGTGTTCTGTGAAATCATCTCACAGAGTTACAGCTTTCCCCTCAAGAAGCCTTTCGCTAAGACAGTTCTTGTGGAATTGGCAAAGTGATATTTTTAAGCCCTTAGAGGTCTACGGTGAAAAAGGAAATATCCTCAGATGAAATCTGGAAAGAAGCTTTCTGAGAAACTGCTTAGTGTTCTGTTAATTCATCTCACAGAGTTACATCTGTACTTCGTGGATCTCTTTGCTAGCCTTATTTCTGTGGAATCTGAGAACAGATATTTCGGATCCCATTGAAGACTATAGGGCCAAAGGAAATATCCTCTGATAACAAAGAGAAAGAAGCTTTCTGAGAAACTTCTTCTCGTTCTGTGAAATCATCTCACAGTGTTACAGCTTTCACCTCAGGAAGCCTTTCGCTAAGACCATTCTTGTGGAATTGGCAAAGTGATATTTGGAAGCCCATAGAGGGTTATGGTGAAAAAGGAAGTATCCTCAGGTGAAATCTGGAAAGAATCTTTCTGAGAAACTGGTTAGTGTTCTGTTAATTCATCTCACAGAGTTGCATCTGTATTTCCTGGTTCTCTTTGCTAGCCTTATTTCTGTGGAATCTGAGAACAGATATTTCGGATCCCTTTGAAGACTATAGGGCCAAAGGAAATATCCTCCGATAACAAAGAGAAAGAAGCTTTCTGAGAAATTTCTTTGTGTTCTGTGAAATCATCTCACAGAGTTACAGCTTTCCCCTCAAGAAGCCTTTCGCTAAGACAGTTCTTGTGGAATTGGCAAAGTGATATTGGAAGCTCATAGAGGGCTATGTTGAAAAAGGGAATATCCTCAGATGAAATCTGGAAAGAAGCTTTCTGAGAAACTGCTTAGTGTTCTGTTAATTTACCTCACAGAGTTACATCTGTATTTCGTGGATCTCTTTGCTAGCCTTATTTCTGTCGAATCTGAGAACAGATATTTCGGATCCCTTTCAAGACTATAGGGCCAAAGGAAATATCCTCCGATAACAAAGAGAAAGAAGCTTTCTGAGAAACTTCTTTGTGTTCTGTGAAATCATCTCACAGAGTTACAGCTTTCCCCTCAGGAAGCCTTTCGCTAAGACAGTTCTTGTGGAATTGGCAAAGTGATATTTGGAAGCCCATAGAGGGCTATGGTGAAAAAGGATATATCCTCAGAAGAAATCTGGAAAGAAGCTTTCTGAGAAACTGCTTAGTGTTCTGTTAATTCATCTCAGAGAGTTACATCTGTATTTCCTGGATCTCTTTGATAGCCTTATTTCTGTGGAATCTGAGAACAGTTATTACGGATCCCTTTGAAGACTATAGGGCCAAAGGAATTATCCTCCGATAACAAAGAGAAAGAAGCTTTCTGAGAAACTTCTTTGTGTTCTGTGAAATCACCTCACAGAGTTTCAGCTTTCCACTGAAGAAGCCTTTCGCTAAGACAGTTCTTGTGGAATTGCCAAAGTGATATTTGGAAGCCCATAGAGGGCTATGGTGAAAATGGAAATATCCACAGATAAAATCTGGAAAGAAGCTTTCTGAGAAACTGCTTAGTGTTGTGTTAATTTATCGCATAGAATTACATCTGTATTTCATGGATCTGTTTGCTAGCCTTATTTCTGTGGAATCTGATAACAGGTATTTCGGATCCCTTTGAAGACTATAGGGCCAAAGGAAATATCCTCCGATAACAAAGAGAAAGAAGCTTTCTGAGAAATTTCTTTGTGTTCTGTGAAATCATCTCACAGAGTTACAGCTTTGCCCTCAAGAAGCCTTTCGCTAAGACAGTTCTTGTGGAATTGAAAAGTGATATTTGGAAACCCATAGAGGGCTATGGTGAAAAAGGAAATATCCTCAGATGAAATCTGGAAAGAAGCTTTTTGAGAAACGGCTTAGTGTTCGGTTAAATCATCTCACAGAGTTACATCTGTATTTCGTGGATCTCTTTGCTTGCCTTATTGCTGTGGAATCTGAGAACAGATATTTCGGATCCCTTTGAAGACTATAGGGCCAAAGGAAATATCCTCCGATTACAAAGAGAAAGAAGCTTTCTGAGAAACTTCTTTGCGTTCAGTGAAATCATCTCACAGAGTTACAGCTTTCCTCTCAAGAAGCCTTTCGCTAAGACAGTTCTTGTGGAATTGGCAAAGTGATATTTGGAAGCCCATAGAGGGCTATGGTGAAAAAGGAAATATCCTCAGATGAAATCTGGAAAGAAGCTTTCTGAGAAACTGCTTAGTGTTCAGTTAATTCATCTCACAGAGTTACATCTGTATTTCGTGGATCTCTTTGCTAGCCTTATTTCTGTGGAATCTGAGAACAGATATTTCGGATCCCATTGAAGACCATAGGGCCAAAGGAAATATCCTCCGATAACAAAGAGAAAGAAGCTTTCTGAGAAACTTCTTTGCATTCTGTGAAATCATATCACAGAGTTACAGCTTTCCCCTCAAGAAGCCTTTCGCTAAGACAGTTCTTGTGGAATTGGCAAAGTGATATTTGGAAGCCCATAGAGGGCTATGGTGTAAAATTAAATATCCTCAGATGAAATCTGAAAAGAAGCTTTCTGAGAAACTGCTGAGTGTTCTGTCAATTCATCTCATAGAATTACATCCGTATTTCATGGATTTCTTTGCTAGCCTTATTTCTGTGTAATCTGATAACAGATATTTCGGATCCCTTTGAAGACTATAGGGCCAAAGGAAATATCCTCCGATAACAAAGAGAAAGAAGCTTTCTGAGAAACTTCTTTGCGTTTGTTAAATCATCTCACAGAGTTACAGCTTTCCTCTCAAGAAGCCTTTCGCTAAGACATGTCTTGTGGAATTGGCAAAGTGATATTTGGAAGCCCATAGAGGGCTATGGTGAAAAAGGAAATATCCTCAGAGGAAATCTGGAAAGAAGCTTTCTGAGAAACTGCTTAGTGTTCTGTTAATTCATCTCACAGAGTTACATCTGTATTTCCTGGATCTCTTTGCGAGCCTTATTTCTGTGGAATCTGAGAACAGATATTTCGGATCCCTTTGAAGACTATAGGGCCAAAGGAAATATCCTGCGATAACAAAGAGAAAGAAGCTTTCTGAGAAACTTCTTTGTGTTCTGTGAAATCATCTCACAGAGTTACAGCTTTCCCCTCAAGAAGCCTTTCGCTAAGACAGTTCTTGTGGAATTGGCAAAGTGATATTTGGAAGCCCATAGAGGGCTATGGTGAAAAAGGAAGTATCCTCAGATGAAATCTGGAAAGAAGCTTTCTGAGAAACTGCTTAGTGTTCTGTTAATTCATCTCACAGAGTTACATCCGTATTTCGTGGATCTCTTTGCTAGCCTTATTTCTGTGGAATCTGAGAACAGGTATTTCAGATCCCATTGAAGACTATAGGGCCAAAGGAAATATCCTCCGATTACAAAGAGAAAGAAGCTGTCTTAGAAACTTCTTTGCGTTCTGTGAAATCATCACACAGAGTTACAGCTTTCCCCTCAAGAAGCCTTTCGCTAAGACAGTTCTTGTGGAATTGGCAAAGTGATATTTGGAAGCCCTTAGAGGGCTATGGTGAAAAAGGAAATATCCTCAGATGAAATCTGGAAAGAAGCTTTCTGAGAAACTGCTTAGTGTTCTGTTCATTCATCTCACAGAGTTACATCTGTATTTCGTGGATCTCTTTGCTAGCCTTATTTCTGTGGAATCTGAGAACAGATATTTCGGATCCATTTGAAGACAATAGGGCCAAAGGAAATATCCTCCGATAACAAAGATAAACAAGCTTTCTGAGAAACTTCTTTGCGTTCTGTGAAATCATTACACAGAGTTACAGCTTTCCCCTCAAGAAGCCTTTCGCTAAGACAGTTCTTGTTGAATTGGCAAGGTGATATTTGGAAGCCCATAGAGGGCTATGGTGAAAAAGGAAATATCCTCAGATGAAATCTGGAAAGAAGCTTTCTGAGAAACTGCTTAGTGTTCTGTTAATTCATCTCACAGAGTTACATCTGCATTTCGTGGATCTCTTTGCTAGCCTTATTTCTGTGGAATCTGAGAACAGATATTTCGGATCTCTTTGAAGACTATAGGGCCAAAGGAAATATCCTCCGATAACAAAGAGAAAGAAGCTTTCTGAGAAATTTCTTTGTGTTCTGTGAAATCATCTCACAGAGTTACAGCTTTCCCCTCAAGAAGCCTTTCGCTAAGACAGTTCTTGTGGAATTAGCAAAGTGATATTGGAAGCCCATAGAGGGCTATGTTGAAAAAGGGAATATCCTCAGATGAAATCTGGAAAGAAGCTTTCTGAGAAACTGCTTAATGTTCTGTTAATTTACCTCACAGAGTTACATCTGTATTTCGTGGATCTCTTTGCTAGCCTTATTTCTGTCGAATCTGAGAACAGATATTTCGGATCCCTTTCAAGACTATAGGGCCAAAGGAAATATCCTCCGATAACAAAGAGAAGGAAGCTTTCTGAGAAATTTCTTTGTGTTCAGTGAAATCATCTCACAGAGTTACAGCTTTCCCCTCAAGAAGCCTTTCGCTAAGACAGTTCTTGTGGAATTGGCAAAGTGATATTTGGAAGCCCATAGAGGGCTATGGTGAAAAAGGATATATCCTCAGAAGAAATCTGGAAAGAAGCTTTCTGAGAAACTGCTTAGTGTTCTGTTAATTCATCTCAGAGAGTTACATCTGTATTTCCTGGATCTCTTTGATAGCCTTATTTCTGTGGAATCTGAGAACAGTTATTACGGATCCCTTTGAAGACTATAGGGCCAAAGGAATTATCCTCCGATAACAAAGAGAAAGAAGCTTTCTGAGAAACTTCTTTGTGTTCTGTGAAATCACCTCACAGAGTTTCAGCTTTCCACTGAAGAAGCCTTTCGCTAAGACAGTTCTTGTGGAATTGCCAAAGTGATATTTGGAAGCCCATAGAGGGCTATGGTGAAAATGGAAATATCCACAGATAAAATCTGGAAAGAAGCTTTCTGAGAAACTGCTTAGTGTTGTGTTAATTTATCGCATAGAATTACATCGGTATTTCATGGATCTGTTTGCTAGCCTTATTTCTGTGGAATCTGATAACAGGTATTTCGGATCCCTTTGAAGACTATAGGGCCAAAGGAAATATCCTCCGATAACAAAGAGAAAGAAGCTTTCTGAGAAATTTCTTTGTGTTCTGTGAAAAAATCTCACAGAGTTACAGCTTTGCCCTCAAGAAGCCTTTCGCTAAGACAGTTCTTGTGGAATTGAAAAGTGATATTTGGAAGCCCATAGAGGACTATGGTGAAAAAGGAAATATCCTCAGATGAAATCTGGAAAGAAGCTTTTTGAGAAACGGCTTAGTGTTCGGTTAAATCATCTCACAGAGTTACATCTGTATTTCGTGGATCTCTTTGCTTGCCTTATTGCTGTGGAATCTGAGAACAGATATTTCGGATCCCTTTGAAGACTATAGGGCCAAAGGAAATATCCTCCGATTACAAAGAGAAAGAAGCTTTCTGAGAAACTTCTTTGCGTTCAGTGAAATCATCTCACAGAGTTACAGCTTTCCTCTCAAGAAGCCTTTCGCTAAGACAGTTCTTGTGGAATTGGCAAAGTGATATTTGGAAGCCCATAGAGGGCTATGGTGAAAAAGGAAATATCCTCAGATGAAATCTGGAAAGAAGCTTTCTGAGAAACTGCTTAGTGTTCAGTTAATTCATCTCACAGAGTTACATCTGTATTTCGTGGATCTCTTTGCTAGCCTTATTTCTGTGGAATCTGAGAACAGATATTTCGGATCCCATTGAAGACCATAGGGCCAAAGGAAATATCCTCCGATAACAAAGAGAAAGAAGCTTTCTGAGAAACTTCTTTGCGTTCTGTGAAATCATATCACAGAGTTACAGCTTTCCCCTCAAGAAGCCTTTCGCTAAGACAGTTCTTGTGGAATTGGCAAAGTGATATTTGGAAGCCCATAGAGGGCTATGGTGTAAAATTAAATATCCTCAGATGAAATCTGAAAAGAAGCTTTCTGAGAAACTGCTTAGTGTTCTGTCAATTCATCTCATAGAATTACATCTGTATTTCATGGATTTCTTTGCTAGCCTTATTTCTGTGGAATCTGATAACAGATATTTCGGATCCCTTTGAAGACTATAGGGGCAAAGGAAATATCCTCCGATAACAAAGAGAAAGAAGCTTTCTGAGAAACTTCTTTGCGTTCTGTTAAATCATCTCACAGAGTTACAGCTTTCCTCTCAAGAAGCCTTTCGCTAAGACATGTCTTGTGGAATTGGCAAAGTGATATTTGGAAGCCCATAGAGGGCTATGGTAAAAAAGGAAATATCCTCAGAGGAAATCTGGAAAGAAGCTTTCTGAGAAACTGCTTAGTGTTCTGTTAATTCATCTCACAGAGTTACATCGGTATTTCCTGGATCTCTTTGCGAGCCTTATTTCTGTGGAATCTGAGAACAGATATTTCGGATCCCTTTGAAGACTATAGGGCCAAAGGAAATATCCTGCGATAACAAAGAGAAAGAAGCTTTCTGAGAAACTTCTTTGTGTTCTGTGAAATCATCTCACAGAGTTACAGCTTTCCCCTCAAGAAGCCTTTCGCTAAGACAGTTCTTGTGGAATTGGCAAAGTGATATTTGGAAGCCCATAGAGGGTTATGGTGAAAAATGAAGTATCCTCAGATGAAATCTGGAAAGAAGCTTTCTGAGAAACTGCTTAGTGTTCTGTTAATTCATCTCACAGAGTTACATCCGTATTTCGTGGATCTCTTTGCTAGCCTTATTTCTGTGGAATCTGAGAACAGGTATTTCAGATCCCATTGAAGACTATAGGGCCAAAGGAAATATCCTCCGATTACAAAGAGAAAGAAGCTGTCTTAGAAACTTCTTTGCGTTCTGTGAAATCATCACACAGAGTTACAGCTTTCCCCTCAAGAAGCCTATTTCTAAGACACTTCTTGTGGAATTGGCAAAGTGATATTTGGAAGCCCATAGAGGGCTATGGTGAAAAAGGAAATATCCTCAGATGAAATCTGGAAAGAAGCTTTCTGAGAATCATCTTAGTGTTCTGTTAATTCCTCTCACAGAGTTACATCTGTATTTCGTGGATCTCTTTGCTAGCCTTCTTTCTGTGTAATCTGAGAACAGATATTTCGGATCCCTTTGAAGACTATAGGGCCAAAGGAAATATCCTCCAATAACAAAGAGAAAGAAGCTTTCTGAGAAACTTCTTTGTGTTCTGTGAAATCATGTCACAGAGTTACAGCTTTCCCTCAAGAAGCCTTTCGCTAAGACCGTTCTTGTGGAATTGGCAAAGTGATATTTAGAAGCACATAGAGGGCTATGGTGAAAAAGGAAGTATCCTCAGATGAAATCTGGAAAGAAGCTTTCTGAGAAACTGGTTAGTGTTCTGTTAATTCATCTCACAGAGTTGCATCTGTATTTCCTGGATCTCTTTGCTAGCCTTATTTCTGTGGAATCTGAGAACAGGTATTTCAGATCCCATTGAAGACTATAGGGCCAAAGGAAATATCCTCCGATTACAAAGAGAAAGAAGCTTTCCTAGAAACTTCTTTGTTTTCTGTGAAATCATCTCACAGAGTTACAGCTTTCCCCTCAAGAAGCCTATTTCTAAGACACTTCTTGTGGAATTGGCAAAGTGATATTTGGAAGCCCATAGAGGGCTATGGTGAAAAAGGAAATATCCTCAGATGAAATCTGGAAAGAAGCTTTCTGAGAATCTTCTTAGTGTTCTGTTAATTCCTCTCACAGAGTTACATCTGTATTTCGTGGATCTCTTTGCTAGCCTTCTTTCTGTGTAATCTGAGAACAGATATTTCGGATCCCTTTGAAGACTATAGGGCCAAAGGAAATATCCTCCAATAACAAAGAGAAAGAAGCTTTCTGAGAAACTTCTTTGTGTTCTGTGAAATCATCTCACAGAGTTACAGCTTTCCCTCAAGAAGCCTTTCGCTAAGACCGTTCTTGTGGAATTGGCAAAGTGATATTTAGAAGCACATAGAGGGCTATGGTGAAAAAGGAAGTATCCTCAGATGAAATCTGGAAAGAAGCTTTCTGAGAAACTGGTTAGTGTTCTGTTAATTCATCTCACAGAGTTGCATCTGTATTTCCTGGATCTCTTTGCTAGCCTTATTTCTGTGGAATCTGAGAACAGGTATTTCAGATCCCATTGAAGACTATAGGGCCAAAGGAAATATCCTCCGATTACAAAGAGAAAGAAGCTTTCTTAGAAACTTCTTTGTTTTCTTTGAAATCATCTCACAGAGTTACAGCTTTCCCCTCAAGAAGTCTTTCGCTAAGACAGTTCTTGTGGAATTGGCAAAGTGATATTTGGAAGCCCATAGAGGGCTATGCTGAAAAAGGAAATATCCTCAGATGAAATCTGGAAAGAAGCTTTCTGAGAAACTGCTTAGTGTTCTGTTCATTCATCTCACAGAGTTACATCTGTATTTCGTGGATCTCTTTGCTAGCCTTATTTCTGTGGAATCTGAGAACAGATATTTCGGATCCTATTTAAGACTATAGGGCCAAAGGAAATATCCTCCGACAACAAAGAGAAAGAAGCTTTCTGAGAAACTTCTTTGCGTTCTGTGAAATCATCTAACAGAGTTACAGCTTTCCTCTCAAGAAGCCTTTCGCTAAGACAGTTCTTGTGGAATTGGCAAAGTGATATTTGGAAGCCCTTAGAGGGCTATGGTTTAAAAGGAAATATCCTCAGATGAGATCTGGAAAGAAGCTTTCTGAGAAACTGCTTAGTGTTCTGTTAATTCATCTCACAGAGTTACATCTGTATTTCCTGGATCTCTTTGCGAGCCTTATTTCTGTGGAATCTGAGAACAGATATTTCGGATCCCTTTGAAGACTATAGGGCCAAAGGAAATATCCTGCGATTACAAAGAGAAAGAAGCTTTCTGAGAAACTTCTTTGTGTTCTGTGAAATCATCTCACAGAGTTACAGCTTTCCCCTCAAGATGCCTTTCGCTAAGACAGTTCTTGTGGAATTGGCAAAGTGATATTTTTAAGCCCTTAGAGGGCTACGGTGAAAAAGGAAATATCCTCAGATGAAATCTGGAAAGAAGGTTTCTGAGAAACTGCTTAGTGTTCTGTTAATTCATCTCACAGAGTTATATCTGTACTTCGTGGATCTCTTTGCTAGCCTTATTTCTGTGGAATCTGAGAACAGATATTTCGGATCCCATTGAAGACTATAGGGCCAAAGGAAATATCCTCCGATAACAAAGAGAAAGAAGCTTTCTGAGAAATTTCTTCTCGTTCTGTGAAATCATCTCACAGTGTTACACCTTTCCCCTCAGGAAGCCTTTCGCTAAGACCGTTCTTGTGGAATTGGCAAAGTGATATTTGGAAGCCCATAGAGGGTTATGGTGAAAAAGGAAGTATCCGCAGGTGAAATCTGGAAAGAAGCTTTCTGAGAAAGTGGTTAGTGTTCTGTTAATTCATCTCACAGAGTTGCATCTGTATTTCCTGGATCTCTTTGCTAGCCTTATTTCTGTCGAATCTGAGAACAGATATTTCGGATCCCTTTCAGGACTATAGGGCCAAAGGAAATATCCTCCGATTACAAAGAGAAGGAAGCTTTCTGAGAAATTTCTTTGTGTTCTGTGAAATCATCTCACAGAGTTACAGCTTTCCCCTCAAGAAGCCTTTCGCTAAGACAGTTCTTGTGGAATTGGAAAAGTGATATTTGGAAGCCTATAGAGGGCTATGGTAAAAAAGGAAATATCCTCAGATGAAATCTGGAAAGAAGCTTTCTGAGAAACTGCTTCGTGTTCGGTTAATTCATCTCACAGAGTTACATCTGTATTTCGTGGATCTCTTTGCTAGCCTTATTTCTGTGGAATCTGAGAACCGATATTTTGGATCCCTTTTGAGACTATAGGGCCAAAGGAAATATCCTCCGATAACAAAGAGAAAGAAGCTTTCTGAGAATCTTCTTTGCGTTCTGTGAAATCATCTAACAGAGTTACAGCTTTCCTCTCAAGAAGCCTTTCGCTAAGACAGTTCTTGTGGAATTGGCAAAGTGATATTTGGAAGCCCTTAGAGGGCTATGGTGAAAAAGGAAATATCCTCAGATGAGATCTGGAAAGAAGCTTTCTGAGAAACTGCTTAGTGTTCTGTTAATTCATCTCACAGAGTTACATCTGTATTTCCTGGATCTCTTTGCGAGCCTTATTTCTGTGGAATCTTAGAACAGATATTTCGGATCCCTTTGAAGACTATAGGGCCAAAGGAAATATCCTGCGATAACAAAGAGAAAGAAGCTTTCTGAGAAACTTCTTTGTGTTCTGTGAAATCACCTCACAGAGTTTCAGCTTTCCCCTCAAGAAGCCTTTCGCTAAGACAGTTCTTGTGGAATTGCCAAAGTGATATTTGAAAGCCCATAGAGGGCTATGGTGAAAATGTAAATATCCACAGATAAAATCTGGAAAGAAGCTTTCTGAGAAACTGCTTAGTGTTGTGTTAATTTATCGCATAGAATTACATCTGTATTTCATGGATCTGTTTGCTAGCCTTATTTCTGTGGAATCTGATAACAGATATTTCGGATCCCATTGAAGACTATAGGGCCAAAGGAAATATCCTCCGATAACAAAGAGAAAGAAGCTTTCTGAGAAATTTCTTTGTGTTCTGTGAAATCATCTCACAGAGTTACAGCTTTCCCCTCAAGAAGCCTTTCGCTAAGACAGTTCTTGTGGAATTGAAAAGTGATATTTGGAAGCCCATAGAGGGCTATGGTGAAAAAGGAAATATCCTCAGATGAAATCTGGAAAGAAGCTTTTTGAGAAACTGCTTAGTGTTCTGTTATTTCATCTCACAGAGTTACATCTGTATTTCGTGGATCTCTTTGCTAGCCTTATTTCTGTGGAATCTGAGAACAGGTATTTCAGATCACATTGAAGACTATAGGGCCAAATTTAGTATCCTCCGATTTCAAAGAGAAAGAAGCACTCTTAGAAACTTCTTTGTGTTCTGTCAAATCATCTCACAGAGTTACAGCTTTCCCCTCAAGAAGCCTTTCGCTAAGACAGTTCTTGTGGAATTGGCAAAGTGATATTTGGAAGCCCATAGAGGGCTATGGTGAAAAAGGATATATGCTCAGATGAAATCTGGAAAGAGCTTTCTGAGAAAGTGCTTAGTGTTCTGTTCATTCATCTCACAGAGTTACATCTGTATTTCGTGGATCTCTTTGCTAGCCTTATTTCTGTGGAATCTGAGAACAGATATTTCGGATCCCATTGAAGACTATAGGGCCAAAGGAAATATCCTCCGATAACAAAGAGAAAGAAGCTTTCTGAGAAACTTCTTTGCGTTCTGTGAAATCATTTCACAGAGTTACAGCTTTCCCCTCAAGAAGACTTTCGCTAAGACAGTTCTTGTGGAATTGGCAAAGTGATATTTGGAAGCCCACAGAGGGCTATGGTGAAAAAGGAAATATCCTCAGATGAAATCTGGAAAGAAGCTTTCTGAGAAACTGCTTAGTGTTCTGTTAATTCATCTCATAGAATTACATCTGTATTTCATGGATCTCTTTGCTAGCCTTGTTTCTGTGGAATCTGATAATAGATATTTCGGATCCCTTTGAAGAATATAGGGCCAAAGGAAATATCCTCCGATAACAAAGAGAAAGAAGCTTTCTGAGAAATTTCCTTGTGTTCTGTGAAATCATCTGACAGAGTTTCAGCTTTCCACTCAAGAAGCCTTTCGCTAAGACAGTTGTTGTGGAATTGGCAAAGTGATATTTGGAAGCCCTTTGAGGGCTATGGTGAAACAGGATATATCCTCAGATGAAATCTGGAAAGAAGCTTTCTGAGAAACTGCTTAGTGTTCTGTTAATTCATCTCACAGAGTTACATCTGTATTACGTGGATCTCTTTTCTTGCCTTATTTCTGTGGAATCTGAGAACAGATATTTCGGATGCCATTGAAGACCATAGGGCCAAAGGAAATATCCTCCGATAACAAAGAGAAAGAAGCTTTCTGAGAAACTTCTTTGCGTTATTTGAAATCATTTCACAGAGTTACAGCTTTCCCTTCAAGAAGACTTTCGCTAAGACAGTTCTTGTGGAATTTGGCAAGGTGATATTTGGAAGCCCATAGAGGGCTATGGTGAAAAAGGAAATATCCTCAGATGAAATCTGGAAAGAAGCTTTCTGAGAAACTACTTAGTGTTCGGTTAATTGATCTCACAGAGTTACATCTGTATTTCGTGGATCTCTTTGCTAGCCTTATTTCTGTGGAATCTGAGAACTGATATTTCGGATCCCTTTGAAGACTATAGGGCCAAAGGAAATATCCTCCGATAACAAAGAGAAAGAAGCTTTCTGAGAAACTTCTTTGCGTTCTGTGAAATCATCTCACAGAGTTACAGCTTTCCCCTCAGGAAGCCTTTCGCTAAGACAGTTCTTGTGGAATTGGCAAAGTGATATTTGGAAGCCCATTGAGGGCTATGGTGAAAAAGGAAATATCCTCAGATGAAATCTGGAAAGAAGCTTTCTGAGAAACTGCTTAGTGTTCTGTTAATTCATCTCACAGAGTTACATCTGTATTTCGTGGATCTCTTTGCTAGCCTTATTTCTGTGGAATCTGAGAACAGATATTTCTGATCCATTTGAAGACTATAGGGCCAAAGGAAATATCCTCCGATAACAAAGATAAACAAGTTTTCTGAGAAACTTCTTTGCATTCTGTGAAATCATTACACAGAGTTACAGCTTTCCCCTCAAGAAGCCTTTCGCTAAGACAGTTCTTGTGGAATTGGCAAGGTGATATTTGGAAGCCCATAGAGGGCTATGGTGAAAAAGGAAATATCCTCAGATGAAATCTGGAAAGAAGCTTTCTGAGAAACTGCTTAGTGTTCTGTTAATTCATCTCACAGAGTTACATCTGCATTTCGTGGATCTCTTTGCTAGCCTTATTTCTGTGGAATCTGAGAACAGATATTTCGGATCCCTTTGAAGACTATAGGGCCAAAGGAAATATCCTCCGATAACAAAGAGAAAGAAGCTTTCTGAGAAACTTCTTTGTGTTCTATGAAATCATCTCACAGAGTTACAGCTTTCCCCTCAAGAATCCTTTCGCTAAGACAGTTCTTGTGGAATAGGCAAAGTGATATTTGGAAGCCCATAGAGGGCTATGGTGAAAAAGGAACTATCCTCAGATGAAATCTGGAAAGAAGCTTTCTGAGAAACTGCTTAGTGTTCTGTTATTTCATCTCACAGAGTTACATCTGTATTTCGTGGATCTCTTTGCTAGCCTTATTTCTGTGGAATCTGAGAACAGGTATTTCAGATCACATTGAAGACTATAGGGCCAAATTTAGTATCCTCCGATTTCAAAGAGAAAGAAGCTCTCTTAGAAACTTCTTTGTGTTCTGTCAAATCATCTCACAGAGTTACAGCTTTCCCCTCAAGAAGCCTTTCGCTAAGACAGTTCTTGTGGAATTGGCAAAGTGATATTTGGAAGCCCATAGAGGGCTATGGTGAAAAAGGATATATGCTCAGATGAAATCTGGAAAGAGCCCTCTGAGAAAGTGCTTAGTGTTCTGTTCATTCATCTCACAGAGTTACATCTGTATTTCGTGGATCTCTTTGCTAGCCTTATTTCTGTGGAATCTGAGAACAGATATTTCGGATCCCATTGAAGACAATAGGGCCAAAGGAAATATCCTCCGATAACAAAGAGAAAGAAGCTTTCTGAGAAACTTCTTTGCGTTCTGTGAAATCATCTCACAGAGTTACAGCTTTCCCCTTAAGAAACCTTTCGCTAAGACAGTTCTTGTGGAATTGGCAAAGTGATATTTGGAAGCCCATAGAGGGCTACGGTGAATAAGGAAATATACTCAGATGAAATCTGGAAAGAAGCTTTCTGAGAAACTGCTTAGTGTTCTGTTAATTCATCTCATAGAGTTACATCTGTATTTCGTGGATCTCTTTGCTAGCCTTATTTCTGTGGAATCTGAGAACAGATATTTCGGATCCCTTTGAAGACTATAGTGCCAAAGGAAATATCTTCCGATAACAAAGAGAAAGAAGCTTTCTGAGAAACTTCTTTGCGTTCTGTGAAATCATCTCACAGAGTTACAGCTTTCCCCTCAAGAAACCTTTCGCTAAGACAGTTCTTGTGGAGTTGGCAAAGTGATATTTGGAAGCCCATAGACGGCTATGGTGAAAAAGGAAATATCCTCAGATGAAATCTGGAAAGAAACTTTCTGAGAAACTGCTTAGTGTTCAGTTAATTCATCTCACAGAGTTACATCTGTATTTCGTGGATCTCTTTGCTAGCCTTATTTCTGTGGAATCTGAGAACAGATATTTCGGATCCCTTTGAAGACTATAGGGCCAAAGGAAATATCCCCCGATAACAAAGAGAAAGAAGCTTCCTGAGAAACTTCTTTGTGTTCTGTGAAATCATCTCACAGAGTTACAGCTTTCCCCTCAAGAAGACTTTCGCTAAGACAGTTCTTATGGAATTGGCAAAGTGATATTTGGAAGCCCATAGAGGGCTATGGTGAAAAAGGAAATATCTTCAGATGAAATCTGGAAAGAAGCTTTCTGAGAAATGCTTAGTGTTCGGTTAATTCATCTCACAGAGTTACATGTGTATTTCGTGGATCTCTTTGATAGTCTTATTTCTGTGGAATCTGAGAACATATATTTCGGATCCCTTTGAAGACTATAGGGCCAAAGGAAATATCCTCCGATAACAAAGAGAAAGAAGCTTTCTGAGAAACTTCTTTGCGTTCTGTGAAATCATCTCACACAGTTACAGCTTTCCCCTCAAGAAGCCTTTCGCTAAGACAGTTCTTGTGGAATTGGCAAAGTGATATTTGGAAGCCCTTAGAGGGCTATGGAGAAAAAGGAAATATCCTCAGATGAAATCTGGAAAGAAGCTTTCTGAGAAACTGCTTAGTGTTCTGTTAATTCATCTCACAGAGTTACATCTGTATTTCGTGGATCTCTTTGCTAGCCTTATTTCTGTGGAATCTGAGAACAGATATTTCGGATCCCTTTGAAGACTATAGGGCCAAAGGAAATATCCTGCGATAACAAAGAGAAAGAAGCTTTCTGAGAAACTTGTTTGTGTTCTGTGAAATCATCTCACAGAGTTACAGCTTTCCCCTCAAGAAGCCTTTCGCTAAGACAGTTCTTGTGGAATTGGCAAAGTGATATTTTTAAGCCCTTAGAGGGCTACGGTGAAAAAGGAAATATCCTCAGATGAAATCTGGAAAGAAGCTTTCTGAGAAACTGCTTAGTGTTCTGTTAATTCATCTCACAGAGTTACATCTATACTTCGTGGATCTCTTTGCTAGCCTTATTTCTGTGGAATCTGAGAACAGATATTTCGGATCCCATTGAAGACTATAGGGCCAAAGGAAATATCCTCCGATAACAAAGAGAAAGAAGCTTTCTGAGAAACTTCTTCTCGTTCTGTGAAATCATCTCACAGTGTTACAGCTTTCCCCTCAGGAAGCCTTTCGCTAAGACCATTCTTGTGGAATTGGCAAAGTGATATTTGGAAGCCCATAGAGGGTTATGGTGAAAAAGGAAGTATCCTCAGGTGAAATCTGGAAAGAAGCTTTCTGAGAAACTGGTTAGTGTTCTGTTAATTCATCTCACAGAGTTGCATCTGTATTTCCTGGTTCTCTTTGCTAGCCTTATTTCTGTGGAATCTGAGAACAGATATTTCGGATCCCTTTGAAGACTATAGGGCCAAAGGAAATATCCTCCGATAACAAAGAGAAAGAAGCTTTCTGAGAAATTTCTTTGTGTTCTGTGAAATCATCTCACAGAGTTACAGCTTTCCCCTCAAGAAGCCTTTCGCTAAGACAGTTCTTGTGGAATTGGAAAAGTGATATTTGGAAGCCTAAAGAGGGCTATGGTAAAAAAGAAAATATCCTCAGATGAAATCTGGAAAGAAGCTTTCTGAGAAACTGCTTCGTGTTCGGTTAATTCATCTCACAGAGTTACATCTGTATTTCGTGGATCCCTTTGCTAGCCTTATTTCTGTGGAATCTGAGAACCGATATTTTGGATTCCTTTTGAGACTATAGGGCCAAAGGAAATATCCTCCGATAACAAAGAGAAAGAAGCTTTCTGAGAAACTTCTTTGTGTTCTGTGAAATCATCTCACAGAGTTACAGCTTTCCCCTCAGGAAGCCTTTCGCTAAGACAGTTCTTGTGGAATTGGCAAAGTGATATTTGGAAGCCCATAGAGGGCTATGGTGAAAAAGGATATATCCTCAGATGAAATCTGGAAAGAAGCTTTCTGAGAAACTGCTTAGTGTTCTGTTAATTCATCTCAGAGAGTTACATCTGTATTTCCTGGATCTCTTTGATAGCCTTATTTCTGTGGAATCTGAGAACAGTTATTACGGATCCCTTTGAAGACTATAGGGCCAAAGGAATTATCCTCCGATAACAAAGAGAAAGAAGCTTTCTGAGAAACTTCTTTGTGTTCTGTGAAATCACCTCCCAGAGTTTCAGCTTTCCACTGAAGAAGCCTTTCGCTAAGACAGTTCTTGTGGAATTGCCAAAGTGATATTTGGAAGCCCATAGAGGGCTATGGTGAAAATGGAAATATCCACAGATAAAATCTGGAAAGAAGCTTTCTGAGAAACTGCTTAGTGTTGTGTTAATTTATCGCATAGAATTACATCTGTATTTCATGGATCTGTTTGCTAGCCTTATTTCTGTGGAATCTGGTAACAGATATTTCGGATCCCTTTGAAGACTATAGGGCCAAAGGAAATATCCTCCGATAACAAAGAGAAAGAAGCTTTCTGAGAAATTTCTTTGTGTTCTGTGAAATCATCTCACAGAGTTACAGCTTTGCCCTCAAGAAGCCTTTCGCTAAGACAGTTCTTGTGGAATTGAAAAGTGATATTTGGAAGCCCATAGAGGGCTATGGTGAAAAAGGAAATATCCTCAGATGAAATCTGGAAAGAAGCTTTTTGAGAAACTGCTTAGTGTTCGGTTAAATCATCTCACAGAGTTACATCTGTATTTCGTGGATCTCTTTGCTTGCCTTATTGCTGTGGAATCTGAGAACAGATATTTCGGATCCCTTTGAAGACTATAGGGCCAAAGGAAATATCCTCCGATTACAAAGAGAAAGAAGCTTTCTGAGAAACTTCTTTGCGTTCTGTGAAATCATCTCACAGAGTTACAGCTTTCCTCTCAAGAAGCCTTTCGCTAAGACAGTTCTTGTGGAATTGGCAAAGTGATATTTGGAAGCCCATAGAGGGCTATGGTGAAAAAGGAAATATCCTCAGATGAAATCTGGAAAGAAGCTTTCTGAGAAACTGCTTAGTGTTCAGTTAATTCATCTCACAGAGTTACATCTGTATTTCGTGGATCTCTTTGCTAGCCTTATTTCTGTGGAATCTGAGAACAGATATTTCGGATCCCATTGAAGACCATAGGGCCAAAGGAAATATCCTCCGATAACAAAGAGAAAGAAGCTTTCTGAGAAACTTCTTTGTGTTCTATGAAATCATCTCACAGAGTTACAGCTTTCCCCTCAAGAATCCTTTCGCTAAGACAGTTCTTGTGGAATTGGCAAAGTGATATTTGGAAGCCCATAGAGGGCTATGGTGAAAAAGGAACTATCCTCAGATGAAATCTGGAAAGAAGCTTTCTGAGAAACTGCTTAGTGTTCTGTTATTTCATCTCACAGAGTTACATCTGTATTTCGTGGATCTCTTTGCTAGCCTTATTTCTGTGGAATCTGAGAACAGGTATTTCAGATCACATTGAAGACTATAGGGCCAAATTTAGTATCCTCCGATTTCAAAGAGAAAGAAGCTCTCTTAGAAACTTCTTTGTGTTCTGTCAAATCATCTCACAGAGTTACAGCTTTCCCCTCAAGAAGCCTTTCGCTAAGACAGTTCTTGTGGAATTGGCAAAGTGATATTTGGAAGCCCATAGAGGGCTATGGTGAAAAAGGATATATGCTCAGATGAAATCTGGAAAGAGCCCTCTGAGAAAGTGCTTAGTGTTCTGTTCATTCATCTCACAGAGTTACATCTGTATTTCGTGGATCTCTTTGCTAGCCTTATTTCTGTGGAATCTGAGAACAGATATTTCGGATCCCATTGAAGACAATAGGGCCAAAGGAAATATCCTCCGATAACAAAGAGAAAGAAGCTTTCTGAGAAACTTCTTTGCGTTCTGTGAAATCATCTCACAGAGTTACAGCTTTCCCCTTAAGAAACCTTTCGCTAAGACAGTTCTTGTGGAATTGGCAAAGTGATATTTGGAAGCCCATAGAGGGCTACGGTGAATAAGGAAATATACTCAGATGAAATCTGGAAAGAAGCTTTCTGAGAAACTGCTTAGTGTTCTGTTAATTCATCTCATAGAGTTACATCTGTATTTCGTGGATCTCTTTGCTAGCCTTATTTCTGTGGAATCTGAGAACAGATATTTCGGATCCCTTTGAAGACTATAGTGCCAAAGGAAATATCTTCCGATAACAAAGAGAAAGAAGCTTTCTGAGAAACTTCTTTGCGTTCTGTGAAATCATCTCACAGAGTTACAGCTTTCCCCTCAAGAAACCTTTCGCTAAGACAGTTCTTGTGGAGTTGGCAAAGTGATATTTGGAAGCCCATAGACGGCTATGGTGAAAAAGGAAATATCCTCAGATGAAATCTGGAAAGAAACTTTCTGAGAAACTGCTTAGTGTTCAGTTAATTCATCTCACAGAGTTACATCTGTATTTCGTGGATCTCTTTGCTAGCCTTATTTCTGTGGAATCTGAGAACAGATATTTCGGATCCCTTTGAAGACTATAGGGCCAAAGGAAATATCCCCCGATAACAAAGAGAAAGAAGCTTCCTGAGAAACTTCTTTGTGTTCTGTGAAATCATCTCACAGAGTTACAGCTTTCCCCTCAAGAAGACTTTCGCTAAGACAGTTCTTATGGAATTGGCAAAGTGATATTTGGAAGCCCATAGAGGGCTATGGTGAAAAAGGAAATATCTTCAGATGAAATCTGGAAAGAAGCTTTCTGAGAAATGCTTAGTGTTCGGTTAATTCATCTCACAGAGTTACATGTGTATTTCGTGGATCTCTTTGATAGTCTTATTTCTGTGGAATCTGAGAACAGATATTTCGGATCCCTTTGAAGACTATAGGGCCAAAGGAAATATCCTCCGATAACAAAGAGAAAGAAGCTTTCTGAGAAACTTCTTTGCGTTCTGTGAAATCATCTCACACAGTTACAGCTTTCCCCTCAAGAAGCCTTTCGCTAAGACAGTTCTTGTGGAATTGGCAAAGTGATATTTGGAAGCCCTTAGAGGGCTATGGAGAAAAAGGAAATATCCTCAGATGAAATCTGGAAAGAAGCTTTCTGAGAAACTGCTTAGTGTTCTGTTAATTCATCTCACAGAGTTACATCTGTATTTCGTGGATCTCTTTGCTAGCCTTATTTCTGCGGAATCTGAGAACAGATATTTCGGATCCCTTTGAAGACTATAGGGCCAAAGGAAATATCCTGCGATAACAAAGAGAAAGAAGCTTTCTGAGAAACTTGTTTGTGTTCTGTGAAATCATCTCACAGAGTTACAGCTTTCCCCTCAAGAAGCCTTTCGCTAAGACAGTTCTTGTGGAATTGGCAAAGTGATATTTTTAAGCCCTTAGAGGGCTACGGTGAAAAAGGAAATATCCTCAGATGAAATCTGGAAAGAAGCTTTCTGAGAAACTGCTTAGTGTTCTGTTAATTCATCTCACAGAGTTACATCTATACTTCGTGGATCTCTTTGCTAGCCTTATTTCTGTGGAATCTGAGAACAGATATTTCGGATCCCATTGAAGACTATAGGGCCAAAGGAAATATCCTCCGATAACAAAGAGAAAGAAGCTTTCTGAGAAACTTCTTCTCGTTCTGTGAAATCATCTCACAGTGTTACAGCTTTCCCCTCAGGAAGCCTTTCGCTAAGACCATTCTTGTGGAATTGGCAAAGTGATATTTGGAAGCCCATAGAGGGTTATGGTGAAAAAGGAAGTATCCTCAGGTGAAATCTGGAAAGAAGCTTTCTGAGAAACTGGTTAGTGTTCTGTTAATTCATCTCACAGAGTTGCATCTGTATTTCCTGGTTCTCTTTGCTAGACTTATTTCTGTGGAATCTGAGAACAGATATTTCGGATCCCTTTGAAGACTATAGGGCCAAAGGAAATATCCTCCGATAACAAAGAGAAAGAAGCTTTCTGAGAAATTTCTTTGTGTTCTGTGAAATCATCTCACAGAGTTACAGCTTTCCCCTCAAGAAGCCTTTCGCTAAGACAGTTCTTGTGGAATTGGAAAAGTGATATTTGGAAGCCTAAAGAGGGCTATGGTAAAAAAGAAAATATCCTCAGATGAAATCTGGAAAGAAGCTTTCTGAGAAACTGCTTCGTGTTCGGTTAATTCATCTCACAGAGTTACATCTGTATTTCATGGATCCCTTTGCTAGCCTTATTTCTGTGGAATCTGAGAACCGATATTTTGGATTCCTTTTGAGACTATAGGGCCAAAGGAAATATCCTCCGATAACAAAGAGAAAGAAGCTTTCTGAGAAACTTCTTTGTGTTCTGTGAAATCATCTCACAGAGTTACAGCTTTCCCCTCAGGAAGCCTTTCGCTAAGACAGTTCTTGTGGAATTGGCAAAGTGATATTTGGAAGCCCATAGAGGGCTATGGTGAAAAAGGATATATCCTCAGATGAAATCTGGAAAGAAGCTTTCTGAGAAACTGCTTAGTGTTCTGTTAATTCATCTCAGAGAGTTACATCTGTATTTCCTGGATCTCTTTGATAGCCTTATTTCTGTGGAATCTGAGAACAGTTATTACGGATCCCTTTGAAGACTATAGGGCCAAAGGAATTATCCTCCGATAACAAAGAGAAAGAAGCTTTCTGAGAAACTTCTTTGTGTTCTGTGAAATCACCTCACAGAGTTTCAGCTTTCCACTGAAGAAGCCTTTCGCTAAGACAGTTCTTGTGGAATTGCCAAAGTGATATTTGGAAGCCCATAGAGGGCTATGGTGAAAATGGAAATATCCACAGATAAAATCTGGAAAGAAGCTTTCTGAGAAACTGCTTAGTGTTGTGTTAATTTATCGCATAGAATTACATCTGTATTTCATGGATCTGTTTGCTAGCCTTATTTCTGTGGAATCTGGTAACAGATATTTCGGATCCCTTTGAAGACTATAGGGCCAAAGGAAATATCCTCCGATAACAAAGAGAAAGAAGCTTTCTGAGAAATTTCTTTGTGTTCTGTGAAATCATCTCACAGAGTTACAGCTTTGCCCTCAAGAAGCCTTTCGCTAAGACAGTTCTTGTGGAATTGAAAAGTGATATTTGGAAGCCCATAGAGGGCTATGGTGAAAAAGGAAATATCCTCAGATGAAATCTGGAAAGAAGCTTTTTGAGAAACTGCTTAGTGTTCGGTTAAATCATCTCACAGAGTTACATCTGTATTTCGTGGATCTCTTTGCTTGCCTTATTGCTGTGGAATCTGAGAACAGATATTTCGGATCCCTTTGAAGACTATAGGGCCAAAGGAAATATCCTCCGATTACAAAGAGAAAGAAGCTTTCTGAGAAACTTCTTTGCGTTCTGTGAAATCATCTCACAGAGTTACAGCTTTCCTCTCAAGAAGCCTTTCGCTAAGACAGTTCTTGTGGAATTGGCAAAGTGATATTTGGAAGCCCATAGAGGGCTATGGTGAAAAAGGAAATATCCTCAGATGAAATCTGGAAAGAAGCTTTCTGAGAAACTGCTTAGTGTTCAGTTAATTCATCTCACAGAGTTACATCTGTATTTCGTGGATCTCTTTGCTAGCCTTATTTCTGTGGAATCTGAGAACAGATATTTCGGATCCCATTGAAGACCATAGGGCCAAAGGAAATATCCTCCGATAACAAAGAGAAAGAAGCTTTCTGAGAAACTTCTTTGCGTTCTGTGAAATCATATCACAGAGTTACAGCTTTCCCCTCAAGAAGCCTTTCGCTAAGACAGTTCTTGTGGAATTGGCAAAGTGATATTTGGAAGCCCATAGAGGGCTATGGTGTAAAATTAAATATCCTCAGATGAAATCTGAAAAGAAGCTTTCTGAGAAACTGCTTAGTGTTCTGTCAATTCATCTCATAGAATTACATCTGTATTTCATGGATTTCTTTGCTAGCCTTATTTCTGTGGAATCTGATAACAGATATTTCGGATCCCTTTGAAGACGATAGGGCCAAAGGAAATATCCTCCGATAACAAAGAGAAAGAAGCTTTCTGAAAAACTTCTTTGCGTTCTGTTAAATCATCTCACAGATTTACAGCTTTCCTCTAAAGAAGCCTTTCGCTAAGACATGTCTTGTGGAATTGGCAAAGTGATATTTGGAAGCCCATAGAGGGCTATGGTGAAAAAGGAAATATCCTCAGAGGAATCTGGAAAGAAGCTTTCTGAGAAACTGCTTAGTGTTCTGTTAATTCATCTCACAGAGTTACATCGGTATTTCCTGGATCTCTTTGCGAGCCTTATTTCTGTGGAATCTGAGAACAGATATTTCGGATCCCTTTGAAGACTATAGGGCCAAAGGAAATATCCTGCGATAACAAAGAGAAAGAAGCTTTCTGAGAAACTTCTTTGTGTTCTGTGAAATCATCTCACAGAGTTACAGCTTTCCCCTCAAGAAGCCTTTCGCTAAGACAGTTCTTGTGGAATTGGCAAAGTGATATTTGGAAGCCCATAGAGGGTTATGGTGAAAAATGAAGTATCCTCAGATGAAATCTGGAAAGAAGCTTTCTGAGAAACTGCTTAGTGTTCTGTTAATTCATCTCACAGAGTTACATCCGTATTTCGTGGATCTCTTTGCTAGCCTTATTTCTGTGGAATCTGAGAACAGGTATTTCAGATCCCATTGAAGACTATAGGGCCAAAGGAAATATCCTCCGATTACAAAGAGAAAGAAGCTGTCTTAGAAACTTCTTTGCGTTCTGTGAAATCATCACACAGAGTTACAGCTTTCCCCTCAAGAAGCCTATTTCTAAGACACTTCTTGTGGAATTGGCAAAGAGATATTTGGAAGCCCATAGAGGGCTATGGTGAAAAAGGAAATATCCTCAGATGAAATCTGGAAAGAAGCTTTCTGAGAATCTTCTTAGTGTTCTGTTAATTCCTCTCACAGAGTTACATCTGTATTTCGTGGATCTCTTTGCTAGCCTTGTTTCTGTGTAATCTGAGAACAGATATTTCGGATCCCTTTGAAGACTATAGGGCCAAAGGAAATATCCTCCGATAACAAAGAGAAAGAAGCTTTCTGAGAAACTTCTTTGTGTTCTGTGAAATCATGTCACAGAGTTACAGCTTTCCCCTCAAGAAGCCTTTCGCTAAGACCGTTCTTGTGGAATTGGCAAAGTGATATTTAGAAGCACATAGAGGGCTATGGTGAAAAAGGAAGTATCCTCAGATGAAATCTGGAAAGAAGCTTTCTGAGAAACTGGTTAGTGTTCTGTTAATTCATCTCACAGAGTTGCATCTGTATTTCCTGGATCTCTTTGCTAGCCTTATTTCTGTCGAATCTGAGAAGAGGTATTTCAGATCCCATTGAAGACTATAGGGCCAAAGGAAATATCCTCCGATTACAAAGAGAAAGAAGCTTTCTTAGAAACTTCTTTGTTTTCTGTGAAATCATCTCACAGAGTTACAGCTTTCCCCTCAAGAAGTCTTTCGCTAAGACAGTTCTTGTGGAATTGGCAAAGTGATATTTGGAAGCCCATAGAGGGCTATGCTGAAAAAGGAAATATCCTCAGATGAAATCTGGAAAGAAGCTTTCTGAGAAACTGCTTAGTGTTCTGTTCATTCATCTCACAGAGTTACATCTGTATTTCGTGGATCTCTTTGCTAGCCTTTTCTGTGGAATCTGAGAACAGATATTTCGGATCCCATTTAAGACTATAGGGCCAAAGGAAATATCCTCCGACAACAAAGAGAAAGAAGCTTTCTGAGAAACTTCTTTGCGTTCTGTGAAATCATCTAACAGAGTTACAGCTTTCCTCTCAAGAAGCCTTTCGCTAAGACAGTTCTTGTGGAATTGGCAAAGTGATATTTGGAAGCCCTTAGAGGGCTATGGTGAAAAAGGAAATATCCTCAGATGAGATCTGGAAAGAAGCTTTCTGAGAAACTGCTTAGTGTTCTGTTAATTCATCTCACAGAGTTACATCTGTATTTCCTGGATCTCTTTGCGAGCCTTATTTCTGTGGAATCTGAGAAGAGATATTTCGGATCCCTTTGAAGACTATAGGGCCAAAGGAAATATCCTGCGATAACAAAGAGAAAGAAGCTTTCTGAGAAACTTCTTTGTGTTCTGTGAAATCATCTCACAGAGTTACAGCTTTCCCCTCAAGATGCCTTTCGCTAAGACAGTTCTTGTGGAATTGGCAAAGTGATATTTTGAAGCCCTTAGAGGGCTACGGTGAAAAAGGAAATATCCTCAGATGAAATCTGGAAAGAAGCTTTCTGAGAAACTGCTTAGTGTTCTGTTAATTCATCTCACAGAGTTACATCTGTACTTCGTGGATCTCTTTGCTAGCCTTATTTCTGTGGAATCTGAGAACAGATATTTCGGATCCCATTGAAGACTATAGGGCCAAAAGAAATATCCTCCGATAACAAAGAGAAAGAAGCTTTCTGAGAAATTTCTTCTCGTTCTGTGAAATCATCTCACAGTGTTACAGCTTTCCCCTCAGGAAGCCTTTCGCTAAGACCGTTCTTGTGGAATTGGCAAAGTGATATTTGGAAGCCCATAGAGGGTTATGGTGAAAAAGGAAGTATCCGCAGGTGAAATCTGGAAAGAAGCTTTCTGAGAAACTGGTTAGTGTTCTGTTAATTCATCTCACAGAGTTGCATCTGTATTTCCTGGATCTCTTTGCTAGCCTTATTTCTGTGGAATCTGAGAACAGATATTTCGGATCCCTTTGAAGACTATAGGGCGAAAGGAAATATCCTCCGATAACAAAGAGAAAGAAGCTTTCTGAGAAATTTCTTTGTGTTCTGTGAAATCATCTCACAGAGTTACAGCTTTCCCCTCAAGAAGCCTTTCGCTAAGACAGTTCTTGTGGAATTGGCAAAGTGATATTGGAAGCCCATAGAGGGCTATGGTGAAAAAGGGAATATCCTCAGATGAAATCTGGAAAGAAGCTTTCTGAGAAACTGCTTAGTGTTCTGTTAATTCATCTCACAGAGTTGCATCTGTATTTCCTGGATCTCTTTGCTAGCCTTATTTCTGTGGAATCTGAGAACAGGTATTTCAGATCCCATTGAAGACTATAGGGCCAAAGGAAATATCCTCCGATTACAAAGAGAAAGAAGCTTTCTTAGAAACTTCTTTGTTTTCTGTGAAATCATCTCACAGAGTTACAGCTTTCCCCTCAAGAAGTCTTTCGCTAAGACAGTTCTTGTGGAATTGGCAAAGTGATATTTGGAAGCCCATAGAGGGCTATGCTGAAAAAGGAAATATCCTCAGATGAAATCTAGAAAGAAGCTTTCTGAGAAACTGCTTAGTGTTCTGTTCATTCATCTCACTGAGTTACATCTGTATTTCGTGGATCTCTTTGCTAGCCTTTTCTGTGGAATCTGAGAACAGATATTTCGGATCCCATTTAAGACTATAGGGCCAAAGGAAATATCCTCCGACAACAAAGAGAAAGAAGCTTTCTGAGAAACTTCTTTGCGTTCTGTGAAATCATCTAACAGAGTTACAGCTTTCCTCTCAAGAAGCCTTTCGCTAAGACAGTTCTTGTGGAATTGGCAAAGTGATATTTGGAAGCCCTTAGAGGGCTATGGTGAAAAAGGAAATATCCTCAGATGAGATCTGTAAAGAAGTTTTCTGAGAAACTGCTTAGTGTTCTGTTAATTCATCTCACAGAGTTACATGTGTATTTCCTGGATCTCTTTGCGAGCCTTATTTCTGTGGAATCTGAGAAGAGATATTTCGGATCCCTTTGAAGACTATAGGGCCAAAGGAAATATCCTGCGATAACAAAGAGAAAGAAGCTTTCTGAGAAACTTCTTTGTGTTCTGTGAAATCATCTCACAGAGTTACAGCTTTCCCCTCAAGATGCCTTTCGCTAAGACAGTTCTTGTGGAATTGGCAAAGTGATATTTTTAAGCCCTTAGAGGGCTACGGTGAAAAAGGAAATATCCTCAGATGAAATCTGGAAAGAAGCTTTCTGAGAAACTGCTTAGTGTTCTGTTAATTCATCTCACAGAGTTACATCTGTACTTCGTGGATCTCTTTGCTAGCCTTATTTCTGTGGAATCTGAGAACAGATATTTCGGATCCCATTGAAGACTATAGGGCCAAAGGAAATATCCTCCGATAACAAAGAGAAAGAAGCTTTCTGAGAAATTTCTTCTCGTTCTGTGAAATCATCTCACAGTGTTACAGCTTTCCCCTCAGGAAGCCTTTCGCTAAGACCGTTCTTGTGGAATTGGCAAAGTGATATTTGGAAGCCCATAGAGGGTTATGGTGAAAAAGGAAGTATCCGCAGGTGAAATCTGGAAAGAAGCTTTCTGAGAAACTGGTTAGTGTTCTGTTAATTCATCTCACAGAGTTGCATCTGTATTTCCTGGATCTCTTTGCTAGCCTTATTTCTGTGGAATCTGAGAACAGATATTTCGGATCCCTTTGAAGACTATAGGGCCAAAGGAAATATCCTCCGATAACAAAGAGAAAGAAGCTTTCTGAGATATTTCTTTGTGTTCTGTGAAATCATCTCACAGAGTTACAGCTTTCCCCTCAAGAAGCCTTTCGCTAAGACAGTTCTTGTGGAATTGGCAAAGTGATATTGGAAGCCCATAGAGGGCTATGGTGAAAAAGGGAATATCCTCAGATGAAATCTGGAAAGAAGCTTTCTGAGAAACTGCTTAGTGTTCTGTTAATTCATCTCACAGTGTTACATCTGTATTTCGTGGATCTCTTTGCTAGCCTTATTTCTGTCGAATCTGAGAACAGATATTTCGGATCCCTTTCAAGACTATAGGGCCAAAGGAAATATCCTCCGATTACAAAGAGAAGGAAGCTTTCTGAGAAATTTCTTTGTGTTCTGTGAAATCATCTCACAGAGTTACAGCTTTCCCCTCAAGAAGCCTTTCGCTAAGACAGTTCTTGTGGAATTGGAAAAGTGATATTTGGAAGCCTATAGAGGGCTATGGTAAAAAAGGAAATATCCTCAGATGAAATCTGGAAAGAAGCTTTCTGAGAAACTGTTTCGTGATTGGTTAATTCATCTCACAGAGTTACATCTGTATTTCGTGGATCTCTTTGCTAGCCTTGTTTCTGTGGAATCTGAGAACCGATATTTTGGATCCCTTTTGAGACTATAGGGCCAAAGGAAATATCCTCCGATAACAAAGAGAAAGAAGCTTTCTGAGAAACTTCTTTGTGTTCTGTGAAATCATCTCAAAGAGTTACAGCTTTCCCCTCAGGAAGCCTTTCGCTAAGACAGTTCTTGTGGAATTGGCAAAGTGATATTTGGAAGCCCATAGAGGGCTATGGTGAAAAAGGATATATCCTCAGATGAAATCTGGAAAGAAGCTTTCCGAGAAACTGCTTAGTGTTCTGTTAATTCATCTCAGAGAGTTACATCTGTATTTCCTGGATCTCTTTGATAGCCTTATTTCTGTGGAATCTGAGAACAGATATTTCGGATCCCATTTAAGACTATAGGGCCAAAGGAAATATCCTCCGATAACAAAGAGAAAGAAGCTTTCTGAGAAATTTCTTCTCGTTCTGTGAAATCATCTCACAGTGTTACAGCTTTCCCCTCAGGAAGCCTTTCGCTAAGACCGTTCTTGTGGAATTGGCAAAGTGATATTTGGAAGCCCATAGAGGGTTATGGTGAAAAAGGGAGTATCCGCAGGTGAAATCTGGAAAGAAGCTTTCTGAGAAACTGTTTAGTGTTCTGTTAATTCATCTCACAGAGTTGCATCTGTATTTCCTGGATCTCTTTGCTAGCCTTATTTCTGTGGAATCTGAGAACAGATATTTCGGATCCCTTTGAAGACTATAGGGCCAAAGGAAATATCCTCCGATAACAAAGAGAAAGAAGCTTTCTGAGATATTTCTTTGTGTTCTGTGAAATCATCTCACAGAGTTACAGCTTTCCCCTCAAGAAGCCTTTCGCTAAGACAGTTCTTGTGGAATTGGCAAAGTGATATTGGAAGCCCATAGAGGGCTATGGTGAAAAAGGGAATATCCTCAGATGAAATCTGGAAAGAAGCTTTCTGAGAAACTGCTTAGTGTTCTGTTAATTCATCTCACAGTGTTACATCTGTATTTCGTGGATCTCTTTGCTAGCCTTATTTCTGTCGAATCTGAGAACAGATATTTTGGATCCCTTTCAAGACTATAGGGCCAAAGGAAATATCCTCCGATTACAAAGAGAAGGAAGCTTTCTGAGAAATTTCTTTGTGTTCTGTGAAATCATCTCACAGAGTTACAGCTTTCCCCTCAAGAAGCCTTTCGCTAAGACAGTTCTTGTGGAATTGGAAAAGTGATATTTGGAAGCCTATAGAGGGCTATGGTAAAAAAGGAAATATCCTCAGATGAAATCTGGAAAGAAGCTTTCTGAGAAACTGTTTCGTGTTCGGTTAATTCATCTCACAGAGTTACATCTGTATTTCGTGGATCTCTTTGCTAGCCTTATTTCTGTGGAATCTGAGAACCGATATTTTGGATCCCTTTTGAGACTATAGGGCCAAAGGAAATATCCTCCGATAACAAAGAGAAAGAAGCTTTCTGAGAAACTTCTTTGTGTTCTGTGAAATCATCTCAAAGTGTTACAGCTTTCCCCTCAGGAAGCCTTTCGCTAAGACAGTTCTTGTGGAATTGGCAAAGTGATATTTGGAAGCCCATAGAGGGCTATGGTGAAAAAGGATATATCCTCAGATGAAATCTGGAAAGAAGCTTTCCGAGAAACTGCTTAGTGTTCTGTTAATTCATCTCAGAGAGTTACATCTGTATTTCCTGGATCTCTTTGATAGCCTTATTTCTGTGGAATCTGAGAACAGATATTTCGGATCCCATTTAAGACTATAGGGCCAAAGGAAATATCCTCCGATAACAAAGACAAAGAAGCTTTCTGAGAATCTTCTTTGCGTTCTGTGAAATCATCTAACAGAGTTACAGCTTTCCTCTCAAGAAGCCTTTCGCTAAGACAGTTCTTGTGGAATTGGCAAAGTGATATTTGGAAGCCCTTAGAGGGCTATGGTGAAAAAGGAAATATCCTCAGATGAGATCTGGAAAGAAGCTTTCTAAGAAACTGCTTAGTGTTCTGTTATTTCATCTCACAGAGTTACATCTGTATTTCCTGGATCTCTTTGCGAGCCTTATTTCTGTGGAATCTGAGAACAGATATTTCGGATCCCTTTGAAGACTATAGGGCCAAAGGAAATATCCTGCGATAACAAAGAGAAAGAAGCTTTCTGAGAAACTTCTTTGTGTTCTGTGAAATCATCTCACAGAGTTTCAGCTTTCCCCTCAAGATGCCTTTCGCTAAGACAGTTCTTGTGGAATTGGCAAAGTGATATTTTTAAGCCCTTAGAGGGCTACGGTGAAAAAGGAAATATCCTCAGATGAAATCTGGAAAGAAGCTTTCTGAGAAACTGCTTAGTGTTCTGTTAATTCATCTCACAGAGTTACATCTGTACTTCGTGGATCTCTTTGCTAGCCTTATTTCTGTGGAATCTGAGAACAGATATTTCGGATCCCATTGAAGACTATAGGGCCAAAGAAAATATCCTCCGATAACAAAGAGAAAGAAGCTTTCTGAGAAATTTCTTCTCGTTCTGTGAAATCATCTCACAGTGTTACAGCTTTCCCCTCAGGAAGCCTTTCGCTAAGACCGTTCTTGTGGAATTGGCAAAGTGATATTTGGAAGCCCATAGAGGGTTATGGTGAAAATGAAGTATCCGCAGGTGAAATCTGGAAAGAAGCTTTCTGAGAAACTGGTTAGTGTTCTGTTAATTCATCTCACAGAGTTGCATCTGTATTTCCTGGATCTCCTTGCTAGCCTTATTTCTGTGGAATCTGAGAACAGATATTTCGGATCCCTTTGAAGACTATAGGGCCAAAGGAAATATCCTCCGATAACAAAGAGAAAGAAGCTTTCTGAGAAATTTCTTTGTGTTCTGTGAAATCATCTCACAGAGTTACAGCTTTCCCCTCAAGAAGCCTTTCGCTAAGACAGTTCTTGTGGAATTGGCAAAGTGATATTGGAAGCCCATAGAGGGCTATGGTGAAAAAGAGAATATCCTCAGATGAAATCTGGAAAGAAGCTTTCTGAGAAACTGCTTAGTGTTCGGTTAATTCATCTGACAGAGTTACATCTGTATTTCGTGGATCTCTTTGCTAGCCTTATTTCTGTGGAATCTGAGAACCGATATTTTGGATCCCTTTTGAGACTATAGGGCCAAAGGAAATATCCTCCGATAACAAAGAGAAAGAAGCTTTCTGAGAAACTTCTTTGTGTTCTGTGAAATCATCTCACAGTGTTACAGCTTTCCCCTCAGGAAGCCTTTCGCTAAGACAGTTCTTGTGGAATTGGCAAAGTGATATTTGGAAGCCCATAGAGGGCTATGGTGAAAAAGGATATATCCTCAGATGAAATCTGGAAAGAAGCTTTCTGAGAAACTGCTTAGTGTTCTGTTAATTCATCTCAGAGAGTTACATCTGTATTTCCTGGATGTCTTTGATAGCCTTATTTCTGTGGAATCTGAGAACAGATATTTCGGATCCCATTGAAGACTATAGGGCCAAAGGAATTATCCTCCGATAACAAAGAGAAAGAAGCTTTCTGAGAAACTTCTTTGTGTTCTGTGAAATCACCTCACAGAGTTTCAGCTTTCCCCTCAAGAAGCCTTTCGCTAAGACAGTTCTTGTGGAATTGCCAAAGTGATATTTGAAAGCCCATAGAGGGCTATGGTGAAAATGTAAATATCCACAGATAAAATCTGGAAAGAAGCTTTCTGAGAAACTGCTTAGTGTTGTGTTAATTTATCGCATAGAATTACATCTGTATTTCATGGATCTGTTTGCTAGCCTTATTTCTGTGGAATCTGATAACAGATATTTCGGATCCCATTGAAGACTATAGGGCCAAAGGAAATATCCTCCGATAACAAAGAGAAAGAAGCTTTCTGAGAAATTTCTTTGTGTTCTGTGAAATCATCTCACAGAGTTACAGCTTTCCCCTCAAGAAGCCTTTCGCTAAGACAGTTCTTGTGGAATTGAAAAGTGATATTTGGAAGCCCTTAGAGGGCTATGGTGAAAAAGGAAATATCCTCAGATGAAATCTGGAAAGAAGCTTTTTGAGAAACTGCTTAGTGTTCGGTTAAATCATCTCACAGAGTTACATCTGTATTTCGTGGATCTCTTTGCTAGCCTTATTTCTGTGGAATCTGAGAACAGATATTTCGGATCCCTTAGAAGACTATAGGGCCAAAGGAAATATCCTCCGATAACAAAGAGAAAGTAGCTTTCTGAGAAACTTCTTTGTGTTCTGTGAAATCATCTCAGAGAGTTACAGCTTTCTCCTCAAGAAGACTTTCGCTACGACAGTTCTTGTGGTATTGGCAAAGTGATATTTGGAAGCCCATAGAGGGCTATTGTGAAAAAGGAAATATCCTCAGATGAAATCCGGAAAGAAGCTTTCTGAGAAACTGCTTAGTGTTCAGTTAATTCATCTCACAGAGTTACATCTGTATTTCGTGGATCTCTTTGCTAGCCTTATTTCTGTGGAATCTGAGAACAGATATTTCGGATCCCATTGAAGACCATAGGGCCAAAGGAAATATCCTCCAATAACAAAGAGAAAGAAGCTTTCTGAGAAACTTCTTTGCGTTCTGTGAAATCATCTCACAGAGTTACAGCTTTCCCCTCAAGAAGCCTTTCGCTAAGACAGTTCTTGTGGAATTGGCAAAGTGATATTTGGAAGCCCATAGAGGGCTATGGTGAAAAAGGAAATATCCTCAGATGAAATCTGAAAAGAAGCTTTCTGAGAAACTGCTTAGTGTTCTGTCAATTCATCTCATAGAATTACATCTGTATTTCATGGATTTCTTTGCTAGCCTTATTTCTGTGGAATCTGATAACAGATATTTCGGATCCCTTTGAAGACTATAGGGCCAAAGGAAATATCCTCCGATAACAAAGAGAAAGAAGCGTTCTGAGAAACTTCTTTGCGTTCTGTAAAATCATCTCACAGAGTTACAGCTTTCCTCTCAAGAAGCCTTTCGCTAACACATGTCTTGTGGAATTGGCAAAGTGATATTTGGAAGCCCATAGAGGGCTATGGTGAAAAAGGAAATATCCTCAGATGAAATCTGGAAAGAAGCTTTCTGAGAAACTGCTTAGTGTTCTGTTAATTCATCTCACAGAGTTACATCTGTATTTCGTGGATCTCTTTGCTAGCCTTATTTCTGTGGAATCTGAGAACAGATATTTCGGATCCCTTTGAAGACTATAGGGCCAAAGGAAATATCCTCCGATAACAAAGAGAAAGAAGCTTTCTGAGAAACTTCTTTGCGTTCTGAGAAATCATCTCACAGAGTTACAGCTATCCCCTCAAGAAGCCTTTCGCTAGGACAGTTCTTGTGGAATTGGCAAAGTGATATTTGGAATCCCATAGAGGGCTAGGGTGAAAAAGGAAATATCCTCAGATGAAATCTGGAAAGAAGCTTTCTGAGAAACTGCTTAGTGTTCTGTTCATTCATCTCACTGAGTTACATCTGTATTTCGTGGATCTCTTTGCTAGCCTTATTTCTGTGGAATCTGAGAACAGGTATTTCAGATCCCTTTGAAGACTATAAGGACAAAGGAAATATCCTCCGATTACAAAGAGAAAGAAGCTTTTTTAGAAACTTTTTTGTGTTCTGTGAAATCATCTCACAGAGTTACAGCTTTCCCCTCAAGAAGCCTTTCCCTAAGACATTTCTTGTGGAATTGGCAAAGTGATATTTGGAAGCCCATAGAGGGCAATGGTGAAAAAGGAATTATCATCAGATGAAATCTGTAAAGAAGCTTTCTGAGAAACTGCTTAGTGTTCTGTTCATTCATGTCACAGAGTTACAACTGTATTTCGTGGATCTCTTTGCTAGCCTTATTTTTGTGGAATCTGAGAACAGATATTTTGGATCCCTTTGAAGACTATAGGGCCAAAGGAAATATCCTGCGATAACAAAGAGAAAGAAGCTTTCTGAGAAACTTCTTTGTGTTCTGTGAAATCATCTCACAGAGTTACAGCTTTCCCCTCAAGAAGCCTTTCGCTAAGACAGTTCTTGTGGAATTGGCAAAGTGATATTTGGAAGCCCTTAGAGGGCTATGGTGAAAAAGGAAATATCCTCAGATGAAATCTGGAAAGAAGCTTTCTGAGAAACTGCTTAGTGTTCGGTTAATTCATCTCACAGAGTTACATCTGTACTTCGTGGATCTCTTTGCTAGCCTTATTTCTGTGGAATCTGAGAACAGATATTTCGGATCCCATTGAAGACTATAGGGCCAAAGGAAATATCCTCCGATAACAAAGAGAAAGAAGTTTTCTGAGAAACTTCTTCTCGTTCTGTGAAATCATCTCACAGTGTTACAGCTTTCCCCTCACGAAGCCTTTCGCTAAGACCGTTCTTGTGGAATTGGCAAAGTGATATTTGGAAGCCCATAGAGGGTTATGGTGAAAAAGGAAGTATCCTCAGATGAAATCTGGAAAGAAGCTTTCTGAGAAACTGGTTAGTGTTCTGTTAATTCATCTCACAGAGTTGCATCTGTATTTCCTGGATCTCTTTGCTAGCCTTATTTCTGTGGAATCTGAGAACAGATATTTCGGATCCCTTTGAAGACTATAGGGCCAAAGGAAATATCCTCCGATAACAAAGAGAAAGAAGCTTTCTGAGAAATTTCTTTGTGTTCTGTGAAATCATCTCACAGAGTTACAGCTTTCCCCTCAAGAAGCCTTTCGCTAAGACAGTTCTTGTGGAATTGGCAAAGTCATATTTGGAAGCCTATGGAGGGCTATGGTGAAAAAGGAAATATCCTCAGATGAAATCTGGAAAGAAGCTTTCTGAGAAACTGCTTCGTGTTCGGTTAATTCATCTCACAGAGTTACATCTGTATTTCGTGAATCTCTTTGCTAGCCTTATTTCTGTGGAATCTGAGAACCGATATTTTGGATCCCTTTTAAGACTATAGGGCCAAAGGAAATATCCTCCGATAACAAAGAGAAAGAAGCTTTCTGAGAAACTTCTTTGTGTTCTGTGAAATCATCTCACAGAGTTACAGCTTTCCCCTCAGGAAGCCTTTCGCTAAGACAGTTCTTGTGGAATTGGCAAAGTGATATTTGGAAGCCCTTAGAGGGCTACGGTGAAAAAGGATATATCCTCAGATGAAATCTGGAAAGAAGCTTTCTGAGAAACTGCTTAGTGTTCTGTTAATTCATCTCAGAGAGTTTCATCTGTATTTCCTGGATCTCTTTGATAGCCTTATTTCTGTGGAATCTGAGAACAGATATTTCGGATCCCTTTGAAGACTATAGGGCCAAAGGAATTCTCCTCCGATAACAAAGAGAAAGAAGCTTTCTGAGAAACTTCTTTGTGTTCTGTGAAATCACCTCACAGAGTTTCAGCTTTCCACTGAAGAAGCCTTTCGCTAAGACAGTTCTTGTGGAATTGCCAAAGTGATATTTGGAAGCCCCTAGAGGGCTATGGTGAAAATGGAAATATCCACAGATAAAATCTGGAAAGAAGCTTTCTGAGAAACTGCTTAGTGTTGTGTTAATTTATCGCATAGAATTACATCTGTATTTCCTGGATCTGTTTGCTAGCCTTATTTCTGTGGAATCTGATAACAGATATTTCGGATCCCTTTGAAGACTATAGGGCCAAAGGAAATATCCTCCGATAACAAAGAGAAAGAAGCTTTCTGAGAAATTTCTTTGTGTTCTGTGAAATCATCTCACAGAGTTACAGTTTTGCACTCAAGAAGCTTTTCGCTAAGATAGTTCTTGTGGAATTGAAAAGTGATATTTGGAAGCCCATAGAGGGCTATGGTGAAAAAGGAAATATCCTCAGATGAAATCTGGAAAGAAGCTTTTTGAGAAACTGCTTAGTGTTCGGTTAAATCATCTCCCAGAGTCACATCTGTATTTCGTGGATCTCTTTGCTTGCCTTATTGCTGTGGAATCTGAGAACAGATATTTGGGATCCCTTTGAAGACTATAGGGCCAAAGGAAATATCCTCCGATTACAAAGAGAAAGAAGCTTTCTGAGAAACTTCTTTGCGTTCAGTGAAATCATCTCACAGAGTTACAGCTTTCCCCTCAAGAAGCCTTTCGCTAAGACAGTTCTTGTGGAATTGGCAAAGTGATATTTGGAAGCCCATAGAGGGCTATGGTGAAAAAGGAAATATCCTCAGATGAAATCTGGAAAGAAGCTTTCTGAGAAACTGCTTAGTGTTCTGTTAATTCATCTCACAGAGTTACATCTGTATTTCGTCGATCTCTTTGCTAGCCTTATTTCTGTGGAATCTGAGAACAGATATTTCGGATCCCATTGAAGACCATAGGGCCAAAGGAAATATCCTCCGATAACAAAGAGAAAGAAGCTTTCTGAGAAACTTCTTTGCGTTCTGTGAAATCATCTCACAGAGTTACAGCTTTCCCCTCAAGAAGCCTTTCGCTAAGACAGTTCTTTTGGAATTGGCAAAGTGATATTTGGAAGCCCATAGACGGCTATGGTGTAAAATTAAATATCCTCAGATGAAATCTGAAAAGAAGCTTTCTGAGAAACTGCTTAGTGTTCTGTCAATTCATCTCATAGAATTACATCTGTATTTCATGGATTACTTTGCTAGCCTTATTTCTGTGGAATCTGATAACAGATACTTCGGATCCCTTTGTAGACTATAGGGCCAAAGGAAATATCCTCCGATAACAAAGAGAAAGAAGCTTTCTGAGAAACTTCTTTGCGTTCTGTTAAATCATCTCACAGAGTTACAGCTTTCCTCTCAAGAAGCCTTTCGCTAATACATGTCTTGTGGAATTGGCAAAGTGATATTTGGAAGCCCATTGAGGGCTATGGTGAAAAAGGGAATATCCTCAGATGAAATCTGGAAAGAAGCTTTCTGAGAAACTGCTTAGTGTTCAGTTAATTCATCTCACAGTGTTACATCTGTATTTCGTGGATCTCTTTGCTAGCCTTATTTCTGTGGAATCTGAGAACAGATATTTCGGATCCCATTGAAGACCATAGGGCCAAAGGAAATATCCTCCGATAACAAAGAGAAAGAAGCTTTCTGAGAAACTTCTTTGCGTTCTGTGAAATAATCTCACAGAGTTACAGCTTTCCCCTCAAGAAGCCTTTCGCTAAGACAGTTCTTGTGGAAATGGCAAAGTGATATTTGGAAGCCCATAGAGGGCTATGGTGTAAAATTAAATATCCTCAGATGAAATCTGAAAAGAAGCTTTCTGAGAAACAGCTTAGTGTTCTGTCAATTCATCTCATAGAATTACATCTGTATTTCATGGATTTCTTTGCTAGCCTTATTTCTGTGGAATGTGATAACAGATATTTCGGATCCCTTTGAAGACTATAGGGCCAAAGGAAATATCCTCCGATAACAAAGAGAAAGAAGCTTTCTGAGAAACTTCTTTGCGTTCTGTTAAATCATCTCACAGAGTTACAGCTTTCCCCTCAAGAAGCCTTTCGCTAAGACATGTCTTGTGGAATTGGCAAAGTGATATTTGGAAGCCCATAGAGGGCTATGGTGAAAAAGGAAATATCCTCAGATGAAATCTGGAAAGAAGCTTTCTGAGAAACTGCTTAGTGTTCTGTTAATTCATCTCACAGAGTTACATCTGTATTTCGTGGATCTCTTTGCTAGCCTTATTTCTGTCGAATCTGAGAACAGATATTTCGGATCCCTTTCAAGACTATAGGGCCAAAGGAAATAACCTCCGATAACAAAGAGAAGGAAGCTTTCTGAGAAATTTCTTTGTGTTCTGTGAAATCATCTCACAGAGTTACAGCTTTCCCCTCAAGAAGCCTTTCGCTAAGACAGTTCTTGTGGAATTAGAAAAGTGATATTTGGAAGCCTATAGAGGGCTATGGTGAAAAAGGAAATATCCTTAGATGAAATTTGGAAAGAAGCTTTCTGAGAAACTGCTTCGTGTTCGGTAAATTCATCTCACAGAGTTACATCTGTATTTCCTGGATCTCTTTGCTAGCCTTATTTCTGTGGAATCTGAGAACAGATATTTCGGATCCCTTTGAAGACTATAGGGCCAAAGGAAATATCCTCCGATAACAAAGAGAAAGAAGCTTTCTAAGAAACTTCTTTGTGTTCTGTGAAATCACCTCACAGAGTTACAGCTTTCCCCTCAAGAAGCCTTTCGCTAAGACAGTTCTTGTGGAATTGCCAAAGTGATATTTGGAAGCCCACAGAGGTCTATGGTGAAAATGGAAATATCCACAGATAAAATCTGGAAAGAAGCTTTCTGAAAAACTGCTTAGTGTTGTGTTAATTTATCGCATAGAATTACATCTGTATTTCATGGATCTGTTTGCTAGCCTTATTTCTGTGGAATCTGATAACAGATATTTCGGATCCCTTTGAAGACTATAGGGCCAAAGGAAATATCCTCCGATAACAAAGAGAAAGAAGCTTTCTGAGAAATTTCTTTGTGTTCTGTGAAATCATCTCACAGAGTTACAGCTTTCCCCTCAAGAAGCCTTTCGCTAAGACAGTTCTTGTGGAATTGAAAAGTGATATTTGGAAACCCATAGAGGGCTATGGTGAAAAAGGAAATATCCTCAGATGAAATCTGGAAAGAAGCTTTTTGAGAAACTGCTTAGTGTTCGTTTAAATCATCTCACAGAGTTACATCTGTATTTCGTGGATCTCTTTGCTTGCCTTATTTCTGTGGAATCTGAGAAGAGATATTTCGGATCCCTTTGAAGACTATAGGGCCAAAGGAAATATCCTCCGATAACAAAGAGAAAGAAGCTTTCTGAGAAACTTCTTTGCGTTCTGTGAAATCATCTCACAGAGTTACAGCTTTCCTCTCAAGAAGCCTTTCGCTAAGACAGTTCTTGTGGAATTGGCAAAGTGATATTTGGAAGCCCATAGAGGTCTATGGTGAAAAAGGAAATATCCTCAGATGAAATCTGGAAAGAAGCTTTCTGAGAAACTGCTTAGTGTTCTGTTCATTCATCTCACAGAGTTACATCTGTATTTCGTGGATTTCTTTGCTAGCCTTATTTCTGTGGAATCTGAGAACAGGTATTTCAGATCCCATTGAAGACTATAGGGCCAAAGGAAATATCCTCCGATAACAAAGAGAAAGAAGCTTTCTGAGAAACTTCTTTGTGTTCTGTGAAATCATCTCACAGAGTTTCAGCTTTCCCCTCAAGAAGCCTTTCGCTAAGACAGTTGTTGTGGAATTGGCAAAGTGATATTTGGAAGCCCATAGAGGGCTCTGGTGAAAAAGGAAATATCCTCAGATGAAATCTGGAAAGAGGCTTTCTGAGAAACTTCTTAGTGTTCTGTTAATTCATCTCACAGAGTTACGTCTGTATTTCGTGGATCTCTTTGCTAGCCTTATTTCTGTGGAATCTGAGAACAGATATTTCTGATCCATTTGAAGACTATAGGACCAAAGGAAATATCCTCTGATGACAAAGAGAAAGAAGCTTTCTGAGAAACTACTTTGCGTTTGTGAAATCATCTCACAGAGTTACAGCTTCCCTCTCAAGAAGCCTATTGCTAAGACATTTCTTGTGGAATTGGCAAAGTGATATTTGGAAGCCCATAGAGGGCTACGGTGAAAAAGGAAATATCCTCAGATGAAATCTGGAAAGAAGCTTTCTGAGAAACTGCTTAGTGTTCTGTTCATTCATCTCACAGAGTTACATCTGTATTTCGTGGATCTCTTTGCTTGCCTTATTTCTGCGGATTCTGAGAACAGGTATTTCTGATCCCATTGAAGACTATAGGGCCAAAGGAAATATCCTCCGATAATAAATAGAAAGAAGCTTTCTGAGAAACTTCTTTGCGTTCTGTGAAATCATCTCACAGAGTTACAGCTTTCCCCTCAAGAAGACTTTCGCTAAGACAGTTCTTGTGGAATTGGCAAAGTGATATTTGGAAGCCCATAGAGGGCTATGGTGAAAAAGGAAATATCCTCAGATGAAATCTGGAAAGAAGCTTTCTGAGAAACTGCTTAGTGTTCGGTTAATTCAACTCACAGAGTTACATCTGTATTTCGTGAATCTCTTTCCTTGCCTTATTTCTGTGGAATCTGAAAACAGATAATTCGGATCCCTTTGAAGACTATAGGGCCAAAGGAAATATCCTCCGATAACAAAGAGAAAGAAGCTTTCTGAGAAACTTCTTTGTGTTCTGTGAAATCATCTCACAGAGTTACAGCTTTCCCCTCAAGAAGCCTTTCGCTAAGACAGTTCTTGTGGAATTGGCAAAGTGATATTTGGAAGCCCATAGAGGGCTATGGTGAAAAAGGAAATATCGTCAGATGAAATTTGGAAAGAAGCTTTCTGAGAAACTGCTTAGTGTTCTGTTAATTCATCTCACAGAGTTACATCTGTATTTCGTGAATCTCTTTGCTTGCCTTATTTCTGTGGAATCTGAAAACAGATAATTCGGATCCCTTTGAAGACTATAGGGCCAAAGGAAATATCCTCCAATAACAAAGAGAAAGAAGCTTTCTGAGAAACTTCTTTGTGTTCTGTGAAATAATCTCACAGAGTTACAGCATTCCCCTCAAGAAGCCTTTCGCTAAGACAGTTCTTGTGGAATTGGCAAAGTGATATTTGGAAGCCCACAGAGGGCTATGGTGAAAAAGGAAATATCCTCAGATGAAATCTGGAAAGAAGCTTTCTGAGAAACTGCTTAGTGTTCTCTTAATTCAACTCACAGAGTTTCATCTGTATTTCGTGGATCTCTTTACTACCCTTATTTCTGTGGAATCTGAGAACAGGTATTTCAGATCCCATTGAAAACTATAGGGCCAAATTAAGTATCCTCCTATTACAAAGAGAAAGAATCTTTCTTAGAAACTTCTTTGTGTTCTGTCAAATCATCTCACAGAGTTACATCTGTATTTCGGGGATCTCTTTGCTAGCCTTATTTCTGTGGAATCTGAGAACTGGTATTTCACATCCCTTTGAAGACTATAGGGCCAAAGGAAATATCCTCCGATTACAAAGAGAAAGAAGCATTCTTAGAAACTTCTTTGTGTTCTGTGAAATCATCTCACAGAGTTACAGCTTTCCCTTCAAGAAGCCTTTCGCTAAGACAGTTCTTGTGGAATTGGCAAAGTGATATTTGGAAGCCCATAGAGGGTTATGGTGAAAAAGGAAGTATCCTCAGATGAAATCTGAAAAGAAGCTTTCTGAGAAACTGCTTAGTGTTCTGTTCATTCATCTCACAGAGTTACATCTGTATTTCGTGGATTTCTTTGCTGGCCTTATTTCTGTGGAATCTGAGAACAGGTATTTCAGATCCCTTTGAAGACTATAGGGCCAAAGGAAATATCCTCCGATAACAAAGAGAAAGAAGCTTTCTGAGAAACTTCTTTGTGTTCTCTGAAATCATCTCACAGAGTTACAGCTTTCCCCTCAAGAAGCCTTTCGCTAAGACAGTTCTTGTGGAATTGGCAAAGTGATATTTTTAAGCCCATAGAGGGCTATGGTGAAAAAGGGAATATCCTCAGATGAAATCTGGAAAGAAGATTTCTGAGAAACTGCTTAGTGTTCTGTTAATTCATCTCACAGAGTTACATCTGTATTTCGTGGATCTCTTTGCTAGCCTTATTTCTGTCGAATCTGAGAACAGATATTTCGGATCCCTTTCAAGACTATAGGGCCAAAGGAAATAACCTCCGATAACAAAGAGAAGGAAGCTTTCTGAGAAATTTCTTTGTGTTCTGTGAAATCATCTCACAGAGTTACAGCTTTCCCCTGAAGAAGCCTTTCGCTAAGACAGTTCTTGTGGAATTAGAAAAGTGATATTTGGAAGCCTATAGAGGGCTATGGTGAAAAAGGAAATATCCTCAGATGAAATCTGGAAAGAAGCTTTCTGAGAAACTGCGTCGTGTTCGGTAAATTCATCTCACAGAGTTACATCTGTATTTCGTGGATCTCTTTGCTAGCCTTATTTCTGTGGAATCTGAGAACCGATATTTTGGATCCCTTTTAAGACTATAGGGCCAAAGGAAATATCCTCCGATAATAAAGAGAAAGAAGCTTTCTGAGAAACTTCTTTGCGTTCTGTGAAATCATCTCAAAGAGTTACAGCTTTACCCTCAAGAAGCCTTTCGCTAAGACAGTTCTTGTGGAATTGGCAAAGTGATATTTGGAAGCCCATAGAGGGCTATGGTGAAAAAGGAAATATCCTCAGATGAAATCTGGAAAGAAGCTTTCTGAGAAACTGCTTAGTGTTCGGTTAATTCATCTCACAGAGTTACATCTGTATTTCGTGAATCTCTTTGCTTGCCTTATTTCTGTGGAATCTGAAAACAGATAATTCGGATCCCTTTGAAGACTATAGGGCCAAAGGAAATATCCTCCAATAACAAAGAGAAAGAAGCTTTCTGAGAAACTTCTTTGTGTTCTGTGAAATAATCTCACAGAGTTACAGCTTTCCCCTCAAGAAGCCTTTCGCTAAGTCAGTTCTTGTGGAATTGGCAAAGTAATATTTGGAAGCCCACAGAGGGCTATGGTGAAAAAGGAAATATCCTCAGATGAAATCTGGAAAGAAGCTTTCTGAGAAACTGCTTAGTGTTCTCTTAATTCATCTCACAGAGTTTCATCTGTATTTTGTGGATCTCTTTGCTAGCCTTATTTCTGAGGAATCTGAGAACAGGTATTTCAGATCCGATTGAAGACTACAGGGCCAAATTAAGTATCCTCCTATTACAAAGAGAAAGAAGCTTTCTTAGAAACTTCTTTGTGTTCTGTCAAATCATCTCACAGAGTTACAGCTTTCCCCTCAAGAAGCCTTTCGCTAAGACAGTTCTTGTGGAATTGGCAAAGTGATATTTGGAAGCCCATAGAGGGCTATGGTGAAAAAGGATATATCCTCAGTTGAAATCTGGAAAGAAGCTTTCTGAGAAACTGCTTAGTGATCGGTTCATTCATCTCACAGAGTTACATCTGTATTTCGTGGATCTCTTTGGTAGCCTTATTTCTGTGGAATCTGAGAACAGATATTTCGGATCCCATTGAAGACTATTGGGCCAAAGGAAATATCCTCCGATAACAAAGAGAAAGAAGCTTTCCGAGAAACTTCTTTGCGTTCTGTGAAATCATCTCACAGAGTTACAGCTTTCCCCTCAAGAAGCCTTTCGCTAAGACAGTTCTTGTGGAATTGGCAAAGTGATATTTGGAAGCCCATAGAGTGCTATGATGAAAAAGGAAATATCCTCAGATGAAATCTGGAAAGAAGCTTTCTGAGAAACTGCTTAGTGTTCTGTTAATTCATCTCACAGAGTTACATCTGTATTTCGTGGATCTCTTTGCTAGCCTTATTTCTGTGGAATCTGAGAACTGGTATTTCACATCCCATTGAAGACTATAGGGCCAAAGGAAATATCCTCCGATTACAAAGAGAAAGAAGCATTCTTAGAAACTTCTTTGTGTTCTGTGAAATCACCTCACAGAGTTACAGCTTTCCCTTCAAGAAGCCTTTCGCTAAGACAGTTCTTGTGGAATTGGCAAAGTGATATTTGGAAGCCCTCAGAGGGCTATGGTGAAAAAGGAAATATCCTCAGATGAAATCTGGAAAGAAGCTTTCTGAGAAACTGCTTAGTGTTTTCTTAATTCATCTCACAGAGTTACATCTGTATTTCGTGGAATTCTTTGCTAGCCTTATTTCTGTGGAATCTGAGAACAGATATTTCAGATCCCATTGAAGACTATAGGGCCAAAGGAAATTTCCTCCGATAACAAAGAAAAAGAAGCTTTCTGAGAAACTTCTTTGTGTTCTGTGAAATCATCTCACAGAGTTACAGCTTTCCCCTCAAGAAGCCTTTCGCTAAGACAGTTCTTGTGGAATTGGCAAAGTGATATTTGGAAGCCCATAGAGGGCTATGGTGAAAAAGGAAATATCCTCAGATGAAATCTGGAAAGAAGCTTTCTGAGAAACTGCTTAGTGTTCAGTTAATTCATCTCACAGAGTTACATCTGTATTTCGTGGATCTCTTTGCTTGCCTTATTTCTGTGGAATCTGAAAACAGATAATTCGGATCCCTTTGCAGACTCTAGGGCCGAAGGAAATATCCTCCAATAACAAAGAGAAAGAAGCTTTCTGAGAAACTTCTTTGTGTTCTGTGAAATAATCTCACAGAGTTACAGCTTTCCCCTCAAGAAGCCTTTCGCTATGAGAGTTCTTGTGGAATTGGCAAAGTGATATTTGGAAGCCCTCAGAGGGCTATGGTGAAAAAGGAAATATCCTCAGATGAAATCTGGAAAGAAGCTTTCTGAGAAACTGCTTAGTGTTCTCTTAAATCATCTCACAGAGTTTCATCTGTATTTCGTGGATCTCTTTGCTAGCCTTATTTCTGTGGAATATGAGAACAGGTATTTCAGATCAGATTGAAGACTATAGGGCCAAATTAAGTATCCTCCTATTACGAAGAGAAAGAAGCTTTCTTAGAAACTTCTTTGTGTTCTGTCAAATCATCTCACAGAGTTACAGCTTTCGCCTCAAGAAGCCTTTCGCTAAGACCGTTCTTGTGGAATTGGCAAAGTGATATTTGGAAGCCCACAGAGGGCTATGGTGAAAAAGGATATATCCTCAGATGAAATCTGGAAAGAAGCTTTCTGAGAAACTGCCTAGTGTTCGGTTCATTCATCTCACAGAGTTACATCTGTATTTCGTGGATCTCTTTGCTAGCCTTATTTCTGTGGAATCTGAGAACAGATATTTCGGTTCACATTGAAGACTATAGGGCCAAAGGAAATATACTCCGATAACAAAGAGAAAGAAGCTTTCTGAGAAACTTCTTTGCGTTCTGTGAAATCATCTCACAGAGTTACAGCTTTCCCCTCAAGTAGCCTTTGGCTAAGTCAGTTCTTGTGGAATTGGCAAAGTGATATTTGGAAGCCCATAGAGGGCTACGGTGAAAAAGGATATATCCTCAGATGAAATCTGGAAAGAAGTTTTCTGAGAAACCGCTTAGTGTTCTGTTAATTCATCTCACAGAGTTACATCTGTATTTCGTGGATCTCTTTGCTAGCCTTATTTCTGTGGAATCTTAGAACTGGTATTTCACATCCCTTTGAAGAATATAGGGCCAAAGGAAATATCCTCCGATTACAAAGAGAAAGAAGCATTCTTAGAAACTTCTTTGTGTTCTGAGAAATCATCTCACAGAGTTACAGCTTTCCCTTCGAGAAGCCTTTCGCTAAGACAGTTCTTGTGGAATTGGCAAAGTGATATTTGGAAGCCAATAGAGGGCTATGGTGAAAAAGGAAATATCCTCAGATGAAATCTGGAAAGAAGCTTTCTGAGAAACTGCTTAGTGTTCTGTTCATTCATCTCACAGAGTTACATCTGTATTTCGTGGATCTCTTTGCTAGCCTTATTTCTGTGGAATTTGAGAACAGGTATTTCAGATCCCTTTGAAGACTAAAGGGCCAAAGGAAATATCCTCCGATAACAAAGAGAAAGAAGCTTTCTGAGAAACTTCTTTGTGTTCTGTGAAATCATCTGACAGAGTTACAGCTTTCCCCTCAAGAAGCCTTTCGCTAAGAAAGTTCTTGTGGAATTGGCAAAGTGATATTTGGAAGCCCATAGGCGGCTATGGTGAAAAAGGAAATATCCTCAGATGAAATCTGGAAAGAAGCTTTCTGAGAAACTGCTTAGTGTTCGGTTAATTCATCTCACAGAGTTACATCTGTATTTCGTGGATTTCTTTGCTAGCCTTACTTCTGTGGAATCTGAGAACAGATATTTCGGATCCCATTGAAGACTATAGGGCAAAAGGAAATATCCTCCGATAACAAAGATAAAGAAGCTTTCTGAGAAACTTCTTTGCGTTCTGTGAAATCATCTCACAGAGTTACAGCTTTCCCCTCAAGAAGCCTTTCGCTAAGACAGTTCTTGTGGAATTGGCAAAGTGATATATGGAAGCCAATAGAGGGCTATGGTGAAAAAGGAAATATCCTCAGATGAAATCTGGAAAGAAGCTTTCTGAGAAACTGCTTAGTGTTCTGTTCATTCATCTCACAGAGTTACATCTGTATTTCGTGGATGTCTTTGCTAGCTTTATTTCTGTGGAATCTGAGAACAGGTATTTCAGATCCCATTGAAGACTATAGGGCCAAAGGAAATTTCCTCCGATAAAAAAGAGAAAGAAGCTTTCTGAGAAACTTCTTTGTGTTCTCTGAAATCATCTCACAGAGTTACAGCTTTCCCCTCAAGAAGCCTTTCGCTAAGACAGTTCTTGTGGAATTTGCAAAGTGATATTTGGAAGCCCATAGGGGGCTATGGTGAAAAAGGAAATATCCTCAGATGAAATCTGGAAAGAAGCTTTCTGAGAAACTGCTTAGTGTTCGGTTCATTCATCCCAGAGAGTTACATCTGTATTTCGTGGATCTCTTTGCTAGCCTTATTTCTGTGGAATCTGAGTACAGATATTTCGGATCCCATTGAAGACTATAGGGCCAAAGGAAATATCCTCCGATAACAAAGATAAAAAAGCTTTCTGAGAAACTTCTTTGCGTTCTTTGAAATCATCTCACAGAGTTACAGCTTTCCCCTCAAGAAGCCTTTCGCTAATACAGTTCTTGTGGAATTGGCAAAGTGATATTTGGAAGCCCATAGAGGGCTATGGTGAAAAAGGAAATATCGTCAGATGAAATTTGGAAAGAATCTTTCTGAGAAACTGCTTAGTGTTCAGTTAATTCATCTCACAGAGTTACATCTGTATTTCGTCAATCTCTTTGCTTGCCTTATTTCTGTGGAATCTGAAAACTGATAATTCGGATCCCTTTGAAGACTATAGGGCCAAAGGAAATATCCTCCAGTAACAAAGAGAAAGAAGCTTTCTGAGAAACTTCTTTGCGTTCTGTGAAATCATCTCACAGAGTTACAGCTTTCCCCTCAAGAAGCCTTTCGCTAAGACAGTTCTTGTGGAATTGTCAAAGTGATATTTGGAAGCCCACAGAGGGCTATGGTGAAAAAGGAAATATACTCAGATGAAATCTGGAAAGAAGCTTTCTGAGAAACTGCTTAGTGTTCTCTTAATTCATCTCACAGAGTTTCCTCTGTATTTCGTGGATCTCTTTGAGAGCCTTATTTCTGTGGAATCTGAGAACAGGTATTTCAGATCCCGTTGAAGACTATAGGGCGAAATTAAGTATCCTCCTATTACAAAGAGAAAGAAGCTTTCTTAGAAACTTCTTTGTGTTCTGTCAAATCATCTCACAGAGTTACAGCTTTCCCCTCAAGAAGCCTTTCGCTAAGACAGTTCTTGTGGAATTGGCAAAGTGATATTTGGAAGCCCATAGAGGGCTATGGTGAAAAAGGATATATCCTCAGATGAAATCTGGAAAGAAGCTTTCTGAGAAACTGCTTAGTGTTCGGTTCATTCATCTCACAGAGTTACATCTGTATTTCGTGGATCTCTTTGCTAGCCTTATTTCTCTGGAATCTGAGAACAGATATTTCGGATCCCATTGAAGACTATAGGGCAAAAGGAAATATCCTCCGATAACAAAGATAAAGAAGCTTTCTGAGAAACTTCTTTGCGTTCTGTGAAATCATCTCACAGAGTTACAGCTTTCCCCTCAAGAAGCCTTTCGCTAAGACAGTTCTTGTGGAATTGGCAAAGTGATATTTGGAAGCCAATAGAGGGCTATGGTGAAAAACGAAATATCCTCAGATGAAATCTGGAAAGAAGCTTTCTGAGAAACTGCTTAGTGTTCTGTTCATTCATCTCACAGAGTTACATCTGTATTTCGTGGATGTCTTTGCTAGCTTTATTTCTGTGGAATCTGAGAACAGGTATTTCAGATCCCATTGAAGACTATAGGGCCAAAGGAAATTTCCTCCGATAACAAAGATAAAGAAGCTTTCTGAGAAACTTCTTTGCGTTCTTTGAAATCATCTCACAGAGTTACAGCTTTCCCCTCAAGAAGCCTTTCGCTAATACAGTTCTTGTGGAATTGACAAAGTGATATTTGGAAGCCCATAGAGGGCTATGGTGAAAAAGGAAATATCGTCAGATGAAATTTGCAAAGAATCTTTCTGAGAAACTGCTTAGTGTTCAGTTAATTCATCTCACAGAGTTACATCTGTATTTCGTCAATCTCTTTGCTTGCCTTATTTCTGTGTAATCTGAAAACTGATAATTCGGATCCCTTTGAAGACTATAGGGCCAAAGGAAATATCCTCCAGTAACAAAGAGAAAGAAGCTTTCTGAGAAACTTCTTTGCGTTCTGTGAAATCATCTCACAGAGTTACAGCATTCCCCTCAAGAAGCCTTTCGCTAAGACAGTTCTTGTGGAATTGTCAAAGTGATATTTGGAAGCCCACAGAGGGCTATGGTGAAAAAGGAAATATCCTCAGATGAAATCTGGAAAGAAGCTTTCTGAGAAACTGCTTAGTGTTCTCTTAATTCATCTTACAGAGTTTCCTCTGTATTTCGTGGATCTCTTTGAGAGCCTTATTTCTGTGGAATCTGAGAACAGGTATTTCAGATCCCATTGAAGACTATAGGGCCAAATTAAGTATCCTCCTATTACAAAGAGAAAGAAGCTTTCCTAGAAACTTCTTTGTGTTCTGTCAAATCATCTCACAGAGTTACAGCTTTCCCCTCAAGAAGCCTTTCGCTAAGACAGTTCTTGTGGAATTGGCAAAGTGATATTTGGAAGCCCATAGAGGGCTATGGTGAAAAAGGATATATCCTCAGATGAAATCTGGAAAGAAGCTTTCTGAGAAACTGCTTAGTGTTCGCTTCATTCATCTCACAGAGTTACATCTGTATTTCGTGGATCTCTTTGCTAGCCTTATTTCTGTGGAATCTGAGAACAGATATTTCGGATCCCATTGAAGACTATAGGGCCAAAGGAAATATCCTCCGATAACAAAGAGAAAGAAGCTTTCTGAGAAACTTCGTTGCCTTCTTTGAAATCATCTCACAGAGTTACAGCATTCCCCTCAAGAAGCCTTTCACTAAGACAGTTCTTGTGGAATTGGCAAAGTGATAATGGAAGCCCATAGAGAGCTATGATGAAAAAGGAAATATCCTCAGATGAAATCTGGAAAGAAGCTCTCTGAGAAACTGCTTAGTGTTCTGTTAATTCATCTCACAGAGTTACATCAGTATTTCGTGGATCACTTTGCTAGTCTTATTTCTGTGGAATATGAGAACAGGTATTTCAGATCCCAATGAAGACTACAGGGTCAAAGGAAATATCCTCCGATAACAAAGAGAAAGAAGCTTTCTTAGAAACTTCTTTGTGTCAGTGAAATCATCTCACAGAGTTACAGCTTTCCCCTCAAGAAGCCTTTCGCTATGACAGTTCTTGTGGAATTGGCAAAGTGGTATTTGGAACCCCATAGAGGGCTACGGTGAAAAAGGATATATCCTCAGATGAAATCTGGAAAGAAGTTTTCTGAGAAACCGCTTAGTGTTCTGTTAATTCATCTCACAGAGTTACATCTGTATTTCGTGGATGTCTTTGCTAGCCTTATTTCTGTGGAATCTGAGAACAGATATTTCTGATCACATTGAAGGCTATGGGGTCAAAGGAAATATCTTCCGATAACAAAGAGAAAGAAACTTTCTGAGAAACTTCTTTGCGTTCTGTGAAATCATCTCACAGAGTTACAGCTTTCCCCTCAAGAAGCCTTTCGCTAAGACAGTTCTTGTGGAATTGGCAAAGTGATATTTGGAAGCCCATAGAGGGCTATGATGAAAAAGGAAATATCCTCAGATGAAATCTGGAAAGAAGCTTTCTGAGAAATTCCTTAGTGTTCTGTTCATTCATCTCAAAGAGTTACATCTGTATTTCGTGGATCTCTTTGCTAGCCTTATTTCTGTGGAATCTGAGAACTGGTATTTCACGTCCCATTGAAGAATATAGGGCCAAAGGAAATATCCTCCGATTACAAAGAGAAAGAAGCATTCTTAGAAACTTCTTTGTGTTCTGTGAAATCATCTCACAGAGTTACAGCATTCCCTTCAAGAAGCCTTTCGCTAAGACAGTTCTTGTGGAATTGGCAAAGTGATATTTGGAAGCCCATAGAGGGCTATGGTGAAAAAGGAAATATCCTCAGATGAAATCTGGAAAGAAGCTTTCTGAGAAACTGCTTAGTGTTCTGTTCATTCATCTCACAGAGTTACATTTGTATTTCGTGGATGTCTTTGCTAGCCTTATTTCTGTGGAATTTCAGAACAGGTATTTCAGATCCCTTTGAAGACTATAGGGCCAAAGGAAATATCCTCCGATAACAAAGAGAAAGAAGCTTTCTGAGAAACTTCTTTGTGTTCTGTGAAATCATCTTACAGAGTTACAGCTTTCCCCTCAAGAAGCCTTTCGCTAAGAAAGTTCTTGTGGAATTGTCAAAGTGATATTTGGAAGCCCATAGGCGGCTATGGTGAAAAAGGAAATATCCTCAGATGAAATCTGGAAAGAAGCTTTCTGAGAAACTGCTTAGTGTTCGGTTAATTCATCTCACAGAGTTACATGTGTATTATGTGGATTTCTTTGCTAGCCTTATTTCTGTGGAATCTGAGAACAGATATTTCGGATCCCATTGAAGACTATAGGGCCAAAGGAAATATCCTCCGATAACAAAGATAAAGAAGCTTTCAGAGAAACTTCTTTGCGTTCTGTGAAATCATCTCACAGAGTTACAGCTTTCCCCTCAAGAAGCCTTTCGCTAAGACAGTTCTTGTGGAATTGGCAAAGTGATATTTGGAAGCCAATAGAGGGCTATGGTGAAAAAGGAAATATCCTCAGATGAAATCTGGAAAGAAGCTTTCTGAGAAACTGCTTAGTGTTCTGTTCATTCATCTCACAGAGTTACATCTGTATTTCGTGGATGTCTTTGCTAGGTTTATTTCTGTGGAATCTGAGAACAGGTATTTCAGATCCCATTGAAGACAATAGGGCCAAAGGAAATTTCCTCCGATAAAAAAGAGAAAGAAGCTTTCTGAGAAACTTCTTTGTGTTCTCTGAAATCATCTCACAGAGTTACAGCTTTCCCCTCAAGAAGCCTTTCGCTAAGACAGTTCTTGTGGAATTGGCAAAGTGATATTTGGAAGCCCATAGGGGGCTATGGTGAAAAAGGATATATCCTCAGATGAAATCTGGAAAGAAGCTCTGAGAAACTGCTTTGTGTTCGGTTAATTCATCTCACAGAGTTACATCTGTATTTCGTGGATCTCTTTGCTAGCCTTATTTCTGTGGAATCTGAGAACTGGTATTTCACATCCCTTTGAAGAATATAGGGCCAAAGGAAATATCCTCCGATTACAAAGAGAAAGAAGCATTCTTAGAAACTTCTTTGTGTTCTGTGAAATCATCTCACAGAGTTACAGCTTTCCCTTCAAGAATCCTTTCGCTAAGACAGTTCTTGTGGAATTGGCAAAGTGATATTTGGAAGCCCATAGAGGGCTATGGTGAAAAAGGAAATATCCTCAGACGAAATCTGGAAAGAAGCTTTCTGAGAAACTGCTTAGTGTTCTGTTCATTCATCTCACAGAGTTACATCTGTATTTCGTGGATTTCTTTGCTAGCCTTATTTCTGTGAATCTGAGAACAGGTATTTCAGATCCCATTGAAGACTATAGGGCCAAAGGAAATATCCTACGATAACAAAGAGAAAGAAGCTTTCTGAGAAACTTCTTTGTGTTTTGTGAAATAATCTCACAGAGTTACAGCTTTCCCCTCAAGAAGCCTTTCGCTAAGACAGTTGTTGTGGAATTGGCAAAGTGATATTTGGAAGCCCATAGAGGGCTATGGTGAAAAAGGAAATATCCTCAGATGAAATCTGGAAAGAAGCTTTCTGAGAAACTGCTTAGTGTTCTGTTCATTCATCTCACAGAGTTACATCTGTATTTCGTGGATCTCTTTGCTAGTCTTATTTCTGTGGAATATGAGAACAGGTATTTCAGATCCCAGTGAAGACTACAGGGTCAAAGGAAATATCCTCCGATAACAAAGAGAAAGAAGCTATCTTAGAAACTTCTTGGTGTCAGTGAAATCATCTCACAGAGTTACAACTTTCCCCTCAAGAAGCCTTTCGCTATGAGAGTTCTTGTGGAATTGGCAAAGTGATATTCGGAAGCCCACAGAGGGCTACGGTGAAAAAGCATATATCCTCAGATGAAATCTGGAAAGAAGCTTTCTGAGAAACCGCTTAGTGTTCTGTTAATTCATCTCACAGAGTTACATCTGTATTTCGTGGATCTCTTTGCTAGCCTTATTTCTGTGGAATCTGAGAACAGATATTTCGGATCCCATTGAAGGCTATAGGGCCAAAGGAAATATCCTCCGATAACAAAGAGAAAGAAGCTATCTTAGAAACTTCTTGGTGTCAGTGAAATCATCTCACAGAGTTACAACTTTCCCCTCAAGAAGCCTTTCGCTATGAGAGTTCTTGTGGAATTGGCAAAGTGATATTCGGAAGCCCATAGAGGGCTACGGTGAAAAAGCATATATCCTCAGATGAAATCTGGAAAGAAGCTTTCTGAGAAACCGCTTAGTGTTCTGTTAATTCATCTCACAGAGTTACATCTGTATTTCGTGGATCTCTTTGCTAGCCTTATTTCTGTGGAATCTGAGAACAGATATTTCGGATCCCTTTGAAGGCTATAGGGCCAAAGGAAATATCCTCCGATAACAAAGATAAAGAAGCTTTCTGAGAAACTTCTTTGCATTCTGTGAAATCATCTCACAGAGGTACAGCTTTCCCCTCAAGAAGCCTTTCGCTAATACAGTTCTTGTGGAATTGACAAAGTGATATTTGGAAGCCCATAGAGGGCTATGGTGAAAAAGGAAATATCGTCAGATGAAATTTGCAAAGAATCTTTCTGAGAAACTGCTTAGTGTTCAGTTAATTCATCTCACAGAGTTACATCTGTATTTCGTCAATCTCTTTGCTTGCCTTATTTCTGTGTAATCTGAAAACTGATAATTCGGATCCCTTTGAAGACTATAGGGCCAAAGGAAATATCCTCCAGTAACAAAGAGAAAGAAGCTTTCTGAGAAACTTCTTTGCGTTCTGTGAAATCATCTCACAGAGTTACAGCATTCCCCTCAAGAAGCCTTTCGCTAAGACAGTTCTTGTGGAATTGTCAAAGTGATATTTGGAAGCCCACAGAGGGCTATGGTGAAAAAGGAAATATCCTCAGATGAAATCTGGAAAGAAGCTTTCTGAGAAACTGCTTAGTGTTCTCTTAATTCATCTCACAGAGTTTCCTCTGTATTTCGTGGATCTCTTTGAGAGCCTTATTTCTGTGGAATCTGAGAACAGGTATTTCAGATCCCATTGAAGACTATAGGGCCAAATTAAGTATCCTCCTATTACAAAGAGAAAGAAGCTTTCCTAGAAACTTCTTTGTGTTCTGTCAAATCATCTCACAGAGTTACAGCTTTCCCCTCAAGAAGCCTTTCGCTAAGACAGTTCTTGTGGAATTGGCAAAGTGATATTTGGAAGCCCATAGAGGGCTATGGTGAAAAAGGATATATCCTCAGATGAAATCTGGAAAGAAGCTTTCTGAGAAACTGCTTAGTGTTCGGTTCATTCATCTCACAGAGTTACATCTGTATTTCGTGGATCTCTTTGCTAGCCTTATTTCTGTGGAATCTGAGAACAGATATTTCGGATCCCATTGAAGACTATAGGGCCAAAGGAAATATCCTCCGATAACAAAGAGAAAGAAGCTTTCTGAGAAACTTCTTTGCCTTCTTTGAAATCATCTCACAGAGTTACAGCATTCCCCTCAAGAAGCCTTTCACTAAGACAGTTCTTGTGGAATTGGCAAAGTGATAATGGAAGCCCATAGAGAGCTATGATGAAAAAGGAAATATCCTCAGATGAAATCTGGAAAGAAGCTCTCTGAGAAACTGCTTAGTGTTCTGTTAATTCATCTCACAGAGTTACATCAGTATTTCGTGGATCACTTTGCTAGTCTTATTTCTGTGGAATATGAGAACAGGTATTTCAGATCCCAATGAAGACTACAGGGTCAAAGGAAATATCCTCCGATAACAAAGAGAAAGAAGCTTTCTTAGAAACTTCTTTGTGTCAGTGAAATCATCTCACAGAGTTACAGCTTTCCCCTCAAGAAGCCTTTCGCTATGACAGTTCTTGTGGAATTGGCAAAGTGGTATTTGGAACCCCATAGAGGGCTACGGTGAAAAAGGATATATCCTCAGATGAAATCTGGAAAGAAGTTTTCTGAGAAACCGCTTAGTGTTCTGTTAATTCATCTCACAGAGTTACATCTGTATTTCGTGGATGTCTTTGCTAGCCTTATTTCTGTGGAATCTGAGAACAGATATTTCTGATCACATTGAAGGCTATGGGGTCAAAGGAAATATCTTCCGATAACAAAGAGAAAGAAACTTTCTGAGAAACTTCTTTGCGTTCTGTGAAATCATCTCACAGAGTTACAGCTTTCCCCTCAAGAAGCCTTTCGCTAAGACAGTTCTTGTGGAATTGGCAAAGTGATATTTGGAAGCCCATAGAGGGCTATGATGAAAAAGGAAATATCCTCAGATGAAATCTGGAAAGAAGCTTTCTGAGAAACTCCTTAGTGTTCTGTTCATTCATCTCAAAGAGTTACATCTGTATTTCGTGGATCTCTTTGCTAGCCTTATTTCTGTGGAATCTGAGAACTGCTATTTCACGTCCCATTGAAGAATATAGGGCCAAAGGAAATATCCTCCGATTACAAAGAGAAAGAAGCATTCTTAGAAACTTCTTTGTGTTCTGTGAAATCATCTCACAGAGTTACAGCATTCCCTTCAAGAAGCCTTTCGCTAAGACAGTTCTTGTGGAATTGGCAAAGTGATATTTGGAAGCCCATAGAGGGCTATGGTGAAAAAGGAAATATCCTCAGATGAAATCTGTAAAGAAGCTTTCTGAGAAACTGCTTAGTGTTCTGTTCATTCATCTCACAGAGTTACATTTGTATTTCGTGGATGTCTTTGCTAGCCTTATTTCTGTGGAATTTCAGAACAGGTATTTCAGATCCCTTTGAAGACTATAGGGCCAAAGGAAATATCCTCCGATAACAAAGAGAAAGAAGCTTTCTGAGAAACTTCTTTGTGTTCTCTGAAATCATCTCACAGAGTTACAGCTTTCCCCTCAAGAAGCCTTTCGCTAAGACAGTTCTTGTGGAATTGGCAAAGTGATATTTGGAAGCCCATAGGGGGCTATGGTGAAAAAGGATATATCCTCAGATGAAATCTGGAAAGAAGCTCTGAGAAACTGCTTTGTGTTCGGTTAATTCATCTCACAGAGTTACATCTGTATTTCGTGGATCTCTTTGCTAGCCTTATTTCTGTGGAATCTGAGAACTGGTATTTCACATCCCTTTGAAGAATATAGGGCCAAAGGAAATATCCTCCGATTACAAAGAGAAAGAAGCATTCTTAGAAACTTCTTTGTGTTCTGTGAAATCATCTCACAGAGTTACAGCTTTCCCTTCAAGAATCCTTTCGCTAAGACAGTTCTTGTGGAATTGGCAAAGTGATATTTGGAAGCCCATAGAGGGCTATGGTGAAAAAGGAAATATCCTCAGACGAAATCTGGAAAGAAGCTTTCTGAGAAACTGCTTAGTGTTCTGTTCATTCATCTCACAGAGTTACATCTGTATTTCGTGGATTTCTTTGCTAGCCTTATTTCTGTGAATCTGAGAACAGGTATTTCAGATCCCATTGAAGACTATAGGGCCAAAGGAAATATCCTCCGATAACAAAGAGAAAGAAGCTTTCTGAGAAACTTCTTTGTGTTTTGTGAAATAATCTCACAGAGTTACAGCTTTCCCCTCAAGAAGCCTTTCGCTAAGACAGTTGTTGTGGAATTGGCAAAGTGATATTTGGAAGCCCATAGAGGGCTATGGTGAAAAAGGAAATATCCTCAGATGAAATCTGGAAAGAAGCTTTCTGAGAAACTGCTTAGTGTTCTGTTAATTCATCTCACAGAGTTACATCTGTATTTCGTGGATCTCTTTGCTAGTCTTATTTCTGTGGAATATGAGAACAGGTATTTCAGATCCCAGTGAAGACTACAGGGTCAAAGGAAATATCCTCCGATAACAAAGAGAAAGAAGCTATCTTAGAAACTTCTTGGTGTCAGTGAAATCATCTCACAGAGTTACAACTTTCCCCTCAAGAAGCCTTTCGCTATGAGAGTTCTTGTGGAATTGGCAAAGTGATATTCGGAAGCCCATAGAGGGCTACGGTGAAAAAGCATATATCCTCAGATGAAATCTGGAAAGAAGCTTTCTGAGAAACCGCTTAGTGTTCTGTTAATTCATCTCACAGAGTTACATCTGTATTTCGTGGATCTCTTTGCTAGCCTTATTTCTGTGGAATCTGAGAACAGATATTTCGGATCCCATTGAAGGCTATAGGGCCAAAGGAAATATCCTCCGATAACAAAGAGAAAGAAGCTATCTTAGAAACTTCTTGGTGTCAGTGAAATCATCTCACAGAGTTACAACTTTCGCCTCAAGAAGCCTTTCGCTATGAGAGTTCTTGTGGAATTGGCAAAGTGATATTCGGAAGCCCATAGAGGGCTACGGTGAAAAAGCATATATCCTCAGATGAAATCTGGAAAGAAGCTTTCTGAGAAACCGCTTAGTGTTCTGTTAATTCATCTCACAGAGTTACATCTGTATTTCGTGGATCTCTTTGCTAGCCTTATTTCTGTGGAATCTGAGAACAGATATTTCGGATCCCTTTGAAGGCTATAGGGCCAAAGGAAATATCCTCCGATAACAAAGATAAAGAAGCTTTCTGAGAAACTTCTTTGCGTTCTGTGAAATCATCTCACAGAGGTACAGCTTTCCCCTCAAGAAGCCTTTCGCTAAGACAGTTCTTGTGGAATTGGCAAAGTGATATTTGGAAGCCCATAGAGGGCTATGGTGAAAAAGGAAATATCCTCAGATGATATCTGGAAAGAAGCTTTCCGAGAAACTGCTTAGTGTTCGGTTAATTCATCTCAGAGAGTTACATCTGTATTTCGTGGATCTCTTTGCAAGCCTTATTTCTGTGGAATCTGAGAACAGATATTTCGGATCCCTATGAAGACTATAGGGCCAAAGGAAATATCCTCCGATAACAAAGATAAAGAATCTTTCTGAGAAACTTCTTTTGCGTTCTGTGAAATCATCTCACAGAGTTACAGCTTTCCCCTCAAGAAGCCTTTCGCTAAGACAGTTCTTGTGGAATTGGCAAAGTGATATTTGGAAGCCCATAGAGGGCTATGGTGAAAAAGGAAATATCGTCAGATGAAATTTGGAAAGAAGCTTTCTGAGAAACTGCTTAGTGTTCGTTTAATTCATCACACAGAGTTAAATCTGTATTTCGTGAATCTCTTTGCTTGCCTTATTTCTGTGGAATCTGAAAACAGATAATTCGGATCCCTTTGAAGACTATAGGGCCAAAGGAAATATCCTCCAATAACAAAGAGAAAGAAGCTTTCTGAGAAACTTCTTTGTGTTCTGTTAAATAATCTCACAGAGTTACAGATTTCCCCTCAAGAAGCCTTTCGCTAAGACAGTTCTTGTGGAATTGGCAAAGTGATATTTGGTAGCCCACAGAGGGCTATGGTGATAAACGAAATATCCTCAGATGAAATCTGGAAAGAAGCTTTCTGAGAAACTGCTTAGTGTTCTCTTAATTCATGTCACAGAGTTACATCTGTATTTCGTGGATCTCTTTGCTAGCCTTATTTCTGTGGAATCTGAGAACAGGTATTTCACATCCCATTGAAGACTATAGGGCCAAAGGAAATATCCTCCGATAACAGAGAGAAAGAAGCTTTCTGAGAAACTTCTTTGTGTTCTGTGAAATAATCTCACAGAGTTACAGCTTTCCCCTCAAGAAGACTTTCGCTAAGACAGTTCTTGTGGAATTGCCAAAGTGATATTTGGAAGCCCTCAGAGGGCTATGGTGAAAAAGGAAATATCCTCAGATGAAATCTGGAAATAAGCTTTCTGAGAAACTGCTTAGTGTTCTCTTAATTCATCTCACAGAGATACATCTGTATTTCGTGGATCTCTTTGCTAGCCTTATTTCTGTGGAATCTGAGAACAGGTATTTCAGATCCCATTGAAGACTATTGGGCCAAATTAAGTATCCTCCGATTACAAAGACAAAGAAGCTTTCTTAGAAACTTCTTTGTGTTCTGTCAAATCATCTCACAGAGTTACAGCTTTCCCCTCAAGAAGCCTTTCGCTAAGACAGCTCTTGTGGAATTGGCAAAGTGATATTTGGAAGCCCATAGAGGGCTATGGTGAAAAAGGATATATCCTCAGATGAAAGCTGGAAAGAAGCTTTCTGAGAAACTGCTTAGTGTTCTGTTCATTCATCTCACAGAGTTACATCTGTATTTCGTGGATTTCTTTGCTAGCCTTATTTCTGTGGAATCTGAGAACAGGTATTTCAGATACCTTTGAAGACTATAGGGCCAAAGGAAATATCCTCCGATAAAAAATAGAAAGAAGCTTTCTGAGAAACTTCTTTGCGTTCTGTGAAATCATCTCACAGAGTTACAGCTTTCCCCTCAAGAAGCCTTTCGCTAATACAGTTCTTGTGGAATTGGCAAAGTGATATTTGGAAGCCAATAGAGGGCTATGGTGAAAAAGGAAATATCCTCAGATGAAATCTGGAAAGAAGCTTTCTGAGAAACTGCTTAGTGTTCTGTTCATTCATCTCACAGAGTTACATCTGTATTTCGTGGATCTCTTTGCTAGCCTTATTTCTGTGGAATCTGAGAACAGGTATTTCAGATCCCATTGAAGACTATAGGGCCAAAGGAAATATCCTCCGATAACAAAGAGAAAGAAGCTTTCTGAGAAACTTCTTTGTGTTCTCTGAAATCATCTCACAGAGTTACAGCTTTCCCCTCAAGAAGCCTTTCGCTAAGACAGTTCTTGTGGAATTGGCAAAGTGATATTTGGAAGCCCATAGGGGGCTATGGTGATAAAGGATATATCCTCAGATGAAATCTGGAAAGAAGCTTTCTGAGAAACTGCTTAGTGTTCGGTTCATTCATCTCACAGAGTTACATCTGTATTTCGTGGATCTCTTTGCTAGCCTTATTTCTGTGGAATCTGAGAACAGATATTTCGGTTCACATTGAAGACTATAGGGCCAAAGGAAATATCCTCCGATAACAAAGAGAAAGAAGCTTTCTGAGAAACTTCTTTGCATTCTGTGAAATCATCTCACAGAGTTACAGCTTTCCCCTCAAGAAGCCTTTCGCTAAGACAGTTCTTGTGGAATTGGCAAAGTGATATTTGGAAGCCCATAGAGGGCTATGGTGAAAAAGGAAATATCGTCAGTTGAAATCTGGAAAGAAGCTTTCTGAGAAACTGCTTAGTGTTCTGTTCATTCATCTCACAGAGTTACATCTGTATTTCATGAATCTCTTTGCTTGCCTTATTTCTGTGGAATCTGAAAACAGATAATTCGGATCCCTTTGAAGACTATAGGGCCAAAGGAAATATCCTCCAATAAAAAAGAGAAAGAAGCTTTCTGAGAAACTTCTTTGTGTTCTGTGAAATAATCTCACAGAGTTACAGCTTTCCCCTCAAGAAGCCTTTCGCTAAGACAGTTCTTGTGGAATTGCCAAAGTGATATTTGGAAGCCCTCAGAGTTCTATGGTGAAAAAGGAAATATCCTCAGATGAAATCTGGAAAGAAGCTTTCTGAGAAACTGCTTAGTGTTCTCTTAATTCATCTCACAGAGATACATCTGTATTTCGTGGATCTCTTTGCTAGCCTTATTTCTGTGGAATCTGAGTACAGGTATTTCAGATCCCATTGAAGACTATTGGGCCAAATTAAGTATCCTCCGATTACAAAGAGAAAGAAGCTTTCTTAGAAACTTATTTGTGTTCTGTCAAATCATCTCACAGAGTTACAGCTTTCCCCTCAAGAAGCCTTTCGCTAAGACAGCTCTTGTGGAATTGGCAAAGTGATATTTGGAAGCCCATAGAGGGCTATGGTGAAAAAGGATATATCCAGAGATGAAATCTGGAAAGAAGCTTTCTGAGAAACTGCTTAGTGTTCTGTTCATTCATCTCACAGAGTTACATCTGTATTTCGTGGATTTCTTTGCTAGCCTTATTTCTGTGGAATCTGAGAACAGGTATTTCAGATCCCATTGAAAACTGTAGGGCCAAAGAAATATCCTCCGATAAAAAATAGAAAGAAGCTTTCTGAGAAACTTCTTTGCGTTCTGTGAAATCATCTCACAGAGTTACAGCTTTCCCCTCAAGAAGCCTTTCGCTAAGACAGTTCTTGTGGAATTGGCAAAGTGATATTTGGAAGCCCATAGAGGGCTACGGTGAAAAAGGAAATATCCTCAGATGAAATCTGGAAAAAAGCTTTCTGAGAAACTGCTTAGTGTTCGGTTAATTCATCTCACAGAGTTACATCTGTATTTCGTGGATCTCTTTGCTAGCCTTATTTCTGGGGAATCTGAGAACAGATATTTCGGATCCCATTGATGACTATTGGGCCAAAGGAAATATCCTCCGATAACAAAGAGAAAGAAGCTTTCTGAGAAACTTCTTTGCGTTCTGTGAAATCATCTCACAGAGTTACAGCTTTCCCCTCAAGAATCCTTTCACTAAGACAGTTCTTCTGGAATTGGCAAAGTGATATTTGGAAGCCCATAGAGGGCTATGGTGAAAAAGGAAATATCCTGAGATGAAATCTGGAAAGAAGCTTTCTGAGAAACTGCTTAGTGTTCTGTTAATTCATCTCACAGAGTTACATCTGTATTTCGTGGATCACTTTGCAAGCCTTATTTCTGTGGAATCTGAGAACAGATATTTCGGATCCCTTTGAAGACTATAGGGCCAAAGGCAATATCCTCCGATAACAAAGAGAAAGAAGCTTTCTGAGAAACTTCTTTGCGTTCTGTGAAATCATCTAACAGAGTTACAGCTTTCACCTCAAGAAGCCTTTCGCTCAGACAGTTCTTGTGGAATTGGCAATGTGATATTTGGAAGCCCTTAGAGGGCTATGGTGAAAAAGGAAATATCCTCAGATGATATCTGGAAAGAAGCTTTCCGAGAAACTGCTTAGTGTTCGGTTAATTCATCTCAGAGAGTTACATCTGTATTTCGTGGATCTCTTTGCAAGCCTTATTTCTGTGGAATCTGAGAACAGATATTTCGGATCCCTATGAAGACTATAGGGCCAAAGGAAATATCCTCCGATAACAAAGATAAAGAATCTTTCTGAGAAACTTCTTTTGCGTTCTGTGAAATCATCTCACAGAGTTACAGCTTTCCCCTCAAGAAGCCTTTCGCTAAGACAGTTCTTGTGGAATTGGCAAAGTGATATTTGGAAGCCCATAGAGGGCTATGGTGAAAAAGGAAATATCGTCAGATGAAATTTGGAAAGAAGCTTTCTGAGAAACTGCTTAGTGTTCGTTTAATTCATCACACAGAGTTAAATCTGTATTTCGTGAATCTCTTTGCTTGCCTTATTTCTGTGGAATCTGAAAACAGATAATTCGGATCCCTTTGAAGACTATAGGGCCAAAGGAAATATCCTCCAATAACAAAGAGAAAGAAGCTTTCTGAGAAACTTCTTTGTGTTCTGTTAAATAATCTCACAGAGTTACAGATTTCCCCTCAAGAAGCCTTTCGCTAAGACAGTTCTTGTGGAATTGGCAAAGTGATATTTGGTAGCCCACAGAGGGCTATGGTGAAAAACGAAATATCCTCAGATGAAATCTGGAAAGAAGCTTTCTGAGAAACTGCTTAGTGTTCTCTTAATTCATGTCACAGAGTTACATCTGTATTTCGTGGATCTCTTTGCTAGCCTTATTTCTGTGGAATCTGAGAACAGGTATTTCACATCCCATTGAAGACTATAGGGCCAAAGGAAATATCCTCCGATAACAGAGAGAAAGAAGCTTTCTGAGAAACTTCTTTGTGTTCTGTGAAATAATCTCACAGAGTTACAGCTTTCCCCTCAAGAAGCCTTTCGCTAAGACAGTTCTTGTGGAATTGCCAAAGTGATATTTGGAAGCCCTCAGAGGGCTATGGTGAAAAAGGAAATATCCTCAGATGAAATCTGGAAAGAAGCTTTCTGAGAAACTGCTTAGTGTTCTCTTAATTCATCTCACAGAGATACATCTGTATTTCGTGGATCTCTTTGCTAGCCTTATTTCTGTGGAATCTGAGAACAGGTATTTCAGATCCCATTGAAGACTATTGGGCCAAATTAAGTATCCTCCGATTACAAAGACAAAGAAGCTTTCTTAGAAACTTCTTTGTGTTCTGTCAAATCATCTCACAGAGTTACAGCTTTCCCCTCAAGAAGCCTTTCGCTAAGACAGCTCTTGTGGAATTGGCAAAGTGATATTTGGAAGCCCATAGAGGGCTATGGTGAAAAAGGATATATCCTCAGATGAAAGCTGGAAAGAAGCTTTCTGAGAAACTGCTTAGTGTTCTGTTCATTCATCTCACAGAGTTACATCTGTATTTCGTGGATTTCTTTGCTAGCCTTATTTCTGTGGAATCTGAGAACAGGTATTTCAGATCCCATTGAAGACTATAGGGCCAAAGGAAATATCCTCCGATAAAAAATAGAAAGAAGCTTTCTGAGAAACTTCTTTGCGTTCTGTGAAATCATCTCACAGAGTTACAGCTTTCCCCTCAAGAAGCCTTTCGCTAATACAGTTCTTGTGGAATTGGCAAAGTGATATTTGGAAGCCAATAGAGGGCTATGGTGAAAAAGGAAATATCCTCAGATGAAATCTGGAAAGAAGCTTTCTGAGAAACTGCTTAGTGTTCTGTTCATTCATCTCACAGAGTTACATCTGTATTTCGTGGATCTCTTTGCTAGCCTTATTTCTGTGGAATCTGAGAACAGGTATTTCAGATCCCATTGAAGACTATAGGGCCAAAGGAAATATCCTCCGATAACAAAGAGAAAGAAGCTTTCTGAGAAACTTCTTTGTGTTCTCTGAAATCATCTCACAGAGTTACAGCTTTCCCCTCAAGAAGCCTTTCGCTAAGACAGTTCTTGTGGAATTGGCAAAGTGATATTTGGAAGCCCATAGGGGGCTATGGTGATAAAGGATATATCCTCAGATGAAATCTGGAAAGAAGCTTTCTGAGAAACTGCTTAGTGTTCGGTTCATTCATCTCACAGAGTTACATCTGTATTTCGTGGATCTCTTTGCTAGCCTTATTTCTGTGGAATCTGAGAACAGATATTTCGGTTCACATTGAAGACTATAGGGCCAAAGGAAATATCCTCCGATAACAAAGAGAAAGAAGCTTTCTGAGAAACTTCTTTGCATTCTGTGAAATCATCTCACAGAGTTACAGCTTTCCCCTCAAGAAGCCTTTCGCTAAGACAGTTCTTGTGGAATTGGCAAAGTGATATTTGGAAGCCCATAGAGGGCTATGGTGAAAAAGGAAATATCGTCAGTTGAAATCTGGAAAGAAGCTTTCTGAGAAACTGCTTAGTGTTCTGTTCATTCATCTCACAGAGTTACATCTGTATTTCATGAATCTCTTTGCTTGCCTTATTTCTGTGGAATCTGAAAACAGATAATTCGGATCCCTTTGAAGACTATAGGGCCAAAGGAAATATCCTCCAATAAAAAAGAGAAAGAAGCTTTCTGAGAAACTTCTTTGTGTTCTGTGAAATAATCTCACAGAGTTACAGCTTTCCCCTCAAGAAGCCTTTCGCTAAGACAGTTCTTGTGGAATTGCCAAAGTGATATTTGGAAGCCCTCAGAGTTCTATGGTGAAAAAGGAAATATCCTCAGATGAAATCTGGAAAGAAGCTTTCTGAGAAACTGCTTAGTGTTCTCTTAATTCATCTCACAGAGATACATCTGTATTTCGTGGATCTCTTTGCTAGCCTTATTTCTGTGGAATCTGAGTACAGGTATTTCAGATCCCATTGAAGACTATTGGGCCAAATTAAGTATCCTCCGATTACAAAGAGAAAGAAGCTTTCTTAGAAACTTATTTGTGTTCTGTCAAATCATCTCACAGAGTTACAGCTTTCCCCTCAAGAAGCCTTTCGCTAAGACAGCTCTTGTGGAATTGGCAAAGTGATATTTGGAAGCCCATAGAGGGCTATGGTGAAAAAGGATATATCCAGAGATGAAATCTGGAAAGAAGCTTTCTGAGAAACTGCTTAGTGTTCTGTTCATTCATCTCACAGAGTTACATCTGTATTTCGTGGATTTCTTTGCTAGCCTTATTTCTGTGGAATTTGAGAACAGGTATTTCAGATCCCATTGAAAACTGTAGGGCCAAAGGAAATATCCTCCGATAAAAAATAGAAAGAAGCTTTCTGAGAAACTTCTTTGCGTTCTGTGAAATCATCTCACAGAGTTACAGCTTTCCCCTCAAGAAGCCTTTCGCTAAGACAGTTCTTGTGGAATTGGCAAAGTGATATTTGGAAGCCCATAGAGGGCTACGGTGAAAAAGGAAATATCCTCAGATGAAATCTGGAAAAAAGCTTTCTGAGAAACTGCTTAGTGTTCGGTTAATTCATCTCACAGAGTTACATCTGTATTTCGTGGATCTCTTTGCTAGCCTTATTTCTGGGGAATCTGAGAACAGATATTTCGGATCCCTTTGAAGACTATAGGGCCAAAGGCAATATCCTCCGATAACAAAGAGAAAGAAGCTTTCTGAGAAACTTCTTTGCGTTCTGTGAAATCATCTAACAGAGTTACAGCTTTCACCTCAAGAAGCCTTTCGCTCAGACAGTTCTTGTGGAATTGGCAATGTGATATTTGGAAGCCCTTAGAGGGCTATGGTGAAAAAGGAAATATCCTCAGATGAAATCTGGAAAGAAACTTTCTGAGAAACTGCTTAGTGTTCGGTAAATTCATCTCACAGAGTTACATCTGTATTTCGTGGATCTCTTTGCTCGCCTTATTTCTGTGGAATCTGAGAACAGATATTTCGGATCCCTTTGAAGACTATAGGGCCAAAGGAAATATCCTCCGATAACAAAGAGAAAGAAGCTTTCTGAGGAACTTCTATGCGTTCTGTGAAATCAACTCACAGAGTTACAGCTTTCCCCTCAAGAAGCCTTTCGCTAAGACAGTTCTTGTGGAATTGGCAAAGTGATATTTGGAAGCCAATAGAGGGCTATGGTGAAAAAGGAAATAAACTCAGATGAAATCTGGAAAGAAGCTTTCTGAGAAACTACTTAATGTTCTGTTAATTCATCTCACAGAGTTACATCTGTATTTCGTGGATCTCTTTGCTAGCCTTATTTCTGTGGAATCTGAGAACAGATATTTCGGATCCCATTGATGACTATTGGGCCAAAGGAAATATCCTCCGATAACAAAGAGAAAGAAGCTTTCTGAGAAACTTCTTTGTGTTCTGTGAAATCATCTCACAGAGTTACAGCTTTCCCCTCAAGAAGCCTTTCACTAAGACAGTTCTTGTGGAATTGGCAAAGTGATATTTGGAAGCCCATAGAGGGCTATGGTGAAAAAGGAAATATCCTCAGATGAAATCTGGAAAGAAGCTTTCTGAGAAACTGCTTAGTGTTCTGTTAATTCATCTCACAGAGTTACATCTGTATTTCGTGGATCACTTTGCTAGCCTCATTTCTGTGGAATCTGAGAACAGATATTTCGGATCCCTTTGAAGACTATAGGGCCAAAGGAAATATCCTCCGATAACAAAGAGAAAGAAGCTTTCTGAGAAACTTCTTTGCGTTCTGTGAAATCATCTCCCAGAGTTACAGCTTTCCCCTCAAGAAGCCTTTCGCTAAGACAGTTCTTGTGGAATTGGCAGAGTGATATTTGGAAGCCCAGAGAGGGCTATGGTGAAAAAGGAAATATCCTCAGATGAAATCTGGAAAGAAGCTTTCTGAGAAACTGCTTAGTGTTCTGTTCATTCATCTCACAGAGTTACATCTGTATTTCGTGGATCTCTTAGCTAGTCTTATTTCTGTGGAATATGAGAACAGGTATTTCAGATCCCAATGAAGACTACATTGTCAAAGGAAATATCCTCCGATAACAAAGAGAAAGAAGCTTTCTTAGAAACTTCTTAGTGTCAGTGAAATCATCTCACAGAGTTACAGCTTTCCCCTCAAGAAGCCTTTCGCTAAGACAGTTCTTGTGGAATTGGCAAAGTGATATTTGGAAGCCCATAGAGGGCTACGGTGAAAAAGGATATATCCTCAGATGAAAACTGGAAAGATGCTTTCTGAGAAACCGCTTAGTGTTCTGTTAATTCATCTCACAGAGTTACATCTGTATTTCGTGGATCTCTTTGCTAGCCTTATTTCTGTGGAATCTGAGAACAGGTATTTCAGATCCCTTTGAAGACTATAGGGCCAAAGGAAATATCCTCCGATAACAAAGAGAAAGAAGCTTTCTGAGAAACTTCTTTGTGTTCTCTGAAATCATCTCACAGAGTTACAGCTTTCCCCTCAAGAAGCCTTTCGCTAAGACAGTTCTTGTGGAATTGGCAAAGTGATATTTGGAAGCCCATAGGGGTCTATGGTGATAAAGGATATATCCTCAGATGAAATCTGGAAAGAAGCTTTCTGAGAAACTGCTTAGTGTTCTGTTAATTCATCTCAGAGAGTTACATCTGTATTTCATGAATCTCTTTGCTTGCCTTATTTCTGTGGAATCTGAAAGCAGATAATTCGGATCCCATTGAAGACTATAGGGCCAAAGGAAATATCCTCCAATAAAAAAGAGAAAGAAGCTTTCTGAGAAACTTCTTTGTGTTCTGTGAAATAATCTCACAGAGTTACAGCTTTACCCTCAAGAAGCCTTTCGCTAAGACAGTTCTTGTGGAATTGCCAAAGTGATATTTGGAAGCCCTCAGAGGGCTATGGTGAAAAAGGAAATATCCTCAGATGAAATCTGGAAAGTAGCTTTCTGAGAAACTGCTTAGTGTTCTCTTAATTCATCTCACAGAGATACATCTGTATTTCGTGGATCTCTTTGCTAGCCTTATTTCTGTGGAATCTGAGAACAGGTATTTCAGATCCCATTGAAGACTATTGGGCCAAATTAAGTATCCTCCGATTACAAAGAGAAAGAAGCTTTCTTAGAAACTTCTTTGTGTTCTGTCAAATCATCTCACAGAGTTACAGCTTTCCCCTCAAGAAGCCTTTCGCTAAGACAGCTCTTGTGGAATTGGCAAAGTGATATTTGGAAGCCCATAGAGGGCTATGGTGAAAAAGGATATATCCTCAGATGAAATCTGGAAAGAAGCTTTCTGAGAAACTGCTTAGTGTTCTGTTCATTCATCTCACAGAGTTACATCTGTATTTCGTGGATTTCTTTGCTAGCCTTATTTCTGTGGAATCTGAGAACAGGTATTTCAGATCCCATTGAAGACTATAGGGCCAAAGGAAATATCCTCCGATAAAAAATAGAAAGAAGCTTTCTGAGAAACTTCTTTGCGTTCTGTGAAATCATCTCACAGAGTTACAGCTTTCCCCTCAAGAAGCCTTTCGCTAAGACAGTTCTTGTGGAATTGGCAAAGTGATATTTGGAACCTCATAGAGGGCTACGGTGAAAAAGGAAATATCCTCAGATGAAATGTGGAAAGAAGCTTTCTGAGAAACTGCTTAGTGTTCTGTTAATTCATCTCACAGAGTTACATCTGTATTTCGTGGATCTATTTGCTAGCCTTATTTCTGTGTAATCTGAGAACAGATATTTCGGATCCCTTTGAAGACTATAGGGCCAAAGGAAATATCCTCCGATAACAAAGTGAAAGAAGCTTTCTGAGAAACTTCTTTGTGTTCTGTGAAATCAACTCACAGAGTTACAGCTTTCCCCTTAAGAAACCTTTCGCTAAGACAGTTCTTGTGGAATTGGCAAAGTGATATTTGGAAGCCCATAGAGGGCAATGGTGTAAAAGGAAATTACCTCAGATGAAATCTGGAAAGAAGCTTTCTGAGAAACTGCTTAGTGTTCTGTTAATTCATCTCACAGAGTTACATCTGTATTTCGTGGATCTCTTTGCTAGCCTTATTTCTGTGGAATCTGAGAACAGATATTTCGGATTCCATTGAAGACTATAGGGGCAAAGGAAATATCCTCCGATAACAAAGAGAAAGAAGCTTTCTGAGAAACTTCTTTGCGTTCTGTGAAATCATCTCACAGAGTTACAGCTTTCCCCTCATGAAGCCTTTCGCTAAGACAGTTCTTGTGGAATTGGCAAAGTGATATTTGGAAGCCCATAGGGGGCTATGGTGAAAAAGGAAATATCCTCAGATGAAATCTGGAAAGAAGCTTTCTGAGAAACTGCTTAGTGTTCGGTTAATTCATCTCAGAGAGTTACATCTGTATTTCGTGGATCTCTTTGCTAGCCTTATTTCTGTGGAATCTGAGAACAGATATTTCGGATCCCTTTGAAGACTATAGGTCCAAAGGAAATATCCTCCGATAACAAAGAGAAAGAAGCTTTCTGAGAAACTTCTTTGCGTTCTGTGAAATCATCTCACAGAGTTACAGCTTTCCCCTCAAGAAGCCTTTCGCTAAGACAGTTCTTGTGGAATTGGCAAAGTGATATTTGGAAGCCTATAGAAGGCTATGGTGAAAAAGGATATATCCTCAGATGAAATCTGGAAAGAAGCTTTCTGAGAAACTGCTTAGTGTTCTGTTAATTCATCTCACAGAGTTACATCTGTATTTCGTGGATCTCTTTGCTAACCTTATTTCTGTGGAATCTGAGAACAGATATTTCGGATCCCTTTGAAGACTATAGGGCCAAAGGAAATATCCTCCGATAACAAAGAGAAAGAAGCTTTCTGAGAAACTTCTTTGCGTTCTGTGAAATCATCTCACAGAGTTACAGCTTTCCCCTCAAGAAGCCTTTCGTTCAGACAGTTCTTATGGAATTGGCAAGGTGATATTTGGAAGCCCATAGAGGGCTATGGTGAAAAAGGAAATATCCTCAGATGAAATCTGGAAAGAAACTTCCTGAGAAACTGCTTAGTGTTCGGTTAATTCATCTCACAGAATTACATCTGTATTTCGTGGATCTCTTTGCTAGCCTTATTTCTGTGGTGTCTGAGAACAGATATTTCGGATCCCTTTGAAGACTATAGGGCCAAAGGAAATATCCTCCGATAACAAAGAGAAAGAAGCTTTCTGAGAAACTTCTTTGTGTTCTGTGAAATCATCTCACAGAGTTACAGCTTTCCCCTCAAGAAGCCTTTCGCTAAGACAGTTCTTGTGGAATTGGCAAAGTGATATTTGGAAGCCCATAGAGGGCTAAGGTGAAAAAGGAAATATCCTCAGATGAAATCTGGCAAGAAGCATTCTGAGAAACTGCTTAGTGTTCTGTTATTTCATCTCACAGAGTTACAACTGTATTTCGTGGATCTCTTTGCTAGCCTTATTTCTGTGGAATCTGAGAACAGGTATTTCTGATCCCATTGAAGACTATAGGGCTAAAGGAAATATCCTCCGATAACAAAGAGAAAGAAGCTTTCTGAGAAACTTCTTTGTGTTCTGTGAAATCATCTCACAGAGTTACAGCTTTCCCCTCAAGAAGCCTTTCGCTAAGACAGTTCTTGTGGTATTGGCAAAGTGATATTTGGAAGCCCATAGAGGGCTTTGGTGAAAAAGGAAATATCCTCAGATGAAATCTGGAAAGAATCTTTCTGAGAAACTGCTTAGTGTTCTGTTCATTCATCTCACAGAGTTACATCTGTATTTCGTGGATCTCTTTGCTAGCCTTATTTCTGTGGAATGTGAGAACAGGTATTTCAGATCCCATTGAAGACTATAGGGCCAAAGGAAATATCCACCGATAACAAAGAGAAAGAAGCTTTCTGAGAAACTTCTTTGTGTTCTCTGAAATCATCTCACAGAGTTACAGCTTTCCCCTCAAGAAGCCTTTCGCTAAGACAGTTCTTGTGGAATTGGCAAAGTGATATTTGGAAGCCCATAGGGGGCTATGGTGATAAAGGATATATCCTCAGATGAAATCTGGAAAGAAGCTTTCTGAGAAACTGCTTAGTGTTCGGTTCATTCATCTCACAGAGTTACATCTGTATTTCGTGGATCTCCTTGCTAGCCTTATTTCTGTGGAATCTGAGAACAGATATTTTGGTTCACATTGAAGACTATAGGGCCAAAGGAAATATCCTCTGGTAACAAAGAGAAAGAAGCTTTCTGAGAAACTTCTTTGCGTTCTGTGAAATCATCTCACAGAGTTACAGCTTTCCCCTCAAGAAGCCTTTCGCTAAGACAGTTCTTGTGGAATTGGCAAAGTGATATTTGGAAGCCCATAGAGGGCTATGGTGAAAAAGGAAATATCGTCAGTTGAAATCTGGAAAGAAGCTTTCTGAGAAACTGCTTAGTGTTCTGTTAATTCATCTCACAGTGTTACATCTGTATTTCATGAATCTCTTTGCTTGCCTTATTTCTGTGGAATCTGAAAACAGATAATTCGGATCCCTTTGAAGACTATAGGGCCAAAGGAAATATCCTCCAATTAAAAAGAGAAAGAAGCTTTCTGAGAAACTTCTTTGTGTTCTGTGAAATAATCTCACAGAGTTACAGCTTTCCCCTCAAGAAGCCTTTCGCTAAGACAGTTCTTGTGGAATTGCCAAAGTGATATTTGGAAGCCCTCAGAGGGCTATGGTGAAAAAGGAAATATCCTCAGATGAAATCTGGAAAGAAGCTTTCTGAGAAACTGCTTAGTGTTCTCTTAATTCATCTCACAGAGATACATCTGTATTTCGTGGATCTCTTTGCTAGCCTTATTTCTGTGGAATCTGAGAACAGGTATTTCAGATCCCATTGAAGACTATTGGGCCAAATTAAGTATCCTCCGATTACAAAGACAAAGAAGCTTTCTTAGAAACTTCTTTGTGTTCTGTCAAATCATCTCACAGAGTTACAGCTTTCCCCTCAAGAAGCCTTTCGCTAAGACAGCTCTTGTGGAATTGGCAAAGTGATATTTGGAAGCCCATAGAGGGCTATGGTGAAAAAGGATATATCCTCAGATGAAATCTGGAAAGAAGCTTTCTGAGAAACTGCTTAGTGTTCTGTTCATTCATCTCACAGAGTTACATCTGTATTTCGTGGATTTCTTTGCTAGCCTTATTTCTGTGGAATCTGAGAACAGGTATTTCAGATCCCATTGAAGACTGTAGGGCCAAAGGAAATATCCTCCGATAAAAAATAGAAAGAAGCTTTCTGAGAAACTTCTTCGCGTTCTGTGAAATCATCTCACAGAGTTACAGCTTTCCCCTCAAGAAGCCTTTCACTAAGACAGTTCTTGTGGAATTGGCAAAGTGATATTTGGAACCTCATAGAGGGCTACGGTGAAAAAGGAAATATCCTCAGATGAAATCTGGAAAAAAGCTTTCTGAGAAACTGCTTAGTGTTCTGTTAATTCATCTCACAGAGTTACATCTGTATTTCGTGGATCTCTTTGCTAGCCTTATTTCTGTGTAATCTGAGAACAGATATTTCGGATCCCTTTGAAGACTATAGGGCCAAAGGAAATATCCTCCGATAACAAAGTGAAAGAAGCTTTCTGAGAAACTTCTTTGTGTTCTGTGAAATCAACTCACAGAGTTACAGCTTTCCCCTTAAGAAACCTTTCGCTAAGACAGTTCTTGTGGAATTGGCAAAGTGATATTTGGAAGCCCATAGAGGGCTAAGGTGAAAAAGGAAATATCCTCAGATGAAATCTGGCAAGATTCATTCTGAGAAACTGCTTAGTGTTCTGTTATTTCATCTCACAGAGTTACAACTGTATTTCGTGTATCTCTTTGCTAGCCTTATTTCTGTGGAATCTGAGAACAGGTATTTCTGATCCCATTGAAGACTATAGGGCTAAAGGAAATATCCTCCGATAACAAAGAGAAAGAAGCTTTCTGAGAAACTTCTTTGCGTTCTGTGAAATCATCTCACAGAGTTACAGCTTTCCCCTCAAGAATCCTTTCGCTAAGACAGTTCTTGTGGAATTGGCAAAGTGATATTTGGAAGCCCATAGAGGGCCATGGTGAAAGAGGAAATATCCTCAGATGAAATCTGGAAAGAAGCTTTCTGAGAAACTGCTTAGTGTTCGGTTAATTCATCTCACAGAGTTACATCTGTATTTCGTGGATCTCTTTGCTAGCCTTATTTCTGTGGAATCTGAGAACAGATATTTCGGATCCCATTGAAGACTATAGGGCCAAAGGAAATATCCTCCGATAACAAAGAGAAAGAAGCTTTCTGAGAAACTTCTTTGCGTTCTGTGAAATCATCTCACAGAGTTACAGCTTTCCCCTCAAGAAGCCTTTCACTAAGACAGTTCTTGTGGAATTGGCAAAGTGATATTTGGAAGCCCATAGAGGGCTACGGTGAAAAAGGAAATATCCTCAGATGAAATCTGGAAAGAAGCTTTCTGAGAAACTGCTTAGTGTTCTGTTATTTCATCTCACAGAGTTACATCTGTATTTCGTGGGTCTCTTTGCTAGCCTTATTTCTGTGGAATCTTAGAACAGATATTTCGGATCCCTTTGAAGAATATAGGGCCAAAGGAAATATCCTACGATAACAAAGATAAAGAAGCTTTCTGAGAAACTTCTTTGCGTTCTGTGAAATCATCTCACAGAGTTACAGCTTTCCCCTCAAGAAGCCTTTCGCTAAGACAGTTCTTGTGGAATTGGCAAGGTGATATTTGGAAGCCCATAGAGGGCTATGGTGAAAAAGGAAATATCCTCAGATGAAATCTGGAAAGAAGCTTTCTGAGAAACTGCTTAGTGTTCTGTTAATTCATCTCACAGAGTTACATCTGTATTTGGTGGATCTCTTTGCTAGCCTCCTTTCTGTGGAATCTGAGAACAGATATTTCGGATCCCATTGAAGACTATAGGGCCAAAGGAAATATCCTCCGATAACAAAGAGAAAGAAGCTTTCTGAGAAACTTCTTTGCGTTCTGTGAAATCATCTCACAGAGTTACAGCTTTCCCCTCAGGAAGCCTTTCGCTAAGACAGTTCTTGTGGAATTGGCAAAGTGATATTTAGAAGCCCATAGAGGACTATGGTGAAAAAGGATATATCCTCCGATGAAATCTGGAAAGAAGCTTTCTGAGAAACTGCTTAGTGTTCTGTTAATTCATCTCACAGAGTTACATCTGTATTTCGTGGATCTCTTTGCTAGCCTTATTTCTGTGGATTCTGAGAAGAGATATTTCGGATCCCATTGATGACTATTGGGCCAAAGGAAATATCCTCCGATAACAAAGAGAAAGAAGCTTTCTGAGAAACTTCTTTGCCTTCTGTGAAATCATCTCACAGAGTTACAGCTTTCCCCTCAAGAAGCCTTTCACTATGACAGTTCTTTTGGAATTGGCAAAGTGATATTTGGAAGCCCATAGAGGGCTATGGTGAAAAAGGAAATATCCTCAGATGAAATCTGGAAAGAAGGTTTCTGAGAAACTGCTTAGTGTTCTGTTAATTCATCTCAGAGAGTTACATCTGTATTTGGTGGATCTCTTTGCTAGCCTCCTTTCTGTGGAATCTGAGAACAGATATTTCGGATCCCATTGAAGACTATAGGGCCAAAGGAAATATCCTCTGATAACAAAGAGAAAGAAGCTTTCTGAGAAACTTCTTTGCGTTCTGTGAAATCATCTCACAGAGATATAGCTTTCCCCTCAAAAAGCCTTTAGCTAAGACAGTTCTTGTGGAATTGGCAAGGTGATATTTGGAAGCCCATAGAGGGCTATGGTGAAAAAGGAAATATTGTCAGATGAAATCTGGAAAGAAGCTTTCTGAGAAACTGCTTAGTGTTCTGTTATTTCATCTCACAGAGTTACATCTGTATTTCGTGGGTCTCTTTGCCAGCCTTATTTCTGTGGAATCTAGGAACAGATATTTCGGATCCCATTGAAGACTATAGGGCCAAAGGAAATATCCTCCGATAACAAAGAGAAAGAAGCTTTCTGAGAGACTTCTTTGCGTTCTGTGAAATCATCTCACAGAGTTACAGCTTTCCCCTCAAGAAGCCTTTCGCTAAGACAGTTCTTGTGGAATTGGCAAAGTGATATTTGGAAGCCCATAGAGGGATATGGTGAAAAAGGAAATATCCTCAGATGAAATCTGGAAAGAAGCTTTCTGAGAAACTGCTTAGTGTTCTGTTAATTCATCTCACAGAGTTACATCTGTATTTCGTGGATCTCTTTGCTAGCCTTATTTCTGTGGAATCTGAGAACAGATAATTCGGATCCCATTGATGACTATTGGGCCAAAGGAAATATCCTCCGATAACAAAGAGAAAGAAGCTTTCTGAGAAACTTCTTTGCGTTCTGTGAAATCATCTCACAGAGTTACAGCTTTCCCTTCAAGAAGCCTTTCACTAAGACAGTTCTTGTGGAATTGGCAAAGTGATATTTGAAAGCCCATAGAGGGCTATGGTGAAAAAGGAAATATCCTCAGATGAAATCTGGAAAGAAGCTTTCTGAGAAACTGCTTAGTGTTCTGTTATTTCATCTCACAGAGTTACATCTGTATTTCGTGGGTCTCTTCGCTAGCCTTATTTCTGTGGAATCTGAGAACAGATATTTCGGATCCCTTTGAAGAATATAGGGCCAAAGGAAATATCCTGCGATAACAAAGATAAAGAAGCTTTCTGAGAAACTTCTTTGCGTTCTGTGAAATCATCTCACAGAGTTACAGCTTTCCCCTCAAGAAGCCTTTCGCTAAGACAGTTCTTGTGGAATTGGCAAAGTGATATTTGGAAGCCCATAGAGGGCTATGGTAAAAAAGGAAATATCCTCAGATGAAATCTGGAAAGAAGCTTTCTGAGAAACTGCTTAGTGTTCTTTTAATTCATGTCACAGAGTTACATCTGTATTTCGTGGATCTCTTTGCTAGCCTTATTTCTGTAGAATCTGAGAACAGATAATTCGGATGCCATTGAAGACTATAGGGCCAAAGGAAATATGCTCCGATAACAAAGAGAAAGAAGCTTTCTGAGAAACTTCTTTGCGTTCTGTGAAATCATCTCACAGAGTTACAGCTTTCCCCTCAAGAAGGCTTTCGCTAAGACAGTTCTTGTGGAATTGGCAAAGTGATATTTAGAAGCCCATAGAGGGCTATCTGTGGAATCTGAGAACAGATATTTCGGATCCCATTGAAGAATATAGGGACAAAGGAAATATCCTCCGATAACAAAGAGAAAGAAGCTTTCTGAGAAACTTCTTTGCGTTCTGTGAAATCATCTCACAGAGTTACAGATTTCCCCTCAAGAAGCCTTTCGCTAAGACAGTTCTTGTGGAATTGGCAAAGTGATATTTGGAAGCCCATAGAGGGCCATGGTGAAAGAGGAAATATCCTCAGATGAAATCTGGAAAGAAGCTTTCTGAGAAACTGCTTAGTGTTCGGTTAATTCATCTCACAGAGTTACATCTGTATTTCGTGGATCTCTTTGCTAGCCTTATTTCTGTGGAATCTGAGAACAGATATTTCGGATCCCATTGAAGACTATAGGGCCAAAGGAAATATCCTCCGATAACAAAGAGAAAGAAGCTTTCTGAGAAACTTCTTTGCATTCTGTGAAATCATCTCACAGAGTTACAGCTTTCCCCTCAAGAAGCCTTTCGCTAAGACAGTTCTTGTGGAATTGGCAAAGTGATATTTAGAAGCCCATAGAGGGCTATGGTGAAAAAGGATATATCCTCCGATGAAATCTGGAAAGAAGGTTTCTGAGAAACTGCTTAGTGTTCTGTTAATTCATCTCACAGAGTTACATCTGTATTTCGTGGATCTCTTTGCTAGCCTTATTTCTGTGGAATCTGAGAACAGATATTTCGGATCACATTGATGACTATTGGGCCAAAGGAAATATCCTCCGATAACAAAGAGAAAGAATCTTTCTGAGAAACTTCTTTGCGTTCTGTGAAATCATCTCACAGAGTTACAGCTTTCCCCTCAAGAAGCCTTTCACTAAGACAGTTCTTGTGGAATTGGCAAAGTGATATTTGGAAGCCCTTAGAGGGCTATGGTAAAAAAGGAAATATCCTCAGATGAAATCTGGAAAGAAGCTTTCTGAGAAACTGCTTAGTGTTCTTTTAATTCATGTCACAGAGTTACATCTGTATTTCGTGGATCTCTTTGCTAGCCTTATTTCTGTGGAATCTGAGAACAGATATTTCGGATCCCATTGAAGACTATAGGGCCAAAGGAAATATCCTCCGATAACAAAGAGAAAGAAGCTTTCTGAGAAACTTCTTTGCGTTCTGTGAAATCATCTCACAGAGTTACAGCTTTCCCCTCAAGAAGCCTTTCGCTAAGACAGTTCTTGTGGAATTGGCAAAGTGATATTTGGAAGCCCATAGAGGGCTATGGTGAAAAAGGAAATATCCTCAGATGAAACTGGAAAGAAACTTTCTGAGAAACTGCTTAGTGTTCGGTTAATTCATCTCACAGAGTTACATCTGTATTTCGTGGATCTCTTTGCTAGCCTTATTTCTGTAGAATCTGAGAACAGATATTTCGGATGCCATTGAAGACTATAGGGCCAAAGGAAATATCCTCCGATAACAAAGAGAAAGAAGCTTTCTGAGAAACTTCTTTGCGTTCTGTGAAATCATCTCACAGAGTTACTGCTTTCCCCTCAAGAAGCCTTTCGCTAAGACAGTTCTTGTGGAATTGGCAAAGTGATATTTAGAAGCCCATAGAGGACTATGGTGAAAAAGGATATATCCTCCGATGAAATCTGGAAAGAAGCTTTCTGAGAAACTGCTTAGTGTTCTGTTAATTCATCTCACAGAGTTACATCTGTATTTCGTGGATCTCTTTGCTAGCCTTATTTCTGTGGAATCTGAGAAGAGATATTTCGGATCCCATTGATGACTATTGGGCCAAAGGAAATATCCTCCGATAACAAAGAGAAAGAAGCTTTCTGAGAAACTTCTTTGCCTTCTGTGAAATCATCTCACAGAGTTACAGCTTTCCCCTCAAGAAGCCTTTCACTATGACAGTTCTTTTGGAATTGGCAAAGTGATATTTGGAAGCCCATAGAGGGCTATGGTGAAAAAGGAAATATCCTCAGATGAAATCTGGAAAGAAGGTTTCTGAGAAACTGCTTAGTGTTCTGTTAATTCATCTCAGAGAGTTACATCTGTATTTCGTGGATCTCTTTGCTAGCCTTATTTCTGTGGAATCTGAGAACAGATATTTCGGATCCCTTTGAAGACTATAGGGCCAAAGGAAATATCCTCTGATAACAAAGCGAAAGAAGCTTTCTGAGAAACTTCTTTGCGTTCTGTGAAATCATCTCACAGAGATATAGCTTTCCCCTCAAAAAGCCTTTAGCTAAGACAGTTCTTGTGGAATTGGCAAGGTGATATTTGGAAGCCCATAGAGGGCTATGGTGAAAAAGGAAATATTGTCAGATGAAATCTGGAAAGAAGCTTTCTGAGAAACTGCTTAGTGTTCTGTTATTTCATCTCACAGAGTTACATCTGTATTTCGTGGGTCTCTTTGCTAGCCTTATTTCTGTGGAATCTAGGAACAGATATTTCGGATCCCATTGAAGACTATAGGGCCAAAGGAAATATCCTCCGATAACAAAGAGAAAGAAGCTTTCTGAGAGACTTCTTTGCGTTCTGTGAAATCATCTCACAGAGTTACAGCTTTCCCCTCAAGAAGCCTTTCGCTAAGACAGTTCTTGTGGAATTGGCAAAGTGATATTTGGAAGCCCATAGAGGGCTATGGTGAAAAAGGAAATATCCTCAGATGAAATCTGGAAAGAAGCTTTCTGAGAAACTGCTTAGTGTTCTGTTAATTCATCTCACAGAGTTACATCTGTATTTCGTGGATCTCTTTGCTAGCCTTATTTCTGTGGAATCTGAGAACAGATAATTCGGATCCCATTGATGACTATTGGGCCAAAGGAAATATCCTCCGATAACAAAGAGAAAGAAGCTTTCTGAGAAACTTCTTTGCGTTCTGTGAAATCATCTCACAGAGTTACAGCTTTCCCTTCAAGAAGCCTTTCACTAAGACAGTTCTTGTGGAATTGGCAAAGTGATATTTGAAAGCCCATAGAGGGCTATGGTGAAAAAGGAAATATCCTCAGATGAAATCTGGAAAGAAGCTTTCTGAGAAACTGCTTAGTGTTCTGTTATTTCATCTCACAGAGATACATCTGTATTTCTTGGGTGTCTTTGCTAGCCTTATTTCTGTGGAATCTGAGAACAGATATTTCGGATCCCTTTGAAGAATATAGGGCCAAAGGAAATATCCTGCGATAACAAAGATAAAGAAGCTTTCTGAGAAACTTCTTTGCGTTCTGTGAAATCAGCTCACAGAGTTACAGCTTTCCCCTCAAGAAGCCTTTCGCTAAGACAGTTCTTGTGGAATTGGCAAAGTGATATTTGGAAGCCCATAGAGGGCTATGGTAAAAAAGGAAATATCCTCAGATGAAATCTGGAAAGAAGCTTTCTGAGAAACTGCTTAGTGTTCTTTTAATTCATGTCACAGAGTTACATCTGTATTTCGTGGATCTCTTTGCTAGCCTTATTTCTGTAGAATCTGAGAACAGATAATTCGGATGCCATTGAAGACTATAGGGCCAAAGGAAATATCCTCCGATAACAAAGAGAAAGAAGCTTTCTGAGAAACTTCTTTGCGTTCTGTGAAATCATCTCACAGAGTTACAGCTTTCCCCTCAAGAAGGCTTTCGCTAAGACAGTTCTTGTGGAATTGGCAAAGTGATATTTAGAAGCCCATAGAGGGCTATGGTGAAAAAGGATATATCCTCCGATGAAATCTGGAAAGAAGCTTTCTGAGAAACTGCTTAGTGTTCTGTTAATTCATCTCACCGAGTTACATCTGTATTTCGTGGATCTCTTTGCTAGCCTTATTTCTGTGGAATCTGAGAACAGATATTTCGGATCCCATTGATGACTATTGGGCCAAAGGAAATATCCTCCGATAACAAAGAGAAAGAAGCTTTCTGAGAAACTTCTTTGCGTTCCGTGAAATCATCTCACAGAGTTACAGCTTTTCCCTAAGGAAGCCTTTCGCTAAGACAGTCCTTGTGGAATTGTTAAAGTGATATTTGGAAGCCCATAGAGGGCTATGGTGAAAAAGGAAATATCCTCAGATGAAATCTGGAAAGAAGCTTTCTGAGAAACTGCTTAGTGTTCGGTTAATTCATCTCACAGAGTTACATCTGTATTTCGTGGATCTCTTTGCTAGCCTTCTTTCTGTGGAATCTGAGAACAGATATTTCGGATCCCATTGAAGACTATAGGGCCAAAGGAAATATCCTCCGATAACAAAGAGAAAGAAGCTTTCTGAGAAACTTCTTTGCGTTCTGTGAAATCATCTCACAGAGTTACAGCTTTCCCCTCAAAAATCCTTTCGCTAAGACTGTTCTTGTGGAATTGGCAAGATGATATTTGGAAGCCCATAGAGGGCTATGGTGAAAAAGGAAATATCCTCAGATGAAATCTGGAAAGAAGCTTTCTGAGAAACTGCTTAGTGTTCTGTTATTTCATCTCACAGAGTTACATCTGTATTTCGTGGGTCTCTTTGCTAGCCTTATTTCTGTGGAATCTGAGAACAGATATTTCGGATCCCATTGAAGACTACAGGGCCAAAGGAAATATCCTCCGATAACAAAGAGAAAGAAGCTTTCTGAGAAACTTCTTTGCGTTCTGTGAAATCATCTCACAGAGTTACAGCTTTCCCCTAAAGAAGCCTTTCGCTAAGACACTTCTTGTGGAATTGGCAAAGTGATATTTGGAAGCCCATAGATGGCTATGGTGAAAAAGGAAATATCCTCAGATGAAATCTGGAAAGAGGCTTTCTGAGAAACTGCTTAGTGTTCTGTAATTTCATCTCACAGAGTTACATCTGTATTTCGTGGGTCTCTTTGCTAGCCTTATTTCTGTGGAATCTGAGAACAGATATTTCGGATCCCTTTGAAGAATATAGGGCCAAAGGAAATATCCTCCGATAACGAAGATAAAGAAGCTTTCTGAGAAACTTCTTTGCGTTCTGTGAAATCATCTCACAGAGTTACAGCTTTCCCCTCAAAAATCCTTTCGCTAAGACTGTTCTTGTGGAATTGGCAAGGTGATATTTGGAAGCCCATAGAGTGCTATGGTGAAAAAGGAAATATCCTCAGATGAAATCTGGAAAGAAGCTTTCTGAGAAACTCCTTAGTGTTCTGTTATTTCATCTCACAGAGTTACATCTGTATTTCGTGGGTCTCTTTGCTAGCCTTCTTTCTGTGGAATCTGAGAACAGATATTTCAGATCCCATTGAAGACTGTAGGGCCAAAGGAAATATCCTCCAATAACAAAGAGAAAGAAGCTTTCTGAGAAACTTCTTTGCGTTCTGTGAAATCATCTCACAGAGTTACAGCTTTCCCCTCAAGAAGCCTTTCGCTAAGACAGTTCTTGTGGAATTGGCAAAGTGATATTTGGAAGCCCATAGAGGGCTATGGTGAAAAAGGAAATATCCTCAGATGAAATCTGGAAAGAAGCTTTCTGAGAAACTGCTTAGTGTTCTGTAATTTCATCTCACAGAGTTACATCTGTATTTCGTGGGTCTTTTGCTAGCCTTATTTCTGTGGAATCTGAGAACAGATATTTCGGATACCTTTGAAGAATATAGGGCCAAAGGAAATATCCTCCGATAACAAAGAGAAAGAAGCTTTCTGAGAAACTTCTTTGGTTCTGTGAAATCATCTCACAGAGTTACAGCTTTCCCCTCAAGAAGCCTTTCGCTAAGACAGTTCTTGTGGAATTGGCAAAGTGTTATTTGTAAGCCCATAGAGGTCTATGGTGAAAAAGGAAATAGCCTCAGATGAAATCTGGAAAGAAGCTTTCTGAGAAACTGCTTAGTGTTCGGTTAATTCATCTCACAGAGTTACATCTGTATTTCGTGGATCTCTTTGCTAGCCTTATTTCTGTGGAATCTGAGAACAGATAATTCGGATCCCATTGATGACTATTGGGCCAAAGGAAATATTCTCCGATAACAAAGAGAAAGAAGCTTTCTGAGAAACTTCTTTGCGTTCTGTGAAATCATCTCACAGAGTTACAGCTTTCCCCTCAAGAAGCCTTTCACTAAGACAGTTCTTGTGGAATTGGCAAAGTGATATTTGAAAGCCCATAGAGGGCTATGGTGAAAAAGGAAATATCCTCAGATGAAATATGGAAAGAAGCTTTCTGAGAAACTGCTTAGTGTTCTGTTAATTCATCTCACAGAGTTACATCTGTATTTCGTGGATCTCTTTGCTAGCCTTATTTCTGTGGAATCTGAGAACAGATATTTCGGATCCCTTTGAAGACTATAGGGCCAAAGGAAATATCCTCTGATAACAAAGAGAAAGAAGCTTTCTGAGAAACTTCTTTGCGTTCTGTGAAATCATCTCACATAGTTACAGCTTTCCCCTCAAAAAGCCTTTCGCTAAGACAGTTCTTGTGGAATTGGCAAGGTGACATTTGGAAGCCCATAGAGGGCTATGGTGAAAAAGGAAATATCCTCAGATGAAATCTGGAAAGAAGCTTTCTGAGAAACTGCTTAGTGTTCTGTTATTTCATCTCACAGAGTTACATCTGTATTTCGTGGGTCTCTTTGCTAGCCTTATTTCTGTGGAATCTGAGAACAGATATTTCGGATCCCTTTGAAGAATATAGGGCCAAAGGAAATATCCTGCGATAACAAAGATAAAGAAGCTTTCTGAGAAACTTCTTTGCGTTCTGTGAAATCATCTCACAGAGTTACAGCTTTCCCCTCAAGAAGCCTTTCGCTAAGACAGTTCTTGTGGAATTGGCAAAGTGATATTTGGAAGCCCATAGAGGGCTATGGTAAAAAAGGAAATATCCTCAGATGAAAACTGGAAAGAAGCTTTCTGAGAAACTGCTTAGTGTTCTTTTAATTCATGTCACAGAGTTACATCTGTATTTCGTGGATCTCTTTGCTAGCCTTATTTCTGTGGAATCTGAGAACAGATATTTCGGATACCAATGAAGACTATAGGGCCAAAGGAAATATCCTCCGATAACAAAGAGAAAGAAGCTTTCTGAGAAACTTCTTTGCGTTCTGTGAAATCATCTCACAGAGTTACAGCTTTCCCCTCAAGAAGCCTTTCGCTAAGACAGTTCTTGTGGAATTGGCAAAGTGATATTTAGAAGCCCATAGAGGGCTATGGTGAAAAAGGATATATCCTCCGATGAAATCTGGAAAGAAGCTTTCTGAGAAACTGCTTAGTGTTCTGTTAATTCATATCACAGAGTTACATCTGTATTTCGTGGATCTCTTTGCTAGCCTTCTTTCTGTGGAATCTGAGAACAGATATTTCGGATCCAATTGAAGACTATAGGGCCAAAGGAAATATCCTCCGATAACAAAGAGAAAGAAGCTTTCTGAGAAACTTCTTTGCGTTCTGTGAAATCATCTCACAGAGTTACAGCTTTCCCCTCAAAAATCCTTTCGCTAAGACTGTTCTTGTGGAATTGGCAAGGTGATATTTGGAAGCCCATAGAGGGCTATGGTGAAAAAGGAAATATCCTCAGATGAAATCTGGAAAGAAGCTTTCTGAGAAACTGCTTAGTGTTCTGTTAATTCATCTCACAGAGTTACATCTGTATTTCGTGGGTCTCTTTGCTAGCCTTATTTCTGTGGAATCTGAGAACAGATATTTCGGATCCCATTGAAGACTATAGGGCCAAAGGAAATATCCTCCGATAACAAAGAGAAAGAAGCTTTCTGAGAAACTTCTTTGCGTTCTGTGAAATCATCTCACAGAGTTACAGCTTTCCCCTCAAGAAGCCTTTCGCTAAGACAGTTCTTGTGGAATTGGCAAAGTGATATTTGGAAGCCCATAGAGGGCTATGGTGAAAAAGGAAATATCCTCAGATGAAATCTGGAAAGAAGCTTTCTGAGAAACTGCTTAGTGTTCTGTAATTTCATATCACAGAGTTACATCTGTATTTCGTGGGTCTCTTTGCTAGCCTTATTTCTGTGGAATCTGAGAACAGATATTTCGGATCCCTTTGAAGAATATAGGGCCAAAGGAAATATCCTCCGATAACGAAGATAAAGAAGCTTTCTGAGAAACTACTTTGCGTTCTGTGAAATCATCTCACAGAGTTACAGCTTTCCCCTCAAAAATCCTTTCGCTAAGACTGTTCTTGTGAAATTGGCAAGGTGATTTTTGGAAGCCCATAGAGGGCTATGGTGAAAAAGGAAATATCCTCAGATGAAATCTGGAAAGAAGCTTTCTGAGAAACTCCTTAGTGTTCTGTTATTTCATCTCACAGAGTTACATCTGTATTTCGTGGGTCTCTTTGCTAGCCTTCTTTCTGTGGAATCTGAGAACAGATATTTCAGATCCCATTGAAGACTATAGGGCCAAAGGAAATATCCTCCGATAACAAAGAGAAAGAAGCTTTCTGAGAAACTTCTTTGCGTTCTGTGAAATCATCTCACAGAGTTACAGCTTTCCCCTCAAGAAGCCTTTCGCTAAGACAGTTCTTGTGGAATTGGCAAAGTGATATTTGGAAGCCCATAGAGGGCTATGGTGAAAAAGGAAATATCCTCAGATGAAATCTGGAAAGAAGCTTTCTGAGAACCTGCTTAGTGTTCTTTTAATTCATGTCACAGAGTTACATCTGTATTTCCTGGATCTCTTTGCTAGCCTTATTTCTGTGGAATCTGAGAACAGATATTTCGGATCCCATTGAAGACTATAGGGCCAAAGGAAATATCCTCCGTTAACAAAGAGAAAGAAGCTTTCTGAGAAACTTCTTTGCGTTCTGTGAAATCATCTCACAGAGTTACAGCTTTCCCCTCAAGAAGCCTTTCGCTAAGACAGTTCTTGTGGAATTGGCAAAGTGATATTTGGAAGCCCATAGAGGGCCATGGTGAAAGAGGAAATATCCTCAGATGAAATCTGGAAAGAAGCTTTCTGAGAGACTGCTTAGTGTTCGGTTAATTCATCTCACAGAGTTACATCTGTATTTCGTGGATCTCTTTGTTAGCCTTATTTCTGTGGAATCTGAGAACAGATATTTCGGATCCCATTGAAGACTATAGGGCCAAAGGAAATATCCTCCGATAACAAAGAGAAAGAAGCTTTCTGAGAAACTTCTTTGCATTCTGTGAAATCATCTCACAGAGTTACAGCTTTCCCCTCAAGAAGCCTTTCGCTAAGACAGTTCTTGTGGAATGCAAAGTGATATTTAGAAGCCCATAGAGGGCTATGGTGAAAAAGGATATATCCTCCGATGAAATCTGGAAAGAAGGTTTCTGAGAAACTGCTTAGTGTTCTGTTAATTCATCTCACAGAGTTACATCTGAATTTCGTGGATCTCTTTGCTAGCCTTATTTCTGTGGAATCTGAGAACAGATATTTCGGATCCCATTTATGACTATTGGGCCAAAGGAAATATCCTCCGATAACAAAGAGAAAGAAGCTTTCTGAGAAACTTCTTTGCGTTCTGTGAAATCATCTCACAGAGTTACAGCTTTCCCCTCAAGAAGCCTTTCACTAAGACAGTTCTTGTGCAATTGGCAAAGTGATATTTGGAAGCCCATAGAGGGCTATGGTGAAAAAGGAAATATCCTCAGATGAAATCTGGAAAGAAGCTTTCTGAGAAACTGCTTAGTGTTCTGTTAATTCATCTCACAAAGTTACATCTGCATTTCGTGGATCTCCTTGCTAGCCTTATTTCTGTGGAATCTGAGAACAGATATTTCGGATCCCTTTGAAGACTATAGGGCCAAAGGAAATATCCTCTGATAACAAAGAGAAAGAAGCTTTCTGAGAAACTTCTTTGCGTTCTGTGAAATAATCTCACAGAGTTTCAGCTTTCCCCTCAAAAAGCCTTTCGCTAAGACAGTTCTTGTGGAATTGGCAAGGTGATATTTGGAAGCCCATAGAGGGCTATGGTGAAAAAGGAAATATCCTCAGATGAAATCTGGAAAGAAGCTTTATGAGAAACTGCTTAGTGTTCTGTTATTTCATCTCACAGAGTTACATCTGTATTTCGTGGGTCTCTTTGCTAGCCTTATTTCTGTGGAATCTGAGAACAGATATTTCGGATCCCTTTGAAGAATATAGGGCCAAAGGAAATATCCTCCGATAAAAAAGATAAAGAAGCTTTCTGAGAAACTTCTTTGCGTTCTGTGAAATCATCTCACAGAGTTACAGCTTTCCCCTCAAGAAGCCTTTCGCTAAGACAGTTCTTGTGGAATTGGCAAAGTGATATTTGGAAGCCAATAGAGGGCTATGGTAAAAAAGGAAATATCCTCAGATGAAATCTGGAAAGAAGCTTTCTGAGAAACTGCTTAGTGTTCTTTTAATTCATGTCACAGAGTTACATCTGTATTTCGTGGATCTCTTTGCTAGCCTTATTTCTGTGGAATCTGAGAACAGATATTTCGGATCCCATTGAAGACTATAGGGCCAAAGGAAATATCCTCCGATAACAAAGAGAAAGAAGCTTTCTGAGAAACTTCTTTGCGTTCTGTGAAATCATCTCACAGAGTTACAGCTTTCCCCTCAAGAAGCCTTTCGCTAAGACAGTTCTTGTGGAATTGGCAAAGTGATATTTGGAAGCCCATAGAGGGCTATGGTGAAAAAGGAAATATCCTCAGATGAAACTGGAAAGAAACTTTCTGAGAAACTGCTTAGTGTTCGGTTAATTCATCTCACAGAGTTACATCTGTATTTCGTGGATCTCTTTGCTAGCCTTATTTCTATAGAATCTGAGAACAGATATTTCGGATGCCATTGAAGACTATAGGGCCAAAGGAAATATCCTCCGATAACAAAGAGAAAGAAGCTTTCTGAGAAACTTCTTTGCGTTCTGTGAAATCATCTCACAGAGTTACAGCTTTCCCCTCAAGAAGACTTTCGCTAAGACAGTTCTTGTGGAATTGGCAAAGTGATATTTAGAAGCCCATAGAGGACTATGGTGAAAAAGGAAATGTCCTCAGATGAAATCTGGAAAGAAGCTTTCTGAGAAACTGCTTAGTGTTCTGTTAATTCATCTCACAGAGTTACATCTGTATTTCGTGGATATCTTTGCTAGCCTTATTTCTGTGGAATCTGAGAACAGATATTTCGGATCCCTTTGAAGACTATAGGGCCAAAGGAAATATCCTTTGATAACAAAGAGAAAGAAGCTTTCTGAGAAACTTCTTTGCGTTCTGTGAAATCATCTCACAGAGATACAGCTTTGCCCTCAAAAAGCCTTTAGCTAAGACAGTTCTTGTGGAATTGGCAAGGTGATATTTGGAAGCTCATAGAGGGCTATGTTGAAAAAGGAAATATTCTCAGATGAAATCTGGAAAGAAGCTTTCTGAGAAACTGCTTAGTGTTCTGTTAATTCATCTCACAGAGTTACATCTGTATTTCGTGGGTCTCTTTGCTAGCCTTATTTCTGTGGAATCTGAGAACAGATATTTCGGATCCCATTGAAGACTATAGGGCCAAAGGAAATATCCTCCGATAACAAAGAGAAAGAAGCTTTCTGAGAAACTTCTTTGCGTTCTGTGAAATCATCTCACAGAGTTACAGCTTTCCCCTCAAGAAGCCTTTCGCTAAGACAGTTCTTGTGGAATTGGCAAAGTGATATTTGGAAGCCCATAGAGGTCTATGGTGAAAAAGGAAATATCCTCAGATGAAATCTGGAAAGAAGCTTTCTGAGAAACTGCTTAGTGTTCGGTTAATTCATCTCACAGAGTTACATCTGTATTTCGTGGATCTCTTTGCTAGCCTTCTTTCTGTGGAATCTGAGAACAGATATTTCGGATCCCATTGAAGACTATAGGGCCAAAGGAAATATCCTCCGATAACAAAGAGAAAGAAGCTTTCTGGGAGACTTCTTTGCGTTCTGTGAAATCATCTCACAGAGTTACAGCTTTCCCCTCAAGAAGCCTTTCGCTAAGACAGTTCTTGTGGAATTGGAAAATTGATATTTGGAAGCCCATAGAGGGCTATGGTGAAAAAGGATATATCCTCCAAAGAAATCTGGAAAGAAGCTTTCTGAGAAACTGCTTAGTGTTCTGTAAATTCATCTCACAGAGTTACATCTGTATTTCGTGGATCTCTTTGCTAGCCTTATTTCTGTGGAATCTGAGAACAGATATTTCGGATCCCATTGATGACTATTGGGCCAAAGGAAATATCCTCCGATAACAAAGAGAAAGAAGCTTTCTGAGAAACTTCTTTGCGTTCTGTGAAATCATCTCACAGAGTTACAGCTTTCCCCTCAAGAAGCCTTTCACTAAGACAGTTCTTGTGGAATTGGCAAAGTGATATTTGAAAGCCCATAAAGGGCTATGGTGAAAAAGGAAATATCCTCAGATGAAATCTGGAAAGAAGCTTTCTGAGAAACTGCTTAGTGTTCTGTTAATTCATCTCACAGAGTTACATCTGTATTTCATGGATCTCTTTGCTAGCCTTATTTCTGTGGAATCTGAGAACAGATATTTCTGATCCCTTTGAAGACTATAGGGCCAAAGGAAATATCCTCTGATAACAAAGAGAAAGAAGCTTTCTGAGAAACTTCTTTGCGTTCTGTGAAATCATCTCACAGAGTTACAGCTTTCCCCTCAAAAAGCCTTTCGCTAAGACAGTTCTTGTGGAATTGGCAAGGTGACATTTGGAAGCCCATAGAGGGCTATGGTGAAAAATGAAATATCCTCAGATGAAATCTGGAAAGAAGCTTTCTGAGAAACTGCTTAGTGTTCTGTTATTTCATCTCACAGAGTTACATCTGTATTTCGTGGGTCTCTTTGCTAGCCTTATTTCTGTGGAATCTGAGAACAGATATTTCGGATCCCTTTGAAGAATATAGGGCCAAAGGAAATATCCTGCGATAACAAAGATAAAGAAGCTTTCTGAGAAACTTCTTTGCGTTCTGTGAAATCATCTCACAGAGTTACAGCTTTCCCCTCAAGAAGCCTTTCGCTAAGACAGTTCTTGTGGAATTGGCAAAGTGATATTTGGAAGCCCTTAGAGGGCTATGGTAAAAAAGGAAATATCCTCAGATGAAATCTGGAAAGAAGCTTTCTGAGAAACTGCTTAGTGTTCTTTTAATTCATGTCACAGAGTTACATCTGTATTTCGTGGATCCCTTTGCTAGCCTTATTTCTGTGGAATCTGAGAACAGATATTTCGGATCCCATTGATGACTATTGGGCCAAAGGAAATATCCTCCGATAACAAAGAGAAAGAAGCTTTCTGAGAAACTTCTTTGCGTTCTGTGAAATCATCTCACAGAGTTACAGCTTTCCCCTCAAGAAGCCTTTCACTAAGACAGTTCTTGTGGAATTGGCAAAGTGATATTTGAAAGCCCATAAAGGGCTATGGTGAAAAAGGAAATATCCTCAGATGAAATCTGGAAAGAAGCTTTCTGAGAAACTGCTTAGTGTTCTGTTAATTCATCTCACAGAGTTACATCTGTATTTCATGGATCTCTTTGCTAGCCTTATTTCTGTGGAATCTGAGAACAGATATTTCTGATCCCTTTGAAGACTATAGGGCCAAAGGAAATATCCTCTGATAACAAAGAGAAAGAAGCTTTCTGAGAAACTTCTTTGCGTTCTGTGAAATCATCTCACAGAGTTACAGCTTTCCCCTCAAAAAGCCTTTCGCTAAGACAGTTCTTGTGGAATTGGCAAGGTGACATTTGGAAGCCCATAGAGGGCTATGGTGAAAAATGAAATATCCTCAGATGAAATCTGGAAAGAAGCTTTCTGAGAAACTGCTTAGTGTTCTGTTATTTCATCTCACAGAGTTACATCTGTATTTCGTGGGTCTCTTTGCTAGCCTTATTTCTGTGGAATCTGAGAACAGATATTTCGGATCCCTTTGAAGAATATAGGGCCAAAGGAAATATCCTGCGATAACAAAGATAAAGAAGCTTTCTGAGAAACTTCTTTGCGTTCTGTGAAATCATCTCACAGAGTTACAGCTTTCCCCTCAAGAAGCCTTTCGCTAAGACAGTTCTTGTGGAATTGGCAAAGTGATATTTGGAAGCCCTTAGAGGGCTATGGTAAAAAAGGAAATATCCTCAGATGAAATCTGGAAAGAAGCTTTCTGAGAAACTGCTTAGTGTTCTTTTAATTCATGTCACAGAGTTACATCTGTATTTCGTGGATCCCTTTGCTAGCCTTATTTCTGTGGAATCTGAGAACAGATATTTCGGATCCCATTGAAGACAATAGGGCCAAAGGAAATATCCTCCGATAACAAAGAGAAAGAAGCTTTCTGAGAAACTTCTTTGCGTTCTGTGAAATCATCTCACAGAGTTACAGCTTTCCCCTCAAGAAGCCTTTCACTACGACAGTTCTTGTGGAATTGGCAAAGTGATATTTGGAAGCCCATAGAGGGCTATGGTAAAAAAGGAAATATCCTCAGATGAAATCTGGAAAGAAGCTTTCTGAGAACCTGCTTAGTGTTCTTTTAATTCATGTCACAGAGTTACATCTGTATTTCCTGGATCTCTTTGCTAGCCTTATTTCTGTGGAATCTGAGAACAGATATTTCGGATCCCATTGAAGACTATAGGGCCAAAGGAAATATCCTCCGTTAACAAAGAGAAAGAAGCGTTCTGAGAAACTTCTTTGCGTTCTGTGAAATCATCTCACAGAGTTACAGCTTTCCCCTCAAGAAGCCTTTCGCTAAGACAGTTCTTGTGGAATTGGCAAAGTGATATTTGGAAGCCCATAGAGGGCCATGGTGAAAGAGGAAATATCCTCAGATGAAATCTGGAAAGAAGCTTTCTGAGAGACTGCTTAGTGTTCGGTTAATTCATCTCACAGAGTTACATCTGTATTTCGTGGATCTCTTTGCTAGCCTTATTTCTGTGGAATCTGAGAACAGATATTTCGGATCCCATTGAAGACTATAGGGCCAAAGGAAATATCCTCCGATAACAAAGAGAAAGAAGCTTTCTGAGAAACTTCTTTGCATTCTGTGAAATCATCTCACAGAGTTACAGCTTTCCCCTCAAGAAGCCTTTCGCTAAGACAGTTCTTGTGGAATAGGCAAAGAGATATTTAGAAGCCCATAGAGGGCTATTTTGAAAAAGGAAATATCCTCAGATGAAATCTGGAAAGAAGTTTCTGAGAAACTGCTTAGTGTTCTGTTATTTCATCTCACAGAGTTACATCTGTATTTCGTGGGTCTCTTTGCTAGCCTTATTTCTGTGGAATCTGAGAACAGATATTTCGGATCCCTTTGAAGAATATAGGGCCAAAGGAAATATCCTCCGATAAAAAAGATAAAGAAGCTTTCTGAGAAACTTCTTTGCGTTCTGTGAAATCATCTCACAGAGTTACAGCTTTCCCCTCAAGAAGCCTTTCGCTAAGACAGTTCTTGTGGAATTGGCAAAGTGATATTTGGAAGCCAATAGAGGGCTATGGTAAAAAAGGAAATATCCTCAGACGAAATCTGGAAAGAAGCTTTCTGAGAAACTGCTTAGTGTTCTTTTAATACATGTCACAGAGTTACATCTGTATTTCGTGGATCTCTTTGCTAGCCTTATTTCTGTGGAATCTGAGAACAGATATTTCGGATCCCATTGAAGACTATAGGGCCAAAGGAAATATCCTCCGAAAACAAAGAGAAAGAAGCTTTCTGAGAAACTTCTTTGCGTTCTGTGAAATCATCTCACAGAGTTACAGCTTTCCCCTCAAGAAGCCTTTCGCTAAGACAGTTCTTGTGGAATTGGCAAAGTGATATTTGGAAGCCCATAGAGGGCTATGGTGAAAAAGGAAGTATCCTCAGATGAAACTGGAAAGAAACTTTCTGAGAAACTGCTTAGTGTTCGGTTAATTCATCTCACAGAGTTACAACAGTATTTCGTGGATCTCTTTGCTTGCCTTATTTCTGTAGAATCTGAAAACAGATATTTCGGATGCCATTGAAGACTATAGGGCCAAAGGAAATATCCTCCGATAACAAAGAGAAAGAAGCTTTCTGAGAAACTTCTTTGCGTTCTGTGAAATCATCTCACAGAGTTACAGCTTTCCCCTCAAGAAGCCTTTCGCTAAGACAGTTCTTGTGGAATTGGCAAAGTGATATTTAGAAGCCCATAGAGGACTATGGTGAAAAAGGATATATCCTCCGATGAAATCTGGAAAGAAGCTTTCTGAGAAACTGCTTAGTGTTCTGTTAATTCATCTCACAGAGTTACATCTGTATTTCGTGGATCTCTTTGCTAGCCTTATTTCTGTGGAATCTGAGAACAGATATTTCGGATCCCATTGATGACTATAGGGCCAAAGGAAATATCCTCCGATAACAAAGAGAAAGAAGCTTTCTGAGAAACTTCTTTGCGTTCTGTGAAATCATCTCACAGAGTTACAGCTTTCCCCTCAAGAAGCCTTTCACTAAGACAGTTCTTGTGGAATTGGCAAAGTGATATTTGAAAGCCCATAGAGGGCTATGGTGAAAAAGGAAATATCCTCAGATGAAATCTGGAAAGAAGCTTTCTGAGAAACTGCTTAGTGTTCTGTTAATTCATCCCACAGAGTTACATCTGTATTTCATGGATCTCTTTGCTAGCCTTATTTCTGTGGAATCTGAGAACAGATATTTCGGATCCGTTTGAAGACTATAGGGCCAAAGGAAATATCCTCTGATAACAAAGAGAAAGAAGCTTTCTGAGAAACTTCTTTGCGTTCTGTGAAATCATCTCACAGAGTTACAGCTTTCCCCTCAAAAAGCCTTTCGCTAAGACAGTTCTTGTGGAATTGGCAAGGTGACATTTGGAAGCCCATAGAGGGCTATGGTGAAAAAGGAAATATCCTCAGATGAAATCTGGAAAGAAGCTTTCTGAGAAACTGCTTAGTGTTCTGTTATTTCATCTCACAGAGTTACATCTGTATTTCGTGGGTCTCTTTGCTAGCCTTATTTCTGTGGAATCTGAGAACAGATATTTCGGATCCCTTTGAAGAATATAGGGCCAAAGGAAATATCCTGCGATAACAAAGATAAAGAAGCTTTCTGAGAAACTTCTTTGCGTTCTGTGAAATCATCTCACAGAGTTACAGCTTTCCCCTCAAGAAGCCTTTCGCTAAGACAGTTCTTGTGGAATTGGCAAAGTGATATTTGGAAGCCCTTAGAGGGCTATGGTAAAAAAGGAAATATCCTCAGATGAAATCTGGAAAGAAGCTTTCTGAGAAACTGCTTAGTGTTCTTTTAATTCATGTCACAGAGTTACATCTGTATTTCGTGGATCTCTTTGCTAGCCTTATTTCTGTGGAATCTGAGAACAGATATTTCGGATCCCATTGAAGACTGTAGGGCCAAAGGAAATATCCTCCGATAACAAAGAGAAAGAAGCTTTCTGAGAAACTTCTTTGCGTTCTGTGAAATCATCTCACAGAGTTACAGCTTTCCCCTCAAGAAGCCTTTCGCTAAGACAGTTCTTGTGGAATTGGCAAAGTGATATTTGGAAGCCCCTAGAGGGCTATGGTGAAAAAGGATATATCCTCCGATGAAATCTGGAAAGAAGCTTTCTGAGAAACTGCTTAGTGTTCTGTTAATTCATCTCACAGCGTTACATCTGTATTTCGTGGATCTCTTTGCTAGCCTTATTTCTGTGGAATCTGAGAACAGATATTTCGGATCCCATTGATGACTATTGGGGAAAAGGAAATATCCTCCGATAACAAAGAGAAAGCAGCTTTCTGAGAAACTTCTTTGCGTTCTGTGAAATCATCTCACAGAGTTACAGCTTTCCCCTCAAGAAGCCTTTCACTAAGACAGTTCTTGTGGAATTGGCAAAGTGATATTTGGAAGCCCATAGAGGGCTATGGTGAAAAAGGAAATATCCTCCGATGAAATCTGGAAAGAAGCTTTCTGAGAAACTGCTTAGTGTTCTGTTAATTCATCTCACAGAGTTACATCTGTATTTCGTGGATCTCTTTGCTAGCCTTATTTCTGTGGAATCTGAGAACAGATATTTCGGATCCCATTGATGACTATTGGGCCAAAGGAAATATCCTCCGATAACAAAGAGAAAGAAGCTTTCTGAGAAACTTCTTTGCGTTCTGTGAAATCATCTCACAGAGTTACAGCTTTCCCCTCAAGAAGCCTTTCACTAAGACAGTTCTTGTGGAATTGGCAAAGTGATATTTGGAAGCCCATAGAGGGCTATGGTGAAAAAGGAAATATCCTCAGATGAAATCTGGAAAGAATCTTTCTGAGAAACTGCTTAGTGTTCTGTTAATTCATCTCACAGAGTTACATCTGTATTTCGTGGATCTCTTTGCTAGCCTTATTTCTGTGGAATCTGAGAACAGATATTTCGGATCCCTTTGAAGACTATAGGGCCAAAGGAAATATCCTCCGATAACAAAGAGAAAGAAGCTTTCTGAGAAACTTCTTTGCGTTCTGTGAAATCATCTCACAGAGTTACAGCTTTCCCCTCAAGAAGCCTTTAGCTAAGACAGTTCTTGTGGAATTGGCAAAGTGATATTTGGAAGCCCATAGAGGGCTATGGTGAAAAAGGAAATATCCTCAGATGAAATCTGGAAAGAAGCTTTCTGAGAAACTGCTTAGTGTTCTGTAATTTCATCTCACAGAGTTACATCTGTATTTCGTGGGTCTTTTGCTAGCCTTATTTCTGTGGAATGTGAGAACAGATATTTCGGATCCCTTTGAAGAATATAGGGCCAAAGGAAATATCCTCCGATAACAAAGATAAAGAAGCTTTCTGAGAAACTTCTTTGCGTTCTGTGAAATCATCTCACAGAGTTACAGCTTTCCCCTCAAGAAGCCTTTCACTACGACAGTTCTTGTGGAATTGGCAAAGTGATATTTGAAAGCCCATAGAGGGCTATGGTAAAAAAGGAAATATCCTCAGATGAAATCTGGAAAGAAGCTTTCTGAGAACCTGCTTAGTGTTCTTTTAATTCATGTCACAGAGTTACATCTGTATTTCCTGGATCTCTTTGCTAGCCTTATTTCTGTGGAATCTGAGAACAGATATTTCGGATCCCATTGAAGACTATAGGGCCAAAGGAAATATCCTCCGTTAACAAAGAGAAAGAAGCTTTCTGAGAAACTTCTTTGCGTTCTGTGAAATCATCTCACAGAGTTACAGCTTTCCCCTCAAGAAGCCTTTCGCTAAGACAGTTCTTGTGGAATTGGCAAAGTGATATTTGGAAGCCCATAGAGGGCCATGGTGAAAGAGGAAATATCCTCAGATGAAATCTGGAAAGAAGCTTTCTGAGAGACTGCTTAGTGTTCGGTTAATTCATCTCACAGAGTTACATCTGTATTTCGTGGATCTCTTTGCTAGCCTTATTTCTGTGGAATCTGAGAACAGATATTTCGGATCCCATTGAAGACTATAGGGCCAAAGGAAATATCCTCCGATAACAAAGAGAAAGAAGCTTTCTGAGAAACTTCTTTGCATTCTGTGAAATCATCTCACAGAGTTACAGCTTTCCCCTCAAGAAGCCTTTCGCTAAGACAGTTCTTGTGGAATTGGCAAAGTGATATTTAGAAGCCCATAGAGGGCTATGGTGAAAAAGGATATATCCTCCGATGAAATCTGGAAAGAAGGTTTCTGAGAAACTGCTTAGTATTCTGTTAATTCATCTCACAGAGTTACATCTGTATTTCGTGGATCTCTTTGCTAGCCTTATTTCTGTGGAATCTGAGAACAGATATTTCGGATCCCATTGATGACTATTGGGCCAAAGGAAATATCCTCCGATAACAAAGAGAAAGAAGCTTTCTGAGAAACTTCTTTGCGTTCTGTGAAATCATCTCACAGAGTTACAGCTTTCCCCTCAAGAAGCCTTTCACTAAGACAGTTCTTGTGGAATTGGCAAAGTGATATTTGGAAGCCCATAGAGGGCTATGGTGAAAAAGGAAATATCCTCAGATGAAATCTGGAAAGAATCTTTCTGAGAAACTGCTTAGTGTTCTGTTAATTCATCTCACAGAGTTACATCTGTATTTCGTGGATCTCTTTCCTAGCCTTATTTCTGTGGAATCTGAGAACAGATATTTCGGATCCCTTTGAAGACTATAGGGCCAAAGGAAATATCCTCCGATAACAAAGAGAAAGAAGCTTTCTGAGAAACTTCTTTGCGTTCTGTGAAATCATCTCACAGAGTTACAGCTTTCCCCTCAAGAAGCCTTTCGCTAAGACAGTTCTTGTGGAATTGGCAAAGTGATATTTGGAAGCCCATAGAGGGCTATGGTGAAAAAGGAAATATCCTCAGATGAAATCTGGAAAGAAGCTTTCTGAGAAACTGCTTAGTGTTCTGTAATTTCATCTCACAGAGTTACATCTGTATTTCGTGGGTCTTTTGCTAGCCTTATTTCTGTGGAATGTGAGAACAGATATTTCGGATCCCTTTGAAGAATATAGGGCCAAAGGAAATATCCTCCGATAAGAAAGATAAAGAAGCTTTCTGAGAAACTTCTTTGCGTTCTGTGAAATCATCTCACAGAGTTACAGCTTTCCCCTCAAGAAGCCTTTCACTACGACAGTTCTTGTGGAATTGGCAAAGTGATATTTGGAAGCCCATAGAGGGCTATGGTAAAAAAGGAAATATCCTCAGATGAAATCTGGAAAGAAGCTTTCTGAGAACCTGCTTAGTGTTCTTTTAATTCATGTCACAGAGTTACATCTGTATTTCCTGGATCTCTTTGCTAGCCTTATTTCTGTGGAATCTGAGAACAGATATTTCGGATCCCATTGAAGACTATAGGGCCAAAGGAAATATCCTCCGTTAACAAAGAGAAAGAAGCTTTCTGAGAAACTTCTTTGCGTTCTGTGAAATCATCTCACAGAGTTACAGCTTTCCCCTCAAGAAGCCTTTCGCTAAGACAGTTCTTGTGGAATTGGCAAAGTGATATTTGGAAGCCCATAGAGGGCCATGGTGAAAGAGGAAATATCCTCAGATGAAATCTGGAAAGAAGCTTTCTGAGAGACTGCTTAGTGTTCGGTTAATTCATCTCACAGAGTTACATCTGTATTTCGTGGATCTCTTTGCTAGCCTTATTTCTGTGGAATCTGAGAACAGATATTTCGGATCCCATTGAAGACTATAGGGCCAAAGGAAATATCCTCCGATAACAAAGAGAAAGAAGCTTTCTGAGAAACTTCTTTGCATTCTGTGAAATCATCTCACAGAGTTACAGCTTTCCCCTCAAGAAGCCTTTCGCTAAGACAGTTCTTGTGGAATTGGCAAAGTGATATTTAGAAGCCCATAGAGGGCTATGGTGAAAAAGGATATATCCTCCGATGAAATCTGGAAAGAAGGTTTCTGAGAAACTGCTTAGTATTCTGTTAATTCATCTCACAGAGTTACATCTGTATTTCGTGGATCTCTTTGCTAGCCTTATTTCTGTGGAATCTGAGAACAGATATTTCGGATCCCATTGATGACTATTGGGCCAAAGGAAATATCCTCCGATAACAAAGAGAAAGAAGCTTTCTGAGAAACTTCTTTGCGTTCTGTGAAATCATCTCACAGAGTTACAGCTTTCCCCTCAAGAAGCCTTTCACTAAGACAGTTCTTGTGGAATTGGCAAAGTGATATTTGGAAGCCCATAGAGGGCTATGGTGAAAAAGGAAATATCCTCAGATGAAATCTGGAAAGAAGCTTTCTGAGAAACTGCTTAGTGTTCTGTTAATTCATCTCACAAAGTTACATCTGCATTTCGTTGATCTCCTTGCTAGCCTTATTTCTGTGGAATCTGAGAACAGATATTTCGGATCCCTTTGAAGACTATAGGGCCAAAGGAAATATCCTCTGATAACAAAGAGAAAGAAGCTTTCTGAGAAACTTCTTTGCGTTCTGTGAAATCATCTCACAGAGTTACAGCTTTCCCCTCAAAAAGCCTTTCGCTAAGACAGTTCTTGTGGAATAGGCAAAGAGATATTTAGAAGCCCATAGAGGGCTATTTTGAAAAAGGAAATATCCTCAGATGAAATCTGGAAAGAAGTTTCTGAGAAACTGCTTAGTGTTCTGTTATTTCATCTCACAGAGTTACATCTGTATTTCGTGGGTCTCTTTGCTAGCCTTATTTCTGTGGAATCTGAGAACAGATATTTCGGATCCCTTTGAAGAATATAGGGCCAAAGGAAATATCCTCCGATAAAAAAGATAAAGAAGCTTTCTGAGAAACTTCTTTGCGTTCTGTGAAATCATCTCACAGAGTTACAGCTTTCCCCTCAAGAAGCCTTTCGCTAAGACAGTTCTTGTGGAATTGGCAAAGTGATATTTGGAAGCCAATAGAGGGCTATGGTAAAAAAGGAAATATCCTCAGATGAAATCTGGAAAGAAGCTTTCTGAGAAACTGCTTAGTGTTCTTTTAATACATGTCACAGAGTTACATCTGTATTTCGTGGATCTCTTTGCTAGCCTTATTTCTGTGGAATCTGAGAACAGATATTTCGGATCCCATTGAAGACTATAGGGCCAAAGGAAATATCCTCCGATAACAAAGAGAAAGAAGCTTTCTGAGAAACTTCTTTGCGTTCTGTGAAATCATCTCACAGAGTTACAGCTTTCCCCTCAAGAAGCCTTTCGCTAAGACAGTTCTTGTGGAATTGGCAAAGTGATATTTGGAAGCCCATAGAGGGCTATGGGGAAAAAGGAAATATCCTCAGATGAAACTGGAAAGAAACTTTCTGAGAAACTGCTTAGTGTTCGGTTAATTCATCTCACAGAGTTACAACTGTATTTCGTGGATCTCTTTGCTAGCCTTATTTCTGTAGAATCTGAGAACAGATATTTCGGATGCCATTGAAGACTATAGGGCCAAAGGAAATATCCTCCGATAACAAAGAGAAAGAAGCTTTCTGAGAAACTTATTTGCGTTCTGTGAAATCATCTCACAGAGTTACAGCTTTCCCCTCAAGAAGCCTTTCGCTAAGACAGTTCTTGTGGAATTGGCAAAGTGATATTTAGAAGCCCATAGAGGACTATGGTGAAAAAGGATATATCCTCCGATGAAATCTGGAAAGAAGCTTTCTGAGAAACTGCTTAGTGTTCTGTTAATTCATCTCACAGAGTTACATCTGTATTTCGTGGATCTCTTTGCTAGCCTTATTTCTGTGGAATCTGAGAACAGATATTTCGGATCCCATTGATGACTATAGGGCCAAAGGAAATATCCTCCGATAACAAAGAGAAAGAAGCTTTCTGAGAAACTTCTTTGCGTTCTGTGAAATCATCTCACAGAGTTACAGCTTTCCCCTCAAGAAGCCTTTCACTAAGACAGTTCTTGTGGAATTGGCAAAGTGATATTTGAAAGCCCATAGAGGGCTATGGTGAAAAAGGAAATATCCTCAGATGAAATCTGGAAAGAAGCTTTCTGAGAAACTGCTTAGTGTTCTGTTAATTCATCTCACAGAGTTACATCTGTATTTCATGGATCTCTTTGCTAGCCTTATTTCTGTGGAATCTGAGAACAGATATTTCTGATCCCTTTGAAGACTATAGGGCCAAAGGAAATATCCTCTGATAACAAAGAGAAAGAAGCTTTCTGAGAAACTTCTTTGCGTTCTGTGAAATCATCTCACAGAGTTACAGCTTTCCCCTCAAAAAGCCTTTCGCTAAGACAGTTCTTGTGGAATTGGCAAGGTGACATTTGGAAGCCCATAGAGGGCTATGGTGAAAAAGGAAATATCCTCAGATGAAATCTGGAAAGAAGCTTTCTGAGAAACTGCTTAGTGTTCTGTTATTTCATCTCACAGAGTTACATCTGTATTTCGTGGGTCTCTTTGCTAGCCTTATTTCTGTGGAATCTGAGAACAGATATTTCGGATCCCTTTGAAGAATATAGGGCCAAAGGAAATATCCTGCGATAACAAAGATAAAGAAGCTTTCTGAAAAACATCTTTGCGTTCTGTGAAATCATCTCACAGAGTTACAGCTTTCCCCTCAAGAAGCCTTTCGCTAAGACAGTTCTTGTGGAATTGGCAAAGTGATATTTAGAAGCCCATAGAGGGCTATGGTGAAAAAGGATATATCCTCCGATGAAATCTGGAAAGAAGGTTTCTGAGAAACTGCTTAGTATTCTGTTAATTCATCTCACAGAGTTACATCTGTATTTCGTGGATCTCTTTGCTAGCCTTATTTCTGTGGAATCTGAGAACAGATATTTCGGATCCCATTGATGACTATTGGGCCAAAGGAAATATCCTCCGATAACAAAGAGAAAGAAGCTTTCTGAGAAACTTCTTTGCGTTCTGTGAAATCATCTCACAGAGTTACAGCTTTCCCCTCAAGAAGCCTTTCACTAAGACAGTTCTTGTGGAATTGGCAAAGTGATATTTGGAAGCCCATAGAGGGCTATGGTGAAAAAGGAAATATCCTCAGATGAAATCTGGAAAGAAGCTTTCTGAGAAACTGCTTAGTGTTCTGTTAATTCATCTCACAAAGTTACATCTGCATTTCGTTGATCTCCTTGCTAGCCTTATTTCTGTGGAATCTGAGAACAGATATTTCGGATCCCTTTGAAGACTATAGGGCCAAAGGAAATATCCTCTGATAACAAAGAGAAAGAAGCTTTCTGAGAAACTTCTTTGCGTTCTGTGAAATCATCTCACAGAGTTACAGCTTTCCCCTCAAAAAGCCTTTCGCTAAGACAGTTCTTGTGGAATAGGCAAAGAGATATTTAGAAGCCCATAGAGGGCTATTTTGAAAAAGGAAATATCCTCAGATGAAATCTGGAAAGAAGTTTCTGAGAAACTGCTTAGTGTTCTGTTATTTCATCTCACAGAGTTACATCTGTATTTCGTGGGTCTCTTTGCTAGCCTTATTTCTGTGGAATCTGAGAACAGATATTTCGGATCCCTTTGAAGAATATAGGGCCAAAGGAAATATCCTCCGATAAAAAAGATAAAGAAGCTTTCTGAGAAACTTCTTTGCGTTCTGTGAAATCATCTCACAGAGTTACAGCTTTCCCCTCAAGAAGCCTTTCGCTAAGACAGTTCTTGTGGAATTGGCAAAGTGATATTTGGAAGCCAATAGAGGGCTATGGTAAAAAAGGAAATATCCTCAGATGAAATCTGGAAAGAAGCTTTCTGAGAAACTGCTTAGTGTTCTTTTAATACATGTCACAGAGTTACATCTGTATTTCGTGGATCTCTTTGCTAGCCTTATTTCTGTGGAATCTGAGAACAGATATTTCGGATCCCATTGAAGACTATAGGGCCAAAGGAAATATCCTCCGATAACAAAGAGAAAGAAGCTTTCTGAGAAACTTCTTTGCGTTCTGTGAAATCATCTCACAGAGTTACAGCTTTCCCCTCAAGAAGCCTTTCGCTAAGACAGTTCTTGTGGAATTGGCAAAGTGATATTTGGAAGCCCATAGAGGGCTATGGGGAAAAAGGAAATATCCTCAGATGAAACTGGAAAGAAACTTTCTGAGAAACTGCTTAGTGTTCGGTTAATTCATCTCACAGAGTTACAACTGTATTTCGTGGATCTCTTTGCTAGCCTTATTTCTGTAGAATCTGAGAACAGATATTTCGGATGCCATTGAAGACTATAGGGCCAAAGGAAATATCCTCCGATAACAAAGAGAAAGAAGCTTTCTGAGAAACTTATTTGCGTTCTGTGAAATCATCTCACAGAGTTACAGCTTTCCCCTCAAGAAGCCTTTCGCTAAGACAGTTCTTGTGGAATTGGCAAAGTGATATTTAGAAGCCCATAGAGGACTATGGTGAAAAAGGATATATCCTCCGATGAAATCTGGAAAGAAGCTTTCTGAGAAACTGCTTAGTGTTCAGTTAATTCATCTCACAGAGTTACATCTGTATTTCGTGGATCTTTTGCTAGCCTTATTTCTGTGGAATCTGAGAACAGATATTTCGGATCCCATTGATGACTATAGGGCCAAAGGAAATATCCTCCGATAACAAAGAGAAAGAAGCTTTCTGAGAAACTTCTTTGCGTTCTGTGAAATCATCTCACAGAGTTACAGCTTTCCCCTCAAGAAGCCTTTCACTAAGACAGTTCTTGTGGAATTGGCAAAGTGATATTTGAAAGCCCATAGAGGGCTATGGTGAAAAAGGAAATATCCTCAGATGAAATCTGGAAAGAAGCTTTCTGAGAAACTGCTTAGTGTTCTGTTAATTCATCTCACAGAGTTACATCTGTATTTCATGGATCTCTTTGCTAGCCTTATTTCTGTGGAATCTGAGAACAGATATTTCTGATCCCTTTGAAGACTATAGGGCCAAAGGAAATATCCTCTGATAACAAAGAGAAAGAAGCTTTCTGAGAAACTTCTTTGCGTTCTGTGAAATCATCTCACAGAGTTACAGCTTTCCCCTCAAAAAGCCTTTCGCTAAAACAGTTCTTGTGGAATTGGCAAGGTGACATTTGGAAGCCCATAGAGGGCTATGGTGAAAAAGGAAATATTCTCAGATGAAATCTGGAAAGAAGCTTTCTGAGAAACTGCTTAGTGTTCTGTTATTTCATCTCACAGAGTTACATCTGTATTTCGTGGGTCTCTTTGCTAGCCTTATTTCTGTGGAATCTGAGAACAGATATTTCGGATCCCTTTGAAGACTATAGGGCCAAAGGAAATATCCTCCGTTAACAAAGAGAAAGAAGCTTTCTGAGAAACTTCTTTGCGTTCTGTGAAATCATCTCACAGAGTTACAGCTTTCCCCTCAAGAAGCCTTTCGCTAAGACAGTTCTTGTGGAATTGGCAAAGTGATATTTGGAAGCCCATAGAGGGCTATGGTGAAAAAGGAAATATGCTAAGATGAAATCTGGAAAGAAACTTTCTGAGAAACTGCTTAGTGTTCGGTTAATTCATCTCACAGAGTTACAACAGTATTTCGTGGATCTCTTTGCTAGCCTTATTTCTGTAGAATCTGAGACAGATATTTCGGATGCCATTGAAGACTATAGGGCCAAAGGAAATATCCTCCGATAACAAAGAGAAAGAAGCTTTCTGAGAAACTTCTTTGCGTTCTGTGAAATCATCTCACAGAGTTACAGCTTTCCCCTCAAGAAGCCTTTCGCTAAGACAGATCTTGTGGAATTGGCAAAGTGATATTTAGAAGCCCATAGAGGACTATGGTGAAAAAGGATATATCCTCCGATGAAATCTGGAAAGAAGCTTTCTGAGAAACTGCTTAGTGTTCTGTTAATTCATCTCACAGAGTTACATCTGTATTTCGTGGATCTCTTTGCTAGCCTTATTTCTGTGGAATCTGAGAACAGATATTTCGGATCCCATTGATGACTATAGGGCCAAAGGAAATATCCTCCGATAACAAAGAGGAAGAAGCTTTCTGAGAAACTTCTTTGCGTTCTGTGAAATCATCTCACAGAGTTACAGCTTTCCCCTCAAGAAGCCTTTCACTAAGACAGTTCTTGTGGAATTGGCAAAGTGATATTTGAAAGCCCATAGAGGGCTATGGTGAAAAAGGAAATATCCTCAGATGAAATCTGGAAAGAAGCTTTCTGAGAAACTGCTTAGTGTTCTGTTAATTCATCCCACAGAGTTACATCTGTATTTCATGGATCTCTTTGCTAGCCTTATTTCTGTGGAATCTGAGAACAGATATTTCGGATCCGTTTGAAGACTATAGGGCCAAAGGAAATATCCTCTGATAACAAAGAGAAAGAAGCTTTCTGAGAAACTTCTTTGCGTTCTGTGAAATCATCTCACAGAGTTACAGCTTTCCCCTCAAAAAGCCTTTCGCTAAGACAGTTCTTGTGGAATTGGCAAGGTGACATTTGGAAGCCCATAGAGGGCTATGGTGAAAAAGGAAATATCCTCAGATGAAATCTGGAAAGAAGCTTTCTGAGAAACTGCTTAGTGTTCTGTTATTTCATCTCACAGAGTTACATCTGTATTTCGTGGGTCTCTTTGCTAGCCTTATTTCTGTGGAATCTGAGAACAGATATTTCGGATCCCTTTGAAGAATATAGGGCCAAAGGAAATATCCTGCGATAACAAAGATAAAGAAGCTTTCTGAGAAACTTCTTTGCGTTCTGTGAAATCATCTCACAGAGTTACAGCTTTCCCCTCAAGAAGCCTTTCGCTAAGACAGTTCTTGTGGAATTGGCAAAGTGATATTTGGAAGCCCTTAGAGGGCTATGGTAAAAAAGGAAATATCCTCAGATGAAATCTGGAAAGAAGCTTTCTGAGAAACTGCTTAGTGTTCTTTTAATTCATGTCACAGAGTTACATCTGTATTTCGTGGATCTCTTTGCTAGCCTTATTTCTGTGGAATCTGAGAACAGATATTTCGGATCCCATTGAAGACTGTAGGGCCAAAGGAAATATCCTCCGATAACAAAGAGAAAGAAGCTTTCTGAGAAACTTCTTTGCGTTCTGTGAAATCATCTCACAGAGTTACAGCTTTCCCCTCAAGAAGCCTTTCGCTAAGACAGTTCTTGTGGAATTGGCAAAGTGATATTTGGAAGCCCCTAGAGGGCTATGGTGAAAAAGGATATATCCTCCGATGAAATCTGGAAAGAAGCTTTCTGAGAAACTGCTTAGTGTTCTGTTAATTCATCTCACAGCGTTACATCTGTATTTCGTGGATCTCTTTGCTAGCCTTATTTCTGTGGAATCTGAGAACAGATATTTCGGATCCCATTGATGACTATTGGGCAAAAGGAAATATCCTCCGATAACAAAGAGAAAGCAGCTTTCTGAGAAACTTCTTTGCGTTCTGTGAAATCATCTCACAGAGTTACAGCTTTCCCCTCAAGAAGCCTTTCACTAAGACAGTTCTTGTGGAATTGGCAAAGTGATATTTGGAAGCCCATAGAGGGCTATGGTGAAAAAGGAAATATCCTCCGATGAAATCTGGAAAGAAGCTTTCTGAGAAACTGCTTAGTGTTCTGTTAATTCATCTCACAGAGTTACATCTGTATTTCGTGGATCTCTTTGCTAGCCTTATTTCTGTGGAATCTGAGAACAGATATTTCGGATCCCATTGATGACTATTGGGCCAAAGGAAATATCCTCCGATAACAAAGAGAAAGAAGCTTTCTGAGAAACTTCTTTGCGTTCTGTGAAATCATCTCACAGAGTTACAGCTTTCCCCTCAAGAAGCCTTTCACTAAGACAGTTCTTGTGGAATTGGCAAAGTGATATTTGGAAGCCCATAGAGGGCTATGGTGAAAAAGGAAATATCCTCAGATGAAATCTGGAAAGAATCTTTCTGAGAAAGTGCTTAGTGTTCTGTTAATTCATCTCACGGAGTTACATCTGTATTTCGTGGATCTCTTTGCTAGCCTTATTTCTGTGGAATCTGAGAACAGATATTTCGGATCCCTTTGAAGACTATAGGGCCAAAGGAAATATCCTCCGATAACAAAGAGAAAGAAGCTTTCTGAGAAACTTCTTTGCGTTCTGTGAAATCATCTCACAGAGTTACAGCTTTCCCCTCAAGAAGCCTTTCGCTAAGACAGTTCTTGTGGAATTGGCAAAGTGATATTTGGAAGCCCATAGAGGGCTATGGTGAAAAAGGAAATATCCTCAGATGAAATCTGGAAAGAAGCTTTCTGAGAAACTGCTTAGTGTTCTGTAATTTCATCTCACAGAGTTACATCTGTATTTCGTGGGTCTTTTGCTAGCCTTATTTCTGTGGAATGTGAGAACAGATATTTCGGATCCCTTTGAAGAATATAGGGCCAAAGGAAATATCCTCCGATAACAAAGATAAAGAAGCTTTCTGAGAAACTTCTTTGCGTTCTGTGAAATCATCTCACAGAGTTACAGCTTTCCCCTCAAGAAGCCTTTCACTACGACAGTTCTTGTGGAATTGGCAAAGTGATATTTGGAAGCCCATAGAGGGCTATGGTAAAAAAGGAAATATCCTCAGATGAAATCTGGAAAGAAGCTTTCTGAGAACCTGCTCAGTGTTCTTTTAATTCATGTCACAGAGTTACATCTGTATTTCCTGGATCTCTTTGCTAGCCTTATTTCTGTGGAATCTGAGAACAGATATTTCGGATCCCATTGAAGACTATAGGGCCAAAGGAAATATCCTCCGTTAACAAAGAGAAAGAAGCTTTCTGAGAAACTTCTTTGCGTTCTGTGAAATCATCTCACAGAGTTACAGCTTTCCCCTCAAGAAGCCTTTCGCTAAGGCAGTTCTTGTGGAATTGGCAAAGTGATATTTGGAAGCCCATAGAGGGCCATGGTGAAAGAGGAAATATCCTCAGATGAAATCTGGAAAGAAGCTTTCTGAGAGACTGCTTAGTGTTCGGTTAATTCATCTCACAGAGTTACATCTGTATTTCGTGGATCTCTTTGCTAGCCTTATTTCTGTGGAATCTGAGAACAGATATTTCGGATCCCATTGAAGACTATAGGGCCAAAGGAAATATCCTCCGATAACAAAGAGAAAGAAGCTTTCTGAGAAACTTCTTTGCATTCTGTGAAATCATCTCACAGAGTTACAGCTTTCCCCTCAAGAAGCCTTTCGCTAAGACAGTTCTTGTGGAATTGGCAAAGTGATATTTAGAAGCCCATAGAGGGCTATGGTGAAAAAGGATATATCCTCCGATGAAATCTGGAAAGAAGGTTTCTGAGAAACTGCTTAGTATTCTGTTAATTCATCTCACAGAGTTACATCTGTATTTCGTGGATCTCTTTGCTAGCCTTATTTCTGTGGAATCTGAGAACAGATATTTCGGATCCCATTGATGACTATTGGGCAAAAGGAAATATCCTCCGATAACAAAGAGAAAGCAGCTTTCTGAGAAACTTCTTTGCGTTCTGTGAAATCATCTCACAGAGTTACAGCTTTCCCCTCAAGAAGCCTTTCACTAAGACAGTTCTTGTGGAATTGGCAAAGTGATATTTGGAAGCCCATAGAGGGCTATGGTGAAAAAGGAAATATCCTCCGATGAAATCTGGAAAGAAGCTTTCTGAGAAACTGCTTAGTGTTCTGTTAATTCATCTCACAGAGTTACATCTGTATTTCGTGGATCTCTTTGCTAGCCTTATTTCTGTGGAATCTGAGAACAGATATTTCGGATCCCATTGATGACTATTGGGCCAAAGGAAATATCCTCCGATAACAAAGAGAAAGAAGCTTTCTGAGAAACTTCTTTGCGTTCTGTGAAATCATCTCACAGAGTTACAGCTTTCCCCTCAAGAAGCCTTTCACTAAGACAGTTCTTGTGGAATTGGCAAAGTGATATTTGGAAGCCCATAGAGGGCTATGGTGAAAAAGGAAATATCCTCAGATGAAATCTGGAAAGAATCTTTCTGAGAAAGTGCTTAGTGTTCTGTTAATTCATCTCACGGAGTTACATCTGTATTTCGTGGATCTCTTTGCTAGCCTTATTTCTGTGGAATCTGAGAACAGATATTTCGGATCCCTTTGAAGACTATAGGGCCAAAGGAAATATCCTCCGATAACAAAGAGAAAGAAGCTTTCTGAGAAACTTCTTTGCGTTCTGTGAAATCATCTCACAGAGTTACAGCTTTCCCCTCAAGAAGCCTTTCGCTAAGACAGTTCTTGTGGAATTGGCAAAGTGATATTTGGAAGCCCATAGAGGGCTATGGTGAAAAAGGAAATATCCTCAGATGAAATCTGGAAAGAAGCTTTCTGAGAAACTGCTTAGTGTTCTGTAATTTCATCTCACAGAGTTACATCTGTATTTCGTGGGTCTTTTGCTAGCCTTATTTCTGTGGAATGTGAGAACAGATATTTCGGATCCCTTTGAAGAATATAGGGCCAAAGGAAATATCCTCCGATAACAAAGATAAAGAAGCTTTCTGAGAAACTTCTTTGCGTTCTGTGAAATCATCTCACAGAGTTACAGCTTTCCCCTCAAGAAGCCTTTCACTACGACAGTTCTTGTGGAATTGGCAAAGTGATATTTGGAAGCCCATAGAGGGCTATGGTAAAAAAGGAAATATCCTCAGATGAAATCTGGAAAGAAGCTTTCTGAGAACCTGCTCAGTGTTCTTTTAATTCATGTCACAGAGTTACATCTGTATTTCCTGGATCTCTTTGCTAGCCTTATTTCTGTGGAATCTGAGAACAGATATTTCGGATCCCATTGAAGACTATAGGGCCAAAGGAAATATCCTCCGTTAACAAAGAGAAAGAAGCTTTCTGAGAAACTTCTTTGCGTTCTGTGAAATCATCTCACAGAGTTACAGCTTTCCCCTCAAGAAGCCTTTCGCTAAGGCAGTTCTTGTGGAATTGGCAAAGTGATATTTGGAAGCCCATAGAGGGCCATGGTGAAAGAGGAAATATCCTCAGATGAAATCTGGAAAGAAGCTTTCTGAGAGACTGCTTAGTGTTCGGTTAATTCATCTCACAGAGTTACATCTGTATTTCGTGGATCTCTTTGCTAGCCTTATTTCTGTGGAATCTGAGAACAGATATTTCGGATCCCATTGAAGACTATAGGGCCAAAGGAAATATCCTCCGATAACAAAGAGAAAGAAGCTTTCTGAGAAACTTCTTTGCATTCTGTGAAATCATCTCACAGAGTTACAGCTTTCCCCTCAAGAAGCCTTTCGCTAAGACAGTTCTTGTGGAATTGGCAAAGTGATATTTAGAAGCCCATAGAGGGCTATGGTGAAAAAGGATATATCCTCCGATGAAATCTGGAAAGAAGGTTTCTGAGAAACTGCTTAGTATTCTGTTAATTCATCTCACAGAGTTACATCTGTATTTCGTGGATCTCTTTGCTAGCCTTATTTCTGTGGAATCTGAGAACAGATATTTCGGATCCCATTGATGACTATTGGGCCAAAGGAAATATCCTCCGATAACAAAGAGAAAGAAGCTTTCTGAGAAACTTCTTTGCGTTCTGTGAAATCATCTCACAGAGTTACAGCTTTCCCCTCAAGAAGCCTTTCACTAAGACAGTTCTTGTGGAATTGGCAAAGTGATATTTGGAAGCCCATAGAGGGCTATGGTGAAAAAGGAAATATCCTCAGATGAAATCTGGAAAGAAGCTTTCTGAGAAACTGCTTAGTGTTCTGTTAATTCATCTCACAAAGTTACATCTGCATTTCGTGGATCTCCTTGCTAGCCTTATTTCTGTGGAATCTGAGAACAGATATTTCGGATCCCTTTGAAGACTATAGGGCCAAAGGAAATATCCTCTGATAACAAAGAGAAAGAAGCTTTCTGAGAAACTTCTTTGCGTTCTGTGAAATCATCTCACAGAGTTACAGCTTTCCCCTCAAAAAGCCTTTCGCTAAGACAGTTCTTGTGGAATAGGCAAAGAGATATTTAGAAGCCCATAGAGGGCTATTTTGAAAAAGGAAATATCCTCAGATGAAATCTGGAAAGAAGTTTCTGAGAAACTGCTTAGTGTTCTGTTATTTCATCTCACAGAGTTACATCTGTATTTCGTGGGTCTCTTTGCTAGCCTTATTTCTGTGGAATCTGAGAACAGATATTTCGGATCCCTTTGAAGAATATAGGGCCAAAGGAAATATCCTCCGATAAAAAAGATAAAGAAGCTTTCTGAGAAACTTCTTTGCGTTCTGTGAAATCATCTCACAGAGTTACAGCTTTCCCCTCAAGAAGCCTTTCGCTAAGACAGTTCTTGTGGAATTGGCAAAGTGATATTTGGAAGCCAATAGAGGGCTATGGTAAAAAAGGAAATATCCTCAGATGAAATCTGGAAAGAAGCTTTCTGAGAAACTGCTTAGTGTTCTTTTAATACATGTCACAGAGTTACATCTGTATTTCGTGGATCTCTTTGCTAGCCTTATTTCTGTGGAATCTGAGAACAGATATTTCGGATCCCATTGAAGACTATAGGGCCAAAGGAAATATCCTCCGATAACAAAGAGAAAGAAGCTTTCTGAGAAACTTCTTTGCGTTCTGTGAAATCATCTCACAGAGTTACAGCTTTCCCCTCAAGAAGCCTTTCGCTAAGACAGTTCTTGTGGAATTGGCAAAGTGATATTTGGAAGCCCATAGAGGGCTATGGGGAAAAAGGAAATATCCTCAGATGAAACTGGAAAGAAACTTTCTGAGAAACTGCTTAGTGTTCGGTTAATTCATCTCACAGAGTTACAACTGTATTTCGTGGATCTCTTTGCTAGCCTTATTTCTGTAGAATCTGAGAACAGATATTTCGGATGCCATTGAAGACTATAGGGCCAAAGGAAATATCCTCCGATAACAAAGAGAAAGAAGCTTTCTGAGAAACTTATTTGCGTTCTGTGAAATCATCTCACAGAGTTACAGCTTTCCCCTCAAGAAGCCTTTCGCTAAGACAGTTCTTGTGGAATTGGCAAAGTGATATTTAGAAGCCCATAGAGGACTATGGTGAAAAAGGATATATCCTCCGATGAAATCTGGAAAGAAGCTTTCTGAGAAACTGCTTAGTGTTCTGTTAATTCATCTCACAGGGTTACATCTGTATTTCGTGGATCTCTTTGCTAGCCTTATTTCTGTGGAATCTGAGAACAGATATTTCGGATCCCATTGATGACTATAGGGCCAAAGGAAATATCCTCCGATAACAAAGAGAAAGAAGCTTTCTGAGAAACTTCTTTGCGTTCTGTGAAATCATCTCACAGAGTTACAGCTTTCCCCTCAAGAAGCCTTTCACTAAGACAGTTCTTGTGGAATTGGCAAAGTGATATTTGAAAGCCCATAGAGGGCTATGGTGAAAAAGGAAATATCCTCAGATGAAATCTGGAAAGAAGCTTTCTGAGAAACTGCTTAGTGTTCTGTTAATTCATCTCACAGAGTTACATCTGTATTTCATGGATCTCTTTGCTAGCCTTATTTCTGTGGAATCTGAGAACAGATATTTCTGATCCCTTTGAAGACTATAGGGCCAAAGGAAATATCCTCTGATAACAAAGAGAAAGAAGCTTTCTGAGAAACTTCTTTGCGTTCTGTGAAATCATCTCACAGAGTTACAGCTTTCCCCTCAAAAAGCCTTTCGCTAAGACAGTTCTTGTGGAATTGGCAAGGTGACATTTGGAAGCCCATAGAGGGCTATGGTGAAAAAGGAAATATCCTCAGATGAAATCTGGAAAGAAGCTTTCTGAGAAACTGCTTAGTGTTCTGTTATTTCATCTCACAGAGTTACATCTGTATTTCGTGGGTCTCTTTGCTAGCCTTATTTCTGTGGAATCTGAGAACAGATATTTCGGATCCCTTTGAAGAATATAGGGCCAAAGGAAATATCCTGCGATAACAAAGATAAAGAAGCTTTCTGAAAAACATCTTTGCGTTCTGTGAAATCATCTCACAGAGTTACAGCTTTCCCCTCAAGAAGCCTTTCGCTAAGACAGTTCTTGTGGAATTGGCAAAGTGATATTTGGATGCCCTTAGAGGGCTATGGTAAAAAAGGAAATATCCTCAGATGAAATCTGGAAAGAAGCTTTCTGAGAAACTGCTTAGTGTTCTTTTAATTCATGTCACAGAGTTACATCTGTATTTCGTGGATCTCTTTGCTAGCCTTATTTCTGTGGAATCTGAGAACAGATATTTCGGATCCCATTGAAGACTGTAGGGCCAAAGGAAATATCCTCCGATAACAAAGAGAAAGAAGCTTTCTGAGAAACTTCTTTGCGTTCTGTGAAATCATCTCACAGAGTTACAGCTTTCCCCTCAAGAAGCCTTTCGCTAAGACAGTTCTTGTGGAATTGGCAAAGTGATATTTGAAAGCCCATAGAGCGCTATGGTGAAAAAGGATATATCCTCCGATGAAATCTGGAAAGAAGGTTTCTGAGAAACTGCTTAGTGTTCTGTTAATTCATCTCACAGCGTTACATCTGTATTTCGTGGATCTCTTTGCTAGCCTTATTTCTGTGGAATCTGAGAACAGATACTTCGGATCCCATTGATGACTATTGGGCAAAAGGAAATATCCTCCGATAACAAAGAGAAAGCAGCTTTCTGAGAAACTTCTTTGCGTTCTGTGAAATCATCTCACAGAGTTACAGCTTTCCCCTCAAGAAGCCTTTCACTAAGACAGTTCTTGTGGAATTGGCAAAGTGATATTTGGAAGCCCATAGAGGGCTATGGTGAAAAAGGAAATGTCCTCCGATGAAATCTGGAAAGAAGCTTTCTGAGAAACTGCTTAGTGTTCTGTTAATTCATCTCACAGAGTTACATCTGTATTTCGTGGATCTCTTTGCTAGCCTTATTTCTGTGGAATTGAGAACAGATATTTCGGATCCCATTGATGACTATTGGGCCAAAGGAAATATCCTCCGATAACAAAGAGAAAGAAGCTTTCTGAGAAACTTCTTTGCGTTCTGTGAAATCATCTCACAGAGTTACAGCTTTCCCCTCAAGAAGCCTTTCACTAAGACAGTTCTTGTGGAATTGGCAAAGTGATATTTGGAAGCCCATAGAGGGCTATGGTGAAAAAGGAAATATCCTCAGATGAAATCTGGAAAGAAGCTTTCTGAGAAACTGCTTAGTGTTCTGTAATTTCATCTCACAGAGTTACATCTGTATTTCGTGGGTCTTTTGCTAGCCTTATTTCTGTGGAATGTGAGAACAGATATTTCGGATCCCTTTGAAGAATATAGGGCCAAAGGAAATATCCTCCGATAAAAAAGATAAAGAAGCTTTCTGAGAAACTTCTTTGCGTTCTGTGAAATCATCTCACAGAGTTACAGCTTTCCCCTCAATAAGCCTTTCACTACGACAGTTCTTGTGGAATTGGCAAAGTGATATTTGGAAGCCCATAGAGGGCTATGGTAAAAAAGGAAATATCCTCAGATGAAATCTGGAAAGAAGCTTTCTGAGAACCTGCTTAGTGTTCTTTTAATTCATGTCACAGAGTTACATCTGTATTTCCTGGATCTCTTTGCTAGCCTTATTTCTGTGGAATCTGAGAACAGATATTTCGGATCCCATTGAAGACTATAGGGCCAAAGGAAATATCCTCCGTTAACAAAGAGAAAGAAGCTTTCTGAGAAACTTCTTTGCGTTCTGTGAAATCATCTCACAGAGTTACAGCTTTCCCCTCAAGAAGCCTTTCGCTAAGACAGTTCTTGTGGAATTGGCAAAGTGATATTTGGAAGCCCATAGAGGGCCATGGTGAAAGAGGAAATATCCTCAGATGAAATCTGGAAAGAAGCTTTCTGAGAGACTGCTTAGTGTTCGGTTAATTCATCTCACAGAGTTACATCTGTATTTCGTGGATCTCTTTGCTAGCCTTATTTCTGTGGAATCTGAGAACAGATATTTCGGATCCCATTGAAGACTGTAGGGCCAAAGGAAATATCCTCCGATAACAAAGAGAAAGAAGCTTTCTGAGAAACTTCTTTGCATTCTGTGAAATCATCTCACAGAGTTACAGCTTTCCCCTCAAGAAGCCTTTCGCTAAGACAGTTCTTGTGGAATTGGCAAAGTGATATTTAGAAGCCCATAGAGGGCTATGGTGAAAAAGGATATATCCTCCGATGAAATCTGGAAAGAAGGTTTCTGAGAAACTGCTTAGTGTTCTGTTAATTCATCTCACAGAGTTACATCTGTATTTCGTGGATCTCTTTGCTAGCCTTATTTCTGTGGAATCTGAGAACAGATATTTCGGATCCCATTGATGACTATTGGGCCAAAGGAAATATCCTCCGATAACAAAGAGAAAGAAGCTTTCTGAGAAACTTCTTTGCGTTCTGTGAAATCATCTCACAGAGTTACAGCTTTCCCCTCAAGAAGCCTTTCACTAAGACAGTTCTTGTGGAATTGGCAAAGTGATATTTGGAAGCCCATAGAGGGCTATGGTGAAAAAGGAAATATCCTCAGATGAAATCTGGAAAGAAGCTTTCTGAGAAACTGCTTAGTGTTCTGTTAATTCATCTCACAAAGTTACATCTGCATTTCGTGGATCTCCTTGCTAGCCTTATTTCTGTGGAATCTGAGAACAGATATTTCGGATCCCTTTGAAGACTATAGGGCCAAAGGAAATATCCTCTGATAACAAAGAGAAAGAAGCTTTCTGAGAAACTTCTTTGCGTTCTGTGAAATCATCTCACAGAGTTACAGCTTTCCCCTCAAAAAGCCTTTCGCTAAGACAGATCTTGTGGAATTGGCAAGGTGATATTTGGAAGCCCATAGAGGGCTATGGTGAAAAAGGAAATATCCTCAGATGAAATCTGGAAAGAAGTTTCTGAGAAACTGCTTAGTGTTCTGTTATTTCATCTCACAGAGTTACATCTGTATTTCGTGGGTCTCTTTGCTAGCCTTATTTCTGTGGAATCTGAGAACAGATATTTCGGATCCCTTTGAAGAATATAGGGCCAAAGGAAATATCCTCCGATAAAAAAGATAAAGAAGCTTTCTGAGAAACTTCTTTGCGTTCTGTGAAATCATCTCACAGAGTTACAGCTTTCCCCTCAAGAAGCCTTTCGCTAAGACAGTTCTTGTGGAATTGGCAAAGTGATATTTGGAAGCCAATAGAGGGCTATGGTAAAAAAGGAAATATCCTCAGATGAAATCTGGAAAGAAGCTTTCTGAGAAACTGCTTAGTGTTCTTTTAATTCATGTCACGGAGTTACATCTGTATTTCGTGGATCTCTTTGCTAGCCTTATTTCTGTGGAATCTGAGAACAGATATTTCGGATCCCATTGAAGACTATAGGGCCAAAGGAAATATCCTCCGATAACAAAGAGAAAGAAGCTTTCTGAGAAACTTCTTTGCGTTCTGTGAAATCATCTCACAGAGTTACAGCTTTCCCCTCAAGAAGCCTTTCGCTAAGACAGTTCTTGTGGAATTGGCAAAGTGATATTTGGAAGCCCATAGAGGGCTATGGTGAAAAAGGAAATATCCTCAGATGAAACTGGAAAGAAACTTTCTGAGAAACTGCTTAGTGTTCGGTTAATTCATCTCATAGAGTTACAACTGTATTTCGTGGATCTCTTTGCTAGCCTTATTTCTGTAGAATCTGAGAACAGATATTTCGGATGCCATTGAAGACTATAGGGCCAAAGGAAATATCCTCCGATAACAAAGAGAAAGAAGCTTTCTGAGAAACTTCTTTGCGTTCTGTGAAATCATCTCACAGAGTTACAGCTTTCCCCTCAAGAAGCCTTTCGCTAAGACAGTTCTTGTGGAATTGGCAAAGTGATATTTAGAAGCCCATAGAGGACTATGGTGAAAAAGGATATATCCTCCGATGAAATCTGGAAAGAAGGTTTCTGAGAAACTGCTTAGTGTTCTGTTAATTCATCTCACAGCGTTACATCTGTATTTCGTGGATCTCTTTGCTAGCCTTATTTCTGTGGAATCTGAGAACAGATATTTCGGATCCCATTGATGACTATTGGGCAAAAGGAAATATCCTCCGATAACAAAGAGAAAGCAGCTTTCTGAGAAACTTCTTTGCGTTCTGTGAAATCATCTCACAGAGTTACAGCTTTCCCCTCAAGAAGCCTTTCACTAAGACAGTTCTTGTGGAATTGGCAAAGTGATATTTGGAAGCCCATAGAGGGCTATGGTGAAAAAGGAAATATCCTCCGATGAAATCTGGAAAGAAGCTTTCTGAGAAACTGCTTAGTGTTCTGTTAATTCATCTCACAGAGTTACATCTGTATTTCGTGGATCTCTTTGCTAGCCTTATTTCTGTGGAATTGAGAACAGATATTTCGGATCCCATTGATGACTATTGGGCCAAAGGAAATATCCTCCGATAACAAAGAGAAAGAAGCTTTCTGAGAAACTTCTTTGCGTTCTGTGAAATCATCTCACAGAGTTACAGCTTTCCCCTCAAGAAGCCTTTCACTAAGACAGTTCTTGTGGAATTGGCAAAGTGATATTTGGAAGCCCATAGAGGGCTATGGTGAAAAAGGAAATATCCTCAGATGAAATCTGGAAAGAAGCTTTCTGAGAAACTGCTTAGTGTTCTGTAATTTCATCTCACAGAGTTACATCTGTATTTCGTGGGTCTTTTGCTAGCCTTATTTCTGTGGAATGTGAGAACAGATATTTCGGATCCCTTTGAAGAATATAGGGCCAAAGGAAATATCCTCCGATAACAAAGATAAAGAAGCTTTCTGAGAAACTTCTTTGCGTTCTGTGAAATCATCTCACAGAGTTACAGCTTTCCCCTCAAGAAGCCTTTCACTACGACAGTTCTTGTGGAATTGGCAAAGTGATATTTGGAAGCCCATAGAGGGCTATGGTAAAAAAGGAAATATCCTCAGATGAAATCTGGAAAGAAGCTTTCTGAGAACCTGCTTAGTGTTCTTTTAATTCATGTCACAGAGTTACATCTGTATTTCCTGGATCTCTTTGCTAGCCTTATTTCTGTGGAATCTGAGAACAGATATTTCGGATCCCATTGAAGACTATAGGGCCAAAGGAAATATCCTCCGTTAACAAAGAGAAAGAAGCTTTCTGAGAAACTTCTTTGCGTTCTGTGAAATCATCTCACAGAGTTACAGCTTTCCCCTCAAGAAGCCTTTCGCTAAGACAGTTCTTGTGGAATTGGCAAAGTGATATTTGGAAGCCCATAGAGGGCCATGGTGAAAGAGGAAATATCCTCAGATGAAATCTGGAAAGAAGCTTTCTGAGAGACTGCTTAGTGTTCGGTTAATTCATCTCACAGAGTTACATCTGTATTTCGTGGATCTCTTTGCTAGCCTTATTTCTGTGGAATCTGAGAACAGATATTTCGGATCCCATTGAAGACTGTAGGGCCAAAGGAAATATCCTCCGATAACAAAGAGAAAGAAGCTTTCTGAGAAACTTCTTTGCATTCTGTGAAATCATCTCACAGAGTTACAGCTTTCCCCTCAAGAAGCCTTTCGCTAAGACAGTTCTTGTGGAATTGGCAAAGTGATATTTAGAAGCCCATAGAGGGCTATGGTGAAAAAGGATATATCCTCCGATGAAATCTGGAAAGAAGGTTTCTGAGAAACTGCTTAGTGTTCTGTTAATTCATCTCACAGAGTTACATCTGTATTTCGTGGATCTCTTTGCTAGCCTTATTTCTGTGGAATCTGAGAACAGATATTTCGGATCCCATTGATGACTATTGGGCCAAAGGAAATATCCTCCGATAACAAAGAGAAAGAAGCTTTCTGAGAAACTTCTTTGCGTTCTGTGAAATCATCTCACAGAGTTACAGCTTTCCCCTCAAGAAGCCTTTCACTAAGACAGTTCTTGTGGAATTGGCAAAGTGATATTTGGAAGCCCATAGAGGGCTATGGTGAAAAAGGAAATATCCTCAGATGAAATCTGGAAAGAAGCTTTCTGAGAAACTGCTTAGTGTTCTGTTAATTCATCTCACAAAGTTACATCTGCATTTCGTGGATCTCCTTGCTAGCCTTATTTCTGTGGAATCTGAGAACAGATATTTCGGATCCCTTTGAAGACTATAGGGCCAAAGGAAATATCCTCTGATAACAAAGAGAAAGAAGCTTTCTGAGAAACTTCTTTGCGTTCTGTGAAATCATCTCACAGAGTTACAGCTTTCCCCTCAAAAAGCCTTTCGCTAAGACAGATCTTGTGGAATTGGCAAGGTGATATTTGGAAGCCCATAGAGGGCTATGGTGAAAAAGGAAATATCCTCAGATGAAATCTGGAAAGAAGTTTCTGAGAAACTGCTTAGTGTTCTGTTATTTCATCTCACAGAGTTACATCTGTATTTCGTGGGTCTCTTTGCTAGCCTTATTTCTGTGGAATCTGAGAACAGATATTTCGGATCCCTTTGAAGAATATAGGGCCAAAGGAAATATCCTCCGATAAAAAAGATAAAGAAGCTTTCTGAGACACTTCTTTGCGTTCTGTGAAATCATCTCACAGAGTTACAGCTTTCCCCTCAAGAAGCCTTTCGCTAAGACAGTTCTTGTGGAATTGGCAAAGTGATATTTGGAAGCCAATAGAGGGCTATGGTAAAAAAGGAAATATCCTCAGATGAAATCTGGAAAGAAGCTTTCTGAGAAACTGCTTAGTGTTCTTTTAATTCATGTCACAGAGTTACATCTGTATTTCGTGGATCTCTTTGCTAGCCTTATTTCTGTGGAATCTGAGAACAGATATTTCGGATCCCATTGAAGACTATAGGGCCAAAGGAAATATCCTCCGATAACAAAGAGAAAGAAGCTTTCTGAGAAACTTCTTTGCGTTCTGTGAAATCATCTCACAGAGTTACAGCTTTCCCCTCAAGAAGCCTTTCGCTAAGACAGTTCTTGTGGAATTGGCAAAGTGATATTTGGAAGCCCATAGAGGGCTATGGTGAAAAAGGAAATATCCTCAGATGAAACTGGAAAGAAACTTTCTGAGAAACTGCTTAGTGTTCGGTTAATTCATCTCATAGAGTTACAACTGTATTTCGTGGATCTCTTTGCTAGCCTTATTTCTGTAGAATCTGAGAACTGATATTTCGGATGCCATTGAAGACTATAGGGCCAAAGGAAATATCCTCCGATAACAAAGAGAAAGAAGCTTTCTGAGAAACTTCTTTGCGTTCTGTGAAATCATCTCACAGAGTTACAGCTTTCCCCTCAAGAAGCCTTTCGCTAAGACAGTTCTTGTGGAATTGGCAAAGTGATATTTAGAAGCCCATAGAGGACTATGGTGAAAAAGGATATATCCTCCGATGAAATCTGGAAAGAAGCTTTCTGAGAAACTGCTTAGTGTTCTGTTAATTCATCTCACAGAGTTACATCTGTATTTCGTGGATCTCTTTGCTAGCCTTATTTCTGTGGAATCTGAGAACAGATATTTCGGATCCCATTGATGACTATAGGGCCAAAGGAAATATCCTCCGATAACAAAGAGAAAGAAGCTTTCTGAGAAACTTCTTTGCGTTCTGTGAAATCATCTCACAGAGTTACACCTTTCCCCTCAAGAAGCCTTTCACTAAGACAGTTCTTGTGGAATTGGCAAAGTGATATTTGAAAGCCCATAGAGGGCTATGGTGAAAAAGGAAATATCCTCAGATGAAATCTGGAAAGAAGCTTTCTGAGAAACTGCTTAGTGTTCTGTTAATTCATCTCACAGAGTTACATCTGTATTTCATGGATCTCTTTGCTAGCCTTATTTCTGTGGAATCTGAGAACAGATATTTCTGATCCCTTTGAAGACTATAGGGCCAAAGGAAATATCCTCTGATAACAAAGAGAAAGAAGCTTTCTGAGAAACTTCTTTGCGTTCTGTGAAATCATCTCACAGAGTTACAGCTTTCCCCTCAAAAAGCCTTTCGCTAAGACAGTTCTTGTGGAATTGGCAAGGTGACATTTGGAAGCCCATAGAGGGCTATGGTGAAAAAGGAAATATCCTCAGATGAAATCTGGAAAGAAGCTTTCTGAGAAACTGCTTAGTGTTCTGTTATTTCATCTCACAGAGTTACATCTGTATTTCGTGGGTCTCTTTGCTAGCCTTATTTCTGTGGAATCTGAGAACAGATATTTCGGATCCCTTTGAAGAATATAGGGCCAAAGGAAATATCCTGCGATAACAAAGATAAAGAAGCTTTCTGAGAAACTTCTTTGTGTTCTGTGAAATCATCTCACAGAGTTACAGCTTTCCCCTCAAGAAGCCTTTCGCTAAGACAGTTCTTGTGGAATTGGCAAAGTGATATTTGGAAGCCCTTAGAGGGCTATGGTAAAAAAGGAAATATCCTCAGATGAAATCTGGAAAGAAGCTTTCTGAGAAACTGCTTAGTGTTCTTTTAATTCATGTCACAGAGTTACATCTGTATTTCTTGGATCTCTTTGCTAGCCTTATTTCTGTGGAATCTGAGAACAGATATTTCGGATCCCATTGAAGACTGTAGGGCCAAAGGAAATATCCTCCGATAACAAAGAGAAAGAAGCTTTCTGAGAAACTTCTTTGCGTTCTGTGAAATCATCTCACAGAGTTACAGCTTTCCCCTCAAGAAGCCTTTCGCTAAGACAGTTCTTGTGGAATTGGCAAAGTGATATTTGGAAGCCCATAGAGGGCTATGGTGAAAAAGGATATATCCTCCGATGAAATCTGGAAAGAAGCTTTCTGAGAAACTGCTTAGTGTTCTGTTAATTCATCTCACAGCGTTACATCTGTATTTCGTGGATCTCTTTGCTAGCCTTATTTCTGTGGAATCTGAAACAGATATTTCGGATCCCATTGATGACTATTGGGCAAAAGGAAATATCCTCCGATAACAAAGAGAAAGCAGCTTTCTGAGAAACTTCTTTGCATTCTGTGAAATCATCTCACAGAGTTACAGCTTTCCCCTCAAGAAGCCTTTCACTAAGACAGTTCTTGTGGAATTGGCAAAGTGATATTTGGAAGCCCATAGAGGGCTATGGTGAAAAAGGAAATATCCTCAGATGAAATCTGGAAAGAAGCTTTCTGAGAAACTGCTTAGTGTTCTGTTAATTCATCTCACAGAGTTACATCTGTATTTCGTGGATCTCTTTGCTAGCCTTATTTCTGTGGAATCTGAGAACAGATATTTCGGATCCCTTTGAAGACTATAGGGCCAAAGGAAATATCCTCTGATACCAAAGAGAAAGAAGCTTTCTGAGAAACTTCTTTGCGTTCTGTGAAATCATCACACAGAGTTACAGGTTTCCCCTCAAAAAGCCTTTCGCTAAGACAGTTCTTGTGGAATTGGCAAGGAGATATTTGGAAGCCCATAGAGGGCTATGGTGAAAAAGGAAATATCCTCAGATGAAATCTGGAAAGAAGCTTTCTGAGAAACTGCTTAGTGTTCTGTTATTTCATCTCACAGAGTTACATCTGTATTTCGTGGGTCTCTTTGCTAGCCTTATTTCTGTGGTATCTGAGAACAGATATTTGGGATCCCATTGAAGACTAAAGGTCCAAAGGAAATATCCTCCGATAACAAAGAGAAAGAAGCTTTCTGAGAAACTTCTTTGCGTTCTGTGAAATCATCTCACAGAGTTACAGCTTTCCCCTCTACAAGCCTTTCGCTAAGACAGTTCTTGTGGAATTGGCAAAGTGATATTTGGAAGCCCTTAGAGGGCTATGGTAAAAAAGGAAATATCCTCAGATGAAATCTGGAAAGAAGCTTTCTGAGAAACTGCTTAGTGTTCTTTTAATTCATGTCACAGAGTTACATCTGTATTTCTTGGATCTCTTTGCTAGCCTTATTTCTGTGGAATCTGAGAACAGATATTTCGGATCCCATTGAAGACTGTAGGGCCAAAGGAAATATCCTCCGATAACAAAGAGAAAGAAGCTTTCTGAGAAACTTCTTTGCGTTCTGTGAAATCATCTCACAGAGTTACAGCTTTCCCCTCAAGAAGCCTTTCGCTAAGACAGTTCTTGTGGAATTGGCAAAGTGATATTTGGAAGCCCATAGAGGGCTATGGTGAAAAAGGATATATCCTCCGATGAAATCTGGAAAGAAGCTTTCTGAGAAACTGCTTAGTGTTCTGTTAATTCATCTCACAGCGTTACATCTGTATTTCGTGGATCTCTTTGCTAGCCTTATTTCTGTGGAATCTGAAACAGATATTTCGGATCCCATTGATGACTATTGGGCAAAAGGAAATATCCTCCGATAACAAAGAGAAAGCAGCTTTCTGAGAAACTTCTTTGCATTCTGTGAAATCATCTCACAGAGTTACAGCTTTCCCCTCAAGAAGCCTTTCACTAAGACAGTTCTTGTGGAATTGGCAAAGTGATATTTGGAAGCCCACAGAGGGCTATGGTGAAAAAGGAAATATCCTCAGATGAAATCTGGAAAGAAGCTTTCTGAGAAACTGCTTAGTGTTCTGTTAATTCATCTCACAGAGTTACATCTGTATTTCGTGGATCTCTTTGCTAGCCTTATTTCTGTGGAATCTGAGAACAGATATTTCGGATCCCTTTGAAGACTATAGGGCCAAAGGAAATATCCTCTGATACCAAAGAGAAAGAAGCTTTCTGAGAAACTTCTTTGCGTTCTGTGAAATCATCACACAGAGTTACAGGTTTCCCCTCAAAAAGCCTTTCGCTAAGACAGTTCTTGTGGAATTGGCAAGGAGATATTTGGAAGCCCATAGAGGGCTATGGTGAAAAAGGAAATATCCTCAGATGAAATCTGGAAAGAAGCTTTCTGAGAAACTGCTTAGTGTTCTGTTATTTCATCTCACAGAGTTACATCTGTATTTCGTGGGTCTCTTTGCTAGCCTTATTTCTGTGGTATCTGAGAACAGATATTTGGGATCCCATTGAAGACTAAAGGTCCAAAGGAAATATCCTCCGATAACAAAGAGAAAGAAGCTTTCTGAGAAACTTCTTTGCGTTCTGTGAAATCATCTCACAGAGTTACAGCTTTCCCCTCTACAAGCCTTTCGCTAAGACAGTTCTTGTGGAATTGGCAAAGTGATATTTGGAAGCCCATAGAGGGCTATGGTGAAAAAGGAAATATCCTCAGATGAAATCTGGAAAGAAGCTTTCTGAGAAACTGCTTAGTGTTCGGTTAATTCATCTCACAGAGTTACATCTGTATTTCGTGGATATCTTTGCTAGCCTTATTTCTGTGGAATCTGAGAACAGATATTTCGGATCCCTTTGAATACTATAGGGCCAAAGGAAATATCCTCCGATAACAAAGAGAAAGAAGCTTTCTGAGAAACTTCTTTGCGTTCTGTGAAATCATCTCACAGAGTTACAGCTTTCCCCTCAAGAAGCCTTTCACTAAGACAGTTCTTGTGGAATTGGCAAAGTGATATTTAGAAGCCCATAGAGGGCTATGGTGAAAAAGGATATATCCTCCGATGAAATCTGGAAAGAAGCTTTCTGAGAAACTGCTTAGTGTTCTGTTAATTCATCTCACAGAGTTACATCTGTATTTCGTGGATCTCTTTGCTAGCCTTATTTCTGTGGAATCTGAGAACAGATATTTCGGATCCCTTTGAAGACTATAGGGCCAAAGGAAATATCCTCTGATAACAAAGAGAAAGAAGCTTTCTGAGAAACTTCTTTGCGTTCTGTGAAATCATCTCACAGAGTTACAGCTTTCCCCTCAAAAAGCCTTTCGCTAAGACAGTTCTTGTGGAATTGGCAAGGTGATATTTGGAAGCCCATAGAGGGCTATGGTGAAAAAGGAAATATCCTCAGATGAAATCTGGAAAGAAGCTTTCTGAGAAACTGCTTAGTGTTCTGTTATTTCATCTCACAGAGTTACATCTGTATTTCGTGGGTCTCTTTGCTAGCCTTATTTCTGTGGAATCTGAGAACAGATATTTCGGATCCCATTGAAGACTATAGGGCCAAAGGAAATATCCTCCGATAACAAAGAGAAAGAAGCTTTCTGGGAAACTTCTTTGCGTTCTGTGAAATCATCTCACAGTGTTACAGCTTTCCCCTCAAGAAGCCTTTCGCTAAGACAGTTCTTGTGGAATTGGCAAAGTGATATTTGGAAGCCCATAGAGGGCTATGGTGAAAAAGGAAATATCCTCAGATGAAATCTGGAAAGAAGCTTTCTGAGAAACTGCTTAGTGTTCGGTTAATTCATCTCACAGAGTTACATCTGTATTTCGTGGATCTCTTTGCTAGCCTTATTTCTGTGGAATCTGAGAACAGATATTTCGGATCCCATTGATGACTATTGGGCCAAAGGAAATATCCTCCGATAACAAAGAGAAAGAAGCTTTCTGAGAAACTTCTTTGCGTTCTGTGAAATCATCACACAGAGTTACAGCTTTCCTCTCAAGAAGCCTTTCGCTAAGACAATTCTTGTGGAATTGGCAAAGTGATATTTGGAAGCCAATAGAGGGCTATGGTGAAAAAAGATATATCCTCAGATGAAATCTGGAAAGAAGCTTTCTGAGAAACTGCTTAGTGTTCTGTTAATTCATCTCACAGAGTTACATCTGTATTTCGTGGATCTCTTTGCTAGCCTTATTTCTGTGGTATCTGAGAACAGATATTTCAGATCCCATTGATGACTATAGGGCCAAAGGAAATATCCTCCGATAACAAAGAGAAAGAAGATTTCTGAGAAACTTCTTTGCGTTCTGTGAAATCATCTCACAGAGTTACAGCTTTCCCCTCAAGAAGCCTTTCGCGAAGACAGTTCTTGTGGAATTGGCAAAGTGATATGTGGAAGCCCTTAGAGGGCTATGGTAAAAAAGGAAATATCCTCAGATGAAATCTGGAAAGAAGCTTTCTGAGAAACTGCTTAGTGTTCTTTTAATTCATGTCACAGAGTTACATCTGTATTTCGGGGATCTCTTGCTAGCCTTATTTCTGTGGAATCTGAGAACAGATATTTCGGATCCCATTGAAGACTATAGGGCCAAAGGAAATATCCTCCGATAACAAAGAGAAAGAAGCTTTCTGAGAAACTTCTTTGCGTTCTGTGAAATCATCTCACAGAGTTACAGCTTTCCCCTCAAGAAGCCTTTCGCTAAGGCAGTTCTTGTGGAATTGTTAAAGTGATATTTGGAAGCCCATAGAGGGCTATGGTGAAAAAGGAAATATCCTCAGATGAAATCTGGAAAGAAGCTTTCTGAGAAACTGCTTAGTGTTTGGTTAATACATCTCACAGAGTTACATCTGTATTTCGTGCATCTCTTTGCTAGCCTTATTTCTGTGGAATCTGAGAACAGATATTTCGGATCCCTTTGAAGACTATAGGGCCAAAGGAAATATCCTCCGATAACAAAGAGAAAGAAGCTTTCTGAGAAACTTCTTTGCGTTCTGTGAAATCATCTCACAGAGTTACAGCTTTCCCCTCAAGAAGCCTTTCACTAAGACAGTTCTTGTGGAATTGGCAAAGTGATATTTGGAAGCCCATAGAGGGCTATGGTGAAAAAGGAAATATCCTCAGATGAAATCTGGAAAGAAGCTTTCTGAGAAACTGCTTAGTGTTCTGTTATTTCATCTCACAGAGTTACATCTGTATTTCGTGGATCTCTTTGCTAGCCTTATTTCTGTGGAATCTGAGAACAGATATTTCGGATCCCATTGAAGACTATAGGGCCAAAGGAAATATCCTCCGATAACAAAGAGAAAGAAGCTTTGAGAAACTTCTTTGCGTTCTGTGAAATCATCTCACAGAGTTACAGCTTTCCCCTCAAAAATCCTTTCGCTAAGACGGTTCTTGTGGAATTGGCAAGGTGATATTTGGAAGCCCATAGAGGGCTATGGTGAAAAAGGAAATATCCTCACATGAAATCTGGAAAGAAGCTTTCTGAGAAACTGCTTAGTGTTCTGTTATTTCATCTCACAGAGTTACATCTGTATTTCGTGGGTCTCTTTGCTAGCCTTATTTCTGTAGAATCTGAGAACAGATATTTCGGATCCCATTGAAGACTATAGGGCCAAAGGAAATATCCTCCGATAACAAAGAGAAAGAAGCATTCTGAGAAACTTCTTTGCGTTCTGTGAAATCATCTCACAGAGTTACAGCTTTCCCCTCAAGAAGCCTTTCGCTAAGACAGTTCTTGTGGAATTGGCAAAGTGATATTTGGAAGCCCATAGAGGGCTATGGTGAAAAAGGATATATCCTCCGATGAAATCTGGAAAGAAGCTTTCTGAGAAACTGCTTAGTGTTCGGTTAATTCATCTCACAGAGTTACATCTGTATTTCGTGGATCTCTTTGCTAGCCTTCTTTCTGTGGAATCTGAGAACAGATATTTCGGATCCCATTGAAGACTATAGGGCCAAAGGAAATATCCTCCGATAACAAAGAGAAAGAAGCTTTCTGAGAAACTTCTTTGCGTTCTGTGAAATCATCTCACAGAGTTACAGCTTTCCCCTCAAGAAGCCTTTCACTAAGACAGTTCTTGTGCAATTGGCAAAGTGATATTTGGAAGCCCATAGAGGGCTATGGTGAAAAAGGAAATATCCTCAGATGAAATCTGGAAAGAAGCTTTCTGAGAAACTGCTTAGTGTTCTGTTAATTCATCTCACAGAGTTACATCTGTATTTCGTGGATCTCTTTGCTAGCCTTATTTCTGTGGAATCTGAGAACAGATATTTCGGATCCCTTTGAAGACTATAGGGCCAAAGGAAATATCCTCTGATAACAAAGAGAAAGAAGCTTTCTGAGAAACTTCTTTGCGTTCCGTTAAATCATCTCACAGAGTTACAGCTTTCCCCTCAAAAAGCCTTTCGCTAAGACAGTTCTTGTGGAATTGGCAAGGTGACATTTGGAAGCCCATAGAGGGCTATGGTGAAAAAGGAAATATCCTCAGATGAAATCTGGAAAGAAGCTTTCTGAGAAACTGCTTAGTGTTCTGTTATTTCATCTCACAGAGTTACATCTGTATTTCGTGGGTCTCTTTGCTAGCCTTATTTCTGTGGAATCTGAGAACAGATATTTCGGATCCCTTTGAAGAATATACGCCAAAGGAAATATCCTGCGATAACAAAGATAAAGAAGCTTTCTGAGAAACTTCTTTGCGTTCTGTGAAATCATCTCACAGAGTTACAGCTTTCCCCTCAAGAAGCCTTTCGCTAAGACAGTTCTTGTGGAATTGGCAAAGTGATATTTGGAAGCCCATAGAGGGCTGTGGTAAAAAAGGAAATATCCTCAGATGAAATCTGGAAAGAAGCTTTCTGAGAAACTGCTTAGTGTTCTTTTAATTCATGTCACAGAGTTATATCTGTATTTCGTGTATCACTTTGCTAGCCTTATTTCTGTGGAATCCGAGAACAGATATTTCGGATCCCATTGAAGACTGTAGGGCCAAAGGAAATATCCTCCGATAACAAAGAGAAAGAAGCTTTCTGAGAAACTTCTTTGCGTTCTGTGAAATCATCTCACAGAGTTACAGCTTTCCCCTCAAGAAGCCTTTCGCTAAGAAAGTTCTTGTGGAATTGGCAAAGTGATATTTGGAAGCCCATAGAGGGCTATGGTGAAAAAGGATATATCCTCAGATGAAATCTGGAAAGAAGCTTTCTGAGAAACTGCTTAGTGTTCTGTTAATTCATCTCACAGAGTTACATCTGTATTTCGTGGATCTCTTTGCTAGCCTTATTTCTGTGGAATCTGAGAACAGATATTTCGGATCCCTTTGAAGACTATAGGGCCGAAGGAAATATCCTCTGATAACAAAGAGAAAGAAGCTTTCTGAGAAACTTCTTTGCGTTCTGTGAAATCATCTCACAGAATTACAGGTTTCCCCTCAAAAAGCCTTTCGCTAAGACAGTTCTTGTGGAATTGGCAAAGTGATATTTGGAACCCCTAGAGGGCTATGTTGAAAAAGGAAATATCCTCAGATGAAATCTGGAAAGAAGCTTTATGAGAAACTGCTTAGTGTTCTGTTATTTCATCTCACAGAGTTACATCTGTATTTCGTGGGTCTCTTTGCTAGCCTTATTTCTGTGGTATCTGAGAACAGATATTTCGGATCCCACTGATGACTATAGGGCCAAAGGAAATATCCTCCGAAAACAAAGAGAAAGAAGCTTTCTGAGAAACTTCTTTGCGTTCTGTGAAATCATCTCACAGGGTTACAGCTTTCCCCTCAAGAAGCCTTTCGCTAAGACAGTTCTTGTGGAATTGGCAAAGTGATATTTGGAAGCCCATAGAGGGCTATGGTGAAAAAGGAAATATCCTCAGATGAAATCTGGAAAGAAGCTTTCTGAGAAACTGCTTAGTGTTTGGTTAATTCATCTCACAGAGTTACATCTGTATTTCGTGGATCTCTTTGCTAGCCTTCTTTCTGTGGAATCTGAGAACAGATATTTCGGATCCCATTGAAGACTATAGGGCCAAAGGAAATATCCTCTGATTACAAAGAGAAAGAAGCTTTCTGAGAAACTTCTTTGAGTTCTGTGAAATCATCTCACAGAGTTACAGCTTTCCCCTCAAAAAGCCTTTCGCTAAGACAGTTCTTGTGGAATTGGCAAGGTGATATTTGGAAGCCCATAGAGTGCTATGGTGAAAAAAGAAATATCCTCAGATGAAATCTGGAAAGAAGCTTTCTGAGAAACTGCCTAGTGTTCTGTTAATTCATCTCACAGAGTTACATCTGTATTTCGTGGATCTCTTTGCTAGCCTTATTTCTGTGGTATCTGAGAACAGATATTTCGGATCCCACTGATGACTATAGGGCCAAAGGAAATATCCTCCGAAAACAAAGAGAAAGAAGCTTTCTGAGAAACTTCTTTGCGTTCTGTGAAATCATCTCACAGAGTTACAGCTTTCCCCTCAAGAAGCCTTTCGCTAATACAGTTATTGTGGAAGTGGCAAAGTGATATTTGGAAGCCCATAGAGGGCTATGGTGAAAAAGGAAATATCCTCAGATGAAATCTGGAAAGAAGCTTTCTGAGAAACTGCTTAGTGTTCGGTTAATTCATCTCACAGAGTTACATCTGTATTTCGTGGATCTCTTTGCTAGCCTCCTTTCTGTGGAATCTGAGAACAGATATTTCGGATCCCTTTGAAGACTATAGGGCCAAAGGAAATATCCTCCGATAACAAAGAGAAAGAAGCTTTCTGAGAAACTTCTTTGCGTTCTGTGAAATCATCTCACAGAGTTACAGCTTTCCCCTCAAGAAGCCTTTCGCTAAGACAGTTCTTGTGGAATTGGCAAAGTGATATTTGGAAGCCCATAGAGGGCTATGGTAAAAAAGGAAATATCCTCAGATGAAATCTGGAAAGAAGCTTTCTGAGAAACTGCTTAGTGTTCTTTTAATTCATGTCACAGAGTTACATCTGTATTTCGTGGATCTCTTTGCTAGCCTTATTTCTGTGGAATCTGAGAACAGATATTTCGGATCCCATTGAAGACTATAGGGCCAAAGGAAATATCCTCCGATAACAAAGAGAAAGAAGCTTTCTGAGAAACTTCTTTGCGTTCTGTGAAATCATCTCACAGAGTTACAGCATTCCCCTCAAGAAGCCTTTCGCTAAGACAGTTCTTGTGGAATTGGCAAAGTGATATTTGGAAGCCAATAGAGGGCTATGGTGAAAAAAGATATATCCTCAGATGAAATCTGGAAAGAAGCTTTCTGAGAAACTGCTTAGTGTTCTGTTAATTCGTCTCACAGTGTTACATCTGTATTTCGTGGATCTCTTTGCTGGCATTATTTCTGTGGAATCTGAGAACAGATATTTCGGATCCCATTGATGACTGTTGGGTCAAAGGAAATATCCTCCGATAACAAAGAGAAAGAAGCTTTCTGAGAAACTTCTTTGCGTTCTGTGAAATCATCTCACAGAGTTACAGCTTTCCCTCAAGAATCCTTTCACTAAGACAGTTCTTGTGGAATTGGCAAGGTGATATTTGGAAGCCCATAGAGGGCTATGGTGAAAAAGGAAATATCCTCAGATGAAATCTGGAAAGAAGCTTTCTGAGAAACTGCTTAGTGTTCTGTTATTTCATCTCACAGAGTTACATCTGTATTTCGTGGGTCTCTTTGCTAGCCTTATTTCTGTGGAATCTGAGAACAGATATTTCAGATCCCTTTGAAGAATATACGCCAAAGGAAATATCCTGCGATAACAAAGATAAAGAAGCTTTCTGAGAAACTTCTTTGCGTTCTGTGAAATAATCTCACAGAGTTACAGCTTTCCCCTCAAGAAGCCTTTCGCTAAGACAGTTCTTGTGGAATTGGCAAAGTGATATTTGGAAGCCCATAGAGGGCTATGGTAAAAAAGGAAATATCCTCAGATGAAATCTGGAAAGAAGCTTTCTGAGAAACTGCTTAGTGTTCTTTTAATTCATGTCACAGAGTTACATCTGTATTTCGTGTATCACTTTGCTAGCCTTATTTCTGTGGAATCTGAGAACAGATATTTCGGATCCCATTGAAGACTGTAGGGCCAAAGGAAATATCCTCCGATAACAAAGAGAAAGAAGCTTTCTGAGAAACTTCTTTGCGTTCTGTGAAATCATCTCACAGGGTTACAGCTTTCCCCTCAAGAAGCCTTTAGCTAAGACAGTTCTTGTGGAATTGGCAAAGTGATATTTGGAAGCCCATAGAGGGCTATGGTGAAAAAGGAAATATCCTCAGATGTAATCTGGAAAGAAGCTTTCTGAGAAACTGCTTAGTGTTTGGTTAATTCATCTCACAGAGTTACATCTGTATTTCGTGGATCTCTTTGCTAGCCTTCTTTCTGTGGAATCTGAGAACAGATATTTCGGATCCCATTGAAGACTATAGGGCCAAAGGAAATATCCTCTGATTACAAAGAGAAAGAAGCTTTCTGAGAAACTTCTTTGAGTTCTGTGAAATCATCTAACAGAGTTACAGCTTTCCCCTCAAAAAGCCTTTCGTTAAGACAGTTCTTGTGGAATTGGCAAGGTGATATTTGGAAGCCCATAGAGGGCTATGGTGAAAAAGGAAATATCCTCAGATGAAATCTGGAAAGAAGCTTTCTGAGAAACTGCCTAGTGTTCTGTTAATTCATCTCACAGAGTTACATCTGTATTTCGTGGATCTCTTTGCTAGCCTTATTTCTGTGGTATCTGAGAACAGATATTTCGGATACCACTGATGACTATAGGGCCAAAGGAAATATCCTCCGAAAACAAAGAGAAAGAAGCTTTCTGAGAAACTTCTTTGCGTTCTGTGAAATCATCTCACAGGGTTACAGCTTTCCCCTCAAGAAGCCTTTCGCTAAGACAGTTCTTGTGGAATTGGCAAAGTGATATTTGGAAGCCCATAGAGGGCTATGGTGAAAAAGGAAATATCCTCAGATGAAATCTGGAAAGAAGCTTTCTGAGAAACTGCTTAGTGTTTGGTTAATTCATCTCACAGAGTTACATCTGTATTTCGTGGATCTCTTTGCTAGCCTTCTTTCTGTGGAATCTGAGAACAGATATTTCGGATCCCATTGAAAACTATAGGGCCAAAGGAAATATCCTCTGATTAAAAAGAGAAAGAAGCTTTCTGAGAAACTTCTTTGAGTTCTGTGAAATCATCTAACAGAGTTACAGCTTTCCCCTCAAAAAGCCTTTCGCTAAGACAGTTCTTGTGGAATTGGCAAGGTGATATTTGGAAGCCCATAGAGGGCTATGGTGAAAAAGGAAATATCCTCAGATGAAATCTGGAAAGAAGCTTTCTGAGAAACTGCCTAGTGTTCTGTTAATTCATCTCACAGAGTTACATCTGTATTTCGTGGATCTCTTTGCTAGCCTTATTTCTGTGGTATCTGAGAACAGATATTTCGGATCCCATTGATGACTATAGGGCCAAAGGAAATATCCTCCGATAACAAAGAGAAAGAAGCTTTCTGAGAAACTTCTTTGCGTTCTGTGAAATCATCTCACAGAGTTACAGCTTTCCCCTCAAGAAGCCTTTCGCTAATACAGTTCTTGTGGAAGTGGCAAAGTGATATTTGGAAGCCCATAGAGGGCTATGGTGAAAAAGGAAATATCCTCAGATGAAATCTGGAAAGAAGCTTTCTGAGAAACTGCTTAGTGTTCGGTTAATTCATCTCACAGAGTTACATCTGTATTTCGTAGATCTCTTTGCTAGCCTCCTTTCTGTGGAATCTGAGAACAGATATTTCGGATCCCTTTGAAGACTATAGGGCCAAAGGAAATATCCTCCGATAACAAAGAGAAAGAAGCTTTCTGAGAAACTTCTTTGCGTTCTGTGAAATCATCTCACAGAGTTACAGCTTTCACTCAAGAATCCTTTCACTAAGACAGTTCTTGTGGAATTGGCAAGGTGATATTTGGAAGCCCATAGAGGGCTATGGTGAAAAAGGAAATATCCTCAGATGAAATCTGGAAAGAAGCTTTCTGAGAAACTGCTTAGTGTTCTGTTATTTCATCTCACAGAGTTACATCTGTATTTCGTGGGTCTCTTTGCTAGCCTTATTTCTGTGGAATCTGAGAACAGATATTTCGGATCCCTTTGAAGAATATACGCCAAAGGAAATATCCTGCGATAACAAAGATAAAGAAGCTTTCTGAGAAACTTCTTTGCGTTCTGTGAAATAATCACACAGAGTTACAGCTTTCCCCTCAAGAAGCCTTTCGCTAAGACAGTTCTTGTGGAATTGGCAAAGTGATATTTGGAAGCCCTTAGAGGGCTATGGTAAAAAAGGAAATATCCTCAGATGAAATCTGGAAAGAAGCTTTCTGAGAAACTGCTTAGTGTTCTTTTAATTCATGTCACAGAGTTACATCTGTATTTCGTGTATCACTTTGCTAGCCTTATTTCTGTGGAATCTGAGAACAGATATTTCGGATCCCATTGAAGACTGTAGGGCCAAAGGAAATATCCTCCGATAACAAAGAGAAAGAAGCTTTCTGAGAAACTTCTTTGCGTTCTGTGAAATCATCTCACAGAGTTACAGCTTTCCCCTCAAGAAGCCTTTCGCTAAGACAGTTCTTGTGGAATTGGCAAAGTGATATTTGGAAGCCCATAGAGGGCTATGGTGAAAAAGGATATATCCTCAGATGAAATCTGGAAAGAAGCTTTCTGAGAAACTGCTTAGTGTTCTGTTAATTCATCTCACAGAGTTACATCTGTATTTCGTGGATCTCTTTGCTAGCCTTATTTCTGTGGAATCTGAGAACAGATATTTCGGATCAATTTGAAGACTATAGGGCCGAAGGAAATATCCTCTGATAACAAAGAGAAAGAAGCTTTCTGAGAAACTTCTTTGCGTTCTGTGAAATCATCTCACAGAGTTACAGGTTTCCCCTCAAAAAGCCTTTCGCTAAGACAGTTCTTGTGGAATTGGCAAAGTGATATTTGGAAGCACAAAGAGGGCTATGTTGAAAAGGGAAATATCCTCAGATGAAATCTGGAAAGAAGCTTTCTGAGAAACTGCTTAGTGTTCTGTTATTTCATCTCACAGAGTTACATCTGTATTTCGTGGGTCTCTTTGCTAGCCTTATTTCTGTGGTATCTGAGAACAGATATTTCGGATCCCACTGATGACTATAGGGCCAAAGGAAATATCCTCCGAAAACAAAGAGAAAGAAGCTTTCTGAGAAACTTCTTTGCGTTCTGTGAAATCATCTCACAGAGTTACAGCTTTCCCCTCAAGAAGCCTTTCGCTAAGACAGTTCTTGTGGAATTGGCAAAGTGATATTTGGAAACCCATAGAGGGCTATGGTGAAAAAGGAAATATCCTCAGATGAAATCTGGAAAGAAGCTTTCTGAGAAACTGCTTAGTGTTCGGTTAATTCATCTCACAGAGTTACATCTGTATTTCGTGGGTCTCTTTGCTAGCCTTCTTTCTGTGGAATCTGAGAACAGATATTTCGGATCCCTTTGAAGACTATAGGGCCAAAGGAAATATCCTCTGATAACAAAGAGAAAGAAGCTTTCTGAGAAACTTCTTTGCGTTCTGTGAAATCATCTCACAGAGTTACAGCTTTCCCCTCAAGAAGCCTTTCGCTAAGACAGTTCTTGTGGAATTGGCAAAGTGATATTTAGAAGCCCATAGAGGGCTATGGTGAAAAAGGATATATCCTCCGATGAAATCTGGAAAGAAGCTTTCTGAGAAACTGCTTAGTGTTCAGTTAATTCATCTCAGAGAGTTACATCTGTATTTCGTGGATCTCTTTGCTAGCCTTATTTCTGTGGAATCTGAGAACAGATATTTCGGATCTCATTGATGACTATTGGGCCAAAGGAAATATCCTCCGATAACAAAGAGAAAGAAGCTTTCTGAGAAACTTCTTTGCGTTCTGTGAAATCATCTCACAGAGTTACAGCTTTCCCCTCAAGAAGCCTTTCACTAAGACAGTTCTTGTGGAATTGGCAAAGTGATATTTGGAAGCCCATAGAGGGCTATGGTGAAAAAGGAAATATCCTCAGATGAAATCTGGAAAGAAGCTTTCTGAGAAACTGATTAGTGTTCTGTTAATTCATCTCACAGAGTTACATCTGTATTTCGTGGATCTCTTTGCTAGCCTTATTTCTGTGGAATTTGAGAACAGATATTTCGGATCCCTTTGAAGACTATAGGGCCAAAGGAAATATCCTCTGATAACAAAGAGAAAGAAGCTTTCTGAGAAACTTCTTTGCGTTCTGTGAAATCATCTCACAGAGTTACAGCTTTCCCCTCAAGAAGCCTTTCGCTAAGACAGTTCTTGTGGAATTGGCAAAGTGATATTTGGAAGCCCATAGAGGGCTATGGTGAAAAAGGAAATATCCTCAGATGAAATCTGGAAAGAAGCTTTCTGAGAAACTGCTTAGTTTTCTGTTAATTCATCTCGCAGAGTTACATCTGTATTTCGTGGATCTCTTTGCTAGCCTTATTTCTGTGGAATCTGAGAACAGATATTTCGGATCCCATTGAAGACTATAGGGCCAAAGGAAATATCCTCCGATAACAAAGAGAAAGAAGCTTTCTGAGAAACTTCTTTGCGTTCTGTGAAATCATCTCACAGAGTTACAGCTTTCCCCTCAAGAAGCCTTTCGCTAAGACAGTTCTTGTGGAATTGGCAAAGTGATATTTGGAAGCCCATAGAGGGCTATGGTGAAAAAGGAAATATCCTCAGATGAAATCTGGAAAGAAGCTTTCTGAGAAACTGCTTAGTGTTCAGTTAATTCATCTCACAGAGTTACATCTGTATTTCGTGAATCTCTTTGCTAGCCTTATTTCTGTGGAATCTGAGAACAGATATTTCGGATCCCATTGATGACTATTGGGCCAAAGGAAATATCCTCCGATAACAAAGAGAAAGAAGCTTTCTGAGAAACTTCTTTGCGTTCTGTGAAATCATCTCACAGAGTTACAGCTTTCCCCTCAAGAAGCCTTTCACTAAGACAGTTCTTGTGGAATTGGCAAAGTGATATTTGGAAGCCCATAGAGGGCTATGGTGAAAAAGGAAATATCCTCAGATGAAATCTGGAAAGAAGCTTTCTGAGAAACTGATTAGTGTTCTGTTAATTCATCTCACAGAGTTACATCTGTATTTCGTGGATCTCTTTGCTAGCCTTATTTCTGTGGAATTTGAGAACAGATATTTCGGATCCCTTTGAAGACTATAGGGCCAAAGGAAATATCCTCTGATAACAAAGAGAAAGAAGCTTTCTGAGAAACTTCTTTGCGTTCTGTGAAATCATCTAACAGAGTTACAGCTTTCCCCTCAAGAAGCCTTTCACTAAGACAGTTCTTGTGGAATTGGCAAAGTGATATTTGGAAGCCCATAGAGGGCTATGGTTAAAAAGGAAATATCCTCAGATGAAATCTGGAAAGAAGCTTTCTGAGAAACTGCTTAGTGTTCTGTTAATTCATCTCACAGAGTTACATCTGTATTTCGTGGATCTCTTTGCTAGCCTTATTTCTGTGGAATCTGAGAACAGATATTTCGGATCCCTTTGAAGACTATAGGGCCAAAGGAAATATCCTCTGATAACAAAGAGAAAGAAGCTTTCTGAGAAACTTCTTTGCGTTCTGTGAAATCATCTCACAGAGTTACAGCTTTCCCCTCAAAAAGCCTTTCGCTAAGACAGTTCTTGTGGAATTGGCAAGGTGATATTTGGAAGCCCATAGAGGGCTATGGTGAAAAAGGAAATATCCTCAGATGAAATCTGGAAAGAAGCTTTCTGAGAAACTGCTTAGTGTTCTGTTATATCATCTCACAGAGTTACATCTGTATTTCGTGGGTCTCTTTGCTAGCCTTATTTCTGTGGTATCTGAGAACAGATATTTCGGATCCCATTGATGACTATAGGGCCAAAGGAAATATCCTCAGAAAACAAAGAGAAAAAAGCTTTCTGAGAAACTTCTTTGCGTTCTGTGAAATCATCTCACAGAGTTACAGCTTTCCCCTCAAGAAGCCTTTCGCTAAGACAGTTCTTGTGGAATTGGCAAAGTGATATTTGGAAGCCCATAGAGGGCTATGGTGAAAAAGGAAATATCCTCAGATGAAATCTGGAAAGAAGCTTTCTGAGAAACTGCTTAGTGTTCTTTTAATTCATGTCACAGAGTTACATCTGTATTTCGTGGATCTCTTTGCTAGCCTTATTTCTGTGGAATCTGAGAACAGATATTTCGGATCCCTTTGAAGACTATAGGGCCAAAGGAAATATCCTCCGATAACAAAGAGAAAGAAGCTTTCTGAGAAACTTCTTTGCGTTCTGTGAAATCATCTCACAGAGTTACAGCTTTCCCCTCAAGAAGCCTTTCGCTAAGACAGTTCTTGTGGAATTGGCAAAGTGATATTTGGAAGCCCATAGAGGGCTATGTTGAAAAAGGAAATATCCTCAGATGAAATCTGGAAAGAAGCTTTCTGAGAAACTGCTTAGTGTTCGGTTAATTCATCTCACAGTGTTACATGTGTATTTCGTGGATCTCTTTGCTAGCCTTATTTCTGTGGAATCTGAGAACAGATATTTCGGATCCCATTGATGACTATTGGGCCAAAGGAAATATCCTCCGATAACAAAGAGAAAGAAGCTTTCTGAGAAACTTCTTTGCGTTCTGTGAAATCATCTCACAGAGTTACAGCTTTCCCCTCAAGAAGCCTTTCACTAAGACAGTTCTTGTGGAATTGGCAAAGTGATATTTGGAAGCCCATAGAGGGCTCTGGTGAAAAAGGAAATATCCTCAGATGAAATCTGGAAAGAAGCTTTCTGAGAAACTGCTTAGTGTTCGGTTAATTCATCTCACAGAGTTACATCTGTATTTCGTGGATCTCTTTGCTAGCCTTATTTCTGTGGAATCTGAGAACAGATATTTCGGATCCCCTTGAAGACTATAGGGCCAAAGGAAATATCCTCTGATAACAAAGAGAAAGAAGCTTTCTGAGAAACTTCTTTGCGTTCTGTGAAATCATCTCACAGAGTTACAGCTTTCCCCTCAAGAAGCCTTTCACTAAGACAGTTCTTGTGGAATTGGCAAAGTGATATTTGGAAGCCCATAGAGGGCTATGGTGAAAAAGGAAATATCCTCAGATGAAATCTGGAAAGAAGCTTTCTGAGAAACTGCTTAGTGTTCTGTTAATTCATCTCACAGAGTTACATCTGTATTTCGTGGATCTCTTTGCTAGCCTTATTTCTGTGGAATCTGAGAACAGATATTTCGGATCCCTTTGAAGACTATAGGGCCAAAGGAAATATCCTCTGATAACAAAGAGAAAGAAGCTTTCTGAGAAACTTCTTTGCGTTCTGTGAAATAATCTCACAGAGTTACAGCTTTCCCCTCAAAAAGCCTTTCGCTAAGACAGTTCTTGTGGAATTGGCAAGGTGACATTTGGAAGCCCATAGAGGGCTATGGTGAAAAAGGAAATATCCTCAGATGAAATCTGGAAAGAAGCTTTCTGAGAAACTGCTTAGTGTTCTGTTATTTCATCTCACAGAGTTACATCTGTATTTCGTGGGTCTCTTTGCTAGCCTTATTTCTGTGGTATCTGAGAACAGATATTTCGGATCCCACTGATGACTATAGGGCCAAAGGAAATATCCTCCGAAAACAAAGAGAAAGAAGCTTTCTGAGAAACTTCTTTGCGTTCTGTGAAATCATCTCACAGAGTTACAGCTTTCCCCTCAAGAAGCCTTTCGCTAAGACAGTTCTTGTGGAATTGGCAAAGTGATATTTGGAAGCCCATAGAGGGCTATGGTGAAAAAGGAAATATCCTCAGATGAAATCTGGAAAGAAGCTTTCTGAGAAACTGCTTAGTGTTCAGTTAATTCATCTCACAGAGTTACATCTGTATTTCGTGGGTCTCTTTGCTAGCCTTCTTTCTGTGGAATCTGAGAACAGATATTTCGGATCCCTTTGAAGACTATAGGGCCAAAGGAAATATCCTCTGATAACAAAGAGAAAGAAGCTTTCTGAGAAACTTCTTTGCGTTCTGTGAAATCATCTCACAGAGTTACAGCTTTCCCCTCAAGAAGCCTTTCGCTAAGACAGTTCTTGTGGAATTGGCAAAGTGATATTTAGAAGCCCATAGAGGGCTATGGTGAAAAAGGATATATCCTCCGATGAAATCTGGAAAGAAGCTTTCTGAGAAACTGCTTAGTGTTCTGTTAATTCATCTCAGAGAGTTACATCTGTATTTCGTGGATCTCTTTGCTAGCCTTATTTCTGTGGAATCTGAGAACAGATATTTCGGATCCCATTGATGACTATTGGGCCAAAGGAAATATCCTCCGATAACAAAGAGAAAGAAGCTTTCTGAGAAACTTCTTTGCGTTCTGTGAAATCATCTCACAGAGTTACAGCTTTCCCCTCAAGAAGCCTTTCACTAAGACAGTTCTTGTGGAATTGGCAAAGTGATATTTGGAAGCCCATAGAGGGCTATGGTGAAAAAGGAAATATCCTCCGATGAAATCTGGAAAGAATCTTTCTGAGAAACTGCTTAGTGTTCTGTTAATTCATCTCACAGAGTTACATCTGTATTTCGTGGATCTCTTTGCTAGCCTTATTTCTGTGGAATCTGAGAACAGATATTTCGGATCCCTTTGAAGACTATAGGGCCAAAGGAAATATCCTCTGATAACAAAGAGAAAGAAGCTTTCTGAGAAACTTCTTTGTGTTCTGTGAAATCATCTCACAGAGTTACAGCTTTCCCCTCAAAAAGCCTTTCGCTAAGACAGTTCTTGTGGAATTGGCAAGGTGATATTTGGAAGCCCATAGAGGGCTATGGTGAAAAAGGAAATATCCTCAGATGAAATCTGGAAAGAAGCTTTCTGAGAAACTGCTTAGTGTTCTGTTATTTCATCTCACAGAGTTACATCTGTATTTCGTGGGTCTCTTTGCTAGCCTTATTTCTGTGGAATCTGAGAACAGATATTTCGGATCCCATTGAAGACTACAGGCCCAAAGGAAATATCCAACGATAACAAAGAGAAAGAAGCATTCTGAGAAACTTCTTTGCGTTCTGTGAAATCATCTCACAGAGTTACAGCTTTCCCCTCAAGAAGCCTTTCGCTAAGACAGTTCTTGTGGAATTGGCAAAGTGATATTTGGAAGCCCATAGAGGGCTATGGTGAAAAAGGAAATATCCTCAGATGAAATCTGGAAAGAAGCTTTCTGAGAAACTGCTTAGTTTTCTGTTAATTCATCTCGCAGTGTTACATCTGTATTTCGTGGATCTCTTTGCTAGCCTTATTTCTGTGGAATCTGAGAACAGATATTTCGGATCCCATTGAAGACTATAGGGCCAAAGGAAATATCCTCCGATAACAAAGAGAAAGAAGCTTTCTGAGAAACTTCTTTGCGTTCTGTGAAATCATCTCACAGAGTTACAGCTTTCCCCTCAAGAAGCCTTTCGCTAAGACAGTTCTTGTGGAATTGGCAAAGTGATATTTGGAAGCCCCTAGAGGGCTATGGTGAAAAAGGAAATATCCTCAGATGAAATCTGGAAAGAAGCTTTCTGAGAAACTGCTTAGTGTTCAGTTAATTCATCTCACAGAGTTACATCTGTATTTCGTGAATCTCTTTGCTAGCCTTATTTCTGTGGAATCTGAGAACAGATATTTCGGATCCCATTGATGACTATTGGGCCAAAGGAAATATCCTCCGATAACAAAGAGAAAGAAGCTTTCTGAGAAACTTCTTTGCGTTCTGTGAAATCATCTCACAGAGTTACAGCTTTCCCCTCAAGAAGCCTTTCACTAAGACAGTTCTTGTGGAATTGGCAAAGTTATATTTGGAAGCCCATAGAGGGCTATGGTGAAAAAGGAAATATCCTCAGATGAAATCTGGAAAGAAGCTTTCTGAGAAACTGATTAGTGTTCTGTTAATTCATCTCACAGAGTTACATCTGTATTTCGTGGATCTCTTTGCTAGCCTTATTTCTGTGGAATTTGAGAACAGATATTTCGGATCCCTTTGAAGACTATAGGGCCAAAGGAAATATCCTCTGATAACAAAGAGAAAGAAGCTTTCTGAGAAACTTCTTTGCGTTCTGTGAAATCATCTCACAGAGTTACAGCTTTCCCCTCAAGAAGCCTTTCGCTAAGACAGTTCTTGTGGAATTGGCAAAGTGATATTTGGAAGCCCATAGAGGGCTATGGTGAAAAAGGAAATATCCTCAGATGAAATCTGGAAAGAAGCTTTCTGAGAAACTGCTTAGTTTTCTGTTAATTCATCTCGCAGAGTTACATCTGTATTTCGTGGATCTCTTTGCTAGCCTTATTTCTGTGGAATCTGAGAACAGATATTTCGGATCCCATTGAAGACTATAGGGCCAAAGGAAATATCCTCCGATAACAAAGAGAAAGAAGCTTTCTGAGAAACTTCTTTGCGTTCTGTGAAATCATCTCACAGAGTTACAGCTTTCCCCTCAAGAAGCCTTTCGCTAAGACAGTTCTTGTGGAATTGGCAAAGTGATATTTGGAAGCCCATAGAGGGCTATGGTGAAAAAGGAAATATCCTCAGATGAAATCTGGAAAGAAGCTTTCTGAGAAACTGCTTAGTGTTCAGTTAATTCATCTCACAGAGTTACATCTGTATTTCGTGAATCTCTTTGCTAGCCTTATTTCTGTGGAATCTGAGAACAGATATTTCGGATCCCATTGATGACTATTGGGCCAAAGGAAATATCCTCCGATAACAAAGAGAAAGAAGCTTTCTGAGAAACTTCTTTGCGTTCTGTGAAATCATCTCACAGAGTTACAGCTTTCCCCTCAAGAAGCCTTTCACTAAGACAGTTCTTGTGGAATTGGCAAAGTGATATTTGGAAGCCCATAGAGGGCTATGGTGAAAAAGGAAATATCCTCAGATGAAATCTGGAAAGAAGCTTTCTGAGAAACTGATTAGTGTTCTGTTAATTCATCTCACAGAGTTACATCTGTATTTCGTGGATCTCTTTGCTAGCCTTATTTCTGTGGAATTTGAGAACAGATATTTCGGATCCCTTTGAAGACTATAGGGCCAAAGGAAATATCCTCTGATAACAAAGAGAAAGAAGCTTTCTGAGAAACTTCTTTGCGTTCTGTGAAATCATCTAACAGAGTTACAGCTTTCCCCTCAAGAATCCTTTCACTAAGACAGTTCTTGTGGAATTGGCAAAGTGATATTTGGAAGCCCATAGAGGGCTATGGTTAAAAAGGAAATATCCTCAGATGAAATCTGGAAAGAAGCTTTCTGAGAAACTGCTTAGTGTTCTGTTAATTCATCTCACAGAGTTACATCTGTATTTCGTGGATCTCTTTGCTAGCCTTATTTCTGTGGAATCTGAGAACAGGTATTTCGGATCCCTTTGAAGACTATAGGGCCAAAGGAAATATCCTCTGATAACAAAGAGAAAGAAGCTTTCTGAGAAACTTCTTTGCGTTCTGTGAAATCATCTCACAGAGTTACAGCTTTCCCCTCAAAAAGCCTTTCGCTAAGACAGTTCTTGTGGAATTGGCAAAGTGATATTTGGAAGCCCATAGAGGGCTATGGTGAAAAAGGAAATATCCTCAGATGAAATCTGGAAAGAAGCTTTCTGAGAAACTGCTTAGTGTTCTGTTATTTCATCTCACAGAGTTACATCTGTATTTCGTGGGTCTCTTTGCTAGCCTTATTTCTGTGGTATCTGAGAACAGATATTTCGGATCCCATTGATGACTATAGGGCCAAAGGAAATATCCTCCGAAAACAAAGAGAAAAAAGCTTTCTGAGAAACTTCTTTGCGTTCTGTGAAATCATCTCACAGAGTTACAGCTTTCCCCTCAAGAAGCCTTTCGCTAAGACAGTTCTTGTGGAATTGGCAAAGTGATATTTGGAAGCCCATAGAGGGCTATGGTGAAAAAGGAAATATCCTCAGATGAAATCTGGAAAGAAGCTTTCTGAGAAACTGCTTAGTGTTCTTTTAATTCATGTCACAGAGTTACATCTGTATTTCGTGGATCTCTTTGCTAGCCTTATTTCTGTGGAATCTGAGAACAGATATTTCGGATCCCTTTGAAGACTATAGGGCCAAAGGAAATATCCTCCGATAACAAAGAGAAAGAAGCTTTCTGAGAAACTTCTTTGCGTTCTGTGAAATCATCTCACAGAGTTACAGCTTTCCCCTCAAGAAGCCTTTCGCTAAGACAGTTCTTGTGGAATTGGCAAAGTGATATTTGGAAGCCCATAGAGGGCTATGGTGAAAAAGGAAATATCCTCAGATGAAATCTGGAAAGAAGCTTTCTGAGAAACTGCTTAGTGTTCGGTTAATTCATCTCACAGAGTTACATGTGTATTTCGTGGATCTCTTTGCTAGCCTTATTTCTGTGGAATCTGAGAACAGATATTTCGGATCCCATTGATGACTATTGGGCCAAAGGAAATATCCTCCGATAACAAAGAGAAAGAAGCTTTCTGAGAAACTTCTTTGCGTTCTGTGAAATCATCTCACAGAGTTACAGCTTTCCCCTCAAGAAGCCTTTCACTAAGACAGTTCTTGTGGAATTGGCAAAGTGATATTTGGAAGCCCATAGAGGGCTCTGGTGAAAAAGGAAATATCCTCAGATGAAATCTGGAAAGAAGCTTTCTGAGAAACTGCTTAGTGTTCGGTTAATTCATCTCACAGAGTTACATCTGTATTTCGTGGATCTCTTTGCTAGCCTTATTTCTGTGGAATCTGAGAACAGATATTTCGGATCCCTTTGAAGACTATAGGGCCAAAGGAAATATCCTCTGATAACAAAGAGAAAGAAGCTTTCTTAGAAACTTCTTTGCGTTCTGTGAAATCATCTCACAGAGTTACAGCTTTCCCCTCAAGAAGCCTTTCACTAAGACAGTTCTTGTGGAATTGGCAAAGTGATATTTGGAAGCCCATAGAGGGCTATGGTGAAAAAGGAAATATCCTCAGATGAAATCTGGAAAGAAGCTTTCTGAGAAACTGCTTAGTGTTCTGTTAATTCATCTCACAGAGTTACATCTGTATTTCGTGGATCTCTTTGCTAGCCTTATTTCTGTGGAATCTGAGAACAGATATTTCGGATCCCTTTGAAGACTATAGGGCCAAAGGAAATATCCTCTGATAACAAAGAGAAAGAAGCTTTCTGAGAAACTTCTTTGCGTTCTGTTAAATCATCTCACAGAGTTACAGCTTTCCCCTCAAAAAGCCTTTCGCTAAGACAGTTCTTGTGGAATTGGCAAGGTGACATTTGGAAGCCCATAGAGGGCTATGGTGAAAAAGGAAATATCCTCAGATGAAATCTGGAAAGAAGCTTTCTGAGAAACTGCTTAGTGTTCTGTTATTTCATCTCACAGAGTTACATGTGTATTTCGTGGATCTCTTTGCTAGCCTTATTTCTGTGGAACCTGAGAACAGATATTTCGGATCCCTTTGAAGAATATAGGGCCAAAGGAAATATCCTGCGATAACAAAGATAAAGAAGCTTTCTGAGAAACTTCTTTGCGTTCTGTGAAATCATCTCACAGAGTTACAGCTTTCCCCTCAAGAAGCCTTTCTCTAAGACAGTTCTTGTGGAATTGGCAAAGTGATATTTGGAAGCCCCTAGAGGGCTATGGTAAAAAGGGAAATATCCTCAGATGAAATCTGGAAAGAAGCTTTCTGAGAAACTGCTTAGTGTTCTTTTAATTCATGTCACAGAGTTACATCTGTATTTCGTGGATCTCTTTGCTAGCCTTATTTCTGTGGAATCTGACAACAGATATTTCGGATCCCATTGAAGACTGTAGGGCCAAAGGAAATATCCTCCGATAACAAAGAGAAAGAAGCTTTCTGAGAAACTTCTTTGCGTTCTGTGAAATCATCTCACAGAGTTACAGCTTTCCCCTCAAGAAGCCTTTCGCTAAGACAGTTCTTGTGGAATTGGCAAAGTGATATTTGGAAGCCCATAGAGGGCTATGGTGAAAAAGGAAATATCCTCAGATGAAATCTGGAAAGAAGCTTTCTGAGAAACTGCTTAGTGTTCGGTTAATTCATCTCACAGAGTTACATCTGTATTTCGTGGGTCTCTTTGCTAGCCTTCTTTCTGTGGAATCTGAGAACAGATATTTCGGATCCCTTTGAAGACTATAGGGCCAAAGGAAATATCCTCTGATAACAAAGAGAAAGAAGCTTTCTGAGAAACTTCTTTACGTTCTGTGAAATCATCTCACAGAGTTACAGCTTTCCCCTCAAGAAGCCTTTCGCTAAGACAGTTCTTGTGGAATTGGCAAAGTGATATTTGGAAGCCCATAGAGGGCTATGGTGAAAAAGGAAATATCCTCAGATGAAATCTGGAAAGAAGCTTTCTGAGAAACTGCTTAGTGTTCTTTTAATTCATGTCACAGAGTTACATCTGTATTTCGTGGATCTCTTTGCTAGCCTTATTTCTGTGGAATCTGAGAACAGATATTTCGGATCCCTTTGAAGACTATAGGGCCAAAGGAAATATCCTCCGATAACAAAGAGAAAGAAGCTTTCTGAGAAACTTCTTTGCGTTCTGTGAAATCATCTCACAGAGTTACAGCTTTCCCCTCAAGAAGCCTTTCGCTAAGACAGTTCTTGTGGAATTGGCAAAGTGATATTTGGAAGCCCATAGAGGGCTATGGTGAAAAAGGAAATATCCTCAGATGAAATCTGGAAAGAAGCTTTCTGAGAAACTGCTTAGTGTTCGGTTAATTCATCTCACAGAGTTACATGTGTATTTCGTGGATCTCTTTGCTAGCCTTATTTATGTGGAATCTGAGAACAGATATTTCGGATCCCATTGATGACTATTGGGCCAAAGGAAATATCCTCCGATAACAAAGAGAAAGAAGCTTTCTGAGAAACTTCTTTGCGTTCTGTGAAATCATCTCACAGAGTTACAGCTTTCCCCTCAAGAAGCCTTTCACTAAGACAGTTCTTGTGGAATTGGCAAAGTGATATTTGGAAGCCCATAGAGGGCTCTGGTGAAAAAGGAAATATCCTCAGATGAAATCTGGAAAGAAGCTTTCTGAGAAACTGCTTAGTGTTCGGTTAATTCATCTCACAGAGTTACATCTGTATTTCGTGGATCTCTTTGCTAGCCTTATTTCTGTGGAATCTGAGAACAGATATTTCGGATCCCTTTGAAGACTATAGGGCCAAAGGAAATATCCTCTGATAACAAAGAGAAAGAAGCTTTCTGAGAAACTTCTTTGCGTTCTGTGAAATCATCTCACAGAGTTACAGCTTTCCCCTCAAGAAGCCTTTCACTAAGACAGTTCTTGTGGAATTGGCAAAGTGATATTTGGAAGCCCATAGAGGGCTATGGTGAAAAAGGAAATATCCTCAGATGAAATCTGGAAAGAAGCTTTCTGAGAAACTGCTTAGTGTTCTGTTAATTCATCTCACAGAGTTACATCTGTATTTCGTGGATCTCTTTGCTAGCCTTATTTCTGTGGAATCTGAGAACAGATATTTCGGATCCCTTTGAAGACTATAGGGCCAAAGGAAATATCCTCTGATAACAAAGAGAAAGAAGCTTTCTGAGAAACTTCTTTGCGTTCTGTTAAATCATCTCACAGAGTTACAGCTTTCCCCTCAAAAAGCCTTTCGCTAAGACAGTTCTTGTGGAATTGGCAAGGTGACATTTGGAAGCCCATAGAGGGCTATGGTGAAAAAGGAAATATCCTCAGATGAAATCTGGAAAGAAGCTTTCTGAGAAACTGCTTAGTGTTCTGTTATTTCATCTCACAGAGTTACATGTGTATTTCGTGGATCTCTTTGCTAGCCTTATTTCTGTGGAACCTGAGAACAGATATTTCGGATCCCTTTGAAGAATATAGGGCCAAAGGAAATATCCTGCGATAACAAAGATAAAGAAGCTTTCTGAGAAACTTCTTTGCGTTCTGTGAAATCATCTCACAGAGTTACAGCTTTCCCCTCAAGAAGCCTTTCGCTAAGAAAGTTCTTGTGGAATTGGCAAAGTGATATTTGGAAGCCCATAGAGGGCTATGGTGAAAAAGGAAATATCCTCAGATGAAATCTGGAAAGAAGCTTTCTGAGAAACTGCTTAGTGTTCGGTTAATTCATCTCACAGAGTTACATCTGTATTTCGTGGGTCTCTTTGCTAGCCTTCTTTCTGTGGAATCTGAGAACAGATATTTCGGATCCCTTTGAAGACTATAGGGCCAAAGGAAATATCCTCTGATAACAAAGAGAAAGAAGCTTTCTGAGAAACTTCTTTACGTTCTGTGAAATCATCTCACAGAGTTACAGCTTTCCCCTCAAGAAGCCTTTCGCTAAGACAGTTCTTGTGGAATTGGCAAAGTGATATTTAGAAGCCCATAGAGGGCTATGGTGAAAAAGGATATATCCTCCGATGAAATCTGGAAAGAAGCTTTCTGAGAAAGTGCTTAGTGTTCTGTTAATTCATCTCACAGAGTTACATCTGTATTTCGTGGATCTCTTTGCTAGCCTTATTTCTGTGGAATCTGAGAACAGATATTTCGGATCCCATTGATGACTATTGGGCCAAAGGAAATATCCTCCGATAAAAAAGAGAAAGAAGCTTTCTGAGAAACTTCTTTGCGTTCTGTGAAATCATCTCACAGAGTTACAGCTTTCCCCTCAAGAAGCCTTTCACTAAGACAGTTCTTGTGGAATTGGCAAAGTGATATTTGGAAGCCCATAGAGGGCTATGGTGAAAAAGGAAATATCCTCCGATGAAATCTGGAAAGAATCTTTCTGAGAAACTGCTTAGTGTTCTGTTAATTCATCTCACAGAGTTACATCTGTATTTCGTGGATCTCTTTGCTAGCCTTATTTCTGTGGAATCTGAGAACAGATATTTCGGATCCCTTTGAAGACTATAGGGCCAAAGGAAATATCCTCTGATAACAAAGAGAAAGAAGCTTTCTGAGAAAATTCTTTCCGTTCTGTGAAATCATCTCACAGAGTTACAGCTTTCCCCTCAAAAAGCCTTTCGCTAAGACAGTTCTTGTGGAATTGGCAAGGTGATATTTGGAAGCCCATAGAGGGCTATGGTGAAAAAGGAAATATCCTCAGATGAAATCTGGAAAGAAGCTTTCTGAGAAACTGCTTAGTGTTCTGTTAATTCATCTCACAGAGTTACATCTGTATTTCGTGGATCTCTTTGCTAGCCTTATTTCTGTGGAATCTGAGAACAGATATTTCGGATCCCTTTGAAGACTATAGGGCCAAAGGAAATATCCTCTGATAACAAAGAGAAAGAAGCTTTCTGTGAAACTTCTTTGCGTTCTGTGAAATCATCTCACAGAGTTACAGCTTACCCCTCAAAAAGCCTTTCGCTAAGACAGTTCTTGTGGAATTGGCAAGGTGACATTTGGAAGCCCATAGAGGGCTATGGTGAAAAAGGAAATATCCTCAGATGAAATCTGGAAAGAAGCTTTCTGAGAAACTGCTTAGTGTTCTGTTATTTCATCTCACAGAGTTACATCTGTATTTCGTGGGTCTCTTTGCTAGCCTTATTTCTGTGGAACCTGAGAACAGATATTTCGGATCCCTTTGAAGAATATAGGGCCAAAGGAAATATCCTGCGATAACAAAGATAAAGAAGCTTTCTGAGAAACTTCTTTGCGTTCTGTGAAATCATCTCACAGAGTTACAGCTTTCCCCTCAAGAAGCCTTTCGCTAAGACAGTTCTTGTGGAATTTGCAAAGTGATATTTGGAAGCCCTTAGAGGGCTATGGTAAAAAAGGAAATATCCTCAGATGAAATCTGGAAAGAAGCTTTCTGAGAAACTGCTTAGTGTTCTGTTAATTCATCTCACAGAGTTACATCTGTATTTCGTGGATCTCTTTGCTAGCCTTATTTCTGTGGAATCTGAGAACAGATATTTCGGATCCCTTTGAAGACTATAGGGCCAAAGGAAATATCCTCTGATAACAAAGAGAAAGAAGCTTTCTGAGAAACTTCTTTGCGTTCTGTGAAATCATCTCACAGACTTACAGGTTTCCCCTCAAAAAGCCTTTCGCTAAGACAGTTCTTGTGGAATTGGCAAGGTGATATTTGGAAGCCCATAGAGGCCTATGGTGAAAAAGGAAATATCCTCAGATGAAATCTGGAAAGAAGCTTTCTGAGAAACTGCTTAGTGTTCTGTTATTTCATCTCACAGAGTTACATCTGTATTTCGTGGGTCTCTTTGCTAGCCTTATTTCTGTGGTATCTGAGAACAGATATTTCGGATCCCATTGATGACTATAGGGCCAAAGGAAATATCCTCTGAAAACAAAGAGAAAGAAGCTTTCTGAGAAACTTCTTTGCGTTCTGTGAAATCATCTCACAGAGTTACAGCTTTCCCCTCAAGAAGCCTTTCGCTAAGACAGTTCTTGTGGAATTGGCAAAGTGATATTTGGAAGCCCATAGAGGGCTATGGTGAAAAAGGAAATATCCTCAGATGAAATCTGGAAAGAAGCTTTCTGAGAAACTGCTTAGTGTTCTTTTAATTCATGTCACAGAGTTACATCTGTATTTCGTGGATCTCTTTGCTAGCCTTATTTCTGTGGAATCTGAGAACAGATATTTCGGATCCCTTTGAAGACTATAGGGCCAAAGGAAATATCCTCCGATAACAAAGAGAAAGAAGCTTTCTGAGAAACTTTTTTGCGTTCTGTGAAATCATCTCACAGAGTTACAGCTTTCCCCTCAAGAAGCCTTTCGCTAAGACAGTTCTTGTGGAATTGGCAAAGTGATATTTGGAAGCCCATAGAGGGCTATGGTGAAAAAGGAATTATCCTCAGATGAAATCTGGAAAGAAGCTTTCTGAGAAACTGCTTAGTGTTCGGTTAATTCATCTCACAGAGTTACATGTGTATTTCGTGGATCTCTTTGCTAGCCTTATTTCTGTGGAATCTGAGAACAGATATTTCGGATCGCATTGATGACTATTGGGCCAAAGGAAATATCCTCCGATAACAAAGAGAAAGAAGCTTTCTGAGAAACTTCTTTGCGTTCTGTGAAATCATCTCACAGAGTTACAGCTTTCCCCTCAAGAAGCCTTTCACTAAGACAGTTCTTGTGGAATTGGCAAAGTGATATTTGGAAGCCCATAGAGGGCTATGGTGAAAAAGGAAATATCCTCAGATGAAATCTGGAAAGAAGCTTTCTGAGAAACTGCTTAGTGTTCGGTTAATTCATCTCACAGAGTTACATCTGTATTTCGTGGATCTCTTTGCTAGCCTTATTTCTGTGGAATCTGAGAACAGTTATTTCGGATCCCTTTGAAGACTATAGGGCCAAAGGAAATATCCTCTGATAACAAAGAGAAAGAAGCTTTCTGAGAAACTTCTTTGTGTTCTTTGAAATCATCTCACAGAGTTACAGCTTTCCCCTCAAGAAGCCTTTCACTAAGACAGTTCTTGTGGAATTGGCAAAGTGATATTTGGAAGCCCATAGAGGGCTATGGTGAAAAAGGAAATATCCTCAGATGAAATCTGGAAAGAAGCTTTCTGAGAAACTGCTAGTGTTCTGTTAATTCATCTCACAGGGTTACATCTGTATTTCGTGGATCTCTTTGCTAGCCTTATTTCTGTGGAATCTGAGAACAGATATTTCGGATCCCTTTGAAGACTATAGGGCCAAAGGAAATATCCTCTGATAACAAAGAGAAAGAATCTTTCTGAGAAACTTCTTTGCGTTCTGTGAAATCATCTCACAGAGTTACAGCTTTCCCCTCAAAAAGCCTTTCGCTAAGAGAGTTCTTGTGGAATTGGCAAGGTGACATTTGGAAGCCCATAGAGGGCTATGGTGAAAAAGGAAATATCCTCAGATGAAATCTGGAAAGAAGCTTTCTGAGAAACTGCTTAGTGTTCTGTTATTTCATCTCACAGAGTTACATCTGTATTTCGTGGGTCTCTTTGCTAGCCTTATTTCTGTGGAATCTGAGAACAGATATTTCGGATCCCTTTGAAGAATATAGGGCCAAAGGAAATATCCTGCGATAACAAAGATAAAGAAGCTTTCTGAGAAACTTCTTTGCGTTCTGTGAAATCATCTCACAGAGTTACAGCTTTCCCCTCAAGAAGCCTTTCGCTAAGACAGTTCTTGTGGAATTGGCAAAGTGATATTTGGAAGCCCATAGAGGGCTATGGTAAAAAAGGAAATATCCTCAGATGAAATCTGGAAAGAAGCTTTCTGAGAAACTGCTTAGTGTTCTTTTAATTCATGTCACGGAGTTACATCTGTATTTCGTGGATCTCTTTGCTAGCCTTATTTCTGTGGAATCTGAGAACAGATATTTCGGATCCCATTGAAGACTGTAGGGCCAAAGGAAATATCCTCCAATAACAAAGAGAAAGAAGCTTTCTGAGAAACTTCTTTGCGTTCTGTGAAATCATCTCACAGAGTTACAGCTTTCCCCTCAAGAAGCCTTTCGCTAAGAAAGTTCTTGTGGAATTGGCAAAGTGATATTTGGAAGCCCATAGAGGGCTATGGTGAAAAAGGAAATATCCTCAGATGAAATCTGGAAAGAAGCTTTCTGAGAAACTGCTTAGTGTTCAGTTAATTCATCTCACAGAGTTACATCTGTATTTCGTGAATCTGTTTGCTAGCCTTATTTCTGTGGAATCTGAGAACAGATATTTCGGATCCCATTGATGACTATTGGGCCAAAGGAAATATCCTCCGATAACAAAGAGAAAGAAGCTTTCTGAGAAACTTCTTTGCGTTCTGTGAAATCATCTCACAGAGTTACAGCTTTCCCCTCAAGAAGCCTTTCACTAAGACAGTTCTTGTGGAATTGGCAAAGTGATATTTGGAAGCCCATAGAGGGCTATGGTGAAAAAGGAAATATCCTCAGATGAAATCTGGAAAGAAGCTTTCTGAGAAACTGCTTAGTGTTCTGTTAGTTCATCTCACAGAGTTACATCTGCATTTCATGGATCTCTTTGCTAGCCTTATTTCTGTGGAATCTGAGAACAGATATTTCGGATCCCTTTGAAGACTATAGGGCCAAAGGAAATATCCTCCGATAACAAAGAGAAAGAAGCTTTCTGAGAAACTTTTTTGCGTTCTGTGAAATCATCTCACAGAGTTACAGCTTTCCCCTCAAGAAGCCTTTCGCTAAGACAGTTCTTGTGGAATTGGCAAAGTGATATTTGGAAGCCCATAGAGGGCTATGGTGAAAAAGGAAATATCCTCAGATGAAATCTGGAAAGAAGCTTTCTGAGAAACTGCTTAGTGTTCGGTTAATTCATCTCACAGAGTTACATGTGTATTTCGTGGATCTCTTTGCTAGCCTTATTTCTTTGGAATCTGAGAACAGATATTTCGGATCGCATTGATGACTATTGGGCCAAAGGAAATATCCTCCGATAACAAAGAGAAAGAAGCTTTCTGAGAAACTTCTTTGCATTCTGTGAAATCATCTCACAGAGTTACAGCTTTCCCCTCAAGAAGCCTTTCACTAAGACAGTTCTTGTGGAATTGGCAAAGTGATATTTGGAAGCCCATAGAGGGCTATGGTGAAAAAGGAAATATCCTCAGATGAAATCTGGAAAGAAGCTTTCTGAGAAACTGCTTAGTGTTTGGTTAATTCATCTCACAGAGTTACATCTGTATTTCGTGGATCTCTTTGCTAGCCTTATTTCTGTGGAATCTGAGAACAGTTATTTCGGATCCCTTTGAAGACTATAGGGCCAAAGGAAATATCCTCTGATAACAAAGAGAAAGAAGCTTTCTGAGAAACTTCTTTGCGTTCTGTGAAATCATCTCACAGAGTTACAGCTTTCCCCTCAAGAAGCCTTTCACTAAGACAGTTCTTGTGGAATTGGCAAAGTGATATTTGGAAGCCCATAGAGGGCTATGGTGAAAAAGGAAATATCCTCAGATGAAATCTGGAAAGAAGCTTTCTGAGAAACTGCTAGTGTTCTGTTAATTCATCTCACAGAGTTACATCTGTATTTCGTGGATCTCTTTGCTAGCCTTATTTCTGTGGAATCTGAGAACAGATATTTCGGATCCCTTTGAAGACTATAGGGCCAAAGGAAATATCCTCTGATAACAAAGAGAAAGAATCTTTCTCAGAAACTTCTTTGCGTTCTGTGAAATCATCTCACAGAGTTACAGCTTTCCCCTCAAAAAGCCTTTCGCTAAGAGAGTTCTTGTGGAATTGGCAAGGTGACATTTGGAAGCCCATAGAGGGCTATGGTGAAAAAGAAAATATCCTCAGATGAAATCTGGAAAGAAGCTTTCTGAGAAACTGCTTAGTGTTCTGTTATTTCATCTCACAGAGTTACATCTGTATTTCGTGGGTCTCTTTGCTAGCCTTATTTCTGTGGAATCTGAGAACAGATATTTCGGATCCCTTTGAAGAATATAGGGCCAAAGGAAATATCCTGCGATAACAAAGATAAAGAAGCTTTCTGAGAAACTTCTTTGCGTTCTGTGAAATCATCTCACAGAGTTACAGCTTTCCCCTCAAGAAGCCTTTCGCTAAGACAGTTCTTGTGGAATTGGCAAAGTGATATTTGGAAGCACATAGAGGGCTATGGTAAAAAAGGAAATATCCTCAGATGAAATCTGGAAAGAAGCTTTCTGAGAAACTGCTTAGTGTTCTTTTAATTCATGTCACGGAGTTACATCTGTATTTCGTGGATCTCTTTGCTAGCCTTATTTCTGTGGAATCTGAGAACAGATACTTCGGATCCCATTGAAGACTGTAGGGCCAAAGGAAATATCCTCCAATAACAAAGAGAAAGAAGCTTTCTGAGAAACTTCTTTGCGTTCTGTGAAATCATCTCACAGAGTTACAGCTTTCCCCTCAAGAAGCCTTTCGCTAAGAAAGTTCTTGTGGAATTGGCAAAGTGATATTTGGTAGCCCATAGAGGGCTATGGTGAAAAAGGATATATCCTCAGATGAAATCTGGAAAGAAGCTTTCTGAGAAACTGCTTAGTGATCGGTTAATTCATCTCACAGATTTACATCTGTATTTCGTGGATCTCTTTGCTAGCCTTATTTCTGTGGAATCTGAGAACAGATATTTCGGATCCCTTTGAAGACTATAGGGCCAAAGGAAATATCCTCTGATAACAAAGAGAAAGAAGCTTTCTGAGAAACTTCTTTGCGTTCTGTGAAATCATCTCACAGAGTTACAGGTTTCCCCTCAAGAAGCCTTTCGCTAAGACAGTTCTTGTGGAATTGGCAAAGTGATATTTGGAAGCCCATAGAGGGCTATGGTGAAAAAGGAAATATCCTCAGATGAAATCTGGAAAGAAGCTTTCTGAGAAACTGCTTAGTGTTCTGTTATTTCATCTCACAGAGTTACATCTGTATTTCGTGGGTCTCTTTGCTAGCCTTATTTCTGTGGAATCTGAGAACAGATATTTCGGATCCCTTTGAAGAATATAGGGCCAAAGGAAATATCCTCCGATAACAAAGATAAAGAAGCATTCTGAGAAACTTCTTTGCGTTCTGTGAAATCATCTCACAGAGTTACAGCTTTCCCCTCAAGAAGCCTTTCGCTAAGAGAGTTCTTGTGGAATTGGCAAAGTGATATTTGGAAGCCAATAGAGTGCTATGGTGAAAAAGGATATATCCTCAGATGAAATCTGGAAAGAAGCTTTCTGAGAAACTGCTTAGTGTTCTGTTAATTCATCTCACAGAGTTACATCTGTATTTCGTGGGTCTCTTTGCTAGCCTTATTTTTGTGGTATCTGAGAACAGATATTTCGGATCCCATTGATTACTATAGGGCCAAAGGAAATATCCTCCGATAACAAAGAGAAAGAAACTTTCTGAGAAACTTCTTTGCGTTCTGTGAAATCATCTCACAGAGTTACAGCTTTCCCCTCAAGAAGCCTTTCGCTAATACAGTTCTTGTGGAATTGGCAAAGTGATATTTGGAAGCCCATAGAGGGCTATGGTGAAAAAGGAAATATCCTCAGATGAAATCTGGAAAGAAGCTTTCTGAGAAACTGCTTAGTGTTCGGTTAATTCATCTCACAGAGTTACATCTGTATTTCATGGATCTCTTTGCTAACCTTCTTTCTGTGGAATCTGAGAACAGATATTTCGGATCCCATTGAAGACTATAGGGCCAAAGGAAATATCCTCCGATAACAAAGAGAAAGAAGCTTTCTGAGAAACTCCTTTGCGTTCTGTGAAATCATCTCACAGAGTTACAGCTTTCCCCTCAAAAATCCTTTCGCTAAGACTGTTCTTGTGGAATTGGCAAGGTGATATTTGGAAGCCCATAGAGGGCTATGGTGATAAAGGAAATATCCTCAGATGAAATCTGGAAAGAAGCTTTCTGAGAAACTGCTTAGTGTTCTGTTATTTCATCTCACAGAGTTACATCTGTATTTCGTGGGTCTCTTTGCTAGCCTTATTTCTGTGGAATCTGAGAACAGATATTTCGGATCCCATTGAAGACTATAGGGCCAAAGGAAATATCCTCCGATAACAAAGAGAAAGAAGCTTTCTGAGAAACTTCTTTGCGTTCTGTGAAATCATCTCACAGAGTTACAGCTTTCCCCTCAAGAAGCCTTTCGCTAAGACAGTTCTTGTGGAATTGGCAAAGTGATATTTGGAAGCCCATAGAGGGCTATGGTGAAAAAGGAAATATCCTCAGATGAAATCTGGAAAGAAGCTTTCTGAGAAACTGCTTAGTGTTCTGTTATTTCATCTCACAGAGTTACATCTGTATTTCGTGGGTCTCTTTGCTAGCCTTATTTCTGTGGTATCTGAGAACAGATATTTCGGATCCCATTGATGACTATAGGGCCAAAGGAAATATCCTCCGAAAACAAAGAGAAAGAAGCTTTCTGAGAAACTTCTTTGCGTTCTGTGAAATCATCTCACAGAGTTACAGCTTTCCCCTCAAGAAGCCTTTCGCTAAGACAGTTCTTGTGGAATTGGCAAAGTGATATTTGGAAGCCCATAGAGGGCTATGGTGAAAAAGGAAATATCCTCAGATGAAATCTGGAAAGAAGCTTTCTGAGAAACTGCTTAGTGTTCTTTTAATTCATGTCACAGAGTTACATCTGTATTTCGTGGATCTCTTTGCTAGCCTTATTTCTGTGGAATCTGAGAACAGATATTTCGGATCCCTTTGAAGACTATAGGGCCAAAGGAAATATCCTCCGATAACAAAGAGAAAGAAGCTTTCTGAGAAACTTTTTTGCGTTCTGTGAAATCATCTCACAGAGTTACATCTTTCCTCTCAAGAAGCCTTTCGCTAAGACAGTTCTTGTGGAATTGGCAAAGTGATATTTGGAAGCCCATAGAGGGCTATGGTGAAAAAGGAAATATCCTCAGATGAAATCTGGAAAGAAGCTTTCTGAGAAACTGCTTAGTGTTCGGTTAATTCATCTCACAGAGTTACATGTGTATTTCGTGGATCTCTTTGCTAGCCTTATTTCTGTGGAATCTGAGAACAGATATTTCGGATCGCATTGATGACTATTGGGCCAAAGGAAATATCCTCCGATAACAAAGAGAAAGAAGCTTTCTGAGAAACTTCTTTGCGTTCTGTGAAATCATCTCACAGAGTTACAGCTTTCCCCTCAAGAAGCCTTTCACTAAGACAGTTCTTGTGGAATTGGCAAAGTGATATTTGGAAGCCCATAGAGGGCTATGGTGAAAAAGGAAATATCCTCAGATGAAATCTGGAAAGAAGCTTTCTGAGAAACTGCTTAGTGTTCGGTTAATTCATCTCACAGAGTTACATCTGTATTTCGTGGATCTCTTTGCTAGTCTTATTTCTGTGGAATCTGAGAACAGTTATTTCGGATCCCTTTGAAGACTATAGGGCCAAAGGAAATATCCTCTGATAACAAAGAGAAAGAAGCTTTCTGAGAAACTTCCTTGCGTTCTGTGAAATCATCTCACAGAGTTACAGCTTTCCCCTCAAGAAGCCTTTCACTAAGACAGTTCTTGTGGAATTGGCAAAGTGATATTTGGAAGCCCATAGAGGGCTATGGTGAAAAAGGAAATATCCTCAGATGAAATCTGGAAAGAAGCTTTCTGAGAAACTGCTTAGTGTTCTGTTAATTCATCTCACAGAGTTACATCTGTATTTCGTGGATCTCTTTGCTAGCCTTATTTCTGTGGAATCTGAGAACAGATATTTCGGATCCCTTTGAAGACTATAGGGCCAAAGGAAATATCCTCTGATAACAAAGAGAAAGAATCTTTCTGAGAAACTTCTTTGCGTTCTGTGAAATCATCTCACAGAGTTACAGCTTTCCCCTCAAAAAGCCTTTCGCTAAGAGAGTTCTTGTGGAATTGGCAAGGTGACATTTGGAAGCCCATAGAGGGCTATGGTGAGAAAGGAAATATCCTCAGATGAAATCTGGAAAGAAGCTTTCTGAGAAACTGCTTAGTGTTCTGTTATTTCATCTCACAGAGTTACATCTGTATTTCGTGGGTCTCTTTGCTAGCCTTATTTCTGTGGAATCTGAGAACAGATATTTCGGATCCCTTTGAAGAATATACGGCCAAAGGAAATATCCTGCGATAACAAAGATAAAGAAGCTTTCTGAGAAACTTCTTTGCGTTCTGTGAAATCATCTCACAGAGTTACAGCTTTCCCCTCAAGAAGCCTTTCGCTAAGACAGTTCTTGTGGAATTGGCAAAGTGATATTTGGAAGCCCATAGAGGGCTATGGTAAAAAAGGAAATATCCTCAGATGAAATCTGGAAAGAAGCTTTCTGAGAAACTGCTTAGTGTTCTTTTAATTCATGTCACAGAGTTACATCTGTATTTCGTGGATCTCTTTGCTAGCCTTATTTCTGTGGAATCTGAGAACAGATATTTCGGATCCCATTGAAGACTGTAGGGCCAAAGGAAATATCCTCCAATAACAAAGAGAAAGAAGCTTTCTGAGAAACTTCTTTGCGTTCTGTGAAATCATCTCACAGAGTTACAGCTTTCCCCTCAAGAAGCCTTTCGCTAAGAAAGTTCTTGTGGAATTGGCAAAGTGATATTTGGAAGCCCATAGAGGGCTATGGTGAAAAAGGATATATCCTCAGATGAAATCTGGAAAGAAGCTTTCTGACAATCTGCTTAGTGATCGGTTAATTCATCTCACAGAGTTACATCTGTATTTCGTGGATCTCTTTGCTAGCCTTATTTCTGTGGAATCTGAGAACAGATATTTCGGATCCCTTTGAAGACTCTAGGGCCAAAGGAAATATCCTCCGATAACAAAGAGAAAGAAGCTTTCTGAGAAACTTCTTTGCGTTCTGTGAAATCATCTCACAGAGTTACAGCTTTCCCCTCAAAAATCCTTTCGCTAAGACTGTTCTTGTGGAATTGGCAAGGTGATATTTGGAAGCCCATAGAGGGCTATGGTGAAAAAGGAAATATCCTCAGATGAAATCTGGAAAGAAGCTTTCTGAGAAACTGCTTAGTGTTCTGTTATTTCATCTCACAGAGTTACATCTGTATTTCGTGGGTCTCTTTGCTAGCCTTATTTCTGTGGAATCTGAGAACAGATATTTCGGATCCCATTGAAGACTATAGGGCCAAAGGAAATATCCTCCGATAACAAAGAGAAAGAAGCTTTCTGAGAAACTTCTTTGCGTTCTGTGAAATCATCTCACAGAGTTACAGCTTTCCCCTCAAGAAGCCTTTCGCTAAGACAGTTCTTGTGGAATTGGCAAAGTGATATTTGGAAGCCCATAGAGGGCTATGGTGAAAAAGGAAATATCCTCAGATGAAATCTGGAAAGAAGCTTTCTGAGAAACTGCTTAGTGTTCTTTTAATTCATGTCACAGAGTTACATCTGTATTTCGTGGATCTCTTTGCTAGCCTTATTTCTGTGGAATCTGAGAACAGATATTTCGGATCCCATTGAAGAATATAGGGCCAAAGGAAATATCCTCCGATAACAAAGAGAAAGAAGCTTTCTGAGAAACTTCTTTGCGTTCTGTGAAATCATCTCACAGAGTTACAGCTTTCCCCTCAAGAAGCCTTTCGCTAAGACAGTTCTTGTGGAATTGGCAAAGTGATATTTGGAAGCCAATAGAGGGCTATGGTGAAAAAAAATATATCCTCAGATGAAATCTGGAAAGAAGCTTTCTGAGAAACTGCTTAGTGTTCGGTTAATTCATCTCACAGAGTTACATCTGTATTTCGTGGATCTCTTTGCTAGCCTTCTTTCTGTGGAATCTGAGAACAGATATTTCGGATCCCATTGAAGTCTATAGGGCCAAAGGAAATATCCTCCGATAACAAAGAGAAAGAAGCTTTCTGAGAAACTTCTTTGCGTTCTGTGAAATCATCTCACAGAGTTACAGCTTTCCCCTCAAAAATCCTTTCGCTAAGACTGTTCTTGTGGAATTGGCAAGGTGATATTTGGAAGCCCATAGAGGGCTATGGTGAAAAAGGAAATATCCTCAGATGAAATCTGGAAAGAAGCTTTCTGAGAAACTGCTTAGTGTTCTGTTATTTCATCTCACAGAGTTACATCTGTATTTCGTGGGTCTCTTTGCTAGCCTTATTTCTGTGGAATCTGAGAACAGATATTTCAGATCCCATTGAAGACTATAGGGCCAAAGGAAATATCCTCCGATAACAAAGAGAAAGAAGCTTTCTGAGAAACTTCTTTGCGTTCTGTGAAATCATCTCACAGAGTTACAGCTTTCCCCTCAAGAAGCCTTTCGTTAAGACAGTTCTTGTGGAATTGGCAAAGTGATATTTGGAAGCCCGTAGAGGGCTATGGTGAAAAAGGAAATATCCTCAGATGAAATCTGGAAAGAAGCTTTCTGAGAAACTGCTTAGTGTTCTGTAATTTCATCTCACAGAGTTACATCTCTATTTCGTGGGTCTCTTTGCTAGCCTTATTTCTGTGGAATCTGAGAACAGATATTTCGGATCCCTTTGAAGAATATAGGGCCAAAGGAAATATCCTCCGATAACAAAGATAAAGAAGCTTTCTGAGAAACTTCTTTGCGTTCTGTGAAATCATCTCACAGAGTTACAGCTTTCCCCTCAAAAATCCTTTCGCTAAGACTGTTCTTGTGGAATTGGCAAGGTGATATTTGGAAGCCCATAGAGGGCTATGGTGAAAAAGGAAATATCCTCAGACGAAATCTGGAAAGAAGCTTTCTGAGAAACTCCTTAGTGTTCTGTTATTTCATCTCACAGAGTTACATCTGTATTTCGTGGGTCTCTTTGCTAGCCTTCTTTCTGTGGAATCTGAGAACAGATATTTCAGATCCCATTGAAGACTATAGGGCCAAAGGAAATATCCTCCGATAACAAAGATAAAGAAGCTTTCTGAGAAACTTCTTTGCGTTCTGTGAAATCATCTCACAGAGTTACAGCTTTCCCCTCAAGAAGCCTTTCGCTAAGACAGTTCTTGTGGAATTGGCAAAGTGATATTTGGAAACCAAAAGACGGCTATGGTGAAAAAGGATATATCCTCAGATGAAATCTGGAAAGAAGCTTTCTGAGAAACTGCTTAGTGTTCTGTTAATTCATCTCACAGAGTTACATCTGTATTTCGTGGATCTCTTTGCTAGCCTTATTTCTGTGGTATCTGAGAACAGATATTTCGAATACCATTGATGACTATATGGCCAAAGGAAATATCCTCCGATAACAAAGAGAAAGAAGCTTTCTGAGAAACTTCTTTGCGTTCTGTGAAATCATCTCACAGAGTTACAGCTTTCCCCTCAAGAAGCCTTTCGCTAATACAGTTCTTGTGGAATTGGCAAAGTGATATTTGGAAGCCCATAGAGGGCTATGGTGAAAAAGGAAATATCCTCAGATGAAATCTGGAAAGAAGCTTTCTGAGAAACTGCTTAGTGTTCGGTTAATTCATCTCACAGAGTTACATCTGTATTTCATGGATCTCTTTGCTAACCTTCTTTCTGTGGAATCTGAGAACAGATATTTCGGATCCCATTGAAGACTATAGGGCCAAAGGAAATATCCTCCGATAACAAAGATAAAGAAGCTTTCTGAGAAAATTCTTTGCGTTCTGTGAAATCATCTCACAGAGTTACAGCTTTCCCCTCAAGAAGCCTTTCGCTAAGACAGTTCTTGTGGAATTGGCAAAGTGATATTTGGAAGCCCATAGAGGGCTATGGTAAAAAAGGAAATATCCTCAGATGAAATCTGGAAAGAAGCTTTCTGAGAAACTGCTTAGTGTTCTTTTAATTCATGTCACAGAGTTACATCTGTATTTCGTGGATCTCTTTGCTAGCCTTATTTCTGTGGAATCTGAGAACAGATATTTCGGATCCCATTGAAGACTATAGGGCCAAAGGAAATATCCTCCGATAACAAACAGAAAGAAGCTTTCTGAGAAACTTCTTTGCGTTCTGTGAAATCATCTCACAGAGTTACAGCTTTCCCCTCAAGAAGCCTTTCGCTAAGACAGTTCTTGTGGAATTGGCAAAGTGATATTTGGAAGCCAATAGAGGGCTATGGTGAAAAAAGATATATCCTCCGATGAAATCTGGAAAGAAGCTTTCTGAGAAACTGCTTAGTGTTCGGTTAATTCATCTCACGGAGTTACATCTGTATTTCGTGGATCTCTTTGCTAGCCTTATTTCTGTGGAATCTGAGAACAGATATTTCGGATCCCATTGAAAACTATAGGGCCAAAAGAAATATCCTCCGATAACAAACAGAAAGAAGCTTTCTGAGAAACTTCTTTGTGTTCTGTGAAATCATCTCACAGAGTTACAGCTTTCCCCTCAAAAATCCTTTCGCTAAGACTGTTCTTGTGGAATTGGCAAGGTGATATTTGGAAGCCCATGGAGGGCTATGGTGAAAAAGGCAATATCCTCAGATGAAATCTGGAAAGAAGCTTTCTGAGAAACTGCTTAGTGTTCTGTTATTTCATCTCACAGAGTTACATCTGTATTTCGTGGGTCTCTTTGCTAGCCTTATTTCTGTGGAATCTGAGAACAGATATTTGGGATCCCATTGAAGACTATAGGGCCAAAGGAAATATCCTCCGATAACAAAGAGAAAGAAGCTTTCTGAGAAACTTCTTTGCGTTCTGTGAAATCATCTCACAGAGTTACAGCTTTCCCCTCAAGAAGCCTTTCGCTAAGACAGTTCTTGTGGAATTGGCAAAGTGATATTTGGAAGCCCATAGAGGGCTATGGTGAAAAAGGAAATATCCTCAGATGAAATCTGGAAAGAAGCTTTCTGAGAAACTGCTTAGTGTTCTTTTAATTCATGTCACAGAGTTACATCTGTATTTCGTGGATCTCTTTGCTAGCCTTATTTCTGTGGAATCTGAGAACAGATATTTCGGATCCCATTGAAGAATATAGGGCCAAAGGAAATATCCTCCGATAACAAAGAGAAAGAAGCTTTCTGAGATACTTCTTTGCGTTCTGTGAAATCATCTCACAGAGTTACAGCTTTCCCCTCAAGAAGCCTTTCGCTAAGACAGTTCTTGTGGAATTGGCAAAGTGATATTTGGAAGCCCATAGAGGGCTATGGTGAAAAAAAATATATCCTCAGATGAAATCTGGAAAGAAGCTTTCTGAGAAACTGCTTAGTGTTCGGTTAATTCATCTCACAGAGTTACATCTGTATTTCGTGGATCTCTTTGCTAGCCTTCTTTCTGTGGAATCTGAGAACAGATATTTCGGATCCCATTGAAGTCTATAGGGCCAAAGGAAATATCCTCCGATAACAAAGAGAAAGAAGCTTTCTGAGAAACTTCTTTGCGTTCTGTGAAATCATCTCACAGAGTTACAGCTTTCCCCTCAAAAATCCTTTCGCTAAGACTGTTCTTGTGGAATTGGCAAGGTGATATTTGGAAGCCCATAGAGGGCTATGGTGAAAAAGGAAATATCCTCAGATGAAATCTGGAAAGAAGCTTTCTGAGAAACTGCTTAGTGTTCTGTTATTTCATCTCACAGAGTTACATCTGTATTTCGTGGGTCTCTTTGCTAGCCTTATTTCTGTGGAATCTGAGAACAGATATTTCAGATCCCATTGAAGACTATAGGGCCAAAGGAAATATCCTCCGATAACAAAGAGAAAGAAGCTTTCTGAGAAACTTCTTTGCGTTCTGTGAAATCATCTCACAGAGTTACAGCTTTCTCCTCAAGAAGCCTTTCGTTAAGACAGTTCTTGTGGAATTGGCAAAGTGATATTTGGAAGCCCGTAGAGGGCTATGGTGAAAAAGGAAATATCCTCAGTTGAAATCTGGAAAGAAGCTTTCTGAGAAACTGCTTAGTGTTCTGTAATTTCATCTCACAGAGTTACATCTCTATTTCGTGGGTCTCTTTGCTAGCCTTATTTCTGTGGAATCTGAGAACAGATATTTCGGATCCCTTTGAAGAATATAGGGCCAAAGGAAATATCCTCCGATAACAAAGAGAAAGAAGCTTTCTGAGAAACTTCTTTGCGTTCTGTGAAATCATCTCACAGAGTTACAGCTTTCCCCTCAAAAATCCTTTCGCTAAGACTGTTCTTGTGGAATTGGCAAGGTGATATTTGGAAGCCCATAGAGGGCTATGGTGAAAAAGGAAATATCCTCAGACGAAATCTGGAAAGAAGCTTTCTGAGAAACTCCTTAGTGTTCTGTTATTTCATCTCACAGAGTTACATCTGTATTTCGTGGGTCTCTTTGCTAGCCTTCTTTCTGTGGAATCTGAGAACAGATATTTCAGATCCCATTGAAGACTATAGGGCCAAAGGAAATATCCTCCGATAACAAAGATAAAGAAGCTTTCTGAGAAACGTCTTTGCGTTCTGTGAAATCATCTCACAGAGTTACAGCTTTCCCCTCAAGAAGCCTTTCGCTAAGACAGTTCTTGTGGAATTGGCAAAGTGATATTTGGAAACCAAAAGACGGCTATGGTGAAAAAGGATATATCCTCAGATGAAATCTGGAAAGAAGCTTTCTGAGAAACTGCTTAGTGTTCTGTTAATTCATCTCACAGAGTTACATCTGTATTTCGTGGATCTCTTTGCTAGCCTTATTTCTGTGGTATCTGAGAACAGATATTTCGAATACCATTGATGACTATAGGGCCAAAGGAAATATCCTCCGATAACAAAGAGAAAGAAGCTTTCTGAGAAACTTCTTTGCGTTCTGTGAAATCATCTCACAGAGTTACAGCTTTCCCCTCAAGAAGCCTTTCGCTAATACAGTTCTTGTGGAATTGGCAAAGTGATATTTGGAAGCCCATAGAGGGCTATGGTGAAAAAGGAAATATCCTCAGATGAAATCTGGAAAGAAGCTTTCTGAGAAACTGCTTAGTGTTCGGTTAATTCATCTCACAGAGTTACATCTGTATTTCATGGATCTCTTTGCTAACCTTCTTTCTGTGGAATCTGAGAACAGATATTTCGGATCCCATTGAAGACTATAGGGCCAAAGGAAATATCCTCCGATAACAAAGATAAAGAAGCTTTCTGAGAAAATTCTTTGCGTTCTGTGAAATCATCTCACAGAGTTACAGCTTTCCCCTCAAGAAGCCTTTCGCTAAGACAGTTCTTGTGGAATTGGCAAAGTGATATTTGGAAGCCCATAGAGGGCTATGGTAAAAATGGAAATATCCTCAGATGAAATCTGGGAAGAAGCTTTCTGAGAAACTGCTTAGTGTTCTTTTAATTCATGTCACAGAGTTACATCTGTATTTCGTGGATCTCTTTGCTAGCCTTATTTCTGTGGAATCTGAGAACAGATATTTCGGATCCCATTGAAGACTATAGGGCCAAAGGAAATATCCTCCGATAACAAACAGAAAGAAGCTTTCTGAGAAACTTCTTTGCGTTCTGTGAAATCATCTCACAGAGTTACAGCTTTCCCCTCAAGAAGCCTTTCGCTAAGACAGTTCTTGTGGAATTGGCAAAGTGATATTTGGAAGCCAATAGAGGGCTATGGTGAAAAAAGATATATCCTCCGATGAAATCTGGAAAGAAGCTTTCTGACAAACTGCTTAGTGTTCTGTTAATTCATCTCACAGAGTTACATCTGTATTTCGTGGATCTCTTTGCTAGCATTATTTCTGTGGAATCTGAGAACAGATATTTCGGATCCCATTGAAGACTATAGGGCCAAAAGAAATATCCTCCGATAACAAAGAGAAAGAAGCTTTCTGAGAAACTTCTTTGTGTTCTGTGAAATCATCTCACAGAGTTACAGCTTTCCCCTCAAAAATCCTTTCGCTAAGACTGTTCTTGTGGAATTGGCAAGGTGATATTTGGAAGCCCATAGAGGGCTATGGTGAAAAAGGAAATATCCTCAGATGAAATCTGGAAAGAAGCTTTCTGAGAAACTGCTTAGTGTTCTGTTATTTCATCTCACAGTGTTACATCTGTATTTCGTGGGTCTCTTTGCTAGCCTTATTTCTGTGGAATCTGAGAACAGATATTTGGGATCCCATTGAAGACTATAGGGCCAAAGGAAATATCCTCCGATAACAAAGAGAAAGAAGCTTTCTGAGAAACTTCTTTGCGTTCTGTGAAATCATCTCACAGAGTTACAGCTTTCCCCTCAAGAAGCCTTTCGATAACACAGTTCTTGTGGAATTGGCAAAGTGATATTTGGAAGCCCATAGAGGTCTATGGTAAAAAAGGAAATATCCTCAGATGAAATCTGGAAAGAAGCTTTCTGAGAAACTGCTTAGTGTTCTTTTAATTCATGTCACAGAGTTACATCTGTATTTCTTGGATCTCTTTGCTAGCCTTATTTCTGTGGAATCTGAGAACAGATATTTCGGATCCCATTGAAGACTATAGGGCCAAAGGAAATATCCTCCGATAACAAAGAGAAAGAAGCTTTCTGAGAAACTTCTTTGCGTTCTGTGAAATCATCTCACAGAGTTACAGCTTTCCCCTCAAGAAGCCTTTCGCTAAGACAGTTCTTGTGGAATTGGCAAAGTGATATTTGGAAGCCAATAGAGGGCTATGGTGAAAAAAGATATATCCTCAGATGAAATCTGGAAAGAAGCTTTCTGAGAAACTGCTTAGTGTTCGGTTAATTCATCTCACAGAGTTACATCTGTATTTCGTGGATCTCTTTGCTAGCCTTCTTTCTGTGGAATCTGAGAACAGATATTTCGGATCCCATTGAAGACTATAGGGCCAAAGGAAATATCCTCCGATAACAAAGAGAAAGAAGCTTTCTGAGAAACTTCTTTGCGTTCTGTGAAATCATCTCACAGAGTTACAGCTTTCCCCTCAAGAAGCCTTTCGCTAAGACAGTTCTTGTGGAATTGGCAAAGTGATATTTGGAAGCCCATAGAGGGCTATGGTGAAAAAGGAAATATCCTCAGACGAAATCTGGAAAGAAGCTTTCTGAGAAACTCCTTAGTGTTCTGTTATTTCATCTCACAGAGTTACATCTGTATTTCGTGGGTCTCTTTGCTAGCCTTCTTTCTGTGGAATCTGAGAACAGATATTTCAGATCCCATTGAAGACTATAGGGCCAAAGGAAATATCCTCCGATAACAAAGAGAAAGAAGCTTTCTGAGAAACTTCTTTGCGTTCTGTGAAATCATCTCACAGAGTTACAGCTTTCCCCTCAAGAAGCCTTTCGCTAAGACAGTTCTTGTGGAATTGGCAAAGTGATATTTGGAAGCCCATAGAGGGCTATGGTGAAAAAGGATATATCCTCAGATGAAATCTGGAAAGAAGCTTTCTGAGAACCTGCTTAGTGTTCTGTTAATTCATCTCACAGAGTTACATCTGTATTTCGTGGATCTCTTTGCTAGCCTTATTTCTGTGGTATCTGAGAACAGATATTTCGAATACCATTGATGACTATAGGGCCAAAGGAAATATCCTCCGATAACAAAGAGAAAGAAGCTTTCTGAGAAACTTCTTTGCGTTCTGTGAAATCATCTCACAGAGTTACAGCTTTCCCCTCAAGAAGCCTTTCGCTAAGACAGTTCTTGTGGAATTGGCAAAGTGATATTTGGAAGCCCATAGAGGGCTATGGTAAAAATGGAAATATCCTCAGATGAAATCTGGAAAGAAGCTTTCTGAGAAACTGCTTAGTGTTCTTTTAATTCATGTCACAGAGTTACATCTGTATTTCGTGGATCTCTTTGCTAGCCTTATTTCTGTGGAATCTGAGAACAGATATTTCGGATCCCATTGAAGACTATAGGGCCAAAGGAAATATCCTCCGATAACAAACAGAAAGAAGCTTTCTGAGAAACTTCTTTGCGTTCTGTGAAATCATCTCACAGAGTTACAGCTTTCCCCTCAAGAAGCCTTTCGCTAAGACAGTTCTTGTGGAATTGGCAAAGTGATATTTGGAAGCCAATAGAGGGCTATGGTGAAAAAAGATATATCCTCCGATGAAATCTGGAAAGAAGCTTTCTGAGAAACTGCTTAGTGTTCTGTTAATTCATCTCACAGAGTTACATCTGTATTTCGTGGATCTCTTTGCTAGCCTTATTTCTGTGGAATCTGAGAACAGATATTTCGGATCCCATTGAAGACTATAGGGCCAAAAGAAATATCCTCCGATAACAAAGAGAAAGAAGCTTTCTGAGAAACTTCTTTGTGTTCTGTGAAATCATCTCACAGAGTTACAGCTTTCCCCTCAAAAATCCTTTCGCTAAGACTGTTCTTGTGGAATTGGCAAGGTGATATTTGGAAGCCCATAGAGGGCTATGGTGAAAAAGGAAATATCCTCAGATGAAATCTGGAAAGAAGCTTTCTGAGAAACTGCTTAGTGTTCTGTTATTTCATCTCACAGAGTTACATCTGTATTTCGTGGGTCTCTTTGCTAGCCTTATTTCTGTGGAATCTGAGAACAGATATTTGGGATCCCATTGAAGACTATAGGGCCAAAGTAAATATCCTCCGATAACAAAGAGAAAGAAGCTTTCTGAGAAACTTCTTTGCGTTCTGTGAAATCATCTCACAGAGTTACAGCTTTCCCCTCAAGAAGTCTTTCGCTAACACAGTTCTTGTGGAATTGGCAAAGTGATATTTGGAAGCCCGTAGAGGTCTATGGTAAAAAAGGAAATATCCTCAGATGAAATCTGGAAAGAAGCTTTCTGAGAAACTGCTTAGTGTTCTTTTAATTCATGTCACAGAGTTACATCTGTATTTCGTGGATCTCTTTGCTAGCCTTATTTCTGTGGAATCTGAGAACAGATATTTCGGATCCCATTGAAGACTATAGGGCCAAAGGAAATATCCTCCGATAACAAAGAGAAAGAAGCTTTCTGAGAAACTTCTTTGCGTTCTGTGAAATCATCTCACAGAGTTACAGCTTTCCCCTCAAGAAGCCTTTCGCTAAGACAGTTCTTGTGGAATTGGCAAAGTGATATTTGGAAGCCAATAGAGGGCTATGGTGAAAAAAGATATATCCTCAGATGAAATCTGGAAAGAAGCTTTCTGAGAAACTGCTTAGTGTTCGGTTAATTCATCTCACAGAGTTACATCTGTATTTCGTGGATCTCTTTGCTAGCCTTCTTTCTGTGGAATCTGAGAACAGATATTTCGGATCCCATTGAAGACTATAGGGCCAAAGGAAATATCCTCCGATAACAAAGAGAAAGAAGCTTTCTGAGAAACTTCTTTGCGTTCTGTGAAATCATCTCACAGAGTTACAGCTTTCCCCTCAAGAAGCCTTTCGCTAAGACAGTTCTTGTGGAATTGGCAAAGTGATATTTGGAAGCCCATAGAGGGCTATGGTGAAAAAGGAAATATCCTCAGACGAAATCTGGAAAGAAGCTTTCTGAGAAACTCCTTAGTGTTCTGTTATTTCATCTCACAGAGTTACATCTGTATTTCGTGGGTCTCTTTGCTAGCCTTATTTCTGTGGAATCTGAGAACAGATATTTCGGATCCCATTGAAGACTATAGGGCCAAAGGAAATATCCTCCGATAACAAAGAGAAAGAAGCTTTCTGAGAAAATTCTTTGCGTTCTGTGAAATCATCTCACAGAGTTACAGCTTTCCCCTCAAGAAGCCTTTCGCTAAGACAGTTCTTGTGGAATTGGCAAAGTGATATTTGGAAGCCCATAGAGGGCTATGGTAAAAAAGGAAATATCCTCAGATGAAATCTGGAAAGAAGCTTTCTGAGAAACTGCTTAGTGTTCTTTTAATTCATGTCACAGAGTTACATCTGTATTTCGTGGATCTCTTTGCTAGCCTTATTTCTGTGGAATCTGAGAACAGATATTTCGGATCCCATTGAAGACTATAGGGCCAAAGGAAATATCCTCCGATAACAAAGAGAAAGAAGCTTTCTGAGAAACTTCTTTGTGTTCTGTGAAATCATCTCACAGAGTTACAGCTTTCCCCTCAAAAATCCTTTCGCTAAGACTGTTCTTGTGGAATTGGCAAGGTGATATTTGGAAGCCCATAGAGGGCTATGGTGAAAAAGGAAATATCCTCAGATGAAATCTGGAAAGAAGCTTTCTGAGAAACTGCTTAGTGTTCTGTTATTTCATCTCACAGAGTTACATCTGTATTTCGTGGGTCTCTTTGCTAGCCTTATTTCTGTGGAATCTGAGAACAGATATTTGGGATCCCATTGAAGACCATAGGGCCAAAGGAAATATCCTCCGATAACAAAGAGAAAGAAGCTTTCTGAGAAACTTCTTTGCGTTCTGTGAAATCATCTCACAGAGTTACAGCTTTCCCCTCAAGAAGCCTTTCGCTAAGACAGTTCTTGTGGAATTGGCAAAGTGATATTTGGAAGCCCATAGAGGGCTATGGTAAAAAAGGAAATATCCTCAGATGAAATCTGGAAAGAAGCTTTCTGAGAAACTGCTTAGTGTTCTTTTAATTCATGTCACAGAGTTACATCTGTATTTCGTGGATCTCTTTGCTAGCCTTATTTCTGTGGAATCTGAGAACAGATATTTCGGATCCCATTGAAGACTATAGGGCCAAAGGAAATATCCTCCGATAACAAAGAGAAAGAAGCTTTCTGAGAAACTTCTTTGCGTTCTGTGAAATCATCTCACAGAGTTACAGCTTTCCCCTCAAGAAGCCTTTCGCTAAGACAGTTCTTGTGGAATTGGCAAAGTGATATTTGGAAGCCCATAGAGGGCTATGGTGAAAAAGGAAATATCCTCAGATGAAATCTGGAAAGAAGCTTTCTGAGAAACTGCTTAGTGTTCTGTTAATTCATCTCACAGAGTTACATCTGTATTTCGTGGGTCTCTTTGCCAGCCTTATTTCTGTGGAATCTGAGAACAGATATTTGGGATCCCATTGAAGACTATAGGGCCAAAGGAAATATCCTCCGATAACAAAGAGAAAGAAGCTTTCTGAGAAACTTCTTTGCGTTCTGTGAAATCATCTCACAGAGTTACAGCTTTCCCCTCAAGAAGCCTTTCGCTAACACAGTTCTTGTGGAATTGGCAAAGTGATATTTGGAAGCCCATAGAGGTCTAAGGTAAAAAAGGAAATATCCTCAGATGAAATCTGGAAAGAAGCTTTCTGAGAAACTGCTTAGTGTTCTTTTAATTCATGTCACAGAGTTACATCTGTATTTCGTGGATCTCTTTGCTAGCCTTATTTCTGTGGAATCTGAGAACAGATATTTCGGATCCCATTGAAGACTATAGGGCCAAAGGAAATATCCTCCGATAACAAAGAGAAAGAAGCTTTCTGAGAAACTTCTTTGCGTTCTGTGAAATCATCTCACAGAGTTACAGCTTTCCCCTCAAGAAGCCTTTCGCTAAGACAGTTCTTGTGGAATTGGCAAAGTGATATTTGGAAGCCAATAGAGGGCTATGGTGAAAAAAGATATATCCTCCGATGAAATCTGGAAAGAAGCTTTCTGAGAAAGTGCTTAGTGTTCGGTTAATTCATCTCACAGAGTTACATCTGTATTTCGTGGATCTCTTTGCTAGCCTTCTTTCTGTGGAATCTGAGAACAGATATTTCGGATCCCATTGAAGACTATAGGGCCAAAGGAAATATCCTCCGATAACAAAGAGAAAGAAGCTTTCTGAGAAACTTCTTTGCGTTCTGTGAAATCATCTCACAGAGTTACAGCTTTCCCCTCAAGAAGCCTTTCGCTAAGACAGTTCTTGTGGAATTGGCAAAGTGATATTTGGAAGCCCATAGAGGGCTATGGTGAAAAAGGAAATATCCTCAGACGAAATCTGGAAAGAAGCTTTCTGAGAAACTCCTTAGTGTTCTGTTATTTCATCTCACAGAGTTACATCTGTATTTCGTGGGTCTCTTTGCTAGCCTTCTTTCTGTGGAATCTGAGAACAGATATTTCAGATCCCATTGAAGACTATAGGGCCAAAGGAAATATCCTCCGATAACAAAGAGAAAGAAGCTTTCTGAGAAACTTCTTTGCGTTCTGTGAAATCATCTCACAGAGTTACAGCTTTCCCCTCAAGAAGCCTTTCGCTAAGACAGTTCTTGTGGAATTGGCAAAGTGATATTTGGAAGCCCATAGAGGGCTATGGTGAAAAAGGAAATATCCTCAGATGAAATCTGGAAAGAAGCTTTCTGAGAAACTGCTTAGTGTTCTGTAATTTCATCTCACAGAGTTACATCTGTATTTCGTGGGTCTTTTGCTAGCCTTATTTCTGTGGAATCTGAGAACAGATATTTCGGATCCCTTTGAAGAATATAGGGCCAAAGGAAATATCCTCCGATAACAAAGATAAAGAAGCTTTCTGAGAAACTTCTTTGCGTTCTGTGAAATCATCTCACAGAGTTACAGCTTTCCCCTCAAGAAGCCTTTCGCTAAGACAGTTCTTGTGGAATTGGCAAAGTGATATTTGGAAACCAAAAGACGGCTATGGTGAAAAAGGATATATCCTCAGATGAAATCTGGAAAGAAGCTTTCTGAGAAACTGCTTAGTGTTCTGTTAATTCATCTCACAGAGTTACATCTGTATTTCGTGGATCTCTTTGCTAGCCTTATTTCTGTGGTATCTGAGAACAGATATTTCGAATACCATTGATGACTATAGGGCCAAAGGAAATATCCTCCGATAACAAAGAGAAAGAAGCTTTCTGAGAAACTTCTTTGCGTTCTGTGAAATCATCTCACAGAGTTACAGCTTTCCCCTCAAGAAGCCTTTCGCTAATACAGTTCTTGTGGAATTGGCAAAGTGATATTTGGAAGCCCATAGAGGGCTATGGTGAAAAAGGAAATATCCTCAGATGAAATCTGGAAAGAAGCTTTCTGAGAAACTGCTTAGTGTTCGGTTAATTCATCTCACAGAGTTACATCTGTATTTCATGGATCTCTTTGCTAACCTTCTTTCTGTGGAATCTGAGAACAGATATTTCGGATCCCATTGAAGACTATAGGGCCAAAGGAAATATCCTCCGATAACAAAGAGAAAGAAGCTTTCTGAGAAACTTCTTTGCGTTCTGTTAAATCATCTCACAGAGTTACAGCTTTCCCCTCAAGAAGCCTTTCGCTAAGACAGTTCTTGTGGAATTGGCAAAGTGATATTTGGAAGCCCATAGAGGGCTATGGTAAAAAAGGAAATATCCTCAGATGAAATCTGGAAAGAAGCTTTCTGAGAAACTGCTTAGTGTTCTTTTAATTCATGTCACAGAGTTACATCTGTATTTCGTGGATCTCTTTGCTAGCCTTATTTCTGTGGAATCTGAGAACAGATATTTCGGATCCCATTGAAGACTATAGGGCCAAAGGAAATATCCTCCGATAACAAACAGAAAGAAGCTTTCTGAGAAACTTCTTTGCGTTCTGTGAAATCATCTCACAGAGTTACAGCTTTCCCCTCAAGAAGCCTTTCGCTAAGACAGTTCTTGTGGAATTGGCAAAGTGATATTTGGAAGCCAATAGAGGGCTATGGTGAAAAAAGATATATCCTCCGATGAAATCTGGAAAGAAGCTTTCTGAGAAACTGCTTAGTGTTCGGTTAATTCATCTCACAGAGTTACATCTGTATTTCGTGGATCTCTTTGCTAGCCTTATTTCTGTGGAATCTGAGAACAGATATTTCGGATCCCATTGAAGACTATAGGGCCAAAAGAAATATCCTCCGATAACAAAGAGAAAGAAGCTTTCTGAGAAACTTCTTTGTGTTCTGTGAAATCATCTCACAGAGTTACAGCTTTCCCCTCAAAAATCCTTTCGCTAAGACTGTTCTTGTGGAATTGGCAAGGTGATATTTGGAAGCCCATAGAGGGCTATGGTGAAAAAGGAAATATCCTCAGATGAAATCTGGAAAGAAGCTTTCTGAGAAACTGCTTAGTGTTCTGTTATTTCATCTCACAGAGTTACATCTGTATTTCGTGGGTCTCTTTGCTAGCCTTATTTCTGTGGAATCTGAGAACAGATATTTGGGATCCCATTGAAGACTATAGGGCCAAAGGAAATATCCTCCGATAACAAAGAGAAAGAAGCTTTCTGAGAAACTTCTTTGCGTTCTGTGAAATCATCTCACAGAGTTACAGCTTTCCCCTCAAGAAGCCTTTCGCTAACACAGTTCTTGTGGAATTGGCAAAGTGATATTTGGAAGCCCATAGAGGTCTATGGTAAAAAAGGAAATATCCTCAGATGAAATCTGGAAAGAAGCTTTCTGAGAAACTGCTTAGTGTTCTTTTAATTCATGTCACAGAGTTACATCTGTATTTCGTGGATCTCTTTGCTAGCCTTATTTCTGTGGAATCTGAGAACAGATATTTCGGATCCCATTGAAGACTATAGGGCCAAAGGAAATATCCTCCGATAACAAAGAGAAAGAAGCTTTCTGAGAAACTTCTTTGCATTCTGTGAAATCATCTCACAGAGTTACAGCTTTCCCCTCAAGAAGCCTTTCGCTAAGACAGTTCTTGTGGAATTGGCAAAGTGATATTTGGAAGCCAATAGAGGGCTATGGTGAAAAAAGATATATCCTCAGATGAAATCTGGAAAGAAGCTTTCTGAGAAACTGCTTAGTGTTCGGTTAATTCATCTCACAGAGTTACATCTGTATTTCGTGGATCTCTTTGCTAGCCTTATTTCTGTGGAATCTGAGAACAGATATTTCGGATCCCATTGAAGACTATAGGGCCAAAGGAAATATCCTCCGATAACAAAGAGAAAGAAGCTTTCTGAGAAACTTCTTTGTGTTCTGTGAAATCATCTCACAGAGTTACAGCTTTCCCCTCAAAAATCCTTTCGCTAAGACTGTTCTTGTGGAATTGGCAAGGTGATATTTGGAAGCCCATAGACGGCTATGGTGAAAAAGGAAATATCCTCAGATGAAATCTGGAAAGAAGCTTTCTGAGAAACTGCTTAGTGTTCTGTTATTTCATCTCACAGAGTTACATCTGTATTTCGTGGGTCTTTTTGCTAGCCTTATTTCTGTGGAATCTGAGAACAGATATTTGGGATCCCATTGAAGACTATAGGGCCAAAGGAAATATCCTCCGATAACAAAGAGAAAGAAGCTTTCTGAGAAACTTCTTTGCGTTCTGTGAAATCATCTCACAGAGTTACAGCTTTCCCCTCAAGAAGCCTTTCGCTAAGACAGTTCTTGTGGAATTGGCAAAGTGATATTTGGAAGCCCATAGAGGGCTATGGTGAAAAAGGAAATATCCTCAGATGAAATCTGGAAAGAAGCTTTCTGAGAAACTGCTTAGTGTTCTTTTAATTCATGTCACAGAGTTACATCTGTATTTCGTGGATCTCTTTGCTAGCCTTATTTCTGTGGAATCTGAGAACAGATATTTCGGATCCCATTGAAGACTATAGGGCCAAAGGAAATATCCTCCGATAACAAAGAGAAAGAAGCTTTCTGAGAAACTTCTTTGCGTTCTGTGAAATCATCTCACAGAGTTACAGCTTTCCCCTCAAGAAGCCTTTCGCTAAGACAGTTCTTGTGGAATTGGCAAAGTGATATTTGGAAGCCAATAGAGGGCTATGGTGAAAAAAGATATATCCTCAGATGAAATCTGGAAAGAAGCTTTCTGAGAAACTGCTTAGTGTTCGGTTAATTCATCTCACAGAGTTACATCTGTATTTCGTGGATCTCTTTGCTAGCCTTCTTTCTGTGGAATCTGAGAACAGATATTTCGGATCCCTTTGAAGACTATAGGGCCAAAGGAAATATCCTCCGATAACAAAGAGAAAGAAGCTTTCTGAGAAACTTCTTTGCGTTCTGTGAAATCATCTCACAGAGTTACAGCTTTCCCCTCAAAAATCCTTTCGCTAAGACTGTTCTTGTGGAATTGGCAAGGTGATATTTGGAAGCCCATATAGGGCTATGGTGAAAAAGGAAATATCCTCAGATGAAATCTGGAAAGAAGCTTTCTGAGAAACTGCTTAGTGTTCTGTTATTTCATCTCACAGAGTTACATCTGTATTTCGTGGATCTCTTTGCTAGCCTTATTTCTGTGGAATCTGAGAACAGATATTTCGGATCCCATTGAAGACTATAGGGCCAAAGGAAATATCCTCCGATAACAAAGAGAAAGAAGCTTTCTGAGAAACTTCTTTGCGTTCTGTGAAATCATCTCACAGAGTTACAGCTTTCCCCTCAAGAAGCCTTTCGCTAAGACAGTTCTTGTGGAATTGGCAAAGTGATATTTGGAAGCCCATAGAGGGCTATGGTGAAAAAAGAAATATCCTCAGATGAAATCTGGAAATAAGCTTTCTGAGAAACTGCTTAGTGTTCTGTAATTTCATCTCACAGAGTTACATCTGTATTTCGTGGGTCTCTTTGCTAGCCTTATTTCTGTGGAATCTGAGAACAGATATTTCGGATCCCTTTGAAGAATATAGGGCCAAAGGAAATATCCTCCGATAACAAAGATAAAGAAGCTTTCTGAGAAACTTCTTTGCGTTCTGTGAAATCATCTCACAGAGTTACATCTTTCCCCTCAAAAATCCTTTCGATAAGACTGTTCTTGTGGAATTGGCAAGGTGATATTTGGAAGCCCATAGAGGGCTATGGTGAAAAAGGAAATATCCTCAGACGAAATCTGGAAAGAAGCTTTCTGAGAAACTCCTTAGTGTTCTGTTATTTCATCTCACAGAGTTACATCTGTATTTCGTGGGTCTCTTTGCTAGCCTTCTTTCTGTGGAATCTGAGAACAGATATTTCAGATCCCATTGAGGACTATAGGGCCAAAGGAAATATCCTCCGATAACAAAGAGAAAGAAGCTTTATGAGAAACTTCTTTGCGTTCTGTGAAATCATCTCACAGAGTTACAGCTTTCCCCTAAAGAAGCCTTTCGCTAAGACAGTTCTTGTGGAATTGGCAAAGTGATATTTGGAAGCCCATAGAGGGCTATGGTGAAAAAGGAAATATCCTCAGATGAAATCTGGAAAGAAGCTTTCTGAGAAACTGCTTAGTGTTCTGTAATTTCATCTCACAGAGTTACATCTGTATTTCGTGGGTCTTTTGCTAGCCTTATTTCTGTGGAATCTGAGAACAGATATTTCGGATCCCTTTGAAGAATATAGGGCCAAGGAAATATCCTCCGATAACAAAGATAAAGAAGCTTTCTGAGAAACTTCTTTGCGTTCTGTGAAATCATCTCACATAGTTACAGCTTTCCCCTCAAGAAGCCTTTCGCTAAGACAGTTCTTGTGGAATTGGCAAAGTGATATTTGGAATCCAAAAGACGGCTATGGTGAAAAAGGATATATCCTCAGATGAAATCTGGAAAGAAGCTTTCTGAGAAACTGCTTAGTGTTCTGTTAATTCATCTCACAGAGTTACATCTGTATTTCGTGTATCTCTTTGCTAGCCTTATTTCTGTGGAATCTGAGAACAGATATTTCGGATCCCATTGATGACTATTGGGCCAAAGGAAATATCCTCCGATAACAAAGAGAAAGAAGCTTTCTGAGAAACTTCTTTGCGTTCTGTGAAATCATCTCACAGAGTTACAGCTTTCCCCTCAAGAAGCCTTTCGCTGAGACAGTTCTTGTGGAATTGGCAAAGTGATATTTGGAAGCCCATAGAGGGCTATGGTGAAAAAGGAAATATCCTCAGATGAAATCTGGAAAGAAGCTTTCTGAGAAACTGCTTAGTGTTCTGTTAATTCATCTCACAAAGTTACATCTGTATTTTGTGGATCTCTTTGCTAGCCTTATTTCTGTGGAATCTGAGAACAGATATTTCGGATCCCTTTGAAGACTATAGGGCCAAAGGAAATATCCTCTGATAACAAAGAGAGAGAAGCTTTCTGAGAAACTTCTTTGCGTTCTGTGAAATCATCTCACAGAGTTACAGCTTTCCCCTCAAAAAGCCTTTCGCTAAGACATTTCTTGTGGAATTGGCAAGGTGATATTTGGAAGCCCATAGAGGGCTGTGGTGAAAAAGGAAATATCCTCAGATGAAATCTGGAAAGAAGCTTTCTGAGAAACTGCTTAGTGTTCTGTTATTTCATCTCACAGAGTTACATCTGTATTTCGTGGATCTCTTTGCTAGCCTTATTTCTGTGGAATCTGAGAACAGATATTTCGGATCCCTTTGAAGAATATAGGGCCAAAGGAAATATCCTCCGATAAAAAAGATAAAGAAGCTTTCTGAGAAACTTCTTTGCGTTCTGTGAAATCATCTCACAGAGTTACAGCTTTCCCCTCAAGAAGCCTTTCGCTAAGACAGTTCTTGTGGAATTGGCAAAGTGATATTTGGAAGCCAATAGAGGGCTATGGTGAAAAAGGATATATCCTCAGATGAAATCTGGAAAGAAGCTTTCTGAGAAACTGCTTAGTGTTCTGTTATTTCATCTCACAGAGTTACATCTGTATTTCGTGGATCTCTTTGCTAGCCTTATTTCTGTGGTATCTGAGAATAGATATTTCGGATCCCATTGATGACTATAGGGCCAAAGGAAATATCCTCCGATAACAAAGAGAAAGAAGCTTTCTGAGAAACTTCTTTGCGTTCTGTGAAATCATCTCACAGAGTTACAGATTTCCCCTCAAGAAGCCTTTCGCTAAGACAGTTCTTGTGGAATTGGCAAAGTGATATTTGGAAGCCCTTAGAGGGCTATGGTAAAAAAGGAAATATCCTCAGATGAAATCTGGAAAGAAGCTTTCTGAGAAACTGCTTAGTGTTCTTTTATTTCATGTCACAGAGTTACATCTGTATTTCGTGGATCTCTTTGCTAGCCTTATTTCTGTGGAATCTGAGAACAGATATTTCGGATCCCTTTGAAGACTATAGGGCCAAAGGAAATATCCTCTGATAACAAAGAGAAAGAAGCTTTCTGAGAAACTTCTTTGCGTTCTGTGAAATCATCTCACAGAGATACAGCTTTCCCCTCAAAAAGCCTTTAGCTAAGACAGTGCTTGTGGAATTGGCAAGGTGATATTTGAAAGCCCATAGAGGGCTATGGTGAAAAAGGAAATATTCTCAGATGAAATCTGGAAAGAAGATTTCTGAGAAACTGCTTAGTGTTCTGTTATTTCATCTCACAGAGTTACATCTGTATTTCGTGGGTCTCTTTGCTAGCCTTATTTCTGTGGAATCTGAGAACAGATATTTCGGATCCCATTGAAGACTATAGGGCCAAAGGAAATATCCTCCGAAAACAAAGAGAAAGAAGCTTTCTGAGAAACTTCTTTGCGTTCTGTGAAATCATCTCACAGAGTTACAGCTTTCCCCTCAAGAAGTCTTTCGCTAAGACAGTTCTTGTGGAATTGGCAAAGTGATATTTGGAAGCCCATAGAGGTCTATGGTGAAAAAGGAAATATCCTCAGATGAAATCTGGAAAGAAGCTTTCTGAGAAACTGCTTAGTGTTCGGTTAATTCATCTCACAGAGTTACATCTGTATTTCGTGGATCTCTTTGCTAGTCTTCTTTCTGTGGAATCTGAGAACAGATATTTCGGATCCCATTGAAGACTATAGGGCCAAAGGAAATATCCTCCGATAACAAAGAGAAAGAAGCTTTCTGAGAGACTTCTTTGCGTTCTGTGAAATCATCTCACAGAGTTACAGCTTTCCCCTCAAGAAGCCTTTCGCTAAGACAGTTCTTGTGGAATTGGCAAAGTGATATTTAGAAGCCCGTAGAGGGCTATGGTGAAAAAGGATATATCCTCCGATGAAATCTGGAAAGAAGCTTTCTGAGAAACTGCTTAGTGTTCTGTTAATTCATCTCACAGAGTTACGTCTGTATTTCGTGGATCTCTTTGCTAGCCTTATTTCTGTGGAATCTGAGAACAGATATTTCGGATCCCATTGATGACTATTGGGCCAAAGGAAATATCCTCCGATAACAAAGAGAAAGAAGCTTTCTGAGAAACTTCTTTGCGTTCTGTGAAATCATCTCACAGAGTTACAGCTTTCCCCTCAAGAAGCCTTTCACTAAGACAGTTCTTGTGGAATTGGAAAAGTGATATTTCAAAGCCCATAGAGGGCTATGGTGAAAAAGGAAATATCCTCAGATGAAATCTGGAAAGAAGCTTTCTGAGAAACTGCTTAGTGTTCTGTTAATTCACCTCACAGAGTTACATCTGTATTTCGTGGATCTCTTTGCTAGCCTTATTTCTGTGGAATCTGAGAACAGATATTTCGGATCCCTTTGAAGACTATAGGGCCAAAGGAAATATCCTCTGATAACAAAGAGAAAGAAGCTTTCTGAGAAACTTCTTTGCGTTCTGTGAAATCATCTCACAGAGTTACAGCTTTCCCCTCAAAAAGCCTTTCGCTAAGACAGTTCTTGTGGAATTGGCAAGGTGACATTTGGAAGCCCATAGAGGGCTATGGTGAAAAAGGAAATATCCTCAGATGAAATCTGGAAAGAAGCTTTCTGAGAAACTGCTTAGTGTTCTGTTATTTCATCTCACAGAGTTACATCTGTATTTCGTGGGTCTCTTTGCTAGCCTTATTTCTGTGGAATCTGAGAACAGATATTTCGCATCCCTTTGAAGAATATAGGGCCAAAGGAAATATCCTCCGATAACAAAGATAAAGAAGCTTTCTGAGAAACTTCTTTGCGTTCTGTGAAATCAGCTCACAGAGTTACAGCTTTCCCCTCAAGAAGCCTTTCGCTAAGAGAGTTCTTGTGGAATTGGCAAAGTGATATTTGGAAGCCAATAGAGTGCTATGGTGAAAAAGGATATATCCTCAGATGAAATCTGGAAAGAAGCTTTCTGAGAAACTGCTTAGTGTTCTGTTAATTCATCTCACAGAGTTACATCTGTATTTCGTGGGTCTCTTTGCTAGCCTTTTTTCTGTGGTATCTGAGAACAGATATTTCGGATCCCATTGATGACTATAGGGCCAAAGGAAATATCCTCCGATAACAAAGAGAAAGAAGCTTTCTGAGAAACTTCTTTGCGTTCTGTGAAATCATCTCACAGAGTTACAGATTTCCCCTCAAGAAGCCTTTCGCTAATACAGTTCTTGTGGAATTGGCAAAGTGATATTTGGAAGCCCATAGAGGGCTATGGTGAAAAAGGAAATATCCTCAGATGAAATCTGGAAAGAAGCTTTCTGAGAAACTGCTTAGTGTTCGGTTAATTCATCTCACAGAGTTACATCTGTATTTCATGGATCTCTTTGCTAACCTTCTTTCTGTGGAATCTGAGAACAGATATTTCGGATCCCATTGAAGACTATAGGGCCAAAGGAAATATCCTCCGATAACAAAGAGAAAGAAGCTTTCTGAGAAACTTCTTTGCGTTCTGTGAAATCATCTCACAGAGTTACAGCTTTCCCCTCAAGAAGCCTTTCGCTAAGACAGTTCTTGTGGAATTGGCAAAGTGATATTTGGAAGCCCATAGAGGGCTATGGTAAAAAAGGAAATATCCTCAGATGAAATCTGGAAAGAAGCTTTCTGAGAAACTGCTTAGTGTTCTGTTAATTCATGTCACAGAGTTACATCTGTATTTCGTGAATCTCTTTGCTAGCCTTATTTCTGTGGATTCTGAGAACAGATATTTCGGATCCCATTGAAGACTATAGGGCCAAAGGAAATATCCTCCGATAACAAAGAGCAAGAAGCTTTCTGAGAAACTTCTTTGCGTTCTGTGAAATCATCTCACAGAGTTACAGCTTTCCCCTCAAGAAGCCTTTCGCTAAGACAGTTCTTGTGGAATTGGCAAAGTGATATTTGGAAGCCATTAGAGGGCTATGGTGAAAAAAGATATATCCTCAGATGAAATCTGGAAAGAAGCTTTCTGAGAAACTGCTCAGTGTTCGGTTAATTCATCTCACAGAGTTACATCTGTATTTCGTGGATCTCTTTGCTAGCCTTCTTTCTGTGGAATCTGAGAACAGATATTTCGGATCCCATTGAAGACTATAGGGCCAAAGGAAATATCCTCCGATAACAAAGAGAAAGAAGCTTTCTGAGAAACTTCTTTGCGTTCTGTGAAATCATCTCACAGAGTTACAGCTTTCCCCTCAAGAAGCCTTTCGCTAAGACAGTTCTTGTGGAATTGGCAAAGTGATATTTGGAAGCCCATAGAGGGCTATGGTAAAAAAGGAAATATCCTCAGATGAAATCTGGAAAGAAGCTTTCTGAGAAACTGCTTAGTGTTCTGTTAATTCATGTCACAGAGTTACATCTGTATTTCGTGGATCTCTTTGCTAGCCTTATTTCTGTGGATTCTGAGAACAGATATTTCGGATCCCATTGAAGACTATAGGGCCAAAGGAAATATCCTCCGATAACAAAGAGAAAGAAGCTTTCTGAGAGACTTCTTTGCATTCTGTGAAATCATCTCACAGAGTTACAGCTTTCCCCTCAAGAAGCCTTTCGCTAAGACAGTTCTTGTGGAATTGGCAAAGTGATATTTAGAAGCCCGTAGAGGGCTATGGTGAAAAAGGATATATCCTCCGATGAAATCTGGAAAGAAGGTTTCTGAGAAACTGCTTAGTGTTCTGTTAATTCATCTCACAGAGTTACGTCTGTATTTCGTGGATCTCTTTGCTAGCCTTATTTCTGTGGAATCTGAGAACAGATATTTCGGATCCCATTGATGACTATTGGGAAAAAGGAAATATCCTCCGATAACAAAGAGAAAGAAGCTTTCTGAGAAACTTCTTTGCGTTCTGTGAAATCATCTCACAGAGTTACAGCTTTCCCCTCAAGAAGCCTTTCACTAAGACAGTTCTTGTGGAATTGGAAAAGTGATATTTCAAAGCCCATAGAGGGCTATGGTGAAAAAGGAAATATCCTCAGATGAAATCTGGAAAGAAGCTTTCTGAGAAACTGCTTAGTGTTCTGTTAATTCACCTCACAGAGTTACATCTGTATTTCGTGGATCTCTTTGCTAGCCTTATTTCTGTGGAATCTGAGAACAGATATTTCGGATCCCTTTGAAGACTATAGGGCCAAAGGAAATATCCTCTGATAACAAAGAGAAAGAAGCTTTCTGAGAAACTTCTTTGCGTTCTGTGAAATCATCTCACAGAGTTACAGCTTTCCCCTCAAAAAGCCTTTCGCTAAGACAGTTCTTGTGGAATTGGCAAGGTGACATTTGGAAGCCCATAGAGGGCTATGGTGAAAAAGGAAATATCCTCAGATGAAATCTGGAAAGAAGCTTTCTGAGAAACTGCTTAGTGTTCTGTTATTTCATCTCACAGAGTTACATCTGTATTTCGTGGGTCTCTTTGCTAGCCTTATTTCTGTGGAATCTGAGAACAGATATTTCGCATCCCTTTGAAGAATATAGGGCCAAAGGAAATATCCTCCGATAACAAAGATAAAGAAGCTTTCTGAGAAACTTCTTTGCGTTCTGTGAAATCAGCTCACAGAGTTACAGCTTTCCCCTCAAGAAGCCTTTCGCTAAGAGAGTTCTTGTGGAATTGGCAAAGTGATATTTGGAAGCCAATAGAGTGCTATGGTGAAAAAGGATATATCCTCAGATGAAATCTGGAAAGAAGCTTTCTGAGAAACTGCTTAGTGTTCTGTTAATTCATCTCACAGAGTTACATCTGTATTTCGTGGGTCTCTTTGCTAGCCTTTTTTCTGTGGTATCTGAGAACAGATATTTCGGATCCCATTGATGACTATAGGGCCAAAGGAAATATCCTCCGATAACAAAGAGAAAGAAGCTTTCTGAGAAACTACTTTGCGTTCTGTGAAATCATCTCACAGAGTTACAGATTTCCCCTCAAGAAGCCTTTCGCTAATACAGTTCTTGTGGAATTGGCAAAGTGATATTTGGAAGCCCATAGAGGGCTATGGTGAAAAAGGAAATATCCTCAGATGAAATCTGGAAAGAAGCTTTCTGAGAAACTGCTTAGTGTTCGGTTAATTCATCTCACAGAGTTACATCTGTATTTCATGGATCTCTTTGCTAACCTTCTTTCTGTGGAATCTGAGAACAGATATTTCGGATCCCATTGAAGACTATAGGGCCAAAGGAAATATCCTCCGATAACAAAGAGAAAGAAGCTTTCTGAGAAACTTCTTTGCGTTCTGTGAAATCATCTCACAGAGTTACAGCTTTCCCCTCAAGAAGCCTTTCGCTAAGACAGTTCTTGTGGAATTGGCAAAGTGATATTTGGAAGCCCATAGAGGGCTATGTTAAAAAAGGAAATATCCTCAGATGAAATCTGGAAAGAAGCTTTCTGAGAAACTGCTTAGTGTTCTGTTAATTCATGTCACAGAGTTACATCTGTATTTCGTGGATCTCTTTGCTAGCCTTATTTCTGTGGATTCTGAGAACAGATATTTCGGATCCCATTGAAGACTATAGGGCCAAAGGAAATATCCTCCGATAACAAAGAGAAAGAAGCTTTCTGAGAAACTTCTTTGCGTTCTGTGAAATCATCTCACAGAGTTACAGCTTTCCCCTCAAGAAGCCTTTCGCTAAGACAGTTCTTGTGGAATTGGCAAAGTGATATTTGGAAGCCATTAGAGGGCTATGGTGAAAAAAGATATATCCTCAGATGAAATCTGGAAAGAAGCTTTCTGAGAAACTGCTTAGTGTTCGGTTAATTCATCTCACAGAGTTACATCTGTATTTCGTGGATCTCTTTGCTAGCCTTCTTTCTGTGGAATCTGAGAACAGATATTTCGGATCCCATTGAAGACTATAGGGCCAAAGGAAATATCCTCCGATAACAAAGAGAAAGAAGCTTTCTGAGAAACTTCTTTGCGTTCTGTGAAATCATCTCACAGAGTTACAGCTTTCCCCTCAAAAATCCTTTCGCTAAGACTGTTCTTGTGGAATTGGCAAGGTGATATTTGGAAGCCCATAGAGGGCTATGGTGAAAAAGGAAATATCCTCAGATGAAATCTGGAAAGAAGCTTTCTGATAAACTGCTTAGCGTTCTGTTATTTCATCTCACAGAGTTACATCTGTATTTCGTGGGTCTCTTTGCTAGCCTTATTTCTGTGGAATCTGAGAACAGATATTTCGGATCCCATTGAAGACTATAGGGCCAAAGGAAATATCCTCCGATAACAAAGAGAAAGAAGCTTTCTGAGAAACTTCTTTGTGTTCTGTGAAATCATCTCACAGAGTTACAGCTTTCCCCTCAAGAAGCCTTTCGCTAAGACAGTTCTTGTGGAATTGGCAAAGTTATATTTGGAAGCCCATAGAGGGCCATGGTGAAAAAGGAAATATCCTCAGATGAAATATGGAAAGAAGCTTTCTGAGAAACTGCTTAGTGTTCTTTTAATTCATGTCACAGAGTTACATCTGTATTTCGTGGATCTCTTTGCTAGCCTTATTTCTGTGGAATCAGAGAACAGATATTTCGGATCCCATTGAAGACTATGGGGCCAAAGGAAATATCCTCCGTTAAGAAAGAGAAAGAAGTTTCTGAGAAACTTCTTTGCGTTCTGTGAAATCATCTCACAGAGTTACAGCTTTCCCCTCAAGAAGCCTTTCGCTAAGACAGTTCTTGTGGAATTGGCAAAGTGATATTTGGAAGCCAATAGAGGGCTATGGTGAAAAAAGATATATCCTCAGATGAAATCTGGAAAGAAGCTTTCTGAGAAACTGCTTAGTGTTCGGTTAATTCATCTCACAGAGTTACATCTGTATTTCGTGGATCTCTTTGCTAGCCTTCTTTCTGTGAAATCTGAGAACAGATATTTCGGATCCCATTGAAGACTATAGGGCCAAAGGAAATATCCTCCGAAAACAAAGAGAAAGAAGCTTTCTGAGAAACTTCTTTGCGTTCTGTGAAATCATCTCACAGAGTTACAGCTTTCCCCTCAAAAATCCTTTCGCTAAGACTGTTCTTGTGGAATTGGCAAGGTGATATTTGGAAGCCCATAGAGGGCTATGGTGAAAAAGGAAATATCCTCAGATGAAATCTGGAAAGAAGCTTTCTGAGAAACTGCTTAGTGTTCTGTTATTTCATCTCACAGAGTTACATCTGTATTTCGTGGGTCTCTTTGCTAGCCTTATTTCTGTGGAATCTGAGAACAGATATTTCGGATCCCATTGAAGACTATAGGGCCAAAGGAAATATCCTCCGATAACAAAGAGAAAGAAGCTTTCTGAGAAACTTCTTTGCGTTCTGTGAAATCATCTCACAGAGTTACAGCTTTCCCCTCAAGAAGCCTTTCGCTAAGACAGTTCTTGTGGAATTGGCAAAGTGATATTTGGAAGCCCATAGAGGGCTATGGTGAAAAAGGAAATATCCTCAGATGAAATCTGGAAAGAAGCTTTCTGAGAAACTGCTTAGTGTTCTGTAATTTCATCTCACAGAGTTACATCTGTATTTCCTGAGTCTTTTGCTAGCCTTATTTCTGTGGAATCTGAGAACAGATATTTCGGATCCCTTTGAAGAATATAGGGCCAAAGGAAATATCCTCCGATAACAAAGATAAAGAAGCTTTCTGAGAAACTTCTTTGCGTTCTGTGAAATCATCTCACAGAGTTACAGCTTTCCCCTCAAGAAGCCTTTCGCTAAGACAGTTCTTGTGGAATTGGCAAAGTGATATTTGGAAGCCAAAAGACGGCTATGGTGAAAAAGGATATATCCTCAGATGAAATCTGGAAAGAAGCTTTCTGAGAAACTGCTTAGTGTTCTGTTAATTCATCTCACAGAGTTACATCTGTATTTCGTGGATCTCTTTGCTAGCCTTATTTCTGTGGTATCTGAGAACAGATATTTCGAATACCATTGATGACTCTAGGGCCAAAGGAAATATCCTCCGATAACAAAGAGAAAGAAGCTTTCTGAGAAACTTCTTTGCGTTCTGTGAAATCATCTCACAGAGTTACAGCTTTCCCCTCAAGAAGCCTTTCGCTAAGACAGTTCTTGTGGAATTGGCAAAGTGATATTTGGAAGCCCATAGAGGGCCATGGTGAAAGAGGAAATATCCTCAGATGAAATCTGGAAAGAAGCTTTCTGAGAAACTGCTTAGTGTTCGGTTAATTCATCTCACAGAGTTACATCTGTATTTCGTGGATCTCTTTGCTAGCCTTATTTCTGTGGAATCTGAGAACAGATATTTCGGATCCCATTGAAGACTATAGGGCCAAAGGAAATATCCTCCGATAACAAAGAGAAAGAAGCTTTCTGAGAAACTTCTTTGCATTCTGTGAAATCATCTCACAGAGTTACAGCTTTCCCCTCAAGAAGCCTTTCGCTAAGACAGTTCTTGTGGAATTGGCAAAGTGATATTTAGAAGCCCATAGAGGGCTATGGTGAAAAAGGATATATCCTCCGATGAAATCTGGAAAGAAGGTTTCTGAGAAACTGCTTACTGTTCTGTTAATTCATCTCACAGAGTTACATCTGTATTTCGTGGATCTCTTTGCTAGCCTTATTTCTGTGGAATCTGAGAACAGATATTTCGGATCCCATTGATGACTATTGGGCCAAAGGAAATATCCTCCGATAACAAAGAGAAAGAAGCTTTCTGAGAAACTTCTTTGCGTTCTGTGAAATCATCTCACAGAGTTACAGCTTTCCCTTCAAGAAGCCTTTCACTAAGACAGTTCTTGTGGAATTGGAAAAGTGATATTTGGAAGCCCATAGAGGGCTATGGTGAAAAAGGAAATATCCTCAGATGAAATCTGGAAAGAAGTTTTCTGAGAAACTGCTTAGTGTTCTGTTAATTCATCTCTCAAAGTTACATCTGTATTTCGTGGATCTCTTTGCTAGCCTTATTTCTGTGGAATCTGAGAACAGATATTTCGGATCCCATTGAAGACTATAGGGCCAAAGGAAATATCCTCTGATAACAAAGAGAAAGAAGCTTTCTGAGAAACTTCTTTGCGTTCTGTGAAATCATCTCACAGAGTTACAGCTTTCCCCTCAAAAAGCCTTTCGCTAAGACAGTTCTTGTGGAATTGGCAAGGTGATATTTGGAAGCCCATAGAGGGCTATGGTGAAAAAGGAAATATCCTCAGATGAAATCTGGAAAGAAGCTTTCTGAGAAACTGCTTAGTGTTCTGTTATTTCATCTCACAGAGTTACATCTGTATTTCGTGTATCTCTTTGCTAGCCTTATTTCTGTGGAATCTGAGAACAGATATTTCGGATCCCTTTGAAGAATATAGGGCCAAAGGAAATATCCTCCGATAAAAAAGATAAAGTAGCTTTCTGAGAAACTTCTTTGCGTTCTGTGAAATCATCTCACAGAGTTACAGCTTTCCCCTCAAGAAGCCTTTCGCTAAGACAGTTCTTGTGGAATTGGCAAAGTGATATTTGGAAGCCAATAGAGGGCTATGGTGAAAAAGGATATATCCTCAGATGAAATCTGGAAAGAAGCTTTCTGAGAAACTGCTTAGTGTTCTGTTATTTCATCTCACAGAGTTACATCTGTATTTCGTGGATCTCTTTGCTAGCCTTATTTCTGTGGTATCTGAGAACAGATATTTCGGATCCCATTGATGACTATAGGGCCAAAGGAAATATCCTCCGATAACAAAGAGAAAGAAGCTTTCTGAAAAACTTCTTTGCTTTCTGTGAAATCATCTCACAGAGTTACAGATTTCCCCTCAAGAAGCCTTTCGCTAAGACAGTTCTTGTGGAATTGGCAAAGTGATATTTGGAAGCCCTTAGAGGGCTATGGTAAAAAAGGAAATATCCTCAGACGAAATCTGGAAAGAAGCTTTCTGAGAAACTCTTTAGTGTTCGGTTATTTCATCTCACAGAGTTACATCTGTATTTCGTGGATCTCTTTGCTAGCCTTATTTCTGTGGAATCTGAGAACAGATATTTCGGATCCCATTGATGACTATTGGGCCAAAGGAAATATCCTCCGATAACAAAGAAAAAGAAGCTTTCTGAGAAACTTCTTTGCGTTCTGTGAAATCATCTCACAGAGTTACAGCTTTCCCCTCAAGAAGCCTTTCACTAAGACAGTTTTTGTGGAATTGGAAAAGTGATATTTGAAAGCCCATAGAGGGCTATGGTGAAAAAGGAAATATCCTCAGATGAAATCTGGAAAGAAGCTTTCTGAGAAACTGCTTAGTGTTCTGTTAATTCATCTCACAGAGTTACATCTGTATTTCGTGGATCTCTTTGCTAGCCTTATTTCTGTGGAATCTGAGAACAGATATTTCGGATCCCTTTGAAGACTATAGGGCCAAAGGAAATATCCTCTGATAACAAAGAGAAAGAAGCTTTCTGAGAAACTTCTTTGCGTTCTGTGAAATCATCTCACAGAGTTACAGCTTTCCCCTCAAAAAGCCTTTCGCTAAGACAGTTCTTGTGGAATTGGCAAGGTGACATTTGGAAGCCCATAGAGGGCTATGGTGAAAAAGGAAATATCCTCAGATGAAATCTGGAAAGAAGCTTTCTGAGAAACTGCTTAGTGTTCTGTTATTTCATCTCACAGAGTTACATCTGTATTTCGGGGGTCTCTTTGCTAGCCTTATTTCTGTGGAATCTGAGAACAGATATTTCGGATCCCTTTGAAGAATATAGGGTCAAAGGAAATATCCTCCGATAACAAAGATAAAGAAGCTTTCTGAGAAACTTCTTTGCGTTCTGTGAAATCAGCTCACAGAGTTACAGCTTTCCCCTCAAGAAGCCTTTCGCTAAGAGAGTTCTTGTGGAATTGGCAAAGTGATATTTGGAAGCCAATAGAGTGCTATGGTGAAAAAGGATATATCCTCAGATGAAATCTTGAAAGAAGCTTTCTGAGAAACTGCTTAATGTTCTGTTAATTCATCTCACAGAGTTACATCTGTATTTCGTGGGTCTCTTTGCTAGCCTTTTTTCTGTGGTATCTGAGAACAGATATTTCGGATCCCATTGAAGAGTATAGGGCCAAAGGAAATATCCTACGATAACAAAGAGAAAGAAGCTTTCTGAGAAACTTCTTTGCGTTCTGTGAAATCATCTCACAGAGTTACAGATTTCCCCTCAAGAAGCCTTTCGCTAAGACAGTTCTTGTGGAATTGGCAAAGTGATATTTGGAAGCCCATAGAGGGCTATGGTGAAAAAGGAAATATCCTCAGATGAAATCTGGAAAGAAGCTTTCTGAGAAACTGCTTAGTGTTCGGTTAATTCATCTCACAGAGTTACATCTGTATTTCATGGATCTCTTTGCTAACCTTCTTTCTGTGGAATCTGAGAACAGATATTTCGGATCCCATTGAAGACTATAGGGCCAAAGGAAATATCCTCCGATAACAAAGAGAAAGAAGCTTTCTGAGAAATTTCTTTGCGTTCTGTGAAATCATCTCACAGAGTTACAGCTTTCCCCTCAAGAAGCCTTTCGCTAAGACAGTTCTTGTGGAATTGGCAAAGTGATATTTGGAAGCCCATAGAGGGCTATGGTAAAAAAGGAAATATCCTCAGATGAAATCTGGAAAGAAGCTTTCTGAGAAACTGCTTAGTGTTCTTTTAATTCATGTCACAGAGTTACATCTGTATTTCGTGGATCTCTTTGCTAGCCTTATTTCTGTGGAATCTGAGAACAGATATTTCGGATCCCGTGGAAGACTATAGGGCCAAAGGAAATATCCTCCGATAACAAAGAGAAGGAAGCTTTCTGAGAAACTTCTTTGCGTTCTGTGAAATCATCTCACAGAGTTACAGCTTTCCCCTCAAGAAGCCTTTCGCTAAGACAGTTCTTGTGGAATTGGCAAAGTGATATTTGGAAGCCATTAGAGGGCTATGGTGAAAAAAGATATATCCTCATATGAAATCTGGAAAGAAGCTTTCTGAGAAACTGCTTAGTGTTCGGTTAATTCATCTCACAGAGTTACATCTGTATTTCGTGGATCTCTTTGCTAGCCTTCTTTCTGTGGAATCTGAGAACAGATATTTCGGATCCCATTGAAGACTATAGGGCCAAAGGAAATATCCTCCGATAACAAAGAGAAAGAAGCTTTCTGAGAAACTTCTTTGCGTTCTGTGAAATCATCTCACAGAGTTACAGCTTTCCCCTCAAAAATCCTTTCGCTAAGACTGTTCTTGTGGAATTGGCAAGGTGATATTTGGAAGCCCATAGAGGGCTATGGTGAAAAAGGAAATATCCTCAGATGAAATCTGGAAAGAAGCTTTCTGAGAAACTGCTTAGCGTTCTGTTATTTCATCTCACAGAGTTACATCTGTATTTCGTGGGTCTCTTTGCTAGCCTTATTTCTGTGGAATCTGAGAACAGATATTTCGGATCCCATTGAAGACTATAGGGCCAAAGGAAATATCCTCCGATAACAAAGAGAAAGAAGCTTTCTGAGAAACTTCTTTGCGTTCTGTGAAATCATCTCACAGAGTTACAGATTTCCCCTCAAGAAGCCTTTCGCTAAGACAGTTCTTGTGGAATTGGCAAAGTGATATTTGGAAGCCCTTAGAGGGCTATGGTAAAAAAGGAAATATCCTCAGTGAAATCTGGAAAGAAGCTTTCTGAGAAACTGCTTAGTGTTCTTTTAATTCATGTCACAGAGTTACATCTGTATTTCGTGGATCTCTTTGCTAGCCTTATTTCTGTGGAATCTGAGAACAGATATTTCGGATACCATTGAAGACTATAGGGCCAAAGGAAATATCCTCCGATAACAAAGAGAAAGAAGCTTTCTGAGAAACTTCTTTGCGTTCTGTGAAATCATCTCACAGAGTTACAGCTTTCCCCTCAAGAAGCCTTTCGCTAAGACAGTTCTTGTGGAATTGGCAAAGTGATATTTGGAAGCCCATAGAGGGCTATGGTGAAAAAGGATATATCCTCAGATGAAACTGGAAAGAAACTTTCTGAGAAACTGCTTAGTGTTCGGTTAATTCATCTCACAGAGTTACATCTGTATTTCGTGGATCTCTTTGCTAGCCTTATTTCTGTGGAATCTGAGAACAGATATTTCGGATCCCATTGAAGACTAGAGGGCCAAAGGAAATATCCTCCGATAACAAAGAGAAAGAAGCTTTCTGAGAAACTTCTTTGCGTTCTGTGAAATCATCTCACAGAGTTACAGCTTTCCCCTCAAGAAGCCTTTCGCTAAGACAGTTCTTGTGGAATTGGCAAAGTGATATTTGGAAGCCCATAGAGGGCTATGGTGAAAAAGGAAATGTCCTCAGATGAAATCTGGAAAGAAGCTTTCTGAGAAACTGCTTAGTGTTCGGTTAATTCATCTCACAGAGTTACATCTGTATTTCGTGGATCTCTTTGCTAGCCTTCTTTCTGTGGAATCTGAGAACAGATATTTCGGATCCCATTGAAGACTATAGGGCCAAAGGAAATATCCTCAGATAACAAAGAGAAAGAAGCTTTCTGAGAGACTTCATTGCGTTCTGTGAAATCATCTCACAGAGTTACAGCTTTCCCCTCAAGAAGCCTTTCGCTAAGACAGTTCTTGTGGAATTGGCAAAGTGATATTTAGAAGCCCCTAGAGGGCTATGGTGAAAAAGGATATATCCTCCGATGAAATCTGGAAAGAAGCTTTCTGAGAAACTGCTTAGTGTTCTGTTAATTCTTCTCACAGAGTTACATCTGTATTTCGTGGATCTCTTTGCTAGCCTTATTTCCGTGGAATCTGAGAACAGATATTTCGGATCCCATTGATGACTACTGGGCCAAAGGAAATATCCTCCGATAACAAAGAGAAAGAAGCTTTCTGAGAAACTTCTTTGCGTTCTGTGAAATCATCTCACAGAGTTACAGCGTTCCCCTCAAGAAGCCTTTCACTAAGACAGTTCTTGTGGAATTGGCAAAGTGATATTTGAAAGCCCATAGAGGGCTATGGTGAAAAAGGAAATATCCTCAGATGAAATCTGGAAAGAAGCTTTCTGAGAAACTGCTTAGTGTTCTGTTAATTCATCTCACAGAGTTACATCTGTATTTCGTGGATCTCTTTGCTAGCCTTATTTCTGTGGAATCTGAGAACAGATATTTCGGATCCCTTTGAAGACTATAGGGCCAAAGGAAATATCCTCTGATAACAAAGAGAAAGAAGCTTTCCGAGAAACTTCTTTGCGTTCTGTGAAATCATCTCACAGAGTTACAGCTTTCCCCTCAAAAAGCCTTTAGCTAAGACAGTTCTTGTGGAATTGGCAAGGTGACATTTGGAAGCCCATAGAGGGCTATGGTGAAAAAGGAAATATCCTCAGATGAAATCTGGAAAGAAGCTTTCTGAGAAACTGCTTAGTGTTCTTTTATTTCATCTCACAGAGTTACATCTGTATTTCGTGGGTCTCTTTGCTAGCCTTATTTCTGTGGATTCTGAGAACAGATATTTTGGATCCCTTTGAAGAATATAGGGCCAAAGGAAATATCCTGCGATAACAAAGATAAAGAAGCTTTCTGAGAAACTTCTTTGCGTTCTGTGAAATCATCTCACAGAGTTACAGCTTTCCCCTCAAGAAGCCTTTCGCTAAGACAGTTCTTGTGGAATTGGCAAAGTGATATTTGGAAGCCCATAGAGGGCTATGGTGAAAAAGGAAATATCCTCAGATGAAATCTGGAAAGAAGCTTTCTGAGAAACTGCTTAGTGTTCTTTTAATTCATGTCACAGAGTTACATCTGTATTTCGTGGATCTCTTTGCTAGCCTTCTTTCTGTGGAATCTGAGAACAGTTATTTCGGATCCCATTGAAGACTATAGGGCGAAAGGAAATATCCTCTGATAACAAAGAGAAAGAAGCTTTCTGAGAGACTTCTTTGCGTTCTGTGAAATCATCTCACAGAGTTACAGCTTTCCCCTCAAGAAGCCTTTCGCTAAGACAGTTCTTGTGGAATTGGCAAAGTGATATTTAGAAGCCCATAGAGGGCTATGGTGAAAAAGGATATATCCTCCGATGAAATCTGGAAAGAAGCTTTCTGAGAAACTGCTTAGTGTTCGGTTAATTCATCTCACAGAGTTACATCTGTATTTCGTGGATCTCTTTGCTAGCCTTATTTCTGTGGAATCTGAGAACAGATATTTCGGATCCCATTGATGACTATTGGGCCAAAGTAAATATCCTTCGATAACAAAGAGAAAGAAGCTTTCTGAGAAACTTCTTTGCGTTCTGTGAAATCATCTCACAGAGTTACAGCTTTCCCCTCAAGAAGCCTTTCACTAAGACAGTTCTTGTGGAATTGGCAAAGTGATATTTGGAAGCCCATAGAGGGCTATGGTGAAAAAGGAAATATCCTCAGATGAAATCTGGAAAGAATCTTTCTGAGAAACTGCTTAGTGTTCTGTTAATTCATCTCACAGAGTTACATCTGTATTTCGTGGATCTCTTTGCTAGCCTTATTTCTGTGGAATCTGAGAACAGATATTTCGGATCCCTTTGAAGACTATAGGGCCAAAGGAAATATCCTCCGATAACAAAGAGAAAGAAGCTTTCTGAGAAACTTCTTTGCGTTCTGTGAAATCATCTCACAGAGTTACAGCTTTCCCCTCAAGAAGCCTTTCGCTAAGACAGTTCTTGTGGAATTGGCAAAGTGATATTTGGAAGCCCATAGAGGGCTATGGTGAAAAAGGAAATATCCTCAGATGAAATCTGGAAAGAAGCTTTCTGAGAAACTGCTTAGTGTTCTGTTATTTCATCTCACAGAGTTACATCTGTATTTCGTGGGTCTCTTTGCTAGCCTTATTTCTGTGGAATCTGAGAACAGATATTTCGGATCCCATTGAAGACTATAGGGCCAAAGGAAATATCCTCCGATAACAAAGAGAAAGAAGCTTTCTGAGAAACTTCTTTGCGTTCTGTGAAATCATCTCACAGAGATACAGCTTTCCCCTCAAGAAGCCTTTCGCTAAGACAGTTCTTGTGGAATTGGCAAAGTGATATTTGGAAGCCCATAGAGGGCTATGGTGAAAAAGGAAATATCCTCAGATGAAATCTGGAAAGAAGCTTTCTGAGAAACTGCTTAGTGTTCTTTTAATTCATGTCACAGAGTTACATCTGTATTTCGTGGATCTCTTTGCAAGCCTTATTTCTGTGGAATCTGAGAACAGATATTTCGGATCCCATTGAAGACTATAGGGCCAAAGGAAATATCCTCCGATAAAAAAGAGAAAGAAGCTTTCTGAGAAACTTCTTTGCGTTCTGTGAAATCATCTCACAGAGTTACAGCTTTCCCCTCAAGAACCTTTCGCTAAGACAGTTCTTGTGGAATTGGCAAAGTGATATTTGGAAGCCCATAGAGGGCTATGGTGAAAAAGGAAATATCCTCAGATGAAATCTGGAAAGAAGCTTTCTGAGAAACTGCTTAGTGTTCGGTTAATTCATCTCACAGAGTTACATCTGTATTTCGTGGATCTCTTTGCTAGCCTTTTTTCTGTGGAATCTGAGAACAGATATTTCGGATCCCATTGAAGACTATAGGGCCAAAGGAAATATCCTCCGATAACAAAGAGAAAGAAGCTTTCTGAGAAACTTCTTTGCGTTCTGTGAAATCATCTCACAGAGTTACAGCTTTCCCCTCAAAAATCCTTTCGCTAAGACTGTTCTTGTGGAATTGGCAAGGTGATATTTGGAAGCCCATAGAGGGCTATGGTGAAAAAGGATATATCCTCCGATGAAATCTGGAAAGAAGCTTTCTGAGAAACTGCTTAGTGTTCTGTTAATTCATCTCACAGAGTTACATCTGTATTTCGTGGATCTCTTTGCTAGCCTTATTTCCGTGGAATCTGAGAACAGATATTTCGGATCCCATTGATGACTACTGGGCCAAAGGAAATATCCTCCGATAACAAAGAGAAAGAAGCTTTCTGAGAAACTTCTTTGCGTTCTGTGAAATCATCTCACAGAGTTACAGCTTTCCCCTCAAGAAGCCTTTCGCTAAGACAGTTCTTGTGGAATTGGCAAAGTGATATTTGGAAGCCCATAGAGGGCTATGGTGAAAAAGGATATATCCTCAGATGAAACTGGAAAGAAACTTTCTGAGAAACTGCTTAGTGTTCGGTTAATTCATCTCACAGAGTTACATCTGTATTTCGTGGATCTCTTTGCTAGCCTTATTTCTGTGGAATCTGAGAACAGATATTTCGGATCCCATTGAAGACTAGAGGGCCAAAGGAAATATCCTCCGATAACAAAGAGAAAGAAGCTTTCTGAGAAACTTCTTTGCGTTCTGTGAAATCATCTCACAGAGTTACAGCTTTCCCCTCAAGAAGCCTTTCGCTAAGACAGTTCTTGTGGAATTGGAAAAGTGATATTTGGAAGCCCGTAGAGGACTATGGTGAAAAAGGAAATGTCCTCAGATGAAATCTGGAAAGAAGCTTTCTGAGAAACTGCTTAGTGTTCGGTTAATTCATCTCACAGAGTTACATCTGTATTTCGTGGATCTCTTTGCTAGCCTTCTTTCTGTGGAATCTGAGAACAGATATTTCGGATCCCATTGAAGACTATAGGGCCAAAGGAAATATCCTCAGATAACAAAGAGAAAGAAGCTTTCTGAGAGACTTCATTGCGTTCTGTGAAATCATCTCACAGAGTTACAGCTTTCCCCTCAAGAAGCCTTTCGCTAAGACAGTTCTTGTGGAATTGGCAAAGTGATATTTAGAAGCCCCTAGAGGGCTATGGTGAAAAAGGATATATCCTCCGATGAAATCTGGAAAGATGCTTTCTGAGAAACTGCTTAGTGTTCTGTTAATTCATCTCACAGAGTTACATCTGTATTTCGTGGATCTCTTTGCTAGCCTTATTTCCGTGGAATCTGAGAACAGATATTTCGGATCCCATTGATGACTACTGGGCCAAAGGAAATATCCTCCGATAACAAAGAGAAAGAAGCTTTCTGAGAAACTTCTTTGCGTTCTGTGAAATCATCTCACAGAGTTACAGCGTTCCCCTCAAGAAGCCTTTCGCTAAGACAGTTCTTGTGGAATTGGCAAAGTGATATTTGAAAGCCCATAGAGGGCTATGGTGAAAAAGGAAATATCCTCAGATGAAATCTGGAAAGAAGCTTTCTGAGAAACTGCTTAGTGTTCTGTTAATTCATCTCACAGAGTTACATCTGTATTTCGTGGATCTCTTTGCTAGCCTTATTTCTGTGGAATCTGAGAACAGATATTTCGGATCCCTTTGAAGACTATAGGGCCAAAGGAAATATCCTCTGATAACAAAGAGAAAGAAGCTTTCCGAGAAACTTCTTTGCGTTCTGTGAAATCATCTCACAGAGTTACAGCTTTCCCCTCAAAAAGCCTTTAGCTAAGACAGTTCTTGTGGAATTGGCAAGGTGACATTTGGAAGCCCATAGAGGGCTATGGTGAAAAAGGAAATATCCTCAGATGAAATCTGGAAAGAAGCTTTCTGAGAAACTGCTTAGTGTTCTTTTATTTCATCTCACAGAGTTACATCTGTATTTCGTGGGTCTCTTTGCTAGCCTTATTTCTGTGGATTCTGAGAACAGATATTTTGGATCCCTTTGAAGAATATAGGGCCAAAGGAAATATCCTGCGATAACAAAGATAAAGAAGCTTTCTGAGAAACTTCTTTGCGTTCTGTGAAATCATCTCACAGAGTTACAGCTTTCCCCTCAAGAAGCCTTTCGCTAAGACAGTTCTTGTGGAATTGGCAAAGTGATATTTGGAAGCCCATAGAGGGCTATGGTGAAAAAGGAAATATCCTCAGATGAAATCTGGAAAGAAGCTTTCTGAGAAACTGCTTAGTGTTCTTTTAATTCATGTCACAGAGTTACATCTGTATTTCGTGGATCTCTTTGGTAGCCTTCTTTCTGTGGAATCTGAGAACAGATATTTCGGATCCCATTGAAGACTATAGGGCGAAAGGAAATATCCTCTGATAACAAAGAGAAAGAAGCTTTCTGAGAGACTTCTTTGCGTTCTGTGAAATCATCTCACAGAGTTACAGCTTTCCCCTCAAGAAGCCTTTCGCTAAGACAGTTCTTGTGGAATTGGCAAAGTGATATTTAGAAGCCCATAGAGGGCTATGGTGAAAAAGGATATATCCTCCGATGAAATCTGGAAAGAAGCTTTCTGAGAAACTGCTTAGTGTTCGGTTAATTCATCTCACAGAGTTACATCTGTATTTCGTGGATCTCTTTGCTAGCCTTATTTCTGTGGAATCTGAGAACAGATATTTCGGATCCCATTGATGACTATTGGGCCAAAGGAAATATCCTTCGATAACAAAGAGAAAGAAGCTTTCTGAGAAACTTCTTTGCGTTCTGTGAAATCATCTCACAGAGTTACAGCTTTCCCCTCAAGAAGCCTTTCACTAAGACAGTTCTTGTGGAATTGGCAAAGTGATATTTGGAAGCCCATAGAGGGCTATGGTGAAAAAGGAAATATCCTCAGATGAAATCTGGAAAGAATCTTTCTGAGAAACTGCTTAGTGTTCTGTTAATTCATCTCACAGAGTTACATCTGTATTTCGTGGATCTCTTTGCTAGCCTTATTTCTGTGGAATCTGAGAACAGATATTGCGGATCCCTTTGAAGACTATAGGGCCAAAGGAAATATCCTCCGATAACAAAGAGAAAGAAGCTTTCTGAGAAACTTCTTTGCGTTCTGTGAAATCATCTCACAGAGTTACAGCTTTCCCCTCAAGAAGCCTTTCGCTAAGACAGTTCTTGTGGAATTGGCAAAGTGATATTTGGAAGCCCATAGAGGGCTATGGTGAAAAAGGAAATATCCTCAGATGAAATCTGGAAAGAAGCTTTCTGAGAAACTGCTTAGTGTTCTGTTATTTCATCTCACAGAGTTACATCTGTATTTCGTGGATCTCTTTGCTAGCCTTATTTCTGTGGAATCTGAGAACAGATATTTCGGATCCCATTGAAGACTATAGGGCCAAAGGAAATATCCTCCGATAACAAAGAGAAAGAAGCTTTCTGAGAAACTTCTTTGCGTTCTGTGAAATCATCTCACAGAGTTACAGATTTCCCCTCAAGAAGCCTTTCGCTAAGACAGTTCTTGTGGAATTGGCAAAGTGATATTTGGAAGCCCTTAGAGGGCTATGGTAAAAAAGGAAATATCCTCAGTGAAATCTGGAAAGAAGCTTTCTGAGAAACTGCTTAGTGTTCTTTTAATTCATGTCACAGAGTTACATCTGTATTTCGTGGATCTCTTTGCTAGCCTTATTTCTGTGGAATCTGAGAACGGATATTTCGGATCCCATTGAAGACTATAGGGCCAAAGGAAATATCCTCCGATAACAAAGAGAAAGAAGCTTTCTGAGAAACTTCTTTGCGTTCTGTGAAATCATCTCACAGAGTTACAGCTTTCCCCTCAAGAAGCCTTTCGCTAAGACAGTTCTTGTGGAATTGGCAAAGTGATATTTGGAAGCCCATAGAGGGCTATGGTGAAAAAGGATATATCCTCAGATGAAACTGTAAAGAAACTTTCTGAGAAACTGCTTAGTGTTCGGTTAATTCATCTCACAGAGTTACATCTGTATTTCGTGGATCTCTTTGCTAGCCTTATTTCTGTGGAATCTGAGAACAGATATTTCGGATCCCATTGAAGACTAGAGGGCCAAAGGAAATATCCTCCGATAACAAAGAGAAAGAAGCTTTCTGAGAAACTTCTTTGCGTTCTGTGAAATCATCTCACAGAGTTACAGCTTTCCCCTCAAGAAGCCTTTCGCTAAGACAGTTCTTGTGGAATTGGAAAAGTGATATTTGGAAGCCCATAGAGGGCTATGGTGAAAAAGGAAATGTCCTCAGATGAAATCTGGAAAGAAGCTTTCTGAGAAACTGCTTAGTGTTCGGTTAATTCATCTCACAGAGTTACATCTGTATTTCGTGGATCTCTTTGCTAGCCTTCTTTCTGTGGAATCTGAGAACAGATATTTCGGATCCCATTGAAGACTATAGGGCCAAAGGAAATATCCTCAGATAACAAAGAGAAAGAAGCTTTCTGAGAGACTTCATTGCGTTCTGTGAAATCATCTCACAGAGTTACAGCTTTCCCCTCAAGAAGCCTTTCGCTAAGACAGTTCTTGTGGAATTGGCAAAGTGATATTTAGAAGCCCCTAGAGGGCTATGGTGAAAAAGGATATATCCTCCGATGAAATCTGGAAAGAAGCTTTCTGAGAAACTGCTTAGTGTTCTGTTAATTCATCTCACAGAGTTACATCTGTATTTCGTGGATCTCTTTGCTAGCCTTATTTCCGTGGAATCTGAGAACAGATATTTCGGATCCCATTGATGACTACTGGGCCAAAGGAAATATCCTCCGATAACAAAGAGAAAGAAGCTTTCTGAGAAACTTCTTTGCGTTCTGTGAAATCATCTCACAGAGTTACAGCGTTCCCCTCAAGAAGCCTTTTGCTAAGACAGTTCTTGTGGAATTGGCAAAGTGATATTTGAAAGCCCATAGAGGGCTATGGTGAAAAAGGAAATATCCTCAGATGAAATCTGGAAAGAAGCTTTCTGAGAAACTGCTTAGTGTTCTGTTAATTCATCTCACAGAGTTACATCTGTATTTCGTGGATCTCTTTGCTAGCCTTATTTCTGTGGAATCTGAGAACAGATATTTCGGATCCCTTTGAAGACTATAGGGCCAAAGGAAATATCCTCTGATAACAAAGAGAAAGAAGCTTTCCGAGAAACTTCTTTGCGTTCTGGGAAATCATCTCACAGAGTTACAGCTTTCCCCTCAAAAAGCCTTTAGCTAAGACAGTTCTTGTGGAATTGGCAAGGTGACATTTGGAAGCCCATAGAGGGCTATGGTGAAAAAGGAAATATCCTCAGATGAAATCTGGAAAGAAGCTTTCTGAGAAACTGCTTAGTGTTCTTTTATTTCATCTCACAGAGTTACATCTGTATTTCGTGGGTCTCTTTGCTAGCCTTATTTCTGTGGAATCTGAGAACAGATATTTCGGATCCCATTGATGACTATTGGGCCAAAGGAAATATCCTCCGATAACAAAGAGAAAGAAGCTTTCTGAGAAACTTCTTTGCGTTCTGTGAAATCATCTCACAGAGTTACAGCTTTCCCCTCAAGAAGCCTTTCACTAAGACAGTTCTTGTGGAATTGGCAAAGTGATATTTGGAAGCCCATAGAGGGCTATGGTGAAAAAGGAAATATCCTCAGATGAAATCTGGAAAGAAGCTTTCTGAGAAACTGCTTAGTGTTCTGTTAATTCATCTCACAGAGTTACATCTGTATTTCGTGGATCTCTTTGCTAGCCTTATTTCTGTGGAATCTGAGAACAGATATTTCGGATCCCTTTGAAGACTATAGGGCCAAAGGAAATATCCTCCGATAACAAAGAGAAAGAAGCTTTCTGAGAAACTTCTTTGCGTTCTGTGAAATCATCTCACAGAGTTACAGCTTTCCCCTCAAGAAGCCTTTCGCTAAGACAGTTCTTGTGGAATTGGCAAAGTGATATTTGGAAGCCCATAGAGGGCTATGGTGAAAAAGGAAATATCCTCAGATGAAATCTGGAAAGAAGCTTTCTGAGAAACTGCTTAGTGTTCTGTTATTTCATCTCACAGAGTTACATCTGTATTTCGTGGGTCTCTTTGCTAGCCTTATTTCTGTGGAATCTGAGAACAGATATTTCGGATCCCATTGAAGACTATAGGGCCAAAGGAAATATCCTCCGATAACAAAGAGAAAGAAGCTTTCTGAGAAACTTCTTTGCGTTCTGTGAAATCATCTCACAGAGTTACAGCTTTCCCCTCAAGAACCTTTCGCTAAGACAGTTCTTGTGGAATTGGCAAAGTGATATTTGGAAGCCCATAGAGGGCTATGGTGAAAAAGGAAATATCCTCAGATGAAATCTGGAAAGAAGCTTTCTGAGAAACTGCTTAGCGTTCGGTTAATTCATCTCACAGAGTTACATCTGTATTTCGTGGATCTCTTTGCTAGCCTTATTTCTGTGGAATCTGAGAACAGATATTTCGGATCCCATTGATGACTATTGGGCCAAAGGAAATATCCTCCGATAACAAAGAGAAAGAAGCTTTCTGAGAAACTTCTTTGCGTTCTGTGAAATCATCTCACAGAGTTACAGCTTTCCCCTCAAGAAGCCTTTCACTAAGACAGTTCTTGTGGAATTGGAAAAGTGATATTTGAAAGCCCATAGAGGGCTATGGTGAAAAAGGAAATATCCTCAGATGAAATCTGGAAAGAAGCTTTCTGAGAAACTGCTTAGTGTTCTGTTAATTCATCTCACAGAGTTACATCTGTATTTCGTGGATCTCTTTGCTAGCCTTATTTCTGTGGAATCTGAGAACAGATATTTCGGATCCCTTTGAAGACTATAGGGCCAAAGGAAATATCCTCTGATAACAAAGAGAAAGAAGCTTTCTGAGAAACTTCTTTGCGTTCTGTGAAATCATCTCACAGAGTTACAGCTTTCCCCTCAAAAAGCCTTTCGCTAAGACAGTTCTTGTGGAATTGGCAAGGTGACATTTGGAAACCCATAGAGGGCTATGGTGAAAAAGGAAATATCCTCAGATGAAATCTGGAAAGAAGCTTTCTGAGAAACTGCTTAGTGTTCTGTTATTTCATCTCACAGAGTTACATCTGTATTTCGTGGGTCTCTTTGCTAGCCTTATTTCTGTGGAATCTGAGAACAGATATTTCGGATCCCTTTGAAGAATATAGGGCCAAAGGAAATATCCTCCGATAACAAAGATAAAGAAGCTTTCTGAGAAACTTCTTTGCGTTCTGTGAAATCAGCTCACAGAGTTACAGCTTTCCCCTCAAGAAGCCTTTCGCTAAGAGAGTTCTTGTGGAATTGGCAAAGTGATATTTGGAAGCCAATAGAGTGCTATGGTGAAAAAGGATATATCCTCAGATGAAATCTTGAAAGAAGCTTTCTGAGAAACTGCTTAGTGTTCTGTTAATTCATCTCACAGAGTTACATCTGTATTTCGTGGGTCTCTTTGCTAGCCTTTTTTCTGTGGTATCTGAGAACAGATATTTCGGATCCCATTGAAGAGTATAGGGCCAAAGGAAATATCCTACGATAACAAAGAGAAAGAAGCTTTCTGAGAAACTTCTTTGCGTTCTGTGAAATCATCTCACAGAGTTACAGCTTTCCCCTCAAGAAGCCTTTCGCTAAGACAGTTCTTGTTGAATTGGCAAAGTGATATTTGGAAGCCCATAGAGGGCTATGGTGAAAAAGGAAATATCCTCAGATGAAATATGGAAAGAAGCTTTCTGAGAAACTGCTTAGTGTTCGGTTAATTCATCTCACAGAGTTACATCTGTATTTCATGGATCTCTTTGCTAACCTTCTTTCTGTGGAATCTGAGAACAGATATTTCGGATCCCATTGAAGACTATAGGGCCAAAGGAAATATCCTCCGATAACAAAGAGAAAGAAGCTTTCTGAGAAACTTCTTTGCGTTCTGTGAAATCATCTCACAGAGTTACAGCTTTCCCCTCAAGAAGCCTTTCGCTAAGACAGTTCTTGTGGAATTGGCAAAGTGATATTTGGAAGCCCATAGAGGGCTATGGTAAAAAAGGAAATATCCTCAGATGAAATCTGGAAAGAAGCTTTCTGAGAAACTGCTTAGTGTTCTTTTAATTCATGTCACAGAGTTACATCTGTATTTCGTGGATCTCTTTGCTAGCCTTATTTCTGTGGAATCTGAGAACAGATATTTTGGATCCCGTGGAAGACTATAGGGCCAAAGGAAATATCCTCCGATAACAAAGAGAAAGAAGCTTTCTGAGAAACTTCTTTGCATTCTGTGAAATCATCTCACAGAGTTACAGCTTTCCCCTCAAGAAGCCTTTCGCTAAGACAGTTCTTGTGGAATTGGCAAAGTGATATTTGGAAGCCATTAGACGGCTATGGTGAAAAAAGATATATCCTCAGATGAAATCTGGAAAGAAGCTTTCTGAGAAACTGCTTAGTGTTCTGTTATTTCATCTCACAGAGTTACATCTGTATTTCGTGGGTCTCTTTGCTAGCCTTATTTCTGTGGAATCTGAGAACAGATATTTCGGATCCCATTGAAGACTATAGGGCCAAAGGAAATATCCTCCGATAACAAAGAGAAAGAAGCTTTCTGAGAAACTTCTTTGCGTTCTGTGAAATCATCTCACAGAGTTACAGCTTTCCCCTCAAGAACCTTTCGCTAAGACAGTTCTTGTGGAATTGGCAAAGTGATATTTGGAAGCCCATAGAGGGCTATGGTGAAAAAGGAAATATCCTCAGATGAAATCTGGAAAGAAGCTTTCTGAGAAACTGCTTAGCGTTCGGTTAATTCATCTCACAGAGTTACATCTGTATTTCGTGGATCTCTTTGCTAGCCTTATTTCTGTGGAATCTGAGAACAGATATTTCGGATCCCATTGATGACTATTGGGCCAAAGGAAATATCCTCCGATAACAAAGAGAAAGAAGCTTTCTGAGAAACTTCTTTGCGTTCTGTGAAATCATCTCACAGAGTTACAGCTTTCCCCTCAAGAAGCCTTTCACTAAGACAGTTCTTGTGGAATTGGAAAAGTGATATTTGAAAGCCCATAGAGGGCTATGGTGAAAAAGGAAATATCCTCAGATGAAATCTGGAAAGAAGCTTTCTGAGAAACTGCTTAGTGTTCTGTTAATTCATCTCACAGAGTTACATCTGTATTTCGTGGATCTCTTTGCTAGCCTTATTTCTGTGGAATCTGAGAACAGATATTTCGGATCCCTTTGAAGACTATAGGGCCAAAGGAAATATCCTCTGATAACAAAGAGAAAGAAGCTTTCTGAGAAACTTCTTTGCGTTCTGTGAAATCATCTCACAGAGTTACAGCTTTCCCCTCAAAAAGCCTTTCGCTAAGACAGTTCTTGTGGAATTGGCAAGGTGACATTTGGAAACCCATAGAGGGCTATGGTGAAAAAGGAAATATCCTCAGATGAAATCTGGAAAGAAGCTTTCTGAGAAACTGCTTAGTGTTCTGTTATTTCATCTCACAGAGTTACATCTGTATTTCGTGGGTCTCTTTGCTAGCCTTATTTCTGTGGAATCTGAGAACAGATATTTCGGATCCCTTTGAAGAATATAGGGCCAAAGGAAATATCCTCCGATAACAAAGATAAAGAAGCTTTCTGAGAAACTTCTTTGCGTTCTGTGAAATCAGCTCACAGAGTTACAGCTTTCCCCTCAAGAAGCCTTTCGCTAAGAGAGTTCTTGTGGAATTGGCAAAGTGATATTTGGAAGCCAATAGAGTGCTATGGTGAAAAAGGATATATCCTCAGATGAAATCTTGAAAGAAGCTTTCTGAGAAACTGCTTAGTGTTCTGTTAATTCATCTCACAGAGTTACATCTGTATTTCGTGGGTCTCTTTGCTAGCCTTTTTTCTGTGGTATCTGAGAACAGATATTTCGGATCCCATTGAAGAGTATAGGGCCAAAGGAAATATCCTACGATAACAAAGAGAAAGAAGCTTTCTGAGAAACTTCTTTGCGTTCTGTGAAATCATCTCACAGAGTTACAGCTTTCCCCTCAAGAAGCCTTTCGCTAAGACAGTTCTTGTTGAATTGGCAAAGTGATATTTGGAAGCCCATAGAGGGCTATGGTGAAAAAGGAAATATCCTCAGATGAAATATGGAAAGAAGCTTTCTGAGAAACTGCTTAGTGTTCGGTTAATTCATCTCACAGAGTTACATCTGTATTTCATGGATCTCTTTGCTAACCTTCTTTCTGTGGAATCTGAGAACAGATATTTCGGATCCCATTGAAGACTATAGGGCCAAAGGAAATATCCTCCGATAACAAAGAGAAAGAAGCTTTCTGAGAAACTTCTTTGCGTTCTGTGAAATCATCTCACAGAGTTACAGCTTTCCCCTCAAGAAGCCTTTCGCTAAGACAGTTCTTGTGGAATTGGCAAAGTGATATTTGGAAGCCCATAGAGGGCTATGGTAAAAAAGGAAATATCCTCAGATGAAATCTGGAAAGAAGCTTTCTGAGAAACTGCTTAGTGTTCTTTTAATTCATGTCACAGAGTTACATCTGTATTTCGTGGATCTCTTTGCTAGCCTTATTTCTGTGGAATCTGAGAACAGATATTTTGGATCCCGTGGAAGACTATAGGGCCAAAGGAAATATCCTCCGATAACAAAGAGAAAGAAGCTTTCTGAGAAACTTCTTTGCATTCTGTGAAATCATCTCACAGAGTTACAGCTTTCCCCTCAAGAAGCCTTTCGCTAAGACAGTTCTTGTGGAATTGGCAAAGTGATATTTGGAAGCCATTAGACGGCTATGGTGAAAAAAGATATATCCTCAGATGAAATCTGGAAAGAAGCTTTCTGAGAAACTGCTTAGTGTTCGGTTAATTCATCTCACAGAGTTACATCTGTATTTCGTGTATCTCTTTGCTAGCCTTCTTTCTGTGGAATCTGAGAACAGATATTTCGGATCCCATTGAAGACTATAGGGCCAAAGGAAATATCCTCCGATAACAAAGAGAAAGAAGCTTTCTGAGAAACTTCTTTGCGTTCTGTGAAATCATCTCACAGAGTTACAGCTTTCCCCTCAAAAATCCTTTCGCTAAGACTGTTCTTGTGGAATTGGCAAAGTGATATTTGGAAGCCCATAGAGGGCTATGGTGAAAAAGGAAATATCCTCAGATGAAATCTGGAAAGAAGCTTTCTGAGAAACTGCTTAGCGTTCTGTTATTTCATCTCACAGAGTTACATCTGTATTTCGTGGGTCTCTTTGCTAGCCTTATTTCTGTGGAATCTGAGAACAGATATTTCGGATCCCATTGAAGACTATAGGGCCAAAGGAAATATCCTCCGATAACAAAGAGAAAGAAGCTTTCTGAGAAACTTCTTTGCGTTCTGTGAAATCATCTCACAGAGTTACAGCTTTCCCCTCAAGAAGCCTTTCGCTAAGACAGTTCTTGTGGAATTGGCAAAGTGATATTTGGAAGCCCATAGATGGCCATGGTGAAAAAGGAAATATCCTCAGATGAAATCTGGAAAGAAGCTTTCTGAGAAACTGCTTAGTGTTCTTTTAATTCATGTCACAGAGTTACATCTGTATTTTGTGGATCTCTTTGCTAGCCTTATTTCTGTGGAATCTGAGAACAGATATTTCGGATCCCATTGAAGACTATAGGGCCAAAGGAAATATCCTCCGATAAGAAAGAGAAAGAAGCTTTCTGAGAAACTTCTTTGCGTTCTGTGAAATCATCTCACAGAGTTACAGCTTTCCCCTCAAGAAGCCTTTCGCTAAGACAGTTCTTGTGGAATTGGCAACGTGATATTTGGAAGCCTATAGAGGGCTATGGTGAAAAAAGATATATCCTCAGATGAAATCTGGAAAGAAGCTTTCTGAGAAACTGCTTAGTGTTCGGTTAATTCATCTCACAGAGTTACATCTGTATTTCGTGGATCTCTTTGCTAGCCTTCTTTCTGTGGAATCTGAGAACAGATATTTCGGATCCCATTGAAGACTATAGGGCCAAAGGAAATATCCTCCGATAACAAAGAGAAAGAAGCTTTCTGAGAAACTTCTTTGCGTTCTGTGAAATCATCTCACAGAGTTACAGCTTTCCCCTCAAAAATCCTTTCGCTAAGACTGTTCTTGTGGAATTGGCAAGGTGATATTTGGAAGCCCATAGAGGGCTATGGTGAAAAAGGAAATATCCTTAGATGAAATCTGGAAAGAAGCTTTCTGAGAAACTGCTTAGTGTTCTGTTATTTCATCTCACAGAGTTACATCTGTATTTCGTGGGACTCTTTGCTAGCCTTATTTCTGTGGAATCTGAGAACAGATATTTCGGATCCCATTGAAGACTATAGGGCCAAAGGAAATATCCTCCGATAACAAAGAGAAAGAAGCTTTCTGAGAAACTTCTTTGCGTTCTGTGAAATCATCTCACAGAGTTACAGATTTCCCCTCAAGAAGCCTTTCGCTAAGACAGTTCTTGTGGAATTGGCAAAGTGATATTTGGAAGCCCTTAGAGGGCTATGGTAAAAAAGGAAATATCCTCAGTGAAATCTGGAAAGAAGCTTTCTGAGAAACTGCTTAGTGTTCTTTTAATTCATGTCACAGAGTTACATCTGTATTTCGTGGATTTCTTTGCTAGCCTTATTTCTGTGGAATCTGAGAACAGGTATTTCAGATCCCATTGAAGACTATAGGGCCAAAGGAAATATCCTCCGATAAAAAATAGAAAGAAGCTTTCTGAGAAACTTCTTTGCGTTCTGTGAAATCATCTCACAGAGTTACAGCCTTCCCATCAAGAAGCCTTTCACTAAGACAGTTCTTGTGGAATTGGCAAAGTGATATTTGGAAGCCCATAGAGGGCTATGGTGAAAAAGGATATATCCTCAGATGAAATCTGGAAAGAAGCTTTCTGAGAAACTGCTTAGCGTTTGGTTAATTCATCTCACAGAGTTACATCTGTATTTCGTGGATCTCTTTGCTAGCCTTATTTCTGTGGAAACTGAGAACAGATATTTCGGATCCCTTTGAAGACTATAGGGCCAAAGGAAATATCCTCCGATAACAAAGAGAAAGAAGCTTTCTGAGAAACTTCTTTGCGTTCTGTGAAATCATCTCACAGAGTTACAGCTTTCCCCTCAAGAAGCCTTTCGCTAAGACAGTTCTTGTGGAATTGGCAAAGTGATATTTGGAAGCCCATAGAGGGCTATGGTGAAAAAGGATATATCCTCAGATGAAATCTGGAAAGAAGCTTTCTGAGAAACTGCTTAGTGTTCTGTTAATTCATCTCACAGAGTTACATCTGTATTTCGTGGATCTCTTTGCTAGCCTTATTTCTGTGGAATCTGAGAACAGATATTTCGGATCCCTTTGAAGACTATAGGGCCGAAGGAAATATCCTCCGATAACAAATAGAAAGAAGCTTTCTGAGAAACTTCTTTGCGTTCTGTGAAATCATCTCACAGAGTTACAGCTTTCCCCTCAAGAAGCCTTTCGCTAAGACAATTCTTGTGAAATTGGCAAAGTGATATTTGGAAGCCTATAGAGGGCTATGGTGAAAAAGGATATATCCTCAGATGAAATCTGGAAAGAAGCTTTCTGAGAAACTGCTTAGTGTTCTGTTAATTCATCTCACTGAGTTACATCTGTATTTCGTGGATCTCTTTGCTAGCCTTATTTCTGTGGAATCTGAGAAGAGATATTTCGGAACCCATTGATGACTATAGGGCCAAAGGAAGTATCCTCCGATAACTAAGAGAAAGAAGCTTTCTGAGAAACTTCTTTGCGTTCTGTGAAATCATCTCACAGAGTTACAGCTTTCCCCTCAAGAAGCCTTTAGCTAAGACAGTTCTTGTGGAATTGGGAAGGTGATATTTGGAAGCCCATAGAGGGCTATGGTGAAAAAGGAAATATCCTCAGATGAAATCTGGAAAGAAACTTTCTGAGAAACTGCTTAGTGTTCGGTTAATTCATCTCACAGAGTTACATCTGTATTTCGTGGATCTCTTTGCTAGCCTTATTTCTGTGGAATCTGAGAACAGATATTTCGGATCCTTTTGAAGACTATAGGGCCAAAGGAAATATCCTCCGATAACAAAGAGAAAGAAGCTTTCTGAGAAACTTCTTTGCGTTCTGTGAAATCATCTCACAGAGTTACAGCTTTCCCCTCAAGAAGCCTTTCGCTAAGACAGTTTTTGTGGAATTGGCAAAGTGTTATTTGGAAGCCCATAGAGGGCTATGGTGAAAAAGGATATATCCTCAGATGAAATCTGGAAAGAAGCTTTCTGAGAAACTGCTTAGAGTTCTGTTAATTCATCTCACAGAGTTACATCTGTATTTCGTGGATCTCTTTGCTAGCCTTATTTCTGTGGAATCTGAGAACAGATATTTCGTATCCCATTGATGAATATTGGGCCAAAGGAAATATCCTCCGATAACAAAGAGAAAGAAGCTTTCTGAGAAACTTCTTTGTGTTCTGTGAAATCATCTCACAGAGTTACAGCTTTCCCCTCAAGAAGCCTTTCACTAAGACAGTTCTTGTGGAATTGGCAAAGTGATATTTGGAAGCCCATAGAGGGCTATGGTGAAAAAGGAAATATCCTCAGATGAAATCTGGAAAGAACCTTTCTGAGAAACTGCTTAGTGTTCTATTAATTCATCTCACAGAGTTACATCTCTCTTTCGTGGATCTCTTTGCTAGCCTTATTTCTGTGGAATCTGAGAACAGATATTTCGGATCCCTTTGAAGACTATAGGGCCAAAGGAAATATCCTCCGATAACAAAGAGAAAGAAGCTTTCTGAGAAACTTCTTTGCGTTCTGTGAAATCATCTCACAGAGTTACAGCTTTCCCCTAAAGAAGCCTTTCGCTAAGACAGTTCTTGTGGAATTGGCATAGTGATATTTGGAAGCCCTTAGAGGGCTATGGTGAAAAAGGAAATATCCTCAGATGAAATCTGGAAAGAAGCTTTCTGAGAAACTGCTTAGTGTTCTGTTAATTCATCTCACAGAGTTACATCTGTATTTCGTGGATCTCTTTGCTAGCCTTATTTCTGTGGAATCGGAGAACAGATATTTCGGATCCCTTTGAAGACTATAGGGCCAAAGGAAATATCCTTCGATAACAAAGAGAAAGAAGCTTTCTGAGAAACTTCTTTGCGTTCTGTGAAATCATCTCACAGAGTTACAGCTTTCCACTCAAGAAGCCTTTCGCTAATACAGTTCTTGTGGAATTGGCAAGGTGATATTTGGAAGCCCATAGAGGGCTATTGTGAAAAAGGAAATATCCTCAGATGAAATCTGGAAAGAAACTTTCTGAGAAACTGCTTAGTGTTCGGTTAATTCATCTCACAGAGTTACATCTGTATTTCGTGTATCTCTTTGCTAGCCTTATTTCTGTGGAATCTGAGAACAGATATTTCGGATCCCTTTGAAGACTATAGGGCCAAAGGAAATATCCTCCGATAACAAAGAGAAAGAAGCTTTCTGAGAAACTTCTTTGAGTTCTGTGAAATCATCTCACAGAGTTACAGCTTTCCCCTCAAGAAGCCTTTCGCTAAGACAGTTCTTGTGGAATTGGCAAAGTGATATTTGGAAGCCCTTAGACGGCTATGGTGAAAAAGGAAATATCCTAAGATGAAATCTGGAAAGAAGCTTTCTGAGAAACTGCTTAGTGTTCTGTTCATTCATCTCAAAGAGTTACATCTATATTTCGTGGATCTCTTTGCTAGCCTTATTTCTGTGGAATCTGAGAACAGATATTTCGGATCCCATTGAAGACTACAGGGCCAAAGGAAATATCCTCGGATAACAAATAGAAAGAAGCTTCCTGAGAAACTTCTTTGCGTTCTGTGAAATCAAATCACAGAGTTAAAGCTTTCCCCTCAAGAAGCCTTTCGCTAAGACAGTTCTTGTGGAATTGGCAAAGTGATATTTGGAAGCCCATAGAGGGCTATGGTGAAAAAGGAAATATCCTCAGATGAAATCTGGAAAGAAGATTTCTGAGAAACTGCTTAGTGTTCGGTTAATTCATCTCAGAGAGTTACATCTGTATTTCGTGGATCTCTTGCTAGCCTTATTTCTGTGGAATCTGAGAACAGATATTTCGGATCCCTTTGAAGACTATAGGGCCAAAGGAAATATCCTCCGATAACAAAGATCAAGAAGCTTTCTGAGAAACTTCTTTGCGTTCTCTGAAATCATCTCACAGAGCTACAGCTTTCCCCTCAAGAAGGCTTTTGCTAAGACAGTTCTTGTGGAATTGGCAAAGTGATATTTGGAAGCCAATAGAGGGCTATGGTGAAAAAGGATATATCCTCAGATGAAATCTGGAAAGAAGCTTTCTGAGAAACTGCTTAGTGTTCTGTTAATTCATCTCACAGAGTTACATCTGTATTTCGTGGATCTCTTTGCTAGCTTTATTTCTGTGGATCTGAGAACAGATATTTCGGATCCCATTGATGACTATAGGGCCAAAGAAAATATCCTCCGATAACAAAGAGAAAGAAGCTTTCTGAGAAACTTCTTTGCGTTCTGTGAAATCATCTCACAGAGTTACAGCTTTCCCCTCAAGAAGCCTTTTACTAAGACAGTTCTTGTGGAATTGGCAAAGTGATATTTGGAAGCCCGTAGAGGGCTATGGTGAAAAAGGAAATATCCTCAGATGAAATCTGGAAAGAAGCTTTCTGAGAAACTGCTTAGTGTTCGGTTAATTCATTTCACAGAGTTACATCTGTATTTCGTGGATCTCTTTGCTAGCCTTATTTCTGTGTAATCTGAGAACAGATATTTCGGATCCCTTTGAAGACTATAGGGCCAAAGGAAATATCCTCCGATAACAATGAGAAAGAAGCTTTCTGAGAAACTTCTTTGTGTTCTGTGAAATCATCTGCCAGAGTTACAGCTTTCCCCTCAAGAAGCCTTTCGCCAAGACAGTACTTGTGGAATTGGCAAGGTGATATTTGGAAGCCCATAGAGGGCTATGTTGAAAAAGGAAATATCCTCAGATGAAATCTGGAAAGAAACTTTCTGAGAAACTGCTTAGTGTTCGGTTAATTCATCTCACAGAGTTACATCTGTGTTTCGTGAATCTCTTTGCTAGCCTTATTTCTGTGGAATCTGAGAACAGATATTTCGGATCCCTTTGAAGACTATAGGGCCAAAAGAAATATCCTCCGATAACAAAGAGAAAGAAGCTTTCTGTGAAACTTCTTTGCGTTCTGTGAAATCATCTCACAGAGTTACAGCTTTCCCCTCAAGAAGCCTTTCGCTAAGACAGTTCTTGTGGAATTGGTAAAGTGATATTTGGAAGCCCATAGAGGGTTATGGTGAAAAAGGATATATCCTCAGATGAAATCTGGAAAGAAGATTTCTGAGAACCTGCTTAGTGTTCTGTTAATTCATCTCACAAAGTTATATCTGTATTTCGTGGATCTCTTTGCTAGCCTTATTTCTGTGGAATCTGAGAACAGATATTTCGGATCCCTTTGAAGACTACAGGGCCAAAGGAAATATCCTCCGATAACAAAGAGAAAGAAGGTTTCTGAGAAACTTCTTTGAGTTCTGTGAAATCATCTTACAGAGTTACAGCTTTCCCCTCAAGAAGCCTTTCGCTAAGACAGTTCTTGTGGAATTGGCAAGGTGATATTTGGAAGCCCATAGAGGGCTATGGTGAAAAAGGAAATATCCTCAGATGAAATCTGGAAAGAATCTTTCTGAGAAACTGCTTAGTGTTCGGTTAATTCACCTCACAGAGTTACATCTGTATTTCGTGGATCTCTTTGCTAGCCTTATTTCTGTGGAATCTGAGAACAGATATTTCGGATCCCTTTGAAGACTATAGGGCCAAAGGAAATATCCTCCAATAACAAGGAGAAAGAAGCTTTCTGAGAAACTTCTTTGTGTTCTGTGAAATCATCTCACAGAGTTACAGCTTTCCCCTCAAGAAGCCTTTCGATAAGACAGTTCTTGTGGAATTGGCAAAGTGATATTTGGAAGCCCATAGAGGCCTATGGTGAAAAAGGAAATATCCTCAGATGAAATCTGGAAAGAAGCTTTCTGAGAAACTGCTTAGTGTTCGGTTAATTCATCTCAGAGAGTTACATCTGTATTTCGTGGATCTCTTGCTAGCCTTATTTCTGTGGAATCTGAGAACAGATATTTCGGATCCCTTTGAAGACTATAGGGCCAAAGGAAATATCCTCCGATAACAAAGATCAAGAAGCTTTCTGAGAAACTTCTTTGCGTTCTCTGAAATCATCTCACAGAGCTACAGCTTTCCCCTCAAGAAGGCTTTTGCTAAGACAGTTCTTGTGGAATTGGCAAAGTGATATTTGGAAGCCAATAGAGGGCTATGGTGAAAAAGGATACATCCTCAGATGAAATCTGGAAAGAAGCTTTCTGAGAAACTGCTTAGTGTTCTGTTAATTCATCTCACAGAGTTACATCTGTATTTCGTGGATCTCTTTGTTACCTTTATTTCTGTGGATCTGAGAACAGATATTTCGGATCCCATTGATGACTATAGGGCCAAAGAAAATATCCTCCGATAACAAAGAGAAAGAAGCTTTCTGAGAAACTTCTTTGCGTTCTGTGAAATCATCTCACAGAGTTACAGCTTTCCCCTCAAGAAGCCTTTTACTAAGACAGTTCTTGTGGAATTGGCAAAGTGATATTTGGAAGCCCGTAGAGGGCTATGGTGAAAAAGGAAATATCCTCAGATGAAATCTGGAAAGAAGCTTTCTGAGAAACTGCTTAGTGTTCGGTTAATTCATTTCACAGAGTTACATCTGTATTTCGTGGATCTCTTTGCTAGCCTTATTTCTGTGTAATCTGAGAACAGATATTTCGGATCCCTTTGAAGACTATAGGGCCAAAGGAAATATCCTCCGATAACAATGAGAAAGAAGCTTTCTGAGAAACTTCTTTGTGTTCTGTGAAATCATCTCACAGAGTTACAGCTTTCCCCTCAAGAAGCCTTTCGCCAAGACAGTACTTGTGGAATTGGCAAGGTGATATTTGGAAGCCCATAGAGGGCTATGGTGAAAAAGGAAATATCCTCAGATGAAATCTGGAAAGAAACTTTCTGAGAAACTGCTTAGTGTTCGGTTAATTCATCTCACAGAGTTACATCTGTGTTTCGTGAATCTCTTTGCTAGCCTTATTTCTGTGGAATCTGAGAACAGATATTTCGGATCCCTTTGAAGACTATAGGGCCAAAGGAAATATCCTCCGATAACAAAGAGAAAGAAGCTTTCTGAGAAACTTCTTTGCGTTCTGTGAAATCATCTCACAGAGTTACAGCTTTCCCCTCAAGAAGCCTTTCGCTAAGACAGTTCTTGTGGAATTGGTAAAGTGATATTTGGAAGCCCATAGAGGGTTATGGTGAAAAAGGATATATCCTCAGATGAAATCTGGAAAGAAGATTTCTGAGAAACTGCTTAGTGTTCTGTTAATTCATCTCACAAAGTTATATCTGTATTTCGTGGATCTCTTTGCTAGCCTTATTTCTGTGGAATCTGAGAACAGATATTTCGGATCCCTTTGAAGACTACAGGGCCAAAGGAAATATCCTCCGATAACAAAGAGAAAGAAGGTTTCTGAGAAACTTCTTTGAGTTCTGTGAAATCATCTAACAGAGTTACAGCTTTCCCTTCAAGAAGCCTTTCGCTAAGACAGTACTTGTGGAATTGGCAAGGTGATATTTGGAAGCCCATAGAGGGCTATGGTGAAAAAGGAAATATCCTCAGATGAAATCTGGAAAGAATCTTTCTGAGAAACTGCTTAGTGTTCGGTTAATTCACCTCACAGAGTTACATCTGTATTTCGTGGATCTCTTTGCTAGCCTTATTTCTGTGGAATCTGAGAACAGATATTTCGGATCCCTTTGAAGACTATAGGGCCAAAGGAAATATCCTCCAATAACAAGGAGAAAGAAGCTTTCTGAGAAACTTCTTTGTGTTCTGTGAAATCATCTCACAGAGTTACAGCTTTCCCCTCAAGAAGCCTTTCGATAAGACTGTTCTTGTGGAATTGGCAAAGTGATATTTGGAAGCCCATAGAGGCCTATGGTGAAAAAGGAAATATCCTCAGATGAAATCTGGAAAGAAGCTTTCTGAGAAACTGCTTAGTGTTCGGTTAATTCATCTCAGAGAGTTACATCTGTATTTCGTGGATCTCTTGCTAGCCTTACTTCTGTGGAATCTGAGAACAGATATTTCGGATCCCTTTGAAGACTATAGGGCCAAAGGAAATATCCTCCGATAACAAAGATCAAGAAGCTTTCTGAGAAACCTCTTTGCGTTCTCTGAAATCATCTCACAGAGCTACAGCTTTCTGCTCAAGAAGGCTTTTGCTAAGACAGTTCTTGTGGAATTGGCAAAGTGATATTTGGAAGCCAATAGAGGGCTATGGTGAAAAAGGAAATATCCTCAGATGAAATCTGGAAAGAAGCTTTCTGAGAAACTGCTTAGTGTTCGGTTAATTCATCTCACAGAGTTACATCTGTATTTCGTGGATCTCTTTGCTAGCCTTATTTCTGTGGAATCTGAGAACAGATATTTCGGATCCCTTTGAAGACTATAGGGCCAAAGGAAATATCCTCCGATAACAAAGAGAAAGAAGGTCTCTGAGAAACCTCTTTGAGTTCTGTGAAATCATCTTACAGAGTTACAGCTTTCCCTTCAAGAAGCCTTTCGCTAAGACAGTTCTTGTGGAATTGGCAAGGTGATATTTGGAAGCCCATAGAGGGCTATGGTGAAAAAGGAAATATCCTCAGATGAAATCTGGAAAGAAGCTTTCTGAGAAACTGCTTAGTGTTCGGTTAATTCACCTCACAGAGTTACATGTGTATTTCGTGGATCTCTTTGCTAGCCTTATTTCTGTGGAATCTGAGAACAGATATTTCGGATCCCTTTGAAGACTATAGGGCCAAAGGAAATATCCTCCAATAACAAGGAGAAAGAAGCTTTCTGAGAAACTTCTTTGTGTTCTGTGACATCATCTCACAGAGTTACAGCTTTCCCCTCAAGAAGCCTTTCGATAAGACAGTTCTTGTGGAATTGGCAAAGTGATATTTGGAAGCCCATAGAGGCCTATGGTGAAAAAGGAAATATCCTCAGATGAAATCTGGAAAGAAGCTTTCTGAGAAACTGCTTAGTGTTCGGTTAATTCATCTCAGAGAGTTACATCTGTATTTCGTGGATCTCTTGCTAGCCTTATTTCTGTGGAATCTGAGAACAGATATTTCGGATCCCTTTGAAGACTATAGGGCCAAAGGAAATATCCTCCGATAACAAAGATCAAGAAGCTTTCTGAGAAACTTCTTTGCGTTCTCTGAAATCATCTCAGGGAGCTACAGCTTTCTCCTCAAGAAGGCTTTTGCTAAGACAGTTCTTGTGGAATTGGCAAAGTGATATTTGAAGCCAATAGAGGGCTATGGTGAAAAAGGATATATCCTCAGATGAAATCTGGAAAGAAGCTTTCTGAGAAACTGCTTAGTGTTCGGTTAATTCATCTCACAGAGTTACATGTGTATTTCGTGGATCTCTTTGCTAGCCTTATTTCTGTGGAATCTGAGAACAGATATTTCGGATCCCATTGATGATTATAGGGCCAAAGGAAATATCCTCCGATAACAAAGAGAAAGAAACTTTCTGAGAAACTTCTTTGCGTTCTGTGAAATCATCTCACAGAGTTACAGCTTTCCCCTCAAGAAGCCTTTCACTAAGACAGTTCTTGTGGAATTGGCAAAGTGATATTTGGAAGCCCATAGAGGGGTATGGTGAAAAAGGATATATCCTCAGATGAAATCTGGAAAGAAGCTTTCTGAGAAACTGCTTAGTGTTCGGTTAATTCATCTCACAGAGTTACATCTGTATTTCGTGGATCTCTTGCTAGCCTTATTTCTATGGAATCTGAGAACAGATATTTCGGATCCCTTTGAAGACTATAGGGCCAAAGGAAATATCCTCCGATATCAAAGAGAAAGAAGCTTTCTGAGAAACTTCTTTGCGTTCTGTGAAATCATCTCACAGAGTTACAGCTTTCCCCTCAAGAAGCCTTTCGCTAAGACAGTTCTTGTGGAATTGGCAAAGAGATATTTGGAAGCCCTTAGAGGGCTATGGTGAAAAAGGAAATATCCTCAGATGAAATCTGGAAAGAAGCTTTCTGAGAAACTGCTCAGTGTTCTGTTAATTCATCTCACAGAGTTACATCTGTATTTCGTTGAACTCTTTGCTAGCCTTATTTCTGTGGAATCTGAGAACAGATATTTCGGATCCCTTTGAAGACTATAGGGCCAAAGGAAATATCCTCCGATAACAAAGAGAAAGAAGCTTTCTGAGAAACTTCTTTGCGTTCTGTGAAATCATCTCACAGAGTTACAGCTTTCCCCTCAGGAAGCCTTTCGCCAAGACAGTAGTTGTGGAATTGGCAAGGTGATATTTGGAAGCCCATAGAGGGCTATGGTGAAAAAGGAAATATCCTCAGATGAAATCTGGAAAGAAACTTTCTGAGAAACTGCTTAGTGTTCGGTTAATTCATCTCACAGAGTTACATCGGTATTTCGTGGATCTCTTTGCTAGCCTTATTTCTGTGGAATCTGAGAACAGATATTTCGGATCCCTTTAAAGACTATAGGGCCAAAGGAAATATCCTCCGATAACAAAGAGAAAGAAGCTTTCTGAGAAACTTCTTTGTGTTCTGTGAAATCATCTCACAGAGTTACAGCTTTCCCCTCAAGAAGCCTTTCGCTAAGACAGTTCTTGTGCAATTGGCAAAGTGATATTTGGAAGCCCATAGAGGGCTATGGTGAAAAAGGAAATATCCTCAGATGAAATCTGGAAAGAAGCTTCCTGAGAAACTGCTTAGTGTTCTGTTATTTCATCTCACAGAGTTACATCTGTATTTCGTGGATCTCTTTGCTAGCCTTATTTCTGTGGAATCTGAGAACAGATATTTCGGATCCCATTGAAGACTACAGGGCCAAAGGAAATATCCTCCGATATCAAAGAGAAAGAAGCTTTCTGAGAAACTTCTTTGCGTTCTGTGAAATCATCTCACAGACTTACAGCTTTCCCCTCAAGAAGCCTTTCGCTAAGACAGTTCTTGTGGAATTGGCAAAGAGATATTTGGAAGCCCTTAGAGGGCTATGGTGAAAAAGGAAATATCCTCAGATGAAATCTGGAAAGAAGCTTTCTGAGAAACGGCTCAGTGTTCTGTTAATTCATCTCACAGAGTTTCATCTGTATTTCGTGGATCTCTTTGCTAGCCTTATTTCTGTGGAATCTGAGAACAGATATTTCGGATCCCTTTGAAGACTATAGGGCCAAAGGAAATATCCTCCGATAACAAAGAGAAAGAAGCTTTCTGAGAAACTTCTTTGTGTTCTGTGAAATCATCTGCCAGAGTTACAGCTTTCCCCTCAAGAAGCCTTTCGCTAAGACAGTTCTTGTGGAATTGGGAAAGTGATATTTGGAAGCCCGTAGAGGGCTATGGTGAAAAAGGAAATATCCTCAGATGAAATCTGGAAAGAAGCTTTCTGAGAAACGGCTTAGTGTTCGGTTAATTCATCTCAGAGAGTTACATCTGTATTTCGTGGATCTCTTTGCTAGCCTTATTTCTGTGGAATCTGAGAACAGATATTTCGGATCCCTTTGAAGACTATAGGGCCAAAGGAAATATCCTCCGATAACAAAGAGAAAGAAGCTTTCTGAGAAACTTCTTTGCGTTCTGTGAAATCATCTCACAGAGTTACAGCTTTCCCCTCAAGAAGCCTTTTGCTAAGACAGTTCTTGTGGAATTGGCAAAGTGATATTTGGGAGCCGATAGAGGGCTATGGTGAAAAAGGATATATCTTCAGATGAAATCTGGAAAGACGCTTTTGTGAAACTGCTTAGTGTTCTGTTAATTCATCTCTCAGAGTTACATCTGTATTTCGTGGATCTCTTTGCTAGCCTTATTTCTGTGGAATCTGAGAACAGATATTTCGGATCCCTTTGAAGACTATAGGGCCAAAGGAAATATCCTCCGATAACAAAGAGAAAGAAGCTTTCTGAGAAATTTCTTTGTGTTCTGTGAAATCATCTCACAGAGTTACAGCTTTCCCCTCAAGAAGCCTTTCGCTAAGACAGTTCTTGTGGAATTGGCAAAGTGATATTTGGAAGCCCATAGAGGGCTATGGTGAAAAAGGAAATATCCTCAGATGAAATCTGGAAAGAAGCTTTCTGAGAAACTGCTTAGTGTTCTGTTAATTCATCTCACAGAGTTACATCTGTATTTCGTGGATCTCTTTGCTAGCCTTATTTCTGTGACATTTGAGAACAGATATTTCGGATCCCTTTGAAGACTATAGGGCCAAAGGAAATATCCTCCGATAACAAAGAGAAAGAAGCTTTCTGAGAAACTTCTTTGTGTTCTGTGAAATCATCTGCCAGAGTTACAGCTTTCCCCTCAAGAAGCGTTTCGCTAAGACAGTTCTTGTGGAATTGGCAAAGTGATATTTGGAAGCCCATAGAGGGCTATGGTGAAAAAGGAAATATCCTCAGATGAAATCTGGAAAGAAGCTTTCTGAGAAACGGCTTAGTGTTCGGTTAATTCATCTCAGAGAGTTACATCTGTATTTCGTGGATCTCTTTGCTAGCCTTATTTCTGTGGAATCTGAGAACAGATATTTCGGATCCCTTTGAAGACTATAGGGCCAAAGGAAATATCCTCCGAAAACAAAGATAAAGAAGCTTTCTGAGAAACTTCTTTGCGTTCTGTGAAATCATCTCACAGAGTTACAGCTTTCCCCTCAAGAAGCCTTTCGCTAAGACAGTTCTTGTGGATTTGGCAAAGTGATATTTGGATGCCAATAGAGGGCTATGGTGAAAAAGGATATATCTTCAGATGAAATCTGGAAAGACGCTTTTGAGAAACTGCTTAGTGTTCTGTTAATTCATCTCTCAGAGTTACATCTGTATTTCGTGGATCTCTTTGCTAGCCTTATTTCTGTGGAATCTGAGAACAGATATTTCGGATCCCTTTGAAGACTATAGGGCCAAAGGAAATATCCTCCGATAACAAAGAGAAAGAAGCTTTCTGAGAAACTTCTTTGAGTTCTGTGAAATCATCTGCCAGAGTTACAGCTTTCCCCTCAAGAAGCCTTTCGCTAAGACAGTTCTTGTGCAATTGGCAAAGTGATATTTGGAAGCCCATAGATGGCATGGTGAAAAAGGAAATATCCTCAGATGAAATCTGGAAAGAAGCTTTCTGAGAAACTGCTTAGTGTTCTGTTAATTCATCTCACAGAGTTACATCTGTATTTCGTGGATCTCTTTGCTAGCCTTATTTCTGTCGAATCTGAGAACACATATTTCGGATCCCTTTGAAGACTATAGGGACAAAGGAAATGTCCTCCGATAACAAAGAGAAAGAAGCTTTCTGAGAAACTTCTTTGTGTTCTGTGAAATCATCTCACAGAGTTACAGCTTTCCCCTCAAGAAGCCTTTCGCTTAGACAGTTCTTGTGGAATTGGCAAAGTGATATTTGGAAGCCCATAGAGGGCTATGGTGAAAAAGGAAATATCCTCAGATGAAATCTGGAAAGAAGCTTTCTGAGAAACTGCTTAGTGTTCTGTTAATTCATCTCACAGAGTTACATCTGTATTTCGTGGATCTCTTTGCTAGCCTTATTTCTGTGGAATCTGAGAACAGATATTTCGGATCCCATTGAAGACTATAGGGCCAAAGGAAATATCCTCCGATAACAAAGAGAAAGAAGCTTTCTGAGAAACTTGTTTGCGTTCTGTGAAATCATCTCACAGAGTTACAGCTTTCCCCTCAAGAAGCCTTTCGCTAAGACAGTTCTTGTGGAATTGGCAAAGAGATATTTGGAAGCCCTTAGAGGGCTATGGTGAAAAAGGAAATATCCTCAGATGAAATCTGGAAAGAAGCTTTCTGAGAAACTGCTTAGTGTTCTTTTAATTCATCTCACAGAGTTACATCTGTATTTCGTGGATCTCTTTGCTAGCCTTATTTCTGTGGAATCTGAGAACAGATATTTCGGATCCCATTGAAGACTATAGGGCCAAAGGAAATATCCTACGATAACAAGGAGAAAGTAGCTTTATGAGAAACTTCTTTGTGTTCTGTGAAATCATCTCACAGAGTTACAGCTTTCCCCTCAAGAAGCATTTCGCCAAGACAGTACTTGTGGAATTGGCAAGGTGATATTTGGAAGCCCTTAGAGGGCTATGGTGAAAAAGGAAATATCCTCAGATGAAATCTGGAAAGAAGCTTTCTGAGAAACTGCTTAGTGTTCTGTTATTTCATCTCACAGAGTTACATCTGTATTTCGTGGATCTCTTTGCTAGCCTTATTTCTGTGGAATCTGAGAACAGATATTTCGGATCCCATTGAAGACTATAGGGCCAAAGGAAATATCCTCCGATAACAAATAGAAAGAAACTTTCAGAGAAACTTCTTTGCGTTCTGTGAAATCATCTCACAGACTTACAGCTTTCCCCTCAAGAAGCCTTTCGCTAAGACAGTTCTTGTGGAATTGGCAAAGTGATATTTGGAAGCATATAGAGGGCTATGGGGAAAAAGGAAATATCCTCAGATGAAATCTGGAAAGAAGCTTTCTGAGAAACTGCTTAGTGTTCTGTCAATTCATCTCACAGAGTTACATCTGTATTTCGTGGATCTCTTTGCTAGCCTTATTTCTGTGGAATCTGAGAACAGATATTTCGGATCCCTTGGAAGACTATAGGGCCAAAGGAAATATCCTCCGATAACAAAGAGAAAGAAGCTTTCTGAGAAACTTCTTTGTGTTCTGTGAAATCATCTCCCAGAGTTACAGCTTTCCCCTCAAGAAGCCTTTCGCTAAGACAGTTCTTGTGCAATTGGCAAAGTGATATTTGGAAGCCCATAGAGGGCATGGTGAAAAAGGAAATATCCTCAGATGAAATCTGGAAAGAAGCTTTCTGAGAAACTGCTTAGGGTTCTGTTAATTCATCTCACAGAGTTACATCTGTATTTCGTGGATCTCTTTGCTAGCCTTATTTCTGTGCAATCTGAGAACAGATATTTCGGATCCAATTGAAGACTATAGGGCCAAAGGAAATATCCTCTGATAAGAAAGAGAAAGAAGCTTTCTGAGAAACTTCTTTGTGTTTTGTGAAATAATGTCACAGAGTTACAGCTTTCCCATCAAGAAGCCTTTCGCTAAGACAGTTCTTGTGGAATTGGCAAAGTGATATTTGGAAGCCCATAGAGGGCTATGGTGAAAAAGGAAATATCCTCAGATGAAATCTGGGAAGAAGCTTTCTGAGAAACTGCTTAGTGTTCTGTTATTTCATCTCACAGAGTGACATCTGTATTTCGTGGATCTCTTTGCTAGCCTTATTTCTGTGGAATCTGAGAACAGATAGTTCGGATCCCATTGAAGACTATATGGCCAAAGGAAATATCCTCCGATAACAAAGAAAAAGAAGCTTTCTGAGAAACGGCTTAGTGTTCGGTTAATTCATCTCACAGAGTTACAGCTTTCCCCTCAAGAAGCCTTTCGCTAAGACAGTTCTTGTGGAATTGGCAAAGTGATATTTGGAAGCCCATAGAGGGCTATGGTGAAAAAGGAAATATCCTCAGATGAAATCTGGAAAGAAGCTTTCTGAGAAACTGCTTAGTGTTCTGTTAATTCATCTCACAGAGTTACATCTGTATTTCGTGGATCTCTTTGCTAGCCTTATTTCTGTGGAATTTGAGAACAGATATTTCGGATCCCTTTGAAGACTATAGGGCCAAAGGAAATATCCTCCGATAACAAAGAGAAAGAAGCTTTCTGAGAAACTTCTTTGTGTTCTGTGAAATCATCTGCCAGAGTTACAGCTTTCCCCTCAAGAAGCCTTTCGCTAAGACAGTTCTTGTGGAATTGGCAAAGTGATATTTGGAAGCCCATAGAGGGCTATGGTGAAAAAGGAAATATCCTCAGATGAAATCTGGAAAGAAGCTTTCTGAGAAACGGCTTAGTGTTCGGTTAATTCATCTCAGAGAGTTACATCTGTATTTCGTGGATCTCTTTGCTAGCCTTATTTCTGTGGAATCTGAGAACAGATATTTCGGATCCCTTTGAAGACTATAGGGCCAAAGGAATTATCCTCCGAAAACAAAGATAAAGAAGCTTTCTGAGAAACTTCTTTGCGTTCTGTGAAATCATCTCACAGAGTTACAGCTTTCCCCTCAAGAAGCCTTTCGCTAAGACAGTTCTTGTGGATTTGGCAAAGTGATATTTGGAAGCCAATAGAGGGCTATGGTGAAAAAGGATATATCTTCAGATGAAATCTGGAAAGACGCTTTTGAGAAACTGCTTAGTGTTCTGTTAATTCATCTCTCAGAGTTACATCTGTATTTCGTGGATCTCTTTGCTAGCCTTATTTCTGTGGAATCTGAGAACAGATATTTCGGATCCCTTTGAAGACTATAGGGCCAAAGGAAATATCCTCCGATAACAAAGAGAAAGAAGCTTTCTGAGAAACTTCTTTGAGTTCTGTGAAATCATCTGCCAGAGTTACAGCTTTCCCCTCAAGAAGCCTTTCGCTAAGACAGTTCTTGTGCAATTGGCAAAGTGATATTTGGAAGCCCATAGAGGGCATGGTGAAAAAGGAAATATCCTCAGATGAAATCTGGAAAGAAGCTTTCTGAGAAACTGCTTAGTGTTCTGTTAATTCATCTCACAGAGTTACATCTGTATTTCGTGGATCTCTTTGCTAGCCTTATTTCTGTCGAATCTGAGAACACATATTTCGGATCCCTTTGAAGACTATAGGGACAAAGGAAATGTCCTCCGATAACAAAGAGAAAGAAGCTTTCTGAGAAACTTCTTTGTGTTCTGTGAAATCATCTCACAGAGTTACAGCTTTCCCCTCAAGAAGCCTTTCGCTTAGACAGTTCTTGTGGAATTGGCAAAGTGATATTTGGAAGCCCATACAAGGCTATGGTGAAAAAGGAATTATCCTCAGATGAAATCTGGAAAGAAGCTTTCTGAGAAATTGCTTAGTGTTCTGTTATTTCATCTCACAGAGTTACATCTGTATTTCGTGGATCTCTTTGCTAGCCTTATTTCTGTGGAATCTGAGAACAGATATTTCGGATCCCATTGAAGACTATAGGGCCAAAGGAAATATCCTCCGATAACAAAGAGAAAGAAGCTTTCTGAGAAACTTCTTTGCGTTCTGTGAAATCATCTCACAGAGTTACAGCTTTCCCCTCAAGAAGCCTTTCGCTAAGACAGTTCTTGTGGAATTGGCAAAGAGATATTTGGAAGCCCTTAGAGGGCTATGGTGAAAAAGGAAATATCCTCAGATGAAATCTGGAAAGAAGCTTTCTGAGAAACTGCTTAGTGTTCTTTTAATTCATCTCACAGAGTTACATCTGTATTTCGTGGATCTCTTTGCTAGCCTTATTTCTGTGGAATCTGAGAACAGATATTTCGGATCCCATTGAAGACTATAGGGCCAAAGGAAATATCCTACGATAACAAGGAGAAAGTAGCTTTATGAGAAACTTCTTTGTGTTCTGTGAAATCATCTCACAGAGTTACAGCTTTCCCCTCAAGAAGCATTTCGCCAAGACAGTACTTGTGGAATTGGCAAGGTGATATTTGGAAGCCCTTAGAGGGCTATGGTGAAAAAGGAAATATCCTCAGATGAAATCTGGAAAGAAGCTTTCTGAGAAACTGCTTAGTGTTCTGTTATTTCATCTCACAGAGTTACATCTGTATTTCGTGGATCTCTTTGCTAGCCTTATTTCTGTGGAATCTGAGAACAGATATTTCGGATCCCATTGAAGACTATAGGGCCAAAGGAAATATCCTCCGATAACAAATAGAAAGAAACTTTCAGAGAAACTTCTTTGCGTTCTGTGAAATCATCTCACAGACTTACAGCTTTCCCCTCAAGAAGCCTTTCGCTAAGACAGTTCTTGTGGAATTGGCAAAGTGATATTTGGAAGCATATAGAGGGCTATGGGGAAAAAGGAAATATCCTCAGATGAAATCTGGAAAGAAGCTTTCTGAGAAACTGCTTAGTGTTCTGTCAATTCATCTCACAGAGTTACATCTGTATTTCGTGGATCTCTTTGCTAGCCTTATTTCTGTGGAATCTGAGAACAGATATTTCGGATCCCTTGGAAGACTATTGGGCCAAAGGAAATATCCTCCGATAACAAAGAGAAAGAAGCTTTCTGAGAAACTTCTTTGTGTTCTGTGAAATCATCTCCCAGAGTTACAGCTTTCCCCTCAAGAAGCCTTTCGCTAAGACAGTTCTTGTGCAATTGGCAAAGTGATATTTGGAAGCCCATAGAGGGCATGGTGAAAAAGGAAATATCCTCAGATGAAATCTGGAAAGAAGCTTTCTGAGAAACTGCTTAGTGTTCTGTTAATTCATCTCACAGAGTTACATCTGTATTTCGTGGATCTCTTTGCTAGCCTTATTTCTGTGCAATCTGAGAACAGATATTTCGGATCCATTTGAAGACTATAGGGCCAAAGGAAATATCCTCTGATAAGAAAGAGAAAGAAGCTTTCTGAGAAACTTCTTTGTGTTTTGTGAAATAATGTCACAGAGTTACAGCTTTCCCATCAAGAAGCCTTTCGCTAAGACAGTTCTTGTGGAATTGGCAAAGTGATATTTGGAAGCCCATAGAGGGCTATGGTGAAAAAGGAAATATCCTCAGATGAAATCTGGGAAGAAGCTTTCTGAGAAACTGCTTAGTGTTCTGTTATTTCATCTCACAGAGTGACATCTGTATTTCGTGGATCTCTTTGCTAGCCTTATTTCTGTGGAATCTGAGAACAGATAGTTCGGATCCCATTGAAGACTATATGGCCAAAGGAAATATCCTCCGATAACAAAGAAAAAGAAGCTTTCTGAGAAACTTCTTTGCATTCTGTGAAATCATCTCACAGAATTACAGCTTTCCCCTCAAGAAGCCTTTCGCTAAGACAGTTCTTGTGGAATTGGCAAAGAGATATTTGGAAGCCCTTAGAGGGCTATGGTGAAAAAGGAAAAATCCTCAGATGAAATCTGGAAAGAAGCTTTCTGAGAAACTGCTTAGTGTTCTTTTAATTCATCTCACAGAGTTACATCTGTATTTCGTGGATCTCTTTGCTAGCCTTATTTCTGTGTAATCTGAGAACAGATATTTCGGATCCCATTGAAGACTATAGGGCAAAAGGAAATATCCTACGATAACAAGGAGAAAGTAGCTTTATGAGAAACTTCTTTGCGTTCTGTGAAATCATCTCACAGAGTTACAGCTTTCCCCTCAAGAAGCCTTTCGCCAAGACAGTACTTGTGGAATTGGCAAGGTGATATTTGGAAGCCCTTAGAGGGCTATGGTGAAAAAGGAAATATCCTCAGATGAAATCTGGAAAGAAACTTTCTGAGAAACTGCTTAGTGTTCGGTTAATTCATCTCACAGAGTTACATCTGTATTTCGTGGATCTCTTTGCTAGCCTTTTTTCTGTGGAATCTGAGAACAGATATTTCGGATCCCTTTGAAGACTATAGGGCCAAAGGAAATATCCTCCGATAACAAAGAGAAAGAAGCTTTCTGAGAAACTTCTTTGTGTTCTGTGAAATCATCTCACAGAGTTACAGCTTTCCCCTAAGAAGCCTTTCGCTAAGACAGTTCTTGTGGAATTGGCAAAGTGATATTCGGAAGCCCATAGAGGGCTATGGTGAAAAAGGAAATATCCTCAGATGAAATCTGGAAAGAAGCTTTCTGAGAAACTGCTTAGTGTTCTGTTATTTCATCTCACAGAGTTACATCTGTATTTCGTGGATCTCTTTGCTAGCCTTATTTCTGTGGATTCTGAGAACAGATATTTCGGATCCCATTGAAGACTATAGGGCCAAAGGAAATATCCTCCGATAACAAAGAGAAAGAAGCTTTCTGAGAAACTTCTTTGCGTTCTGTGAAATCATCTCACAGAGTTACAGCTTTCCCCTCAAGAAGCCTTTCGCTAAGACAGTTCTTGTGGAATTGGCAAAGTGATATTTGGAAGCCAATAGAGGCCTATGGTGAAAAAGGAAATATCCTCAGATGAAATCTGGAAAGAAGCTTTCTGAGAAACTGCTTAGTGTTCTGTTATTTCATCTCACAGAGTTACATCTGTATTTCGTGGATCTCTTTGCTAGCCTTATTTCTGTGGAGTCTGAGAACAGATATTTCGGATCCCTTTGAAGACTATAGGGCCAAAGGAAATATCCTCCGATAACAAATAGAAAGAAGCTTTCTGAGAAACTTCTTTGCGTTCTGTGAAATCATCTCACAGAGTTACAGCTTTCCCCTCAAGAAGCCTTTCGCTAAGACAGTTCTTGTGGAATTGGCAAAGTGATATTTGGAAGCCCATAGAGGGCTATGGGGAAAAAGGAAATATCCTCAGATGAAATCTGGAAAGAAGCTTTCTGAGAAACTGCTTAGTGTTCTGTTAATTCATCTCACAGAGTTACATCTGTATTTCGTGGATCTCTTTGCTAGCCTTATTTCTGTGGAATCTGAGAACAGATATTTCGGATCCCTTTGAAGACTATAGGGCCAAAGGAAATATCCTCCGATAACAAAGAGAAAGAAGCTTTCTGAGAAACTTCTTTGTGTTCTGTGAAATCATCTGCCAGAGTTACAGCTTTCCCCTCAAGAAGCCTTTCGCTAAGACAGTTCTTGTGGAATTGGCAAAGTGATATTTGGAAGCCCATAGAGGGCTATGGTGAAAAAGGAAATATCCTCAGATGAAATCTGGAAAGAAGCTTTCTGAGAAACTGCTTAGTGTTCTGTTATTTCATCTCACAGAGTTACATCTGTATTTCGTGGATCTCTTTGCTAGCCTTATTTCTGTGGATTCTGAGAACAGATATTTCGGATCCCATTGAAGACTATAGGGCCAAAGGAAATATCCTCCGATAACAAAGAGAAAGAAGCTTTCTGAGAAACTTCTTTGCGTTCTGTGAAATCATCTCACAGAGTTACAGCTTTCCCCTCAAGAAGCCTTTCGCTAAGACAGTTCTTGTGGAATTGGCAAAGTGATATTTGGAAGCCCATAGAGGGCTATGGTGAAAAAGGAAATATCCTCAGATGAAATCTGGAAAGAAGCTTTCTGAGAAACTGCTTAGTGTTCTGTTATTTCATCTCACAGAGTTACATCTGTATTTCGTGGATCTCTTTGCTAGCCTTATTTCTGTGGAATCTGAGAACAGATATTTCGGATCCCTTTGAAGACTATAGGGCCAAAGGAAATATCCTCCGATAACAAATAGAAAGAAGCTTTCTGAGAAACTTCTGTGCGTACTGTGAAATCATCTCACAGAGTTACAGCTTTCCCCTCAAGAAGCCTTTCGCTAAGACAGTTCTTGTGGAATTGGCAAAGTGATATTTGGAAGCCCATAGAGGGCTATGGGGAAAAAGGAAATATCCTCAGATGAAATCTGGAAAGAAGCTTTCTGAGAAACTGCTTAGTGTTCTGTTAATTCATCTCACAGAGTTACATCTGTATTTCGTGGATCTCTTTGCTAGCCTTATTTCTGTCGAATCTGAGAACAGATATTTCGGATCCCTTTGAAGACTATAGGGACAAAGGAAATGTCCTCCGATAACAAAGAGAAAGAAGCTTTCTGAGAAACTTCTTTGTGTTCTGTGAAATCATCTCACAGAGTTACAGCTTTCCCCTCAAGAAGCCTTTCGCTTAGACAGTTCTTGTGGAATTGGCAAAGTGATATTTGGAAGCCCATAGAGGGCTATGGTGAAAAAGGAAATATCCTCAGATGAAATCTGGAAAGAAGCTTTCTGAGAAATTGCTTAGTGTTCTGTTATTTCATCTCACAGAGTTACATCTGTATTTCGTGGATCTCTTTGCTAGCCTTATTTCTGTGGAATCTGAGAACAGATATTTCGGATCCCATTGAAGACTATAGGGCCAAAGGAAATATTCTCCGATAACAAAGAGAAAGAAGCTTTCTGAGAAACTTCTTTGCGTTCTGTGAAATCATCTCACAGAGTTACAGCTTTCCCCTCAAGAAGCCTTTCGCTAAGACAGTTCTTGTGGAATTGGCAAAGAGATATTTGGAAGCCCTTAGAGGGCTATGGTGAAAAAGGAAATATCCTCAGATGAAATCTGGAAAGAAGCTTTCTGAGAAACTGCTTAGTGTTCTTTTAATTCATCTCACAGAGTTACATCTGTATTTCGTGGATCTCTTTGCTAGCCTTATTTCTGTGGAATCTGAGAACAGATATTTCGGATCCCATTGAAGACTATAGGGCCAAAGGAAATATCCTACGATAACAAGGAGAAAGTAGCTTTATGAGAAACTTCTTTGTGTTCTGTGAAATCATCTCACAGAGTTACAGCTTTCCCCTCAAGAAGCCTTTCGCCAAGACAGTACTTGTGGAATTGGCAAGGTGATATTTGGAAGCCCTTAGAGGGCTATGGTGATAAAGGAAATATCCTCAGATGAAATCTGGAAAGAAGCTTTCTGAGAAACTGCTTAGTGTTCTGTTATTTCATCTCACAGAGTTACATCTGTATTTCGTGGATCTCTTTGCTAGCCTTATTTCTGTGGAATCTGAGAACAGATATTTCGGATCCCATTGAAGACTATAGGGCCAAAGGAAATATCCTCCGATAACAAATAGAAAGAAACTTTCAGAGAAACTTCTTTGCGTTCTGTGAAATCATCTCACAGACTTACAGCTTTCCCCTCAAGAAGCCTTTCGCTAAGACAGTTCTTGTGGAATTGGCAAAGTGATATTTGGAAGCATATAGAGGGCTATGGGGAAAAAGGAAATATCCTCAGATGAAATCTGGAAAGAAGCTTTCTGAGAAACTGCTTAGTGTTCTGTCAATTCATCTCACAGAGTTACATCTGTATTTCGTGGATCTCTTTGCTAGCCTTATTTCTGTGGAATCTGAGAACAGATATTTCGGATCCCTTGGAAGACTATAGGGCCAAAGGAAATATCCTCCGATAACAAAGAGAAAGAAGCTTTCTGAGAAACTTCTTTGTGTTCTGTGAAATCATCTCCCAGAGTTACAGCTTTCCCCTCAAGAAGCCTTTCGCTAAGACAGTTCTTGTGCAATTGGCAAAGTGATATTTGGAAGCCCATAGAGGGCATGGTGAAAAAGGAAATATCCTCAGATGAAATCTGGAAAGAAGCTTTCTGAGAAACTGCTTAGTGTTCTGTTAATTCATCTCACAGAGTTCCATCTGTATTTCGTGGATCTCTTTGCTAGCCTTATTTCTGTGGAATCTGAGAACAGATATTTCGGATCCATTTGAAGACTATAGGGCCAAAGGAAATATCCTCTGATAAGAAAGAGAAAGAAGCTTTCTGAGAAACTTCTTTGTGTTTTGTGAAATAATGTCACAGAGTTACAGCTTTCCCATCAAGAAGCCTTTCGCTAAGACAGTTCTTGTGGAATTGGCAAAGTGATATTTGGAAGCCCATAGAGGGCTATGGTGAAAAAGGAAATATCCTCAGATGAAATCTGGAAAGAAGCTTTCTGAGAAACTGCTTAGTGTTCTGTTATTTCATCTCACAGAGTGACATCTGTATTTCGTGGATCTCTTTGCTAGCCTTATTTCTGTGGAATCTGAGAACAGATAGTTCGGATCTCATTGAAGACTATATGGCCAAAGGAAATATCCTCCGATAACAAAGAAAAAGAAGCTTTCTGAGAAACTTCTTTGCGTTCTGTGAAATCATCTCACAGAGTTACAGCTTTCCCCTCAAGAAGCCTTTCGCTAAGACAGTTCTTGTGGAATTGGCAAAGTGATATTTGGAAGCCCTTAGAGGGCTATGGTGAAAAAGGAAAAATCCTCAGATGAAATCTGGAAAGAAGCTTTCTGAGAAACTGCTTAGTGTTCTTTTAATTCATCTCACAGAGTTACATCTGTATTTCGTGGATCTCTTTGCTAGCCTTATTTCTGTGTAATCTGAGAACAGATATTTCGTATCCCATTGAAGACTATAGGGCAAAAGGAAATATCCTACGATAACAAGGAGAAAGTAGCTTTATGAGAAACTTCTTTGCGTTCTGTGAAATCATCTCACAGAGTTACAGCTTTCCCCTCAAGAAGCCTTTCGCCAAGACAGTACTTGTGGAATTGGCAAGGTGATATTTGGAAGCCCTTAGAGGGCTATGGTGAAAAAGGAAATATCCTCAGATGAAATCCGGAAAGAAACTTTCTGAGAAACTGCTTAGTGTTCGGTTAATTCATCTCACAGAGTTACATCTGTATTTCGTGGATCTCTTTGCTAGCCTTTTTTCTGTGGAATCTGAGAACAGATATTTCGGATCCCTTTGAAGACTATAGGGCCAAAGGAAATATCCTCCGATAACAAAGAGAAAGAAGCTTTCTGAGAAACTTCTTTGTGTTCTGTGAAATCATCTCACAGAGTTACAGCTTTCCCCTCAAGAAGCCTTTCGCTAAGACAGTTCTTGTGGAATTGGCAAAGTGATATTCGGAAGCCCATAGAGGGCTATGGTGAAAAAGGAAATATCCTCAGATGAAATCTGGAAAGAAGCTTTCTGAGAAACTGCTTAGTGTTCTGTTATTTCATCTCACAGAGTTACATCTGTATTTCGTGGATCTCTTTGCTAGCCTTATTTCTGTGGATTCTGAGAACAGATATTTCGGATCCCATTGAAGACTATAGGGCCAAAGGAAATATCCTCCGATAACAAAGAGAAAGAAGCTTTCTGAGAAACTTCTTTGCGTTCTGTGAAATCATCTCACAGAGTTACAGCTTTCCCCTCAAGAAGCCTTTCGCTAAGACAGTTCTTGTGGAATTGGCAAAGTGATATTTGGAAGCCAATAGAGGCCTATGGTGAAAAAGGAAATATCCTCCGATGAAAACTGGAAAGAAGCTTTCTGAGAAACTGCTTAGTGTTCTGTTATTTCATCTCACAGAGTTACATCTGTATTTCGTGGATCTCTTTGCTAGCCTTATTTCTGTGGAATCTGAGAACAGATATTTCGGATCCCTTTGAAGACTATAGGGCCAAAGGAAATATCCTCCGATAACAAATAGAAAGAAGCTTTCTGAGAAACTTCTTTGCGTTCTGAGAAATCATCTCACAGAGTTACAGCTTTCCCCTCAAGAAGCCTTTCGCTAAGACAGTTCTTGTGGAATTGGCAAAGTGATATTTGGAAGCCCATAGAGGGCTATGGGGAAAAAGGAAATATCCTCAGATGAAATCTGGAAAGAAGCTTTCTGAGAAACTGCTTAGTGTTCTGTTAATTCATCTCACAGAGTTACATCTGTATTTCGTGGATCTCTTTGCTAGCCTTATTTCTGTGGAATCTGAGAACAGATATTTCGGATCCCTTTGAAGCCTATAGGGCCAAAGGAAATATCCTCCGATAACAAAGAGAAAGAAGCTTTCTGAGAAACTTCTTTGTGTTCTGTGAAATCATCTGCCAGAGTTACAGCTTTCCCCTCAAGAAGCCTTTCGCTAAGACAGTTCTTGTGGAATTGGCAAAGTGATATTTGGAAGCCCATAGAGGGCTATGGTGAAAAAGGAAATATCCTCAGATGAAATCTGGAAAGAGGCTTTCTGAGAAACTGCTTAGTGTTCTGTTATTTCATCTCACAGAGTTACATCTGTATTTCGTGGATCTCTTTGCTAGCCTTATTTCTGTGGATTCTGAGAACAGATATTTCGGATCCCATTGAAGACTATAGGGCCAAAGGAAATATCCTCCGATAACAAAGAGAAAGAAGCTTTCTGAGAAACTTCTTTGCGTTCTGTGAAATCATCTCACAGAGTTACAGCTTTCCCCTCAAGAAGCCTTTCGCTAAGACAGTTCTTGTGGAATTGGCAAAGTGATATTTGGAAGCCCATAGAGGGCTATGGTGAAAAAGGAAATATCCTCAGATGAAATCTGGAAAGAAGCTTTCTGAGAAACTGCTTAGTGTTCTGTTATTTCATCTCACAGAGTTACATCTGTATTTCGTGGATCTCTTTGCTAGCCTTATTTCTGTGGAATCTGAGAACAGATATTTCGGATCCCTTTGAAGACTATAGGGCCAAAGTAAATATCCTCCGATAACAAATAGAAAGAAGCTTTCTGAGAAACTTCTGTGCGTACTGTGAAATCATCTCACAGAGTTACAGCTTTCCCCTCAAGAAGCCTTTCGCTAAGACAGTTCTTGTGGAATTGGCAAAGTGATATTTGGAAGCCCATAGAGGGCTATGGGGAAAAAGGAAATATCCTCAGATGAAATCTGGAAAGAAGCTTTCTGAGAAACTGCTTAGTGTTCTGTTAATTCATCTCACAGAGTTACATCTGTATTTCGTGGATCTCTTTGCTAGCCTTATTTCTGTGGAATCTGAGAACAGATATTTCGGATCCCATTGAAGACTATAGGGCCAAAGGAAATATCCTACGATAACAAGGAGAAAGTAGCTTTATGAGAAACTTCTTTGTGTTCTGTGAAATCATCTCACAGATTTACAGCTTTCCCCTCAAGAAGCATTTCGCCAAGACAGTACTTGTGGAATTGGCAAGGTGATATTTGGAAGTCCTTAGAGGGCTATGGTGAAAAAGGAAATATCCTCAGATGAAATCTGGAAAGAAGCTTTCTGAGAAACTGCTTAGTGTTCTGTTATTTCATCTCACAGAGTTACATCTGTATTTCGTGGATCTCTTTGCTAGCCTTATTTCTGTGGAATCTGAGAACAGATATTTCGGATCCCATTGAAGACTATAGGGCCAAAGGAAATATCCTCCGATAACAAATAGAAAGAAGCTTTCAGAGAAACTTCTTTGCGTTCTGTGAAATCATCTCACAGACTTACAGCTTTCCCCTCAAGAAGCCTTTCGCTAAGACAGTTCTTGTGCAATTGGCAAAGTGATATTTGGAAGCCCATAGAGTGCATGGTGAAAAAGGAAATATCTTCAGATGAAATCTGGAAAGAAGCTTTCTGAGAAACTGCTTAGTGTTCTGTTAATTCATCTCACAGAGTTACATCTGTATTTCGTGGATCTCTTTGCTAGCCTTATTTCTGTCGAATCTGAGAACAGATATTTCGGATCCCTTTGAAGACTATAGGGCCAAAGGAAATATCCTCCGATAACATAGAGAAAGAAGCTTTCTGAGAAACTTCTTTGTGTTCTGTGAAATCATCTCACAGAGTTACAGCTTTCCCCTCAAGAAGCCTTTCGATAAGACAGTTCTTGTGGAATTTGCAAAAGATATTTGGAAGCCCATAGAGGGCTATGGTGAAAAAGGAAATATCCTCAGATGAAATCTGGAAAGAAGCTTTCTGAGAAATTGCTTAGTGTTCTGTTATTTCATCTCACAGAGTTACATCTGTATTTCGTGGATCTCTTTGCTAGCGTTATTTCTGTGGAATCTGAGAACAGATAGTTCGGATCCCATTGAAGACTATAGGGCCAAAGGAAATATCCTCCGATAACAAAGAGAAAGAAGCTTTCTGAGAAACTTCTTTGCATTCTGTGAAATCATCTCACAGAGTTACAGCTTTCCCCTCAAGAAGCCTTTCGCTAAGACAGTTCTTGTGGAATTGGCAAAGAGATATTTGGAAGCCCTTAGAGGGCTACGGTGAAAAAGGAAATATCCTCAGATGAAATCTGGAAAGAAGCTTTCTGAGAAACTGCTTAGTGTTCTTTTAATTCATCTCACAGAGTTACATCTGTATTTCGTGGATCTCTTTGCTAGCCTTATTTCTGTGGAATCTGAGAACAGATATTTCGGATCCCATTGAAGACTATAGGGCCAAAGGAAATATCCTACGATAACAAGGAGAAAGTAGCTTTATGAGAAACTTCTTTGTGTTCTGTGAAATCATCTCACAGAGTTACAGCTTTCCCCTCAAGAAGCATTTCGCCAAGACAGTATTTGTGGAATTGGCAAGGTGATATTTGGAAGACCTTAGAGGGCTATGGTGAAAAAGGAAATATCCTCAGATGAAATCTGGAAAGAAGCTTTCTGAGAAACTGCTTAGTGTTCTGTTATTTCATCTCACAGAGTTACATCTGTATTTCGTGGATCTCCTTGCTAGCCTTATTTCTGTGGAATCTGAGAACAGATATTTCGGATCCCATTGAAGACTATAGGGCCAAAGGAAATATCCTCCGATAACAAAGAGAAAGAAGCTTTCAGAGAAACTTCTTTGTGTTCTGTGAAATCATCTCACAGAGTTACAGCTTTCCCCTCAAGAAGCCTTTCGCTAAGACAGTTCTTGTGGAATTGGCAAAGTGATATTCGGAAGCCCATAGAGGGCTATGGTGAAAAAGGAAATATCCTCAGATGAAATCTGGAAAGAAGCTTTCTGAGAAACTGCTTAGTGTTCTGTTATTTCATCTCACAGAGTTACATCTGTATTTCGTGGATCTCTTTGCTAGCCTTATTTCTGTGGAATCTGAGAACAGATATTTCGGATCCCTTTGAAGACTATAGGGCCAAAGGAAATATCCTCCGATAACAAATAGAAAGAAGCTTTCTGAGAAACTTCTTTGCGTTCTGTGAAATCATCTCACAGAGTTACAGCTTTCCCCTCAAGAAGCCTTTCGCTAAGACAGTTCTTGTGGAATTGGCAAAGTGATATTTGGAAGCCCATAGAGGGCTATGGGGAAAAAGGAAATATCCTCAGATGAAATCTGGAAAGAAGCTTTCTGAGAAACTGCTTAGTGTTCTGTTAATTCATCTCACAGAGTTACATCTGTATTTCGTGGGTCTCTTTGCTAGCCTTATTTCTGTGGAATCTGAGAACAGATATTTCGGATCCCTTTGAAGACTATAGGGCCAAAGGAAATATCCTACGATAACAAGGAGAAAGTAGCTTTATGAGAAACTTCTTTGTGTTCTGTGAAATCATCTCACAGAGTTACAGCTTTCCCCTCAAGAAGCATTTCGCCAAGACAGTACTTGTGGAATTGGCAAGGTGATATTTGGAAGTCCTTAGAGGGCTATGGTGAAAAAGGAAATATCCTCAGATGAAATCTGGAAAGAAGCTTTCTGAGAAACTGCTTAGTGTTCTGTTATTTCATCTCACAGAGTTACATCTGTATTTCGTGGATCTCTTTGCTAGCCTTATTTCTGTGGAATCTGAGAACAGATATTTCGGATCCCATTGAAGACTATAGGGCCAAAGGAAATATCCTCCGATAACAAATAGAAAGAAGCTTTCAGAGAAACTTCTTTGCGTTCTGTGAAATCATCTCACAGACTTACAGCTTTCCCCTCAAGAAGCCTTTCGCTAAGACAGTTCTTGTGCAATTCGCAAAGTGATATTTGGAAGCATATAGAGGGCTATGGGGAAAAAGGAAATATCCTCAGATGAAATCTGGAAAGAAGCTTTCTGAGAAACTGCTTAGTGTTCTGTCAATTCATCTCACAGAGTTACATCTGTATTTCGTGGATCTCTTTGCTAGCCTTATTTCTGTGGAATCTGAGAACAGATATTTCGGATCCCTTGGAAGACTATAGGGCCAAAGGAAATATCCTCCGATAACAAAGAGAAAGAAGCTTTCTGAGAAACTTCTTTGTGTTCTGTGAAATCATCTCCCAGAGTTACAGCTTTCCCCTCAAGAAGCCTTTCGCTAAGACAGTTCTTGTGCAATTGGCAAAGTGATATTTGGAAGCCCATAGAGGGCATGGTGAAAAAGGAAATATCTTCAGATGAAATCTGGAAAGAAGCTTTCTGAGAAACTGCTTAGTGTTCTGTTAATTCATCTCACAGAGTTACATCTGTATTTCGTGGATCTCTTTGCTAGCCTTATTTCTGTGGAATCTGAGAACAGATATTTCGGATCCCTTTGAAGACTATAGGGCCAAAGGAAATATCCTCCGATAACATAGAGAAAGAAGCTTTCTGAGAAACTTCTTTGTGTTCTGTGAAATCATCTCACAGAGTTACAGCTTTCCCCTCAAGAAGCCTTTCGCTAAGACAGTTCTTGTGGAATTGGCAAAGTGATATTTGGAAGCCCATAGAGGGCTATGGTGAAAAAGGAAATATCCTCAGATGAAATCTGGAAAGAAGCTTTCTGAGAAACTGCTTAGTGTTCTGTTATTTCATCTCACAGAGTTACATCTGTATTTCGTGGATCTCTTTGCTAGCGTTATTTCTGTGGAATCTGAGAACAGATAGTTCGGATCCCATTGAAGACTATAGGGCCAAAGGAAATATCCTCCGATAACAAAGAGAAAGAAGCTTTCTGAGAAACTTCTTTGCATTCTGTGAAATCATCTCACAGAGTTACAGCTTTCCCCTCAAGAAGCCTTTCGCTAAGACAGTTCTTGTGGAATTGGCAAAGAGATATTTGGAAGCCCTTAGAGGGCTATGGTGAAAAAGGAAATATCCTCAGATGAAATCTGGAAAGAAGCTTTCTGAGAAACTGCTTAGTGTTCTTTTAATTCATCTCACAGAGTTACATCTGTATTTCGTGGATCTCTTTGCTAGCCTTATTTCTGTGGAATCTGAGAACAGATATTTCGGATCCCATTGAAGACTATAGGGCCAAAGGAAATATCCTACGATAACAAGGAGAAAGTAGCTTTATGAGAAACTTCTTTGTGTTCTGTGAAATCATCTCACAGAGTTACAGCTTTCCCCTCAAGAAGCATTTCGCCAAGGCAGTATTTGTGGAATTGGCAAGGTGATATTTGGAAGCCCTTAGAGGGCTATGGTGAAAAAGGAAATATCCTCAGATGAAATCTGGAAAGAAGCTTTCTGAGAAACTGCTTAGTGTTCTGTTATTTCATCTCACAGAGTTACATCTGTATTTCGTGGATCTCCTTGCTAGCCTTATTTCTGTGGAATCTGAGAACAGATATTTCGGATCCCATTGAAGACTATAGGGCCAAAGGAAATATCCTCCGATAACAAAGAGAAAGAAGCTTTCAGAGAAACTTCTTTGTGTTCTGTGAAATCATCTCACAGAGTTACAGCTTTCCCCTCAAGAAGCCTTTCGCTAAGACAGTTCTTGTGGAATTGGCAAAGTGATATTCGGAAGCCCATAGAGGGCTATGGTGAAAAAGGAAATATCCTCAGATGAAATCTGGAAAGAAGCTTTCTGAGAAACTGCTTAGTGTTCTGTTATTTCATCTCACAGAGTTACATCTGTATTTCGTGGATCTCTTTGCTAGCCTTATTTCTGTGGATTCTGAGAACAGATATTTCGGATCCCATTGAAGACTATAGGGCCAAAGGAAATATCCTCCGATAACAAAGAGAAAGAAGCTTTCTGAGAAACTTCTTTGCGTTCTGTGAAATCATCTCACAGAGTTACAGCTTTCCCCTCAAGAAGCCTTTCGCTAAGACAGTTCTTGTGGAATTGGCAAAGTGATATTTGGAAGCCCATAGAGGGCTATGGGGAAAAAGGAAATATCCTCAGATGAAATCTGGAAAGAAGCTTTCTGAGAAACTGCTTAGTGTTCTGTTAATTCATCTCACAGAGTTACATCTGTATTTCGTGGATCTCTTTGCTAGCCTTATTTCTGTGGAATCTGAGAACAGATATTTCGGATCCCTTTGAAGACTATAGGGCCAAAGGAAATATCCTCCGATAACAAAGAGAAAGAAGCTTTCTGAGAAACTTCTTTGTGTTCTGTGAAATCATCTGCCAGAGTTACAGCTTTCCCCTCAAGAAGCCTTTCGCTAAGACAGTTCTTGTGGAATTGGCAAAGTGATATTTGGAAGCCCATAGAGGGCTATGGTGAAAAAGGAAATATCCTCAGATGAAATCTGGAAAGAAGCTTTCTGAGAAACTGCTTAGTGTTCTGTTATTTCATCTCACAGAGTTACATCTGTATTTCGTGGATCTCTTTGCTAGCCTTATTTCTGTGGATTCTGAGAACAGATATTTCGGATCCCATTGAAGACTATAGGGCCAAAGGAAATATCCTCCGATAACTAAGAGAAAGAAGCTTTCTGAGAAACTTCTTTGTGTTCTGTGAAATCATCTCACAGAGTTACAGCTTTCCCCTCAAGAAGCCTTTCGCTAAGACAGTTCTTGTGGAATTGGCAAAGTGATATTTGGAAGCCCATAGAGGGCTATGGTGAAAAAGGAAATATCCTCAGATGAAATCTGGAAAGAAGCTTTCTGAGAAACTGCTTAGTGTTCTGTTATTTCATCTCACAGAGTTACATCTGTATTTCGTGGATCTCTTTGCTAGCCTTATTTCTGTGGAATCTGAGAACAGATATTTTGGATCCCTTTGAAGACTATAGGGCCAAAGGAAATATCCTCCGATAACAAATAGAAAGAAGCTTTCTGAGAAACTTCTGTGTGTACTGTGAAATAATCTCACAGAGTTACAGCTTTCCCCTCAAGAAGCCTTTCGCTAAGACAGTTCTTGTGGAATTGGCAAAGTGATATTTGGAAGCCCATAGAGGGCTATGGGGAAAAAGGAAATATCCTCAGATGAAATCTGGAAAGAAGCTTTCTGAGAAACTGCTTAGTGTTCTGTTAATTCATCTCACAGAGTTACATCTGTATTTCGTGGATCTCTTTGCTAGCCTTATTTCTGTGGAATCTGAGAACAGATATTTCGGATCCCATTGAAGACTATAGGGCCAAAGGAAATATCCTACGATAACAAGGAGAAAGTAGCTTTATGAGAAACTTCTTTGTGTTCTGTGAAATCATCTCACAGAGTTACAGCTTTCCCCTCAAGAAGCATTTCGCCAAGACAGTACTTGTGGAATTGGCAAGGTGATATTTGGAAGTCCTTAGAGGGCTATGGTGAAAAAGGAAATATCCTCAGATGAAATCTGGAAAGAAGCTTTCTGAGAAACTGCTTAGTGTTCTGTTATTTCATCTCACAGAGTTACATCTGTGTTTCGTGGATCTCTTTGCTAGCCTTATTTCTGTGGAATCTGAGAACAGATATTTCGGATCCCATTGAAGACTATAGGGCCAAAGGAAATATCCTCCGATAACAAATAGAAAGAAGCTTTCAGAGAAACTTCTTTGCGATCTGTGAAATCATCTCACAGACTTACAGCTTTCCCCTCAAGAAGCCTTTCGCTAAGACAGTTCTTGTGCAATTCGCAAAGTGATATTTGGAAGCATATAGAGGGCTATGGGGAAAAAGGAAATATCCTCAGATGAAATCTGGAAAGAAGCTTTCTGAGAAACTGCTTAGTGTTCTGTCAATTCATCTCACAGAGTTACATCTGTATTTCGTGGATCTCTTTGCTAGCCTTATTTCTGTGGAATCTGAGAACAGATATTTCGGATCCCTTGGAAGACTATAGGGCCAAAGGAAATATCCTCCGATAACAAAGAGAAAGAAGCTTTCTGAGAAACTTCTTTGTGTTCTGTGAAATCATCTCCCAGAGTTACAGCTTTCCCCTCAAGAAGCCTTTCGCTAAGACAGTTCTTGTGCAATTGGCAAAGTGATATTTGGAAGCCCATAGAGGGCATGGTGAAAAAGGAAATATCTTCAGATGAAATCTGGAAAGAAGCTTTCTGAGAAACTGCTTAGTGTTCTGTTAATTCATCTCACAGAGTTACATCTGTATTTCGTGGATCTCTTTGCTAGCCTTATTTCTGTGGAATCTGAGAACAGATATTTCGGATCCCTTTGAAGACATTAGGGCCAAAGGAAATATCCTCCGATAACATAGAGAAAGAAGCTTTCTGAGAAACTTCTTTGTGTTCTGTGAAATCATCTCACAGAGTTACAGCTTTCCCCTCAAGAAGCCTTTCGCTAAGACAGTTCTTGTGGAATTGGCAAAGTGATATTTGGAAGCCCATAGAGGGCTATGGTGAAAAAGGAAATATCCTCAGATGAAATCTGGAAAGAAGCTTTCTGAGAAACTGCTTAGTGTTCTGTTATTTCATCTCACAGAGTTACATCTGTATTTCGTGGATCTCTTTGCTAGCCTTATTTCTGTGGAATCTGAGAACAGATAGTTCGGATCCCATTGAAGACTATAGGGCCAAAGGAAATATCCTCCGATAACAAAGAGAAAGAAGCTTTCTGAGAAACTTCTTTGAGTTCTGTGAAATCATCTCACAGAGTTACAGCTTTCCCCTCAAGAAGCCTTTCGCTAAGACAGTTCTTGTGGAATTGGCAAAGAGATATTTGGAAGCCCTTAGAGGGCTATGGTGAAAAAGGAAAAATCCTCAGATGAAATCTGGAAAGAAGCTTTCTGAGAAACTGCTTAGTGTTCTTTTAATTCATCTCACAGAGTTACATCTGTATTTCGTGGATCTCTTTGCTAGCCATATTTCTGTGGAATCTGAGAACAGATATTTCGGATCCCATTGAAGACTATAGGGCAAAAGGAAATATCCTACGATAACAAGGAGAAAGTAGCTTTATGAGAAACTTCTTTGCGTTCTGTGAAATCATCTCACAGAGTTACAGCTTTCCCCTCAAGAAGCCTTTCGCCAAGACAGTACTTGTGGAATTGGCAAGGTGATATTTGGAAGCCCTTAGAGGGCTATGGTGAAAAAGGAAATATCCTCAGATGAAATCTGGAAAGAAACTTTCTGAGAAACTGCTTAGTGTTCGGTTAATTCATCTCACAGAGTTACATCTGTATTTCGTGGATCTCTTTGCTAGCCTTTTTTCTGTGGAATCTGAGAACAGATATTTCGGATCCCTTTGAAGACTATAGGGCCAAAGGAAATATCCTCCGATAACAAAGAGAAAGAAGCTTTCTGAGAAACTTCTTTGTGTTCTGTGAAATCATCTCACAGAGCTACAGCTTTCCCCTCAAGAAGCCTTTCGCTAAGACAGTTCTTGTGGAATTGGCAAAGTGATATTCGGAAGCCCATAGAGGGCTATGGTGAAAAAGGAAATATCCTCAGATGAAATCTGGAAAGAAGATTTCTGAGAAACTGCTTAGTGTTCTGTTATTTCATCTCACAGAGTTACATCTGTATTTCGTGGATCTCTTTGCTAGCCTTATTTCTGTGGATTCTGAGAACAGATATTTCGGATCCCATTGAAGACTATAGGGCCAAAGGAAATATCCTCCGATAACAAAGAGAAAGAAGCTTTCTGAGAAACTTCTTTGCGTTCTGTGAAATCATCTCACAGAGTTACAGCTTTCCCCTCAAGAAGCCTTTCGCTAAGACAGTTCTTGTGGAATTGGCAAAGTGATATTTGGAAGCCCATAGAGGGCTATGGTGAAAAAGGAAATATCCTCAGATGAAATCTGGAAAGAAGCTTTCTGAGAAACTGCTTAGTGTTCTGTTATTTCATCTCACAGAGTTACATCTGTATTTCGTGGATCTCTTTGCTAGCCTTATTTCTGTGGAATCTGAGAACAGATATTTCGGATCCCTTTGAAGACTATAGGGCCAAAGGAAATATCCTCCGATAACAAATAGAAAGAAGCTTTCTGAGAAACTTCTTTGCGTTCTGTGAAATCATCTCACAGAGTTACAGCTTTCCCCTCAAGAAGCCTTTCGCTAAGACAGTTCTTGTGGAATTGGCAAAGTGATATTTGGAAGCCCATAGAGGGCTATGGGGAAAAAGGAAATATCCTCAGATGAAATCTGGAAAGAAGCTTTCTGAGAAACTGCTTAGTGTTCTGTTAATTCATCTCACAGAGTTACATCTGTATTTCGTGGATCTCTTTGCTAGCCTTATTTCTGTGGAATCTGAGAACAGATATTTCGGATCCCTTTGAAGATTATAGGGCCAAAGGAAATAACCTCCGATAACAAAGAGAAAGAAGCTTTCTGAGAAACTTCTTTGTGTTCTGTGAAATCATCTGCCAGAGTTACAGCTTTCCCCTCAAGAAGCCTTTCGCTAAGACAGTTCTTGTGGAATTGGCAATGTGATATTTGGAAGCCCTTAGAGGGCTATGGTGAAAAAGGAAATATCCTCAGATGAAATCTGGAAAGAAGCTTTCTGAGAAACGGCTTAGTGTTCGGTTAATTCATCTCAGAGAGTTACATCTGTATTTCGTGGATCTCTTTGCTAGCCTTTTTTCTGTGGAATCTGAGAACAGATATTTCGGATCCCTTTGAAGACTATAGGGCCAAAGGAAATATCCTCCGAAAACAAAGATAAAGAAGCTTTCTGAGAAACTTCTTTGCGTTCTGTGAAATCATCTCACAGAGTTACAGCTTTCCCCTCAAGAAGTCTTTCGCTAAGACAGTTCTTGTGGATTTGGCAAAGTGATATTTGGAAGCCAATAGAGGGCTATGGTGAAAAAGGATATATCTTCAGATGAAATCTGGAAAGACGCTTTTGAGAAACTGCTTAGTGTTCTGTTAATTCATCTCTCAGAGTTACATCTGTATTTCGTGGATCTCTTTGCTAGCCTTATTTCTGTGGAATCTGAGAACAGATATTTCGGATCCCTTTGAAGACTATAGGGCCAAAGGAAATATCCTCCGATAACAAATAGAAAGAAGCTTTCTGAGAAACTTCTGTGCGTACTGTGAAATCATCTCACAGAGTTACAGCTTTCCCCTCAAGAAGCCTTTCGCTATGACAGTTCTTGTGGAATTGGCAAAGTGATATTTGGAAGCCCATAGAGGGCTATGGGGAAAAAGGAAATATCCTCAGATGAAATCTGGAAAGAAGCTTTCTGAGAAACTGCTTAGTGTTCTGTTAATTCATCTCACAGAGTTACATGTGTATTTCGTGGATCTCTTTGCTAGCCTTATTTCTGTGGAATCTGAGAACAGATATTTCGGATCCCATTGAAGACTATAGGGCCAAAGGAAATATCCTACGATAACAAGGAGAAAGTAGCTTTATGAGAAACTTCTTTGTGTTCTGTGAAATCATCTCACAGAGTTACAGCTTTCCCCTCAAGAAGCATTTCGCCAAGACAGTACTTGTGGAATTGGCAAGGTGATATTTGGAAGTCCTTAGAGGGCTATGGTGAAAAAGGAAATATCCTCAGATGAAATCTGGAAAGAAGCTTTCTGAGAAACTGCTTAGTGTTCTGTTATTTCATCTCACAGAGTTACATCTGTATTTCGTGGATCTCTTTGCTAGCCTTATTTCTGTGGAATCTGAGAACAGATATTTCGGATCCCATTGAAGACTATAGGGCCAAAGGAAATATCCTCCGAAAACAAATAGAAAGAAGCTTTCAGAGAAACTTCTTTGCGTTCTGTGAAATCATCTCACAGACTTACAGCTTTCCCCTCAAGAAGCCTTTCGCTAAGACAGTTCTTGTGCAATTCGCAAAGTGATATTTGGAAGCATATAGAGGGCTATGGGGCAAAAGGAAATATCCTCAGATGAAATCTGGAAAGAAGCTTTCTGAGAAACTGCTTAGTGTTCTGTCAATACATCTCACAGAGTTACATCTGTATTTCGTGGATCTCTTTGCTAGCCTTATTTCTGTGGAATCTGAGAACAGATATTTCGGATCCCTTGGAAGACTATAGGGCCAAAGGAAATATCCTCCGATAACAAAGAGAAAGAAGCTTTCTGAGAAACTTCTTTGTGTTCTGTGAAATCATCTCCCAGAGTTACAGCTTTCCCCTCAAGAAGCCTTTCGCTAAGACAGTTCTTGTGCAATTGGCTAAGTGATATTTGGAAGCCCATAGAGGGCATGGTGAAAAAGGAAATATCTTCAGATGAAATCTGGAAAGAAGCTTTCTGAGAAACTGCTTAGTGTTCTGTTAATTCATCTCACAGAGTTACATCTGTATTTCGTGGATCTCTTTGCTAGCCTTATTTCTGTGGAATCTGAGAACAGATATTTCGGATCCCTTTGAAGACATTAGGGCCAAAGGAAATATCCTCCGATAACATAGAGAAAGAAGCTTTCTGAGAAACTTCTTTGTGTTCTGTGAAATCATCTCACAGAGTTACAGCTTTCCCCTCAAGAAGCCTTTCGCTAAGACAGTTCTTGTGGAATTGGCAAAGTGATATTTGGAAGCCCATAGAGGGCTATGGTGAAAAAGGAAATATCCTCAGATGAAATCTGGAAAGAAGCTTTCTGAGAAACTGCTTAGTGTTCTGTTATTTCATCTCACAGAGTTACATCTGTATTTCGTGGATCTCTTTGCTAGCGTTATTTCTGTGGAATCTGAGAACAGATAGTTCGGATCCCATTGAAGACTATAGGGCCAAAGGAAATATCCTCCGATAAAAAAGAGAAAGAAGCTTTCTGAGAAACTTCTTTGCATTCTGTGAAATCATCTCACAGAGTTACAGCTTTCCCCTCAAGAAGCCTTTCGCTAAGACAGTTCTTGTGGAATTGGAAAAGAGATATTTGGAAGCCCTTAGAGGGCTATGGTGAAAAAGGAAATATCCTCAGATGAAATCTGGAAAGAAGCTTTCTGAGAAACTGCTTAGTGTTCTTTTAATTCATCTCACAGAGTTACATCTGTATTTCGTGGATCTCTTTGCTAGCCTTATTTCTGTGGAATCTGAGAACAGATATTTCGGATCCCATTGAAGACTATAGGGCCAAAGGAAATATCCTACGATAACAAGGAGAAAGTAGCTTTATGAGAAACTTCTTTGTGTTCTGTGAAATCATCTCACAGAGTTACAGCTTTCCCCTCAAGAAGCATTTCGCCAAGACAGTATTTGTGGAATTGGCAAGGTGATATTTGGAAGCCCTTAGAGGGCTATGGTGAAAAAGGAAATATCCTCAGATGAAATCTGGAAAGAAGCTTTCTGAGAAACTGCTTAGTGTTCTGTTATTTCATCTCACAGAGTTACATCTGTATTTCGTGGATCTCCTTGCTAGCCTTATTTCTGTGGAATCTGAGAACAGATATTTCGGATCCCATTGAAGACTATAGGGCCAAAGGAAATATCCTCCGATAACAAAGAGAAAGAAGCTTTCAGAGAAACTTCTTTGCGTTCTGTGAAATCATCTCACAGACTTACAGCTTTCCCCTCAAGAAGCCTTTCGCTAAGACATTTCTTGTGGAATTGGCAAAGTGATATTTGGAAGCATATAGAGGGCTATGGGGAAAAAGGAAATATCCTCAGATGAAATCTGGAAAGAAGCTTTCTGAGAAACTGCTTAGTGTTCTGTCAATTCATCTCACAGAGTTACATCTGTATTTCGTGGATCTCTTTGCTAGCCTTATTTCTGTGGAATCTGAGAACAGATATTTCGGATCCCATTGAAGACTATAGGGCCAAAGGAAATATCCTACGATAACAAAGAGAAAGTAGCTTTATGAGAAACTTCTTTGTGTTCTGTGAAATCATCTCACAGAGTTACAGCTTTCCCCTCAAGAAGCATTTCGCCAAGACAGTACTTGTGGAATTGGCAAGGTGATATTTGGAAGCCCTTAGAGGGCTATGGTGAAAAAGGAAATATCCTCAGATGAAATCTGGAAAGAAGCTTTCTGAGAAACTGCTTAGTGTTCTGTTAATTCATCTCACAGAGTTACATCTGTATTTCGTGGATCTCTTTGCTAGCCTTATTTCTGTGGAATCTGAGAACAGATATTTCGGATCCATTTGAAGACTATAGGGCCAAAGGAAATATCCTCCGATAACAAAGAGAAAGAAGCTTTCTGAGAAACTTCTTTGCGTTCTGTGAAATCATCTCACAGAGTTACAGCTTTCCCCTCAAGAAGCCTTTCGCTAAGACAGTTCTTGTGGAATTGGCAAAGTGATATTTGGAAGCCCATAGAGGGCTATGGTGAAAAAGGAAATATCCTCAGATGAAATCTGGAAAGAAGCTTTCTGAGAAACTGCTTAGTGTTCTGTTATTTCATCTCACAGAGTTACATCTGTATTTCGTGGATCTCTTTGCTAGCCTTATTTCTGTGGAATCTGAGAACAGATATTTCGGATCCCTTTGAAGACTATAGGGCCAAAGGAAATATCCTCCGATAACAAATAGAAAGAAGCTTTCTGAGAAACTTCTTTGCGTTCTGTGAAATCATCTCACAGAGTTACAGCTTTCCCCTCAAGAAGCCTTTCGCTAAGACAGTTCTTGTGGAATTGGCAAAGTGATATTTGGAAGCCCATAGAGGGCTATGGGGAAAAAGGAAATATCCTCAGATGAAATCTGGAAAGAAGCTTTCTGAGAAACTGCTTAGTGTTCTGTTAATTCATCTCACAGTGTTACATCTGTATTTCGTGGATCTCTTTGCTAGCCTTATTTCTGTGGAATCTGAGAACAGATATTTCGGATCCCTTTGAAGACTATAGGGCCAAAGGAAATATCCTCCGATAACAAAGAGAAAGAAGCTTTCTGAGAAACTTCTTTGTGTTCTGTGAAATCATCTGCCAGAGTTACAGCTTTCCCCTCAAGAAGCCTTTCGCTAAGACAGTTCTTGTGGAATTGGCAATGTGATATTTGGAAGCCCTTAGAGGGCTATGGTGAAAAAGGAAATATCCTCAGATGAAATCTGGAAAGAAGCTTTCTGAGAAACGGCTTAGTGTTCGGTTAATTCATCTCAGAGAGTTACATCTGTATTTCGTGGATCTCTTTGCTAGCCTTTTTTCTGTGGAATCTGAGAACAGATATTTCGGATCCCTTTGAAGACTATAGGGCCAAAGGAAATATCCTCCGAAAACAAAGATAAAGAAGCTTTCTGAGAAACTTCTTTGCGTTCTGTGAAATCATCTCACAGAGTTACAGCTTTCCCCTCAAGAAGTCTTTCGCTAAGACAGTTCTTGTGGATTTGGCAAAGTGATATTTGGAAGCCAATAGAGGGCTATGGTGAAAAAGGATATATCTTCAGATGAAATCTGGAAAGACGCTTTTGAGAAACTGCTTAGTGTTCTGTTAATTCATCTCTCAGAGTTACATCTGTATTTCGTGGATCTCTTTGCTAGCCTTATTTCTGTGGAATCTGAGAACAGATATTTCGGATCCCTTTGAAGACTATAGGGCCAAAGGAAATATCCTCCGATAACAAAGAGAAAGAAGCTTTCTGAGAAACTTCTTTGTGTTCTGTGAAATCATCTCCCAGAGTTACAGCTTTCCCCTCAAGAAGCCTTTCGCTAAGACAGTTCTTGTGCAATTGGCAAAGTGATATTTGGAAGCCCATAGAGGGCTATGGTGAAAAAGGAAATATCCTCAGATGAAATCTGGAAAGAAGCTTTCTGAGAAACTGCTTAGTGTTCTGTTATTTCATCTCACAGAGTTACATCTGTATTTCGTGGATCTCTTTGCTAGCGTTATTTCTGTGGAATCTGAGAACAGATAGTTCGGATCCCATTGAAGACTATAGGGCCAAAGGAAATATCCTCCGATAACAAAGAGAAAGAAGCTTTCTGAGAAACTTCTTTGCATTCTGTGAAATCATCTCACAGAGTTACAGCTTTCCCCTCAAGAAGCCTTTCGCTAAGACAGTTCTTGTGGAATTGGCAAAGAGATATTTGGAAGCCCTTAGAGGGCTATGGTGAAAAAGGAAATATCCTCAGATGAAATCTGGAAAGAAGCTTTCTGAGAAACTGCTTAGTGTTCTTTTAATTCATCTCACAGAGTTACATCTGTATTTCGTGGATCTCTTTGCTAGCCTTATTTCTGTGGAATCTGAGAACAGATATTTCGGATCCCATTGAAGACTATAGGGCCAAAGGAAATATCCTACGATAACAAGGAGAAAGTAGCTTTATGAGAAACTTCTTTGTGTTCTGTGAAATCATCTCACAGAGTTACAGCTTTCCCCTCAAGAAGCATTTCGCCAAGACAGTATTTGTGGAATTGGCAAGGTGATATTTGGAAGCCCTTAGAGGGCTATGGTGAAAAAGGAAATATCCTCAGATGAAATCTGGAAAGAAGCTTTCTGAGAAACTGCTTAGTGTTCTGTTATTTCATCTCACAGAGTTACATCTGTATTTCGTGGATCTCCTTGCTAGCCTTATTTCTGTGGAATCTGAGAACAGATATTTCGGATCCCATTGAAGACTATAGGGCCAAAGGAAATATCCTCCGATAACAAAGAGAAAGAAGCTTTCAGAGAAACTTCTTTGCGTTCTGTGATATCATCTCACAGACTTACAGCTTTCCCCTCAAGAAGCCTTTCGCTAAGACAGTTCTTGTGGAATTGGCAAAGTGATATTTGGAAGCATATAGAGGGCTATGGGGAAAAAGGAAATATCCTCAGATGAAATCTGGAAAGAAGCTTTCTGAGAAACTGCTTAGTGTTCTGTCAATTCATCTCACAGAGTTACATCTGTATTTCGTGGATCTCTTTGCTAGCCTTATTTCTGTGGAATCTGAGAACAGATATTTCGGATCCCATTGAAGACTATAGGGCCAAAGGAAATATCCTACGATAAGAAAGAGAAAGAAGCTTTCTGAGAAACTTCTTTGTGTTTTGTGAAATAATGTCACAGAGTTACAGCTTTCCCATCAAGAAGCCTTTCGCTAAGACAGTTCTTGTGCAATTGGCAAAGTGATATTTGGAAGCCCATAGAGGGCTATGGTGAAAAAGGAAATATCCTCAGATGAAATCTGGAAAGAAGCTTTCTGAGAAACTGCTTAGTGTTCTGTTATTTCATCTCACAGAGTTACATCTGTATTTCGTGGATCTCTTTGCTAGCCTTATTTCTGTGGAATCTGAGAACAGATAGTTCGGATCCCATTGAAGACTATAGGGCCAAAGGAAATATCCTCCGATAACAAAGAGAAAGAAGCTTTCTGAGAAACTTCTTTGAGTTCTGTGAAATCATCTCACAGAGTTACAGCTTTCCCCTCAAGAAGCCTTTCGCTAAGACAGTTCTTGTGGAATTGGCAAAGAGATATTTGGAAGCCCTTAGAGGGCTATGGTGAAAAAGGAAAAATCCTCAGATGAAATCTGGAAAGAAGCTTTCTGAGAAACTGCTTAGTGTTCTTTTAATTCATCTCACAGAGTTACATCTGTATTTCGTGGATCTCTTTGCTAGCCTTATTTCTGTGGAATCTGAGAACAGATATTTCGGATCCCATTGAAGACTATAGGGCAAAAGGAAATATCCTACGATAACAAGGAGAAAGTAGCTTTATGAGAAACTTCTTTGCGTTCTGTGAAATCATCTCACAGAGTTACAGCTTTCCCCTCAAGAAGCCTTTCGCCAAGACAGTACTTGTGGAATTGGCAAGGTGATATTTGGAAGCCCTTAGAGGGCTATGGTGAAAAAGGAAATATCCTCAGATGAAATCTGGAAAGAAACTTTCTGAGAAACTGCTTAGTGTTCGGTTAATTCATCTCACAGAGTTACATCTGTATTTCGTGGATCTCTTTGCTAGCCTTATTTCTGTGGAATCTGAGAACAGATATTTCGGATCCCTTTGAAGACTATAGGGCCAAAGGAAATATCCTCCGATAACAAAGAGAAAGAAGCTTTCTGAGAAACTTCTTTGTGTTCTGTGAAATCATCTCACAGAGCTACAGCTTTCCCCTCAAGAAGCCTTTCGCTAAGACAGTTCTTGTGGAATTGGCAAAGTGATATTCGGAAGCCCATAGAGGGCTATGGTGAAAAAGGAAATATCCTCAGATGAAATCTGGAAAGAAGATTTCTGAGAAACTGCTTAGTGTTCTGTTATTTCATCTCACAGAGTTACATCTGTATTTCGTGGATCTCTTTGCTAGCCTTATTTCTGTGGATTCTGAGAACAGATATTTCGGATCCCATTGAAGACTATAGGGCCAAAGGAAATATCCTCCGATAACAAAGAGAAAGAAGCTTTCTGAGAAACTTCTTTGCGTTCTGTGAAATCATCTCACAGAGTTACAGCTTTCCCCTCAAGAAGCCTTTCGCTAAGACAGTTCTTGTGGAATTGGCAAAGTGATATTTGGAAGCCCATAGAGGGCTATGGTGAAAAAGGAAATATCCTCAGATGAAATCTGGAAAGAAGCTTTCTGAGAAACTGCTTAGTGTTCTTTTATTTCATCTCACAGAGTTACATCTGTATTTCGTGGATCTCTTTGCTAGCCTTATTTCTGTGGAATCTGAGAACAGATATTTCGGATCCCTTTGAAGACTATAGGGCCAAAGGAAATATCCTCCGATAACAAATAGAAAGAAGCTTTCTGAGAAACTTCTTTGCGTTCTGTGAAATCATCTCACAGAGTTACAGCTTTCCCCTCAAGAAGCCTTTCGCTAAGACAGTTCTTGTGGAATTGGCAAAGTGATATTTGGAAGCCCATAGAGGGCTATGGGGAAAAAGGAAATATCCTCAGATGAAATCTGGAAAGAAGCTTTCTGAGAAACTGCTTAGTGTTCTGTTAATTCATCTCACAGAGTTACATCTGTATTTCGTGGATCTCTTTGCTAGCCTTATTTCTGTGGAATCTGAGAACAGATATTTCGGATCCCTTTGAAGATTATAGGGCCAAAGGAAATAACCTCCGATAACAAAGAGAAAGAAGCTTTCTGAGAAACTTCTTTGTGTTCTGTGAAATCATCTGCCAGAGTTACAGCTTTCCCCTCAAGAAGCCTTTCGCTAAGACAGTTCTTGTGGAATTGGCAATGTGATATTTGGAAGCCCTTAGAGGGCTATGGTGAAAAAGGAAATATCCTCAGATGAAATCTGGAAAGAAGCTTTCTGAGAAACGGCTTAGTGTTCGGTTAATTCATCTCAGAGAGTTACATCTGTATTTCGTGGATCTCTTTGCTAGCCTTTTTTCTGTGGAATCTGAGAACAGATATTTCGGATCCCTTTGAAGACTATAGGGCCAAAGGAAATATCCTCCGAAAACAAAGATAAAGAAGCTTTCTGAGAAACTTCTTTGCGTTCTGTGAAATCATCTCACAGAGTTACAGCTTTCCCCTCAAGAAGTCTTTCGCTAAGACAGTTCTTGTGGATTTGGCAAAGTGATATTTGGAAGCCAAGAGAGGGCTATGGTGAAAAAGGATATATCTTCAGATGAAATCTGGAAAGACGCTTTTGAGAAACTGCTTAGTGTTCTGTTAATTCATCTCTCAGAGTTACATCTGTATTTCGTGGATCTCTTTGCTAGCCTTATTTCTGTGGAATCTGAGAACAGATATTTCGGATCCCTTTGAAGACTATAGGGCCAAAGGAAATATCCTCCGATAACAAATAGAAAGAAGCTTTCTGAGAAACTTCTGTGCGTACTGTGAAATCATCTCACAGAGTTACAGCTTTCCCCTCAAGAAGCCTTTCGCTAAGACAGTTCTTGTGGAATTGGCAAAGTGATATTTGGAAGCCCATAGAGGGCTATGGGGAAAAAGGAAATATCCTCAGATGAAATCTGGAAAGAAGCTTTCTGAGAAACTGCTTAGTGTTCTGTTAATTCATCTCACAGAGTTACATGTGTATTTCTTGGATCTCTTTGCTAGCCTTATTTCTGTGGAATCTGAGAACAGATATTTCGGATCCCATTGAAGACTATAGGGCCAAAGGAAATATCCTACGATAACAAGGAGAAAGTAGCTTTATGAGAAACTTCTTTGTGTTCTGTGAAATCATCTCACAGAGTTACAGCTTTCCCCTCAAGAAGCATTTCGCCAAGACAGTACTTGTGGAATTGGCAAGGTGATATTTGGAAGTCCTTAGAGGGCTATGGTGAAAAAGGAAATATCCTCAGATGAAATCTGGAAAGAAGCTTTCTGAGAAACTGCTTAGTGTTCTGTTATTTCATCTCACAGAGTTACATCTGTATTTCGTGGATCTCTTTGCTAGCCTTATTTCTGTGGAATCTGAGAACAGATATTTCGGATCCCATTGAAGACTATAGGGCCAAAGGAAATATCCTCCGAAAACAAATAGAAAGAAGCTTTCAGAGAAACTTCTTTGCGTTCTGTGAAATCATCTCACAGACTTACAGCTTTCCCCTCAAGAAGCCTTTCGCTAAGACAGTTCTTGTGCAATTCGCAAAGTGATATTTGGAAGCATATAGAGGGCTATGGGGCAAAAGGAAATATCCTCAGATGAAATCTGGAAAGAAGCTTTCTGAGAAACTGCTTAGTGTTCTGTCAATACATCTCACAGAGTTACATCTGTATTTCGTGGATCTCTTTGCTAGCCTTATTTCTGTGGAATCTGAGAACAGATATTTCGGATCCCTTGGAAGACTATAGGGCCAAAGGAAATATCCTCCGATAACAAAGAGAAAGAAGCTTTCTGAGAAACTTCTTTGTGTTCTGTGAAATCATCTCCCAGAGTTACAGCTTTCCCCTCAAGAAGCCTTTCGCTAAGACAGTTCTTGTGCAATTGGCTAAGTGATATTTGGAAGCCCATAGAGGGCATGGTGAAAAAGGAAATATCTTCAGATGAAATCTGGAAAGAAGCTTTCTGAGAAACTGCTTAGTGTTCTGTTAATTCATCTCACAGAGTTACATCTGTATTTCGTGGATCTCTTTGCTAGCCTTATTTCTGTGGAATCTGAGAACAGATATTTCGGATCCCTTTGAGGACATTAGGGCCAAAGGAAATATCCTCCGATAACATAGAGAAAGAAGCTTTCTGAGAAACTTCTTTGTGTTCTGTGAAATCATCTCACAGAGTTACAGCTTTCCCCTCAAGAAGCCTTTCGCTAAGACAGTTCTTGTGGAATTGGCAAAGTGATATTTGGAAGCCCATAGAGGGCTATGGTGAAAAAGGAAATATCCTCAGATGAAATCTGGAAAGAAGCTTTCTGAGAAACTGCTTAGTGTTCTGTTATTTCATCTCACAGAGTTACATCTGTATTTCGTGGATCTCTTTGCTAGCGTTATTTCTGTGGAATCTGAGAACAGATAGTTCGGATCCCATTGAAGACTATAGGGCCAAAGGAAATATCCTCCGATAAAAAAGAGAAAGAAGCTTTCTGAGAAACTTCTTTGCATTCTGTGAAATCATCTCACAGAGTTACAGCTTTCCCCTCAAGAAGCCTTTCGCTAAGACAGTTCTTGTGGAATTGGCAAAGAGATATTTGGAAGCCCTTAGAGGGCTATGGTGAAAAAGGAAATATCCTCAGATGAAATCTGGAAAGAAGCTTTCTGAGAAACTGCTTAGTGTTCTTTTAATTCATCTCACAGAGTTACATCTGTATTTCGTGGATCTCTTTGCTAGCCTTATTTCTGTGGAATCTGAGAACAGATATTTCGGATCCCATTGAAGACTATAGGGCCAAAGGAAATATCCTACGATAACAAGGAGAAAGTAGCTTTATGAGAAACTTCTTTGTGTTCTGTGAAATCATCTCACAGAGTTACAGCTTTCCCCTCAAGAAGCATTTCGCCAAGACAGTATTTGTGGAATTGGCAAGGTGATATTTGGAAGCCCTTAGAGGGCTATGGTGAAAAAGGAAATATCCTCAGATGAAATCTGGAAAGAAGCTTTCTGAGAAACTGCTTAGTGTTCTGTTATTTCATCTCACAGAGTTACATCTGTATTTCGTGGATCTCCTTGCTAGCCTTATTTCTGTGGAATCTGAGAACAGATATTTCGGATCCCATTGAAGACTATAGGGCCAAAGGAAATATCCTCCGATAACAAAGAGAAAGAAGCTTTCAGAGAAACTTCTTTGCGTTCTGTGAAATCATCTCACAGACTTACAGCTTTCCCCTCAAGAAGCCTTTCGCTAAGACATTTCTTGTGGAATTGGCAAAGTGATATTTGGAAGCATATAGAGGGCTATGGGGAAAAAGGAAATATCCTCAGATGAAATCTGGAAAGAAGCTTTCTGAGAAACTGCTTAGTGTTCTGTCAATTCATCTCACAGAGTTACATCTGTATTTCGTGGATCTCTTTGCTAGCCTTATTTCTGTGGAATCTGAGAACAGATATTTCGGATCCCATTGAAGACTATAGGGCCAAAGGAAATATCCTACGATAACAAAGAGAAAGTAGCTTTATGAGAAACTTCTTTGTGTTCTGTGAAATCATCTCACAGAGTTACAGCTTTCCCCTCAAGAAGCATTTCGCCAAGACAGTACTTGTGGAATTGGCAAGGTGATATTTGGAAGCCCTTAGAGGGCTATGGTGAAAAAGGAAATATCCTCAGATGAAATCTGGAAAGAAGCTTTCTGAGAAACTGCTTAGTGTTCTGTTAATTCATCTCACAGAGTTACATCTGTATTTCGTGGATCTCTTTGCTAGCCTTATTTCTGTGGAATCTGAGAACAGATATTTCGGATCCATTTGAAGACTATAGGGCCAAAGGAAATATCCTCTGATAAGAAAGAGAAAGAATCTTTCTGAGAAACTTCTTTGTGTTTTGTGAAATAATGTCACAGAGTTACAGCTTTCCCATCAAGAAGCCTTTCGCTAAGACAGTTCTTGTGGAATTGGCAAAGTGATATTTGGAAGCCCATAGAGGGCTATGGTGAAAAAGGAAATATCCTCAGATGAAATCTGGAAAGAAGCTTTCTGAGAAACTGCTTAGTGTTCTGTTATTTCATCTCACAGAGTTACATCTGTATTTCGTGGATCTCTTTGCTAGGCTTATTTCTGTGGAATCTGAGAACAGATAGTTCGGATCCCATTGAAGACTATAGGGCCAAAGGAAATATCCTCCGATAACAAAGAGAAAGAAGCTTTCTGAGAAACTTCTTTGAGTTCTGTGAAATCATCTCACAGAGTTACAGCTTTCCCCTCAAGAAGCCTTTCGCTAAGACAGTTCTTGTGGAATTGGCAAAGAGATATTTGGAAGCCCTTAGAGGGCTATGGTGAAAAAGGAAAAATCCTCAGATGAAATCTGGAAAGAAGCTTTCTGAGAAACTGCTTAGTGTTCTTTTAATTCATCTCACAGAGTTACATCTGTATTTCGTGGATCTCTTTGCTAGCCTTATTTCTGTGGAATCTGAGAACAGATATTTCGGATCCCATTGAAGACTATAGGGCAAAAGGAAATATCCTACGATAACAAGGAGAAAGTAGCTTTATGAGAAACTTCTTTGCGTTCTGTGAAATCATCTCACAGAGTTACAGCTTTCCCCTCAAGAAGCCTTTCGCCAAGACAGTACTTGTGGAATTGGCAAGGTGATATTTGGAAGCCCTTAGAGGGCTATGGTGAAAAAGGAAATATCCTCAGATGAAATCTGGAAAGAAACTTTCTGAGAAACTGCTTAGTGTTCGGTTAATTCATCTCACAGAGTTACATCTGTATTTCGTGGATCTCTTTGCTAGCCTTTTTTCTGTGGAATCTGAGAACAGATATTTCGGATCCCTTTGAAGACTATAGGGCCAAAGGAAATATCCTCCGATAACAAAGAGAAAGAAGCTTTCTGAGAAACTTCTTTGTGTTCTGTGAAATCATCTCACAGAGTTACAGCTTTCCCCTCAAGAAGCCTTTCGCTAAGACAGTTCTTGTGGAATTGGCAAAGTGATATTCGGAAGCCCATAGAGGGCTATGGTGAAAAAGGAAATATCCTCAGATGAAATCTGGAAAGAAGCTTTCTGAGAAACTGCTTAGTGTTCTGTTATTTCATCTCACAGAGTTACCTCTGTATTTCGTGGATCTCTTTGCTAGCCTTATTTCTGTGGATTCTGAGAACAGATATTTCGGATCCCATTGAAGACTATGGGGCCAAAGGAAATATCCTCCGATAACAAAGAGAAAGAAGCTTTCTGAGAAACTTCTTTGCGTTCTGTGAAATCATCTCACAGAGTTACAGCTTTCCCCTCAAGAAGCCTTTCGCTAAGACAGTTCTTGTGGAATTGGCAAAGTGATATTTGGAAGCCCATAGAGGGCTATGGTGAAAAAGGAAATATCCTCAGATGAAATCTGGAAAGAAGCTTTCTGAGAAACTGCTTAGTGTTCTGTTATTTCATCTCACAGAGTTACATCTGTATTTCGTGGATCTCTTTGCTAGCCTTATTTCTGTGGAATCTGAGAACAGATATTTCGGATCCCTTTGAAGACTATAGGGCCAAAGGAAATATCCTCCGATAACAAATAGAAAGAAGCTTTCTGAGAAACTTCTTTGCGTTCTGTGAAATCATCTCACAGAGTTACAGCTTTCCCCTCAAGAAGCCTTTCGCTAAGACAGTTCTTGTGGAATTGGCAAAGTGATATTTGGAAGCCCATAGAGGGCTATGGGGAAAAAGGAAATATCCTCAGATGAAATCTGGAAAGAAGCTTTCTGAGAAACTGCTTAGTGTTCTGTTAATTCATCTCACAGAGTTACATCTGTATTTCGTGGATCTCTTTGCTAGCCTTATTTCTGTGGAATCTGAGAACAGATATTTCGGATCCCTTTGAAGACTATAGGGCCAAAGGAAATATCCTCCGATAACAAAGAGAAAGAAGCTTTCTGAGAAACTTCTTTGTGTTCTGTGAAATCATCTGCCAGAGTTACAGCTTTCCCCTCAAGAAGCCTTTCGCTAAGACAGTTCTTGTGGAATTGGCAATGTGATATTTGGAAGCCCTTAGAGGGCTATGGTGAAAAAGGAAATATCCTCAGATGAAATCTGGAAAGAAGCTTTCTGAGAAACGGCTTAGTGTTCGGTTAATTCATCTCAGAGAGTTACATCTGTATTTCGTGGATCTCTTTGCTAGCCTTTTTTCTGTGGAATCTGAGAACAGATATTTCGGATCCCTTTGAAGACTATAGGGCCAAAGGAAATATCCTCCGAAAACAAAGATAAAGAAGCTTTCTGAGAAACTTCTTTGCGTTCTGTGAAATCATCTCACAGAGTTACAGCTTTCCCCTCAAGAAGTCTTTCGCTAAGACAGTTCTTGTGGATTTGGCAAAGTGATATTTGGAAGCCAATAGAGGGCTATGGTGAAAAAGGATATATCTTCAGATGAAATCTGGAAAGACGCTTTTGAGAAACTGCTTAGTGTTCTGTTAATTCATCTCTCAGAGTTACATCTGTATTTCGTGGATCTCTTTGCTAGCCTTATTTCTGTGGAATCTGAGAACAGATATTTCGGATCCCTTTGAAGACTATAGGGCCAAAGGAAATATCCTCCGATAACAAAGAGAAAGAAGCTTTCTGAGAAACTTCTTTGTGTTCTGTGAAATCATCTCCCAGAGTTACAGCTTTCCCCTCAAGAAGCCTTTCGCTAAGACAGTTCTTGTGCAATTGGCAAAGTGATATTTGGAAGCCCATAGAGGGCATGGTGAAAAAGGAAATATCCTCAGATGAAATCTGGAAAGAAGCTTTCTGAGAAACTGCTTAGTGTTCTGTTAATTCATCTCACAGAGTTACATCTGTATTTCGTGGATCTCTTTGCTAGCCTTATTTCTGTGGAATCTGAGAACAGATATTTCGGATCCCTTTGAAGACTATAGGGCCAAAGGAAATATCCTCCGATAACATAGAGAAAGAAGCTTTCTGAGAAACTTCTTTGTGTTCTGTGAAATCATCTCACAGAGTTACAGCTTTCCCCTCAAGAAGCCTTTCGCTAAGACAGTTCTTGTGGAATTGGCAATGTGATATTTGGAAGCCCATAGAGGGCTATGGTGAAAAAGGAAATATCCTCAGATGAAATCTGGAAAGAAGCTTTCTGAGAAACTGCTTAGTGTTCTGTTATTTCATCTCACAGAGTTACATCTATATTTCGTGGATCTCTTTGTTAGCCTTATTTCTGTGGAATCTGAGAACAGATATTTCGGATCCCATTGAAGACTATAGGGCCAAAGGAAATATCCTCCGATAACAAAGAGAAAGAAGCTTTCTGAGAAACTTCTTTGCGTTCTGTGAAATCATCTCACAGAGTTACAGCTTTCCCCTCAAGAAGCCTTTCGCTAAGACAGTTCTTGTGGAATTGGCAAAGAGATATTTGGAAGCCCTTAGAGGGCTGCGGTGAAAAAGGAAATATCCTCAGATGAAATCTGGAAAGAAGCTTTCTGAGAAACTGCTTAGTGTTCTTTTAATTCATCTCACAGAGTTACATCTGTATTTCGTGGATCTCTTTGCTAGCCTTATTTCTGTGGAATCTGAGAACAGATATTTCGGATCCCATTGAAGACTATAGGGCCAAAGGAAATATCCTACGATAACAAGGAGAAAGTAGCTTTATGAGAAACTTCTTTGTGTTCTGTGAAATCATCTCACAGAGTTACAGCTTTCCCCTCAAGAAGCATTTCGCCAAGACAGTACTTGTGGAATTGGCAAGGTGATATTTGGAAGCCCTTAGAGTGCTATGGTGAAAAAGGAAATAATCTCAGATGAAATCAGAAAGAAACTTTCTGAGAAACTGCTTAGTGTTCGGTTAATTCATCTCACAGAGTTACATCTGTATTTCGTGGATCTCTTTGCTAGCCTTTTTTCTGTGGAATCTGAGAACAGATATTTCGGATCCCTTTGAAGACTATAGGGCCAAAGGAAATATCCTCCGATAACAAAGAGAAAGAAGCTTTCTGAGAAACTTCTTTGTGTTCTGTGAAATCATCTCACAGAGTTACAGCTTTCCCCTCAAGAAGCCTTTCGCTAAGACAGTTCTTGTGGAATTGGCAAAGTGATATTTGGAAGCCCATAGAGGGCTATGGTGAAAAAGGAAATATCCTCAGATGAAATCTGGAAAGAAGCTTTCTGAGAAACTGCTTAGTGTTCTGTTATTTCATCTCACAGAGTTACATCTGTATTTCGTGGATCTCTTTGCTAGCCTTATTTCTGTGGAATCTGAGAACAGATAGTTCGGATCCCATTGAAGACTATAGGGCCAAAGGAAATATCCTCCGATAACAAATAGAAAGAAGCTTTCTGAGAAACTTCTTTGCGTTCTGTGAAATCATCTCCCAGACTTACAGCTTTCCCCTCAAGAAGCCTTTCGCTAAGACAGTTCTTGTGGAATTGGCAAAGTGATATTTGGAAGCCCATAGAGGGCTATGGGGAAAAAGGAAATATCCTCAGATGAAATCTGGAAAGAAGCTTTCTGAGAAACTGCTTAGTGTTCTGTCAATTCATCTCACAGAGTTACATCTGTATTTCGTGGATCTATTTGCTAGCCTTATTTCTGTGGAATCTGAGAACAGATATTTCGGATCCCTTGGAATACTATAGGGCCAAAGGAAATATCCTCCGATAACAAAGAGAAAGAAGCTTTCTGAGAAACTTCTTTGTGTTCTGTGAAATAATCTCACAGAGTTAAAGCTTTCCCCTCAAGAAGCCTTTCGCTAAGACAGTTCTTGTGCAATTGGCAAAGTGATATTTGGAAGCCCATAAAGGGCATGGTGAAAAAGGAAATATCCTCAGATGAAATCTGGAAAGAAGCTTTCTGAGAAACTGCTTAGTGTTCTGTTATTTCATCTCACAGAGTTACATCTGTATTTCGTGGATCTCTTTGCTAGCCTTATTTCTGTGGATTCTGAGAACAGATATTTCGGATCCCATTGAAGACTATAGGGCCAAAGGAAATATCCTCCGATAAGAAAGAGAAAGAAGCTTTCTGAGAAACTTCTTTGCGTTCTGTGAAATCATCTCACAGAGTTACAGCTTTCCCCTCAAGAAGCCTTTGGCTAAGACAGTTCTTGTGGAATTGGCAAAGAGATATTTGGAAGCCCTTAGAGGGCTATGGTGAAAAAGGAAATATCCTCAGATGAAATCTGGAAAGAAGCTTTCTGAGAAACTGCTTAGTGTTCTTTTAATTCATCTCACAGAGTTACATCTGTATTTCGTGGATCTCTTTGCTAGCCTTATTTCGGTGGAATCTGAGACCAGATATTTCGGATCCCATTGAAGACTATATGGCCAAAGGCAATATCCTCCGATAACAAATAGAAAGAATCTTTCTGAGAAACTTCTTTGCGTTCTGTGAAATCATCAAACAGAGTTACAGCTTTCCCCTCAAGAAGCCTTTCGCTAAGACAGTTCTTCTGGAATTGGCAAAGTGATATTTGGAAGCCCATAGAGGGCTATGGTGAAAAAGGAAATATCCTCAGATGAAATCTGGAAAGAAGCTTTCTGAGAAACTGCTTAGTGTTCTGTTAATTCATCTCACAGAGTTACATCTGTATTTCGTGGATCTCTTTGCTAGCCTTATTTCTGTGGAATCTGAGAAAAGATATTTCGGATCCCTTTGAAGACTGTAGGGCCAAAGGAAATATCCTCCGATAACAAAGAGAAAGAAGATTTCTGAGAAACTTCTTTGTGTTCTGTGAAATCATCTCCCAGAGTTACACCTTTCCCCGCAAGAAGCCTTTCGCTAAGACAGTTCTTGTGGAATTGGCAAAGTGATATTTGGAAGCCCATAGAGGGCTATGGTGAAAAAGGAAATATCCTCAGATGAAATCTGGAAAGAAGCTTTCTGAGAAACTGATTAGTGTTCTGTTAATTCATCTCGCAGAGTTACATCTCTATTTCGTGGATCTCTTTGCCAGCCTTATTTCTGTGGAATCTGAGAACAGATATTTCGGATCCCATTGAAGACTATAGGGCCAAAGGAAATATCCTCCGATAACAAAGAGAAAGAAGCTTTCTGAGAAACTTCTTTGCGTTCTGTGAAATCATCTCACAGAGTTACAGCTTTCCCTTCAAGAAGCCTTTCGCTAAAACAGTTCTTGTGCAATTGGCAAAGTGATATTTGGAAGCCCATAGAGGGCTATAGTGAAAAAGGAAATATCCTCAGATGAAATCTGGAAAGAACCTTTCTGAGAAACTGCTTAGTGTTCTGTTAATTCATCTCGCAGAGTTACATCTGTATTTCGTGGATCTCTTTGCTAGCCTTATTTCTGTGGAATCTGAGAACAGATATTTCGGATCCCTTGGAAGACTACAGGGCCAAAGGAAATATCCTCCGATAACAAAGAGAAAGAAGCTTTCTGAGAAACTTCTTTGTGTTCTGTGAAATCATCTCACAGAGTTACAGCTTTCCCCTCAAGAAGCCTTTGGCTAAGACAGTTCTTGTGGAATTGGCAAAGTGATATTTGGAAGCCCATAGAGGGCTATGGTGAAAAAGGAAATATCCTCAGATGAAATCTGGAAAGAAGCTTTCTGAGAAACTGCTTAGTGTTCTGTTAATTCATCTCACAGAGTTACATCTGTATTTCGTGGATCTCTTTGCTAGCCTTATTTCTGTGGAATCTGAGAACAGATATTTCGGATCCCATTGAAGACTATAGGGCCAAAGGAAATATCCTCCGATAACAAAGAGAAAGAAGCTTTCTGAGAAACTTCTTTGCGTTCTGTGAAATCATCTCACAGAGTTACAGCTTTCCCCTCAAGAAGCCTTTCGCTAAGACAGTTCTTGTGGAATTGGCAAAGAGATATTTGGAAGCACGTAGAGGGCTATGGTGAAAAAGGAAGTATCCTCAGATGAAACCTGGAAAGAAGCTTTCTGAGAAACTGCTTCGTGTTCTTTTAATTCATCTCACAGAGTTACATCTGTATTTCGTGGATCTCTTTGCTAGCCTTATTTCTGTGGAATCTGAGAACAGATAATTCGGATCCCATTGAAGACTATAGGGCCAAAGGAAATATCCTCCGATAACAAAGAGAAAGAAGCTTTCTGAGAAACTTCTTTGCGTTCTGTGCAATCATCTCACAGAGTTACAGCTTTCCCCTCAAGAAGCCTTTCACTAAGACAGTTCTTGTGGAATTCGAAAAGTGATATTTGGAAGCCCATAGAGGGCTATGGTGAAAAAGGAAATATCCTCAGATGAAATCTGGAAAGAAGCTTTCTGAGAAACTGCTTAGTGTTCTGTTATTTCATCTCACAGAGTTACATCTGTATTTCGTGGATCTCTTTGCTAGCCTTATTTCTGTGGAATCTGAGAACAGATATTTCGGATCCCATTGAAGACTATAGGGCCAAAGGAAATATCCTCCGATAACAAAGAGAAAGAAGCTTTCTGAGAAACTTCTTTGCGTTCTGTGAAATCATCTCACAGAGTTACAGCTTTCCCCTCAAGAAGCCTTTCGCTAAGACAGTTCTTGTGGAATTGGCAAAGTGATATTTGGAAGCCCATAGAGGGCTATGGGGAAAAAGGAAATATCCTCAGATGAAATCTGGAAAGAAGCTTTCTGAGAAACTGCTTAGTGTTCCGTCAATTCATCTCACAGAGTTACATCTGTATTTCGTGGATCTCTTTGCTAGCCTTATTTCTGTGGAATCTGAGAACAGATATTTCGGATCCCTTGGAAGACTACAGGGCCAAAGGAAATATCCTCCGATAACAAAGAGAAAGAAGCTTTCTGAGAAACTTCTTTGCGTTCTGTGAAATCATCTCACAGAGTTACAGCTTTCCCCTCAAGAAGGCTTTCGCTAAGACAGTTCTTGTGTAATTGGCAAAGAGATATTTGGAAGCACGAAGAGGGCTATGGTGAAAAAGGAAGTATCCTCAGATGAAACCTGGAAAGAAGCTTTCTGAGAAACTGCTTCGTGTTCTTTTAATTCATCTCACAGAGTTACATCTGTATTTCGTGGATCTCTTTGCTAGCCTTATTTCTGTGGAATCTGAGAACAGATAATTCGGATCCCATTGAAGACTATAGGGCCAAAGGAAATATCCTCCGATAACAAAGAGAAAGAAGCTTTCTGAGAAACTTCTTTGCGTTCTGTGCAATCATCTCACAGAGTTACAGCTTTCCCCTCAAGAAGCCTTTCACTAAGACAGTTCTTGTGGAATTCGAAAAGTGATATTTGGAAGCCCATAGAGGGCTATGGTGAAAAAGGAAATATCCTCAGATGAAATCTGGAAAGAAGCTTTCTGAGAAACTGCTTAGTGTTCTGTTATTTCATCTCACAGAGTTACATCTGTATTTCGTGGATCTCTTTGCTAGCCTTATTTCTGTGGAATCTGAGAACAGATATTTCGGATCCCATTGAAGACTATAGGGCCAAAGGAAATATCCTCCGATAACAAAGAGAAAGAAGCTTTCTGAGAAACTTCTTTGCGTTCTGTGAAATCATCTCACAGAGTTACAGCTTTCCCCTCAAGAAGCCTTTCGCTAAGACAGTTCTTGTGGAATTGGCAAAGTGATATTTGGAAGCCCATAGAGGGCTATGGGGAAAAAGGAAATATCCTCAGATGAAATCTGGAAAGAAGCTTTCTGAGAAACTGCTTAGTGTTCTGTCAATTCATCTCACAGAGTTACATCTGTATTTCGTGGATCTCTTTGCTAGCCTTATTTCTGTGGAATCTGAGAACAGATATTTCGGATCCCTTGGAAGACTACAGGGCCAAAGGAAATATCCTCCGATAACAAAGAGAAAGAAGCTTTCTGAGAAACTTCTTTGCGTTCTGTGAAATCATCTCACAGAGTTACAGCTTTCCCCTCAAGAAGCCTTTCGCTAAGACAGTTCTTGTGGAATTGGCAAAGAGATATTTGGAAGCACTTAGAGGGCTATGGTGAAAAAGGAAATATCCTCAGATGAAATCTGGAAAGAAGCTTTCTGAGAAACTGCTTCGTGTTCTTTTAATTCATCTCACAGAGTTACATCTGTATTTCGTGGATCTCTTTGCTAGCCTTATTTCTGTGGAATCTGAGAACAGATATTTCGGATCCCATTGAAGACTATAGGGCCAAAGGAAATATCCTCCGATAACAAAGAGAAAGAAGCTTTCTGAGAAACTTCTTTGTGTTCTGTGAAATCATCTCACAGAGTTACAGCTTTCCCCTCAAGAAGCCTTTCGCTAAGACAGTTCTTGTGGAATTGGCAAAGTGATATTTGGAAGCCCATAGAGGGCTATGGTGAAAAAGGAAATATCCTCAGATGAAATCTGGAAAGAAGCTTTCTGAGAAACTGCTTAGTGTTCTGTTATTTCATCTCACAGAGTTACATCTGTATTTCGTGGATCTCTTTGCTAGCCTTATTTCTGTGGAATCTGAGAACAGATATTTCGGATCCCATTGAAGACTATAGGGCCAAAGGAAATATCCTCCGATAACAAATAGAAAGAAGCTTTCTGAGAAACTTCTTTGCGTTCTGTGAAATCATCTCACAGAGTTACAGCTTTCCCCTCAAGAAGCCTTTCGCTAAGACAGTTCTTGTGGAATTGGCAAAGTGATATTTGGAAGCCCATAGAGGGCTATGGCGAAAAAGGAAATATCCTCAGATGAAATCTGGAAAGAAGCTTTCTGAGAAACTGCTTAGTGTTCTGTTAATTCATCTCACAGAGTTACATCTGTATTTCGTGGATCTCTTTGCTAGCCTTATTTCTGTGGAATCTGAGAGCAGATATTTCGGATCCCTTTGAAGACTATAGGGGCAAGGGAAATATCCTCCGATAACAAAGAGAAAGAAGCTTTCTGAGAAACTTCTTTGCATTCTGTGAAATCATCTCCCAGACTTACAGCTTTCCCCTCAAGAAGCCTTTCGCTAAGACAGTTCTTGTGGAATTGGCAAAGAGATATTTGGAAGCACTTAGAGGGCTATGGTGAAAAAGGAAATATTCTCAGATGAAATCTGGAAAGAAGCTTTCTGAGAAACTGCTTCGTGTTCTTTTAATTCATCTCGCAGAGTTACATCTGTATTTCGTGGATCTCTTTGCTAGCCTTATTTCTGTGGAATCTGAGAACAGATATTTCGGATCCCATTGAAGACTATAGGGCCAAAGGAAATATCCTCCGATAACAAAGAGAAAGAAGCTTTCTGAGAAACTTCTTTGTGTTCTGTGAAATCATCTCACAGAGTTACAGCTTTCCCCTCAAGAAGCCTTTCGCTAAGACAGTTCTTGTGGAATTGGCAAAGTGATATTTGGAAGCCCATAGAGGGCTATGGTGAAAAAGGAAATATCCTCAGATGAAATCTGGAAAGAAGCTTTCTGAGAAACTGCTTAGTGTTCTGTTATTTCATCTCACAGAGTTACATCTGTATTTCGTGGATCTCTTTGCTAGCCTTATTTCTGTGGAATCTGAGAACAGATATTTCAGATCCCATTGAAGACTATAGGGCCAAAGGAAATATCCTCCGATAACAAATAGAAAGAAGCTTTCTGAGAAACTTCTTTGCATTCTGTGAAATCATCTCACAGAGTTACAGCTTTCCCCTCAAGAAGCCTTTCGCTAAGACAGTTCTTGTGAAATTGGCAAAGTGATATTTGGAAGCCCATAGAGGGCTATGGGGAAAAAGGAAATATCCTCAGATGAAATCTGGAAAGAAGCTTTCTGAGAAACTGCTTAGTGTTCTGTTAATTCATCTCAGAGAGTTACATCTGTGTTTCGTGGATCTCTTTGCTAGCCTTATTTCTGTGGAATCTGAGAGCAGATATTTCGGATCCCTTTGAAGACTATAGGGGCAAGGGAAATATCCTCCGATAACAAAGAGAAAGAAGCTTTCTGAGAAACTTCTTTGCGTTCTGTGAAATCATCTCCCAGACTTACAGCTTTCCCCTCAAGAAGCCTTTCGCTAAGACAGTTCTTGTGGAAATGGCAAAGTGATATTTGGAAGCCCATAGAGGGCTATGGGGAAAAAGGAAATATCCTCAGATGAAATCTGGAAAGAAGCTTTCTGAGAAACTGCTTAGTGTTCTGTCAATTCATCTCACAGAGTTACATCTGTATTTCGTGGATCTCTATGCTAGCCTTATTTCTGTGGAATCTGAGAACAGATATTTCGGATCCCATTGAAGACTATAGGGCCAAAGGAAATATCCTCCGATAACAAAGAGAAAGAAGCTTTCTGAGAAACTTCTTTGCGTTCTGTGAAATCATCTCACAGAGTTACAGCTTTCCCTTCAAGAATCCTTTCGCTAAAACAGTTCTTGTGGAATTGGCAAAGTGATATTTGGAAGCCCATAGAGGGCTATGGTGAAAAAGGAAATATCCTCAGATGAAATCTGGAAAGAAGCTTTCTGAGAAACTGCTTAGTGTTCTGTTAATTCATCTCGCAGAGTTACATCTGCATTTCGTGGATCTCTTTGCTAGCCTTATTTCTGTGGAATCTGAGAACAGATATTTCGGATCCCATTGAAGACTATAGGGCCAAAGGAAATATCATCCGTTAACAAATAGAAAGAAGATTTCTGAGAAACTTCTTTGCGTTCTGTGAAATAATCTCACAGAGTTACAGCTTTCCCCTCAAGAAGCCTTTCGCCAAGACAGTTCTTGTGGAATTCGCAAAGTGATATTTGGAAGCCCATAGAGGGCTATGGTGAAAAAGGAAATATCCTCAGATGAAATCTGGAAAGAAGCTTTCTGAGAAACTGCTTAGTGTTCTTTTAATTCAACTCACAGAGTTACATCTGTATTTCTTGGATCTCTTTGGTAGCCTTATTTCTGTGGAATCTGAGAACAGATATTTCAGATCCCTTTGAAGACTATAGGGCCAAAGGAAATATCCTCCGATAACAAAGAGAAAGAAGCTTTCTGAGAAACTTCTTTGTGTTCTGTGAAATCATCTCCCAGAGTTACAGCTTTCCCCTCAAGAAGCCTTTCGCTAAGACGGTTCTTGTGCAATTCGCAAAGTGATATTTGGAAGCCCATAGAGGGCTATGGTGAAAAAGGAAATATCCTCAGATGAAATCTGGAAAGAAGCTTTCTGAGAAACTGCTTAGTGTTCTGTTAATTCATCTCGCAGAGTTAAATCTGTATTTCGTGGATCTCTTTGCTAGCCTTATTTCTGTGGAATCTGAGAACAGATATTTCGGATCCCATTGAAGACTATAGGGCCAAAGGGAATATCCTCCGTTAACAAAGAGAAAGAAGCTTTCTGAGAAACTTCTTTGCGTTCTGTGAAATCATCTCACAGAGTTACAGCTTTCCCCTCAAGAAACCTTTCGCTAAGACAGTTCTTGTGGTATTGGCAAAGTGATATTTGGAAGCCCCTAGAGGGCTATGGTGAAAAAGGAAATATCCTCAGATGAAATCTGGAAAGAAGCTTTCTGAGAAACTGCTTAGTGTTTGGTTAATTCATCTCAGAGAGTTACATCTGTATTTCCTGGATCTCTTTGCTAGCCTTATTTCTGTGGAATCTGAGAACAGATATTTCGGATCCCTTTGAAGACTATAGGGCCAAAGAAAATATCCTCCGATAACAAAGATAAAGAAGCTTTCTGAGAAACTTCTTTGCGTTCTGTGAAATCATCTCACAGAGTTACAGATTTCCCCTCAAGAAGCCTTTTGCTAAGACAGTTCTTGTGGAATTGGCAAAGTGATATTTGGAAGCCCATAGAGGGCTATGGTGAAAAAGGATATATCCTCAGATGAAATCTGGAAAGAAGCTTTCTGAGAAACTGCTTAGTGTTCTGTTAATTCATCTCACAGAGTTACATCTGTATTTCGTGGATCTCTTTGCTAGCCTTATTTCTGTGGAATCTGAGAACAGATATTTCGGATCCCTTTGAAGACTATAGGGCCAAAGGAAATATCCTCCGATAACAAAGAGAAAGAAGCTTTCTGAGAAACTTCTTTGTGTTCTTTGAAATCATCTCACAGAGTTACAGCTTTCCCCTCAAGAAGCCTTTCGCTGAGACAGTTCTTGTGGAATTGGCAAAGTGATATTTGGAAGCCCATAGAGGGCTATGGTGAAAAAGGAAATATCCTCAGATGAAATCTGGAAAGAAGCTTTCTGAGAAACTGCTTAGTGTTCTGTTATTTCATCTCACAGAGTTACATCTGTATTTCGTGGATCTCTTTGCTAGCCTTATTTCTGTGGAATCTGAGAACAGATATTTCGGATCCCTTTGAAGACTATAGGGCCAAAGGAAATATCCTCCGATAACAAAGAGAAAGAAGCTTTCTGAGAAACTTCTTTGCGTTCTGTGAAATCATCTCACAGAGTTACAGCTTTCCCCTCAAGAAGCCTTTCGCTAAGACAGTTCTTGTGGAATTGGCAAAGAGATATTTGGAAGCCCTTAGAGGGCTATGGTGAAAAAGGAAATATCCTCAGATGAAATCTGGAAAGAAGCTTTCTGAGAAACTGCTTAGTGTTCTTTTAATTCATCTCACAGAGTTACATCTGTATTTCGTGGATCTCTTTGCTAGCCTTATTTCTGTGGAATCTGAGAACAGATATTTCGGATCCCATTGATGACTATTGGGCCAAAGGAAATATCCTCCGATAACAAAGAGAAAGAAGCTTTCTGAGAAACTTCTTTGCGTTCTGTGAAATCATCTCACGGAGTTACAGCTTTCCCCTCAAGAAGCCTTTCACTAAGACAGTTCTTGTGGAATTGGCAAAGTGATATTTGGAAGCCCATAGAGGGCTATGGTGAAAAAGGAAATATCCTCAGATGAAATCTGGAAAGAAGCTTTCTGAGAAACTGCTTAGTGTTCGGTTAATTCATCTCACAGAGTTACATCTGTATTTCGTGGATCTCTTTGCTAGCCTTATTTATGTGGAATCTGAGAACAGGTATTTCGGATCCCTTTGAAGACTATAGGGCCAAAGGAAATATCCTCCGATAACAAAGAGAAAGAAGATTTCTGAGAAACTTCTTTGTGTTCTGTGAAATCATCTCCCAGAGTTATAGCTTTCCCCGCAAGAAGCCTTTCGCTAAGACAGTTCTTGTGGAATTGGCAAAGTGATATTTGGAAGCCCATAGAGGGCTATGGTGAAAAAGGAAATATCCTCAGATGAAATCTGGAAAGAAGCTTTCTGAGAATCTGCTTAGTGTTCTGTTAATTCATCTCGCAGAGTTACATCTGTATTTCGTGGATCTCTTTGCTAGCCTTATTTCTGTGGAATCTGAGAACAGATATTTCGGATCCCATTGAAGACTATAGGGCCAAAGGAAATATCCTCCGATAACAAAGAGAAAGAAGCTTTCTGAGAAACTTCTTTGCGTACTGTGAAATAATCTCACAGAGTTACAGCTTTCCCCTTAAGAAACCTTTCGCTAGGAAAGTTCTTGTGGAATTGGCAAAGTGATATTTGGAAGCCCATAGAGGACTATGGTGAAAAAGGAAATATCCTCAGATGAAATCTGGAAAGAAGCTTTCTGAGAAACTGCTTAGTGTTCTGTTAATTCATCTCACAGAGTTACATCTGTATTTCGTGGATCTCTTTGCTAGCCTTTTTTCTGTGGAATCTGAGAACAGATATTTCGGATCCCTTTGAAGACTATAGGGCCAAAGGAAATATCCTCCGATAACAAAGAGAAAGAAGCTTTCTGAGAAACTTCTTTGTGTTCGGTGAAATCATCTCACAGAGTTACAGCTTTCCCCTCAAGAAGCCTTTCGCTAAGACAGTTCTTGTGGAATTGGCAAAGTGATATTTGGAAGCCCATTGAGGGCTATGGTGAAAAAGGAAATATCCTCAGATGAAATCTGGAAAGAAGCTTTCTGAGAAACTGCTTAGTGTTCTGTTATTTCATCTCACAGAGTTACATCTGTATTTCGTGGATCTCTTTGCTAGCCTTATTTCTGTGGAATCTGAGAACAGATATTTCGGATCCCATTGAAGACTATAGGGCCAAAGGAAATATCCTCCGATAACAAAGAGAAAGAAGCTTTCTGAGAAACTTCTTTACGTTCTGTGAAATCATCTCACAGAGTTACAGCTTTCCCCTCAAGAAGCCTTTCGCTAAGACAGTTCTTGTGGAATTGGCAAAGAGATATTTGGAAGCCCTTAGAGGGCTATGGTGAAAAAGGAAATATCCTCAGATGAAATGTGGAAAGAAGCTTTCTGAGAAACTGCTTAGTGTTCTTTTAATTCATCTCACAGAGTTACATCTGTATTTCGTGGATCTCTTTGCTAGCCTTATTTCTGTGGAATCTGAGAACAGATATTTCGGATCCCATTGAAGACTATAGGGCCAAAGGAAATATCCTCCGATAACAAAGAGAAAGAAGCTTTCTGAGAAACTTCTTTGCGTTCTGTGAAATCATCTCACAGAGTTACAGCTTTCCCCTCAAGAAGCCTTTCGCTAAGACAGTTCTTGTGGAATTGGCAAAGTGATATTTGGAAGCCCATAGAGGGCTATGGTGAAAAAGGAAATATCCTCCGATGAAATCTGGAAAGAAGCTTTCTGAGAAACTGCTTAGTGTTCTGTTAATTCATCTCGCAGAGTTACCTCTGCATTTCGTGGATCTCTTTGCTAGCCTTATTTCTGTGGAATCTGAGAACAGATATTTCGGATCCCATTGAAGACTATAGGGCCAAAGGAAATATCATCCGATAACAAATAGAAAGAAGATTCTGAGAAACTTCTTTGCGTTCTGTGAAATAATCTCACAGAGTTACAGCTTTCCCCTCAAGAAGCCTTTCGCCAAGACAGTTCTTGTGGAATTGGCAAAGTGATATTTGGAAGCCCAGAGAGGGCTATGGTGAAAAAGGAAATATCCTCAGATGAAATCTGGAAAGAAGCTTTCTGAGAAACTGCTTAGTGTTCTTTTAATTCAACTCACAGAGTTACATCTGTATTTCTTGGATCTCTTTGCTAGCCTTATTTCTGTGGAATCTGAGAACAGATATTTCGGATCCCTTTGAAGACTATAGGGCCAAAGGAAATATCCTCCGATAACAAAGAGAAAGAAGCTTTCTGAGAAACTTCTTTGTGTTCTGTGAAATCATCTCCCAGAGTTACAGCTTTCCCCTCAAGAAGCCTTTCGCTAAGACGGTTCTTGTGCAATTCGCAAAGTGATATTTGGAAGCCCATAGAGGGCTATGGTGAAAAAGGATATATCCTCAGATGAAATCTGGAAAGAAGCTTTCTGAGAAACTGCTTAGTGTTCTGTTAATTCATCTCGCAGAGTTAAATCTGTATTTCGTGGATCTCTTTGCTAGCCTTATTTCTGTGGAATCTGAGAACAGATATTTCGGATCCCATTGAAGACTATAGGGCCAAAGGAAATATCCTCCGATAACAAAGAGAAAGAAGCTTTCTGAGAAACTTCTTTGCGTTCTGTGAAATCATCTCACAGAGTTACAGCTTTCCCCTCAAGAAACCTTTCGCTAAGACAGTTCTTGTGGTATTGGCAAAGTGATATTTGGAAGCCCCTAGAGGGCTATGGTGAAAAAGGAAATATCCTCAGATGAAATCTGGAAAGAAGCTTTCTGAGAAACTGCTTAGTGTTCGGTTAATTCATCTCAGAGAGTTACATCTGTATTTCGTGGATCTCTTTGCTAGCCTTATTTCTGTGGAATCTGAGAACAGATATTTCGGATCCCTTTGAAGACTATAGGGCCAAAGAAAATATCCTCCGATAACAAAGATAAAGAAGCTTTCTGAGAAACTTCTTTGCGGTCTGTGAAATCATCTCACAGAGTTACAGATTTCCCCTCAAGAAGCCTTTTGCTAAGACAGTTCTTGTGGAATTGGCAAAGTGATATTTGGAAGCCCATAGAGGGCTATGGTGAAAAAGGATATATCCTCAGATGAAATCTGGAAAGAAGCTTTCTGAGAAACTGCTTACTGTTCTGTTAATTCATCTCACAGAGTTACATCTGTATTTCGTGGATCTCTTTGCTAGCCTTATTTCTGTGGAATCTGAGAACAGATATTTCGGATCCCTTTGAAGACTATAGGGCCAAAGGAAATATCCTCCGATAACAAAGAGAAAGAAGCTTTCTGAGAAACTTCTTTGTGTTCTGTGAAATCATCTCCCAGAGTTACAGCTTTCCCCTCAAGAAGCCTTTCGCTAAGACAGTTCTTGTGCAATTCGCAAAGTGATATTTGGAAGCCCATTGAGGGCTATGGTGAAAAAGGAAATATCCTCAGCTGAAATCTGGAAAGAAGCTTTCTGAGAAACTGCTTAGTGTTCTGTTATTTCATCTCACAGAGTTACATCTGTATTTCGTGGATCTCTTTGCTAGCCTTATTTCTGTGGAATCTGAGAACAGATATTTCGGATCCCATTGAAGACTATAGGGCCAAAGGAAATATCCTCCGATAACAAAGAGAAAGAAGCTTTCTGAGAAACTTCTTTGCGTTCTGTGAAATCATCTCACAGAGTTACAGCTTTCCCCTCAAGAAGCCTTTCGCTAAGACAGTTCTTGTGGAATTGGCAAAGTGATATTTGGAAGCCCATAGAGGGCTATGGTGAAAAAGGAAATATCCTCAGATGAAATCTCGAAAGAAGCTTTCTGAGAAACTGCTTAGTGTTCTGTTCATTCATCTCACAGAGTTACATCTGTATTTCGTGGATCTCTTTGCTAGCCTTATTTCTGTGGAATCTGAGAACAGATATTTCGGATCCCATTGAAGACTATAGGGCCAAAGAAAATATCCTCCGATAACAAAGAGAAAGAAGCTTTCTGAGAAACTTCTTTGTGTTCTGTGAAATCATCTCACAGAGTTACAGCTTTCCCCTCAAGAAGCCTTTCGCTAAGACAGTTCTTGTGGAATTGGCAAAGAGATATTTGGAAGCCCATAGAGGGCTATGGTGAAAAAGGAAATTTCCTCAGATGAAATCTGGAAAGAAGCTTTCTGAGAAACTGCTTAGTGTTCTGTTATTTCATCTCACAGAGTTACATCTGTATTTCGTGGATCTCTTTGCTAGCCTTATTTCTGTGGAATCTGAGAACAGATATTTCGGATCCCATTGAAGACTATAGGGCCAAAGGAAATATCCTCCGATAACAAATAGAAAGAAGCTTTCTGAGAAACTTCTTTGCGTTCTGTGAAATCATCTCACAGAGTTACAGCTTTCCCCTCAAGAAGCCTTTCGCTAAGACAGTTCTTGTGGAATTGGCAAAGTGATATTTAGAAGTCCATAGAGGGCTATGGGGAAAAAGGAAATATCCTCAGATGAAATCTGGAAAGAAGCTTTCTGAGAAACTGCTTAGTGTTCTGTTAATTCATCTCACAGAGTTACATCTGTATTTCGTGGATCTCTTTGCTAGCCTTATTTCTGTGGAATCTGAGAGCAGATATTTCGGATCCCTTTGAAGACTATAGGGGCAAGGGAAATATCTTCCGATAACAAAGAGAAAGAAGCTTTCTGAGAAACTTCTTTGTGTTCTGTGAAATCATCTCCCAGAGTTACAGCTTTCCCCGCAAGAAGCCTTTGGCTAAGACAGTTCTTGTGGAATTGGCAAAGTGATATTTGGAAGTCCATAGAGGGCTATGGTGAAAAAGGAAATATCCTCCGATGAAATCTGGAAAGAAGCTTTCTGAGAAACTGCTTAGTGTTCTGTTAATTCATCTCGCAGAGTTACATCTGCATTTCGTGGATCTCTTTGCTAGCCTTATTTCTGTGGAATCTGAGAACAGATATTTCGGATCCCATTGAAGACTATAGGGCCAAAGGAAATATCATCTGATAACAAATAGAAAGAAGATTTCTGAGAAACTTCTTTGCGTTCTGTGAAATAATCTCACAGAGTTACAGCTTTCCCCTCAAGAAGCCTTTCGCCAAGACAGTTCTTGTGGAATTGGCAAAGTGATATTTGGAAGCCCATAGAGGGATATGGTGAAAAATGAAATATCCTCAGATGAAATCTGGAAAGAAGCTTTCTGAGAAACTGCTTAGTGTTCTTTTAATTCAACTCACAGAGTTACATCTGTATTTCTTGGATCTCTTTGCTAGCCTTATTTCTGTGGAATCTGAGAACAGATATTTCGGATCCCTTTGAAGACTATAGGGCCAAAGGAAATATCCTCCGATAACAAAGAGAAAGAAGCTTTCTGAGAAACTTCTTTGTGTTCTGTGAAATCATCTCCCAGAGTTACAGCTTTCCCCTCAAGAAGCCTTTCGCTAAGACGGTTCTTGTGCAATTCGCAAAGTGATATTTGGAAGCCCATAGAGGGCTATGGTGAAAAAGGAAATATCCTCAGATGAAATCTGGAAAGAAGCTTTCTGAGAAACTGCTTAGTGTTCTGTTAATTCATCTCGCAGAGTTAAATCTGTATTTCGTGGATCTCTTTGCTAGCCTTATTTCTGTGGAATCTGAGAACAGATATTTCGGATCCCATTGAAGACTATAGGGCCAAAGGAAATATCCTCCGATAACAAAGAGAAAGAAGCTTTCTGAGAAACTTCTTTGCGTTCTGTGAAATCATCTCACAGAGTTACAGCTTTCCCCTCAAGAAACCTTTCGCTAAGACAGTTCTTGTGGTATTGGCAAAGTGATATTTGGAAGCCCCTAGAGGGCTATGGTGAAAAAGGAAATATCCTCAGATGAAATCTGGAAAGAAGCTTTCTGAGAAACTGCTTAGTGTTCGGTTAATTCATCTCAGAGAGTTACATCTGTATTTCGTGGATCTCTTTGCTAGCCTTATTTCTGTGGAATCTGAGAACAGATATTTCGGATCCCTTTGAAGACTATAGGGCCAAAGAAAATATCCTCCGATAACAAAGATAAAGAAGCTTTCTGAGAAACTTCTTTGAGGTCTGTGAAATCATCTCACAGAGTTACAGATTTCCCCTGAAGAAGCCTTTTGCTAAGACAGTTCTTGTGGAATTGGCAAAGTGATATTTGGAAGCCCATAGAGGACTATGGTGAAAAAGGATATATCCTCAGATGAAATCTGGAAAGAAGCTTTCTGAGAAACTGCTTAGTGTTCTGTTAATTCATCTCACAGAGTTACATCTGTATTTCGTGGATCTCTTTGCTAGCCTTATTTCTGTGGAATCTGAGAACAGATATTTCGGATCCCTTTGAAGACTATAGGGCCAAAGGAAATATCCTCCGATAACAAAGAGAAAGAAGCTTTCTGAGAAACTTCTTTGTGTTCTGTGAAATCATCTCACAGAGTTACAGCTTTCCCCTCAAGAAGCCTTTCGCTAAGACAGTTCTTGTGGAATTGGCAAAGTGATATTTGGAAGCCCATAGAGGGCTATGGTGAAAAAGGAAATATCCTCAGATGAAATCTGGAAAGAAGCTTTCTGAGAAACTGCTTAGTGTTCTGTTATTTCATCTCACAGAGTTACATCTGTATTTCGTGGATCTCTTTGCTAGCCTTATTTCTGTGGAATCTGAGAACAGATATTTCGGATCCCTTTGAAGACTATAGGGCCAAAGGAAATATCCTCCGATAACAAAGAGAAAGAAGCTTTCTGAGAAACTTCTTTGCGTTCTGTGAAATCATCTCACAGAGTTACAGCTTTCCCCTCAAGAAGCCTTTCGCTAAGACAGTTCTTGTGGAATTGGCAAAGAGATATTTGGAAGCCCTTAGAGGGCTATGGTGAAAAAGGAAATATCCTCAGATGAAATCTGGAAAGAAGCTTTCTGAGAAACTGCTTAGTGTTCTTTTAATTCATCTCACAGAGTTACATCTGTATTTCGTGGATCTCTTTGCTAGCCTTATTTCTGTGGAATCTGAGAACAGATATTTCGGATCCCATTGAAGACTATAGGGCCAAAGGAAATATCCTCCGATAACAAATAGAAAGAAGCTTTCTGAGAAACTTCTTTGCGTTCTGTGAAATCATCTCACGGAGTTACAGCTTTCCCCTCAAGAAGCCTTTCACTAAGACAGTTCTCGTGGAATTGGCAAAGTGATATTTGGAAGCCCATAGAGGGCTATGGTGAAAAAGGAAATATCCTCAGATGAAATCTGGAAAGAAGCTTTCTGAGAAACTGCTTAGTGTTCGGTTAATTCATCTCACAGAGTTACATCTGTATTTCGTGGATCTCTTTGCTAGCATTATTTATGTGGAATCTGAGAACAGGTATTTCGGATCCCTTTGAAGACTATAGGGCCAAAGGAAATATCCTCCGATAACAAAGAGAAAGAAGCTTTCTGAGAAACTTCTTTGTGTTCTGTGAAATCATCTCCCAGAGTTACAGCTTTCCCCGCAAGAAGCCTTTCGCTAAGACAGTTCTTGTGGAATTGGCAAAGTGATATTTGGAAGCCCATAGAGGGCTATGGTGAAAAAGGAAATATCCTCAGATGAAATCTGGAAAGAAGCTTTCTGAGAAACTGCTTAGTGTTCTGTTAATTCATCTCGCAGAGTTACATCTGTATTTCGTGGATCTCTTTGCTAGCCTTATTTCTGTGGAATCTGAGAACAGATATTTCGGATCCCATTGAAGACTATAGGGCCAAAGGAAATATCCTCCGATAACAAAGAGAAAGAAGCTTTCTGAGAAACTTCTTTGCGTACTGTGAAATAATCTCACAGAGTTACAGCTTTCCCCTTAAGAAACCTTTCGCTAAGAAAGTTCTTCTGGAATTGGCAAAGTGATATTTGGAAGCCCATAGAGGGCTATGGTGAAAAAGGAAATATCCTCAGATGAAATCTGGAAAGAAGCTTTCTGAGAAACTGCTTAGTGTTCTGTTATTTCATCTCACAGAGTTACATCTGTATTTCGTGGATCTCTTTGCTAGCCTTTTTTCTGTGGAATCTGAGAACAGATATTTCGGATCCCTTTGAAGACTATAGGGCCAAAGAAAATATCCTCCGATAACAAAGATAAAGAAGCTTTCTGAGAAACTTCTTTGCGTTCTGTGAAATCATCTCACAGAGTTACAGCTTTCCCCTCAAGAAGCCTTTTGCTAAGACAGTTCTTGTGGAATTGGCAAAGTGATATTTGGAAGTCCGTAGAGGGCTATGGTGAAAAAGGATATATCCTCAGATGAAATCTGGAAAGAAGCTTTTGAGAAACTGCTTAGTGTTCTGTTAATTCATCTCACAGAGTTACATCTGTATTTCGTGGATCTCTTTGCTAGCCTTATTTCTGTGGAATCTGAGAACAGATATTTCGGATCCCTTTGAAGACTATAGGGCCAAAGGAAATATCCTCCGATAACAAAGAGAAAGAAGCTTTCTGAGAAACTTCTTTGTGTTCTTTGAAATCATCTCACAGAGTTACAGCTTTCCCCTCAAGAAGCCTTTCGCTAAGACAGTTCTTGTGGAATTGGCAAAGTGATATTTGGAAGCCCATAGAGGGCTATGGTGAAAAAGGAAATATCCTCAGATGAAATCTGGAAAGAAGCTTTCTGAGAAACTGCTTAATGTTCTGTTATTTCATCTCACAGAATTACATCTGTATTTCGTGGATCTCTTTGCTAGCCTTATTTCTGTGGAATCTGAGAACAGATATTTCGGATCCCTTTGAAGACTATAGGGCCAAAGGAAATATCCTCCGATAACAAAGAGAAAGAAGCTTTCTGAGAAACTTCTTTGCGTTCTGTGAAATCATCTCACAGAGTTACAGCTTTCCCCTCAAGAAGCCTTTCGCTAAGACAGTTCTTGTGGAATTGGCAAAGTGATATTTGGAAGCCCATAGAGGGCTATGGTGAAAAAGGAAATATCGTCAGATGAAATCTGGAAAGAAGCTTTCTGAGAAACTGCTTAGTGTTCGGTTAATTCATCTCACAGAGCTACATCTGTATTTCGTGGATCTCTTTGCTAGCCTTATTTCTGTGGAATCTGAGAACACATATTTCGGATCCCTTTGAAGACTATAGGGCCAAAGGAAATATCCTCCGATAACAAAGAGAAAGAAGATTTCTGAGAAACTTCTTTGCGTTCTGTGAAATCATCTCACAGAGTTACAGCTTTCCCCTAAAGAAGCCTTTCGCTAAGACAGTTCTTGTGGAATTGGCAAAGAGATATTTGGAAGCCCTTAGAGGGCTATGGTGAAAAAGGAAATATCCTAATATGAAATCTGGAAAGAAGCTTTCTGAGAAACTGCTTAGTGTTCGGTTAATTCATCTCACAGAGTTACATCTGTATTTCGTGGATCTCTTTGCTAGCCTTATTTCTGTGGAATCTGAGAACAGATATTTCGGATCCCTTTGAAGACTATAGGGCCAAAGGAAATATCCTCCGATAACAAAGAGAAAGAAGCTTTCTGAGAAACTTCTTTGTGTTCTGTGAAATCATATCCCAGAGTTACAGCTTTCCCCGCAAGAAGCCTTTGGCTAAGACAGTTCTTGTGGAATTGGCAAAGTGATATTTGGAAGCCCATAGAGGGCTATGGTGAAAAAGGAAATATCCTCAGATGAAATCTGGAAAGAAGCTTTCTGAGAAACTGCTCAGTGTTCTGTTAATTCATCTCACAGAGTTACATCTGTATTTCGTGGATCTCTTTGCTAGCCTTATTTCTGTGGAATCAGAGAACAGATATTTCGGATCCCTTTGAAGACTATAGGGCCAAAGGAAATATCCTCCGATAACAAATAGAAAGAAGCTTTCTGAGAAACTTCTTTGCGTTCTGTGAAATCATCTCACAGAGTTACAGCTTTCCCCTCAAGAAGCCTTTCGCTAAGACAGTTCTTGTGCAATTCGCAAAGTGATATTTGGAAGCCCATAGAGGGCTATGGTGAAAAAGGAAATATCCTGAGATGAAATCTGGAAAGAAGATTTCTGAGAAACTGCTTAGTGTTCTGTTAATTCATCTCGCAGAGTTACATCTGTATTTCGTGGATCTCTTTGCTAGCCTTATTTCTGTGGAATCTGAGAACAGATATTTCGGATCCCATTGAAGACTATAGGGCCAAAGGGAATATCCTCCGAAAACAAAGAGAAAGAAGCTTTCTGAGAAACTTCCTTGCGTTCTGTGAAATAATCTCACAGAGTTACAGCTTTCCCCTCAAGAAACCTTTCGCTAAGACAGTTCTTGTGGAATTGGTAAAGTGATATTTGGAAGCCCATAGAGGGCTATGGTGAAAAAGGAAATATCCTCAGATGAAATCTGGAAAGAAGCTTTCTGAGAAACTGCTTAGTGTTCGGTTAATTCATCTCAGAGAGTTACATCTGTATTTCGTGGATCTCTTTGCTAGCCTTATTTCTTTGGAATCTGAGAACAGATATTTCGGATCCCTTTGAAGACTATAGGGCCAAAGAAAATATCCTCCGATAACAAAGATAAAGAAGCTTTCTGAGAAACTTCTTTGCGTTCTGTGAAATCATCTCACAGAGTTACAGCTTTCCCCTCAAGAAGCCTTTTGCTAAGACAGTTCTTGTGGAATTGGCAAAGTGATATTTGGAAGCCCATAGAGGGCTATGGTGAAAAAGGATATATCCTCAGATGAAATCTGGAAAGAAGCTTTTGAGAAACTGCTTAGTGTTCTGTTAATTCATCTCACAGTGTTACATCTGTATTTCTTGGAACTCTTTGCTAGCCTTATTTCTGTGGAATCTGAGAACAGATATTTCGGATCCCTTTGAAGACTATAGGGCCAAAGGAAATATCCTCCGATGACAAAGAGAAAGAAGCTTTCTGAGAAACTTCTTTGTGTTCTGTGAAATCGTCTCACAGAGTTACAGCTTTCCCCTCAAGAAGCCTTTCGCTAAGACAGTTCTTGTGGAATTGGCAAAGTGATATTTGGAAGCCTATAGACGGCTATGGTGAAAAAGGATATATCCTCAGATGAAATCTGGAAAGAAGCTTTCTGAGAAACTGCTTAGTGTTCTGTTATTTCATCTCACAGAGTGACATCTGTATTTCGTGGATCTCTTTGCTAGCCTTATTTCTGTGGAATCTGAGAACAGATATTTCGGATCCCATTGAAGACTATAGGGCCAAAGGAAATATCCTCCGATAACAAAGAGAAAGAAGCTTTCTGAGAAACTTCTTTGCGTTCTGTGAAATCATCTCACAGAGTTACAGCTTTCCCCTAAAGAAGCCTTTCGCTAAGACAGTTCTTGTGGAATTGGCAAAGAGATATTTGGAAGCCCTTAGAGGGCTATGGTGAAAAAGGAAATATCCTCAGATGAAATCTGGAAAGAAGCTTTCTGAGAAACTGCTTAGTGTTCTTTTAATTAATCTCACAGAGTTACATCTGTATTTCGTGGATCTCTTTGCTAGCCTTATTTCTGTGGAATCTGAGAACAGATATTTCGGATCCCACTGAAGACTATAGGGCCAAAGGAAATATCCTCCGATAACAAAGAGAAAGAAACTTTCTGAGAAACTTCTTTGCGTTCTGTGAAATCATCTCACAGAGTTACAGCTTTCCCCTCAAGAAGCCTTTCGCTAAGACAGTTCTTGTGGAATTGGCAAAGTGATATTTGGAAGCCCTTAGAGGGCTATGGTGAAAAAGGAAATATCCTCAGATGAAATCTGGAAAGAAGCTTTTGAGAAACTGCTTAGTGTTCTGTTAATTCATCTCACAGTGTTACATCTGTATTTCTTGGAACTCTTTGCTAGCCTTATTTCTGTGGAATCTGAGAACAGATATTTCGGATCCCTTTGAAGACTATAGGGCCAAAGGAAATATCCTCCGATGACAAAGAGAAAGAAGCTTTCTGAGAAACTTCTTTGTGTTCTGTGAAATCGTCTCACAGAGTTACAGCTTTCCCCTCAAGAAGCCTTTCGCTAAGACAGTTCTTGTGGAATTGGCAAAGTGATATTTGGAAGCCTATAGACGGCTATGGTGAAAAAGGATATATCCTCAGATGAAATCTGGAAAGAAGCTTTCTGAGAAACTGCTTAGTGTTCTGTTATTTCATCTCACAGAGTGACATCTGTATTTCGTGGATCTCTTTGCTAGCCTTATTTCTGTGGAATCTGAGAACAGATATTTCGGATCCCATTGAAGACTATAGGGCCAAAGGAAATATCCTCCGATAACAAAGAGAAAGAAGCTTTCTGAGAAACTTCTTTGCGTTCTGTGAAATCATCTCACAGAGTTACAGCTTTCCCCTAAAGAAGCCTTTCGCTAAGACAGTTCTTGTGGAATTGGCAAAGAGATATTTGGAAGCCCTTAGAGGGCTATGGTGAAAAAGGAAATATCCTCAGATGAAATCTGGAAAGAAGCTTTCTGAGAAACTGCTTAGTGTTCTTTTAATTAATCTCACAGAGTTACATCTGTATTTCGTGGATCTCTTTGCTAGCCTTATTTCTGTGGAATCTGAGAACAGATATTTCGGATCCCACTGAAGACTATAGGGCCAAAGGAAATATCCTCCGATAACAAAGAGAAAGAAACTTTCTGAGAAACTTCTTTGCGTTCTGTGAAATCATCTCACAGAGTTACAGCTTTCCCCTCAAGAAGCCTTTCGCTAAGACAGTTCTTGTGGAATTGGCAAAGTGATATTTGGAAGCCCTTAGAGGGCTATGGTGAAAAAGGAAATATCCTCAGATGAAATCTGGAAAGAAGCTTTCTGAGAAACTGCTTAGTGTTCTCTTAATTCATCTCACAGAGTTTCATCTGTATTTCGTGGATATCTTTGCTAGCCTTATTTCTGTGGAATCTGAGAACAGGTATTTCAGATCACATTGAAGACTATAGGGCCAAATTTAGTATCCTCCGATTACAAAGAGAAAGAAGCTTTCTTAGAAACTTCTTTGTGTTCTGTCAAATCATCTCACAGAGTTACAGCTTTCCCCTCAAGAAGCCTTTCGCTAAGACAGTTCTTGTGGAATTGGCAAAGTGATATTTGGAAGCTCATAGAGGGCTATGGTGAAAAAGGATATATGCTCAGATGAAATCTGGAAAGAGCTTTCTGAGAAAGTGCTTAGTGTTCTGTTCATTCATCTCACAGAGTTACATCTGTATTTCGTGGATCTCTTTGCTAGCCTTATTTCTGTGGAGTCTGACAACAGATATTTCGGATCCCATTGAAGACTATAGGGCCAAAGGAAATATCCTCCAATAACAAAGAGAAAGAAGGTTTCTGAGAAACTTCTTTGCGTTATGTGAAATCATCTCACAGAGTTACAGCTTTCCCCTCAAGAAGCCTTTCGCTAAGACAGTTCTTGTGGAATTGGCAAAGTGATATTCGGAAGCCCATAGAGGGCTATGGTGAAAAAGGAAATATCCTCAGATGAAATCTTGAAAGAAGCTTTCTGAGAAACTGCTTAGTGTTCTTTTAATTCATGTCACAGAGTTACATCTGTATTTCGTGAATCTCCTTGCTAGCCTTATTTCTGTGGAATCTGAGAACAGATATTTCGAATCCCATTGAAGACTATAGAGCCAAAGGAAATAATCTCCGATAACAAAGAGAAAGAAGCTTTCTGAAAAACTTCTTTGCGTTCTGTGAAATCATCTCACAGAGTTACAGCTTTCCCCTCAAGAAGCCTTTCGCTAGGACAGTTCTTGTGGAATTGGCAAAGTGATATTTGGAAGCCCTTAGAGGGCTATGTTGAAAAAGGATATATCCTCAGATGAAATCTGGAAAGAAGATTTTGAGAAACTGCTTAGTGTTCTGTTAATTCATCTCACAGAGTTACATCTGTATTTCGTGGATCTCTTTGCTAGCCTTATTTCTGTGGAATCTGAGAACAGATATTTCGGATCCCTTTGAAGACTATAGGGCCAAAGGAAATATCCTCCGATAACAAAGAGAAAGAAGCTTTCTGAGAAACTTCTTTGTGTTCTGTGAAATCATCTCACAGAGTTACAGCTTTCCCCTCAAGAAGCCTTTCGCTAAGACAGTTCTTGTGGAATTGGCAAAGTGATATTTGGAAGCCCATAGAGGGCTATGGTGAAAAAGGAAATATCCTAAGATGAAATCTGGAAAGAAGCTTTCTGAGAAACTGCTTAGTGTTCTGTTGTTTCATCTCACAGAGTTACATCTGTATTTCGTGGATCTCTTTGCTAGCCTTATTTCTGTGGAATCTGAGAACAGATATTTCGGATACCTTTGAAGATATAGGGCCAAAGGAAATATCCTCCGATAACAAAGAGAAAGAAGCTTTCTGAGAAACTTCTTTGCGTTCTGTGAAATCATCTCACAGAGTTACAGCTTTCCCTTCAAAAAGCCTTTCGCTAAGACAGTTCTTGTGGAATTGGCAAAGAGATATTTGGAAGCCCTTAGAGGGCTATGGTGAAAAAGGATATATCCTCAGATGAAATCTGGAAAGAAGCTTTCTGAGAAACTGCTTAGTGTTCTTTTAATTCATCTCACAGAGTTACATCTGTATTTCGTGGAGCTCTTTGCTAGCCTTATTTCTGTGGAATCTGAGAACAGATATTTCGGATCCCATTGAAGACTATAGGGCCAAAGTAAATATCCTCCAATAACAAATAGAAAGAATCTTTCTGAGAAACTTCTTTGCGTTCTCTGAAATCATCTCACAGAGTTACAGCTTTCCCCTCAAGAAGCCTTTCGCTAAGACAGTTCTTGTGGATTTGGCAAAGTGATATTTGGAAGCCCATAGAGGGCTATGGTGAAAAAGGAAATATCCTCAGATGAAATCTGGAAAGAAGCTTTCTGAGAAACTGCTTAGTGTTCGGTTAATTCATCTCACAGAGTTACATCTGTATTTCGTGAATCTCTTTGCTAGCCTTATTTCTGTGGAATCGGAGAACAGATATTTCGGATCCCTTTGAAGAATATAGGGCCAAAGGAAATATCCTCCGATAACAAAGAGAAAGAAGCTTTCTGAGAAACTTCTTTGTGTTCTGTGAAATCATCTCCCAGAGTTACAGCTTTCCCCGCAAGAAGCCTTTCGCTAAGACAGTTCTTGTGGAATTGGCAAAGTGATATTTGGAAGCCCATAGAGGGCTATGGTGAAAAAGGAAATATCCTCAGATGAAATCTGGAAAGAAGCTTTCTGAGAAACTGCTTAGTGTTCTGTTAATTCATCTCGCAGAGTTACATCTGTATTTCGTGGATCTCTTTGCTAGCCTTATTTCTGTGGAATCTGAGAACAGATATTTCGGATCCCATTGAAGACTACAGGGCCAAAGGAAATATCCTCCGATAACAAAGAGAAAGAAGCTTTCTGAGAAACTTCTTTGCGTTCTGTGAAATAATCTCACAGAGTTACAGCTTTCCCCTTAAGAAACCTTTCGCTAAGACAGTTCTTGTGGAATTGGCAAAGTGATATTTGGATGCCCATAGAGGGCTATGGTGAAAAAGGAAATATCCTCAGATGAAATCTGGAAAGAAGCTTTCTGAGAAACTGCTTAGTGTTCTGTTATTTCATCTCACAGAGTTACATCTGTATTTCGTGGATCTCTTTGCTAGCCTTATTTCCGTGGAATCTGAGAACAGATATTTCGGATCCCATTGAAGACAATAGGGCCAAAGGAAATATCCTCCGATAACAAAGAGAAAGAAGCTTTCTGAGAAACTTCTTTGTGTTCTGTGAAATAATCTCACAGAGTTAAAGCTTTCCCCTCAAGAAGCCATTCGCTAAGACAGTTCTTGTGGAATTGGCAAAGTGATATTTGGAAGTCCACAGAGGGCTATGGTGAAAAAGGAAATATCCTCTGATGAAATCTGGAAAGAAGCTTTCTGAGAAACTGCTTAGTGTTCGGTTAATTCATCTCACAGAGTTACATCTGTATTTCGTGGATATCTTTGCTAGCCTTATTTCTGTGGAATCTGAGAACAGGTATTTCAGATCACATTGAAGACAATAGGGCCAAATTTAGTATCCTCCGATTACAAAGAGAAAGAAGCTTTCTTAGAAACTTCTTTGTGTTCTGTCAAATCATCTCACAGAGTTACAGCTTTCCCCTCAAGAAGCCTTTCGCTAAGACAGTTCTTGTGGAATTGGCAAAGTGATATTTGGAAGCCCATAGAGGGCTATGGTGAAAAAGGATATATCCTCAGATGAAATCTGGAAAGAGCTTTCTGAGAAAATGCTTAGTGTTCTGTTCATTCATCTCACAGAGTTACATCTGTATTTCGTGGATCTCTTTGCTAGCCTTATTTCTGTGGAATCTGAGAACAGATATTTCGGATCCCATTGAAGACTATAGGGCCAAAGGAAATATCCTCCGATAACAAAGAGAAAGAAGCTTTCTGAGAAACTTCTTTGCTTTCTGTGAAATCATGTCACAGAGTTACAGCTTTCCCCTTAAGAAACCTTTCGCTAAGACAGTTCTTGTGGAATTGGCAAAGTGATATTTGGAAGCCCATAGAGGGCTACGGTGAAAAAGGAAATATACTCAGATGAAATCTGGAAAGAAGCTTTCTGAGAAACTGCTTAGTGTTCTGTGAATTCATCTCACAAAGTTACATCTGTATTTCGTGGATCTTTTTGCTAGCCTTATTTCTGTGGAATCTGAGAACAGATATTTCGGATCCCTTTGAAGACTATAGGGCCAAAGGAAATATCCTCCGATAACAAAGAGAAAGAAGCTTTCTGAGAAACTTCTTTGTGTTCTGTGAAATCATCTCACAGAGTTACAGGTTTCCCCTCAAGAAGCCTTTCGATAAAACAGTTCTTGTGGAATTGGCAAAGTGATATTTGGAAGCCCATAGAGGGCTATGGTGCAAAAGGAAATATCCTCAGATGAAATCCGGAAAGAAGCTTTCTGAGAAACTGCTTAGTGTTCGGTTAATTCATCTCACAGAGTTACATCTGTATTTCGTGGATCTCTTTGCTAGCCTTATTTCTGTGGAATCTGAGAACAGATACTTCGGACCCCTTTGAAGACTATAGGGCCAAAGGAAATATCCTCAGATAACAAAGAGCAAGAAGCTTTCTGAGAAACTTCTTTGCGTTCTGTGAAATCATCTCACAGAGTTACAGCTTTCCCCTTAAGAAACCTTTCGCTAAGACAGTTCTTGTGAAATTGGCAAAGTGATATTTGGAAGCCCATAGAGGGCTACGGTGAAAAAGGAAATATCCTCAGATGAAATCTGGAAAGAAGCTTTCTGAGAAACTGCTTAGTGTTCTGTTATTTCATCTCACAGAGTTACATCTGTATTTCGTGGATCTCTTTGCTAGCCTTATTTCCGTGGAATCTGAGAACAGATATTTCGGATCCCATTGAAGACAATAGGGCCAAAGGAAATATCCTCCGATAACAAAGAGAAAGAAGCTTTCTGAGAAACTTCTTTGTGTTCTGTGAAATAATCTCACAGAGTTAAAGCTTTCCCCTCAAGAAGCCTTTCGCTAAGACAGTTCTTGTGCAATTGGCAAAGTGATATTTGGAAGTCCACAGAGGGCTATGGTGAAAAAGGAAATATCCTCTGATGAAATCTGGAAAGAAGCTTTCTGAGAAACCGCTTAGTGTTCTCTTAATTCATCTCACAGAGTTTCATCTGTATTTCGTGGATATCTTTGCTAGCCTTATTTCTGTGGATTCTGAGAACAGGTATTTCAGATCACATTGAAGACAATAGGGCCAAATTTAGTATCCTCCGATTACAAAGAGAAAGAAGCTTTCTTAGAAACTTCTTTGTGTTCTGTCAAATCATCTCACAGAGTTACAGCTTTCCCCTCAAGAAGCCTTTCGCTAAGACAGTTCTTGTGGAATTGGCAAAGTGATATTTGGATGCCCATAGAGGGCTATGGTGAAAAAGGAAATATCCTCTGATGAAATCTGGAAAGAAGCTTTCTGAGAAACTGCTTAGTGTTCGGTTAATTCATCTCACAGAGTTACATCTGTATTTCGTGGATATCTTTGCTAGCCTTATTTCTGTGGAATCTGAGAACAGGTATTTCAGATCACATTGAAGACAATAGGGCCAAATTTAGTATCCTCCGATTACAAAGAGAAAGAAGCTTTCTTAGAAACTTCTTTGTGTTCTGTCAAATCATCTCACAGAGTTACAGCTTTCCCCTCAAGAAGCCTTTCGCTAAGACAGTTCTTGTGGAATTGGCAAAGTGATATTTGGAAGCCCATAGAGGGCTATGGTGAAAAAGGATATATCCTCAGATGAAATCTGGAAAGAGCTTTCTGAGAAAATGCTTAGTGTTCTGTTCATTCATCTCACAGAGTTACATCTGTATTTCGTGGATCTCTTTGCTAGCCTTATTTCTGTGGAATCTGAGAACAGATATTTCGGATCCCATTGAAGACTATAGGGCCAAAGGAAATATCCTCCGATAACAAAGAGAAAGAAGCTTTCTGAGAAACTTCTTTGCTTTCTGTGAAATCATGTCACAGAGTTACAGCTTTCCCCTTAAGAAACCTTTCGCTAAGACAGTTCTTGTGGAATTGGCAAAGTGATATTTGGAAGCCCATAGAGGGCTACGGTGAAAAAGGAAATATACTCAGATGAAATCTGGAAAGAAGCTTTCTGAGAAACTGCTTAGTGTTCTGTGAATTCATCTCACAAAGTTACATCTGTATTTCGTGGATCTTTTTGCTAGCCTTATTTCTGTGGAATCTGAGAACAGATATTTCGGATCCCTTTGAAGACTATAGGGCCAAAGGAAATATCCTCCGATAACAAAGAGAAAGAAGCTTTCTGAGAAACTTCTTTGTGTTCTGTGAAATCATCTCACAGAGTTACAGGTTTCCCCTCAAGAAGCCTTTCGATAAAACAGTTCTTGTGGAATTGGCAAAGTGATATTTGGAAGCCCATAGAGGGCTATGGTGCAAAAGGAAATATCCTCAGATGAAATCTGGAAAGAAGCTTTCTGAGAAACTGCTTAGTGTTCGGTTAATTCATCTCACAGAGTTACATCTGTATTTCGTGGATCTCTTTGCTAGCCTTATTTCTGTGGAATCTGAGAACAGATACTTCGGACCCCTTTGAAGACTATAGGGCCAAAGGAAATATCCTCAGATAACAAAGAGCAAGAAGCTTTCTGAGAAACTTCTTTGCGTTCTGTGAAATCATCTCACAGAGTTACAGCTTTCCCCTTAAGAAACCTTTCGCTAAGACAGTTCTTGTGGAATTGGCAAAGTGATATTTGGAAGCCCATAGAGGGCTACGGTGAAAAAGGAAATATCCTCAGATGAAATCTGGAAAGAAGCTTTCTGAGAAACTGCTTAGTGTTCTGTTATTTCATCTCACAGAGTTACATCTGTATTTCGTGGATCTCTTTGCTAGCCTTATTTCCGTGGAATCTGAGAACAGATATTTCGGATCCCATTGAAGACAATAGGGCCAAAGGAAATATCCTCCGATAACAAAGAGAAAGAAGCTTTCTGAGAAACTTCTTTGTGTTCTGTGAAATAATCTCACAGAGTTAAAGCTTTCCCCTCAAGAAGCCTTTCGCTAAGACAGTTCTTGTGGAATTGGCAAAGTGATATTTGGAAGTCCACAGAGGGCTATGGTGAAAAAGGAAATATCCTCTGATGAAATCTGGAAAGAAGCTTTCTGAGAAACCGCTTAGTGTTCTCTTAATTCATCTCACAGAGTTTCATCTGTATTTCGTGGATATCTTTGCTAGCCTTATTTCTGTGGAATCTGAGAACAGGTATTTCAGATCACATTGAAGACAATAGGGCCAAATTTAGTATCCTCCGATTACAAAGAGAAAGAAGCTTTCTTAGAAACTTCTTTGTGTTCTGTCAAATCATCTCACAGAGTTACAGCTTTCCCCTCAAGAAGCCTTTCGCTAAGACAGTTCTTGTGGAATTGGCAAAGTGATATTTGGAAGCCCATAGAGGGCTATGGTGAAAAAGGATATATCCTCAGATGAAATCTGGAAAGAGCTTTCTGAGAAAATGCTTAGTGTTCTGTTCATTCATCTCACAGAGTTACATCTGAATTTCGTGGATCTCTTTGCTAGCCTTATTTCTGTGGAACCTGAGAACAGATATTTCGGATCCCATTGAAGACTATAGGGCCAAAGGAAATATCCTCCGATAACAAAGAGAAAGAAGCTTTCTGAGAAACTTCTTTGCGTTCTGTGAAATCATGTCACAGAGTTACAGCTTTCCCCTTAAGAAACCTTTCGCTAAGACAGTTCTTGTGGAATTGGCAAAGTGATATTTGGAAGCCCATAGAGGGCTACGGTGAAAAAGGAAATATACTCAGATGAAATCTGGAAAGAAGCTTTCTGAGAAACTGCTTAGTGTTCTGTTAATTCATCTCACAAAGTTACATCTGTATTTCGTGGATCTTTTTGCTAGCCTTATTTCTGTGGAATCTGAGAACAGATATTTCGGATCCCTTTGAAGACTATAGGGCCAAAGGAAATAATCTCCGATAACAAAGAGAAAGAAGCTTTCTGAAAAACTTCTTTGCGTTCTGTGAAATCATCTCACAGAGTTACAGCTTTCCCCTCAAGACGCCTTTCGCTAAGACAGTTCTTGTGGAATTGGCAAAGTGATACTTGGAAGCCCTTAGAGGGCTATGGTGAAAAAGGATATATCCTCAGATGAAATCTGGAAAGAAGATTTTGAGAAACTGCTTAGTGTTCTGTTAATTCATCTCAGAGAGTTACATCTGTATTTCGTGGATCTCTTTGCTAGCCTTATTTCTGTGAAATCTGAGAACAGATATTTCGGATCCCTTTGAAGACTATAGGGCCAAAGGAAATATCCTCCGATAACAAAGAGAAAGAAGCTTTCTGAGAAACTTCTTTGTGTTCTGTGAAATCATCTCACAGAGTTACAGCTTTCCCCTCAAGAAGCCTTTCGCTAAGACAGTTCTTGTGGAATTGGCAAAGTGATATTTGGAAGCCCATAGAGGGCTATGGTGAAAAAGGAAATATCCTAAGATGAAATCTGGAAAGAAGCTTTCTGAGTAACTGCTTAGTGTTCTGTTGTTTCATCTCACAGAGTTACATCTGTATTTCGTGGATCTCTTTGCTAGCCTTATTTCTGTGGAATCTGAGAACAGATATTTCGGATCCCTTTGAAGAATATACGGCCAAGGGAAATATCCTCCGATAACAAAGAGAAAGAAGCTTTCTGAGAAACTTCTTTGTGTTCTGTGAAATCATATCCCAGAGTTACAGCTTTCCCCGCAAGAAGCCTTTGGCTAAGACAGTTCTTGTTATATTGGCAAAGTGATATTTGGAAGCCCATAGAGGGCTATGGTGAAAAAGGAAATATCCTCAGATGAAATCTGGAAAGAAGGTTTCTGAGAAACTGCTTAGTGTTCTGTTAATTCTTCTCGCAGAGTTACATCTGTATTTCGTGGATCTCTTTGCTAGCCTTATTTCTGTGGAATCTGAGAACAGATATTTCGGATCCCTTTGAAGACTATAGGGCCAAAGGAAATATCCTCCGATAACAAATAGAAAGAAGCTTTCTGAGAAACTTCTTTGCGTTCTGTGAAATCATCTCACAGAGTTACAGCTTTCCCCTCAAGAAGCCTTTCGCTAAGACAGTTCTTGTGCAATTCGCAAAGTGATATTTGGAAGCCCATAGAGGGCTATGGTGAAAAAGGAAATATCCTCAGATGAAATCTGGAAAGAAGATTTCTGAGAAACTGCTTAGTGTTCTGTTAATTCATCTCGCAGAGTTACATCTGTATTTCGTGGATCTCTTTGCTAGCCTTATTTCTGTGGAATCTGAGAACAGATATTTCGGATCCCATTGAAGACTATAGGGCCAAAGGGAATATCCTCCGATAACAAAGAGAAAGAAGCTTTCTGAGAAACTTCCTTGCGTTCTGTGAAATAATCTCACAGAGTTACAGCTTTCCCCTCAAGAAGCCTTTTGCTAAGACAGTTCTTGTGGAATTGGCAAAGTGATATTTGGAAGCCCATAGAGGGCTATGGTGAAAAAGGATATATCCTCAGATGAAATCTGGAAAGAAGCTTTTGAGAAACTGCTTAGTGTTCTGTTAATTCATCTCACAGTGTTACATCTGTATTTCGTGGAACTCTTTGCTAGCCTTATTTCTGTGGAATCTGAGAACAGATATTTCGGATCCCTTTGAAGACTATAGGGCCAAAGGAAATATCCTCCGATGACAAAGAGAAAGAAGCTTTCTGAGAAACTTCTTTGTGTTCTGTGAAATCATCTCACAGAGTTACAGCTTTCCCCTCAAGAAGCCTTTCGCTAAGACAGTTCTTGTGGAATTGGCAAAGTGATATTTGGAAGCCAATAGAGGGCTATGATGAAAAAGGAAATATCCTCAGATGAAATATGGAAAGAAGCTTTCTGAGAAACTGCTTAGTGTTCTGTTATTTCATCTCACAGAGTTACATCTGTATTTCGTGGATCTCTTTGCTAGCCTTATTTCTGTGGAATCTGAGAACAGATATTTCGGATCCCTTTGAAGACTATAGGGCCAAAGGAAATATCCTCCGATAACATAGAGAAAGAAACTTTCTGAGAAACTTCTTTGCGTTCTGTGAAATCATCTCACAGAGTTACAGCTTTCCCCTCAAGAAGCCTTTCGCTAAGACAGTTCTTGTGGAATTGGCAAAGAGATATTTGGAAGCCCTTAGAGGGCTATGGTGAAAAAGGAAATATCCTCAGATGAAATCTGGAAAGAAGCTTTCTGAGAAACTGCTTAGTGTTCTTTTAATTCATGTCACAGAGTTACATCTGTATTTCGTGGATCTCTTTGCTAGCCTTATTTCTGTGGAATCTGAGAACAGATATTTCGGATCCCTTTGAAGACTATAGGGCCAAAGGAAATATCCTCAGATAACAAAGAGCAAGAAGCTTTCTGAGAAACTTCTTTGCGTTCTGTGAAATCATCTCACAGAGTTACAGCTTTCCCCTCAAGAAGCCTTTCGCTAAGACAGTTCTTGTGTAATTGGCAAAGTGATATTCGGAAGCCCATAGAGGGCTATGGTGAAAAAGGAAATATCCTCACATGAAATCTTGAAAGAAGCTTTCTGAGAAACTGCTTAGTGTTCTTTTAATTCATGTCACAGAGTTACATCTGTATTTCGTGAATCTCCTTGCTAGCCTTATTTCTGTGGAATCTGAGAACAGATATTTCGAATCCCATTGAAGACTATAGAGCCAAAGGAAATAATCTCCGATAACAAAGAGAAAGAAGCTTTCTGAAAAACTTGTTTGCGTTCTGTGAAATCATCTCACAGAGTTACAGCTTTCCCCTCAAGAAGCCTTTCGCTAAGACAGTTCTTGTGGAATTGGCAAAGTGATATTTGGAAGCCCTTAGAGGGCTATGTTGAAAAAGGATATATCCTCAGATGAAATCTGGAAAGAAGATTTTGAGAAACTGCTTAGTGTTCTGTTAATTCATCTCACAGAGTTACATCTGTATTTCGTGGATCTCTTTGCTAGCCTTATTTCTGTGGAATCTGAGAACAGATATGTCGGATCCCTTTGAAGACTATAGGGCCAAAGGAAATATCCTCCGATAACAAAGAGAAAGAAGCTTTCTGAGAAACTTCTTTGTGTTCTGTGAAATCATCTCACAGAGTTACAGCTTTCCCCTCAAGAAGCCTTTTGCTAAGACAGTTCTTGTGGAATTGGCAAAGTGATATTTGGAAGCCCATAGAGGGCTATGGTGAAAAAGGAAATATCCTAAGATGAAATCTGGAAAGAAGCTTTCTGAGAAACTGCTTAGTGTTCTGTTGTTTCATCTCACAGAGTTACATCTGTATTTCGTGGATCTCTTTGCTAGCCTTATTTCTGTGGAATCTGAGAACAGATATTTCGGATACCTTTGAAGATATAGGGCCAAAGGAAATATCCTCCGATAACAAAGAGAAAGAAGCTTTCTGAGAAACTTCTTTGCGTTCTGTGAAATCATCTCACAGAGTTACAGCTTTCCCTTCAAAAAGCCTTTCGCTAAGACAGTTCTTGTGGAATTGGCAAAGAGATATTTGGAAGCCCTTAGAGGGCTATGGTGAAAAAGGATATATCCTCAGATGAAATCTGGAAAGAAGCTTTCTGAGAAACTGCTTAGTGTTCTTTTAATTCATCTCACAGAGTTACATCTGTATTTCGTGGATCTCTTTGCTAGCCTTATTTCTGTGGAATCTGAGAAGAGATATTTCGGATCCCATTGAAGACTATAGGGCCAAAGTAAATATCCTCCACTAACAAATAGAAAGAATCTTTCTGAGAAACTTCTTCGCGTTCTGTGAAATCATCTCACAGAGTTACAGCTTTCCCCTAAAGAAGCCTTTCGCTAAGACAGTTCTTGTGGATTTGGCAAAGTGATATTTGGAAGCCCATAGAGGGCTATGGTGAAAAAGGAAATATCCTCAGATGAAATCTGGAAAGAAGCTTTCTGAGAAACTGCTTAGTGTTCGGTTAATTCATCTCACAGAGTTACATCTGTATTTCGTGAATCTCTTTGCTAGCCTTATTTCTGTGGAATCTGAGAACAGATATTTCGGATCCCTTTGAAGAATATAGGGCCAAAGGAAATATCCTCCGATAACAAAGAGAAAGAAGCTTTCTGAGAAACTTCTTTGTGTTCTGTGAAATCATCTCCCAGAGTTACAGCTTTCCCCGCAAGAAGCCTTTCGCTAAGACAGTTCTTGTGGAATTGGCAAAGTGATATTTGGAAGCCCATAGAAGGCTATGGTGAAAAAGGAAATATCCTCAGATGAAATCTGGAAAGAAGCTTTCTGAGAAACTGCTTAGTGTTCTGTTAATTCATCTCGCAGAGTTACATCTGTATTTCGTGGATCTCTTTGCTAGCCTTATTTCTGTGGAATCTGAGAACAGATATTTCGGATCCCATTGAAGACTACAGGGCCAAAGGAAATATCCTCCGATAACAAAGAGAAAGAAGCTTTCTGAGAAACTTCTTTGCGTTCTGTGAAATAATCTCACAGAGTTACAGCTTTCCCCTTAAGAAACCTTTCGCTAAGACAGTTCTTGTGGAATTGGCAAAGTGATATTTGGATGCCCATAGAGGGCTATGGTGAAAAAGGAAATATCCTCAGTTGAAATCTGGAAAGAAGCTTTCTGAGAAACTGCTTAGTGTTCTGTTATTTCATCTCACAGAGTTACATCTGTATTTCGTGGATCTCTTTGCTAGCCTTATTTCCGTGGAATCTGAGAACAGATATTTCGGATCCCATTGAAGACAATAGGGCCAAAGGAAATATCCTCCGATAACAAAGAGAAAGAAGCTTTCTGAGAAACTTCTTTGTGTTCTGTGAAATAATCTCACAGAGTTAAAGCTTTCCCCTCAAGAAGCCATTCCCTAAGACAGTTCTTGTGGAATTGGCAAAGTGATATTTGGAAGTCCACAGAGGGCTATGGTGAAAAAGGAAATATCCTCTGATGAAATCTGGAAAGAAGCTTTCTGAGAAACTGCTTAGTGTTCGGTTAATTCATCTCACAGAGTTACATCTGTATTTCGTGGATATCTTTGCTAGCCTTATTTCTGTGGAATCTGAGAACAGGTATTTCAGATCACATTGAAGACAATAGGGCCAAATTTAGTATCCTCCGATTACAAAGAGAAAGAAGCTTTCTTAGAAACTTCTTTGTGTTCTGTCAAATCATCTCACAGAGTTACAGCTTTCCCCTCAAGAAGCCTTTCGCTAAGACAGTTCTTGTGGAATTGGCAAAGTGATATTTGGAAGCCCATAGAGGGCTATGGTGAAAAAGGATATATCCTCAGATGAAATCTGGAAAGAGCTTTCTGAGAAAATGCTTAGTGTTCTGTTCATTCATCTCACAGAGTTACATCTGTATTTCGTGGATCTCTTTGCTAGCCTTATTTCTGTGGAATCTGAGAACAGATATTTCGGATCCCATTGAAGACTATAGGGCCAAAGGAAATATCCTCCGATAACAAAGAGAAAGAAGCTTTCTGAGAAACTTCTTTGTGTTCTGTGAAATCATGTCACAGAGTTACAGCTTTCCCCTTAAGAAACCTTTCGCTAAGACAGTTCTTGTGGAATTGGCAAAGTGATATTTGGAAGCCCATAGAGGGCTATGGTGAAAAAGGAAATATCCTCAGATGAAATCTGGAAAGAAGCTTTCTGAGAAACTGCTTAGTGTTCGGTTAATTCATCTCACAGAGTTACATCTGTATTTCGTGAATCTCTTTGCTAGCCTTATTTCTGTGGAATCTGAGAACAGATATTTCGGATCCCTTTGAAGAATATAGGGCCAAAGGAAATATCCTCCGATAACAAAGAGAAAGAAGCTTTCTGAGAAACTTCTTTGTGTTCTGTGAAATCATCTCCCAGAGTTACAGCTTTCCCCGCAAGAAGCCTTTCGCTAAGACAGTTCTTGTGGATTTGGCAAAGTGATATTTGGAAGCCCATAGAGGGCTATGGTGAAAAAGGAAATATCCTCAGATGAAATCTGGAAAGAAGCTTTCTGAGAAACTGCTTAGTGTTCGGTTAATTCATCTCACAGAGTTACATCTGTATTTCGTGAATCTCTTTGCTAGCCTTATTTCTGTGGAATCTGAGAACAGATATTTCGGATCCCTTTGAAGAATATAGGGCCAAAGGAAATATCCTCCGATAACAAAGAGAAAGAAGCTTTCTGAGAAACTTCTTTGTGTTCTGTGAAATCATCTCCCAGAGTTACAGCTTTCCCCGCAAGAAGCCTTTCGCTAAGACAGTTCTTGTGGATTTGGCAAAGTGATATTTGGAAGCCCATAGAGGGCTATGGTGAAAAAGGAAATATCCTCAGATGAAATCTGGAAAGAAGCTTTCTGAGAAACTGCTTAGTGTTCTGTTAATTCATCTCGCAGAGTTACATCTGTATTTCGTGGATCTCTTTGCTAGCCTTATTTCTGTGGAATCTGAGAACAGATATTTCGGATCCCATTGAAGACTACAGGGCCAAAGGAAATATCCTCCGATAACAAAGAGAAAGAAGCTTTCTGAGAAACTTCTTTGCGTTCTGTGAAATAATCTCACAGAGTTACAGCTTTCCCCTTAAGAAACCTTTCGCTAAGACAGTTCTTGTGGAATTGGCAAAGTGATATTTGGATGCCCATAGAGGGCTATGGTGAAAAAGGAAATATCCTCAGATGAAATCTGGAAAGAAGCTTTCTGAGAAACTGCTTAGTGTTCTGTTATTTCATCTCACAGAGTTACATCTGTATTTCGTGGATCTCTTTGCTAGCCTTATTTCCGTGGAATCTGAGAACAGATATTTCGGATCCCATTGAAGACAATAGGGCCAAAGGAAATATCCTCCGATAACAAAGAGAAAGAAGCTTTCTGAGAAACTTCTTTGTGTTCTGTGAAATAATCTCACAGAGTTAAAGCTTTCCCCTCAAGAAGCCATTCCCTAAGACAGTTCTTGTGGAATTGGCAAAGTGATATTTGGAAGTCCACAGAGGGCTATGGTGAAAAAGGAAATATCCTCTGATGAAATCTGGAAAGAAGCTTTCTGAGAAACTGCTTAGTGTTCGGTTAATTCATCTCACAGAGTTACATCTGTATTTCGTGGATATCTTTGCTAGCCTTATTTCTGTGGAATCTGAGAACAGGTATTTCAGATCACATTGAAGACAATAGGGCCAAATTTAGTATCCTCCGATTACAAAGAGAAAGAAGCTTTCTTAGAAACTTCTTTGTGTTCTGTCAAATCATCTCACAGAGTTACAGCTTTCCCCTCAAGAAGCCTTTCGCTAAGACAGTTCTTGTGGAATTGGCAAAGTGATATTTGGAAGCCCATAGAGGGCTATGGTGAAAAAGGATATATCCTCAGATGAAATCTGGAAAGAGCTTTCTGAGAAAATGCTTAGTGTTCTGTTCATTCATCTCACAGAGTTACATCTGTATTTCGTGGATCTCTTTGCTAGCCTTATTTCTGTGGAATCTGAGAACAGATATTTCGGATCCCATTGAAGACTATAGGGCCAAAGGAAATATCCTCCGATAACAAAGAGAAAGAAGCTTTCTGAGAAACTTCTTTGTGTTCTGTGAAATCATGTCACAGAGTTACAGCTTTCCCCTTAAGAAACCTTTCGCTAAGACAGTTCTTGTGGAATTGGCAAAGTGATATTTGGAAGCCCATAGAGGGCTATGGTGAAAAAGGAAATATCCTCAGATGAAATCTGGAAAGAAGCTTTCTGAGAAACTGCTTAGTGTTCGGTTAATTCATCTCACAGAGTTACATCTGTATTTCGTGAATCTCTTTGCTAGCCTTATTTCTGTGGAATCTGAGAACAGATATTTCGGATCCCTTTGAAGAATATAGGGCCAAAGGAAATATCCTCCGATAACAAAGAGAAAGAAGCTTTCTGAGAAACTTCTTTGCGTTCTGTGAAATCATCTCCCAGAGTTACAGCTTTCCCCGCAAGAAGCCTTTCGCTAAGACAGTTCTTGTGGATTTGGCAAAGTGATATTTGGAAGCCCATAGAGGGCTATGGTGAAAAAGGAAATATCCTCAGATGAAATCTGGAAAGAAGCTTTCTGAGAAACTGCTTAGTGTTCGGTTAATTCATCTCACAGAGTTACATCTGTATTTCGTGAATCTCTTTGCTAGCCTTATTTCTGTGGAATCTGAGAACAGATATTTCGGATCCCTTTGAAGAATATAGGGCCAAAGGAAATATCCTCCGATAACAAAGAGAAAGAAGCTTTCTGAGAAACTTCTTTGTGTTCTGTGAAATCATCTCCCAGAGTTACAGCTTTCCCCGCAAGAAGCCTTTCGCTAAGACAGTTCTTGTGGATTTGGCAAAGTGATATTTGGAAGCCCATAGAGGGCTATGGTGAAAAAGGAAATATCCTCAGATGAAATCTGGAAAGAAGCTTTCTGAGAAACTGCTTAGTGTTCTGTTAATTCATCTCGCAGAGTTACATCTGTATTTCGTGGATCTCTTTGCTAGCCTTATTTCTGTGGAATCTGAGAACAGATATTTCGGATCCCATTGAAGACTACAGGGCCAAAGGAAATATCCTCCGATAACAAAGAGAAAGAAGCTTTCTGAGAAACTTCTTTGCGTTCTGTGAAATAATCTCACAGAGTTACAGCTTTCCCCTTAAGAAACCTTTCGCTAAGACAGTTCTTGTGGAATTGGCAAAGTGATATTTGGATGCCCATAGAGGGCTATGGTGAAAAAGGAAATATCCTCAGATGAAATCTGGAAAGAAGCTTTCTGAGAAACTGCTTAGTGTTCTGTTATTTCATCTCACAGAGTTACATCTGTATTTCGTGGATCTCTTTGCTAGCCTTATTTCCGTGGAATCTGAGAACAGATATTTCGGATCCCATTGAAGACAATAGGGCCAAAGGAAATATCCTCCGATAACAAAGAGAAAGAAGCTTTCTGAGAAACTTCTTTGTGTTCTGTGAAATAATCTCACAGAGTTAAAGCTTTCCCCTCAAGAAGCCATTCGCTAAGACAGTTCTTGTGGAATTGGCAAAGTGATATTTGGAAGTCCACAGAGGGCTATGGTGAAAAAGGAAATGTCCTCTGATGAAATCTGGAAAGAAGCTTTCTGAGAAACTGCTTAGTGTTCGGTTAATTCATCTCACAGAGTTACATCTGTATTTCGTGGATATCTTTGCTAGCCTTATTTCTGTGGAATCTGAGAACAGGTATTTCAGATCACATTGAAGACAATAGAGCCAAATTTAGTATCCTCCGATTACAAAGAGAAAGAAGCTTTCTTAGAAACTTCTTTGTGTTCTGTCAAATCATCTCACAGAGTTACAGCTTTCCCCTCAAGAAGCCTTTCGCTAAGACAGTTCTTGTGGAATTGGCAAAGTGATATTTGGAAGCCCATAGAGGGCTATGGTGAAAAAGGATATATCCTCAGATGAAATCTGGAAAGAGCTTTCTGAGAAAATGCTTAGTGTTCTGTTCATTCATCTCACAGAGTTACATCTGTATTTCGTGGATATCTTTGCTAGCCTTATTTCTGTGGAATCTGAGAACAGATATTTCGGATCCCATTGAAGACTATAGGGCCAAAGGAAATATCCTCCGATAACAAAGAGAAAGAAGCTTTCTGAGAAACTTCTTTGCGTTCTGTGAAATCATGTCACAGAGTTACAGCTTTCCCCTTAAGAAACCTTTCGCTAAGACAGTTCTTGTGGAATTGGCAAAGTGATATTTGGAAGCCCATAGAGGGCTACGGTGAAAAAGGAAATATACTCAGATGAAATCTGGAAAGAAGCTTTCTGAGAAACTGCTTAGTGTTCTGTTAATTCATCTCACAAAGTTACATCTGTATTTCGTGGATCTTTTTGCTAGCCTTATTTCTGTGGAATCTGAGAACAGGTATTTCGGATCCCTTTGAAGACTATAGGGCCAAAGGAAATATCCTCCGATAACAAAGAGAAAGAAGCTTTCTGAGAAACTTCTTTGTGTTCTGTGAAATCATCTCACAGAGTTACAGGTTTCCCCTCAAGAAGCCTTTCGATAAAACAGTTCTTGTGGAATTGGCAAAGTGATATTTGGAAGCCCATAGAGGGCTATGGTGCAAAAGGAAATATCCTCAGATGAAATCTGGAAAGAAGCTTTCTGAGAAACTGCTTAGTGTTCGGTTAATTCATCTCACAGAGTTACATCTGTATTTCGTGGATCTCTTTGCTAGCCTTATTTCTGTGGAATCTGAGAACAGATACTTCGGACCCCTTTGAAGACTATAGGGCCAAAGGAAATATCCTCAGATAACAAAGAGCAAGAAGCTTTCTGAGAAACTTCTTTGCGTTCTGTGAAATCATCTCACAGAGTTACAGCTTTCCCCTCAAGAAGCCTTTCGCTAAGACAGTTCTTGTGGAATTGGCAAAGTGATATTCGGAAGCCCATAGAGGGCTATGGTGAAAAAGGAAATATCCTCAGATGAAATCTTGAAAGAAGGTTTCTGAGAAACTGTTTAGTGTTCTTTTAATTCATGTCACAGAGTTACATCTGTATTTCGTGAATCTCCTTGCTAGCCTTATTTCTGTGGAATCTGAGAACAGATATTTCGAATCCCATTGAAGACTATAGAGCCAAAGGAAATAATCTCCGATAACAAAGAGAAAGAAGCTTTCTGAAAAACTTCTTTGCGTTCTGTGAAATCATCTCACAGAGTTACAGCTTTCCCCTCAAGACGCCTTTCGCTAAGACAGTTCTTGTGGAATTGGCAAAGTGATACTTGGAAGCCCTTAGAGGGCTATGGTGAAAAAGGATATATCCTCAGATGAAATCTGGAAAGAAGATTTTGAGAAACTGCTTAGTGTTCTGTTAATTCATCTCAGAGAGTTACATCTGTATTTCGTGGATCTCTTTGCTAGCCTTATTTCTGTGGAATCTGAGAACAGATATTTCGGATCCCTTTGAAGACTATAGGGCCAAAGGAAATATCCTCCGATAACAAAGAGAAAGAAGCTTTCTGAGAAACTTCTTTGTGTTCTGTGAAATCATCTCACAGAGTTACAGATTTCCCCTCAAGAAGCCTTTCGCTGAGACAGTTCTTGTGGAATTGGCAAAGTGATATTTGGAAGCCCAAAGAGGGCTATGGTGAAAAAGGAAATATCCTAAGATGAAATCTGGAAAGAAGCTTTCTGAGTAACTGCTTAGTGTTCTGTTGTTTCATCTCACAGAGTTACATCTGTATTTCGTGGATTTCTTTGCTAGCCTTATTTTTGTGGAATCTGAGAACAGATATTTCGGATCCCTTTGAAGATATAGGGCCAAAGGAAATATCCTCCGATAACAAAGAGAAAGAAGCTTTCTGAGAAACTTCTTTGCGTTCTGTGAAATCATCTCACAGAGTTACAGCTTTCCCTTCAAAAAGCCTTTCGCTAAGACAGTTCTTGTGGAATTGGCAAAGAGATATTTGGAAGCCCTTAGAGGGCTATGGTGAAAAAGGATATATCCTCAGATGAAATCTGGAAAGAAGCTTTCTCAGAAATTGCTTAGTGTTCTTTTAATTCATCTCACAGAGTTACATCTGTATTTCGTGGATCTCTTTGCTAGCCTTATTTCTGTGGAATCTGAGAACAGATATTTCGGATCCCATTGAAGACTATAGGGCCAAAGTAAATATCCTCCAATAACAAATAGAAAGAATCTTTCTGAGAAACTTCTTTGCGTTCTGTGAAATCATCTCACAGAGTTACAGCTTTCCCCTCAAGAAGCCTTTCGCTAAGACAGTTCTTGTGGATTTGGCAAAGTGATATTTGGAAGCCCATAGAGGGCTATGGTGAAAAAGGAAATATCCTCAGATGAAATCTGGAAAGAAGCTTTCTGAGAAACTGCTTAGTGTTCGGTTAATTCATCTCACAGAGTTACATCTGTATTTCGTGGATCTCTTTGCTAGCCTTATTTCTGTGGAATCTGAGAACAGATATTTCGGATCCCTTTGAAGAATATAGGGCCAAAGGAAATATCCTCCGATAACAAAGAGAAAGAAGCTTTCTGAGAAACTTCTTTGTGTTCTGTGAAATCATCTCCCAGAGTTACAGCTTTCCCCGCAAGAAGCCTTTCGCTAAGACAGTTCTTGTGGAATTGGCAAAGTGATATTTGGAAGCCCATAGAGGGCTATGGTGAAAAAGGAAATATCCTCAGATGAAATCTGGAAAGAAGCTTTCTGAGAAACTGCTTAGTGTTCTGTTAATTCATCTCGCAGAGTTACATCTGTATTTCGTGGATCTCTTTGCTAGCCTTATTTCTGTGGAATCTGAGAACAGATATTTCGGATCCCATTGAAGACTATAGGGCCAAAGGAAATATCCTCCGATAACAAAGAGAAAGAAGCTTTCTGAGAAACTTCTTTGCGTTCTGTGAAATAATCTCACAGAGTTACAGCTTTCCCCTTAAGAAACCTTTCGCTAAGACAGTTCTTCTGGAATTGGCAAAGTGATATTTGGAAGTCCACAGAGGGCTATGGTGAAAAAGGAAATATCCTCTGATGAAATCTGGAAAGAAGTTTCTGAGAAACTGCTTAGTGTTCTCTTAATTCATCTCACAGAGTTTCATCTGTATTTCGTGGATATCTTTGCTAGCCTTATTTCTGTGGAATCTGAGAACAGGTATTTCAGATCACATTGAAGACAATAGGGCCAAATTTAGTATCCTCCGATTACAAAGAGAAAGAAGCTTTCTTAGAAACTTCTTTGTGTTCAGTCAAATCATCTCACAGAGTTACAGCTTTCCCCTCAAGAAGCCTTTCGCTAAGACAGTTCTTGTGGAATTGGCAAAGTGATATTTGGAAGCCCATAGAGGGCTATGGTGAAAAAGGATATATCCTCAGATGAAATCTGGAAAGATCTTTCTGAGAAAATGCTTAGTGTTCTGTTCATTCATCTCACAGAGTTATATCTGTATTTCGTGGATCTCTTTGCTAGCCTTATTTCTGTGGAATCTGAGAACAGATATTTCGGATCCCATTGAAGACTATAGGGCCAAAGGAAATATCCTCCGATAACAAAGAGAAAGAAGCTTTCTGAGAAACTTCTTTGCGTTCTGTGAAATCATGTCACAGAGTTACAGCTTTCCCCTTAAGAAACCTTTCGCTAAGACAGTTCTTGTGGAATTGGCAAAGTGATATTTGGAAGCCCATAGAGGGCTACGGTGAAAAAGGAAATATACTCAGATGAAATCTGGAAAGAAGCTTTCTGAGAAACTGCTTAGTGTTCTGTTAATTCATCTCACAAAGTTACATCTGTATTTCGTGGATCTTTTTGCTAGCCTTATTTCTGTGGAATCTGGGAACAGATATTTCGGATCCCTTTGAAGACTATAGGGCCAAAGGAAATATCCTCCGATAACAAAGAGAAAGAAGCTTTCTGAGAAACTTCTTTGCGTTCTGTGAAATCATCTCACAGAGTTACAGCTTTCCCCTCAAGAAGCCTTTCGCTAAGACAGTTCTTGTGGAATTGGCAAAGTGATATTTGGAAGCCCTTAGAGGGCTATGGTGAAAAAGGAAATATTCTCAGATGAAATCTGGAAGGAAGCTTTCTGAGAAACTGCTTAGTGTTCGGTTAATTCATCTCACAGAGTTACATCTGTATTTCGTGGATCTCTTTGCTAGCCTTATTTCTGTGGAATCTGAGAACAGATATTTCGGATCCCATTGAAGACTATAGGGCCAAAGGAAATATCCTCGGATAACACAGAGAAAGAAGCTTTCTGAGAAACTTCTTTGCGTTCTGTGAAATCATCTCACAGAGTTAGAGCTTTCCCCTCAAGAAGCCTTTCACTAAGACAGTTCTTGTGGAATTGGCAAGGTGATATTTGGAAGCCCATAGAGGGCTATGGTGAAAAAGGAAATATCCTCAGATGAAATCTGCAAAGAAGCTTTCTGAGAAACTGCTTAGTGTTCTGTTAATTCATCTCACAGAGTTACATCTGCATTTCATGGATCTCTTTGCTAGCCTTATTTCTGTGGAATCTGAGAACAGATATTTCGGATCCCTTTGAAGACTATAGGGCCAAAGGAAATATCCTCCGATTACAAAGAGAAAGAAGCTTTCTGAGAAACTTCTTTGTGTTCTGTGAAATCATCTCACAGAGTTACAGCTTTCCCCTCAAGAAACCTTTCGCTAAGACAGTTCTTGTGGAATTGGCAAAGTGATATTCGGAAGCCCATAGAGGGCTATGGTGAAAAAGGAAATATCCTCAGATGAAATCTGGAAAGAAGCTTTCTGAGAAACTGCTTAGTGTTCTGTTATTTCATCTCACAGAGTTACATCTGTATTTCGTGGATCTCCTTGCTAGCCTTATTTCTGTGGAATCTGAGAACAGATATTTCGGATCCCATTGAAGACTATAGAGCCAAAGGAAATAATCTCCGATAACAAAGAGAAAGAAGCTTTCTGAAAAACTTCTTTGCGTTCTGTGAAATCATCTCACAGAGTTACAGCTTTCCCCTCAAGAAGCCTTTCGCTAAGACAGTTCTTGTGGAATTGGCAAAGTGATATTTGGAAGCCCTTAGAGGGCTATGGTGAAAAAGGATATATCCTCAGATGAAATCTGGAAAGAAGCTTTTGAGAAACTGCTTAGTGTTCTGTTAATTCATCTCACAGAGTTACATCTGTATTTCGTGGATCTCTTTGCTAGCCTTATTTCTGTGGAATCTGAGAACAGATATTTCTGATCCCTTTGAAGATTATAGGGCCAAAGGAAATATCCTCCGATAACAAAGAGAAGGAAGCTTTCTGAGAAACTTCTTTGTGTTCTGTGAAATCATCTCACAGAGTTACAGCTTTCCCCTCAAGAAGCCTTTCGCTAAGACAGTTCTTGTGGAATTGGCAAAGTGATATTTGGAAGCCCATAGAGGGCTATGGTGAAAAAGGAAATATCCTCAGATGAAATCTGGAAAGAAGCTTTCTGAGAAACTGCTTAGTGTTCTGTTATTTCATCTCACAGAGTGACATCTGTATTTCGTGGATCTCTTTGCTAGCCTTATTTCCGTGGAATCTGAGAACAGATATTTCGGATCCCATTGAAGACAATAGGGCCAAAGGAAATATCCTCCGATAACAAAGAGAAAGAAGCTTTCTGAGAAACTTCTTTGTGTTCTGTGAAATCATCTCACAGAGTTAAAGCTTTCCCCTCAAGAAGCCTTTCGCTAAGACAGTTCTTGTGGAATTGGCAAAGTGATATTTGGAAGCCCTTAGAGGGCTATGGTGAAAAAGGAAATATCCTCAGATGAAATCTGGAAGGAAGCTTTCTGAGAAACTGCTTAGTGTTCGGTTAATTCATCTCACAGAGTTACATCTGTATTTCGTGGATCTCTTTGCTAGCCTTATTTCTGTGGAATCTGAGAACAGATATTTCGGATCCCATTGAAGACTATAGGGCCAAAGGAAATATCCTCGGATAACAAAGAGAAAGAAGCTTTCTGAGAAACTTCTTTGCGTTCTGTGAAATCATCTCACAGAGTTAGAGCTTTCCCCTCAAGAAGCCTTTCACTAAGACAGTTCTTGTGGAATTGGCAAGGTGATATTTGGAAGCCCATAGAGGGCTATGGTGAAAAAGGAAATATCCTCAGATGAAATCTGGAAAGAAGCTTTCTGAGAAACTGCTTAGTGTTCTGTTATTTCATCTCACAGAGTGACATCTGTATTTCGTGGATCTCTTTGCTAGCCTTATTTCCGTGGAATCTGAGAACAGATATTTCGGATCCCATTGAAGACAATAGGGCCAAAGGAAATATCCTCCGATAACAAAGAGAAAGAAGCTTTCTGAGAAACTTCTTTGTGTTCTGTGAAATAATCTCACAGAGTTAAAGCTTTCCCCTCAAGAAGCCTTTCGCTAAGACAGTTCTTGTGGAATTGGCAAAGTGATATTTGGAAGTCCACAGAGGACTATGGTGAAAAAGGAAATATCCTCAGATGAAATCTGGAAAGAAGCTTTCTGAGAAACTGCTTAGTGTTCTTTAAATTCATCTCACAGAGTTACATCTGTATTTCGTGGATCTCTTTGCTAGCCTTATTTCTGTGGAATCTGAGAACAGATATTTCGGATCCCATTGAAGACTATAGGGCCAAAGGAAATATCCTCCGATAACAAAGAGAAAGAAGCTTTCTGAGAAACTTCTTTGCGTTCTGTGAAATCATCTCACAGAGTTACAGCTTTCCCCTCAAGAAGCCTTTCACTAAGACAGTTCTTGTGGAATTGGCAAAGTGATATTTGGAAGCCCATAGAGGGCTATGGTGAAAAAGGAAATATCCTCAGATGAAATCTGGAAAGAAGCTTTCTGAGAAACTGCTTAGTGTTCTTTTAATTCATGTCACAGAGTTACATCTGTATTTCGTGGATCTCTTTGCTAGCCTTATTTCTGTGGAATCTGAGAACAGATATTTCGGATCCCTTTGAAGACTATAGGGCCAAAGGAAATATCCTCCGATAACAAAGAGAAAGAAACTTTCTGAGAAACTTCTTTGCGTTCTGTGAAATCATCTCACAGAGTTACAGCTTTCCCCTCAAGAAGCCTTTCGCTAAGACAGTTCTTGTGGAGTTGGCAAAGTGATATTTGGAAGCCCATAGAGTGCTATGGTGAAAAAGGAAATATCCTCAGATGAAATATGGAAAGAAACTTTCTGAGAAACTGCTTAGTGTTCGGTTAATTCATCTCACGGTGTTACATCTGTATTTCGTGGATCTCTTTGCTAGCCTTATTTCTGTGGAATCTGAGAACAGATATTTCGGATCCCTTTGAAGACTATAGGGCCAAAGGAAATATCCTCCGATAACAAAGAGAAAGAAGCTTTCTGAGAAACTTCTTTGTGTTCTGTGAAATCATCTCACCGAGTTACAGCTTTCTCCTCAAGAAGCCTTTCGATAAGACAGTTCTTGTGGAATTGGCAAAGTGATATTTGGAAGCCCATAGAGGGCTATGGTGAAAAAGGAAATATCCTCAGATGAAATCTGGAAAAAAGCTTTCTGAGAAACTGCTTAGTGTTCGGTTAATTCATCTCACAGAGTTACATGTGTATTTCGTGGATCTCTTTGCTAGCCTTATTTCTGTGGAATCTGAGAACAGATATTTCGGATCCCTTTGAAGACTATAGGGCCAAAGGAAATACCCTCAGATAACAAAGAGAAAGAAGCTTTCTGAGAAACTTCTTTGCGTTCTGTGAAATCATCTCACAGAGTAACAGCTTTCCCCTCAAGAAGCCTTTCGCTAAGACAGTTCTTCTGGAATTGGCAAAGTGATATTCGGAAGCCCATAGAGGGCTATGGTGAAAAAGGATATATCCTCAGATGAAATCTGGAAAGAGCTTTCTGAGAAACTGCTTAGTGTTCTGTTCATTCATCTCACAGAGTTACATCTGTATTTCGTGGATCTCTTTGCTAGCCTTATTTCTGTGGAATCTGAGACCAGATATTTCAGATCCCATTGAAGACTATAGGGCCAAAGGAAATATCCTCCGATAACAAAAAGAAAGAAGCTTTCTGAGAAACTTCTTTGCGTTCTGTGAACATCTCACAGAGTTACAGCTTTCCCCTTAAGAAACCTTTCGCTAAGACAGTTCTTGTGGAATTGGCAAAGTGATATTTGGAAGCCCATAGAGGGCTACGGTGAAAAAGGAAATATACTCAAATGAAATCTGGAAAGAAGCTTTCTGAGAAACTGCTTAGTGTTCTGTTAATTCATCTCACAAAGTTACATCTGTATTTCGTGGATCTTTTTGCTAGCCTTATTTCTGTGGAATCTGAGAACAGATATTTCGGATCCCTTTGAAGACTATAGGGCCAAAGGAAATATCCTCCGATAACAAAGAGAAAGAAACTTTCTGAGAAACTTCTTTGCGTTCTGTGAAATCATCTCACAGAGTTACAGCTTTCCCCTCAAGAAGCCTTTCGCTAAGACAGTTCTTGTGGAGTTGGCCAAGTGATATTTGGAAGCCCATAGAGGGCTATGGTGAAAAAGGAAATATCCTCAGATGAAATCTGGAAAGAAACTTTCTGAGAAACTGCTTAGTGTTTGGTTAATTCATCTCACAGAGTTACATGTGTATTTCGTGGATCTCTTTGCTAGCCTTATATCTGTGGAATCTGAGAACAGATATTTCGGATCCCTTTGAAGACTATAGGGCCAAAGGAAATATCCTCCGATAACAAAGAGAAAGAAGCTTTCTGAGAAACTTCTTTGTGTTCTGTGAAATCATCTCACAGAGTTACAGCTTTCCCCTGAAGAAGCCTTTCGATAAAACAGTTCTTGTGGAATTGGCAAAGTGATATTTGGAAGCCCATAGAGGGCTATGGTGCAAAAGGAAATATCCTCAGATGAAATCTGGAAAGAAGCTTTCTGAGAAACTGCTTAGTGTTCGGTTAATTCATCTCACAGAGTTACATGTGTATTTCGTGGATCTCTTTGCTAGCCTTATTTCTGTGGAATCTGAGAACAGATATTTCGGACCCCTTTGAAGACTATAGGGCCAAAGGAAATATCCTCCGATAACAAAGAGCAAGAAGCTTTCTGAGAAACTTCTTTGCGTTCAGTGAAATCATCTCACAGAGTTACAGCTTTCCCCTCAAGAAGCCTTTCGCTAAGACAGTTCTTGTGGAATTGGCAAAGTGATATTTGGAAGCCCTTAGAGGGCTATGGTGAAAAAGGAAATATCCTCAGATGAAATCTGGAAAGAAGCTTTCTGAGAAACTGCTTAGTGTTCGGTTAATTCATCTCACAGAGTTACATCTGTATTTCGTGGATCTCTTTGCTAGCCTTATTTCTGTGGAATCTGAGAACAGATATTTCGGATCCCATTGAAGACTATAGGGCCAAAGGAAATATCCTCGGATAACAAAGAGAAAGAAGCTTTCTGAGAAACTTCTTTGTGTTCTGTGAAATCATCTCACAGAGTTACAGCTTTCCCCTCAAGAAGCCTTTCGATAAGACAGTTCTTGTGGAATTGGCAAAGTGATATTTGGAAGCCCATAGAGGGCTATGGTGAAAAAGGATATATCCTCAGATGAAATCTGGAAAGAAGCTTTCTGAGAAACCGCTTAGTGTTCTGTTATTTCATCTCACAGAGTTACATCTGTATTTCGTGGATCTCTTTGCTAGCCTTATTTCTGTGGAATCTGAGAACAGATATTTCGGATCCCTTTGAAGTCTATAGGGCCAAAGGAAATATCCTCGGATAACAAAGAGAAAGAAGCTTTCTGAGAAACTTCTTTGCGTTCTGTGAAATCATCTCATAGAGTTACAGCTTTCCCCTCAAGAAGCCTTTCGCTAAGACAGTTCTTGTGGAATTGGCAAAGTGATATTTGGAAGCCCATAGAGGGCTATGGTGAAAAAGGAAATATCCTCAGATGAAATCTGGAAAGAAGCTTTCTGAGAAACTGCTTAGTGTTCTGTTAATTCATCTCGCAGTGTTACATCTGTCTTTCGTGGATCTCTTTGCTAGCCTTATTTCTGTGGAATCTGAGAACAGATATTTCGGATCCCATTGAAGACTATAGGGCCAAAGGAAATATCCTCCGATAACAAAGAGAAAGAAGCTTTCTGAGATACTTCTTTGCGTTCTGTGAAATAATCTCACAGAGTTACAGCTTTCCCCTCAAGAAACCTTTCGCTAAGACAGTTCTTGTGGAATTGGAAAAGTGATATTTGGAAGCCCATAGAGGGCTATGGTGAAAAAGGAAATATCCTCAGATGAAATCTGGAAAGAAGCTTTCTGAGAAACTGCTTAGTGTTCGGTTAATTCATCTCAGAGAGTTACATCTGTATTTCGTGGATCTCTTTGCTAGCCTTATTTCTGTGGAATCTGAGAACAGATATTTCGGATCCCATTGAAGACTATAGGGCCAAAGGAAATATCCTCGGATAACAAAGAGAAAGAAGCTTTCTGAGAAACTTCTTTGTGTTCTGTGAAATCATCTCACAGAGTTACAGCTTTCCCCTCAAGAAGCCTTTCGATAAGACAGTTCTTGTGGAATTGGCAAAGTGATATTTGGAAGCCCATAGAGGGCTATGGTGAAAAAGGATATATCCTCAGATGAAATCTGGAAAGAAGCTTTCTGAGAAACCGCTTAGTGTTCTGTTATTTCATCTCACAGAGTTACATCTGTATTTCGTGGATCTCTTTGCTAGCCTTATTTCTGTGGAATCTGAGAACAGATATTTCGGATCCCTTTGAAGTCTATAGGGCCAAAGGAAATATCCTCGGATAACAAAGAGAAAGAAGCTTTCTGAGAAACTTCTTTGCGTTCTGTGAAATCATCTCATAGAGTTACAGCTTTCCCCTCAAGAAGCCTTTCGCTAAGACAGTTCTTGTGGAATTGGCAAAGTGATATTTGGAAGCCCATAGAGGGCTATGGTGAAAAAGGAAATATCCTCAGATGAAATCTGGAAAGAAGCTTTCTGAGAAACTGCTTAGTGTTCTGTTAATTCATCTCGCAGTGTTACATCTGTCTTTCGTGGATCTCTTTGCTAGCCTTATTTCTGTGGAATCTGAGAACAGATATTTCGGATCCCATTGAAGACTATAGGGCCAAAGGAAATATCCTCCGATAACAAAGAGAAAGAAGCTTTCTGAGATACTTCTTTGCGTTCTGTGAAATAATCTCACAGAGTTACAGCTTTCCCCTCAAGAAACCTTTCGCTAAGACAGTTCTTGTGGAATTGGAAAAGTGATATTTGGAAGCCCATAGAGGGCTATGGTGAAAAAGGAAATATCCTCAGATGAAATCTGGAAAGAAGCTTTCTGAGAAACTGCTTAGTGTTCGGTTAATTCATCTCAGAGAGTTACATCTGTATTTCGTGGATCTCTTTGCTAGCCTTATTTCTGTGGAATCTGAGAACAGATATTTCGGATCCCTTTGAAGACTATAGGGCCAAAGAAAATATCCTCCGATAACAAAGAGCAAGAAGCTTTCTGAGAAACTTCTTTGCGTTCTGTGAAATCATCTCACAGAGTTACAGCTTTCCCCTCAGGAAGCCTTTTGCTAAGACAGTTCTTGTGGAATTGGCAAAGTGATATTTGGAAGCCCATAGAGGGCTATGGTGAAAAAGGATATATCCTCAGATGAAATCTGGAAAGAAGCTTTTGAGAAACTGCTTAGTGTTCTGTTAATTCATCTCGCAGTGTTACATCTGTATTTCGTGGATCTCTTTGCTAGCCTTATTTCTGTGGAATCTGAGAACAGATATTTCGGATCCCATTGAAGACTATAGGGCCAAAGGAAATATCCTCCGATAACAAAGAGAAAGAAGCTTTCTGAGAAACTTCTTTGCGTTCTGTGAAATAATCTCACAGAGTTACAGCTTTCCCCTCAAGAAACCTTTCGCTAAGACAGTTCTTGTGGAATTGGCAAAGTGATATTTGGAAGCCCATAGAGGGCTATGGTGAAAAAGGAAATATCCTCAGATGAAATCTGGAAAGAAGCTTTCTGAGAAACTGCTTAGTGTTCGGTTAATTCATCTCAGAGAGTTACATCTGTATTTCGTGGATCTCTTTGCTAGCCTTATTTCTGTGGAATCTGAGAACAGATATTTCGGATCCCTTTGAAGACTATAGGGCCAAAGAAAATATCCTCCGATAACAAAGATAAAGAAGCTTTCTGAGAAACTTCTTTGCGTTCTGTGAAATCATCTCACAGAGTTACAGCTTTCCCCTCAAGAAGCCTTTTGCTAAGACAGTTCTTGTGGAATTGGCAAAGGGATATTTGGAAGCCCAAGAGGTCTATGGTGAAAAAGGAAATATCCTCAGATGAAATCTGGAAAGAAGCTTTCTGAGAAACTGCTTAGTGTTCTGTTAATTCATCTCACAGAGTTACATCTGTATTTCGTGGTTCTCTTTGCTAGCCTTATTTCTGTGGAATCTGAGAACAGATATTTCGGATCCCATTGAAGAGTATAAGGCCAAAGGAAATATCCTCCGATAACAAAGAGGAAGAAGCTTTCTGAGAAACTTCTTTGCGTTCTGTGAAATCATCTCACAGAGTTACAGCTTTCCCCTCAAGAAGCCTTTCGCTAAGACAGTTCTTGTGGAATTGGCAAAGTGATATTTGGAAGCCCATAGAGGGCTATGGTGAAAAAGGAAATATCCTCAGATGAAATTTGGAAAGCAGCTTTCTGAGAAACTGCTTAGTGTTCTGTTATTTCATCTCACAGAGTTACATCTGTATTTCGTGGATCTCCTTGCTAGCCTTATTTCTGTGGAATCTGAGAACAGATATTTCGGATCCCTTTGAAGACTATAGAGCCAAAGGAAATAATCTCCGATAACAAAGAGAAAGAAGCTTTCTGAAAAACTTCTTTGCGTTCTGTGAAATCATCTCACAGAGTTACAGCTTTCCCCTCAAGAAACCTTTCGCTTAGACAGTTCTTGTGGAACTGGCAAAGTGATATTTGGAAGCCCATAGAGGGCTATGGTGAAAAAGGAAATATCCTCAGATGAAATCTGGAAAGAAGCTTTCTGAGAAACTGCTTAGTGTTCGGTTAATTCATCTCACAGAGTTACATCTGTATTTCGTGGATCTCTTTCCTAGCCTTATTTCTGTGGAATCTGAGAACAGATATTTCGGATTCCTTTGAAGACTATAGGGCTAAAGGAAATATCCTCCGATAACAAAGAGAAAGAAGCTTTCTGAGAAACATCTTTGTGTTCCGTGAAATCATCTTACAGAGTTACAGCTTGACTCTCAAGAAGCCTTTCGCTAAGACAGTCTTGTGGAATTGGCAAAGTGATATTTGGAAGCCCATAGAGGGCTATGGTGAAAAAGGAAATATCCTCAGATGGAATCTGGAAAGAAGCTTTCTGAGAAACTGCTTAGTGTTCTGTTAATTCATCTCACAGAGTTACATCTGTATTTCGTGGATCTCTTTGCTAGCCTTATTTCTGTGGAAAATGAGAACAGATATTTCGGATCCCATTGAAGACTATAGGGACAAATTAAATATCCTCCGATAACAAAGAGCAAGAAGCTTTCTGAGAAACTTCTTTGCGTTCTGTGAAATCATCTCACAGAGTTACAGCTTTCCCCTCAAGAAGCCTTTCGCTAAGACAGTTCTTGTGGAATTGGCAAAGTGATATTTGGAAGCCCTTAGAGGGCTATGGTGAAAAAGGAAATATCCTCAGATGAAATCTGGAAAGAAGCTTTCTGAGAAACTGCTTAGTGTTCGGTTAATTCATCTCACAGAGTTACATCTGTATTTCGTGGATCTCTTTGCTAGCCTTATTTCTGTATAATCTGAAAACAGATGTTTCGGATCCCATTGAAGACTATAGGGCCAAAGGAAATATCCTCGGATAACAAAGAGAAAGAAGCTTTCTGAGAAAGTTCTTTGCGTTCTGTGAAATCATCTCACAGAGTTACAGCTTTCCCCTCAAGAAGCCTTTCGCTAAGACAGTCTTGTGGAATTGGCAAAGAGATATTCGGAAGCCCTTAGAGGGCTATGGTGAAAAAGGAAATATCCTTAGATGAAATCTGGAAAGAAGCTTTCTGAGAAACGGCTTAGTGTTCTTTTAATTCATCTCACAGAGTTACATCTGTATTTCGTGGATCTCTTTGCTAGCCTTATTTCTGTGGAATCTGAGACCAGATATTTCGGATCCCATTGAAGACTATAGGGCCAAAGGAAATATCCTCCGATAACAAATAGAAAGAAGCTTTCTGAGAAACTTCTTTGCGTTCTGTGAAATCATCTCACAGAGTTACAGCTTTCCCCTCAAGAAGCCTTTCGCTAAGACAGTTCTTGTGGAATTGGCAAAGTGATATTTGGAAGCCCATAGAGGGCTATGGTGAAAAAGGAAATATCCTCAGATGAAATCTGGAAAGAAGCTTTCTGAGAAACTGCTTAGTGTTCTGTTATTTCATCTCACAGAGTTACATCTGTATTTCGTGGATCTCTTTGCTAGCCTTATTTCTGTGGAATCTGAGAACAGATATTTCGGATCCCATTGAAGACTATAGGGCCAAAGGAAATATCCTCTGATAACAAAGAGAAAGAAGCTTTCTGAGAAACTTCTTTGCGTTCTGTGAAATCATCTCACAGAGTTACAGCTTTCCCCTCAAGAAGCCTTTCGCTAAGACAGTTCTTGTGGAATTGGCAAAGAGATATTTGGAAGCCCTTAGAGGGCTATGGTGAAAAAGGAAATATCCTCAGATGAAATCTGGAAAGAAGCTTTCTGAGAAACTGCTTAGTGTTCTTTAAATTCATCTCACAGAGTTACATCTGTATTTCGTGGATCTCTTTGCTAGCCTTATTTCTGTGGAATCTGAGAACAGATATTTCGGATCCCATTGAAGACTATAGGGCCAAAGGAAATATCCTCCGATAACAAAGAGAAAGAAGCTTTCTGAGAAACTTCTTTGCGTTCTGTGAAATCATCTCACAGAGTTACAGCTTTCCCCTCAAGAAGCCTTTCACTAAGACAGTTCTTGTGGAATTGGCAAAGTGATATTTGGAAGCCCATAGAGGGCTATGGTGAAAAAGGAAATATCCTCAGATGAAATCTGGAAAGAAGCTTTCTGAGAAACTGCTTAGTGTTCTTTTAATTCATGTCACAGAGTTACATCTGTATTTCGTGGATCTCTTTGCTAGCCTTATTTCTGTGGAATCTGAGAACAGATATTTCGGATCCCTTTGAAGACTATAGGGCCAAAGGAAATATCCTCCGATAACAAAGAGAAAGAAGCTTTCTGAGAAACTTCTTTGCGTTCTGTGAAATCATCTCACAGAGTTACAGCTTTCCCCTTAAGAAGCCTTTCGCTAAGACAGTTCTTGTGGAGTTGGCAAAGTGATATTTGGAACCCCTAGAGGGCTATGGTGAAAAAGGAAATATCCTCAGATGAAATATGGAAAGAAACTTTCTGAGAAACTGCTTAGTGTTCGGTTAATTCATCTCACGGTGTTACATCTGTATTTCGTGGATCTCTTTGCTAGCCTTATTTCTGTGGAATCTGAGAACAGATATTTCGGATCCCTTTGAAGACTATAGGGCCAAAGGAAATATCCTCCGATAACAAAGAGAAAGAAGCTTTCTGAGAAACTTCTTTGTGTTCTGTGAAATCATCTCACCGAGTTACAGCTTTCTCCTCAAGAAGCCTTTCGATAGGACAGTTCTTGTGGAATTGGCAAAGTGATATTTGGAAGCCCATAGAGGGCTATGGTGAAAAAGGAAATATCCTCAGATGAAATCTGGAAAGAAGCTTTCAGAGAAACTGCTTAGTGTTCGGTTAATTCATCTCACAGAGTTACATGTGTATTTCGTGGATCTCTTTGCTAGCCTTATTTCTGTGGAATCTGAGAACAGATATTTCGGATCCCTTTGAAGACTATAGGGCCAAAGGAAATACCCTCAGATAACAAAGAGCAAGAAGCTTTCTGAGAAACTTCTTTGCGTTCTGTGAAATCATCTCACAGAGTAACAGCTTTCCCCTCAAGAAGCCTTTCGCTAAGACAGTTCTTCTGGAATTGGCAAAGTGATATTCGGAAGCCCATAGAGGGCTATGGTGAAAAAGGATATATCCTCAGATGAAATCTGGAAAGAGCTTTCTGAGAAACTGCTTAGTGTTCTGTTCATTCATCTCACAGAGTTACATCTGTATTTCGTGGATCTCTTTGCTAGCCTTATTTCTGTGGAATCTGAGACCAGATATTTCGGATCCCATTGAAGACTATAGGGCCAAAGGAAATATCCTCCGATAACAAAAAGAAAGAAGCTTTCTGAGAAACTTCTTTGCGTTCTGTGAACATCTCACAGAGTTACAGCTTTCCCCTTAAGAAACCTTTCGCTAAGACAGTTCTTGTGGAATTGGCAAAGTGATATTTGGAAGCCCATAGAGGGCTACGGTGAAAAAGGAAATATACTCAAATGAAATCTGGAAAGAAGCTTTCTGAGAAACTGCTTAGTGTTCTGTTAATTCATCTCACAAAGTTACATCTGTATTTCGTGGATCTTTTTGCTAGCCTTATTTCTGTGGAATCTGAGAACAGATATTTCGGATCCCTTTGAAGACTATAGGGCCAAAGGAAATATCCTCCGATAACAAAGAGAAAGAAACTTTCTGAGAAACTTCTTTGCGTTCTGTGAAATCATCTCACAGAGTTACAGCTTTCCCCTCAAGAAGCCTTTCGCTAAGACAGTTCTTGTGGAGTTGGCCAAGTGATATTTGGAAGCCCATAGAGGGCTATGGTGAAAAAGGAAATATCCTCAGATGAAATCTGGAAAGAAACTTTCTGAGAAACTGCTTAGTGTTTGGTTAATTCATCTCACAGAGTTACATGTGTATTTCGTGGATCTCTTTGCTAGCCTTATATCTGTGGAATCTGAGAACAGATATTTCGGATCCCTTTGAAGACTATAGGGCCAAAGGAAATATCCTCCGATAACAAAGAGAAAGAAGCTTTCTGAGAAACTTCTTTGTGTTCTGTGAAATCATCTCACAGAGTTACAGCTTTCCCCTTAAGAAGCCTTTCGCTAAGACAGTTCTTGTGGAGTTGGCAAAGTGATATTTGGAAGCCCATAGAGGGCTATGGTGCAAAAGGAAATATCCTCAGATGAAATATGGAAAGAAACTTTCTGAGAAACTGCTTAGTGTTCGGTTAATTCATCTCACGGTGTTACATCTGTATTTCGTGGATCTCTTTGCTAGCCTTATTTCTGTGGAATCTGAGAACAGATATTTCGGATCCATTTGAAGACTATAGGGCCAAAGGAAATATCCTCCGATAACAAAGAGAAAGAAGCTTTCTGAGAAACTTCTTTGTGTTCTGTGAAATCATCTCACCGAGTTACAGCTTTCTCCTCAAGAAGCCTTTCGATAGGACAGTTCTTGTGGAATTGGCAAAGTGATATTTGGAAGCCCATAGAGGGCTATGGTGAAAAAGGAAATATCCTCAGATGAAATCTGGAAAGAAGCTTTCTGAGAAACTGCTTAGTGTTCGGTTAATTCATCTCACAGAGTTACATGTGTATTTCGTGGATCTCTTTGCTAGCCTTATTTCTGTGGAATCTGAGAACAGATATTTCGGATCCCTTTGAAGACTATAGGGCCAAAGGAAATACCCTCAGATAACAAAGAGCAAGAAGCTTTCTGAGAAACTTCTTTGCGTTCTGTGAAATCATCTCACAGAGTAACAGCTTTCCCCTCAAGAAGCCTTTCGCTAAGACAGTTCTTCTGGAATTGGCAAAGTGATATTCGGAAGCCCATAGAGGGCTATGGTGAAAAAGGATATATCCTCAGATGAAATCTGGAAAGAGCTTTCTGAGAAACTGCTTAGTGTTCTGTTCATTCATCTCACAGAGTTACATCTGTATTTCGTGGATCTCTTTGCTAGCCTTATTTCTGTGGAATCTGAGACCAGATATTTCGGATCCCATTGAAGACTATAGGGCCAAAGGAAATATCCTCCGATAACAAAAAGAAAGAAGCTTTCTGAGAAACTTCTTTGCGTTCTGTGAACATCTCACAGAGTTACAGCTTTCCCCTTAAGAAACCTTTCGCTAAGACAGTTCTTGTGGAATTGGCAAAGTGATATTTGGAAGCCCATAGAGGGCTACGGTGAAAAAGGAAATATACTCAAATGAAATCTGGAAAGAAGCTTTCTGAGAAACTGCTTAGTGTTCTGTTAATTCATCTCACAAAGTTACATCTGTATTTCGTGGATCTTTTTGCTAGCCTTATTTCTGTGGAATCTGAGAACAGATATTTCGGATCCCTTTGAAGACTATAGGGCCAAAGGAAATATCCTCCGATAACAAAGAGAAAGAAACTTTCTGAGAAACTTCTTTGCGTTCTGTGAAATCATCTCACAGAGTTACAGCTTTCCCCTCAAGAAGCCTTTCGCTAAGACAGTTCTTGTGGAGTTGGCCAAGTGATATTTGGAAGCCCATAGAGGGCTATGGTGAAAAAGGAAATATCCTCAGATGAAATCTGGAAAGAAACTTTCTGAGAAACTGCTTAGTGTTTGGTTAATTCATCTCACAGAGTTACATGTGTATTTCGTGGATCTCTTTGCTAGCCTTATATCTGTGGAATCTGAGAACAGATATTTCGGATCCCTTTGAAGACTATAGGGCCAAAGGAAATATCCTCCGATAACAAAGAGAAAGAAGCTTTCTGAGAAACTTCTTTGTGTTCTGTGAAATCATCTCACAGAGTTACAGCTTTCCCCTGAAGAAGCCTTTCGATAAAACAGTTCTTGTGGAATTGGCAAAGTGATATTTGGAAGCCCATAGAGGGCTATGGTGCAAAAGGAAATATCCTCAGATGAAATCTGGAAAGAAGCTTTCTGAGAAACTGCTTAGTGTTCGGTTAATTCATCTCACAGAGTTACATGTGTATTTCGTGGATCTCTTTGCTAGCCTTATTTCTGTGGAATCTGAGAACAGATATTTCGGACCCCTTTGAAGACTATAGGGCCAAAGGAAATATCCTCCGATAACAAAGAGCAAGAAGCTTTCTGAGAAACTTCTTTGCGTTCAGTGAAATCATCTCACAGAGTTACAGCTTTCCCCTCAAGAAGCCTTTCGCTAAGACAGTTCTTGTGGAATTGGCAAAGTGATATTTGGAAGCCCTTAGAGGGCTATGGTGAAAAAGGAAATATCCTCAGATGAAATCTGGAAAGAAGCTTTCTGAGAAACTGCTTAGTGTTCGGTTAATTCATCTCACAGAGTTACATCTGTATTTCGTGGATCTCTTTGCTAGCCTTATTTCTGTGGAATCTGAGAACAGATATTTCGGATCCCATTGAAGACTATAGGGCCAAAGGAAATATCCTCGGATAACAAAGAGAAAGAAGCTTTCTGAGAAACTTCTTTGTGTTCTGTGAAATCATCTCACAGAGTTACAGCTTTCCCCTCAAGAAGCCTTTCGATAAGACAGTTCTTGTGGAATTGGCAAAGTGATATTTGGAAGCCCATAGAGGGCTATGGTGAAAAAGGATATATCCTCAGATGAAATCTGGAAAGAAGCTTTCTGAGAAACCGCTTAGTGTTCTGTTATTTCATCTCACAGAGTTACATCTGTATTTCGTGGATCTCTTTGCTAGCCTTATTTCTGTGGAATCTGAGAACAGATATTTCGGATCCCTTTGAAGTCTATAGGGCCAAAGGAAATATCCTCGGATAACAAAGAGAAAGAAGCTTTCTGAGAAACTTCTTTGCGTTCTGTGAAATCATCTCATAGAGTTACAGCTTTCCCCTCAAGAAGCCTTTCGCTAAGACAGTTCTTGTGGAATTGGCAAAGTGATATTTGGAAGCCCATAGAGGGCTATGGTGAAAAAGGAAATATCCTCAGATGAAATCTGGAAAGAAGCTTTCTGAGAAACTGCTTAGTGTTCTGTTAATTCATCTCGCAGTGTTACATCTGTCTTTCGTGGATCTCTTTGCTAGCCTTATTTCTGTGGAATCTGAGAACAGATATTTCGGATCCCATTGAAGACTATAGGGCCAAAGGAAATATCCTCCGATAACAAAGAGAAAGAAGCTTTCTGAGATACTTCTTTGCGTTCTGTGAAATAATCTCACAGAGTTACAGCTTTCCCCTCAAGAAACCTTTCGCTAAGACAGTTCTTGTGGAATTGGAAAAGTGATATTTGGAAGCCCATAGAGGGCTATGGTGAAAAAGGAAATATCCTCAGATGAAATCTGGAAAGAAGCTTTCTGAGAAACTGCTTAGTGTTCGGTTAATTCATCTCAGAGAGTTACATCTGTATTTCGTGGATCTCTTTGCTAGCCTTATTTCTGTGGAATCTGAGAACAGATATTTCGGATCCCTTTGAAGACTATAGGGCCAAAGAAAATATCCTCCGATAACAAAGAGCAAGAAGCTTTCTGAGAAACTTCTTTGCGTTCTGTGAAATCATCTCACAGAGTTACAGCTTTCCCCTCAGGAAGCCTTTTGCTAAGACAGTTCTTGTGGAATTGGCAAAGTGATATTTGGAAGCCCATAGAGGGCTATGGTGAAAAAGGATATATCCTCAGATGAAATCTGGAAAGAAGCTTTTGAGAAACTGCTTAGTGTTCTGTTAATTCATCTCGCAGTGTTACATCTGTATTTCGTGGATCTCTTTGCTAGCCTTATTTCTGTGGAATCTGAGAACAGATATTTCGGATCCCATTGAAGACTATAGGGCCAAAGGAAATATCCTCCGATAACAAAGAGAAAGAAGCTTTCTGAGAAACTTCTTTGCGTTCTGTGAAATAATCTCACAGAGTTACAGCTTTCCCCTCAAGAAACCTTTCGCTAAGACAGTTCTTGTGGAATTGGCAAAGTGATATTTGGAAGCCCATAGAGGGCTATGGTGAAAAAGGAAATATCCTCAGATGAAATCTGGAAAGAAGCTTTCTGAGAAACTGCTTAGTGTTCGGTTAATTCATCTCAGAGAGTTACATCTGTATTTCGTGGATCTCTTTGCTAGCTTTATTTCTGTGGAATCTGAGAACAGATATTTCGGATCCCTTTGAAGACTATAGGGCCAAAGAAAATATCCTCCGATAACAAAGATAAAGAAGCTTTCTGAGAAACTTCTTTGCGTTCTGTGAAATCATCTCACAGAGTTACAGCTTTCCCCTCAAGGAGCCTTTTGCTAAGACAGTTCTTGTGGAATTGGCAAAGGGATATTTGGAAGCCCAAGAGGTCTATGGTGAAAAAGGAAATATCCTCAGATGAAATCTGGAAAGAAGCTTTCTGAGAAACTGCTTAGTGTTCTGTTAATTCATCTCACAGAGTTACATCTGTATTTCGTGGTTCTCTTTGCTAGCCTTATTTCTGTGGAATCTGAGAACAGATATTTCGGATCCCATTGAAGAGTATAAGGCCAAAGGAAATATCCTCCGATAACAAAGAGGAAGAAGCTTTCTGAGAAACTTCTTTGCGTTCTGTGAAATCATCTCACAGAGTTACAGCTTTCCCCTCAGGAAGCCTTTTGCTAAGACAGTTCTTGTGGAATTGGCAAAGTGATATTTGGAAGCCCTTAGAGGGCTATGGTGAAAAAGGAAATATCCTCAGATGAAATTTGGAAAGCAGCTTTCTGAGAAACTGCTTAGTGTTCTGTTATTTCATCTCACAGAGTTACATCTGTATTTCGTGGATCTCCTTGCTAGCCTTATTTCTGTGGAATCTGAGAACAGATATTTCGGATCCCTTTGAAGACTATAGAGCCAAAGGAAATAATCTCCGATAACAAAGAGAAAGAAGCTTTCTGAAAAACTTCTTTGCGTTCTGTGAAATCATCTCACAGAGTTACAGCTTTCCCCTCAAGAAACCTTTCGCTTAGACAGTTCTTGTGGAACTGGCAAAGTGATATTTGGAAGCCCATAGAGGGCTATGGTGAAAAAGGAAATATCCTCAGATGAAATCTGGAAAGAAGCTTTCTGAGAAACTGCTTAGTGTTCGGTTAATTCATCTCACAGAGTTACATCTGTATTTCGTGGATCTCTTTGCTAGCCTTATTTCTGTGGAATCTGAGAACAGATATTTCGGATTCCTTTGAAGACTATAGGGCTAAAGGAAATATCCTCCGATAACAAAGAGAAAGAAGCTTTCTGAGAAACATCTTTGTGTTCCGTGAAATCATCTTACAGAGTTACAGCTTGACTCTCAAGAAGCCTTTCGCTAAGACAGTCTTGTGGAATTGGCAAAGTGATATTTGGAAGCCCATAGAGGGCTATGGTGAAAAAGGAAATATCCTCAGATGGAATCTGGAAAGAAGCTTTCTGAGAAACTGCTTAGTGTTCTGTTAATTCATCTCACAGAGTTACATCTGTATTTCGTGGATCTCTTTGCTAGCCTTATTTCTGTGGAAAATGAGAACAGATATTTCGGATCCCATTGAAGACTATAGGGACAAATTAAATATCCTCCGATAACAAAGAGCAAGAAGCTTTCTGAGAAACTTCTTTGCGTTCTGTGAAATCATCTCACAGAGTTACAGCTTTCCCCTCAAGAAGCCTTTCGCTAAGACAGTTCTTGTGGAATTGGCAAAGTGATATTTGGAAGCCCTTAGAGGGCTATGGTGAAAAAGGAAATATCCTCAGATGAAATCTGGAAAGAAGCTTTCTGAGAAACTGCTTAGTGTTCGGTTAATTCATCTCACAGAGTTACATCTGTATTTCGTGGATCTCTTTGCTAGCCTTATTTCTGTATAATCTGAGAACAGATGTTTCGGATCCCATTGAAGACTATAGGGCCAAAGGAAATATCCTCGGATAACAAAGAGAAAGAAGCTTTCTGAGAAACTTCTTTGCGTTCTGTGAAATCATCTCACAGAGTAACAGCTTTCCCCTCAAGAAGCCTTTCGCTAAGACAGTTCTTCTGGAATTGGCAAAGTGATATTCGGAAGCCCATAGAGGGCTATGGTGAAAAAGGATATATCCTCAGATGAAATCTGGAAAGAGCTTTCTGAGAAACTGCTTAGTGTTCTGTTCATTCATCTCACAGAGTTACATCTGTATTTCGTGGATCTCTTTGCTAGCCTTATTTCTGTGGAATCTGAGACCAGATATTTCGGATCCCATTGAAGACTATAGGGCCAAAGGAAATATCCTCCGATAACAAAAAGAAAGAAGCTTTCTGAGAAACTTCTTTGCGTTCTGTGAACATCTCACAGAGTTACAGCTTTCCCCTTAAGAAACCTTTCGCTAAGACAGTTCTTGTGGAATTGGCAAAGTGATATTTGGAAGCCCATAGAGGGCTACGGTGAAAAAGGAAATATACTCAAATGAAATCTGGAAAGAAGCTTTCTGAGAAACTGCTTAGTGTTCTGTTAATTCATCTCACAAAGTTACATCTGTATTTCGTGGATCTTTTTGCTAGCCTTATTTCTGTGGAATCTGAGAACAGATATTTCGGATCCCTTTGAAGACTATAGGGCCAAAGGAAATATCCTCCGATAACAAAGAGAAAGAAACTTTCTGAGAAACTTCTTTGCGTTCTGTGAAATCATCTCACAGAGTTACAGCTTTCCCCTCAAGAAGCCTTTCGCTAAGACAGTTCTTGTGGAGTTGGCCAAGTGATATTTGGAAGCCCATAGAGGGCTATGGTGAAAAAGGAAATATCCTCAGATGAAATCTGGAAAGAAACTTTCTGAGAAACTGCTTAGTGTTTGGTTAATTCATCTCACAGAGTTACATGTGTATTTCGTGGATCTCTTTGCTAGCCTTATATCTGTGGAATCTGAGAACAGATATTTCGGATCCCTTTGAAGACTATAGGGCCAAAGGAAATATCCTCCGATAACAAAGAGAAAGAAGCTTTCTGAGAAACTTCTTTGTGTTCTGTGAAATCATCTCACAGAGTTACAGCTTTCCCCTGAAGAAGCCTTTCGATAAAACAGTTCTTGTGGAATTGGCAAAGTGATATTTGGAAGCCCATAGAGGGCTATGGTGCAAAAGGAAATATCCTCAGATGAAATCTGGAAAGAAGCTTTCTGAGAAACTGCTTAGTGTTCGGTTAATTCATCTCACAGAGTTACATGTGTATTTCGTGGATCTCTTTGCTAGCCTTATTTCTGTGGAATCTGAGAACAGATATTTCGGACCCCTTTGAAGACTATAGGGCCAAAGGAAATATCCTCCGATAACAAAGAGCAAGAAGCTTTCTGAGAAACTTCTTTGCGTTCAGTGAAATCATCTCACAGAGTTACAGCTTTCCCCTCAAGAAGCCTTTCGCTAAGACAGTTCTTGTGGAATTGGCAAAGTGATATTTGGAAGCCCTTAGAGGGCTATGGTGAAAAAGGAAATATCCTCAGATGAAATCTGGAAAGAAGCTTTCTGAGAAACTGCTTAGTGTTCGGTTAATTCATCTCACAGAGTTACATCTGTATTTCGTGGATCTCTTTGCTAGCCTTATTTCTGTGGAATCTGAGAACAGATATTTCGGATCCCATTGAAGACTATAGGGCCAAAGGAAATATCCTCGGATAACAAAGAGAAAGAAGCTTTCTGAGAAACTTCTTTGTGTTCTGTGAAATCATCTCACAGAGTTACAGCTTTCCCCTCAAGAAGCCTTTCGATAAGACAGTTCTTGTGGAATTGGCAAAGTGATATTTGGAAGCCCATAGAGGGCTATGGTGAAAAAGGATATATCCTCAGATGAAATCTGGAAAGAAGCTTTCTGAGAAACCGCTTAGTGTTCTGTTATTTCATCTCACAGAGTTACATCTGTATTTCGTGGATCTCTTTGCTAGCCTTATTTCTGTGGAATCTGAGAACAGATATTTCGGATCCCTTTGAAGTCTATAGGGCCAAAGGAAATATCCTCGGATAACAAAGAGAAAGAAGCTTTCTGAGAAACTTCTTTGCGTTCTGTGAAATCATCTCATAGAGTTACAGCTTTCCCCTCAAGAAGCCTTTCGCTAAGACAGTTCTTGTGGAATTGGCAAAGTGATATTTGGAAGCCCATAGAGGGCTATGGTGAAAAAGGAAATATCCTCAGATGAAATCTGGAAAGAAGCTTTCTGAGAAACTGCTTAGTGTTCTGTTAATTCATCTCGCAGTGTTACATCTGTCTTTCGTGGATCTCTTTGCTAGCCTTATTTCTGTGGAATCTGAGAACAGATATTTCGGATCCCATTGAAGACTATAGGGCCAAAGGAAATATCCTCCGATAACAAAGAGAAAGAAGCTTTCTGAGATACTTCTTTGCGTTCTGTGAAATAATCTCACAGAGTTACAGCTTTCCCCTCAAGAAACCTTTCGCTAAGACAGTTCTTGTGGAATTGGAAAAGTGATATTTGGAAGCCCATAGAGGGCTATGGTGAAAAAGGAAATATCCTCAGATGAAATCTGGAAAGAAGCTTTCTGAGAAACTGCTTAGTGTTCGGTTAATTCATCTCAGAGAGTTACATCTGTATTTCGTGGATCTCTTTGCTAGCCTTATTTCTGTGGAATCTGAGAACAGATATTTCGGATCCCTTTGAAGACTATAGGGCCAAAGAAAATATCCTCCGATAACAAAGAGCAAGAAGCTTTCTGAGAAACTTCTTTGCGTTCTGTGAAATCATCTCACAGAGTTACAGCTTTCCCCTCAGGAAGCCTTTTGCTAAGACAGTTCTTGTGGAATTGGCAAAGTGATATTTGGAAGCCCATAGAGGGCTATGGTGAAAAAGGATATATCCTCAGATGAAATCTGGAAAGAAGCTTTTGAGAAACTGCTTAGTGTTCTGTTAATTCATCTCGCAGTGTTACATCTGTATTTCGTGGATCTCTTTGCTAGCCTTATTTCTGTGGAATCTGAGAACAGATATTTCGGATCCCATTGAAGACTATAGGGCCAAAGGAAATATCCTCCGATAACAAAGAGAAAGAAGCTTTCTGAGAAACTTCTTTGCGTTCTGTGAAATAATCTCACAGAGTTACAGCTTTCCCCTCAAGAAACCTTTCGCTAAGACAGTTCTTGTGGAATTGGCAAAGTGATATTTGGAAGCCCATAGAGGGCTATGGTGAAAAAGGAAATATCCTCAGATGAAATCTGGAAAGAAGCTTTCTGAGAAACTGCTTAGTGTTCGGTTAATTCATCTCAGAGAGTTACATCTGTATTTCGTGGATCTCTTTGCTAGCTTTATTTCTGTGGAATCTGAGAACAGATATTTCGGATCCCTTTGAAGACTATAGGGCCAAAGAAAATATCCTCCGATAACAAAGATAAAGAAGCTTTCTGAGAAACTTCTTTGCGTTCTGTGAAATCATCTCACAGAGTTACAGCTTTCCCCTCAAGGAGCCTTTTGCTAAGACAGTTCTTGTGGAATTGGCAAAGGGATATTTGGAAGCCCAAGAGGTCTATGGTGAAAAAGGAAATATCCTCAGATGAAATCTGGAAAGAAGCTTTCTGAGAAACTGCTTAGTGTTCTGTTAATTCATCTCACAGAGTTACATCTGTATTTCGTGGTTCTCTTTGCTAGCCTTATTTCTGTGGAATCTGAGAACAGATATTTCGGATCCCATTGAAGAGTATAAGGCCAAAGGAAATATCCTCCGATAACAAAGAGGAAGAAGCTTTCTGAGAAACTTCTTTGCGTTCTGTGAAATCATCTCACAGAGTTACAGCTTTCCCCTCAGGAAGCCTTTTGCTAAGACAGTTCTTGTGGAATTGGCAAAGTGATATTTGGAAGCCCTTAGAGGGCTATGGTGAAAAAGGAAATATCCTCAGATGAAATTTGGAAAGCAGCTTTCTGAGAAACTGCTTAGTGTTCTGTTATTTCATCTCACAGAGTTACATCTGTATTTCGTGGATCTCCTTGCTAGCCTTATTTCTGTGGAATCTGAGAACAGATATTTCGGATCCCTTTGAAGACTATAGAGCCAAAGGAAATAATCTCCGATAACAAAGAGAAAGAAGCTTTCTGAAAAACTTCTTTGCGTTCTGTGAAATCATCTCACAGAGTTACAGCTTTCCCCTCAAGAAACCTTTCGCTTAGACAGTTCTTGTGGAACTGGCAAAGTGATATTTGGAAGCCCATAGAGGGCTATGGTGAAAAAGGAAATATCCTCAGATGAAATCTGGAAAGAAGCTTTCTGAGAAACTGCTTAGTGTTCGGTTAATTCATCTCACAGAGTTACATCTGTATTTCGTGGATCTCTTTGCTAGCCTTATTTCTGTGGAATCTGAGAACAGATATTTCGGATTCCTTTGAAGACTATAGGGCTAAAGGAAATATCCTCCGATAACAAAGAGAAAGAAGCTTTCTGAGAAACATCTTTGTGTTCCGTGAAATCATCTTACAGAGTTACAGCTTGACTCTCAAGAAGCCTTTCGCTAAGACAGTCTTGTGGAATTGGCAAAGTGATATTTGGAAGCCCATAGAGGGCTATGGTGAAAAAGGAAATATCCTCAGATGGAATCTGGAAAGAAGCTTTCTGAGAAACTGCTTAGTGTTCTGTTAATTCATCTCACAGAGTTACATCTGTATTTCGTGGATCTCTTTGCTAGCCTTATTTCTGTGGAAAATGAGAACAGATATTTCGGATCCCATTGAAGACTATAGGGACAAATTAAATATCCTCCGATAACAAAGAGCAAGAAGCTTTCTGAGAAACTTCTTTGCGTTCTGTGAAATCATCTCACAGAGTTACAGCTTTCCCCTCAAGAAGCCTTTCGCTAAGACAGTTCTTGTGGAATTGGCAAAGTGATATTTGGAAGCCCTTAGAGGGCTATGGTGAAAAAGGAAATATCCTCAGATGAAATCTGGAAAGAAGCTTTCTGAGAAACTGCTTAGTGTTCGGTTAATTCATCTCACAGAGTTACATCTGTATTTCGTGGATCTCTTTGCTAGCCTTATTTCTGTATAATCTGAGAACAGATGTTTCGGATCCCATTGAAGACTATAGGGCCAAAGGAAATATCCTCGGATAACAAAGAGAAAGAAGCTTTCTGAGAAACTTCTTTGCGTTCTGTGAAATCATCTCACAGAGTTACAGCTTTCCCCTCAATAAGCCTTTCACTAAGACAGTTTTTGTGGAATTGGCAAGGTGATATTTGGAAGCCCATAGAGGGCTACGGTGAAAAAGGAAATATCCTCAGATGAAATCTGGAAAGAAGCTTTCTGAGAAACTGCTTAGTGTTCTGTTAATTCATTTCACAGAGTTACATCTGCATTTCATGGATCTCTTTGCGAGCCTTATTTCTGTGGAATCTGAGAACAGATATTTCGGATCCCTTTGAAGACTATAGGGCCAAAGGAAATATCCTCCGATAACAAAGAGAAAGAAGCTTTCTGAGAAACTTCTTTGTGTTCTGTGAAATCATCTCACAGAGTTACAGCTTTCCCCTCAAGAAGCCTTTCGCTAAGACAGTTCTTGTGGAATTGGCAAAGTGATATTTGGAAGCCCATAGAGGGCTATGGTGAAAAAGGAAATATCCTCAGATGAAATCTGGAAAGAAGCTTTCTGAGAAACTGCTTAGTGTTCTGTTATTTCATCTCACAGAGTTACATCTGTATTTCGTGGATCTCCTTGCTAGCCTTATTTCTGTGGAATCTGAGAACAGATATTTCGGATCCCATTGAAGACTATAGAGCCAAAGGAAATAATCTCCGATAACAAAGAGAAAGAAGCTTTCTGAAAAACTTCTTTGCGTTCTGTGAAATCATCTCACAGAGTTACAGCTTTCCCCTCAAGAAACCTTTCGCTAAGACAGTTCTTGTGGAATTGGCAAAGTGATATTTGGAAGCCCATAGAGGGCTATGGTGAAAAAGGAAATATCCTCAGATGAAATCTGGAAAGAAGCTTTCTGAGAAACTGCTTAGTGTTCGGTTAATTCATCTCACAGAGTTACATCTGTATTTCGTGGATCTCTTTGCTAGCCTTATTTCTGTGGAATCTGAGAACAGATATTTCGGATTCCTTTGAAGACTATAGGGCTAAAGGAAATATCCTCCGATAACAAAGAGAAAGAAGCTTTCTGAGAAACATCTTTGTGTTCCGTGAAATCATCTTACAGAGTTACAGCTTTACTCTCAAGAAGCCTTTCGCTAAGACAGTTCTTGTGGAATTGGCAAAGTGATATTTGGAAGCCCATAGAGGGCTATGGTGAAAAAGGAAATATCCTCAGATGGAATCTGGAAAGAAGCTTTCTGAGAAACTGCCTAGTGTTCTGTTAATTCATCTCACAGAGTTACATCTGTATTTCGTGGATCTCTTTGCTAGCCTTATTTCTGTGGAATCTGAGAAGAGATATTTCGGATCCCATTGAAGACTATAGGGACAAAGGAAATATCCTCCGATAACAAAGAGCAAGAAGCTTTCTGAGAAACTTCTTTGCGTTCTGTGAAATCATCTCACAGAGTTACAGCTTTCCCCTTAAGAAGCCTTTCTCTAAGACAGTTCTTGTGGAATTGGCAAAGTGATATTTGGAAGCCCTTAGAGGGCTGTGGTGAAAAAGGAAATATCCTCAGATGAAATCTGGAAAGAAGCTTTCTGAGAAACTGCTTAGTGTTCTGTTAATTCATCTCACAGAGTTACATCAGTATTTCGTGGATCTCTTTGCTAGCCTTATTTCTGTGGAATCTGAGAACAGATATTTCGGATCCCATTGAAGACTCTAGGGCCAAAGGAAATATCCTCCGATAACAAAGAGAAAGAAGCTTTCTGAGAAACTTCTTTGCGTTCTGTGAAATCATCTCACAGAGTTACAGCTTTCCCCTCAAGAAGCCTTTCGCTAAGACAGTTCTTGTGGAATTGGCAAAGTGATATTTGGAAGCCCATAGAGGGCTATGGTGAAAAAGGAAATATCCTCAGATGAAATCTGGAAAGAAGCTTTCTGAGAAACTGCTTAGTGTTCGGTTAATTCATCTCACAGAGTTACATCTGTATTTCGTGGATCTCTTTGCTAGCCTTATTTCTGTGGAATCTGAGAAGAGATATTTCGGATCCCATTGAAGACTATAGGGCCAAAGGAAATATCCTCCGATAACAAAGAGGAAGAAGCTTTCTGAGAAACTTCTTTGCGTTCTGTGAACATCTCACAGAGTTACAGCTTTCCCCTTAAGAAACCTTTCGCTAAGACAGTTCTTGTGGAATTGGCAAAGTGATATTTGGAAGCCCTTAGAGGGCTGTGGTGAAAAAGGAAATATCCTCAGATGAAATCTGGAAAGAAGCTTTCTGAGAAACTGCTTAGTGTTCTGTTAATTCATCTCACAGAGTTACATCAGTATTTCGTGGATCTCTTTGCTAGCCTTATTTCTGTGGAATCTGAGAACAGATATTTCGGATCCCATTGAAGACTCTAGGGCCAAAGGAAATATCCTCCGATAACAAAGAGAAAGAAGCTTTCTGAGAAACTTCTTTGCGTTCTGTGAAATCATCTCACAGAGTTACAGCTTTCCCCTCAAGAAGCCTTTCGCTAAGACAGTTCTTGTGGAATTGGCAAAGTGATATTTGGAAGCCCATAGAGGGCTATGGTGAAAAAGGAAATATCCTCAGATGAAATCTGGAAAGAAGCTTTCTGAGAAACTGCTTAGTGTTCGGTTAATTCATCTCACAGAGTTACATCTGTATTTCGTGGATCTCTTTGCTAGCCTTATTTCTGTGGAATCTGAGAAGAGATATTTCGGATCCCATTGAAGACTATAGGGCCAAAGGAAATATCCTCCGATAACAAAGAGGAAGAAGCTTTCTGAGAAACTTCTTTGCGTTCTGTGAAATCATCTCACAGAGTAACAGCTTTCCCCTCAAGAAGCCTTTCGCTAAGACAGTTCTTGTGGAATTGGCAAAGTGATATTCGGAAGCCCATAGAGGGCTATGGTGAAAAAGGATATATCCTCAGATGAAATCTGGAAAGAGCTTTCTGAGAAACTGCTTAGTGTTCTGTTCATTCATCTCACAGAGTTACATCTGTATTTCGTGGATCTCTTTGCTAGCCTTATTTCTGTGGAATCTGAGAACAGATATTTCGGATCCCATTGAAGACTATAGGGCCAAAGGAAATATCCTCCGATAACAAAAAGAAAGAAGCTTTCTGAGAAACTTCTTTGCGTTCTGTGAACATCTCACAGAGTTACAGCTTTCCCCTTAAGAAACCTTTCGCTAAGACAGTTCTTGTGGAATTGGCAAAGTGATATTTGGAAGCCCATAGAGGGCTACGGTGAAAAAGGAAATATACTCAAATGAAATCTGGAAAGAAGCTTTCTGAGAAACTGCTTAGTGTTCTGTTAATTCATCTCACAAAGTTACATCTGTATTTCGTGGATCTTTTTGCTAGCCTTATTTCTGTGGAATCTGAGAACAGATATTTCGGATCCCTTTGAAGACTATAGGGCCAAAGGAAATATCCTCCGATAACAAAGAGAAAGAAACTTTCTGAGAAACTTCTTTGTGTTCTGTGAAATCATCTCACAGAGTTACAGCTTTCCCCTGAAGAAGCCTTTCGATAAAACAGTTCTTGTGGAATTGGCAAAGTGATATTTGGAAGCCCATAGAGGGCTATGGTGCAAAAGGAAATATCCTCAGATGAAATCTGGAAAGAAGCTTTCTGAGAAACTGCTTAGTGTTCGGTTAATTCATCTCACAGAGTTACATGTGTATTTCGTGGATCTCTTTGCTAGCCTTATTTCTGTGGAATCTGAGAACAGATATTTCGGACCCCTTTGAAGACTATAGGGCCAAAGGAAATATCCTCCGATAACAAAGAGCAAGAAGCTTTCTGAGAAACTTCTTTGCGTTCAGTGAAATCATCTCACAGAGTTACAGCTTTCCCCTCAAGAAGCCTTTCGCTAAGACAGTTCTTGTGGAATTGGCAAAGTGATATTTGGAAGCCCTTAGAGGGCTATGGTGAAAAAGGAAATATCCTCAGATGAAATCTGGAAAGAAGCTTTCTGAGAAACTGCTTAGTGTTCGGTTAATTCATCTCACAGAGTTACATCTGTATTTCGTGGATCTCTTTGCTAGCCTTATTTCTGTGGAATCTGAGAACAGATATTTCGGATCCCATTGAAGACTATAGGGCCAAAGGAAATATCCTCGGATAACAAAGAGAAAGAAGCTTTCTGAGAAACTTCTTTGTGTTCTGTGAAATCATCTCACAGAGTTACAGCATTCCCCTCAAGAAGCCTTTCGATAAGACAGTTCTTGTGGAATTGGCAAAGTGATATTTGGAAGCCCATAGAGGGCTATGGTGAAAAAGGATATATCCTCAGATGAAATCTGGAAAGAAGCTTTCTGAGAAACCGCTTAGTGTTCTGTTATTTCATCTCACAGAGTTACATCTGTATTTCGTGGATCTCTTTGCTAGCCTTATTTCTGTGGAATCTGAGAACAGATATTTCGGATCCCTTTGAAGTCTATAGGGCCAAAGGAAATATCCTCGGATAACAAAGAGAAAGAAGCTTTCTGAGAAACTTCTTTGCGTTCTGTGAAATCATCTCATAGAGTTACAGCTTTCCCCTCAAGAAGCCTTTCGCTAAGACAGTTCTTGTGGAATTGGCAAAGTGATATTTGGAAGCCCATAGAGGGCTATGGTGAAAAAGGAAATATCCTCAGATGAAATCTGGAAAGAAGCTTTCTGAGAAACTGCTTAGTGTTCTGTTAATTCATCTCGCAGTGTTACATCTGTCTTTCGTGGATCTCTTTGCTAGCCTTATTTCTGTGGAATCTGAGAACAGATATTTCGGATCCCATTGAAGACTATAGGGCCAAAGGAAATATCCTCCGATAACAAAGAGAAAGAAGCTTTCTGAGATACTTCTTTGCGTTCTGTGAAATAATCTCACAGAGTTACAGCTTTCCCCTCAAGAAACCTTTCGCTAAGACAGTTCTTGTGGAATTGGAAAAGTGATATTTGGAAGCCCATAGAGGGCTATGGTGAAAAAGGAAATATCCTCAGATGAAATCTGGAAAGAAGCTTTCTGAGAAACTGCTTAGTGTTCGGTTAATTCATCTCAGAGAGTTACATCTGTATTTCGTGGATCTCTTTGCTAGCCTTATTTCTGTGGAATCTGAGAACAGATATTTCGGATCCCTTTGAAGACTATAGGGCCAAAGAAAATATCCTCCGATAACAAAGAGCAAGAAGCTTTCTGAGAAACTTCTTTGCGTTCTGTGAAATCATCTCACAGAGTTACAGCTTTCCCCTCAGGAAGCCTTTTGCTAAGACAGTTCTTGTGGAATTGGCAAAGTGATATTTGGAAGCCCATAGAGGGCTATGGTGAAAAAGGATATATCCTCAGATGAAATCTGGAAAGAAGCTTTTGAGAAACTGCTTAGTGTTCTGTTAATTCATCTCGCAGTGTTACATCTGTATTTCGTGGATCTCTTTGCTAGCCTTATTTCTGTGGAATCTGAGAACAGATATTTCGGATCCCATTGAAGACTATAGGGCCAAAGGAAATATCCTCCGATAACAAAGAGAAAGAAGCTTTCTGAGAAACTTCTTTGCGTTCTGTGAAATAATCTCACAGAGTTACAGCTTTCCCCTCAAGAAACCTTTCGCTAAGACAGTTCTTGTGGAATTGGCAAAGTGATATTTGGAAGCCCATAGAGGGCTATGGTGAAAAAGGAAATATCCTCAGATGAAATCTGGAAAGAAGCTTTCTGAGAAACTGCTTAGTGTTCGGTTAATTCATCTCAGAGAGTTACATCTGTATTTCGTGGATCTCTTTGCTAGCCTTATTTCTGTGGAATCTGAGAACAGATATTTCGGATCCCTTTGAAGACTATAGGGCCAAAGAAAATATCCTCCGATAACAAAGATAAAGAAGCTTTCTGAGAAACTTCTTTGCGTTCTGTGAAATCATCTCACAGAGTTACAGCTTTCCCCTCAAGAAGCCTTTTGCTAAGACAGTTCTTGTGGAATTGGCAAAGTGATATTTGGAAGCCCAAGAGGTCTATGGTGAAAAAGGAAATATCCTCAGATGAAATCTGGAAAGAAGATTTCTGAGAAACTGCTTAGTGTTCTGTTAATTCATCTCACAGAGTTACATCTGTATTTCGTGGTTCTCTTTGCTAGCCTTATTTCTGTGGAATCTGAGAACAGATATTTCGGATCCCATTGAAGAGTATAAGGCCAAAGGAAATATCCTCCGATAACAAAGAGGAAGAAGCTTTCTGAGAAACTTCTTTGCGTTCTGTGAAATCATCTCACAGAGTTACAGCTTTCCCCTCAAGAAGCCTTTCGCTAAGACAGTTCTTGTGGAATTGGCAAAGTGATATTTGGAAGCCCATAGAGGGCTATGGTGAAAAAGGAAATATCCTCAGATGAAATTTGGAAAGCAGCTTTCTGAGAAACTGCTTAGTGTTCTGTTATTTCATCTCACAGAGTTACATCTGTATTTCGTGGATCTCCTTGCTAGCCTTATTTCTGTGGAATCTGAGAACAGATATTTCGGATCCCTTTGAAGACTATAGAGCCAAAGGAAATAATCTCCGATAACAAAGAGAAAGAAGCTTTCTGAAAAACTTCTTTGCGTTCTGTGAAATCATCTCACAGAGTTACAGCTTTCCCCTCAAGAAACCTTTCGCTTAGACAGTTCTTGTGGAACTGGCAAAGTGATATTTGGAAGCCCATAGAGGGCTATGGTGAAAAAGGAAATATCCTCAGATGAAATCTGGAAAGAAGCTTTCTGAGAAACTGCTTAGTGTTCGGTTAATTCATCTCACAGAGTTACATCTGTATTTCGTGGATCTCTTTGCTAGCCTTATTTCTGTGGAATCTGAGAACAGATATTTCGGATTCCTTTGAAGACTATAGGGCTAAAGGAAATATCCTCCGATAACAAAGAGAAAGAAGCTTTCTGAGAAACATCTTTGTGTTCCGTGAAATCATCTTACAGAGTTACAGCTTGACTCTCAAGAAGCCTTTCGCTAAGACAGTCTTGTGGAATTGGCAAAGTGATATTTGGAAGCCCATAGAGGGCTATGGTGAAAAAGGAAATATCCTCAGATGGAATCTGGAAAGAAGCTTTCTGAGAAACTGCTTAGTGTTCTGTTAATTCATCTCACAGAGTTACATCTGTATTTCGTGGATCTCTTTGCTAGCCTTATTTCTGTGGAAAATGAGAACAGATATTTCGGATCCCATTGAAGACTATAGGGACAAATTAAATATCCTCCGATAACAAAGAGCAAGAAGCTTTCTGAGAAACTTCTTTGCGTTCTGTGAAATCATCTCACAGAGTTACAGCTTTCCCCTCAAGAAGCCTTTCGCTAAGACAGTTCTTGTGGAATTGGCAAAGTGATATTTGGAAGCCCTTAGAGGGCTATGGTGAAAAAGGAAATATCCTCAGATGAAATCTGGAAAGAAGCTTTCTGAGAAACTGCTTAGTGTTCGGTTAATTCATCTCACAGAGTTACATCTGTATTTCGTGGATCTCTTTGCTAGCCTTATTTCTGTATAATCTGAGAACAGATGTTTCGGATCCCTTTGAAGACTATAGGGCCAAAGGAAATATCCTCGGATAACAAAGAGAAAGAAGCTTTCTGAGAAACTTCTTTGCGTTCTGTGAAATCATCTCACAGAGTTACAGCTTTCCCCTCAATAAGCCTTTCACTAAGACAGTTTTTGTGGAATTGGCAAGGTGATATTTGGAAGCCCATAGAGGGCTACGGTGAAAAAGGAAATATCCTCAGATGAAATCTGGAAAGAAGCTTTCTGAGAAACTGCTTAGTGTTCTGTTAATTCATTTCACAGAGTTACATCTGCATTTCATGGATCTCTTTGCGAGCCTTATTTCTGTGGAATCTGAGAACAGATATTTCGGATCCCTTTGAAGACTATAGGGCCAAAGGAAATATCCTCCGATAACAAAGAGAAAGAAGCTTTCTGAGAAACTTCTTTGTGTTCTGTGAAATCATCTCACAGAGTTACAGCTTTCCCCTCAAGAAGCCTTTCGCTAAGACAGTTCTTGTGGAATTGGCAAAGTGATATTTGGAAGCCCATAGAGGGCTATGGTGAAAAAGGAAATATCCTCAGATGAAATCTGGAAAGAAGCTTTCTGAGAAACTGCTTAGTGTTCTGTTATTTCATCTCACAGAGTTACATCTGTATTTCGTGGATCTCCTTGCTAGCCTTATTTCTGTGGAATCTGAGAACAGATATTTCGGATCCCATTGAAGACTATAGAGCCAAAGGAAATAATCTCCGATAACAAAGAGAAAGAAGCTTTCTGAAAAACTTCTTTGCGTTCTGTGAAATCATCTCACAGAGTTACAGCTTTCCCCTCAAGAAACCTTTCGCTAAGACAGTTCTTGTGGAATTGGCAAAGTGATATTTGGAAGCCCATAGAGGGCTATGGTGAAAAAGGAAATATCCTCAGATGAAATCTGGAAAGAAGCTTTCTGAGAAACTGCTTAGTGTTCGGTTAATTCATCTCACAGAGTTACATCTGTATTTCGTGGATCTCTTTGCTAGCCTTATTTCTGTGGAATCTGAGAACAGATATTTCGGATTCCTTTGAAGACTATAGGGCTAAAGGAAATATCCTCCGATAACAAAGAGAAAGAAGCTTTCTGAGAAACATCTTTGTGTTCCGTGAAATCATCTTACAGAGTTACAGCTTTACTCTCAAGAAGCCTTTCGCTAAGACAGTTCTTGTGGAATTGGCAAAGTGATATTTGGAAGCCCATAGAGGGCTATGGTGAAAAAGGAAATATCCTCAGATGGAATCTGGAAAGAAGCTTTCTGAGAAACTGCCTAGTGTTCTGTTAATTCATCTCACAGAGTTACATCTGTATTTCGTGGATCTCTTTGCTAGCCTTATTTCTGTGGAATCTGAGAAGAGATATTTCGGATCCCATTGAAGACTATAGGGACAAAGGAAATATCCTCCGATAACAAAGAGCAAGAAGCTTTCTGAGAAACTTCTTCGCGTTCTGTGAAATCATCTCACAGAGTTACAGCTTTCCCCTTAAGAAGCCTTTCTCTAAGACAGTTCTTGTGGAATTGGCAAAGTGATATTTGGAAGCCCTTAGAGGGCTGTGGTGAAAAAGGAAACATCCTCAGATGAAATCTGGAAAGAAGCTTTCTGAGAAACTGCTTAGTGTTCTGTTAATTCATCTCACAGAGTTACATCAGTATTTCGTGGATCTCTTTGCTAGCCTTATTTCTGTGGAATCTGAGAACAGATATTTCGGATCCCATTGAAGACTCTAGGGCCAAAGGAAATATCCTCCGATAACAAAGAGAAAGAAGCTTTCTGAGAAACTTCTTTGCGTTCTGTGAAATCATCTCACAGAGTTACAGCTTTCCCCTCAAGAAGCCTTTCGCTAAGACAGTTCTTGTGGAATTGGCAAAGTGATATTTGGAAGCCCATAGAGGGCTATGGTGAAAAAGGAAATATCCTCAGATGAAATCTGGAAAGAAGCTTTCTGAGAAACTGCTTAGTGTTCGGTTAATTCATCTCACAGAGTTACATCTGTATTTCGTGGATCTCTTTGCTAGCCTTATTTCTGTGGAATCTGAGAAGAGATATTTCGGATCCCATTGAAGAATATAGGGCCAAAGGAAATATCCTCCGATAACAAAGAGGAAGAAGCTTTCTGAGAAACTTCTTTGCGTTCTGTGAAATCATCTCACAGAGTTACAGCTTTCCCCTCAAGAAGCCTATCGCTAAGACAGTTCTTGTGAAATTGGCAAAGAGATATTTGGAAGCCCTTAGAAGGCTATGGTGAAAAAGGAAATATCCTCAGATGAAATCTGGAAAGAAGCTTTCTGAGAAACTGCTTAGTGTTCTGTTAATTCATCTCACAGAGTTACATCTGTATTTCGTGGATCTCTTTGCTAGCCTTATTTCTGTGGAATATGAGACCAGATATTTCGGATCCCATTGAAGACTCTAGGGACAAAGGAAATATCCTCCGATAACAAAGAGCAAGAAGCTTTCTGAGAAACTTCTTTGCGTTCTGTGAAATCATCTCACAGAGTTACAGCTTTCCCCTCAAGAAGCCTTTCGCTAAGACAGTTCTTGTGGTATTGGTAAAGTGATATTTGGAAGCCCTTAGAGGGCTATGGTGAAAAAGGAAATATCCTCAGATGAAATCTGGAAAGAAGCTTTCTGAGAAACTGCTTAGTGTTCGGTTAATTCATCTCACAGAGTTACATCTGTATTTCGTGGATCTCTTTGCTAGCCTTATTTCTGTGGAATCTGAGAACAGATGTTTCGGATCCCATTGAAGACTATAGGGCCAAAGGAAATATCCTCGGATAACAAAGAGAAAGAAGCTTTCTGAGAAACTTCTTTGTGTTCTGTGAAATCATCTCACAGAGTTACAGCTTTCCCCTCAAGAAGCCTTTCACTAAGACAGTTCTTGTGGAATTGGCAAAGTGATATTTGGAAGCCCATAGAGGGCTATGGTGAAAAAGGAAATATCCTCAGATGAAATCTGGAAAGAAGCTTTCTGAGAAACTGCTTAGTGTTCTTTTAATTCATCTCACAGAGTTACATCTGTATTTCGTGGATCTCTTTGCTAGCCTTATTTCTGTGGAATCTGAGAACAGATATTTCGGATCCCTTTGAAGACTATAGGGCCAAAGGATATCCTCCGATAACAAAGAGAAAGAAGCTTTCTGAGAAACTTCTTTGCGTTCTGTGAAATCATCTCACAGAGTTACAGCTTTCCCCTCAAGAAGCCTTTCGCTAAGACAGTTCCTGTGGAACTGGCAAAGTGATATTTGGAAGCCCATAGAGGGCTATGGTGAAAAAGGAAATATCCTCAGATGAAATCTGGATAGAAGCTTTCTGAGAAACTGCTTAGTGTTCTCTTAATTCATCTCACAGAGTTACAACTGTATTTCATGGATCTCTTTGCTAGCCTTATTTCTGTGGAATCTGAGAACAGATATTTCGGATCCCATTGAAGACTATAGGGCCAAAGGAAATATCCTCCGATAACAAAGAGAAAGAATATTTCTGAGAAACTTCTTTGCGTTCTGTGAAATCATCTCACAGAGTTACAGCTTTCCCCTCAAGAAGCCTTTCGCTAAGACAGTTCTTGTGGAATTGGCAAAGTGATATTTGGAAGCCCTTAGAGGGCTATGGTGAAAAAGGAAATATCCTCAGATGAAATCTGGAAAGAAGCTTTCTGAGAAACTGCTTAGTGTTCGGTTAATTCATCTCACAGAGTTACATCTGTATTTCGTGGATCTCTTTGCTAGCCTTATTTCTGTGGAATCTGAGAACAGATGTTTCGGATCCCATTGAAGACTTTAGGGCCAAAGGAAATATCCTCGGATAACAAAGAGAAAGAAGCTTTCTGAGAAACTTCTTTGCATTCTGTGAAATCATCTCACAGAGTTACAGCTTTCCCCTCAAGAAGCCTTTCACTAAGACAGTTCTTGTGGAATTGGCAAGGTGATATTTGGAAGCCCATAGAGGGCTACGGTGAAAAAGGAAATATCCTCAGATGAAATCTGGAAAGAAGATTTCTGAGAAACTGCTTAGTGTTCTGTTATTTCATCTCACAGAGTTACATCTGTATTTCGTGGATCTCCTTGCTAGCCTTATTTCTGTGGAATCTGAGAACAGATATTTCGGATCCCATTGAAGACTATAGTGCCAAAGGAAATATCCTCCGATAACAAAGAGGAAGAAGCTTTCTGAGAAACTTCTTTGCATTCTGTGAAATCATCTCACAGAGTTACAGCTTTCCCCTCAAGAAGCCTTTCGCTAAGACAGTTCTTGTGGAATTGGCAAAGTGATATTTGGAAGCCCATAGAGGGTTATGGTGAAAAAGGAAATATCCTCAGATGAAATCTGGAAAGAAGCTTTCTGAGAAACTGCTTAGTGTTCTGTTATTTCATCTCACAGAGTTACATCTGTATTTCGTGGATCTCCTTGTTAGCCTTATTTCTGTGGAATCTGAGAACAGATATTTCGGATCCCTTTGAAGACTATAGAGCCAAAGGAAATAATCTCCGAAAACAAAGAGAAAGAAGCTTTCTGAAAAACTTCTTTGCGTTCTGTGAAATCATCTCACAGAGTTACAGCTTTCCCCTCAAGAAACCTTTCGCTAAGACAGTTCTTGTGGAATTGGCAAAGTGATATTTGGAAGCCCATAGAGGGCTATGGTGAAAAAGGAAATATCCTCAGATGAAATCTGGAAAGAAGCTTTCTGAGAAACTGCTTAGTGTTCGGTTAATTCATCTCACAGAGTTACATCTGTATTTCGTGGATCTCTTTGCTAGCCTTATTTCTGTGGAATCTGAGAACAGATATTTCGGATTCCTTTGAAGACTATAGGGCTAAAGGAAATATCCTCCGATAACAAAGAGAAAGAAGCTTTCTGAGAAACATCTTTGTGGTCCGTGAAATCATCTTACAGAGTTACAGCTTTACTCTCAAGAAGCCTTTCGCTAAGACAGTTCTTGTGGAATTGGCAAAGTGATATTTGGAAGCCCATAGAGGGCTATGGTGAAAAAGGAAATATCCTCAGATGCAATCTGGAAAGAAGCTTTCTGAGAAACTGCTTAGTGTTCTGTTAATTCATCTCACAGAGTTACATCTGTATTTCGTGGATCTCTTTGCTAGCCTTATTTCTATGGAATCTGAGAAGAGATATTTCGGATCCCATTGAAGACTATAGGGACAAAGGAAATATCCTCCGATAACAAAGAGCAAGAAGCTTTCTGAGAAACTTCTTTGCGTTCTGTGAAATCATCTCACAGAGTTACAGCTTTCCCCTCAAGAAGCCTTTCGCTAAGACAGTTCTTGTGGAATTGGCAAAGTGATATTTGGAAGCCCTTAGTGGGCTATGGTGAAAAAGGAAATATCCTCAGATGAAATCTGGAAAGAAGCTTTCTGAGAAACTGCTTAGTGTTCGGTTAATTCATCTCACAGAGTTACATCTGTATTTCGTGGATCTCTTTGCTAGCCTTATTTCTGTATAATCTGAGAACAGATGTTTCGGATCCCATTGAAGACTATAGGGCCAAAGGAAATATCCTCGGATAACAAAGAGAAAGAAGCTTTCTGAGAAACTTCTTTGTGTTCTGTGAAATCATCTCACAGAGTTACAGCTTTCCCCTCAATAAGCCTTTCACTAAGACAGTTTTTGTGGAATTGGCAAGGTGATATTTGGAAGCCCATAGAGGTCTACGGTGAAAAAGGAAATATCCTCAGATGAAATCTGGAAAGAAGCTTTCTGAGAAACTGCTTAGTGTTCTGTTAATTCATCTCACAGAGTTACATCTGCATTTCATGGATCTCTTTGCTAGCCTTATTTCTGTGGAATCTGAGAACAGATATTTCGGATCCCTTTGAAGACTATAGGGCCAAAGGAAATATCCTCCGATAACAAAGAGAAAGAAGCTTTCTGAGAAACTTCTTTGTGTTCTGTGAAATCATCTCACAGAGTTACAGCTTTCCCCTCAAGAAGCCTTTCGCTAAGACAGTTCTTGTGGAATTGGCAAAGTGATATTTGGAAGCCCATAGAGGGCTATGGTGAAAAAGGAAATATCCTCAGATGAAATCTGGAAAGAAGCTTTCTGAGAAACTGCTTAGTGTTCTGTTAATTCATCTCACAGAGTTACATCCGTATTTCGTGGATCTCTTTGCTATCCTTATTTCTGTAGAATCTGAGAAGAGATATTTCGGATCCCATTGAAGACTATAGGGACAAAGGAAATATCCTCCGATAACAAAGAGCAAGAAGCTTTCTGAGAAACTTCTTTGCGTTCTGTGAAATCATCTCACAGAGTTACAGCTTTCCCCTTAAGAAGCCTTTCGCTAAGACAGTTCTTGTGGAATTGGCAAAGTGATATTTGGAAGCCCTTAGAGGGCTGTGGTGAAAAAGGAAATATCCTCAGATGAAATCTGGAAAGAAGCTTTCTGAGAAACTGCTTAGTGTTCGGTTAATTCATCTCACAGAGTTACATCTGTATTTCGTGGATCTCTTTGCTAGCCTTATTTCTGTGGATTCTGAGAACAGATGTTTCGGATCCCATTGAAGACTATAGGGCCAAAGGAAATATCCTCGGATAACAAAGAGAAAGAAGCTTTCTGAGAAACTTCTTTGCGTTCTGTGAAATCATCTCACAGAGTTACAGCTTTCCCCTTAAGAAGCCTTTCACTAAGACAGTTCTTGTGGAATTGGCAAGGTGATATTTGGAAGCCCATAGAGGGCTACGGTGAAAAAGGAAATATCCTCAGATGAAATCTGGAAAGAAGCTTTCTGAGAAACTGCTTAGTGTTCTGTTAATTCATCTCACAGAGTTACATCTGCATTTCATGGATCTCTTTGCTAGCCTTATTTCTGTCGAATCTGAGAACAGATATTTCGGATCCCTTTGAAGACTATAGGGCCAAAGGAAATATCCTCCGATAACAAAGAGAAAGAAGCTTTCTGAGAAACTTCTTTGTGTTCTGTGAAATCATCTCACAGAGTTACAGCTTTCCCCTCAAGAAGCCTTTCGCTAAGACAGTTCTTGTGGAATAGGCAAAGTGATATTTGGAAGTCCATAGAGGGCTATGGTGAAAAAGGAAATATCCTCAGATGAAATCTGGAAAGAAGCTTTCTGAGAAACTGCTTAGTGTTCTGTTATTTCATCTCACAGAGTTACATCTGTATTTCGTGGATCTCCTTGCTAGCCTTATTTCTGTGGAATCTGAGAGCAGATATTTCGGATCCCATTGAAGACTATAGAGCCAAAGGAAATAATCTCCGATAACAAAGAGAAAGAGGCTTTCTGAAAAACTTCTTTGCGTTCTGTGAAATCATCTCACAGAGTTACAGCTTTCCCCTCAAGAAACCTTTCGCTAAGACAGTTCTTGTGTAATTGGCAAAGTGATATTTGGAAACCCATAGAGGGCTATGGTGAAAAAGGAAATATCCTCAGATGAAATCTGGAAAGAAGCTTTCTGAGAAACTGCTTAGTGTTCTGTTAATTCATCTCACAGAGTTACATCTGTATTTCGTGGATCTCTTTGCTAGCCTTATTTCTGTGGAATCTGAGAACAGATATTTCGGATCCCATTGAAGACTCTAGGGCCAAAGAAATATCCTCCGATAACAAAGAGAAAGAAGCTTTCTGAGAAACTTCTTTGCGTTCTGTGAAATCATCTCACAGAGTTACAGCTTTCCCCTCAAGAAGCCTTTCGCTAAGACAGTTCTTGTGGAATTGGCAAAGTGATATTTGGAAGCCCATAGAGGGCTATGGTGAAAAAGGAAATATCCTCAGATGAAATCTGGAAAGAAGCTTTCTGAGAAACTGCTTAGTGTTCGGTTAATTCATCTCACAGAGTTACATCTGTATTTCGTGGATCTCTTTGCTAGCCTTATTTCTGTGGAATCTGAGAACAGATATTTCGGATTCCATTGAAGACTATAGGGCTAAAGGAAATATCCTCCGATAACAAAGAGAAAGAAGCTTTCTGAGAAACATCTTTGTGTTCCGTGAAATCATCTTACAGAGTTACAGCTTTACTCTCAAGAAGCCTTTCGCTAAGACAGTTCTTGTGGAATTGGCAAAGTGATATTTGGAAGCCCATAGAGGGCTATGGTGAAAAAGGAAATATCCTCAGATGGAATCTGGAAAGAAGCTTTCTGAGAAACTGCTTAGTGTTCTGTTAATTCATCTCACAGAGTTACATCTGTATTTCGTGGATCTCTTTGCTAGCCTTATTTCTGTGGAATCTGAGAAGAGATATTTCGGATCCCTTTGAAGACTATAGGGACAAAGGAAATATCCTCCGAAAACAAAGAGCAAGAAGCTTTCTGAGAAACTTCTTTGCGTTCTGTGAAATCATCTCACAGAGTTACAGCTTTCCCCTCAAGAAGCCTTTCGCTAAGACAGTTCTTGTGGAATTGGCAAAGTGATATTTGGAAGCCCTTAGTGGGCTATGGTGAAAAAGGAAATATCCTCAGATGAAATCTGGAAAGAAGCTTTCTGAGAAACTGCTTAGTGTTCGGTTAATTCATCTCACAGAGTTACATCTGTATTTCGTGGATCTCTTTGCTAGCCTTATTTCTGTATAATCTGAGAACAGATGTTTGGGATCCCATTGAAGACTATAGGGCCAAAGGAAATATCCTCGGATAACAAAGAGAAAGAAGCTTTCTGAGAAACTTCTTTGTGTTCTGTGAAATCATCTCACAGAGTTACAGCTTTCCCCTCAATAAGCCTTTCACTAAGACAGTTTTTGTGGAATTGGCAAGGTGATATTTGGAAGCCCATAGAGGTCTACGGTGAAAAAGGAAATATCCTCAGATGAAATCTGGAAAGAAGCTTTCTGAGAAACTGCTTAGTGTTCTGTTAATTCATCTCACAGAGTTACATCTGCATTTCATGGATCTCTTTGCTAGCCTTATTTCTGTGGAATCTGAGAACAGATATTTCGGATCCCTTTGAAGACTATAGGGCCAAAGGAAATATCCTCCGATAACAAAGAGAAAGAAGCTTTCTGAGAAACTTCTTTGTGTTCTGTGAAATCATCTCACAGAGTTACAGCTTTCCCCTCAAGAAGCCTTTCGCTAAGACAGTTCTTGTGGAATTGGCAAAGTGATATTTGGAAGCCCATAGAGGGCTATGGTGAAAAAGGAAATATCCTCAGATGAAATCTGGAAAGAAGCTTTCTGAGAAACTGCTTAGTGTTCTGTTAATTCATCTCACAGAGTTACATCCGTATTTCGTGGATCTCTTTGCTAGCCTTATTTCTGTAGAATCTGAGAAGAGATATTTCGGATCCCATTGAAGACTATAGGGACAAAGGAAATATCCTCCGATAACAAAGAGCAAGAAGCTTTCTGAGAAACTTCTTTGCGTTCTGTGAAATCATCTCACAGAGTTACAGCTTTCCCCTTAAGAAACCTTTCGCTAAGACAGTTCTTGTGGAATTGGCAAAGTGATATTTGGAAGCCCTTAGAGGGCTGTGGTGAAAAAGGAAATATCCTCAGATGAAATCTGGAAAGAAGCTTTCTGAGAAACTGCTTAGTGTTCGGTTAATTCATCTCACAGAGTTACATCTGTATTTCGTGGATCTCTTTGCTAGCCTTATTTCTGTGGAATCTGAGAACAGATGTTTCGGATCCCATTGAAGACTATAGGGCCAAAGGAAATATCCTCGGATAACAAAGAGAAAGAAGCTTTCTGAGAAACTTCTTTGCGTTCTGTGAAATCATCTCACAGAGTTACAGCTTTCCCCTTAAGAAGCCTTTCACTAAGACAGTTCTTGTGGAATTGGCAAGGTGATATTTGGAAGCCCATAGAGGGCTACGGTGAAAAAGGAAATATCCTCAGATGAAATCTGGAAAGAAGCTTTCTGAGAAACTGCTTAGTGTTCTGTTAATTCATCTCACAGAGTTACATCTGCATTTCATGGATCTCTTTGCTAGCCTTATTTCTGTCGAATCTGAGAACAGATATTTCGGATCCCTTTGAAGACTATAGGGCCAAAGGAAATATCCTCCGATAACAAAGAGAAAGAAGCTTTCTGAGAAACTTCTTTGTGTTCTGTGAAATCATCTCACAGAGTTACAGCTTTCCCCTCAAGAAGCCTTTCGCTAAGACAGTTCTTGTGGAATAGGCAAAGTGATATTTGGAAGTCCATAGAGGGCTATGGGGAAAAAGGAAATATCCTCAGATGAAATCTGGAAAGAAGATTTCTGAGAAACTGCTTAGTGTTCTGTTATTTCATCTCACAGAGTTACATCTGTATTTCGTGGATCTCTTTGCTAGCCTTATTTCTGTGGAATCTGAGAACAGATATTTCGGATTCCATTGAAGACTATAGGGCAAAAGGAAATATCCTCCGATAACAAAGAGAAAGAAGCTTTCTGAGAAACATCTTTGTGTTCTGTGAAATCATCTTACAGAGTTACAGCTTTCCCCTCAAGAAGCCTTTCGCTAAGACAGTTCTTGTGGAATTGGCAAAGTGATATTTGGAAGCCCAAGAGGTCTATGGTGAAAAAGGAAATATCCTCAGATGAAATCTGGAAAGAAGCTTTCTGAGAAACTGCTTAGTGTTCTGTTAATTCATCTCACAGAGTTACATCTGTATTTCGTGGATCTCTTTGCTAGCCTTATTTCTGTGGAATCTGAGAAGAGATATTTCGGATCCCATTGAAGACTATAGGGCCAAAGGAAATATCCTCCGATAACAAAGAGGAAGAAGCTTTCTGAGAAACTTCTTTGCGTTCTGTGAAATCATCTCACAGAGTTACAGCTTTCCCCTCAAGAAGCCTATCGCTAAGACAGTTCTTGTGAAATTGGCAAAGAGATATTTGGAAGCCCTTAGAAGGCTATGGTGAAAAAGGAAATATCCTCAGATGAAATCTGGAAAGAAGCTTTCTGAGAAACTGCTTAGTGTTCTGTTAATTCATCTCACAGAGTTACATCTGTATTTCGTGGATCTCTTTGCTAGCCTTATTTCTGTGGAATATGAGAACAGATATTTCGGATCCCTTTGAAGACTATAGGGCCAAAGGGAATATCCTCCGATAACAAAGACAAAGAAGCTTTCTGAGAAACATCTTTGCGTTCCGTGAAATCATCTCACAGAGTTACAGCTTTCCCCTCAAGAAGCCTTTCGATAAGAAAGTTCTTGTGGAGTTGGCAAAGTGATATTTGGAAGCCCATAGAAGGCCATGGTGAAAAAGGAAATATCCTCAGATGAAATCTGGAAAGAAACTTTCTGAGAAACTGCTTAGTGTTCGGTTAACTCATCTGACGGAGTTACATCTGTATTTCGTGGATCTCTTTGCTAGCCTTATTTCTGTTGAATCTGAGAACAGATATTTCGGATCCCTTTGAAGACTAGAGGGCCAAAGGAAATATGCTCCGATAACAAAGAGAAAGAAGCTTTCTGAGAAACTTCTTTGTGTTCTGTGAAATCATCTCACAGAGTTACAGCTTTCCCCTCAAGAAGCCTTTCACTAAGACAGTTCTTGTGGAATTGGCAAAGTGATATTTGGAAGCCCATAGAGGGCTATGGTGAAAAAGGAAATATCCTCAGATGAAATCTGGAAAGAAGCTTTCTGAGAAACTGCTTAGTGTTTGGTTAATTCATCTCACAGAGTTACATCTGTATTTCGTGGATCTCTTTGCTAGCCTTATTTCTGTGGAATCTGAGAACAGATGTTTCGGATCCCATTGAAGACTATAGGGCCAAAGGAAATATCCTCGGATAACAAAGAGAAAGAAGCTTTCTGAGAAACTTCTTTGCGTTCTGTGAAATCATCTCACAGAGTTACAGCTTTCCCCTCAAGAAGCCTTTCACTAAGACAGTTCTTGTGGAATTGGCAAGGTGATATTTGGAAGCCCATAGAGAGCTACGGTGAAAAAGGAAATATCCTCAGATGAAATCTGGAAAGAAGATTTCTGAGAAACTGCTTAGTGTTCTGTTAATTCAGCTCACAGAGTTACATCTGCATTTCATGGATCTCTTTGCTAGCCTTATTTCTGTGGAATCTGATAACAGATATTTCGGATCCCTTTGAAGACTATAGGGCCAAAGGAAATATACTCCGATAACAAAGAGAAAGAAGCTTTCTGAGAAACTTCTTTGTGTTCTGTGAAATCATCTCACAGAGTTACAGCTTTCCCCTCAAGAAGTCTTTCGCTAAGACAGTTCTTATGGAATTGGCAAAGTGATATTTGGAAGCCTATAGAGGGCTATGGTGAAAAAGGAAATATCCTCAGATGAAATCTGTAAAGAAGCTTTCTGAGAAACTGCTTAGTGTTCTGTTATTTCATCTCACAGAGTTACATCTGTATTTCGTGGATCTCCTTGCTAGCCTTATTTCTGTGGAATCTGAGAACAGATATTTCGGATCCCTTTGAAGACTATAGGGCCAAAGGAAATAATCTCCGATAACAAAGAGGAAGAAGCTTTCTGAAAAACTTCTTTGCGTTCTGTGAAATCATCTCACAGAGTTACAGCTTTCCCCTCAAGAAGCCTTTCGCTAAGACAGTTCTTGTGGAATTGGCAAAGTTATATTTGGAAGCCCATAGAGGGCTATGGTGAAAAAGGAAATATCCTCAGATGAAATCTGGAAAGAAGCTTTCTGAGAAACTGCTTAGTGTTCGGTTAATTCATCTCACAGAGTTACATCTGTATTTCGTGGATCTCGTTGCTAGCCTTATTTCTGTGGAATCTGGGAACAGATATTTCGGATTCCTTTGAAGACTATAGGGCTAAAGGAAATATCCTCCGATAACAAAGAGAAAGAAGCTTTCTGAGAAACATCTTTGTGTTCTGTGAAATCATCTTACAGAGTTACAGCTTTCCCCTCAAGAAGACTTTCGCTAAGACAGTTCTTGTGGAATTGGGAAAGTGATATTTGGAAGCCCATAGAGGGCTATGGTGAAAAAGGAAATATCCTCAGATGAAATCTGGAAAGAAGCTTTCTGAGAAACTGCTTAGTGTTCTGTTAATTCATCTCACAGAGTTACATCTGTATTTCGTGGATCTCTTTGCTAGCCTTATTTCTGTGGAATCTGAGAAGAGATATTTCGGATCCCATTGAAGACTACAGGGACAAAGGAAATATCCTCCGATAACAAAGAGCAAGAAGCTTTCTGACAAACTTCTTTGCGTTCTGTGAAATCATCTCACAGAGTTACAGCTTTCCCCTGAATAAGCCTTTCGCTAAGACAGTTCTTGTGGAATTGGCAAAGTGATATTTGGAAGCCCTTAGAGGGCTATGGTGAAAAAGGAAATATCCTCAGATGAAATCTGGAAAGAAGCTTTCTGAGAAACTGCTTAGTGTTCTGTTAATTCATCTCACAGAGTTACATCTGCATTTCATGGATCTCTTTGCTAGCCTTATTTCTGTGGAATCCTGGAACAGATATTTCGGATTCCTTTGAAGACTATAGGGCTAAAGGAAATATCCTCCGATAACAAAGAGAAAGAAGATTTCTGAGAAACATCTTTGTGTTCTGTGAAATCATCTTACAGAGTTACAGCTTTCCCCTCAAGAAGACTTTCGCTAAGACAGTTCTTGTGGAATTGGCAAAGTGATATTTGGAAGCCCATAGAGGGCTATGGTGAAAAAGGAAATATCCTCAGATGAAATCTGGAAAGAAGCTTTCTGAGAAACTGCTTAGTGTTCTGTTAATTCATCTCACAGAGTTACATCTGTATTTCGTGGATCTCTTTGCTAGCCTTATTTCTGTGGAATCTGAGAAGAGATATTTCGGATCCCATTGAAGACTATAGGGACAAAGGAAATATCCTCCGATAACAAAGAGCAAGAAGCTTTCTGAGAAACTTCTTTGCGTTCTGTGAAATCATCTCACAGAGTTACAGCTTTCCCCTGAATAAGCCTTTCGCTAAGACAGTTCTTGTGGAATTGGCAAAGTGATATTTGGAAGCCCTTAGAGGGCTATGGTGAAAAAGGAAATATCCTCAGATGAAATCTGGAAAGAAGCTTTCTGAGAAACCGCTTAGTGTTCTGTTAATTCATCTCACAGAGTTACATCTGCATTTCATGGATCTCTTTGCTAGCCTTATTTCTGTGGAATCTGAGAACAGATATTTCGGATCCCTTTGAAGACTATAGGGCCATAGGAAATATCCTCCGATTACAAAGAGAAAGAAGCTTTCTGAGAAACTTCTTTGTGTTCTCTGAAATCATCTCACAGAGTTACATCTTTCCCCTCAAGAAGCCTTTCGCTAAGACAGTTCTTGTGGAATAGGCAAAGTGATATTCGGAAGCCCATAGAGGGCTATGGTGAAAAAGGAAATATCCTCAGATGAAATCTGGAAAGAAGCTTTCTGAGAAACTGCTTAGTGTTCTGTTATTTCATCTCACAGAGTTACATCTGTATTTCGTGGATCTCCTTGCTAGCCTTATTTCTGTGGAATCTGAGAACAGATATTTCGGATCCCATTGAAGACTATAGAGCCAAAGGAAATAATCTCCGATAACAAAGAGAAAGAAGCTTTCTGAAAAACTTTTTTGCGTTCCGTGAAATAATCTCACAGAGTTACAGCTTTCCCCTCAATAAGCCTTTCGCTAAGACAGTTCTTGTGGAATTGGCAAAGTGATATTTGGAAGCCCTTAGAGGGCTATGGTGAAAAAGGATATATCCTCAGATGAAATCTGGAAAGAAGCTTTTGAGAAACTGCTTAGTGTTCTGTTAATTCATCTCACAGAGTTACATCTGTATTTCGTGGATCTCTTTGCTAGCCTTATTTCTGTGGAATCTGAGAACAGATATTTCTGATCCCTTTGAAGACTATAGGGCCAAAGGAAATATCCTCCGATAACAAAGAGAAAGAAGCTTTCTGAGAAACTTCTTTGTGTTCTGTGAAATCATCTCACAGAGTTACAGCTTTCCCCTCAAGAAGCCTTTCGATATGACAGTTCTTGTGGAATTGGCAAAGTGATATTTGGAAGCCCATAGAGGGCTATGGTGAAAAAGGAAATATCCTCAGATGAAATCTGGAAAGAAGCTTTCTGAGAAACTGCTTAGTGTTCTGTTATTTCATCTCACAGAGTTACATCTGTATTTCGTGGATCTCTTTGCTAGCCTTATTTCTGTGGAATCTGAGAACAGATATTTCGGATCCCTTTGAAGTCTATAGGGCCAAAGGAAATATCCTCCGATAACAAAGAGAAAGAAGCTTTCTGAGAAACTTCTTTGCTTTCTGTGAAATCATCTCACAGAGTTACAGCTTTCCCCTCAAGAAGTCTTTCGCTAAGACAGTCTTGTGGAATTGGCAAAGAGATATTTGGAAGCCCTTAGAGGGCTATGGTGAAAAAGGAAATATCCTCAGATGAAATCTGGAAAGAAGCTTTCTGAGAAACGGCTTAGTGTTCTTTTAATTCATCTCACAGAGTTACATATGTATTTCGGGGATATCTTTGCTAGCCTTATTTCTGTAGAATCTGAGACCAGATATTTCGGATCCCATTGAAGACTATAGGGCCAAAGGAAATATCCTCCGATAACAAATAGAAAGAAGCTTTCTGAGAAACTTCTTTGCGTTCTGTGAAATCAACTCACAGAGTTACAGCTTTCCCCTCAAGAAGCCTTTCGCTAAGACAGTTCTTGTGAAATTGGCAAAGTGATATTTGGAAGCCCATAGAGGGCTATGGTGAAAAAGGAAATATCCTCAGATGAAATCTGGAAAGAAGCTTTCTGAGAAACTGCTTAGTGTTCTGTTAATTCATCTCACAGAGTTACATCTGTATTTCGTGGATCTCTTTGCTAGCCTTTTTTCTGTGGAATCTGAGAACAGATATTTCGGATCCCTTTGAAGACTATAGGGTCAAAGGAAATATCCTCCGATAACAAAGAGAAAGAAGCTTTCTGAGAAACATCTTTGTGTTCTGTGAAATCATCTCCCAGAGTTACAGCTTTCCCCGCAAGAAGCCTTTCGCTAAGACAGTTCTTGTGGAATTGGCAAAGTGATATTTGGAAGCCCATAGAGGGCTATGGTGAAAAAGGAAATATCCTCAGATGAAATCTGGAAAGAAGCTTTCTGAGAAACTGCTTAGTGTTCTGTTAATTCATCTCGCAGTGTTACATCTGTCTTTCGTGGATCTCTTTGCTAGCCTTATTTCTGTGGAATCTGAGAACAGATATTTCGGATCCCATTGAAGACTATAGGGCCAAAGGAAATATCCTCCGATAACAAAGAGAAAGAAGCTTTCTGAGAAACTTCTTTGCGTTCGGTGAAATAATCTCACAGAGTTACAGCTTTCCCCTCAAGAAACCTTTCGCTAAGACAGTTCTTGTGGAATTGGCAAAGTGATATTTGGAAGCCCATAGAGGCCTATGGTGAAAAAGGAAATATCCTCAGATGAAATCTGGAAAGAAGCTTTCTGAGAAACTGCTTAGTGTTCGGTTAATTCATCTCACAGAGTTACATCTGTATTTCGTGGATCTCTTTGCTAGCCTTATTTCTGTGGAATCTGAGAACAGATATTTCGGATCCCTTTGAAGACTATAGGGCCAAAGGAAATATCCTCCGATAACAAAGATAAAGAAGCTTTCTGAGAAACTTCTTTGCGTTCTGTGAAATCATCTCACAGAGTTACAGCTTTCCCCTCAGGAAGCCTTTTGCTAAGACAGTTCTTGTGGAATTGGCAAAGTGATATTTGGAAGCCCATAGAGGGCTATGGTGAAAAAGGATATATCCTCAGATGAAATCTGGAAAGAAGCTTTTGAGAAACTGCTTAGTGTTCTGTTAATTCATCTCGCAGTGTTACATCTGTATTTCGTGGATCTCTTTGCTAGCCTTATTTCTGTGGAATCTGAGAACAGATATTTCGGATCCCATTGAAGACTATAGGGCCAAAGGAAATATCCTCCGATAACAAAGAGAAAGAAGCTTTCTGAGAAACTTCTTTGCGTTCTGTGAAATAATCTCACAGAGTTACAGCTTTCCCCTCAAGAAACCTTTCGCTAAGACAGTTCTTGTGGAATTGGCAAAGTGATATTTGGAAGCCCATAGAGGGCTATGGTGAAAAAGGAAATATCCTCAGATGAAATCTGGAAAGAAGCTTTCTGAGAAACTGCTTAGTGTTCGGTTAATTCATCTCAGAGAGTTACATCTGTATTTCGTGGATCTCTTTGCTAGCCTTATTTCTGTGGAATCTGAGAACAGATATTTCGGATCCCTTTGAAGACTATAGGGCCAAAGAAAATATCCTCCGATAACAAAGATAAAGAAGCTTTCTGAGAAACTTCTTTGCGTTCTGTGAAATCATCTCACAGAGTTACAGCTTTCCCCTCAAGAAGCCTTTTGCTAAGACAGTTCTTGTGGAATTGGCAAAGTGATATTTGGAAGCCCATAGAGGGCTATGGTGAAAAAGGATATATCCTCAGATGAAATCTGGAAAGAAGCTTTTGAGAAACTGCTTAGTGTTCTATTAATTCATCTCACAGAGTTACATCTGTATTTCGTGGATCTCTTTGCTAGCCTTATTTCTGTGGAATCTGAGAACAGATATTTCGGATCCCTTTGAAGACTATAGGGCCAAAGGAAATATCCTCCGATAACAAAGAGAAAGAAGCTTTCTGAGAAACTTCTTTGTGTTCTGTGAAATCATCTCACAGAGTTACAGCTTTCCCCTCAAGAAGCCTTTCGCTAAGACAGTTCTTGTGGAATTGGCAAAGTGATATTTGGAAGCCCATAGAGGGCTATGGTGAAAAAGGAAATATCCTCAGATGAAATCTGGAAAGAAGCTTTCTGAGAAACTGCTTAGTGTTCGGTTAATTCATCTCACAGAGTTACATCTGTATTTCGTGGATCTCTTTGCTAGCCTTATTTCTGTGGAATCTGAGAACAGATATTTCGGATTCCATTGAAGACTATAGGGATAAAGGAAATATCCTCCGATAACAAAGAGAAAGAAGCTTTCTGAGAAACATCTTTGTGTTCTGTGAAATCATCTTACAGAGTTACAGCTTTCCCCTCAAGAAGCCTTTCGCTAAGACAGTTCTTGTGGAATTGGCAAAGTGATATTTGGAAGCCCAAGACGTCTATGGTGAAAAAGGAAATATCCTCAGATGGAATCTGGAAAGAAGCTTTCTGAGAAACTGCTTAGTGTTCTGTTAATTCATCTCACAGAGTTACATCTGTATTTCGTGGATCTCTTTGCTAGCCTTATTTCTGTGGAATCTGAGAAGAGATATTTCGGATCCCATTGAAGACTATAGGGACAAAGGAAATATCCTCCGATAACAAAGAGCAAGAAGCTTTCTGAGAAACTTCTTTGCGTTCTGTGAAATCATCTCACAGAGTTACAGCTTTCCCCTGAATAAGCCTATCGCTAAGACAGTTCTTGTGGAATTGGCAAAGTGATATTTGGAAGCCCTTAGAGGGCTATGGTGAAAAAGGAAATATCCTCAGATGAAATCTGGAAAGAAGCTTTCTGAGAAACTGCTTAGTGTTCGGTTAATTCATCTCACAGAGTTACATCTGTATTTCGTGGATCTCTTTGCTAGCCTTATTTCTGTATAATCTGAGAACAGATGTTTCGGATCCCATTGAAGACTATAGGGCCAAAGGAAATATCCTCGGATAACAAAGAGAAAGAAGCTTTCTGAGAAACTTCTTTGCGTTCTGTGAAATCATCTCACAGAGTTACAGCTTTCCCCTCAATAAGCCTTTCACTAAGACAGTTTTTGTGGAATTGGCAAGGTGATATTTGGAAGCCCATAGAGGGCTACGGTGAAAAAGGAAATATCCTCAGATGAAATCTGGAAAGAAGCTTTCTGAGAAACTGCTTAGTGTTCTGTTAATTCATCTCACAGAGTTACATCTGCATTTCATGGATCTCTTTGCTAGCCTTATTTCTGTGGAATATGAGAACAGATATTTCGGATCCCTTTGAAGACTATAGGGCCAAAGGAAATATCCTCCGATAACAAAGAGAAAGAAGCTTTCTGAGAAACTTCTTTGTGTTCTGTGAAATCATCTCACAGAGTTACAGCTTTCCCCTCAAGAAGCCTTTCGCTAAGACAGTTCTTGTGGAATTGGCAAAGTGATATTTGGAAGCCCATAGAGGGCTATGGTGAAAAAGGAAATATCCTCAGATGAAATCTGGAAAGAAGCTTTCTGAGAAACTGCTTAGTGTTCTGTTATTTCATCTCACAGAGTTACATCTGTATTTCGTGGATCTCCTTGCTAGCCTTATTTCTGTGGAATCTGAGAACAGATATTTCGGATCCCATTGAAGACTATAGAGCCAAAGGAAATAATCTCCGATAACAAAGAGAAAGAAGCTTTCTGAAAAACTTCTTTGCGTTCTGTGAAATCATCTCACAGAGTTACAGCTTTCCCCTCAAGAAACCTTTCGCTAAGACAGTTCTTGTGGAATTGGCAAAGTGATATTTGGAAGCCCCTAGAGGACTATGGTGAAAAAGGAAATATCCTCAGATGAAATCTGGAAAGAAGCTTTCTGAGAAACTGCTTAGTGTTCGGTTAATACATCTCACAGAGTTACATCTGTATTTCGTGGATCTCTTTGCTAGCCTTATTTCTGTGGAATCTGAGAACAGATATTTCGGATTCCTTTGAAGACTATAGGGCTAAAGGAAATATCCTCCGATAACAAAGAGAAAGAAGCTTTCTGAGAAACATCTTTGTGTTCCGTGAAATAATCTTACAGAGTTACAGCTTTACTCTCAAGAAGCCTTTCGCTAAGACAGTTCTTGTGGAATTGGCAAAGTGAAATTTGGAAACCCATAGAGGGCTATGGTGAAAAAGGAAATATCCTCAGATGGAATCTGGAAAGAAGCTTTCTGAGAAACTGCTTAGTGTTCTGTTAATTCATCTCACAGAGTTACATCTGTATTTCGTGGATCTCTTTGCTAGCCTTATTTCTGTGGAATCTGAGAAGAGATATTTCGGATCCCTTTGAAGACTATAGGGACAAAGGAAATATCCTCCGATAACAAAGAGCAAGAAGCTTTCTGAGAAACTTCTTTGCGTTCTGTGAAATCATCTCACAGAGTTACAGCTTTCCCCTTCAGAAGCCTTTCGCTAAGACAGTTCTTGTGGAATTGGCAAAGTGATATTTGGAAGCCCTTAGAGGGCTATGGTGAAAAAGGAAATATCCTCAGATGAAATCTGGAAAGAAGCTTTCTGAGAAACTGCTTAGTGTTCGGTTAATTCATCTCACAGAGTTACATCTGTATTTCGTGGATCTCTTTGCTAGCCTTATTTCTGTGGAATCTGAGAACAGATATTTCGGATCCCATTGAAGACTATAGGGCCAAAGGAAATATCCTCGGATAACAAAGAGAAAGAAGCTTTCTGAGAAACTTCTTTGCGTTCTGTGATATCATCTCACAGAGTTACAGCTTTCCCCTTAAGAAGCCTTTCACTAAGACAGTTCTTGTGGCATTGGCAAGGTGATATTTGGAAGCCCATAGAGGGCTACGGTGAAAAAGGAAATATCCTCAGATGAAATCTGGAAAGAAGCTTTCTGAGAAACTGCTTAGTGTTCTGTTAATTCATCTCACAGAGTTACATCTGCATTTCATGGATCTCTTTGCTAGCCTTATTTCTGTGGAATCTGAGAACAGATATTTCGGATCCCTTTGAAGACTATAGGGCCAAAGGAAATATCCTCCGATAACAAAGAGAAAGAAGCTTTCTGAGAAACTTCTTTGTGTTCTGTGAAATCATCTCACAGAGTTACAGCTTTCCCCTCAAGAAACCTTTCGCTAAGACAGTTCTTGTGGAATAGGCAAAGTGATATTTGGAAGCCCATAGAGGGCTATGGTGAAAAAGGAAATATCCTCAGATGAAATCTGGAAAGAAGCTTTCTGAGAAACTGCTTAGTGTTCTGTTATTTCATCTCACAGAGTTACATCTGTATTTCGTGGATCTCCTTGCTAGCCTTATTTCTGTGGAATCTGAGAGCAGATATTTCGGATCCTATTGAAGACTATAGAGCCAAAGGAAATAATCTCCGATAACAAAGAGAAAGAGGCTTTCTGAAAAACTTCTTTGCGTTCTGTGAAATCATCTCACAGAGTTACAGCTTTCCCCTCAAGAAACCTTTCGCTAAGACAGTTCTTGTGTAATTGGCAAAGTGATATTTGGAAGCCCATAGAGGGCTATGGTGAAAAAGGAAATATCCTCAGATGAAATCTGGAAAGAAGCTTTCTGAGAAACTGCTTAGTGTTCTGTTAATTCATCTCACAGAGTTACATCTGTATTTCGTGGATCTCTTTGCTAGCCTTATTTCTGTGGAATCTGAGAACAGATATTTCGGATCCCATTGAAGACTCTAGGGCCAAAGGAAATATCCTCCGATAACAAAGAGAAAGAAGCTTTCTGAGAAACTTCTTTGCGTTCTGTGAAATCATCTCACAGAGTTACAGCTTTCCCCTCAAGAAGCCTTTCGCTAAGACAGTTCTTGTGGAATTGGCAAAGTGATATTTGGAAGCCCATAGAGGGCTATGGTGAAAAAGGAACTATCCTCAGATGAAATCTGGAAAGAAGCTTTCTGAGAAACTGCTTAGTGTTCGGTTAATTCATCTCACAGAGTTACATCTGTATTTCGTGGATCTCTTTGCTAGCCTTTTTTCTGTGGAATCTGAGAACAGATATTTCGGATTCCATTGAAGACTATAGGGCTAAAGGAAATATCCTCCGATAACAAAGAGAAAGAAGCTTTCTGAGAAACATCTTTGTGTTCTGTGAAATCATCTTACAGAGTTACAGCTTTCCCCTCAAGAAGCCTTTCGCTAAGACAGTTCTTGTGGAATTGGCAAAGTGATATTTGGAAGCCCAAGAGGTCTATGGTGAAAAAGGAAATATCCTCAGATGAAATCTGGAAAGAAGCTTTCTGAGAAACTGCTTAGTGTTCGGTTAATTCATCTCACAGAGTTACATCTGTATTTCGTGGATCTCTTTGCTAGCCTTATTTCTGTGGAATCTGAGAACAGATATTTCGGATCCCTTTGAAGACTATAGGGCCAAAGGAAATATCCTCCGATAACAAAGATAAAGAAGCTTTCTGAGAAACTTCTTTGCGTTCTGTGAAATCATCTCACAGAGTTACAGCTTTCCCCTCAGGAAGCCTTTTGCTAAGACAGTTCTTGTGGAATTGGCAAAGTGATATTTGGAAGCCCATAGAGGGCTATGGTGAAAAAGGATATATCCTCAGATGAAATCTGGAAAGAAGCTTTTGAGAAACTGCTTAGTGTTCTGTTAATTCATCTCGCAGTGTTACATCTGTATTTCGTGGATCTCTTTGCTAGCCTTATTTCTGTGGAATCTGAGAACAGATATTTCGGATCCCATTGAAGACTATAGGGCCAAAGGAAATATCCTCCGATAACAAAGAGAAAGAAGCTTTCTGAGAAACTTCTTTGCGTTCTGTGAAATAATCTCACAGAGTTACAGCTTTCCCCTCAAGAAACCTTTCGCTAAGACAGTTCTTGTGGAATTGGCAAAGTGATATTTGGAAGCCCATAGAGGGCTATGGTGAAAAAGGAAATATCCTCAGATGAAATCTGGAAAGAAGCTTTCTGAGAAACTGCTTAGTGTTCGGTTAATTCATCTCAGAGAGTTACATCTGTATTTCGTGGATCTCTTTGCTAGCCTTATTTCTGTGGAATCTGAGAACAGATATTTCGGATCCCTTTGAAGACTATAGGGCCAAAGAAAATATCCTCCGATAACAAAGATAAAGAAGCTTTCTGAGAAACTTCTTTGCGTTCTGTGAAATCATCTCACAGAGTTACAGCTTTCCCCTCAAGAAGCCTTTTGCTAAGACAGTTCTTGTGGAATTGGCAAAGTGATATTTGGAAGCCCATAGAGGGCTATGGTGAAAAAGGATATATCCTCAGATGAAATCTGGAAAGAAGCTTTTGAGAAACTGCTTAGTGTTCTATTAATTCATCTCACAGAGTTACATCTGTATTTCGTGGATCTCTTTGCTAGCCTTATTTCTGTGGAATCTGAGAACAGATATTTCGGATCCCTTTGAAGACTATAGGGCCAAAGGAAATATCCTCCGATAACAAAGAGAAAGAAGCTTTCTGAGAAACTTCTTTGTGTTCTGTGAAATCATCTCACAGAGTTACAGCTTTCCCCTCAAGAAGCCTTTCGCTAAGACAGTTCTTGTGGAATTGGCAAAGTGATATTTGGAAGCCCATAGAGGGCTATGGTGAAAAAGGAAATATCCTCAGATGAAATCTGGAAAGAAGCTTTCTGAGAAACTGCTTAGTGTTCGGTTAATTCATCTCACAGAGTTACATCTGTATTTCGTGGATCTCTTTGCTAGCCTTATTTCTGTGGAATCTGAGAACAGATATTTCGGATTCCATTGAAGACTATAGGGATAAAGGAAATATCCTCCGATAACAAAGAGAAAGAAGCTTTCTGAGAAACATCTTTGTGTTCTGTGAAATCATCTTACAGAGTTACAGCTTTCCCCTCAAGAAGCCTTTCGCTAAGACAGTTCTTGTGGAATTGGCAAAGTGATATTTGGAAGCCCAAGACGTCTATGGTGAAAAAGGAAATATCCTCAGATGGAATCTGGAAAGAAGCTTTCTGAGAAACTGCTTAGTGTTCTGTTAATTCATCTCACAGAGTTACATCTGTATTTCGTGGATCTCTTTGCTAGCCTTATTTCTGTGGAATCTGAGAAGAGATATTTCGGATCCCATTGAAGACTATAGGGACAAAGGAAATATCCTCCGATAACAAAGAGCAAGAAGCTTTCTGAGAAACTTCTTTGCGTTCTGTGAAATCATCTCACAGAGTTACAGCTTTCCCCTGAATAAGCCTATCGCTAAGACAGTTCTTGTGGAATTGGCAAAGTGATATTTGGAAGCCCTTAGAGGGCTATGGTGAAAAAGGAAATATCCTCAGATGAAATCTGGAAAGAAGCTTTCTGAGAAACTGCTTAGTGTTCGGTTAATTCATCTCACAGAGTTACATCTGTATTTCGTGGATCTCTTTGCTAGCCTTATTTCTGTATAATCTGAGAACAGATGTTTCGGATCCCATTGAAGACTATAGGGCCAAAGGAAATATCCTCGGATAACAAAGAGAAAGAAGCTTTCTGAGAAACTTCTTTGCGTTCTGTGAAATCATCTCACAGAGTTACAGCTTTCCCCTCAATAAGCCTTTCACTAAGACAGTTTTTGTGGAATTGGCAAGGTGATATTTGGAAGCCCATAGAGGGCTACGGTGAAAAAGGAAATATCCTCAGATGAAATCTGGAAAGAAGCTTTCTGAGAAACTGCTTAGTGTTCTGTTAATTCATCTCACAGAGTTACATCTGCATTTCATGGATCTCTTTGCTAGCCTTATTTCTGTGGAATATGAGAACAGATATTTCGGATCCCTTTGAAGACTATAGGGCCAAAGGAAATATCCTCCGATAACAAAGAGAAAGAAGCTTTCTGAGAAACTTCTTTGTGTTCTGTGAAATCATCTCACAGAGTTACAGCTTTCCCCTCAAGAAGCCTTTCGCTAAGACAGTTCTTGTGGAATTGGCAAAGTGATATTTGGAAGCCCATAGAGGGCTATGGTGAAAAAGGAAATATCCTCAGATGAAATCTGGAAAGAAGCTTTCTGAGAAACTGCTTAGTGTTCTGTTATTTCATCTCACAGAGTTACATCTGTATTTCGTGGATCTCCTTGCTAGCCTTATTTCTGTGGAATCTGAGAACAGATATTTCGGATCCCATTGAAGACTATAGAGCCAAAGGAAATAATCTCCGATAACAAAGAGAAAGAAGCTTTCTGAAAAACTTCTTTGCGTTCTGTGAAATCATCTCACAGAGTTACAGCTTTCCCCTCAAGAAACCTTTCGCTAAGACAGTTCTTGTGGAATTGGCAAAGTGATATTTGGAAGCCCCTAGAGGACTATGGTGAAAAAGGAAATATCCTCAGATGAAATCTGGAAAGAAGCTTTCTGAGAAACTGCTTAGTGTTCGGTTAATACATCTCACAGAGTTACATCTGTATTTCGTGGATCTCTTTGCTAGCCTTATTTCTGTGGAATCTGAGAACAGATATTTCGGATTCCTTTGAAGACTATAGGGCTAAAGGAAATATCCTCCGATAACAAAGAGAAAGAAGCTTTCTGAGAAACATCTTTGTGTTCCGTGAAATAATCTTACAGAGTTACAGCTTTACTCTCAAGAAGCCTTTCGCTAAGACAGTTCTTGTGGAATTGGCAAAGTGATATTTGGAAACCCATAGAGGGCTATGGTGAAAAAGGAAATATCCTCAGATGGAATCTGGAAAGAAGCTTTCTGAGAAACTGCTTAGTGTTCTGTTAATTCATCTCACAGAGTTACATCTGTATTTCGTGGATCTCTTTGCTAGCCTTATTTCTGTGGAATCTGAGAAGAGATATTTCGGATCCCATTGAAGACTATAGGGACAAAGGAAATATCCTCCGATAACAAAGAGCAAGAAGCTTTCTGAGAAACTTCTTTGCGTTCTGTGAAATCATCTCACAGAGTTACAGCTTTCCCCTTCAGAAGCCTTTCGCTAAGACAGTTCTTGTGGAATTGGCAAAGTGATATTTGGAAGCCCTTAGAGGGCTATGGTGAAAAAGGAAATATCCTCAGATGAAATCTGGAAAGAAGCTTTCTGAGAAACTGCTTAGTGTTCGGTTAATTCATCTCACAGAGTTACATCTGTATTTCGTGGATCTCTTTGCTAGCCTTATTTCTGTGGAATCTGAGAACAGATATTTCGGATCCCATTGAAGACTATAGGGCCAAAGGAAATATCCTCGGATAACAAAGAGAAAGAAGCTTTCTGAGAAACTTCTTTGCGTTCTGTGATATCATCTCACAGAGTTACAGCTTTCCCCTTAAGAAGCCTTTCACTAAGACAGTTCTTGTGGCATTGGCAAGGTGATATTTGGAAGCCCATAGAGGGCTACGGTGAAAAAGGAAATATCCTCAGATGAAATCTGGAAAGAAGCTTTCTGAGAAACTGCTTAGTGTTCTGTTAATTCATCTCACAGAGTTACATCTGCATTTCATGGATCTCTTTGCTAGCCTTATTTCTGTGGAATCTGAGAACAGATATTTCGGATCCCTTTGAAGACTATAGGGCCAAAGGAAATATCCTCCGATAACAAAGAGAAAGAAGCTTTCTGAGAAACTTCTTTGTGTTCTGTGAAATCATCTCACAGAGTTACAGCTTTCCCCTCAAGAAACCTTTCGCTAAGACAGTTCTTGTGGAATAGGCAAAGTGATATTTGGAAGCCCATAGAGGGCTATGGTGAAAAAGGAAATATCCTCAGATGAAATCTGGAAAGAAGCTTTCTGAGAAACTGCTTAGTGTTCTGTTATTTCATCTCACAGAGTTACATCTGTATTTCGTGGATCTCCTTGCTAGCCTTATTTCTGTGGAATCTGAGAGCAGATATTTCGGATCCTATTGAAGACTATAGAGCCAAAGGAAATAATCTCCGATAACAAAGAGAAAGAGGCTTTCTGAAAAACTTCTTTGCGTTCTGTGAAATCATCTCACAGAGTTACAGCTTTCCCCTCAAGAAACCTTTCGCTAAGACAGTTCTTGTGTAATTGGCAAAGTGATATTTGGAAGCCCATAGAGGGCTATGGTGAAAAAGGAAATATCCTCAGATGAAATCTGGAAAGAAGCTTTCTGAGAAACTGCTTAGTGTTCTGTTAATTCATCTCACAGAGTTACATCTGTATTTCGTGGATCTCTTTGCTAGCCTTATTTCTGTGGAATCTGAGAACAGATATTTCGGATCCCATTGAAGACTCTAGGGCCAAAGGAAATATCCTCCGATAACAAAGAGAAAGAAGCTTTCTGAGAAACTTCTTTGCGTTCTGTGAAATCATCTCACAGAGTTACAGCTTTCCCCTCAAGAAGCCTTTCGCTAAGACAGTTCTTGTGGAATTGGCAAAGTGATATTTGGAAGCCCATAGAGGGCTATGGTGAAAAAGGAACTATCCTCAGATGAAATCTGGAAAGAAGCTTTCTGAGAAACTGCTTAGTGTTCGGTTAATTCATCTCACAGAGTTACATCTGTATTTCGTGGATCTCTTTGCTAGCCTTTTTTCTGTGGAATCTGAGAACAGATATTTCGGATTCCATTGAAGACTATAGGGCTAAAGGAAATATCCTCCGATAACAAAGAGAAAGAAGCTTTCTGAGAAACATCTTTGTGTTCTGTGAAATCATCTTACAGAGTTACAGCTTTCCCCTCAAGAAGCCTTTCGCTAAGACAGTTCTTGTGGAATTGGCAAAGTGATATTTGGAAGCCCAAGAGGTCTATGGTGAAAAAGGAAATATCCTCAGATGAAATCTGGAAAGAAGCTTTCTGAGAAACTGCTTAGTGTTCTGTTAATTCATCTCACAGAGTTACATCTGCATTTCCTGGATCTCTTTGCTAGCCTTATTTCTGTGGAATCTGAGAACAGATATTTCGGATCCCATTGAAGACTATAGGGCCAAAGGAAATATCCTCCGATAACAAAGAGGAAGAAGCTTTCTGAGAAACTTCTTTGCGTTCTGTGAAATCATCTCACAGAGTTACAGCTTTCCCCTCAAGAAGCCTTTCGCTAAGACAGTTCTTCTGGAATTGGCAAAGTGATATTTGGAAGCCCATAGAGGGCTATGGTGAAAAAGGAAATATCCTCAGATGAAATCTGTAAAGAAGCTTTCTGAGAAACTGCTTAGTGTTCTGTTATTTCATCTCACAGAGTGACATCTGTATTTCGTGGATCTCCTTGCTAGCCTTATTTCTGTGGAATCTGAGAACAGATATTTCGGATCCCTTTGAAGACTATAGAGCCAAAGGAAATAATCTCCGATAACAAAGAGAAAGAAGCTTTCTGAAAAACTTCTTTGCGTTCTGTGAAATCATCTCACAGAGTTACAGCTTTCCCCTCAAGAAGCCTTTCGCTAAGACAGTTCTTGTGGAATTGGCAAAGTTATATTTGGAAGCCCATAGAGGGCTATGGTGAAAAAGGAAATATCCTCAGATGAAATCTGGAAAGAAGCTTTCTGAGAAACTGCTTAGTGTTCGGTTAATTCATCTCACAGAGTTACATCTGTATTTCGTGGATCTCGTTGCTAGCCTTATTTCTGTGGAATCTGGGAACAGATATTTCGGATTCCTTTGAAGACTATAGGGCTAAAGGAAATATCCTCCGATAACAAGGAGAAAGAAGCTTTCTGAGAAACATCTTTGTGTTCTGTGAAATCATCTTACAGAGTTACAGCTTTCCCCTCAAGAAGCCTTTCGCTAAGACAGTTCTTGTGGAATTGGCAAAGTGATATTTGGAAGCCCTTAGAGGGCTATGGTGAAAAAGGAAATATCCTCAGATGAAATCTGGAAAGAAGCTTTCTGAGAAACTGCTTAGTGTTCTGTTAATTCATCTCACAGAGTTAAATCTGTATTTCGTGGATCTCTTTGCTAGCCTTATTTCTGTGGAATCTGAGAAGAGATATTTCGGATCCCTTTGAAGACTATAGGGACAAAGGAAATATCCTCCGATAACAAAGAGCAAGAAGCTTTCTGAGAAACTTCTTTGCGTTCTGTGAAATCATCTCACAGAGTTACAGCTTTCCCCTTAAGAAGCCTTTCACTAAGACAGTTCTTGTGGAATTGGCAAAGTGATATTTGGAAGCCCATAGAGGGCTACGGTGAAAAAGGAAATATCCTCAGATGAAATCTGGAAAGAAGCTTTCTGAGAAACTGCTTAGTGTTCTGTTAATTCATCTCACAGAGTTACATCTGTATTTCGTGGATCTCTTTGCTAGCCTTATTTCTGTGGAAAATGAGAACAGATATTTCGGATCCCTTTGAAGACTATAGGGCCCAAGGAAATATCCTCCGATAACAAAGACAAAGAAGCTTTCTGAGAAACATCTTTGCGTTCCGTGAAATCATCTCACAGAGTTACAGCTTTCCCCTCAAGAAGCCTTTCGATAAGAAAGTTCTTGTGGAGTTGGCAAAGTGATATTTGGAAGCCCTTCGGTTAACTCATCTCACAGAGTTACATCTGTATTTCGTGGATCTCTTTGCTAGCCTTATTTCTGTGGAATCTGAGAACAGATATTTCGGATCCCTTTGAAGACTAGAGGGCCAAAGGAAATATCCTCCGATAACAAAGAGAAAGAAGCTTTCTGAGAAACTTCTTTGTGTTCTGTGAAATCATCTCACAGAGTTACAGCTTTCCCCTCAAGAAGACTTTCGCTAAGACAGTTCTTGTGGAATTGGCAAAGTGATATTTGGAAGCCCATAGAGGGCTATGGTGAAAAAGGAAATATCCTTAGATGAAATCTGGAAAGAAGCTTTCTGAGAAACTGCTTAGTGTTCTGTTCATTCATCTCACCGAGTTACATCTGTATTTCGTGGATCTCTTTGCTAGCCTTATTTCTGTGGAATCTGAGAACAGATATTTCGGATACCATTGAAGACTATAGGGCCAAAGGAAATATCCTCCGATAACAAAGAGCAAGAAGCTTTCTGAGAAACTTCTTTGCGTTCTGAGAAATCATCTCACAGAGTTACAGCTTTCCTCTCAAGAAGCCTTTCGCTAAGACAGTTCTTGTGGTATTGGCAAAGTGATATTTGGAAGCCCTTAGAGGGCTATGGTGAAAAAGGAACTATCCTCAGATGAAATCTGGAAAGAAGCTTTCTGAGAAACTGCTTAGTGTTCTGTTATTTCATCTCACAGAGTTACATCTGTATTTCGTGGATCTCTTTGCTAGCCTTATTTCTGTGGAATCTGAGAACAGATGTTTCGGATCCCATTGAAGACTATAGGGCCAAAGGAAATATCCTCGGATAACAAAGAGAAAGAAGCTTTCTGAGAAACTTCTTTGTGTTCTGTGAAATCATCTCACAGAGTTACAGCTTTCCCCTCAAGAAGCCTTTCACTAAGACAGTTCTTGTGGAATTGGCAAATTGATATTTGGAAGCCCATAGAGGGCTATGGTGAAAAAGGAAATATCCTCAGATGAAATCTGGAAAGAAGCTTTCTGAGAAACTGCTTAGTGTTCTGTTAATTCATCTCACAGAGTTACATCTGTATTTCGTGGATCTCTTTGCTAGCCTTATTTCTGTGGAATCTGAGAACAGATATTTCGGATCCCATTGAAGACTATAGGGACAAAGGATATCCTCCGATAACAAAGAGAAAGAAGCTTTCTGAGAAACTTCTTTGCGTTCTGTGAAATCATCTCACAGAGTTACAGCTTAACACTTAAGAAGCCTTTCGCTAAGACAGTTCCTGTGGAATTGGCAAAGTGATATTTGGAAGCCCATAGAGGGCTATGGTGAAAAAGGAAATATCCTCAGATGAAATCTGGAACGAAGCTTTCTGAGAAACTGATTAGTGTTCTCTTAATTCATCTCACAGAGTTACACCTGTATTTCATGGATCTCTTTGCTAGCCTTATTTCTGTGGAATCTGAGAACAGATATTTCGGATCCCATTGAAGACTATAGGGCCAAAGGAAATATCCTCCGATAACAAAGAGAAAGAATATTTCTGAGAAACTTCTTTGCGTTCTGTGAAATCATCTCACAGAGTTACAGCTTTCCCCTCAAGAAGCCTTTCGCTAAGACAGTTCTTGTGGAATTGGCAAAGTGATATTTGGAAGCCCTTGGAGGGCTATGGTGAAAAAGGAAATATCCTCAGATGAAATCTGGAAAGAAGCTTTCTGAGAAACTGCTTAGTGTTCGGTTAATTCATCTCACAGAGTTACATCTGTATTTCGTGGATCTCTTTGCTAGCCTTATTTCTGTGGAATTTGAGAACAGATGATTCGGATCCCATTGAAGACTATAGGGACAAAGGAAATATCCTCGGATAACAAAGAGAAAGAAGCTTTCTGAGAAACCTCTTTGCGTTCTGTGAAATCATCTCACAGAGTTACAGCTTTCCCCTCAAGAAGCCTTTCACTAAGACAGTTCTTGTGGAATTGGCAAGGTGATATTTGGAAGCCCATAGAGGGCTACGGTGAAAAAGGAAATATCCTCAGATGAAATATGGAAAGAAGATTTCTGAGAAACTGCTTAGTGTTCTGTTAATTCAGCTCACAGAGTTAAATCTGCATTTCATGGATCTCTTTGCTAGCCTTATTTCTGTGGAATCTGAGAACAGATATTTCGGATCCCTTTGAAGACTATAGGGCCAAAGGAAATATCCTCCGATAACAAAGAGAAAGAAGCTTTCTGAGAAACTTCTTTGTGTTCTGTGAAATCATCTCACAGAGTTACAGCTTTCCCCTCAAGAAGCCTTTCGCTAAGACAGTTCTTCTGGAATTGGCAAAGTGATATTTGGAAGCCCATAGAGGACTATGGTGAAAAAGGAAATATCCTCAGATGAAATCTGTAAAGAAGCTTTCTGAGAAACTGCTTAGTGTTCGGTTAATTCATCTCACAGAGTTACATCTGTATTTCGTGGATCTCCTTGCTAGCCTTATTTCTGTGGAATCTGAGAACAGATATTTCGGATCCCTTTGAAGACTATAGAGCCAAAGGAAATAATCTCCGATAACAAAGAGAAAGAAGCTTTCTGAGAAACTTCTTTGCGTTCTGTGAAATCATCTGACAGAGTTACAGCTTTCCCCTCAAGAAGCCTTTCGCTAAGACAGTTCTTGTGGAATTGGCAAAGTTATATTTGGAAGCCCATAGAGGGCTATGGTGAAAAAGGAAATATCCTCAGATGAAATCTGGAAAGAAGCTTTCTGAGAAACTGCTTAGTGTTCGGTTAATTCATCTCACAGAGTTACATCTGTATTTCGTGGATCTCGTTGCTAGCCTTATTTCTGTGGAATCTGGGAACAGATATTTCGGATTCCTTTGAAGACTGTAGGGCCAAAGGAAATATCCTCCGATAACAAAGAGAAAGAAGCTTTCTGAGAAACTTCTTTGTGTTCTGTGAAATCATCTCACAGAGTTACAGCTTTCCCCTCAAGAAGCCTTTCGATAAGACAGTTCTTGTGGAATTGGCAAAGTGATATTTGGAAGCCCATAGAGGACTATGGTGAAAAAGGAAATATCCTCAGATGAAATCTGGAAAGAAGCTTTCTGAGAAACTGCTTAGTGTTCGGTTAATTCATCTCACAGAGTTACATGTGTATTTCGTGGATCTCTTTGCTAGCCTTATTTCTGTGGAATCTGAGAACAGATATTTCGGATCCCTTTGAAGACTATAGGGCCAAAGGCAATATCCTCAGATAACAAAGAGCAAGAAGCTTTCTGAGAAACTTCTTTGTGTTCTGTGAAATCATCTCACAGAGTTACAGCTTTCCCCTCAAGAAGCCTTTCGCTAAGACAGTTCTTGTGGAATTGGCAAAGTGATATTTGGAAGCCCTTAGAGGGAAATGGTGAAAAAGGATATATCCTCAGATGAAATCTGGAAAGAAGATTTTGAGAAACTGCTTAGTGTTCTGTTAATTCATCTCACAGAGTTACATCTGTATTTCGTGGATCTCTTTGCTAGCCTTATTTCTGTGGAATCTGAGAACAGATATTTCTGATCCCTTTGAAGACTATAGGTCCAAAGGAAATATCCTCCGATAACAAAGAGAAAGAAGCTTTCTGAGAAACTTCTTTGTGTTCTGTGAAATAATCTCACAGAGTTACAGCTTTCCCCTTAAGAAGCCTTTCGCTAAGACAGTTCTTGTGGAATTGGCAAAGTGATATTTGGAAGCCCATAGAGGGCTATGGTGAAAAAGGAAATATGCTAAGATGAAATCTGGAAAGAAGCTTTCTGAGAAACTGCTTAGTGTTCTGTTATTTCATCTCACAGAGTTACATCTGAATTTCGTGGATCTCTTTGCTAGCCTTATTTCTGTGGAATCTGAGAACAGATATTTCGGATCCCTTTGAAGATATAGGGCCAAAGGAAATATCCTCCGATAACAAAGAGAAAGAAGCTTTCTGAAAAACTTCTTTGCGTTCTGTGAAATCATCTCACAGAGTTACAGCTTTCCCCTCAAGAAGCCTTTCGCTAAGACAGTTCTTGTGGAATTGGCAAAGTGATATTCGGAAGCCCATAGAGGGCTATGGTGAAAAAGGAAATATCCTCAGATGAAATCTTGAAAGAAGCTTTCTGAGAAACTGCTTAGTGTTCTTTTAATTCATGTCACAGAGTTACATCTGTATTTCGTGGATCTCCTTGCTAGCCTTATTTCTGTGGAATCTGAGAACAGATATTTCGGATCCCATTGAAGACTATAGAGCCAAAGGAAATAATCTCCGATAACAAAGAGAAAGAAGCTTTCTGAAAAACTTCTTTGCGTTCTGTGAAATCATCGCTCAGAGTTACAGCTTTCCCCTCAAGAAGCCTTTCGCTAAGACAGTTCTTGTGGAATTGGCAAAGTGATATTTGGAAGCCCTTAGAGGGCTATGGTGAAAAAGGATATATCCTCAGATGAAATCTGGAAAGAAGATTTTGAGAAACTGCTTAGTGTTCTGTTAATTCATCTCACAGAGTTACATCTGTATTTCGTGGATCTCTTTGCTAGCCTTATTTCTGTGGAATCTGAGAACAGATATTTCTGATCCCTTTGAAGACTATAGGTCCAAAGGAAATATCCTCCGATAACAAAGAGAAAGAAGCTTTCTGAGAAACTTCTTTGTGTTCTGTGAAATCATCTCACAGAGTTACAGCTTTCCCCTCAAGAAGCCTTTCGCTGAGACAGTTCTTGTGGAATTGGCAAAGTGATATTTGGAAGCCCATAGAGGGCTATGGTGAAAAAGGAAATATCCTTAGATGAAATCTGGAAAGAAGCTTTCTGAGAAACTGCTTAGTGTTCTGTTATTTCATCTCACAGAGTTACATCTGTATTTCGTGGATCTCTTTGCTAGCCTTATTTCTGTGGAATCTGAGAACAGATATTTCGGATCCCTTTGAAGATATAGGGCCAAAGGAAATATCCTCCGATAACAAAGAGAAAGAAGCTTTCTGAGAAACTTCTTGGCGTTCTGTGAAATCATCTCACAGAGTTACAGCTTTCCCCTCAAGAAGCCTTTCGCTAAGACAGTTCTTGTGGAATTGGCAAAGAGATATTTGGAAGCCCTTATAGGGCTATGGTGAAAAAGGAAATATCCTCAGATGAAATCTGGAAAGAAGCTTTCTGAGAAACTGCTTAGTGTTCTTTTAATTCATCTCACAGAGTTACATCTGTATTTCTTGGATCTCTTAGGTAGCCTTATTTCTGTGGAATCTGAGAACAGTTATTTCGGATCCCTTTGAAGACCATAGGGCCAAAGGTAATATCCTCCGATAACAAAGAGAAAGAAGCTTTCTGAGAAACTTCTTAGCGTTCTGTGAAATCATCTCACAGAGTTACAGCTTTCCCCTTAAGAAACCTTTCGCTAAGACAGTTCTTGTGGAATTGGCAAAGTGATATTTGGAAGCCCATAGTGGGCTACGGTGAAAAAGGAAATATACTCAAATGAAATCTGGAAAGAAGCTTTCTGAGAAACTGCTTAGTGTTCTGTTAATTCATCTCACAGAGTTACATCTGTATTTCGTGGATCTTTTTGCAAGCCTTATTTCTGTGGAATCTGAGAACAGATATTTCGGATCCCTTTGAAGACTATAGGGCCAAAGGAAATATCCTCCGATAACAAAGAGAAAGAAGCTTTCTGAGAAACTTCTTTGCGTTCTGTGAAATCATCTCACAGAGTTACAGCTTTCCCCTCAAGAAGCCTTTCGCTAAGACAGTTCTTGTGGAGTTGGCAAAGTGATATTTGGAAGCCCATAGAGGGCTATGGTGAAAAAGGAAATATCCTCAGATGAAATCTGGAAAGAAACTTTCTGAGAAACTGCTTAGTGTTTGGTTAATTCATCTCACAGAGTTACATGTGTATTTCGTGGATCTCTTTGCTAGCCTTATATCTGTGGAATCTGAGAACAGATATTTTGGATCCCTTTGAAGACTATAGGGCCAAAGGAAATATCCTCCGATAACAAAGAGAAAGAAGCTTTCTGAGAAACTTCTTTGTGTTCTGTGAATTCATCTCACAGAGTTACAGCTTTCCCCTCAAGAAGCCTTTCGATAAAACAGTTCTTGTGGAATTGGCAAAGTGATATTTGGAAGCCCATAGAGGGCTATGGTGCAAAAGGAAATATCCTCAGATGAAATCTGTAAAGAAGCTTTCTGAGAAACTGCTTAGTGTTCGGTTAATTCATCTCACAGAGTTACATGTGTATTTCGTGGATCTCTTTGCTATCCTTATTTCTGTGGAATCTGAGAACAGATATTTCGGACCCCTTTGAAGACTATAGGGCCAAAGGAAATATCCTCCGATAACAAAGAGCAAGAAGCTTTCTGAGAAACTTCTTTGCGTTATGTGAAATCATCTCACAGAGTTACAGCTTTCCCCTCAAGAAGCCTTTCGCTAAGACAGTTCTTGTGGAATTGGCAAAGTGATATTTGGAAGCCCTTAGAGGGCAATGGTGAAAATGGAAATATCCTCAGATGAAATCTGGAAAGAAGCTTTCTGAGAAACTTCTTAGTGTTCGGTTAATTCATCTCACAGAGTTACATCTGTATTTCGTGGATCTCTTTGCTAGCCTTATTTCTGTGGAATCTGAGAACAGATATTTCGGATCCCATTGAAGACTATAGGGCCAAAGGAAATATCCTCGGATAACAAAGAGAAAGAAGCTTTCTGAGAAACTTCTTTGCGTTCTGTGAAATCATCTCACAGAGTTACAGCTTTCCCCTCAAGAAGCCTTTCACTAAGACAGTTCTTGTGGAATTGGCAAGGTGATATTTGTAAGCCCATAGAGGGCTACGGTGAAAAAGGAAATATCCTCAGATGAAATCTGGAAAGAAGCTTTCTGAGAAACTGCTTAGTGTTCTGTTAATTCATCTCACAGAGTTACATCTGCATTTCATGGATCTCTTTGCTAGCCTTATTTCTGTGGAATCTGAGAACAGATATTTCGGATCCCTTTGAAGACTATAGGGCCATAGGAAATAACCTCCGATTACAAAGAGAAAGAAGCTTTCTGAGAAACTTCTTTGTGTTCTGTGAAATCATCTCACAGAGTTACAGCTTTCCCCTCAAGAAGCCTTTCGCTAAGACAGTTCTTGTGGAATTGGCAAAGTGATATTCGGAAGCCCATAGAGGGCTATGGTGAAAAAGGAAATATCCTCAGATGAAATCTGGAAAGAAGCTTTCTGAGAAACTGCTTAGTGTTCTGTTATTTCATCTCACAGAGTTACATGTGTATTTCGTAGATCTCCTTGCTAGCCTTATTTCTGTGGAATCTGAGAACAGATATTTCGGATCCCATTGAAGACTATAGAGCCAAAGGAAATAATCTCCGATAACAAAGAGAAAGAAGCTTTCTGAAAAACTTCTTTGCGTTCTGTGAAATCATCTCACAGAGTTACAGCTTTCCCCTCAAGAAGTCTTTCACTAAGACAGTTCTTGTGGAATTGGCAAAGTGATATTTGGAAGCCCTTAGAGGGCTATGGTGAAAAAGGATATATCCTCAGATGAAATCTGGAAAGAAGCTTTTGAGAAACTGCTTAGTGTTCTGTTAATTCATCTCACAGAGTTACATCTGTATTTCGTGGATCTCTTTTCTAGCCTTATTTCTGTGGAATCTGAGAACAGATATTTCTGATCCCTTTGAAGACTATAGGGCCAAAGGAAATATCCTCTGATAACAAAGAGAACGAAGCTTTCTGAGAAACTTCTTTGTGTTCTGTGAAATCATCTCACAGAGTTACAGCTTTCCCCTCAAGAAGCCTTTCGATAAGACAGTTCTTGTGGAATTGGCAAAGTGATATTTGGAAGCCCATAGAGGGCTATGGTGAAAAAGGAAATATCCTCAGATGAAATCTGGAAAGAAGCTTTCTGAGAAACTGCTTAGTGTTCTGTTATTTCATCTCACAGAGTTACATCTGTATTTCGTGGATCTCTTTGCTAGCCTTATTTCTGTGGAATCTGAGAACAGATATTTCGGTTCCCTTTGAAGTCTATAGGGCCAAAGGAAATATCCTCCGATAACAAAGAGAAAGAAGCTTTCTGAGAAACTTCTTTGCGTTCTGTGAAATCATCTCACAGAGTTACAGCTTTCCCCTCAAGAAGCCTTTCGCTAAGACAGTCTTGTGGAATTGGCAAAGAGATATTTGGAAGCCCTTAGAGGGCTATGGTGAAAAAGGAAATATCCTCAGATGAAATCTGGAAAGAAGCTTTCTGAGAAACGGCTTAGTGTTCTTTTAATTCGTCTCACAGAGTTACATCTGTATTTCGTGGATCTCTTTGCTAGCCTTATTTCTGTGGAATCTGAGACCAGATATTTCGGATCCCATTGAAGACTATAGGGCCAAAGGAAATATCCTCCGATAACAAATAGAAAGAAGCTTTCCGAGAAACTTCCTTGCGTTCTGTGAAATCATCTCACAGAGTTACAGCTTTCCCCTCAAGAAGCCTTTCGCTAAGACAGTTCTTGTGGAATTGGCAAAGTCATATTTGGAAGCCCATAGAGGGCTATGGTGAAAAAGGAAATATCCTCAGATGAAATCTGGAAAGAAGCTTTCTGAGAAACTGCTTAGTGTTCTGTTAATTCAATTCACAGAGTTACATCTGTATTTCGTGGATCTCTTTGCTAGCCTTATTTCTGTGGAATCTGAGAACAGATATTTCGGATCCCTTTGAAGACTATAGGGCCAAAGGAAATATCCTCCGATAACAAAGAGAAAGAAGCTTTCTGAGAAACTTCTTTGTGTTCTGTGAAATCATCTCACAGAGTTACAGCTTTCCCCTCAAGAAGCCTTTCGCTAAGACAGTTCTTGTGGAATTGGCAAAGTGATATTTGGAAGCCCATAGAGGGCTATGGTGAAAAAGGAAATATCCTCAGATGAAATCTGGAAAGAAGCTTTCTGAGAAACTGCTTAGGGTTCTGTTATTTCATCTCACAGAGTTACATCTGTATTTCGTGGATCTCTTTGCTAGCCTTATTTCTGTGGAATCTGTGAACAGATATTTCGGATCCCATTGAAGACTATAGGGCCAAAGGAAATATCCTCCGATAACAAAGAGAAAGAAGCTTTCTGAGAAACTTCTTTGCGTTCTGTGAAATCATCTGACAGAGTTACAGCTTTCCCCTCAAGAAGCCTTTCGCTAAGACAGTTCTTTTGGAATTGGCAAAGAGATATTTGGAAGCCCTTAGAGGGCTATGGTGAAAAAGGAAATATCCTCAGATGAAATCTGGAAAGAAGCTTTCTGAGAAACTGCTTAGTGTTCTGTTAATTCATCTCGCAGAGATACATCTGTATTTCGTGGATCTCTTTGCTAGCCTTATTTCTGTGGAATCTGAGAACAGATATTTCGGATCCCATTGAAGACTATAGGGCCAAAGGAAATATCCTCTGATAACAAAGAGAAAGAAGCTTTCTGAGAAACTTCTTTGCGTTCTGTGAAATAATCTCACAGAGTTACAGCTTTCCCCTTAAGAAACCTTTCGCTAAGACAGTTCTTGTGGAATTGGCAAAGTGATATTTGGAAGCCCATAGAGGGCTATGCTGAAAAAGGAAATATCCTCAGATGAAATCTGGAAAGAAGCTTTCTGAGAAACTGCTTAGTGTTCTGTTAATTCATCTCACAGAGTTACATCTGTATTTCGTGGATCTCTTTGCTAGCCTTTTTTCTGTGGAATCTGAGAACAGATATTTCGGATCCCTTTGAAGACTATAGGGCCAAAGGAAATATCCTCCGATAACAAAGAGAAAGAAGCTTTCTGAGAAACTTCTTTGCGTTCTGTGAAATCATCTCACAGAGTTACAGCTTTCCCCTCAAGAAGCCTTTCGCCAAGACAGTTCTTGTGGAATTCGCAAAGTGATATTTGGAAGCCCATAGAGGGCTATGGTGAAAAAGGAAATATCCTCATATGAAATCTGGAAAGAAGCTTTCTGAGAAACTGCTTAGTGTTCTTTTAATTCATCTCACAGAGTTACATCTGTATTTCGTGGATCTCTTTGCTAGCCTTATTTCTGTGGAATCTGAGAACAGATATTTCGGATCCCTTTGAAGGCTATAGGGCCAAAGGAAATATCCTCCGATAACAAAGAGAAAGAAGCTTTCTGAGAAACTTCTTTGTGTTCTGTGAAATCATCCCCCAGAGTTACAGCTTTCCCCTCAAGAAGCCTTTCGCTAAGACAGTTCTTGTGGAATTGGCAAAGTGATATTTGGAAGCCCATAGAGGGCTATGGTGAAAAAGCATATATCCTCAGATGAAATCTGGAAAGAAGCTTTTGAGAAACTGCTTAGTGTTCTGTTAATTCATCTCACAGAGTTACATCTGTATTTCGTGGATCTCTTTGCTAGCCTTATTTCTGTGGAATCTGAGAACAGATATTTCGGATCCCTTTGAAGACTATAGGGCCAAAGGAAATATCCTCCGATAACAAAGAGAAAGAAGCTTTCTGAGAAACTTCTTTGTGTTCTGTGAAATCATCTCACAGAATTACAGCTTTCCCCTCAAGAAGCCTTTCGCTAAGACAGTTCTTGTGGAATTGGCAAAGTGATATTTGGAAGCCCATAGAGGGCTATGGTGAAAAAGGAAATATCCTCAGATGAAATCTGGAAAGAAGCTTTCTGAGAAACTGCTTAGTGTTCTGTTATTTCATCTCACAGAGTTACATCTGTATTTCGTGGATCTCTTTGCTAGCCTTATTTCTGTGGAATCTGAGAACAGATATTTCGGATCCCTTTGAAGACTATAGGGCCAAAGGAAATATCCTCCGATAACAAAGATAAAGAAACTTTCTGAGAAACTTCTTTGCGTTCTGTGAAATCATCTCACAGAGTTACAGCTTTCCCCTCAAGAAGCCTTTCGCTAAGACAGTTCTTGTGGAATCGGCAAAGAGATATTTGGAAACCCTTAGAGGGCTATGGTGAAAAAGGAAATATCCTCAGATGAAATCTGGAAAGAAGCTTTCTGAGAAACTGCTTAGTGTTCTTTTAATTCATCTCACAGAGTTACATCTGTATTTCGTGGATCTCTTTGCTAGCCTTATTTCTGTGGAATCTGAGAACAGATATTTCGGATCACTTTGAAGACTATAGGGCCAAAGGAAATATCCTCCGATAACAAAGAGAAAGAAGCTTTCTGAGAAACTTCTTTGCGTTCTGTGAAATCATCTCACAGAGTTACAGCTTTCCCCTCAAGAAGCCTTTCGCTAAGACAGTTCTTGTGGAGTTGGCAAAGTGATATTTGGAAGCCCATAGAGGGCTATGGTGAAAAAGGAAATATCCTCAGATGAAATCTGGAAAGAAACTTTCTGAGAAACTGCTTAGTGTTCGGTTAATTCATCTCACGGAGTTACATCTGTATTTCGTGGATCTCTTTGCTAGCCTTATTTCTGTGGAATCTGAGAACAGATATTTCGGATCCCTTTGCAGACTATAGGGCCAAAGGAAATATCCTCCGATAAAAAAGAGAAAGAAGCTTTCTGAGAAACTTCTTTGTGTTCTGTGAAATCATCTCACAGAGTTACAGCTTTCCCCTCAAGAAGCCTTTCGCTGAGACAGTTCTTGTGGAATTGGCAAAGTGATATTTGGAAGCCCATAGAGGGCTATGGTGAAAAAGGAAATATCCTCAGATGAAATCTGGAAAGAAGCTTTCTGAGAAACTGCTTAGTGTTCTGTTATTTCATCTCACAGAGTTACATCTGTATTTCGTGGATCTCTTTGCTAGCCTTGTTTCTGTGGAATCTGAGAACAGATATTTCGGATCCCTTTGAAGACTATAGGGCCAAAGGAAATATCCTCCGATAACAAACAGAAAGAAGCTTTCTGAGAAACTTCTTTGTGTTCTGTGAAATCATCTCACAGAGTTACAGCTTTCCCCTAAAGAAGCCTTTCGATAAGACAGTTCTTGTGGAATTGGCAAAGTGATATTTGGAAGCCCATAGAGGGCTATGGTGAAAAAGGAAATATCCTCAGATGAAATCTGGAAAGAAGCTTTCTGAGAAACTGCTTAGTGTTCGGTTAATTCATCTCACAGAGTTACATGTGTATTTCGTGGATCTCTTTGCTAGCCTTATTTCTGTGGAATCTGAGAACAGATATTTCGGATCCCATTGAAGACTATAGAGCCAAAGAAAATAATTTTCGATAACAAAGAGAAAGAAGCTTTCTGAAAAACTTCTTTGCGTTCTGTGAAATCATCTCACAGAGTTACAGCTTTCCCCTCAAGAAGCCTTTCGCTAAGACAGTTCTTGTGGAATTGGCAAAGTGATATTTGGAAGCCCTTAGAGGGCTATGGTGAAAAAGGATATATCCTCAGATGAAATCTGGAAAGAAGCTTTTGAGAAACTGCTTAGTGTTCTGTTAATTCATCTCACAGAGTTACATCTGTATTTCGTGGATCTCTTTGCTAGCCTTATTTCTGTGGAATCAGAGAACAGATATTTCGGATCCCTTTGAAGTCTATAGGGCCAAAGTAAATATCCTCCGATAACAAAGAGAAAGAAGCTTTCTGAGAAAGTTCTTTGTGTTCTGTGAAATCATCTCACAGAGTTACAGCTTTCCCCTCAAGAAGCCTTTCGCTAAGACAGTTCTTGTGGAATTGGCAAAGTGATATTTGGAAGCCCATAGAGGGCTATGGTGAAAAAGGAAATATCCTCAGATGAAATCTGGAAAGAAGCTTTCTGAGAAACTGGTTAGTGTTCTGTTATTTCATCTCACAGAGTTACATCTGTATTTCGTGGATCTCTTTGCTAGCCTTATTTCTGTGGAATCTGAGAACAGATATTTCGGATCCCTTTGAAGATATAGGGCCAAAGGAAATATCCTCCGATAACAAAGAGAAAGAAGCTTTCTGAGAAACTTCTTTGCGTTCTTTGAAATCATCTCACAGCGTTACAGCTTTCCCCTCAAGAAGCCTTTCGCTAAGACAGTTCTTGTGGATTTGGCAAAGTGATATTTGGAAGCCCCTAGAGGGCTATGGTGAAAAAGGAAATATCCTCAGATGAAATCTGGAAAGAAGCTTTGTGAGAAACTGCTTAGTGTTCGGTTAATTCATCTCACAGAGTTACATCTGTATTTCGTGGATCTCTTTGCTAGCCTTATTTCTGTGGAATCTGAGAACAGATATTTCGGATCCCTTTGAAGACTATAGGGCCAAAGGAAATATCCGCCGATAACAAAGAGAAAGACGCTTTCTGAGAAACTTCTTTGTGTTCTGTGAAATAATATCACAGAGTTAAAGCTTTCCCCTCAAGAAGCCTTTCGCTAAGATAGTTCTTGTGGAATTGGCGAAGTGATATTTGGAAGTCCACAGAGGGCTATGGTGAAAAAGGAAATATCCTCTGATGAAATCTGGAAAGAAGCTTTCTGAGAAACTGCTTAGTGTTCTCTTAATTCATCTCACAGAGTTTCATCTGTATTTCGTGGATATCTTTGCAAGCCTTATTTCTGTGGAATCTGAGAACAGGTATTTCAGATCACATTGAAGACTATAGGGCCAAATTTAGTATCCTCCGATTACAAAGAGATAGAAGCTTTCTTAGAAACTTCTTTGTGTTCTGTGAAATCACCTCACAGAGTTACAGCTTTCCCCTCAAGAAGCCTTTCGATAAGACAGTTCTTGTGGAATTGGCAAAGTGATATTTGGAAGCCCATATAGGGCTATGGTGCAAAAGGAAATATCCTCAGATGAAATCTGGAAAGAAGCTCTCTGAGAAACTGCTTAGTGTTCGGTTAATTCATCTCACAGAGTTACAAGTGTATTTCGTGGATCTCTGTGCTAGCCTTATTTCTGTGGAATCTGAGAACAGATATTTCGGATCCCATTGAAGACTATAGGGCCAAAGGAAATATCCTCCGATAACAAAGAGAAAGAAGCTTTCTGAGAAACTTTTTTGCGTTCTGTGAAATAATCTCACAGAGTTACAGCTTTCCCCTCAAGAAACCTTTCGCTAAGACAGTTCTTGTGGAATTGGCAAAGTGATATTTGGAAGCCCATAGAGGGCTATGGTGGAAAAGGAAATATCCTCAGATGAAATCTGGAAAGAAGCTTTCTGAGAAACTGCTTAGTGTTCGGTTAATTCATCTCAGAGAGTTACATCTGTATTTCGTGGATCTCTTTGCTAGCCTTATTTCTGTGGAATCTGAGAACAGATATTTCGGATCCCTTTGAAGACTATAGGGCCAAAGAAAATACCCTCTGATAACAAAGATAAAGAAGCTTTCTGAGAAACCTCTTTGCGTTCTGTGAAATCATCTCACAGAGTTACAGCTTTCCCCTCAAGAAGCCTTTTGCTAAGACAGTTCTTGTGGAATTGGCAAAGTGATATTTGGAAGCCCATAGAGGGCTATGGTGAAAAAGGATATATCCTCAGATGAAATCTGGAAAGAAGCTTTTGAGAAACTGCTTAGTGTTTTGTTAATTCATCTCACAGAGTTACATCTGTATTTCGTGAATCTCTTTGCTAGCCTTATTTCTGTGGAATCTGAGAACAGATATTTCGGATCCCTTAGAAGACTATAGGGCCAAAGGAAATATCCTCCGATAACAAAGAGAAAGAAGCTTTCTGAGAAACTTCTTTGTGTTCTGTGAAATCATCTCACAGAGTTACAGCTTTCCCCTCAAGAAGCCTTTCGCTAAGACAGTTCTTGTGGAATTGGCAAAGAGATATTTGGAAGCCCTTAGAGGGCTATGGTGAAAAAGGAAATATCCTCAGATGAAATCTGGAAAGAAGCTTTCTGAGAAACGGCTTAGTGTTCTTTTAATTCATCTCACAGAGTTACATCTGTATTTCGTGGATCTCTTTGCTAGCCTTATTTCTGTGGAATCTGAGACCAGATATTTCGGATCCCATTGAAGACTATAGGGCCAAAGGAAATATCCTCCGATAACAAAGAGAAAGAAGCTTTCTGAGTAACTTCTTTGTGTTCTGTGAAATCATCCCCCAGAGTTACAGGTTTCCCCTCAAGAAGCCTTTCGCTAAGACAGTTCTTGTGCAATTCGCAAAGTGATATTTGGAAACCCATAGAGGGCTATGGTGAAAAAGGAAATATCCTCAGATGAAATCTGGAAAGAAGATTTCTGAATAACTGCTTAGTGTTCTGTTAATTCATCTCGCAGAGTTACATCTGTATTTCGTGGATCTCTTTGCTAGCCTTATTTCTGTGGAATCTGAGAACAGATATTTCGGATCCCATTGAAGACTATAGGGCCAAAGGAAATATCCTCCGATAACAAAGAGAAAGAAGCTTTCTGAGAAACTTCTTTGCGTTCTGTGAAATAATCTCACAGAGTTACAGCTTTCCCCTCAAGAAACTTTTCGCTAAGACAGTTCTTGTGGAATTGGCAAAGTGATATTTGGAAGCCCATAGAGGGCTATGGTGAAAAAGGAAATATCCTCAGATGAAATCTGGAAAGAAACTTTCTGAGAAACTGCTTAGTGTTCGGTTAATTCATCTCAGAGAGTTACATCTGTATTTCGTGGATCTCTTTGCTAGCCTTATTTCTGTGGAATCTGAGAACAGATATTTTGAATCCCTTTGAAGACTATAGGGCCAAAGAAAATATCCTCCGATAACAAAGATAAAGAAGCTTTCTGAGAAACTTCTGTGCGTTCTGTGAAATCATCTCACAGAGAAACAGCTTTCCCCTCAAGAAGCCTTTTGCTAAGACAGTTCTTGTGGAATTGGCAAAGTGATATTTGGAAGCCCAAAGAGGGCTATGGTGAAAAAGGATATATCCTCAGATGAAATCTGGAAAGAAGCTTTTGAGAAACTGCTTAGTGTTCTGTTAATTCATCTCACAGAGTTACATCTGTATTTCGTGGATCTCTTTGTTAGCCTTATTTCTGTGGAATCTGAGAACAGATATTTCGGATCCCTTTGGAGACTATAGGGCCAAAGGAAATATCCTCCGATAACAAAGATAAAGAAGCTTTCTGAGAAACTTCTTTGTGTTCTGTGAAATCATCTCACAGAGTTACAGCTTTCCCCTCAAGAAGCCTTTCGCTAAGACAGTTCTTGTGGAATTGGCAAAGTGATATTTGGAAGCCCATAGAGGGCTAGGGTGAAAAAGGAAATATCCTCAGATGAAATTTGGAAAGAAGTTTCTGAGAAACAGCTTAGTGTTCTGTTATTTCATCTCACAGAGTTACATCTGTATTTCGTGGATCTCTTTGCTAGCCTTATTTCCGTGGAATCTGAGAACAGATATTTCGGATCCCTTTGAAGACTATAGGGCCAAAGGAAATATCCTCCGATAACAAAGAGAAAGAAACTTTCTGAGAAACTTCTTTGCGTTCTGTGAAATCATCTCACAGAGTTACAGCTTTCCCCTCAAGAAGCCTTTCGCTAAGACAGTTCTTGTGGAATTGGCAAAGAGATATTTGAAAGCCCTTAGAGGGCTATGGTGAAAAAGGAAATATCCTCAGATGAAATCTGGAAAGAAGCTTTCTGAGAAACTGCTTAGTGTTCTTTTAATTCATCTCACAGAGTTATATCTGTATTTCGTGGATCTCTTTGCTAGCCTTATTTCTGTGGAATCTGAGAACAGATATTTCGGATCCCTTTGAAGACTATAGGGCCAAAGGAAATATCCTCCGATAACAAAGAGAAAGAAGCTTTCTGAGAAACTTCTTTGCGTTCTGTGAAATCATCTCACAGAGTTACAGCTTTCCCTTCAGGAAGCCTTTCGCTAAGACAGTTCTTGTGGAGTTGGCAAAGTGATATTTGGAAGCCCATAGAGGGCTATGGTGAAAAAGGAAATATCCTCAGATGAAATCTGGAAAGAAACTTTCTGAGAAACTGCTTAGTGTTCGGTTAATTCATCTCACGGAGTTACATCTGTATTTCGTGGATCTCTTTGCTAGCCTTATTTCTGTGGAATCTGAGAACAGATATTTCGGATCCCTTTGAAGACTATAGGTCCAAAGGAAATATCCTCCGATAACAAAGAGAAAGAAGCTCTCTGAGAAACTTCTTTGTGTTCTGTGAAATCATCTCACAGAGTTACAGCTTTCCCCTAAAGAAGCCTTTCGATAAGACAGTTCTTGTGGAATTGGCAAAGTGATATTTGGAAGCCCATAGAGGGCTACGGTGAAAAAGGAAATATCCTCAGATGAAATCTGGAAAGAAGCTTTCTGAGAAACTGCTTAGTGTTCGGTTAATTCATCTCACAGAGTTACATGTGTATTTCGTGGATCTCTTTGCTAGCCTTATTTCTGTGGAATCTGAGAACAGATATTTCGGATCCCATTGAAGACTATAGAGCCAAAGGAAATAATCTTCGATAACAAAGAGAAAGAAGCTTTCTGAAAAACTTCTTTGCGTTCTGTGAAATCATCTCACAGAGTTACAGCTTTCCCCTCAAAAAGCCTTTCGCTAAGACAGTTCTTGTGGAATTGGCAAAGTAATATTTGGAAGCCCTTAGAGGGCTATGGTGAAAAAGGATATATCCTCAGATGAAATCTGGAAAGAAGCTTTTGAGAAACTGCTTAGTGTTCTGTTAATTCATCTCACAGTGTTACATCTGCATTTCGTGGATCTCTTTGCTAGCCTTATTTCTGTGGAATCTGAGAACAGATATTTCTGATCCCTTTGAAGACTATAGGGCCAAAGTAAATATCCTCCGATAACAAAGAGAAAGAAGCTTTCTGAGAAACTTCTTTGTGTTCTGTGAAATCATCTCACAGAGTTACAGCTTTCCCCTCAAGAAGCCTTTCGCTAAGACAGTTCTTGTGGAATTGGCAAAGTGGTATTTGGAAGCCCATAGAGGGCTATGGTGCAAAAGGAAATATCCTCAGATGAAATCTGGAAAGAAGCTTTCTGAGAAACTGCTTAGTGTTCAGTTAATTCATCTCACAGAGTTACATCTGTATTTCGTGGATCTCTTTGCTAGCCTTATTTGTGTGTAATCTGAGAACAGATATTTCGGATCCAATTGAAGACTATAGGGCCAAAGGAAATATCCTCGGATAACAAAGAGAAAGAAGCTTTCTGAGAAACTTCTTTGCGTTCTGTGAAATCATCTCACAGAGTTACAGCTTTCCCCTCAAGAAGCCTTTCACTAAGACAGTTCTTGTGGAATTGGCAAGGTGATATTTGGAAGCCCATAGAGGGCTATGGTGAAAAAGGAAATATCCTCAGATGAAATCTGGAAAGAAGCTTTCTGAGAAACTGCTTAGTGTTCTGTTAATTCATCTCACAGAGTTACATCTGCATTTCATGGATCTCCTTGCTAGCCTTATTTCTGTGGAATCTGAGAACAGATATTTCGGATCCCTTTGAAGACTATAGGGCCAAAGGAAATATCCTCCGATTACAAAGAGAAAGAAGCTTTCTGAGAAACTTCTTTGTGTTCTGTGAAATCATCTCACAGAGTTACAGCTTTCCCCTCAAGAAGCCTTTCGCTAAGACAGTTCTTGTGGAATTGGCAAAGTGATATTCGGAAGCCCATAGAGGGCTATAGTGAAAAAGGAAATATCCTCAGATGAAATCTGGAAAGAAGCTTTCTGAGAAACTGCTTAGTGTTCTGTTGTTTCATCTCACAGAATTACATCTGTATTTCGTGGATCTCCTTGCTAGCCTTATTTCTGTGGAATCTGAGAACAGATATTTCGGATCCCACTGAAGACTATAGAGCCAAAGGAAATAATCTCCGATAACAAAGAGAAAGAAGCTTTCTGAAAAACTTCTTTGCGTTTTGTGAAATCATCTCACAGAGTTACAGCTTTCCCCTCAAGAAGCCTTTCGCTAAGACAGTTCTTATAGAATTGGCAAAGTGATATTTGGAAGTCCTAAGAGGGCTATTGTGAAAAAGGATATATCCTCAGATGAAATCTGGAAAGAAGCTTTTGAGAAACTGCTTAGTGTTCTGTTAATTCATCTCACAGAGTTACATGTGTATTTCGTGGATCTCTTTGCTAGCCTTATTTCTGTGGAATCTGAGAACAGATATTTCTGATCCCTTTGAAGACTATAGGGCAAAGGAAATATCCTCCGATAACAAAGAGAAAGAAGCTTTCTGAGAAACTTCTTTGTATTCTGTGAAATCATCTCACAGAGTTACAGCTTTCCCTCAAGAAGCCTTTCGATAAGACAGTTCTTGTGGAATTAGCAAAGTGATATTTGGAAGCCCATAGAGGGCTATGGTGAAAAAGGAAATATCCTCAGATGAAATCTGGAAAGAAGCTTTCTGAGAAACTGCTTAGTGTTCTGTTAATTCATCTCACAGAGTTACATCTGTATTTCGTGGATCTCTTTGCTAGCCTTATTTCTGTGGAATCTGAGAACAGATATTTCGGATCCCTTTGAAGACTATAGGGCCAAAGGAAATACCCTCCGATAACAAAGAGAAAGAAGCTTTCTGAGAAACCTCTTTTTGTTCTGTGAAATCATATCCCAGAGTTACAGCTTTACCCGCAAGAAGCCTTTCGCTAAGACAGTTCTTGTGGAATTGGCAAAGTGATATTTGGAAGCCCATAGAGGGCTATGGTGAAAAAGGAAATATCCTCAGATGAAATCTGGAAAGAAGCTTTCTAGAAACTGCTTAGTGTTCTGTTATTACATCTCACAGAGTTACATCTGTATTTCGTGGATCTCTTTGCTAGCCTTATTTCTGTGGAATCTGAGAAGAGATATTTCGGATCCCATTGAAGACTATAGGGACAAAGGAAATATCCTCCGATAACAAAGAGCAAGAAGCTTTCTGAGAAACTTCTTTGCGTTCTGTGACATCATCTCACAGAGTTACAGCTTTCCCCTCAAGAAGCCTTTCGCTAAGACAGTTCTTGTGGAATTGGCAAAGTGATATTTGGAAGCCCTTAGAGGGCAGTGATGAAAAAGGAAATATCCTCAGATGAAATCTGGAAAGAAGCTTTCTGAGAAACTGCTTATTGTTCTGTTAATTCATCTCGCAGAGTTACATCTGTATTTCGTGGATCTCTTTGCTAGCATTATTTCTGTGGAATCTGAGAACAGATATTTCGGATCGCTTTGAAGACTATAGGGCCAAAGGAAATATCCTCCGATAACAAAGAGAAAGAAGCTTTCTGAGAAATAATCTTTGTGTTCTGTGAAATAATCTCACAGAGTTACAGCTTTCCCCTCAAGAAACCTTTCGCTAAGACAGTTCTTGTGGAATTGGCAAAGTGATATTTGGAAGCCCATAGAGGGCTATGGTGAAAAAGGAAATATCCTCAGATGAAATCTGGAAAGAAGCTTTCTGAGAAACTCCTTAGTGTTCGGTTAATTCATCTCACAGAGTTACATGTGTATTTCGTGGATCTCTTTGCTAGCCTTATTTCTGTGGAATCTGAGAACAGATATTTCGGATCCCTTTGAAGACTATAGGGCCAAAGGAAATATCCTCCAATAACAAAGAGAAAGAAGCTTTCTGAGAAACTTCTTTGTGTTCTGTGAAATCATCTCACAGAGTTACAGCTTTCCCCTCAAGAAGCCTTTCGCTAAGACAGTTCTTGTGGAATTGGCAAAGTGATATTTGGAAGCCCATAGAGGGCTATGGTGAAAAAGGAAATATCCTCAGATGAAATCTGGAAAGAAGCTTTCTGAGAACCTGCTTAGTGTTCTGTTATTTCATCTCACAGAGTTACATCTGTATTTCGTGGATCTCTTTGCTAGCCTTGTTTCTGTGGAATCTGAGAACAGATATTTCGGATCCCTTTGAAGACTATAGGGCCGAAGGAAATATCCTCCGATAACAAAGAGAAAGAAGCTTTCTGAGAAACTTCTTTGTGTTCTGTGAAATCATCTCACAGAGTTACAGCTTTCCCCTAAAGAAGCCTTTCGATAAGACAGTTCTTGTGGAATTGGCAAAGTGATATTTGGAAGCCCATAGAGGGCTATGGTGAAAAAGGAAATATCCTCAGATGAAATCTGGAAAGAAGCTTTCTGAGAAACTGCTTAGTGTTCGGTTAATTCATCTCACAGAGTTACATGTGTATTTCGTGGATCTCTTTGCTAGCCTTATTTCTGTGGAATCTGAGAACAGATATTTCGGATCCCATTGAAGACTATAGAGCCAAAGAAAATAATTTTCGATAACAAAGAGAAAGAAGCTTTCTGAAAAACTTCTTTGCGTTCTGTGAAATCATCTCACAGAGTTACAGCTTTCCCCTCAAGAAGCCTTTCGCTAAGACAGTTCTTGTGGAATTGGCAAAGTGATATTTGGAAGCCCTTAGAGGGCTATGGTGAAAAAGGATATATCCTCAGATGAAATCTGGAAAAAGCTTTTGAGAAACTGCTTAGTGTTCTGTTAATTCATCTCACAGAGTTACATCTGTATTTCGTGGATCTCTTTGCTAGCCTTATTTCTGTGGAATCAGAGAACAGATATTTCGGATCCCTTTGAAGTCTATAGGGCCAAAGTAAATATCCTCCGATAACAAAGAGAAAGAAGCTTTCTGAGAAAGTTCTTTGTGTTCTGTGAAATCATCTCACAGAGTTACAGCTTTCCCCTCAAGAAGCCTTTCGCTAAGACAGTTCTTGTGGAATTGGCAAAGTGATATTTGGAAGCCCATAGAGGGCTATGGTGAAAAAGGAAATATCCTCAGATGAAATCTGGAAAGAAGCTTTCTGAGAAACTGGTTAGTGTTCTGTTATTTCATCTCACAGAGTTACATCTGTATTTCGTGGATCTCTTTGCTAGCCTTATTTCTGTGGAATCTGAGAACAGATATTTCGGATCCCTTTGAAGATATAGGGCCAAAGGAAATATCCTCCGATAACAAAGAGAAAGAAGCTTTCTGAGAAACTTCTTTGCGTTCTTTGAAATCATCTCACAGAGTTACAGCTTTCCCCTCAAGAAGCCTTTCGCTAAGACAGTTCTTGTGTATTTGGCAAAGTGATATTTGGAAGCCCCTAGAGGGCTATGGTGAAAAAGGAAATATCCTCAGATGAAATCTGGAAAGAAGCTTTCTGAGAACCTGCTTAGTGTTCTGTTAATTCATCTCGCAGAGTTTCATCTGTATTTCGTGGATCTCTTTGCTAGCCTTATTTCTGTGGAATCTGAGAACAGATATTTCGGATCCCATTGAAGACTATAGGGCCAAAGGAAATATCCTCCGATAACAAAGAGAAAGAAGCTTTCTGAGAAACTTCTTTGTGTTCTGTGAAATAATCTCACAGAGTTAAAGCTTTCCCCTTAAGAAGCCTTTCGCTAAGACAGTTCTTGTGGAATTGGCGAAGTGATATTTGGAAGTCCACAGAGGGCTATGGTGAAAAAGGAAATATCCTCTGATGAAATCTGGAAAGAAGCTTTCTGAGAAACTGCTTAGTGTTCTCTTAATTCATCTCACAGAGTTTCATCTGTATTTCGTGGATATCTTTGCTAGCCTTATTTCTGTGGAATCTGAGAACAGGTATTTCAGATCACATTGAAGACTATAGGGCCAAATTTACTATCCTCCGATTACAAAGAGAAAGAAGCTTTCTTAGAAACTTCTTTGTGTTCTGTCAAATCATCTCACAGAGTTACAGCTTTCCCCTCAAGAAGCCTTTCGCTAAGACAGTTCTTGTGGAACTGGCAAAGTGATATTTGGAAGCCCATAGAGGGCTATGGTGAAAAAGTATATATCCTCAGATGAAATCTGGAAAGAGCTTTCTGAGAAACTGCTTAGTGTTCTGTTCATTCATCTCACAGAGTTACATCTGTATTTCGTGGATCTCTTTGCTAGCCTTATTTCTGTGGAATCTGAGAACAGATATTTCGGATCCCATTGAAGACTATAGGGCCAAAGGAAATATCCTCCGATAACAAAGAGAAAGAAGCTTTCTGAGAAACTTCTTTGCGTTCTGTGAAATCATCTCACAGAGTTACAGCTTTCCCCTTAAGAAACCTTTCGCTAAGACAGTTCTTGTGGAATTGGCAAAGTGATATTTGGAAGCCCATAGAGGGCTACGGTGAAAAAGGAAATATACTCAGATGAAATCTGGAAAGAAGCTTTCTGAGAAACTGCTTAGTGTTGTGTTAATTTATCTCACAAAGTTACATCTGTATTTCGTGGATCTCTTTGCTAGCCTTATTTCTGTGGAATCTGAGAACAGATATTTCGGATCCCATTGAAGACTATAGGGCCAAAGGAAATATCCTCCGATAACAAAGAGAAAGAAGCTTTCTGAGAAACTTCTTTGCGTTCTGTGAAATCATCTCAGAGTTACAGCTTTCCCCTGAAGAAGCCTTTCGCTAAGACAGTTCTTGTGGAGTTGGCAAAGTGATATTTGGAAGCCCATAGAGGGCTATGGTGAAAAAGGAAATATCCTCAGATGAAATCTGGAAAGAAACTTTCTGAGAAACTGCTTAGTGTTCGGTTAATTCATCTCACAGAGTTACATGTGTATTTCGTGGATCTCTTTGCTAGCCTTATATCTGTGGAATCTGAGAACAGATATTTCGGATCCCTTTGAAGACTATAGGGCCAAAGGAAATATCCTCCGATAACAAAGAGAAAGAAGCTTTCTGAGAAACTTCTTTGTGTTCTGTGAAATCACCTCACAGAGTTACAGCTTTCCCCTCAAGAAGCCTTTCGATAAGACAGTTCTTGTGGAATTGGCAAAGTGATATTTGGAAGCCCATATAGGGCTATGGTGCAAAAGGAAATATCCTCAGATGAAATCTGGAAAGAAGCTTTCTGAGAAACTGCTTAGTGTTCGGTTAATTCATCTCACAGAGTTACAAGTGTATTTCGTGGATCTCTTTGCTAGCCTTATTTCTGTGGAATCTGAGAACAGATATTTCGGATCCCATTGAAGACTATAGGCCCAAAGGAAATATCCTCCGATAACAAAGAGAAAGAAGCTTTCTGAGAAACTTCTTTGCGTTCTGTGAAATCATCTCACAGAGTTACAGCTTTCCCCTCAAGAAGCCTTTTGCTAAGACAGTTCTTGTGGAATTGGCAAAGTGATATTTGGAAGCCCATAGAGGGCTATGGTGAAAAAGGATATATCCTCAGATGAAATCTGGAAAGAAGCTTTTGAGAAACTGCTTAGTGTTCTGTTAATTCATCTCACAGAGTTACATCTGTATTTCGTGGATCTCTTTGCTAGCCTTATTTCTGTGGAATCTGAGAACAGATATTTCGGATCCCTTTGAAGACTATAGGGCCAAAGGAAATATCCTCCGATAACAAAGAGAAAGAAGCTTTCTGAGAAACTTCTTTGTGTTCTGTGAAATCATCTCACAGAGTTACAGCTTTACCCTCAAGAAGCCTTTCGCTAAGACAGTTCTTGTGGAATTGGCAAAGTGATATTTGGAAGCCCATAGAGGGCTAAGTTGAAAAAGGAAATATCCTCAGATGAAATCTGGAAAGAAGCTTTCTGAGAAACTGCTTAGTGTTCTGTTATTTCATCTCACAGAGTTACATCTGTATTTCGTGGATCTCTTTGCTAGCCTTATTTCTGTGGAATCTGAGAACAGATATTTCGGATCCCATTGAAGACTATAGGGCCAAAGGAAATATCCTCCGATAACAAAGAGAAAGAAGCTTTCTGAGAAACTTCTTTGCGTTCTGTGAAATCATCTCACAGAGTTACAGCTTTCCCCTCAAGAAGCCTTTCGCTAAGACAGTTCTTGTGGAATTGGCAAGGTGATATTTGGAAGCCCATAGAGGGCTATGTTGAAAAAGGAAATATCCTCAGATGAAATCTGGAAAGAAGCTTTCTGAGAAACTGCTTAGTGTTCTGTTAATTCATCTCACAGAGTTACATCTGCATTTCATGGATCTCCTTGCTAGCCTTATTTCTGTGGAATCTGAGAACAGATATTTCGGATCCCTTTGAAGACTATAGGGCCAAAGGAAATATCCTCCGATTACAAAGAGAAAGAAGCTTTCTGAGAAACTTCTTTGTGTTCTGTGAAATCATCTCACAGAGTTACAGCTTTCCCCTCAAGAAGCCTTTCGCTAAGACAGTTCTTTTGGAATTGGCAAAGTGATATTCGGAAGCCCATAGAGGGCTATAGTGATAAAGGAAATATCCTCAGATGAAATCTGGAAAGAAGCTTTCTGAGAAACTGCTTAGTGTTCTGTTATTTCCTCTCACAGAATTACATCTGTATTTCGTGGATCTCCTTGCTAGCCTTATTTCTGTGGAATCTGAGAACAGATATTTCGGATCCCATTGAAGACTATAGAGCCAAAGGAAATAATCTCCGATAACAAAGAGAAAGAAGCTTTCTGAAAAACTTCTTTGCGTTCTGTGAAATCATCTCACAGAGTTACAGCTTTCCCCTCAAGAAGCCTTTCGCTAAGACAGTTCTTGTAGAATTGGCAAAGTGATATTTGGAAGTCCTTAGAGGGCTATGGTGAAAAAGGATATATCCTCAGATGAAATCTGGAAAGAAGCTTTTGAGAAACTGCTTAGTGTTCTGTTAATTCATCTCACAGAGTTACATGTGTATTTCGTGGATCTCTTTGCTAGCCTTATTTCTGTGGAATCTGAGAAGAGATATTTCGGATCCCATTGAAGACTATAGGGACAAAGGAAATATCCTCCGATAACAAAGAGCAAGAAGCTTTCTGAGAAACTTCTTTGCGTTCTGTGACATCATCTCACAGAGTTACAGCTTTCCCCTCAAGAAGCCTTTCGCTAAGACAGTTCTTGTGGAATTGGCAAAGTGATATTTGGAAGCCCTTAGAGGGCAGTGGTGAAAAAGGAAGTATCCTCAGATGAAATCTGGAAAGAAGCTTTCTGAGAAACTGCTTAGTGTTCAGTTAATTCATCTCACAGAGTTACATCTGTATTTCGTGGATCTCTTTGCTAGCCTTATTTCTGTGGAATCTGAGAACAGATATTTCTGATCCCTTTGAAGACTATAGGGCCAAAGGAAATATCCTCCGATAACAAAGAGAAAGAAGCTTTCTGAGAAACTTCTTTGTGTTCTGTGAAATCATCTCCCAGAGTTACAGCTTTCCCCTGAAGAAGCCTTTCGCTAAGACAGTTCTTGTGCAATTCGCAAAGTGATATTTGGAAGCCCATAGAGGGCTATGGTGAAAAAGGAATTATCCTCAGATGAAATCTGGAAAGAAGCTTTCTGTGAAACTGCTTATTGTTCTGTTAATTCATCTCGCAGAGATACATCTGTATTTCGTGGATCTCTTTGCTAGCATTATTTCTGTGGAATCTGAGAACAAATATTTCGGATCCCTTTGAAGACTATAGGGCCAAAGGAAATATCCTCCGATAACAAAGAGAAAGAAGCTTTCTGAGAAATAATCTTTGTGTTCTGTGAAATAATCTCACAGAGTTACAGCTTTCCCCTCAAGAAACCTTTCGCTAAGACAGTTCTTGTGGAATTGGCAAAGTGATATTTGGAAGCCCATAGAGGGCTATGGTGAAAAAGGAAATATCCTCAGATGAAATCTGGAAAGAAGCTTTCTGAGAAACTCCTTAGTGTTCGGTTAATTCATCTCAGAGAGCTACATCTGTATTTCGTGGATCTCTTTGCTAGCCTTATTTCTGTGGAATCTGAGAACAGATATTTCGGATCCCTTTGAAGACTATAGGGCCAAAGAAAATATCCTCCGATAACAAAGATAAAGAAGCTTTCTGAGAAACTTCTTTGCGTTCTGTGAAATCATCACACAGAGTTACAGCTTTCCCCTCAAGAAGCCTTTTGCTAAGACAGTTCTTGTGGAATTGGCAAAGTGATATTTGGAAGCCCATAGAGGGCTATGGTGAAAAAGGAAATATCCTCAGATGAAATCTGGAAAGAAGCTTTCTGAGAAACTGCTTAGTGTTCTGTTATTTCATCTCACAGAGTTACATCTGTATTTCGTGGATCTCTTTGCTAGCCTTATTTCTGTGGAATCTGAGAAAAGATATTTCGGATCCCATTGAAGACTATAGGGCCAAAGGAAATATCCTCCGATAACAAGGAGAAAGTAGCTTTCTGAGAAACTTCTTTGCGTTCTGTGAAATCATCTCACAGAATTACAGCTTTCCCCTCAAGAAGCCTTTCGCCAAGACAGTACTTGTGGAATTGGCAAGGTGATATTTGGAATCCCATCGAGGGCTATGGTGAAAAAGGAAATATCCTCAGATGAAATCTGGAAAGAAACTTTCTGAGAAACTGCTTAGTGTTCGGTTAATTCATCTCACAGAGTTACATCTGTATTTCGTGGATCTCTTTGCTAGCCTTTTTTCTGTGGAATCTGAGAACAGATATTTCGGATCACTTTGAAGATTATAGGGCCAAAGGAAATATCCTCCGATAACAAAGAGAAAGAAGCTTTCTGAGAAACTTCTTTGTGTTCTGTGAAATCATCTCACAGAATTACAGCTTTCCCCTCAAGAACCTTTCGCTAAGACAGTTCTTTTGGAATTGGCAAAGTGATATTTGGAAGCCCATAGAGGGCTATGGTGAAAAAGGAAACATCCTCAGATGAAATCTGGAAAGAAGCTTTCTGAGAAACTGCTTAGTGTTCTGTTATTTCATCTCACAGAGTTACATGTGTATTTCGTGGATCTCTTTGCTAGCCTTATTTCTGTGGAATCTGAGAACAGATATTTCTGATCCCTTTGAAGACTATAGGGCAAAGGAAATATCCTCCGATAACAAAGAGAAAGAAGCTTTCTGATAAACTTCTTTGTGTTCTGTGAAATCATCTCACAGAGTTACAGCTTTCCCCTCAAGAAGCCTTTCGATAAGACATTTATTGTGGAATTGGCAAAGTGATATTTGGAAGCCAATAGAGGGCTATGGTGAAAAAGGAAATATCCTCAGATGAAATCTGGAAAGAAGCTTTCTGAGAAACTGCTTAGTGTTCTGTTAATTCATCTCACAGAGTTACATCTGTATTTCGTGGATCTCTTTGCTAGCCTTATTTCTGTGGAATCTGAGAAAAGATATTTCGGATCCCATTGAAGACTATAGGGCCAAAGGAAATATCCTCCGATAACAAGGAGAAAGTAGCTTTCTGAGAAACTTCTTTGCGTTCTGTGAAATCATCTCACAGAATTACAGCTTTCCCCTCAAGAAGCCTTTCGCCAAGACAGTACTTGTGGAATTGGCAAGGTGATATTTGGAAGCCCATAGAGGGCTATGGTGAAAAAGGAAATATCCTCAGATGAAATCTGGAAAGAAACTTTCTGAGAAACTGCTTAGTGTTCGGTTAATTCATCTCACAGAGTTACATCTGTATTTCGTGGATCTCTTTGCTAGCCTTTTTTCTGTGGAATCTGAGAACAGATATTTCGGATCCCTTTGAAGACTATAGGGCCAAAGGAAATATCCTCCGATAACAAAGAGGAAGAAGCTTTCTGAGAAATTTCTTTGTGTTCTGTGAAATCATCTCACAGAGTTACAGCTTTCCCCTCAAGAACCTTTCGCTAAGACAGTTCTTGTGGAATTGGCAAAGTGATATTTGGAAGCCCATAGAGGGCTATGGTGAAAAAGGAAACATCCTCAGATGAAATCTGGAAAGAAGCTTTCTGAGAAACTGCTTAGTGTTCTGTTATTTCATCTCACAGAGTTACATCTGTATTTCGTGGATCTCTTTGCTAGCCTTATTTCTGTGGAATCTGAGAACAGATATTTCGGATCCCTTTGAAGACTATAGGGCCAAAGGAAATATCCTCCGATAACAAATAGAAAGAAGCTTTCTGAGAAACTTCTTTGCGTTCTGTGAAATCATCTCACAGAGTTACAGCTTTCACCTCAAGAAGCCTTTCGCAAAGACAGTTCTTGTGGAATTGGCAAAGTGATATTTGGAACCCCTAGAGGGCTATGGTGAAAAAGGAAATATCCTCAGATGAAATCTGGAAAGAAGCTTTCTGAGAAACTGCTTAGTGTTCTGTTAATTCATCTCACAGAGTTACATCTGTATTTCGTGGATCTCTTTGCTAGCCTTATTTCTGTGGAATCTGAGAACAGATATTTCGGATCCCTTTGAAGACTATAGGGCCAAAGGAAATATCTTCCGATAACAAAGAGAAAGAAGCTTTCTGAGAAACTTCTTTGTGTTCTGTGAAATCATCTCACAGAGTTACAGCTTTCCCCTCAAGAAACCTTTCGCTAAGACAGTTCTTGTTGAATTGGCAAAGTGATATTTGGAAGCCCATAGAGGGCTATGGTGAAAAAGGATATATCCTCAGATGAAATCTGGAAAGAGCTTTCTGCGAAACTGCTTAGTGTTCTGTTCATTCATCTCACAGAGTTACATCTGTATTTCGTGGATCTCTTTGCTAGCCTTATTTCTGTGGAATCATAGAACAGATATTTCGGATCCCATTGAAGACTATAGGGCCAAAGGAAATATCCTCCGATAACAAAGAGAAAGAAACTTTCTGAGAAACTTCTTTGCGTTCTGTGAAATCATCTCACAGAGTTACAGCTTTCCCCTCTAGAAGCCTTTCGCTAAGACAGTTCTTGTGGAGTTGGCAAAGTGATATTTGGAAGCCCATAGAGGGCTATGGTGAAAAAGGAAATATCCTCAGATGAAATCTGGAAAGAAACTTTCTGAGAAACTGCTTAGTGTTCGGTTCATTCATCTCACAGAGTTACATGTGTATTTCGTGGATCTCTTTGCTAGCCTTATTTCTGTGGAATCTGAGAACAGATATTTCGGATCCCTTTGAAGACTATAGGGCCAAAGGAAATATCCTCCGATAACAAAGAGCAAGAAGCTTTCTGAGAAACTTCTTTGCGTTCTGTGAAATAATCTCACAGAGTTACAGCTTTCCCCTCAAGAAGCCTTTCGCTAAGACAGTTCTTGTGGAATTGGCAAAGTGATATTTGGAAGACCACAGAGGGCTATGGTGAAAAAGGAAATATCCTCAGATGAAATCTGGAAAGAAGCTTTCTGAGAAACTGCTTAGTGTTCTCTTAATTCATCTCACAGAGTTTCATCTGTATTTCGTGGATCTCTTTGCTAGCCTTATTTCTGTGGAATCTGAGAACAGGTATTTCAGATCACACTGAAGACTATATGGCCAAATTTAGTATCCTCCGATTACAAAGTGAAAGAAGCTTTCTTAGAAACTCCTTTGTGTTCTGTGAAATCATCTCACAGAGTTACAGCTTTCCCCTCAAGAAGCCTTTCGCTAAGAGGGTTCTTGTGGAATTGGCAAAGTGATATTTGGAAGCCCATAGAGGGCTATGGTGAAAAAGGATATATCCTCAGATGAAATCTGGAAAGAGCTTTCTGAGAAAGTGCTTAGTGTTCTGTTCATTCATCTCACAGAGTTACATCTGTATTTCGTGGATCTCTTTGCTAGCCTTATTTCTGTGGAATCTGAGAACAGATATTTCGGATCCCATTGAAGACTATAGGGCCAAAGGAAATATCCTCCGATAACAAAGAGAAAGAAACTTTCTGAGAAACTTCTTTGCGTTCTGTGAAATCATGTCACAGAGTTACAGCTTTCCCCTTAAGAAACCTTTCGCTAAGACAGTTCTTGTGGAATTGGCAAAGTGATATTTGGAAGGCCATGGAGGGCTACGGTGAAAAAGGAAATATCCTCAGATGAAATCTGGAAAGAAGCTTTCTGAGAAACTGCTTAGTGTTCTGTTAATTCATCTCACAGAGTTACATCTGTATTTCGTGGATCTCTTTGCTAGCCTTATTTCTGTGGAATCTGAGAACAGATATTTCGGATCCCTTTGAAGACTATAGGGCCAAAGGAAATATCCTCCGATAACAAAGAGAAAGAAGCTTTCTGAGAAACTTCTTTGCGTTCTGTGAAATCATCTCACAGAGTTACAGCTTTCCCCTCAAGAAGCCTTTCGCTAAGACAGTTCTTGTGGAGTTGGCAAAGTGATATTTGGAAACCCATAGAGGGCTATGGTGAAAAAGGAAATATCCTCAGATGAAATGTGGAAAGAAACTTTCTGAGAAACTGCTTAGTGTTCGGTTAATTCATCTCACGGAGTTACATCTGTATTTCTTGGATCTCTTTGCTAGCCTTATTTCTGTGGAATCTGAGAACAGATATTTCGGATCCCTTTGAAGACTATAGGGCCAAAGGAAATATCCTCCGATAACAAAGAGAAAGAAGCTTTCTGAGAAACTTCTTTGTGTTCTGTGAAATCATCTCACAGAGTTACAGCTTTCCCCTCAAGAAGCCTTTCGCTAAGACAGTTCTTGTGGAATTGGCAAAGTGATATTTGGAAGCCCATAGAGGGCTATGGTGAAAAAGGAAATATCCTCAGATGAAATCTGGAAAGAAGCTTTCTGAGAAACTGCTTAGTGTTCGGTTAATTCATCTCACAGAGTTACATGTGTATTTCGTGGATCTCTTTGCTAGCCTTATTTCTGTGGAATCTGAGAACAGATATTTCGGATCCCTTTGAAGACTATAGGGCCAAAGGAAATATCCTCCGATAACAAAGAGCAAGAAGCTTTCTTACAAACTTCTTTGTGTTCTGTGAAATCATCTGCCAGAGTTACAGCTTTCCCCTCAAGAAGCCTTTCGCTAAGACAGTTCTTGTGGATTTGGCAAAGTGATATTTGGAAGCCCATAGAGGGCTATGGTGAAAAAGGATATATCCTCAGATGAAATCTGGAAAGAGCTTTCTGAGAAACAGCTTAGTGTTCTGTTCATTCATCTCACAGAGTTACATCTGTATTTCGTGGATCTCTTTGCTAGCCTTATTTCTGTGGAATCTGAGAACAGATATTTCGGATCCCATTGAAGACTATAGGGCCAAAGGAAATATCCTCCGATAACAAAGAGAAAGAAGCTTTCTGAGAAACTTCTTTGCGTTCTGTGAAATCATGTCACAGAGTTACAGCTTTCCCCTTAAGAAACCTTTCGCTGAGACAGTTCTTGTGGAATTGGCAAAGTGATATTTGGAAGCCCATAGAGGGCTACGGTGAAAAAGGAAATATCCTCAGATGAAATCTGGAAAGAAGCTTTCTTAGAAACTGCTTAGTGTTCTGTTAATTCATCTCACAGAGTTACATCTGTATTTCGTGGATCTCTTTGCTAGCCTTATTTCTGTGGAATCTGAGAACAGATATTTCGGATCCCTTTGAAGACTATAGGGCCAAAGGAAATATCCTCCGATAACAAAGAGAAAGAAGCTTTCTGAGAAACTTCTTTGCGTTCTGTGAAATCATCTCACAGAGTTTCAGCTTTCCCCTCAAGAAGCCTTTCGCTAAGACAGTTCTTGTGGAGTTGGCAAAGTGATATTTGGAAGCCCATAGAGGGCTATGGTGAAAAAGGAAATATCCTCAGATGAAATGTGGAAAGAAACTTTCTGAGAAACTGCTTAGTGTTCGGTTAATTCATCTCACGGAGTTACATCTGTATTTCGTGGATCTCTCTGCTAGCCTTATTTCTGTGGAATCTGAGAACAGATATTTCGGATCCCTTTGAAGACTATAGAGCCAAAGGAAATATCCTCCGATAACAAAGAGAAAGAAGCTTTTTGGAGAAACTTCTTTGTGTTCTCTGAAATCATCTCACAGAGTTACAGCTTTCCCCTCAAGAAGCCTTTCGCTAAGACAGTTCTTGTGGAATTGGCAAAGTGATATTTGGAAGCCCTTAGAGGGCTATGGTGGAAAAGGAAATATCCTCAGATGAAATCTGGAAAGAAGCTTTCTGAGAAACTGCTTAGTGTTCTGTTCATTCATCTCACAGAGTTACATCTGTATTTCGTGGATCTCTTTGCTAGCCTTATTTCCGTGGAATCTGAGAACAGATATTTCGGATCCCATTGAAGACTATAGGGCCAAAGGAAATATCCTCCGATAACAAAGAGAAAGAAGCTTTCTGAGAAACTTCTTTGTGTTCTGTGAAATAATCTCACAGAGTTAAAGCTTTCCCCTCAAGAAGCCTTTCGCTAAGACAGTTCTTGTGGAATTGGCAAGGTGATATTTGGAAGACCACAAAGGGCTATGGTGAAAAAGGAAATATCCTCAGATGAAATCTGGAAAGAAGCTTTCTGAGAAACTGCTTAGTGTTCTCTTAATTCATCTCACAGTGTTTCATCTGTATTTCGTGGATATCTTTGCTAGCCTTATTTCTGTGGAATCTGAGAACAGGTATTTCAGATCACATTGAAGACTATAGGGCCAAATTTAGTATCCTCCGATTACAAAGAGAAAGAAGCTTTCTTACAAACTACATTGTGTTCTGTGAAATCATCTGCCAGAGTTACAGCTTTCCCCTCAAGAAGCCTTTCGCTAAGACAGTTCTTGTGGAATTGGCAAAGTGATATTTGGAAGCCCATAGAGGGCTATGGTGAAAAAGGAAATATCCTCAGATGAAATCTGGAAAGAAGCTTTCCTGGAAACTGCTTAGTGTTCTGTTAATTCATCTCACAGAGTTACATCTGTATTTCGTGGATCTCTTTGCTAGCCTTATTTCTGTGGAATCTGAGAACAGATATTTCGGATCCCTTTGAAGACTATAGGGCCAAAGGAAATATCTTCCGATAACAAAGAGAAAGAAGCTTTCTGAGAAACTTCTTTGTGTTCTGTGAAATCATCTCCCAGAGTTACAGCTTTCCCCGCAAGAAGCCTTTGGCTAAGACAGTTCTTGTGGAATTGGCAAAGTGATATTTGGAAGCCCTTAGAGGGCTATGGTGAAAAAGGAAATATCCTCAGATGAAATCTGGAAAGAAGCTTTCTGAGAAACTGCTTAGTGTTCTGTTAATTCATCTCGCAGAGTTACATCTGAATTTCGTGGATCTCTTTGCTAGCCTTATTTCCGTGGAATCTGAGAACAGATATTTCGGATCCCATTGAAGACTATAGGGCCAAAGGAAATATCCTCCGATAACAAAGAGAAAGAAGCTTTCTGAGAAACTTCTTTGTGTTCTGTGAAATAATCTCACAGAGTTAAAGCTTTCCCCTCAAGAAGCCTTTCGCTAAGACAGTTCTTGTGGAATTGGCAAGGTGATATTTGGAAGACCACAAAGGGCTATGGTGAAAAAGGAAATATCCTCAGATGAAATCTGGAAAGAAGCTTTCTGAGAAACTGCTTAGTGTTCTCTTAATTCATCTCACAGTGTTTCATCTGTATTTCGTGGATATCTTTGCTAGCCTTATTTCTGTGGAATCTGAGAACAGGTATTTCAGATCACATTGAAGACTATAGGGCCAAATTTAGTATCCTCCGATTACAAAGAGAAAGAAGCTTTCTTACAAACTACATTGTGTTCTGTGAAATCATCTGCCAGAGTTACAGCTTTCCCCTCAAGAAGCCTTTCGCTAAGACAGTTCTTGTGGAATTGGCAAAGTGATATTTGGAAGCCCATAGAGGGCTATGGTGAAAAAGGAAATATCCTCAGATGAAATCTGGAAAGAAGCTTTCCTGGAAACTGCTTAGTGTTCTGTTAATTCATCTCACAGAGTTACATCTGTATTTCGTGGATCTCTTTGCTAGCCTTATTTCTGTGGAATCTGAGAACAGATATTTCGGATCCCTTTGAAGACTATAGGGCCAAAGGAAATATCTTCCGATAACAAAGAGAAAGAAGCTTTCTGAGAAACTTCTTTGTGTTCTGTGAAATCATCTCCCAGAGTTACAGCTTTCCCCGCAAGAAGCCTTTGGCTAAGACAGTTCTTGTGGAATTGGCAAAGTGATATTTGGAAGCCCTTAGAGGGCTATGGTGAAAAAGGAAATATCCTCAGATGAAATCTGGAAAGAAGCTTTCTGAGAAACTGCTTAGTGTTCTGTTAATTCATCTCGCAGAGTTACATCTGAATTTCGTGGATCTCTTTGCTAGCCTTATTTCCGTGGAATCTGAGAACAGATATTTCGGATCCCATTGAAGACTATAGGGCCAAAGGAAATATCCTCCGATTACAAAGAGAAAGAAGCTTTCTGAGAAACTTCTTTGTGTTCTGTGAAATAATCTCACAGAGTTAAAGCTTTCCCCTCAAGAAGCCTTTCGCTAAGACAGTTCTTGTGGAATTGGCAAAGTGATATTTGGAAGACCACAGAGGGCTATGGTGAAAAAGGAAATATCCTCAGATGAAATCTGTCAAGAAGCTTTCTGAGAAACTGCTTAGTGTTCTCTTAATTCATCTCACAGTGTTTCATCTGTATTTCGTGGATATCTTTGCTAGCCTTATTTCTGTGGAATCTGAGAACAGGTATTTCAGATAACATTGAAGACTATAGGGCCAAATTTAGTATCCTCCGATTACAAAGAGAAAGAAGCTTTCTTAGAAACTTCTTTGTGTTCTGTGAAATCATCTCACAGAGTTACAGCTTTCCCCTCAAGAAGCCTTTCGCTAAGAAAGTTCTTGTGGAATTGGCAAAGTGATATTTGGAAGCCCTTAGAGGGCTATGGTGAAAAAGGATATATCCTCAGATGAAATCTGGAAAGAGCTTTCTGAGAAACTGCTTAGTGTTCTGTTCATTCATCTCACAGAGTTACATCTGTATTTCGTGGATCTCTTTGCTAGCCTTATTTCTGTGGAATCTGAGAACAGATATTTCGGATCCCATTGAAGACTATAGGGCCAAAGGAAATATCCTCCGATAACAAAGAGAAAGAAGCTTTCTGAGAAACTTCTTTGCGTTCTGTGAAATAATCTCACAGAGTTACAGCTTTCCCCTTAAGAAACCTTTCGCTAAGACAGTTCTTGTGGAATTGGCAAAGTGATATTTGGAAGCCCATAGAGGGCTACGGTGAAAAAGGAAATATACTCAGATGAAATCTGGAAAAAAGATTTCTGAGAAACTGCTTAGTGTTCTGTTAATTCATCTCACAAAGTTACATCTGTATTTCGTGGATCTCTTTGCTAGCCTTATTTCTGTGGAATCTGAGAACAGATATTTCGGATCCCTTTGAAGACTATAGGGCCAAAGGAAATATCCTCCGATAACAAAGAGAAAGAAGCTTTCTGAGAAACTTCTTTGCGTTCTGTGAAATCATCTCACAGAGTTACAGCTTTCCCCTCTAGAAGCCTTTCGCTAAGACAGTTCTTGTGGAGTTGGCAAAGTGATATTTGGAAGCCCATAGAGGGCTATGGTGAAAAAGGAAATATCCTCAGATGAAATCTGGAAAGAAACTTTCTGAGAAACTGCTTAGTGTTCTGTTCATTCATCTCACAGAGTTACATCTGTATTTCGTGGATCTCTTTGCTAGCCTTATTTCTGTGGAATCTGAGAACAGATATTTCGGATCCCATTGAAGACTATAGGGCCAAAGGAAATATCCTCCGATAACAAAGAGAAAGAAGCTTTCTGAGAAACTTCTTTGCGTTCTGTGAAATAATCTCACAGAGTTACAGCTTTTCCCTTAAGAAACCTTTCGCTAAGACAGTTCTTGTGGAATTGGCAAAGTGATATTTGGAAGCCCATAGAGGGCTACGGTGAAAAAGGAAATATACTCAGATGAAATCTGGAAAAAAGATTTCTGAGAAACTGCTTAGTGTTCTGTTAATTCATCTCACAAAGTTACATCTGTATTTCGTGGATCTCTTTGCTAGCCTTATTTCTGTGGAATCTGAGAACAGATATTTCGGATCCCTTTGAAGACTATAGGGCCAAAGGAAATATCCTCCGATAACAAAGAGAAAGAAGCTTTCTGAGAAACTTCTTTGCGTTCTGTGAAATCATCTCACAGAGTTACAGCTTTCCCCTCTAGAAGCCTTTCGCTAAGACAGTTCTTGTGGAGTTGGCAAAGTGATATTTGGAAGCCCATAGAGGGCTATGGTGAAAAAGGAAATATCCTCAGATGAAATCTGGAAAGAAACTTTCTGAGAAACTGCTTAGTGTTCGGTTCATTCATCTCACAGAGTTACATGTGTATTTCGTGGATCTCTTTGCTAGCCTTATTTCTGTGGAATCTGAGAACAGATATTTCGGATCCCTTTGAAGGCTATAGGGCCAAAGGAAATATCCTCCGATAACAAAGAGCAAGAAGCTTTCTGAGAAACTTCTTTGCGTTCTGTGAAATAATCTCACAGAGTTACAGCTTTCCCCTCAAGAAGCCTTTCGCTAAGACAGTTCTTGTGGAATTGGCAAAGTGATATTTGGAAGACCACAGAGGGCTATGGTGAAAAAGGAAATATCCTCAGTTGAAATCTGGAAAGAAGCTTTCTGAGAAACTGCTTAGTGTTCTCTTAATTCATCTCACAGAGTTTCATCTGTATTTCGTGGATCTCTTTGCTAGCCTTATTTCTGTGGAATCTGAGAACAGGTATTTCAGATCACACTGAAGACTATAGGGCCAAATTTAGTATCCTCCGATTACAAAGTGAAAGAAGCTTTCTTAGAAACTTCTTTGTGTTCTGTGAAATCATCTCACACAGTTACAGCTTTCCCCTCAAGAAGCCTTTCGCTAAGACAGTTCTTGTGGAATTGGCAAAGTGATATTTGGAAGCCCATAGAGGGCTATGGTGAAAAAGGATATATCCTCAGATGAAATCTGGAAAGAGCTTTCTGAGAAAGTGCTTAGTGTTCTGTTCATTCATCTCACAGAGTTACATCTGTATTTCGTGGATCTCTTTGCTAGCCTTATTTCTGTGGAATCTGAGAACAGATATTTCGGATCCCATTGAAGACTATAGGGCCAAAGGAAATATCCTCCGATAACAAAGAGAAAGAAGCTTTCTGAGAAACTTCTTTGCGTTCTGTGAAATCATGTCACAGAGTTACAGCTTTCCCCTTAAGAAACCTTTCGCTAAGACAGTTCTTGTGGAATTGGCAAAGTGATATTTGGAAGGCCATGGAGGGCTACGGTGAAAAAGGAAATATCCTCAGATGAAATCTGGAAAGAAGCTTTCTTAGAAACTGCTTAGTGTTCTGTTAATTCATCTCACAGAGTTACATCTGTATTTCGTGGATCTCTTTGCTAGCCTTATTTCTGTGGAATCTGAGAACAGACATTTCGGATCCCTTTGAAGACTATAGGGCCAAAGGAAATATCCTCCGATAACAAAGAGAAAGAAGCTTTCTGAGAAACTTCTTTGCGTTCTGTGAAATCATCTCACAGAGTTACAGCTTTCCCCTCAAGAAGCCTTTCGCTAAGACAGTTCTTGTGGAGTTGGCAAAGTGATATTTGGAAACCCATAGAGGGCTATGGTGAAAAAGGAAATATCCTCAGATGAAATGTGGAAAGAAATTTTCTGAGAAACTGCTTAGTGTTCGGTTAATTCATCTCACGGAGTTACATCTGTATTTCTTGGATCTCTTTGCTAGCCTTATTTCTGTGGAATCTGAGAACAGATATTTCGGATCCCTTTGAAGACTATAGGGCCAAAGGAAATATCCTCCGATAACAAAGAGAAAGAAGCTTTCTGAGAAACTTCTTTGTGTTCTGTGAAATCATCTCACAGAGTTACAGCTTTCCCCTCAAGAAGCCTTTCGCTAAGAAAGTTCTTGTGGAATTGGCAAAGTGATATTTGGAAGCCCATAGAGGGCTATGGTGAAAAAGGAAATATCCTCAGATGAAATCTGGAAAGAAGCTTTCTGAGAAACTGCTTAGTGTTCGGTTAATTCATCTCACAGAGTTACATGTGTATTTCGTGGATCTCTTTGCTAGCCTTATTTCTGTGGATTCTGAGAACAGATATTTCGGATCCCTTTGAAGACTATAGGGCCAAAGGAAATATCCTCCGATAACAAAGAGAAAGAAGCTTTCTGAGAAACTTCTTTGTGTTCTGTGAAATAATCTCACAGAGTTAAAGCTTTCCCCTCAAGAAGCCTTTCGCTAAGACAGTTCTTGTGGAATTGGCAAAGTGATATTTGGAAGACCACAGAGGGCTATGGTGAAAAAGGAAATATCCTCAGATGAAATCTGGAAAGAAGCTTTCTGAGAAACTGCTTAGTGTTCTCTTAATTCATCTCACAGTGTTTCATCTGTATTTCGTGGATATCTTTGCTAGCCTTATTTCTGTGGAATCTGAGAACAGGTATTTCAGATCACATTGAAGACTATAGAGCCAAATTTAGTATCCTCCGATTACAAAGAGAAAGAAGCTTTCTTACAAACTTCTTTGTGTTCTGTGAAATCATCTGCCAGAGTTACAGCTTTCCCCTCAAGAAGCCTTTCGCTAAGACAGTTCTTGTGGAATTGGCAAAGTGATATTTGGAAGCCCATAGAGGGCTATGGTGAAAAAGGAAATATCCTCAGATGAAATCTGGAAAGAAGCTTTCTTAGAAACTGCTTAGTGTTCTGTTAATTCATCTCACAGAGTTACATCTGTATTTCGTGGATCTCTTTGCTAGCCTTATTTCTGTGGAATCTGAGAACAGATATTTCGGATCCCTTTGAAGACTATAGGGCCAAAGGAAATATCCTCCGATAACAAAGAGAAAGAAGCTTTCTGAGAAACTTCTTTGCGTTCTGTGAAATCATCTCACAGAGTTACAGCTTTCCCCTCAAGAAGCCTTTCGCTAAGACAGTTCTTGTGGAGTTGGCAAAGTGATATTTGGAAGCCCATAGAGGGCTATGGTGAAAAAGGAAATATCCTCAGATGAAATCTGGAAAGAAGCTTTCTGAGAAACTGCTTAGTGTTCGGTTAATTCATCTCACAGAGTTATATCTGTATTTCGTGGATCTCTTTGCTAGCCTTATTTCCGTGGAATCTGAGAACAGATATTTCGGATCCCATTGAAGACTATAGGGCCAAAGGAAATATCCTCCGATAACAAAGAGAAAGAAGCTTTCTGAGAAACTTCTTTGTGTTCTGTGAAATAATCTCACAGAGTTAAAGCTTTCCCCTCAAGAAGCCTTTCGCTAAGACAGTTCTTGTGGAATTGGCAAAGTGATATTTGGAAGACCACAGAGGGCTATGGTGAAAAAGGAAATATCCTCAGATGAAATCTGGAAAGAAGCTTTCTGAGAAACTGCTTAGTGTTCTCTTAATTCATCTCACAGTGTTTCATCTGTATTTCGTGGATATCTTTGCTAGCCTTATTTCTGTGGAATCTGAGAACAGGTATTTCAGATCACATTGAAGACTATAGGGCCAAATTTAGTATCCTCCGATTACAAAGAGAAAGAAGCTTTCTTACAAACTACTTTGTGTTCTGTGAAATCATCTGCCAGAGTTACAGCTTTCCCCTCAAGAAGCCTTTCGCTAAGACAGTTCTTGTGGAATTGGCAAAGTGATATTTGGAAGCCCATAGAGAGCTATGGTGAAAAAGGATATATCCTCAGATGAAATCTGGAAAGAGCTTTCTGAGAAACTGCTTAGTGTTCTGTTCATTCATCTCACAGAGTTACATCTGTATTTCGTGGATCTCTTTGCTAGCCTTATTTCTGTGGAATCTGAGAACAGATATTTCGGAGCCCATTGAAGACTATAGGGCCAAAGGAAATACCCTCCGATAACAAAGAGAAAGAAGGTTTCTGAGAAACTTCTTTGCGTTCTGTGAAATAATCTCACAGAGATACAGCTTTCCCCTTAAGAAACCTTTCGCTAAGACAGTTCTTGTGGAATTGGCAAAGTGATATTTGGAAGCCCATAGAGGGCTACGGTGAAAAAGGAAATATACTCAGATGCAATCTGGAAAGAAGATTTCTGAGAAACTGCTTAGTGTTCGGTTAATTCATCTCAGAGAGCTACATCTGTATTTCGTGGATCTCTTTGCTAGCCTTATTTCTGTGGAATCTGAGAACAGATATTTCGGATCCCTTTGAAGACTATAGGGCCAAAGGAAATATCCTCCGATAACAAAGATAAAGAAGCTTTCTGAGAAACTTCTTTACATTCTGTGAAATCATCACACAGAGTTACAGCTTTCCCCTCAAGAAGCCTTTCGCTAAGACAGTTCTTGTGGAATTGGCAAAGTGATATTTGGAAGCCCATAGAGGGCTATGGTGAAAAAGGAAATATCCTCAGATGAAATCTGGAAAGAAGCTTTCTTAGAAACTGCTTAGTGTTCTGTTAATTCATCTCACAGAGTTACATCTGTATTTCGTGGATCTCTTTGCTAGCCTTATTTCTGTGGAATCTGAGAACAGATATTTCGGATCCCTTTGAAGACTATAGGGCCAAAGGAAATATCCTCCGATAACAAAGAGAAAGAAGCTTTCTGAGAAACTTCTTTGCGTTCTGTGAAATCATCTCACAGAGTTACAGCTTTCCCCTCAAGAAGCCTTTCGCTAAGACAGTTCTTGTGGAGTTGGCAAAGTGATATTTGGAAGCCCATAGAGGGCTATGGTGAAAAAGGAAATATCCTCAGATGAAATCTGGAAAGAAGCTTTCTGAGAAACTGCTTAGTGTTCGGTTAATTCATCTCACAGAGTTATATCTGTATTTCGTGGATCTCTTTGCTAGCCTTATTTCCGTGGAATCTGAGAACAGATATTTCGGATCCCATTGAAGACTATAGGGCCAAAGGAAATATCCTCCGATAACAAAGAGAAAGAAGCTTTCTGAGAAACTTCTTTGTGTTCTGTGAAATAATCTCACAGAGTTAAAGCTTTCCCCTCAAGAAGCCTTTCGCTAAGACAGTTCTTGTGGAATTGGCAAAGTGATATTTGGAAGACCACAGAGGGCTATGGTGAAAAAGGAAATATCCTCAGATGAAATCTGGAAAGAAGCTTTCTGAGAAACTGCTTAGTGTTCTCTTAATTCATCTCACAGTGTTTCATCTGTATTTCGTGGATATCTTTGCTAGCCTTATTTCTGTGGAATCTGAGAACAGGTATTTCAGATCACATTGAAGACTATAGGGCCAAATTTAGTATCCTCCGATTACAAAGAGAAAGAAGCTTTCTTACAAACTACTTTGTGTTCTGTGAAATCATCTGCCAGAGTTACAGCTTTCCCCTCAAGAAGCCTTTCGCTAAGACAGTTCTTGTGGAATTGGCAAAGTGATATTTGGAAGCCCATAGAGAGCTATGGTGAAAAAGGATATATCCTCAGATGAAATCTGGAAAGAGCTTTCTGAGAAACTGCTTAGTGTTCTGTTCATTCATCTCACAGAGTTACATCTGTATTTCGTGGATCTCTTTGCTAGCCTTATTTCTGTGGAATCTGAGAACAGATATTTCGGAGCCCATTGAAGACTATAGGGCCAAAGGAAATACCCTCCGATAACAAAGAGAAAGAAGGTTTCTGAGAAACTTCTTTGCGTTCTGTGAAATAATCTCACAGAGTTACAGCTTTCCCCTTAAGAAACCTTTCGCTAAGACAGTTCTTGTGGAATTGGCAAAGTGATATTTGGAAGCCCATAGAGGGCTACGGTGAAAAAGGAAATATACTCAGATGCAATCTGGAAAGAAGATTTCTGAGAAACTGCTTAGTGTTCGGTTAATTCATCTCAGAGAGCTACATCTGTATTTCGTGGATCTCTTTGCTAGCCTTATTTCTGTGGAATCTGAGAACAGATATTTCGGATCCCTTTGAAGACTATAGGGCCAAAGGAAATATCCTCCGATAACAAAGATAAAGAAGCTTTCTGAGAAACTTCTTTACATTCTGTGAAATCATCACACAGAGTTACAGCTTTCCCCTCAAGAAGCCTTTTGCTAAGACAGTTCTTGTGGAATTGGCAAAGTGATATTTGGAAGCCCATAGAGGGCTATGGTGAAAAATGATATATCCTCAGATGAAATCTGGAAAGAAGCTTTTGAGAAACTGCTTAGTGTTCTGTTAATTCATCTCACAGAGTTACATCTGTATTTCGTGGATCTCTTTGCTAGCCTTATTTCTGTGGAATCTGAGAACAGATATTTCGGATCCCTTTGAAGACTATAGGGCCCAAGGAAATATCCTCCGATAACAAAGAGAAAGAAGCTTTCTGAGAAACTTCTTTGCGTTCTGTGAAATCATGTCACAGAGTTACAGCTTTCCCCTTAAGAAACCTTTCGCTAAAACAGTTCTTGTGGAATTGGCAAAGTGATATTTGGAAGCCCATAGAGGGCTACGGTGAAAAAGGAAATATCCTCAGATGAAATCTGGAAAGAAGCTTTCTTAGAAACTGCTTAGTGTTCTGTTAATTCATCTCACAGAGTTACATCTGTATTTCGTGGATCTCTTTGCTAGCCTTATTTCTGTGGAATCTGAGAACAGACATTTCGGATCCCTTTGAAGACTATAGGGCCAAAGGAAATATCCTCCGATAACAAAGAGAAAGAAGCTTTCTGAGAAACTTCTTTGCGTTCTGTGAAATCATCTCACAGAGTTACAGCTTTCCCCTCAAGAAGCCTTTCGCTAAGACAGTTCTTGTGGAGTTGGCAAAGTGATATTTGGAAACCCATAGAGGGCTATGGTGAAAAAGGAAATATCCTCAGATGAAATGTGGAAAGAAATTTTCTGAGAAACTGCTTAGTGTTCGGTTAATTCATCTCACGGAGTTACATCTGTATTTCTTGGATCTCTTTGCTAGCCTTATTTCCGTGGAATCTGAGAACAGATATTTCGGATCCCTTTGAAGACTATAGGGCCAAAGGAAATATCCTCCGATAACAAAGAGGAAGAAGCTTTCTGAGAAACTTCTTTGCGTTCTGTGAAATCATCTCACAGAGTTACAGCTTTCCCCTCAAGAAACCTTTCGCTAAGACAGTTCTTGTGGAATTGGCAAAGTGATATTTGGAAGCCCTTAGAGGGCTATGGTGAAAAAGGAAATATCCTCAGATGAAATCTGGAAAGAAGCTTTCTGAGAAACTGCTTAGTGTTCGGTTAATTCATCTCACAGAGTTACATGTGTATTTCGTGGATCTCTTTGCTAGCCTTATTTCCGTGGAATCTGAGAACAGATATTTCGGATCCCATTGAAGACTATAGGGCCAAAGGAAATATCCTCCGATAACAAAGAGATAGAAGCTTTCTGAGAAACTTCTTTGTGTTCTGTGAAATAATCTCACAGAGTTAAAGCTTTCCCCTCAAGAAGCCTTTCGCTAAGACAGTTCTTGTGGAATTGGCAAAGTGATATTTGGAAGACCACAGAGGGCTATGGTGAAAAAGGAAATATCCTCAGATGAAATCTGGAAAGAAGCTTTCTGAGAAACTGCTTAGTGTTCTCTTAATTCATCTCACAGAGTTTCATCTGTATTTCGTGGATATCTTTGCTAGCCTTATTTCTGTGGAATCTGAGAACAGGTATTTCAGATCACATTGAAGACTATAGAGCCAAATTTAGTATCCTCCGATTACAAAGAGAAAGAAGCTTTCTTACAAACTTCTTTGTGTTCTGTGAAATCATCTGCCAGAGTTACAGCTTTCCCCTCAAGAAGCCTTTCGCTAAGACAGTTCTTGTGGAATTGGCAAAGTGATATTTGGAAGCCCATAGAGGGCTATGGTGAAAAAGGATATATTCTCAGATGAAATCTGGAAAGAAGCTTTCTGAGAAACTGCTTAGTGTTCGGTTCATTCATCTCACAGAGTTACATGTGTATTTAGTGGATCTCTTTGCTAGCCTTATTTCTGTGGAATCTGAGAACAGATATTTCGGATCCCTTTGAAGACTATAGGGCCAAAGGAAATATCCTCCGATAACAAAGAGCAAGAAGCTTTCTGAGAAACTTCTTTGCGTTCTGTGAAATCAACTCACAGAGTTACAGCTTTCCCCTCAAGAAGCCTTTCGCTAAGACAGTTCTTGTGGAATTGGCAAAGTGATATTTGGAAGACCACAGAGGGCTATGGTGAAAAAGGAAATATCCTCAGATGAAATCTGGAAAGAAGCTTTCTGAGAAACTGCTTAGTGTTCTCTTAATTCATCTCACAGAGTTTCATCTGTATTTCGTGGATATCTTTGCTAGCCTTATTTCTGTGGAATCTGAGAACAGGTATTTCAGATCACATTAAAGACTATAGGGCCAAATTTAGTATCCTCCGATTACAAAGTGAAAGAAGCTTTCTTAGAAACTTCTTTGGGTTCTGTGAAATCATCTCACAGAGTTACAGCTTTCTCCTCAAGAAGCCTTTCGCTAAGATAGTTCTTGTGGAATTGGCAAAGTGATATTTGGAAGCCCATAGAGGGCTATGGTGAAAAAGGATATATCCTCAGATGAAATCTGGAAAGAGCTTTCTGAGAAAGTGCTTAGTGTTCTGTTCATTCATCTCACAGAGTTACATCTGTATTTCGTGGATCTCTTTGCTAGCCTTATTTCTGTGGAATCTGAGAACAGATATTTCGGATCCCTTTGAAGACTATAGGGCCAAAGGAAATATCCTCCGATAACAAAGAGAAAGAAGCTTTCTGAGAAACTTCTTTGCGTTCTGTGAAATCATGTCACAGAGTTACAGCTTCCCCTTAAGAAACCTTTCGCTAAGACAGTTCTTGTGGAATTGGCAAAGTGATATTTGGAAGCCCATAGAGGGCTACGGTGAAAAAGGAAATATCCTCAGATGAAATCTGGAAAGAAGCTTTCTGAAAAACTGCTTAGTGTTCTGTTAATTCATCTCACAGAGTTACATCTGTATTTCGTGGTTCTCTTTGCTAGCCTTATTTCTGTGGAATCTGAGAACAGATATTTCGGATCCCTTTGAAGACTATAGGGCCAAAGGAAATATCCTCCGATAACAAAGAGAAAGAAGCTTTCTGAGAAACTTCTTTGCGTTCTGTGAAATCATCTCACAGAGTTACAGCTTTCCCCTCAAGAAGCCTTTCGCTCAGACAGTTCTTGTGGAGTTGGCAAAGTGATGTTTGGAAGCCCATAGAGGGCAATGGTGAAAAAGGAAATATCCTCAGATGAAATCTGGAAAGAAACTTTCTGAGAAACTGCTTAGTGTTCGGTTAATTCATCTCACGGAGTTACATCTGTATTTCGTGGATCTCTTTGCTAGCCTTATTTCTGTGGAATCTGAGAACAGATATTTCGGATCCCTTTGAAGACTATAGGGCCAAAGGAAATATCCTCCGATAACAAAGAGAAAGAAGCTTTCTGAGAAACTTCTTTGTGTTCTGTGAAATCATCTCACAGAGTTACAGCTTTCCCCTCAAGAAGCCTTTCGCTAAGACAGTTCTTGTGGAATTGGCAAAGTGATATTTGGAAGCCCATAGAGGGCTATGGTGAAAAAGGAAATATCCTCAGATGAAATCTGGAAAGAAGCTTTCTGAGAAACTGCTTAGTGTTCGGTTAATTCATCTCACAGAGTTACATGTGTATTTCGTGGATCTCTTTGCTAGCCTTATTTCTGTGGAATCTGAGAACAGATATTTCGGATCCCTTTGAAGACTATAGGGCCAAAGGAAATATCCTCCGATAACAAAGAGCAAGAAGCTTTCTGAGAAACTTCTTTGCGTTCTGTGAAATCAACTCACAGAGTTACAGCTTTCCCCTCAAGAAGCCTTTCGCTAAGACAGTTCTTGTGGAATTGGCAAAGTGATATTTGGAAGACCACAGAGGGCTATGGTGAAAAAGGAAATATCCTCAGATGAAATCTGGAAAGAAGCTTTCTGAGAAACTGCTTAGTGTTCTCTTAATTCATCTCACAGAGTTTCATCTGTATTTCGTGGATATCTTTGCTAGCCTTATTTCTGTGGAATCTGAGAACAGGTATTTCAGATCACATTAAAGACTATAGGGCCAAATTTAGTATCCTCCGATTACAAAGTGAAAGAAGCTTTCTTAGAAACTTCTTTGGGTTCTGTGAAATCATCTCACAGAGTTACAGCTTTCTCCTCAAGAAGCCTTTCGCTAAGATAGTTCTTGTGGAATTGGCAAAGTGATATTTGGAAGCCCATAGAGGGCTATGGTGAAAAAGGATATATCCTCAGATGAAATCTGGAAAGAGCTTTCTGAGAAAGTGCTTAGTGTTCTGTTCATTCATCTCACAGAGTTACATCTGTATTTCGTGGATCTCTTTGCTAGCCTTATTTCTGTGGAATCTGAGAACAGATATTTCGGATCCCTTTGAAGACTATAGGGCCAAAGGAAATATCCTCCGATAACAAAGAGAAAGAAGCTTTCTGAGAAACTTCTTTGCGTTCTGTGAAATCATGTCACAGAGTTACAGCTTCCCCTTAAGAAACCTTTCGCTAAGACAGTTCTTGTGGAATTGGCAAAGTGATATTTGGAAGCCCATAGAGGGCTACGGTGAAAAAGGAAATATCCTCAGATGAAATCTGGAAAGAAGCTTTCTGAAAAACTGCTTAGTGTTCTGTTAATTCATCTCACAGAGTTACATCTGTATTTCGTGGTTCTCTTTGCTAGCCTTATTTCTGTGGAATCTGAGAACAGATATTTCGGATCCCTTTGAAGACTATAGGGCCAAAGGAAATATCCTCCGATAACAAAGAGAAAGAAGCTTTCTGAGAAACTTCTTTGCGTTCTGTGAAATCATCTCACAGAGTTACAGCTTTCCCCTCAAGAAGCCTTTCGCTCAGACAGTTCTTGTGGAGTTGGCAAAGTGATGTTTGGAAGCCCATAGAGGGCAATGGTGAAAAAGGAAATATCCTCAGATGAAATCTGGAAAGAAACTTTCTGAGAAACTGCTTAGTGTTCGGTTAATTCATCTCACGGAGTTACATCTGTATTTCGTGGATCTCTTTGCTAGCCTTATTTCTGTGGAATCTGAGAACAGATATTTCGGATCCCTTTGAAGACTATAGGGCCAAAGGAAATATCCTCCGATAACAAAGAGAAAGAAGCTTTCTGAGAAACTTCTTTGTGTTCTGTGAAATCATCTCACAGAGTTACAGCTTTCCCCTCAAGAAGCCTTTCGCTAAGACAGTTCTTGTGGAATTGGCAAAGTGATATTTGGAAGCCCATAGAGGGCTATGGTGAAAAAGGAAATATCCTCAGATGAAATCTGGAAAGAAGCTTTCTGAGAAACTGCTTAGTGTTCGGTTAATTCATCTCACAGAGTTACATGTGTATTTCGTGGATCTCTTTGCTAGCCTTATTTCTGTGGAATCTGAGAACAGATATTTCGGATCCCTTTGAAGACTATAGGGCCAAAGGAAATATCCTCCAATAACAAAGAGCAAGAAGCTTTCTGAAACTTCTTTGCGTTCAGTGAAATCATCTCACAGAGTTACAGCTTTCCCCTCAAGAAACCTTTCGCTAAGACAGTTCTTGTGGAATTGGCAAAGTGATATTTGGAAGCCCTTAGAGGGCTATGGTGAAAAAGGAAATATCCTCTGATGAAATCTGAAAAGAAGCTTTCTGAGAAACTGCTTAGTGTTCGGTTAATTCATCTCACAGAGTTACATCTGTATTTCGTGGATCTCTTTGCTAGCCTTATTTCTGTGGAATCTGAGAACAGATATTTCGGATCCCATTGAAGACTATAGGGCCAAAGGTAATATCCTCGGATAACAAAGAGAAAGAAGCTTTCTGAGAAACTTCTTTGCGTTCTGTGAAATCATCTCACAGAGTTACAGCTTTCCCCTCAAGAAGCCTTTCACTAAGACAGTTCTTGTGGAATTGGCAAAGTGATATTTGGAAGCCCATAGAGGGCTATGGTGAAAAAGGAAATATCCTCAGATGAAATCTGGAAAGAAGCTTTCTGAGAAACTGCTTAGTGTTCTGTTATTTCATCTCACAGAGTTACATCTGTATTTCGTGGATCTCCTTGCTAGCCTTATTTCTGTGGAATCTGAGAACAGATATTGCGGATCCCTTTGAAGACTATAGAGCCAAAGGAAATAATCTCCGATAACAAAGAGAAAGAAGCTTTCTGAAAAATTTCTTTGCGTTCTTTGAAATCATCTCACAGAGTTACAGCTTTCCCCTCAAGAAGCCTTTCGCTAAGACAGTTCTTGTGGAATTGGCAAAGTGATATTTGGAAGCACATAGAGGGCTATGGTGAAAAAGGAAATATCCTCAGATGAAATCTGGAAAGAAGCTTTCTTAGAAACTGCTTAGTGTTCTGTTAATTCATCTCACAGAGTTACATCTGTATTTCGTGGATCTCTTTGCTAGCCTTATTTCTGTGGAATCTGAGAACAGATATTTCGGATCCCTTTGAAGACTATAGGGCCAAAGGAAATATCCTCCGATAACAAAGAGAAAGAAGCTTTCTGAGAAACTTCTTTGTGTTCTGTGAAATCATCTCACAGAGTTACAGCTTTCCCCTCAAGAAGCCTTTCGCTAAGACAGTTCTTGTGGAATTGGCAAAGTGATATTTGGAAGCCCATAGAGGGCTATGGTGAAAAAGGAAATATCCTCAGATGAAATCTGGAAAGAAGCTTTCTGAGAAACTGCTTAGTGTTCTGTTAATTCATCTCACAGAGTTACATGTGTATTTCGTGGATCTCTTTGCTAGCCTTATTTCTGTGGAATCTGAGAACAGATATTTCGGATCCCTTTGAAGACTATAGGGCCAAAGGAAATATCCTCCGATAACAAAGAGCAAGAAGCTTTCTGAGAAACTTCTTCGCGTTCTGTGAAATAATCTCACAGAGTTAAAGCTTTCCCCTCAACAAGCCTTTGGCTAAGACAGTTCTTGTGGAATTGGCAAAGTGATATTTGGAAGACCACAGAGGGCTATGGTGAAAAAGGAAATATCCTCAGATGAAATCTGGAAAGAAGCTTTCTGAGAAACTACTTAGTGTTCTCTTAATTCATCTCACAGTGTTTCATCTGTATTTCGTGGATATCTTTGCTAGCCTTATTTCTGTGGAATCTGAGAACAGGTATTTCAGATCACATTGAAGACTATAGGGCCAAATTTAGTATCCTCCGATTACAAAGAGAAAGAAGCTTTCTTACAAACTTCTTTGTGTTCTGTGAAATCATCTGCCAGAGTTACAGCTTTCCCCTCAAGAAGCCTTTCGCTAAGACAGTTCTTGTGGAATTGGCAAAGTGATATTTGGAAGCCCATAGAGGGCTATGGTGAAAAAGGCTATATCCTCAGATGAAATCTGGAAAGAGCTTTCTGAGAAAGTGCTTAGTGTTCTGTTTATTCATCTCACAGAGTTACATCTGTATTTCGTGGATCTCTTTGCTAGCCTTATTTCTGTGGAATCTGAGAACAGATATTTCGGATCCCATTGAAGACTATAGGGCCAAAGGAAATATCCTCCGATAACAAAGAGAAAGAAGCTTTCTGAGAAACTTCTTTGCGTTCTGTGAAATAATCTCACAGAGTTACAGCTTTCCCCTTAAGAAACCTTTCGCTAAGACAGTTCTTGTGGAATTGGCAAAGTGATATTTGGAAGCCCATAGAGGGCTACGGTGAAAAAGGAAATATACTCAGATGAAATCTGGAAAGAAGATTTCTGAGAAACTGCTTAGTGTTCGGTTAATTCATCTCAGAGAGCTACATCTGTATTTCGTGGATCTCTTTGCTCACCTTATTTCTGTGGAATCTGAGAACAGATATTTCGGATCCCTTTGAAGACTATAGGGCCAAAGAAAATATCCTCCGATAACAAAGATAAAGAAGCTTTCTGAGAAACTTCTTTGCGTTCTGTGAAATCATCACACAGAGTTACAGCTTTCCCCTCAAGAAGCCTTTTGCTAAGACAGTTCTTGTGGAATTGGCAAAGTGATATTTGGAAGCCCATAGAGGGCTATGGTGAAAAATGATATATCCTCAGATGAAATCTGGAAAGAAGCTTTTGAGAAACTGCTTAGTGTTCTGTTAATTCATCTCACAGAGTTACATCTGTATTTCGTGGATCTGTTTGCTAGCCTTATTTCTGTGGAATCTGAGAACAGATATTTCGGATCCCTTTGAAGACTATAGGGCCAAAGGAAATATCCTCCGATAACAAAGAGAAAGAAGCTTTCTGAGAAACTTCTTTGCGTTCTGTGAAATCATGTCACAGAGTTACATCTTTCCCCTTAAGAAACCTTTCGCTAAGACAGTTCTTGTGGAATTGGCAAAGTGATATTTGGAAGCCCATAGAGGGCTACGGTGAAAAAGGAAATATCCTCAGATGAAATCTGGAAAGAAGCTTTCTTAGAAACTTCTTAGTGTTCTGTTAATTCATCTCACAGAGTTACATCTGTATTTCGTGGATCTCTTTGCTAGCCTTATTTCTGTGGAAACTGAGAACAGATATTTCGGATCCCTTTGAAGACTATAGGGCCAAAGGAAATATCCTCCGATAACAAAGAGAAAGAAGCTTTCTGAGAAACTTCTTTGCGTTCTGTGAAATCATCTCACAGAGTTACAGCTTTCCCCTCAAGAAGCCTTTCGCTAAGACAGTTCTTGTGGAGTTGGCAAAGTGATATTTGGAAGCCCATAGAAGGCTATGGTGAAAAAGGAAATATCCTCAGATGAAATGTGGAAAGAAACTTTCTGAGAAACTGCTTAGTGTTCGGTTAATTCATCTCACGGAGTTCCATCTGTATTTCGTGGATCTCTTTGCTAGCCTTATTTCTGTGGAATCTGAGAACAGATATTTCGGATCCCTTTGAAGACTATAGGGCCAAAGGAAATATCCTCCGATAACAAAGAGAAAGAAGCTTTCTGAGAAACTTCTTTGCGTTCTGTGAAATCATCTCACAGAGTTACAGCTTTCCCCTCAAGAAGCCTTTCGCTAAGACAGTTCTTGTGGAATTGGCAAAGTGATATTTGGAAGCCCATAGAGGGCTATGGTGAAAAAGGAAATATCCTCAGATGAAATCTGGAAAGAAGCTTTCTGAGAAACTGCTTAGTGTTCGGTTAATTCATCTCACAGAGTTACATGTGTATTTCGTGGATCTCTTTGCTAGCCTTATTTCTGTGGAATCTGAGAACAGATATTTCGGATCCCTTTGAAGACTATAGCGCCAAAGGAAATATCCTCCGATAACAAAGAGCAAGAAGCTTTCTGAGAAACTTCTTTGCGTTCTGTGAAATCATCTCACAGAGTTACAGCTTGCCCCTCAAGAAACCTTTCGCTAAGACAGTTCTTGTGGAATTGGCAAAGTGATATTTGGAAGCCCTTAGAGGGCTATGGTGAAAAAGGAAATATCCTCAGATGAAATCTGGAAAGAAGCTTTCTGAGAAACTGCTTAGTGTTCGGTTAATTCATCTCACAGAGTTACATCTGTATTTCGTGGATCTCTTTGCTAGCCTTATTTCCGTGGAATCTGAGAACAGATATTTCGGATCCCATTGAAGACTATAGGGCCAAAGGAAATATCCTCCGATAACAAAGAGAAAGAAGCTTTCTGAGAAACTTCTTTGTGTTCTGTGAAATAATCTCACAGAGTTAAAGCTTTCCCCTCAATTAGCCTTTCGCTAAGACAGTTCTTGTGGAATTGGCAAAGTGATATTTGGAAGACCACAGAGGGCTATGGTGAAAAAGGCTATATCCTCAGATGAAATCTGGAAAGAGCTTTCTGAGAAAGTGCTTAGTGTTCTGTTCATTCATCTCACAGAGTTACATCTGTATTTCGTGGATCTCTTTGCTAGCCTTATTTCTGTGGAATCTGAGAACAGATATTTCGGATCCCATTGAAGACTATAGGGCCAAAGGAAATATCCTCCGATAACAAAGAGAAAGAAGCTTTCTGAGAAACTTCTTTGCGTTCTGTGAAATAATCTCACAGAGTTACAGCTTTCCCCTTAAGAAACCTTTCGCTAAGACAGTTCTTGTGGAATTGGCAAAGTGATATTTGGAAGCCCATAGAGGGCTACGGTGAAAAAGGAAATATACTCAGATGAAATCTGGAAAGAAGATTTCTGAGAAACTGCTAAGTGTTCTGTTAATTCATCTCACAAAGTTACATCTGTATTTCGTGGATCTCTATGCTAGCCTTATTTCTGTGGAATCTGAGAACAGATATTTCGGATCCCTTTGAAGACTATAGGGCCAAAGGAAATATCCTCCGATAACAAAGAGAAAGAAGCTTTCTGAGAAACTTCTTTGTGTTCTGTGAAATCATCTCACAGAGTTACAGCTTTCCCCTCAAGAAGCCTTTCGCTAAGACAGTTCTTGTGGAATTGGCAAAGTGATATTTGGAAGCCCATAGAGGGCTATGGTGAAAAAGGAAATATCCTCAGATGAAATCTGGAAAGAAGCTTTCTGAGAAACTGCTTAGTGTTCTGTTAATTCATCTCACAGAGTTACATGTGTATTTCGTGGATCTCTTTGCTAGCCATATTTCTGTGGAATCTGAGAACAGATATTTCGGATCCCTTTGAAGACTATAGGGCCAAAGGAAATATCCTCCGATAACAAAGAGCAAGAAGCTTTCTGAGAAACTTCTTCGCGTTCTGTGAAATAATCTCACAGAGTTAAAGCTTTCCCCTCAACAAGCCTTTGGCTAAGACAGTTCTTGTGGAATTGGCAAAGTGATATTTGGAAGACCACAGAGGGCTATGGTGAAAAAGGAAATATCCTCAGATGAAATCTGGAAAGAAGCTTTCTGAGAAACTACTTAGTGTTCTCTTAATTCATCTCACAGTGTTTCATCTGTATTTCGTGGATATCTTTGCTAGCCTTATTTCTGTGGAATCTGAGAACAGGTATTTCAGATCACATTGAAGACTATAGGGCCAAATTTAGTATCCTCCGATTACAAAGAGAAAGAAGCTTTCTTACAAACTTCTTTGTGTTCTGTGAAATCATCTGCCAGAGTTACAGCTTTCCCCTCAAGAAGCCTTTCGCTAAGACAGTTCTTGTGGAATTGGCAAAGTGATATTTGGAAGCCCATAGAGGGCTATGGTGAAAAAGGCTATATCCTCAGATGAAATCTGGAAAGAGCTTTCTGAGAAAGTGCTTAGTGTTCTGTTTATTCATCTCACAGAGTTACATCTGTATTTCGTGGATCTCTTTGCTAGCCTTATTTCTGTGGAATCTGAGAACAGATATTTCGGATCCCATTGAAGACTATAGGGCCAAAGGAAATATCCTCCGATAACAAAGAGAAAGAAGCTTTCTGAGAAACTTCTTTGCGTTCTGTGAAATAATCTCACAGAGTTACAGCTTTCCCCTTAAGAAACCTTTCGCTAAGACAGTTCTTGTGGAATTGGCAAAGTGATATTTGGAAGCCCATAGAGGGCTACGGTGAAAAAGGAAATATACTCAGATGAAATCTGGAAAGAAGATTTCTGAGAAACTGCTTAGTGTTCGGTTAATTCATCTCAGAGAGCTACATCTGTATTTCGTGGATCTCTTTGCTAGCCTTATTTCTGTGGAATCTGAGAACAGATATTTCGGATCCCTTTGAAGACTATAGGGCCAAAGAAAATATCCTCCGATAACAAAGATAAAGAAGCTTTCTGAGAAACTTCTTTGCGTTCTGTGAAATCATCACACAGAGTTACAGCTTTCCCCTCAAGAAGCCTTTTGCTAAGACAGTTCTTGTGGAATTGGCAAAGTGATATTTGGAAGCCCATAGAGGGCTATGGTGAAAAATGATATATCCTCAGATGAAATCTGGAAAGAAGCTTTTGAGAAACTGCTTAGTGTTCTGTTAATTCATCTCACAGAGTTACATCTGTATTTCGTGGATCTGTTTGCTAGCCTTATTTCTGTGGAATCTGAGAACAGATATTTCGGATCCCTTTGAAGACTATAGGGCCAAAGGAAATATCCTCCGATAACAAAGAGAAAGAAGCTTTCTGAGAAACTTCTTTGCGTTCTGTGAAATCATGTCACAGAGTTACATCTTTCCCCTTAAGAAACCTTTCGCTAAGACAGTTCTTGTGGAATTGGCAAAGTGATATTTGGAAGCCCATAGAGGGCTACGGTGAAAAAGGAAATATCCTCAGATGAAATCTGGAAAGAAGCTTTCTTAGAAACTTCTTAGTGTTCTGTTAATTCATCTCACAGAGTTACATCTGTATTTCGTGGATCTCTTTGCTAGCCTTATTTCTGTGGAAACTGAGAACAGATATTTCGGATCCCTTTGAAGACTATAGGGCCAAAGGAAATATCCTCCGATAACAAAGAGAAAGAAGCTTTCTGAGAAACTTCTTTGCGTTCTGTGAAATCATCTCACAGAGTTACAGCTTTCCCCTCAAGAAGCCTTTCGCTAAGACAGTTCTTGTGGAGTTGGCAAAGTGATATTTGGAAGCCCATAGAAGGCTATGGTGAAAAAGGAAATATCCTCAGATGAAATGTGGAAAGAAACTTTCTGAGAAACTGCTTAGTGTTCGGTTAATTCATCTCACGGAGTTCCATCTGTATTTCGTGGATCTCTTTGCTAGCCTTATTTCTGTGGAATCTGAGAACAGATATTTCGGATCCCTTTGAAGACTATAGGGCCAAAGGAAATATCCTCCGATAACAAAGAGAAAGAAGCTTTCTGAGAAACTTCTTTGCGTTCTGTGAAATCATCTCACAGAGTTACAGCTTTCCCCTCAAGAAGCCTTTCGCTAAGACAGTTCTTGTGGAATTGGCAAAGTGATATTTGGAAGCCCATAGAGGGCTATGGTGAAAAAGGAAATATCCTCAGATGAAATCTGGAAAGAAGCTTTCTGAGAAACTGCTTAGTGTTCGGTTAATTCATCTCACAGAGTTACATGTGTATTTCGTGGATCTCTTTGCTAGCCTTATTTCTGTGGAATCTGAGAACAGATATTTCGGATCCCTTTGAAGACTATAGCGCCAAAGGAAATATCCTCCGATAACAAAGAGCAAGAAGCTTTCTGAGAAACTTCTTTGCGTTCTGTGAAATCATCTCACAGAGTTACAGCTTGCCCCTCAAGAAACCTTTCGCTAAGACAGTTCTTGTGGAATTGGCAAAGTGATATTTGGAAGCCCTTAGAGGGCTATGGTGAAAAAGGAAATATCCTCAGATGAAATCTGGAAAGAAGCTTTCTGAGAAACTGCTTAGTGTTCGGTTAATTCATCTCACAGAGTTACATCTGTATTTCGTGGATCTCTTTGCTAGCCTTATTTCCGTGGAATCTGAGAACAGATATTTCGGATCCCATTGAAGACTATAGGGCCAAAGGAAATATCCTCCGATAACAAAGAGAAAGAAGCTTTCTGAGAAACTTCTTTGTGTTCTGTGAAATAATCTCACAGAGTTAAAGCTTTCCCCTCAATTAGCCTTTCGCTAAGACAGTTCTTGTGGAATTGGCAAAGTGATATTTGGAAGACCACAGAGGGCTATGGTGAAAAAGGCTATATCCTCAGATGAAATCTGGAAAGAGCTTTCTGAGAAAGTGCTTAGTGTTCTGTTCATTCATCTCACAGAGTTACATCTGTATTTCGTGGATCTCTTTGCTAGCCTTATTTCTGTGGAATCTGAGAACAGATATTTCGGATCCCATTGAAGACTATAGGGCCAAAGGAAATATCCTCCGATAACAAAGAGAAAGAAGCTTTCTGAGAAACTTCTTTGCGTTCTGTGAAATAATCTCACAGAGTTACAGCTTTCCCCTTAAGAAACCTTTCGCTAAGACAGTTCTTGTGGAATTGGCAAAGTGATATTTGGAAGCCCATAGAGGGCTACGGTGAAAAAGGAAATATACTCAGATGAAATCTGGAAAGAAGATTTCTGAGAAACTGCTAAGTGTTCTGTTAATTCATCTCACAAAGTTACATCTGTATTTCGTGGATCTCTATGCTAGCCTTATTTCTGTGGAATCTGAGAACAGATATTTCGGATCCCTTTGAAGACTATAGGGCCAAAGGAAATATCCTCCGATAACAAAGAGAAAGAAGCTTTCTGAGAAACTTCTTTGCGTTCTGTGAAATCATCTCACAGAGTTACAGCTTTCCCCTCAAGAAGCCTTTCGCTAAGACAGTTCTTGTGGAGTTGGCAAAGTGATATTTGGAAGCCCATAGAGGGCTATGGTGAAAAAGGAAATATCCTCAGATGAAATCTGGAAAGAAACTTTCTGAGAAACTGCTTAGTGTTCGGTTAATTCATCTCACAGAGTTACATCTGTATTTCGTGGATCTCTTTGCTAGCCTTTTTTCTGTGGAATCTGAGAACAGATATTTCGGATCCCTTTGAAGACTATAGGGCCAAAGGAAATATCCTCCGATAACAAAGAGAAAGAAGCTTTCTGAGAAACTTCTTTGTGTTCTGTGAAATCATCTCACAGAGTTACAGCTTTCCCCTCAAGAAGCCTTTCGATAAGACAGTTCTTGTGGAATTGGCAAAGTGATATTTGGAAGCTCATAGAGGGCTATGGTGAAAAAGGATATATTCTCAGATGAAATCTGGAAAGAAGCTTTCTGAGAAACTGCTTAGTGTTCGGTTCATTCATCTCACAGAGTTACATGTGTATTTAGTGGATCTCTTTGCTAGCCTTATTTCTGTGGAATCTGAGAACAGATATTTCGGATCCCTTTGAAGACTATAGGGCCAAAGGAAATATCCTCCGATAACAAAGAGAAAGAAGCTTTCTGAGAAACTTCTTTGCGTTCTGTGAAATCAACTCACAGAGTTACAGCTTTCCCCTCAAGAAGCCTTTCGCTAAGACAGTTCTTGTGGAATTGGCAAAGTGATATTTGGAAGACCACAGAGGGCTATGGTGAAAAAGGAAATATCCTCAGATGAAATCTGGAAAGAAGCTTTCTGAGAAACTGCTTAGTGTTCTCTTAATTCATCTCACAGAGTTTCATCTGTATTTCGTGGATATCTTTGCTAGCCTTATTTCTGTGGAATCTGAGAACAGGTATTTCAGATCACATTAAAGACTATAGGGCCAAATTTAGTATCCTCCGATTACAAAGTGAAAGAAGCTTTCTTAGAAACTTCTTTGGGTTCTGTGAAACCATCTCACAGAGTTACAGCTTTCCCCTCAAGAAGCCTTTCGCTAAGATAGTTCTTGTGGAATTGGCAAAGTGATATTTGGAAGCCCATAGAGGGCTATGGTGAAAAAGGATATATCCTCAGATGAAATCTGGAAAGAGCTTTCTGAGAAAGTGCTTAGTGTTCTGTTCATTCATCTCACAGAGTTACATCTGTATTTCGTGGATCTCTTTGCTAGCCTTATTTCTGTGGAATCTGAGAACAGATATTTCGGATCCCTTTGAAGACTATAGGGCCAAAGGAAATATCCTCCGATAACAAAGAGAAAGAAGCTTTCTGAGAAACTTCTTTGCGTTCTGTGAAATCATGTCACAGAGTTACAGCTTTCCCCTTAAGAAACCTTTCGCTAAGACAGTTCTTGTGGAATTGGCAAAGTGATATTTGGAAGCCCATAGAGGGCTACGGTGAAAAAGGAAATATCCTCAGATGAAATCTGGAAAGAAGCTTTCTGAGAAACTGCTTAGTGTTCTGTTAATTCATCTCACAGAGTTACATCTGTATTTCGTGGTTCTCTTTGCTAGCCTTATTTCTGTGGAATCTGAGAACAGATATTTCGGATCCCTTTGAAGACTATAGGGCCAAAGGAAATATCCTCCGATAACAAAGAGAAAGAAGCTTTCTGAGAAACTTCTTTGCGTTCTGCGAAATCATCTCACAGAGTTACAGCTTTCCCCTCAAGAAGCCTTTCGCTCAGACAGTTCTTGTGGAGTTGGCAAAGTGATGTTTGGAAGCCCATAGAGGGCAATGGTGAAAAAGTAAATATCCTCAGATGAAATCTGGAAAGAAACTTTCTGAGAAACTGCTTAGTGTTCGGTTAATTCATCTCACGGAGTTACATCTGTATTTCGTGGATCTCTTTGCTAGCCTTATTTCTGTGGAATCTGAGAACAGATATTTCGGATCCCTTTGAAGACTATAGGGCCAAAGGAAATATCCTCCGATAACAAAGAGAAAGAAGCTTTCTGAGAAACTTCTTTGTGTTCTGTGAAATCATCTCACAGAGTTACAGCTTTCCCCTCAAGAAGCCTTTCGCTAAGACAGTTCTTGTGGAATTGGCAAACTGATATTTGGAAGCCCATAGAGGGCTATGGTGAAAAAGGAAATATCCTCAGATGAAATCTGGAAAGAAGCTTTCTGAGAAACTGCTTAGTGTTCGGTTAATTCATCTCACAGAGTTACATGTGTATTTCGTGGATCTCTTTGCTAGCCTTATTTCTGTGGAATCTGAGAACAGATATTTCGGATCCCTTTGAAGACTATTGGGCCAAAGGAAATATCCTCCAATAACAAAGAGCAAGAAGCTTTCTGAAACTTCTTTGCGTTCAGTGAAATCATCTCACAGAGTTACAGCTTTCCCCTCAAGAAACCTTTCGCTAAGACAGTTCTTGTGGAATTGGCAAAGTGATATTTGGAAGCCCTTAGAGGGCTATGGTGAAAAAGGAAATATCCTCAGATGAAATCTGGAAAGAAGCTTTCTGAGAAACTGCTTAGTGTTCGGTTAATTCATCTCACAGAGTTACATCTGTATTTCGTGGATCTCTTTGCTAGCCTTATTTCTGTGGAATCTGAGAACAGATATTTCGGATCCCATTGAAGACTATAGGGCCAAAGGTAATATCCTCGGATAACAAAGAGAAAGAAGCTTTCTGAGAAACTTCTTTGCGTTCTGTGAAATCATCTCACAGAGTTACAGCTTTCCCCTCAAGAAGCCTTTCACTAAGACAGTTCTTGTGGAATTGGCAAAGTGATATTTGGAAGCCCCTAGAGGGCTATGGTGAAAAAGGAAATATCCTCAGATGAAATCTGGAAAGAAGCTTTCTGAGAAACTGCTTCGTGTTCTGTTATTTCATCTCACAGAGTTACATCTGTATTTCGTGGATCTCCTTGCTAGCCTTATTTCTGTGGAATCTGAGAACAGATATTTCGGATCCCTTTGAAGACTATAGGGCCAAAGGAAATATCCTCCGATAACAAAGAGAAAGAAGCTTTCTGAGAAACTTCTTTGTGTTCTGTGAAATCATCTCACAGAGTTACAGCTTTCCCCTCAAGAAGCCTTTCGATAAGACAGTTCTTGTGGAATTGGCAAAGTGATATTTGGAAGCTCATAGAGGGCTATGGTGAAAAAGGATATATTCTCAGATGAAATCTGGAAAGAAGCTTTCTGAGAAACTGCTTAGTGTTCGGTTCATTCATCTCACAGAGTTACATGTGTATTTCGTGGATCTCTTTGCTAGCCTTATTTCTGTGGAATCTGAGAACAGATATTTCGGATCCCATTGAAGACTATAGGGCCAAAGGTAATATCCTCGGATAACAAAGGGAAAGAAGCTTTCTGAGAAACTTCTTTGCGTTCTGTGAAATCATCTCACAGAGTTACAGCTTTCCCCTCAAGAAGCCTTTCACTAAGACAGTTCTTGTGGAATTGGCAAAGTGATATTTGGAAGCCCATAGAGGGCTATGGTGAAAAAGGAAATATCCTCAGATGAAATCTGGAAAGAAGCTTTCTGAGAAACTGCTTAGTGTTCTGTTATTTCATCTCACAGAGTTACATCTGTATTTCGTGGATCTCCTTGCTAGCCTTATTTCTGTGGAATCTGAGAACAGATATTTCGGATCCCATTGAAGACTATAGAGCCAAAGGAAATAATCTCCGATAACAAAGAGAAAGAAGCTTTCTGAAAAATTTCTTTGCGTTCTTTGAAATCATCTCACAGAGTTACAGCTTTCCCCTCAAGAAGCCTTTCGCTAAGACAGTTCTTGTGGAATTGGCAAAGTGATATTTGGAAGCCCATAGAGGGCTATGGTGAAAAAGGAAATATCCTCAGATGAAATCTGGAAAGAAGCTTTCTGAGAAACTGCTTAGTGTTCGGTTAATTCATCTCACAAAGTTACATCTGTATTTCGTGGATCTCTATGCTAGCCTTATTTCTGTGGAATCTGAGAACAGATATTTCGGATCCCTTTGAAGACTATAGGGCCAAAGGAAATATCCTCCGATAACAAAGAGAAAGAAGCTTTCTGAGAAACTTCTTTGTGTTCTGTGAAATCATCTCACAGAGTTACAGCTTTCCCCTCAAGAAGCCTTTCGATAAGACAGTTCTTGTGGAATTGGCAAAGTGATATTTGGAAGCTCATAGAGGGCTATGGTGAAAAAGGATATATTCTCAGATGAAATCTGGAAAGAAGCTTTCTGAGAAACTGCTTAGTGTTCGGTTAATTCATCTCACAGAGTTACATGTGTATTTCGTGGATCTCTTTGCTAGCCTTATTTCTGTGGAATCTGAGAACAGATATTTCGCATCCCATTGAAGACTATAGGGCCAAAGGAAATATCCTCCGATAACAAAGAGCAAGAAGATTTCTGAGAAACTTCTTTGCGTTCTGTGAAATCAACTCACAGAGTTACAGCTTTCCCTCAAGAAGCCTTTCGCTAAGACAGTTCTTGTGGAATTGGCAAAGTGATATTTGGAAGACCACAGAGGGCTATGGTGAAAAAGGAAATATCCTCAGATGAAATCTGGAAAGAAGCTTTCTGAGAAACTGCTTAGTGTTCTCTTAATTCATCTCACAGAGTTTCATCTGTATTTCGTGGATATCTTTGCTAGCCTTATTTCTGTGGAATCTGAGAACAGGTATTTCAGATCACATTAAAGACTATAGGGCCAAATTTAGTATCCTCCGATTACAAAGTGAAAGAAGCTTTCTTAGAAACTTCTTTGCGTTCTGTGAAATCATCTCACAGAGTTACAGCTTTCCCCTCAAGAAGCCTTTCGCTAAGATAGTTCTTGTGGAATTGGCAAAGTGATATTTGGAAGCTCATAGAGGGCTATGGTGAAAAAGGATATATCCTCAGATGAAATCTGGAAAGAGCTTTCTGAGAAAGTGCTTAGTGTTCTGTTAATTCATCTCACAGAGTTACATCTGTATTTCGTGGATCTCTTTGTTAGCCTTATTTCTGTGGAATCTGAGAACAGATATTTCGGATCCCTTTGAAGACTATAGGGCCAAAGGAAATATCCTCCGATAACAAAGAGAAAGAAGCTTTCTGAGAAACTTCTTTGCGTTCTGTGAAATCATGTCACAGAGTTACAGCTTTCCCCTTAAGAAACCTTTCGCTAAGACAGTTCTTGTGGAATTGGCAAAGTGATATTTGGAAGCCCATAGAGGGCTACGGTGAAAAAGGAAATATCCTCAGATGAAATCTGGAAAGAAGCTTTCTGAGAAACTGCTTAGTGTTCTGTTAATTCATCTCACAGAGTTACATCTGTATTTCGTGGTTCTCTTTGCTAGCCTTATTTCTGTGGAATCTGAGAACAGATATTTCGGATCCCTTTGAAGACTATAGGGCCAAAGGAAATATCCTCCGATAACAAAGAGAAAGAAGCTTTCTGAGAAACTTCTTTGCGTTCTGTGAAATCATCTCACAGAGTTACAGCTTTCCCCTCAAGAAGCCTTTCGCTCAGACAGTTCTTGTGGAGTTGGCAAAGTGATATTTGGAAGCCCATAGAGGGCAATGGTGAAAAAGGAAATATCCTCAGATGAAATCTGGAAAGAAACTTTCTGAGAAACTGCTTAGTGTTCGGTTAATTCATCTCAGGGAGTTACATCTGTATTTTGTGGATCTCTTTGCTAGCCTTATTTCTGTGGAATCTGAGAACAGATATTTCGGATCCCTTTGAAGACTATAGGGCCAAAGGAAATATCCTCCGATAACAAAGAGAAAGAAGCTTTCTGAGAAACTTCTTTGTGTTCTGTGAAATCATCTCACAGAGTTACAGCTTTCCCCTCAAGAAGCCTTTCGCTAAGACAGTTCTTGTGGAATTGGCAAAGTGATATTTGGAAGCCCATAGAGGGCTATGGTGAAAAAGGAAATATCCTCAGATGAAATCTGGAAAGAAGCTTTCTGAGAAACTGCTTAGTGTTCGGTTAATTCATCTCACAGAGTTACATGTGTATTTCGTGGATCTCTTTGCTAGCCTTATTTCTGTGGAATCTGAGAACAGATATTTCGGATCCCTTTGAAGACTATAGGGCCAAAGGAAATATCCTCCAATAACAAAGAGCAAGAAGCTTTCTGAAACTTCTTTGCGTTCAGTGAAATCATCTCACAGAGTTACAGCTTTCCCCTCAAGAAACCTTTCGCTAAGACAGTTCTTGTGGAATTGGCAAAGTGATATTTGGAAGCCCTTAGAGGGCTATGGTGAAAAAGGAAATATCCTCAGATGAAATCTGGAAAGAAGCTTTCTGAGAAACTGCTTAGTGTTCGGTTAATTCATCTCACAGAGTTACATCTGTATTTCGTGGATCTCTTTGCTAGCCTTATTTCTGTGGAATCTGAGAACAGATATTTCGGATCCCATTGAAGACTATAGGGCCAAAGGTAATATCCTCGGATAACAAAGAGAAAGAAGCTTTCTGAGAAACTTCTTTGCGTTCTGTGAAATCATCTCACAGAGTTACAGCTTTCCCCTCAAGAAGCCTTTCACTAAGACAGTTCTTGTGGAATTGGCAAAGTGATATTTGGAAGCCCATAGAGGGCTATGGTGAAAAAGGAAATATCCTCAGATGAAATCTGGAAAGAAGCTTTCTGAGAAACTGCTTAGTGTTCTGTTATTTCATCTCACAGAGTTACATCTCTATTTCGTGGATCTCCTTGCTAGCCTTATTTCTGTGGAATCTGAGAACAGATATTTCGGATCCCATTGAAGACTATAGAGCCAAAGGAAATAATCTCCGATAACAAAGAGAAAGAAGCTTTCTGAAAAATTTCTTTGCGTTCTTTGAAATCATCTCACAGAGTTACAGCTTTCCCCTCAAGAAGCCTTTCGCTAAGACAGTTCTTGTGGAATTGGCAAAGTGATATTTGGAAGCCCATAGAGGGCTATGGTGAAAAAGGAAATATCCTCAGATGAAATCTGGAAAGAAGCTTTCTGAGAAACTGCTTAGTGTTCGGTTAATTCATCTCACAGAGTTACATCTGTATTTCGTGGATCTCTTTGCTAGCCTTATTTCTGTGGAATCTGAGAACAGATATTTCGGATTCCTTTGAAGACTATAGGGCTAAAGGAAATATCCTCCGATAACAAAGAGAAAGAAGCTTTCTGAGAAACATCTTTGTGTTCTGTGAAATCATCTTACAGAGTTACAGCTTTCCCCTCAAGAAGCCTTTCGCTAAGACAGTTCTTGTGGAATTGGCAAAGTGATATTTGGAAGCCCAAGAGGTCTATGGTGAAAAAGGAAATATCCTCAGATGAAATCTGGAAAGAAGCTTTCTGAGAAACTGCTTAGTGTTCTGTTAATTCATCTCACAGAGTTACATGTGTATTTCGTGGATCTCTTTGCTAGCCTTATTTCTGTGGAATCTGAGAACAGATATTTCGGATCCCATTGAAGACTAAAGGGCCAAAGGAAATATCCTCCGATAACAAAGAGCAAGAAGCTTTCTGAGAAACTTCTTTGCGTTCTGTGAAATCATCTCACAGAGTTACAGCTTTCCCCTCAAGAAGCCTTTCGATAAGACAGTTCTTGTGGAATTGGCAAAGTGATATTTGGAAGCCCATAGAAGGCAATGGTGAAAAAGGAAATTTCCTCAGTTGAAATCTGGAAAGAAACTTTCTGAGAAACTGCTTAGTGTTCGGTTAATTCATCTCACGGAGTTACATCTGTATTTCGTGGATCTCTTTGCTAGCCTTATTTCTGTGGAATCTGAGAACAGCTATTTCGTATCCCTTTGAAGACTATAGGGCCAAAGGAAATATCCTCCGATAACAAAGAGAAAGAAGCTTTCTGAGAAACTTCTTTGTGTTCTGTGAAATCATCTCACAGAGTTACAGCTTTCCACTCAAGAAGCCTTTCGCTAAGACAGTTCTTGTGGAATTGGCAAAGTGATATTTTGAAGCCCATAGAGGGCTATGGTGAAAAAGGAAATATCCTCAGATGAAATCTGGAAAGAAGCTTTCTGAGAAACTGCTTAGTGTTCTGTTAATTCATCTCACAGAGTTACATGTGTATTTCGTGGATCTCTTTGCTAGCCTTATTTCTGTGGAATCTGAGAACAGATATTTCGGATCCCATTGAAGACTATAGGGACAAAGGAAATATCCTCCGATAACAAAGAGCAAGAAGCTTTCTGAGAAACTTCTTTGCGTTCCGTGAAATCATCTCACAGAGTTACAGCTTTCCCCTCAAGAAGCCTTTCGCTAAGACAGTTCTTGTGGAATTGGCAAAGTGATATTTGGAAGCCCATAGAGGGCTATGGTTAAAAAGGAAATATCCTCAGATGAAATCTGGAAAGAAGCTTTCTGAGAAACTGCTTAGTGTTCGGTTAATTCATCTCACAGAGTTACATCTGTATTTCGTGGATCTCTCTGCTAGCCTTATTTCTCTGGAATCTGAGAACAGATATTTCGGATCCCATTGAAGACTATAGGGCCAAAGGAAATATCCTCGGATAACAAAGAGAAAGAAGCTTTCTGAGAAACTTCTTTGTGTTCTGTGAAATCATCTCACAGAGTTACAGCTTTCCCCTCAAGAAGCCTTTCACTAAGACAGTTCTTGTGGAATTGGCAAGGTGATATTTGGAAGCCCATAGAGGGCTATGGTGAAAAAGGAAATATCCTCAGATGAAATCTGGAAAGAAACTTTCTGAGAAACTGCTTAGGGTTCGGTTAATTCATCTCACAGAGTTACATCTGTATTTCGTGGATCTCCTTGCTAGCCTTTTTTCTGTGGAATCTGAGAACAGATATTTCGGATCCCTTTGAAGACTATAGGGCCAAAGGAAATATCCTCTGATAACAAAGAGAAAGAAGCTTTCTGAGAAACTTCTTTGTGTTCTGTGAAATCATCTCCCAGAGTTACAGCTTTCCCCGCAAGAAGCCTTTGGCTAAGACAGTTCTTGTGGAATTGGCAAAGTGATATTTGGAAGCCCATAGAGGGCTATGGTGAAAAAGGAAATATCCTCAGATGAAATCTGGAAAGAAGCTTTCTGAGAAACTGCTTAGTGTTCTGTTAATTCATCTCGCAGAGTTACATCTGTATTTCTTGGATCTCTTTGCTAGCCTTATTTCCGTGGAATCTGAGAACAGATATTTCGGATCCCATTGAAGACTATAGGGCCAAAGGAAATATCCTCCGATAACAAAGAGAAAGAAGCTTTCTGAGAAACTTCTTTGTGTTCTGTGAAATAATCTCACAGAGTTAAAGCTTTCCCCTCAAGAAGCCTTTCGCTAAGACAGTTCTTGTGGAATTGTCAAAGTGATATTTGGAAGACCACAGAGGGCTATGGTGAAAAAGGAAATATCCTCAGATGAAATCTGTCAAGAAGCTTTCTGAGAAACTGCTTAGTGTTCTCTTAATTCATCTCACAGTGTTTCATCTGTATTTCGTGGATATCTTTGCTAGCCTTATTTCTGTGGAATCTGAGAACAGGTATTTCAGATAACATTGAAGAATATAGGGCCAAATTTAGTATCCTCCGATTACAAAGAGAAAGAAGCTTTCTTAGAAACTTCTTTGCATTCTGTGAAATCATCTCACAGAGTTACAGTTTTCCCCTTAAGAAACCTTTCGCTAAGACAGTTCTTGTGGAATTGGCAAAGTGATATTTGGAAGCCCATAGAGGGCTACGGTGAAAAAGGAAATATACTCAGATGAAATCTGGAAAGAAGATTTCTGAGAAACTGCTTAGTGTTCTGTTAATTCATCTCACAAAGTTACATCTGTATTTCGTGGATCTCTTTGCTAGCCTTATTTCTGTGGAATCTGAGAACAGATATTTCGGATCCCTTTGAAGACTATAGGGCCAAAGGAAATATCCTCCGATAACAAAGAGAAAGAAGCTTTCTGAGAAACTTCTTTGCGTTCTGTGAAATCATCTCACAGAGTGACAGCTTTCCCCTCAAGAAGCCTTTCGCTAAGACAGTTCTTGTGGAGTTGGCAAAGTGATATTTGGAAGCCCATAGAGGGCTATGGTGAAAAAGGAAATATCCTCAGATGAAATCTGGAAAGAAACTTTCTGAGAAACTGCTTAGTGTTCGGTTCATTCATCTCACAGAGTTACATGTGTATTTCGTGGATCTCTTTGCTAGCCTTATTTCTGTGGAATCTGAGAACAGATATTTCGGATCCCTTTGAAGACTATAGGGCCAAAGGAAATATCCTCCGATAACAAAGAGCAAGAAGCTTTCTGAGAAACTTCTTTGTGTTCTGTGAAATCATCTCACAGAGTTACAGCTTTCCCCTCAAGAAGCCTTTCACTAAGACAGTTCTTGTGGAATTGGCAAGGTGATATTTGGAAGCCCATAGAGGGCTATGGTGAAAAAGGAAATATCCTCAGATGAAATCTGGAAAGAAACTTTCTGAGAAACTGCTTAGGGTTCGGTTAATTCATCTCACAGAGTTACATCTGTATTTCGTGGATCTCCTTGCTAGCCTTTTTTCTGTGGAATCTGAGAACAGATATTTCGGATCCCTTTGAAGACTATAGGGCCAAAGGAAATATCCTCTGATAACAAAGAGAAAGAAGCTTTCTGAGAAACTTCTTTGTGTTCTGTGAAATCATCTCCCAGAGTTACAGCTTTCCCCGCAAGAAGCCTTTGGCTAAGACAGTTCTTGTGGAATTGGCAAAGTGATATTTGGAAGCCCATAGAGGGCTATGGTGAAAAAGGAAATATGCTCAGATGAAATCTGGAAAGAAGCTTTCTGAGAAACTGCTTAGTGTTCTGTTAATTCATCTCGCAGAGTTACATCTGTATTTCTTGGATCTCTTTGCTAGCCTTATTCCCGTGGAATCTGAGAACAGATATTTCGGATCCCATTGAAGACTATAGGGCCAAAGGAAATATCCTCCGATAACAAAGAGAAAGAAGCTTTCTGAGAAACTTCTTTGTGTTCTGTGAAATAATCTCACAGAGTTAAAGCTTTCCCCTCAAGAAGCCTTTCGCTAAGACAGTTCTTGTGGAATTGGCAAAGTGATATTTGGAAGACCACAGAGGGCTATGGTGAAAAAGGAAATATCCTCAGATGAAATCTGTCAAGAAGCTTTCTGAGAAACTCCTTAGTGTTCTCTTAATTCATCTCACAGTGTTTCATCTGTATTTCGTGGATATCTTTGCTAGCCTTATTTCTGTGGAATCTGAGAACAGGTATTTCAGATAACATTGAAGAATATAGGGCCAAATTTAGTATCCCCCGATTACAAAGAGAAAGAAGCTTTCTTAGAAACTTCTTTGCGTTCTGTGAAATCATCTCACAGAGTTACAGCTTTCCCCTTAAGAAACCTTTCGCTAAGACAGTTCTTGTGGAATTGGCAAAGTGATATTTGGAAGCCCATAGAGGGCTACGGTGAAAAAGGAAATATACTCAGATGAAATCTGGAAAGAAGATTTCTGAGAAACTGCTTAGTGTTCTGTTAATTCATCTCACAAAGTTACATCTGTATTTCGTGGATCTCTTTGCTAGCCTTATTTCTGTGGAATCTGAGAACAGATATTTCGGATCCCTTTGAAGACTATAGGGCCAAAGGAAATATCCTCCGATAACAAAGAGAAAGAAGCTTTCTGAGAAACTTCTTTGCGTTCTGTGAAATCATCTCACAGAGTTACAGCTTTCCCCTCAAGAAGCCTTTCGCTAAGACAGTTCTTGTGGAGTTGGCAAAGTGATATTTGGAAGCCCATAGAGGGCTATGGTGAAAAAGGAAATATCCTCAGATGAAATCTGGAAAGAAACTTTCTGAGAAACTGCTTAGTGTTCGGTTCATTCATCTCACAGAGTTACATCTGTATTTCGTGGATCTCTTTGCTAGCCTTATTTCTGTGGAATCTGAGAACAGATATTTCGGATCCCTTTGAAGACTATAGGGCCAAAGGAAATATCCTCCGATAACAAAGAGCAAGAAGCTTTCTGAGAAACTTCTTTGCGTTCTGTGAAATCATCTCACAGAGTTACAGCTTTCCCCTCAAGAAGCCTTTCGGTAAGACAGTTCTTGTGGAATTGGCAAAGTGATATTTGGAAGACCACAGAGGGCTATGGTGTAAAAGGAAATATCCTCAGATGAAATCTGGAAAGTAGCTTTCTGAGAAACTGCTTAGTGTTCTCTTAATTCATCTCACAGAGTTTCATCTGTATTTCGTGGATCTCTTTGCTAGCCTTATTTCTGTGGAATCTGAGAACAGGTATTTCAGATCACACTGAAGACTATAGGGCCAAATTTATTATCCTCCGATTACAAAGTGAAAGAAGCTTTCTTAGAAACTTCTTTGTGTTCTGTGAAATCATCTCACAGAGATACAGCTTTCCCCTCAAGAAGCCTTTCGCTAAGACAGTTCTTCTGGAATTGGCAAAGTGATATTTGGAAGCCCATAGAGGGCTATGGTGAAAAAGGATATATCCTCAGATGAAATCTGGAAAGAGCTTTCTGAGAAAGTGCTTAGTGTTCTGTTCATTCATCTCACAGAGTTACATCTGTATTTCGTGGATCTCTTTGCTAGCCTTATTTCTGTGGAATCTGAGAACAGATATTTCGGATCCCATTGAAGACTATAGGGCCAAAGGAAATATCCTCCGATAACAAAGAGAAAGAAGCTTTCTGAGAAACTTCTTTGCGTTCTGTGAAATCATGTCACAGAGTTACAGCTTTCCGCTTAAGAAACCTTTCGCTAAGACAGTTCCTGTGGAATTGGCAAAGTGATATTTGGAAGCCCATAGAGGGCTACGGTGAAAAAGGAAATATACTCAGATGAAATCTGGAAAGAAGATTTCTGAGAAACTGCTTAGTGTTCTGTTAATTCATCTCACAAAGTTACATCTGTATTTCGTGGATCTCTATGCTAGCCTTATTTCTGTGGAATCTGAGAACAGATATTTCGGATCCCTTTGAAGACTATAGGGCCAAAGGAAATATCCTCCGATAACAAAGAGAAAGAAGCTTTCTGAGAAACTTCTTTGCGTTCTGTGAAATCATCTCACAGAGTTACAGCTTTCCCCTCAAGAAGCCTTTCGCTAAGACAGTTCTTGTGGAGTTGGCAAAGTGATATTTGGAAGCCCACAGAGGGCTATGGTGAAAAAGGAAATATCCTCAGATGAAATCTGGAAAGAAACTTTCTGAGAAACTGCTTAGTGTTCGGTTAATTCATCTCACAGAGTTACATCTGTATTTCGTGGATCTCTTTGCTAGCCTTTTTTCTGTGGAATCTGAGAACAGATATTTCGGATCCCTTTGAAGACTATAGGGCCAAAGGAAATATCCTCCGATAACAAAGAGAAAGAAGCTTTCTGAGAAACTTCTTTGTGTTCTGTGAAATCATCTCACAGAGTTACAGCTTTCCCCTCAAGAAGCCTTTCGATAAGACAGTTCTTGTGGAATTGGCAAAGTGATATTTGGAAGCCCATAGAGGGCTACGGTGAAAAAGGAAATATCCTCAGATGAAATCTGGTAAGAAGCTTTCTGAGAAACTGCTTAGTGTTCTGTTAATTCATGTCACAGAGTTACATCTGTATTTCGTGGTTCTCTTTGCTAGCCTTATTTCTGTGGAATCTGAGAACAGATATTTCGGATCCCTTTGAAGACTATAGGGCCAAAGGAAATATCCTCCGATAACAAAGAGAAAGAAGCTTTCTGAGAAACTTCTTTGCGTTCTGTGAAATCATCTCACAGAGTTACAGCTTTCCCCTCAAAAAGCCTTTCGCTCAGCCAGTTCTTGTGGAGTTGGCAAAGTGATGTTTGGAAGCCCATAGAGGGCAATGATGAAAAAGGAAATATCCTCAGATGAAATCTGGAAAGAAACTTTCTGAGAAACTGCTTAGTGTTCGGTTAATTCATCTCACGGAGTTACATCTTTATTTCGTGGATCTCTTTGCTAGCCTTATTTCTGTGGAATCTGAGAACAGATATTTCGGATCCCTTTGAAGACTATAGGGCCAAAGGAAATATCCTCCGATAACAAAGAGAAAGAAGCTTTCTGAGAAACTTCTTTGTGTTCTGTGAAATCATCTCACAGAGTTACAGCTTTCCCCTCAAGAAGCCTTTCGCTAAGACAGTTCTTGTGGAATTGGCAAAGTGATATTTGGAAGCCCATAGAGGGCTATGGTGAAAAAGGAAATATCCTCAGATGAAATCTGGAAAGAAGCTTTCTGAGAAACTGCTTAGTGTTCGGTTAATTCATCTCACAGAGTTACATGTGTATTTCGTGGATCTCTTTGCTAGCCTTATTTCTGTGGAATCTGAGAACAGATATTTCGGATCCCTTTGAAGACTATAGGGCCAAAGGAAATATCCTCCAATAACAAAGAGCAAGAATCTTTTTGAAACTTCTTTGCGTTCAGTGAAATCATCTCACAGAGTTACAGCTTTCCCCTCAAGAAACCTTTCGCTAAGACAGTTCTTGTGGAATTGGCAAAGTGATATTTGGAAGCCCTTAGAGGGCTATGGTGAAAAAGGAAATATCCTCAGATGAAATCTGGAAAGAAGCTGTCTGAGAAACTGCTTAGTGTTCGGTTAATTCATCTCACAGAGTTACATCTGTATTTCGTGGATCTCTTTGCTAGCCTTATTTCTGTGGAATCTGAGAACAGATATTTCGGATCCCATTGAAGACTATAGGGCCAAAGGTAATATCATCCGATAACAAAGAGAAAGAAGCTTTCTGAGAAACTTCTTTGCGTTCTGTGAAATCATCTCACAGAGTTACAGCTTTCCCCTCAAGAAGCCTTTCACTAAGACAGTTCTTGTGGTATTGGCAAAGTGATATTTGGAAGCCCATAGAGGGCTATGGTGAAAAAGGAAATATCCTCAGATGAAATCTGGAAAGAAGCTTTCTGAGAAACTGCTTAGTGTTCTCTTATTTCATCTCACAGAGTTACATCTGTATTTCGTGGATCTCCTTGCTAGCCTTATTTCTGTGGAATCTGAGAACAGATATTTCGGATCCCATTGAAGACTATAGAGCCAAAGGAAATAATCTCCGATAACAAAGAGAAAGAAGCTTTCTGAAAAATTTCTTTGCGTTCTTTGAAATCATCTCACAGAGTTACAGCTTTCCCCTCAAGAAGCCTTTCGATAAGACAGTTCTTGTGGGATTGGCAAAGTGATATTTGGAAGCCCATAGAGGGCTATGGTGAAAAAGGAAATATCCTCAGATGAAATCTGGAAAGAAGCTTTCTGAGAAACTGCTTAGTGTTCGGTTAATTCATCTCACAGAGTTACATCTGTATTTCGTGGATCTCTTTGCTAGCCTTATTTCTGTGGAATCTGAGAACAGATATTTCGGATTCCTTTGAAGACTATAGGGCTAAAGGAAATATCCTCCGATAACAAAGAGAAAGAAGCTTTCTGAGAAACATCTTTGGGTTCTGTGAAATCATCTTACAGAGTTACAGCTTTCCCCTCAAGAAGCCTTTCGCTAAGACAGTTCTTGTGGAATTGGCAAAGTGATATTTGGAAGCCCAAGAGGTCTATGGTGAAAAAGGAAATATCCTCAGATGAAATCTGGAAAGAAGCTTTCTGAGAAACTGCTTAGTGTTCTGTTAATTCATCTCACAGAGTTACATCTGTATTTCGTGGATCTCTTTGCTAGCCTTATTTCTGTGGAATCTGAGAACAGATATTTCGGATCCCATTGAAGACTAAAGGGCCAAAGGAAATATCCTCCGATAACAAAGAGCAAGAAGCTTTCTGAGAAACTTCTTTGCGTTCTGTGAAATCATCTCACAGAGTTACAGCTTTCCCCTCAAGAAGCCTTTCGATAAGACAGTTCTTGTGGAGTTGGCAAAGTGATATTTGGAAGCCCATAGAAGGCTATGGTGAAAAAGGAAATATCCTCAGTTGAAATCTGGAAAGAAACTTTCTGAGAAACTGCTTAGTGTTCGGTTAATTCATCTCACGGAGTTACATCTGTATTTCGTGGATCTCTTTGCTAGCCTTATTTCTGTGGAATCTGAGAACAGCTATTTCGGATCCCTTTGAAGACTATAGAGCCAAAGGAAATATCCTCCGATAACAAAGAGAAAGAAGCTTTCTGAGAAACTTCTTTGTGTTCTGTGAAATCATCTCACAGAGTTACAGCTTTCCACTCAAGAAGCCTTTCGCTAAGACAGTTCTTGTGGAATTGGCAAAGTGATATTTGGAAGCCCATAGAGGGCTATGGTGAAAAAGGAAATATCCTCAGATGAAATCTGGAAAGAAGCTTTCTGAGAAACTGCTTAGTGTTCTGTTAATTCATCTCACAGAGTTACATGTGTATTTCGTGGATCTCTTTGCTAGCCTTATTTCTGTGGAATCTGAGAACAGATATTTCGGATCCCATTGAAGACTATAGGGACAAAGGAAATATCCTCCGATAACAAAGAGCAAGAATCTTTCTGAGAAACTTCTTTGCGTTCCGTGAAATCATCTCACAGAGTTACAGCTTTCCCCTCAAGAAGCCTTTCGCTAAGACAGTTCTTGTGGAATTGGCAAAGTGATATTTGGAAGCACATAGAGGGCTATGGTGAAAAAGGAAATATCCTCAGATGAAATCTGGAAAGAAGCTTTCTGAGAAACTGCTTATTGTTCGGTTAATTCATCTCACAGAGTTACATCTGTATTTCGTGGATCTCTCTGCTAGCCTTATTTCTGTGGAATCTGAGAACAGATATTTCGGATCCCATTGAAGACTATAGGGCCAAAGGAAATATCCTCGGATAACAAAGAGAAAGAAGCTTTCTGAGAAACTTCTTTGTGTTCTGTGAAATCATCTCACAGAGTTACAGCTTTCCCCTCAAGAAGCCTTTCACTAAGACAGTTCTTGTGGAATTGGCAAGGTGATATTTGGAAGCCCATAGAGGGCTATGGTGAAAAAGGAAATATCCTCAGATGAAATCTGGAAAGAAACTTTCTGAGAAACTGCTTAGGGTTCGGTTAATTCATCTCACAGAGTTACATCTGCATTTCGTGGATCTCTTTGCTAGCCTTATTTCCGTGGAATCTGAGAACAGATATTTCGGATCCCATTGAAGACTATAGGGCCAAAGGAAATATCCTCCGATAACAAAGAGAAAGAAGCTTTCTGAGAAACTTCTTTGTGTTCTGTGAAATAATCTCACAGAGTTAAAGCTTTCCCCTCAAGAAGCCTTTCGCTAAGACAGTTCTTGTGGAATTGGCAAAGTGATATTTGGAAGACCACAGAGGGCTATGGTGAAAAAGGAAATATCCTCAGATGAAATCTGTCAAGAAGCTTTCTGAGAAACTCCTTAGTGTTCTCTTAATTCATCTCACAGTGTTTCATCTGTATTTCGTGGATATCTTTGCTAGCCTTATTTCTGTGGAATCTGAGAACAGGTATTTCAGATAACATTGAAGAATATAGGGCCAAATTTAGTATCCTCCGATTACAAAGAGAAAGAAGCTTTCTTAGAAACTTCTTTGCGTTCTGTGAAATCATCTCACAGAGTTACAGCTTTCCCCTTAAGAAACCTTTCGCTAAGACAGTTCTTGTGGAATTGGCAAAGTGATATTTGGAAGCCCATAGAGGGCTACGGTGAAAAAGGAAATATACTCAGATGAAATCTGGAAAGAAGATTTCTGAGAAACTGCTTAGTGTTCTGTTAATTCATCTCACAAAGTTACATCTGTATTTCGTGGATCTCTTTGCTAGCCTTATTTCTGTGGAATCTGAGAACAGATATTTCGGATCCCTTTGCAGACTATAGGGCCAAAGGAAATATCCTCCGATAACAAAGAGAAAGAAGCTTTCTGAGAAACTTCTTTGCGTTCTGTGAAATCATCTCACAGAGTTACAGCTTTCCCCTCAAGAAGCCTTTCGCTAAGACAGTTCTTGTGGAGTTGGCAAAGTGATATTTGGAAGCCCATAGAGGGCTATGGTGAAAAAGGAAATATCCTCAGATGAAATCTGGAAAGAAACTTTCTGAGAAACTGCTTAGTGTTCGGTTCATTCATCTCACAGAGTTACATCTGTATTTCGTGGATCTCTTTGCTAGCCTTATTTCTGTGGAATCTGAGAACAGATATTTCGGATCCCTTTGAAGACTATAGGGCCAAAGGAAATATCCTCCGATAACAAAGAGCAAGAAGCTTTCTGAGAAACTTCTTTGCGTTCTGTGAAATAATCTCACAGAGTTACAGCTTTCCCCTCAAGAAGCCTTTCGGTAAGACAGTTCTTGTGGAATTGGCAAAGTGATATTTGGAAGACCACAGAGGGCTATGGTGAAAAAGGAAATATCCTCAGATGAAATCTGGAAAGAAGCTTTCTGAGAAACTGCTTAGTGTTCTCTTAATTCATCTCACAGAGTTTCATCTGTATTTCGTGGATCTCTTTGCTAGCCTTATTTCTGTGGAATCTGAGAACAGGTATTTCAGATCACACTGAAGACTATAGGGCCAAATTTATTATCCTCCGATTACAAAGAGAAAGAAGCTTTCTTAGAAACATCTTTGTGTTCTGTGAAATCATCTCACAGAGATACAGCTTTCCCCTCAAGAAGCCTTTCGCTAAGACAGTTCTTCTGGAATTGGCAAAGTGATATTTGGAAGCCCATAGAGGGCTATGGTGAAAAAGGATATATCCTCAGATGAAATCTGGAAAGAGCTTTCTGAGAAAGTGCTTAGTGTTCTGTTCATTCATCTCACAGAGTTACATCTGTATTTCGTGGATCTCTTTGCTAGCCTTATTTCTGTGGAATCTGAGAACAGATATTTCGGATCCCATTGAAGACTATAGGGCCAAAGGAAATATCCTCCGATAACAAAGAGAAAGAAGCTTTCTGAGAAACTTCTTTGCGTTCTGTGAAATCATGTCACAGAGTTACAGCTTTCCGCTTAAGAAACCTTTCGCTAAGACAGTTCCTGTGGAATTGGCAAAGTGATATTTGGAAGCCCATAGAGGGCTACGGTGAAAAAGGAAATATCCTCAGATGAAATCTGGAAAGAAGCTTTCTTAGAAACTGCTTAGTGTTCTGTTAATTCATCTCACATAGTTACATCTGTATTTCGTGGATCTCTTTGCTAGCCTTATTTCTGTGGAATCTGAGAACAGATATTTCGGATCCCTTTGAAGACTATAGGGCCAAAGGAAATATCCTCCGATAACAAAGAGAAAGAAGCTTTCTGAGAAACTTCGTTGCGTTGTGTGAAATCATCTCACAGAGTTACAGCTTTCCCCTCAAGAAGCCTTTCGCTAAGACAGTTCTTGTGGAGTTGGCAAAGTGATATTTGGAAGCCCATAGAGGGCTATGGTGAAAAAGGAAATATCCTCAGATGAAATGTGGAAAGAAACTTTCTGAGAAACTGCTTAGTGTTCGGTTAATTCATCTCACGGAGTTACATCTGTATTTCGTGGATCTCTTTGCTAGCCTTATTTCTGTGGAATCTGAGAACAGATATTTCGGATCCCTTTGAAGACTATAGGGCCAAAGGAAATATCCTCCGATAACAAAGAGAAAGAAGCTTTCTGAGAAACTTCTTTGTGTTCTGTGAAATCATCTCACAGAGTTAGAGCTTTCCCCTCAAGAAGCCTTTCGCTAAGACAGTTCTTGTGGAATTGGCAAAGTGATATTTGGAAGCCCATAGAGGGCTATGATGAAAAAGGAAATATCCTCAGATGAAATCTGGAAAGAAGCTTTCTGAGAAACTGCTTAGTGTTCGGTTAATTCATCTCACAGAGTTACATGTGTATTTCGTGGATCTCTTTGCTAGCCTTATTTCTGTGGAATCTGAGAACAGATATTTCGGATCCCTTTGAAGACTATAGGGCCAAAGGAAATATCCTCCGATAACAAAGAGCAAGAAGCTTTCTGAGAAACTTCTTTGCGTTCTGTGAAATCACCTCACAGAGTTACAGCATTCCCCTCAAGAAACCTTTCGCTAAGACAGTTCTTGTGGAATTGGCAAAGTGATATTTGGAAGCCCTTAGAGGGCTATGGTGAAAAAGGAAATATCCTCAGATGAAATCTGGAAAGAAGCTTTCTGAGAAACTGCTTAGTGTTCGGTTAATTCATCTCACAGAGTTACATCTGTATTTCGTGGATCTCTTTGCTAGCCTTATTTCCGTGGAATCTGAGAACAGATATTTCGGATCCCATTGAAGACTATAGGGCCAAAGGAAATATCCTCCGATAACAAAGAGAAAGAAGCTTTCTGAGAAACTTCTTTGTGTTCTGTGAAATAATCTCACAGAGTTAAAGCTTTCCCCTCAATTAGCCTTTCGCTAAGACAGTTCTTGTGGAATTGGCAAAGTGATATTTGGAAGACCACAGAGGGCTATGGTGAAAAAGGAAATATCCTCAGATGAAATCTGGAAAGAAGCTTTCTGAGAAACTACTTAGTGTTCTCTTAATTCATCTCACAGTGTTTCATCTGTATTTCGTGGATATCCTTGCTAGCCTTATTTCTGTGGAATCTGAGAACAGGTATTTCAGATCACATTGAAGACTATAGGGCCAAATTTAGTATCCTCCGATTACAAAGAGAAAGAAGCTTTCTTACAAACTTCTTTGTGTTCTGTGAAATCATCTCACAGAGTTACAGCTTTCCCCTCAATAAGCCTTTCGCTAAGACAGTTCTTGTGGAATTGGCAAAGTGATATTTGGAAGCCCATAGAGGGCTATGGTGAAAAAGGATATATCCTCAGATGAAATCTGGAAAGAGCTTTCTGAGAAAGTGCTTAGTGTTCTGTTCATTCATCTCACAGAGTTACATCTGTATTTCGTGGATCTCTTTGCTAGCCTTATTTCTGTGGAATCTGAGAACAGATATTTCGGATCCCATTGAAGACTATAGGGCCAAAGGAAATATCCTCCGATAACAAAGAGAAAGAAGCTTTCTGAGAAACTTCTTTGCGTTCTGTGAAATAATCTCACAGAGTTACAGCTTTCCCCTTAAGAAACCTTTCGCAAAGACAGTTCTTGTGGAATTGGCAAAGTGATATTTGGAAGCCCATAGAGGGCTACGGTGAAAAAGGAAATATACTCAGATGAAATCTGGAAAGAAGATTTCTGAGAAACTGCTTAGTGTTCTGTTAATTCATCTCACAAAGTTACATCTGTATTTCGTGGATCTCTATGCTAGCCTTATTTCTGTGGAATCTGAGAACAGATATTTCGGATCCCTTTGAAGACTATAGGGCCAAAGGAAATATCCTCCGATAACAAAGAGAAAGAAGCTTTCTGAGAAACTTCTTTGCGTTCTGTGAAATCATCTCACAGAGTTACAGCTTTCCCCTCAAGAAGCCTTTCGCTAAGACAGTTCTTGTGGAGTTGGCAAAGTGATATTTGGAAGCCCATAGAGGGCTATGGTGAAAAAGGAAATATCCTCAGATGAAATCTGGAAAGAAACTTTCTGAGAAACTGCTTAGTGTTCGGTTAATTCATCTCACAGAGTTACATCTGTATTTCGTGGATCTCTTTGCTAGCCTTTTTTCTGTGGAATCTGAGAACAGATATTTCGGATCCCTTTGAAGACTATAGGGCCAAAGGATATATCCTCCGATAACAAAGAGAAAGAAGCTTTCTGAGAAACTTCTTTGTGTTCTGTGAAATCATCTCACAGAGTTACAGCTTTCCCCTCAAGAAGCCTTTCGATAAGACAGTTCTTGTGGAATTGGCAAAGTGATATTTGGAAGCCCATAGAGGGCTACGGTGAAAAAGGAAATATCCTCAGATGAAATCTGGAAAGAAGCTTTCTGAGAAACTGCTTAGTGTTCTGTTAATTCATCTCACAGAGTTACATCTGTATTTCGTGGTTCTCTTTGCTAGCCTTATTTCTGTGGAATCTGAGAACAGATATTTCGGATCCCTTTGAAGACTATAGGGCCAAAGGAAATATCCTCCGATAACAAAGAGAAAGAAGCTTTCTGAGAAACTTCTTTGCGTTCTGTGAAATCATCTCACAGAGTTACAGCTTTCCCCTCAAGAAGCCTTTCGCTCAGACAGTTCTTGTGGAGTTGGCAAAGTGATGTTTGGAAGCCCATAGAGGGCAATGATGAAAAAGGAAATATCCTCAGATGAAATCTGGAAAGAAACTTTCTGAGAAACTGCTTAGTGTTCGGTTAATTCATCTCACGGAGTTACATCTTTATTTCGTGGATCTCTTTGCTAGCCTTATTTCTGTGGAATCTGAGAACAGATATTTCGGATCCCTTTGAAGACTATAGGGCCAAAGGAAATATCCTCCGATAACAAAGAGAAAGAAGCTTTCTGAGAAACTTCTTTGTGTTCTGTGAAATCATCTCACAGAGTTACAGCTTTCCCCTCAAGAAGCCTTTCGCTAAGACAGTTCTTGTGGAATTGGCAAAGCGATATTTGGAAGCCCATAGAGGGCTATGGTGAAAAAGGAAATATCCTCAGATGAAATCTGGAAAGAAGCTTTCTGAGAAACTGCTTAGTGTTCGGTTAATTCATCTCACAGAGTTACATGTGTATTTCGTGGATCTCTTTGCTAGCCTTATTTCTGTGGAATCTGAGAACAGATATTTCGTATCCCTTTGAAGACTATAGGGCCAAAGGAAATATCCTCCAATAACAAAGAGCAAGAAGCTTTCTGAAACTTCTTTGCGTTCAGTGAAATCATCTCACAGAGTTACAGCTTTCCCCTCAAGAAACCTTTCGCTAAGACAGTTCTTGTGGAATTGGCAAAGTGATATTTGGAAGCCCTTAGAGGGCTATGGTGAAAAAGGAAATATCCTCAGATGAAATCTGGAAAGAAGCTGTCTGAGAAACTGCTTAGTGTTCGGTTAATTCATCTCACAGAGTTACATCTGTATTTCGTGGATCTCTTTGCTAGCCTTATTTCTGTGGAATCTGAGAACAGATATTTCGGATCCCATTGAAGACTATAGGGCCAAAGGTAATATCCTCCGATAACAAAGAGAAAGAAGCTTTCTGAGAAACTTCTTTGCGTTCTGTGAAATCATCTCACAGAGTTACAGCTTTCCCCTCAAGAAGCCTTTCACTAAGACAGTTCTTGTGGAATTGGCAAAGTGATATTTGGAAGCCCATAGAGGGCTATGGTGAAAAAGGAAATATCCTCAGATGAAATCTGGAAAGAAGCTTTCTGAGAAACTGCTTAGTGTTCTGTTATTTCATCTCACAGAGTTACATCTGTATTTCGTGGATCTCCTTGCTAGCCTTATTTCTGTGGAATCTGAGAACAGATATTTCGGATCCCTTTGAAGACTATAGAGCCAAAGGAAATAATCTCCGATAACAAAGAGAAAGAAGCTTTCTGAAAAATTTCTTTGCGTTCTTTGAAATCATCTCACAGAGTTACAGCTTTCCCCTCAAGAAGCCTTTCGATAAGACAGTTCTTGTGGAATTGGCAAAGTGATATTTGGAAGCCCATAGAGGGCTATGGTGAAAAAGGAAATATCGTCAGATGAAATCTGGAAAGAAGCTTTCTGAGAAACTGCTTAGTGTTCGGTTAATTCATCTCACAGAGTTACATCTGTATTTCGTGGATCTCTTTGCTAGCCTTATTTCTGTGGAATCTGAGAACAGATATTTCGGATTCCTTTGAAGACTATAGGGCTACAGGAAATATCCTCCGATAACAAAGAGAAAGAAGCTTTCTGAGAAACATCTTTGTGTTCTGTGAAATCATCTTACAGAGTTACAGCTTTCCCCTCAAGAAGCCTTTCGCTAAGACAGTTCTTGTGGAATTGGCAAAGTGATATTTGGAAGCCCAAGAGGTCTATGGTGAAAAAGGAAATATCCTCAGATGAAATCTGGAAAGAAGCTTTCTGAGAAACTGCTTAGTGTTCTGTTAATTCATCTCACAGAGTTACATCTGTATTTCGTGGATCTCTTTGCTAGCCTTATTTCTGTGGAATCTGAGAACAGATATTTCGGATCCCATTGAAGACTAAAGGGCCAAAGGAAATAACCTCCGATAACAAAGAGCAAGAAGCTTTCTGAGAAACTTCTTTGCGTTCTGTGAAATCATCTCACAGAGTTACAGCTTTCCCCTCAAGAAGCCTTTCGATAAGACAGTTCTTGTGGAGTTGGCAAAGTGATATTTGGAAGCCCATAGAAGGCTATGGTGAAAAAGGAAATATCCTCAGTTGAAATCTGGAAAGAAACTTTCTGAGAAACTGCTTAGTGTTCGGTTAATTCATCTCACGGAGTTACATCTGTATTTCGTGGATCTCTTTGCTAGCCTTATTTCTGTGGAATCTGAGAACAGCTATTTCGGATCCCTTTGAAGACTATAGGGCCAAAGGAAATATCCTCCGATAACAAAGAGAAAGAAGCTTTCTGAGAAACTTCTTTGTGTTCTGTGAAATCATCTCACAGAGTTACAGCTTTCCACTCAAGAAGCCTTTCGCTAAGACAGTTCTTGTGGAATTGGCAAAGTGATATTTGGAAGCCCATAGAGGGCTATGGTGAAAAAGGAAATATCCTCAGATGAAATCTGGAAAGAAGCTTTCTGAGAAACTGCTTAGTGTTCTGTTAATTCATCTCACAGAGTTACATGTGTATTTCGTGGATCTCTTTGCTAGCCTTATTTCTGTGGAATCTGAGTACAGATATTTCGGATCCCATTGAAGACTATAGGGACAAAGGAAATATCCTCCGATAACAAAGAGCAAGAATCTTTCTGAGAAACTTCTTTGCGTTCCGTGAAATCATCTCACAGAGTTACAGCTTTCCCCTCAAGAAGCCTTTCGCTAAGACAGTTCTTGTGGAATTGGCAAAGTGATATTTGGAAGCACATAGAGGGCTATGGTTAAAAAGGAAATATCCTCAGATGAAATCTGGAAAGAAGCTTTCTGAGAAACTGCTTATTCTTCGGTTAATTCATCTCACAGAGTTACATCTGTATTTCGTGGATCTCTCTGCTAGCCTTATTTCTGTGGAATCTGAGAACAGATATTTCGGATCCCATTGAAGACTATAGGGCCAAAGGAAATATCCTCGGATAACAAAGAGAAAGAAGCTTTCTGAGAAACTTCTTTGTGTTCTGTGAAATCATCTCACAGAGTTACAGCTTTCCCCTCAAGAAGCCTTTCACTAAGACAGTTCTTGTGGAATTGGCAAGGTGATATTTGGAAGCCCATAGAGGGCTATGGTGAAAAAGGAAATATCCTCAGATGAAATCTGGAAAGAAACTTTCTGAGAAACTGCTTAGGGTTCGGTTAATTCATCTCACAGAGTTACATCTGTATTTCGTGGATCTCTTTGCTAGCCTTTTTTCTGTGGAATCTGAGAACAGATATTTCGGATCCCTTTGAAGACTATAGGGCCAAAGGAAATATCCTCCGATAACAAAGAGAAAGAAGCTTTCTGAGAAACTTCTTTGTGTTCTGTGAAATCATCTCACAGAGTTACAGCTTTCCCCTCAAGAACCTTTCGCTAAGACAGTTCTTGTGGAATTGGCAAAGTGATATTTGGAAGCCCATAGAGGGCTATGGGGAAAAAGGAAACATCCTCAGATGAAATCTGGAAAGAAGCTTTCTGAGAAACTGCTTAGTGTTCTGTTATTTCATCTCACAGAGTTACATCTGTATTTCGTGGATCTCCTTGCTAGCCTTATTTCTGTGGAATCTGAGAACAGATATTTCGGATCCCATTGAAGACTATAGAGCCAAAGGAAATAATCTCCGATAACAAAGAGAAAGAAGCTTTCTGAAAAATTTCTTTGCGTTCTTTGAAATCATCTCACAGAGTTACAGCTTTCCCCTCAAGAAGCCTTTCGCTAAGACAGTTCTTGTGGAATTTGCAAAGTGATATTTGGAAGCCCATAGAGGGCTATGGTGAAAAAGGAAATATCCTCAGATGAAATCTGGAAAGAAGCTTTCTGAGAAACTGCTTAGTGTTCGGTTAATTCATCTCACAGAGTTACATCTGTATTTCGTGGATCTCTTTGCTAGCCTTATTTCTGTGGAATCTGAGAACAGATATTTCGGATTCCTTTGAAGACTATAGGGCTAAAGGAAATATCCTCCGATAACAAAGAGAAAGAAGCTTTCTGAGAAACATCTTTGTGTTCTGTGAAATCATCTTACAGAGTTACAGCTTTCCCCTCAAGAAGCCTTTCGCTAAGACAGTTCTTGTGGAATTGGCAAAGTGATATTTGGAAGCCCAAGAGGTCTATGGTGAAAAAGGAAATATCCTCAGATGAAATCTGGAAAGAAGCTTTCTGAGAAACTGCTTAGTGTTCTGTTAATTCATCTCACAGAGTTACATGTGTATTTCGTGAATCTCTTTGCTAGCCTTATTTCTGTGGAATCTGAGAACAGATATTTCGGATCCCATTGAAGACTAAAGGGCCAAAGGAAATATCCTCCGATAACAAAGAGCAAGAAGCTTTCTGAGAAACTTCTTTGCGTTCTGTGAAATCATCTCACAGAGTTACAGCTTTCCCCTCAAGAAGCCTTTCGATAAGACAGTTCTTGTGGAGTTGGCAAAGTGATATTTGGAAGCCCATAGAAGGCTATGGTGAAAAAGGAAATATCCTCAGTTGAAATCTGGAAAGAAACTTTCTGAGAAACTGCTTAGTGTTCGGTTAATTCATCTCACGGAGTTACATCTGTATTTCGTGGATCTCTTTGCTAGCCTTATTTCTGTGGAATCTGAGAACAGCTATTTCGGATCCCTTTGAAGACTATAGGGTCAAAGGAAATATCCTCCGATAACAAAGAGAAAGAAGCTTTCTGAGAAACTTCTTTGTGTTCTGTGAAATCATCTCACAGAGTTACAGCTTTCCACTCAAGAAGCCTTTCGCTAAGACAGTTCTTGTGGAATTGGCAAAGTGATATTTGGAAGCCCATAGAGGGCTATGGTGAAAAAGGAAATATCCTCAGATGAAATCTGGAAAGAAGCTTTCTGAGAAACTGCTTAGTGTTCTGTTAATTCATCTCACAGAGTTACATGTGTATTTCGTGGATCTCTTTGCTAGCCTTATTTCTGTGGAATCTGAGAACAGATATTTCGGATCCCATTGAAGACTATAGGGACAAAGGAAATATCCTCCGATAACAAAGAGCAAGAAGCTTTCTGAGAAACTTCTTTGCGTTCCGTGAAATCATCTCACAGAGTTACAGCTTTCCCCTCAAGAAGCCTTTCGCTAAGACAGTTCTTGTGGAATTGGCAAAGTGATATTTGGAAGCACATAGAGGGCTATGGTGAAAAAGGAAATATCCTCAGATGAAATCTGGAAAGAAGCTTTCTGAGAAACTGCTTAGTGTTCGGTTAATTCATCTCACAGAGTTACATCTGTATTTCGTGGATCTCTCTGCTAGCCTTATTTCTGTGGAATCTGAGAACAGATATTTCGGATCCCATTGAAGACTATAGGGCCAAAGGAAATATCCTCGGATAACAAAGAGAAAGAAGCTTTCTGAGAAACTTCTTTGTGTTCTGTGAAATCATCTCACAGAGTTACAGCTTTCCCCTCAAGAAGCCTTTCACTAAGACAGTTCTTGTGGAATTGGCAAGGTGATATTTGGAAGCCCATAGAGGGCTATGGTGAAAAAGGAAATATCCTCAGATGAAATCTGGAAAGAAACTTTCTGAGAAACTGCTTAGGGTTCGGTTAATTCATCTCACAGAGTTACATCTGTATTTCGTGGATCTCTTTGCTAGCCTTTTTTCTGTGGAATCTGAGAACAGATATTTCGGATCCCTTTGAAGACTATAGGGCCAAAGGAAATATCCTCCGATAACAAAGAGAAAGAAGCTTTCTGAGAAACTTCTTTGTGTTCTGTGAAATCATCTCACAGAGTTACAGCTTTCCCCTCATGAACCTTTCGCTAAGACAGTTCTTGTGGAATTGGCAAAGTGATATTTGGAAGCCCATAGAGGGCTATGGTGAAAAAGGAAACATCCTCAGATGAAATCTGGAAAGAAGCTTTCTGAGAAACTGCTTAGTGTTCTGTTATTTCATCTCACAGAGTTACATCTGTATTTCGTGCATCTCTTTGCTAGCCTTATTTCTGTGGAATCTGAGAACAGATATTTCGGATCCCATTGAAGACTATAGGGCCAAAGGAAATATCCTCCGATAACAAAGAGAAAGAAGCTTTCTGAGAAACTTCTTTGTGTTCTGTGAAATAATCTCACAGAGTTAAAGCTTTGCCCTCAAGAAGCCTTTCGCTAAGACAGTTCTTGTGGAATTGGCAAAGTGATATTTGGAAGACCACAGAGGGCTATGGTGAAAAAGGAAATATCCTCAGATGAAATCTGTCAAGAAGCTTTCTGAGAAACTGCTTAGTGTTCTCTTAATTCATCTCACAGTGTTTCATCTGTATTTCGTGGATATCTTTGCTAGCCTTATTTCTGTGGAATCTGAGAACAGGTATTTCAGATAACATTGAAGAATATAGGGCCAAATTTAGTATCCTCCGATTACAAAGAGAAAGAAGCTTTCTTAGAAACTTCTTTGCGTTCTGTGAAATCATCTCACAGAGTTACAGCTTTCCCCTTAAGAAACCTTTCGCTAAGACAGTTCTTGTGGAATTGGCAAAGTTATATTTGGAAGCCCATAGAGGGCTACGGTGAAAAAGGAAATATACTCAGATGAAATCTGGAAGGAAGATTTCTGAGAAACTGCTTAGTGTTCTGTTAATTCATCTCACAGAGTTACATCTGTATTTCGTGGATCTCTTTGCTAGCCTTATTTCTGTGGAATCTGAGAACAGATATTTCGGATCCCTTTGAAGACTATAGGGCCAAAGGAAATATCCTCCGATAACAAAGAGAAAGAAGCTTTCTGAGAAACTTCTTTGCGTTCTGTGAAATCATCTCACAGAGTTACAGCTTTCCCCACAAGAAGCCTTTCGCTAAGACAGTTCTTGTGGAGTTGGCAAAGTGATATTTGGAAGCCCATAGAGGGCTATGGTGAAAAAGGAAATATCCTCAGATGAAATCTGGAAAGAAACTTTCTGAGAAACTGCTTAGTGTTCGGTTCATTCATCTCACAGAGTTACATCTGTATTTCGTGGATCTCTTTGCTAGCCTTATTTCTGTGGAATCTGAGAACAGATATTTCGGATCCCTTTGAAGACTATAGGGCCAAAGGAAATATCCTCCGATAACAAAGAGCAAGAAGCTTTCTGAGAAACTTCTTTGCGTTCTGTGAAATAATCTCACAGAGTTACAGCTTTCCCCTCAAGAAGCCTTTCGGTAAGACAGTTCTTGTGGAATTGGCAAAGTGATATTTGGAAGACCACAGAGGGCTATGGTGAAAAAGGAAATATCCTCAGATGAAATCTGGAAGGAAGCTTTCTGAGAAACTGCTTAGTGTTCTCTTAATTCATCTCACAGAGTTTCATCTGTATTTCGTGGATCTCTTTGCTAGCCTTATTTCTGTGGAATCTGAGAACAGGTATTTCAGATCACACTGAAGACTATAGGGCCAAATTTATTATCCTCCGATTACAAAGTGAAAGAAGCTTTCTTAGAAACTTCTTTGTGTTCTGTGAAATCATCTCACAGAGTTACAGCTTTCCCCTCAAGAAGCCTTTCGCTAAGACAGTTCTTGTGGAATTGGCAAAGTGATATTTGGAAGCCCATAGAGGGCTATGGTGAAAAAGGATATATCCTCAGATGAAATCTGGAAAGAGCTTTCTGAGAAAGTGCTTAGTGTTCTGTTCATTCATCTCACAGAGTTACATCTGTATTTCGTGGATCTCTTTGCTAGCCTTATTTCTGTGGAATCTGAGAACAGATATTTCGGATCCCATTGAAGACTATAGGGCCAAAGGAAATATCCTCCGATAACAAAGAGAAAGAAGCTTTCTGAGAAACTTCTTTGCGTTCTGTGAAATCATGTCACAGAGTTACAGCTTTCCCCTTAAGAAACCTTTCGCTAAGACAGTTCTTGTGGAATTGGCAAAGTGATATTTGGAAGCCCATAGAGGGCTACGGTGAAAAAGGAAATATCCTCAGATGAAATCTGGAAAGAAGCTTTCTTAGAAACTGCTTAGTGTTCTGTTAATTCATCTCACAGAGTTACATCTGTATTTCGTGGATCTCTTTGCTAGCCTTATTTCTGTGGAATCTGAGAACAGATATTTCGGATCCCTTTGAAGACTATAGGGCCAAAGGAAATATCCTCCGATAACAAAGAGCAAGAAGCTTTCTGAGAAACTTCTTTGCGTTCTGTGAAATCATCTCACAGAGTTACAGCTTTCCCCTCAAGAAGCCTTTCGCTAAGACAGTTCTTGTGGAGTTGGCAAAGTGATATTTGGAAGCCCATAGAGGGCTATGGTGAAAAAGGAAATATCCTCAGATGAAATCTGGAAAGAAACTTTCTGAGAAACTGCTTAGTGTTCGGTTAATTCATCTCACGGAGTTACATCTGTATTTCGTGGATCTCTTTGCTAGCCTTATTTCTGTGGAATCTGAGAACAGATATTTCGGATCCCTTTGAAGACTATAGGGCCAAAGGAAATATCCTCCGATAACAAAGAGAAAGAAGCTTTCTGAGAAACTTCTTTGTGTTCTGTGAAATCATCTCACAGAGTTACAGCTTTCCCCTCAAGAAGCCTTTCGCTAAGACAGTTCTTGTGGAATTGGCAAAGTGATATTTGGAAGCCCATAGAGGGCTATGGTGAAAAAGGAAATATCCTCAGATGAAATCTGGAAAGAAGCTTTCTGAGAAACTGCTTAGTGTTCGGTTAATTCATCTCACAGAGTTACATGTGTATTTCGTGGATCTCTTTGCTAGCCTTATTTCTGTGGAATCTGAGAACAGATATTTCGGATCCCTTTGAAGACTATAGGGCCAAAGGAAATATCCTCCGATAACAAAGAGCAAGAAGCTTTCTGAGAAACTTCTTTGCGTTCTGTGAAATCATCTCACAGAGTTACAGCTTTCCCCTCAAGAAACCTTTCGCTAAGACAGTTCTTGTGGAATTGGCAAAGTGATATTTGGAAGCCCTAAGAGGGCTATGGTGAAAAAGGAAATATCCTCAGATGAAATCTGGAAAGAAGCTTTCTGAGAAACTGCTTAGTGTTCGGTTAATTCATCTCACAGAGTTACATCTGTATTTCGTGGATCTCTTTGCTAGCCTTATTTCCGTGGAATCTGAGAACAGATATTTCGGATCCCATTGAAGACTATAGGGCCAAAGGAAATATCCTCCGATAACAAAGAGAAAGAAGCTTTCTGAGAAACTTCTTTGTGTTCTGTGAAATAATCTCACAGAGTTAAAGCTTTCCCCTCAATTAGCCTTTCGCTAAGACAGTTCTTGTGGAATTGAAAAAGTGATATTTGGAAGACCACAGAGGGCTATGGTGAAAAAGGAAATATCCTGAGATGAAATCTGGAAAGAAGCTTTCTGAGAAACTACTTAGTGTTCTCTTAATTCATCTCACAGTGTTTCATCTGTATTTCGTGGATATCTTTGCTAGCCTTATTTCTGTGGAATCTGAGAACAGGTATTTCAGATCACATTGAAGACTATAGGGCCAAATTTAGTATCCTCCGATTACAAAGAGACAGAAGCTTTCTTACAAACTTCTTTGTGTTCTGTCAAATCATCTCACAGAGTTAAAGCTTTCCCCTCAAGAAGCCTTTCGCTAAGACAGTTCTTGTGGAATTGGCAAAGTGATATTTGGAAGCCCATAGAGGGCTATGGTGAAAAAGGATATATCCTCAGATGAAATCTGGAAAGAGCTTTCTGAGAAAGTGCTTAGTGTTCTGTTCATTCATTTCACAGGTTACATCTGTATTTCGTGGATCTCTTTGCTAGCCTTATTTCTGTGGAATCTGAGAACAGATATTTCGGATCCCATTGAAGACTATAGGGCCAAAGGAAATATCCTCCGATAACAAAGAGATAGAAGCTTTCTGAGAAACTTCTTTGCGTTCTGTGAAATAATCTCACAGAGTTACAGCTTTCCCCTTAAGAAACCTTTCGCTAAGACAGTTCTTGTGGAATTGGCAAAGTGATATTTGGAAGCCCATAGAGGGCTACGGTGAAAAAGGAAATATACTCAGATGAAATCTGGAAAGAAGATTTCTGAGAAACTGCTTAGTGTTCTGTTAATTCATCTCACAAAGGTACATCTGTATTTCGTGGATCTCTATGCTAGCCTTATTTCTGTGGAATCTGAGAACAGATATTTCGGATCCCTTTGAAGACTATAGGGCCAAAGGAAATATCCTCCGATAACAAAGAGAAAGAAGCTTTCTGAGAAACTTCTTTGCATTCTGTGAAATCATCTCACAGAGTTACAGCTTTCCCCTCAAGAAGCCTTTCGCTAAGACAGTTCTTGTGGAGTTGGCAAAGTGATATTTGGAAGCCCATAGAGGGCTATGGTGAAAAAGGAAATATCCTCAGATGAAATCTTGAAAGAAACTTTCTGAGAAACTGCTTAGTGTTCGGTTAATTCATCTCACAGAGTTACATCTGTATTTCGTGGATCTCTTTGCTAGCCTTTTTTCTGTGGAATCTGAGAACAGATATTTCGGATCCCTTTGAAGACTATAGGGCCAAAGGAAATATCCTCCGATAACAAAGAGAAAGAAGCTTTCTGAGAAACTTCTTTGTGTTCTGTGAAATCATCTCACAGAGTTACAGCTTTCCCCTCAAGAAGCCTTTCGATAAGACAGTTCTTGTGGAATTGGCAAAGTGATACTTGGAAGCTCATAGAGGGCTATGGTGAAAAAGGATATATTCTCAGATGAAATCTGGAAAGAAGCTTTCTGAGAAACTGCTTAGTGTTCGGTTAATTCATCTCACAGAGTTACATGTGTATTTCGTGGATCTCTTTGCTAGCCTTATTTCTGTGGAATCTGAGAACAGATATTTCGGATCCCTTTGAAGACTATAGGGCCAAAGGAAATATCCTCCGATAACAAAGAGCAAGAAGCTTTCTGAGAAACTTCTTTGCGTTCTGTGAAATCAACTCACAGAGTTACAGCTTTCCCCTCAAGAAGCCTTTCGCTAAGACAGTTCTTGTGGAATTGGCAAAGTGATATTTGGAAGACCACAGAGGGCTATGGTGAAAAAGGAAATATCCTCGGATGAAATCTGGAAAGAAGCTTTCTGAGAAACTGCTTAGTGTTCTGTTAATTCATCTCACAGAGTTACATCTGTATTTCGTGGTTCTCTTTGCTAGCCTTATTTCTGTGGAATCTGAGAACAGATATTTCGGATCCCTTTGAAGACTATAGGGCCAAAGGAAATATCCTCCGATAACAAAGAGAAAGAAGCTTTCTAAGAAACTTCTTTGCGTTCTGTGAAATCATCTCACAGAGTTACAGCTTTCCCCTCAAGAAGCCTTTCGCTCAGACAGTTCTTGTGGAGTTGGCAAAGTGATGTTTGGTAGCCCATAGAGGGCAATGGTGAAAAAGGAAATATCCTCAGATGAAATCTGGAAAGAAACTTTCTGAGAAACTGCTTAGTGTTCGGTTAATTCATCTCACGGAGTTACATCTGTATTTCGTGGATCTCTTTGCTAGCCTTATTTCTGTGGAATCTGAGAACAGATATTTCGGATCCCTTTGAAGACTATAGGGCCAAAGGAAATATCCTCCGATAACAAAGAGAAAGAAGCTTTCTGAGAAACTTCTTTGTGTTCTGTGAAATCATCTCACAGAGTTACAGCTTTCCCCTCAAGAAGCCTTTCGCTAAGACAGTTCTTATGGAATTGGCAAAGTGATATTTGGAAGCCCATAGAGGGCTATGGTGAAAAAGGAAATATCCTCAGATGAAATCTGGAAAGAAGCTTTCTGAGAAACTGCTTAGTGTTCGGTTAATTCATCTCACAGAGTTACATGTGTATTTCGTTGGATCTCTTTGCTAGCCTTATTTCTGTGGAATCTGAGAACAGATATTTCGGATCCCTTTGAAGACTATAGGGCCAAAGGAAATATCCTCCAATAACAAAGAGCAAGAAGCTTTCTGAAACTTCTTTGCGTTCAGTGAAATCATCTCACAGAGTTACAGCTTTCCCCTCAAGAAACCTTTCGCTAAGACAGTTCTTGTGGAATTGGCAAAGTGATATTTGGAAGCCCTTAGAGGGCTATGGTGAAAAAGGAAATATCCTCAGATGAAATCTGGAAAGAAGCTTTCTGAGAAACTGCTTAGTGTTCGGTTAATTCATCTCACAGAGTTACATCTGTATTTCGTGGATCTCTTTGCTAGCCTTATTTCTGTGGAATCTGAGAACAGATATTTCGGATCCCATTGAAGACTATAGGGCCAAAGGTAATATCCTCGGATAACAAAGAGAAAGAAGCTTTCTGAGAAACTTCTTTGCGTTCTGTGAAATCATCTCACAGAGTTACAGCTTTCCCCTCAAGAAACCTTTCGCTAAGACAGTTCTTGTGGAATTGGCAAAGTGATATTTGGAAGCCCATAGAGGGCTATGGTGAAAAAGGAAATATCCTCAGATGAAATCTGGAAAGAAGCTTTCTGAGAAACTGCTTAGTGTTCTGTTATTTCATCTCACAGAGTTACATCTGTATTTCGTGGATCTCCTTGCTAGCCTTATTTCTGTGGAATCTGAGAACAGATATTTCGGATCCCATTGAAGACTATAGAGCCAAAGGAAATAATCTCCGATAACAAAGAGAAAGAAGCTTTCTGAAAAATTTCTTTGCGTTCTTTGAAATCATCTCACAGAGTTACAGCTTTCCCCTCAAGAAGCCTTTCGCTAAGACAGTTCTTGTGGAATTGGCAAAGTGATATTTGGAAGCCCATAGAGGGCTATGGTGAAAAAGGAAATATCCTCAGATGAAATCTGGAAAGAAGCTTTCTGAGAAACTGCTTAGTGTTCGGTTAATTCATCTCACAGAGTTACATCTGTATTTCGTGGATCTCTTTGCTAGCCTTATTTCTGTGGAATCTGAGAACAGATATTTCGGATTCCTTTGAAGACTATAGGGCTAAAGGAAATATCCTCCGATAACAAAGAGAAAGAAGCTTTCTGAGAAACATCTTTGTGTTCTGTGAAATCATCTTACAGAGTTACAGCTTTCCCCTCAAGAAGCCTTTCGCTAAGACAGTTCTTGTGGAATTGGCAAAGTGATATTTGGAAGCCCAAGAGGTCTATGGTGAAAAAGGAAATATCCTCAGATGAAATCTGGAAAGAAGCTTTCTGAGAAACTGCTTAGTGTTCTGTTAATTCATCTCACAGAGTTACATCTGTATTTCGTGGATCTCTTTGCTAGCCTTATTTCTGTGGAATCTGAGAACAGATATTTCGGATCCCATTGAAGACTAAAGGTCCAAAGGAAATATCCTCCGATAACAAAGAGCAAGAAGCTTTCTGAGAAACTTCTTTGCGTTCTGTGAAATCATCTCACAGAGTTACAGCTTTCCCCTCAAGAAGCCTTTCGATAAGACAGTTCTTGTGGAGTTGGCAAAGTGATATTTGGAAGCCCATAGAAGGCTATGGTGAAAAAGGAAATATCCTCAGTTGAAATCTGGAAAGAAACTTTCTGAGAAACTGCTTAGTGTTCGGTTAATTCATCTCACGGAGTTACATCTGTATTTCGTGGATCTCTTTGCTAGCCTTATTTCTGTGGAATCTGAGAACAGCTATTTCGGATCCCTTTGAAGACTATAGGGCCAAAGGAAATATCCTCCGATAACAAAGAGAAAGAAGCTTTCTGAGAAACTTCTTTGTGTTCTGTGAAATCATCTCACAGAGTTACAGCTTTCCACTCAAGAAGCCTTTCGCTAAGACAGTTCTTGTGGAATTGGCAAAGTGATATTTGGAAGCCCATAGAGGGCTATGGTGAAAAAGGAAATATCCTCAGATGAAATCTGGAAAGAAGCTTTCTGAGAAACTGCTTAGTGTTCTGTTAATTCATCTCACAGTGTTACATGTGTATTTCGTGGATCTCTTTGCTAGCCTTATTTCTGTGGAATCTGAGAACAGATATTTCGGATCCCATTGAAGACTATAGGGACAAAGGAAATATCCTCCGATAACAAAGAGCAAGAAGCTTTCTGAGAAACTTCTTTGCGTTCAGTGAAATCATCTCACAGAGTTACAGCTTTCCCCTCAAGAAGCCTTTCGCTAAGACAGTTCTTGTGGAATTGGCAAAGTGATATTTGGAAGCCCATAGAGGGCTATGGTTAAAAAGGAAGTATCCTCAGATGAAATCTGGAAAGAAGCTTTCTGAGAAACTGCTTAGTGTTCGGTTAATTCATCTCACAGAGTTACATCTTTATTTCGTGGATCTCTCTGCTAGCCTTATTTCTGTGGAATCTGAGAACAGATATTTCGGATCCCATTGAAGACTATAGGGCCAAAGGAAATATCCTCGGATAACAAAGAGAAAGAAGCTTTCTGAGAAACTTCTTTGTGTTCTGTGAAATCATCTCACAGAGTTCCAGCTTTCCCCTCAAGAAGCCTTTCACTAAGACAGTTCTTGTGGAATTGGCAAGGTGATATTTGGAAGCCCATAGAGGGCTACGGTGAAAAAGGAAATATCCTCAGATGAAATCTGGAAAGAAACTTTCTGAGAAACTGCTTAGTGTTCGGTTAATTCATCTCACAGAGTTACATCTGTATTTCGTGGATCTCTTTGCTAGCCTTTTTTCTGTGGAATCTGAGAACAGATATTTCGGATCCCTTTGAAGACTATAGGGCCAAAGGAAATATCCTCCGATAACAAAGAGAAAGGAGCTTTCTGAGAAATTTCTTTGTGTTCTGTGAAATCATCTCACAGAGTTACAGCTTTCCCCTCAAGAACCTTTCGCTAAGACAGTTCTTGTGGAATTGGCAAAGTGATATTTGGAAGCCCATAGAGGGCTATGGTGAAAAAGGAAATATCCTCAGATGAAATCTGGAAAGAAGCTTTCTGAGAAACTGCTTAGTGTTCTGTTAATTCATCTCACAAAGTTACATCTGTATTTCGTGGATCTCTATGCTAGCCTTATTTCTGTGGAATCTGAGAACAGATATTTCGGATCCCTTTGAAGACTATAGGGCCAAAGGAAATATCCTCCGATAACAAAGAGAAAGAAGCTTTCTGAGAAACTTCTTTGCGTTCTGTGAAATCATGTCACAGAGTTACAGCTTTCCCCTCAAGAAGCCTTTCGCTAAGACAGTTCTTGTGGAGTTGGCAAAGTGATATTTGGAAGCCCATAGAGGGCTATGGTGAAAAAGGAAATATCCTCAGATGAAATCTGGAAAGAAACTTTCTGAGAAACTGCTTAGTGTTCGGTTAATTCATCTCACAGAGTTACATCTGTATTTCGTGGATCTCTTTGCTAGCCTTTTTTCTGTGGAATCTGAGAACAGATATTTCGGATCCCTTTGAAGACTATAGGGCCAAAGGAATTATCCTCCGATAACAAAGAGAAAGAAGCTTTCTGAGAAACTTCTTTGTGTTCTGTGAAATCATCTCACAGAGTTACAGCTTTCCCCTCAAGAAGCCTTTCGATAAGACAGTTCTTGTGGAATTGGCAAAGTGATATTTGGAAGCTCATAGAGGGCTATGGTGAAAAAGGATATATTCTCAGATGAAATCTGGAAAGAAGCTTTCTGAGAAACTGCTTATTGTTCGGTTCATTCATCTCACAGAGTTACATGTGTATTTCGTGGATCTCTTTGCTAGCCTTATTTCTGTGGAATCTGAGAACAGATATTTCGGATCCCTTTGAAGACTATAGGGCCAAAGGAAATATCCTCCGATAACAAAGAGCAAGAAGCTTTCTGAGAAACTTCTTTGCGTTCTGTGAAATCAACTCACAGAGTTACAGCTTTCCCCTCAAGAAGCCTTTCGCTAAGACAGTTCTTGTGGAATTGGCAAAGTGATATTTGGAAGCCCTTAGAGGGCTATGGTGAAAAAAGAAATATCCTCAGATGAAATCTGGAAAGAAGCTTTCTGAGAAACTGCTTAGGGTTCGGTTAATTCATCTCACAGAGTTACATCTGTATTTCGTGGATCTCTTTGCTAGCCTTTTTTCTGTGGAATCTGAGAACAGCTATTTCGGATCCCTTTGAAGACTATAGGGCCAAAGGAAATATCCTCCGATAACAAAGAGAAAGAAGCTTTCTGAGAAACTTCTTTGTGTTCTGTGAAATCATCTCACAGAGTTACAGCTTTCCCCTCAAGAACCTTTCGCTAAGACAGTTCTTGTGGAATTGGCAAAGTGATATTTGGAAGCCCATAGAGCGCTATGGTGAAAAAGGAAACATCCTCAGATGAAATCTGGAAAGAAGCTTTCTGAGAAACTGCTTAGTGTTCTGTTATTTCATCTCACAGAGTTACATCTGTATTTCGTGCATCTCTTTGCTAGCCTTATTTCTGTGGAATCTGAGAACAGATATTTCGGATCCCATTGAAGACTATAGGGCCAAAGGAAATATCCTCCGATAACAAATAGAAAGAAGCTTTCTGAGAAACTTCTTTGCGTTCTGTGAAATCATCTCACAGAGTTACAGCTTTCACCTCAAGAAGCCTTTTGCAAAGACAGTTCTTGTGGAATTGGCAAAGTGATATTTGGAAGCCCATAGAGGGCTATGGTGAAAAAGGAAATATCCTCAGATGAAATCTGGAAAGAAGCTTTCTGAGAAACTGCTTAGTGTTCTGTTAATTCATCTCACAGAGTTACATCTTTATTTCGTGGATCTCTTTGCTAGCCTTATTTCTGTGGAATCTGAGAACAGATATTTCGGATCCCTTTGAAGACTATAGGGCCAAAGGAAATATCCTCCGTTAACAAAGAGAAAGAAGCTTTCTGAGAAACTTCTTTGTGTTCTGTGAAATCATCTCCCAGAGTTACAGCTTTCCCCGCAAGAAGCCTTTGGCTAAGACAGTTCTTGTGGAATTGGCAAAGTGATATTTGGAAGCCCATAGAGGGCTATGGTGAAAAAGGAAATATCCTCAGATGAAATCTGGAAAGAAGCTTTCTGAGAAACTGCTTAGTGTTCTGTTAATTCATCTCGCAGAGTTACATCTGTATTTCTTGGATCTCTTTGCTAGCCTTATTTCCGTGGAATCTGAGAACAGATATTTCGGATCCCATTGAAGACTATAGGGCCAAAGGAAATATCCTCCGATAACAAAGAGAAAGAAGCTTTCTGAGAAACTTCTTTGTGTTCTGTGAAATAATCTCAGAGTTAAAGCTTTCCCCTCAAGAAGCCTTTCGCTAAGACAGTTCTTGTGGAATTGGCAAAGTGATATTTGGAAGACCACAGAGGGCTATGGTGAAAAAGGAAATATCCTCAGATGAAATCTGTCAAGAAGCTTTCTGAGAAACTGCTTAGTGTTCTCTTAATTCATCTCACAGTGTTTCATCTGTATTTCGTGGATATCTTTGCTAGCCTTATTTCTGTGGAATCTGAGAACAGGTATTTCAGATAACATTGAAGAATATAGGGCCAAATTTAGTATCCTCCGATTACAAAGAGAAAGAAGCTTTCTTAGAGACTTCTTTGCGTTCTGTGAAATCATCTCACAGAGTTACAGCTTTCCCCTTAAGAAACCTTTCGCTAAGACAGTTCTTGTGGAATTGGCAAAGTGATATTTGGAAGCCCATAGAGGGCTACGGTGAAAAAGGAAATATACTCAGATGAAATCTGGAAAGAAGATTTCTGAGAAACTGCTTAGTGTTCTGTTAATTCATCTCACAAAGTTACATCTGTATTTCGTGGATATCTTTGCTAGCCTTATTTCTGTGGAATCTGAGAACAGGTATTTCAGATCACATTGAAGACTATAGGGCCAAATTTAGTATCCTCCGATTACAAAGAGAAAGAAGCTTTCTTAGAAACTTCTTTGGGTTCTCTGAAATCATCTCACAGAGTTACAGCTTTCCCCTCAAGAAGCCTTTCGCTAAGACAGTTCTTGTGGAATTGGCAAAGTGATATTTGGAAGCCCATAGAGGGCTATGGTGAAAAAGGATATATCCTCAGATGAAATCTGGAAAGAGCTTTCTGAGAAAGTGCTTAGTGTTCTGTTCATTCATCTCACAGAGTTACATCTGTATTTCGTGGATCTCTTTGCTAGCCTTATTTCTGTGGAATCTGAGAACAGATATTTCGGATCCCTTTGAAGACTATAGGGCCAAAGGAAATATCCTCCGATAACAAAGAGAAAGAAGCTTTCTGAGAAACTTCTTTGCGTTCTGTGAAATCATGTCACAGAGTTACAGCTTTCCCCTTAAGAAACCTTTCGCTAAGACAGTTCTTGTGGAATTGGCAAAGTGATATTTGGAAGCCCATAGAGGGCTACGGTGAAAAAGGAAATATCCTCAGATGAAATCTGGAAAGAAGCTTTCTGAGAAACTGCTTAGTGTTCTGTTAATTCATCTCACAGAGTTACATCTGTATTTCGTGGTTCTCTTTGCTAGCCTTATTTCTGTGGAATCTGAGAACAGATATTTCGGATCCCTTTGAAGACTATAGGGCCAAAGGAAATATCCTCCGATAACAAAGAGAAAGAAGCTTTCTGAGAAACTTCTTTGCGTTCTGTGAAATCATCTCACAGAGTTACAGCTTTCCCCTCAAGAAGCCTTTCGCTCAGACAGTTCTTGTGGAGTTGGCAAAGTGATGTTTGGAAGCCCATAGAGGGCAATGGTGAAAAAGGAAATATCCTCAGATGAAATCTGGAAAGAAACTTTCTGAGAAACTGCTTAGTGTTCGGTTAATTCATCTCACGGAGTTACATCTGTATTTCGTGGATCTCTTTGCTAGCCTTATTTCTGTGGAATCTGAGAACAGATATTTCGGATCCCTTTGAAGACTATAGGGCCAAAGGAAATATCCTCCGATAACAAAGAGAAAGAAGCTTTCTGAGAAACTTCTTTGTGTTCTGTGAAATCATCTCACAGAGTTACAGCTTTCCCCTCAAGAAGCCTTTCGCTAAGACAGTTCTTGTGGAATTGGCAAAGTGATATTTGGAAGCCCATAGAGGGCTATGGTGAAAAAGGAAATATCCTCAGATGAAATCTGGAAAGAAGCTTTCTGAGAAACTGCTTAGTGTTCGGTTAATTCATCTCACAGAGTTACATGTGTATTTCGTGGATCTCTTTGCTAGCCTTATTTCTGTGGAATCTGAGAACAGATATTTCGGATCCCTTTGAAGACTATAGGGCCAAAGGAAATATCCTCCAATAACAAAGAGCAAGAAGCTTTCTGAAACTTCTTTGCGTTCAGTGAAATCATCTCACAGAGTTACAGCTTTCCCCTCAAGAAACCTTTCGCTAAGACAGTTCTTGTGGAATTGGCAAAGTGATATTTGGAAGCCCTTAGAGGGCTATGGTGAAAAAGGAAATATCCTCAGATGAAATCTGGAAAGAAGCTTTCTGAGAAACTGCTTAGTGTTCGGTTAATTCATCTCACAGAGTTACATCTGTATTTCGTGGATCTCTTTGCTAGCCTTATTTCTGTGGAATCTGAGAACAGATATTTCGGATCCCATTGAAGACTATAGGGCCAAAGGTAATATCCTCGGATAACAAAGAGAAAGAAGCTTTCTGAGAAACTTCTTTGCGTTCTGTGAAATCATCTCACAGAGTTACAGCTTTCCCCTCAAGAAGCCTTTCACTAAGACAGTTCTTGTGGAATTGGCAAAGTGATATTTGGAAGCCCATAGAGGGCTATGGTGAAAAAGGAAATATCCTCAGATGAAATCTGGAAAGAAGCTTTCTGAGAAACTGCTTAGTGTTCTGTTATTTCATCTCACAGAGTTACATCTGTATTTCGTGGATCTCCTTGCTAGCCTTATTTCTGTGGAATCTGAGAACAGATATTTCGGATCCCATTGAAGACTATAGAGCCAAAGGAAATAATCTCCGATAACAAAGAGAAAGAAGCTTTCTGAAAAATTTCTTTGCGTTCTTTGAAATAATCTCACAGAGTTACAGCTTTCCCCTCAGGAAGCCTTTCGCTAAGACAGTTCTTGTGGAATTGGCAAAGTGATATTTGGAAGCCCATAGAGGGCTATGGTGAAAAAGGAAATATCCTCAGATGAAATCTGGAAAGAAGCTTTCTGAGAAACTCCTTAGTGTTCGGTTAATTCATCTCACAGAGTTACATCTGTATTTAATGGATCTCTTTGCTAGCCTTATTTCTGTGGAATCTGAGAACAGATATTTCGGATTCCTTTGAAGACTGTAGGGCTAAAGGAAATATCCTCCGATAACAAAGAGAAAGAAGCTTTCTGAGAAACATCTTTGTGTTCTGTGAAATCATCTTACAGAGTTACAGCTTTCCCCTCAAGAAGCCTTTCGCTAAGACAGTTCTTGTGGAATTGGCAAAGTGATATTTGGAAGCCCAAGAGGTCTATGGTGAAAAAGGAATTATCCTCAGATGAAATCTGGAAAGAAGCTTTCTGAGAAACTGCTTAGTGTTCTGTTAATTCATCTCACAGAGTTACATCTGTATTTCGTGGATCTCTTTGCTAGCCTTATTTTTGTGGAATCTGAGAACAGATATTTCGGATCCCATTGAAGACTAAAGGGCCAAAGGAAATATCCTCCGATAACAAAGAGCAAGAAGCTTTCTGAGAAACTTCTTTGCGTTCTGTGAAATCATCTCACAGAGTTACAGCTTTCCCCTCAAGAAGCCTTTCGATAAGACAGTTCTTGTGGAGTTGGCAAAGTGATATTTGGAAGCCCATAGAAGGCTATGGTGAAAAAGGAAATATCCTCAGTTGAAATCTGGAAAGAAACTTTCTGAGAAACTGCTTAGTGTTCGGTTAATTCATCTCACGGAGTTACATCTGTATTTCGTGGGTCTCTTTGCTAGCCTTATTTCTGTGGAATCTGAGAACAGCTATTTCGGATCCCTTTGAAGACTATAGGGCCAAAGGAAATATCCTCCGATAACAAAGAGAAAGAAGCTTTCTGAGAAACTTCTTTGTGTTCTGTGAAATCATCTCACAGAGTTACAGCTTTCCACTCAAGAAGCCTTTCGCTAAGACAGTTCTTGTGGAATTGGCAAAGTGATATTTGGAAGCCCATAGAGGGCTATGGTGAAAAAGGAAATATCCTCAGATGAAATCTGGAAAGAAGCTTTCTGAGAAACTGCTTAGTGTTCTGTTAATTCATCTCACAGAGTTACATGTGTATTTCGTGGATCTCTTTGCTAGCCTTATTTCTGTGGAATCTGAGAACAGATATTTCGGATCCCATTGAAGACTATAGGGACAAAGGAAATAACCTCCGATAACAAAGAGCAAGAAGCTTTCTGAGAAACTTCTTTGCGTTCCGTGAAATCATCTCACAGAGTTACAGCTTTCCCCTCAAGAAGCCTTTCGCTAAGACAGTTCTTGTGGAATTGGCAAAGTGATATTTGGAAGCCCATAGAGGGCTATGGTTAAAAAGGAAATATCCTCAGATGAAATCTGGAAAGAAGCTTTCTGAGAAACTGCTTAGTGTTCGGTTAATTCATCTCACAGAGTTACATCTTTATTTCGTGGATCTCTCTGCTAGCCTTATTTCTGTGGAATCTGAGAACAGATATTTCGGATCCCATTGAAGACTATAGGGCCAAAGGAAATATCCTCGGATAACATAGAGAAAGAAGCTTTCTGAGAAACTTCTTTGCGTTCTGTGAAATCATCTCACAGAGTTCCAGCTTTCCCCTCAAGAAGCCTTTCACTAAGACAGTTCTTGTGGAATTGGCAAGGTGATATTTGGAAGCCCATAGAGGGCTACGGTGAAAAAGGAAATATCCTCAGATGAAATCTGGAAAGAAACTTTCTGAGAAACTGCTTAGGGTTCGGTTAATTCATCTCACAGAGTTACATCTGTATTTCGTGGATCTCTTTGCTAGCCTTTTTTCTGTGGAATCTGAGAACAGATATTTCGGATCCCTTTGAAGACTATAGGGCCAAAGGAAATATCCTCCGATAACAAAGAGAAAGAAGCTTTCTGAGAAACTTCTTTGTGTTCTGTGAAATCATCTCACAGAGTTACAGCTTTCCCCTCAAGAACCTTTCGCTAAGACAGTTCTTGTGGAATTGGCAAAGTGATATTTGGAAGCCCATAGAGGGCTATGGTGAAAAAGGAAACATCCTCAGATGAAATCTGGAAAGAAGCTTTCTGAGAAACTGCTTAGTGTTCTGTTATTTCATCTCACAGAGTTACATCTGTATTTCGTGCATCTCTTTGCTAGCCTTATTTCTGCGGAATCTGAGAACAGATATTTCGGATCCCATTGAAGACTATAGGGCCAAAGGAAATATCCTCCGATAACAAAGAGAAAGAAGCTTTCTGAGAAACTTCTTTGCGTTCTGTGAAATCATCTCACAGAGTTACAGCTTTCACCTCAAGAAGCCTTTTGCAAAGACAGTTCTTGTGGAATTGGCAAAGTGATATTTGGAAGCCCATAGAGGGCTATGGTGAAAAAGGAAATATCCTCAGATGAAATCTGGAAAGAAGCTTTCTGAGAAACTGCTTAGTGTTCTGTTAATTCATCTCACAGAGTTACATCTTTATTTCGTGGATCTCTTTGCTAGCCTTATTTCTGTGGAATCTGAGAACAGATATTTCGGATCCCTTTGAAGACTATAGGGCCAAAGGAAATATCCTCCGTTAACAAAGAGAAAGAAGCTTTCTGAGAAACTTCTTTGTGTTCTGCGAAATCATCTCCCAGAGTTACAGCTTTCCCCGCAAGAAGCCTTTGGCTAAGACAGTTCTTGTGGAATTGGCAAAGTGATATTTGGAAGCCCATAGAGGGCTATGGTGAAAAAGGAAATATCCTCAGATGAAATCTGGAAAGAAGCTTTCTGAGAAACTGCTTAGTGTTCTGTTAATTCATCTCGCAGAGTTACATCTGTATTTCTTGGATCTCTTTGCTAGCCTTATTTCTGTGGAATCTGAGAACAGATATTTCGGATCCCATTGAGGACTATAGGGCCAAAGGAAATATCCTCCGATAACAAAGAGAAAGAAGCTTTCTGAGAAACTTCTTTGTGTTCTGTGAAATAATCTCACAGAGTTAAAGCTTTCCCCTCAAGAAGCCTTTCGCTAAGACAGTTCTTGTGGAATTGGCAAAGTGATATTTGGAAGAACACAGAGGGCTATGGTGAAAAAGGAAATATCCTCAGATGAAATCTGTCAAGAAGCTTTCTGAGAAACTGCTTAGTGTTCTCTTAATTCATCTCACAGTGTTTCATCTGTATTTCGTGGATATCTTTGCTAGCCTTATTTCTGTGGAATCTGAGAACAGGTATTTCAGATAACATTGAAGAATATAGGGCCAAATTTAGTATCCTCCGATTACAAAGAGAAAGAAGCTTTCTTAGAAACTTCTTTGCGTTCTGTGAAATCATCTCACAGAGTTACAGCTTTCCCCTTAAGAAAACTTTCGCTAAGACAGTTCTTGTGGAATTGGCAAAGTGATATTTGGAAGCCCATAGAGGGCTAAGGTGAAAAAGGAAATATACTCAGATGAAATCTGGAAAGAAGATTTCTGAGAAACTGCTTAGTGTTCTGTTAATTCATCTCACAAAGTTACATCTGTATTTCGTGGATCTCTTTGCTAGCCTTATTTCTGTGGAATCTGAGAACAGATATTTCGGATCCCTTTGAAGACTATAGGGCCAAAGGAAATATCCTCCGATAACAAAGAGAAAGAAGCTTTCTGAGAAACTTCTTTGCGTTCTGTGAAATCATCTCACAGAGTTACAGCTTTCCCCTCAAGAAGCCTTTCGCTAAGACAGTTCTTGTGGAGTTGGCAAAGTGATATTTGGAAGCCCATAGAGGGCTATGGTGAAAAAGGAAATATCCTCAGATGAAATCTGGAAAGAAACTTTCTGAGAAACTGCTTAGTGTTCGGTTCATTCATCTCACAGAGTTACATGTGTATTTCGTGGATCTCTTTGCTATCCTTATTTCTGTGGAATCTGAGAACAGATATTTCGGATCCCTTTGAAGACTATAGGGCCAAAGGAAATATCCTCCGATAACAAAGAGCAAGAAGCTTTCTGAGAAACTTCTTTGCGTTCTGTGAAATAATCTCACAGAGTTACAGCTTTCCCCTCAAGAAGCCTTTCGGTAAGACAGTTCTTGTGGAATTGGCAAAGTGATATTTGGAAGACCACAGAGGGCTATGGTGAAAAAGGAAATATCCTCAGATGAAATCTGGAAAGAAGCTTTCTGAGAAACTGCTTAGTGTTGTCTTAATTCATCTCACAGAGTTTCATCTGTATTTCGTGGATCTCTTTGCTAGCCTTATTTCTGTGGAATCTGAGAACAGGTATTTCAGATCACACTGAAGACTATAGGGCCAAATTTATTATCCTCCGATTACAAAGTGAAAGAAGCTTTCTTAGAAACTTCTTTGTGTTCTGTGAAATCATCTCACAGAGTTACTGCTTTCCCCTCAAGAAGCCTTTCGCTAAGACAGTTCTTGTGGAATTGGCAAAGTGATATTTGGAAGCCCATAGAGGGCTATGGTGAAAAAGGATATATCCTCAGATGAAATCTGGAAAGAGCTTTCTGAGAAAGTGCTTAGTGTTCTGTTCATTCATCTCACAGAGTTACATCTGTATTTCGTGGATCTCTTTGCTAGCCTTATTTCTGTGGAATCTGAGAACAGATATTTCGGATCCCATTGAAGACTATAGGGCCAAAGGAAATATCCTCCGATAACAAAGAGAAAGAAGCTTTCTGAGAAACTTCTTTGCGTTCTGTGAAATCATGTCACAGAGTTACAGCTTTCCCCTTAAGAAACCTTTCGCTAAGACAGTTCTTGTGGAATTGGCAAAGTGATATTTGGAAGCCCATAGAGGGCTACGGTGAAAAAGGAAATATCCTCAGATGAAATCTGGAAAGAAGCTTTCTTAGAAACTGCTTAGTGTTCTGTTAATTCATCTCACAGAGTTACATCTGTATTTCGTGGATCTCTTTGCTAGCCTTATTTCTGTGGAATCTGAGAACAGATATTTCGGATCCCTTTGAAGACTATAGGGCCAAAGGAAATATCCTCCGATAACAAAGAGAAAGAAGCTTTCTGAGAAACTTCTTTGCGTTCTGTGAAATCATCTCACAGAGTTACAGCTTTCCCCTCAAGAAGCCTTTCGCTAAGACAGTTCTTGTGGAGTTGGCAAAGTGATATTTGGAAGCCCATAGAGGGCTATGGTGAAAAAGGAAATATCCTCAGATGAAATCTGGAAAGAAACTTTCTGAGAAACTGCTTAGTGTTCGGTTAATTCATCTCACAGGGTTACATCTGTATTTCGTGGATCTCTTTGCTAGCCTTTTTTCTGTGGAATCTGAGAACAGATATTTCGGATCCCTTTGAAGACTATAGGGCCAAAGGAAATACCCTCGATAACAAAGAGAAAGAAGCTTTCTGAGAAACTTCTTTGTGTTCTGTGAAATCATCTCACAGAGTTACAGCTTTCCCCTCAAGAAGCCTTTCGATAACACAGTTCTTGTGGAATTGGCAAAGTGATATTTGGAAGCTCTTAGAGGGCTATGGTGAAAAAGGATATATTCTCAGATGAAATCTGGAAAGAAGCTTTCTGAGAAACTGCTTAGTGTTCGGTTCATTCATCTCACAGAGTTACATGTGTATTTCGTGGATCTCTTTGCTAGCCTTATTTCTGTGGAATCTGAGAACAGATATTTCGGATCCCTTTGAAGACTATAGGGCCAAAGGAAATATCCTCCGATAACAAAGAGCAAGAAGCTTTCTGAGAAACTTCTTTGCGTTCTGTGAAATCAACTCACAGAGTTACAGCTTTCCCCTCAAGAAGCCTTTCGCTAAGACAGTTCTTGTGGAATTGGGAAAGTGATATTTGGAAGACCACAGAGGGCTATGGTGAAAAAGGAAATATCCTCAGATGAAATCTGGAAAGAAGCTTTCTGAGAAACTGCTTAGTGTTCTCTTAATTCATCTCACAGAGTTTCATCTGTATTTCGTGGATATCTTTGCTAGCCTTATTTCTGTGGAATCTGAGAACAGGTATTTCAGATCACATTAAAGACTATAGGGCCAAATATAGTATCCTCCGATTACAAAGTGAAAGAAGCTTTCTTAGAAACTTCTTTGGGTTCTGTGAAATCATCTCACAGAGTTACAGCTTTCCCCTCAGGAAAACTTTCGCTAAGACAGTTCTTGTGGAATTGGCAAAGTGATATTTGGAAGCCCTTAGAGGGCTATGGTGAAAAAGGAAATATCCTCAGATGAAATCTGGAAAGAAGCTTTCTGAGAAACTGCTTAGTGTTCGGTTAATTCATCTCACAGAGTTACATCTGTATTTCGTGGATCTCTTTGCTAGCCTTATTTCTGTGGAATCTGAGAACAGATATTTCGGATCCCATTGAAGACTATAGGGTCAAAGGTAATATCCTCGGATAACAAAGAGAAAGAAGCTTTCTGAGAAACTTCTTTGCGTTCTGTGAAATCATCTCACAGAGTTACAGCTTTCCCCTCAAGAAGCCTTTCACTAAGACAGTTCTTGTGGAATTGGCAAAGTGATATTTGGAAGCCCATAGAGGGCTATGGTGAAAAAGGAAATATCCTCAGATGAAATCTGGAAAGAAGCTTTCTGAGAAACTGCTTAGTGTTCTGTTATTTCATCTCACAGAGTTACATCTGTATTTCGTGGATCTCCTTGCTAGCCTTATTTCTGTGGAATCTGAGAGCAGATATTTCGGATCCCATTGAAGACTATAGAGCCAAAGGAAATAATCTCCGATAACAAAGAGAAAGAAGCTTTCTGAAAAATTTCTTTGCGTTCTTTGAAATCATCTCACAGAGTTACAGCTTTCCCCTCAAGAAGCCTTTCGCTAAGACAGTTCTTGTGGAATTGGCAAAGTGATATTTGGAAGCCCATAGAGGGCTATGCTGAAAAAGGAAATATCCTCAGATGAAATCTGGAAAGAAGCTTTCTGAGAAACTGCTTAGTGTTCGGTTAATTCATCTCACAGAGTTACATCTGTATTTCATGGATCTCTTTGCTAGCCTTATTTCTGTGGAATCTGAGAACAGATATTTCGGATTCCTTTGAAGACTATAGGGCTAAAGGAAATATCCTCCGATAACAAAGAGAAAGAAGCTTTCTGAGAAACATCTTTGTGTTCTGTGAAATCATCTTACAGAGTTACAGCTTTCCCCTCAAGAAGCCTTTCGCTAAGACAGTTCTTGTGGAATTGGCAAAGTGATTTTTGGAAGCCCAAGAGGTCTATGGTGAAAAAGGAAATATCCTCAGATGAAATCTGGAAAGAAGCTTTCTGAGAAACTGCTTAGTGTTCTGTTAATTCATCTCACAGAGTTACATCTGTATTTCGTGGATCTCTTTGCTAGCCTTATTTCTGTGGAATCTGAGAACAGATATTTCGGATCCCATTGAAGACTAAAGGGCCAAAGGAAATATCCTCCGATAACAAAGAGCAAGAAGCTTTCTGAGAAACTTCTTTGCGTTCTGTGAAATCATCTCACAGAGTTACAGCTTTCCCCTCAAGAAGCCTTTCGATAAGACAGTTCTTGTGGAGTTGGCAAAGTGATATTTGGAAGCCCATAGAAGGCTATGGTGAAAAAGGAAATATCCTCAGTTGTAATCTGGAAAGAAACTTTCTGAGAAACTGCTTAGTGTTCGGTTAATTCATCTCACGGAGTTACATCTGTATTTCGTGGATCTCTTTGCTAGCCTTCTTTCTGTGGAATCTGAGAACAGCTATTTCGGATCCCTTTGAAGACTATAGGGCCAAAGGAAATATCCTCCGATAACAAAGAGAAAGAAGCTTTCTGAGAAACTTCTTTGTGTTCTGTGAAATCATCTCACAGAGTTACAGCTTTCCCCACAAGAAGCCCTTCGCTAAGACAGTTCTTGTGGAATTGGCAAAGTGATATTTGGAAGCCCATAGTGGGCTATGGTGAAAAAGGAAATATCCTCAGATGAAATCTGGAAAGAAGCTTTCTGAGAAACTGCTTAGTGTTCTGTTAATTCATCTCACAGAGTTACATGTGTATTTCGTGGATCTCTTTGCTAGCCTTATTTCTGTGGAATCTGAGAACAGATATTTCGGATCCCATTGAAGACTATAGGGACAAAGGAAATATCCTCCGATAACAAAGAGCAAGAAGCTTTCTGAGAAACTTCTTTGCGTTCCGTGAAATAATCTCACAGAGTTACAGCTTTCCCCTCAAGAAGCCTTTCGCTAAGACAGTTCTTGTGGAATTGGCAAAGTGATATTTGGAAGCCCATAGAGGGCTATGGTTAAAAAGGAAATATCCTCAGATGAAATCTGGAAAGAAGCTTTCTGAGAAACTGCTTAGTGTTCGGTTAATTCATCTCACAGAGTTACATCTGTATTTCGTGGATCTCTCTGCTAGCCTTATTTCTGTGGAATCTGAGAACAGATATTTCGGATCCCATTGAAGACTATAGGGCCAAAGGAAATATCCTCGGATAACAAAGAGAAAGAAGCTTTCTGAGAAACTTCTTTGTGTTCTGTGAAATCATCTCACAGAGTTACAGCTTTCCCCTCAAGAAGCCTTTCACTAAGACAGTTCTTGTGGAATTGGCAAGGTGATATTTGGAAGCCCGTAGAGGGCTATGGTGAAAAAGGAAATATCCTCAGATGAAATCTGGAAAGAAGCTTTCTGAGAAACTGCTTAGTGTTCTGTTAATTCATCTCACAGAGTTACATCTGCATTTCGTGGATCTCTTTGCTAGCCTTATTTCTGTGGAATCTGAGAACAGATATTTCGGATCCCTTTGAAGACTATAGGGCCAAAGGAAATATCCTCCGATTACAAAGAGAAAGAAGCTTTCTGAGAAACTTCTTTGCGTTCTGTGAAATCATCTCACAGAGTTACAGCTTTCCCCTCAAGAAGCCTTTCACTAAGACAGTTCTTGTAGATTTGGCAAAGTGATATTTGGAAGCCCATAGAGGGCTATGGTGAAAAAGGAAATATCCTCAGATGAAATCTGGAAAGAAGCTTTCTGAGAAACTGCTTAGTGTTCTGTTATTTCATCTCACAGAGTTACATCTGTATTTCGTGGATCTCCTTGCTAGCCTTATTTCTGTGGAATCTGAGAACAGATATTTCGGATCCCATTGAAGACTATAGAGCCAAAGGAAATAATCTCCGATAACAAAGAGAAAGAAGCTTTCTGAAAAACTTCTTTGCGTTCTGTGAAATCATCTCACAGAGTTACAGCTTTCCCCTCAGGAAGCCTTTCGCTAAGACAGTTCTTGTGGAATTGGCAAAGTGATATTTGGAAGCCCATAGAGGGCTATGGTGAAAAAGGAAATATCCTCAGATGAAATCTGGAAAGAAGCTTTCTGAGAAACTGCTTAGTGTTCGGTTAATTCATCTCAGAGAGTTACATCTGTATTTCGTGGATCTCTTTGCTAGCCTTATTTCTGTGGAATCTGAGAACAGATATTTCGGATTCCTTTGAAGACTATAGGGCTAAAGGAAATATCCTCCGATAACAAAGAGAAAGAAGCTTTCTGAGAAACATCTTTGTGTTCTGTGAAATCATCTTACAGAGTTACAGCTTTCCCCTCAAGAAGCCTTTCACTAAGACCGTTCTTGTGGAATTGGCAAAGTGATATTTGGAAGCCCAAGAGGTCTATGGTGAAAAAGGAAATATCCTCTGATGAAACCTGGAAAGAAGCTTTCTGAGAAACTGCTTAGTGTTCTGTTAATTCATCTCACAGAGTTACATCTGTATTTCGTGGATCTCTTTGCTAGCCTTATTTCTGTGGAATCTGAGAACAGATATTTCGGATCCCATTGAAGACTATAGGGCCAAAGGAAATATCCTCGGATAACAAAGAGCTAGAAGCTTTCTGAGAAACTTCTTTGCGTTCTGTGAAATCATCTCACAGAGTTACAGCTTTCCCCTCAAGAAGCCTTTCGCTAAGACAGTTCTTGTGGAATTGGCAAAGAGATATTTGGAAGCCCTTAGAGGGCTATGGTGAAAAAGGAAATATCCTCAGATGAAATCTGGAAAAAAGGTTTCTGAGAAACTGCTTAGTGTTCTCTTAATTCATCTCACAGAGTTACATCTGTATTTCGTGGATCTCTTTGCTAGCCTTATTTCTGTGGAATCTGAGAACAGATATTTCGGATCCCATTGAAGACTATAGGGCCAAAGGAAATATCCTCCGAAAACAAAGACAAAGAAGCTTTCTGAGAAACTTCCTTGCTTTCCGTGAAATCATCTCACAGAGTTGCAGCTTTCCCCTCAAGAAGCCTTTCGATAAGACAGTTCTTGTGGAGTTGGCAAAGTGATATTTGGAAGCCCATAGAAGGCTATGGTGAAAAAGGAAATATCCTCAGATGAAATCTGGAAAGAAACTTTCTGAGAAACTGCTTAGTGTTCGTTTAATTCATCTCACGGAGTTACATCTGTATTTCGTGGATCTCTTTGCTAGCCTTATTTCTGTGGAATCTGAGAACAGATATTTCGGATCCCTTTGAAGACTATAGGGCCAAAGGAAATATCCTCCGATAATAAAGAGAAAGAAGCTTTCTGAGAAACTTCTTTGCGTTCTGTGAAATCATCTCACAGAGTTACAGCTTTCCCCTCAAGAAGCCTTTCGCTAAGACAGTTCTTGTGGAATTGGCAAAGTGATATTTGGAAGCCCCTAGAGGGCTATGGTGAAAAAGGAAATATCCTCAGATGAAATCTGGAAAGAAGCTTTCTGAGAAACTGCTTAGTGTTCGGTTAATTCATCTCACAGAGTTACATCTGTATTTCGTGGATCTCTTTGCTAGCCTTATTTCTGTGGAATCTGAGAACAGATGTTTCGGATCCCATTGAAGACTATAGGGCCAAAGGAAATATCCTCGGATAACAAAGAGAAAGAAGCTTTCTGAGAAACTTCTTTGTGTTCTGTGAAATCATCTCACAGAGTTACAGCTTTCCCCTCAAGAAGCCTTTCACTAAGACAGTTCTTGTGGAATTGGCAAAGTGATATTTGGAAGCCCATAGAGGGCTATGGTGAAAAAGGAAATATCCTCAGATGAAATCTGGAAAGAAGCTTTCTGAGAAACTGCTTAGTGTTCTGTTAATTCATCTCACAGAGTTACATCTGTATTTCGTGGATCTCTTTGCTAGCCTTATTTCTGTGGAATCTGAGATCAGATATTTCGGATCCCTTTGAAGACTATAGGGACAAAGGAAATATCCTCCGATAACAAAGAGAAAGAAGCTTTCTGAGAAACTTCTTGGCGTTCTGTGAAATCATCTCACAGAGTTACACCTTTCCACTTAAGAAGCCTTTCGCTAAGACAGTTCCTTTGGAATTGGCAAAGTGCTATTTGGAAGCCCATAGAGGGCTATGGTGAAAAAGAAAATATCCTCAGATGAAATCTGGAAAGAAACTTTTTGAGAAACTGCTTAGTGTTCTGTTAATTCATCTCACAGAGTTACATCTGTATTTCATGGATCTCTTTGCTAGCCTTATTTCTGTGGAATCTGAGAACAGATATTTCGGATCCCATTGAAGACTATAGGGCCAAAGGAAATTTCGTCCGATAACAAAGAGAAAGAAGATTATTGAGAAACTTCTTTGCGTTCCGTGAAATCATCTCACAGAGTTACAGCTTTCCCCTCAAGAAGCCTTTCGCTAAGACAGTTCTTGTGGAATTGGCAAAGTGATATTTGGAAGCCCTTAGAGGGCTATGGTGAAAAAGGAAATATCCTCAGATGAAATCTGGAAAGAAGCTTTCTGAGAAACTGCTTAGTGTTCGGTTAATTCATCTCACAGAGTTACATCTGTATTTCGTGGATCTCTTTGCTAGCCTTATTTCTGTATAATCTGAGAACAGATGTTTCGGATCCCATTGAAGACTATAGGGCCAAAGGAAATATCCTCGGATAACAAAGAGAAAGAAGGTTTCTGAGAAACTTCTTTGCGTTCTGTGAAATCATCTCACAGAGTTACAGCTTTCCCCTCAAGAAGCCTTTCACTAAGACAGTTCTTGTGGAATTGGCAAGGTGATATTTGGAAGCCCATAGAGGGCTACGGTGAAAAAGGAAATATCCTCAGATGAAATCTGGAAAGAAGCTTTCTGAGAAACTGCTTAGTGTTCTGTTATTTCATCTCACAGAGTTACATCTGTATTTCGTGGATCTCCTTGCTAGCCTTATTTCTGTGGAATCTGAGAGCAGATATTTCGGATCCCATTGAAGACTATAGAGCCAAAGGAAATAATCTCCGATAACAAAGAGAAAGAAGCTTTCTGAAAAATTTCTTTGCGTTCTTTGAAATCATCTCACAGAGTTACAGCTTTCCCCTCAAGAAGCCTTTCGCTAAGACAGTTCTTGTGGAATTGGCAAAGTGATATTTGGAAGCCCATAGAGGGCTATGGTGAAAAAGGAAATATCCTCAGATGAAATCTGGAAAGAAGCTTTCTGAGAAACTGCTTAGTGTTCGGTTAATTCATCTCACAGAGTTACATCTGTATTTCATGGATCTCTTTGCTAGCCTTATTTCTGTGGAATCTGAGAACAGATATTTCGGATTCCTTTGAAGACTATAGGGCTAAAGGAAATATCCTCCGATAACAAAGAGAAAGAAGCTTTCTGAGAAACATCTTTGTGTTCTGTGAAATCATCTTACAGAGTTACAGCTTTCCCCTCAAGAAGCCTTTCGCTAAGACAGTTCTTGTGGAATTGGCAAAGTGATTTTTGGAAGCCCAAGAGGTCTATGGTGAAAAAGGAAATATCCTCAGATGAAATCTGGAAAGAAGCTTTCTGAGAAACTGCTTAGTGTTCTGTTAATTCATCTCACAGAGTTACATCTGTATTTCGTGGATCTCTTTGCTAGCCTTATTTCTGTGGAATCTGAGAACAGATATTTCGGATCCCATTGAAGACTAAAGGGCCAAAGGAAATATCCTCCGATAACAAAGAGCAAGAAGCTTTCTGAGAAACTTCTTTGCGTTCTGTGAAATCATCTCACAGAGTTACAGCTTTCCCCTCAAGAAGCCTTTCGATAAGACAGTTCTTGTGGAGTTGGCAAAGTGATATTTGGAAGCCCATAGAAGGCTATGGTGAAAAAGGAAATATCCTCAGTTGAAATCTGGAAAGAAACTTTCTGAGAAACTGCTTAGTGTTCGGTTAATTCATCTCACGGAGTTACATCTGTATTTCGTGGATCTCTTTGCTAGCCTTCTTTCTGTGGAATCTGAGAACAGCTATTTCGGATCCCTTTGAAGACTATAGGGCCAAAGGAAATATCCTCCGATAACAAAGAGAAAGAAGCTTTCTGAGAAACTTCTTTGTGTTCTGTGAAATCATCTCACAGAGTTACAGCTTTCCCCACAAGAAGCCCTTCGCTAAGACAGTTCTTGTGGAATTGGCAAAGTGATATTTGGAAGCCCATAGTGGGCTATGGTGAAAAAGGAAATATCCTCAGATGAAATCTGGAAAGAAGCTTTCTGAGAAACTGCTTAGTGTTCTGTTAATTCATCTCACAGAGTTACATGTGTATTTCGTGGATCTCTTTGCTAGCCTTATTTCTGTGGAATCTGAGAACAGATATTTCGGATCCCATTGAAGACTATAGGGACAAAGGAAATATCCTCCGATAACAAAGAGCAAGAAGCTTTCTGAGAAACTTCTTTGCGTTCCGTGAAATAATCTCACAGAGTTACAGCTTTCCCCTCAAGAAGCCTTTCGCTAAGACAGTTCTTGTGGAATTGGCAAAGTGATATTTGGAAGCCCATAGAGGGCTATGGTTAAAAAGGAAATATCCTCAGATGAAATCTGGAAAGAAGCTTTCTGAGAAACTGCTTAGTGTTCGGTTAATTCATCTCACAGAGTTACATCTGTATTTCGTGGATCTCTCTGCTAGCCTTATTTCTGTGGAATCTGAGAACAGATATTTCGGATCCCATTGAAGACTATAGGGCCAAAGGAAATATCCTCGGATAACAAAGAGAAAGAAGCTTTCTGAGAAACTTCTTTGTGTTCTGTGAAATCATCTCACAGAGTTACAGCTTTCCCCTCAAGAAGCCTTTCACTAAGACAGTTCTTGTGGAATTGGCAAGGTGATATTTGGAAGCCCGTAGAGGGCTATGGTGAAAAAGGAAATATCCTCAGATGAAATCTGGAAAGAAGCTTTCTGAGAAACTGCTTAGTGTTCTGTTAATTCATCTCACAGAGTTACATCTGCATTTCGTGGATCTCTTTGCTAGCCTTATTTCTGTGGAATCTGAGAACAGATATTTCGGATCCCTTTGAAGACTATAGGGCCAAAGGAAATATCCTCCGATTACAAAGAGAAAGAAGCTTTCTGAGAAACTTCTTTGTGTTCTGTGAAATCATCTCACAGAGTTACAGCTTTCCCCTCAAGAAGCCTTTCACTAAGACAGTTCTTGTAGATTTGGCAAAGTGATATTTGGAAGCCCATAGAGGGCTATGGTGAAAAAGGAAATATCCTCAGATGAAATCTGGAAAGAAGCTTTCTGAGAAACTGCTTAGTGTTCTGTTATTTCATCTCACAGAGTTACATCTGTATTTCGTGGATCTCCTTGCTAGCCTTATTTCTGTGGAATCTGAGAACAGATATTTCGGATCCCATTGAAGACTATAGAGCCAAAGGAAATAATCTCCGATAACAAAGAGAAAGAAGCTTTCTGAAAAACTTCTTTGCGTTCTGTGAAATCATCTCACAGAGTTACAGCTTTCCCCTCAGGAAGCCTTTCGCTAAGACAGTTCTTGTGGAATTGGCAAAGTGATATTTGGAAGCCCATAGAGGGCTATGGTGAAAAAGGAAATATCCTCAGATGAAATCTGGAAAGAAGCTTTCTGAGAAACTGCTTAGTGTTCGGTTAATTCATCTCAGAGAGTTACATCTGTATTTCGTGGATCTCTTTGCTAGCCTTATTTCTGTGGAATCTGAGAACAGATATTTCGGATTCCTTTGAAGACTATAGGGCTAAAGGAAATATCCTCCGATAACAAAGAGAAAGAAGCTTTCTGAGAAACATCTTTGTGTTCTGTGAAATCATCTTACAGAGTTACAGCTTTCCCCTCAAGAAGCCTTTCACTAAGACCGTTCTTGTGGAATTGGCAAAGTGATATTTGGAAGCCCAAGAGGTCTATGGTGAAAAAGGAAATATCCTCTGATGAAACCTGGAAAGAAGCTTTCTGAGAAACTGCTTAGTGTTCTGTTAATTCATCTCACAGAGTTACATCTGTATTTCGTGGATCTCTTTGCTAGCCTTATTTCTGTGGAATCTGAGAACAGATATTTCGGATCCCATTGAAGACTATAGGGCCAAAGGAAATATCCTCGGATAACAAAGAGCTAGAAGCTTTCTGAGAAACTTCTTTGAGTTCTGTGAAATCATCTCACAGAGTTACAGCTTTCCCCTCAAGAAGCCTTTCGCTAAGACAGTTCTTGTGGAATTGGCAAAGAGATATTTGGAAGCCCTTAGAGGGCTATGGTGAAAAAGGAAATATCCTCAGATGAAATCTGGAAAAAAGGTTTCTGAGAAACTGCTTAGTGTTCTCTTAATTCATCTCACAGAGTTACATCTGTATTTCGTGGATCTCTTTGCTAGCCTTATTTCTGTGGAATCTGAGAACAGATATTTCGGATCCCATTGAAGACTATAGGGCCAAAGGAAATATCCTCCGAAAACAAAGACAAAGAAGCTTTCTGAGAAACTTCCTTGCTTTCCGTGAAATCATCTCACAGAGTTGCAGCTTTCCCCTCAAGAAGCCTTTCGATAAGACAGTTCTTGTGGAGTTGGCAAAGTGATATTTGGAAGCCCATAGAAGGCTATGGTGAAAAAGGAAATATCCTCAGATGAAATCTGGAAAGAAACTTTCTGAGAAACTGCTTAGTGTTCGTTTAATTCATCTCACGGAGTTACATCTGTATTTCGTGGATCTCTTTGCTAGCCTTATTTCTGTGGAATCTGAGAACAGATATTTCGGATCCCTTTGAAGACTATAGGGCCAAAGGAAATATCCTCCGATAATAAAGAGAAAGAAGCTTTCTGAGAAACTTCTTTGCGTTCTGTGAAATCATCTCACAGAGTTACAGCTTTCCCCTCAAGAAGCCTTTCGCTAAGACAGTTCTTGTGGAATTGGCAAAGTGATATTTGGAAGCCCCTAGAGGGCTATGGTGAAAAAGGAAATATCCTCAGATGAAATCTGGAAAGAAGCTTTCTGAGAAACTGCTTAGTGTTCGGTTAATTCATCTCACAGAGTTACATCTGTATTTCGTGGATCTCTTTGCTAGCCTTATTTCTGTGGAATCTGAGAACAGATGTTTCGGATCCCATTGAAGACTATAGGGCCAAAGGAAATATCCTCGGATAACAAAGAGAAAGAAGCTTTCTGAGAAACTTCTTTGTGTTCTGTGAAATCATCTCACAGAGTTACAGCTTTCCCCTCAAGAAGCCTTTCACTAAGACAGTTCTTGTGGAATTGGCAAAGTGATATTTGGAAGCCCATAGAGGGCTATGGTGAAAAAGGAAATATCCTCAGATGAAATCTGGAAAGAAGCTTTCTGAGAAACTGCTTAGTGTTCTGTTAATTCATCTCACAGAGTTACATCTGTATTTCGTGGATCTCTTTGCTAGCCTTATTTCTGTGGAATCTGAGATCAGATATTTCGGATCCCTTTGAAGACTATAGGGACAAAGGAAATATCCTCCGATAACAAAGAGAAAGAAGCTTTCTGAGAAACTTCTTGGCGTTCTGTGAAATCATCTCACAGAGTTACACCTTTCCACTTAAGAAGCCTTTCGCTAAGACAGTTCCTTTGGAATTGGCAAAGTGCTATTTGGAAGCCCATAGAGGGCTATGGTGAAAAAGAAAATATCCTCAGATGAAATCTGGAAAGAAACTTTTTGAGAAACTGCTTAGTGTTCTGTTAATTCATCTCACAGAGTTACATCTGTATTTCATGGATCTCTTTGCTAGCCTTATTTCTGTGGAATCTGAGAACAGATATTTCGGATCCCATTGAAGACTATAGGGCCAAAGGAAATTTCGTCCGATAACAAAGAGAAAGAAGATTATTGAGAAACTTCTTTGCGTTCCGTGAAATCATCTCACAGAGTTACAGCTTTCCCCTCAAGAAGCCTTTCGCTAAGACAGTTCTTGTGGAATTGGCAAAGTGATATTTGGAAGCCCTTAGAGGGCTATGGTGAAAAAGGAAATATCCTCAGATGAAATCTGGAAAGAAGCTTTCTGAGAAACTGCTTAGTGTTCGGTTAATTCATCTCACAGAGTTACATCTGTATTTCGTGGATCTCTTTGCTAGCCTTATTTCTGTATAATCTGAGAACAGATGTTTCGGATCCCATTGAAGACTATAGGGCCAAAGGAAATATCCTCGGATAACAAAGAGAAAGAAGGTTTCTGAGAAACTTCTTTGCGTTCTGTGAAATCATCTCACAGAGTTACAGCTTTCCCCTCAAGAAGCCTTTCACTAAGACAGTTCTTGTGGAATTGGCAAGGTGATATTTGGAAGCCCATAGAGGGCTACGGTGAAAAAGGAAATATCCTCAGATGAAATCTGGAAAGAAGCTTTCTGAGAAACTGCTTAGTGTTCTGTTAATTCATCTCACAGAATTACATCTGCATTTCATGGATCTCTTTGCTAGCCTTATTTCTGTGGAATCTGAGACAGATATTTCGGATCCCTTTGAAGACTATAGGGCCAAAGTAAATATCCTTCGATAACAAAGAGAAAGCAGCTTTCTGAGAAACTTCTTTGTGTTCTGTGAAATCATCTCACAGAGTTACAGCTTTCCCCTCAAGAAGCCTTTCGCTAAGACAGTTCTTGTGGAATTGGCAAAGTGATATTTGGAAGCCCATAGAGGGCTATGGTGTAAAGGGAAATATCCTCAGATGAAATCTGGAAAGAAGCTTTCTGAGAAACTGCTTAGTGTTCTGTTATTTCATCTCACAGAGTTACATCTGTATTTCGTGGATCTCCTTGCTAGCCTTATTTCTGTGGAATCTGAGAAGAGATATTTCGGATCCCATTGAAGACTATAGAGCCAAAGGAAATAATCTCCGATAACAAAGAGAAAGAAGCTTTCTGAAAAACTTCTTTGCGTTCTGTGAAATCATCTCACAGAGTTACAGCTTTCCCCTCAAGAAACCTTTCGCTAAGACAGTTCTTGTGGAGTTGGCAAAGTGATATTTGGAAGCCCATAGAGGGCTATGGTGAAAAAGGAAATATCCTCAGATGAAATCTGGAAAGAAGCTTTCTGAGAAACTGCTTAGTGTTCGGTTAATTAATCTCACAGAGTTACATCTATATTTCGTGGATCTCTTTGCTAGCCTTATTTCTGTGGAATCTGAGAACAGATATTTCGGATTCCTTTGAAGACTATAGGGCTAAAGGAAATATCCTCCGATAACAAAGAGAAAGAAGCTTTCTGAGAAACATCTTTGTGTTCCGTGAAATCATCTTACAGAGTTACAGCTTTACTCTCAAGAAGCCTTTCGATAAGACAGTTCTTGTGGAATTGGCAAAGTGATATTTGGAAGCCCATAGAGGGCTATGGTGAAAAAGGAAATATCCTCAGACGGAATCTGGAAAGAAGCTTTCTGAGAAACTGCTTAGTGTTCTGTTAATTCATATCACAGAGTTACATCTGTATTTCGTGGATCCTTTTGCTAGCCTTATTTCTTTGGAATCTGAGAAGAGATATTTCGGATCCCATTGAAGACTATAGGGACAAAGGAAATATCCTCCGATAACAAAGAGCAAGAAGCTTTCTGAGAAACTTCTTTGCGTTCTGTGAAATCATCTCACAGAGTTACAGCTTTCCCCTCAAGAAGCCTTTCGCTAAGACAGTTCTTGTGGAATTGGCAAAGTGATATTTGGAAGCCCTTAGAGGGCTATGGTGAAAAAGGAAATATCCTCAGATGAAATCTGGAAAGAAGCTTTCTGAGAAACTGCTTAGTGTTCGGTTAATTCATCTCACAGAGTTACATCTGTATTTCGTGGATCTCTTTGCTAGCCTTATTTCTGTATAATCTGAGAACAGATGTTTCGGATCCCATTGAAGACTATAGGGCCAAAGGAAATATCCTCGGATAACAAAGAGAAAGAAGCTTTCTGAGAAACTTCTTTGCGTTCTGTGAAATCATCTCACAGAGTTACAGCTTTCCCCTCAAGAAGCCTTTCACTAAGACAGTTCTTGTTGAATTGGCAAGGTGATATTTTGAAGCCCATAGAGGGCTACGGTGAAAAAGGAAATATCCTCAGATGAAATCTGGAAAGAAGCTTTCTGAGAAACTGCTTAGTGTTCTGTTAATTCATCTCACAGAGTTACATCTGCATTTCATGGATCTCTTTGCTAGCCTTATTTCTGTGGAATCTGAGAACAGATATTTCGGATCCCTTTGAAGACTATAGGGCCAAAGGAAATATCCTCCGATAACAAAGAGAAAGAAGCTTTCTGAGAAACTTCTTTGTGTTCTGTGAAATCATCTCACAGAGTTACAGCTTTCCCCTCAAGAAGCCTTTCGCTAAGACAGTTCTTGTGGAATTGGCAAAGTGATATTTGGAAGCCCATAGAGGGCTATGGTGAAAAAGGAAATATCCTCAGATGAAATCTGGAAAGAAGCTTTCTAAGAAACTGCTTAGTGTTCTGTTATTTCATCTCACAGAGTTACATCTGCATTTCGTGGATCTCCTTGCTAGCCTTATTTCTGTGGAATCTGAGAACAGATATTTCGGATCCCATTGAGGACTATAGAGCCAAAGGAAATAATCTCCGATAACAAAGAGAAAGAAGTTTTCTGAAAAACTTCTTTGCGTTCTGTGAAATCATCTCACAGAGTTACAGCTTTCCCCTCAAGAAACCTTTCGCTAAGACAGTTCTTGTGGAATTGGCAAAGTGATATTTGGAAGCCCATAGAGGGCTATGGTGAAAAAGGAAATATCCTCAGATGAAATCTGGAAAGAAGCTTTCTGAGAAACTGCTTAGTGTTCGGTTAATTCATCTCACAGAGTTACATCTGTATTTCGTGGATGTCTTTGCTAGCCTTATTTCTGTGGAATCTGAGAACAGATATTTCGGATTCCTTTGAAGACTATAGGGCTAAAGGAAATATCCTCCGATAACAAAGAGAAAGAAGCTTTCTGAGAAACATCTTTGTGTTCCGTGAAATCATCTTACAGAGTTACAGCTTTACTCTCAAGAAGCCTTTCGCTAAGACAGTTCTTGTGGAATTGGCAAAGTGATATTTGGAAGCCCATAGAGGGCTATGGTGAAAAAGGAAATATCCTCAGATGGAATCTGGAAGGAAGCTTTCTGAGAAACTGCTTAGTGTTCTGTTAATTCATCTCACAGAGTTACATCTATATTTCGTGGATCTCTTTGCTAGCCTTATTTCTGAGGAATCTGAGAAGAGATATTTCGGATCCCATTGAAGACTATAGGGACAAAGGAAATATCCTCCGATAACAAAGAGCAAGAAGCTTTCTGAGAAACTTCTTTGCGTTCTGTGACATCATCTCAAAGAGTTACAGCTTTCCCCTCAAGAAGCCTTTCGCTAAGACAGTTCTTGTGGAATTGGCAAAGTGATATTTGGAAGCCCTTAGAGGGCAGTGGTGAAAAAGGAAATATCCTCAGATGAAATCTGGAAAGAAGCTTTCTGAGAAACTGCTTAGTGTTCTGTTAATTCATCTCACAGAGTTACATGTGTATTTCGTGGATCTCTTTGCTAGCCTTATTTCTGTGGAATCTGAGAACAGATATTTCGGATCCCATTGAAGACTATAGGGCCAAAGGAAATATCCTCCGAAAACAAAGACAAAGAAGCTTTCTGAGAAACTTCTTTGCGTTCCGTGAAATCATCTCACAGAGTTGCAGGTTTCCCCTCAAGAAGCCTTTCGATAAGACAGTTCTTGTGGAGTTGGCAAAGTGATATTTGGAAGCCCATAGAAGGCTATGGTGAAAAAGGAAATATCCTCAGATGAAATCTGGAAAGAAACTTTCTGAGAAACTGCTTAGTGTTCGTTTAATTCATCTCACGGAGTTACATCTGTATTTCGTGGATCTCTTTGCTAGCCTTATTTCTGTGGAATCTGAGAACAGATATTTCGGATCCCTTTGAAGACTATAGGGCAAAAGGGAATATCCTCCGATAATAAAGAGAAAGAAGCTTTCTGAGAAACTTCTTTGCGTTCTGTGAAATCATCTCACAGAGTTACAGCTTTCCCCTCAAGAAGCCTTTCACTAAGACAGTTCTTGTGGAATTGGCAAAGTGATATTTGGAAGCCCATAGAGGGCTATGGTGAAAAAGGAAATATCCTCAGATGAAATCTGGAAAGAAGCTTTCTGAGAAACTGCTTAGTGTTCTGTTAATTCATCTCACAGAGTTACATCTGTATTTCGTGGATCTCTTTGCTAGCCTTATTTCTGTGGAATCTGAGAACAGATATTTCGGATCCCATTGAAGACTATAGGGACAAAGGAAATATCCTCCGATAACAAAGAGCAAGAAGCTTTCTGAGAAACTTCTTTGCGTTCTGTGAAATCCTCTCACAGAGTTACAGCTTTCCCCTCAAGAAGCCTTTCGCTAAGACAGTTCTTGTGGAATTGGCAAAGTGATATTTGGAAGCCCTTAGAAGGCTATGGTGAAAAAGGAAATATCCTCAGATGAAATCTGGAAAGAAGCTTTCTGAGAAACTGCTTAATGTTCGGTTAATTCATCTCACAGAGTTACATCTGTATTTCGTGGATCTCTTTGCTAGCCTTATTTCTGTGGAATCTGAGAACAGATGTTTCGGATCCCATTGAAGACTATAGGGCCAAAGGAAATATCCTCCGATAACAAAGACAAAGAAGCTTTCTGAGAAACTTCTTTGTGTTCTGTGAAATCATCTCACAGAGTTACAGCTTTCCCCTCAAGAAGCCTTTCACTAAGACAGTTCTTGTGGAATTGGCAAAGTGATATTTGGAAGCCCATAGAGGGCTATGGTGAAAAAGGAAATATCCTCAGATGAAATCTGGAAAGAAGCTTTCTGAGAAACTGCTTAGTGTTCTGTTAATTCATCTCACAGAGTTACATCTGTATTTCGTGGATCTCTTTGCTAGCCTTATTTCTGTGGAATCTGAGATCAGATATTTCGGATCCCTTTGAAGACTATAGGGACAAAGGAAATATCCTCCGATAACAAAGAGAAAGAAGCTTTCTGAGAAACTTCTTGGCGATCTGTGAAATCATCTCACAGAGTTACAGCTTTCCACTTAAGAAGCCTTTCGCTAAGACAGTTCCTTTGGAATTGGCAAAGTGCTATTTGGAAGCCCATAGAGGGCTATGGTGAAAAAGAAAATATCCTCAGATGAAATCTGGAAAGAAGCTTTCTGAGAAACTGCTTAGTGTTCGGTTAATTCATCTCACAGAGTTACATCTGTATTTCGTGGATCTCTTTGCTAGCCTTATTTCTGTATAATCTGAGAACAGATGTTTCGGATCCCATTGAAGACTATAGGGCCAAAGGAAATATCCTCGGATAACAAAGAGAAAGAAGCTTTCTGAGAAACTTCTTTGCGTTCTGTGAAATCATCTCACAGAGTTACAGCTTTCCCCTCAAGAAGCCTTTCACTAAGACAGTTCTTGTTGAATTGGCAAGGTGATATTTGGAAGCCCATAGAGGGCTACGGTGAAAAAGGAAATATCCTCAGATGAAATCTGGAAAGAAGCTTTCTGAGAAACTGCTTAGTGTTCGGTTAATTCATCTCACAGAGTTACATCTGCATTTCATGGATCTCTTTGCTAGCCTTATTTCGGTGGAATCTGAGAACAGATATTTCGGATCCCTTTGAAGACTATAGGGCCAAAGGAAATATCCTCCGATAACAAAGAGAAAGAAGCTTTCTGAGAAACTTCTTTGTGTTCTGTGAAATCATCTCACAGAGTTACAGCTTTCCCCTCAAGAAGCCTTTCGCTAAGACAGTTCTTGTGGAATTGGCAAAGTGATATTTGGAAGCCCATAGAGGGCTATGGTGAAAAAGGAAATATCCTCAGATGAAATCTGGAAAGAAGCTTTCTGAGAAACTGCTTAGTGTTCTGTTATTTCATCTCACAGAGTTACATCTGTATTTCGTGGATCTCCTTGCTAGCCTTATTTCTGTGGAATCTGAGAACAGATATTTCGGATCCCATTGAGGACTATAGAGCCAAAGGAAATAATCTCCGATAACAAAGAGAAAGAAGTTTTCTGAAAAACTTCTTTGCGTTCTGTGAAATCATCTCACAGAGTTACAGCTTTCCCCTCAAGAAACCTTTCGCTAAGACAGTTCTTGTGGAATTGGCAAAGTGATATTTGGAAGCCCATAGAGGGCTATGGTGAAAAAGGAAATATCCTCAGATGAAATCTGGAAAGAAGCTTTCTGAGAAACTGCTTAGTGTTCTGTTATTTCATCTCACAGAGTTACATCTGTATTTCGTGGAGCTCCTTACTAGCCTTATTTCTGTGGAATCTGAGAACAGATATTTCGGATCCCATTGAAGACTATAGAGCCAAAGGAAATAATCTCCGATAACAAAGAGAAAGAAGCTTTCTGAAAAACTTCTTTGCGTTCTGTGAAATCATCTCACAGAGTTACAGCTTTCCCCTCAAGAAACCTTTCGCTAAGACAGTTCTTGTGGAATTGGCAAAGTGATATTTGGAAGCCCATAGAGGGCTATGGTGAAAAAGGAAATATCCTCAGATGAAATCTGGAAAGAAGCTTTCTGAGAAACTGCTTAGTGTTCTGTTAATTCATCTCACAGAGTTACATCTGTATTTCGTGGATCTCTTTGCTAGCCTTATTTCTGTGGAATCTGAGAACAGATATTTCGGATCCCATTGAAGACTCTAGTGCCAAAGGAAATATCCTCCGATAACAAAGAGAAAGAAGCTTTCTGAGAAACATCTTTGCGTTCTGTGAAATCATCTCACAGAGTTACAGCTTTCCCCTCAAGAAGCCTTTCGCTAAGACAGTTCTTGTGGAATTGGCAAAGTGATATTTGGAAGCCCATAGAGGGCTATGGTGAAAAAGGAAATATCCTCAGATGGAATCTGGAAGGAAGCTTTCTGAGAAACTGCTTAGTGTTCTGTTAATTCATCTCACAGAGTTACATCTATATTTCGTGGATCTCTTTGCTAGCCTTATTTCTGAGGAATCTGAGAAGAGATATTTCGGATCCCATTGAAGACTATAGGGACAAAGGAAATATCCTCCGATAACAAAGAGCAAGAAGCTTTCTGAGAAACTTCTTTGCGTTCTGTGACATCATCTCAAAGAGTTACAGCTTTCCCCTCAAGAAGCCTTTCGCTAAGACAGTTCTTGTGGAATTGGCAAAGTGATATTTGGAAGCCCTTAGAGGGCAGTGGTGAAAAAGGAAATATCCTCAGATGAAATCTGGAAAGAAGCTTTCTGAGAAACTGCTTAGTGTTCTGTTAATTCATCTCACAGAGTTACATGTGTATTTCGTGGATCTCTTTGCTAGCCTTATTTCTGTGGAATCTGAGAACAGATATTTCGGATCCCATTGAAGACTATAGGGCCAAAGGAAATATCCTCCGAAAACAAAGACAAAGAAGCTTTCTGAGAAACTTCTTTGCGTTCCGTGAAATCATCTCACAGAGTTGCAGGTTTCCCCTCAAGAAGCCTTTCGATAAGACAGTTCTTGTGGAGTTGGCAAAGTGATATTTGGAAGCCCATAGAAGGCTATGGTGAAAAAGGAAATATCCTCAGATGAAATCTGGAAAGAAACTTTCTGAGAAACTGCTTAGTGTTCGTTTAATTCATCTCACGGAGTTACATCTGTATTTCGTGGATCTCTTTGCTAGCCTTATTTCTGTGGAATCTGAGAACAGATATTTCGGATCCCTTTGAAGACTATAGGGCAAAAGGGAATATCCTCCGATAATAAAGAGAAAGAAGCTTTCTGAGAAACTTCTTTGCGTTCTGTGAAATCATCTCACAGAGTTACAGCTTTCCCCTCAAGAAGCCTTTCACTAAGACAGTTCTTGTGGAATTGGCAAAGTGATATTTGGAAGCCCATAGAGGGCTATGGTGAAAAAGGAAATATCCTCAGATGAAATCTGGAAAGAAGCTTTCTGAGAAACTGCTTAGTGTTCTGTTAATTCATCTCACAGAGTTACATCTGTATTTCGTGGATCTCTTTGCTAGCCTTATTTCTGTGGAATCTGAGAACAGATATTTCGGATCCCATTGAAGACTATAGGGACAAAGGAAATATCCTCCGATAACAAAGAGCAAGAAGCTTTCTGAGAAACTTCTTTGCGTTCTGTGAAATCCTCTCACAGAGTTACAGCTTTCCCCTCAAGAAGCCTTTCGCTAAGACAGTTCTTGTGGAATTGGCAAAGTGATATTTGGAAGCCCTTAGAAGGCTATGGTGAAAAAGGAAATATCCTCAGATGAAATCTGGAAAGAAGCTTTCTGAGAAACTGCTTAATGTTCGGTTAATTCATCTCACAGAGTTACATCTGTATTTCGTGGATCTCTTTGCTAGCCTTATTTCTGTGGAATCTGAGAACAGATGTTTCGGATCCCATTGAAGACTATAGGGCCAAAGGAAATATCCTCCGATAACAAAGACAAAGAAGCTTTCTGAGAAACTTCTTTGTGTTCTGTGAAATCATCTCACAGAGTTACAGCTTTCCCCTCAAGAAGCCTTTCACTAAGACAGTTCTTGTGGAATTGGCAAAGTGATATTTGGAAGCCCATAGAGGGCTATGGTGAAAAAGGAAATATCCTCAGATGAAATCTGGAAAGAAGCTTTCTGAGAAACTGCTTAGTGTTCTGTTAATTCATCTCACAGAGTTACATCTGTATTTCGTGGATCTCTTTGCTAGCCTTATTTCTGTGGAATCTGAGATCAGATATTTCGGATCCCTTTGAAGACTATAGGGACAAAGGAAATATCCTCCGATAACAAAGAGAAAGAAGCTTTCTGAGAAACTTCTTGGCGATCTGTGAAATCATCTCACAGAGTTACAGCTTTCCACTTAAGAAGCCTTTCGCTAAGACAGTTCCTTTGGAATTGGCAAAGTGCTATTTGGAAGCCCATAGAGGGCTATGGTGAAAAAGAAAATATCCTTAGATGAAATCTGGAAAGAAGCTTTCTGAGAAACTGCTTAGTGTTCGGTTAATTCATCTCACAGAGTTACATCTGTATTTCGTGGATCTCTTTGCTAGCCTTATTTCTGTATAATCTGAGAACAGATGTTTCGGATCCCATTGAAGACTATAGGGCCAAAGGAAATATCCTCGGATAACAAAGAGAAAGAAGCTTTCTGAGAAACTTCTTTGCGTTCTGTGAAATCATCTCACAGAGTTACAGCTTTCCCCTCAAGAAGCCTTTCACTAAGACAGTTCTTGTTGAATTGGCAAGGTGATATTTGGAAGCCCATAGAGGGCTACGGTGAAAAAGGAAATATCCTCAGATGAAATCTGGAAAGAAGCTTTCTGAGAAACTGCTTAGTGTTCGGTTAATTCATCTCACAGAGTTACATCTGCATTTCATGGATCTCTTTGCTAGCCTTATTTCTGTGGAATCTGAGAACAGATATTTCGGATCCCTTTGAAGACTATAGGGCCAAAGGAAATATCCTCCGATAACAAAGAGAAAGAAGCTTTCTGAGAAACTTCTTTGTGTTCTGTGAAATCATCTCACAGAGTTACAGCTTTCCCCTCAAGAAGCCTTTCGCTAAGACAGTTCTTGTGGAATTGGCAAAGTGATATTTGGAAGCCCATAGAGGGCTATGGTGAAAAAGGAAATATCCTCAGATGAAATCTGGAAAGAAGCTTTCTGAGAAACTGCTTAGTGTTCTGTTATTTCATCTCACAGAGTTACATCTGTATTTCGTGGATCTCCTTGCTAGCCTTATTTCTGTGGAATCTGAGAACAGATATTTCGGATCCCATTGAGGACTATAGAGCCAAAGGAAATAATCTCCGATAACAAAGAGAAAGAAGTTTTCTGAAAAACTTCTTTGCGTTCTGTGAAATCATCTCACAGAGTTACAGCTTTCCCCTCAAGAAACCTTTCGCTAAGACAGTTCTTGTGGAATTGGCAAAGTGATATTTGGAAGCCCATAGAGGGCTATGGTGAAAAAGGAAATATCCTCAGATGAAATCTGGAAAGAAGCTTTCTGAGAAACTGCTTAGTGTTCTGTTATTTCATCTCACAGAGTTACATCTGTATTTCGTGGATCTCCTTACTAGCCTTATTTCTGTGGAATCTGAGAACAGATATTTCGGATCCCATTGAAGACTATAGAGCCAAAGGAAATAATCTCCGATAACAAAGAGAAAGAAGCTTTCTGAAAAACTTCTTTGCGTTCTGTGAAATCATCTCACAGAGTTACAGCTTTCCCCTCAAGAAACCTTTCGCTAAGACAGTTCTTGTGGAATTGGCAAAGTGATATTTGGAAGCCCATAGAGGGCTATGGTGAAAAAGGAAATATCCTCAGATGAAATCTGGAAAGAAGCTTTCTGAGAAACTGCTTAGTGTTCTGTTAATTCATCTCACAGAGTTACATCTGTATTTCGTGGATCTCTTTGCTAGCCTTATTTCTGTGGAATCTGAGAACAGATATTTCGGATCCCATTGAAGACTCTAGTGCCAAAGGAAATATCCTCCGATAACAAAGAGAAAGAAGCTTTCTGAGAAACATCTTTGCGTTCTGTGAAATCATCTCACAGAGTTACAGCTTTCCCCTCAAGAAGCCTTTCGCTAAGACAGTTCTTGTGGAATTGGCAAAGTGATATTTGGAAGCCCATAGAGGGCTATGGTGAAAAAGGAAATATCCTTAGATGAAATCTGGAAAGAACCTTTCTGAGAAACTGCTTAGTGTTCGGTTAATTCATCTCACAGAGTTACATCTGTATTTCGTGGATCTCTTTGCTAGCCTTATTTCTGTGGAATCTGAGAACAGATATTTCCGATTCCATTGAAGAGTATAGGGCTAAAGGAAATATCCTCCGATAACAAAGAGAAAGAAGCTTTCTGAGAAACATCTTTGTGTTCTGTGAAATCATCTTACAGAGTTACAGCTTTCCCCTCAAGAAGCCTTTCGCTAAGACAGTTCTTGTGGAATTGGCAAAGTGATATTTGGAAGCCCTAGAGGTCTATGGTGAAAGAGGAAATATCCTCAGATGAAATCTGGAAAGAAGCTTTCTGAGAAACTGCTTAGTGTTCTGTTAATTCATCTCACAGAGTTACATCTGTATTTCGTGGTTCTCTTTGCTAGCCTTATTTCTGTGGAATCTGAGAACAGATATTTCGGATCCCATTGAAGACTATAGGGCCAAAGGAAATATCCTCCGATAACAAAGAGGAAGAAGCTTTCTGAGAAACTTCTTTGCATTCTGTGAAATCATCTCACAGAGTTACAGCTTTCCCCTCAAGAAGCCTTTCGCTAAGACAGTTCTTGTGGAATTGGCAAAGTGATAATTGGAAGCCCATAGAGGGCTATGGTGAAAAAGGAAATATCCTCAGATGAAATCTGGAAAGAAGCTTTCTGAGAAACTGCTTAGTGTTCTGTTATTTCATCTCACAGAGTTACATCTGTATTTCGTGGATCTCCTTGCTAGCCTTATTTCTGTGGAATCTGAGAACAGATATTTCGGATCCCATTGAAGACTATAGAGCCAAAGGAAATAGTCTCCGATAACAAAGAGAAAGAAGCTTTCTGAAAAACTTCTTTGCGTTCTGTGAAATCATCTCACAGAGTTACAGCTTTCCCCTCAAGAAACCTTTCGCTAAGACAGTTCTTGTGGAATTGGCAAAGTGATATTTGGAAGCCCATAGAGGGCTATGGTGAAAAAGGAAATATCCTCAGATGAAATCTGGAAAGAAGCTTTCTGAGAAACTGCTTAGTGTTCGGTTAATTCATCTCACAGAGTTACATCTGTATTTCGTGGATCTCTTTGCTAGCCTTATTTCTGTGGAATCTGAGAACAGATATTTCGGATTCCTTTGAAGACTATAGGGCTAAAGGAAATATCTTCCGATAACAAAGAGAAAGAAGCTTTCTGAGAAACATCTTTGTGTCTGTGAAATCATCTTACAGAGTTACAGCTTTCCCCTCAAGAAGCCTTTCGCTAAGACAGTTCTTGTGGAATTGGCAAAGTGATATTTGGAAGCCCAAGAGGTCTATGGTGAAAAAGGAAATATCCTCAGATGAAATCTGGAAAGAAGCTTTCTGAGAAACTGCTTAGTGTTCTGTTAATTCATCTCACAGAGTTACATCTGTATTTCGTGGTTCTCTTTGCTAGCCTTATTTCTGTGGAATCTGAGAACAGATATTTCGGATCCCATTGAAGACTATAGGGCCAAAGGAAATATCCTCCGATAACAAAGAGGAAGAAGCTTTCTGAGAAACTTCTTTGCGTTCTGTGAAATCATCTCACAGAGTTACAGCTTTCCCCTCAAGAAGCCTTTCGCTAAGACAGTTCTTGTGGAATTGGCAAAGTGATATTTGGAAGCCCATAGAGGGCTATGGTGAAAAAGGAAATATCCTCAGATGGAATCTGGAAAGAAGCTTTCTGAGAAACTGCTTAGTGTTCTGTTAATTCATCTCACAGAGTTACATCTGTATTTCGTGGATCTCTTTGCTAGCCTTATTTCTGTGGAATCTGAGAAGAGATATTTCGGATCCCATTGAAGAGTATAGGGACAAAGGAAATATCCTCCGATAACAAAGAGCAAGAAGCTTTCTGAGAAACTTCTTTGCGTTCTGTGAAATCATCTCACAGAGTTACAGCTTTCCCCTCAAGAAGCCTTTCGCTAAGACAGTTCTTGTGGAATTGGCAAAGTGATATTTGGAAGCCCTTAGAGGGCTATGGTGAAAAAGGAAATATCCTCAGATGAAATCTGGAAAGAAGCTTTCTGAGAAACTGCTTAGTGTTCGGTTAATTCATCTCACAGAGTTACATCTGTATTTCGTGGATCTCTTTGCTAGCCTTATTTCTGTATAATCTGAGAACAGATGTTTCGGATCCCATTGAAGAGTATAGGGCCAAAGGAAATATCCTCGGATAACAAAGAGAAAGAAGCTTTCTGAGAAACTTCTTTGCGTTCTGTGAAATCATCTCACAGAGTTACAGCTTTCCCCTCAAGAAGCCTTTCACTAAGACAGTTCTTGTGCAATTCGCAAAGTGATATTTGGAAGCCCATAGAGGGCTATGGTGAAAAAGGAAATATCCTCAGATGAAATCTGGAAAGAAGCTTTCTGAGAAACTGCTTAGTGTTCTGTTAATTCATCTCACAGAGTTACATCTGCATTTCATGGATCTCTTTGCTAGCCTTATTTCTGTGGAATCTGAGAATAGATATTTCGGATCCCTTTGAAGACTATAGGGCCAAAGGAAATATCCTCCGATAACAAAGAGAAAGAAGCTTTCTGAGAAACTTCTTTGTGTTCTGTGAAATCATCTCACAGAGTTACAGCTTTCCCCTCAAGAAGCCTTTCGCTAAGACAGTTCTTGTGGAATTGGCAATGTGATATTTGGAAGCCCATAGAGGGCTATGGTGAAAAAGGAAATATCCTTAGATGAAATCTGGAAAGAAGCTTTCTGAGAAACTGCTTAGTGTTCTGTTATTTCATCTCACAGAGTTACATCTGTATTTCGTGGATCTCCTTGCTAGCCTTATTTCTGTGGAATCTGAGAACAGATATTTCGGATCCCATTGAAGACTATAGAGCCAAAGGAAATAATCTCCGATAACAAAGAGAAAGAAGCTTTCTGAAAAACTTCTTTGTGTTCTGTGAAATCATCTCACAGAGTTACAGCTTTCCCCTCAAGAAGCCTTTCGCTAAGACAGTTCTTGTGGAATTGGCAAAGTGATATTTGGAAGCCCTTAGAGGGCTATGGTGAAAAAGGAAATATCCTCAGATGAAATCTGGAAAGAAGCTTTCTGAGAAACTGCTTAGTGTTCGGTTAATTCATCTCACAGAGTTACATCTGTATTTCGTGGATCTCTTTGCTAGCCCTATTTCTGTGGAATCTGAGAACAGATGTTTCGGATCCCATTGAAGACTATAGGGCCAAAGGAAATATCCTCCGATAACAAAGAGAAAGAAGCTTTCTGAGAAACTTCTTTGCGTTCTGTGAAATCATCTCACAGAGTTACAGCTTTCCTCTCAAGAAGCCTTTCACTAAGACAGTTCTTGTGGAATTGGCAAGGTGATATTTGGAAGCCCATAGAGGGCTACGGTGAAAAAGGAAATATCCTCAGATGAAATCTGGAAAGAAGCTTTCTGAGAAACTGCTTAGTGTTCTGTTAATTCATCTCACAGAGTTACATCTGCATTTCATGGATCTCTTTGCTAGCCTTATTTCTGTGGAATCTGAGAACAGATATTTCGGATCCCTTTGAAGACTATAGGGCCAAAGGAAATATCCTACGATAACAAAGAGAAAGAAGGTTTCTGAGAAACTTCTTTGTGTTCTGTGAAATCATCTCACAGAGTTACAGCTTTCCCCTCAAGAAGCCTTTCGCTAAGACAGTTCTTGTGGAATAGGCAAAGTGATATTTGGAAGCCCATAGAGGGCTATGGTGAAAAAGGAAATATCCTCAGATGAAATCTGGAAAGAAGCTTTCTGAGAAACTGCTTAGTGTTCTGTTATTTCATCTCACAGAGTTACATCTGTATTTCGTGGATCTCCTTGCTAGCCTTATTTCTGTGGAATCTGAGAGCAGATATTTCGGATCCCATTGAAGACTATAGAGCCAAAGGAAATAATCTCCGATAACAAAGAGAAAGAAGCTTTCTGAAAAACTTCTTTGGGTTCTGTGAAATCATCTCACAGAGTTACAGCTTTCCCCTCAAGAAACCTTTCGCTAAGACAGTTCTTATGGAATTGGCAAAGTGATATTTGGAAGCCCATAGAGGGCTATGGTGAAAAAGGATATATCCTCAGATGAAATCTGGAAAGAAGCTTTCTGAGAAACTGCTTAGTGTTTGGTTAATTCATCTCACAGAGTTACATCTGTATTTCGTGGATCTCTTTGCTAGCCTTATTTCTGTGGAATCTGAGAACAGATATTTCAGATTCCTTTGAAGACTATAGGGCTAAAGGAAATATCCTCCGATAAAAAAGAGAAAGAAGCTTTCTGAGAAACATCTTTGTGTTCCGTGAAATCATCTTACAGAGTTACAGCTTTCCCCTCAAGAAGCCTTTCGCTAAGACAGTTCTTGTGGAATTGGCAAAGTGATATTTGGAAGCCCATAGAGGGCTATGGTGAAAAAGGAAATATCCTCAGATGGAATCTGGAAAGAAGCTTTCTGAGAAACTGCTTAGTGTTCTGTTAATTCATCTCACAGAGTTACATCTGTATTTCGTGGATCTCTTTGCTAACCTTATTTCTGTGGAATCTGAGAAGAGATATTTCGGATCCCATTGAAGACTATAGGGACAAAGGAAATATCCTCCGATAACAAAGAGCAAGAAGCTTTCTGAGAAACTTCTTTGCATTCTGTGAAATCATCTCACAGAGTTACAGCTTTCCCCTCAAGAAGCCTTTCGCTAAGACAGTTCTTGTGGAATTGGCAAAGTGATATTTGGAAGCCCTTAGAGGGCTGTGGAAAAAAGGAAATATCCTCAGATGAAATCTGGAAAGAAGCTTTCTGAGAAACTGCTTAGTGTTCTGTTAATTCATCTCACAGAGTTACATCTGTATTTCGTGGATCTCATTGCTAGCCTTATTTCTGTGGAATCTGAGAACAGATATTTCGGATCCCATTGAAGACTATAGGGCCAAGGAAATATCCTCCGATAACAAAGAGGAAGAAGCTTTCTGAGAAACTTCTTGGCGTTCTGTGAAATCATCTCACAGAGTTACAGCTTTCCCCTGAAGAAGCCTTTCGCTAAGACAGTTCTTGTGGAATTGGCAAAGTGATATTTGGAAGCCCATAGAGGGCTATGGTGAAAAAGGAAATATCCTCAGATGGAATCTGGAAAGAAGCTTTCTGAGAAACTGCTTAGTGTTCTGTTAATTCATCTCACAGAGTTACATCTGTATTTCGTGGATCTCTTTGCTAGCCTTATTTCTGTGGAATCTGAGAAGAGATATTTCGGATCCCATTGAAGAGTATAGGGACAAAGGAAATATCCTCCGATAACAAAGAGCAAGAAGCTTTCTGAGAAACTTCTTTGCGTTCTGTGAAATCATCTCACAGAGTTACAGCTTTCCCCTCAAGAAGCCTTTCGCTAAGACAGTTCTTGTGGAATTGGCAAAGTGATATTTGGAAGCCCTTAGAGGGCTATGGTGAAAAAGGAAATATCCTCAGATGAAATCTGGAAAGAAGCTTTCTGAGAAACTGCTTAGTGTTCGGTTAATTCATCTCACAGAGTTACATCTGTATTTCGTGGATCTCTTTGCTAGCCTTATTTCTGTATAATCTGAGAACAGATGTTTCGGATCCCATTGAAGAGTATAGGGCCAAAGGAAATATCCTCGGATAACAAAGAGAAAGAAGCTTTCTGAGAAACTTCTTTGCGTTCTGTGAAATCATCTCACAGAGTTACAGCTTTCCCCTCAAGAAGCCTTTCACTAAGACAGTTCTTGTGCAATTCGCAAAGTGATATTTGGAAGCCCATAGAGGGCTATGGTGAAAAAGGAAATATCCTCAGATGAAATCTGGAAAGAAGCTTTCTGAGAAACTGCTTAGTGTTCTGTTAATTCATCTCACAGAGTTACATCTGCATTTCATGGATCTCTTTGCTAGCCTTATTTCTGTGGAATCTGAGAATAGATATTTCGGATCCCTTTGAAGACTATAGGGCCAAAGGAAATATCCTCCGATAACAAAGAGAAAGAAGCTTTCTGAGAAACTTCTTTGTGTTCTGTGAAATCATCTCACAGAGTTACAGCTTTCCCCTCAAGAAGCCTTTCGCTAAGACAGTTCTTGTGGAATTGGCAATGTGATATTTGGAAGCCCATAGAGGGCTATGGTGAAAAAGGAAATATCCTTAGATGAAATCTGGAAAGAAGCTTTCTGAGAAACTGCTTAGTGTTCTGTTATTTCATCTCACAGAGTTACATCTGTATTTCGTGGATCTCCTTGCTAGCCTTATTTCTGTGGAATCTGAGAACAGATATTTCGGATCCCATTGAAGACTATAGAGCCAAAGGAAATAATCTCCGATAACAAAGAGCAAGAAGCTTTCTGAAAAACTTCTTTGTGTTCTGTGAAATCATCTCACAGAGTTACAGCTTTCCCCTCAAGAAGCCTTTCGCTAAGACAGTTCTTGTGGAATTGGCAAAGTGATATTTGGAAGCCCTTAGAGGGCTATGGTGAAAAAGGAAATATCCTCAGATGAAATCTGGAAAGAAGCTTTCTGAGAAACTGCTTAGTGTTCGGTTAATTCATCTCACAGAGTTACATCTGTATTTCGTGGATCTCTTTGCTAGCCCTATTTCTGTGGAATCTGAGAACAGATGTTTCGGATCCCATTGAAGACTATAGGGCCAAAGGAAATATCCTCCGATAACAAAGAGAAAGAAGCTTTCTGAGAAACTTCTTTGCGTTCTGTGAAATCATCTCACAGAGTTACAGCTTTCCTCTCAAGAAGCCTTTCACTAAGACAGTTCTTGTGGAATTGGCAAGGTGATATTTGGAAGCCCATAGAGGGCTATGGTGAAAAAGGAAATATCCTCAGATGAAATCTGGAAAGAAGCTTTCTGAGAAACTGCTTAGTGTTCTGTTAATTCATCTCACAGAGTTACATCTGCATTTCATGGATCTCTTTGCTAGCCTTATTTCTGTGGAATCTGAGAACAGATATTTCGGATCCCTTTGAAGACTATAGGGCCAAAGGAAATATCCTACGATAACAAAGAGAAAGAAGGTTTCTGAGAAACTTCTTTGTGTTCTGTGAAATCATCTCACAGAGTTACAGCTTTCCCCTCAAGAAGCCTTTCGCTAAGACAGTTCTTGTGGAATAGGCAAAGTGATATTTGGAAGCCCATAGAGGGCTATGGTGAAAAAGGAAATATCCTCAGATGAAATCTGGAAAGAAGCTTTCTGAGAAACTGCTTAGTGTTCTGTTATTTCATCTCACAGAGTTACATCTGTATTTCGTGGATCTCCTTGCTAGCCTTATTTCTGTGGAATCTGAGAGCAGATATTTCGGATCCCATTGAAGACTATAGAGCCAAAGGAAATAATCTCCGATAACAAAGAGAAAGAAGCTTTCTGAAAAACTTCTTTGCGTTCTGTGAAATCATCTCACAGAGTTACAGCTTTCCCCTCAAGAAACCTTTCGCTAAGACAGTTCTTATGGAATTGGCAAAGTGATATTTGGAAGCCCATAGAGGGCTATGGTGAAAAAGGATATATCCTCAGATGAAATCTGGAAAGAAGCTTTCTGAGAAACTGCTTAGTGTTTGGTTAATTCATCTCACAGAGTTACATCTGTATTTCGTGGATCTCTTTGCTAGCCTTATTTCTGTGGAATCTGAGAACAGATATTTCAGATTCCTTTGAAGACTATAGGGCTAAAGGAAATATCCTCCGATAAAAAAGAGAAAGAAGCTTTCTGAGAAACATCTTTGTGTTCCGTGAAATCATCTTACAGAGTTACAGCTTTCCCCTCAAGAAGCCTTTCGCTAAGACAGTTCTTGTGGAATTGGCAAAGTGATATTTGGAAGCCCATAGAGGGCTATGGTGAAAAAGGAAATATCCTCAGATGGAATCTGGAAAGAAGCTTTCTGAGAAACTGCTTAGTGTTCTGTTAATTCATCTCACAGAGTTACATCTGTATTTCGTGGATCTCTTTGCTAACCTTATTTCTGTGGAATCTGAGAAGAGATATTTCGGATCCCATTGAAGACTATAGGGACAAAGGAAATATCCTCCGATAACAAAGAGCAAGAAGCTTTCTGAGAAACTTCTTTGCATTCTGTGAAATCATCTCACAGAGTTACAGCTTTCCCCTCAAGAAGCCTTTCGCTAAGACAGTTCTTGTGGAATTGGCAAAGTGATATTTGGAAGCCCTTAGAGGGCTGTGGAAAAAAGGAAATATCCTCAGATGAAATCTGGAAAGAAGCTTTCTGAGAAACTGCTTAGTGTTCTGTTAATTCATCTCACAGAGTTACATCTGTATTTCGTGGATCTCATTGCTAGCCTTATTTCTGTGGAATCTGAGAACAGATATTTCGGATCCCATTGAAGACTATAGGGCCAAGGAAATATCCTCCGATAACAAAGAGGAAGAAGCTTTCTGAGAAACTTCTTGGCGTTCTGTGAAATCATCTCACAGAGTTACAGCTTTCCCCTCAAGAAGCCTTTCGCTAAGACAGTTCTTGTGGAATTGGCAAAGTGATATTTGGAAGCCCATAGAGGGCTATGGTGAAAAAGGAAATATCCTCAGATGAAATCTTGAAAGAAGCTTTCTGAGAAACTGCTTAGTGTTCTGTTAATTCATCTCACAGAGTTACATCTGTATTTCGTGGATCTCTTTGCTAGCCTTATTTCTGTGGAATCTGAGAACAGATATTTCGGATCCCTTTGAAGACTATAGGGCCAAAGGAAATATCCTCTGATAACAAAGAGAAAGAAGCTTTCTGAGAAACTTCTTTGCGTTCTGTGAAATCATCTCACAGAGTTACAGCTTTCCTCTCAAGAAGCCTTTCGCTAAGACAGTTCTTGTGGAATTGGCAAAGTGATATTTGGAAGCCCATAGAGGGCTATGGTGGAAAATGAAATATCCTCAGATGAAATCTGGAAAGAAGCTTTCTGAGAAACTCCTTAGTGTTCTGTTAATTCAACTCACAGAGTTACATCTGTATTTCGTGGATCTCTTTGCTAGCCTTATTTCTGTGGAATCTGAGAACAGATATTTCGGATCCCATTGAAGACTATAGGGCCAAAGAAATATCCTCCGATAACAAAGAGAAAGAAGTTTTCTGAGAAACTTCTTTGCGTTCTGTGAAATCATCTCACAGAGTTACAGCTTTCCCCTCAAGAAGCCTTTCGCTAAGACAGTTCTTGTGTAATTGGCAAAGTGATATTTGGAAGCCCATAGAGGGCTATGGTGAAAAAGGAAATATCCTCAGATGAAATCTGGAAAGAAGCTTTCTGAGAAACTGCTTAGTGTTCTGTTAATTCATCTCACAGAGTTACATCTGTATTTCGTGGATCTCTTTGCTAGCCTTATTTCTGTGGAATCTGAGAACAGATATTTCGGATCCCATTGAAGACTCTAGGGCCAAAGGAAATATCCTCCGATAACAAAGAGAAAGAAGCTTTCTGAGAAACTTCTTTGCGTTCTGTGAAATCATCTCACAGAGTTACAGCTTTCCCCTCAAGAAGCCTTTCGCTAAGACAGTTCTTGTGGAATTGGCAAAGTGATATTTGGAAGCCCATAGAGGGCTATGGTGAAAAAGGAAATATCCTCAGATGAAATCTGGAAAGAAGCTTTCTGAGAAACTCCTTAGTGTTCTGTTAATTCATCTCACAGAGTTACATCTGTATTTCGTGGATCTCTTTGCTAGCCTTATTTCTGTGGAATCTGAGAACAGATATTTCGGATCCCATTGAAGACTATAGGGCCAAAGGAAATATCCTCCGATAACAAAGAGAAAGAAGCTTTCTGAGAAACTTCTTTGCGTTCTGTGAAATCATCTCACAGAGTTACAGCTTTCCCCTCAAGAAGCCTTTCGCTAAGACAGTTCTTGTGGAATTGGCAAAGTGATATTTGGAAGCCCATAGGGTGCTATGGTGAAAAAGGAAATATCCTCAGATGAAATCTGGAAAGAAGCTTTCTGAGAAACTGCTTAGTGTTCTGTTAATTCATCTCACAGAGTTACATCTGTATTTCGTGGATCTCTTTGCTAGCCTTATTTCTGTGGAATCTGAGAACAGATGTTTCGTATCCCATTGAAGACTATAGGGCCAAAGGAAATATCCTCGGATAACAAAGAGAAAGAAGCTTTCTGAGAAACTTCTTTGTGTTCTGTGAAATCATCTTACAGAGTTACAGCTTTCACCTCAAGAAGCCTTTCACTAAGACAGTTCTTGTGGAATTGGCAAAGTGATATTTGGAAGCCCATAGAGGGCTATGGTGAAAAAGGAAATATCCTCAGATGAAATCTGGAAAGAAGCTTTCTGAGAAACTGCTTAGTGTTCTGTTAATTCATCTCACAGAGTTACATCTGTATTTCGTGGATCACTTTGCTAGCCTTATTTCTGTGAAATCTGAGAACAGATATTTCGGATCCCATTGAATACTATAGGGACAAAGGAAATATCCTCCGCTAACAAAGAGAAAGAAGCTTTTTGAGAAACTTCTTTGCGCTCTGTGAAATCATCTCACAGAGTTACAGCTTTCCACTTAAGTAGCCTTTCGCTAAGACAGTTCCTGTGGAATTGGCAAAGTGATATTTGAAAGCCCATAGAGGGCTATGGTGAAAAAGGAAATATCCTCAGATGAAATCTGGAAAGAAGCTTTCTGAGAAACTGCTTAGTGTTCTGTTAATTCATCTCACAGAGTTACATGTGTATTTCGTGGATCTCTTTGCTAGCCTTATTTCTGTGGAATCTGAGAACAGATATTTCGGACCCCATTGAAGACTATAGGGACAAAGGAAATATCCTCCGATAACAAAGAGCAAGAAGCTTTCTGAGAAACTTCTTTGCGTTCTGTGAAATCATCTCACAGAGTTACAGCTTTCCCCTCAAGAAGCCTTTCGCTAAGACAGTTCTTGTGGAATTGGCAAAGTGATATTTGGAAGCCCTTAGAGGGCTATGTTGAAAAAGGAAATATCCTCAGATGAAATCTGGAAAGAAGATTTCTGAGAAACTGCTTAGTGTTCGGTTAATTCATCTCACAGAGTTACATCTGTATTTCGTGGATCTCTTTGCTAGCCTTATTTCTGTGGAATCTGAGAACAGATGTTTCGGATCCCATTGAAGACTATAGGGCCAAAGGAAATATCCTCGGATAACAAAGAGAAAGAAGCTTTCTGAGAAACTTCTTTGCTTTCTGTGAAATCATCTCACAGAGTTACAGCTTTCCCCTCAAGAAGCCTTTTACTAAGACAGTTCTTGTGGAATTGGCAAAGTGATATTTGGAAGCCCATAGAGGGCTATGGTGAAAAAGGAAATATCCTCAGATGAAATCTGGAAAGAAGCTTTCTGAGAAACTGCTTAGTGTTCTGTTAATTCATCTCACAGAGTTACATCTGTATTTCGTGGATCTCTTTGCTAGCCTTTTTTCTGTGGAATCTGAGAACAGATATTTCGGATCCCATTGAAGACTATAGGGACAAAGGAAATATCCTCCGATAACAAAGAGCAAGAAGCTTTCTGAGAAACTTCTTTGCGTTCTGTGAAATCATCTCACAGAGTTACAGCTTTCCCCTCAAGAAGCCTTTCGCTAAGACAGTTCTTGTGGAATTGGCAAAGTGATATTTGGAAGAACTTAGAGGGCTATGGTGAAAAAGGAAATAACCTCAGATGAAATCTGGAAAGAAGCTTTCTGAGAAACTGCTTAGTGTTCTGTTCATTCATCTCACAGAGTTACATCTGTATTTCGTGGATCTCTTTCCTAGCCTTATTTCTGTGGAATCTGAGAACAGATATTTCGGATCCCATTGAAGACTATAGGGCCAAAGGAAATATCCTCCGATAACAAAGAGAAAGAAGCTTTCTGAGAAGCTTCTTTGCGTTCTGTGAAATCATCTCACAGAGATACAGCTTTCCTCTCAAGAAGCCTTTCGCTAAGACAGTTCTTGTGGAATTGGCAAAGTGATATTTTGAAGCCCATAGAGGGCTATGGTGGAAAATGAAATATCCTCAGATGAAATCTGGAAAGAAGCTTTCTGAGAAACTCCTTAGTGTTCTGTTAATTCATCTCACAGAGTTACATCTGTATTTCGTGGATCTCTTTGCTAGCCTTATTTCTGTGGAATCTGAGAACAGATATTTCGGATCCCATTGAAGACTATAGGGCCAAAGGAAATATCCTCCGATAACAAAGAGAAAGAAGCTTTCTGAGAAACTTCTTTGCGTTCTGTGAAATCATCTCACAGAGTTACAGCTTTCCCCTCAAGAAGCCTTTCGCTAAGACAGTTCTTGTGGAATTGGCAAAGTGATATTTGGAAGCCCATAGGGTGCTATGGTGAAAAAGGAAATATCCTCAGATGAAATCTGGAAAGAAGCTTTCTGAGAAACTGCTTAGTGTTCTGTTAATTCATCTCACAGAGTTACATCTGTATTTCGTGGATCTCTTTGCTAGCCTTATTTCTGTGGAATCTGAGAACAGATGTTTCGTAGCCCATTGAAGACTATAGGGCCAAAGGAAATATCCTCGGATAACAAAGAGAAAGAAGCTTTCTGAGCAACTTCTTTGTGTTCTGTGAAATCATCTCACAGAGTTACAGCTTTCCCCTCAAGAAGCCTTTCACTAAGACAGTTCTTGTGGAATTGGCAAAGTGATATTTGGAAGCCCATAGAGGGCTATGGTGAAAAAGGAAATATCCTCAGATGAAATCTGGAAAGAAGCTTTCTGAGAAACTGCTTAGTGTTCTGTTAATTCATCTCACAGAGTTACATCTGTATTTCGTGGATCTCTTTGCTAGCCTTATTTCTGTGAAATCTGAGAACAGATATTTCGGATCCCATTGAATACTATAGGGACAAAGGAAATATCCTCCGCTAACAAAGAGAAAGAAGCTTTTTGAGAAACTTCTTTGCGTTCTGTGAAATCATCTCACAGAGTTACAGCTTTCCACTTAAGAAGACTTTCGCTAAGACAGTTCCTGTGGAATTGGCAAAGTGATATTTGGAAGCCCATAGAGGGCTATGGTGAAAAAGGAAATATCCTCAGATGAAATCTGGAAAGAAGCTTTCTGAGAAACTGCTTAGTGTTCTGTTAATTCATCTCACAGAGTTACATGTGTATTTCGTGGATCTCTTTGCTAGCCTTATTTCTGTGGAATCTGAGAACAGATATTTCGGACCCCATTGAAGACTATAGGGACAAAGGAAATATCCTCCGATAACAAAGAGCAAGAAGCTTTCTGAGAAACTTCTTTGCGTTCTGTGAAATCATCTCACAGAGTTACAGCTTTCCCCTCAAGAAGCCTTTCGCTAAGACAGTTCTTGTGGAATTGGCAAAGTGATATTTGGAAGCCCTTAGAGGGCTATGTTGAAAAAGGAAATATCCTCAGATGAAATCTGGAAAGAAGATTTCTGAGAAACTGCTTAGTGTTCGGTTAATTCATCTCACAGAGTTACATCTGTATTTCGTGGATCTCTTTGCTAGCCTTATTTCTGTGGAATCTGAGAACAGATGTTTCGGATCCCATTGAAGACTATAGGGCCAAAGGAAATATCCTCGGATAACAAAGAGAAAGAAGCTTTCTGAGAAACTTCTTTGCGTTCTGTGAAATCATCTCACAGAGTTACAGCTTTCCCCTCAAGAAGCCTTTTACTAAGACAGTTCTTGTGGAATTGGCAAAGTGATATTTGGAAGCCCATAGAGGGCTATGGTGAAAAAGGAAATATCCTCAGATGAAATCTGGAAAGAAGCTTTCTGAGAAACTGCTTAGTGTTCTGTTAATTCATCTCACAGAGTTACATCTGTATTTCGTGGATCTCTTTGCTAGCCTTATTTCTGTGGAATCTGAGAACAGATATTTCGGATCCCATTGAAGACTATAGGGACAAAGGAAATATCCTCCGATAACAAAGAGCAAGAAGCTTTCTGAGAAACTTCTTTGCGTTCTGTGAAATCATCTCACAGAGTTACAGCTTTCCCCTCAAGAAGCCTTTCGCTAAGACAGTTCTTGTGGAATTGGCAAAGTGATATTTGGAAGAACTTAGAGGGCTATGGTGAAAAAGGAAATAACCTCAGATGAAATCTGGAAAGAAGCTTTCTGAGAAACTGCTTAGTGTTCTGTTCATTCATCTCACAGAGTTACATCTGTATTTCGTGGATCTCTTTCCTAGCCTTATTTCTGTGGAATCTGAGAACAGATATTTCGGATCCCATTGAAGACTATAGGGCCAAAGGAAATATCCTCCGATAACAAAGAGAAAGAAGCTTTCTGAGAAGCTTCTTTGCGTTCTGTGAAATCATCTCACAGAGATACAGCTTTCCTCTCAAGAAGCCTTTCGCTAAGACAGTTCTTGTGGAATTGGCAAAGTGATATTTTGAAGCCCATAGAGGGCTATGGTGGAAAATGAAATATCCTCAGATGAAATCTGGAAAGAAGCTTTCTGAGAAACTCCTTAGTGTTCTGTTAATTCATCTCACAGAGTTACATCTGTATTTCGTGGATCTCTTTGCTAGCCTTATTTCTGTGGAATCTGAGAACAGATATTTCGGATCCCATTGAAGACTATAGGGCCAAAGGAAATATCCTCCGATAACAAAGAGAAAGAAGCTTTCTGAGAAACTTCTTTGCGTTCTGTGAAATCATCTCACAGAGTTACAGCTTTCCCCTCAAGAAGCCTTTCGCTAAGACAGTTCTTGTGGAATTGGCAAAGTGATATTTGGAAGCCCATAGGGTGCTATGGTGAAAAAGGAAATATCCTCAGATGAAATCTGGAAAGAAGCTTTCTGAGAAACTGCTTAGTGTTCTGTTAATTCATCTCACAGAGTTACATCTGTATTTCGTGGATCTCTTTGCTAGCCTTATTTCTGTGGAATCTGAGAACAGATGTTTCGTAGCCCATTGAAGACTATAGGGCCAAAGGAAATATCCTCGGATAACAAAGAGAAAGAAGCTTTCTGAGCAACTTCTTTGTGTTCTGTGAAATCATCTCACAGAGTTACAGCTTTCCCCTCAAGAAGCCTTTCACTAAGACAGTTCTTGTGGAATTGGCAAAGTGATATTTGGAAGCCCATAGAGGGCTATGGTGAAAAAGGAAATATCCTCAGATGAAATCTGGAAAGAAGCTTTCTGAGAAACTGCTTAGTGTTCTGTTAATTCATCTCACAGAGTTACATCTGTATTTCGTGGATCTCTTTGCTAGCCTTATTTCTGTGAAATCTGAGAACAGATATTTCGGATCCCATTGAATACTATAGGGACAAAGGAAATATCCTCCGCTAACAAAGAGAAAGAAGCTTTTTGAGAAACTTCTTTGCGTTCTGTGAAATCATCTCACAGAGTTACAGCTTTCCACTTAAGAAGCCTTTCGCTAAGACAGTTCCTGTGGAATTGGCAAAGTGATATTTGGAAGCCCATAGAGGGCTATGGTGAAAAAGGAAATATCCTCAGATGAAATCTGGAAAGAAGCTTTCTGAGAAACTGCTTAGTGTTCTGTTAATTCATCTCACAGAGTTACATGTGTATTTCGTGGATCTCTTTGCTAGCCTTATTTCTGTGGAATCTGAGAACAGATATTTCGGACCCCATTGAAGACTATAGGGACAAAGGAAATATCCTCCGATAACAAAGAGCAAGAAGCTTTCTGAGAAACTTCTTTGCGTTCTGTGAAATCATCTCACAGAGTTACAGCTTTCCCCTCAAGAAGCCTTTCGCTAAGACAGTTCTTGTGGAATTGGCAAAGTGATATTTGGAAGCCCTTAGAGGGCTATGTTGAAAAAGGAAATATCCTCAGATGAAATCTGGAAAGAAGCTTTCTGAGAAACTGCTTAGTGTTCGGTTAATTCATCTCACAGAGTTACATCTGTATTTCGTGGATCTCTTTGCTAGCCTTATTTCTGTGGAATCTGAGAACAGATGTTTCGGATCCCATTGAAGACTATAGGGCCAAAGGAAATATCCTCGGATAACAAAGAGAAAGAAGCTTTCTGAGAAACTTCTTTGCGTTCTGTGAAATCATCTCACAGAGTTACAGCTTTCCCCTCAAGAAGCCTTTTACTAAGACAGTTCTTGTGGAATTGGCAAAGTGATATTTGGAAGCCCATAGAGGGCTATGGTGAAAAAGGAAATATCCTCAGATGAAATCTGGAAAGAAGCTTTCTGAGAAACTGCTTAGTGTTCTGTTAATTCATCTCACAGAGTTACATCTGTATTTCGTGGATCTCTTTGCTAGCCTTATTTCTGTGGAATCTGAGAACAGATATTTCGGATCCCATTGAAGACTATAGGGACAAAGGAAATATCCTCCGATAACAAAGAGCAAGAAGCTTTCTGAGAAACTTCTTTGCGTTCTGTGAAATCATCTCACAGAGTTACAGCTTTCCCCTCAAGAAGCCTTTCGCTAAGACAGTTCTTGTGGAATTGGCAAAGTGATATTTGGAAGAACTTAGAGGGCTATGGTGAAAAAGGAAATAACCTCAGATGAAATCTGGAAAGAAGCTTTCTGAGAAACTGCTTAGTGTTCTGTTCATTCATCTCACAGAGTTACATCTGTATTTCGTGGATCTCTTTCCTAGCCTTATTTCTGTGGAATCTGAGAACAGATATTTCGGATCCCATTGAAGACTATAGGGCCAAAGGAAATATCCTCCGATAACAAAGAGAAAGAAGCTTTCTGAGAAGCTTCTTTGCGTTCTGTGAAATCATCTCACAGAGATACAGCTTTCCTCTCAAGAAGCCTTTCGCTAAGACAGTTCTTGTGGAATTGGCAAAGTGATATTTTGAAGCCCATAGAGGGCTATGGTGGAAAATGAAATATCCTCAGATGAAATCTGGAAAGAAGCTTTCTGAGAAACTCCTTAGTGTTCTGTTAATTCATCTCACAGAGTTACATCTGTATTTCGTGGATCTCTTTGCTAGCCTTATTTCTGTGGAATCTGAGAACAGATATTTCGGATCCCATTGAAGACTCTAGGGCCAAAGGAAATATCCTCCGATAACAAAGAGAAAGAAGCTTTCTGAGAAACTTCTTTGCGTTCTGTGAAATCATCTCACAGAGTTACAGCTTTCCCCTCAAGAAGCCTTTCGCTAAGACAGTTCTTGTGGAATTGGCAAAGTGATATTTGGAAGCCCATAGGGTGCTATGGTGAAAAAGGAAATATCCTCAGATGAAATCTGGAAAGAAGCTTTCTGAGAAACTGCTTAGTGTTCTGTTAATTCATCTCACAGAGGTACATCTGTATTTCGTGGATCTCTTTGCTAGCCTTATTTCTGTGGAATCTGAGAACAGATGTTTCGTAGCCCATTGAAGACTATAGGGCCAAAGGAAATATCCTCGGATAACAAAGAGAAAGAAGCTTTCTGAGCAACTTCTTTGTGTTCTGTGAAATCATCTCACAGAGTTACAGCTTTCCCCTCAAGAAGCCTTTCACTAAGACAGTTCTTGTGGAATTGGCAAAGTGATATTTGGAAGCCCATAGAGGGCTATGGTGAAAAAGGAAATATCCTCAGATGAAATCTGGAAAGAAGCTTTCTGAGAAACTGCTTAGTGTTCTGTTAATTCATCTCACAGAGTTACATCTGTATTTCGTGGATCTCTTTGCTAGCCTTATTTCTGTGAAATCTGAGAACAGATATTTCGGATCCCATTGAATACTATAGGGACAAAGGAAATATCCTCCGCTAACAAAGAGAAAGAAGCTTTTTGAGAAACTTCTTTGCGTTCTGTGAAATCATCTCACAGAGTTACAGCTTTCCACTTAAGAAGACTTTCGCTAAGACAGTTCCTGTGGAATTGGCAAAGTGATATTTGGAAGCCCATAGAGGGCTATGGTGAAAAAGGAAATATCCTCAGATGAAATCTGGAAAGAAGCTTTCTGAGAAACTGCTTAGTGTTCTGTTAATTCATCTCACAGAGTTACATGTGTATTTCGTGGATCTCTTTGCTAGCCTTATTTCTGTGGAATCTGAGAACAGATATTTCGGACCCCATTGAAGACTATAGGGACAAAGGAAATATCCTCCGATAACAAAGAGCAAGAAGCTTTCTGAGAAACTTCTTTGCGTTCTGTGAAATCATCTCACAGAGTTACAGCTTTCCCCTCAAGAAGCCTTTCGCTAAGACAGTTCTTGTGGAATTGGCAAAGTGATATTTGGAAGCCCTTAGAGGGCTATGTTGAAAAAGGAAATATCCTCAGATGAAATCTGGAAAGAAGATTTCTGAGAAACTGCTTAGTGTTCGGTTAATTCATCTCACAGAGTTACATCTGTATTTCGTGGATCTCTTTGCTAGCCTTATTTCTGTGGAATCTGAGAACAGATGTTTCGGATCCCATTGAAGACTATAGGGCCAAAGGAAATATCCTCGGATAACAAAGAGAAAGAAGCTTTCTGAGAAACTTCTTTGCGTTCTGTGAAATCATCTCACAGAGATACAGCTTTCCTCTCAAGAAGCCTTTCGCTAAGACAGTTCTTGTGGAATTGGCAAAGTGATATTTTGAAGCCCATAGAGGGCTATGGTGGAAAATGAAATATCCTCAGATGAAATCTGGAAAGAAGCTTTCTGAGAAACTCCTTAGTGTTCTGTTAATTCATCTCACAGAGTTACATCTGTATTTCGTGGATCTCTTTGCTAGCCTTATTTCTGTGGAATCTGAGAACAGATATTTCGGATCCCATTGAAGACTATAGGGCCAAAGGAAATATCCTCCGATAACAAAGAGAAAGAAGCTTTCTGAGAAACTTCTTTGCGTTCTGTGAAATCATCTCACAGAGTTACAGCTTTCCCCTCAAGAAGCCTTTCGCTAAGACAGTTCTTGTGGAATTGGCAAAGTGATATTTGGAAGCCCATAGGGTGCTATGGTGAAAAAGGAAATATCCTCAGATGAAATCTGGAAAGAAGCTTTCTGAGAAACTGCTTAGTGTTCTGTTAATTCATCTCACAGAGTTACATCTGTATTTCGTGGATCTCTTTGCTAGCCTTATTTCTGTGGAATCTGAGAACAGATGTTTCGTAGCCCATTGAAGACTATAGGGCCAAAGGAAATATCCTCGGATAACAAAGAGAAAGAAGCTTTCTGAGCAACTTCTTTGTGTTCTGTGAAATCATCTCACAGAGTTACAGCTTTCCCCTCAAGAAGCCTTTCACTAAGACAGTTCTTGTGGAATTGGCAAAGTGATATTTGGAAGCCCATAGAGGGCTATGGTGAAAAAGGAAATATCCTCAGATGAAATCTGGAAAGAAGCTTTCTGAGAAACTGCTTAGTGTTCTGTTAATTCATCTCACAGAGTTACATCTGTATTTCGTGGATCTCTTTGCTAGCCTTATTTCTGTGAAATCTGAGAACAGATATTTCGGATCCCATTGAATACTATAGGGACAAAGGAAATATCCTCCGCTAACAAAGAGAAAGAAGCTTTTTGAGAAACTTCTTTGCGTTCTGTGAAATCATCTCACAGAGTTACAGCTTTCCACTTAAGAAGACTTTCGCTAAGACAGTTCCTGTGGAATTGGCAAAGTGATATTTGGAAGCCCATAGAGGGCTATGGTGAAAAAGGAAATATCCTCAGATGAAATCTGGAAAGAAGCTTTCTGAGAAACTGCTTAGTGTTCTGTTAATTCATCTCACAGAGTTACATGTGTATTTCGTGGATCTCTTTGCTAGCCTTATTTCTGTGGAATCTGAGAACAGATATTTCGGACCCCATTGAAGACTATAGGGACAAAGGAAATATCCTCCGATAACAAAGAGCAAGAAGCTTTCTGAGAAACTTCTTTGCGTTCTGTGAAATCATCTCACAGAGTTACAGCTTTCCCCTCAAGAAGCCTTTCGCTAAGACAGTTCTTGTGGAATTGGCAAAGTGATATTTGGAAGCCCTTAGAGGGCTATGTTGAAAAAGGAAATATCCTCAGATGAAATCTGGAAAGAAGATTTCTGAGAAACTGCTTAGTGTTCGGTTAATTCATCTCACAGAGTTACATCTGTATTTCGTGGATCTCTTTGCTAGCCTTATTTCTGTGGAATCTGAGAACAGATGTTTCGGATCCCATTGAAGACTATAGGGCCAAAGGAAATATCCTCGGATAACAAAGAGAAAGAAGCTTTCTGAGAAACTTCTTTGCGTTCTGTGAAATCATCTCACAGAGTTACAGCTTTCCCCTCAAGAAGCCTTTTACTAAGACAGTTCTTGTGGAATTGGCAAAGTGATATTTGGAAGCCCATAGAGGGCTATGGTGAAAAAGGAAATATCCTCAGATGAAATCTGGAAAGAAGCTTTCTGAGAAACTGCTTAGTGTTCTGTTAATTCATCTCACAGAGTTACATCTGTATTTCGTGGATCTCTTTGCTAGCCTTATTTCTGTGGAATCTGAGAACAGATATTTCGGATCCCATTGAAGACTATAGGGACAAAGGAAATATCCTCCGATAACAAAGAGCAAGAAGCTTTCTGAGAAACTTCTTTGCGTTCTGTGAAATCATCTCACAGAGTTACAGCTTTCCCCTCAAGAAGCCTTTCGCTAAGACAGTTCTTGTGGAATTGGCAAAGTGATATTTGGAAGAACTTAGAGGGCTATGGTGAAAAAGGAAATAACCTCAGATGAAATCTGGAAAGAAGCTTTCTGAGAAACTGCTTAGTGTTCTGTTCATTCATCTCACAGAGTTACATCTGTATTTCGTGGATCTCTTTCCTAGCCTTATTTCTGTGGAATCTGAGAACAGATATTTCGGATCCCATTGAAGACTATAGGGCCAAAGGAAATATCCTCCGATAACAAAGAGAAAGAAGCTTTCTGAGAAGCTTCTTTGCGTTCTGTGAAATCATCTCACAGAGATACAGCTTTCCTCTCAAGAAGCCTTTCGCTAAGACAGTTCTTGTGGAATTGGCAAAGTGATATTTTGAAGCCCATAGAGGGCTATGGTGGAAAATGAAATATCCTCAGATGAAATCTGGAAAGAAGCTTTCTGAGAAACTCCTTAGTGTTCTGTTAATTCATCTCACAGAGTTACATCTGTATTTCGTGGATCTCTTTGCTAGCCTTATTTCTGTGGAATCTGAGAACAGATATTTCGGATCCCATTGAAGACTCTAGGGCCAAAGGAAATATCCTCCGATAACAAAGAGAAAGAAGCTTTCTGAGAAACTTCTTTGCGTTCTGTGAAATCATCTCACAGAGTTACAGCTTTCCCCTCAAGAAGCCTTTCGCTAAGACAGTTCTTGTGGAATTGGCAAAGTGATATTTGGAAGCCCATAGGGTGCTATGGTGAAAAAGGAAATATCCTCAGATGAAATCTGGAAAGAAGCTTTCTGAGAAACTGCTTAGTGTTCTGTTAATTCATCTCACACAGTTACATCTGTATTTCGTGGATCTCTTTGCTAGCCTTATTTCTGTGGAATCTGAGAACAGATGTTTCGTAGCCCATTGAAGACTATAGGGCCAAAGGAAATATCCTCGGATAACAAAGAGAAAGAAGCTTTCTGAGCAACTTCTTTGTGTTCTGTGAAATCATCTCACAGAGTTACAGCTTTCCCCTCAAGAAGCCTTTCACTAAGACAGTTCTTGTGGAATTGGCAAAGTGATATTTGGAAGCCCATAGAGGGCTATGGTGAAAAAGGAAATATCCTCAGATGAAATCTGGAAAGAAGCTTTCTGAGAAACTGCTTAGTGTTCTGTTAATTCATCTCACAGAGTTACATCTGTATTTCGTGGATCTCTTTGCTAGCCTTATTTCTGTGGAATCTGAGAACAGATATTTCGGATCCCATTGAAGACTCTAGGGCCAAAGGAAATATCCTCCGATAACAAAGAGAAAGAAGCTTTCTGAGAAACTTCTTTGCGTTCTGTGAAATCATCTCACAGAGTTACAGCTTTCCCCTCAAGAAGCCTTTCGCTAAGACAGTTCTTGTGGAATTGGCAAAGTGATATTTGGAAGCCCATAGGGTGCTATGGTGAAAAAGGAAATATCCTCAGATGAAATCTGGAAAGAAGCTTTCTGAGAAACTGCTTAGTGTTCTGTTAATTCATCTCACAGAGGTACATCTGTATTTCGTGGATCTCTTTGCTAGCCTTATTTCTGTGGAATCTGAGAACAGATGTTTCGTAGCCCATTGAAGACTATAGGGCCAAAGGAAATATCCTCGGATAACAAAGAGAAAGAAGCTTTCTGAGCAACTTCTTTGTGTTCTGTGAAATCATCTCACAGAGTTACAGCTTTCCCCTCAAGAAGCCTTTCACTAAGACAGTTCTTGTGGAATTGGCAAAGTGATATTTGGAAGCCCATAGAGGGCTATGGTGAAAAAGGAAATATCCTCAGATGAAATCTGGAAAGAAGCTTTCTGAGAAACTGCTTAGTGTTCTGTTAATTCATCTCACAGAGTTACATCTGTATTTCGTGGATCTCTTTGCTAGCCTTATTTCTGTGAAATCTGAGAACAGATATTTCGGATCCCATTGAATACTATAGGGACAAAGGAAATATCCTCCGCTAACAAAGAGAAAGAAGCTTTTTGAGAAACTTCTTTGCGTTCTGTGAAATCATCTCACAGAGTTACAGCTTTCCACTTAAGAAGACTTTCGCTAAGACAGTTCCTGTGGAATTGGCAAAGTGATATTTGGAAGCCCATAGAGGGCTATGGTGAAAAAGGAAATATCCTCAGATGAAATCTGGAAAGAAGCTTTCTGAGAAACTGCTTAGTGTTCTGTTAATTCATCTCACAGAGTTACATGTGTATTTCGTGGATCTCTTTGCTAGCCTTATTTCTGTGGAATCTGAGAACAGATATTTCGGACCCCATTGAAGACTATAGGGACAAAGGAAATATCCTCCGATAACAAAGAGCAAGAAGCTTTCTGAGAAACTTCTTTGCGTTCTGTGAAATCATCTCACAGAGTTACAGCTTTCCCCTCAAGAAGCCTTTCGCTAAGACAGTTCTTGTGGAATTGGCAAAGTGATATTTGGAAGCCCTTAGAGGGCTATGTTGAAAAAGGAAATATCCTCAGATGAAATCTGGAAAGAAGATTTCTGAGAAACTGCTTAGTGTTCGGTTAATTCATCTCACAGAGTTACATCTGTATTTCGTGGATCTCTTTGCTAGCCTTATTTCTGTGGAATCTGAGAACAGATGTTTCGGATCCCATTGAAGACTATAGGGCCAAAGGAAATATCCTCGGATAACAAAGAGAAAGAAGCTTTCTGAGAAACTTCTTTGCGTTCTGTGAAATCATCTCACAGAGATACAGCTTTCCTCTCAAGAAGCCTTTCGCTAAGACAGTTCTTGTGGAATTGGCAAAGTGATATTTTGAAGCCCATAGAGGGCTATGGTGGAAAATGAAATATCCTCAGATGAAATCTGGAAAGAAGCTTTCTGAGAAACTCCTTAGTGTTCTGTTAATTCATCTCACAGAGTTACATCTGTATTTCGTGGATCTCTTTGCTAGCCTTATTTCTGTGGAATCTGAGAACAGATATTTCGGATCCCATTGAAGACTATAGGGCCAAAGGAAATATCCTCCGATAACAAAGAGAAAGAAGCTTTCTGAGAAACTTCTTTGCGTTCTGTGAAATCATCTCACAGAGTTACAGCTTTCCCCTCAAGAAGCCTTTCGCTAAGACAGTTCTTGTGGAATTGGCAAAGTGATATTTGGAAGCCCATAGGGTGCTATGGTGAAAAAGGAAATATCCTCAGATGAAATCTGGAAAGAAGCTTTCTGAGAAACTGCTTAGTGTTCTGTTAATTCATCTCACAGAGTTACATCTGTATTTCGTGGATCTCTTTGCTAGCCTTATTTCTGTGGAATCTGAGAACAGATGTTTCGTAGCCCATTGAAGACTATAGGGCCAAAGGAAATATCCTCGGATAACAAAGAGAAAGAAGCTTTCTGAGCAACTTCTTTGTGTTCTGTGAAATCATCTCACAGAGTTACAGCTTTCCCCTCAAGAAGCCTTTCACTAAGACAGTTCTTGTGGAATTGGCAAAGTGATATTTGGAAGCCCATAGAGGGCTATGGTGAAAAAGGAAATATCCTCAGATGAAATCTGGAAAGAAGCTTTCTGAGAAACTGCTTAGTGTTCTGTTAATTCATCTCACAGAGTTACATCTGTATTTCGTGGATCTCTTTGCTAGCCTTATTTCTGTGAAATCTGAGAACAGATATTTCGGATCCCATTGAATACTATAGGGACAAAGGAAATATCCTCCGCTAACAAAGAGAAAGAAGCTTTTTGAGAAACTTCTTTGCGTTCTGTGAAATCATCTCACAGAGTTACAGCTTTCCACTTAAGAAGACTTTCGCTAAGACAGTTCCTGTGGAATTGGCAAAGTGATATTTGGAAGCCCATAGAGGGCTATGGTGAAAAAGGAAATATCCTCAGATGAAATCTGGAAAGAAGCTTTCTGAGAAACTGCTTAGTGTTCTGTTAATTCATCTCACAGAGTTACATGTGTATTTCGTGGATCTCTTTGCTAGCCTTATTTCTGTGGAATCTGAGAACAGATATTTCGGACCCCATTGAAGACTATAGGGACAAAGGAAATATCCTCCGATAACAAAGAGCAAGAAGCTTTCTGAGAAACTTCTTTGCGTTCTGTGAAATCATCTCACAGAGTTACAGCTTTCCCCTCAAGAAGCCTTTCGCTAAGACAGTTCTTGTGGAATTGGCAAAGTGATATTTGGAAGCCCTTAGAGGGCTATGTTGAAAAAGGAAATATCCTCAGATGAAATCTGGAAAGAAGATTTCTGAGAAACTGCTTAGTGTTCGGTTAATTCATCTCACAGAGTTACATCTGTATTTCGTGGATCTCTTTGCTAGCCTTATTTCTGTGGAATCTGAGAACAGATGTTTCGGATCCCATTGAAGACTATAGGGCCAAAGGAAATATCCTCGGATAACAAAGAGAAAGAAGCTTTCTGAGAAACTTCTTTGCGTTCTGTGAAATCATCTCACAGAGTTACAGCTTTCCCCTCAAGAAGCCTTTTACTAAGACAGTTCTTGTGGAATTGGCAAAGTGATATTTGGAAGCCCATAGAGGGCTATGGTGAAAAAGGAAATATCCTCAGATGAAATCTGGAAAGAAGCTTTCTGAGAAACTGCTTAGTGTTCTGTTAATTCATCTCACAGAGTTACATCTGTATTTCGTGGATCTCTTTGCTAGCCTTATTTCTGTGGAATCTGAGAACAGATATTTCGGATCCCATTGAAGACTATAGGGACAAAGGAAATATCCTCCGATAACAAAGAGCAAGAAGCTTTCTGAGAAACTTCTTTGCGTTCTGTGAAATCATCTCACAGAGTTACAGCTTTCCCCTCAAGAAGCCTTTCGCTAAGACAGTTCTTGTGGAATTGGCAAAGTGATATTTGGAAGAACTTAGAGGGCTATGGTGAAAAAGGAAATAACCTCAGATGAAATCTGGAAAGAAGCTTTCTGAGAAACTGCTTAGTGTTCTGTTCATTCATCTCACAGAGTTACATCTGTATTTCGTGGATCTCTTTCCTAGCCTTATTTCTGTGGAATCTGAGAACAGATATTTCGGATCCCATTGAAGACTATAGGGCCAAAGGAAATATCCTCCGATAACAAAGAGAAAGAAGCTTTCTGAGAAGCTTCTTTGCGTTCTGTGAAATCATCTCACAGAGATACAGCTTTCCTCTCAAGAAGCCTTTCGCTAAGACAGTTCTTGTGGAATTGGCAAAGTGATATTTTGAAGCCCATAGAGGGCTATGGTGGAAAATGAAATATCCTCAGATGAAATCTGGAAAGAAGCTTTCTGAGAAACTCCTTAGTGTTCTGTTAATTCATCTCACAGAGTTACATCTGTATTTCGTGGATCTCTTTGCTAGCCTTATTTCTGTGGAATCTGAGAACAGATATTTCGGATCCCATTGAAGACTATAGGGCCAAAGGAAATATCCTCCGATAACAAAGAGAAAGAAGCTTTCTGAGAAACTTCTTTGCGTTCTGTGAAATCATCTCACAGAGTTACAGCTTTCCCCTCAAGAAGCCTTTCGCTAAGACAGTTCTTGTGGAATTGGCAAAGTGATATTTGGAAGCCCATAGGGTGCTATGGTGAAAAAGGAAATATCCTCAGATGAAATCTGGAAAGAAGCTTTCTGAGAAACTGCTTAGTGTTCTGTTAATTCATCTCACAGAGTTACATCTGTATTTCGTGGATCTCTTTGCTAGCCTTATTTCTGTGGAATCTGAGAACAGATGTTTCGTAGCCCATTGAAGACTATAGGGCCAAAGGAAATATCCTCGGATAACAAAGAGAAAGAAGCTTTCTGAGCAACTTCTTTGTGTTCTGTGAAATCATCTCACAGAGTTACAGCTTTCCCCTCAAGAAGCCTTTCACTAAGACAGTTCTTGTGGAATTGGCAAAGTGATATTTGGAAGCCCATAGAGGGCTATGGTGAAAAAGGAAATATCCTCAGATGAAATCTGGAAAGAAGCTTTCTGAGAAACTGCTTAGTGTTCTGTTAATTCATCTCACAGAGTTACATCTGTATTTCGTGGATCTCTTTGCTAGCCTTATTTCTGTGAAATCTGAGAACAGATATTTCGGATCCCATTGAATACTATAGGGACAAAGGAAATATCCTCCGCTAACAAAGAGAAAGAAGCTTTTTGAGAAACTTCTTTGCGTTCTGTGAAATCATCTCACAGAGTTACAGCTTTCCACTTAAGAAGCCTTTCGCTAAGACAGTTCCTGTGGAATTGGCAAAGTGATATTTGGAAGCCCATAGAGGGCTATGGTGAAAAAGGAAATATCCTCAGATGAAATCTGGAAAGAAGCTTTCTGAGAAACTGCTTAGTGTTCTGTTAATTCATCTCACAGAGTTACATGTGTATTTCGTGGATCTCTTTGCTAGCCTTATTTCTGTGGAATCTGAGAACAGATATTTCGGACCCCATTGAAGACTATAGGGACAAAGGAAATATCCTCCGATAACAAAGAGCAAGAAGCTTTCTGAGAAACTTCTTTGCGTTCTGTGAAATCATCTCACAGAGTTACAGCTTTCCCCTCAAGAAGCCTTTCGCTAAGACAGTTCTTGTGGAATTGGCAAAGTGATATTTGGAAGCCCTTAGAGGGCTATGTTGAAAAAGGAAATATCCTCAGATGAAATCTGGAAAGAAGATTTCTGAGAAACTGCTTAGTGTTCGGTTAATTCATCTCACAGAGTTACATCTGTATTTCGTGGATCTCTTTGCTAGCCTTATTTCTGTGGAATCTGAGAACAGATGTTTCGGATCCCATTGAAGACTATAGGGCCAAAGGAAATATCCTCGGATAACAAAGAGAAAGAAGCTTTCTGAGAAACTTCTTTGCGTTCTGTGAAATCATCTCACAGAGTTACAGCTTTCCCCTCAAGAAGCCTTTTACTAAGACAGTTCTTGTGGAATTGGCAAAGTGATATTTGGAAGCCCATAGAGGGCTATGGTGAAAAAGGAAATATCCTCAGATGAAATCTGGAAAGAAGCTTTCTGAGAAACTGCTTAGTGTTCTGTTAATTCATCTCACAGAGTTACATCTGTATTTCGTGGATCTCTTTGCTAGCCTTATTTCTGTGGAATCTGAGAACAGATATTTCGGATCCCATTGAAGACTATAGGGACAAAGGAAATATCCTCCGATAACAAAGAGCAAGAAGCTTTCTGAGAAACTTCTTTGCGTTCTGTGAAATCATCTCACAGAGTTACAGCTTTCCCCTCAAGAAGCCTTTCGCTAAGACAGTTCTTGTGGAATTGGCAAAGTGATATTTGGAAGAACTTAGAGGGCTATGGTGAAAAAGGAAATAACCTCAGATGAAATCTGGAAAGAAGCTTTCTGAGAAACTGCTTAGTGTTCTGTTCATTCATCTCACAGAGTTACATCTGTATTTCGTGGATCTCTTTCCTAGCCTTATTTCTGTGGAATCTGAGAACAGATATTTCGGATCCCATTGAAGACTATAGGGCCAAAGGAAATATCCTCCGATAACAAAGAGAAAGAAGCTTTCTGAGAAGCTTCTTTGCGTTCTGTGAAATCATCTCACAGAGATACAGCTTTCCTCTCAAGAAGCCTTTCGCTAAGACAGTTCTTGTGGAATTGGCAAAGTGATATTTTGAAGCCCATAGAGGGCTATGGTGGAAAATGAAATATCCTCAGATGAAATCTGGAAAGAAGCTTTCTGAGAAACTCCTTAGTGTTCTGTTAATTCATCTCACAGAGTTACATCTGTATTTCGTGGATCTCTTTGCTAGCCTTATTTCTGTGGAATCTGAGAACAGATATTTCGGATCCCATTGAAGACTCTAGGGCCAAAGGAAATATCCTCCGATAACAAAGAGAAAGAAGCTTTCTGAGAAACTTCTTTGCGTTCTGTGAAATCATCTCACAGAGTTACAGCTTTCCCCTCAAGAAGCCTTTCGCTAAGACAGTTCTTGTGGAATTGGCAAAGTGATATTTGGAAGCCCATAGGGTGCTATGGTGAAAAAGGAAATATCCTCAGATGAAATCTGGAAAGAAGCTTTCTGAGAAACTGCTTAGTGTTCTGTTAATTCATCTCACACAGTTACATCTGTATTTCGTGGATCTCTTTGCTAGCCTTATTTCTGTGGAATCTGAGAACAGATGTTTCGTAGCCCATTGAAGACTATAGGGCCAAAGGAAATATCCTCGGATAACAAAGAGAAAGAAGCTTTCTGAGCAACTTCTTTGTGTTCTGTGAAATCATCTCACAGAGTTACAGCTTTCCCCTCAAGAAGCCTTTCACTAAGACAGTTCTTGTGGAATTGGCAAAGTGATATTTGGAAGCCCATAGAGGGCTATGGTGAAAAAGGAAATATCCTCAGATGAAATCTGGAAAGAAGCTTTCTGAGAAACTGCTTAGTGTTCTGTTAATTCATCTCACAGAGTTACATCTGTATTTCGTGGATCTCTTTGCTAGCCTTATTTCTGTGAAATCTGAGAACAGATATTTCGGATCCCATTGAATACTATAGGGACAAAGGAAATATCCTCCGCTAACAAAGAGAAAGAAGCTTTTTGAGAAACTTCTTTGCGTTCTGTGAAATCATCTCACAGAGTTACAGCTTTCCACTTAAGAAGACTTTCGCTAAGACAGTTCCTGTGGAATTGGCAAAGTGATATTTGGAAGCCCATAGAGGGCTATGGTGAAAAAGGAAATATCCTCAGATGAAATCTGGAAAGAAGCTTTCTGAGAAACTGCTTAGTGTTCTGTTAATTCATCTCACAGAGTTACATGTGTATTTCGTGGATCTCTTTGCTAGCCTTATTTCTGTGGAATCTGAGAACAGATATTTCGGACCCCATTGAAGACTATAGGGACAAAGGAAATATCCTCCGATAACAAAGAGCAAGAAGCTTTCTGAGAAACTTCTTTGCGTTCTGTGAAATCATCTCACAGAGTTACAGCTTTCCCCTCAAGAAGCCTTTCGCTAAGACAGTTCTTGTGGAATTGGCAAAGTGATATTTGGAAGCCCTTAGAGGGCTATGTTGAAAAAGGAAATATCCTCAGATGAAATCTGGAAAGAAGATTTCTGAGAAACTGCTTAGTGTTCGGTTAATTCATCTCTCAGAGTTACATCTGTATTTCGTGGATCTCTTTGCTAGCCTTATTTCTGTGGAATCTGAGAACAGATGTTTCGGATCCCATTGAAGACTATAGGGCCAAAGGAAATATCCTCGGATAACAAAGAGAAAGAAGCTTTCTGAGAAACTTCTTTGCGTTCTGTGAAATCATCTCACAGAGTTACAGCTTTCCCCTCAAGAAGCCTTTTACTAAGACAGTTCTTGTGGAATTGGCAAAGTGATATTTGGAAGCCCATAGAGGGCTATGGTGAAAAAGGAAATATCCTCAGATGAAATCTGGAAAGAAGCTTTCTGAGAAACTGCTTAGTGTTCTGTTAATTCATCTCACAGAGTTACATCTGTATTTCGTGGATCTCTTTGCTAGCCTTATTTCTGTGGAATCTGAGAACAGATATTTCGGATCCCATTGAAGACTATAGGGACAAAGGAAATATCCTCCGATAACAAAGAGCAAGAAGCTTTCTGAGAAACTTCTTTGCGTTCTGTGAAATCATCTCACAGAGTTACAGCTTTCCCCTCAAGAAGCCTTTCGCTAAGACAGTTCTTGTGGAATTGGCAAAGTGATATTTGGAAGAACTTAGAGGGCTATGGTGAAAAAGGAAATAACCTCAGATGAAATCTGGAAAGAAGCTTTCTGAGAAACTGCTTAGTGTTCTGTTCATTCATCTCACAGAGTTACATCTGTATTTCGTGGATCTCTTTCCTAGCCTTATTTCTGTGGAATCTGAGAACAGATATTTCGGATCCCATTGAAGACTATAGGGCCAAAGGAAATATCCTCCGATAACAAAGAGAAAGAAGCTTTCTGAGAAGCTTCTTTGCGTTCTGTGAAATCATCTCACAGAGATACAGCTTTCCTCTCAAGAAGCCTTTCGCTAAGACAGTTCTTGTGGAATTGGCAAAGTGATATTTTGAAGCCCATAGAGGGCTATGGTGGAAAATGAAATATCCTCAGATGAAATCTGGAAAGAAGCTTTCTGAGAAACTCCTTAGTGTTCTGTTAATTCATCTCACAGAGTTACATCTGTATTTCGTGGATCTCTTTGCTAGCCTTATTTCTGTGGAATCTGAGAACAGATATTTCGGATCCCATTGAAGACTATAGGGCCAAAGGAAATATCCTCGGATAACAAAGAGAAAGAAGCTTTCTGAGAAACTTCTTTGCGTTCTGTGAAATCATCTCACAGAGTTACAGCTTTCCCCTCAAGAAGCCTTTCGCTAAGACAGTTCTTGTGGAATTGGCAAAGTGATATTTGGAAGCCCATAGGGTGCTATGGTGAAAAAGGAAATATCCTCAGATGAAATCTGGAAAGAAGCCTTCTGAGAAACTGCTTAGTGTTCTGTTAATTCATCTCACAGAGTTACATCTGTATTTCGTGGATCTCTTTGCTAGCCTTATTTCTGTGGAATCTGAGAACAGATGTTTCGTATCCCATTGAAGACTATAGGGCCAAAGGAAATATCCTCGGATAACAAAGAGAAAGAAGCTTTCTGAGAAACTTCTTTGTGTTCTGTGAAATCATCTCACAGAGTTACAGCTTTCCCCTCAAGAAGCCTTTCACTAAGACAGTTCTTGTGGAATTGGCAAAGTGATATTTGGAAGCCCATAGAGGGCTATGGTGAAAAAGGAAATATCCTCAGATGAAATCTGGAAAGAAGCTTTCTGAGAAACTGCTTAGTGTTCTGTTAATTCATCTCACAGAGTTACATCTGTATTTCGTGGATCTCTTTGCTAGCCTTATTTCTGTGAAATCTGAGAACAGATATTTCGGATCCCATTGAATACTATAGGGACAAAGGAAATATCCTCCGCTAACAAAGAGAAAGAAGCTTTTTGAGAAACTTCTTTGCGTTCTGTGAAATCATCTCACAGAGTTACAGCTTTCCACTTAAGAAGCCTTTCGCTAAGACAGTTCCTGTGGAATTGGCAAAGTGATATTTGGAAGCCCATAGAGGGCTATGGTGAAAAAGGAAATATCCTCAGATGAAATCTGGAAAGAAGCTTTCTGAGAAACTGCTTAGTGTTCTGTTAATTCATCTCACAGAGTTACATGTGTATTTCGTGGATCTCTTTGCTAGCCTTATTTCTGTGGAATCTGAGAACAGATATTTCGGACCCCATTGAAGACTATAGGGACAAAGGAAATATCCTCCGATAACAAAGAGCAAGAAGCTTTCTGAGAAACTTCTTTGCGTTCTCTGAAATCATCTCACAGAGTTACAGCTTTCCCCTCAAGAAGCCTTTCGCTAAGACAGTTCTTGTGGAATTGGCAAAGTGATATTTGGAAGCCCTTAGAGGGCTATGTTGAAAAAGGAAATATCCTCAGATGAAATCTGGAAAGAAGATTTCTGAGAAACTGCTTAGTGTTCGGTTAATTCATCTCACAGAGTTACATCTGTATTTCGTGGATCTCTTTGCTAGCCTTATTTCTGTGGAATCTGAGAACAGATGTTTCGGATCCCATTGAAGACTATAGGGCCAAAGGAAATATCCTCGGATAACAAAGAGAAAGAAGCTTTCTGAGAAACTTCTTTGCGTTCTGTGAAATCATCTCACAGAGTTACAGCTTTCCCCTCAAGAAGCCTTTTACTAAGACAGTTCTTGTGGAATTGGCAAAGTGATATTTGGAAGCCCATAGAGGGCTATGGTGAAAAAGGAAATATCCTCAGATGAAATCTGGAAAGAAGCTTTCTGAGAAACTGCTTAGTGTTCTGTTAATTCATCTCACAGAGTTACATCTGTATTTCGTGGATCTCTTTGCTAGCCTTATTTCTGTGGAATCTGAGAACAGATATTTCGGATCCCATTGAAGACTATAGGGACAAAGGAAATATCCTCCGATAACAAAGAGCAAGAAGCTTTCTGAGAAACTTCTTTGCGTTCTGTGAAATCATCTCACAGAGTTACAGCTTTCCCCTCAAGAAGCCTTTCGCTAAGACAGTTCTTGTGGAATTGGCAAAGTGATATTTGGAAGAACTTAGAGGGCTATGGTGAAAAAGGAAATAACCTCAGATGAAATCTGGAAAGAAGCTTTCTGAGAAACTGCTTAGTGTTCTGTTCATTCATCTCACAGAGTTACATCTGTATTTCGTGGATCTCTTTCCTAGCCTTATTTCTGTGGAATCTGAGAACAGATATTTCGGATCCCATTGAAGACTATAGGGCCAAAGGAAATATCCTCCGATATCAAAGAGAAAGAAGCTTTCTGAGAAGCTTCTTTGCGTTCTGTGAAATCATCTCACAGAGATACAGCTTTCCTCTCAAGAAGCCTTTCGCTAAGACAGTTCTTGTGGAATTGGCAAAGTGATATTTTGAAGCCCATAGAGGGCTATGGTGGAAAATGAAATATCCTCAGATGAAATCTGGAAAGAAGCTTTCTGAGAAACTCCTTAGTGTTCTGTTAATTCATCTCACAGAGTTACATCTGTATTTCGTGGATCTCTTTGCTAGCCTTATTTCTGTGGAATCTGAGAACAGATATTTCGGATCCCATTGAAGACTATAGGGCCAAAGAAATATCCTCCGATAACAAAGAGCAAGAAGTTTTCTGAGAATCTTCTTTGCGTTCTGTGAAATCATCTCACAGAGTTACAGCTTTCCCCTCAAGAAGCCTTTCGCTAAGACAGTTCTTGTGTAATTGGCAAAGTGATATTTGGAAGCCCTTAGAGTGCTATGGTGAAAAAGGAAATATCCTCAGATGAAATCTGGAAAGAAGCTTTCTGAGAAACTGCTTAGTGTTCTGTTAATTCATCTCACAGAGTTACATCTGTATTTCGTGGATCTCTCTGCTAGCCTTATTTCTGTGGAATCTGAGAACAGATATTTCGGATCCCATTGAAGACTCTAGGGCCAAAGGAAATATCCTCCGATAACAAAGAGAAAGAAGCTTTCTGAGAAACTTCTTTGCGTTCTGTGAAATCATCTCACAGAGTTACAGCTTTCCCCTCAAGAAGACTTTCGCTAAGACAGTTCTTGTGGAATTGGCAAAGTGATATTTGGAAGCCCATAGAGGGCTATGGTGAAAAAGGAAATATTCTCAGATGAAATCTGGAAAGAAGCTTTCTGAGAAACCGCTTAGTGTTCTGTTAATTCATCTCACAGAGTTACATGTGTATTTCGTGGATCTCTTTGCTAGCCTTATTTCTGTGGAATCTGAGAACAGATATTTCGGATCCCATTGAAGACTATAGGGACAAAGGCAATATCCTCCGATAACAAAGAGCAAGAAGCTTTCTGAGAAACTTCTTTGCGTTCTGTGAAATCATCTCACAGAGTTACAGCTTTCCCTTCAAGAAGCCTTTCGCTAAGACAGTTCTTGTGGTATTGGCAAAGTGATATTTGGAAGCCCTTAGAGGGCTATGGTGAAAAAGAAAATATCCTCAGATGAAATCTGGAAAGAAGCTTTCTGAGAAACTGCTTAGTGTTCGGTTAATTCATCTCACAGAGTTACATCTGTATTTCGTGGATCTCTTTGCTAGCCTTATTTCTGTGGAATCTGAGAACAGATGTTTCGGATCCCATTGAAGACTATAGGGCCAAAGGAAATATCCTCGGATAACAAAGAGAAAGAAGCTTTCTGAGAAACTTCTTTGCGTTCTGTGAAATCATCTCACAGAGTTACAGCTTTCCCCTCAAGAAGCCTTTCACTAAGACAGTTCTTGTGGAATTGGCAAAGTGATATTTGGAAGCCCATAGAGGGCTATGGTGAAAAAGTTAATATCCACAGATGAAATCTGGAAAGAAGCTTTCTGAGAAACTGCTTAGTGTTCTGTTAATTCATCTCACAGAGTTACATCTGTATTTCGTGGATCTCTTTGCTAGCCTTGTTTCTGTGGAATCTGAGAACAGATATTTCGGATCCCATTGAAGTCTATAGGGACAAAGGATATCCTCCGATAACAAAGAGAAAGAAGCTTTCTGAGAAACTTCTTTGCGTTCTGTGAAATCATCTCACAGAGTTACAGCTTTCCACATAAGAAGCCTTTCGCTAAGACAGTTCCTGTGGAATTGGCAAAGTGATATTTGGAAGCCCATAGAGGGCTATGGTGAAAAAGGAAATATCCTCAGATGAAATCTGGAAAGAAGCTTTCTGAGAAACTGCTTAGTGTTCTGTTAATTCATCTCACAGAGTTACATGTGTATTTCGTGGATCTCTTTGCTAGCCTTATTTCTGTGGAATCTGAGAACAGATATTTCGGATCCCATTGAAGACTATAGGGCCAAAGGAAATATCCTCCGATAACAAAGAGCAAGAAGCTTTCTGAGAAACTTCTTTGCGTTCTGTGAAATCATCTCACAGAGTTACAGCTTTCCCCTCAACAAGCCTTTCGCTAAGACAGTTCTTGTGGTATTGGCAAAGTGATATTTGGAAGCCCTTAGAGGGCTATGGTGAAAAAGGAAATATCCTAAGATGAAATCTGGAAAGAAGCTTTCTGAGAAACTGCTTAGTGTTCGGTTAATTCATCTCACAGAGTTACATCTGTATTTCGTGGATCTCTTTGCAAGCCTTATTTCTGTGGAATCTGAGAACAGATGTTTCGGATCCCATTGAAGACTATAGGGCTAAAGGAAATATCCTCGAATAACAAAGAGAAAGAAGCTTTCTGAGAAACTTCTTTGCGTTCTGTGAAATCATCTCACAGAGTTACAGCTTTCCCCTCAAGAAGCCTTTCACTAAGACAGTTCTTGTGGAATTGGCAAAGTGATATTTGGAAGCCCATAGAGGGCTATGGTGAAAAAGTTAATATCCTCAGATGAAATCTGGAAAGAAGCTTTCTGAGAAACTGCTTAGTGTTCTGTTAATTCATCTCACAGAGTTACATCTGTATTTCGTGGATCTCTTTGCTAGCCTTATTTCTGTGGAATCTGAGAACAGATATTTCGGATCCCATTGAAGACTATAGGGACAAAGGATATCCTCTGATAACAAAGAGAAAGAAGCTTTCTGAGAAACTTCTTTGCCTTCTGTGAAATCATCTCACAGAGTTACAGCTTTCCACATAAGAAGCCTTTCGCTAAGACAGTTCCTGTGGAATTGGCAAAGTGATATTTGGAAGCCCATAGAGGGCTATGGTGAAGAAGGAAATATCCTCAGATGAAATCTGGAAAGAAGCTTTCTGAGAAACTGCTTAGTGTTCTGTTAATTCATCTCACAGAGTTACATGTGTATTTCGTGGATCTCTTTGCTAGCCTTATTTCTGTGGAATCTGAGAACAGATATTTCGGATCCCATTGAAGACTATAGGGACAAAGTAAATATCCTCCGATAACAAAGAGCAAGAAGCTTTCTGAGAAACTTCTTTGCGTTCTGTGAAATCATCTCACAGAGTTACAGCTTTCCCCTCAAGAAGCCTTTCGCTAAGACAGTTCTTGTGGTATTGGCAAAGTGATATTTGGAAGCCCTTAGAGGGCTATGGTGAAAAAGGAAATATCCTCAGATGAAATCTGGAAAGAAGCTTTCTGAGAAACTGCTTAGTGTTCTGTTAATTCATCTCACAGAGTTACATCTGTATTTCGCGGATCTCTTTGCTAGCCTTATTTCTGTGGAATCTGAGAACAGATATTTCGGATCCCTTTGAAGACTATAGGGACAAACGAAATATCCTCCGATAACAAAGAGCAAGAAGCTTTCTGAAGAACTTCTTTGCGTTCTGTGAAATCATCTCACAGAGTTACAGCTTTCCCCTCTAGAAGCCTTTTTCAATAAGACAGTTCTTGTGGAATTGGCAAAGAGATATTTGGAAGCCCATAGAGGGCTATGGTGAAAAAGGAAATATCCTCAGATGAAATCTGGAAAGAAGCTTTCTGAGAAACTGCTTAGTGTTCTGTTAATTCATCACACAGAGTTACATCTGTATTTCCTGGATCTCTTTGCTAGCCTTATTTCTGTGGAATCCTAGAACAGATATTTCGGATCCCATTGAAGACTATAGGGCCAAAGGAAATATCCGCCGATAACAAAGACAAAGAAGCTTTCTGAGAAACTTCTTTGCATTCCGTGAAATCATCTCACAGAGTTACAGCTTTCCCCTCAAGAACCTTTCGATAAGACAGTTCTTGTGGAGTTGGCAAAGTGATATTTGGAAGCCCATAGAGGGCTAAGGTGAAAAAGGAAATATCCTCAGATGAAATCTGGAAAGAAACTTTCTGAGAAACTGCTTAGTGTTCGGTTAATTCATCTCACAGAGTTACATCTGTATTTCGTGGATCTCTTTGCTAGCCTTATTCCTGTGGAATCTGAGAACAGATATTTCGGATCCCTTTGAAGACTATAGGGCCAAAGTTAATATCCTCCGATAACAAAGAGAAAGAAGCTTTCTGTGAAACTTCTTTGTGTTCTGTGAAATCATCTCACAGAGTTACAGATTTCCCCTCAAGAAGCCTTTCGGTAAGACAGTTCTTGTGGAATTGGCAAAGTGATATTTGGAAGACCATAGAGGGCTATGATGAAAAAGGAAATATCCTCAGATGAAATCTGGAAAGAAGCTTTCTGAGAAACTGCTTAGTGTTCTGTTAATTCATCTCACAGATTTACATGTGTATTTCGTGGATCTCTTTGCTAGCCTTATTTCTGTGGAATCTGAGAACAGATATTTCGGATCCCATTGAAGACTATAGGGACAAAGTAAATATCCTCCGATAACAAAGAGCAAGAAGCTTTCTGAGAAACTTCTTTGCGTTCTGTGAAATCATCTCACAGAGTTACAGCTTTCCCCTCAAGAAGCCTTTCGCTAAGACAGTTCTTGTGGAATTGGCAAAGTGATATTTGGAAGCCCTTAGAGGGCTATGGTGAAAAAGGAAATATCCTCAGATGAAATCTGGAAAGAAGCTTTCTGAGAAACTGCTTAGTGTTCTGTTAATTCATCTCACAGAGTTACATCTGTATTTCGTGGATCTCTTTCCTAGCCTTATTTCTGTGGAATCTGAGAACAGATATTTCGGATCCCATTGAAGACTATAGGGCCAAAGGAAATATCCTCCGATAACAAAGAGAAAGAAGCTTTCTGAGAAACTTCTTTGCGTTCTGTGAAATCATCTCACAGAGTTACAGCTTTCCTCTCAAGAAGCCTTTCGCTAAGACAGTTCTTGTGGAATTGGCAAAGTGATATTTGGAAGCCCATAGAGGGCTATGGTGGAAAATGAAATATCCTCAGATGAAATCTGGAAAGAAGCTTTCTGAGAAACTGCTTAGTGTTCTGTTAATTCATCTCACAGAGTTACATCTGTATTTCGTGGACCTCTTTGCTAGCCTTATTTCTGTGGAATCTGAGAACAGATATTTCGGATCCCATTGAAGACTATAGGGCCAAAGAAATATCCTCCGATAACAAAGAGAAAGAAGTTTTCTGAGAAACTTCTTTGCGTTCTGTGAAATCATCTCACAGAGTTACAGCTTTCCCCTCAAGAAGCCTTTCGCTAAGACAGTTCTTGTGTAATTGGCAAAGTGATATTTGGAAGCCCATAGAGGGCTATGGTGAAAAAGTTAATATCCTCAGATGAAATCTGGAAAGAAGCTTTCTGAGAAACTGCTTAGTGTTCTGTTAATTCATCTCACAGATTTACATCTGTATTTCGTGGATCTCTTTGCTAGCCTTATTTCTGTGGAATCTGAGAACAGATATTTCGGATCCCATTGAGGACTATAGGGACACAGGATATCCTCCGATAACAAAGAGAAAGAAGCTTTCTGAGAAACTTCTTTGCGTTCTGTGAAATCATCTCACAGAGTTACAGCTTTCCACTTAAGAAGCCTTTCGCTAAGACAGTTCCTGTGGAATTGGCAAAGTGATATTTGGAAGCCCATAGAGGGCTATGGTGAAAAAGGAAATATCCTCAGATGAAATCTGGAAAGAAGCTTTCTGAGAAACTGCTTAGTGTTCTGTTAATTCATCTCACGGAGTTACATGTGTATTTCGTGGATCTCTTTGCTAGCCTTATTTCTGTGGAATCTGAGAACAGATATTTCGGATCCCATTGAAGACTATAGGGACAAAGGAAATATCCTCCGATAACAAAGAGCAAGAAGCTTTCTGAGAAACTTCTTTGCGTTCTGTGAAATCATCTCACAGAGTTACAGCTTTCCCCTCAAGAAGCCTTTCGCTAAGACAGTTCTTGTGTAATTGGCAAAGTGATATTTGGAAGCCCATAGAGGGCTATGGTGAAAAAGTTAATATCCTCAGATGAAATCAGGAAAGAAGCTTTCTGAGAAACTGCTTAGTGTTCTGTTAATTCATCTCACAGATTTACATCTGTATTTCGTGGATCTCTTTGCTAGCCTTATTTCTGTGGAATCTGAGAACAGATATTTCGGATCCCATTGAGGACTATAGGGACACAGGATATCCTCCGATAACAAAGAGAAAGAAGCTTTCTGAGAAACTTCTTTGCGTTCTGTGAAATCATCTCACAGAGTTACAGCTTTCCACTTAAGAAGCCTTTCGCTAAGACAGTTCCTGTGGAATTGGCAAAGTGATATTTGGAAGCCCATAGAGGGCTATGGTGAAAAAGGAAATATCCTCAGATGAAATCTGGAAAGAAGCTTTCTGAGAAACTGCTTAGTGTTCTGTTAATTCATCTCACAGAGTTACATGTGTATTTCGTGGATCTCTTTGCTAGCCTTATTTCTGTGGAATCTGAGAACAGATATTTCGGATCCCATTGAAGACTATAGGGACAAAGGAAATATCCTCCGATAACAAAGAGCAAGAAGCTTTCTGAGAAACTTCTTTGCGTTCTGTGAAATCATCTCACAGAGTTACATCTTTCCCCTCAAGAAGCCTTTCGCTAAGACAGTTCTTGTGGTATTGGCAAAGTGGTATTTGGAAGCCCTTAGGGGGCTATGGTGAAAAAGGAAATATCCTCAGATGAAATCTGGAAAGAAGCTTTCTGAGAAACTGCTTAGTGTTCGGTTAATTCATCTCACAGAGTTACATCTGTATTTCGTGGATCTCTTTGCTAGCCTTATTTCTGTGGTATCTGAGAACAGATATTTCGAATCCCTTTGAAGACTATAGGGACAAAGGAAATATCCTCCGATAACAAAGAGCAAGAAGCTTTCTGAGAAACTTCTTTGCGTTCTGTTAAATCATCTCACAGAGTTACAGCTTTCCCCTCTAGAAGCCTTTCGCTAAGACAGTTCTTGTGGAATTGGCAAATTGATATTTGGAAGTCCTTAGAGGGCTATGGTGAAAAAGGAAATATCCTCAGATGAAATCTGGAAAGAAGCTTTCTGAGAAACTGCTTAGTGTTCTGTTAATTCATCTCACAGTGTTACATCTGTATTTCGTGGATCTCATTGCTAGCCTTATTTCTGTGGAATCTGAGAAGAGATATTTCGGATCCCTTTGAAGACTATAGGGCCAAAGGAAATATCCTCCGATAACAAAGAGAAAGAAGTATTCTGAGAAACTTCATTGCGTTCTTTGAAATCATCTCACAGAGTTACAGCTTTACTCTCAAGAAGACTTTCAATAAGACAGTTCTTGTGGAATTGGCAAAGAGATATTTGGAAGCCCATAGAGGGCTATGGTGAAAAAGGAAATATCCTCAGATGAAATCTGGAAAGAAGCTTTCTGAGAAACTGCTTAGTGTTCTGTTAATTCATCACACAGAGTTACATCTGTATTTCCTGGATCTCTTTGCTAGCCTTATTTCTGTGGAATCTGAGAACAGATATTTCGGATCCCATTGAAGACTATAGGGCCAAAGGAAATATCCTCCGATAACAAAGACAAAGAAGCTTTCTGAGAAACTCCTTTGCATTCCGTGAAATCATCTCACAGAGTTACAGCTTTCCCCTCAAGAACCTTTCGATAAGACAGTTCTTGTGGAGTTGGCAAAGTGATATTTGGAAGCCCATAGAGGGCTATGGTGAAAAAGGAAATATCCTCAGATGAAATCTGGAAAGAAACTTTCTGAGAAACTGCTTAGTGTTCGGTTAATTCATCTCACAGAGTTACATCTGTATTTCGTGGATCTCTTTGCTAGCCTTATTTCTGTGGAATCTGAGAACAGATATTTCAGATCCCTTTGAAGACTATAGGGCCAAAGGAAATATCCTCCGATAACAAAGAGAAAGAAGCTTTCTGAGAAACTTCTTTGTGTTCTGTGAAATCATCTCACAGAGTTACAGATTTCCCCTCAAGAAGCCTTTCGCTAAGACAGTTCTTGTGGAATTGGCAAAGTGATATTTGGAAGACCATAGAGGGCTATGTTGAAAAAGGAAATAACCTCAGATGAAATCTGGAAAGAAGCTTTCTGAGAAACTGCTTAGTGTTCTGTTAATTCATCTCACAGAGTTACATGTGTATTTCGTGGATCTCTTTGCTAGCCTTATTTCTGTGGAATCTGAGAACAGATATTTCGGATCCCATTGAAGACTATAGGGACAAAGGAAATATCCTCCGATAACAAAGAGCAAGAAGCTTTCTGAGAAACTTCTTTGCGTTCTGTGAAATCATCTCACAGAGTTACAGCTTTCCTCTCAAGAAGCCTTTCGCTAAGACAGTTCTTGTGGAATTGGCAAAGTGATATTTGGAAGCCCATAGAGGTCTATGGTGGAAAATGAAATATCCTCAGATGAAATCTGGAAAGAAGCTTTCTGAGAAACTCCTTAGTGTTCTGTTAATTCATCTCACAGAGTTACATCTGTATTTCGTGGATCTCTTTGCTAGCCTTATTTCTGTGGAATCTGAGAACAGATATTTCGGATACCATTGAAGACTATAGGGCCAAAGAAATATCCTCCGATAACAAAGAGAAAGAAGTTTTCTGAGAAACTTCTTTGCGTTCTGTGAAATCATCTCACAGAGTTACAGCTTTCCTCTCAAGAAGCCTTTCGCTAAGACAGTTCTTGTGAAATTGGCAAAGTGATATTTGGAAGCCCTTAGAGGGCTATGGTGAAAAAGGAAATATCCTCAGATGAAATCTGGAAAGAAGCTTTCTGAGAAACTGCTTAGTGTTCTGTTAATTCATCTCACAGAGTTACATCTGTATTTCGTGGATCTCTTTGCTAGCCTTATTTCTGTGGAATCTGAGAACAGATATTTCGGATCCCATTGAAGACTCTAGGGCCAAAGGAAATATCCTCCGATAACAAAGAGAAAGAAGCTTTCTGAGAAACTTCTTTGCGTTCTGTGAAATCATCTCACAGAGTTACAGCTTTCCCCTCAAGAAGCCTTTCGCTAAGACAGTTCTTGTGGAATTGGCAAAGTGATATTCGGAAGCCCATAGAGGGCTATGGTGAAAAAGGAAATATCCTCAGATGAAATCTGGAAAGAAGCTTTCTGAGAAACTGCTTAGTGTTCTGTTAATTCATCTCACAGAGTTACATCTGTATTTCGTGGATCTCTTTGCTAGCCTTATTTCTGTGGAATCTGAGAACAGATATTTCGGATTCCATTGAAGACTCTAGGGCCAAAGGAAATATCCTCCGATAACAAAGAGAAAGAAGCTTTCTGAGAAACTTCTTTGCGTTCTGTGAAATCATCTCACAGAGTTACAGCTTTCCCCTCAAGAAGCCTTTCGCTAAGACAGTTCTTGTGGAATTGGCAAAGTGATATTTGGAAGCCCATAGAGGGCTATGGTGAAAAAGGAAATATCCTCAGATGAAATCTGGAAAGAAGCTTTCTGAGAAACTGCTTAGTGTTCGGTTAATTCATCTCACAGAGTTACATCTGTATTTCGTGGATCTCTTTGCTAGCCTTATTTCTGTGGAATCTGAGAACAGATATTTCGGATTCCATTGAAGACTATAGGGCTAAAGGAAATATCCTCCGATAACAAAGAGAAAGAAGCTTTCTGAGAAACATCTTTGTGTTCTGTGAAATCATCTTACAGAGTTACAGCTTTCCCCTCAAGAAGCCTTTCGCTAAGACAGTTCTTGTGGAATTGGCAAAGTGATATTTGGAAGCCCAAGAGGTCTATGGTGAAAAAGGAAATATCCTCAGATGAAATCTGGAAAGAAGCTTTCTGAGAAACTGCTTAGTGTTCTGTTAATTCATCTCACAGAGTTACATCTGTATTTCGTGGATCTGTTTCCTAGCCTTATTTCTGTGGAATCTGAGAACAGATATTTCGGATCCCATTGAAGACTATAGGGCCAAAGGAAATATCCTCCGATAACAAAGAGAAAGAAGTTTTCTGAGAAACTTCATTGCGTTCTTTGAAATCATCTCACAGAGTTACAGCTTTCCCCTCAAGAAGCCTTTCGATAAGACAGTTCTTGTGGAGTTGGCAAAGTGATATTTGGAAGCCCATAGAGGGCTATGGTGAAAAAGGAAATATCCTCAGATGAAATCTGGAAAGAAACTTTCTGAGAAACTGCTTAGTGTTCGGTTAATTCATCTCACAGAGTTACATCTGTATTTCGTGGATCTCTTTGCTAGCCTTATTTCTGTGGAATCTGAGAACAGATATTTCAGATCCCTTTGAAGACTATAGGGCCAAAGGAAATATCCTCCGATAACAAAGAGAAAGAAGCTTTCTGAGAAACTTCTTTGTGTTCTGTGAAATCATCTCACAGAGTTACAGATTTCCCCTCAAGAAGCCTTTCGCTAAGACAGTTCTTGTGGAATTGGCAAAGTGATATTTGGAAGACCATAGAGGGCTATGTTGAAAAAGGAAATAACCTCAGATGAAATCTGGAAAGAAGCTTTCTGAGAAACTGCTTAGTGTTCTTTTAATTCATCTCACAGAGTTACATGTGTATTTCGTGGATCTCTTTGCTAGCCTTATTTCTGTGGAATCTGAGAACAGATATTTCGGATCCCATTGAAGACTATAGGGACAAAGGAAATATCCTCCGATAACAAAGAGCAAGAAGCTTTCTGAGAAACTTCTTTGCGTTCTGTGAAATCATCTCACAGAGTTACAGCTTTCCCCTCAAGAAGCCTTTCGCTAAGACATTTCTTGTGGAATTGGCAAAGTGATATTTGGAAGCCCTTAGAGGGCTATGGTGAAAAAGGAAATAACCTCAGATGAAATCTGGAAAGAAGCTTTCTGAGAAACTGCTTAGTGTTCTGTTCATTCATCTCACAGAGTTACATCTGTATTTCGTGGATCTCTTTCCTAGCCTTATTTCTGTGGAATCTGAGAACAGATATTTCGGATCCCATTGAAGACTATAGGGCCAAAGGAAATATCCTCCGATAACAAAGAGAAAGAAGCTTTCTGAGAAACTTCTTTGCGTTCTGTGAAATCATCTCACAGAGTTACAGCTTTCCTCTCAAGAAGCCTTTCGCTAAGACAGTTCTTGTGGAATTGGCAAAGTGATATTTGGAAGCCCATAGAGGTCTATGGTGGAAAATGAAATATCCTCAGATGAAATCTGGAAAGAAGCTTTCTGAGAAACTGCTTAGTGTTCTGTTAATTCATCTCACAGAGTTACATCTGTATTTCGTGGATCTCTTTGCTAGCCTTATTTCTGTGGAATCTGAGAACAGATATTTCGGATACCATTGAAGACTATAGGGCCAAAGAAATATCCTCCGATAACAAAGAGAAAGAAGTTTTCTGAGAAACTTCTTTGCGTTCTGTGAAATCATCTCACAGAGTTACAGCTTTCCCCTCAAGAAGCCTTTCGCTAAGACAGTTCTTGTGTAATTGGCAAAGTGATATTTGGAAGCCCTTAGAGGGCTATGGTGAAAAAGGAAATATCCTCAGATGAAATCTGGAAAGAAGCTTTCTGAGAAACTGCTTAGTGTTCTGTTAATTCATCTCACAGAGTTACATCTGTATTTCGTGGATCTCTTTGCTAGCCTTATTTCTGTGGAATCTGAGAACAGATATTTCGGATCCCATTGAAGACTCTAGGGCCAAAGGAAATATCCTCCGATAACAAAGAGAAAGAAGCTTTCTGAGAAACTTCTTTGCGTTCTGTGAAATCATCTCACAGAGTTACAGCTTTCCCCTCAAGAAGCCTTTCGCTAAGACAGTTCCTGTGGAATTGGCAAAGTGATATTTGGAAGCCCATAGAGGGCTATGGTGAAAAAGGAAATATCCTCAGATGAAATCTGGAAAGAAGCTTTCTGAGAAACTGCTTAGTGTTCGGTTAATTCATCTCACAGAGTTACATCTGTATTTCGTGGATCTCTTTGCTAGCCTTATTTCTGTGGAATCTGAGAACAGATATTTCGGATTCCATTGAAGACTATAGGGCTAAAGGAAATATCCTCCGATAACAAAGAGAAAGAAGCTTTCTGAGAAACATCTTTGTGTTCTGTGAAATCATCTTACAGAGTTACAGCTTTCCCCTCAAGAAGCCTTTCGCTAAGACAGTTCTTGTGGAATTGGCAAAGTGATATTTGGAAGCCCAAGAGGTCTATGGTGAAAAAGGAAATATCCTCAGATGAAATCTGGAAAGAAGCTTTCTGAGAAACTGCTTAGTGTTCTGTTAATTCATCTCACAGAGTTACATCTGTATTTCGTGGATCTCTTTCCTAGCCTTATTTCTGTGGAATCTGAGAACAGATATTTCGGATCCCATTGAAGACTATAGGGCCAAAGGAAATATCCTCCGATAACAAAGAGGAAGAAGCTTTCTGAGAAACTTCTTTGCGTTCTGTGAAATCATCTCACAGAGTTACAGCTTTCCCCTCAAGAAGCCTTTCGCTAAGACAGTTCTTGTGAAATTGGCAAAGAGATATTTGGAAGCCCTTAGAGGGCTATGGTGAAAAAGGAAATATCCTCAGATGAAATCTGGAAAGAAGCTTTCTGAGAAACTGCTTAGTGTTCTGTTAATTCATCTCACAGAGTTACATCTGTATTTCGTGGATCTCTTTGCTATCCTTATTTCTGTGGAATATGAGAACAGATATTTCGGATCCCATTGAAGACTATAGGGCCAAAGGAAATATCCTCCGATAACAAAGACAAAGAAGCTTTCTGAGAAACTTCTTTGCGTTCCGTGAAATCATCTCACAGAGTTACAGCTTTCCCGTCAAGAAGCCTTTCGATAAGACAGTTCTTGTGGAGTTGGCAAAGTGATATTTGGAAGCCCATAGAAAGCCATGGTGAAAAAGGAAATATCCTGAGATGAAATCTGGAAAGAAACTTTCTGAGAAACTGCTTAGTGTTCGGTTAACTCATCTCACGGAGTTACATCTGTATTTCGTGGATCTCTTTGCTAGCCTTATTTCTGTGGAATCTGAGAACAGATATTTCGGATCCCTTTGAAGACTAGAGGGCCAAAGGAAATATCCTCCGATAACAAAGAGAAAGAAGCTTTCTGAGAAACGTCTTTGTGTTCTGTGAAATCATCTCACAGAGTTACAGCTTTCCCCTCAAGAAGACTTTCGCTAAGACAGTTCTTGTGGAATTGGCAAAGTGATATTTGGAAGCCCTTAGAGGGCTATGGTGAAAAAGGAAATATCCTCAGATGAAATCTGGAAAGAAGCTTTCTGAGAAACTGCTTAGTGTTCTGTTAATTCATCTCACAGAGTTACATGTGTATTTCGTGGATCTCTTTGCTAGCCTTATTTCTGTGGAATCTGAGAACAGATATTTTGGATCCCATTGAAGACTATAGGGACAAAGGAAATATCCTCCGATAACAAAGAGCAAGAAGCTTTCTGAGAAACTTCTTTGCGTTCTGTGAAATCATCTCACAGAGTTACAGCTTTCCCCTCAAGAAGCCTTTCGCTAAGACAGTTCTTGTGGTATTGGCAAAGTGATATTTGGAAGCCCCTACAGGGCTATGGTGAAAAGGGAAATATCCTCAGATGAAATCTGGAAAGAAGTTTTCTGAGAAACTGCTTAGTGTTCGGTTAATTCATCTCACAGAGTTACATCTGTATTTCGCGGATCTCTTTGCTAGCCTTATTTCTGTGGAATCTGAGAACAGATATTTCGGATCCCTTTGAAGACTATAGGGCCAAAGGAAATATCCTCCGATAACAAAGAGAAAGAAGCTTTCTGAGAAACTTCTTTGTGTTCTGTGAAATCATCTCACAGAGTTACAGCTTTCCCCTCAAGAAGCCTTTCGCTAAGACAGTTCTTGTGGAATTGGCAAAGTGATATTTGGAAGACCATAGAGGGCTATGTTGAAAAAGGAAATATCCTCAGATGAAATCTGGAAAGAAGCTTTCTGAGAAACTGCTTAGTGTTCTGTTAATTCATCTCACAGAGTTACATGTGTATTTCGTGGATCTCTTTGCTAGCCTTATTTCTGTGGAATCTGAGAACAGATATTTCGGATCCCATTGAAGACTATAGGGACAAAGGAAATATCCTCCGATAACAAAGAGCAAGAAGCTTTCTGAGAAACTTCTTTGCGTTCTGTGAAATCATCTCACAGAGTTACAGCTTTCCTCTCAAGAAGCCTTTCGCTAAGACAGTTCTTGTGGAATTGGCAAAGTGATATTTGGAAGCCCATAGAGGGCTATGGTGGAAAATGAAATATCCTCAGATGAAATCTGGAAAGAAGCTTTCTGAGAAACTGCTTAGTGTTCTGTTAATTCATCTCACAGAGTTACATCTGTATTTCGTGGATCTCTTTGCTAGCCTTATTTCTGTGGAATCTGAGAACAGATATTTCGGATCCCATTGAAGACTCTAGGGCCAAAGGAAATATCCTCCGATAACAAAGAGAAAGAAGGTTTCTGAGAAACTTCTTTGCGTTCTGTGAAATCATCTCACAGAGTTACAGCTTTCCCCTCAAGAAGCCTTTCGCTAAGACAGTTCTTGTGGAATTGGCAAAGTGATATTTGGAAGCCCATAGAGGGCTATGGTGAAAAAGGAAATATCCTCAGATGAAATATGGAAAGAAGCTTTCTGAGAAACTGCTTAGTGTTCGGTTAATTCATCTCACAGAGTTACATCTGTATTTCGTGGATCTCTTTGCTAGCCTTATTTCTGTGGAATCTGAGAACAGATATTTCGGATTCCATTGAAGACTATAGGGCTAAAGGAAATATCCTCCGATAACAAAGAGAAAGAAGCTTTCTGAGAAACATCTTTGTGTTCTGTGAAATCATCTTACAGAGTTACAGCTTTCCCCTCAAGAAGCCTTTCGCTAAGACAGTTCTTGTGGAATTGGCAAAGTGATATTTGGAAGCCCAAGAGGTCTATGGTGAAAAAGGAAATATCCTCAGATGAAATCTGGAAAGAAGCTTTCTGAGAAACTGCTTAGTGTTCTGTTAATTCATCTCACAGAGTTACATCTGTATTTCGTGGATCTCTTTCCTAGCCTTATTTCTGTGGAATCTGAGAACAGATATTTCGGATCCCATTGAAGACTATAGGGCCAAAGGAAATATCCTCCGATAACAAAGAGGAAGAAGCTTTCTGAGAAACTTCTTTGCGTTCTGTGAAATCATCTCACAGAGTTACAGCTTTCCCCTCAAGAAGCCTTTCGCTAAGACAGTTCTTGTGAAATTGGTAAAGAGATATTTGGAAGCCCTTAGAGGGCTATGGTGAAAAAGGAAATATCCTCAGATGAAATCTGGAAAGAAGCTTTCTGAGAAACTGCTTAGTGTTCGGTTAATTCATCTCACAGAGTTACATCTGTATTTCGTGGATCTCTTTGCTAGCCTTATTTCTGTGGAATCTGAGAACAGATATTTCGGATCCCATTGAAGACTATAGGGACAAAGGAAATATCCTCCGATAACAAAGAGCAAGAAGCTTTCTGAGAAACTTCTTTGCGTTCTGTGAAATCATCTCACAGAGTTACAGCTTTCCCCTCAAGAAGCCTTTCGCTAAGACAGTTCTTGTGGTATTGGCAAAGTGATATTTGGAAGCCCCTAGAGGGCTATGGTGAAAAGGGAAATATCCTCAGATGAAATCTGGAAAGAAGCTTTCTGAGAAACTGCTTAGTGTTCGGTTAATTCATCTCACAGAGTTACATCTGTATTTCGCGGATCTCTTTGCTAGCCTTATTTCTGTGGAATCTGAGAACAGATATTTCGGATCCCATTGAAGACTATAGGGCCAAAGGAAATATCCTCCGATAACAAAGACAAAGAAGCTTTCTGAGAAACTCCTTTGCATTCCGTGAAATCATCTCACAGAGTTACAGCTTTCCCCTCAAGAAGCCTTTCGATAAGACAGTTCTTGTGGAGTTGGCAAAGTGATATTTGGAAGCCCATAGAGGGCTATGGTGAAAAAGGAAATATCCTCAGATGAAATCTGGAAAGAAACTTTCTGAGAAACTGCTTAGTGTTCGGTTAATTCATCTCACAGAGTTACATCTGTATTTCGTGGATCTCTTTGCTAGCCTTATTTCTGTGGAATCTGAGAACAGATATTTCAGATCCCTTTGAAGACTATAGGGCCAAAGGAAATATCCTCCGATAACAAAGAGAAAGAAGCTTTCTGAGAAACTTCTTTGTGTTCTGTGAAATCATCTCACAGAGTTACAGATTTCCCCTCAAGAAGCCTTTCGCTAAGACAGTTCTTGTGGAATTGGCAAAGTGATATTTGGAAGACCATAGAGGGCTATGTTGAAAAAGGAAATAACCTCAGATGAAATCTGGAAAGAAGCTTTCTGAGAAACTGCTTAGTGTTCTGTTAATTCATCTCACAGAGTTACATGTGTATTTCGTGGATCTCTTTGCTAGCCTTATTTCTGTGGAATCTGAGAACAGATATTTCGGATCCCATTGAAGACTATAGGGACAAAGGAAATATCCTCCGATAACAAAGAGCAAGAAGCTTTCTGAGAAACTTCTTTGCGTTCTGTGAAATCATCTCACAGAGTTACAGCTTTCCCCTCAAGAAGCCTTTCGCTAAGACAGTTCTTGTGGAATTGGCAAAGTGATATTTGGAAGCCCTTAGAGGGCTATGGTGAAAAAGGAAATAACCTCAGATGAAATCTGGAAAGAAGCTTTCTGAGAAACTGCTTAGTGTTCTGTTCATTCATCTCACAGAGTTACATCTGTATTTCGTGGATCTCTTTCCTAGCCTTATTTCTGTGGAATCTGAGAACAGATATTTCGGATCCCATTGAAGACTATAGGGCCAAAGGAAATATCCTCCGATAACAAAGAGAAAGAAGCTTTCTGAGAAACTTCTTTGCGTTCTGTGAAATCATCTCACAGAGTTACAGCTTTCCTCTCAAGAAGCCTTTCGCTAAGACAGTTCTTGTGGAATTGGCAAAGTGATATTTGGAAGCCCATAGAGGTCTATGGTGGAAAATGAAATATCCTCAGATGAAATCTGGAAAGAAGCTTTCTGAGAAACTCCTTAGTGTTCTGTTAATTCATCTCACAGAGTTACATCTGTATTTCGTGGATCTCTTTGCTAGCCTTATTTCTGTGGAATCTGAGAACAGATATTTCGGATCCCATTGAAGACTATAGGGCCAAAGGAAATATCCTCCGATAACAAAGAGGAAGAAGCTTTCTGAGAAACTTCTTTGCGTTCTGTGAAATCATCTCACAGAGTTACAGCTTTCCCCTCAAGAAGCCTTTCGCTAAGACAGTTCTTGTGAAATTGGCAAAGAGATATTTGGAAGCCCTTAGAGGGCTATGGTGAAAAAGGAAATATCCTCAGATGAAATCTGGAAAGAAGCTTTCTGAGAAACTGCTTAGTGTTCTGTTAATTCGTCTCACAGAGTTACATCTGTATTTCGTGGATCTCTTTGCTAGCCTTATTTCTGTGGAATATGAGAACAGATATTTCGGATCCCATTGAAGACTATAGGGCCAAAGGAAATATCCTCCGATAACAAAGACAAAGAAGCTTTCTGAGAAACTTCTTTGCGTTCCGTGAAATCATCTCACAGAGTTACAGCTTTCCCGTCAAGAAACCTTTCGATAAGACAGTTCTTGTGGAGTTGGCAAAGTGATATTTGGAAGCCCATAGAAAGCCATGGTGAAAAAGGAAATATCCTGAGATGAAATCTGGAAAGAAACTTTCTGAGAAACTGCTTAGTGTTCGGTTAACTCATCTCACGGAGTTACATCTGTATTTCGTGGATCTCTTTGCTAGCCTTATTTCTGTGGAATCTGAGAACAGATATTTCGGATCCCTTTGAAGACTAGAGGGCCAAAGGAAATATCCTCCGATAACAAAGAGAAAGAAGCTTTCTGAGAAACGTCTTTGTGTTCTGTGAAATCATCTCACAGAGTTACAGCTTTCCCCTCAAGAAGACTTTCGCTAAGACAGTTCTTGTGGAATTGGCAAAGTGATATTTGGAAGCCCTTAGAGGGCTATGGTGAAAAAGGAAATATCCTCAGATGAAATCTGGAAAGAAGCTTTCTGAGAAACTGCTTAGTGTTCTGTTAATTCATCTCACAGAGTTACATGTGTATTTCGTGGATCTCTTTGCTAGCCTTATTTCTGTGGAATCTGAGAACAGATATTTCGGATCCCATTGAAGACTATAGGGACAAAGGAAATATCCTCCGATAACAAAGAGCAAGAAGCTTTCTGAGAAACTTCTTTGCGGTCTGTGAAATCATCTCACAGAGTTACAGCTTTCCCCTCAAGAAGCCTTTCGCTAAGACAGTTCTTGTGGTATTGGCAAAGTGATATTTGGAAGCCCCTAGAGGGCTATGGTGAAAAGGGAAATATCCTCAGATGAAATCTGGAAAGAAGCTTTCTGAGAAACTGCTTAGTGTTCGGTTAATTCATCTCACAGAGTTACATCTGTATTTCGCGGATCTCTTTGCTAGCCTTATTTCTGTGGAATCTGAGAACAGATATTTCGGATCCCTTTGAAGACTATAGGGCCAAAGGAAATATCCTCCGATAACAAAGAGAAAGAAGCTTTCTGAGAAACTTCTTTGTGTTCTGTGAAATCATCTCACAGAGTTACAGATTTCCCCTCAAGAAGCCTTTCGCTAAGACAGTTCTTGTGGAATTGGCAAAGTGATATTTGGAAGACCATAGAGGGCTATGTTGAAAAAGGAAATATCCTCAGATGAAATCTGAAAAGAAGCTTTCTGAGAAACTGCTTAGTGTTCTGTTAATTCATCTCACAGAGTTACATCCGTATTTCCTGGATCTCTTTGCTAGCCTTATTTCTGTGGAATCTGAGAACAGATATTTCGGATCCCATTGAAGACTATAGGGACAAAGGAAATATCCTCCGATAACAAAGAGCAAGAAGCTTTCTGAGAAACTTCTTTGCGTTCTGTGAAATCATCTCACAGAGTTACAGCTTTCCTCTCAAGAAGCCTTTCGCTAAGACAGTTCTTGTGGAATTGGCAAAGTGATATTTGGAAGCCCATAGAGGGCTATGGTGGAAAATGAAATATCCTCAGATGAAATCTGGAAAGAAGCTTTCTGAGAAACTCCTTAGTGTTCTGTTAATTCATCTCACAGAGTTACATGTGTATTTCGTGGATCTCTTTGCTAGCCTTATTTCTGTGGAATCTGAGAACAGATATTTCGGATACCATTGAAGACTATAGGGCCAAAGAAATATCCTCCGATAACAAAGAGAAAGAAGTTTTCTGAGAAACTTCTTTGCGTTCTGTGAAATCATCTCACAGAGTTACAGCTTTCCCCTCAAGAAGCCTTTCGCTAAGACAGTTCTTGTGGAATTGGCAAAGTGATATTTGGAAGCCCTTAGAGGGCTATGGTGAAAAAGGAAATATCCTCAGATGAAATCTGGAAAGAAGCTTTCTGAGAAACTGCTTAGTGTTCTGTTAATTCATCTCACAGAGTTACATCTGTATTTCGTGGATCTCTTTGCTAGCCTTATTTCTGTGGAATCTGAGAACAGATATTTCGGATCCCATTGAAGACTCTAGGGCCAAAGGAAATATCCTCCGATAACAAAGAGAAAGAAGCTTTCTGAGAAACTTCTTTGCGTTCTGTGAAATCATCTCACAGAGTTACAGCTTTCCCCTCAAGAAGCCTTTCGCTAAGACAGTTCTTGTGGAATTGGCAAAGTGATATTTGGAAGCCCATAGAGGGCTATGGTGATAAAGGAAATATCCTCAGATGAAATATGGAAAGAAGCTTTCTGAGAAACTGCTTAGTGTTCGGTTAATTCATCTCACAGAGTTACATCTGTATTTCGTGGATCTCTTTGCTAGCCTTATTTCTGTGGAATCTGAGAACAGATATTTCGGATTCCATTGAAGACTATAGGGCTAAAGGAAATATCCTCCGATAACAAAGAGAAAGAAGCTTTCTGAGAAACATCTTTGTGTTCTGTGAAATCATCTTACAGAGTTACAGCTTTCCCCTCAAGAAGCCTTTCGCTAAGACAGTTCTTGTGGAATTGGCAAAGTGATATTTGGAAGCCCAAGAGGTCTATGGTGAAAAAGGAAATATCCTCAGATGAAATCTGGAAAGAAGCTTTCTGAGAAACTGCTTAGTGTTCTGTTAATTCATCTCACAGAGTTACATCTGTATTTCGTGGATCTCTTTCCTAGCCTTATTTCTGTGGAATCTGAGAACAGATATTTCGGATCCCATTGAAGACTATAGGGCCAAAGGAAATATCCTCCGATAACAAAGAGGAAGAAGCTTTCTGAGAAACTTCTTTGCGTTCTGTGAAATCATCTCACAGAGTTACAGCTTTCCCCTCAAGAAGCCTTTCGCTAAGACAGTTCTTGTGAAATTGGTAAAGAGATATTTGGAAGCCCTTAGAGGGCTATGGTGAAAAAGGAAATATCCTCAGATGAAATCTGGAAAGAAGCTTTCTGAGAAACTGCTTAGTGTTCTGTTAATTCATCTCACAGAGTTACATCTGTATTTCGTGGATCTCTTTGCTAGCCTTATTTCTGTGGAATCTGAGAACAGATATTTCGGATCCCATTGAAGACTATAGGGACAAAGGAAATATCCTCCGATAACAAAGAGCAAGAAGCTTTCTGAGAAACTTCTTTGCGTTCTGTGAAATCATCTCACAGAGTTACAGCTTTCCCCTCAAGAAGCCTTTCGCTAAGACAGTTCTTGTGGTATTGGCAAAGTGATATTTGGAAGCCCCTAGAGGGCTATGGTGAAAAGGGAAATATCCTCAGATGAAATCTGGAAAGAAGCTTTCTGAGAAACTGCTTAGTGTTCGGTTAATTCATCTCACAGAGTTACATCTGTATTTCGCGGATCTCTTTGCTAGCCTTATTTCTGTGGAATCTGAGAACAGATATTTCGGATCCCTTTGAAGACTATAGGGCCAAAGGAAATATCCTCCGATAACAAAGAGAAAGAAGCTTTCTGAGAAACTTCTTTGTGTTCTGTGAAATCATCTCACAGAGTTACAGATTTCGCCTCAAGAAGCCTTTCGCTAAGACAGTTCTTGTGGAATTGTCAAAGTGATATTTGGAAGACCATAGAGGGCTATGTTGAAAAAGGAAATATCCTCAGATGAAATCTGGAAAGAAGCTTTCTGAGAAACTGCTTAGTGTTCTGTTAATTCATCTCACAGAGTTACATGTGTATTTCGTGGATCTCTTTGCTAGCCTTATTTCTGTGGAATCTGAGAACAGATATTTCGGATCCCATTGAAGACTATAGGGACAAAGGAAATATCCTCCGATAACAAAGAGCAAGAAGCTTTCTGAGAAACTTCTTTGCGTTCTGTGAAATCATCTCACAGAGTTACAGCTTTCCCCTCAAGAAGCCTTTCGCTAAGACAGTTCTTGTGAAATTGGCAAAGTGATATTTGGAAGCCCTTAGAGGGCTATGGTGAAAAAGGAAATAACCTCAGATGAAATCTGGAAAGAAGCTTTCTGCGAAACTGCTTAGTGTTCTGTTCATTCATCTCACAGAGTTACATCTGTATTTCGTGGATCTCTTTCCTAGCCTTATTTCTGTGGAATCTGAGAACAGATATTTCGGATCCCATTGAAGACTATAGGGCCAAAGGAAATATCCTCCGATAACAAAGAGAAAGAAGCTTTCTGAGAAACTTCTTTGCGTTCTGTGAAATCATCTCACAGAGTTACAGCATTCCTCTCAAGAAGCCTTTCGCTAAGACAGTTCTTGTGGAATTGGCAAAGTGATATTTGGAAGCCCATAGAGGGCTATGGTGGAAAATGAAATATCCTCAGATGAAATCTGGAAAGAAGCTTTCTGAGAAACTCCTTAGTGTTCTGTTAATTCATCTCACAGAGTTACATCTGTATTTCGTGGATCTCTTTGCTAGCCTTATTTCTGTGGAATCTGAGAACAGATATTTCGGATACCATTGAAGACTATAGGGCCAAAGAAATATCCTCCGATAACAAAGAGAAAGAAGTTTTCTGAGAAACTTCTTTGCGTTCTGTGAAATCATCTCACAAAGTTACAGCTTTCCCCTCAAGAAGCCTTTCGCTAAGACAGTTCTTGTGTAATTGGCAAAGTGATATTTGGAAGCCCTTAGAGGGCTATGGTGAAAAAGGAAATATCCTCAGATGAAATCTGGAAAGAAGCTTTCTGAGAAACTGCTTAGTGTTCTGTTAATTCATCTCACAGAGTTACATCTGTATTTCGTGGATCTCTTTGCTAGCCTTATTTCTGTGGAATCTGAGAACAGATATTTCGGATCCCATTGAAGACTATAGGGACAAAGGAAATATCCTCCGATAACAAAGAGCAAGAAGCTTTCTGAGAAACTTCTTTGCGTTCTGTGAAATCATCTCACAGAGTTACAGCTTTCCCCTCAAGAAGCCTTTCGCTAAGACAGTTCTTGTGGTATTGGCAAAGTGATATTTGGAAGCCCCTAGAGGGCTATGGTGAAAAGGGAAATATCCTCAGATGAAATCTGGAAAGAAGCTTTCTGAGAAACTGCTTAGTGTTCGGTTAATTCATCTCACAGAGTTACATCTGTATTTCGCGGATCTCTTTGCTAGCCTTATTTCTGTGGAATCTGAGAACAGATATTTCGGATCCCTTTGAAGACTATAGGGCCAAAGGAAATATCCTCCGATAACAAAGAGAAAGAAGCTTTCTGAGAAACTTCTTTGTGTTCTGTGAAATCATCTCACAGAGTTACAGATTTCCCCTCAAGAAGCCTTTCGCTAAGACAGTTCTTGTGGAATTGGCAAAGTGATATTTGGAAGACCATAGAGGGCTATGTTGAAAAAGGAAATATCCTCAGATGAAATCTGGAAAGAAGCTTTCTGAGAAACTGCTTAGTGTTCTGTTAATTCATCTCACAGAGTTACATCTGTATTTCGTGGATCTCTTTGCTAGCCTTATTTCTGTGGAATCTGAGAACAGATATTTCGGATCCCATTGAAGACTATAGGGACAAAGGAAATATCCTCCGATAACAAAGAGCAAGAAGCTTTCTGAGAAACTTCTTTGCGTTCTGTGAAATTATCTCACAGAGTTACAGCTTTCCCCTCAAGAAGCCTTTCGCTAAGACAGTTGTTGTGGTATTGGCAAAGTGATATTTGGAAGCCCCTAGAGGGCTATGGTGAAAAGGGAAATATCCTCAGATGAAATCTGGAAAGAAGCTTTCTGAGAAACTGCTTAGTGTTCGGTTAATTCATCTCACAGAGTTACATCTGTATTTCGCGGATCTCTTTGCTAGCCTTATTTCTGTGGAATCTGAGAACAGATATTTCGGATCCCTTTGAAGACTATAGGGCCAAAGGAAATATCCTCCGATAACAAAGAGAAAGAATCTTTCTGAGAAACTTCTTTGTGTTCTGTGAAATCATCTCACAGAGTTACAGATTTCCCCTCAAGAAGCCTTTCGCTAAGACAGTTCTTGTGGAATTGGCAAAGTGATATTTGGAAGACCATAGAGGGCTATGTTGAAAAAGGAAATATCCTCAGATGAAATCTGGAAAGAAGCTTTCTGAGAAACTGCTTAGTGTTCTGTTAATTCATCTCACAGAGTTACATGTGTATTTCGTGGATCTCTTTGCTAGCCTTATTTCTGTGGAATCTGAGAACAGATATTTCGGATCCCATTGAAGACTATAGGGACAAAGGAAATATCCTCCGATAACAAAGAGCAAGAAGCTTTCTGAGAAACTTCTTTGCGTTCTGTGAAATCATCTCACAGAGTTACAGCTTTCCCCTCAAGAAGCCTTTCGCTAAGACAGTTCTTGTGGAATTGGCAAAGTGATATTTTGAAGCCCTTAGAGGGCTATGGTGAAAAAGGAAATAACCTCAGATGAAATCTGGAAAGAAGCTTTCTGCGAAACTGCTTAGTGTTCTGTTCATTCATCTCACAGAGTTACATCTGTATTTCGTGGATCTCTTTCCTAGCCTTATTTCTGTGGAATCTGAGAACAGATATTTCGGATCCCATTGAAGACTATAGGGCCAAAGGAAATATCCTCCGATAACAAAGAGAAAGAAGCTTTCTGAGAAACTTCTTTGCGTTCTCTGAAATCATCTCACAGAGTTACAGCATTCCTCTCAAGAAGCCTTTCGCTAAGACAGTTCTTGTGGAATTGGTAAAGTGATATTTGGAAGCCCATAGAGGGCTATGGTGGAAAATGAAATATCCTCAGATGAAATCTGGAAAGAAGCTTTCTGAGAAACTCCTTAGTGTTCTGTTAATTCATCTCACAGAGTTACATCTGTATTTCGTGGATCTCTTTGCTAGCCTTATTTCTGTGGAATCTGAGAACAGATATTTCGGATACCATTGAAGACTATAGGGCCAAAGAAATATCCTCCGATAACAAAGAGAAAGAAGTTTTCTGAGAAACTTCTTTGCGTTCTGTGAAATCATCTCACAGAGTTACAGCTTTCCCCTCAAGAAGCCTTTCGCTAAGACAGTTCTTGTGTAATTGGCAAAGTGATATTTGGAAGCCCTTAGAGGGCTATGGTGAAAAAGGAAATATCCTCAGATGAAATCTGGAAAGAAGCTTTCTGAGAAACTGCTTAGTGTTCTGTTATTCATCTCACAGAGTTACATCTGTATTTCGTGGATCTCTTTGCTAGCCTTATTTCTGTGGAATCTGAGAACAGATATTTCGGATCCCATTGAAGACTATAGGGCCAAAGGAAATATCCTCCGATAACAAAGAGAAAGAAGCTTTCTGAGAAACTTCTTTGCGTTCTGTGAAATCATCTCACAGAGTAACAGCTTTCCCCTCAAGAAGCCTTTCGCTAAGACAGTTCTTGTGGAATTGGCAAAGTGATATTTGGAAGCCCATAGAGGGCTATGGTGAAAAAGGAAATATCCTCAGATGAAATCTGGAAAGAAGCTTTCTGAGAAACTGCTTAGTGTTCGGTTAATTCATCTCACAGAGTTACATCTGTATTTCGTGGATCTCTTTGCTAGCCTTATTTCTGTGGAATCTGAGAACAGATATTTCGGATTCCATTGAAGACTATAGGGCTAAAGGAAATATCCTCCGATAACAAAGAGAAAGAAGCTTTCTGAGAAACATCTTTGTGTTCTGTGAAATCATCTTACAGAGTTACAGCTTTCCCCTCAAGAAGCCTTTCGCTAAGACAGTTCTTGTGGAATTGGCAAAGTGATATTTGGAAGCCCAAGAGGTCTATGGTGAAAAAGGAAATATCCTCAGATGAAATCTGGAAAGAAGCTTTCTGAGAAACTGCTTAGTGTTCTGTTAATTCATCTCACAGAGTTACATCTGTATTTCGTGGATCTCTTTCCTAGCCTTATTTCTGTGGAATCTGAGAACAGATATTTCGGATCCCATTGAAGACTATAGGGCCAAAGGAAATATCCTCCGATAACAAAGAGGAAGAAGCTTTCTGAGAAACTTCTTTGCGTTCTGTGAAATCATCTCACAGAGTTACAGCTTTCCCCTCAAGAAGCCTTTCGCTAAGACAGTTCTTGTGAAATTGGCAAAGAGATATTTAGAAGCCCTTAGAGGGCTATGGTGAAAAAGGAAATATCCTCAGATGAAATCTGGAAAGAAGCTTTCTGAGAAACTGCTTAGTGTTCTGTTAATTCATCTCACAGAGTTACATCTGTATTTCGTGGATCTCTTTGCTAGCCTTATTTCTGTGGAATCTGAGAACAGATATTTCGGATCCCATTGAAGACTATAGGGCCAAAGGAAATATCCTCCGATAACAAAGACAAAGAAGCTTTCTGAGAAACTTCTTTGCGTTCCGTGAAATCATCTCACAGAGTTACAGCTTTCCCGTCAAGAAGCCTTTTGATAAGACAGTTCTTGTGGAGTTGGCAAAGTGATATTTGGAAGCCCATAGAAAGCCATGGTGAAAAAGGAAATATCCTCAGATGAAATCTGGAAAGAAACTTTCTGAGAAAATGCTTAGTGTTCGGTTAACTCATCTCACTGAGTTACATCTGTATTTCGTGGATCTCTTTGCTAGCCTTATTTCTGTGGAATCTGAGAACAGATATTTCGGATCCCTTTGAAGACTAGAGGGCCAAAGGAAATATCCTCCGATAACAAAGAGAAAGAAGCTTTCTGAGAAACGTCTTTGTGTTCTGTGAAATCATCTCACAGAGTTACAGCTTTCCCCTCAAGAAGACTTTCGCTAAGACAGTTCTTGTGGAATTGGCAAAGTGATATTTGGAAGCCCTTAGAGGGCTATGGTGAAAAAGGAAATATCCTCAGATGAAATCTGGAAAGAAGCTTTCTGAGAAACTGCTTAGTGTTCTGTTAATTCATCTCACAGAGTTACATGTGTATTTCGTGGATCTCTTTGCTAGCCTTATTTCTGTGGAATCTGAGAACAGATATTTCGGATCCCTTTGAAGACTATAGGGACAAAGGAAATATCCTCCGATAACAAAGAGCAAGAAGCTTTCTGAGAAACTTCTTTGCGTTCTGTGAAATCATCTCACAGAGTTACAGCTTTCCCCTCAAGAAGCCTTTCGCTAAGACAGTTCTTGTGGTATTGGCAAAGTGATATTTGGAAGCCCCTAGAGGGCTATGGTGAAAAGGGAAATATCCTCAGATGAAATCTGGAAAGAAGCTTTCTGAGAAACTGCTTAGTGTTCGGTTAATTCATCTCACAGAGTTACATCTGTATTTCGCGGATCTCTTTGCTAGCCTTATTTCTGTGGAATCTGAGAACAGATATTTCGGATCCCTTTGAAGACTATAGGGACAAAGGAAATATCCTCCGATAACAAAGAGCAAGAAGCTTTCTGAAGAACTTCTTTGCGTTCTGTGAAATCATCTCACAGAGTTACAGCTTTCCCCTCTAGAAGCCTTTCGCTAAGACAGTTCTTGTGGAATTGGCAAAGTGATATTTGGAAGCCCTTAGAGGGCTATGGTGAAAAAGGAAATATCCTCAGATGAAATCTGGAAAGAAGCTTTCTGAGAAACTGATTAGTGTTCGGTTAATTCATCTCACAGAGTTACATCTGTATTTCGTGGATCTCTTTGCTAGCCTTATTTCTGTGGAATCTGAGAACAGATGTTTCGTATCCCATTGAAGACTATAGGGCCAAAGGAAATATCCTCGGATAACAAAGAGAAAGAAGCTTTCTGAGAAATTTCTTTGTGTTCTGTGAAATCATCTCACAGAGTTACAGCTTTCCCCTCAAGAAGCCTTTCGCTAAGACAGTTCTTGTGGAATTGGCAAAGTGATATTTGGAAGCCCATAGAGGGCTATGGTGAAAAAGGAAATATCCTCAGATGAAATCTGGAAAGAAGCTTTCTGAGAAACTGCTTAGTGTTCTGTTAATTCATCTCACAGAGTTACATTTGTATTTCGTGGATCTCTTTGCTAGCCTTATTTCTGTGGAATCTGAGAACAGATATTTCGGATCCCATTGAAGACTATAGGGACAAAGGAAATATCCTCCGATAACAAAGAGAAAGAAGCTTTTTGAGAAACTTCTTTGCGTTCTGTGAAATCATCTCACAGAGTTACAGCTTTCCACTTAAGAAGCCTTTCGCTAAGACAGTTCCTGTGGAATTGGCAAAGTGATATTTGGAAGCCCATAGAGGGCTATGGTGAAAAAGGAAATATCCTCAGATGAAATCTGGAAAGAAGCTTTCTGAGAAACTGCTTAGTGTTCTGTTAATTCATCTCACAGAGTTACATCTGTATTTCGTGGATCTCATTGCTAGCCTTATTTCTGTGGAATCTGAGAACAGATATTTCGGATCCCTTTGAAGACTATAGGGCCAAAGGAAATATCATCCGATAACAAAGAGAAAGAAGTTTTCTGAGAAACTTCATTGCGATCTTTGAAATCATCTCACAGAGTTACAGCTTTACTCTCAAGAAGACTTTCAATAAGGCAGTTCTTGTGGAATTGGCAAAGAGATATTTGGAAGCCCATAGAGGGCTATGGTGAAAAAGGAAATATCCTCAGATGAAATCTGGAAAGAAGCTTTCTGAGAAACTGCTTAGTGATCTGTTAATTCATCACACAGAGTTACATCTGTATTTCCTGGATCTCTTTGCTAGCCTTATTTCTGTGGAATCTGAGAACAGATATTTCGGATCCCATTGAAGACTATAGGGCCAAAGGAAATATCCTCCGATAACAAAGACAAAGAAGCTTTCTGAGAAACTTCATTGCATTCCGTGAAATCATCTCACAGAGTTACAGCTTTCCCCTCAAGAACCTTTTGATAAGACAGTTCTTGTGGAGTTGGCAAAGTGATATTTGGAAGCCCATAGAGGGCTAAGGTGAAAAAGGAAATATCCTCAGATGAAATCTGGAAAGAAACTTTCTGAGAAACTGCTTAGTGTTCGGTTAATTCATCTCACAGAGTTACATCTGTATTTCGTGGATCTCTTTGCTAGCCTTATTTCTGTGGAATCTGAGAACAGATATTTCGGATCCCTTTGAAGACTATAGGGCCAAAGGAAATATCCTCCGATAACAAAGAGAAAGAAGCTTTCTGTGAAACTTCTTTGTGTTCTGTGAAATCATCTCACAGAGTTACAGATTTCCCCTCAAGAAGCCTTTCGCTAAGACAGTTCTTGTGGAATTGGCAAAGTGATATTTGGAAGACCATAGAGGGCTATGTTGAAAAAGGAAATATCCTCAGATGAAATCTGGAAAGAAGCTTTCTGAGAAACTGCTTAGTGTTCTGTTAATTCATCTCACAGATTTACATGTGTATTTCGTGGATCTCTTTGCTAGCCTTATTTCTGTGGAATCTGAGAACAGATATTTCGGATCCCATTGAAGACTATAGGGACAAAGGAAATATCCTCCGATAACAAAGAGCAAGAAGCTTTCTGAGAAACTTCTTTGCGTTCTGTGAAATCATCTCACAGAGTTACAGCTTTCCCCTCAAGAAGCCTTTCGCTAAGACAGTTCTTGTGGAATTGGCAAAGTGATATTTGGAAGCCCTTAGAGGGCTATGGTGAAAAAGGAAATAACCTCAGATGAAATCTGGAAAGAAGCTTTCTGAGAAACTGCTTAGTGTTCTGTTCATTCATCTCACAGAGTTACATCTGTATTTCGTGGATCTCTTTCCTACCCTTATTTCTGTGGAATCTGAGAACAGATATTTCGGATCCCATTGAAGACTATAGGGCCAAAGGAAATATCCTCCGATAACAAAGAGAAAGAAGCTTTCTGAGAAACTTCTTTGCGTTCTGTGAAATCATCTCACAGAGTTACAGCTTTCCTCTCAAGAAGCCTTTCGCTTAGACAGTTCTTGTGGAATTGGCAAAGTGATATTTGGTAGCCCATAGAGGGCTATGGTGGAAAATGAAATATCCTCAGATGAAATCTGGAAAGAAGCTTTCTGAGAAACTCCTTAGTGTTCTGTTAATTCATCTCACATAGTTACATCTGTATTTCGTGGACCTCTTTGCTAGCCTTATTTCTGTGGAATCTGAGAACAGATATTTCGGATCCCATTGAAGACTATAGGGCCAAAGAAATATCCTCCGATAACAAAGAGAAAGAACTTTTCTGAGAAACTTCTTTGCGTTCTGTGAAATCATCTCACAGAGTTACAGCTTTCCCCTCAAGAAGCCTTTGGCTAAGACAGTTCTTGTGTAATTGGCAAAGTGATATTTGGAAGCCCATAGAGGGCTATGGTGAAAAAGTTAATATCCTCAGATGAAATCTGGAAAGAAGCTTTCTGAGAAACTGCTTAGTGTTCTGTTAATTCATCTCACAGATTTACATCTGTATTTCCTGGATCTCTTTGCTAGCCTTATTTCTGTGGAATCTGAGAACAGATATTTCGGATCCCATTGAAGACTATAGGGACACAGGATATCCTCCGATAACAAAGAGAAAGAAGCTTTCTGAGAAACTTCTTTGTGTTCTGTGAAATCATCTCACAGAGTTACAGCTTTCCACTTAAGAAGCCTTTCGCTAAGACAGTTCTTGTGGAATTGGAAAAGTGATATTTGGAAGCCCATAGAGGGCTATGGTGAAAAAGGAAATATCCTCAGATGAAATCTGGAAAGAAGCTTTCTGAGAAACTGCTTAGTGTTCTGTTAATTCATCTCACAGAGTTACATGTGTATTTCGTGGATGTCTTTGCTAGCCTTATTTCTGTGGAATCTGAGAACAGATACTTCGGATCCCATTGAAGACTATAGGGACAAAGGAAATATCCTCCGATAACAAAGAGCAAGAAGCTTTCTGAGAAACTTCTTTGCGTTCTGTGAAATCATCTCACAGAGTTACAGCTTTCCCCTCAAGAAGCCTTTCGCTAAGACAGTTCTTGTGGAATTGGCAAAGTGATATTTGGAAGCCCTTAGAGGGCTATGGTGAAAAAGGAAATAACCTCAGATGAAATCTGGAAAGAAGCTTTCTGAGAAACTGCTTAGTGTTCTGTTCATTCATCTCACAGTGTTACATCTGTATTTCGTGGATCTCTTTCCTAGCCTTATTTCTGTGGAATCTGAGAACAGATATTTCAGATCCCATTGAAGACTATAGGGCCAAAGGAAATATCCTCCGATAACAAAGAGAAAGAAGCTTTCTGAGAAACTTCTTTGCGTTCAGTGAAATCATCTCACAGAGTTACAGCTTTCCTCTCAAGAAGCCTTTCGCTTAGACAGTTCTTGTGGAATTGGCAAAGTGATATTTGGTAGCCCATAGAGGGCTATGGTGGAAAATGAAATATCCTCAGATGAAATCTGGAAAGAAGCTTTCTGAGAAACTCCTTAGTGTTCTGTTAATTCATCTCACATAGTTACATCTGTATTTCGTGGACCTCTTTGCTAGCCTTATTTCTGTGGAATCTGAGAACAGATATTTCGGATCCCATTGAAGACTATAGGGCCAAAGAAATATCCTCCGATAACAAAGAGAAAGAACTTTTCTGAGAAACTTCTTTGCGTTCTGTGAAATCATCTCACAGAGTTACAGCTTTCCCCTCAAGAAGCCTTTGGCTAAGACAGTTCTTGTGTAATTGGCAAAGTGATATTTGGAAGCCCATAGAGGGCTATGGTGAAAAAGTTAATATCCTCAGATGAAATCTGGAAAGAAGCTTTCTGAGAAACTGCTTAGTGTTCTGTTAATTCATCTCACAGATTTACATCTGTATTTCGTGGATCTCTTTGCTAGCCTTATTTCTGTGGAATCTGAGAAAAGATATTTCGGATCCCATTGAAGACTATAGGGACACAGGATATCCTCCGATAACAAAGAGAAAGAAGCTTTCTGAGAAACTTCTTTGCGTTCTGTGAAATCATCTCACAGAGTTACAGCTTTCCACTTAAGAAGCCTTTCGCTAAGACAGTTCTTGTGGAATTGGAAAAGTGATATTTGGAAGCCCATAGAGGGCTATGGTGAAAAAGGAAATATCCTCAGATGAAATCTGGAAAGAAGCTTTCTGAGAAACTGCTTAGTGTTCTGTTAATTCATCTCACAGAGTTACATGTGTATTTCGTGGATGTCTTTGCTAGCCTTATTTCTGTGGAATCTGAGAACAGATACTTCGGATCCCATTGAAGACTATAGGGACAAAGGAAATATCCTCCGATAACAAAGAGCAAGAAGCTTTCTGAGAAACTTCTTTGCGTTCTGTGAAATCATCTCACAGAGTTACAGCTTTCCCCTCAAGAAGCCTTTCGCTAAGACAGTTCTTGTGGTATTGGCAAAGTGGTATTTGGAAGCCCTTAGAGGGCTATGGTGAAAAAGGAAATATCCTCAGATGAAATCTGGAAAGAAGCTTTCTGAGAAACTGCTTAGTGTTCGGTTAATTCATCTCACAGAGTTACATCTGTATTTCGTGGATCTCTTTGCTAGCCTTATTTCTGTGGAATCTGAGAACAGATATTTCGGATCCGTTTGAAGACTATAGGGACAAAGGAAATATCCTCCGATAACAAAGAGCAAGAAGCTTTCTGAGAAACTTCTTTGCGTTCTGTGAAATCATCTCACAGAGTTACAGCTTTCCCCTCTAGAAGCCTTTCGCTAAGACAGTTCTAGTGGAATTGGCAAATTGATATTTGGAAGTCCTTAGAGGGCTATGGTGAAAAAGGAAATATCCTCAGATGAAATCTGGAAAGAAGCTTTCTGAGAAACTGCTTAGTGTTCTGTTAATTCATCTCACAGAGTTACATCTGTATTTCGTGGATCTCATTGCTAGCCTTATTTCTGTGGAATCTGAGAAGAGATATTTCGGATCCCTTTGAAGACTATAGGGCCAAAGGAAATATCCTCCGATAACAAAGAGAAAGAAGTTTTCTGAGAAACTTCATTGCGTTCTGTGAAATCATCTCACAGAGTTACAGCTTTACTCTCAAGAAGACTTTCAATAAGACAGTTCTTGTGGAATTGGCAAAGTGATATTTGGAAGCCCATAGAGGGCTATGGTGAAAAAGGCAATATCCTCAGATGAAATCTGGAAAGAAGCTTTCTGAGAAACTGCTTAGTGTTCGGTTAATTCATCTCACAGAGTTACATCTGTATTTCGTGGATCTCTTTGCTAGCCTTATTTCTGTGGAATCTGAGAACAGATATTTCGGATTCCATTGAAGACTATAGGGCTAAAGGAAATATCCTCCGATAACAAAGAGAAAGAAGCTTTCTGAGAAACATCTTTGTGTTCTGTGAAATCATCTTACAGAGTTACAGCTTTCCCCTCAAGAAGCCTTTCGCTAAGACAGTTCTTGTGGAATTGGCAAAGTGATATTTGGAAGCCCAAGAGGTCTATGGTGAAAAAGGAAATATCCTCAGATGAAATCTGGAAAGAAGCTTTCTGAGAAACTGCTTAGTGTTCTGTTAATTCATCTCACAGAGTTACATCTGTATTTCGTGGATCTCTTTCCTAGCCTTATTTCTGTGGAATCTGAGAACAGATATTTCGGATCCCATTGAAGACTATAGGGCCAAAGGAAATATCCTCCGATAACAAAGAGGAAGAAGGTTTCTGAGAAACTTCTTTGCGTTCTGTGAAATCACCTCACAGAGTTACAGCTTTCCCCTCAAGAAGCCTTTCGCTAAGACAGTTCTTGTGAAATTGGCAAAGAGATATTTGGAAGCCCTTAGAGGGCTATGGTGAAAAAGGAAATATCCTCAGATGAAATCTGGAAAGAAGCTTTCTGAGAAACTGCTTAGTGTTCTTTTAATTCATCTCACAGAGTTACATCTGTATTTCGTGGATCTCTTTGCTAGCCTTATTTCTGTGGAATATGAGAACAGATATTTCGGATCCCATTGAAGACTATAGGGCCAAAGGAAATATCCTCCGGTAACAAAGACAAAGAAGCTTTCTGAGAAACTTCTTTGCGTTCCGTGAAATCATCTCACAGAGTTACAGCTTTCCCCTCAGAAGCCTTTCGATAAGACAGTTCTTGTGGAGTTGGCAAAGTGATATTTGGAAGCCCATAGAAAGCCATGGTGAAAAAGGTAATATCCTCAGATGAAATCTGGAAAGAAACTTTCTGCGAAACTGCTTAGTGTTCGGTTAACTCATCTCACGGAGTTACATCTGTATTTCGTGGATCTCTTTGCTAGCCTTATTTCTGTGGAATCTGAGAACAGATATTTCGGATCCCTTTGAAGACTAGAGGGTCAAAGGAAATATCCTCCGATAACAAAGAGAAAGAAGCTTTCTGAGAAACGTCTTTGTGTTCTGTGAAATCATCTCACAGAGTTACAGCTTTCCCCTCAAGAAGACTTTCGCTAAGACAGTTCTTGTGGAATTGGCAAAGTGATATTTGGAAGCCCATAGAGGGCTATGGTGAAAAAGGAAATATCCTCAGATGAAATCTGGAAAGAAGCTTTCTGAGAAACTGCTTAGTGTTCTGTTAATTCATCTCACAGAGTTACATGTGTATTTCGTGGATCTCTTTGCTAGCCTTATTTCTGTGGAATCTGAGAACAGATATTTCGGATCCCATTGAAGACTATAGGGACAAAGGAAATATCCTCCGATAACAAAGAGAAAGAAGCTTTTTGAGAAACTTCTCTGCGTTCTGTGAAATCATCTCACAGCGTTACAGCTTTCCACTTAAGAAGCCTTTCGCTAAGACAGTTCCTGTGGAATTGGCAAAGTGATATTTGGAAGCCCATAGAGGGCTATGGTGAAAAAGGAAATATCCTCAGATGAAATCTGGAAAGAAGCTTTCTGAGAAACTGCTTAGTGTTCTGTTAATTCATCTCACAGAGTTACATGTGTATTTCGTGGATCTCTTTGCTAGCCTTATTTCTGTGGAATCTGAGAACAGATATTTCGGATCCCATAGAAGACTATAGGGACAAAGGAAATATCCTCCGATAACAAAGAGCAAGAAGCTTTCTGAGAAACTTCTTTGCGTTCTGTGAAATCATCTCACAGAGTTACAGCTTTCCCCTCAAGAAGTCTTTCGCTAAGAAAGTTCTTGTGGAATTGGCAAAGTGATATTTGGAAGCCCTTAGAGGGCTATGTTGAAAAAGGAAATATCCTCAGATGAAATCTGGAAAGAAGCTTTCTGAGAAACTGCTTAGTGTTCGGTTAATTCATCTCACAGAGTTACATCTGTATTTCGTGGATCTCTTTGCTAGCCTTATTTCTGTGGAATCTGAGAACAGATATTTCGGATCCCTTTGAAGACTATAGGGCCAAAGGAAATATCCTCCGATAACAAAGAGGAAGAAGCTTTCTGAGAAACTTCTTTGCGTTCTGTGAAATCATCTCACAGAGTTACAGCTTTCCCCTCAAGAAGCCTTTCGCTAAGACAGTTCTTGTGAAATTGGCAAAGAGATATTTGGAAGCCCTTAGAGGGCTATGGTGAAAAAGGAAATATCCTCAGATGAAATCTGGAAAGAAGCTTTCTGAGAAACTGCTTAGTGTTCTGTTAATTCATCTCACAGAGTTACATCTGTATTTCGTGGATCTCTTTGCTAACCTTATTTCTGTGGAATATGAGAACAGATATTTCGGATCCCATTGAAGACTATAGGGCCAAAGGAAATATCCTCCGATAACAAAGACAAAGAAGCTTTCTGAGAAACTTCTTTGCGTTCCGTGAAATCATCTCACAGAGTTACAGCTTTCCCCTCAAGAAGCCTTTCGCTAAGACAGTTCTTGTGGAATTGGCAAAGTGATATTTGGAAGCCCATAAAAGGCCATGGTGAAAAAGGAAATATCCTCAGATGAAATCTGGAAAGAAACTTTCTGAGAAACTGCTTAGTGTTCGGTTAACTCATCTCACGGAGTTACATCTGCATGTCGTGGATCTCTTTGTTACCCTTATTTCTGTGGAATCTGAGAACAGATATTTCGGATCCCTTTGAAGACTAGAGGGTCAAAGGAAATATCCTCCGATAACAAAGAGAAAGAAGCTTTCTGAGAAACTTCTTTGTGTTCTGTGAAATCATCTCACAGAGTTACAGCTTTTCCCTCAAGAAGACTTTCGCTAAGACAGTTCTTGTGGAATTGGCAAAGTGATATTTGGAAGCCCATAGAGGGCTATGGTGAAAAAGGAAATATCCTCAGATGAAATCTGGAAAGAAGCTTTCTGAGAAACTGCTTAGTGTTCTGTTAATTCATCTCACAGAGTTACATGTGTATTTCGTGGATCTCTTTGCTAGCCTTATTTCTGTGGAATCTGAGAACAGATATTTCGGATCCCATTGAAGACTATAGGGACAAAGGAAATATCCTCTGATAACAACGAGCAAGAAGCTTTCTGAGAAACTTCTTTGCGTTCTGTGAAATCATCTCACAGAGTTACAGCTTTCCCCTCAAGAAGCCTTTCGCTAAGACAGTTCTTGTGGTATTGGCAAAGTGATATTTGGAAGCCCTTAGAGGGCTATGGTGAAAAAGGAAATATCCTCAGATGAAATCTGGAAAGAAGCTTTCTGAGAAACTGCTTAGTGTTCGGTTAATTCATCTCACAGAGTTACATCTGTGTTTCGTGGGTCTCTTTGCTAGCCTTATTTCTGTGGAATCTGAGAACAGATGTTTCGGATCCCATTGAAGACTATAGGGCCAAAGGAAATATCCTCGGATAACAAAGAGAAAGAAGCTTTCTGAGAAACTTCTTTGTGTTCTGTGAAATCATCTCACAGAGTTACAACTTTCCCCTCAAGAAGCCTTTCACTAAGACAGTTCTTGTGGAATTGGCAAAGTGATATTTGGAAGCCCATAGAGGGCTATGGTGAAAAAGTTAATATCCTCAGATGAAATCTGGAAAGAAGCTTTCTGAGAAACTGCTTAGTGTTCTGTTAATTCATCTCACAGAGTTACATCTGTATTTCGTGGATCTCTTTGCTAGCCTTATTTCTGTGGAATCTGAGAACAGATATTTCGGATCCCATTGAAGACTATAGGGACAAAGGATATCCTCCGATAACAAAGAGAAAGAAGCTTTCTGAGAAACTTCTTTGCGTTCTGTGAAATCATCTCACAGAGTTACAGCTTTCCACTTAAGAAGTCTTTCGCTAAGACAGTTCCTGTGGAATTAGTAAAGTGATATTTGGAAGCCCATAGATGGCTATGGTGAAAAAGAAAATATCCTCAGATGAAATCTGGAAAGAAGCTTTCTGAGAAACTGCTTAGTGTTCTCTTAATTCATCTCACAGAGTTACATCTGTATTTCATGGATCTCTTTGCTAGCCTTATTTCTGTGGAATCTGAGAACAGATATTTCGGATCCCATTGAAGACTATAGGGCCAAAGGAAATATCCTCCGATAACAAAGAGAAAGAATATTTCTGAGAAACTTCTTTGCGTTCTGTGAAATCATCTCACAGAGTTACAGATTTCCCCTCAAGAAGCCTTTCGCTAAGACAGTTCTTGTGGAATTGGCAAAGTGATATTTGGAAGCCCATAGAGGGCTATGGTGAAAAAGGAAATATCCTCAGATGAAATCTGGAAAGAAGCTTTCTGAGAAACTGAATAGTGTTCGGTTAATTCATCTCACAGAGTTACATGTGTATTTCGTGGATCTCTTTGCTAGCCTTATTTCTGTGGAATCTGAGAACAGATATTTCGGATCCCATTGAAGACTATAGGGACAAAGGAAATATCCTCCGATAACAAAGAGAAAGAAGCTTTTTGAGAAACTTCTCTGCGTTCTGTGAAATCATCTCACAGCGTTACAGCTTTCCACTTAAGAAGCCTTTCGCTAAGACAGTTCCTGTGGAATTGGCAAAGTGATATTTGGAAGCCCATAGAGGGCTATGGTGAAAAAGGAAATATCCTCAGATGAAATCTGGAAAGAAGCTTTCTGAGAAACTGCTTAGTGTTCTGTTAATTCATCTCACAGAGTTACATGTGTATTTCGTGGATCTCTTTGCTAGCCTTATTTCTGTGGAATCTGAGAACAGATATTTCGGATCCCATTGAAGACTATACGGACAAAGGAAATATCCTCCGATAACAAATAGAAAGAAGCTTTTTGAGAAACTTCTCTGCGTTCTGTGAAATCATCTCACAGCGTTACAGCTTTCCACTTAAGAAGCCTTTCGCTAAGACAGTTCCTGTGGAATTGGCAAAGTGATATTTGGAAGCCCATAGAGGGCTATGGTGAAAAAGGAAATATCCTCAGATGAAATCTGGAAAGAAGCTTTCTGAGAAACTGCTTAGTGTTCTGTTAATTCATCTCACAGAGTTACATGTGTATTTCGTGGATCTCTTTGCTAGCCTTATTTCTGTGGAATCTGAGAACAGATATTTCGGATCCCATAGAAGACTATAGGGACAAAGGAAATATCCTCCGATAACAAAGAGCAAGAAGCTTTCTGAGAAACTTCTTTGCGTTCTGTGAAATCATCTCACAGAGTTACAGCTTTCCCCTCAAGAAGTCTTTCGCTAAGACAGTTCTTGTGGAATTGGCAAAGTGATATTTGGAAGCCCTTAGAGGGCTATGTTGAAAAAGGAAATATCCTCAGATGAAATCTGGAAAGAAGCTTTCTGAGAAACTGCTTAGTGTTCAGTTAATTCATCTCACAGAGTTACATCTGTATTTCGTGGATCTCTTTGCTAGCCTTATTTCTGTGGAATCTGAGAACAGATGTTTCGTATCCCATTGAAGACTATAGGGCCAAAGGAAATATCCTCGGACATCAAAGAGAAAGAAGCTTTCTGAGAAACTTCTTTGCGTTCTGTGAAATCATCTCACAGAGTTACAGCTTTCCCCTCAAGAAGCCTTTCACTAAGACAGTTCTTGTGGAATTGGAAAAGTGATATTTGGAAGCCCAAGAGGTCTATGGTGAAAAAGGAAATATCTTCAGATGAAATCTGGAAAGAAGCTTTCTGAGAAACTGCTTAGTGTTCTGTTAATTCATCTCACAGAGTTACATCTGTATTTCGCGGATCTCTTTGCTAGCCTTATTTCTGTGGAATCTGAGAACAGATATTTCGGATCCCTTTGAAGACTATAGGGCCAAAGGAAATATCCTCCGATAACAAAGAGGAAGAAGCTTTCTGAGAAACTTCTTTGCGTTCTGTGAAATCATCTCACAGAGTTACAGCTTTCCCCTCAAGAAGCCTTTCGCTAAGACAGTTCTTGTGAAATTGGCAAAGAGATATTTGGAAGCCCTTAGAGGGCTATGGTGAAAAAGGAAATATCCTCAGATGAAATCTGGAAAGAAGCTTTCTGAGAAACTGCTTAGTGTTCTGTTAATTCATCTCACAGAGTTACATCTGTATTTCGTGGATCTCTTTGCTAGCCTTATTTCTGTGGAATCTGAGAACAGATATTTCGGATCCCATTGAAGACTCTAGGGCCAAAGGAAATATCCTCCGATAACAAAGAGAAAGAAGCTTTCTGAGAAACTTCTTTGCGTTCTGTGAAATCATCTCACAGAGTTACAGCTTTCCACTTAAGAAGTCTTTCGCTAAGACAGTTCCTGTGGAATTAGTAAAGTGATATTTGGAAGCCCATAGATGGCTATGGTGAAAAAGAAAATATCCTCAGATGAAATCTGGAAAGAAGCTTTCTGAGAAACTGCTTAGTGTTCTCTTAATTCATCTCACAGAGTTACATCTGTATTTCATGGATCTCTTTGCTAGCCTTATTTCTGTGGAATCTGAGAACAGATATTTCGGATCCCATTGAAGACTATAGGGCCAAAGGAAATATCCTCCGATAACAAAGAGAAAGAATATTTCTGAGAAACTTCTTTGCGTTCTGTGAAAACATCTCACAGAGTTACAGCTTTCCCCTCAAGAAGCCTTTCGCTAAGACAGTTCTTGTGGAATTGGCAAAGTGATATTTGGAAGCCCTTAGAGGGCTATGGTGAAAAAGGAAATATCCTCAGATGAAATCTGGAAAGAAGCTTTCTGAGAAACTGCTTAGTGTTCTGTTAATTCATCTCACAGAGTTACATCGGTATTTCGTGGATCTCTTTGCTAGCCTTATTTCTGTGGAATCTGAGAACAGATGTTTCGGATCCCATTGAAGACTATAGGGCCAAAGGAAATATCCTCGGATAACAAAGAGAAAGAAGCTTTCTGAGAAACTTCTTTGCGTTCTGTGAAATCATCTCACAGAGTTACAGCTTTCCCCTCCAGAAGCCTTTCACTAAGACAGTTCTTGTGGAATTGGCAAGGTGATATTTGGAAGCCCATAGAGGGCTACGGTGAAAAAGGAAATATCCTCAGATGAAATCTGGAAAGAAGCTTTCTGAGAAACTGCTTAGTGTTCTGTTAATTCAGCTCACAGAGTTACATCTGCATTTCATGGATATCTTTGCTAGCCTTATTTCTGTGGAATCTGAGAACAGATATTTCGGATCCCTTTGAAGACTATAGGGCCAAAGGAAATATCCTCCGATAACAAAGAGAAAGAAGCTTTCTGAGAAACTTCTTTGTGTTCTGTGAAATCATCTCACAGAGTTACAGCTTTCCCCTCAAGAAGCCTTTCGCTAAGACAGTTCTTCTGGAATTGGCAAAGTGATATTTGGAAGCCCATAGAGGGCTATGGTGAAAAAGGAAATATCCTCAGATGAAATCTGTAAAGAAGCTTTCTGAGAAACTGCTTAGTGTTCTGTTATTTCATCTCACAGAGTTACATCTGTATTTCGTGGATCTCCTTGCTAGCCTTATTTCTGTGGAATCTGAGAACAGATATTTCGGATCCCATTGAAGACTATAGAGCCAAAGGAAATAATCTCCGATAACAAAGAGAAAGAAGCTTTCTGAAAAACTTCTTTGCGTTCTGTGAAATCATCTCACAGAGTTACAGCTTTCCCCTCAAGAAGCCTTTCGCTAAGACAGTTCTTGTGGAATTGGCAAAGTGATATTTGGAAGCCCATAGAGGGCTATGGTGATAAAGGAAATATCCTCAGATGAAATCTGGAAAGAAGCTTTCTGAGAAACTGAATAGTGTTCGGTTAATTCATCTCACAGAGTTACATGTGTATTTCGTGGATCTCGTTGCTAGCCTTATTTCTGTGGAATCTGAGAACAGATATTTCGGATTCCTTTGAAGACTATAGGGCTAAAGGAAATATCCTCCGATAACAAAGAGAAAGAAGCTTTCTGAGAAACATATTTGTGTTCTGTGAAATCATCTTACAGAGTTACAGCTTTCCCCTCAAGAAGCCTTTCGCTAAGACAGTTCTTGTGGAATTGGCAAAGTGATATTTGGAAGCCCATAGAGGGCTATGGTGAAAAAGGAAATATCCTCAGATGAAATCTGGAAAGAAGCTTTCTGAGAAACTGCTTAGTGTTCTGTTAATTCATCTCACAGAGTTACATCTGTATTGCGTGGATCTCTTTGCTAGCCTTATTTCTGTGGAATCTGAGAACAGATATTTCGGATCCCATTGAAGACTATAGGGCCAAAGGAAATATCCTCCGATAACAAAGAGAAAGAAGCTTTTTGAGAAACTTCTCTGCGTTCTGTGAAATCATCTCACAGCGTTACAGCTTTCCACTTAAGAAGCCTTTCACTAAGACAGTTCTTGTGGAATTGGCAAAGTGATATTTGGAAGCCCAAGAGGTCTATGGTGAAAAAGGAAATATCTTCAGATGAAATCTGGAAAGAAGCTTTCTGAGAAACTGCTTAGTGTTCTGTTAATTCATCTCACAGAGTTACATCTGTATTTCGCGGATCTCTTTGCTAGCCTTATTTCTGTGGAATCTGAGAACAGATATTTCGGATCCCTTTGAAGACTATAGGGCCAAAGGAAATATCCTCCGATAACAAAGAGGAAGAAGCTTTCTGAGAAACTTCTTTGCGTTCTGTGAAATCATCTCACAGAGTTACAGCTTTCCCCTCAAGAAGCCTTTCGCTAAGACAGTTCTTGTGAAATTGGCAAAGAGATATTTGGAAGCCCTTAGAGGGCTATGGTGAAAAAGGAAATATCCTCAGATGAAATCTGGAAAGAAGCTTTCTGAGAAACTGCTTAGTGTTCTGTTAATTCATCTCACAGAGTTACATCTGTATTTCGTGGATCTCTTTGCTAGCCTTATTTCTGTGGAATATGAGAACAGATATTTCGGATCCCATTGAAGACTATAGGGCCAAAGGAAATATCCTCCGATAACAAAGACAAAGAAGCTTTCTGAGAAACTTCTTTGTGTTCTGTGAAATCATCTCACAGAGTTACAGCTTTTCCCTCAAGAAGACTTTCGCTAAGACAGTTCTTGTGGAATTGGCAAAGTGATATTTGGAAGCCCATAGAGGGCTATGGTGAAAAAGGAAATATCCTCAGATGAAATCTGGAAGGAAGCTTTCTGAGAAACTGCTTAGTGTTCTGTTAATTCATCTCACAGAGTTACATGTGTATTTCGTGGATCTCTTTGCTAGCCTTATTTCTGTGGAATCTGAGAACAGATATTTCGGATCCCATTGAAGACTATAGGGACAAAGGAAATATCCTCCGATAACAACGAGCAAGAAGCTTTCTGAGAAACTTCTTTGCGTTCTGTGAAATCATCTCACAGAGTTACAGCTTTCCCCTCAAGAAGCCTTTCGCTAAGACAGTTCTTGTGGTATTGGCAAAGTGATATTTGGAAGCCCTTAGAGGGCTATGGTGAAAAAGGAAATATCCTCAGATGAAATCTGGAAAGAAGCTTTCTGAGAAACTGCTTACTGTTCGGTTAATTCATCTCACAGAGTTACATCTGTGTTTCGTGGGTCTCTTTGCTAGCCTTATTTCTGTGGAATCTGAGAACAGATGTTTCGGATCCCATTGAAGACTATAGGGCCAAAGGAAATATCCTCGGATAACAAAGAGAAAGAAGCTTTCTGAGAAACTTCTTTGCGTTCTGTGAAATCATCTCACAGAGTTACAGCTTTCCCCTCAAGAAGCCTTTCACTAAGACAGTTCTTGTGGAATTGGCAAAGTGATATTTGGAAGCCCATAGAGGGCTATGGTGAAAAAGTTAATATCCTCAGATGAAATCTGGAAAGAAGCTTTCTGAGAAACTGCTTAGTGTTCTGTTAATTCATCTCACAGAGTTACATCTGTATTTCGTGGATCTCTTTGCTAGCCTTATTTCTGTGGAATCTGAGAACAGATATTTCGGATTCCTTTGAAGACTATAGGGCTAAAGGAAATATCCTCCGATAACAAAGAGAAAGAAGCTTTCTGAGAAACATCTTTGTGTTCTGTGAAATCATCTTACAGAGTTACAGCTTTCCCCTCAAGAAGCCTTTCGCTAAGACAGTTCTTGTGGAATTGGCAAAGTGATATTTGGAAGCCCATAGAGGGCTATGGTGAAAAAGGAAATATCCTCAGATGAAATCTGGAAAGAAGCTTTCTGAGAAACTGCTTAGTGTTCTGTTAATTCATCTCACAGAGTTACATCTGTATTTCGTGGATCTCTTTGCTAGCCTTATTTCTGTGGAATCTGAGAAGAGATATTTCGGATCCCATTGAAGACTATAGGGACAAAGGAAATATCCTCCGATAACAAAGAGCAAGAAGCTTTCTGAGAAACTTCTTTGCGTTCTGTGAAATCATCTCACAGATTTACAGCTTTCCCCTGAAGAAGCCTTTCGCTAAGACAGTTCTTGTGGAATTGGCAAAGTGATATTTGGAAGCCCTTAGAGGGCTATGGTGAAAAAGGAAATATCCTCAGATGAAATCTGGAAAGAAGGTTTCTGAGAAACTGCTTAGTGTTCTGTTAATTCATCTCACAGAGTTACATCTGTATTTCGTGGATCTCATTGCTAGCCTTATATCTGTGGAATTTGAGAACAGATATTTCGGATCCCATTGAAGACTATAGGGAAAAGGAAATATCCTCCGATAACAAAGAGAAAGAAGCTTTCTGAGAAACTTCTTTGTGTTCTGTGAAATCATCTCACAGAGTTACAGCTTTCCCCTCAAGAAGCCTTTCGCTAAGACAGTTCTTGTGGAATTGGCAAAGTGATATTTGGAAGCCCATAGAGGGTTATGGTGAAAAAGGAAATATCCTCAGATGAAATCTGGAAAGAAGCTTTCTGAGAAACTGCTTAGTGTTCTGTTAATTCATCTCACAGAGTTACATGTGTATTTCGTGGATCTCTTTGCTAGCCTTATTTCTGTGGAATCTGAGAACAGATATTTCGGATCCCATTGAAGACTATAGGGACAAAGGAAATATCCTCCGATAACAAAGAGCAAGAAGCTTTCTGAGAAACTTCTTTCCGTTCTGTGAAATCATCTCACAGAGTTACAGCTTTCCCTTCAAGAAGCCTTTCGCTAAGACAGTTCTTGTGGAATTGGCAAAGTGATATTTGGAAGCCCTTAGAGGGCTATGGTGAAAAAGGAAATATCATCAGATGAAATCTGGAAAGAAGCTTTCTGAGAAACTGCTTAGTGTTCGGTTAATTCATCTCAGAGAGTTACATCTGTATTTCGTGGATCTCTTTGCTAGCCTTATTTCTGTGGAATCTGAGAACAGATGTTTCGGATCCCATTGAAGACTATAGGGACAAAGGAAATATCCTCGGATAACAAAGAGAAAGAAGCTTTCTGAGAAACTTCTTTGTGTTCTGTGAAATCATCTCACAGAGTTACAGCTTTCCCCTGAAGAAGCCGTTCACTAAGACAGTTCTTGTGGAATTGGCAAACTGATATTTGGAAGCCCATAGAGGGCTATGGTGAAAAAGTTAATATCCTCAGATGAAATCTGGAAAGAAGCTTTCTGAGAAACTGCTTAGTGTTCTGTTAATTCATCTCACAGAGTTACATCTGTATTTCGTGCATCTCTTTGCTAGCCTTATTTCTGTGGAATCTGAGAACAGATATTTCGGATCCCATTGAAGACTATAGGGACAAAGGATATCCTCCGATAACAAAGAGAAAGAAGCTTTCTGAGAAAATTCTTTGCGTTCTGTAAAATCATCTCACAGAGTTACAGCTTTCCACTTAAGAAGCCTTTCGCTAAGACAGTTCCTGTGGAATTGGCAAAGTGATATTTGGAAGCCCATAGAGGGCTATGGTGAAAAAGGAAATATGCTCAGATGAAATCTGGAAAGAAGCTTTCTGAGAAACTGCTTAGTGTTCTGTTAATTCATCTCACAGAGTTACATGTGTATTTCGTGGATCTCTTTGCTAGCCTTATTTCTGTGGAATATGAGAACAGATGTTTCGGATCCCTTTGAAGACTATAGGGACAAAGGAAATATCCTCCGATAACAAAGAGCAAGAAGCTTTCTGAGAAACTTCTTTACGTTCTGTGAAATCATCTCACAGAGTTACAGCTTTACCCTCAAGAAGCCTTTCGCTAAGACAGTTCTTGTGGTATTGGCAAAGTGATATTTGGAAGCCCTTAGAGGGCTAAGGTGAAAAAGGAAATATCCTCAGATGAAATCTGGAAAGAAGCTTTCTGAGAAACTGCTTAGTGTTCGGTTAATTCATCTCACAGAGTTACATCTGTATTTCGTGGATCTCTTTGCTAGCCTTATTTCTGTGGAATCTGAGAACAGATGTTTCGAATCCCATTGAAGACTATAGGGCCAAAGGAAATATCCTCGGATAACAAAGAGAAAGAAGCTTTCTGAGAAACTTCTTGGTGTTCTGTGAAATCATCTGCGAGAGATACAGCTTTCCCCTCAAGAAGCCTTTCGCTAAGACAGTTCTTCTGGAATTGGCAAAGTGATATTTGGAAGCCCATAGAGGGCTATGGTGAAAAAGGAAATATCCTCAGATGAAATCTGGAAAGAAGCTTTCTGAGAAACTGCTTAGTGTTCTGTTAATTCATCTCACAGAGTTACATGTGTATTTCGTGGATCTCTTTGCTAGCCTTATTTCTGTGGAATCTGAGAACAGATATTTCGGATCCCATTGAAGACTATAGGGACAAAGGAAATATCCTCCGATAACAAAGAGCAAGAAGCTTTCTGAGAAACTTCTTTCCGTTCTGTGAAATCATCTCACAGAGTTACAGCTTTCCCCTCAAGAAGCCTTTCGCTAAGACAGTTCTTGTGGAATTGGCAAAGTGATATTTGGAAGCCCTTAGAGGGCTATGTTGAAAAAGGAAATATCCTCAGATGAAATCTGGAAAGAAGCTTTCTGAGAAACTGCTTTGTGTTCGGTTAATTCATCTCACAGAGTTACATCTGTATTTCGTGGATCTCTTTGCTAGCCTTATTTCTGTGGAATCTGAGAACAGATATTTCGGATCCCATTGAAGACTATAGGGCCAAAGGAAATATCCTCGGATAACAAAGAGAAAGAAGCTTTCTGAGAAACTTCTTTGCGTTCTGTGAAATCATCTCACAGAGTTACAGCTTTCCCCTCAAGAAGCCTTTCACTAAGACAGTTCTTGTGGAATTGGCAAAGTGATATTTGGAAGCCCATAGAGGGCTATGGTGAAAAAGGAAATATCCTCAGATGAAATCTGGAAAGAAGCTTTCTGAGAAACTGCTTAGTGTTCTGTTAATTCATCTCACAGAGTTACATCTGTATTTCGTGGATCTCTTTGCTAGCCTTATTTCTGTGGAATTTGAGAACAGATATTTCGGATCCCATTGAAGACTATAGGGCCAAAGGAAATATCCTCCGATAACAAAGAGAAAGAAGCTTTCTGAGAAACTTCTTTGCGTTCTGTGAAATCATCTCACAGAGTTACAGCTTTCCCCGCAAGAAGCCTTTCGCTAAGACAGTTCCTGTGGAATTGGCAAAGTGATATTTGGAAGCCCTTAGAGGGCTATGGTGAAAAAGGAAATATCCTCAGATGAAATCTGGAAAGAAGCTTTCTGAGAAACTGCTTAGTGTTCTGTTAATTCATCTCAAAGATATACATCTGTATTTCGTGGATCTCTTTGCTAGCCTTATTTCTGTGGAATCTGAGAACAGATATTTCGGATCCCTTTGAAGACTATAGGGCCAAAGGAAATATCCTCCGATAACAAATAGAAAGAAGCTTTCTGAGAAACTTCTTTGCGTTCTGTGAAATCATCTCACAGAGTTACAGCTTTCCCCTCAAGAAGCCTTTCGCTAAGACAGTTCTTGTGGAATTGGCAAAGTGATATTTGGAAGCCCATAGTGGGCTATGGTGAAAAAGGAAATATCCTCAGATGAAATCTGGAAAGAAGCTTTCTGAGAAACTGCTTAGTGTTCGGTTAATTCATCTCACAGAGTTACATCTGTATTTCGTGGATTTCTTTGCTAGCCTAATTTCTGTGGAATCTGAGAACAGATATTTCGGATCCCTTTGAAGACCATAGGGCTAAAGGAAATATCCTCCGATAACAAAGAGAAAGAAGCGTTCTGAGAAACATCTTTGTGTTCTGTGAAATCATCTTACAGAGTTACAGCTTTCCCCTCAAGAAGCCTTTCACTAAGACAGTTCTTGTGGAATTGGCAAAGTGATATTTGGAAGCCCATAGGGGGCTATGGTGAAAAAGGAAATATCCTCAGATGAAATCTGGAAAGAAGCTTTCTGAGAAACTGCTTAGTGTTCTGTTAATTCATCTCACAGAGTTACATCTGTATTTCGTGGATCACTTTGCTAGCCTTATTTCTGTGGAATCTGAGAACAGATATTTCGGATCCCATTTAAGACTATAGGGACAAAGGAAATATCCTCCGATAACAAAGAGCAAGAAGGTTTCTGAGAATCTTCTTTGCGTTCTGTGAAATCACCTCACTGAGTTACAGCTTTCCCCTCTAGAAGCTTTTCGCTAAGACAGTTCTTGTGGAATTGGCAAATTGATATTTGGAAGCCCTTAGAGGGCTATGGTGAAAAAGTAAATATCCTCAGAAGAAATCTGGAAAGAAGCTTTCTGAGAAACGGCTTAGTGTTCTGTTAATACATCTCACAGAGTTACATCTGTATTTCGTGGATCTCATTGCTAGCCTTATTTCTGTGGAATCTGAGAACAGATATTTCGGATCCCTTTGAAGACTATAGGGCCAAAGGAAATATCCTCCGATAACAAAGAGAAAGAAGTTTTCTGAGAAACTTCATTGCGTTCTTTAAAATCATCTCACAGAGTTACAGCTTTACTCTCAAGAAGCCTTTCACTAAGATAGTTCTTGTGGAATTGGCAAAGTGATATTTGGAAGCCCATAGAGGGCTATGGTGAAAAAGGAAATATCCTCAGATGAAATCTGGAAAGAAGCTTTCTGAGAAACTGCTTAGTGTTCTGTTAATTCATCTCACAGAGTTACATCTGTATTTCCTGGACCTCTTTGCTAGCCTTATTTCTGTGGAATCTGAGACCAGATATTTCGGATCCCATTGAAGACTATAGGGCCAAAGGAAATATCCTCCGATAACAAAGACAAAGAAGCTTTCTGAGAAACTTCTTTGCGTTCTGTGAAATCATCTCACAGAGTTACAGCTTTCCCCTCAAGAAGCCTTTCGATAAGACAGTTCTTGTGGAGTTGGCAAAGTGATATTTGGAAGATCATAGAGGGCTAGGGTGAAAAAGGAAATATCCTCAGATGAAATCTGGAAAGAAACTTTCTGAGAAACTGCTTAGTGTTCGGTTAATTTATCTCACAGAGTTACATCTGTATTTCGTGGATCTCTTTGCTAGCCTTATTTCTGTGGAATCTGAGAACAGATATTTCGGATCCCTTTGAAGACTATAGGGCCAAAGGAAATATCCTCCGAAAACAAAGAGAAAGAAGCTTTCTGAGAAACTTCTTTGTGTTCTGTGAAATCATCTCACAGAGTTACAGCTTTCCCCTCAAGAAGCCTTTCGCTAAGACAGTTCTTGTGGAATTGGCAAAGTGATGTTTGGAAGACCATAGAGGGCTATGGTGAAAAAGGAAATATCCTCAGATGAAATCTGGAAAGAAGCTTTCTGAGAAACTGCTTAGTGTTCTGTTAATTCATCACACAGAGTTACATCTGTATTTCCTGGATCTCTTTGCTAGCCTTATTTCTGTGGAATCTGAGAACAGATATTTCGGATTCCTTTGAAGACTATAGGGCCAAAGGAAATATCCTCCGTTAACAAAGACAAAGAAGCTTTCTGAGAAACTTCTTTGCATTCCGTGAAATAATCTCACAGAGTTACAGCTTTCCCCTCAAGAAGCCTTTCGATAAGACAGTTCTTGTGGAGTTGGCAAAGTGATATTTGGAAGCCCATAGAGGGCTATGGTGAAAAAGGAAATATCCTCAGATGAAATCTGGAAAGAAACTTTCTGAGAAACTGCTTAGTGTTCGGTTAATTCATCTCACAGAGTTACATCTGTATTTCGTGGATCTCTTTGCTAGCCTTATTTCTGTGGAATCTGAGAACAGATATTTCGGATCCCTTTGAAGACTATAGGGCCAAAGGAAATATCCTCCGATAACAAAGAGAAAGAAGCTTTCTGAGAAACTTCTTTGTGTTCTGTGAAATGATCTCACAGAGTTACATCTTTCCCCTCAAGAATTCTTTCGCTAAGACAGTTCTTGTGGAATTGGCAAAGTGATATTTGGAAGCCCAAGGAGGGCTATGGTGAAAAAGGAAATATCCTCAGAAGAAATCTGGAAAGAAGCTTTCTGAGAAACTGCTTAGTGTTCTGTTAATTCATCTCACAGAGTTACATGTGTATTTCGTTGATCTCTTTGCTAGCCTTATTTCTGTGGAATCTGAGAACAGATATTTCGGATCCCATTGAAGACTATAGGGACAAAGGAAATATCCTCCGATAACAAAGAGCAAGAAGCTTTCTGAGAAACTTCTTTGCGTTCTGTGAAATCATCTCACAGAGTTACAGCTTTCCCCTCAAGAAGCCTTTCGCTAAGACAGTTCTTGTGGAATTGGCAAAGTGATATTTGGAAGCCCATAGTGGGCTATGGTGAAAAAGGAAATATCCTCAGATGAAATCTGGAAAGAAGCTTTCTGAGAAACTGCTTAGTGTTCGGTTAATTCATCTCACAGAGTTACATCTGTATTTCGTGGATTTCTTTGCTAGCCTAATTTCTGTGGAATCTGAGAACAGATATTTCGGATCCCTTTGAAGACCATAGGGCTAAAGGAAATATCCTCCGATAACAAAGAGAAAGAAGCGTTCTGAGAAACATCTTTGTGTTCTGTGAAATCATCTTACAGAGTTACAGCTTTCCCCTCAAGAAGCCTTTCACTAAGACAGTTCTTGTGGAATTGGCAAAGTGATATTTGGAAGCCCATAGGGGGCTATGGTGAAAAAGGAAATATCCTCAGATGAAATCTGGAAAGAAGCTTTCTGAGAAACTGCTTAGTGTTCTGTTAATTCATCTCACAGAGTTACATCTGTATTTCGTGGATCACTTTGCTAGCCTTATTTCTGTGGAATCTGAGAACAGATATTTCGGATCCCATTTAAGACTATAGGGACAAAGGAAATATCCTCCGATAACAAAGAGCAAGAAGGTTTCTGAGAATCTTCTTTGCGTTCTGTGAAATCACCTCACTGAGTTACAGCTTTCCCCTCTAGAAGCTTTTCGCTAAGACAGTTCTTGTGGAATTGGCAAATTGATATTTGGAAGCCCCTAGAGGGCTATGGTGAAAAAGGAAATATCCTCAGAAGAAATCTGGAAAGAAGCTTTCTGAGAAACGGCTTAGTGTTCTGTTAATACAACTCACAGAGTTACATCTGTATTTCGTGGATCTCATTGCTAGCCTTATTTCTGTGGAATCTGAGAACAGATATTTCGGATCCCTTTGAAGACTATAGAGCCAAAGGAAATATCCTCCGATAACAAAGAGAAAGAAGTTTTCTGAGAAACTTCATTGCGTTCTTTAAAATCATCTCACAGAGTTACAGCTTTTCTCTCAAGAAGCCTTTCACTAAGATAGTTCTTGTGGAATTGGCAAAGTGATATTTGGAAGCCCATAGAGGGCTATGGTGAAAAAGGAAATATCCTCAGATGAAATCTGGAAAGAAGCTTTCTGAGAAACTGCTTAGTGTTCTGTTAATTCATCACACAGAGTTACATCTGTATTTCCTGGATCTCTTTGCTAGCCTTATTTCTGTGGAATCTGAGAACAGATATTTCGGATTCCATTGAAGACTATAGGGCCAAAGGAAATATCCTCCGTTAACAAAGACAAAGAAGCTTTCTGAGAAACTTCTTTGCATTCCGTGAAATCATCTCACAGAGTTACAGCTTTCCCCTCAAGAAGCCTTTCGATAAGACAGTTCTTGTGGAGTTGGCAAAGTGATGTTTGGAAGCCCATAGAGGGCTATGGTGAAAAAGGAAATATCCTCAGATGAAATCTGGAAAGAAACTTTCTGAGAAACTGCTTAGTGTTCGGTTAATTCATCTCACAGAGTTACATCTGTATTTCGTGGATCTCTTTGCTAGCCTTATTGTGGAATCTGAGAACAGATATTTCGGATCCCTTTGAAGACTATAGGGCCAAAGGAAATATCCTCCGATAACAAAGAGAAAGAAGCTTTCTGAGAAACTTCTTTGTGTTCTGTGAAATGATCTCACAGAGTTACATCTTTCCCCACAAGAATTCTTTCGCTAAGACAGTTCTTGTGGAATTGGCAAAGTGATATTTGGAAGCCCAAAGAGGGCTATGGTGAAAAAGGAAATATCCTCAGAAGAAATCTGGAAAGAAGCTTTCTGAGAAACTGCTTAGTGTTCTGTTAATTCATCTCACAGAGTTACATGTGTATTTCGTTGATCTCTTTGCTAGCCTTATTTCTGTGGAATCTGAGAACAGATATTTCGGATCCCATTGAAGACTATAGGGACAAAGGAAATATCCTCCGATAACAAAGAGCAAGAAGCTTTCTGAGAAACTTCTTTGCGTTCTGTGAAATCATCTCACAGAGTTACAGCTTTCCCCTCAAGAAGCCTTTCGCTAAGACAGTTCTTGTGGAATTGGCAAAGTGATATTTGGAAGCCCTTAGAGGGCTATGGTGAAAAACGAAATAACCTCAGATGAAATCTGGAAAGAAGCTTTCTGAGAAACTGCTTAGTGTTCTGTTCATTCATCTCACAGAGTTACATGTGTATTTCGTGGATCTCTTTCCTAGCCTTATTTCTGTGGAATCTGAGAACAGATATTTCGGATCCCTTTGAAGACTATAGGGCCAAAGGAAATATCCTCGGATAACAAAGAGAAAGAAGCTTTCTGAGAAACTTCTTTGTGTTCTGTGAAATCATCTGCCAGAGTTACAGCTTTCCCCTCAAGAAGCCTTTCGCTAAGACAGTTCTTCTGGAATTGGCAAAGTGATATTTGGAAGCCCATAGAGGGCTATGGTGAAAAAGGAAATATCCTCAGATGAAATCTGGAAAGAAGCTTTCTGAGAAACTGCTTAGTGTTCTGTTAATTCATCTCACAGAGTTACATCTGTATTTCGTGGATCTCTTTGCTAGCCTTATTTCTGTGGAATCTGAGAACAGATATTTCGGATCCCATTTAAGACTATAGGGACAAAGGAAATATCCTCCGATAACAAAGAGCAAGAAGGTTTCTGAGAATCTTCTTTGCGTTCTGTGAAATCATCTCACTGAGTTACAGCTTTCCCCTCTAGAAGCTTTTCGCTAAGACAGTTCTTGTGGAATTGGCAAATTGATATTTGGAAGCCCTTAGAGGGCTATGGTGAAAAAGGAAATATCCTCAGAAGAAATCTGGAAAGAAGCTTTCTGAGAAACGGCTTAGTGTTCTGTTAATACATCTCACAGAGTTACATCTGTATTTTGTGGATCTCATTGCTAGCCTTATTTCTGTGGAATCTGAGAACAGATATTTCGGATCCCTTTGAAGACTATAGGGCCAAAGGATATATCCTCCGATAACAAAGAGAAAGAAGTTTTCTGAGAAACTTCATTGCGTTCTTTAAAATCATCTCACAGAGTTACAGCTTTACTCTCAAGAAGCCTTTCACTAAGATAGTTCTTGTGGAATTGGCAAAGTGATATCTGGAAGCCCATAGAGGGCTATGGTGAAAAAGGAAATATCCTCAGATGAAATCTGGAAAGAAGCTTTCTGAGAAACTGCTTAGTGTTCTGTTAATTCATCTCACAGAGTTACATCTGTATTTCCTGGACCTCTTTGCTAGCCTTATTTCTGTGGAATCTGAGACCAGATATTTCGGATCCCATTGAAGACTATAGGGCCAAAGGAAATATCCTCCGATAACAAAGACAAAGAAGCTTTCTGAGAAACTTCTTTGCGTTCTGTGAAATCATCTCACAGAGTTACAGCTTTCCCCTCAAGAAGCCTTTCGATAAGACAGTTCTTGTGGAGTTGGCAAAGTGATATTTGGAAGATCATAGAGGGCTAGGGTGAAAAAGGAAATATCCTCAGATGAAATCTGGAAAGAAACTTTCTGAGAAACTGCTTAGTGTTCGGTTAATTTATCTCACAGAGTTACATCTGTATTTCGTGGATCTCTTTGCTAGCCTTATTTCTGTGGAATCTGAGAACAGATATTTCGGATCCCTTTGAAGACTATAGGGCCAAAGGAAATATCCTCCGATAACAAAGAGCAAGAAGCTTTCTGAGAAACTTCTTTGCGTTCTGTGAAATCATCTCACAGAGTTACAGCTTTCCCCTCAAGAAGCCTTTCGCTAAGACAGTTCTTGTGGAATTGGCAAAGTGATATTTGGAAGCCCTTAGAGGGCTATGGTGAAAAAGGAAATAACCTCAGATGAAATCTGGAAAGAAGCTTTGTGAGAAACTGCTTAGTTTTCTGTTCATTCATCTCACAGAGTTACATCTGTATTTCGTGGATCTCTTTCCTAGCCTTATTTCTGTGGAATCTGAGAACAGATATTTCGGATCCCATTGAAGACTATAGGGCCAAAGGAAATATCCTCCGATAACAAAGAGAAAGAAGCTTTCTGAGAAACTTCTTTGCGTTCTGTGAAATCATCTCACAGAGTTACAGCTTTCCTCTCAAGAAGCCTTTCGCTAAGACAGTTCTTGTGGAATTGGCAAAGTGATATTTGGAAGCCCATAGAGGGCTATGGTGGAAAATGAAATATCCTCAGATGAAATCTGGAAAGAAACTTTCTGAGAAACTCCTTAGTGTTCTGTTAATTCATCTCACAGAGTTACATCTGTATTTCGTGGATCTCTTTGCTAGCCTTATTTCTGTGGAATCTGAGAACAGATATTTCGGATCCCATTGAAGACTATAGGGCCAAAGAAATATCCTCCGATAACAAAGAGAAAGAAGTTTTCTGAGAAACTTCTTTGCGTTCTGTGAAATCATCTCACAGAGTTACAGCTTTCCCCTCAAGAAGCCTTTCGCTAAGACAGTTCTTGTGTAATTGGCAAAGTGATATTTGGAAGCCCATAGAGGGCTATGGTGAAAAAGGAAATATCCTCAGATGAAATCTGGAAAGAAGCTTTCTGAGAAACTGCTTAGTGTTCTGTTAATTCATCTCACAGAGTTACATCTGTATTTCGTGGATCTCTTTGCTAGCCTTATTTCCGTGGAATCTGAGAACAGATATTTCGGATCCCATTGAAGACTCTAGGGCCAAAGGAAATATCCTCCGATAACAAAGAGAAAGAAGCTTTCTGAGAAACTTCTTTGCGTTCTGTGAAATCATCTCACAGAGTTACATCTTTCCCCTCAAGAAGACTTTCGCTAAGATAGTTCTTGTGGAATTGGCAAAGTGATATTTGGAAGCCCATAGAGGGCTATGGTGAAAAAGGAAATATCCTCAGATGAAATCTGGAAAGAAGCTTTCTGAGAAACTGCTTAGTGTTCGGTTAATTCATCTCACAGAGTTACATCTGTATTTCGTGGATCTCTTTGCTAGCCTTATTTCTGTGGAATCTGAGAACAGATATTTCGGATTCCATTGAAGACTATAGGGCTAAAGGAAATATCCTCCGATAACAAAGAGAAAGAAGCTTTCTGAGAAACATCTTTGTGTTCTGTGAAATCATCTTACAGAGTTACAGCTTTCCCCTCAAGAAGCCTTTCGCTAAGACAGTTCTTGTGGAATTGGCAAAGTGATATTTGGAAGCCCAAGAGGTCTATGGTGAAAAAGGAAATATCCTCAGATGAAATCTGGAAAGAAGCTTTCTGAGAAACTGCTTAGTGTTCTGTTAATTCATCTCACAGAGTTACATCTGTATTTCGTGGATCTCTTCGCTAGCCTTATTTCTGTGGAATCTGAGAACAGATATTTCGGATCCCATTGAAGACTATAGGGACAAAGGAAATATCCTCCGTTAACAAAGAGGAAGAAGCTTTCTGAGAAACTTCTTTGCGTTCTGTGAAATCATCTCACAGAGTTACAGCTTTCCCCTCAAGAAGCCTTTCGCTAAGACAGTTCTTGTGAAATTGGCAAAGAGATATTTGGAAGCCCTTAGAGGGCTATGGTGAAAAATGAAATATCCTCAGATGAAATCTGGAAAGAAGCTTTCTGAGAAACTGCTTAGTGTTCTGTTATTTCATCTCACAGAGTTACATGTGTATTTCGTGGATCTCTTTGCTAGCCTTATTTCTGTGGAATATGAGAACAGATATTTCGGATCCCATTGAAGTCTATAGGGCCAAAGGAAATATCCTCCGATAACAAAGACAAAGAAGCTTTCTGAGAAACTTCTTTGCGTTCCGTGAAATCATCTCACAGAGTTACAGATTTCCCCTCAAGAAGCCTTTCGATAAGACAGTTCTTGTGGAGTTGGCAAAGTGATATTTGGAAGCCCATAGAGGGCTAGGGTGAAAAAGGAAATATCCTCAGATGAAATCTGGAAAGAAACTTTCTGAGAAACTGCTTAGTGTTCGGTTAATTCATCTCACAGAGTTACATCTGTATTTCGTGGATCTCTTTGCTAGCCTTATTTCTGTGGAATCTGAGAACAGATATTTCGGATCCCTTTGAAGACTATAGGGCCAAAGGAAATATCCTCCGATAACAAAGAGAAAGAAGCTTTCTGAGAAACTTCTTTGTGTTCTGTGAAATCATCTCACAGAGTTACAGCTTTCCCCTCAAGAAGCCTTTCGCTAAGACAGTTCTTGTGGAATTGGCAAAGTGATGTTTGGAAGACCATAGAGGGCTACGGTGAAAAAGGAAATATCCTCAGATGAAATCTGGAAAGAAGCTTTCTGAGAAACTGCTTAGTGTTCTGTTAATTCATCACACAGAGTTACATCTGTATTTCCTGGATCTCTTTGCTAGCCTTATTTCTGTGGAATCTGAGAACAGATATTTCGGATTCCATTGAAGACTATAGGGCCAAAGGAAATATCCTCCGTTAACAAAAACAAAGAAGCTTTCTGAGAAACTTCTTTGCATTCCGTGAAATCATCTCACAGAGTTACAGCTTTCCCCTCAAGAAGCCTTTCGATAAGACAGTTCTTGTGGAGTTGGCAAAGTGATATTTGGAAGCCCATAGAGGGCTATGGTGAAAAAGGAAATATCCTCAGATGAAATCTGGAAAGAAACTTTCTGAGAAACTGCTTAGTGTTCGGTTAATTCATCTCACAGTGTTACATCTGTATTTCGTGGATCTCTTTGCTAGCCTTATTTCTGTGGAATCTGAGAACAGATATTTCGGATCCCTTTGAAGACTATAGGGCCAAAGGAAATATCCTCCGATAACAAAGAGAAAGAAGCTTTCTGAGAAACTTCTTTGTGTTCTGTGAAATGATCTCACAGAGTTACATCTTTCCCCTCAAGAATTCTTTCGCTAAGACAGTTTTTGTGGAATTGGCAGAGTGATATTTGGAAGCCCAAATAGGGCTATGGTGAAAAAGGAAATATCCTCAGAAGAAATCTGGAAAGAAGCTTTCTGAGAAACTGCTTAGTGTTCTGTTAATTCATCTCACAGAGTTACATCTGTATTTCGTGGATCTCTTTGCTAGCCTTATTTCTGTGGAATCTGAGAACAGATATTTCGGATCCCATTGAAGACTATAGGGACAAAGGAAATATCCTCCGATAACAAAGAGCAAGAAGCTTTCTGAGAAACTTCTTTGCGTTCTGTGAAATCATCTCACAGAGTTACAGCTTTCCCCTCAAGAAGCCTTTCGCTAAGACAGTTCTTGTGGAATTGGCAAAGTGATATTTGGAAGCCCTTAGAGGGCTATGGTGAAAAAGGAAATAACCTCAGATGAAATCTGGAAAGAAGCTTTCTGAGAAACTGCTTAGTGTTCTGTTCATTCATCTCACAGAGTTACATCTGTATTTCGTGGATCTCTTTCCTAGCCTTATTTCTGTGGAATCTGAGAACAGATATTTCGGATCCCATTGAAGACTATAGGGCCAAAGGAAATATCCTCCGATAACAAAGAGAAAGAAGCTTTCTGAGAAACTTCTTTGCGTTCTGTGAAATCATCTCACAGAGTTACAGCTTTCCTCTCAAGAAGCCTTTCGCTAAGACAGTTCTTGTGGAATTGTCAAAGTGATATTTGGAAGCGCATAGAGGGCTATGGTGGAAAATGAAATATCCTCAGATGAAATCTGGAAAGAAGCTTTCTGAGAAACTCCTTAGTGTTCTGTTAATTCATCTCACAGAGTTACATCTGTATTTCGTGGATCTCTTTGCTAGCCTTATTTCTGTGGAATCTGAGAACAGATATTTCGGATCCCATTGAAGACTATAGGGCCAAAGAAATATCCTCCGATAACAAAGAGAAAGAAGTTTTCTGAGAAACTTCTTTGCGTTCTGTGAAATCATCTCACAGAGTTACAGCTTTCCCCTCAAGAAGCCTTTCGCTAAGACAGTTCTTGTGTAATTGGCAAAGTGATATTTGGAAGCCCATAGAGGGCTATGGTGAAAAAGGAAATATCCTCAGATGAAATCTGGAAAGAAGCTTTCTGAGAAACTGCTTAGTGTTCTGTTAATTCATCTCACAGAGTTACATCTGTATTTCGTGGATCTCTTTGCTAGCCTTATTTCTGTGGAATCTGAGAACAGATATTTCGGATCCCATTGAAGACTCTAGGGCCAAAGGAAATATCCTCCGATAACAAAGAGAAAGAAGCTTTCTGAGAAACTTCTTTGCGTTCTGTGAAATCATCTCACAGAGTTACAGCTTTCCCCTCAAGAAGCCTTTCACTAAGACAGTTCTTGTGGAATTGGCAAAGTGATATTTGGAAGCCCATAGAGGGCTATGGTGAAAAAGGAAATATCCTCAGATGAAATCTGGAAAGAAGCTTTCTGAGAAACTGCTTAGTGTTCGGTTAATTCATCTCACAGAGTTACATCTGTATTTCGTGGATCTCTTTGCTAGCCTTATTTCTGTGGAATCTGAGAACAGATATTTCGGATTCCATTGAAGACTATAGGGCTAAAGGAAATATCCTCCGATAACAAAGAGAAAGAAGCTTTCTGAGAAACATCTTTGTGTTCTGTGAAATCATCTTACAGAGTTACAGCTTTCCCCTCAAGAAGCCTTTCGCTAAGACAGTTCTTGTGGAATTGGCAAAGTGATATTTGGAAGCCCAAGAGGTCTATGGTGAAAAAGGAAATATCCTCAGATGAAATCTGGAAAGAAGCTTTCTGAGAAACTGCTTAGTGTTCTGTTAATTCATCTCACAGAGTTACATCTGTATTTCGTGGATCTCTTTGCTAGCCTTATTTCTGTGGAATCTGAGAACAGATATTTCGGATCCCATTGAAGACTATAGGGCCAAAGGAAATATCCTCCGTTAAGAAAGAGGAAGAAGCTTTCTGAGAAACTTCTTTGCGTTCTGTGAAATCATCTCACAGAGTTACAGCTTTCCCCTCAAGAAGCCTTTCGCTAAGACAGTTCTTGTGAAATTGGCAAAGAGATATTTGGAAGCCCTTAGAGGGCTATGGTGAAAAATGAAATATCCTCAGATGAAATCTGGAAAGAAGCTTTCTGAGAAACTGCTTAGTGTTCTGTTATTTCATCTCACAGAGTTACATCTGTATTTCGTGGATCTCTTTGCTAGCCTTATTTCTGTGGAATATGAGAACAGATATTTCGGATCCCATTGAAGTCTATAGGGCCAAAGGAAATATCCTCCGATAACAAAGACAAAGAAGCTTTCTGAGAAACTTCTTTGCGTTCCGTGAAATCATCTCACAGAGTTACAGCTTTCCCCTCAAGAAGCCTTTCGATAAGACAGTTCTTGTGGAGTTGGCAAAGTGATATTTGGAAGCCCATAGAGGGCTAGGTTGAAAAAGGAAATATCCTCAGATGAAATCTGGAAAGAAACTTTCTGAGAAACTGCTTACTGTTCGGTTAATTCATCTCACAGAGTTACATCTGTATTTCGTGGATCTCTTTGCTAGCCTTATTTCTGTGGAATCTGAGAACAGATATTTCGGATCCCTTTGAAGACTATAGGGCCAAAGGAAATATCCTCCGATAACAAAGAGAAAGAAGCTTTCTGAGAAACTTCTTTGTGTTCTGTGAAATCATCTCACAGAGTTACAGCTTTCCCCTCAAGAAGCCTTTCGCTAAGACAGTTCTTGTGGAATTGGCAAAGTGATGTTTGGAAGACCATAGAGGGCTATGGTGAAAAAGGAAATATCCTCAGATGAAATCTGGAAAGAAGCTTTCTGAGAAACTGCTTAGTGTTCTGTTAATTCATCACACAGAGTTACATCTGTATTTCCTGGATCTCTTTGCTAGCCTTATTTCTGTGGAATCTGAGAACAGATATTTCGGATTCCATTGAAGACTATAGGGCCAAAGGAAATTTCCTCCGTTAACAAAAACAAAGAAGCTTTCTGAGAAACTCCTTTGCATTCCGTGAAATCATCTCACAGAGTTACAGCTTTCCCCTCAAGAAGCCTTTCGATAAGACAGTTCTTGTGGAGTTGGCAAAGTGATATTTGGAAGCCCATAGAGGGCTATGGTGAAAAAGGAAATATCCTCAGATGAAATCTGGAAAGAAACTTTCTGAGAAACTGCTTAGTGTTCGGTTAATTCATCTCACAGTGTTACATCTGTATTTCGTGGATCTCTTTGCTAGCCTTATTTCTGTGGAATCTGAGAACAGATATTTCGGATCCCTTTGAAGACTATAGGGCCAAAGGAAATATCCTCCGATAACAAAGAGAAAGAAGCTTTCTGAGAAACTTCTTTGTGTTCTGTGAAATGATCTCACAGAGTTACATCTTTCCCCTCAAGAATTCTTTCGCTAAGACAGTTCTTGTGGAATTGGCAAAGTGATATTTGGAAGCCCAAATAGGGCTATGGTGAAAAAGGAAATATCCTCAGAAGAAATCTGGAAAGAAGCTTTCTGAGAAACTGCTTAGTGTTCTGTTAATTCATCTCACAGAGTTACATGTGTATTTCGTTGATCTCTTTGCTAGCCTTATTTCTGTGGAATCTGAGAACAGATATTTCGGATCCCATTGAAGACTATAGGGACAAAGGAAATATCCTCCGATAACAAAGAGCAAGAAGCTTTCTGAAAAACTTCTTTGCGTTCTGTGAAATCATCTCACAGAGTTACAGCTTTCCCCTCAAGAAGCCTTTCGCTAAGACAGTTCTTGTGGAATTGGCAAAGTGATATTTGGAAGCCCTTAGAGGGATATGGTGAAAAAGGAAATAACCTCAGATGAAATCTGGAAAGAAGCTTTCTGAGAAACTGCTTAGTGTTCTGTTCATTCATCTCACAGAGTTACATCTGTATTTCGTGGATCTCTTTCCTAGCCTTATTTCTGTGGAATCTGAGAACAGATATTTCGGATCCCATTGAAGACTATAGGGCCAAAGGAAATATCCTCCGATAACAAAGAGAAAGAAGCTTTCTGAGAAACTACTTTGCGTTCTGTGAAATCATCTCACAGAGTTACAGCTTTCCTCTCAAGAAGCCTTTCGCTAAGACAGTTCTTGTGGAATTGGCAAAGTGATATTTGGAAGCGCATAGAGGGCTATGGTGGAAAATGAAATATCCTCAGATGAAATCTGGAAAGAAGCTTTCTGAGAAACTCCTTAGTGTTCTGTTAATTCATCTCACAGAGTTACATCTGTATTTCGTGGATCTCTTTGCTAGCCTTATTTCTGTGGAATCTGAGAACAGATATTTCGGATCCCATTGAAGACTATAGGGCCAAAGAAATATCCTCCGATAACAAAGAGAAAGAAGTTTTCTGAGAAACTTCTTTGCGTTCTGTGAAATCATCTCACAGAGTTACAGCTTTCCCCTCAAGAAGCCTTTCGCTAAGACAGTTCTTGTGTAATTGGCAAAGTGATATTTGGAAGCCCATAGAGGGCTATGGTGAAAAAGGAAATATCCTCAGATGAAATCTGGAAAGAAGCTTTCTGAGAAACTGCTTAGTGTTCTGTTAATTCATCTCACAGAGTTACATCTGTATTTCGTGGATCTCTTTGCTAGCCTTATTTCTGTGGAATCTGAGAACAGATATTTCGGATCCCATTGAAGACTCTAGGGCCAAAGGAAATATCCTCCGATAACAAAGAGCAAGAAGCTTTCTGAGAAACTTCTTTGCGTTCTGTGAAATCATCTCACAGAGTTACAGCTTTCGCCTCAAGAAGCCTTTCACTAAGACAGTTCTTGTGGAATTGGCAAAGTGATATTTGGAAGCCCATAGAGGGCTATGGTGAAAAAGGAAATATCCTCAGATGAAATCTGGAAAGAAGCTTTCTGAGAAACTGCTTAGTGTTCGGTTAATTCATCTCACAGAGTTACATCTGTATTTCGTGGATCTCTTTGCTAGCCTTATTTCTGTGGAATCTGAGAACAGATATTTCGGATTCCATTGAAGACTATAGGGCTAAAGGAAATATCCTCCGATAACAAAGAGAAAGAAGCTTTCTGAGAAACATCTTTGTGTTCTGTGAAATCATCTTACAGAGTTACAGCTTTCCCCTCAAGAAGCCTTTCGCTAAGACAGTTCTTGTGGAATTGGCAAAGTGATATTTGGAAGCCCAAGAGGTCTATGGTGAAAAAGGAAATATCCTCAGATGAAATCTGGAAAGAAGCTTTCTGAGAAACTGCTTAGTGTTCTGTTAATTCATCTCACAGAGTTACATCTGTATTTCGTGGATCTCTTTGCTAGCCTTATTTCTGTGGAATCTGAGAACAGATATTTCGGATCCCATTGAAGACTATAGGGCCAAAGGAAATATCCTCCGTTAACAAAGAGGAAGAAGCTTTCTGAGAAACTTCTTTGCGTTCTGTGAAATCATCTCACAGAGTTACAGCTTTCCCCTCAAGAAGCCTTTCGCTAAGACAGTTCTTGTGAAATTGGCAAAGAGATATTTGGAAGCCCTTAGAGGGCTATGGTGAAAAAGGAAATATCCTCAGATGAAATCTGGAAAGAAGCTTTCTGAGAAACTGCTTAGTGTTCTGTTATTTCATCTCACAGAGTTACATGTGTATTTCGTGGATCTCTTTGCTAGCCCTATTTCTGTGGAATCTGAGAACAGATATTTCGGATCCCATTGAAGACTATAGGGACAAAGGAAATATCCTCCGATAACAAAGAGCAAGAAGCTTTCTGAGAAACTTCTTTGCGTTCTGTAAAATCATCTCACAGAGTTACAGCTTTCACCTCAAGAAGCCTTTCGCTAAGACAGTTCTTGTGGTATTGGCAAAGTGATATTTGGAAGCCCTTAGAGGGCTATGGTGAAAAAGGAAATATCCTCAGATGAAATCTGGAAAGAAGCTTTCTGCGAAACTGCTTAGTGTTCGGTTAATTCATCTCACAGAGTTACATCTGTATTTCGTGGATCTCTTTGCTAGCCTTATTTCTGTGGAATCTGAGAACAGATGTTTCGGATCCCATTGAAGACTATAGGGCCAAAGGAAATATCCTCGGATAACAAAGAGAAAGAAGCTTTCTGAGAAACTTCTTTGTGTTCTGTGAAATCATCTCACAGAGTTACAGCTTTCCCCTCAAGAAGCCTTTCACTAAGACAGTTCTTGTGGAATTGGCAAAGTGATATTTGGAAGCCCATAGAGGGCTATGGTGAAAAAGTTAATATCCTCAGATGAAATCTGGAAAGAAGCTTTCTGAGAAACTGCTTAGTGTTCTGTTAATTCATCTCACAGAGTTACATCTGTATTTCGTGGATCTCTTTGCTAGCCTTATTTCTGTGGAATCTGAGAACAGATATTTCGGATCCCATTGAAGACTATAGGGCCAAAGGAAATATCCTCCGATAACAAAGAGAAAGAATATTTCTGAGAAACTTCTTTGCGTTCTGTGAAATCATCTCACAGAGTTACAGCTTTCCCCTCAAGAAGCCTTTCGCTAAGACAGTTCCTGTGGAATTGGCAGAGTGATATTTGGAAGCCCATAGAGGGCTATGGTGAAAAAGGAAATATCCTCAGATGAAATCTGGAAAGAAGCTTTCTGAGAAACTGCTTAGTGTTCGGTTAATTCATCTCACAGAGTTACATCTGTATTTCGTGGATCTCTTTGCTAGCCTTATTTCTGTGGAATCTGAGAACAGATATTTCGGATTCCATTGAAGACTATAGGGCTAAAGGAAATATCCTCCGATAACAAAGAGAAAGAAGCTTTCTGAGAAACATCTTTGTGTTCTGTGAAATCATCTTACAGAGTTACAGCTTTCCCCTCAAGAAGCCTTTCGCTAAGACAGTTCTTGTGGAATTGGCAAAGTGATATTTGGAAGCCCAAGAGGTCTATGGTGAAAAAGTAAATATCCTCAGATGAAATCTGGAAAGAAGCTTTCTGAGAAACTGCTTAGTGTTCTGTTAATTCATCTCACAGAGTTACATCTGTATTTCGTGGATCTCTTTGCTAGCCTTATTTCTGTGGAATCTGAGAACAGATATTTCGGATCCCATTGAAGACTATAGGGCCAAAGGAAATATCCTCCGTTAAGAAAGAGGAAGAAGCTTTCTGAGAAACTTCTTTGCGTTCTGTGAAATCATCTCACAGAGTTACAGCTTTCCCCTCAAGAAGCCTTTCGCTAAGACAGTTCTTGTGAAATTGGCAAAGAGATATTTGGAAGCCCTTAGAGGGCTATGGTGAAAAATGAAATATCCTCAGATGAAATCTGGAAAGAAGCTTTCTGAGAAACTGCTTAGTGTTCTGTTATTTCATCTCACAGAGTTACATCTGTATTTCGTGGATCTCTTTGCTAGCCTTATTTCTGTGGAATATGAGAACAGATATTTCGGATCCCATTGAAGTCTATAGGGCCAAAGGAAATATCCTCCGATAACAAAGACAAAGAAGCTTTCTGAGAAACTTCTTTGCGTTCCGTGAAATCATCTCACAGAGTTACAGCTTTCCCCTCAAGAAGCCTTTCGATAAGACAGTTCTTGTGGAGTTGGCAAAGTGATATTTGGAAGCCCATAGAGGGCTAGGGTGAAAAAGGAAATATCCTCAGATGAAATCTGGAAAGAAACTTTCTGAGAAACTGCTTAGTGTTCGGTTAATTCATCTCACAGAGTTACATCTGTATTTCGTGGATCTCTTTGCTAGCCTTATTTCTGTGGAATCTGAGAACAGATATTTCGGATCCCTTTGAAGACTATAGGGCCAAAGGAAATATCCTCCGATAACAAAGAGAAAGAAGCTTTCTGAGAAACTTCTTTGTGTTCTGTGAAATCATCTCACAGAGTTACAGCTTTCCCCTCAAGAAGCCTTTCGCTAAGACAGTTCTTGTGGAATTGGCAAAGTGATGTTTGGAAGACCATAGAGGGCTATGGGGAAAAAGGAAATATCCTCAGATGAAATCTGGAAAGAAGCTTTCTGAGAAACTGCTTAGTGTTCTGTTAATTCATCACACAGAGTTACATCTGTATTTCCTGGATCTCTTTGCTAGCCTTATTTCTGTGGAATCTGAGAACAGATATTTCGGATTCCATTGAAGACTATAGGGCCAAAGGAAATTTCCTCCGTTAACAAAAACAAAGAAGCTTTCTGAGAAACTCCTTTGCATTCCGTGAAATCATCTCACAGAGTTACAGCTTTCCCCTCAAGAAGCGTTTCGATAAGACAGTTCTTGTGGAGTTGGCAAAGTGATATTTGGAAGCCCATAGAGGGCTATGGTGAAAAAGGAAATATCCTCAGATGAAATCTGGAAAGAAACTTTCTGAGAAACTGCTTAGTGTTCGGTTAATTCATCTCACAGTGTTACATCTGTATTTCGTGGATCTCTTTGCTAGCCTTATTTCTGTGGAATCTGAGAACAGATATTTCGGATCCCTTTGAAGACTATAGGGCCAAAGGAAATATCCTCCGATAACAAAGAGAAAGAAGCTTTCTGAGAAACTTCTTTGTGTTCTGTGAAATGATCTCACAGAGTTACATCTTTCCCCTCAAGAATTCTTTCGCTAAGACAGTTCTTGTGGAATTGGCAAAGTGATATTTGGAAGCCCAAATAGGGCTATGGTGAAAAAGGAAATATCCTCAGAAGAAATCTGGAAAGAAGCTTTCTGAGAAACTGCTTAGTGTTCTGTTAATTCATCTCACAGAGTTACATGTGTATTTCGTTGATCTCTTTGCTAGCCTTATTTCTGTGGAATCTGAGAACAGATATTTCGGATCCCATTGAAGACTATAGGGACAAAGGAAATATCCTCCGATAACAAAGAGCAAGAAGCTTTCTGAAAAACTTCTTTGCGTTCTGTGAAATCATCTCACAGAGTTACAGCTTTCCCCTCAAGAAGCCTTTCGCTAAGACAGTTCTTGTGGAATTGGCAAAGTGATATTTGGAAGCCCTTAGAGGGATATGGTGAAAAAGGAAATAACCTCAGATGAAATCTGGAAAGAAGCTTTCTGAGAAACTGCTTAGTGTTCTGTTCATTCATCTCACAGAGTTACATCTGTATTTCGTGGATCTCTTTCCTAGCCTTATTTCTGTGGAATCTGAGAACAGATATTTCGGATCCCATTGAAGACTATAGGGCCAAAGGAAATATCCTCCGATAACAAAGAGAAAGAAGCTTTCTGAGAAACTTCTTTGCGTTCTGTGAAATCATCTCACAGAGTTACAGCTTTCCTCTCAAGAAGCCTTTCGCTAAGACAGTTCTTGTGGAATTGGCAAAGTGATATTTGGAAGCGCATAGAGGGCTATGGTGGAAAATGAAATATCCTCTGATGAAATCTGGAAAGAAGCTTTCTGAGAAACTCCTTAGTGTTCTGTTAATTCATCTCACAGAGTTACATCTGTATTTCGTGGATCTCTTTGCTAGCCTTATTTCTGTGGAATCTGAGAACAGATATTTCGGATCCCATTGAAGACTATAGGGCCAAAGAAATATCCTCCGATAACAAAGAGAAAGAAGTTTTCTGAGAAACTTCTTTGCGTTCTGTGAAATCATCTCACAGAGTTACAGCTTTCCCCTCAAGAAGCCTTTCGCTAAGACAGTTCTTGTGTAATTGGCAAAGTGATATTTGGAAGCCCATAGAGGGCTATGGTGAAAAAGGAAATATCCTCAGATGAAATCTGGAAAGAAGCTTTCTGAGAAACTGCTTAGTGTTCTGTTAATTCATCTCACAGAGTTACATCTGTATTTCGTGGATCTCTTTGCTAGCCTTATTTCTGTGGAATCTGAGAACAGATATTTCGGATCCCATTGAAGACTCTAGGGCCAAAGGAAATATCCTCCGATAACAAAGAGCAAGAAGCTTTCTGAGAAACTTCTTTGCGTTCTGTGAAATCATCTCACAGAGTTACAGCTTTCCCCTCAAGAAGCCTTTCGCTAAGACAGTTCTTGTGAAATTGGCAAAGAGATATTTGGAAGCCCTTAGAGGGCTATGGTGAAAAAGGAAATATCCTCAGATGAAATCTGGAAAGAAGCTTTCTGAGAAACTGCTTAGTGTTCTGTTATTTCATCTCACAGAGTTACATGTGTATTTCGTGGATCTCTTTGCTAGCCTTATTTCTGTGGAATCTGAGAACAGATATTTCGGATCCCATTGAAGACTATAGGGACAAAGGAAATATCCTCCGATAACAAAGAGCAAGAAGCTTTCTGAGAAACTTCTTTGCGTTCTGTAAAATCATCTCACAGAGTTACAGCTTTCACCTCAAGAAGCCTTTCGCTAAGACAGTTCTTGTGGTATTGGCAAAGTGATATTTGGAAGCCCTTAGAGGGCTATGGTGAAAAAGGAAATATCCTCAGATGAAATCTGGAATGAAGCTTTCTGCGAAACTGCTTAGTGTTCGGTTAATTCATCTCACAGAGTTACATCTGTATTTCGTGGATCTCTTTGCTAGCCTTATATCTGTGGAATCTGAGAACAGATGTTTCGGATCCCATTGAAGACTATAGGGCCAAAGGAAATATCCTCGGATAACAAAGAGAAAGAAGCTTTCTGAGAAACTTCTTTGTGTTCTGTGAAATCATCTCACAGAGTTACAGCTTTCCCCTCAAGAAGCCTTTCACTAAGACAGTTCTTGTGGAATTGGCAAAGTGATATTTGGAAGCCCATAGAGGGCTATGGTGAAAAAGTTAATATCCTCAGATGAAATCTGGAAAGAAGCTTTCTGAGAAACTGCTTAGTGTTCTGTTAATTCATCTCACAGAGTTACATCTGTATTTCGTGGATCTCTTTGCTAGCCTTATTTCTGTGGAATCTGAGAACAGATATTTCGGATCCCATTGAAGACTATAGGGCCAAAGGAAATATCCTCCGATAACAAAGAGAAAGAATATTTCTGAGAAACTTCTTTGCGTTCTGTGAAATCATCTCACAGAGTTACAGCTTTCCCCTCAAGAAGCCTTTCGCTAAGACAGTTCCTGTGGAATTGGCAAAGTGATATTTGGAAGCCCATAGAGGGCTATGATGAAAAAGGAAATATCCTCAGATGAAATCTGGAGAGAAGCTTTCTGAGAAACTGCTTAGTGTTCTGTTAATTCATCTCACAGAGTTACATCAGTATTTCGTGGATCTCTTTGCTAGCCTTATTTCTGTGGAATCTGAGAACAGATGTTTCGGATCACATTGAAGACTATAGGGCCAAAGGAAATATCCTCGGATAACAAAGAGAAGGAAGCTTTCTGAGAAACTTCTTTGCGTTCTGTGAAATCATCTCACAGAGTTACAGCTTTCCCATCATGAAGCCTTTCACTAAGACAGTTCTTGTGGAATTGGCAATGTGATATTTGGAAGCCCGTAGAGGGCTACGGTGAAAAAGGAAATATCCTCAGATGAAATCTGGAAAGAAGCTTTCTGAGAAACTGCTTAGTGTTCTGTTAATTCAGCTCACAGAGTTACATCTGCATTTCATGGATATCTTTGCTAGCCTTATTTCTGTGGAATCTGAGAACAGATATTTCGGATCCCTTTGAAGACTATAGGGCCAAAGGAAATATCCTCCGATAACAAAGAGAAAGAAGCTTTCTGAGAAACTTCTTTGTGTTCTGTGAAATCATCTCACAGAGTTACAGCTTTCCCCTCAAGAAGCCTTTCGCTAAGACAGTTCTTGTGGAATTGGCAAACTGATGTTTGGAAGACCATAGAGGGCTATGGTGAAAAAGGAAATATCCTCAGATGAAATCTGGAAAGAAGCTTTCTGAGAAACTGCTTAGTGTTCTGTTAATTCATCACACAGAGTTACATCTGTATTTCCTGGATCTCTTTGCTAGCCTTATTTCTGTGGAATCTGAGAACAGATATTTCGGATTCCATTGAAGACTATAGGGCCAAAGGAAATATCCTCCGTTAACAAAAACAAAGAAGCTTTCTGAGAAACTTCTTTGCATTCCGTGAAATCATCTCACAGAGTTACAGCTTTCCCCTCAAGAAGCCTTTCGATAAGACAGTTCTTGTGGAGTTGGCAAAGTGATATTTGGAAGCCCATAGAGGGCTATGGTGAAAAAGGAAATATCCTCAGATGAAATCTGGAAAGAAACTTTCTGAGAAACTGCTTAGTGTTCGGTTAATTCATCTCACAGTGTTACATCTGTATTTCGTGGATCTCTTTGCTAGCCTTATTTCTGTGGAATCTGAGAACAGATATTTCGGATCCCTTTGAAGACTATAGGGCCAAAGGAAATATCCTCCGATAACAAAGAGAAAGAAGCTTTCTGAGAAACTTCTTTGTGTTCTGTGAAATGATCTCACAGAGTTACATCTTTCCCCTCAAGAATTCTTTCGCTAAGACAGTTCTTGTGGAATTGGCAAAGTGATATTTGGAAGCCCAAATAGGGCTATGGTGAAAAAGGAAATATCCTCAGAAGAAATCTGGAAAGAAGCTTTCTGAGAAACTGCTTAGTGTTCTGTTAATTCATCTCACAGAGTTACATGTGTATTTCGTTGATCTCTTTGCTAGCCTTATTTCTGTGGAATCTGAGAACAGATATTTCGGATCCCATTGAAGACTATAGGGACAAAGGAAATATCCTCCGATAACAAAGAGCAAGAAGCTTTCTGAGAAACTTCTTTGCGTTCTGTGAAATCATCTCACAGAGTTACAGCTTTCCCCTCAAGAAGCCTTTCGCTAAGACAGTTCTTGTGGAATTGGCAAAGTGATGTTTGGAAGACCATAGAGGGCTATGGTGAAAAAGGAAATATCCGCAGATGAAATCTGGAAAGAAGCTTTCTGAGAAACTGCTTAGTGTTCGGTTAATTCATCACACAGAGTTACATCTGTATTTCCTGGATCTCTTTGCTAGCCTTATTTCTGTGGAATCTGAGAACAGATATTTCGGATTCCATTGAAGACTATAGGGCCAAAGGAAATATCCTCCGTTAACAAAAACAAAGAAGCTTTCTGAGAAACTTCTTTGCATTCCGTGAAATCATCTCACAGAGTTACAGCTTTCCCCTCAAGAAGCCTTTCGATAAGACAGTTCTTGTGGAGTTGGCAAAGTGATATTTGGAAGCCCATAGAGGGCTATGGTGAAAAAGGAAATATCCTCAGATGAAATCTGGAAAGAAACTTTCTGAGAAACTGCTTAGTGTTCGGTTAATTCATCTCACAGTGTTACATCTGTATTTCGTGGATCTCTTTGCTAGCCTTATTTCTGTGGAATCTGAGAACAGATATTTCAGATCCCTTTGAAGACTATAGGGCCAAAGGAAATATCCTCCGATAACAAAGAGAAAGAAGCTTTCTGAGAAACTTCTTTGTGTTCTGTGAAATGATCTCTCAGAGTTACATCTTTCCCCTCAAGAATTCTTTCGCTAAGACAGTTCTTGTGGAATTGGCAAAGTGATATTTGGAAGCCCAAATAGGGCTATGGTGAAAAAGGAAATATCCTCAGAAGAAATCTGGAAAGAAGCTTTCTGAGAAACTGCTTAGTGTTCTGTTAATTCATCTCACAGAGTTACATGTGTATTTCGTTGATCTCTTTGCTAGCCTTATTTCTGTGGAATCTGAGAACAGATATTTCGGATCCCATTGAAGACTATAGGGACAAAGGAAATATCCTCCGATAACAAAGAGCAAAAAGCTTTCTGAGAAACTTCTTTGCGTTCTGTGAAATCATCTCACAGAGTTACAGCTTTCCCCTCAAGAAGCCTTTCGCTAAGACAGTTCTTGTGGAATTGGCAAAGTGATATTTGGAAGCCCTTAGAGGGCTATGGTGAAAAAGGAAATAACCTCAGATGAAATCTGGAAAGAAGCTTTCTGAGAAACTGCTTAGTGTTCTGTTCATTCATCTCACAGAGTTACATCTGTATTTCGTGGATCTCTTTCCTAGCCTTATTTCTGTGGAATCTGAGAACAGATATTTCGGATTCCATTGAAGACTATAGGGCCAAAGGAAATATCCTCCGATAACAAAGAGAAAGAAGCTTTCTGAGAAACTTCCTTGCGTTCTGTGAAATCATCTCACAGAGTTACAGCTTTCCTCTCAAGAAGCCTTTCTCTAAGACAGTTCTTGTGGAATTGGCAAAGTGATATTTGGAAGCGCATAGAGGGCTATGGTGGAAAATGAAATATCCTCAGATGAAATCTGGAAAGAAGCTTTCTGAGAAACTCCTTAGTGTTCTGTTAATTCATCTCACAGAGTTACATCTGTATTTCGTGGATCTCTTTGCTAGCCTTATTTCTGTGGAATCTGAGAACAGATATTTCGGTTCCCATTGAAGACTATAGGGCCAAAGAAATATCCTCCGATAACAAAGAGAAAGAAGTTTTCTGAGAAACTTCTTTGCGTTCTGTGAAATCATCTCACAGAGTTACAGCTTTCCCCTCAAGAAGCCTTTCGCTAAGACAGTTCTTGTGTAATTGGCAAAGTGATATTTGGAAGCCCATAGAGGGCTATGGTGAAAAAGGAAATATCCTCAGATGAAATCTGGAAAGAAGCTTTCTGAGAAACTGCTTAGTGTTCTGTTAATTCATCTCACAGAGTTACATCTGTATTTCGTGGATCTCTTTGCTAGCCTTATTTCTGTGGAATCTGAGAACAGATATTTCGGGTCCCATTGAAGACTCTAGGGCCAAAGGAAATATCCTCCGATAACAAAGAGAAAGAAGCTTTCTGAGAAACTTCTTTGCGTTCTCTGAAATCATCTCACAGAGTTACAGCTTTCCCCTCAAGAAGCCTTTCACTAAGACAGTTCTTGTGGAATTGGCAAAGTGATATTTGGAAGCCCATAGAGGGCTATGGTGAAAAAGGACATATCCTCAGATGAAATCTGGAAAGAAGCTTTCTGAGAAACTGCTTAGTGTTCGGTTAATTCATCTCACAGAGTTACATCTGTATTTCGTGGATCTCTTTGCTAGCCTTATTTCTGTGGAATCTGAGAACAGATATTTCGGATTCCATTGAAGACTATAGGGCTAAAGGAAATATCCTCCGATAACAAAGAGAAAGAAGCTTTCTGAGAAACATCTTTGTGTTCTGTGAAATCATCTTACAGAGTTACAGCTTTCCCCTCAAGAAGCCTTTCGCTAAGACAGTTCTTGTGGAATTGGCAAAGTGATATTTGGAAGCCCAAGAGGTCTATGGTGAAAAAGGAAATATCCTCAGATGAAATCTGGAAAGAAGCTTTCTGAGAAACTGCTTAGTGTTCTGTTAATTCATCTCACAGAGTTACATCTGTATTTCGTGGATCTCTTTGCTAGCCTTATTTCTGTGGAATCTGAGAACAGATATTTCGGATCCCATTGAAGACTATAGGGCCAAAGGAAATATCCTCCGTTAACAAAGAGGAAGAAGCTTTCTGAGAAACTTCTTTGCGTTCTGTGAAATCATCTCACAGAGTTACAGCTTTCCCCTCAAGAAGCCTTTCGCTAAGACAGTTCTTGTGAAATTGGCAAAGAGATATTTGGAAGACCTTAGAGGGCTATGGTGAAAAAGGAAATATCCTCAGATGAAATCTGGAAAGAAGCTTTCTGAGAAACTGCTTAGTGTTCTGTTATTTCATCTCACAGAGTTACATGTGTATTTCGTGGATCTCTTTGCTAGCCTTATTTCTGTGGAATCTGAGAACAGATATTTCGGATCCCATTGAAGACTATAGGGACAAAGGAAATATCCTCCGATAACAAAGAGCAAGAAGCTTTCTGAGAAACTTCTTTGCGTTCTGTAAAATCATCTCACAGAGTTACAGCTTTCCCCTCAAGAAGCCTTTCGCTAAGACAGTTCTTGTGGTATTGGCAAAGTGATATTTGGAAGCCCTTAGAGGGCTATGGTGAAAAAGGAAATATCCTCAGATGAAATCTGGAAAGAAGCTTTCTGCGAAACTGCTTAGTGTTCGGTTAATTCATCTCACAGAGTTACATCTGTATTTCGTGGATCTCTTTGCTAGCCTTATTTCTGTGGAATCTGAGAACAGATGTTTCGGATCCCATTGAAGACTATAGGGCCAAAGGAAATATCCTCGGATAACAAAGAGAAAGAAGCTTTCTGAGAAACTTCTTTGTGTTCTGTGAAATCATCTCACAGAGTTACAGCTCTCCCCTCAAGAAGCCTTTCACTAAGACAGTTCTTGTGGAATTGGCAAAGTGATATTTGGAAGCCCATAGAGGGCTATGGTGAAAAAGTTAATATCCTCAGATGAAATCTGGAAAGAAGCTTTCTGAGAAACTGCTTAGTGTTCTGTTAATTCATCTCACAGAGTTACATCTGTATTTCGTGGATCTCTTTGCTAGCCTTATTTCTGTGGAATCTGAGAACAGATATTTCGGATCCCATTGAAGACTATAGGGACAAAGGATATCCTCCGATAACAAAGAGAAAGAAGCTTTCTGAGAAACTTCTTTGCGTTCTGTGAAATCATCTCACAGAGTTACAGCTTTCCACTTAAGAAGCCTTTCGCTAAGACAGTTCCTGTGGAATTGGCAAAGTGATATTTGGAAGCCCATAGAGGGCTATGGTGAAAAAGGAAATATCCTCAGATGAAATCTGGAAAGAAGCTTTCTGAGAAACTGCTTAGTGTTCTGTTAATTCATCTCACAGAGTTACATCTGTATTTCGTGGATCTCTTTGCTAGCCTTATTTCTGTGGAATCTGAGAACAGATATTTGGGATCCCATTGAAGACTATAGGGCCAAAGGAAATATCCTCCGATAACAAAGAGAAAGAATATTTCTGAGAAACTTCTTTGCGTTCTGTGAAATCATCTCACAGAGTTACAGCTTTCCCCTCAAGAAGCCTTTCGCTAAGACAGTTCTTGTGGAATTGGCAAAGTGATATTTGGAAGCCCTTAGAGGGCTATGGTGAAAAAGGAAATATCCTCAGATGAAATCTGGAGAGAAGCTTTCTGAGAAACTGCTTAGTGTTCTGTTAATTCATCTCACAGAGTTACATCAGTATTTCGTGGATCTCTTTGCTAGCCTTATTTCTGTGGAATCTGAGAACAGATGTTTCGGATCCCATTGAAGACTATAGGGCCAAAGGAAATATCCTCGGATAACAAAGAGAAAGAAGCTTTCTGAGAAACTTCTTTGCGTTCTGTGAAATCATCTCACAGAGTTACAGCTTTCCCATCATGAAGCCTTTCACTAAGACAGTTCTTGTGGAATTGGCAAGGTGATATTTGGAAGCCCATAGAGGGCTACGGTGAAAAAGGAAATATCCTCAGATGAAATCTGGAAAGAAGCTTTCTGAGAAACTGCTTAGTGTTCGGTTAATTCATCTCACAGAGTTACATCTGTATTTCGTGGATCTCTTTGCTAGCCTTATTTCTGTGGAATCTGAGAACAGATATTTCGGATCCCTTTGAAGACTATAGGGCCAAAGGAAATATCCTCCGATAACAAAGAGAAAGAAGCTTTCTGAGAAACTTCTTTGTGTTCTGTGAAATCATCTCACAGAGTTACAGCTTTCCCCTCAAGAAGCCTTTCGCTAAGACAGTTCTTGTGGAATTGGCAAAGTGATGTTTGGAAGACCATAGAGGGCTATGGTGAAAAAGGAAATATCCTCAGATGAAATCTGGAAAGAAGCTTTCTGAGAAACTGCTTAGTGTTCTGTTAATTCATCACACAGAGTTACATCTGTATTTCCTGGATCTCTTTGCTAGCCTTATTTCTGTGGAATCTGAGAACAGATATTTCGGATTCCATTGAAGACTATAGGGCCAAAGGAAATATCCTCCGTTAACAAAAACGAAGAAGCTTTCTGAGAAACTTCTTTGCATTCCGTGAAATCATCTCACAGAGTTACAGCTTTCCCCTCAAGAAGCCTTTCGATAAGACAGTTCTTGTGGAGTTGGCAAAGTGATATTTGGAAGCCCATAGAGGGCTATGGTGAAAAAGGAAATATCCTCAGATGAAATCTGGAAAGAAACTTTCTGAGAAACTGCTTAGTGTTCGGTTAATTCATCTCACAGTGTTACATCTGTATTTCGTGGATCTCTTTGCTAGCCTTATTTCTGTGGAATCTGAGAACAGATATTTCGGATCCCTTTGAATACTATAGGGCCAAAGGAAATATCCTCCGATAACAAAGAGAAAGAAGCTTTCTGAGAAACTTCTTTGTGTTCTGCGAAATGATCTCACAGAGTTACATCTTTCCCCTCAAGAATTCTTTCGCTAAGACAGTTCTTGTGGAATTGGCAAAGTGATATTTGGAAGCGCATAGAGGGCTATGGTGGAAAATGAAATATCCTCAGATGAAATCTGGAAAGAAGCTTTCTGAGAAACTCCTTAGTGTTCTGTTAATTCATCTCACAGAGTTACATCTGTATTTCGTGGATCTCTTTGCTAGCCTTATTTCTGTGGAATCTGAGAACAGATATTTCGGATCCCATTGAAGACTATAGGGCCAAAGAAATATCCTCCGATAACAAAGAGAAAGAAGTTTTCTGAGAAACTTCTTTGCGTTCTGTGAAATCATCTCACAGAGTTACAGCTTTCCCCTCAAGAAGCCTTTCGCTAAGACAGTTCTTGTGTAATTGGCAAAGTGATATTTGGAAGCCCATAGAGGGCTATGGTGAAAAAGGAAATATCCTCAGATGAAATCTGGAAAGAAGCTTTCTGAGAAACTGCTTAGTGTTCTGTTAATTCATCTCACAGAGTTACATCTGCATTTCGTGGATCTCTTTGCTAGCCTTATTTCTGTGGAATCTGAGAACAGATATTTCGGATCCCATTGAGGACTCTAGGGCCAAAGGAAATATCCTCCGATAACAAAGAGAAAGAAGCTTTCTGAGAAACTTCTTTGCGTTCTGTGAAATCATCTCACAGAGTTACAGCTTTCCCCTCAAGAAGCCTTTCACTAAGACAGTTCTTGTGGAATTGGCAAAGTGATATTTGGAAGCCCATAGAGGGCTATGGTGAAAAAGGAAATATCCTCAGATGAAATCTGGAAAGAAGCTTTCTGAGAAACTGCTTAGTGTTCGGTTAATTCATCTCACAGAGTTACATCTGTATTTCGTGGATCTCTTTGCTAGCCTTATTTCTGTGGAATCGGAGAACAGATATTTCGGATTCCATTGAAGACTATAGGGCTAAAGGAAATATCCTCCGATAACAAAGAGAAAGAAGCTTTCTGAGAAACATCTTTGTGTTCTGTGAAATCATCTTACAGAGTTACAGCTTTCCCCTCAAGAAGCCTTTCGCTAAGACAGTTCTTGTGGAATTGGCAAAGTGATATTTGGAAGCCCAAGAGGTCTATGGTGAAAAAGGAAATATCCTCAGATGAAATCTGGAAAGAAGCTTTCTGAGAAACTGCTTAGTGTTCTGTTAATTCATCTCACAGAGTTACATCTGTATTTCGTGGATCTCTTTGCTAGCCTTATTTCTGTGGAATCTGAGAACAGATATTTCGGATCCCATTGAAGACTATAGGGCCAAAGGAAATATCCTCCGTTAACAAAGAGGAAGAAGCTTTCTGAGAAACTTCTTTGCGTTCTGTGAAATCATCTCACAGAGTTACAGCTTTCCCCTCAAGAAGCCTTTCGCTAAGACAGTTCTTGTGAAATTGGCAAAGAGATATTTGGAAGCCCTTAGAGGGCTATGGTGAAAAAGGAAATATCCTCAGATGAAATCTGGAAAGAAGCTTTCTGAGAAACTGCTTAGTGTTCTGTTATTTCATCTCACAGAGTTACATGTGTATTTCGTGGATCTCTTTGCTAGCCTTATTTCTGTGGAATCTGAGAACAGATATTTCGGATCCCATTGAAGACTATAGGGACAAAGGAAATATCCTCCGATAACAAAGAGCAAGAAGCTTTCTGAGAAACTTCTTTGCGTTCTGTAAAATCATCTCACAGAGTTACAGCTTTCCCCTCAAGAAGCCTTTAGCTAAGACAGTTCTTGTGGTATTGGCAAAGTGATATTTGGAAGCCCTTAGAGGGCTATGGTGAAAAAGGAAATATCCTCAGATGAAATCTGGAAAGAAGCTTTCTGCGAAACTGCTTAGTGTTCGGTTAATTCATCTCACAGAGTTACATCTATATTTCGTGGATCTCTTTGCTAGCCTTATTTCTGTGGAATCTGAGAACAGATGTTTCGGATCCCATTGAAGACTATAGGGCCAAAGGAAATATCCTCGGATAACAAAGAGAAAGAAGCTTTCTGAGAAACTTCTTTGTGTTCTGTGAAATCATCTCACAGAGTTACAGCTTTCCCCTCAAGAAGCCTTTCGCTAAGACAGTTCTTGTGGAATTGGCAAAGTGATGTTTGGAAGACCATAGAGGGCTATGGTGAAAAAGGAAATATCCTCAGATGAAATCTGGAAAGAAGCTTTCTGAGAAACTGCTTAGTGTTCTGTTAATTCATCACACAGAGTTACATCTGTATTTCCTGGATCTCTTTGCTAGCCTTATTTCTGTGGAATCTGAGAACAGATATTTCGGATTCCATTGAAGACTATAGGGCCAAAGGAAATATCCTCCGTTAACAAAAACAAAGAAGCTTTCTGAGAAACTTCTTTGCATTCCGTGAAATCATCTCACAGAGTTACAGCTTTCCCCTCAAGAAGCCTTTCGATAAGACAGTTCTTGTGGAGTTGGCAAAGTGATATTTGGAAGCCCATAGAGGGCTATGGTGAAAAAGGAAATATCCTCAGATGAAATCTGGAAAGAAACTTTCTGAGAAACTGCTTAGTGTTCGGTTAATTCATCTCACAGTGTTACATCTGTATTTCGTGGATCTCTTTGCTAGCCTTATTTCTGTGGAATCTGAGAACAGATATTTCGGATCCCTTTGAAGACTATAGGGCCAAAGGAAATATCCTCCGATAACAAAGAGAAAGAAGCTTTCTGAGAAACTTCTTTGTGTTCTGTGAAATGATCTCACAGAGTTACATCTTTCCCCTCAAGAATTCTTTCGCTAAGACAGTTCTTGTGGAATTGGCAAAGTGATATTTGGAAGCCCAAATAGGGCTATGGTGAAAAAAGGAAATATCCTCAGAAGAAATCTGGAAAGAAGCTTTCTGAGAAACTGCTTAGTGTTCTGTTAATTCATCTCACAGAGTTACATGTGCATTTCGTGGATCTCTTTGCTAGCCTTATTTCTGTGGAATCTGAGAACAGATATTTCGCATCCCATTGAAGACTATAGGGACAAAGGATATCCTCCGATAACAAAGAGAAAGAAGCTTTCTGAGAAACTTCTTTGCGTTCTGTGAAATCATCTCACAGAGTTACAGCTTTCCACTTAAGAAGCCTTTCGCTAAGACAGTTCCTGTGGAATTGGCAAAGTGATATTTGGAAGCCCATAGAGGGCTATGGTGAAAAAGGAAATATCCTCAGATGAAATCTGGAAAGAAGCTTTCTGAGAAACTGCTTAGTGTTCTGTTAATTCATCTCACAGAGTTACATCTGTATTTCGTGGATCTCTTTGCTAGCCTTATTTCTGTGGAATCTGAGAACAGATATTTCGGATCCCATTGAAGACTATAGGGCCAAAGGAAATATCCTCCGATAACAAAGAGAAAGAATATTTCTGAGAAACTTCTTTGCGTTCTGTGAAATCATCTCACAGAGTTACAGCTTTCCCCTCAAGAAGCCTTTCGCTAAGACAGTTCTTGTGGAATTGGCAAAGTGATATTTGGAAGCCCTTAGAGGGCTATGGTGAAAAAGGAAATATCCTCAGATGAAATCTGGAGAGAAGCTTTCTGAGAAACTGCTTAGTGTTCTGTTAATTCATCTCACAGAGTTACATCAGTATTTCGTGGATCTCTTTGCTAGCCTTATTTCTGTGGAATCTGAGAACAGATGTTTCGGATCCCATTGAAGACTATAGGGCCAAAGGAAATATCCTCGGATAACAAAGAGAAAGAAGCTTTCTGAGAAACTTCTTTGCGTTCTGTGAAATCATCTCACAGAGTTACAGCTTTCCCATCATGAAGCCTTTCACTAAGACAGTTCTTGTGGAATTGGCAAGGTGATATTTGGAAGCCCATAGAGGGCTACGGTGAAAAAGGAAATATCCTCAGATGAAATCTGGAAAGAAGCTTTCTGAGAAACTGCTTAGTGTTCGGTTAATTCATCTCACAGAGTTACATCTGTATTTCGTGGATCTCTTTGCTAGCCTTATTTCTGTGGAATCTGAGAACAGATATTTCGGATCCCTTTGAAGACTATAGGGCCAAAGGAAATATCCTCCGATAACAAAGAGAAAGAAGCTTTCTGAGAAACTTCTTTGTGTTCTGTGAAATCATCTCACAGAGTTACAGCTTTCCCCTCAAGAAGCCTTTCGCTAAGACAGTTCTTGTGGAATTGGCAAAGTGATGTTTGGAAGACCATAGAGGGCTATGGTGAAAAAGGAAATATCCTCAGATGAAATCTGGAAAGAAGCTTTCTGAGAAACTGCTTAGTGTTCTGTTAATTCATCACACAGAGTTACATCTGTATTTCCTGGATCTCTTTGCTAGCCTTATTTCTGTGGAATCTGAGAACAGATATTTCGGATTCCATTGAAGACTATAGGGCCAAAGGAAATATCCTCCGTTAACAAAAACAAAGAAGCTTTCTGAGAAACTTCTTTGCATTCCGTGAAATCATCTCACAGAGTTACAGCTTTCCCCTCAAGAAGCCTTTCGATAAGACAGTTCTTGTGGAGTTGGCAAAGTGATATTTGGAAGCCCATAGAGGGCTATGGTGAAAAAGGAAATATCCTCAGATGAAATCTGGAAAGAAACTTTCTGAGAAACTGCTTAGTGTTCGGTTAATTCATCTCACAGTGTTACATCTGTATTTCGTGGATCTCTTTGCTAGCCTTATTTCTGTGGAATCTGAGAACAGATATTTCGGATCCCTTTGAAGACTATAGGGCCAAAGGAAATATCCTCCGATAACAAAGAGAAAGAAGCTTTCTGAGAAACTTCTTTGTGTTCTGTGAAATGATCTCACAGAGTTACATCTTTCCCCTCAAGAATTCTTTCGCTAAGACAGTTCTTGTGGAATTGGCAAAGTGATATTTGGAAGCCCAAATAGGGCTATGGTGAAAAAGGAAATATCCTCAGAAGAAATCTGGAAAGAAGCTTTCTGAGAAACTGCTTAGTGTTCTGTTAATTCATCTCACAGAGTTACATGTGTATTTCGTTGATCTCTTTGCTAGCCTTATTTCTGTGGAATCTGAGAACAGATATTTCGGATCCCATTGAAGACTATAGGGACAAAGGAAATATCCTCCGATAACAAAGAGCAAGAAGCTTTCTGAGAAACTTCTTTGCGTTCTGTGAAATCATCTCACAGAGTTACAGCTTTCCCCTCAAGAAGCCTTTCGCTAAGACAGTTCTTGTGGAAGTGGCAAAGTGATATTTGGAAGCCCTTAGAGGGCTATGGTGAAAAAGGAAATAACCTCAGATGAAATCTGGAAAGAAGCTTTCTGAGAAACTGCTTAGTGTTCTGTTCATTCATCTCACAGAGTTACATCTGTATTTCGTGGATCTCTTTCCTAGCCTTATTTCTGTGGAATCTGAGAACAGATATTTCGGATCCCATTGAAGACTATAGGGCCAAAGGAAATATCCTCCGATAACAAAGAGAAAGAAGCTTTCTGAGAAACTTCTTTGCGTTCTGTGAAATCATCTCACAGAGTTACAGCTTTCCTCTCAAGAAGCCTTTCGCTAAGACAGTTCTTGTGGAATTGGCAAAGTGATATTTGGAAGCGCATAGAGGGCTATGGTGGAAAATGAAATATCCTCAGATGAAATCTGGAAAGAAGCTTTCTGAGAAACTCCTTAGTGTTCTGTTAATTCATCTCACAGAGTTACATCTGTATTTCGTGGATCTCTTTGCTAGCCTTATTTCTGTGGAATCTGAGAACAGATATTTCGGATCCCATTGAAGACTATAGGGCCAAAGAAATATCCTCCGATAACAAAGAGGAAGAAGCTTTCTGAGAAACTTCTTTGCGTTCTGTGAAATCATCTCACAGAGTTACAGCTTTCCCCTCAAGAAGCCTTTCGCTAAGACAGTTCTTGTGAAATTGGCAAAGAGATATTTGGAAGCCCTTAGAGGGCTATGGTGAAAAAGGAAATATCCTCAGATGAAATCTGGAAAGAAGCTTTCTGAGAAACTGCTTAGTGTTCTGTTATTTCATCTCACAGAGTTACATGTGTATTTCGTGGATCTCTTTGCTAGCCTTATTTCTGTGGAATCTGAGAACAGATATTTCGGATCCCATTGAAGACTATAGGGACAAAGGAAATATCCTCCGAGAACAAAGAGCAAGAAGCTTTCTGAGAAACTTCTTTGCGTTCTGTAAAATCATCTCACAGAGTTACAGCTTTCCCCTCAAGAAGCCTTTCGCTAAGACAGTTCTTGTGGTATTGGCAAAGTGATATTTGGAAGCCCTTAGAGGGCTATGGTGAAAAAGGAAATATCCTCAGATGAAATCTGGAAAGAAGCTTTCTGCGAAACTGCTTAGTGTTCGGTTAATTCATCTCACAGAGTTACATCTATATTTCGTGGATCTCTTTGCTAGCCTTATTTCTGTGGAATCTGAGAACAGATGTTTCGGATCCCATTGAAGACTATAGGGCCAAAGGAAATATCCTCGGATAACAAAGAGAAAGAAGCTTTCTGAGAAACTTCTTTGTGTTCTGTGAAATCATCTCACAGAGTTACAGCTTTCCCCTCAAGAAGCCTTTCACTAAGACAGTTCTTATGGAATTGGCAAAGTGATATTTGGAAGCCCATAGAGGGCTATGGTGAAAAAGTTAATATCCTCAGATGAAATCTGGAAAGAAGCTTTCTGAGAAACTGCTTAGTGTTCTGTTAATTCATCTCACAGAGTTACATCTGTATTTCGTGGATCTCTTTGCTAGCCTTATTTCTGTGGAATCTGAGAACAGATATTTCGGATCCCATTGAAGACTATAGGGACACAGGATATCCTCCGATAACAAAGAGAAAGAAGCTTTCTGAGAAACTTCTTTGGGTTCTGTGAAATCATCTCACAGAGTTACAGCTTTCCACTTAAGAAGCCTTTCGCTAAGACAGTTCCTGTGGAATTGGCAAAGTGATATTTGGAAGCCCATAGAGGGCTATGGTGAAAAAGGAAATATCCTCAGATGAAATCTGGAAAGAAGCTTTCTGAGAAACTGCTTAGTGTTCTGTTAATTCATCTCACAGAGTTACATCTGTATTTCGTGGATCTCTTTGCTAGCCTTATTTCTGTGGAATCTGAGAACAGATATTTCGGATCCCATTGAAGACTATAGGGCCAAAGGAAATATCCTCCGATAACAAAGAGAAAGAATATTTCTGAGAAACTTCTTTGCGTTCTGTGAAATCATCTCACAGAGTTACAGCTTTCCCCTCAAGAAGCCTTTCGCTAAGACAGTTCTTGTGGAATTGGCAAAGTGATATTTGGAAGCCCTTAGAGGGCTATGGTGAAAAAGGAAATATCCTCAGATGAAATCTGGAGAGAAGCTTTCTGAGTAACTGCTTAGTGTTCTGTTAATTCATCTCACAGAGTTACATCAGTATTTCGTGGATCTCTTTGCTAGCCTTATTTCTGTGGAATCTGAGAACAGATGTTTCGGATCCCATTGAAGACTATAGGGCCAAAGGAAATATCCTCGGATAACAAAGAGAAAGAAGCATTCTGAGAAACTTCTTTGCGTTCTGTGAAATCATCTCACAGAGTTACAGCTTTCCCATCATGAAGCCTTTCACTAAGACAGTTCTTGTGGAATTGGCAAGGTGATATTTGGAAGCCCATAGAGGGCTACGGTGAAAAAGGAAATATCCTCAGATGAAATCTGGAAAGAAGCTTTCTGAGAAACTGCTTAGTGTTCTGTTAATTCAGCTCACAGAGTTACATCTGCATTTCATGGATATCTTTGCTAGCCTTATTTCTGTGGAATCTGAGAACAGATATTTCGGATCCCTTTGAAGACTATAGGGCCAAAGGAAATATCCTCCGATAACAAAGAGAAAGAAGCTTTCTGAGAAACTTCTTTGTGTTCTGTGAAATCATCTCACAGAGTTATAGCTTTCCCCTCAAGAAGCCTTTCGCTAAGACAGTTCTTCTGGAATTGGCAAAGTGATATTTGGAAGCCCATAGAGGGCTATGGTGAAAAAGGAAATATCCTCAGATGAAATCTGTAAAGAAGCTTTCTGAGAAACTGCTTAGTGTTCTGTTATTTCATCTCACAGAGTTACATCTGTATTTCGTGGATCTCCTTGCTAGCCTTATTTCTGTGGAATCTGAGGACAGATATTTCGGATCCCATTGAAGACTATAGAGCCAAAGGAAATAATCTCCGATAACAAAGAGAAAGAAGCTTTCTGAAAAACTTCTTTGCGTTCTGTGAAATCATCTCACAGAGTTACAGCTTTCCCCTCAAGAAGCCTTTCGCTAAGACAGTTCTTGTGGAATTGGCAAAGTGATATTTGGAAGCCCATAGAGGGCTATGGTGAAAAAGGAAATATCCTCAGATGAAATCTGGAAAGAAGCTTTCTGATAAACTGCTTAGTGTTCGGTTAATTCATCTCACAGAGTTACATCTGTATTTCGTGGATCTCGTTGCTAGCCTTATTTCTGTGGAATCTGAGAACAGATATTTCGGATTCCTTTGAAGACTATGGGGCTAATGGAAATATCCTCCGATAACAAAGAGAAAGAAGCTTTCTGAGAAACATCTTTGTGTTTTGTGAAATCATATTACCGAGTTACAGCTTTCCCCTCAAGAAGCCTTTCGCTAAGACAGTTCTTGTGGAATTGGCAAAGTGATATTTGGAAGCCCATAGAGGGCTATGGTGAAAAAGGAATTATCCTCAGATGAAATCTGGAAAGAAGCTTTTTGAGAAACTGCTTAGTGTTCTGTTAATTCATCTCACAGAGTTACATCTGTATTTCGTGGATCTCTTTCCTAGCCTTATTTCTGTGGAATCTGAGAAGAGATATTTCGGATCCCATTGAAGACTATAGGGACAAAGGAAATATCCTCCGATAACAAAGAGCAAGAAGCTTTCTGAGAAACTTCTTTGCGTTCTGTGAATCATCTCACAGAGTTACAGCTTTCCCTTGAAGAAGCCTTTCGCTAAGACAGTTCTTGTGGAATTGGCAAAGTGATATTTGGAAGCCCTTAGAGGGCTATGGTGAAAAAGGAAATATCCTCAGATGAAATCTGGAAAGAAGGTTTCTGAGAAACTGCTTAGTGTTCTGTTAATTCATCTCACAGAGTTACATCTGTATTTCGTGGATCTCATTGCTAGCCTTATATCTGTGGAATCTGAGAACAGATATTTCGGATCCCATTGAAGACTATAGGGAAAAGGAAATATCCTCCGATAACAAAGAGAAAGAAGCTTTCTGAGAAACTTCTTTGTGTTCTGTGAAATCATCTCACAGAGTTACAGCTTTCCCCTCAAGAAGCCTTTCGCTAAGACAGTTCTTGTGGAATTGGCAAAGTGATATTTGGAAGCCCATAGAGGGCTATGCTGAAAAAGGAAATATCCTCAGATGAAATCTGGAAAGAAGCTTTCTGAGAAACTGCTTAGTGTTCTGTTAATTCATCTCACAGAGTTACATGTGTATTTCGTGGATCTCTTTGCTAGCCTTATTTCTGTGGAATCTGAGAACAGATATTTCGGATCCCATTGAAGACTATAGGGACAAAGGAAATATCCTCCGATAACAAAGAGGAAGAAGCTTTCTGAGAAACTTCTTTCCGTTCTGTGAAATCATCTCACAGAGTTACAGCATTCCCCTCAAGAAGCCTTTCGCTAAGACAGTTCTTGTGGAATTGGCAAAGTGATATTTGGAAGCCCTTAGAGGGCTATGGTGAAAAAGGAAATATCCTCAGATGAAATCTGGAAAGAAGCTTTCTGAGAAACTGCTTAGTGTTCGGTTAATTCATCTCACAGAGTTACATCTGTATTTCGTGGATCTCTTTGCTAGCCTTATTTCTGTGGAATCTGAGAACAGATGTTTCGTATCCCATTGAAGACTATAGGGCCAAAGGAAATATCCTCGGATAACAAAGGTAAAGAAGCTTTCTGAGAAACTTCTTTGTGTTCTGTGAAATCATCTCACAGAGTTACAGCTTTCCCCTCAAGAAGCCTTTCGCTAAGACAGTTCTTGTGGAATTGGCAAAGTGATATTTGGAAGCCCTTAGAGGGCTATGGTGAAAAAGGAAATATCCTCAGATGAAATCTGGAAAGAAGCTTTCTGAGAAACTGCTTAGTGTTCGGTTAATTCATCTCACAGAGTTACATCTGTATTTCGTGGATCTCTTTGCTAGCCTTATTTCTGTGGTATATGAGAACAGATATTTCGGATCCCTTTGAAGACTATAGGGCCAAAGGAAATATCCTCCGATAACAAAGAGAAAGAAGCTTTCTGAGAAACTTCTTTGTGTTCTGTGAAATCATCTCACAGAGTTACAGCTTTCCCCTCAAGAAGCCTTTCGCTAAGACAGTTCTTGTGGAATTGGCAAAGTGATGTTTGGAAGACCATAGAGGGCTATGGTGAAAAAGGAAATATCCTCAGATGAAATCTGGAAAGAAGCTTTCTGAGAAACTGCTTAGTGTTCTGTTAATTCATCACACAGAGTTACATCTGTATTTCCTGGATCTCTTTGCTAGCCTTATTTCTGTGGAATCTGAGAACAGATATTTCGGATCCCATTGAAGACTATAGGGCCAAAGGAAATATCCTCCGATAACAAAGACAAAGAAGCTTTCTGAGAAACTTCTTTGCATTCCGTGAAATCATCTCACAGAGTTACAGCTTTACCCTCAAGAAGCCTTTCGATAACACAGTTCTTGTGGAGTTGGCAAAGTGATATTTGGAAGCCCATAGAGGGCTATGGTGAAAAAGGAAATATCCTCAGATGAAATCTGGAAAGAAACTTTCTGAGAAACTGCTTAGTGTTCGGTTAATTCATCTCACAGACTTACATCTGTATTTCGTGGATCTCTTTGCTAGCCTTATTTCTGTGGAATCTGAGAACAGATATTTCGGATCCCTTTGAAGACTATAGGGCCAAAGGAAATATCCTCCGATAACAAAGACAAAGAAGCTTTCTGAGAAACTTCTTTGTGTTCTGTGAAATGATCTCACAGAGTTACATCTTTCCCCTCAAGAAGCCTTTCGCTAAGACAGTTCTTGTGGAATTGGCAAAGTGATATTTGGAAGCGGATAGAGGGCTATGGTGAAAAAGGAAATATCCTCAGAAGAAATCTGGAAAGAAGCTTTCTGAGACACTGCTTAGTGTTCTGTTAATTCATCTCACAGAGTTACATGTGTATTTCGTGGATCTCTTTGCTAGCCTTATTTCTGTGGAATCTGAGAACAGATATTTCGGATCCCATTGAAGACTATAGGGACAAAGGAAATATCCTCCGATAACAAAGAGCAAGAAGCTTTCTGAGAAACCTCTTTGCGTTCTGTGAAATCATCTCACAGAGTTACAGCTTTCCCCTCAAGAAGCCTTTCGCTAAGACAGTTCTTGTGGAATTGGCAAAGTGATATTTGGAAGCCCTTAGAGGGCTATGGTGAAAAAGGAAATAACCTCAGATGAAATCTGGAAAGAAGCTTTCTGAGAAACTGCTTAGTGTTCTGTTAATTCATCTCACAGAGTTACATCTGTATTTCGTGGATCTCTTTCCTAGCCTTATTTCTGTGGAATCTGAGAACAGATATTTCGGATCCCATTGAAGACTATAGGGCCAAAGGAAATATCCTCCGATAACAAAGAGAAACAAGCTTTCTGAGAAACTTCTTTGCGTTCTGTGAAATCATCTCACAGAGTTACAGCTTTCCTCTCAAGAAGCCTTTCGCTAAGACAGTTCTTGTGGAATTGGCAAAGTGATATTTGGAAGACCATAGAGGGCTATGGTGGAAAATGAAATATCCTCAGATGAAATCTGGAAAGAAGCTTTCTGAGAAACTCCTTAGTGTTCTGTTAATTCATCTCACAGAGTTACATCTTTATTTCGTGGATCTCTTTGCTAGCCTTATTTCTGTGGAATCTGAGAACAGATATTTCGGATCCCATTGAAGACTATAGGGCCAAAGAAATATCCCCCGATAACAAAGAGAAAGAAGTTTTCTGAGAAACTTCTTTGCGTTCTGTGAAATCATCTCACAGAGTTACAGCTTTCCCCTCAAGAAGCCTTTCGCTAAGACAGTTCTTGTGTAATTGGCAAAGTGATATTTGGAAGCCCATAGAGGGCTATGGTGAAAAAGGAAATATCCTCAGATGAAATCTGGAAAGAAGCTTTCTGAGAAACTGCTTAGTGTTCTGTTAATTCATCTCACAGAGTTACATCTGTATTTCGTGGATCTCTTTGCTAGCCTTATTTCTGTGGAATCTGAGAACAGATATTTCGGATCCCATTGGAGACTATAGGGCCAAAGGAAATATCCTCCGATAACAAAGAGAAAGAATATTTCTGAGAAACTTCTTTGCGTTCTGTGAAATCATCTCACAGAGTTACAGCTTTCCCCTCAAGAAGCCTTTCGCTAAGACAGTTCTTGTGGAATTGGCAAAGTGATATTTGGAAGCCCTTAGAGGGCTATGGTGAAAAAGGAAATATCCTCAGATGAAATCTGGAGAGAAGCTTTCTGAGAAACTGCTTAGTGTTCGGTTAATTCATCTCACAGAGTTACATCTGTATTTCGTCGATCTCTTTGCTAGCCTTATTTCTGTGGAATCTGAGAACAGATGTTTCGGATCCCATTGAAGACTATAGGGCCAAAGGAAATATCCTCGGATAACAAAGAGAAAGAAGCTTTCTGAGAAACTTCTTGGCGTTCTGTGAAATCATCTCACAGAGATACAGCTTTCCCCTCAAGAAGCCGTTCACTAAGACAGTTCTTGTGGAATTGGCAAGGTGATATTTGGAAGCCCATAGAGGGCTACGGTGAAAAAGGAAATATCCTCAGATGAAATCTGGAAAGAAGCTTTCTGAGAAACTGCTTAGTGTTGTGTTAATTCAGCTCACAGAGTTACATCTGCATTTCATGGATATCTTTGCTAGCCTTATTTCTGTGGAATCTGAGAACAGATATTTCGGATCCCTTTGAAGACTATAGGGCCAAAGGAAATATCCTCCGATAACAAAGAGAAAGAAGCTTTCTGAGAAACTTCTTTGTGTTCTGTGAAATCATCTCACAGAGTTACAGCTTTCCCCTCAAGAAGCCTTTCGCTAAGACAGTTCTTCTGGAATTGGCAAAGTGATATTTGGAAGCCCATAGAGGGCTATGGTGAAAAAGGAAATATCCTCAGATGAAATCTGTAAAGAAGCTTTCTGAGAAACTGCTTAGTGTTCTGTTATTTCATCTCACAGAGTTACATCTGTATTTCGTGGATCTCCTTGCTAGCCTTATTTCTGTGGAAACTGAGGACAGATATTTCGGATCCCATTGAAGACTATAGAGCCAAAGGAAATAATCTCCGATAACAAAGAGAAAGAAGCTTTCTGAAAAACTTCTTAGCGTTCTGTGAAATCATCTCACAGAGTTACAGCTTTCCCCTCAAGAAGCCTTTCGCTAAGACAGTTCTTGTGGAATTGGCAAAGTGATATTTGGAAGCCCATAGAGGGCTATGGTGAAAAAGGAAATATCCTCAGATGAAATCTGGAAAGAAGCTTTCTGAGAAACTGCTTAGTGTTCGGTTAATTCATCTCACAGAGTTACATCTGTATTTCGTGGATCTCGTTGCTAGCCTTATTTCTGTGGAATCTGAGAACAGATATTTCGGATTCCTTTGAAGACTATGGGGCTAATGGAAATATCCTCCGATAACAAAGAGAAAGAAGCTTTCTGAGAAACAACTTTGTGTTCTATGAAATCATCTTACAGAGTTACAGCTTTCCCCTCAAGAAGCCTTTCGCTAAGACAGTTCTTGTGGAATTGGCAAAGTGATATTTGGAAGCCCATAGAGGGCTATGGTGAAAAAGGAAATATCCTCAGATGAAATCTGGAAAGAAGCTTTTTGAGAAACTGCTTAGTGTTCTGTTAATTCATCACACAGAGTTACATCTGTATTTCGTGGATCTCTTTCCTAGCCTTATTTCTGTGGAATCTGAGAAGAGATATTTCGGATCCCATTGAAGACTATAGGGACAAAGGAAATATCCTCCGATAACAAAGAGCAAGAAGCTTTCTGAGAAACTTCTTTGCGTTCTGTGAAATCATCTCACAGAGTTACAGCTTTCCCCTGAAGAAGCCTTTCGCTAAGACAGTTCTTGTGGAATTGGCAAAGTGATATTTGGAAGCCCATAGAGGGCTATGGTGGAAAATGAAATATCCTCAGATGAAATCTGGAAAGAAGCTTTCTGAGAAACTCCTTAGTGTTCTGTTAATTCATCTCACAGAGTTACATCTGTATTTCGTGGATCTCTTTGCTAGCCTTATTTCTGTGGAATCTGAGAACAGATATTTCGGATCCCATTGAAGACTATAGGGCCAAAGAAATATCCTCCGATAACAAAGAGAAAGAAGTTTTCTGAGAAACTTCTTTGTGTTCTGTGAAATCATCTCACAGAGTTACAGCTTTCCCCTAAAGAAGCCTTTCGCTAAGACAGTTCTTGTGTAATTGGCAAAGTGATATTTGGAAGCCCATAGAGGGCTATGGTGAAAAAGGAAATATCCTCAGATGAAATCTGGAAAGAAGCTTTCTGAGAAACTGCTTAGTGTTCTGTTAATTCATCTCACAGAGTTACATCTGTATTTCGTGGATCTCTTTGCTAGCCTTATTTCTGTGGAATCTGAGAACAGATATTTCGGATCCCATTGAAGACTCTAGGGCCAAAGGAAATATCCTCCGATAACAAAGAGAAAGAAGCTTTCTGAGAAACTTCTTTGCGTTCTGTGAAATCATCTCACAGAGTTACAGCTTTCCTCTCAAGAAGCCTTTCGCTAAGACAGTTCTTGTGGAATTGGCAAAGTGATATTTGGAAGCCCATAGAGGGCTATGGTGAAAAAGGAAATATCCTCAGATGAAATCTGGAAAGAAGCTTTCTGAGAAACTGCTTAGTGTTCGGTTAATTCATCTCACAGAGTTACATCTGTATTTCGTGGATCTCTTTGCTAGCCTTATTTCTGTGGAATCTGAGAACAGATATTTCGGATTCCATTGAAGACTATAGGGCTAAAGGAAATATCCTCCGATAACAAAGAGAAAGAAGCTTTCTGAGAAACATCTTTGTGTTCTGTGAAATCATCTTACAGAGTTACAGCTTTCCCCTCAAGAAGCCTTTCGCTAAGACAGTTCTTGTGGAATTGGCAAAGTGATATTTGGAAGCCCAAGAGGTCTATGGTGAAAAAGGAAATATCCTCAGATGAAATCTGGAAAGAAGCTTTCTGAGAAACTGCTTAGTGTTCTGTTAATTCATCTCACAGAGTTACATCTGTATTTCGTGGATCTCTTTGCTAGCCTTATTTCTGTGGAATCTGAGAACAGATATTTCGGATCCCATTGAAGACTATAGGGCCAAAGGAAATATCCTCCGATAACAAAGAGCAAGAAGCTTTCTGAGAAACTTCTTTGCGTTCTGTGAAATCATCTCACAGAGTTACAGCTTTCCCCTCAAGAAGCCTTTCGCTAAGACAGTTCTTGTGAAATTGGCAAAGAGATATTTGGAAGCCCTTAGAGGGCTATGGTGAAAAAGGAAATATCCTCAGATGAAATCTGGAAAGAAGCTTTCTGAGAAACTGCTTAGTGTTCTGTTAATTCATCTCACAGAGTTACATCTGTATTTCGTGGATCTCTTTGCTAGCCTTATTTCTGTGGAATATGAGAACAGATATATCAGATCCCATTGAAGTCTATAGGGCCAAAGGAAATATCCTCCGACAACAAAGACAAAGAAGCTTTCTGAGAAACTTCTTTGCGTTCCGTGAAATCATCTCACAGAGTTACAGCTTTCTCCTCAAGAAGCCTTTCGATAAGACAGTTCTTGTGGAGTTGGCAAAGTGATATTTGGAAGCCCATAGAAGGCCATGGTGAAAAAGGAAATATCCTCAGATGAAATCTGGAAAGAAACTTTCTGAGAAACTGCTTAGTGTTCGGTTAACTCATCTCACGGAGCTCCATCTGTATTTCGTGGATCTCTTTGTTAGCCTTATTTCTGTGGAATCTGAGAACAGATATTTCGGATCCCATTGAAGACTAGAGGGCCAAAGGAAATATCCTCCGATAAGAAAGAGAAAGAAGCTTTCTGAGAAACTTCTTTGTGTTCTGTGAAATCATCTCACAGAGTTACAGCTTTCCCCTCAAGAAGACTTTCGCTAAGACAGTTCTTGTGGAATTGGCAAAGTGATATTTGGAAGCCCATAGAGGGCTATGGTGAAAAAGGAAATATCCTCAGATGAAATCTGGAAAGAAGCTTTCTGAGAAACTGCTTAGTGTTCTGTTTATTCATCTCACATAGTTACATGTGTATTTCGTGGATCTCTTTGCTAGCCTTATTTCTGTGGAATCTGAGAACAGATATTTCGGATCCCATTGAAGACTATAGGGACAAAGGAAATATCCTCCGATAACAAAGAGCAAGAAGCTTTCTGAGAAACTTCTTTGCGTTCTCTGAAATCATCTCACAGAGTTACAGCTTTCCCCTCAAGAAGCCTTTCGCTAAGACAGTTCTTGTGGTATTGGCAAAGTGATATTTGGAAGCCCTTAGAGGGCTATGGTGAAAAAGGAAATATCCTCAGATGAAATCTGGAAAGAAGCTTTCTGAGAAACTGCTTAGTGTTCGGTTAATTCATCTCACAGAGTTACATCTGTATTTCGTGGATCTCTTTGCTAGCCTTATTTCTGTGGAATCTGAGAACAGATGTTTCGGATCCCATTGAAGACTATAGGGCCAAAGGAAATATCCTCGGATAACAAAGAGAAAGAAGCTTTCTGAGAAACTTCTTTGTATTCTGTGAAATCATCTCAAAGAGTTACAGCTTTCCCCTCAAGAAGCCTTTCACTAAGACAGTTCTTGTGGAATTGGCAAAGTGATATTTGGAAGCCCATAGAGGGCTATGGAGTAAAAGTTAATATCCTCAGATGAAATCTGGAAAGAAGCTTTCTGAGAAACTGCTTAGTTTTCTGTTAATTCATCTCACAGAGTTACATCTGTATTTCGTGGATCTCTTTGCTAGCCTTATTTCTGTGGAATCTGAGAACAGATATTTCGGATCCCATTGAAGACTATAGGGCCAAAGGAAATATCCTCCGATAACAAAGAGCAAGAAGCTTTCTGAGAAACTTCTTTGCGTTCTGTGAAATCATCTCACAGAGTTACAGCTTTCCCCTCAAGAAGCCTTTCGCTAAGACAGTTCTTGTGAAATTGGCAAAGAGATATTTGGAAGCCCTTAGAGGGCTATGGTGAAAAAGGAAATATCCTCAGATGAAATCTGGAAAGAAGCTTTCTGAGAAACTGCTTAGTGTTCTGTTAATTCATCTCACAGAGTTACATCTGTATTTCGTGGATCTCTTTGCTAGCCTTATTTCTGTGGAATATGAGAACAGATATATCAGATCCCATTGAAGTCTATAGGGCCAAAGGAAATATCCTCCGACAACAAAGACAAAGAAGCTTTCTGAGAAACTTCTTTGCGTTCCGTGAAATCATCTCACAGAGTTACAGCTTTCTCCTCAAGAAGCCTTTCGATAAGACAGTTCTTGTGGAGTTGGCAAAGTGATATTTGGAAGCCCATAGAAGGCCATGGTGAAAAAGGAAATATCCTCAGATGAAATCTGGAAAGAAACTTTCTGAGAAACTGCTTAGTGTTCGGTTAACTCATCTCACGGAGCTCCATCTGTATTTCGTGGATCTCTTTGTTAGCCTTATTTCTGTGGAATCTGAGAACAGATATTTCGGATCCCATTGAAGACTAGAGGGCCAAAGGAAATATCCTCCGATAAGAAAGAGAAAGAAGCTTTCTGAGAAACTTCTTTGTGTTCTGTGAAATCATCTCACAGAGTTACAGCTTTCCCCTCAAGAAGACTTTCGCTAAGACAGTTCTTGTGGAATTGGCAAAGTGATATTTGGAAGCCCATAGAGGGCTATGGTGAAAAAGGAAATATCCTCAGATGAAATCTGGAAAGAAGCTTTCTGAGAAACTGCTTAGTGTTCTGTTTATTCATCTCACATAGTTACATGTGTATTTCGTGGATCTCTTTGCTAGCCTTATTTCTGTGGAATCTGAGAACAGATATTTCGGATCCCATTGAAGACTATAGGGACAAAGTAAATATCCTCCGATAACAAAGAGCAAGAAGCTTTCTGAGAAACTTCTTTGCGTTCTGTGAAATCATCTCACAGAGTTACAGCTTTCCCCTCAAGAAGCCTTTCGCTAAGACAGTTCTTGTGGTATTGGCAAAGTGATATTTGGAAGCCCTTAGAGGGCTATGGTGAAAAAGGAAATATCCTCAGATGAAATCTGGAAAGAAGCTTTCTGAGAAACTGCTTAGTGTTCGGTTAATTCATCTCACAGAGTTACATCTGTATTTCGTGGATCTCTTTGCTAGCCTTATTTCTGTGGAATCTGAGAACAGATGTTTCGGATCCCATTGAAGACTATAGGGCCAAAGGAAATATCCTCGGATAACAAAGAGAAAGAAGCTTTCTGAGAAACTTCTTTGTATTCTGTGAAATCATCTCAAAGAGTTACAGCTTTCCCCTCAAGAAGCCTTTCACTAAGACAGTTCTTGTGGAATTGGCAAAGTGATATTTGGAAGCCCATAGAGGGCTATGGAGTAAAAGTTAATATCCTCAGATGAAATCTGGAAAGAAGCTTTCTGAGAAACTGCTTAGTTTTCTGTTAATTCATCTCACAGAGTTACATCTGTATTTCGTGGATCTCTTTGCTAGCCTTATTTCTGTGGAATCTGAGAACAGATATTTCGGATCCCTTTGAAGACTATAGGGACAAAGGATATCCTCCGATAACAGAGAAAGAAGCTTTCTGAGAAACTTCTTTGCGTTCTGTGAAATCATCTCACAGAGTTACAGCTTTCCACTTAAGAAGCCTTTCGCTAAGACAGTTCCTGTGGAATTGGCAAAGTGATATTTGGAAGCCCATAGAGGGCTATGGTGAAAAAGGAAATATCCTCAGATGAAATCTGGAAAGAAGCTTTCTGAGAAACTGCTTAGTGTTCTCTTAATTCATCTCACAGAGTTACATCTGTATATCGTGGATCTCTTTGCTAGCCTTATTTCTGTGGAATCTGAGAACAGATGTTTCGGATCCCATTGAAGACTATAGGGCCAAAGGAAATATCCTCGGATAACAAAGAGAAAGAAGCTTTCTGAGAAACTTCTTTGCGTTCTGTGAAATCATCTCACAGAGTTACAGCTTTCCCCTCAAGAAGCCTTTCACTAAGACAGTTCTTGTGGAATTGGCAAGGTGATATTTGGAAGCCCATAGAGGGCTACGGTGAAAAAGGAAATATCCTCAGATGAAATCTGGAAAGAAGCTTTCTGAGAAACTGCTTAGTGTTCTGTTAATTCAGCTCACAGAGTTACATCTGCATTTCATGGATATCTTTGCTAGCCTTATTTCTGTGGAATCTGAGAACAGATATTTCGGATCCCTTTGAAGACTATAGGGCCAAAGGAAATATCCTCCGATAACAAAGAGAAAGAAGCTTTCTGAGAAACTTCTTTGTGTTCTGTGAAATCATCTCACAGAGTTACAGCTTTCCCCTCAAGAAGCCTTTCGCTAAGACAGTTCTTCTGGAATTGGCAAAGTGATATTTGGAAGCCCATAGAGGGCTATGGTAAAAAAGGAAATATCCTCAGATGAAATCTGGAAAAAGCTTTCTGAGAAACCTGCTTAGTGTTCTGTTATTTCATCTCACAGAGTTACATCTGTATTTCGTGGATCTCCTTGCTAGCCTTATTTCTGTGGAATCTGAGAACAGATATTTCGGATCCCATTGAAGACTATAGAGCCAAAGGAAATAATCTCCGATAACAAAGAGAAAGAAGCTTTCTGAAAAACTTCTTTGCGTTCTGTGAAATCATCTCACAGAGTTACAGCTTTCCCCTCAAGAAGCCTTTCGCTAAGACAGTTCTTGTGGAATAGGCAAAGTGATATTTGGAAGCCCATAGAGGGCTATGGTGAAAAAGGAAATATCCTCAGATGAAATCTGGAAAGAAGCTTTCTGAGAAATTGCTTAGTGTTCGGTTAATTCATCTCACAGAGTTACATCTGTATTTCGTGGATCTCGTTGCTAGCCTTGTTTCTGTGGAATCTGAGAACAGATATTTCGGATTCCTTTGAAGACTATAGGGCCAAAGGAAATATCCTCCGATAACAAAGAGAAAGAAGCTTTCTGAGAAACATCTTTGTGTTCTGTGAAATCATCTTACAGAGTTACAGCTTTCCCCTCAAGAAGCCTTTCGCTAAGACAGTTCTTGTGGAATTGGCAAAGTGATATTTGGAAGCCCATAGAGGGCTACGGTGAAAAAGGAAATATCCTCAGATGAAATCTGGAAAGAAGCTTTTTGAGAAACTGCTTAGTGTTCTGTTAATTCATCTCACAGAGTTACATCTGTATTTCGTGGATCTCTTTGCTAGCCTTATTTCTGTGGAATCTGAGAAGAGATATTTCGGATCCCATTGAAGACTATAGGGACAAAGGAAATATCCTCCGATAACAAAGAGCAAGAAGCTTTCTGAGAAACTTCTTTGCGTTCTGTGAAATCATCTCACAGAGTTACAGCTTTCCCCTCAAGAAGCCTTTCGCTAAGAAAGTTCTTGTGGAATTGGCAAAGTGATATTTGGAAGCCCATAGAGGGCTATGGTGAAAAAGGAAATATCCTCAGATGAAATCTGGAAAGAAGCTTTCTGAGAAACTGCTTAGTGTTCTGTTAATTCATCTCACAGAGTTACATGTGTATTTCCTGGATCTCTTTGCTAGCCTTATTTCTGTGGAATCTGAGAACAGATATTTCGGATCCCATTGAAGACTATAGGGACAAAGGAAATATCCTCCGATAACAAAGAGCAAGAAGCTTTCTGAGAAACTTCTTTCCGTTCTGTGAAATCGTCTCACAGAGTTACATCTTTCCCCTCAAGAAGCCTTTCGCTAAGACAGTTCTTGTGGAATTGGCAAAGTGATATTTGGAAGCCCTTAGAGGGCTATGGTGAAAAAGGAAATATCCTCAGAAGAAATCTGGAAAGAAGCTTTCTGAGAAACTGCTTAGTGTTCTGTTAATTCATCTCACAGAGTTACATCTGTATTTCGTGGATCTCTTTGCTCGCCTTATTTCTGTGGAATATGAGAACAGATATTTCGGATCCCATTGAAGTCTATAGGGCCAAAGGAAATATCCTCCGATAACAAAGACAAAGAAGCTTTCTGAGAAACTTTTTTGCGTTCCGTGAAATCATCTCACAGAGTTACAGCTTTCCCCTCAAGAAGCCTTTCGATAAGACAGTTCTTGTGGAGTTGGCAAAGTGATATTTGGAAGCCCATAGAAGGCCATGGTGAAAAAGGAAATATCCTCAGATGAAATCTGGAAAGAAACTTTCTGAGAAACTGCTTAGTGTTCGGTTAACTCATCTCAAGGAGTTACATCTGTATTTCGTGGATCTCTTTGTTAGCCTTATTTCTGTGGAATCTGAGAACAGATATTTCGGATCCCTTTGAAGACTATAGGGACAAAGGAAATATCCTCCGATAACAAAGAGCAAGAAGCTTTCTGAGAAACTTCTTTGCGTTCTGTGAAATCATCTCACAGAGTTACAGCTTTCCCCTGAAGAAGCCTTTCGCTAAGACAGTTCTTGTGGAATTGGCAAAGTGATATTTGGAAGCCCTTAGAGGGCTATGGTGAAAAAGGAAATATCCTCAGATGAAATCTGGAAAGAAGGTTTCTGAGAAACTGCTTAGTGTTCTGTTAATTCATCTCACAGAGTTACATCTGAATTTCGTGGATCTCATTGCTAGCCTTATATCTGTGGAATCTGAGAACAGATATTTCGGATCCCATTGAAGACTATAGGGAAAAGGAAATATCCTCCGATAACAAAGAGAAAGAAGCTTTCTGAGAAACTTCTTTGTGTTCTGTGAAATCATCTCACAGAGTTACAGCTTTCCCCTCAAGAAGCCTTTCGCTAAGACAGTTCTTGTGGAATTGGCAAAGTGATATTTGGAAGCCCATAGAGGGCTATGGTGAAAAAGGAAATATCCTCAGATGAAATCTGGAAAGAAGCTTTCTGAGAAACTACTTAGTGTTCGGTTAATTCATCTCACAGAGTTACATGTGTATTTCGTGGATCTCTTTGCTAGCCTTATTTCTGTGGAATCTGAGAACAGATATTTCGGATCCCATTGAAGACTATAGGGACAAAGGAAATATCCTCCGATAACAAAGAGCAAGAAGCTTTCTGAGAAACTTCTTTCCCTTCTGTGAAATCATCTCACCGAGTTACAGCTTTCCCCTCAAGAAGCCTTTCGCTAAGACAGTTCTTGTGGAATTGGCAAAGTGATATTTGGAAGAACTTAGAGGGCTATGGTGAAAAAGGAAATATCCTCAGATGAAATCTGGAAAGAAGCTTTCTGAGAAACTGCTTAGTGTTCGGTTAACTCATCTCACAGAGTTACATCTGTATTTCGTGGATCTCTTTGCTAGCCTTATTTCTGTGGAATCTGAGAACAGATGTTTCGTATCCCATTGAAGACTATAGGGCCAAAGGAAATATCCTCGGATAACAAAGAGAAAGAAGCTTTCTGAGAAACTTCTTTGTGTTCTGTGAAATCATCTCACAGAGTTACAGCTTTCCCCTCAAGAAGCCTTTCGCTAAGACAGTTCTTGTGGAATTGGCAAAGTGATATTTGGAAGCCCATAGAGGGCTATGGTGAAAAAGGAAATATCCTCAGATGAAATCTGGAAAGAAGCTTTCTGAGAAACTGCTTAGTGTTCTGTTAATTCATCTCACAGAGTTACATTTGTATTTCGTGGATCTCTTTGCTAGCCTTATTTCTGTGGAATCTGAGAACAGATATTTCGGATCCCATTGAAGACTATAGGGACAAAGGAAATATCCTCCGATAACAAAGAGAAAGAAGCTTTTTGAGAAACTTCTTTGCGTTCTGTGAAATCATCTCACAGAGTTACAGCTTTCCACTTAAGAAGCCTTTCGCTAAGACAGTTCCTGTGGAATTGGCAAAGTGATATTTGGAAGCCCATAGAGGGCTATGGTGAAAAAGGATATATCCTCAGATGAAATCTGGAAAGAAGCTTTCTGAGAAACTGCTTAGTGTTCGGTTAACTCATCTCACAGAGTTACATCTGTATTTCGTGGATCTCTTTGCTAGCCTTATTTCTGTGGAATCTGAGAACAGATGTTTCGTATCCCATTGAAGACTATAGGGCCAAAGGAAATATCCTCGGATAACAAAGAGAAAGAAGCTTTCTGAGAAACTTCTTTGTGTTCTGTGAAATCATCTCACAGAGTTACAGCTTTCCCCTCAAGAAGCCTTTTGCTAAGACAGTTCTTGTGGAATTGGCAAAGCGATATTTGGAAGCCCATAGAGGGCTATGGTGAAAAAGGAAATATCCTCAGATGAAATCTGGAAAGAAGCTTTCTGAGAAACTGCTTAGTGTTCTGTTAATTCATCTCACAGAATTACATTTGTATTTCGTGGATCTCTTTGCTAGCCTTATTTCTGTGGAATCTGAGAACAGATATTTCGGATCCCATTGAAGACTATAGGGACAAAGGAAATATACTCCGATAACAAAGAGAAAGAAGCTTTTTGAGAAACTTCTTTGCGTTCTGTGAAATCATCTCACAGAGTTACAGCTTTCCACTTAAGAAGCCTTTCGCTAAGACAGTTCCTGTGGAATTGGCAAAGTGATATTTGGAAGCCCATAGAGGGCTATGGTGAAAAAGGAAATATCCTCAGATGAAATCTGGAAAGAAGCTTTCTGAGAAACTGCTTAGTGTTCTGTTAATTCATCTCACAGAGTTACATGTGTATTTCGTGGATCTCTTTGCTAGCCTTATTTCTGTGGAATCTGAGAACAGATATTTCGGATCCCATTGAAGACTATAGGGAAAAAGGAAATATCCTCCGATAACAAAGAGCAAGAAGCTTTCTGAGAAACTACTTTGCGTTCTGTGAAATCATCTCAAAGAGTTACAGCTTTCCCCTCAAGAAGCCTTTCGCTAAGACAGTTCTTGTGGAATTGGCAAAGTGATATTTGGAAGCCCATAGAGGGCTATGGTGAAAAAGGAAATATCCTCAGATGAAATCTGGAAAGAAGCTTTCTGAGAAACTGCTTAGTGTTCGGTTAATTCATCTCACAGAGTTACATCTGTATTTCGTGGATCTCGTTGCTAGCCTTATTTCTGTGGAATCTGAGAACAGATATTTTGGATTCCTTTGAAGACTATAGGGCTAAAGGAAATATCCTCTGATAACAAAGAGAAAGAAGCTTTCTGAGAAACATCTTTGTGTTCTGTGAAATCATCTTACAGAGTTACAGCTTTCCCCTCAAGAAGCCTTTCGCTAAGACAGTTCTTGTGGAATTGGCAAAGTGATATTTGGAAGCCCATAGAGGGCTATGGTGAAAAAGGAAATATCCTCAGATGAAATCTGGAAAGAAGCTTTCTGAGAAACTGCTTAGTGTTCTGTTAATTCATCTCACAGAGTTACATCTGTATTTCGTGGATCTCTTTGCTAGCCTTATTTCTGTGGAATCTGAGAAGAGATATTTCGGATCCCATTGAAGACTATAAGGACAAAGGAAATATCCTCCGATAACAAAGAGCAAGAAGCTTTCTGAGAAACTTCTTTGCGTTCTGTGAAATCATCTCACAGAGTTACAGCTTTCCCCTCAAGAAGCCTTTCGCTAAGACAGTTCTTGTGGAATTGGCAAAGTGATATTTGGAAGCCCTTAGAGGGCTATGGTGAAAAAGGAAATATCCTCAGATGAAATCTGGAAAGATGGTTTCTGAGAAACTGCTTAGTGTTCTGTTAATTCATCTCACAGAGTTACATCTGTATTTCGTGGATCTCATTGCTAGCCTTATATCTGTGGAATCTGAGAACAGATATTTCGGATCCCATTGAAGACTATAGGGAAAAGGAAATATCCTCCGATAACAAAGAGAAAGAAGCTTTCTGAGAAACTTCTTTGTGTTCTGTGAAATCATCTCACAGAGTTACAGCTTTCCCCTCAAGAAGACTTTCGCTAAGACAGTTCTTGTGGAATTGGCAAAGTGATATTTGGAAGCCCATAGAGGGCTATGGTGAAAAAGGAAATATCCTCAGATGAAATCTGGAAAGAAGCTTTCTGAGAAACTGCTTAGTGTTCTGGTAATTCATCTCACAGAGTTACATGTGTATTTCCTGGATCTCTTTGCTAGCCTTATTTCTGTGGAATCTGAGAACAGATATTTAGGATCCCATTGAAGACTATAGGGACAAAGGAAATATCCTCCGATAACAAAGAGCAAGAAGCTTTCTGAGAAACTTCTTTCCGTTCTGTGAAATCATCTCACAGAGTTACAGCTTTCCCCTCAAGAAGCCTTTCGCTAAGACAGTTCTTGTGGAATTGGCAAAGTGATATTTGGAAGCCCTTAGAGGGCTATGGTGAAAAAGGAAATATCCTCAGATGAAATCTGGAAAGAAGCTTTCTGAGAAACTGCTTAGTGTTCGGTTAATTCATCTCACAGTGTTACATCTGTATTTCGTGGATATCTTTGCTAGCCTTATTTCTGTGGAATCTGAGAACAGATGTTTCGTATCCCATTGAAGACTATAGGGCCAAAGGAAATATCCTCGGATAACAAAGAGAAAGAAGCTTTCTGAGAAACTTCTTTGTGTTCTGTGAAATCATCTCACAGAGTTACAGCTTTCCCCTCAAGAAGCCTTTCGCTAAGACAGTTCTTGTGGAATTGGCAAAGTGATATTTGGAAGCCCATAGAGGGCTATGGTGAAAAAGGAAATATCCTCAGATGAAATCTGGAAAGAAGCTTTCTGAGAAACTGCTTAGTGTTCGGTTAATTCATCTCACAGAGTTACATCTGTATTTCGTGGATCTCGTTGCTAGCCTTATTTCTGTGGAATCTGAGAACAGATATTTCGGATTCCTTTGAAGACTATAGGGCTAAAGGAAATATCCTCCGATAACAAAGAGAAAGAAGCTTTCTGAGAAACATCTTTGTGTTCTGTGAAATCATCTTACAGAGTTACAGCTTTCCCCTCTAGAAGCCTTTCGCTAAGACAGTTCTTGTGGAATTGGCAAAGTGATAATTGGAAGCCCATAGAGGGCTATGGTGAAAAAGGAAATATCCTCAGATGAAATCTGGAAAGAAGCTTTCTGAGAAACTGCTTAGTGTTCTGTTAATTCATCTCACAGAGTTACATCTGTATTTCGTGGATCTATTTGCTAGCCTTATTTCTGTGGAATCTGAGAAGAGATATTTCGGATCCCATTGAAGACTATAGGGACAAAGGAAATATCCTCCGATAACAAAGAGCAAGAAGCTTTCTGAGAAACTTCTTTGCATTCTGTGAAATCATCTCACAGAGTTACAGCTTTCCCCTCAAGAAGCCTTTCACTAAGACAGTTCTTGTGGAATTGGCAAAGTGATATTTGGAAGCCCTTACAGGGCTATGGTGAAAAAGGAAATATCCTCAGATGAAATCTGGAAAGAACCTTTCTGAGAAACTGCTTAGTGTTCTGTTAATTCATCTCACAGAGTTACATGTGTATTTCGTGGATCTCTTTGCTAGCCTTATTTCTGTGGAATCTGAGAACAGATATTTCGGATCCCATTGAAGACTATAGGGACAAAGGAAATATCCTCCGAAAACAAAGAGCAAGAAGCTTTCTGAGAAACTTCTTTGCGTTCTGTGAAATCATCTCACAGAGTTACAGCTTTCCCCTCAAGAAGCCTTTCGCTAAGACAGTTCTTGTGGAATTGGCAAAGTGATATTTGGAAGCCCATAGAGGGCTATGGTGAAAAAGGAAATATCCTCAGATGAAATCTGGAAAGAAGCTTTTTGAGAAACTGCTTAGTGTTCGGTTAATTCATCTCACAGAGTTACATCTGTATTTCGTGGATCTCTTTGCTAGCCTTATTTCTGTGGAATATGAGAACAGATATTTCGGATCCCATTGAAGTCTATAGGGCCAAAGGAAATATCCTCCGATAACAAAGACAAAGAAGCTTTCTGAGAAACTTCTTTGCGTTCCGTGAAATCATCTCACAGAGTTACAGCTTTCCCCTCAAGAAGCCTTTCGATAAGACAGTTCTTGTGGAGTTGGCAAAGTGATATTTGGAAGCCCATAGAAGGCCATGGTGAAAAAGGAAATATCCTCAGATGAAATCTGGAAAGAAACTTTCTGAGAAACTGCTTAGTGTTCGGTTAACTCATCTCATGGAGTTACATCTGTATTTCGTGGATCTCTTTGTTAGCCTTATTTCTGTGGAATCTGAGAACAGATATTTCGGATCCCTTTGAAGACTAGAGGGCCAAAGGAAATATCCTCCGATAACAAAGAGAAAGAAGCTTTCTGAGAAACTTCTTTGTGTTCTGTGAAATCATCTCACAGAGTTACAGCTTTCCCCTCAAGAAGACTTTCGCTAAGACAGTTCTTGTGGAATTGGCAAAGTGATATTTGGAAGCCCATAGAGGACTATGGTGAAAAAGGAAATATCCTCAGATGAAATCTGGAAAGAAGCTTTCTGAGAAACTGCTTAGTGTTCTGTTTATTCATCTCACAGTGTTACATGTGTATTTCGTGGATCTCTTTGCTAGCCTTATTTCTGTGGAATCTGAGCACAGATATTTCGGATCCCATTGAAGACTATAGGGACAAAGGAAATATCCTCCGATAACAAAGAGCAAGAAGCTTTCTGAGAAACTTCTTTGCGTTCTGTGAAATCATCTCACAGAGTTACAGCTTTCCCCTCAAGAAGCCTTTCGCTAAGACAGTTCTTGTGGTATTGGCAAAGTGATATTTGGAAGCCCTTAGAGGGCTATGGTGAAAAAGGAAATATCCTCAGATGAAATCTGGAAAGAAGCTTTCTGAGAAACTGCTTAGTGTTCGGTTAATTCATCTCACAGAGTTACATCTGTATTTCGTGGAACTCTTTGCTAGCCTTATTTCTGTGGAATCTGAGAACAGATGTTTCGGATCCCATTGAAGACTATAGGGCCAAAGGAAATATCCTCGGATAACAAAGAGAAAGAAGCTTTCTGAGAAACTTCTTTGTGTTCTGTGAAATCATCTCACAGAGTTACAGCTTTCCCCTCAAGAAGCCTTTCACTAAGACAGTTCTTGTGGAATTGGCAAAGTGATATTTGGAAGCCCATAGAGGGCTATGGTGAAAAAGTTAATATCATCAGATGAAATCTGGAAAGAAGCTTTCTGAGAAACTGCTTAGTGTTCTGTTAATTCATCTCACAGAGTTACATCTGTATTTCGTGGATCTCTTTGCTAGCCTTATTTCTGTGGAATCTGAGAACAGATATTTCGGATCCCATTGAAGACTATAGGGACAAAGAATATCCTCCGATAACAGAGAAAGAAGCTTTCTGAGAAACTTCTTTGCGTTCTGTGAAATCATCTCACAGAGTTACAGCTTTCCACTTAAGAAGCCTTTCGCTAAGACAGTTCCTGTGGAATTGGCAAAGTGATATTTGGAAGCCCATAGAGGGCTATGGTGAAAAAGGAAATATCCTCAGATGAAATCTGGAAAGAAGCTTTCTGAGAAACTGCTTAGTGTTCTCTTAATTCATCTCACAGAGTTACATCTGTATTTCATGGATCTCTTTGCTAGCCTTATTTCTGTGGAATCTGAGAACAGATATTTCGGATCCCATTGAAGACTATAGGGCCAAAGGAAATATCCTCCGATAACAAAGAGAAAGAATATTTCTGAGAAACTTCTTTGCGTTCTGTGAAATCATCTCACAGAGTTACAGCTTTCTCCTCTAGAAGCCTTTCGCTAAGACAGTTCTTGTGGAATTGGCAAAGTGATTTTTGGAAGCCCTTAGAGGGCTATGGTGAAAAAGGAAATATCCTCAGATGAAAACTGGAAAGAAGCTTTCTGAGAAACTGCTTAGTGTTCGGTTAATTCATCTCACAGAGTTACATCTGTATTTCGTGGATCTCTTTGCTAGCCTTATTTCTGTGGAATCTGAGAACAGATGTTTCGGATCCCATTGAAGACTATAGGGCCAAAGGAAATATCCTCGGATAACAAAGAGAAAGAAGCTTTCTGAGAAACTTCTTTGCGTTCTGTGAAATCATCTCACAGAGTTACAGCTTTCCCCTCAAGAAGCCTTTCACTAAGACAGTTCTTGTGGAATTGGCAAGGTGATATTTGGAAGCCCATAGAGGGCTACGGTGAAAAAGGAAATATCCTCAGATGAAATCTGGAAAGAAGCTTTCTGAGAAACTGCTTAGTGTTCTGTTAATTCAGCTCACAGAGTTACATCTGCATTTCATGGATATCTTTGCTAGCCTTATTTCTGTGGAATCTGAGAACAGATATTTCGGATCCCTTTGAAGACTATAGGGCCAAAGGAAATATCCTCCGATAACAAAGAGAAAGAAGCTTTCTGAGAAACTTCTTTGTGTTCTGTGAAATCATCTCACAGAGTTACAGCTTTCCCCTCAAGAAGCCTTTCGCTAAGACAGTTCTTCTGGAATTGGCAAAGTGATATTTGGAAGCCCATAGAGGGCTATGGTGAAAAAGTTAATATCCTCAGATGAAATCTGGAAAGAACCTTTCTGAGAAACTGCTTAGTGTTCTGTTATTTCATCTCACAGAGTTACATCTGTATTTCGTGGATCTCCTTGCTAGCCTTATTTCTGTGGAATCTGAGAACAGATATTTCGGATCCCATTGAAGACTATAGAGCCAAAGGAAATAATCTCCGATAACAAAGAGAAAGAAGCTTTCTGAAAAACTTCTTTGCGTTCTGTGAAATCATCTCACAGAGTTACAGCTTTCCCCTCAAGAAGCCTTTCGCTAAGACAGTTCTTGTGGAATTGGCAAAGTGATATTTGGAAGCCCATAGAGGGCTATGGTGAAAAAGGAAATATCCTCAGATGAAATCTGGAAAGAAGCTTTCTGAGAAACTGCTTAGTGTTAGGTTAATTCATCTCACAGAGTTATATCTGTATTTCGTGGATCTCGTTGCTAGCCTTATTTCTGTGGAATCTGAGAACAGATATTTCGGATTCCTTTGAAGACTATAGGGCTAAAGGAAATATCCTCCGATAACAAAGAGAAAGAAGCTTTCTGAGAAACATCTTTGTGTTCTGTGAAATCAACTTACAGAGTTACAGCTTTCCCCTCAAGAAGCCTTTCGCTAAGACAGTTCTTGTGGAATTGGCAAAGTGATATTTGGAAGCCCATAGAGGGCTATGGTGAAAAAGGAAATATCCTCAGATGAAATCTGGAAAGAAGCTTTTTGAGAAACTGCTTAGTGTTCTGTTAATTCATCTCACAGAGTTACATCTGTATTTCGTGGATCTCTTTGCAAGCCTTATTTCTGTGGAATCTGAGAACAGATATTTCGGATCCCATTGAAGACTATAGGGACAAAGGAAATATCCTCCGATAACAAAGAGCAAGAAGCTTTCTGAGAAACTTCTTTGCGTTCTGTGAAATCATCTCACAGAGTTACAGCTTTCCCCTGAAGAAGCCTTTCGCTAAGACAGTTCTTGTGGAATCGGCAAAGTGATATTTGGAAGCCCTTAGAGGGCTATGGTGAAAAAGGAAATATCCTCAGATGAAATCTGGAAAGAAGGTTTCTGAGAAACTGCTTAGTGTTCGGTTAATTCATCTCACAGAGTTACATCTGTATTTCGTGGATCTCATTGCTAGCCTTATATCTGTGGAATCTGAGAACAGATATTTCGGATCCCATTGAAGACTATAGGGAAAAGGAAATATCCTCCGATAACAAAGAGAAAGAAGCTTTCTGAGAAACTTCTTTGTGTTCTGTGAAATCATCTCACAGAGTTACAGCTTTCCCCTCAAGAAGCCTTTCGCTAAGACAGTTCTTGTGGAATTGGCAAAGTGATATTTGGAAGCCCATAGAGGGCTATGGTGAAAAAGGAAATATCCTCAGATGAAATCTGGAAAGAAGCTTTTTGAGAAACTGCTTAGTGTTCTGTTAATTCATCTCACAGAGTTACATGTGTATTTCGTGGATCTCTTTGCTAGCCTTATTTCTGTGGAATCTGAGAACAGATATTTCGGATCCCATTGAAGACTATAGGGACAAAGGAAATATCCTCCGATAACAAAGAGCAAGAAGCTTTCTGAGAAACTTCTTTCCGTTCTGTGAAATCATCTCACAGAGTTACAGCTTGCCCCTCAAGAAGCCTTTCGCTAAGACAGTTCTTGTGGAATTGGCAAAGTGATATTTGGAAGCCCTTAGAGGGCTATGGTGAAAAAGGAAATATCCTCAGTTGAAATCTGGAAAGAAGCTTTCTGAGAAACTGCTTAGTGTTCGGTTAATTCATCTCACAGAGTTACATCTGTATTTCGTGGATCTCTTTGCTAGCCTTATTTCTGTGGAATCTGAGAACAGATGTTTCGTATCCCATTGAAGACTATAGGGCCAAAGGAAATATCCTCGGATAACAAAGAGAAAGAAGCTTTCTGAGAAACTTCTTTGTGTTCTGTGAAATCATCTCACAGAGTTACAGCTTTCCCCTCAAGAAGCCTTTCGCTAAGACAGTTCTTGTGGAATTGGCAAAGTGATATTTGGAAGCCCATAGAGGGCTATGGTGAAAAAGGAAATATCCTCAGATGAAATCTTGAAAGAAGCTTTCTGAGAAACTGCTTAGTGTTCGGTTAATTCATCTCACAGGGTTACATCTGTTTTTCGTGGATCTCTTTGCTAGCCTTATTTCTGTGGAATCTGAGAACAGATATTTCGGATCCCTTTGAAGACTATAGGGCCAAAGGAAATATCCTCCGATAAAAAAGAGAAAGAAGCTTTCTGAGAAACTTCTTTGTGTTCTGTGAAATCATCTCACAGAGTTACAGCTTTCCCCTCAAGAAGCCTTTCGCTAAGACAGTTCTTGTGGAATTGGCAAAGTGATGTTTGGAAGACCATAGAGGGCTATGGTGAAAAAGGAAATATCCTCAGATGAAATCTGGAAAGAAGCTTTCTGAGAAACTGCTTAGTGTTCTGTTAATTCATCACACAGAGTTACATCTGTATTTCCTGGATCTCTTTGCTAGCCTTATTTCTGTGGAATCTGAGAACAGATATTTCGGATCCCATTGAAGACTATAGGGCCAAAGGAAATATCCTCCGATAACAAAGACAAAGAAGCTTTCTGAGAAACTTCTTTGCATTCCGTGAAATCATCTCACAGAGTTACAGCTTTCCCCTCAAGAAGCCTTTCGATAAGACAGTTCTTGTGGAGTTGGCAAAGTGATATTTGGAAGCCCATAGAGGGCTATGGTGAAAAAGGAAATATCCTCAGATGAAATCTGGAAAGAAACTTTCTGAGAAACTGCTTAGTGTTCGGTTAATTCATCTCACAGAGTTACATCTGTATTTCGTGGATCTCTTTGCTAGCCTTATTTCTGTGGAATCTGAGAACAGATATTTCGGATCCCTTTGAAGACTATAGGGCCAAAGGAAATATCCTCCGATAACAAAGAGAAAGAAGCTTTCTGAGAAACTTCTTTGTGTTCTGTGAAATCATCTCACAGAGTTACAGCTTTCCCCTAAAGAAGCCTTTCGCTAAGACAGTTCTTGTGGAATTGGCAAAGTGATATTTGGAAGCCCATAGAGGGCTATGGTGAAAAAGGAAATATCCTCAGAAGAAATCTGGAAAGAAGATTTCTGAGAAACTGCTTAGTGTTCTGTTAATTCATCTCACAGAGTTACATGTGTATTTCGTGGATCTCTTTGCTAGCCTTATTTCTGTGGAATCTGAGAACAGATATTTCGGATCCCATTGAAGACTATAGGGACAAAGGAAATATCCTCCGATAACAAAGAGCAAGAAGCTTTCTGAGAAACTTCTTTGCGTTCTGTGAAATCATCTCACAGAGTTACAGCTTTCCCCTCAAGAAGCCTTTCGCTAAGATAGTTCTTGTGAAATTGGCAAAGAGATATTTGGAAGCCCTTAGAGGGCTATGGTGAAAAAGGAAATATCCTCAGATGAAATCTGGAAAGAAGCTTTCTGAGAAACAGCTTAGTGTTCTGTTAATTCATATCACAGAGTTACATCTGTATTTCGTGGATCTCTTTGCTCGCCTTATTTCTGTGGAATATGATAACAGATATTTCGGATCCCATTGAAGTCTATAGGGCCAAAGGAAATATCCTCCGATAACAAAGACAAAGAAGCTTTCTGAGAAACTTCTTTGCGTTCCGTGAAATCATCTCACAGAGTTACAGCTTTCCCCTCAAGAAGCCTTTCGATAAGACAGTTCTTGTGGAGTTGGCAAAGTGATATTTGGAAGCCCATAGAAGACCATGGTGAAAAAGGAAATATCCTCAGATGAAATCTGGAAAGAAACTTTCTGAGAAACTGCTTAGTGTTCGGTTAACTCATCTCACGGAGTTAAATCTGTATTTCGTGGATCTCTTTGTTAGCCTTATTTCTGTGGAATCTGAGAACAGATATTTCGGATCCCTTTGAAGACTAGAGGGCCAAAGGAAATATCCTCCGATAACAAAGAGAAAGAAGCTTTCTGAGAAACTTCTTTGTGTTCTGTGAAATCATCTCACAGAGTTACAGCTTTCCCCTCAAGAAGACTTTCGCTAAGACAGTTCTTGTGGAATTGGCAAAGTGATATTTGGAAGCTCATAGAGGGCTATGGTGAAAAAGGAAATATCATCAGATGAAATCTGGAAAGAAGCTTTCTGAGAAACTGCTTAGTGTTCTGTTTATTCATCTCACAGAGTTACATGTGTATTTCGTGGATCTCTTTGCTAGCCTTATTTCTGTGGAATCTGAGAACAGATATTTCGGATCCCATTGAAGACTATAGGGACAAAGGAAATATCCTCCGATAACAAAGAGCAAGAAGCTTTCTGAGAAACTTCTTTGCGTTCTGTGAAATCATCTCACAGAGTTACAGCTTTCCCCTCAAGAAGCCTTTCGCTAAGACAGTTCTTGTGGTATTGGCAAAGTGATATTTGGAAGCCCTTAGAGGGCTATGGTGAAAAAGGAAATATCCTCAGATGAAATCTGGAAAGAAGCTTTCTGAGAAACTGCTTAGTGTTCGGTTAATTCATCTCACAGAGTTACATCTGTATTTCGTGGATCTCTTTGCTAGCCTTATTTCTGTGGAATCTGAGAACAGATGTTTCGGATCCCATTGAAGACTATAGGGCCAAAGGAAATATCCTCGGATAACAAAGAGAAAGAAGCTTTCTGAGAAACTTCTTTGTGTTCTGTGAAATCATCTCACAGAGTTACAGCTTTCCCCTCAAGAAGCCTTTCACTAAGACAGTTCTTGTGAAATTGGCAAAGTGATATTTGGAAGCCCCTAGAGGGCTATGGTGAAAAAGTTAATATCCTCAGATGAAATCTGGAAAGAAGCTTTCTGAGAAACTGCTTAGTGTTCTGTTAATTCATCTCACAGAGTTACATCTGTATTTCGTGGATCTCTTTGCTAGCCTTATTTCTGTGGAATCTGAGAACAGATATTTCGGATCCCATTGAAGACTATAGGGACAAAGGATATCCTCCGATAACAAAGAGAAAGAAGCTTTCTGAGAAACTTCTTTGCGTTCTGTGAAATCATCTCACAGAGTTACAGCTTTCCACTTAAGAAGCCTTTCGCTAAGACAGTTCCTGTGGAATTGGCAAAGTGATATTTGGAAGCCCATAGAGGGCTATGGTGAAAAAGGAAATATCCTCAGATGAAATCTGGAAAGAAGCTTTCTGAGAAACTGCTTAGTGTTCTCTTAATTCATCTCACAGAGTTACATCTGTATTTCATGGATCTCTTTGCTAGCCTTATTTCTGTGGAATCTGAGAACAGATATTTCGGATCCCATTGAAGACTATAGGGCCAAAGGAAATATCCTCCGATAACAAAGAGAAAGAATATTTCTGAGAAACTTCTTTGCGTTCTGTGAAATCATCTCACAGAGTTACAGCTTTCCCCTCAAGAAGCCTTTCGCTAAGACAGTTCTTGTGGAATTGGCAAAGTGATATTAGGAAGCCCTTAGAGGGCTATGGTGAAAAAGGAAATATCCTCAGATGAAATCTGGAAGGAAGCTTTCGGAGAAACTGCTTAGTGTTCGGTTAATTCATCTCACAGAGTTACATCTGTATTTCGTGGATCTCTTTGCTAGCCTTATTTCTGTGGAATCTGAGAACAGATGTTTCGGATCCCATTGAAGACTATAGGGCCAAAGGAAATATCCTCGGATAACAAAGAGAAAGAAGCTTTCTGAGAAACTTCTTTGCGTTCTGTGAAATCATCTCACAGAGTTACAGCTTTCCCCTCAAGAAGCCTTTCGCTAAGACAGTTCTTGTGGAATTGGCAAAGTGATATTTGGAAGCCCATAGAGGGCTATGGTGAAAAAGGAAATATCCTCAGAAGAAATCTGGAAAGAAGCTTTCTGAGAAACTGCTTAGTGTTCTGTTAATTCATCTCACAGAGTTACATCTGTATTTCGTGGATCTCTTTGCTAGCCTTATTTCTGTGGAATCTGAGAACAGATATTTCGGATCCCATTGAAGACTATAGGGACAAAGGAAATATCCTCCGATAACAAAGAGCAAGAAGCTTTCTGAGAAACTTCTTTGCGTTCTGTGAAATCATCTCACAGAGTTACAGCTTTCCCCTCAAGAAGCCTTTCGCTAAGACAGTTCTTGTGAAATTGGCAAAGAGATATTTGGAAGCCCTTAGAGGGCTATGGTGAAAAAGGAAATATCCTCAGATGAAATCTGGAAAGAAGCTTTCTGAGAAACAGCTTAGTGTTCTGTTAATTCATCTCACAGAGTTACATCTGTATTTCCTGGATCTCTTTGCTCGCCTTATTTCTGTGGAATATTAGAACAGATATTTCGGATCCCATTGAAGTCTATAGGGCCAAAGGAAATATCCTCCGATAACAAAGACAAAGAAGCTTTCTGAGAAACTTCTTTGCGTTCCGTGAAATCATCTCACAGAGTTACAGCTTTCCCCTCAAGAAGCCTTTCGATAAGACAGTTCTTGTGGAGTTGGCAAAGTGATATTTGGAAGCCCATAGAAGGCCATGGTGAAAAAGGAAATATCCTCAGATGAAATCTGGAAAGAAACTTTCTGAGAAACTGCTTAGTGTTCGGTTAACTCATCTCACGGAGTTACATCTGTATTTCGTGGATCTCTTTGTTAGCCTTATTTCTGTGGAATCTGAGAACAGATATTTCGGATCCCTTTGAAGACTAGAGGGCCAAAGGAAATATCCTCCGATAACAAAGAGAAAGAAGCTTTCTGAGAAACTTCTTTGTGTTCTGTGAAATCATCTCACAGAGTTACAGCTTTCCCCTCAAGAAGACTTTCGCTAAGACAGTTCTTGTGGAATTGGCAAAGTGATATTTGGAAGCCCATAGAGGGCTATGGTGAAAAAGGAAATATCATCAGATGAAATCTGGAAAGAAGCTTTCTGAGAAACTGCTTAGTGTTCTGTTTATTCATCTCACAGAGTTACATGTGTATTTCGTGGATCTCTTTGCTAGCCTTATTTCTGTGGAATCTGAGAACAGATATTTCGGATCCCATTGAAGACTATAGGGACAAAGGAAATATCCTCCGATAACAAAGAGCAAGAAGCTTTCTGAGAAACTTCTTTGCGTTCTGTGAAATCATCTCACAGAGTTACAGCTTTCCCCTCAAGAAGCCTTTCGCTAAGACAGTTCTTGTGGTATTGGCAAAGTGATATTTGGAAGCCCTTAGAGGGCTATGGTGAAAAAGGAAATATCCTCAGATGAAATCTGGAAAGAAGATTTTGAGAAACTGCTTAGTGTTCGGTTAATTCATCTCACAGAGTTACATCTGTATTTCGTGGATCTCTTTGCTAGCCTTATTTCTGTGGAATCTGAGAACAGATGTTTCGGATCCCATTGAAGACTATAGGGCCAAAGGAAATATCCTCGGATAACAAAGAGAAAGAAGCTTTCTGAGAAACTTCTTTGTGTTCTGTGAAATCATCTCACAGAGTTACAGCTTTCCCCTCAAGAAGACTTTCGCTAAGACAGTTCTTGTGGAATTGGCAAAGTGATATTTGGAAGCCCATAGAGGACTATGGTGAAAAAGGAAATATCCTCAGATGAAATCTGGAAAGAAGCTTTCTGAGAAACTGCTTAGTGTTCTGTTTATTCATCTCACAGTGTTACATGTGTATTTCGTGGATCTCTTTGCTAGCCTTATTTCTGTGGAATCTGAGCACAGATATTTCGGATCCCATTGAAGACTATAGGGACAAAGGAAATATCCTCCGATAACAAAGAGAAAGAAGCTTTCTGAGAAACTTCTTTGCGTTCTGTGAAATCATCTCACAGAGTTACAGCTTTCCCCTCAAGAAGCCTTTCGCTAAGACAGTTCTTGTGGTATTGGCAAAGTGATATTTGGAAGCCCTTAGAGGGCTATGGTGAAAAAGGAAATATCCTCAGATGAAATCTGGAAAGAAGCTTTCTGAGAAACTGCTTAGTGTTCGGTTAATTCATCTCACAGAGTTACATCTGTATTTCGTGGATCTCTTTGCTAGCCTTATTTCTGTGGAATCTGAGAACAGATGTTTCGGATCCCATTGAAGACTATAGGGCCAAAGGAAATATCCTCGGATAACAAAGAGAAAGAAGCTTTCTGAGAAACTTCTTTGTGTTCTGTGAAATCATCTCACAGAGTTACAGCTTTCCCCTCAAGAAGCCTTTCACTAAGACAGTTCTTGTGGAATTGGCAAAGTGATATTTGGAAGCCCATAGAGGGCTATGGTGAAAAAGTTAATATCCTCAGATGAAATCTGGAAAGAAGCTTTCTGAGAAACTGCTTAGTGTTCTGTTAATTCATCTCACAGAGTTACATCTGTATTTCGTGGATCTCTTTGCTAGCCTTATTTCTGTGGAATCTGAGAACAGATATTTCGGATCCCATTGAAGACTATAGGGACAAAGAATATCCTCCGATAACAGAGAAAGAAGCTTTCTGAGAAACTTCTTTGCGTTCTGTGAAATCATCTCACAGAGTTACAGCTTTCCACTTAAGAAGCCTTTCGCTAAGACAGTTCCTGTGGAATTGGCAAAGTGATATTTGGAAGCCCATAGAGGGCTATGGTGAAAAAGGAAATATCCTCAGATGAAATCTGGAAAGAAGCTTTCTGAGAAACTGCTTAGTGTTCTCTTAATTCATCTCACAGAGTTACATCTGTATTTCATGGATCTCTTTGCTAGCCTTATTTCTGTGGAATCTGAGAACAGATATTTCGGATCCCATTGAAGACTATAGGGCCAAAGGAAATATCCTCCGATAACAAAGAGAAAGAATATTTCTGAGAAACTTCTTTGCGTTCTGTGAAATCATCTCACAGAGTTACAGCTTTCTCCTCAAGAAGCCTTTCGCTAAGACAGTTCTTGTGGAATTGGCAAAGTGATTTTTGGAAGCCCTTAGAGGGCTATGGTGAAAAAGGAAATATCCTCAGATGAAAACTGGAAAGAAGCTTTCTGAGAAACTGCTTAGTGTTCGGTTAATTCATCTCACAGAGTTACATCTGTATTTCGTGGATCTCTTTGCTAGCCTTATTTCTGTGGAATCTGAGAACAGATGTTTCGGATCCCATTGAAGACTATAGGGCCAAAGGAAATATCCTCGGATAACAAAGAGAAAGAAGCTTTCTGAGAAACTTCTTTGCGTTCTGTGAAATCATCTCACAGAGTTACAGCTTTCCCCTCTAGAAACCTTTCACTAAGACAGTTCTTGTGGAATTGGCAAGGTGATATTTGGAAGCCCATAGAGGGCTACGGTGAAAAAGGAAATATCCTCAGATGAAATCTGGAAAGAAGCTTTCTGAGAAACTGCTTAGTGTTCTGTTAATTCAGCTCACAGAGTTACATCTGCATTTCATGGATATCTTTGCTAGCCTTATTTCTGTGGAATCTGAGAACAGATATTTCGGATCCCTTTGAAGACTAGAGGGCCAATGGAAATATCCTCCGATAACAAAGAGAAAGAAGCTTTCTGAGAAACTTCTTTGTGTTCTGTGAAATCATCTCACAGAGTTACAGCTTTCCCCTGAAGAAGCCTTTCGCTAAGACAGTTCTTGTGGAATTGGCAAAGTGATATTTGGAAGGCCTTAGAGGGCTATGGTGAAAAAGGAAATATCCTCAGATGAAATCTGGAAAGAAGGTTTCTGAGAAACTGCTTAGTGTTCTGTTAATTCATCTCACAGAGTTACATCTGTATTTCGTGGATCTCATTGCTAGCCTTATATCTGTGGAATCTGAGAACAGATATTTCGGATCCCATTGAAGACTATAGGGAAAAGGAAATATCCTCCGATAACAAAGAGAAAGAAGCTTTCTGAGAAACTTCTTTGTGTTCTGTGAAATCATCTCACAGAGTTACAGCTTTCCCCTCAAGAAGCCTTTCGCTAAGACAGTTCTTGTGGAATTGGCAAAGTGATATTTGGAAGCCCATAGAGGGCTATGGTGAAAAAGGAAATATCCTCAGATGAAATCTGGAAAGAAGCTTTCTGAGAAACTGCTTAGTGTTCTGTTAATTCATCACACAGAGTTACATCTGTATTTCCTGGATCTCTTTGCTAGCCTTATTTCTGTGGAATCTGAGAACAGATATTTCGGATCCCATTGAAGACTATAGGGCCAAAGGAAATATCCTCCGATAACAAAGACAAAGAAGCTTTCTGAGAAACTTCTTTGCATTCCGTGAAATCATCTCACAGAGTTACAGCTTTCCCCTCAAGAAGCCTTTCGATAATACAGTTCTTGTGGAGTTGGCAAAGTGATATTTGGAAGCCCATAGAGGGCTATGGTGAAAAAGGAAATATCCTCAGATGAAATCTGGAAAGAAACTTTCTGAGAAACTGCTTAGTGTTCGGTTAATTCATCTCACAGAGTTACATCTGTATTTCGTGGATCTCTTTGCTAGCCTTATTTCTGTGGAATCTGAGAACAGATATTTCGGATCCCTTTGAAGACTATAGGGCCAAAGGAAATATCCTCCGATAACAAAGAGAAAGAAGCTTTCTGAGAAACTTCTTTGTGTTCTGTGAAATCATCTCACAGAGTTACAGCTTTCCCCTCAAGAAGCCTTTCGCTAAGACAGTTCTTGTGGAATTGGCAAAGTGATATTTGGAAGCCCATAGAGGGCTATGGTGAAAAAGGAAATATCCTCAGAAGAAATCTGGAAAGAAGCTTTCTGAGAAACTGCTTAGTGTTCTGTTAATTCATCTCACAGAGTTACATGTGTATTTCGTGGATCTCTTTGCTAGCCTTATTTCTGTGGAATCTGAGAGAAGATATTTCGGATCCCATTGAAGACTATAGGGACAAAGGAAATATCCTCCGATAACAAAGAGCAAGAAGCTTTCTGAGAAACTTCTTTGCGTTCTGTGAAATCATCTCACAGAGTTACAGCTTTCCCCTCAAGAAGCCTTTCGCTAAGATAGTTCTTGTGAAATTGGCAAAGAGATATTTGGAAGCCCTTAGAGGGCTATGGTGAAAAAGGAAATATCCTCAGATGAAATCTGGAAAGAAGCTTTCTGAGAAACAGCTTAGTGTTCTGTTAATTCATATCACAGAGTTACATCTGTATTTCGTGGATCTCTTTGCTCGCCTTATTTCTGTGGAATATGATAACAGATATTTCGGATCCCATTGAAGTCTATAGGGCCAAAGGAAATATCCTCCGATAACAAAGACAAAGAAGCTTTCTGAGAAACTTCTTTGCGTTCCGTGAAATCATCTCACAGAGTTACAGCTTTCCCCTCAAGAAGCCTTTCGATAAGACAGTTCTTGTGGAGTTGGCAAAGTGATATTTGGAAGCCCATAGAAGACCATGGTGAAAAAGGAAATATCCTCAGATGAAATCTGGAAAGAAACTTTCTGAGAAACTGCTTAGTGTTCGGTTAACTCATCTCACGGAGTTAAATCTGTATTTTGTGGATCTCTTTGTTAGCCTTATTTCTGTGGAATCTGAGAACAGATATTTCGGATGCCTTTGAAGACTAGAGGGCCAAAGGAAATATCCTCCGATAACAAAGAGAAAGAAGCTTTCTGAGAAACTTCTTTGTGTTCTGTGAAATCATCTCACAGAGTTACAGCTTTCCCCTCAAGAAGACTTTCGCTAAGACAGTTCTTGTGGAATTGGCAAAGTGATATTTGGAAGCTCATAGAGGGCTATGGTGAAAAAGGAAATATCATCAGATGAAATCTGGAAAGAAGCTTTCTGAGAAACTGCTTAGTGTTCTGTTTATTCATCTCACAGAGTTACATGTGTATTTCGTGGATCTCTTTGCTAGCCTTATTTCTGTGGAATCTGAGAACAGATATTTCGGATCCCATTGAAGACTATAGGGACAAAGGAAATATCCTCCGATAACAAAGAGCAAGAAGCTTTCTGAGAAACTTCTTTGCGTTCTGTGAAATCATCTCACAGAGTTACAGCTTTCCCCTCAAGAAGCCTTTCGCTAAGACAGTTCTTGTGGTATTGGCAAAGTGATATTTGGAAGCCCTTAGAGGGCTATGGTGAAAAAGGAAATATCCTCAGATGAAATCTGGAAAGAAGCTTTCTGAGAAACTGCTTAGTGTTCGGTTAATTCATCTCACAGAGTTACATCTGTATTTCGTGGATCTCTTTGCTAGCCTTATTTCTGTGGAATCTGAGAACAGATGTTTCGGATCCCATTGAAGACTATAGGGCCAAAGGAAATATCCTCGGATAACAAAGAGAAAGAAGCTTTCTGAGAAACTTCTTTGTGTTCTGTGAAATCATCTCACAGAGTTACAGCTTTCCCCTCAAGAAGCCTTTCACTAAGACAGTTCTTGTGAAATTGGCAAAGTGATATTTGGAAGCCCATAGAGGGCTATGGTGAAAAAGTTAATATCCTCAGATGAAATCTGGAAAGAAGCTTTCTGAGAAACTGCTTAGTGTTCTGTTAATTCATCTCACAGAGTTACATCTGTATTTCGTGGATCTCTTTGCTAGCCTTATTTCTGTGGAATCTGAGAACAGATATTTCGGATCCCATTGAAGACTATAGGGACAAAGGATATCCTCCGATAACAAAGAGAAAGAAGCTTTCTGAGAAACTTCTTTGCGTTCTGTGAAATCATCTCACAGAGTTACAGCTTTCCACTTAAGAAGCCTTTCGCTAAGACAGTTCCTGTGGAATTGGCAAAGTGATATTTGGAAGCCCATAGAGGGCTATGGTTAAAAAGGAAATATCCTCAGATGAAATCTGGAAAGAAGCTTTCTGAGAAACTGCTTAGTGTTCTCTTAATTCATCTCACAGAGTTACATCTGTATTTCATGGATCTCTTTGCTAGCCTTATTTCTGTGGAATCTGAGAACAGATATTTCGGATCCCATTGAAGACTATAGGGCCAAAGGAAATATCCTCCGATAACAAAGAGAAAGAATATTTCTGAGAAACTTCTTTGCGTTCTGTGAAATCATCTCACAGAGTTACAGCTTTCCCCTCAAGAAGCCTTTCGCTAAGACAGTTCTTGTGGAATTGGCAAAGTGATATTTGGAAGCCCTTAGAGGGCTATGGTGAAAAAGGAAATATCCTCAGATGAAATCTGGAAGGAAGCTTTCGGAGAAACTGCTTAGTGTTCGGTTAATTCATCTCACAGAGTTACATCTGTATTTCGTGGATCTCTTTGCTAGCCTTATTTCTGTGGAATCTGAGAACAGATATTTCGGATCCCATTGAAGACTATAGGGCCAAAGGAAATATCCTCGGATAACAAAGAGAAAGAAGCTTTCTGAGAAACTTCTTTGCGTTCTGTGAAATCATCTCACAGAGTTACAGCTTTCCCCTCAAGAAGCCTTTCGCTAAGACAGTTCTTGTGGAATTGGCAAAGTGATATTTGGAAGCCCATAGAGGGCTATGGTGAAAAAGGAAATATCCTCAGAAGAAATCTGGAAAGAAGCTTTCTGAGAAACTGCTTAGTGTTCTGTTAATTCATCTCACAGAGTTACATGTGTATTTCGTGGATCTCTTTGCTAGCCTTATTTCTGTGGAATCTGAGAACAGATATTTCGGATCCCATTGAAGACTATAGGGACAAAGGAAATATCCTCCGATAACAAAGAGCAAGAAGCTTTCTGAGAAACTTCTTTGCGTTCTGTGAAATCATCTCACAGAGTTACAGCTTTCCCCTCAAGAAGCCTTTCGCTAAGACAGTTCTTGTGAAATTGGCAAAGAGATATTTGGAAGCCCTTAGAGGGCTATGGTGAAAAAGGAAATATCCTCAGATGAAATCTGGAAAGAAGCTTTCTGAGAAACAGCTTAGTGTTCTGTTAATTCATCTCACAGAGTTACATCTGTATTTCCTGGATCTCTTTGCTCGCCTTATTTCTGTGGAATATGAGAACAGATATTTCGGATCCCATTGAAGTCTATAGGGCCAAAGGAAATATCCTCCGATAACAAAGACAAAGAAGCTTTCTGAGAAACTTCTTTGCGTTCCGTGAAATCATCTCACAGAGTTACAGCTTTCCCCTCAAGAAGCCTTTCGATAAGACAGTTCTTGTGGAGTTGGCAAAGTGATATTTGGAAGCCCATAGAAGGCCATGGTGAAAAAGGAAATATCCTCAGATGAAATCTGGAAAGAAACTTTCTGAGAAACTGCTTAGTGTTCGGTTAACTCATCTCACGGAGTTACATCTGTATTTCGTGGATCTCTTTGTTAGCCTTATTTCTGTGGAATCTGAGAACAGATATTTCGGATCCCTTTGAAGACTAGAGGGCCAAAGGAAATATCCTCCGATAACAAAGAGAAAGAAGCATTCTGAGAAACTTCTTTGTGTTCTGTGAAATCATCTCACAGAGTTACAGCTTTCCCCTCAAGAAGACTTTCGCTAAGACAGTTCTTGTGGAATTGGCAAAGTGATATTTGGAAGCCCATAGAGGGCTATGGTGAAAAAGGAAATATCATCAGATGAAATCTGGAAAGAAGCTTTCTGAGAAACTGCTTAGTGTTCTGTTTATTCATCTCACAGAGTTACATGTGTATTTCGTGGATCTCTTTGCTAGCCTTATTTCTGTGGAATCTGAGAACAGATGTTTCGGATCCCATTGAAGACTATAGGGCCAAAGGAAATATCCTCGGATAACAAAGAGAAAGAAGCTTTCTGAGAAACTTCTTTGTGTTCTGTGAAATCATCTCACAGAGTTACAGCTTTCCCCTCAAGAAGCCTTTCACTAAGACAGTTCTTGTGAAATTGGCAAAGTGATATTTGGAAGCCATAGAGGGCTATGGTGAAAAAGTTAATATCCTCAGATGAAATCTGGAAAGAAGCTTTCTGAGAAACTGCTTAGTGTTCTGTTAATTCATCTCACAGAGTTACATCTGTATTTCGTGGATCTCTTTGCTAGCCTTATTTCTGTGGAATCTGAGAACAGATATTTCGGATACCATTGAAGACTATAGGGACAAAGGATATCCTCCGATAACAAAGAGAAAGAAGCTTTCTGAGAAACTTCTTTGCGTTCTGTGAAATCATCTCACAGAGTTACAGCTTTCCACTTAAGAAGCCTTTCGCTAAGACAGTTCCTGTGGAATTGGCAAAGTGATATTTGGAAGCCCATAGAGGGCTATGGTTAAAAAGGAAATATCCTCAGATGAAATCTGGAAAGAAGCTTTCTGAGAAACTGCTTAGTGTTCTCTTAATTCATCTCACAGAGTTACATCTGTATTTCATGGATCTCTTTGCTAGCCTTATTTCTGTGGAATCTGAGAACAGATATTTCGGATCCCATTGAAGACTATAGGGCCAAAGGAAATATCCTCCGATAACAAAGAGAAAGAATATTTCTGAGAAACTTCTTTGTGTTCTGTGAAATCATCTCACAGAGTTACAGCTTTCCCCTCAAGAAGCCTTTCGCTAAGACAGTTCTTGTGGAATTGGCAAAGTGATATTTGGAAGCCCTTAGAGGGCTATGGTGAAAAAGGAAATATCCTCAGATGAAATCTGGAAGGAAGCTTTCGGAGAAACTGCTTAGTGTTCGGTTAATTCATCTCACAGAGTTACATCTGTATTTCGTGGATCTCTTTGCTAGCCTTATTTCTGTGGAATCTGAGAACAGATGTTTCGGATCCCATTGAAGACTATAGGGCCAAAGGAAATATCCTCGGATAACAAAGAGAAAGAAGCTTTCTGAGAAACTTCTTTGCGTTCTGTGAAATCATCTCACAGAGTTACAGCTTTCCCCTCAAGAAGCCTTTCACTAAGACAGTTCTTGTGGAATTGGCAAGGTGATATTTGGAAGCCCATAGAGGGCTACGGTGAAAAAGGAAATATCCTCAGATGAAATCTGGAAAGAAGCTTTCTGAGAAACTGCTTAGTGTTCTGTTAATTCAGCTCACAGAGTTACATCTGCATTTCATGGATATCTTTCTAGCCTTATTTCTGTGGAATCTGAGAACAGATATTTCGGATCCCTTTGAAGACTATAGGGCCAAAGGAAATATCCTCCGATAACAAAGAGAAAGAAGCTTTCTGAGAAACTTCTTTGTGTTCTGTGAAATCATCTCACAGAGTTACAGCTTTCCCCTCAAGAAGCCTTTCGCTAAGACAGTTCTTCTGGAATTGGCAAAGTGATATTTGGAAGCCCATAGAGGGCTATGGTGAAAAAGGAAATATCCTCAGATGAAATCTGGAAAGAAGCTTTCTGAGAAACTGCTTAGTGTTCTGTTATTTCATCTCACAGAGTTACATCTGTATTTCGTGGATCTCCTTGCTAGCCTTATTTCTGTGGAATCTGAGAACAGATATTTCGGATCCCTTTGAAGACTATAGGGCCAAAGGAAATATCCTCCGATAAAAAAGAGAAAGAAGCTTTCTGAGAAACTTCTTTGTGTTCTGTGAAATCATCTCACAGAGTTACAGCTTTCCTCTCAAGAAGCCTTTCGCTAAGACAGTTCTTGTGGAATTGGCAAAGTGATGTTTGGAAGACCATAGAGGGCTATGGTGAAAAAGGAAATATCCTCAGATGAAATCTGGAAAGAAGCTTTCTGAGAAACTGCTTAGTGTTCTGTTAATTCATCACACAGAGTTACATGTGTATTTCCTGGATCTCTTTGCTAGCCTTATTTCTGTGGAATCTGAGAACAGATATTTCGGATCCCTTTGAAGACTATAGGGCCAAAGGAAATATCCTCCTATAACAAAGACAAAGAAGCTTTCTGAGAAACTTCTTTGCATTCCGTGAAATCATCTCACAGAGTTACAGCTTTCCCCTTAAGAAGCCTTTCGATAAGACAGTTCTTGTGGAGTTGGCAAAGTGATATTTGGAAGCCCATAGAGGGCTATGGTGAAAAAGGAAATATCCTCAGATGAAATCTTGAAAGAAGCTTTCTGAGAAACTGCTTAGTGTTCGGTTAATTCATCTCACAGAGTTACATCTGTATTTCGTGGATCTCTTTGCTAGCCTTATTTCTGTGGAATCTGAGAACAGATATTTCGGATCCCTTTGAAGACTATAGGGCCAAAGGAAATATCCTCCGATAAAAAAGAGAAAAAAGCTTTCTGAGAAACTTCTTTGTGTTCTGTGAAATCATCTCACAGAGTTACAGCTTTCCCCTCAAGAAGCCTTTCGCTAAGACAGTTCTTGTGGAATTGGCAAAGTGATGTTTGGAAGACCATAGAGGGCTATGGTGAAAAAGGAAATATCCTCAGATGAAATCTGGAAAGAAGCTTTCTGAGAAACTGCTTAGTGTTCTGTTAATTCATCACACAGAGTTACATCTGTATTTCCTGGATCTCTTTGCTAGCCTTATTTCTGTGGAATCTGAGAACAGATATTTCGGATCCCATTGAAGACTATAGGGCCAAAGGAAATATCCTCCGATAACAAAGACAAAGAAGCTTTCTGAGAAACTTCTTTGCATTCCGTGAAATCATCTCACAGAGTTACAGCTTTCCCCTCAAGAAGCCTTTCGATAAGACAGTTCTTGTGGAGTTGGCAAAGTGATATTTGGAAGCCCATAGAGGGCTATGGTGAAAAAGGAAATATCCTCAGATGAAATCTGGAAAGAAACTTTCTGAGAAACTGCTTAGTGTTCGGTTAATTCATCTCACAGAGTTACATCTGTATTTCGTGGATCTCTTTGCTAGCCTTATTTCTGTGGAATCTGAGAACAGATATTTCGGATCCCTTTGAAGACTATAGGGCCAAAGGAAATATCCTCCGATAACAAAAAGAAAGAAGCTTTCTGAGAAACTTCTTTGTGTTCTGTGAAATCATCTCACAGAGTTACAGCTTTCCCCTCAAGAAGCCTTTCGCTAAGACAGTTCTTGTGGAATTGGCAAAGTGATATTTGGAAGCCCTTAGAGGGCTATGGTGAAAAAGGAAATATCCTCAGAAGAAATCTGGAAAGAAGCTTTCTGAGAAACTGCTTAGTGTTCTGTTAATTCATCTCACAGAGTTACATGTGTATTTCGTGGATCTCTTTGCTAGCCTTATTTCTGTGGAATCTGAGAACAGATATTTCGGATCCCATTGAAGACTATAGGGACAAAGGAAATATCCTCCGATAACAAAGAGCAAGAAGCTTTCTGAGAAACTTCTTTGCGTTCTGTGAAATCATCTCACAGAGTTACAGCTTTCCCCTCAAGAAGCCTTTCGCTAAGACAGTTCTTGTGAAATTGGCAAAGAGATATTTGGAAGCCCTTAGAGGGCTATGGTGAAAAAGGAAGTATCCTCAGATGAAATCTGGAAAGAAGCTTTCTGAGAAACAGCTTAGTGTTCTGTTAATTCATCTCACAGAGTTACATCTGTATTTCGTGGATCTCTTTGCTCGCCTTATTTCTGTGGAATATGAGAACAGATATTTCGGATCCCATTGAAGTCTATAGGGCCAAAGGAAATATCCTCCGATAACAAAGACAAAGAAGCTTTCTGAGAAACTTCTTTGCGTTCCGTGAAATCATCTCACAGAGTTACAGCTTTCCCCTCAAGAAGCCTTTCGATAAGACAGTTCTTGTGGAGTTGGCAAAGTGATATTTGGAAGCCCATAGAAGGCCATGGTGAAAAAGGAAATATCCTCAGATGAAATCTGGAAAGAAGCTTTCTGAGAAACTGCTTAGTGTTCTCTTAATTCATCTCACAGAGTTACATCTGTATTTCATGGATCTCTTTGCTAGCCTTATTTCTGTGGAATCTGAGAACAGATATTTCGGATCCCATTGAAGACTATAGGGACAAAGGAATTATTCTCCGATAACAAAGAGAAAGAATATTTCTGAGAAACTTCTTTGCGTTCTGTGAAATCATCTCACAGAGTTACAGCTTTCCCCTCAAGAAGCCTTTCGCTAAGACAGTTCTTGTGGAATTGGCAAAGTGATATTCGGAAGCCCTTAGAGGGCTATGGTGAAAAAGGAAATATCCTCAGATGAAATCTGGAAGGAAGCTTTCGGAGAAACTGCTTAGTGTTCGGTTAATTCATCTCACAGAGTTACATCTGTATTTCGTGGATCTCTTTGCTAGCCTTATTTCTGTGGAATCTGAGAAGAGATATTTCGGATCCCATTGAAGACTATAGGGACAAAGGAAATATCCTCCGATAACAAAGAGCAAGAAGCTTTCTGAGAAACTTCTTTGCGTTCTGTGAAATCATCTCACAGAGTTACAGCTTTCCCCTGAAGAAGCCTTTCGCTAAGACAGTTCTTGTGGAATTGGCAAAGTGATATTTGGAAGCCCTTAGAGGGCTATGGTGAAAAAGGAAATATCCTCAGATGAAATCTGGAAAGAAGGTTTCTGAGAAACTGCTTAGTGTTCTGTTAATTCATCTCACAGAGTTACATCTGAATTTCGTGGATCTCATTGCTAGCCTTATATCTGTGGAATCTGAGAACAGATATTTCGGATCCCTTTGAAGACTATAGGGAAAAGGAAATATCCTCCGATAACAAAGAGAAAGAAGCTTTCTGAGAAACTTCTTTGTGTTCTGTGAAATCATCTCACAGAGTTACAGCTTTCCCCTCAAGAAGCCTTTCGCTAAGACAGTTCTTGTGGAATTGGCAAAGTGATATTTGGAAGCCCATAGAGGGCTATGGTGAAAAAGGAAATATCCTCAGATGAAATCTGGAAAGAAGCTTTCTGAGAAACTGCTTAGTGTTCTGTTAATTCATCTCACAGAGTTACATGTGTATTTCGTGGATCTCTTTGCTAGCCTTATTTCTGTGGAATCTGAGAACAGATATTTCGGATCCCATTGAAGACTATAGGGACAAAGGAAATATCCTCCGATAACAAAGAGCAAGAAGCTTTCTGAGAAACTTCTTTCCGTTCTGTGAAATCATCTCACAGAGTTACAGCTTTCCCCTCAAGAAGCCTTTCGCTAAGACAGTTCTTGTGGAATTGGCAAAGTGATATTTGGAAGCCCTTAGAGGGCTATGGTGTAAAAGGAAATATCCTCAGATGAAATCTGGAAAGAAGCTTTCTGAGAAACTGCTTAGTGTTCGGTTAACTCATCTCACAGAGTTACATCTGTATTTCGTGGATCTCTTTGCTAGCCTTATTTCTGTGGAATCTGAGAACAGATGTTTCGTATCCCATTGAAGACTATAGGGCCAAAGGAAATATCCTCGGATAACAAAGAGAAAGAAGCTTTCTGAGAAACTTCTTTGTTTTCTGTGAAATCATCTCACAGAGTTACAGCTTTCCCCTCAAGAAGCCTTTCGCTAAGACAGTTCTTGTGGAATTGGCAAAGTGATATTTGGAAGCCCATAGAGGGCTATGGTGAAAAAGGAAATATCCTCAGATGAAATCTGGAAAGAAGCTTCCTGAGAAACTGCTTAGTGTTCTGTTAATTCATCTCACAGAGTTACATCTGTATTTCGTGGATCTCTTTGCTAGCCTTATTTCTGTGGAATCTGAGAAGAGATATTTCGGATCCCATTGAAGACTATAGGGACAAAGGAAATATCCTCCGATAACAAAGAGCAAGAAGCTTTCTGAGAAACTTCTTTGCGTTCTGTGAAATCATCTCACAGAGTTACAGCTTTCCCCTGAAGAAGCCTTTCGCTAAGACAGTTCTTGTGGAATTGGCAAAGTGATATTTGGAAGCCCTTAGAGGGCTATGGTGAAAAAGGAAATATCCTCAGATGAAATCTGGAAAGAAGGATTCTGAGAAACTGCTTAGTGTTCTGTTAATTCATCTCACAGAGTTACATCTCTATTTCGTGGATCTCATTGCTAGCCTTATATCTGTGGAATCTGAGAACAGATATTTCGGATCCCATTGAAGACTATAGGGAAAAGGAAATATCCTCCGATAACAAAGAGCAAGAAGCTTTCTGAAAAACTTCTTTGCGTTCTGTGAAATCATCTCACAGAGTTACAGCTTTCCCCTCAAGAAGCCTTTCGCTAAGACAGTTCTTGTGGAATTGGCAAAGTGATATTTGGAAGCCCATAGAGGGCTATGGTGAAAAAGGAAATATCCTCAGATGAAATATGGAAAGAAGCTTTCTGAGAAACTGCTTAGTGTTCGGTTAATTCATCTCACAGAGTTACATCTGTATTTCGTGGATCTCGTTGCTAGCCTTATTTCTGTGGAATCTGAGAACAGATATTTCGGATTCGTTTGAAGACTATAGGGCTAAAGGAAATATCCTCCGATAACAAAGAGAAAGAAGCTTTCTGAGAAACATCTTTGTGTTCTGTGAAATCATCTTACAGAGTTACAGCTTTCCCCTCTAGAAGCCTTTCGCTAAGACAGTTCTTGTGGAATTGGCAAAGTGATATTTGGAAGCCCATAGAGGGCTATGGTGAAAAAGGAAATATCCTCAGATGAAATCTGGAAAGAAGCTTTCTGAGAAACTGCTTAGTGTTCTGTTAATTCATCTCACAGAGTTACATCTGTATTTCGTGGATCTATTTGCTAGCCTTATTTCTGTGGAATCTGAGAAGAGATATTTCGGATCCCATTGAAGACAATAGGGACAAAGGAAATATCCTCCGATAACAAAGAGCTAGAAGCTTTCTGAGAAACTTCTTTGCATTCTGTGAAATCATCTCACAGAGTTACAGCTTTCCCCTCAAGAAGCCTTTCGCTAAGACAGTTCTTGTGGAATTGGCAAAGTGATATTTGGAAGCCCTTAGAGGGCTATGGTGAAAAAGGAAATATCCTCAGATGAAATCTGGAAAGAAGGTTTCTGAGAAACTGCTTAGTGTTCTGTTAATTCATCTCACAGAGTTACATCTGTATTTCGTGGATCTCATTGCTAGCCTTATATCTGTGGAATCTGAGAACAGATATTTCGGATCCCATTGAAGACTATAGGGAAAAGGAAATATCCTCCGATAACAAAGAGAAAGAAGCTTTCTGAGAAACTTCTTTGTGTTCTGTGAAATCATCTCACAGAGTTACAGCTTTCCCCTCAAGAAGCCTTTCGCTAAGACAGTTCTTGTGGAATTGGCAAAGTGATATTTGGAAGCCCATAGAGGGCTACGGTGAAAAAGGAAATATCCTCAGATGAAATCTGGAAAGAAGCTTTCTGAGAAACTGCTTAGTGTTCTGTTAATTCATCTCACAGAGTTACATGTGTATTTCGTGGATCTCTTTGCTAGCCTTATTTCTGTGGAATCTGAGAACAGATATTTCGGATCCCATTGAAGACTATAGGGACAAAGGAAATATCCTCCGATAACAAAGAGCAAGAAGCTTTCTGAGAAACTTCTTTCCGTTCTGTGAAATCATCTCACAAAGTTACAGCTTTCCCCTCAAGAAGCCTTTCGCTAAGACAGTTCTTGTGGAATTGGCAAAGTGATATTTGGAAGCCCTTAGAGGGTTATGGTGAAAAAGGAAATATCCTCAGATGAAATCTGGAAAGAAGCTTTCTGAGAAACTGCTTAGTGTTCGGTTAATTCATCTCACAGAGTTACATCTGTATTTCGTGGATCTCTTTGCTAGCCTTATTTCTGTGGAATCTGAGAACAGATGTTTCGTATCCCATTGAAGACTATAGGGCCAAAGGAAATATCCTCGGATAACAAAGAGAAAGAAGCTTTCTGAGAAACTTCTTTGTGTTCTGTGAAATCATCTCACAGAGTTACAGCTTTCCCCTCAAGAAGCCTTTCGCTAAGACAGTTCTTGTGGAATTGGCAAAGTGATATTTGGAAGCCCATAGAGGGCTATGGTGAAAAAGGAAATATCCTCAGATGAAATCGGGAAAGAAGCTTTCTGAGAAACTGCTTAGTGTTCTGTTAATTCATCTCACAGAGTTACATTTGTATTTCGTGGATCTCTTTGCTAGCCTTATTTCTGTGGAATCTGAGAACAGATATTTCGGATCCCATTGAAGACTATAGGGACAAAGGAAATATCCTCCGATAACAAAGAGAAAGAAGCTTTTTGAGAAACTTCTTTGCGTTCTGTGAAATCATCTCACAGAGTTACAACTTTCCACTTAAGAAGCCTTTCGCTAAGACAGTTCCTGTGGAATTGGCAAAGTGATATTTGGAAGCCCCTAGAGGGCTATGGTGAAAAAGGAAATATCCTCAGATGAAATCTGGAAAGAAGCTTTCTGAGAAACTGCTTAGTGTTCTGTTAATTCATCTCACAGAGTTACATGTGTATTTCGTGGATCTCTTTGCTAGCCTTATTTCTGTGGAATCTGAGAACAGATGTTTCGGATCCCATTGAAGACTATAGGGACAAAGGAAATATCCTCCGATAACAAAGAGCAAGAAGCTTTCTGAGAAACTTCTTTGTGTTCTGTGAAATCATCTCACAGAGTTACAGCTTACCCCTCAAGAAGCCTTTCGCTAAGACAGTTCTTGTGGAATTGGCAAAGTGATATTTGGAAGCCCATAGAGGGCTATGGTGAAAAAGGAAATATCCTCAGATGAAATCTGGAAAGAAGCTTTCTGAGAAACTGCTTAGTGTTCGGTTAATTCATCTCACAGAGTTACATCTGTATTTCGTGGATCTCGTTGCTAGCCTTATTTCTGTGGAATCTGAGAACAGATATTTCGGATTCCTTTGAAGACTATAGGGCTAAGGGAAATATCCTCCGATAACAAAGAGAAAGAAGCTTTCTGAGAAACATCTTTGTGTTCTGTGAAATCATCTTACAGAGTTACAGCTTTCCCCTCAAGAAGCCTTTCGCTAAGACAGTTCTTGTGGAATTGGCAAAGTGATATTTGGAAGCCCATAGAGGGCTATGGTGAAAAAGGAAATATCCTCAGATGAAATCTGGAAAGAAGTTTTCTGAGAAACTGCTTAGTGTTCTGTTAATTCATCTCACAGAGTTACATCTGTATTTCGTGGATCTCTTTGCTAGCCTTATTTCTGTGGAATCTGAGAAGAGATATTTCGGATCCCACTGAAGACTATAGGGACAAAGGAAATATCCTCCGATAACAAAGAGCAAGAAGCTTTCTGAGAAATTTCTTTGCGTTCTATGAAATCATCTCACAGAGTTACAGCTTTCCCCTGAAGAAGCCTTTCGCTAAGACACTTCTTGTGGAATTGGCAAAGTGATATTTGGAAGCCCTTAGAGGTCTATGGTGAAAAAGGAAATATCCTCAGATGAAATCTGGAAAGAAGGTTTCTGAGAAACTGCTTAGTGTTCTGTTAATTCATCTCACAGAGTTACATCTGTATTTCGTGGATCTCTTTGCTAGCCTTATATCTGTGGAATCTGAGAACAGATATTTCGGATCCCATTGAAGACTATAGGGAAAAGGAAATATCCTCCGATAACAAAGAGAAAGAAGCTTTCTGACAAACTTCTTTGTGTTCTGTGAAATCATCTCACAGAGTTACAGCTTTCCCCTCAAGAAGCCTTTCGCTAAGACAGTTCTTGTGGAATTGGCAAAGTGATATTTGGAAGCCCATAGAGGGCTATGGTGAAAAAGGAAATATCCTCAGATGAAATCTGGAAAGAAGCTTTCTGAGAAACTGCTTAGTGTTCTGTTAATTCATCTCACAGAGTTACATGTGTATTTCGTGGATCTCTTTGCTAGCCTTATTTCTGTGGAATCTGAGAACAGATATTTCGGATCCCATTGAAGACTATAGGGCCAAAGGAAATATCCTCCGATAACAAAGAGCAAGAAGTTTTCTGAGAAACTTCTTTGCGTTCTGTGAAATCATCTCACAGAGTTACAGCTTTCCCCTGAAGAAGCCTTTCGCTAAGACAGTTCTTGTGGAATTGGCAAAGTGATATTTGGAAGCCCTTAGATGGCTATGGTGAAAAAGGAAATATCCTCAGATGAAATCTGGAAAGAAGCTTTCTGAGAAACTGGTTAGTATTCTGTTCATGCATCTTACAGACTTACATCTGTATTTCGTGGATCTCTTTGCTCGCCTTATTTCTGTGGAATCTGAGAACAGGTATTTCAGATCCCATTGAAGACTATAGGGCCAAAGGAAATATCCTCCGATTACAAAGAGAAAGAAGCTTTCATAGAAAATTCTTTGTGTTCTGTGAAATCATCTCACAGATTTACAGCTTTCCCCTCAAGAAGCCTTTCGCTAAGACAGTTCTTCTGGAATTGGCAAAGTGATATTTGGAAGCCCTTAGAGGGCTATGTTGATAAAGGAAATATCCTCAGATGAAATCTGGAAAGAAGGTTTCTGAGAAACTGCTTAGTGTTCGGTTAATTCATCTCACAGAGTTACATCTGTATTTCGTGGATCTCTTTGCTAGCCTTATTTCTGTGGAATCTGGGAACAGATGTTTCGGATCTCATTGAAGACTATAGGGCCAAAGGAAATATCCTCGGATAACAAAGAGAAAGAAGCTTTCTGAGAAACTTCTTTGTGTTCTGTGAAATCATCTCACAGAGTTACAGCTTTCCCCTCAAGAAGCCTTTCGCTAAGACAGTTCTTGTGGAATTGGCAAAGAAATATTTGGAAGCCCATAGAGGGCTATGGTGAAAAAGGAAATATCCTCAGATGAAATCTGGAAAGAAGCTTTCTGAGAAACTGCTTAGTGTTCTGTTAATTCATCTCACAGAGTTACATGTGTATTTCGTGGATCTCTTTGCTAGCCTTATTTCTGTGGAATCTGAGAACAGATATTTCGGATCCCATTGAAGACTATAGGGACAAAGGAAATATCCTCCGATAACAAAGAGCAAGAAGCTTTCTGAGAAACTTCTTTGCGTTCTGTGAAATCATCTCACAGAGTTACAGCTTTCCCCTCAAGAAGCCTTTCGCTAAGACAGTTCTTGTGGAATTGGCAAAGTGATATTTGGAAGCCCTTAGAGGGCTATGTTGAAAAAGGAAATATCCTCAGATGAAATATGGAAAGAAGCTTTCTGAGAAACTGCTTAGTGTTCGGTTAATTCATCTCACAGAGTTACATCTGTATTTCGTGGATCTCTTTGCTAGCCTTATTTCTGTGGAATCTGAGAACAGATGTTTCGGATCCCATTGAAGACTATAGGGCCAAAGGAAATATCCTCGGATAAGAAAGAGAAAGAAGCTTTCTGAGAAACTTCTTTGCGTTCTGTGAAATCATCTCACAGAGTTACAGCTTTCCCCTCAAGAAGCCTTTCACTAAGATAGTTATTGTGGAATTGGCAAAGTGATATTTGGATGCCCATAGAGGGCTATGGTGAAAAAGGAAATATCCTCAGATGAAATCTGGAAAGAAGCTTTCTGAGAAACTGCTTAGTGTTCTGTTAATTCATCTCACAGAGTTACATCTGTATTTCGTGGATCTCTTTGCTAGCCTTATTTCTGTGGAATTTGAGAACAGATATTTCGGATCCCATTGAAGACTATAGGGACAAAGGAAATATCCTCCGATAACAAAGAGAAAGAAGCTTTCTGAGAAACTTTTTTGCGTTCTGTGAAATCATCTCACAGAATTACAGCTTTCCACTTAAGAAGCCTTTCGCTAAGACAGTTCCTGTGGAATTGGCAAAGAGATATTTGGAAGCCCATATAGGGCTATGGTGAAAAAGGAAATATCCTCAGATGAAATCTGGAAAGAAGCTTTCTGAGAAACTGCTTAGTGTTCTTTTAATTCATCTCACAGAGTTACATCTGTATTTCGTGGATCTCTTTGCTAGCCTTATTTCTGTGGAATCTGAGAACAGATATTTCGGATCCCATTGAAGACTATAGGGCCAAAGGAAATATCCTCCGATAACAAATAGAAAGAAGCTTTCTGAGAAACTTCTTTGCGTTCTGTGAAATCATCTCACCGAGTTACGGCTATCCCCTCAAGAAGCCTTTCGCTAAGACAGTTCTTGTGGAATTGGCATAGTGATATTTGGAAACCCATAGAGGGCTATGGTGAAAAAGGAAATATCCTCAGATGAAATCTGGAAAGAAGCTTTCTGAGAAACTGCTTAGTGTTCGGTTAATTCATCTCACAGAGTTACATCTGTATTTCGTGGATCTCTTTGCTAGCCTTATTTCTGTGGAATCTGATAACAGATATTTCGGATCCCTTTGAAGACTATAGGGCCAAAGGAAATATCCTCCGATAACAAAGAGAAAGAAGCTTTCTGAGAAACTTCTTTGCGTTCTGTGAAATCAACTCACAGAGTTACAGCTTTCCCCTGAAGAAGCCTTTCGCTAAGACAGTTCTTGTGGAATTGGCAAAGTGATATTTGGAAGCCCTTAGATGGCTATGGTGAAAAAGGAAATATCCTCAGATGAAATCTGGAAAGAAGCTTTCTGAGAAACTGGTTAGTATTCTGTTCATGCATCTCGCAGACTTACATCTGTATTTCGTGGATCTCTTTGCTCGCCTTATTTCTGTGGAATCTGAGAACAGGTATTTCAGATCCCATTGAAGACTATAGGGCCAAAGGAAATATCCTCCGATTACAAAGAGAAAGAAGCTTTCATAGAAACTTCTTTGTGTTCTGTGAAATCATCTCACAGATTTACAGCTTTCCCCTCAAGAAGCCTTTCGCTAAGACAGTTCTTCTGGAATTGGCAAAGTGATATTTGGAAGCCCTTAGAGGGCTATGTTGATAAAGGAAATATCCTCAGATGAAATCTGGAAAGAAGCTTTCTGAGAAACTGCTTAGTGTTCGGTTAATTCATCTCACAGAGTTACATCTGTATTTCGTGGATCTCTTTGCTAGCCTTATTTCTGTGGAATCTGGGAACAGATGTTTCGGATCTCATTGAAGACTATAGGGCCAAAGGAAATATCCTCGGATAACAAAGAGAAAGAAGCTTTCTGAGAAACTTCTTTGTGTTCTGTGAAATCATCTCACAGAGTTACAGCTTTCCCCTCAAGAAGCCTTTCGCTAAGACAGTTCTTGTGGAATTGGCAAAGTGATATTTGGAAGCCCATAGAGGGCTATGGTGAAAAAGGAAATATCCTCAGATGAAATCTGGAAAGAAGCTTTCTGAGAAACTGCTTAGTGTTCTGTTAATTCATCTCACAGAGTTACATGTGTATTTCGTGGATCTCTTTGCTAGCCTTATTTCTGTGGAATCTGAGAACAGATATTTCGGATCCCATTGAAGACAATAGGGACAAAGGAAATATCCTCCGATAACAAAGAGCAAGAAGCTTTCTGAGAAACTTCTTTGCGTTCTGTGAAATCATCTCACAGAGTTACAGCTTTCCCCTCAAGAAGCCTTTCGCTAAGACAGTTCTTGTGGAATTGGCAAAGTGATATTTGGAAGCCCTTAGAGGGCTATGTTGAAAAAGGAAATATCCTCAGATGAAATATGGAAAGAAGCTTTCTGAGAAACTGCTTAGTGTTCTGTTAATTCATCTCACAGAGTTACATCTGTATTTCGTGGATCTCTTTGCTAGCCTTATTTCTGTGGAATCTGAGAACAGATGTTTCGGATCCCATTGAAGACTATAGGGCCAAAGGAAATATCCTCGGATAAGAAAGAGAAAGAAGCTTTCTGAGAAACTTCTTTGCGTTCTGTGAAATCATCTCACAGAGTTACAGCTTTCCCCTCAAGAAGCCTTTCACTAAGATAGTTATTGTGGAATTGGCAAAGTGATATTTGGATGCCCATAGAGGGCTATGGTGAAAAAGGAAATATCCTCAGATGAAATCTGGAAAGAAGCTTTCTGAGAAACTGCTTAGTGTTCTGTTAATTCATCTAACAGAGTTACATCTGTATTTCGTGGATCTCTTTGCTAGCCTTATTTCTGTGGAATTTGAGAACAGATATTTCGGATCCCATTGAAGACTATAGGGACAAAGGAAATATCCTCCGATAACAAAGAGAAAGAAGCTTTCTGAGAAACTTTTTTGCGTTCTGTGAAATCATCTCACAGAATTACAGCTTTCCACTTAAGAAGCCTTTCGCTAAGACAGTTCCTGTGGAATTGGCAAAGAGATATTTGGAAACCCATATAGGGCTATGGTGAAAAAGGAAATATCCTCAGATGAAATCTGGAAAGAAGCTTTCTGAGAAACTGCTTAGTGTTCTTTTAATTCATCTCACAGAGTTACATCTGTATTTCGTGGATCTCTTTGCTAACCTTATTTCTGTGGAATCTGAGAACAGATATTTCGGATCCCATTGAAGACTATAGGGCCAAAGGAAATATCCTCCGATAACAAATAGAAAGAAGCTTTCTGAGAAACTTCTTTGCGTTCTGTGAAATCCTCTCACCGAGTTACAGCTATCCCCTCAAGAAGCCTTTCGCTAAGACAGTTCTTGTGGAATTGGCATAGTGATATTTGGAAACCCATAGAGGGCTATGGTGAAAAAGGAAATATCCTCAGATGAAATCTGGAAAGAAGCTTTCTGAGAAACTGCTTAGTGTTCGGTTAATTCATCTCACAGAGTTACATCTGTATTTCGTGGATCACTTTGCTAGCCTTATTTCTGTGGAATCTGATAACAGATATTTCGGATCCCTTTGAAGACTATAGGGCCAAAGGAAATATCCTCCGATAACAAAGAGAAAGAAGCTTTCTGAGAAACTTCTTTGCGTTCTGTGAAATCAACTCACAGAGTTACAGCTTTTCCCTCAAGAAGCCTTTCGCTAAGACAGTTCTTGTGGAATTGGCAAAGTGATATTTTGAAGCCCTTAGAGGGCTATGGTGAAAAAGGAAATATCGTCAGATGAAATCTGGAAAGAAGCTTTCTGAGAAACTGCTTAGTATTCTGTTCATGCATCTCACAGACTTACATCTGTATTTCGTGGATCTCTTTGCTCGCCTTATTTCTGTGGAATCTGAGAACAGGTATTTCAGATCCCATTGAAGACTATAGGGCCAAAGGAAATATCCTCCGATTACAAAGAGAAAGAAGCTTTCTTAGAAACTTCTTTGTGTTCTCTGAAATCATCTCACAGAGTTACAGTTTTCCCCTCAAGAAGCCTTTCGCTAAGACAGTTCTTCTGGAATTGGCAAAGTGATATTTGGAAACCCTTAGAGGGCTATGCTGAAAAAGGAAATATCCTCAGATGAAATCTGGAAAGAAGCTTTCTGAGAAACTGCTTAGTGTTCTGTTCATTCATGTCACAGAGTTACATCTGTATTTCATGGATCTCTTTGCTAGCCTTATTTCTGTGGAATCTGAGAACAGATATTTCGGATCCCATTGAAGACTATAGGGCCAAAGGAAATATCCTCCGATAACAAAGAGAAAGAAGCTTTCTTAGAAACTTCTTTGTGTTCTGTGAAATTATCTCACAGAGTTACAGCTTTCCTCTCAAGAAACCTTTCGCTAAGACAGTTCTTGTGGAATTGGCAAAGTGATATTTGGAAGCCCTTAGAGGGCTTTGGTGAAAAAGGAAATATCCTCAGATGAAATCTGGAAAGAAGCTTTCTGAGAAACTGCTTAGTGTTCTGTTCATTCATCTCACCGAGTTACATCTGTATTTCGTGGATCTCTTTGCTAGCATTATTTCTGTGGAATCTGAGAACAGGTATTTCAGATCCCATTGAAGACTATAGGGCCTAAGGAAATATCCTCCGATTACAAAGAGAAAGAAGCTTTCTTAGAAACTTCTTTGCGTTCTGTGAAATCATCTCACAGAGTTACAGCTTTCCCCTCAAGAAGCCTTTCCATAAGACAGTTCTTGTGGAATTGGCAAAGTGATATTTCGAAGCCCATAGAGGGCTATGGTGAAAAAGGAAATATCCTCAGATGAAATCTGGAAAGAAGCTTTCTGAGAAACTGCTTAGTGTTCTGTTAATTCATCTCACAGAGTTATATCTGTATTTCGTGGATCTCTTTACTAGTCTTATTTCTGTGGAATCTGAGAACAGATACTTCATATCCCATTGAAGACTATAGGGCCAAAGGAAATATCCTCCGATAACAAAGAGAAAGAAGCTTTCTGAGAAACTTCTTTGCAGTCTGTGAAATCATCTCAGAGAGTTACAGCTTTCCCCTAAAGAAGCCTATCGCTAAGACAGTTCTTGTGGAATTGGCAAAGTGATATTTGGAACCCCTAGAGGGCTATGGTGAAAAAGGAAATATCCTCAGATGAAATCTGGAAAGAAGCTTTCTGAGAAACTGCTTCGTGTTCTGTTCATTCATCTCACAGAGTTACATCTGTATTTCGTGGATCTCTTTGCTAGCCTTATTTCTGTGGAATCTGAGAACAGATATTTCAGATCCCTTTGAAGACTATAGGGCCAAAGGAAATATCCTCCGATTACAAAGAGAAAGAAGCTTTCTTAGAAACTTCTTTGTGTTCTGTGAAATCATCTCACAGAGTTACAGAGTTCCCCTCAAGAAGCCTTTCGCTAAGACAGTTCTTGTGGAATTGGCAAAGTGATATTTGGAAGCCCATAGAGGGCTATGGTGAAAAAGGAAATATCCTCAGATGAAATCTGGAAAGAAGCTTTCTGAGAAACTGCTTAGTGTTCGGTTAACTCATCTCACAGAGTTACATCTGTATTTCGTGGATCTCTTTGCTAGCCTTATTTCTGTGGAATCTGAGAACAGATGTTTCGTATCCCATTGAAGACTATAGGGCCAAAGGAAATATCCTCGGATAACAAAGAGAAAGAAGCTTTCTGAGAAACTTCTTTGTGTTCTGTGAAATCATCTCACAGAGTTACAGCTTTCCCCTCAAGAAGCCTTTCGCTAAGACAGTTCTTGTGGAATTGGCAAAGTGATATTTGGAAGCCCATAGAGGGCTATGGTGAAAAAGGAAATATCCTCAGATGAAATCTGGAAAGAAGCTTTCTGAGAAACTGCTTAGTGTTCTGTTAATTCATCTCACAGAGTTACATCTGTATTTCGTGGATCTCTTTGCTAGCCTTATTTCTGTGGAATCTGAGAAGAGATATTTCGGATCCCATTGAAGACTATAGGGACAAAGGAAATATCCTCCGATAACAAAGAGCAAGAAGCTTTCTGAGAAACTTCTTTGCGTTCTGTGAAATCATCTCACAGAGTTACAGCTTTCACCTGAAGAAGCCTTTCGCTAAGACAGTTCTTGTGGAATTGGCAAAGTGATATTTGGAAGCCCTTAGAGGGCTATGGTGAAAAAGGAAATATCCTCAGATGAAATCTGGAAAGAAGGATTCTGAGAAACTGCTTAGTGTTCTGTTAATTCATCTCACAGAGTTACATCTCTATTTCGTGGATCTCATTGCTAGCCTTATATCTGTGGAATCTGAGAACAGATATTTCGGATCCCATTGAAGACTATAGGGAAAAGGAAATATCCTCCGATAACAAAGAGCAAGAAGCTTTCTGAAAAACTTCTTTGCGTTCTGTGAAATCATCTCACAGAGTTACAGCTTTCCCCTCAAGAAGCCTTTCGCTAAGACAGTTCTTGTGGAATTGGCAAAGTGATATTTGGAAGCCCATAGAGGGCTATGGTGAAAAAGGAAATATCCTCAGATGAAATATGGAAAGAAGCTTTCTGAGAAACTGCTTAGTGTTCGGTTAATTCATCTCACAGAGTTACATCTGTATTTCGTGGATCTCGTTGCTAGCCTTATTTCTGTGGAATCTGAGAACAGATATTTCGGATTCGTTTGAAGACTATAGGGCTAAAGGAAATATCCTCCGATAACAAAGAGAAAGAAGCTTTCTGAGAAACATCTTTGTGTTCTGTGAAATCATCTTACAGAGTTACAGCTTTCCCCTCTAGAAGCCTTTCGCTAAGACAGTTCTTGTGGAATTGGCAAAGTGATATTTGGAAGCCCATAGAGGGCTATGGTGAAAAAGGAAATATCCTCAGATGAAATCTGGAAAGAAGCTTTCTGAGAAACTGCTTAGTGTTCTGTTAATTCATCTCACAGAGTTACATCTGTATTTCGTGGATCTATTTGCTAGCCTTATTTCTGTGGAATCTGAGAAGAGATATTTCGGATCCCATTGAAGACAATAGGGACAAAGGAAATATCCTCCGATAACAAAGAGCTAGAAGCTTTCTGAGAAACTTCTTTGCATTCTGTGAAATCATCTCACAGAGTTACAGCTTTCCCCTCAAGAAGCCTTTCGCTAAGACAGTTCTTGTGGAATTGGCAAAGTGATATTTGGAAGCCCTTAGAGGGCTATGGTGAAAAAGGAAATATCCTCAGATGAAATCTGGAAAGAAGGTTTCTGAGAAACTGCTTAGTGTTCTGTTAATTCATCTCACAGAGTTACATCTGTATTTCGTGGATCTCATTGCTAGCCTTATATCTGTGGAATCTGAGAACAGATATTTCGGATCCCATTGAAGACTATAGGGAAAAGGAAATATCCTCCGATAACAAAGAGAAAGAAGCTTTCTGAGAAACTTCTTTGTGTTCTGTGAAATCATCTCACAGAGTTACAGCTTTCCCCTCAAGAAGCCTTTCGCTAAGACAGTTCTTGTGGAATTGGCAAAGTGATATTTGGCAGCCCATAGAGGGCTACGGTGAAAAAGGAAATATCCTCAGATGAAATCTGGAAAGAAGCTTTCTGAGAAACTGCTTAGTGTTCTGTTAATTCATCTCACAGAGTTACATGTGTATTTCGTGGATCTCTTTGCTAGCCTTATTTCTGTGGAATCTGAGAACAGATATTTCGGATCCCATTGAAGACTATAGGGACAAAGGAAATATCCTCCGATAACAAAGAGCAAGAAGCTTTCTGAGAAACTTCTTTCCGTTCTGTGAAATCATCTCACAAAGTTACAGCTTTCCCCTCAAGAAGCCTTTCGCTAAGACAGTTCTTGTGGAATTGGCAAAGTGATATTTGGAAGCCCTTAGAGGGTTATGGTGAAAAAGGAAATATCCTCAGATGAAATCTGGAAAGAAGCTTTCTGAGAAACTGCTTAGTGTTCGGTTAATTCATCTCACAGAGTTACATCTGTATTTCGTGGATCTCTTTGCTAGCCTTATTTCTGTGGAATCTGAGAACAGATGTTTCGTATCCCATTGAAGACTATAGGGCCAAAGGAAATATCCTCGGATAACAAAGAGAAAGAAGCTTTCTGAGAAACTTCTTTGTGTTCTGTGAAATCATCTCACAGAGTTACAGCTTTCCCCTCAAGAAGCCTTTCGCTAAGACAGTTCTTGTGGAATTGGCAAAGTGATATTTGGAAGCCCATAGAGGGCTATGGTGAAAAAGGAAATATCCTCAGATGAAATCGGGAAAGAAGCTTTCTGAGAAACTGCTTAGTGTTCTGCTAATTCATCTCACAGAGTTACATTTGTATTTCGTGGATCTCTTTGCTAGCCTTATTTCTGTGGAATCTGAGAACAGATATTTCGGATCCCATTGAAGACTATAGGGACAAAGGAAATATCCTCCGATAACAAAGAGAAAGAAGCTTTTTGAGAAACTTCTTTGCGTTCTGTGAAATCATCTCACAGAGTTACAACTTTCCACTTAAGAAGCCTTTCGCTAAGACAGTTCCTGTGGAATTGGCAAAGTGATATTTGGAAGCCCCTAGAGGGCTATGGTGAAAAAGGAAATATCCTCAGATGAAATCTGGAAAGAAGCTTTCTGAGAAACTGCTTAGTGTTCTGTTAATTCATCTCACAGAGTTACATGTGTATTTCGTGGATCTCTTTGCTAGCCTTATTTCTGTGGAATCTGAGAACAGATGTTTCGGATCCCATTGAAGACTATAGGGACAAAGGAAATATCCTCCGATAACAAAGAGCAAGAAGCTTTCTGAGAAACTTCTTTGTGTTCTGTGAAATCATCTCACAGAGTTACAGCTTACCCCTCAAGAAGCCTTTCGCTAAGACAGTTCTTGTGGAATTGGCAAAGTGATATTTGGAAGCCCATAGAGGGCTATGGTGAAAAAGGAAATATCCTCAGATGAAATCTGGAAAGAAGCTTTCTGAGAAACTGCTTAGTGTTCGGTTAATTCATCTCACAGAGTTACATCTGTATTTCGTGGATCTCGTTGCTAGCCTTATTTCTGTGGAATCTGAGAACAGATATTTCGGATTCCTTTGAAGACTATAGGGCTAAGGGAAATATCCTCCGATAACAAAGAGAAAGAAGCTTTCTGAGAAACATCTTTGTGTTCTGTGAAATCATCTTACAGAGTTACAGCTTTCCCCTCAAGAAGCCTTTCGCTAAGACAGTTCTTGTGGAATTGGCAAAGTGATATTTGGAAGCCCATAGAGGGCTATGGTGAAAAAGGAAATATCCTCAGATGAAATCTGGAAAGAAGTTTTCTGAGAAACTGCTTAGTGTTCTGTTAATTCATCTCACAGAGTTACATCTGTATTTCGTGGATCTCTTTGCTAGCCTTATTTCTGTGGAATCTGAGAAGAGATATTTCGGATCCCACTGAAGACTATAGGGACAAAGGAAATATCCTCCGATAACAAAGAGCAAGAAGCTTTCTGAGAAATTTCTTTGCGTTCTATGAAATCATCTCACAGAGTTACAGCTTTCCCCTGAAGAAGCCTTTCGCTAAGACACTTCTTGTGGAATTGGCAAAGTGATATTTGGAAGCCCTTAGAGGTCTATGGTGAAAAAGGAAATATCCTCAGATGAAATCTGGAAAGAAGGTTTCTGAGAAACTGCTTAGTGTTCTGTTAATTCATCTCACAGAGTTACATCTGTATTTCGTGGATCTCTTTGCTAGCCTTATATCTGTGGAATCTGAGAACAGATATTTCGGATCCCATTGAAGACTATAGGGAAAAGGAAATATCCTCCGATAACAAAGAGAAAGAAGCTTTCTGACAAACTTCTTTGTGTTCTGTGAAATCATCTCACAGAGTTACAGCTTTCCCCTCAAGAAGCCTTTCGCTAAGACAGTTCTTGTGGAATTGGCAAAGTGATATTTGGAAGCCCATAGAGGGCTATGGTGAAAAAGGAAATATCCTCAGATGAAATCTGGAAAGAAGCTTTCTGAGAAACTGCTTAGTGTTCTGTTAATTCATCTCACAGAGTTACATGTGTATTTCGTGGATCTCTTCGCTAGCCTTATTTCTGTGGAATCTGAGAACAGATATTTCGGATCCCATTGAAGACTATAGGGCCAAAGGAAATATCCTCCGATAACAAAAAGCAAGAAGTTTTCTGAGAAACTTCTTTGCGTTCTGTGAAATCATCTCACAGAGTTACAGCTTTCCCCTGAAGAAGCCTTTCGCTAAGACAGTTCTTGTGGAATTGGCAAAGTGATATTTGGAAGCCCTTAGATGGCTATGGTGAAAAAGGAAATATCCTCAGATGAAATCTGGAAAGAAGCTTTCTGAGAAACTGGTTAGTATTCTGTTCATGCATCTTACAGACTTACATCTGTATTTCGTGGATCTCTTTGCTCGCCTTATTTCTGTGGAATCTGAGAACAGGTATTTCAGATCCCATTGAAGACTATAGGGCCAAAGGAAATATCATCCGATTACAAAGAGAAAGAAGCTTTCATAGAAACTTCTTTGTGTTCTGTGAAATCATCTCACAGATTTACAGCTTTCCCCTCAAGAAGCCTTTCGCTAAGACAGTTCTTCTGGAATTGGCAAAGTGATATTTGGAAGCCCTTAGAGGGCTATGTTGATAAAGGAAATATCCTCAGATGAAATCTGGAAAGAAGGTTTCTGAGAAACTGCTTAGTGTTCGGTTAATTCATCTCACAGAGTTACATCTGTATTTCGTGGATCTCTTTGCTAGCCTTATTTCTGTGGAATCTGGGAACAGATGTTTCGGATCTCATTGAAGACTATAGGGCCAAAGGAAATATCCTCGGATAACAAAGAGAAAGAAGCTTTCTGAGAAACTTCTTTGTGTTCTGTGAAATCATCTCACAGAGTTACAGCTTTCCCCTCAAGAAGCCTTTCGCTAAGACAGTTCTTGTGGAATTGGCAAAGAAATATTTGGAAGCCCATAGAGGGCTATGGTGAAAAAGGAAATATCCTCAGATGAAATCTGGAAAGAAGCTTTCTGAGAAACTGCTTAGTGTTCTGTTAATTCATCTCACAGAGTTACATGTGTATTTCGTGGATCTCTTTGCTAGCCTTATTTCTGTGGAATCTGAGAACAGATATTTCGGATCCCATTGAAGACTATAGGGACAAAGGAAATATCCTCCGATAACAAAGAGCAAGAAGCTTTCTGAGAAACTTCTTTGCGTTCTGTGAAATCATCTCACAGAGTTACAGCTTTCCCCTCAAGAAGCCTTTCGCTAAGACAGTTCTTGTGGAATTGGCAAAGTGATATTTGGAAGCCCTTAGAGGGCTATGTTGAAAAAGGAAATATCCTCAGATGAAATATGGAAAGAAGCTTTCTGAGAAACTGCTTAGTGTTCGGTTAATTCATCTCACAGAGTTACATCTGTATTTCGTGGATCTCTTTGCTAGCCTTATTTCTGTGGAATCTGAGAACAGATGTTTCGGATCCCATTGAAGACTATAGGGCCAAAGGAAATATCCTCGGATAAGAAAGAGAAAGAAGCTTTCTGAGAAACTTCTTTGCGTTCTGTGAAATCATCTCACAGAGTTACAGCTTTCCCCTCAAGAAGCCTTTCACTAAGATAGTTATTGTGGAATTGGCAAAGTGATATTTGGATGCCCATAGAGGGCTATGGTGAAAAAGGAAATATCCTCAGATGAAATCTGGAAAGAAGCTTTCTGAGAAACTGCTTAGTGTTCTGTTAATTCATCTCACAGAGTTACATCTGTATTTCGTGGATCTCTTTGCTAGCCTTATTTCTGTGGAATTTGAGAACAGATATTTCGGATCCCATTGAAGACTATAGGGACAAAGGAAATATCCTCCGATAACAAAGAGAAAGAAGCTTTCTGAGAAACTTTTTTGCGTTCTGTGAAATCATCTCACAGAATTACAGCTTTCCACTTAAGAAGCCTTTCGCTAAGACAGTTCCTGTGGAATTGGCAAAGAGATATTTGGAAGCCCATATAGGGCTATGGTGAAAAAGGAAATATCCTCAGATGAAATCTGGAAAGAAGCTTTCTGAGAAACTGCTTAGTGTTCTTTTAATTCATCTCACAGAGTTACATCTGTATTTCGTGGATCTCTTTGCTAGCCTTATTTCTGTGGAATCTGAGAACAGATATTTCGGATCCCATTGAAGACTATAGGGCCAAAGGAAATATCCTCCGATAACAAATAGAAAGAAGCTTTCTGAGAAACTTCTTTGCGTTCTGTGAAATCATCTCACCGAGTTACAGCTATCCCCTCAAGAAGCCTTTCGCTAAGACAGTTCTTGTGGAATTGGCATAGTGATATTTGGAAACCCATAGAGGGCTATGGTGAAAAAGGAAATATCCTCAGATGAAATCTGGAAAGAAGCTTTCTGAGAAACTGCTTAGTGTTCGGTTAATTCATCTCACAGAGTTACATCTGTATTTCGTGGATCTCTTTGCTAGCCTTATTTCTGTGGAATCTGATAACAGATATTTCGGATCCCTTTGAAGACTATAGGGCCAAAGGAAATATCCTCCGATAACAAAGAGAAAGAAGCTTTCTGAGAAACTTCTTTGCGTTCTGTGAAATCAACTCACAGAGTTACAGCTTTCCCCTGAAGAAGCCTTTCGCTAAGACAGTTCTTGTGGAATTGGCAAAGTGATATTTGGAAGCCCTTCGATGGCTATGGTGAAAAAGGAAATATCCTCAGATGAAATCTGGAAAGAAGCTTTCTGAGAAACTGGTTAGTATTCTGTTCATGCATCTCGCAGACTTACATCTGTATTTCGTGGATCTCTTTGCTCGCCTTATTTCTGTGGAATCTGAGAACAGGTATTTCAGATCCCATTGAAGACTATAGCGCCAAAGGAAATATCCTCCGATTACAAAGAGAAAGAAGCTTTCATAGAAACTTCTTTGTGTTCTGTGAAATCATCTCACAGATTTACAGCTTTCCCCTCAAGAAGCCTTTCGCTAAGACAGTTCTTCTGGAATTGGCAAAGTGATATTTGGAAGCCCTTAGAGGGCTATGTTGATAAAGGAAATATCCTCAGATGAAATCTGGAAAGAAGCTTTCAGAGAAACTGCTTAGTGTTCGGTTAATTCATCTCACAGAGTTACATCTGTATTTCATGGATCTCTTTGCTAGCCTTATTTCTGTGGAATCTGGGAACAGATGTTTCGGATCTCATTGAAGACTATAGGGCCAAAGGAAATATCCTCGGATAACAAAGAGAAAGAAGCTTTCTGAGAAACTTCTTTGTGTTCTGTGAAATCATCTCACAGAGTTACAGCTTTCCCCTCAAGAAGCCTTTCGCTAAGACAGTTCTTGTGGAATTGGCAAAGTGATATTTGGAAGCCCATAGAGGGCTATGGTGAAAAAGGAAATATCCTCAGATGAAATCTGGAAAGAAGCTTTCTGAGAAACTGCTTAGTGTTCTGTTAATTCATCTCACAGAGTTACATGTGTATTTCGTGGATCTCTTTGCTAGCCTTATTTCTGTGCAATCTGAGAACAGATATTTCGGATCCCATTGAAGACTATAGGGACAAAGGAAATATCCTCCGATAACAAAGAGCAAGAAGCTTTCTGAGAAACTTCTTTGCGTTCTGTGAAATCATCTCACAGAGTTACAGCTTTCCCCTCAAGAAGCCTTTCGCTAAGACAGTTCTTGTGGAATTGGCAAAGTGATATTTGGAAGCCCTTAGAGGGCTATGTTGAAAAAGTCAATATCCTCAGATGAAATATGGAAAGAAGCTTTCTGAGAAACTGCTTAGTGTTCGGTTAATTCATCTCACAGAGTTACATCTGTATTTCGTGGATCTCTTTGCTAGCCTTATTTCTGTGGAATCTGAGAACAGATGTTTCGGATCCCATTGAAGACTATAGGGCCAAAGGAAATATCCTCGGATAAGAAAGAGAAAGAAGCTTTCTGAGAAACTTCTTTGCGTTCTGTGAAATCATCTCACAGAGTTACAGCTTTCCCCTCAAGAAGCCTTTCACTAAGATAGTTATTGTGGAATTGGCAAAGTGATATTTGGATGCCCATAGAGGGCTATGGTGAAAAAGGAAATATCCTCAGATGAAATCTGGAAAGAAGCTTTCTGAGAAACTGCTTAGTGTTCTGTTAATTCATCTCACAGAGTTACATCTGTATTTCATGGATCTCTTTGCTAGCCTTATTTCTGTGGAATTTGAGAACAGATATTTCGGATCCCATTGAAGACTATAGGGACAAAGGAAATATCCTCCGATAACAAAGAGAAAGAAGCTTTCTGAGAAACTTTTTTGCGTTCTGTGAAATCATCTCACAGAATTACAGCTTTCCACTTAAGAAGCCTTTCGCTAAGACAGTTCCTGTGGAATTGGCAAAGAGATATTTGGAAGCCCATATAGGGCTATGGTGAAAAAGGAAATATCCTCAGATGAAATCTGGAAAGAAGCTTTCTGAGAAACTGCTTAGTGTTCTTTTAATTCATCTCACAGAGTTACATCTGTATTTCGTGGATCTCTTTGCTAGCCTTATTTCTGTGGAATCTGAGAACAGATATTTCGGATCCCATTGAAGACTATAGGGCCAAAGGAAATATCCTCCGATAACAAATAGAAAGAAGCTTTCTGAGAAACTTCTTTGTGTTCTGTGAAATCCTCTCACCGAGTTACAGCTATCCCCTCAAGAAGCCTTTCGCTAAGACAGTTCTTGTGGAATTGGCATAGTGATATTTGGAAACCCATAGAGGGCTATGGTGAAAAAGGAAATATCCTCAGATGAAATCTGGAAAGAAGCTTTCTGAGAAACTGCTTAGTGTTCGGTTAATTCATCTCACAGAGTTACATCTGTATTTCGTGGATCACTTTGCTAGCCTTATTTCTGTGGAATCTGATAACAGATATTTCGGATCCCTTTGAAGACTATAGGGCCAAAGGAAATATCCTCCGATAACAAAGAGAAAGAAGCTTTCTGAGAAACTTCTTTGCGTTCTGTGAAATCAACTCACAGAGTTACAGCTTTTCCCTCAAGAAGCCTTTCGCTAAGACAGTTCTTGTGGAATTGGCAAAGTGATATTTTGAAGCCCTTAGAGGGCTATGGTGAAAAAGGAAATATCGTCAGATGAAATCTGGAAAGAAGATTTCTGAGAAACTGCTTAGTATTCTGTTCATGCATCTCACAGACTTACATCTGTATTTCGTGGATCTCTTTGCTCGCCTTATTTCTGTGGAATCTGAGAACAGGTATTTCAGATCCCATTGAAGACTATAGGGCCAAAGGAAATATCCTCCGATTACAAAGAGAAAGAAGCTTTCTTAGAAACTTCTTTGTGTTCTCTGAAATCATCTCACAGAGTTACAGTTTTCCCCTCAAGAAGCCTTTCGCTAAGACAGTTTTCTGGAATTGGCAAAGTGATATTTGGAAACCCTTAGAGGGCTATGCTGAAAAAGGAAATATCCTCAGATGAAATCTGGAAAGAAGCTTTCTGAGAAACTGCTTAGTGTTCTGTTCATTCATGTCACAGAGTTACATCTGTATTTCATGGATCTCTTTGCTAGCCTTATTTCTGTGGAATCTGAGAACAGATATTTCGGATCCCATTGAAGACTATAGGGCCAAAGGAAATATCCTCCGATAACAAAGAGAAAGAAGCTTTCTTAGAAACTTCTTTGTGTTCTGTGAAATTATCTCACAGAGTTACAGCTTTCCTCTCAAGAAGCCTTTCGCTAAGACAGTTCTTGTGGAATTGGCAAAGTGATATTTGGAAGCCCTTAGAGGGCTTTGGTGAAAAAGGAAATATCCTCAGATGAAATCTGGAAAGAAGCTTTCTGAGAAACTGCTTAGTGTTCTGTTCATTCATCTCACCGAGTTACATCTGTATTTCGTGGATCTCTTTGCTAGCATTATTTCTGTGGAATCTGAGAACAGGTATTTCAGATCCCATTGAAGACTATAGGGCCTAAGGAAATATCCTCCGATTACAAAGAGAAAGAAGCTTTCTTAGAAACTTCTTTGCGTTCTGTGAAATCATCTCACAGAGTTACAGCTTTCCCCTCAAGAAGCCTTTCCATAAGACAGTTCTTGTGGAATTGGCAAAGTGATATTTGGAAGCCCATAGAGGGCTATGGTGAAAAAGGAAATATCCTCAGATGAAATCTGGAAAGAAGCTTTCTGAGAAACTGCTTAGTGTTCTGTTAATTCATCTCACAGAGTTACATCTGTATTTCGTGGATCTCTTTACTAGTCTTATTTCTGTGGAATCTGAGAACAGATACTTCATATCCCATTGAAGACTATAGGGCCAAAGGAAATATCCTCCGATAACAAAGAGAAAGAAGCTTTCTGAGAAACTTCTTTGCAGTCTGTGAAATCATCTCAGAGAGTTACAGCTTTCCCCTAAAGAAGCCTATCGCTAAGACAGTTCTTGTGGAATTGGCAAAGTGATATTTGGAACCCCTAGAGGGCTATGGTGAAAAAGGAAATATCCTCAGATGAAATCTGGAAAGAAGCTTTCTGAGAAACTGCTTCGTGTTCTGTTCATTCATCTCACAGAGTTACATCTGTATTTCGTGGATCTCTTTGCTAGCCTTATTTCTGTGGAATCTGAGAACAGATATTTCAGATCCCTTTGAAGACTATAGGGCCAAAGGAAATATCCTCCGATTACAAAGAGAAAGAAGCTTTCTTAGAAACTTCTTTGTGTTCTGTGAAATCATCTCACAGAGTTACAGAGTTCCCCTCAAGAAGCCTTTCGCTAAGACAGTTCTTGTGGAATTGGCAAAGTGATATTTGGAAGCCCATAGAGGGCTATGGTGAAAAAGGAAATATCCTCAGATGAAATCTGGAAAGAAGCTTTCTGAGAAACTGCTTAGTGTTCCGTTAATTCATCTCACAGAGTTACATCTGTATTTCGTGGATCTCTTTGCTAGCCTTATTTCTATGGAATCTGAGAACAGGTATTTCAGATCCCATTGAGACTATAGGGCCAAAGGAAATATCCTCCGATTACAAAGAGAAAGAAGCTTTCATAGAAACTTCTTTGTGTTCTGTGAAATCATCTCACAGAGTTACAGCTTTCCCCTCAGGAAACCTTTCGCCAAGACAGTTCTTGTGGAATTGGCAAAGTGATATTTGGAAGCCCATAGAGGGCTATGGTGAAAAAGGAAATATCCTCAGATGAAATCTGGAAAGAAGCTTTCTGAGAAACTGCTTAGTGTTCTGTTCATTCATCTCACAGAGTTACATCTGTATTTCGTGGATCTCTTTGCTAGCCTAATTTCTGTGGAATCTGAGAACAGATATTTCGGATCCCATTGAAGACTATAGGGCCAAAGGAAATATCCTCCGATAACAAAGACAAAGAAGCTTTCTTAGAAACTACTTTGCGTTCTGTGAAATCATCTCACAGAGTTACAGCTTTCCCCTCAAGAAACCTTTCGCTAAGACAGTTCTTGTGGAATTGGCAAAGTGATATTTGGAAGACCATAGAGGGCTATGGTGAAAAAGGAAATATCCTCAGATGAAATTTGGAAAGAAGCTTTCTGAGAAACTGCTTAGTGTTCTGTTAATTCATCTCTCAGAGTTACATCTGTATTTCGTGGATCTCTTTGCTAGCCTTATTTCTGTGGAATCTGAGAACAGATATTTCAGATCCTATTGAAGACTATAGGGCCAAAGGAAATATCCTCCGATAACAAAGAGAAAGAAGCTTTCTGAGAAAATACTTGGCGTTCTGTGAAATCATCTCACAGAGTTACAGCTTTCCCCTCAAGAAGCCTTTCGCTAAGACAGTTCTTGTGGAATTGGCAAAGTGATATTTGGAAGCCCATAGAGGGCTATGGTGAAAAAGGAAATATCCTCAGATGAAATCTGGAAAGAAGCTTTCTGAGAAACTGCTTAGTGTTCTGTTAATTCATCTCACAGAGTTATATCTGTATTTCGTGGATCTCTTTGCTAGCCTTATTTCTATGGAATCTGAGAACAGGTAGTTCAGATCCCATTGAAGACTATAGGGCCAAAGGAAATATCCTCCGATTACAAAGAGAAAGAAGCTTTCTTAGAAACTTCTTTGTGTTCTGTGAAATCATCTCACAGAGTTACAGCTTTCCCCTCAAGAAGCCTTTCGCTAAGACAGTTCTTGTGGAATTGGCAAAGTGATATTTGGAAGCCCATAGAGGGCTATGGTGAAAAAGGAAATATCCTCAGATGAAATCTGGAAAGAAGCTTTCTGAGAAACTGCTTAGTGTTCTGTTAATTCATCTCACAGAGTTACATCTGTATTTCGTGGATCTCTTTGCTAGCCTTATTTCTGTGGAATCTGAGAAGAGATATTTCGGATCCCATTGAAGACTATAGGGACAAAGGAAATATCCTCCGATAACAAAGAGCAAGAAGCTTTCTGAGAAACTTCTTTGCGTTCTGTGAAATCATCTCACAGAGTTACAGCTTTCCCCTGAAGAAGCCTTTCGCTAAGACAGTTCTTGTGGAATTGGCAAAGTGATATTTGGAAGCCCTTAGAGGGCTATGGTGAAAAAGGAAATATCCTCAGATGAAATCTGGAAAGAAGCTTTCTGAGAAACTGCTTAGTGTTCTGTTAATTCATCTCACAGAGTTACATCTCTATTTCGTGGATCTCATTGCTAGCCTTATATCTGTGGAATCTGAGAACAGATATTTCGGATCCCATTGAAGACTATAGGGAAAAGGAAATATCCTCCGATAACAAAGAGCAAGAAGCTTTCTGAAAAACTTCTTTGCGTTCTGTGAAATCATCTCACAGAGTTACAGCTTTCCCCTCAAGAAGCCTTTCGCTAAGACAGTTCTTGTGGAATTGGCAAAGTGATATTTGGAAGCCCATAGAGGGCTATGGTGAAAAAGGAAATATCCTCAGATGAAATATGGAAAGAAGCTTTCTGAGAAACTGCTTAGTGTTCGGTTAATTCATCTCACAGAGTTACATCTGTATTTCGTGGATCTCGTTGCTAGCCTTATTTCTGTGGAATCTGAGAACAGATATTTCGGATTCGTTTGAAGACTATAGGGCTAAAGGAAATATCCTCCGATAACAAAGAGAAAGAAGCTTTCTGAGAAACATCTTTGTGTTCTGTGAAATCATCTTACAGAGTTACAGCTTTCCCCTCTAGAAGCCTTTCGCTAAGACAGTTCTTGTGGAATTGGCAAAGTGATATTTGGGGGCCCATAGAGGGCTATGGTGAAAAAGGAAATATCCTCAGATGAAATCTGGAAAGAAGCTTTCTGAGAAACTGCTTAGTGTTCTGTTAATTCATCTCACAGAGTTACATCTGTATTTCGTGGATCTATTTGCTAGCCTTATTTCTGTGGAATCTGAGAAGAGATATTTCGGATCCCATTGAAGACAATAGGGACAAAGGAAATATCCTCCGATAACAAAGAGCTAGAAGCTTTCTGAGAAACTTCTTTGCATTCTGTGAAATCATCTCACAGAGTTACAGCTTTCCCCTCAAGAAGCCTTTCGCTAAGACAGTTCTTGTGGAATTGGCAAAGTGATATTTGGAAGCCCTTAGAGGGCTATGGTGAAAAAGGAAATATCCTCAGATGAAATCTGGAAAGAAGGTTTCTGAGAAACTGCTTAGTGTTCTGTTAATTCATCTCACAGAGTTACATCTGTATTTCGTGGATCTCATTGCTAGCCTTATATCTGTGGAATCTGAGAACAGATATTTCGGATCCCATTGAAGACTATAGGGAAAAGGAAATATCCTCCGATAACAAAGAGAAAGAAGCTTTCTGAGAAACTTCTTTGTGTTCTGTGAAATCATCTCACAGAGTTACAGCTTTCCCCTCAAGAAGCCTTTCGCTAAGACAGTTCTTGTGGAATTGGCAAAGTGATATTTGGCAGCCCATAGAGGGCTACGGTGAAAAAGGAAATATCCTCAGATGAAATCTGGAAAGAAGCTTTCTGAGAAACTGCTTAGTGTTCTGTTAATTCATCTCACAGAGTTACATGTGTATTTCGTGGATCTCTTTGCTAGCCTTATTTCTGTGGAATCTGAGAACAGATATTTCGGATCCCATTGAAGACTATAGGGACAAAGGAAATATCCTCCGATAACAAAGAGCAAGAAGCTTTCTGAGAAACTTCTTTCCGTTCTGTGAAATCATCTCACAAAGTTACAGCTTTCCCCTCAAGAAGCCTTTCGCTAAGACAGTTCTTGTGGAATTGGCAAAGTGATATTTGGAAGCCCTTAGAGGGTTATGGTGAAAAAGGAAATATCCTCAGATGAAATCTGGAAAGAAGCTTTCTGAGAAACTGCTTAGTGTTCGGTTAATTCATCTCACAGAGTTACATCTGTATTTCGTGGATCTCTTTGCTAGCCTTATTTCTGTGGAATCTGAGAACAGATGTTTCGTATCCCATTGAAGACTATAGGGCCAAAGGAAATATCCTCGGATAACAAAGAGAAAGAAGCTTTCTGAGAAACTTCTTTGTGTTCTGTGAAATCATCTCACAGAGTTACAGCTTTCCCCTCAAGAAGCCTTTCGCTAAGACAGTTCTTGTGGAATTGGCAAAGTGATATTTGGAAGCCCATAGAGGGCTATGGTGAAAAAGGAAATATCCTCAGATGAAATCGGGAAAGAAGCTTTCTGAGAAACTGCTTAGTGTTCTGTTAATTCATCTCACAGAGTTACATTTGTATTTCGTGGATCTCTTTGCTAGCCTTATTTCTGTGGAATCTGAGAACAGATATTTCGGATCCCATTGAAGACTATAGGGACAAAGGAAATATCCTCCGATAACAAAGAGAAAGAAGCTTTTTGAGAAACTTCTTTGCGTTCTGTGAAATCATCTCACAGAGTTACAACTTTCCACTTAAGAAGCCTTTCGCTAAGACAGTTCCTGTGGAATTGGCAAAGTGATATTTGGAAGCCCCTAGAGGGCTATGGTGAAAAAGGAAATATCCTCAGATGAAATCTGGAAAGAAGCTTTCTGAGAAACTGCTTAGTGTTCTGTTAATTCATCTCACAGAGTTACATGTGTATTTCGTGGATCTCTTTGCTAGCCTTATTTCTGTGGAATCTGAGAACAGATGTTTCGGATCCCATTGAAGACTATAGGGACAAAGGAAATATCCTCCGATAACAAAGAGCAAGAAGCTTTCTGAGAAACTTCTTTGTGTTCTGTGAAATCATCTCACAGAGTTACAGCTTACCCCTCAAGAAGCCTTTCGCTAAGACAGTTCTTGTGGAATTGGCAAAGTGATATTTGGAAGCCCATAGAGGGCTATGGTGAAAAAGGAAATATCCTCAGATGAAATCTGGAAAGAAGCTTTCTGAGAAACTGCTTAGTGTTCGGTTAATTCATCTCACAGAGTTACATCTGTATTTCGTGGATCTCGTTGCTAGCCTTATTTCTGTGGAATCTGAGAACAGATATTTCGGATTCCTTTGAAGACTATAGGGCTAAGGGAAATATCCTCGGATAACAAAGAGAAAGAAGCTTTCTGAGAAACATCTTTGTGTTCTGTGAAATCATCTTACAGAGTTACAGCTTTCCCCTCAAGAAGCCTTTCGCTAAGACAGTTCTTGTGGAATTGGCAAAGTGATATTTGGAAGCCCATAGAGGGCTATGGTGAAAAAGGAAATATCCTCAGATGAAATCTGGAAAGAAGTTTTCTGAGAAACTGCTTAGTGTTCTGTTAATTCATCTCACAGAGTTACATCTGTATTTCGTGGATCTCTTTGCTAGCCTTATTTCTGTGGAATCTGAGAAGAGATATTTCGGATCCCACTGAAGACTATAGGGACAAAGGAAATATCCTCCGATAACAAAGAGCAAGAAGCTTTCTGAGAAATTTCTTTGCGTTCTATGAAATCATCTCACAGAGTTACAGCTTTCCCCTGAAGAAGCCTTTCGCTAAGACACTTCTTGTGGAATTGGCAAAGTGATATTTGGAAGCCCTTAGAGGTCTATGGTGAAAAAGGAAATATCCTCAGATGAAATCTGGAAAGAAGGTTTCTGAGAAACTGCTTAGTGTTCTGTTAATTCATCTCACAGAGTTACATCTGTATTTCGTGGATCTCTTTGCTAGCCTTATATCTGTGGAATTTGAGAACAGATATTTCGGATCCCATTGAAGACTATAGGGAAAAGGAAATATCCTCCGATAACAAAGAGAAAGAAGCTTTCTGACAAACTTCTTTGTGTTCTGTGAAATCATCTCACAGAGTTACAGCTTTCCCCTCAAGAAGCCTTTCGCTAAGACAGTTCTTGTGGAATTGGCAAAGTGATATTTGGAAGCCCATAGAGGGCTATGGTGAAAAAGGAAATATCCTCAGATGAAATCTGGAAAGAAGCTTTCTGAGAAACTGCTTAGTGTTCTGTTAATTCATCTCACAGAGTTACATGTGTATTTCGTGGATCTCTTCGCTAGCCTTATTTCTGTGGAATCTGAGAACAGATATTTCGGATCCCATTGAAGACTATAGGGCCAAAGGAAATATCCTCCGATAACAAAGAGCAAGAAGTTTTCTGAGAAACTTCTTTGCGTTCTGTGAAATCATCTCACAGAGTTACAGCTTTCCCCTGAAGAAGCCTTTCGCTAAGACAGTTCTTGTGGAATTGGCAAAGTGATATTTGGAAGCCCTTAGATGGCTATGGTGAAAAAGGAAATATCCTCAGATGAAATCTGGAAAGAAGCTTTCTGAGAAACTGGTTAGTATTCTGTTCATGCATCTTACAGACTTACATCTGTATTTCGTGGATCTCTTTGCTCGCCTTATTTCTGTGGAATCTGAGAACAGGTATTTCAGATCCCATTGAAGACTATAGGGCCAAAGGAAATATCCTCCGATTACAAAGAGAAAGAAGCTTTCATAGAAACTTCTTTGTGTTCTGTGAAATCATCTCACAGATTTACAGCTTTCCCCTCAAGAAGCCTTTCGCTAAGACAGTTCTTCTGGAATTGGCAAAGTGATATTTGGAAGCCCTTAGAGGGCTATGTTGATAAAGGAAATATCCTCAGATGAAATCTGGAAAGAAGGTTTCTGAGAAACTGCTTAGTGTTCGGTTAATTCATCTCACAGAGTTACATCTGTATTTCGTGGATCTCTTTGCTAGCCTTATTTCTGTGGAATCTGGGAACAGATGTTTCGGATCTCATTGAAGACTATAGGGCCAAAGGAAATATCCTCGGATAACAAAGAGAAAGAAGCTTTCTGAGAAACTTCTTTGTGTTCTGTGAAATCATCTCACAGAGTTACAGCTTTCCCCTCAAGAAGCCTTTCGCTAAGACAGTTCTTGTGGAATTGGCAAAGAAATATTTGGAAGCCCATAGAGGGCTATGGTGAAAAAGGAAATATCCTCAGATGAAATCTGGAAAGAAGCTTTCTGAGAAACTGCTTAGTGTTCTGTTAATTCATCTCACAGAGTTACATGTGTATTTCGTGGATCTCTTTGCTAGCCTTATTTCTGTGGAATCTGAGAACAGATATTTCGGATCCCATTGAAGACTATAGGGACAAAGGAAATATCCTCCGATAACAAAGAGCAAGAAGCTTTCTGAGAAACTTCTTTGCGTTCTGTGAAATCATCTCACAGAGTTACAGCTTTCCCCTCAAGAAGCCTTTCGCTAAGACAGTTCTTGTGGAATTGGCAAAGTGATATTTGGAAGCCCTTAGAGGGCTATGTTGAAAAAGGAAATATCCTCAGATGAAATCTGGAAAGAAGCTTTCTGAGAAACTGCTTAGTGTTCGGTTAATTCATCTCACAGAGTTACATCTGTATTTCGTGGATCTCTTTGCTAGCCTTATTTCTGTGGAATCTGAGAACAGATGTTTCGGATCCCATTGAAGACTATAGGGCCAAAGGAAATATCCTCGGATAAGAAAGAGAAAGAAGCTTTCTGAGAAACTTCTTTGCGTTCTGTGAAATCATCTCACAGAGTTACAGCTTTCCCCTCAAGAAGCCTTTCACTAAGATAGTTATTGTGGAATTGGCAAAGTGATATTTGGATGCCCATAGAGGGCTATGGTGAAAAAGGAAATATCCTCAGATGAAATCTGGAAAGAAGCTTTCTGAGAAACTGCTTAGTGTTCTGTTAATTCATCTCACAGAGTTACATCTGTATTTCGTGGATCTCTTTGCTAGCCTTATTTCTGTGGAATTTGAGAACAGATATTTCGGATCCCATTGAAGACTATAGGGACAAAGGAAATATCCTCCGATAACAAAGAGAAAGAAGCTTTCTGAGAAACTTTTTTGCGTTCTGTGAAATCATCTCACAGAATTACAGCTTTCCACTTAAGAAGCCTTTCGCTAAGACAGTTCCTGTGGAATTGGCAAAGAGATATTTGGAAGCCCATATAGGGCTATGGTGAAAAAGGAAATATCCTCAGATGAAATCTGGAAAGAAGCTTTCTGAGAAACTGCTTAGTGTTCTTTTAATTCATCTCACAGAGTTACATCTGTATTTCGTGGATCTCTTTGCTAGCCTTATTTCTGTGGAATCTGAGAACAGATATTTCGGATCCCATTGAAGACTATAGGGCCAAAGGAAATATCCTCCGATAACAAATAGAAAGAAGCTTTCTGAGAAACTTCTTTGCGTTCTGTGAAATCATCTCACCGAGTTACACCTATCCCCTCAAGAAGCCTTTCGCTAAGACAGTTCTTGTGGAATTGGCATAGTGATATTTGGAAACCCATAGAGGGCTATGGTGAAAAAGGAAATATCCTCAGATGAAATCTGGAAAGAAGCTTTCTGAGAAACTGCTTAGTGTTCGGTTAATTCATCTCACAGAGTTACATCTGTATTTCGTGGATCTCTTTGCTAGCCTTATTTCTGTGGAATCTGATAACAGATATTTCGGATCCCTTTGAAGACTATAGGGCCAAAGGAAATATCCTCCGATAACAAAGAGAAAGAAGCTTTCTGAGAAACTTCTTTGCGTTCTGTGAAATCAACTCACAGAGTTACAGCTTTCCCCTGAAGAAGCCTTTCGCTAAGACAGTTCTTGTGGAATTGGCAAAGTGATATTTGGAAGCCCTTAGATGGCTATGGTGAAAAAGGAAATATCCTCAGATGAAATCTGGAAAGAAGCTTTCTGAGAAACTGGTTAGTATTCTGTTCATGCATCTCGCAGACTTACATCTGTATTTCGTGGATCTCTTTGCTCGCCTTATTTCTGTGGAATCTGAGAACAGGTATTTCAGATCCCATTGAAGACTATAGCGCCAAAGGAAATATCCTCCGATTACAAAGAGAAAGAAGCTTTCATAGAAACTTCTTTGTGTTCTGTGAAATCATCTCACAGATTTACAGCTTTCCCCTCAAGAAGCCTTTCGCTAAGACAGTTCTTCTGGAATTGGCAAAGTGATATTTGGAAGCCCTTAGAGGGCTATGTTGATAAAGGAAATATCCTCAGATGAAATCTGGAAAGAAGCTTTCTGAGAAACTGCTTAGTGTTCGGTTAATTCATCTCACAGAGTTACATCTGTATTTCATGGATCTCTTTGCTAGCCTTATTTCTGTGGAATCTGGGAACAGATGTTTCGGATCTCATTGAAGACTATAGGGCCAAAGGAAATATCCTCGGATAACAAAGAGAAAGAAGCTTTCTGAGAAACTTCTTTGTGTTCTGTGAAATCATCTCACAGAGTTACAGCTTTCCCCTCAAGAAGCCTTTCGCTAAGACAGTTCTTGTGGAATTGGCAAAGTGATATTTGGAAGCCCATAGAGGGCTATGGTGAAAAAGGAAATATCCTCAGATGAAATCTGGAAAGAAGCTTTCTGAGAAACTGCTTAGTGTTCTGTTAATTCATCTCACAGAGTTACATGTGTATTTCGTGGATCTCTTTGCTAGCCTTATTTCTGTGGAATCTGAGAACAGATATTTCGGATCCCATTGAAGACTATAGGGACAAAGGAAATATCCTCCGATAACAAAGAGCAAGAAGCTTTCTGAGAAACTTCTTTGCGTTCTGTGAAATCATCTCACAGAGTTACAGCTTTCCCCTCAAGAAGCCTTTCGCTAAGACAGTTCTTGTGGAATTGGCAAAGTGATATTTGGAAGCCCTTAGAGGGCTATGTTGAAAAAGTCAATATCCTCAGATGAAATATGGAAAGAAGCTTTCTGAGAAACTGCTTAGTGTTCGGTTAATTCATCTCACAGAGTTACATCTGTATTTCGTGGATCTCTTTGCTAGCCTTATTTCTGTGGAATCTGAGAACAGATGTTTCGGATCCCATTGAAGACTATAGGGCCAAAGGAAATATCCTCGGATAAGAAAGAGAAAGAAGCTTTCTGAGAAACTTCTTTGCGTTCTGTGAAATCATCTCACAGAGTTACAGCTTTCCCCTCAAGAAGCCTTTCACTAAGATAGTTATTGTGGAATTGGCAAAGTGATATTTGGATGCCCATAGAGGGCTATGGTGAAAAAGGAAATATCCTCAGATGAAATCTGGAAAGAAGCTTTCTGAGAAACTGCTTAGTGTTCTGTTAATTCATCTCACAGAGTTACATCTGTATTTCATGGATCTCTTTGCTAGCCTTATTTCTGTGGAATTTGAGAACAGATATTTCGGATCCCATTGAAGACTATAGGGACAAAGGAAATATCCTCCGATAACAAAGAGAAAGAAGCTTTCTGAGAAACTTTTTTGCGTTCTGTGAAATCATCTCACAGAATTACAGCTTTCCACTTAAGAAGCCTTTCGCTAAGACAGTTCCTGTGGAATTGGCAAAGAGATATTTGGAAGCCCATATAGGGCTATGGTGAAAAAGGAAATATCCTCAGATGAAATCTGGAAAGAAGCTTTCTGAGAAACTGCTTAGTGTTCTTTTAATTCATCTCACAGAGTTACATCTGTATTTCGTGGATCTCTTTGCTAGCCTTATTTCTGTGGAATCTGAGAACAGATATTTCGGATCCCATTGAAGACTATAGGGCCAAAGGAAATATCCTCCGATAACAAATAGAAAGAAGCTTTCTGAGAAACTTCTTTGCGTTCTGTGAAATCCTCTCACCGAGTTACAGCTATCCCCTCAAGAAGCCTTTCTCTAAGACAGTTCTTGTGGAATTGGCATAGTGATATTTGGAAACCCATAGAGGGCTATGGTGAAAAAGGAAATATCCTCAGATGAAATCTGGAAAGAAGCTTTCTGAGAAACTGCTTAGTGTTCGGTTAATTCATCTCACAGAGTTACATCTGTATTTCGTGGATCACTTTGCTAGCCTTATTTCTGTGGAATCTGATAACAGATATTTCGGATCCCTTTGAAGACTATAGGGCCAAAGGAAATATCCTCCGATAACAAAGAGAAAGAAGCTTTCTGAGAAACTTCTTTGCGTTCTGTGAAATCAACTCACAGAGTTACAGCTTTTCCCTCAAGAAGCCTTTCGCTAAGACAGTTCTTGTGGAATTGGCAAAGTGATATTTTGAAGCCCTTAGAGGGCTATGGTGAAAAAGGAAATATCGTCAGATGAAATCTGGAAAGAAGATTTCTGAGAAACTGCTTAGTATTCTGTTCATGCATCTCACAGACTTACATCTGTATTTCGTGGATCTCTTTGCTCGCCTTATTTCTGTGGAATCTGAGAACAGGTATTTCAGATCCCATTGAAGACTATAGGGCCAAAGGAAATATCCTCCGATTACAAAGAGAAAGAAGCTTTCTTAGAAACTTCTTTGTGTTCTCTGAAATCATCTCACAGAGTTACAGTTTTCCCCTCAAGAAGCCTTTCGCTAAGACAGTTCTTCTGGAATTGGCAAAGTGATATTTGGAAACCCTTAGAGGGCTATGCTGAAAAAGGAAATATCCTCAGATGAAATCTGGAAAGAAGCTTTCTGAGAAACTGCTTAGTGTTCTGTTCATTCATGTCACAGAGTTACATCTGTATTTCATGGATCTCTTTGCTAGCCTTATTTCTGTGGAATCTGAGAACAGATATTTCGGATCCCATTGAAGACTATAGGGCCAAAGGAAATATGCTCCGATAACAAAGAGAAAGAAGCTTTCTTAGAAACTTCTTTGTGTTCTGTGAAATTATCTCACAGAGTTACAGCTTTCCTCTCAAGAAGCCTTTCGCTAAGACAGTTCTTGTGGAATTGGCAAAGTGATATTTGGAAGCCCTTAGAGGGCTTTGGTGAAAAAGGAAATATCCTCAGATGAAATCTGGAAAGAAGCTTTCTGAGAAACTGCTTAGTGTTCTGTTCATTCATCTCACCGAGTTACATCTGTATTTCGTGGATCTCTTTGCTAGCATTATTTCTGTGGAATCTGAGAAGAGGTATTTCAGATCCCATTGAAGACTATAGGGCCTAAGGAAATATCCTCCGATTACAAAGAGAAAGAAGCTTTCTTAGAAACTTCTTTGCGTTCTGTGAAATCATCTCACAGAGTTACAGCTTTCCCCTCAAGAAGCCTTTCCATAAGACAGTTCTTGTGGAATTGGCAAAGTGATATTTCGAAGCCCATAGAGGGCTATGGTGAAAAAGGAAATATCCTTAGATGAAATCTGGAAAGAAGCTTTCTGAGAAACTGCTTAGTGTTCTGTTAATTCATCTCACAGAGTTACATCTGTATTTCGTGGATCTCTTTACTAGTCTTATTTCTGTGGAATCTGAGAACAGATACTTCATATCCCATTGAAGACTATAGGGCCAAAGGAAATATCCTCCGATAACAAAGAGAAAGAAGCTTTCTGAGAAACTTCTTTGCAGTCTGTGAAATCATCTCAGAGAGTTACAGCTTTCCCCTAAAGAAGCCTATCGCTAAGACAGTTCTTGTGGAATTGGCAAAGTGATATTTGGAACCCCTAGAGGGCTATGGTGAAAAAGGAAATATCCTCAGATGAAATCTGGAAAGAAGCTTTCTGAGAAACTGCTTCGTGTTCTGTTCATTCATCTCACAGAGTTACATCTGTATTTCGTGGATCTCTTTGCTAGCCTTATTTCTGTGGAATCTGAGAACAGATATTTCAGATCCCTTTGAAGACTATAGGGCCAAAGGAAATATCCTCCGATTACAAAGAGAAAGAAGCTTTCTTAGAAACTTCTTTGTGTTCTGTGAAATCATCTCACAGAGTTACAGAGTTCCCCTCAAGAAGCCTTTCGCTAAGACAGTTCTTGTGGAATTGGCAAAGTGATATTTGGAAGCCCATAGAGGGCTATGGTGAAAAAGGAAATATCCTCAGATGAAATCTGGAAAGAAGCTTTCTGAGAAACTGCTTAGTGTTCCGTTAATTCATCTCACAGAGTTACATCTGTATTTCGTGGATCTCTTTGCTAGCCTTATTTCTATGGAATCTGAGAACAGGTATTTCAGATCCCATTGAGACTATAGGGCCAAAGGAAATATCCTCCGATTACAAAGAGAAAGAAGCTTTCATAGAAACTTCTTTGTGTTCTGTGAAATCATCTCACAGAGTTACAGCTTTCCCCTCAGGAAACCTTTCGCCAAGACAGTTCTTGTGGAATTGGCAAAGTGATATTTGGAAGCCCATAGAGGGCTATGGTGAAAAAGGAAATATCCTCAGATGAAATCTGGAAAGAAGCTTTCTGAGAAACTGCTTAGTGTTCTGTTCATTCATCTCACAGAGTTACATCTGTATTTCGTGGATCTCTTTGCTAGCCTAATTTCTGTGGAATCTGAGAACAGATATTTCGGATCCCATTGAAGACTATAGGGCCAAAGGAAATATCCTCCGATAACAAAGACAAAGAAGCTTTCTTAGAAACTACTTTGCGTTCTGTGAAATCATCTCACAGAGTTACAGCTTTCCCCTCAAGAAACCTTTCGCTAAGACAGTTCTTGTGGAATTGGCAAAGTGATATTTGGAAGACCATAGAGGGCTATGGTGAAAAAGGAAATATCCTCAGATGAAATTTGGAAAGAAGCTTTCTGAGAAACTGCTTAGTGTTCTGTTAATTCATCTCTCAGAGTTACATCTGTATTTCGTGGATCTCTTTGCTAGCCTTATTTCTGTGGAATCTGAGAACAGATATTTCAGATCCTATTGAAGACTATAGGGCCAAAGGAAATATCCTCCGATAACAAAGAGAAAGAAGCTTTCTGAGAAAATACTTGGCGTTCTGTGAAATCATCTCACAGAGTTACAGCTTTCCCCTCAAGAAGCCTTTCGCTAAGACAGTTCTTGTGGAATTGGCAAAGTGATATTTGGAAGCCCATAGAGGGCTATGGTGAAAAAGGAAATATCCTCAGATGAAATCTGGAAAGAAGCTTTCTGAGAAACTGCTTAGTGTTCTGTTAATTCATCTCACAGAGTTATATCTGTATTTCGTGGATCTCTTTGCTAGCCTTATTTCTATGGAATCTGAGAACAGGTAGTTCAGATCCCATTGAAGACTATAGGGCCAAAGGAAATATCCTCCGATTACAAAGAGAAAGAAGCTTTCTTAGAAACTTCTTTGTGTTCTGTGAAATCATCTCACAGAGTTACAGCTTTCCCCTCAAGAAGCCTTTCGCTAAGACAGTTCTTGTGGAATTGGCAAAGTGATATTTGGAAGCCCATAGAGGGCTACGGTGAAAAAGGAAATATCCTCAGATGAAATTTGGAAAGAAGCTTTCTGAGAAACTGCTTAGTGTTTTGTTATTTCATCTCACAGAGTTACATCTGTATTTCGTGGATCTCTTTGGCAGCCTTATTTCTGTGGAATCTGAGAACAGATATTTCGGATCCCATTGAAGACTATAGGGCCAAAGGAAATATCCTCCGATAACAAAGAGAAAGAAGCTTTCTGAGAAACCTCTTTGCGTTCTGTGAAATCATCTCACAGAGTTACAGCTTTCCCCTCAAGAAGCCTTTCGCTAAGACAGTTCTTGTGGAATTTTCAAAGTGATATTTGGAAGCCCCTAGAGGGCTATGGTGAAAAAGGAAATATCCTCAGATGAAATCTGGAAAGAAGCTTTCTGACAAACTGCTTAGTGTTCTGTTAATTCATCTCACAGGGTTACATCTGTATTTCGTGGATCTCTTTGCTAGCCTTATTTCTGTGGAATCTGAAAACAGATATTTCGGATCCCATTGAAGACAATAGGGCCAAAGGAAATATCCTCCGATAAGAAAGAGAAAGAAGCTTACTGAGAAACTTCTTTGCGTTCTGTGAAATCATCTCACAGAGTTACAGCTTTCCCCTCAAGAAGCCTTTCGCTAAGACAGTTCTTGTGGAATTGGCAAAGTGATATTTGGAAGCCCATAGAGGGCTATGGTGAAAAAGGAAATATCCTCAGATGAAATCTGGAAGGAAGCTTTCTGAGAAACTGCTTAGTGTTCGGTTAATTCATCTCAGAGTGTTACATGTGTATTTCGTGGATCTCTTTGCTAGCCTTATTTCTGTGGAATCTGAGAACAGATATTTCATATCCCTTTGAAGACTACAGGGCCAAAGGAAATATCCTCCGATAACAAAGAGAAAGAAGCTTTCTGAGAAACTTCTTTGCGTATTGTGAAATCATCTCACAGAGTTACAGCTTTCCCCTCAAGAAGCCTTTCGCTAAGACAGTTCTTGTGGAATTGGCAAAGTGATATTTGGAACCCCAAGAGGGCAATGGTGAAAAAGGAAATATCCTCAGATAAAAACTGGAAAGAAGCTTTCTGAGAAACTGCTTAGTGTTCTGTTCATTCATCTCACAGAGTTACATCTGTATTTCGTGGATCTCTTTGCTAGCCTTATTTCTGTGGAATCTGAGAACAGATATTTTGGATCCCTTTGAAGACTATAGGGCCAAAGGAAATATCCTCCGATTACAAAGAGAAAGAAGCTTTCTTAGAAACTTCTTTGCGTTCTGTGAAATCATCTCACAGAGTTACAGCTTTCCCCTCAAGAAGCCTTTTGCTAAGACAGTTCTTGTGGAATTGGCAAAGTGATATTTGGAAGCCCATAGAGGGCTATGGTGAAAAAGGAAATATCCTCAGATGAAATCTGGAAAGAAGCTTTCTGAGAAACTGCTTAGTGTTCTGTTAATTCATCTCACAGAGTTACATCTGTATTTCGTGGATCTCTTTGCAAGCCTTATTTTTGTGGAATCTGAGAACAGATATTTCGGATCCCATTGAAGACTATAGGGCCAAAGGAAATATCCTCCGATAACAAAGAGAAAGAAGCTTTGTGAGAAACTTCTTTGCATTCTGTGAAATCATCTCACAGAGTTACAGCTTTCCCCTCAAGAAGCCTTTCGCTAAGACAGTTCTTGTGGAATTGGCAAAGTGATATTTGGAACCCCTAGACGGTATGGTGAAAAAGGAAATATCCTCAGATGAAATCTGGAAGGAAGCTTTCTGAGAAACTGCTTAGTGTTCGGTTAATTCATCTCACAGAGTTACATCTGCATTTCGTGGATCTCTTGGCTAGCCTTATTTCTGTGGAATCTGAGAACAGATATTTCGGATCCCTTTGAAGACTACAGGGCCAAAGGAAATATCCTCCGATAACAAAGAGAAAGAAGCTTTCTGAGAAACTTCTTTGCGTTTTGTGAAATCATCTCACAGAGTTACAGCTTTCCCCTCAAGAAGCCTTTCGCTAAGACAGTTCTTGTGGAATTGGCAAAGTGATATTTGGAATCCCAAGAGGGCTATGGTGAAAAAGGAAATATCCTCAGATGAAATCTGGAAAGAAGCTTTCTGAGAAACTGCTTAGTGTTCTGTTAATTCATCTCACAGAGTTACATCTGTATTTCGTGGATCTCTTTGCTAGCCTTATTTTTGTGGAATCTGAGAACAGATATTTCGGATCCCATTGAAGATTATAGGGCCAAAGGAAATATCCTCCGATTATAAAGAGAAAGAAGCTTTCTGAGAAACTTCTTGGCGTTCTGTGAAATCATCTCACAGAGTTACAGCTTTCCCCTCAAGAAGCCTTTCGCTAAGACAGTTCTTGTGGAATTGGCAAGGTGATATTTGGAAGCCCATAGAGGGCTACGGTGTAAAAGGAAATATCCTCAGATGAAATCTGGAAAGAAGCTTTCTGAGAAACTGCTTAGTGTTCCGGTAATTCATCTCACAGAGTTACATCTGTATTTCGTGTATCTCTTTGCTAGCCTTATTTCTGTGGAATCTGAGAACAGATATTTCGGATCCCTTTGAAGACTATACGGCCAAAGGAAATAACCTCCAATAACAAAGAGAAAGAAGCTTTCTGAGAAACTTCTTTGCATTCTGTGAAATCATCTCACAGAGTTACAGCTTTCCCCTCAAGAAGCCTTTCGCTAAGACAGTTCTTTTGGAATTGGCAAAGTGATATTTGGAAGCCCCTAGAGGGCTATGGTGAAAAGGGAAATATCCTCAGATGAAATCTGGAAGGAAGATTTCTGAGAAACTGCTTAGTGTTCGGTTAATTCATCTCAGAGAGTTACATCTGTATTTCGTGGATCTCTTGGATAGCCTTATTTCTGTGGAATCTGAGAACAGATATTTCGGATCCCTTTGAAGACTATAGGGCCAAAGGAAATATCCTCCGATAACAAAGAGAAAGAAGCTTTCTGAGAAACTTCTTTGCGTTCTGTGAAATCATCTCACAGAGTTACAGCTTTCCCCTCAAGAAGCCATTCGCTAAGACAGTTCTTGTGGAATTGGCAAAGTGATATTTGGAAGCCCATAGAGGGCTATGGTGAAAAAGGAAATATCCTCAGATGAAATCTGGAAGGAAGCTTTCTGGGAATCTGCTTAGTGTTCGGTTAATTCATCTCACAGAGTTACATCTGTATTTCGTGGATCTCTTGGCTAGCCTTATTTCTGTGGAATCTGAGAACTGATATTTCGGATCCCTTTGAAGACTATAGGGCCAAAGGAAATATCCTCCGATAACAAAGAGAAAGAAGCTTTCTGAGAAACTTCTTTGCGTTTTGTGAAATCATCTCACAGAGTTACAGCTTTCCCCTCAAGAAGCCTTTCGCTAAAACAGTTCTTGTGGAATTGGCAAAGTGATATTTGGAACCCCAAGAGGGCAATGGTGAAAAAGGAAATATCCTCAGATGAAAACTGGAAAGAAGCTTTCTGAGAAACTGCTTAGTGTTCTGTTCATTCATCTCACAGAGTTACATCTGTATTTCGTGAATCTCTTTGCTAGCCTTATTTCTGTGGAATCTGAAAACAGGTATTTCAGATCCCATTGAAGACTATAGGGCCAAAGGAAATATCCTCCGATAAAAAAGAGAAAGAAGCTTTCTGAGGAACTTCTTGGCGTTCTGTGAAATCATCTCACAGAGTTACAGCTTTCCCCTCAAGAAGCCTTTCGCAAAGACAGTTCTTGTGGAATTGGCAAGGTGATATTTGGAAGCCCATAGAGGGCTATGGTGAAAAAGGAATTATCCTCAGATGAAATCTGGAAAGAAGCTTTCTGAGAAACTGCTTAGTGTTCTGTTCATTCATCTCACAGAGTTACATCTGTATTTCGTGGATCTCTTTGCTAGCCTTATTTCTGTGGAATCTGAGAACAGATATTTCGGATCCCTTTGAAGACTATAGGGCCAAAGGAAATATCCTCCGATTACAAAGAGAAAGAATCTTTCTTAGAAACTACTTTGTGTTCTGTGAAATCATCTCACAGAGTTACAGCTTTCCACTCAAGAAGCCTTTCGCTAAGACAGTTCTTGTGGAATTGGCAAAGTTATATTTGGAAGCCCATAGTGGGCTATGGTGAAAAAGGAATGATCCTCAGATGAAATCTGGAAAGAAGTTTTCTGAGAAACTGCTTAGTGTTCTGTTAATTCATCTCACAGAGTTACATCTTTATTTCGTGGATCTCTTTGCTAACCTTATTTCTGTGGAATCTGAGAACAGATATTTCGGATCCCTTTGAAGACTATAGGGCCAAAGGAAATATCCTCCGATTACAAAGAGAAGGAAGCTTTCTTAGAAACTTCTTGGCGTTCTGTGAAATCATCTCACAGAGTTACAGCTTTCCCCTCAAGAAGCCCTTTGCTAAGACAGTTCTTGTGGAATTGGCAAAGTGATATTTGGAAGCCCCTAGAGGGCTATGGTGAAAAAGGAAATATCCTCAGATGAAATCTGGAAAGAAGCTTTCTGAGAAACTGCTTAGTGTTCTGTTAATTCATCTCACAGAGTTACATCTGTATTTCGTGGATCTCTTTGCTAGCCTTATTTCTGTGGAATCTGAGAACAGATATTTCGGATCCCTTTGAAGACTATAGGGCCAAAGGAAATATCCTCCGATTACAAAGAGAAAGAAGCTTTCTTAGAAACTTCTTTGTGTTCTGTGAAATCATCTCACAGAGTTACAGCTTTCCCCTCAAGAAGCCTTTCGCTAAGACAGTTCTTGTGGAATTGGCAAAGTGATATTTGGAAGCCCATAGAGGGCTATGGTGAAAAAGGAAATATCCTCAGATGAAATCTGGAAAGAAGCTTTCTGAGAAACTGCTTAGTGTTCTGTTAATTCATCTCACAGAGTTACATCTGTATTTCCTGGATCTCTTTGCTAGCCTTATTTCTGTGGAATCTGAGAACAGATATTTCGGATCCCATTGAAGACTATAGGGCCAAAGGAAATATCCTCCGATTATAAAGAGAAAGAAGCTTTCTGAGAAACTTCTTGGCGTTCTGTGAAATCATCTCACAGAGTTACAGCTTTCCCCTCAAGAAGCCTTTCGCTAAGACAGTTCTTGTGGAATTGGCAAGGTGATATTTGGAAGCCCATAGAGGGCTACGGTGAAAAAGGAAATATCCTCAGATGAAATCTGGAAAGAAGCTTTCTGAGAAACTGCTTAGTTTTCCGGTAATTCATCTCACAGAGTTTCATCTGTATTTCGTGTATCTCTTTGCTAGCCTTATTTCTGTGGAATCTGAGAACAGATATTTCGGATCCCTTTGAAGACTATACGGCCAAAGGAAATAACCTCCAATAACAAAGAGAAAGAAGCTTTCTGAGAAACTTCTTTGCATTCTGTGAAATCATCTCACAGAGTTACAGCTTTCCCCTCAAGAAGCCATTCGCTAAGACAGTTCTTGTGGAATTGGCAAAGTGATATTTGGAAGCCCATAGAGGGCTATGGTGAAAAAGAAAATATCCTCAGATGAAATCTGGAAGGAAGCTTTCTGAGAAACTGCTTAGTGTTTGGTTAATTCATCTCAGAGAGTTACATCTGTATTTCGTGGATCTCTTTGCTAGCCTTATTTCTGTGGAATCTGAGAACTGATATTTCGGATCCCTTTGAAGACTATAGGGCCAAAGGAAATATCCTCCGATAACAAAGAGAAAGAAGCTTTCTGAGAAACTTCTTTGCGTTTTGTGAAATCATGTCACAGAGTTACAGCTTTCCCCTCAAGAAGCCGTTCGCTAAAACAGTTCTTGTGGAATTGGAAAAGTGATATTTGGAACCCCAAGAGGGCAATGGTGAAAAAGGAAATATCCTCAGATGAAAACTGGAAAGAAGCTTTCTGAGAAACTGCTTAGTGTTCTGTTCATTCATCTCACAGAGTTACATCTGTATTTCGTGAATCTCTTTGCTAGCCTTATTTCTGTGGAATCTGAGAACAGGTATTTCAGATCCCATTGAAGACTACAGGGCCAAAGGAAATATCCTCCGATAAAAAAGAGAAAGAAGCTTTCTGAGGAACTTCTTGGCGTTCTGTGAAATCATCACACAGAGTTACAGCTTTCCCCTCAAGAAGCCTTTCGCAAAGACAGTTCTTGTGGAATTGGCAAAGTGATATTTGGAATCCCAAGAGGGCTATGGTGAAAAAGGAAATATCCTCAGATGAAATCTGGAAAGAAGCTTTCTGAGAAACTGCTTAGTGTTCTGTTAATTCATCTCACAGAGTTACATCTGTATTTCGTGGATCTCTTTGCTAGCCTTATTTTTGTGGAATCTGAGAACAGATATTTCGGATCCCATTGAAGATTATAGGGCCAAAGGAAATATCCTCCGATTATAAAGAGAAAGAAGCTTTCTGAGAAACTTCTTGGCGTTCTGTGAAATCATCTCACAGAGTTACAGCTTTCCCCTCAAGAAGCCTTTCGCTAAGACAGTTCTTGTGGAATTGGCAAGGTGATATTTGGAAGCCCATAGAGGGCTACGGTGTAAAAGGAAATATCCTCAGATGAAATCTGGAAAGAAGCTTTCTGAGAAACTGCTTAGTGTTCCGGTAATTCATCTCACAGAGTTACATCTGTATTTCGTGTATCTCTTTGCTAGCCTTATTTCTGTGGAATCTGAGAACAGATATTTCGGATCCCTTTGAAGACTATACGGCCAAAGGAAATAACCTCCAATAACAAAGAGAAAGAAGCTTTCTGAGAAACTTCTTTGCATTCTGTGAAATCATCTCACAGAGTTACAGCTTTCCCCTCAAGAAGCCTTTCGCTAAGACAGTTATTTTGGAATTGGCAAAGTGATATTTGGAAGCCCCTAGAGGGCTATGGTGAAAAGGGAAATATCCTCAGATGAAATCTGGAAGGAAGCTTTCTGAGAAACTGCTTAGTGTTCGGTTAATTCATCTCAGAGAGTTACATCGGTATTTCGTGGATCTCTTGGATAGCCTTATTTCTGTGGAATCTGAGAACAGATAATTCGGATCCCTTTGAAGACTATAGGGCCAAAGGAAATATCCTCCGATAACAAAGAGAAAGAAGCTTTCTGAGAAACTTCTTTGCGTTCTGTGAAATCATCTCACAGAGTTACAGCTTTCCCCTCAAGAAGCCATTCGCTAAGACAGTTCTTGTGGAATTGGCAAAGTGATATTTGGAAGCCCATAGAGGGCTATGGTGAAAAAGGAAATATCCTCAGATGAAATCTGGAAGGAAGCTTTCTGGGAATCTGCTTAGTGTTCGGTTAATTCATCTCAGAGAGTTACATCTGTATTTCGTGGATCTCTTGGCTAGCCTTATTTCTGTGGAATCTGAGAACAGATCTTTCGGATCCCTTTGAAGACTATAGGGCCAAAGGAAATATCCTCCGATAACAAAGAGAAGGAAGCTTTCTGAGAAACTTCTTTGCGTTTTGTGAAATCATCTCACAGAGTTACAGCTTTCCCCTCAAGAAGCCTTTCGCTAAAACAGTTCTTGTGGAATTGGCAAAGTGATATTTGGAACCCCAAGAGGGCAATGGTGAAAAAGGAAATATCCTCAGATGAAAACTGGAAAGAAGCTTTCTGAGAAACTGCTTAGTGTTCTGTTCATTCATCTCACAGAGTTATATCTGTATTTCGTGAATCTCTTTGCTAGCCTTATTTCTGTGGAATCTGAAAACAGGTATTTCAGATCCCATTGAAGACTATAGGGCCAAAGGAAATATCCTCCGATAAAAAAGAGAAAGAAGCGTTCTGAGGAACTTCTTGGCGTTCTGTGAAATCATCTCACAGAGTTACAGCTTTCCCCTCAAGAAGCCTTTCGCAAAGACAGTTCTTGTGGAATTGGCAAGGTGATATTTGGAAGCCCATAGAGGGCTATGGTGAAAAAGGAATTATCCTCAGATGAAATCTGGAAAGAAGCTTTCTGAGAAACTGCTTAGTGTTCTGTTCATTCATCTCACAGAGTTACATCTGTATTTCGTGGATCTCTTTGCTAGCCTTATTTCTGTGGAATCTGAGAACAGATATTTCGGATCCCTTTGAAGACTATAGGGACAAAGGAAATATCCTCCGATTACAAAGAGAAAGAAGCTTTCTTAGAAACTACTTTGTGTTCTGTGAAATCATCTCACAGAGTTAGAGCTTTCCCCTCAAGAAGCCTTTCGCTAAGACAGTTCTTGTGGAATTGGCAAAGTGATATTTGGAAGCCCATAGAGGGCTATGGTGAAAAAGGAATGATCCTCAGATGAAATCTGGAAAGAAGTTTTCGGAGAAACTGCTTAGTGTTCTGTTAATTCATCTCACAGAGTTACATCTTTATTTCGTGGATCTCTTTGCTAACCTTATTTCTGTGGAATCTGAGAACAGATATTTCGGATCCCTTTGAAGACTATAGGGCCAAAGGAAATATCCTCCGATTACAAAGAGAAGGAAGCTTTCTTAGAAACTTCTTGGCGTTCTGTGAAATCATCTCACTGAGTTACAGCTTTCCCCTCAAGAAGCCCTTTGCTAAGACAGTTCTTGTGGAATTGGCAAAGTGATATTTGGAAGCCCCTAGTGGGCTATGGTGAAAAAGGAAATATCCTCAGATGAAATCTGGAAAGAAGCTTTCTGAGGAAGTGCTTAGTGTTCTGTTAATTCATCTCACAGAGTTACATCTGTATTTCGTGGATCTCTTTGCTAGCCTTATTTCTGTGGAATCTGAGAACAGATATTTCGGATCCCTTTGAAGACTATAGGGCCAAAGGAAATATCCTCCGATTACAAAGAGAAAGAAGCTTTCTTAGAAACTTCTTTGTGTTCTGTGAAATCATCTCACAGAGTTACAGCTTTCCCCTCAAGAAGCCTTTCGCTAAGACAGTTCTTGTGGAATTGGCAAAGTGATATTTGGAAGCCCATAGAGGGCTATGGTGAAAAAGGAATGATCCTCAGATGAAATCTGGAAAGAAGTTTTCTGAGAAACTGCTTAGTGTTCTGTTAATTCATCTCACAGAGTTACATCTTTATTTCGTGGATCTCTTTGCTAACCTTATTTCTGTGGAATCTGAGAACAGATATTTCGGATCCCTTTGAAGACTATAGGGCCAAAGGAAATATCCTCCGTTACAAAGAGAAGGAAGCTTTCTTAGAAACTTCTTGGCGTTCTGTGAAATCATCTCACAGAGTTACAGCTTTCCCCTCAAGAAGCCCTTTGCCAAGACAGTTCTTGTGGAATTGGCAAAGTGATATTTGGAAGCCCCTAGAGGGCTATGGTGAAAAAGGAAATATCCTCAGATGAAATCTGGAAAGAAGCTTTCTGAGAAACTGCTTAGTGTTCTGTTAATTCATCTCACAGAGTTACATCTGTATTTCGTGGATCTCTTTGCTAGCCTTATTTTTGTGGAATCTGAGAACAGATATTTCGGATCCCATTGAAGACTATAGGGCCAAAGGAAATATCCTCCGATAACAAAGAGAAAGAAGCTTTCTGAGAAACTTCTTTGCGTTCTGTGAAATCATCTCACAGAGTTACAGCTTTCCCCTCAAGAAGCCTTTCGCTAAGACAGTTCTTGTGGAATTGGCAAAGTGATATTTGGAAGCCCCTAGAGGGCTATGGTGAAAAAGGAAATATCCTCAGATGAAATCTGGAAAGAAGCTTTCTGAGAAACTGCTTAGTGTTCTGTTAATTCATCTCACAGAGTTACATCTGTATTTCCTGGATCTCTTTGCTAGCCTTATTTCTGTGGAATCTGAGAACAGATATTTCGGATCCCACTGAAGACTATAGGGCCAAAGGAAATATCCTCCGATTATAAAGAGCAAGAAGCTTTCTGAGAAACTTCTTTGCGTTCTGTGAAATCATCTCACAGAGTTACAGCTTTCCCCTCAAGAAGCCTTTCGCTAAGACAGTTCTTGTGGAATTGGCAAGGTGATATTTGGAAGCCCATAGAGGGATACGGTGAAAAAGGAAATATCCTCAGATGAAATCTGGAAAGAAGCTTTCTGAGAAACTGCTTAGTTTTCCGGTAATTCATCTCACAGAGTTTCATCTGTATTTCGTGTATCTCTTTGCTAGCCTTATTTCTGTGGAATCTGAGAACAGATATTTCGGATCCCTTTGAAGACTATACGGCCAAAGGAAATAACCTCCAATAACAAAGAGAAAGAAGCTTTCTGAGAAACTTCTTTGCATTCTGTGAAATCATCTCACATAGTTACAGCTTTCGCCTCAAGAAGCCTTTCGCTAAGACAGTTCTTTTGGAATTGGCAAAGTGATATTTGGAAGCCCCTAGAGGGCTATGGTGAAAAAGGAAATATCCTCAGATGAAATCTGGAAGGAAGCTTTCTGAGAAACTGCTTAGTGTTCGGTTAATTCATCTCAGAGAGTTACATCTGTATTTCGTGGATCTCTTGGCTAGCCTTATTTCTGTGGAATCTGAGAACAGATATTTCGGATCCCTTTGAAGACTATAGGGCCAAAGGAAATATCCTCCGATAACAAAGAGAAAGAAGCTTTCTGAGAAACTTCTTTGCGTTCTGTGAAATCATCTCACAGAGTTACAGCTTTCCCCTCAAGAAGCCATTCGCTAAGACAGTTCTTGTGGAATTGGCAAAGTGATATTTGGAAGCCCATAGAGGGCTATGGTGAAAAAGGAAATATCCTCAGATGAAATCTGGAAGGAAGCTTTCTGAGAAACTGCTTAGTGTTCGGTTAATTCATCTCAGAGAGTTACATCTGTATTTCGTGGATCTCTTTGCTAGCCTTATTTCTGTGGAATCTGAGAACTGATATTTCGGATCCCTTTGAAGACTATAGGGCCAAAGGAAATATCCTACGATAACAAAGAGAAAGAAGCTTTCTGAGAAACTTCTTTGCGTTTTGTGAAATCATGTCACAGAGTTACAGCTTTCCCCTCAAGAAGCCGTTCGCAAAAACAGTTCTTGTGGAATTGGCAAAGTGATATTTGGAACCCCAAGAGGGCAATGGTGAAAAAGGAAATATCCTCAGATGAAAACTGGAAAGAAGCTTTCTGAGAAACTGCTTAGTGTTCTGTTCATTCATCTCACAGAGTTACATCTGTATTTCGTGAATCTCTTTGCTAGCCTTATTTCTGTGGAATCTGAGAACAGGTATTTCAGATCCCATTGAAGACTATAGGGCCAAAGGAAATATCCTCCGATAAAAAAGAGAAAGAAGCTTTCTGAGGAACTTCTTGGCGTTCTGTGAAATCATCACACAGAGTTACAGCTTTCCCCTCAAGAAGCCTTTCGCAAAGACAGTTCTTGTGGAATTGGCAAGGTGATATTTGGAAGCCCATAGAGGGCTATGGTGAAAAAGGAATTATCCTCAGATGAAATCTGGAAAGAAGCTTTCTGAGAAACTGCTTAGTGTTCTGTTAATTCATCTCACAGAGTTACATCTGTATTTCGTGGATCTCCTTGCTAGCCTTATTTCTGTGGAATCTGAGAACAGATATTTCGGATCCCTTTGAAGACTTTAGGGCCAAAGGAAATATCCTCCGATTACAAAGAGAAAGAAGCTTTCTTAGAAACTTCTTTGCGTTCTGTGAAATCATCTCACAGAGTTACAGCTTTCCCCTCAAGAAGCCTTTCGCTAAGACAGTTCTTGTGGAATTGGCAAAGTGATATTTGGAAGCCCATAGAGGGCTATGGTGAAAAAGGAAATATCCTCAGATGAAATCTGGAAAGAAGTCTTCTGAGAAACTGCTTAGTGTTCTGTTAATTCATCTCACAGAGTTACATCTTTATTTCGTGGATCTCTTTGCTAACCTTATTTCTGTGGAATCTGAGAACAGATATTTCGGATCCCTTTGAAGACTATAGGGCAAAAGGAAGTATCCTCCGATTACAAAGAGAAGGAAGCTTTCTTAGAAACTTCTTGGCGTTCTGTGAAATCATCTCACAGAGTTACAGCTTTCCCCTCAAGAAGCCTTTTGCTAAGACAGTTCTTGTGGAATTGGCAAAGTGATATTTGGAAGCCCCTAGAGGGCTATGGTGAAAAAGGAAATATCCTCAGATGAAATCTGGAAAGAAGCTTTCTGAGAAACTGCTTAGTGTTCTGTTAATTCATCTCACAGAGTTACATCTGTATTTCGTGGATCTCTTTGCTAGCCTTATTTTTGTGGAATCTGAGAACAGATATTTCGGATCCCATTGAAGACTATAGGGCCAAAGGAAATATCCTCCGATAACAAAGAGAAAGAAGCTTTCTGAGAAACTTCTTTGCGTTCTGTGAAATCATCTCACAGAGTTACAGCTTTCCCCTCAAAAAGCCTTTCGCTAAGACAGTTCTTGTGGAATTGGCAAAGTGATATTTGGAAGCCCCTAGAGGGCTATGGTGAAAAAGGAAATATCCTCAGATGAAATCTGGAAAGAAGCTTTCTGAGAAACTGCTTAGTGTTCTGTTAATTCATCTCACAGAGTTACATCTGTATTTCGTGGATCTCTTTGCTAGCCTTATTTCTGTGGAATCTGAGAACAGATATTTCGGATCCCTTTGAAGACTATAGGGCCAAAGGAAATATCCTCCGACTATAAAGAGAAAGAAGCTTTCTGAGAAACTTCTTTGCGTTCTGTGAAATCATCTCACAGAGTTACAGCTTTCCCCTCAAGAAGCCTTTCGCTAAGACAGTTCTTGTGGAATTGGCAAGGTGATATTTGGAAGCCCATAGAGGGCTACGGTGAAAAAGGAAATATCCTCAGATGAAATCTGTAAAGAAGCTTTCTGAGAAACTGCTTAGTGTTCCGGTAATTCATCTCACAGAGTTACATCTGAATTTCGTGTATCTCTTTGCTAGCCTTATTTCTGTGGAATCTGAGAACAGATATTTCGGATCCCTTTGAAGACTATACGGCCAAAGGAAATATCCTCGGATAACAAAGAGAAAGAAGCTTTCTGAGAAACTTCTTTGCATTCTGTGAAATCATCTCACAGAGTTACAGCTTTCCCCTCAAGAAGCCTTTCGCTAAGACAGTTCTTTTGGAATTGGCAAAGTGATATTTGGAAGCCCCTAGAGGGCTATGGTGAAAAAGGAAATATCCTCAGATGAAATCTGGAAGGAAGCTTTCTGAGAAACTGCTTAGTGTTCGGTTAATTCATCTCAGAAAGTTACATCTGTATTTCGTAGATCTCTTGGCTAGCCTTATTTCTGTGGAATCTGAGAACAGATATTTCGGATCCCTTTGAAGACTATAGGGCCAAAGGAAATATCCTCCGATAACAAAGAGAAAGAAGCTTTCTGAGAAACTTCTTTGCGTTCTGTGAAATCATCTCACAGAGTTACAGCTTTCCCCTCAAGATGCCATTCGCTAAGACAGTTCTTGTGGAATTGGCAAAGTGATATTTGGAAGCCCATAGAGGGCTATGGTGAAAAAGGAAATATCCTCAGATGAAATCTGGAAAGAAGCTTTCTGAGAAACTGCTTAGTGTTCTGTTCATTCATCTCACAGAGTTCCATCTTTATTTCGTGGAACTCTTTGCTAGCCTTATTTCTGTGGAGTCTGAGAACAGATATTTCGGATCCCTTTGAAGACTATAGGGCCAAAGGAAATATCCTCCGATTAAAAAGAGAAAGAAGCTTTCTTAGAAACTTCTTTGCGTTCTGTGATATCATCTCACAGAGTTACAGCTTTCCCCTCAAGAAGCCTTTCGCTAAGACAGTTCTTGTGGAATTGGCAAAGTGATATTTGGAAGCCCATAGAGGGCTATGGTGAAAAAGGAAATATCCTCAGATGAAATCTGGAAAGAAGCTTTCTGAGAAACTGCTTAGTGTTCTGTTAATTCATCTCACAGAGTTACATCTGTATTTCGTGGATCTCTTTGCTAGCCTTATTTTTGTGGAATCTGAGAACAGATATTTCGGATCCCATTGAAGACTATAGGGCCAAAGGAAATATCCTCCGATAACAAAGAGAAAGAAGCTTTCTGAGAAACTTCTTTGCGTTCTGTGAAATCATCTCACAGAGTTACAGCTTTCCCCTCAAGAAGCCTTTCGCTAAGACAGTTCTTGTGGAATTGGCAAAGTGATATTTGGAAGCCCCTAGAGGGCTATGGTGAAAAAGGAAATATCCTCAGATGAAATCTGGAAAGAAGCTTTCTGAGAAACTGCTTAGTGTTCTGTTAATTCATCTCACAGAGTTACATCTGTATTTCGTGGATCTCTTTGCTAGCCTTATTTCTGTGGAATCTGAGAACAGATATTTCGGATCCCATTGAAGACTATAGGGCGAAAGGAAATATCCTCCGATAACAAAGAGAGAGAAGCTTTCTGAAAAACTTCTTGGCGTTCTGTGAAATCATCTCACAGAGTTACAGCTTTCCCCTCAAGAAGCCTTTCGCTAAGACAGTTCTTGTGGAATTCGCAAGGTGATATTTGGAAGCCCATAGAGGGCTACGGTGAAAAAGGAAATATCCTCAGATGAAATCTGGAAAGAAGCTTTCTGAGAAAGTGCTTAGTGTTCTGTTAATTCATCTCACAGAGTTACATCTTTATTTCGTGGATCTCTTTGCTAGCCTTATTTCTGTGGAATCTGAGAACAGATATTTCGGATCCCTTTGAAGACTATAGGGCCAAAGGAAATATCCTCCGATTACAAAGAGAAAGAAGCTTTCTGAGAAACTTCTTTGCGTTCTGTGAAATCATCTCACAGAGTTACAGCTTTCCCCTCAAGAAGCCTTTCGCTAAGACAGTTCTTGTGGAATTGGCAAAGTGATATTTGGAAGCCCCTAGAGGGCTATGGTGAAAAAGGAAATATCCTCAGATGAAATCTGGAAAGAAGCTTTCTGAGAAACTGCTTAGTGTTCTGTTCATTCATCTCACAGAGTTACATCTGTATTTCGTGGATCTCTTTGCTAGCCTTATTTCTGTGGAATCTGAGAACAGATATTTCGGATCCCTTTGAAGACTATAGGGCCAAAGGAAATATCCTCCGATAACAAAGAGAAAGAAGCTTTCTGAGGAACTTCTTGGCGTTCTGTGAAATCATCTCACAGAGTTACAGCTTTCCCCTCAAGAAGCCTTTCGCAAAGACAGTTCTTGTGGAATTGGCAAGGTGATATTTGGAAGCCCGTAGAGGGCTATGGTGAAAAAGGAAATATCCTCAGATGAAATCTGGAAAGAAGCTTTCTGAGAAACTGCTTACTGTTCTGTTAATTCATCTCACAGAGTTACATCTGTATTTCGTGGATCTCTATGCTAGCCTTATTTCTGTGGAATCTGAGAACAGGTATTTCGGATCCCTTTGAAGACTATAGGGCCAAAGGAAATATCCTCCGATTACAAAGAGAAAGAAGCTTTCTTAGAAACTTCTTTGTGTTCTGTGAAATCATCTCACAGAGTTACAGCTTTCCCCTCGAGAAGCCTTTCGCTAAGACAGTTCTTGTGGAATTGGCAAAGTGATATTTGGAAGCCCCTAGAGGGCTATGGTGAAAAAGGAAATATCCTCAGATGAAATCTGGAAAGAAGCTTTCTGAGAAACTGCTTAGTGTTCTGTTAATTCATCTCACAGAGTTACATCTGTATTTCGTGGATCTCTTTGCTAGCCTTATTTCTGTGGAATCTGAGAACAGATATTTCAGATCCCTTTGAAGACTATAGGGCCAAAGGAAATATCCTCCGATAACAAAGAGAAAGAAGCTTTCTGAGGAACTTCTTGGCGTTCTGTGAAATCATCTCACAGAGTTACAGCTTTCCCCTCAAGAAGCCTTTCGCAAAGACAGTTCTTGTGGAATTGGCAAAGTGATATTTGGAGCCCATAGAGGGCTACGGTGAAAAAGGAATGAACCTCAGCTGAAATCTGGAAAGAAGTTTTCTGAGAAACTGCTTAGTGTTCTGTTAATTCATCTCACAGAGTTACATCTTTATTTCGTGGATCTCTTTGCTAGCCTTATTTCTGTGGAATCTGAGAACAGATATTTCGGATCCCTTTGAAGACTATAGGGCCAAAGGAAATATCCTCCGATTACAAAGAGAAAGAAGCTTTCTTAGAAACTTCTTGGCGTTCTGTGAAATCATCTCACAGAGTTACAGCTTTCCCCTCAAGAAGCCTTTTGTTAAGACAGTTCTTGTGGTATTGGCAAAGTGATATTTGGAAGCCCTTAGAGAGCTATGGTGAAAAAGGAAATATCCTCATATGAAATCTGGAAAGAAGCTTTCTGAGAAACTGCTTAGTGTTCTGTTAATTCATCTCACAGAGTTACATCTGTATTTCGTGGATCTGTTTGCTAGCCTTATTTTTGTGGAATCTGAGAACAGATATTTCGGATCCCATTGAAGACTATAGGGCCAAAGTAAATATCCTCCGATAACAAAGAGAAAGAAGCTTTCTTAAAAACTTCTTGGCGTTCTGTGAAATCATCTCACAGAGTTACAGCTTTCCAGTCAAGAAGCCTTTTGTTAAGACAGTTCTTGTGGAATTGGCAAAGTGATATTTGGAAGCCCCTAGAGGGCTATGGTGAAAAAGGAACTATCCACAGATGAAATCTGGAAAGCAGCTTTCTGAGAAACTGCTTAGTGTTCTGTTAATTCATCTCACAGAGTTACATCTGTATTTCGTGGATCTCTTTGCTAGCCTTATTTCTGTGGAATCTGAGAACAGATATTTCGGATCCCTTTGAAGACTATAGGGCCAAGGGAAATATCCTCCGATAACAAAGAAAAAGAAGCTTTCTGAGAAACTTCTTTGCATTTTGTGAAATCATCTCACAGAGTTACAGCTTTCCCCTCAAGAAGCCTTTCGCTAAGACAGTTCTTGTGGAATTGGCAAAGTGATATTTGGAACCCCAAGAGGGCAATGGTGAAAAAGAAAATATCCTCAGATGAAAACTGGAAAGAAGCTTTCTGAGAATCTGCTTAGTGTTCTGTTCATTCATCTCACAGAGTTACATCTGTATTTCGTGGATCTCTTTGCTATCCTTATTTCTGTGGAATCTGAGAACAGGTATTTCAGATCCCATTGAAGACTATAGGGCCAAAGGAAATATCCTCCAATTACAAAGAGAAAGAAGCTTTCTGAGAAACTTCTTTGTGTTCTGTGAAATCATCTCACAGAGTTACAGCTTTCCCCCCAAGAAGCCTTTCGCTAAGACAGTTCTTGTGGAATTGGCAAAGTGATATTTGGAAGCCCCTAGAGGGCTATGGTGAAAAAGGAAATATCCTCAGATGAAATCTGGAAAGAAGCTTTCTGAGAAACTGCTTAGTGTTCTGTTCATTCATCTCACAGAGTTACATCTTTATTTTGTGGATCTCTTTGCTTGACTTATTTCTGTGGAGTCTGAGAACAGATATTTCGGATCCCTTTGAAGACTATAGGGCCAAAGGAAATATCCTCCGATTAAAAAGAGAAAGAAGCTTTCTTAGAAACTTCTTTGCGTTCTGTGAAATCATCTCACAGAGTTACAGCTTTCCCCTCAAGAAGCCTTTCGCTAAGACAGTTCTTGTGGAATTGGCAAAGTGATATTTGGAAGCCCATAGAGGGCTATGGTGAAAAAGGAAATATCCTCAGATGAAATCTGGAAAGAAGCTTTCTGACAAACTGCTTAGTGTTCTGTTAATTCATCTCACAGGGTTACATCTGTATTTCGTGGATCTCTTTGCTAGCCTTATTTCTGTGGAATCTGAGAACAGATATTTCGGATCCCATTGAAGACAATAGGGCCAAAGGAAATATCCTCCGATAAAAAAGAGAAAGAAGCTTACTGAGAAATTTCTTTGCGTTCTGTGAAATCATCTCACAGAGTTACAGCTTTCCCCTCAAGAAGCCTTTCGCTAAGACAGTTCTTGTGGAATTGGCAAAGTGATATTTGGAACCCCTAGAGGGCAATGGTGAAAAAGGAAATATCCTCAGAATGAAATCTGGAAAGAAGCTTTCTGAGAAACTGCTTAGTGTTCTGTTCATTCATCTCACAGAATTACATCTGTATTTCGTGGATCTCTTTGCTAGCCTTATTTCTGTGGAATCTGAGAACAGATATTTCGGATCCCATTGAAGACTATAGGGCCAAAGGAAATATCCTCCGATTACAAAGAGAAAGAAGCTTTCTTAGAAACTTCTTTGCGTTCTGTGAAATCACCTCACAGAGTTACAGCTTTCCCCTCAAGAAGCCTTTCGCTAAGACAGTTCTTGTGGAATTGGCAAAGTGATATTTGGAAGCCCATAGAGGGCTATGGTGAAAAAGGAAATATCCTCAGATGAAATCTGGAAAGAAGCTTTCTGAGAAACTGCTTAGTGTTCTGTTAATTCATCTCACAGAGTTACATCTTTATTTCGTGGAACTCTTTGCTAGCCTTATTTCTGTGGAGTCTGAGAACAGATATTTCGGATCCCTTTGAAGAGTATAGGGCCAAAGGAAATATCTTCCGATTAAAAAGAGAAAGAAGTTTTCTTAGAAACTTCTTTGCATTCTGTGATATCATCTCACAGAGTTACAGCTTTCCCCTCAAGAAGCCTTTCGCTAAGACAGTTCTTGTGGAATTGGCAAGGTGATATTTGGAAGCCCTTAAAGGGTTATGGTGAAAAAGGAAATATCCTCAGATGAAATCTGGAAAGAAGCTTTCTGAGAAACTGCTTAGTGTTCTGTTAATTCATCTCACAGAGTTATATCTGTATTTCCTGGGTCTCTTTGCTAGCCTTATTTCTGTGGAATCTGAGAACAGATATTTCGGATCCCATTGAAGACTATAGGGCCAAAGGAAATATCCTCCGATAACAAAGAGAAAGAAGCTTTCTGAGAAACTTCTTTGCGTTCTGTGAAATCATCTCACAGAGTTACAGCTTTCCCCTCAAGAAGCCTTTCGCTAAGACAGTTCTTGTGAAATTGGAAAAGTAATATTTGGAAGCCCATAGAGGGGTATGTTGAAAAAGGAAATATCCTCAGATGAAATCTGGAAGGAAGCTTTCTGAGAATCTGCTTAGTGTTCGGTTAATTCATCTCAGAGAGTTACATCTGTATTTCGTGGATCTCTTGCTAGCCTTATTTCTGTGTAATCTGAGAACAGATATTTCGGATCCCTTTGTAGATTATAGGGCCAAAGGAAATATCCTCCGATAACAAAGAGAAAGAAGCTTTCTGAGAAACTTCTTTGCGTTTTGTGAAATCATCTCACAGAGTTACAGCTTTCCCCTCAAGAAGCCTTTCGCTAAGACAGTTCTTGTGGAATTGGCAAAGTGATATTTGGAAGCCCTAGAGGGCAATGGTGAAAAAGGAAATATCCTCAGATGAAAACTGGAAAGAAGCTTTCTGAGAAACTGCTTAGTGTTCTGTTCATTCATCTCACAGAGTTACATCTGTATTTCGTGGATCTCTTTGCTAGCCTTATTTCTGTGGAATCTGAGAACAGGTATTTCAGATCCCATTGAAGACTATAGGGCCAAAGGAAATATCCTCCGATTACAAAGAGAAACAATCTTTCTTAGAAACTTCTTTGTGTTCCGTGAAATCATCTCACAGAGTTACAGCTTTCCCCTCAAGAAGCCTTTCGCTAAGACAGTTCTTGTGGAATTGGCAAAGTGATATTTGGAAGCCCATAGAGGGCTATGGTGAAAAAGGAAATATCCTCAGATGAAATCTGGAAAGAAGCTTTCTGAGAAACTGCTTAGTGTTCTGTTCATTCATCTCACAGAGTTACATCTGTATTTCGTGGATCTCTTTGCTAGCCTTATTTCTGTGGAATCTGAGAACAGGTATTTCAGATCCCATTGAAGACTATAGGGCCAAAGGAAATATCCTCCGATTACAAAGAGAAAGAAGCTTTCTTAGAAACTTCTTTGTGTTCTCTGAAATCATCTCACAGAGTTACAGCTTTCCCCTCAAGAAGCCTTTCGCTTAGACAGTTCTTGTGGAATTGGCAAAGTGATATTTGGAAGCCCATAGAGGGCTATGGTGAAAAAGGAAATATCCTCAGAAGAAATCTGGAAAGAAGCTTTCTGAGAAACTGCTTAGTGTTCTGTTCATTCATCTCACAGAGTTACATCTTTATTTCGTGGAACTCTTTGCTAGCCTTATTTCTGTGGAGTCTGAGAACAGATATTTCGGATCCCTTTGAAGACTATAGGGCCAAAGGAAATATCCTCCGATAACAAAGAGAAAGAAGCTTTCTGACAAACTTCTTTGCGTTCTGTGAAATCATCTCACAGAGTTACAGCTTTCCCCTCAAGAAGACTTTCGCTAAGACAGTTCTTGTGGAATTGGCAAAGTGATATTTGGAAGCCCATAGAGGGCTATGGTGAAAAAGGAAATATCCTCAGAGGAAATCTGGAAAGAAGATTTCTGAGAAACTTCTTAGTGTTCTGTTAATTCATCTCACAGAGTTACATCTGTATTTCGTGGATCTCTTTGCTAGCCTTATTTCTATGGAATCTGAGAACAGGTAGTTCAGATCCCATTGAAGACTATAGGGCCAAGGAAATATCCTCCGATTACAAAGAGAAAGAAGCTTTCTTAGAAACTTCTTTGTGTTCTGTGAAATCATCTCACAGAGTTACAGCTTTCCCCTCAAGAAGCCTTTCGCTAAGACAGTTCTTGTGGAATTGGCAAAGTGATATTTGTAAGCCCATAGAGGGCTATGGTGAAAAAGGAAATATCCTCAGATGAAATCTGGAAAGAAGCTTTCTGAGAAACTGCTTGGTGTTTTGTTAATTCATCTCACAGAGTTACATCTGTATTTCGTGGATCTCTTTGACAGCCTTATTTCTGTGGAATCTGAGAACAGATATTTCGGATCCCATTGAAGACTATAGGGCCAAAGGAAATATCCTACGATAACAAAGAGAAAGAAGCTTTTTGAGAAACTTCTTTGTGTTCTGTGAAATCATCTCACAGAGTTACAGCTTTCCCCTCAAGAAGCCTTTCGCTAAGACAGTTCTTGTGGAATTGGGAAAGTGATATTTGGAAGCCCATAGAGGGCTACGGTGAAAAAGGAAATATCCTCAGATGAAATCTGGAAAGAAGCTTTCTGAGAAACTGCTTAGTGTTCTGTTAATTCATCTCACAGAATTACATCTGTATTTCGTGGATCTCTTTGCTAGCCTTATTTTTGTGGAATCTGAGAACAGATATTTCGGATCCCATTGAAGACTATAGGGCCAAAGGAAATATCCTCCGATTACAAAGAGAAAGAAGATTTCTTAGAAACTTCTTTGCGTTCCGTGAAATCATCTCACAGAGTTACAGCTTTCCCCTCAAGAAGCCTTTCGCTAAGACAGTTCTTGTGTAATTGGCCAAGTGATATTTGGAAGCCCATAGAGGGCTATGGAGAAAAAGGAAATATCCTCAGATGAAATCTGGAAAGAAGCTTTCTGAGAAACTTCTTAGTGTTCTGTTAATTCATCTCACAGAGTTACATCTGTATTTCGTGGATCTCTTTGCTAGCCTTATTTCTGTGGAATCTGAGAACAGATATTTCGGATCCCATTGAAGACTATAGGGCCAAAGGAAATATCCTCCGATTACAAAGAGAAAGAAGCTTTCTTAGAAACTTCTTTGCATTCTGTGAAATCATCTCACAGAGTTACAGCTTTCCCCTCAAGAAGCCTTTCGCTAAGACAGTTATTGTGGAATTGGCAAGGTGATATTTGGAAGCCCATTGAGGGCTACGGTGAAAAAGGAAATATCCTCAGATGAAATCTGGAAAGAAGCTTTCTGCGAAACTGCTTAGTGTTCGGTTAATTCATCTCACAGAGTTACATCAGTATTTCGTGGATCTCTTTGCTAGCCTTATTTCTGTGGAATCTGAGAACAGATATTTTGGATACCTTTGAAGACTACTGGGCCAAAGGAAATATCCTCCGATAACAAAGAGAAAGAAGCTTTCTGAGAAACTTCTTTGCATTCTGTGAAATCATCACACAGAGTTACAGCTTTCCCCTCAAGAAGCCTTTCGCTAAGACAGTTCTTGTGGAATTGGCAAAGTGATATTTGGAAGCCCATAGAGGGCTATGGTGAAAAAGGAATTATCCTCAGAGGAAATCTGGAAAGAAGCTTTCTGAGAAACTGCTTAGTGTTCTGTTAGTTCATCTCACAGAGTTACATCTGTATTTCGTGGATCTCTTTGCTAGCCTTATTTCTATGGAATCTGAGAACAGGTAGTTCAGATCCCATTGAAGGCTATAGGGCCAAAGGAAATATCCTCCGATTACAAAGAGAAAGAAGCTTTCTTAGAAACTTCTTTGTGTTCTGTGAAAGCATCTCACAGAGATACAGCTTTCCCCTCAAGAAGCCTTTCGCCAAGACAGTTCTTGTGGAATTGGCAAAGTGATATTTGGAAGCCCATAGAGGGCTATGGTGAAAAAGGAAATATCCTCAGATGAAATCTGGAAAGAAACTTTCTGAGAAACTGCTTGGTGTTTTGTTAATTCATCTCACAGAGTTACATCTGTATTTCGTGGATCTCTTTGGCAGCCTTATTTCTGTGGAATCTGAGAACAGATATTTCGGATCCCTTTGAAGACTATAGGGCCAAAGGAAATATCCTCCGATAACAAAGAGAAAGAAGCTTTCTAAGAAACTTCTTTACGTTCTGTGAAATCATCTCACAGAGTTAAAACATTCCCCTCAAGAAGCCTTTCGCTAAGACAGTTCTTGTGGAATTGGAAAAGTGATATTTGGAAGCCCATAGAGGGCTATGGTGAAATAGGAAATATCCTCAGATGAAATCTGGAAAGAAGCTTTCTGAGAATCTGCTTAGTATTTGGTTAATTCATCTCAGAGAGTTACATCTGTATTTCGTGGATCTCTTTGCTAGCCTTATTTCTGTGGAATCTGAGAACAGATATTTCGGATCCCTTTGAAGACTATAGGGCCAAAGGAAATATCCTCCGATAACAAAGAGAAAGAAGGTTTCTGAGAAACTTCTTTGCGTTTTGTGAAATCATCTCCCAGACTTACAGCTTTCCCCTCAAGAAGCCTTTCGCTAAGACAGTTCTTGTGGAATTGGCAAAGTGATATGTGGAACCCCTAGAGAGCAATGGTGAAAAAGGAAATATCCTCAGAATGAAATCTGGAAAGAAGCTTTCTGAGAAACTGCTTAGTGTTCTGTTCATTCATCTCACAGAGTTACATCTGTATTTCGTGGATCTCTTTGCTAGCCTTATTTCTGTAGTATCTGAGAACAGGTATTTCAGATCCCATTGAAGACTATAGGGCCAAAGGAAATATCCTCCGATTACAAAGAGAAAGAAGCTTTCTTAGAAACTTCTTTGTGTTCTGTGAAATCATCTCACAGAGTTACAGCTTTCCCCTTAAGAAGCCTTTCGCTAAGACAGTTCTTGTGGAATTGGCAAAGTGATATTTGGAAGCCCATAGAGGGCTATGGTGAAAAAGGAAATATCCTCAGATGAAATCTGGAAAGAAGCTTTCTGAGAAACTGCTTAGTGTTCTGTTAATTCATCTCACAGAGTTACATCTGTATTTCGTGGATCTCTTTGCTAGCCTTATTTCTGTGGAATCTGAGAACAGATATTTCGGATCCCTTTGAAGACTATAGGGCCAAAGGAAATATCCTCCGATTACAAAGAGAAAGAAGCTTTCTTAGAAACTTCTTTGCGTTCTGTGAAATCATCTCACAGAGTTACAGCTTTCCCCTCAAGAACCTTTCGCTAAGACAGTTCTTGTGTAATTGGCAAAGTGATATTTGGAAGCCCATAGAGGGCTATGGTGAAAAAGGAAATATCCTCAGATGAAATCTGGAAAGAAGCTTTCTGAGAAACTGCTTAGTGTTCTGTTAATTCATCTCACAGAGTTACATCTGTATTTCGTGGATCTCTTTGCTCGCCTTATTTCTGTGGAATCTGAGAACAGATATTTCGGATCCCATTGAAGACTATAGGGCCAAAGGAAATATCCTCCGATTACAAAGAGAAAGAAGCTTTCTTAGAAACTTCTTTGTGTTCTGTGAAATCATCTCACAGAGTTACAGCTTTCCCCTCAAGAAGCCTTTCGCTAAGACAGTTCTTGTGGAATTGGCAAAGTGATATTTGGAAGCCCTTAGAGGGCTATGGTGAAAAAGGAATGATCCTCAGATGAAATCTGGAAAGAAGCTTTCTGAGAAACTGCTTAGTGTTCTGTTAATTCATCTCACAGAGTTACATCTTTATTTCGTGGATCTCTTTGCTAACCTTATTTCAGTGGAATCTGAGAACAGATATTTCGGATCCCTTTGAAGACTATAGGGCCAAAGGAAATATCCTCCGATTACAAAGAGAAAGAAGCTTTCTTAGAAACTTCTTTGTGTTCTGTGAAATCATCTCACAGAGTTACAGCTTTCCCCTCAAGAACCTTTCGCTAAGACAGTTCTTGTGGAATTGGCAAAGTGATATTTGGAAGCCCTTAGAGGGCTATTGTGAAAAAGGAATGATCCTCAGATGAAATCTGGAAAGAAGCTTTCTGAGAAACTGCTTAGTGTTCTGTTAATTCATCTCACAGAGTTACATCTGTATTTCGTGGATCTCTTTGCTAGCCTTATTTCTGTGGAATCTGAGAACAGATATTTCGGATCCCTTTGAAGACTATAGGGCCAAAGGAAATATCCTCCGATAACAAAGAGAAAGAAGCTTTCTGAGAATCTTCTTGGCGTTCTGTGAAATCATCTCACAGAATTACAGCTTTCCCCTCAAGAAGCCTTTCGATAAGACAGTTCTTGTGGAATTGGCAAAGTGATATTTGGAAGCCCATAGAGGGCTATGGTGAAAAAGGAAATATCCTCAGATGAAATCTGGAAGGAAGCTTTCTGAGAAACTGCTTAGTGTTCGGTTAATTCATCTCAGAGAGTTACATCTGTATTTCGTGGATCTCTTGGCTAGCCTTATTTCTGTGGAATCTGAGAACAGATATGTCGGATCCCTTTGAAGACTATAGGGCCAAAGGAAGTATCCTCCGATAACAAAGAGAAATAAGCTTTCTGAGAAACTTCTTTGCGTTCTGTGAAATCATCTCACAGAGTTACAGCTTTCCCATCAAGAAGCCATTCGCTAAGACAGTTCTTGTGGAATTGGCAAAGTGATATTTGGAAGCCCATAGAGGGCTATGGTGAAAAAGGAAATATCCTCAGATGAAATCTGAAGGAAGCTTTCTGAGAAACTGCTTAGTGTTCGGTTAATTCATCTCAGAGTGTTACATCTGTATTTCGTGGATCTCTTTGCTAGCCTTATTTCTGTGGAATCTGAGAACAGATATTTCGGATCCCTTTGAAGACTATAGGGCCAAAGGAAATATCCTCCGATAACAAAGAGAAAGAAGCTTTCTGAGAAACCTCTTTGCGTTCTGTGAAATCATCTCACAGAGTTACAGCTTTACCCTCAAGAAGCCTTTCGCTAAGACAGTTCTTGTGGAATTGGCAAAGTGATATTTGGAAAACCAAGAGGGCAATGGTGAAAAAGGAAATATCCTTAGATGAAAACTCGAAAGAAGCTTTCTGAGAAACTGCTTAGTGTTCTGTTCATTCATCTCACAGAGTTACATCTGTATTTCGTGGATCTCTTTGCTAGCCTTATTTCTGTGGAATCTGAGAACAGGTATTTCAGATCCCATTGAAGACTATAGGGCCAAAGGATATATCCTCCGATTACAAAGAGAAAGAAGCTTTCTTAGAAACTTCTTTGTGTTCTATGAAATCATCTCACAGAGTTACAGATTTCCCCTCAAGAAGCCTTTCGCTAAGACAGTTCTTGTGGAATTGGCAAAGTGATATTTGGAAGCTCATAGAGGGCTATGGTGAAAAAGGAAATATCCTCAGATGAAATCTGGAAAGAAGCTTTCTGAGAAACTGCTTAGTGTTCTGTTCATTCATCTCACAGACTTACATCTTTATTTCGTGGAACTCTTTGCTAGCCTTATTTCTGTGGAGTCTGAGAACAGATATTTCGGATCCCTTTGAAGACCATAGGGCCAAAGGAAATATCCTCCGATTAAAAAGAGAAAGAAGATTTCTTAGAAACTTCTTTGCGTTCTGTGATATCATCTCACAGAGTTACAGCTTTCCCCTCAAGAAGCCCTTCGCTAAGACAGTTCTTGTGGAATTGGGAAAGTGATATTTGGAAGCCCATAGAGGGCTATGGTGAAAAAGGAAATATCCTCAGATGAAATCTGGAAAGAAGCTTTCTGAGAAACTGCTTAGTGTTCTGTTAATTCATCTCAGAGAATTACGTCTGTATTTCGTGGATCTCTTGGCTAGCCTTATTTCTGTGGAATCTGAGAACAGATATTTCGGATCCCTTTGAAGACTATAGGGCCAAAGGAAATATCCTCCGATAACAAAGAGAAAGAAGCTTTCTGAGAAATTTCTTTCCGTTCTGTGAAATCATCTCACAGAGTTACAGCTTTCCCCTCAAGAAGCCATTCGCTAAGACAGTTCTTGTGGAATTGGCAAAGTGATATTTGGAAGCCCATAGAGGGCTATGGTGAAAAAGGAAATATCCTCAGATGAAATCTGGAAGGAAGCTTTCTGAGAAACTGCTTAGTATTCGGTTAATTCATCTCAGAGAGTTACATCTGTATTTCGTGGATCTCTTTGCTAGCCTTATTTCTGTGGAATCTGAGAACAGATATTTCGGATCCCTTTGAAGACTACAGGGCCAAAGGAAATATCCTCCGATAACAAAGAGAAAGAAGCTTTCTGAGAAACTTCTTTGCGTTTTGTGAAATCATCTCACAGAGTTACAGCTTTCCCCTCAAGAAGCCTTTCGCTAATACAGTTCTTGTGGAATTGGCAAAGTGATATTTGGAACCCCAAGAGGGCAATGGTGAAAAAGGAAATATCCTCAGATGAAAACTGGAAAGAAGCTTTCTGAGAAACTGCTTAGTGTTCTGTTCATTCATCTCACAGAGTTACATCTGTATTTCGTGGATCTCTTTGCTAGCCTTATTTCTGTGGAATCTGAGAACAGGTATTTCAGATCCCATTGAAGACTATAGGGCCAAAGGAAATATCCTCCGATAACAAAGACAAAGAAGCTTTCTGAGAAACTTCTTTGTGTTCTGTGAAATCATCTCACAGAGTTACAGCTTTCCCCTCAAGAAGCCTTTCGCTAAGACAGTTCTTGTGGAATTGGCAAAGTGATATTTGGAAGCCCATAGAGGGCTATGGTGAAAAAGGAAATATCCTCAGATGAAATCTGGAAAGAAGCTTTCTGAGAAACTGCTTAGTGTTCTGTTCATTCATCTCACAGACTTACATCTTTATTTCGTGGAACTCTTTGCTAGCCTTATTTCCGTGGAGTCTGAGAACAGATATTTCGGATCCCTTTGAAGACTATAGGGCCAAAGTAAATATCCTCCGATTAAAAAGAGAAAGAAGTTTTCTTAGAAACTTCTTTGCGTTCTGTGATATCATCTCACAGAGTTACAGCTTTCCCCTCAAGAAGCCTTTCGCTAAGACAGTTCTTGTGGAATTGGCAAAGTGATATTTGGAAGCCCATAGAGGGCTATGGTGAAAAAGGAAATATCCTCAGATGAAATTTGGAAAGAAGCTTTCTGAGAAACTGCTTAGTGTTCTGTTAATTCATCTCACAGAGTTACATCTGTATTTCGTGGATCTCTTTGCTAGCCTTATTTCTGTGGAATCTGAGAACAGATATTTCCGATCCCATTGAAGACTATAGGGCCAAAGGAAATATCCTCCAATAACAAAGAGAAAGAAGCTTTCTGAGAAACTTCTTTGCGTTCTGTGAAATCATCTCACAGAGTTACAGCTTTCCCCTCAAGAAGCCTTTCGCTAAGACAGTTCTTGTGGAATTGGCAAGGTGATATTTGGAAGCCCATAGAGGGCTACGGTGAAAAAGGAAATATCCTCAGATGAAATCTGGAAAGAAGCTTTCTGAGAAACTGCTTAGTGTTCGGTTAATTCATCTCACAGAGTTACATCAGTATTTCGTGGATCTCTTTGCTAGCCTTATTTCTGTGGAATCTGAGAACAGATATTTTGGATACCTTTGAAGACTATATGGCCAAAGGAAATATCCTCCGATAACAAAGAGAAAGAAGCTTTCTGAGAAACTTCTTTGCATTCTGTGAAATCATCTCACAGAGTTACAGCTTTCCCCTCAAGAAGGAGTTCGCTAAGACAGTTCTTGTGGAATTGGCAAAGTGATATTTGGAAGCCCATAGAGGGCAATGGTGAAAAAGGAAATATCCTCAGATGAAATCTGGAAGGAAGCTTTCTGAGAAACTGCTTAGTGTTCGGTTCATTCATCTCACAGACTTACATCTTTATTTCGTGGAACTCTTTGCTAGCCTTATTAATGTGGAGTCTGAGAACAGATATTTCGGATCCCTTTGAAGACTATAGGGCCAAAGGAAATATCCTCCGATTAAAAAGAGAAAGAAGCTTTCTTAGAAACTTCTTTGCGTTCTGTGATATCATCTCACAGAGTTACAGCTTTCCCCTCAAGAAGCCTTTTGCTAAGACAGTTCTTGTGGAATTGGCAAAGTGATATTTGGAAGCCCATAGAGGGCTATGGTGAAAAAGGAAATATCCTCAGATGAAATCTGGAAAGAAGCTTTCTGAGAAACTGCTTAGTGTTCTGTTAATTCATCTCAGAGTGTTACATCTGTATTTCGTGGATCTCTTGGCTAGCCTTATTTCTGTGGAATCTGAGAACAGATATTTCGGATCCCTTTGAAGACTATAGGGCCAAAGGAAATATCCTCCGATAACAAAGAGAAAGAAGCTTTCTGAGAAATTTCTTTGCGTTCTGTGAAATCATCTCACAGAGTTACAGCTTTCCCCTCAAGAAGCCATTCGCTAAGACAGTTCTTGTGGAATTGGCAAAGTGATATTTGGAAGCCCATAGAGGGCTATGGTGAAAAAGGAAATATCCTCAGATGAAATCTGAAAGGAAGCTTTCTGAGAAACTGCTTAGTGTTCGGTTAATTCATCTCAGAGAGTTACATCTGTATTTCGTGGATCTCTTTGCTAGCCTTATTTCTGTGGAATCTGAGAACAGATATTTCGGATCCCTTTGAAGACTATAGGGCCAAAGGAAATATCCTCCGATAACAAAGAGAAATAAGCTTTCTGAGAAACTTCTTTGCGTTTTGTGAAATCATCTCACAGAGTTACAGCTTTCCCCTCAAGAAGCCTCACGCTAAGACAGTTCTTGTGGAATTGGCAAAGTGATATTTGGAACCCCAAGAGGGCAATGGTGAAAAAGGAAATATCCTCAGATGAAAACTGGAAAGAAGCATTCTGAGAAACTGCTTAGTGTTCTGTTCATTCATCTCACAGAGTTACATCTGTATTTCGTGGATCTCTTTGCTAGCCTTATTTCTGTGGAATCTGAGAACAGGTATTTCAGATCCCATTGAAGACTATAGGGCCAAAGGAAATATCCTCCGATTACAAAGAGAAAGAAGCTTTCTTAGAAACTTCTTTGTGTTCTGTGAAATCATCTCACAGAGTTACAGCTTTCCCCTCAAGAAGCCTTTCGCTAATACAGTTTTTGTGGAATTGGCAAAGTGATATTTGGAAGCCCATAGAGGGCTATGGTGAAAAAGGAAATATCCTCAGATGAAATCTGGAAAGAAGCTTTCTGAGAAACTGCTTAGTGTTCTGTTCATTCATCTCACAGACTTACATCTTTATTTCGTGGAACTCTTTGCTAGCCTTATTTCTGTGGAGTCTGAGAACAGATATTTCGGATCCCTTTGAAGACTATAGGGCCAAAGGAAATATCCTCCGATAACAAAGAGAAAGAAGCTTTCTGAGAAACTTCTTTGCGTTCTGTGAAATCATCTCACAGAATTACAGCTTTCCCCTGAAGAAGCCTTTCGCTAAAACAGTTCTTGTGGAGTTGGCAAAGTGATATTTGGAAGCCCATAGAGGGCTATTGTGAAAAAGGAAATATCCTCAGATGAAATCTGGAAAGAAGCTTTCTGAGAAACTGCTTAGTGTTCTGTTCATTCATCTCACAGACTTACATCTTTATTTCGTGGAACTCTTTGCTAGCCTTATTTCTGTGGAGTCTGAGAACAGATATTTCGGATCCCTTTGAAGACTATAGGGGCAAAGGAAATATCCTCCGATTAAAAAGAGAAAGAAGTTTTCTTAGAAACTTCTTTGCGTTCTGTGACATCATCTCACAGAGTTACAGCTTTCCCCTCAAGAAGCCTTTCGCTAAGACAGTTCTTGTGGAATTGGCAAAGTGATATTTGGAAGCCCATAGAGGGCTATGGTGAAAAAGGAAATATCCTCAGATGAAATCTGGAAAGAAGCTTTCTGAGAAACTGCTTAGTGTTCTGTTAATTCATCTCAGAGAGTTACATCTGTATTTCGTGGATCTCTTGGCTAGCCTTATTTCTGTGGAATCTGAGAACAGATATTTCGGATCCCTTTGAAGACTATAGGGCCAAAGGAAATATCCTCCGATAACAAAGAGAAAGAAGCTTTCTGAGAAATTTCTTTGCGTTCTGTGAAATCATCTCACAGAGTTACATCTTTCCCCTCACGAAGCCATTCGCTAAGACAGTTCTTGTGGAATTGGCAAAGTGATATTTGGAAGCCCATAGAGGGCTATGGTGAAAAAGGAAATATCCTCAGATGAAATCTGGAAGGAAGCTTTCTGAGAAACTGCTTAGTGTTCGGTTAATTCATCTCAGAGAGTTACATCTGTATTTCGTGGATCTCTTTGCTAGCCTTATTTCTGTGGAATCTGAGAACAGATATTTCGGATCCCTTTGAAGACTATAGGGCCAAAGGAAATATCCTCCGATAACAAAGAGAAAGAAGCTTTCTGAGAAACTTCTTTGCGTTCTGTGAAATCATCTCACAGAGTTACAGCTTTCCCCTCAAGAAGCCTTTCGCTAAAACAGTTCTTGTGGAATTGGCAAAGTGATATTTGGAAGCCCAGAGAGGGCTATGGTGAAAAAGGAAATATCCTCAGATGAAATCTGGAAAGAAGCTTTCTGAGAAACTGCTTGGTGTTCTGTTCATTCATCTCACAGAGTTACATCTGTATTTCGTGGATCTCTTTGCTAGCCTTATTTCTGTGGAATCTGAGAACAGATATTTCGGATCCCTTTGAAGACTATAGGGCCAAAGGAAATATCCTCCGATAACAAAGAGAAAGAAGCTTTCTGAGAAACTTCTTTGCGTTCTGTGAAATCATCTCACAGAGTTACAGCTTTCCGCTCAAGAAGCCTTTCGCTAAGACAGTTCTTGTGGAATTGGAAAAGTGATATTTGGAAGCCCGTAGAGGGCTATGGTGAAAAAGGAAATATGCTCAGATGAAATCTGGAAGGAAGCTTTCTGAGAATCTGCTTAGTGTTCGGTTAATTCATCTCAGAGAGTTACATCTGTATTTCGTGGATCTCTTTGCTAGTCTTATTTCTGTGGAATCTGAGAACAGATATTTCGGATCCCTTTGAAGACTATAGGGCCAAAGGAAATATCCTCCGATAACAAAGAGAAAGAAGCTTTCTGAGAAACTTCTTTGTGTTCTGTGAAATCATCTCACAGAGTTACAGGTTTCCCCCTAAGAAGCCTTTCCCTAAGACAGTTCTTGTGGAATTGGCAAAGTGATATTTGGAAGCCCATAGAGGGCTATGGTGAAAAAGGAAATATCCTCAGATGAAATCTGGAAAGAAGCTTTCTGAGAAACTGATTAGTGTTCTGTTAAATCATCTCACAGAGTTACATCTGTATTTCGTGGATCTCTTAGCTAGCCTTATTTCTGTGGAATCTGAGAACAGATATTTCGGATCCCTTTGAAGACTATAGGGCCAAAGGAAATATCCTCCGATTACAAAGAGAAAGAAGCTTTCTGAGAAACTTCTTTGTGTTCTGTGAAATCATCTCACAGAGTTACAGCTTTCCCCTCAAGAAGCCTTACGCTAAGACAGTTCTTGTGGAATTGGCAAAGTGATATTTGGAAGCCCATATGAGGGCTATGGTGAAAAAGGAAATATCCTCAGATGAAATCTGGAAATAAGGTTTCTGAGAAACTGCTTAGTGTTGTGTTAATTCATCTCACAGAGTTACATCTGTATTTCGTGGATCTCTTTGCTAGCCTTATTTCTGTGGAATCTGAGAACAGATATTTCGGATCCCATTGAAGACTACAGGGCCAAAGGAAATATCCTCCGATAACAAAGAGAAAGAAGCTTTCTGAGAAACTTCTTTGCATTCTGTGAAATCGTCTCAAAGAGTTACAGCTTTCCCTTCAAGAAGACTTTCGCTAAGACAGTTCTTGTGGAATTGGCAAAGTGATATTTGGAAGCCCATAGTGGGCTATGGTGAAAAAGGAAATATCCTCCGATGAAATCTGGAAAGAAGCTTTCTGAGAAACTGCTTAGTGTTCTGTTCATTCATCTCACAGAGTTACATCTGTATTTCGTGGATCTCTTTGCTAGCCTTATTTCTGTGGAATCTGAGAACAGATATTTCGGATCCCATTGAAGACTATAGGGCCAAAGGAAATATCCTCTGATAACAAAGAGAAAGAAGCTGTCTTAGAAACTTCTTTGCGTTCTGTGAAATCATCTCACGGAGTTACAGCTTTCCCCTGAAGAAGCCTTTCGCTAAGACAGTTCTTGTGGAATTGGCAAAGTGATATTTGGAAGTCCTTAGAGGACTATGGTGAAAAAGGAAATATCCTCAGATGAAATCTGGAAAGAAGCTTTCTGAGAAACTGCTTAGTGTTCGCTTAATTTATCTCACAGAGTTACATCTGCATTTCGTGGATCTCTTTGCTAGCCTTATTTCTGTGGAATCTGAGAAGAGATATTTCGGATCCCTTTGAAGACTATAGGGCCAAAGGAAATATCCTCCGATAACAAAGAGAAAGAAGCTTTCTGAGAAACTTCTTTGTGTTCTGTGAAATCATCTTACGGAGTTACAGCTTTCCCCTCAAGAAGCCTTTCGCTAAGACAGTTCTTGTGGAATTGGCAAAGTGATATTTGGAAGCCCATAGAGGGCTATGGTGAAAAAGGAAATATCCTCAGATGAAATCTGGAAAGAAGCTTTCTGAGAAACTGCTTAGTGTTCTTTCATTCATCTCACAGATTTACATCTGTATTTCGTGGATCTCTTTGCTAGCCTTCTTTCTGTGGAATCTGAGAACAGATATTTCGGATCCCTTTGAAGACTATAGGGCCAAAGGAAATATCCTCCGATAACAAAGAGAAAGAAGCTTTCTGAGAAACTTCTTTGCGTTCTGTGAAAACATCTCACAGAGTTACAGCTTTCACCTCAAGAAGCCTTTCGCTAAGACAGTTCTTGTGGAATTGGCAAAGTGATATTTGGAAGCCCATAGAGGGCTATGGTGAAAAAGGAAATATCCTCAGATGAAATCTGGAAAGAAGCTTTCTGAGAAACTGCTAAGTGTTCGGTTAATTCATCTCACAGAGTTACATCTGTATTTCGTGGATCTCTTTGCTAGACTTATTTCTGTGGAATCTGAGAACAGATATTTCGGATCCCATTGAAGACTATAGGGCCAAAGGAAATATCCTCCGATTACAAAGAGAAAAAAGATTTCTGAGAAACTTCTTTCCTATCTGTGAAATCATCTCACAGAGTTACAGCTTTCCCCTCCAGAAGCCTTTCGCCAAGAGAGTTCTTGTGGAATTGGCAAAGTGATATTGGAAGCCCATAGAGGGCTATGGTGAAAAAGGAAATATCCTCAGATGAAATCTGGAAAGAAGCTTTCTGAGAAACTGCTTAGTGTTCTATTAATTCATCTCACAGAGATACATCTGTATTTCGTGGATCTCTTTGCTAGCCTTACTTCTGTGGAATCTGAGAACAGATATTTCGGATCCCATTGAACACTACAGGGCCAAAGGAAATATCCTCCGATAACAAAGAGAAAGAAGCTTTCTGAGAAACTTCTTTGCGTTCTGTGAAATCATCTCACAGAGTTACAGCTTTCCCCTCAAGAAGCCTTTCGCTAAGACAGTTCTTGTGGAATTGGCAAAGTGATATTTGGAAGCCCCTAGAGGGCTACGGTGAAAAAGGAAATATCCTCAGATGAAATCTGGAAAGAAGCTTTCTGAGAAACTGCTTAGTGTTCTGTTAATTCATCTCACTGAGTTACATCTGTATTTCGTGGATATCTTTGCTAGCCTTATTTCTGTGGAATCCGAGAACAGATATTTCGGATCCCATTGAAGACTATAGGGCCAAAGGAAATATCCTCCGATAACAAAGAGAAAGAAGCTTTCTGAGGAACTTCTTGGCGTTCTGTGAAATCATCTCCCAGAGTTACAGCTTTCCCCTCAAGAAGCCTTTCGCAAAGACAGTTCTTGTGGAATTGGCAAGGTGATATTTGGAAGCCCATAGAGGGCTATGGTGAAAAAGGAATTATCCTCAGATGAAATCTGGAAAGAAGCTTTCTGAGAAACTGCTTAGTGTTCTGTTAATTCATCTCACAGAGATACATCTGTATTTCGCGGATCTCTTTGCTAGCCTTATTTCTGTGGAATCTGAGAACAGATATTTCGGATCCCTTTGAAGACTATAGGGCCAAAGGAAATATCCTCCGATTACAAAGAGAAAGAAGCTTTCTTAGAAACTTCTTTGTGTTCTGTTAAATCATCTCACAGAGTTACAGCTTTCCCCTCACGAAGCCTTTCGCTAAGACAGTTCTTGTGGAATTGGCAAAGTGATATTTGGAAGCCCCTAGAGGGCTATGGTGAAAAAGGAAATATCCTCAGATGAAATCTGGAAAGAAGCTTTCTGAGAAACTGCTTAGTGTTCTGTTAATTCATCTCACAGAGTTACATCTGTATTTCGTGGATCTCTTTGCTAGCCTTATTTCTGTGGAATCTGAGAACAGATATTTCGGATCCCTTTGAAGACTATAGGGCCAAAGGAAATATCCTCCGATAACAAAGAGAAAGAAGCTTTCTGAGAAACTTCTTTGTGTTCTGTGAAATCATCTGACGGAGTTACAGCTTTCCCCTCAAGAAGCCTTTCGCTAAGACAGTTCTTGTGGAATTGGCAAAGTGATATTTGGAAGCCCATAGAGGGCTGTGGTGAAAAAGGAAATATCTTCAGATGAAATCTGGAAAGAAGCTTTCTGAGAAACTGCTTAGTGTTCTTTCATTCATCTCACAGAGTTACATCTGTATTTCGTGGATCTCTTTGCTAGCCTTATTTCTGTGGAATCTGAGAACAGATATTTCCGATCCCATTGAAGACTATAGGGCCAAAGGAAATATCCTCCGATTACAAAGAGAAAGAAGATTTCTGAGAAACTTCTTTGCGTTCTGTGAAAACATCTCACAGAGTTACAGCTTTCCCCTCAAGAAGCCTTTCGCTAAGACAGTTCTTGTGGAATTGGCAAAGTGATATTTGGAAGCCCATAGAGGGCTATGGTGAAAAAGGAAATATCCTCAGATGAAATCTGGAAATAAGGTTTCTGAGAAACTGCTTAGTGTTGTGTTAATTCATCTCACAGAGTTACATCTGTATTTCGTGGATCTCTTTGCTAGCCTTATTTCTGTGGAATCTGAGAACAGATATTTCGGATCCCATTGAAGACTACAGGGCCAAAGGAAATATCCTCCGATAACAAAGAGAAAGAAGCTTTCTGAGAAACTTCTTTGCATTCTGTGAAATCGTCTCAAAGAGTTACAGCTTTCCCTTCAAGAAGACTTTCGCTAAGACAGTTCTTGTGGAATTGGCAAAGTGATATTTGGAAGCCCATAGTGGGCTATTGTGAAAAAGGAAATATCCTCCGATGAAATCTGGAAAGAAGCTTTCTGAGAAACTGCTTAGTGTTCTGTTCATTCATCTCACAGAGTTACATCTGTATTTCGTGGATCTCTTTGCTAGCCTTATTTCTGTGGAATCTGAGAACAGATATTTCGGATCCCATTGAAGACTATAGGGCCAAAGGAAATATCCTCTGATAACAAAGAGAAAGAAGCTGTCTTAGAAACTTCTTTGCGTTCTGTGAAATCATCTCACAGAGTTACAGCTTTCCCCTCAAGAAGCCTTTCGCTAAGACAGTTCTTGTGGAATTGGTAAAGTGATATTTGGAAGCCCATAGAGGGCTATGGTGAAAAAGGAAATATCCTCAGATGAAATCTGGAAAGAAGCTTTCTGAGAAACTGCTTAGTGTTCTGTTAATTCATCTCACAGAGTTACATCTGTATTTCGTGGATCTCTTTGCTCGCCTTATTTCTGTGGAATCTGAGAACAGATATTTCGGATCCCATTGAAGACTATAGGGCCAAAGGAAATATCCTCCGATAACAAAGAGAAAGAAGCTTTCTGAGAAACTTCTTTGTGTTCTGTGAAATCATCTCACAGAGTTACAGCTTTCCCCTCAAGAAGCCTTTCGCTAAGACAGTTCTTGTGGAATTGGCAAAGTGATATTTGGAAGCCCATAGATGGCTATGGTGAAAAAGGAAATATCCTCAGATGAAATCTGGAAAGAAGCTTTCTGAGAAACTGCTTAGTGTTCTTTCATTCATCTCACAGATTTACATCTGTATTTCGTGGATCTCTTTGCTAGCCTTCTTTCTGTGGAATCTGAGAACAGATATTTCGGATCCCTTTGAAGACTATAGGGCCAAAGGAAATATCCTCCGATAACAAAGAGAAAGAAGCTTTCTGAGAAACTTCTTTGTGTTCTGTGAAATCATCTCACAGAGTTACAGCTTTCACCTCAAGAAGCCTTTCGCTAAGACAGTTCTTGTGGAATTGGCAAAGTGATATTTGGAAGCCCAAAGACGGCTATGGTGAAAAAGGAAATATCCTCAGATGAAATCTGGAAAGAAGCTTTCTGAGAAACTGCTAAGTGTTCGGTTCATTCATCTCACAGAGTTACATCTGTATTTCGTGGATCTCTTTGCTAGACTTATTTCTGTGGAATCTGAGAACAGATATTTCGGATCCCATTGAAGACTATAGGGCCAAAGGAAATATCCTCCGATTACAAAGAGAAAAAAGATTTCTGAGAAACTTCTTTCCTATCTGTGAAATCATCTCACAGAGTTACAGCTTTCCCCTCCAGAAGCCTTTCGCCAAGAGAGTTCTTGTGGAATTGGCAAAGTGATATTGGAAGCCCATAGAGGGCTATGGTGAAAAAGGAAATATCCTCAGATGAAATCTGGAAAGAAGCTTTCTGAGAAACTGCTTAGTGTTCTATTAATTCATCTCACAGAGATACATCTGTATTTCGTGGATCTCTTTGCTAGCCTTACTTCTGTGGAATCTGAGAACAGATATTTCGGATCCCATTGAACACTACAGGGCCAAAGGAAATATCCTCCGATAACAAAGAGAAAGAAGCTTTCTGAGAAACTTCTTTGCGTTCTGTGAAATCATCTCACAGAGTTACAGCTTTCCCCTCAAGAAGCCTTTCGCTAAGACAGTTCTTGTGGAATTGGCAAAGTGATATTTGGAAGCCCCTAGAGGGCTACGGTGAAAAAGGAAATATCCTCAGATGAAATCTGGAAAGAAGCTTTCTGAGAAACTGCTTAGTGTTCTGTTAATTCATCTCACTGAGTTACATCTGTATTTCGTGGATATCTTTGCTAGCCTTATTTCTGTGGAATCCGAGAACAGATATTTCGGATCCCATTGAAGACTATAGGGCCAAAGGAAATATCCTCCGATAACAAAGAGAAAGAAGCTTTCTGAGGAACTTCTTGGCGTTCTGTGAAATCATCTCCCAGAGTTACAGCTTTCCCCTCAAGAAGCCTTTCGCAAAGACAGTTCTTGTGGAATTGGCAAGGTGATATTTGGAAGCCCATAGAGGGCTATGGTGAAAAAGGAATTATCCTCAGATGAAATCTGGAAAGAAGCTTTCTGAGAAACTGCTTAGTGTTCTGTTAATTCATCTCACAGAGATACATCTGTATTTCGCGGATCTCTTTGCTAGCCTTATTTCTGTGGAATCTGAGAACAGATATTTCGGATCCCTTTGAAGACTATAGGGCCAAAGGAAATATCCTCCGATTACAAAGAGAAAGAAGCTTTCTTAGAAACTTCTTTGTGTTCTGTTAAATCATCTCACAGAGTTACAGCTTTCCCCTCAAGAAGCCTTTCGCTAAGACAGTTCTTGTGGAATTGGCAAAGTGATATTTGGAAGCCCTTAGAGGGCTATGGTGAAAAAGGAATGATCCTCAGATGAAATCTGGAAAGAAGCTTTCTGAGAAACTGCTTAGTGTTCTGTTAATTCATCTCACAGAGTTACATCTTTATTTCTTGGATCTCTTTGCTAGCCTTATTTCTGTGGAATCTGAGAACAGATATTTTGGATCCCTTTGAAGACTATAGGGCCAAAGGAAATATCCTCCGATCACAAAGAGAAAGAAGCTTTCTGAGAAATTTCTTTGCATTCTGTGAAATCATCTCACAGAGTTACAGCTTTCCCCTCAAGAAGCCTTTTGCTAAGACAGTTCTTGTGGAATTGGCAAAGTGATATTTGGAAGCCCATAGAGGGCTGTGGTGAAAAAGGAAATATCCTCAGATGAAATCTGGAATGAAGGTTTCTGAGAAACTGCTTAGTGTTCAGTTAATTCATCTCACAGAGTTACATCTGTATTTCATGGATCTCTTTGCTAGCCTTATTTCTGTGGAATCTGAGAACAGATATTTCGGATCCCATTGAAGACTATAGGGCCAAAAGAAATATCCTCCGATAACAAAGAGAAAGAAGCTTTCTGAGAAACTTCTTTGCGTTCTGTGAAATCATCTCACAGAGTTACAGCTTTCCCCTCAAGAAGCCTTTCGCTAAGACAGTTCTTGTGGAATTGGCAAAGTGATATTTGGAAGCCCATAGAGGGCTATGGTGAAAAAGGAAATATCCTCAGATGAAATCTGGAAAGAAGCTTTCTGAGAAACTGCTTAGTGTTCTGTTAATTCATCTCACAGAGTTACATCTGTATTTCGCGGATCTCTTTGCTAGCCTTATTTCTGTAGAATCTGAGAACAGATATTTCGAATCCCATTGAAGACTATAGGGCCAAAGGAAATATCCTCCGATAACAAAGAGAAAGAAGCTTTCTGAGAAACTTCTTGGCGTTCTGTGAAATCATCTCACAGAGTTACAGCTTTCCCCTCAAGAAGCCTTTCGCTAAACAGTTCTTGTGGAATTGGCAAGGTGATATTTGGAAGCCCATAAAGGGCTACGGTGAAAACGGAAATATCCTCAGATGAAATCTGGAAAGAAGCTTTCTGAGAAACTGCTTAGTGTTCGGTTAATTCATCTCGCAGAGTTACATCTGTATTTCGTGGATCTCTTTGCTAGCCTTATTTCTGTGGAATCTGAGAACAGATATTTCGGATCCCTTTGAAGACTATAGGGCCAAAGGAAATATCCTCCGACAACAAAGAGAAAGAAGCTTTCTGAGAAACTACTTTGCATTCTGTGAAATCATCTCACAGAGTTACAGCTTTCCCCTCAAGAAGCCCTTCGCTAAGACAGTTCTTGTGGAATTGGCAAAGTGATATTTGGAAGCCCATAGAGGGCTATGGTGAAAAAGGAAATATCCTCAGATGAAATCTGGAAGGAAGCTTTCTGAGAAACTCCTTAGTGTTCGGTTAATTCATCTCAGAGAGTTACATCTGTATTTCGTGGATCTCTTGGCTAGCCTTATTTCTGTGGAATCTGAGAACAGGTATTTCAGATCCCATTGAAGACTATAGGGCCAAAAAAAATATCCTCCGATTACAAAGAGAAAGAAGCTTTCTTAGAAACTTCTTTGTGTTCTGTGAAATCATCTCACAGAGTTACAGCTTTCCCCTCAAGAAGCCTTTCGCTAAGACAGTTCTTGTGGAATTGGCAAAGTGATATTTGGAAGCCCATAGAGGGCTATGGTGAAAAAGGAAATATCCTCAGATGAAATCTGGAAAGAAGCTTTCTGAGAAACTGCTTAGTGTTCTGTTCATTCATCTTAGAGAGTTACATGTGCATTTCGTGGATCTCTTGGCTAGCCTTATTTCTGTGGAATCTGAGAACAGATATTTCGGATCCCTTTGAAGACTATAGGGCCAAAGGAAATATCCTCCGATAACAAAGAGAAAGAAGCTTTCTGAGAAACTTCTTTGCGTTTTGTGAAATCATCTCACAGAGTTACAGCTTTCCCCTCAAGAAGCCTTTCGCTAAGACAGTTCTTGTGGAATTGGCAAAGTGATATTTGGAACCCCAAGAGGGCAATGGTGAAAAAGGAAATATCCTCAGATGAAAACTGGAAAGAAGCTTTCTGAGAAACTGCTTAGTGTTCTGTTCATTCATCTCACAGAGTTACATCTGTATTTCGTGGATCTCTTTGCTAGCCTTATTTCTGTGGAATCTGAGAACAGGTATTTCAGATCCCTTTGAAGACTATAGGGCCAAAGGAAATATCCTCCAATCACAAAGAGAAGGAAGCTTTCGGAGAAACTTCTTTACGTTCTCTGAAATCATCTCACAGAGTTACAGCTTTCACCTCAAGAAGCCTTTCGCTAAGACAGTTCTTGTGGAATTGGCAAGGTGATATTTGGAAGCCCATAGAGGGCTACGGTGAAAAAGGAAATATCCTCAGATGAAATCTGGAAAGAAGCTTTCTGAGAAACTGCTTAGTGTGCTGTTCATTCATCTCACAGAGTTACATCTTTATTTCTTGGAACTCTTTGCTAGCCTTATTTCTGTGGAGTCTGAGAACAGATATTTCGGATCCCTTTGAAGACTATAGGGCCAAAGGAAATATCCTCCTATTAAAAAGAGAAAGAAGCTTTCTTAGAAACTTCTTTGCGTTCTGTGAAATCATCTCACAGAGTTACAGCTTTCCCCTCACGAAGCCTTTCGCTAAGACAGTTCTTGAGGAATTGGCAAAGTGATATTTGGAAGACCCTAGAGGGCTATGGTGAAAAAGGAAATATCCTCAGATGAAATCTGGAAAGAGGCTTTCTGAGAAACTGCTTAGTGTTCTGTTAATTCATCTCACAGAGTTACATCTGTATTTCGTGGATGTCTTTGCTAGCCTTATTTCTGTGGAATCTGAGAACAGATATTTCGGATCCCATTGAAGACTATAGGGCCAAAGGAAATATCCTCCGATTACAAAGAGAAAGAAGCTTTCTGAGAAACTTCTTTGTGTTCTGTGAAATCATCTCACAGAGTTACAGCTTTCCCCTCAAGAAGCCTTTCACTAAGACAGTTCTTGTGGAATTGGCAAAGTGATATTTGGAAGCCCATATGAGGGCTATGGTGAAAAAGGAAATATCCTCAGATGAAATCTGGAAAGAAGCTTTCTGAGAAACTGCTTAGTGTTCTGTTAATTCATCTCACAGAGTTACATCTGTATTTCGTGGATCTCTTTGCTAGCCTTATTTCTATGGAATCTGAGAACAGGTATTTCAGATCCCATTGAAGACTATAGGGCCAATGGAAATATCCTCCGATTACAGAGAGAAAGAAGCTTTCTTAGAAACTTCTTTGTGTTCCGTGAAATCATCTCACAGAGTTACAGCTTTCCCCTCAAGAAGCCTTTCGCTAAGACAGTTCTTGTGGAATTGGCAAAGTGATATTTGGAAGCCCATAGAGGGCTATGTTGAAAAAGGATATATCCTCAGATGAAATCTGGAAAGAAGCTTTCTGAGAAACTGCTTAGTGTTCTGTTAATTCATCTCACAGAGTTACATCTGTATTTCGTGGATCTCTTTGCTAGCCTTATTTCTGTGGAATCTGAGAACAGATATTTCGGATCCCGTTGAAGACTATAGGGCCAAAGGAAATATCCTCCGATAACAAAGAGAAAGAAGCTTTCTGAGAAACTTCTTTGTGTTCTGTGAAATCATCTCACAGAGTTACAGCTTTCCCCTCAAGAAGCCTTTCGCTAAGACAGTTCTTGTGGAATTGGCAAAGTGATATTTGGAAGCCCTTAGAGGACTATGGTGAAAAAGGAAATATCCTCAGATGAAATCTGGAAAGAAGCTTTCTGAGAAACTGCTTAGTGTTCGCTTAATTTATCTCACAGAGTTACATCTGTATTTCGTGGATCTCTTTGCTAGCCTTATTTCTGTGGAATCTGAGAACAGATATTTCGGATCCCTTTGAAGACTATAGGGCCAAAGGAAATATCCTCCGATAACAAAGAGAAAGAAGCTTTCTGAGAAACTTCTTTGTGTTCTGTGAAATCATCTTACAGAGTTACAGCTTTCCCCTCAAGAAGCCTTTCGCTAAGACAGTTCTTGTGGAATTGGCAAAGTGATATTTGGAAGCCCATAGAGGGCAATGGTGAAAAAGGAAATATCCTCAGATGAAATCTGGAAAGAAGCTTTCTGAGAAACTGCTTAGTGTTCTGTTCTTTCATCTCACAGAATTACATCTGTATTTCCTGGATCTCTCTGCTAGCCTTATTTCTGTGGAATCTGAGAACAGATATTTCGGATCCCTTTGAAGACTATAGGGCCAAAGTAAATATCTTCCGATTACAAAGAGAAAGAAGATTTCTGAGAAACTTCTTTGCGTTCTGTGAAAACATCTCACAGAATTACAGCTTTCCCCTCAAGAAGCCTTTCGCTAAGACAGTTCTTGTGGAATTGGCAAAGTGATATTTGGAAGCCCATAGAGGGCTATGGTGAAAAAGGAAATATCCTCAGATGAAATCTGGAAAGAAGCTTTCTGAGAAACTGCTTAGTGTTCTGTTAATTCATCTCACAGAGTTACATCTGTATTTCGTGGATCTCTTTGCTAGCCTTATTTCTGTGGGATCTGAGGACAGATATTTCGGATCCCATTGAGGACTACAGGGCCAAAGGAAATATCCTCCGATAACAAAGAGAAAGAAGCTTTCTGAGAAACTTCTTTGCGTTCTGTGAAATCGTCTCACAGAGTTACAGCTTTCCCTTCAAGAAGACTTTCGCTAAGACACTTCTTGTGGAATTGGCAAAGTGATATTTGGAAGCCCATAGTGGGCTATGGTGAAAAAGGAAATATCCTCCGATGAAATCTGGAAAGAAGCTTTCTGAGAAACTGCTTAGTGTTCTGTTCATTCATCTCACAGAGTTACATCTGTATTTCGTGGATCTCTTTGCTAGCCTTATTTCTGTGGAATCTGAGAACAGATATTTCGGATCCCATTGAAGACTATAGGGCCAAAGGAAATATCCTCCGATAACAAAGAGAAAGTAGATTTCTGAGAAACTTCTTTGTGTTCTGTGAAATCATCTCACAGAGTTACAGCTTTAGCCTGAAGAAGCCTTTCGCTAAGACAGTTCTTGTGGAATTGGCAAAGTGATATTTGGAAGCCCTTAGAGGACTATGGTGAAAAAGGAAATATCCTCAGATGAAACCTGGAAGGAAGCTTTCTGAGAAACTGCTTAGTGTTCGCTTAATTTATCTCACAGAGTTACATCTGCATTTCGTGGATCTCTTTGCTAGCCTTATTTCTGTGGAATCTGAGAAGAGATATTTCGGATCCCTTTGAAGACTATAGGGCCAAAGGAAATATCCTCCGATAACAAAGAGAAAGAAGCTTTCTGAGAAACTTCTTTGTGTTCTGTGAAATCATCTTACGGAGTTACAGCTTTCCCCTCAAGAAGCCTTTCGCTAAGACAGTTCTTGTGGAATTGGCAAAGTGATATTTGGAAGCCCATAGAGGGCTATGGTGAAAAAGGAAATATCCTCAGATGAAATCTGGAAAGAAGCTTTCTGAGAAACTGCTTAGTGTTCTTTCATTCATCTCACAGAGTTACATCTGTATTTCGTGGATCTCTTTGCTAGCCTTATTTCTGTGGAATCTGAGAACAGATATTTCGGATCCCATTGAAGACTATAGGGCCAAAGGAAATATCCTCCGATTACAAAGAGAAAGAAGATTTCTGAGAAACTTCTTTGCGTTCTGTGAAAACATCTCACAGAGTTACAGCTTTCCCCTCAAGAAGCCTTTCGCTAAGACAGTTCTTGTGGAATTGGCAAAGTGATATTTGGAAGCCCATAGAGGGCTATGGTGAAAAAGGAAATATCCTCAGATGAAATCTGGAAAGAAGGTTTCTGAGAAACTGCTTAGTGTTCTGTTAATTCAACTCACAGAGTTACATCTGTATTTCGTGGATCTCTTTGCTAGTCTTATTTCTGTGGAATCTGAGAACAGATAATTCGGATCCCATTGAAGACTACAGGGCCAAAGGAAATATCCTCAGATAACAAAGAGAAAGAAGCTTTCTGAGAAACTTCTTTGCATTCTGTGAAATCGTCTCACAGAGTTACAGCTTTCCCCTCAAGAAGACTTTCGCTAAGACAGTTCTTGTGGAATTGGCAAAGTGATATTTGGAAGCCCATAGAGGGCAATGGTGAAAAAGGAAATATCCTCAGATGAAATCTGGAAAGAAGCTTTCTGAGAAACTGCTTAGTGTTCTTTCATTCATCTCACAGAGTTACATCTGTATTTCGTGGATCTCTTTGCTAGCCTTATTTCTGTGGAATCTGAGAACAGATATTTCGGATCCCTTTGAAGACTATAGGGCCAAAGGAAATATTCTCCGATAACAAAGAGAAAGAAGCTTTCTGAGAAACTTCTTTGTGTTCTGTGAAATCATCTCACAGAGTTACAGCTTTCCCCTCAAGAAGCCTTTCCCTAAGACAGTTCTTGTGGAATTGGCAAAGTGATATTTGGAAGCCCATAGAGGGCTATGGTGAAAAAGGAAATATCCTCAGATGAAATCTGGAAAGAAGCTTTCTGAGAAACTGCTTAGTGTTCTGTTAATTCATCTCACAGAGTTACATCTGTATTTCGTGGATCTCTTTGCTAGCCTTATTTCTGTGGAATCTGAGAACAGATATTTCGGATCCCTTTGAAGACTATAGGGCCAAAGGAAATATCCTCCGATTACAAAGAGAAAGAAGCTTTCTGAGAAACTACTTTGTGTTCTGTGAAATCATCTCACAGAGTTACAGCTTTCCCCTCACGAAGCCTTTCGCTAAGACAGTTCTTGTGGAATTGGCAAAGTGATATTTGGAAGCCCCTAGAGGGCTATGGTGAAAAAGGAAATATCCTCAGATGAAATCTGGAAAGAAGCATTCTGAGAAACTGCTTAGTGTTCTGTTAATTCATCTCACAGAGTTACATCTGTATTTCGTGGATGTCTTTGCTAGCCTTATTTCTGTGGAATCTGAGAACAGATATTTCGGATCCCTTTGAAGACTATAGGGCCAAAGGAAATATCCTCCGATTACAAAGAGAAAGAAGCTTTCTGAGAAACTTCTTTGTGTTCTGTGAAATCATCTCACAGAGTTACAGCTTTCCCCTCAAGAAGCCTTTCCCTAAGACAGTTCTTGTGGAATTGGCAAAGTGATATTTGGAAGCCCATAGAGGGCTATGGTGAAAAAGGAAATATCCTCAGATGAAATCTGGAAGGAAGCTTTCTGAGAAACTGCTTAGTGTTCTGTTAAATCATCTCACAGAGTTACATCTGTATTTCGTGGATCTCTTAGCTAGCCTTATTTCTGTGGAATCTGAGAACAGATATTTCGGATCCCTTTGAAGACTATAGGGCCAAAGGAAATATCCTCCGATTACAAAGAGAAAGAAGCTTTCTGAGAAACTTCTTTGTGTTCTGTGAAATCATCTCACAGAGTTACAGCTTTCCCCTCAAGAAGCCTTACGCTAAGACAGTTCTTGTGGAATTGGCAAAGTGATATTTGGAAGCCCATATGAGGGCTATGGTGAAAAAGGAAATATCCTCAGATGAAATCTGGAAAGAAGCTTTCTGAGAAACTGCTTAGTGTTCTGTTAATTCATCTCACAGAGTTACATCTGTATTTCGTGGATCTCTTTGCTAGCCTTATTTCTGTGGAATCTGAGAACAGATATTTCGGATCCCATTAAAGACTATAGGGCCAAAGGAAATATCCTCCGATAACAAAGAGAAAGTAGATTTCTGAGAAACTTCTTTGTGTTCTGTGAAATCATCTCACAGAGTTACAGCTTTCCCCTGAAGAAGCCTTTCGCTAAGACAGTTCTTGTGGAATTGGCAAAGTGATATTTGGAAGCCCTTAGAGGACTATGGTGAAAAAGGAAATATCCTCAGATGAAATCTGGAAAGAAGCTTTCTGAGAAACTGCTTAGTGTTCGCTTAATTTATCTCACAGAGTTACATCTGCATTTCGTGGATCTCTTTGCTAGCCTTATTTCTGTGGAATCTGAGAAGAGATATTTCGGATCCCTTTGAAGACTATAGGGCCAAAGGAAATATCCTCCGATAACAAAGAGAAAGAAGCTTTCTGAGAAACTTCTTTGTGTTCTGTGAAATCATCTTACGGAGTTACAGCTTTCCCCTCAAGAAGCCTTTCGCTAAGACAGTTCTTGTGGAATTGGCAAAGTGATATTTGGAAGCCCATAGAGGGCTATGGTGAAAAAGGAAATATCCTCAGATGAAATCTGGAAAGAAGCTTTCTGAGAAACTGCTTAGTGTTCTTTCATTCATCTCACAGAGTTACATCTGTATTTCGTGGATCTCTTTGCTAGCCTTATTTCTGTGGAATCTGAGAACAGATATTTCCGATCCCATTGAAGACTATAGGGCCAAAGGAAATATCCTCCGATTACAAAGAGAAAGAAGATTTCTGAGAAACTTCTTTGCGTTCTGTGAAAACATCTCACAGAGTTACAGCTTTCCCCTCAAGAAGCCTTTCGCTAAGACAGTTCTTGTGGAATTGGCAAAGTGATATTTGGAAGCCCATAGAGGGCTATGGTGAAAAAGGAAATATCCTCAGATGAAATCTGGAAAGAAGGTTTCTGAGAAACTGCTTAGTGTTCTGTTAATTCAACTCACAGAGTTACATCTGTATTTCGTGGATCTCTTTGCTAGCCTTATTTCTGTGGAATCTGAGAACAGATATTTCGGATCCCATTGAAGACTACAGGGCCAAAGGAAATATCCTCAGATAACAAAGAGAAAGAAGCTTTCTGAGAAACTTCTTTGCATTCTGTGAAATCGTCTCACAGAGTTACAGCTTTCCCCTCAAGAAGACTTTCGCTAAGACAGTTCTTGTGGAATTGTCAAAGTGATATTTGGAAGCCCATAGAGGGCAATGGTGAAAAAGGAAATATCCTCAGATGAAATCTGGAAAGAAGCTTTCTGAGAAACTGCTTAGTGTTCTTTCATTCATCTCACAGAGTTACATCTGTATTTCGTGGATCTCTTTGCTAGCCTTATTTCTGTGGAATCTGAGAACAGATATTTCCGATCCCATTGAAGACTATAGGGCCAAAGGAAATATCCTCCGATTACAAAGAGAAAGAAGATTTCTGAGAAACTTCTTTGCGTTCTGTGAAAACATCTCACAGAGTTACAGCTTTCCCCTCAAGAAGCCTTTCGCTAAGACAGTTCTTGTGGAATTGGCAAAGTGATATTTGGAAGCCCATAGAGGGCTATGGTGAAAAAGGAAATATCCTCAGATGAAATCTGGAAATAAGGTTTCTGAGAAACTGCTTAGTGTTGTGTTAATTCATCTCACAGAGTTACATCTGTATTTGGTGGATCTCTTTGCTAGCCTTATTTCTGAGGAATCTGAGAACAGATATTTCGGATCCCATTGAAGACTACAGGGCCAAAGGAAATATCCTCCGATAACAAAGAGAAAGAAGCTTTCTGAGAAACTTCTTTGCATTCTGTGAAATCGTCTCAAAGAGTTACAGCTTTCCCTTCAAGAAGACTTTCGCTAAGACAGTTCTTGTGGAATTGGCAAAGTGATATTTGGAAGCCCATAGTGGGCTATGGTGAAAAAGGAAATATCCTCCGATGAAATCTGGAAAGAAGCTTTCTGAGAAACTGCTTAGTGTTCTGTTCATTCATCTCACAGAGTTACATCTGTATTTCGTGGATCTCTTTGCTAGCCTTATTTCTGTGGAATCTGAGAACAGATATTTCGGATCCCATTGAAGACTATAGGGCCAAAGGAAATATCCTCTGATAACAAAGAGAAAGAAGCTGTCTTAGAAACTTCTTTGCGTTCTGTGAAATCATCTCACAGAGTTACAGCTTTCCCCTCAAGAAGCCTTTCGCTAAGACAGTTCTTGTGGAATTGGTAAAGTGATATTTGGAAGCCCATAGAGGGCTATGGTGAAAAAGGAAATATCCTCAGATGAAATCTGGAAAGAAGCTTTCTGAGAAACTGCTTAGTGTTCTGTTAATTCATCTCACAGAGTTACATCTGTATATCGTGGATCTCTTTGCTCGCCTTATTTATGTGGAATCTGAGAACAGATATTTCGGATCCCATTGAAGACTATAGGGCCAAAGGAAATATCCTCCGATAACAAAGAGAAAGAAGCTTTCTGAAAACTTCTTTGTGTTCTGTGAAATCATCTCACAGAGTTACAGCTTTCCCCTCAAGAAGCCTTTCGCTAAGACAGTTCTTGTGGAATTGGCAAAGTGATATTTGGAAGCCCATAGAGGGCTATGGTGAAAAAGGAAATATCCTCAGATGAAATCTGGAAAGAAGCTTTCTGAGAAACTGCTTAGTGTTCGGTTCATTCATCTCACAGATTTACATCTGTATTTCGTGGATCTCTTTGCTAGCCTTATTTCTGTGGAATCTGAGAACAGATATTTCGGATCCCTTTGAAGACTATAGGGCCAAAGGAAATATCCTCCGATAACAAAGAGAAAGAAGCTTTCTGAGAAACTTCTTTGTGTTCTGTGAAATCATCTCACAGAGTTACAGCTTTCCCCTCAAGAAGCCTTTCGCTAAGACAGTTCTTGTGGAATTGGCAAAGTGATATTTGGAAGCCCATAGACGGCTATGGTGAAAAAGGAAATATCCTCAGATGAAATCTGGAAAGAAGCTTTCTGAGAAACTGCTAAGTGTTCGGTTCATTCATCTCACAGAGTTACATCTGTATTTCGTGGATCTCTTTGCTAGAGTTATTTCTGTGGAATCTGAGAACAGATATTTCGGATCCCATTGAAGACTATAGGGCCAAAGGAAATATCCTCCGATTACAAAGAGAAAAAAGATTTCTGAGAAACTTCTTTCCTATCTGTGAAATCATCTCACAGAGTTACAGCTTTCCCCTCCAGAAGCCTTTCGCCAAGAGAGTTCTTGTGGAATTGGCAAAGTGATATTGGAAGCCAATAGAGGGCTATGGTGAAAAAGGAAATATCCTCAGATGAAATCTGGAAAGAAGCTTTCTGAGAAACTGCTTAGTGTTCTATTAATTCATCTCACAGAGATACATCTGTATTTCGTGGATCTCTTTGCTAGCCTTACTTCTGTGGAATCTGAGAACAGATATTTCGGATCCCATTGAACACTACAGGGCCAAAGGAAATATCCTCCGATAACAAAGAGAAAGAAGCTTTCTGAGAAACTTCTTTGCGTTCTGTAAAATCATCTCACAGAGTTACAGCTTTCCCCTCAAGAAGCCTTTCGCTAAGACAGTTCTTGTGGAATTGGCAAAGTGATATTTGGAAGCCCCTAGAGGGCTACGGTGAAAAAGGAAATATCCTCAGATGAAATCTGGAAAGAAGCTTTCTGAGAAACTGCTTAGTGTTCTGTTAATTCATCTCACTGAGTTACATCTGTATTTCGTGGATCTCTTTGCTAGCCTTATTTCTGTGGAATCCGAGAACAGATATTTCGGATCCCATTGAAGACTATAGGGCCAAAGGAAATATCCTCCGATAACAAAGAGAAAGAAGCTTTCTGAGGAACTTCTTGGCGTTCTGTGAAATCATCTCCCAGAGTTACAGCTTTCCCCTCAAGAAGCCTTTCGCAAAGACAGTTCTTGTGGAATTGGCAAGGTGATATTTGGAAGCCCATAGAGGGCTATGGTGAAAAAGGAATTATCCTCAGATGAAATCTGGAAAGAAGCTTTCTGAGAAACAGCTTAGTGTTCTGTTAATTCATCTCACAGAGATACATCTGAATTTCGCGGATCTCTTTGCTAGCCTTATTTCTGTGGAATCTGAGAACAGATATTTCGGATCCCTTTGAAGACTATAGGGCCAAAGGAAATATCCTCCGATTACAAAGAGAAAGAAGCTTTCTTAGAAACTTCTTTGTGTTCTGTTAAATCATCTCACAGAGTTACAGCTTTCCCCTCAAGAAGCCTTTCGCTAAGACAGTTCTTGTGGAATTGGCAAAGTGATATTTGGAAGCCCTTAGAGGGCTATGGTGAAAAAGGAATGATCCTCAGATGAAATCTGGAAAGAAGCTTTCTGAGAAACTGCTTAGTGTTCTGTTAATTCATCTCACAGAGTTACATCTTTATTTCGTGGATCTCTTTGCTAGCCTTATTTCTGTGGAATCTGAGAACAGATATTTTGGATCCCTTTGAAGACTATAGGGCCAAAGGAAATATCCTCCGATCACAAAGAGAAAGAAGCTTTCTGAGAAATTTCTTTGCATTCTGTGAAATCATCTCACAGAGTTACAGCTTTCCCCTCAAGAAGCCTTTTGCTAAGACAGTTCTTGTGGAATTGGCAAAGTGATATTTGGAAGCCCATAGAGGGCTGTGTTGAAAAAGGAAATATCCTCAGATGAAATCTGGAAAGAAGGTTTCTGAGAAACTGCTTAGTGTTCAGTTAATTCATCTCACAGAGTTACATCTGTATTTCATGGATCTCTTTGCTAGCCTTATTTCTGTGGAATCTGAGAACAGATATTTCGGATCCCATTGAAGACTATAGGGCCAAAAGAAATATCCTCCGATAACAAAGAGAAAGAAGCTTTCTGAGAAACTTCTTTGCGTTCTGTGAAATCATCTCACAGAGTTACAGCTTTCCCCTCAAGAAGCCTTTCGCTAAGACAGTTCTTGTGGAATTGGCAAAGTGATATTTGGAAGCCCATAGAGGGCTATGGTGAAAAAGGAAATATCCTCAGATGAAATCTGGAAAGAAGCTTTCTGAGAAACTGCTTAGTGTTCTGTTAATTCATCTCACAGAGTTACATCTGTATTTCGCGGATCTCTTTGCTAGCCTTATTTCTATAGAATCTGAGAACAGATATTTCGAATCCCATTGAAGACTATAGGGCCAAAGGAAATATCCTCCGATAACAAAGAGAAAGAAGCTTTCTGAGAAACTTCTTGGCGTTCTGTGAAATCATCTCACAGAGTTACAGCTTTCCCCTCAAGAAGCCTTTCGCTAAACAGTTCTTGTGGAATTGGCAAGGTGATATTTGGAAGCCCATAAAGGGCTACGGTGAAAACGGAAATATCCTCAGATGAAATCTGGAAAGAAGCTTTCTGAGAAACTGCTTAGTGTTCGGTTAATTCATCTCGCAGAGTTACATCTGTATTTCGTGGATCTCTTTGCTAGCCTTATTTCTGTGGAATCTGAGAACAGATATTTCGGATCCCTTTGAAGACTATAGGGCCAAAGGAAATATCCTCCGACACCAAAGAGAAAGAAGCTTTCTGAGAAACTTCTTTGCATTCTGTGAAATCATCTCACAGAGTTACAGCTTTCCCCTCAAGAAGCCCTTCGCTAAGACAGTTCTTGTGGAATTGGCAAAGTGATATTTGGAAGCCCATAGAGGGCTATGGTGAAAAAGGAAATATCCTAAGATGAAATCTGGAAGGAAGCTTTCTGAGAAACTCCTTAGTGTTCGGTTAATTCATCTCAGAGAGTTACATCTGTATTTCGTGGATCTCTTGGCTAGCCTTATTTCTGTGGAATCTGAGAACAGGTATTTCAGATCCCATTGAAGACTATAGGGCCAAAAAAAATATCCTCCGATTACAAAGAGAAAGAAGCTTTCTTAGAAACTTCTTTGTGTTCTGTGAAATCATCTCACAGAGTTACAGCTTTCCCCTCAAGAAGCCTTTCGCTAAGACAGTTCTTGTGGAATTGGCAAAGTGATATTTGGAAGCCCATAGAGGGCTATGGTGAAAAAGGAAATATCCTCAGATGAAATCTGGAAAGAAGCTTTCTGAGAAACTGCTTAGTGTTCTGTTCATTCATCTTAGAGAGTTACATGTGCATTTCGTGGATCTCTTGGCTAGCCTTATTTCTGTGGAATCTGAGAACAGATATTTCGGATCCCTTTGAAGACTATAGGGCCAAAGGAAATATCCTCCGATAACAAAGAGAAAGAAGCTTTCTGAGAAACTTCTTTGCGTTTTGTGAAATCATCTCACAGAGTTACAGCTTTCCCCTCAAGAAGCCTTTCGCTAAGACAGTTCTTGTGGAATTGGCAAAGTGATATTTGGAACCCCAAGAGGGCAATGGTGAAAAAGGAAATATCCTCAGATGAAAACTGGAAAGAAGCTTTCTGAGAAACTGCTTAGTGTTCTGTTCATTCATCTCACAGAGTTACATCTGTATTTCGTGGATCTCTTTGCTAGCCTTATTTCTGTGGAATCTTAGAACAGGTATTTCAGATCCCTTTGAAGACTATAGGGCCAAAGGAAATATCCTCCGATAACAAAGAGAAAGAAGCTTTCTGAGAAACTTCTTTGTGTTCTGTGAAATCATCTCACAGAGTTACAGCTTTCCCCTCAAGAAGCCTTTCGCTAAGACAGTTCTTGTGGAATTGGCAAAGTGATATTTGGAAGCCCATAGAGGGCTATGGTGAAAAAGGAAATATCCTCAGATGAAATCTGGAAAGAAGCTTTCTGAGAAACTGCTTAGTTTTCTGTTCATTCATCTCACAGATTTACATCTTTATATCGTGGAACTCTTTGCTAGCCTTATTTCTGTGGAGTCTGAGAATAGATATTTCGGATCCCTTTGAAGACTATAGGGCCAAAGGAAATATCCTCCGATTAAAAAGAGAAAGAAGCTTTCTTAGAAACTTCTTTGCGTTCTGTGATATCATCTCACAGAGTTACAGCTTTCCCCTCAAGAAGCCTTTCGCTAAGACAGTTCTTGTGGAATTGGCAAAGTGATATTTGGAAGCCCATAGAGGGCTATGGTGAAAAAGGAAATATCCTCAGATGAAATCTGGAAAGAAGCTTTCTGAGAAACTGCTTAGTGTTCTGTTAATTCATCTCACAGAGTTACATCTGTATTTCGTGGATCTCTTTGCTAGCCTTATTTCTGTGGAATCTGAGAACAGATATTTCGGATCCCTTTGAAGACTATAGGGCCAAAGGAAATATCCTCCAATCACAAAGAGAAAGAAGCTTTCGGAGAAACTTCTTTGCGTTCTCTGAAATCATCTCACAGAGTTACAGCTTTCCCCTCAAGAAGCCTTTCGCTAAGACAGTTCTTGTGGAATTGGCAAGGTGATATTTGGAATCCCATAGAGGGCTACGGTAAAAAAGGAAATATCCTCAGATGAAATCTGGAAAGAAGCTTTCTGAGAAACTGCTTAGTGTTCGGTTAATTCATCTCACAGAGTTACATCAGTATTTCGTGGATCTCTTTGCTAGCCTTATTTCTGTGGAATCTGAGAACAGATATTTTGGATACCTTTGAAGACTATAGGGCCAAAGGAAATATCCTCCGATAACAAAGAGAAAGAAGCTTTCTGAGAAACATCTTTGCATTCTGTGAAATCATCTCACAGAGTTACAGCTTTCCCCTCAAGAAGACTTTCGCTAAGACAGTTCTTGTGGAATTGGCAAAGTGATATTTGGAAGCCCATAGAGGGCTACGGTGAAAAAGGAAATATCCTCAGATGAAATCTGGCAAGAAGCTTTCTGAGAAACTGCTTAGTGTTCTGTTATTTCATCTCACAGAGTTACATCTGTATTTCGTGGATCTCTTTGCTAGCCTTATTTCTGTGGAATCTGAGAACAGATATTTCGGATCCCATTGAAGACTATAGGGCCAAAGGAAATATCCTCCGATAACAAAGAGAAAGAAGCTTTCTGAGAAACTTCTTGGCGTTCTGTGAAATCATCTCACAGAGTTACAGCTTTCCCCTCAAGAAGCCTTTCGCTAAGACAGTTCTTGTGGAATTGGCAAGGTGATATTTGGAAGCCCATAGAGGGCTACGGTGAAAAAGGAAATATCCTCAGATGAAATCTGGAAAGAAGCTTTCTGAGAAACTGCTTAGTGTTCGGTTAATTCATCTCACAGAGTTACATCTGTATTTCGTGGATCTCTTTGCTAGCTTTATTTCTGTGGAATCTGAGAACAGATATTTCGGATCCCTTTGAAGACTATAGGGCCAAAGGAAATAACCTCCGATAACAAAGAGAAAGAAGCTTTCTGAGAAACTTCTTTGCATTCTGTGAAATCATCTCACAGAGTTACAGCTTTCCCCTCAAGAAGCCTTTCGCTAAGACAGTTCTTGTGGAATTGGCAAAGTGACATTTGGAAGCCCATAGAGGGCTATGGTGAAAAAGGAAATATCCTCAGTTGAAATCTGGAAGGAAGCTTTCTGAGAAACTGCTTAGTGTTCGGTTAATTCATCTCAGAGAGTTACATCTGTATTTCGTGGATCTCTTGGCTAGCCTTATTTCTGTGGAATCTGAGAACAGATATTTCGGATCCCTTTGAAGACTATAGGGCCAAAGGAAATATCCTCCGATAACAAAGTGAAAAAAGCTGTCTTGGAAACTTCTTTGCGTTCTGTGAAATCATCTCACAGAGTTACAGCATTCCCCTCAAGAAGCCATTCGCTAAGACAGTTCTTGTGGAATTGGCAAAGTGATATTTGGAAGCCCATAGAGGGCTATGGTGAAAAAGGAAATATCCTCAGATGAAATCTGGAAGGAAGCTTTCTGATAAACTGCTTAGTGTTCGGTTAATTCATCTCAGAGAGTTACATCTGTATTTCGTGGATCTCTTTGCTAGCCTTATTTCTGTGGAATCTGAGAACAGATATTTCGGATCCCTTTGAAGACTATAGGGCCAAAGGAAATATCCTCCGATAACAAAGAGAAAGAAGCTTTCTGAGAAACTTCTTTGTGTTCTGTGAAATCATCTCACAGAGTTACAGCTTTCCCCTCAAGAAGCCTTTCGCGAAGACTGTTATTGTGGAATTGGCAAAGTGATATTTGGAAGCCCATAGAGGGCTATGGTGAAAAAGGAAATATCCTCAGATGAAATCTGGAAAGAAGCTTTCTGAGAAACTGCTTAGTGTGCTGTTCATTCATCTCACAGAGTTACATCTTTATTTCTTGGAACTCTTTGCAAGCCTTATTTCTGTGGAGTCTGAGAACAGATATTTCGGATCCCTTTGAAGACTATAGGGCCAAAGGAAATATCCTCCTATTAAAAAGAGAAAGAAGCTTTCTTAGAAACTTCTTTGCGTTCTGTGAAATCATCTCACAGAGTTACAGCTTTCCCCTCACGAAGCCTTTCGCTAAGACAGTTCTTGTGGAATTGGCAAAGTGATATTTGGAAGACCCTAGAGGGCTATGGTGAAAAAGGAAATATCCTCAGATGAAATCTGGAAAGAGGCTTTCTGAGAAACTGCTTAGTGTTCTGTTAATTCATCTCACAGAGTTACATCTGTATTTCGTGGATGTCTTTGCTAGCCTTATTTCTGTGGAATCTGAGAACAGATATTTCGGATCCCATTGAAGACTATAGGGCCAAAGGAAATATCCTCCGATTACAAAGAGAAAGAAGCTTTCTGAGAAACTTCTTTGTGTTCTGTGAAATCATCTCACAGAGTTACAGCTTTCCCCTCAAGAAGCCTTTCACTAAGACAGTTCTTGTGGAATTGGCAAAGTGATATTTGGAAGCCCATATGAGGGCTATGGTGAAAAAGGAAATATCCTCAGATGAAATCTGGAAAGAAGCTTTCTGAGAAACTGCTTAGTGTTCTGTTAATTCATCTCACAGAGTTACATCTGTATTTCGTGGATCTCTTTGCTAGCCTTATTTCTATGGAATCTGAGAACAGGTATTTCAGATCCCATTGAAGACTATAGGGCCAATGGAAATATCCTCCGATTACAGAGAGAAAGAAGCTTTCTTAGAAACTTCTTTGTGTTCCGTGAAATCATCTCACAGAGTTACAGCTTTCCCCTCAAGAAGCCTTTCGCTAAGACAGTTCTTGTGGAATTGGCAAAGTGATATTTGGAAGCCCATAGAGGGCTATGTTGAAAAAGGATATATCCTCAGATGAAATCTGGAAAGAAGCTTTCTGAGAAACTGCTTAGTGTTCTGTTAATTCATCTCACAGAGTTACATCTGTATTTCGTGGATCTCTTTGCTAGCCTTATTTCTGTGGAATCTGAGAACAGATATTTCGGATCCCGTTGAAGACTATAGGGCCAAAGGAAATATCCTCCGATAACAAAGAGAAAGAAGCTTTCTGAGAAACTTCTTTGTGTTCTGTGAAATCATCTCACAGAGTTACAGCTTTCCCCTCAAGAAGCCTTTCGCTAAGACAGTTCTTGTGGAATTGGCAAAGTGATATTTGGAAGCCCTTAGAGGACTATGGTGAAAAAGGAAATATCCTCAGATGAAATCTGGAAAGAAGCTTTCTGAGAAACTGCTTAGTGTTCGCTTAATTTATCTCACAGAGTTACATCTGTATTTCGTGGATCTCTTTGCTAGCCTTATTTCTGTGGAATCTGAGAACAGATATTTCGGATCCCTTTGAAGACTATAGGGCCAAAGGAAATATCCTCCGATAACAAAGAGAAAGAAGCTTTCTGAGAAACTTCTTTGTGTTCTGTGAAATCATCTTACAGAGTTACAACTTTCCCCTCAAGAAGCCTTTCGCTAAGACAGTTCTTGTGGAATTGGCAAAGTGATATTTGGAAGCCCATAGAGGGCAATGGTGAAAAAGGAAATATCCTCAGATGAAATCTGGAAAGAAGCTTTCTGAGAAACTGCTTAGTGTTCTGTTCATTCATCTCACAGAATTACATCTGTATTTCCTGGATCTCTCTGCTAGCCTTATTTCTGTGGAATCTGAGAACAGATATTTCGGATCCCTTTGAAGACTATAGGGCCAAAGGAAATATCTTCCGATTACAAAGAGAAAGAAGATTTCTGAGAAACTTCTTTGCGTTCTGTGAAAACATCTCACAGAATTACAGCTTTCCCCTCAAGAAGCCTTTCGCTAAGACAGTTCTTGTGGAATTGGCAAAGTGATATTTGAAAGCCCATAGAGGGCTATGGTGAAAAAGGAAATATCCTCAGATGAAATCTGGAAAGAAGCTTTCTGAGAAACTGCTTAGTGTTCTGTTAATTCATCTCACAGAGTTACATCTGTATTTCGTGGATCTCTTTGCTAGCCTTATTTCTGTGGGATCTGAGGACAGATATTTCGGATCCCATTGAAGACTACAGGGCCAAAGGAAATATCCTCTGATAACAAAGAGAAAGAAGCTTTCTGAGAAACTTCTTTGCGTTCTGTGAAATCGTCTCACAGAGTTACAGCTTTCCCTTCAAGAAGACTTTCGCTAAGACACTTCTTGTGGAATTGGCAAAGTGATATTTGGAAGCCCATAGTGGGCTATGGTGAAAAAGGAAATATCCTCCGATGAAATCTGGAAAGAAGCTTTCTGAGAAACTGCTTAGTGTTCTGTTCATTCATCTCACAGAGTTACATCTGTATTTCGTGGATCTCTTTGCTAGCCTTATTTCTGTGGAATCTGAGAACAGATATTTCGGATCCCATTGAAGACCATAGGGCCAAAGGAAATATCCTCCGATAACAAAGAGAAAGTAGATTTCTGAGAAACTTCTTTGTGTTCTGTGAAATCATCTCACAGAGTTACAGCTTTCCCCTGAAGAAGCCTTTCGCTAAGACAGTTCTTGTGGAATTGGCAAAGTGATATTTGGAAGCCCTTAGAGGACTATGGTGAAAAAGGAAATATCCTCAGATGAAATCTGGAAAGAAGCTTTCTGAGAAACTGCTTAGTGTTCGCTTAATTTATCTTACAGAGTTACATCTGCATTTCGTGGATCTCTTTGCTAGCCTTATTTCTGTGGAATCTGAGAAGAGATATTTCGGATCCCTTTGAAGACTATAGGGCCAAAGGAAATATCCTCCGATAACAAAGAGAAAGAAGCTTTCTGAGAAACTTCTTTGTGTTCTGTGAAATCATCTTACGGAGTTACAGCTTTCCCCTCAAGAAGCCTTTCGCTAAGACAGTTCTTGTGGAATTGGCAAAGTGATATTTGGAAGCCCATATAGGGCTATGGTGAAAAAGGAAATATCCTCAGATGAAATCTGGAAAGAAGCTTTCTGAGAAACTGCTTAGTGTTCTTTCATTCATCTCACAGAGTTACATCTGTATTTCGTGGATCTCTTTGCTAGCCTTATTTCTGTGGAATCTGAGAACAGATATTTCCGATCCCATTGAAGACTATAGGGCCAAAGGAAATATCCTCCGATTACAAAGAGAAAGAAGATTTCTGAGAAACTTCTTTGCGTTCTGTGAAAACATCTCACAGAGTTACAGCTTTCCCCTCAAGAAGCCTTTCGCTAAGACAGTTCTTGTGGAATTGGCAAAGTGATATTTGGAAGCCCATAGAGGGCTATGGTGAAAAAGGAAATATCCTCAGATGAAATCTGGAAAGAAGGTTTCTGAGAAACTGCTTAGTGTTCTGTTAATTCAACTCACAGAGTTACATCTGTATTTCGTGGATCTCTTTGCTAGCCTTATTTCTGTGGAATCTGAGAACAGATATTTCGGATCCCATTGAAGACTACAGGGCCAAAGGAAATATCCTCAGATAACAAAGAGAAAGAAGCTTTCTGAGAAACTTCTTTGCATTCTGTGAAATCGTCTCACAGAGTTACAGCTTTCCCCTCAAGAAGACTTTCGCTAAGACAGTTCTTGTGGAATTGGCAAAGTGATATTTGGAAGCCCTTAGAGGGCTATGGTGAAAAAGGAAATATCCTCAGATGAAATCTGGAAAGAAGCTTTCTGAGAAACTGCTTAGTGTTCTTTCATTCATCTCACAGAGTTACATCTGTATTTCGTGGATCTCTTTGCTAGCCTTATTTCTGTGGAATCTGAGAACAGATATTTCCGATCCCATTGAAGACTATAGGGCCAAAGGAAATATCCTCCGATTACAAAGAGAAAGAAGATTTCTGAGAAACTTCTTTGCGTTCTGTGAAAACATCTCACAGAGTTACAGCTTTCCCCTCAAGAAGCCTTTCGCTAAGACAGTTCTTGTGGAATTGGCAAAGTGATATTTGGAAGCCCCTAGAGGGCTATGGTGAAAAAGGAAATATCCTCAGATGAAATCTGGAAAGAAGGTTTCTGAGAAACTGCTTAGTGTTGTGTTAATTCATCTCACAGAGTTACATCTGTATTTCGTGGATCTCTTTGCTAGCCTTATTTCTGTGGAATCTGAGAACAGATATTTCGGATCCCATTGAAGACTACAGGGCCAAAGGAAATATCCTCCGATAACAAAGAGAAAGAAGCTTTCTGAGAAACTTCTTTGCATTCTGTGAAATCGTCTCACAGAGTTACAGCTTTCCCTTCAAGAAGACTTTCGCTAAGACAGTTCTTCTGGAATTGGCAAAGTGATATTTGGAAGCCCATAGTGGTCTATGGTGAAAAAGGAAATATCCTCCGATGAAATCTGGAAAGAAGCTTTCTGAGAAACTGCTTAGTGTTCTGTTCATTCATCTCACAGAGTTACATCTGTATTTCGTGGATCTCTTTGCTAGCCTTATTTCTGTGGAATCTGAGAACAGATATTTCGGATCCCATTGAAGACTATAGGGCCAAAGGAAATATCCTCTGATAACAAAGAGAAAGAAGCTGTCTTAGAAACTTCTTTGCGTTCTGTGAAATCATCTCACAGAGTTACAGCTTTCCCCTCAAGAAGCCTTTCGCTAAGACAGTTCTTGTGGAATTGGTAAAGTGATATTTGAAAGCCCATAGAGGGCTATGGTGAAAAAGGAAATATCCTCAGATGAAATCTGGAAAGAAGCTTTCTGAGAAACTGCTGAGTGTTCTGTTAATTCATCTCACAGAGTTACATCTGTATTTCGTGGATCTCTTTGCTAGCCTTATTTCTGTGGAATCTGAGAACAGATATTTCGGATCCCATTGAAGACTATAGGGCCAAAGGAAATATCCTCCGATAACAAAGAGAAAGAAGCTTTCTGAGAAACTTCTTTGTGTTCTGTGAAATCATCTCACAGAGTTACAGCTTTCCCCTCAAGAAGCCTTTCGCTAAGACAGTTCTTGTGGAATTGGCAAAGTGATATTTGGAAGCCCATAGAGGGCTATGGTGAAAAAGGAAATATCCTCAGATGAAATCTGGAAAGAAGCTTTCTGAGAAACTGCTTAGTGTTCTGTTAATTCATCTCAGAGAGTTACATCTGTATTTCGTGGATCTCTTGGCTAGCCTTATTTCTGTGGAATCTGAGAACAGATATTTCGGATCCCTTTGAAGACTATAGGGCCAAAGGAAATATCCTCCGATAACAAAGAGAAAGAAGCTTTCTGAGAAACTTCTTTGCGTTCTGTGAAATCATCTCACAGAGTTACAGCTTTCCCCTCAAGAAGCCTTTCGCTAAAACAGTTCTTGTGGAATTGGCAAAGTGATATTTGGAAGCCCATAGACGGCTATGGTGAAAAAGGAAATATCCTCAGATGAAATCTGGAAAGAAGCTTTCTGAGAAACTGCTAAGTGTTCGGTTCATTCATCTCACAGAGTTACATCTGTATTTCGTGGATCTCTTTGCTAGACTTATTTCTGTGGAATCTGAGAACAGATATTTCGGATCCCATTGAAGACTATAGGGCCAAAGGAAATATCCTCCGATTACAAAGAGAAAAAAGATTTCTGAGAAACTTCTTTCCTATCTGTGAAATCATCTCACAGAGTTACAGCTTTCCCCTCCAGAAGCCTTTCGCCAAGAGAGTTCTTGTGGAATTGGCAAAGTGATATTGGAAGCCCATAGAGGGCTATGGTGAAAAAGGAAATATCCTCAGATGAAATCTGGAAAGAAGCTTTCTGAGAAACTGCTTAGTGTTCTATTAATTCATCTCACAGAGATACATCTGTATTTCGTGGATCTCTTTGCTAGCCTTACTTCTGTGGAATCTGAGAACAGATATTTCGGATCCCATTGAACACTACAGGGCCAAAGGAAATATCCTCCGATAACAAAGAGAAAGAAGCTTTCTGAGAAACTTCTTTGCGTTCTGTGAAATCATCTCACAGAGTTACAGCTTTCCCCTCAAGAAGCCTTTCGCTAAGACAGTTCTTGTGGAATTGGCAAAGTGATATTTGGAAGCCCCTAGAGGGCTACGGTGAAAAAGGAAATATCCTCAGATGAAATCTGGAAAGAAGCTTTCTGAGAAACTGCTTAGTGTTCTGTTAATTCATCTCACTGAGTTACATCTGTATTTCGTGGATCTCTTTGCTAGCCTTATTTCTGTGGAATCCGAGAACAGATATTTCGGATCCCATTGAAGACTATAGTGCCAAAGGAAATATCCTCCGATAACAAAGAGAAAGAAGCTTTCTGAGGAACTTCTTGGCGTTCTGTGAAATCATCTCCCAGAGTTACAGCTTTCCCCTCAAGAAGCCTTTCGCAAAGACAGTTGTTGTGGAATTGGCAAGGTGATATTTGGAAGCCCATAGAGGGCTATGGTGAAAAAGGAATTATCCTCAGATGAAATCTGGAAAGAAGCTTTCTGAGAAACTGCTTAGTGTTCTGTTAATTCATCTCACAGAGATACATCTGTATTTCGCGGATCTCTTTGCTAGCCTTATTTCTGTGGAATCTGAGAACAGATATTTCGGATCCCTTTGAAGACTATAGGGCCAAAGGAAATATCCTCCGATTACAAAGAGAAAGAAGCTTTCTTAGAAACTTCTTTGTGTTCTGTTAAATCATCTCACAGAGTTACAGCTTTCCCCTCAAGAAGCCTTTCGCTAAGACAGTTCTTGTGGAATTGGCAAAGTGATATTTGGAAGCCCATAGAGGGCTATGGTGAAAAAGGAATGATCCTCAGATGAAATCTGGAAAGAAGCTTTCTGAGAAACTGCTTAGTGTTCTGTTAATTCATCTCACAGAGTTACATCTTTATTTCGTGGATCTCTTTGCTAGCCTTATTTCTGTGGAATCTGAGAACAGATATTTCGGATCCCTTTGAAGACTATAGGGCCAAAGGAAATATCCTCCGATCACAAAGAGAAAGAAGCTTTCTGAGAAATTTCTTTGCATTCTGTGAAATCATCTCACAGAGTTACAGCTTTCCCCTCAAGAAGCCTTTTGCTAAGACAGTTCTTGTGGAATTGGCAAAGTGATATTTGGAAGCCCATAGAGGGCTGTGGTGAAAAAGGAAATATCCTCAGATGAAATCTGGAAAGAAGGTTTCTGAGAAACTGCTTAGTGTTCAGTTAATTCATCTCACAGAGTTACATCTGTATTTCATGGATCTCTTTGCTAGCCTTATTTCTGTGGAATCTGAGAACAGATATTTCGGATCCCTTTGAAGACTATAGGGCCAAAAGAAATATCCTCCGATAACAAAGAGAAAGAAGCTTTCTGAGAAACTTCTTTGCGTTCTGTGAAATCATCTCACAGAGTTACAGCTTTCCCCTCAAGAAGCCTTTCGCTAAGACAGTTCTTGTGGAATTGGCAAAGTGATATTTGGAAGCCCATAGAGGGCTATGGTGAAAAAGGAAATATCCTCAGATGAAATCTGGAAAGAAGCTTTCTCAGAAACTGCTTAGTGTTCTGTTAATTCATCTCACAGAGTTACATCTCTATTTCGCGGATCTCTTTGCTAGCCTTATTTCTGTAGAATCTGAGAACAGATATTTCGAATCCCATTGAAGACTATAGGGCCAAAGGAAATATCCTCCGATAACAAAGAGAAAGAAGCTTTCTGAGAAACTTCTTGGCGTTCTGTGAAATCATCTCACAGAGTTACAGCTTTCCCCTCAAGAAGCCTTTCGCTAAACAGTTCTTGTGGAATTGGCAAGGTGATATTTGGAAGCCCATAAAGGGCTACGGTGAAAACGGAAATATCCTCAGATGAAATCTGGAAAGAAGCTTTCTGAGAAACTGCTTAGTGTTCGGTTAATTCATCTCGCAGAGTTACATCTGTATTTCGTGGATCTCTTTGCTAGCCTTATTTCTGTGGAATCTGAGAACAGATATTTCGGATCCCTTTGAAGACTATAGGGCCAAAGGAAATATCCTCCGACAACAAAGAGAAAGAAGCTGTCTGAGAAACTTCTTTGCATTCTGTGAAATCATCCACAGAGTTACAGCTTTCCCCTCAAGAAGCCCTTCGCTAAGACAGTTCTTGTGGAATTGGCAAAGTGATATTTGGAAGCCCATAGAGGGCTATGGTGAAAAAGGAAATATCCTAAGATGAAATCTGGAAGGAAGCTTTCTGAGAAACTCCTTAGTGTTCGGTTAATTCAACTCAGAGAGTTACATCTGTATTTCGTGGATCTCTTGGCTAGCCTTATTTCTGTGGAATCTGAGAACAGGTATTTCAGATCCCATTGAAGACTATAGGGCCAAAAAAAATATCCTCCGATTACAAAGAGAAAGAAGCTTTCTTAGAAACTTCTTTGTGTTCTGTGAAATCATCTCACAGAGTTACAGCTTTCCCCTCAAGAAGCCTTTCGCTAAGACAGTTCTTGTGGAATTGGCAAAGTGATATTTGGAAGCCCATAGAGGGCTATGGTGAAAAAGGAAATATCCTCAGATGAAATCTGGAAAGAAGCTTTCTGAGAAACTGCTTAGTGTTCTGTTCATTCATCTCAAAGACTTACATCTTTATTTCGTGGAACTCTTTGCTAGCAGTATTTCTGTGGAGTCTGAGAACAGATATTTCGGATCCCTTTGAGGACTATAGGGCCAAAGGAAATATCCTCCGATTAAAAAGAGAAAGAAGCTTTCTTAGAAACTTCTTTGCGTTCTGTGATATCATCTCACAGAGTTACAGCTTTCCCCTCAAGAAGCCTTTCGCTAAGACAGTTCTTGTGGAATTGGCAAAGTGATATTTGGAAGCCCATAGAGGGCTATGGTGAAAAAGGAAATATCCTCAGATGAAATCTGGAAAGAAGCTTTCTGAGAAACTGCTTAGTGTTCGGTTAATTCATCTCACAGAGTTACATCTGTATTTCGTGGATCTCTTTGCTAGCCTTATTTCTGTGGAATCTGAGAACAGATATTTCGGATCCCTTTGAAGACTATAGGGCCAAAGGAAATATCCTCCAATCACAAAGAGAAAGAAGCTTTCGGAGAAACTTCTTTGCGTTCTATGAAATCATCTCACAGAGTTACAGCTTTCCCCTCAAGAAGCCTTTCGCTAAGACAGTTCTTGTGGAATTGGCAAGGTGATATTTGGAAGCCCATAGAGGGCTACGGTGAAAAAGGAAATATCCTCAGATGAAATCTGGAAAGAAGCTTTCTGAGAAACTGCTTAGTGTTCGGTTAATTCATCTCACAGAGTTACATCAGTATTTCGTGGATCTCTTTGCTAGCCTTATTTCTGTGGAATCTGAGAACAGATATTTTGGATACCTTTGAAGACTATAGGGCCAAAGGAAATATCCTCCGATAACAAAGAGAAAGAAGCTTTCTGAGAAACTTCTTTGCATTCTGTGAAATCATCTCACAGAGTTACAGCTTTCCCCTCAAGAAGACTTTCGCTAAGACAGTTCTTGTGGAATTGGCAAAGTGATATTTGGAAGCCCATAGAGGGCTACGGTGAAAAAGGAAATATCCTCAGATGAAATCTGGCAAGAAGCTTTCTGAGAAACTGCTTAGTGTTCTGTTATTTCATCTCACAGAGTTACATCTGTATTTCGTGGATCTCTTTGCTAGCCTTATTTCTGTGGAATCTGAGAACAGATATTTCGGATCCCATTGAAGACTATAGGGCCAAAGGAAATATCCTCCGACAACAAAGAGAAAGAAGCTTTCTGAGAAACTTCTTGGCGTTCTGTGAAATCATCTCACAGAGTTACAGCTTTCCCCTCAAGAAGCCATTCGCTAAGACAGTTCTTGTGGAATTGGCAAAGTGATATTTGGAAGCCCATAGAGGGCTATGGTGAAAAAGGAAATATCCTAAGATGAAAACTGGAAGGAAGCTTTCTGAGAAACTCCTTAGTGTTCGGTTAATTCATCTCAGAGAGTTACATCTGTATTTCGTGGATCTCTTGGCTAGCCTTATTTCTGTGGAATCTGAGAACAGGTATTTCAGATCCCATTGAAGACTATAGGGCCAAAAAAAATATCCTCCGATTACAAAGAGAAAGAAGCTTTCTTAGAAACTTCTTTGTGTTCTGTGAAATCATCTCACAGAGTTACAGCTTTCCCCTCAAGAAGCCTTTCGCTAAGACAGTTCTTGTGGAATTGGCAAAGTGATATTTGGAAGCCCATAGAGGGCTATGGTGAAAAAGGAAATATCCTCAGATGAAATCTGGAAAGAAGCTTTCTGAGAAACTGCTTAGTGTTCTGTTCATTCATCTCACAGACTTACATCTTTATTTCGTGGAACTCTTTGCTAGCAGTATTTCTGTGGAGTCTGAGAACAGATATTTCGTATCCCTTTGAAGACTATAGGGCCAAAGGAAATATCCTCCGATTAAAAAGAGAAAGAAGCTTTCTTAGAAACTTCTTTGCGTTCTGTGATATCATCTCACAGAGTTACAGCTTTCCCCTCAAGAAGCCTTTCGCTAAGACAGTTATTGTGGAATTGGCAAAGTGATATTTGGAAGCCCATAGAGGGCTATGGTGAAAAAGGAAATATCCTCAGATGAAATCTGGAAAGAAGCTTTCTGAGAAACTGCTTAGTGTTCTGTTAATTCATCTCAGAGAGTTACATGTGCATTTCGTGGATCTCTTGGCTAGCCTTATTTCTGTGGAATCTGAGAACAGATATTTCGGATCCCTTTGAAGACTATAGGGCCAAAGGAAATATCCTCCGATAACAAAGAGAAAGAAGATTTCTGAGAAACTTCTTTGCGTTTTGTGAAATCATCTCACAGAGTTACAGCTTTCCCCTCAAGAAGCCTTTCGCTAAGACAGTTCTTGTGGAATTGGCACAGTGATATTTGGAACCCCAAGAGGGCAATGGTGAAAAAGGAAATATCCTCAGATGAAAACTGGAAAGAAGCTTTCTGAGAAACTGCTTAGTGTTCTGTTCATTCATCTCACAGAGTTACATCTGTATTTCGTGGATCTCTTTGCTAGCCTTATTTCTGTGGAATCTGAGAACAGGTATTTCAGATCCCTTTGAAGACTATAGGGCCAAAGGAAATATCCTCCGATAACAAAGAGAAAGAAGCTTTCTGAGAAACTTCTTTGTGTTCTGTGAAATCATCTCACAGAGTAACAGCTTTCCCCTCAAGAAGCCTTTCGCTAAGACAGTTCTTGTGGAATTGGCAAAGTGATATTTGGAAGCCCATAGAGGGCTATGGTGAAAAAGGAAATATCCTCAGATGAAATCTGGAAAGAAGCTTTCTGAGAAACTGCTTAGTTTTCTGTTCATTCATCTCACAGATTTACATCTTTATGTCGTGGAACTCTTTGCTAGCCTTATTTCTGTGGAGTCTGAGAACAGATATTTCGGATCCCTTTGAAGACTATAGGGCCAAAGGAAATATCCTCCGATTAAAAAGAGAAAGAAGCTTTCTTAGAAACTTCTTTGCGTTCTGTGATATCATCTCACAGAGTTACAGCTTTCCCCTCAAGAAGCCTTTCGCTAAGACAGTTCTTGTGGAATTGGCAAAGTGATATTTGGAAGCCCATAGAGGGCTATGGTGAAAAAGGAAATATCCTCTGATGAAATCTGGAAAGAAGCTTTCTGAGAAACTGCTTAGTGTTCTGTTAATTCATCTCACAGAGTTACATCTGTATTTCGTGGATCTCTTTGCTAGCCTTATTTCTGTGGAATCTGAGAACAGATATTTCGGATCCCTTTGAAGACTATAGGGCCAAAGGAAATATCCTCCAATCACAAAGAGAAAGAAGCTTTCGGAGAAACTTCTTTGCGTTCTCTGAAATCATCTCACAGAGTTACAGCTTTCCCCTCAAGAAGCCTTTCGCTAAGACAGTTCTTGTGGAATTGGCAAGGTGATATTTGGAAGCCCATAGAGGGCTACGGTGAAAAAGGAAATATCCTCAGATGAAATCTGGAAAGAAGCTTTCTGAGAAACTGCTTAGTGTTCGGTTAATTCATCTCACAGAGTTACATCAGTATTTCGTGGATCTCTTTGCTAGCCTTATTTCTGTGGAATCTGAGAACAGATATTTTGGATACCTTTGAAGACTATAGGGCCAAAGGAAATATCCTCCGATAACAAAGAGAAAGAAGCTTTCTGAGAAACTTCTTTGCATTCTGTGAAATCATCTCACAGAGTTACAGCTTTCCCCTCAAGAAGACTTTCGCTAAGACAGTTCTTGTGGAATTGGCAAAGTGATATTTGGAAGCCCATAGAGGGCTACGGTGAAAAAGGAAATATCCTCAGATGAAATCTGGCAAGAAGCTTTCTGAGAAACTGCTTAGTGTTCTGTTATTTCATCTCACAGAGTTACATCTGTATTTCGTGGATCTCTTTGCTAGCCTTATTTCTGTGGAATCTGAGAACAGATATTTCGGATCCCATTGAAGACTATAGGGCCAAAGGAAATATCCTCCGATAACAAAGAGAAAGAAGCTTTCTGAGAAACTTCTTGGCGTTCTGTGAAATCATCTCACAGAGTTACAGCTTTCCCCTCAAGAAGCCTTTCGCTAAGACAGTTCTTGTGGAATTGGCAAGGTGATATTTGGAAGCCCATAGAGGGCTACGGTGAAAAAGGAAATATCCTCAGATGAATCTGGAAAGAAGCTTTCTGAGAAACTGCTTAGTGTTCGGTTAATTCATCTCACAGAGTTACATCTGTATTTCGTGGATCTCTTTGCTAGCCTTATTTCTGTGGAATCTGAGAACAGATATTTCGGATCCCTTTGAAGACTATAGGGCCAAAGGAAATAACCTCCGATAACAAAGAGAAAGAAGCTTTCTGAGAAACTTCTTTGCATTCTGTGAAATCATCTCACAGAGTTACAGCTTTCCCCTCAAGAAGCCTTTCGCTAAGACAGTTCTTGTGGAATTGGCAAGGTGATATTTGGAAGCCCATAGAGGGCTATGTTGAAAAAGGATATATCCTCAGATGAAATCTGGAAAGAAGCTTTCTGAGAAACTGCTTAGTGTTCTGTTAATTCATCTCACAGAGTTACATCTGTATTTCATGGATCTCTTTGCTAGCCTTATTTCTGTGGAATCTGAGAACAGATATTTCGGATCCCGTTGAAGACTATAGGGCCAAAGGAAATATCCTCCGATAACAAAGAGAAAGAAGCTTTCTGAGAAACTTCTTTGTGTTCTGTGAAATCATCTCACAGAGTTACAGCTTTCCCCTCAAGAAGCCTTTCGCTAAGACAGTTCTTGTGGAATTGGCAAAGTGATATTTGGAAGCCCTTAGAGGACTATGGTGAAAAAGGAAATATCCTCAGATGAAATCTGGAAAGAAGCTTTCTGAGAAACTGCTTAGTGTTCTGTTAATTCATCTCAGAGAGTTACATGTGCATTTCGTGGATCTCTTGGCTAGCCTTATTTCTGTGGAATCTGAGAACAGATATTTCGGATCCCTTTGAAGACTATAGGGCCAAAGGAAATACCCTCCGATAACAAAGAGAAAGAAGATTTCTGAGAAACTTCTTTGCGTTTTGTGAAATCATCTCACAGAGTTACAGCTTTCCCCTCAAGAAGCCTTTCGCTAAGACAGTTCTTGTGGAATTGGCAAAGTGATATTTGGAACCCCAAGAGGGCAATGGTGAAAAAGGAAATATCCTCAGATGAAAACTGGAAAGAAGCTTTCTGAGAAACTGCTTAGTGTTCTGTTCATTCATCTCACAGAGTTACATCTGTATTTCGTGGATCTCTTTGCTAGCCTTATTTCTGTGGAATCTGAGAACAGGTATTTCAGATCCCTTTGAAGACTATAGGGCCAAAGGAAATATCCTCCGATAACAAAGAGAAAGAAGCTTTCTGAGAAACTTCTTTGTGTTCTGTGAAATCATCTCACAGAGTTACAGCTTTCCCCTCAAGAAGACTTTCGCTAAGACAGTTCTTGTGGAATTGGCAAAATGATATTTGGAAGCCCATAGAGGGCTATGGTGAAAAAGGAAATATCCTCAGATGAAATCTGGAAAGAAGCTTTCTGAGAAACTGCTTAGTTTTCTGTTCATTCATCTCACAGATTTACATCTTTATGTCGTGGAACTCTTTGCTAGCCTTATTTCTGTGGAGTCTGAGAACAGATATTTCGGATCCCTTTGAAGACTATAGGGCCAAAGGAAATATCCTCCGATTAAAAAGAGAAAGAAGCTTTCTTAGAAACTTCTTTGCGTTCTGTGATATCATCTCACAGAGTTACAGCTTTCCCCTCAAGAAGCCTTTCGCTAAGACAGTTCTTGTGGAATTGGCAAAGTGATATTTGGAAGCCCATAGAGGGCTATGGTGAAAAAGGAAATATCCTCAGATGAAATCTGTAAAGAAGCTTTCTGAGAAACTGCTTAGTGTTCTGTTAATTCATCTCACAGAGTTACATCTGTATTTCGTGGATCTCTTTGCTAGCCTTATTTCTGTGGAATCTGAGAACAGATATTTCGGATCCCTTTGAAGACTATAGGGCCAAAGGAAATATCCTCCAATCACAAAGAGAAAGAAGCTTTTGGAGAAACTTCTTTGCGTTCTCTGAAATCATCTCACAGAGTTACAGCTTTCCCCTCAAGAAGCCTTTCGCTAAGACAGTTCTTGTGGAATTGGCAAGGTGATATTTGGAAGCCCATAGAGGGCTACGGTGAAAAAGGAAATATCCTCAGATGAAATCTGGAAAGAAGCTTTCTGAGAAACTGCTTAGTGTTCGGTTAATTCATCTCACAGAGTTACATCAGTATTTCGTGGATCTCTTTGCTAGCCTTATTTCTGTGGAATCTGAGAACAGATATTTTGGATACCTTTGAAGACTATAGGGCCAAAGGAAATATCCTCCGATAACAAAGAGAATAAGCTTTCTGAGAAACTTCTTTGCATTCTGTGAAATCATCTCACAGAGTTACAGCTTTCCCCTCAAGAAGACTTTCGCTAAGACAGTTCTTGTGGAATTGGCAAAGTGATATTTGGAAGCCCATAGAGGGCTACGGTGAAAAAGGAAATATCCTCAGATGAAATCTGGCAAGAAGCTTTCTGAGAAACTGCTTAGTGTTCTGTTATTTCATCTCACAGAGTTACATCTGTATTTCGTGGATCTCTTTGCTAGCCTTATTTCTGTGGGATCTGAGGACAGATATTTCGGATCCCATTGAAGACTACAGGGCCAAAGGAAATATCCTCCGATAACAAACAGAAAGAAGCTTTCTGAGAAACTTCTTTGCGTTCTGTGAAATCATCTCACAGAGTTACAGCTTTCCCTTCAAGAAGACTTTCGCTAAGACACTTCTTGTGGAATTGGCAAAGTGATATTTGGAAGCCCATAGTGGGCTATGGTGAAAAAGGAAATATCCTCCGATGAAATCTGGAAAGAAGCTTTCTGAGAAACTGCTTAGTGTTCTGTTCATTCATCTGACAGAGTTACATCTGTATTTCGTGGATCTCTTTGCTAGCCTTATTTCTGTGGAATCTGAGAACAGATATTTCGGATCCCATTGAAGACTATAGGGCCAAAGGAAATATCCTCCGATAACAAAGAGAAAGAAGCTGTCTTAGAAACTTCTTTGCGTTCTGTGAAATCATCTCACAGAGTTACAGCTTTCACCTCAAGAAGCCTTTCGCTAAGACAGTTCTTGTGGAATTGGCAAAGTGATATTTGGAAGCCCATAGAGGGCCATGGTGAAAAAGGAAATATCCTCAGATGAAATCTGGAAAGAAGCTTTCTGAGAAACTGCTTAGTGTTCTGTTCATTCATCTCACAGAGTTACATCTGTATTTCGTGGATCTCTTTGCTAGCCTTACTTCTGTGGAATCTGAGAACAGATATTTCGGATCCCATTGAACACTACAGGGCCAAAGGAAATATCCTCCGATAACAAAGAGAAAGAAGCTTTCTGAGGAACTTCTTGGCGTTCTGTGAAATCATCTCCCAGAGTTACAGCTTTCCCCTCAAGAATCCTTTCGCAAAGACCGTTCTTGTGGAATTGGCAAGGTGATATTTGGAAGCCCATAGAGGGCTATGGTGAAAAAGGAATTATCCTCAGATGAAATCTGGAAAGAAGCTTTCTGAGAAACTGCTTAGTGTTCTGTTAATTCATCTCACAGAATTACATCTGTATTTCGCGGATCTCTTTGCTAGCCTTATTTCTGTGGAATCTGAGAACAGATATTTCGGATCCCTTTGAAGACTGTAGGGCCAAAGGAAATATCCTCCGATTACAAAGAGAAAGAAGCTTTCTTAGAAACTTCTTTGTGTTCTGTGAAATCATCTCACAGAGTTACAGCTTTCCCCTCAAGAATCCTTTCGCTAAGACAGTTCTTGTGGAATTGGCAAAGTGATATTTGGAAGCCCATAGAGGGCTATGGTGAAAAAGGAAATATACTCAGATGAAATCTGGAAGGAAGCTTTCTGAGAAACTGCTTAGTGTTCGGTTAATTCATCTCAGAGAGTTACATCTGTATTGCGTGGATCTCTTTGCTAGCCTTATTTCTGTGGAATCTGAGAACAGATATTTCGGATCCCATTGAAGACTATAGGGCCAAAGGAAATATCCTCCGATAACAAAGAGAAAGAAGCTTTCTGAGAAACTTCTTGGCGTTCTGTGAAATCATCTCACAAAGTTACAGCTTTCCCCTCAAGAAGCCTTTCGCTAAGACAGTTCTTGTGGAATTGGCAAAGTGATATTTGGAAGCCCCTAGAGGGCTACGGTGAAAAAGGAAATATCCTCAGATGAAATCTGGAAAGAAGCTTTCTGAGAAACTGCTTAGTGTTCTGTTAATTCATCTCACAGAGTTACATCTGTATTTCGTGGATCTCTTTGCTAGCCTTATTTCTGTGGAATCTGAGAACAGATATTTCGGATCCCATTGAAGACTATAGGGCCAAAGGAAATATCCTCCGATAACAAAGAGAAAGAAGCTTTCTGAGGAACTACTTGGCGTTCTGTGAAATCATCTCACAGAGTTACAGCTTTCCCCTCCTGAAGCCTTTCGCAAAGACAGTTCTTGTGGAATTGGCAAGGTGATATTTGGAAGCCCATAGAGGGCTATGGTGAAAAAGGAATTATCCTCAGATGAAATCTGGAAAGAAGCTTTCTGAGAAACTGCTTAGTGTTCTGTTAATTCATCTCACAGAATTACATCTGTATTTCGCGGATCTCTTTGCTAGCCTTATTTCTGTGGAATCTGCGAACAGATATTTCGGATCCCTTTGAAGACTGTAGGGCCAAAGGAAATATCCTCCGATTACAAAGAGAAAGAAGCTTTCTTAGAAACTTCTTTGTGTTCTGTGAAATCATCTCACAGAGTTACAGCTTTCCCCTCAAGAAGCCTTTCGCTAAGACAGTTCTTGTGGAATTGGCAAAGTGATATTTGGAAGCCCATAGAGGGCTATGTTGAAAAAGGAAATATCCTCAGATGAAATCTGGAAGGAAGCTTTCTGAGAAACTGCTTAGTGTTCGGTTAATTCATCTCAGAGAGTTACATCTGTATTTCGTGGATCTCTTTGCTAGTCTTATTTCTGTGGAATCTGAGAACAGATATTTCGGATCACATTGAAGACTATAGGGCCAAAGGAAATATCCTCCGATCACAAAGAGAAAGAAGCTTTCTGAGAAACTTCTTTGTGTTCTGTGAAATCATCTCACAGAGTTACAGCTTTCCCCTCAAGAAGCCTTTCGCTAAGACAGTTCTTGTGGAATTGGCAAAGTGATATTTGGAAGCCCTTAGAGGGCTATGGTGAAAAAGGAATGATCCTCAGATGAAATCTGGAAAGAAGCTTTCTGAGAAACTGCTTAGTGTTCTGTTAATTCATCTCACAGAGTTACATCTTTATTTCGTGGATCTCTTTGCTAGCCTTATTTCTGTGGAATCTGAGAACAGATATTTCGGATCCCTTTGAAGACTATAGGGCCAAAGGAAATAACCTCCGATAACAAAGAGAAAGAAGCTTTCTGAGAAACTTCTTTGCATTCTGTGAAATCATCTCACAGAGTTACAGCTTTCCCCTCAAGAAGCCTTTCGCTAAGACAGTTCTTGTGGAATTGGCAAAGTGATATTTGGAAGCCCATAGAGGGCTATGGTGAAAAAGGAAATATCCTCAGATGAAATCTGGAAAGAAGATTTCTGAGAAACTGCTTAGTGTTCTGTTAATTCATCTCAGAGATTTACATCTGTATTTCGTGGATCTCTTTGCTAGCCTTATTTCTGTGGAATCTGAGAACAGATATTTCGGATCCCTTTGAAGACTATAGGGCCAAAGGAAATATCCTCCGATAACAAAGAGAAAGAAGCTTTCTGAGAAACTTCTTTGCGTTCTGTGAAATCATCTCACAGAGTTACAGCTTTCCCCTCAAGAAGCCTTTCACTAAGACAGTTCTTGTGGAATTGGCAAAGTGATATTTGGAAGCCCATAGAGGGCTATGGTGAAAAAGGAAATATCCTCAGATGGAAACTGGAAAGAAGCTTTCTGAGAAACTGCTTAGTGTTCTGTTCATTCATCTCACAGAGTTACATCTGTATTTCGTGGATCTCTTTGCTAGCCTTATTTCCGTGGAATCTGAGAACAGGTATTTCAGATCCCATTGAAGACTATAGGGCCAAAGGAAATATCCTCCGATTACAAAGAGAAAGAAGCTTTCTTAGAAACTTCTTTGTGTTCTGTGAAATCATCTCACAGAGTTACATCTTTCCCCTCAAGAAGCCTTTCGCTAAGACAGTTCTTGTGGAATTGGCAAAGTGATATTTGGAAGCCCATAGAGGGCTATGGTGAAAAAGGAAATATCCTCAGATGAAATCTGGAAAGAAGCTTTCTGAGAAACTGCTTAGTGTTCTGTTCATTCATCTCACAGACTTACATCTTTATTTCGTGGAACTCTTTGCTAGCCTTATTTCTGTGGAGTCTGAGAACAGATATTTCGGATCCCTTTGAAGACTATAGGGCCAAAGGAAATATCCTCCGATTAAAAAGAGAAAGAAGCTTTCTTAGAAACTTCTTTGCGTTCTGTGATATCATCTCACAGAGTTACAGCTTTCCCCTCAAGAAGCCTTTCGCTAAGACAGTTCTTGTGGAATTGGCAAAGTGATATTTGGAAGCCCATAGAGGGCTATGGTGAAAAAGGAAATATCCTCAGATGAAATCTGGAAAGAAGCTTTCTGAGAAACTGCTTAGTGTTCTGTTAATTCATCTCACAGAGTTACATCTGTATTTCGTGGATCTCTTTGCTAGCCTTATTTCTGTGGAATCTGAGAACAGATATTTCGGATCCCTTTGAAGACTATAGGGCCAAAGGAAATATCCTCCAAACACAAAGAGAAAGAAGTTTTCGGAGAAACTTCTTTGCGTTCTCTGAAATCATCTCACAGAGTTACAGCTTTCCCCTCAAGAAGCCTTTCGCTAAGACAGTTCTTGTGGAATGGGCAAGGTGATAATTGGAAGCCCATAGAGGGCTACGGTGAAAAAGGAAATATCCTCAGATGAAATCTGGAAAGAAGCTTTCTGAGAAACTGCTTAGTGTTCGGTTAATTCATCTCACGGAGTTACATCAGTATTTCGTGGATCTCTTTGCTAGCCTTATTTCTGTGGAATCTGAGAACAGATATTTTGGATACCTTTGAAGACTATAGGACCAAAGGAAATATCCTCCGATAACAAAGAGAAAGAAGCTTTCTGAGAAACTTCTTTGCATTCTGTGAAATCATCTCACAGAGTTACAGCTTTCCCCTCAAGAAGACTTTCGCTAAGACAGTTCTTGTGGAATTGGCAAAGTGATATTTGGAAGCCCATAGAGGGCTACGGTGAAAAAGGAAATATCCTCAGATGAAATCTGGCAAGAAGCTTTCTGAGAAACTGCTTAGTGTTCTGTTATTTCATCTCACAGAGTTACATCTGTATTTCGTGGATCTCTTTGCTAGCCTTATTTCTGTGGAATCTGAGAACAGATATTTCGGATCCCATTGAAGACTATAGGGCCAAAGGAAATATCCTCCGATAACAAAGAGAAAGAAGCTTTCTGAGAAACTTCTTGGCGTTCTGTGAAATCATCTCACAGAGTTACAGCTTTCCCCTCAAGAAGCCTTTCGCTAAGACAGTTCTTGTGGAATTGGAAAGGTGATATTTGGAAGCCCATAGAGGGCTACGGTGAAAAAGGAAATATCCTCAGATGAAATCTGGAAAGAAGCTTTCTGAGAAACTGCTTAGTGTTCGGTTAATTCATCTCACAGAGTTACATCTGTATTTCGTGGATCTCTTTGCTAGCCTTATTTCTGTGGAATCTGAGAACAGATATTTCGGATCCCTTTGAAGACTATAGGGCCAAAGGAAATAACCTCCGATAACAAAGAGAAAGAAGCTTTCTGAGAAACTTCTTTGCATTCTGTGAAATCATCTCACAGAGTTACAGCTTTCCCCTCAAGAAGCCTTTCGCTAAGACAGTTCTTGTGGAATTGGCAAAGTGACATTTGGAAGCCCATAGAGGGCTATGGTGAAAAAGGAAATATCCTCAGTTGAAATCTGGAAGGAAGCTTTCTGAGAAACTGCTTAGTGTTCGGTTAATTCATCTCAGAGAGTTACATCTGTATTTCATGGATCTCTTGGCTAGCCTTATTTCTGTGGAATCTGAGAACAGATATTTCGGATCCCTTTGAAGACTATAGGGCCAAAGGAAATATCCTCCGATAACAAAGTGAAAAAACCTGTCTTGGAAACTTCTTTGCGTTCTGTGAAATCATCTCACAGAGTTACAGCATTCCCCTCAAGAAGCCATTCGCTAAGACAGTTCTTGTGGAATTGGCAAAGTGATATTTGGAAGCCCATAGAGGGCTATGGTGAAAAAGGAAATATCCTCAGATGAAATCTGGAAGGAAGCTTTCTGAGAAACTGCTTAGTGTTCGGATAATTCATCTCAGAGAGTTACATCTGTATTTCGTGGATCTCTTTGCTAGCCTTATTTCTGTGGAATCTGAGAACAGATATTTCGGATCCCTTTGAAGACTATAGGGCCAAAGGAAATATCCTCCGATAACAAAGAGAAAGAAGCTTTCTGAGAAACTTCTTTGTGTTCTGTGAAATCATCTCACAGAGTTACAGCTTTCCCCTCAAGAAGCCTTTCGCGAAGACAGTTATTGTGGAATTGGCAAAGTGATATTTGGAAGCCCATAGAGGGCTATGGTGAAAAAGGAAATATCCTCAGATGAAATCTGGAAAGAAGCTTTCTGAGAAACTGCTTAGTGTGCTGTTCATTCATCTCACAGAGTTACATCTTTATTTCTTGGAACTCTTTGCTAGCCTTATTTCTGTGGAGTCTGAGAACAGATATTTCGGATCCCTTTGAAGACTATAGGGCCAAAGGAAATATCCTCCTATTAAAAAGAGAAAGAAGCTTTCTTAGAAACTTCTTTGCGTTCTGTGAAATCATCTCACAGAGTTACAGCTTTCCCCTCACGAAGCCTTTCGCTAAGACAGTTCTTGTGGAATTGGCAAAGTGATATTTGGAAGACCCTAGAGGGCTATGGTGAAAAAGGAAATATCCTCAGATGAAATCTGGAAAGAGGCTTTCTGAGAAACTGCTTAGTGTTCTGTTAATTCATCTCACAGAGTTACATCTGTATTTCGTGGATGTCTTTGCTAGCCTTATTTCTGTGGAATCTGAGAACAGATATTTCGGATCCCATTGAAGACTATAGGGCCAAAGGAAATATCCTCCGATTACAAAGAGAAAGAAGCTTTCTGAGAAACTTCTTTGTGTTCTGTGAAATCATCTCACAGAGTTACAGCTTTCCCCTCAAGAAGCCTTTCGCTAAGACAGTTCTTGTGGAATTGGCAAAGTGATATTTGGAAGCCCATATGAGGGCTATGGTGAAAAAGGAAATATCCTCAGATGAAATCTGGAAAGAAGCTTTCTGAGAAACTGCTTAGTGTTCTGTTAATTCATCTCACAGAGTTACATCTGTATTTCGTGGATCTCTTTGCTAGCCTTATTTCTATGGAATCTGAGAACAGGTATTTCAGATCCCATTGAAGACTATAGGGCCAATGGAAATATCCTCCGATTACAGAGAGAAAGAAGCTTTCTTAGAAACTTCTTTGTGTTCCGTGAAATCATCTCACAGAGTTACAGCTTTCCCCTCAAGAAGCCTTTCGCTAAGACAGTTCTTGTGGAATTGGCAAAGTGATATTTGGAAGCCCATAGAGGGCTATGTTGAAAAAGGATATATCCTCAGATGAAATCTGGAAAGAAGCTTTCTGAGAAACTGCTTAGTGTTCTGTTAATTCATCTCACAGAGTTACATCTGTATTTCGTGGATCTCTTTGCTAGCCTTATTTCTGTGGAATCTGAGAACAGATATGTCGGATCCCATTGAAGACTATAGGGCCAAAGGAAATATCCTCCGATAACAAAGAGAAAGAAGCTTTCTGAGAAACTTCTTTGTGTTCTGTGAAATCATCTCACAGAGTTACAGCTTTCCCCTCAAGAAGCCTTTCGCTAAGACAGTTCTTGTGGAATTGGCAAAGTGATATTTGGAATCCCTTAGAGGACTATGGTGAAAAAGGAAATATCCTCAGATGAAATCTGGAAAGAAGCTTTCTGAGAAACTGCTTAGTGTTCGCTTAATTTATCTCACAGAGTTACATCTGTATTTCGTGGATCTCTTTGCTAGCCTTATTTCTGTGGAATCTGAGAACAGATATTTCGGATCCCTTTGAAGACTATAGGGCCAAAGGAAATATCCTCCGATAACAAAGAGAAAGAAGCTTTCTGAGAAACTTCTTTGTGTTCTGTGAAATCATCTTACAGAGTTACAGCTTTCCCCTCAAGAAGCCTTTCGCTAAGACAGTTCTTGTGGAATTGGCAAAGTGATATTTGGAAGCCCAAAGAGGGCAATGGTGAAAAAGGAAATATCCTCAGATGAAATCTGGAAAGAAGCTTTCTGAGACACTGCTTAGTGTTCTTTTCATTCATCTCACAGAATTACATCTGTATTTCGTGGATCTCTTTGCTAGCCTTATTTCTGTGGAATCTGAGAACAGATATTTCGGATCCCTTTGAAGACTATAGGGCCAAAGGAAATATCCTCCGATTACAAAGAGAAAGAAGATTTCTGAGAAACTTCTTTGCGTTCTGTGAAAACATCTCACAGAATTACAGCTTTCCCCTCAAGAAGCCTTTCGCTAAGACAGTTCTTGTGGAATTGGCAAAGTGATATTTGGAAGCCCATAGAGGGCTATGTTGAAAAAGGAAATATCCTCAGATGAAATCTGGAAAGAAGCTTTCTGAGAAACTGCTTAGTGTTCTGTTAATTCATCTCACAGAGTTACATCTGTATTTCGTGGATCTCTTTGCTAGCCTTATTTCTGTGGGATCTGAGGACAGATATTTCGGATCCCATTGAAGACTACAGGGCCAAAGGAAATATCCTCCGATAACAAAGAGAAAGAAGCTTTCTGAGAAACTTCTTTGCGTTCTGTGAAATCGTCTCACAGAGTTACAGCTTTCCCTTCAAGAAGACTTTCGCTAAGACACTTCTTGTGGAATTGGCAAAGTGATATTTGGAAGCCCATAGTGGGCTATGGTGAAAAAGGAAATATCCTCCGATGAAATCTGGAAAGAAGCTTTCTGAGAAACTGCTTTGTGTTCTGTTCATTCATCTCACAGAGTTACATCTGTATTTCGTGGATCTCTTTGCTAGCCTTATTTCTGTGGAATCTGAGAACAGATATTTCGGATCCCATTGAAGACTATAGGGCCAAAGGAAATATCCTCCGATAACAAAGAGAAAGAAGCTGTCTTAGAAACTTCTTTGCGTTCTGTGAAATCATCTCACAGAGTTACAGCTTTCACCTCAAGAAGCCTTTCGCTAAGACAGTTCTTGTGGAATTGGCAAAGTGATATTTGGAAGCCCATAGAGGGCCATGGTGAAAAAGGAAATATCCTCAGATGAAATCTGGAAAGAAGCTTTCTGAGAAACTGCTTAGTGTTCTGTTAATTCATCTCACAGAGTTACATCTGTATTTCGTGGATCTCTTTGCTAGCCTTACTTCTGTGGAATCTGAGAACAGATATTTCGGATCCCTTTGAACACTACAGGGCCAAAGGAAATATCCTCCGATAACAAAGAGAAAGAAGCTTTCTGAGGAACTTCTTGGCGTTCTGTGAAATCATCTCCCAGAGTTACAGCTTTCCCCTCAAGAATCCTTTCGCAAAACAGTTCTTGTGGAATTGGCAAGGTGATATTTGGAAGCCCATAGAGGGCTATGGTGAAAAAGGAATTATCCTCAGATGAAATCTGGAAAGAAGCTTTCTGAGAAACTGCTTAGTGTTCTGTTAATTCATCTCACAAAATTACATCTGTATTTCGCGGATCTCTTTGATAGCCTTATTTCTGTGGAATCTGAGAACAGATATTTCGGATCCCTTTGAAGGATGTAGGGCCAAAGGAAATATCCTCCGATTACAAAGAGAAAGAAGCTTTCTTAGAAACTTCTTTGTGTTCTGTGAAATCATCTCACAGAGTTACAGCTTTCCCCTCAAGAATCCTTTCGCTAAGACAGTTCTTGTGGAATTGGCAAAGTGATATTTGGAAGACCATAGAGGGCTATGGTGAAAAAGGAAATATACTCAGATGAAATCTGGAAGGAAGCTTTCTGAGAAACTGCTTAGTGTTCGGTTAATTCGTCTGAGAGAGTTACATCTGTATTTCGTGGATCTCTTTGCTAGCCTTATTTCTGTGGAATCTGAGAACAGATATTTCGGATCCCATTGAAGACTATAGGGCCAAAGGAAATATCCTCCGATCACAAAGAGAAAGAAGCTTTCTGAGAAACTTCTTGGCGTTCTGTGAAATCATCTCACAAAGTTACAGCTTTCCCCTCAAGAAGCCTTTCGCTAAGACAGTTCTTGTGGAATTGGCAAAGTGATATTTGGAAGCCCATAGAGGGCTATGGTGAAAAAGGAAATATCCTCAGATGAAATCTGGAAGGAAGATTTCTGAGAAACTGCTGAGTGTTCTGTTAATTCATCTCACAGAGTTACATCTGTATTTCGTGGATCTCTTTGGTAGCCTTACTTCTGTGGAATCTGAGAACAGATATTTCGGATCCCATTGAACACTACAGGGCCAAAGGAAATATCCTCCGATAACAAAGAGAAAGAAGCTTTCTGAGGAACTTCTTGGCGTTCTGTGAAATCATCTCCCAGAGTTACAGCTTTCCCCTCAAGAATCCTTTCGCAAAGACAGTTCTTGTGGAATTGGCAAGGTGATATTTGGAAGCCCATAGAGGGCTATGGTGAAAAAGGAATTATCCTCAGATGAAATCTGGAAAGAAGCTTTCTGAGAAACTGCTTAGTGTTCTGTTAATTCGTCTCACAGAGTTACATCTGTATTTCACGGATCTCTTTGCTAGCCTTATTTCTGTGGAATTTGAGAACAGATATTTCGGATCCCTTTGAAGACTGTAGGGCCAAAGGAAATATCCTCCGATTACAAAGAGAAAGAAGCTTTCTTAGAAACTTCTTTGCGTTCTGTGAAATCGTCTCACAGAGTTACAGCTTTCCCTTCAAGAAGACTTTCGCTAAGACACTTCTTGTGGAATTGGCAAAGTGATATTTGGAAGCCCATAGTGGGCCTGGTGAAAAAGGAAATATCCTCCGATGAAATCTGGAAAGAAGCTTTCTGAGAAACTGCTTAGTGTTCTGTTAATTCATCTCACAGAGTTACATCTGTATTTCGTGGATCTCTTTGCTAGCCTTACTTCTGTGGAATCTGAGAACAGATATTTCGGATCCCATTGAACACTACAGGGCCAAAGGAAATATCCTCCGATAACAAAGAGAAAGAAGCTTTCTGAGGAACTTCTTGGCATTCTGTGAAATCATCTCCCAGAGTTACAGCTTTCCCCTCAAGAATCCTTTCGCAAAACAGTTCTTGTGGAATTGGCAAGGTGATATTTGGAAGCCCATAGAGGGCTATGGTGAAAAAGGAATTATCCTCAGATGAAATCTGGAAAGAAGCTTTCTGAGAAACTACTTAGTGTTCTGTTAATTCATCTCACAGAATTACATCTGTATTTCGCGGATCTCTTTGATAGCCTTATTTCTGTGGAATCTGCGAACAGATATTTCGGATCCCTTTGAAGGATGTAGGGCCAAAGGAAATATCCTCCGATTACAAAGAGAAAGAAGCTTTCTTAGAAACTTCTTTGTGTTCTGTGAAATCATCTCACAGAGTTACAGCTTTCCCCTCAAGAATCCTTTCGCTAAGACAGTTCTTGTGGAATTGGCAAAGTGATATTTGGAAGACCATAGAGGGCTATGGTGAAAAAGGAAATATACTCAGATGAAATCTGGAAGGAAGCTTTCTGAGAAACTGCTTAGTGTTCGGTTAATTCGTCTCAGAGAGTTACATCTGTATTTCGTGGATCTCTTTGCTAGCCTTATTTCTGTGGAATCTGAGAACAGATATTTCGGATCCCATTGAAGACTATAGGGCCAAAGGAAATATCCTCCGATCACAAAGAGAAAGAAGCTTTCTGAGAAACTTCTTGGCGTTCTGTGAAATCATCTCACAAAGTTACAGCTTTCCCCTCAAGAAGCCTTTCGCTAAGACAGTTCTTGTGGAATTGGCAAAGTGATATTTGGAAGCCCCTAGAGGTCTACGGTGAAAAAGGAAATATCCTCAGATGAAATCTGGAAAGAAGCTTTCTGAGAAACTGCTTAGTGTTCTGTTAATTCATCTCACAGAGTTACATCTGTATTTCGTGGATATTTTTGCTAGCCTTATTTCTGTGGAATCTGAGAACAGATATTTCGGATCCCATTGAAGACTATAGGGCCAAAGGAAATATCCTCCGATAACAAAGAGAAAGAAGCTTTCTGAGGAACTACTTGGCGTTCTGTGAAATCATCTCACAGAGTTACAGCTTTCCCCTCAAGAAGCCTTTCGCAAAGACAGTTCTTGTGGAATTGGCAAGGTGATATTTTGAAGCCCGTAGAGGGCTATGGTGAAAAAGGAATTATCCTCAGATGAAATCTGGAAAGAAGCTTTCTGAGAAACTGCTTAGTGTTCTGTTAATTCATCTCACAGAGTTACATCTGTATTTCGCGGATCTCTTTGCTAGCCTTATTTCTGTGGAATCTGAGAACAGATATTTTGGATCCCTTTGAAGCTATAGGGCCAAAGGAAATATCCTCCGATTACAAAGAGAAAGAAGCTTTCTTAGAAATTTCTTTGTGTTCTGTGAAATCATCTCACAGAGTTACAGCTTTCCCCTCAAGAAGTCTTTCGCTAAGACAGTTCTTGTGGAATTGGCAAAGTGATATTTGGAAGCCCTTAGAGGGCTATGGTGAAAAAGGAAATATCCTCAGATGAAATCTGGAAAGAAGCTTTCTGAGAAACTGCTTAGTGTTCTGTTAATTCATCTCACAGAGTTACATCTTTATTTCGTGGATCTCTTTGCTAGCCTTATTTCTGTGGAATCTGAGAACAGATATTTCGGATCCCTTTGAAGACTATAGGGCCAAAGGAAATAACCTCCGATAACAAAGAGAAAGAAGCTTTCTGAGAAACTTCTTTGCATTCTGTGAAATCATCTCACAGAGTTACAGCTTTCCCCTCAAGAAGCCTTTCGCTAAGACAGTTCTTGTGGAATTGGCAAAGTGATATTTGGAAGCCCATAGAGGGCTATGGTGAAAAAGGAAATATCCTAAGATGAAATCTGGAAGGAAGCTTTCTGAGAAACTGCTTAGTGTTCGGTTAATTCATCTCAGAGAGTTACATCTGTATTTCGTGGATCTCTTGGCTAGCCTTATTTCTGTGGAATCTGAGAACAGATATTTCGGATCCCTTTGAAGACTATAGGGCCAAAGGAAATATCCTCCGATAACAAAGAGAAAGAAGCTTTCTGAGAAACTTCTTTGCGTTCTGTGAAATCATCTCACAGAGTTACAGCTTTCCCCTCAAGAAGCCATTCGCTAAGACAGTTCTTGTGGAATTGGCAAAGTGATATTTGGAAGCCCATAGAGGGCTATGGTGAAAAAGGAAATATCCTCAGATGAAATCTGGAAGGAAGCTTTCTGAGAAACTGTTTAGTGTTCGGTTAATTCATCTCAGAGAGTTACATCTGTATTTCGTGGATCTCTTTGCTAGCCTTATTTCTGTGGAATCTGAGAACAGATATTTCGGATCCCTTTGAAGACTATATGGCCAAAGGAAATATCCTCCGATAACAAAGAGAAAGAAGCTTTCTGAGAAACTTCTTTGCATTTTGTGAAATCATCTCACAGAGTTACAGCTTTCCCCTCTAGAAGCCTTTCGCTAAGACAGTTCTTGTGGAATTGGAAAAGTGATATTTGGAACCCCAAGAGGGCAATGGTGAAAAAGGAAATATCCTCAGATGAAAACTGGAAAGAAGCTTTCTGAGAAACTGCTTAGTGTTCTGTTCATTCATCTCACAGAGTTACATCTGTATTTCGTGGATCTCTTTGCTAGCCTTATTTCTGTGGAATCTGAGAACAGGTATATCAGATCCCATTGAAGACTATAGGGCCAAAGGAAATATCCTCCGATTACAAAGAGAAAGAAGCTTTCTTAGAAACTTCTTTGTGTTCTGTGAAATCATCTCACAGAGTTACAGCTTTCCCCTCAAGAAGCCTTTCGCTAAGACAGTTCTTGTGGAATTGGCAAAGTGATATTTGGAAGCCCTTAGAGGGCTATGGTGAAAAAGGAAATATCCTCAGATGAAATCTGGAAAGAAGCTTTCTGAGAAACTGCTTAGTGTTCTGTTAATTCATCTCACAGAGTTACATCTTTATTTCGTGGATCTCTTTGCTAGCCTTATTTCTGTGGAATCTGAGAACAGATATTTCGGATCCCTTTGAAGACTATAGGGCCAAAGGAAATAACCTCCGATAACAAAGAGAAAGAAGCTTTCTGAGAAACTTCTTTGCATTCTGTGAAATCATCTCACAGAGTTACAGCTTTCCCCTCAAGAAGCCTTTCGCTAAGACAGTTCTTGTGGAATTGGCAAAGTGATATTTGGAAGCCCATAGAGGGCTATGGTGAAAAAGGAAATATCCTAAGATGAAATCTGGAAGGAAGCTTTCTGAGAAACTGCTTAGTGTTCGGTTAATTCATCTCAGGGAGTTACATCTGTATTTCGTGGATCTCTTGGCTAGCCTTATTTCTGTGGAATCTGAGAACAGATATTTCGGATCCCTTTGAAGACTATAGGGCCAAAGGAAATATCCTCCGATAACAAAGAGAAAGAAGCTTTCTGAGAAACTTCTTTGCGTTCTGTGAAATCATCTCACAGAGTTACAGCTTTCCCCTCAAGAAGCCATTCGCTAAGACAGTTCTTGTGGAATTGGCAAAGTGATATTTGGAAGCCCATAGAGGGCTATGGTGAAAAAGGAAATATCCTCAGATGAAATCTGGAAGGAAGCTTTCTGAGAAACTGTTTAGTGTTCGGTTAATTCATCTCAGAGAGTTACATCTGTATTTCGTGGATCTCTTTGCTAGCCTTATTTCTGTGGAATCTGAGAACAGATATTTCGGATCCCTTTGAAGACTATAGGGCCAAAGGAAATATCCTCCGATAACAAAGAGAAAGAAGCTTTCTGAGAAACTTCTTTGCATTTTGTGAAATCATCTCACAGAGTTACAGCTTCCCCCTCTAGAAGCCTTTCGCTAAGACAGTTCTTGTGGAATTGGCAAAGTGATATTTGGAACCCCAAGAGGGCAATGGTGAAAAAGGAAATATCCTCAGATGAAAACTGGAAAGAAGCTTTCTGAGAAACTGCTTAGTGTTCTGTTCATTCATCTCACAGATTTACATCTGTATTTCGTGGATCTCTTTGCTAGCCTTATTTCTGTGGAATCTGAGAACAGGTATATCAGATCCCATTGAAGACTATAGGGCCAAAGGAAATATCCTCCGATTACAAAGAGAAAGAAGCTTTCTTAGAAACTTCTTTGTGTTCTGTGAAATCATCTCACAGAGTTACAGCTTTCCCCTCAAGAAGCCTTTCGCTAAGACAGTTCTTGTGGAATTGGCAAAGTGATATTTGGAAGCTCATAGAGGGCTATGGTGAAAAAGGAAATATCCTCAGATGAAATATGGAAAGAAGCTTTCTGAGAAACTGCTTAGTGTTCTGTTCATTCATCTCACAGACTTACAACTTTATTTCGTGGAACTCTTTGCTAGCCTTATTTCTGTGGAGTCTGAGAACAGATATTTCGGATCCCTTTGAAGACTATAGGGCCAAAGGAAATATCCTCCGATTAAAAAGAGAAAGAAGCTTTCTTAGAAACTTCTTTGCGTTCTGTGATATCATCTCACAGAGTTACAGCTTTCCCCTCAAGAAGCCTTTCGCTAAGACAGTTCTTGTGGAATTGGCAAAGTGATATTTGGAAGCCCATAGAGGGCTATGGTGAAAAAGGAAATATCCTAAGATGAAATCTGGAAGGAAGCTTTCTGAGAAACTGCTTAGTGTTCGGTTAATTCATCTCAGAGAGTTACATCTGTATTTCGTGGATCTCTTTGCTAGCCTTATTTCTGTGGAATCTGAGAACAGATATTTCGGATCCCTTTGAAGACTATAGGGCCAAAGGAAATATCCTCCGATAACAAAGAGAAAGAAGCTTTCTGAGAAACTTCTTTGTGTTTTGTGAAATCATCTCACAGAGTTACAGCTTTCCCCTCAAGAAGCCTTTCGCTAAGACAGTTCTTGTGGAATTGGCAAAGTGATATTTGGAACCCCAAGAAGGCAATGGTGAAAAAGGAAATATCCTCAGATGAAAACGGGAAAGAAGCTTTCTGAGAAACTGCTTAGTGTTCTGTTCATTCATCTCACAGATTTACATCTTTATTTCGTGGAACTCTTTGCTAGCCTTATTTCTGTGGAGTCTGAGAACAGATATTTCGGATCCCTTTGAAGACTATAGGGCCAAAGGAAATATCCTCCGATTAAAAAGAGAAAGAAGCTTTCTGAGAAACTTCTTTGCGTTCTGTGATATCATCTCACAGAGTTACAGCTTTCCCCTCAAGAAGCCTTTCGCTAAGACAGTTCTTGTGGAATTGGCAAAGTGATATTTGGAAGCCCATAGAGGGCTATGGTGAAAAAGGAAATATCCTCAGATGAAATCTGGAAAGAAGCTTTCTGAGAAACTGCTTAGTGTTCTGTTAATTCATCTCAGAGAGTTACATGTGCATTTCGTGGATCTCTTGGCTAGCCTTATTTCTGTGGAATCTGAGAACAGATATTTCGGATCCCTTTGAAGACTATAGGGCCAAAGGAAATATCCTCCGATAACAAAGAGAAAGAAGCTTTCTGAGAAACTTCTTTGCGTTTTGTGAAATCATCTCACAGAGTTACAGCTTTCCCCTCAAGAAGCCTTTCGCTAAGACAGTTCTTGTGGAATTGGCAAAGTGATATTTGGAACCCCAAGAGGGCAATGGTGAAAAAGGAAATATCCTCAGATGAAAACTGGAAAGAAGCTTTTTGAGAAACTGCTTAGTGTTCTGTTCATTCATCTCACAGAGTTACATCTGTATTTCGTGGATCTCTTTGCTAGCATTATTTCTGTGGAATCTGAGAACAGGTATTTCAGATCCCATTGAAGACTATAGGTCCAAAGGAAATATCCTCCGATAACAAAGAGAAAGAAGCTTTCTGAGAAACTTCTTTGTGTTCTGTGAAATCATCTCACAGAGTTACAGCTTTCCCCTCAAGAAGCCTTTCGCTAAGACAGTTATTGTGGAACTGGCAAAGTGATATTTGGAAGCCCATAGAGGGCTATGGTGAAAAAGGAAATATCCTCAGATGAAATCTGGAAAGAAGCTTTCTGAGAAACTGCTTAGTGTGCTGTTCATTCATCTCACAGTTACATCTTTATTTCTTGGAACTCTTTGCTAGCCTTATTTCTGTGGAGTCTGAGAACAGATATTTCGGATCCCTTTGAAGACTATAGGGCCAAAGGAAATATCCTCCTATTAAAAAGAGAAAGAAGCTTTCTTAGAAACTTCTTTGCGTTCTGTGAAATCATATCACAGAGTTACAGCTTTCCCCTCACGAAGCCTTTCGCTAAGACAGTTCTTGTGGAATTGGCAAAGTGATATTTGGAAGACCCTAGAGGGCTATGGTGAAAAAGGAAATATCCTCAGATGAAATCTGGAAAGAGGCTTTCTGAGAAACTGCTTAGTGTTCTGTTAATTCATCTCACAGAGTTACATCTGTATTTCGTGGATGTCTTTGCTAGCCTTATTTCTGTGGAATCTGAGAACAGATATTTCGGATCCCATTGAAGACTATAGGGCCAAAGGAAATATCCTCCGATTACAAAGAGAAAGAAGCTTTCTGAGAAACTTCTTTGTGTTCTGTTAAATCATCTCACAGAGTTACAGCTTTCCCCTCAAGAAGCCTCACGCTAAGACAGTTCTTGTGGAATTGGCAAAGTGATATTTGGAAGCCCATATGAGGGCTATGATGAAAAAGGATATATCCTCAGATGAAATCTGGAAAGAAGCTTTCTGAGAAACTGCTTAGTGTTCTGTTAATTCATCTCACAGAGTTACATCTGTATTTCGTGGATCTCTTTGCTAGCCTTATTTCTGTGGAATCTGAGAACAGATATTTCGGATCCCATTGAAGACTATAGGGCCAAAGGAAATATCCTCCGATAACAAAGAGAAAGAAGCTTTCTGAGAAACTTCTTTGTGTTCTGTGAAATCATCTCACAGAGTTACAGCTTTCCCCTCAAGAAGCCTTTCGCTAAGACAGTTCTTGTGGAATTGGCAAAGTGATATTTGGAAGCCCTTAAAGGACTATGGTGAAAAAGGAAATATCCTCAGATGAAATCTGGAAAGAAGCTTTCTGAGAAACTGCTTAGTGTTCGCTTAATTTATCTCACAGAGTTACATCTGTATTTCGTGGATCTCTTTGCTAGCCTCATTTCTGTGGAATCTGAGAACAGATATTTCGGATCCCTTTGAAGATTATAGGGCCAAAGGAAATATCCTCCGATAACAAAGAGAAAGAAGTTGTCTTAGAAACTTCTTTGCGTTCTGTGAAATCATCTCACAGAGTTACAGCTTTCCCCTCAAGACGCCTTTCGCTAAGACAGTTCTTGTGGAATTGGCAAAGTGATATTTGGAAGCCCATAGAGGGCTATGGTGAAAAAGGAAATATCCTCAGATGAAATCTGGAAAGAAGATTTCTGAGAAACTGCTGAGTGTTCTGTTAATTCATCTCACAGAGTTACATCTGTATTTCGTGGATCTCTTTGCTAGCCTTACTTCTGTGGAATCTGAGAACAGATATTTCGGATCCCATTGAACACTACAGGGCCAAAGGAAATATCCTCCGATAACAAAGAGAAAGAAGCTTTCTGAGGAACTACTTGGCGTTCTGTGAAATCATCTCCCAGAATTACAGCTTTCCCCTCAAGAATCCTTTCGCAAAGACAGTTCTTGTGGAATTGGCAAGGTGATATTTGGAAGCCCATAGAGGGCTATGGTGAAAAAGGAATTATCCTCAGATGAAATCTGGAAAGAAGCTTTCTGAGAAAGTGCTTAGTGTTCTGTTAATTCGTCTCACAGAGTTACATCTGTATTTCGCGGATCTCTTTGCTAGCCTTATTTCTGTGGAATTTGAGAACAGATATTTCGGATCCCTTTGAAGACTGTAGGGCCAAAGGAAATATCCTCCGATTACAAAGAGAAAGAAGCTTTCTTAGAAACTTCTTTGCGTTCTGTGAAATCGTCTCACAGAGTTACAGCTTTCCCTTCAAGAAGACTTTCGCTAAGACACTTCTTGTGGAATTGGCAAAGTGATATTTGGAAGCCCATAGTGGGCTATGGTGAAAAAGGAAATATCCTCCGATGAAATCTGGAAAGAAGCTTTCTGAGAAACTGCTTAGTGTTCTGTTAATTCATCTCACAGAGTTACATCTGTATTTCGTGGATCTCTTTGCTAGCCTTACTTCTGTGGAATCTGAGAACAGATATTTCGGATCCCATTGAACACTACAGGGCCAAAGGAAATATCCTCCGATAACAAAGAGAAAGAAGCTTTCAGAGGAACTTCTTGGAGTTCTGTGAAATCATCTCCCAGAGTTACAGCTTTCCCCTCAAGAATCCTTTCGCAAAACAGTTCTTGTGGAATTGGCAAGGTGATATTTGGAAGCCCATAGAGGGCTATGGTGAAAAAGGAATTATCCTCAGATGAAATCTGGAAAGAAGCTTTCTGAGAAACTGCTTAGTGTTCTGTTAATTCATCTCACAGAATTACATCTGTATTTCGCGGATCTCTTTGATAGCCTTATTTCTGTGGAATCTGAGAACAGATATTTCGGATCCCTTTGAAGACTGTAGGGCCAAAGGAAATATCCTCCGATTACAAAGAGAAAGAAGCTTTCTTAGAAACCTCTTTGTGTTCTGTGAAATCATCTCACAGAGTTACAGCTTTCCCCTCAAGAATCCTTTCGCTAAGACAGTTCTTGTGGAATTGGCAAAGTGATATTTGGAAGACCATAGAGGGCTATGGTGAAAAAGGAAATATACTCAGATGAAATCTGGAAGGAAGCTTTCTGAGAAACTGCTTAGTGTTCGGTTAATTCATCTCAGAGAGTTACATCTGTATTTCGTGGATCTCTTTGCTAGCCTTATTTCTGTGGAATCTGAGAACAGATATTTCGGATCCCATTGAAGACTATAGGGCCAAAGGAAATATCCTCCGATCACAAAGAGAAAGAAGCTTTCTGAGAAACTTCTTGGCGTTCTGTGAAATCATCTCACAAAGTTACAGCTTTCCCCTCAAGAAGCCTTTCGCTAAGACAGTTCTTGTGGAATTGGCAAAGTGATATTTGGAAGCCCCTAGAGGGCTACGGTGAAAAAGGAAATATCCTCAGATGAAATCTGGAAAGAAGCTTTCTGAGAAACTGCTTAGTGTTCTGTTAATTCATCTCACAGAGTTACATCTGTATTTCGTGGATCTCTTTGCTAGCCTTATTTCTGTGGAATCTGAGAACAGATATTTCGGATCCCATTGAAGACTATAGGGCCAAAGGAAATATCCTCCGATAACAAAGAGAAAGAAGCTTTCTGAGGAACTACTTGGCGTTCTGTGAAATCATCTCACAGAGTTACAGCTTTCCCCTCATGAAGCCTTTCGCAAAGACAGTTCTTGTGGAATTGGCAAGGTGATATTTGGAAGCCCATAGAGGGCTATGGTGAAAAAGGAAATATCCTCAGATGAAATCTGGAAAGAAGCTTTCTGAAAAACTGCTTAGTGTTCTGTTATTTCATCTCACAGAGTTACATCTGTATTTCGCGGATCTCTTTGCTAGCCTTATTTCTGTGGAATCTGAGAACAGATATTTCGGATCCCTTTGAAGACTGTAGGGCCAAAGGAAATATCCTCCGATTACAAAGAGAAAGAAGCTTTCTTAGAAACTTCTTTGTGTTCTGTGAAATCATCTCACAGAGTTACAGCTTTCCCCTCAAGAAGCCTTTCGCTAAGACAGTTATTGTGGAATTGGCAAAGTGATATTTGGAAGCCCATAGAGGGCTATGGTGAAAAAGGAAATATCCTCAGATGAAATCTGGAAGGAAGCTTTCTGAGAAACTGCTTAGTGTTCGGTTAATTCATCTCAGAGAGTTACATCTGTATTTCGTGGATCTCTTTGCTAGCCTTATTTCTGTGGAATCTGAGAACAGATATTTCGGATCACATTGAAGACTATAGGGCCAAAGGAAATATCCTCCGATCACAAAGAGAAAGAAGCTTTCTGAGAAACTTCTTGGCGTTCTGTAAAATCATCTCACAGAGTTACAGCTTTCCCCTCAAGAAGCTTTTCGCTAAGACAGTTCTTGTGGAATTGGCAAAGTGATATTTGGAAGCCCCTAGAGGGCTACGGTGAAAAAGGAAATATCCTCAGATGAAATCTGGAAAGAAGCTTTCTGAGAAACTGCTTAGTGTTCTGTTAATTCATCTCACAGAGTTACATCTGTATTTCGTGGATATTTTTGCTAGCCTTATTTCTGTGGAATCTGAGAACAGATATTTCGGATCCCATTGAAGACTATAGGGCCAAAGGAAATATCCTCCGATAACAAAGAGAAAGAAGCTTTCTGAGGAACTACTTGGCGTTCTGTGAAATCATCTCACAGAGTTACAGCTTTCCCCTCAAGAAGCCTTTCGCAAAGACAGTTCTTGTGGAATTGGCAAGGTGATATTTTGAAGCCCATAGAGGGCTATGGTGAAAAAGGAATTATCCTCAGATGAAATCTGGAAAGAAGCTTTCTGAGAAACTGCTTAGTGTTCTGTTAATTCATCTCACAGAGTTACATCTGTATTTCGCGGATCTCTTTGCTAGCCTTATTTCTGTGGAATCTGAGAACAGATATTTTGGATCCCTTTGAAGCTATAGGGCCAAAGGAAATATCCTCCGATTACAAAGAGAAAGAAGCTTTCTTAGAAACTTCTTTGTGTTCTGTGAAATCATCTCACAGAGTTACAGCTTTCCCCTCAAGAAGCCTTTCGCTAAGACAGTTCTTGTGGAATTGGCAAAGTGATATTTGGAAGCCCTTAGAGGGCTATGGTGAAAAAGGAAATATCCTCAGATGAAATCTGGAAAGAAGCTTTCTGAGAAACTGCTTAGTGTTCTGTTAATTCATCTCACAGAGTTACATCTTTATTTCGTGGATCTCTTTGCTAGCCTTATTTCTGTGGAATCTGAGAACAGATATTTCGGATCCCTTTGAAGACTATAGGGCCAAAGGAAATAACCTCCGATAACAAAGAGAAAGAAGCTTTCTGAGAAACTTCTTTGCATTCTGTGAAATCATCTCACAGAGTTACAGCTTTCCCGTCAAGAAGCCTTTCGCTAAGACAGTTCTTGTGGAATTGGCAAAGTGATATTTGGAAGCCCATAGAGGGCTATGGTGAAAAAGGAAATATCCTAAGATGAAATCTGGAAGGAAGCTTTCTGAGAAACTGCTTAGTGTTCGGTTAATTCATCTCAGAGAGTTACATCTGTATTTCGTGGATCTCTTGGCTAGCCTTATTTCTGTGGAATCTGAGAACAGATATTTCGGATCCCTTTGAAGACTATAGGGCCAAAGGAAATATCCTCCGATAACAAAGAGAAAGAAGCTTTCTGAGAAACTTCTTTGCGTTCTGTGAAATCATCTCACAGAGTTACAGCTTTCCCCTCAAGAAGCCATTCGCTAAGACAGTTCTTGTGGAATTGGCAAAGTGATATTTGGAAGCCCATAGAGGGCTATGGTGAAAAAGGAAATATCCTCAGATGAAATCTGGAAGGAAGCTTTCTGAGAAACTGTTTAGTGTTCGGTTAATTCATCTCAGAGAGTTACATCTGTATTTCGTGGATCTCTTTGCTAGCCTTATTTCTGTGGAATCTGAGAACAGATATTTCGGATCCCTTTGAAGACTATAGGGCCAAAGGAAATATCCTCCGATAACAAAGAGAAAGAAGCTTTCTGAGAAACTTCTTTGCATTTTGTGAAATCATCTCACAGAGTTACAGCTTTCCCCTCTAGAAGCCTTTCGCTAAGACAGTTCTTGTGGAATTGGCAAAGTGATATTTGGAACCCCAAGAGGGCAATGGTGAAAAAGGAAATATCCTCAGATGAAAACTGGAAAGAAGCTTTCTGAGAAACTGCTTAGTGTTCTGTTCATTCATCTCACAGAGTTACATCTGTATTTCGTGGATCTCTTTGCTAGCCTTATTTCTGTGGAATCTGAGAACAGGTATATCAGATCCCATTGAAGACTATAGGGCCAAAGGAAATATCCTCCGATTAGAAAGAGAAAGAAGCTTTCTTAGAAACTTCTTTGTGTTCTGTGAAATCATCTCACAGAGTTACAGCTTTCCCCTCAAGAAGCCTTTCGCTAGGACAGTTCTTGTGGAATTGGCAAAGTGATATTTGGAAGCTCATAGAGGGCTATGGTGAAAAAGGAAATATCCTCAGATGAAATCTGGAAAGAAGCTTTCTGAGAAACTGCTTAGTGTTCTGTTCATTCATCTCACAGACTTACAACTTTATTTCGTGGAACTCTTTGCTAGCCTTATTTCTGTGGAGTCTGAGAACAGATATTTCGGATCCCTTTGAAGACTATAGGGCCAAAGGAAATATCCTCCGATTAAAAAGAGAAAGAAGCTTTCTTAGAAACTTCTTTGCGTTCTGTGATATCATCTCACAGAGTTACAGCTTTCCCCTCAAGAAGCCTTTCGCTAAGACAGTTCTTGTGGAATTGGCAAAGTGATATTTGGAAGCCCGTAGAGGGCTATGGTGAAAAAGGAAATATCCTAAGATGAAATCTGGAAGGAAGCTTTCTGAGAAACTGCTTAGTGTTCGGTTAATTCATCTCAGAGAGTTACATCTGTATTTCGTGGATCTCTTTGCTAGTCTTATTTCTGTGGAATCTGAGAACAGATATTTCGGATCCCTTTGAAGACTATAGGGCCAAAGGAAATATCCTCCGATAACAAAGAGAAAGAAGCTTTCTGAGAAACTTCTTTGCGTTTTGTGAAATCATCTCACAGAGTTACAGCTTTCCCCTCAAGAAGCCTTTCGCTAAGACAGTTCTTGTGGAATTGGCAAAGTGATATTTGGAACCCCAAGAAGGCAATGGTGAAAAAGGAAATATCCTCAGATGAAAACGGGAAAGAAGCTTTCTGAGAAACTGCTTAGTGTTCTGTTCATTCATCTCACAGATTTACATCTTTATTTCGTGGAACTCTTTGCTAGCCTTATTTCTGTGGAGTCTGAAAACAGATATTTCGGATCCCTTTGAAGACTATAGGGCCAAAGGAAATATCCTCCGATTAAAAAGAGAAAGAAGCTTTCTTAGAAACTTCTTTGCGTTCTGTGATATCATCTCACAGAGTTACAGCTTTCCCCTCAAGAAGCCTTTCGCTAAGACAGTTCTTGTGGAATTGGCAAAGTGATATTTGGAAGCCCATAGAGGGCTATGGTGAAAAAGGAAATATCCTCAGATGAAATCTGGAAAGAAGCTTTCTGAGAAACTGCTTAGTGTTCTGTTAATTCATCTCACAGCGTTACATCTGTATTTCGTGGATCTCTTTGCTACCCTTATTTCTGTGGAATCTGAGAACAGATATTTCGGATCCCATTGAAGACTATAGGGCCAAAGGAAATATCCTCCAATAACAAAGAGCAAGAAGCTTTCTGAGAAACTTCTTTGCGTTCTGTGAAATCATCTCACAGAGTTACAGCTTTCCCCTCAAGAAGCCTTTCGCTAAGACAGTTCTTGTGGAATTGGCAAGGTGATATTTGGAAGCCCATAGAGGGCTACGGTGAAAAAGGAAATATCCTCAGACGAAATCTGGAAGAAAGCTTTCTGAGAAACTGCTTAGTGTTCGGTTAATTCATCTCACAGAGTTACATCAGTATTTCGTGGATCTCTTTGCTAGCCTTATTTCTGTGGAATCTGAGAACAGATATTTTGGATACCTTTGAAGACTATAGGGAAAAAGGAAATATCCTCCGATTAAAAAGAGAAAGAAGCTTTCTTAGAAACTTCTTTGCGTTCTGTGATATCATCTCACAGAGTTACAGCTTTCCCCTCAAGAAGCCTTTCGCTAAGACAGTTCTTGTGGAATTGGCAAAGTGATAATTGGAAGCCCATAGAGGGCTATGGTGAAAAAGGAAATATCCTAAGATGAAATCTGGAAGGAAGCTTTCTGAGAAACTGCTTAGTGTTCTGTTAATTCATGTCAGAGAGTTACATCTGTATTTCGTGGATCTCTTGGCTAGCCTTATTTCTGTGGAATCTGATAACAGATATTTCGGATCCCTTTGAAGACTATAGGGCCAAAGGAAATATCCTCCGATAACAAAGAGAAAGAAGCTTTCTGAGAAATTTCTTTGCGTTCTGTGAAATCATCTCACAGAGTTACAACTTTCCCCTCAAGAAGCCATTCGCTAAGACAGTTCTTGTGGAATTGGCAAAGTGATATTTGGAAGCCCATAGAGGGCTATGGTGAAAAAGGAAATATCCTCAGATGAAATCTGGAAGGAAGCTTTCTGAGAAACTGCTTAGTGTTCGGTTAATTCATCTCAGAGAGTTACATCTGTATTTCGTGGATCTCTTTGCTAGCCTTATTTCTGTGGAATCTGAGAACAGATATTTCGGATCCCTTTGAAGACTATAGGGCCAAAGGAAATATCCTCCGATAACAAAGAGAAAGAAGCTTTCTGAGAAACTTCTTTGCGTTCTGTGAAATCATCTCACAGAGTTACAGCTTCCGCCTCAAGAAGCCTTTCGCTAAGACAGTTCTTGTGGAATTGGCAAAGTGATATTTGGAACCCCAAGAGGGCAATGGTGAAAAAGGAAATATCCTCAGATGAAAACTGGAAAGAAGCTTTCTGAGAAACTGCTTAGTGTTCTGTTCATTCATCTCACAGAGTTACATCTGTATATCGTGGATCTCTTTGCTAGCCTTATTTCTGTGGAATCTGAGAACAGGTATTTCAGATCCCATTGAAGAGTATAGGGCCAAAGGAAATATCCTCCGATTACAAAGAGAAAGAAGCTTTCTTAGAAACTTCTTTGTGTTCTGTGAAATCATCTCACAGAGATACAGCTTTCCCCTCAAGAAGCCTTTCGCTAAGACAGTTCTTGTGGAATTGGCAAAGTGATATTTGGAAGCCCATAGAGGGCTATGGTGAAAAAGGAAATATCCTCAGATGAAATCTGGAAAGAAGCTTTCTGAGAAACTGCTTAGTGTTCTGTTCATTCATCTCACAGACTTACATCTTTATTTCGTGGAACTCTTTGCTAGCCTTATTTCTGTGGAGTCTGAGAACAGATATTTCGGATCCCTTTGAAGACTATAGGGCCAAAGGAAATATCCTCCGATTAAAAAGAGAAAGAAGCTTTCTTAGAAACTTCTTTGCGTTCTGTGATATCATCTCACAGAGTTACAGCTTTCCCCTCAAGAAGCCTTTCGCTAAGACAGTTCTTGTGGAATTGGCAAAGTGATATTTGGAAGCCCATAGAGGGCTATGGTGAAAAAGGAAATATCCTCAGATGAAATCTGTAAAGAAGATTTCTGAGAAACTGCTTAGTGTTCTGTTAATTCATCTCACAGAGTTACATCTGTATTTCGTGGATCTCTTTGCTAGCCTTATTTCTGTGGAATCTGAGAACAGATATTTCGGATCCCTTTGAAGACTATAGGGCCAAAGGAAATATCCTCCAATCACAAAGAGAAAGAAGCTTTCGGAGAAACTTCTTTGCGTTCTGTGAAATCATCTCACAGAGGTACAGCTTTCCCCTCAAGAAGCCTTTCGCTAAGACAGTTCTTGTGGAATTGGCAAGGTGATATTTGGAAGCCCATGGAGGTATATGATGAAAAAGGAAATATCCTCAGATCAAATCTGGAAAGAAGATTTCTGAGAAACTGCTTAGTGTTCTGTTCATTCATCTCACAGAGTTACATCTGTATTTCGTGGATCTCTTTGCTAGCCTTATTTCTGTGGAATCTGAGAACAGATATTTCGGATCCCTTTGAAGACTATAGGGCCAAAGGAAATATCCTCCGATTACAAAGAGAAAGAATCTTTCTTAGAAACTTCTTTGTGTTCCGTGAAATCATCTCACAGAGTTACAGCTTTCCCCTCAAGAAGCCTTTCGCTAAGACAGTTCTTGTGGAATTGGCAAAGTGATATTTGGAAGCCCATAGAGGGCTATGGTGAAAAAGGAAATATCCTCAGATGAAATCTGGAAAGAAGCTTTCTGAGAAACTGCTTAGTGTTCTGTTAATTCATCTCACAGCGTTACATCTTTATTTCGTGGATCTCTTTGCTAGCCTTATTTCTGTGGAATCTGAGAACAGATATTTCGGATCCCTTTGAAGACTATAGGGCCAAAGGAAATATCCTCCGATTAGAAAGAGAAAGAAGCTTTCTTAGAAACTTCTTTGTGTTCTGTGAAATCATCTCACAGAGTTACAGCTTTCCCCTCAAGAAGCCTTTCGCTAAGACAGTTCTTGTGGAATTGGCAAAGTGATATTTGGAAGCCCATAGAGGGCTATGGTGAAAAAGGAAATATCCTCAGATGAAATCTGGAAAGAAGCTTTCTGAGAAACTGCTTAGTGTTCTGTTAATTCATCTCACAGAGTTACATCTGTATTTCATGGATCTCTTTGCTAGCCTTATTTCTGTGGAATCTAAGAACAGATATTTCGGATCCCTTTGAAGACTATAGGGCCAAAGGAAATATCCTCCAATCACAAAGAGAAAGAAGCTTTCGGAGAAACTTCTTTGCGTTCTCTGAAATCATCTCACAGAGTTACAGCTTTCCCCTCAAGAAGCGTTTCGCTAAGACAGTTCTTGTGGAATTGGCAAGGTGATATTTGGAAGCCCATAGAGGGCTACGGTGAAAAAGGAAATATCCTCAGATGAAATCTGGAAAGAAGCTTTCTGAGAAACTGCTTAGTGTTCGGTTAATTCATCTCACAGAGTTACATCAGTATTTCGTGGATCTCTTTGCTAGCCTTATTTCTGTGGAATCTGAGAACAGATATTTTGGATACCTTTGAAGACTATAGGGCCAAAGGAAATATCCTCCGATAACAAAGAGAAAGAAGCTTTCTGAGAAACTTCTTTGCATTCTGTGAAATCATCTCACAGAGTTACAGCTTTCCCCTCAAGAAGACTTTCGCTAAGACAGTTCTTGTGGAATTGGCAAAGTGATATTTGGAAGCCCATAGAGGGCTACGGTGAAAAAGGAAATATCCTCAGATGAAATCTGGCAAGAAGCTTTCTGAGAAACTGCTTAGTGTTCTGTTATTTCATCTCACAGAGTTACATCAGTATTTCGTGGATCTCTTTGCTAGCCTTATTTCTGTGGAATCTGAGAACAGATATTTCGGATCCCATTGAAGACTATAGGGCCAAAGGAAATATCCTCCGATTAGAAAGAGAAAGAAGCTTTCTGAGAAACTTCTTGGCGTTCTGTGAAATCATCTCACAGAGTTACAGCTTTCCCCTCAAGAAGCCTTTCGCTAAGACAGTTCTTGTGGAATTGGCAAAGTGATATTTGGAAGCCCATAGAGGGCTATGGTGAAAAAGGAAATATCCTCAGATGAAATCTGGAAAGAAGCTTTCTGAGAAACTGCTTAGTGTTCTGTTAATTCATCTCACAGAGTTACATCTGTATTTCATGGATCTCTTTGCTAGCCTTATTTCTGTGGAATCTGAGAACAGATATTTCGGATCCCTTTGAAGACTATAGGGCCAAAGGAAATATCCTCCAATCACAAAGAGAAAGAAGCTTTCGGAGAAACTTCTTTGCGTTCTCTGAAATCATCTCACAGAGTTACAGCTTTCCCCTCAAGAAGCGTTTCGCTAAGACAGTTCTTGTGGAATTGGCAAGGTGATATTTGGAAGCCCATAGAGGGCTACGGTGAAAAAGGAAATATCCTCAGATGAAATCTGGAAAGAAGCTTTCTGAGAAACTGCTTAGTGTTCGGTTAATTCATCTCACAGAGTTACATCAGTATTTCGTGGATCTCTTTGCTAGCCTTATTTCTGTGGAATCTGAGAACAGATATTTTGGATACCTTTGAAGACTATAGGGCCAAAGGAAATATCCTCCGATAACAAAGAGAAAGAAGCTTTCTGAGAAACTTCTTTGCATTCTGTGAAATCATCTTACAGAGTTACAGCTTTCCCCTCAAGAAGACTTTCGCTAAGACAGTTCTTGTGGAATTGGCAAAGTGATATTTGGAAGCCCATAGAGGGCTACGGTGAAAAAGGAAATATCCTCAGATGAAATCTGGCAAGAAGCTTTCTGAGAAACTGCTTAGTGTTCTGTTATTTCATCTCACAGAGTTACATCTGTATTTCGTGGATCTCTTTGCTAGCCTTATTTCTGTGGAATCTGAGAACAGATATTTCGGATCCCATTGAAGACTATAGGGCCAAAGGAAATATCCTCCGATAACAAAGAGAAAGAAGCTTTCTGAGAAACTTCTTGGCGTTCTGTGAAATCATCTCACAGAGTTACAGCATTCCCCTCAAGAAGCCTTTCGCTAAGACAGTTCTTGTGGAATTGGCAAGGTGATATTTGGAAGCCCATAGAGGGCTACGGTGAAAAAGGAAATATCCTCAGAGGAAATCTGGAAAGAAGCTTTCTGAGAAACTGCTTAGTGTTCGGTTAATTCATCTCACAGAGTTACATCTGTATTTCGTGGATCTCTTTGCTAGCCTTATTTCTGTGGAATCTGAGAACACATATTTCGGATCCCTTTGAAGACTATAGGGCCAAAGGAAATAACCTCCGATAACAAAGAGAAAGAAGCTTTCTCAGAAACTTCTTTGCATTCTGTGAAATCATCTCACAGAGTTACAGCTTTCCCCTCAAGAAGCCTTTCGCTAAGACAGTTCTTGTGGAATTGGCAAAGTGATATTTGGAAGCCCATAGAGGGCTATGGTGAAAAAGGAAATATCCTCAGTTGAAATCTGGAAGGAAGCTTTCTGAGAAACTGCTTAGTGTTCGGTTAATTCATCTCAGAGAGTTACATCTGTATTTCGTGGATCTCTTGGCTAGCCTTATTTCTGTGGAATCTGAGAACAGATATTTCGGATCCCTTTGAAGACTATAGGGCCAAAGGAAATATCCTCCGATAACAAAGAGAAAGAAGCTGTCTTGGAAACTTCTTTGCGTTCTGTGAAATCATCTCACAGAGTTACAGCATTCCCCTCAAGAAGCCATTCGCTAAGACAGTTCTTGTGGAATTGGCAAAGTGATATTTGGAAGCCCATAGAGGGCTATGGTGAAAAAGGAAATATCCTCAGATGAAATCTGGAAGGAAGCTTTCTGAGAAACTGCTTAGTGTTCGGTTAATTCATCTCAGAGAGTTACATCTGTATTTCGTGGATCTCTTTGCTAGCCTTATTTCTGTGGAATCTGAGAACAGATATTTCGGATCCCTTTGAATACTATAGGGCCAAAGGAAATATCCTCCGATAACAAAGAGAAAGAAGCTTTCTGAGAAACTTCTTTGTGTTCTGTGAAATCATCTCACAGAGTTACAGCTTTCCCCTCAAGAAGCCTTTCGCGAAGACAGTTATTGTGGAATTGGCAAAGTGATATTTGGAAGCCCATAGAGGGCTATGGTGAAAAAGGAAATATCCTCAGATGAAATCTGGAAAGAAGCTTTCTGAGAAACTGCTTAGTGTGCTGTTCATTCATCTCACAGAGTTACATCTTTATTTCTTGGAACTCTTTGCTAGCCTTATTTCTGTGGAGTCTGAGAACAGATATTTCGGATTCCTTTGAAGACTATAGGGCCAAAGGAAATATCCTAATATTAAAAAGAGAAAGAAGCTTTCTTAGAAACTTCTTTGCGTTCTGTGATATCATCTCACAGAGTTACAGCTTTCCCTTCAAGAAGCCTTTCGCTAAGACAGTTCTTGTGGAATTGGCAAAGTGATATTTGGAAGCCCATAGAGGGCTACGGTGAGAAAGGAAATATCCTCAGATGAAATCTGGAAAGAAGCTTTCTGAGAAACTGCTTAGTGTTCGGTTAATTCATCTCAGAGAGTAACATCTGTATTTCGTGGATCTCTTTGCTAGCCTTATTTCTGTGGAATCGGAGAACAGATATTTCGGATCCCTTTGAAGACTATAGGGCCAAAGGAAATATCCTCCGATAACAAATTGAAAGAAGCTTTCTGAGAAACTTCTTTGCGTTCTGTGAAATCATCTCACAAAGTTACAGCTTCCCCCTCAAGAAGCCTTTCGCTAAGACAGTTCTTGTGGAATTGGCAAAGTGATATTTGGAAGCCCATAGAGGGCTATGGTGAAAAAGGAAATATCCTCAGATGAAATCTGGAAGGAAGCTTTCTGAGAAACTGCTTAGTGTTCGGCTAATTCATCTCAGAGAGTTACATCTGTATTTCGTGGATCTCTTTGCTAGCCTTATTTCTGTGGAATCTGAGAACAGATATTTCGGATCCCTTTGAAGACTATAGGGCCAAAGGAAATATCCTCCGATTACAAAGAGAAAGAATCTTTCTTAGAAACTTCTTTGTGTTCCGTGAAATCATCTCACAGAGTTACAGCTTTCCCCTCAAGAAGCCTTTCGCTAAGACAGTTCTTGTGGAATTGGCAAAGTGATATTTGGAAGCCCATAGAGGGCTATGGTGAAAAAGGAAATATCCTCAGATGAAATCTGGAAAGAAGCTTTCTGAGAAACTGCTTAGTGTTCTGTTAATTCATCTCACAGAGTTACATCTGTATTTCATGGATCTCTTTGCTAGCCTTATTTCTGTGGAATCTGAGAACAGATATTTCGGATCCCTTTGAAGACTATAGGGCCAAAGGAAATATCCTCCAATCACAAAGAGAAAGAAGCTTTCGGAGAAACTTCTTTGCGTTCTCTGAAATCATCTCACAGAGTTACAGCTTTCCCCTCAAGAAGCCTTTCGCTAAGACAGTTCTTGTGGAATTGGCAAGGTGATATTTGGAAGCCCATAGAGGGCTACGGTGAAAAAGGAAATATCCTCAGATGAAATCTGGAAAGAAGCTTTCTGAGAAACTGCTTAGTGTTCGGTTAATTCATCTCACAGAGTTACATCAGTATTTCGTAGATCTCTTTGCTAGCCTTATTTCTGTGGAATCTGAGAACAGATATTTTGGATACCTTTGAAGACTATAGGGCCAAAGGAAATATCCTCCGATAACAAAGAGAAAGAAGCTTTCTGAGAAACTTCTTTGCATTCTGTGAAATCATCTCACAGAGTTACAGCTTTCCCCTCAAGAAGACTTTCGCTAAGACAGTTCTTGTGGAATTGGCAAAGTGATATTTGGAAGCCCATAGAGGGCTACGGTGAAAAAGGAAATATCCTCAGATGAAATCTGGCAAGAAGCTTTCTGAGAAACTGCTTAGTGTTCTGTTATTTCATCTCACAGAGTTACATCTGTATTTCGTGGATCTCTTTGCTAGCCTTATTTCTGTGGAATCTGAGAACAGATATTTCGGATCCCATTGAAGACTATAGGGCCAAAGGAAATATCCTCCGATAACAAAGAGAAAGAAGCTTTCTGAGAAACTTCTAGGCGTTCTGTGAAATCATCTCACAGAGTTACAGCTTTCCCCTCAAGAAGCCTTTCGCTAAGACAGTTCTTGTGGAATTGGCAAAGTGATATTTGGAAGCCCATAGAGGGCTATGGTGAAAAAGGAAATATCCTCAGTTGAAATCTGGAAGGAAGCTTTCTGAGAAACTGCTTAGTGTTCGGTTAATTCATCTCAGAGAGTTACATCTGTATTTCGTGGATCTCTTGGCTAGCCTTATTTCTGTGGAATCTGAGAACAGATATTTCGGATCCCTTTGAAGACTATAGGGCCAAAGGAAATATCCTCCGATAACAAAGAGAAAGAAGCTGTCTTGGAAACTTCTTTGCGTTCTGTGAAATCATCTCACAGAGTTACAGCATTCCCCTCAAGAATCCATTCGCTAAGACAGTTCTTGTGGAATTGGCAAAGTGATATTTGGAAGCCCATAGAGGGCTATGGTGAAAAAGGAAATATCCTCAGATGAAATCTGGAAGGAAGCTTTCTGAGAAACTGCTTAGTGTTCGGTTAATTCATCTCAGAGAGTTACATCTGTATTTCGTGGATCTCTTTGCTAGCCTTATTTCTGTGGAATCTGAGAACAGATATTTCGGATCCCTTTGAAGACTATAGGGCCAAAGGAAATATCCTCCGATAACAAAGAGAAAGAAGCTTTCTGAGAAACTTCTTTGTGTTCTGTGAAATCATCTCACAGAGTTACAGCTTTCCCCTCAAGAAGCCTTTCGCGAAGACAGTTATTGTGGAATTGGCAAAGTGATATTTGGAAGCCCATAGAGGGCTATGGTGAAAAAGGAAATATCCTCAGATGAAATCTGGAAAGAAGCTTTCTGAGAAACTGCTTAGTGTGCTGTTCATTCATTTCACAGAGTTACATCTTTATTTCTTGGAACTCTTTGCTAGCCTTATTTCTGTGGAGTCTGAGAACAGATATTTCGGATCCCTTTGAAGGCTATAGGGCCAAAGGAAATATCCTCCTATTAAAAAGAGAAAGAAGCTTTCTTAGAAACTTCTTTGCGTTCTGTGATATCATCTCACAGAGTTACAGCTTTCCCTTCAAGAAGACTTTCGCTAAGACAGTTCTTGTGGAATTGGCAAAGTGATATTTGGAAGCCCATAGAGGGCTACGGTGAGAAAGGAAATATCCTCAGATGAAATCTGGAAAGAAGCTTTCTGAGAAACTGCTTAGTGTTCTGTTAATTCATCTCACAGAGTTACATCTGTATTTCGTGGATCTCTTTGCTAGCCTTATTTTTGTGGAATCTGAGAACAGATATTTCGGATCCCATTGAAGACTATAGGGACAAAGGAAATATCCTCCGATAACAAAGAGAAAGAAGCTTTCTGAGAAACTTCTTTGCGTTCTGTGAAATCATCTCACAGAGTTACAGCTTTCCCCTCAAGAAGACTTTCGCTAAGACAGTTCTTGTGGAATTGGCAAAGTGATATTTGGAAGCCCATAGAGGGCTATGGTGAAAAAGGAAATATCCTCAGATGAAATCTGGAAGGAAGCTTTCTGAGAAACTGCTTAGTGTTCGGTTAATTCATCTCAGAGAGTTACATCTGTATTTCGTGGATCTCTTTGCTAGCCTTATTTCTGTGGAATCTGAGAACAGATATTTCGGATCCCTTTGAAGACTATAGGGCCAAAGGAAATATCCTCCGATAACAAAGAGAAAGAAGCTTTCTGAGAAACTTCTTTGCGTTCTGTGAAATCATCTCACAGAGTTACAGCTTTCCCCTCACGAAGACTTTCGCTAAGACAGTTCTTGTGTAATTGGCAAAGTGATATTTGGAAGACCCTAGAGGGCTATGGTGAAAAAGGAAATATCCTCAGATGAAATCTGGAAAGAGGCTTTCTGAGAAACTGCTTAGTGTTCTGTTAATTCATCTCACAGAGTTACATCTGTATTTCGTGGATCTCTTTGCTAGCCTTATTTTTGTGGAATCTGAGAACAGATATTTCGGATCCCATTGAAGACTATAGGGCCAAAGGAAATATCCTCCGATTACAAAGAGAAAGAAGCTTTCTGAGAAACTTCTTTGTGTTCTGTGAAATCATCTCACGGAGTTACAGCTTTCCCCTCAAGAAGCCTCACGCTAAGACAGTTCTTGTGGAATTGGCAAAGTGATATTTGGAAGCCCATGTGAGGGCTATGGTGAAAAAGGAAATATCCTCAGATGAAATCTGGAAAGAAGCTTTCTGAGAAACTGCTTAATGTTCTGTTAATTCATCTCACAGAGTTACATCTGTATTTCGTGGATCTCTTTGCTAGCCTTATTTCTATGGAATCTGAGAACAGGTATTTCAGATCCCATTGAAGTCTATAGGGCCAATGAAAATATCCTCCGATTACAAAGAGAAAGAAGCTTTCTTAGAAACTTCTTTGTGTTCCGTGAAATCATCTCACAGAGTTACAGCTTTCCCCTCAAGAAGCCTTTCGCTAAGACAGTTCTTGTGGAATTGGCAAAGTGATATTTGGAAGCCCATAGAGGGCTACGGTGAGAAAGGAAATATCCTCAGATGAAATCTGGAAAGAAGCTTTCTGAGAAACTGCTTAGTGTTCTATTAATTCATCTCACAGAGTTACATCTGTATTTCGTGGATCTCTTTGCTAGCCTTATTTTTGTGGAATCTGAGAACAGATATTTCGGATCCCATTGAAGACTATAGGGCCAAAGGAAATATCCTCCGATAACAAAGAGAAAGAAGCTTTCTGAGAAACTTCTTTGCGTTCTGTGAAATCATCTCACAGAGTTACAGCTTTCCCCTCAAGAAGCCTTTCGCTAAGACAGTTCTTGTGGAATTGGCAAAGTGATATTTGGAAGCCCATGGAGGACTATGGTGAAAAAGGAAATATCCTCAGATGAAATCTGGAAAGAAGCTTTCTGAGAAACTGCTTAGTGTTCTGTTCATTCATCTCACAGAATTACATCTGTATTTCGTGGATCTCTTTGCTAGCCTTATTTCTGTGGAATCTGAGAACAGATATTTCGGATCCCTTTGAAGACTATAGGGCCAAAGGAAATATCCTCCGATTACAAAGAGAAAGAAGATTTCTGAGAAACTTCTTTGCGTTCTGTGAAAACATCTCACAGAATTACAGCTTTCCCCTCAAGAAGCCTTTCGCTAAGACAGTTCTTGTGGAATTGGCAAAGTGATATTTGGAAGCCCATAGAGGGCTATGGTGAAAAAGGAAATATCCTCAGATGAAATCTGGAAGGAAGCTTTCTGAGAAACTGCTTAGTGTTCGGTTAATTCATCTCACAGAGTTACATCTGTATTTCGTGGATCTCTTTGCTAGCCTTATTTCTGTGGGATCTGAGGACAGATATTTCGGATCCCTTTGAAGACTACAGGGCCAAAGGAAATATCCTCCGATAACAAAGAGAAAGAAGCTTTCTGAGAAACTTCTTTGCGTTCTGTGAAATCGTCTCACAGAGTTACAGCTTTCCTTTCAAGAAGACTTTCGCTAAGACAGTTCTTGTGGAATTGGCAAAGTGATATTTGGAAGCCCATAGAGGGCTACGGTGAGAAAGGAAATATCCTCAGATGAAATCTGGAAAGAAGCTTTCTGAGAAACTGCTTAGTGTTCTGTTAATTCATCTCACAGAGTTACATCTGTATTTCGTGGATCTCTTTGCTAGCCTTATTTTTGTGGAATCTGAGAACAGATATTTCGGATCCCATTGAAGACTATAGGGACAAAGGAAATATCCTCCGATAACAAAGAGAAAGAAGCTTTCTGAGAAACTTCTTTGCGTTCTGTGAAATCATCTCACAGAGTTACAGCTTTCCCCTCAACAAGCCTTTCGCTAAGACAGTTCTTGTGGAATTGGCAAGGTGATATTTGGAAGCCCATAGAGGGCTTCGGTGAAAAAGGAAATATCCTCAGATGAAATCTGGAGAGAAGCTTTCTGAGAAACTGCTTAGTGTTCGGTTAATTCATCTCACAGAGTTACATCAGTATTTCGTGGATCTCTTTTCTAGCCTTATTTCTGTGGAATCTGAGAACAGATATTTTGGATACCTTTGAAGACTATAGGGCCAAAGGAAATATCCTCCGATAACAAAGAGAAAGAAGCTTTCTGAGAAACTTCTTTGCATTCTGTGAAATCATCTCACAGAGTTACAGCTTTCCCCTCAAGAAGACTTTCGCTAAGACAGTTCTTGTGGAATTGGCAAAGTGATATTTGGAAGCCTATAGAGGGCTATGGTGAAAAAGGAAATATCCTCAGATGAAATCTGGAAGGAAGCTTTCTGAGAAACTGCTTAGTGTTCGGTTAATTCATCTCAGAGAGTTACATCTGTATTTCGTGGATCTCTTTGCTAGCCTTATTTCTGTGGAATCTGAGAACAGATATTTCGGATCCCTTTGAAGACTATAGGGCCAAAGGAAATATCCTCCGATAACAAAGAGAAAGAAGCTTTCTGAGAAACTTCTTTGCGTTCTGTGAAATCATCTCACAGAGTTACAGCTTTCCCCTCACGAAGACTTTCGCTAAGACAGTTCTTGTGGAATTGGCAAAGTGATATTTGGAAGACCCTAGAGGGCTATGGTGAAAAAGGAAATATCCTCAGATGAAATCTGGAAAGAGGCTTTCTGAGAAACTGCTTAGTGTTCTGTTAATTCATCTCACAGAGTTACATCTGTATTTCGTGGATCTCTTTGCTAGCCTTATTTCTGTGGAATCTGAGAACAGATATTTCGGATCCCATTGAAGACTATAGGGCCAAAGGAAATATCCTCCGATTACAAAGAGAAAGAAGCTTTCTGAGAAACTTCTTTGTGTTCTGTGAAATCATCTCACAGAGTTACAGCTTTCCCCTCAAGAAGCCTCACGCTAAGACAGTTCTTGTGGAATTGGCAAAGTGATATTTGGAAGCCCATGTGAGGGCTATGGTGAAAAAGGAAATATCCTCAGATGAAATCTGGAAAGAAGCTTTCTGAGAAACTGCTTAGTGTTCTGTTAATTCATCTCACAGAGTTACATCTGTATTTCGTGGATCTCTTTGCTAGCCTTATTTCTATGGAATCTGAGAACAGGTATTTCAGATCCCATTGAAGACTATAGGGCCAATGGAAATATCCTCCGATTACAAAGAGAAAGAAGCTTTCTTAGAAACTTCTTTGTGTTCCGTGAAATCATCTCACAGAGTTACAGCTTTCCCCTCAAGAAGCCTTTCGCTAAGACAGTTCTTGTGGAATTGGCAAAGTGATATTTGGAAGCCCATAGAGGGCTACGGTGAGAAAGGAAATATCCTCAGATGAAATCTGGAAAGAAGCTTTCTGAGAAACTGCTTAGTGTTCTGTTAATTCATCTCACAGAGTTACATCTGTATTTCGTGGATCTCTTTGCTAGCCTTATTTTTGTGGAATCTGAGAACAGATATTTCGGATCCCATTGAAGACTATAGGGACAAAGGAAATATCCTCCGATAACAAAGAGAAAGAAGCTTTCTGAGAAACTTCTTTGCGTTCTGTGAAATCATCTCACAGAGTTACAGCTTTCCCCTCAACAAGCCTTTCGCTAAGACAGTTCTTGTGGAATTGGCAAGGTGATATTTGGAAGCCCATAGAGGGCTACGGTGAAAAAGGAAATATCCTCAGATGAAATCTGGAGAGAAGCTTTCTGAGAAACTGCTTAGTGTTCGGTTAATTCATCTCACAGAGTTACATCAGTATTTCGTGGATCTCTTTTCTAGCCTTATTTCTGTGGAATCTGAGAACAGATATTTTGGATACCTTTGAAGACTATAGGGCCAAAGGAAATATCCTCCGATAACAAAGAGAAAGAAGCTTTCTGAGAAACTTCTTTGCATTCTGTGAAATCATCTCACAGAGTTACAGCTTTCCCCTCAAGAAGACTTTCGCTAAGACAGTTCTTGTGGAATTGGCAAAGTGATATTTGGAAGCCTATAGAGGGCTATGGTGAAAAAGGAAATATCCTCAGATGAAATCTGGAAGGAAGCTTTCTGAGAAACTGCTTAGTGTTCGGTTAATTCATCTCAGAGAGTTACATCTGTATTTCGTGGATCTCTTTGCTAGCCTTATTTCTATGGAATCTGAGAACAGATATTTCGGATCCCTTTGAAGACTATAGGGCCAAAGGAAATATCCTCCGATAACAAAGAGAAAGAAGCTTTCTGAGAAACTTCTTTGCGTTCTGTGAAATCATCTCACAGAGTTACAGCTTTCCCCTCACGAAGCCTTTCGCTAAGACAGTTCTTGTGGAATTGGCAAAGTGATATTTGGAAGACCCTAGAGGGCTATGGTGAAAAAGGAAATATCCTCAGATGAAATCTGGAAAGAGGCTTTCTGAGAAACTGCTTAGTGTTCTGTTAATTCATCTCACAGAGTTACATCTGTATTTCGTGGATCTCTTTGCTAGCCTTATTTCTGTGGAATCTGAGAACAGATATTTCGGATCCCATTGAAGACTATAGGGCCAAAGGAAATATCCTCCGATTACAAAGAGAAAGAAGCTTTCTGAGAAACTTCTTTGTGTTCTGTGAAATCATCTCACAGAGTTACAGCTTTCCCCTCAAGAAGCCTCACGCTAAGACAGTTCTTGTGGAATTGGCAAAGTGATATTTGGAAGCCCATGTGAGGGCTATGGTGAAAAAGGAAATATCCTCAGATGAAATCTGGAAAGAAGCTTTCTGAGAAACTGCTTAGTGTTCTGTTAATTCATCTCACAGAGTTACATCTGTATTTCGTGGATCTCTTTGCTAGCCTTATTTCTATGGAATCTGAGAACAGGTATTTCAGATCCCATTGAAGACTATAGGGCCAATGGAAATATCCTCCGATTACAAAGAGAAAGAAGCTTTCTTAGAAACTTCTTTGTGTTCCGTGAAATCATCTCACAGAGTTACAGCTTTCCCCTCAAGAAGCCTTTCGCTAAGACAGTTCTTGTGGAATTGGCAAAGTGATATTTGGAAGCCCATAGAGGGCTACGGTGAGAAAGGAAATATCCTCAGTTGAAATCTGGAAAGAAGCTTTCTGAGAAACTGCTTAGTGTTCTGTTAATTCATCTCACAGAGTTACATCTGTATTTCGTGGATCTCTTTGCTAGCCTTATTTTTGTGGAATCTGAGAACAGATATTTCGGATCCCATTGAAGACTATAGGGCCAAAGGAAATATCCTCCGATAACAAAGAGAAAGAAGCTTTCTGAGAAACTTCTTTGCGTTCTGTGAAATCATCTCACAGAGTTACAGCTTTCCCCTCAAGAAGCCTTTCGCTAAGACAGTTCTTGTGGAATTGGCAAAGTGATATTTGGAAGCCCATGGAGGACTATGGTGAAAAAGGAAATATCCTCAGATGAAATCTGGAAAGAAGCTTTCTGAGAAACTGCTTAGTGTTCTGTTCATTCATCTCACAGAATTACATCTGTATTTCGTGGATCTCTTTGCTAGCCTTATTTCTGTGGAATCTGAGAACAGATATTTCGGATCCCTTTGAAGACTATAGGGCCAAAGGAAATATCCTCCGATTACAAAGAGAAAGAAGATTTCTGAGAAACTTCTTTGCGTTCTGTGAAAACATCTCACAGAATTACAGCTTTCCCCTCAAGAAGCCTTTCGCTAAGACAGTTCTTGTGGAATTGGCAAAGTGATATTTGGAAGCCCATAGAGGGCTATGGTGAAAAAGGAAATATCCTAAGATGAAATCTGGAAGGAAGCTTTCTGAGAAACTGCTTATTGTTCGGTTAATTCATCTCACAGAGTTACATCTGTGTTTCGTGGATCTCTTTGCTAGCCTTATTTCTGTGGGATCTGAGGACAGATATTTCGGATCCCATTGAAGACTACAGGGCCAAAGGAAATATCCTCCGATAACAAAGAGAAAGAAGCTTTCTGAGAAACTTCTTTGAGTTCTGTGATATCGTCTCACAGAGTTACAGCTTTCCCTTCAAGAAGACTTTCGCTAAGACACTTCTTGTGGAATTGGCAAAGTGATATTTGGAAGCCCATAGTGGGCTATGGTGAAAAAGGAAATATCCTCCTATGAAATATGGAAAGAAGCTTTCTGAGAAACTGCTTAGTGTTCTGTTCATTCATCTCACAGAGTTACATCTGTATTTCGTGGATCTCTTTGCTAGCCTCATTTCTGTGGAATCTGAGAACAGATATTTCGGATCCCATTGAAGACTATAGGGCCAAAGGAAATATCCTCCGATAACAAAGAGAAAGAAGCTGTCTTAGAAACTTCTTTGCGTTCTGTGAAATCATCTCACAGAGTTACAGCTTTCCCCTCAAGAAGCCTTTCGCTAAGACAGTTCTTGTGGAATTGGCAAAGTGATATTTGGAAGCCCTTAGAGGGCTATGGTGAAAAAGGAAATATCCTCAGATGAAATCTGGAAAGAAGCTTTCTGAGAAACTGCTGAGTGTTCTGTTAATTCATCTCACAGAGTTACATCTGTATTTCGTGGATCTCTTTGCTAGCCTTACTTCTGTGGAATCTGAGAACAGATATTTCGGATCCCATTGAACACTACAGGGCCAAAGGAAATATCCTCCGATAACAAAGAGAAAGAAGCTTTCTGAGGAACTTCTTGGCGTTCTGTGAAATCATCTCCCAGAGTTACAGCTTTCCCCTCAAGAATCCTTTCGCAAAGACAGTTCTTGTGGAATTGGCAAGGTGATATTTGGAAGCCCATAGAGGGCTATGGTGAAAAAGGAATTATCCTCAGATGAAATCTGGAAAGAAGCTTTCTGAGAAACTGCTTAGTGTTCTGTTAATTCATCTCACAGAGTTACATCTGTATTTCGCGGATCTCTTTGCTAGCCTTATTTCTGTGGAATTTGAGAAGAGATATTTCGGATCCCTTTGAAGACTGTAGGGCCAAAGGAAATATCCTCCGATTACAAAGAGAAAGAAGCTTTCTGAGAAACTTCTTTGCGTTCTGTGAAATCGTCTCACAGAGTTACAGCTTTCCCCTCAAGAAGCCTTTCGCTAAGACAGTTCTTGTGGAATTGGCAAAGTGATATTTGGAAGCCCATAGAGGGCTATGGTGAAAAAGGAAATATTCTCAGATGAAATCTGGAAAGAAGCTTTCTGAGAAACCGCTTAGTGTTCTGTTAATTCATCTCACAGAGTTACATGTGTATTTCGTGGATCTCTTTGCTAGCCTTATTTCTGTGGAATCTGAGAACAGATATTTCGGATCCCATTGAAGACTATAGGGACAAAGGCAATATCCTCCGATAACAAAGAGCAAGAAGCTTTCTGAGAAACTTCTTTGCGTTCTGTGAAATCATCTCACAGAGTTACAGCTTTCCCTTCAAGAAGCCTTTCGCTAAGACAGTTCTTGTGGTATTGGCAAAGTGATATTTGGAAGCCCTTAGAGGGCTATGGTGAAAAAGAAAATATCCTCAGATGAAATCTGGAAAGAAACTTTCTGAGAATCTGCTTAGTGTTCGGTTGATTCATCTCACAGAGTTACATCTGTATTTCGTGGATCTCTTTGCTAGCCTTATTTCTGTGGAATCTGAGAACAGATGTTTCGGATCCCATTGAAGACTATAGGGCCAAAGGAAATATCCTCGGATAACAAAGAGAAAGAAGCTTACTGAGAAACTTCTTTGCGTTCTGTGAAATCATCTCACAGAGTTACAGCTTTCCCCTCAAGAAGCCTTTCACTAAGACTGTTCTTGTGGAATTGGCAAAGTGATATTTGGAAGCCCATAGAGGGCTATGGTGAAAAAGTTAATATCCACAGATGAAATCTGGAAAGAAGCTTTCTGAGAAACTGCTTAGTGTTCTGTTAATTCATCTCACAGAGTTACATCTGTATTTCGTGGATCTCTTTGCTAGCCTTATTTCTGTGGAATCTGAGAACAGATATTTCGGATCCCATTGAAGTCTATAGGGACAAAGGATATCCTCCGATAACAAAGAGAAAGAAGCTTTCTGAGAAACTTCTTTGCGTTCTGTGAAATCATCTCACAGAGTTACAGCTTTCTACATAAGAAGCCTTTCGCTAAGACAGTTCCTGTGGAATTGGCAAAGTGATATTTGGAAGCCCATAGAGGGCTATGGTGAAAAAGGAAATATCCTCAGATGAAATCTGGAAAGAAGCTTTCTGAGAAACTGCTTAGTGTTCTGTTAATTCATCTCACAGAGTTACATGTGTATTTCGTGGATCTCTTTGCTAGCCTTATTTCTGTGGAATCTGAGAACAGATATTTCGGATCCCATTGAAGACTATAGGGACAAAGGAAATATCCTCCGATAACAAAGAGCAAGAAGCTTTCTGAGAAACTTCTTTGCGTTCTGTGAAATCATCTCACAGAGTTACAGCTTTCCCCTCAACAAGCCTTTCGCTAAGACAGTTCTTGTGGTATTGGCAAAGTGATATTTGGAAGCCCTTAGAGGGCTATGGTGAAAAAGGAAATATCCTAAGATGAAATCTGGAAAGAAGCTTTCTGAGAAACTGCTTAGTGTTCGGTTAATTCATCTCACAGAGTTACATCTGTATTTCGTGGATCTCTTTGCTAGCCTTATTTCTGTGGAATCTGAGAACAGATGTTTCGGATCCCATTGAAGACTATAGGGCCAAAGGAAATATCCTCGGATAACAAAGAGAAAGAAGCTTTCTGAGAAACTTCTTTGCGTTCTGTGAAATCATCTAACAGAGTTACAGCTTTCCCCTCAAGAAGCCTTTCACTAAGACAGTTCTTGTGGAATTGGCAAAGTGATATTTGGAAGCCCATAGAGGGCTATGGTGAAAAAGTTAATATCCTCAGATGAAATCTGGAAAGAAGCTTTCTGAGAAACTGCTTAGTGTTCTGTTAATTCATCTCACAGAGTTACATCTGTATTTCGTGGATCTCTTTGCTAGCCTTATTTCTGTGGAATCTGAGAACAGATATTTCGGATCCCATTGAAGACTATAGGGACAAAGGATATCCTCTGATAACAAAGAGAAAGAAGCTTTCTGAGAAACTTCTTTGCCTTCTGTGAAATCATCTCACAGAGTTACAGCTTTCCCCTCAAGAAGCCTTTCGCTAAGACAGTTCTTGTGGTATTGGCAAAGTGATATTTGGAAGCCCTTAGAGGGCTATGGTGAAAAAGGAAATATCCTCAGATGAAATCTGGAAAGAAGCTTTCTGAGAAACTGCTTAGTGTTCTGTTAATTCATCTCACAGAGTTACATCTGTATTTCGCGGATCTCTTTGCTAGCCTTATTTCTGTGGAATCTGAGAACAGATATTTCGGATCCCTTTGAAGACTATAGGGACAAAGGAAATATCCTCCGATAACAAAGAGCAAGAAGCTTTCTGAAGAACTTCTTTGCGTTCTGTGAAATCATCTCACAGAGTTACAGCTTTCCCCTCTTGAAGCCTTTCGCTAAGACAGTTCTTGTGGAATTGGCAAAGTGATATTTGGAAGCCCATGGAGGACTATGGTGAAAAAGGAAATATCCTCAGATGAAATCTGGAAAGAAGCTTTCTGAGAAACTGCTTAGTGTTCTGTTCATTCATCTCACAGAATTACATCTGTATTTCGTGGATCTCTTTGCTAGCCTTATTTCTGTGGAATCTGAGAACAGATATTTCGGATCCCTTTGAAGACTATAGGGCCAAAGGAAATATCCTCCGATTACAAAGAGAAAGAAGATTTCTGAGAAACTTCTTTGCGTTCTGTGAAAACATCTCACAGAATTACAGCTTTCCCCTCAAGAAGCCTTTCGCTAAGACAGTTCTTGTGGAATTGGCAAAGTGATATTTGGAAGCCCATAGAGGGCTATGGTGAAAAAGGAAATATCCTAAGATGAAATCTGGAAGGAAGCTTTCTGAGAAACTGCTTATTGTTCGGTTAATTCATCTCACAGAATTACATCTGTATTTCGTGGATCTCTTTGCTAGCCTTATTTCTGTGGGATCTGAGGACAGATATTTCGGATCCCATTGAAGACTACAGGGCCAAAGGAAATATCCTCCGATAACAAAGAGAAAGAAGCTTTCTGAGAAACTTCTTTGAGTTCTGTGAAATCGTCTCACAGAGTTACAGCTTTCCCTTCAAGAAGACTTTCGCTAAGACACTTCTTGTGGAATTGGCAAAGTGATATTTGGAAGCCCATAGTGGGCTATGGTGAAAAAGGAAATATCCTCCGATGAAATATGGAAAGAAGCTTTCTGAGAAACTGCTTAGTGTTCTGTTCATTCATCTCACAGAGTTACATCTGTATTTCGTGGATCTCTTTGCTAGCCTCATTTCTGTGGAATCTGAGAACAGATATTTCGGATCCCATTGAAGACTATAGGGCCAAAGGAAATATCCTCCGATAACAAAGAGAAAGAAGCTGTCTTAGAAACTTCTTTGCGTTCTGTGAAATCATCTCACAGAGTTACAGCTTTCCCCTCAAGAAGCCTTTCGCTAAGACAGTTCTTGTGGAATTGGCAAAGTGATATTTGGAAGCCCATAGAGGGCTATGGTGAAAAAGGAAATATCCTCAGATGAAATCTGGAAAGAAGCTTTCTGAGAAACTGCTGAGTGTTCTGTTAATTCATCTCACAGAGTTACATCTGTATTTCGTGGATCTCTTTGCTAGCCTTACTTCTGTGGAATCTGAGAACAGATATTTCGGATCCCATTGAACACTACAGGGCCAAAGGAAATATCCTCCGATAACAAAGAGAAAGAAGCTTTCTGAGGAACTTCTTGGTGTTCTGTGAAATCATCTCCCAGAGTTACAGCTTTCCCCTCAAGAATCCTTTCGCAAAGACAGTTCTTGTGGAATTGGCAAGGTGATATTTGGAAGCCCATAGAGGGCTATGGTGAAAAAGGAATTATCCTCAGATGAAATCTGGAAAGAAGCTTTCTGAGAAACTGCTTAGTGTTCTGTTAATTCATCTCACAGAGTTACATCTGTATTTCGCGGATCTCTTTGCTAGCCTTATTTCTGTGGAATTTGAGAAGAGATATTTCGGATCCCTTTGAAGACTGTAGGGCCAAAGGAAATATCCTCCGATTACAAAGAGAAAGAAGCTTTCTTAGAAACTTCTTTGCGTTCTGTGAAATCGTCTCACAGAGTTACAGCTTTCCCCTCAAGAAGCCTTTCGCTAAGACAGTTCTTGTGGAATTGGCAAAGTGATATTTGGAAGCCCATAGAGGGCTATGGTGAAAAAGGAAATATTCTCAGATGAAATCTGGAAAGAAGCTTTCTGAGAAACCGCTTAGTGTTCTGTTAATTCATCTCACAGGGTTACATGTGTATTTCGTGGATCTCTTTGCTAGCCTTATTTCTGTGGAATCTGAGAACAGATATTTCGGATCCCATTGAAGACTATAGGGACAAAGGCAATATCCTCCGATAACAAAGAGCAAGAAGCTTTCTGAGAAACTTCTTTGCGTTCTGTGAAATCATCTCACAGAGTTACAGCTTTCCCTTCAAGAAGCCTTTCGCTAAGACAGTTCTTGTGGTATTGGCAAAGTGATATTTGGAAGCCCTTAGAGGGCTATGGTGAAAAAGAAAATATCCTCAGATGAAATCTGGAAAGAAACTTTCTGAGAATCTGCTTAGTGTTCGGTTAATTCATCTCACAGAGTTACATCTGTATTTCGTGGATCTCTTTGCTAGCCTTATTTCTGTGGAATCTGAGAACAGATGTTTCGGATCCCATTGAAGACTATAGGGCCAAAGGAAATATCCTCGGATAACAAAGAGAAAGAAGCTTACTGAGAAACTTCTTTGCGTTCTGTGAAATCATCTCACAGAGTTACAGCTTTCCCCTCAAGAAGCCTTTCACTAAGACTGTTCTTGTGGAATTGGCAAAGTGATATTTGGAAGCCCATAGAGGGCTATGGTGAAAAAGTTAATATCCACAGATGAAATCTGGAAAGAAGCTTTCTGAGAAACTGCTTAGTGTTCTGTTAATTCATCTCACAGAGTTACATCTGTATTTCGTGGATCTCTTTGCTAGCCTTATTTCTGTGGAATCTGAGAACAGATATTTCGGATCCCATTGAAGTCTATAGGGACAAAGGATATCCTCCGATAACAAAGAGAAAGAAGCTTTCTGAGAAACTTCTTTGCGTTCTGTGAAATCATCTCACAGAGTTACAGCTTTCTACATAAGAAGCCTTTCGCTAAGACAGTTCCTGTGGAATTGGCAAAGTGATATTTGGAAGCCCATAGAGGGCTATGGTGAAAAAGGAAATATCCTCAGATGAAATCTGGAAAGAAGCTTTCTGAGAAACTGCTTAGTGTTCTGTTAATTCATCTCACAGAGTTACATGTGTATTTCGTGGATCTCTTTGCTAGCCTTATTTCTGTGGAATCTGAGAACAGATATTTCGGATCCCATTGAAGACTATAGGGACAAAGGAAATATCCTCCGATAACAAAGAGCAAGAAGCTTTCTGAGAAACTTCTTTGCGTTCTGTGAAATCATCTCACAGAGTTACAGCTTTCCCCTCAACAAGCCTTTCGCTAAGACAGTTCTTGTGGTATTGGCAAAGTGATATTTGGAAGCCCTTAGAGGGCTATGGTGAAAAAGGAAATATCCTAAGATGAAATCTGGAAAGAAGCTTTCTGAGAAACTGCTTAGTGTTCGGTTAATTCATCTCACAGAGTTACATCTGTATTTCGTGGATCTCTTTGCTAGCCTTATTTCTGTGGAATCTGAGAACAGATGTTTCGGATCCCATTGAAGACTATAGGGCCAAAGGAAATATCCTCGGATAACAAAGAGAAAGAAGCTTTCTGAGAAACTTCTTTGCGTTCTGTGAAATCATCTCACAGAGTTACAGCTTTCCCCTCAAGAAGCCTTTCACTAAGACAGTTCTTGTGGAATTGGCAAAGTGATATTTGGAAGCCCATAGAGGGCTATGGTGAAAAAGTTAATATCCTCAGATGAAATCTGGAAAGAAGCTTTCTGAGAAACTGCTTAGTGTTCTGTTAATTCATCTCACAGAGTTACATCTGTATTTCGTGGATCTCTTTGCTAGCCTTATTTCTGTGGAATCTGAGAACAGATATTTCGGATCCCATTGAAGACTATAGGGACAAAGGATATCCTCTGATAACAAAGAGAAAGAAGCTTTCTGAGAAACTTCTTTGCCTTCTGTGAAATCATCTCACAGAGTTACAGCTTTCCCCTCAAGAAGCCTTTCGCTAAGACAGTTCTTGTGGTATTGGCAAAGTGATATTTGGAAGCCCTTAGAGGGCTATGGTGAAAAAGGAAATATCATCAGATGAAATCTGGAAAGAAGCTTTCTGAGAAACTGCTTAGTGTTCTGTTAATTCATCTCACAGAGTTACATCTGTATTTCGCGGATCTCTTTGCTAGCCTTATTTCTGTGGAATCTGAGAACAGATATTTCGGATCCCTTTGAAGACTATAGGGACAAAGGAAATATCCTCCGATAACAAAGAGCAAGAAGCTTTCTGAAGAACTTCTTTGCGTTCTGTGAAATCATCTCACAGAGTTACAGCTTTCCCCTCTAGAAGCCTTTCGCTAAGACAGTTCTTGTGGAATTGGCAAATTGATATTTGGAAGTCCTTAGAGGGCTATGGTGAAAAAGGAAATATCCTCAGATGAAATCTGGAAAGAAGCTTTCTGAGAAACTGCTTAGTGTTCTGTTAATTCATCTCACAGAGTTACATCTGTATTTCGTGGATCTCATTGCTAGCCTTATTTCTGTGGAATCTGAGAACAGATATTTCGGATCCCTTTGAAGACTATAGGGCCAAAGGAAATATCATCCGATAACAAAGAGAAAGAAGTTTTCTGAGAAACTTCATTGCGTTCTTTGAAACCATCTCACAGAGTTACAGCTTTACTCTCAAGAAGACTTTCAATAAGACAGTTCTTGTGGAATTGGCAAAGAGATATTTGGAAGCCCATAGAGGGCTATGGTGAAAAAGGAAATATCCTCAGATGAAATCTGGAAAGAAGCTTTCTGAGAAACTGCTTAGTGTTCTGTTAATTCATCACACAGAGTTACATCTGTATTTCCTGGATCTCTTTGCTAGCCTTATTTCTGTGGAATCCTAGAACAGATATTTCGGATCCCATTGAAGACTATAGGGCCAAAGGAAATATCCTCCGATAACAAAGACAAAGAAGCTTTCTGAGAAACTTCTTTGCATTCCGTGAAATCATCTCACAGAGTTACAGCTTTCCCCTCAAGAACCATTCGATAAGACAGTTCTTGTGGAGTTGGCAAGGTGATATTTGGAAGCCCATAGAGGGCTAAGGTGAAAAAGGAAATATCCTCAGATGAAATCTGGAAAGAAACTTTCTGAGAAACTGCTTAGTGTTCGGTTAATTCATCTCACAGAGTTACATCTGTATTTCGTGGATCTCTTTGCTAGCCTTATTTCTGTGGAATCTGAGAACAGATATTTCGGATCCCTTTGAAGACTATAGGGCCAAAGGAAATATCCTCCGATAACAAAGAGAAAGAAGCTTTCTGTGAAACTTCTTTGTGTTCTGTGAAATCATCTCACAGAGTTACAGATTTCCCCTCAAGAAGCCTTTCGGTAAGACAGTTCTTGTGGAATTGGCAAAGTGATATTTGGAAGACCATAGAGGGCTATGTTGAAAAAGGAAATATCCTCAGATGAAATCTGGAAAGAAGCTTTCTGAGAAACTGCTTAGTGTTCTGTTAATTCATCTCACAGATTTACATGTGTATTTCGTGGATCTCTTTGCTAGCCTTATTTCTGTGGAATCTGAGAACAGATATTTCGGATCCCATTGAAGACTATAGGGACAAAGTAAATATCCTCCGATAACAAAGAGCAAGAAGCTTTCTGAGAAACTTCTTTGCGTTCTGTGAAATCATCTCACAGAGTTACAGCTTTCCTCTCAAGAAGCCTTTCGCTAAGACAGTTCTTGTGGAATTGGCAAAGTGATATTTGGAAGCCCATAGAGGGCTATGGTGGAAAATGAAATATCCTCAGATGAAATCTGGAAAGAAGCTTTCTGAGAAACTCCTTAGTGTTCTGTTAATTCATCTCACAGAGTTACATCTGTATTTCGTGGACCTCTTTGCTAGCCTTATTTCTGTGGAATCTGAGAACAGATATTTCGGATCCCATTGAAGACTATAGGGCCAAAGAAATATCCTCCGATAACAAAGAGAAAGAAGTTTTCTGAGAAACTTCTTTGCGTTCTGTGAAATCATCTCACAGAGTTACAGCTTTCCCCTCAAGAAGCCTTTCGCTAAGACAGTTCTTGTGTAATTGGCAAAGTGATATTTGGAAGCCCATAGAGGGCTATGGTGAAAAAGTTAATATCCTCAGATGAAATCTGGAAAGAAGCTTTCTGAGAAACTGCTTAGTGTTCTGTTAATTCATCTCACAGATTTACATCTGTATTTCGTGGATCTCTTTGCTAGCCTTATTTCTGTGGAATCTGAGAACAGATATTTCGGATCCCATTGAAGACTATAGGGACACAGGATATCCTCCGATAACAAAGAGAAAGAAGCTTTCTGAGAAACTTCTTTGCGTTCTGTGAAATCATCTCACAGAGTTACAGCTTTCCACTTAAGAAGCCTTTCGCTAAGACAGTTCCTGTGGAATTGGCAAAGTGATATTTGGAAGCCCATAGAGGGCTATGGTGAAAAAGGAAATATCCTCAGATGAAATCTGGAAAGAAGCTTTCTGAGAAACTGCTTAGTGTTCTGTTAATTCATCTCACAGAGTTACATGTGTATTTCGTGGATCTCTTTGCTAGCCTTATTTCTGTGGAATCTGAGAACAGATATTTCGGATCCCATTGAAGACTATAGGGACAAAGGAAATATCCTCCGATAACAAAGAGCAAGAAGCTTTCTGAGAAACTTCTTTGCGTTCTGTGAAATCATCTCACAGAGTTACAGCTTTCCCCTCAAGAAGCCTTTCGCTAAGACAGTTCTTGTGGTATTGGCAAAGTGGTATTTGGAAGCCTTTAGGGGGCTATGGTGAAAAAGGAAATATCCTCAGATGAAATCTGGAAAGAAGCTTTCTGAGAAACTGCTTAGTGTTCGGTTAATTCAACTCACAGAGTTACATCTGTATTTCGTGGATCTCTTTGCTAGCCTTATTTCTGTGGAATCTGAGAACAGATATTTCGGATCCCTTTGAAGACTATAGGGACAAAGGAAATATCCTCCGATAACAAAGAGCAAGAAGCTTTCTGAGAAACTTCTTTGCGTTCTGTGAAATCATCTCACAGAGTTACAGCTTTCCCCTCTAGAAGCCTTTCGCTAAGACAGTTCTTGTGGAATTGGCAAATTGATATTTGGAAGTCCTTAGAGGGCTATGGCGAAAAAGGAAATATCCTCAGATGAAATCTGGAAAGAAGCTTTCTGAGAAACTGCTTAGTGTTCTGTTAATTCATCTCACAGAGTTACATCTGTATTTCGTGGATCTCATTGCTAGCCTTATTTCTGTGGAATCTGAGAAGAGATATTTCGGATCTCTTTGAAGACTATAGGGCCAAAGGAAATATCCTCCGATAACAAAGAGAAAGAAGTTTTCTGAGAAACTTCATTGCGTTCTTTGAAATCATCTCACAGAGTTACAGCTTTACTCTCAAGAAGACTTTCAATAAGACAGTTCTTGTGGAATTGGCAAAGAGATATTTGGAAGCCCATAGAGGGCTATGGTGAAAAAGGAAATATCCTCAGATGAAATCTGGAAAGAAGCTTTCTGAGAAACTGCTTAGTGTTCTGTTAATTCATCACACAGAGTTACATCTGTATTTCCTGGATCTCTTTGCTAGCCTTATTTCTGTGGAATCTGAGAACAGATATTTTGGATCCCATTGAAGACTATAGGGCCAAAGGAAATATCCTCCGATAACAAAGACAAAGAAGCTTTCTGAGAAACTCCTTTGCATTCCGTGAAATCATCTCACAGAGTTACAGCTTTCCCCTCAAGAACCTTTCGATAAGACAGTTCTTGTGGAGTTGGCAAAGTGATATTTGGAAGCCCATAGAGGGCTATGGTGAAAAAGGAAATATCCTCAGATGAAATCTGGAAAGAAACTTTCTGAGAAACTGCTTAGTGTTCGGTTAATTCATCTCACAGAGTTACATCTGTATTTCGTGGATCTCTTTGCTAGCCTTATTTCTGTGGAATCTGAGAACAGATATTTCAGATCCCTTTGAAGACTATAGGGCCAAAGGAAATATCCTCCGATAACAAAGAGAAAGAAGCTTTCTGAGAAACTTCTTTGTGTTCTGTGAAATCATCTCACAGAGTTACAGATTTCCCCTCAAGAAGCCTTTCGCTAAGACAGTTCTTGTGGAATTGGCAAAGTGATATTTGGAAGACCATAGAGGGCTATGTTGAAAAAGGAAATAACCTCAGATGAAATCTGGAAAGAAGCTTTCTGAGAAACTGCTTAGTGTTCTGTTAATTCATCTCACAGAGCTACATCTGTATTTCGTGGATCTCTTTGCTAGCCTTATTTCTGTGGAATCTGAGAACAGATATTTCGGATCCCATTGAAGACTATAGGGACAAAGGAAATATCCTCCGATAACAAAGAGCAAGAAGCTTTCTGAGAAACTTCTTTGCGTTCTGTGAAATCATCTCACAGAGTTACAGCTTTCCCCTCAAGAAGCCTTTCGCTAAGACAGTTCTTGTGGAATTGGCAAAGTGATATTTGGAAGCCCTTAGAGGGCTATGGTGAAAAAGGAAATAACCTCAGATGAAATCTGGAAAGAAGCTTTCTGAGAAACTGCTTAGTGTTCTGTTCATTCATCTCACAGAGTTACATCTGTATTTCGTGGATCTCTTTCCTAGCCTTATTTCTGTGGAATCTGAGAACAGATATTTCGGATCCCATTGAAGACTATAGGGCCAAAGGAAATATCCTCCGATAACAAAGAGAAAGAAGCTTTCTGAGAAACTTCTTTGCGTTCTGTGAAATCATCTCACAGAGTTACAGCTTTCCTCTCAAGAAGCCTTTCGCTAAGACAGTTCTTGTGGAATTGGCAAAGTGATATTTGGAAGCCCATAGAGGGCTATGGTGGAAAATGAAATATCCTCAGATGAAATCTGGAAAGAAGCTTTCTGAGAAACTCCTTAGTGTTCTGTTAATTCATCTCACAGAGTTACATCTGTATTTCGTGGATCTCTTTGCTAGCCTTATTTCTGTGGAATCTGAGAACAGATATTTCGGATACCATTGAAGACTATAGGACCAAAGAAATATCCTCCGATAACAAAGAGAAAGAAGTTTTCTGAGAAACTTCTTTGCGTTCTGTGAAATCATCTCACAGAGTTACAGCTTTCCCCTCAAGAAGCCTTTCGCTAAGACAGTTCTTGTGTAATTGGCAAAGTGATATTTGGAAGCCCTTAGAGGGCTATGGTGAAAAAGGAAATATCCTCAGATGAAATCTGGAAAGAAGCTTTCTGAGAAACTGCTTAGTGTTCTGTTAATTCATCTCACAGAGTTACATCTGTATTTCGTGGATCTCTTTGCTAGCCTTATTTCTGTGGAATCTGAGAACAGATATTTCGGATCCCATTGAAGACTCTAGGGCCAAAGGAAATATCCTCCGATAACAAAGAGAAAGAAGCTTTCTGAGAAACTTCTTTGCGTTCTGTGAAATCATCTCACAGAGTTACAGCTTTCCCCTCAAGAAGCCTTTCGCTAAGACAGTTCTTGTGGAATTGGCAAAGTGATATTTGGAAGCCCATAGAGGGCTATGGTGAAAAAGGAAATATCCTCAGATGAAATCTGGAAAGAAGCTTTCTGAGAAACTGCTTAGTGTTCGGTTAATTCATCTCCCAGAGTTACATCTGTATTTCGTGGATCTCTTTGCTAGCCTTATTTCTGTGGAATCTGAGAACAGATATTTCGGATTCCATTGAAGACTATAGGGCTAAAGGAAATATCCTCCGATAACAAAGAGAAAGAAGCTTTCTGAGAAACATCTTTGTGTTCTGTGAAATCATCTCACAGAGTTACAGCTTTCCTCTCAAGAAGCCTTTCGCTAAGACAGTTCTTGTGGAATTGGCAAAGTGATATTTGGAAGCCCATAGAGGTCTATGGTGGAAAAGGAAATATCCTCAGATGAAATCTGGAAAGAAGCTTTCTGAGAAACTCCTTAGTGTTCTGTTAATTCATCTCACAGAGTTACATCTGTATTTCGTAGATCTCTTTGCTAGCCTTATTTCTGTGGAATCTGAGAACAGATATTTCGGATACCATTGAAGACTATAGGGCCAAAGAAATATCCTCCGATAACAAAGAGAAAGAAGTTTTCTGAGAAACTTCTTTGCGTTCTGTGAAATCATCTCACAGAGTTACAGCTTTCCCCTCAAGAAGCCTTTCGCTAAGACAGTTCTTGTGTAATTGCTAAAGTGATATTTGGAAGCCCTTAGAGGGCTATGGTGAAAAAGGAAATATCCTCAGATGAAATCTGGAAAGAAGCTTTCTGAGAAACTGCTTAGTGTTCTGTTAATTCATCTCACAGAGTTACATCTGTATTTCGTGGATCTCTTTGCTAGCCTTATTTCTGTGGAATCTGAGAACAGATATTTCGGATCCCATTGAAGACTCTAGGGCCAAAGGAAATATCCTCCGATAACAAAGAGAAAGAAGCTTTCTGAGAAACTTCTTTGCGTTCTGTGAAATCATCTCACAGAGTTACAGCTTTCCCCTCAAGCAGCCTTTCACTAAGACAGTTCTTGTGGAATTGGCAAAGTGATATTTGGAAGCCCATAGAGGGCTATGGTGAAAAAGGAAATATCCTCAGATGAAATCTGGAAAGAAGCTTTCTGAGAAACTGCTTAGTGTTCGGTTAATTCATCTCACAGAGTTACATCTGTATTTCGTGGATCTCTTTGCTAGCCTTATTTCTGTGGAATCTGAGAACAGATATTTCGGATTCCATTGAAGACTATAGGGCTAAAGGAAATATCCTCCGATAACAAAGAGAAAGAAGCTTTCTGAGAAACATCTTTGTGTTCTGTGAAATCATCTTACAGAGTTACAGCTTTCCCCTCAAGAAGCCTTTCGCTAAGACAGTTCTTGTGGAATTGGCAAAGTGATATTTGGAAGCCCAAGAGGTCTATGGTGAAAAAGGAAATATCCTCAGATGAAATCTGGAAAGAAGCTTTCTGAGAAACTGCTTAGTGTTCTGTTAATTCATCTCACAGAGTTACATCTGTATATCGTGGATCTCTTTCCTAGCCTTATTTCTGTGGAATCTGAGAACAGATATTTCGGATCCCATTGAAGACTATAGGGCCAAAGGAAATATCCTCCGATAACAAAGAGGAAGAAGCTTTCTGAGAAACTTCTTTGCGTTCTGTGAAATCATCTCACAGAGTTACAGCTTTCCCCTCAAGAAGCCTTTCGCTAAGACAGTTCTTGTGAAATTGGCAAAGAGATATTTGGAAGCCCTTAGAGGGCTATGGTGAAAAAGGAAATATCCTCAGATGAAATCTGGAAAGAAGCTTTCTGAGAAACTGCTTAGTGTTCTGTTAATTCATCTCACAGAGTTACATCTGTATTTCGTGGATCTCTTTGCTAGCCTTATTTCTGTGGAATATGAGAACAGATATTTCGGATCCCATTGAAGATTATAGGGCCAAAGGAAATATCCTCCGATAACAAAGACAAAGAAGCTTTCTGAGAAACTTCTTTGCGTTCCGTGAAATCATCTCACAGAGTTACAGCTTTCCCCTCAAGAAACCTTTCGATAAGACAGTTCTTGTGGAGTTGGCAAAGTGATATTTGGAAGCCCATAGAAAGCCATGGTGAAAAAGGAAATATCCTGAGATGAAATCTGGAAAGAAACTTTCTGAGAAACTGCTTAGTGTTCGGTTAACTCATCTCACGGAGTTACATCTGTATTTCGTGGATCTCTTTGCTAGCCTTATTTCTGTGGAATCTGAGAACAGATATTTCGGATCCCTTTGAAGACTAGAGGGCCAAAGGAAATATCCTCCGATAACAAAGAGAAAGAAGCTTTCTGAGAAACGTCTTTGTGTTCTGTGAAATCATCTCACAGAGTTACAGCTTTCCCCTCAAGAAGACTTTCGCTAAGACAGTTCTTGTGGAATTGGCAAAGTGATATTTGGAAGCCCTTAGAGGGCTATGGTGAAAAAGGAAATATCCTCAGATGAAATCTGGAAAGAAGCTTTCTGAGAAACTGCTTAGTGTTCTGTTAATTCATCTCACAGAGTTACATGTGTATTTCGTGGATCTCTTTGCTAGCCTTATTTCTGTGGAATCTGAGAACAGATATTTCGGATCCCATTGAAGACTATAGGGACAAAGGAAATATCCTCCGATAACAAAGAGCAAGAAGCTTTCTGAGAAACTTCTTTGCGTTCTGTGAAATCATCTCACAGAGTTACAGCTTTCCCCTCAAGAAGCCTTTCGCTAAGACAGTTCTTGTGGTATTGGCAAAGTGATATTTGGAAGCCCCTAGAGGGCTATGGTGAAAAGGGAAATATCCTCAGATGAAATCTGGAAAGAAGCTTTCTGAGAAACTGCTTAGTGTTCGGTTAATTCATCTCACAGAGTTACATCTGTATTTCGCGGATCTCTTTGCTAGCCTAATTTCTGTGGAATCTGAGAACAGATATTTCGGATCCCTTTGAAGACTATAGGGCCAAAGGAAATATCCTCCGATAACAAAGAGAAAGAAGCTTTCTGAGAAACTTCTTTGTGTTCTGTGAAATCATCTCACAGAGTTACAGATTTCCCCTCAAGAAGCCTTTCGCTAAGACAGTTCTTGTGGAATTGGCAAAGTGATATTTGGAAGACCATAGAGGGCTATGTTGAAAAAGGAAATATCCTCAGATGAAATCTGGAAAGAAGCTTTCTGAGAAACTCCTTAGTGTTCTGTTAATTCATCTCACAGAGTTACATCTGTATTTCGTGGATCTCTTTGCTAGCCTTATTTCTGTGGAATCTGAGAACAGATATTTCGGATACCATTGAAGACTATAGGGCCAAAGAAATATCCTCCGATAACAAAGAGAAAGAAGTTTTCTGAGAAACTTCTTTGCGTTCTGTGAAATCATCTCACAGAGTTACAGCTTTCCCCTCAAGAAGCCTTTCGCTAAGACAGTTCTTGTGTAATTGGCAAAGTGATATTTGGAAGCCCTTAGAGGGCTATGGTGAAAAAGGAAATATCCTCAGATGAAATCTGGAAAGAAGCTTTCTGAGAAAATGCTTAGTGTTCTGTTAATTCATCTCACAGAGTTACATCTGTATTTCGTGGATCTCTTTGCTAGCCTTATTTCTGTGGAATCTGAGAACAGATATTTCGGATCCCATTGATGATTCTAGGGCCAAAGGAAATATCCTCCGATAACAAAGAGAAAGAAGCTTTCTGAGAAACTTCTTTGCGTTCTGTGAAATCATCTCACAGAGTTACAGCTTTCCCCTCAAGAAGCCTTTCGCTAAGACAGTTCTTGTGGAATTGGCAAAGTGATATTTGGAAGCCCATAGAGGGCTATGGTGAAAAAGGAAATATCCTCAGATGAAATATGGAAAGAAGCTTTCTGAGAAACTGCTTAGTGTTCGGTTAATTCATCTCACAGAGTTACATCTGTATTTCGTGGATCTCTTTGCTAGCCTTATTTCTGTGGAATCTGAGAACAGATATTTCGGATTCCATTGAAGACTATAGGGCTAAAGGAAATATCCTCCGATAACAAAGAGAAAGAAGCTTTCTGAGAAACATCTTTGTGTTCTGTGAAATCATCTTACAGAGTTACAGCTTTCCCCTCAAGAAGCCTTTCGCTAAGACAGTTCTTGTGGAATTGGCAAAGTGATATTTGGAAGCCCAAGAGGTCTATGGTGAAAAAGGAAATATCCTCAGATGAAATCTGGAAAGAAGCTTTCTGAGAAACTGCTTAGTGTTCTGTTAATTCATCTCACAGAGTTACATCTGTATTTCGTGGATCTCTTTCCTAGCCTTATTTCTGTGGAATCTGAGAACAGATATTTCGGATCCCATTGAAGACTATAGGGCCAAAGGAAATATCCTCCGATAACAAAGAGGAAGAAGCTTTCTGAGAAACTTCTTTGCGTTCTGTGAAATCATCTCACAGAGTTACAGCTTTCCCCTCAAGAAGCCTTTCGCTAAGACAGTTCTTGTGAAATTGGTAAAGAGATATTTGGAAGCCCTTAGAGGGCTATGGTGAAAAAGGAAATATCCTCAGATGAAATCTGGAAAGAAGCTTTCTGAGAAACTGCTTAGTGTTCTGTTAATTCATCTCACAGAGTTACATCTGTATTTCGTGGATCTCTTTGCTAGCCTTATTTCTGTGGAATCTGAGAACAGATATTTCGGATCCCATTGAAGACTATAGGGCCAAAGGAAATATCCTCCGATAACAAAGAGCAAGAAGCTTTCTGAGAAACTTCTTTGCGTTCTGTGAAATCATCTCACAGAGTTACAGCTTTCCCCTCAAGAAGCCTTTCGCTAAGACAGTTCTTGTGGTATTGGCAAAGTGATATTTGGAAGCCCCTAGAGGGCTATGGTGAAAAGGGAAATATCCTCAGATGAAATCTGGAAAGAAGCTTTCTGAGAAACTGCTTAGTGTTCGGTTAATTCATCTCACAGAGTTACATCTGTATTTCGCGGATCTCTTTTCTAGCCTTATTTCTGTGGAATCTGAGAACAGATATTTCGGATCCCTTTGAAGACTATAGGGCCAAAGGAAATATCCTCCGATAACAAAGAGAAAGAAGCTTTCTGAGAAACTTCTTTGTGTTCTGTGAAATCATCTCACAGAGTTACAGATTTCCCCTCAAGAAGCCTTTCGCTAAGACAGTTCTTGTGGAATTGGCAAAGTGATATTTGGAAGACCATAGAGGGCTATGTTGAAAAAGGAAATATCCTCAGATGAAATCTGGAAAGAAGCTTTCTGAGAAACTGCTTAGTGTTCTGTTAATTCATCTCACAGAGTTACATGTGTATTTCGTGGATCTCTTTGCTAGCCTTATTTCTGTGGAATCTGAGAACAGATATTTCGGATCCCATTGAAGACTATAGGGACAAAGGAAATATCCTCCGATAACAAAGAGCAAGAAGCTTTCTGAGAAACTTCTTTGCGTTCTGTGAAATCATCTCACAGAGTTACAGCTTTCCCCTCAAGAAGCCTTTCGCTAAGACAGTTCTTGTGGAATTGGCAAAGTGATATTTGGAAGCCCTTAGAGGGCTATGGTGAAAAAGGAAATAACCTCAGATGAAATCTGGAAAGAAGCTTTCTGCGAAACTGCTTAGTGTTCTGTTCATTCATCTCACAGAGTTACATCTGTATTTCGTGGATCTCTTTCCTAGCCTTATTTCTGTGGAATCTGAGAACAGATATTTCGGATCCCATTGAAGACTATAGGGCCAAAGGAAATATCCTCCGATAACAAAGAGAAAGAAGCTTTCTGAGAAACTTCTTTGCGTTCTGTGAAATCATCTCACAGAGTTACAGCATTCCTCTCAAGAAGCCTTTCGCTAAGACAGTTCTTGTGGAATTGGCAAAGTGATATTTGGAAGCCCATAGAGGGCTATGGTGGAAAATGAAATATCCTCAGATGAAATCTGGAAAGAAGCTTTCTGAGAAACTCCTTAGTGTTCTGTTAATTCATCTCACAGAGTTACATCTGTATTTCGTGGATCTCTTTGCTAGCCTTATTTCTGTGGAATCTGAGAACAGATATTTCGGATACCATTGAAGACTATAGGGCCAAAGAAATATCCTCCGATAACAAAGAGAAAGAAGTTTTCTGAGAAACTTCTTTGCATTCTGTGAAATCATCTCACAGAGTTACAGCTTTCCCCTCAAGAAGCCTTTCGCTAAGACAGTTCTTGTGTAATTGGCAAAGTGATATTTGGAAGCCCTTAGAGGGCTATGGTGAAAAAGGAAATATCCTCAGATGAAATCTGGAAAGAAGCTTTCTGAGAAACTGCTTAGTGTTCTGTTAATTCATCTCACAGAGTTACATCTGTATTTCGTGGATCTCTTTGCTTGCCTTATTTCTGTGGAATCTGAGAACAGATATTTCGGATCCCATTGAAGACTATAGGGACAAAGGAAATATCCTCCGATAACAAAGAGCAAGAAGCTTTCTGAGAAACTTCTTTGCGTTCTGTGAAATCATCTCACAGAGTTACAGCTTTCCCCTCAAGAAGCCTTTCGCTAAGACAGTTCTTGTGGTATTGGCAAAGTGATATTTGGAAGCCCCTAGAGGGCTATGGTGAAAAGGGAAATATCCTCAGATGAAATCTGGAAAGAAGCTTTCTGAGAAACTGCTTAGTGTTCGGTTAACTCATCTCACAGAGTTACATCTGTATTTCGCGGATCTCTTTGCTAGCCTTATTTCTGTGGAATCTGAGAACAGATATTTCGGATCCCTTTGAAGACTATAGGGCCAAAGGAAATATCCTCCGATAACAAAGAGAAAGAAGCTTTCTGAGAAACTTCTTTGTGTTCTGTGAAATCATCTCACAGAGTTACAGATTTCCCCTCAAGAAGCCTTTCACTAAGACAGTTCTTGTGGAATTGGCAAAGTGATATTTGGAAGACCATAGAGGGCTATGTTGAAAAAGGAAATATCCTCAGATGAAATCTGGAAAGAAGCTTTCTGAGAAACTGCTTAGTGTTCTGTTAATTCATCTCACAGAGTTACATCTGTATTTCGTGGATCTCTTTGCTAGCCTTATTTCTGTGGAATCTGAGAACAGATATTTCGGATCCCATTGAAGACTATAGGGACAAAGGAAATATCCTCCGATAACAAAGAGCAAGAAGCTTTCTGAGAAACTTCTTTGCGTTCTGTGAAATCATCTCACAGAGTTACAGCTTTCCCCTCAAGAAGCCTTTCGCTAAGACAGTTCTTGTGGAATTGGCAAAGTGATATTTGGAAGCCCTTAGAGGGCTATGGTGAAAAAGGAAATAACCTCAGATGAAATCTGGAAAGAAGCTTTCTGCGAAACTGCTTAGTGTTCTGTTCATTCATCTCACAGAGTTACATCTGTATTTCGTGGATCTCTTTCCTAGCCTTATTTCTGTGGAATCTGAGAACAGATATTTCGGATCCCATTGAAGACTATAGGGCCAAAGGAAATATCCTCCGATAACAAAGAGAAAGAAGCTTTCTGAGAAACTTCTTTGCGTTCTGTGAAATCATCTCACAGAGTTACAGCATTCCTGTCAAGAAGCCTTTCGCTAAGACAGTTCTTGTGGAATTGGCAAAGTGATATTTGGAAGCCCATAGAGGGCTATGGTGGAAAATGAAATATCCTCAGATGAAATCTGGAAAGAAGCTTTCTGAGAAACTCCTTAGTGTTCTGTTAATTCATCTCACAGAGTTACATCTGTATTTCGTGGATCTCTTTGCTAGCCTTATTTCTGTGGAATCTGAGAACAGATATTTCGGATACCATTGAAGACTATAGGGCCAAAGAAATATCCTCCGATAACAAAGAGAAAGAAGTTTTCTGAGAAACTTCTTTGCGTTCTGTGAAATCATCTCACAGAGTTACAGCTTTCCCCTCAAGAAGCCTTTCGCTAAGACAGTTCTTGTGTAATTGGCAAAGTGATATTTGGAAGCCCTTAGAGGGCTATGGTGAAAAAGGAAATATCCTCAGATGAAATCTGGAAAGAAGCTTTCTGAGAAACTGCTTAGTGTTCTGTTAATTCATCTCACAGAGTTACATCTGTATTTCGTGGATCTCTTTGCTAGCCTTATTTCTGTGGAATCTGAGAACAGATATTTCGGATCCCATTGAAGACTCTAGGGCCAAAGGAAATATCCTCCGATAACAAAGAGAAAGAAGCTTTCTGAGAAACTTCTTTGCGTTCTGTGAAATCATCTCACAGAGTTACAGCTTTCCCCTCAAGAAGCCTTTCGCTAAGACAGTTCTTGTGGAATTGGCAAAGTGATATTTGGAAGCCCATAGAGGGCTATGGTGAAAAAGGAAATATCCTCAGATGAAATATGGAAAGAAGCTTTCTGAGAAACTGCTTAGTGTTCGGTTAATTCATCTCACAGAGTTACATCTGTATTTCGTGGATCTCTTTGCTAGCCTTATTTCTGTGGAATCTGAGAACAGATATTTCGGATTCCATTGAAGACTATAGGGCTAAAGGAAATATCCTCCGATAACAAAGAGAAAGAAGCTTTCTGAGAAACATCTTTGTGTTCTGTGAAATCATCTTACAGAGTTACAGCTTTCCCCTCAAGAAGCCTTTCGCTAAGACAGTTCTTGTGGAATTGGCAAAGTGATATTTGGAAGCCCAAGAGGTCTATGGTGAAAAAGGAAATATCCTCAGATGAAATCTGGAAAGAAGCTTTCTGAGAAACTGCTTAGTGTTCTGTTAATTCATCTCACAGAGTTACATCTGTATTTCGTGGATCTCTTTCCTAGCCTTATTTCTGTGGAATCTGAGAACAGATATTTCGGATTCCATTGAAGACTATAGGGCTAAAGGAAATATCCTCCGATAACAAAGAGAAAGAAGCTTTCTGAGAAACATCTTTGTGTTCTGTGAAATCATCTTACAGAGTTACAGCTTTCCCCTGAAGAAGCCTTTCGCTAAGACAGTTCTTGTGGAATTGGCAAAGTGATATTTGGAAGCCCAAGAGGTCTATGGTGAAAAAGGAAATATCCTCAGATGAAATCTGGAAAGAAGCTTTCTGAGAAACTGCTTAGTGTTCTGTTAATTCATCTCACAGAGTTACATCTGTATTTCGTGGATCTCTTTCCTAGCCTTATTTCTGTGGAATCTGAGAACAGATATTTCGGATCCCATTGAAGACTATAGGGCCAAAGGAAATATCCTCCGATAACAAAGAGAAAGAAGCTTTCTGAGAAACTTCTTTGCGTTCTGTGAAATCATCTCACAGAGTTACAGCTTTCCCCTCAAGAAGCCTTTCGCTAAGACAGTTCTTGTGGAATTGGCAAAGTGATATTTGGAAGCCCATAGAGGGCTATGGTGAAAAAGTTAATATCCTCAGATGAAATCTGGAAAGAAGCTTTCTGAGAAACTGCTTAGTGTTCTGTTAATTCATCTCACAGATTTACATCTGTATTTCGTGGATCTCTTTGCTAGCCTTATTTCTGTGGAATCTGAGAACAGATATTTCGGATACCATTGAAGACTATAGGGACACAGGATATCCTCCGATAACAAAGAGAAAGAAGCTTTCTGAGAAACTTCTTTGCGTTCTGTGAAATCACCTCACAGAGTTACAGCTTTCCACTTAAGAAGCCTTTCGCTAAGACAGTTCCTGTGGAATTGGCAAGGTGATATTTGGAAGCCCATAGAGGGCTATGGTGAAAAAGGAAATATCCTCAGATGAAATCTGGAAAGAAGCTTTCTGAGAAACTGCTTAGTGTTCTGTTAATTCATCTCACAGAGTTACATGTGTATTTCGTGGATCTCTTTGCTAGCCTTATTTCTGTGGAATCTGAGAACAGATATTTCGGATCCCTTTGAAGACTATAGGGACAAAGGAAATATCCTCCGATAACAAAGAGCAAGAAGCTTTCTGAGAAACTTCTTTGCGTTCTGTGAAATCATCTCACAGAGTTACAGATTTCCCCTCAAGAAGCCTTTCGCTAAGACAGTTCTTGTGGAATTGGCAAAGTGATATTTGGAAGCCCTTAGAGGGCTATGGTGAAAAAGGAAATAACCTCAGGTGAAATCTGGAAAGAAGCTTTCTGCGAAACTGCTTAGTGTTCTGTTCATTCATCTCACAGAGTTACATCTGTATTTCGTGGATCTCTTTCCTAGCCTTATTTCTGTGGAATCTGAGAACAGATATTTCGGATCCCATTGAAGACTATAGGGCCAAAGGAAATATCCTCCGATAACAAAGAGAAAGAAGCTTTCTGAGAAACTTCTTTGCGTTCTGTGAAATCATCTCACAGAGTTACAGCATTCCTCTCAAGAAGCCTTTCGCTAAGACAGTTCTTGTGGAATTGGCAAAGTGATATTTGGAAGCCCATAGAGGGCTGGTGGAAAATGAAATATCCTCAGATGAAATCTGGAAAGAAGCTTTCTGAGAAACTCTTTAGTGTTCTGTTAATTCATCTCACAGAGTTACATGTGTATTTCGTGGATCTCTTTGCTAGCCTTATTTCTGTGGAATCTGAGAACAGATATTTCGGATCCCTTTGAAGACTATAGGGCCAAAGGAAATATCCTCTGATAACAAAGAGTAAGAAGCTTTCTGAGAAACTTCTTTGTGTTCTGTGAAATCATCTCACAGAGTTACAGATTTCCCCTCAAGAAGCCTTTCGCTAAGACAGTTCTTGTGGAATTGGCAAAGTGATATTTGGTAGACCATAGAGGGCTATGTTGAAAAAGGAAATATCCTCAGATGAAATCTGGAAAGAAGCTTTCTGAGAAACTGCTTAGTGTTCGGTTAATTCATCTCACAGAGTTACATCTGTATTTCGTGGATCTCTTTGCTAGCCTTATTTCTGTGGAATCTGAGAACAGATATTTCGGATCTCATTGAAGACTATAGGGACAAAGGAAATATCCTCCGATAACAAAGAGCAAGAAGCTTTCTGAGAAACTTCTTTGCGTTCTGTGAAATTATCTCACAGAGTTACAGCTTTCCCCTCAAGAAGCCTTTCGCTAAGACAGTTCTTGTGGTATTGGCAAAGTGATATTTGGAAGCCCCTAGAGGGCTATGGTGAAAAGGGAAATATCCTCAGATGAAATCTGGAAAGAAGCTTTCTGAGAAACTGCTTAGTGTTCGGTTAATTCATCTCACAGAGTTACATCTGTATTTCGCGGATCTCTTTGCTAGCCTTATTTCTGTGGAATCTGAGAACAGATATTTGGGATCCCTTTGAAGACTATAGGGCCAAAGGAAATATCCTCCGATAACAAAGAGAAAGAAGCTTTCTGAGAAACTTCTTTGTGTTCTGTGAAATCATCTCACAGAGTTACAGATTTCCCCTCAAGAAGCCTTTCGCTAAGACAGTTCTTGTGGAATTGGCAAAGTGATATTTGGAAGACCATAGAGGGCTATGTTGAAAAAGGAAATATCCTCAGATGAAATCTGGAAAGAAGCTTTCTGAGAAACTGCTTAGTGTTCTGTTAATTCATCTCACAGAGTTACATGTGTATTTCGTGGATCTCTTTGCTAGCCTTATTTCTGTGGAATCTGAGAACAGATATTTCGGATCCCATTGAAGACTATAGGGACAAAGGAAATATCCTCCGATAACAAAGAGCAAGAAGCTTTCTGAGAAACTTCTTTGCGTTCTGTGAAATCATCTCACAGAGTTACAGCTTTCCCCTCAAGAAGCCTTTCGCTAAGACAGTTCTTGTGGAATTGGCAAAGTGATATTTGGAAGCCCTTAGAGGGCTATGGTGAAAAAGGAAATAACCTCAGATGAAATCTGGAAAGAAGCTTTCTGCGAAACTGCTTAGTGTTCTGTTCATTCATCTCACAGAGTTACATCTGTATTTCGTGGATCTCTTTCCTAGCCTTATTTCTGTGGAATCTGAGAACAGATATTTCGGATCCCATTGAAGACTATAGGGCCAAAGGAAATATCCTCCGATAACAAAGAGAAAGAAGCTTTCTGAGAAACTTCTTTGCGTTCTGTGAAATCATCTCACAGAGTTACAGCTTTACTCTCAAGAAGACTTTCAATAAGACAGTTCTTGTGGAATTGGCAAAGAGATATTTGGAAGCCCATAGAGGGCTATGGTGAAAAAGGAAATATCCTCAGATGAAATCTGGAAAGAAGCTTTCTGAGAAACTGCTTAGTGTTCTGTTAATTCATCACACAGAGTTACATCTGTATTTCGTGGATCTCTTTGCTAGCCTTATTTCTGTGGAATCTGAGAACAGATATTTCGGATCCCATTGAAGACTATAGGGACAAAGGAAATATCCTCCGATAACAAAGAGCAAGAAGCTTTCTGAGAAACTCCTTTCCGTTCTGTGAAATCATCTCACAGAGTTACAGCTTTCCCCTCAAGAAGCCTTTCGCTAAGACAGTTCTTGTGGAATTGGCAAAGTGATATTTGGAAGCCCTTAGAGGGCTATGGTGAAAAAGGAAATATCCTCAGATGAAATCTGGAAAGAAGCTTTCTGAGACACTGCTTAGTGTTCGGTTAATTCATCTCACAGAGTTACATCTGTATTTCGTGGATCTCTTTGCTAGCCTTATTTCTGTGGAATCTGAGAACAGATGTTTTGTATCCCATTGAAGACTATAGGGCCAAAGGAAATATCCTCGGATAACAAAGAGAAAGAAGCTTTCTGAGAAACTTCTTTGTGTTCTGTGAAATCATCTCACAGAGTTACAGCTTTCCCCTCAAGAAGCCTTTCGCTAAGACAGTTCTTGTGGAATTGGCAAAGTGATATTTGGAAGCCCATAGAGGGCTATGGTGAAAAAGGAAATATCCTCAGATGAAATCTGGAAAGAAGCTTTCTGAGAAACTGCTTAGTGTTCTGTTAATTCATCTCACAGAGTTGCATTTGTATTTCGTGGATCTCTTTGCTAGCCTTATTTCTGTGGAATCTGAGAACAGATATTTCGGATCCCATTGAAGACTATAGGGACAAAGGAAATATCCTCCGATAACAAAGAGAAAGAAGCTTTTTGAGAAACTTCTTTGCGTTCTGTGAAATCATCTCACAGAGTTACAGCTTTCCACTTAAGAAGCCTTTCGCTAAGACAGTTCCTGTGGAATTGGCAAAGTGATATTTGGAAGCCCATAGAGGGCTATGGTGAAAAAGGAAATATCCTCAGATGAAATCTGGAAAGAAGCTTTCTGAGAAACTGCTTAGTGTTCTGTTAATTCATCTCACAGAGTTACATCTGTATTTCGTGGATCTCATTGCTAGCCTTATTTCTGTGGAATCTGAGAACAGATATTTCGGATCCCTTTGAAGACTATAGGGCCAAAGGAAATATCATCCGATAACAAAGAGAAAGAAGTTTTCTGAGAAACTTCATTGCGTTCTTTGAAATCATCTCACAGAGTTACAGCTTTACTCTCAAGAAGACTTTCAATAAGACAGTTCTTGTGGAATTGGCAAAGAGATATTTGGAAGCCCATAGAGGGCTATGGTGAAAAAGGAAATATCCTCAGATGAAATCTGGAAAGAAGCTTTCTTAGAAACTGCTTAGTGTTCTGTTAATTCATCACACAGAGTTACATCTGTATTTCCTGGATCTCTTTGCTAGCCTTATTTCTGTGGAATCTGAGAACAGATATTTCGGATCCCATTGAAGACTATAGGGCCAAAGGAAATATCCTCCGATAACAAAGACAAAGAAGCTTTCTGAGAAACTTCATTGCATTCCGTGAAATCATCTCACAGAGTTACAGCTTTCCCCTCAAGAACCTTTCGATAAGACAGTTCTTGTGGAGTTGGCAAAGTGATATTTGGAAGCCCATAGAGGGCTAAGGTGAAAAAGGAAATATCCTCAGATGAAATCTGGAAAGAAACTTTCTGAGAAACTGCTTAGTGTTCGGTTAATTCATCTCACAGAGTTACATCTGTATTTCGTGGATCTCTTTGCTAGCCTTATTTCTGTGGAATCTGAGAACAGATATTTCGGATCCCATTGAAGACTATAGGGACAAAGGAAATATCCTCCGATAACAAAGAGCAAGAAGCTTTCTGAGAAACTTCTTTGCGTTCTGTGAAATCATCTCACAGAGTTACAGCTTTCCCCTCAAGAAGCCTTTCGCTAAGACAGTTCTTGTGGAATTGGCAAAGTGATATTTGGAAGCCCTTAGAGGGCTATGGTGAAAAAGGAAATAACCTCAGATGAAATCTGCAAAGAAGCTTTCTGAGAAACTGCTTAGTGTTCTGTTCATTCATCTCACAGAGTTACATCTGTATTTCGTGGATCTCTTTCCTAGCCTTATTTCTGTGGAATCTGAGAACAGATATTTCGGATCCCATTGAAGACTATAGGGCCAAAGGAAATATCCTCCGATAACAAAGAGAAAGAAGCTTTCTGAGAAACTTCTTTGCGTTCTGTGAAATCATCTCACAGAGTTACAGCTTTCCTCTCAAGAAGCCTTTCGCTTAGACAGTTCTTGTGGAATTGGCAAAGTGATATTTGGTAGCCCATAGAGGGCTATGGTGGAAAATGAAATATCCTCAGATGAAATCTGGAAAGAAGCTTTCTGAGAAACTCCTTAGTGTTCTGTTAATTCATCTCACATAGTTACATCTGTATTTCGTGGACCTCTTTGCTAGCCTTATTTCTGTGGAATCTGAGAACAGATATTTCGGATCCCATTGAAGACTATAGGGCCAAAGAAATATCCTCCGATAACAAAGAGAAAGAACTTTTCTGAGAAACTTCTATGCGTTCTGTGAAATCATATCACAGAGTTACAGCTTTCCCCTCAAGAAGCCTTTGGCTAAGACAGTTCTTGTGTAATTGGCAAAGTGATATTTGGAAGCCCATAGAGGGCTATGGTGAAAAAGTTAATATCCTCAGATGAAATCTGGAAAGAAGCTTTCTGAGAAACTGCTTAGTGTTCTGTTAATTCATCTCACAGATTTACATCTGTATTTCGTGGATCTCTTTGCTAGCCTTATTTCTGTGGAATCTGAGAACAGATATTTCGGATCCCATTGAAGACTATAGGGACACAGGATATCCTCCGATAACAAAGAGAAAGAAGCTTTCTGAGAAACTTCTTTGCGTTCTGTGAAATCATCTCACAGAGTTACAGCTTTCCACTTAAGAAGCCTTTCGCTAAGACAGTTCTTGTGGAATTGGAAAAGTGATATTTGGAAGCCCATAGAGGGCTATGGTGAAAAAGGAAATATCCTCAGATGAAATCTGGAAAGAAGCTTTCTGAGAAACTGCTTAGTGTTCTGTTAATTCATCTCACAGAGTTACATGTGTATTTCGTGGATGTCTTTGCTAGCCTTATTTCTGTGGAATCTGAGAACAGATACTTCGTATCCCATTGAAGACTATAGGGACAAAGGAAATATCCTCCGATAACAAAGAGCAAGAAGCTTTCTGAGAAACTTCTTTGCGTTCTGTGAAATCATCTCACAGAGTTACAGCTTTCCCCTCAAGAAGCCTTTCGCTAAGACAGTTCTTGTGGAATTGGCAAAGTGATATTTGGAAGCCCTTAGAGGGCTATGGTGAAAAAGGAAATAACCTCAGATGAAATCTGGAAAGAAGCTTTCTGAGAAACTGCTTAGTGTTCTGTTCATTCATCTCACAGAGTTACATCTGTATTTCGTGGATCTCTTTCCTAGCCTTATTTCTGTGGAATCTGAGAACAGATATTTCGGATCCCATTGAAGACTATAGGGCCAAAGGAAATATCCTCCGATAACAAAGAGAAAGAAGCTTTCTGAGAAACTTCTTTGCGTTCTGTGAAATCATCTCACAGAGTTACAGCTTTCCTCTCAAGAAGCCTTTCGCTTAGACAGTTCTTGTGGAATTGGCAAAGTGATATTTGGTAGCCCATAGAGGGCTATGGTGGAAAATGAAATATCCTCAGATGAAATCTGGAAAGAAGCTTTCTGAGAAACTCCTTAGTGTTCTGTTAATTCATCTCACATAGTTACATCTGTATTTCGTGGACCTCTTTGCTAGCCTTATTTCTGTGGAATCTGAGAACAGATATTTCAGATCCCATTGAAGACTATAGGGCCAAAGAAATATCCTCCGATAACAAAGAGAAAGAACTTTTCTGAGAAACTTCTTTGCGTTCTGTGAAATCATCTCACAGAGTTACAGCTTTCCCCTCAAGAAGCCTTTGGCTAAGACAGTTCTTGTGTAATTGGCAAAGTGATATTTGGAAGCCCATAGAGGGCTATGGTGAAAAAGTTAATATCCTCAGATGAAATCTGGAAAGAAGCTTTCTGAGAAACTGCTTAGTGTTCTGTTAATTCATCTCACAGATTTACATCTGTATTTCGTGGATCTCTTTGCTAGCCTTATTTCTGTGGAATCTGAGAACAGATATTTCGGATCCCATTGAAGACTATAGGGACACAGGATATCCTCCGATAACAAAGAGAAAGAAGCTTTCTGAGAAACTTCTTTGCGTTCTGTGAAATCATCTCACAGAGTTACAGCTTTCCACTTAAGAAGCCTTTCGCTAAGACAGTTCTTGTGGAATTGGAAAAGTGATATTTGGAAGCCCATAGAGGGCTATGGTGAAAAAGGAAATATCCTCAGATGAAATCTGGAAAGAAGCTTTCTGAGAAACTGCTTAGTGTTCTGTTAATTCATCTCACAGAGTTACATGTGTATTTCGTGGATGTCTTTGCTAGCCTTATTTCTGTGGAATCTGAGAACAGATACTTCGGATCCCATTGAAGACTATAGGGACAAAGGAAATATCCTCCGATAACAAAGAGCAAGAAGCTTTCTGAGAAACTTCTTTGTGTTCTGTGAAATCATCTCACAGAGTTACAGCTTTCCCCTCAAGAAGCCTTTCGCTAAGACCGTTCTTGTGGTATTGGCAAAGTGGTATTTGGAAGCCCTTAGAGGGCTATGGTGAAAAAGGAAATATCCTCAGATGAAATCTGGAAAGAAGCTTTCTGAGAAACTGCTTAGTGTTCGGTTAATTCATCTCACAGAGTTACATCTGTATTTCGTGGATCTCTTTGCTAGCCTTATTTCTGTGGAATCTGAGAACAGATATTTCGGATCCCTTTGAAGACTATAGGGACAAAGGAAATATCCTCCGATAACAAAGAGCAAGAAGCTTTCTGAGAAACTTCTTTGCGTTCTGTGAAATCATCTCACAGAGTTACAGCTTACCCCTCTAGAAGCCTTTCGCTAAGACAGTTCTTGTGGAATTGGCAAATTGATATTTGGAAGTCCTTAGAGGGCTATGGTGAAAAAGGAAATATCCTCAGATGAAATCTGGAAAGAAGCTTTCTGAGAAACTGCTTAGTGTTCTGTTAATTCATCTCACAGAGTTACATCTGTATTTCGTGGATCTCATTGCTAGCCTTATTTCTGTGGAATCTGAGAAGAGATATTTCGGATCCCTTTGAAGACTATAGGGCCAAAGGAAATATCCTCCGATAACAAAGAGAAAGAAGTTTTCTGAGAAACTTCATTGCGTTCTGTGAAATCATCTCACAGAGTTACAGCTTTACTCTCAAGAAGACTTTCAATAAGACAGTTCTTGTGGAATTGGCAAAGAGATATTTGGAAGCCCATAGAGGGCTATGGTGAAAAAGGAAATATCCTCAGATAAAATCTGGAAAGAAGCTTTCTGAGAAACTGCTTAGTGTTCTGTTAATTCATCACACAGAGTTACATCTGTATTTCCTGGATCTCTTTGCTAGCCTTATTTCTGTGGAATCTGAGAACAGATATTTCGGATCCCATTGAAGACTATAGGGCCAAAGGAAATATCCTCCGATAACAAAGACAAAGAAGCTTTCTGAGAAACTTCTTTGCATTCCGTGAAATCATCTCACAGAGTTACAGCTTTCACCTCAAGAAGCCTTTCGATAAGACAGTTCTTGTGGAGTTGGCAAAGTGATATTTGGAAGCCCATAGAGGGCTATGGTGAAAAAGGAAATATCCTCAGATGAAATCTGGAAAGAAACTTTCTGAGAAACTGCTTAGTGTTCGGTTAATTCATCTCACAGAGTTACATCTGTATTTCGTGGATCTCTTTGCTAGCCTTATTTCTGTGGAATCTGAGAACAGATATTTCGGATTCCATTGAAGACTATAGGGCTAAAGGAAATATCCTCCGATAACAAAGAGAAAGAAGCTTTCTGAGAAACATCTTTGTGTTCTGTGAAATCATCTTACAGAGTTACAGCTTTCCCCTCAAGAAGCCTTTCGCTAAGACAGTTCTTGTGGAATTGGCAAAGTGATATTTGGAAGCCCAAGAGGTCTATGGTGAAAAAGGAAATATCCTCAGATGAAATCTGGAAAGAAGCTTTCTGAGAAACTGCTTAGTGTTCTGTTAATTCATCTCACAGAGTTACATCTGTATTTCGTGGATCTCTTTCCTAGCCTTATTTCTGTGGAATCTGAGAACAGATATTTCGGATCCCATTGAAGACTATAGGGACAAAGGAAATATCCTCCGATAACAAAGAGGAAGAAGCTTTCTGAGAAACTTCTTTGCGTTCTGTGAAATCACCTCACAGAGTTACAGCTTTCCCCTCAAGAAGCCTTTCGCTAAGACAGTTCTTGTGAAATTGGCAAAGAGATATTTGGAAGCCCTTAGAGGGCTATGGTGAAAAAGGAAATATCCTCAGATGAAATCTGGAAAGAAGCTTTCTGAGAAACTGCTTAGTGTTCTTTTAATTCATCTCACAGAGTTACATCTGTATTTCGTGGATCTCTTTGCTAGCCTTATTTCTGTGGAATATGAGAACAGATATTTCGGATCCCATTGAAGACTATAGGGCCAAAGGAAATATCCTCCGGTAACAAAGACAAAGAAGCTTTCTGAGAAACTTCTTTGCGTTCCGTGAAATCATCTCACAGAGTTACAGCTTTCCCCTCAAGAAGCCTTTCGATAAGACAGTTCTTGTGGAGTTGGCAAAGTGATATTTGGAAGCCCATAGAAAGCCATGGTGAAAAAGGTAATATCCTCAGATGAAATCTGGAAAGAAACTTTCTGAGAAACTGCTTAGTGTTCGGTTTACTCATCTCACGGAGTTACATCTGTATTTCGTGGATCTCTTTGCTAGCCTTATTTCTGTGGAATCTGAGAACAGATATTTCGGATCCCTTTGAAGACTAGAGGGTCAAAGGAAATATCCTCCGATAACAAAGAGAAAGAAGCTTTCTGAGAAACGTCTTTGTGTTCTGTGAAATCATCTCACAGAGTTACAGCTTTCCCCTCAAGAAGACTTTCGCTAAGACAGTTCTTGTGGAATTGGCAAAGTGATATTTGGAAGCCCATAGAGGGCTATGGTGAAAAAGGAAATATCCTCAGATGAAATCTGGAAAGAAGCTTTCTGAGAAACTGCTTAGTGTTCTGTTAATTCATCTCACAGAGTTACATGTGTATTTCGTGGATCTCTTTGCTAGCCTTATTTCTGTGGAATCTGAGAACAGATATTTCGGATCCCATTGAAGACTATAGGGACAAAGGAAATATCCTCCGATAACAAAGAGAAAGAAGCTTTTTGAGAAACTTCTCTGCGTTCTGTGAAATCATCTCACAGCGTTACAGCTTTCCACTTAAGAAGCCTTTCGCTAAGACAGTTCCTGTGGAATTGGCAAAGTGATATTTGGAAGCCCATAGAGGGCTATGGTGAAAAAGGAAATATCCTCAGATGAAATCTGGAAAGAAGCTTTCTGAGAAACTGCTTAGTGTTCTGTTAATTCATCTCACAGAGTTACATGTGTATTTCGTGGATCTCTTTGCTAGCCTTATTTCTGTGGAATCTGAGAACAGATATTTCGGATCCCATAGAAGACTATAGGGACAAAGGAAATATCCTCCGATAACAAAGAGCAAGAAGCTTTCTGAGAAACTTCTTTGCGTTCTGTGAAATCATCTCACAGAGTTACAGCTTTCCCCTCAAGAAGTCTTTCGCTAAGACAGTTCTTGTGGAATTGGCAAAGTGATATTTGGAAGCCCTTAGAGGGCTATGTTGAAAAAGGAAATATCCTCAGATGAAATCTGGAAAGAAGCTTTCTGAGAAACTGCTTAGTGTTCGGTTAATTCATCTCACAGAGTTACATCTGTATTTCGTGGATCTCTTTGCTAGCCTTATTTCTGTGGAATCTGAGAACAGATGTTTCGTATCCCATTGAAGACTATAGGGCCAAAGGAAATATCCTCGGACAACAAAGAGAAAGAAGCTTTCTGAGAAACTTCTTTGCGTTCTGTGAAATCATCTCACAGAGTTACAGCTTTCCCCTCAAGAAGCCTTTCACTAAGACAGTTCTTGTGGAATTGGCAAAGTGATATTTGGAAGCCCAAGAGGTCTATGGTGAAAAAGGAAATATCTTCAGATGAAATCTGGAAAGAAGCTTTCTGAGAAACTGCTTAGTGTTCTGTTAATTCATCTCACAGAGTTACATCTGTATTTCGCGGATCTCTTTGCTAGCCTTATTTCTGTGGAATCTGAGAACAGATATTTCGGATCCCTTTGAAGACTATAGGGACAAAGGATATCCTCCGATAACAAAGAGAAAGAAGCTTTCTGAGAAACTTCTTTGCGTTCTGTGAAATCATCTCACAGAGTTACAGCTTTCCACTTAAGAAGTCTTTCGCTAAGACAGTTCCTGTGGAATTAGTAAAGTGATATTTGGAAGCCCATAGATGGCTATGGTGAAAAAGAAAATATCCTCAGATGAAATCTGGAAAGAAGCTTTCTGAGAAACTGCTTAGTGTTCTCTTAATTCATCTCACAGAGTTACATCTGTATTTCATGGATCTCTTTGCTAGCCTTATTTCTGTGGAATCTGAGAACAGATATTTCGGATCCCATTGAAGACTATAGGGAAAAAGGAAATATCCTCCGATAACAAAGAGAAAGAATATTTCTGAGAAACTTCTTTGCGTTCTGTGAAATCATCTCACAGAGTTACAGCTTTCCCCTCAAGAAGCCTTTCGCTAAGACAGTTCTTGTGGAATTGGCAAAGTGATATTTGGAAGCCCTTAGAGGGCTATGGTGAAAAAGGAAATATCCTCAGATGAAATCTGGAAAGAAGCTTTCTGAGAAACTGCTTAGTGTTCTGTTAATTCATCTCACAGAGTTACATCTGTATTTCGTGGATCTCTTTGCTAGCCTTATTTCTGTGGAATCTGAGAACAGATGTTTCGGATCCCATTGAAGACTATAGGGCCAAAGGAAATATCCTCGGATAACAAAGAGAAAGAAGCTTTCTGAGAAACTTCTTTGCGTTCTGTGAAATCATCTCACAGAGTTACAGCTTTCCCCTCCAGAAGCCTTTCACTAAGACAGTTCTTGTGGAATTGGCAAGGTGATATTTGGAAGCCCATAGAGGGCTACGGTGAAAAAGGAAATATCCTCAGATGAAATCTGGAAAGAAGCTTTCTGAGAAACTGCTTAGTGTTCTGTTAATTCAGCTCACAGAGTTACATCTGCATTTCATGGATATCTTTGCTAGCCTTATTTCTGTGGAATCTGAGAACAGATATTTCGGATCCCTTTGAAGACTATAGGGCCAAAGGAAATATCCTCCGATAACAAAGAGAAAGAAGCTTTCTGAGAAACTTCTTTGTGTTCTATGAAATCATCTCACAGAGTTACAGATTTCCCCTCAAGAAGCCTTTCGCTAAGACAGTTCTTCTGGAATTGGCAAAGTGATATTTGGAAGCCCATAGAGGGCTATGGTGAAAAAGGAAATATCCTCAGATGAAATCTGTAAAGAAACTTTCTGAGAAACTGCTTAGTGTTCTGTTATTTCATCTCACAGAGTTACATCTGTATTTTGTGGATCTCCTTGCTAGCCTTATTTCTGTGGAATCTGAGAACAGATATTTCGGATCCCATTGAAGACTATAGAGCCAAAGGAAATAATCTCCGATAACAAAGAGAAAGAAGCTTTCTGAAAAACTTCTTTGCGTTCTGTGAAATCATCTCACAGATTTACAGCTTTCCCCTCAAGAAGCCTTTCGCTAAGACAGTTCTTGTGGAATTGGCAAAGTGATATTTGGAAGCCCATAGAGGGCTATGGTGAAAAAGGAAATATCCTCAGATGAAATCTGGAAAGAAGCTTTCTGAGAAACTGAATAGTGTTCGGTTAATTCATCTCACAGAGTTACATGTGTATTTCGTGGATCTCGTTGCTAGCCTTATTTCTGTGGAATCTGAGAACAGATATTTCGGATTCCTTTGAAGACTATAGGGCTAAAGGAAATATCCTCCGATAACAAAGAGAAAGAAGCTTTCTGAGAAACTTCTTTGTGTTCTATGAAATCATCTCACAGAGTTACAGATTTCCCCTCAAGAAGCCTTTCGCTAAGACAGTTCTTCTGGAATTGGCAAAGTGATATTTGGAAGCCCATAGAGGGCTATGGTGAAAAAGGAAATATCCTCAGATGAAATCTGTAAAGAAACTTTCTGAGAAACTGCTTAGTGTTCTGTTATTTCATCTCACAGAGTTACATCTGTATTTCGTGGATCTCCTTGCTAGCCTTATTTCTGTGGAATCTGAGAACAGATATTTCGGATCCCATTGAAGACTATAGAGCCAAAGGAAATAATCTCCGATAACAAAGAGAAAGAAGCTTTCTGAAAAACTTCTTTGCGTTCTGTGAAATCATCTCACAGAGTTACAGCTTTCCCCTCAAGAAGCCTTTCGCTAAGACAGTTCTTGTGGAATTGGCAAAGTGATATTTGGAAGCCCTTAGAGGGCTATGGTGAAAAAGGAAATATCCTCAGATGAAATCTGGAAAGAAGCTTTCTGAGAAACTGCTTAGTGTTCTGTTAATTCATCTCACAGAGTTACATGTGTATTTCGTGGATCTCTTTGCTAGCCTTATTTCTGTGGAATCTGAGAACAGATATTTCGGATCCCTTTGAAGACTATAGGGCCAAAGGAAATATCCTCCGATAACAAAGAGAAAGAAGCTTTCTGAGAAACTTCTTTGTGTTCTGTGAAATCATCTCACAGAGTTACAGCTGTCCCCTCAAGAAGCCTTTCGCTAAGACAGTTCTTGTGGAATTGGCAAAGTGATATTTGGAAGCCCATAGAGGGCTATGGTGAAAAAGGAAATATCCTCAGATGAAATCTGGAAAGAAGCTTTCTGAGAAACTGAATAGTGTTCGGTTAATTCATCTCACAGAGTTACATGTGTATTTCGTGGATCTCGTTGCTAGCCTTATTTCTGTGGAATCTGAGAACAGATATTTCGGATTCCTTTGAAGACTATAGGGCTAAAGGAAATATCCTCCGATAACAAAGAGAAAGAAGCTTTCTGAGAAACATCTTTGTGTTCTGTGAAATCATCTTACAGAGTTACAGCTTTCCCCTCAAGAAGCCTTTCGCTAAGACAGTTCTTGTGGAATTGGCAAAGTGATATTTGGAAGCCCATAGAGGGCTATGGTGAAAAAGGAAATATCCTCAGATGAAATCTGGAAAGAAGCTTTCTGAGAAACTGCTTAGTGTTCTGTTAATTCATCTCACAGAGTTACATCTGTATTTCGTGGATCTCTTTGCTAGCCTTATTTCTGTGGAATCTGAGAAGAGATATTTCGGATCCCATTGAAGACTATAGGGACAAAGGAAATATCCTCCGATAACAAAGAGCAAGAAGCTTTCTGAGAAACTTCTTTGCGTTCTGTGAAATCATCTCACAGATTTACAGCTTTCCCCTGAAGAAGCCTTTCGCTAAGACAGTTCTTGTGGAATTGGCAAAGTGATATTTGGAAGCCCTTAGAGGGCTATGGTGAAAAAGGAAATATCCTCAGATGAAATCTGGAAAGAAGCTTTCTGAGAAACTGCTTAGTGTTCTGTTAATTCATCTCACAGAGTTACATGTGTATTTCGTGGATCTCTTTGCTAGCCTTATTTCTGTGGAATCTGAGAACAGATATTTCGGATCCCATTGAAGACTATAGGGACAAAGGAAATATCCTCCGATAACAAAGAGAAAGAAGCTTTTTGAGAAACTTCTCTGCGTTCTGTGAAATCATCTCACAGCGTTACAGCTTTCCACTTAAGAAGCCTTTCGCTAAGACAGTTCCTGTGGAATTGGCAAAGTGATATTTGGAAGCCCATAGAGGGCTATGGTGAAAAAGGAAATATCCTCAGATGAAATCTGGAAAGAAGCTTTCTGAGAAACTGCTTAGTGTTCTGTTAATTCATCTCACAGAGTTACATGTGTATTTCGTGGATCTCTTTGCTAGCCTTATTTCTGTGGAATCTGAGAACAGATATTTCGGATCCCATTGAAGACTATAGGGACAAAGGAAATATCCTCCGATAACAAATAGAAAGAAGCTTTTTGAGAAACTTCTCTGCGTTCTGTGAAATCATCTCACAGCGTTACAGCTTTCCACTTAAGAAGCCTTTCGCTAAGACAGTTCCTGTGGAATTGGCAAAGTGATATTTGGAAGCCCATAGAGGGCTATGGTGAAAAAGGAAATATCCTCAGATGAAATTTGGAAAGAAGCTTTCTGAGAAACTGCTTAGTGTTCTGTTAATTCATCTCACAGAGTTACATGTGTATTTCGTGGATCTCTTTGCTAGCCTTATTTCTGTGGAATCTGAGAACAGATATTTCGGATCCCATAGAAGACTATAGGGACAAAGGAAATATCCTCCGATAACAAAGAGCAAGAAGCTTTCTGAGAAACTTCTTTGCGTTCTGTGAAATCATCTCACAGAGTTACAGCTTTCCCCTCAAGAAGTCTTTCGCTAAGACAGTTCTTGTGGAATTGGCAAAGTGATATTTGGAAGCCCTTAGAGGGCTATTTTGAAAAAGGAAATATCCTCAGATGAAATCTGGAAAGAAGCTTTCTGAGAAACTGCTTAGTGTTCGGTTAATTCATCTCACAGAGTTACATCTGTATTTCGTGGATCTCTTTGCTAGCCTTATTTCTGTGGAATCTGAGAACAGATGTTTCGTATCCCATTGAAGACTATAGGGCCAAAGGAAATATCCTCGGACAACAAAGAGAAAGAAGCTTTCTGAGAAACTTCTTTGCGTTCTGTGAAATCATCTCACAGAGTTACAGCTTTCCCCTCAAGAAGCCTTTCACTAAGACAGTTCTTGTGGAATTGGCAAAGTGATATTTGGAAGCCCAAGAGGTCTATGGTGAAAAAGGAAATATCTTCAGATGAAATCTAGAAAGAAGCTTTCTGAGAAACTGCTTAGTGTTCTGTTAATTCATCTCACAGAGTTACATCTGTATTTCGCGGATCTCTTTGCTAGCCTTATTTCTGTGGAATCTGAGAACAGATATTTCGGATCCCTTTGAAGACTATAGGGCCAAAGGAAATATCCTCCGATAACAAAGAGGAAGAAGCTTTCTGAGAAACTTCTTTGCGTTCTGTGAAATCATCTCACAGAGTTACAGCTTTCCCCTCAAGAAGCCTTTCGCTAAGACAGTTCTTGTGAAATTGGCAAAGAGATATTTGGAAGCCCTTAGAGGGCTATGGTGAAAAAGGAAATATCCTCAGATGAAATCTGGAAAGAAGCTTTCTGAGAAACTGCTTAGTGTTCTGTTAATTCATCTCACAGAGTTACATCTGTATTTCGTGGATCTCTTTGCTAGCCTTATTTCTGTGGAATATGAGAACAGATATTTCGGATCCCATTGAAGACTATAGGGCCAAAGGAAATATCCTCCGATAACAAAGACAAAGAAGCTTTCTGAGAAACTTCTTTGTGTTCTGTGAAATCATCTCACAGAGTTACAGCTTTTCCCTCAAGAAGACTTTCGCTAAGACAGTTCTTGTGGAATTGGCAAAGTGATATTTGGAAGCCCATAGAGGGCTATGGTGAAAAAGGAAATATCCTCAGATGAAATCTGGAAAGAAGCTTTCTGAGAAACTGCTTAGTGTTCTGTTAATTCATCTCACAGAGTTACATGTGTATTTCGTGGATCTCTTTGCTAGCCTTATTTCTGTGGAATCTGAGAACAGATATTTCGGATCCCATTGAAGACTATAGGGACAAAGGAAATATCCTCCGATAACAACGAGCAAGAAGCTTTCTGAGAAACTTCTTTGCGTTCTGTGAAATCATCTCACAGAGTTACAGCTTTCCCCTCAAGAAGCCTTTCGCTAAGACAGTTCTTGTGGTATTGGCAAAGTGATATTTGGAAGCCCTTAGAGGGCTATGGTGAAAAAGGAAATATCCTCAGATGAAATCTGGAAAGAAGCTTTCTGAGAAACTGCTTAGTGTTCGGTTAATTCATCTCACAGAGTTACATCTGTGTTTCGTGGGTCTCTTTGCTAGCCTTATTTCTGTGGAATCTGAGAACAGATGTTTCGGATCCCATTGAAGACTAAAGGGCCAAAGGAAATATCCTCGGATAACAAAGAGAAAGAAGCTTTCTGAGAAACTTCTTTGTGTTCTGTGAAATCATCTCACAGAGTTACAGCTTTCCCCTCAAGAAGCCTTTCACTAAGACAGTTCTTGTGGAATTGGCAAAGTGATATTTGGAAGCCCATAGAGGGCTATGGTGAAAAAGTTAATATCCTCAGATGAAATCTGGAAAGAAGCTTTCTGAGAAACTGCTTAGTGTTCTGTTAATTCATCTCACAGAGTTACATCTGTATTTCGTGGATCTCTTTGCTAGCCTTATTTCTGTGGAATCTGAGAACAGATATTTCGGATCCCATTGAAGACTATAGGGACAAAGGATATCCTCCGATAACAAAGAGAAAGAAGCTTTCTGAGAAACTTCTTTGCGTTCTGTGAAATCATCTCACAGAGTTACAGCTTTCCACTTAAGAAGTCTTTCGCTAAGACAGTTCCTGTGGAATTAGTAAAGTGATATTTGGAAGCCCATAGATGGCTATGGTGAAAAAGAAAATATCCTCAGATGAAATCTGGAAAGAAGCTTTCTGAGAAACTGCTTAGTGTTCTCTTAATTCATCTCACAGAGTTACATCTGTATTTCATGGATCTCTTTGCTAGCCTTATTTCTGTGGAATCTGAGAACAGATATTTCGGATCCCATTGAAGACTATAGGGCCAAAGGAAATATCCTCCGATAACAAAGAGAAAGAATATTTCTGAGAAACTTCTTTGCGTTCTGTGAAATCATCTCACAGAGTTACAGCTTTCCCCTCAAGAAGCCTTTCGCTAAGACAGTTCTTGTGGAATTGGCAAAGTGATATTTGGAAGCCCTTAGAGGGCTATGGTGAAAAAGGAAATATCCTCAGATGAAATCTGGAAAGAAGCTTTCTGAGAAACTGCTTAGTGTTCTGTTAATTCATCTCACAGAGTTACATCTGTATTTCGTGGATCTCTTTGCTAGCCTTATTTCTGTGGAATCTGAGAACAGATGTTTCGGATCCCATTGAAGACTATAGGGCCAAAGGAAATATCCTCGGATAACAAAGAGAAAGAAGCTTTCTGAGAAACTTCTTTGCGTTCTGTGAAATCATCTCACAGAGTTACAGCTTTCCCCTCCAGAAGCCTTTCACTAAGACAGTTCTTGTGGAATTGGCAAGGTGATATTTGGAAGCCCATAGAGGGCTACGGTGAAAAAGGAAATATCCTCAGATGAAATCTGGAAAGAAGCTTTCTGAGAAACTGCTTAGTGTTCTGTTAATTCAGCTCACAGAGTTACATCTGCATTTCATGGATATCTTTGCTAGCCTTATTTCTGTGGAATCTGAGAACAGATATTTCGGATCCCTTTGAAGACTATAGGGCCAAAGGAAATATCCTCCGATAACAAAGAGAAAGAAGCTTTCTGAGAAACTTCTTTGTGTTCTGTGAAATCATCTCACAGAGTTACAGCTTTCCCCTCAAGAAGCCTTTCGCTAAGACAGTTCTTCTGGAATTGGCAAAGTGATATTTGGAAGCCCATAGAGGGCTATGGTGAAAAAGGAAATATCCTCAGATGAAATCTGTAAAGAAGCTTTCTGAGAAACTGCTTAGTGTTCTGTTATTTCATCTCACAGAGTTACATCTGTATTTCGTGGATCTCCTTGCTAGCCTTATTTCTGTGGAATCTGAGAACAGATATTTCGGATCCCATTGAAGACTATAGAGCCAAAGGAAATAATCTCCGATAACAAAGAGAAAGAAGCTTTCTGAAAAACTTCTTTGCGTTCTGTGAAATCATCTCACAGAGTTACAGCTTTCCCCTCAAGAAGCCTTTCGCTAAGACAGTTCTTGTGGAATTGGCAAAGTGATATTTGGAAGCCCATAGAGGGCTATGGTGAAAAAGGAAATATCCTCAGATGAAATCTGGAAAGAAGCTTTCTGAGAAACTGCTTAGTGTTCGGTTCATTCATCTCACAGAGTTACATCTGTATTTCGTGGATCTCGTTGCTAGCCTTATTTCTGTGGAATCTGAGAACAGATATTTCGGATTCGTTTGAAGACTATAGGGCTAAAGGAAATATCCTCCGATAACAAAGAGAAAGAAGCTTTCTGAGAAACATCTTTGTGTTCTGTGAAATCATCTTACAGAGTTACAGCTTTCCCCTCAAGAAGCCTTTCGCTAAGACAGTTCTTGTGGAATTGGCAAAGTGATATTTGGAAGCCCATAGAGGGCTATGGTGAAAAAGGAAATATCCTCAGATGAAATCTGGAAAGAAGCTTTCTGAGAAACTGCTTAGTGTTCTGTTAATTCATCTCACAGAGTTACATCTGTATTTCGTGGATCTCTTTGCTAGCCTTATTTCTGTGGAATCTGAGAAGAGATATTTCGGATCCCATTGAAGACTATAGGGACAAAGGAAATATCCTCCGATAACAAAGAGCAAGAAGCTTTCTGAGAAACTTCTTTGCGTTCTGTGAAATCATCTCACAGATTTACAGCTTTCCCCTGAAGAAGCCTTTCGCTAAGACAGTTCTTGTGGAATTGGCAAAGTGATATTTGGAAGCCCTTAGAGGGCTATGGTGAAAAAGGAAATATCCTCAGATGAAATCTGGAAAGAAGGTTTCTGAGAAACTGCTTAGTGTTCTGTTAATTCATCTCACAGAGTTACATCTGTATTTCGTGGATCTCATTGCTAGCCTTATATCTGTGGAATCTGAGAACAGATATTTCGGATCCCATTGAAGACTATAGGGAAAAGGAAATATCCTCCGATAACAAAGAGAAAGAAGCTTTCTGAGAAACTTCTTTGTGTTCTGTGAAATCATCTCACAGAGTTACAGCTTTCCCCTCAAGAAGCCTTTCGCTAAGACAGTTCTTGTGGAATTGGCAAAGTGATATTTGGAAGCCCATAGAGGGTTATGGTGAAAAAGGAAATATCCTCAGATGAAATCTGGAAAGAAGCTTTCTGAGAAACTGCTTAGTGTTCTGTTAATTCATGTCACAGAGTTACATGTGTATTTCGTGGATCTCTTTGCTAGCCTTATTTCTGTGGAATCTGAGAACAGATATTTCGGATCCCATTGAAGACTATTGGGACAAAGGAAATATCCTCCGATAACAAAGAGCAAGAAGCTTTCTGAGAAACTTCTTTCCGTTCTGTGAAATCATCTCACAGAGTTACAGCTTTCCCTTCAAGAAGCCTTTCGCTAAGACAGTTCTTGTGGAATTGGCAAAGTGATATTTGGAAGCCCTTAGAGGGCTATGGTGAAAAAGGAAATATCATCAGATGAAATCTGGAAAGAAGCTTTCTGAGAAACTGCTTAGTGTTCGGTTAATTCATCTCAGAGAGTTACATCTGTATTTCGTGGATCTCTTTGCTAGCCTTATTTCTGTGGAATCTGAGAACAGATGTTTCGGATCCCATTGAAGACTATAGGGCCAAAGGAAATATCCTCGGATAACAAAGAGAAAGAAGCTTTCTGAGAAACTTCTTTGTGTTCTGTGAAATCATCTCACAGAGTTACAGCTTTCCCCTGAAGAAGCCGTTCACTAAGACAGTTCTTGTGGAATTGGCAAACTGATATTTGGAAGCCCATAGAGGGCTATGGTGAAAAAGTTAATATCCTCAGATGAAATCTGGAAAGAAGCTTTCTGAGAAACTGCTTAGTGTTCTGTTAATTCATCTCACAGAGTTACATCTGTATTTCGTGGATCTCTTTGCTAGCCTTATTTCTGTGGAATCTGAGAACAGATATTTCGGATCCCTTTGAAGACTATAGGGACAAAGGATATCCTCCGATAACAAAGAGAAAGAAGCTTTCTGAGAAAATTCTTTGCGTTCTTTGAAATCATCTCACAGAGTTACAGCTTTCCACTTAAGAAGCCTTTCGCTAAGACAGTTCCTGTGGAATTGGCAAAGTGATATTTGGAAGCCCATAGAGGGCTATGGTGAAAAAGGAAATATGCTCAGATGAAATCTGGAAAGAAGCTTTCTGAGAAACTGCTTAGTGTTCTGTTAATTCATCTCACAGAGTTACATGTGTATTTCGTGGATCTCTTTGCTAGCCTAATTTCTGTGGAATATGAGAACAGATGTTTCGGATCCCATTGAAGACTATAGGGACAAAGGAAATATCCTCCGATAACAAAGAGCAAGAAGCTTTCTGAGAAACTTCTTTGCGTTCTGTGAAATCATCTCACAGAGTTACAGCTTTCCCCTCAAGAAGCCTTTCGCTAAGACAGTTCTTGTGGTATTGGCAAAGTGATATTTGGAAGCCCTTAGAGGGCTATGGTGAAAAAGGAAATATCCTCAGATGAAATCTGGAAAGAAGCTTTCTGAGAAACTGCTTAGTGTTCGGTTAATTCATCTCACAGAGTTACATCTGTATTTCGTGGATCTCTTTGCTAGCCTTATTTCTGTGGAATCTGAGAACAGATGTTTCGGATCCCATTGAAGACTATAGGGCCAAAGGAAATATCCTCGGATAACAAAGAGAAAGAAGCTTTCTGAGAAACTTCTTTGTGTTCTGTGAAATCATCTGCCAGAGTTACAGCTTTCCCCTCAAGAAGCCTTTCGCTAAGACAGTTCTTCTGGAATTGGCAAAGTGATATTTGGAAGCCCATAGAGGGCTATGGTGAAAAAGGAAATATCCTCAGATGAAATCTGGAAAGAAGCTTTCTGAGAAACTTCTTAGTGTTCTGTTAATTCATCTCACAGAGTTACATCTGTATTTCGTGGATCTCTTTGCTAGCCTTATTTCTGTGGAATCTGAGAACAGATATTTCGGATCCCATTGAAGACTATAGCGACAAAGGAAATATCCTCCGATAACAAAGAGCAAGAAGCTTTCTGAGAAACTTCTTTCCGTTCTGTGAAATCATCTCACAGAGTTACAGCTTTCCCCTCAAGAAGCCTTTCGCTAAGACAGTTCTTGTGGAATTGGCAAAGTGATATTTGGAAGCCCTTAGAGGGCTATGGTGAAAAAGGAAATATCCTCAGATGAAATCTGGAAAGAAGCTTTCTGAGAAACTGCTTAGTGTTCGGTTAATTCATCTCACAGAGTTACATCTGTATTTCGTGGATCTCTTTGGTAGCCTTATTTCTGTGGAATCTGAGAACAGATGTTTAGGATCCCATTGAAGACTATAGGGCCAAAGGAAATATCCTCGGATAACAAAGAGAAAGAAGCTTTCTGAGAAACTTCTTTGCGTTCTGTGAAATCATCTCACAGAGTTACAGCTTTCCCCTCAAGAAGCCTTTCACTAAGACAGTTCTTGTGGAATTGGCAAAGTGATATTTGGAAGCCCAAGAGGTCTATGGTGAAAAAGGAAATATCTTCAGATGAAAACTGGAAAGAAGCTTTCTGAGAAACTGCTTAGTGTTCTGTTAATTCATCTCACAGAGTTACATCTGTATTTCGCGGATCTCTTTGCTAGCCTTATTTCTGTGGAATCTGAGAACAGATATTTCGGATCCCTTTGAAGACTATAGGGCCAAAGGAAATATCCTCCGATAACAAAGAGGAAGAAGCTTTCTGAGAAACTTCTTTGCGTTCTGTGAAATCATCTCACAGAGTTACAGCTTTCCCCTCAAGAAGCCTTTCGCTAAGACAGTTCTTGTGAAATTGGCAAAGAGATATTTGGAAGCCCTTAGAGGGCTATGGTGAAAAAGGAAATATCCTCAGATGAAATCTGGAAAGAAGCTTTCTGAGAAACTGCTTAGTGTTCTGTTAATTCATCTCACAGAGTTACATCTGTATTTCGTGGATCTCTTTGCTAGCCTTATTTCTGTGGAATATGAGAACAGATATTTCGGATCCCATTGAAGGCTATAGGGCCAAAGGAAATATCCTCCGATAACAAAGACAAAGAAGCTTTCTGAGAAACTTCTTTGTGTTCTGTGAAATCATCTCACAGAGTTACAGCTTTTCCCTCAAGAAGACTTTCGCTAAGACAGTTCTTGTGGAATTGGCAAAGTGATATTTGGAAGCCCATAGAGGGCTATGGTGAAAAAGGAAATATCCTCAGATGAAATCTGGAAAGAAGCTTTCTGAGAAACTGCTTAGTGTTCTGTTAATTCATCTCACAGAGTTACATCTGTATTTCGTGGATCTCTTTGCTAGCCTTATTTCTGTGGAATCTGAGAACAGATATTTCGGATCCCATTGAAGACTATAGGGACAAAGGAAATATCCTCCGATAACAACGAGCAAGAAGCTTTCTGAGAAACTTCTTTGCGTTCTGTGAAATCATCTCACAGAGTTACAGCTTTCCCCTCAAGAAGCCTTTCGCTAAGACAGTTCTTGTGGTATTGGCAAAGTGATATTTGGAAGCCCTTAGAGGGCTATGGTGAAAAAGGAAATATCCTCAGATGAAATCTGGAAAGAAGCTTTCTGAGAAACTGCTTAGTGTTCGGTTAATTCATCTCACAGAGTTACATCTGTGTTTCGTGGGTCTCTTTGCTAGCCTTATTTCTGTGGAATCTGAGAACAGATGTTTCGGATCCCATTGAAGACTAAAGGGCCAAAGGAAATATCCTCGGATAACAAAGAGAAAGAAGCTTTCTGAGAAACTTCTTTGTGTTCTGTGAAATCATCTCACAGAGTTACAGCTTTCCCCTCAAGAAGCCTTTCACTAAGACAGTTCTTGTGGAATTGGCAAAGTGATATTTGGAAGCCCATAGAGGGCTATGGTGAAAAAGTTAATATCCTCAGATGAAATCTGGAAAGAAGCTTTCTGAGAAACTGCTTAGTGTTCTGTTAATTCATCTCACAGAGTTACATCTGTATTTCGTGGATCTCTTTGCTAGCCTTATTTCTGTGGAATCTGAGAACAGATATTTCGGATCCCATTGAAGACTATAGGGACAAAGGATATCCTCCGATAACAAAGAGAAAGAAGCTTTCTGAGAAACTTCTTTGCGTTCTGTGAAATCATCTCACAGAGTTACAGCTTTCCACTTAAGAAGTCTTTCGCTAAGACAGTTCCTGTGGAATTAGTAAAGTGATATTTGGAAGCCCATAGATGGCTATGGTGAAAAAGAAAATATCCTCAGATGAAATCTGGAAAGAAGCTTTCTGAGAAACTGCTTAGTGTTCTCTTAATTCATCTCACAGAGTTACATCTGTATTTCATGGATCTCTTTGCTAGCCTTATTTCTGTGGAATCTGAGAACAGATATTTCGGATCCCATTGAAGACTATAGGGCCAAAGGAAATATCCTCCGATAACAAAGAGAAAGAATATTTCTGAGAAACTTCTTTGCGTTCTGTGAAATCATCTCACAGAGTTACAGCTTTCCCCTCAAGAAGCCTTTCGCTAAGACAGTTCTTGTGGAATTGGCAAAGTGATATTTGGAAGCCCTTAGAGGGCTATGGTGAAAAAGGAAATATCCTCAGATGAAATCTGGAAAGAAGCTTTCTGAGAAACTGCTTAGTGTTCTGTTAATTCATCTCACAGAGTTACATCTGTATTTCGTGGATCTCTTTGCTAGCCTTATTTCTGTGGAATCTGAGAACAGATGTTTCGGATCCCATTGAAGACTATAGGGCCAAAGGAAATATCCTCGGATAACAAAGAGAAAGAAGCTTTCTGAGAAACTTCTTTGCGTTCTGTGAAATCATCTCACAGAGTTACAGCTTTCCCCTCCAGAAGCCTTTCACTAAGACAGTTCTTGTGGAATTGGCAAGGTGATATTTGGAAGCCCATAGAGGGCTACGGTGAAAAAGGAAATATCCTCAGATGAAATCTGGAAAGAAGCTTTCTGAGAAACTGCTTAGTGTTCTGTTAATTCAGCTCACAGAGTTACATCTGCATTTCATGGATATCTTTGCTAGCCTTATTTCTGTGGAATCTGAGAACAGATATTTCGGATCCCTTTGAAGACTATAGGGCCAAAGGAAATATCCTCCGATAACAAAGAGAAAGAAGCTTTCTGAGAAACTTCTTTGTGTTCTGTGAAATCATCTCACAGAGTTACAGCTTTCCCCTCAAGAAGCCTTTCGCTAAGACAGTTCTTCTGGAATTGGCAAAGTGATATTTGGAAGCCCATAGAGGGCTATGGTGAAAAAGGAAATATCCTCAGATGAAATCTGTAAAGAAGCTTTCTGAGAAACTGCTTAGTGTTCTGTTATTTCATCTCACAGAGTTACATCTGTATTTCGTGGATCTCCTTGCTAGCCTTATTTCTGTGGAATCTGAGAACAGATATTTCGGATCCCATTGAAGACTATAGAGCCAAAGGAAATAATCTCCGATAACAAAGAGAAAGAAGCTTTCTGAAAAACTTCTTTGCGTTCTGTGAAATCATCTCACAGAGTTACAGCTTTCCCCTCAAGAAGCCTTTCGCTAAGACAGTTCTTGTGGAATTGGCAAAGTGATATTTGGAAGCCCATAGAGGGCTATGGTGAAAAAGGAAATATCCTCAGATGAAATCTGGAAAGAAGCTTTCTGAGAAACTGCTTAGTGTTCGGTTCATTCATCTCACAGAGTTACATCTGTATTTCGTGGATCTCGTTGCTAGCCTTATTTCTGTGGAATCTGAGAACAGATATTTCGGATTCGTTTGAAGACTATAGGGCTAAAGGAAATATCCTCCGATAACAAAGAGAAAGAAGCTTTCTGAGAAACATCTTTGTGTTCTGTGAAATCATCTTACAGAGTTACAGCTTTCCCCTCAAGAAGCCTTTCGCTAAGACAGTTCTTGTGGAATTGGCAAAGTGATATTTGGAAGCCCATAGAGGGCTATGGTGAAAAAGGAAATATCCTCAGATGAAATCTGGAAAGAAGCTTTCTGAGAAACTGCTTAGTGTTCTGTTAATTCATCTCACAGAGTTACATCTGTATTTCGTGGATCTCTTTGCTAGCCTTATTTCTGTGGAATCTGAGAAGAGATATTTCGGATCCCATTGAAGACTATAGGGACAAAGGAAATATCCTCCGATAACAAAGAGCAAGAAGCTTTCTGAGAAACTTCTTTGCGTTCTGTGAAATCATCTCACAGATTTACAGCTTTCCCCTGAAGAAGACTTTCGCTAAGACAGTTCTTGTGGAATTGGCAAAGTGATATTTGGAAGCCCTTAGAGGGCTATGGTGAAAAAGGAAATATCCTCAGATGAAATCTGGAAAGAAGGTTTCTGAGAAACTGCTTAGTGTTCTGTTAATTCATCTCACAGAGTTACATCTGTATTTCGTGGATCTCATTGCTAGCCTTATATCTGTGGAATCTGAGAACAGATATTTCGGATCCCATTGAAGACTATAGGGAAAAGGAAATATCCTCCGATAACAAAGAGAAAGAAGCTTTCTGAGAAAATTCTTTGTGTTCTGTGAAATCATCTCACAGAGTTACAGCTTTCCCCTCAAGAAGCCTTTCGCTAAGACAGTTCTTGTGGAATTGGCAAAGTGATATTTGGAAGCCCATAGAGGGTTATGGTGAAAAAGGAAATATCCTCAGATGAAATCTGGAAAGAAGCTTTCTGAGAAACTGCTTAGTGTTCTGTTAATTCATCTCACAGAGTTACATGTGTATTTCGTGGATCTCTTTGCTAGCCTTATTTCTGTGGAATCTGAGAACAGATATTTCGGATCCCATTGAAGACTATAGGGACAAAGGAAATATCCTCCGATAACAAAGAGCAAGAAGCTTTCTGAGAAACTTCTTTCCGTTCTGTGAAGTCATCTCACAGAGTTACAGCTTTCCCTTCAAGAAGCCTTTCGCTAAGACAGTTCTTGTGGAATTGGCAAAGTGATATTTGGAAGCCCTTAGAGGGCTATGGTGAAAAAGGAAATATCATCAGATGAAATCTGGAAAGAAGCTTTCTGAGAAACTGCTTAGTGTTCGGTTAATTCATCTCAGAGAGTTACATCTGTATTTCGTGGATCTCTTTGCTAGCCTTATTTCTGTGGAATCTGAGAACAGATGTTTCGGATCCCATTGAAGACTATAGGGCCAAAGGAAATATCCTCGGATAACAAAGAGAAAGAAGCTTTCTGAGAAACTTCTTTGTGTTCTGTGAAATCATCTCACAGAGTTACAGCTTTCCCCTGAAGAAGCCGTTCACTAAGACAGTTCTTGTGGAATTGGCAAACTGATATTTGGAAGCCCATAGAGGGCTATGGTGAAAAAGTTAATATCCTCAGATGAAATCTGGAAAGAAGCTTTCTGAGAAACTGCTTAGTGTTCTGTTAATTCATCTCACAGAGTTACATCTGTATTTCGTGGATCTCTTTGCTAGCCTTATTTCTGTGGAATCTGAGAACAGATATTTCGGATCCCTTTGAAGACTATAGGGACAAAGGATATCCTCCGATAACAAAGAGAAAGAAGCTTTCTGAGAAAATTCTTTGCGTTCTGTGAAATCATCTCACAGAGTTACAGCTTTCCACTTAAGAAGCCTTTCGCTAAGACAGTTCCTGTGGAATTGGCAAAGTGATATTTGGAAGCCCATAGAGGGCTATGGTGAAAAAGGAAATATGCTCAGATGAAATCTGGAAAGAAGCTTTCTGAGAAACTGCTTAGTGTTCTGTTAATTCATCTCACAGAGTTACATGTGTATTTCGTGGATCTCTTTGCTAGCCTAATTTCTGTGGAATATGAGAACAGATGTTTCGGATCCCATTGAAGACTATAGGGACAAAGGAAATATCCTCCGATAACAAAGAGCAAGAAGCTTTCTGAGAAACTTCTTTGCGTTCTGTGAAATCATCTCACAGAGTTACAGCTTTCCCCTCAAGAAGCCTTTCGCTAAGACAGTTCTTGTGGTATTGGCAAAGTGATATTTGGAAGCCCTTAGAGGGCTATGGTGAAAAAGGAAATATCCTCAGATGAAATCTGGAAAGAAGCTTTCTGAGAAACTGCTTAGTGTTCGGTTAATTCATCTCACAGAGTTACATCTGTATTTCGTGGATCTCTTTGCTAGCCTTATTTCTGTGGAATCTGAGAACAGATGTTTCGGATCCCATTGAAGACTATAGGGCCAAAGGAAATATCCTCGGATAACAAAGAGAAAGAAGCTTTCTGAGAAACTTCTTTGTGTTCTGTGAAATCATCTGCCAGAGTTACAGCTTTCCCCTCAAGAAGCCTTTCGCTAAGACAGTTCTTCTGGAATTGGCAAAGTGATATTTGGAAGCCCATAGAGGGCTATGGTGAAAAAGGAAATATCCTCAGATGAAATCTGGAAAGAAGCTTTCTGAGAAACTGCTTAGTGTTCTGTTAATTCATCTCACAGAGTTACATCTGTATTTCGTGGATCTCTTTGCTAGCCTTATTTCTGTGGAATCTGAGAACAGATATTTCGGATCCCATTGAAGACTATAGCGACAAAGGAAATATCCTCCGATAACAAAGAGCAAGAAGCTTTCTGAGAAACTTCTTTCCGTTCTGTGAAATCATCTCACAGAGTTACAGCTTTCCCCTCAAGAAGCCTTTCGCTAAGACAGTTCTTGTGGAATTGGCAAAGTGATATTTGGAAGCCCTTAGAGGGCTATGGTGAAAAAGGAAATATCCTCAGATGAAATCTGGAAAGAAGCTTTCTGAGAAACTGCTTAGTGTTCGGTTAATTCATCTCACAGAGTTACATCTGTATTTCGTGGATCTCTTTGGTAGCCTTATTTCTGTGGAATCTGAGAACAGATGTTTAGGATCCCATTGAAGACTATAGGGCCAAAGGAAATATCCTCGGATAACAAAGAGAAAGAAGCTTTCTGAGAAACTTCTTTGTGTTCTGTGAAATCATCTCACAGAGTTACAGCTTTCCCCTCAAGAAGCCTTTCACTAAGACAGTTCTTGTGGAATTGGCAAAGTGATATTTGGAAGCCCTTAGAGGGCTATGTTGAAAAAGGAAATATCCTCAGATGAAATCTGGAAAGAAGCTTTCTGAGAAACTGCTTAGTGTTCTGTTAATTCATCTCACAGAGTTACATCTGTATTTCGTGGATCTCTTTGCTAGCCTTATTTCTGTGGAATTTGAGAACAGATATTTCGGATCCCATTGAAGACTATAGGGCCAAAGGAAATATCCTCCGATAACAAAGAGCAAGAAGCTTTCTGAGAAACTTCTTTGCGTTCTGTGAAATCATCTCACAGAGTTACAGCTTTCCCCGCAAGAAGCCTTTCGCTAAGACAGTTCCTGTGGAATTGGCAAAGTGATATTTGGAAGCCCTTAGAGGGCTATGGTGAAAAAGGAAATATCCTCAGATGAAATCTGGAAAGAAGCTTTCTGAGAAACTGCTTAGTGTTCTGTTAATTCATCTCAAAGATATACATCTGTATTTCGTGGATCTCTTTGCTAGCCTTATTTCTGTGGAATCTGAGAACAGATATTTCGGATCCCAATGAAGACTATAGGGCCAAAGGAAATATCCTCCGATAACAAATAGAAAGAAGCTTTCTGAGAAACTTCTTTGCGTTCTGTGAAATCATCTCACAGAGTTACAGCTTTCCCCTCAAGAAGCCTTTCGCTAAGACAGTTCTTGTGGAATTGGCAAAGTGATATTTGGAAGCCCATAGTGGGCTATGGTGAAAAAGGAAATATCCTCAGATGAAATCTGGAAAGAAGCTTTCTGAGAAACTGCTTAGTGTTCGGTTAATTCATCTCACAGAGTTACATCTGTATTTCGTGGATTTCTTTGCTAGCCTAATTTCTGTGGAATCTGAGAACCGATATTTCGGATCCCTTTGAAGACCATATGGCTAAAGGAAATATCCTCCGATAACAAAGAGAAAGAAGCTTTCTGAGAAACATCTTTGTGTTCTGTGAAATCATCTTACAGAGTTACAGCTTTCCCCTCAAGAAGCCTTTCACTAAGACAGTTCTTGTGGAATTGGCAAAGTGATATTTGGAAGCCCATAGGGGGCTATGGTGAAAAAGGAAATATCCTCAGATGAAATCTGGAAAGAAGCTTTCTGAGAAACTGCTTAGTGTTCTGTTAATTCATCTCACAGAGTTACATCTGTATTTCGTGGATCACTTTGCTAGCCTTATTTCTGTGGAATCTGAGAACAGATATTTCGGATCCCATTTAAGACTATAGGGACAAAGGAAATATCCTCCGATAACAAAGAGCAAGAAGGTTTCTGAGAATCTTCTTTGCGTTCTGTGAAATCACCTCACTGAGTTACAGCTTTCCCCTCTAGAAGCTTTTCGCTAAGACAGTTCTTGTGGAATTGGCAAATTGATATTTGGAAGCCCTTGGAGGGCTATGGTGAAAAAGGAAATATCCTCAGAAGAAATCTGGAAAGAAGCTTTCTGAGAAACGGCTTAGTGTTCTGTTAATACATCTCACAGAGTTACATCTGTATTTCGTGGATCTCATTGCTAGCCTTATTTCTGTGGAATCTGAGAACAGATATTTCGGATCCCTTTGAAGACTATAGGGCCAAAGGAAATATCCTCCGATAACAAAGAGAAAGAAGTTTTCTGAGAAACTTCATTGCGTTCTTTAAAATCATCTCACAGAGTTACAGCTTTACTCTCAAGAAGCCTTTCACTAAGATAGTTCTTGTGGAATTGGCAAAGTGATATTTGGAAGCCCATAGAGGGCTATGGTGAAAAAGGAAATATCCTCAGATGAAATCTGGAAAGAAGCTTTCTGAGAAACTGCTTAGTGTTCTGTTAATTCATCTCACAGAGTTACATCTGTATTTCCTGGACCTCTTTGCTAGCCTTATTTCTGTGGAATCTGAGACCAGATATTTCGGATCCCATTGAAGACTATAGGGCCAAAGGAAATATCCTCCGATAACAAAGACAAAGAAGCTTTCTGAGAAACTTCTTTGCGTTCTGTGAAATCATCTCACAGAGTTACAGCTTTCCCCTCAAGAAGCCTTTCGCTAAGACAGTTCTTGTGGAATTGGCAAAGTGATGTTTGGAAGACCATAGAGGGCTATGGTGAAAAAGGAAATATCCTCAGATGAAATCTGGAAAGAAGCTTTCTGAGAAACTGCTTAGTGTTCTGTTAATTCATCACACAGAGTTACATCTGTATTTCCTGGATCTCTTTGCTAGCCTTATTTCTGTGGAATCTGAGAACAGATATTTCGGATTCCATTGAAGACTATAGGGCCAAAGGAAATATCCTCCGATAACAAAGAGAAAGAAGCTTTCTGAGAAACTTCTTTGCGTTCTGTGAAATCATCTCACAGAGTTACAGCTTTCCTCTCAAGAAGCCTTTCGCTAAGACAGTTCTTGTGGAATTGGCAAAGTGATATTTGGAAGCCCATAGAGGGCTATGGTGGAAAATGAAATATCCTCAGATGAAATCTGGAAAGAAGCTTTCTGAGAAACTCCTTAGTGTTCTGTTAATTCATCTCACAGAGTTACATCTGTATTTCGTGGATCTCTTTGCTAGCCTTATTTCTGTGGAATCTGAGAACAGATATTTCGGATCCCATTGAAGACTATAGGGCCAAAGAAATATCCTCCGATAACAAAGAGAAAGAAGTTTTCTGAGAAACTTCTTTGCGTTCTGTGAAATCATCTCACAGAGTTACAGCTTTCCCCTCAAGAAGCCTTTCGCTAAGACAGTTCTTGTGTAATTGGCAAAGTGATATTTGGAAGCCCATAGAGGGCTATGGTGAAAAAGGAAATATCCTCAGATGAAATCTGGAAAGAAGCTTTCTGAGAAACTGCTTAGTGTTCTGTTAATTCATCTCACAGAGTTACATCTGTATTTCGTGGATCTCTTTGCTAGCCTTATTTCCGTGGAATCTGAGAACAGATATTTCGGATCCCATTGAAGACTCTAGGGCCAAAGGAAATATCCTCCGTTAACAAAGAGGAAGAAGCTTTCTGAGAAACTTCTTTGCGTTCTGTGAAATCATCTCACAGAGTTACAGCTTTCCCCTCAAGAAGCCTTTCGCTAAGACAGTTCTTGTGAAATTGGCAAAGAGATATTTGGAAGCCCTTAGAGGGCTATGGTGAAAAATGAAATATCCTCAGATGAAATCTGGAAAGAAGCTTTCTGAGAAACTGCTTAGTGTTCTGTTATTTCATCTCACAGAGTTACATCTGTATTTCGTGGATCTCTTTGCTAGCCTTATTTCTGTGGAATATGAGAACAGATATTTCGGATCCCATTGAAGTCTATAGGGCCAAAGGAAATATCCTCCGATAACAAAGACAAAGAAGCTTTCTGAGAAACTTCTTTGCGTTCCGTGAAATCATCTCACAGAGTTACAGCTTTCCCCTCAAGAAGCCTTTCGATAAGACAGTTCTTGTGGAGTTGGCAAAGTGATATTTGGAAGCCCATAGAGGGCTAGGGTGAAAAAGGAAATATCCTCAGATGAAATCTGGAAAGAAACTTTCTGAGAAACTGCTTAGTGTTCGGTTAATTCATCTCACAGAGTTACATCTGTATTTCGTGGATCTCTTTGCTAGCCTTATTTCTGTGGAATCTGAGAACAGATATTTCGGATCCCTTTGAAGACTATAGGGCCAAAGGAAATATCCTCCGATAACAAAGAGAAAGAAGCTTTCTGAGAAACTTCTTTGTGTTCTGTGAAATCATCTCACAGAGTTACAGCTTTCCCCTCAAGAAGCCTTTCGCTAAGACAGTTCTTGTGGAATTGGCAAAGTGATGTTTGGAAGACCATAGAGGGCTATAGTGAAAAAGGAAATATCCTCAGATGAAATCTGGAAAGAAGCTTTCTGAGAAACTGCTTAGTGTTCTGTTAATTCATCACACAGAGTTATATCTGTATTTCCTGGATCTCTTTGCTAGCCTTATTTCTGTGGAATCTGAGAACAGATATTTCGGATTCCTTTGAAGACTATAGGGCCAAAGGAAATATCCTCCGTTAACAAAAACAAAGAAGCTTTCTGAGAAACTTCTTTGCATTCCGTGAAATCATCTCACAGAGTTACAGCTTTCCCCTCAAGAAGCCTTTCGATAAGACAGTTCTTGTGGAGTTGGCAAAGTGATATTTGGAAGCCCATAGAGGGCTATGGTGAAAAAGGAAATATCCTCAGATGAAATCTGGAAAGAAACTTTCTGAGAAACTGCTTAGTGTTCGGTTAATTCATCTCACAGTGTTACATCTGTATTTCGTGGATCTCTTTGCTAGCCTTATTTCTGTGGAATCTGAGAACAGATATTTCGGATCCCTTTGAAGACTATAGGGCCAAAGGAAATATCCTCCGATAACAAAGAGAAAGAAGCTTTCTGAGAAACTTCTTTGCGTTCTGTGAAATCATCTCACAGAGTTACAGCTTTCCCCTCAAGAAGCCTTTCGCTAAGACAGTTCTTGTGAAATTGGCAAAGAGATATTTGGAAGCCCTTAGAGGGCTATGGTGAAAAATGAAATATCCTCAGATGAAATCTGGAAAGAAGCTTTCTGAGAAACTGCTTAGTGTTCTGTTATTTCATCTCACAGAGTTACATCTGTATTTCGTGGATCTCTTTGCTAGCCTTATTTCTGTGGAATATGAGAACAGATATTTCGGATCCCATTGAAGTCTATAGGGCCAAAGGAAATATCCTCCGATAACAAAGAGAAAGAAGCTTTCTGAGAAACTTCTTTGTGTTCTGTGAAATGATCTCACAGAGTTACATCTTTCCCCTCAAGAATTCTTTCGCTAAGACAGTTCTTGTGGAATTGGCAAAGTGATATTTGGAAGCCCAAATAGGGCTATGGTGAAAAAGGAAATATCCTCAGAAGAAATCTGGAAAGAAGCTTTCTGAGAAACTGCTTAGTGTTCTGTTAATTCATCTCACAGAGTTACATGTGTATTTCGTTGATCTCTTTGCTAGCCTTATTTCTGTGGAATCTGAGAACAGATATTTCGGATCCCATTGAAGACTATAGGGACAAAGGAAATATCCTCCGATAACAAAGAGCAAGAAGCTTTCTGAGAAACTTCTTTGCGTTCTGTGAAATCATCTCACAGAGTTACAGCTTTCCCCTCAAGAAGCCTTTCGCTAAGACACTTCTTGTGGAATTGGCAAAGTGATATTTGGAAGCCCTTAGAGGGATATGGTGAAAAAGGAAATTACCTCAGATGAAATCTGAAAGAAGCTTTCTGAGAAACTGCTTAGTGTTCTGTTCATTCATCTCACAGAGTTACATCTGTATTTCGTGGATCTCTTTCCTAGCCTTATTTCTGTGGAATCTGAGAACAGATATTTCGGATCCCATTGAAGACTATAGGGCCAAAGGAAATATCCTCCGATAACAAAGAGAAAGAAGCTTTCTGAGAAACTTCTTTGCGTTCTGTGAAATCATCTCACAGAGTTACAGCTTTCCTCTCAAGAAGCCTTTCGCTAAGACAGTTCTTGTGGAATTGGCAAAGTGATATTTGGAAGCGCATAGAGGGCTATGGTGGAAAATGAAATATCCTCAGATGAAATCTGGAAAGAAGCTTTCTGAGAAACTCCTTAGTGTTCTGTTAATTCATCTCACAGAGTTACATCTGTATTTCGTGGATCTCTTTGCTAGCCTTATTTCTGTGGAATCTGAGAACAGATATTTCGGATCCCATTGAAGACTATAGGGCCAAAGAAATATCCTCCGATAACAAAGAGAAAGAAGTTTTCTGAGAAACTTCTTTGCGTTCTGTGAAATCATCTCACAGAGTTACAGCTTTCCCCTCAAGAAGCCTTTCGCTAAGACAGTTCTTGTGTAATTGGCAAAGTGATATTTGGAAGCCCATAGAGGGCTATGGTGAAAAAGGAAATATCCTCAGATGAAATCTGGAAAGAAGCTTTCTGAGAAACTGCTTAGTGTTCTGTTAATTCATCTCACAGAGTTACATCTGTATTTCGTGGATCTCTTTGCTAGCCTTATTTCTGTGGAATCTGAGAACAGATATTTCGGATCCCATTGAAGACTCTAGGGCCAAAGGAAATATCCTCCGATAACAAAGAGAAAGAAGCTTTCTGAGAAACTTCTTTGCGTTCTGTGAAATCATCTCACAGAGTTACAGCTTTCCCCTCAAGAAGCCTTTCACTAAGACAGTTCTTGTGGAATTGGCAAAGTGATATTTGGAAGCCCATAGAGGGCTATGGTGAAAAAGGAAATATCCTCAGATGAAATCTGGAAAGAAGCTTTCTGAGAAACTGCTTAGTGTTCGGTTAATTCATCTCACAGAGTTACATCTGTATTTCGTGGATCTCTTTGCTAGCCTTATTTCTGTGGAATCTGAGAACAGATATTTCGGATTCCATTGAAGACTATAGGGCTAAAGGAAATATCCTCCGATAACAAAGAGAAAGAAGCTTTCTGAGAAACATCTTTGTGTTCTGTGAAATCATCTTACAGAGTTACAGCTTTCCCCTCAAGAAGCATTTCGCTAAGACAGTTCTTGTGGAATTGGCAAAGTGATATTTGGAAGCCCAAGAGGTCTATGGTGAAAAAGGAAATATCCTCAGATGAAATCTGGAAAGAAGCTTTCTGAGAAACTGCTTAGTGTTCTGTTAATTCATCTCACAGAGTTACATCTGTATTTCGTGGATCTCTTTGCTAGCCTTATTTCTGTGGAATCTGAGAACAGATATTTCGGATCCCATTGAAGACTATAGGGCCAAAGGAAATATCCTCCGTTAACAAAGAGGAAGAAGCTTTCTGAGAAACTTCTTTGCGTTCTGTGAAATCATCTCACAGAGTTACAGCTTTCCCCTCAAGAAGCCTTTCGCTAAGCCAGTTCTTGTGAAATTGGCAAAGAGATATTTGGAAGCCCTTAGAGGGCTATGGTGAAAAAGGAAATATCCTCAGATGAAATCTGGAAAGAAGCTTTCTGAGAAACTGCTTAGTGTTCTGTTATTTCATCTCACAGAGTTACATGTGTATTTCGTGGATCTCTTTGCTAGCCTTATTTCTGTGGAATCTGAGAACAGATATTTCGGATCCCATTGAAGACTATAGGGACAAAGGAAATATCCTCCGATAACAAAGAGCAAGAAGCTTTCTGAGAAACTTCTTTGCGTTCTGTAAAATCATCTCACAGAGTTACAGCTTTCCCCTCAAGAAGCCTTTCGCTAAGACAGTTCTTGTGGTATTGGCAAAGTGATATTTGGAAGCCCTTAGAGGGCTATGGTGAAAAAGGAAATATCCTCAGATGAAATCTGGAAAGAAGCTTTCTGCGAAACTGCTTAGTGTTCGGTTAATTCATCTCACAGAGTTACATCTGTATTTCGTGGATCTCTTTGCTAGCCTTATTTCTGTGGAATCTGAGAACAGATGTTTCGGATCCCATTGAAGACTATAGGGCCAAAGGAAATATCCTCGGATAACAAAGAGAAAGAAGCTTTCTGAGAAACTTCTTTGTGTTCTGTGAAATCATCTCACAGAGTTACAGCTTTCCCCTCAAGAAGCCTTTCACTAAGACAGTTCTTGTGGAATTGGCAAAGTAATATTTGGAAGCCCATAGAGGGCTATGGTGAAAAAGTTAATATCCTCAGATGAAATCTGGAAAGAAGCTTTCTGAGAAACTGCTTAGTGTTCTGTTAATTCATCTCACAGAGTTACATCTGTATTTCGTGGATCTCTTTGCTAGCCTTATTTCTGTGGAATCTGAGAACAGATATTTCGGATCCCATTGAAGACTATAGGGACAAAGGATATCCTCCGATAACAAAGAGAAAGAAGCTTTCTGAGAAACTTCTTTGCGTTCTGTGAAATCATCTCACAGAGTTACAGCTTTCCACGTAAGAAGCCTTTCGCTAAGACAGTTCCTGTGGAATTGGCAAAGTGATATTTGGAAGCCCATAGAGGGCTATGGTGAAAAAGGAAATATCCTCAGATGAAATCTGGAAAGAAGCTTTCTGAGAAACTGCTTAGTGTTCTGTTAATTCATCTCACAGAGTTACATCTGTATTTCGTGGATCGCTTTGCTAGCCTTATTTCTGTGGAATCTGAGAACAGATATTTCGGATCCCATTGAAGACTATAGGGCCAAAGGAAATATCCTCCGATAACAAAGAGAAAGAATATTTCTGAGAAACTTCTTTGCGTTCTGTGAAATCATCTCACAGAGTTACAGCTTTCCCCTCAAGAAGCCTTTCGCTAAGACAGTTCTTGTGGAATTGGCAAAGTGATATTTGGAAGCCCTTAGAGGGCTATGGTGAAAAAGGAAATATCCTCAGATGAAATCTGGAGAGAAGCTTTCTGAGAAACTGCTTAGTGTTCTGTTAATTCATCTCACAGAGTTACATCAGTATTTCGTGGTTCTCTTTGCTAGCCTTATTTCTGTGGAATCTGAGAACAGATGTTTCGGATCCCATTGAAGACTCTAGGGCCAAAGGAAATATCCTCCGATAACAAAGAGAAAGAAGCTTTCTGAGAAACTTCTTTGCGTTCTGTGAAATCATCTCACAGAGTTACAGCTTTCCCCTCAAGAAGCCTTTCACTAAGACAGTTCTTGTGGAATTGGCAAAGTGATATTTGGAAGCCCATAGAGGGCTATGGTGAAAAAGGAAATATCCTCAGATGAAATCTGGAAAGAAGCTTTCTGAGAAACTGCTTAGTGTTCGGTTAATTCATCTCACAGAGTTACATCTGTATTTCGTGGATCTCTTTGCTAGCCTTATTTCTGTGGAATCTGAGAACAGATATTTCGGATTCCATTGAAGACTATAGGGCTAAAGGAAATATCCTCCGATAACAAAGAGAAAGAAGCTTTCTGAGAAACATCTTTGTGTTCTGTGAAATCATCTTACAGAGTTACAGCTTTCCCCTCAAGAAGCCTTTCGCTAAGACAGTTCTTGTGGAATTGGCAAAGTGATATTTGGAAGCCCAAGAGGTCTATGGTGAAAAAGGAAATATCCTCAGATGAAATCTGGAAAGAAGCTTTCTGAGAAACTGCTTAGTGTTCTGTTAATTCATCTCACAGAGTTACATCTGTATTTCGTGGATCTCTTTGCTAGCCTTATTTCTGTGGAATCTGAGAACAGATATTTCGGATCCCATTGAAGACTATAGGGCCAAAGGAAATATCCTCCGTTAACAAAGAGGAAGAAGCTTTCTGAGAAACTTCTTTGCGTTCTGTGAAATCATCTCACAGAGTTACAGCTTTCCCCTCAAGAAGCCTTTCGCTAAGCCAGTTCTTGTGAAATTGGCAAAGTGATATTTGGAAGCCCATAGAGGGCTATGGTGAAAAAGTTAATATCCTCAGATGAAATCTGGAAAGAAGCTTTCTGAGAAACTGCTTAGTGTTCTGTTAATTCATCTCACAGAGTTACATCTGTATTTCGTGGATCTCTTTGCTAGCCTTATTTCTGTGGAATCTGAGAACAGATATTTCGGATCCCTTTGAAGACTATAGGGACAAAGGATATCCTCCGATAACAAAGAGAAAGAAGCTTTCTGAGAAACTTCTTTGCGTTCTGTGAAATCATCTCACAGAGTTACAGCTTTCCACGTAAGAAGCCTTTCGCTAAGACAGTTCCTGTGGAATTGGCAAAGTGATATTTGGAAGCCCATAGAGGGCTATGGTGAAAAAGGAAATATCCTCAGATGAAATCTGGAAAGAAGCTTTCTGAGAAACTGCTTAGTGTTCTGTTAATTCATCTCACAGAGTTACATCTGTATTTCGTGGATCTCTTTGCTAGCCTTATTTCTGTGGAATCTGAGAACAGATATTTCGGATCCCATTGAAGACTATAGGGCCAAAGGAAATATCCTCCGATAACAAAGAGAAAGAATATTTCTGAGAAACTTCTTTGCGTTCTGTGAAATCATCTCACAGAGTTACAGCTTTCCCCTCAAGAAGCCTTTCGCTAAGACAGTGCTTGTGGAATTGGCAAAGTGATATTTGGAAGCCCTTAGAGGGCTATGGTGAAAAAGGAAATATCCTCAGATGAAATCTGGAGAGAAGCTTTCTGAGAAACTGCTTAGTGTTCTGTTAATTCATCTCACAGAGTTACATCAGTATTTCGTGGTTCTCTTTGCTAGCCTTATTTCTGTGGAATCTGAGAACAGATGTTTCGGATCCCATTGAAGACTCTAGGGCCAAAGGAAATATCCTCCGATAACAAAGAGAAAGAAGCTTTCTGAGAAACTTCTTTGCGTTCTGTGAAATCATCTCACAGAGTTACAGCTTTCCCCTCAAGAAGCCTTTCACTAAGACAGTTCTTGTGGAATTGGCAAAGTGATATTTGGAAGCCCATAGAGGGCTATGGTGAAAAAGGAAATATCCTCAGATGAAATCTGGAAAGAAGCTTTCTGAGAAACTGCTTAGTGTTCGGTTAATTCATCTCACAGAGTTACATCTGTATTTCGTGGATCTCTTTGCTAGCCTTATTTCTGTGGAATCTGAGAACAGATATTTCGGATTCCATTGAAGACTATAGGGCTAAAGGAAATATCCTCCGATAAGAAAGAGAAAGAAGCTTTCTGAGAAACATCTTTGTGTTCTGTGAAATCATCTTACAGAGTTACAGCTTTCCCCTCAAGAAGCCTTTCGCTAAGACAGTTCTTGTGGAATTGGCAAAGTGATATTTGGAAGCCCAAGAGGTCTATGGTGAAAAAGGAAATATCCTCAGATGAAATCTGGAAAGAAGCTTTCTGAGAAACTGCTTAGTGTTCTGTTAATTCATCTCACAGAGTTACATCTGTATTTCGTGGATCTCTTTGCTAGCCTTATTTCTGTGGAATCTGAGAACAGATATTTCGGATCCCATTGAAGACTATAGGGCCAAAGGAAATATCCTCCGTTAACAAAGAGGAAGAAGCTTTCTGAGAAACTTCTTTGCGTTCTGTGAAATCATCTCACAGAGTTACAGCTTTCCCCTCAAGAAGCCTTTCGCTAAGACAGTTCTTGTGAAATTGGCAAAGAGATATTTGGAAGCCCTTAGAGGGCTATGGTGAAAAAGGAAATATCCTCAGATGAAAACTGGAAAGAAGCTTTCTGAGAAACTGCTTAGTGTTCTGTTATTTCATCTCACAGAGTTACATGTGTATTTCGTGGATCTCTTTGCTAGCCTTATTTCTGTGGAATCTGAGAACAGATATTTCGGATCCCATTGAAGACTATAGGGACAAAGGAAATATCCTCCGATAACAAAGAGCAAGAAGCTTTCTGAGAAACTTCTTTGCGTTCTGTAAAATCATCTCACAGAGTTACAGCTTTCACCTCAAGAAGCCTTTCGCTAAGACAGTTCTTGTGGTATTGGCAAAGTGATATTTGGAAGCCCTTAGAGGGCTATGGTGAAAAAGGAAATATCCTCAGATGAAATCTGGAAAGAAGCTTTCTGCGAAACTGCTTAGTGTTCGGTTAATTCATCTCACAGAGTTACATCTGTATTTCGTGGATCTCTTTGCTAGCCTTATTTCTGTGGAATCTGAGAACAGATGTTTCGGATCCCATTGAAGACTATAGGGCCAAAGGAAATATCCTCGGATAACAAAGAGAAAGAAGCTTTCTGAGAAACTTCTTTGTGTTCTGTGAAATCATCTCACAGAGTTACAGCTTTCCCCTCAAGAAGCCTTTCACTAAGACAGTTCTTGTGGAATTGGCAAAGTGATATTTGGAAGCCCATAGAGGTCTATGGTGAAAAAGTTAATATCCTCAGATGAAATCTGGAAAGAAGCTTTCTGAGAAACTGCTTAGTGTTCTGTTAATTCATCTCACAGAGTTACATCTGTATTTCGTGGATCTCTTTGCTAGCCTTATTTCTGTGGAATCTGAGAACAGATATTTCGGATCCCATTGAAGACTATAGGGCCAAAGGAAATATCCTCCGATAACAAAGAGAAAGAATATTTCTGAGAAACTTCTTTGCGTTCTGTGAAATCATCTCACAGAGTTACAGCTTTCCCCTCAAGAAGCCTTTCGCTAAGACAGTTCCTGTGGAATTGGCAAAGTGATATTTCGAAGCCCATAGAGGGCTATGGTGAAAAAGGAAATATCCTCAGATGAAATCTGGAGAGAAGCTTTCTGAGAAACTGCTTAGTGTTCTGTTAATTCATCTCACAGAGTTACATCAGTATTTCGTGGATCTCTTTGCTAGCCTTATTTCTCTGTAATCTGAGAACAGATGTTTCGGATCCCATTGAAGACTACAGGGCCAAAGGAAATATCCTCGGATAACAAAGAGAAAGAAGCTTTCTGAGAAACTTCTTTGCGTTCTGTGAAATCATCTCACAGAGTTACAGCTTTCCCATCATGAAGCCTTTCACTAAGACAGTTCTTGTGGAATTGGCAAGGTGATATTTGGAAGCCCATAGAGGGCTACGGTGAAAAAGGAAATATCCTCAGATGAAATCTGGAAAGAAGCTTTCTGAGAAACTGCTTAGTGTTCTGTTAATTCAGCTCACAGAGTTACATCTGCATTTCATGGATATCTTTGCTAGCCTTATTTCTGTGGAATCTGAGAACAGATATTTCGGATCCCATTGAAGACTATAGGGCCAAAGGAAATATCCTCCGATAACAAAGAGAAAGAAGCTTTCTGAGAAACTTCTTTGTGTTCTGTGAAATCATCTCACAGACTTACAGCTTTCCCCTCAAGAAGCCTTTCGCTAAGACAGTTCTTGTGGAATTGGCAAAGTGATGTTTGGAAGACCATAGAGGGCTATGGTGAAAAAGGAAATATCCTCAGATGAAATCTGGAAAGAAGCTTTCTGAGAAACTGCTTAGTGTTCTGTTAATTCATCACACAGAGTTACATCTGTATTTCCTGGATCTCTTTGCTAGCCTTATTTCTGTGGAATCTGAGAACAGATATTTCGGATTCCATTGAAGACTATAGGGCCAAAGGAAATATCCTCCGTTAACAAAAACAAAGAAGCTTTCTGAGAAACTTCTTTGCATTCCGTGAAATCATCTCACAGAGTTACAGCTTTCCCCTCAAGAAGACTTTCGATAAGACAGTTCTTGTGGAGTTGGCAAAGTGATATTTGGAAGCCCATAGAGGGCTATGGTGAAAAAGGAAATATCCTCAGATGAAATCTGGAAAGAAACTTTCTGAGAAACTGCTTAGTGTTCCGTTAATTCATCTCACAGTGTTACATCTGTATTTCGTGGATCTCTTTGCTAGCCTTATTTCTGTGGAATCTGAGAACAGATATTTCGGATCCCATTGAAGTCTACAGGGCCAAAGGAAATATCCTCCGATAACAAAGAGAAAGAAGCTTTCTGAGAAACTTCTTTGCGTTCTGTGAAATCATCTCACAGAGTTACAGCTTTCCTCTCAAGAAGCCTTTCGCTAAGACAGTTCTTGTGGAATTGGCAAAGTGATATTTGGAAGCGCATAGAGGGCTATGGTGGAAAATGAAATATCCTCAGATGAAATCTGGAAAGAAGCTTTCTGAGAAACTCCTTAGTGTTCTGTTAATTCATCTCACAGAGTTACATCTGTATTTCGTGGATCTCTTTGCTAGCCTTATTTCTGTGGAATCTGAGAACAGATATTTCGGATCCCATTGAAGACTATAGGGCCAAAGAAATATCCTCCGATAACAAAGAGAAAGAAGTTTTCTGAGAAACTTCTTTGCGTTCTGTGAAATCATCTCACAGAGTTACAGCTTTCCCCTCAAGAAGCCTTTCGCTAAGACAGTTCTTGTGTAATTGGCAAAGTGATATTTGGAAGCCCATAGAGGGCTATGGTGAAAAAGGAAATATCCTCAGATGAAATCTGGAAAGAAGCTTTCTGAGAAACTGCTTAGTGTTCTGTTAATTCATCTCACAGAGTTACATCTGTATTTCGTGGATCTCTTTGCTAGCCTTATTTCTGTGGAATCTGAGAACAGATATTTCGGATCCCATTGAAGACTCTAGGGCCAAAGGAAATATCCTCCGATAACAAAGAGAAAGAAGCTTTCTGAGAAACTTCTTTACGTTCTGTGAAATCATCTCACAGAGTTACAGCTTTCCCCTCAAGAAGCCTTTCGCTAAGACAGTTCTTGTGGAATTGGCAAAGTGATATTTGGAAGCCCTTAGAGGGCTATGGTGAAAAAGGAAATATCCTCAGATGAAATCTGGAAAGAAGCTTTCTGAGAAACTGCTTAGTGTTCGGTTAATTCATCTCACAGAGTTACATCTGTATTTCGTGGATCTCTTTGCTAGCCTTATTTCTGTGGAATCTGAGAACAGATATTTCGGATTCCATTGAAGACTATAGGGCTAAAGGAAATATCCTCCGATAACAAAGAGAAAGAAGCTTTCTGAGAAACATCTTTGTGTTCTGTGAAATCATCTTACAGAGTTACAGCTTTCCCCTCAAGAAGCCTTTCGCTAAGACAGTTCTTGTGGAATTGGCAAAGTGATATTTGGAAGCCCAAGAGGTCTATGGTGAAAAAGGAAATATCCTCAGATGAAATCTGGAAAGAAGCTTTCTGAGAAACTGCTTAGTGTTCTGTTAATTCATCTCACAGAGTTACATCTGTATTTCGTGGATCTCTTTGCTAGCCTTATTTCTGTGGAATCTGAGAACAGATATTTCGGATCCCATTGAAGACTATAGGGCCAAAGGAAATATCCTCCGTTAACAAAGAGGAAGAAGCTTTCTGAGAAACTTCTTTGCGTTCTGTGAAATCATCTCACAGAGTTACAGCTTTCCCCTCAAGAAGCCTTTCGCTAAGACAGTTCTTGTGAAATTGGCAAAGAGATATTTGGAAGCCCATAGAGGGCTATGGTGAAAAATGAAATATCCTCAGATGAAATCTGGAAAGAAGCTTTCTGAGAAACTGCTTAGTGTTCTGTTATTTAATCTCACAGAGTTACATCTGTATTTCGTGGATCTCTTTGCTAGCCTTATTTCTGTGGAATATGAGAACAGATATTTCGGATCCCATTGAAGTCTATAGGGCCAAAGGAAATATCCTCCGATAACAAAGAGAAAGAAGCTTTCTGAGAAACTTCTTTGTGTTCTGTGAAATCATCTCACAGAGTTACAGCTTTCCCCTCAAGAAGCCTTTCGCTAAGACAGTTCTTGTGGAATTGGCAAAGTGATGTTTGGAAGACCATAGAGTGCTATGGTGAAAAAGGAAATATCCTCAGATGAAATCTGGAAAGAAGCTTTCTGAGAAACTGCTTAGTGTTCTGTTAATTCATCACACAGAGTTACATCTGTATTTCCTGGATCTCTTTGCTAGCCTTATTTCTGTGGAATCTGAGAACAGATATTTCGGATTCCATTGAAGACTATAGGGCCAAAGGAAATATCCTCCGTTAACAAAAACAAAGAAGCTTTCTGAGAAACTTCTTTGCATTCCGTGAAATCATCTCACAGAGTTACAGCTTTCCCCTCAAGAAGCCTTTCGATAAGACAGTTCTTGTGGAGTTGGCAAAGTGATATTTGGAAGCCCATAGAGGGCTATGGTGAAAAAGGAAATATCCTCAGATGAAATCTGGAAAGAAACTTTCTGAGAAACTGCTTAGTGTTCGGTTAATTCATCTCACAGTGTTACATCTGTATTTCGTGGATCTCTTTGCTAGCCTTATTTCTGTGGAATCTGAGAACAGATATTTCGGATCCCTTTGAAGACTATAGGGCCAAAGGAAATATCCTCCGATAACAAAGAGAAAGAAGCTTTCTGAGAAACTTCTTTGTGTTCTGTGAAATGATCTCACAGAGTTACATCTTTCCCCTCAAGAATTCTTTCGCTAAGACAGTTCTTGTGGAATTGGCAAAGTGATATTTGGAAGCCCAAATAGGGCTATGGTGAAAAAGGAAATATCCTCAGAAGAAATCTGGAAAGAAGCTTTCTGAGAAACTGCTTAGTGTTCTGTTAATTCATCTCACAGAGTTACATGTGTATTTCGTTGATCTCTTTGCTAGCCTTATTTCTGTGGAATCTGAGAACAGATATTTCGGATCCCATTGAAGACTATAGGGACAAAGGAAATATCCTCCGATAACAAAGAGCAAGAAGCTTTCTGAGAAACTTCTTTGCGTTCTGTGAAATCATCTCACAGAGTTACAGCTTTCCCCTCAAGAAGCCTTTCGCTAAGACAGTTCTTGTGGAATTGGCAAAGTGATATTTGGAAGCCCTTAGAGGGCTATGGTGAAAAAGGAAATAACCTCAGATGAAATCTGGAAAGAAGCTTTCTGAGAAACTGCTTAGTGTTCTGTTCATTCATCTCACAGAGTTACATCTGTATTTCGTGGATCTCTTTCCTAGCCTTATTTCTGTGGAATCTGAGAACCGATATTTCGGATCCCATTGAAGACTATAGGGCCAAAGGAAATATCCTCCGATAACAAAGAGAAAGAAGCTTTCTGAGAAACTTCTTTGCGTTCTGTGAAATCATCTCACAGAGTTACAGCTTTCCTCTCAAGAAGCCTTTCGCTAAGACAGTTCTTGTGGAATTGGCAAAGTGATATTTGGAAGCGCATAGAGGGCTATGGTGGAAAATGAAATATCCTCAGATGAAATCTGGAAAGAAGCTTTCTGAGAAACTCCTTAGTGTTCTGTTAATTCATCTCACAGAGTTACATCTGTATTTCGTGGATCTCTTTGCTAGCCTTATTTCTGTGGAATCTGAGAACAGATATTTCGGATCCCATTGAAGACTATAGGGCCAAAGAAATATCCTCCGATAACAAAGAGAAAGAAGTTTTCTGAGAAACTTCTTTGCGTTCTGTGAAATCATCTCACAGAGTTACAGCTTTCCCCTCAAGAAGCCTTTCGCTAAGACAGTTCTTGTGTAATTGGCAAAGTGATATTTGGAAGCCCATAGAGGGCTATGGTGAAAAAGGAAATATCCTCAGATGAAATCTGGAAAGAAGCTTTCTGAGAAACTGCTTAGTGTTCTGTTAATTCATCTCACAGAATTACATCTGTATTTCGTGGATCTCTTTGCTAGCCTTATTTCTGTGGAATCTGAGAACAGATATTTCGGATCCCATTGAAGACTCTAGGGCCAAAGGAAATATCCTCCGATAACAAAGAGAAAGAAGCTTTCTGAGAAACTTCTTTGCGTTCTGTGAAATCATCTCACAGAGTTACAGCTTTCCCCTCAAGAAGCCTTTCACTAAGACAGTTCTTCTGGAATTGGCAAAGTGATATTTGGAAGCCCATAGAGGGCTATGGTGAAAAAGGACATATCCTCAGATGAAATCTGGAAAGAAGCTTTCTGAGAAACTGCTTAGTGTTCTGTTAATTCATCTCACAGAGTTACATCTGTATTTCGTGGATCTCTTTGCTAGCCTTATTTCTGTGGAATCTGAGAACAGATATTTCGGATCCCATTGAAGACTATAGGGCCAAAGGAAATATCCTCCGTTAACAAAGAGGAAAAAGCTTTCTGAGAAACTTCTTTGCGTTCTGTGAAATCATCTCACAGAGTTACAGCTTTCCCCTGAAGAAGCCTTTCGCTAAGACAGTTCTTGTGAAATTGGCAAAGAGATATTTGGAAGCCCTTAGAGGGCTATGGTGAAAAAGGAAATATCCTCAGATGAAATCTGGAAAGAAGCTTTCTGAGAAACTGCTTAGTGTTCTGTTATTTCATCTCACAGAGTTACATGTGTATTTCGTGGATCTCTTTGCTAGCCTTATTTCTGTGGAATCTGAGAACAGATATTTCGGATCCCATTGAAGACTATAGGGACAAAGGAAATATCCTCCGATAACAAAGAGAAAGAAGCTTTCTGAGAAACTTCTTTGCGTTCTGTAAAATCATCTCACAGAGTTACAGCTTTCCCCTCAAGAAGCCTTTCGCTAAGACAGTTCTTGTGGTATTGGCAAAGTGATATTTGGAAGCCCTTAGAGGGCTATGGTGAAAAAGGAAATATCCTCAGATGAAATCTGGAAAGAAGCTTTCTGCGAAACTGCTTAGTGTTCGGTTAATTCATCTCACAGAGTTACATCTGTATTTCGTGGATCTCTTTGCTAGCCTTATTTCTGTGGAATCTGAGAACAGATGTTTCGGATCCCATTGAAGACTATAGGGCCAAAGGAAATATCCTCGGATAACAAAGAGAAAGAAGCTTTCTGAGAAACTTCTTTGTGTTCTGTGAAATCATCTCACAGAGTTACAGCTTTCCCCTCAAGAAGCCTTTCACTAAGACAGTTCTTGTGGAATTGGCAAAGTGATATTTCGAAGCCCATAGAGGGCTATGGTGAAAAAGTTAATATCCTCAGATGAAATCTGGAAAGAAGCTTTCTGAGAAACTGCTTAGTGTTCTGTTAATTCATCTCACAGAGTTACATCTGTATTTCGTGGATCTCTTTGCTAGCCTTATTTCTGTGGAATCTGAGAACAGATATTTCGGATCCCATTGAAGACTATAGGGACAAAGGATATCCTCCGATAACAAAGAGAAAGAAGCTTTCTGAGAAACTTCTTTGCGTTCTGTGAAATCATCTCACAGAGTTACAGCTTTCCACTTAAGAAGCCTTTCGCTAAGACAGTTCCTGTGGAATTGGCAAAGTGATATTTGGAAGCCCATAGAGGGCTATGGTGAAAAAGGAAATATCCTCAGATGAAATCTGGAAAGAAGCTTTCTGAGAAACTGCTTAGTGTTCTGTTAATTCATCTCACAGAGTTACATCTGTATTTCGTGGATCTCTTTGCTAGCCTTATTTCTGTGGAATCTGAGAACAGATATTTCGGATCCCATTGAAGACTATAGGGCCAAAGGAAATATCCTCCGATAACAAAGAGAAAGAATATTTCTGAGAAACTTCTTTGCGTTCTGTGAAATCATCTCACAGAGTTACAGCTTTCCCCTCAAGAAGCCTTTCGCTAAGACAGTTCTTGTGGAATTGGCAAAGTGATATTTGGAAGCCCTTAGAGGGCTATGGTGAAAAAGGAAATATCCTCAGATGAAATCTGGAGAGAAGCTTTCTGAGAAACTGCTTAGTGTTCTGTTAATTCATCTCACAGAGTTACATCAGTATTTCGTGGATCTCTTTGCTAGCCTTATTTCTGTGGAATCTGAGAACAGATGTTTCGGATCCCATTGAAGACTATAGGGCCAAAGGAAATATCCTCGGATAACAAAGAGAAAGAAGCTTTCTGAGAAACTTCTTTGCGTTCTGTGAAATCATCTCACAGAGTTACAGCTTTCCCATCATGAAGCCTTTCACTAAGACAGTTCTTGTGGAATTGGCAAGGTGATATTTGGAAGCCCATAGAGGGCTACGGTGAAAAAGGAAATATCCTCAGATGAAATCTGGAAAGAAGCTTTCTGAGAAACTGCTTAGTGTTCGGTTAATTCATCTCACAGAGTTACATCTGTATTTCGTGGATCTCTTTGCTAGCCTTATTTCTGTGGAATCTGAGAACAGATATTTCGGATCCCTTTGAAGACTATAGGGCCAAAGGAAATATCCTCCGATAACAAAGAGAAAGAAGCTTTCTGAGAAACTTCTTTGTGTTCTGTGAAATCATCTCACAGAGTTACAGCTTTCCCTTCAAGAAGCCTTTCGCTAAGACAGTTCTTGTGGAATTGGCAAAGTGATGTTTGGAAGACCATAGAGGGCTATGGTGAAAAAGGAAATATCCTCAGATGAAATCTGGAAAGAAGCTTTCTGAGAAACTGCTTAGTGTTCTGTTAATTCATCACACAGAGTTACATCTGTATTTCCTGGATCTCTTTGCTAGCCTTATTTCTGTGGAATCTGAGAACAGATATTTCGGATTCCATTGAAGACTATAGGGCCAAAGGAAATATCCTCCGTTAACAAAAACAAAGAAGCTTTCTGAGAAACTTCTTTGCATTCCGTGAAATCATCTCACAGAGTTACAGCTTTCCCCTCAAGAAGCCTTTCGATAAGACAGTTCTTGTGGAGTTGGCAAAGTGATATTTGGAAGCCCATAGAGGGCTATGGTGAAAAAGGAAATATCCTCAGATGAAATCTGGAAAGAAACTTTCTGAGAAACTGCTTAGTGTTCGGTTAATTCATCTCACAGTGTTACATCTGTATTTCGTGGATCTCTTTGCTAGCCTTATTTCTGTGGAATCTGAGAACAGATATTTCGGATCCCTTTGAAGACTATAGGGCCAAAGGAAATATCCTCCGATAACAAAGAGAAAGAAGCTTTCTGAGAAACTTCTTTGTGTTCTGTGAAATGATCTCACAGAGTTACACCTTTCCCCTCAAGAATTCTTTCGCTAAGACAGTTCTTGTGGAATTGGCAAAGTGATATTTGGAAGCCCAAATAGGGCTATGGTGAAAAAGGAAATATCCTCAGAAGAAATCTGGAAAGAAGCTTTCTGAGAAACTGCTTAGTGTTCTGTTAATTCATCTCACAGAGTTACATGTGTATTTCGTTGATCTCTTTGCTAGCCTTATTTCTGTGGAATCTGAGAACAGATATTTCGGATCCCATTGAAGACTATAGGGACAAAGGAAATATCCTCCGATAACAAAGAGCAAGAAGCTTTCTGAGAAACTTCTTTGCGTTCTGTGAAATCATCTCACAGAGTTACAGCTTTCCCCTCAAGAAGCCTTTCGCTAAGACAGTTCTTGTGGAATTGGCAAAGTGATATTTGGAAGCCCTTAGAGGGCTATGGTGAAAAAGGAAATAACCTCAGATGAAATCTGGAAAGAAGCTTTCTGAGAAACTGCTTAGTGTTCTGTTCATTCATCTCACAGAGTTACATCTGTATTTCGTGGATCTCTTTCCTAGCCTTATTTCTGTGGAATCTGAGAACAGATATTTCGGATCCCATTGAAGACTATAGGGCCAAAGGAAATATCCTCCGATAACAAAGAGAAAGAAGCTTTCTGAGAAACTTCTTTGCGTTCTGTGAAATCATCTCACAGAGTTACAGCTTTCCTCTCAAGAAGCCTTTCGCTAAGACAGTTCTTGTGGAATTGGCAAAGTGGTATTTGGAAGCGCATAGAGGGCTATGGTGGAAAATGAAATATCCTCAGATGAAATCTGGAAAGAAGCTTTCTGAGAAACTCCTTAGTGTTCTGTTAATTCATCTCACAGAGTTACATCTGTATTTCGTGGATCTCTTTGCTAGCCTTATTTCTGTGGAATCTGAGAACAGATATTTCGGATCCCATTGAAGACTATAGGGCCAAAGAAATATCCTCCGATAACAAAGAGAAAGAAGTTTTCTGAGAAACTTCTTTGCGTTCTGTGAAATCATCTCACAGAGTTACAGCTTTCCCCTCAAGAAGCCTTTCGCTAAGACAGTTCTTGTGTAATTGGCAAAGTGATATTTGGAAGCCCATAGAGGGCTATGGTGAAAAAGGAAATATCCTCAGATGAAATCTGGAAAGAAGCTTTCTGAGAAACTGCTTAGTGTTCTGTTAATTCATCTCACAGAGTTACATCTGTATTTCGTGGATCTCTTTGCTAGCCTTATTTCTGTGGAATCTGAGAACAGATATTTCGGATCCCATTGAGGACTCTAGGGCCAAAGGAAATATCCTCCGATAACAAAGAGAAAGAAGCTTTCTGAGAAACTTCTTTGCGTTCTGTGAAATCATCTCACAGAGTTACAGCTTTCCCCTCAAGAAGCCTTTCACTAAGACAGTTCTTGTGGAATTGGCAAAGTGATATTTGGAAGCCCATAGAGGGCTATGGTGAAAAAGGAAATATCCTCAGATGAAATCTGGAAAGAAGCTTTCTGAGAAACTGCTTAGTGTTCGGTTAATTCATCTCACAGAGTTACATCTGTATTTCGTGGATCTCTTTGCTAGCCTTATTTCTGTGGAATCTGAGAACAGATATTTCGGATTCCATTGAAGACTATAGGGCTAAAGGAAATATCCTCCGATAACAAAGAGAAAGAAGCTTTCTGAGAAACATCTTTGTGTTCTGTGAAATCATCTTACAGAGTTACAGCTTTCCCCTCAAGAAGCCTTTCGCTAAGACAGTTCTTGTGGAATTGGCAAAGTGATATTTGGAAGCCCAAGAGGTCTATGGTGAAAAAGGAAATATCCTCAGATGAAATCTGGAAAGAAGCTTTCTGAGAAACTGCTTAGTGTTCTGTTAATTCATCTCACAGAGTTACATCTGTATTTCGTGGATCTCTTTGCTAGCCTTATTTCTGTGGAATCTGAGAACAGATATTTCGGATCCCATTGAAGACTATAGGGACAAAGGAAATATCCTCCGATAACAAAGAGCAAGAAGCTTTCTGAGAAACTTCTTTGCGTTCTGTAAAATCATCTCACAGAGTTACAGCTTTCCCCTCAAGAAGCCTTTCGCTAAGACAGTTCTTGTGGTATTGGCAAAGTGATATTTGGAAGCCCTTAGAGGGCTATGGTGAAAAAGGAAATATCCTCAGATGAAATCTGGAAAGAAGCTTTCTGCGAAACTGCTTAGTGTTCGGTTAATTCATCTCACAGAGTTACATCTATATTTCGTGGATCTCTTTGCTAGCCTTATTTCTGTGGAATCTGAGAACAGATGTTTCGGATCCCATTGAAGACTATAGGGCCAAAGGAAATATCCTCGGATAACAAAGAGAAAGAAGCTTTCTGAGAAACTTCTTTGTGTTCTGTGAAATCATCTCACAGAGTTACAGCTTTCCCCTCAAGAAGCCTTTCGCTAATACAGTTCTTGTGGAATTGGCAAAGTGATGTTTGGAAGACCATAGAGGGCTATGGTGAAAAAGGAAATATCCTCAGATGAAATCTGGAAAGAAGCTTTCTGAGAAACTGCTTAGTGTTCTGTTAATTCATCACACAGAGTTACATCTGTATTTCCTGGATCTCTTTGCTAGCCTTATTTCTGTGGAATCTGAGAACAGATATTTCGGATTCCATTGAAGACTATAGGGCCAAAGGAAATATCCTCCGTTAACAAAAACAAAGAAGCTTTCTGAGAAACTTCTTTGCATTCCGTGAAATCATCTCACAGAGTTACAGCTTTCCCCTCAAGAAGCCTTTCGATAAGACAGTTCTTGTGGAGTTGGAAAAGTGATATTTGGAAGCCCATAGAGGGCTATGGTGAAAAAGGAAATATCCTCAGATGAAATCTGGAAAGAAACTTTCTGAGAAACTGCTTAGTGTTCGGTTAATTCATCTCACAGTGTTACATCTGTATTTCCTGGATCTCTTTGCTAGCCTTATTTCTGTGGAATCTGAGAACAGATATTTCGGATCCCTTTGAAGACTATAGGGCCAAAGGAAATATCCTCCGATAACAAAGAGAAAGAAGCTTTCTGAGAAACTTCTTTGTGTTCTGTGAAATGATCTCACAGAGTTACACCTTTCCCCTCAAAAATTCTTTCGCTAAGACAGTTCTTGTGGAATTGGCAAAGTGATATTTGGAAGCCCAAATAGGGCTATGGTGAAAAAGGAAATATCCTCAGAAGAAATCTGGAAAGAAGCTTTCTGAGAAACTGCTTAGTGTTCTGTTAATTCATCTCACAGAGTTACATGTGTATTTCGTTGATCTCTTTGCTAGCCTTATTTCTGTGGAATCTGAGAACAGATATTTCGGATCCCATTGAAGACTATAGGGACAAAGGAAATATCCTCCGATAACAAAGAGCAAGAAGCTTTCTGAGAAACTTCTTTGCGTTCTGTGAAATCATCTCACAGAGTTACAGCTTTCCCCTCAAGAAGCCTTTCGCTAAGACAGTTCTTGTGGAATTGGCAAAGTGATATTTGGAAGCCCTTAGAGGGCTATGGTGAAAAAGGAAATAACCTCAGATGAAATCTGGAAAGAAGCTTTCTGAGAAACTGCTTAGTGTTCTGTTCATTCATCTCACAGAGTTACATCTGTATTTCGTGGATCTCTTTCCTAGCCTTATTTCTGTGGAATCTGAGAACCGATATTTCGGATCCCATTGAAGACTATAGGGCCAAAGGAAATATCCTCCGATAACAAAGAGAAAGAAGCTTTCTGAGAAACTTCTTTGCGTTCTGTGAAATCATCTCACAGAGTTACAGCTTTCCTCTCAAGAAGCCTTTCGCTAAGACAGTTCTTGTGGAATTGGCAAAGTGGTATTTGGAAGCGCATAGAGGGCTATGGTGGAAAATGAAATATCCTCAGATGAAATCTGGAAAGAAGCTTTCTGAGAAACTCCTTAGTGTTCTGTTAATTCATCTCACAGAGTTACATCTGTATTTCGTGCATCTCTTTGCTAGCCTTATTTCTGTGGAATCTGAGAACAGATATTTCGGATCCCATTGAAGACTATAGGGCCAAAGAAATATCCTCCGATAACAAAGAGAAAGAAGTTTTCTGAGAAACTTCTTTGCGTTCTGTGAAATCATCTCACAGAGTTACAGCTTTCCCCTCAAGAAGCCTTTCGCTAAGACAGTTCTTGTGTAATTGGCAAAGTGATATTTGGAAGCCCATAGAGGGCTATGGTGAAAAAGGAAATATCCTCAGATGAAATCTGGAAAGAAGCTTTCTGAGAAACTGCTTAGTGTTCTGTTAATTCATCTCACTGAGTTACATCTGTATTTCGTGGATCTCTTTGCTAGCCTTATTTCTGTGGAATCTGAGAACAGATATTTCGGATCCCATTGAAGACTCTAGGGCCAAAGGAAATATCCTCCGATAACAAAGAGAAAGAAGCTTTCTGAGAAACTTCTTTGCGTTCTGTGATATCATCTCACAGAGTTACAGCTTTCCCCTCAAGAAGCCTTTCACTAAGACAGTTCTTGTGGAATTGGCAAAGTGATATTTGGAAGCCCATAGAGGGCTATGGTGAAAAAGGAAATATCCTCAGATGAAATCTGGAAAGAAGCTTTCTGAGAAACTGCTTAGTGTTCGGTTAATTCATCTCACAGAGTTACATCTGTATTTCGTGGATCTCTTTGCTAGCCTTATTTCTGTGGAATCTGAGAACAGATATTTCGGATTCCATTGAAGACTATAGGGCTAAAGGAAATATCCTCCGATAACAAAGAGAAAGAAGCTTTCTGAGAAACATCTTTGTGTTCTGTGAAATCATCTTACAGAGTTACAGCTTTCCCCTCAAGAAGCCTTTCGCTAAGACAGTTCTTGTGGAATTGGCAAAGTGATATTTGGAAGCCCAAGAGGTCTATGGTGAAAAAGGAAATATCCTCAGATGAAATCTGGAAAGAAGCTTTCTGAGAAACTGCTTAGTGTTCTGTTAATTCATCTCACAGAGTTACATCTGTATTTCGTGGATCTCTTTGCTAGCCTTATTTCTGTGGAATCTGAGAACAGATATTTCGGATCCCATTGAAGACTATAGGGACAAAGGAAATATCCTCCGATAACAAAGAGCAAGAAGCTTTCTGAGAAACTTCTTTGCGTTCTGTAAAATCATCTCACAGAGTTACAGCTTTCCCCTCAAGAAGCCTTTCGCTAAGACAGTTCTTGTGGTATTGGCAAAGTGATATTTGGAAGCCCTTAGAGGGCTATGGTGAAAAAGGAAATATCCTCAGATGAAATCTGGAAAGAAGCTTTCTGCGAAACTGCTTAGTGTTCGGTTAATTCATCTCACAGAGTTACATCTATATTTTGTGGATCTCTTTGCTAGCCTTATTTCTGTGGAATCTGAGAACAGATGTTTCGGATCCCATTGAAGACTATAGGGCCAAAGGAAATATCCTCGGATAACAAAGAGAAAGAAGCTTTCTGAGAAACTTCTTTGTGTTCTGTGAAATCATCTCACAGAGTTACAGCTTTCCCCTCAAGAAGCCTTTCGCTAATACAGTTCTTGTGGAATTGGCAAAGTGATGTTTGGAAGACCATAGAGGGCTATGGTGAAAAAGGAAATATCCTCAGATGAAATCTGGAAAGAAGCTTTCTGAGAAACTGCTTAGTGTTCTGTTAATTCATCACACAGAGTTACATCTGTATTTCCTGGATCTCTTTGCTAGCCTTATTTCTGTGGAATCTGAGAACAGATATTTCGGATTCCATTGAAGACTATAGGGCCAAAGGAAATATCCTCCGTTAACAAAAACAAAGAAGCTTTCTGAGAAACTTCTTTGCATTCCGTGAAATCATCTCACAGAGTTACAGCTTTCCCCTCAAGAAGCCTTTCGATAAGACAGTTCTTGTGGAGTTGGCAAAGTGATATTTGGAAGCCCATAGAGGGCTATGGTGAAAAAGGAAATATCCTCAGATGAAATCTGGAAAGAAACTTTCTGAGAAACTGCTTAGTGTTCGGTTAATTCATCTCACAGTGTTACATCTGTATTTCGTGGATCTCTTTGCTAGCCTTATTTCTGTGGAATCTGAGAACAGATATTTCGGATCCCTTTGAAGACTATAGGGCCAAAGGAAATATCCTCCGATAACAAAGAGAAAGAAGCTTTCTGAGAAACTTCTTTGTGTTCTGTGAAATGATCTCACAGAGTTACATCTTTCCCCTCAAGAATTCTTTCGCTAAGACAGTTCTTGTGGAATTGGCAAAGTGATATTTGGAAGCCCAAATAGGGCTATGGTGAAAAAGGAAATATCCTCAGAAGAAATCTGGAAAGAAGCTTTCTGAGAAACTGCTTAGTGTTCTGTTAATTCATCTCACAGAGTTACATGTGTATTTCGTTGATCTCTTTGCTAGCCTTATTTCTGTGGAATCTGAGAACAGATATTTCGGATCCCATTGAAGACTATAGGGACAAAGGAAATATCCTCCGATAACAAAGAGCAAGAAGCTTTCTGAGAAACTTCTTTGCGTTCTGTGAAATCATCTCACAGAGTTACAGCTTTCCCCTCAAGAAGCCTTTCGCTAAGACAGTTCTTGTGGAATTGGCAAAGTGATATTTGGAAGCCCTTAGAGGGCTATGGTGAAAAAGGAAATAACCTCAGATGAAATCTGGAAAGAAGCTTTCTGAGAAACTGCTTAGTGTTCTGTTCATTCATCTCACAGAGTTACATCTGTATTTCATGGATCTCTTTCCTAGCCTTATTTCTGTGGAATCTGAGAACAGATATTTCGGATCCCATTGAAGACTATAGGGCCAAAGGAAATATCCTCCGATATCAAAGAGAAAGAAGCTTTCTGAGAAACTTCTTTGCGTTCTGTGAAATCATCTCACAGAGTTACAGCTTTCCTCTCAAGAAGCCTTTCGCTAAGACAGTTCTTGTGGAATTGGCAAAGTGATATTTGGAAGCGCATAGAGGGCTATGGTGGAAAATGAAATATCCTCAGATGAAATCTGGAAAGAAGCTTTCTGAGAAACTCCTTAGTGTTCTGTTAATTCATCTCACAGAGTTACATCTGTATTTCGTGGATCTCTTTGCTAGCCTTATTTCTGTGGAATCTGAGAACAGATATTTCGGATCCCATTGAAGACTATAGGGCCAAAGAAATATCCTCCGATAACAAAGAGAAAGAAGTTTTCTGAGAAACTTCTTTGCGTTCTGTGAAATCATCTCACAGAGTTACAGCTTTCCCCTCAAGAAGCCTTTCGCTAAGACAGTTCTTGTGTAATTGGCAAAGTGATATTTGGAAGCCCATAGAGGGCTATGGTGAAAAAGGAAATATCCTCAGATGAAATCTGGAAAGAAGCTTTCTGAGAAACTGCTTAGTGTTCTGTTAATTCATCTCACTGAGTTACATCTGTATTTCGTGGATCTCTTTGCTAGCCTTATTTCTGTGGAATCTGAGAACAGATATTTCGGATCCCATTGAAGACTCTAGGGCCAAAGGAAATATCCTCCGATAACAAAGAGAAAGAAGCTTTCTGAGAAACTTCTTTGCGTTCTGTGATATCATCTCACAGAGTTACAGCTTTCCCCTCAAGAAGCCTTTCACTAAGACAGTTCTTGTGGAATTGGCAAAGTGATATTTGGAAGCCCATAGAGGGCTATGGTGAAAAAGGAAATATCCTCAGATGAAATCTGGAAAGAAGCTTTCTGAGAAACTGCTTAGTGTTCGGTTAATTCATCTCACAGAGTTACATCTGTATTTCGTGGATCTCTTTGCTAGCCTTATTTCTGTGGAATCTGAGAACAGATATTTCGGATTCCATTGAAGACTATAGGGCTAAAGGAAATATCCTCCGATAACAAAGAGAAAGAAGCTTTCTGAGAAACATCTTTGTGTTCTGTGAAATCATCTTACAGAGTTACAGCTTTCCCCTCAAGAAGCCTTTCGCTAAGACAGTTCTTGTGGAATTGGCAAAGTGATATTTGGAAGCCCAAGAGGTCTATGGTGAAAAAGGAAATATCCTCAGATGAAATCTGGAAAGAAGCTTTCTGAGAAACTGCTTAGTGTTCTGTTAATTCATCTCACAGAGTTACATCTGTATTTCGTGGATCTCTTTGCTAGCCTTATTTCTGTGGAATCTGAGAACAGATATTTCGGATCCCATTGAAGACTATAGGGACAAAGGAAATATCCTCCGATAACAAAGAGCAAGAAGCTTTCTGAGAAACTTCTTTGCGTTCTGTAAAATCATCTCACAGAGTTACAGCTTTCCCCTCAAGAAGCCTTTCGCTAAGACAGTTCTTGTGGTATTGGCAAAGTGATATTTGGAAGCCCTTAGAGGGCTATGGTGAAAAAGGAAATATCCTCAGATGAAATCTGGAAAGAAGCTTTCTGCGAAACTGCTTAGTGTTCGGTTAATTCATCTCACAGAGTTACATCTATATTTTGTGGATCTCTTTGCTAGCCTTATTTCTGTGGAATCTGAGAACAGATGTTTCGGATCCCATTGAAGACTATAGGGCCAAAGGAAATATCCTCGGATAACAAAGAGAAAGAAGCTTTCTGAGAAACTTCTTTGTGTTCTGTGAAATCATCTCACAGAGTTACAGCTTTCCCCTCAAGAAGCCTTTCGCTAATACAGTTCTTGTGGAATTGGCAAAGTGATGTTTGGAAGACCATAGAGGGCTATGGTGAAAAAGGAAATATCCTCAGATGAAATCTGGAAAGAAGCTTTCTGAGAAACTGCTTAGTGTTCTGTTAATTCATCACACAGAGTTACATCTGTATTTCCTGGATCTCTTTGCTAGCCTTATTTCTGTGGAATCTGAGAACAGATATTTCGGATTCCATTGAAGACTATAGGGCCAAAGGAAATATCCTCCGTTAACAAAAACAAAGAAGCTTTCTGAGAAACTTCTTTGCATTCCGTGAAATCATCTCACAGAGTTACAGTTTTCCCCTCAAGAAGCCTTTCGATAAGACAGTTCTTGTGGAGTTGGCAAAGTGATATTTGGAAGCCCATAGAGGGCTATGGTGAAAAAGGAAATATCCTCAGATGAAATCTGGAAAGAAACTTTCTGAGAAACTGCTTAGTGTTCGGTTAATTCATCTCACAGTGTTACATCTGTATTTCGTGGATCTCTTTGCTAGCCTTATTTCTGTGGAATCTGAGAACAGATATTTCGGATCCCTTTGAAGACTATAGGGCCAAAGGAAATATCCTCCGATAACAAAGAGAAAGAAGCTTTCTGAGAAACTTCTTTGTGTTCTGTGAAATGATCTCACAGAGTTACATCTTTCCCCTCAAGAATTCTTTCGCTAAGACAGTTCTTGTGGAATTGGCAAAGTGATATTTGGAAGCCCAAATAGGGCTATGGTGAAAAAGGAAATATCCTCAGAAGAAATCTGGAAAGAAGCTTTCTGAGAAACTGCTTAGTGTTCTGTTAATTCATCTCACAGAGTTACATGTGTATTTCGTTGATCTCTTTGCTAGCCTTATTTCTGTGGAATCTGAGAACAGATATTTCGGATCCCATTGAAGACTATAGGGACAAAGGAAATATCCTCCGATAACAAAGAGCAAGAAGCTTTCTGAGAAACTTCTTTGCGTTCTGTGAAATCATCTCACAGAGTTACAGCTTTCCCCTCAAGAAGCCTTTCGCTAAGACAGTTCTTGTGGAATTGGCAAAGTGATATTTGGAAGCCCTTAGAGGGCTATGGTGAAAAAGGAAATAACCTCAGATGAAATCTGGAAAGAAGCTTTCTGAGAAACTGCTTAGTGTTCTGTTCATTCATCTCACAGAGTTACATCTGTATTTCATGGATCTCTTTCCTAGCCTTATTTCTGTGGAATCTGAGAACAGATATTTCGGATCCCATTGAAGACTATAGGGCCAAAGGAAATATCCTCCGATATCAAAGAGAAAGAAGCTTTCTGAGAAACTTCTTTGCGTTCTGTGAAATCATCTCACAGAGTTACAGCTTTCCTCTCAAGAAGCCTTTCGCTAAGACAGTTCTTGTGGAATTGGCAAAGTGATATTTGGAAGCGCATAGAGGGCTATGGTGGAAAATGAAATATCCTCAGATGAAATCTGGAAAGAAGCTTTCTGAGAAACTCCTTAGTGTTCTGTTAATTCATCTCACAGAGTTACATCTGTATTTCGTGGATCTCTTTGCTAGCCTTATTTCTGTGGAATCTGAGAACAGATATTTCGGATCCCATTGAAGACTATAGGGCCAAAGAAATATCCTCCGATAACAAAGAGAAAGAAGTTTTCTGAGAAACTTCTTTGCGTTCTGTGAAATCATCTCACAGAGTTACAGCTTTCCCCTCAAGAAGCCTTTCGCTAAGACAGTTCTTGTGTAATTGGCAAAGTGATATTTGGAAGCCCATAGAGGGCTATGGTGAAAAAGGAAATATCCTCAGATGAAATCTGGAAAGAAGCTTTCTGAGAAACTGCTTAGTGTTCTGTTAATTCATCTCACTGAGTTACATCTGTATTTCGTGGATCTCTTTGCTAGCCTTATTTCTGTGGAATCTGAGAACAGATATTTCGGATCCCATTGAAGACTCTAGGGCCAAAGGAAATATCCTCCGATAACAAAGAGAAAGAAGCTTTCTGAGAAACTTCTTTGCGTTCTGTGATATCATCTCACAGAGTTACAGCTTTCCCCTCAAGAAGCCTTTCACTAAGACAGTTCTTGTGGAATTGGCAAAGTGATATTTGGAAGCCCATAGAGGGCTATGGTGAAAAAGGAAATATCCTCAGATGAAATCTGGAAAGAAGCTTTCTGAGAAACTGCTTAGTGTTCGGTTAATTCATCTCACAGAGTTACATCTGTATTTCGTGGATCTCTTTGCTAGCCTTATTTCTGTGGAATCTGAGAACAGATATTTCGGATTCCATTGAAGACTATAGGGCTAAAGGAAATATCCTCCGATAACAAAGAGAAAGAAGCTTTCTGAGAAACATCTTTGTGTTCTGTGAAATCATCTTACAGAGTTACAGCTTTCCCCTCAAGAAGCCTTTCGCTAAGACAGTTCTTGTGGAATTGGCAAAGTGATATTTGGAAGCCCAAGAGGTCTATGGTGAAAAAGGAAATATCCTCAGATGAAATCTGGAAAGAAGCTTTCTGAGAAACTGCTTAGTGTTCTGTTAATTCATCTCACAGAGTTACATCTGTATTTCGTGGATCACTTTGCTAGCCTTATTTCTGTGGAATCTGAGAACAGATATTTCGGATCCCATTTAAGACTATAGGGACAAAGGAAATATCCTCCGATAACAAAGAGCAAGAAGGTTTCTGAGAATCTTCTTTGCGTTCTGTGAAATCATCTCACTGAGTTACAGCTTTCCCCTCTAGAAGCTTTTCGCTAAGACAGTTCTTGTAGAATTGGCAAATTGATATTTGGAAGCCCTTGGAGGGCTATGGTGAAAAAGGAAATATCCTCAGAAGAAATCTGGAAAGAAGCTTTCTGAGAAACGGCTTAGTGTTCTGTTAATACATCTCACAGAGTTACATCTGTATTTCGTGGATCTCATTGCTAGCCTTATTTCTGTGGAATCTGAGAACAGATATTTCGGATCCCTTTGAAGACTATAGGGCCAAAGGAAATATCCTCCGATAACAAAGAGAAAGAAGTTTTCTGAGAAACTTCATTGCGTTCTTTAAAATCATCTCACAGAGTTACAGCTTTACTCTCAAGAAGCCTTTCACTAAGATAGTTCTTGTGGAATTGGCAAAGTGATATTTGGAAGCCCATAGAGGGCTATGGTGAAAAAGGAAATATCCTCAGATGAAATCTGGAAAGAAGCTTTCTGAGAAACTGCTTAGTGTTCTGTTAATTCATCTCACAGAGTTACATCTGTATTTCCTGGACCTCTTTGCTAGCCTTATTTCTGTGGAATCTGAGACCAGATATTTCGGATCCCATTGAAGACTATAGGGCCAAAGGAAATATCCTCCGATAACAAAGACAAAGAAGCTTTCTGAGAAACTTCTTTGCGTTCTGTGAAATCATCTCACAGAGTTACAGCTTTCCCCTCAAGAAGCCTTTCGCTAAGACAGTTCTTGTGGAATTGGCAAAGTGATGTTTGGAAGACCATAGAGGGCTATGGTGAAAAAGGAAATATCCTCAGATGAAATCTGGAAAGAAGCTTTCTGAGAAACTGCTTAGTGTTCTGTTAATTCATCACACAGAGTTACATCTGTATTTCCTGGATCTCTTTGCTAGCCTTATTTCTGTGGAATCTGAGAACAGATATTTCGGATTCCATTGAAGACTATAGGGCCAAAGGAAATATCCTCCGATAACAAAGAGAAAGAAGCTTTCTGAGAAACTTCTTTGCGTTCTGTGAAATCATCTCACAGAGTTACAGCTTTCCTCTCAAGAAGCCTTTCGCTAAGACAGTTCTTGTGGAATTGGCAAAGTGATATTTGGAAGCCCATAGAGGGCTATGTTGGAAAATGAAATATCCTCAGATGAAATCTGGAAAGAAGCTTTCTGAGAAACTCCTTAGTGTTCTGTTAATTCATCTCACCGAGTTACATCTGTATTTCGTGGATCTCTTTGCTAGCCTTATTTCTGTGGAATCTGAGAACAGATATTTCGGATCCCATTGAAGACTATAGGGCCAAAGAAATATCCTCCGATAACAAAGAGAAAGAAGTTTTCTGAGAAACTTCTTTGCGTTCTGTGAAATCATCTCACAGAGTTACAGCTTTCCCCTCAAGAAGCCTTTCGCTAAGACAGTTCTTGTGTAATTGGCAAAGTGATATTTGGAAGCCCATAGAGGGCTATGGTGAAAAAGGAAATATCCTCAGATGAAATCTGGAAAGAAGCTTTCTGAGAAACTGCTTAGTGTTCTGTTAATTCATCTCACAGAGTTACATCTGTATTTCGTGGATCTCTTTGCTAGCCTTATTTCCGTGGAATCTGAGAACAGATATTTCGGATCCCATTGAAGACTCTAGGGCCAAAGGAAATATCCTCCGATAACAAAGAGAAAGAAGCTTTCTGAGAAACTTCTTTGCGTTCTGTGAAATCATCTCACAGAGTTACATCTTTCCCCTCAAGAAGACTTTCGCTAAGACAGTTCTTGTGGAATTGGCAAAGTGATATTTGGAAGCCCATAGAGGGCTATGGTGAAAAAGGAAATATCCTCAGATGAAATCTGGAAAGAAGCTTTCTGAGAAACTGCTTAGTGTTCGGTTAATTCATCTCACAGAGTTACATCTGTATTTCGTGGATCTCTTTGCTAGCCTTATTTCTGTGGAATCTGAGAACAGATATTTCGGATTCCATTGAAGACTATAGGGCTAAAGGAAATATCCTCCGATAACAAAGAGAAAGAAGCTTTCTGAGAAACATCTTTGTGTTCTGTGAAATCATCTTACAGAGTTACAGCTTTCCCCTCAAGAAGCCTTTCGCTAAGACAGTTCTTGTGGAATTGGCAAAGTGATATTTGGAAGCCCAAGAGGTCTATGGTGAAAAAGGAAATATCCTCAGATGAAATCTGGAAAGAAGCTTTCTGAGAAACTGCTTAGTGTTCTGTTAATTCATCTCACAGAGTTACATCTGTATTTCGTGGATCTCTTCGCTAGCCTTATTTCTGTGGAATCTGAGAACAGATATTTCGGATCCCATTGAAGACAATAGGGACAAAGGAAATATCCTCCGTTAACAAAGAGGAAGAAGCTTTCTGAGAAACTTCTTTGCGTTCTGTGAAATCATCTCACAGAGTTACAGCTTTCCCATCAAGAAGCCTTTCGCTAAGACAGTTCTTGTGAAATTGGCAAAGAGATATTTGGAAGCCCTTAGAGGGCTATGGTGAAAAATGAAATATCCTCAGATGAAATCTGGAAAGAAGCTTTCTGAGAAACTGCTTAGTGTTCTGTTATTTCATCTCACAGAGTTACATCTGTATTTCGTGGATCTCTTTGCTAGCCTTATTTCTGTGGAATATGAGAACAGATATTTCGGATCCCATTGAAGTCTATAGGGCCAAAGGAAATATCCTCCGATAACAAAGACAAAGAAGCTTTCTGAGAAACTTCTTTGCGTTCCGTGAAATCATCTCACAGAGTTACAGCTTTCCCCTCAAGAAGCCTTTCGATAAGACAGTTCTTGTGGAGTTGGCAAAGTGATATTTGGAAGCCCATAGAGGGCTAGGGTGAAAAAGGAAATATCCTCAGATGAAATCTGGACAGAAACTTTCTGAGAAACTGCTTAGTGTTCGGTTAATTCATCTCACAGAGTTACATCTGTATTTCGTGGATCTCTTTGCTAGCCTTATTTCTGTGGAATATGAGAACAGATATTTCGGATCCCTTTGAAGACTATAGGGCCAAAGGAAATATCCTCCGATAACAAAGACAAAGAAGCTTTCTGAGAAACTTCTTTGTGTTCTGTGAAATCATCTCACAGAGTTACAGCTTTCCCCTCAAGAAGCCTTTCGCTAAGACAGTTCTTGTGGAATTGGCAAAGTGATGTTTGGAAGACCATAGAGGGCTATGGTGAAAAAGGAAATATCCTCAGATGAAATCTGGAAAGAAGCTTTCTGAGAAACTGCTTAGTGTTCTGTTAATTCATCACACAGAGTTATATCTGTATTTCCTGGATCTCTTTGCTAGCCTTATTTCTGTGGAATCTGAGAACAGATATTTCGGATTCCTTTGAAGACTATAGGGCCAAAGGAAATATCCTCCGTTAACAAAAACAAAGAAGCTTTCTGAGAAACTTCTTTGCATTCCGTGAAATCATCTCACAGAGTTACAGCTTTCCCCTCAAGAAGCCTTTCGATAAGACAGTTCTTGTGGAGTTGGCAAAGTGATATTTGGAAGCCCATAGAGGGCTATGGTGAAAAAGGAAATATCCTCAGATGAAATCTGGAAAGAAACTTTCTGAGAAACTGCTTAGTGTTCGGTTAATTCATCTCACAGTGTTACATCTGTATTTCGTGGATCTCTTTGCTAGCCATATTTCTGTGGAATCTGAGAACAGATATTTCGGATCCCTTTGAAGACTATAGGGCCAAAGGAAATATCCTCCGATAACAAAGAGAAAGAAGCTTTCTGAGAAACTTCTTTGTGTTCTGTGAAATGATCTCACAGAGTTACATCTTTCCCCTCAAGAATTCTTTCGCTAAGACAGTTCTTGTGGAATTGGCAAAGTGATATTTGGAAGCCCAAATAGGGCTATGGTGAAAAAGGAAATATCCTCAGAAGAAATCTGGAAAGAAGATTTCTGAGAAACTGCTTAGTGTTCTGTTAATTCATCTCACAGAGTTACATCTGTATTTCGTTGATCTCTTTGCTAGCCTTATTTCTGTGGAATCTGAGAACAGATATTTCGGATCCCATTGAAGACTATAGGGACAAAGGAAATATCCTCCGATAACAAAGAGCAAGAAGCTTTCTGAGAAACTTCTTTGCGTTCTGTGAAATCATCTCACAGAGTTACAGCTTTCCCCTCAAGAAGCCTTTCGCTAAGACAGTTCTTGTGGAATTGGCAAAGTGATATTTGGAAGCCCTTAGAGGGCTATGGTGAAAAAGGAAATAACCTCAGATGAAATCTGGAAAGAAGCTTTCTGAGAAACTGCTTAGTGTTCTGTTCATTCATCTCACAGAGTTACATCTGTATTTCGTGGATCTCTTTCCTAGCCTTATTTCTGTGGAATCTGAGAACAGATATTTCGGATCCCATTGAAGACTATAGGGCCAAAGGAAATATCCTCCGATAACAAAGAGAAAGAAGCTTTCTGAGAAACTTCTTTGCGTTCTGTGAAATCATCTCACAGAGTTACAGCTTTCCTCTCAAGAAGCCTTTCGCTAAGACAGTTCTTGTGGAACTGTCAAAGTGATATTTGGAAGCGCATAGAGGGCTATGGTGGAAAATGAAATATCCTCAGATGAAATCTGGAAAGAAGCTTTCTGAGAAACTCCTTAGTGTTCTGTTAATTCATCTCACAGAGTTACATCTGTATTTCGTGGATCTCTTTGCTAGCCTTATTTCTGTGGAATCTGAGAACAGATATTTCGGATCCCATTGAAGACTATAGGGCCAAAGAAATATCCTCCGATAACAAAGAGAAAGAAGTTTTCTGAGAAACTTCTTTGCGTTCTGTGAAATCATCTCACAGAGTTACAGCTTTCCCCTCAAGAAGCCTTTCGCTAAGACAGTTCTTGTGTAATTGGCAAAGTGATATTTGGAAGCCCATAGAGGGCTATGGTGAAAAAGGAAATATCCTCAGATGAAATCTGGAAAGAAGCTTTCTGAGAAACTGCTTAGTGTTCTGTTAATTCATCTCACAGAGTTACATCTGTATTTCGTGGATCTCTTTGCTAGCCTTATTTCTGTGGAATCTGAGAACAGATATTTCGGATCCCATTGAAGACTCTAGGGCCAAAGGAAATATCCTCCGATAACAAAGAGAAAGAAGCTTTCTGAGAAACTTCTTTGCGTTCTGTGAAATCATCTCACAGAGTTACAGCTTTCCCCTCAAGAAGCCTTTCACTAAGACAGTTCTTGTGGAATTGGCAAAGTGATATTTGGAAGCCCATAGAGGGCTATGGTGAAAAAGGAAATATCCTCAGATGAAATCTGGAAAGAAGCTTTCTGAGAAACTGCTTAGTGTTCGGTTAATTCATCTCACAGAGTTACATCTGTATTTCGTGGATCTCTTTGCTAGCCTTATTTCTGTGGAATCTGAGAACAGATATTTCGGATTCCATTGAAGACTATAGGGCTAAAGGAAATATCCTCCGATAACAAAGAGAAAGAAGCTTTCTGAGAAACATCTTTGTGTTCTGTGAAATCATCTTACAGAGTTACAGCTTTCCCCTCAAGAAGCCTTTCGCTAAGACAGTTCTTGTGGAATTGGCAAAGTGATATTTGGAAGCCCAAGAGGTCTATGGTGAAAAAGGAAATATCCTCAGATGAAATCTGGAAAGAAGCTTTCTGAGAAACTGCTTAGTGTTCTGTTAATTCATCTCACAGAGTTACATCTGTATTTCGTGGATCTCTTTGCTAGCCTTATTTCTGTGGAATCTGAGAACAGATATTTCGGATCCCATTGAAGACTATAGGGACAAAGGAAATATCCTCCGTTAACAAAGAGGAAGAAGCTTTCTGAGAAACTTCTTTGCGTTCTGTGAAATCATCTCACAGAGTTACAGCTTTCCCCTCAAGAAGCCTTTCGCTAAGACAGTTCTTGTGAAATTGGCAAAGAGATATTTGGAAGCCCTTAGAGGGCTATGGTGAAAAATGAAATATCCTCAGATGAAATCTGGAAAGAAGCTTTCTGAGAAACTGCTTAGTGTTCTGTTAATTCATCTCACAGAGTTACATCTGTATTTCGTGGATCTCTTTGCTAGCCTTATTTCTGTGGAATATGAGAACAGATATTTCGGATCCCATTGAAGTCTATAGGGCCAAAGGAAATATCCTCAGATAACAAAGACAAAGAAGCTTTCTGAGAAACTTCTTTGCGTTCCGTGAAATCATCTCACAGAGTTACAGCTTTCCCCTCAAGAAGCCTTTCGATAAGACAGTTCTTGTGGAGTTGGCAAAGTGATATTTGGAAGCCCATAGAGGGCTAGGGTGAAAAAGGAAATATCCTCAGATGAAATCTGGAAAGAAACTTTCTGAGAAACTGCTTAGTGTTCGGTTAATTCATCTCACAGAGTTACATCTGAATTTCGTGGATCTCTTTGCTAGCCTTATTTCTGTGGAATCTGAGAACAGATATTTCGGATCCCTTTGAAGACTATAGGGCCAAAGGAAATATCCTCCGATAACAAAGAGAAAGAAGCTTTCTGAGAAACTTCTTTGTGTTCTGTGAAATCATCTCACAGAGTTACAGCTTTCCCCTCAAGAAGCCTTTCGCTAAGACAGTTCTTGTGAAATTGGCAAAGTGATGTTTGGAAGACCATAGAGGGCTATGGTGAAAAAGGAAATATCCTCAGATGAAATCTGGAAAGAAGCTTTCTGAGAAACTGCTTAGTGTTCTGTTAATTCATCACACAGAGTTACATCTGTATTTCCTGGATCTCTTTGCTAGCCTTATTTCTGTGGAATCTGAGAACAGATATTTCGGATTCCATTGAAGACTATAGGGCCAAAGGAAATTTCCTCCGTTAACAAAAACAAAGAAGCTTTCTGAGAAACTTCTTTGCATTCCGTGATATCATCTCACAGAGTTACAGCTTTCCCCTCAAGAAGCCTTTCGATAAGACAGTTCTTGTGGAGTTGGCAAAGTGATATTTGGAAGCCTATAGAGGGCTATGGTGAAAAAGGAAATATCCTCAGATGAAATCTGGAAAGAAACTTTCTGAGAAACTGCTTAGTGTTCGGTTAATTCATCTCACAGTGTTACATCTGTATTTCGTGGATCTCTTTGCTAGCCTTATTTCTGTGGAATCTGAGAACAGATATTTCGGATCCCTTTGAAGACTATAGGGCCAAAGGAAATATCCTCCGATAACAAAGAGAAAGAAGCTTTCTGAGAAACTTCTTTGTGTTCTGTGAAATGATCTCACAGAGTTACATCTTTCCCCTCAAGAATTCTTTCGCTAAGACAGTTCTTGTGGAATTGGCAAAGTGATATTTGGAAGCCCAAATAGGGCTATGGTGAAAAAGGAAATATCCTCAGAAGAAATCTGGAAAGAAGCTTTCTGAGAAACTGCTTAGTGTTCTGTTAATTCATCTCACAGAGTTACATGTGTATTTCGTTGATCTCTTTGCTAGCCTTATTTCTGTGGAATCTGATAACAGATATTTCGGATCCCATTGAAGACTATAGGGACAAAGGAAATATCCTCCGATAACAAAGAGCAAGAAGCTTTCTGAGAAACTTCTTTGCGTTCTGTGAAATCATCTCACAGAGTTACAGCTTTCCCCTCAAGAAGCCTTTCGCTAAGACACTTCTTGTGGAATTGGCAAAGTGATATTTGGAAGCCCTTAGAGGGATATGGTGAAAAAGGAAATAACCTCAGATGAAATCTGGAAAGAAGCTTTCTGAGAAACTGCTTAGTGTTCTGTTCATTCATCTCACAGAGTTACATCTGTATTTCGTAGATCTCTTTCCTAGCCTTATTTCTGTGGAATCTGAGAACAGATATTTCGGATCCCATTGAAGACTATAGGGCCAAAGGAAATATCCTCCGATAACAAAGAGAAAGAAGCTTTCTGAGAAACTTCTTTGCGTTCTGTGAAATCATCTCACAGAGTTACAGCTTTCCTCTCAAGAAGCCTTTCGCTAAGACAGTTCTTGTGGAATTGGCAAAGTGATATTTGGAAGCGCATAGAGGGCTATGGTGGAAAATGAAATATCCTCAGATGAAATCTGGAAAGAAGCTTTCTGAGAAACTCCTTAGTGTTCTGTTAATTCATCTCACAGAGTTACATCTGTATTTCGTGGATCTCTTTGCTAGCCTTATTTCTGTGGAATCTGAGAACAGATATTTCGGATCCCATTGAAGACTATAGGGCCAAAGAAATATCCTCCGATAACAAAGAGAAAGAAGTTTTCTGAGAAACTTCTTTGCGTTCTGTGAAATCATCTCACAGAGTTACAGCTTTCCCCTCAAGAAGCCTTTCGCTAAGACAGTTCTTGTGTAATTGGCAAAGTGATATTTGGAAGCCCATAGAGGGCTATGGTGAAAAAGGAAATATCCTCAGATGAAATCTGGAAAGAAGCTTTCTGAGAAACTGCTTAGTGTTCTGTTAATTCATCTCACAGAGTTACATCTGTATTTCGTGGATCTCTTTGCTAGCCTTATTTCTGTGGAATCTGAGAACAGATATTTCGGATCCCATTGAAGACTCTAGGGCCAAAGGAAATATCCTCCGATAACAAAGAGAAAGAAGCTTTCTGAGAAACTTCTTTGCGTTCTGTGAAATCATCTCACAGAGTTACAGCTTTCCCCTCAAGAAGCCTTTCACTAAGACAGTTCTTGTGGAATTGGCAAAGTGATATTTGGAAGCCCATAGAGGGCTATGGTGAAAAAGGAAATATCCTCAGATGAAATCTGGAAAGAAGCTTTCTGAGAAACTGCTTAGTGTTCGGTTAATTCATCTCACAGAGTTACATCTGTATTTCGTGGATCTCTTTGCTAGACTTATTTCTGTGGAATCTGAGAACAGATATTTCGGATTCCATTGAAGACTATAGGGCTAAAGGAAATATCCTCCGATAACAAAGAGAAAGAAGCTTTCTGAGAAACATCTTTGTGTTCTGTGAAATCATCTTACAGAGTTACAGCTTTCCCCTCAAGAAGCCTTTCGCTAAGACAGTTCTTGTGGAATTGGCAAAGTGATATTTGGAAGCCCAAGAGGTCTATGGTGAAAAAGGAAATATCCTCAGATGAAATCTGGAAAGAAGCTTTCTGAGAAACTGCTTAGTGTTCTGTTAATTCATCTCACAGAGTTACATCTGTATTTCGTGGATCTCTTTGCTAGCCTTATTTCTGTGGAATCTGAGAACAGATATTTCGGATCCCATTGAAGACTATAGGGCCAAAGGAAATATCCTCCGTTAACAAAGAGGAAGAAGCTTTCTGAGAAACTTCTTTGCGTTCTGTGAAATCATCTCACAGAGTTACAGCTTTCCCCTCAAGAAGCCTTTCGCTAAGCCAGTTCTTGTGAAATTGGCAAAGAGATATTTGGAAGCCCTTAGAGGGCTATGGTGAAAAAGGAAATATCCTCAGATGAAATCTGGAAAGAAGCTTTCTGAGAAACTGCTTAGTGTTCTGTTATTTCATCTCACAGAGTTACATGTGTATTTCGTGGATCTCTTTGCTAGCCTTATTTCTCTGGAATCTGAGAACAGATATTTCGGATCCCATTGAAGACTATAGGGACAAAGGAAATATCCTCCGATAACAAAGAGCAAGAAGCTTTCTGAGAAACTTCTTTGCGTTCTGTAAAATCATCTCACAGAGTTACAGCTTTCCCCTCAAGAAGCCTTTCGCTAAGACAGTTCTTGTGGTATTGGCAAAGTGATATTTGGAAGCCCTTAGAGGGCTATGGTGAAAAAGGAAATATCCTCAGATGAAATCTGGAAAGAAGCTTTCTGCGAAACTGCTTAGTGTTCGGTTAATTCATCTCACAGAGTTACATCTGTATTTCGTGGATCTCTTTGCTAGCCTTATTTCTGTGGAATCTGAGAACAGATGTTTCGGATCCCTTTGAAGACTATAGGGCCAAAGGAAATATCCTCGGATAACAAAGAGAAAGAAGCTTTCTGAGAAACTTCTTTGTGTTCTGTGAAATCATCTCACAGAGTTACAGCTTTCCCCTCAAGAAGCCTTTCACTAAGACAGTTCTTGTGGAATTGGCAAAGTGATATTTGGAAGCCCATAGAGGGCTATGGTGAAAAAGTTAATATCCTCAGATGAAATCTGGAAAGAAGCTTTCTGAGAAACTGCTTAGTGTTCTGTTAATTCATCTCACAGAGTTACATCTGTATTTCGTGGATCTCTTTGCTAGCCTTATTTCTGTGGAATCTGAGAACAGATATTTCGGATCCCATTGAAGACTATAGGGACAAAGGATATCCTCCGATAACAAAGAGAAAGAAGCTTTCTGAGAAACTTCTTTGCGTTCTGTGAAATCATCTCACAGAGTTACAGCTTTCCACGTAAGAAGCCTTTCGCTAAGACAGTTCCTGTGGAATTGGCAAAGTGATATTTGGAAGCCCATAGAGGGCTATGGTGAAAAAGGAAATATCCTCAGATGAAATCTGGAAAGAAGCTTTCTGAGAAACTGCTTAGTGTTCTGTTAATTCATCTCACAGAGTTACATCTGTATTTCGTGGATCGCTTTGCTAGCCTTATTTCTGTGGAATCTGAGAACAGATATTTCGGATCCCATTGAAGACTATAGGGCCAAAGGAAATATCCTCCGATAACAAAGAGAAAGAATATTTCTGAGAAACTTCTTTGCGTTCTGTGAAATCATCTCACAGAGTTACAGCTTTCCCCTCAAGAAGCCTTTCGCTAAGACAGTTCTTGTGGAATTGGCAAAGTGATATTTGGAAGCCCTTAGAGGGCTATGGTGAAAAAGGAAATGTCCTCAGATGAAATCTGGAGAGAAGCTTTCTGAGAAACTGCTTAGTGTTCTGTTAATTCATCTCACAGAGTTACATCAGTATTTCGTGGTTCTCTTTGCTAGCCTTATTTCTGTGGAATCTGAGAACAGATGTTTCGGATCCCATTGAAGACTCTAGGGCCAAAGGAAATATCCTCCGATAACAAAGAGAAAGAAGCTTTCTGAGAAACTTCTTTGCGTTCTGTGAAATCATCTCACAGAGTTACAGCTTTCCCCTCAAGAAGCCTTTCACTAAGACAGTTCTTGTGGAATTGGCAAAGTGATATTTGGAAGCCCATAGAGGGCTATGGTGAAAAAGGAAATATCCTCAGATGAAATCTGGAAAGAAGCTTTCTGAGAAACTGCTTAGTGTTCGGTTAATTCATCTCACAGAGTTACATCTGTATTTCGTGGATCTCTTTGCTAGCCTTATTTCTGTGGAATCTGAGAACAGATATTTCGGATTCCATTGAAGACTATAGGGCTAAAGGAAATATCCTCCGATAACAAAGAGAAAGAAGCTTTCTGAGAAACATCTTTGTGTTCTGTGAAATCATCTTACAGAGTTACAGCTTTCCCCTCAAGAAGCCTTTCGCTAAGACAGTTCTTGTGGAATTGGCAAAGTGATATTTGGAAGCCCAAGAGGTCTATGGTGAAAAAGGAAATATCCTCAGATGAAATCTGGAAAGAAGCTTTCTGAGAAACTGCTTAGTGTTCTGTTAATTCATCTCACAGAGTTACATCTGTATTTCGTGGATCTCTTTGCTAGCCTTATTTCTGTGGAATCTGAGAACAGATATTTCGGATCCCATTGAAGACTATAGGGCCAAAGGAAATATCCTCCGTTAACAAAGAGGAAGAAGCTTTCTGAGAAACTTCTTTGCGTTCTGTGAAATCATCTCACAGAGTTACAGCTTTCCCCTCAAGAAGCCTTTCGCTAAGCCAGTTCTTGTGAAATTGGCAAAGTGATATTTGGAAGCCCATAGAGGGCTATGGTGAAAAAGTTAATATCCTCAGATGAAATCTGGAAAGAAGCTTTCTGAGAAACTGCTTAGTGTTCTGTTAATTCATCTCACAGAGTTACATCTGTATTTCGTGGATCTCTTTGCTAGCCTTATTTCTGTGGAATCTGAGAACAGATATTTCGGATCCCATTGAAGACTATAGGGACAAAGGATATCCTCCGATAACAAAGAGAAAGAAGCTTTCTGAGAAACTTCTTTGCGTTCTGTGAAATCATCTCACAGAGTTACAGCTTTCCACGTAAGAAGCCTTTCGCTAAGACAGTTCCTGTGGAATTGGCAAAGTGATATTTGGAAGCCCATAGAGGGCTATGGTGAAAAAGGAAATATCCTCAGATGAAATCTGGAAAGAAGCTTTCTGAGAAACTGCTTAGTGTTCTGTTAATTCATCTCACAGAGTTACATCTGTATTTCGTGGATCTCTTTGCTAGCCTTATTTCTGTGGAATCTGAGAACAGATATTTCGGATCCCATTGAAGACTATAGGGCCAAAGGAAATATCCTCCGATAACAAAGAGAAAGAATATTTCTGAGAAACTTCTTTGCGTTCTGTGAAATCATCTCACAGAGTTACAGCTTTCCCCTCAAGAAGCCTTTCGCTAAGACAGTTCTTGTGGAATTGGCAAAGTGATATTTGGAAGCCCTTAGAGGGCTATGGTGAAAAAGGAAATATCCTCAGATGAAATCTGGAGAGAAGCTTTCTGAGAAACTGCTTAGTGTTCTGTTAATTCATCTCACAGAGTTACATCAGTATTTCGTGGTTCTCTTTGCTAGCCTTATTTCTGTGGAATCTGAGAACAGATGTTTCGGATCCCATTGAAGACTCTAGGGCCAAAGGAAATATCCTCCGATAACAAAGAGAAAGAAGCTTTCTGAGAAACTTCTTTGCGTTCTGTGAAATCATCTCACAGAGTTACAGCTTTCCCCTCAAGAAGCCTTTCACTAAGACAGTTCTTGTGGAATTGGCAAAGTGATATTTGGAAGCCCATAGAGGGCTATGGTGAAAAAGGAAATATCCTCAGATGAAATCTGGAAAGAAGCTTTCAGAGAAACTGCTTAGTGTTCGGTTAATTCATCTCACAGAGTTACATCTGTATTTCGTGGATCTCTTTGCTAGCCTTATTTCTGTGGAATCTGAGAACAGATATTTCGGATTCCATTGAAGACTATAGGGCTAAAGGAAATATCCTCCGATAACAAAGAGAAAGAAGCTTTCTGAGAAACATCTTTGTGTTCTGTGAAATCATCTTACAGAGTTACAGCTTTCCCCTCAAGAAGCCTTTCGCTAAGACAGTTCTTGTGGAATTGGCAAAGTGATATTTGGAAGCCCAAGAGGTCTATGGTGAAAAAGGAAATATCCTCAGATGAAATCTGGAAAGAAGCTTTCTGAGAAACTGCTTAGTGTTCTGTTAATTCATCTCACAGAGTTACATCTGTATTTCGTGGATCTCTTTGCTAGCCTTATTTCTGTGGAATCTGAGAACAGATATTTCGGATCCCATTGAAGACTATAGGGCCAAAGGAAATATCCTCCGTTAACAAAGAGGAAGAAGCTTTCTGAGAAACTTCTTTGTGTTCTGTGAAATCATCTCACAGAGTTACAGCTTTCCCCTCAAGAAGCCTTTCGCTAAGACAGTTCTTGTGAAATTGGCAAAGAGATATTTGGAAGCCCTTAGAGGGCTATGGTGAAAAAGGAAATATCCTCAGATGAAATCTGGAAAGAAGCTTTCTGAGAAACTGCTTAGTGCTCTGTTATTTCATCTCACAGAGTTACATGTGTATTTCGTGGATCTCTTTGCTAGCCTTATTTCTGTGGAATCTGAGAACAGATATTTCGGATCCCATTGAAGACTATAGGGACAAAGGAAATATCCTCCGATAACAAAGAGCAAGAAGCTTTCTGAGAAACTTCTTTGCGTTCTGTAAAATCATCTCACAGAGTTACAGCTTTCACCTCAAGAAGCCTTTCGCTAAGACAGTTCTTGTGGTATTGGCAAAGTGATATTTGGAAGCCCTTAGAGGGCTATGGTGAAAAAGGAAATATCCTCAGATGAAATCTGGAAAGAAGCTTTCTGCGAAACTGCTTAGTGTTCGGTTAATTCATCTCACAGAGTTACATCTGTATTTCGTGGATCTCTTTGCTAGCCTTATTTCTGTGGAATCTGAGAACAGATGTTTCGGATCCCATTGAAGACTATAGGGCCAAAGGAAATATCCTCGGATAACAAAGAGAAAGAAGCTTTCTGAGAAACTTCTTTGTGTTCTGTGAAATCATCTCACAGAGTTACAGCTTTCCCCTCAAGAAGCCTTTCACTAAGACAGTTCTTGTGGAATTGGCAAAGTGATATTTGGAAGCCCATAGAGGGCTACGGTGAAAAAGGAAATATCCTCAGATGAAATCTGGAAAGAAGCTTTCTGAGAAACTGCTTAGTGTTCTGTTAATTCAGCTCACAGAGTTACATCTGCATTTCCTGGATATCTTTGCTAGCCTTATTTCTGTGGAATCTGAGAACAGATATTTCGGATCCCATTGAAGACTATAGGGCCAAAGGAAATATCCTCCGATAACAAAGAGAAAGAAGCTTTCTGAGAAACTTCTTTGTGTTCTGTGAAATCATCTCACAGACTTACAGCTTTCCCCTCAAGAAGCCTTTCGCTAAGACAGTTCTTGTGGAATTGGCAAAGTGATGTTTGGAAGACCATAGAGGGCTATGGTGAAAAAGGAAATATCCTCAGATGAAATCTGGAAAGAAGCTTTCTGAGAAACTGCTTAGTGTTCTGTTAATTCATCACACAGAGTTACATCTGTATTTCCTGGATCTCTTTGCTAGCCTTATTTCTGTGGAATCTGAGAACAGATATTTCGGATTCCATTGAAGACTATAGGGCCAAAGGAAATATCCTCCGTTAACAAAAACAAAGAAGCTTTCTGAGAAACTTCTTTGCATTCCGTGAAATCATCTCACAGAGTTACAGCTTTCCCCTCAAGAAGACTTTCGATAAGACAGTTCTTGTGGAGTTGGCAAAGTGATATTTGGAAGCCCATAGAGGGCTATGGTGAAAAAGGAAATATCCTCAGATGAAATCTGGAAAGAAACTTTCTGAGAAACTGCTTAGTGTTCCGTTAATTCATCTCACAGTGTTACATCTGTATTTCGTGGATCTCTTTGCTAGCCTTATTTCTGTGGAATCTGAGAACAGATATTTCGGATCCCATTGAAGTCTATAGGGCCAAAGGAAATATCCTCCGATAACAAAGAGAAAGAAGCTTTCTGAGAAACTTCTTTGCGTTCTGTGAAATCATCTCACAGAGTTACAGCTTTCCTCTCAAGAAGCCTTTCGCTAAGACAGTTCTTGTGGAATTGGCAAAGTGATATTTGGAAGCGCATAGAGGGCTATGGTGGAAAATGAAATATCCTTAGATGAAATCTGGAAAGAAGCTTTCTGAGAAACTCCTTAGTGTTCTGTTAATTCATCTCACAGAGTTACATCTGTATTTCGTGGATCTCTTTGCTAGCCTTATTTCTGTGGAATCTGAGAACAGATATTTCGGATCCCATTGAAGACTATAGGGCCAAAGAAATATCCTCCGATAACAAAGAGAAAGAAGTTTTCTGAGAAACTTCTTTGCGTTCTGTGAAATCATCTCACAGAGTTACAGCTTTCCCCTCAAGAAGCCTTTCGCTAAGACAGTTCTTGTGTAATTGGCAAAGTGATATTTGGAAGCCCATAGAGGGCTATGGTGAAAAAGGAAATATCCTCAGATGAAATCTGGAAAGAAGCTTTCTGAGAAACTGCTTAGTGTTCTGTTAATTCATCTCACAGAGTTACATCTGTATTTCGTGGATCTCTTTGCTAGCCTTATTTCTGTGGAATCTGAGAACAGATATTTCGGATCCCATTGAAGACTCTAGGGCCAAAGGAAATATCCTCCGATAACAAAGAGAAAGAAGCTTTCTGAGAAACTTCTTTACGTTCTGTGAAATCATCTCACAGAGTTACAGCTTTCCCCTCAAGAAGCCTTTCGCTAAGACAGTTCTTGTGTAATTGGCAAAGTGATATTTGGAAGCCCTTAGAGGGCTATGGTGAAAAAGGAAATATCCTCAGATGAAATCTGGAAAGAAGCTTTCTGAGAAACTGCTTAGTGTTCGGTTAATTCATCTCACAGAGTTACATCTGTATTTCGTGGATCTCTTTGCTAGCCTTATTTCTGTGGAATCTGAGAACAGATATTTCGGATTCCATTGAAGACTATAGGGCTAAAGGAAATATCCTCCGATAACAAAGAGAAAGAAGCTTTCTGAGAAACATCTTTGTGTTCTGTGAAATCATCTTACAGAGTTACAGCTTTCCCCTCAAGAAGCCTTTCGCTAAGACAGTTCTTGTGGAATTGGCAAAGTGATATTTGGAAGCCCAAGAGGTCTATGGTGAAAAAGGAAATATCCTCAGATGAAATCTGGAAAGAAGCTTTCTGAGAAACTGCTTAGTGTTCTGTTAATTCATCTCACAGAGTTACATCTGTATTTCGTGGATCTCTTTGCTAGCCTTATTTCTGTGGAATCTGAGAACAGATATTTCGGATCCCATTGAAGACTATAGGGCCAAAGGAAATATCCTCCGTTAACAAAGAGGAAGAAGCTTTCTGAGAAACTTCTTTGCGTTCTGTGAAATCATCTCTCAGAGTTACAGCTTTCCCCTCAAGAAGCCTTTCGCTAAGACAGTTCTTGTGAAATTGGCAAAGAGATATTTGGAAGCCCATAGAGGGCTATGGTGAAAAATGAAATATCCTCAGATGAAATCTGGAAAGAAGCTTTCTGAGAAACTGCTTAGTGTTCTGTTATTTAATCTCACAGAGTTACATCTGTATTTCGTGGATCTCTTTGCTAGCCTTATTTCTGTGGAATATGAGAACAGATATTTCGGATCCCATTGAAGTCTATAGGGCCAAAGGAAATATCCTCCGATAACAAAGACAAAGAAGCTTTCTGAGAAACTTCTTTGCGTTCCGTGAAATCATCTCACAGAGTTACAGCTTTCCCCTCAAGAAGCCTTTCGATAAGACAGTTCTTGTGGAGTTGGCAAAGTGATATTTGGAAGCCCATAGAGGGCTAGGGTGAAAAAGGAAATATCCTAAGATGAAATCTGGAAAGAAACTTTCTGAGAAACTGCTTAGTGTTCGGTTAATTCATCTCACAGAGTTACATCTGTATTTCGTGGATCTCTTTGCTAGCCTTATTTCTGTGGAATCTGAGAACAGATATTTCGGATCCCTTTGAAGACTATAGGGCCAAAGGAAATATCCTCCGATAACAAAGAGAAAGAAGCTTTCTGAGAAACTTCTTTGTGTTCTGTGAAATCATCTCACAGAATTACAGCTTTCCCCTCAAGAAGCCTTTCGCTAAGACAGTTCTTGTGGAATTGGCAAAGTGATGTTTGGAAGACCATAGAGGGCTATGGTGAAAAAGGAAATATCCTCAGATGAAATCTGGAAAGAAGCTTTGTGAGAAACTGCTTAGTGTTCTGTTAATTCATCACACAGAGTTACATCTGTATTTCCTGGATCTCTTTGCTAGCCTTATTTCTGTGGAATCTGAGAACAGATATTTCGGATTCCATTGAAGACTATAGGGCCAAAGGAAATATCCTCCGTTAACAAAAACAAAGAAGCTTTCTGAGAAACTTCTTTGCATTCCGTGAAATCATCTCACAGAGTTACAGCTTTCCCCTCAAGAAGCCTTTCGATAAGACAGTTCTTGTGGAGTTGGCAAAGTGATATTTGGAAGCCCATAGAGGGCTATGGTGAAAAAGGAAATATCCTCAGATGAAATCTGGAAAGAAACTTTCTGAGAAACTGCTTAGTGTTCGGTTAATTCATCTCACAGTGTTACATCTGTATTTCGTGGATCTCTTTGCTAGCCTTATTTCTGTGGAATCTGAGAACAGATATTTCGGATCCCTTTGAAGACTATAGGGCCAAAGGAAATATCCTCCGATAACAAAGAGAAAGAAGCTTTCTGAGAAACTTCTTTGTGTTCTGTGAAATGATCTCACAGAGTTACATCTTTCCCCTCAAGAATTCTTTCGCTAAGACAGTTCTTGTGGAATTGGCAAAGTGATATTTGGAAGCCCAAATAGGGCTATGGTGAAAAAGGAAATATCCTCAGAAGAAATCTAGAAAGAAGCTTTCTGAGAAACTGCTTAGTGTTCTGTTAATTCATCTCACAGAGTTACATGTGTATTTCGTTGATCTCTTTGCTAGCCTTATTTCTGTGGAATCTGAGAACAGATATTTCGGATCCCATTGAAGACTATAGGGACAAAGGAAATATCCTCCGATAACAAAGAGCAAGAAGCTTTCTGAGAAACTTGTTTGCGTTCTGTGAAATCATCTCACAGAGTTACAGCTTTCCCCTCAAGAAGCCTTTCGCTAAGACAGTTCTTGTGGAATTGGCAAAGTGATATTTGGAAGCCCTTAGAGGGCTATGGTGAAAAAGGAAATAACCTCAGATGAAATCTGGAAAGAAGCTTTCTGAGAAACTGCTTAGTGTTCTGTTCATTCATCTCACAGAGTTACATCTGTATTTCGTGGATCTCTTTCCTAGCCTTATTTCTGTGGAATCTGAGAACAGATATTTCGGATCCCATTGAAGAATATAGGGCCAAAGGAAATATCCTCCGATAACAAAGAGAAAGAAGCTTTCTGAGAAACTTCTTTGCGTTCTGTGAAATCATCTCACAGAGTTACAGCTTTCCTCTCAAGAAGCCTTTCGCTAAGACAGTTCTTGTGGAATTGGCAAAGTGATATTTGGAAGCGCATAGAGGGCTATGGTGGAAAATGAAATATCCTCAGATGAAATCTGGAAAGAAGCTTTCTGAGAAACTCCTTAGTGTTCTGTTAATTCATCTCACAGAGTTACATCTGTATTTCGTGGATCTCTTTGCTAGCCTTATTTCTGTGGAATCTGAGAACAGATATTTCGGATCCCATTGAAGACTATAGGGCCAAAGAAATATCCTCCGATAACAAAGAGAAAGAAGTTTTCTGAGAAACTTCTTTGCGTTCTGTGAAATCATCTCACAGAGTTACAGCTTTCCCCTCAAGAAGCCTTTCGCTAAGACAGTTCTTGTGTAATTGGCAAAGTGATATTTGGAAGCCCATAGAGGGCTATGGTGAAAAAGGAAATATCCTCAGATGAAATCTGGAAAGAAGCTTTCTGAGAAACTGCTTAGTGTTCTGTTAATTCATCTCACAGAGTTACATCTGTATTTCGTGGATCTCTTTGCTAGCCTTATTTCTGTGGAATCTGAGAACAGATATTTCGGATCCCATTGAAGACTCTAGGGCCAAAGGAAATATCCTCCGATAACAAAGAGAAAGAAGCTTTCTGAGAAACTTCTTTGCGTTCTGTGAAATCATCTCACAGAGTTACAGCTTTCCCCTCAAGAAGCCTTTCACTAAGACAGTTCTTGTGGAATTGGCAAAGTGATATTTGGAAGCCCATAGAGGGCTATGGTGAAAAAGGACATATCCTCAGATGAAATCTGGAAAGAAGCTTTCTGAGAAACTGCTTAGTGTTCGGTTAATTCATCTCACAGAGTTACATCTGTATTTCGTGGATCTCTTTGCTAGCCTTATTTCTGTGGAATCTGAGAACAGATATTTCGGATTCCATTGAAGACTATAGGGCTAAAGGAAATATCCTCCGATAACAAAGAGAAAGAAGCTTTCTGAGAAACATCTTTGTGTTCTGTGAAATCATCTTACAGAGTTACAGCTTTCCCCTCAAGAAGCCTTTCGCTAAGACAGTTCTTGTGGAATTGGCAAAGTGATATTTGGAAGCCCAAGAGGTCTATGGTGAAAAAGGATATATCCTCAGATGAAATCTGGAAAGAAGCTTTCTGAGAAACTGCTTAGTGTTCTGTTAATTCATCTCACAGAGTTACATCTGTATTTCGTGGATCTCTTTGCTAGCCTTATTTCTGTGGAATCTGAGAACAGATATTTCGGATCCCATTGAAGACTATAGGGCCAAAGGAAATATCCTCCGTTAACAAAGAGGAAAAAGCTTTCTGAGAAACTTCTTTGCGTTCTGTGAAATCATCTCACAGAGTTACAGCTTTCCCCTGAAGAAGCCTTTCGCTAAGACAGTTCTTGTGAAATTGGCAAAGAGATATTTGGAAGCCCTTAGAGGGCTATGGTGAAAAAGGAAATATCCTCAGATGAAATCTGGAAAGAAGCTTTCTGAGAAACTGCTTAGTGTTCTGTTATTTCATCTCACAGAGTTACATGTGTATTTCGTGGATCTCTTTGCTAGCCTTATTTCTGTGGAATCTGAGAACAGATATTTCGGATCCCATTGAAGACTATAGGGACAAAGGAAATATCCTCCGATAACAAAGAGAAAGAAGCTTTCTGAGAAACTTCTTTGCGTTCTGTAAAATCATCTCACAGAGTTACAGCTTTCCCCTCAAGAAGCCTTTTGCTAAGACAGTTCTTGTGGTATTGGCAAAGTGATATTTGGAAGCCCTTGGAGGGCTATGGTGAAAAAGGAAATATCCTCAGATGAAATCTGGAAAGAAGCTTTCTGCGAAACTGCTTAGTGTCCGGTTAATTCATCTCACAGAGTTACATCTGTATTTCGTGGATCTCTTTGCTAGCCTTATTTCTGTGGAATCTGAGAACAGATGTTTCGGATCCCATTGAAGACTATAGGGCCAAAGGAAATATCCTCGGATAACAAAGAGAAAGAAGCTTTCTGAGAAACTTCTTTGTGTTCTGTGAAATCATCTCACAGAGTTACAGCTTTCCCCTCAAGAAGCCTTTCACTAAGACAGTTCTTGTGGAATTGGCAAAGTGATATTTCGAAGCCCATAGAGGGCTATGGTGAAAAAGTTAATATCCTCAGATGAAATCTGGAAAGAAGCTTTCTGAGAAACTGCTTAGTGTTCTGTTAATTCATCTCACAGAGTTACATCTGTATTTCGTGGATCTCTTTGCTAGCCTTATTTCTGTGGAATCTGAGAACAGATATTTCGGATCCCATTGAAGACTATAGGGACAAAGGATATCCTCCGATAACAAAGAGAAAGAAGCTTTCTGAGAAACTTCTTTGCGTTCTGTGAAATCATCTCACAGAGTTACAGCTTTCCACTTAAGAAGCCTTTCGCTAAGACAGTTCCTGTGGAATTGGCAAAGTGATATTTGGAAGCCCATAGAGGGCTATGGTGAAAAAGGAAATATCCTCAGATGAAATCTGGAAAGAAGCTTTCTGAGAAACTGCTTAGTGTTCTGTTAATTCATCTCACAGAGTTACATCTGTATTTCGTGGATCTCTTTGCTAGCCTTATTTCTGTGGAATCTGAGAACAGATATTTCGGATCCCATTGAAGACTATAGGGCCAATGGAAATATCCTCCGATAACAAAGAGAAAGAATATTTCTGAGAAACTTCTTTGCGTTCTGTGAAATCATCTCACAGAGTTCCAGCTTTCCCCTCAAGAAGCCTTTCGCTAAGACAGTTCTTGTGGAATTGGCAAAGTGATATTTGGAAGCCCTTAGAGGGCTATGGTGAAAAAGGAAATATCCTCAGATGAAATCTGGAGAGAAGCTTTCTGAGAAACTGCTTAGTGTTCTGTTAATTCATCTCACAGAGTTACATCAGTATTTCGTGGATCTCTTTGCTAGCCTTATTTCTGTGGAATCTGAGAACAGATGTTTCGGATCCCATTGAAGACTATAGGGCCAAAGGAAATATCCTCGGATAACAAAGAGAAAGAAGCTTTCTGAGAAACTTCTTTGCGTTCTGTGAAATCATCTCACAGAGTTACAGCTTTCCCATCATGAAGCCTTTCACTAAGACAGTTCTTGTGGAATTGGCAAGGTGATATTTGGAAGCCCATAGAGGGCTACGGTGAAAAAGGAAATATCCTCAGATGAAATCTGGAAAGAAGCTTTCTGAGAAACTGCTTAGTGTTCGGTTAATTCATCTCACAGAGTTACATCTGTATTTCGTGGATCTCTTTGCTAGCCTTATTTCTGTGGAATCTGAGAACAGATATTTCGGATCCCTTTGAAGACTATAGGGCCAAAGGAAATATCCTCCGATAACAAAGAGAAAGAAGCTTTCTGAGAAACTTCTTTGTGTTCTGTGAAATCATCTCACAGAGTTACAGCTTTCCCTTCAAGAAGCCTTTCGCTAAGACAGTTCTTGTGGAATTGGCAAAGTGATGTTTGGAAGACCATAGAGGGCTATGGTGAAAAAGGAAATATCCTCAGATGAAATCTGGAAAGAAGCTTTCTGAGAAACTGCTTAGTGTTCTGTTAATTCATCACACAGAGTTACATCTGTATTTCCTGGATCTCTTTGCTAGCCTTATTTCTGTGGAATCTGAGAACAGATATTTCGGATTCCATTGAAGACTATAGGGCCAAAGGAAATATCCTCCGTTAACAAAAACAAAGAAGCTTTCTGAGAAACTTCTTTGCATTCCGTGAAATCATCTCACAGAGTTACAGCTTTCCCCTCAAGAAGCCTTTCGATAAGACAGTTCTTGTGGAGTTGGCAAAGTGATATTTGGAAGCCCATAGAGGGCTATGGTGAAAAAGGAAATATCCTCAGATGAAATCTGGAAAGAAACTTTCTGAGAAACTGCTTAGTGTTCGGTTAATTCATCTCACAGTGTTACATCTGTATTTCGTGGATCTCTTTGCTAGCCTTATTTCTGTGGAATCTGAGAACAGATATTTCGGATCCCTTTGAAGACTATAGGGCCAAAGGAAATATCCTCCGATAACAAAGAGAAAGAAGCTTTCTGAGAAACTTCTTTGTGTTCTGTGAAATGATCTCACAGAGTTACACCTTTCCCCTCAAGAATTCTTTCGCTAAGACAGTTCTTGTGGAATTGGCAAAGTGATATTTGGAAGCCCAAATAGGGCTATGGTGAAAAAGGAAATATCCTCAGAAGAAATCTGGAAAGAAGCTTTCTGAGAAACTGCTTAGTGTTCTGTTAATTCATCTCACAGAGTTACATGTGTATTTCGTTGATCTCTTTGCTAGCCTTATTTCTGTGGAATCTGAGAACAGATATTTCGGATCCCATTGAAGACTATAGGGACAAAGGAAATATCCTCCGATAACAAAGAGCAAGAAGCTTTCTGAGAAACTTCTTTGCGTTCTGTGAAATCATCTCACAGAGTTACAGCTTTCCCCTCAAGAAGCCTTTCGCTAAGACAGTTCTTGTGGAATTGGCAAAGTGATATTTGGAAGCCCTTAGAGGGCTATGGTGAAAAAGGAAATAACCTCAGATGAAATCTGGAAAGAAGCTTTCTGAGAAACTGCTTAGTGTTCTGTTCATTCATCTCACAGAGTTACATCTGTATTTCGTGGATCTCTTTCCTAGCCTTATTTCTGTGGAATCTGAGAACAGATATTTCGGATCCCATTGAAGACTATAGGGCCAAAGGAAATATCCTCCGATAACAAAGAGAAAGAAGCTTTCTGAGAAACTTCTTTGCGTTCTGTGAAATCATCTCACAGAGTTACAGCTTTCCTCTCAAGAAGCCTTTCGCTAAGACAGTTCTTGTGGAATTGGCAAAGTGGTATTTGGAAGCGCATAGAGGGCTATGGTGGAAAATGAAATATCCTCAGATGAAATCTGGAAAGAAGCTTTCTGAGAAACTCCTTAGTGTTCTGTTAATTCATCTCACAGAGTTACATCTGTATTTCGTGGATCTCTTTGCTAGCCTTATTTCTGTGGAATCTGAGAACAGATATTTCGGATTCCATTGAAGACTATAGGGCTAAAGGAAATATCCTCCGATAACAAAGAGAAAGAAGCTTTCTGAGAAACATCTTTGTGTTCTGTGAAATCATCTTACAGAGTTACAGCTTTCCCCTCAAGAAGCCTTTCGCTAAGACAGTTCTTGTGGAATTGGCAAAGTGATATTTGGAAGCCCAAGAGGTCTATGGTGAAAAAGGAAATATCCTCAGATGAAATCTGGAAAGAAGCTTTCTGAGAAACTGCTTAGTGTTCTGTTAATTCATCTCACAGAGTTACATCTGTATTTCGTGGATCTCTTTGCTAGCCTTATTTCTGTGGAATCTGAGAACAGATATTTCGGATCCCATTGAAGACTATAGGGACAAAGGAAATATCCTCCGATAACAAAGAGCAAGAAGCTTTCTGAGAAACTTCTTTGCGTTCTGTAAAATCATCTCACAGAGTTACAGCTTTCCCCTCAAGAAGCCTTTCGCTAAGACAGTTCTTGTGGTATTGGCAAAGTGATATTTGGAAGCCCTTAGAGGGCTATGGTGAAAAAGGAAATATCCTCAGATGAAATCTGGAAAGAAGCTTTCTGCGAAACTGCTTAGTGTTCGGTTAATTCATCTCACAGAGTTACATCTATATTTCGTGGATCTCTTTGCTAGCCTTATTTCTGTGGAATCTGAGAACAGATGTTTCGGATCCCATTGAAGACTATAGGGCCAAAGGAAATATCCTCGGATAACAAAGAGAAAGAAGCTTTCTGAGAAACTTCTTTGTGTTCTGTGAAATCATCTCACAGAGTTACAGCTTTCGCCTCAAGAAGCCTTTCGCTAATACAGTTCTTGTGGAATTGGCAAAGTGATGTTTGGAAGACCATAGAGGGCTATGGTGAAAAAGGAAATATCCTCAGATGAAATCTGGAAAGAAGCTTTCTGAGAAACTGCTTAGTGTTCTGTTAATTCATCACACAGAGTTACATCTGTATTTCCTGGATCTCTTTGCTAGCCTTATTTCTGTGGAATCTGAGAACAGATATTTCGGATTCCATTGAAGACTATAGGGCCAAAGGAAATATCCTCCGTTAACAAAAACAAAGAAGTTTTCTGAGAAACTTCTTTGCATTCCGTGAAATCATCTCACAGAGTTACAGCTTTCCCCTCAAGAAGCCTTTCGATAAGACAGTTCTTGTGGAGTTGGCAAAGTGATATTTGGAAGCCCATAGAGGGCTATGGTGAAAAAGGAAATATCCTCAGATGAAATCTGGAAAGAAACTTTCTGAGAAACTGCTTAGTGTTCGGTTAATTCATCTCACAGTGTTACATCTGTATTTCGTGGATCTCTTTGCTAGCCTTATTTCTGTGGAATCTGAGAACAGATATTTCGGATCCCTTTGAAGACTATAGGGCCAAAGGAAATATCCTCCGATAACAAAGAGAAAGAAGCTTTCTGAGAAACTTCTTTGTGTTCTGTGAAATGATCTCACAGAGTTACACCTTTCCCCTCAAGAATTCTTTCGCTAAGACAGTTCTTGTGGAATTGGCAAAGTGATATTTGGAAGCCCAAATAGGGCTATGGTGAAAAAGGAAATATCCTCAGAAGAAATCTGGAAAGAAGCTTTCTGAGAAACTGCTTAGTGTTCTGTTAATTCATCTCACAGAGTTACATGTGTATTTCGTTGATCTCTTTGCTAGCCTTATTTCTGTGGAATCTGAGAACAGATATTTCGGATCCCATTGAAGACTATAGGGACAAAGGAAATATCCTCCGATAACAAAGAGCAAGAAGCTTTCTGAGAAACTTCTTTGCGTTCTGTGAAATCATCTCACAGAGTTACAGCTTTCCCCTCAAGAAGCCTTTCGCTAAGACAGTTCTTGTGGAATTGGCAAAGTGATATTTGGAAGCCCTTAGAGGGCTATGGTGAAAAAGGAAATAACCTCAGATGAAATCTGGAAAGAAGCTTTCTGAGAAACTGCTTAGTGTTCTGTTCATTCATCTCACAGAGTTACATCTGTATTTCGTGGATCTCTTTCCTAGCCTTATTTCTGTGGAATCTGAGAACAGATATTTCGGATCCCATTGAAGACTATAGGGCCAAAGGAAATATCCTCCGATAACAAAGAGAAAGAAGCTTTCTGAGAAACTTCTTTGCGTTCTGTGAAATCATCTCACAGAGTTACAGCTTTCCTCTCAAGAAGCCTTTCGCTAAGACAGTTCTTGTGGAATTGGCAAAGTGGTATTTGGAAGCGCATAGAGGGCTATGGTGGAAAATGAAATATCCTCAGATGAAATCTGGAAAGAAGCTTTCTGAGAAACTCCTTAGTGTTCTGTTAATTCATCTCACAGAGTTACATCTGTATTTCGTGGATCTCTTTGCTAGCCTTATTTCTGTGGAATCTGAGAACAGATATTTCGGATCCCATTGAAGACTATAGGGCCAAAGAAATATCCTCCGATAACAAAGAGAAAGAAGTTTTCTGAGAAACTTCTTTGCGTTCTGTGAAATCATCTCACAGAGTTACAGCTTTCCCCTCAAGAAGCCTTTCGCTAAGACAGTTCTTGTGTAATTGGCAAAGTGATATTTGGAAGCCCATAGAGGGCTATGGTGAAAAAGGAAATATCCTCAGATGAAATCTGGAAAGAAGCTTTCTGAGAAACTGCTTAGTGTTCTGTTAATTCATCTCACTGAGTTACATCTGTATTTCGTGGATCTCTTTGCTAGCCTTATTTCTGTGGAATCTGAGAACAGATATTTCGGATCCCATTGAAGACTCTAGGGCCAAAGGAAATATCCTCCGATAACAAAGAGAAAGAAGCTTTCTGAGAAACTTCTTTGCGTTCTGTGATATCATCTCACAGAGTTACAGCTTTCCCCTCAAGAAGCCTTTCACTAAGACAGTTCTTGTGGAATTGGCAAAGTGATATTTGGAAGCCCATAGAGGGCTATGGTGAAAAAGGAAATATCCTCAGATGAAATCTGGAAAGAAGCTTTCTGAGAAACTGCTTAGTGTTCGGTTAATTCATCTCACAGAGTTACATCTGTATTTCGTGGATCTCTTTGCTAGCCTTATTTCTGTGGAATCTGAGAACAGATATTTCGGATTCCATTGAAGACTATAGGGCTAAAGGAAATATCCTCCGATAACAAAGAGAAAGAAGCTTTCTGAGAAACATCTTTGTGTTCTGTGAAATCATCTTACAGAGTTACAGCTTTCCCCTCAAGAAGCCTTTCGCTAAGACAGTTCTTGTGGAATTGGCAAAGTGATATTTGGAAGCCCAAGAGGTCTATGGTGAAAAAGGAAATATCCTCAGATGAAATCTGGAAAGAAGCTTTCTGAGAAACTGCTTAGTGTTCTGTTAATTCATCTCACAGAGTTACATCTGTATTTCGTGGATCTCTTTGCTAGCCTTATTTCTGTGGAATCTGAGAACAGATATTTCGGATCCCATTGAAGACTATAGGGACAAAGGAAATATCCTCCGATAACAAAGAGCAAGAAGCTTTCTGAGAAACTTCTTTGCGTTCTGTAAAATCATCTCACAGAGTTACAGCTTTCCCCTCAAGAAGCCTTTCGCTAAGACAGTTCTTGTGGTATTGGCAAAGTGATATTTGGAAGCCCTTAGAGGGCTATGGTGAAAAAGGAAATATCCTCAGATGAAATCTGGAAAGAAGCTTTCTGCGAAACTGCTTAGTGTTCGGTTAATTCATCTCACAGAGTTACATCTATATTTCGTGGATCTCTTTGCTAGCCTTATTTCTGTGGAATCTGAGAACAGATGTTTCGGATCCCATTGAAGACTATAGGGCCAAAGGAAATATCCTCGGATAACAAAGAGAAAGAAGCTTTCTGAGAAACTTCTTTGTGTTCTGTGAAATCATCTCACAGAGTTACAGCTTTCCCCTCAAGAAGCCTTTCGCTAATACAGTTCTTGTGGAATTGGCAAAGTGATGTTTGGAAGACCATAGAGGGCTATGGTGAAAAAGGAAATATCCTCAGATGAAATCTGGAAAGAAGCTTTCTGAGAAACTGCTTAGTGTTCTGTTAATTCATCACAGAGAGTTACATCTGTATTTCCTGGATCTCTTTGCTAGCCTTATTTCTGTGGAATCTGAGAACAGATATTTCGGATTCCATTGAAGACTATAGGGCCAAAGGAAATATCCTCCGTTAACAAAAACAAAGAAGCTTTCTGAGAAACTTCTTTGCATTCCGTGAAATCATCTCACAGAGTTACAGCTTTCCCCTCAAGAAGCCTTTCGATAAGACAGTTCTTGTGGAGTTGGCAAAGTGATATTTGGAAGCCCATAGAGGGCTATGGTGAAAAAGGAAATATCCTCAGATGAAATCTGGAAAGAAACCTTCTGAGAAACTGCTTAGTGTTCGGTTAATTCATCTCACAGTGTTACATCTGTATTTCGTGGATCTCTTTGCTAGCCTTATTTCTCTGGAATCTGAGAACAGATATTTCGGATCCCTTTGAAGACTATAGGGCCAAAGGAAATATCCTCCGATAACAAAGAGAAAGAAGCTTTCTGAGAAACTTCTTTGTGTTCTGTGAAATGATCTCACAGAGTTACATCTTTCCCCTCAAGAATTCTTTCGCTAAGACAGTTCTTGTGGAATTGGCAAAGTGATATTTGGAAGCCCAAATAGGGCTATGGTGAAAAAGGAAATATCCTCAGAAGAAATCTGGAAAGAAGCTTTCTGAGAAACTGCTTAGTGTTCTGTTAATTCATCTCACAGAGTTACATGTGTATTTCGTTGATCTCTTTGCTAGCCTTATTTCTGTGGAATCTGAGAACAGATATTTCGGATCCCATTGAAGACTATAGGGACAAAGGAAATATCCTCCGATAACAAAGAGCAAGAAGCTTTCTGAGAAACTTCTTTGCGTTCTGTGAAATCATCTCACAGAGTTACAGCTTTCCCCTCAAGAAGCCTTTCGCTAAGACAGTTCTTGTGGAATTGGCAAAGTGATATTTGGAAGCCCTTAGAGGGCTATGGTGAAAAAGGAAATAACCTCAGATGAAATCTGGAAAGAAGCTTTCTGAGAAACTGCTTAGTGTTCTGTTCATTCATCTCACAGAGTTACATCTGTATTTCATGGATCTCTTTCCTAGCCTTATTTCTGTGGAATCTGAGAACAGATATTTCGGATCCCATTGAAGACTATAGGGCCAAAGGAAATATCCTCCGATATCAAAGAGAAAGAAGCTTTCTGAGAAACTTCTTTGCGTTCTGTGAAATCATCTCACAGAGTTACAGCTTTCCTCTCAAGAAGCCTTTCGCTAAGACAGTTCTTGTGGAATTGGCAGAGTGATATTTGGAAGCGCATAGAGGGCTATGGTGGAAAATGAAATATCCTCAGATGAAATCTGGAAAGAAGCTTTCTGAGAAACTCCTTAGTGTTCTGTTAATTCATCTCACAGAGTTACATCTGTATTTCGTGGATCTCTTTGCTAGCCTTATTTCTGTGGAATCTGAGAACAGATATTTCGGATCCCATTGAAGACTATAGGGCCAAAGAAATATCCTCCGATAACAAAGAGAAAGAAGTTTTCTGAGAAACTTCTTTGCGTTCTGTGAAATCATCTCACAGAGTTACAGCTTTCCCCTCAAGAAGCCTTTCGCTAAGACAGTTCTTGTGTAATTGGCAAAGTGATATTTGGAAGCCCATAGAGGGCTATGGTGAAAAAGGAAATATCCTCAGATGAAATCTGGAAAGAAGCTTTCTGAGAAACTGCTTAGTGTTCTGTTAATTCATCTCACTGAGTTACATCTGTATTTCGTGGATCTCTTTGCTAGCCTTATTTCTGTGGAATCTGAGAACAGATATTTCGGATCCCATTGAAGACTCTAGGGCCAAAGGAAATATCCTCCGATAACAAAGAGAAAGAAGCTTTCTGAGAAACTTCTTTGCGTTCTGTGATATCATCTCACAGAGTTACAGCTTTCCCCTCAAGAAGCCTTTCACTAAGACAGTTCTTGTGGAATTGGCAAAGTGATATTTGGAAGCCCATAGAGGGCTATGGTGAAAAAGGAAATATCCTCAGATGAAATCTGGAAAGAAGCTTTCTGAGAAACTGCTTAGTGTTCGGTTAATTCATCTCACAGAGTTACATCTGTATTTCGTGGATCTCTTTGCTAGCCTTATTTCTGTGGAATCTGAGAACAGATATTTCGGATTCCATTGAAGACTATAGGGCTAAAGGAAATATCCTCCGATAACAAAGAGAAAGAAGCTTTCTGAGAAACATCTTTGTGTTCTGTGAAATCATCTTACAGAGTTACAGCTTTCCCCTCAAGAAGCCTTTCGCTAAGACAGTTCTTGTGGAATTGGCAAAGTGATATTTGGAAGCCCAAGAGGTCTATGGTGAAAAAGGAAATATCCTCAGATGAAATCTGGAAAGAAGCTTTCTGAGAAACTGCTTAGTGTTCTGTTAATTCATCTCACAGAGTTACATCTGTATTTCGTGGATCTCTTTGCTAGCCTTATTTCTGTGGAATCTGAGAACAGATATTTCGGATCCCATTGAAGACTATAGGGCCAAAGGAAATATCCTCCGTTAACAAAGAGGAAGAAGCTTTCTGAGAAACTTCTTTGCGTTCTGTGAAATCATCTCACAGAGTTACAGCTTTCCCCTCAAGAAGCCTTTCGCTAAGACAGTTCTTGTGAAATTGGCAAAGAGATATTTGGAAGCCCTTAGAGGGCTATGGTGAAAAAGGAAATATCCTCAGATGAAATCTGGAAAGAAGCTTTCTGAGAAACTGCTTAGTGTTCTGTTATTTCATCTCACAGAGTTACATGTGTATTTCGTGGATCTCTTTGCTAGCCTTATTTCTGTGGAATCTGAGAACAGATATTTCGGATCCCATTGAAGACTATAGGGACAAAGGAAATATCCTCCGATAACAAAGAGCAAGAAGCTTTCTGAGAAACTTCTTTGCGTTCTGTAAAATCATCTCACAGAGTTACAGCTTTCCCCTCAAGAAGCCTTTCGCTAAGACAGTTCTTGTGGTATTGGCAAAGTGATATTTGGAAGCCCTTAGAGGGCTATGGTGAAAAAGGAAATATCCTCAGATGAAATCTGGAAAGAAGCTTTCTGCGAAACTGCTTAGTGTTCGGTTAATTCATCTCACAGAGTTACATCTGTATTTCGTGGATCTCTTTGCTAGCCTTATTTCTGTGGAATCTGAGAACAGATGTTTCGGATCCCATTGAAGACTATAGGGCCAAAGGAAATATCCTCGGATAACAAAGAGAAAGAAGCTTTCTGAGAAACTTCTTTGTGTTCTGTGAAATCATCTCACAGAGTTACAGCTTTCCCCTCAAGAAGCCTTTCACTAAGACAGTTCTTGTGGAATTGGCAAAGTGATATTTGGAAGCCCATAGAGGGCTATGGTGAAAAAGGAAATATCCTCAGATGAAATCTGGAAAGAAGCTTTCTGAGAAACTGCTTAGTGTTCGGTTAATTCATCTCACAGAGTTACATCTGTATTTCGTGGATCTCTTTGCTAGCCTTATTTCTGTGGAATCTGAGAACAGATATTTCGGATTCCATTGAAGACTATAGGGCTAAAGGAAATATCCTCCGATAACAAAGAGAAAGAAGCTTTCTGAGAAACATCTTTGTGTTCTGTGAAATCATCTTACAGAGTTACAGCTTTCCCCTCAAGAAGCCTTTCGCTAAGACAGTTCTTGTGGAATTGGCAAAGTGATATTTGGAAGCCCAAGAGGTCTATGGTGAAAAAGGAAATATCCTCAGATGAAATCTGGAAAGAAGCTTTCTGAGAAACTGCTTAGTGTTCTGTTAATTCATCTCACAGAGTTACATCTGTATTTCGTGGATCTCTTTGCTAGCCTTATTTCTGTGGAATCTGAGAACAGATATTTCGGATCCCATTGAAGACTATAGGGCCAAAGGAAATATCCTCCGTTAACAAAGAGGAAGAAGCTTTCTGAGAAACTTCTTTGCGTTCTGTGAAATCATCTCACAGAGTTACAGCTTTCCCCTCAAGAAGCCTTTCGCTAAGACAGTTCTTGTGAAATTGGCAAAGAGATATTTGGAAGCCCTTAGAGGGCTATGGTGAAAAAGGAAATATCCTCAGATGAAATCTGGAAAGAAGCTTTCTGAGAAACTGCTTAGTGTTCTGTTATTTCATCTCACAGAGTTACATGTGTATTTCGTGGATCTCTTTGCTAGCCTTATTTCTGTGGAATCTGAGAACAGATATTTCGGATCCCATTGAAGACTATAGGGACAAAGGAAATATCCTCCGATAACAAAGAGAAAGAAGCTTTCTGAGAAACTTCTTTGCGTTCTGTAAAATCATCTCACAGAGTTACAGCTTTCCCCTCAAGAAGCCTTTCGCTAAGACAGTTCTTGTGGTATTGGCAAAGTGATATTTGGAAGCCCTTAGAGGGCTATGGTGAAAAAGGAAATATCCTCAGATGAAATCTGGAAAGAAGCTTTCTGCGAAACTGCTTAGTGTTCGGTTAATTCATCTCACCGAGTTACATCTGTATTTCGTGGATCTCTTTGCTAGCCTTATTTCTGTGGAATCTGAGAACAGATGTTTCGGATCCCATTGAAGACTATAGGGCCAAAGGAAATATCCTCGGATAACAAAGAGAAAGAAGCTTTCTGAGAAACTTCTTTGTGTTCTGTGAAATCATCTCACAGAGTTACAGCTTTCCCCTCAAGAAGCCTTTCACTAAGACAGTTCTTGTGGAATTGGCAAAGTGATATTTGGAAGCCCATAGAGGGCTATGGTGAAAAAGTTAATATCCTCAGATGAAATCTGGAAAGAAGCTTTCTGAGAAACTGCTTAGTGTTCTGTTAATTCATCTCACAGAGTTACATCTGTATTTCGTGGATCTCTTTGCTAGCCTTATTTCTGTGGAATCTGAGAACAGATATTTCGGATCCCTTTGAAGACTATAGGGACAAAGGATATCCTCCGATAACAAAGAGAAAGAAGCTTTCTGAGAAACTTCTTTGCGTTCTGTGAAATCATCTCACAGAGTTACAGCTTTCCACTTAAGAAGCCTTTCGCGAAGACAGTTCCTGTGAAATTGGCAAAGTGATATTTGGAAGCCCATAGAGGGCTATGGTGAAAAAGGAAATATCCTCAGATGAAATCTGGAAAGAAGCTTTCTGAGAAACTGCTTAGTGTTCTGTTAATTCATCTCACAGAGTTACATCTGTATTTCGTGGATCTCTTTGCTAGCCTTATTTCTGTGGAATCTGAGAACAGATATTTCGGATCCCATTGAAGACTATAGGGCCAAAGGAAATATCCTCCGATAACAAAGAGAAAGAATATTTCTGAGAAACTTCTTTGCGTTCTGTGAAATCATCTCACAGAGTTACAGCTTTCCCCTCAAGAAGCCTTTCGCTAAGACAGTTCTTGTGGAATTGGCAAAGTGATATTTGGAAGCCCTTAGAGGGCTATGGTGAAAAAGGAAATATCCTCAGATGAAATCTGGAGAGAAGCTTTCTGAGAAACTGCTTAGTGTTCTGTTAATTCATCTCACAGAGTTACATCAGTATTTCGTGGATCTCTTTGCTAGCCTTATTTCTGTGGAATCTGAGAACAGATGTTTCGGATCCCATTGAAGACTATAGGGCCAAAGGAAATATCCTCGGATAACAAAGAGAAAGAAGCTTTCTGAGAAACTTCTTTGCGTTCTGTGAAATCATCTCACAGAGTTACAGCTTTCCCATCATGAAGCCTTTCACTAAGACAGTTCTTGTGGAATTGGCAAGGTGATATTTGGAAGCCCATAGAGGGCTACGGTGAAAAAGGAAATATCCTCAGATGAAATCTGGAAAGAAGCTTTCTGAGAAACTGCTTAGTGTTCGGTTAATTCATCTCACAGAGTTACATCTGTATTTCGTGGATCTCTTTGCTAGCCTTATTTCTGTGGAATCTGAGAACAGATATTTCGGATCCCTTTGAAGACTATAGGGCCAAAGGAAATATCCTCCGATAACAAAGAGAAAGAAGCTTTCTGAGAAACTTCTTTGTGTTCTATGAAATCATCTCACAGAGTTACAGCTTTCCCCTCAAGAAGCCTTTCGCTAAGACAGTTCTTGTGGAATTGGCAAAGTGATGTTTGGAAGACCATAGAGGGCTATGGTGAAAAAGGAAATATCCTCAGATGAAATCTGGAAAGAAGCTTTCTGAGAAACTGCTTAGTGTTCTGTTAATTCATCACACAGAGTTACATCTGTATTTCCTGGATCTCTTTGCTAGCCTTATTTCTGTGGAATCTGAGAACAGATATTTCGGATTCCATTGAAGACTATAGGGCCAAAGGAAATATCCTCCGTTAACAAAAACAAAGAAGCTTTCTGAGAAACTTCTTTGCATTCCGTGAAATCATCTCACAGAGTTACAGCTTTCCCCTCAAGAAGCCTTTCGATAAGACAGTTCTTGTGGAGTTGGCAAAGTGATATTTGGAAGCCCATAGAGGGCTATGGTGAAAAAGGAAATATCCTCAGATGAAATCTGGAAAGAAACTTTCTGAGAAACTGCTTAGTGTTCGGTTAATTCATCTCACAGTGTTACATCTGTATTTCGTGGATCTCTTTGCTAGCCTTATTTCTGTGGAATCTGAGAACAGATATTTCGGATCCCTTTGAAGACTATAGGGCCAAAGGAAATATCCTCCGATAACAAAGAGAAAGAAGCTTTCTGAGAAACTTCTTTGTGTTCTGTGAAATGATCTCACAGAGTTACATCTTTCCCCTCAAGAATTCTTTCGCTAAGACAGTTCTTGTGGAATTGGCAAAGTGATATTTGGAAGCCCAAATAGGGCTATGGTGAAAAAGGAAATATCCTCAGAAGAAATCTGGAAAGAAGCTTTCTGAGAAACTGCTTAGTGTTCTGTTAATTCATCTCACAGAGTTACATGTGTATTTCGTTGATCTCTTTGCTAGCCTTATTTCTGTGGAATCTGAGAACAGATATTTCGGATCCCATTGAAGACTATAGGGACAAAGGAAATATCCTCCGATAACAAAGAGCAAGAAGCTTTCTGAGAAACTTCTTTGCGTTCTGTGAAATCATCTCACAGAGTTACAGCTTTCCCCTCAAGAAGCCTTTCGCTAAGACAGTTCTTGTGGAATTGGCAAAGTGATATTTGGAAGCCCTTAGAGGGCTATGGTGAAAAAGGAAATATCCTCAGATGAAATCTGGAAAGAAGCTTTCTGCGAAACTGCTTAGTGTTCGGTTAATTCATCTCACAGAGTTACATCTGTATTTCGTGGATCTCTTTGCTAGCCTTATTTCTGTGGAATCTGAGGACAGATGTTTCGGATCCCATTGAAGACTATAGGGCCAAAGGAAATATCCTCGGATAACAAAGAGAAAGAAGCTTTCTGAGAAACTTCTATGTGTTCTGTGAAATCATCTCACAGAGTTACAGCTTTCCCCTCAAGAAGCCTTTCACTAAGACAGTTCTTGTGGAATTGGCAAAGTGATATTTGGAAGCCCATAGAGGGCTATGGTGAAAAAGTTAATATCCTCAGATGAAATCTGGAAAGAAGCTTTCTGAGAAACTGCTTAGTGTTCTGTTAATTCATCTCACAGAGTTACATCTGTATTTCGTGGATCTCTTTGCTAGCCTTATTTCTGTGGAATCTGAGAACAGATATTTCGGATCCCATTGAAGACTATAGGGACAAAGGATATCCTCCGATAACAAAGAGAAAGAAGCTTTCTGAGAAACTTCTTTGCGTTCTGTGAAATCATCTCACAGAGTTACAGCTTTCCACTTAAGAAGCCTTTCGCGAAGACAGTTCCTGTGAAATTGGCAAAGTGATATTTGGAAGCCCATAGAGGGCTATGGTGAAAAAGGAAATATCCTCAGATGAAATCTGGAAAGAAGCTTTCTGAGAAACTGCTTAGTGTTCTGTTAATTCATCTCACAGAGTTACATCTGTATTTCGTGGATCTCTTTGCTAGCCTTATTTCTGTGGAATCTGAGAACAGATATTTCGGATCCCATTGAAGACTATAGGGCCAAAGGAAATATCCTCCGATAACAAAGAGAAAGAATATTTCTGAGAAACTTCTTTGCGTTCTGTGAAATCATCTCACAGAGTTACAGCTTTCCCCTCAAGAAGCCTTTCGCTAAGACAGTTCTTGTGGAATTGGCAAAGTGATATTTGGAAGCCCTTAGAGGGCTATGGTGAAAAAGGAAATATCCTCAGATGAAATCTGGAGAGAAGCTTTCTGAGAAACTGCTTAGTGTTCTGTTAATTCATCTCACAGAGTTACATCAGTATTTCGTGGATCTCTTTGCTAGCCTTATTTCTGTGGAATCTGAGAACAGATGTTTCGGATCCCATTGAAGACTATAGGGCCAAAGGAAATATCCTCGGATAACAAAGAGAAAGAAGCTTTCTGAGAAACTTCTTTGCGTTCTGTGAAATCATCTCACAGAGTTACAGCTTTCCCATCATGAAGCCTTTCACTAAGACAGTTCTTGTGGAATTGGCAAGGTGATATTTGGAAGCCCATAGAGGGCTACGGTGAAAAAGGAAATATCCTCAGATGAAATCTGGAAAGAAGCTTTCTGAGAAACTGCTTAGTGTTCGGTTAATTCATCTCACAGAGTTACATCTGTATTTCGTGGATCTCTTTGCTAGCCTTATTTCTGTGGAATCTGAGAACAGATATTTCGGATCCCTTTGAAGACTATAGGGCCAAAGGAAATATCCTCCGATAACAAAGAGAAAGAAGCTTTCTGAGAAACTTCTTTGTGTTCTATGAAATCATCTCACAGAGTTACAGCTTTCCCCTCAAGAAGCCTTTCGCTAAGACAGTTCTTGTGGAATTGGCAAAGTGATGTTTGGAAGACCATAGAGGGCTATGGTGAAAAAGGAAATATCCTCAGATGAAATCTGGAAAGAAGCTTTCTGAGAAACTGCTTAGTGTTCTGTTAATTCATCACACAGAGTTACATCTGTATTTCCTGGATCTCTTTGCTAGCCTTATTTCTGTGGAATCTGAGAACAGATATTTCGGATTCCATTGAAGACTATAGGGCCAAAGGAAATATCCTCCGTTAACAAAAACAAAGAAGCTTTCTGAGAAACTTCTTTGCATTCCGTGAAATCATCTCACAGAGTTACAGCTTTCCCCTCAAGAAGCCTTTCGATAAGACAGTTCTTGTGGAGTTGGCAAAGTGATATTTGGAAGCCCATAGAGGGCTATGGTGAAAAAGGAAATATCCTCAGATGAAATCTGGAAAGAAACTTTCTGAGAAACTGCTTAGTGTTCGGTTAATTCATCTCACAGTGTTACATCTGTATTTCGTGGATCTCTTTGCTAGCCTTATTTCTGTGGAATCTGAGAACAGATATTTCGGATCCCTTTGAAGACTATAGGGCCAAAGGAAATATCCTCCGATAACAAAGAGAAAGAAGCTTTCTGAGAAACTTCTTTGTGTTCTGTGAAATGATCTCACAGAGTTACATCTTTCCCCTCAAGAATTCTTTCGCTAAGACAGTTCTTGTGGAATTGGCAAAGTGATATTTGGAAGCCCAAATAGGGCTATGGTGAAAAAGGAAATATCCTCAGAAGAAATCTGGAAAGAAGCTTTCTGAGAAACTGCTTAGTGTTCTGTTAATTCATCTCACAGAGTTACATGTGTATTTCGTTGATCTCTTTGCTAGCCTTATTTCTGTGGAATCTGAGAACAGATATTTCGGATCCCATTGAAGACTATAGGGACAAAGGAAATATCCTCCGATAACAAAGAGCAAGAAGCTTTCTGAGAAACTTCTTTGCGTTCTGTGAAATCATCTCACAGAGTTACAGCTTTCCCCTCAAGAAGCCTTTCGCTAAGACAGTTCTTGTGGAATTGGCAAAGTGATATTTGGAAGCCCTTAGAGGGCTATGGTGAAAAAGGAAATAACCTCAGATGAAATCTGGAAAGAAGCTTTCTGAGAAACTGCTTAGTGTTCTGTTCATTCATCTCACAGAGTTACATCTGTATTTCGTGGATCTCTTTCCTAGCCTTATTTCTGTGGAATCTGAGAACAGATATTTCGGATCCCTTTGAAGACTATAGGGCCAAAGGAAATATCCTCCGATAACAAAGAGAAAGAAGCTTTCTGAGAAACTTCTTTGCGTTCTGTGAAATCATCTCACAGAGTTACAGCTTTCCTCTCAAGAAGCCTTTCGCTAAGACAGTTCTTGTGGAATTGGCAAAGTGATATTTGGAAGCGCATAGAGGGCTATGGTGGAAAATGAAATATCCTCAGATGAAATCTGGAAAGAAGCTTTCTGAGAAACTCCTTAGTGTTCTGTTAATTCATCTCACAGAGTTACATCTGTATTTCGTGGATCTCTTTGCTAGCCTTATTTCTGTGGAATCTGAGAACAGATATTTCGGATCCCATTGAAGACTATAGGGCCAAAGAAATATCCTCCGATAACAAAGAGAAAGAAGTTTTCTGAGAAACTTCTTTGCGTTCTGTGAAATCATCTCACAGAGTTACAGCTTTCCCCTCAAGAAGCCTTTCGCTAAGACAGTTCTTGTGTAATTGGCAAAGTGATATTTGGAAGCCCATAGAGGGCTATGGTGAAAAAGGAAATATCCTCAGATGAAATCTGGAAAGAAGCTTTCTGAGAAACTGCTTAGTGTTCTGTTAATTCATCTCACAGAGTTACATCTGTATTTCGTGGATCTCTTTGCTAGCCTTATTTCTGTGGAATCTGAGAACAGATATTTCGGATCCCATTGAGGACTCTAGGGCCAAAGGAAATATCCTCCGATAACAAAGAGAAAGAAGCTTTCTGAGAAACTTCTTTGCGTTCTGTGAAATCATCTCACAGAGTTACAGCTTTCCCCTCAAGAAGCCTTTCACTAAGACAGTTCTTGTGGAATTGGCAAAGTGATATTGGGAAGCCCATAGAGGGCTATGGTGAAAAAGGAAATATCCTCAGATGAAATCTGGAAAGAAGCTTTCTGAGAAACTGCTTAGTGTTCGGTTAATTCATCTCACAGAGTTACATCTGTATTTCGTGGATCTCTTTGCTAGCCTTATTTCTGTGGAATCTGAGAACAGATATTTCGGATTCCATTGAAGACTATAGGGCTAAAGGAAATATCCTCCGATAACAAAGAGAAAGAAGCTTTCTGAGAAACATCTTTGTGTTCTGTGAAATCATCTTACAGAGTTACAGCTTTCCCCTCAAGAAGCCTTTCGCTAAGACAGTTCTTGTGGAATTGGCAAAGTGATATTTGGAAGCCCAAGAGGTCTATGGTGAAAAAGGAAATATCCTCAGATGAAATCTGGAAAGAAGCTTTCTGAGAAACTGCTTAGTGTTCTGTTAATTCATCTCACAGAGTTACATCTGTATTTCGTGGATCTCTTTGCTAGCCTTATTTCTGTGGAATCTGAGAACAGATATTTCGGATCCCATTGAAGACTATAGGGCCAAAGGAAATATCCTCCGTTAACAAAGAGGAAGAAGCTTTCTGAGAAACTTCTTTGCGTTCTGTGAAATCATCTCACAGAGTTACAGCTTTCCCCTCAAGAAGCCTTTCGCTAAGACAGTTCTTGTGAAATTGGCAAAGAGATATTTGGAAGCCCTTAGAGGGCTATGGTGAAAAAGGAAATATCCTCAGATGAAATCTGGAAAGAAGCTTTCTGAGAAACTGCTTAGTGTTCTGTTATTTCATCTCACAGAGTTACATGTGTATTTCGTGGATCTCTTTGCTAGCCTTATTTCTGTGGAATCTGAGAACAGATATTTCGGATCCCATTGAAGACTATAGGGACAAAGGAAATATCCTCCGATAACAAAGAGCAAGAAGCTTTCTGAGAAACTTCTTTGCGTTCTGTAAAATCATCTCACAGAGTTACAGCTTTCCCCTCAAGAAGCCTTTCGCTAAGACAGTTCTTGTGGTATTGGCAAAGTGATATTTGGAAGCCCTTAGAGGGCTATGGTGAAAAAGGAAATATCCTCAGATGAAATCTGGAAAGAAGCTTTCTGCGAAACTGCTTAGTGTTCGGTTAATTCATCTCACAGAGTTACATCTATATTTCGTGGATCTCTTTGCTAGCCTTATTTCTGTGGAATCTGAGAACAGATGTTTCGGATCCCATTGAAGACTATAGGGCCAAAGGAAATATCCTCGGATAACAAAGAGAAAGAAGCTTTCTGAGAAACTTCTTTGTGTTCTGTGAAATCATCTCACAGAGTTACAGCTTTCCCCTCAAGAAGCCTTTCACTAAGACAGTTCTTATGGAATTGGCAAAGTGATATTTGGAAGCCCATAGAGGGCTATGGTGAAAAAGTTAATATCCTCAGATGAAATCTGGAAAGAAGCTTTCTGAGAAACTGCTTAGTGTTCTGTTAATTCATCTCACAGAGTTACATCTGTATTTCGTGGATCTCTTTGCTAGCCTTATTTCTGTGGAATCTGAGAACAGATATTTCGGATCCCATTGAAGACTATAGGGACAAAGGATATCCTCCGATAACAAAGAGAAAGAAGCTTTCTGAGAAACTTCTTTGCGTTCTGTGAAATCATCTCACAGAGTTACAGCTTTCCACTTAAGAAGCCTTTCGCTAAGACAGTTCCTGTGGAATTGGCAAAGTGATATTTGGAAGCCCATAGAGGGCTATGGTGAAAAAGGAAATATCCTCAGATGAAATCTGGAAAGAAGCTTTCTGAGAAACTGCTTAGTGTTCTGTTAATTCATCTCACAGAGTTACATCTGTATTTCGTGGATCTCTTTGCTAGCCTTATTTCTGTGGAATCTGAGAACAGATATTTCGGATCCCATTGAAGACTATAGGGCCAAAGGAAATATCCTCCGATAACAAAGAGAAAGAATATTTCTGAGAAACTTCTTTGCGTTCTGTGAAATCATCTCACAGAGTTACAGCTTTCCCCTCAAGAAGCCTTTCGCTAAGACAGTTCTTGTGGAATTGGCAAAGTGATATTTGGAAGCCCTTAGAGGGCTATGGTGAAAAAGGAAATATCCTCAGATGAAATCTGGAGAGAAGCTTTCTGAGAAACTGCTTAGTGTTCCGTTAATTCATCTCACAGAGTTACATCAGTATTTCGAGGATCTCTTTGCTAGCCTTATTTCTGTGGAATCTGAGAACAGATGTTTCGGATCCCATTGAAGACTATAGGGCCAAAGGAAATATCCTCCGATAACAAAGAGAAAGAAGCTTTCTGAGAAACTTCTTTGCGTTCTGTGAAATCATCTCACAGAGTTACAGCTTTCCCATCATGAAGCCTTTCACTAAGACAGTTCTTGTGGAATTGGCAAGGTGATATTTGGAAGCCCATAGAGGGCTACGGTGAAAAAGGAAATATCCTCAGATGAAATCTGGAAAGAAGCTTTCTGAGAAACTGCTTAGTGTTCTGTTAATTCAGCTCACAGAGTTACATCTGCATTTCATGGATATCTTTGCTAGCCTTATTTCAGTGGAATCTGAGGACAGATATTTCGGATCCCATTGAAGACTATAGAGCCAAAGGAAATAATCTCCGATAACAAAGAGAAAGAAGCTTTCTGAAAAACTTCTTTGCGTTCTGTGAAATCATCTCACAGAGTTACAGCTTTCCCCTCAAGAAGCCTTTCGCTAAGACAGTTCTTGTGGAATTGGCAAAGTGATATTTGGAAGCCCATAGAGGGCTATGGTGAAAAAGGAAATATCCTCAGATGAAATCTGGAAAGAAGCTTTCTGAGAAACTGCTTAGTGTTCGGTTAATTCATCTCACAGAGTTACATCTGTATTTCGTGGATCTCGTTGCTAGCCTTATTTCTGTGGAATCTGAGAACAGATATTTCGGATTCCTTTGAAGACTATGGGGCTAATGGAAATATCCTCCGATAACAAAGAGAAAGAAGCTTTCTGAGAAACATCTTTGTGTTCTGTGAAATCATCTTACAGAGTTACAGCTTTCCCCTCAAGAAGCCTTTCGCTAAGACAGTTCTTGTGGAATTGGCAAAGTGATATTTGGAAGCCCATAGAGGGCTATGGTGAAAAAGGAAATATCCTCAGATGAAATCTGGAAAGAAGCTTTTTGAGAAACTGCTTAGTGTTCTGTTAATTCATCTCACAGAGTTACATCTGTATTTCGTGGATCTCTTTCCTAGCCTTATTTCTGTGGAATCTGAGAAGAGATATTTCGGATCCCATTGAAGACTATAGGGACAAAGGAAATATCCTCCGATAACAAAGAGCAAGAAGCTTTCTGAGAAACTTCTTTGCGTTCTGTGAATCATCTCACAGAGTTACAGCTTTCCCCTGAAGAAGCCTTTCGCTAAGACAGTTCTTGTGGAATTGGCAAAGTGATATTTGGAAGCCCTTAGAGGGCTATGGTGAAAAAGGAAATATCCTCAGATGAAATCTGGAAAGAAGGTTTCTGAGAAACTGCTTAGTGTTCTGTTAATTCATCTCACAGAGTTACATCTGTATTTCGTGGATCTCATTGCTAGCCTTATATCTGTGGAATCTGAGAACAGATATTTCGGATCCCATTGAAGACTATAGGGAAAAGGAAATATCCTCCGATTACAAAGAGAAAGAAGCTTTCTGAGAAACTTCTTTGTGTTCTGTGAAATCATCTCACAGAGTTACAGCTTTCCCCTCAAGAAGCCTTTCGCTAAGACAGTTCTTGTGGAATTGGCAAAGTGATATTTGGAAGCCCATAGAGGGCTATGCTGAAAAAGGAAATATCCTCAGATGAAATCTGGAAAGAAGCTTTCTGAGAAACTGCTTAGTGTTCTGTTAATTCATCTCACAGAGTTACATGTGTATTTCGTGGATCTCTTTGCTAGCCTTATTTCTGTGGAATCTGAGAACAGATATTTCGGATCCCATTGAAGACTATAGGGACAAAGGAAATATCCTCCGATAACAAAGAGCAAGAAGCTTTCTGAGAAACTTCTTTCCGTTCTGTGAAATCATCTCACAGAGTTACAGCATTCCCCTCAAGAAGCCTTTCGCTAAGACAGTTCTTGTGGAATTGGCAAAGTGATATTTGGAAGCCCTTAGAGGGCTATGGTGAAAAAGGAAATATCCTCAGATGAAATCTGGAAAGAAGCTTTCTGAGAAACTGCTTAGTGTTCGGTTAATTCATCTCACAGAGTTACATCTGTATTTCGTGGATCTCTTTGCTAGCCTTATTTCTGTGGAATCTGAGAACAGATGTTTCGGATCCCATTGAAGACTATAGGGCCAAAGGAAATATCCTCGGATAACAAAGGTAAAGAAGCTTTCTGAGAAACTTCTTTGTGTTCTGTGAAATCATCTCACAGAGTTACAGCTTTCCCCTCAAGAAGCCTTTCGCTAAGACAGTTCTTGTGGAATTGGCAAAGTGATATTTGGAAGCCCATACAGGGCTATGGTGAAAAAGGAAATATCCTCAGATGAAATCTGGAAAGAAGCTTTCTGAGAAACTGCTTAGTGTTCGGTTAATTCATCTCACAGAGTTACATCTGTATTTCGTGGATCTCTTTGCTAGCCTTATTTCTGTGGTATATGAGAACAGATATTTCGGATCCCTTTGAAGACTATAGGGCCAAAGGAAATATCCTCTGATAACAAAGAGAAAGAAGCTTTATGAGAAACTTCTTTGTGTTCTGTGAAATCATCTCACAGAGTTACAGCTTTCCCCTCAAGAAGCCTTTCGCTAAGACAGTTCTTGTGGAATTGGCAAAGTGATGTTTTGAAGACCATAGAGGGCTATGGTGAAAAAGGAAATATCCTCAGATGAAATCAGGAAAGAACCTTTCTGAGAAACTGCTTAGTGTTCTGTTAATTCATCACACAGAGTTACATCTGTATTTCCTGGATCTCTTTGCTAGCCTTATTTCTGTGGAATCTGATAACAGATATTTCGGATCCCATTGAAGACTATAGGGCCAAAGGAAATATCCTCCGATAACAAAGACAAAGAAGCTTTCTGAGAAACTTCTTTGCATTCCGTGAAATCATCTCACAGAGTTACAGCTTTCCCCTCAAGAAGCCTTTCGATAAGACAGTTCTTGTGGAGTTGGCAAAGTGATATTTGGAAGCCCATAGAGGGCTATGGTGAAAAAGGAAATATCCTCAGATGAAATCTGGAAAGAAACTTTCTGAGAAACTGCTTAGTGTTCGGTTAATTCATCTCACAGAGTTACATCTGTATTTCGTGGATCTCTTTGCTAGCCTTATTTCTGTGGAATCTGAGAACAGATATTTCGGATCCCTTTGAAGACTATAGGGCCAAAGGAAATATCCTCCGATAACAAAGAGAAAGAAGCTTTCTGAGAAACTTCTTTGTGTTCTGTGAAATGATCTCACAGAGTTACATCTTTCCCCTCAAGAAGCCTTTCGCTAAGACAGTTCTTGTGGAATTGGCAAAGTGATATTTGGAAGCCCATAGAGGGCTATGGTGAAAAAGGAAATATCCTCAGAAGAAATCTGGAAAGAAGCTTTCTGAGAAACTGCTTAGTGTTCTGTTAATTCATCTCACAGAGTTACATGTGTATTTCGTGGATCTCTTTGCTAGCCTTATTTCTGTGGAATCTGAGAACAGATATTTCGGATCCCATTGAAGACTATAGGGACAAAGGAAATATCCTCCGATAACAAAGAGCAAGAAGCTTTCTGAGAAACTTCTTTGCGTTCTGTGAAATCATCTCACAGAGTTACAGCTTTCCCCTCAAGAAGCCTTTCGCTAAGACAGTTCTTGTGGAATTGGCAAAGTGATATTTGGAAGCTCTTAGAGGTCTATGGTGAAAAAGGAAATAACCTCAGATGAAATCTGGAAAGAAGCTTTCTGAGAAACTGCTTAGTGTTCTGTTAATTCATCTCACAGAGTTACATCTGTATTTCGTGGATCTCTTTCCTAGCCTTATTTCTGTGGAATCTGAGAACAGATATTTCGGATCCCATTGAAGACTATAGGGCCAAAGGAAATATCCTCCGATAACAAAGAGAAAGAAGCTTTCTGAGAAACTTCTTTGCGTTCTGTGAAATCATCTCACAGAGTTACAGCTTTCCTCTCAAGAAGCCTTTCGCTAAGACAGTTCTTGTGGAATTGGCAAAGTGATATTTGGAAGCCCATAGAGGGCTATGGTGGAAAATGAAATATCCTCAGATGAAATCTGGAAAGAAGCTTTCTGAGAAACTCCTTAGTGTTCTGTTAATTCATCTCACAGAGTTACATCTTTATTTCGTGGATCTCTTTGCTAGCCTTATTTCTGTGGAATCTGAGAACAGATATTTTGGATCCCATTGAAGACTATTGGGCCAAAGAAATATCCCCCGATAACAAAGAGAAAGAAGTTTTCTGAGAAACTTCTTTGCGTTCTGTGAAATCATCTCACAGAGTTACAGCTTTCCCCTCAAGAAGCCTTTCGCTAAGACAGTTCTTGTGTAATTGGCAAAGTGATATTTGGAAGCCCATAGAGGGCTATGGTGAAAAAGGAAATATCCTCAGATGAAATCTGGAAAGAAGCTTTCTGAGAAACTGCTTAGTGTTCTGTTAATTCATCTCACAGAGTTACATCTGCATTTCGTGGATCTCTTGGCTAGCCTTATTTCTGTGGAACCTGAGAACAGATATTTCGGATCCCATTGGAGACTATAGGGCCAAAGGAAATATCCTCCGATAACAAAGAGAAAGAATATTTCTGAGAAACTTCTTTGCGTTCTGTGAAATCATCTCACAGAGTTACAGCTTTCCCCTCAAGAAGCCTTTCGCTAAGACAGTTCTTGTGGAATTGGCAAAGTGATATTTGGAAGCCCTTAGAGGGCTATGGTGAAAAAGGAAATATCCTCAGATGAAATCTGGAGAGAAGCTTTCTGAGAAACTGCTTAGTGTTCTGTTAATTCATCTCACAGAGTTACATCTGTATTTCGTGGATCTCTTTGCTAGCCTTATTTCTGTGGAATCTGAGAACAGATGTTTCGGATCCCATTGAAGACTATAGGGCCAAAGGAAATATCCTCGGATAACAAAGAGCAAGAAGCTTTCTGAGAAACTTCTTTGCGTTCTGTGAAATCATCTCACAGAGATACAGCTTTCCCCTCAAGAAGCCTTTCACTAAGACAGTTCTTGTGGAATTGGCAAGGTGATATTTGGAAGCCCATAGAGGGCTACGGTGAAAAAGGAAATATCCTCAGATGAAATCTGGAAAGAAGCTTTCTGAGAAACTGCTTAGTGTTCTGTTAATTCAGCTCACAGAGTTACATCTGCATTTCATGGATATCTTTGCTAGCCTTATTTCTGTGGAATCTGAGAACAGATATTTCGGATCCCTTTGAAGACTATAGGGCCAAAGGAAATATCCTCCGATAACAAAGAGAAAGAAGCTTTCTGAGAAACTTCTTTGTGTTCTGTGAAATCATCTCACAGAGTTACAGCTTTCCCCTCAAGAAGCCTTTCGCTAAGACAGTTCTTCTGGAATTGGCAAAGTGATATTTGGAGCCCATAGAGGGCTATGGTGAAAAAGGAAATATCCTCAGATGAAATCTGAAAAGAAGGTTTCTGAGAAACTGCTTAGTGTTCTGTTATTTCATCTCACAGAGTTACATCTGTATTTCGTGGATCTCCTTGCTAGCCTTATTTCTGTGGAAACTGAGGACAGATATTTCGGATCCCATTGAAGACTATAGAGCCAAAGGAAATAATCTCCGATAACAAAGAGAAAGAAGCTTTCTGAAAAACTTCTTAGCGTTCTGTGAAATCATCTCACAGAGTTACAGCTTTCCCCTCAAGAAGCCTTTCGCTAAGACAGTTCTTGTGGAATTGGCAAAGTGATATTTGGAAGCCCATAGAGGGCTATGGTGAAAAAGGAAATATCCTCAGATGAAATCTGGAAAGAAGCTTTCTGAGAAACTGCTTAGTGTTCTGTTAATTCATCTCACAGAGTTACATCTGTATTTCGTGGATCTCGTTGCTAGCCTTATTTCTGTGGAATCTGAGAACAGATATTTCGGATTCCTTTGAAGACTATGGGGCTAATGGAAATATCCTCCGATAACAAAGAGAAAGAAGCTTTCTGAGAAACAACTTTGTGTTCTATGAAATCATCTTACAGAGTTACAGCTTTCCCCTCAAGAAGCCTTTCGCTAAGACAGTTCTTGTGGAATTGGCAAAGTGATATTTGGAAGCCCATAGAGGGCTATGGTGAAAAAGGAAATATCCTCAGATGAAATCTGGAAAGAAGCTTTTTGAGAAACTGCTTAGTGTTCTGTTAATTCATCTCACAGAGTTACATCTGTATTTCGTGGATCTCTTTCCTAGCCTTATTTCTGTGGAATCTGAGAAGAGATATTTCGGATCCCATTGAAGACTATAGGGACAAAGGAAATATCCTCCGATAACAAAGAGCAAGAAGCTTTCTGAGAAACTTCTTTGCGTTCTGTGAAATCATCTCACAGAGTTACAGCTTTCCCCTGAAGAAGCCTTTCGCTACGACAGTTCTTGTGGAATTGGCAAAGTGATATTTGGAAGCCCATAGAGGGCTATGGTGGAAAATGAAATATCCTCAGATGAAATCTGGAAAGAAGCTTTCTGAGAAACTCCTTAGTGTTCTGTTAATTCATCTCACAGAGTTACATCTGTATTTCGTGGATCTCTTTGCTAGCCTTATTTCTGTGGAATCTGAGAACAGATATTTCGGATCCCATTGAAGACTATAGGGCCAAAGAAATATCCTCCGATAACAAAGAGAAAGAAGTTTTCTGAGAAACTTCTTTGTGTTCTGTGAAATCATCTCACAGAGTTACAGCTTTCCCCTCAAGAAGCCTTTCGCTAAGACAGTTCTTATGTAATTGGCAAAGTGATATTTGGAAGCCCATAGAGGGCTATGGTGAAAAAGGAAATATCCTCAGATGAAATCTGGAAAGAAGCTTTCTGAGAAACTGCTTAGTGTTCTGTTAATTCATCTCACAGAGTTACATCTGTATTTCGTGGATCTCTTTGCTAGCCTTATTTCTGTGGAATCTGAGAACAGATATTTCGGATCCCATTGAAGGCTCTAGGGCCAAAGGAAATATCCTCCGATAACAAAGAGAAAGAAGCTTTCTGAGAAACTTCTTTGCGTTCTGTGAAATCATCTCACAGAGTTACAGCTTTCCCCTCAAGAAGCCTTTCGCTAAGACAGTTCTTGTGGAATTGGCAAAGTGATATTTGGAAGCCCATAGAGGGCTATGGTGAAAAAGGAAATATCCTCAGATGAAATCTGGAAAGAAGCTTTCTGAGAAACTGCTTAGTGTTCTGTTAATTCATCTCACAGAGTTACATCTGTATTTCGTGGATCTCGTTGCTAGCCTTATTTCTGTGGAATCTGAGAACAGATATTTCGGATTCCTTTGAAGACTATGGGGCTAATGGAAATATCCTCCGATAACAAAGAGAAAGAAGCTTTCTGAGAAACAACTTTGTGTTCTATGAAACCATCTTACAGAGTTACAGCTTTCCCCTCAAGAAGCCTTTCGCTAAGACAGTTCTTGTGGAATTGGCAAAGTGATATTTGGAAGCCCATAGAGGGCTATGGTGAAAAAGGAAATATCCTCAGATGAAATCTGGAAAGAAGCTTTTTGAGAAACTGCTTAGTGTTCTGTTAATTCATCTCACAGAGTTACATCTGTATTTCGTGGATCTCTTTCCTAGCCTTATTTCTGTGGAATCTGAGAAGAGATATTTCGGATCCCATTGAAGACTATAGGGACAAAGGAAATATCCTCCGATAACAAAGAGCAAGAAGCTTTCTGAGAAACTTCTTTGCGTTCTGTGAAATCATCTCACAGAGTTACAGCTTTCCCCTGAAGAAGCCTTTCGCTAAGACAGTTCTTGTGGAATTGGCAAAGTGATATTTGGAAGCCCATAGAGGGCTATGGTGGAAAATGAAATATCCTCAGATGAAATCTGGAAAGAAGCTTTCTGAGAAACTCCTTAGTGTTCTGTTAATTCATCTCACAGAGTTACATCTGTATTTCGTGGATCTCTTTGCTAGCCTTATTTCTGTGGAATCTGAGAACAGATATTTCGGATCCCATTGAAGACTATAGGGCCAAAGAAATATCCTCCGATAACAAAGAGAAAGAAGTTTTCTGAGAAACTTCTTTGTGTTCTGTGAAATCATCTCACAGAGTTACAGCTTTCCCCTCAAGAAGCCTTTCGCTAAGACAGTTCTTATGTAATTGGCAAAGTGATATTTGGAAGCCCATAGAGGGCTATGGTGAAAAAGGAAATATCCTCAGATGAAATCTGGAAAGAAGCTTTCTGAGAAACTGCTTAGTGTTCTGTTAATTCATCTCACAGAGTTACATCTGTATTTCGTGGATCTCTTTGCTAGCCTTATTTCTGTGGAATCTGAGAACAGATATTTCGGATCCCATTGAAGGCTCTAGGGCCAAAGGAAATATCCTCCGATAACAAAGAGAAAGAAGCTTTCTGAGAAACTTCTTTGCGTTCTGTGAAATCATCTCACAGAGTTACAGCTTTCCCCTCAAGAAGCCTTTCGCTAAGACAGTTCTTGTGGAATTGGCAAAGTGATATTTGGAAGCCCATAGAGGGCTATGGTGAAAAAGGAAATATCCTCAGATGAAATCTGGAAAGAAGCTTTCTGAGAAACTGCTTAGTGTTCGGTTAATTCATCTCACAGAGTTACATCTGTATTTCGTGGATCTCTTTGCTAGCCTTATTTCTGTGGAATCTGAGAACAGATATTTCGGATTCCATTGAAGACTATAGGGCTAAAGGAAATATCCTCCGATAACAAAGAGAAAGAAGCTTTCTGAGAAACATCTTTGTGTTCTGTGAAATCATCTTACAGAGTTACAGCTTTCCCCTCAAGAAGCCTTTCGCTAAGACAGTTCTTGTGGAATTGGCAAAGTAATATTTGGAAGCCCAAGAGGTCTATGGTGAAAAAGGAAATATCCTCAGATGAAATCTGGAAAGAAGCTTTCTGAGAAACTGCTTAGTGTTCTGTTAATTCATCTCACAGAGTTACATCTGTATTTCGTGGATCTCTTTGCTAGCCTTATTTCTGTGGAATCTGAGAACAGATATTTCGGATCCCATTGAAGACTATAGGGCCAAAGGAAATATCCTCCGATAACAAAGAGGAAGAAGCTTTCTGAGAAACTTCTTTGCGTTCTGTGAAATCATCTCACAGAGTTACAGCTTTCCCCTCAAGAAGCCTTTCGCTAAGACAGTTCTTGTGAAATTGGCAAAGAGATATTTGGAAGCTCTTAGAGGGCTATGGTGAAAAAGGAAATAACCTCAGATGAAATCTGGAAAGAAGCTTTCTGAGAAACTGCTTAGTGTTCTGTTCATTCATCTCACAGAGTTACATCTGTATTTCGTAGATCTCTTTCCTAGCCTTATTTCTGTGGAATCTGAGAACAGATATTTCGGATCCCATTGAAGACTATAGGGCCAAAGGAAATATCCTCCGATAACAAAGAGAAAGAAGCTTTCTGAGAAACTTCTTTGCGTTCTGTGAAATCATCTCACAGAGTTACAGCTTTCCTCTCTAGAAGCCTTTCGCTAAGACAGTTCTTGTGGAATTGGCAAAGTGATATTTGGAAGCCCATAGAGGTCTATGGTGGAAAATGAAATATCCTCAGATGAAATCTGGAAAGAAGCTTTCTGAGAAACTCCTTAGTGTTCTGTTAATTCATCTCACAGAGTTACATCTGTATTTCGTGGATCTCTTTGCTAGCCTTATTTCTGTGGAATCTGAGAACAGATATTTCGGATCCCATTGAAGACTATAGGGCCAAAGAAATATCCTCCGATAACAAAGAGAAAGGAGTTTTCTGAGAAACTTCTTTGCGTTCTGTGAAATCATCTCACAGAGTTACAGCTTTCCCCTCAAGAAGCCTTTCGCTAAGACAGTTCTTGTGTAATTGGCAAAGTGATATTTGGAAGCCCATAGAGGGCTATGGTGAAAAAGGAAATATCCTCAGATGAAATCTGGAAAGAAGCTTTCTGAGAAACAGCTTAGTGTTCGGTTAATTCATCTCACAGAGTTACATCTGTATTTCGTGGATCTCTTTGCTAGCCTTATTTCTGTGGAATCTGAGAACAGATATTTCGGATTCCATTGAAGACTATAGGGCTAAAGGAAATATCCTCCGATAACAAAGAGAAAGAAGCTTTCTGAGAAACATCTTTGTGTTCTGTGAAATCATCTTACAGAGTTACAGCTTTCCTCTCTAGAAGCCTTTCGCTAAGACAGTTCTTGTGGAATTGGCAAAGTGATATTTGGAAGCCCATAGAGGGCTATGGTGGAAAATGAAATATCCTCAGATGAAATCTGGAAAGAAGCTTTCTGAGAAACTCCTTAGTGTTCTGTTAATTCATCTCACAGAGTTACATCTGTATATCGTGGATCTCTTTGCTAGCCTTATTTCTGTGGAATCTGAGAACAGATATTTCGGATCCCTTTTAAGACTATAGGGACAAAGGATATCCTCCGATAACAGAGAAAGAAGCTTTCTGAGAAACTTCTTTGCGTTCTGTGAAATCATCTAACAGAGTTACAGCTTTCCACTTAAGAAGCCTTTCGCTAAGACAGTTCCTGTGGAATTGGCAAAGTGATATTTGGAAGCCCATAGAGGGCTATGGTGAAAAAGGAAATATCCTCAGATGAAATCTGGAAAGAAGCTTTCTGAGAAACTGCTTAGTGTTCTCTTAATTCATCTCACAGAGTTACATCTGTATTTCGTGGATCTCTTTGCTAGCCTTATTTCTGTGGAATCTGAGAACAGATGTTTCGGATCCCATTGAAGACTATAGGGCCAAAGGATATATCCTCGGATAACAAAGAGAAAGAAGCTTTCTGAGAAACTTCTTTGCGTTCTGTGAAATCATCTCACAGAGTTACAGCTTTCCCCTCAAGAAGCCTTTCACTAAGACAGTTCTTGTGGAATTGGCAAGGTGATATTTGGAAGCCCATAGAGGGCTACGGTGAAAAAGGAAATATCCTCAGATGAAATCTGGAAAGAAGCTTTCTGAGAAACTGCTTAGTGTTCTGTTAATTCAGCTCACAGAGTTACATCTGCATTTCATGGATATCTTTGCTAGCCTTATTTCTGTGGAATCTGAGAACAGATATTTCGGATCCCTTTGAAGACTATAGGGCCAAAGGAAATATCCTCCGATAACAAAGAGAAAGAAGCTTTCTGAGAAACTTCTTTGTGTTCTGTGAAATCATCTCACAGAGTTACAGCTTTCCCCTCAAGAAGCCTTTCGCTAAGACAGTTCTTCTGGAATTGGCAAAGTGATATTTGGAAGCCCATAGAGGGCTATGGTGAAAAAGGAAATATCCTCAGATGAAATCTGGAAAGAAGCTTTCTGAGAAACCTGCTTAGTGTTCTGTTATTTCATCTCACAGAGTTACATCTGTATTTCGTGGATCTCCTTGCTAGCCTTATTTCTGTGGAATCTGAGAACAGATATTTCGGATCCCATTGAAGACTATAGAGCCAAAGGAAATAATCTCCGATAACAAAGAGAAAGAAGCTTTCTGAAAAACTTCTTTGCGTTCTGTGAAATCATCTCACAGAGTTACAGCTTTCCCCTCAAGAAGCCTTTCGCTAAGACAGTTCTTGTGGAATAGGCAAAGTGATATTTGGAAGCCCATAGAGGGCTATGGTGAAAAAGGAAATATCCTCAGATGAAATCTGGAAAGAAGCTTTCTGAGAAACAGCTTAGTGTTCGGTTAATTCATCTCACAGAGTTACATCTGTATTTCGTGGATCTCTTTGCTAGCCTTATTTCTGTGGAATCTGAGAACAGATATTTCGGATTCCATTGAAGACTGTAGGGCTAAAGGAAATATCCTCCGATAACAAAGAGAAAGAAGCTTTCTGAGAAACATCTTTGTGTTCTGTGAAATCATCTTACAGAGTTACAGCTTTCCCCTCAAGAAGCCTTTCGCTAAGACAGTTCTTGTGGAATTGGCAAAGTGATATTTGGAAGCCCAAGAGGTCTATGGTGAAAAAGGAAATATCCTCAGATGAAATCTGGAAAGAAGCTTTCTGAGAAACTGCTTAGTGTTCTGTTAATTCATCTCACAGAGTTACATCTGTATTTCGTGGATCTCTTTGCTAGCCTTATTTCTGTGGAATCTGAGAACAGATATTTCGGATCCCATTGAAGACTATAGGGCCAAAGGAAATATCCTCCGATAACAAAGAGGAAGAAGCTTTCTGAGAACCTTCTTTGCATTCTGTGAAATCATCTCACAGAGTTACAGCTTTCATCTCAAGAAGCCTTTCGCTAAGACAGTTCTTGTGAAATTGGCAAAGAGATATTTGGAAGCCCTTAGAGGGCTATGGTGAAAAAGGAAATATCCTCAGATGAAATCTGGAAAGAAGCTTTCTGAGAAACTGCTTAGTGTTCTGTTAATTCATCTCACAGAGTTACATCTGTATTTCGTGGATCTCTTTGCTAGCCTTATTTCTGTGGAATATGAGAACAGATATATCGGATCCCATTGAAGTCTATAGGGCCAAAGGAAATATCCTCCGACAACAAAGACAAAGAAGCTTTCTGAGAAACTTCTTTGCGTTCCGTGAAATCATCTCACAGAGTTACAGCTTTCCCCTCAAGAAGCCTTTCGATAAGACAGTTCTTGTGAAGTTGGCAAAGTGATATTTGGAAGCCCATAGAAGGCCATGGTGAAAAAGGAAATATCCTCAGATGAAATCTGGAAAGAAACTTTCTGAGAAACTGCTTAGTGTTCGGTTAACTCATCTCACGGAGTTCCATCTGTATTTCGTGGATCTCTTTGTTAGCCTTATTTCTGTGGAATCTGAGAACAGATATTTCGGATCCCATTGAAGACTAGAGGGCCAAAGGAAATATCCTCCGATAACAAAGAGAAAGAAGCTTTCTGAGAAACTTCTTTGTGTTCTGTGAAATCATCTCACAGAGTTACAGCTTTCCCCTCAAGAAGCCTTTCGCTAAGACAGTTCTTGTGGAATTGGCAAAGTGATATTTGGAAGCCCATAGAGGGCTATGGTGAAAAAGGAAATATCCTCAGATGAAATCTGGAAAGAAGCTTTCTGAGAAACTGCTTAGTGTTCTGTTTATTCATCTCACAAAGTTACATGTGTATTTCGTGGATCTCTTTGCTAGCCTTATTTCTGTGGAATCTGAGAACAGATATTTCGGATCCCATTGAAGACTATAGGGACAAAGGAAATATCCTCCGATAACAAAGAGCAAGAAGCTTTCTGAGAAACTTCTTTGCGTTCTGTGAAATCATCTCACAGAGTTACAGCTTTCCCCTCAAGAAGCCTTTCGCTAAGACAGTTCTTGTGGTATTGGCAAAGTGATATTTGGAAGCCCTTAGAGGGCTATGGTGAAAAAGGAAATATCCTCAGATGAAATCTGGAAAGAAGCTTTCTGAGAAACTGCTTAGTGTTCGGTTAATTCATCTCACAGAGTTACATCTGTATTTCGTGGATCTCTTTGCTAGCCTTATTTCTGTGGAATCTGAGAACAGATGTTTCAGATCCCATTGAAGACTATAGGGCCAAAGGAAATATCCTCGGATAACAAAGAGAAAGAAGCTTTCTGAGAAACTTCTTTGTATTCTGTGAAATCATCTCACAGAGTTACAGCTTTCCCCTCAAGAAGCCTTTCACTAAGACAGTTCTTGTGGAATTGGCAAAGTGATATTTGGAAGCCCATAGAGGGCTATGGTGTAAAAGTTAATACCCTCAGATGAAATCTGGAAAGAAGCTTTCTGAGAAACTGCTTAGTTTTCTGTTAATTCATCTCACAGAGTTACATCTGTATTTCGTGGATCTCTTTGCTAGCCTTATTTCTGTGGAATCTGAGAACAGATATTTCGGATCCCTTTGAAGACTATAGGGACAAAGGATATCCTCCGATAACAGAGAAAGAAGCTTTCTGAGAAACTTCTTTGCGTTCTGTGAAATCATCTCACAGAGTTACAGCTTTCCACTTAAGAAGCCTTTCGCTAAGACACTTCCTGTGGAATTGGCAAAGTGATATTTGGAAGCCCATAGAGGGCTATGGTGAAAAAGGAAATATCCTCAGATGAAATCTGGAAAGAAGCTTTCTGAGAAACTGCTTAGTGTTCTCTTAATTCATCTCACAGAGTTACATCTGTATTTCGTGGATCTCTTTGCTAGCCTTATTTCTGTGGAATCTGAGAACAGATGTTTCGGATCCCATTGAAGACTATAGGGCCAAAGGAAATATCCTCGGATAACAAAGAGAAAGAAGCTTTCTGAGAAACTTCTTTGCGTTCTGTGAAATCATCTCACAGAGTTACAGCTTTCCCCTCAAGAAGCCTTTCACTAAGACAGTTCTTGTGGAATTGGCAAGGTGATATTTGGAAGCCCATAGAGGGCTACGGTGAAAAAGGAAATATCCTCAGATGAAATCTGGAAAGAAGCTTTCTGAGAAACTGCTTAGTGTTCTGTTAATTCAGCTCACAGAGTTACATCTGCATTTCATGGATATCTTTGCTAGCCTTATTTCTGAGGAATCTGAGAACAGATATTTCGGATCCCTTTGAAGACTATAGGGCCAAAGGAAATATCCTCCGATAACAAAGAGAAAGAAGCTTTCTGAGAAACTTCTTTGTGTTCTGTGAAATCATCTCACAGAGTTACAGCTTTCCCCTCAAGAAGCCTTTCGCTAAGACAGTTCTTCTGGAATTAGCAAAGTGATATTTGGAAGCCCATAGAGGGCTATGGTGAAAAAGGAAATATCCTCAGATGAAATCTGGAAAGAAGCTTTCTGAGAAACCTGCTTAGTGTTCTGTTATTTCATCTCACAGAGTTACATCTGTATTTCGTGGATCTCCTTGCTAGCCTTATTTCTGTGGAATCTGAGAACAGATATTTCGGATCCCATTGAAGACTATAGAGCCAAAGGAAATAATCTCCGATAACAAAGAGAAAGAAGCTTTCTGAAAAACTTCTTTGCGTTCTGTGAAATCATCTCACAGAGTTACAGCTTTCCCCTCAAGAAGCCTTTCGCTAAGACAGTTCTTGTGGAATAGGCAAAGTGATATTTGGAAGCCCATAGAGGGCTATGGTGAAAAAGGAAATATCCTCAGATGAAATCTGGAAAGAAGCTTTCTGAGAAACTGCTTAGTGTTCGGTTAATTCATCTCACAGAGTTACATCTGTATTTCGTGGATCTCGTTGCTAGCCTTGTTTCTGTGGAATCTGAGAACAGATATTTCGGATTCCTTTGAAGACTATAGGGCTAAAGGAAATATCCTCCGATAACAAAGAGAAAGAAGCTTTCTGAGAAACATCTTTGTGTTCTGTGAAATCATCTTACAGAGTTACAGCTTTCCCCTCAAGAAGCCTTTCGCTAAGACAGTTCTTGTGGAATTGGCAAAGTGATATTTGGAAGCCCATAGAGGGCTACGGTGAAAAAGGAAATATCCTCAGATGAAATCTGGAAAGAAGCTTTTTGAGAAACTGCTTAGTGTTCTGTTAATTCATCTCACAGAGTTACATCTGTATTTCGTGGATCTCTTTGCTAGCCTTATTTCTGTGGAATCTGAGAAGAGATATTTCGGATCCCATTGAAGACTATAGGGACAAAGGAAATATCCTCCGATAACAAAGAGAAAGAAGCTTTCTGAGAAACTTCTTTGCGTTCTGTGAAATCATCTCACAGAGTTACAGCTTTCCCCTCAAGAAGCCTTTCGCTAAGACAGTTCTTGTGGAATTGGCAAAGTGATATTTGGAAGCCCATAGAGGGCTATGGTGAAAAAGGAAATATCCTCAGATGAAATCTGGAAAGAAGCTTTCTGAGAAACTGCTTAGTGTTCTGTTAATTCATCTCACAGAGTTACATGTGTATTTCCTGGATCTCTTTGCTAGCCTTATTTCTGTGGAATCTGAGAACAGATATTTCGGATCCCATTGAAGACTATAGGGACAAAGGAAATATCCTCCGATAACAAAGAGCAAGAAGCTTTCTGAGAAACTTCTTTCCGTTCTGTGAAATCATCTCACAGAGTTACATCTTTCCCCTCAAGAAGCCTTTCGCTAAGACAGTTCTTGTGGAATTGGCAAAGTGATATTTGGAAGCCCTTAGAGGGCTATGGTGAAAAAGGAAATATCCTCAGAAGAAATCTGGAAAGAAGCTTTCTGAGAAACTGCTTAGTGTTCTGTTAATTCATCTCACAGAGTTACATCTGTATTTCGTGGATCTCTTTGCTAGCCTTATTTCTGTGGAATCTGAGAACAGATATTTCGGATCCCATTGAAGACTATAGGGACAAAGGAAATATCCTCCGATAACAAAGAGCAAGAAGCTTTCTGAGAAACTTCTTTGCGTTCTGTGAAATCATCTCACAGAGTTACAGCTTTCCCCTCAAGAAACCTTTCGCTAAGACAGTTCTTGTGAAATTGGCAAAGAGATATTTGGAAGCCCTTAGAGGGCTATGGTGAAAAAGGAAATATCCTCAGATGAAATCTGGAAAGAAGCTTTCTGAGAAACAGCTTAGTGTTCTGTTAATTCATCTCACAGAGTTACATCTGTATTTCGTGGATCTCTTTGCTCGCCTTATTTCTGTGGAATATGAGAACAGATATTTCGGATCCCATTGAAGTCTATAGGGCCAAAGGAAATATCCTCCGATAACAAAGACAAAGAAGCTTTCTGAGAAACTTTTTTGCGTTCCGTGAAATCATCTCACAGAGTTACAGCTTTCCCCTCAAGAAGCCTTTCGATAAGACAGTTCTTGTGGAGTTGGCAAAGTGATATTTGGAAGCCCATAGAAGGCCATGGTGAAAAAGGAAATATCCTCAGATGAAATCTGGAAAGAAACTTTCTGAGAAACTGCTTAGTGTTCGGTTAACTCATCTCACGGAGTTACATCTGTATTTCGTGGATCTCTTTGTTAGCCTTATTTCTGTGGAATCTGAGAACAGATATTTCGGATCCCTTTGAAGACTATAGGGACAAAGGAAATATCCTCCGATAACAAAGAGCAAGAAGCTTTCTGAGAAACTTCTTTGCGTTCTGTGAAATCATCTCACAGAGTTACAGCTTTCCCCTGAAGAAGCCTTTCGCTAAGACAGTTCTTGTGGAATTGGCAAAGTGATATTTGGAAGCCCTTAGAGGGCTATGGTGAAAAAGGAAATATCCTCAGATGAAATCTGGAAAGAAGGTTTCTGAGAAACTGCTTAGTGTTCTGTTAATTCATCTCACAGAGTTACATCTGAATTTCGTGGATCTCATTGCTAGCCTTATATCTGTGGAATCTGAGAACAGATATTTCGGATCCCATTGAAGACTATAGGGAAAAGGAAATATCCTCCGATAACAAAGAGAAAGAAGCTTTCTGAGAAACTTCTTTGTGTTCTGTGAAATCATCTCACAGAGTTACAGCTTTCCCCTCAAGAAGCCTTTCGCTAAGACAGTTCTTGTGGAATTGGCAAAGTGATATTTGGAAGCCCATAGAGGGCTATGGTGAAAAAGGAAATATCCTCAGATGAAATCTGGAAAGAAGCTTTCTGAGAAACTACTTAGTGTTCGGTTAATTCATCTCACAGAGTTACATGTGTATTTCGTGGATCTCTTTGCTAGCCTTATTTCTGTGGAATCTGAGAACAGATATTTCGGATCCCATTGAAGACTATAGGGACAAAGGAAATATCCTCCGATAACAAAGAGCAAGAAGCTTTCTGAGAAACTTCTTTCCGTTCTGTGAAATCATCTCACAGAGTTACAGCTTTCCCCTCAAGAAGCCTTTCGCTAAGACAGTTCTTGTGGAATTGGCAAAGTGATATTTGGAAGCCCATAGAGGGCTATGGTGAAAAAGGAAATATCCTCAGATGAAATCTGGAAAGAAGCTTTCTGAGAAACTGCTTAGTGTTCTGTTAATTCATCTCACAGAGTTACATTTGTATTTCGTGGATCTCTTTGCTAGCCTTATTTCTGTGGAATCTGAGAACAGATATTTCGGATCCCATTGAAGACTATAGGGACAAAGGAAATATCCTCCGATAACAAAGAGAAAGAAGCTTTTTGAGAAACTTCTTTGCGTTCTGTGAAATCATCTCACAGAGTTACAGCTTTCCACTTAAGAAGCCTTTCGCTAAGACAGTTCCTGTGGAATTGGCAAAGTGATATTTGGAAGCCCATAGAGGGCTATGGTGAAAAAGGAAATATCCTCAGATGAAATCTGGAAAGAAGCTTTCTGAGAAACTGCTTAGTGTTCGGTTAACTCATCTCACAGAGTTACATCTGTATTTCGTGGATCTCTTTGCTAGCCTTATTTCTGTGGAATCTGAGAACAGATATTTCGGATCCCTTTGAAGACTATAGGGCCAAAGGAAATATCCTCCGATAACAAAGAGAAAGAAGCTTTCTGAGAAACTTCTTTGTGTTCTGTGAAATCATCTCACAGAGTTACAGCTTTCCCCTCAAGAAGCCTTTCGCTAAGACAGTTCTTCTGGAATTGGCAAAGTGATATTTGGAGCCCATAGAGGGCTATGGTGAAAAAGGAAATATCCTCAGATGAAATCTGTAAAGAAGCTTTCTGAGAAACTGCTTAGTGTTCTGTTATTTCATCTCACAGAGTTACATCTGTATTTCGTGGATCTCCTTGCTAGCCTTATTTCTGTGGAAACTGAGGACAGATATTTCGGATCCCATTGAAGACTATAGAGCCAAAGGAAATAATCTCCGATAACAAAGAGAAAGAAGCTTTCTGAAAAACTTCTTAGCGTTCTGTGAAATCATCTCACAGAGTTACAGCTTTCCCCTCAAGAAGCCTTTCGCTAAGACAGTTCTTGTGGAATTGGCAAAGTGATATTTGGAAGCCCATAGAGGGCTATGGTGAAAAAGGAAATATCCTCAGATGAAATCTGGAAAGATGCTTTCTGAGAAACTGCTTAGTGTTCTGTTAATTCATCTCACAGAGTTACATCTGTATTTCGTGGATCTCGTTGCTAGCCTTATTTCTGTGGAATCTGAGAACAGATATTTCGGATTCCTTTGAAGACTATGGGGCTAATGGAAATATCCTCCGATAACAAAGAGAAAGAAGCTTTCTGAGAAACAACTTTGTGTTCTATGAAATCATCTTACAGAGTTACAGCTTTCCCCTCAAGAAGCCTTTCGCTAAGACAGTTCTTGTGGAATTGGCAAAGTGATATTTGGAAGCCCATAGAGGGCTATGGTGAAAAAGGAAATATCCTCAGATGAAATCTGGAAAGAAGCTTTTTGAGAAACTGCTTAGTGTTCTGTTAATTCATCTCACAGAGTTACATCTGTATTTCGTGGATCTCTTTCCTAGCCTTATTTCTGTGGAATCTGAGAAGAGATATTTCGGATCCCATTGAAGACTATAGGGACAAAGGAAATATCCTCCGATAACAAAGAGCAAGAAGCTTTCTGAGAAACTTCTTTGCGTTCTGTGAAATCATCTCACAGAGTTACAGCTTTCCCCTGAAGAAGCCTTTCGCTAAGACAGTTCTTGTGGAATTGGCAAAGTGATATTTGGAAGCCCATAGAGGGCTATGGTGGAAAATGAAATATCCTCAGATGAAATCTGGAAAGAAGCTTTCTGAGAAACTCCTTAGTGTTCTGTTAATTCATCTCACAGAGTTACATCTGTATTTCGTGGATCTCTTTGCTAGCCTTATTTCTGTGGAATCTGAGAACAGATATTTCGGATCCCATTGAAGACTATAGGGCCAAAGAAATATCCTCCGATAACAAAGAGAAAGAAGTTTTCTGAGAAACTTCTTTGTGTTCTGTGAAATCATCTCACAGAGTTACAGCTTTCCCCTCAAGAAGCCTTTCGCTAAGACAGTTCTTATGTAATTGGCAAAGTGATATTTGGAAGCCCATAGAGGGCTATGGTGAAAAAGGAAATATCCTCAGATGAAATCTGGAAAGAAGCTTTCTGAGAAACTGCTTAGTGTTCTGTTAATTCATCTCACAGAGTTACATCTGTATTTTGTGGATCTCTTTGCTAGCCTTATTTCTGTGGAATCTGAGAACAGATATTTCGGATCCCATTGAAGGCTCTAGGGCCAAAGGAAATATCCTCCGATAACAAAGAGAAAGAAGCTTTCTGAGAAACTTCTTTGCGTTCTGTGAAATCATCTCACAGAGTTACAGCCTTCCCCTCAAGAAGCCTTTCGCTAAGACAGTTCTTGTGGAATTGGCAAAGTGATATTTGGAAGCCCATAGAGGGCTATGGTGAAAAAGGAAATATCCTCAGATGAAATCTGGAAAGAAGCTTTCTGAGAAACTGCTTAGTGTTCTGTTAATTCATCTCACAGAGTTACATCTGTATTTCGTGGATCTCGTTGCTAGCCTTATTTCTGTGGAATCTGAGAACAGATATTTCGGATTCCTTTGAAGACTATGGGGCTAATGGAAATATCCTCCGATAACAAAGAGAAAGAAGCTTTCTGAGAAACAACTTTGTGTTCTATGAAATCATCTTACAGAGTTACAGCTTTCCCCTCAAGAAGCCTTTCGCTAAGACAGTTCTTGTGGAATTGGCAAAGTGATATTTGGAAGCCCATAGAGGGCTATGGTGAAAAAGGAAATATCCTCAGATGAAATCTGGAAAGAAGCTTTTTGAGAAACTGCTTAGTGTTCTGTTAATTCATCTCACAGAGTTACATCTGTATTTCGTGGATCTCTTTCCTAGCCTTATTTCTGTGGAATCTGAGAAGAGATATTTCGGATCCCATTGAAGACTATAGGGACAAAGGAAATATCCTCCGATAACAAAGAGCAAGAAGCTTTCTGAGAAACTTCTTTGCGTTCTGTGAAATCATCTCACAGAGTTACAGCTTTCCCCTGAAGAAGCCTTTCGCTAAGACAGTTCTTGTGGAATTGGCAAAGTGATATTTGGAAGCCCATAGAGGGCTATGGTGGAAAATGAAATATCCTCAGATGAAATCTGGAAAGAAGCTTTCTGAGAAACTCCTTAGTGTTCTGTTAATTCATCTCACAGAGTTACATCTGTATTTCGTGGATCTCTTTGCTAGCCTTATTTCTGTGGAATCTGAGAACAGATATTTCGGATCCCATTGAAGACTATAGGGCCAAAGAAATATCCTCCGATAACAAAGAGAAAGAAGTTTTCTGAGAAACTTCTTTGTGTTCTGTGAAATCATCTCACAGAGTTACAGCTTTCCCCTCAAGAAGCCTTTCGCTAAGACAGTTCTTATGTAATTGGCAAAGTGATATTTGGAAGCCCATAGAGGGCTATGGTGAAAAAGGAAATATCCTCAGATGAAATCTGGAAAGAAGCTTTCTGAGAAACTGCTTAGTGTTCTGTTAATTCATCTCACAGAGTTACATCTGTATTTCGTGGATCTCTTTGCTAGCCTTATTTCTGTGGAATCTGAGAACAGATATTTCGGATCCCATTGAAGGCTCTAGGGCCAAAGGAAATATCCTCCGATAACAAAGAGAAAGAAGCTTTCTGAGAAACTTCTTTGCGTTCTGTGAAATCATCTCACAGAGTTACAGCTTTCCCCTCAAGAAGCCTTTCGCTAAGACAGTTCTTGTGGAATTGGCAAAGTGATATTTGGAAGCCCATAGAGGGCTATGGTGAAAAAGGAAATATCCTCAGATGAAATCTGGAAAGAAGCTTTCTGAGAAACTGCTTAGTGTTCGGTTAATTCATCTCACAGAGTTACATCTGTATTTCGTGGATCTCTTTGCTAGCCTTATTTCTGTGGAATCTGAGAACAGATATTTCGGATTCCATTGAAGACTATAGGGCTAAAGGAAATATCCTCCGATAACAAAGAGAAAGAAGCTTTCTGAGAAACATCTTTGTGTTCTGTGAAATCATCTTACAGAGTTACAGCTTTCCCCTCAAGAAGCCTTTCGCTAAGACAGTTCTTGTGGAATTGGCAAAGTAATATTTGGAAGCCCAAGAGGTCTATGGTGAAAAAGGAAATATCCTCAGATGAAATCTGGAAAGAAGCTTTCTGAGAAACTGCTTAGTGTTCTGTTAATTCATCTCACAGAGTTACATCTGTATTTCGTGGATCTCTTTGCTAGCCTTATTTCTGTGGAATCTGAGAACAGATATTTCGGATCCCATTGAAGACTATAGGGCCAAAGGAAATATCCTCCGATAACAAAGAGGAAGAAGCTTTCTGAGAAACTTCTTTGCGTTCTGTGAAATCATCTCACAGAGTTACAGCTTTCCTCTCTAGAAGCCTTTCGCTAAGACAGTTCTTGTGGAATTGGCAAAGTGATATTTGGAAGCCCATAGAGGTCTATGGTGGAAAATGAAATATCCTCAGATGAAATCTGGAAAGAAGCTTTCTGAGAAACTCCTTAGTGTTCTGTTAATTCATCTCACAGAGTTACATCTGTATTTCGTGGATCTCTTTGCTAGCCTTATTTCTGTGGAATCTGAGAACAGATATTTCGGATCCCATTGAAGACTATAGGGCCAAAGAAATATCCTCCGATAACAAAGAGAAAGAAGTTTTCTGAGAAACTTCTTTGCGTTCTGTGAAATCATCTCACAGAGTTACAGCTTTCCCCTCAAGAAGCCTTTCGCTAAGACAGTTCTTGTGTAATTGGCAAAGTGATATTTGGAAGCCCATAGAGGGCTATGGTGAAAAAGGAAATATCCTCAGATGAAATCTGGAAAGAAGCTTTCTGAGAAACAGCTTAGTGTTCGGTTAATTCATCTCACAGAGTTACATCTGTATTTCGTGGATCTCTTTGCTAGCCTTATTTCTGTGGAATCTGAGAACAGATATTTCGGATTCCATTGAAGACTATAGGGCTAAAGGAAATATCCTCCGATAACAAAGAGAAAGAAGCTTTCTGAGAAACATCTTTGTGTTCTGTGAAATCATCTTACAGAGTTACAGCTTTCCTCTCTAGAAGCCTTTCGCTAAGACAGTTCTTGTGGAGTTGGCAAAGTGATATTTGGAAGCCCATAGAGGGCTATGGTGGAAAATGAAATATCCTCAGATGAAATCTGGAAAGAAGCTTTCTGAGAAACTCCTTAGTGTTCTGTTAATTCATCTCACAGAGTTACATCTGTATTTCGTGGATCTCTTTGCTAGCCTTATTTCTGTGGAATCTGAGAACAGATATTTCGGATCCCTTTGAAGACTATAGGGACAAAGGATATCCTCCGATAACAGAGAAAGAAGCTTTCTGAGAAACTTCTTTGCGTTCTGTGAAATCATCTCACAGAGTTACAGCTTTCCACTTAAGAAGCCTTTCGCTAAGACAGTTCCTGTGGAATTGGCAAAGTGATATTTGGAAGCCCATAGAGGGCTATGGTGAAAAAGGAAATATCCTCAGATGAAATCTGGAAAGAAGCTTTCTGAGAAACTGCTTAGTGTTCTCTTAATTCATCTCACAGAGTTACATCTGTATTTCGTGGATCTCTTTGCTAGCCTTATTTCTGTGGAATCTGAGAACAGATGTTTCGGATCCCATTGAAGACTATAGGGCCAAAGGAAATATCCTCGGATAACAAAGAGAAAGAAGCTTTCTGAGAAACTTCTTTGCGTTCTGTGAAATCATCTCACAGAGTTACAGCTTTCCCCTCAAGAAGCCTTTCACTAAGACAGTTCTTGTGGAATTGGCAAGGTGATATTTGGAAGCCCATAGAGGGCTACGGTGAAAAAGGAAATATCCTCAGATGAAATCTGGAAAGAAGCTTTCTGAGAAACTGCTTAGTGTTCTGTTAATTCAGCTCACAGAGTTACATCTGCATTTCATGGATATCTTTGCTAGCCTTATTTCTGTGGAATCTGAGAACAGATATTTCGGATCCCTTTGAAGACTATAGGGCCAAAGGAAATATCCTCCGATAACAAAGAGAAAGAAGCTTTCTGAGAAACTTCTTTGTGTTCTGTGAAATCATCTCACAGAGTTACAGCTTTCCCCTCAAGAAGCCTTTCGCTAAGACAGTTCTTCTGGAATTGGCAAAGTGATATTTGGAAGCCCATAGAGGGCTATGGTGAAAAAGGAAATATCCTCAGATGAAATCTGGAAAGAAGCTTTCTGAGAAACCTGCTTAGTGTTCTGTTATTTCATCTCACAGAGTTACATCTGTATTTCGTGGATCTCCTTGCTAGCCTTATTTCTGTGGAATCTGAGAACAGATATTTCGGATCCCATTGAAGACTATAGAGCCAAAGGAAATAATCTCCGATAACAAAGAGAAAGTAGCTTTCTGAAAAACTTCTTTGCGTTCTGTGAAATCATCTCACAGAGTTACAGCTTTCCCCTCAAGAAGCCTTTCGCTAAGACAGTTCTTGTGGAATAGGCAAAGTGATATTTGGAAGCCCATAGAGGGCTATGGTGAAAAAGGAAATATCCTCAGATGAAATCTGGAAAGAAGCTTTCTGAGAAACAGCTTAGTGTTCGGTTAATTCATCTCACAGAGTTACATCTGTATTTCGTGGATCTCTTTGCTAGCCTTATTTCTGTGGAATCTGAGAACAGATATTTCGGATTCCATTGAAGACTATAGGGCTAAAGGAAATATCCTCCGATAACAAAGAGAAAGAAGCTTTCTGAGAAACATCTTTGTGTTCTGTGAAATCATCTTACAGAGTTACAGCTTTCCCCTCAAGAAGCCTTTCGCTAAGACAGTTCTTGTGGAATTGGCAAAGTGATATTTGGAAGCCCAAGAGGTCTATGGTGAAAAAGGAAATATCCTCAGATGAAATCTGGAAAGAAGCTTTCTGAGAAACTGCTTAGTGTTCTGTTAATTCATCTCACAGAGTTACATCTGTATTTCGTGGATCTCTTTGCTAGCCTTATTTCTGTGGAATCTGAGAACAGATATTTCGGATCCCATTGAAGACTATAGGGACAAAGGAAATATCCTCCGATAACAAAGAGCAAGAAGCTTTCTGAGAAACTTCTTTGCGTTCTGTGAAATCATCTCACAGAGTTACAGCTTTCCCCTGAAGAAGCCTTTCGCTAAGACAGTTCTTGTGGAATTGGCAAAGTGATATTTGGAAGCCCTTAGAGGGCTATGGTGAAAAAGGAAATATCCTCAGATGAAATCTGGAAAGAAGGTTTCTGAGAAACTGCTTAGTGTTCTGTTAATTCATCTCACAGAGTTACATCTGAATTTCGTGGATCTCATTGCTAGCCTTATATCTGTGGAATCTGAGAACAGATATTTCGGATCCCATTGAAGACTATAGGGAAAAGGAAATATCCTCCGATAACAAAGAGAAAGAAGCTTTCTGAGAAACTTCTTTGTGTTCTGTGAAATCATCTCACAGAGTTACAGCTTTCCCCTCAAGAAGCCTTTCGCTAAGACAGTTCTTGTGGAATTGGCAAAGTGATATTTGGAAGCCCATAGAGGGCTATGGTGAAAAAGGAAATATCCTCAGATGAAATCTGGAAAGAAGCTTTCTGAGAAACTACTTAGTGTTCGGTTAATTCATCTCACAGAGTTACATGTGTATTTCGTGGATCTCTTTGCTAGCCTTATTTCTGTGGAATCTGAGAACAGATATTTCGGATCCCATTGAAGACTATAGGGACAAAGGAAATATCCTCCGATAACAAAGAGCAAGAAGCTTTCTGAGAAACTTCTTTCCGTTCTGTGAAATCATCTCACAGAGTTACAGCTTTCCCCTCAAGAAGCCTTTCGCTAAGACAGTTCTTGTGGAATTGGCAAAGTGATATTTGGAAGCCCATAGAGGGCTATGGTGAAAAAGGAAATATCCTCAGATGAAATCTGGAAAGAAGCTTTCTGAGAAACTGCTTAGTGTTCTGTTAATTCATCTCACAGAGTTACATTTGTATTTCGTGGATCTCTTTGCTAGCCCTATTTCTGTGGAATCTGAGAACAGATATTTCGGATCCCATTGAAGACTATAGGGACAAAGGAAATATCCTCCGATAACAAAGAGAAAGAAGCTTTTTGAGAAACTTCTTTGCGTTCTGTGAAATCATCTCACAGAGTTACAGCTTTCCACTTAAGAAGCCTTTCGCTAAGACAGTTCCTGTGGAATTGGCAAAGTGATATTTGGAAGCCCATAGAGGGCTATGGTGAAAAAGGAAATATCCTCAGATGAAATCTGGAAAGAAGCTTTCTGAGAAACTGCTTAGTGTTCGGTTAACTCATCTCACAGAGTTACATCTGTATTTCGTGGATCTCTTTGCTAGCCTTATTTCTGTGGAATCTGAGAACAGATATTTCGGATCCCTTTGAAGACTATAGGGCCAAAGGAAATATCCTCCGATAACAAAGAGAAAGAAGCTTTCTGAGAAACTTCTTTGTGTTCTGTGAAATCATCTCACAGAGTTACAGCTTTCCCCTCAAGAAGCCTTTCGCTAAGACAGTTCTTCTGGAATTGGCAAAGTGATATTTGGAGCCCATAGAGGGCTATGGTGAAAAAGGAAATATCCTCAGATGAAATCTGTAAAGAAGCTTTCTGAGAAACTGCTTAGTGTTCTGTTATTTCATCTCACAGAGTTACATCTGTATTTCGTGGATCTCCTTGCTAGCCTTATTTCTGTGGAAACTGAGGACAGATATTTCGGATCCCATTGAAGACTATAGAGCCAAAGGAAATAATCTCCGATAACAAAGAGAAAGAAGCTTTCTGAAAAACTTCTTAGCGTTCTGTGAAATCATCTCACAGAGTTACAGCTTTCCCCTCAAGAAGCCTTTCGCTAAGACAGTTCTTGTGGAATTGGCAAAGTGATATTTGGAAGCCCATAGAGGGCTATGGTGAAAAAGGAAATATCCTCAGATGAAATCTGGAAAGAAGCTTTCTGAGAAACTGCTTAGTGTTCTGTTAATTCATCTCACAGAGTTACATCTGTATTTCGTGGATCTCGTTGCTAGCCTTATTTCTGTGGAATCTGAGAACAGATATTTCGGATTCCTTTGAAGACTATGGGGCTAATGGAAATATCCTCCGATAACAAAGAGAAAGAAGCTTTCTGAGAAACAACTTTGTGTTCTATGAAATCATCTTACAGAGTTACAGCTTTCCCCTCAAGAAGCCTTTCGCTAAGACAGTTCTTGTGGAATTGGCAAAGTGATATTTGGAAGCCCATAGAGGGCTATGGTGAAAAAGGAAATATCCTCAGATGAAATCTGGAAAGAAGCTTTTTGAGAAACTGCTTAGTGTTCTGTTAATTCATCTCACAGAGTTACATCTGTATTTCGTGGATCTCTTTCCTAGCCTTATTTCTGTGGAATCTGAGAAGAGATATTTCGGATCCCATTGAAGACTATAGGGACAAAGGAAATATCCTCCGATAACAAAGAGCAAGAAGCTTTCTGAGAAACTTCTTTGCGTTCTGTGAAATCATCTCACAGAGTTACAGCTTTCCCCTGAAGAAGCCTTTCGCTAAGACAGTTCTTGTGGAATTGGCAAAGTGATATTTGGAAGCCCATAGAGGGCTATGGTGGAAAATGAAATATCCTCAGATGAAATCTGGAAAGAAGCTTTCTGAGAAACTCCTTAGTGTTCTGTTAATTCATCTCACAGAGTTACATCTGTATTTCGTGGATCTCTTTGCTAGCCTTATTTCTGTGGAATCTGAGAACAGATATTTCGGATCCCATTGAAGACTATAGGGCCAAAGAAATATCCTCCGATAACAAAGAGAAAGAAGTTTTCTGAGAAACTTCTTTGTGTTCTGTGAAATCATCTCACAGAGTTACAGCTTTCCCCTCAAGAAGCCTTTCGCTAAGACAGTTCTTATGTAATTGGCAAAGTGATATTTGGAAGCCCATAGAGGGCTATGGTGAAAAAGGAAATATCCTCAGATGAAATCTGGAAAGAAGCTTTCTGAGAAACTGCTTAGTGTTCTGTTAATTCATCTCACAGAGTTACATCTGTATTTCGTGGATCTCTTTGCTAGCCTTATTTCTGTGGAATCTGAGAACAGATATTTCGGATCCCATTGAAGGCTCTAGGGCCAAAGGAAATATCCTCCGATAACAAAGAGAAAGAAGCTTTCTGAGAAACTTCTTTGCGTTCTGTGAAATCATCTCACAGAGTTACAGCTTTCCCCTCAAGAAGCCTTTCGCTAAGACAGTTCTTGTGGAATTGGCAAAGTGATATTTGGAAGCCCATAGAGGGCTATGGTGAAAAAGGAAATATCCTCAGATGAAATCTGGAAAGAAGCTTTCTGAGAAACTGCTTAGTGTTCTGTTAATTCATCTCACAGAGTTACATCTGTATTTCGTGGATCTCGTTGCTAGCCTTATTTCTGTGGAATCTGAGAACAGATATTTCGGATTCCTTTGAAGACTATGGGGCTAATGGAAATATCCTCCGATAACAAAGAGAAAGAAGCTTTCTGAGAAACAACTTTGTGTTCTATGAAATCATCTTACAGAGTTACAGCTTTCCCCTCAAGAAGCCTTTCGCTAAGACAGTTCTTGTGGAATTGGCAAAGTGATATTTGGAAGCCCATAGAGGGCTATGGTGAAAAAGGAAATATCCTCAGATGAAATCTGGAAAGAAGCTTTTTGAGAAACTGCTTAGTGTTCTGTTAATTCATCTCACAGAGTTACATCTGTATTTCGTGGATCTCTTTCCTAGCCTTATTTCTGTGGAATCTGAGAAGAGATATTTCGGATCCCATTGAAGACTATAGGGACAAAGGAAATATCCTCCGATAACAAAGAGCAAGAAGCTTTCTGAGAAACTTCTTTGCGTTCTGTGAAATCATCTCACAGAGTTACAGCTTTCCCCTGAAGAAGCCTTTCGCTAAGACAGTTCTTGTGGAATTGGCAAAGTGATATTTGGAAGCCCATAGAGGGCTATGGTGGAAAATGAAATATCCTCAGATGAAATCTGGAAAGAAGCTTTCTGAGAAACTCCTTAGTGTTCTGTTAATTCATCTCACAGAGTTACATCTGTATTTCGTGGATCTCTTTGCTAGCCTTATTTCTGTGGAATCTGAGAACAGATATTTCGGATCCCATTGAAGACTATAGGGCCAAAGAAATATCCTCCGATAACAAAGAGAAAGAAGTTTTCTGAGAAACTTCTTTGTGTTCTGTGAAATCATCTCACAGAGTTACAGCTTTCCCCTCAAGAAGCCTTTCGCTAAGACAGTTCTTATGTAATTGGCAAAGTGATATTTGGAAGCCCATAGAGGGCTATGGTGAAAAAGGAAATATCCTCAGATGAAATCTGGAAAGAAGCTTTCTGAGAAACTGCTTAGTGTTCTGTTAATTCATCTCACAGAGTTACATCTGTATTTCGTGGATCTCTTTGCTAGCCTTATTTCTGTGGAATCTGAGAACAGATATTTCGGATCCCATTGAAGGCTCTAGGGCCAAAGGAAATATCCTTCGATAACAAAGAGAAAGAAGCTTTCTGAGAAACTTCTTTGCGTTCTGTGAAATCATCTCACAGAGTTACAGCTTTCCCCTCAAGAAGCCTTTCGCTAAGACAGTTCTTGTGGAATTGGCAAAGTGATATTTGGAAGCCCATAGAGGGCTATGGTGAAAAAGGAAATATCCTCAGATGAAATCTGGAAAGAAGCTTTCTGAGAAACTGCTTAGTGTTCGGTTAATTCATCTCACAGAGTTACATCTGTATTTCGTGGATCTCTTTGCTAGCCTTATTTCTGTGGAATCTGAGAACAGATATTTCGGATTCCATTGAAGACTATAGGGCTAAAGGAAATATCCTCCGATAACAAAGAGAAAGAAGCTTTCTGAGAAACATCTTTGTGTTCTGTGAAATCATCTTACAGAGTTACAGCTTTCCCCTCAAGAAGCCTTTCGCTAAGACAGTTCTTGTGGAATTGGCAAAGTGATATTTGGAAGCCCAAGAGGTCTATGGTGAAAAAGGATATATCCTCAGATGAAATCTGGAAAGAAGCTTTCTGAGAAACTGCTTAGTGTTCTGTTAATTCATCTCACAGAGTTACATCTGTATTTCGTGGATCTCGTTGCTAGCCTTATTTCTGTGGAATCTGAGAACAGATATTTCGGATTCCTTTGAAGACTATGGGGCTAATGGAAATATCCTCCGATAACAAAGAGAAAGAAGCTTTCTGAGAAACAACTTTGTGTTCTATGAAATCATCTTACAGAGTTACAGCTTTCCCCTCAAGAAGCCTTTCGCTAAGACAGTTCTTGTGGAATTGGCAAAGTGATATTTGGAAGCCCATAGAGGGCTATGGTGAAAAAGGAAATATCCTCAGATGAAATCTGGAAAGAAGCTTTTTGAGAAACTGCTTAGTGTTCTGTTAATTCATCTCACAGAGTTACATCTGTATTTCGTGGATCTCTTTCCTAGCCTTATTTCTGTGGAATCTGAGAAGAGATATTTCGGATCCCATTGAAGACTATAGGGACAAAGGAAATATCCTCCGATAACAAAGAGCAAGAAGCTTTCTGAGAAACTTCTTTGCGTTCTGTGAAATCATCTCACAGAGTTACAGCTTTCCCCTGAAGAAGCCTTTCGCTAAGACAGTTCTTGTGGAATTGGCAAAGTGATATTTGGAAGCCCATAGAGGGCTATGGTGGAAAATGAAATATCCTCAGATGAAATCTGGAAAGAAGCTTTCTGAGAAACTCCTTAGTGTTCTGTTAATTCATCTCACAGAGTTACATCTGTATTTCGTGGATCTCTTTGCTAGCCTTATTTCTGTGGAATCTGAGAACAGATATTTCGGATCCCATTGAAGACTATAGGGCCAAAGAAATATCCTCCGATAACAAAGAGAAAGAAGTTTTCTGAGAAACTTCTTTGTGTTCTGTGAAATCATCTCACAGAGTTACAGCTTTCCCCTCAAGAAGCCTTTCGCTAAGACAGTTCTTATGTAATTGGCAAAGTGATATTTGGAAGCCCATAGAGGGCTATGGTGAAAAAGGAAATATCCTCAGATGAAATCTGGAAAGAAGCTTTCTGAGAAACTGCTTAGTGTTCTGTTAATTCATCTCACAGAGTTACATCTGTATTTCGTGGATCTCTTTGCTAGCCTTATTTCTGTGGAATCTGAGAACAGATATTTCGGATCCCATTGAAGGCTCTAGGGCCAAAGGAAATATCCTTCGATAACAAAGAGAAAGAAGCTTTCTGAGAAACTTCTTTGCGTTCTGTGAAATCATCTCACAGAGTTACAGCTTTCCCCTCAAGAAGCCTTTCGCTAAGACAGTTCTTGTGGAATTGGCAAAGTGATATTTGGAAGCCCATAGAGGGCTATGGTGAAAAAGGAAATATCCTCAGATGAAATCTGGAAAGAAGCTTTCTGAGAAACTGCTTAGTGTTCGGTTAATTCATCTCACAGAGTTACATCTGTATTTCGTGGATCTCTTTGCTAGCCTTATTTCTGTGGAATCTGAGAACAGATATTTCGGATTCCATTGAAGACTATAGGGCTAAAGGAAATATCCTCCGATAACAAAGAGAAAGAAGCTTTCTGAGAAACATCTTTGTGTTCTGTGAAATCATCTTACAGAGTTACAGCTTTCCCCTCAAGAAGCCTTTCGCTAAGACAGTTCTTGTGGAATTGGCAAAGTGATATTTGGAAGCCCAAGAGGTCTATGGTGAAAAAGGATATATCCTCAGATGAAATCTGGAAAGAAGCTTTCTGAGAAACTGCTTAGTGTTCTGTTAATTCATCTCACAGAGTTACATCTGTATTTCGTGGATCTCTTTGCTAGCCTTATTTCTGTGGAATCTGAGAACAGATATTTCGGATCCCATTGAAGACTATAGGGCTAAAGGAAATATCCTCCGTTAACAAAGAGGAAAAAGCTTTCTGAGAAACTTCTTTGCGTTCTGTGAAATCATCTCACAGAGTTACAGCTTTCCCCTCAAGAAGCCTTTCGCTAAGACAGTTCTTGTGAAATTGGCAAAGAGATATTTGGAAGCTCTTAGAGGGCTATGGTGAAAAAGGAAATAACCTCAGATGAAATCTGGAAAGAAGCTTTCTGAGAAACTGCTTAGTGTTCTGTTCATTCATCTCACAGAGTTACATCTGTATTTCGTAGATCTCTTTCCTAGCCTTATTTCTGTGGAATCTGAGAACAGATATTTCGGATCCCATTGAAGACTATAGGGCCAAAGGAAATATCCTCCGATAACAAAGAGAAAGAAGCTTTCTGAGAAACTTCTTTGCGTTCTGTGAAATCATCTCACAGAGTTACAGCTTTCCTCTCTAGAAGCCTTTCGCTAAGACAGTTCTTGTGGAATTGGCAAAGTGATATTTGGAAGCCCATAGAGGTCTATGGTGGAAAATGAAATATCCTCAGATGAAATCTGGAAAGAAGCTTTCTGAGAAACTCCTTAGTGTTCTGTTAATTCATCTCACAGAGTTACATCTGTATTTCGTGGATCTCTTTGCTAGCCTTATTTCTGTGGAATCTGAGAACAGATATTTCGGATCCCATTGAAGACTATAGGGCCAAAGAAATATCCTCCGATAACAAAGAGAAAGAAGTTTTCTGGGAAACTTCTTTGCGTTCTGTGAAATCATCTCACAGAGTTACAGCTTTCCCCTCAAGAAGCCTTTCGCTAAGACAGTTCTTGTGTAATTGGCAAAGTGATATTTGGAAGCCCATAGAGGGCTATGGTGAAAAAGGAAATATCCTCAGATGAAATCTGGAAAGAAGCTTTCTGAAAAACAGCTTAGTGTTCGGTTAATTCATCTCACAGAGTTACATCTGTATTTCGTGGATCTCTTTGCTAGCCTTATTTCTGTGGAATCTGAGAACAGATATTTCGGATTCCATTGAAGACTATACGGCTAAAGGAAATATCCTCCGATAACAAAGAGAAAGAAGCTTTCTGAGAAACATCTTTGTGTTCTGTGAAATCATCTTACAGAGTTACAGCTTTCCTCTCTAGAAGCCTTTCGCTAAGACAGTTCTTGTGGAATTGGCAAAGTGATATTTGGAAGCCCATAGAGGGCTATGGTGGAAAATGAAATATCCTCAGATGAAATCTGGAAAGAAGCTTTCTGAGAAACTCCTTAGTGTTCTGTTAATTCATCTCACAGAGTTACATCTGTATTTCGTGGATCTCTTTGCTAGCCTTATTTCTGTGGAATCTGAGAACAGATATTTCGGATCCCTTTGAAGACTATAGGGACAAAGGATATCCTCCGATAACAGAGAAAGAAGCTTTCTGAGAAACTTCTTTGCGTTCTGTGAAATCATCTCACAGAGTTACAGCTTTCCACTTAAGAAGCCTTTCGCTAAGATAGTTCCTGTGGAATTGGCAAAGTGATATTTGGAAGCCCATAGAGGGCTATGGTGAAAAAGGAAATATCCTCAGATGAAATCTGGAAAGAAGCTTTCTGAGAAACTGCTTAGTGTTCTCTTAATTCATCTCACAGAGTTACATCTGTATTTCGTGGATCTCTTTGCTAGCCTTATTTCTGTGGAATCTGAGAACAGATGTTTCGGATCCCATTGAAGACTATAGGGCCAAAGGAAATATCCTCGGATAACAAAGAGAAAGAAGCTTTCTGAGAAACTTCTTTGCGTTCTGTGAAATCATCTCACAGAGTTACAGCTTTCCCCTCAAGAAGCCTTTCACTAAGACAGTTCTTGTGGAATTGGCAAGGTGATATTTGGAAGCCCATAGAGGGCTACGGTGAAAAAGGAAATATCCTCAGATGAAATCTGGAAAGAAGCTTTCTGAGAAACTGCTTAGTGTTCTGTTAATTCAGCTCACAGAGTTACATCTGCATTTCATGGATATCTTTGCTAGCCTTATTTCTGTGGAATCTGAGAACAGATATTTCGGATCCCTTTGAAGACTATAGGGCCAAAGGAAATATCCTCCGATAACAAAGAGAAAGAAGCTTTCTGAGAAACTTCTTTGTGTTCTGTGAAATCATCTCACAGAGTTACAGCTTTCCCCTCAAGAAGCCTTTCGCTAAGACAGTTCTTCTGGAATTGGCAAAGTGATATTTGGAAGCCCATAGAGGGCTATGGTGAAAAAGGAAATATCCTCAGATGAAATCTGGAAAGAAGCTTTCTGAGAAACCTGCTTAGTGTTCTGTTATTTCATCTCACAGAGTTACATCTGTATTTCGTGGATCTCCTTGCTAGCCTTATTTCTGTGGAATCTGAGAACAGATATTTCGGATCCCATTGAAGACTATAGAGCCAAAGGAAATAATCTCCGATAACAAAGAGAAAGAAGCTTTGTGAAAAACTTCTTTGCGTTCTGTGAAATCATCTCACAGAGTTACAGCTTTCCCCTCAAGAAGCCTTTCGCTAAGACAGTTCTTGTGGAATAGGCAAAGTGATATTTGGAAGCCCATAGAGGGCTATGGTGAAAAAGGAAATATCCTCAGATGAAATCTGGAAAGAAGCTTTCTGAGAAACAGCTTAGTGTTCGGTTAATTCATCTCACAGAGTTACATCTGTATTTCGTGGATCTCTTTGCTAGCCTTATTTCTGTGGAATCTGAGAACAGATATTTCGGATTCCATTGAAGACTATAGGGCTAAAGGAAATATCCTCCGATAACAAAGAGAAAGAAGCTTTCTGAGAAACATCTTTGTGTTCTGTGAAATCATCTTACAGAGTTACAGCTTTCCCCTCAAGAAGCCTTTCGCTAAGACAGTTCTTGTGGAATTGGCAAAGTGATATTTGGAAGCCCAAGAGGTCTATGGTGAAAAAGGAAATATCCTCAGATGAAATCTGGAAAGAAGCTTTCTGAGAAACTGCTTAGTGTTCTGTTAATTCATCTCACAGAGTTACATCTGTATTTCGTGGATCTCTTTGCTAGCCTTATTTCTGTGGAATCTGAGAACAGATATTTCGGATCCCATTGAAGACTATAGGGCCAAAGGAAATATCCTCCGATAACAAAGAGGAAGAAGCTTTCTGAGAACCTTCTTTGCATTCTGTGAAATCATCTCACAGAGTTACAGCTTTCATCTCAAGAAGCCTTTCGCTAAGACAGTTCTTGTGAAATTGGCAAAGAGATATTTGGAAGCCCTTAGAGGGCTATGGTGAAAAAGGAAATATCCTCAGATGAAATCTGGAAAGAAGCTTTCTGAGAAACTGCTTAGTGTTCTGTTAATTCATCTCACAGAGTTACATCTGTATTTCGTGGATCTCTTTGCTAGCCTTATTTCTGTGGAATATGAGAACAGATATATCGGATCCCATTGAAGTCTATAGGGCCAAAGGAAATATCCTCCGACAACAAAGACAAAGAAGCTTTCTGAGAAACTTCTTTGCGTTCCGTGAAATCATCTCACAGAGTTACAGCTTTCCCCTCAAGAAGCCTTTCGATAAGACAGTTCTTGTGGAGTTGGCAAAGTGATATTTGGAAGCCCATAGAAGGCCATGGTGAAAAAGGAAATATCCTCAGATGAAATCTGGAAAGAAACTTTCTGAGAAACTGCTTAGTGTTCGGTTAACTCATCTCACGGAGTTCCATCTGTATTTCGTGGATCTCTTTGTTAGCCTTATTTCTGTGGAATCTGAGAACAGATATTTCGGATCCCATTGAAGACTAGAGGGCCAAAGGAAATATCCTCCGATAACAAAGAGAAAGAAGCTTTCTGAGAAACTTCTTTGTGTTCTGTGAAATCATCTCACAGAGTTACAGCTTTCCCCTCAAGAAGACTTTCGCTAAGACAGTTCTTGTGGAATTGGCAAAGTGATATTTGGAAGCCCATAGAGGGCTATGGTGAAAAAGGAAATATCCTCAGATGAAATCTGGAAAGAAGCTTTCTGAGAAACTGCTTAGTGTTCTGTTTATTCATCTCACATAGTTACATGTGTATTTCGTGGATCTCTTTGCTAGCCTTATTTCTGTGGAATCTGAGAACAGATATTTCGGATCCCATTGAAGACTATAGGGACAAAGGAAATATCCTCCGATAACAAAGAGCAAGAAGCTTTCTGAGAAACTTCTTTCCGTTCTGTGAAATCATCTCACAGAGTTACAGCTTTCCCCTCAAGAAGCCTTTCGCTAAGACAGTTCTTGTGGAATTGGCAAAGTGATATTTGGAAGCCCATAGAGGGCTATGGTGAAAAAGGAAATATCCTCAGATGAAATCTGGAAAGAAGCTTTCTGAGAAACTGCTTAGTGTTCTGTTAATTCATCTCACAGAGTTACATTTGTATTTCGTGGATCTCTTTGCTAGCCTTATTTCTGTGGAATCTGAGAACAGATATTTCGGATCCCATTGAAGACTATAGGGACAAAGGAAATATCCTCCGATAACAAAGAGAAAGAAGCTTTTTGAGAAACTTCTTTGCGTTCTGTGAAATCATCTCACAGAGTTACAGCTTTCCACTTAAGAAGCCTTTCGCTAAGACAGTTCCTGTGGAATTGGCAAAGTGATATTTGGAAGCCCATAGAGGGCTATGGTGAAAAAGGAAATATCCTCAGATGAAATCTGGAAAGAAGCTTTCTGAGAAACTGCTTAGTGTTCGGTTAACTCATCTCACAGAGTTACATCTGTATTTCGTGGATCTCTTTGCTAGCCTTATTTCTGTGGAATCTGAGAACAGATGTTTCGTATCCCATTGAAGACTATAGGGCCAAAGGAAATATCCTCGGATAACAAAGAGAAAGAAGCTTTCTGAGAAACTTCTTTGTGTTCTGTGAAATCATCTCACAGAGTTACAGCTTTCCCCTCAAGAAGCCTTTCGCTAAGACAGTTCTTGTGGAATTGGCAAAGTGATATTTGGAAGCCCATAGAGGGCTATGGTGAAAAAGGTAATATCCTCAGATGAAATCTGGAAAGAAGCTTTCTGAGAAACTGCTTAGTGTTCTGTTAATTCATCTCACAGAGTTACATTTGTATTTCGTGGATCTCTTTGCTAGCCTTATTTCTGTGGAATCTGAGAACAGATATTTCGGATCCCATTGAAGACTATAGGGACAAAGGAAATATCCTCCGATAACAAAGAGAAAGAAGCTTTTTGAGAAACTTCTTTGCGTTCTGTGAAATCATCTCACAGAGTTACAGCTTTCCACTTAAGAAGCCTTTCGCTAAGACAGTTCCTGTGGAATTGGCAAAGTGATATTTGGAAGCCCATAGAGGGCTATGGTGAAAAAGGAAATATCCTCAGATGAAATCTGGAAAGAAGCTTTCTGAGAAACTGCTTAGTGTTCTGTTAATTCATCTCACAGAGTTACATGTGTATTTCGTGGATCTCTTTGCTAGCCTTATTTCTGTGGAATCTGAGAACAGATATTTCGGATCCCATTGAAGACTATAGGGAAAAAGGAAATATCCTCCGATAACAAAGAGCAAGAAGCTTTCTGAGAAACTACTTTGCGTTCTGTGAAATCATCTCAAAGAGTTACAGCTTTCCCCTCAAGAAGCCTTTCGCTAAGACAGTTCTTGTGGAATTGGCAAAGTGATATTTGGAAGCCCTTAGAGGGCTATGGTGAAAAAGGAAATATCCTCAGATGAAATCTGGAAAGAAGCTTTCTGAGAAACTGCTTAGTGTTCGGTTAATTCATCTCACAGAGTTACATCTGTATTTCGTGGATCTCGTTGCTAGCCTTATTTCTGTGGAATCTGAGAACAGATATTTCGGATTCCTTTGAAGACTATAGGGCTAAAGGAAATATCCTCTGATAACAAAGAGAAAGAAGCTTTCTGAGAAACATCTTTGTGTTCTGTGAAATCATCTTACAGAGTTACAGCTTTCCCCTCAAGAAGCCTTTCGCTAAGACAGTTCTTGTGGAATTGGCAAAGTGATATTTGGAAGCCCATAGAGGGCTATGGTGAAAAAGGAAATATCCTCAGATGAAATCTGGAAAGAAGCTTTCTGAGAAACTGCTTAGTGTTCTGTTAATTCATCTCACAGAGTTACATCTGTATTTCGTGGATCTCTTTGCTAGCCTTATTTCTGTGGAATCTGAGAAGAGATATTTCGGATCCCATTGAAGACTATAGGGACAAAGGAAATATCCTCCGATAACAAAGAGCAAGAAGCTTTCTGAGAAACTTCTTTGCGTTCTGTGAAATCATCTCACAGAGTTACAGCTTTCCCCTGAAGAAGCCTTTCGCTAAGACAGTTCTTGTGGAATTGGCAAAGTGATATTTGGAAGCCCTTAGAGGGCTATGGTGAAAAAGGAAATATCCTCAGATGAAATCTGGAAAGAAGGTTTCTGAGAAACTGCTTAGTGTTCTGTTAATTCATCTCACAGAGTTACATCTGTATTTCGTGGATCTCATTGCTAGCCTTATATCTGTGGAATCTGAGAACAGATATTTCGGATCCCATTGAAGACTATAGGGAAAAGGAAATATCCTCCGATAACAAAGAGAAAGAAGCTTTCTGAGAAACTTCTTTGTGTTCTGTGAAATCATCTCACAGAGTTACAGCTTTCCCCTCAAGAAGACTTTCGCTAAGACAGTTCTTGTGGAATTGGCAAAGTGATATTTGGAAGCCCATAGAGGGCTATGGTGAAAAAGGAAATATCCTCAGATGAAATCTGGAAAGAAGCTTTCTGAGAAACTGCTTAGTGTTCTGTTCATTCATCTCACAGAGTTACATGTGTATTTCCTGGATCTCTTTGCTAGCCTTATTTCTGTGGAATCTGAGAACAGATATTTAGGATCCCATTGAAGACTATAGGGACAAAGGAAATATCCTCCGATAACAAAGAGCAAGAAGCTTTCTGAGAAACTTCTTTCCGTTCTGTGAAATCATCTCACAGAGTTACAGCTTTCCCCTCAAGAAGCCTTTCGCTAAGACAGTTCTTGTGGAATTGGCAAAGTGATATTTGGAAGCCCTTAGAGGGCTATGGTGAAAAAGGAAATATCCTCAGATGAAATCTGGAAAGAAGCTTTCTGAGAAACTGCTTAGTGTTCGGTTAATTCATCTCACAGTGTTACATCTGTATTTCGTGGATCTCTTTGCTAGCCTTATTTCTGTGGAATCTGAGAACAGATGTTTCGTATCCCATTGAAGACTATAGGGCCAAAGGAAATATCCTCGGATAACAAAGAGAAAGAAGCTTTCTGAGAAACTTCTTTGTGTTCTGTGAAATCATCTCACAGAGTTACAGCTTTCCCCTCAAGAAGCCTTTCGCTAAGACAGTTCTTGTGGAATTGGCAAAGTGATATTTGGAAGCCCATAGAGGGCTATGGTGAAAAAGGAATTATCCTCAGATGAAATCTGGAAAGAAGCTTTCTGAGAAACTGCTTAGTGTTCTGTTAATTCATCTCACAGTGTTACATTTGTATTTCGTGGATCTCTTTGCTAGCCTTATTTCTGTGGAATCTGAGAACAGATATTTCGGATCCCATTGAAGACTATAGGGACAAAGGAAATATCCTCCGATAACAAAGAGAAAGAAGCTTTTTGAGAAACTTCTTTGTGTTCTGTGAAATCATCTCACAGAGTTACAGCTTTCCACTTAAGAAGCCTTTCGGTAAGACATTTCCTGTGGAATTGGCAAAGTGATATTTGGAAGCCCATAGAGGGCTATGGTGAAAAAGGAAATATCCTCAGATGAAATCTGGAAAGAAGCTTTCTGAAAAACTGCTTAGTGTTCTGTTAATTCATCTCACAGAGTTACATGTGTATTTCGTGGATCTCTTTGCTAGCCTTATTTCTGTGGAATCTGAGAACAGATATTTTGGATCCCATTGAAGACTATAGAGCCAAAGGAAATAATCTCCGATAACAAAGAGAAAGAAGCTTTCTGAAAAACTTCTTTGCGTTCTGTGAAATCATCTCACAGAGTTACAGCTTTCCCCTCAAGAAGCCTTTCGCTAAGACAGTTCTTGTGGAATTGGCAAAGTGATATTTGGAAGCCCATAGAGGGCTATGGTGAAAAAGGAAATATCCTCAGATGAAATCTGGAAAGAAGCTTTCTGAGAAACTGCTTAGTGTTCGGTTAATTCATCTCACAGAGTTACATCTGTATTTCGTGGATCTCGTTGCTAGCCTTATTTCTGTGGAATCTGAGAACAGATATTTCGGATTCCTTTGAAGACTATAGGGCTAAAGGAAATATCCTCCGATAACAAAGAGAAAGAAGCTTTCTGAGAAACATCTTTGTGTTCTGTGAAATCATCTTACAGAGTTACAGCTTTCCCCTCTAGAAGCCTTTCGCTAAGACAGTTCTTGTGGAATTGGCAAAGTGATATTTGGAAGCCCATAGAGGGCTATGGTGAAAAAGGAAATATCCTCAGATGAAATCTGGAAAGAAGCTTTCTGAGAAACTGCTTAGTGTTCTGTTAATTCATCTCACAGAGTTACATCTGTATTTCGTGGATCTATTTGCTAGCCTTATTTCTGTGGAATCTGAGAAGAGATATTTCGGATCCCATTGAAGACTATAGGGACAAAGGAAATATCCTCCGATAACAAAGAGCAAGAAGCTTTCTGAGAAACTTCTTTGCATTCTGTGAAATCATCTCACAGAGTTACAGCTTTCCCCTCAAGAAGCCTTTCACTAAGACAGTTCTTGTGGAATTGGCAAAGTGATATTTGGAAGCCCTTACAGGGCTATGGTGAAAAAGGAAATATCCTCAGATGAAATCTGGAAAGAAGCTTTCTGAGAAACTGCTCAGTGTTCTGTTAATTCATCTCACAGAGATACATGTGTATTTCGTGGATCTCTTTGCTAGCCTTATTTCTGTGGAATCTGAGAACAGATATTTCGGATCCCATTGAAGACTATAGGGACAAAGGAAATATCCTCCGATAACAAAGAGCAAGAAGCTTTCTGAGAAACTTCTTTGCGTTCTGTGAAATCATCTCACCGAGTTACAGCTTTCCCCTCAAGAAGCCTTTCGCTAAGACAGTTCTTGTGGAATTGGCAAAGTGATATTTGGAAGCCCATAGAGGGCTATGGTGAAAAAGGAAATATCCTCAGATGAAATCTGGAAAGAAGCTTTTTGAGAAACTGCTTAGTGTTCGGTTAATTCATCTCACAGAGTTACATCTGTATTTCGTGGATCTCTTTGCTAGCCTTATTTCTGTGGAATATGAGAACAGATATTTCGGATCCCATTGAAGTCTATAGGGCCAAAGGAAATATCCTCCGATAACAAAGACAAAGAAGCTTTCTGAGAAACTTCTTTGCGTTCCGTGAAATCATCTCACAGAGTTACAGCTTTCCCCTCAAGAAGCCTTTCGATAAGACAGTTCTTGTGGAGTTGGCAAAGTGATATTTGGAAGCCCATAGAAGGCCATGGTGAAAAAGGAAATATCCTCAGATGAAATCTGGAAAGAAACTTTCTGAGAAACTGCTTAGTGTTCGGTTAACTCATCTCATGGAGTTACATCTGTATTTCGTGGATCTCTTTGTTAGCCTTATTTCTGTGGAATCTGAGAACAGATATTTCGGATCCCTTTGAAGACTAGAGGGCCAAAGGAAATATCCTCCGATAACAAAGAGAAAGAAGCTTTCTGAGAAACTTCTTTGTGTTCTGTGAAATCATCTCACAGAGTTACAGCTTTCCCCTCAAGAAGACTTTCGCTAAGACAGTTCTTGTGGAATTGGCAAAGTGATATTTGGAAGCCCATAGAGGACTATGGTGAAAAAGGAAATATCCTCAGATGAAATCTGGAAAGAAGCTTTCTGAGAAACTGCTTAGTGTTCTGTTTATTCATCTCACAGTGTTACATGTGTATTTCGTGGATCTCTTTGCTAGCCTTATTTCTGTGGAATCTGAGCACAGATATTTCGGATCCCATTGAAGACTATAGGGACAAAGGAAATATCCTCCGATAACAAAGAGCAAGAAGCTTTCTGAGAAACTTCTTTGCGTTCTGTGAAATCATCTCACAGAGTTACAGCTTTCCCCTCAAGAAGCCTTTCGCTAAGACAGTTCTTGTGGTATTGGCAAAGTGATATTTGGAAGCCCTTAGAGGGCTATGGTGAAAAAGGAAATATCCTCAGATGAAATCTGGAAAGAAGCTTTCTGAGAAACTGCTTAGTGTTCGGTTAATTCATCTCACAGAGTTACATCTGTATTTCGTGGATCTCTTTGCTAGCCTTATTTCTGTGGAATCTGAGAACAGATGTTTCGGATCCCATTGAAGACTATAGGGCCAAAGGAAATATCCTCGGATAACAAAGAGAAAGAAGCTTTCTGAGAAACTTCTTTGTGTTCTGTGAAATCATCTCACAGAGTTACAGCTTTCCCCTCAAGAAGCCTTTCACTAAGACAGTTCTTGTGGAATTGGCAAAGTGATATTTGGAAGCCCATAGAGGGCTATGGTGAAAAAGTTAATATCCTCAGATGAAATCTTGAAAGAAGCTTTCTGAGAAACTGCTTAGTGTTCTGTTAATTCATCTCACAGAGTTACATCTGTATTTCGTGGATCTCTTTGCTAGCCTTATTTCTGTGGAATCTGAGAACAGATATTTCGGATCCCATTGAAGACTATAGGGACAAAGGATATCCTCCGATAACAGAGAAAGAAGCTTTCTGAGAAACTTCTTTGCGTTCTGTGAAATCATCTCACAGAGTTACAGCTTTCCACCTAAGAAGCCTTTCGCTAAGACAGTTCCTGTGGAATTGGCAAAGTGATATTTGGAAGCCCATAGAGGGCTATGGTGAAAAAGGAAATATCCTCAGATGAAATCTGGAAAGAAGCTTTCTGAGAAACTGCTTAGTGTTCTCTTAATTCATCTCACAGAGTTACATCTGTATTTCATGGATCTCTTTGCTAGCCTTATTTCTGTGGAATCTGAGAACAGATATTTCGGATCCCATTGAAGACTATAGGGCCAAAGGAAATATCCTCCGATAACAAAGAGAAAGAATATTTTTGAGAAACTTCTTTGCGTTCTGTGAAATCATCTCACAGAGTTACAGCTTTCCCCTCAAGAAGCCTTTCGCTAAGACAGTTCTTGTGGAATTGGCAAAGTGATTTTTGGAAGCCCTTAGAGGGCTATGGTGAAAAAGGAAATATCCTCAGATGAAAACTGGAAAGAAGATTTCTGAGAAACTGCTTAGTGTTCGGTTAATTCATCTCACAGAGTTACATCTGTATTTCGTGGATCTCTTTGCTAGCCTTATTTCTGTGGAATCTGAGAACAGATGTTTCGGATCCCATTGAAGACTATAGGGCCAAAGGAAATATCCTCGGATAACAAAGAGAAAGAAGCTTTCTGAGAAACTTCTTTGCGTTCTGTGAAATCATCTCACAGAGTTACAGCTTTCCCCTCAAGAAGCCTTTCACTAAGACAGTTCTTGTGGAATTGGCAAGGTGATATTTGGAAGCCCATAGAGGGCTACGGTGAAAAAGGAAATATCCTCAGATGAAATCTGGAAAGAAGCTTTCTGAGAAAATGCTTAGTGTTCTGTTAATTCAGCTCACAGAGTTACATCTGCATTTCATGGATATCTTTGCTAGCCTTATTTCTGTGGAATCTGAGAACAGATATTTCGGATCCCTTTGAAGACTATAGGGCCAAAGGAAATATCCTCCGATAACAAAGAGAAAGAAGCTTTCTGAGAAACTTCTTTGTGTTCTGTGAAATCATCTCACAGAGTTACAGCTTTCCCCTCAAGAAGCCTTTCGCTAAGACAGTTCTTCTGGAATTGGCAAAATGATATTTGGAAGCCCATAGAGGGCTATGGTGAAAAAGTTAATATCCTCAGATGAAATCTGGAAAGAACCTTTCTGAGAAACTGCTTAGTGTTCTGTTATTTCATCTCACAGAGTTACATCTGTATTTCGTGGATCTCCTTGCTAGCCTTATTTCTGTGGAATCTGAGAACAGATATTTCGGATCCCATTGAAGACTATAGAGCCAAAGGAAATAATCTCCGATAACAAAGAGAAAGAAGCTTTCTGAAAAACTTCTTTGCGTTCTGTGAAATCATCTCACAGAGTTACAGCTTTCCCCTCAAGAAGCCTTTCGCTAAGACAGTTCTTGTGGAATTGGCAAAGTGATATTTGGAAGCCCATAGAGGGCTATGGTGAAAAAGGAAATATCCTCAGATGAAATCTGGAAAGAAGCTTTCTGAGAAACTGCTTAGTGTTCGGTTAATTCATCTCACAGAGTTACATCTGTATTTCGTGGATCTCGTTGCTAGCCTTATTTCTGTGGAATCTGAGAACAGATATTTCGGATTCCTTTGAAGACTATAGGGCTAAAGGAAATATCCTCCGATAACAAAGAGAAAGAAGCTTTCTGAGAAACATCTTTGTGTTCTGTGAAATCATCTTACAGAGTTACAGCTTTCCCCTCAAGAAGCCTTTCGCTAAGACAGTTCTTGTGGAATTGGCAAAGTGATATTTGGAAGCCCATAGAGGGCTATGGTGAAAAAGGAAATATCCTCAGATGAAATCTGGAAAGAAGCTTTTTGAGAAACTGCTTAGTGTTCTGTTAATTCATCTCACAGAGTTACATCTGTATTTCGTGGATCTCTTTGCTAGCCTTATTTCTGTGGAATCTGAGAAGAGATATTTCGGATCCCATTGAAGACTATAGGGACAAAGGAAATATCCTCCGATAACAAAGAGCAAGAAGCTTTCTGAGAAACTTCTTTGCGTTCTGTGAAATCATCTCACAGAGTTACAGCTTTCCCCTGAAGAAGCCTTTCGCTAAGACAGTTCTTGTGGAATTGGCAAAGTGATATTTGGAAGCCCTTAGAGGGCTATGGTGAAAAAGGAAATATCCTCAGATGAAATCTGGAAAGAAGGTTTCTGAGAAACTGCTTAGTGTTCTGTTAATTCATCTCACAGAGTTACATGTGTATTTCGTTGATCTCTTTGCTAGCCTTATTTCTGTGGAATCTGAGAACAGATATTTCGGATCCCATTGAAGACTATAGGGCCAAAGGAAATATCCTCCGATAACAAAGACAAAGAAGCTTTCTGAGAAACTTCTTTGCATTCCGTGAAATCATCTCACAGAGTTACAGCTTTCCCCTCAAGAAGCCTTTCGATAAGACAGTTCTTGTGGAGTTGGCAAAGTGATATTTGGAAGCCCATAGAGGGCTATGGTGAAAAAGGAAATATCCTCAGATGAAATCTGGAAAGAAACTTTCTGAGAAACTGCTTAGTGTTTGGTTAATTCATCTCACCGAGTTACATCTGTATTTCGTGGATCTCTTTGCTTGCCTTATTTCTGTGGAATCTGAGAACAGATATTTCGGATCCCTTTGAAGACTATAGGGCCAAAGGAAATATCCTCCGATAACAAAGAGAAAGAAGCTTTCTGAGAAACTTCTTTGTGTTCTGTGAAATCATCTCACAGAGTTACAGCTTTCCCCTCAAGAAGCCTTTCGCTAAGACAGTTCTTGTGGAATTGGCAAAGTGATATTTGGAAGCCCATAGAGGGCTATGGTGAAAAAGGAAATATCCTCAGAAGAAATCTGGAAAGAAGCTTTCTGAGAAACTGCTTAGTGTTCTGTTAATTCATCTCACAGAGTTACATGTGTATTTCGTGGATCTCTTTGCTAGCCTTATTTCTGTGGAATCTGAGAACAGATATTTCGGATCCCATTGAAGACTATAGGGACAAAGGAAATATCCTCCGATAACAAAGAGCAAGAAGCTTTCTGAGAAACTTCTTTGCGTTCTGTGAAATCATCTCACAGAGTTACAGCTTTCCCCTCAAGAAGCCTTTCGCTAAGATAGTTCTTGTGAAATTGGCAAAGAGATATTTGGAAGCCCTTAGAGGGCTATGGTGAAAAAGGAAATATCCTCAGATGAAATCTGGAAAGAAGCTTTCTGAGAAACAGCTTAGTGTTCTGTTAATTCATCTCACAGAGTTACATCTGTATTTCGTGGATCTCTTTGCTCGCCTTATTTCTGTGGAATATGATAACAGATATTTCGGATCCCTTTGAAGTCTATAGGGCCAAAGGAAATATCCTCCGATAACAAAGACAAAGAAGCTTTCTGAGAAACTTCTTTGCGTTCCGTGAAATCATCTCACAGAGTTACAGCATTCCCCTCAAGAAGCCTTTCGATAAGACAGTTCTTGTGGAGTTGGCAAAGTGATATTTGGAAGCCCATAGAAGACCATGGTGAAAAAGGAAATATCCTCAGATGAAATCTGGAAAGAAACTTTCTGAGAAACTGCTTAGTGTTCGGTTAACTCATCTCACGGAGTTAAAACTGTATTTCGTGGATCTCTTTGTTAGCCTTATTTCTGTGGAATCTGAGAACAGATATTTCGGATCCCTTTGAAGACTAGAGGGCCAAAGGAAATATCCTCCGATAACAAAGAGAAAGAAGCTTTCTGAGAAACTTCTTTGTGTTCTGTGAAATCATCTCACAGAGTTACAGCTTTCCCCTCAAGAAGACTTTCGCTAAGACAGTTCTTGTGGAATTGGCAAAGTGATATTTGGAAGCTCATAGAGGGCTATGGTGAAAAAGGAAATATCATCAGATGAAATCTGGAAAGAAGCTTTCTGAGAAACTGCTTAGTGTTCTGTTTATTCATCTCACAGAGTTACATGTGTATTTCGTGGATCTCTTTGCTAGCCTTATTTCTGTGGAATCTGAGAACAGATATTTCGGATCCCATTGAAGACTATAGGGACAAAGGAAATATCCTCCGATAACAAAGAGCAAGAAGCTTTCTGAGAAACTTCTTTGCGTTCTGTGAAATCATCTCACAGAGTTACAGCTTTCCCCTAAAGAAGCCTTTCGCTAAGACAGTTCTTGTGGTATTGGCAAAGTGATATTTGGAAGCCCTTAGAGGGCTATGGTGAAAAAGGAAATATCCTCAGATGAAATCTGGAAAGAAGCTTTCTGAGAAACTGCTTAGTGTTCGGTTAATTCATCTCACAGAGTTACATCTGTATTTCGTGGATCTCTTTGCTAGCCTTATTTCTGTGGAATCTGAGAACAGATGTTTCGGATCCCATTGAAGACTATAGGGCCAAAGGAAATATCCTCGGATAACAAAGAGAAAGAAGCTCTCTGAGAAACTTCTTTGTGTTCTGTGAAATCATCTCACAGAGTTACAGCTTTCCCCTCAAGAAGCCTTTCACTAAGACAGTTCTTGTGAAATTGGCAAAGTGATATTTGGAAGCCCATAGAGGGCTATGGTGAAAAAGTTAATATCCTCAGATGAAATCTGGAAAGAAGCTTTCTGAGAAACTGCTTAGTGTTCTGTTAATTCATCTCACAGAGTTACATCTGTATTTCGTGGATCTCTTTGCTAGCCTTATTTCTGTGGAATCTGAGAACAGATATTTCGGATCCCATTGAAGACTATAGGGACAAAGGATATCCTCCGATAACAAAGAGAAAGAAGCTTTCTGAGAAACTTCTTTGCGTTCTGTGAAATCATCTCACAGAGTTACAGCTTTCCACTTAAGAAGCCTTTCACTAAGACAGTTCCTGTGGAATTGGCAAAGTGATATTTGGAAGCCCATAGAGGGCTATGGTTAAAAAGGAAATATCCTCAGATGAAATCTGGAAAGAAGCTTTCTGAGAAACTGCTTAGTGTTCTCTTAATTCATCTCACAGAGTTACATCTGTATTTCATGGATCTCTTTGCTAGCCTTATTTCTGTGGAATCTGAGAACAGATATTTCGGATCCCATTGAAGAATATAGGGCCAAAGGAAATATCCTCCGATAACAAAGAGAAAGAATATTTCTGAGAAACTTCTTTGCGTTCTGTGAAATCATCTCACAGAGTTACAGCTTTCCCCTCAAGAAGACTTTCGCTAAGACAGTTCTTGTGGAATTGGCAAAGTGATATTTGGAAGCCCTTAGAGGGCTATGGTGAAAAAGGAAATATCCTCAGATGAAATCTGGAAGGAAGCTTTCGGAGAAACTGCTTAGTGTTCGGTTAATTCATCTCACAGAGTTACATCTGTATTTCGTGGATCTCTTTGCTAGCCTTATTTCTGTGGAATCTGAGAACAGATGTTTCGGATCCCATTGAAGACTATAGGGCCAAAGGAAATATCCTCCGATAACAAAGAGAAAGAAGCTTTCTGAGAAACTTCTTTGCGTTCTGTGAAATCATCTCACAGAGTTACAGCTTTCCCCTCAAGAAGCCTTTCGCTAAGACAGTTCTTGTGGAATTGGCAAAGTGATATTTCGAAGCCCATAGAGGGCTATGGTGAAAAAGGAAATATCCTCAGAAGAAATCTGGAAAGAAGCTTTCTGAGAAACTGCTTAGTGTTCTGTTAATTCATATCACAGAGTTACATGTGTATTTCGTGGATCTCTTTGCTAGCCTTATTTCTGTGGAATCTGAGAACAGATATTTCGGATCCCATTGAAGACTATAGGGACAAAGGAAATATCCTCCGATAACAAAGAGCAAGAAGCTTTCTGAGAAACTTCTTTGCGTTCTGTGAAATCATCTCACAGAGTTACAGCTTTCCCCTCAAGAAGCCTTTCGCTAAGACAGTTCTTGTGAAATTGGCAAAGAGATATTTGGAAGCCCTTAGAGGGCTATGGTGAAAAAGGAAATATCCTCAGATGAAATCTGGAAAGAAGCTTTCTGAGAAACAGCTTAGTGTTCTGTTAATTCATCTCACAGAGTTACATCTGTATTTCGTGGATCTCTTTGCTCGCCTTATTTCTGTGGAATATGATAACAGATATTTCGGATCCCATTGAAGTCTATAGGGCCAAAGGAAATATCCTCCGATAACAAAGACAAAGAAGCTTTCTGAGAAACTTCTTTGCGTTCCGTGAAATCATCTCACAGAGTTACAGCTTTCCCCTCAAGAAGCCTTTCGATAAGACAGTTTTTGTGGAGTTGGCAAAGTGATATTTGGAAGCCCATAGAAGACCATGGTGAAAAAGGAAATATCCTCAGATGAAATCTGGAAAGAAACTTTCTGAGAAACTGCTTAGTGTTCGGTTAACTCATCTCACGGAGTTAAATCTGTATTTCGTGGATCTCTTTGTTAGCCTTATTTCTGTGGAATCTGAGAACAGATATTTCGGATCCCTTTGAAGACTAGAGGGCCAAAGGAAATATCCTCCGATAACAAAGAGAAAGAAGCTTTCTGAGAAACTTCTTTGTGTTCTGTGAAATCATCTCACAGAGTTACAGCTTTCCCCTCAAGAAGACTTTCGCTAAGACAGTTCTTGTGGAATTGGCAAAGTGATATTTGGAAGCTCATAGAGGGCTATGGTGAAAAAGGAAATATCACCAGATGAAATCTGGAAAGAAGCTTTCTGAGAAACTGCTTAGTGTTCTGTTTATTCATCTCACAGAGTTACATGTGTATTTCGTGGATCTCTTTGCTAGCCTTATTTCTGTGGAATCTGAGAACAGATATTTCGGATCCCATTGAAGACTATAGGGACAAAGGAAATATCCTCCGATAACAAAGAGCAAGAAGCTTTCTGAGAAACTTCTTTGCGTTCTGTGAAATCATCTCACAGAGTTACAGCTTTCCCCTCCAGAAGCCTTTCGCTAAGACAGTTCTTGTGGTATTGGCAAAGTGATATTTGGAAGCCCTTAGAGGACTATGGTGAAAAAGGAAATATCCTCAGATGAAATCTGGAAAGAAGCTTTCTGAGAAACTGCTTAGTGTTCGGTTAATTCATCTCACAGAGTTACATCTGTATTTCGTGGATCTCTTTGCTAGCCTTATTTCTGTGGAATCTGAGAACAGATGTTTCGGATCCCATTGAAGACTATAGGGCCAAAGGAAATATCCTCGGATAACAAAGAGAAAGAAGCTTTCTGAGAAACTTCTTTGTGTTCTGTGAAATCAACTCCCAGAGTTACAGCTTTCCCCTCAAGAAGCCTTTCACTAAGACAGTTCTTGTGAAATTGGCAAAGTGATATTTGGAAGCCCATAGAGGGCTATGGTGAAAAAGTTAATATCCTCAGATGAAATCTGGAAAGAAGCTTTCTGAGAAACTGCTTAGTGTTCTGTTAATTCATCTCACAGAGTTACATCTGTATTTCGTGGATCTCTTTGCTAGCCTTATTTCTGTGGAATCTGAGAACAGATATTTCGGATCCCATTGAAGACTATAGGGACAAAGGATATCCTCCGATAACAAAGAGAAAGAAGCTTTCTGAGAAACTTCTTTGCGTTCTGTGAAATCATCTCACAGAGTTACAGCTTTCCCCTCAAGAAGCCTTTCGCTAAGACAGTTCTTGTGGAATTGGCAAAGTGATATTTGGAAGCCCTTAGAGGGCTATGGTGAAAAAGGAAATATCCTCAGATGAAATCTGGAAGGAAGCTTTCGGAGAAACTGCTTAGTGTTCGGTTAATTCATCTCACAGAGTTACATCTGTATTTCGTGGATCTCTTTGTTAGCCTTATTTCTGTGGAATCTGAGAACAGATATTTCGGATCCCTTTGAAGACTAGAGGGCCAAAGGAAATATCCTCCGATAACAAAGAGAAAGAAGCTTTCTGAGAAACTTCTTTGTGTTCTGTGAAATCATCTCACAGAGTTACAGCTTTCCCCTCAAGAAGCCTTTCGCTAAGACAGTTCTTGTGGAATTGGCAAAGTGATATTTGGAAGCCCTTAGAGGGCTATGGTGAAAAAGGAAATATCCTCAGATGAAATCTGGAAGGAAGCTTTCGGAGAAACTGCTTAGTGTTCGGTTAATTCATCTCACAGAGTTACATCTGTATTTCGTGGATCTCTTTGCTAGCCTTATTTCTGTGGAATCTGAGAACAGATGTTTCGGATCCCATTGAAGACTATAGGGCCAAAGGAAATATCCTCGGATAACAAAGACAAAGAAGCTTTCTGAGAAACTTCTTTGCGTTCTGTGAAATCATGTCACAGAGTTACAGCTTTCCCCTCAAGAAGCCTTTCACTAAGACGGTTCTTGTGGAATTGGCAAGGTGATATTTGGAAGCCCATAGAGGGCTATGGTGAAAAAGGAAATATCCTCAGATGAAATCTGGAAAGAAGCTTTCTGAGAAACTGCTTAGTGTTCTGTTAATTCAGCTCACAGAGTTACATCTGCATTTCATGGATATCTTTCTAGCCTTATTTCTGTGGAATCTGAGAACAGATATTTCGGATCCCTTTGAAGACTATAGGGCCAAAGGAAATATCCTCCGATAACAAAGAGAAAGAAGCTTTCTGAGAAACTTCTTTGTGTTCTGTGAAATCATCTCACAGAGTTACAGCTTTCCCCTCAAGAAGCCTTTCGCTAAGACAGTTCTTCTGGAATTGGCAAAGTGATATTTGGAAGCCCATAGAGGGCTATGGTGAAAAAGGAAATATCCTCAGATGAAATCTGTAAAGAAGCTTTCTGAGAAACTGCTTAGTATTCTGTTATTTCATCTCACAGAGTTACATCTGTATTTCGTGGATCTCCTTGCTAGCCTTATTTCTGTGGAATCTGAGAATAGATATTTCGGATCCCATTGAAGACTATAGAGCCAAAGGAAATAATCTCCGATAACAAAGAGAAAGAAGCTTTCTGAAAAACTTCTTTGCGTTCTGTGAAATGATCTCACAGAGTTACAGCTTTCCCCTCAAGAAGCCTTTCGCTAAGACAGTTCTTGTGGAATTGGCAAAGTGATATTTGGAAGCCCATAGAGGGCTATGGTGAAAAAGGAAATATCCTCAGATGAAATCTTGAAAGAAGCTTTCTGAGAAACTGCTTAGTGTTCTGTTAATTCAGCTCACAGAGTTACATCTGTATTTCGTGGATCTCTTTGCTAGCCTTATTTCTGTGGAATCTGAGAACAGATATTTCGGATCCCTTTGAAGACTATAGGGCCAAAGGAAATATCCTCCGATAACAAAGAGAAAGAAGCTTTCTGAGAAACTTCTTTGTGTTCTGTGAAATCATCTCACAGAGTTACAGCTTTCCCCTCAAGAAGCCTTTCGCTAAGACAGTTCTTGTGGAATTGGCAAAGTGATGTTTGGAAGACCATAGAGGGCTATGGTGAAAAAGGAAATATCCTCAGATGAAATCTGGAAAGAAGTTTTCTGAGAAACTGCTTAGTGTTCTGTTAATTCATCTCACAGAGTTACATCTGTATTTCGTGGATCTCCTTGCTAGCCTTATTTCTGTGGAATCTGAGAACAGATATTTCGGATCCCATTGAAGACTATAGAGCCAAAGGAAATAATCTCCGATAACAAAGAGAAAGAAGCTTTCTGAAAAACTTCTTTGCGTTCTGTGAAATCATCTCACAGAGTTACAGCTTTCCCCTCAAGAAGCCTTTCGCTAAGACAGTTCTTGTGGAATTGGCAAAGTGATATTTGGAAGCCCATAGAGGGCTATGGTGAAAAAGGAAATATCCTCAGATGAAATCTTGAAAGAAGCTTTCTGAGAAACTGCTTAGTGTTCGGTTAATTCATCTCACAGAGTTACATCTGTATTTCGTGGATCTCTTTGCTAGCCTTATTTCTGTGGAATCTGAGAACAGATATTTCGGATCCCTTTGAAGACTATAGGGCCAAAGGAAATATCCTCCGATAAAAAAGAGAAAAAAGCTTTCTGAGAAACTTCTTTGTGTTCTGTGAAATCATCTCACAGAGTTACAGCTTTCCCCTCAAGAAGCCTTTCGCTAAGACAGTTCTTGTGGAATTGGCAAAGTGATGTTTGGAAGACCATAGAGGGCTATGGTGAAAAAGGAAATATCCTCAGATGAAATCTGGAAAGAAGCTTTCTGAGAAACTGCTTAGTGTTCTGTTAATTCATCACACAGAGTTATATCTGTATTTCCTGGATCTCTTTGCTAGCCTTATTTCTGTGGAATCTGAGAACAGATATTTCGGATCCCATTGAAGACTATAGGGACAAAGGAAATATCCTCCGATAACAAAGACAAAGAAGCTTTCTGAGAAACTTCTTTGCATTCCGTGAAATCATCTCACAGAGTTACAGCTTTCCCCTCAAGAAGCCTTTCGATAAGACAGTTCTTGTGGAGTTGGCAAAGTGATATTTGGAAGCCCATAGAGGGCTATGGTGAAAAAGGAAATATCCTCAGATGAAATCTGGAAAGAAACTTTCTGAGAAACTGCTTAGTGTTCGGTTAATTCATCTCACAGAGTTACATCTGTATTTCGTGGATCTCTTTGCTAGCCTTATTTCTGTGGAATCTGAGAACAGATATTTCGGATCCCTTTGAAGACTATAGGGCCAAAGGAAATATCCTCCGATAACAAAGAGAAAGAAGCTTTCTGAGAAACTTCTTTGTGTTCTGTGAAATCATCTCACAGAGTTACAGCTTTCCCCTCAAGAAGCCTTTCGCTAAGACAGTTCTTGTGGAATTGGCAAAGTGATATTTGGAAGCCCATTGAGGGCTATGGTGAAAAAGGAAATATCCTCAGAAGAAATATGGAAAGAAGCTTTCTGAGAAACTGCTTAGTGTTCTGTTAATTCATCTCACAGAGTTACATGTGTATTTCGTGGATCTCTTTGCTAGCCTTATTTCTGTGGAATCTGAGAACAGATATTTCGGATCCCATTGAAGACTATAGGGACAAAGGAAATATCCTCCGATAACAAAGAGCAAGAAGCTTTCTGAGAAACTTCTTTGCGTTCTGTGAAATCATCTCACAGAGTTACAGCTTTCCCCTCAAGAAGCCTTTCGCTAAGACAGTTCTTGTGAAATTGGCAAAGAGATATTTGGAAGCCCTTAGAGGGCTATGGTGAAAAAGGAAGTATCCTCAGATGAAATCTGGAAAGAAGCTTTCTGAGAAACAGCTTAGTGTTCTGTTAATTCATCTCACAGAGTTACATCTGTATTTCGTGGATCTCTTTGCTCGCCTTATTTCTGTGGAATATGAGAACAGATATTTCGGATCCCATTGAAGTCTATAGGGCCAAAGGAAATATCCTCCGATAACAAAGACAAAGAAGCTTTCTGAGAAACTTCTTTGCGTTCCGTGAAATCATCTCACAGAGTTACAGCTTTCCCCTCAAGAAGCCTTTCGATAAGACAGTTCTTGTGGAGTTGGCAAAGTGATATTTGGAAGCCCATAGAAGGCCATGGTGAAAAAGGAAATATCCTCAGATGAAATCTGGAAAGAAGCTTTCTGAGAAACTGCTTAGTGTTCTCTTAATTCATCTCACAGAGTTACATCTGTATTTCATGGATCTCTTTGCTAGCCTTATTTCTGTGGAATCTGAGAACAGATATTTCGGATCCCATTGAAGACTATAGGGACAAAGGAAATATCCTCCGATAACAAAGAGAAAGAATATTTCTGAGAAACTTCTTTGCGTTCTGTGAAATCATCTCACAGAGTTACAGCTTTCCCCTCAAGAAGCCTTTCGCTAAGACAGTTCTTGTGGAATTGGCAAAGTGATATTTGGAAGCCCTTAGAGGGCTATGGTGAAAAAGGAAATATCCTCAGATGAAATCTGGAAGGAAGCTTTCGGAGAAACTGCTTAGTGTTCGGTTAATTCATCTCACAGAGTTACATCTGTATTTCGTGGATCTCTTTGCTAGCCTTATTTCTGTGGAATCTGAGAACAGATGTTTCGGATCCCATTGAAGACTATAGGGCCAAAGGAAATATCCTCGGATAACAAAGAGAAAGAAGCTTTCTGAGAAACTTCTTTGCGTTCTGTGAAATCATCTCACAGAGTTACAGCTTTCCCCTCAAGAAGCCTTTCACTAAGACAGTTCTTGTGGAATTGGCAAGGTGATATTTGGAAGCCCATAGAGGGCTACGGTGAAAAAGGAAATATCCTCAGATGAAATCTGGAAAGAAGCTTTCTGAGAAACTGCTTAGTGTTCTGTTAATTCAGCTCACAGAGTTACATCTGCATTTCATGGATATCTTTGCTAGCCTTATTTCTGTGGAATCTGAGAACAGATATTTCGGATCCCTTTGAAGACTATAGGGCCAAAGGAAATATCCTCCGATAACAAAGAGAAAGAAGCTTTCTGAGAAACTTCTTTGTGTTCTGTGAAATCATCTCACAGAGTTACAGCTTTCCCCTCAAGAAGCCTTTCGCTAAGACAGTTTTTCTGGAATTGGCAAAGTGATATTTGGAAGCCCATAGAGGGCTATGGTGAAAAAGGAAATATCCTCAGATGAAATCTGGAAAGAAGCTTTCTGAGAAACTGCTTAGTGTTCTGTTATTTCATCTCACAGAGTTACATCTGTATTTCGTGGATCTCCTTGCTAGCCTTATTTCTGTGGAATCTGAGAACAGATATTTCGGATCCCATTGAAGACTATAGAGCCAAAGGAAATAATCTCCGATAACAAAGAGAAAGAAGCTTTCTGAAAAACTTCTTTGAGTTCTGTGAAATCATCTCACAGAGTTACAGCTTTCCCATCAAGAAGCCTTTCGCTTAGACAGTTCTTGTGGAATTGGCAAAGTGATATTTGGAAGCCCATAGAGGGCTATGGTGAAAAAGGAAATATCCTCAGATGAAATCTGGAAAGAAGCTTTCTGAGAAACTGCTTAGTGTTCGGTTAATTCATCTCACAGAGTTACATCTGTATTTCGTGGATCTCGTTGCTAGCCTTATTTCTGTGGAATCTGAGAACAGATATTTCGGATTCCTTTGAAGACTATAGGGCGAAAGGAAATATCCTCCGATAACAAAGAGAAAGAAGCTTTCTGAGAAACATCTTTGTGTTCTGTGAAATCATCTTACAGAGTTACAGCTTTCCCCTCAAGAAGCCTTTCGTTAAGACAGTTCTTGTGGAATTGGCAAAGTGATATTTGGAAGCCCATAGAGGGCTATGGTGAAAAAGGAAATATCCTCAGATGAAATCTGGAAAGAAGCTTTTTGAGAAACTGCTTAGTGTTCTGTTAATTCATCTCACAGAGTTACATCTGTATTTCGTGGATCTCTTTGCTAGCCTTATTTCTGTGGAATCTGAGAAGAGATATTTCGGATCCCATTGAAGACTATAGGGACAAAGGAAATATCCTCCGATAACAAAGAGCAAGAAGCTTTCTGAGAAACTTCTTTGCGTTCTGTGAAATCATCTCACAGAGTTACAGCTTTCCCCTGAAGAAGCCTTTCGCTAAGACAGTTCTTGTGGAATTGGCAAAGTGATATTTGGAAGCCCTTAGAGGGCTATGGTGAAAAAGGAAATATCCTCAGATGAAATCTGGAAAGAAGGTTTCTGAGAAACTGCTTAGTGTTCTGTTAATTCATCTCACAGAGTTACATCTGAATTTCGTGGATCTCATTGCTAGCCTTATATCTGTGGAATCTGAGAACAGATATTTCGGATCCCATTGAAGACTATAGGGAAAAGGAAATATCCTCCGATAACAAAGAGAAAGAAGCTTTCTGAGAAACTTCTTTGTGTTCTGTGAAATCATCTCACAGAGTTACAGCTTTCCCCTCAAGAAGCCTTTCGCTAAGACAGTTCTTGTGGAATTGGCAAAGTGATATTTGGAAGCCCATAGAGGGCTATGGTGAAAAAGGAAATATCCTCAGATGAAATCTGGAAAGAAGCTTTCTGAGAAACTGCTTAGTGTTCTGTTAATTCATCTCACAGAGTTACATGTGTATTTCGTGGATCTCTTTGCTAGCCTTATTTCTGTGGAATCTGAGAACAGATATTTCGGATCCCATTGAAGACTATAGGGACAAAGGAAATATCCTCCGATAACAAAGAGCAAGAAGCTTTCTGAGAAACTTCTTTCCGTTCTGTGAAATCATCTCACAGAGTTACAGCTTTCCCCTCAAGAAGCCTTTCGCTAAGACAGTTCTTGTGGAATTGGCAAAGTGATATTTGGAAGCCCTTAGAGGGCTATGGTGTAAAAGGAAATATCCTCAGATGAAATCTGGAAAGAAGCTTTCTGAGAAACTGCTTAGTGTTCGGTTAACTCATCTCACAGAGTTACATCTGTATTTCGTGGATCTCTTTGCTAGCCTTATTTCTGTGGAATCTGAGAACAGATGTTTCGTATCCCATTGAAGACTATAGGGCCAAAGGAAATATCCTCGGATAACAAAGAGAAAGAAGCTTTCTGAGAAACTTCTTTGTGTTCTGTGAAATCATCTCACAGAGTTACAGCTTTCCCCTCAAGAAGCCTTTCGCTAAGACAGTTCTTGTGGAATTGGCAAAGTGATATTTGGAAGCCCATAGAGGGCTATGGTGAAAAAGGAAATATCCTCAGATGAAATCTGGAAAGAAGCTTTCTGAGAAACTGCTTAGTGTTCTGTTAATTCATCTCACAGAGTTACATCTGTATTTCGTGGATCTCTTTGCTAGCCTTATTTCTGTGGAATCTGAGAAGAGATATTTCGGATCCAATTGAAGACTATAGGGACAAAGGAAATATCCTCCGATAACAAAGAGCAAGAAGCTTTCTGAGAAACTTCTTTGCGTTCTGTGAAATCATCTCACAGAGTTAGAGCTTTCCCCTGAAGAAGCCTTTCGCTAAGACAGTTCTTGTGGAATTGGCAAAGTGATATTTGGAAGCCCTTAGAGGGCTATGGTGAAAAAGGAAATATCCTCAGATGAAATCTGGAAAGAAGAATTCTGAGAAACAGCTTAGTGTTCTGTTAATTCATCTCACAGAGTTACATCTGTATTTCGTGGATCTATTTGCTAGCCTTATTTCTGTGGAATCTGAGAAGAGATATTTCGGATCCCATTGAAGACAATAGGGACAAAGGAAATATCCTCCGATAACAAAGAGCAAGAAGCTTTCTGAAAAACTTCCTTGCATTCTGTGAAATCATCTCACAGAGTTACAGCTTTCCCCTCAAGAAGCCTTTCGCTAAGACAGTTCTTGTGGAATTGGCAAAGTGATATTTGGAAGCCCTTAGAGGGCTATGGTGAAAAAGGAAATATCCTCAGATGAAATCTGGAAAGAAGGTTTCTGAGAAACTGCTTAGTGTTCTGTTAATTCATCTCACAGAGTTACATCTGTATTTCGTGGATCTCATTGCTAGCCTTATATCTGTGGAATCTGAGAACAGATATTTCGGATCCCATTGAAGACTATAGGGAAAAGGAAATATCCTCCGATAACAAAGAGAAAGAAGCTTTCTGAGAAACTTCTTTGTGTTCTGTGAAATCATCTCACAGAGTTACAGCTTTCCCCTCAAGAAGCCTTTCGCTAAGACAGTTCTTGTGGAATTGGCAAAGTGATATTTGGAAGCCCATAGAGGGCTACGGTGAAAAAGGAAATATCCTCAGATGAAATCTGGAAAGAAGCTTTCTGAGAAACTGCTTAGTGTTCTGTTAATTCATCTCACAGAGTTACATGTGTATTTCGTGGATCTCTTTGCTAGCCTTATTTCTGTGGAATCTGAGAACAGATATTTCGGATCCCATTGAAGACTATAGGGACAAAGGAAATATCCTCCGATAACAAAGAGCAAGAAGCTTTCTGAGAAACTTCTTTCCGTTCTGTGAAATCATCTCACAAAGTTACAGCTTTCCCCTCAAGAAGCCTTTCGCTAAGACAGTTCTTGTGGAATTGGCAAAGTGATATTTGGAAGCCCTTAGAGGGCTACGGTGAAAAAGGAAATATCCTCAGATGAAATCTGGAAAGAAGCTTTCTGAGAAACTGCTTAGTGTTCGGTTAATTCATCTCACAGAGTTACATCTGTATTTCGTGGATCTCTTTGCTAGCCTTATTTCTGTGGAATCTGAGAACAGATGTTTCGTATCCCATTGAAGACTATAGGGCCAAAGGAAATATCCTCGGATAACAAAGAGAAAGAAGCTTTCTGAGAAACTTCTTTGTGTTCTGTGAAATCATCTCACAGAGTTACAGCTTTCCCCTCAAGAAGCCTTTCGCTAAGACAGTTCTTGTGGAATTGGCAAAGTGATATTTGGAAGCCCATAGAGGGCTATGGTGAAAAAGGAAATATCCTCAGATGAAATCGGGAAAGAAGCTTTCTGAGAAAATGCTTAGTGTTCTGTTAATTCATCTCACAGAGTTACATTTGTATTTCGTGGATCTCTTTGCTAGCCTTATTTCTGTGGAATCTGAGAACAGATATTTCGGATCCCATTGAAGACTATAGGGACAAAGGAAATATCCTCCGATAACAAAGAGAAAGAAGCTTTTTGAGAAACTTCTTTGCGTTCTGTGAAATCATCTCACAGAGTTACAACTTTCCACTTAAGAAGCCTTTCGCTAAGACAGTTCCTGTGGAATTGGCAAAGTGATATTTGGAAGCCCCTAGAGGGCTATGGTGAAAAAGGAAATATCCTCAGATGAAATCTGGAAAGAAGCTTTCTGAGAAACTGCTTAGTGTTCGGTTAATTCATCTCACAGAGTTACATGTGTATTTCGTGGATCTCTTTGCTAGCCTTATTTCTGTGGAATCTGAGAACAGATGTTTCGGATCCCATTGAAGACTATAGGGACAAAGGAAATATCCTCCGATAACAAAGAGCAAGAAGCTTTCTGAGAAACTTCTTTGTGTTCTGTGAAATCATCTCACAGAGTTACAGCTTACCCCTCAAGAAGCCTTTCGCTAAGACAGTTCTTGTGGAATTGGCAAAGTGATATTTGGAAGCCCATAGAGGGCTATGGTGAAAAAGGAAATATCCTCAGATGAAATCTGGAAAGAAGCTTTCTGAGAAACTGCTTAGTGTTCAGTTAATTCATCTCACAGAGTTACATCTGTATTTCGTGGATCTCGTTGCTAGCCTTATTTCTGTGGAATCTGAGAACAGATATTTCGGATTCCTTTGAAGACTATAGGGCTAAGGGAAATATCCTACGATAACAAAGAGAAAGAAGCTTTCTGAGAAACATCTTTGTGTTCTGTGAAATCATCTTACAGAGTTACAGCTTTCCCCTCAAGAAGCCTTTCGCTAAGACAGTTCTTGTGGAATTTGCAAAGTGATATTTGGAAGCCCATAGAGGGCTATGGTGAAAAAGGAAATATCCTCAGATGAAATCTGGAAAGAAGTTTTCTGAGAAACTGCTTAGTGTTCTGTTAATTCATCTCACAGAGTTACATCTGTATTTCGTGGATCTCTTTGCTAGCCTTATTTCTGTGGAATCTGAGAAGAGATATTTCGGATCCCACTGAAGACTATAGGGACAAAGGAAATATCCTCCGATAACAAAGAGCAAGAAGCTTTCTGAGAAATTTCTTTGCGTTCTATGAAATCATCTCACAGAGTTACAGCTTTCCCCTGAAGAAGCCTTTCGCTAAGACACTTCTTGTGGAATTGGCAAAGTGATATTTGGAAGCCCTTAGAGGGCTATGGTGAAAAAGGAAATATCCTCAGATGAAATCTGGAAAGAAGGTTTCTGAGAAACTGCTTAGTGTTCTGTTAATTCATCTCACAGAGTTACATCTGTATTTCGTGGATCTCATTGCTAGCCTTATATCTGTGGAATCTGAGAACAGATATTTCGGATCCCATTGAAGACTATAGGGAAAAGGAAATATCCTCCGATAACAAAGAGAAAGAAGCTTTCTGAGAAACTTCTTTGTGTTCTGTGAAATCATCTCACAGAGTTACAGCTTTCCCCTCAAGAAGCCTTTCGCTAAGACAGTTCTTGTGGAATTGGCAAAGTGATATTTGGAAGCCCATAGAGGGCTATGGTGAAAAAGGAAATATCCTCAGATGAAATCTGGAAAGAAGCTTTCTGAGAAACTGCTTAGTGTTCTGTTAATTCATCTCACAGAGTTACATGTGTATTTCGTGGATCTCTTTGCTAGCCTTATTTCTGTGGAATCTGAGAACAGATATTTCGGATCCCATTGAAGACTATAGGGCCAAAGGAAATATCCTCCGATAACAAAGAGCAAGAAGCTTTCTGAGAAACTTCTTTGCGTTCTGTGAAATCATCTCACAGAGTTACAGCTTTCCCCTGAAGAAGCCTTTCGCTAAGACAGTTCTTGTGGAATTGGCATAGTGATATTTGGAAACCCATAGAGGGCTATGGTGAAAAAGGAAATATCCTCAGATGAAATCTGGAAAGAAGCTTTCTGAGAAACTGCTTAGTGTTCGGTTAATTCATCTCACAGAGTTACATCTGTATTTCGTGGATCTCTTTGATAGCCTTATTTCTGTGGAATCTGATAACAGATATTTCGGATCCCTTTGAAGACTATAGGGCCAAAGGAAATATCCTCCGATAACAAAGAGAAAGAAGCTTTCTGAGAAACTTCTTTGCGTTCTGTGAAATCAACTCACAGAGTTACAGCTTTTCCCTCAAGAAGCCTTTCGCTAAGACAGTTCTTGTGGAATTGGCAAAGTGATATTTTGAAGCCCTTAGAGGGCTATGGTGAAAAAGGAAATATCGTCAGATGAAATCTGGAAAGAAGCTTTCTGAGAAACTGCTTAGTATTCTGTTCATGCATCTCACAGACTTACATCTGTATTTCGTGGATCTCTTTGCTAGCCTTATTTCTGTGGAATCTGAGAACAGGTATTTCAGATCCCATTGAAGACTATAGGGCCAAAGGAAATATCCTCCGATTACAAAGAGAAAGAAGCTTTCTTAGAAACTTCTTTGTGTTCTCTGAAATCATCTCACAGAGTTACAGTTTTCCCCTCAAGAAGCCTTTTGCTAAGACAGTTCTTCTGGAATTGGCAAAGTGATATTTGGAAACCCATAGAGGGCTATGCTGAAAAAGAAAATATCCTCAGATGAAATCTGGAAAGAAGCTTTCTGAGAAACTGCTTAGTGTTCTGTTCATTCATGTCACAGAGTTACATCTGTATTTCATGGATCTCTTTGCTAGCCTTATTTCTGTGGAATCTGAGAACAGATATTTCGGATCCCATTGAAGACTATAGGGCCAAAGGAAATATCCTCCGATAACAAAGAGAAAGAAGCTTTCTTAGAAACTTCTTTGTGTTCTGTGAAATTATCTCACAGAGTTACAGCTTTCCTCTCAAGAAGCCTTTCGCTAAGACAGTTCTTGTGGAATTGGCAAAGTGATATTTGGAAGCCCTTAGAGGGCTTTGGTGAAAAAGGAAATATCCTCAGATGAAATCTGGAAAGAAGCTTTCTGAGAAACTGCTTAGTGTTCTGTTCATTCATCTCACCGAGTTACATCTGTATTTCGTGGATCTCTTTGCTAGCATTATTTCTGTGGAATCTGAGAACAGGTATTTCAGATCCCATTGAAGACTATAGGGCCTAAGGAAATATCCTCCGATTACAAAGAGAAAGAAGCTTTCTTAGAAACTTCTTTGCGTTCTGTGAAATCATCTCACAGAGTTACAGCTTTCCCCTCAAGAAGCCTTTCGCTAAGACAGTTCTTGTGGAATTGGCAAAGTGATATTTGGAAGCCCATAGAGGGCTATGGTGAAAAAGGAAATATCCTCAGATGAAATCTGGAAAGAAGCTTTCTGAGAAACTGCTTAGTGTTCCGTTAATTCATCTCACAGAGTTACATCTGTATTTCGTGGATCTCTTTGCTAGCCTTATTTCTATGGAATCTGAGAACAGGTAATTCAGATCCCATTGAGACTATAGGGCCAAAGGAAATATCCTCCGATTACAAAGAGAAAGAAGCTTTCATAGAAACTTCTTTGTGTTCTGTGAAATCATCTCACAGAGTTACAGCTTTCCCCTTAGGAAACCTTTCGCCAAGACAGTTCTTGTGGAATTGGCAAAGTGATATTTGGAAGCCCATAGAGGGCTATGGTGAAAAAGGAAATATCCTCAGATGAAATCTGGAAAGAAGCTTTCTGAGAAACTGCTTAGTGTTCTGTTCATTCATCTCACAGAGTTACATCTGTATTTCGTGGATCTCTTTGCTAGCCTAATTTCTGTGGAATCTGAGAACAGATATTTCGGATCCCATTGAAGACTATAGGGCCAAAGGAAATATCCTCCGATAACAAAGACAAAGAAGCTTTCTGAGAAACTACTTTGCGTTCTGTGAAATCATCTCACAGAGTTACAGCTTTCCCCTCAAGAATCCTTTCGCTAAGACAGTTCTTGTGGAATTGGCAAAGTGATATTTGGAAGACCATAGAGGGCTATGGTGAAAAAGGAAATATCCTCAGATGAAATCTGGAAAGAAGCTTTCTGAGAAACTGCTTAGTGTTCTGTTAATACATCTCTCAGAGTTACATCTGTATTTCGTGGATCTCTTTGCTAGGCTTATTTCTGTGGAATCTGAGAACAGATATTTCAGATCCTATTGAAGACTATAGGGCCAAAGGAAATATCCTCCGATAACAAAGAGAAAGAAGCTTTCTGAGAAAATACTTGGCGTTCTGTGAAATCATCTCACAGAGTTACAGCTTTCCCCTCAAGAAGCCTTTCGCTAAGACAGTTCTTGTGGAATTGGCAAAGTGATATTTGGAAGCCCATAGAGGGCTATGGTGAAAAAGGAAATATCCTCAGATGAAATCTGGAAAGAAGCTTTCTGAGAAACTGCTTAGTGTTCTGTTAATTCATCTCACAGAGTTATATCTGTATTTCGTGGATCTCTTTGCTAGCCTTATTTCTATGGAATCTGAGAACAGGTAGTTCAGATCCCATTGAAGACTATAGGGCCAAAGGAAATATCCTCCGATTACAAAGAGAAAGAAGCTTTCTTAGAAACTTCTTTGTGTTCTGTGAAATCATCTCACAGAGTTACAGCTTTCCCCTCAAGAAGCCTTTCGCTAAGACAGTTCTTGTGGAATTGGCAAAGTGATATTTGGAAGCCCATAGAGGGCTATGGTGAAAAAGGAAATATCCTCAGATGAAATCTGGAAAGAAGCTTTCTGAGAAACTGCTTAGTGTTTTGTTAATTCATCTAACAGAGTTACATCTGTATTTCGTGGATCTCTTTGGCAGCCTTATTTCTGTGGAATCTGAGAACAGATATTTCGGATCCCTTTGAAGACTATAGGGCCAAAGGAAATATCCTCCGATTACAAAGAGAAAGAAGCTTTCTTAGAAACTTCTTTGTGTTCTGTGAAATCATCTCACAGAGTTTCAGCTTTCCCCTCATAAAGCCTTTCGCTAAGACAGTTCTTGTGGAACTGGCAAAGTGATATTTGGAAGCCCATAGAGGGCTATGGTGAAAAAGGAAATATACTCAGATGAAATCTGGAAGGAAGCTTTCTGAGAATCTGCTTAGTGTCCGGTTAATTCATCTCAGATAGTTACCTCTGTATTTCGTGGATCTCTTTGCTAGCCTTATTTCTGTGGAATCTGAGAAGTGATATTTCGGATCCCTTTGAAGACTATAGGGCCAAAGGAAATATCCTCCGATAACAAAGAGAAAGAAGCTTTCTGAGAAACTTCTTGGCGTTCTGTGAAATCATCTCACAGAGTTACAGCTTTCCCCTCCAGAAGCCTTTCGCTAAGACAGTTCTTGTGGAATTGGCAAAGTGATATGTGGAAGCCCTTAGAGGGCTATGGTGAAAAAGGAAATATCCTCAGATGAAATCTGGAAAGAAGATTTCTGAGAAACTGCTAAGTGTTTTGTTAATTCATCTCACAGAGTTACATCTGTATTTCGTGGATCTCTTTGGCAGCATTATTTCTGTGGAAACTGAGAACAGATATTTCGGATCACTTCGAAGACTATAGGGCCAAAGGTAGTATCCTCCGATAACAAAGAGAAAGAAGCTTTCTGAGAAACTTCTTTGCGTTCTGTGAAATCATCTCACAGAGTTACAGCTTTCCCCTCAAGAAGCCTTTCGCTAAGACAGTTCTTGTGGAATTGGCAAAGTGATATTTGGAAGCCCATAGAGGGCTATGTTGAAAAAGGAAATATCCTCAGATGAAATCTGGAAAGAAGCTTTCTGAGAAACTGCTTAGTGTTCTGTTAATTCATCTTACAGAGTTACATCTGTATTTCATGGATCTCTTTGCTAGCCTTATTTCTGTGGAATCTGAGAACAGATATTTCGGATCCCTTTGAAGACTATAGGGCCAAAGGAAATATCCTCCGATAACAAAGAGAAAGAAGATTTCTTAGAAACTTCTTTGTTTTCTGTGAAATCATCTCACAGAGTTACAGCTTTCCCCTCAAGAAGCCTTTCGCTAAGACAGTTCTTGTGGAATTGGCAAAGTGATATTTGGAAGCCCATAGAGGGCTATGGTGAAAAAGAAAATATCCTCAGATGAAATCTGGAAAGAAGCTTTCTGAGAAACTGCTTAGTGTTCTGTTAATTCATCTCACAGAGTTACATCTTTATTTCGTGGATCTCTTTGCTAGCCTTATTTCTGTGGAATCTGAGAACAGATATTTCGGATCCCTTTGAAGACTATAGGGCAAAAGGAAATATCCTCCGATTACAAAGAGAAAGAAGCTTTCTGAGAAACTTCTTTGCGTTCTGTGAAATCATCTCACAGAGTTACAGCTTTCCCCTCAAGAAGCCTTTCGCTAAGAAAGTTCTTGTGGAATTGGCAAAGTGATATTTGGAAGCCCATAGAGGGCTATGGTGAAAAAGGAAATATCCTCAGATGAAATCTGGAAAGAAGCTTTCTGAGAAACTGCTTAGTGTTCTGTTAATTCATCTCACAGAGTTACATCTGTATTTCGTGGATATCTTTGCTAGCCTTATTTCTGTGGAATCTGAGAACAGATATTTCGGATCCCTTTGAAGACTATAGGGCCAAAGGAAATATCCTCCGATAACAAAGAGAAAGAAGCTTTCTGAGGAACTTCTTGGCGTTCTGTGAAATCATCTCACAGGGTTACAGCTTTCCCCTCAAGAAGCCTTTCGCAAAGACATTTCTTGTGGAATTGGCAAGGTGATATTTGGAAGCCCATAGAGGGCTATGGTGAAAAAGGAATTATCCTCAGATGAAATCTGGAAAGAAGCTTTCTGAGAAACTCCTTAGTGTTCTGTTCATTCATCTCACAGAGTTACATCTGTATTTCGTGGATCTCTTTGCTAGCCTTATTTCTGTGGAATCTGAGAACAGATATTTCGGATCCCTTTGAAGACTATAGGGCCAAAGGAAATATCCTCCGATAACAAAGAGAAAGAATCTTTCTTAGAAACTACTTTGTGTTCTGTGAAATCATCTCACAGAGTTACAGCTTTCCCCTCAAGAAGCCTTTCGCTAAGACAGTTCTTGTGGAATTGGCAAAGTGATATTTGGAAGCCCATAGAGGGCTATGGTGAAAAAGGAATGATCCTCAGATGAAATCTGGAAAGAAGTTTTCTGAGAAACTGCTTAGTGTTCTGTTAATTCATCTCACAGAGTTACATCTTTATTTCGTGGATCTCTTTGCTAACCTTATTTCTGTGGAATCTGAGAACAGATATTTCGGATCCCTTTGAAGACTATAGGGCCAAAGGAAATATCCTCCGATTACAAAGAGAAGGAAGCTTTCTTAGAAACTTCTTGGCGTTCAGTGAAATCATCTCACAGAGTTACAGCTTTCCCCTCAAGAAGCCCTTTGCTAAGACAGTTCTTGTGGAATTGGCAAAGTGATATTTGGAAGCCCCTAGAGGGCTATGGTGAAAAAGGAAATATCCTCAGATGAAATCTGGAAAGAAGCTTTCTGAGAAACTGCTTAGTGTTCTGTTAATTCATCTCACAGAGTTACATCTGTATTTCGTGGATCTCTTTGCTAGCCTTATTTCTGTGGAATCTGAGAACAGATATTTCGGATCCCTTTGAAGACTATAGGGCCAAAGGAAATATCCTCCGATTACAAAGAGAAAGAAGCTTTCTTAGAAACTTCTTTGTGTTCTGTGAAATCATCTCACAGAGTTACAGCTTTCCCCTCAAGAAGCCTTTCGCTAAGACAGTTCTTGTGGAATTGGCAAAGTGATATTTGGAAGCCCATAGAGGGCTATGGTGAAAAAGGAATGATCCTCAGATGAAATCTGGAAAGAAGTTTTCTGAGAAACTGCTTAGTGTTCTGTTAATTCATCTCACAGAGTTACATCTTTATTTCGTGGATCTCTTTGCTAACCTTATTTCTGTGGAATCTGAGAACAGATATTTCGGATCCCTTTGAAGACTATAGGGCCAAAGGAAATATCCTCCGATTACAAAGAGAAGGAAGCTTTCTTAGAAACTTCTTGGCGTTCTGTGAAATCATCTCACAGAGTTACAGCTTTCCCCTCAAGAAGCCCTTTGCTAAGACAGTTCTTGTGGAATTGGCAAAGTGATATTTGGAAGCCCCTAGAGGGCTATGGTGAAAAAGGAAATATCCTCAGATGAAATCTGGAAAGAAGCTTTCTGAGAAACTGCTTAGTGTTCTGTTTATTCATCTCACAGAGTTACATCTGTATTTCGTGGATCTCTTTGCTAGCCTTATTTTTGTGGAATCTGAGAACAGATATTTCGGATCCCATTGAAGACTATAGGGCCAAAGGAAATATCCTCCGATAACAAAGAGAAAGAAGCTTTCTGAGAAACTTCTTTGCGTTCTGTGAAATCATCTCACAGAGTTACAGCTTTCCCCTCAAGAAGCCTTTCGCTAAGACAGTTCTTGTGGAATTGGCAAAGTGATATTTGGAAGCCCATAGAGGGCTATGGTGAAAAAGGAAATATCCTCAGATGAAATCTGGAAAAAAGCTTTCTGAGAAACTGCTTAGTGTTCTGTTAATTCATCTCACAGAGTTACATCTGTATTTCCTGGATCTCTTTGCTAGCCTTATTTCTGTGGAATCTGAGAACAGATATTTCGGATCCCATTGAAGACTATAGGGCCAAAGGAAATATCCTCCGATTATAAAGAGAAAGAAGCTTTCTGAGAAACTTCTTGGCGTTCTGTGAAATCATCTCACAGAGTTACAGCTTTCCCCTCAAGAAGCCTTTCGCTAAGACAGTTCTTGTGGAATTGGCAAGGTGATATTTGGAAGCCCATAGAGGGCTACGGTGAAAAAGGAAATATCCTCAGATGAAATCTGGAAAGAAGCTTTCTGAGAAACTGCTTAGTTTTCCGGTAATTCATCTCACAGAGTTTCATCTGTATTTCGTGTATCTCTTTGCTAGCCTTATTTCTGTGGAATCTGAGAACAGATATTTCGGATCCCTTTGAAGACTATACGGCCAAAGGAAATAACCTCCAATAACAAAGAGAAAGAAGCTTTCTGAGAAACTTCTTTGCATTCTGTGAAATCATCTCACAGAGTTACAGCTTTCCCCTCAAGAAGCCTTTCGCTAAGACAGTTCTTTTGGAATTGGCAAAGTGATATTTGGAAGCCCCTAGAGGGCTATGGTGAAAAAGGAAATATCCTCAGATGAAATCTGGAAGGAAGCTTTCTGAGAAACTGCTTAGTGTTCGGTTAATTCATCTCAGAGAGTTACATCTGTATTTCGTGGATCTCTTGGCTAGCCTTATTTCTGTGGAATCTGAGAACAGATATTTCGGATCCCTTTGAAGACTATAGGGCCAAAGGAAATATCCTCCGATAACAAAGAGAAAGAAGCTTTCTGAGAAACTTCTTTGCGTTCTGTGAAATCATCTCACAGAGTTACAGCTTTCCCCTCAAGAAGCCATTCGCTAAGACAGTTCTTGTGGAATTGGCAAAGTGATATTTGGAAGCCCATAGAGGGCTATGGTGAAAAAGGAAATATCCTCAGATGAAATCTGGAAGGAAGCTTTCTGAGAAACTGCTTAGTGTTCGGTTAATTCATCTCAGAGAGTTACATCTGTATTTCGTGGATCTCTTTGCTAGCCTTATTTCTGTGGAATCTGAGAACTGATATTTCGGATCCCTTTGAAGACTATAGGGCCAAAGGAAATATCCTCCGATAACAAAGAGAAAGAAGCTTTCTGAGAAACTTCTTTGCGTTTTGTGAAATCATGTCACAGAGTTACAGCTTTCCCCTTAAGAAGCCGTTCGCTAAAACAGTTCTTGTGGAATTGGCAAAGTGATATTTGGAACCCCAAGAGGGCAATGGTGAAAAAGGAAATATCCTCAGATGAAAACTGGAAAGAAGCTTTCTGAGAAACTGCTTAGTGTTCTGTTCATTCATCTCACAGAGTTACATCTGTATTTCGTGAATCTCTTTGCTAGCCTTATTTCTGTGGAATCTGAGAACAGGTATTTCTGATCCCATTGAAGACTATAGGGCCAAAGGAAATATCCTCCGATAAAAAAGAGAAAGAAGCTTTCTGAGGAACTTCTTGGCGTTCTGTGAAATCATCACACAGAGTTACAGCTTTCCCCTCAAGAAGCCTTTCGCAAAGACAGTTCTTGTGGAATTGGCAAAGTGATATTTGGAATCCCAAGAGGGCTATGGTGAAAAAGGAAATATCCTCAGATGAAATCTGGAAAGAAGCTTTCTGAGAAACTGCTTAGTGTTCTGTTAATTCATCTCACAGAGTTACATCTGTATTTCGTGGATCTCTTTGCTAGCCTTATTTTTGTGGAATCTGAGAACAGATATTTCGGATCCCATTGAAGATTATAGGGCCAAAGGAAATATCCTCCGATTATAAAGAGAAAGAAGCTTTCTGAGAAACTTCTTCGCGTTCTGTGAAATCATCTCACAGAGTTACAGCTTTCCCCTCAAGAAGCCTTTCGCTAAGACAGTTCTTGTGGAATTGGCAAGGTGATATTTGGAAGCCCATAGAGGGCTACGGTGTAAAAGGAAATATCCTCAGATGAAATCTGGAAAGAAGCTTTCTGAGAAACTGCTTAGTGTTCCGGTAATTCATCTCACAGAGTTACATCTGTATTTCGTGTATCTCTTTGCTAGCCTTATTTCTGTGGAATCTGAGAACAGATATTTCGGATCCCTTTGAAGACTATACGGCCAAAGGAAATAACCTCCAATAACAAAGAGAAAGAAGCTTTCTGAGAAACTTCTTTGCATTCTGTGAAATCATCTCACAGAGTTACAGCTTTCCCCTCAAGAAGCCTTTCGCTAAGACAGTTATTTTGGAATTGGCAAAGTGATATTTGGAAGCCCCTAGAGGGCTATGGTGAAAAGGGAAATATCCTCAGATGAAATATGGAAGGAAGCTTTCTGAGAAACTGCTTAGTGTTCGGTTAATTCATCTCAGAGAGTTACATCTGTATTTCGTGGATCTCTTGGATAGCCTTATTTCTGTGGAATCTGAGAACAGATATTTCGGATCCCTTTGAAGACTATAGGGCCAAAGGAAATATCCTCCGATAACAAAGAGAAAGAAGCTTTCTGAGAAACTTCTTTGCGTTCTGTGAAATCATCTCACAGAGTTACAGCTTTCCCCTCAAGAAGCCATTCGCTAAGACAGTTCTTGTGGAATTGGCAAAGTGATATTTGGAAGCCCATAGAGGGCTATGGTGAAAAAGGAAATATCCTCAGATGAAATCTGGAAGGAAGCTTTCTGGGAATCTGCTTAGTGTTCGGTTAATTCATCTCAGAGAGTTACATCTGTATTTCGTGGATCTCTTTGCTAGCCTTATTTCTGTGGAATCTGAGAACAGATATTTCGGATCCCTTTGAAGACTATAGGGCCAAAGGAAATATCCTCCGATAACAAAGAGAAAGAAGCTTTCTGAGAAACTTCTTTGCGTTTTGTGAAATCATCTCACAGAGTTACAGCTTTCCCCTCAAGAAGCCTTTCACTAAAACAGTTCTTGTGGAATTGGCAAAGTGATATTTGGAACCCCAAGAGGGCAATGGTGAAAAAGGAAATATCCTCAGATGAAAACTGGAAAGAAGCTTTCTGAGAAACTGCTTAGTGTTCTGTTCATTCATCTCACAGAGTTACATCTGTATTTCGTGAATCTCTTTGCTAGCCTTATTTCTGTGGAATCTGAAAACAGGTATTTCAGATCCCATTGAAGACTATAGGGCCAAAGGAAATATCCTCCGATAAAAAAGAGAAAGAAGCTTTCTGAGGAACTTCTTGGCGTTCTGTGAAATCATCTCACAGAGTTACAGCTTTCCCCTCAAGAAGCCTTTCGCAAAGACAGTTCTTGTGGAATTGGCAAGGTGATATTTGGAAGCCCATAGAGGGCTATGGTGAAAAAGGAATTATCCTCAGATGAAATCTGGAAAGAAGCTTTCTGAGAAACTGCTTAGTGTTCTGTTCATTCATCTCACAGAGTTACATCTGTATTTCGTGGATCTCTTTGCTAGCCTTATTTCTGTGGAATCTGAGAACAGATATTTCGGATCCCTTTGAAGACTATAGGGCCAAAGGAAATATCCTCCGATTACAAAGAGAAAGAAGCTTTCTTAGAAACTACTTTGTGTTCTGTGAAATCATCTCACAGAGTTACAGCTTTCCCCTCAAGAAGCCTTTCGCTAAGACAGTTCTTGTGGAATTGGCAAAGTGATATTTGGAAGCCCATAGAGGGCTATGGTGAAAAAGGAATGATCCTCAGATGAAATCTGGAAAGAAGTTTTCGGAGAAACTGCTTAGTGTTCTGTTAATTCATCTCACAGAGTTACATCTTTATTTCGTGGATCTCTTTGCTAACCTTATTTCTGTGGAATCTGAGAACAGATATTTCGGATCCCTTTGAAGACTATAGGGCCAAAGGGAATATCCTCCGATTACAAAGAGAAGGAAGCTTTCTTAGAAACTTCTTGGCGTTCTGTGAAATCATCTCACAGAGTTACAGCTTTCCCCTCAAGAAGCCCTTTGCTAAGACAGTTCTTGTGGAATTGGCAAAGTGATATTTGGAAGCCCCTAGAGGGCTATGGTGAAAAAGGAAATATCCTCAGATGAAATCTGGAAAGAAGCTTTCTGAGAAACTGCTTAGTGTTCTGTTAATTCATCTCACAGAGTTACATCTGTATTTCGTGGATCTCTTTGCTAGCCTTATTTCTGTGGAATCTGAGAACAGATATTTCGGATCCCTTTGAAGACTATAGGGCCAAAGGAAATATCCTCCGATTACAAAGAGAAAGAAGCTTTCTTAGAAACTTCTTTGTGTTCTGTGAAATCATCTCACAGAGTTACAGCTTTCCCCTCAAGAAGCCTTTCGCTAAGACAGTTCTTGTGGAATTGGCAAAGTGATATTTGGAAGCCCATAGAGGGCTATGGTGAAAAAGGAATGATCCTCAGATGAAATCTGGAAAGAAGTTTTCTGAGAAACTGCTTAGTGTTCTGTTAATTCATCTCACAGAGTTACATCTTTATTTCGTGGATCTCTTTGCTAACCTTATTTCTGTGGAATCTGAGAACAGATATTTCGGATCCCTTTGAAGACTATAGGGCCAAAGGAAATATCCTCCGTTACAAAGAGAAGGAAGCTTTCTTAGAAACTTCTTGGCGTTCTGTGAAATCATCTCACAGAGTTACAGCTTTCCCCTCAAGAAGCCCTTTGCTAAGACAGTTCTTGTGGAATTGGCAAAGTGATATTTGGAAGCCGCTAGAGGGCTATGGTGAAAAAGGAAATATCCTCAGATGAAATCTGGAAAGAAGCTTTCTGAGAAACTGCTTAGTGTTCTGTTAATTCATCTCACAGAGTTACATATGTATTTCGTGGATCTCTTTGCTAGCCTTATTTCTGTGGAATCTGAGAACAGATATTTCGGATCCCTTTGAAGACTATAGGGCCAAAGGAAATATCCTCCGATTACAAAGAGAAAGAAGTTTTCTTAGAAACTTCTTTGTGTTCTGTGAAATCATCTCACAGAGTTACAGCTTTCCCCTCAAGAAGCCTTTCGCTAAGACAGTTCTTGTGGAATTGGCAAAGTGATATTTGGAAGCCCATAGAGGGCTATGGTGAAAAAGGAATGATCCTCAGATGAAATCTGGAAAGAAGTTTTCTGAGAAACTGCTTAGTGTTCTGTTAATTCATCTCACAGAGTTACATCTTTATTTCGTGGATCTCTTTGCTAACCTTATTTCTGTGGAATCTGAGAACAGATATTTCGGATCCCTTTGAAGACTATAGGGCCAAAGGAAATATCCTCCGTTACAAAGAGAAGGAAGCTTTCTTAGAAACTTCTTGGCGTTCTGTGAAATCATCTCACAGAGTTACAGCTTTCCCCTCAAGAAGCCCTTTGCTAAGACAGTTCTTGTGGAATTGGCAAAGTGATATTTGGAAGCCCCTAGAGGGCTATGGTGAAAAAGGAAATATCCTCAGATGAAATCTGGAAAGAAGCTTTCTGAGAAACTGCTTAGTGTTCTGTTAATTCATCTCACAGAGTTTCATCTGTATTTCGTGTATCTCTTTGCTAGCCTTATTTCTGTGGAATCTGAGAACAGATATTTCGGATCCCTTTGAAGACTATACGGCCAAAGGAAATAACCTCCAATAACAAAGAGAAAGAAGCTTTCTGAGAAACTTCTTTGCATTCTGTGAAATCATCTCACAGAGTTACAGCTTTCGCCTCAAGAAGCCTTTCGCTAAGACAGTTCTTTTGGAATTGGCAAAGTGATATTTGGAAGCCCCTAGAGGGCTATGGTGAAAAAGGAAATATCCTCAGATGAAATCTGGAAAGAAGCTTTCTGAGAAACTGCTTAGTGTTCTGTTAATTCATCTCACAGAGTTACATCTGTATTTCCTGGATCTCTTTGCTAGCCTTATTTCTGTGGAATCTGAGAACAGATATTTCGGATCCCATTGAAGACTATAGGGCCAAAGGAAATATCCTCCGATTATAAAGAGCAAGAAGCTTTCTGAAAAACTTCTTTGCGTTCTCTGAAATCATCTCACAGAGTTACAGCTTTCCCCTCAAGAAGCCTTTCGCTAAGACAGTTCTTGTGGAATTGGCAAGGTGATATTTGGAAGCCCATAGAGGGATACGGTGAAAAAGGTAATATCCTCAGATGAAATCTGGAAAGAAGCTTTCTGAGAAACTGCTTAGTTTTCCGGTAATTCATCTCACAGAGTTTCATCTGTATTTCGTGTATCTCTTTGCTAGCCTTATTTCTGTGGAATCTGAGAACAGATATTTCGGATCCCTTTGAAGACTATACGGCCAAAGGAAATAACCTCCAATAACAAAGAGAAAGAAGCTTTCTGAGAAACTTCTTTGCATTCTGTGAAATCATCTCACAGAGTTACAGCTTTCGCCTCAAGAAGCCTTTCGCTAAGACAGTTCTTTTGGAATTGGCAAAGTGATATTTGGAAGCCCCTAGAGGGCTATGGTGAAAAAGGAAATATCCTCAGATGAAATCTGGAAGGAAGCTTTCTGAGAAACGGCTTAGTGTTCGGTTAATTCATCTCAGAGAGTTACATCTGTATTTCGTGGATCTCTTGGCTAGCCTTATTTCTGTGGAATCTGAGAACAGATATTTCGGATCCCTTTGAAGACTATTGGGCCAAAGGAAATATCCTCCGATAACAAAGAGAAAGAAGCTTTCTGAGAAACTTCTTTGCGTTCTGTGAAATCATCTCACAGAGTTACAGCTTTCCCCTCAAGAAGCCATTCGCTAAGACAGTTCTTGTGGAATTGGCAAAGTGATATTTGGAAGCCCATAGAGGGCTATGGTGAAAAAGGAAATATCCTCAGATGAAATCTGGAAGGAAGCTTTCTGAGAAACTGCTTAGTGTTCGGTTAATTCATCTCAGAGAGTTACATCTGTATTTCGTGGATCTCTTTGCTAGCCTTATTTCTGTGGAATCTGAGAACTGATATTTCGGATCCCTTTGAAGACTATAGGGCCAAAGGAAATATCCTCCGATAACAAAGAGAAAGAAGCTTTCTGAGAAACTTCTTTGCGTTTTGTGAAATCATGTCACAGAGTTACAGCTTTCCCCTCAAGAAGCCGTTCGCTAAAACAGTTCTTGTGGAATTGGCAAAGTGATATTTGGAACCCCAAGAGGGCAATGGTGAAAAAGGAAATATCCTCAGATGAAAACTGGAAAGAAGCTTTCTGAGAAACTGCTTAGTGTTCTGTTCATTCATCTCACAGAGTTACATCTGTATTTCGTGAATCTCTTTGCTAGCCTTATTTCTGTGGAATCTGAGAACAGGTATTTCAGATCCCATTGAAGACTATAGGGCCAAAGGAAATATCCTCCGATAAAAAAGAGAAAGAAGCTTTCTGAGGAACTTCTTGGCGTTCTGTGAAATCATCACACAGAGTTACAGCTTTCCCCTCAAGAAGCCTTTCGCAAAGACAGTTCTTGTGGAATTGGCAAGGTGATATTTGGAAGCCCATAGAGGGCTATGGTGAAAAAGGAATTATCCTCAGATGAAATCTGGAAAGAAGCTTTCTGAGAAACTGCTTAGTGTTCTGTTAATTCATCTCACAGAGTTACATCTGTATTTCGTGGATCTCCTTGCTAGCCTTATTTCTGTGGAATCTGAGAACAGATATTTCGGATCCCTTTGAAGACTTTAGGGCCAAAGGAAATATCCTCCGATTACAAAGAGAAAGAAGCTTTCTTAGAAACTTCTTTGCGTTCTGTGAAATCATCTCACAGAGTTACAGCTTTCCCCTCAAGAAGCCTTTCGCTAAGACAGTTCTTGTGGAATTGGCAAAGTGATATTTGGAAGCCCATAGAGGGCTATGGTGAAAAAGGAAATATCCTCAGATGAAATCTGGAAAGAAGTTTTCTGAGAAACTGCTTAGTGTTCTGTTAATTCATCTCACAGAGTTACATCTTTATTTCGTGGATCTCTTTGCTAACCTTATTTCTGTGGAATCTGAGAACAGATATTTCGGATCCCTTTGAAGACTATAGGGCAAAAGGAAGTATCCTCCGATTACAAAGAGAAGGAAGCTTTCTTAGAAACTTCTTGGCGTTCTGTGAAATCATCTCACAGAGTTACAGCTTTCCCCTCAAGAAGCCTTTTGCTAAGACAGTTCTTGTGGAATTGGCAAAGTGATATTTGGAAGCCCCTAGAGGGCTATGGTGAAAAAGGAAATATCCTCAGATGAAATCTGGAAAGAAGCTTTCTGAGAAACTGCTTAGTGTTCTGTTAATTCATCTCACAGAGTTACATCTGTATTTCGTGGATCTCTTTGCTAGCCTTATTTTTGTGGAATCTGAGAACAGATATTTCGGATCCCATTGAAGACTATAGGGCCAAAGGAAATATCCTCCGATAACAAAGAGAAAGAAGCTTTCTGAGAAACTTCTTTGCGTTCTGTGAAATCATCTCACAGAGTTACAGCTTTCCCCTCAAAAAGCCTTTCGCTAAGACAGTTCTTGTGGAATTGGCAAAGTGATATTTGGAAGCCCCTAGAGGGCTATGGTGAAAAAGGAAATATCCTCAGATGAAATCTGGAAAGAAGCTTTCTGAGAAACTGCTTAGTGTTCTGTTAATTCATCTCACAGAGTTACATCTGTATTTCGTGGATCTCTTTGCTAGCCTTATTTCTGTGGAATCTGAGAACAGATATTTCGGATCCCTTTGAAGACTATAGGGCCAAAGGAAATATCCTCCGACTATAAAGAGAAAGAAGCTTTCTGAGAAACTTCTTTGCGTTCTGTGAAATCATCTCACAGAGTTACAGCTTTCCCCTCAAGAAGCCTTTCGCTAAGACAGTTCTTGTGGAATTGGCAAGGTGATATTTGGAAGCCCATAGAGGGCTACGGTGAAAAAGGAAATATCCTCAGATGAAATCTGTAAAGAAGCTTTCTGAGAAACTGCTTAGTGTTCCGGTAATTCATCTCACAGAGTTACATCTGTATTTCCTGGATCTCTTTGCTAGCCTTATTTCTGTGGAATCTGAGAACAGATATTTCGGATCCCTTTGAAGACTATACGGCCAAAGGAAATATCCTCGGATAACAAAGAGAAAGAAGCTTTCTGAGAAACTTCTTTGCATTCTGTGAAATCATCTCACAGAGTTACAGCTTTCCCCTCAAGAAGCCTTTCGCTAAGACAGTTCTTTTGGAATTGGCAAAGTGATATTTGGAAGCCCCTAGAGGGCTATGGTGAAAAAGGAAATATCCTCAGATGATATCTGGAAGGAAGCTTTCTGAGAAACTGCTTAGTGTTCGGTTAATTCATCTCAGAAAGTTACATCTGTATTTCGTGGATCTCTTGGCTAGCCTTATTTCTGTGGAATCTGAGAACAGATATTTCGGATCCCTTTGAAGACTATAGGGCCAAAGGAAATATCCTCCGATAACAAAGAGAAAGAAGCTTTCTGAGAAACTTCTTTGCGTTCTGTGAAATCATCTCACAGAGTTACAGCTTTCCCCTCAAGATGCCATTCGCTAAGACAGTTCTTGTGGAATTGGCAAAGTGATATTTGGAAGCCCATAGAGGGCTATGGTGAAAAAGGAAATATCCTCAGATGAAATCTGGAAAGAAGCTTTCTGAGAAACTGCTTAGTGTTCTGTTCATTCATCTCACAGAGTTCCATCTTTATTTCGTGGAACTCTTTGCTAGCCTTATTTCTGTGGAGTCTGAGAACAGATATTTCGGATCCCTTTGAAGACTATAGGGCCAAAGGAAATATCCTCCGATTAAAAAGAGAAAGAAGCTTTCTTAGAAACTTCTTTGCGTTCTGTGATATCATCTCACAGAGTTACAGCTTTCCCCTCAAGAAGCCTTTCGCTAAGACAGTTCTTGTGGAATTGGCAAAGTGATATTTGGAAGCCCATAGAGGGCTATGGTGAAAAAGGAAATATCCTCAGATGAAATCTGGAAAGAAGCTTTCTGAGAAACTGCTTAGTGTTCTGTTAATTCATCTCACAGAGTTACATCTGTATTTCGTGGATCTCTTTGCTAGCCTTATTTTTGTGGAATCTGAGAACAGATATTTCGGATCCCATTGAAAACTATAGGGCCAAAGGAAATATCCTCCGATAACAAAGAGAAAGAAGCTTTCTGAGAAACTTCTTTGCGTTCTGTGAAATCATCTCACAGAGTTACAGCTTTCCCCTCAAGAAGCCTTTCGCTAAGACAGTTCTTGTGGAATTGGCAAAGTGATATTTGGAAGCCCCTAGAGGGCTATGGTGAAAAAGGAAATATCCTCAGATGAAATCTGGAAAGAAGCTTTCTGAGAAACTGCTTAGTGTTCTGTTAATTCATCTCACAGAGTTACATCTGTATTTCGTGGATCTCTTTGCTAGCCTTATTTCTGTGGAATCTGAGAACAGATATTTCGGATCCCATTGAAGACTATAGGGCGAAAGGAAATATCCTCCGATAACAAAGAGAGAGAAGCTTTCTGAAAAACTTCTTGGCGTTCTGTGAAATCATCTCACAGAGTTACAGCTTTCCCCTCAAGAAGCCTTTCGCTAAGACAGTTCTTGTGGAATTCGCAAGGTGATATTTGGAAGCCCATAGAGGGCTACGGTGAAAAAGGAAATATCCTCAGATGAAATCTGGAAAGAAGCTTTCTGAGAAACTGCTTAGTGTTCTGTTAATTCATCTCACAGAGTTACATCTTTATTTCGTGGATCTCTTTGCTAGTCTTATTTCTGTGGAATCTGAGAACAGATATTTCGGATCCCTTTGAAGACTATAGGGCCAAAGGAAATATCCTCCGATTACAAAGAGAAAGAAGCTTTCTGAGAAACTTCTTTGCGTTCTGTGAAATCATCTCACAGAGTTACAGCTTTCCCCTCAAGAAGCCTTTCGCTAAGACAGTTCTTGTGGAATTGGCAAAGTGATATTTGGAAGCCCCTAGAGGGCTATGGTGAAAAAGGAAATATCCTCAGATGAAATCTGGAAAGAAGCTTTCTGAGAAACTGCTTAGTGTTCTGTTCATTCATCTCACAGAGTTACATCTGTATTTCGTGGATCTCTTTGCTAGCCTTATTTCTGTGGAATCTGAGAACAGATATTTCGGATCCCTTTGAAGACTATAGGGCCAAAGGAAATATCCTCCGATAACAAAGAGAAAGAAGCTTTCTGAGGAACTTCTTGGCGTTCTGTGAAATCATCTCACAGAGTTACAGCTTTCCCCTCAAGAAGCCTTTCGCAAAGACAGTTCTTGTGGAATTGGCAAGGTGATATTTGGAAGCCCATAGAGGGCTATGGTGAAAAAGGAAATATCCTCAGATGAAATCTGGAAAGAAGCTTTCTGAGAAACTGCTTACTGTTCTGTTAATTCATCTCACAGAGTTACATCTGTATTTCGTGGATCTCTATGCTAGCCTTATTTCTGTGGAATCTGAGAACAGGTATTTCGGATCCCTTTGAAGACTATAGGGCCAAAGGAAATATCCTCCGATTACAAAGAGAAAGAAGCTTTCTTAGAAACTTCTTTGTGTTCTGTGAAATCATCTCACAGAGTTACAGCTTTCCCCTCGAGAAGCCTTTCGCTAAGACAGTTCTTGTGGAATTGGCAAAGTGATATTTGGAAGCCCCTAGAGGGCTATGGTGAAAAAGGAAATATCCTCAGATGAAATCTGGAAAGAAGCTTTCTGAGAAACTGCTTAGTGTTCTGTAAATTCATCTCACAGAGTTACATCTGTATTTCGTGGATCTCTTTGCTAGCCTTATTTCTGTGGAATCTGAGAACAGATATTTCAGATCCCTTTGAAGACTATAGGGCCAAAGGAAATATCCTCCGATAACAAAGAGAAAGAAGCTTTCTGAGGAACTTCTTGGCGTTCTGTGAAATCATCTCACAGAGTTACAGCTTTCCCCTCAAGAAGCCTTTCGCAAAGACAGTTCTTGTGGAATTGGCAAGGTGATATTTGGAAGCCCATAGAGGGCTATGGTGAAAAAGGAATTATCCTCAGATGAAATCTGGAAAGAAGCTTTCTGAGAAACTGCTTAGTGTTCTGTTAATTCATCTCACAGAGTTACATCTGTATTTCGTGGATCTCTTTGCTAGCCTTATTTCTGTGGAATCTGAGAACAGGTATTTCGGATCCCTTTGAAGACTATAGGGCCAAAGGAAATATCCTCCGATTACAAAGAGAAAGAAGCTTTCTTAGAAACTTCTTTGTGTTCTGTGAAATCATCTCACAGAGTTACAGCTTTCCCCTCGAGAAGCCTTTCGCTAAGACAGTTCTTGTGGAATTGGCAAAGTGATATTTGGAGCCCATAGAGGGCTACGGTGAAAAAGGAATGAACCTCAGCTGAAATCTGGAAAGAAGTTTTCTGAGAAACTGCTTAGTGTTCTGTTAATTCATCTCACAGAGTTACATCTTTATTTCGTGGATCTCTTTGCTAACCTTATTTCTGTGGAATCTGAGAACAGATATTTCGGATCCCTTTGAAGACTATAGGGCCAAAGGAAATATCCTCCGATTACAAAGAGAAAGAAGCTTTCTTAGAAACTTCTTGGCGTTCTGTGAAATCATCTCACAGAGTTACAGCTTTCCCCTCAAGAAGCCTTTTGTTAAGACAGTTCTTGTGGTATTGGCAAAGTGATATTTGGAAGCCCTTAGAGAGCTATGGTGAAAAAGGAAATATCCTCAGATGAAATCTGGAAAGAAGCTTTCTGAGAAACTGCTTAGTGTTCTGTTAATTCATCTCACAGAGTTACATCTGTATTTCGTGGATCTGTTTGCTAGCCTTATTTTTGTGGAATCTGAGAACAGATATTTCGGATCCCATTGAAGACTATAGGGCCAAAGTAAATATCCTCCGATAACAAAGAGAAAGAAGCTTTCTTAGAAACTTCTTGGCGTTCTGTGAAATCATCTCACAGAGTTACAGCTTTCCCCTCAAGAAGCCTTTTCTTAAGACAGTTCTTGTGGAATTGGCAAAGTGATATTTGGAAGCCCCTAGAGGGCTATGGTGAAAAAGGAACTATCCACAGATGAAATCTGGAAAGCAGCTTTCTGAGAAACTGCTTAGTGTTCTGTTAATTCATCTCACAGAGTTACATCTGTATTTCCTGGATCTCTTTGCTAGCCTTATTTCTGTGGAATCTGAGAACAGATATTTCGGATCCCTTTGAAGACTATAGGGCCAAGGGAAATATCCTCCGATAACAAAGAAAAAGAAGCTTTCTGAGAAACTTCTTTGCATTTTGTGAAATCATCTCACAGAGTTACAGCTTTCCCCTCAAGAAGCCTTTCGCTAAGACAGTTCTTGTGGAATTGGCAAAGTGATATTTGGAACCCCAAGAGGGCAATGGTGAAAAAGAAAATATCCTCAGATGAAAACTGGAAAGAAGCTTTCTGAGAATCTGCTTAGTGTTCTGTTCATTCATCTCACAGAGTTACATCTGTATTTCGTGGATCTCTTTGCTATCCTTATTTCTGTGGAATCTGAGAACAGGTATTTCAGATCCCATTGAAGACTATAGGGCCAAAGGAAATATCCTACAATTACAAAGAGAAAGAAGCTTTCTGAGAAACTTCTTTGTGTTCTGTGAAATCATCTCACAGAGTTACAGCTTTCCCCTCAAGAAGACTTTCGCTAAGACAGTTCTTGTGGAATTGGCAAAGTGATATTTGGAAGCCCATAGAGGGCTATGGTGAAAAAGGAAATATCCTCAGATGAAATCTGGAAAGAAGCTTTCTGAGAAACTGCTTAGTGTTCTGTTCATTCATCTCACAGAGTTACATCTTTATTTTGTGGATCTCTTTGCTTGACTTATTTCTGTGGAGTCTGAGAACAGATATTTCGGATCCCTTTGAAGACTATAGGGCCAAAGGAAATATCCTCCGATTAAAAAGAGAAAGAAGCTTTCTTAGAAACTTCTTTGCGTTCTGTGAAATCATCTCACAGAGTTACAGCTTTCCCCTCAAGAAGCCTTTCGCTAAGACAGTTCTTGTGGAATTGGCAAAGTGATATTTGGAAGCCCATAGAGGGCTATGGTGAAAAAGGAAATATCCTCAGATGAAATCTGGAAAGAAGCTTTCTGACAAACTGCTTAGTGTTCTGTTAATTCATCTCACAGGGTTACATCTGTATTTCGTGGATCTCTTTGCTAGCCTTATTTCTGTGGAATCTGAGAACAGATATTTCGGATCCCATTGAAGACAATAGGGCCAAAGGAAATATCCTCCGATAAAAAAGAGAAAGAAGCTTACTGAGAAATTTCTTTGCGTTCTGTGAAATCATCTCACGGAGTTACAGCTTTCCCCTAAAGAAGCCTTTCGCTAAGACAGTTCTTGTGGAATTGGCAAAGTGATATTTGGAACCCCTAGAGGGCAATGGTGAAAAAGGAAATATCCTCAGAATGAAATCTGGAAAGAAGCTTTCTGAGAAACTGCTTAGTGTTCTGTTCATTCATCTCACAGAATTACATCTGTATTTCGTGGATCTCTTTGCTAGCCTTATTTCTGTGGAATCTGAGAACAGATATTTCGGATCCCATTGAAGACTATAGGGCCAAAGGAAATATCCTCCGATTACAAAGAGAAAGAAGCTTTCTTAGAAACTTCTTTGCGTTCTGTGAAATCACCTCACAGAGTTACAGCTTTCCCCTCAAGAAGCCTTTCGCTAAGACAGTTCTTGTGGAATTGGCAAAGTGATATTTGGAAGCCCATAGAGGGCTATGGTGAAAAAGGAAATATCCTCAGATGAAATCTGGAAAGAAGCTTTCTGAGAAACTGCTTAGTGTTCTGTTAATTCATCTCACAGAGTTACATCTTTATTTCGTGGAACTCTTTGCTAGCCTTATTTCTGTGGAGTCTGAGAACAGATATTTCGGATCCCTTTGAAGAGTATAGGGCCAAAGGAAATATCTTCCGATTAAAAAGAGAAATAAGTTTTCTTAGAAACTTCTTTGCATTCTGTGATATCATCTCATAGAGTTACAGCTTTCCCCTCAAGAAGCCTTTCGCTAAGACAGTTCTTGTGGAATTGGCAAGGTGATATTTGGAAGCCCTTAAAGGGTTATGGTGAAAAAGGAAATATCCTCAGATGAAATCTGGAAAGAAGCTTTCTGAGAAACTGCTTAGTGTTCTGTAAATTCATCTCACAGAGTTATATCTGTATTTCCTGGATCTCTTTGCTAGCCTTATTTCTGTGGAATCTGAGAACAGATATTTCGGATCCCATTGAAGACTATAGGGCCAAAGGAAATATCCTCCGATAACAAAGAGAAAGAAGCTTTCTGAGAAACTTCTTTGCGTTCTGTGAAATCATCTCACAGAGTTACAGCTTTCCCCTCAAGAAGCCTTTCGCTAAGACAGTTCTTGTGAAATTGGAAAAGTAATATTTGGAAGCCCATAGAGGGGTATGTTGAAAAAGGAAATATCCTCAGATGAAATCTGGAAGGAAGCTTTCTGAGAATCTGCTTAGTGTTCGGTTAATTCATCTCAGAGAGTTACATCTGTATTTCGTGGATCTCTTTGCTAGCCTTATTTCTGTGTAATCTGAGAACAGATATTTCGGATCCCTTTGTAGACTATAGGGCCAAAGGAAATATCCTCCGATAACAAAGAGAAAGAAGCTTTCTGAGAAACTTCTTTGCGTTCTGTGAAATCATCTCACAGAGTTACAGTTTTCCCCTCAAGAAGCCTTTCGCTAAGACAGTTCTTGTGGAATTGGCAAAGTGATATTTGGAAGCCCCTAGAGGGCTATGGTGAAAAAGGAAATATCCTCAGATGAAATCTGGAAAGAAGCTTTCTGAGAAACTGCTTAGTGTTCTGTTCATTCATCTCACAGAGTTACATCTGTATTTCGTGGATCTCTTTGCTAGCCTTATTTCTGTGGAATCTGAGAACAGATATTTCGGATCCCTTTGAAGACTATAGGGCCAAAGGAAATATCCTCCGATTACAAAGAGAAAGAAGCTTTCTTAGAAACTTCTTTGTGTTCTGTGAAATCATCTCACAGAGTTACAGCTTTCCCCTCGAGAAGCCTTTCGCTAAGACAGTTCTTGTGGAATTGGCAAAGTGATATTTGGAGCCCATAGAGGGCTACGGTGAAAAAGGAATGAACCTCAGCTGAAATCTGGAAAGAAGTTTTCTGAGAAACTGCTTAGTGTTCTGTTAATTCATCTCACAGAGTTACATCTTTATTTCGTGGATCTCTTTGCTAACCTTATTTCTGTGGAATCTGAGAACAGATATTTCGGATCCCTTTGAAGACTATAGGGCCAAAGGAAATATCCTACGATTACAAAGAGAAAGAAGCTTTCTTAGAAACTTCTTGGCGTTCTGTGAAATCATCTCACAGAGTTACAGCTTTCCCCTCAAGAAGCCTTTTGTTAAGACAGTTCTTGTGGTATTGGCAAAGTGATATTTGGAAGCCCTTAGAGAGCTATGGTGAAAAAGGAAATATCCTCAGATGAAATCTGGAAAGAAGCTTTCTGAGAAACTGCTTAGTGTTCTGTTAATTCATCTCACAGAGTTACATCTCTATTTCGTGGATCTGTTTGCTAGCCTTATTTTTGTGGAATCTAAGAACAGATATTTCGGATCCCATTGAAGACTATAGGGCCAAAGTAAATATCCTCCGATAACAAAGAGGAAGAAGCTTTCTTAGAAACTTCTTGGCGTTCTGTGAAATCATCTCACAGAGTTACAGCTTTCCCCTCAAGAAGCCTTTTGTTAAGACAGTTCTTGTGGAATTGGCAAAGTGATATTTGGAAGCCCCTAGAGGGCTATGGTGAAAAAGGAACTATCCACAGATGAAATCTGGAAAGCAGCTTTCTGAGAAACTGCTTAGTGTTCTGTTAATTCATCTCACAGAGTTACATGTGTATTTCCTGGATCTCTTTGCTAGCCTTATTTCTGTGGAATCTGAGAACAGATATTTCGGATCCCTTTGAAGACTATAGGGCCAAGGGAAATATCCTCCGATAACAAAGAAAAAGAAGCTTTCTGAGAAACTTCTTTGCATTTTGTGAAATCATCTCACAGAGTTACAGCTTTCCCCTCAAGAAGCCTTTCGCTAAGACAGTTCTTGTGGAATTGGCAAAGTGATATTTGGAACCCCAAGAGGGCAATGGTGAAAAAGAAAATATCCTCAGATGAAAACTGGAAAGAAGCTTTCTGAGAATCTGCTTAGTGTTCTGTTCATTCATCTCACAGAGTTACATCTGTATTTCGTGGATCTCTTTGCTATCCTTATTTCTGTGGAATCTGAGAACAGGTATTTCAGATCCCATTGAAGACTATAGGGCCAAAGGAAATATCCTCCAATTACAAAGAGAAAGAAGCTTTCTGAGAAACTTCTTTGTGTTCTGTGAAATCATCTCACAGAGTTACAGCTTTCCCCTCAAGAAGCCTTTCGCTAAGACAGTTCTTGTGGAATTGGCAAAGTGATATTTGGAAGCCCCTAGAGGGCTATGGTGAAAAAGGAAATATCCTCAGATGAAATCTGGAAAGAAGCTTTCTGAGAAACTGCTTAGTGTTCTGTTCATTCATCTCACAGAGTTACATCTTTATTTTGTGGATCTCTTTGCTTGACTTATTTCTGTGGAGTCTGAGAACAGATATTTCGGATCCCTTTGAAGACTATAGGGCCAAAGGAAATATCCTCCGATTAAAAAGAGAAAGAAGCTTTCTTAGAAACTTCTTTGCGTTCTGTGAAATCATCTCACAGAGTTACAGCTTTCCCCTCAAGAAGCCTTTCGCTAAGACAGTTCTTGTGGAATTGGCAAAGTGATATTTGGAAGCCCCTAGAGGGCTATGGTGAAAAAGGAAATATCCTCAGATGAAATCTGGAAAGAAGCTTTCTGACAAACTGCTTAGTGTTCTGTTAATTCATCTCACAGGGTTACATCTGTATTTCGTGGATCTCTTTGCCAGCCTTATTTCTGTGGAATCTGAGAACAGATATTTCGGATCCCATTGAAGACAATAGGGCCAAAGGAAATATCCTCCGATAAAAAAGAGAAAGAAGCTTACTGAGAAATTTCTTTGCGTTCTGTGAAATCATCTCACAGAGTTACAGCTTTCCCCTCAAGAAGCCTTTCGCTAAGACAGTTCTTGTGGAATTGGCAAAGTGATATTTGGAACCCCTAGAGGGCAATGGTGAAAAAGGAAATATCCTCAGAATGAAATCTGGAAAGAAGCTTTCTGAGAAACTGCTTAGTGTTCTGTTCATTCATCTCACAGAATTACATCTGTATTTCGTGGATCTCTTTGCTAGCCTTATTTCTGTGGAATCTGAGAACAGATATTTCGGATCCCATTGAAGACTATAGGGCCAAAGGAAATATCCTCCGATTACAAAGAGAAAGAAGCTTTCTTAGAAACTTCTTTGCGTTCTGTGAAATCACCTCACAGAGTTACAGCTTTCCCCTCAAGAAGCCTTTCGCTAAGACAGTTCTTGTGGAATTGGCAAAGTGATATTTGGAAGCCCATAGAGGGCTATGGTGAAAAAGGAAATATCCTCAGATGAAATCTGGAAAGAAGCTTTCTGAGAAACTGCTTAGTGTTCTGTTAATTCATCTCACAGAGTTACATCTTTATTTCGTGGAACTCTTTGCTAGCCTTATTTCTGTGGAGTCTGAGAACAGATATTTCGGATCCCTTTGAAGAGTATAGGGCCAAAGGAAATATCTTCCGATCAAAAAGAGAAATAAGTTTTCTTAGAAACTTCTTTGCATTCTGTGATATCATCTCACAGAGTTACAGCTTTCCCCTCAAGAAGCCTTTCGCTAAGACAGTTCTTGTGGAATTGGCAAGGTGATATTTGGAAGCCCTTAAAGGGTTATGGTGAAAAAGGAAATATCCTCAGATGAAATCTGGAAAGAAGCTTTCTGAGAAACTGCTTAGTGTTCTGTTAATTCATCTCACAGAGTTATATCTGTATTTCCTGGATCTCTTTGCTAGCCTTATTTCTGTGGAATCTGAGAACAGATATTTCGGATCCCATTGAAGACTATAGGGCCAAAGGAAATATCCTCCGATAACAAAGACAAAGAAGCTTTCTGAGAAACTTCTTTGCGTTCTGTGAAATCATCTCACAGAGTTACAGCTTTCCCCTCAAGAAGCCTTTCGCTAAGACAGTTCTTGTGAAATTGGAAAAGTAATATTTGGAAGCCCATAGAGGGGTATGTTGAAAAAGGAAATATCCTCAGATGAAATCTGGAAGGAAGCTTTCTGAGAATCTGCTTAGTGTTCGGTTAATTCATCTCAGAGAGTTACATCTGTATTTCGTGGATCTCTTTGCTAGCCTTATTTCTGTGTAATCTGAGAACAGATATTTCGGATCCCTTTGTAGACTATAGGGCCAAAGGAAATATCCTCCGATAACAAAGAGAAAGAAGCTATCTGAGAAACTTCTTTGCGTTTTGTGAAATCATCTCACAGAGTTACAGCTTTCCCCTCAAGAAGCCTTTCGCTAAGACAGTTCTTGTGGAATTGACAAAGTGATATTTGGAAGCCCTAGAGGGCAATGGTGAAAAAGGAAATATCCTCAGATGAAAACTGGAAAGAAGCTTTCTGAGAAACTGCTTAGTGTTCTGTTCATTCATCTCACAGAGTTACATCTGTATTTCGTGGATCTCTTTGCTAGCCTTATTTCTGTGGAATCTGAGAACAGGTATTTCAGATCCCATTGAAGACTATAGGGCCAAAGGAAATATCCTCCGATTACAAAGAGAAACAATCTTTCTTAGAAACTTCTTTGTGTTCCGTGAAATCATCTCACAGAGTTACAGCTTTCCCCTCAAGAAGCCTTTCGCTAAGACAGTTCTTGTGGAATTGGCAAAGTGATATTTGGAAGCCCATAGAGGGCTATGGTGAAAAAGGAAATATCCTCAGATGAAATCTGGAAAGAAGCTTTCTGAGAAACTGCTTAGTGTTCTGTTCATTCATCTCACAGAGTTACATCTGTATTTCGTGGATCTCTTTGCTAGCCTTATTTCTGTGGAATCTGAGAACAGGTATTTCAGATCCCATTGAAGACTATAGGGCCAAAGGAAATATCCTCCGATTACAAAGAGAAAGAAGCTTTCTTAGAAACTTCTTTGTGTTCTCTGAAATCATCTCACAGAGTTACAGCTTTCCCCTCAAGAAGCCTTTCGCTTAGACAGTTCTTGTGGAATTGGCAAAGTGATATTTGGAAGCCCATAGAGGGCTATGGTGAAAAAGGAAATATCCTCAGATGAAATCTGGAAAGAAGCTTTCTGAGAAACTGCTTAGTGTTCTGTTCATTCATCTCACAGAGTTACATCTTTATTTCGTGGAACTCTTTGCTAGCCTTATTTCTGTGGAGTCTGAGAACAGATATTTCGGATCCCTTTGAAGACTATAGGGCCAAAGGAAATATCCTCCGATTAAAAAGAGAAAGAAGCTTTCTTAGAAACTTCTTTGCGTTCTGTGATATCATCTCACAGAGTTACAGCTTTCCCCTCAAGAAGCCTTTCGCTAAGACAGTTCTTGTGGAATTGGCAAAGTGATATTTGGAAGCCCATAGAGGGCTATGGTGAAAAAGTAAATATCCTCAGATGAAATCTGGAAAGAAGCTTTCTGAGAAACTGCTTAGTGTTCTGTTAGTTCATCTCACAGAGTTACATCTGTATTTCGTGGATCTCTTTGCTAGCCTTATTTTTGTGGAATCTGAGAACAGATATTTCGGATCCCATTGAAGGCTATAGGGCCAAAGGAAATATCCTCCGATAACAAAGAGAAAGAAGCTTTCTGCGAAACTTCTTTGCGTTCTGTGAAATCATCTCACAGAGTTACAGCTTTCCCCTCAAGAAGCCTTTCGCTAAGACAGTTCTTGTGGAATTGGCAAAGTGATATTTGGAAGCCCCTAGAGGGCTATGGTGAAAAAGGAAATATCCTCAGATGAAATCTGGAAAGAAGCTTTCTGAGAAACTGCTTAGTGTTCTGTTAATTCATCTCACAGAGTTACATCTGTATTTCGTGGATCTCTTTGCTAGCCTTTTTTCTGTGGAATCTGAGAACAGATATTTCGGATCCCATTGAAGACTATAGGGCCAAAGGAAATATCCTCCGATAACAAAGAGAAAGAAGCTTTCTGAAAAACTTCTTGTCGTTCTGTGAAATCATCTCACAGAGTTACAGCTTTCCCCTCAAGAAGCCTTTCGCTAAGACAGTTCTTGTGGAATTGGCAAGGTGATATTTGGAAGCCAATAGAGGGCTACGGTGAAAAAGGAAATATCCTCAGATGAAATCTGGAAAGAAGCTTTCTGAGAAACTGCTTAGTGTTCGGTTAATTCATCTCACAGAGTTACATCAGTATTTCGTGGATCTCTTTGCTAGCCTTATTTCTATGGAATATGAGAACAGGTAGTTCAGATCCCATTGAAGACTATAGGGCCAAGGAAATATCCTCCGATTACAAAGAGAAAGAAGCTTTCTTAGAAACTTCTTTGTGTTCTGTGAAATCATCTCACAGAGTTACAGCTTTCCCCTCAAGAAGCCTTTCGCTAAGACAGTTCTTGTGGAATTGGCAAAGTGATATTTGTAAGCCCATAGAGGGCTATGGTGAAAAAGGAAATATCCTCAGATGAAATCTGGAAAGAAGCTTTCTGAGAAACTGCTTGGTGTTTTGTTAATTCATCTCACAGAGTTACATCTGTATTTCGTGGATCTCTTTGGCAGCCTTATTTCTGTGGAATCTGAGAACAGATATTTCGGATCCCATTGAAGACTATAGGGCCAAAGGAAATATCCTCCGATAACAAAGAGAAAGAAGCTTTTTGAGAAACTTCTTTGTGTTCTGTGAAATCATCTCACAGAGTTAAAGCTTTCCCCTCAAGAATCCTTTCGCTAAGACAGTTCTTGTGGAATTGGCAAAGTGATATTTGGAAGCCCATAGAAGGCTATGGTGAAAAAGGAAATATCCTCAGATGAAATCTGGAAAGAAGCTTTCTGACAAACTGCTTAGTGTTCTGTTAATTCATCTCACAGGGTTACATCTGTATTTCGTGGATCTCTTTGCTAGCCTTATTTCTGTGGAATCTGAGAACAGATATTTCGGATCCCATTGAAGACAATAGGACCAAAGGAAATATGCTCCGATAAAAAAGAGAAAGAAGCTTACTGAGAAACTTCTTTGCGTTCTGTGAAATCATCTCACAGATTTACAGCTTTCCCGTCAAGAAGCCTTTCGCTAAGACAGTTCTTGTGGAATTGGCAAAGTGATATTTGGAACCCCTAGAGTACAATGGTGAAAAAGGAAATATCCTCAGAATGAAATCTGGAAAGAAGCTTTCTGAGAAACTGCTTAGTGTTCTGATCATTCATTTCACAGAGTTACATGTGTATTTCGTGGATCTCTTTGCTAGCCTTATTTCTGTGGAATCTGAGAACAGGTATTTCGGATCCCTTTGAAGACTATACGGCCAAAGGAAATAACCTCCGATAACAAAGAGAAAGAAACTTTCTGAGAAACTTCTTTGCATTCTGTGAAATCATCTCACAGAGTTACAGCTTTCCCCTCAAGAAGCCTTTCGCTAAGACAGTTCTTGTGGAATTGGCAAAGTGATATTTGGAAGCCCATAGAGGGCTATGGTGAAAAAGGAAATATCCTCAGATGAAATCTGGAAGGAAGCTTTCTGAGAAACTTCTTAGTGTTCGGTTAATTCATCTCAGAGAGTGACATCTGTATTTCGTGGATCTCTTGTCTAGCCTTATTTCTGTGGAATCTGAGAACAGATATTTCGGATCCCTTTGAAGACTATAGGGCCAAAGGAAATATCCTCCGATAACAAAGAGAAAGAAGCTTTCTGACAAACTTCTTTGCGTTCTGTGAAATCATCTCACAGAGTTACAGCTTTCCCCTCAAGAAGACTTTCGCTAAGACAGTTCTTGTGGAATTGGCAAAGTGATATTTGGAAGCCCATAGAGGGCTATGGTGAAAAAGGAAATATCCTCAGAGGAAATCTGGAAAGAAGATTTCTGAGAAACTTCTTAGTGTTCTGTTAATTCATCTCACAGAGTTACATCTGTATTTCGTGGATCTCTTTGCTAGCCTTATTTCTATGGAATCTGAGAACAGGTAGTTCAGATCCCATTGAAGACTATAGGGCCAAGGAAATATCCTCCGATTACAAAGAGAAAGAAGCTTTCTTAGAAACTTCTTTGTGTTCTGTGAAATCATCTCACAGAGTTACAGCTTTCCCCTCAAGAAGCCTTTCGCTAAGACAGTTTTTGTGGAATTGGCAAAGTGATATTTGTAAGCCCATAGAGGGCTATGGTGAAAAAGGAAATATCCTCAGATGAAATCTGGAAAGAAGCTTTCTGAGAAACTGCTTGGTGTTTTGTTAATTCATCTCACAGAGTTACATCTGTATTTCGTGGATCTCTTTGACAGCCTTATTTCTGTGGAATCTGAGAACAGATATTTCGGATCCCATTGAAGACTATAGGGCCAAAGGAAATATCCTCCGATAACAAAGAGAAAGAAGCTTTTTGAGAAACTTCTTTGTGTTCTGTGAAATCATCTCACAGAGTTAAAGCTTTCCCCTCAAGAATCCTTTCGCTAAGACAGTTTTTGTGGAATTGGCAATGTGATATTTGGAACCCCTAGAGGGCAATGGTGAAAAAGGAAATATCCTCAGAATGAAATCTGGAAAGAAGCTTTCTGAGAAACTGCTTAGTGTTCTGATCATTCATCTCACAGACTTACATCTGTATTTCGTGGATCTCTTTGCTAGCCTTATTTCTGTGGAATCTGAGAACAGGTATTTCAGATCCCATTGAAGACTATAGGGCCAAAGGAAATATCCTCCGATTACAAAGAGAAAGAAGCTTTCTTAGAAACTTCTTTGTGTTCTGTGAAATCATCTCACAGAGTTACAGCTTTCCCCTCAAGAAGCCTTTCGCTAAGACAGTTCTTGTGGAATTGGGAAAGTGATATTTGGAAGCCCATAGAGGGCTATGGTGAAAAAGGAAATATCCTCAGATGAAATCTGGAAAGAAGCTTTCTGAGAAACTGCTTAGTGTTCTGTTAATTCATCTCACAGAATTACATCTGTATTTCGTGGATCTCTTTGCTAGCCTTATTTTTGTGGAATCTGAGAACAGATATTTCGGATCCCATTGAAGACTATAGGGCCAAAGGAAATATCCTCCGATTACAAAGAGAAAGAAGCTTTCTTAGAAACTTCTTTGCGTTCCGTGAAATCATCTCACAGAGTTACAGCTTTCCCCTCAAGAAGCCTTTCGCTAAGACAGTTCTTGTGTAATTGGCCAAGTGATATTTGGAAGCCCATAGAGGGCTATGGAGAAAAAGGAAATATACTCAGATGAAATCTGGAAAGAAGCTTTCTGAGAAACTTCTTAGTGTTCTGTTAATTCATCTCACAGAGTTACATCTGTATTTCGTGGATCTCTTTGCTAGCCTTATTTCTGTGGAATCTGAGAACAGATATTTCGGATCCCATTGAAGACTATAGGGCCAAAGGAAATATCCTCCGATTACAAAGAGAAAGAAGCTTTCTTAGAAACTTCTTTGCATTCTGTGAAATCATCTAACAGAGTTACAGCTTTCCCCTCAAGAAGCCTTTCGCTAAGACAGTTATTGTGGAATTGGCAAGGTGATATTTGGAAGCCCATAGAGGGCTACGGTGAAAAAGGAAATATCCTCAGATGAAATCTGGAAAGAAGCTTTCTGCGAAACTGCTTAGTGTTCGGTTAATTCATCTCACAGAGTTACATCAGTATTTCGTATATCTCTTTGCTAGCCTTATTTCTGTGGAATCTGAGAACAGATATTTTGGATACCTTTGAAGACTATTGGGCCAAAGGAAATATCCTCCGATAACAAAGAGAAAGAAGCTTTCTGAGAAACTTCTTTGCATTCTGTGAAATCATCACACAGAGTTACAGCTTTCCCCTCAAGAAGCCTTTCGCTAAGACAGTTCTTGTGGAATTGGCAAAGTGATATTTGGAAGCCCATAGAGGGCTATGGTGAAAAAGGAAATATCCTCAGAGGAAATCTGGAAAGAAGCTTTCTGAGAAACTGCTTAGTGTTCTGTTAGTTCATCTCACAGAGTTACATCTGTATTTCGTGGATCTCTTTGCTAGCCTTATTTCTATGGAATCTGAGAACAGGTAGTTCAGATCCCATTGAAGACTATAGGGCCAAAGGAAATATCCTCCGATTACAAAGAGAAAGAAGCTTTCTTAGAAACTTCTTTGTGTTCTGTGAAATCATCTCACAGAGATACAGCTTTCCCCTCAAGAAGCCTTTCGCTAAGACAGTTCTTGTGGAATTGGCAAAGTGATATTTGGAAGCCCATAGAGGGCTATGGTGAAAAAGGAAATATCCTCAGATGAAATCTGGAAAGAAGCTTTCTGAGAAACTGCTTGGTGTTTTGTTAATTCATCTCACAGAGTTACATCTGTATTTCGTGGATCTCTTTGGCAGCCTTATTTCTGTGGAATCTGAGAACAGATATTTCGGATCCCTTTGAAGACTATAGGGCCAAAGGAAATATCCTCCGATAACAAAGAGAAAGAAGCTTTCTGAGAAACTTCTTTACGTTCTGTGAAATCATCTCACAGAGTTAAAACATTCCCCTCAAGAAGCCTTTCGCTAAGACAGTTCTTGTGGAATTGGCAAAGTGATATTTGGAAGCCCATAGAGGGCTATGGTGAAATAGGAAATATCCTCAGATGAAATCTGGAAAGAAGCTTTCTGAGAAACTGCTTAGTGTTCTGTTAATTCATCTCACAGGGTTACATCTGTATTTCGTGGATCTCTTTGCTAGCCTTATTTCTGTGGAATCTGAGTACAGATATTTCGGATCCCATTGAAGACAATAGGGCCAAAGGAAATATCCTCCGATAAAAAAAAGAAAGAAGTTTACTGAGAAACTTCTTTGCGTTCTGTGAAATCATCTCACAGAGTTACAGCTTTCCCGTCAAGAAACCTTTCGCTAAGACAGTTCTTGTGGAATTGGCAAAATGATATTTGGAAGCCCATAGAGGGCTATGGTGAAAAAGGAAATATCCTCAGATGAAATCTGGAAAGAAGCTTTCTGAGAATCTGCTTAGTGTTTGGTTAATTCATCTCAGAGAGTTACATCTGTATTTCGTGGATCTCTTTGCTAGCCTTATTTCTGTGGAATCTGAGAACAGATATTTCGGATCCCTTTGAAGACTATAGGGCCAAAGGAAATATCCTCCGATAACAAAGAGAAAGAAGGTTTCTGAGAAACTTCTTTGCATTTTGTGAAATCATCTCCCAGACTTACAGCTTTCCCCTCAAGAAGCCTTTCGCTAAGACAGTTCTTGTGGAATTGGCAAAGTGATATGTGGAACCCCTAGAGAGCAATGGTGAAAAAGGAAATATCCTCAGAATGAAATCTGGAAAGAAGCTTTCTGAGAAACTGCTTAGTGTTCTGTTCATTCATCTCACAGAGTTACATCTGTATTTCGTGGATCTCTTTGCTAGCCTTATTTCTGTGGTATCTGAGAACAGGTATTTCAGATCCCATTGAAGAATATAGGGCCAAAGGAAATATCCTCCGATAACAAAGAGAAAGAAGCTTTCTTAGAAACTTCTTTGTGTTCTGTGAAATCATCTCACAGAGTTACAGCTTTCCCCTTAAGAAGCCTTTCGCTAAGACAGTTCTTGTGGAATTGGCAAAGTGATATTTGGAAGCCCATAGAGGGCTATGGTGAAAAAGGAAATATCCTCAGATGAAATCTGGAAAGAAGCTTTCTGAGAAACTGCTTAGTGTTCTGTTAATTCATCTCACAGAGTTACATCTGTATTTCGTGGATCTCTTTGCTAGTCTTATTTCTGTGGAATCTGAGAACAGATATTTCGGATCCCTTTGAAGACTATAGGGCCAAAGGAAATATCCTCCGATTACAAAGAGAAAGAAGCTTTCTTAGAAACTTCTTTGCGTTCTGTGAAATCATCTCACAGAGTTACAGCTTTCCCCTCAAGAACCTTTCGCTAAGACAGTTCTTGTGTAATTGGCAAAGTGATATTTGGAAGCCCATAGAGGGCTATGGTGAAAAAGGAAATATCCTCAGATGAAATCTGGAAAGAAGCTTTCTGAGAAACTGCTTAGTGTTCTGTTAATTCATCTCACAGAGTTACATCTGTATTTCGTGGATCTCTTTGCTAGCCTTATTTCTGTGGAATCTGAGAACAGATATTTCGGATCCCATTGAAGACTATAGGGCCAAAGGAAATATCCTCCGATTACAAAGAGAAAAAAGCTTTCTTAGAAACTTCTTTGTGTTCTGTGAAATCATCTCACAGAGTTACAGCTTTCCCCTCAAGAAGCCTTTCGCTAAGACAGTTCTTGTGGAATTGGCAAAGTGATATTTGGAAGCCCTTAGAGGGCTATGGTGAAAAAGGAATGATCCTCAGATGAAATCTGGAAAGAAGCTTTCTGAGAAACTGCTTAGTGTTCTGTTAATTCATCTCACAGAGTTACATCTTTATTTCGTGGATCTCTTTGCTAGCCTTATTTCTGTGGAATCTGAGAACAGATATTTCGGATCCCTTTGAAGACTATAGGGCCATAGGAAATATCCTCCGATTACAAAGAGAAAGAAGCTTTTTTAGAAACTTCTTTGTGTTCTGTGAAATCATCTCACAGAGTTACAGCTTTCCCCTCAAGAACCTTTCGCTAAGACAGTTCTTGTGGAATTGGCAAAGTGATATTTGGAAGCCCTTAGAGGGCTATTGTGAAAAAGGAATGATCCTCAGATGAAATCTGGAAAGAAGCTTTCTGAGAAACTGCTTAGTGTTCTGTTAATTCTTCTCACAGAGTTACATCTGTATTTCGTGGATCTCTTTGCTAGCCTTATTTCTGTGGAATCTGAGAACAGATATTTCGGATCCCTTTGAAGACTATAGGGCCAAAGGAAATATCCTCCGATAACAAAGAGAAAGAAGCTTTCTGAGAATCTTCTTGGCGTTCTGTGAAATCATCTCACAGAATTACAGCTTTCCCCTCAAGAAGCCTTTCGATAAGACAGTTCTTGTGGAATTGGCAAAGTGATATTTGGAAGCCCATAGAGGGCTATGGTGAAAAAGGAAATATCCTCAGATGAAATCTGGAAGGAAGCTTTCTGAGAAACTGCTTAGTGTTCGGTTAATTCATCTCAGAGAGTTACATCTGTATTTCGTGGATCTCTTGGCTAGCCTTATTTCTGTGGAATCTGAGAACAGATATTTCGGATCCCTTTGAAGACTATAGGGCCAAAGGAAATATCCTCCGATAACAAAGAGAAATAAGCTTTCTGAGAAACTTCTTTGCGTTCTGTGAAATCATCTCACAGAGTTACAGCTTTCCCATCAAGAAGCCATTCGCTAAGACAGTTCTTGTGGAATTGGCAAAGTGATATTTGGAAGCCCATACAGGGCTATGGTGAAAAAGGAAATATCCTCAGATGAAATATGGAAGGAAGCTTTCTGAGAAACTGCTTAGTGTTCGGTTAATTCATCTCAGAGAGTTACATCTGTATTTCGTGGATCTCTTTGCTAGCCTTATTTCTGTGGAATCTGAGAACAGATATTTCGGATCCCTTTGAAGACTATAGGGCCAAAGGAAATATCCTCCGATAACAAAGAGAAAGAAGCTTTCTGAGAAACTTCTTTGCGTTCTGTGAAATCATCTCACAGAGTTACAGCTTTACCCTCAAGAAGCCTTTCGCTAAGACAGTTCTTGTGGAATTGGCAAAGTGATATTTGGAACCCCAAGAGGGCAATGGTGAAAAAGGAAATATCCTTAGATGAAAACTCGAAAGAAGCTTTCTGAGAAACTGCTTAGTGTTCTGTTCATTCATATCACAGAGTTACATCTGTATTTCGTGGATCTCTTTGCTAGCCTTATTTCTGTGGAATCTGAGAACAGGTATTTCAGATCCCATTGAAGACTATAGGGCCAAAGGAAATATCCTCCGATTACAAAGAGAAAGAAGCTTTCTTAGAAACTTCTTTGTGTTCTATGAAATCATCTCACAGAGTTACAGCTTTCCCCTCAAGAAGCCTTTCGCTAAGACAGTTCTTGTGGAATTGGCAAAATGATATTTGGAAGCTCATAGAGGGCTATGGTGAAAAAGGAAATATCCTCAGATGAAATCTGGAAAGAAGCTTTCTGAGAAACTGCTTAGTGTTCTGTTCATTCATCTCACAGACTTACATCTTTATTTCGTGGAACTCTTTGCTAGCCTTATTTCTGTGGAGTCTGAGAACAGATATTTCGGATCCCTTTGAAGACTATAGGGCCAAAGGAAATATCCTCCGATTAAAAAGAGAAAGAAGATTTCTTAGAAACTTCTTTGCGTTCTGTGATATCATCTCACAGAGTTACAGCTTTCCCCTCAAGAAGCCCTTCGCTAAGACAGTTCTTGTGGAATTGGGAAAGTGATATTTGGAAGCCCATAGAGGGCTATGGTGAAAAAGGAAATATCCTCAGATGAAATCTGGAAAGAAGCTTTCTGAGAAACTGCTTAGTGTTCTGTTAATTCATCTCAGAGAATTACGTCTGTATTTCGTGGATCTCTTGGCTAGCCTTATTTCTGTGGAATCTGAGAACAGATATTTCGGATCCCTTTGAAGACTATAGGGCCAAAGGAAATATCCTCCGATAACAAAGAGAAAGAAGCTTTCTGAGAAATTTCTTTCCGTTCTGTGAAATCATCTCACAGAGTTACAGCTTTCCCCTCAAGAAGCCATTCGCTAAGACAGTTCTTGTGGAATTGGCAAAGTGATATTTGGAAGCCCATAGAGGGCTATGGTGAAAAAGGAAATATCCTCAGATGAAATCTGGAAGGAAGCTTTCTGAGAAACTGCTTAGTATTCGGTTAATTCATCTCAGAGAGTTACATCTGTATTTCGTGGATCTCTTTGCTAGCCTTATTTCTGTGGAATCTGAGAACAGATATTTCGGATCCCTTTGAAGACTACAGGGCCAAAGGAAATATCCTCCGATAACAAAGAGAAAGAAGCTTTCTGAGAAACTTCTTTGCGTTTTGTGAAATCATCTCACAGAGTTACAGCTTTCCCCTCAAGAAGCCTTTCGCTAAGACAGTTCTTGTGGAATTGGCAAAGTGATATTTGGAACCCCAAGAGGGCAATGGTGAAAAAGGAAATATCCTCAGATGAAAACTGGAAAGAAGCTTTCTGAGAAACTGCTTAGTGTTCTGTTCATTCATCTCACAGAGTTACATCTGTATTTCGTGTATCTCTTTGCTAGCCTTATTTCTGTGGAATCTGAGAACAGGTATTTCAGATCCCATTGAAGACTATAGGGCCAAAGGAAATATCCTCCGATAACAAAGACAAAGAAGCTTTCTGAGAAACTTCTTTGTGTTCTGTGAAATCATCTCACAGAGTTACAGCTTTCCCCTCAAGAAGCCTTTCGCTAAGACAGTTCTTGTGGAATTGGCAAAGTGATATTTGGAAGCCCATAGAGGGCTATGGTGAAAAAGGAAATATCCTCAGATGAAATCTGGAAAGAAGCTTTCTGAGAAACTGCTTAGTGTTCTGTTCATTCATCTCACAGACTTACATCTTTATTTCGTGGAACTCTTTGCTAGCCTTATTTCTGTGGAGTCTGAGAACAGATATTTCGGATCCCTTTGAAGACTATAGGGCCAAAGGAAACATCCTCCGATTAAAAAGAGAAAGAAGTTTTCTTAGAAACTTCTTTGCGTTCTGTGAAATCATCTCACAGAGTTACAGCTTTCCCCTCAAGAAGCCTTTCGCTAAGACAGTTCTTGTGGAATTGGCAAGGTGATATTTGGAAGCCCATAGAGGGCTACGGTGAAAAAGGAAATATCCTCAGATGAAATCTGGAAAGAAGCTTTCTGAGAAACTGCTTAGTGTTCGGTTAATTCATCTCACAGAGTTACATCAGTATTTCGTGGATCTCTTTGCTAGCCTTATTTCTGTGGAATCTGAGAACAGATATTTTGGATACCTTTGAAGACTATAGGGCCAAAGGAAATATCCTCCGATAACAAAGAGAAAGAAGCTTTCTGAGAAACTTCTTTGCATTCTGTGAAATCATCTCACAGAGTTACAGCTTTCCCCTCAAGAAGGAGTTCGCTAAGACAGTTCTTGTGGAATTGGCAAAGTGATATTTGGAAGCCCATAGAGGGCAATGGTGAAAAAGGAAATATCCTCAGATGAAATCTGGAAGGAAGCTTTCTGAGAAACTGCTTAGTGTTCGGTTCATTCATCTCACAGACTTACATCTTTATTTCGTGGAACTCTTTGCTAGCCTTATTTCTGTGGAGTCTGAGAACAGATATTTCGGATCCCTTTGAAGACTATAGGGCCAAAGGAAATATCCTCCGATTAAAAAGAGAAAGAAGCTTTCTTAGAAACTTCTTTGCGTTCTGTGATATCATCTCACAGAGTTACAGCTTTCCCCTCAAGAAGCCTTTCGCTAAGACAGTTCTTGTGGAATTGGCAAAGTGATATTTGGAAGCCCATAGAGGGCTATGGTGAAAAAGGAAATATCCTCAGATGAAATCTGGAAAGAAGCTTTCTGAGAAACTGCTTAGTGTTCTGTTAATTCATCTCAGAGAGTTACATCTGTATTTCGTGGATCTCTTGGCTAGCCTTATTTCTGTGGAATCTGAGAACAGATATTTCGGATCCCTTTGAAGACTATAGGGCCAAAGGAAATATCCTCCGATAACAAAGAGAAAGAAGCTTTCTGAGAAATTTCTTTGCGTTCCGTGAAATCATCTCACAGAGTTACAGCTTTCCCCTCAAGAAGCCTTTCGCTAAGACAGTTCTTGTGGAATTGGCAAAGTGATATTTGGAAGCCCATAGAGGGCTATGGTGAAAAAGGAAATATCCTCAGATGAAATCTGGAAGGAAGCTTTCTGAGAAACTGCTTAGTGTTCGGTTAATTCATCTCAGAGAGTTACATCTGTATTTCGTGGATCTCTTTGCTAGCCTTATTTCTGTGGAATCTGAGAACAGATATTTCGGATCCCTTTGAAGACTATAGGGCCAAAGGAAATATCCTCCGATAACAAAGAGAAAGAAGCTTTCTGAGAAACTTCTTTGCGTTTTGTGAAATCATCTCACAGAGTTACAGCTTTCCCCTCAAGAAGCCTTTCGCTAAGACAGTTCTTGTGGAATTGGCAAAGTGATATTTGGAACCCCAAGAGGGCAATGGTGAAAAAGGAAATATCCTCAGATGAAAACTGGAAAGAAGCTTTCTGAGAAACTGCTTAGTGTTCTGTTCATTCATCTCACAGAGTTACATCTGTATTTCGTGGATCTCTTTGCTAGCCTTATTTCTGTGGAATCTGAGAACAGGTATTTCAGATCCCATTGAAGACTATAGGGCCAAAGGAAATATCCTCCGATTACAAAGAGAAAGAAGCTTTCTTAGAAACTTCTTTGTGTTCTGTGAAATCATCTCACAGAGTTACAGCTTTCCCCTCAAGAAGCCTTTCGCTAACACAGTTCTTGTGGAATTGGCAAAGTGATATTTGGAAGCCCATAGAGGGCTATGGTGAAAAAGGAATGATCCTCAGATGAAATCTGGAAAGAAGCTTTCTGAGAAACTGCTTAGTGTTCTGTTCATTCATCTCACAGACTTACATCTTTATTTCGTGGAACTCTTTGCTAGCCTTATTTCTGTGGAGTCTGAGAACAGATATTTCGGATCCCTTTGAAGACTATAGGGCCAAAGGAAATATCCTCCGATAACAAAGAGAAAGAAGCTTTCTGAGAAACTTCTTTGCGTTCCGTGAAATCATCTCACAGAGTTACAGCTTTCCCATTAAGAAGCCTTTCGCTAAGACAGTTCTTGTGGAATTGGCAAAGTGATATTTGGAAGCCCATTGAGGGCTATGGTGAAAAAGGAAATATCCTCAGATGAAATCTGGAAGGAAGCTTTCTGAGAAACTGCTTAGTGTTCGGCTAATTCATCTCAGAGAGTTACATCTGTATTTCGTGGATCTCTTTGCTAGCCTTATTTCTGTGGAATCTGAGAACAGATATTTCGGATCCCTTTGAAGACTATAGGGCCAAAGGAAATATCCTCCGATAACAAAGAGAAAGAAGCTTTCTGAGAAACTTCTTTGCGTTCTGTGAAATCATCTCACAGAGTTACAGCTTTCCCCTGAAGAAGCCTTTCGCTAAAACAGTTCTTGTGGAGTTGGCAAAGTGATATTTGGAAGCCCATAGAGGGCTATTGTGAAAAAGGAAATATCCTCAGATGAAATCTGGAAAGAAGCTTTCTGAGAAACTGCTTGGTGTTCTGTTCATTCATCTCACAGAGTTACATCTGTATTTCGTGGATCTCTTTGCTAGCCTCATTTCTGTGGAATCCGAGAAAAGGTATTTCAGATCCCATTGAAGACTATAGGGCCAAAGGAAATGTCCTCCCATTACAAAGAGAAAGAAGCTTTCTTAGAAACTTCTTTGTGTTCTGTGAAATCATATCACAGAGTTACAGCTTTCCACTCAAGAAGCCTTTCGCTAAGACAGTTCTTGTGTAATTGGCAAAGTGATATTTGGAAGCCCATAAAGGTATATGATGAAAAAGGAAATATCCTCAGATGAAATCTGGAAAGAAGCTTTCTGAGAAACTGCTTAGTGTTCTGTTCATTCATCTCACAGAGTTACATCTGTATTTCGTGGATCTCTTTGCTAGCCTTATTTCTGTGGAATCTGAGAACAGATATTTCGGATCCCTTTGAAGACTATAGGGCCAAAGGAAATATCCTCCGATAACAAAGAGAAAGAAGCTTTCTGAGAAACTTCTTTGCGTTCTGTGAAATCATCTCACAGAGTTACAGCTTTCCGCTCAAGAAGCCTTTCGCTAAGACAGTTCTTGTGGAATTGGAAAAGTGATATTTGGAAGCCCATAGAGGGCTATGGTGAAAAAGGAAATATGCTCAGATGAAATCTGGAAGGAAGCTTTCTGAGAATCTGCTTAGTGTTCGGTTAATTCATCTCAGAGAGTTACATCTATATTTCGTGGATCTCTTTGCTAGCCTTATTTCTGTGTAATCTGAGAACAGATATTTCGGATCCCTTTGAAGACTATAGGGCCAAAGGAAATATCCTCCGATAACAAAGAGAAAGAAGCTTTTTGAGAAACTTCTTTGCCATTTGTGAAATCATCTCACAGAGTTACAGCTTTCCCCTCAACAAGCGTTTCGCTAAGACAGTTCTTGTGGAATTGGCAAAGTGATATTTTGAAGCCCATAGAGGGCTATGGTGAAAAAGGAAATATCCTCAGATGAAATCTGGAAGGAAGCTTTCTGAGAAACTGCTTAGTGTTCGGTTAATTCATCTCACAGAGTTACATCTGTATTTCGTGGATCTCTTTGCTAGCCTTATTTCTGTGGAATCTGAGAACAGATATTTCGGATCCCTTTGAAGACTATAGGGCCAAAGGAAATATCCTCCGATAACAAAGAGAAAGAAGCTTTCTGAGAAACTTCTTTGCGTTCTGTGAAATCATCTCACAGAGTTACAGCTTTCCCCTCACGAAGCCTTTCGCTAAGACAGTTCATGTGGAATTGGCAAAGTGATATTTGGAAGCCCCTAGAGGGCTATGGTGAAAAAGGAAATATCCTCAGATGAAATCTGGAAAGAAGCTTTCTGAGAAACTGATTAGTGTTCTCTTCATTCATCTCACAGAGTTACATCTGTATTTCGTGGATCTCTTTGCTAGCCTTATTTCTGTGGAATCTGAGAACAGGTATTTCAGATCCCATTGAAGACTATAGGTCCAAAGGAAATATCCTCCGATAACAAAGACAAAGAAGCTTTCTGAGAAACTTCTTTGTGTTCTGTGAAATCACCTCACAGAGTTACAGCTTTCCCCTCAAGAAGCCTTTCGCTAAGACAGTTCTTGTGGAATTGGCAAAATGATATTTGGAAGCCCATAGAGGGCAATGGTGAAAAAGGAAATATCCTCAGATGAAATCTGGAAAGAAGCTTTCTGAGAAACTGCTTAGTGTTCTGTTCATTCATCTCACAGACTTACATCTTTATTTCGTGGAACTCTTTGCTAGCCTTATTTCTGTGGAGTCTGAGAACAGATATTTCGGATCCCTTTGAAGACTATAGGGGCAAAGGAAATATCCTCCGATTAAAAAGAGAAAGAAGTTTTCTTAGAAACTTCTTTGCGTTCTGTGACATCATCTCACAGAGTTACAGCTTTCCCCTCAAGAAGCCTTTCGCTAAGACAGTTCTTGTGGAATTGGCAAAGTGATATTTGGAAGCCCATAGAGGGCTATGGTGAAAAAGGAAATATCCTCAGATGAAATTTGGAAAGAAGCTTTCTGAGAAACTGCTTAGTGTTCTGTTAATTCATCTCACAGAGTTACATCTGTATTTCGTGGATCTCTTTGCTAGCCTTATTTCTGTGGAATCTGAGAACAGATATTTCCGATCCCATTGAAGACTATAGGGCCAAAGGAAATATCCTCCAATAACAAAGAGAAAGAAGCTTTATGAGAAACTTCTTTGGGTTCTGTGAAATCATCTCACAGAGTTACAGCTTTCCCCTCAAGAAGCCTTTCGCTAAGACAGTTCTTGTGGAATTGGCAAGGTGATATTTGGAAGCCCATAGAGGGCTACGGTGAAAAAGGAAATATCCTCAGATGAAATATGGAAAGAAGCTTTCTGAGAAACTGCTTAGTGTTCGGTTAATTCATCTCACAGAGTTACATCAGTATTTCGTGGATCTCTTTGCTAGCCTTATTTCTGTGGAATCTGAGAACAGATATTTTGGATACCTTTGAAGACTATAGGGCCAAAGGAAATATCCTCCGATAACAAAGAGAAAGAAGCTTTCTGAGAAACTTCTTTGCATTCTGTGAAATCATCTCACAGAGTTACAGCTTTCCCCTCAAGAAGGAGTTCGCTAAGACAGTTCTTGTGGAATTGGCAAAGTGATATTTGATAGCCCATAGAGGGCTATGGTGAAAAAGGAAATATCCTCAGATGAAATCTGGAAGGAAGCTTTCTGAGAAACTGCTTAGTGTTCGGTTCATTCATCTCACAGACTTACATCTTTATTTCGTGGAACTCTTTGCTAGCCTTATTTCTGTGGAGTCTGAGAACAGATATTTCGGATCCCTTTGAAGACTATAGGGCCAAAGGAAATATCCTCCGATTACAAAGAGAAAGAAGATTTCTGAGAAACTTCTTTGCGTTCTGTGAAAACATCTCACAGAGTTACAGCTTTCCCCTCAAGAAGCCTTTCGCTAAGACTGTTCTTGTGGAATTGGCAAAGTGATATTTGGAAGCCCATAGAGGGCTATGGTGAAAAAGGAAATATCCTCAGATGAAATCTGGAAAGAAGCTTTCTGAGAAACTGCTTAGTGTTCTGTTAATTCATCTCACAGAGTTACATCTGTATTTTGTGGATGTCTTTGCTCGCCTTATTTCTGTGGAATCTGAGAACAGATATTTCGGATCCCTTTGAAGACTATAGGGCCAAAGGAAATATCCTCCGATAACAAAGAGAAAGAAGCTTTCTGAGAAACTTCTTTGTGTTCTGTGAAATCATCTCAGAGAGTTACAGCTTTCACCTCAAGAAGCCTTTCCCTAAGACAGTTCTTGTGGAATTGGCAAAGTGATATTTGGAAGCCCATAGAGGGCTATGGTGAAAAAGGAAATATCCTCAGATGAAATCTGGAAAGAAGCTTTCTGAGAAACTGCTTAGTGTTCTGTTAATTCATCTCACAGAGTTACATCTGTATTTCGTGGATCTCTTTGCTAGCCTTATTTCTGTGGAATCTGAGAACAGATATTTCGGATCCCTTTGAAGACTATAGGGCCAAAGGAAATATCCTCCGATTACAAAGAGAAAGAAGCTTTCTGAGAAACTACTTTGTGTTCTGTGAAATCATCTCACAGAGTTACAGCTTTCCCCTCACGAAGCCTTTCGCTAAGACAGTTCTTGTGGAATTGGCAAAGTGATATTTGGAAGCCCCTAGAGGGCTATGGTGAAAAAGGAAATATCCTCAGATGAAATCTGGAAAGAAGCTTTCTGAGAAACTGCTTAGTGTTCTGTTAATTCATCTCACAGAGTTACATCTGTATTTCGTGGATGTCTTTGCTAGCCTTATTTCTGTGGAATCTGAGAACAGATATTTCGGATCCCTTTGAAGACTATAGGGCCAAAGGAAATATCCTCCGATTACAAAGAGAAAGAAGCTTTCTGAGAAACTTCTTTGCATTCTGTGAAATCATCTCACAGAGTTACAGCTTTCCCCTCAAGAAGGAGTTCGCTAAGACAGTTCTTGTGGAATTGGCAAAGTGATATTTGGAAGCCCATAGAGGGCAATGGTGAAAAAGGAAATATCCTCAGATGAAATCTGGAAGGAAGCTTTCTGAGAAACTGCTTAGTGTTCGGTTCATTCATCTCACAGACTTACATCTTTATTTCGTGGAACTCTTTGCTAGCCTTATTTCTGTGGAGTCTGAGAACAGATATTTCGGATCCCTTTGAAGACTATAGGGCCAAAGGAAATATCCTCCGATTAAAAAGAGAAAGAAGCTTTCTTAGAAACTTCTTTGCGTTCTGTGATATCATCTCACAGAGTTACAGCTTTCCCCTCAAGAAGCCTTTCGCTAAGACAGTTCTTGTGGAATTGGCAAAGTGATATTTGGAAGCCCATAGAGGGCTATGGTGAAAAAGGAAATATCCTCAGATGAAATCTGGAAAGAAGCTTTCTGAGAAACTGCTTAATGTTCTGTTAATTCATCTCAGAGAGTTACATCTGTATTTCGTGGATCTCTTTGCTAGCCTTATTTCTGTGGAATCTGAGAACAGATATTTCGGATCCCTTTGAAGACTATAGGGCCAAAGGAAATATCCTCCGATAACAAAGAGAAAGAAGCTTTCTGAGAAACTTCTTTGCGTTTTGTGAAATCATCTCACAGAGTTACAGCTTTCCCCTCAAGAAGCCTTTCGCTAAGACAGTTCTTGTGGAATTGGCAAAGTGATATTTGGAACCCCAAGAGGGCAATGGTGAAAAAGGAAATATCCTCAGATGAAAAATGGAAAGAAGCTTTCTGAGAAACTGCTTAGTGTTCTGTTCATTCATCTCACAGAGTTACATCTGTATTTCGTGGATCTCTTTGCTAGCCTTATTTCTGTGGAATCTGAGAACAGGTATTTCAGATCCCATTGAAGACTATAGGGCCAAAGGAAATATTCTCCGATTACAAAGAGAAAGAAGCTTTCTTAGAAACTTCTTTGTGTTCTGTGAAATCATCTCACAGAGTTACAGCTTTCCCCTCAAGAAGCCTTTCGCTAACACAGTTCTTGTGGAATTGGCAAAGTGATATTTGGAAGCCCATAGAGGGCTATGGTGAAAAAGGAATGATCCTCAGATGAAATCTGGAAAGAAGCTTTCTGAGAAACTGCTTAGTGTTCTGTTCATTCATCTCACAGACTTACATCTTTATTTCGTGGAACTCTTTGCTAGCCTTATTTCTGTGGAATCTGAGAACAGGTATTTCAGATCCCATTGAAGACTATAGGGCCAAAGGAAATATCCTCCGATTACAAAGAGAAAGAAGCTTTCTTAGAAACTTCTTTGTGTTCTGTGAAATCATCTCACAGAGTTACAGCTTTCCCCTCAAGAAGCCTTTCGCTAACACAGTTCTTGTGGAATTGGCAAAGTGATATTTGGAAGCCCATAGAGGGCTATGGTGAAAAAGGAATGATCCTCAGATGAAATCTGGAAAGAAGCTTTCTGAGAAACTGCTTAGTGTTCTGTTCATTCATCTCACAGACTTACATCTTTATTTCGTGGATCTCTTTGCTAGCCTTATTTCTGTGTAATCTGAGAACAGATATTTCGGATCCCTTTGAAGACTATAGGGCCAAAGGAAATATCCTCCGATAACAAAGAGAAAGAAGCTTTTTGAGAAACTTCTTTGCCATTTGTGAAATCATCTCACAGAGTTACAGCTTTCCCCTCAACAAGCGTTTCGCTAAGACAGTTCTTGTGGAATTGGCAAAGTGATATTTTGAAGCCCATAGAGGGCTATGGTGAAAAAGGAAATATCCTCAGATGAAATCTGGAAGGAAGCTTTCTGAGAAACTGCTTAGTGTTCGGTTAATTCATCTCACAGAGTTACATCTGTATTTCGTGGATCTCTTTGCTAGCCTTATTTCTGTGGAATCTGAGAACAGATATTTCGGATCCCTTTGAAGACTATAGGGCCAAAGGAAATATCCTCCGATAACAAAGAGAAAGAAGCTTTCTGAGAAACTTCTTTGCGTTCTGTGAAATCATCTCACAGAGTTACAGCTTTCCCCTCACGAAGCCTTTCGCTAAGACAGTTCATGTGGAATTGGCAAAGTGATATTTGGAAGCCCCTGGAGGGCTATGGTGAAAAAGGAAATATCCTCAGATGAAATCTGGAAAGAAGCTTTCTGAGAAACTGCTTAGTGTTCTCTTCATTCATCTCACAGAGTTACATCTGTATTTCGTGGATCTCTTTGCTAGCCTTATTTCTGTGGAATCTGAGAACAGGTATTTCAGATCCCATTGAAGACTATAGGTCCAAAGGAAATATCCTCCGATAACAAAGACAAAGAAGCTTTCTGAGAAACTTCTTTGTGTTCTGTGAAATCATCTCACAGAGTTACAGCTTTCCCCTCAAGAAGCCTTTCGCTAAGACAGTTCTTGTGGAATTGGCAAAATGATATTTGGAAGCCCATAGAGGGCAATGGTGAAAAAGGAAATATCCTCAGATGAAATCTGGAAAGAAGCTTTCTGAGAAACTGCTTAGTGTTCTGTTCATTCATCTCACAGACTTACATCTTTATTTCGTGGAACTCTTTGCTAGCCTTATTTCTGTGGAGTCTGAGAACAGATATTTCGGATCCCTTTGAAGACTATAGGGGCAAAGGAAATATCCTCCGATTAAAAAGAGAAAGAAGTTTTCTTAGAAACTTCTTTGCGTTCTGTGACATCATCTCACAGAGTTACAGCTTTCCCCTCAAGAAGCCTTTCGCTAAGACAGTTCTTGTGGAATTGGCAAAGTGATATTTGGAAGCCCATAGAGGGCTATGGTGAAAAAGGATATATCCTCAGATGAAATTTGGAAAGAAGCTTTCTGAGAAACTGCTTAGTGTTCTGTTAATTCATCTCACAGAGTTACATCTGTATTTCGTGGATCTCTTTGCTAGCCTTATTTCTGTGGAATCTGAGAACAGATATTTCCGATCCCATTGAAGACTATAGGGCCAAAGGAAATATCCTCCAATAACAAAGAGAAAGAAGCTTTCTGAGAAACTTCTTTGGGTTCTGTGAAATCATCTCACAGAGTTACAGCTTTCCCCTCAAGAAGCCTTTCGCTAAGACAGTTCTTGTGGAATTGGCAAGGTGATATTTGGAAGCCCATAGAGGGCTACGGTGAAAAAGGAAATATCCTCAGATGAAATATGGAAAGAAGCTTTCTGAGAAACTGCTTAGTGTTCGGTTAATTCATCTCACAGAGTTACATCAGTATTTCGTGGATCTCTTTGCTAGCCTTATTTCTGTGGAATCTGAGAACAGATATTTTGGATACCTTTGAAGACTATAGGGCCAAAGGAAATATCCTCCGATAACAAAGAGAAAGAAGCTTTCTGAGAAACTTCTTTGCATTCTGTGAAATCATCTCACAGAGTTACAGCTTTCCCCTCAAGAAGCCTTTCGCTAAGACAGTTCTTGTGGAATTGGCAAAGTGATATTTGGAAGCCCATAGAGGGCTATGGTGAAAAAGGAAATATCCTCAGAGGAAATCTGGAAAGAAGCTTTCTGAGAAACTGCTTAGTGTTCTGTTAGTTCATCTCACAGAGTTACATCTGTATTTCGTGGATCTCTTTGCTAGCCTTATTTCTATGGAATCTGAGAACAGGTAGTTCAGATCCCATTGAAGACTATAGGGCCAAAGGAAATATCCTCCGATTACAAAGAGAAAGAAGCTTTCTTAGAAACTTCTTTGTGTTCTGTGAAATCATCTCACAGAGATACAGCTTTCCCCTCAAGAAGCCTTTCGCTAAGACAGTTCTTGTGGAATTGGCAAAGTGATATTTGGAAGCCCATAGAGGGCTATGGTGAAAAAGGAAATATCCTCAGATGAAATCTGGAAAGAAGCTTTCTGAGAAACTGCTTGGTGTTTTGTTAATTCATCTCACAGAGTTACATCTGTATTTCGTGGATCTCTTTGGCAGCCTTATTTCTGTGGAATCTGAGAACAGATATTTCGGATCCCTTTGAAGACTATAGGGCCAAAGGAAATATCCTCCGATAACAAAGAGAAAGAAGCTTTCTGAGAAACTTCTTTACGTTCTGTGAAATCATCTCACAGAGTTAAAACATTCCCCTCAAGAAGCCTTTCGCTAAGACAGTTCTTGTGGAATTGGCAAAGTGATATTTGGAAGCCCATAGAGGGCTATGGTGAAATAGGAAATATCCTCAGATGAAATCTGGAAAGAAGCTTTCTGAGAAACTGCTTAGTGTTCTGTTAATTCATCTCACAGGGTTACATCTGTATTTCGTGGATCTCTTTGCTAGCCTTATTTCTGTGGAATCTGAGTACAGATATTTCGGATCCCATTGAAGACAATAGGGCCAAAGGAAATATCCTCCGATAAAAAAAAGAAAGAAGTTTACTGAGAAACTTCTTTGCGTTCTGTGAAATCATCTCACAGAGTTACAGCTTTCCCGTCAAGAAACCTTTCGCTAAGACAGTTCTTGTGGAATTGGCAAAATGATATTTGGAAGCCCATAGAGGGCTATGGTGAAAAAGGAAATATCCTCAGATGAAATCTGGAAAGAAGCTTTCTGAGAATCTGCTTAGTGTTTGGTTAATTCATCTCAGAGAGTTACATCTGTATTTCGTGGATCTCTTTGCTAGCCTTATTTCTGTGGAATCTGAGAACAGATATTTCGGATCCCTTTGAAGACTATAGGGTCAAAGGAAATATCCTCCGATAACAAAGAGAAAGAAGGTTTCTGAGAAACTTCTTTGCATTTTGTGAAATCATCTCCCAGACTTACAGCTTTCCCCTCAAGAAGCCTTTCGCTAAGACAGTTCTTGTGGAATTGGCAAAGTGATATGTGGAACCCCTAGAGAGCAATGGTGAAAAAGGAAATATCCTCAGAATGAAATCTGGAAAGAAGCTTTCTGAGAAACTGCTTAGTGTTCTGTTCATTCATCTCACAGAGTTACATCTGTATTTCGTGGATCTCTTTGCTAGCCTTATTTCTGTGGTATCTGAGAACAGGTATTTCAGATCCCATTGAAGAATATAGGGCCAAAGGAAATATCCTCCGATAACAAAGAGAAAGAAGCTTTCTTAGAAACTTCTTTGTGTTCTGTGAAATCATCTCACAGAGTTACAGCTTTCCCCTTAAGAAGCCTTTCGCTAAGACAGTTCTTGTGGAATTGGCAAAGTGATATTTGGAAGCCCATAGAGGGCTATGGTGAAAAAGGAAATATCCTCAGATGAAATCTGGAAAGAAGCTTTCTGAGAAACTGCTTAGTGTTCTGTTCATTCATCTCACAGACTTACATCTTTATTTCGTGGAACTCTTTGCTAGCCTTATTTCTGTGGAGTCTGAGAACAGATATTTCGGATCCCTTTGAAGACTATAGGGGCAAAGGAAATATCCTCCGATTAAAAAGAGAAAGAAGTTTTCTTAGAAACTTCTTTGCGTTCTGTGACATCATCTCACAGAGTTACAGCTTTCCCCTCAAGAAGCCTTTCGCTAAGACAGTTCTTGTGGAATTGGCAAAGTGATATTTGGAAGCCCATAGAGGGCTATGGTGAAAAAGGATATATCCTCAGATGAAATTTGGAAAGAAGCTTTCTGAGAAACTGCTTAGTGTTCTGTTAATTCATCTCACAGAGTTACATCTGTATTTCGTGGATCTCTTTGCTAGCCTTATTTCTGTGGAATCTGAGAACAGATATTTCCGATCCCATTGAAGACTATAGGGCCAAAGGAAATATCCTCCAATAACAAAGAGAAAGAAGCTTTCTGAGAAACTTCTTTGGGTTCTGTGAAATCATCTCACAGAGTTACAGCTTTCCCCTCAAGAAGCCTTTCGCTAAGACAGTTCTTGTGGAATTGGCAAGGTGATATTTGGAAGCCCATAGAGGGCTACGGTGAAAAAGGAAATATCCTCAGATGAAATATGGAAAGAAGCTTTCTGAGAAACTGCTTAGTGTTCGGTTAATTCATCTCACAGAGTTACATCAGTATTTCGTGGATCTCTTTGCTAGCCTTATTTCTGTGGAATCTGAGAACAGATATTTTGGATACCTTTGAAGACTATAGGGCCAAAGGAAATATCCTCCGATAACAAAGAGAAAGAAGCTTTCTGAGAAACTTCTTTGCATTCTGTGAAATCATCTCACAGAGTTACAGCTTTCCCCTCAAGAAGCCTTTCGCTAAGACAGTTCTTGTGGAATTGGCAAAGTGATATTTGGAAGCCCATAGAGGGCTATGGTGAAAAAGGAAATATCCTCAGAGGAAATCTGGAAAGAAGCTTTCTGAGAAACTGCTTAGTGTTCTGTTAGTTCATCTCACAGAGTTACATCTGTATTTCGTAGATCTCTTTGCTAGCCTTATTTCTATGGAATCTGAGAACAGGTAGTTCAGATCCCATTGAAGACTATAGGGCCAAAGGAAATATCCTCCGATTACAAAGAGAAAGAAGCTTTCTTAGAAACTTCTTTGTGTTCTGTGAAATCATCTCACAGAGATACAGCTTTCCCCTCAAGAAGCCTTTCGCTAAGACAGTTCTTGTGGAATTGGCAAAGTGATATTTGGAAGCCCATAGAGGGCTATGGTGAAAAAGGAAATATCCTCAGATGAAATCTGGAAAGAAGCTTTCTGAGAAACTGCTTGGTGTTTTGTTAATTCATCTCACAGAGTTACATCTGTATTTCGTGGATCTCTTTGGCAGCCTTATTTCTGTGGAATCTGAGAACAGATATTTCGGATCCCTTTGAAGACTATAGGGCCAAAGGAAATATCCTCCGATAACAAAGAGAAAGAAGCTTTCTGAGAAACTTCTTTACGTTCTGTGAAATCATCTCACAGAGTTAAAACATTCCCCTCAAGAAGCCTTTCGCTAAGACAGTTCTTGTGGAATTGGCAAAGTGATATTTGGAAGCCCATAGAGGGCTATGGTGAAATAGGAAATATCCTCAGATGAAATCTGGAAAGAAGCTTTCTGAGAAACTGCTTAGTGTTCTGTTAATTCATCTCACAGGGTTACATCTGTATTTCGTGGATCTCTTTGCTAGCCTTATTTCTGTGGAATCTGAGTACAGATATTTCGGATCCCATTGAAGACAATAGGGCCAAAGGAAATATCCTCCGATAAAAAAAAGAAAGAAGTTTACTGAGAAACTTCTTTGCGTTCTGTGAAATCATCTCACAGAGTTACAGCTTTCCCGTCAAGAAACCTTTCGCTAAGACAGTTCTTGTGGAATTGGCAAAATGATATTTGGAAGCCCATAGAGGGCTATGGTGAAAAAGGAAATATCCTCAGATGAAATCTGGAAAGAAGCTTTCTGAGAATCTGCTTAGTGTTTGGTTAATTCATCTCAGAGAGTTACATCTGTATTTCGTGGATCTCTTTGCTAGCCTTATTTCTGTGGAATCTGAGAACAGATATTTCGGATCCCTTTGAAGACTATAGGGTCAAAGGAAATATCCTCCGATAACAAAGAGAAAGAAGGTTTCTGAGAAACTTCTTTGCATTTTGTGAAATCATCTCCCAGACTTACAGCTTTCCCCTCAAGAAGCCTTTCGCTAAGACAGTTCTTGTGGAATTGGCAAAGTGATATGTGGAACCCCTAGAGAGCAATGGTGAAAAAGGAAATATCCTCAGAATGAAATCTGGAAAGAAGCTTTCTGAGAAACTGCTTAGTGTTCTGTTCATTCATCTCACAGAGTTACATCTGTATTTCGTGGATCTCTTTGCTAGCCTTATTTCTGTGGTATCTGAGAACAGGTATTTCAGATCCCATTGAAGAATATAGGGCCAAAGGAAATATCCTCCGATAACAAAGAGAAAGAAGCTTTCTTAGAAACTTCTTTGTGTTCTGTGAAATCATCTCACAGAGTTACAGCTTTCCCCTTAAGAAGCCTTTCGCTAAGACAGTTCTTGTGGAATTGGCAAAGTGATATTTGGAAGCCCATAGAGGGCTATGGTGAAAAAGGAAATATCCTCAGATGAAATCTGGAAAGAAGCTTTCTGAGAAACTGCTTAGTGTTCTGTTAATTCATCTCACAGAGTTACATCTGTATTTCGTGGATCTCTTTGCTAGTCTTATTTCTGTGGAATCTGAGAACAGATATTTCGGATCCCTTTGAAGACTATAGGGCCAAAGGAAATATCCTCCGATTACAAAGAGAAAGAAGCTTTCTTAGAAACTTCTTTGCGTTCTGTGAAATCATCTCACAGAGTTACAGCTTTCCCCTCAAGAACCTTTCGCTAAGACAGTTCTTGTGTAATTGGCAAAGTGATATTTGGAAGCCCATAGAGGGCTATGGTGAAAAAGGAAATATCCTCAGATGAAATCTGGAAAGAAGCTTTCTGAGAAACTGCTTAGTGTTCTGTTAATTCATCTCACAGAGTTACATCTGTATTTCGTGGATCTCTTTGCTAGCCTTATTTCTGTGGAATCTGAGAACAGATATTTCGGATCCCATTGAATACTATAGGGCCAAAGGAAATATCCTCCGATTACAAAGAGAAAAAAGCTTTCTTAGAAACTTCTTTGTGTTCTGTGAAATCATCTCACAGAGTTACAGCTTTCCCCTCAAGAAGCCTTTCGCTAAGACAGTTCTTGTGGAATTGGCAAAGTGATATTTGGAAGCCCTTAGAGGGCTATGGTGAAAAAGGAATGATCCTCAGATGAAATCTGGAAAGAAGCTTTCTGAGAAACTGCTTAGTGTTCTGTTAATTCATCTCACAGAGTTACATCTTTATTTCGTGGATCTCTTTGCTAGCCTTATTTCTGTGGAATCTGAGAACAGATATTTCGGATCCCTTTGAAGACTATAGGGCCATAGGAAATATCCTCCGATTACAAAGAGAAAGAAGCTTTTTTAGAAACTTCTTTGTGTTCTGTGAAATCATCTCACAGAGTTACAGCTTTCCCCTCAAGAACCTTTCGCTAAGACAGTTCTTGTGGAATTGGCAAAGTGATATTTGGAAGCCCTTAGAGGGCTATTGTGAAAAAGGAATGATCCTCAGATGAAATCTGGAAAGAAGCTTTCTGAGAAACTGCTTAGTGTTCTGTTAATTCTTCTCACAGAGTTACATCTGTATTTCGTGGATCTCTTTGCTAGCCTTATTTCTGTGGAATCTGAGAACAGATATTTCGGATCCCTTTGAAGACTATAGGGCCAAAGGAAATATCCTCCGATAACAAAGAGAAAGAAGCTTTCTGAGAATCTTCTTGGCGTTCTGTGAAATCATCTCACAGAATTACAGCTTTCCCCTCAAGAAGCCTTTCGATAAGACAGTTCTTGTGGAATTGGCAAAGTGATATTTGGAAGCCCATAGAGGGCTATGGTGAAAAAGGAAATATCCTCAGATGAAATCTGGAAGGAAGCTTTCTGAGAAACTGCTTAGTGTTCGGTTAATTCATCTCAGAGAGTTACATCTGTATTTCGTGGATCTCTTGGCTAGCCTTATTTCTGTGGAATCTGAGAACAGATATTTCGGATCCCTTTGAAGACTATAGGGCCAAAGGAAATATCCTCCGATAACAAAGAGAAATAAGCTTTCTGAGAAACTTCTTTGCGTTCTGTGAAATCATCTCACAGAGTTACAGCTTTCCCATCAAGAAGCCATTCGCTAAGACAGTTCTTGTGGAATTGGCAAAGTGATATTTGGAAGCCCATACAGGGCTATGGTGAAAAAGGAAATATCCTCAGATGAAATATGGAAGGAAGCTTTCTGAGAAACTGCTTAGTGTTCGGTTAATTCATCTCAGAGAGTTACATCTGTATTTCGTGGATCTCTTTGCTAGCCTTATTTCTGTGGAATCTGAGAACAGATATTTCGGATCCCTTTGAAGACTATAGGGCCAAAGGAAATATCCTCCGATAACAAAGAGAAAGAAGCTTTCTGAGAAACTTCTTTGCGTTCTGTGAAATCATCTCACAGAGTTACAGCTTTACCCTCAAGAAGCCTTTCGCTAAGACAGTTCTTGTGGAATTGGCAAAGTGATATTTGGAACCCCAAGAGGGCAATGGTGAAAAAGGAAATATCCTTAGATGAAAACTCGAAAGAAGCTTTCTGAGAAACTGCTTAGTGTTCTGTTCATTCATATCACAGAGTTACATCTGTATTTCGTGGATCTCTTTGCTAGCCTTATTTCTGTGGAATCTGAGAACAGGTATTTCAGATCCCATTGAAGACTATAGGGCCAAAGGAAATATCCTCCGATTACAAAGAGAAAGAAGCTTTCTTAGAAACTTCTTTGTGTTCTATGAAATCATCTCACAGAGTTACAGCTTTCCCCTCAAGAAGCCTTTCGCTAAGACAGTTCTTGTGGAATTGGCAAAATGATATTTGGAAGCTCATAGAGGGCTATGGTGAAAAAGGAAATATCCTCAGATGAAATCTGGAAAGAAGCTTTCTGAGAAACTGCTTAGTGTTCTGTTCATTCATCTCACAGACTTACATCTTTATTTCGTGGAACTCTTTGCTAGCCTTATTTCTGTGGAGTCTGAGAACAGATATTTCGGATCCCTTTGAAGACTATAGGGCCAAAGGAAATATCCTCCGATTAAAAAGAGAAAGAAGATTTCTTAGAAACTTCTTTGCGTTCTGTGATATCATCTCACAGAGTTACAGCTTTCCCCTCAAGAAGCCCTTCGCTAAGACAGTTCTTGTGGAATTGGGAAAGTGATATTTGGAAGCCCATAGAGGGCTATGGTGAAAAAGGAAATATCCTCAGATGAAATCTGGAAAGAAGCTTTCTGAGAAACTGCTTAGTGTTCTGTTAATTCATCTCAGAGAATTACGTCTGTATTTCGTGGATCTCTTGGCTAGCCTTATTTCTGTGGAATCTGAGAACAGATATTTCGGATCCCTTTGAAGACTATAGGGCCAAAGGAAATATCCTCCGATAACAAAGAGAAAGAAGCTTTCTGAGAAATTTCTTTCCGTTCTGTGAAATCATCTCACAGAGTTACAGCTTTCCCCTCAAGAAGCCATTCGCTAAGACAGTTCTTGTGGAATTGGCAAAGTGATATTTGGAAGCCCATAGAGGGCTATGGTGAAAAAGGAAATATCCTCAGATGAAATCTGGAAGGAAGCTTTCTGAGAAACTGCTTAGTATTCGGTTAATTCATCTCAGAGAGTTACATCTGTATTTCGTGGATCTCTTTGCTAGCCTTATTTCTGTGGAATCTGAGAACAGATATTTCGGATCCCTTTGAAGACTACAGGGCCAAAGGAAATATCCTCCGATAACAAAGAGAAAGAAGCTTTCTGAGAAACTTCTTTGCGTTTTGTGAAATCATCTCACAGAGTTACAGCTTTCCCCTCAAGAAGCCTTTCGCTAAGACAGTTCTTGTGGAATTGGCAAAGTGATATTTGGAACCCCAAGAGGGCAATGGTGAAAAAGGAAATATCCTCAGATGAAAACTGGAAAGAAGCTTTCTGAGAAACTGCTTAGTGTTCTGTTCATTCATCTCACAGAGTTACATCTGTATTTCGTGTATCTCTTTGCTAGCCTTATTTCTGTGGAATCTGAGAACAGGTATTTCAGATCCCATTGAAGACTATAGGGCCAAAGGAAATATCCTCCGATAACAAAGACAAAGAAGCTTTCTGAGAAACTTCTTTGTGTTCTGTGAAATCATCTCACAGAGTTACAGCTTTCCCCTCAAGAAGCCTTTCGCTAAGACAGTTCTTGTGGAATTGGCAAAGTGATATTTGGAAGCCCATAGAGGGCTATGGTGAAAAAGGAAATATCCTCAGATGAAATCTGGAAAGAAGCTTTCTGAGAAACTGCTTAGTGTTCTGTTCATTCATCTCACAGACTTACATCTTTATTTCGTGGAACTCTTTGCTAGCCTTATTTCTGTGGAGTCTGAGAACAGATATTTCGGATCCCTTTGAAGACTATAGGGCCAAAGGAAACATCCTCCGATTAAAAAGAGAAAGAAGTTTTCTTAGAAACTTCTTTGCGTTCTGTGAAATCATCTCACAGAGTTACAGCTTTCCCCTCAAGAAGCCTTTCGCTAAGACAGTTCTTGTGGAATTGGCAAGGTGATATTTGGAAGCCCATAGAGGGCTACGGTGAAAAAGGAAATATCCTCAGATGAAATCTGGAAAGAAGCTTTCTGAGAAACTGCTTAGTGTTCGGTTAATTCATCTCACAGAGTTACATCAGTATTTCGTGGATCTCTTTGCTAGCCTTATTTCTGTGGAATCTGAGAACAGATATTTTGGATACCTTTGAAGACTATAGGGCCAAAGGAAATATCCTCCGATAACAAAGAGAAAGAAGCTTTCTGAGAAACTTCTTTGCATTCTGTGAAATCATCTCACAGAGTTACAGCTTTCCCCTCAAGAAGGAGTTCGCTAAGACAGTTCTTGTGGAATTGGCAAAGTGATATTTGGAAGCCCATAGAGGGCAATGGTGAAAAAGGAAATATCCTCAGATGAAATCTGGAAGGAAGCTTTCTGAGAAACTGCTTAGTGTTCGGTTCATTCATCTCACAGACTTACATCTTTATTTCGTGGAACTCTTTGCTAGCCTTATTTCTGTGGAGTCTGAGAACAGATATTTCGGATCCCTTTGAAGACTATAGGGCCAAAGGAAATATCCTCCGATTAAAAAGAGAAAGAAGCTTTCTTAGAAACTTCTTTGCGTTCTGTGATATCATCTCACAGAGTTACAGCTTTCCCCTCAAGAAGCCTTTCGCTAAGACAGTTCTTGTGGAATTGGCAAAGTGATATTTGGAAGCCCATAGAGGGCTATGGTGAAAAAGGAAATATCCTCAGATGAAATCTGGAAAGAAGCTTTCTGAGAAACTGCTTAGTGTTCTGTTAATTCATCTCAGAGAGTTACATCTGTATTTCGTGGATCTCTTGGCTAGCCTTATTTCTGTGGAATCTGAGAACAGATATTTCGGATCCCTTTGAAGACTATAGGGCCAAAGGAAATATCCTCCGATAACAAAGAGAAAGAAGCTTTCTGAGAAATTTCTTTGCGTTCCGTGAAATCATCTCACAGAGTTACAGCTTTCCCCTCAAGAAGCCATTCGCTAAGACAGTTCTTGTGGAATTGGCAAAGTGATATTTGGAAGCCCATAGAGGGCTATGGTGAAAAAGGAAATATCCTCAGATGAAATCTGGAAGGAAGCTTTCTGAGAAACTGCTTAGTGTTCGGTTAATTCATCTCAGAGAGTTACATCTGTATTTCGTGGATCTCTTTGCTAGCCTTATTTCTGTGGAATCTGAGAACAGATATTTCGGATCCCTTTGAAGACTATAGGGCCAAAGGAAATATCCTCCGATAACAAAGAGAAAGAAGCTTTCTGAGAAACTTCTTTGCGTTTTGTGAAATCATCTCACAGAGTTACAGCTTTCCCCTCAAGAAGCCTTTCGCTAAGACAGTTCTTGTGGAATTGGCAAAGTGATATTTGGAACCCCAAGAGGGCAATGGTGAAAAAGGAAATATCCTCAGATGAAAACTGGAAAGAAGCTTTCTGAGAAACTGCTTAGTGTTCTGTTCATTCATCTCACAGAGTTACATCTGTATTTCGTGGATCTCTTTGCTAGCCTTATTTCTGTGGAATCTGAGAACAGGTATTTCAGATCCCATTGAAGACTATAGGGCCAAAGGAAATATCCTCCGATTACAAAGAGAAAGAAGCTTTCTTAGAAACTTCTTTGTGTTCTGTGAAATCATCTCACAGAGTTACAGCTTTCCCCTCAAGAAGCCTTTCGCTAACACAGTTCTTGTGGAATTGGCAAAGTGATATTTGGAAGCCCATAGAGGGCTATGGTGAAAAAGGAATGATCCTCAGATGAAATCTGGAAAGAAGCTTTCTGAGAAACTGCTTAGTGTTCTGTTCATTCATCTCACAGACTTACATCTTTATTTCGTGGAACTCTTTGCTAGCCTTATTTCTGTGGAGTCTGAGAACAGATATTTCGGATCCCTTTGAAGACTATAGGGCCAAAGGAAATATCCTCCGATAACAAAGAGAAAGAAGCTTTCTGAGAAACTTCTTTGCGTTCCGTGAAATCATCTCACAGAGTTACAGCTTTCCCATTAAGAAGCCTTTCGCTAAGACAGTTCTTGTGGAATTGGCAAAGTGATATTTGGAAGCCCATTGAGGGCTATGGTGAAAAAGGAAATATCCTCAGATGAAATCTGGAAGGAAGCTTTCTGAGAAACTGCTTAGTGTTCGGCTAATTCATCTCAGAGAGTTACATCTGTATTTCGTGGATCTCTTTGCTAGCCTTATTTCTGTGGAATCTGAGAACAGATATTTCGGATCCCTTTGAAGACTATAGGGCCAAAGGAAATATCCTCCGATAACAAAGAGAAAGAAGCTTTCTGAAAAACTTCTTTGCGTTCTGTGAAATCATCTCACAGAGTTACAGCTTTCCGCTCAAGAAGCCTTTCGCTAAGACAGTTCTTGTGGAATTGGAAAAGTGATATTTGGAAGCCCATAGAGGGCTATGGTGAAAAAGGAAATATGCTCAGATGAAATCTGGAAGGAAGCTTTCTGAGAATCTGCTTAGTGTTCGGTTAATTCATCTCAGAGAGTTACATCTATATTTCGTGGATCTCTTTGCTAGCCTTATTTCTGTGTAATCTGAGAACAGATATTTCGGATCCCTTTGAAGACTATAGGGCCAAAGGAAATATCCTCCGATAACAAAGAGAAAGAAGCTTTTTGAGAAACTTCTTTGCCATTTGTGAAATCATCTCACAGAGTTACAGCTTTCCCCTCAACAAGCGTTTCGCTAAGACAGTTCTTGTGGAATTGGCAAAGTGATATTTTGAAGCCCATAGAGGGCTATGGTGAAAAAGGAAATATCCTCAGATGAAATCTGGAAGGAAGCTTTCTGAGAAACTGCTTAGTGTTCGGTTAATTCATCTCACAGAGTTACATCTGTATTTCGTGGATCTCTTTGCTAGCCTTATTTCTGTGGAATCTGAGAACAGATATTTCGGATCCCTTTGAAGACTATAGGGCCAAAGGAAATATCCTCCGATAACAAAGAGAAAGAAGCTTTCTGAGAAACTTCTTTGCGTTCTGTGAAATCATCTCACAGAGTTACAGCTTTCCCCTCACGAAGCCTTTCGCTAAGACAGTTCATGTGGAATTGGCAAAGTGATATTTGGAAGCCCCTAGAGGGCTATGGTGAAAAAGGAAATATCCTCAGATGAAATCTGGAAAGAAGCTTTCTGAGAAACTGATTAGTGTTCTCTTCATTCATCTCACAGAGTTACATCTGTATTTCGTGGATCTCTTTGCTAGCCTTATTTCTGTGGAATCTGAGAACAGGTATTTCAGATCCCATTGAAGACTATAGGTCCAAAGGAAATATCCTCCGATAACAAAGACAAAGAAGCTTTCTGAGAAACTTCTTTGTGTTCTGTGAAATCATCTCACAGAGTTACAGCTTTCCCCTCAAGAAGCCTTTCGCTAAGACAGTTCTTGTGGAATTGGCAAAATGATATTTTGAAGCCCATAGAGGGCAATGGTGAAAAAGGAAATATCCTCAGATGAAATCTGGAAAGAAGCTTTCTGAGAAACTGCTTAGTGTTCTGTTCATTCATCTCACAGACTTACATCTTTATTTCGTGGAACTCTTTGCTAGCCTTATTTCTGTGGAGTCTGAGAACAGATATTTCGGATCCCTTTGAAGACTATAGGGGCAAAGGAAATATCCTCCGATTAAAAAGAGAAAGAAGTTTTCTTAGAAACTTCTTTGCGTTCTGTGACATCATCTCACAGAGTTACAGCTTTCCCCTCAAGAAGCCTTTCGCTAAGACAGTTCTTGTGGAATTGGCAAAGTGATATTTGGAAGCCCATAGAGGGCTATGGTGAAAAAGGAAATATCCTCAGATGAAATTTGGAAAGAAGCTTTCTGAGAAACTGCTTAGTGTTCTGTTAATTCATCTCACAGAGTTACATCTGTATTTCGTGGATCTCTTTGCTAGCCTTATTTCTGTGGAATCTGAGAACAGATATTTCCGATCCCATTGAAGACTATAGGGCCAAAGGAAATATCCTCCAATAACAAAGAGAAAGAAGCTTTATGAGAAACTTCTTTGGGTTCTGTGAAATCATCTCACAGAGTTACAGCTTTCCCCTCAAGAAGCCTTTCGCTAAGACAGTTCTTGTGGAATTGGCAAGGTGATATTTGGAAGCCCATAGAGGGCTACGGTGAAAAAGGAAATATCCTCAGATGAAATATGGAAAGAAGCTTTCTGAGAAACTGCTTAGTGTTCGGTTAATTCATCTCACAGAGTTACATCAGTATTTCGTGGATCTCTTTGCTAGCCTTATTTCTGTGGAATCTGAGAACAGATATTTTGGATACCTTTGAAGACTATAGGGCCAAAGGAAATATCCTCCGATAACAAAGAGAAAGAAGCTTTCTGAGAAACTTCTTTGCATTCTGTGAAATCATCTCACAGAGTTACAGCTTTCCCCTCAAGAAGGAGTTCGCTAAGACAGTTCTTGTGGAATTGGCAAAGTGATATTTGATAGCCCATAGAGGGCTATGGTGAAAAAGGAAATATCCTCAGATGAAATCTGGAAGGAAGCTTTCTGAGAAACTGCTTAGTGTTCGGTTCATTCATCTCACAGACTTACATCTTTATTTCGTGGAACTCTTTGCTAGCCTTATTTCTGTGGAGTCTGAGAACAGATATTTCGGATCCCTTTGAAGACTATAGGGCCAAAGGAAATATCCTCCGATTACAAAGAGAAAGAAGATTTCTGAGAAACTTCTTTGCGTTCTGTGAAAACATCTCACAGAGTTACAGCTTTCCCCTCAAGAAGCCTTTCGCTAAGACTGTTCTTGTGGAATTGGCAAAGTGATATTTGGAAGCCCATAGAGGGCTATGGTGAAAAAGGAAATATCCTCAGATGAAATCTGGAAAGAAGCTTTCTGAGAAACTGCTTAGTGTTCTGTTAATTCATCTCACAGAGTTACATCTGTATTTTGTGGATGTCTTTGCTCGCCTTATTTCTGTGGAATCTGAGAACAGATATTTCGGATCCCTTTGAAGACTATAGGGCCAAAGGAAATATCCTCCGATAACAAAGAGAAAGAAGCTTTCTGAGAAACTTCTTTGTGTTCTGTGAAATCATCTCAGAGAGTTACAGCTTTCACCTCAAGAAGCCTTTCCCTAAGACAGTTCTTGTGGAATTGGCAAAGTGATATTTGGAAGCCCATAGAGGGCTATGGTGAAAAAGGAAATATCCTCAGATGAAATCTGGAAAGAAGCTTTCTGAGAAACTGCTTAGTGTTCTGTTAATTCATCTCACAGAGTTACATCTGTATTTCGTGGATCTCTTTGCTAGCCTTATTTCTGTGGAATCTGAGAACAGATATTTCGGATCCCTTTGAAGACTATAGGGCCAAAGGAAATATCCTCCGATTACAAAGAGAAAGAAGCTTTCTGAGAAACTACTTTGTGTTCTGTGAAATCATCTCACAGAGTTACAGCTTTCCCCTCACGAAGCCTTTCGCTAAGACAGTTCTTGTGGAATTGGCAAAGTGATATTTGGAAGCCCCTAGAGGGCTATGGTGAAAAAGGAAATATCCTCAGATGAAATCTGGAAAGAAGCTTTCTGAGAAACTGCTTAGTGTTCTGTTAATTCATCTCACAGAGTTACATCTGTATTTCGTGGATGTCTTTGCTAGCCTTATTTCTGTGGAATCTGAGAACAGATATTTCGGATCCCTTTGAAGACTATAGGGCCAAAGGAAATATCCTCCGATTACAAAGAGAAAGAAGCTTTCTGAGAAACTTCTTTGCATTCTGTGAAATCATCTCACAGAGTTACAGCTTTCCCCTCAAGAAGGAGTTCGCTAAGACAGTTCTTGTGGAATTGGCAAAGTGATATTTGGAAGCCCATAGAGGGCAATGGTGAAAAAGGAAATATCCTCAGATGAAATCTGGAAGGAAGCTTTCTGAGAAACTGCTTAGTGTTCGGTTCATTCATCTCACAGACTTACATCTTTATTTCGTGGAACTCTTTGCTAGCCTTATTTCTGTGGAGTCTGAGAACAGATATTTCGGATCCCTTTGAAGACTATAGGGCCAAAGGAAATATCCTCCGATTAAAAAGAGAAAGAAGCTTTCTTAGAAACTTCTTTGCGTTCTGTGATATCATCTCACAGAGTTACAGCTTTCCCCTCAAGAAGCCTTTCGCTAAGACAGTTCTTGTGGAATTGGCAAAGTGATATTTGGAAGCCCATAGAGGGCTATGGTGAAAAAGGAAATATCCTCAGATGAAATCTGGAAAGAAGCTTTCTGAGAAACTGCTTAATGTTCTGTTAATTCATCTCAGAGAGTTACATCTGTATTTCGTGGATCTCTTTGCTAGCCTTATTTCTGTGGAATCTGAGAACAGATATTTCGGATCCCTTTGAAGACTATAGGGCCAAAGGAAATATCCTCCGATAACAAAGAGAAAGAAGCTTTCTGAGAAACTTCTTTGCGTTTTGTGAAATCATCTCACAGAGTTACAGCTTTCCCCTCAAGAAGCCTTTCGCTAAGACAGTTCTTGTGGAATTGGCAAAGTGATATTTGGAACCCCAAGAGGGCAATGGTGAAAAAGGAAATATCCTCAGATGAAAAATGGAAAGAAGCTTTCTGAGAAACTGCTTAGTGTTCTGTTCATTCATCTCACAGAGTTACATCTGTATTTCGTGGATCTCTTTGCTAGCCTTATTTCTGTGGAATCTGAGAACAGGTATTTCAGATCCCATTGAAGACTATAGGGCCAAAGGAAATATTCTCCGATTACAAAGAGAAAGAAGCTTTCTTAGAAACTTCTTTGTGTTCTGTGAAATCATCTCACAGAGTTACAGCTTTCCCCTCAAGAAGCCTTTCGCTAACACAGTTCTTGTGGAATTGGCAAAGTGATATTTGGAAGCCCATAGAGGGCTATGGTGAAAAAGGAATGATCCTCAGATGAAATCTGGAAAGAAGCTTTCTGAGAAACTGCTTAGTGTTCTGTTCATTCATCTCACAGACTTACATCTTTATTTCGTGGAACTCTTTGCTAGCCTTATTTCTGTGGAATCTGAGAACAGGTATTTCAGATCCCATTGAAGACTATAGGGCCAAAGGAAATATCCTCCGATTACAAAGAGAAAGAAGCTTTCTTAGAAACTTCTTTGTGTTCTGTGAAATCATCTCACAGAGTTACAGCTTTCCCCTCAAGAAGCCTTTCGCTAACACAGTTCTTGTGGAATTGGCAAAGTGATATTTGGAAGCCCATAGAGGGCTATGGTGAAAAAGGAATGATCCTCAGATGAAATCTGGAAAGAAGCTTTCTGAGAAACTGCTTAGTGTTCTGTTCATTCATCTCACAGACTTACATCTTTATTTCGTGGATCTCTTTGCTAGCCTTATTTCTGTGTAATCTGAGAACAGATATTTCGGATCCCTTTGAAGACTATAGGGCCAAAGGAAATATCCTCCGATAACAAAGAGAAAGAAGCTTTTTGAGAAACTTCTTTGCCATTTGTGAAATCATCTCACAGAGTTACAGCTTTCCCCTCAACAAGCGTTTCGCTAAGACAGTTCTTGTGGAATTGGCAAAGTGATATTTTGAAGCCCATAGAGGGCTATGGTGAAAAAGGAAATATCCTCAGATGAAATCTGGAAGGAAGCTTTCTGAGAAACTGCTTAGTGTTCGGTTAATTCATCTCACAGAGTTACATCTGTATTTCGTGGATCTCTTTGCTAGCCTTATTTCTGTGGAATCTGAGAACAGATATTTCGGATCCCTTTGAAGACTATAGGGCCAAAGGAAATATCCTCCGATAACAAAGAGAAAGAAGCTTTCTGAGAAACTTCTTTGCGTTCTGTGAAATCATCTCACAGAGTTACAGCTTTCCCCTCACGAAGCCTTTCGCTAAGACAGTTCATGTGGAATTGGCAAAGTGATATTTGGAAGCCCCTGGAGGGCTATGGTGAAAAAGGAAATATCCTCAGATGAAATCTGGAAAGAAGCTTTCTGAGAAACTGCTTAGTGTTCTCTTCATTCATCTCACAGAGTTACATCTGTATGTCGTGGATCTCTTTGCTAGCCTTATTTCTGTGGAATCTGAGAACAGGTATTTCAGATCCCATTGAAGACTATAGGTCCAAAGGAAATATCCTCCGATAACAAAGACAAAGAAGCTTTCTGAGAAACTTCTTTGTGTTCTGTGAAATCATCTCACAGAGTTACAGCTTTCCCCTCAAGAAGCCTTTCGCTAAGACAGTTCTTGTGGAATTGGCAAAATGATATTTGGAAGCCCATAGAGGGCAATGGTGAAAAAGGAAATATCCTCAGATGAAATCTGGAAAGAAGCTTTCTGAGAAACTGCTTAGTGTTCTGTTCATTCATCTCACAGACTTACATCTTTATTTCGTGGAACTCTTTGCTAGCCTTATTTCTGTGGAGTCTGAGAACAGATATTTCGGATCCCTTTGAAGACTATAGGGGCAAAGGAAATATCCTCCGATTAAAAAGAGAAAGAAGTTTTCTTAGAAACTTCTTTGCGTTCTGTGACATCATCTCACAGAGTTACAGCTTTCCCCTCAAGAAGCCTTTCGCTAAGACAGTTCTTGTGGAATTGGCAAAGTGATATTTGGAAGCCCATAGAGGGCTATGGTGAAAAAGGAAATATCCTCAGATGAAATTTGGAAAGAAGCTTTCTGAGAAACTGCTTAGTGTTCTGTTAATTCATCTCACAGAGTTACATCTGTATTTCGTGGATCTCTTTGCTAGCCTTATTTCTGTGGAATCTGAGAACAGATATTTCCGATCCCATTGAAGACTATAGGGCCAAAGGAAATATCCTCCAATAACAAAGAGAAAGAAGCTTTCTGAGAAACTTCTTTGGGTTCTGTGAAATCATCTCACAGAGTTACAGCTTTCCCCTCAAGAAGCCTTTCGCTAAGACAGTTCTTGTGGAATTGGCAAGGTGATATTTGGAAGCCCATAGAGGGCTACGGTGAAAAAGGAAATATCCTCAGATGAAATATGGAAAGAAGCTTTCTGAGAAACTGCTTAGTGTTCGGTTAATTCATCTCACAGAGTTACATCAGTATTTCGTGGATCTCTTTGCTAGCCTTATTTCTGTGGAATCTGAGAACAGATATTTTGGATACCTTTGAAGACTATAGGGCCAAAGGAAATATCCTCCGATAACAAAGAGAAAGAAGCTTTCTGAGAAACTTCTTTGCATTCTGTGAAATCATCTCACAGAGTTACAGCTTTCCCCTCAAGAAGGAGTTCGCTAAGACAGTTCTTGTGGAATTGGCAAAGTGATATTTGATAGCCCATAGAGGGCTATGGTGAAAAAGGAAATATCCTCAGATGAAATCTGGAAGGAAGCTTTCTGAGAAACTGCTTAGTGTTCGGTTCATTCATCTCACAGACTTACATCTTTATTTCGTGGAACTCTTTGCTAGCCTTATTTCTGTGGAGTCTGAGAACAGATATTTCGGATCCCTTTGAAGACTATAGGGCCAAAGGAAATATCCTCCGATTACAAAGAGAAAGAAGATTTCTGAGAAACTTCTTTGCGTTCTGTGAAAACATCTCACAGAGTTACAGCTTTCCCCTCAAGAAGCCTTTCGCTAAGACTGTTCTTGTGGAATTGGCAAAGTGATATTTGGAAGCCCATAGAGGGCTATGGTGAAAAAGGAAATATCCTCAGATGAAATCTGGAAAGAAGCTTTCTGAGAAACTGCTTAGTGTTCTGTTAATTCATCTCACAGAGTTACATCTGTATTTTGTGGATGTCTTTGCTCGCCTTATTTCTGTGGAATCTGAGAACAGATATTTCGGATCCCTTTGAAGACTATAGGGCCAAAGGAAATATCCTCCGATAACAAAGATAAAGAAGCTTTCTGAGAAACTTCTTTGTGTTCTGTGAAATCATCTCAGAGAGTTACAGCTTTCACCTCAAGAAGCCTTTCCCTAAGACAGTTCTTGTGGAATTGGCAAAGTGATATTTGGAAGCCCATAGAGGGCTATGGTGAAAAAGGAAATATCCTCAGATGAAATCTGGAAAGAAGTTTTCTGAGAAACTGCTTAGTGTTCTGTTAATTCATCTCACAGAGTTACATCTGTATTTCGTGGATCTCTTTGCTAGCCTTATTTCTGTGGAATCTGAGAACAGATATTTCGGATCCCTTTGAAGACTATAGGGCCAAAGGAAATATCCTTCGATTACAAAGAGAAAGAAGCTTTCTGAGAAACTACTTTGTGTTCTGTGAAATCATCTCACAGAGTTACAGCTTTCCCCTCACGAAGCCTTTCGCTAAGACAGTTCTTGTGGAATTGGCAAAGTGATATTTGGAAGCCCCTAGAGGGCTATGGTGAAAAAGGAAATATCCTCAGATGAAATCTGGAAAGAAGCTTTCTGAGAAACTGCTTAGTGTTCTGTTAATTCATCTCACAGAGTTACATCTGTATTTCGTGGATCTCTTTGCTAGCCTTATTTCTGTGGAATCTGAGAACAGATATTTCGGATCCCTTTGAAGACTATAGGGCCAAAGGAAATATCCTCCGATTACAAAGAGAAAGAAGCTTTCTGAGAAACTTCTTTGTGTTCTGTGAAATCATCTCACAGAGTTACAGCTTTCCCCTCAAGAAGCCTTTCCCTAAGACAGTTCTTGTGGAATCGGCAAAGTGATATTTGGAAGCCCATAGAGGGCTATGGTGAAAAAGGAAATATCATCAGATGAAATCTGGAAAGAAGCTTTCTGAGAAACTGCTTAGTGTTCTGTTAAATCATCTCACAGAGTTACATCTGTATTTCGTGGATCTCTTAGCTAGCCTTATTTCTGTGGAATCTGAGAACAGATATTTCGGATCCCTTTGAAGACTATAGGGCCAAAGGAAATATCCTCCGATTACAAAGAGAAAGAAGCTTTCTGAGAAACTTCTTTGTGTTCTGTGAAATCATCTCACAGAGTTACAGCTTTCCCCTCAAGAAGCCTTACGCTAAGACAGTTCTTGTGGAATTGGCAAAGTGATATTTGGAAGCCCATATGAGGGCTATGGTGAAAAAGGAAATATCCTCAGATGAAATCTGGAAAGAAGCTTTCTGAGAAACTGCTTAGTGTTCTGTTAATTCATCTCACAGAGTTACATCTGTATTTCGTGGATCTCTTTGCTAGCCTTATTTCTGTGGAATCTGAGAACAGATATTTCGGATCCCATTAAAGACTATAGGGCCAAATGAAATATCCTCCGATAACAAAGAGAAAGTAGATTTCTGAGAAACTTCTTTGTGTTCTGTGAAATCATCTCACAGAGTTACAGCTTTCCCCTCAAGAAGCCTTTCGCTAAGACAGTTCTTGTGGAATTGGCAAAGTGATATTTGGAAGCCCTTAGAGGACTATGGTGAAAAAGGAAATATCCTCAGATGAAATCTGGAAAGAAGCTTTCTGAGAAACTGCTTAGTGTTCGCTTAATTTATCTCACAGAGTTACATCTGCATTTCGTGGATCTCTTTGCTAGCCTTATTTCTGTGGAATCTGAGAAGAGATATTTCGGATCCCTTTGAAGACTATAGGGCCAAAGGAAATATCCTCCGATAACAAAGAGAAAGAAGCTTTCTGAGAAACTTCTTTGTGTTCTGTGAAATCATCTTACGGAGTTACAGCTTTCCCCTCAAGAAGCCTTTCGCTAAGACAGTTCTTGTGGAATTGGCAAAGTGATATTTGGAAGCCCATAGAGGGCTATGGTGAAAAAGGAAATATCCTCAGATGAAATCTGGAAAGAAGCTTTCTGAGAAACTGCTTAGTGTTCGCTTAATTTATCTCACAGAGTTACATCTGCATTTCGTGGATCCCTTTGCTAGCCTTATTTCTGTGGAATCTGAGAACAGATATTTCGGATCCCTTTGAAGACTATAGGGCCAAAGGAAATATCCTCCAATCACAAAGAGAAAGAAGCTTTCGGAGAAACTTCTTTGCGTTCTCTGAAATCATCTCACAGAGTTACAGCTTTCCCCTCAAGAAGCCTTTCGCTAAGACAGTTCTTGTGGAATTGGCAAGGTGATATTTGGAATCCCATAGAGGGCTATGGTGAAAAAGGAAATATCCTCAGATGAAATCTGGAAGGAAGCTTTCTGAGAAACTGCTTAGTGTTCGGTTAATTCATCTCAGAGAGTTACATCTGTATTTCGTGGATCTCTTTGCTAGCCTTATTTCTGTGGAATCTGAGAACAGATATTTCGGATCCCTTTGAAGACTACAGGGCCAAAGGAAATATCCTCCGATAACAAAGAGAAAGAAGCTTTCTGAGAAACTTCTTTGCATTCTGTGAAATCGTCTCAAAGAGTTACAGCTTTCCCTTCAAGAAGACTTTCGCTAAGACAGTTCTTGTGGAATTGGCAAAGTGATATTTGGAAGCCCATAGTGGGCTATGGTGAAAAAGGAAATATCCTCCGATGAAATCTGGAAAGAAGCTTTCTGAGAAACTGCTTAGTGTTCTGTTCATTCATCTCACAGAGTTACATCTGTATTTCGTGGATCTCTTTGCTAGCCTTATTTCTGTGGAATCTGAGAACAGATATTTCGGATCCCATTGAAGACTATAGGGCCAAAGGAAATATCCTCCGATAACAAAGAGAAAGAAGCTGTCTTAGAAACTTCTTTGCGTTCTGTGAAATCATCTCACAGAGTTACAGCTTTCCCCTCAAGAAGCCTTTCGCTAAGACAGTTCTTGTGGAATTGGTAAAGTGATATTTGGAAGCCCATAGAGGGCTATGGTGAAAAAGGAAATATCCTCAGATGAAATCTGGAAAGAAGCTTTCTGAGAAACTGCTTAGTGTTCTGTTAATTCATCTCACAGAGTTACATCTGTATTTCGTGGATCTCTTTGCTAGCCTTATTTCTATGGAATCTGAGAACAGGTATTTCAGATCCCATTGAAGACTATAGGGCCAATGGAAATATCCTCCGATTACAGAGAGAAAGAAGCTTTCTTAGAAACTTCTTTGTGTTCCGTGAAATCATCTCACAGAGTTACAGCTTTCCCCTCAAGAAGCCTTTCGCTAAGACAGTTCTTGTGGAATTGGCAAAGTGATATTTGGAAGCCCATAGAGGGCTATGTTGAAAAAGGATATATCCTCAGATGAAATCTGGAAAGAAGCTTTCTGAGAAACTGCTGAGTGTTCTGTTAATTCATCTCACAGAGTTACATCTGTATTTCGTGGATCTCTTTGCTAGCCTTATTTCTGTGGAATCTGAGAACAGATATTTCGGATCCCGTTGAAGACTATAGGGCCAAAGGAAATATCCTCCGATAACAAAGAGAAAGAAGCTTTCTGAGAAACTTCTCTGTGTTCTGTGAAATCATCTCACAGAGTTACAGCTTTCCCCTCAAGAAGCCTTTCGCTAAGACAGTTCTTGTGGAATTGGCAAAGTGATATTTGGAAGCCCTTAGAGGACTATGGTGAAAAAGGAAATATCCTCAGATGAAATCTGGAAAGAAGCTTTCTGAGAAACTGCTTAGTGTTCGCTTAATTTATCTCACAGAGTTACATCTGTATTTCGTGGATCTCTTTGCTAGCCTTATTTCTGTGGAATCTGAGAACAGATATTTCGGATCCCTTTGAAGACTATAGGGCCAAAGGAAATATCCTCCGATAACAAAGAGAAAGAAGCTTTCTGAGAAACTTCTTTGTGTTCTGTGAAATCATCTTACAGAGTTACAGCTTTCCCCTCAAGAAGCCTTTCGCTAAGACAGTTCTTGTGGAATTGGCAAAGTGATATTTGGAAGCCCATAGAGGGCAATGGTGAAAAAGGAAATATCCTCAGATGAAATCTGGAAAGAAGCTTTCTGAGAAACTGCTTAGTGTTCTGTTCATTCATCTCACAGAATTACATCTGTATTTCCTGGATCTCTCTGCTAGCCTTATTTCTGTGGAATCTGAGAACAGATATTTCGGATCCCTTTGAAGACTATAGGGCCAAAGGAAATATCTTCCGATTACAAAGAGAAAGAAGATTTCTGAGAAACTTCTTTGCGTTCTGTGAAAACATCTCACAGAATTACAGCTTTCCCCTCAAGAAGCCTTTCGCTAAGACAGTTCTTGTGGAATTGGCAAAGTGATATTTGGAAGCCCATAGAGGGCTATGGTGAAAAAGGAAATATCCTCAGATGAAATCTGGAAAGAAGCTTTCTGAGAAACTGCTTAGTGTTCTGTTAATTCATCTCACAGAGTTACATCTGTATTTCGTGGATCTCTTTGCTAGCCTTATTTCTGTGGGATCTGAGGAGAGATATTTCGGATCCCATTGAAGACTACAGGGCCAAAGGAAATATCCTCCGATAACAAAGAGAAAGAAGCTTTCTGAGAAACTTCTTTGCGTTCTGTGAAATCGTCTCACAGAGTTACAGCTTTCCCTTCAAGAAGACTTTCGCTAAGACACTTCTTGTGGAATTGGCAAAGTGATATTTGGAAGCCCATAGTGGGCTATGGTGAAAAAGGAAATATCCTCCGATGAAATCTGGAAAGAAGCTTTCTGAGAAACTGCTTAGTGTTCTGTTCATTCATCTCACAGAGTTACATCTGTATTTCGTGGATCTCTTTGCTAGCCTTATTTCTGTGGAATCTGAGAACAGATATTTCGGATCCCATTGAAGACTATAGGGCCAAAGGAAATATCCTCCGATAACAAAGAGAAAGTAGATTTCTGAGAAACTTCTTTGTGTTCTGTGAAATCATCTCACAGAGTTACAGCTTTCCCCTGAAGAAGCCTTTCGCTAAGACAGTTCTTGTGGAATTGGCAAAGTGATATTTGGAAGCCCTTAGAGGACTATGGTGAAAAAGGAAATATCCTCAGATGAAATCTGGAAAGAAGCTTTCTGAGAAACTGCTTAGTGTTCGCTTAATTTATCTCACAGAGTTACATCTGCATTTCGTGGATCTCTTTGCTAGCCTTATTTCTGTGGAATCTGAGAAGAGATATTTCGGATCCCTTTGAAGACTATAGGGCCAAAGGAAATATCCTCCGATAACAAAGAGAAAGAAGCTTTCTGAGAAACTTCTTTGTGTTCTGTGAAATCATCTTACGGAGTTACAGCTTTCCCCTCAAGAAGCCTTTCGCTAAGACAGTTCTTGTGGAATTGGCAAAGTGATATTTGGAAGCCCATAGAGGGCTATGGTGAAAAAGGAAATATCCTCAGATGAAATCTGGAAAGAAGCTTTCTGAGAAACTGCTTAGTGTTCTTTCATTCATCTCACAGAGTTACATCTGTATTTCGTGGATCTCTTTGCTAGCCTTATTTCTGTGGAATCTGAGAACAGATATTTCCGATCCCATTGAAGACTATAGGGCCAAAGGAAATATCCTCCGATTACAAAGAGAAAGAAGATTTCTGAGAAACTTCTTTGCGTTCTGTGAAAACATCTCACAGAGTTACAGCTTTCCCCTCAAGAAGCCTTTCGCTAAGACAGTTCTTGTGGAATTGGCAAAGTGATATTTGGAAGCCCATAGAGGGCTATGGTGAAAAAGGAAATATCCTCAGATGAAATCTGGAAAGAAGGTTTCTGAGAAACTGCTTAGTGTTCTGTTAATTCAACTCACAGAGTTACATCTGTATTTCGTGGATCTCTTTGCTAGCCTTATTTCTGTGGAATCTGAGAACAGATATTTCGGATCCCATAGAAGACTACAGGGCCAAAGGAAATATCCTCAGATAACAAAGAGAAAGAAGCTTTCTGAGAAACTTCTTTGCATTCTGTGAAATCGTCTCACAGAGTTACAGCTTTCCCCTCAAGAAGACTTTCGCTAAGACAGTTCTTGTGGAATTGGCAAAGTGATATTTGGAAGCCCATAGAGGGCAATGGTGAAAAAGGAAATATCCTCAGATGAAATCTGGAAAGAAGCTTTCTGAGAAACTGCTTAGTGTTCTTTCATTCATCTCACAGAGTTACATCTGTATTTCGTGGATCTCTTTGCTAGCCTTATTTCTGTGGAATCTGAGAACAGATATTTCCGATCCCATTGAAGACTATAGGGCCAAAGGAAATATCCTCCGATTACAAAGAGAAAGAAGATTTCTGAGAAACTTCTTTGCGTTCTGTGAAAACATCTCACAGAGTTACAGCTTTCCCCTCAAGAAGCCTTTCGCTAAGACAGTTCTTGTGGAATTGGCAAAGTGATATTTGGAAGCCCATAGAGGGCTATGGTGAAAAAGGAAATATCCTCAGATGAAATCTGGAAAGAAGGTTTCTGAGAAACTGCTTAGTGTTGTGTTAATTCATCTCACAGAGTTACATCTGTATTTCGTGGATCTCTTTGCTAGCCTTATTTCTGTGGAATCTGAGAACAGATATTTCGGATCCCATTGAAGACTACAGGGCCAAAGGAAATATCCTCCGATAACAAAGAGAAAGAAGCTTTCTGAGAAACTTCTTTGCATTCTGTGAAATCGTCTCACAGAGTTACAGCTTTCCCTTCAAGAAGACTTTCGCTAAGACAGTTCTTGTGGAATTGGCAAAGTGATATTTGGAAGCCCATAGTGGGCTATGGTGAAAAAGGAAATATCCTCCGATGAAATCTGGAAAGAAGCTTTCTGAGAAACTGCTTAGTGTTCTGTTCATTCATCTCACAGAGTTACATCTGTATTTCGTGGATCTCTTTGCTAGCCTTATTTCTGTGGAATCTGAGAACAGATATTTCGGATCCCATTGAAGACTATAGGGCCAAAGGAAATATCCTCTGATAACAAAGAGAAAGAAGCTGTCTTAGAAACTTCTTTGCGTTCTGTGAAATCATCTCACAGAGTTACAGCTTTCCCCTCAAGAAGCCTTTCGCTAAGACAGTTCTTGTGGAATTGGTAAAGTGATATTTGGAAGCCCATAGAGGGCTATGGTGAAAAAGGAAATATCCTCAGATGAAATCTGGAAAGAAGCTTTCTGAGAAACTGCTGAGTGTTCTGTTAATTCATCTCACAGAGTTACATCTGTATTTCGTGGATCTCTTTGCTAGCCTTATTTCTGTGGAATCTGAGAACAGATATTTCGGATCCCATTGAAGACTATAGGGCCAAAGGAAATATCCTCCGATAACAAAGAGAAAGAAGCTTTCTGAGAAACTTCTTTGTGTTCTGTGAAATCATCTCACAGAGTTACAGCTTTCCCCTCAAGAAGCCTTTCGCTAAGACAGTTCTTGTGGAATTGGCAAAGTGATATTTGGAAGCCCATAGAGGGCTATGGTGAAAAAGGAAATATCCTCAGATGAAATCTGGAAAGAAGCTTTCTGAGAAACTGCTTAGTGTTCGGTTAATTCATCTCAGAGAGTTACATCTGTATTTCGTGGATCTCTTGGCTAGCCTTATTTCTGTGGAATCTGAGAACAGATATTTCGGATCCCTTTGAAGACTATAGGGCCAAAGGAAATATCCTCCGATAACAAAGAGAAAGAAGCTTTCTGAGAAACTTCTTTGTGTTCTGTGAAATCATCTCACAGAGTTACAGCTTTCCCCTCAAGAAGCCTTTCGCTAAAACAGTTCTTGTGGAATTGGCAAAGTGATATTTGGAAGCCCATAGACGGCTATGGTGAAAAAGGAAATATCCTCAGATGAAATCTGGAAAGAAGCTTTCTGAGAAACTGCTAAGTGTTCGGTTCATTCATCTCACAGAGTTACATCTGTATTTCGTGGATCTCTTTGCTAGACTTATTTCTGTGGAATCTGAGAACAGATATTTCGGATCCCATTGAAGACTATAGGGCCAAAGGAAATATCCTCTTATTACAAAGAGAAAAAAGATTTCTGAGAAACTTCTTTCCTCTCTGTGAAATCATCTCACAGAGTTACAGCTTTCCCCTCCAGAAGCCTTTCGCCAAGAGAGTTCTTGTGGAATTGGCAAAGTGATATTGGAAGCCCATAGAGGGCTATGGTGAAAAAGGAAATATCCTCAGATGAAATCTGGAAAGAAGCTTTCTGAGAAACTGCTTAGTGTTCTATTAATTCATCTCACAGAGATACATCTGTATTTCGTGGATCTCTTTGCTAGACTTACTTCTGTGGAATCTGAGAACAGATATTTCGGATCCCATTGAACACTACAGGGCCAAAGGAAATATCCTCCGATAACAAAGAGAAAGAAGCTTTCTGAGAAACTTCTTTGCGTTCTGTGAAATCATCTCACAGAGTTACAGCTTTCCCCTCAGAAGCCTTTCGCTAAGACAGTTCTTGTGGAATTGGCAAAGTGATATTTGGAAGCCCCTAGAGGGCTACGGTGAAAAAGGAAATATCCTCAGATGAAATCTGGAAAGAAGCTTTCTGAGAAACTGCTTAGTGTTCTGTTAATTCATCTCACTGAGTTACATCTGTATTTCGTGGATCTCTTTGCTAGCCTTATTTCTGTGGAATCCGAGAACAGATATTTCGGATCCCATTGAAGACTATAGGGCCAAAGGAAATATCCTCCGATAACAAAGAGAAAGAAGCTTTCTGAGGAACTTCTTGGCGTTCTGTGAAATCATCTCCCAGAGTTACAGCTTTCCCCTCAAGAAGCCTTTCGCAAAGACAGTTCTTGTGGAATTGGCAAGGTGATATTTGGAAGCCCATAGAGGGCTATGGTGAAAAAGGAATTATCCTCAGATGAAATCTGGAAAGAAGCTTTCTGAGAAACTGCTTAGTGTCTGTTAATTCATCTCACAGAGATACATCTGTATTTCGCGGATCTCTTTGCTAGCCTTATTTCTGTGGAATCTGAGAACAGATATTTCGGATCCCTTTGAAGACTATAGGGCCAAAGGAAATATCCTCCGATTACAAAGAGAAAGAAGCTTTCTTAGAAACTTCTTTGTGTTCTGTTAAATCATCTCACAGAGTTACAGCTTTCCCCTCAAGAAGCCTTTCGCTAAGACAGTTCTTGTGGAATTGGCAAAGTGATATTTGGAAGCCCTTAGAGGGCTATGGTGAAAAAGGAATGATCCTCAGATGAAATCTGGAAAGAAGCTTTCTGAGAAACTGCTTAGTGTTCTGTTAATTCATCTCACAGAGTTACATCTTTATTTCGTGGATCTCTTTGCTAGCCTTATTTCTGTGGAATCTGAGAACAGATATTTTGGATCCCTTTGAAGACTATAGGGCCAAAGGAAATATCCTCCGATCACAAAGAGAAAGAAGCTTTCTGAGAAATTTCTTTGCATTCTGTGAAATCATCTCACAGAGTTACAGCTTTCCCCTCAAGAAGCCTTTTGCTAAGACAGTTCTTGTGGAATTGGCAAAGTGATATTTGGAAGCCCATAGAGGGCTGTGGTGAAAAAGGAAATATCCTAAGATGAAATCTGGAAGGAAGCTTTCTGAGAAACTCCTTAGTGTTCGGTTAATTCATCTCACAGAGTTACATCAGTATTTCGTGGATCTCTTTGCTAGCCTTATTTCTGTGGAATCTGAGAACAGATATTTTGGATACCTTTGAAGACTATAGGGCCAAAGGAAATATCCTCCGATAACAAAGAGAAAGAAGCTTTCTGAGAAACTTCTTTGCATTCTGTGAAATCATCTCACAGAGTTACAGCTTTCCCCTCAAGAAGACTTTCGCTAAGACAGTTCTTGTGGAATTGGCAAAGTGATATTTGGAAGCCCATAGAGGGCTACGGTGAAAAAGGAAATATCCTCAGATGAAATCTGGCAAGAAGCTTTCTGAGAAACTGCTTAGTGTTCTGTTATTTCATCTCACAGAGTTACATCTGTATTTCGTGGATCTCTTTGCTAGCCTTATTTCTGTGGAATCTGAGAACAGATATTTCGGATCCCATTGAAGACTATAGGGCCAAAGGAAATATCCTCCGATAACAAAAAGAAAGAAGCTTTCTGAGAAACTTCTTGGCGTTCTGTGAAATCATCTCACAGAGTTACAGCTTTCCCCTCAAGAAGCCTTTCGCTAAGACAGTTCTTGTGGAATTGGCAAGGTGATATTTGGAAGCCCATAGAGGGCTACGGTGAAAAAGGAAATATCCTCAGATGAAATCTGGAAAGAAGCTTTCTGAGAAACTGCTTAGTGTTCGGTTAATTCATCTCACAGAGTTACATCTGTATTTCGTGGATCTCTTTGCTAGCCTTATTTCTGTGGAATCTGAGAACAGATATTTCGGATCCCGTTGAAGACAATAGGGCCAAAGGAAATATCCTCCGATAACAAAGAGAAAGAAGCTTTCTGAGAAACTTCTTTGTGTTCTGTGAAATCATCTCACAGAGTTACAGCTTTCCCCTCAAGAAGCCTTTCGCTAAGACAGTTCTTGTGGAATTGGCAAAGTGATATTTGGAAGCCCTTAGAGGACTATGGTGAAAAAGGAAATATCCTCAGATGAAATCTGGAAAGAAGCTTTCTGAGAAACTGCTTAGTGTTCGCTTAATTTATCTCACAGAGTTACATCTGTATTTCGTGGATCTCTTTGCTAGCCTTATTTCTGTGGAATCTGAGAACAGATATTTCGGATCCCTTTGAAGACTATAGGGCCAAAGGAAATATCCTCCGATAACAAAGAGAAAGAAGCTTTCTGAGAAACTTCTTTGTGTTCTGTGAAATCATCTTACAGAGTTACAGCTTTCCCCTCAAGAAGCCATTCGCTAAGACAGTTCTTGTGGAATTGGCAAAGTGATATTTGGAAGCCCATAGAGGGCAATGGTGAAAAAGGAAATATCCTCAGATGAAATCTGGAAAGAAGCTTTCTGAGAAACTGCTTAGTGTTCTGTTCATTCATCTCACAGAATTACATCTGTATTTCCTGGATCTCTCTGCTAGCCTTATTTCTGTGGAATCTGAGAACAGATATTTCGGATCCCTTTGAAGACTATAGGGCCAAAGGAAATATCTTCCGATTACAAAGAGAAAGAAGATTTCTGAGAAACTTCTTTGCGTTCTGTGAAAACATCTCACAGAATTACAGCTTTCCCCTCAAGAAGCCTTTCGCTAAGACAGTTCTTGTGGAATTGGCAAAGTGATATTTGGAAGCCCATATAGGGCTATGGTGAAAAAGGAAATATCCTCAGATGAAATCTGGAAAGAAGCTTTCTGAGAAACTGCTTAGTGTTCTGTTAATTCATCTCACAGAGTTACATCTGTATTTCGTTGATCTCTTTGCTAGCCTTATTTCTGTGGGATCTGAGGACAGATATTTCGGATCCCATTGAAGACTACAGGGCCAAAGGAAATATCCTCTGATAACAAAGAGAAAGAAGCTGTCTTAGAAACTTCTTTGCGTTCTGTGAAATCATCTCACAGAGTTACAGCTTTCCCCTCAAGAAGCCTTTCGCTAAGACAGTTCTTGTGGAATTGGTAAAGTGATATTTGGAAGCCCATAGAGGGCTATGGTGAAAAAGGAAATATCCTCAGATGAAATCTGGAAAGAAGCTTTCTGAGAAACTGCTGAGTGTTCTGTTAATTCATCTCACAGAGTTACATCTGTATTTCGTGGATCTCTTTGCTAGCCTTATTTCTGTGGAATCTGAGAACAGATATTTCGGATCCCATTGAAGACTATAGGGCCAAAGGAAATATCCTCCGATAACAAAGAGAAAGAAGCTTTCTGAGAAACTTCTTTGTGTTCTGTGAAATAATCTCACAGAGTTACAGCTTTCCCCTCAAGAAGCCTTTCGCTAAGACAGTTCTTGTGGAATTGGCAAAGTGATATTTGGAAGCCCATAGAGGGCTATGGTGAAAAAGGAAATATCCTCAGATGAAATCTGGAAAGAAGCTTTCTGAGAAACTGCTTAGTGTTCGGTTAATTCATCTCAGAGAGTTACATCTGTATTTCGTGGATCTCTTGGCTAGCCTTATTTCTGTGGAATCTGAGAACAGATATTTCGGATCCCTTTGAAGACTATAGGGCCAAAGGAAATATCCTCCGATAACAAAGAGAAAGAAGCTTTCTGAGAAACTTCTTTGTGTTCTGTGAAATCATCTCACAGAGTTACAGCTTTCCCCTCAAGAAGCCTTTCGCTAAAACAGTTCTTGTGGAATTGGCAAAGTGATATTTGGAAGCCCATAGACGGCTATGGTGAAAAAGGAAATATCCTCAGATGAAATCTGGAAAGAAGCTTTCTGAGAAACTGCTAAGTGTTCGGTTCATTCATCTCACAGAGTTACATCTGTATTTCGTGGATCTCTTTGCTAGACTTATTTCTGTGGAATCTGAGAACAGATATTTCGGATCCCATTGAAGACTATAGGGCCAAAGGAAATATCCTCTTATTACAAAGAGAAAAAAGATTTCTGAGAAACTTCTTTCCTCTCTGTGAAATCATCTCACAGAGTTACAGCTTTCCCCTCCAGAAGCCTTTCGCCAAGAGAGTTCTTGTGGAATTGGCAAAGTGATATTGGAAGCCCATAGAGGGCTATGGTGAAAAAGGAAATATCCTCAGATGAAATCTGGAAAGAAGCTTTCTGAGAAACTGCTTAGTGTTCTATTAATTCATCTCACAGAGATACATCTGTATTTCGTGGATCTCTTTGCTAGACTTACTTCTGTGGAATCTGAGAACAGATATTTCGGATCCCATTGAACACTACAGGGCCAAAGGAAATATCCTCCGATAACAAAGAGAAAGAAGCTTTCTGAGAAACTTCTTTGCGTTCTGTGAAATCATCTCACAGAGTTACAGCTTTCCCCTCAGAAGCCTTTCGCTAAGACAGTTCTTGTGGAATTGGCAAAGTGATATTTGGAAGCCCCTAGAGGGCTACGGTGAAAAAGGAAATATCCTCAGATGAAATCTGGAAAGAAGCTTTCTGAGAAACTGCTTAGTGTTCTGTTAATTCATCTCACTGAGTTACATCTGTATTTCGTGGATCTCTTTGCTAGCCTTATTTCTGTGGAATCCGAGAACAGATATTTCGGATCCCATTGAAGACTATAGGGCCAAAGGAAATATCCTCCGATAACAAAGAGAAAGAAGCTTTCTGAGGAACTTCTTGGCGTTCTGTGAAATCATCTCCCAGAGTTACAGCTTTCCCCTCAAGAAGCCTTTCGCAAAGACAGTTCTTGTGGAATTGGCAAGGTGATATTTGGAAGCCCATAGAGGGCTATGGTGAAAAAGGAATTATCCTCAGATGAAATCTGGAAAGAAGCTTTCTGAGAAACTGCTTAGTGTCTGTTAATTCATCTCACAGAGATACATCTGTATTTCGCGGATCTCTTTGCTAGCCTTATTTCTGTGGAATCTGAGAACAGATATTTCGGATCCCTTTGAAGACTATAGGGCCAAAGGAAATATCCTCCGATTACAAAGAGAAAGAAGCTTTCTTAGAAACTTCTTTGTGTTCTGTTAAATCATCTCACAGAGTTACAGCTTTCCCCTCAAGAAGCCTTTCGCTAAGACAGTTCTTGTGGAATTGGCAAAGTGATATTTGGAAGCCCTTAGAGGGCTATGGTGAAAAAGGAATGATCCTCAGATGAAATCTGGAAAGAAGCTTTCTGAGAAACTGCTTAGTGTTCTGTTAATTCATCTCACAGAGTTACATCTTTATTTCGTGGATCTCTTTGCTAGCCTTATTTCTGTGGAATCTGAGAACAGATATTTTGGATCCCTTTGAAGACTATAGGGCCAAAGGAAATATCCTCCGATCACAAAGAGAAAGAAGCTTTCTGAGAAATTTCTTTGCATTCTGTGAAATCATCTCACAGAGTTACAGCTTTCCCCTCAAGAAGCCTTTTGCTAAGACAGTTCTTGTGGAATTGGCAAAGTGATATTTGGAAGCCCATAGAGGGCTGTGGTGAAAAAGGAAATATCCTAAGATGAAATCTGGAAGGAAGCTTTCTGAGAAACTCCTTAGTGTTCGGTTAATTCATCTCACAGAGTTACATCAGTATTTCGTGGATCTCTTTGCTAGCCTTATTTCTGTGGAATCTGAGAACAGATATTTTGGATACCTTTGAAGACTATAGGGCCAAAGGAAATATCCTCCGATAACAAAGAGAAAGAAGCTTTCTGAGAAACTTCTTTGCATTCTGTGAAATCATCTCACAGAGTTACAGCTTTCCCCTCAAGAAGACTTTCGCTAAGACAGTTCTTGTGGAATTGGCAAAGTGATATTTGGAAGCCCATAGAGGGCTACGGTGAAAAAGGAAATATCCTCAGATGAAATCTGGCAAGAAGCTTTCTGAGAAACTGCTTAGTGTTCTGTTATTTCATCTCACAGAGTTACATCTGTATTTCGTGGATCTCTTTGCTAGCCTTATTTCTGTGGAATCTGAGAACAGATATTTCGGATCCCATTGAAGACTATAGGGCCAAAGGAAATATCCTCCGATAACAAAAAGAAAGAAGCTTTCTGAGAAACTTCTTGGCGTTCTGTGAAATCATCTCACAGAGTTACAGCTTTCCCCTCAAGAAGCCTTTCGCTAAGACAGTTCTTGTGGAATTGGCAAGGTGATATTTGGAAGCCCATAGAGGGCTACGGTGAAAAAGGAAATATCCTCAGATGAAATCTGGAAAGAAGCTTTCTGAGAAACTGCTTAGTGTTCGGTTAATTCATCTCACAGAGTTACATCTGTATTTCGTGGATCTCTTTGCTAGCCTTATTTCTGTGGAATCTGAGAACAGATATTTCGGATCCCTTTGAAGACTATAGGGCCAAAGGAAATAACCTCCGATAACAAACAGAAAGAAGCTTTCTGAGAAACTTCTTTGCATTCTGTGAAATCATCTCACAGAGTTACAGCTTTCCCCTCAAGAAGCCTTTCGCTAAGACAGTTCTTGTGGAATTGGCAAAGTGACATTTGGAAGCCCATAGACGGCTATGGTGAAAAAGGAAATATCCTCAGTTGAAATCTGGAAGGAAGCTTTCTGAGAAACTGCTTAGTGTTCGGTTAATTCATCTCAGAGAGTTACATCTGTATTTCGTGGATCTCTTGGCTAGCCTTATTTCTGTGGAATCTGAGAACAGATATTTCGGATCCCTTTGGAGACTATAGGGCCAAAGGAAATATCCTCCGATAACAAAGTGAAAAAAGCTGTCTTGGAAACTTCTTTGCGTTCTGTGAAATCATCTCACAGAGTTACAGCATTCCCCTCAAGAAGCCATTCGCTAAGACAGTTCTTGTGGAATTGGCAAAGTGATATTTGGAAGCCCATAGAGGGCTATGGTGAAAAAGGAAATATCCTCAGATGAAATCTGGAAGGAAGCTTTCTGAGAAACTGCTTAGTGTTCGGTTAATTCATCTCAGAGAGTTACATCTGTATTTCGTGGATCTCTTTGCTAGCCTTATTTCTGTGGAATCTGAGAACAGATATTTCGGATCCCTTTGAAGACTATAGGGCCAAAGGAAATATCCTCCGATAACAAAGAGAAAGAAGCTTTCTGAGAAACTTCTTTGTGTTCTGTGAAATCATCTCACAGAGTTACAGCTTTCCCCTCAAGAAGCCTTTCGCGAAGACATTTATTGTGGAATTGGCAAAGTGATATTTGGAAGCCCATAGAGGGCTATGGTGAAAAAGGAAATATCCTCAGATGAAATCTGGAAAGAAGCTTTCTGAGAAACTGCTTAGTGTGCTGTTCATTCATCTCACAGAGTTACATCTTTATTTCTTGGAACTCTTTGCTAGCCTTATTTCTGTGGAGTCTGAGAACAGATATTTCGGATCCCTTTGAAGACTATAGGGCCAAAGGAAATATCCTCCTATTAAAAAGAGAAAGAAGCTTTCTTAGAAACTTCTTTGCGTTCTGTGAAATCATCTCACAGAGTTACAGCTTTCCCCTCACGAAGCCTTTAGCTAAGACAGTTCTTGTGGAATTGGCAAAGTGATATTTGGAAGACCCTAGAGGGCTCTGGTGAAAAGGGAAATATCCTCAGATGAAATCTGGAAAGAGGCTTTCTGAGAAACTGCTTAGTGTTCTGTTAATTCATCTCACAGAGTTACATCTGTATTTCGTGGATGTCTTTGCTAGCCTTATTTCTGTGGAATCTGAGAACAGATATTTCGGATCCCATTGAAGACTATAGGGCCAAAGGAAATATCCTCCGATTAAAAAGAGAAAGAAGCTTTCTGAGAAACTTCTTTGTGTTCTGTGAAATCATCTCACAGAGTTACAGCTTTCCCCTCAAGAAGCCTTTCACTAAGACAGTTCTTGTGGAATTGGCAAAGTGATATTTGGAAGCCCATACGAGGGCTATGGTGAAAAAGGAAATATCCTCAGATGAAATCTGGAAAGAAGCTTTCTGAGAAACTGCTTAGTGTTCTGTTAATTCATCTCACAGAGTTACATCTGTATTTCGTGGATCTCTTTGCTAGCCTTATTTCTATGGAATCTGAGAACAGGTATTTCAGATCCCATTGAAGACTATAGGGCCAATGGAAATATCCTCCGATTACAGAGAGAAAGAAGCTTTCTTAGAAACTTCTTTGTGTTCCGTGAAATCATCTCACAGAGTTACAGCTTTCCCCTCAAGAAGCCTTTCGCTAAGACAGTTCTTGTGGAATTGGCAAAGTGATATTTGGAAGCCCATAGAGGGCTATGTTGAAAAAGGATATATCCTCAGATGAAATCTGGAAAGAAGCTTTCTGAGAAACTGCTTAGTGTTCTGTTAATTCATCTCACAGAGTTACATCTGTATTTCGTGGATCTCTTTGCTAGCCTTATTTCTGTGGAATCTGAGAACAGATATTTCGGATCCCGTTGAAGACAATAGGGCCAAAGGAAATATCCTCCGATAACAAAGAGAAAGAAGCTTTCTGAGAAACTTCTTTGTGTTCTGTGAAATCATCTCACAGAGTTACAGCTTTCCCCTCAAGAAGCCTTTCGCTAAGACAGTTCTTGTGGAATTGGCAAAGTGATATTTGGAAGCCCTTAGAGGACTATGGTGAAAAAGGAAATATCCTCAGATGAAATCTGGAAAGAAGCTTTCTGAGAAACTGCTTAGTGTTCGCTTAATTTATCTCACAGAGTTACATCTGTATTTCGTGGATCTCTTTGCTAGCCTTATTTCTGTGGAATCTGAGAACAGATATTTCGGATCCCTTTGAAGACTATAGGGCCAAAGGAAATATCCTCCGATAACAAAGAGAAAGAAGCTTTCTGAGAAACTTCTTTGTGTTCTGTGAAATCATCTTACAGAGTTACAGCTTTCCCCTCAAGAAGCCATTCGCTAAGACAGTTCTTGTGGAATTGGCAAAGTGATATTTGGAAGCCCATAGAGGGCAATGGTGAAAAAGGAAATATCCTCAGATGAAATCTGGAAAGAAGCTTTCTGAGAAACTGCTTAGTGTTCTGTTCATTCATCTCACAGAATTACATCTGTATTTCCTGGATCTCTCTGCTAGCCTTATTTCTGTGGAATCTGAGAACAGATATTTCGGATCCCTTTGAAGACTATAGGGCCAAAGGAAATATCTTCCGATTACAAAGAGAAAGAAGATTTCTGAGAAACTTCTTTGCGTTCTGTGAAAACATCTCACAGAATTACAGCTTTCCCCTCAAGAAGCCTTTCGCTAAGACAGTTCTTGTGGAATTGGCAAAGTGATATTTGGAAGCCCATATAGGGCTATGGTGAAAAAGGAAATATCCTCAGATGAAATCTGGAAAGAAGCTTTCTGAGAAACTGCTTAGTGTTCTGTTAATTCATCTCACAGAGTTACATCTGTATTTCGTTGATCTCTTTGCTAGCCTTATTTCTGTGGGATCTGAGGACAGATATTTCGGATCCCATTGAAGACTACAGGGCCAAAGGAAATATCCTCCGATAACGAAGAGAAAGAAGCTTTCTGAGAAACTTCTTTGCGTTCTATGAAATCGTCTCACAGAGTTACAGCTTTCCCTTCAAGAAGACTTTCGCTAAGACACTTCTTGTGGAATTGGCAAATTGATATTTGGAAGCCCATAGTGGGCTATGGTGAAAAAGGAAATATCCTCCGATGAAATCTGGAAAGAAGCTTTCTGAGAAACTGCTTAGTGTTCTGTTCATTCATCTCACAGAGTTACATCTGTATTTCGTGGATCTCTTTGCTAGCCTTATTTCTGTGGAATCTGAGAACAGATATTTCGGATCCCATTGAAGACTATAGGGCCAAAGGAAATATCCTCCGATAACAAAGAGAAAGTAGATTTCTGAGAAACTTCTTTGTGTTCTGTGAAATCATCTCACAGAGTTACAGCTTTCCCCTGAAGAAGCCTTTCGCTAAGACAGTTCTTGTGGAATTGGCAAAGTGATATTTGGAAGCCCTTAGAGGACTATGGTGAAAAAGGAAATATCCTCAGATGAAATCTGGAAATAAGCTTTCTGAGAAACTGCTTAGTGTTCGCTTAATTTATCTCACAGAGTTACATCTGCATTTCGTGGATCTCTTTGCTAGCCTTATTTCTGTGGAATCTGAGAAGAGATATTTCGGATCCCTTTGAAGACTATAGGGCCAAAGGAAATATCCTCCGATAACAAAGAGAAAGAAGCTTTCTGAGAAACTTCTTTGTGTTCTGTGAAATCATCTTACGGAGTTACAGCTTTCCCCTCAAGAAGCCTTTCGCTAAGACAGTTCTTGTGGAATTGGCAAAGTGATATTTGGAAGCCCATAGAGGGCTATGGTGAAAAAGGAAATATCCTCAGATGAAATCTGGAAAGAAGCTTTCTGAGAAACTGCTTAGTGTTCTTTCATTCATCTCACAGAGTTACATCTGTATTTCGTGGATCTCTTTGCTAGCCTTATTTCTGTGGAATCTGAGAACAGATATTTCCGATCCCATTGAAGACTATAGGGCCAAAGGAAATATCCTCCGATTACAAAGAGAAAGAAGATTTCTGAGAAACTTCTTTGCGTTCTGTGAAAACATCTCACAGAGTTACAGCTTTCCCCTCAAGAAGCCTTTCGCTAAGACAGTTCTTGTGGAATTGGCAAAGTGATATTTGGAAGCCCATAGAGGGCTATGGTGAAAAAGGAAATATCCTCAGATGAAATCTGGAAAGAAGGTTTCTGAGAAACTGCTTAGTGTTCTGTTAATTCAACTCACAGAGTTACATCTGTATTTCGTGGATCTCTTTGCTAGCCTTATTTCTGTGGAATCTGAGAACAGATATTTCGGATCCCATTGAAGACTACAGGGCCAAAGGAAATATCCTCAGATAACAAAGAGAAAGAAGCTTTCTGAGAAACTTCTTTGCATTCTGTGAAATCGTCTCACAGAGTTACAGCTTTCCCCTCAAGAAGACTTTCGCTAAGACAGTTCTTGTGGAATTGGCAAAGTGATATTTGGAAGCCCATAGAGGGCAATGGTGAAAAAGGAAATATCCTCTGATGAAATCTGGAAAGAAGCTTTCTGAGAAACTGCTTAGTGTTCTTTCATTCATCTCACAGAGTTACATCTGTATTTCGTGGATCTCTTTGCTAGCCTTATTTCTGCGGAATTTGAGAACAGATATTTCCGATCCCATTGAAGACTATAGGGCCAAAGGAAATATCCTCCGATTACAAAGAGAAAGAAGATTTCTGAGAAACTTCTTTGCGTTCTGTGAAAACATCTCACAGAGTTACAGCTTTCCCCTCAAGAAGCCTTTCGCTAAGACAGTTCTTGTGGAATTGGCAAAGTGATATTTGGAAGCCCATAGAGGGCTATGGTGAAAAAGGAAATATCCTCAGATGAAATCTGGAAAGAAGGTTTCTGAGAAACTGCTTAGTGTTGTGTTAATTCATCTCACAGAGTTACATCTGTATTTCGTGGATCTCTTTGCTAGCCTTATTTCTGTGGAATCTGAGAACAGATATTTCGGATCCCATTGAAGACTACAGGGCCAAAGGAAATATCCTCCGATAACAAAGAGAAAGAAGCTTTCTGAGAAACTTCTTTGCATTCTGTGAAATCGTCTCACAGAGTTACAGCTTTCCCTTCAAGAAGACTTTCGCTAAGACAGTTCTTGTGGAATTGGCAAAGTGATATTTGGAAGCCCATAGTGGGCTATGGTGAAAAAGGAAATATCCTCCGATGAAATCTGGAAAGAAGCTTTCTGAGAAACTGCTTAGTGTTCTGTTCATTCATCTCACAGAGTTACATCTGTATTTCGTGGATCTCTTTGCTAGCCTTATTTCTATGGAATCTGAGAACAGATATTTCGGATCCCATTGAAGACTATAGGGCCAAAGGAAATATCCTCTGATAACAAATAGAAAGAAGCTGTCTTAGAAACTTCTTTGCGTTCTGTGAAATCATCTCACAGAGTTACAGCTTTCCCCTCAAGAAGCCTTTCGCTAAGACAGTTCTTGTGGAATTGGTAAAGTGATATTTGGAAGCCCATAGAGGGCTATGGTGAAAAAGGAAATATCCTCAGATGAAATCTGGAAAGAAGCTTTCTGAGAAACTGCTGAGTGTTCTGTTAATTCATCTCACAGAGTTACATCTGTATTTCGTGGATCTCTTTGCTAGCCTTATTTCTGTGGAATCTGAGAACAGATATTTCGGATCCCATTGAAGACTATAGGGCCAAAGGAAATATCCTCCGATAACAAAGAGAAAGAAGCTTTCTGAGAAACTTCTTTGTGTTCTGTGAAATCATCTCACAGAGTTACAGCTTTCCCCTCAAGAAGCCTTTCGCTAAGACAGTTCTTGTGGAATTGGCAAAGTGATATTTGGAAGCCCATAGAGGGCTATGGTGAAAAAGGAAATATCCTCAGATGAAATCTGGAAAGAAGCTTTCTGAGAAACTGCTTAGTGTTCGGTTAATTCATCTCAGAGAGTTACATCTGTATTTCGTGGATCTCTTGGCTAGCCTTATTTCTGTGGAATCTGAGAACAGATATTTCGGATCCCTTTGAAGACTATAGGGCCAAAGGAAATATCCTCCGATAACAAAGAGAAAGAAGCTTTCTGAGAAACTTCTTTGTGTTCTGTGAAATCATCTCACAGAGTTACAGCTTTCCCCTCAAGAAGCCTTTCGCTAAAACAGTTCTTGTGGAATTGGCAAAGTGATATTTGGAAGCCCATAGACGGCTATGGTGAAAAAGGAAATATCCTCAGATGAAATCTGGAAAGAAGCTTTCTGAGAAACTGCTAAGTGTTCGGTTCATTCATCTCACAGAGTTACATCTGTATTTCGTGGATCTCTTTGCTAGACTTATTTCTGTGGAATCTGAGAACAGATATTTCGGATCCCATTGAAGACTATAGGGCCAAAGGAAATATCCTCCGATTACAAAGAGAAAAAAGATTTCTGAGAAACTTCTTTCCTATCTGTGAAATCATCTCACAGAGTTACAGCTTTCCCCTCCAGAAGCCTTTCGCCAAGAGAGTTCTTGTGGAATTGGCAAAGTGATATTGGAAGCCCATAGAGGGCTATGGTGAAAAAGGAAATATCCTCAGATGAAATCTGGAAAGAAGCTTTCTGAGAAACTGCTTAGTGTTCTATTAATTCATCTCACAGAGATACATCTGTATTTCGTGGATCTCTTTGCTAGCCTTACTTCTGTGGAATCTGAGAACAGATATTTCGGATCCCATTGAACACTACAGGGCCAAAGGAAATATCCTCCGATAACAAAGAGAAAGAAGCTTTCTGAGAAACTTCTTTGCGTTCTGTGAAATCATCTCACAGAGTTACAGCTTTCCCCTCAAGAAGCCTTTCGCTAAGACAGTTCTTGTGGAATTGGCAAAGTGATATTTGGAAGCCCCTAGAGGGCTACGGTGAAAAAGGAAATATCCTCAGATGAAATCTGGAAAGAAGCTTTCTGAGAAACTGCTTAGTGTTCTGTTAATTCATCTCACTGAGTTACATCTGTATTTCGTGGATCTCTTTGCTAGCCTTATTTCTGTGGAATCCGAGAACAGATATTTCGGATCCCATTGAAGACTATAGGGCCAAAGGAAATATCCTCCGATAACAAAGAGAAAGAAGCTTTCTGAGGAACTTCTTGGCGTTCTGTGAAATCATCTCCCAGAGTTACAGCTTTCCCCTCAAGAAGCCTTTCGCAAAGACAGTTCTTGTGGAATTGGCAAGGTGATATTTGGAAGCCCATAGAGGGCTATGGTGAAAAAGGAATTATCCTCAGATGAAATCTGGAAAGAAGCTTTCTGAGAAACTGCTTAGTGTTCTGTTAATTCATCTCACAGAGATACATCTGTATTTCGCGGATCTCTTTGCTAGCCTTATTTCTGTGGAATCTGAGAACAGATATTTCGGATCCCTTTGAAGACTATAGGGCCAAAGGAAATATCCTCCGATTACAAAGAGAAAGAAGCTTTCTTAGAAACTTCTTTGTGTTCTGTTAAATCATCTCACAGAGTTACAGCTTTCCCCTCAAGAAGCCTTTCGCTAAGACAGTTCTTGTGGAATTGGCAAAGTGATATTTGGAAGCCCTTAGAGGGCTATGGTGAAAAAGGAATGATCCTCAGATGAAATCTGGAAAGAAGCTTTCTGAGAAACTGCTTAGTGTTCTGTTAATTCATCTCACAGAGTTACATCTTTATTTGGTCGATCTCTTTGCTAGCCTTATTTCTGTGGAATCTGAGAACAGATATTTCGGATCCCTTTGAAGACTATAGGGCCAAAGGAAATATCCTCCGATCACAAAGAGAGAGAAGCTTTCTGAGAAATTTCTTTGCATTCTGTGAAATCATCTCACAGAGTTACAGCTTTCCCCTCAAGAAGCCATTTGCTAAGACAGTTCTTGTGGAATTGGCAAAGTGATATTTGGAAGCCCATAGAGGGCTGTGGTGAAAAAGGAAATATCCTCAGATGAAATCTGGAAAGAAGGTTTCTGAGAAACTGCTTAGTGTTCAGTTAATTCATCTCACAGAGTTACATCTGTATTTCATGGATCTCTTTGCTAGCCTTATTTCTGTGGAATCTGAGAACAGATATTTCGGATCCCATTGAAGACTTTAGGGCCAAAAGAAATATCCTCCGATAACAAAGAGAAAGAAGCTTTCTGAGAAACTTCTTTGCGTTCTGTGAAATCATCTCACAGAGTTACAGCTTTCCCCTCAAGAAGCCTTTCGCTAAGACAGTTCTTGTGGAATTGGCAAAGTGATATTTGGAAGCCCATAGAGGGCTATGGTGAAAAAGGAAATATCCTCAGATGAAATCTGGAAAGAAGCTTTCTGAGAAACTGCTTAGTGTTCTGTTAATTCATCTCACAGAGTTACATCTCTATTTCGCGGATCTCTTTGCTAGCCTTATTTCTGTAGAATCTGAGAACAGATATTTCGAATCCCATTGAAGACTATAGGGCCAAAGGAAATATCCTCCGATAACAAAGAGAAAGAAGCTTTCTGAGAAACTTCTTGGCGTTCTGTGAAATCATCTCACAGAGTTACAGCTTTCCCCTCAAGAAGCCTTTCGCTAAACAGTTCTTGTGGAATTGGCAAGGTGATATTTGGAAGCCCATAAAGGGCTACGGTGAAAACGGAAATATCCTCAGATGAAATCTGGAAAGAAGCTTTCTGAGAAACTGCTTAGTGTTCGGTTAATTCATCTCGCAGAGTTACATCTGTATTTCGTGGATCTCTTTGCTAGCCTTATTTCTGTGGAATCTGAGAACAGATATTTCGGATCCCTTTGAAGACTATAGGGCCAAAGGAAATATCCTCCGACAACAAAGAGAAAGAAGCTGTCTGAGAAACTTCTTTGCATTCTGTGAAATCATCTCACAGAGTTACAGCTTTCCCCTCAAGAAGCCCTTCGCTAAGACAGTTCTTGTGGAATTGGCAAAGTGATATTTGGAAGCCCATAGAGGGCTATGGTGAAAAAGGAAATATCCTAAGATGAAATCTGGAAGGAAGCTTTCTGAGAAACTCCTTAGTGTTCGGTTAATTCATCTCAGAGAGTTACATCTGTATTTCATGGATCTCTTGGCTAGCCTTATTTCTGTGGAATCTGAGAACAGGTATTTCAGATCCCATTGAAGACTATAGGGCCAAAAAAAATATCCTCCGATTACAAAGAGAAAGAAGCTTTCTTAGAAACTTCTTTGTGTTCTGTGAAATCATCTCACAGACTTACAGCTTTCCCCTCAAGAAGCCTTTCGCTAAGACAGTTCTTGTGGAATTGGCAAAGTGATATTTGGAAGCCCATAGGGGGCTATGGTGAAAAAGGAAATATCCTCAGATGAAATCTGGAAAGAAGCTTTCTGAGAAACTGCTTAGTGTTCTGTTCATTCATCTCAAAGACTTACATCTTTATTTCGTGGAACTCTTTGCTAGCAGTATTTCTGTGGAGTCTGAGAACAGATATTTCGGATCCCTTTGAAGACTATAGGGCCAAAGGAAATATCCTCCGATTAAAAAGAGAAAGAAGCTTTCTTAGAAACTTCTTTGCGTTCTGTGATATCATCTCACAGAGTTACAGCTTTCCCCTCAAGAAGCCTTTCGCTAAGACAGTTCTTGTGGAATTGGCAAAGTGATATTTGGAAGCCCATAGAGGGCTATGGTGAAAAAGGAAATATCCTCAGATGAAATCTGGAAAGAAGCTTTCTGAGAAACTGCTTAGTGTTCTGTTAATTCATCTCAGAGAGTTACATGTGCATTTCGTGGATCTCTTGGCTAGCCTTATTTCTGTGGAATCTGAGAACAGATATTTCGGATCCCTTTGAAGACTATAGGGCCAAAGGAAATATCCTCCGATAACAAAGAGAAAGAAGCTTTCTGAGAAACTTCTTTGCGTTTTGTGAAATCATCTCAGAGAGTTACAGCTTTCCCTTCAAGAAGCCTTTCGCTAAGACAGTTCTTGTGGAATTGGCAAAGTGATATTTGGAACCCCAAGAGGGCAATGGTGAAAAAGGAAATATCCTCAGATGAAAACTGGAAAGAAGCTTTCTGAGAAACTGCTTAGTGTTCTGTTCATTCATCTCACAGAGTTACATCTGTATTTCGTGGATCTCTTTGCTAGCCTTATTTCTGTGGAATCTGAGAACAGGTATTTCAGATCCCTTTGAAGACTATAGGGCCAAAGGAAATATCCTCCGATAACAAAGAGAAAGAAGCTTTCTGAGAAACTTCTTTGTGTTCTGTGAAATCATCTCACAGAGTTACAGCTTTCCCCTCAAGAAGCCTTTCGCTAAGACAGTTCTTGTGGAATTGGCAAAGTGATATTTGGAAGCCCGTAGAGGGCTATGGTGAAAAAGGAAATATCCTCAGATGAAATCTGGAAAGAAGCTTTCTGAGAAACTGCTTAGTTTTCTGTTCATTCATCTCACAGATTTACATCTTTATGTCGTGGAACTCTTTGCTAGCCTTATTTCTGTGGAGTCTGAGAACAGATATTTCGGATCCCTTTGAAGACTATAGGGCCAAAGGAAATATCCTCCGATTAAAAAGAGAAAGAAGCTTTCTTAGAAACTTCTTTGCGTTCTGTGATATCATCTCACAGAGTTACAGCTTTCCCCTCAAGAAGCCTTTCGCTAAGACAGTTCTTGTGGAATTGGCAAAGTGATATTTGGAAGCCCATAGAGGGCTATGGTGAAAAAGGAAATATCCTCAGATGAAATCTGGAAAGAAGCTTTCTGAGAAACTGCTTAGTGTTCTGTTAATTCATCTCACAGAGTTACATCTGTATTTCGTGGATCTCTTTGCTAGCCTTATTTCTGTGGAATCTGAGAACAGATATTTCGGATCCCTTTGAAGACTATAGGGCCAAAGGAAATATCCTCCAATCACAAAGAGAAAGAAGCTTTCGGAGAAACTTCTTTGCGTTCTCTGAAATCATCTCACAGAGTTACAGCTTTCCCCTCAAGAAGCCTTTCGCTAAGACAGTTCTTGTGGATTTGGCAAGGTGATATTTGGAAGCCCATAGAGGGCTACGGTGAAAAAGGAAATATCCTCAGATGAAATCTGGAAAGAAGCTTTCTGAGAAACTGCTTAGTGTTCGGTTAATTCATCTCACAGAGTTACATCAGTATTTCGTGGATCTCTTTGCTAGCCTTATTTCTGTGGAATCTGAGAACAGATATTTTGGATACCTTTGAAGACTATAGGGCCAAAGGAAATATCCTCCGATAACAAAGAGAAAGAAGCTTTCTGAGAAACTTCTTTGCATTCTGTGAAATCATCTCACAGAGTTACAGCTTTCCCCTCAAGAAGCCTTTCGCTAAGACAGTTCTTGTGGAATTGGCAAAGTGATATTTGGAAGCCCATAGAGGGCTACGGTGAAAAAGGAAATATCCTCAGATGAAATCTGGCAAGAAGCTTTCTGAGAAACTGCTTAGTGTTCTGTTATTTCATCTCACAGAGTTACATCTGTATTTCGTGGATCTCTTTGCTAGCCTTATTTCTGTGGAATCTGAGAACAGATATTTCGGATCCCATTGAAGACTATAGGGCCAAAGGAAATATCCTCCGATAACAAAGAGAAAGAAGCTTTCTGAGAAACTTCTTGGCGTTCTGTGAAATCATCGCACAGAGTTACAGCTTTCCCCTCAAGAAGCCCTTCGCTAAGACAGTTCTTGTGGAATTGGCAAAGTGATATTTGGAAGCCCATAGAGGGCTATGGTGAAAAAGGAAATATCCTAAGATGAAATCTGGAAGGAAGCTTTCTGAGAAACTCCTTAGTGTTCGGTTAATTCATCTCAGAGAGTTACATCTGTATTTCGTGGATCTCTTGCCTAGCCTTATTTCTGTGGAATCTGAGAACAGGTATTTCAGATCCCATTGTAGACTATAGGGCCAAAAAAAATATCCTCCGATTACAAAGAGAAAGAAGTTTTCTTAGAAACTTCTTTGTGTTCTGTGAAATCATCTCACAGAGTTACAGCTTTCCCCTCAAGAAGCCTTTCGCTAAGACAGTTCTTGTGGAATTGGCAAAGTGATATTTGGAAGCCCATAGAGGGCTATGGTGAAAAAGGAAATATCCTCAGATGAAATCTGGAAAGAAGCTTTCTGAGAAACTGCTTAGTGTTCTGTTCATTCATCTCACAGACTTACATCTTTATTTCGTGGAACTCTTTGCTAGCAGTATTTCTGTGGAGTCTGAGAACAGATATTTCGGATCCCTTTGAAGACTATAGGGCCAAAGGAAATATCCTCCGATTAAAAAGAGAAAGAAGCTTTCTTAGAAACTTCTTTGCGTTCTGTGATATCATCTCACAGAGTTACAGCTTTCCCCTCAAGAAGCCTTTCGCTAAGACAGTTCTTGTGGAATTGGCAAAGTGATATTTGGAAGCCCATAGAGGGCTATGGTGAAAAAGGAAATATCCTCAGATGAAATCTGGAAAGAAGCTTTCTGAGAAACTGCTTAGTGTTCTGTTAATTCATCTCAGAGAGTTACATGTGCATTTCGTGGATCTCTTGGCTAGCCTTATTTCTGTGGAATCTGAGAACAGATATTTCGGATCCCTTTGAAGACTATAGGGCCAAAGGAAATATCCTCCGATAACAAAGAGAAAGAAGCTTTCTGAGAAACTTCTTTGCGTTTTGTGAAATCATCTCACAGAGTTACAGCTTTCCCCTCAAGAAGCCTTTCGCTAAGACAGTTCTTGTGGAATTGGCAAAGTGATATTTGGAACCCCAAGAGGGCAATGGTGAAAAAGGAAATATCCTCAGATGAAAACTGGAAAGAAGCTTTCTGAGAAACTGCTTAGTGTTCTGTTCATTCATCTCACAGAGTTACATCTGTATTTCGTGGATCTCTTTGCTAGCCTTATTTCTGTGGAATCTGAGAACAGGTATTTCAGATCCCTTTGAAGACTATAGGGCCAAAGGAAATATCCTCCGATAACAAAGAGAAAGAAGCTTTCTGAGAAACTTCTTTGTGTTCTGTGAAATCATCTCACAGAGTTACAGCTTTCCCCTCAAGAAGCCTTTCGCTAAGACAGTTCTTGTGGAATTGGCAAAGTGATATTTGGAAGCCCATAGAGGGCTATGGTGAAAAAGGAAATATCCTCAGATGAAATCTGGAAAGAAGCTTTCTGAGAAACTGCTTAGTTTTCTGTTCATTCATCTCACAGATTTACATCTTTATGTCGTGGAACTCTTTGCTAGCCTTATTTCTGTGGAGTCTGAGAACAGATATTTCGGATCCCTTTGAAGACTATAGGGCCAAAGGAAATATCCTCCGATTAAAAAGAGAAAGAAGCTTTCTTAGAAACTTCTTTGCGTTCTGTGATATCATCTCACAGAGTTACAGCTTTCCCCTCAAGAAGCCTTTCGCTAAGACAGTTCTTGTGGAATTGGCAAAGTGATATTTGGAAGCCCATAGAGGGCTATGGTGAAAAAGGAAATATCCTCAGATGAAATCTGGAAAGAAGCTTTCTGAGAAACTGCTTAGTGTTCTGTTAATTCATCTCACAGAGTTACATCTGTATTTCGTGGATCTCTTTGCTAGCCTTATTTCTGTGGAATCTGAGAACAGATATTTCGGATCCCTTTGAAGACTATAGGGCCAAAGGAAATATCCTCCGATAACAAAGAGAAAGAAGCTTTCTGAGAAACTTCTTTGCGTTTTGTGAAATCATCTCAGAGAGTTACAGCTTTCCCCTCAAGAAGCCTTTCGCTAAGACAGTTCTTGTGGAATTGGCAAAGTGATATTTGGAACCCCAAGAGGGCAATGGTGAAAAAGGAAATATCCTCAGATGAAAACTGGAAAGAAGCTTTCTGAGAAACTGCTTAGTGTTCTGTTCATTCATCTCACAGAGTTACATCTGTATTTCGTGGATCTCTTTGCTAGCCTTATTTCTGTGGAATCTGAGAACAGGTATTTCAGATCCCTTTGAAGACTATAGGGCCAAAGGAAATATCCTCCGATAACAAAGAGAAAGAAGCTTTCTGAGAAACTTCTTTGTGTTCTGTGAAATCATCTCACAGAGTTACAGCTTTCCCCTCAAGAAGCCTTTCGCTAAGACAGTTCTTGTGGAATTGGCAAAGTGATATTTGGAAGCCCGTAGAGGGCTATGGTGAAAAAGGAAATATCCTCAGATGAAATCTGGAAAGAAGCTTTCTGAGAAACTGCTTAGTTTTCTGTTCATTCATCTCACAGATTTACATCTTTATGTCGTGGAACTCTTTGCTAGCCTTATTTCTGTGGAGTCTGAGAACAGATATTTCGGATCCCTTTGAAGACTATAGGGCCAAAGGAAATATCCTCCGATTAAAAAGAGAAAGAAGCTTTCTTAGAAACTTCTTTGCGTTCTGTGATATCATCTCACAGAGTTACAGCTTTCCCCTCAAGAAGCCTTTCGCTAAGACAGTTCTTGTGGAATGGGCAAAGTGATATTTGGAAGCCCATAGAGGGCTATGGTGAAAAAGGAAATATCCTCAGATGAAATCTGGAAAGAAGCTTTCTGAGAAACTGCTTAGTGTTCTGTTAATTCATCTCACAGAGTTACATCTGTATTTCGTGGATCTCTTTGCTAGCCTTATTTCTGTGGAATCTGAGAACAGATATTTCGGATCCCTTTGAAGACTATAGGGCCAAAGGAAATATCCTCCAATCACAAAGAGAAAGAAGCTTTCGGAGAAACTTCTTTGCGTTCTCTGAAATCATCTCAGAGAGTTACAGCTTTCCCCTCAAGAAGCCTTTCGCTAAGACAGTTCTTGTGGAATTGGCAAGGTGATATTTGGAAGCCCATAGAGGGCTACGGTGAAAAAGGAAATATCCTCAGATGAAATCTGGAAAGAAGCTTTCTGAGAAACTGCTTAGTGTTCGGTTAATTCATCTCACAGAGTTACATCAGTATTTCGTGGATCTCTTTGCTAGCCTTATTTCTGTGGAATCTGAGAACAGATATTTTGGATACCTTTGAAGACTATAGGGCCAAAGGAAATATCCTCCGATAACAAAGAGAAAGAAGCTTTCTGAGAAACTTCTTTGCATTCTGTGAAATCATCTCCCAGAGTTACAGCTTTCCCCTCAAGAAGACTTTCGCTAAGACAGTTCTTGTGGAATTGGCAAAGTGATATTTGGAAGCCCATAGAGGGCTATGTTGAAAAAGGAAATATCCTCAGATGAAATCTGGCAAGAAGCTTTCTGAGAAACTGCTTAGTGTTCTGTTATTTCATCTCACAGAGTTACATCTGTATTTCGTGGATCTCTTTGCTAGCCTTATTTCTGTGGAATCTGAGAACAGATATTTCGGATCCCATTGAAGACTATAGGGCCAAAGGAAATATCCTCCGATAACAAAGAGAAAGAAGCTTTCTGAGAAACTTCTTGGCGTTCTGTGAAATCATCGCACAGAGTTACAGCTTTCCCCTCAAGAAGCCCTTCGCTAAGACAGTTCTTGTGGAATTGGCAAGGTGATATTTGGAAGCCCATAGAGGGCTACGGTGAAAAAGGAAATATCCTCAGATGAAATCTGGAAAGAAGCTTTCTGAGAAACTGCTTAGTGTTCGGTTAATTCATCTCACAGAGTTACATCTGTATTTCGTGGATCTCTTTGCTAGCCTTATTTCTGTGGAATCTGAGAACAGATATTTCGGATCCCTTTGAAGACTATAGGGCCAAAGGAAATAACCTCCGATAACAAAGAGAAAGAAGCTTTCTGAGAAACTTCTTTGCATTCTGTGAAATCATCTCACAGAGTTACAGCTTTCCCCTCAAGAAGCCTTTCGCTAAGACAGTTCTTGTGGAATTGGCAAGGTGATATTTGGAAGCCCATAGAGGGCTATGTTGAAAAAGGATATATCCTCAGATGAAATCTGGAAAGAAGCTTTCTGAGAAACTGCTTAGTGTTCTGTTAATTCATCTCACAGAGTTACATCTGTATTTCGTGGATCTCTTTGCTAGCCTTATTTCTGTGGAATCTGAGAACAGATATTTCGGATCCCGTTGAAGACTATAGGGCCAAAGGAAATATCCTCCGATAACAAAGAGAAAGAAGCTTTCTGAGAAACTTCTTTGTGTTCTGTGAAATCATCTCACAGAGTTACAGCTTTCCCCTCAAGAAGCCTTTCGCTAAGACAGTTCTTGTGGAATTGGCAAAGTGATATTTGGAAGCCCTTAGAGGACTATGGTGAAAAAGGAAATATCCTCAGATGAAATCTGGAAAGAAGCTTTCTGAGAAACTGCTTAGTGTTCGCTTAATTTATCTCACAGAGTTACATCTGTATTTCGTGGATCTCTTTGCTAGCCTTATTTCTGTGGAATCTGAGAACAGATATTTCGGATCCCTTGGAAGACTATAGGGCCAAAGGAAATATCCTCCGATAACAAAGAGAAAGAAGCTTTCTGAGAAACTTCTTTGTGTTCTGTGAAATCATCTTACAGAGTTACAGCTTTCCCCTCAAGAAGCCTTTCGCTAAGACAGTTCTTGTGGAATTGGCAAAGTGATATTTGGAAGCCCATAGAGGGCAATGGTGAAAAAGGAAATATCCTCAGATGAAATCTGGAAAGAAGCTTTCTGAGAAACTGCTTAGTGTTCTGTTAATTCATCTCACAGAGTTACATCTGTATTTCGTGGATCTCTTTGCTAGCCTTATTTCTGTGGGATCTGAGGACAGATATTTCGGATCCCATTGAAGACTACAGGGCCAAAGGAAATATCCTCCGATAACAAAGAGAAAGAAGCTTTCTGAGAAACTTCTTTGCGTTCTGTGAAATCGTCTCACAGAGTTACAGCTTTCCCTTCAAGAAGACTTTCGCTAAGACACTTCTTGTGGAATTGGCAAAGTGATATTTGGAAGCCCATAGTGGGCTATGGTGAAAAAGGAAATATCCTCCGATGAAATCTGGAAAGAAGCTTTCTGAGAAACTGCTTAGTGTTCTGTTCATTCATCTCACAGAGTTACATCTGTATTTCGTGGATCTCTTTGCTAGCCTTATTTCTGTGGAATCTGAGAACAGATATTTCGGATCCCTTTGAAGACTATAGGGCCAAAGGAAATATCCTCCGATAACAAAGAGAAAGAAGCTGTCTTAGAAACTTCTTTGCGTTCTGTGAAATCATCTCACAGAGTTACAGCTTTCACCTCAAGAAGCCTTTCGCTAAGACAGTTCTGGTGGAATTGGCAAAGTGATATTTGGAAGCCCATAGAGGGCCATGGTGAAAAAGGAAATATCCTCAGATGAAATCTGGAAAGAAGCTTTCTGAGAAACTGCTTAGTGTTCTGTTAATTCATCTCACAGAGTTACATCTGTATTTCGTGGATCTCTTTGCTAGCCTTACTTCTGTGGAATCTGAGAACAGATATTTCGGATCCCATTGAACACTACAGGGCCAAAGGAAATATCCTCCGATAACAAAGAGAAAGAAGCTTTCTGAGGAACTTCTTGGCGTTCTGTGAAATCATCTCCCAGAGTTACAGCTTTCCCCTCAAGAATCCTTTCGCAAAGACAGTTCTTGTGGAATTGGCAAGGTGATATTTGGAAGCCCATAGAGGGCTATGGTGAAAAAGGAATTATCCTCAGATGAAATCTGGAAAGAAGCTTTCTGAGAAACTGCTTAGTGTTCTGTTAATTCATCTCACAGAGTTACATCTGTATTTCGCGGATCTCTTTGCTAGCCTTATTTCTGTGGAATCTGAGAACAGATATTTCGGATCCCTTTGAAGACTGTAGGGCCAAAGGAAATATCCTCCGATTACAAAGAGAAAGAAGCTTTCTTAGAAACTTCTTTGTGTTCTGTGAAATCATCTCACAGAATTACAGCTTTCCCCTCAAGAATCCTTTCGCTAAGACAGTTCTTGTGGAATTGGCAAAGTGATATTTGGAAGCCCATAGAGGGCTATGGTGAAAAAGGAAATATACTCAGATGAAATCTGGAAGGAAGCTTTCTGAGAAACTGCTTAGTGTTCGGTTAATTCATCTCAGAGAGTTACATCTGTATTTCGTGGATCTCTTTGCTAGCCTTATTTCTGTGGAATCTGAGAACAGATATTTCGGTTCCCATTGAAGACTATAGGGCCAAAGGAAATATCCTCCGATAACAAAGAGAAAGAAGCTTTCTGAGAAACTTCTTGGCGTTCTGTGAAATCATCTCACAAAGTTACAGCTTTCCCCTCAAGAAGCCTTTCGCTAAGACAGTTCTTGTGGAATTGGCAAAGTGATATTTGGAAGCCCCTAGAGGGCTACGGTGAAAAAGGAAATATCCTCAGATGAAATCTGGAAAGAAGCTTTCTGAGAAACTGCTTAGTGTTCTGTTAATTCATCTCACAGAGTTACATCTGTATTTCGTGGATCTCTTTGCTAGCCCTATTTCTGTGGAATCTGAGAACAGATATTTCGGATCCCATTGAAGACTATAGGGCCAAAGGAAATATCCTTCGATAACAAAGAGAAAGAAGCTTTCTGAGGAACTACTTGGCGTTCTGTGAAATCATCTCACAGAGTTACAGCTTTCCCCTCATGAAGCCTTTCGCAAAGACAGTTCTTGTGGAATTGGCAAGGTGATATTTGGAAGCCCATAGAGGGCTATGGTGAAAAAGGAATTATCCTCAGATGAAATCTGGAAAGAAGCTTTCTGAGAAACTGCTTAGTGTTCTGTTAATTCATCTCACAGAATTACATCTGTATTTCGCGGATCTCTTTGCTAGCCTTATTTCTGTGGAATCTGAGAACAGATATTTCGGATCCCATTGAACACTACAGGGCCAAAGGAAATATCCTCCGATTACAAAGAGAAAGAAGCTTTCTTAGAAACTTCTTTGTGTTCTGTGAAATCATCTCACAGAGTTACAGCTTTCCCCTCAAGAAGCCTTTCGCTAAGACAGTTCTTGTGGAATTGGCAAAGTGATATTTGGAAGCCCATAGAGGGCTATGTTGAAAAAGGAAATATCCTCAGATGAAATCTGGAAGGAAGCTTTCTGAGAAACTGCTTAGTGTTCGGTTAATTCATCTCAGAGAGTTACATCCGTATTTCGTGGATCTCTTTGCTAGCCTTATTTCTGTGGAATCTGAGAACAGATATTTCGGATCCCATTGAAGACTATAGGGCCAAAGGAAATATCCTCCGATAACAAAGAGAAAGAAGCTTTCTGAGAAACTTCTTTGTGTTCTGTGAAATCATCTCACAGAGTTACAGCTATCCCCTCAAGAAGCCTTTCGCTAAGACAGTTCTTGTGGAATTGGCAAAGTGATATTTGGAAGCCCTTAGAGGGCTATGGTGAAAAAGGAATGATCCTCAGATGAAATCTGGAAAGAAGCTTTCTGAGAAACTGCTTAGTGTTCTGTTAATTCATCTCACAGAGTTACATCTTTATTTCGTGGATCTCTTTGCTAGCCTTATTTCTGTGGAATCTGAGAACAGATATTTCGGATCCCTTTGAAGACTATAGGGCCAAAGGAAATATCCTCCGATAACAAAGAGAAAGAAGCTTTCTGAGAAACTTCTTTGCATTCTGTGAAATCATCTCACAGAGTTACAGCTTTCCCCTCAAGAAGCCTTTCGCGAAGACAGTTCTTGTGGAATTGGCAAAGTGATATTTGGAAGCCCATAGAGGGCTATGGTGAAAAAGGAAATATCCTCAGATGAAATCTGGAAAGAAGATTTCTGAGAAACTGCTTAGTGTTCTGTTAATTCATCTCAGAGAGTTACATCTGTATTTCGTGGATCTCTTTGCTAGCCTTATTTCTGTGGAATCTGAGAACAGATATTTCGGATCCCTTTGAAGACTATAGGGCCAAAGGAAATATCCTCCGATAACAAAGAGAAAGAAGCTTTCTGAGAAACTTCTTTGCGTTCTGTGAAATCATCTCACAGAGTTACAGCTTTCCCCTGAAGAAGCCTTTCACTAAGACAGTTCTTGTGGAATTGGCAAAGTGATATTTGGAAGCCCATAGAGGGCTATGGTGAAAAAGGAAATATCCTCAGATGAAAACTGGAAAGAAGCTTTCTGAGAAACTGCTTAGTGTTCTGTTCATTCATCTCACAGAGTTACATCTGTATTTCGTGGATCTCTTTGCTAGCCTTATTTCCGTGGAATCTGAGAACAGGTATTTCAGATCCCATTGAAGACTATAGGGCCAAAGGAAATATCCTCCGATTACAAAGAGAAAGAAGCTTTCTGAGAAACTTCTTTGTGTTCTGTGAAATCATCTCACAGAGTTACAGCTTTCCCCTCAAGAAGCCTTTCGCTAAGACAGTTCTTGTGGAATTGGCAAAGTGATATTTGGAAGCCCTTAAAGGACTATGGTGAAAAAGGAAATATCCTCAGATGAAATCTGGAAAGAAGCTTTCTGAGAAACTGCTTAGTGTTCGCTTAATTTATCTCACAGAGTTACATCTGTATTTCGTGGATCTCTTTGCTAGCCTCATTTCTGTGGAATCTGAGAACAGATATTTCGGATCCCTTTGAAGATTATAGGGCCAAAGGAAATATCCTCCGATAACAAAGAGAAAGAAGCTGTCTTAGAAACTTCTTTGCGTTCTGTGAAATCATCTCACAGAGTTACAGCTTTCCCCTCAAGAAGCCTTTCGCTAAGACAGTTCTTGTGGAATTGGCAAAGTGATATTTGGAAGCCCATAGAGGGCTATGGTGAAAAAGGAAATATCCTCAGATGAAATCTGGAAAGAAGATTTCTGAGAAACTGCTGAGTGTTCTGTTAATTCATCTCACAGAGTTACATCTGTATTTCGTGGATCTCTTTGCTAGCCTTACTTCTGTGGAATCTGAGAACAGATATTTCGGATCCCATTGAACACTACAGGGCCAAAGGAAATATCCTCCGATAACAAAGAGAAAGAAGCTTTCTGAGGAACTACTTGGCGTTCTGTGAAATCATCTCCCAGAGTTACAGCTTTCCCCTCAAGAATCCTTTCGCAAAGACAGTTCTTGTGGAATTGGCAAGGTGATATTTGGAAGCCCATAGAGGGCTATGGTGAAAAAGGAATTATCCTCAGATGAAATCTGGAAAGAAGCTTTCTGAGAAACTGCTTAGTGTTCTGTTAATTCGTCTCACAGAGTTACATCTGTATTTCGCGGATCTCTTTGCTAGCCTTATTTCTGTGGAATTTGAGAACAGATATTTCGGATCCCTTTGAAGACTGTAGGGCCAAAGGAAATATCCTCCGATTACAAAGAGAAAGAAGCTTTCTTAGAAACTTCTTTGCGTTCTGTGAAATTGTCTCACAGAGTTACAGCTTTCCCTTCAAGAAGACTTTCGCTAAGACACTTCTTGTGGAATTGGCAAAGTGATATTTGGAAGCCCACAGTGGGCTATGGTGAAAAAGGAAATATCCTCCGATGAAATCTGGAAAGAAGCTTTCTGAGAAACTGCTTAGTGTTCTGTTAATTCATCTCACAGAGTTACATCTGTATTTCGTGGATCTCTTTGCTAGCCTTACTTCTGTGGAATCTGAGAACAGATATTTCGGATCCCATTGAACACTACAGGGCCAAAGGAAATATCCTCCGATAACAAAGAGAAAGAAGCTTTCTGAGGAACTTCTTGGAGTTCTGTGAAATCATCTCCCAGAGTTACAGCTTTCCCCTCAAGAATCCTTTCGCAAAACAGTTCTTGTGGAATTGGCAAGGTGATATTTGGAAGCCCATAGAGGGCTATGGTGAAAAAGGAATTATCCTCAGATGAAATCTGGAAAGAAGCTTTCTGAGAAACTGCTTAGTGTTCTGTTAATTCATCTCACAGAATTACATCTGTATTTCACGGATCTCTTTGATAGCCTTATTTCTGTGGAATCTGAGAACAGATATTTCGGATCCCTTTGAAGACTGTAGGGCCAAAGGAAATATCCTCCGATTACAAAGAGAAAGAAGCTTTCTTAGAAACTTCTTTGTGTTCTGTGAAATCATCTCACAGAGTTACAGCTTTCCCCTCAAGAATCCTTTCGCTAAGACAGTTCTTGTGGAATTGGCAAAGTGATATTTGGAAGACCATAGAGGGCTATGGTGAAAAAGGAAATATACTCAGATGAAATCTGGAAGGAAGCTTTCTGAGAAACTGCTTAGTGTTCGGTTAATTCATCTCAGAGAGTTACATCTGTATTTCGTGGATCTCTTTGCTAGGCTTATTTCTGTGGAATCTGAGAACAGATATTTCGGATCCCATTGAAGACTATAGGGCCAAAGGAAATATCCTCCGATCACAAAGAGAAAGAAGCTTTCTGAGAAACTTCTTGGCGTTCTGTGAAATCATCTCACAAAATTACAGCTTTCCCCTCAAGAAGCCTTTCGCTAAGACAGTTCTTGTGGAATTGGCAAAGTGATATTTGGAAGCCCCTAGAGGGCTACGGTGAAAAAGGAAATATCCTCAGATGAAATCTGGAAAGAAGCTTTCTGAGAAACTGCTTAGTGTTCTGTTAATTCATCTCACAGAGTTACATCTGTATTTCGTGGATCTCTTTGCTAGCCTTATTTCTGTGGAATCTGAGAACAGATATTTCGGATCCCATTGAAGACTATAGGGCCAAAGGAAATATCCTCCGATAACAAAGAGAAAGAAGCTTTCTGAGGAACTACTTGGCGTTCTGTGAAATCATCTCACAGAGTTACAGCTTTCCCCTCATGAAGCCTTTCGCAAAGACAGTTCTTGTGGAATTGGCAAGGTGATATTTGGAAGCCCATAGAGGGCTATGGTGAAAAAGGAATTATCCTCAGATGAAATCTGGAAAGAAGCTTTCTGAGAAACTGCTTAGTGTTCTGTTAATTCATCTCACAGAGTTACATCTGTATTTCGCGGATCTCTTTGCTAGCCTTATTTCTGTGGAATCTGAGAACAGATATTTCGGATCCCTTTGAAGACTGTAGGGCCAAAGGAAATATCCTCCGATTACAAAGAGAAAGAAGCTTTCTGAGAAACTTCTTTGTGTTCTGTGAAATCATCTCACAGAGTTACAGCTTTCCCCTCAAGAAGCCTTTCGCTAAGACAGTTCTTGTGGAATTGGCAAAGTGATAATTGGAAGCCCATAGAGGGCTATGGTGAAAAAGGAAATATCCTCAGATGAAATCTGGAAGGAAGCTTTCTGAGAAACTGCTTAGTGTTCGGTTAATTCATCTCAGAGAGTTACATCTGTATTTCGTGGATCTCTTTGCTAGACTTATTTCTGTGGAATCTGAGAACAGATATTTCGGATCACATTGAAGACTATAGGGCCAAAGGAAATATCCTCCGATCACAAAGAGAAAGAAGCTTTCTGAGAAACTTCTTGGCGTTCTGTAAAATCATCTCACAGAGTTACAGCTTTCCCCTCAAGAAGCTTTTCGCTAAGACAGTTCTTGTGGAATTGGCAAAGTGATATTTGGAAGCCCCTAGAGGGCTACGGTGAAAAAGGAAATATCCTCAGATGAAATCTGGAAAGAAGCTTTCTGAGAAACTGCTTAGTGTTCTGTTAATTCATCTCACAGAGTTACATCTGTATTTCGTGGATATTTTTGCTAGCCTTATTTCTGTGGAATCTGAGAACAGATATTTCGGATCCCATTGAAGACTATAGGGCCAAAGGAAATATCCTCCGATAACAAAGAGAAAGAAGCTTTCTGAGGAACTACTTGGCGTTCTGTGAAATCATCTCACAGAGTTACAGCTTTCCCCTCAAGAAGCCTTTCGCAAAGACAGTTCTTGTGGAATTGGCAAGGTGATATTTTGAAGCCCATAGAGGGCTATGGTGAAAAAGGAATTATCCTCAGATGAAATCTGGAAAGAAGCTTTCTGAGAAACTGCTTAGTGTTCTGTTAATTCATCTCACAGAGTTACATCTTTATTTCGTGGATCTCTTTGCTAGCCTTATTTCTGTGGAATCTGAGAACAGATATTTCGGATCCCTTTGAAGACTATAGGGCCAAAGGAAATAACCTCCGATAACAAAGAGAAAGAAGCATTCTGAGAAACTTCTTTGCATTCTGTGAAATCATCTCACAGAGTTACAGCTTTCCCCTCAAGAAGCCTTTCGCTAAGACAGTTCTTGTGGAATTGGCAAAGTGATATTTGGAAGCCCATAGAGGGCTATGGTGAAAAAGGAAATATCCTAAGATGAAATCTGGAAGGAAGCTTTCTGAGAAACTGCTTAGTGTTCGGTTAATTCATCTCAGAGAGTTACATCTGTATTTCGTGGATCTCTTGGCTAGCCTTATTTCTGTGGAATCTGAGAACAGATATTTCGGATCCCTTTGAAGACTATAGGGCCAAAGGAAATATCCTCCGATAACAAAGAGAAAGAAGCTTTCTGAGAAACTTCTTTGCGTTCTGTGAAATCATCTCACAGAGTTACAGCTTTCCCCTCAAGAAGCCATTCGCTAAGACAGTTCTTGTGGAATTGGCAAAGTGATATTTGGAAGCCCATAGAGGGCTATGGTGAAAAAGGAAATATCCTCAGATGAAATCTGGAAGGAAGCTTTCTGAGAAACTGTTTAGTGTTCGGTTAATTCATCTCAGAGAGTTACATCTGTATTTCGTGGATCTCTTTGCTAGCCTTATTTCTGTGGAATCTGAGAACAGATATTTCGGATCCCTTTGAAGACTATAGGGCCAAAGGAAATATCCTCCGATAACAAAGAGAAAGAAGCTTTCTGAGAAACTTCTTTGCATTTTGTGAAATCATCTCACAGAGTTACAGCTTTCCCCTCTAGAAGCCTTTCGCTAAGACAGTTCTTGTGGAATTGGCAAAGTGATATTTGGAACCCCAAGAGGGCAATGGTGAAAAAGGAAATATCCTCAGATGAAAACTGGAAAGAAGCTTTCTGAGAAACTGCTTAGTGTTCTGTTCATTCATCTCACAGAGTTACATCTGTATTTCGTGGATCTCTTTGCTAGCCTTATTTCTGTGGAATCTGAGAACAGGTATATCAGATCCCATTGAAGACTATAGGGCCAAAGGAAATATCCTCCGATTACAAAGAGAAAGAAGCTTTCTTAGAAACTTCTTTGTGTTCTGTGAAATCATCTCACAGAGTTACAGCTTTCCCCTCAAGAAGCCTTTCGCTAAGACAGTTCTTGTGGAATTGGCAAAGTGATATTTGGAAGCTCATAGAGGGCTATGGTGAAAAAGGAAATATCCTCAGATGAAATCTGGAAAGAAGCTTTCTGAGAAACTGCTTAGTGTTCTGTTCATTCATCTCACAGACTTACAACTTTATTTCGTGGAACTCTTTGCTAGCCTTATTTCTGTGGAGTCTGAGAACAGATATTTCGGATCCCTTTGAAGACTATAGGGCCAAAGAAAATATCCTCCGATTAAAAAGAGAAAGAAGCTTTCTTAGAAACTTCTTTGCGTTCTGTGATATCATCTCACAGAGTTACAGCTTTCCCCTCAAGAAGCCTTTCGCTAAGACAGTTCTTGTGGAATTGGCAAAGTGATATTTGGAAGCCCATAGAGGGCTATGGTGAAAAAGGAAATATCCTAAGATGAAATCTGGAAGGAAGCTTTCTGAGAAACTGCTTAGTGTTCGGTTAATTCATCTCAGAGAGTTACATCTGTATTTCGTGGATCTCTTTGCTAGCCTTATTTCTGTGGAATCTGAGAACAGATATTTCGGATCCCTTTGAAGACTATAGGGCCAAAGGAAATATCCTCCGATAACAAAGAGAAAGAAGCTTTCTGAGAAACTTCTTTGCGTTTTGTGAAATCATCTCACAGAGTTACAGCTTTCCCCTCAAGAAGCCTTTCGCTAAGACAGTTCTTGTGGAATTTGCAAAGTGATATTTGGAACCCCAAGAAGGCAATGGTGAAAAAGGAAATATCCTCAGATGAAAACGGGAAAGAAGCTTTCTGAGAAACTGCTTAGTGTTCTGTTCATTCATCTCACAGATTTACATCTTTATTTCGTGGAACTCTTTGCTAGCCTTATTTCTGTGGAGTCTGAGAACAGATATTTCGGATCCCTTTGAAGACTATAGGGCCAAAGGAAATATCCTCCGATTAAAAAGAGAAAGAAGCTTTCTTAGAAACTTCTTTGCGTTCTGTGATATCATCTCACAGAGTTACAGCTTTCCCCTCAAGAAGCCTTTCGCTAAGACAGTTCTTGTGGAATTGGCAAAGTGATATTTGGAAGCCCATAGAGGGCTATGGTGAAAAAGGAAATATCCACAGATGAAATCTGGAAAGAAGCTTTCTGAGAAACTGCTTAGTGTTCTTTTAATTCATCTCACAGCGTTACATCTGTATTTCGTGGATCTCTTTGCTACACTTATTTCTGTGGAATCTGAGAACAGATATTTCGGATCCCATTGAAGACTATAGGGCCAAAGGAAATATCCTCCAATAACAAAGAGCAAGAAGCTTTCTGAGAAACTTCTTTGCGTTCTGTGAAATCATCTCACAGAGTTACAGCTTTCCCCTCAAGAAGCCTTTCGCTAAGACAGTTCTTGTGGAATTGGCAAGGTGATATTTGGAAGCCCATAGAGGGCTACGGTGAAAAAGGAAATATCCTCAGACGAAATCTGGAAGAAAGCTTTCTGAGAAACTGCTTAGTGTTCGGTTAATTCATCTCACAGAGTTACATCAGTATTTCGTGGATCTCTTTGCTAGCCTTATTTCTGTGGAATCTGAGAACAGATATTTTGGATACCTTTGAAGACTATAGGGAAAAAGGAAATATCCTCCGATTAAAAAGAGAAAGAAGCTTTCTTAGAAACTTCTTTGCGTTCTGTGATATCATCTCACAGAGTTACAGCTTTCCCCTCAAGAAGCCTTTCGCTAAGACAGTTCTTGTGGAATTGGCAAAGTGATAATTGGAAGCCCATAGAGGGCTATGGTGAAAAAGGAAATATCCTCAGATGAAATCTGGAAAGAAGCTTTCTGAGAAACTGCTTAGTGTTCTGTTAATTCATGTCAGAGAGTTACATCTGTATTTCGTGGATCTCTTGGCTAGCCTTATTTCTGTGGAATCTGAGAACAGATATTTCGGATCCCTTTGAAGACTATAGGGCCAAAGGAAATATCCTCCGATAACAAAGAGAAAGAAGCTTTCTAAGAAATTTCTTTGCGTTCTGTGAAATCATCTCACAGAGTTACAACTTTCCCCTCAGGAAGCCATTCGCTAAGACAGTTCTTGTGGAATTGGCAAAGTGATATTTGGAAGCCCATAGAGGGCTATGGTGAAAAAGGAAATATCCTCAGATGAAATCTGGAAGGAAGCTTTCTGAGAAACTGCTTAGTGTTCGGTTAATTCATCTCAGAGAGTTACATCTGTATTTCGTGGATCTCTTTGCTAGCCTTATTTCTGTGGAATCTGAGAACAGATATTTCGGATCCCTTTGAAGACTATAGGGCCAAAGAAAATATCCTCCGATAACAAAGAGAAAGAAGGTTTCTGAGAAACTTCTTTGCGTTCTGTGAAATCATCTCACAGAGATACAGCTTCCCCCTCAAGAAGCCTTTCGCTAAGACAGTTCTTGTGGAATTGGCAAAGTGATATTGGAACCTCAAGAGGGCAATGGTGAAAAAGGAAATATCCTCAGATGAAAACTGGAAAGAAGCTTTCTGAGAAACTGCTTAGTGTTCTGTTCATTCATCTCACAGAGTTACATCTGTATATCGTGGATCTCTTTGCTAGCCTTATTTCTGTGGAATCTGAGAACAGGTATTTCAGATCCCATTGAAGAGTATAGGGCCAAAGGAAATATCCTCCGATTACAAAGAGAAAGAAGCTTTCTTAGAAACTTCTTTGTGTTCTGTGAAATCATCTCACAGAGATACAGCTTTCCCCTCAAGAAGCCTTTCGCTAAGACAGTTCTTGTGGAATTGGCAAAGTGATATTTGGAAGCCCATAGAGGGCTATGGTGAAAAAGGAAATATCCTCAGATGAAATCTGGAAAGAAGCTTTCTGAGAAACTGCTTAGTGTTCTGTTCATTCATCTCACAGACTTACATCTTTATTTCGTGGAACTCTTTGCTAGCCTTATTTCTGTGGAGTCTGAGAACAGATATTTCGGATCCCTTTGAAGACTATAGGGCCAAAGGAAATATCCTCCGATTAAAAAGAGAAAGAAGCTTTCTTAGAAACTTCTTTGCGTTCTGTGATATCATCTCACAGAGTTACAGCTTTCCCCTCAAGAAGCCTTTCGCTAAGACAGTTCTTGTGGAATTGGCAAAGTGATATTTGGAAGCCCATAGAGGGCTATGGTGAAAAAGGAAATATCCTCAGATGAAATCTGTAAAGAAGCTTTCTGAGAAACTGCTTAGTGTTCTGTTAATTCATCTCACAGAGTTACATCTGTATTTCGTGGATCTCTTTGCTAGCCTTATTTTTGTGGAATCTGAGAACAGATATTTCGGATCCCTTTGAAGACTATAGGGCCAAAGGAAATATCCTCCAATCACAAAGAGAAAGAAGCTTTCGGAGAAACTTCTTTGCGTTCTGTGAAATCATCTCACAGAGGTACAGCTTTCCCCTCAAGAAGCCTTTCGCTAAGACAGTTCTTGTGGAATTGGCAAGGTGATATTTGGAAGCCCATGGAGGTATATGATGAAAAAGGAAATATCCTCAGATCAAATCTGGAAAGAAGCTTTCTGAGAAACTGCTTAGTGTTCTGTTCATTCATCTCACAGAGTTACATCTGTATTTCGTGGATCTCTTTGCTAGCCTTATTTCTGTGGAATCTGAGAACAGATATTTCGGATCCCTTTGAAGACTATAGGGCCAAAGGAAATATCCTCCGATTAGAAAGAGAAAGAAGCTTTCTTAGAAACTTCTTTGTGTTCTGTGAAATCATCTCACAGAGTTACAGCTTTCCGCTCAAGAAGCCTTTCGCTAAGACAGTTCTTGTGGAATTGGCAAGGTGATATTTGGAAGCCCATAGAGGGCTATGGTGAAAAAGGAAATATCCTCAGATGAAATCTGGAAAGAAGCTTTCTGAGAAACTGCTTAGTGTTCTGTTAATTCATCTCACAGAGTTACATCTGTATTTCATGGATCTCTTTGCTAGCCTTATTTCTGTGGAATCTGAGAACAGATATTTCGGATCCCTTTGAAGACTATAGGGCCAAAGGAAATATCCTCCAATCACAAAGAGAAAGAAGCTTTCGGAGAAACTTCTTTGCGTTCTCTGAAATCATCTCACAGAGTTACAGCTTTCCCCTCAAGAAGCGTTTCGCTAAGACAGTTCTTGTGGAATTGGCAAGGTGATATTTGGAAGCCCATAGAGGGCTACGGTGAAAAAGGAAATATCCTCAGATGAAATCTGGAAAGAAGCTTTCTGAGAAACTGCTTAGTGTTCGGTTAATACATCTCACAGAGTTACATCAGTATTTCGTGGATCTCTTTGCTAGCCTTGTTTCTGTGGAATCTGAGAACAGATATTTTGGATACCTTTGAAGACTATAGGGCCAAAGGAAATATCCTCCGATAACAAAGAGAAAGAAGCTTTCTGAGAAACTTCTTTGCATTCTGTGAAATCATCTCACAGAGTTACAGCTTTCCCCTCAAGAAGACTTTCGCTAAGACAGTTCTTGTGGAATTGGCAAAGTGATATTTGGAAGCCCATAGAGGGCTACGGTGAAAAAGGAAATATCCTCAGATGAAATCTGGAAAGAAGCTTTCTGAGAAACTGCTTAGTGTTCTGTTATTTCATCTCACAGAGTTACATCTGTATTTCGTGGATCTCTTTGCTAGCCTTATTTCTGTGGAATCTGAGAACAGATATTTCGGATCCCATTGAAGACTATAGGGCCAAAGGAAATATCCTCCGATAACAAAGAGAAAGAAGCTTTCTGAGAAACTTCTTGGCGTTCTGTGAAATCATCTCACAGAGTTACAGCTTTCCCCTCAAGAAGCCTTTCGCTAAGACAGTTCTTGTGGAATTGGCAAGGTGATATTTGGAAGCCCATAGAGGGCTACGGTGAAAAAGGAAATATCCTGAGAGGAAATCTGGAAAGAAGCTTTCTGAGAAACTGCTTAGTGTTCGGTTAATTCATCTCACAGAGTTACATCTGTATTTCGTGGATCTCTTTGCTAGCCTTATTTCTGTGGAATCTGAGAACAGATATTTCGGATCCCTTTGAAGACTATAGGGCCAAAGGAAATAACCTCCGATAACAAAGAGAAAGAAGCTTTCTCAGAAACTTCTTTGCATTCTGTGAAATCATCTCACAGAGTTACAGCTTTCCCCTCAAGAAGCCTTTCGCTAAGACAGTTCTTGTGGAATTGGCAAAGTGATATTTGGAAGCCCATAGAGGGCTATGGTGAAAAAGGAAATATCCTCAGTTGAAATCTGGAAGGAAGCTTTCTGAGAAACTGCTTAGTGTTCGGTTAATTCATCTCAGAGAGTTACATCTGTATTTCGTGGATCTCTTGGCTAGCCTTATTTCTGTGGAATCTGAGAACAGATATTTCGGATCCCTTTGAAGACTATAGGGCCAAAGGAAATATCCTCCGATAACAAAGAGAAAGAAGCTGTCTTGGAAACTTCTTTGCGTTCTGTGAAATCATCTCACAGAGTTACAGCATTCCCCTCAAGAAGCCATTCGCTAAGACAGTTCTTGTGGAATTGGCAAAGTGATATTTGGAAGCCCATAGAGGGCTATGGTGAAAAAGGAAATATCCTCAGATGAAATCTGGAAGGAAGCTTTCTGAGAAACTGCTTAGTGTTCGGTTAATTCATCTCAGAGAGTTACATCTGTATTTCGTGGATCTCTTTGCTAGCCTTATTTCTGTGGAATCTGAGAACAGATATTTCGGATCCCTTTGAAGACTATAGGGCCAAAGGAAATATCCTCCGATAAAAAAGAGAAAGAAGCTTTCTGAGAAACTTCTTTGTGTTCTGTGAAATCATCTCACAGAGTTACAGCTTTCCCCTCAAGAAGCCTTTCGCGAAGACAGTTATTGTGGAATTGGCAAAGTGATATTTGGAAGCCCATAGAGGGCTATGGTGAAAAAGGAAATATCCTCAGATGAAATCTGGAAAGAAGCTTTCTGAGAAACTGCTTAGTGTGCTGTTCATTCATCTCACAGAGTTACATCTTTATTTCTTGGAACTCTTTGCTAGCCTTATTTCTGTGGAGTCTGAGAACAGATATTTCGGATCCCTTTGAAGACTATAGGGCCAAAGGAAATATCCTAATATTAAAAAGAGAAAGAAGCTTTCTTAGAAACTTCTTTGCGTTCTGTGATATCATCTCACAGAGTTACAGCTTTCCCTTCAAGAAGCCTTTCGCTAAGACAGTTCTTGTGGAATTGGCAAAGTGATATTTGGAAGCCCATAGAGGGCTACGGTGAGAAAGGAAATATCCTCAGATGAAATCTGGAAAGAAGCTTTCTGGGAAACTGCTTAGTGTTCTGTTAATTCATCTCACAGAGTTACATCTGTATTTCGTGGATCTCTTTGCTAGCCTTATTTTTGTGGAATCTGAGAACAGATATTTCGGATCCCATTGAAGACTATAGGGACAAAGGAAATATCCTCCGATAACAAAGAGAAAGAAGCTTTCTGAGAAACTTCTTTGCGTTCTGTGAAATCATCTCACAGAGTTACAGCTTTCCCCTCAAGAAGCCTTTCGCTAAGACAGTTCTTGTGGAATTGGCAAAGTGATATTTGGAAGCCCATAGAGGGCTACGGTGAAAAAGGAAATATCCTCAGATGAAATCTGGAGAGAAGCTTTCTGAGAAACTGCTTAGTGTTCGGTTAATTCATCTCACAGAGTTACATCAGTATTTCGTGGATCTCTTTTCTAGCCTTATTTCTGTGGAATCTGAGAACAGATACTTTGGATACCTTTGAAGACTATAGGGCCAAAGGAAATATCCTCCGATAACAAAGAGAAAGAAGCTTTCTGAGAAACTTCTTTGCATTCTGTGAAATCATCTCACAGAGTTACAGCTTTCCCCTCAAGAAGACTTTCGCTAAGACAGTTCTTGTGGAATTGGCAATGTGATATTTGGAAGCCCATAGAGGGCTATGGTGAAAAAGGAAATATCCTCAGATGAAATCTGGAAGGAAGCTTTCTGAGAAACTGCTTAGTGTTCGGTTAATTCATCTCATAGAGTTACATCTGTATTTCGTGGATCTCTTTGCTAGCCTTATTTCTGTGGAATCTGAGAACAGATATTTTGGATACCTTTGAAGACTATAGGGCCAAAGGAAATATCCTCCGATAACAAAGAGAAAGAAGCTTTCTGAGAAACTTCTTTGCATTCTGTGAAATCATCTCACAGAGTTACAGCTTTCCCCTCAAGAAGACTTTCGCTAAGACAGTTCTTGTGGAATTGGCAAAGTGATATTTGGAAGCCCATAGAGGGCTATGGTGAAAAAGGAAATATCCTCAGATGAAATCTGGAAGGAAGCTTTCTGAGAAACTGCTTAGTGTTCGGTTAATTCATCTCAGAGAGTAACATCTGTATTTCGTGGATCTCTTTGCTAGCCTTATTTCTGTGGAATCGGAGAACAGATATTTCGGATCCCTTTGAAGACTATAGGGCCAAAGGAAATATCCCCCGATAACAAAGAGAAAGAAGCTTTCTGAGAAACTTCTTTGCGTTCTGTGAAATCATCTCACAAAGTTACAGCTTCCCCCTCAAGAAGCCTTTCGCTAAGACAGTTCTTGTGGAATTGGCAAAGTGATATTTGGAAGCCCATAGAGGGCTATGGTGAAAAAGGAAATATCCTCAGATGAAATCTGGAAGGAAGCTTTCTGAGAAACTGCTTAGTGTTCGGCTAATTCATCTCAGAGAGTTACATCTGTATTTCGTGGATCTCTTTGCTAGCCTTATTTCTGTGGAATCTGAGAACAGATAATTCGGATCCCTTTGAAGACTATAGGGCCAAAGGAAATAACCTCCGATAACAAAGAGAAAGAAGCTTTCTCAGAAACTTCTTTGCATTCTGTGAAATCATCTCACAGAGTTACAGCTTTCCCCTCAAGAAGCCTTTCGCTAAGACAGTTCTTGTGGAATTGGCAAAGTGATATTTGGAAGCCCATAGAGGGCTATGGTGAAAAAGGAAATATCCTCAGTTGAAATCTGGAAGGAAGCTTTCTGAGAAACTGCTTAGTGTTCGGTTAATTCATCTCAGAGAGTTACATCTGTATTTCGTGGATCTCTTGGCTAGCCTTATTTCTGTGGAATCTGAGAACAGATATTTCGGATCCCTTTGAAGACTATAGGGCCAAAGGAAATATCCTCCGATAACAAAGAGAAAGAAGCTGTCTTGGAAACTTCTTTGCGTTCTGTGAAATCATCTCACAGAGTTACAGCATTCCCCTCAAGAAGCCATTCGCTAAGACAGTTCTTGTGGAATTGGCAAAGTGATATTTGGAAGCCCATAGAGGGCTATGGTGAAAAAGGAAATATCCTCAGATGAAATCTGGAAGGAAGCTTTCTGAGAAACTGCTTAGTGTTCGGTTAATTCATCTCAGCGAGTTACATCTGTATTTCGTGGATCTCTTTGCTAGCCTTATTTCTGTGGAATCTGAGAACAGATATTTCGGATCCCTTTGAAGACTATAGGGCCAAAGGAAATATCCTCCGATAACAAAGAGAAAGAAGCTTTCTGAGAAACTTCTTTGTGTTCTGTGAAATCATCTCACAGAGTTACAGCTTTCCCCTCAAGAAGCCTTTCGCGAAGACAGTTATTGTGGAATTGGCAAAGTGATATTTGGAAGCCCATAGAGGGCTATGGTGAAAAAGGAAATATCCTCAGATGAAATCTGGAAAGAAGCTTTCTGAGAAACTGCTTAGTGTGCTGTTCATTCATCTCACAGAGTTACATCTTTATTTCTCGGAACTCTTTGCTAGCCTTATTTCTGTGGAGTCTGAGAACAGATATTTCGGATCCCTTTGAAGACTATAGGGCCAAAGGAAATATCCTAATATTAAAAAGAGAAAGAAGATTTATAGAAACTTCTTTGCGTTCTGTGATATCATCTCACAGAGTTACAGCTTTCCCTTCAAGAAGCCTTTCGCTAAGACAGTTCTTGTGGAATTGGCAAAGTGATATTTGGAAGCCCATAGAGGGCTACGGTGAGAAAGGAAATATCCTCAGATGAAATCTGGAAAGAAGCTTTCTGAGAAACTGCTTAGTGTTCTGTTAATTCATCTCACAGAGTTACATCTGTATTTCGTGGATCTCTTTGCTAGCCTTATTTTTGTGGAATCTGAGAACAGATATTTCGGATCCCATTGAAGACTATAGGGACAAAGGAAATATCCTCCGATAACAAAGAGAAAGAAGCTTTCTGAGAAACTTCTTTGCGTTCTGTGAAATCATCTCACAGAGTTACAGCTTTCCCCTCAAGAAGCCTTTCGCTAAGACAGTTCTTGTGGAATTGGCAAGGTGATATTTGGAAGCCCATAGAGGGCTACGGTGAAAAAGGAAATATCCTCAGATGAAATCTGGAGAGAAGCTTTCTGAGAAACTGCTTAGTGTTCGGTTAATTCATCTCACAGAGTTACATCAGTATTTCGTGGATCTCTTTTCTAGCCTTATTTCTGTGGAATCTGAGAACAGATACTTTGGATACCTTTGAAGACTATAGGGCCAAAGGAAATATCCTCCGATAACAAAGAGAAAGAAGCTTTCTGAGAAACTTCTTTGCATTCTGTGAAATCATCTCACAGAGTTACAGCTTTCCCCTCAAGAAGACTTTCGCTAAGACAGTTCTTGTGGAATTGGCAATGTGATATTTGGAAGCCCATAGAGGGCTATGGTGAAAAAGGAAATATCCTCAGATGAAATCTGGAAGGAAGATTTCTGAGAAACTGCTTAGTGTTCGGTTAATTCATCTCAGAGAGTTACATCTGTATTTCGTGGATCTCTTTGCTAGCCTTATTTCTGTGGAATCTGAGAACAGATATTTTGGATACCTTTGAAGACTATAGGGCCAAAGGAAATATCCTCCGATAACAAAGAGAAAGAAGCTTTCTGAGAAACTTCTTTGCATTCTGTGAAATCATCTCACAGAGTTACAGCTTTCCCCTCAAGAAGACTTTCGCTAAGACAGTTCTTGTGGAATTGGCAAAGTGATATTTGGAAGCCCATAGAGGGCTATGGTGAAAAAGGAAATATCCTCAGATGAAATCTGGAAGGAAGCTTTCTGAGAAACTGCTTAGTGTTCGGTTAATTCATCTCAGAGAGTAACATCTGTATTTCGTGGATCTCTTTGCTAGCCTTATTTCTGTGGAATCGGAGAACAGATATTTCGGATCCCTTTGAAGACTATAGGGCCAAAGGAAATATCCTCCGATAACAAAGAGAAAGAAGCTTTCTGAGAAACTTCTTTGCGTTCTGTGAAATCATCTCACAAAGTTACAGCTTCCCCCTCAAGAAGCCTTTCGCTAAGACAGTTCTTGTGGAATTGGCAAAGTGATATTTGGAAGCCCATAGAGGGCTATGGTGAAAAAGGAAATATCCTCAGATGAAATCTGGAAGGAAGCTTTCTGAGAAACTGCTTAGTGTTCGGCTAATTCATCTCAGAGAGTTACATCTGTATTTCGTGGATCTCTTTGCTAGCCTTATTTCTGTGGAATCTGAGAACAGATATTTCGGATCCCTTTGAAGACTATAGGGCCAAAGGAAATATCCTACGATAACACAGAGAAAGAAGCTTTCTGAGAAACTTCTTTGCGTTCTGTGAAATCATCTCACAGAGTTACAGCTTTCCCCTGAAGAAGCCTTTCGCTAAGACAGTTCTTGTGGAATTGGCAAAGTGATATTTGGAAGCCCATAGAGGGCTATGGTGAAAAAGGAAATATCCTCAGATGAAATCTGGAAAGAAGCTTTCTGAGAAACTGCTTGGTGTTCTGTTCATTCAACTCACAGAGTTACATCTGTATTTCGTGGATCTCTTTGCTAGCCTCATTTCTGTGGAATCCGAGAAAAGGTATTTCAGATCCCATTGAAGACTATAGGGCCAAAGGAAATGTCCTCCCATTACAAAGAGAAAGAAGCTTTCTTAGAATCTTCTTTGGGTTCTGTGAAATCATCTCACAGAGTTACAGCTTTCCCCTCAAGAAGCCTTTCGCTACGACAGTTCTTGTGGAATTGGCAAAGTGATATTTGGAAGCCCATGGAGGTATATCATGAAAAAGGAAATATCCTCAGATCAAATCTGGAAAGAAGCTTTCTGAGAAACTGCTTAGTGTTCTGTTAATTCATCTCACAGAGTTACATCTGTATTTCGTGGATCTCTTTGCTAGCCTTATTTCTGTGGAATCTGAGAACAGACATTTCGGATCCCTTTGAAGACTATAGGGCCAAAGGAAATATCCTCCGATTACAAAGAGAAAGAATCTTTCTTAGAAACTTCTTTGTGTTCCGTGAAATCATCTCACAGAGTTACAGCTTTCCCCTCAAGAAGCCTTTCGCTAAGACAGTTCTTGTGGAATTGGCAAAGTGATATTTGGAAGCCCATAGAGGGCTATGGTGAAAAAGGAAATATCCTCAGATGAAATCTGGAAAGAAGCTTTCTGAGAAACTGCTTAGTGTTCTGTTAATTCATCTCACAGCGTTACATCTTTATTTCGTGGATCTCTTTGCTAGCCTTATTTCTGTGGAATCTGAGAACAGATATTTCGGATCCCTTTGAAGACTATAGGGCCAAAGGAAATATCCTCCGATTAGAAAGAGAAAGAAGCTTTCTTAGAAACTTCTTTGTGTTCTGTGAAATCATCTCACAGAGTTACAGCTTTCCCCTCAAGAAGCCTTTCGCTAAGACAGTTCTTGTGGAATTGGCAAAGTGATATTTGGAAGCCCATAGAGGGCTATGGTGAAAAAGGAAATATCCTCAGATGAAATCTGGAAAGAAGCTTTCTGAGAAACTGCTTAGTGTTCTGTTAATTCATCTCACAGAGTTACATCTGTATTTCATGGATCTCTTTGCTAGCCTTATTTCTGTGGAATCTGAGAACAGATATTTCGGATCCGTTTGAAGACTATAGGGCCAAAGGAAATATCCTCCAATCACAAAGAGAAAGAAGCTTTCGGAGAAACTTCTTTGCGTTCTCTGAAATCATCTCACAGAGTTACAGCTTTCCCCTCAAGAAGCCTTTCGCTAAGACAGTTCTTGTGGAATTGGCAAGGTGATATTTGGAAGCCCATAGAGGGCTACGGTGAAAAAGGAAATATCCTCAGATGAAATCTGGAAAGAAGCTTTCTGAGAAACTGCTTAGTGTTCGGTTAATTCATCTCACAGAGTTACATCAGTATTTCGTGGATCTCTTTGCTAGCCTTATTTCTGTGGAATCTGAGAACAGATATTTTGGATACCTTTGAAGACTATAGGGCCAAAGGAAATATCCTCCGATAACAAAGAGAAAGAAGCTTTCTGAGAAACTTCTTTGCATTCTGTGAAATCATCTCACAGAGTTACAGCTTTCCCCTCAAGAAGACTTTCGCTAAGACAGTTCTTGTGGAATTGGCAAAGTGATATTTGGAAGCCCATAGAGGGCTACGGTGAAAAAGGAAATATCCTCAGATGAAATCTGGCAAGAAGCTTTCTGAGAAACTGCTTAGTGTTCTGTTATTTCATCTCACAGAGTTACATCTGTATTTCGTGGATCTCTTTGCTAGCCTTATTTCTGTGGAATCTGAGAACAGATATTTCGGATCCCATTGAAGACTATAGGGCCAAAGGAAATATCCTCCGATAACAAAGAGAAAGAAGCTTTCTGAGAAACTTCTTGGCGTTCTGTGAAATCATCTCACAGAGTTACAGCTTTCCCCTCAAGAAGCCTTTCGCTAAGACAGTTCTTGTGGAATTGGCAAGGTGATATTTGGAAGCCCATAGAGGGCTACGGTGAAAAAGGAAATATCCTCAGAGGAAATCTGGAAAGAAGCTTTCTGAGAAACTGCTTAGTGTTCGGTTAATTCATCTCAGAGAGTTACATCTGTATTTCGTGGATCTCTTTGCTAGCCTTATTTCTGTGGAATCTGAGAACAGATATTTCGGATCCCTTTGAAGACTATAGGGCCAAAGGAAATAACCTCCGATAACAAAGAGAAAGAAGCTTTCTCAGAAACTTCTTTGCATTCTGTGAAATCATCTCACAGAGTTACAGCTTTCCCCTCAAGAAGACTTTCGCTAAGACAGTTCTTGTGGAATTGGCAAAGTGATATTTGGAAGCCCATAGAGGGCTATGGTGAAAAAGGAAATATCCTCAGTTGAAATCTGGAAGGAAGCTTTCTGAGAAACTGCTTAGTGTTCGGTTAATTCATCTCAGAGAGTTACATCTGTATTTCGTGGATCTCTTGGCTAGCCTTATTTCTGTGGAATCTGAGAACAGATATTTCGGATCCCTTTGAAGACTATAGGGCCAAAGGAAATATCCTCCGATAACAAAGAGAAAGAAGCTGTCTTGGAAACTTCTTTGCGTTCTGTGAAATCATCTCACAGAGTTACAGCATTCCCCTCAAGAATCCATTCGCTAAGACAGTTCTTGTGGAATTGGCAAAGTGATATTTGGAAGCCCATAGAGGGCTATGGTGAAAAAGGAAATATCCTCAGATGAAATCTGGAAGGAAGCTTTCTGAGAAACTGCTTAGTGTTCGGTTAATTCATCTCAGCGAGTTACATCTGTATTTCGTGGATCTCTTTGCTAGCCTTATTTCTGTGGAATCTGAGAACAGATATTTCGGATCCCTTTGAAGACTATAGGGCCAAAGGAAATATCCTCCGATAACAAAGAGAAAGAAGCTTTCTGAGAAACTTCTTTGTGTTCTGTGAAATCATCTCACAGAGTTACAGCTTTCCCCTCAAGAAGCCTTTCGCGAAGACAGTTATTGTGGAATTGGCAAAGTGATATTTGGAAGCCCATAGAGGGCTATGGTGAAAAAGGAAATATCCTCAGATGAAATCTGGAAAGAAGCTTTCTGAGAAACTGCTTAGTGTGCTGTTCATTCATCTCACAGAGTTACATCTTTATTTCTTGGAACTCTTTGCTAGCCTTATTTCTGTGGAGTCTGAGAACAGATATTTCGGATCCCTTTGAAGACTATAGGGCCAAAGGAAATATCCTAATATTAAAAAGAGAAAGAAGATTTCTTAGAAACTTCTTTGCGTTCTGTGATATCATCTCACAGAGTTACAGCTTTCCCTTCAAGAAGCCTTTCGCTAAGACAGTTCTTGTGGAATTGGCAAAGTGATATTTGGAAGCCCATAGAGGGCTACGGTGAGAAAGGAAATATCCTCAGATGAAATCTGGAAAGAAGCTTTCTGAGAAACTGCTTAGTGTTCTGTTAATTCATCTCACAGAGTTACATCTGTATTTCGTGGATCTCTTTGCTAGCCTTATTTTTGTGGAATCTGAGAACAGATATTTCGGATCCCATTGAAGACTATAGGGACAAAGGAAATATCCTCCGATAACAAAGAGAAAGAAGCTTTCTGAGAAACTTCTTTGCGTTCTGTGAAATCATCTCACAGAGTTACAGCTTTCCCCTCAAGAAGCCTTTCGCTAAGACAGTTCTTGTGGAATTGGCAAGGTGATATTTGGAAGCCCATAGAGGGCTACGGTGAAAAAGGAAATATCCTCAGATGAAATCTGGAGAGAAGCTTTCTGAGAAACTGCTTAGTGTTCGGTTAATTCATCTCACAGAGTTACATCAGTATTTCGTGGATCTCTTTTCTAGCCTTATTTCTGTGGAATCTGAGAACAGATACTTTGGATACCTTTGAAGACTATAGGGCCAAAGGAAATATCCTCCGATAACAAAGAGAAAGAAGCTTTCTGAGAAACTTCTTTGCATTCTGTGAAATCATCTCACAGAGTTACAGCTTTCCCCTCAAGAAGACTTTCGCTAAGACAGTTCTTGTGGAATTGGCAATGTGATATTTGGAAGCCCATAGAGGGCTATGGTGAAAAAGGAAATATCCTCAGATGAAATCTGGAAGGAAGCTTTCTGAGAAACTGCTTAGTGTTCGGTTAATTCATCTCAGAGAGTTACATCTGTATTTCGTGGATCTCTTTGCTAGCCTTATTTCTGTGGAATCTGAGAACAGATATTTTGGATACCTTTGAAGACTATAGGGCCAAAGGAAATATCCTCCGATAACAAAGAGAAAGAAGCTTTCTGAGAAACTTCTTTGCATTCTGTGAAATCATCTCACAGAGTTACAGCTTTCCCCTCAAGAAGACTTTCGCTAAGACAGTTCTTGTGGAATTGGCAAAGTGATATTTGGAAGCCCATAGAGGGCTATGGTGAAAAAGGAAATATCCTCAGATGAAATCTGGAAGGAAGCTTTCTGAGAAACTGCTTAGTGTTCGGTTAATTCATCTCAGAGAGTAACATCTGTATTTCGTGGATCTCTTTGCTAGCCTTATTTCTGTGGAATCGGAGAACAGATATTTCGGAACCCTTTGAAGACTATAGGGCCAAAGGAAATATCCTCCGATAACAAAGAGAAAGAAGCTTTCTGAGAAACTTCTTTGCGTTCTGTGAAATCATCTCACAAAGTTACAGCTTCCCCCTCAAGAAGCCTTTCGCTAAGACAGTTCTTGTGGAATTGGCAAAGTGATATTTGGAAGCCCATAGAGGGCTATGGTGAAAAAGGAAATATCCTCAGATGAAATCTGGAAGGAAGCTTTCTGAGAAACTGCTTAGTGTTCGGCTAATTCATCTCAGGGAGTTACATCTGTATTTCGTGGATCTCTTTGCTAGCCTTATTTCTGTGGAATCTGAGAACAGATATTTCGGATCCCTTTGAAGACTATAGGGCCAAAGGAAATATCCTACGATAACACAGAGAAAGAAGCTTTCTGAGAAACTTCTTTGCGTTCTGTGAAATCATCTCACAGAGTTACAGCTTTCCCCTGAAGAAGCCTTTCGCTAAGACAGTTCTTGTGGAATTGGCAAAGTGATATTTGGAAGCCCATAGAGGGCTATGGTGAAAAAGGAAATATCCTCAGATGAAATCTGGAAAGAAGCTTTCTGAGAAACTGCTTGGTGTTCTGTTCATTCAACTCACAGAGTTACATCTGTATTTCGTGGATCTCTTTGCTAGCCTCATTTCTGTGGAATCCGAGAAAAGGTATTTCAGATCCCATTGAAGACTATAGGGCCAAAGGAAATGTCCTCCCATTACAAAGAGAAAGAAGCTTTCTTAGAATCTTCTTTGGGTTCTGTGAAATCATCTCACAGAGTTACAGCTTTCCCCTCAAGAAGCCTTTCGCTACGACAGTTCTTGTGGAATTGGCAAAGTGATATTTGGAAGCCCATGGAGGTATATCATGAAAAAGGAAATATCCTCAGATCAAATCTGGAAAGAAGCTTTCTGAGAAACTGCTTAGTGTTCTGTTCATTCATCTCACAGAGTTACATCTGTATTTCGTGGATCTCTTTGCTAGCCTTATTTCTGTGGAATCTGAGAACAGATATTTCGGATCCCTTTGAAGACTATAGGGCCAAAGGAAATATCCTCCGATTACAAAGAGAAAGAATCTTTCTTAGAAACTTCTTTGTGTTCCGTGAAATCATCTCACAGAGTTACAGCTTTCCCCTCAAGAAGCCTTTCGCTAAGACAGTTCTTGTGGAATTGGCAAAGTGATATTTGGAAGCCCATAGAGGGCTATGGTGAAAAAGGAAATATCCTCAGATGAAATCTGGAAAGAAGCTTTCTGAGAAACTGCTTAGTGTTCTGTTAATTCATCTCACAGCGTTACATCTTTATTTCGTGGATCTCTTTGCTAGCCTTATTTCTGTGGAATCTGAGAACAGATATTTCGGATCCCTTTGAAGACTATAGGGCCAAAGGAAATATCCTCCGATTAGAAAGAGAAAGAAGCTTTCTTAGAAACTTCTTTGTGTTCTGTGAAATCATCTCACAGAGTTACAGCTTTCCCCTCAAGAAGCCTTTCGCTAAGACAGTTCTTGTGGAATTGGCAAAGTGATATTTGGAAGCCCATAGAGGGCTATGGTGAAAAAGGAAATATCCTCAGATGAAATCTGGAAAGAAGCTTTCTGAGAAACTGCTTAGTGTTCTGTTAATTCATCTCACAGAGTTACATCTGTATTTCATGGATCTCTTTGCTAGCCTTATTTCTGTGGAATCTGAGAACAGATATTTCGGATCCCTTTGAAGACTATAGGGCCAAAGGAAATATCCTCCAATCACAAAGAGAAAGAAGCTTTCGGAGAAACTTCTTTGCGTTCTCTGAAATCTTCTCACAGAGTTACAGCTTTCCCCTCAAGAAGCCTTTCGCTAAGACAGTTCTTGTGGAATTGGCAAGGTGATATTTGGAAGCCCATAGAGGGCTACGGTGAAAAAGGAAATATCCTCAGATGAAATCTGGAAAGAAGCTTTCTGAGAAACTGCTTAGTGTTCGGTTAATTCATCTCACAGAGTTACATCAGTATTTCGTGGATCTCTTTGCTAGCCTTATTTCTGTGGAATCTGAGAACAGATATTTTGGATACCTTTGAAGACTATAGGGCCAAAGGAAATATCCTCCGATAACAAAGAGAAAGAAGCTTTCTGAGAAACTTCTTTGCATTCTGTGAAATCATCTCACAGAGTTACAGCTTTCCCCTCAAGAAGACTTTCGCTAAGACAGTTCTTGTGGAATTGGCAAAGTGATATTTGGAAGCCCATAGAGGGCTACGGTGAAAAAGGAAATATCCTCAGATGAAATCTGGCAAGAAGCTTTCTGAGAAACTGCTTAGTGTTCTGTTATTTCATCTCACAGAGTTACATCTGTATTTCGTGGATCTCTTTGCTAGCCTTATTTCTGTGGAATCTGAGAACAGATATTTCGGATCCCATTGAAGACTATAGGGCCAAAGGAAATATCCTCCGATAACAAAGAGAAAGAAGCTTTCTGAGAAACTTCTTGGCGTTCTGTGAAATCATCTCACAGAGTTACAGCTTTCCCCTCAAGAAGCCTTTCGCTAAGACAGTTCTTGTGGAATTGGCAAGGTGATATTTGGAAGCCCATAGAGGGCTACGGTGAAAAAGGAAATATCCTCAGAGGAAATCTGGAAAGAAGCTTTCTGAGAAACTGCTTAGTGTTCGGTTAATTCATCTCACAGAGTTACATCTGTATTTCGTGGATCTCTTTGCTAGCCTTATTTCTGTGGAATCTGAGAACAGATATTTCGGATCCCTTTGAAGACTATAGGGCCAAAGGAAATAACCTCCGATAACAAAGAGAAAGAAGCTTTCTCAGAAACTTCTTTGCATTCTGTGAAATCATCTCACAGAGTTACAGCTTTCCCCTCAAGAAGACTTTCGCTAAGACAGTTCTTGTGGAATTGGCAAAGTGATATTTGGAAGCCCATAGAGGGCTATGGTGAAAAAGGAAATATCCTCAGTTGAAATCTGGAAGGAAGCTTTCTGAGAAACTGCTTAGTGTTCGGTTAATTCATCTCAGAGAGTTACATCTGTATTTCGTGGATCTCTTGGCTAGCCTTATTTCTGTGGAATCTGAGAACAGATATTTCGGATCCCTTTGAAGACTATAGGGCCAAAGGAAATATCCTCCGATAACAAAGAGAAAGAAGCTGTCTTGGAAACTTCTTTGCGTTCTGTGAAATCATCTCACAGAGTTACAGCATTCCCCTCAAGAATCCATTCGCTAAGACAGTTCTTGTGGAATTGGCAAAGTGATATTTGGAAGCCCATAGAGGGCTATGGTGAAAAAGGAAATATCCTCAGATGAAATCTGGAAGGAAGCTTTCTGAGAAACTGCTTAGTGTTCGGTTAATTCATCTCAGAGAGTTACATCTGTATTTCGTGGATCTCTTTGCTAGCCTTATTTCTGTGGAATCTGAGAACGGATATTTCGGATCTCTTTGAAGACTATAGGGCCAAAGGAAATATCCTCCGATAACAAAGAGAAATAAGCTTTCTGAGAAACTTCTTTGTGTTCTGTGAAATCATCTCACAGAGTTACATCTTTCCCCTCAAGAAGCCTTTCGCGAAGACAGTTATTGTGGAATTGGCAAAGTGATATTTGGAAGCCCATAGAGGGCTATGGTGAAAAAGGAAATATCCTCAGATGAAATCTGGAAAGAAGCTTTCTGAGAAACTGCTTAGTGTGCTGTTCATTCATTTCACAGAGTTACATCTTTATTTCTTGGAACTCTTTGCTAGCCTTATTTCTGTGGAGTCTGAGAACAGATATTTCGGATCCCTTTGAAGGCTATAGGGCCAAAGGAAATATCCTCCTATTAAAAAGAGAAAGAAGCTTTCTTAGAAACTTCTTTGCGTTCTGTGATATCATCTCACAGAGTTACAGCTTTCCCTTCAAGAAGACTTTCGCTAAGACAGTTCTTGTGGAATTGGCAAAGTGATATTTGGAAGCCCATAGAGGGCTACGGTGAGAAAGGAAATATCCTCAGATGAAATCTGGAAAGAAGCTTTCTGAGAAACTGCTTAGTGTTCTGTTAATTCATCTCACAGAGTTACATCTGTATTTCGTGGATCTCTTTGCTAGCCTTATTTTTGTGGAATCTGAGAACAGATATTTCGGATCCCATTGAAGACTATAGGGACAAAGGAAATATCCTCCGATAACAAAGAGAAAGAAGCTTTCTGAGAAACTTCTTTGCGTTCTGTGAAATCATCTCACAGAGTTACAGCTTTCCCCTCAAGAAGCCTTTCGCTAAGACAGTTCTTGTGGAATTGGCAAGGTGATATTTGGAAGCCCATAGAGGGCTACGGTGAAAAAGGAAATATCCTCAGATGAAATCTGGAGAGAAGCTTTCTGAGAAACTGCTTAGTGTTCGGTTAATTCATCTCACAGAGTTACATCAGTATTTCGTGGATCTCTTTTCTAGCCTTATTTCTGTGGAATCTGAGAACAGATATTTTGGATACCTTTGAAGACTATAGGGCCAAAGGAAATATCCTCCGATAACAAAGAGAAAGAAGCTTTCTGAGAAACTTCTTTGCATTCTGTGAAATCATCTCACAGAGTTACAGCTTTCCCCTCAAGAAGACTTTCGCTAAGACAGTTCTTGTGGAATTGGCAAAGTGATATTTGGAAGCCCATAGAGGGCTATGGTGAAAAAGGAAATATCCTCAGATGAAATCTGGAAGGAAGCTTTCTGAGAAACTGCTTAGTGTTCGGTTAATTCATCTCAGAGAGTTACATCTGTATTTCGTGGATCTCTTTGCTAGCCTTATTTCTGTGGAATCTGAGAACAGATATTTCGGATCCCTTTGAAGACTATAGGGCCAAAGGAAATATCCTCCGATAACAAAGAGAAAGAAGCTTTCTGAGAAACTTCTTTGCGTTCTGTGAAATCATCTCACAGATTTACAGCTTTCCCCTCACGAAGACTTTCGCTAAGACAGTTCTTGTGTAATTGGCAAAGTGATATTTGGAAGACCCTAGAGGGCTATGGTGAAAAAGGTAATATCCTCAGATGAAATCTGGAAAGAGGCTTTCTGAGAAACTGCTTAGTGTTCTGTTAATTCATCTCACAGAGTTACATCTGTATTTCGTGGATCTCTTTGCTAGCCTTATTTTTGTGGAATCTGAGAACAGATATTTCGGATCCCATTGAAGACTATAGGGCCAAAGGAAATATCCTCCGATTACAAAGAGAAAGAAGCTTTCTGAGAAACTTCTTTGTGTTCTGTGAAATCATCTCACAGAGTTACAGCTTTCCCCTCAAGAAGCCTCACGCTAAGACAGTTCTTGTGGAATTGGCAAAGTGATATTTGGAAGCCCATGTGAGGGCTATGGTGAAAAAGGAAATATCCTCAGATGAAATCTGGAAAGAAGCTTTCTGAGAAACTGCTTAGTGTTCTGTTAATTCATCTCACAGAGTTACATCTGTATTTCGTGGATCTCTTTGCTAGCCTTATTTCTATGGAATCTGAGAACAGGTATTTCAGATCCCATTGAAGACTATAGGGCCAATGGAAATATCCTCCGATTACAAAGAGAAAGAAGCTTTCTTAGAAACTTCTTTGTGTTCCGTGAAATCATCTCACAGAGTTACAGCTTTCCCCTCAAGAAGCCTTTCGCTAAGACAGTTCTTGTGGAATTGGCAAAGTGATATTTGGAAGCCCATAGAGGGCTATGGTGAAAAAGGAAATATCCTCAGATGAAATCTGGAAAGAAGCTTTCTGAGAAACTGCTTAGTGTTCTGTTAATTCATCTCACAGCGTTACATCTTTATTTCGTGGATCTCTTTGCTAGCCTTATTTCTGTGGAATCTGAGAACAGATATTTCGGATCCCTTTGAAGACTATAGGGCCAAAGGAAATATCCTCCGATTAGAAAGAGAAAGAAGCTTTCTTAGAAACTTCTTTGTGTTCTGTGAAATCATCTCACAGAGTTACAGCTTTCCCCTCAAGAAGCCTTTCGCTAAGACAGTTCTTGTGGAATTGGCAAAGTGATATTTGGAAGCCCATAGAGGGCTATGGTGAAAAAGGAAATATCCTCAGATGAAATCTGGAAAGAAGCTTTCTGAGAAACTGCTTAGTGTTCTGTTAATTCATCTCACAGAGTTACATCTGTATTTCATGGATCTCTTTGCTAGCCTTATTTCTGTGGAATCTGAGAACAGATATTTCGGATCCCTTTGAAGACTATAGGGCCAAAGGAAATATCCTCCAATCACAAAGAGAAAGAAGCTTTCGGAGAAACTTCTTTGCGTTCTCTGAAATCATCTCACAGAGTTACAGCTTTCCCCTCAAGAAGCCTTTCGCTAAGACAGTTCTTGTGGAATTGGCAAGGTGATATTTGGAAGCCCATAGAGGGCTACGGTGAAAAAGGAAATATCCTCAGAGGAAATCTGGAAAGAAGCTTTCTGAGAAACTGCTTAGTGTTCGGTTAATTCATCTCACAGAGTTACATCTGTATTTCGTGGATCTCTTTGCTAGCCTTATTTCTGTGGAATCTGAGAACAGATATTTCGGATCCCTTTGAAGACTATAGGGCCAAAGGAAATAACCACCGATAACAAAGAGAAAGAAGCTTTCTAAGAAACTTCTTTGCATTCTGTGAAATCATCTCACAGAGTTACAGCTTTCCCCTCAAGAAGACTTTCGCTAAGACAGTTCTTGTGGAATTGGCAAAGTGATATTTGGAAGCCCATAGAGGGCTATGGTGAAAAAGGAAATATCCTCAGTTGAAATCTGGAAGGAAGCTTTCTGAGAAACTGCTTAGTGTTCGGTTAATTCATCTCAGAGAGTTACATCTGTATTTCGTGGATCTCTTGGCTAGCCTTATTTCTGTGGAATCTGAGAACAGATATTTCGGATCCCTTTGAAGACTATAGGGCCAAAGGAAATATCCTCCGATAACAAAGAGAAAGAAGCTGTCTTGGAAACTTCTTTGCGTTCTGTGAAATCATCTCACAGAGTTACAGCATTCCCCTCAAGAATCCATTCGCTAAGACAGTTCTTGTGGAATTGGCAAAGTGATATTTGGAAGCCCATAGAGGGCTATGGTGAAAAAGGAAATATCCTCAGATGAAATCTGGAAGGAAGCTTTCTGAGAAACTGCTTAGTGTTCGGTTAATTCATCTCAGAGAGTTACATCTGTATTTCGTGGATCTCTTTGCTAGCCTTATTTCTGTGGAATCTGAGAACAGATATTTCGGATCTCTTTGAAGACTATAGGGCCAAAGGAAATATCCTCCGATAACAAAGAGAAAGAAGCTTTCTGAGAAACTTCTTTGTGTTCTGTGAAATCATCTCACAGAGTTACATCTTTCCCCTCAAGAAGCCTTTCGCGAAGACAGTTATTGTGGAATTGGCAAAGTGATATTTGGAAGCCCATAGAGGGCTATGGTGAAAAAGGAAATATCCTCAGATGAAATCTGGAAAGAAGCTTTCTGAGAAACTGCTTAGTGTGCTGTTCATTCATTTCACAGAGTTACATCTTTATTTCTTGGAACCCTTTGCTAGCCTTATTTCTGTGGAGTCTGAGAACAGATATTTCGGATCCCTTTGAAGGCTATAGGGCCAAAGGAAATATCCTCCTATTAAAAAGAGAAAGAAGCTTTCTTAGAAACTTCTTTGCGTTCTGTGATATCATCTCACAGAGTTACAGCTTTCCCTTCAAGAAGACTTTCGCTAAGACAGTTCTTGTGAAATTGGCAAAGTGATATTTGGAAGCCCATAGAGGGCTGCGGTGAGAAAGGAAATATCCTCAGATGAAATCTGGAAAGAAGCTTTCTGAGAAACTGCTTAGTGTTCTGTTAATTCATCTCACAGAGTTACATCTGTATTTCGTGGATCTCTTTTCTAGCCTTATTTTTGTGGAATCTGAGAACAGATATTTCGCATCCCATTGAAGACTATAGGGACAAAGGAAATATCCTCCGATAACAAAGAGAAAGAAGCTTTCTGAGAAACTTCTTTGCGTTCTGTGAAATCATCTCACAGAGTTACAGCTTTCCCCTCAAGAAGCCTTTCGCTAAGACAGTTCTTGTGGAATTGGCAAGGTGATATTTGGAAGCCCATAGAGGGCTACGGTGAAAAAGGAAATATCCTCAGATGAAATCTGGAGAGAAGCTTTCTGAGAAACTGCTTAGTGTTCGGTTAATTCATCTCACAGAGTTACATCAGTATTTCGTGGATCTCTTTTCTAGCCTTATTTCTGTGGAATCTGAGAACAGATATTTTGGATACCTTTGAAGACTATAGGGCCAAAGGAAATATCCTCCGATAACAAAGAGAAAGAAGCTTTCTGAGAAACTTCTTTGCATTCTGTGAAATCATCTCACAGAGTTACAGCTTTCCCCTCAAGAAGACTTTCGCTAAGACAGTTCTTGTGGAATTGGCAAAGTGATATTTGGAAGCCCATAGAGGGCTATGGTGAAAAAGGAAATATCCTCAGATGAAATCTGGAAGGAAGCTTTCTGAGAAACTGCTTAGTGTTCGGTTAATTCATCTCAGAGAGTTACATCTGTATTTCGTGGATCTCTTTGCTAGCCTTATTTCTGTGGAATCTGAGAACAGATATTAAGGATCCCTTTGAAGACTATAGGGCCAAAGGAAATATCCTCCGATAACAAAGAGAAAGAAGCTTTCTGAGAAACTTCTTTGCGTTCTGTGAAATCATCTCACAGAGTTACAGCTTTCCCCTCACGAAGACTTTCGCTAAGACAGTTCTTGTGAAATTGGCAAAGTGATATTTGGAAGACCCTAGAGGGCTATGGTGAAAAAGGTAATATCCTCAGATGAAATCTGGAAAGAGGCTTTCTGAGAAACTGCTTAGTGTTCTGTTAATTCATCTCACAGAGTTACATCTGTATTTCGTGGATCTCTTTGCTAGCCTTATTTTTGTGGAATCTGAGAACAGATATTTCGGATCCCATTGAAGTCTATAGGGCCAAAGGAAATATCCTCCGATTACAAAGAGAAAGAAGCTTTCTGAGAAACTTCTTTGTGTTCTGTGAAATCATCTCACAGAGTTACAGCTTTCCCCTCAAGAAGCCTCACGCTAAGACAGTTCTTGTGGAATTGGCAAAGTGATATTTGGAAGCCCATGTGAGGCCTATGGTGAAAAAGGAAATATCCTCAGATGAAATCTGGAAAGAAGCTTTCTGAGAAACTGCTTAGTGTTCTGTTAATTCATCTCACAGAGTTACATCTGTACTTCGTGGATCTCTTTGCTAGCCTTATTTCTATGGAATCTGAGAACAGGTATTTCAGATCCCATTGAAGACTATAGGGCCAATGGAAATATCCTCCGATTACAAAGAGAAAGAAGCTTTCTTAGAAACTTCTTTGTGTTCCGTGAAATCATCTCACAGAGTTACAGCTTTCCCCTCAAGAAGCCTTTCGCTAAGACAGTTCTTGTGGAATTGGCAAAGTGATATTTGGAAGCCCATAGAGGGCTACGGTGAGAAAGGAAATATCCTCAGATGAAATCTGGAAAGAAGCTTTCTGAGAAACTGCTTAGTGTTCTGTTAATTCATCTCACAGAGTTACATCTGTATTTCGTGGATCTCTTTGCTAGCCTTATTTTTGTGGAATCTGAGAACAGATATTTCGGATCCCATTGAAGACTATAGGGCCAAAGGAAATATCCTCCGATAACAAAGAGAAAGAAGCTTTCTGAGAAACTTCTTTGCGTTCTGTGAAATCATCTCACAGAGTTACAGCTTTCCCCTCAAGAAGCCTTTCGCTAAGACAGTTCTTGTGGAATTGGCAAAGTGATATTTGGAAGCCCATGGAGGACTATGGTGAAAAAGGAAATATCCTCAGATGAAATCTGGAAAGAAGCTTTCTGAGAAACTGCTTAGTGTTCTGTTCATTCATCTCACAGAGTTACATCTTTATTTCTTGGAACTCTTTGCTAGCCTTATTTCTGTGGAGTCTGAGAACAGATATTTCGGATCCCTTTGAAGACTATAGGGCCAAAGGAAATATCCTAATATTAAAAAGAGAAAGAAGCTTTCTTAGAAACTTCTTTGCGTTCTGTGATATCATCTCACAGAGTTACAGCTTTCCCTTCAAGAAGCCTTTCGCTAAGACAGTTCTTGTGGAATTGGCAAAGTGATATTTGGAAGCCCATAGAGGGCTACGGTGAGAAAGGAAATATCCTCAGATGAAATCCGGAAAGAAGCTTTCTGAGAAACTGCTTAGTGTTCTGTTAATTCATCTCACAGAGTTACATCTGTATTTCGTGGATCTCTTTGCTAGCCTTATTTTTGTGGAATCTGAGAACAGATATTTCGGATCCCATTGAAGACTATAGGGACAAAGGAAATATCCTCCGATAACAAAGAGAAAGAAGCTTTCTGAGAAACTTCTTTGCGTTCTGTGAAATCATCTCACAGAGTTACAGCTTTCCCCTCAAGAAGCCTTTCGCTAAGACAGTTCTTGTGGAATTGGCAAGGTGATATTTGGAAGCCCATAGAGGGCTACGGTGAAAAAGGAAATATCCTCAGATGAAATCTGGAGAGAAGCTTTCTGAGAAACTGCTTAGTGTTCGGTTAATTCATCTCACAGAGTTACATTAGTATTTCGTGGATCTCTTTTCTAGCCTTATTTCTGTGGAATCTGAGAACAGATACTTTGGATACCTTTGAAGACTATAGGGCCAAAGGAAATATCCTCCGATAACAAAGAGAAAGAAGCTTTCTGAGAAACTTCTTTGCATTCTGTGAAATCATCTCACAGAGTTACAGCTTTCCCCTCAAGAAGACTTTCGCTAAGACAGTTCTTGTGGAATTGGCAATGTGATATTTGGAAGCCCATAGAGGGCTATGGTGAAAAAGGAAATATCCTCAGATGAAATCTGGAAGGAAGCTTTCTGAGAAACTGCTTAGTGTTCGGTTAATTCATCTCAGAGAGTTACATCTGTATTTCGTGGATCTCTTTGCTAGCCTTATTTCTGTGGAATCTGAGAACAGATATTTTGGATACCTTTGAAGACTATAGGGCCAAAGGAAATATCCTCCGATAACAAAGAGAAAGAAGCTTTCTGAGAAACTTCTTTGCATTCTGTGAAATCATCTCACAGAGTTACAGCTTTCCCCTCAAGAAGACTTTCGCTAAGACAGTTCTTGTGGAATTGGCAAAGTGATATTTGGAAGCCCATAGAGGGCTATGGTGAAAAAGGAAATATCCTCAGATGAAATCTGGAAGGAAGATTTCTGAGAAACTGCTTAGTGTTCGGTTAATTCATCTCAGAGAGTAACATCTGTATTTCGTGGATCTCTTTGCTAGCCTTATTTCTGTGGAATCGGAGAACAGATATTTCGGATCCCTTTGAAGACTATAGGGCCAAAGGAAATATCCTCCGATAACAAAGAGAAAGAAGCTTTCTGAGAAACTTCTTTGCGTTCTGTGAAATCATCTCACAAAGTTACAGCTTCCCCCTCAAGAAGCCTTTCGCTAAGACAGTTCTTGTGGAATTGGCAAAGTGATATTTGGAAGCCCATAGAGGGCTATGGTGAAAAAGGAAATATCCTCAGATGAAATCTGGAAGGAAGCTTTCTGAGAAACTGCTTAGTGTTCGGCTAATTCATCTCAGAGAGTTACATCTGTATTTCGTGGATCTCTTTGCTAGCCTTATTTCTGTGGAATCTGAGAACAGATATTTCGGATCCCTTTGAAGAATATAGGGCCAAAGGAAATAACCTCCGATAACAAAGAGAAAGAAGCTTTCTCAGAAACTTCTTTGCATTCTGTGAAATCATCTCACAGAGTTACAGCTTTCCCCTCAAGAAGCCTTTCGCTAAGACAGTTCTTGTGGAATTGGCAAAGTGATATTTGGAAGCCCATAGAGGGCTATGGTGAAAAAGGAAATATCCTCAGTTGAAATCTGGAAGGAAGCTTTCTGAGAAACTGCTTAGTGTTCGGTTAATTCATCTCAGAGAGTTACATCTGTATTTCGTGGATCTCTTGGCTAGCCTTATTTCTATGGAATCTGAGAACAGATATTTCGGATCCCTTTGAAGACTATAGGGCCAAAGGAAATATCCTCCGATAACAAAGAGAAAGAAGCTGTCTTGGAAACTTCTTTGCGTTCTGTGAAATCATCTCACAGAGTTACAGCATTCCCCTCAAGAAGCCATTCGCTAAGACAGTTCTTGTGGAATTGGCAAAGTGATATTTGGAAGCCCATAGAGGGCTATGGTGAAAAAGGAAATATCCTCAGATGAAATCTGGAAGGAAGCTTTCTGAGAAACTGCTTAGTGTTCGGTTAATTCATCTCAGATAGTTACATTTGTATTTCGTGGTACTCTTTGCTAGCCTTATTTCTGTGGAATCTGAGAACAGATATTTCGGATCCCTTTGAAGACTATAGGGCCAAAGGAAATATCCTCCGATAACAAAGAGAAAGAAGCTTTCTGAGAAACTTCTTTGTGTTCTGTGAAATCATCTCACAGAGTTACAGCTTTCCCCTCAAGAAGCCTTTCGCGAAGACAGTTATTGTGGAATTGGCAAAGTGATATTTGGAAGCCCATAGAGGGCTATGGTGAAAAAGGAAATATCCTCAGATGAAATCTGGAAAGAAGCTTTCTGAGAAACTGCTTAGTGTGCTGTTCATTCATCTCACAGAGTTACATCTTTATTTCTTGGAACTCTTTGCTAGCCTTATTTCTGTGGAGTCTGAGAACAGATATTTCGGATCCCTTTGAAGACTATAGGGCCAAAGGAAATATCCTAATATTAAAAAGAGAAAGAAGCTTTCTTAGAAACTTCTTTGCGTTCTGTGATATCATCTCACAGAGTTACAGCTTTCCCTTCAAGAAGCCTTTCGCTAAGACAGTTCTTGTGGAATTGGCAAAGTGATATTTGGAAGCCCATAGAGGGCTACGGTGAGAAAGGAAATATCCTCAGATGAAATCTGGAAAGAAGCTTTCTGAGAAACTGCTTAGTGTTCTGTTAATTCATCTCACAGAGTTACATCTGTATTTCGTGGATCTCTTTGCTAGCCTTATTTTTGTGGAATCTGAGAACAGATATTTCGGATCCCATTGAAGACTATAGGGACAAAGGAAATATCCTCCGATAACAAAGAGAAAGAAGCTTTCTGAGAAACTTCTTTGCGTTCTGTGAAATCATCTCACAGAGTTACAGCTTTCCCCTCAAGAAGCCTTTCGCTAAGACAGTTCTTGTGGAATTGGCAAGGTGATATTTGGAAGCCCATAGAGGGCTACGGTGAAAAAGGAAATATCCTCAGATGAAATCTGGAGAGAAGCTTTCTGAGAAACTGCTTAGTGTTCGGTTAATTCATCTCACAGAGTTACATCAGTATTTCGTGGATCTCTTTTCTAGCCTTATTTCTGTGGAATCTGAGAACAGATACTTTGGATACCTTTGAAGACTATAGGGCCAAAGGAAATATCCTCCGATAACAAAGAGAAAGAAGCTTTCTGAGAAACTTCTTTGCATTCTGTGAAATCATCTCACAGAGTTACAGCTTTCCCCTCAAGAAGACTTTCGCTAAGACAGTTCTTGTGGAATTGGCAATGTGATATTTGGAAGCCCATAGAGGGCTATGGTGAAAAAGGAAATATCCTCAGATGAAATCTGGAAGGAAGCTTTCTGAGAAACTGCTTAGTGTTCGGTTAATTCATCTCAGAGAGTTACATCTGTATTTCGTGGATCTCTTTGCTAGCCTTATTTCTGTGGAATCTGAGAACAGATACTTTGGATACCTTTGAAGACTATAGGGCCAAAGGAAATATCCTCCGATAACAAAGAGAAAGAAGCTTTCTGAGAAACTTCTTTGCATTCTGTGAAATCATCTCACAGAGTTACAGCTTTCCCCTCAAGAAGACTTTCGCTAAGACAGTTCTTGTGGAATTGGCAATGTGATATTTGGAAGCCCATAGAGGGCTATGGTGAAAAAGGAAATATCCTCAGATGAAATCTGGAAGGAAGCTTTCTGAGAAACTGCTTAGTGTTCGGTTAATTCATCTCAGAGAGTTACATCTGTATTTCGTGGATCTCTTTGCTAGCCTTATTTCTGTGGAATCTGAGAACAGATATTTTGGATACCTTTGAAGACTATAGGGCCAAAGGAAATATCCTCCGATAACAAAGAGAAAGAAGCTTTCTGAGAAACTTCTTTGCATTCTGTGAAATCATCTCACAGAGTTACAGCTTTCCCCTCAAGAAGACTTTCGCTAAGACAGTTCTTGTGGAATTGGCAAAGTGATATTTGGAAGCCCATAGAGGGCTATGGTGAAAAAGGAAATATCCTCAGATGAAATCTGGAAGGAAGCTTTCTGAGAAACTGCTTAGTGTTCGGTTAATTCATCTCAGAGAGTAACATCTGTATTTCGTGGATCTCTTTGCTAGCCTTATTTCTGTGGAATCGGAGAACAGATATTTCGGATCCCTTTGAAGACTATAGGGCCAAAGGAAATATCCTCCGATAACAAAGAGAAAGAAGCTTTCTGAGAAACTTCTTTGCGTTCTGTGAAATCATCTCACAAAGTTACAGCTTCCCCCTCAAGAAGCCTTTCGCTAAGACAGTTCTTGTGGAATTGGCAAAGTGATATTTGGAAGCCCATAGAGGGCTATGGTGAAAAAGGAAATATCCTCAGATGAAATCTGGAAGGAAGCTTTCTGAGAAACTGCTTAGTGTTCGGCTAATTCATCTCAGAGAGTTACATCTGTATTTCGTGGATCTCTTTGCTAGCCTTATTTCTGTGGAATCTGAGAACAGATATTTCGGATCCCTTTGAAGAATATAGGGCCAAAGGAAATAACCTCCGATAACAAAGAGAAAGAAGCTTTCTCAGAAACTTCTTTGCATTCTGTGAAATCATCTCACAGAGTTACAGCTTTCCCCTCAAGAAGCCTTTCGCTAAGACAGTTCTTGTGGAATTGGCAAAGTGATATTTGGAAGCCCATAGAGGGCTATGGTGAAAAAGGAAATATCCTCAGTTGAAATCTGGAAGGAAGCTTTCTGAGAAACTGCTTAGTGTTCGGTTAATTCATCTCAGAGAGTTACATCTGTATTTCGTGGATCTCTTGGCTAGCCTTATTTCTGTGGAATCTGAGAACAGATATTTCGGATCCCTTTGAAGACTATAGGGCCAAAGGAAATATCCTCCGATAACAAAGAGAAAGAAGCTGTCTTGGAAACTTCTTTGCGTTCTGTGAAATCATCTCACAGAGTTACAGCATTCCCCTCAAGAAGCCATTCGCTAAGACAGTTCTTGTGGAATTGGCAAAGTGATATTTGGAAGCCCATAGAGGGCTATGGTGAAAAAGGAAATATCCTCAGATGAAATCTGGAAGGAAGCTTTCTGAGAAACTGCTTAGTGTTCGGTTAATTCATCTCAGATAGTTACATTTGTATTTCGTGGTACTCTTTGCTAGCCTTATTTCTGTGGAATCTGAGAACAGATATTTCGGATCCCTTTGAAGACTATAGGGCCAAAGGAAATATCCTCCGATAACAAAGAGAAAGAAGCTTTCTGAGAAACTTCTTTGTGTTCTGTGAAATCATCTCACAGAGTTACAGCTTTCCCCTCAAGAAGCCTTTCGCGAAGACAGTTATTGTGGAATTGGCAAAGTGATATTTGGAAGCCCATAGAGGGCTATGGTGAAAAAGGAAATATCCTCAGATGAAATCTGGAAAGAAGCTTTCTGAGAAACTGCTTAGTGTGCTGTTCATTCATCTCACAGAGTTACATCTTTATTTCTTGGAACTCTTTGCTAGCCTTATTTCTGTGGAGTCTGAGAACAGATATTTCGGATCCCTTTGAAGACTATAGGGCCAAAGGAAATATCCTAATATTAAAAAGAGAAAGAAGCTTTCTTAGAAACTTCTTTGCGTTCTGTGATATCATCTCACAGAGTTACAGCTTTCCCTTCAAGAAGCCTTTCGCTAAGACAGTTCTTGTGGAATTGGCAAAGTGATATTTGGAAGCCCATAGAGGGCTACGGTGAGAAAGGAAATATCCTCAGATGAAATCTGGAAAGAAGCTTTCTGAGAAACTGCTTAGTGTTCTGTTAATTCATCTCACAGAGTTACATCTGTATTTCGTGGATCTCTTTGCTAGCCTTATTTTTGTGGAATCTGAGAACAGATATTTCGGATCCCATTGAGGACTATAGGGACAAAGGAAATATCCTCCGATAACAAAGAGAAAGAAGCTTTCTGAGAAACTTCTTTGCGTTCTGTGAAATCATCTCACAGAGTTACAGCTTTCCCCTCAAGAAGCCTTTCGCTAAGACAGTTCTTGTGGAATTGGCAAGGTGATATTTGGAAGCCCATAGAGGGCTACGGTGAAAAAGGAAATATCCTCAGATGAAATCTGGAGAGAAGCTTTCTGAGAAACTGCTTAGTGTTCGGTTAATTCATCTCACAGAGTTACATCAGTATTTCGTGGATCTCTTTTCTAGCCTTATTTCTGTGGAATCTGAGAACAGATACTTTGGATACCTTTGAAGACTATAGGGCCAAAGGAAATATCCTCCGATAACAAAGAGAAAGAAGCTTTCTGAGAAACTTCTTTGCATTCTGTGAAATCATCTCACAGAGTTACAGCTTTCCCCTCAAGAAGACTTTCGCTAAGACAGTTCTTGTGGAATTGGCAATGTGATATTTGGAAGCCCATAGAGGGCTATGGTGAAAAAGGAAATATCCTCAGATGAAATCTGGAAGGAAGCTTTCTGAGAAACTGCTTAGTGTTCGGTTAATTCATCTCAGAGAGTTACATCTGTATTTCGTGGATCTCTTTGCTAGCCTTATTTCTGTGGAATCTGAGAACAGATACTTTGGATACCTTTGAAGACTATAGGGCCAAAGGAAATATCCTCCGATAACAAAGAGAAAGAAGCTTTCTGAGAAACTTCTTTGCATTCTGTGAAATCATCTCACAGAGTTACAGCTTTCCCCTCAAGAAGACTTTCGCTAAGACAGTTCTTGTGGAATTGGCAATGTGATATTTGGAAGCCCATAGAGGGCTATGGTGAAAAAGGAAATATCCTCAGATGAAATCTGGAAGGAAGCTTTCTGAGAAACTGCTTAGTGTTCGGTTAATTCATCTCAGAGAGTTACATCTGTATTTCGTGGATCTCTTTGCTAGCCTTATTTCTGTGGAATCTGAGAACAGATATTTTGGATACCTTTGAAGACTATAGGGCCAAAGGAAATATCCTCCGATAACAAAGAGAAAGAAGCTTTCTGAGAAACTTCTTTGCATTCTGTGAAATCATCTCACAGAGTTACAGCTTTCCCCTCAAGAAGACTTTCGCTAAGACAGTTCTTGTGGAATTGGCAAAGTGATATTTGGAAGCCCATAGAGGGCTATGGTGAAAAAGGAAATATCCTCAGATGAAATCTGGAAGGAAGCTTTCTGAGAAACTGCTTAGTGTTCGGTTAATTCATCTCAGAGAGTAACATCTGTATTTCGTGGATCTCTTTGCTAGCCTTATTTCTGTGGAATCGGAGAACAGATATTTCGGATCCCTTTGAAGACTATAGGGCCAAAGGAAATATCCTCCGATAACAAAGAGAAAGAAGCTTTCTGAGAAACTTCTTTGCGTTCTGTGAAATCATCTCACAAAGTTACAGCTTCCCCCTCAAGAAGCCTTTCGCTAAGACAGTTCTTGTGGAATTGGCAAAGTGATATTTGGAAGCCCATAGAGGGCTATGGTGAAAAAGGAAATATCCTCAGATGAAATCTGGAAGGAAGCTTTCTGAGAAACTGCTTAGTGTTCGGCTAATTCATCTCAGAGAGTTACATCTGTATTTCGTGGATCTCTTTGCTAGCCTTATTTCTGTGGAATCTGAGAACAGATATTTCGGATCCCTTTGAAGAATATAGGGCCAAAGGAAATAACCTCCGATAACAAAGAGAAAGAAGCTTTCTCAGAAACTTCTTTGCATTCTGTGAAATCATCTCACAGAGTTACAGCTTTCCCCTCAAGAAGCCTTTCGCTAAGACAGTTCTTGTGGAATTGGCAAAGTGATATTTGGAAGCCCATAGAGGGCTATGGTGAAAAAGGAAATATCCTCAGTTGAAATCTGGAAGGAAGCTTTCTGAGAAACTGCTTAGTGTTCGGTTAATTCATCTCAGAGAGTTACATCTGTATTTCGTGGATCTCTTGGCTAGCCTTATTTCTGTGGAATCTGAGAACAGATATTTCGGATCCCTTTGAAGACTATAGGGCCAAAGGAAATATCCTCCGATAACAAAGAGAAAGAAGCTGTCTTGGAAACTTCTTTGCGTTCTGTGAAATCATCTCACAGAGTTACAGCATTCCCCTCAAGAAGCCATTCGCTAAGACAGTTCTTGTGGAATTGGCAAAGTGATATTTGGAAGCCCATAGAGGGCTATGGTGAAAAAGGAAATATCCTCAGATGAAATCTGGAAGGAAGCTTTCTGAGAAACTGCTTAGTGTTCGGTTAATTCATCTCAGATAGTTACATTTGTATTTCGTGGTACTCTTTGCTAGCCTTATTTCTGTGGAATCTGAGAACAGATATTTCGGATCCCTTTGAAGACTATAGGGCCAAAGGAAATATCCTCCGATAACAAAGAGAAAGAAGCTTTCTGAGAAACTTCTTTGTGTTCTGTGAAATCATCTCACAGAGTTACAGCTTTCCCCTCAAGAAGCCTTTCGCGAAGACAGTTATTGTGGAATTGGCAAAGTGATATTTGGAAGCCCATAGAGGGCTATGGTGAAAAAGGAAATATCCTCAGATGAAATCTGGAAAGAAGCTTTCTGAGAAACTGCTTAGTGTGCTGTTCATTCATCTCACAGAGTTACATCTTTATTTCTTGGAACTCTTTGCTAGCCTTATTTCTGTGGAGTCTGAGAACAGATATTTCGGATCCCTTTGAAGACTATAGGGCCAAAGGAAATATCCTAATATTAAAAAGAGAAAGAAGCTTTCTTAGAAACTTCTTTGCGTTCTGTGATATCATCTCACAGAGTTACAGCTTTCCCTTCAAGAAGCCTTTCGCTAAGACAGTTCTTGTGGAATTGGCAAAGTGATATTTGGAAGCCCATAGAGGGCTACGGTGAGAAAGGAAATATCCTCAGATGAAATCTGGAAAGAAGCTTTCTGAGAAACTGCTTAGTGTTCTGTTAATTCATCTCACAGAGTTACATCTGTATTTCGTGGATCTCTTTGCTAGCCTTATTTTTGTGGAATCTGAGAACAGATATTTCGGATCCCATTGAAGACTATAGGGACAAAGGAAATATCCTCCGATAACAAAGAGAAAGAAGCTTTCTGAGAAACTTCTTTGCGTTCTGTGAAATCATCTCACAGAGTTACAGCTTTCCCCTCAAGAAGCCTTTCGCTAAGACAGTTCTTGTGGAATTGGCAAGGTGATATTTGGAAGCCCATAGAGGGCTACGGTGAAAAAGGAAATATCCTCAGATGAAATCTGGAGAGAAGCTTTCTGAGAAACTGCTTAGTGTTCGGTTAATTCATCTCACAGAGTTACATCAGTATTTCGTGGATCTCTTTTCTAGCCTTATTTCTGTGGAATCTGAGAACAGATACTTTGGATACCTTTGAAGACTATAGGGCCAAAGGAAATATCCTCCGATAACAAAGAGAAAGAAGCTTTCTGAGAAACTTCTTTGCATTCTGTGAAATCATCTCACAGAGTTACAGCTTTCCCCTCAAGAAGACTTTCGCTAAGACAGTTCTTGTGGAATTGGCAATGTGATATTTGGAAGCCCATAGAGGGCTATGGTGAAAAAGGAAATATCCTCAGATGAAATCTGGAAGGAAGCTTTCTGAGAAACTGCTTAGTGTTCGGTTAATTCATCTCAGAGAGTTACATCTGTATTTCGTGGATCTCTTTGCTAGCCTTATTTCTGTGGAATCTGAGAACAGATACTTTGGATACCTTTGAAGACTATAGGGCCAAAGGAAATATCCTCCGATAACAAAGAGAAAGAAGCTTTCTGAGAAACTTCTTTGCATTCTGTGAAATCATCTCACAGAGTTACAGCTTTCCCCTCAAGAAGACTTTCGCTAAGACAGTTCTTGTGGAATTGGCAATGTGATATTTGGAAGCCCATAGAGGGCTATGGTGAAAAAGGAAATATCCTCAGATGAAATCTGGAAGGAAGCTTTCTGAGAAACTGCTTAGTGTTCGGTTAATTCATCTCAGAGAGTTACATCTGTATTTCGTGGATCTCTTTGCTAGCCTTATTTCTGTGGAATCTGAGAACAGATATTTTGGATACCTTTGAAGACTATAGGGCCAAAGGAAATATCCTCCGATAACAAAGAGAAAGAAGCTTTCTGAGAAACTTCTTTGCATTCTGTGAAATCATCTCACAGAGTTACAGCTTTCCCCTCAAGAAGACTTTCGCTAAGACAGTTCTTGTGGAATTGGCAAAGTGATATTTGGAAGCCCATAGAGGGCTATGGTGAAAAAGGAAATATCCTCAGATGAAATCTGGAAGGAAGCTTTCTGAGAAACTGCTTAGTGTTCGGTTAATTCATCTCAGAGAGTAACATCTGTATTTCGTGGATCTCTTTGCTAGCCTTATTTCTGTGGAATCGGAGAACAGATATTTCGGATCCCTTTGAAGACTATAGGGCCAAAGGAAATATCCTCCGATAACAAAGAGAAAGAAGCTTTCTGAGAAACTTCTTTGCGTTCTGTGAAATCATCTCACAAAGTTACAGCTTCCCCCTCAAGAAGCCTTTCGCTAAGACAGTTCTTGTGGAATTGGCAAAGTGATATTTGGAAGCCCATAGAGGGCTATGGTGAAAAAGGAAATATCCTCAGATGAAATCTGGAAAGAAGCTTTCTGAGAAACTGCTTGGTGTTCTGTTCATTCAACTCACAGAGTTACATCTGTATTTCGTGGATCTCTTTGCTAGCCTCATTTCTGTGGAATCCGAGAAAAGGTATTTCAGATCCCATTGAAGACTATAGGGCCAAAGGAAATGTCCTCCCATTACAAAGAGAAAGAAGCTTTCTTAGAATCTTCTTTGGGTTCTGTGAAATCATCTCACAGAGTTACAGCTTTCCCCTCAAGAAGCCTTTCGCTACGACAGTTCTTGTGGAATTGGCAAAGTGATATTTGGAAGCCCATGGAGGTATATCATGAAAAAGGAAATATCCTCAGATCAAATCTGGAAAGAAGCTTTCTGAGAAACTGCTTAGTGTTCTGTTCATTCATCTCACAGAGTTACATCTGTATTTCGTGGATCTCTTTGCTAGCCTTATTTCTGTGGAATCTGAGAACAGATATTTCGGATCCCTTTGAAGACTATAGGGCCAAAGGAAATATCCTCCGATTACAAAGAGAAAGAATCTTTCTTAGAAACTTCTTTGTGTTCCGTGAAATCATCTCACAGAGTTACAGCTTTCCCCTCAAGAAGCCTTTCGCTAAGACAGTTCTTGTGGAATTGGCAAAGTGATATTTGGAAGCCCATAGAGGGCTATGGTGAAAAAGGAAATATCCTCAGATGAAATCTGGAAAGAAGCTTTCTGAGAAACTGCTTAGTGTTCTGTTAATTCATCTCACAGCGTTACATCTTTATTTCGTGGATCTCTTTGCTAGCCTTATTTCTGTGGAATCTGAGAACAGATATTTCGGATCCCTTTGAAGACTATAGGGCCAAAGGAAATATCCTCCGATTAGAAAGAGAAAGAAGCTTTCTTAGAAACTTCTTTGTGTTCTGTGAAATCATCTCACAGAGTTACAGCTTTCCCCTCAAGAAGCCTTTCGCTAAGACAGTTCTTGTGGAATTGGCAAAGTGATATTTGGAAGCCCATAGAGGGCTATGGTGAAAAAGGAAATATCCTCAGATGAAATCTGGAAAGAAGCTTTCTGAGAAACTGCTTAGTGTTCTGTTAATTCATCTCACAGAGTTACATCTGTATTTCATGGATCTCTTTGCTAGCCTTATTTCTGTGGAATCTGAGAACAGATATTTCGGATCCCTTTGAAGACTATTGGGCCAAAGGAAATATCCTCCAATCACAAAGAGAAAGAAGCTTTCGGAGAAACTTCTTTGCGTTCTCTGAAATCATCTCACAGAGTTACAGCTTTCCCCTCAAGAAGCCTTTCGCTAAGACAGTTTTTGTGGAATTGGCAAGGTGATATTTGGAAGCCCATGGAGGGCTACGGTGAAAAAGGAAATATCCTCAGATGAAATCTGGAAAGAAGCTTTCTGAGAAACTGCTTAGTGTTCGGTTAATTCATCTCACAGAGTTACATCAGTATTTCGTGGATCTCTTTGCTAGCCTTATTTCTGTGGAATCTGAGAACAGATATTTTGGATACCTTTGAAGACTATAGGGCCAAAGGAAATATCCTCCGATAACAAAGAGAAAGAAGCTTTCTGAGAAACTTCTTTGCATTCTGTGAAATCATCTCACAGAGTTACAGCTTTCCCCTCAAGAAGACTTTCGCTAAGACAGTTCTTGTGGAATTGGCAAAGTGATATTTGGAAGCCCATAGAGGGCTACGGTGAAAAAGGAAATATCCTCAGATGAAATCTGGCAAGAAGCTTTCTGAGAAACTGCTTAGTGTTCTGTTATTTCATCTCACAGAGTTACATCTGTATTTCGTGGATCTCTTTGCTAGCCTTATTTCTGTGGAATCTGAGAACAGATATTTCGGATCCCATTGAAGACTATAGGGCCAAAGGAAATATCCTCCGATTACAAAGAGAAAGAAGCTTTCTGAGAAACTTCTTTGTGTTCTGTGAAATCATCTCACAGATTTACAGCTTTCCCCTCAAGAAGCCTCACGCTAAGACAGTTCTTGTGGAATTGGCAAAGTGATATTTGGAAGCCCATGTGAGGGCTATGGTGAAAAAGGAAATATCCTCAGATGAAATCTGGAAAGAAGCTTTCTGAGAAACTGCTTAGTGTTCTGTTAATTCATCTCACAGAGTTATATCTGTATTTCGTGGATCTCTTTGCTAGCCTTATTTTTGTGGAATCTGAGACCAGATATTTCGGATCCCATTGAAGACTATAGGGCCAAAGGAAATATCCTCCGATAACAAAGAGAAAGAAGCTTTCTGAGAAACTTCTTTGCGTTCTGTGAAATCATCTCACAGAGTTACAGCTTTCCCCTCAAGAAGCCTTTCGCTAAGACAGTTCTTGTGGAATTGGGAAAGTGATATTTGGAAGCCCATGGAGGACTATGGTGAAAAAGGAAATATCCTCAGATGAAATCTGGAAAGAAGCTTTCTGAGAAACTGCTTAGTGTTCTGTTCATTCATCTCACAGAATTACATCTGTATTTCGTGGATCTCTTTGCTAGCCTTATTTCTGTGGAATCTGAGAACAGATATTTCGGATCCCTTTGAAGACTATAGGGCCAAAGGAAATATCCTCCGATTACAAAGAGAAAGAAGATTTCTGAGAAACTTCTTTACGTTCTGTGAAAACATCTCACAGAATTACAGCTTTCCCCTCAAGAAGCCTTTCGCTAAGACAGTTCTTGTGGAATTGGCAAAGTGATATTTGGAAGCCCATAGAGGGCTATGGTGAAAAAGGAAATATCCTCAGATGAAATCTGGAAGGAAGCTTTCTGAGAAACTGCTTAGTGTTCGGTTAATTCATCTCACAGAGTTACATCTGTATTTCGTGGATCTCTTTGCTAGCCTTATTTCTGTGGGATCTGAGGACAGATATTTCGGATCCCATTGAAGACTACAGGGCCAAAGGAAATATCCTCCGATAACAAAGAGAAAGAAGCTTTCTGAGAAACTTCTTTGCGTTCTGTGAAATCGTCTCACAGAGTTACAGCTTTCCCTTCAAGAAGACTTTCGCTAAGACAGTTCTTGTGGAATTGGCAAGGTGATATTTGGAAGCCCATAGAGGGCTACGGTGAAAAAGGAAATATCCTCAGATGAAATCTGGAAAGAAGCTTTCTGAGAAACTGCTTAGTGTTCGGTTAATTCATCTCACAGAGTTACATCAGTATTTCGTGGATCTCTTTGCTAGCCTTATTTCTGTGGAATCTGAGAACAGATATTTTGGATACCTTTGAAGACTATAGGGCCAAAGGAAATATCCTCCGATAACAAAGAGAAAGAAGCTTTCTGAGAAACTTCTTTGCATTCTGTGAAATCATCTCACAGAGTTACAGCTTTCCCCTCAAGAAGACTTTCACTAAGACAGTTCTTGTGGAATTGGCAAAGTGATATTTGGAAGCCCATAGAGGGCTACGGTGAAAAAGGAAATATCCTCAGAAGAAATCTGGCAAGAAGCTTTCTGAGAAACTGCTTAGTGTTCTGTTATTTCATCTCACAGAGTTACATCTGTATTTCGTGGATCTCTTTGCTAGCCTTATTTCTGTGGAATCTGAGAACAGATATTTCGGATCCCATTGAAGACTATAGGGCCAAAGGAAATATCCTCCGATAACAAAGAGAAAGAAGCTTTCTGAGAAACTTCTTGGTGTTCTGTGAAATCATCTCACAGAGTTACAGCTTTCCCCTCAAGAAGCCTTTCGCTAAGACAGTTCTTGTGGAATTGGCAAGGTGATATTTGGAAGCCCATAGAGGGCTACGGTGAAAAAGGAAATATCCTCAGAGGAAATCTGGAAAGAAGCTTTCTGAGAAACTGCTTAGTGTTCGGTTAATTCATCTCACAGAGTTACATCTGTATTTCGTGGATCTCTTTGCTAGCCTTATTTCTGTGGAATCTGAGAACAGATATTTCGGATCCCTTTGAAGACTATAGGGCCAAAGGAAATAACCTCCGATAACAAAGAGAAAGAAGCTTTTTCAGAAACTTCTTTGCATTCTGTGAAATCATCTCACAGAGTTACAGCTTTCCCCTCAAGAAGCCTTTCGCTAAGACAGTTCTTGTGGAATTGGCAAAGTGATATTTGGAAGCCCATAGAGGGCTATGGTGAAAAAGGAAATATCCTCAGTTGAAATCTGGAAGGAAGCATTCTGAGAAACTGCTTAGTGTTCGGTTAATTCATCTCAGAGAGTTACATCTGTATTTCGTGGATCTCTTGGCTAGCCTTATTTCTGTGGAATCTGAGAACAGATATTTCGGATCCCTTTGAAGACTATAGGGCCAAAGGAAATATCCTCCGATAACAAAGAGAAAGAAGCTGTCTTGGAAACTTCTTTGCGTTCTGTGAAATCATCTCACAGAGTTACAGCATTCCCCTCAAGAAGCCATTCGCTAAGACAGTTCTTGTGGAATTGGCAAAGTGATATTTGGAAGCCCATAGAGGGCTATGGTGAAAAAGGAAATATCCTCAGATGAAATCTGGAAGGAAGCTTTCTGAGAAACTGCTTAGTGTTCGGTTAATTCATCTCAGAGAGTTACATCTGTATTTCGTGGATCTCTTTGCTAGCCTTATTTCTGTGGAATCTGAGAACAGATATTTCGGATCCCTTTGAAGACTATAGGGCCAAAGGAAATATCCTCCGATAACAAAGAGAAAGAAGCTTTCTGAGAAATTTCTTTGTGTTCTGTGAAATCATCTCACAGAGTTACAGCTTTCCCCTCAAGAAGCCTTTCGCGAAGACAGTTATTGTGGAATTGGCAAAGTGATATTTGGAAGCCCATAGAGGGCTATGGTGAAAAAGGAAATATCCTCAGATGAAATCTGGAAAGAAGCTTTCTGAGAAACTGCTTAGTGTGCTCTTCATTCATTTCACAGAGTTACATCTTTATTTCTTGGAACTCTTTGCTAGCCTTATTTCTGTGGAGTCTGAGAACAGATATTTCGGATCCCTTTGAAGACTATAGGGCCAAAGGAAATATCCTCCTATTAAAAAGAGAAAGAAGCTTTCTTAGAAACTTCTTTGCGTTCTGTGATATCATCTCACAGAGTTACAGCTTTCCCTTCAAGAAGACTTTCGCTAAGACAGTTCTTGTGGAATTGGCAAAGTGATATTTGGAAGCCCATAGAGGGCTACGGTGAGAAAGGAAATATCCTCAGATGAAATCTGGAAAGAAGCTTTCTGAGAAACTGCTTAGTGTTCTGTTAAATCATCTCACAGAGTTACATCTGTATTTCGTGGATCTCTTTGCTAGCCTTATTTTTGTGGAATCTGAGAACAGATATTTCGGATCCCATTGAAGACTATAGGGACAAAGGAAATATCCTCCGATAACAAAGAGAAAGAAGCTTTCTGAGAAACTTCTTTGCGTTCTGTGAAATCATCTCACAGAGTTACAGCTTTCCCCTCAAGAAGCCTTTCGCTAAGACAGTTCTTGTGGAATTGGCAAGGTGATATTTGGAAGCCCATAGAGGGCTACGGTGAAAAAGGAAATATCCTCAGATGAAATCTGGAGAGAAGCTTTCTGAGAAACTGCTTAGTGTTCGGTTAATTCATCTCACAGAGTTACATCAGTATTTCGTGGATCTCTTTTCTAGCCTTATTTCTGTGGAATCTGAGAACAGATATTTTGGATACCTTTGAAGACTATAGGGCCAAAGGAAATATCCTCCGATAACAAAGAGAAAGAAGCTTTCTGAGAAACTTCTTTGCATTCTGTGAAATCATCTCACAGAGTTACAGCTTTCACCTCAAGAAGACTTTCGCTAAGACAGTTCTTGTGGAATTGGCAAAGTGATATTTGGAAGCCCATAGAGGGCTCTGGTGAAAAAGGAAATATCCTCAGATGAAATCTGGAAGGAAGCTTTCTGAGAAACTGCTTAGTGTTCGGTTAATTCATCTCAGAGAGTTACATCTGTATTTCGTGGATCTCTTTGCTAGCCTTATTTCTGTGGAATCTGAGAACAGATATTTCGGATCCCTTTGAAGACTATAGGGCCAAAGGAAATATCCTCCGATAACAAAGAGAAAGAAGCTTTCTGAGAAACTTCTTTGCGTTCTGTGAAATCATCTCACAGAGTTACAGCTTTCCCCTCACGAAGACTTTCGCTAAGACAGTTCTTGTGGAATTGGCAAAGTGATATTTGGAAGACACTAGAGGGCTATGGTGAAAAAGGAAATATCCTCAGATGAAATCTGGAAAGAGGCTTTCTGAGAAACTGCTTAGTGTTCTGTTAATTCATCTCACAGAGTTACATCTGTATTTCGTGGATCTCTTTCCTAGCCTTATTTCTGTGGAATCTGAGAACAGATATTTCGGATCCCATTGAAGACTATAGGGCCAAAGGAAATATCCTCCGATTACAAAGAGAAAGAAGCTTTCTGAGAAACTTCTTTGTGTTCTGTGAAATCATCTCACAGAGTTACAGCTTTCCCCTCAAGAAGCCTCACGCTAAGACAGTTCTTGTGGAATTGGCAAAGTGATATTTGGAAGCCCATGTGAGGGCTATGGTGAAAAAGGAAATATCCTCAGATGAAATCTGGAAAGAAGCTTTCTGAGAAACTGCTTAGTGTTCTGTTAATTCATCTCACAGAGTTACATCTGTATTTCGTGGATCTCTTTGCTAGCCTTATTTCTATGGAATCTGAGAACAGGTATTTCAGATCCCATTGAAGACTATAGGGCCAATGGAAATATCCTCCGATTACAAAGAGAAAGAAGCTTTCTTAGAAACTTCTTTGTGTTCCGTGAAATCATCTCACAGAGTTACAGCTTTCCCCTCAAGAAGCCTTTCGCTAAGACAGTTCTTGTGGAATTGGCAAAGTGATATTTGGAAGCCCATAGTGGGCTATGGTGAAAAAGGAAATATCCTCCGATGAAATATGGAAAGAAGCTTTCTGAGAAACTGCTTAGTGTTCTGTTCATTCATCTCACAGAGTTACATCTGTATTTCGTGGATCTCTTTGCTAGCCTCATTTCTGTGGAATCTGAGAACAGATATTTCGGATCCCATTGAAGACTATAGGGCCAAAGGAAATATCCTCCGATAACAAAGAGAAAGAAGCTGTCTTAGAAACTTCTTTGCGTTCTGTGAAATCATCTCACAGAGTTACAGCTTTCCCCTCAAGAAGCCTTTCGCTAAGACAGTTCTTGTGGAATTGGCAAAGTGATATTTGGAAGCCCATAGAGGGCTATGGTGAAAAAGGAAATATCCTCAGATGAAATCTGGAAAGAAGCTTTCTGAGAAACTGCTGAGTGTTCTGTTAATTCATCTCACAGAGTTACATCTGTATTTCGTGGATCTCTTTGCTAGCCTTACTTCTGTGGAATCTGAGAACAGATATTTCGGATCCCATTGAACACTACAGGGCCAAAGGAAATATCCTCCGATAACAAAGAGAAAGAAGCTTTCTGAGGAACTTCTTGGCGTTCTGTGAAATCATCTCACAGAGTTACAGCTTTCCCCTCAAGAATCCTTTCGCAAAGACAGTTCTTGTGGAATTGGCAAGGTGATATTTGGAAGCCCATAGAGGGCTATGGTGAAAAAGGAATTATCCTCAGATGAAATCTGGAAAGAAGCTTTCTGAGAAACTGCTTAGTGTTCTGTTAATTCATCTCACAGAGTTACATCTGTATTTCGCGGATCTCTTTGCTAGCCTTATTTCTGTGGAATCTGAGAACAGATATTTCGGATCCCATTGAAGACTATAGGGCCAAAGGAAATATCCTCCGATTACAAAGAGAAAGAAGCTTTCTTAGAAACTTCTTTGCGTTCTGTGAAATCGTCTCACAGAGTTACAGCTTTCCCTTCAAGAAGACTTTCACTAAGACACTTCTTGTGGAATTGGCAAAGTGATATTTGGAAGCCCATAGTGGGCTATGGTGAAAAAGGAAATATCCTCCGATGAAATCTGGAAAGAAGCTTTCTGAGAAACTGCTTAGTGTTCTGTTAATTCATCTCACAGAGTTACATCTGTATTTCGTGGATCTCTTTGCTAGCCTTATTTCTGTGGAATCTGAGAACAGATATTTCGGATCCCATTGAAGACTACAGGGCCAAAGGAAATATCCTCCGATAACAAAGAGAAAGAAGCTTTCTGAGGAACTTCTTGGCGTTCTGTGAAATCATCTCCCAGAGTTACAGCTTTCCCCTCAAGATGCCTTTCGCAAAGACAGTTCTTGTGGAATTGGCAAGGTGATATTTGGAAGCCCATAGAGGGCTATGGTGAAAAAGGAATTATCCTCAGATGAAATCTGGAAAGAAGCTTTCTGAGAAACTGCTTAGTGTTCTGTTAATTCATCTCACAGAGTTACATCTGTATTTCGCGGATCTCTTTGCTAGCCTTATTTCTGTGGAATCTGAGAACAGATATTTCGGATCCCTTTGAAGACTGTAGGGCCAAAGGAAATATCCTCCGATTACAAAGAGAAAGAAGCTTTCTTAGAAACTTCTTTGTGTTCTGTGAAATCATCTCACAGAGTTACAGCTTTCCCCTCAAGAAGCCTTTCGCTAAGACAGTTCTTGTGGAATTGGCAAAGTGATATTTGGAAGCCCATAGAGGGCTATGGTGAAAAAGGAAATATACTCAGATGAAATCTGGAAGGAAGCTTTCTGAGAAACTGCTTAGTGTTCGGTTAATTCATCTCAGAGAGTTACATCTGTATTTCGTGGATCTCTTTGCTAGCCTTATTTCTGTGGAATCTGAGAACAGATATTTCGGATCCCATTGAAGACTATAGGGCCAAAGGAAATATCCTCCGATCACAAAGAGCAAGAAGCTTTCTGAGAAACTTCTTGGCGTTCTGTGAAATCATCTCACAAAGTTACAGCTTTCCCCTCAAGAAGCCTTTCGCTAAGACAGTTCTTGTGGAATTGGCAAAGTGATATTTGGAAGCCCATAGAGGGCTACGGTGAAAAAGGTAATATCCTCAGAAGAAATCTGGAAAGAAGCTTTCTGAGAAACTGCTTAGTGTTCTGTTAATTCATCTCACAGAGTTACATCTGTATTTCGTGGATCTCTTTGCTAGCCTTATTTCTGTGGAATCTGAGAACACATATTTCGGATCCCATTGAAGACTATAGGGCCAAAGGAAATATCCTCCGATAACAAAGAGAAAGAAGCTTTCTGAGGAACTACTTGGCATTCTGTGAAATCATCTCACAGAGTTACAGCTTTCCCCTCATGAAGCCTTTCGCAAAGACAGTTCTTGTGGAATTGGCAAGGTGATATTTGGAAGCCCATAGAGGGCTATGGTGAAAAAGGAATTATCCTCCGATGAAATCTGGAAAGAAGCTTTCTGAGAAACTGCTTAGTGTTCTGTTAATTCATCTCACAGAGTTACATCTGTATTTCGCGGATCTCTTTGCTAGCCTTATTTCTGTGGAATCTGAGAACAGATATTTCGGATCCCTTTGAAGACTGTAGGGCCAAAGGAAATATCCTCCGATTACAAAGAGAAAGAAGCTTTCTTAGAAACTTCTTTGTGTTCTGTGAAATCATCTCACAGAGTTACAGCTTTCCCCTCAAGAAGCCTTTCGCTAAGACAGTTCTTGTGGAATTGGCAAAGTGATATTTGGAAGCCCATAGAGGGCTATGGTGAAAAAGGAAATATCCTCAGATGAAATCTGGAAGGAAGCTTTCTGAGAAACTGCTTAGTGTTCGGTTAATTCATCTCAGAGAGTTACATCTGTATTTCGTGGATCTCTTTGCTAGCCTTATTTCTGTGGAATCTGAGAACAGATATTTCGGATCACAATGAAGACTATAGGGCCAAAGGAATTATCCTCCGATCACAAAGAGAAAGAAGCTTTCTGAGAAACTTCTTGGCGTTCTGTGAAATCATCTCACAGAGTTACAGCTTTCCCCTCAAGAAGCCTTTCGCTAAGACAGTTCTTTTGGAATTGGTAAAGTGATATTTGGAAGCCCCTAGAGGGCTACGGTGAAAAAGGAAATATCCTCAGATGAAATCTGGAAAGAAGCTTTCTGAGAAACTGCTTAGTGTTCTGTTAATTCATCTCACAGAGTTACATCTGTATTTCGTGGATATTTTTGCTAGCCTTATTTCTGTGGAATCTGAGAACAGATATTTCGGATCCCATTGAAGACTATAGGGCCAAAGGAAATATCCTCCGATTACAAAGAGAAAGAAGCTTTCTGAGAAACTTCTTTGTGTTCTGTGAAATCATCTCACAGAGTTACAGCTTTCCCCTCAAGAAGCCTCACGCTAAGACAGTTCTTGTGGAATTGGCAAAGTGATATTTGGAAGCCCATGTGAGGGCTATGGTGAAAAAGGAAATATCCTCAGAGGAAATCTGGAAAGAAGCTTTCTGAGAAACTGCTTAGTGTTCTGTTAATTCATCTCACAGAGTTACATCTGTATTTCGTGGATCTCTTTGCTAGCCTTATTTCTATGGAATCTGAGAACAGGTATTTCAGATCCCATTGAAGACTATAGGGCCAATGGAAATATCCTCCGATTACAAAGAGAAAGAAGCTTTCTTAGAAACTTCTTTGTGTTCCGTGAAATCATCTCACAGAGTTACAGCTTTCCCCTCAAGAAGCCTTTCGCTAAGACAGTTCTTGTGGAATTGGCAAAGTGATATTTGGAAGCCCATAGAGGGCTACGGTGAGAAAGGAAATATCCTCAGATGAAATCTGGAAAGAAGCTTTCTGAGAAACTGCTTAGTGTTCTGTTAATTCATCTCACAGAGTTACATCTGTATTTCGTGGATCTCTTTGCTAGCCTTATTTTTGTGGAATCTGAGAACAGATATTTCGGATCCCATTGAAGATTATAGGGCCAAAGGAAATATCCTCCGATAACAAAGAGAAAGAAGCTTTCTGAGAAACTTCTTTGCGTTCTGTGAAATCATCTCACAGAGTTACAGCTTTCCCCTCAAGAAGCCTTTCGCTAAGACAGTTCTTGTGGAATTGGCAAAGTGATATTTGGAAGCCCATGGAGGACTATGGTGAAAAAGGAAATATCCTCAGAGGAAATCTGGAAAGAAGCTTTCTGAGAAACTGCTTAGTGTTCTGTTCATTCATCTCACAGAATTACATCTGTATTTCGTGGATCTCTTTGCTAGCCTTATTTCTGTGGAATCTGAGAACAGATATTTCGGATCCCTTTGAAGACTATAGGGCCAAAGGAAATATCCTCCGATTACAAAGAGAAAGAAGATTTCTGAGAAACTTCTTTGCGTTCTGTGAAAACATCTCACAGAATTACAGCTTTCCCCTCAAGAAGCCTTTCGCTAAGACAGTTCTTGTGGAATTGGCAAAGTGATATTTGGAAGCCCATAGAGGGCTATGGTGAAAAAGGAAATATCCTAAGATGAAATCTGGAAGGAAGCTTTCTGAGAAACTGCTTAGTGTTCTGTTCATTCATCTCACAGAGTTACATCTGTATTTCGTGGATCTCTTTGCTAGCCTCATTTCTGTGGAATCTGAGAACAGATATTTCGGATCCCATTGAAGACTATAGGGCCAAAGGAAATATCCTCCGATAACAAAGAGAAAGAAGCTGTCTTAGAAACTTCTTTGCGTTCTGTGAAATCATCTCACAGAGTTACAGCTTTCCCCTCAAGAAGCCTTTCGCTAAGACAGTTCTTGTGGAATTGGCAAAGTGATATTTGGAAGCCCATAGAGGGCTATGGTGAAAAAGGAAATATCCTCAGATGAAATCTGGAAAGAAGCTTTCTGAGAAACTGCTGAGTGTTCTGTTAATTCATCTCACAGAGTTACATCTGTATTTCGTGGATCTCTTTGCTAGCCTTACTTCTGTGGAATCTGAGAACAGATATTTCGGATCCCATTGAACACTACAGGGCCAAAGGAAATATCCTCCGATAACAAAGAGAAAGAAGCTTTCTGAGGAACTTCTTGGCGTTCTGTGAAATCATCTCCCAGAGTTACAGCTTTCCCCTCAAGAATCCTTTCGCAAAGACAGTTCTTGTGGAATTGGCAAGGTGATATTTGGAAGCCCATAGAGGGCTATGGTGAAAAAGGAAGTATCCTCAGATGAAATCTGGAAAGAAGCTTTCTGAGAAACTGCTTAGTGTTCTGTTAATTCATCTCCAGAGTTACATCTTTATTTCGTGGATCTCTTTGCTAGCCTTATTTCTGTGGAATCTGAGAACAGATATTTCGGATCCCTTTGAGGACTATAGGGCCAAAGGAAATAACCTCCGATAACAAAGAGAAAGAAGCTTTCTGAGAAACTTCTTTGCATTCTGTGAAATCATCTCACAGAGTTACAGCTTTCCCCTCAAGAAGCCTTTCGCTAAGACAGTTCTTGTGGAATTGGCAAAGTGATATTTGGAACCCCAAGAGGGCAATGGTGAAAAAGGAAATATCCTCAGATGAAAACTGGAAAGAAGCTTTCTGAGAAACTGCTTAGTGTTCTGTTCATTCATCTCACAGAGTTACATCTGTATTTCGTGGATCTCTTTGCTAGCCTTATTTCTGTGGAATCTGTGAACAGGTATATCAGATCCCATTGAAGACTATAGGGCCAAAGGAAATATCCTCCGATTACAAAGAGAAAGAAGCTTTCTTAGAAACTTCTTTGTGTTCTGTGAAATCATCTCACAGAGTTACAGCTTTCCCCTCAAGAAGCCTTTCGCTAAGACAGTTCTTGTGGAATTGGCAAAGTGATATTTGGAAGCTCATAGAGGGCTATGGTGAAAAAGGAAATATCCTCAGATGAAATCTGGAAAGAAGCTTTCTGAGAAACTGCTTAGTGTTCTGTTCATTCATCTCACAGACTTACATCTTTATTTCGTGGAACTCTTTGCTAGCCTTGTTTCTGTGGAGTCTGAGAACAGATATTTCGGATCCCTTTGAAGACTATAGGGCCAAAGGAAATATCCTCCGATTAAAAAGAGAAAAAGCTTTCTTAGAAACTTCTTTTCGTTCTGTGATATCATCTCACAGAGTTACAGCTTTCCCCTCAAGAAGCCTTTCGCTAAGACAGTTCTTGTGGAATTGGCAAAGTGATATTTGGAAGCCCATAGAGGGCTATGGTGAAAAAGGAAATATCCTCAGATGAAATCTGGAAGGAAGCTTTCTGAGAAACTGCTTAGTGTTCGGTTAATTCATCTCAGAGAGTTACATCTGTATTTCGTGGATCTCTTTGCTAGCCTTATTTCTGTGGAATCTGAGAACAGATATTTCGGATCCCTTTGAAGACTATAGGGCCAAAGGAAATATCCTCCGATAACAAAGAGAAAGAAGCTTTCTGAGAAACTTCTTTGCGTTTTGTGAAATCATCTCACAGAGTTACAGCTTTCCCCTCAAGAAGCCTTTCGCTAAGACAGTTCTTGTGGAATTGGCAAAGTGATATTTGGAACCCCAAGAAGGCAATGGTGAAAAAGGAAATATCCTCAGATGAAAACTGGAAAGAAGCTTTCTGAGAAACTGCTTAGTGTTCTGTTCATTCATCTCACAGATTTACATCTTTATTTCGTGGAACTCTTTGCTAGCCTTATTTCTGTGGAATCTGAGAACAGATATTTCGGATCCCTTTGAAGACTATAGGGCCAAAGGAAATATCCTCCGATTAAAAAGAGAAAGAAGCTTTCTTAGAAACTTCTTTGCGTTCTGTGATATCATCTCACAGAGTTACAGCTTTCCCCTCAAGAAGCCTTTCGCTAAGACAGTTCTTGTGGAATTGGCAAAGTGATATTTGGAAGCCCATAGAGGGCTATGGTGAAAAAGGAAATATCCTCAGATGAAATCTGGAAAGAAGCTTTCTGAGAAACTGCTTAGTGTTCTGTTAATTCATCTCACAGCGTTACATCTGTATTTCGTGGATCTCTTTGCTAGCCTTATTTCTGTGGAATCTGAGAACAGATATTTCGGATCCCATTGAAGACTATAGGGCCAAAGGAAATATCCTCCAATAACAAAGAGAAAGAAGCTTTCTGAGAAACTTCTTTGCGTTCTGTGAAATCATCTCACAGAGTTACAGCTTTCCCCTCAAGAAGCCTTTCGCTAAGACAGTTCTTGTGGAATTGGCAAGGTGATATTTGGAAGCCCATAGAGGGCTACGGTGAAAAAGGAAATATCCTCAGACGAAATCTGGAAGGAAGCTTTCTGAGAAACTGCTTAGTCTTCGGTTAATTCATCTCACAGAGTTACATAAGTATTTCGTGGACCTCTTTGCTAGCCTTATTTCTGTGGAATCTGAGAACAGATATTTTGGATACCTTTGAAGACTATAGGGAAAAAGGAAATATCCTCCGATAACAAAGAGAAAGAAGCTTTCTGAGAAACTTCTTTGCATTCTGTGAAATCATCTCACAGAGATACAGCTTTCCCCTGAAGAAGCCTTTCGCTAAGACAGTTCTTGTGGAATTGGCAAAGTGATATTTGGAAGCCCATAGAGGGCTATGGTGAAAAAGGAAATATCCTCAGATGAAATCTGGAAGGAAGCTTTCTGAGAAACTGCTTAGTGTTCGGTTCATTCATCTCACTGACTCACATCTTTATTTCGTGGAACTCTTTGCTAGCCTTATTTCTGTGGAGTCTGAGAACAGATATTTCGGATCCCTTTGAAGACTATAGGGCCAAAGGAAATATCCTCCGATTAAAAAGAGAAAGAAGCTTTCTTAGAAACTTCTTTGCGTTCTGTGATATCATCTCACAGAGTTACAGCTTTCCCCTCAAGAAGCCTTTCGCTAAGACAGTTCTTGTGGAATTGGCAAAGTGATAATTGGAAGCCCATAGAGGGCTATGGTGAAAAAGGAAATATCCTCAGATGAAATCTGGAAAGAAGCTTTCTGAGAAACTGCTTAGTGTTCTGTTAATTCATCTCAGAGAGTTACATCTGTATTTCGTGGATCTCTTGGCTAGCCTTATTTCTGTGGAATCTGAGAACAGATATTTCGGATCCCTTTGAAGACTATAGGGCCAAAGGAAATATCCTCCGATAACAAAGAGAAAGAAGCTTTCTGAGAAATTTCTTTGCGTTCTGTGAAATCATCTCACAGAGTTACAGCTTTCCCCTCAAGAAGCCTTTCGCTAAGACAGTTCTTGTGGAATTGGCAAAGTGATATTTGGAAGCCCATAGAGGGCTATGGTGAAAAAGGAAATATCCTCAGATGAAATCTGGAAAGAAGCTTTCTGAGAAACTGCTTAGTGTTCTGTTAATTAATCTCACAGAGTTACATCTGTATTTCGTGGATCTCTTTGCTAGCCTTATTTCTGTGGAATCTGAGAACAGATATTTCGGATCCCTTTGAAGACTATAGGGCCAAAGGAAATATCCTCCGATTAGAAAGAGAAAGAATCTTTCTTAGAAACTTCTTTGTGTTCCGTGAAATCATCTCACAGAGTTACAGCTTTCCCCTCAAGAAGCCTTTCGCTAAGACAGTTCTTGTGGAATTGGCAAAGTGATATTTGGAAGCCCATAGAGGGCTATGGTGAAAATGGAAATATACTCAGATGTAATCTGGAAAGAAGCTTTCTGAGAAACTGCTTAGTGTTCTGTTAATTCATCTCACAGCGTTACATCTTTATTTCGTGGACCTCTTTGCTAGCCTTATTTCTGTGGAATCTGAGAACAGATATTTCGGATCCCTTTGAAGACTATAGGGCCAAAGGAAATATCCTCCGATTAGAAAGAGAAAGAAGCTTTCTTAGAAACTTCTTTGTGTTCTGTGAAATCATCTCACAGAGTTACAGCTTTCCCCTCAAGAAGCCTTTCGCTAAGACAGTTCTTGTGGAATTGGCAAAGTGATATTTGGAAGCCCATAGAGGGCTATGGTGAGAAAGGAAATATCCTCAGATGAAATCTGGAAAGAAGCTTTCTGAGAAACTGCTTAGTGTTCTCTTAATTCATCTCACAGAGTTACATCTGTATTTCGTGGATCTCTTTGCTAGCCTTATTTTTGTGGATTCTGAGAACAGATATTTCGGATCCCAGTGAAGACTATAGGGCCAAAGGAAATACCCTCCGATAACAAAGAGAAAGAAGCTTTCTGAGAAACTTCTTTGCTTTCTGTGAAATCATCTCCCAGAGTTACTGCTTTCCCCTCCAGAAGCCTTTCGCTAAGACAGTTCTTGTGGAATTGGCAAAGTGATATTTGGAAGCACCTAGAGGGCTATGGTGAAAAAGGAAATATCCTCAGATGAAATCTGGAAAGAAGCTTTCTGAGAAACTGCTTAGTGTTCTGTTAATTCATCTCACAGAGTTACGTCTGTATTTCCTGGATCTCTTTGCTAGCCTTATTTCTGTGGAATCTGAGAACAGATATTTCGGATCCCATTGAAGACTATAGTGCCAAAGGAAATATCCTCCGATAACAAAGAGAAAGAAGCTTTCTGAGAAACTTCTTGGCGTTCTGTGAAATCATCTCACAGAGTTACAGCTTTCCCCTCAAGAAGCCTTTCGCTAAGACATTTCTTGTGGAATTGGCAAGGTGATATTTGGAAGCCCATAGAGGGCTACGGTGAAAAAGAAAATATCCTCAGATGAAATCTGGAAAGAAGCTTTCTGAGAAACTGCTTAGTGTTCGGTTAATTCATCTCACAGAGTTACATCTGTATTTCGTGGATCTCTTTGCTAGCCTTATTTCTGTGGAATCTGAGAACAGATATTTCGGATCCCTTTGAAGACTATAGGGCCAAGGGAAATAACCTCCGATAACAAAGAGAAAGAAGCTTTCTGAGAAACTTCTTTGCATTCTGTGAAATCATCTCACAGAGTTACAGCTTTCCCCTCAAGAAGCCTTTCGCTAAGACAATTCTTGTGGAATTGGCAAAGTGATATTTGGAAGCCCATAGAGGGCTATGGTGAAAAAGGAAATATCCTCAGATGAAATCTGGAAGGAAGCTTTCTGAGAAACTGCTTAGTGTTCGGTTAATTCATCTCAGAGAGTTACATCTGTATTTCGTGGATCTCTTGGCTAGCCTTATTTCTGTGGAATCTGAGAACAGATATTTCGGATCCCTTTGAAGACTATAGGGCCAAAGGAAATATCCTCCAATAACGAAGAGAACGAAGCTTTCTGAGAAACTTCTTTGCGTTCTGTGAAATCATCTCACAGAGTTACAGCTTTCCCCTCAAGAAGCCATTCGCTAAGACAGTTCTTGTGGTATTGGCAAAGTGATATTTGGAAGCCCATAGAGGGCTATGGTGAAAAAGGAAATATCCTCAGATGAAATCTGGAAGGAAGCTTTCTGAGAAACTGCTTAGTGTTCGGTTAATTCATCTCAGAGAGTTACATCTGTATTTCGTGGATCTCTTTGCTAGCCTTATTTCTGTGGAATCTGAGAATAGATAATTCGGATCCCTTTGAAGACTATAGGGCCAAAGGAAATATCCTCCGATAACAAAGAGAAAGAAGCTTTCTGAGAAACTTCTTTGCATTTTGTGAAATCATCTCACAGAGTTACAGCTTTCCCCTCAAGAAGCCTTTCGCTAAGACAGTTCTTGTGGAATTGGCAAAGTGATATTTGGAACCCCAAGAGGGCAATGGTGAAAAAGGAAATATCCTCAGATGAAAACTGGAAAGAAGCTTTCTGAGAAACTGCTTAGTGTTCTGTTCATTCATCTCACAGAATTACATCTGTATTTCCTGGATCTCTTTGCTAGCCTTATTTCTGTGGAATCTGAGAACAGGTATTTCAGATCCCTTTGAAGACTACAGGACCAAAGGAAATATCCTCCGATTACAAAGAGAAAGAAGCTTTCTTAGAAACTTCTTTGTGTTCTGTGAAATCATCTCACAGAGTTACAGTTTCCCCTCAAGAAGCCTTTCACGAAGACAGTTCTTGTGGAATTGGCAAAGTGATATTTGGAAGCCCATAGAGGGCTATGGTGAAAAAGGAAATATCCTCAGATGAAATCTGGAAAGAAGCTTTCTGAGAAACTGCTTAGTGTGCTGTTCATTCATCTCACAGAGTTACATCTTTATTTCCTGGAACTCTTTGCTAGCCTTATTTCTGTGGAGTCTGAGAACAGATATTTCGGATCCCTTTGAAGACTATAGGGCCAAAGGAAATATCCTCCTATTAAAAAGAGAAAGAAGCTTTCTTAGAAACTTCTTTGCGTTCTGTGATATCATCTCACAGAGTTACAGCTTTCCCTTCAAGAAGCCTTTCGCTAAGACAGTTATTGTGGAATTGGCAAAGTGATATTTGGAAGCCCACAGAGGGCTATGGTGAGAAAGGAAATATCCTCAGATGAAATCTGGAAAGAAGCTTTCTGAGAAACTGCTTAGTGTTCTGTTAATTCATCTCACAGAGTTACATCTGTATTTCGTGGATCTCTTTGCTAGCCTTATTTTTGTGGAATCTGAGAACAGATATTTCGGATCCCATTGAAGACTATAGGGCCAAAGGAAATATCCTCCGATAACAAAGAGAAAGAAGCTTTCTGAGAAACTTCTTTGCGTTCTGTGAAATCATCTCACAGAGTTACAGCTTTCCCCTCAAGAAGCCTTTCGCTAAGGCAGTTCTTGTGGAATTGGCAAGGTGATATTTGGAAGCCCATAGAGGGCTACGGTGAAAAAGGAAATATCCTCAGATGAAATTTGGAGAGAAGATTTCTGAGAAACTGCTTAGTGTTCGGTTAATTCAACTCACAGAGTTACATCAGTATTTCGTGGATCTCTTTGCTAGCCTTATTTCTGTGGAATCTGAGAACAGATATTTTGGATACCTTTGAAGACTATAGGGCCAAAGGAAATATCCTCCGATAACAAAGAGAAAGAAGCTTTCTGAGAAACTTCTTTGCATTCTGTGAAATCAACTCACAGAGTTACAGCTTTCCCCTCAAGAAGACTTTCGCTAAGACAGTTCTTGTGGAATTGGCAAAGTGATATTTGGAAGCCCATAGAGGGCTATGGTGAAAAAGGAAATATCCTCAGATGAAATCTGGAAAGAAGCTTTCTGAGAAACTGCTTAGTGTTCTGTTAATTCATCTCACAGAGTTACATCTGTATTTCGTGGATGTCTTTGCTAGCCTTATTTCTGTGGAATCTGAGAACAGATATTTCGGATCCCTTTGAAGACTATAGGGCCAAAGGAAATATCCTCCGATAACAAAGAGAAAGAAGCTTTCTGAGAAACTTCTTTGTGTTCTGTGAAATCATCTCACAGAGTTACAGCTTTCCCCTAAAGAAGCCTTTCGCTAAGACAGTTCTTGTGGAATTGGCAAAGTGATATTTGTAAGCCCATAGAGGGCTATGGTGAAAAAGGAAATATCCTCAGATGAAATCTGGAAAGAAGCTTTCTGAGAAACTGCTTAGTGTTCTGTTAATTCATCTCACAGAGTTACATCTGTATTTCGTGGATCTCCTTGCTAGCCTTATTTCTGTGGTATCTGAGAACAGATATTTCGGATCCCTTTGAAGACTATAGGGCCAAAGGAAATATCCTACGATTACAAAGAGAAAGAAGCTTTCTCAGAAACTTCTTTGTGTTCTGTGAAATCATCTCACAGAGTTACAGCTTTCCCCTCAAGAAGCCTTACGCTAAGACAGTTCTTGTGGAATTGGCAAAGTGATATTTGGAAGCCCATATGAGGGCTATGGTGAAAAAGGAAATATCCTCAGACGAAATCTGGAAAGAAGCTTTCTGAGAAACTGCTTAGTGTTCTGTTAATTCATCTCACAGAGTTACAACTGTATTTCGTGGATCTCTTTGCTAGCCTTATTTCTATGGAATCTGAGAACAGGTATTTCAGATCCCATTGAAGACTATAGGGCCAATGGAAATATCCTCCGATTACAAAGAGAAAGAAGCTTTCTTAGAAACTTCTTTGCGTTCCGTGAAATCATCTCACAGAGTTACAGCTTTCCCCTCAAGAAGCCTTTCGCTAAGACAGTTCTTGTGGAATTGGCAAAGTGATATTTGGAAGCTCATAGAGGGCTATGTTGAAAAAGGATATATCCTCAGATGAAATCTGGAAAGAAGCTTTCTGAGAAACTGCTTAGTGTTCTGTTAATTCATCTCACAGAGTTACATCTGTATTTCGTGGATCTCTTTGCTAGCCTTATTTCTGTGGAATCTGAGAACAGATATTTCGGATCCCATTGAAGACTATAGGGCCAAAGGAAATATCCTCCGATAACAAAGAGAAAGAAGCTTTCTGAGAAACTTCTTTGTGTTCTGTGAAATCATCTCACAGATTTACAGCTTTCCCCTGTAGAAGCCTTTCGCTAAGACAGTTCTTGTGGAATTGGCAAAGTGATATTTGGAAGCCCTTAGAGGACTATGGTGAAAAAAGAAATATCCTCAGATGAAATCTGGAAGGAAGCTTTCTGAGAAACTGCTTAGTGTTCGGTTATTTCATCTCAGAGAGTTACATCTGTATTTCGTGGATCTCTTTGCTAGCCTTATTTCTGTGGAATCTGAGAACAGATATTTCGGGTCCCTTTGAAGACTATAGGGCCAAAGGAAATATCCTCCGATAACAAAGAGAAAGAAGCTTTCTGAGAAACTTCTTTGCGTTCTGTGAAATCTACTCACAGAGTTACAGCTTTCCCCTCACGAAGCCTTTCGCTAAGACAGTTCTTGTGGAATTGGCAAAGTGATATTTGGAAGCCCCTAGAGGGCTATGGTGAAAAAGGAAATATCCTCAGATGAAATCTGGAAAGAAGCTTTCTGAGAAACTGCTTAGTGTTCTGTTAATTCATCTCACAGAGTTACATCTGTATTTCGTGGATCTCTTTGCTAGCCTTATTTCTGTGGAATCTGAGAACAGATATTTCGGATCCCATTGAAGACTATAGGGCCAAAGGAAATATCCTCCGATAACAAAGAGAAAGAAGCTGTCTTAGAAACTTCTTTGTGTTCTGTGAAATCATCTCACAGAGTTACAGCTGTCCCCTCAAGAAGCCTTTCGCTAAGACAGTTCTTGTGGAATTGGCAAAGTGATATTTGGAAGCCCATAGAGGGCTATGGTGAAAAAGGAAATATCCTCAGATGAAATCTGGAAAGAAGCTTTCTGAGAAACTGCTTAGTGTTCTGTTAATTCATCTCAGAGAGTTACATCTGTATTTCGTGGATCTCTTTGCTAGCCTTATTTCTGTGGAATCTGAGAACAGATATTTCGGATCCCATTGAAGACTATAGGGCCAAAGGAAATATCCTCCGATAACAAAGAGAAAGAAGCTTTCTGAGAAACTTCTTTGTGTTCTGTGAAATCATCTCACAGAGTTACAGCTTTCCCCTGTAGAAGCCTTTCGCTAAGACAGTTCTTGTGGAATTGGCAAAGTGATATTTGGAAGCCCATTGAGGGCTATGGTGAAAAAGGAAATATCCTCAGATGAAATCTGGAAAGAAGCTTTCTGAGAAACTGCTTAGTGTTCGGTTCATTCATCTCACAGAGTTACATCTGTATTTCGTGGATCTCTTTGCTAGCCTTATTTCTGTGGAATCTGAGAACAGATATTTCGGATCCCTTTGAAGACTATAGGGCCAAAGGAAATATCCTCCAATAACAAAGAGAAAGAAGCTTTCTGTGAAACTTCTTTGCGTTCTGTGAAATCATCTCACAGAGTTACAGCTTTCCCCTCAAGAAGCCTTTCGCTAAGACAGTTCTTGTGGAATTGGCAAAGTGATATTTGGAAGCCCATAGAGGGCTATGGTGAAAAAGGAAATATCCTCAGATGAAATCTGGAAAGAAGCTTTCTGAGAAACTGCTAAGTGTTCGGTTCATTCATCTCACAGAGTTTCATCTGTATTTCGTGGATCTCTTTGCTAGACTTATTTCTGTGGAATCTGAGAACAGATATTTCTTATCCCATTGAAGACTATAGGGCCAAAGGAAATATCCTCCGATTACAAAGAGAAAGAAGCTTTCTGAGAAACTTCTTTGCGTTCTGTGAAATCTACTCACAGAGTTACAGCTTTCCCCTCACGAAGCCTTTCGCTAAGACAGTTCTTGTGGAATTGGCAAAGTGATATTTGGAAGCCCCTAGAGGGCTATGGTGAAAAAGGAAATATCCTCAGACGAAATCTGGAAAGAAGCTTTCTGAGAAACTGCTTAGTGTTCTGTTAATTCATCTCACAGAGTTACATCTGTATTTCGTGGATCTCTTTGCTAGCCTTATTTCTATGGTACTGAGAACAGGTATTTCAGATCCCATTGAAGACTATAGGGCCAATGGAAATATCCTCCGATTACAAAGAGAAAGAAGCTTTCTTAGAAACTTCTTTGTGTCCCGTGAAATCATCTCACAGAGTTACAGCTTGCCCCTCAAGAAGCCTTTCGCTAAGACAGTTCATGTGGAATTGGCAAAGTGATATTTGGAAGCCCATAGAGGGCTATGTTGAAAAAGGATATATCCTCAGATGAAATCTGGAAAGAAGATTTCTGAGAAACTGCTTAGTGTTCTGTTAATTCATCTCACAGAGTTACATCTGTATTTCGTGGATCTCTTTGCTAGCCTTATTTCTGTGGAATCTGAGAACAGATATTTCGGATCCCATTGAAGACTCTAGGGCCAAAGGAAATATCCTCCGATAACAAAGAGAAAGAAGCTGTCTTAGAAACTTCTTTGTGTTCTGTGAAATCATCTCACAGAGTTACAGCTGTCCCCTCAAGAAGCCTTTCGCTAAGACAGTTCTTGTGGAATTGGCAAAGTGATATTTGGAAGCCCATAGAGGGCTATGGTGAAAAAGGAAATATCCTCAGATGAAATCTGGAAAGAAGCTTTCTGAGAAACTGCTTAGTGTTCTGTTAATTCATCTCACAGAGTTACATCTGTATTTCCTGGATCTCTTTGCTAGCCTTATTTCTGTGGAATCTGAGAACAGATATTTCGGATCCCATTGAAGACTATAGGGCCAAAGGAAATATCCTCCGATAACAAAGAGAAAGAAGCTTTCTGAGAAACTTCTTTGTGTTCTGTGAAATCATCTCACAGAGTTACAGCTTTCCCCTCAAGAAGCCTTTCGCTAAGACAGTTCTTGTGGAATTGGCAAAGTGATATTTGGAAGCCCATTGAGGGCTATGGTGAAAAAGGAAATATCCTCAGATGAAATCTGGAAAGAAGCTTTCTGAGAAACTGCTTAGTGTTCGGTTCATTCATCTCACAGAGTTACATCTGTATTTCGTGGATCTCTTTGCTAGCCTTATTTCTGTGGAATCTGAGAACAGATATTTCGGATCCCTTTGAAGACTATAGGGCCAAAGGAAATATCCTCCAATAACAAAGAGAAAGAAGCTTTCTGTGAAACTTCTTTGCGTTCTGTGAAATCATCTCACAGAGTTACAGCTTTCCCCTCAAGAAGCCTTTCGCTAAGACAGTTCTTGTGGAATTGGCAAAGTGATATTTGGAAGCCCATAGAGGGCTATGGTGAAAAAGGAAATATCCTCAGATGAAATCTGGAAAGAAGCTTTCTGAGAAACTGCTAAGTGTTCTGTTCATTCATCTCACAGAGTTTCATCTGTATTTCGTGGATCTCTTTGCTAGACTTATTTCTGTGGAATCTGAGAACAGATATTTCTTATCCCATTGAAGACTATAGGGCCAAAGGAAATATCCTCCGATTACAAAGAGAAAAAAGATTTCTGAGAAACTTCTTTGCTTTCTGTGAAATCATCTCACAGAGTTACAGCTTTCCCCTCCAGAAGCCTTTCTCTAAGACAGTTCTTGTGGAATTGGCAAAGTGATATTGGAAGCCCATAGAGGGCTATGGTGAAAAAGGAAATATCCTCAGATGAAATCTGGAAAGAAGCTTTCTGAGAAACTGCTTAGTGTTCTGTTAATTCATCTCACAGAGTTACATCTGTATTTCGTGGATCTCTTTGCTAGCCTTATTTCTGTGGAATCTGAGAACAGATATTTCGGATCCCATTGAAGACTACAGGGACAAAGGAAATATCCTCCGATAACAAAGAGAAAGAAGCTTTCTGAGAAACTTCTTTGCGTTCTGTGAAATCACCTCACAGAGTTACAGCTTTCCCCTCAAGAAGCCTTTCGCTAAGACAGTTCTTGTGGAATTGGCAAAGTGATATTTGGAAGCCCATAGAGGGCTATGTTGAAAAAGGATATATCCTCAGATGAAATCTGGAAAGAAGCTTTCTGAGAAACTGCTTAGTGTTCTGTTAATTCATCTCACAGAGTTACATCTGTATTTCGTGGATCTCTTTGCTACCCTTATTTCTGTGGAATCTGAGAACAGATATTTCGGATCCCATTGAAGACTATAGGGCCAAAGGAAATATCCTCCGATAACAAAGAGAAAGAAGCTTTCTGAGAAACTTCTTTGCATTCTGTGAAATCATCTCACAGAGTTACAGCTGTCCCCTCAAGAAGCCTTTCGCTAAGACAGTTCTTGTGGAATTGGAATTGGCAAAGTGATATTTGGAAGCCCTTAGAGGACTATGGTGAAAAAGGAAATATCCTCAGATGAAATCTGGAAAGAAGCTTTCTGAGAAACTGCTTAGTGTTCTGTTCATTCATCTCACAGAGTTACATCTGTATTTCGTGGATCTCTTTGCTAGCCTTATTTATGTGGAATCTGAGAACAGATTTTTCGGATCCCATTGAAGACTATAGGGCCAAAGGAAATATCCTGCGATTACAAAGAGAAAGAAGATTTCTGAGAAACTTCTTTGCGTTCTGTGAAATCATCTCACAGAGTCACAGCTTTCCCCTCAAGAAGCCTCTTGCTAAGACAGTTCTTGTGGAATTGGCAAAGTGATATTTGGAAGCCCATAGAGGGCTATGGTGATAAAGGAAATATCCTCAGATGAAATCTGGAAAGAAGCTTTCTGAGAAACTGCTTAGTGTTCTGTTCATTCATCTCACAGAGTTACATCTGTATTTCGTGGATATCTTTGCTAGCCTTATTTCTGTGGAATCTGAGAACAGATATTTCGGATCGCATTGAAGACTACAGGGCCAAAGGAAATATCCTCCGATAACAAAGAGAAAGAAGCTTTCTGAGAAACTTCTTTGCGTTCTGTGAAATCGTCTCACAGATTTACAGCTTTCCCCTCAAGAAGACTTTCGCTAAGACAGTTCTTGTGGAATTGGCAAAGTGATATTTGGAAGCCCATAGAGGGCTATGGTGAAAAAGGAAATATCCTCAGATGAAATCTGGAAAGAAGCTTCCTGGGAAACTGCTTAGTGTTCTGTTAATTCATCTCACACAGTTACATCTGTATTTCGTGGATCTCTTTGCTAGCCTTATTTCTGTGGAATCTGAGAACAGATATTTCGGATCCCATTGAAGATTATAGGGCCAAAGGAAATATCCTCCGATAACAAAGAGAAAGAAGCTTTCTGAGAAACTTCTTTGTGTTCTGTGAAATCATCTCACAGAGTTACAGCTTTCCCCTGAAGAAGCCTTTCGCTAAGACAGTTCTTGTGGAATTGGCAAAGTGATATTTGGAAGCATTTAGAGGACTATGGTGAAAAAAGAAATATCCTCAGATGAAATCTGGAAGGAAGCTTTCTGAGAAACTGCTTAGTGTTCGCTTATTTCATCTCAGAGAGTTACATCTGTATTTCGTGGATCTCTTTGCTAGCCTTATTTCTGTGGAATCTGAGAACAGATATTTCGGGTCCCTTTGAAGACTATAGGGCCAAAGGAAATATCCTCCGATAACAAAGAGAAAGAAGCTTTCTGAGAAACTTCTTTGCGTTCTGTGAAATCTACTCACAGAGTTACAGCTTTCCCCTCACGAAGCCTTTCGCTAAGACAGTTCTTGTGGAATTGGCAAAGTGATATTTGGAAGACCCTAGAGGGCTATGGTGAAAAAGGAAATATCCTCAGATGAAATCTGGAAAGAAGCTTTCTGAGAAACTGCTTAGTGTTCTGTTAATTCTTCTCACAGAGTTACATCTGTATTTCGTGGATGTCTTCGCTAGCCTTATTTCTGTGGAATCTGAGAACAGATATTTCGGATCCCTTTGAAGACTATAGGGCCAAAGGAAATATCCTCCGATTACAAAGAGAAAGAAGCTTTCTGAGAAACTTCTTTGTGTTCTGTGAAATCATCTCACAGAGTTACAGCTTTCCCCTCAAGAAGCCTTACGCTAAGACAGTTCTTGTGGAATTGGCAAAGTGATATTTGGAAGCCCATATGAGGGCTATGGTGAAAAAGGAAATATCCTCAGACGAAATCTGGAAAGAAGCTTTCTGAGAAACTGCTTAGTGTTCTGTTAATTCATCTCACAGAGTTACATCTGTATTTCGTGGATCTCTTTGCTAGCCTTATTTCTGTGGTATCTGAGAACAGGTATTTCAGATCCCATTGAAGACTATAGGGCCAATGGAAATATCCTCCGATTACAAAGAGAAAGAAGCTTTCTTAGAAACTTCTTTGTGTCCCGTGAAATCATCTCACAGAGTTACAGCTTTCCCCTCAAGAAGCCTTTCGCTAAGACAGTTCATGTGGAATTGGCAAAGTGATATTTGGAAGCCCATAGAGGGCTATGTTGAAAAAGGATATATCCTCAGATGAAATCTGGAAAGAAGCTTTCTGAGAAACTGCTTAGTGTTCTGTTAATTCATCTCACAGAGTTACATCTGTATTTCGTGGATCTCTTTGCTAGCCTTATTTCTGTGGAATCTGAGAACAGATATTTCGGATCCCATTGAAGACTATAGGGCCAAAGGAAATATCCTCCGATAACAAAGAGAAAGAAGCTTTCTGAGAAACTTCTTTGTGTTCTGTGAAATCATCTCACAGAGTTACAGCTTTCCCCTGAAGAAGCCTTTCGCTAAGACAGTTCTTGTGGAATTGGCAAAGTGATATTTGGAAGCCCATAGAGGGCAATGGTGAAAAAGGAAATATCCTCAGATGAAATCTGGAAAGAAGCTTTCTGAGAAACTGCTTAGTGTTCTGTTCATTCATCTCACAGAGTTACATCTGTATTTCGTGGATCTCTTTGCTAGCCTTATTTCTGTGGAATCTGAGAAAAGATATTTCGGATCCCATTGAAGAGTATAGGGCCAAAGGAAATATCCTCCGATTACAAAGAGAAAGAAGATTTCTGAGAAACTTCTTTGCGTTCTGTGAAAACATCTCACAGAGTTACAGCTTTCCCCTAAAGAAGCCTTTCGCTAAGACAGTTCTTGTGGAATTGACAAAGTGATATTTGGAAGCCCATAGACGGCTATGGTGAAAAAGAAAATATCCTCAGATGAAATCTGGAAAGAAGCTTTCTGAGAAACTGCTTAGTGTTCTGTTAATTCATCTCACAGAGTTACATCTGTATTTCGTGGATCTCTTTGCTAGCCTTATTTCTGTGGAATCTGAGAACAGATATTTCGGATCCCATTGAAGACTACAGGGCCAAAGGAAATATCCTCCGATAACAAAGAGCAAGAAGCTTTCTGAGAAACTTCTTTGCGTTCTGTGAAATCTACTCACAGAGTTACAGCTTTCCCTTCAAGAAGTCTTTCGCTAAGACAGTTCTTGTGGAATTGGCAAAGTGATATTTGGAAGCCCATAGTGGGCTATGGTGAAAAAGGAAATATCCTCCGATGAAATCTGGAAAGAAGCTTTCTGAGAAACTGCTTAGTGTTCTGTTCATTCATCTCACAGAGTTACATCTGTATTACGTGGATCTCTTTGCTAGCCTTATTTCTGTGGAATCTGAGAACAGATATTTCGGATCCCATTGAAGACTCTAGGGCCAAAGGAAATATCCTCCGATAACAAAGAGAAAGAAGCTGTCTTAGAAACTTCTTTGTGTTCTGTGAAATCATCTCACAGAGTTACAGCTGTCCCCTCAAGAAGCCTTTCGCTAAGACAGTTCTTGTGGAATTGGCAAAGTGATATTTGGAAGCCCATAGAGGGCTATGGTGAAAAAGGAAATATCCTCAGATGAAATCTGGAAAGAAGCTTTCTGAGAAACTGCTTAGTGTTCTGTTAATTCATCTCACAGAGTTACATCTGTATTTCCTGGATCTCTTTGCTAGCCTTATTTCTGTGGAATCTGAGAACAGATATTTCGGATCCCATTGAAGACTATAGGGCCAAAGGAAATATCCTCCGATAACAAAGAGAAAGAAGCTTTCTGAGAAACTTCTTTGTGTTCTGTGAAATCATCTCACAGAGTTACAGCTTTCCCCTCAAGAAGCCTTTCGCTAAGACAGTTCTTGTGGAATTGGCAAAGTGATATTTGGAAGCCCATTGAGGGCTATGGTGAAAAAGGAAATATCCTCAGATGAAATCTGGAAAGAAGCTTTCTGAGAAACTGCTTAGTGTTCGGTTCATTCATCTCACAGAGTTACATCTGTATTTCGTGGATCTCTTTGCTAGCCTTATTTCTGTGGAATCTGAGAACAGATATTTCGGATCCCTTTGAAGACTATAGGGCCAAAGGAAATATCCTCCAATAACAAAGAGAAAGAAGCTTTCTGTGAAACTTCTTTGCGTTCTGTGAAATCATCTCACAGAGTTACAGCTTTCCCCTCAAGAAGCCTTTCGCTAAGACAGTTCTTGTGGAATTGGCAAAGTGATATTTGGAAGCCCATAGAGGGCTATGGTGAAAAAGGAAATATCCTCAGATGAAATCTGGAAAGAAGCTTTCTGAGAAACTGCTAAGTGTTCGGTTCATTCATCTCACAGAGTTTCATCTGTATTTCGTGGATCTCTTTGCTAGACTTATTTCTGTGGAATCTGAGAACAGATATTTCTTATCCCATTGAAGACTATAGGGCCAAAGGAAATATCCTACGATTACAAAGAGAAAAAAGATTTCTGAGAAACTTCTTTGCTTTCTGTGAAATCATCTCACAGAGTTACAGCTTTCCCCTCCAGAAGCCTTTCTCTAAGACAGTTCTTGTGGAATTGGCAAAGTGATATTGGAAGCCCATAGAGGGCTATGGTGAAAAAGGAAATATCCTCAGATGAAATCTGGAAAGAAGCTTTCTGAGAAACTGCATAGTGTTCTGTTAATTCATCTCACAGAGTTACATCTGTATTTCGTGGATCTCTTTGCTAGCCTTATTTCTGTGGAATCTGAGAACAGATATTTCGGATCCCATTGAAGACTACAGGGACAAAGGAAATATCCTCCGATAACAAAGAGAAAGAAGCTTTCTGAGAAACTTCTTTGCGTTCTGTGAAATCACCTCACAGAGTTACAGCTTTCCCCTCAAGAAGCCTTTCGCTAAGACAGTTCTTGTGGAATTGGCAAAGTGATATTTGGAAGCCCATAGAGGGCTATGTTGAAAAAGGATATATCCTCAGATGAAATCTGGAAAGAAGCTTTCTGAGAAACTGCTTAGTGTTCTCTTAATTCATCTCACAGAGTTACATCTGTATTTCGTGGATCTCTTTGCTACCCTTATTTCTGTGGAATCTGAGAACAGATATTTCGGATCCCATTGAAGACTATAGGGCCAAAGGAAATATCCTCCGATAACAAAGAGAAAGAAGCTTTCTGAGAAACTTCTTTGCATTCTGTGAAATCATCTCACAGAGTTACAGCTGTCCCCTCAAGAAGCCTTTCGCTAAGACAGTTCTTGTGGAATTGGAATTGGCAAAGTGATATTTGGAAGCCCTTAGAGGACTATGGTGAAAAAGGAAATATCCTCAGATGAAATCTGGAAAGAAGCTTTCTGAGAAACTGCTTAGTGTTCTGTTCATTCATCTCACAGAGTTACATCTGTATTTCGTGGATCTCTTTGCTAGCCTTATTTATGTGGAATCTGAGAACAGATTTTTCGGATCCCATTGAAGACTATAGGGCCAAAGGAAATATCCTCCGATTACAAAGAGAAAGAAGATTTCTGAGAAACTTCTTTGCGTTCTGTGAAATCATCTCACAGAGTTACAGCTTTCCCCTCAAGAAGCCTTTTGCTAAGACAGTTCTTGTGGAATTGGCAAAGTGATATTTGGAAGCCCATAGAGGGCTATGGTGATAAAGGAAATATCCTCAGATGAAATCTGGAAAGAAGCTTTCTGAGAAACTGCTTAGTGTTCTGTTCATTCATCTCACAGAGTTACATCTGTATTTCGTGGATATCTTTGCTAGCCTTATTTCTGTGGAATCTGAGAACAGATATTTCGGATCGCATTGAAGACTACAGGGCCAAAGGAAATATCCTCCGATAACAAAGAGAAAGAAGCTTTCTGAGAAACTTCTTTGCGTTCTGTGAAATCGTCTCACAGATTTACAGCTTTCCCCTCAAGAAGACTTTCGCTAAGACAGTTCTTGTGGAATTGGCAAAGTGATATTTGGAAGCCCATAGAGGGCTATGGTGAAAAAGGAAATATCCTCAGATGAAATCTGGAAAGAAGCTTCCTGGGAAACTGCTTAGTGTTCTGTTAATTCATCTCACACAGTTACATCTGTATTTCGTGGATCTCTTTGCTAGCCTTATTTCTGTGGAATCTGAAAACAGATATTTCGGATCCCATTGAAGACTACAGGGCCAAAGGAAATATCCTCCGATAACAAAGAGAAAGAAGCTTTCTGAGAAACTTCTTTGCGTTCTGTGAAATCACCTCACAGAGTTACAGCTTTCCCCTCAAGAAGCCTTTGGCTAAGACAGTTCTTGTGGAATTGGCAAAGTGATATTTGGAAGCCCATAGAGGGCTATGTTGAAAAAGGATATATCCTCAGATGAAATCTGGAAAGAAGATTTCTGAGAAACTGCTTAGTGTTCTGTTAATTCATCTCACAGAGTTACATCTGTATTTCCTGGATCTCTTTGCTAGCCTTATTTCTGTGGAATCTGAGAACAGATATTTCGGATCCCATTGAAGACTATAAGGCCAAAGGAAATATCCTCCGATAACAAAGAGAAAGAAGCTGTCTTGGAAACTTCTTTGCGTTCTGTGAAATCATCTCACAGAGTTACAGCTTTCCCCTCAAGAAGCCTTTCGCTAAGACAGTTCTTGTGGAATTGGCAAAGTGATATTTGGAAGCCCATAGAGGGCTATGGTGAAAAAGGAAATATCCTCAGATGAAATCTGGAAAGAAGCTTTCTGAGAAACTGTTAAGTGTTTGGTTAATTCATCTCACAGAGTTACATCTGTATTTCCTGGATCTCTTTGCTAGCCTTATTTCTGTTGAATCTGAGAACAGATATTTCGGATCCCATTGAAGACCATAGGGCCAAATGAAATATCCTCCAATAACAAAGAGAAAGAAACTTTCTGAGAAACTTCTTTGCATTCTGTGAAATCATCTCACAGAGTTACAGCTTTCCCCTCAAGAAGTCTTTCCTAAGACAGTTCCTGTGGAATTGGCAAAGTGATATTTGGAAGCCCTTAGAGGGCTATGGTGAAAAAGGAAATATCCTCAGATGAAATCTGGAAAGAAGCTTTCTGAGAAACTGCTTAGTGTTCGGTTAATTCATCTCACAGAGTTACATCTGTATTTCGTGGATCTCTTTGCTAGCCTTATTTCGGTGGAATCTGAGAACAGATATTTCGGATCCCTTTGAAGACTATGGGGCCAAAGGAAATATCCTCCTATAACAAAGATAAAGAAGCTTTCTGAGAAACTTCTTTGCCTTCTGTGTAATCATCTCACAGAGTTACAGCTTTCCCCTCAAGAAGCCTTTCGCTAAGACAGTTCTTGTGGAATTGGCAAAGTGATATTTGGGAGCCCATAGACAGCTATGGTGAAAAAGGAAATATCCTCAGATGAAATATGGAAAGAAGCTTTCTGAGAAACTTCTTAGTGTTCTGTTAATTCATCTCAGAGAGTTCCATCTGTATTTTTGGATCTCTTTGCTAGCCTTATTTCTGTGGAATCTGAGAACAGATATTTCGGATCCCATTGATGACTATAGGGCCAAAGGAAATATCCTCCGATAACAAAGAGAAAGAAGCTTTCTGAGAAACTTCTTTGCGTTCTGTGAAATCATCTCACAGAGTTACAGCTTTCCCCTGAAGAAGCCTTTCGCTAAGACAGTTCTTGTGGAATTGGCAAAGTGATATTTGGAAGCGCATAGAGGGCTATGGTGAAAAAGGAAATATCCTCAGATGAAATCTGGAAATAAGCTTTCTGAGAAACAGCTTAGTGTTCGGTTAATTCATCTCAGAGAGTTACATCTGTATTTCGTGGATCTCTTTGCTACCCTTATTTCTGTGGAATCTGAGAACAGATATTTCGGATCCATTTGAAGACTATAGGGCCAAGTGAAACATCCTCCGATAAAACAGAGAAAGAAGCTTTCTGAGAAACTTCTTTGTGTTCTGTGAAAAGATCTCACAGAGTTACAGCTTTCCCCTCAAGAAGGCTTTCGCTAAGACAGTTCTTGTGGAATTGGCAAAGTGATATTTGGAAGCCCATAGAGGGATATGGTGAAAAAGGAAATATCCTCAGATGAAATCTGGAAAGAAGCTTTCTGAGAAACTGCTTAGTGTTCTGTTCATTCATCTCACAGAGTTACATCTGTATTTCGTGGATCTCTTTGCTAGCCTTATTTCTGTGGAATCTGAGAACAGATATTTCGGATCCCATTGAAGACTCTAGGGCCAAAGGAAATATCCTCCGATAACAAAGAGAAAGAAGCTGTCTTAGAAACTTCTTTGTGTTCTGTGAAATCATCTCACAGAGTTACAGCTGTCCCCTCAAGAAGCCTTTCGCTAAGACAGTTCTTGTGGAATTGGCAAAGTGATATTTGGAAGCCCATAGAGGGCTATGGTGAAAAAGGAAATATCCTCAGATGAAATCTGGAAAGAAGCTTTCTGAGAAACTGCTTAGTGTTCTGTTAATTCATCTCACAGAGTTACATCTGTATTTCCTGGATCTCTTTGCTAGCCTTATTTCTGTGGAATCTGAGAACAGATATTTCGGATCCCATTGAAGACTATAGGGCCAAAGGAAATATCCTCCGATAACAAAGAGAAAGAAGCTTTCTGAGAAACTTCTTTGTGTTCTGTGAAATCATCTCACAGAGTTACAGCTTTCCCCTCAAGAAGCCTTTCGCTAAGACAGTTCTTGTGGAATTGGCAAAGTGATATTTGGAAGCCCATTGAGGGCTATGGTGAAAAAGGAAATATCCTCAGATGAAATCTGGAAAGAAGCTTTCTGAGAAACTGCTTAGTGTTCGGTTCATTCATCTCACAGAGTTACATCTGTATTTCGTGGATCTCTTTGCTAGCCTTATTTCTGTGGAATCTGAGAACAGATATTTCGGATCCCTTTGAAGACTATAGGGCCAAAGGAAATATCCTCCAATAACAAAGAGAAAGAAGCTTTCTGTGAAACTTCTTTGCGTTCTGTGAAATCATCTCACAGAGTTACAGCTTTCCCCTCAAGAAGCCTTTCGCTAAGACAGTTCTTGTGGAATTGGCAAAGTGATATTTGGAAGCCCATAGAGGGCTATGGTGAAAAAGGAAATATCCTCAGATGAAATCTGGAAAGAAGCTTTCTGAGAAACTGCTAAGTGTTCGGTTCATTCATCTCACAGAGTTTCATCTGTATTTCGTGGATCTCTTTGCTAGACTTATTTCTGTGGAATCTGAGAACAGATATTTCTTATCCCATTGAAGACTATAGGGCCAAAGGAAATATCCTACGATTACAAAGAGAAAAAAGATTTCTGAGAAACTTCTTTGCTTTCTGTGAAATCATCTCACAGAGTTACAGCTTTCCCCTCCAGAAGCCTTTCTCTAAGACAGTTCTTGTGGAATTGGCAAAGTGATATTGGAAGCCCATAGAGGGCTATGGTGAAAAAGGAAATATCCTCAGATGAAATCTGGAAAGAAGCTTTCTGAGAAACTGCATAGTGTTCTGTTAATTCATCTCACAGAGTTACATCTGTATTTCGTGGATCTCTTTGCTAGCCTTATTTCTGTGGAATCTGAGAACAGATATTTCGGATCCCATTGAAGACTACAGGGACAAAGGAAATATCCTCCGATAACAAAGAGAAAGAAGCTTTCTGAGAAACTTCTTTGCGTTCTGTGAAATCACCTCACAGAGTTACAGCTTTCCCCTCAAGAAGCCTTTCGCTAAGACAGTTCTTGTGGAATTGGCAAAGTGATATTTGGAAGCCCATAGAGGGCTATGTTGAAAAAGGATATATCCTCAGATGAAATCTGGAAAGAAGCTTTCTGAGAAACTGCTTAGTGTTCTCTTAATTCATCTCACAGAGTTACATCTGTATTTCGTGGATCTCTTTGCTACCCTTATTTCTGTGGAATCTGAGAACAGATATTTCGGATCCCATTGAAGACTATAGGGCCAAAGGAAATATCCTCCGATAACAAAGAGAAAGAAGCTTTCTGAGAAACTTCTTTGCATTCTGTGAAATCATCTCACAGAGTTACAGCTGTCCCCTCAAGAAGCCTTTCGCTAAGACAGTTCTTGTGGAATTGGAATTGGCAAAGTGATATTTGGAAGCCCTTAGAGGACTATGGTGAAAAAGGAAATATCCTCAGATGAAATCTGGAAAGAAGCTTTCTGAGAAACTGCTTAGTGTTCTGTTCATTCATCTCACAGAGTTACATCTGTATTTCGTGGATCTCTTTGCTAGCCTTATTTATGTGGAATCTGAGAACAGATTTTTCGGATCCCATTGAAGACTATAGGGCCAAAGGAAATATCCTCCGATTACAAAGAGAAAGAAGATTTCTGAGAAACTTCTTTGCGTTCTGTGAAATCATCTCACAGAGTTACAGCTTTCCCCTCAAGAAGCCTTTTGCTAAGACAGTTCTTGTGGAATTGGCAAAGTGATATTTGGAAGCCCATAGAGGGCTATGGTGATAAAGGAAATATCCTCAGATGAAATCTGGAAAGAAGCTTTCTGAGAAACTGCTTAGTGTTCTGTTCATTCATCTCACAGAGTTACATCTGTATTTCGTGGATATCTTTGCTAGCCTTATTTCTGTGGAATCTGAGAACAGATATTTCGGATCGCATTGAAGACTACAGGGCCAAAGGAAATATCCTCCGATAACAAAGAGAAAGAAGCTTTCTGAGAAACTTCTTTGCGTTCTGTGAAATCGTCTCACAGATTTACAGCTTTCCCCTCAAGAAGACTTTCGCTAAGACAGTTCTTGTGGAATTGGCAAAGTGATATTTGGAAGCCCATAGAGGGCTATGGTGAAAAAGGAAATATCCTCAGATGAAATCTGGAAAGAAGCTTCCTGGGAAACTGCTTAGTGTTCTGTTAATTCATCTCACACAGTTACATCTGTATTTCGTGGATCTCTTTGCTAGCCTTATTTCTGTGGAATCTGAAAACAGATATTTCGGATCCCATTGAAGACTACAGGGCCAAAGGAAATATCCTCCGATAACAAAGAGAAAGAAGCTTTCTGAGAAACTTCTTTGCGTTCTGTGAAATCACCTCACAGAGTTACAGCTTTCCCCTCAAGAAGCCTTTGGCTAAGACAGTTCTTGTGGAATTGGCAAAGTGATATTTGGAAGCCCATAGAGGGCTATGTTGAAAAAGGATATATCCTCAGATGAAATCTGGAAAGAAGATTTCTGAGAAACTGCTTAGTGTTCTGTTAATTCATCTCACAGAGTTACATCTGTATTTCCTGGATCTCTTTGCTAGCCTTATTTCTGTGGAATCTGAGAACAGATATTTCGGATCCCATTGAAGACTATAAGGCCAAAGGAAATATCCTCCGATAACAAAGAGAAAGAAGCTGTCTTGGAAACTTCTTTGCGTTCTGTGAAATCATCTCACAGAGTTACAGCTTTCCCCTCAAGAAGCCTTTCGCTAAGACAGTTCTTGTGGAATTGGCAAAGTGATATTTGGAAGCCCATAGAGGGCTATGGTGAAAAAGGAAATATCCTCAGATGAAATCTGGAAAGAAGCTTTCTGAGAAACTGTTAAGTGTTTGGTTAATTCATCTCACAGAGTTACATCTGTATTTCCTGGATCTCTTTGCTAGCCTTATTTCTGTTGAATCTGAGAACAGATATTTCGGATCCCATTGAAGACCATAGGGCCAAATGAAATATCCTCCAATAACAAAGAGAAAGAAACTTTCTGAGAAACTTCTTTGCATTCTGTGAAATCATCTCACAGAGTTACAGCTTTCCCCTCAAGAAGTCTTTCCTAAGACAGTTCCTGTGGAATTGGCAAAGTGATATTTGGAAGCCCTTAGAGGGCTATGGTGAAAAAGGAAATATCCTCAGATGAAATCTGGAAAGAAGCTTTCTGAGAAACTGCTTAGTGTTCGGTTAATTCATCTCACAGAGTTACATCTGTATTTCGTGGATCTCTTTGCTAGCCTTATTTCGGTGGAATCTGAGAACAGATATTTCGGATCCCTTTGAAGACTATGGGGCCAAAGGAAATATCCTCCTATAACAAAGATAAAGAAGCTTTCTGAGAAACTTCTTTGCCTTCTGTGTAATCATCTCACAGAGTTACAGCTTTCCCCTGAAGAAGCCTTTCGCTAAGACAGTTCTTGTGGAATTGGCAAAGTGATATTTGGGAGCCCATAGACAGCTATGGTGAAAAAGGAAATATCCTCAGATGAAATATGGAAAGAAGCTTTCTGAGAAACTTCTTAGTGTTCTGTTAATTCATCTCAGAGAGTTCCATCTGTATTTTTGGATCTCTTTGCTAGCCTTATTTCTGTGGAATCTGAGAACAGATATTTCGGATCCCATTGATGACTATAGGGCCAAAGGAAATATCCTCCGATAACAAAGAGAAAGAAGCTTTCTGAGAAACTTCTTTGCGTTCTGTGAAATCATCTCACAGAGTTACAGCTTTCCCCTGAAGAAGCCTTTCGCTAAGACAGTTCTTGTGGAATTGGCAAAGTGATATTTGGAAGCGCATAGAGGGCTATGGTGAAAAAGGAAATATCCTCAGATGAAATCTGGAAATAAGCTTTCTGAGAAACAGCTTAGTGTTCGGTTAATTCATCTCAGAGAGTTACATCTGTATTTCGTGGATCTCTTTGCTACCCTTATTTCTGTGGAATCTGAGAACAGATATTTCGGATCCATTTGAAGACTATTGGGCCAAGGGAAATATCCTCCGATAACAAAGAGAAAGAAGCTTTCTGAGAAACTTCTTTGCGTTCTGTGAAATAATCTCACAGAGTTACAGCTTTCCCCTCAAGAAGCCTTTCGCTAAGACAGTTCTTGTGGAATTGGCAAGGTGATATTTGGAAGCCCATAGAGGGCTATGGTGAAAAAGGAAATATCCTCAGATGAAATCTGGAGAGAAGCTTTCTGAGAAACAGCTTAGTGTTCAGTTAATTCATCTCACAGAGTTACATCTGTATTTCGTGGATCTCTTTGCTAGCCTTATTTCTGTGGTATCTGAGAACAGACAATTCGGATCCCTTTGAAGACTATAGGGCCAAATGAAATATCCTCCGATAAAAAAGAGAAAGAAGCTTTCTGAGAAACTTCTTTGTGTTCTGTGAAAAGATCTCACAGAGTTACAGCTTTCCCCTCAAGAAGCCTTTCGCTAAGACAGTTCTTGTGGAATTGGCAAAGTGATATTTGGAAGCCCGTAGAGGACTATGGTGAAAAAGGAAATATCCTCAGATGAAATCTGGAAAGAAGCTTTCTGAGAAACTGCTTAGTGTTCGCTTAATTTATCTCACAGAGTTACATCTGTATTTCGTGGATCTCTTTGATAGCCTTATTTCTGTGGAATCTGAGAACAGATATTTCGGATCCCTTTGAAGACTATAGGGCCAAAGGAAATATCCTCCGGTAAAAAAGAGAAAGAAGCTTTCTGAGAAACTTCTTTGTGTTCTGTGAAATCATCTTACAGAGTTACAGCTTTCCCCTCAAGAAGCCTTTCGGTAAGACCGTTCTTGTGGAATTGGCAAAGTGATATTTGGAAGCCCATACAGGGCAATGGTGAAAAAGGAAATATCCTCAGATGAAATCTGGAAAGAAGCTTTCTGAGAAACTGCTTAGTGTTCTGTTCATTCATCTCACAGAGTTACATCTGTATTTCGTGGATCTCTTTGCTAGCCTTATTTCTGTGGAATCTGAGAAAAGATATTTCGGATCCCATTGAAGACTATAGGGCCAAAGGAAATATCCTCCGATTACAAAGAGAAAGAAGATTTCTGAGAAACTTCTTTGCGTTCTGTGAAAACATCTCACAGAGTTACAGCTTTCCCCTAAAGAAGCCTTTCGCTAAGACAGTTCTTGTGGAATTGACAAAGTGATATTTGGAAGCCCATAGACGGCTATGGTGAAAAAGAAAATATCCTCAGATGAAGTCTAGAAAGAAGCTTTCTGAGAAACTGCTTGGTGTTCTGTTAATTCATCTCACAGAGTTACATCTGTATTTCGTGGATCTCTTTGCTAGCCTTATTTCTGTGGAATCTGAGAACAGATATTTCGGATCCCATTGAAGACTATAGGGCCAAAGGAAATATCCTCCGATAACAAAGAGAAAGAAGCTTTCTGAGAAACTTCTTTGCGTTCTGTGAAATCGTCTCACAGATTTACAGCTTTCCCCTCAAGAAGACTTTCGCTAAGACAGTTCTTGTGGAATTGGCAAAGTGATATTTGGAAGCCCATAGAGGGCTATGGTGAAAAAGGAAATATCCTCAGATGAAATCTGGAAAGAAGCTTCCTGGGAAACTGCTTAGTGTTCTGTTAATTCATCTCACACAGTTACATCTGTATTTCGTGGATCTCTTTGCTAGCCTTATTTCTGTGGAATCTGAAAACAGATATTTCGGATCCCATTGAAGACTACAGGGCCAAAGGAAATATCCTCCGATAACAAAGAGAAAGAAACTTTCTGAGAAACTTCTTTGCGTTCTGTGAAATCACCTCACAGAGTTACAGCTTTCCCCTCAAGAAGCCTTTCGCTAAGACAGTTCTTGTGAAATTGGCAAAGTGATATTTGGAAGCCCATAGAGGGCTATGTTGAAAAAGGATATATCCTCAGATGAAATCTGGAAAGAAGATTTCTGAGAAACTGCTTAGTGTTCTGTTAATTCATCTCACAGAGTTACATCTGTATTTCCTGGATCTCTTTGCTAGCCTTATTTCTGTGGAATCTGAGAACAGATATTTCGGATCCCATTGAAGACTATAAGGCCAAAGGAAATATCCTCCGATAACAAAGAGAAAGAAGCTTTCTGAGAAACTTCTTTGCATTCTGTGAAATCATCTCACAGAGTTATAGCTGTCCCCTAAAGAAGCCTTTCGCTAAGACAGTTCTTGTGGAATTGGCAAAGTGATATTTGGAAGCCCATAGAGGGCTATGTTGAAAAAGGATATATCCTCAGATGAAATCTGGAAAGAAGATTTCTGAGAAACTGCTTAGTGTTCTGTTCATTCATCTCACAGAGTTACCTCTGTATTTCGTGGATCTCTTTGCTAGCCTTATTTATGTGGAATCTGAGAACAGATATTTCGGATCCCATTGAAGACTATAGGGCCAAAGGAAATATCCTCCGATTACAAAGAGAAAGAAGATTTCTGAGAAACTTCTTTGCGTTCTGTGAAATCATCTCACAGAGTTACAGCTTTCCCCTCAAGAAGCCTTTCGCTAAGACAGTTCTTGTGGAATTGGCAAAGTGATATTTGGAAGCCCATAGAGGGCTACGGTGAAAAAGGAAATATCCTCAGATGAAATCTGGAAAGAAGCTTTCTGAGAAACTGCTTAGTGTTCTGTTCATTCATCTCACAGAGTTACATCTGTATTTCGTGGATATCTTTGCTAGCCTTATTTCTGTGGAATCTGAGAACAGATATTTCGGATCCCATTGAAGACTACAGGGCCAAAGGAAATATCCTCCGATAACAAAGAGAAAGAAGCTTTCTGAGAAACTTCTTTGCGTTCTGTGAAATCGTCTCACAGAGTTACAGCTTTCCCCTCAAGAAGACTTTCGCTAAGACAGTTCTTGTGGAATTGGCAAAGTGATATTTGGAAGCCCATAGAGGGCTATGGTGAAAAAGGAAATATCCTCACATGAAATCTGGAAAGAAGCTTTCTGGGAAACTGCTTAGTGTTCTGTTAATTCATCTCACAGAGTTACATCTGTATTTCGTGGATCTCTTTGCTAGCCTTATTTCTGAGGAATCTGAAAACAGATATTTCGGATCCCATTGAAGACTATAGGGCCAAAGGAAATATCCTCCGATAACAAAGAGAAATAAGCTGTCTTGGAAACTTCTTTGCGTTCTGTGAAATCATCTCACAGAGTTACAGCTTTCCCCTCAAGAAGACTTTCGCTAAGACAGTTCTTGTGGAATTGGCAAAGTGATATTTGGAAGCCCATAGAGGGCTATGGTGAAAAAGTTAATATCCTCAGATGAAATCTGGAAAGAAGCTTTCTGAGAAACCGCTTAGTGTTCTGTTCATTCATCTCACAGAGTTACATCTGTATTTCGTGTATCTCTTTGCTAGCCTTATTTCTGTGGAATCTGAGAAAAGATATTTCGGATCCCATTGAAGACTATAGGGCCAAAGGAAATATCCTCCGGATACAAAGAGAAAGAAGATTTCTGAGAAACTTCTTTGCGTTCTGTGAAAACATCTCACAGAGTTACAGCTTTCCCCTCAAGAAGCCTTTCGCTAAGACAGTTCTTGTGGAATTGGCAAAGTGATATTTGGAAGCCCATAGACGGCTATGGTGAAAAAGAAAATATACTCAGATGAAATCTGGAAAGAAGCTTTCTGAGAAACTGCTTGGTGTTCTGTTAATTCATCTCACAGAGTTACATCTGTATTTCGTGGATCTCTTTGCTAGCCTTATTTCTGTGGAATCTGAGAACAGATATTTCGGATCCCATTGAAGACTATAGGGCCAAAGGAAATATCCTCCGATAACAAAGAGAAAGAAGCTTGCTGAGAAACTTCTTTGCGTTCTGTGAAATCGTCTCACAGAGTTACAGCTTTCCCTTCAAGAAGACTTTCGCTAAGACACTTCTTGTGGAATTGGCAAAGTGATATTTGGAAGCCCATAGTGGGCTATGGTGAAAAAGGAAATATCCTCCGATGAAATCTGGAAAGAAGCTTTCTGAGAAACTGCTTAGTGTTCTGTTCATTCATCTCACAGAGTTACATCTGTATTTCGTGGATCTCTTTGCTAGCCTTATTTCTGTGGAATCTGAGAACACATATTTCGGATCCCATTGAAGACTATAGGGCCAAAGGAAATATCCTCCGATAACAAAGAGAAAGAAGCTGTCTTAGAAACTTCTTTGTGTTCTGTGAAATCATCTCACAGAGTTACAGCTTTCCCCTCAAGAAGCCTTTCGCTAAGACAGTTCTTGTGGAATTGGCAAAGTGATATTTGGAAGCCCATAGATGGCTATGGTGAAAAAGGAAATATCCTCAGATGAAATCTGGAAAGAAGCTTTCTGAGAAACTGCTTAGTGTTCTGTTAATTCATCTCACAGAGTTACATCTGTATTTCCTGGATCTCTTTGCTAGCCTTATTTCTGTGGAATCTGAGAACAGATATTTCGGATCCCATTGAAGACTATAGGGCCAAAGGAAATATCCTCCGATAACAAAGAGAAAGAAGCTTTCTGAGAAACTTCTTTGTGTTCTGTGAAATCATCTCACAGAGTTACAGCTTTCCCCTCAAGAAGCCTTTCGCTAAGACAGTTCTTGTGGAATTGGCAAAGTGATATTTGGAAGCCCATTGAGGGCTATGGTGAAAAAGGAAATATCCTCAGATGAAATCTGGAAAGAAGCTTTCTGAGAAACTGCTTAGTGTTCGGTTAATTCATCTCACAGAGTTACATCTGTATTTCGTGGATCTCTTTGCTAGCCTTATTTCTGTGGAATCTGAGAACAGATATTTCGGATCCCTTTGAAGACTATAGGGCCAAAGGAAATATCCTCCGATAACAAAGAGAAAGAAGCTTTCTGAGAAACTTCTTTGTGTTCTGTGAAATCATCTCACAGAGTTACAGCTTTCCCCTCAAGAAGCCTTTCGCTAAGACAGTTCTTGTGGAATTGGCAAAGTGATATTTGGAAGCCCTTAGAGGGCTATGGTTAAAAAGGAAATATCCTCAGATGAAATCTGGAAAGAAGCTTTCTGAGAAACTGCTTAGTGTTCGGTTAATTCATCTCACAGAGTTACATCTGTATTTCGTGGATCTCTTTGCTAGCCTTATTTCGGTGGAATGTGAGAACAGATATTTCGGATCCCTTTGAAGACTGTGGGGCCAAAGGAAATATCCTCCTATAACAAAGATAAAGAAGCTTTCTGAGAAACTTCTTTGCCTTCTGTGTAATCATCTCACAGAGTTACAGCTTTCCCCTCAAGAAGCCTTTCGCTAAGACAGTTCTTGTGGAATTGGCAAAGTGATATTTGGGAGCCCATAGACAGCTATGGTGAAAAAGGAAATATCCTCAGATGAAATATGGAAAGAAGCTTTCTGAGAAACTTCTTAGTGTTCTGTTAATTCATCTCAGAGAGTTCCATCTGTATTTTTGGATCTCTTTGCTAGCCTTATTTCTGTGGAATCTGAGAACAGATATTTCGGATCCCATTGATGACTATAGGGCCAAAGGAAATATCCTCCGATAACAAAGAGAAAGAAGCTTTCTGAGAAACTTCTTTGCGTTCTGTGAAATCATCTCACAGAGTTACAGCTTTCCCCTGAAGAAGCCTTTCGCTAAGACAGTTCTTGTGGAATTGGCAAAGTGATATTTGGAAGCGCATAGAGGGCTATGGTGAAAAAGGAAATATCCTCAGATGAAATCTGGAAATAAGCTTTCTGAGAAACAGCTTAGTGTTCGGTTAATTCATCTCAGAGAGTTACATCTGTATTTCGTGGATCTCTTTGCTACCCTTATTTCTGTGGAATCTGAGAACAGATATTTCGGATCCATTTGAAGACTATTGGGCCAAGGGAAATATCCTCCGATAACAAAGAGAAAGAAGCTTTCTGAGAAACTTCTTTGCGTTCTGTGAAATAATCTCACAGAGTTACAGCTTTCCCCTCAAGAAGCCTTTCGCTAAGACAGTTCTTGTGAAATTGGCAAGGTGATATTTGGAAGCCCATAGAGGGCTATGGTGAAAAAGGAAATATCCTCAGATGAAATCTGGAGAGAAGCTTTCTGAGAAACAGCTTAGTGTTCAGTTAATTCATCTCACAGAGTTACATCTGTATTTCGTGGATCTCTTTGATAGCCTTATTTCTGTGGTATCTGAGAACAGACATTTCGGATCCCTTTGAAGACTATAGGGCCAAATGAAATATCCTCCGATAAAAAAGAGAAAGAAGCTTTCTGAGAAACTTCTTTGTGTTCTGTGAAAAGATCTCACAGAGTTACAGCTTTCCCCTCAAGAAGGCTTTCGCTAAGACAGTTCTTGTGGAATTGGCAAAGTGATATTTGGAAGCCCATAGAGGGATATGGTGAAAAAGGAAATATCCTCAGATGAAATCTGGAAAGAAGCTTTCTGAGAAACTGCTTAGTGTTCTGTTCATTCATCTCACAGAGTTACATCTGTATTTCGTGGATCTCTTTGCTAGCCTTATTTCTGTGGAATCCGAGAAAAGGTATTTCAGATCCCATTGTAGACTATAGGGCCAAAGGAAATGTCCTCCCATTACAAAGAGAAAGAAGCTTTCTTAGAATCTTCTTTGGGTTCTGTGAAATCATCTCACAGAGTTACAGCTTTCCCCTCAAGAAGCCTTTCGCTAAGACAGTTCTTGTGGAATTGGCAAAGTGATATTTGGAAGCCCGTGGAGGACTATGGTGAAAAAGGAAATATCCTCAGATGAAATCTGGAAAGAAGCTTTCTGAGAAACTGCTTAGTGTTCGCTTAATTTATCTCACAGAGTTACATCTGTATTTCGTGGATCTCTTTGATAGCCTTATTTCTGTGGAATCTGAGAACAGATATTTCTGATCCCTTTGAAGACTACAGGGCCAAAGGAAATATCCTCCGGTAAAAAAGAGAAAGAAGCTTTCTGAGAAACTTCTTTGTGTTCTGTGAAATCATCTTACAGAGTTACAGCTTTCCTCTCAAGAAGCCTTTCGCTAAGACAGTTCTTGTGGAATTGGCAAAGTGATATTTGGAAGCCCATAGAGGGCAATGGTGAAAAAGGAAATATCCTCAGATGAAATCTGGAAAGAAGCTTTCTGAGAAACTGCTTAGTGTTCTGTTCATTCATCTCACAGAGTTACATCTGTATTTCGTGGATCTCTTTGCTAGCCTTATTTCTGTGGAATCTGAGAAAAGATATTTCGGATCCCATTGAAGACTATAGGGCCAAAGGAAATATCCTCCGATTACAAAGAGAAAGAAGATTTCTGAGAAACTTCTTTGCGTTCTGTGAAAACATCTCACAGAGTTACAGCTTTCCCCTAAAGAAGCCTTTCGCTAAGACAGTTCTTGTGGAATTGACAAAGTGATATTTGGAAGCCCATAGACGGCTATGGTGAAAAAGAAAATATCCTCAGATGAAATCTGGAAAGAAGCTTTCTGAGAAACTGCTTGGTGTTCTGTTAATTCATCTCACAGAGTTACATCTGTATTTCGTGGATCTCTTTGCTAGCCTTGTTTATGTGGAATCTGAGAACAGATATTTCGGATCCCATTGAAGACTATAGGGCCAAAGGAAATATCCTCCGATAACAAAGAGAAAGAAGCTTGCTGAGAAACTTCTTTGCGTTCTGTGAAATCGTCTCACAGAGTTACAGCTTTCCCTTCAAGAAGACTTTCGCTAAGACACTTCTTGTGGAATTGGCAAAGTGATATTTGGAAGCCCATAGTGGGCTATGGTGAAAAAGGAAATATCCTCCGATGAAATCTGGAAAGAAGCTTTCTGAGAAACTGCTTAGTGTTCTGTTCATTCATCTCACAGAGTTACATCTGTATTTCGTGGATCTCTTTGCTAGCCTTATTTCTGTGGAATCTGAGAACAGATATTTCGGATCCCATTGAAGACTATAGGGCCAAAGGAAATATCCTCCGATAACAAAGAGAAAGAAGCTGTCTTAGAAACTTCTTTGTGTTCTGTGAAATCATCTCACAGAGTTACAGCTTTCCCCTGAAGAAGCCTTTCGCTAAGACAGTTCTTGTGGAATTGGCAAAGTGATATTTGGAAGCCCATAGATGGCTATGGTGAAAAAGGAAATATCCTCAGATGAAATCTGGAAAGAAGCTTTCTGAGAAACTGCTTAGTGTTCTGTTAATTCATCTCACAGAGTTACATCTGTATTTCCTGGATCTCTTTGCTAGCCTTATTTCTGTGGAATCTGAGAACAGATATTTCGGATCCCATTGAAGACTATAGGGCCAAAGGAAATATCCTCCGATAACAAAGAGAAAGAAGCTTTCTGAGAAACTTCTTTGTGTTCTGTGAAATCATCTCACAGAGTTACAGCTTTCCCCTCAAGAAGCCTTTCGCTAAGACAGTTCTTGTGGAATTGGCAAAGTGATATTTGGAAGCCCATTGAGGGCTATGGTGAAAAAGGAAATATCCTCAGATGAAATCTGGAAAGAAGCTTTCTGAGAAACTGCTTAGTGTTCGGTTCATTCATCTCACAGAGTTACATCTGTATTTCGTGGATCTCTTTGCTAGCCTTATTTCTGTGGAATCTGAGAACAGATATTTCGGATCCCTTTGAAGACTATAGGGCCAAAGGAAATATCCTCCGATAACAAAGAGAAAGAAGCTTTCTGAGAAACTTCTTTGTGTTCTGTGAAATCATCTCACAGAGTTACAGCTTTCCCCTCAAGAAGCCTTTCGCTAAGACAGTTCTTGTGGAATTGGCAAAGTGATATTTGGAAGCCCTTAGAGGGCTATGGTTAAAAAGGAAATATCCTCAGATGAAATCTGGAAAGAAGCTTTCTGAGAAACTGCTTAGTGTTCGGTTAATTCATCTCACAGAGTTACATCTGTATTTCGTGGATCTCTTTGCTAGCCTTATTTCGGTGGAATCTGAGAACAGATATTTCGGATCCCTTTGAAGACTATGGGGCCAAAGGAAATATCCTCCTATAACAAAGATAAAGAAGCTTTCTGAGAAACTTCTTTGCCTTCTGTGTAATCATCTCACAGAGTTACAGCTTTCCCCTCAAGAAGCCTTTCGCTAAGACAGTTCTTGTGGAATTGGCAAAGTGATATTTGGGATCCCATAGACAGCTATGGTGAAAAAGGAAATATCCTCATATGAAATATGGAAAGAAGCTTTCTGAGAAACTTCTTAGTGTTCTGTTAATTCATCTCAGAGAGTTCCATCTGTATTTTTGGATCTCTTTGCTAGCCTTATTTCTGTGGAATCTGAGAACAGATATTTCGGATCCCATTGATGACTATAGGGCCAAAGGAAATATCCTCCGATAACAAAGAGAAAGAAGCTTTCTGAGAAACTTCTTTGCGTTCTGTGAAATCATCTCACAGAGTTACAGCTTTCCCCTGAAGAAGCCTTTCGCTAAGACAGTTCTTGTGGAATTGGCAAAGTGATATTTGGAAGCGCATAGAGGGCTATGGTGAAAAAGGAAATATCCTCAGATGAAATCTGGAAATAAGCTTTCTGAGAAACAGCTTAGTGTTCGGTTAATTCATCTCAGAGAGTTACATCTGTATTTCGTGGATCTCTTTGCTACCCTTATTTCTGTGGAATCTGAGAACAGATATTTCGGATCCATTTGAAGACTATTGGGCCAAGGGAAATATCCTCCGATAACAAAGAGAAAGAAGCTTTCTGAGAAACTTCTTTGCGTTCTGTGAAATAATCTCACAGAGTTACAGCTTTCCCCTCAAGAAGCCTTTCGCTAAGACAGTTCTTGTGGAATTGGCAAGGTGATATTTGGAAGCCCATAGAGGGCTATGGTGAAAAAGGAAATATCCTCAGATGAAATCTGGAGAGAAGCTTTCTGAGAAACAGCTTAGTGTTCAGTTAATTCATCTCACAGAGTTACATCTGTATTTCGTGGATCTCTTTGCTAGCCTTATTTCTGTGGTATCTGAGAACAGACAATTCGGATCCCTTTGAAGACTATAGGGCCAAATGAAATATCCTCCGATAAAAAAGAGAAAGAAGCTTTCTGAGAAACTTCTTTGTGTTCTGTGAAAAGATCTCACAGAGTTACAGCTTTCCCCTCAAGAAGCCTTTCGCTAAGACAGTTCTTGTGGAATTGGCAAAGTGATATTTGGAAGCCCGTAGAGGACTATGGTGAAAAAGGAAATATCCTCAGATGAAATCTGGAAAGAAGCTTTCTGAGAAACTGCTTAGTGTTCGCTTAATTTATCTCACAGAGTTACATCTGTATTTCGTGGATCTCTTTGATAGCCTTATTTCTGTGGAATCTGAGAACAGATATTTCGGATCCCTTTGAAGACTATAGGGCCAAAGGAAATATCCTCCGGTAAAAAAGAGAAAGAAGCTTTCTGAGAAACTTCTTTGTGTTCTGTGAAATCATCTTACAGAGTTACAGCTTTCCCCTCAAGAAGCCTTTCGGTAAGACCGTTCTTGTGGAATTGGCAAAGTGATATTTGGAAGCCCATACAGGGCAATGGTGAAAAAGGAAATATCCTCAGATGAAATCTGGAAAGAAGCTTTCTGAGAAACTGCTTAGTGTTCTGTTCATTCATCTCACAGAGTTACATCTGTATTTCGTGGATCTCTTTGCTAGCCTTATTTCTGTGGAATCTGAGAAAAGATATTTCGGATCCCATTGAAGACTATAGGGCCAAAGGAAATATCCTCCGATTACAAAGAGAAAGAAGATTTCTGAGAAACTTCTTTGCGTTCTGTGAAAACATCTCACAGAGTTACAGCTTTCCCCTAAAGAAGCCTTTCGCTAAGACAGTTCTTGTGGAATTGACAAAGTGATATTTGGAAGCCCATAGACGGCTATGGTGAAAAAGAAAATATCCTCAGATGAAGTCTAGAAAGAAGCTTTCTGAGAAACTGCTTGGTGTTCTGTTAATTCATCTCACAGAGTTACATCTGTATTTCGTGGATCTCTTTGCTAGCCTTATTTCTGTGGAATCTGAGAACAGATATTTCGGATCCCATTGAAGACTATAGGGCCAAAGGAAATATCCTCCGATAACAAAGAGAAAGAAGCTTTCTGAGAAACTTCTTTGCGTTCTGTGAAATCGTCTCACAGATTTACAGCTTTCCCCTCAAGAAGACTTTCGCTAAGACAGTTCTTGTGGAATTGGCAAAGTGATATTTGGAAGCCCATAGAGGGCTATGGTGAAAAAGGAAATATCCTCAGATGAAATCTGGAAAGAAGCTTCCTGGGAAACTGCTTAGTGTTCTGTTAATTCATCTCACACAGTTACATCTGTATTTCGTGGATCTCTTTGCTAGCCTTATTTCTGTGGAATCTGAAAACAGATATTTCGGATCCCATTGAAGACTACAGGGCCAAAGGAAATATCCTCCGATAACAAAGAGAAAGAAACTTTCTGAGAAACTTCTTTGCGTTCTGTGAAATCACCTCACAGAGTTACAGCTTTCCCCTCAAGAAGCCTTTCGCTAAGACAGTTCTTGTGAAATTGGCAAAGTGATATTTGGAAGCCCATAGAGGGCTATGTTGAAAAAGGATATATCCTCAGATGAAATCTGGAAAGAAGATTTCTGAGAAACTGCTTAGTGTTCTGTTAATTCATCTCACAGAGTTACATCTGTATTTCCTGGATCTCTTTGCTAGCCTTATTTCTGTGGAATCTGAGAACAGATATTTCGGATCCCATTGAAGACTATAAGGCCAAAGGAAATATCCTCCGATAACAAAGAGAAAGAAGCTTTCTGAGAAACTTCTTTGCATTCTGTGAAATCATCTCACAGAGTTATAGCTGTCCCCTAAAGAAGCCTTTCGCTAAGACAGTTCTTGTGGAATTGGCAAAGTGATATTTGGAAGCCCATAGAGGGCTATGTTGAAAAAGGATATATCCTCAGATGAAATCTGGAAAGAAGATTTCTGAGAAACTGCTTAGTGTTCTGTTCATTCATCTCACAGAGTTACCTCTGTATTTCGTGGATCTCTTTGCTAGCCTTATTTATGTGGAATCTGAGAACAGATATTTCGGATCCCATTGAAGACTATAGGGCCAAAGGAAATATCCTCCGATTACAAAGAGAAAGAAGATTTCTGAGAAACTTCTTTGCGTTCTGTGAAATCATCTCACAGAGTTACAGCTTTCCCCTCAAGAAGCCTTTCGCTAAGACAGTTCTTGTGGAATTGGCAAAGTGATATTTGGAAGCCCATAGAGGGCTACGGTGAAAAAGGAAATATCCTCAGATGAAATCTGGAAAGAAGCTTTCTGAGAAACTGCTTAGTGTTCTGTTCATTCATCTCACAGAGTTACATCTGTATTTCGTGGATATCTTTGCTAGCCTTATTTCTGTGGAATCTGAGAACAGATATTTCGGATCCCATTGAAGACTACAGGGCCAAAGGAAATATCCTCCGATAACAAAGAGAAAGAAGCTTTCTGAGAAACTTCTTTGCGTTCTGTGAAATCGTCTCACAGAGTTACAGCTTTCCCCTCAAGAAGACTTTCGCTAAGACAGTTCTTGTGGAATTGGCAAAGTGATATTTGGAAGCCCATAGAGGGCTATGGTGAAAAAGGAAATATCCTCACATGAAATCTGGAAAGAAGCTTTCTGGGAAACTGCTTAGTGTTCTGTTAATTCATCTCACAGAGTTACATCTGTATTTCGTGGATCTCTTTGCTAGCCTTATTTCTGAGGAATCTGAAAACAGATATTTCGGATCCCATTGAAGACTATAGGGCCAAAGGAAATATCCTCCGATAACAAAGAGAAATAAGCTGTTTTGGAAACTTCTTTGCGTTCTGTGAAATCATCTCACAGAGTTACAGCTTTCCCCTCAAGAAGACTTTCGCTAAGACAGTTCTTGTGGAATTGGCAAAGTGATATTTGGAAGCCCATAGAGGGCTATGGTGAAAAAGTTAATATCCTCAGATGAAATCTGGAAAGAAGCTTTCTGAGAAACCGCTTAGTGTTCTGTTCATTCATCTCACAGAGTTACATCTGTATTTCGTGTATCTCTTTGCTAGCCTTATTTCTGTGGAATCTGAGAAAAGATATTTCGGATCCCATTGAAGACTATAGGGCCAAAGGAAATATCCTCCGGATACAAAGAGAAAGAAGATTTCTGAGAAACTTCTTTGCGTTCTGTGAAAACATCTCACAGAGTTACAGCTTTCCCCTCAAGAAGCCTTTCGCTAAGACAGTTCTTGTGGAATTGACAAAGTGATATTTGGAAGCCCATAGACGGCTATGGTGAAAAAGAAAATATACTCAGATGAAATCTGGAAAGAAGCTTTCTGAGAAACTGCTTGGTGTTCTGTTAATTCATCTCACAGAGTTACATCTGTATTTCGTGGATCTCTTTGCTAGCCTTATTTCTGTGGAATCTGAGAACAGATATTTCGGATCCCATTGAAGACTATAGGGCCAAAGGAAATATCCTCCGATAACAAAGAGAAAGAAGCTTGCTGAGAAACTTCTTTGCGTTCTGTGAAATCGTCTCACAGAGTTACAGCTTTCCCTTCAAGAAGACTTTCGCTAAGACACTTCTTGTGGAATTGGCAAAGTGATATTTGGAAGCCCATAGTGGGCTATGGTGAAAAAGGAAATATCCTCCGATGAAATCTGGAAAGAAGCTTTCTGAGAAACTGCTTAGTGTTCTGTTCATTCATCTCACAGAGTTACATCTGTATTTCGTGGATCTCTTTGCTAGCCTTATTTCTGTGGAATCTGAGAACACATATTTCGGATCCCATTGAAGACTATAGGGCCAAAGGAAATATCCTCCGATAACAAAGAGAAAGAAGCTGTCTTAGAAACTTCTTTGTGTTCTGTGAAATCATCTCACAGAGTTACAGCTTTCCCCTCAAGAAGCCTTTCGCTAAGACAGTTCTTGTGGAATTGGCAAAGTGATATTTGGAAGCCCATAGATGGCTATGGTGAAAAAGGAAATATCCTCAGATGAAATCTGGAAAGAAGCTTTCTGAGAAACTGCTTAGTGTTCTGTTAATTCATCTCACAGAGTTACATCTGTATTTCCTGGATCTCTTTGCTAGCCTTATTTCTGTGGAATCTGAGAACAGATATTTCGGATCCCATTGAAGACTATAGGGCCAAAGGAAATATCCTCCGATAACAAAGAGAAAGAAGCTTTCTGAGAAACTTCTTTGTGTTCTGTGAAATCATCTCACAGAGTTACAGCTTTCCCCTCAAGAAGCCTTTCGCTAAGACAGTTCTTGTGGAATTGGCAAAGTGATATTTGGAAGCCCATTGAGGGCTATGGTGAAAAAGGAAATATCCTCAGATGAAATCTGGAAAGAAGCTTTCTGAGAAACTGCTTAGTGTTCGGTTAATTCATCTCACAGAGTTACATCTGTATTTCGTGGATCTCTTTGCTAGCCTTATTTCTGTGGAATCTGAGAACAGATATTTCGGATCCCTTTGAAGACTATAGGGCCAAAGGAAATATCCTCCGATAACAAAGAGAAAGAAGCTTTCTGAGAAACTTCTTTGTGTTCTGTGAAATCATCTCACAGAGTTACAGCTTTCCCCTCAAGAAGCCTTTCGCTAAGACAGTTCTTGTGGAATTGGCAAAGTGATATTTGGAAGCCCTTAGAGGGCTATGGTTAAAAAGGAAATATCCTCAGATGAAATCTGGAAAGAAGCTTTCTGAGAAACTGCTTAGTGTTCGGTTAATTCATCTCACAGAGTTACATCTGTATTTCGTGGATCTCTTTGCTAGCCTTATTTCGGTGGAATGTGAGAACAGATATTTCGGATCCCTTTGAAGACTGTGGGGCCAAAGGAAATATCCTCCTATAACAAAGATAAAGAAGCTTTCTGAGAAACTTCTTTGCCTTCTGTGTAATCATCTCACAGAGTTACAGCTTTCCCCTCAAGAAGCCTTTCGCTAAGACAGTTCTTGTGGAATTGGCAAAGTGATATTTGGGAGCCCATAGACAGCTATGGTGAAAAAGGAAATATCCTCAGATGAAATATGGAAAGAAGCTTTCTGAGAAACTTCTTAGTGTTCTGTTAATTCATCTCAGAGAGTTCCATCTGTATTTTTGGATCTCTTTGCTAGCCTTATTTCTGTGGAATCTGAGAACAGATATTTCGGATCCCATTGATGACTATAGGGCCAAAGGAAATATCCTCCGATAACAAAGAGAAAGAAGCTTTCTGAGAAACTTCTTTGCGTTCTGTGAAATCATCTCACAGAGTTACAGCTTTCCCCTGAAGAAGCCTTTCGCTAAGACAGTTCTTGTGGAATTGGCAAAGTGATATTTGGAAGCGCATAGAGGGCTATGGTGAAAAAGGAAATATCCTCAGATGAAATCTGGAAATAAGCTTTCTGAGAAACAGCTTAGTGTTCGGTTAATTCATCTCAGAGAGTTACATCTGTATTTCGTGGATCTCTTTGCTACCCTTATTTCTGTGGAATCTGAGAACAGATATTTCGGATCCATTTGAAGACTATTGGGCCAAGGGAAATATCCTCCGATAACAAAGAGAAAGAAGCTTTCTGAGAAACTTCTTTGCGTTCTGTGAAATAATCTCACAGAGTTACAGCTTTCCCCTCAAGAAGCCTTTCGCTAAGACAGTTCTTGTGAAATTGGCAAGGTGATATTTGGAAGCCCATAGAGGGCTATGGTGAAAAAGGAAATATCCTCAGATGAAATCTGGAGAGAAGCTTTCTGAGAAACAGCTTAGTGTTCAGTTAATTCATCTCACAGAGTTACATCTGTATTTCGTGGATCTCTTTGATAGCCTTATTTCTGTGGTATCTGAGAACAGACATTTCGGATCCCTTTGAAGACTATAGGGCCAAATGAAATATCCTCCGATAAAAAAGAGAAAGAAGCTTTCTGAGAAACTTCTTTGTGTTCTGTGAAAAGATCTCACAGAGTTACAGCTTTCCCCTCAAGAAGGCTTTCGCTAAGACAGTTCTTGTGGAATTGGCAAAGTGATATTTGGAAGCCCATAGAGGGATATGGTGAAAAAGGAAATATCCTCAGATGAAATCTGGAAAGAAGCTTTCTGAGAAACTGCTTAGTGTTCTGTTCATTCATCTCACAGAGTTACATCTGTATTTCGTGGATCTCTTTGCTAGCCTTATTTCTGTGGAATCCGAGAAAAGGTATTTCAGATCCCATTGTAGACTATAGGGCCAAAGGAAATGTCCTCCCATTACAAAGAGAAAGAAGCTTTCTTAGAATCTTCTTTGGGTTCTGTGAAATCATCTCACAGAGTTACAGCTTTCCCCTCAAGAAGCCTTTCGCTAAGACAGTTCTTGTGGAATTGGCAAAGTGATATTTGGAAGCCCGTGGAGGACTATGGTGAAAAAGGAAATATCCTCAGATGAAATCTGGAAAGAAGCTTTCTGAGAAACTGCTTAGTGTTCGCTTAATTTATCTCACAGAGTTACATCTGTATTTCGTGGATCTCTTTGATAGCCTTATTTCTGTGGAATCTGAGAACAGATATTTCTGATCCCTTTGAAGACTACAGGGCCAAAGGAAATATCCTCCGGTAAAAAAGAGAAAGAAGCTTTCTGAGAAACTTCTTTGTGTTCTGTGAAATCATCTTACAGAGTTACAGCTTTCCCCTCAAGAAGCCTTTCGCTAAGACAGTTCTTGTGGAATTGGCAAAGTGATATTTGGAAGCCCATAGAGGGCAATGGTGAAAAAGGAAATATCCTCAGATGAAATCTGGAAAGAAGCTTTCTGAGAAACTGCTTAGTGTTCTGTTCATTCATCTCACAGAGTTACATCTGTATTTCGTGGATCTCTTTGCTAGCCTTATTTCTGTGGAATCTGAGAAAAGATATTTCGGATCCCATTGAAGACTATAGGGCCAAAGGAAATATCCTCCGATTACAAAGAGAAAGAAGATTTCTGAGAAACTTCTTTGCGTTCTGTGAAAACATCTCACAGAGTTACAGCTTTCCCCTAAAGAAGCCTTTCGCTAAGACAGTTCTTGTGGAATTGACAAAGTGATATTTGGAAGCCCATAGACGGCTATGGTGAAAAAGAAAATATCCTCAGATGAAATCTGGAAAGAAGCTTTCTGAGAAACTGCTTGGTGTTCTGTTAATTCATCTCACAGAGTTACATCTGTATTTCGTGGATCTCTTTGCTAGCCTTGTTTATGTGGAATCTGAGAACAGATATTTCGGATCCCATTGAAGACTATAGGGCCAAAGGAAATATCCTCCGATAACAAAGAGAAAGAAGCTTGCTGAGAAACTTCTTTGCGTTCTGTGAAATCGTCTCACAGAGTTACAGCTTTCCCTTCAAGAAGACTTTCGCTAAGACACTTCTTGTGGAATTGGCAAAGTGATATTTGGAAGCCCATAGTGGGCTATGGTGAAAAAGGAAATATCCTCCGATGAAATCTGGAAAGAAGCTTTCTGAGAAACTGCTTAGTGTTCTGTTCATTCATCTCACAGAGTTACATCTGTATTTCGTGGATCTCTTTGCTAGCCTTATTTCTGTGGAATCTGAGAACAGATATTTCGGATCCCATTGAAGACTATAGGGCCAAAGGAAATATCCTCCGATAACAAAGAGAAAGAAGCTGTCTTAGAAACTTCTTTGTGTTCTGTGAAATCATCTCACAGAGTTACAGCTTTCCCCTGAAGAAGCCTTTCGCTAAGACAGTTCTTGTGGAATTGGCAAAGTGATATTTGGAAGCCCATAGATGGCTATGGTGAAAAAGGAAATATCCTCAGATGAAATCTGGAAAGAAGCTTTCTGAGAAACTGCTTAGTGTTCTGTTAATTCATCTCACAGAGTTACATCTGTATTTCCTGGATCTCTTTGCTAGCCTTATTTCTGTGGAATCTGAGAACAGATATTTCGGATCCCATTGAAGACTATAGGGCCAAAGGAAATATCCTCCGATAACAAAGAGAAAGAAGCTTTCTGAGAAACTTCTTTGTGTTCTGTGAAATCATCTCACAGAGTTACAGCTTTCCCCTCAAGAAGCCTTTCGCTAAGACAGTTCTTGTGGAATTGGCAAAGTGATATTTGGAAGCCCATTGAGGGCTATGGTGAAAAAGGAAATATCCTCAGATGAAATCTGGAAAGAAGCTTTCTGAGAAACTGCTTAGTGTTCGGTTCATTCATCTCACAGAGTTACATCTGTATTTCGTGGATCTCTTTGCTAGCCTTATTTCTGTGGAATCTGAGAACAGATATTTCGGATCCCTTTGAAGACTATAGGGCCAAAGGAAATATCCTCCGATAACAAAGAGAAAGAAGCTTTCTGAGAAACTTCTTTGTGTTCTGTGAAATCATCTCACAGAGTTACAGCTTTCCCCTCAAGAAGCCTTTCGCTAAGACAGTTCTTGTGGAATTGGCAAAGTGATATTTGGAAGCCCTTAGAGGGCTATGGTTAAAAAGGAAATATCCTCAGATGAAATCTGGAAAGAAGCTTTCTGAGAAACTGCTTAGTGTTCGGTTAATTCATCTCACAGAGTTACATCTGTATTTCGTGGATCTCTTTGCTAGCCTTATTTCGGTGGAATCTGAGAACAGATATTTCGGATCCCTTTGAAGACTATGGGGCCAAAGGAAATATCCTCCTATAACAAAGATAAAGAAGCTTTCTGAGAAACTTCTTTGCCTTCTGTGTAATCATCTCACAGAGTTACAGCTTTCCCCTCAAGAAGCCTTTCGCTAAGACAGTTCTTGTGGAATTGGCAAAGTGATATTTGGGATCCCATAGACAGCTATGGTGAAAAAGGAAATATCCTCATATGAAATATGGAAAGAAGCTTTCTGAGAAACTTCTTAGTGTTCTGTTAATTCATCTCAGAGAGTTCCATCTGTATTTTTGGATCTCTTTGCTAGCCTTATTTCTGTGGAATCTGAGAACAGATATTTCGGATCCCATTGATGACTATAGGGCCAAAGGAAATATCCTCCGATAACAAAGAGAAAGAAGCTTTCTGAGAAACTTCTTTGCGTTCTGTGAAATCATCTCACAGAGTTACAGCTTTCCCCTGAAGAAGCCTTTCGCTAAGACAGTTCTTGTGGAATTGGCAAAGTGATATTTGGAAGCGCATAGAGGGCTATGGTGAAAAAGGAAATATCCTCAGATGAAATCTGGAAATAAGCTTTCTGAGAAACAGCTTAGTGTTCGGTTAATTCATCTCAGAGAGTTACATCTGTATTTCGTGGATCTCTTTGCTACCCTTATTTCTATGGAATCTGAGAACAGATATTTCGGATCCATTTGAAGACTATAGGGCCAAGGGAAATATCCTCCGATAACAAAGAGAAAGAAGCTTTCTGAGAAACTTCTTTGCGTTCTGTGAAATATTCTCACAGAGTTACAGCTTTCCCCTCAAGAAACCTTTCGCTAAGACAGTTCTTGTGGAATTGGCAAGGTGATATTTGGAAGCCCATAGAGGGCTATGGTGAAAAAGGAAATATCCTCAGATGAAATCTGGAGAGAAGCTTTCTGAGAAACAGCTTAGTGTTCAGTTAATTCATCTCACAGAGTTACATCTGTATTTCGTGGATCTCTTTGCTAGCCTTATTTCTGTGGTATCTGAGAACAGATATTTCGGATCCCTTTGAAGACTATAGGGCCAAACCAAATATCCTCCGATAAAACAGAGAAAGAAGCTTTCTGAGAAACTTCTTTGTGTTCTGTGAAAAGATCTCACAGAGTTACAGCTTTCCCCTCAAGAAGGCTTTCGCTAAGACAGTTCTTGTGGAATTGGCAAACTGATATTTGGAAGCCCATAGAGGGATATGGTGAAAAAGGAAATATCCTCAGATGAAATCTGGAAAGAAGCTTTCTGAGAAACTGCTTAGTGTTCTGTTCATTCATCTCACAGAGTTACATCTGTATTTCGTGGATCTCTTTGCTAGCCTTATTTCTGTGGAATCTGAGAACAGATATTTCGGATCCCTTTGAAGACTATAGGGCCAAAGGAAATATCCTCCGAAAACAAAGAGAAAGAAGCTTTCTGAGAATCTTCTTTGCATTCTGTGAAATCACCTCACAGAGTTACAGCTTTCCCCTGAAGAAGCCTTTCGCTAAGACAGTTCTTGTGGAATTGACAAAGTGATATTTGGAAGCGCATAGAGGGCTATGGTGAAAAAGGAAATATCCTCAGATGAAATCTGGAAAGAAGCTTTCTGAGAAACAGCTTAGTGTTCGGTTAATTCATTTCAGAGAGTTGCATGTGTATTTCGTGGATCTCTTTGCTACCCTTATTTCTGTGGAATCTGAGAACAGATATTTCGGATCCATTTGAAGACTATTGGGCCAAGGGAAATATCCTCCGATAACAAAGAGAAAGAAGCTTTCTGAGAAACTTCTTTGTGTTCTGTGAAATCATCTTACAGAGTTACAGCTTTCCCCTTAAGAAGCCTTTCGCTAAGACAGTTCTTGTGGAATTGGCAAAGTGATATTTGGAAGCCCATAGAGGGCAATGGTGAAAAAGGAAATATCCTCAGATGAAATCTGGAAAGAAGCTTTCTGAGAAACTGCTTAGTGTTCTGTTCATTCATCTCACAGAGTTACATCTGTATTTCGTGGATCTCTTTGCTAGCCTTATTTCTGTGGAATCTGAGAAAAGATATTTCGGATCCCATTGAAGACTATAGGGCCAAAGGAAATATCCTCCGATTACAAAGAGAAAGAAGATTTCTGAGAAACTTCTTTGCGTTCTGTGAAAACATCTCACAGAGTTACAGCTTTCCCCTAAAGAAGCCTTTCGCTAAGACAGTTCTTGTGGAATTGACAAAGTGATATTTGGAAGCCCATAGACGGCTATGGTGAAAAAGAAAATATCCTCAGATGAAATCTGGAAAGAAGCTTTCTGAGAAACTGCTTGGTGTTCTGTTAATTCATCTCACAGAGTTACATCTGTATTTCGTGGATCTCTTTGCTAGCCTTATTTCTGTGGAATCTGAGAACAGATATTTCGGATCCCATTGAAGACTATAGGGCCAAAGGAAATATCCTCCGATAACAAAGAGAAAGAAGCTTGCTGAGAAACTTCTTTGCGTTCTGTGAAATGGTCTCACAGAGTTACAGCTTTGCCTTCAAGAAGACTTTCGCTAAGACACTTCTTGTGGAATTGGCAAAGTGATATTTGGAAGCCCATAGTGGGCTATGGTGAAAAAGGAAATATCCTCCGATGAAATCTGGAAAGAAGCTTTCTGAGAAACTGCTTAGTGTTCTCTTCATTCATCTCACAGAGTTACATCTGTATTTCGTGGATCTCTTTGCTAGCGTTATTTCTGTGGAATCTGAGAACAGATATTTCGGATCCCATTGAAGACTATAGGGCCAAAGGAAATATCCTCCGATAACAAAGAGAAAGAAGCTGTCTTAGAAACTTCTTTGTGTTCTGTGAAATCATCTCACAGAGTTACAGCTTTCCCCTCAAGAAGCCTTTCGCTAAGACAGTTCTTGTGGAATTGGCAAAGTGATATTTGGAAGCCCATAGATGGCTATGGTGAAAAAGGAAATATCCTCAGATGAAATCTGGAAAGAAGCTTTCTGAGAAACTGCTTAGTGTTCTGTTAATTCATCTCACAGAGTTACATCTGTATTTCCTGGATCTCTTTGCTAGCCTTATTTCTGTGGATTCTGAGAACAGATATTTCGGATCCCATTGAAGACTATAGGGCCAAAGGAAATATCCTCGGATAACAAAGAGAAAGAAGCTTTCTGAGAAACTTCTTTGTGTTCTGTGAAATCATCTCACAGAGTTACAGCTTTCCCCTCAAGAAGCCTTTCGCTAAGACAGTTCTTGTGGAATTGGCAAAGTGATATTTGGAAGCCCATTGAGGTCTATGGTGAAAAAGGAAATATCCTCAGATGAAATCTGGAAAGAAGCTTTCTGAGAAACTGCTTAGTGTTCGGTTCATTCATCTCACAGAGTTACATCTGTATTTCGTGGATCTCTTTGCTAGCCTTATTTCTGTGGAATCTGAGAACAGATATTTCGGATCCCTTTGAAGACTATAGGGCCAAAGGAAATATCCTCCGATAACAAAGAGAAAGAAGCTTTCTGAGAAACTTCTTTGTGTTCTGTGAAATCATCTCACAGAGTTACAGCTTTCCCCTCAAGAAGCCTTTCGCTAAGACAGTTCTTGTGGAATTGGCAAAGTGATATTTGGAAGCCCATAGAGGGCTATGGTGAAAAAGGAAATATCCTCAGATGAAATATGGAAAGAAGCTTTCTGAGAAACTGCTAAGTGTTCGGTTCATTCATCTCACAGAGTTACATCTGTATTTCGTGGATCTCTTTGCTAGACTTATTTCTGTGGAATCTGAGAACAGATATTTCGGATCCCACTGAAGACTATAGGGCCAAAGGAAATATCCTCCGATTACAAAGAGAAAAAAGATTTCTGAGAAACTTCTTTGCTTTCTGTGAAATCATCTCACAGAGTTACAGCTTTCCCCTCCAGAAGCCTTTCGCTAAGACAGTTCTTGTGGAATTGGCAAAGTGATATTGGAAGCCCATAGAGGGCTATGGTGAAAAAGGAAATATCCTCAGATGAAATCTGGAAAGAAGCTTTCTGAGAAACTGCTTAGTGTTCTGTTAATTCATCTCACAGAGTTACATCTGTATTTCGTGGATCTCTTTGCTAGCCTTATTTCTGTGGAATCTGAGAACAGATATTTCGGATCCCATTGAAGACTATAGGGCCAAAGGAAATATCCTCCGATAACAAAGAGAAAGAAGCTTTCTGAGAAACTTCTTTGCGTTCTGTGAAATCACCTCACAGAGTTACAGCTTTCCCCTCAAGAAGCCTTTCGCTAAGACAGTTCTTGTGGAATTGGCAAAGTGATATTTGGAAGCCCATAGAGGGCTATGTTGAAAAAGGATATATCCTCAGATGAAATCTGGAAAGAAGCTTTCTGAGAAACTGCTTAGTGTTCTGTTAATTCATCTCACAGAGTTACATCTGTATTTCGTGGATCTCTTTGCTAGCCTTATTTCTGTGGAATCTGAGAACAGATATTTCGGATCCCATTGAAGACTATAGGGCCAAAGGAAATATCCTCCGATAACAAAGAGAAAGAAGCTTTCTGAGAAACTTCTTTGCATTCTGTGAAATCATCTCACAGAGTTACAGCTGTCCCCTCAAGAAGCCTTTCGCTTAGACAGTTCTTGTGGAATTGGAATTTGCAAAGTGATATTTGGAAGCCCTTAGAGGAATATGGTGAAAAAGGAAATATCCTCAGATGAAATCTGGAAAGAAGCTTTCTGAGAAACTGCTTAGTGTTCTGTTCATTCATCTCACAGAGTTACATCTGTATTTCGTGGATCTCTTTGCTAGCCTTATTTATGTGGAATCTGAGAACAGATATTTCGGATCCCATTGAAGACTATAGGGCCACAGGAAATATCCTCCGATTACAAAGAGAAAGAAGATTTCTGAGAAACTTCTTTGCGTTCTGTGAAATCATCTCACAGAGTTAAAGCTTTCCCCTCAAGAAGCCTTTTGCTAAGACAGTTCTTGTGGAATTGGCAAAGTGATATTTGGAAGCCCATAGAGGGCTATGGTGAAAAAGGAAATATCCTCAGATGAAATCTGGAAAGAAGCTTTCTGAGAAACTGCTTAGTGTTCTGTTCATTCATCTCACAGAGTTATATCTGTATTTCGTGGATATCTTTGCTAGCCTTATTTCTGTGGAATCTGAGAACAGATATTTCGGATCCCATTGAAGACTACAGGGCCAAAGGAAATATCCTCCGATAACAAAGAGAAAGAAGCTTTCTGAGAAACTTCTTTGCGTTCTGTGAAATCGTCTCACAGAGTTACAGCTTTCCCCTCAAGAAGACTTTCGCTAAGACGGTTCTTGTGGAATTGGCAAAGTGATATTTGGAAGCCCATAGAGGGCTATGGTGAAAAAGGAAATATCCTCAGATGAAATCTGGAAAGAAGCTTTCTGGGAAACTGCTTAGTGTTCTGTTAATTCATCTCACACAGTTACATCTGTATTTCGTGGATCTCTTTGCTAGCCTTATTTCTGTGGAATCTGAAAACAGATATTTCGGATCCCATTGAAGACTACAGGGCCAAAGGAAATATCCTCTGATAACAAAGAGAAAGAAGCTTTCTGAGAAACTTCTTTGCGTTCTGTGAAATCACCTCACAGAGTTACAGCTTTCCCCTCAAGAAGCCTTTCGCTAAGACAGTTCTTGTGGAATTTGCAAAGTGATATTTGGAAGCCCATAGAGGGCTATGTTGAAAAAGGATATATCCTCAGATGAAATCTGGAAAGAAGCTTTCTGAGAAACTGCTTAGTGTTCTGTTAATTCATCTCACAGAGTTACATCTGTATTTCCTGGATCTCTTTGCTAGCCTTATTTCTGTGGAATCTGAGAACAGATATTTCGGATCCCATTGAAGACTATAGGGCCAAAGGAAATATCCTCCGATAACAAAGAGAAAGAAGCTTTCTGAGAAACTTCTTTGCATTCTGTGAAATCATCTCACAGAGTTACAGCTGTCCCCTCAAGAAGCCTTTCGCTAAGACAGTTCTTGTGGAATTGGCAAAGTGATATTTGGAAGCCCTTAGAGGACTATGGTGAAAAAGGAAATATCCTCAGATGAAATCTGGAAAGAAGCTTTCTGAGAAACTGCTTAGTGTTCTGTTAATTCATCTCACAGAGTTACATCTGTATTTCCTGGATCTCTTTGCTAGCCTTATTTCTGTGGAATCTGAGAACAGATATTTCGGATCCCATTGAAGACTACAGGGCCCAAGGAAATATCCTCCGATAACAAAGAGAAAGAAGCTTTCTGAGAAACTTCTTTGCGTTCTGTGAAATCGTCTCACAGAGTTACAGCTTTCCCCTCAAGAAGACTTTCGCTAAGACAGTTCTTGTGGAATTGGCAAGGTGATATTTGGAAGCCCATAGAGGGCTACGGTGAAAAAGGAAATATCCTCAGATGAAATCTGGAGAGAAGCTTTCTGAGAAACAGCTTAGTGTTCAGTTAATTCATCTCACAGAGTTACATCTGTATTTCGTGGATCTCTTTGCTAGCCTTATTTCGGTGGAATCTGAGAACAGATATTTCGGATCCCTTTGAAGACTATAGGGCCAAAGGAAATATCCTCCGATAACAAAGAGAAAGAAGCTTTCTGAGAAACTTCTTTGTGTTCTGTGAAATCATCTCACAGAGTTACAGCTTTCCCCTCAAGAAGCCTTTCGCTAAGACAGTTCTTGTGGAATTGGCAAAGTGATATTTGGAAGCCCTTAGAGGGCTATGGTTAAAAAGGAAATATCCTCAGATGAAATCTGTAGAGAAGCTTTCTGAGAAACTGCTTAGTGTTCGGTTAATTCATCTCACAGAGTTACATCTGTATTTCGTGGATCTCTTTCCTAGCCTTATTTCGGTGGAATCTGAGAACAGATATTTCGGATCCCTTTGAAGACTATGGGGCCAAAGGAAATATCCTCCTATAACAAAGATACAGAAGCTTTCTGAGAAACTTCTTTGCCTTCTGTGTAATCATCTCACAGAGTTAGAGCTTTCCCCTCAAGAAGCCTTTCGCTAAGACAGTTCTTGTGGAATTGGCAAAGTGATATTTGGGAGCCCATAGACAGCTATGGTGAAAAAGGAAATATCCTCAGATGAAATATGGAAAGAAGCTTTCTGAGAAATTTCTTAGTGTTCTGTTAATTCATCTCAGAGAGTTCCATCTGTATTTTTGGATCTCTTTGCTAGCCTTATTTCTGTGGAATCTGAGAACAGATATTTCGGATCCCATTGATGACTATAGGGCCAAAGGAAATATCCTCCGATAACAAAGAGAAAGAAGCTTTCTGAGAAACTTCTTTGCGTTCTGTGAAATCATCTCACAGAGTTACAGCTTTCCCCTGAAGAAGCCTTTCGCTAAGACAGATCTTGTGGAATTGGCAAAGTGATATTTGGAAGCGCATAGAGGGCTATGGTGAAAAAGGAAATATCCTCAGATGAAATCTGGAAATAAGCTTTCTGAGAAACAGCTTAGTGTTCGGTTAATTCATCTCAGAGAGTTACATCTGTATTTCGTGGATCTCTTTGCTACCCTTATTTCTGTGGAATCTGAGAACAGATATTTCGGATCCATTTGAAGACTATAGGGCCAAGGGAAATATCCTCCGATAACAAAGAGAAAGAAGCTTTCTGAGAAACTTCTTTGCGTTCTGTGAAATATTCTCACAGAGTTACAGCTTTCCCCTCAAGAAACCTTTCGCTAAGGCAGTTCTTGTGGAATTGGCAAGGTGATATTTGGAAGCCCATAGAGGGCTATGGTGAAAAAGGAAATATCCTCAGATGAAATCTGGAGAGAAGCTTTCTGAGAAACAGCTTAGTGTTCAGTTAATTCATCTCACAGAGTTACATCTGTATTTCGTGGATCTCTTTGCTAGCCTTATTTCTGTGGTATCTGAGAACAGATATTTCGGATCCCTTTGAAGACTATAGGGCCAAACCTAATATCCTCCGATAAAACAGAGAAAGAAGCTTTCTGAGAAACTTCTTTGTGTTCTGTGAAAAGATCTCACAGAGTTACAGCTTTCCCCTCAAGAAGGCTTTCGCTAAGACAGTTCTTGTGGAATTGGCAAAGTGATATTTGGAAGCCCTTAGAGGGATATGGTGAAAAAGGAAATATCCTCAGATGAAATCTGGAAAGAAGCTTTCTGAGAAACTGCTTAGTGTTCTGTTCATTCATCTCACAGAGTTACATCTGTATTTCGTGGATCTCTTTGCTAGCCTTATTTCTGTGGAATCTGAGAACAGATATTTCGGATCCCTTTGAAGACTATAGGGCCAAAGGAAATATCCTCCGAAAACAAAGAGAAAGAAGCTTTCTGAGAAACTTCTTTGCATTCTGTGAAATCACCTCACAGAGTTACAGCTTTCCCCTGAAGAAGCCTTTCGCTAAGACAGTTCTTGTGGAATTGACAAAGTGATATTTGGAAGCGCATAGAGGGCTATGGTGAAAAAGGAAATATCCTCAGATGAAATCTGGAAATAAGCTTTCTGAGAAACAGCTTAGTGTTCGGTTAATTCATTTCAGAGAGTTGCATGTGTATTTCGTGGATCTCTTTGCTACCCTTATTTCTGTGGAATCTGAGAACAGATATTTCGGATCCATTTGAAGACTATTGGGCCAAGGGAAATATCCTCCGATAACAAAGAGAAAGAAGCTTTCTGAGAAACTTCTTTGCGTTCTGTGAAATAATCTCACAGAGTTACAGCTTTCCCCTCAAGAAGCCTTTCGCTAAGACAGTTCTTGTGGAATTGGCAAGGTGATATTTGGAAGCCCATAGAGGGCTATGGTGAAAAAGGAAATATCCTCAGATGAAATCTGGAGAGAAGCTTTCTGAGAAACAGCTTAGTGTTCAGTTAATTCATCTCACAGAGTTACATCTGTATTTCGTGGATCTCTTTGCTAGCCTTATTTCTGTGGAATCTGAGAACAGACATTTCGGATCCCTTTGAAGACTATAGGGCCAAATATAATATCCTCCGATAAAAAAGAGAAAGAAGCTTTCTGAGAAACTTCTTTGTGTTCTGTGAAAAGATCTCACAGAGTTACAGCTTTCCCCTCAAGAAGGCTTTCGCTAAGACAGTTCTTGTGGAATTGGCAAAGTGATATTTGGAAGTCCATAGAGGGATATGGTGAAAAAGGAAATATCCTCAGATGAAATCTGGAAAGAAGCTTTCTGAGAAACTGCTTAGTGTTCTGTTCATTCATCTCACAGAGTTACATCTGTATTTCGTGGATCTCTTTGCTAGCCTCATTTCTGTGGAATCCGAGAAAAGGTATTTCAGATCCCATTGTAGACTATAGGGCCAAAGGAAATGTCCTCCCATTACAAAGAGAAAGAAGCTTTCTTAGAATCTTCTTTGGGTTCTGTGAAATCATCTCACAGAGTTACAGCTTTCCCCTCAAGAAGCCTTTCGCTAAGACAGTTCTTGTGGAATTGGCAAAGTGATATTTGGAAGCCCGTAGAGGACTTGGTGAAAAAGGAAATATCCTCAGATGAAATCTGGAAAGAAGCTTTCTGAGAAACTGCTTAGTGTTCGCTTAATATATCTCACAGAGTTACATCTGTATTTCGTGGATCTCTTTGATAGCCTTATTTCTGTGGAATCTGAGAACAGATATTTCGGATCCCTTTGAAGACTATAGGGCCAAAGGAAATATCCTCCGGTAAAAAAGAGAAAGAAGCTTTCTGAGAAACTTCTTTGTGTTCTGTGAAATCATCTTACAGAGTTACAGCTTTCCCCTCAAGAAGCCTTTCGCTAAGACAGTTCTTGTGGAATTGGCAAAGTGATATTTGGAAGCCCATAGAGGGCAATGGTGAAAAAGGAAATATCCTCAGATGAAATCTGGAAAGAAGGTTTCTGAGAAACTGCTTAGTGTTCTGTTCATTCATCTCACAGAGTTACATCTGTATTTCGTGGATCTCTTTGCTAGCCTTATTTCTGTGGAATCTGAGAAAAGATATTTCGGATCCCATTGAAGACTATAGGGCCAAAGGAAACATCCTCCGATTACAAAGAGAAAGAAGATTTCTGAGAAACTTCTTTGCGTTCTGTGAAAACATCTCACAGAGTTACAGCTTTCCCCTAAAGAAGCCTTTCGCTAAGACAGTTCTTGTGGAATTGACAAAGTGATATTTTGAAGCCCATAGACGGCTATGGTGAAAAAGAAAATATCCTCAGATGAAATCTGGAAAGAAGCTTTCTGAGAAACTGCTTGGTGTTCTGTTAATTCATCTCACAGAGTTACATCTGTATTTCGTGGATCTCTTTGCTAGCCTTATTTCTGTGGAATCTGAGAACAGATATTTCGGATCCCATTGAAGACTATAGGGCCAAAGGAAATATCCTCCGATAACAAAGAGAAAGAAGCTTGCTGAGAAACTTCTTTGCGTTCTGTGAAATCGTCTCAGAGAGTTACAGCTTTCCCTTCAAGAAGACTTTCGCTAAGACACTTCTTGTGGAATTGGCAAAGTGATATTTGGAAGCCCATAGTGGGCTATGGTGAAAAAGGAAATATCCTCCGATGAAATCTGGAAAGAAGCTTTCTGAGAAACTGCTTAGTGTTCTGTTCATTCATCTCACAGAGTTACATCTGTATTTCGTGGATCACTTTGCTAGCCTTATTTCTGTGGAATCTGAGAACAGATATTTCGGATCCCATTGAAGACTATAGGGCCAAAGGAAATATCCTCCGATAACAAAGAGAAAGAAGCTGTCTTAGAAACTTCTTTGTGTTCTGTGAAATCATCTCACAGAGTTACAGCTTTCCCCTCAAGAAGCCTTTCGCTAAGACAGTTCTTGTGGAATTGGCAAAGTGATATTTGGAAGCCCATAGATGGCTATGGTGAAAAAGGAAATATCCTCAGATGAAATCTGGAAAGAAGATTTCTGAGAAACTGCTTAGTGTTCTGTTAATTCATCTCAAAGAGTTACATCTGTATTTCCTGGATCTCTTTGCTAGCCTTATTTCTGTGGAATCTGAGAACAGATATTTCGGATCCCATTGAAGACTATAGGGCCAAAGGAAATATCCTCCGATAACAAAGAGAAAGAAGCTTTCTGAGAAACTTCTTTGTGTTCTGTGAAATCATCTCACAGAGTTACAGCTTTCCCCTCAAGAAGCCTTTCGCTAAGACAGTTCTTGTGGAATTGGCAAAGTGATATTTGGAAGCCCATTGAGGGCTATGGTGAAAAAGGAAATATCCTCAGATGAAATCTTTAAAGAAGCTTTCTGAGAAACTGCTTAGTGTTCGGTTCATTCATCTCACAGAGTTACATGTGTATTTCGTGGATCTCTTTGCTAGCCTTATTTTTGTGGAATCTGAGAACAGATATTTCGGATCCCTTTGAAGACTATAGGGCCAAAGGAAATATCCTCCGATAACAAAGAGAAAGAAGCTTTCTGAGAAACTTCTTTGTGTTCTGTGAAATCATCTCACAGAGTTACAGCTTTCCCCTCAAGAAGCCTTTCGCTAAGACAGTTCTTGTGGAATTGGCAAAGTGATATTTGGAAGCCCATAGAGGGCTATGGTGAAAAAGGAAATATCCTCAGATGAAATATGGAAAGAAGCTTTCTGAGAAACTGCTAAGTGTTCGGTTCATTCATCTCACAGAGTTACATCTGTATTTCGTGGATCTCTTTGCTAGACTTATTTCTGTGGAATCTGAGAACAGATATTTCGGATCCCACTGAAGACTATAGGGCCAAAGGAAATATCCTCCGATTACAAAGAGAAAAAAGATTTCTGAGAAACTTCTTTGCTTTCTGTGAAATCATCTCACAGAGTTACAGCTTTCCCCTCCAGAAGCCTTTCGCTAAGACAGTTCTTGTGGAATTGGCAAAGTGATATTGGAAGCCCATAGAGGGCTATGGTGAAAAAGGAAATATCCTCAGATGAAATCTGGAAAGAAGCTTTCTGAGAAACTGCTTAGTGTTCTGTTAATTCATCTCACAGAGTTACATCTGTATTTCGTGGATCTCTTTGCTAGCCTTATTTCTGTGGAATCTGAGAACAGATATTTCGGATCCCATTGAAGACTACAGGGCCAAAGGAAATATCCTCCGATAACAAAGAGAAAGAAGCTTTCTGAGAAACTTCTTTGCGTTCTGTGAAATCATCTCACAGAGTTACAGCTTTCCCCTCAAGAAGCCTTTCGCTAAGACAGTTCTTGTGGAATTGGCAAAGTGATATTTGGAAGCCCATAGAGGGCTATGTTGAAAAAGGATATATCCTCAGATGAAATCTGGAAAGAAGCTTTCTGAGAAACTGCTTAGTGTTCTGTTAATTCATCTCACAGAGTTACATCTGTATTTCGTGGATCTCTTTGCTAGCCTTATTTCTGTGGAATCTGAGAACAGATATTTCGGATCCCATTGAAGACTATAGGGCCAAAGGAAATATCCTCCGATAACAAAGAGAAAGAAGCTTTCTGAGAAACTTCTTTGCATTCTGTGAAATCATCTCACAGAGTGACAGCTGTCCCCTCAAGAAGCCTTTCGCTTAGACAGTTCTTGTGGAATTGGAATTGGCAAAGTGATATTTGGAAGCCCTTAGAGGAATATGGTGAAAAAGGAAATATCCTCAGATGAAATCTGGAAAGAAGCTTTCTGAAAAACTGCTCAGTGTTCTGTTCATTCATCTCACAGAGTTACATCAGTATTTCGTGGATCTCTTTGCTAGCCTTATTTATGTGGAATCTGAGAACAGATATTTCGGATCCCATTGAAGACTATAGGGCCACAGGAAATATCCTCCGATTACAAAGAGAAAGAAGATTTCTGAGAAACTTCTTTGCGTTCTGTGAAATCATCTCACAGAGTTACAGCTTTCCCCTCAAGAAGCCTTTTGCTAAGACAGTTCTTGTGGAATTGGCAAAGTGATATTTGAAAGCCCATAGAGGGCTATGGTGAAAAAGGAAATATCCTCAGATGAAATCTGGAAAGAAGCTTTCTGAGAAACTGCTTAGTGTTCTGTTCATTCATCTCACAGAGTTACATCTGTATTTCGTGGATATCTTTGGTAGCCTTATTTCTGTGGAATCTGAGAACAGATATTTCGGATCCCATTGAAGACTACAGGGCCAAAGGAAATATCCTCCGATAACAAAGAGAAAGAAGCTTTCTGAGAAACTTCTTTGCGTTCTGTGAAATCGTCTCACAGAGTTACAGCTTTCCCCTCAAGAAGACTTTTGCTAAGACAGTTCTTGTGGAATTGGCAAAGTGATATTTGGAAGCCCATAGAGGGCTATGGTGAAAAAGGAAATATCCTCAGATGAAATCTGGAAAGAAGCTTTCTGGGAAACTGCTTAGTGTTCTGTTAATTCATCTCACACAGTTACATCTGCATTTCGTGGATCTCTTTGCTAGCCTTATTTCTGTGGAATCTGAAAACAGATATTTCGGATCCCATCGAAGACTACAGGGCCAAAGGAAATATCCTCTGATAACAAAGAGAAAGAAGCTTTCTGAGAAACTTCTTTGCGTTCTGTGAAATCACCTCACAGAGTTACAGCTTTCCCCTCAAGAAGCCTTTCGCTAAGACAGTTCTTGTGGAATTGGCAAAGTGATATTTGGAAGCCCATAGAGGGCTATGTTGAAAAAGGATATATCCTCAGATGAAATCTGGAAAGAAGCTTTCTTAGAAACTGCTTAGTGTTCTGTTAATTCATCTCACAGAGTTACATCTGTATTTCCTGGATCTCTTTGCTAGCCTTATTTCTGTGGAATCTGAGAACAGATATTTCGGATCCCATTGAAGACTATAGGGCCAAAGGAAATATCCTCCGATAACAAAGAGAAAGAAGCTTTCTGAGAAACTTCTTTGCATTCTGTGAAATCATCTCACAGAGTTACAGCTGTCCCCTCAAGAAGCCTTTCGCTAAGACAGTTCTTGTGGAATTGGCAAAGTGATATTTGGAAGCCCTTAGAGGACTATGGTGAAAAAGGAAATATCCTCAGATGAAATCTGGAAAGAAGCTTTCTGAGAAACTGCTTAGTGTTCTGTTCATTCATCTCACAGAGTTACCTCTGTATTTCGTGGATCTCTTTGCTAGCCTTATTTATGTGGAATCTGAGAACAGATATTTCGGATCCCATTGAAGACTATAGGGCCAAAGGAAATATCCTCCGATTACAAAGAGAAAGAAGATTTCTGAGAAACTTCTTTGCGTTCTGTGAAATCATCTCACAGAGTTACAGCTTTCCCCTCAAGAAGCCTTTCGCTAAGACAGTTCTTGTGGAATTGGCAAAGTGATATTTGGAAGCCCATAGAGGGCTACGGTGAAAAAGGAAATATCCTCAGATGAAATCTGGAAAGAAGCTTTCTGAGAAACTGCTTAGTGTTCTGTTCATTCATCTCACAGAGTTACATCTGTATTTCGTGGATATCTTTGCTAGCCTTATTTCTGTGGAATCTGAGAACAGATATTTCGGATCCCATTGAAGACTACAGGGCCAAAGGAAATATCCTCCGATAACAAAGAGAAAGAAGCTTTCTGAGAAACTTCTTTGCGTTCTGTGAAATCGTCTCACAGAGTTACAGCTTTCCCCTCAAGAAGACTTTCGCTAAGACAGTTCTTGTGGAATTGGCAAAGTGATATTTGGAAGCCCATAGAGGGCTATGGTGAAAAAGGAAATATCCTCAGATGAAATCTGGAAAGAAGCTTTCTGGGAAACTGCTTAGTGTTCTGTTAATTCATCTCACAGAGTTACATCTGTATTTCGTGGATCTCTTTGCTAGCCTTATTTCTGTGGAATCTGAAAACAGATATTTCGGATCCCATTGAAGACTATAGGGCCAAAGGAAATATCCTCCGATAACAAAGAGAAAGAAGCTGTCTTGGAAACTTCTTTGCGTTCTGTGAAATCATCTCACAGAGTTACAGCTTTCCCCTCAAGAAGCCTTTCGCTAAGACAGTTCTTGTGGAATTGGCAAAGTGATATTTGGAAGCCCCTAGAGGGCTATGGTGAAAAAGGAAATATCCTCAGATGAAATCTGGAAAGAACCTTTCTGAGAAACTGTTAAGTGTTTGGTTAATTCATCTCACAGAGTTACATCTGTATTTCCTGGATCTCTTTGCTAGCCTTATTTCTGTTGAATCTGAGAACAGATATTTCGGATCCCATTGAAGACTATAGGGCCAAAGGAAATATACTCCGATAACAAAGAGAAAGATGCTTTCTGAGAAACTTCTTTGCGTTCTGTGAAATCACCTCACAGAGTTACAGCTTTCCCCTGAAGAAGCCTTTCGCTAAGACAGTTCTTGTGGAATTGACAAAGTGATATTTGGAAGCGCATAGAGGGCTATGGTGAAAAAGGAAATATCCTCAGATGAAATCTGGTAATAAGCTTTCTGAGAAACAGCTTAGTGTTCGGTTAATTCATCTCAGAGAGTTACATGTCTATTTCGTGGATCTCTTTGCTACCCTTATTTCTGTGGAATCTGAGAACAGATATTTCGGATCCATTTGAAGACTATAGGGCCAAGGGAAATATCCTCCGATAACAAAGAGAAAGAAGCTTTCTGAGAAACTTCTTTGTGTTCTGTGAAATCATCTCACAGAGTTACAGCTTTCCTCTCAAGAAGCCTTTCGCTAAGACAGTTCTTGTGGAATTGGCAAGGTGATATTTGGAAGCCCATAGAGGGCTATGGTGAAAAAGGAAATATCCTCAGATGAAATCTGGAAAGAAGGTTTCTGAGAAACAGCTTAGTGTTCAGTTAATTCATCTCACAGAGTTACATCTGTATTTCGTGGATCTCTTTGCTAGCCTTATTTCTGTGGTATCTGAGAACAGACATTTCGGATCCCTTTGAAGACTATAGGGCCAAATGAAATATCCTCCGATAAAAAAGAGAAAGAAGCTTTCTGAGAAACTTCTTTGTGTTCTGTGAAAAGATCTCACAGAGTTACAGCTTTCCCCTCAAGAAGGCTTTCGCTAAGACAGTTCTTGTGGAATTGGCAAAGTGATATTTGGAAGCCCATAGAGGGATATGGTGAAAAAGGAAATATCCTCAGATGAAATCTGGAAAGAAGCTTTCTGAGAAACTGCTTAGTGTTCTGTTCATTCATCTCACAGAGTTACATCTGTATTTCGTGGATCTCTTTGCTAGCCTCATTTCTGTGGAATCCGAGAAAAGGTATTTCAGATCCCATTGTAGACTATAGGGCCAAAGGAAATGTCCTCCCATTACAAAGAGAAAGAAGCTTTCTTAGAATCCTCTTTGGGTTCTGTGAAATCATCTCACAGAGTTACAGCTTTCCCCTCAAGAAGCCCTTCGCTACGACAGTTCTTGTGTAATTGGCAACGTGATATTTGGAAGCCCATAGAGGTATATGATGAAAAAGGAAATATCCTCAGATGAAATCTGGAAAGAAGCTTTCTGAGAAACTGCTTAGTGTTCTGTTCATTCATCTCACAGAGTTACATCTGTATTTCGTGGATCTCTTTGCTAGCCTTATTTCTGTGGAATCTGAGAACAGATATTTCGGATCCCTTTGAAGACTATAGGGCCAAAGGAAATAACCTCCGATAACAAAGAGAAAGAAGCTTTCTGAGAAACTTCTTTGCATTCTGTGAAATCATCTCACAGAGTTACAGCTTTCCCCTCAAGAAGCCTTTCGCTAAGACAATTCTTGTGGAATTGGCAAAGTGATATTTGGAAGCCCATAGAGGGCTATGGTGAAAAAGGAAATATCCTCAGATGAAATCTGGAAGGAAGCTTTCTGAGAAACTGTTAGTGTTCGGTTAATTCATCTCAGAGAGTTACATCTGTATTTCGTGGATCTCTTGTCTAGCCTTATTTCTGTGGAATCTGAGAACAGATATTTCGGATCCCATTGAAGACTATAGGGCCAAAGGAAATATCCTCCGATAACAAAGAGAAAGAAGCTTTCTGAGAAACTTCTTTGCGTTCTGTGAAATCATCTCACAGAGTTACAGCTTTCCCCTCAAGAAGGCTTTCGCTAAGACAGTTCTTGTGGAATTGGCAAAGTGATATTTGGAACCCCAAGAGGGCAATGGTGAAAAAGGAAATATCCTCAGATGAAAACTGGAAAGAAGCTTTCTGAGAAACTGCTAAGTGTTCTGTTCATTCATCTCACAGAGTTACATCTGTATTTCGTGGATCTCTTTTCTAGCCTTATTTCTGTGGAATCTGAGAACAGGTATTTCAGATCCCATTGAAGACTACAGGGCCAAAGGAAATATCCTCCGATTACAAAGAGAAAGAAGCTTTCTTAAAACTTCTTGTGTTCTGTGAAATCATCTCACAGAGTTACAGCTTTCCCCTCAAGAAACCTTTCGCTAAGGCAGTTGTTGTGGAATTGGCAAGGTGATATTTGGAAGCCCATAGAGGGCTATGGTGAAAAAGGAAATATCCTCAGATGAAATCTGGAGAGAAGCTTTCTGAGAAACAGCTTAGTGTTCAGTTAATTCATCTCACAGAGTTACATCTGTATTTCGTGGATCTCTTTGCTAGCCTTATTTCTGTGGTATCTGAGAACAGATATTTCGGATCCCTTTGAAGACTATAGGGCCAAACCTAATATCCTCCGATAAAACAGAGAAAGAAGCTTTCTGAGAAACTTCTTTGTGTTCTGTGAAAAGATCTCACAGAGTTACAGCTTTCCCCTCAAGAAGGCTTTCACTAAGACAGTTCTTGTGGAATTGGCAAAGTGATATTTGGAAGCCCATAGAGGGATATGGTGAAAAAGGAAATATCCTCAGATGAAATCTGGAAAGAAGCTTTCTGAGAAACTGCTTAGTGTTCTGTTCATTCATCTCACAGAGTTACATCTGTATTTCGTGGATCTCTTTGCTAGCCTTATTTCTGTGGAATCTGAGAACAGATATTTCGGATCCCTTTGAAGACTATAGGGCCAAAGGAAATATCCTCCGAAAACAAAGAGAAAGAAGCTTTCTGAGAAACTTCTTTGCATTCTGTGAAATCACCTCACAGAGGTACAGCTTTCCCCTGAAGAAGCCTTTCGCTAAGACAGTTCTTGTGGAATTGACAAAGTGATATTTGGAAGCGCATAGAGGGCTATGGTGAAAAAGGAAATATCCTCAGATGAAATCTGGAAATAAGCTTTCTGAGAAACAGCTTAGTGTTCGGTTAATTCATTTCAGAGAGTTGCATGTGTATTTCGTGGATCTCTTTGCTACCCTTATTTCTGTGGAATCTGAGAACAGATATTTCGGATCCATTTGAAGACTATTGGGCCAAGGGAAATATCCTCCGATAACAAAGAGAAAGAAGCTTTCTGAGAAACTTCTTTGCGTTCTGTGAAATAATCTCATAGAGTTACAGCTTTCCCCTCAAGAAGCCTTTCGCTAAGACAGTTCTTGTGGAATTGGCAAAGTGATATTTGGAAGCCCCTAGAGGGCTATGGTGAAAAAGGAAATATCCTCAGATGAAATCTGGAAAGAACCTTTCTGAGAAACTGCTTAGTGTTCTGTTCATTCATCTCACAGAGTTACATCTGTATTTCGTGGATCTCTTTGCTAGCCTCATTTCTGTGGAATCCGAGAAAAGGTATTTCAGATCCCATTGTAGACTATAGGGCCAAAGGAAATGTCCTCCCATTACAAAGAGAAAGAAGCTTTCTTAGAATCTTCTTTGGGTTCTGTGAAATCATCTCACAGAGTTACAGCTTTCCCCTCAAGAAGCCTTTCGCTAAGACAGTTCTTGTGGAATTGGCAAAGTGATATTTGGAAGCCCGTAGAGGACTTGGTGAAAAAGGAAATATCCTCAGATGAAATCTGGAAAGAAGCTTCCTGAGAAACTGCTTAGTTTCGCTTAATATATCTCACAGAGTTACATCTGTATTTCGTGGATCTCTTTGATAGCCTTATTTCTGTGGAATCTGAGAACAGATATTTCGGATCCCTTTGAAGACTATAGGGCCAAAGGAAATATCCTCCGGTAAAAAAGAGAAAGAAGCTTTCTGAGAAACTTCTTTGTGTTCTGTGAAATCATCTTACAGAGTTACAGCTTTCCCCTCAAGAAGCCTTTCGCTAAGACAGTTCTTGTGGAATTGGCAAAGTGATATTTGGAAGCCCATAGAGGGCAATGGTGAAAAAGGAAATATCCTCAGATGAAATCTGGAAAGAAGGTTTCTGAGAAACTGCTTAGTGTTCTGTTCATTCATCTCACAGAGTTACATCTGTATTTCGTGGATCTCTTTGCTAGCCTTATTTCTGTGGAATCTGAGAAAAGATATTTCGGATCCCATTGAAGACTATAGGGCCAAAGGAAACATCCTCCGATTACAAAGAGAAAGAAGATTTCTGAGAAACTTCTTTGCGTTCTGTGAAAACATCTCACAGAGTTACAGCTTTCCCCTAAAGAAGCCTTTCGCTAAGACAGTTCTTGTGGAATTGACAAAGTGATATTTTGAAGCCCATAGACGGCTATGGTGAAAAAGAAAATATCCTCAGATGAAATCTGGAAAGAAGCTTTCTGAGAAACTGCTTGGTGTTCTGTTAATTCATCTCACAGAGTTACATCTGTATTTCGTGGATCTCTTTGCTAGCCTTATTTCTGTGGAATCTGAGAACAGATATTTCGGATCCCATTGAAGACTATAGGGCCAAAGGAAATATCCTCCGATAACAAAGAGAAAGAAGCTTGCTGAGAAACTTCTTTGCGTTCTGTGAAATCGTCTCAGAGAGTTACAGCTTTCCCTTCAAGAAGACTTTCGCTAAGACACTTCTTGTGGAATTGGCAAAGTGATATTTGGAAGCCCTTAGTGGGCTATGGTGAAAAAGGAAATATCCTCCGATGAAATCTGGAAAGAAGCTTTCTGAGAAACTGCTTAGTGTTCTGTTCATTCATCTCACAGAGTTACATCTGTATTTCGTGGATCTCTTTGCTAGCCTTATTTCTGTGGAATCTGAGAACAGATATTTCGGATCCCATTGAAGACTATAGGGCCAAAGGAAATATCCTCCGATAACAAAGAGAAAGAAGCTGTCTTAGAAACTTCTTTGTGTTCTGTGAAATCATCTCACAGAGTTACAGCTTTCCCCTCAAGAAGCCTTTCGCTAAGACAGTTCTTGTGGAATTGGCAAAGTGATATTTGGAAGCCCATAGATGGCTATGGTGAAAAAGGAAATATCCTCAGATGAAATCTGGAAAGAAGATTTCTGAGAAACTGCTTAGTGTTCTGTTAATTCATCTCACAGAGTTACATCTGTATTTCCTGGATCTCTTTGCTAGCCTTATTTCTGTGGAATCTGAGAACAGATATTTCGGATCCCATTGAAGACTATAGGGCCAAAGGAAATATCCTCCGATAACAAAGAGAAAGAAGCTTTCTGAGAAACTTCTTTGTGTTCTGTGAAATCATCTCACAGAGTTACAGCTTTCCCCTCAAGAAGCCTTTCGCTAAGACAGTTCTTGTGGAATTGGCAAAGTGATATTTGGAAGCCCATTGAGGGCTATGGTGAAAAAGGAAATATCCTCAGATGAAATCTTTAAAGAAGCTTTCTGAGAAACTGCTTAGTGTTCGGTTCATTCATCTCACAGAGTTACATCTGTATTTCGTGGATCTCTTTGCTAGCCTTATTTTTGTGGAATCTGAGAACAGATATTTCGGATCCCTTTGAAGACTATAGGGCCAAAGGAAATATCCTCCGATAACAAAGAGAAAGAAGCTTTCTGAGAAACTTCTTTGTGTTCTGTGAAATCATCTCACAGAGTTACAGCTTTCCCCTCAAGAAGCCTTTCGCTAAGACGGTTCTTGTGGAATTGGCAAAGTGATATTTGGAAGCCCATAGAGGGCTATGGTGAAAAAGGAAATATCCTCAGATGAAATATGGAAAGAAGCTTTCTGAGAAACTGCTAAGTGTTCGGTTCATTCATCTCACAGAGTTACATCTGTATTTCGTGGATCTCTTTGCTAGACTTATTTCTGTGGAATCTGAGAACAGATATTTCGGATCCCACTGAAGACTATAGGGCCAAAGGAAATATCCTCCGATTACAAAGAGAAAAAAGATTTCTGAGAAACTTCTTTGCTTTCTGTGAAATCATCTCACAGAGTTACAGCTTTCCCCTCCAGAAGCCTTTCGCTAAGACAGTTCTTGTGGAATTGGCAAAGTGATATTGGAAGCCCATAGAGGGCTATGGTGAAAAAGGAAATATCCTCAGATGAAATCTGGAAAGAAGCTTTCTGAGAAACTGCTTAGTGTTCTGTTAATTCATCTCACAGAGTTACATCTGTATTTCGTGGATCTCTTTGCTAGCCTTATTTCTGTGGAATCTGAGAACAGATATTTCGGATCCCATTGAAGACTACAGGGCCAAAGGAAATATCCTCCGATAACAAAGAGAAAGAAGCTTTCTGAGAAACTTCTTTGCGTTCTGTGAAATCATCTCACAGAGTTACAGCTTTCCCCTCAAGAAGCCTTTCGCTAAGACAGTTCTTGTGGAATTGGCAAAGTGATATTTGGAAGCCCATAGAGGGCTATGTTGAAAAAGGATATATCCTCAGATGAAATCTGGAAAGAAGCTTTCTGAGAAACTGCTTAGTGTTCTGTTAATTCATCTCAGAGAGTTACATCTGTATTTCGTGGATCTCTTTGCTAGCCTTATTTCTGTGGAATCTGAGAACAGATATTTCGGATCCCATTGAAGACTATAGGGCCAAAGGAAATATCCTCCGATAACAAAGAGAAAGAAGCTTTCTGAGAAACTTCTTTGCATTCTGTGAAATCATCTCACAGAGTTACAGCTGTCCCCTCAAGAAGCCTTTCGCTAAGACAGTTCTTGTGGAATTGGCAAAGTGATATTTGGAAGCCCTTAGAGGACTATGGTGAAAAAGGAAATATCCTCAGATGAAATCTGGAAAGAAGCTTTCTGAGAAACTGCTTAGTGTTCTGTTCATTCATCTCACAGAGTTACCTCTGTATTTCGTGGATCTCTTTGCTAGCCTTATTTATGTGGAATCTGAGAACAGATATTTCGGATCCCATTGAAGACTATAGGGCCAAAGGAAATATCCTCCGATTACAAAGAGAAAGAAGATTTCTGAGAAACTTCTTTGCGTTCTGTGAAATCATCTCACAGAGTTACAGCTTTCCCCTCAAGAAGCCTTTCACTAAGACAGTTCTTGTGGAATTGGCAAAGTGATATTTGGAAGCCCATAGAGGGCTACGGTGAAAAAGGAAATATCCTCAGATGAAATCTGGAAAGAAGCTTTCTGAGAAACTGCTTAGTGTTTTGTTCATTCATCTCACAGAGTTACATCTGTATTTCGTGGATATCTTTGCTAGCCTTATTTCTGTGGAATCTGAGAACAGATATTTCGGATCCCATTGAAGACTACAGGGCCAAAGGAAATATCCTCCGATAACAAAGAGAAAGAAGCTTTCTGAGAAACTTCTTTGCGTTCTGTGAAATCGTCTCACAGAGTTACAGCTTTCCCCTCAAGAAGACTTTCGCTAAGACAGTTCTTGTGGAATTGGCAAAGTGATATTTGGAAGCCCATAGAGGGCTATGGTGAAAAAGGAAATATCCTCAGATGAAATCTGGAAAGAAGCTTTCTGGGAAACTGCTTAGTGTTCTGTTAATTCATCTCACAGAGTTACATCTGTATTTCGTGGATCTCTTTGCTAGCCTTATTTCTGTGGAATCTGAAAACAGATATTTCGGATCCCATTGAAGACTATAGGGCCAAAGGAAATATCCTCCGATAACAAAGAGAAAGAAGCTGTCTTGGAAACTTCTTTGCGTTCTGTGAAATCATCTCACAGAGTTACAGCTTTCCCCTCAAGAAGCCTTTCGCTAAGACAGTTCTTGTGGAATTGGCAAAGTGATATTTGGAAGCCCATAGAGGGCTATGGTGAAAAAGGAAATATCCTCAGATGAAATCTGGAAAGAAGATTTCTGAGAAACTACTTAGTGTTCTGTTAATTCATCTCACAGAGTTACATCTGTATTTCCTGGATCTCTTTGCTAGCCTTATTTCTGTGGAATCTGAGAACAGATATTTCGGATCCCATTGAAGACTATAGGGCCAAAGGAAATATCCTCCGATAACAAAGAGAAAGAAGCTTTCTGAGAAACTTCTTTGTGTTCTGTGAAATCATCTCACAGAGTTACAGCTTTCCCCTCAAGAAGCCTTTCGCTAAGACAGTTCTTGTGGAATTGGCAAAGTGATATTTGGAAGCCCATTGAGGGCTATGGTGAAAAAGGAAATATCCTCAGATGAAATCTTTAAAGAAGCTTTCTGAGAAACTGCTTAGTGTTCGGTTCATTCATCTCACAGAGTTACATCTGTATTTCGTGGATCTCTTTGCTAGCCTTATTTTTGTGGAATCTGAGAACAGATATTTCGGATCCCTTTGAAGACTATAGGGCCAAAGGAAATATCCTCCGATAACAAAGAGAAAGAAGCTTTCTGAGAAACTTCTTTGTGTTCTGTGAAATCATCTCACAGAGTTACAGCTTTCCCCTCAAGAAGCCTTTCGCTAAGACAGTTCTTGTGGAATTGGCAAAGTGATATTTGGAAGCCCATAGAGGGCTATGGTGAAAAAGGAAATATCCTCAGATGAAATATGGAAAGAAGCTTTCTGAGAAACTGCTAAGTGTTCGGTTCATTCATCTCACAGAGTTACATCTGTATTTCGTGGATCTCTTTGCTAGACTTATTTCTGTGGAATCTGAGAACAGATATTTCGGATCCCACTGAAGACTATAGGGCCAAAGGAAATATCCTCCGATTACAAAGAGAAAAAAGATTTCTGAGAAACTTCTTTGCTTTCTGTGAAATCATCTCACAGAGTTACAGCTTTCCCCTCCAGAAGCCTTTCGCTAAGACAGTTCTTGTGGAATTGGCAAAGTGATATTGGAAGCCCATAGAGGGCTATGGTGAAAAAGGAAATATCCTCAGATGAAATCTGGAAAGAAGCTTTCTGAGAAACTGCTTAGTGTTCTGTTAATTCATCTCACAGAGTTACATCTGTATTTCGTGGATCTCTTTGCTAGCCTTATTTCTGTGGAATCTGAGAACAGATATTTCGGATCCCATTGAAGACTACAGGGCCAAAGGAAATATCCTCCGATAACAAAGAGAAAGAAGCTTTCTGAGAAACTTCTTTGCGTTCTGTGAAATCATCTCACAGAGTTACAGCTTTCCCCTCAAGAAGCCTTTCGCTAAGACAGTTCTTGTGGAATTGGCAAAGTGATATTTGGAAGCCCATAGAGGGCTATGTTGAAAAAGGATATATCCTCAGATGAAATCTGGAAAGAAGCTTTCTGAGAAACTGCTTAGTGTTCTGTTAATTCATCTCACAGAGTTACATCTGTATTTCGTGGATCTCTTTGCTAGCCTTATTTCTGTGGAATCTGAGAACAGATATTTCGGATCCCATTGAAGACTATAGGGCCAAAGGAAATATCCTCCGATAACAAAGAGAAAGAAGCTTTCTGAGAAACTTCTTTGCATTCTGTGAAATCATCTCACAGAGTGACAGCTGTCCCCTCAAGAAGCCTTTCGCTTAGACAGTTCTTGTGGAATTGGAATTGGCAAAGTGATATTTGGAAGCCCTTAGAGGAATATGGTGAAAAAGGAAATATCCTCAGATGAAATCTGGAAAGAAGCTTTCTGAAAAACTGCTCAGTGTTCTGTTCATTCATCTCACAGAGTTACATCAGTATTTCGTGGATCTCTTTGCTAGCCTTATTTATGTGGAATCTGAGAACAGATATTTCGGATCCCATTGAAGACTATAGGGCCACAGGAAATATCCTCCGATTACAAAGAGAAAGAAGATTTCTGAGAAACTTCTTTGCGTTCTGTGAAATCATCTCACAGAGTTACAGCTTTCCCCTCAAGAAGCCTTTTGCTAAGACAGTTCTTGTGGAATTGGCAAAGTGATATTTGAAAGCCCATAGAGGGCTATGGTGAAAAAGGAAATATCCTCAGATGAAATCTGGAAAGAAGCTTTCTGAGAAACTGCTTAGTGTTCTGTTCATTCATCTCACAGAGTTACATCTGTATTTCGTGGATATCTTTGGTAGCCTTATTTCTGTGGAATCTGAGAACAGATATTTCGGATCCCATTGAAGACTACAGGGCCAAAGGAAATATCCTCCGATAACAAAGAGAAAGAAGCTTTCTGAGAAACTTCTTTGCGTTCTGTGAAATCGTCTCACAGAGTTACAGCTTTCCCCTCAAGAAGACTTTCGCTAAGACAGTTCTTGTGGAATTGGCAAAGTGATATTTGGAAGCCCATAGAGGGCTATGGTGAAAAAGGAAATATCCTCAGATGAAATCTGGAAAGAAGCTTTCTGGGAAACTGCTTAGTGTTCTGTTAATTCATCTCACACAGTTACATCTGCATTTCGTGGATCTCTTTGCTAGCCTTATTTCTGTGGAATCTGAAAACAGATATTTCAGATCCCATCGAAGACTACAGGGCCAAAGGAAATATCCTCTGATAACAAAGAGAAAGAAGCTTTCTGAGAAACTTCTTTGCGTTCTGTGAAATCACCTCACAGAGTTACAGCTTTCCCCTCAAGAAGCCTTTCGCTAAGACAGTTCTTGTGGAATTGGCAAAGTGATATTTGGAAGCCCATAGAGGGCTATGTTGAAAAAGGATATATCCTCAGATGAAATCTGGAAAGAAGCTTTCTTAGAAACTGCTTGGTGTTCTGTTAATTCATCTCACAGAGTTACATCTGTATTTCCTGGATCTCTTTGCTAGCCTTATTTCTGTGGAATCTGAGAACAGATATTTCGGATCCCATTGAAGACTATAGGGCCAAAGGAAATATCCTCCGATAACAAAGAGAAAGAAGCTTTCTGAGAAACTTCTTTGCATTCTGTGAAATCATCTCACAGAGTTACAGCTGTCCCCTCAAGAAGCCTTTCGCTAAGACAGTTCTTGTGGAATTGGCAAAGTGATATTTGGAAGCCCTTAGAGGACTATGGTGAAAAAGGAAATATCCTCAGATGAAATCTGGAAAGAAGCTTTCTGAGAAACTGCTTAGTGTTCTGTTCATTCATCTCACAGAGTTACCTCTGTATTTCGTGGATCTCTTTGCTAGCCTTATTTATGTGGAATCTGAGAACAGATATTTCGGATCCCATTGAAGACTATAGGGCCAAAGGAAATATCCTCCGATTACAAAGAGAAAGAAGATTTCTGAGAAACTTCTTTGCGTTCTGTGAAATCATCTCACAGAGTTACAGCTTTCCCCTCAAGAAGCCTTTCGCTAAGACAGTTCTTGTGGAATTGGCAAAGTGATATTTGGAAGCCCATAGAGGGCTACGGTGAAAAAGGAAATATCCTCAGATGAAATCTGGAAAGAAGCTTTCTGAGAAACTGCTTAGTGTTCTGTTCATTCATCTCACAGAGTTACATCTGTATTTCGTGGATATCTTTGCTAGCCTTATTTCTGTGGAATCTGAGAACAGATATTTCGGATCCCATTGAAGACTACAGGGCCAAAGGAAATATCCTCCGATAACAAAGAGAAAGAAGCTTTCTGAGAAACTTCTTTGCGTTCTGTGAAATCGTCTCACAGAGTTACAGCTTTCCCCTCAAGAAGACTTTCGCTAAGACAGTTCTTGTGGAATTGGCAAAGTGATATTTGGAAGCCCATAGAGGGCTATGGTGAAAAAGGAAATATCCTCAGATGAAATCTGGAAAGAAGCTTTCTGGGAAACTGCTTAGTGTTCTGTTAATTCATCTCACAGAGTTACATCTGTATTTCGTGGATCTCTTTGCTAGCCTTATTTCTGTGGAATCTGAAAACAGATATTTCGGATCCCATTGAAGACTATAGGGCCAAAGGAAATATCCTCCGATAACAAAGAGAAAGAAGCTGTCTTGGAAACTTCTTTGCGTTCTGTGAAATCATCTCACAGAGTTACAGCTTTCCCCTCAAGAAGCCTTTCGCTAAGACAGTTCTTGTGGAATTGGCAAAGTGATATTTGGAAGCCCCTAGAGGGCTATGGTGAAAAAGGAAATATCCTCAGATGAAATCTGGAAAGAACCTTTCTGAGAAACTGTTAAGTGTTTGGTTAATTCATCTCACAGAGTTACATCTGTATTTCCTGGATCTCTTTGCTAGCCTTATTTCTGTTGAATCTGAGAACAGATATTTCGGATCCCATTGAAGACTATAGGGCCAAAGGAAATATACTCCGATAACAAAGAGAAAGATGCTTTCTGAGAAACTTCTTTGCGTTCTGTGAAATCACCTCACAGAGTTACAGCTTTCCCCTGAAGAAGCCTTTCGCTAAGACAGTTCTTGTGGAATTGACAAAGTGATATTTGGAAGCGCATAGAGGGCTATGGTGAAAAAGGAAATATCCTCAGATGAAATCTGGTAATAAGCTTTCTGAGAAACAGCTTAGTGTTCGGTTAATTCATCTCAGAGAGTTACATGTCTATTTCGTGGATCTCTTTGCTACCCTTATTTCTGTGGAATCTGAGAACAGATATTTCGGATCCATTTGAAGACTATAGGGCCAAGGGAAATATCCTCCGATAACAAAGAGAAAGAAGCTTTCTGAGAAACTTCTTTGTGTTCTGTGAAATCATCTCACAGAGTTACAGCTTTCCTCTCAAGAAGCCTTTCGCTAAGACAGTTCTTGTGGAATTGGCAAGGTGATATTTGGAAGCCCATAGAGGGCTATGGTGAAAAAGGAAATATCCTCAGATGAAATCTGGAGAGAAGCTTTCTGAGAAACAGCTTAGTGTTCAGTTAATTCATCTCACAGAGTTACATCTGTATTTCGTGGATCTCTTTGCTAGCCTTATTTCTGTGGTATCTGAGAACAGACATTTCGGATCCCTTTGAAGACTATAGGGCCAAATGAAATATCCTCCGATAAAAAAGAGAAAGAAGCTTTCTGAGAAACTTCTTTGTGTTCTGTGAAAAGATCTCACAGAGTTACAGCTTTCCCCTCAAGAAGGCTTTCGCTAAGACAGTTCTTGTGGAATTGGCAAAGTGATATTTGGAAGCCCATAGAGGGATATGGTGAAAAAGGAAATATCCTCAGATGAAATCTGGAAAGAAGCTTTCTGAGAAACTGCTTAGTGTTCTGTTCATTCATCTCACAGAGTTACATCTGTATTTCATGGATCTCTTTGCTAGCCTCATTTCTGTGGAATCCGAGAAAAGGTATTTCAGATCCCATTGTAGACTATAGGGCCAAAGGAAATGTCCTCCCATTACAAAGAGAAAGAAGCTTTCTTAGAATCCTCTTTGGGTTCTGTGAAATCATCTCACAGAGTTACAGCTTTCCCCTCAAGAAGCCCTTCGCTACGACAGTTCTTGTGTAATTGGCAACGTGATATTTGGAAGCCCATAGAGGTATATGATGAAAAAGGAAATATCCTCAGATGAAATCTGGAAAGAAGCTTTCTGAGAAACTGCTTAGTGTTCTGTTCATTCATCTCACAGAGTTACATCTGTATTTCGTGGATCTCTTTGCTAGCCTTATTTCTGTGGAATCTGAGAACAGATATTTCGGATCCCTTTGAAGACTATAGGGCCAAAGGAAATAACCTCCGATAACAAAGAGAAAGAAGCTTTCTGAGAAACTTCTTTGCATTCTGTGAAATCATCTCACAGAGTTACAGCTTTCCCCTCAAGAAGCCTTTCGCTAAGACAATTCTTGTGGAATTGGCAAAGTGATATTTGGAAGCCCATAGAGGGCTATGGTGAAAAAGGAAATATCCTCAGATGAAATCTGGAAGGAAGCTTTCTGAGAAACTGTTAGTGTTCGGTTAATTCATCTCAGAGAGTTACATCTGTATTTCGTGGATCTCTTGTCTAGCCTTATTTCTGTGGAATCTGAGAACAGATATTTCGGATCCCATTGAAGACTATAGGGCCAAAGGAAATATCCTCCGATAACAAAGAGAAAGAAGCTTTCTGAGAAACTTCTTTGCGTTCTGTGAAATCATCTCACAGAGTTACAGCTTTCCCCTCAAGAAGGCTTTCGCTAAGACAGTTCTTGTGGAATTGGCAAAGTGATATTTGGAACCCCAAGAGGGCAATGGTGAAAAAGGAAATATCCTCAGATGAAAACTGGAAAGAAGCTTTCTGAGAAACTGCTAAGTGTTCTGTTCATTCATCTCACAGAGTTACATCTGTATTTCGTGGATCTCTTTGCTAGCCTTATTTCTGTGGAATCTGAGAACAGGTATTTCAGATCCCATTGAAGACTACAGGGCCAAAGGAAATATCCTCCGATTACAAAGAGAAAGAAGCTTTCTTAAAACTTCTTTGTGTTCTGTGAAATCATCTCACAGAGTTACAGCTTTCCCCTCAAGAAACCTTTCGCTAAGGCAGTTGTTGTGGAATTGGCAAGGTGATATTTGGAAGCCCATAGAGGGCTATGGTGAAAAAGGAAATATCCTCAGATGAAATCTGGAGAGAAGCTTTCTGAGAAACAGCTTAGTGTTCAGTTAATTCATCTCACAGAGTTACATCTGTATTTCGTGGATCTCTTTGCTAGCCTTATTTCTGTGGTATCTGAGAACAGATATTTCGGATCCCTTTGAAGACTATAGGGCCAAACCTAATATCCTCCGATAAAACAGAGAAAGAAGCTTTCTGAGAAACTTCTTTGTGTTCTGTGAAAAGATCTCACAGAGTTACAGCTTTCCCCTCAAGAAGGCTTTCACTAAGACAGTTCTTGTGGAATTGGCAAAGTGATATTTGGAAGCCCATAGAGGGATATGGTGAAAAAGGAAATATCCTCAGATGAAATCTGGAAAGAAGCTTTCTGAGAAACTGCTTAGTGTTCTGTTCATTCATCTCACAGAGTTACATCTGTATTTCGTGGATCTCTTTGCTAGCCTTATTTCTGTGGAATCTGAGAACAGATATTTCGGATCCCTTTGAAGACTATAGGGCCAAAGGAAATATCCTCCGAAAACAAAGAGAAAGAAGCTTTCTGAGAAACTTCTTTGCATTCTGTGAAATCACCTCACAGAGGTACAGCTTTCCCCTGAAGAAGCCTTTCGCTAAGACAGTTCTTGTGGAATTGACAAAGTGATATTTGGAAGCGCATAGAGGGCTATGGTGAAAAAGGAAATATCCTCAGATGAAATCTGGAAATAAGCTTTCTGAGAAACAGCTTAGTGTTCGGTTAATTCATTTCAGAGAGTTGCATGTGTATTTCGTGGATCTCTTTGCTACCCTTATTTCTGTGGAATCTGAGAACAGATATTTCGGATCCATTTGAAGACTATTGGGCCAAGGGAAATATCCTCCGATAACAAAGAGAAAGAAGCTTTCTGAGAAACTTCTTTGCGTTCTGTGAAATAATCTCATAGAGTTACAGCTTTCCCCTCAAGAAGCCTTTCGCTAAGACAGTTCTTGTGGAATTGGCAAAGTGATATTTGGAAGCCCCTAGAGGGCTATGGTGAAAAAGGAAATATCCTCAGATGAAATCTGGAAAGAACCTTTCTGAGAAACTGCTTAGTGTTCTGTTCATTCATCTCACAGAGTTACATCTGTATTTCGTGGATCTCTTTGCTAGCCTCATTTCTGTGGAATCCGAGAAAAGGTATTTCAGATCCCATTGTAGACTATAGGGCCAAAGGAAATGTCCTCCCATTACAAAGAGAAAGAAGCTTTCTTAGAATCTTCTTTGGGTTCTGTGAAATCATCTCACAGAGTTACAGCTTTCCCCTCAAGAAGCCTTTCGCTAAGACAGTTCTTGTGGAATTGGCAAAGTGATATTTGGAAGCCCGTAGAGGACTTGGTGAAAAAGGAAATATCCTCAGATGAAATCTGGAAAGAAGCTTCCTGAGAAACTGCTTAGTTTCGCTTAATATATCTCACAGAGTTACATCTGTATTTCGTGGATCTCTTTGATAGCCTTATTTCTGTGGAATCTGAGAACAGATATTTCGGATCCCTTTGAAGACTATAGGGCCAAAGGAAATATCCTCCGGTAAAAAAGAGAAAGAAGCTTTCTGAGAAACTTCTTTGTGTTCTGTGAAATCATCTTACAGAGTTACAGCTTTCCCCTCAAGAAGCCTTTCGCTAAGACAGTTCTTGTGGAATTGGCAAAGTGATATTTGGAAGCCCATAGAGGGCAATGGTGAAAAAGGAAATATCCTCAGATGAAATCTGGAAAGAAGGTTTCTGAGAAACTGCTTAGTGTTCTGTTCATTCATCTCACAGAGTTACATCTGTATTTCGTGGATCTCTTTGCTAGCCTTATTTCTGTGGAATCTGAGAAAAGATATTTCGGATCCCATTGAAGACTATAGGGCCAAAGGAAACATCCTCCGATTACAAAGAGAAAGAAGATTTCTGAGAAACTTCTTTGCGTTCTGTGAAAACATCTCACAGAGTTACAGCTTTCCCCTAAAGAAGCCTTTCGCTAAGACAGTTCTTGTGGAATTGACAAAGTGATATTTTGAAGCCCATAGACGGCTATGGTGAAAAAGAAAATATCCTCAGATGAAATCTGGAAAGAAGCTTTCTGAGAAACTGCTTGGTGTTCTGTTAATTCATCTCACAGAGTTACATCTGTATTTCGTGGATCTCTTTGCTAGCCTTATTTCTGTGGAATCTGAGAACAGATATTTCGGATCCCATTGAAGACTATAGGGCCAAAGGAAATATCCTCCGATAACAAAGAGAAAGAAGCTTGCTGAGAAACTTCTTTGCGTTCTGTGAAATCGTCTCAGAGAGTTACAGCTTTCCCTTCAAGAAGACTTTCGCTAAGACACTTCTTGTGGAATTGGCAAAGTGATATTTGGAAGCCCATAGTGGGCTATGGTGAAAAAGGAAATATCCTCCGATGAAATCTGGAAAGAAGCTTTCTGAGAAACTGCTTAGTGTTCTGTTCATTCATCTCACAGAGTTACATCTGTATTTCGTGGATCTCTTTGCTAGCCTTATTTCTGTGGAATCTGAGAACAGATATTTCGGATCCCACTGAAGACTATAGGGCCAAAGGAAATATCCTCCGATTACAAAGAGAAAAAAGATTTCTGAGAAACTTCTTTGCTTTCTGTGAAATCATCTCACAGAGTTACAGCTTTCCCCTCCAGAAGCCTTTCGCTAAGACAGTTCTTGTGGAATTGGCAAAGTGATATTGGAAGCCCATAGAGGGCTATGGTGAAAAAGGAAATATCCTCAGATGAAATCTGGAAAGAAGCTTTCTGAGAAACTGCTTAGTGTTCTGTTAATTCATCTCACAGAGTTACATCTGTATTTCGTGGATCTCTTTGCTAGCCTTATTTCTGTGGAATCTGAGAACAGATATTTCGGATCCCATTGAAGACTACAGGGCCAAAGGAAATATCCTCCGATAACAAAGAGAAAGAAGCTTTCTGAGAAACTTCTTTGCGTTCTGTGAAATCATCTCACAGAGTTACAGCTTTCCCCTCAAGAAGCCTTTCGCTAAGACAGTTCTTGTGGAATTGGCAAAGTGATATTTGGAAGCCCATAGAGGGCTATGTTGAAAAAGGATATATCCTCAGATGAAATCTGGAAAGAAGCTTTCTGAGAAACTGCTTAGTGTTCTGTTAATTCATCTCACAGAGTTACATCTGTATTTCGTGGATCTCTTTGCTAGCCTTATTTCTGTGGAATCTGAGAACAGATATTTCGGATCCCATTGAAGACTATAGGGCCAAAGGAAATATCCTCCGATAACAAAGAGAAAGAAGCTTTCTGAGAAACTTCTTAGCATTCTGTGAAATCATCTCACAGAGTGACAGCTGTCCCCTCAAGAAGCCTTTCGCTTAGACAGTTCTTGTGGAATTGGAATTGGCAAAGTGATATTTGGAAGCCCTTAGAGGAATATGGTGAAAAAGGAAATATCCTCAGATGAAATCTGGAAAGAAGCTTTCTGAAAAACTGCTCAGTGTTCTGTTCATTCATCTCACAGAGTTACATCAGTATTTCGTGGATCTCTTTGCTAGCCTTATTTATGTGGAATCTGAGAACAGATATTTCGGATCCCATTGAAGACTATAGGGCCACAGGAAATATCCTCCGATTACAAAGAGAAAGAAGATTTCTGAGAAACTTCTTTGCGTTCTGTGAAATCATCTCACAGAGTTACAGCTTTCCCCTCAAGAAGCCTTTTGCTAAGACAGTTCTTGTGGAATTGGCAAAGTGATATTTGAAAGCCCATAGAGGGCTATGGTGAAAAAGGAAATATCCTCAGATGAAATCTGGAAAGAAGCTTTCTGAGAAACTGCTTAGTGTTCTGTTCATTCATCTCACAGAGTTACATCTGTATTTCGTGGATATCTTTGGTAGCCTTATTTCTGTGGAATCTGAGAACAGATATTTCGGATCCCATTGAAGACTACAGGGCCAAAGGAAATATCCTCCGATAACAAAGAGAAAGAAGCTTTCTGAGAAACTTCTTTGCGTTCTGTGAAATCGTCTCACAGAGTTACAGCTTTCCCCTCAAGAAGACTTTCGCTAAGACAGTTCTTGTGGAATTGGCAAAGTGATATTTGGAAGCCCATAGAGGGCTATGGTGAAAAAGGAAATATCCTCAGATGAAATCTGGAAAGAAGCTTTCTGGGAAACTGCTTAGTGTTCTGTTAATTCATCTCACACAGTTACATCTGCATTTCGTGGATCTCTTTGCTAGCCTTATTTCTGTGGAATCTGAAAACAGATATTTCGGATCCCATCGAAGACTACAGGGCCAAAGGAAATATCCTCTGATAACAAAGAGAAAGAAGCTTTCTGAGAAACTTCTTTGCGTTCTGTGAAATCACCTCACAGAGTTACAGCTTTCCCCTCAAGAAGCCTTTCGCTAAGACAGTTCTTGTGGAATTGGCAAAGTGATATTTGGAAGCCCATAGAGGGCTATGTTGAAAAAGGATATATCCTCAGATGAAATCTGGAAAGAAGCTTTCTTAGAAACTGCTTGGTGTTCTGTTAATTCATCTCACAGAGTTACATCTGTATTTCCTGGATCTCTTTGCTAGCCTTATTTCTGTGGAATCTGAGAACAGATATTTCGGATCCCATTGAAGACTATAGGGCCAAAGGAAATATCCTCCGATAACAAAGAGAAAGAAGCTTTCTGAGAAACTTCTTTGCATTCTGTGAAATCATCTCACAGAGTTACAGCTGTCCCCTCAAGAAGCCTTTCGCTAAGACAGTTCTTGTGGAATTGGCAAAGTGATATTTGGAAGCCCTTAGAGGACTATGGTGAAAAAGGAAATATCCTCAGATGAAATCTGGAAAGAAGCTTTCTGAGAAACTGCTTAGTGTTCTGTTCATTCATCTCACAGAGTTACCTCTGTATTTCGTGGATCTCTTTGCTAGCCTTATTTATGTGGAATCTGAGAACAGATATTTCGGATCCCATTGAAGACTATAGGGCCAAAGGAAATATCCTCCGATTACAAAGAGAAAGAAGATTTCTGAGAAACTTCTTTGCGTTCTGTGAAATCATCTCACAGAGTTACAGCTTTCCCCTCAAGAAGCCTTTCGCTAAGACAGTTCTTGTGGAATTGGCAAAGTGATATTTGGAAGCCCATAGAGGGCTACGGTGAAAAAGGAAATATCCTCAGATGAAATCTGGAAAGAAGCTTTCTGAGAAACTGCTTAGTGTTCTGTTCATTCATCTCACAGAGTTACATCTGTATTTCGTGGATATCTTTGCTAGCCTTATTTCTGTGGAATCTGAGAACAGATATTTCGGATCCCATTGAAGACTACAGGGCCAAAGGAAATATCCTCCGATAACAAAGAGAAAGAAGCTTTCTGAGAAACTTCTTTGCGTTCTGTGAAATCGTCTCACAGAGTTACAGCTTTCCCCTCAAGAAGACTTTCGCTAAGACAGTTCTTGTGGAATTGGCAAAGTGATATTTGGAAGCCCATAGAGGGCTATGGTGAAAAAGGAAATATCCTCAGATGAAATCTGGAAAGAAGCTTTCTGGGAAACTGCTTAGTGTTCTGTTAATTCATCTCACAGAGTTACATCTGTATTTCGTGGATCTCTTTGCTAGCCTTATTTCTGTGGAATCTGAAAACAGATATTTCGGATCCCATTGAAGACTATAGGGCCAAAGGAAATATCCTCCGATAACAAAGAGAAAGAAGCTGTCTTGGAAACTTCTTTGCGTTCTGTGAAATCATCTCACAGAGTTACAGCTTTCCCCTCAAGAAGCCTTTCGCTAAGACAGTTCTTGTGGAATTGGCAAAGTGATATTTGGAAGCCCCTAGAGGGCTATGGTGAAAAAGGAAATATCCTCAGATGAAATCTGGAAAGAACCTTTCTGAGAAACTGTTAAGTGTTTGGTTAATTCATCTCACAGAGTTACATCTGTATTTCCTGGATCTCTTTGCTAGCCTTATTTCTGTTGAATCTGAGAACAGATATTTCGGATCCCATTGAAGACTATAGGGCCAAAGGAAATATACTCCGATAACAAAGAGAAAGATGCTTTCTGAGAAACTTCTTTGCGTTCTGTGAAATCACCTCACAGAGTTACAGCTTTCCCCTGAAGAAGCCTTTCGCTAAGACAGTTCTTGTGGAATTGACAAAGTGATATTTGGAAGCGCATAGAGGGCTATGGTGAAAAAGGAAATATCCTCAGATGAAATCTGGTAATAAGCTTTCTGAGAAACAGCTTAGTGTTCGGTTAATTCATCTCAGAGAGTTACATGTCTATTTCGTGGATCTCTTTGCTACCCTTATTTCTGTGGAATCTGAGAACAGATATTTCGGATCCATTTGAAGACTATAGGGCCAAGGGAAATATCCTCCGATAACAAAGAGAAAGAAGCTTTCTGAGAAACTTCTTTGTGTTCTGTGAAATCATCTCACAGAGTTACAGCTTTCCTCTCAAGAAGCCTTTCGCTAAGACAGTTCTTGTGGAATTGGCAAGGTGATATTTGGAAGCCCATAGAGGGCTATGGTGAAAAAGGAAATATCCTCAGATGAAATCTGGAGAGAAGCTTTCTGAGAAACAGCTTAGTGTTCAGTTAATTCATCTCACAGAGTTACATCTGTATTTCGTGGATCTCTTTGCTAGCCTTATTTCTGTGGTATCTGAGAACAGACATTTCGGATCCCTTTGAAGACTATAGGGCCAAATGAAATATCCTCCGATAAAAAAGAGAAAGAAGCTTTCTGAGAAACTTCTTTGTGTTCTGTGAAAAGATCTCACAGAGTTACAGCTTTCCCCTCAAGAAGGCTTTCGCTAAGACAGTTCTTGTGGAATTGGCAAAGTGATATTTGGAAGCCCATAGAGGGATATGGTGAAAAAGGAAATATCCTCAGATGAAATCTGGAAAGAAGCTTTCTGAGAAACTGCTTAGTGTTCTGTTCATTCATCTCACAGAGTTACATCTGTATTTCGTGGATCTCTTTGCTAGCCTCATTTCTGTGGAATCCGAGAAAAGGTATTTCAGATCCCATTGTAGACTATAGGGCCAAAGGAAATGTCCTCCCATTACAAAGAGAAAGAAGCTTTCTTAGAATCCTCTTTGGGTTCTGTGAAATCATCTCACAGAGTTACAGCTTTCCCCTCAAGAAGCCCTTCGCTACGACAGTTCTTGTGTAATTGGCAACGTGATATTTGGAAGCCCATAGAGGTATATGATGAAAAAGGAAATATCCTCAGATGAAATCTGGAAAGAAGCTTTCTGAGAAACTGCTTAGTGTTCTGTTCATTCATCTCACAGAGTTACATCTGTATTTCGTGGATCTCTTTGCTAGCCTTATTTCTGTGGAATCTGAGAACAGATATTTCGGATCCCTTTGAAGACTATAGGGCCAAAGGAAATAACCTCCGATAACAAAGAGAAAGAAGCTTTCTGAGAAACTTCTTTGCATTCTGTGAAATCATCTCACAGAGTTACAGCTTTCCCCTCAAGAAGCCTTTCGCTAAGACAATTCTTGTGGAATTGGCAAAGTGATATTTGGAAGCCCATAGAGGGCTATGGTGAAAAAGGAAATATCCTCAGATGAAATCTGGAAGGAAGCTTTCTGAGAAACTGTTAGTGTTCGGTTAATTCATCTCAGAGAGTTACATCTGTATTTCGTGGATCTCTTGTCTAGCCTTATTTCTGTGGAATCTGAGAACAGATATTTCGGATCCCATTGAAGACTATAGGGCCAAAGGAAATATCCTCCGATAACAAAGAGAAAGAAGCTTTCTGAGAAACTTCTTTGCGTTCTGTGAAATCATCTCACAGAGTTACAGCTTTCCCCTCAAGAAGGCTTTCGCTAAGACAGTTCTTGTGGAATTGGCAAAGTGATATTTGGAACCCCAAGAGGGCAATGGTGAAAAAGGAAATATCCTCAGATGAAAACTGGAAAGAAGCTTTCTGAGAAACTGCTAAGTGTTCTGTTCATTCATCTCACAGAGTTACATCTGTATTTCGTGGATCTCTTTGCTAGCCTTATTTCTGTGGAATCTGAGAACAGGTATTTCAGATCCCATTGAAGACTACAGGGCCAAAGGAAATATCCTCCGATTACAAAGAGAAAGAAGCTTTCTTAAAACTTCTTTGTGTTCTGTGAAATCATCTCACAGAGTTACAGCTTTCCCCTCAAGAAACCTTTCGCTAAGGCAGTTGTTGTGGAATTGGCAAGGTGATATTTGGAAGCCCATAGAGGGCTATGGTGAAAAAGGAAATATCCTCAGATGAAATCTGGAGAGAAGCTTTCTGAGAAACAGCTTAGTGTTCAGTTAATTCATCTCACAGAGTTACATCTGTATTTCGTGGATCTCTTTGCTAGCCTTATTTCTGTGGTATCTGAGAACAGATATTTCGGATCCCTTTGAAGACTATAGGGCCAAACCTAATATCCTCCGATAAAACAGAGAAAGAAGCTTTCTGAGAAACTTCTTTGTGTTCTGTGAAAAGATCTCACAGAGTTACAGCTTTCCCCTCAAGAAGGCTTTCACTAAGACAGTTCTTGTGGAATTGGCAAAGTGATATTTGGAAGCCCATAGAGGGATATGGTGAAAAAGGAAATATCCTCAGATGAAATCTGGAAAGAAGCTTTCTGAGAAACTGCTTAGTGTTCTGTTCATTCATCTCACAGAGTTACATCTGTATTTCGTGGATCTCTTTGCTAGCCTTATTTCTGTGGAATCTGAGAACAGATATTTCGGATCCCTTTGAAGACTATAGGGCCAAAGGAAATATCCTCCGAAAACAAAGAGAAAGAAGCTTTCTGAGAAACTTCTTTGCATTCTGTGAAATCACCTCACAGAGGTACAGCTTTCCCCTGAAGAAGCCTTTCGCTAAGACAGTTCTTGTGGAATTGACAAAGTGATATTTGGAAGCGCATAGAGGGCTATGGTGAAAAAGGAAATATCCTCAGATGAAATCTGGAAATAAGCTTTCTGAGAAACAGCTTAGTGTTCGGTTAATTCATTTCAGAGAGTTGCATGTGTATTTCGTGGATCTCTTTGCTACCCTTATTTCTGTGGAATCTGAGAACAGATATTTCGGATCCATTTGAAGACTATTGGGCCAAGGGAAATATCCTCCGATAACAAAGAGAAAGAAGCTTTCTGAGAAACTTCTTTGCGTTCTGTGAAATAATCTCATAGAGTTACAGCTTTCCCCTCAAGAAGCCTTTCGCTAAGACAGTTCTTGTGGAATTGGCAAAGTGATATTTGGAAGCCCCTAGAGGGCTATGGTGAAAAAGGAAATATCCTCAGATGAAATCTGGAAAGAACCTTTCTGAGAAACTGCTTAGTGTTCTGTTCATTCATCTCACAGAGTTACATCTGTATTTCGTGGATCTCTTTGCTAGCCTCATTTCTGTGGAATCCGAGAAAAGGTATTTCAGATCCCATTGTAGACTATAGGGCCAAAGGAAATGTCCTCCCATTACAAAGAGAAAGAAGCTTTCTTAGAATCTTCTTTGGGTTCTGTGAAATCATCTCACAGAGTTACAGCTTTCCCCTCAAGAAGCCTTTCGCTAAGACAGTTCTTGTGGAATTGGCAAAGTGATATTTGGAAGCCCGTAGAAGACTTGGTGAAAAAGGAAATATCCTCAGATGAAATCTGGAAAGAAGCTTCCTGAGAAACTGCTTAGTTTCGCTTAATATATCTCACAGAGTTACATCTGTATTTCGTGGATCTCTTTGATAGCCTTATTTCTGTGGAATCTGAGAACAGATATTTCGGATCCCTTTGAAGACTATAGGGCCAAAGGAAATATCCTCCGGTAAAAAAGAGAAAGAAGCTTTCTGAGAAACTTCTTTGTGTTCTGTGAAATCATCTTACAGAGTTACAGCTTTCCCCTCAAGAAGCCTTTCGCTAAGACAGTTCTTGTGGAATTGGCAAAGTGATATTTGGAAGCCCATAGAGGGCAATGGTGAAAAAGGAAATATCCTCAGATGAAATCTGGAAAGAAGGTTTCTGAGAAACTGCTTAGTGTTCTGTTCATTCATCTCACAGAGTTACATCTGTATTTCGTGGATCTCTTTGCTAGCCTTATTTCTGTGGAATCTGAGAAAAGATATTTCGGATCCCATTGAAGACTATAGGGCCAAAGGAAACATCCTCCGATTACAAAGAGAAAGAAGATTTCTGAGAAACTTCTTTGCGTTCTGTGAAAACATCTCACAGAGTTACAGCTTTCCCCTAAAGAAGCCTTTCGCTAAGACAGTTCTTGTGGAATTGACAAAGTGATATTTTGAAGCCCATAGACGGCTATGGTGAAAAAGAAAATATCCTCAGATGAAATCTGGAAAGAAGCTTTCTGAGAAACTGCTTGGTGTTCTGTTAATTCATCTCACAGAGTTACATCTGTATTTCGTGGATCTCTTTGCTAGCCTTATTTCTGTGGAATCTGAGAACAGATATTTCGGATCCCATTGAAGACTATAGGGCCAAAGGAAATATCCTCCGATAACAAAGAGAAAGAAGCTTGCTGAGAAACTTCTTTGCGTTCTGTGAAATCGTCTCAGAGAGTTACAGCTTTCCCTTCAAGAAGACTTTCGCTAAGACACTTCTTGTGGAATTGGCAAAGTGATATTTGGAAGCCCATAGTGGGCTATGGTGAAAAAGGAAATATCCTCCGATGAAATCTGGAAAGAAGCTTTCTGAGAAACTGCTTAGTGTTCTGTTCATTCATCTCACAGAGTTACATCTGTATTTCGTGGATCTCTTTGCTAGCCTTATTTCTGTGGAATCTGAGAACAGATATTTCGGATCCCATTGAAGACTATAGGGCCAAAGGAAATATCCTCCGATAACAAAGAGAAAGAAGCTGTCTTAGAAACTTCTTTGTGTTCTGTGAAATCATCTCACAGAGTTACAGCTTTCCCCTCAAGAAGCCTTTCGCTAAGACAGTTCTTGTGGAATTGGCAAAGTGATATTTGGAAGCCCATAGATGGCTATGGTGAAAAAGGAAATATCCTCAGATGAAATCTGGAAAGAAGATTTCTGAGAAACTGCTTAGTGTTCTGTTAATTCATCTCACAGAGTTACATCTGTATTTCCTGGATCTCTTTGCTAGCCTTATTTCTGTGGAATCTGAGAACAGATATTTCGGATCCCATTGAAGACTATAGGGCCAAAGGAAATATCCTCCGATAACAAAGAGAAAGAAGCTTTCTGAGAAACTTCTTTGTGTTCTGTGAAATCATCTCACAGAGTTACAGCTTTCCCCTCAAGAAGCCTTTCGCTAAGACAGTTCTTGTGGAATTGGCAAAGTGATATTTGGAAGCCCATTGAGGGCTATGGTGAAAAAGGAAATATCCTCAGATGAAATCTTTAAAGAAGCTTTCTGAGAAACTGCTTAGTGTTCGGTTCATTCATCTCACAGAGTTACATCTGTATTTCGTGGATCTCTTTGCTAGCCTTATTTTTGTGGAATCTGAGAACAGATATTTCGGATCCCTTTGAAGACTATAGGGCCAAAGGAAATATCCTCCGATAACAAAGAGAAAGAAGCTTTCTGAGAAACTTCTTTGTGTTCTGTGAAATCATCTCACAGAGTTACAGCTTTCCCCTCAAGAAGCCCTTCGCTAAGACGGTTCTTGTGGAATTGGCAAAGTGATATTTGGAAGCCCATAGAGGGCTATGGTGAAAAAGGAAATATCCTCAGATGAAATATGGAAAGAAGCTTTCTGAGAAACTGCTAAGTGTTCGGTTCATTCATCTCACAGAGTTACATCTGTATTTCGTGGATCTCTTTGCTAGACTTATTTCTGTGGAATCTGAGAACAGATATTTCGGATCCCACTGAAGACTATAGGGCCAAAGGAAATATCCTCCGATTACAAAGAGAAAAAAGATTTCTGAGAAACTTCTTTGCTTTCTGTGAAATCATCTCACAGAGTTACAGCTTTCCCCTCCAGAAGCCTTTCGCTAAGACAGTTCTTGTGGAATTGGCAAAGTGATATTGGAAGCCCATAGAGGGCTATGGTGAAAAAGGAAATATCCTCAGATGAAATCTGGAAAGAAGCTTTCTGAGAAACTGCTTAGTGTTCTGTTAATTCATCTCACAGAGTTACATCTGTATTTCGTGGATCTCTTTGCTAGCCTTATTTCTGTGGAATCTGAGAACAGATATTTCGGATCCCATTGAAGACTACAGGGCCAAAGGAAATATCCTCCGATAACAAAGAGAAAGAAGCTTTCTGAGAAACTTCTTTGCGTTCTGTGAAATCATCTCACAGAGTTACAGCTTTCCCCTCAAGAAGCCTTTCGCTAAGACAGTTCTTGTGGAATTGGCAAAGTGATATTTGGAAGCCCATAGAGAGCTTGTTGAAAAAGGATATATCCTCAGATGAAATCAGGAAAGAAGCTTTCTGAGAAACTGCTTAGTGTTCTGTTAATTCATCTCACAGAGTTACATCTGTATTTCGTGGATCTCTTTGCTAGCCTTATTTCTGTGGAATCTGAGAACAGATATTTCGGATCCCATTGAAGACTATAGGGCCAAAGGAAATATCCTCCGATAACAAAGAGAAAGAAGCTTTCTGAGAAACTTCTTTGCATTCTGTGAAATCATCTCACAGAGTTACAGCTGTCCCTTCAAGAAGCCTTTCGCTAAGACAGTTCTTGTGGAATTGGCAAAGTGATATTTGGAAGCCCTTAGAGGACTATGGTGAAAAAGGAAATATCCTCAGATGAAATCTGGAAAGAAGCTTTCTGAGAAACTGCTTAGTGTTCTGTTCATTCATCTCACAGAGTTACCTCTGTATTTCGTGGATCTCTTTGCTAGCCTTATTTATGTGGAATCTGAGAACAGATATTTCGGATCCCATTGAAGACTATAGGGCCAAAGGAAATATCCTCCGATTACAAAGAGAAAGAAGATTTCTGAGAAACTTCTTTGCGTTCTGTGAAATCATCTCACAGAGTTACAGCTTTCCCCTCAAGAAGCCTTTCGCTAAGACAGTTCTTGTGGAATTGGCAAAGTGATATTTGGAAGCCCATAGAGGGCTATGGTGAAAAAGGAAATATCCTCAGATGAAATCTGGAAAGAAGCTTTCTGAGAAACTGCTTAGTGTTCTGTTCATTCATCTCACAGAGTTACATCTGTATTTCGTGGATATCTTTGCTAGCCTTATTTCTGTGGAATCTGAGAACAGATATTTCGGATCCCATTGAAGACTACAGGGCCAAAGGAAATATCCTCCGATAACAAAGAGAAAGAAGCTTTCTGAGAAACTTCTTTGCGTTCTGTGAAATCGTCTCACAGAGTTACAGCTTTCCCCTCAAGAAGACTTTCGCTAAGACAGTTCTTGTGGAATTGGCAAAGTGATATTTGGAAGCCCATAGAGGGCTATGGTGAAAAAGGAAATATCCTCAGATGAAATCTGGAAAGAAGCTTTCTGGGAAACTGCTTAGTGTTCTGTTAATTCATCTCACAGAGTTACATCTGTATTTCGTGGATCTCTTTGCTAGCCTTATTTCTGTGGAATCTGAAAACAGATATTTCGGATCCCATTGAAGACTATAGGGCCAAAGGAAATATCCTCCGATAACAAAGAGAAAGAAGCTGTCTTGGAAACTTCTTTGCGTTCTGTGAAATCATCTCACAGAGTTACAGCTTTCCCCTCAAGAAGCCTTTCGCTAAGACAGTTCTTGTGGAATTGGCAAAGTGATATTTGGAAGCCCCTAGAGGGCTATGGTGAAAAAGGAAATATCCTCAGATGAAATCTGGAAAGAACCTTTCTGAGAAACTGTTAAGTGTTTGGTTAATTCATCTCACAGAGTTACATCTGTATTTCCTGGATCTCTTTGCTAGCCTTATTTCTGTTGAATCTGAGAACAGATATTTCGGATCCCATTGAAGACTATAGGGCCAAAGGAAATATACTCCGATAACAAAGAGAAAGATGCTTTCTGAGAAACTTCTTTGCGTTCTGTGAAATCACCTCACAGAGTTACAGCTTTCCCCTGAAGAAGCCTTTCGCTAAGACAGTTCTTGTGGTATTGACAAAGTGATATTTGGAAGCGCATAGAGGGCTATGGTGAAAAAGGAAATATCCTCAGATGAAATCTGGTAATAAGCTTTCTGAGAAACAGCTTAGTGTTCGGTTAATTCATCTCAGAGAGTTACATGTCTATTTCGTGGATCTCTTTGCTACCCTTATTTCTGTGGAATCTGAGAACAGATATTTCGGATCCATTTGAAGACTATAGGGCCAAGGGAAATATCCTCCGATAACAAAGAGAAAGAAGCTTTCTGAGAAACTTCTTTGTGTTCTGTGAAATCATCTCACAGAGTTACAGCTTTCCCCTCAAGAAGCCTTTCGCTAAGACAGTTCTTGTGGAATTGGCAAGGTGATATTTGGAAGCCCATAGAGGGCTATGGTGAAAAAGGAAATATCCTCAGATGAAATCTGGAGAGAAGCTTTCTGAGAAACAGCTTAGTGTTCAGTTAATTCATCTCACAGAGTTACATCTGTATTTCGTGGATCTCTTTGCTAGCCTTATTTCTGTGGTATCTGAGAACAGACATTTCGGATCCCTTTGAAGACTATAGGGCCAAATGAAATATCCTCCGATAAAAAAGAGAAAGAAGCTTTCTGAGAAACTTCTTTGTGTTCTGTGAAAAGATCTCACAGAGTTACAGCTTTCCCCTCAAGAAGGCTTTCGCTAAGACAGTTCTTGTGGAATTGGCAAAGTGATATTTGGAAGCCCATAGAGGGATATGGTGAAAAAGGAAATATCCTCAGATGAAATCTGGAAAGAAGATTTCTGAGAAACTGCTTAGTGTTCTGTTAATTCATCTCACAGAGTTACATCTGTATTTCCTGGATCTCTTTGCTAGCCTTATTTCTGTGGAATCTGAGAACAGATATTTCGGATCCCATTGAAGACTATAGGGCCAAAGGAAATATCCTCCGATAACAAAGAGAAAGAAGCTTTCTGAGAAACTTCTTTGTGTTCTGTGAAATCATCTCACAGAGTTACAGCTTTCCCCTCAAGAAGCCTTTCGCTAAGACAGTTCTTGTGGAATTGGCAAAGTGATATTTGGAAGCCCATTGAGGGCTATGGTGAAAAAGGAAATATCCTCAGATGAAATCTTTAAAGAAGCTTTCTGAGAAACTGCTTAGTGTTCGGTTCATTCATCTCACAGAGTTACATGTGTATTTCGTGGATCTCTTTGCTAGCCTTATTTTTGTGGAATCTGAGAACAGATATTTCGGATCCCTTTGAAGACTATAGGGCCAAAGGAAATATCCTCCGATAACAAAGAGAAAGAAGCTTTCTGAGAAACTTCTTTGTGTTCTGTGAAATCATCTCACAGAGTTACAGCTTTCCCCTCAAGAAGCCTTTCGCTAAGACGGTTCTTGTGGAATTGGCAAAGTGATATTTGGAAGCCCATAGAGGGCTATGGTGAAAAAGGAAATATCCTCAGATGAAATATGGAAAGAAGCTTTCTGAGAAACTGCTAAGTGTTCGGTTCATTCATCTCACAGAGTTACATCTGTATTTCGTGGATCTCTTTGCTAGACTTATTTCTGTGGAATCTGAGAACAGATATTTCGGATCCCACTGAAGACTATAGGGCCAAAGGAAATATCCTCCGATTACAAAGAGAAAAAAGATTTCTGAGAAACTTCTTTGCTTTCTGTGAAATCATCTCACAGAGTTACAGCTTTCCCCTCCAGAAGCCTTTCGCTAAGACAGTTCTTGTGGAATTGGCAAAGTGATATTGGAAGCCCATAGAGGGCTATGGTGAAAAAGGAAATATCCTCAGATGAAATCTGGAAAGAAGCTTTCTGAGAAACTGCTTAGTGTTCTGTTAATTCATCTCACAGAGTTACATCTGTATTTCGTGGATCTCTTTGCTAGCCTTATTTCTGTGGAATCTGAGAACAGATATTTCGGATCCCATTGAAGACTACAGGGCCAAAGGAAATATCCTCCGATAACAAAGAGAAAGAAGCTTTCTGAGAAACTTCTTTGCGTTCTGTGAAATCATCTCACAGAGTTACAGCTTTCCCCTCAAGAAGCCTTTCGCTAAGACAGTTCTTGTGGAATTGGCAAAGTGATATTTGGAAGCCCATAGAGGGCTATGTTGAAAAAGGATATATCCTCAGATGAAATCTGGAAAGAAGCTTTCTGAGAAACTGCTTAGTGTTCTGTTAATTCATCTCACAGAGTTACATCTGTATTTCGTGGATCTCTTTGCTAGCCTTATTTCTGTGGAATCTGAGAACAGATATTTCGGATCCCATTGAAGACTATAGGGCCAAAGGAAATATCCTCCGATAACAAAGAGAAAGAAGCTTTCTGAGAAACTTCTTTGCATTCTGTGAAATCATCTCACAGAGTTACAGCTGTCCCCTCAAGAAGCCTTTCGCTAAGACAGTTCTTGTGGAATTGGCAAAGTGATATTTGGAAGCCCTTAGAGGACTATGGTGAAAAAGGAAATATCCTCAGATGAAATCTGGAAAGAAGCTTTCTGAGAAACTGCTTAGTGTTCTGTTCATTCATCTCACAGAGTTACCTCTGTATTTCGTGGATCTCTTTGCTAGCCTTATTTATGTGGAATCTGAGAACAGATATTTCGGATCCCATTGAAGACTATAGGGCCAAAGGAAATATCCTCCGATTACAAAGAGAAAGAAGATTTCTGAGAAACTTCTTTGCGTTCTGTGAAATCATCTCACAGAGTTACAGCTTTCCCCTCAAGAAGCCTTTCGCTAAGACAGTTCTTGTGGAATTGGCAAAGTGATATTTGGAAGCCCATAGAGGGCTATGGTGAAAAAGGAAATATCCTCAGATGAAATCTGGAAAGAAGCTTTCTGAGAAACTGCTTAGTGTTCTGTTCATTCATCTCACAGAGTTACATCTGTATTTCGTGGATATCTTTGCTAGCCTTATTTCTGTGGAATCTGAGAACAGATATTTCGGATCCCATTGAAGACTACAGGGCCAAAGGAAATATCCTCCGATAACAAAGAGAAAGAAGCTTTCTGAGAAACTTCTTTGCGTTCTGTGAAATCGTCTCACAGAGTTACAGCTTTCCCCTCAAGAAGACTTTCGCTAAGACAGTTCTTGTGGAATTGGCAAAGTGATATTTGGAAGCCCATAGAGGGCTATGGTGAAAAAGGAAATATCCTCAGATGAAATCTGGAAAGAAGCTTTCTGGGAAACTGCTTAGTGTTCTGTTAATTCATCTCACAGAGTTACATCTGTATTTCGTGGATCTCTTTGCTAGCCTTATTTCTGTGGAATCTGAAAACAGATATTTCGGATCCCATTGAAGACTATAGGGCCAAAGGAAATATCCTCCGATAACAAAGAGAAAGAAGCTGTCTTGGAAACTTCTTTGCGTTCTGTGAAATCATCTCACAGAGTTACAGCTTTCCCCTCAAGAAGCCTTTCGCTAAGACAGTTCTTGTGGAATTGGCAAAGTGATATTTGGAAGCCCCTAGAGGGCTATGGTGAAAAAGGAAATATCCTCAGATGAAATCTGGAAAGAACCTTTCTGAGAAACTGTTAAGTGTTTGGTTAATTCATCTCACAGAGTTACATCCGTATTTCCTGGATCTCTTTGCTAGCCTTATTTCTGTTGAATCTGAGAACAGATATTTCGGATCCCATTGAAGACTATAGGGCCAAAGGAAATATACTCCGATAACAAAGAGAAAGATGCTTTCTGAGAAACTTCTTTGCGTTCTGTGAAATCACCTCACAGAGTTACAGCTTTCCCCTGAAGAAGCCTTTCGCTAAGACAGTTCTTGTGGAATTGACAAAGTGATATTTGGAAGCGCATAGAGGGCTATGGTGAAAAAGGAAATATCCTCAGATGAAATCTGGTAATAAGCTTTCTGAGAAACAGCTTAGTGTTCGGTTAATTCATCTCAGAGAGTTACATGTCTATTTCGTGGATCTCTTTGCTACCCTTATTTCTGTGGAATCTGAGAACAGATATTTCGGATCCATTTGAAGACTATAGGGCCAAGGGAAATATCCTCCGATAACAAAGAGAAAGAAGCTTTCTGAGAAACTTCTTTGTGTTCTGTGAAATCATCTCACAGAGTTACAGCTTTCCCCTCAAGAAGCCTTTCGCTAAGACAGTTCTTGTAGAATTGGCAAGGTGATATTTGGAAGCCCATAGAGGGCTATGGTGAAAAAGGAAATATCCTCAGATGAAATCTGGAGAGAAGCTTTCTGAGAAACAGCTTAGTGTTCAGTTAATTCATCTCACAGAGTTACATCTGTATTTCGTGGATCTCTTTGCTAGCCTTATTTCTGTGGTATCTGAGAACAGACATTTCGGATCCCTTTGAAGACTATAGGGCCAAATGAAATATCCTCCGATAAAAAAGAGAAAGAAGCTTTCTGAGAAACTTCTTTGTGTTCTGTGAAAAGATCTCACAGAGTTACAGCTTTCCCCTCAAGAAGGCTTTCGCTAAGACAGTTCTTGTGGAATTGGCAAAGTGATATTTGGAAGCCCATAGAGGGATATGGTGAAAAAGGAAATATCCTCAGATGAAATCTGGAAAGAAGCTTTCTGAGAAACTGCTTAGTGTTCTGTTCATTCATCTCACAGAGTTACATCTGTATTTCGTGGATCTCTTTGCTAGCCTCATTTCTGTGGAATCCGAGAAAAGGTATTTCAGATCCCATTGTAGACTATAGGGCCAAAGGAAATGTCCTCCCATTACAAAGAGAAAGAAGCTTTCTTAGAATCTTCTTTGGGTTCTGTGAAATCATCTCACAGAGTTACAGCTTTCCCCTCAAGAAGCCTTTCGCTACGACAGTTCTTGTGTAATTGGCAACGTGATATTTGGAAGCCCATAGAGGTATATGATGAAAAAGGAAATATCCTCAGATGAAATCTGGAAAGAAGCTTTCTGAGAAACTGCTTAGTGTTCTGTTCATTCATCTCACAGAGTTACATCTGTATTTCGTGGATCTCTTTGCTAGCCTTATTTCTGTGGAATCTGAGAACAGATATTTCGGATCCCTTTGAAGACTATAGGGCCAAAGGAAATAACCTCCGATAACAAAGAGAAAGAAGCTTTCTGAGAAACTTCTTTGCATTCTGTGAAATCATCTCACAGAGTTACAGCTTTCCCCTCAAGAAGCCTTTCGCTAAGACAATTCTTGTGGAATTGGCAAAGTGATATTTGGAAGCCCATAGAGGGCTATGGTGAAAAAGGAAATATCCTCAGATGAAATCTGGAAGGAAGCTTTCTGAGAAACTGTTAGTGTTCGGTTAATTCATCTCAGAGAGTTACATCTGTATTTCGTGGATCTCTTGTCTAGCCTTATTTCTGTGGAATCTGAGAACAGATATTTCGGATCCCTTTGAAGACTATAGGGCCAAAGGAAATATCTTCCGATAACAAAGAGAAAGAAGCTTTCTGAGAAACTTCTTTGCGTTCTGTGAAATCATCTCACAGAGTTACAGCTTTCCCCTCAAGAAGGCTTTCGCTAAGACAGTTCTTGTGGAATTGGCAAAGTGATATTTGGAACCCCAAGAGGGCAATGGTGAAAAAGGAAATATCCTCAGATGAAAACTGGAAAGAAGCTTTCTGAGAAACTGCTAAGTGTTCTGTTCATTCATCTCACAGAGTTACATCTGTATTTCGTGGATCTCTTTGCTAGCCTTATTTCTGTGGAATCTGAGAACAGGTATTTCAGATCCCATTGAAGACTACAGGGCCAAAGGAAATATCCTCCGATTACAAAGAGAAAGAAGCTTTCTTAAAACTTCTCTGTGTTCTGTGAAATCATCTCACAGAGTTACAGCTTTCCCCTCAAGAAACCTTTCGCTAAGGCAGTTCTTGTGGAATTGGCAAGGTGATATTTGGAAGCCCATAGAGGGCTATGGTGAAAAAGGAAATATCCTCAGATGAAATCTGGAGAGAAGCTTTCTGAGAAACAGCTTAGTGTTCAGTTAATTCATCTCACAGAGTTACATCTGTATTTCGTGGATCTCTTTGCTAGCCTTATTTCTGTGGTATCTGAGAACAGATATTTCGGATCCCTTTGAAGACTATAGGGCCAAACCTAATATCCTCCGATAAAACAGAGAAAGAAGCTTTCTGAGAAACTTCTTTGTGTTCTGTGAAAAGATCTCACAGAGTTACAGCTTTCCCCTCAAGAAGGCTTTCGCTAAGACAGTTCTTGTGGAATTGGCAAAGTGATATTTGGAAGCCCATAGAGGGATATGGTGAAAAAGGAAATATCCTCAGATGAAATCTGGAAAGAAGCTTTCTGAGAAACTGCTTAGTGTTCTGTTCATTCATCTCACAGAGTTACATCTGTATTTCGTGGATCTCTTTGCTAGCCTTATTTCTGTGGAATCTGAGAACAGATATTTCGGATCCCTTTGAAGACTATAGGGTCAAAGGAAATATCCTCCGAAAACAAAGAGAAAGAAGCTTTCTGAGAAACTTCTTTGCATTCTGTGAAATCACCTCACAGAGTTACAGCTTTCCCCTGAAGAAGCCTTTCGCTATGACAGTTCTTGTGGAATTGACAAAGTGATATTTGGAAGCGCATAGAGGGCTATGGTGAAAAAGGAAATATCCTCAGATGAAATCTGGAAATAAGCTTTCTGAGAAACAGCTTAGTGTTCGGTTAATTCATTTCAGAGAGTTGCATGTGTATTTCGTGGATCTCTTTGCTACCCTTATTTCTGTGGAATCTGACAACAGATATTTCGGATCCATTTGAAGACTATTGGGCCAAGGGAAATATCCTCCAATAACAAAGAGAAAGAAGCTTTCTGAGAAACTTCTTTGCGTTCTGTGAAATAATCTCACAGAGTTACAGCTTTCCCCTCAAGAAGCCTTTCGCTAAGACAGTTCTTGTGGAATTGGCAAAGTGATATTTGGAAGCCCCTAGAGGGCTATGGTGAAAAAGGAAATATCCTCAGATGAAATCTGGAAAGAACCTTTCTGAGAAACTGCTTAGTGTTCTGTTCATTCATCTCACAGAGTTACATCTGTATTTCGTGGATCTCTTTGCTAGCCTCATTTCTGTGGAATCCGAGAAAAGGTATTTCAGATCCCATTGTAGACTATAGGGCCAAAGGAAATGTCCTCCCATTACAAAGAGAAAGAAGCTTTCTTAGAATCTTCTTTGGGTTCTGTGAAATCATCTCACAGAGTTACAGCTTTCCCCTCAAGAAGCCTTTCGCTAAGACAGTTCTTGTGGAATTGGCAAAGTGATATTTGGAAGCCCGTAGAGGACTTGGTGAAAAAGGAAATATCCTCAGATGAAATCTGGAAAGAAGCTTCCTGAGAAACTGCTTAGTGTTCGCTTAATATATCTCACAGAGTTACATCTGTATTTCGTGGATCTCTTTGATAGCCTTATTTCTGTGGAATCTGAGAACAGATATTTCGGATCCCTTTGAAGACTATAGGGCCAAAGGAAATATCCTCCGGTAAAAAAGAGAAAGAAGCTTTCTGAGAAACTTCTTTGTGTTCTGTGAAATCATCTTACAGAGTTACAGCTTTCCCCTCAAGAAGCCTTTCGCTAAGACAGTTCTTGTGGAATTGGCAAAGTGATATTTGGAAGCCCATAGAGGGCAATGGTGAAAAAGGAAATATCCTCAGATGAAATCTGGAAAGAAGGTTTCTGAGAAACTGCTTAGTGTTCTGTTCATTCATCTCACAGAGTTACATCTGTATTTCGTGGATCTCTTTGCTAGCCTTATTTCTGTGGAATCTGAGAAAAGATATTTCGGATCCCATTGAAGACTATAGGGCCAAAGGAAACATCCTCCGATTACAAAGAGAAAGAAGATTTCTGAGAAACTTCTTTGCGTTCTGTGAAAACATCTCACAGAGTTACAGCTTTCCCCTAAAGAAGCCTTTCGCTAAGACAGTTCTTGTGGAATTGACAAAGTGATATTTGGAAGCCCATAGACGGCTATGGTGAAAAAGAAAATATCCTCAGATGAAATCTGGAAAGAAGCTTTCTGAGAAACTGCTTGGTGTTCTGTTAATTCATCTCACAGAGTTACATCTGTATTTCGTGGATCTCTTTGCTAGCCTTATTTCTGTGGAATCTGAGAACAGATATTTCGGATCCCATTGAAGACTATAGGGCCAAAGGAAATATCCTCCGATAACAAAGAGAAAGAAGCTTGCTGAGAAACTTCTTTGCGTTCTGTGAAATCGTCTCAGAGAGTTACAGCTTTCCCTTCAAGAAGACTTTCGCTAAGACACTTCTTGTGGAATTGGCAAAGTGATATTTGGAAGCCCATAGTGGGCTATGGTGAAAAAGGAAATATCCTCCGATGAAATCTGGAAAGAAGCTTTCTGAGAAACTGCTTAGTGTTCTGTTCATTCATCTCACAGAGTTACATCTGTATTTCGTGGATCTCTTTGCTAGCCTTATTTCTGTGGAATCTGAGAACAGATATTTCGGATCCCATTGAAGACTATAGGGCCAAAGGAAATATCCTCCGATAACAAAGAGAAAGAAGCTGTCTTAGAAACTTCTTTGTGTTCTGTGAAATCATCTCACAGAGTTACAGCTTTCCCCTCAAGAAGCCTTTCGCTAAGACAGTTCTTGTGGAATTGGCAAAGTGATATTTGGAAGCCCATAGATGGCTATGGTGAAAAAGGAAATATCCTCAGATGAAATCTGGAAAGAACATTTCTGAGAAACTGCTTAGTGTTCTGTTAATTCATCTCACAGAGTTACATCTGTATTTCCTGGATCTCTTTGCTAGCCTTATTTCTGTGGAATCTGAGAACAGATATTTCGGATCCCATTGAAGACTATAGGGCCAAAGGAAATATCCTCCGATAACAAAGAGAAAGAAGCTTTCTGAGAAACTTCTTTGTGTTCTGTGAAATCATCTCACAGAGTTACAGCTTTCCCCTCAAGAAGCCTTTCGCTAAGACAGTTCTTGTGGAATTGGCAAAGTGATATTTGGAAGCCCATTGAGGGCTATGGTGAAAAAGGAAATATCCTCAGATGAAATCTTTAAAGAAGCTTTCTGAGAAACTGCTTAGTGTTCGGTTCATTCATCTCACAGAGTTACATCTGTATTTCGTGGATCTCTTTGCTAGCCTTATTTTTGTGGAATCTGAGAACAGATATTTCGGATCCCTTTGAAGACTATAGGGCCAAAGGAAATATCCTCCGATAACAAAGAGAAAGAAGCTTTCTGAGAAACTTCTTTGCGTTCTGTGAAATCATCTCACAGAGTTACAGCTTTCCCCTCAAGAAGCCTTTCGCTAAGACGGTTCTTGTGGAATTGGCAAAGTGATATTTGGAAGCCCATAGAGGGCTATGGTGAAAAAGGAAATATCCTCAGATGAAATATGGAAAGAAGCTTTCTGAGAAACTGCTAAGTGTTCGGTTCATTCATCTCACAGAGTTACATCTGTATTTCGTGGATCTCTTTGCTAGACTTATTTCTGTGGAATCTGAGAACAGATATTTCGGATCCCACTGAAGACTATAGGGCCAAAGGAAATATCCTCCGATTACAAAGAGAAAAAAGATTTCTGAGAAACTTCTTTGCTTTCTGTGAAATCATCTCACAGAGTTACAGCTTTCCCCTCCAGAAGCCTTTCGCTAAGACAGTTCTTGTGGAATTGGCAAAGTGATATTGGAAGCCCATAGAGGGCTATGGTGAAAAAGGAAATAACCTCAGATGAAATCTGGAAAGAAGCTTTCTGAGAAACTGCTTAGTGTTCTGTTAATTCATCTCACAGAGTTACATCTGTATTTCGTGGATCTCTTTGCTAGCCTTATTTCTGTGGAATCTGAGAACAGATATTTCGGATCCCATTGAAGACTACAGGGCCAAAGGAAATATCCTCCGATAACAAAGAGAAAGAAGCTTTCTGAGAAACTTCTTTGCGTTCTGTGAAATCATCTCACAGAGTTACAGCTTTCCCCTCAAGAAGCCTTTCGCTAAGACAGTTCTTGTGGAATTGGCAAAGTGATATTTGGAAGCCCATAGAGGGCTATGTTGAAAAAGGATATATCCTCAGATGAAATCTGGAAAGAAGCTTTCTGAGAAACTGCTTAGTGTTCTGTTAATTCATCTCACAGAGTTACATCTGTATTTCGTGGATCTCTTTGCTAGCCTTATTTCTGTGGAATCTGAGAACAGATATTTCGGATCCCATTGAAGACTATAGGGCCAAAGGAAATATCCTCCGATAACAAAGAGAAAGAAGCTTTCTGAGAAACTTCTTTGCATTCTGTGAAATCATCTCACAGAGTTACAGCTGTCCCCTCAAGAAGCCTTTCGCTAAGACAGTTCTTGTGGAATTGGCAAAGTGATATTTGGAAGCCCTTAGAGGACTATGGTGAAAAAGGAAATATCCTCAGATGAAATCTGGAAAGAAGCTTTCTGAGAAACTGCTTAGTGTTCTGTTCATTCATCTCACAGAGTTACCTCTGTATTTCGTGGATCTCTTTGCTAGCCTTATTTATGTGGAATCTGAGAACAGATATTTCGGATCCCATTGAAGACTATAGGGCCAAAGGAAATATCCTCCGATTACAAAGAGAAAGAAGATTTCTGAGAAACTTCTTTGCGTTCTGTGAAATCATCTCACAGAGTTACAGCTTTCCCCTCAAGAAGCCTTTCGCTAAGACAGTTCTTGTGGAATTGGCAAAGTGATATTTGGAAGCCCATAGAGGGCTATGGTGAAAAAGGAAATATCCTCAGATGAAATCTGGAAAGAAGCTTTCTGAGAAACTGCTTAGTGTTCTGTTCATTCATCTCACAGAGTTACATCTGTATTTCGTGGATATCTTTGCTAGCCTTATTTCTGTGGAATCTGAGAACAGATATTTCGGATCCCATTGAAGACTACAGGGCCAAAGGAAATATCCTCCGATAACAAAGAGAGAGAAGCTTTCTGAGAAACTTCTTTGCGTTCTGTGAAATCGTCTCACAGAGTTACAGCTTTCCCCTCAAGAAGACTTTCGCTAAGACAGTTCTTGTGGAATTGGCAAAGTGATATTTGGAAGCCCATAGAGGGCTATGGTGAAAAAGGAAATATCCTCAGATGAAATCTGGAAAGAAGCTTTCTGGGAAACTGCTTAGTGTTCTGTTAATTCATCTCACAGAGTTACATCTGTATTTCGTGGATCTCTTTGCTAGCCTTATTTCTGTGGAATCTGAAAACAGATATTTCGGATCCCATTGAAGACTATAGGGCCAAAGGAAATATCCTCCGATAACAAAGAGAAAGAAGCTGTCTTGGAAACTTCTTTGCGTTCTGTGAAATCATCTCACAGAGTTACAGCTTTCCCCTCAAGAAGCCTTTCGCTAAGACAGTTCTTGTGGAATTGGCAAAGTGATATTTGGAAGCCCCTAGAGGGCTATGGTGAAAAAGGAAATATCCTCAGATGAAATCTGGAAAGAACCTTTCTGAGAAACTGTTAAGTGTTTGGTTAATTCATCTCACAGAGTTACATCTGTATTTCCTGGATCTCTTTGCTAGCCTTATTTCTGTTGAATCTGAGAACAGATATTTCGGATCCCATTGAAGACTATAGGGCCAAAGGAAATATACTCCGATAACAAAGAGAAAGATGCTTTCTGAGAAACTTCTTTGCGTTCTGTGAAATCACCTCACAGAGTTACAGCTTACCCCTGAAGAAGCCTTTCGCTAAGACAGTTCTTGTGGAATTGACAAAGTGATATTTGGAAGCGCATAGAGGGCTATGGTGAAAAAGGAAATATCCTCAGATGAAATCTGGTAATAAGCTTTCTGAGAAACAGCTTAGTGTTCGGTTAATTCATCTCAGAGAGTTACATGTCTATTTCGTGGATCTCTTTGCTACCCTTATTTCTGTGGAATCTGAGAACAGATATTTCGGATCCATTTGAAGACTATAGGGCCAAGGGAAATATCCTCCGATAACAAAGAGAAAGAAGCTTTCTGAGAAACTTCTTTGTGTTCTGTGAAATCATCTCACAGAGTTACAGCTTTCCCCTCAAGAAGCCTTTCGCTAAGACAGTTCTTGTGGAATTGGCAAGGTGATATTTGGAAGCCCATAGATGGCTATGGTGAAAAAGGAAATATCCTCAGATGAAATCTGGAAAGAAGATTTCTGAGAAACTGCTTAGTGTTCTTTTAATTCATCTCACAGAGTTACATCTGTATTTCCTGGATCTCTTTGCTAGCCTTATTTCTGTGGAATCTGAGAACAGATATTTCGGATCCCATTGAAGACTATAGGGCCAAAGGAAATATCCTCCGATAACAAAGAGAAAGAAGCTTTCTGAGAAACTTCTTTGTGTTCTGTGAAATCATCTCACAGAGTTACAGCTTTCCCCTCAAGAAGCCTTTCGCTAAGACAGTTCTTGTGGAATTGGCAAAGTGATATTTGGAAGCCCATTGAGGGCTATGGTGAAAAAGGAAATATCCTCAGATGAAATCTTTAAAGAAGCTTTCTGAGAAACTGCTTAGTGTTCGGTTCATTCATCTCACAGAGTTACATCTGTATTTCGTGGATCTCTTTGCTAGCCTTATTTTTGTGGTATCTGAGAACAGATATTTCGGATCCCTTTGAAGACTATAGGGCCAAAGGAAATATCCTCCGATAACAAAGAGAAAGAAGCTTTCTGAGAAACTTCTTTGTGTTCTGTGAAATCATCTCACAGAGTTACAGCTTTCCCCTCAAGAAGCCTTTCGCTAAGACGGTTCTTGTGTAATTGGCAAAGTGATATTTGGAAGCCCATAGAGGGCTATGGTGAAAAAGGAAATATCCTCAGATGAAATATGGAAAGAAGCTTTCTGAGAAACTGCTAAGTGTTCGGTTCATTCATCTCACAGAGTTACATCTGTATTTCGTGGATCTCTTTGCTAGACTTATTTCTGTGGAATCTGAGAACAGATATTTCGGATCCCACTGAAGACTATAGGGCCAAAGGAAATATCCTCCGATTACAAAGAGAAAAAAGATTTCTGAGAAACTTCTTTGCTTTCTGTGAAATCATCTCACAGAGTTACAGCTTTCCCCTCCAGAAGCCTTTCGCTAAGACAGTTCTTGTGGAATTGGCAAAGTGATATTGGAAGCCCATAGAGGGCTATGGTGAAAAAGGAAATATCCTCAGATGAAATCTGGAAAGAAGCTTTCTGAGAAACTGCTTAGTGTTCTGTTAATTCATCTCACAGAGTTACATCTGTATTTCGTGGATCTCTTTGCTAGCCTTATTTCTGTGGAATCTGAGAACAGATATTTCGGATCCCATTGAAGACTACAGGGCCAAAGGAAATATCCTCCGATAACAAAGAGAAAGAAGCTTTCTGAGAAACTTCTTTGCGTTCTGTGAAATCATCTCACAGAGTTACAGCTTTCCCCTCAAGAAGCCTTTCGCTAAGACAGTTCTTGTGGAATTGGCAAAGTGATATTTGGAAGCCCATAGAGGGCTATGTTGAAAAAGGATATATCCTCAGATGAAATCTGGAAAGAAGCTTTCTGAGAAACTGCTTAGTGTTCTGTTAATTCATCTCACAGAGTTACATCTGTATTTCGTGGATCTCTTTGCTAGCCTTATTTCTGTGGAATCTGAGAACAGATATTTCGGATCCCATTGAAGACTATAGGGCCAAAGGAAATATCCTCCGATAACAAAGAGAAAGAAGCTTTCTGAGAAACTTCTTTGCATTCTGTGAAATCATCTCACAGAGTTACAGCTGTCCCCTCAAGAAGCCTTTCGCTAAGACAGTTCTTGTGGAATTGGCAAAGTGATATTTGGAAGCCCTTAGAGGACTATGGTGAAAAAGGAAATATCCTCAGATGAAATCTGGAAAGAAGCTTTCTGAGAAACTGCTTAGTGTTCTGTTCATTCATCTCACAGAGTTACCTCTGTATTTCGTGGATCTCTTTGCTAGCCTTATTTATGTGGAATCTGAGAACAGATATTTCGGATCCCATTGAAGACTATAGGGCCAAAGGAAATATCCTCCGATTACAAAGAGAAAGAAGATTTCTGAGAAACTTCTTTGCGTTCTGTGAAATCATCTCACAGAGTTACAGCTTTCCCCTCAAGAAGCCTTTCGCTAAGACAGTTCTTGTGGAATTGGCAAAGTGATATTTGGAAGCCCATAGAGGGCTATGGTGAAAAAGGAAATATCCTCAGATGAAATCTGGAAAGAAGCTTTCTGAGAAACTGCTTAGTGTTCTGTTCATTCATCTCACAGAGTTACATCTGTATTTCGTGGATATCTTTGCTAGCCTTATTTCTGTGGAATCTGAGAACAGATATTTCGGATCCCATTGAAGACTACAGGGCCAAAGGAAATATCCTCCGATAACAAAGAGAAAGAAGCTTTCTGAGAAACTTCTTTGCGTTCTGTGAAATCGTCTCACAGAGTTACAGCTTTCCCCTCAAGAAGACTTTCGCTAAGACAGTTCTTGTGGAATTGGCAAAGTGATATTTGGAAGCCCATAGAGGGCTATGGTGAAAAAGGAAATATCCTCAGATGAAATCTGGAAAGAAGCTTTCTGGGAAACGGCTTAGTGTTCTGTTAATTCATCTCACAGAGTTACATCTGTATTTCGTGGATCTCTTTGCTAGCCTTATTTCTGTGGAATCTGAAAACAGATATTTCGGATCCCATTGAAGACTATAGGGCCAAAGGAAATATCCTCCGATAACAAAGAGAAAGAAGCTGTCTTGGAAACTTCTTTGCGTTCTGTGAAATCATCTCACAGAGTTACAGCTTTCCCCTCAAGAAGCCTTTCGCTAAGACAGTTCTTGTGGAATTGGCAAAGTGATATTTGGAAGCCCCTAGAGGGCTATGGTGAAAAAGGAAATATCCTCAGATGAAATCTGGAAAGAACCTTTCTGAGAAACTGTTAAGTGTTTGGTTAATTCATCTCACAGAGTTACATCTGTATTTCCTGGATCTCTTTGCTAGCCTTATTTCTGTTGAATCTGAGAACAGATATTTCGGATCCCATTGAAGACTATAGGGCCAAAGGAAATATACTCCGATAACAAAGAGAAAGATGCTTTCTGAGAAACTTCTTTGCGTTCTGTGAAATCACCTCACAGAGTTACAGCTTTCCCCTGAAGAAGCCTTTCGCTAAGACAGTTCTTGTGGAATTGACAAAGTGATATTTGGAAGCGCATAGAGGGCTATGGTGAAAAAGGAAATATCCTCAGATGAAATCTGGTAATAAGCTTTCTGAGAAACAGCTTAGTGTTCGGTTAATTCATCTCAGAGAGTTACATGTCTATTTCGTGGATCTCTTTGCTACCCTTATTTCTGTGGAATCTGAGAACAGATATTTCGGATCCATTTGAAGACTATAGGGCCAAGGGAAATATCCTCCGATAACAAAGAGAAAGAAGCTTTCTGAGAAACTTCTTTGTGTTCTGTGAAATCATCTCACAGAGTTACAGCTTTCCCCTCAAGAAGCCTTTCGCTAAGACAGTTCTTGTGGAATTGGCAAGGTGATATTTGGAAGCCCATAGAGGGCTATGGTGAAAAAGGAAATATCCTCAGATGAAATCTGGAGAGAAGCTTTCTGAGAAACAGCTTAGTGTTCAGTTAATTCATCTCACAGAGTTACATCTGTATTTCGTGGATCTCTTTGCTAGCCTTATTTCTGTGGTATCTGAGAACAGACATTTCGGATCCCTTTGAAGACTATAGGGCCAAATGAAATATCCTCCGATAAAAAAGAGAAAGAAGCTTTCTGAGAAACTTCTTTGTGTTCTGTGAAAAGATCTCACAGAGTTACAGCTTTCCCCTCAAGAAGGCTTTCGCTAAGACAGTTCTTGTGGAATTGGCAAAGTGATATTTGGAAGCCCATAGAGGGATATGGTGAAAAAGGAAATATCCTCAGATGAAATCTGGAAAGAAGCTTTCTGAGAAACTGCTTAGTGTTCTGTTCATTCATCTCACAGAGTTACATCTGTATTTCGTGGATCTCTTTGCTAGCCTCATTTCTGTGGAATCCGAGAAAAGGTATTTCAGATCCCATTGTAGACTATAGGGCCAAAGGAAATGTCCTCCCATTACAAAGAGAAAGAAGCTTTCTTAGAATCTTCTTTGGGTTCTGTGAAATCATCTCACAGAGTTACAGCTTTCCCCTCAAGAAGCCTTTCGCTACGACAGTTCTTGTGTAATTGGCAACGTGATATTTGGAAGCCCATAAAGGTATATGATGAAAAAGGAAATATCCTCAGATGAAATCTGGAAAGAAGCTTTCTGAGAAACTGCTTAGTGTTCTGTTCATTCATCTCACAGAGTTACATCTGTATTTCGTGGATCTCTTTGCTAGCCTTATTTCTGTGGAATCTGAGAACAGATATTTCGGATCCCTTTGAAGACTATAGGGCCAAAGGAAATAACCTCCGATAACAAAGAGAAAGAAGCTTTCTGAGAAACTTCTTTGCATTCTGTGAAATCATCTCACAGAGTTACAGCTTTCCCCTCAAGAAGCCTTTCGCTAAGACAATTCTTGTGGAATTGGCAAAGTGATATTTGGAAGCCCATAGAGGGCTATGGTGAAAAAGGAAATATCCTCAGATGAAATCTGGAAGGAAGCTTTCTGAGAAACTGTTAGTGTTCGGTTAATTCATCTCAGAGAGTTACATCTGTATTTCGTGGATCTCTTGTCTAGCCTTATTTCTGTGGAATCTGAGAACAGATATTTCGGATCCCTTTGAAGACTATAGGGCCAAAGGAAATATCCTCCGATAACAAAGAGAAAGAAGCTTTCTGAGAAACTTCTTTGCGTTCTGTGAAATCATCTCACAGAGTTACAGCTTTCCCCTCAAGAAGGCTTTCGCTAAGACAGTTCTTGTGGAATTGGCAAAGTGATATTTGGAACCCCAAGAGGGCAATGGTGAAAAAGGAAATATCCTCAGATGAAAACTGGAAAGAAGCTTTCTGAGAAACTGCTAAGTGTTCTGTTCATTCATCTCACAGAGTTACATCTGTATTTCGTGGATCTTTTTGCTAGCCTTATTTCTGTGGAATCTGAGAACAGGTATTTCAGATCCCATTGAAGACTACAGGGCCAAAGGAAATATCCTCCGATTACAAAGAGAAAGAAGCTTTCTTAAAACTTCTCTGTGTTCTGTGAAATCATCTCACAGAGTTACAGCTTTCCCCTCAAGAAACCTTTCGCTAAGGCAGTTCTTGTGGAATTGGCAAGGTGATATTTGGAAGCCCATAGAGGGCTATGGTGAAAAAGGAAATATCCTCAGATGAAATCTGGAGAGAAGCTTTCTGAGAAACAGCTTAGTGTTCAGTTAATTCATCTCACAGAGTTACATCTGTATTTCGTGGATCTCTTTGCTAGCCTTATTTCTGTGGTATCTGAGAACAGATATTTCGGATCCCTTTGAAGACTATAGGGCCAAACCTAATATCCTCCGATAAAACACAGAAAGAAGCTTTCTGAGAAACTTCTTTGTGTTCTGTGAAAAGATCTCACAGAGTTACAGCTTTCCCCTCAAGAAGGCTTTCGCTAAGACAGTTCTTGTGGAATTGGCAAAGTGATATTTGGAAGCCCATAGAGGGATATGGTGAAAAAGGAAATATCCTCAGATGAAATCTGGAAAGAAGCTTTCTGAGAAACTGCTTAGTGTTCTGTTCATTCATCTCACAGAGTTACATCTGTATTTCGTGGATCTCTTTGCTAGCCTTATTTCTGTGGAATCTGAGAACACATATTTCGGATCCCTTTGAAGACTATAGGGCCAAAGGAAATATCCTCCGAAAACAAAGAGAAAGAAGCTTTCTGAGAAACTTCTTTGCATTCTGTGAAATCACCTCACAGAGTTACAGCTTTCCCCTGAAGAAGCCTTTCGCTAAGACAGTTCTTGTGGAATTGACAAAGTGATATTTGGAAGCGCATAGAGGGCTATGGTGAAAAAGGAAATATCCTCAGATGAAATCTGGAAATAAGCTTTCTGAGAAACAGCTTAGTGTTCGGTTAATTCATTTCAGAGAGTTGCATGTGTATTTCGTGGATCTCTTTGCTACCCTTATTTCTGTGGAATCTGAGAACAGATATTTCGGATCCATTTGAAGACTATTGGGCCAAGGGAAATATCCTCCGATAACAAAGAGAAAGAAGCTTTCTGAGAAACTTCTTTGCGTTCTGTGAAATAATCTCACAGAGTTACAGCTTTCCCCTCAAGAAGCCTTTCGCTAAGACAGTTCTTGTGGAATTGGCAAAGTGATATTTGGAAGCCCCTAGAGGGCTATGGTGAAAAAGGAAATATCCTCAGATGAAATCTGGAAAGAACCTTTCTGGGAAACTGCTTAGTGTTCTGTTCATTCATCTCACAGAGTTACATCTGTATTTCGTGGATCTCTTTGCTAGCCTCATTTCTGTGGAATCCGAGAAAAGGTATTTCAGATCCCATTGTAGACTATAGGGCCAAAGGAAATGTCCTCCCATTACAAAGAGAAAGAAGCTTTCTTAGAATCTTCTTTGGGTTCTGTGAAATCATCTCACAGAGTTACAGCTTTCCCCTCAAGAAGCCTTTCGCTAAGACAGTTCTTGTGGAATTGGCAAAGTGATATTTGGAAGCCCGTAGAGGACTTGGTGAAAAAGGAAATATCCTCAGATGAAATCTGGAAAGAAGCTTCCTGAGAAACTGCTTAGTGTTCGCTTAATATATCTCACAGAGTTACATCTGTATTTCGTGGATCTCTTTGATAGCCTTATTTCTGTGGAATCTGAGAACAGATATTTCGGATCCCTTTGAAGACTATAGGGCCAAAGGAAATATCCTCCGGTAAAAAAGAGAAAGAAGCTTTCTGAGAAACTTCTTTGTGTTCTGTGAAATCATCTTACAGAGTTACAGCTTTCCCCTCAAGAAGCCTTTCGCTAAGACAGTTCTTGTGGAATTGGCAAAGTGATATTTGGAAGCCCATAGAGGGCAATGGTGAAAAAGGAAATATCCTCAGATGAAATCTGGAAAGAAGGTTTCTGAGAAACTGCTTAGTGTTCTGTTCATTCATCTCACAGAGTTACATCTGTATTTCGTGGATCTCTTTGCTAGCCTTATTTCTGTGGAATCTGAGAAAAGATATTTCGGATCCCATTGAAGACTATAGGGCCAAAGGAAACATCCTCCGATTACAAAGAGAAAGAAGATTTCTGAGAAACTTCTTTGCGTTCTGTGAAAACATCTCACAGAGTTACAGCTTTCCCCTAAAGAAGCCTTTCGCTAAGACAGTTCTTGTGGAATTGACAAAGTGATATTTTGAAGCCCATAGACGGCTATGGTGAAAAAGAAAATATCCTCAGATGAAATCTGGAAAGAAGCTTTCTGAGAAACTGCTTGGTGTTCTGTTAATTCATCTCACAGAGTTACATCTGTATTTCGTGGATCTCTTTGCTAGCCTTATTTCTGTGGAATCTGAGAACAGATATTTCGGATCCCATTGAAGACTATAGGGCCAAAGGAAATATCCTCCGATAACAAAGAGAAAGAAGCTTGCTGAGAAACTTCTTTGCGTTCTGTGAAATCGTCTCAGAGAGTTACAGCTTTCCCTTCAAGAAGACTTTCGCTAAGACACTTCTTGTGGAATTGGCAAAGTGATATTTGGAAGCCCATAGTGGGCTATGGTGAAAAAGGAAATATCCTCCGATGAAATCTGGAAAGAAGCTTTCTGAGAAACTGCTTAGTGTTCTGTTCATTCATCTCACAGAGTTACATCTGTATTTCGTGGATCTCTTTGCTAGCCTTATTTCTGTGGAATCTGAGAACAGATATTTCGGATCCCATTGAAGACTATAGGGCCAAAGGAAATATCCTCCGATAACAAAGAGAAAGAAGCTGTCTTAGAAACTTCTTTGTGTTCTGTGAAATCATCTCACAGAGTTACAGCTTTCCCCTCAAGAAGCATTTCGCTAAGACAGTTCTTGTGGAATTGGCAAAGTGATATTTGGAAGCCCATAGATGGCTATGGTGAAAAAGGAAATATCCTCAGATGAAATCTGGAAAGAAGATTTCTGAGAAACTGCTTAGTGTTCGGTTCATTCATCTCACAGATTTACATCTGTATTTCGTGGATCTCTTTGCTAGCCTTATTTTTGTGGAATCTGAGAACAGATATTTCGGATCCCTTTGAAGACTATAGGGCCAAAGGAAATATCCTCCGATAACAAAGAGAAAGAAGCTTTCTGAGAAACTTCTTTGTGTTCTGTGAAATCATCTCACAGAGTTACAGCTTTCCCCTCAAGAAGCCTTTCGCTAAGACGGTTCTTGTGGAATTGGCAAAGTGATATTTGGAAGCCCATAGAGGGCTATGGTGAAAAAGGAAATATCCTCAGATGAAATATGGAAAGAAGCTTTCTGAGAAACTGCTAAGTGTTCGGTTCATTCATCTCACAGAGTTACATCTGTATTTCGTGGATCTCTTTGCTAGACTTATTTCTGTGGAATCTGAGAACAGATATTTCGGATCCCACTGAAGACTATAGGGAAAAAGGAAATATCCTCCGATTACAAAGAGAAAAAAGATTTCTGAGAAACTTCTTTGCTTTCTGTGAAATCATCTCACAGAGTTACAGCTTTCCCCTCCAGAAGCCTTTCGCTAAGACAGTTCTTGTGGAATTGGCAAAGTGATATTGGAAGCCCATAGAGGGCTATGGTGAAAAAGGAAATATCCTCAGATGAAATCTGGAAAGAAGCTTTCTGAGAAACTGCTTAGTGTTCTGTTAATTCATCTCACAGAGTTACATCTGTATTTCGTGGATCTCTTTGCTAGCCTTATTTCTGTGGAATCTGAGAACAGATATTTCGGATCCCATTGAAGACTACAGGGCCAAAGGAAATATCCTCCGATAACAAAGAGAAAGAAGCTTTCTGAGAAACTTCTTTGCGTTCTGTGAAATCATCTCACAGAGTTACAGCTTTCCCCTCAAGAAGCCTTTCGCTAAGACAGTTCTTGTGGAATTGGCAAAGTGATATTTGGAAGCCCATAGAGGGCTATGTTGAAAAAGGATATATCCTCAGATGAAATCTGGAAAGAAGCTTTCTGAGAAACTGCTTAGTGTTCTGTTAATTCATCTCACAGAGTTACATCTGTATTTCGTGGATCTCTTTGCTAGCCTTATTTCTGTGGAATCTGAGAACAGATATTTCAGATCCCATTGAAGACTATAGGGCCAAAGGAAATATCCTCCGATAACAAAGAGAAAGAAGCTTTCTGAGAAACTTCTTTGCATTCTGTGAAATCATCTCACAGAGTTACAGCTGTCCCCTCAAGAAGCCTTTCGCTAAGACAGTTCTTGTGGAATTGGCAAAGAGATATTTGGAAGCCCTTAGAGGACTATGGTGAAAAAGGAAATATCCTCAGATTAAATCTGGAAAGAAGCTTTCTGAGAAACTGCTTAGTGTTCTGTTCATTCATCTCACAGAGTTACCTCTGTATTTCGTGGATCTCTTTGCTAGCCTTATTTATGTGGAATCTGAGAACAGATATTTCGGATCCCATTGAAGACTATAGGGCCAAAGGAAATATCCTCCGATTACAAAGAGAAAGAAGATTTCTGAGAAACTTCTTTGCGTTCTGTGAAATCATCTCACAGAGTTACAGCTTTCCCCTCAAGAAGCCTTTCGCTAAGACAGTTCTTGTGGAATTGGCAAAGTGATATTTGGAAGCCCATAGAGGGCTACGGTGAAAAAGGAAATATCCTCAGATGAAATCTGGAAAGAAGCTTTCTGAGAAACTGCTTAGTGTTCTGTTCATTCATCTCACAGAGTTACATCTGTATTTCGTGGATATCTTTGCTAGCCTTATTTCTGTGGAATCTGAGAACAGATATTTCGGATCCCATTGAAGACTACAGGGCCAAAGGAAATATCCTCCGATAACAAAGAGAAAGAAGCTTTCTGAGAAACTTCTTTGCGTTCTGTGAAATCGTCTCACAGAGTTACAGCTTTCCCCTCAAGAAGACTTTCGCTAAGACAGTTCTTGTGGAATTGGCAAAGTGATATTTGGAAGCCCATAGAGGGCTATGGTGAAAAAGGAAATATCCTCAGATGAAATCTGGAAAGAAGCTTTCTGGGAAACTGCTTAGTGTTCTGTTAATTCATCTCACAGAGTTACATCTGTATTTCGTGGATCTCTTTGCTAGCCTTATTTCTGTGGAATCTGAAAACAGATATTTCGGATCCCATTGAAGACTATAGGGCCAAAGGAAATATCCTCCGATAACAAAGAGAAAGAAGCTGTCTTGGAAACTTCTTTGCGTTCTGTGAAATCATCTCACAGAGTTACAGCTTTCCCCTCAAGAAGCCTTTCGCTAAGACAGTTCTTGTGGAATTGGCAAAGTGATATTTGGAAGCCCCTAGAGGGCTATGGTGAAAAAGGAAATATCCTCAGATGAAATCTGGAAAGAACCTTTCTGAGAAACTGTTAAGTGTTTGGTTAATTCATCTCACAGAGTTACATCTGTATTTCCTGGATCTCTTTGCTAGCCTTATTTCTGTTGAATCTGAGAACAGATATTTCGGATCCCATTGAAGACTATAGGGCCAAAGGAAATATACTCCGATAACAAAGAGAAAGATGCTTTCTGAGAAACTTCTTTGCGTTCTGTGAAATCACCTCACAGAGTTACAGCTTTCCCCTGAAGAAGCCTTTCGCTAAGACAGTTCTTGTGGAATTGACAAAGTGATATTTGGAAGCGCATAGAGGGCTATGGTGAAAAAGGAAATATCCTCAGATGAAATCTGGTAATAAGCTTTCTGAGAAACAGCTTAGTGTTCGGTTAATTCATCTCAGAGAGTTACATGTCTATTTCGTGGATCTCTTTGCTACCCTTATTTCTGTGGAATCTGAGAACAGATATTTCGGATCCATTTGAAGACTATAGGGCCAAGGGAAATATCCTCCGATAACAAAGAGAAAGAAGCTTTCTGAGAAACTTCTTTGTGTTCTGTGAAATCATCTCACAGAGTTACAGCTTTCCCCTCAAGAAGCCTTTCGCTAAGACAGTTCTTGTGGAATTGGCAAAGTGATATTTGGAAGCCCATAGAGGGCTATGGTGAAAAAGGAAATATCCTCAGATGAAATCTGGAGAGAAGCTTTCTGAGAAACAGCTTAGTGTTCAGTTAATTCATCTCACAGAGTTATATCTGTATTTCGTGGATCTCTTTGCTAGCCTTATTTCTGTGGTATCTGAGAACAGACATTTCGGATCCCTTTGAAGACTATAGGGCCAAATGAAATATCCTCCGATAAAAAAGAGAAAGAAGCTTTCTGAGAAACTTCTTTGTGTTCTGTGAAAAGATCTCACAGAGTTACAGCTTTCCCCTCAAGAAGGCTTTCGCTAAGACAGTTCTTGTGGAATTGGCAAAGTGATATTTGGAAGCCCATAGAGGGATATGGTGAAAAAGGAAATATCCTCAGATGAAATCTGGAAAGAAGCTTTCTGAGAAACTGCTTAGTGTTCTGTTCATTCATCTCACAGAGTTACATCTGTATTTCGTGGATCTCTTTGCTAGCCTCATTTCTGTGGAATCCGAGAAAAGGTATTTCAGATCCCATTGTAGACTATAGGGCCAAAGGAAATGTCCTCCCATTACAAAGAGAAAGAAGCTTTCTTAGAATCTTCTTTGGGTTCTGTGAAATCATCTCACAGAGTTACAGCTTTCCCCTCAAGAAGCCTTTCGCTACGACAGTTCTTGTGTAATTGGCAACGTGATATTTGGAAGCCCATAGAGGTATATGATGAAAAAGGAAATATCCTCAGATGAAATCTGGAAAGAAGCTTTCTGAGAAACTGCTTAGTGTTCTGTTCATTCATCTCACAGAGTTACATCTGTATTTCGTGGATCTCTTTGCTAGCCTTATTTCTGTGGAATCTGAGAACAGATATTTCGGATCCCTTTGAAGACTATAGGGCCAAAGGAAATATCCTCCGATTACAAAGAGAAAGAATCTTTCTTAGAAACTTCTTTGTGTTCCGTGAAATCATCTCACAGAGTTACAGCTTTCCCCTCAAGAAGCCTTTCGCTAAGACAGTTCTTGTGGAATTGGCAAAGTGATATTTGGAAGCCCATAGAGGGCTATGGTGAAAAAGGAAATATCCTCAGATGAAATCTGGAAAGAAGCTTTCTGAGAAACTGCTTAGTGTTCTGTTAATTCATCTCACAGCGTTACATCTTTATTTCGTGGATCTCTTTGCTAGCCTTATTTCTGTGGAATCTGAGAAGAGATATTTCGGATCCCATTGAAGACGATAGGGCCAAAGGAAATATCCTCCGATAACAAAGAGAAAGAAGCTTTCTGAGAAACTTCTTGGCGTTCTGTGAAATCATCTCACAGAGTTACAGCTTTCCCCTCAAGAAGCCTTTCGCTAAGACATTTCTTGTGGAATTGGCAAGGTGATATTTGGAAGCCCATAGATGGCTACGGTGAAAAAGGAAATATCCTCAGATGAAATCTGGAAAGAAGCTTTCTGAGAAACTGCTTAGTGTTCGGTTAATTCATCTCACAGAGTTACATCTGTATTTCGTGGATCTCTTTGCTAGCCTTATTTCTGTGGAATCTGAGAACAGATATTTCGGATCCCTTTGAAGACTATAGGGCCAAAGGAAATAACCTCCGATAACAAAGAGAAAGAAGCTTTCTGAGAAACTTCTTTGCATTCTGTGAAATCATCTCACAGAGTTACAGCTTTCCCCTCAAGAAGCCTTTCGCTAAGACAATTATTGTGGAATTGGCAAAGTGATATTTGGAAGCCCATAGAGGGCTATGGTGAAAAAGGAAATATCCTCAGATGAAATCTGGAAGGAAGCTTTCTGAGAAACTGTTAGTGTTCGGTTAATTCATCTCAGAGAGTTACATCTGTATTTCGTGGATCTCTTGTCTAGCCTTATTTCTGTGGAATCTGAGAACAGATATTTCGGATCCCTTTGAAGACTATAGGGCCAAAGGAAATATCCTCCGATAACAAAGAGAAAGAAGCTTTCTGAGAAACTTCTTTGCGTTCTGTGAAATCATCTCACAGAGATACAGCTTTCCCCTCAAGAAGGCTTTCGCTAAGACAGTTCTTGTGGAATTGGCAAAGTGATATTTGGAACCCCAAGAGGGCAATGGTGAAAAAGGAAATATCCTCAGATGAAAACTGGAAAGAAGCTTTCTGAGAAACTGCTAAGTGTTCTGTTCATTCATCTCACAGAGTTACATCTGTATTTCGTGGATCTCTTTGCTAGCCTTATTTCTGTGGAATCTGAGAACAGGTATTTCAGATCCCATTGAAGACTATAGGGCCAAAGGAAATATCCTCCGATTACAAAGAAAAAGAAGCTTTCTTAGAAACTTCTTTGTGTTTTGTGAAATCATCTCACAGAGTTACAGCTTTCCCCTCAAGAAGCCTTTCGCGATGACAGTTCCTGTGGAATTGGCAAAGTGATATTTGGAAGCCCATAGAGGGCTATGGTGAAAAAGGAAATATCCTCAGATGAAATTTGGAAAGAAGCTTTCTGAGAAACTGCTTAGTGTTCTGTTCATTCATCTCACAGAGTTACATCTTTATTTCGTGGAACTCTTTGCTAGCCTTATTTCTGTGGAGTCTGAGAACAGATATTTCGGATCCCTTTGAAGACTATAGGGCCAAAGGAAATATCCTCCTATTAAAAAGAGAAAGAAGTTTTCGTAGAAACTTCTTTGCGTTCTGTGACATCATCTCACTGAGTTACAGCTTTCCCTTCAAGAAGCCTTTCGCTAAGACAGTTCTTGTGGAATTGGCAAAGTGATATTTGGAAGCCCAAAGAGGGCTATGGTGAGAAAGGAAATATCCTCAGATGAAATCTGGAAAGAAGCTTTCTGAGAAACTGCTTAGTGTTCTGTTCATTCATCTCACAGAGTTACATCTGTATTTCGTGGATCTCTTTGCTAGCCTTATTTCTGTGGAATCTGAGAAAAGATATTTCGGATCCCATTGAAGACTATAGGGCCAAAGGAAACATCCTCCGATTACAAAGAGAAAGAAGATTTCTGAGAAACTTCTTTGCGTTCTGTGAAAACATCTCACAGAGTTACAGCTTTCCCCTAAAGAAGCCTTTCGCTAAGACAGTTCTTGTGGAATTGACAAAGTGATATTTTGAAGCCCATAGACGGCTATGGTGAAAAAGAAAATATCCTCAGATGAAATCTGGAAAGAAGCTTTCTGAGAAACTGCTTGGTGTTCTGTTAATTCATCTCACAGAGTTACATCTGTATTTCGTGGATCTCTTTGCTAGCCTTATTTCTGTGGAATCTGAGAACAGATATTTCGGATCCCATTGAAGACTATAGGGCCAAAGGAAATATCCTCCGATAACAAAGAGAAAGAAGCTTGCTGAGAAACTTCTTTGCGTTCTGTGAAATCGTCTCAGAGAGTTACAGCTTTCCCTTCAAGAAGACTTTCGCTAAGACACTTCTTGTGGAATTGGCAAAGTGATATTTGGAAGCCCATAGTGGGCTATGGTGAAAAAGGAAATATCCTCCGATGAAATCTGGAAAGAAGCTTTCTGAGAAACTGCTTAGTGTTCTGTTCATTCATCTCACAGAGTTACATCTGTATTTCCTGGATCTCTTTGCTAGCCTTATTTCTGTGGAATCTGAGAACAGATATTTCGGATCCCATTGAAGACTATAGGGCCAAAGGAAATATCCTCCGATAACAAAGAGAAAGAAGCTGTCTTAGAAACTTCTTTGTGTTCTGTGAAATCATCTCACAGATTTACAGCTTTCCCCTCAAGAAGCCTTTCGCTAAGACAGTTCTTGTGGAATTGGCAAAGTGATATTTGGAAGCCCATAGATGGCTATGGTGAAAAAGGAAATATCCTCAGATGAAATCTGGAAAGAAGATTTCTGAGAAACTGCTTAGTGTTCTGTTAATTCATCTCACAGAGTTACATCTGTATTTCCTGGATCTCTTTGCTAGCCTTATTTCTGTGGAATCTGAGAACAGATATTTCGGATCCCATTGAAGACTATAGGGCCAAAGGAAATATCCTCCGATAACAAAGAGAAAGAAGCTTTCTGAGAAACTTCTTTGTGTTCTGTGAAATCATCTCACAGAGTTACAGCTTTCCCCTCAAGAAGCCTTTCGCTAAGACAGTTCTTATAGAATTGGCAAAGTGATATTTGGAAGCCCATAGAGAGCTATGATGAAAAAGGAAATATCCTCAGATGAAATCTGGTAATAAGCTTTCTGAGAAACAGCTTAGTGTTCGGTTAATTCATCTCAGAGAGTTACATGTCTATTTCGTGGATCTCTTTGCTACCCTTATTTCTGTGGAATCTGAGAACAGATATTTCGGATCCATTTGAAGACTATAGGGCCAAGGGAAATATCCTCCGATAACAAAGAGAAAGAAGCTTTCTGAGAAACTTCTTTGTGTTCTGTGAAATCATCTCACAGAGTTACAGCTTTCCCCTCAAGAAGCCTTTCGCTAAGACAGTTCTTGTGGAATTGGCAAGGTGATATTTGGAAGCCCATAGAGGGCTATGGTGAAAAAGGAAATATCCTCAGATGAAATCTGGAGAGAAGCTTTCTGAGAAACAGCTTAGTGTTCAGTTAATTCATCTCACAGAGTTACATCTGTATTTCGTGGATCTCTTTGCTAGCCTTATTTCTGTGGTATCTGAGAACAGACATTTCGGATCCCTTTGAAGACTATAGGGCCAAATGAAATATCCTCCGATAAAAAAGAGAAAGAAGCTTTCTGAGAAACTTCTTTGTGTTCTGTGAAAAGATCTCACAGAGTTACAGCTTTCCCCTCAAGAAGGCTTTCGCTAAGACAGTTCTTGTGGAATTGGCAAAGTGATATTTGGAAGCCCATAGAGGGATATGGTGAAAAAGGAAATATCCTCAGATGAAATCTGGAAAGAAGCTTTCTGAGAAACTGCTTAGTGTTCTGTTCATTCATCTCACAGAGTTACATCTGTATTTCGTGGATCTCTTTGCTAGCCTCATTTCTGTGGAATCCGAGAAAAGGTATTTCAGATCCCATTGTAGACTATAGGGCCAAAGGAAATATCCTCCGATTACAAAGAGAAAGAATCTTTCTTAGAAACTTCTTTGTGTTCCGTGAAATCATCTCACAGAGTTACAGCTTTCCCCTCAAGAAGCCTTTCGCTAAGACAGTTCTTGTGGAATTGGCAAAGTGATATTTGGAAGCCCATAGAGGGCTACGGTGAAAAAGGAAATATCCTCAGATGAAATCTGGAAAGAAGCTTTCTGAGAAACTGCTTCGTGTTCTGTTAATTCATCTCACAGCGTTACATCTTTATTTCGTGGATCTCTTTGCTAGCCTTATTTCTGTGGAATCTGAGAAGAGATATTTCGGATCCCATTGAAGACTATAGGGCCAAAGGAAATATCCTCTGATAACAAAGAGAAAGAAGCTTTCTGAGAAACTTCTTGGCGTTCTGTGAAATCATCTCACAGAGTTACAGCTTTCCCCTCAAGAAGCCTTTCGCTAAGACATTTCTTGTGGAATTGGCAAGGTGATATTTGGAAGCCCATAGAGGGCTACGGTGAAAAAGGAAATATCCTCAGATGAAATCTGGAAAGAAGCTTTCTGAGAAACTGCTTAGTGTTCGGTTAATTCATCTCACAGAGTTACATCTGTATTTCGTGGATCTCTTTGCTAGCCTTATTTCTGTGGAATCTGAGAACAGATATTTCGGATCCCTTTGAAGACTATAGGGCCAAAGGAAATAACCTCCGATAACAAAGAGAAAGAAGCTTTCTGAGAAACTTCTTTGCATTCTGTGAAATCATCTCACAGAGTTACAGCTTTCCCCTCAAGAAGCCTTTCGCTAAGACAATTCTTGTGGAATTGGCAAAGTGATATTTGGAAGCCCATAGAGGGCTATGGTGAAAAAGGAAATATCCTCAGATGAAATCTGGAAGGAAGCTTTCTGAGAAACTGTTAGTGTTCGGTTAATTCATCTCAGAGAGTTACATCTGTATTTCGTGGATCTCTTGTCTAGCCTTATTTCTGTGGAATCTGAGAACAGATATTTCGGATCCCTTTGAAGACTATAGGGCCAAAGGAAATATCCTCCGATAACAAAGAGAAAGAAGCTTTCTGAGAAACTTCTTTGCGTTCTGTGAAATCATCTCACAGAGTTACAGCTTTCCCCTCAAGAAGGCTTTCGCTAAGACAGTTCTTGTGGAATTGGCAAAGTGATATTTGGAACCCCAAGAGGGCAATGGTGAAAAAGGAAATATCCTCAGATGAAAACTGGAAAGAAGCTTTCTGAGAAACTGCTAAGTGTTCTGTTCATTCATCTCACAGAGTTACATCTGTATTTCGTGGATCTCTTTGCTAGCCTTATTTCTGTGGAATCTGAGAACAGGTATTTCAGATCCCATTGAAGACTATAGGGCCAAAGGAAATATCCTCCGATTACAAAGAAAAAGAAGCTTTCTTAGAAACTTCTTTGTGTTCTGTGAAATCATCTCACAGAGTTACAGCTTTCCCCTCAAGAAGCCTTTCGCGATGACAGTTCCTGTGGAATTGGCAAAGTGATATTTGGAAGCCCATAGAGGGCTATGGTGAAAAAGGAAATATCCTCAGATGAAATTTGGAAAGAAGCTTTTTGAGAAACTGCTTAGTGTTCTGTTCATTCATCTCACAGAGTTACATCTTTATTTCGTGGAACTCTTTGCTAGCCTTATTTCTGTGGAGTCTGAGAACAGATATTTCGGATCCCTTTGAAGACTATAGGGCCAAAGGAAATATCCTCCTATTAAAAAGAGTAAGAAGTTTTCGTAGAAACTTCTTTGCGTTCTGTGATATCATCTCACTGAGTTACAGCTTTCCCTTCAAGAAGCCTTTCGCTAAGACAGTTCTTGTGGAATTGGCAAAGTGATATTTGGAAGCCCAAAGAGGGCTATGGTGAGAAAGGAAATATCCTCAGATGAAATCTGGAAAGAAGCTTTCTGAGAAACTGCTTAGTGTTCTGTTAATTCATCTCACAGAGTTACATCTGTATTTCGTGGATCTCTTTGCTAGCCTTATTTTTGTGGAATCTGAGAACAGATATTTCGGATCCCATTGAAGACTATAGGGCCAAAGGAAATATCCTCCGATAACAAAGAGAAAGAAGCTTTCTGAGAAACTTCTTTACGTTCTGTGAAATCATCTCACAGAGTTACAGCTTTCCCCTCAAGAAGCCTTTCGCTAAGACAGTTCTTGTGGAATTGGCAAGGTGATATTTGGAAGCCCATAGAGGGCTAAGGTGAAAAAGGAAATATCCTCAGATGAAATCTGGAGAGAAGCTTTCTGAGAAACTGCTTAGTGTTCGGTTAATTCAACTCACAGAGTTACATCAGTATTTCGTGGATCTCCTTGCTAGCCTTATTTCTGTGGTATCTGAGAACAGATATTTCGGATCACTTTGAAGACTATAGGGCCAAAGGAAATATCCTCCGATTACAAAGAGAAAGAAGCTTTCTGAGAAACTTCTTTGTGTTCTGTGAAATCATCTCACAGAGTTACAGCTTTCCCCTCAAGAAGCCTTACGCTAAGACAGTTCTTGTGGAATTGGCAAAGTGATATTTGGAAGCCCATATGAGGGCTATGGTGAAAAAGGAAATATCCTCAGATGAAATATGGAAAGAAGCTTTCTGAGAAACTGCTTAGTGTTCTGTTAATTCATCTCACAGAGTTACATCTGTATTTCGTGGATCTCTTTGCTAGCCTTATTTCTATGGAATCTGAGAACAGGTATTTCAGATCCCATTGAAGACTATAGGGCCAATGGAAATATCCTCCGATTACAAAGAGAAAGAAGCTTTCTTAGAAACTTCTTTGTGTTCCGTGAAATCATCTCAGAGAGTTACAGCTTTCCCCTCAAGAAGCCTTTCGCTTAGACAGTTCATGTGGAATTGGCAAAGTGATATTTGGAAGCCCATAGAGGGCTGTGTTGAAAAAGGATATATCCTCAGATGAAATCTGGAAAGAAGCTTTCTGAGAAACTGCTTAGTGTTCTGTTCATTCATCTCACAGAGTTACATCTGTATTTCGTGGATCTCTTTGCTAGCCTTATTTCTGTGGAATCTGAGAACAGATATTTCGGATCCCATTGAAGACTATAGGGCCAAAGGAAATATCCTCCGATAACAAAGAGAAAGAAGCTTTCTGAGAAACTTCTTTGTGTTCTGTGAAATCATCTCACAGACTTACAGCTTTCCCCTCAAGAAGCCTTTCGCTAAGACAGTTCTTGTGGTATTGGCAAAGTGATATTTGGAAGCCCTTAGAGGACTATGGTGAAAAAGGAAATATCCTCAGATGAAATCTGGAAAGAAGCTTTCTGAGAAACTGCTTAGTGTTCGCTTAATTTATCTCACAGAGTTACTTCTGTATTTCGTGGATCTCTTTGCTAGCCTTATTTCTGTGGAATCTGAGAACAGATATTTCGGATCCCTTTGAAGACTATAGGGCCAAAGGAAATATCCTCCGGTAACAAAGAGAAAGAAGCTTTCTGAGAAACTTCTTTGTGTTCTGTGAAATCATCTTACAGAGTTACAGCTTTCCCCTCAAGAAGCCTTTCGCTAAGACAGTTCTTGTGGAATTGGCAAACTGATATTTGGAAGCCCATAGAGGGCAATGGTGAAAAAGGAAATATCCTCAGATGAAAACTGGAAAGAAGCTTTCTGAGAAACTGCTTAGTGTTCTGTTCATTCATCTCACAGAGTTACATCTGTATTTCGTGGATCTCTTTGCTAGCCTTATTTCTGTGGAATCTGAGAAAAGATATTTCGGATCCCATTGAAGACTATAGGGCCAAAGGAATTATCCTCCGATTACAAAGAGAAAGAAGATTTCTGAGAAACTTCTTTGCGTTCTGTGAAAACATCTCACAGAGTTACAGCTTTCCCTTCAAGAAGACTTTCGCTAAGACACTTCTTGTGGAATTGGCAAAGTGATATTTGGAAGCCCATAGTGGGCTATGGTGAAAAAGGAAATATCCTCCGATGAAATCTGGAAAGAAGCTTTCTGAGAAACTACTTAGTGTTCTGTTAATTCATCTCACAGAGTTACATCTGTATTTCGTGGATCTCTTTGCTAGCCTTATTTCTGTGGAATCTGAGAACAGATATTTCGGATCCCATTGAAGACTACAGGGCCAAAGGAAATATCCTCTGATAACAAAGAGAAAGAAGCTTTCTGAGAAACTTCTTTGCGTTCTGTGAAATCACCTCACAGAGTTACAGCTTTCCCCTCAAGAAGCCTTTCGCTAAGACAGTTCTTGTGCAATTGGCAAAGTGATATTTGGAAGCCCATAGAGGGCTATGTTGAAAAAGGATATATCCTCAGATGAAATCTGGAAAGAAGCTTTCTGAGAAACTGCTTAGTGTTCTGTTAATTCATTTCACAGAGTTTTATCTGTATTTCGTGGATCTCTTTGCTAGCCTTATTTCTGTGGAATCTGAGAACAGATATTTCGGATCCCATTGAAGACTATAGGGCCAAAGGAAATATCCTCCGATAACAAAGAGAAAGAAGCTTTCTGAGAAACTTCTTTGCATTCTGTGAAATCATCTCACAGAGTTACAGCTGTCCCCTCAAGAAGCCTTTCGCTAAGACAGTTCTTGTGGAATTGGCAAAGTGATATTTGGAAGCCCTTAGAGGACTATGGTGAAAAAGGAAATATCCTCAGATGAAATCTGGAAAGAAGCTTTCTGAGAAACTGCTTAGTGTTCTGTTCATTCATCTCACAGAGTTACATCTGTATTTCGTGGATCTCTTTGCTAGCCTTATTTATGTAGAATCTGAGAACAGATATTTCGGATCCCATTGAAGACTATAGGGCCAAAGGAAATATCCTCCGATTACAAAGAGAAAGAAGATTTCTGAGAAACTTCTTTGCATTCTGTGAAATCATCTCACAGAGTTACAGCTTTCCCCTCAAGAAGCCTTTCGCTAAGACAGTTCTTGTGGAATTGGCAAAGTGATATTTGGAAGCCCATAGAGGGCTATGGTGAAAAAGGAAATATCCTCAGATGAAATCTGGAAAGAAGCTTTCTGAGAAACTGCTTAGTGTTCTGTTCATTCATCTCACAGAGTTACATTTGTATTTCGTGGATATCTTTGATAGCCTTATTTCTGTGGAATCTGAGAACAGATATTTCGGATCCCATTGAAGACTACAGGGCCAAAGGAAATATCCTCCGATAACAAAGAGAAAGAAGCTTTCTGAGAAAGTTCTTTGCGTTCTGTGAAATCGTCTCACAGAGTTACAGCTTTCCCCTCAAGAAGACTTTCGCTAAGACAGTTCTTGTGGAATTGGCAAAGTGATATTTGGAAGCCCATAGAGGGCTATGGTGAAAAAGGAAATATCCTCAGATAAAATCTGGAAAGAAGCTTTCTGGGAAACTGCTTAGTGTTCTGTTAATTCATCTCACACAGTTACATCTGTATTTCGTGGATCTCTTTGCTAGCCTTATTTCTGTGGAATCTGTAAACAGATATTTCGGATCCCATTGAAGACTACAGGGCCAAAGGAAATATCCTCCGATAACAAAGAGAAAGAAGCTTTCTGAGAAACTTCTATGCGTTCTGTGAAATCACCTCACAGAGTTACAGCTTTCCCCTCAAGAAGCCTTTCGCTAAGACAGTTCTTGTGGAATTGGCAAAGTGATATTTGGAAGCCCATAGAGGGCTATGTTGAAAAAGGATATATCCTCAGATGAAATCTGGAAAGAAGCTTTCTGAGAAACTGCTTAGTGTTCTGTTAATTCATCTCACAGAGTTACATCTGTATTTCCTGGATCTCTTTGCTAGCCTTATTTCTGTGGAATCTGAGAACAGATATTTCGGATCCCATTGAAGACTATAGGGCCAAAGGAAATATCCTCCGATAACAAAGAGAAAGAAGCTTTCTGAGAAACTTCTTTGCATTCTGTGAAATCATCTCACAGAGTTACAGCTGTCCCCTCAAGAAGCCTTTCGCTAAGACAGTTCTTGTGGAATTCGCAAAGTGATATTTGGAAGCCCTTAGAGGACTATGGTGAAAAAGGAAATATCCTCAGATGAAATCTGGAAAGAAGCTTTCTGAGAAACTGCTTAGTGTTCTGTTCATTAATCTCACAGAGTTACCTCTGTATTTCGTGGATCTCTTTGCTAGCCTTATTTATGTGGAATCTGAGAACAGATATTTCGGATCCCATTGAAGACTATAGGGCCAAAGGAAATATCCTCCGATTACAAAGAGAAAGAAGATTTCTGAGAAACTTCTTTGCGTTCTGTGAAATCGTCTAACAGAGTTACAGCTTTCCCCTCAAGAAGCCTTTCGCTAAGACAGTTCTTGTGGAATTGGCAAAGTGATATTTGGAAGCCCATAGAGGGCTATGGTGAAAAAGGAAATATCCTCAGATGAAATCTGGAAAGAAGCTTTCAGAGAAACTTCTTAGTGTTCTGTTCATTCATCTCACAGAGTTACATCTGTATTTCGTGGATATCTTTGCTAGCCTTATTTCTGTGGAATCTGAGAACAGATATTTCGGATCCCATTGAAGACTACAGGGCCAAAGGAAATATCCTCCGATAACAAAGAGAAAGAAGCTTTCTGAGAAACTTCTTTGCGTTCTGTGAAATCGTCTCACAGAGTTACAGCTTTCCCCTCAAGAAGACTTTCGCGAAGACAGTTCTTGTGGAATTGGCAAAGTGATATTTGGAAGCCCATAGAGGGCTATGGTGAAAAAGGAAATATCCTCAGATGAAATCTGGAAAGAAGCTTTCTGGGAAACTGCTTAGTGTTCTGTTAATTCATCTCACAGAGTTACATCTGTATTTCGTGGATCTCTTTGCTAGCCTTATTTCTGTGGAATCTGAAAACAGATATTTCGGATCCCATTGAAGTCTATAGGGCCAAAGGAAATATCCTCCGATAACAAAGAGAAAGAAGCTGTCTTGGAAACTTCTTTGCGTTCTGTGAAATCATCTCACAGAGTTACAGCTTTCCCCTCAAGAAGCCTTTCGCTAAGACAGTTCTTGTGGAATTGGCAAAGTGATATTTGGAAGCCCATAGAGGGCTATGGTGAAAAAGGAAATATCCTCAGATGAAATCTGGAAAGAAGCTTTCTGAGAAACTGTTAAGTGTTTGGTTAATTTTCTCACAGAGTTACATCTGTATTTCCTGGATCTCTTTGCTAGCCTTATTTCTGTTGAATCTGAGAACAGATATTTCGGATCCCATTGAAGACCATAGGGCGAAAGGAAATATCCTCCAATAACAAAGAGAAAGAACCTTTCTGAGAAACTTCTTTGCGTTCTTCGAAATCATCTCACAGAGTTACAGCTTTCCCCTCAAGAAGTCTTTCCTAAGACAGTTCTTGTGGAATTGGCAAAGTGATATTTGGAAGCCCTTAGAGGGCTATGGTTAAAAAGGAAATATCCTCAGATGAAATCTGGAAAGAAGCTTTCTGAGAAACTGCTTAGTGTTCGGTTAATTCATCTCACAGAGTTACATCTGTATTTCGTGGATCTCTTTGCTAGCCTTATTTCGTTGGAATCTGAGAACAGATATTTCGGATCCCTTTGAAGACTATGGGGCCAAAGGAAATATCCTCCGATAACAAAGATAAAGAAGCTTTCTGAGAAACTACTTTGCCTTCTGTGTAATCATCTCACAGAGTTACAGCTTTCCCCTCAAGAAGCCTTTCGCTAAGACAGTTCTTGTGGAATTGGCAAAGTGATATTTGGGAGCCCATAGAGAGCTATGGTGAAAAAGGAAATATCCTCAGATTAAATATGGAAAGAAGCTTTCTGAGAAACTTCTTAGTGTTCTGTTAATTCATCTCAGAGAGTTCCATCTGTATTTTGTGGATCTCTTTGCTAGCCTTATTTCGGTGGAATCTGAGAACAGATATTTTGGATCCCATTGATGACTATAGGGCCAAAGGAAATATCCTCCGATAACAAAGAGAAAGAAGCTTTCTGAGAAACTTCTTTGCGTTCTGTGAAATCATCTCACAGAGTTACAGCTTTCCCCTGAAGAAGCCTTTCGCTAAGACAGTTCTTGTGGAATTGGCAAAGTGATATTTGGAAGCGCATAGAGGGCTATGGTGAAAAAGGAAATATCCTCAGATGAAATCTGGAAATAAGCTTTCTGAGAAACAGCTTAGTGTTCGGTTAATTCATCTCACAGAGTTACATCTGTATTTCGTGGATCTCTTTGCTAGCCTTATTTCTGTGGAATAAGAGAACAGATATTTCGGATCCCTTTGAAGACTATAGGGCCAAAGGAAATACCCTCCGATTACAAAGAGAAAGAAGCTTTCTGAGAAACTTCTTTGCGTTCTGTGAAATATTCTCACAGAGTTACAGCTTTCCCCTCAAGAAGCCTTTCGCTAAGACAGTTCTTGTGGAATTGGCAAGGTGATATTTGGAAGCCCTTAGAGGGCTATGGTTAAAAAGGAAATATCCTCAGATGAAATCTGGAAAGAAGCTTTCTGAGAAACTGCTTAGTGTTCGGTTAATTCATCTCACAGAGTTACATCTGTATTTCGTGGATCTCTTTGCTAGCCTTATTTCTGTCGTATCTGAGAACAGATATTTCGGATCCCTTTGAAGACTATAGGGCCAAACCAAATATCCTCCGATAAAACAGAGAAAGAAGCTTTCTGAGAAACTTCTTTGTGTTCTGTGAAAAGATCTCACAGAGTTACAGCTTTCCCCTCAAGAAGGCTTTCGCTACGACAGTTCTTGTGGAATTGGCAAAGTGATATTTGGAAGCCCATAGAGGGATATGGTGAAAAAGGAAATATCCTCAGATGAAATCTGGAAAGAAGCTTTCTGAGAAACTGCTTAGTGTTCTGTTCATTCATCTCACAGAGTTACATCTGTATTTCGTGGATCTCTTTGCTAGCCTTATTTCTGTGGAATCTGAGGACAGATATTTCGGATCCCTTTGAAGACTATAGGGCCAAAGGAAATATCCTCTGACAACAAAGAGAAAGAAGCTTTCTGAGAAACTTCTTTGCATTCTGTGAAATCATCTCACAGAGTTACAGCTTTCCCCTCAAGAAGCCTTTCGCTAAGACAGTTCTTGTGGAATTGGAAAAGTGATATTTGGAAGCCCATAGAGGGCTATGGTGAAAAAGGAAATATCCTCAGATGAAATCTGGAAAGAAGCTTTCTGAGAAACTGCTTAGTGTTCTGTTAATTCATCTCACAGAGTTCCATCTGTATTTTGTGGATCTCTTTGCTAGCCTTATTTCTGTGGAATCTGAGAACAGATATTTCGGATCCCATTGAAGACTATAGGGCCAAAGGAAATATCCTCCGATAACAAAGAGAAAGAAGCTTTCTGAGAAACTTCTTTGTGTTCTCTGAAATCATCTCACAGAGTTACAGCTTTCCCCTAAAGAAGCCTTTCGCTAAGACAGTTCTTGTGGAATTGGCAAAGTGATATTTGGAAGCCCATAGAGGGCTATGGTGAAAAAGGAAATATCCTCAGATGAAATCTGGAAAGAAGCTTTCTGGGAAACTGCTAAGTGTTCGGTTCATTCATCTCACAGAGTTACATCTGTATTTCGTGGATCTCTTTGCTAGACTTATTTCTGTGGAATCTGAGAACAGATATTTCGGATCCCTTTGAATACTATAGGGCCAAGGAAATATCCTCCGATTACAAAGAGAAAAAAGATTTCTGAGAAACTTCTTTGCTTTCTGTGAAATCATCTCACAGAGTTACAGCTTTCCCCTCAAGAAGCCTTTCGCTAAGACAGTTCTTGTGGAATTGGCAAAGTGATATTGGAAGCCCATAGAGGGCTATGGTGAAAAAGGAAATATCCTCTGATGAAATCTGGAAAGAAGATTTCTGAGAAACTGCTTAGTGTTCGGTTAATTCATCTCACAGAGTTACATCTGTATTTCGTGGATCTCTTTGCTAGCCCTATTTCTGTGGAATCTGAGAACAGATATTTCGGATCCCATTGAAGTCTACAGGGCCAAAGGAAATATCCTCCGATAACAAAGAGAAAGAAGCTTTCTGAGAAACTTCTTTGTGTTCTGTGAAATCATCTCACAGAGTTACAGCTTTCCCCTCAAGAAGCCTTTCTCTAAGACAGTTCCTGTGGAATTGGCAAAGTGATATTTGGAAGCCCTTAGAGGACTATGGTGAAAAAGGAAATATCCTCAGATGAAATCTGGAAAGAAGCTTTCTGAGAAACTGCTTAGTGTTCTGTTCATTCATCTCACAGAGTTACATCTGTATTTCGTGGATCTCTTTGATAGCCTTATTTATGTGGAATCTGAAAACAGATATTTCGGATCCCTTTGAAGACTATAGGGCCAAAGGAAATATCCTCCGATTACAAAGAGAAAGAAGATTTCTGAGAAACTTCTTTGCGTTCTGTGAAATCATCTCACAGAGTTACAGCTTTCCCCTCAAGAAGCCTTTCGCTAAGACAATTCTTGTGGAATTGGCAAAGTGATATTTGGAAGCCCATAGAGGGCTATGGTGAAAAAGGAAATATCCTCAGATGAAATCTGGAAAGAAGCTTTCTGGGAAACTTCTTAGTGTTCTGTTAATTCATCTCAGAGAGTTCCATCTGTATTTTCTGGATCTCTTTGCTAGCCTTATTTCTGTGGAATCTGAGAACAGATATTTCGGATCCCATTGATGACTATAGGGCCAAAGGAAATATCCTCCGATAACAAAGAGAAAGAAGCTTTCTGAGAAACTTCTTTGCGTTCTGTGAAATAATCTCACAGAGTTCCAGCTTTCCCCTCAAGAAGCCCTTCGCTAAGACAGTTCTTGTGGAATTGGCAAAGTGATATTTGGAAGCGCATAGAGGGCTATGGTGAAAAAGGAAATATCCTCAGATGAAATCTGGAAATAAGCTTTCTGAGAAACAGCTTAGTGTTCGGTTAATTCATCTCAGAGAGTTAGATCTGTATTTCGTGGATCTCTTTGCTACCCTTATTTCTGTGGAATCTGAGAACAGATATTTCGGATCCATTTGAAGACAATAGGGCCAAGGGAAATATCCTCCGATAACAAAGAGAAAGAAGCTTTCTGAGAAACTTCTTTGCGTTCTGTGAAATAATCTCACAGAGTTACAGCTTTCCCCTCAAGAAGCCTTTCGCTAAGACAGTTCTTGTGGAATTGGCAAGGTGGTATTTGGAAGCCCATAGAGGGCTATGGTGAAAAAGGAAATATACTCAGATGAAATCTGGAGAGAAGCTTTCTGAGAAACAGCTCAGTGTTCAGTTAATTCATCTCACAGAGTTACATCTGTATTTCGTGGATCTCTTTGCTAGCCTTATTTCTGTGGTATCTGAGAACAGACATTTCGGATCCCTTTGAAGACTGTAGGGCCAAACGAAATATCCTCCGATAAAAAAGAGAAAGAAGCTTTCTGAGAAACTTCTTTGTGTTCTGTGAAAAGATCTCACAGAGTTACAGCTTTCCCCTCAAGAAGGCTTTCGCTAAGACAGTTCTTGTGCAATTGGCAAAGTGATATTTGGAAGCCCATAGAGGGATATGGTGAAAAAGGAAATATCCTCAGATGAAATCTGGAAAGAAGCTTTCTGAGAAACTGTTAAGTGTTCGGTTAATTCATCTCACAGAGTTACATCTGTATTTCCTGGATCTCTTTGCTAGCCTTATTTCTGTTGAATCTGAGAACAGATATTTCAGATCCCATTGAAGACCATAGGGCCAAAGGAAATATCCTCAAATAACAAAGAGAAAGAAACTTTCTGAGAAACTTCTTTGTGTTCTGTGAAATCATCTCACAGAGTTACAGCTTTCCCCTCAAGAAGTCTTTCCTAAGACAGTTCTTGTGGAATTGGCAAAGTGATATTTGGAAGCCCTTAGAGGGCTATGGTTAAAAAGGAAATATCCTCAGATGAAATCTGGAGGAAGCTTTCTGAGAAACAGCTTAGTGTTCAGTTAATTCATCTCACAGAGTTACATCTGTATTTCGTGGATCTCTTTGCTAGCCTTATTTCTGTGGTATCTGAGAACAGATATTTCGGATCCCTTTGAAGACTATAGGGCCAAACGAAATATCCTCCGATAAAAAAGAGAAAGAAGCTTTCTGAGAAACTTCTTTGTGTTCTGTGAAAAGGTCTCACAGAGTTACAGCTTTCCCCTCAAGAAGCCTTTCGCTAAGACAGTTCTTGTGGAATTGGCAAAGTGATATTTGGTAGCCCATAGAGGGATATGGTGAAAAAGGAAATATCCTCAGATTAAATCTGGAAAGAAGCTTTCTGAGAAACTGCTTAGTGTTCTGTTAATTCATCTCACAGAGTTACATCTGTATTTCGTGGATCTCTTTGCTAGCCTTATTTCTGTGGAATCTGAGAACAGATATTTCGGATCCCTTTGAAGACTATAGGGTCAAAGGAAATATCCTCCGACAACAAAGAGAAAGAAGCTTTCTGAAAAACTTCTTTGCATTCTGTGAAATCATCTCACAGAGTTACAGCTTTCCCCTCAAGAAGCCTTTCGCTAAGACAGTTCTTGTGGAATTGGCAAAGTGATATTTGGAAGCCCATAGAGGGCTATGGTGAAAAAGGAAATATCCTCAGATGAAATCTGGAAAGAAGCTTTCTGAGAAACTGTTAAGTGTTCGGTTAATTCATCTCACAGAGTTACATCTGTATTTCCTTGATCTCTTTGCTAGCCTTATTTCTGTTGAATCTGAGAACAGATATTTCGGATCCCATTGAAGACCATAGGGCCAAAGGAAATATCCTCCAATAACAAAGAGAAAGAAACTTTCTGAGAAACTTCTTTGCGTTCTGTGAAATCATCTCACAGAGTTACAGCTTTCCCCTCAAGAAGTCTTTCCTAAGACAGTTCTTGTGGAATTGGCAAAGTGATATTTGGAAGCCCTTAGAGGGCTATGGTTAAAAAGGAAATATCCTCAGATGAAATCTGGAAAGAAGCTTTCTGAGAAACTGCTTAGTGTTCGCTTAATTCATCTCACAGAGTTACATCTGTATTTCGTGGATCTCTTTGCTAGCCTTATTTCGGTGGAATCTGAGAACAGATATTTCGGATCCCTTTGAAGACTATAGGGCCAAAGGAAATATCCTCCGATAACAAAGAGGAAGAAGCTTTCTGAGAATCTTCTTTGCATTCTGTGAAATCATCTCACAGAGTTACAGCTTTCCCCTAAAGAAGCCTTTCGCTAAGACAGTTCTTGTGGAATTGGCAAAGTGATATTGGGAAGCCCATAGAGGGCTATGGTGAAAAAGGAAATATCCTCAGATGAAATCTGGAAAGAAGGTTTCTGGGAAACTGCTTAGTGTTCTGTTAATTCATCTCACAGAGTTACATCTGTATTTCGTGGATCTCTTTGCTAGCCTTATTTCTTTGGAATCTGAAAACAGATATTTCGGATCCCATTGAAGACTATAGGGCCAAAGGAAATATACTCCGATAACAAAGAGAAAGAAGCTGTCTTGGAAACTTCTTTGCGTTCTGTGAAATCATCTCACAGAGTTACAGCTTTCCCCTCAAGAAGTCTTTCCTAAGACAGTTCTTGTGGAATTGGCAAAGTGATATTTGGAAGCCCTTAGAGGGCTATGGTTTAAAAGGAAATATCCTCAGATGAAATCTGGAAAGAAGCTTTCTGAGAAACTGCTTAGTGTTCGGTTAATTCATCTCACAGAGTTACATCTGTATTTCGTGGATCTCTTTGCTAGCCTTATTTCTTTGGAATCTGAAAACAGATATTTCGGATCCCATTGAAGACTATAGGGCCAAAGGAAATATCCTCCGATAACAAAGAGAAAGAAGCTGTCTTGGAAACTTCTTTGCGTTCTGTGAAATCATATCACAGAGTTACAGCTTTCCCCTCAAGAAGCCTTTCGCTAAGACAGTTCTTGTGGAATTGGCAAAGTGATATTTGGAAGCCCATGGAGGGCTATGGTGAAAAAGGAAATATCCTCAGATGAAATCTGGAAAGAAGCTTTCTGAGAAACTGCTTAGTGTTCTGTTAATTCATCTCACAGAGTTACATCTGTATTTCGTGGATCTCTTTGCTATCCTTATTTTTGTGGAATCTGAGAACAGATATTTCGGATCCCTTTGAAGACTATAGGGCCAAAGAAAATATCCTCCGATAACAAAGAGAAAGAAGCTTTCTGAGAAACTTCTTTGCCTTCTGTGTAATCATCTCACAGAGTTACAGCTTTCCCCTCAAGAAGCCTTTCGCTAAGACAGTTCTTGTGGAATTGGCAAAGTGATATTTGGGAGCCCATAGAGAGCTATGGTGAAAAAGGAAATATCCTCAGATGAAATATGGAAAGAAGCTTTCTGAGAAACTTCTTAGTGTTCTGTTAATTCATCTCAGAGAGTTCCATCTGTATTTTGTGGATCTCTTTGCTAGCCTTATTTCTGTGGAATCTGAGAACAGATATTTCGGATCCCATTGATGACTATAGGGCCAAAGGAAATATCCTCCGATAACAAAGAGAAAGAAGCTTTCTGAGAAACTTCTTTGCGTTCTGTGAAATAATCTCACAGAGTTACAGCTTTCCCCTCAAGAAACCTTTCGCTAAGACAGTTCTTGTGGAATTGGCAAAGTGATATTTGGAAGCCCATAGAGGGCTATGGTGAAAAAGGAAATATCCTAGGATGAAATCTGGAAATAAGCTTTCTGAGAAACAGCTTAGTGTTCGGTTATTTCATCTAAGAGAGTTACATCTGTATTTCGTGGATCTCTTTGCTACCCTTATTTCTGTGATATCTGAGAACAGATATTTCGGATCCATTTGAAGACTATAGGGCCAAGGGAAATATCCTCCGATAAAAAAGAGAAAGAAGCTTTCTGAGAAACTTCTTTGCGTTCTGTGAAATAATCTCACAGAGTTACAGCTTTCCCCTCCAGAAGCCTTTCGCTAAGACAGTTCTTGTGGAATTGGCAAGGTGATATTTGGAAGCCCATAGAGGGCTATGGTGAAAAAGGAAATATACTCAGATGAAATCTGGAGAGAAGCTTTCTGAGAAACAGCTTAGTGTTCAGTTAATTCATCTCACAGAGTAACATCTGTATTTCGTGGATCTCTTTGCTAGCCTTATTTCTGTGGTATCTGAGAACAGACATTTCGGATCCCTTTGAAGACTATAGGGCCAAACGAAATATCCTCCGATAAAAAAGAGAAAGAAGCTTTCTGAGAAACTTCTTTGTGTTCTGTGAAAAGATCTCACAGAGTTACAGCTTTGCCCTCAAGAAGGCTTTCGCTAAGACAGTTCTTGTGGAATTGGCAAAGTGATATTTGGAAGCCCATAGAGGGATATGGTGAAAAAGGAATTATCCTCCGATGAAATCTGGAAAGAAGCTTTCTGAGAAACTGCTTAGTGTTCTGTTCATTCATCTCACAGAGTTACATCTGTATTTCGTGGATCTCTTTGCTAGCCTTATTTCTGTGGAATCTGAGAACAGATATTTCGGATCCCTTTGAAGACTATAGGGCCAAAGGAAATATCCTCCGACAACAAAGAGAAAGAAGCTTTCTGAGAAACTTCTTTGCATTCTGTGAAATCATCTCACAGAGTTACAGCTTTCCCCTCAAGAAGCCTTTCGCTAAGACAGTTCTTGTGGAATTGGCAAAGTGATATTTGGAACCCCTAGAGGGCTATGGTGAAAAGGGAAATATCCTCAGATGAAATCTGGAAAGAAGCTTTCTGAGAATCTGTTAAGTGTTCGGTTAATTCATCTCACAGAGTTACATCTGTATTTCCTGGATCTCTTTGCTAGCCTTATTTCTGTTGAATCTGAGAACAGATATTTCGGATCCCATTGAAGACCATAGGGCCAAAGGAAATATCCTCCAATAACAAAGAGAAAGAAACTTTCTGAGAAACTTCTTTGCTTTCTGTGAAATCATCTCACAGAGTTACAGCTTTCCCCTCAAAAAGTCTTTCCTAAGACAGTTCTTGTGGAATTGGCAAAGTGATATTTGGAAGCCCTTAGAGGGCTATGGTTAAAAAGGAAATATCCTCAGATGAAATCTGGAAATAAGCTTTCTGAGAAACTGCTTAGTGTTCGGTTAATTCATCTCACAGAGTTACATCTGTATTTCGTGTATCTCTTTGCTAGCCTTATTTCGGTGGAATCTGAGAACAGATATTTCGGATCCCTTTCAAGACTATAGGGCCAAAGGAAATATCCTCCGATAACAAAGAGGAAGAAGCTTTCTGAGAATCTTCCTTGCGTTCTGTGAAATCATCTCACAGAGTTACACCTTTCCCCTAAAGAAGCCTTTCGCTAAGACAGTTCTTGTGGAATTGGCAAAGTGATATTTGGAAGCCCATAGAGGGCTATGGTGAAAAAGGAAATATCCTCAGATGAAATCTGGAAAGAAGGTTTCTGGGAAACTGCTTAGTGTTCTGTTAATTCATCTCACAGAGTTACATCTGTATTTCGTGGATCTCTTTGCTAGCCTTATTTCTTTGGAATCTGAAAACAGTTATTTCGGATCCCATTGAAGACTATAGGGCCAAAGGAAATATCCAACGATAACAAAGAGAAAGAAGCTGTCTTGGAAACTTCTTTGCGTTCTGTGAAATCATGTCACAGAGTTACAGCTTTCCCCTCAAGAAGCCTTTCGCTAAGACAGTTCTTGTGGAATTGGCAAAGTGATATTTGGGAGCCCATAGAGAGCTATTGTGAAAAAGGAAATATCCTCAGATGAAATATGGAAAGAAGCTTTATGAGAAACTTCTTAGTGTTCTGTTCATTCATCTCACAGAGTTACATCTGTATTTCGTGGATCTCTTTGCTAGCCTTATTTCTGTGGAATCTGAGAACAGATATTTCGGATCCCTTTGAAGACTATAGGGCCAAAGGAAATATCCTCCGACAACAAAGAGAAAGAAGCTTTCTGAGAAACTTCTTTGCATTCTGTGAAATCATCTCACAGAGTTACAGCTTTCCCCTCAAGAAGCCTTTCGCTAAGACAGTTCTTGTGGAATTGGCCAAGTGATATTTGGAAGCCCATAGAGGGCTATGGTGAAAAGGGAAATATCCTCAGATGAAATCTGGAAAGAAGCTTTCTGAGAATCTGTTAAGTGTTCTGTTAATTCATCTCACAGAGTTACATCTGTATTTCCTGGATCTCTTTGCTAGCCTTATTTCTGTTGAATCTGAGAACAGATATTTCGGATCCCATTGAAGACCATAGGGCCGAAGGAAATATCCTCCAATAACAAAGAGAAGGAAACTTTCTGAGAAACTTCTTTGCTTTCTGTGAAATCATCTCACAGAGTTACAGCTTTCCCCTCAAGAAGTCTTTCCTAAGACAGTTCTTGTGGAATTGGCAAAGTGATATTTGGAAGCCCTTAGAGGGCTATGGTTAAAAAGGAAATATCCTCAGATGAAATCTGGAAATAAGCTTTCTGAGAAACTGCTTAGTGTTCGGTTAATTCATCTCACAGAGTTACATCTGTATTTCGTGTATCTCTTTGCTAGCCTTATTTCGGTGGAATCTGAGAACAGATATTTCGGATCCCTTTCAAGACTATAGGGCCAAAGGAAATATCCTCCGATAACAAAGAGGAAGAAGCTTTCTGTGAATCTTCTTTACGTTCTGTGAAATCATCTCACAGAGTTACACCTTTCCCCTAAAGAAGCCTTTCGCTAAGACAGTTCTTGTGGAATTGGCAAAGTGATATTTGGAAGCCCATAGAGGGCTATGGTGAAAAAGGAAATATCCTCAGATGAAATCTGGAAAGAAGGTTTCTGGGAAACTGCTTAGTGTTCTGTTAATTCATCTCACAGAGTTACATCTGTATTTCGTGGATCTCTTTGCTAGCCTTATTTCTTTGGTATCTGAAAACAGTTATTTCGGATCCCATTGAAGACTATAGGGCCAAAGGAAATATCCAACGATAACAAAGAGAAAGAAGCTGTCTTGGAAACTTCTTTGCGTTCTGTGAAATCATGTCACAGATTTACAGCTTTCCCCTCAAGAAGCCTTTCGCTAAGACAGTTCTTGTGGAATTGGCAAAGTGATATTTGGAAGCCCATAGAGGGCTATGGTGAAAAAGGAAATATCCTCAGATGAAATCTGGAAAGAAGCTTTCCGAGAAACTGCTTAGTGTTCTGTTAATTCATCTCACAGAGTTACATCTGTATTTCGTGGATCTCTTTGCTAGCCTTATTTTTGTGGAATCTGAGAACAGATATTTCGGATCCCATTGAAGACTATAGGGCCAAAGGAAATATCCTCCGATAACAAAGAGAAAGAAGCTTTCTGAGAAACTTCTTTGCCTTCTGTGTAATCATCTCACAGAGTTACAGCTTTCCCCTCAAGAAGCCTTTCGCTAAGACAGTTCTTGTGGAATTGGCAAAGTGATATTTGGGAGCCCATAGAGAGCTATGGTGAAAAAGGAAATATCCTCAGATGAAATATGGAAAGAAGCTTTCTGAGAAACTTCTTAGTGTTCTGTTAATTCATCTCAGAGAGTTCCACCTGTATTTTGTGGATCTCTTTGCTAGCCTTATTTCTGTGGAATCTGAGAACAGATATTTCGGATCCCATTGATGACTATAGGGCCAAAGGAAATATCCTCCGATAACAAAGAGAAAGAAGCTTTCTGAGAAACTTCTTTGCGTTCTGTGAAATCATCTCACAGAGTTACAGCTTTCCCCTGAAGAAGCCTTTCGCTAAGACAGTTCTTGTGGAATTGGCAAAGTGATATTTGGAAGCGCATAGATAGCTATGGTGAAAAAGGAAATATCCTCAGATGAAATCTGGAAATAAGCTTTCTGAGAAACAGCTTAGTGTTCGGTTAATTCATCTCAGAGAGTTACATCTGTATTTCGTGGATCTCTTTGCTACCCTTATTTCTGTGGAATCTGAGAACAGATATTTCGGATCCATTTGAAGACTATAGGGCCAAGGGAAATATCCTCCGATAACAAAGAGAAAGAAGCTTTCTGAGAAACTTCTTTGCGTTCTGTGAAATAATCTCACAGAGTTACAGGTTTCCTCTCAAGAAGCCTTTCGCTAAGACAGTTCTTGTGGAATTGGCAAGGTGATATTTGGAAGCCCATAGAGGGCTATGGTGAAAAAGGAAATATACTCAGATGAAATCTGGAGAGAAGCTTTCTGAGAAACAGCTTAGTTTTCAGTTAATTCATCTCACAGAGTTACATCTGTATTTCGTGGATCTCTTTGCTAGCCTTATTTCTGTGGTATCTGAGAACAGCCATTTCGGATCCCTTTGAAGACTATAGGGCCAAACGAAATATCCTCCGATAAAAAAGAGAAAGAAGCTTTCTGAGAAACTTCTTTGTGTTCTGTGAAAAGATCTCACAGAGTTACAGCTTTCCCCTCAAGAAGGCTTTCGCTAAGACAGGTCTTGTGGAATTGGCAAAGTGATATTTGGAGGCCCATAGAGGTATATGGTGAAAAAGGAATTATCCTCAGATGAAATCTGGAAAGAAGCTTTCTGAGAAACTGCTTAGTGTTCTGTTCATTCATCTCACAGAGTTACATCTGTATTTCGTGGATCTCTTTGCTAGCCTTATTTCTGTGGAATCTGAGAACAGATATTTCGGATCCCTTTGAAGACTATAGGGCCAAAGGAAATATCCTCCGACAACAAAGAGAAAGAAGCTTTCTGAGAAACTTCTTTGCATTCTTTGAAATCATCTCACAGAGTTACAGCTTTCCCCTCAAGAAGCCTTTCGCTAAGACAGTTCTTGTGGAATTGGAAAAGTGATATTTGGAAGCCCTTAGAGGGATATGGTGAAAAAGAAAATATCCTCAGATGAAATCTGGAAAGAAGCTTTCTGAGAACCTGTTAAGTGTTCGGTTAATTCATCTCACAGAGTTACATCTGTATTTCCTGGATCTCTTTGCTAGCCTTATTTCTGTTGAATCTGAGAACAGATATTTCAGATCCCATTGAAGACCATAGGGCCAAAGGAAATATCCTCCAATAACAAAGAGAAAGAAACTTTCTGAGAAACTTCTTTGCGTTCTGTGAAATCATCTCACAGAGTTACAGCTTTCCCCTCAAGAAGTCTTTCCTAAGACAGTTCTTGTGGAATTGGCAAAGTGATATTTGGAAGCCCTTAGAGGGCTATGGTTAAAAAGGAAATATCCTCAGATGAAATCTGGAAAGAAGGTTTCTGAGAAACTGCTTAGTGTTCGGTTAATTCATCTCACAGAGTTACATCTGTATTTCGTGAATCTCTTTGCTAGCCTTATTTCGGTGGAATCTGAGAACAGATATTTCGGATCCCTTTGAAGACTATAGGGCCAAAGGAAATATCCTCCGATAACAAAGAGGAAGAAGCTCTCTGAGAAACTTCTTGGCGTTCTGTGAAATCATCTCACAGAGTTACAGGTTTCCCCTCAAGAAGTCTTTCCTAAGACAGTTCTTGTGGAATTGGCAAAGTGATATTTGGAAGCCCTTAGAGGGCTATGGTTAAAAAGGAAATATCCTCAGATGAAATCTGGAAAGAAGCTTTCTGAGAAACTGCTTAGTGATCGGTTAATTCATCTCACAGAGTTACATCTGTATTTCTTGAATCTCTTTGCTAGCCTTATTTAGGTGGAATCTGAGAACACATATTTCGGATCCCTTTGAAGACTATAGGGCCAAAGGAAATATCCTCCGATAACAAAGATAAAGAAGCTTTCTGAGAAACTTCTTTGCCTTCCGTGTAATCATCTTACAGAGTTACAGCTTTCCCCTCAAGAAGCCTTTCGCTAAGACAGTTCTTGTGGAATTGGCAAAGTGATATTTGGGAGCCCATAGAGAGCTATGGTGAAAAAGGAAATATCCTCAGATGAAATATGGAAAGAAGCTTTATGAGAAACTTCTTAGTGTTCTGTTAATTCATCTCAGAGAGTTCCATCTGTATTTTGTGGATCTCTTTGCTAGCCTTATTTCTGTGGAATCTGAGAACAGATATTTCGGATCCCATTGATGACTATAGGGCCAAAGGAAATATCCTCCGATAACAAAGAGAAAGAAGCTTTCTGAGAAACTTCTTTGCGTTCTGTGAAATCATCTCACAGAGTTACAGCTTTCCCCTGAAGAAGCCTTTCGCTAAGACAGTTCTTGTGGAATTGGCAAAGTGATATTTGGAAGCGCATAGAGGGCTATGGTGAAAAAGGAAATATCCTCAGATGAAATCTGGAAATAAGCTTTCTGAGAAACAGCTTAGTGTTCGGTTAATTCATCTCAGAGAGTTACATCTGTATTTCGTGGATCTCTTTGCTACCCTTATTTCTGTGGAATCTGAGAACAGATATTTCGGATCCATTTGAAGACTATAGGGCCAAGGGAAATATCCTCCGATAACAAAGAGACAGATGCTTTCTGAGAAACTTCCTTGCGTTCTGTGGAATAATCTCACAGAGTTACAGCTTTCCCCTCAAGAAGCCTTTCGCTAAGACAGTTCTTGTGGAATTGGCAAGGTGATATTTGGAAGCCCATAGAGGGCTATGGTGAAAAAGGAAATATCCTCAGATGAAATCTGGAGAGAAGCTTTCTGAGAAACAGCTTAGTGTTCAGTTAATTCATCTCACAGAGTTACATCTGTATTTCGTGGATCTCTTTGGTAGCCTTATTTCTGTGGTATCTGAGAACAGATATTTCGGATCCCTTTGAAGACTATAGGGCCAAACGAAATATCCTCCGATAAAAAAGAGAAAGAAGCTTTCTGAGAAACTTCTTTGTCTTCTGTGAAAAGATCTCACAGAGTTACAGCTTTCCCCTCAAGAAGGCTTTCGCTAAGACAGTTCTTGTGGAATTGGCAATGTGATATTTGGAAGCCCATAGAGGGATATGGTGAAAAAGGAAATATCCTCAGATGAAATCTGGAAAGAAGCTTTCTGAGAAACTGCTTAGTGTTCGGTTAATTCATCTCAGAGAGTTACATCTGTATTTCGTGGATCTCTTTGCTAGCCTTATTTCTGTGGAATCTGAGAACAGATATTTCGGATCCCTTTGAAGACTATAGGGCCAAAGGAAATATCCTCCGACAACAAAGAGAAAGAAGCTTTCTGAGAAACTTCTTTGCATTCTGTGAAATCATCTCACAGAGTTACAGCTTTCCCCTCAAGAAGCCTTTCGCTAAGACAGTTCTTGTGGAATTGGAAAAGTGATATTTGGAAGCCCATAGAGGGCTATGGTGAAAAAGGAAATATCCTCAGATGAAATCTGGAAAGAAGCTTTCTGAGAACCTGTTAAGTGTTCGGTTAATTCATCTCACAGAGTTACATCTGTATTTCCTGGATCTCCTTGCTAGCCTTATTTCTGTTGAATCTTAGAACAGATATTTCGGATCCCATTGAAGACCATAGGGCCAAAGGAAATATCCTCCAATAACAAAGAGAAAGAAACTTTCTGAGAAACTTCTTTGCGTTCTGTGAAATCATCTCACAGAGTTACAGCTTTCCCCTCAAGAAGTCTTTCCTAAGACAGTTCTTGTGGAATTGGCAAAGAGATATTTGGAAGCCCTTAGAGGGCTATGGTTAAAAAGGAAATATCCTCAGATGAAATCTGGAAAGAAGCTTTCTGAGAAACTGCTTAGTGTTCTGTTATTTCATCTCACAGAGTTACATCTGTATTTCGTGGATCTCTTTGCTAGCCTTATTTCGGTGGAATCTGAGAACAGATATTTCGGATCCCTTTGAAGACTATAGGGCCAAAGGAAATATCCTCCGATAACAAAGAGGAAGAAGCTTTCTGAGAATCTTCTTTGCGTTCTGTGAAATCATCTCACAGAGTTACAGCTTTCCCCTAAAGAAGCCTTTCGCTAAGACAGTTCTTGTGGAATTGGCAAAGTGATATTTGGAAGCCCATAGAGGGCCATGGTGAAAAAGGAAATATCCTCAGATGAAATCTGGAAAGAAGCTTTCTGAGAAACTGCTTAGTGTTCTGTTAATTCATCTCACAGAGTTACATCTGTATTTCGTGGATCTCTTTGCTAGCCTTATTTCTGTGGAATCTGAGAACAAATAATTCGGATCCCATTGAAGACTATAGGGCCAAAGGAAATATCCTGCGATAACAAAGAGCAAGAAGCTTTCTGACAAACTTCTTTGCGTTCTGTGAAATACTCTCACAGAGTTACAGCTTTGCCTTCAAGAAGCCTTTCGCTAAGACAGTTCTTGTGGAATTGGCAAGGTGATATTTGGAAGCCCATAGAGGGCTATGGTGAAAAAGGAAATATCCTCAGATGAAATCTGGAAAGAAGCTTTCTGAGAAACTGCTAAGTGTTCGGTTAATTCATCTCACAGAGTTACATCTGTATTTCCTGGATCTCTTTGGTAGCCTTATTTCTGTGGAATCTGAGAACACATATTTCGGATCCCATTGAAGGCCATAGGGCCAAAGGAAATATCCTCCGATAACACAGAGAAAGAAGCTTTCTGAGAAACTTCTTTGCATTCTGTGAATTCATCTCACAGAGTTACAGCTTTCCCCTCAAGAAGCCTTTCGCTACGACAGTTCTTGTGGAATTGGCAAAGTGATATTTGGAAGCCCACAGAGGGCTATGGTGAAAAAGGAAATATCCTGAGATGAAATCTGGAAAGAAGCTTTCTGAGAAACTGCTTAGTGTTCGGTTAATTCATCTCAGAGAGTTACATCTGTATTTCGTGGATCTGTTTGCTAGCCGTATTTCTGTGGAATCTGAGAACAGATATTTCGGATCCCTTTGAAGACCATAGGGCCAAGGGAAATATCCTCCGATAACAAAGAGAAAGAAGCTTTCTGAGAAACTTCTTTGTGTTCTGTGAAATCATCTCCCAGAGTTACAGCTTTCCCCTCAAGAAGCCTTTCTCTAAGACAGTTCTTGTGGAATTGGCAAAGTGATATTTGGAAGCCCATAGTGGGCTATGGTGAAAAAGGAAATGTCCTCAGATGAAATCTGGAAAGAAGCTTTCTGAGAAACTGCTTAGTGTTCGGTTCATTCATCTCACAGAGTTACATCTGTATTTCGTGGATCTCTTTGCTAGCCTTATTTCTGTGGAATCTGAGAACAGATATTTCGGATCCCATTGAATACTATAGGGCCAAAGGAAATATCCTCCGATTACAAAGAGAAAAAAGATTTCTGAGAAACTTTTTTGCTTTCTGTGAAATCATCTCACAGAGCTACAGCTTCCTCTCCAGAAGCCTTTCGCTAAGACAGTTCTTGTGGAATTGGGAAAGTGATATTTGGAAGCCCATAGAGGGCTATGGTGAAAAAGGAAAAATCCTCAGATGAAATTTGGAAAGAAGCTTTCTGAGAAACTGCTTAGTGTTCTGTTAATTCATCTCACAGAGTTATATCTGTATTTCGTGGATCTCTTTGCTAGCCTTATTTCTGTGGAATCTGAGAACAGATATTTCGGATCCCATTGAAGACTACAGGGTCAAAGGAAATATCCTCCGATAACAAAGAGAAAGAAGCTTTCTGAGAAACTTCTTTGCGTTCTGTGAAATCAGCTCACAGAGTTACAGCTTTCCCCTCAAGAAGCCTTTCGCTAAGACAGTTCTTGTGGAATTGGCAAAGTGATATTTGGAAGCCCATAGAGGGCTATGGTGAAAAAGGATATATCCTCAGATGAAATCTGGAAAGAAGCTTTCTGAGAAACTGCTTAGTGTTCTGTTAATTCATCTCACAGAGTTACATCTGTGTTTCGTGGATCTCTTTGCTAGCCTTATTTCTGTGGAATCTGAGAACAGATATTTCGGATCCCATTGAAGACTATAGGGCCAAAGTGAATATCCTCCGATAACAAAGAGAAAGAAGCTTTCTGAGAAACTTCTTTGCGTTCTGTGAAATCATCTCACAGAGTTACAGCTTTCCCCTCAAGAAGCCTTTCGCTAAGACAGTTCTTGTGGAATTGGCAAAGTGATATTTGGAAGCCCTTAGAGGACTATGGTGAAAAAGGAAATATCCTCAGATGAAATCTGGAAAGAAGCTTTCTGAGAAACTGCTTAGTGTTCTGTTCATTCATCTCACAGAGTTACATCTGTATTTCGTGGATCTCTTTGCTAACCTTATTTCTGTGGAATCTGAGAACAGATATTTTGGATCCCATTGAAGACTATAGGGCCAAAGGAAATATCCTCCGATTACAAAGAGAAAGAAGATTTCTGAGAAACTTCTTTGCGTTCTGTGAAATCATCTCACAGAGTTACAGCTTTCCCCTCAAGAAGCCTTTCGCTAAGACAGTTCTTGTGGAATTGGCAAAGTGATATTTGGAAGCCCATAGAGGGCTATGGTGAAAAAGGAAATATCCTCAGATGAAATCTGGAAAGAAGCTTTCTGAGAAACTGCTTAGTGTTCTGTTCATTCATCTCACAGAGTTACATCTGTATTTCGTGGACCACTTTGCTAGCCTTATTTCTGTGGAATCTGAGAACAGATATTTCGGATCCCTTTGAAGTCTATAGGGCCAAAGGAAATATCCTCCGATAACAAAGAGAAAGAAGCTTTCTGAGAAACTTCTTTGCGTTCTGTGAAATCGTCTCACAGATTTACAGCTTTCCCCTCAAGAAGACTTTCGCTAAGACAGTTCTTGTGGAATTGGCAAAGTGATATTTGGAAGCCCATAGAGGGCTATGGTGAAAAAGGAAATATCCTCAGATGAAATCTGGAAAGAAGCTTTCTGGGAAACTGCTTAGTGTTCTGTTAATTCATCTCACAGAGTTACATCTGTATTTCGTGGATCTCTTTGCTAGCCTTATTTCTGTGGAATCTGAAAACAGATATTTCGGATCCCATTGAAGACTATAGGGCCAAAGGAAATATCCTCCGATAACAAAGAGAAAGAAGCTGTCTTGGAAACTTCTTTGTATTCTGTGAAATCATCTCACAGAGTTACAGCTTTCCCCTCAAGAAGCCTTTCGCTAAGACAGTTCTTGTGGAATTGGCAAAGTGATATTTGGAAGCGCATAGAGGGCTATGGTGAAAAAGGAAATATCCTCAGATGAAATCTGGAAATAAGCTTTCTGAGAAACAGCTTAGTGTTCGGTTAATTCATCGCAGAGAGTTACATCTGTATTTCGTGGATCTCTTTGCTACCCTTATTTCTGTGGTATCTGAGAACAGATATTTCGGATCCATTTGAAGACTATAGGGCCAAGGGAAATATCCTCCGATAACAAAGAGAAAGAAGCTTTCTGAGAAACTTCTTTACGTTCTGTGAAATCATCTCACAGAGTTACAGCTTTCCCCTCAAGAAGTCTTTCCTAAGACAGTTCTTGTGGAATTGGCAAAGTGATATTTGGAAGCCCTTAGAGGGCTATAGTTAAAAAGGAAATATCCTCAGATGAAATCTGGAAAGAAGCTTTCTGAGAAACTGCTTAGTGTTCTGTTATTTCATCTCACAGAGTTACATCTGTATTTCGTGGATCTCTTTGCTAGCCTTATTTCGGTGGAATCTGAGAACAGATATTTCGGATCCCTTTGAAGACTATAGGGCCACGGAAATATCCTCCGATAACAAAGAGGAAGAAGCTTTCTGAGAATCTTCTTTGCGTTCTGTGAAATCATCTCACAGAGTTACAGCTTTCCCCTAAAGAAGCCTTTCGCTAAGACAGTTCTTGTGGAATTGGCAAAGTGATATTTGGAAGCCCATAGAGGGCTATGGTGAAAAAGGAAATATCCTCAGATGAAATCTGGAAAGAAGCTTTCTGAGAAACTGCTTAGTGTTCGGTTAATTCATCTCACAGAGTTACATCTGTATTTCGTGGATCTCTTTGCTAGCCTTATTTCTGTGGAATCTGAGAACACATATTTCGGATCCCTTTGAAGACTATAGGGCCAAAGGAAATATCCGCCAATAACAAAGAGAAAGAAGCTTTCTGAGAAACTTCTTTGCGTTCTGTGAAATCATCTCACAGAGTTACAGCTTTCCCCTGAAGAAGCCTTTCGCTAAGACAGTTCTTGTGGAATTGGCAAAGTGATATTTGGAAGCCCATAGAGGGCTATGGTGAAAAAGGAAATATCCTCAGATGAAATCTGGAAAGAAGCTTTCTGAGAAACTGCTTAGTGTTCGGTTAATTCATCTCACAGAGTTACATCTGTATTTCGTGGATCTCTTTGCTAGCCTTATTTCTGTGGAATCTGAGAACAGATAATTCGGATCCCATTGAAGACTATAGGGCCAAAGGAAATATCCTGCGATAACAAAGAGCAAGAAGCTTTCTGAGAAACTTCTTTGCATTCTGTGAAATACTCTCACAGAGTTACAGCTTTGCCTTCAAGAAGCCTTTCGCTAAGACAGTTCTTGTGGAATTGGCAAGGTGATATTTGGAAGCCCATAGAGGGCTATGGTGAAAAAGGAAATATCCTCAGATGAAATCTGGAAAGAAGCTTTCTGAGAAACTGCTAAGTGTTCGGTTAATTCATCTCACAGAGTTACATCTGTATTACCTGGATCTCTTTGGTAGCCTTATTTCTGTGGAATCTGAGAACACATATTTCGGATCCCATTGAAGACAATAGGGCCAAAGGAAATATCCTCCGATAACACAGAGAAAGAAGCTTTCTGAGAAACTTCTTTGCATTCTGTGAAATCATCTCACAGAGTTACAGCTTTCCCCTCAAGAAGCCTTTCGCCACGACAGTTCTTGTGGAATTGGCAAAGTGATATTTGGAAGCCCACAGAGGGCTATGGTGAAAAAGGAAATATCCTCAGATGAAATCTGGAAAGAAGCTTTCTGAGAAACTGCTTAGTGTTCAGTTAATTCATCTCAGAGAGTTACATCTGTATTTCGTGGATCTCTTTGCTAGCCTTATTTCTGTGGAATCTGAGAACAGATATTTCGGATCCCTTTGAAGACTATAGGGCCAAGGGAAATATCCTCCGATAACAAAGAGAAAGAAGCTTTCTGAGAAACTTCTTTGTGTTCTGTGAAATCATCTCACAGAGTTACAGCTTTCCCCTCAAGAAGCCTTTCGCTAAGACAGTTCTTGTGGAATTGGCAAAGTGATATTTGGAAGCCCATAGAGGGCTATGTTGAAAAAGGATATATCCTCAGATGAAATCTGGAAAGAAGCTTTCTGAGAAACTGCTTAGTGTTCTGTTAATTCATCTCACAGAGTTACATCTGTATTTCGTGGATCTCTTTGCTAGCCTTATTTTGTGGAATCTGAGAACAGATATTTCGGATCCCTTTGAAGACTACAGGGCTAAAGGAACTATCCTCCGATAACAAAGAGAAAGAAGCTTTCTGAGAAACTTCTTTGTGTTCTGTGAAATCATCTCACAGAGTTACAGCTTTCCCCTCAAGAAGCCTTTCGCTAAGACAGTTCTTGTGGAATTGGCAAAGTGATATTTGGAAGCCCATAGAGGGCTATGGTGAAAAAGGAAATATCCTCAGATGAAATCTGGAAAGAAGCTTTCTGAGAAACTGCTTAGTGTTCGGTTCATTCATCTCACAGAGTTACATCTGTATTTCGTGGATCTCTTTGCTAGCCTTATTTCTGTGGAATCTGAGAACAGATATTTCGGATCCCATTGAAGACTATAGGGCCAAAGGAAATATCCTCCGATTACAAAGAGAAAAAAGATTTCTGAGAAACTTCTTTGCTTTCTGTGAAATCATCTCACAGAGTTACAGCTTTCCCCTCCAGAAGCCTTTCGCTAAGACAGTTCTTGTGGAATTGGAAAAGTGATATTTGGAAGCCCATAGAGGGCTATGGTGAAAAAGGAAATATCCTCAGATGAAATCTGGAAAGAAGCTTTCTGAGAAACTGCTTAGTGTTCTGTTAATTCATCTCACAGAGTTACATCTGTATTTCGTGGATCTCTTTGCTAGCCTTATTTCTGTGGAATCTGAGAACAGATATTTCGGATCCCATTGAAGACTACAGGGCCAAAGGAAATATCCTCCGATAACAAAGAGAAAGAAGCTTTCTGAGAAACTTCTTTGCGTTCTGTGTAATCACCTCACAGAGTTACAGCTTTCCCCTCAAGAAGCCTTTCGCTAAGACAGTTCTTGTGGAATTGGCAAAGTGATATTTGGAAACCCATAGAGGGCTATGTTGAAAAAGGATATACCCTCAGATGAAATCTGGAAAGAATCTTTCTGAGAAACTGCTTAGTGTTCTGTTAATTCATCTCACAGAGTTACATCTGTGTTTCGTGGATCTCTTTGCTAGCCTTATTTCTGTGGAATCTGAGAACAGATATTTCGGATCCCATTGAAGACTATAGGGCCAAAGGGAATATCCTCCGATAACAAAGAGAAAGAAGCTTTCTGAGAAACTTCTTTGCGTTCTGTGAAATCATCTCACAGAGTTACAGCTTTCCCCTCAAGAAGCCTTTCGCTAAGAGAGTTCTTGTGGAATTGGCAAAGTGATATTTGGAAGGCCTTAGAGGACTATGGTGAAAAAGGAAATATCCTCAGATGAAATCTGGAAAGAAGCTTTCTGAGAAACTGCTTAGTGTTCTGTTCATTCATCTCACAGAGTTACATCTGTATTTCGTGGATCTCTTTGCTAGCCTTATTTCTGTGGAATCTGAGAACAGATATTTCGGATCCCATTGAAGACTATAGGTCCAAAGGAAATATCCTCCGATTACAAAGAGAAAGAAGATTTCTGAGAAACTTCTTTGCGTTCTGTGAAATCATCTTACAGAGTTACACCTTTCCCCTCAAGAAGCCTTTCGCTAAGACAGTTCTTGTGGAATTGGCAAAGTGATATTTGGAAGCCCATAGAGGGCTATGGTGGAAAAGGAAATATTCTCAGATGAAATCTGGAAAGAAGCTTTCTGAGAAACTACTTAGTGTTCTGTTAATTCATCTCACAGAGTTATATCTGTATTTCGTGGATCTCTTTGCTAGCCTTATTTTTGTGGAATCTGAGAACAGATATTTCGGATCCCATTGAAGACTATAGGGCCAAAGGAAATATCCTCCGATAACAAAGAGAAAGAAGCTTTCTGAGAAACTTCTTTGCCTTCTGTGTAATCATCTCACAGAGTTACAGCTTTCCCCTCAAGTAGCCTTTCGCTAAGACAGTTCTTGTGGAATTTGCAAAGTGATATTTGGGAGTCCATAGAGAGCTATGGTGAAAAAGGAAATATCCTCAGATGAAATATGGAAAGAAGCTTTCTGAGAAACTTCTTAGTGTTCTGTTAATTCATCTCAGAGAGTTCCATCTGTATTTTGTGGATCTCTTTGCTAGCCTTATTTCTGTGGAATCTGAGAACAGATATTTCGGATCCCATTGATGACTATAGGGCCAAAGGAAATATCCTCCGATAACAAAGAGAAAGAAGCTTTCTGAGAAACTTCTTTGCGTTCTGTGAAATCATCTCACAGAGTTACAGCTTTCCCCTGAAGAAGCCTTTCGCTAAGACAGTTCTTGTGGAATTGGCAAAGTGATATTTGGAAGCGCATAGAGGGCTATGGTGAAAAAGGAAATATCCTCAGATGAAATCTGGAAATAAGCTTTCTGAGAAACAGCTTAGTGTTCGGTTAATTCATCTCAGAGAGTTACATCTGTATTTCGTGGATCTCTTTGCTACCCTTATTTCTGTGGAATCTGAGAACAGATATTTCGGATCCATTTGAAGACTATAGGGCCAAGGGAAATATCCTCCGATAACAAAGAGAAAGAAGCTTTCTGAGAAACTTCTTTGCGTTCTGTGAAATAATCTCACAGAGTTACAGCTTTCCCCTCAAGAAGCCTTTCGCTAAGACAGTTCTTGTGGAATTGGCAAGGTGATATTTGGAAGCCCATAGAGGGCTATGGTGAAAAAGGAAATATCCTCAGATGAAATCTGGAGAGAAGCTTTCTGAGAAACAGCTTAGTGTTCAGTTAATTCATCTCACAGAGTTACATCTGTATTTCGTGGATCTCTTTGCTAGCCTTATTTCTGTGGTATCTGAGAACAGATATTTCGGATCCCTTTGAAGACTATAAGGCCAAACGAAATATTCTCCGATAAAAAAGAGAAAGAAGCTTTCTTAGAAACTTCTTTGTGTTCTGTGAAAAGATCTCACAGAGTTACAGCTTTCCCCTCAAGAAGGCTTTCGCTAAGACAGTTCTTGTGGAATTGGCAAAGTGATATTTGGAAGCCCATAGAGGGATATGGTTAAAAAGGAAATATCCTCACATGAAATCTGGAAAGAAGCTTTCTGAGAAACTGCTTAGTGTTCGGTTAATTCATCTCACAGAGTTACATCTGTATTTCTTGGATCTCTTTGCTAGCCCTATTTCGGTGGAATCTGAGAACAGATATTGCGGATCCCTTTGAAGACTATAGGGCCAAAGGAAATATCCTCTGATAACAAAGAGGAAGAAGCTTTCTGAGACTTTTCTTTGCGTTCTGTGAAATCATCTCACAGAGTTACAGCTTTCCCCTCAAGAAGCCTTTCGCTAAGACAGTTCTTGTGGAATTGGCAAAGTGATATTTGGAAGCCCTTAGAGGGCTATGGTGAAAAAGGAAATATCCTCAGATGAAATCTGGAAAGAAGCTTTCTGAGAAACTGCTTAGTGTTCGGTTAATTCATCTCACAGAGTTACATCTGTATTTCGTGGATCTCTTTGCTAGCCTTATTTCTGTGGAATCTGAGAACACATATTTCGGATCCCTTTGAAGACTATAGGGCCAAAGGAAATATCCGCCGATAACAAAGAGAAAGAAGCTTTCTGAGAAACTTCTTGGCGTTCTGTGAAATCATCGCACAGAGTTACAGCTTTCCCCTGTAGAAGCCTTTCGCTAAGACAGTTCTTGTGGAATTGGCAAAGAGATATTTGGAAGCCCATAGAGGGCTACGTAGAAAAAGGATATATCCTCAGATGAAATCTGGAAAGAAGCTTTCTGAGAAACTGCATAGTGTTCGGTTAATTCATCTCACAGAGTTACATCTGTATTTCGTGGATCTCTTTGCTAGCCTTATTTCTGTGGAATCTGAGAACAGACATTTCGGATCCCATTGAAGACTATAGGGCCAAAGGAAATATCCTCCGTTAACAAAGAGAAAGAAGTTTTCTGAAAACTTCTTTGCGTTCTGTGAAATCATCTCACAGAGTTACAGCTTTCCCCTCAAGAAGCCTTTCTCTAAGACAGATCTTGTGGTATTGGCAAAGTGATATTTGGAAGCCCTTAGAGGGCTATGGTGAAAAAGGAAATATCCTCAGATGAAATCTGGAAAGAAGTTTTCTGAGAAACTGCTTAGTGTTCGGTTAATTCATCTCACAGAGTTACATCTGTATTTCGTGGATCTCTTTGCTAGCCTTATTTCTGTGGAATCTGAGAACAGATATTTCGGATCCCATTGAAGACCATAGGGCCAAAGGAAATATCCTCGGATAACAAAGAGAAAGAAGCTTTCTGAGAAACTTCTTTGCGTTCTGTGAAATCATCTCACAGAATTACAGCTTTCCCCTCAAGAAGCCTTTCGCTAAGACAGTTATTGTGGAATTGGCAAAGTGATATTTGGAAGCCCTTAGAGGGCTATGGTGAAAAAGGAAATATCCTCAGATGAACTCTGGAAAGAAGCTTTCTGAGAAACTGCTTAGTGTTCGTTTAATTCATCTCAGAGAGTTACATCTGTATTTCATGCATCTCTTTGCTAGCCTTATTTCGGTGGAATCTGAGAACAGATATTTCGGATCCCTTTGAAGTCCATAGGGCCAAAGGAAATATCCTCCGATAACAAAGAGAAAGAAGCTTTCTGAGAATCTTCTTTGCGTTCTGAGAAATCATCTCACAGAGTTACAGCTTTCCCCTCAAGAAGCCTTTCGCTACGACAGTTCTTGTGGAATTGGCAAAGTTATATTTGGAAGCCCATAGAGGGCTATGGTGAAAAAGGAAATATCCTCAGTTGAAATCTGGAAAGAAGCTTTCTGAGAAACTGCTTAGTGTTCCGTTAAATCATCTCACAGAGTTACATCTGTATTTCGTGGATCTCTTTGCTAGCCTTATTTCTGTGGAATCTGAGAACAGATATTTCGGATCCCATTGAAGACTGTAGGGCCAAAGGAAATATCCTCCGATAACATAGAGAAAGAAGCTTTCTGAGAAACTTCTTTGCGTTCTGTGAAATCATCTCACAGAGTTACAGCTTTCCCCTCAAGAAGCCTTTCGCTAAGACAATTCTTGTGGAATTGGCAAAGTGATATTTGGAAGCCCATAGAGGGCTATGGTGAAAAAGGAAATATCCTCAGATGAAATCTGGAAAGAAGCTTTCTGAGAAACTGCTCAGTGTTCTGTTCATTCATCTCACAGAGTTATATCTATATTTCGTGGATCTCTTTGCTAGCCTTACTTCTGTGGAATCTGAGAACAGATATTTCGGATCCCATTGAAGACTATAGGGCCAAAGGAAATATCCTCCGATAACAAAGAGAAAGAAGCTTTCTGAGAAACTTCTTTGCGTTCTGTGAAATCATCTCACAGAGTTACAGCTTTCCCCTCAAGAAGCCTTTCGCTAAGACAGTTCTTGTGGAATTGGCAAAGTGATATTTGGAAGCCCATAGAGGGCTATGGTGAAAAAGGAAATATCCTCATATGAAATCTGGAAAGAAGCTTTCTGAGAAACTGCTAAGTGTCCGGTTAATTCATCTCACAGAGTTACATCTATATTTCGTGGATCTCTTTGTTAGCCTTATTTCTGTGGAATCTGAGAACCGATATTTCGGATCCCTTTGAAGACCATAGGGCCAAAGGAAATATCCTCCGATAACAAAGAGCAAGAAGCTTTCTGAGAAACTTCTTTGCATTCTGTGAAATCATCTCACAGAGTTCCAGCTTTCCCCTAAAGAAGCCTTTCGCTAAGACAGTTCTTGTGGAATTGGCAAAGTGATATTTGGAAGCCCATAGAGGGCTATGGTGAAAAAGGAAATATCCTCAGATGAAATCTTGAAAGAAGCTTTCTGAGAAACTGCTTAGTGTTCTGTTAATTCATCTCACAGAGTTACATGTGTATTTCGTGGATCTCTTGCTAGCCTTATTTCTGTGGAATCTTAGAACAGATATTTCGGATCCCATTGAAGTCCATAGGGCCAAAGGAAAGATCCCCCGATAACAAAGAGAAAGAACCTTTCTGAGAAACTTCTTTGCGTTCTGTGAAATCATCTCACAGAGTTACAGCTTTCCCCTCAAGAAGCCTTTCGCTAAGACAGTTCTTCTGGAATTGGCAAAGTGATATTTGGAAGCCCTTAGAGGGCTGTGGTGAAAAAGGAAATATCCTCAGATGAAATCTGGAAAGAAGCTTTCTGAGAAACTGCTTAGTGTTCGGTTAATTCATCTCACAGAGTTACATCTGTATTTCGTGCATCTCGTTGCTAGCCTTATTTCGGTGGAATCTGAGAACAGATATTTCGGATCCCTTTGAAGACTATAGGGCCAAAGGAAATATCCTCCGATAACAAAGAGGAAGAAGCTTTCTGAGAATCTTCTTTGCGTTCTGTGAAATCATCTCACAGAGTTACAGCTTTCCCCTCAAGAAGCCTTTCGCTAAGACAGTTCTTGTGGAATTGGCAAAGTGATATTTGGAAGCCCATAGAGGGCTATGGTGAAAAAGGAAATATCCTCAGATGAAATCTGGAAAGAAGCTTTCTGAGAAACTGCTTAGTGTTCGGTTAATTCATCTCAGAGAGTTACATCTGTATTTCGTGGATCTCTTTGCTAGCCTTATTTCTGTGGAATCTGAGAACAGATATTTCGGATCCCTTTGAAGACTATAGGGCCAAAGGAAATAAACTCCGATAACAAAGAGAAAGAAGCTTTCTGAGAAACTTCTTTGCGTTCTGTGAAATCATCTCACAGAGTTACAGCTTTCCCCTCAAGAAGCCTTTCGCTAAGACAGTTCTTGTGGAATTGGCAAAGTGATATTTGGAAGCCCATAGAGGGCTATGTTGAAAAAGGATATATCCTCAGATGAAATCTGAAAAGAAGCTTTCTGAGAAACTGCTTAGTGTTCTGTTAATTCATCTCACAGAGTTACATCTGTATTTCGTGGATCTCTTTGCTAGCCTTATTTCTGTGGAATCTGAGAACAGATATTTCGGAACCCATTGAAGACTATAGGGCCAAAGGAAATACCCTCTGATATCAAAGAGAAAGAAGCTTTCTGAGAAACTTCTTTGCATTCTGTTTAATCATCTCACAGAGTTACAGCTTTCCCCTCAAGAAGCCTTTCGCAAAGACAGTTCTTGTGGAATTGGCAAAGTGATATTTGGAAGCCCTTAGAGGGCTATGGTGAAAAAGGAAATATCCTCAGATGAAATCTGCAAAGAAGCTTTCTGAGAAACTGCTTAGTGTTGGGTTAATTCATCTCACAGAGTTACATCTGTATTTCGTGGATCTGTTTGCTAGCCTTATTTCTGTGGAATCTGAGAAAATATATTTCGGATCCCATTGAAGACCATAGGGCCAAAGGAAAGATCCTCCGATAACAAAGAGAAAGAAGCTTTCTGAGAAACTTCTTTGCGTTCTGTGAAATCATCTCACAGAGTTACAGGTTTCCCCTCAAGAAACCTTTGGCTAAGACAGTTCTTGTGGAATTAGCAAGGTGATATTTGGAAGCCCTTAGAGGGCTATGGTGAAAAAGGAAATATCCTCAGATGAAATCTGGAAAGAAGCTTTCTGAGAAACTGCTTAGTGTTCGGTTAATTCATCTCACACAGATACATCTGTATTTCGTGGATCTCTTTGCTAGCCTTATTTCGGTGGAATCTGAGAACAGATATTTCGGATCCCTTTGAAGACTATAGGGCCAAAGGAAATATCCTCCGATAACAAAGAGGAAGAAGCTTTCTGAGAATCTTCTTTGCGTTCTGTTAATTCATCTCACAGAGTTACAGCTTTCCCCTCAAGAAGCCTTTCGCTAAGACAGTTCTTGTGGAATTGGCAAAGTGATATTTGGAAGCCCACAGAGGGCTATGGTGAAAAAGGAAATATCCTCAGATGAAATCTGGAAAGAAGCTTTCAGAGAAACTGCTTAGTGTTCGGTTAATTCACCTCACAGAGTTACATCTGTATTTCGTGGATCTCTTTGCTAGCCTTATTTCTGTGGAATCTGAGAACAGGTATTTCGGATCCCTTTGAAGACTATAGGGCCAAAGGAAATAAACGCCGATAAAAATGAGAAAGAAGCTTTCTGAGAAACTTCTTTGCGTTCTGTGAAATCATCTCACTGAGTTACAGCTTTCCCCTGAAGAAGCCTTTCGCTAAAACATTTCTTGTGGAATTGGCAAAGTGATATTTGGAAGCCCATAGAGGGCTATGGTGAAAAAGGAAATATCCTCAGATGAAATCTGGAAAGAAGCTTTCTGAGAAACTGCTTAGTGTTCGGTTAATTCATCTCACAGAGTTACATCTGTATTTCGTGGATCTCTATGCTAGCCTTATTTCTGTGGAATCTGAGAACAGATATTTCGGATCCCTTTGAAGACTATAGGGCCAAAGGAAATATCCTCCGATAACAAAGAGAAAGAAGCTTTCTGAGAAACTTCTTTGCGTTCTGTGAAATCATCTCACAGAGTTACAGCTTTCCCCTCAAGAAGCCTTTCGCTACAACAGTTCTTGTGGAATTGGCAAAGTGATATTTGGAAGCCCATAGAGGGCTATGTTGAAAAAGGATATATCCTCAGTTGAAATCTGAAAAGAAGCTTTCTGAGAAACTGCTTAGTGTTCTGTTAATTCATCTCACAGAGTTACATCTGTATTTCGTGGATCTCTTTGCTAGCCTTATTTCGTTGGAATCTGAGAACAGATATTTCGGATCCCTATGAAGACAATAGGGCCAAAGGAAATATCCTCCGATAACAAAGCGGAAGAAGCTTTCTGAGAATCTTCTTTGCGTTCTGTGAAATCATCTCACAGAGGTACAGCTTTCCCCTCAAGAAGCCTTTCGCTAAGACAGTTCTTGTGGAATTGGCAAAGTGATATTTGGAAGCCCATAGAGGGCTATGGTGAAAAAGGAAATATCCTCAGATGAAATCTGGAAAGAAGCTTTCTGAGAAACTGCTTAGTGTTCGGTTAATTCATCTCAGAGAGTTACATCTGTATTTCGTGGATCTCTTTGCTAGCCTTATTTCTGTGGAATCTGAGAACAGATATTTCGGATCCCTTTGAAGACTGTAGGGCCAAAGGAAATAAACTCCGATAACAAAGAGAAAGAAGCTTTCTGAGAAACTTCTTTGCGTTCTGTGAAATCATCTCACAGAGTTACAGCTTTCCCCTCAAGAAGCCTTTCGCTAAGACAGTTCTTGTGGAATTGGCAAAGTGATATTTGGAAGCCCATAGAGGGCTATGTTGAAAAAGGATATATCCTCAGATGAAATCTGAAAAGAAGCTTTCTGAGAAACTGCTTTGTGTTCTGTTAATTCATCTCACAGAGTTACATCTGTATTTCGTGGATCTCTTTGCTAGCCTTATTTCTGTGGAATCTGAGAACAGATATTTCGGAACCCATTGAAGACTATAGGGCCAAAGGAAATATCCTCTGATAACAAAGAGAAAGAAGCTTTCTGAGAAACTTCTTTGCATTCTGTTTAATCATCTCACAGAGTTACAGCTTTTCCCTCAAGAAGCCTTTCGCTAAGACAGTTCTTGTGGAATTGGCAAAGTGATATTTGGAAGCCCTTAGAGGGCTATGGTGAAAAAGGAAATATCCTCAGATGAAATCTGCAAAGAAGCTTTCTGAGAAACTGCTTAGTGTTGGGTTAATTCATCTCACAGAGTTACATCTGTATTTCGTGGATCTCTTTGCTAGCCTTATTTCTGTGGAATCTGAGAAAATATATTTCGGATCCCATTGAAGACCATAGGGCCAAAGGAAAGATCCTCCGATAACAAAGAGAAAGAAGCTTTCTGAGAAACTTCTTTGTGTTCTGTGAAATCATCTCACAGAGTTACAGCTTTCCCCTCAAGAAGCCTTTCGCTAAGACGGTTCTTGTGGAATTAGCAAGGTGATATTTGGAAGCCCTTAGAGGGCTATGGTGAAAAAGGAAATATCCTCAGATGAAATCTGGAAAGAAGTTTTCTGAGAAACTGCTTAGTGTTCGGTTAATTCATCTCACACAGATACATCTGTATTTCGTGGATCTCTTTGCTAGCCTTATTTCGGTGGAATCTGAGAACAGATATTTCGGATCCCTTTGAAGACTATAGGGCCAAAGGAAATATCCTCCGATAACAAAGAGAAAGAAGCTTTCTGAGAAACTTCTTTGCATTCTGTGAAATCATCTCACAGAGTTACAGCTTTCCCCTCAAGAAGCCTTTCGCTACAACAGTTCTTGTGGAATTGGCAAAGTGATATTTGGAAGCCCATAGAGGGCTATGTTGAAAAAGGATATATCCTCAGATGAAATCTGAAAAGAAGCTTTCTGAGAAACTGCTTAGTGTTCTGTTAATTCATCTCACAGAGTTACATCTGTATTTCGTGTATCTCTTTGCTAGGCTTATTTCTGTGGAATCTGAGAACAGGTATTTCGGATCCCATTGAAGACTATAGGGCCAAAGGAAATATCCTCCGATAACAAAGAGGAAGAAGCTTTCTGAGAATCTTCTTTGCGTTCTGTTAAATCATCTCACAGAGTTACAGCTTTCCCCTCAAGAAGCCTTTCGCTAAGACAGTTCTTCTGGAATTGGCAAAGTGATGTTTGGAAGCCCATAGAGGGCTATGGTGAAAAAGGAAATATCCTCAGATGAAATCTGGAAAGAAGCTTTCTGAGAAACTGCTTAGTGTTCGGTTAATTCATGTCACAGAGTTACATCTGTATTTCGTGGATCTCTTTGCTAGCCTTATTTCTGTGGAATCTGAGAACAGGTATTTCAGATCCCTTTGAAGACTATAGGGCCAAAGGAAATATCCGCCGATAACAAAGAGAAAGAAGCTTTCTGAGAAACTTCTTTGCGTTCTGTGAAATCATCTCACTGAGTTACAGCTTTCCCCTGAAGAAGCCTTTCGCTAAAACATTTCTTGTGGAATTGGCAAAGTGATATTTGGAAGCCCATAGAGGGCTATGGTGAAAAAGGAAATATCCTCAGATGAAATCTGGAAAGAAGCTTTCTGAGAAACTGCTTAGTGTTCGGTTAATTCATCTCAGAGAGTTACATCTGTATTTCGTGGATCTCTTTGCTACCCTTATTTCTGTGGAATCTGAGAACCGATATTTCGGATCCCTTTGAAGCCTATAGGGCCAAAGGAAATATCCTCCGATAACAAAGAGAAAGAAGCTTTCTGAGAAACTTCTTTGCGTTCTGTGAAATCATGTCACAGAGTTACAGCTTTCCCCTCAAGAAGCCTTTCGCTACAACAGTTCTTGTGGAATTGGCAAAGTGATATTTTGAAGCCCATAGAGGGCTATGTTGAAAAAGGATATATCCTCAGATGAAATCTGAAAAGAAGCTTTCTGAGAAACTGCTTAGTGTTCTGTTAATTCATCTCACAAAGTTACATCTGTATTTCGTGGATCTCTTTGCTAGCCTTATTTCTGTGGAATCTGAGAACAGATATTTCGGACCCCATTGAAGACTATAGGGCCAAAGGAAATATCCTGCGATAACAAAGAGGAAGAAGCTTTCTGAGAAACTTCTTTGTGTTCTGTGAAATCATTTCAAGAGTTAAAGCTTTCCCCTCAAGAAGCCTTTCGCTAAGACAGTTCTTGTGGAATTGGCAAAATGATATTTGGAAGCCCATAGAGGGCTGTGGTGAAAAAGGAAATATCCTCTGATGAAATCTGGAAAGAAGCTTTCTGAGAAACTGCTTAGTGTTCTGTTCATTCATCTCACAGAGTTACATCTCTATTTCGTGGTCTCTTTGCTAGCCTTGTTTCTGTGGAATCTGAGAACAGATATTTCGGAACCCATTGAAGACTATAGGGCCAAAGGAAATATCCTCTGATAACAAAGAGAAAGAAGCTTTCTGAGAAACTTCTTTGCATTCTGTTTAATCATCTCACAGAGTTACAGCTTTCCCCTCAAGAAGCCTTTCGCTAAGACAGTTCTTGTGGAATTGGCAAAGTGATATTTGGAAGCCCTTAGAGGGCTATGGTGAAAAAGGAAATATCCTCAGATGAAATCTGGAAAGAAGCTTTCTGAGAAACTGCTTAGTGTTGGGTTAATTCATCTCACAGAGTTACATCTGTATTTCGTGGATCTCTTTGCTAGCCTTATTTCTGTGGAATCTGAGAAAATATATTTCGGATCCCATTGAAGACCATAGGGCCAAAGGAAAGATCCTCCGATAACAAAGAGAAAGAAGCTTTCTGAGAAACTTCTTTGCGTTTTGTGAAATCATCTCACGGAGTTACAGCTTTCCCCTCAAGAAGCCTTTGGCTAAGACAGTTCTTGTGGAATTACCAAGGTGATATTTGGAAGCCCTTAGAGGGCTATGGTGAAAAAGGAAATATCCTCAGATGAAATCTGGAAAGAAGCTTTCTGAGAAACTGCTTAGTGTTCGGTTAATTCATCTCACACAGATACATCTGTATTTCGTGGATCTCTTTGCTAGCCTTATTTCGGTGGAATCTGAGAACAGATAATTCGGATCCCTTTGAAGACTATAGGGCCAAAGGAAATATCCTCCGATAACAAAGAGGAAGAAGCTTTCTGAGAATCTTCTTTGCGTTCTGTTAAATCATCTCACAGAGTTACAGCTTTCCCTTCAAGAAGGCTTTCGCTAAGACAGTTCTTGTGGAATTGGCAAAGTGATATTTGGAAGCCCATAGAGGGCTATGGTGAAAAAGGAAATATCCTCAGATGAAATCTGGAAAGAAGCTTTCTGAGAAACTGCTTAGTGTTCCGTTAATTCATCTCACAGAGTTACATCTGTATTTCGTGGATCTCTTTGCTAGCCTTATTTCTGTGGAATCTGAGAACAGGTATTTCGGATCCCTTTGAAGACTATAGGGCCAAAGGAAATATCCGCCGATAACAAAGAGAAAGAAGCTTTCTGAGAAACTTCTTTGCGTTCTGTGAAATCATCTCACTGAGTTACAGCTTTCTCCTGAAGAAGCCTTTCGCTAAAACATTTCTTGTGGAATTGGCAAAGTGATGTTTGGAAGCCCATAGAGGGCTATGGTGAAAAAGGAAATATCCTCAGATGAAATCTGGAAAGAAGCTTTCTGAGAAACTGCTTAGTGTTCGGTAAATTCATCTCAGAGAGTTACATCTGTATTTCGTGGATCTCTTTGCTAGCCTTATTTCTGTGGAATCTGAGAACAGATATTTCGGATCCCTTTGAAGACTATAGGGCCATAGGAAATATCCTCCGATAACAAAGAGAAAGAAGCTTTCTGAGAAACTTCTTTGCGTTCTGTGAAATCATCTCACAGAGTTACAGCTTTCCTCTCAAGAAGCCTTTCGCTACAACAGTTCTTGTGGAATTGGCAAAGTGATATTTGGAAGCCCATAGAGGGCTATGGTGAAAAAGGAAATATCCTCAGATGAAATCTGGAAAGAAGCTTTCTGGGAAACTGCTTAGTGTTCTGTTCATTCATCTCACAGAGTTATATCTATATTTCGTGGATCTCTTTGGTAGCCTTATTTCTGTGGAATCTGTGAACTGGTATTTCACATCCCATTGAAGACTATAGGGCCAAAGGAAATATCCTCCGATAACAAAGAGAAAGAAGCTTTCTGAGAAACTTCTTTGCGTTCTGTGAAATCATCTCACAGAGTTACAGCTTTCCCCTCAAGAAGCCTTTCACTAAGACAGTTTTTGTGGAATTGGCAAGGTGATATTTGGAAGCCCATAGAGGGCTATGGTGAAAAAGGAAATATCCTCAGATGGAATCTGGAAAGAAGCTTTCTGAGAAACTGCTTAGTGTTCTGTTAATTCATCTCACAGAGTTACATCTGTATTTTGTGGATCTCTTTGCTAGCCTTATTTCTGTGGAATCTGAGAAGAGATATTTCGGATCCCATTGAAGACTATAGGGACAAAGGAAATATCCTCCGATAACAAAGAGCAAGAAGCTTTCTGAGAAACTTCTTTGCGTTCTGTGAAATCATCTCACAGAGTTACAGCTTTCCCCTTAAGAAGCCTTTCGCTAAGACAGTTCTTGTGGAATTGGCAAAGTGATATTTGGAAGCCCTTAGAGGGCTGTGGTGAAAAAGGAAATATCCTCAGATGAAATCTGGAAAGAAGTTTTCTGAGAAACTGCTTAGTGTTCGGTTAATTCATCTCACAGAGTTACATCTGTATTTCGTGGATCTCTTTGCTAGCCTTATTTCTGTGGAATCTGAGAACAGATATTTCGGATCCCATTGAAGACCATAGGGCCAAAGGAAATATCCTCGAATAACAAAGAGAAAGAAGCTTTCTGAGAAACTTCTTTGCGTTCTGTGAAATCATCTCACAGAATTACAGCTTTCCCCTCAAGAAGCCTTTCGCTAAGACAGTTATTGTGGAATTGGCAAAGTGATATTTGGAAGCCCTTAGAGGGCTATGGTGAAAAAGGAAATATCCTCAGATGAACTCTGGAAAGAAGCTTTCTGAGAAACTGCTTAGTGTTCGTTTAATTCATCTCAGAGAGTTACATCTGTATTTCATGCATCTCTTTGCTAGCCTTATTTCGGTGGAATCTGAGAACAGATATTTCGGATCCCTTTGAAGTCCATAGGGCCAAAGGAAATATCCTCCGATAACAAAGAGAAAGAAGCTTTCTGAGAATCTTCTTTGCGTTCTGAGAAATCATCTCACAGAGTTACAGCTTTCCCCTCAAGAAGCCTTTCGCTAAGACAGTTCTTGTGGAATTGGCAAAGTTATATTTGGAAGCCCATAGAGGGCTATGGTGAAAAAGGAAATATCCTCAGTTGAAATCTGGAAAGAAGCTTTCTGAGAAACTGCTTAGTGTTCCGTTAAATCATCTCACAGAGTTACATCTGTATTTCGTGGATCTCTTTGCTAGCCTTATTTCTGTGGAATCTGAGAACAGATATTTCGGATCCCATTGAAGACTGTAGGGCCAAAGGAAATATCCTCCGATAACATAGAGAAAGAAGCTTTCTGAGAAACTTCTTTGCGTTCTGTGAAATCATCTCACAGAGTTACAGCTTTCCCCTCAAGAAGCCTTTCGCTAAGACAATTCTTGTGGAATTGGCAAAGTGATATTTGGAAGCCCATAGAGGGCTATGGTGAAAAAGGAAATATCCTCAGATGAAATCTGGAAAGAAGCTTTCTGAGAAACTGCTCAGTGTTCTGTTCATTCATCTCACAGAGTTATATCTATATTTCGTGGATCTCTTTGCTAGCCTTACTTCTGTGGAATCTGAGAACAGATATTTCGGATCCCATTGAAGACTATAGGGCCAAAGGAAATATCCTCCGATAACAAAGAGAAAGAAGCTTTCTGAGAAACTTCTTTGCGTTCTGTGAAATCATCTCACAGAGTTACAGCTTTCCCCTCAAGAAGCCTTTCGCTAAGACAGTTCTTGTGGAATTGGCAAAGTGATATTTGGAAGCCCATAGAGGGCTATGGTGAAAAAGGAAATATCCTCAGATGAAATCTGGAAAGAAGCTTTCTGAGAAACTGCTAAGTGTCCGGTTAATTCATCTCACAGAGTTACATCTATATTTCGTGGATCTCTTTGTTAGCCTTATTTCTGTGGAATCTGAGAACCGATATTTCGGATCCCTTTGAAGACCATAGGGCCAAAGGAAATATCCTCCGATAACAAAGAGCAAGAAGCTTTCTGAGAAACTTCTTTGCATTCTGTGAAATCATCTCACAGAGTTCCAGCTTTCCCCTAAAGAAGCCTTTCGCTAAGACAGTTCTTGTGGAATTGGCAAAGTGATATTTGGAAGCCCATAGAGGGCTATGGTGAAAAAGGAAATATCCTCAGATGAAATCTTGAAAGAAGCTTTCTGAGAAACTGCTTAGTGTTCTGTTAATTCATCTCACAGAGTTACATGTGTATTTCGTGGATCTCTTTGCTAGCCCTATTTCTGTGGAATCTTAGAACAGATATTTCGGATCCCATTGAAGTCCATAGGGCCAAAGGAAAGATCCCCCGATAACAAAGAGAAAGAACCTTTCTGAGAAACTTCTTTGCGTTCTGTGAAATCATCTCACAGAGTTACAGCTTTCCCCTCAAGAAGCCTTTCGCTAAGACAGTTCTTCTGGAATTGGCAAAGTGATATTTGGAAGCCCTTAGAGGGCTGTGGTGAAAAAGGAAATATCCTCAGATGAAATCTGGAAAGAAGCTTTCTGAGAAACTGCTTAGTGTTCGGTTAATTCATCTCACAGAGTTACATCTGTATTTCGTGCATCTCGTTGCTAGCCTTATTTCGGTGGAATCTGAGAACAGGTATTTCAGATCCCTTTGAAGACTATAGGGCCAAAGGAAATATCCGCCGATAACAAAGAGAAAGAAGCTTTCTGAGAAACTTCTTTGCGTTCTGTGAAATCATCTCACTGAGTTACAGCTTTCCCCTGAAGAAGCCTTTCGCTAAAACATTTCTTGTGGAATTGGCAAAGTGATATTTGGAAGCCCATAGAGGGCTATGGTGAAAAAGGAAATATCCTCAGATGAAATCTGGAAAGAAGCTTTCTGAGAAACTGCTTAGTGTTCGGTTAATTCATCTCAGAGAGTTACATCTGTATTTCGTGGATCTCTTTGCTACCCTTATTTCTGTGGAATCTGAGAACCGATATTTCGGATCCCTTTGAAGCCTATAGGGCCAAAGGAAATATCCTCCGATAACAAAGAGAAAGAAGCTTTCTGAGAAACTTCTTTGCGTTCTGTGAAATCATGTCACAGAGTTACAGCTTTCCCCTCAAGAAGCCTTTCGCTACAACAGTTCTTGTGGAATTGGCAAAGTGATATTTTGAAGCCCATAGAGGGCTATGTTGAAAAAGGATATATCCTCAGATGAAATCTGAAAAGAAGCTTTCTGAGAAACTGCTTAGTGTTCTGTTAATTCATCTCACAAAGTTACATCTGTATTTCGTGGATCTCTTTGCTAGCCTTATTTCTGTGGAATCTGAGAACAGATATTTCGGACCCCATTGAAGACTATAGGGCCAAAGGAAATATCCTGCGATAACAAAGAGGAAGAAGCTTTCTGAGAAACTTCTTTGTGTTCTGTGAAATCATTTCAAGAGTTAAAGCTTTCCCCTCAAGAAGCCTTTCGCTAAGACAGTTCTTGTGGAATTGGCAAAATGATATTTGGAAGCCCATAGAGGGCTGTGGTGAAAAAGGAAATATCCTCAGATGAAATCTGGAAAGAAGCTTTCTGAGAAACTGCTTAGTGTTCTGTTCATTCATCTCACAGAGTTACATCTCTATTTCGTGGTCTCTTTGCTAGCCTTGTTTCTGTGGAATCTGAGAACAGATATTTCGGAACCCATTGAAGACTATAGGGCCAAAGGAAATATCCTCTGATAACAAAGAGAAAGAAGCTTTCTGAGAAACTTCTTTGCATTCTGTTTAATCATCTCACAGAGTTACAGCTTTCCCCTCAAGAAGCCTTTCGCTAAGACAGTTCTTGTGGAATTGGCAAAGTGATATTTGGAAGCCCTTAGAGGGCTATGGTGAAAAAGGAAATATCCTCAGATGAAATCTGGAAAGAAGCTTTCTGAGAAACTGCTTAGTGTTGGGTTAATTCATCTCACAGAGTTACATCTGTATTTCGTGGATCTCTTTGCTAGCCTTATTTCTGTGGAATCTGAGAAAATATATTTCGGATCCCATTGAAGACCATAGGGCCAAAGGAAAGATCCTCCGATAACAAAGAGAAAGAAGCTTTCTGAGAAACTTCTTTGCGTTTTGTGAAATCATCTCACGGAGTTACAGCTTTCCCCTCAAGAAGCCTTTGGCTAAGACAGTTCTTGTGGAATTACCAAGGTGATATTTGGAAGCCCTTAGAGGGCTATGGTGAAAAAGGAAATATCCTCAGATGAAATCTGGAAAGAAGCTTTCTGAGAAACTGCTTAGTGTTCGGTTAATTCATCTCACACAGATACATCTGTATTTCGTGGATCTCTTTGCTAGCCTTATTTCGGTGGAATCTGAGAACAGATAATTCGGATCCCTTTGAAGACTATAGGGCCAAAGGAAATATCCTCCGATAACAAAGAGGAAGAAGCTTTCTGAGAATCTTCTTTGCGTTCTGTTAAATCATCTCACAGAGTTACAGCTTTCCCTTCAAGAAGGCTTTCGCTAAGACAGTTCTTGTGGAATTGGCAAAGTGATATTTGGAAGCCCATAGAGGGCTATGGTGAAAAAGGAAATATCCTCAGATGAAATCTGGAAAGAAGCTTTCTGAGAAACTGCTTAGTGTTCCGTTAATTCATCTCACAGAGTTACATCTGTATTTCGTGGATCTCTTTGCTAGCCTTATTTCTGTGGAATCTGAGAACAGGTATTTCGGATCCCTTTGAAGACTATAGGGCCAAAGGAAATATCCGCCGATAACAAAGAGAAAGAAGCTTTCTGAGAAACTTCTTTGCGTTCTGTGAAATCATCTCACTGAGTTACAGCTTTCTCCTGAAGAAGCCTTTCGCTAAAACATTTCTTGTGGAATTGGCAAAGTGATGTTTGGAAGCCCATAGAGGGCTATGGTGAAAAAGGAAATATCCTCAGATGAAATCTGGAAAGAAGCTTTCTGAGAAACTGCTTAGTGTTCGGTAAATTCATCTCAGAGAGTTACATCTGTATTTCGTGGATCTCTTTGCTAGCCTTATTTCTGTGGAATCTGAGAACAGATATTTCGGATCCCTTTGAAGACTATAGGGCCATAGGAAATATCCTCCGATAACAAAGAGAAAGAAGCTTTCTGAGAAACTTCTTTGCGTTCTGTGAAATCATCTCACAGAGTTACAGCTTTCCCCTCAAGAAGCCTTTCGCTACAACAGTTCTTGTGGAATTGGCAAAGTGATATTTGGAAGCCCTTAGAGGGCTATGGTGAAAAAGGAAATATCCTCAGATGAAATCTGGAAAGAAGCTTTCTGGGAAACTGCTTAGTGTTCTGTTCATTCATCTCACAGAGTTATATCTATATTTCGTGGATCTCTTTGGTAGCCTTATTTCTGTGGAATCTGTGAACTGGTATTTCACATCCCATTGAAGACTATAGGGCCAAAGGAAATATCCTCCGATAACAAAGAGAAAGAAGCTTTCTGAGAAACTTCTTTGCGTTCTGTGAAATCATCTCACAGAGTTACAGCTTCCCCTCAAGAAGCCTTTCACTAAGACAGTTTTTGTGGAATTGGCAAGGTGATATTTGGAAGCCCATAGAGGGCTATGGTGAAAAAGGAAATATCCTCAGATGGAATCTGGAAAGAAGCTTTCTGAGAAACTGCTTAGTGTTCTGTTAATTCATCTCACAGAGTTACATCTGTATTTTGTGGATCTCTTTGCTAGCCTTATTTCTGTGGAATCTGAGAAGAGATATTTCGGATCCCATTGAAGACTATAGGGACAAAGGAAATATCCTCCGATAACAAAGAGCAAGAAGCTTTCTGAGAAACTTCTTTGCGTTCTGTGAAATCATCTCACAGAGTTACAGCTTTCCCCTTAAGAAGCCTTTCGCTAAGACAGTTCCTGTGGAATTGGCAAAGTGATATTTGGAAGCCCTTAGAGGGCTGTGGTGAAAAAGGAAATATCCTCAGATGAAATCTGGAAAGAAGTTTTCTGAGAAACTGCTTAGTGTTCGGTTAATTCATCTCACAGAGTTACATCTGTATTTCGTGGATCTCTTTGCTAGCCTTATTTCTGTGGAATCTGAGAACAGATATTTCGGATCCCATTGAAGACCATAGGGCCAAAGGAAATATCCTCGAATAACAAAGAGAAAGAAGCTTTCTGAGAAACTTCTTTGCGTTCTGTGAAATCATCTAACAGAATTACAGCTTTCCCCTCAAGAAGCCTTTCGCTAAGACAGTTATTGTGGAATTGGCAAAGTGATATTTGGAAGCCCTTAGAGGGCTATGGTGAAAAAGGAAATATCCTCAGATGAACTCTGGAAAGAAGCTTTCTGAGAAACTGCTTAGTGTTCGTTTAATTCATCTCAGAGAGTTACATCTGTATTTCATGCATCTCTTTGCTAGCCTTATTTCGGTGGAATCTGAGAACAGATATTTCGGATCCCTTTGAAGTCCATAGGGCCAAAGGAAATATCCTCCGATAACAAAGAGAAAGAAGCTTTCTGAGAATCTTCTTTGCGTTCTGAGAAATCATCTCACAGAGTTACAGCTTTCCCCTCAAGAAGCCTTTCGCTAAGACAGTTCTTGTGGAATTGGCAAAGTTATATTTGGAAGCCCATAGAGGGCTATGGTGAAAAAGGAAATATCCTCAGTTGAAATCTGGAAAGAAGCTTTCTGAGAAACTGCTTAGTGTTCCGTTAAATCATCTCACAGAGTTACATCTGTATTTCGTGGATCTCTTTGCTAGCCTTATTTCTGTGGAATCTGAGAACAGATATTTCGGATCCCATTGAAGACTGTAGGGCCAAAGGAAATATCCTCCGATAACATAGAGAAAGAAGCTTTCTGAGAAACTTCTTTGCGTTCTGTGAAATCATCTCACAGAGTTACAGCTTTCCCCTCAAGAAGCCTTTCGCTAAGACAATTCTTGTGGAATTGGCAAAGTGATATTTGGAAGCCCATAGAGGGCTATGGTGAAAAAGGAAATATCCTCAGATGAAATCTGGAAAGAAGCTTTCTGAGAAACTGCTCAGTGTTCTGTTCATTCATCTCACAGAGTTATATCTATATTTCGTGGATCTCTTTGCTAGCCTTACTTCTGTGGAATCTGAGAACAGATATTTCGGATCCCATTGAAGACTATAGGGCCAAAGGAAATATCCTCCGATAACAAAGAGAAAGAAGCTTTCTGAGAAACTTCTTTGCGTTCTGTGAAATCATCTCACAGAGTTACAGCTTTCCCCTCAAGAAGCCTTTCGCTAAGACAGTTCTTGTGGAATTGGCAAAGTGATATTTGGAAGCCCATAGAGGGCTATGGTGAAAAAGGAAATATCCTCAGATGAAATCTGGAAAGAAGCTTTCTGAGAAACTGCTAAGTGTCCGGTTAATTCATCTCACAGAGTTACATCTATATTTCGTGGATCTCTTTGTTAGCCTTATTTCTGTGGAATCTGAGAACCGATATTTCGGATCCCTTTGAAGACCATAGGGCCAAAGGAAATATCCTCCGATAACAAAGAGCAAGAAGCTTTCTGAGAAACTTCTTTGCATTCTGTGAAATCATCTCACAGAGTTCCAGCTTTCCCCTAAAGAAGCCTTTCGCTAAGACAGTTCTTGTGGAATTGGCAAAGTGATATTTGGAAGCCCATAGAGGGCTATGGTGAAAAAGGAAATATCCTCAGATGAAATCTTGAAAGAAGCTTTCTGAGAAACTGCTTAGTGTTCTGTTAATTCATCTCACAGAGTTACATGTGTATTTCGTGGATCTCTTTGCTAGCCTTATTTCTGTGGAATCTTAGAACAGATATTTCGGATCCCATTGAAGTCCATAGGGCCAAAGGAAAGATCCCCCGATAACAAAGAGAAAGAACCTTTCTGAGAAACTTCTTTGCGTTCTGTGAAATCATCTCACAGAGTTACAGCTTTCCCCTCAAGAAGCCTTTTGCTAAGACAGTTCTTCTGGAATTGGCAAAGTGATATTTGGAAGCCCTTAGAGGGCTGTGGTGAAAAAGGAAATATCCTCAGATGAAATCTGGAAAGAAGCTTTCTGAGAAACTGCTTAGTGTTCGGTTAATTCATCTCACAGAGTTACATCTGTATTTCGTGCATCTCGTTGCTAGCCTTATTTCGGTGGAATCTGAGAACAGATATTTCGGATCCCTTTGAAGACTATAGGGCCAAAGGAAATATCCTCCGATAACAAAGAGGAAGAAGCTTTCTGAGAATCTTCTTTGCGTTCTGTGAAATCATCTCACAGAGTTACAGCTTTCCCCTCAAGAAGCCTTTCGCTAAGACAGTTCTTGTGGAATTGGCAAAGTGATATTTGGAAGCCCATAGAGGGCTATGGTGAAAAAGGAAATATCCTCAGATGAAATCTGGAAAGAAGCTTTCTGAGAAACTGCTTAGTGTTCGGTTAATTCATCTCAGAGAGTTACATCTGTATTTCGTGGATCTCTTTGCTAGCCTTATTTCTGTGGAATCTGAGAACAGATATTTCGGATCCCTTTGAAGACTATAGGGCCAAAGGAAATAAACTCCGATAACAAAGAGAAAGAAGCTTTCTGAGAAACTTCTTTGCGTTCTGTGAAATCATCTCACAGAGTTACAGCTTTCCCCTCAAGAAGCCTTTCGCTAAGACAGTTCTTGTGGAATTGGCAAAGTGATATTTGGAAGCCCATAGAGGGCTATGTTGAAAAAGGATATATCCTCAGATGAAATCTGAAAAGAAGCTTTCTGAGAAACTGCTTAGTGTTCTGTTAATTCATCTCACATAGTTACATCTGTATTTCGTGGATCTCTTTGCTAGCCATATTTCTGTGGAATCTGAGAACAGATATTTCGGAACCCATTGAAGACTATAGGGCCAAAGGAAATACCCTCTGATAACAAAGAGAAAGAAGCTTTCTGAGAAACTTCTTTGCATTCTGTTTAATCATCTCACAGAGTTACAGCTTTCCCCTCAAGAAGCCTTTCGCAAAGACAGTTCTTGTGGAATTGGCAAAGTGATATTTGGAAGCCCTTAGAGGGCTATGGTGAAAAAGGAAATATCCTCAGATGAAATCTGCAAAGAAGCTTTCTGAGAAACTGCTTAGTGTTGGGTTAATTCATCTCACAGAGTTACATCTGTATTTCGTGGATCTGTTTGCTAGCCTTATTTCTGTGGAATCTGAGAAAATATATTTCGGATCCCATTGAAGACCATAGGGCCAAAGGAAAGATCCTCCGATAACAAAGAGAAAGAAGCTTTCTGAGAAACTTCTTTGCGTTCTGTGAAATCATCTCACAGAGTTACAGGTTTCCCCTCAAGAAACCTTTGGCTAAGACAGTTCTTGTGGAATTAGCAAGGTGATATTTGGAAGCCCTTAGAGGGCTATGGTGAAAAAGGAAATATCCTCAGATGAAATCTGGAAAGAAGCTTTCTGAGAAACTGCTTAGTGTTCGGTTAATTCATCTCACACAGATACATCTGTATTTCGTGGATCTCTTTGCTAGCCTTATTTCGGTGGAATCTGAGAACAGATATTTCGGATCCCTTTGAAGACTATAGGGCCAAAGGAAATATCCTCCGATAACAAAGAGGAAGAAGCTTTCTGAGAATCTTCTTTGCGTTCTGTTAATTCATCTCACAGAGTTACAGCTTTCCCCTCAAGAAGCCTTTCGCTAAGACAGTTCTTGTGGAATTGGCAAAGTGATATTTGGAAGCCCATAGAGGGCTATGGTGAAAAAGGAAATATCCTCAGATGAAATCTGGAAAGAAGCTTTCAGAGAAACTGCTTAGTGTTCGGTTAATTCACCTCACAGAGTTACATCTGTATTTCGTGGATCTCTTTGCTAGCCTTATTTCTGTGGAATCTGAGAACAGGTATTTCGGATCCCTTTGAAGACTATAGGGCCAAAGGAAATAAACGCCGATAAAAATGAGAAAGAAGCTTTCTGAGAAACTTCTTTGCGTTCTGTGAAATCATCTCACTGAGTTACAGCTTTCCCCTGAAGAAGCCTTTCGCTAAAACATTTCTTGTGGAATTGGCAAAGTGATATTTGGAAGCCCATAGAGGGCTATGGTGAAAAAGGAAATATCCTCAGATGAAATCTGGAAAGAAGCTTTCTGAGAAACTGCTTAGTGTTCGGTTAATTCATCTCACAGAGTTACATCTGTATTTCGTGGATCTCTATGCTAGCCTTATTTCTGTGGAATCTGAGAACAGATATTTCGGATCCCTTTGAAGACTGTAGGGCCAAAGGAAATAAACTCCGATAACAAAGAGAAAGAAGCTTTCTGAGAAACTTCTTTGCGTTCTGTGAAATCATCTCACAGAGTTACAGCTTTCCCCTCAAGAAGCCTTTCGCTAAGACAGTTCTTGTGGAATTGGCAAAGTGATATTTGGAAGCCCATAGAGGGCTATGTTGAAAAAGGATATATCCTCAGATGAAATCTGAAAAGAAGCTTTCTGAGAAACTGCTTTGTGTTCTGTTAATTCATCTCACAGAGTTACATCTGTATTTCGTGGATCTCTTTGCTAGCCTTATTTCTGTGGAATCTGAGAACAGATATTTCGGAACCCATTGAAGACTATAGGGCCAAAGGAAATATCCTCTGATAACAAAGAGAAAGAAGCTTTCTGAGAAACTACTTTGCATTCTGTTTAATCATCTCACAGAGTTACAGCTTTTCCCTCAAGAAGCCTTTCGCTAAGACAGTTCTTGTGGAATTGGCAAAGTGATATTTGGAAGCCCTTAGAGGGCTATGGTGAAAAAGGAAATATCCTCAGATGAAATCTGCAAAGAAGCTTTCTGAGAAACTGCTTAGTGTTGGGTTAATTCATCTCACAGAGTTACATCTGTATTTCGTGGATCTCTTTGCTAGCCTTATTTCTGTGGAATCTGAGAAAATATATTTCGGATCCCATTGAAGACCATAGGGCCAAAGGAAAGATCCTCCGATAACAAAGAGAAAGAAGCTTTCTGAGAAACTTCTTTGTGTTCTGTGAAATCATCTCACAGAGTTACAGCTTTCCCCTCAAGAAGCCTTTCGCTAAGACAGTTCTTGTGGAATTAGCAAGGTGATATTTGGAAGCCCTTAGAGGGCTATGGTGAAAAAGGAAATATCCTCAGATGAAATCTGGAAAGAAGTTTTCTGAGAAACTGCTTAGTGTTCGGTTAATTCATCTCACACAGATACATCTGTATTTCGTGGATCTCTTTGCTAGCCTTATTTCGGTGGAATCTGAGAACAGATATTTCGGATCCCTTTGAAGACTATAGGGCCAAAGGAAATATCCTCCGATAACAAAGAGAAAGAAGCTTTCTGAGAAACTTCTTTGCATTCTGTAAAATCATCTCACAGAGTTACAGCTTTCCCCTCAAGAAGCCTTTCGCTACAACAGTTCTTGTGGAATTGGCAAAGTGATATTTGGAAGCCCATAGAGGGCTATGTTGAAAAAGGATATATCCTCAGATGAAATCTGAAAAGAAGCTTTCTGAGAAACTGCTTTGTGTTCTGTTAATTCATCTCACAGAGTTACATCTGTATTTCGTGGATCTCTTTGCTAGCCTTATTTCTGTGGAATCTGAGAACAGATATTTCGGAACCCATTGAAGACTATAGGGCCAAAGGAAATATCCTCTGATAACAAAGAGAAAGAAGCTTTCTGAGAAACTTCTTTGCATTCTGTTTAATCATCTCACAGAGTTACAGCTTTTCCCTCAAGAAGCCTTTCGCTAAGACAGTTCTTGTGGAATTGGCAAAGTGATATTTGGAAGCCCTTAGAGGGCTATGGTGAAAAAGGAAATATCCTCAGATGAAATCTGAAAAGAAGCTTTCTGAGAAACTGCTTAGTGTTCTGTTAATTCATCTCACAGAGTTACATCTGTATTTCGTGTATCTCTTTGCTAGGCTTATTTCTGTGGAATCTGAGAACAGGTATTTCGGATCCCATTGAAGACTATAGGGCCAAAGGAAATATCCTCCGATAACAAAGAGGAAGAAGCTTTCTGAGAATCTTCTTTGCGTTCTGTTAAATCATCTCACAGAGTTACAGCTTTCCCCTCAAGAAGCCTTTCGCTAAGACAGTTCTTCTGGAATTGGCAAAGTGATGTTTGGAAGCCCATAGAGGGCTATGGTGAAAAAGGAAATATCCTCAGATGAAATCTGGAAAGAAGCTTTCTGAGAAACTGCTTAGTGTTCGGTTAATTCATGTCACAGAGTTACATCTGTATTTCGTGGATCTCTTTGCTAGCCTTATTTCTGTGGAATCTGAGAACAGGTATTTCAGATCCCTTTGAAGACTATAGGGCCAAAGGAAATATCCGCCGATAACAAAGAGAAAGAAGCTTTCTGAGAAACTTCTTTGCGTTCTGTGAAATCATCTCACTGAGTTACAGCTTTCCCCTGAAGAAGCCTTTCGCTAAAACATTTCTTGTGGAATTGGCAAAGTGATATTTGGAAGCCCATAGAGGGCTATGGTGAAAAAGGAAATATCCTCAGATGAAATCTGGAAAGAAGCTTTCTGAGAAACTGCTTAGTGTTCGGTTAATTCATCTCAGAGAGTTACATCTGTATTTCGTGGATCTCTTTGCTACCCTTATTTCTGTGGAATCTGAGAACCGATATTTCGGATCCCTTTGAAGCCTATAGGGCCAAAGGAAATATCCTCCGATAACAAAGAGAAAGAAGCTTTCTGAGAAACTTCTTTGCGTTCTGTGAAATCATGTCACAGAGTTACAGCTTTCCCCTCAAGAAGCCTTTCGCTACAACAGTTCTTGTGGAATTGGCAAAGTGATATTTTGAAGCCCATAGAGGGCTATGTTGAAATAGGATATATCCTCAGATGAAATCTGAAAAGAAGCTTTCTGAGAAACTGCTTAGTGTTCTCTTAATTCATCTCACAAAGTTACATCTGTATTTCGTGGATCTCTTTGCTAGCCTTATTTCTGTGGAATCTGAGAACAGATATTTCGGACCCCATTGAAGACTATAGGGCCAAAGGAAATATCCTGCGATAACAAAGAGGAAGAAGCTTTCTGAGAAACTTCTTTGTGTTCTGTGAAATCATTTCAAGAGTTAAAGCTTTCCCCTCAAGAAGCCTTTCGCTAAGACAGTTCTTGTGGAATTGGCAAAATGATATTTGGAAGCCCTTAGAGGGCTGTGGTGAAAAAGGAAATATCCTCAGATGAAATCTGGAAAGAAGCTTTCTGAGAAACTGCTTAGTGTTCTGTTCATTCATCTCACAGAGTTACATCTCTATTTCGTGGTCTCTTTGCTAGCCTTGTTTCTGTGGAATCTGAGAACAGATATTTCGGAACCCATTGAAGACTATAGGGCCAAAGGAAATATCCTCTGATAACAAAGAGAAAGAAGCTTTCTGAGAAACTTCTTTGCATTCTGTTTAATCATCTCACAGAGTTACAGCTTTCCCCTCAAGAAGCCTTTCGCTAAGACAGTTCTTGTGGAATTGGCAAAGTGATATTTGGAAGCCCTTAGAGGGCTATGGTGAAAAAGGAAATATCCTCAGATGAAATCTGGAAAGAAGCTTTCTGAGAAACTGCTTAGTGTTGGGTTAATTCATCTCACAGAGTTACATCTGTATTTCGTGGATCTCTTTGCTAGCCTTATTTCTGTGGAATCTGAGAAAATATATTTCGGATCCCATTGAAGACCATAGGGCCAAAGGAAAGATCCTCCGATAACAAAGAGAAAGAAGCTTTCTGAGAAACTTCTTTGCGTTTTGTGAAATCATCTCACGGAGTTACAGCTTTCCCCTCAAGAAGCCTTTGGCTAAGACAGTTCTTGTGGAATTACCAAGGTGATATTTGGAAGCCCTTAGAGGGCTATGGTGAAAAAGGAAATATCCTCAGATGAAATCTGGAAAGAAGCTTTCTGAGAAACTGCTTAGTGTTCGGTTAATTCATCTCACACAGATACATCTGTATTTCGTGGATCTCTTTGCTAGCCTTATTTCGGTGGAATCTGAGAACAGATAATTCGGATCCCTTTGAAGACTATAGGGCCAAAGGAAATATCCTCCGATAACAAAGAGGAAGAAGCTTTCTGAGAATCTTCTTTGCGTTCTGTTAAATCATCTCACAGAGTTACAGCTTTCCCTTCAAGAAGGCTTTCGCTAAGACAGTTCTTGTGGAATTGGCAAAGTGATATTTGGAAGCCCATAGAGGGCTATGGTGAAAAAGGAAATATCCTCAGATGAAATCTGGAAAGAAGCTTTCTGAGAAACTGCTTAGTGTTCCGTTAATTCATCTCACAGAGTTACATCTGTATTTCGTGGATCTCTTTGCTAGCCTTATTTCTGTGGAATCTGAGAACAGGTATTTCGGATCCCTTTGAAGACTATAGGGCCAAAGGAAATATCCGCCGATAACAAAGAGAAAGAAGCTTTCTGAGAAACTTCTTTGCGTTCTGTGAAATCATCTCACTGAGTTACAGCTTTCTCCTGAAGAAGCCTTTCGCTAAAACATTTCTTGTGGAATTGGCAAAGTGATGTTTGGAAGCCCATAGAGGGCTATGGTGAAAAAGGAAATATCCTCAGATGAAATCTGGAAAGAAGCTTTCTGAGAAACTGCTTAGTGTTCGGTAAATTCATCTCAGAGAGTTACATCTGTATTTCGTGGATCTCTTTGCTAGCCTTATTTCTGTGGAATCTGAGAACAGATATTTCGGATCCCTTTGAAGACTATAGGGCCAAAGGAAATATCCTCCGATAACAAAGAGAAAGAAGCTTTCTGAGAAACTTCTTTGCGTTCTGTGAAATCATCTCACAGAGTTACAGCTTTCCCCTCAAGAAGCCTTTCGCTACAACAGTTCTTGTGGAATTGGCAAAGTGATATTTGGAAGCCCATAGAGGGCTACGGTGAAAAAGGAAATATCCTCAGATGAAATCTGGAAAGAAGCTTTCTGGGAAACTGCTTAGTGTTCTGTTCATTCATCTCACAGAGTTATATCTATATTTCGTGGATCTCTTTGGTAGCCTTATTTCTGTGGAATCTGTGAACTGGTATTTCACATCCCATTGAAGACTATAGGGCCAAAGGAAATATCCTCCGATAACAAAGAGAAAGAAGCTTTCTGAGAAACTTCTTTGCGTTCTGTGAAATCATCTCACAGAGTTACAGCTTTCCCCTCAAGAAGCCTTTCACTAAGACAGTTTTTGTGGAATTGGCAAGGTGATATTTGGAAGCCCATAGAGGGCTATGGTGAAAAAGGAAATATCCTCAGATGGAATCTGGAAAGAAGCTTTCTGAGAAACTGCTTAGTGTTCTGTTAATTCATCTCACAGAGTTACATCTGTATTTTGTGGATCTCTTTGCTAGCCTTATTTCTGTGGAATCTGAGAAGAGATATTTCGGATCCCATTGAAGACTATAGGGACAAAGGAAATATCCTCCGATAACAAAGAGCAAGAAGCTTTCTGAGAAACTTCTTTGCGTTCTGTGAAATCATCTCACAGAGTTACAGCTTTCCCCTTAAGAAGCCTTTCGCTAAGACAGTTCTTGTGGAATTGGCAAAGTGATATTTGGAAGCCCTTAGAGGGCTGTGGTGAAAAAGGAAATATCCTCAGATGAAATCTGGAAAGAAGCTTTCTGAGAAACTGCTTAGTGTTCGGTTTATTCATCTCACAGAGTTACATCTGTATTTCGTGGATCTCTTTGCTAGCCTTTTTTCTGTGGAATCTGAGAACAGATGTTTCGGATCCCATTGAAGACTATAGGGCCAAAGGAAATATCCTCGGATAACAAAGAGCAAGAAGCTTTCTGAGAAACTTCTTTGCGTTCTGTGAAATCATCTCACAGAGTTACAGCTTTCCCCTCAAGAAGCCTTTCACTAAGACAGTTCTTGTGGAAGTGGCAAGGTGATATTTGGAAGCCCATAGAGGGCTACGGTGAAAAAGGAAATATCCTCAGATGAAATCTGGAAAGAAGCTTTCTGAGAAACTGCTTAGTGTTCTGTTAATTCATCTCACAGAGTTACATCTGCATTTCATGGATCTCTTTGCTAGCCTTATTTCTGTGGAATCTGAGAACAGATATTTCGGATCCCATTGAAGACTATAGGGCCAAAGGAAATATCCTCCGATAACAAAGAGAAAGAAGCTTTCTGAGAAACTTCTTTGCGTTCTGTGAAATCATCTCACAGAGTTACAGCTTTCCCCTCAAGAAGCCTTTCGCTAAGACAGTTCTTGTGGAATAGGCAAGTTGATATTTGGAAGCCCATAGAGGGCTATGGTGAAAAAGGAAATATCCTCAGATGAAATCTGGAAAGAAGCTTTCTGAGAAACTGCTTAGTGTTCTGTTATTTCATCTCACAGAGTTACATCTGTATTTCGTGGATCTCCTTGCTAGCCTTATTTCTGTGGAATCTGAGAGCAGATATTTCGGATCCCATTGAAGACTATAGAGCCAAAGGAAATAATCTCCGATAACAAAGAGAAAGAGGCTTTCTGAAAAACTTCTTTGCGTTCTGTGAAATCATCTCACAGAGTTACAGCTTTCCCCTCAAGAAACCTTTCGCTAAGACAGTTCTTGTGTAATTGGCAAAGTGATATTTGGAAGCCCATAGAGGGCTATGTTGAAAAAGGATATATCCTCAGATGAAATCTGAAAAGAAGCTTTCTGAGAAACTGCTTAGTGTTCTGTTAATTCATCTCACAGAGTTACATCTGTATTTCGTGGATCTCTTTGCTAGCCTTATTTCTGTGGAATCTGAGAACAGATATTTCGGAACCCATTGAAGACTATAGGGCCAAAGGAAATATCCTCTGATAACAAAGAGAAAGAAGCTTTATGAGAAACTTATTTGCATTCTGTTTAATCATCTCACAGAGTTACAGCTTTCCCCTCAAGAAGCCTTTCGCTAAGACAGTTCTTGTGGAATTGGCAAAGTGATATTTGGAAGCCCTTAGAGGGCTATGGTGAAAAAGGAAATATCCTCAGATGAAATCTGCAAAGAAGCTTTCTGAGAAACTGCTTAGTGTTGGGTTAATTCATCTCACAGAGTTACATCTGTATTTCGTGGATCTCTTTGCTAGCCTTATTTCTGTGGAATCTGAGAAAATATATTTCGGATCCCATTGAAGACCATAGGGCCAAAGGAAAGATCCTCCGATAACAAAGAGAAAGAAGCTTTCTGAGAAACTTCTTTGCGTTCTGTGAAATCATCTCACAGAGTTACAGCTTTCCCCTCAAGAAGCCTTTGGCTAAGACAGTTCTTGTGGAATTAGCAAGGTGATATTTGGAAGCCCTTAGAGGGCTATGGTGAAAAAGGAAATATCCTCAGATGAAATCTGGAAAGAAGCTTTCTGAGAAACTGCTTAGTGTTCGGTTAATTCATCTCACACAGATACATCTGTATTTCGTGGATCTCTTTGCTAGCCTTATTTCGGTGGAATCTGAGAACAGATATTTCGGATCCCTTTGAAGACTATAGGGCCAAAGGAAATATCCTCCGATAACAAAGAGAAAGAAGCTTTCTGAGAAACTTCTTTGCATTCTGTGAAATCATCTCACAGAGTTACAGCTTTCCCCTCAAGAAGCCTTTCGCTACAACAGTTCTTGTGGAATTGGCAAAGTGATATTTGGAAGCCCATAGAGGGCTATGTTGAAAAAGGATATATCCTCAGATGAAATCTGAAAAGAAGCTTTCTGAGAAACTGCTTAGTGTTCTCTTAATTCATCTCACAGAGTTACATCTGTATTTCGTGGATCTCTTTGCTAGCCTTATTTCTGTGGAATCTGAGAACAGATATTTCGGACCCCATTGAAGACTATAGGGCCAAAGGAAATATCCTCCGATAACAAAGAGAAAGAAGCTTTCTGAGAATCTTCTTTACGTTCTGTGAAATCATCTCACAGAGTTACAGTTTTCCCCTCAAGAAGCCTTTCGCTAAGACAGTTCTTGTGGAATTGGCAAAGTGATATTTGGAAGCCCATAGAGGGCTATGGTGAAAAAGGAAATATCCTCAGATGAAATCTGGAAAGAAGCTTTCTGAGAAACTGCTTAGTGTTCTGTTAATTCATCTCACAGAGTTACATCTGTATTTCGTGGATCTCTTTGCTAGGCTTATTTCTGTGGAATCTGAGAACAGGTATTTCGGATCCCATTGAAGACTATAGGGCCAAAGGAAATATCCGCCGATAACAAAGAGAAAGAAGCTTTCTGAGAAACTTCTTTGCGTTCTGTGAAATCATCTCACTGAGTTACAGCTTTCTCCTGAAGAAGCCTTTCGCTAAAACATTTCTTGTGGAATTGGCAAAGTGATGTTTGGAAGCCCATAGAGGGCTACGGTGAAAAAGGAAATATCCTCAGATGAAATCTGGAAAGAAGCTTTCTGAGAAACTGCTTAGTGTTCGGTAAATTCATCTCAGAGAGTTACATCTGTATTTCGTGGATCTCTTTGCTAGCCTTATTTCTGTGGAATCTGAGAACAGATATTTCGGATCCCTTTGAAGACTATAGGGCCAAAGGAAATATCCTCCGATAACAAAGAGAAAGAAGCTTTCTGAGAAACTTCTTTGCGTTCTGTGAAATCATCTCACAGAGTTACAGCTTTCCCCTCAAGAAGCCTTTCGCTACAACAGTTCTTGTGGAATTGGCAAAGTGATATTTGGAAGCCCATAGAGGGCTATGGTGAAAAAGGAAATATCCTCAGATGAAATCTGGAAAGAAGCTTTCTGGGAAACTGCTTAGTGTTCTGTTCATTCATCTCACAGAGTTATATCTATATTTCGTGGATCTCTTTGGTAGCCTTATTTCTGTGGAATCTGTGAACTGGTATTTCACATCCCATTGAAGACTATAGGGCCAAAGGAAATATCCTCCGATAACAAAGAGAAAGAAGCTTTCTGAGAAACTTCTTTGCGTTCTGTGAAATCATCTCACAGAGTTACAGCTTTCCCCTCAAGAAGCCTTTCACTAAGACAGTTTTTGTGGAATTGGCAAGGTGATATTTGGAAGCCCATAGAGGGCTATGGTGAAAAAGGAAATATCCTCAGATGGAATCTGGAAAGAAGCTTTCTGAGAAACTGCTTAGTGTTCTGTTAATTCATCTCACAGAGTTACATCTGTATTTTGTGGATCTCTTTGCTAGCCTTATTTCTGTGGAATCTGAGAAGAGATATTTCGGATCCCATTGAAGACTATAGGGACAAAGGAAATATCCTCCGATAACAAAGAGCAAGAAGCTTTCTGAGAAACTTCTTTGCGTTCTGTGAAATCATCTCACAGAGTTACAGCTTTCCCCTTAAGAAGCCTTTCGCTAAGACAGTTCTTGTGGAATTGGCAAAGTGATATTTGGAAGCCCTTAGAGGGCTGTGGTGAAAAAGGAAATATCCTCAGATGAAATCTGGAAAGAAGCTTTCTGAGAAACTGCTTAGTGTTCGGTTTATTCATCTCACAGAGTTACATCTGTATTTCGTGGATCTCTTTGCTAGCCTTATTTCTGTGGAATCTGATAACAGATGTTTCGAATCCCATTGAAGACTATAGGGCCAAAGGAAATATCCTCGGATAACAAAGAGCAAGAAGCTTTCTGAGAAACTTCTTTGCGTTCTGTGAAATCATCTCACAGAGTTACAGCTTTCCCCTCAAGAAGCCTTTCACTAAGACAGTTCTTGTGGAAGTGGCAAGGTGATATTTGGAAGCCCATAGAGGGCTACGGTGAAAAAGGAAATATCCTCAGATGAAATCTGGAAAGAAGCTTTCTGAGAAACTGCTTAGTGTTCTGTTAATTCATCTCACAGAGTTACATCTGCATTTCATGGATCTCTTTGCTAGCCTTATTTCTGTGGAATCTGAGAACAGATATTTCGGATCCCATTGAAGACTATAGGGCCAAAGGAAATATCCTCCGATAACAAAGAGAAAGAAGCTTTCTGAGAAACTTCTTTGCGTTCTGTGAAATCATCTCACAGAGTTACAGCTTTCCCCTCAAGAAGCCTTTCGCTAAGACAGTTCTTGTGGAATAGGCAAGTTGATATTTGGAAGCCCATAGAGGGCTATGGTGAAAAAGGAAATATCCTCAGATGAAATCTGGAAAGAAGCTTTCTGAGAAACTGCTTAGTGTTCTGTTATTTCATCTCACAGAGTTACATCTGTATTTCGTGGATCTCCTTGCTAGCCTTATTTCTGTGGAATCTGAGAGCAGATATTTCGGATCCCATTGAAGACTATAGAGCCAAAGGAAATAATCTCCGATAACAAAGAGAAAGAGGCTTTCTGAAAAACTTCTTTGCGTTCTGTGAAATCATCTCACAGAGTTACAGCTTTCCCCTCAAGAAACCTTTCGCTAAGACAGTTCTTGTGTAATTGGCAAAGTGATATTTGGAAGCCCATAGAGGGCTATGTTGAAAAAGGATATATCCTCAGATGAAATCTGAAAAGAAGCTTTCTGAGAAACTGCTTAGTGTTCTGTTAATTCATCTCACAGAGTTACATCTGTATTTCGTGGATCTCTTTGCTAGCCTTATTTCTGTGGAATCTGAGAACAGATAATTCGGAACCCATTGAAGACTATAGGGCCAAAGGAAATATCCTCTGATAACAAAGAGAAAGAAGCTTTATGAGAAACTTATTTGCATTCTGTTTAATCATCTCACAGAGTTACAGCTTTCCCCTCAAGAAGCCTTTCGCTAAGACAGTTCTTGTGGAATTGGCAAAGTGATATTTGGAAGCCCATAGAGGGCTATGGTGAAAAAGGAAATATCCTCAGATGAAATCTGCAAAGAAGCTTTCTGAGAAACTGCTTAGTGTTGGGTTAATTCATCTCACAGAGTTACATCTGTATTTCGTGGATCTCTTTGCTAGCCTTATTTCTGTGGAATCTGAGAAAATATATTTCGGATCCCATTGAAGACCATAGGGCCAAAGGAAAGATCCTCCGATAACAAAGAGAAAGAAGCTTTCTGAGAAACTTCTTTGCGTTCTGTGAAATCATCTCACAGAGTTACAGCTTTCCCCTCAAGAAGCCTTTGGCTAAGACAGTTCTTGTGGAATTAGCAAGGTGATATTTGGAAGCCCTTAGAGGGCTATGGTGAAAAAGGAAATATCCTCAGATGAAATCTGGAAAGAAGCTTTCTGAGAAACTGCTTAGTGTTCGGTTAATTCATCTCACACAGATACATCTGTATTTCGTGGATCTCTTTGCTAGCCTTATTTCGGTGGAATCTGAGAACAGATATTTCGGATCCCTTTGAAGAATATAGGGCCAAAGGAAATATCCTCCGATAACAAAGAGAAAGAAGCTTTCTGAGAAACTTCTTTGCATTCTGTGAAATCATCTCACAGAGTTACAGCTTTCCCCTCAAGAAGCCTTTCGCTACAACAGTTCTTGTGGAATTGGCACAGTGATATTTGGAAGCCCATAGAGGGCTATGTTGAAAAAGGATATATCCTCAGATGAAATCTGAAAAGAAGCTTTCTGAGAAACTGCTTAGTGTTCTCTTAATTCATCTCACAGAGTTACATCTGTATTTCGTGGATCTCTTTGCTAGCCTTATTTCTGTGGAATCTGAGAACAGATATTTCGGACCCCATTGAAGACTATAGGGCCAAAGGAAATATCGTCCGATAACAAAGAGAAAGAAGCTTTCTGAGAATCTTCTTTACGTTCTGTGAAATCATCTCACAGAGTTACAGTTTTCCCCTCAAGAAGCCTTTCGCTAAGACAGTTCTTGTGGAATTGGCAAAGTGATATTTGGAAGCCCATAGAGGGCTATGGTGAAAAAGGAAATATCCTCAGATGAAATCTGGAAAGAAGCTTTCTGAGAAACTGCTTAGTGTTCTGTTAATTCATCTCACAGAGTTACATCTGTATTTCGTGGATCTCTTTGCTAGGCTTATTTCTGTGGAATCTGAGAACAGGTATTTCGGATCCCATTGAAGACTATAGGGCCAAAGGAAATATCCTCCGATAACAAAGAGAAAGAAGCTTTCTGAGAAACTTCTTTGCGTTCTGTGAAATCATCTCACAGAGTTACAGCTTTCCCCTCAAGAAGCCTTTCACTAAGACAGTTTTTGTGGAATTGGCAAGGTGATATTTGGAAGCCCATAGAGGGCTATGGTGAAAAAGGAAATATCCTCAGATGGAATCTGGAAAGAAGCTTTCTGAGAAACTGCTTAGTGTTCTGTTAATTCATCTCACAGAGTTACATCTGTATTTTGTGGATCTCTTTGCTAGCCTTATTTCTGTGGAATCTGAGAAGAGATATTTCGGATCCCATTGAAGACTATAGGGACAAAGGAAATATCCTCCGATAACAAAGAGCAAGAAGCTTTCTGAGAAACTTCTTTGCGTTCTGTGAAATCATCTCACAGAGTTACAGCTTTCCCCTTAAGAAGCCTTTCGCTAAGACAGTTCTTGTGGAATTGGCAAAGTGATATTTGGAAGCCCTTAGAGGGCTGTGGTGAAAAAGGAAATATCCTCAGATGAAATCTGGAAAGAAGCTTTCTGAGAAACTGCTTAGTGTTCGGTTTATTCATCTCACAGAGTTACATCTGTATTTCGTGGATCTCTTTGCTAGCCTTATTTCTGTGGAATCTGAGAACAGATGTTTCGGATCCCATTGAAGACTATAGGGCCAAAGGAAATATCCTCGGATAACAAAGAGCAAGAAGCTTTCTGAGAAACTTCTTTGCGTTCTGTGAAATCATCTCACAGAGTTACAGCTTTCCCCTCAAGAAGCCTTTCACTAAGACAGTTCTTGTGGAAGTGGCAAGGTGATATTTGGAAGCCCATAGAGGGCTACGGTGAAAAAGGAAATATCCTCAGATGAAATCTGGAAAGAAGCTTTCTGAGAAACTGCTTAGTGTTCTGTTAATTCATCTCACAGAGTTACATCTGCATTTCATGGATCTCTTTGCTAGCCTTATTTCTGTGGAATCTGAGAACAGATATTTCGGATCCCATTGAAGACTATAGGGCCAAAGGAAATATCCTCCGATAACAAAGAGAAAGAAGCTTTCTGAGAAACTTCTTTGCGTTCTGTGAAATCATCTCACAGAGTTACAGCTTTCCCCTCAAGAAGCCTTTCGCTAAGACAGTTCTTGTGGAATAGGCAAGTTGATATTTGGAAGCCCATAGAGGGCTATGGTGAAAAAGGAAATATCCTCAGATGAAATCTGGAAAGAAGCTTTCTGAGAAACTGCTTAGTGTTCTGTTATTTCATCTCACAGAGTTACATCTGTATTTCGTGGATCTCCTTGCTAGCCTTATTTCTGTGGAATCTGAGAGCAGATATTTCGGATCCCATTGAAGACTATAGAGCCAAAGGAAATAATCTCCGATAACAAAGAGAAAGAGGCTTTCTGAAAAACTTCTTTGCGTTCTGTGAAATCATCTCACAGAGTTACAGCTTTCCCCTCAAGAAACCTTTCGCTAAGACAGTTCTTGTGTAATTGGCAAAGTGATATTTGGAAGCCCATAGAGGGCTATGTTGAAAAAGGATATATCCTCAGATGAAATCTGAAAAGAAGCTTTCTGAGAAACTGCTTAGTGTTCTGTTAATTCATCTCACAGAGTTACATCTGTATTTCGTGGATCTCTTTGCTAGCCTTATTTCTGTGGAATCTGAGAACAGATATTTCGGAACCCATTGAAGACTATAGGGCCAAAGGAAATATCCTCTGATAACAAAGAGAAAGAAACTTTATGAGAAACTTATTTGCATTCTGTTTAATCATCTCACAGAGTTACAGCTTTCCCCTCAGGAAGCCTTTCGCTAAGACAGTTCTTGTGGAATTGGCAAAGTGATATTTGGAAGCCCTTAGAGGGCTATGGTGAAAAAGGAAATATCCTCAGATGAAATCTGCAAAGAAGCTTTCTGAGAAACTGCTTAGTGTTGGGTTAATTCATCTCACAGAGTTACATCTGTATTTCGTGGATCTCTTTGCTAGCCTTATTTCTGTGGAATCTGAGAAAATATATTTCGGATCCCATTGAAGACCATAGGGCCAAAGGAAAGATCCTCCGATAACAAAGAGAAAGAAGCTTTCTGAGAAACTTCTTTGCGTTCTGTGAAATCATCTCACAGAGTTACAGCTTTCCCCTCAAGAAGCCTTTGGCTAAGACAGTTCTTGTGGAATTAGCAAGGTGATATTTGGAAGCCCTTAGAGGGCTATGGTGAAAAAGGAAATATCCTCAGATGAAATCTGGAAAGAAGCTTTCTGAGAAACTGCTTAGTGTTCGGTTAATTCATCTCACACAGATACATCTGTATTTCGTGGATCTCTTTGCTAGCCTTATTTCGGTGGAATCTGAGAACAGATATTTCGGATCCCTTTGAAGACTATAGGGCCAAAGGAAATATCCTCCGATAACAAAGAGAAAGAAGCTTTCTGAGAAACTTCTTTGCATTCTGTGAAATCATCTCACAGAGTTACAGCTTTCCCCTCAAGAAGCCTTTCGCTACAACAGTTCTTGTGGAATTGGCAAAGTGATATTTGGAAGCCCATAGAGGGCTATGTTGAAAAATTATATATCCTCAGATGAAATCTGAAAAGAAGCTTTCTGAGAAACTGCTTAGTGTTCTCTTAATTCATCTCACAGAGTTACATCTGTATTTCGTGGATCTCTTTGCTAGCCTTATTTCTGTGGAATCTGAGAACAGATATTTCGGACCCCATTGAAGACTATAGGGCCAAAGGAAATATCCTCCGATAACAAAGAGAAAGAAGCTTTCTGAGAATCTTCCTTACGTTCTGTGAAATCATCTCACAGAGTTACAGTTTTCCCCTCAAGAAGCCTTTCGCTAAGACAGTTCTTGTGGAATTGGCAAAGTGATATTTGGAAGCCCATAGAGGGCTATGGTGAAAAAGGAAATATCCTCAGATGAAATCTGGAAAGAAGCTTTCTGAGAAACTGCTTAGTGTTCGGTTAATTCATCTCACAGAGTTACATCTGTATTTCGTGGATCTCTTTGCTAGCCTTATTTCTGTATAATCTGAGAACAGATGTTTCGGATCCCATTGAAGACTATAGGGCCAAAGGAAATATCCTCGGATAACAAAGAGAAAGAAGCTTTCTGAGAAACTTCTTTGTGTTCTGTGAAATCATCTCACAGAGTTACAGCTTTCCCCTCAATAAGCCTTTCACTAAGACAGTTTTTGTGGAATTGGCAAGGTGATATTTGGAAGCCCATAGAGGGCTACGGTGAAAAAGGAAATATCCTCAGATGAAATCTGGAAAGAAGCTTTCTGAGAAACTGCTTAGTGTTCTGTTAATTCATCTCACAGAGTTACATCTGCATTTCATGGATCTCTTTGCTAGCCTTATTTCTGTGGAATCTGAGAACAGATATTTCGGATCCCTTTGAAGACTATAGGGCCAAAGGAAATATCCTCCGATAACAAAGAGAAAGAAGCTTTCTGAGAAACTTCTTTGTGTTCTGTGAAATCATCTCACAGAGTTACAGCTTTCCCCTCAAGAAGCCTTTCGCTAAGACAGTTCTTGTGGAATTGGCAAAGTGATATTTGGAAGCCCATAGAGGGCTATGGTGAAAAAGGAAATATCCTCAGATGAAATCTGGAAAGAAGCTTTCTGAGAAACTGCTTAGTGTTCTGTTATTTCATCTCACAGAGTTACATCTGTATTTCGTGGATCTCCTTTCTAGCCTTATTTCTGTGGAATCTGAGAACAGATATTTCGGATCCCATTGAAGACTATAGAGCCAAAGGAAATAATCTCCGATAACAAAGAGAAAGAAGCTTTCTGAAAAACTTCTTTGCGTTCTGTGAAATCATCTCACAGAGTTACAGCTTTCCCCTCAAGAAACCTTTCGCTAAGACAGTTCTTTTGGAATTGGCAAAGTGATATTTGGAAGCCCATAGAGGGCTATGGTGAAAAAGGAAATATCCTCAGATGAAATCTGGAAAGAAGCTTTCTGAGAAACTGCTTAGTGTTCGGTTAATTCATCTCACAGAGTTACATCTGTATTTCGTGGATCTCTTTGCTAGCCTTATTTCGGTGGAATCTGAGAACAGATATTTCGGATTCCTTTGAAGACTATAGGGCTAAAGGAAATATCCTCCGATAACAAAGAGAAAGAAGCTTTCTGAGAAACATCTTTGTGTTCCGTGAAATCATCTTACAGAGTTACAGCTTTACTCTCAAGAAGCCTTTCGCTAAGACAGTTCTTGTGGAATTGGCAAAGTGAGATTTGGAAGCCCATAGAGGGCTATGGTGAAAAAGGAAATATCCTCAGATGGAATCTGGAAAGAAGCTTTCTGAGAAACTGCTTAGTGTTCTGTTAATTCATCTCACAGAGTTACATGTGTATTTCGTGGATCTCTTTGCTAGCCTTATTTCTGTGGAATCTGAGAAGAGATATTTCGGATCCCATTGAAGACTATAGGGACAAAGGAAATATCCTCCGATAACAAAGAGCAAGAAGCTTTCTGAGAAACTTCTTTGTGTTCTGTGAAATCATCTCACAGAGTTACAGCTTTCCCCTCAAGAAACCTTTCGCTAAGACAGTTCTTGTTTAATTGGCAAAGTGATATTTGGAAGCCCATAGAGGGCTATGGTGAAAAAGGAAATATCCTCAGATGAAATCTGGAAAGAAGCTTTCTGAGAAACTGCTTAGTGTTCTGTTAATTCATCTCACAGAGTTACATCTGTATTTCGTGGATCTCTTTGCTAGCCTTATTTCTGTGGAATCTGAGAACAGATATTTCGGATCCCATTGAAGACTCTAGGGCCAAAGGAAATATCCTCCGATAACAAAGAGAAAGAAGCTTTTGAGAAACTTCTTTGCGTTCTGTGAAATCATCTCACAGAGTTACAGCTTTCCCCTCAAGAAGCCTTTCGCTAAGACAGTTCTTGTGGAATTGGCAAAGTGATATTTGGAAGCCCATAGAGGGCTATGGTGAAAAAGGAAATATCCTCAGATGAAATCTGGAAAGAAGCTTTCTGAGAAACTGCTTAGTGTTCGGTTAATTCATCTGACAGAGTTACATCTGTATTTCGTGGATCTCTTTGCTAGCCTTATTTCTGTGGAATCTGAGAACAGATATTTCGGATTCCTTTGAAGACTATAGGGCAAAAGGAAATATCCTCCGATAACAAAGAGAAAGAAGCTTTCTGAGAAACATCTTTGTGTTCTGTGAAATCATCTTACAGAGTTACAGCTTTCCCCTCAAGAAGACTTTCGCTAAGACAGTTCTTGTGGAATTGGCAAAGTGATATTTGGAAGCCCATAGAGGGCTATGGTGAAAAAGGAAATATCCTCAGATGAAATCTGGAAAGAAGCTTTCTGAGAAACTGCTTAGTGTTCTGTTCATTCATCTCACAGAGTTACATCTGTATTTCGTGGATCTCTTTGCTAGCCTTATTTCTGTGGAATCTGAGAACAGATATTTCGGATCCCATTGAAGACTATAGGGACAAAGGAAATATCCTCCGATAACAAAGAGCAAGAAGCTTTCTGAGAAACTTCTTTGCGTTCTGTGAAATCATCTCACAGAGTTACAGCTTTCCCCTCAAGAAGCCTTTCGCTACGACAGTTCTTGTGGTATTGGCAAAGTGATATTTGGAAGCCCTTAGAGGGCTATGGTGAAAAAGGAAATATCCTCAGATGAAATCTGGAAAGAAGCTTTCTGAGAAACTGCTTAGTGTTCGGTTAATTCATCTCACAGAATTACATCTGTATTTCGTGGATCTCTTTGCTAGCCTTATTTCTGTGGAATCTGAGAACAGATATTTCGGATCCCATTGAAGACTATAGGGCCAAAGGAAATATCCTCGGATAACAAAGAGAAAGAAGCTTTCTGAGAAACTTCTTTGTGTTCTGTGAAATCATCTCACAGAGTTACAGCTTTTCCCTCAAGAAGCCTTTCACTAAGACAGTTCTTGTGGAATTGGCAAAGTGATATTTGGAAGCCCATAGAGGGCTATGGTGAAAAAGGAATTATCCTCAGATGAAATCTGGAAAGAAGCATTCTGAGAAACTGCTTAGTGTTCTGTTAATTCATCTCACAGAGTTACATCTGTATTTCGTGGATCTCTTTGCTAGCCTTATTTCTGTGGAATCTGAGAACAGATATTTCGGATCCCATTGAAGACTATAGGGACAAAGGATATCCTCCGATAACAAAGAGAAAGAAGCTTTCTGAGAAACTTCTTTGCGTTCTGTGAAATCATCTCACAGAGTTACAGCTTTCCACTTAAGAAACCTTTCGCTAAGACAGTTCCTGTGGAATTGGCAAAGTGATATTTGGAAGCCCATAGAGGGCTATGGTGAAAAAGGAAATATCCTCAGATGAAATCTGGAACGAAGCTTTCTGAGAAACTGATTAGTGTTCTCTTAATTCATCTCACAGAGTTACATCTGTATTTCATGGATCTCTTTGCTAGCCTTATTTCTGTGGAATCTGAGAACAGATAGTTCGGATCCCTTTGAAGACTATAGGGCCAAAGGAAATATCCTCCGATAACAAAGAGAAAGAATATTTCTGAGAAACTTCTTTGCGTTCTGTGAAATCATCTCACAGAGTTACAGCTTTCCCCTCAAGAAGCCTTTCGCTAAGACAGTTCTTGTGGAATTGGCAAAGTGATATTTGGAAGCCCTTAGAGGGCTATGGTGAAAAAGGAAATATCCTCAGATGAAATCTGGAAAGAAGCTTTCTGAGAAACTGCTTAGTGTTCGGTTAATTCATCTCACAGGGTTACATCTGTATTTCGTGGATCTCTTTGCTAGCCTTATTTCTGTGGAATCTGAGAACAGATGTTTCGGATCCCATTGAAGACTATAGGGCCAAAGGAAATATCCTCGGATAACAAAGAGAAAGAAGCTTTCTGAGAAACTTCTTTGCGTTCTGTGAAATCATCTCACAGAGTTACAGCTTTCCCCTCAAAAAGCCTTTCACTAAGACAGTTCTTGTGGAATTGGCAAGGTGATATTTGGAAGCCCATAGAGGGCTACGGTGAAAAAGGAAATATCCTCAGATGAAATCTGGAAAGAAGATTTCTGAGAAACTGCTTAGTGTTCTGTTAATTCAGCTCACAGAGTTACATCTGCATTTCATGGATCTCTTTGCTAGCCTTATTTCTGTGGAATCTGATAACAGATATTTCGGATCCCTTTGAAGACTATAGGGCCAAAGGAAATATCCTCCGATAACAAAGAGAAAGAAGCTTTCTGAGAAACTTCTTTGTGTTCTGTGAAATCATCTCACAGAGTTACAGCTTTCCCCTCAAGAAGCCTTTCGCTAAGACAGTTCTTCTGGAATTGGCAAAGTGATATTTGGAAGCCCATAGAGGGCTATGGTGAAAAAGGAAATATCCTCAGATGAAATCTGGAAAGAAGCTTTCTGAGAAACTGCTTAGTGTTCTGTTATTTCATCTCACAGAGTTACATCTGTATTTCGTGGATCTCCTTGCTAGCCTTATTTCTGTGGAATCTGAGAACAGATATTTCGGATCCCGTTGAAGACTATAGGGCCAAAGGAAATAATCTCCGATAACAAAGAGGAAGAAGCTTTCTGAAAAACTTCTTTGCGTTCTGTGAAATCATCTCACAGAGTTACAGCTTTCCCCTCAAGAAGCCTTTCGCTAAGACAGTTCTTGTGGAATTGGCAAAGTGATATTTGGAAGCCCATAGAGGGCTATGGTGAAAAAGGAAATATCCTCAGATGAAATCTGGAAAGAAGCTTTCTGAGAAACTGCTTAGTGTTCGGTTAATTCATCTCACAGAGTTACATCTGTATTTCGTGGATCTCGTTGCTAGCCTTATTTCTGTGGAATCTGGGAACAGATATTTCGGATTCCTTTGAAGACTATAGGGCTAAAGGAAATATCCTCCGATAAGAAAGAGAAAGAAGCTTTCTGAGAAACATCTTTGTGTTCTGTGAAATCATCTTACAGAGTTACAGCTTTCCCCTCAAGAAGCCTTTCGCTAAGACAGTTCTTGTGGAATTGGCAAAGTGAAATTTGGAAGCCCATAGAGGGCTATGGTGAAAAAGGAAATATCCTCAGATGAAATCTGGAAAGAAGCTTTCTGAGAAACTGCTTAGTGTTCTGTTAATTCATCTCACAGAGTTACATCTGTATTTCGTGGATCTCTTTGCTAGCCTTATTTCTGTTGAATCTGAGAACAGATATTTCGGATCCCATTGAAGACTATAGAGCCAAAGGAAATAATCTCCGATAACAAAGAGAAAGAAGCTTTCTGAAAAACTTCTTTGCGTTCCGTGAAATCATCTCACAGAGTTACAGCTTTCCCCTCAAAAAGCCTTTCACTAAGACAGTTCTTGTGGAATTGGCAAGGTGATATTTGGAAGCCCATAGAGGGCTACGGTGAGAAAGGAAATATCCTCAGATGAAATCTGGAGAGAAGATTTCTGAGAAAATGCTTAGTGTTCTGTTAATTCAGCTCACAGAGTTACATCTGCATTTCATGGATCTCTTTGCTAGCCTTATTTCTGTGGAATCTGATAACAGATATTTCGGATCCCTTTGAAGACTATAGGGCCAAAGGAAATATCCTCCGATAACAAAGAGAAAGAAGCTTTCTGAGAAACTTCTTTGTGTTCTGTGAAATCATCTCACAGAGTTACAGCTTTCCCCTCAAGAAGCCTTTCGCTAAGACAGTTCTTGTGGAATTGGCAAAGTGATATTTGGAAGCCCATAGAGGGCTATGGTGAAAAAGGAAATATCCTCAGATGAAATCTGTAAAGAAGCTTTCTGAGAAACTGCTTAGTGTTCTGTTATTTCATCTCACAGAGTTACATCTGTATTTCGTGGATCTCCTTGCTAGCCTTATTTCTGTGGAATCTGAGAACAGATATTTCGGATCCCTTTGAAGACTATAGGGCCAAAGGAAATAATCTCCGATAACAAAGAGGAAGAAGCTTTCTGAAAAACTTCTTTGCGTTCTGTGAAATCATCTCACAGAGTTACAGCTTTCCCCTCAAGAAGCCTTTCGCTAAGACAGTTCTTGTGGAATTGACAAAGTGATATTTGGAAGCCCATAGAGGGCTATGGTGAAAAAGGAAATATCCTCAGATGAAATCTGGAAAGAAGCTTTCTGAGAAACTGCTTAGTGTTCGGTTAATTCATCTCACAGAGTTACATCTGTATTTCGTGGATCTCGTTGCTAGCCTTATTTCTGTGGAATCTGGGAACAGATATTTCGGATTCCTTTGAAGACTATAGGGCTAAAGGAAATATCCTCCGATAAGAAAGAGAAAGAAGCTTTCTGAGAAACATCTTTGTGTTCTGTGAAATCATCTTACAGAGTTACAGCTTTCCCCTCAAGAAGCCTTTCGCTAAGACAGTTCTTGTGGAATTGGCAAAGTGATATTTGGAAGCCCTTAGAGGGCTATGGTGAAAAAGGAAATATCCTCAGATGAAATCTGGAAAGAAGCTTTCTGAGAAACTGCTTAGTGTTCTGTTAATTCATCTCACAGAGTTACATCTGTATTTCGTGGATCTCTTTGCTAGCCTTATTTCTGTGGAATCTGAGAAGAGATATTTCGGATCCCATTGAAGACTATAGGGACAAAGGAAATATCCTCCGATAACAAAGAGCAAGAAGCTTTCTGAGAAACTTCTTTGCGTTCTGTGAAATCATCTCACAGAGTTACAGCTTTCCCCTGAATAAGCCTTTCGCTAAGACAGTTCTTGTGGAATTGGCAAAGTGATATTTGGAAGCCCTTAGAGGGCTATGGTGAAAAAGGAAATATCCTCAGATGAAATCTGGAAAGAAGCTTTCTGAGAAACTGCTTAGTGTTCTGTTAATTCATCTCACAGAGTTACATCTGCATTTCATGGATCTCTTTGCTAGCCTTATTTCTGTGGAATCTGAGAACAGATATTTCGGATCCCTTTGAAGACTATAGGGCCATAGGAAATATCCTCCGATTACAAAGAGAAAGAAGCTTTCTGAGAAACTTCTTTGTGTTCTGTGAAATCATCTCACAGAGTTACATCTTTCCCCTCAAGAAGCCTTTCGCTAAGACAGTTCTTGTGGAATTGGCAAAGTGATATTCGGAAGCCCATAGAGGGCTATGGTGAAAAAGGAAATATTCTCAGATGAAATCTGGAAAGAAGCTTGCTGAGAAACTGCTTAGTGTTCTGTTATTTCATCTCACAGAGTTACATCTGTATTTCGTGGATCTCCTTGCTAGCCTTATTTCTGTGGAATCTGAGAACAGATATTTCGGATCCCATTGAAGACTATAGAGCCAAAGGAAATAATCTCCGATAACAAAGAGAAAGAAGCTTTCTGAAAAACTTCTTTGCGTTCCGTGAAATCATCTCACAGAGTTACAGCTTTCCCCTCAATAAGCCTTTCGCTAAGACAGTTCTTGTGGAATTGGCAAAGTGATATTTGGAAGCCCTTAGAGGGCTATGGTGAAAAAGGAAATATCCTCAGATGAAATCTGGAAAGAAGCTTTCTGAGAAACTGCTTAGTGTTCTGTTAATTCATCTCACAGAGTTACATCTGTATTTCGTGGATCTCTTTGCTAGCCTTATTTCTGTGGAATCTGAGAACAGATATTTCTGATCCATTTGAAGACTATAGGGCCAAAGGAAATATCCTCCGATAACAAAGAGAAAGAAGTTTTCTGAGAAACTTCTTTGTGTTCTGTGAAATCATCTCACAGAGTTACAGCTTTCCCCTCAAGAAGCCTTTCGATAAGACAGTTCTTGTGTAATTGGCAAAGTGATATTTGGAAGCCCATAGAGGGCTATGGTGAAAAAGGAAATATCCTCAGATGAAATCTGGAAAGAAGCTTTCTGAGAAACTGCTTAGTGTTCTGTTATTTCATCTCACAGAGTTACATCTGTATTTCGTGGATCTCTTTGCTAGCCTTATTTCTGTGGAATCTGAGAACAGATATTTCGGATCCCTTTGAAGTCTATAGGGCCAAAGGAAATATCCTCCGATAACAAAGAGCAAGAAGCTTTCTGAGAAACTTCTTTGCGTTCTGTGAAATCATCTCACAGAGTTACAGCTTTCCCCTCAAGAAGCCTTTTGCTAAGACAGTCTTGTGGAATTGGCAAAGAGATATTTGGAAGCCCTTAGAGGGCTATGGTGAAAAAGGAAATATCCTCAGATGAAATCTGGAAAGAAGCTTTCTGAGAAACGGCTTCGTGTTCTTTTAATTCATCTCACAGAGTTACATCTGTATTTCGTGGATATCTTTGCTAGCCTTATTTCTGTTGAATCTGAGACCAGATATTTCGGATCCCATTGAAGACTATAGGGCCAAAGGAAATATCCTCCGATAACAAATAGAAAGAAGCTTTCTGAGAAACTTCTTTGTGTTCTGTGAAATCATCTCACAGAGTTACAGCTTTCCCCTCAAGAAGCCTTTCGCTAAGACAGTTCTTGTGGAATTGGCAAAGTGATATTTGGAAGCCCATAGAGGGCTATGGTGAAAAAGGAAATATCCTCAGATGAAATCTGGAAAGAAGCTTTCTGAGAAACTGCTTAGTGTTCTGTTAATTCATCTCAGAGAGTTACATCTGTATTTCGTGGATCTCTTTGCTAGCCTTATTTCTGTGGAATCTGAGAACAGATATTTCGGATCCCTTTGAAGACTATAGGGTCAAAGGAAATATCCTCCGATAACAAAGAGAAAGAAGCTTTCTGAGAAACTTCTTTGTGTTCTGTGAAATCATCTCCCAGAGTTACAGCTTTCCCCGCAAGAAGCCTTTCGCTAAGACAGTTCTTGTGGAATTGGCAAAGTGATATTTGGAAGCCCATAGAGGGCTATGGTGAAAAAGGAAATATCCTCAGATGAAATCTGGAAAGAAGCTTTTTGAGAAACTGCTTAGTGTTCTGTTAATTCATCTCGCAGTGTTACATCTGTCTTTCGTGGATCTCTTTGCTAGCCTTATTTCTGTGGAATCTGAGAACAGATATTTCGGATCCCATTGAAGACTATAGGGCCAAAGGAAATATCCTCCGATAACAAAGAGAAAGAAGCTTTCTGAGAAACTTCTTTGCGTTCTGTGAAATAATCTCACAGAGTTACAGCTTTCCCCTCAAGAAACCTTTCGCTAAGACAGTTCTTGTGGAATTGGCAAAGTGATATTTGGAAGCCCATAGAGGGCTATGGTGAAAAAGGAAATATCCTCAGATGAAATCTGGAAAGAAGCTTTCTGAGAAACTGCTTAGTGTTCGGTTAATTCATCTCAGAGAGTTACATCTGTATTTCGTGGATCTCTTTGCTAGCCTTATTACTGTGGAATCTGAGAACAGATATTTCGGATCCCTTTGAAGACTATAGGGCCAAAGAAAATATCCTCCGATAACAAAGATAAAGAAGCTTTCTGAGAAACTTCTTTGCGTTCTGTGAAATCATCTCACAGAGTTACAGCTTTCCCCTCAGGAAGCCTTTTGCTAAGACAGTTCTTGTGTAATTGGCAAAGTGATATTTGGAAGCCCATAGAGGGCTATGGTGAAAAAGGAAATATCCTCAGATGAAATCTGGAAAAAAGCTTTTGAGAAACTGCTTAGTGTTCAGTTAATTCATCTCGCAGTGTTACATCTGTATTTCGTGGATCTCTTTGCTAGCCTTATTTCTGTGGAATCTGAGAACAGATATTTCGGATCCCATTGAAGACTATAGGGCCAAAGGAAATATCTTCCGATAACAAAGAGAAAGAAGCTTTCTGAGAAACTTCTTTGCGTTCTGTGAAATAATCTCACAGAGTTACAGCTTTCCCCTCAAGAAACCTTTCGCTGAGACAGTTCTTGTGGAATTGGCAAAGTGATATTTGGAAGCCCTTAGAGGGCTATGGTGAAAAAGGAAATATCCTCAGATGAAATCTGGAAAGAAGCTTTCTGAGAAACTGCTTAGTGTTCGGTTAATTCATCTCAGAGAGTTACATCTGTATTTCGTGGATCTCTTTGCTAGCCTTCTTTCTGTGGAATCTGAGAACAGATTTTTCGGATCCCTTTGAAGACTATAGGGCTAAAGAAAATATCCTCCGATAACAAAGATAAAGAAGCTTTCTGAGAAACTTCTTTGCGTTCTGTGAAATCATCTCACAGAGTTACAGCTTTCCCCTCAAGAAGCCTTTTGCTAAGACAGTTCTTGTGGAATTGGCAAAGTGATATTTGGAAGCCCATAGAGGGCTATGCTGAAAAAGGATATATCCTCAGATGAAATCTGGAAAGAAGCTTTTGAGAAACTGCTTAGTGTTCTATTAATTCATCTCACAGAGTTACATCTGTATTTCGTGGATCTCTTTGCTAGCCTTATTTCTGTGGAATCTGAGAACAGATATTTCGGATCCCTTTGGAGACTGTAGGGCCAAAGGAAATATCCTCCGATAACAAAGAGAAAGAAGCTTTCTGAGAAACTTCTTTGTGTTCTGTGAAATCATCTCACAGAGTTACAGATTTCCCCTCAAGAAGCCTTTCGCTAAGACAGTACTTGTGGATTTGGCAAAGTGATATTTGGAAGCCCATAGAGGGCTATGGTGAAAAAGGAAATATCCTCAGATGAAATCTGGAAAGAAGCTTTCTGAGAAACTGCTTAGTGTTCTGTTAATTCATCTCACAGAGTTACATCTGTATTTCGTGGATCTCTTTGCTAGCCTTATTTCTGTGGAATCTGAGAACAGATATTTCGGATCCCTTTGGAGACTATAGGGCCAAAGGAAATATCCTCCGATAACAAAGAGAAAGAAGCTTTCTGAGAAATTTCTTTGTGTTCTGTGAAATCATCTCACAGAGTTACAGCTTTCCCCTCAAGAAGCCTTTCTCAAAGACAGTTCTTGTGGAATTGGCAAAGTGATATTTGGAAGCCCATAGAGGGCTATGGTGAAAAAGGAAATATCCTCAGATGAAATCTGGAAAGAAGCTTTCTGAGAAACTGCTTAGTGTTCTGTTAATTCATCTCACAGAGTTACATCTGTATTTCGTGGATCTCCTTGCTAGCCTTATTTCTGTGGAATCTGAGAGCAGATATTTCGGATCCCATTGAAGACTATAGAGCCAAAGGAAATAATCTCTGATAACAAAGAGAAAGAGGCTTTCTGAAAAACTTCTTTGCGTTCTGTGAAATCATCTCACAGAGTTACAGCTTTCCCCTCAAGAAACCTTTCGCTAAGACAGTTCTTGTGTAATTGGCAAAGTGATATTTGGAAGCCCATAGAGGGCTATGGTGAAAAAGGAAATATCCTCAGATGAAATCTGGAAAGAAGCTTTCTGAGAAACTGCTTAGTGTTCTTTTAATTCATCTCACAGAGTTACATCTGTATTTCGTGGATCTCTTTGCTAGCCTTCTTTCTGTGGAATCTGAGAACAGATATTTCGGATCCCATTGAAGATTCTAGGGTCAAAGGAAATATCCTCTGATAACAAAGAGAAAGAAGCTTTCTGAGAAACTTCTTTGCGTTCTGTGAAATCATCTCACAGAGTTACAGCTTTCCCCTTCAGAAGCCTTTCGCTAAGACAGTTCTTGTGGAATTGGCAAAGTGATATTTGGAAGCCCGTAGAGGGCTGTGGTGAAAAAGGAAATATCCTCAGATGAAATCTGGAAAGAAACTTTCTGAGAAACTGCTTAGTGTTCGGTTAATTCATCTCACAGAGTTACATCTGTATTTCGTGGATCTCTTTGCTAGCCTTATTTCTGTGGAATCTGAGAACAGATATTTCGGATTCCTTTGAAGACTATAGGGCTAAAGGAAATATCCTCCGATAACAAAGAGAAAGAAGCTTTCTGAGAAACATCTTTGTGTTCTGTGAAATCATCTTACAGAGTTACAGCTTTCCCCTCAAGAAGCCTTTCTCAAAGACAGTTCTTGTGGAATTGGCAAAGTGATATTTGGAAGCCCATAGAGGGCTATGGTGAAAAAGGAAATATCCTCAGATGAAATCTGGAAAGAAGCTTTCTGAGAAACTGCTTAGTGTTCTGTTAATTCATCTCACAGAGTTACATCTGTATTTCGTGGATCTCCTTGCTAGCCTTATTTCTGTGGAATCTGAGAGCAGATATTTCGGATCCCATTGAAGACTATAGAGCCAAAGGAAATAATCTCTGATAACAAAGAGAAAGAGGCTTTCTGAAAAACTTCTTTGCGTTCTGTGAAATCATCTCACAGAGTTACAGCTTTCCCCTCAAGAAACCTTTCGCTAAGACAGTTCTTGTGTAATTGGCAAAGTGATATTTGGAAGCCCATAGAGGGCTATGGTGAAAAAGGAAATATCCTCAGATGAAATCTGGAAAGAAGCTTTCTGAGAAACTGCTTAGTGTTCTTTTAATTCATCTCACAGAGTTACATCTGTATTTCGTGGATCTCTTTGCTAGCCTTATTTCTGTGGAATCTGAGAACAGATATTTCGGATCCCATTGAAGATTCTAGGGTCAAAGGAAATATCCTCTGATAACAAAGAGAAAGAAGCTTTCTGAGAAACTTCTTTGCGTTCTGTGAAATCATCTCACAGAGTTACAGCTTTCCCCTTCAGAAGCCTTTCGCTAAGACAGTTCTTGTGGAATTGGCAAAGTGATATTTGGAAGCCCTTAGAGGGCTGTGGTGAAAAAGGAAATATCCTCAGATGAAATCTGGAAAGAAACTTTCTGAGAAACTGCTTAGTGTTCGGTTAATTCATCTCACAGAGTTACATCTGTATTTCGTGGATCTCTATGCTAGACTTATTTCTGTGGAATCTGAGAACAGATATTTCGGATTCCTTTGAAGACTATAGGGCTAAAGGAAATATCCTCCGATAACAAAGAGAAAGAAGCTTTCTGAGAAACATCTTTGTGTTCTGTGAAATCATCTTACAGAGTTACAGCTTTCCCCTCAAGAAGCCTTTCGCTAAGACAGTTCTTGTGGAATTGGCAAAGTGATATTTGGAAGCCCAAGAGGTCTATGGTGAAAAAGGAAATATCCTCAGATGAAATCTGGAAAGAAGCTTTCTGAGAAACTGCTTAGTGTTCTGTTAATTCATCTCACAGAGTTACATCTGCATTTCCTGGATCTCTTTGCTAGCCTTATTTCTGTGGAATCTGAGAACAGATATTTCGGATCCCATTGAAGACTATAGGGCCAAAGGAAATATCCTCCGATAACAAAGAGGAAGAAGCTTTCTGAGAAACTTCTTTGCGTTCTGTGAAATCATCTCACAGAGTTACAGCTTTCCCCTCAAGAAGCCTTTCGCTAAGACAGTTCTTGTGGAATTGGCAAAGTGATATTTGGAAGCCCATAGAGGGCTATGGTGAAAAAGGAAATATCCTCAGATGAAATCTGTAAAGAAGCTTTCTGAGAAACTGCTTAGTGTTCTCTTATTTCATCTCACAGAGTTACATCTGTATTTCGTGGATCTCCTTGCTAGCCTTATTTCTGTGGAATCTGAGAACAGATATTTCGGATCCCTTTGAAGACTATAGAGCCAAAGGAAATAATCTCCGATAACAAAGAGAAAGAAGCTTTCTGAAATACTTCTTTGCGTTCTGTGAAATCATCTCACAGAGTTACAGCTTTCCCCTCAAGAAGCCTTTCGCTAAGACAGTTCTTGTGGAATTGGCAAAGTGATATTTGGAAGCCCATAGAGGGCTACGGTGAAAAAGGAAATATCCTCAGATGAAATCTGGAAAGAAGCTTTCTGAGAAACTGCTGAGTGTTCGGTTAATTCATCTCACAGAGTTACATCTGTATTTCGTGGATCTCGTTGCTAGCCTTATTTCTGTGGAATCTGGGAACAGATATTTCGGATTCCTTTGAAGACTATAGGGCTAAAGGAAATATCCTCCGATAACAAGGAGAAAGAAGCTTTCTGAGAAACATCTTTGTGTTCTGTGAAATCATCTTACAGAGTTACAGCTTTCCCCTCAAGAAGCCTTTCGCTAAGACAGTTTTTGTGGAATTGGCAAAGTGATATTTGGAAGCCCATAGAGGGCTATGGTGAAAAAGGAAATATCCTCAGATGAAATCTGGAAAGAAGCTTTCTGAGAAACTGCTTAGTGTTCTGTTAATTCATCTCACAGTGTTACATCTGTATTTCGTGGATCTCTTTGCTAGCCTTATTTCTGTGGAATCTGAGAAGAGATATTTCGGATCCCATTGAAGACTATAGGGACAAAGGAAATATCCTCCGATAACAAAGAGCAAGAAGCTTTCTGAGAAACTTCTTTGCGTTCGGTGAAATCATCTCACAGAGTTACAGCTTTCCCCTTAAGAAGCCTTTCACTAAGACAGTTCTTGTGGAATTGGCAAGGTGATATTTGGAAGCCCATAGAGGGCTATGGTGAAAAAGGAAATATCCTCAGATGAAATCTGGAAAGAAGCTTTCTGAGAAACTGCTTAGTGTTCTGTTAATTCATCTCACAGAGTTACATCTGCATTTCATGGATCTCTTTGCTAGCCTTATTTCTGTGGAATCTGAGAACAGATATTTCGGATCCCTTTGAAGACTACAGGGCCAAAGGAAATATCCTCCGATAACAAAGAGAAAGAAGCTTTCTGAGAAACTTCTTTGTGTTCTGTGAAATCATCTCACAGAGTTACAGCTTTCCCCTCAAGAAGCCTTTCGCTAAGACAGTTTTTGTGGAATAGGCAAAGTGATATTTGGAAGCCCATAGAGGGCTATGGTGAAAAAGGAAATATCCTCAGATGAAATCTGGAAAGAAGCTTTCTGAGAAACTGCTTAGTGTTCTGTTATTTCATCTCACAGAGTTACATCTGTATTTCGTGGATCTCCTTGCTAGCCTTATTTCTGTGGAATCTGAGAGCAGATATTTCGGATCCCATTGAAGACTATAGAGCCAAAGGAAATAATCTCCGATAACAAAGAGAAAGAGGCTTTCTGAAAAACTTCTTTGCGTTCTGTGAAATCATCTCACAGAGTTACAGCTTTCCCCTCAAGAAACCTTTCGCTAAGACAGTTCTTGTGGAATTGGCAAAGTGATATTTGGAAGCCCATAGAGGGCTATGGTGAAAAAGGAAATATCCTCAGATGAAATCTGGAAAGAAGCTTTCTGAGAAACTGCTTAGTGTTCTGTTAATTCATCTCACAGAGTTACATCTGTATTTCGTGGATCTCTTTGCTAGCCTTATTTCTGTGGAATCTGAGAACAGATATTTCGGATCCCATTGAAGACTCTAGGGCCAAAGGAAATATCCTCCGATAACAAAGAGAAAGAAGCTTTCTGAGAAACTTCTTTGCGTTCTGTGAAATCATCTCACAGAGTTACAGCTTTCCCCTCAAGAAGCCTTTCGCTAAGACAGTTCTTGTGGAATTGGCAAAGTGATATTTGGAAGCCCATAGAGGGCTATGGTGAAAAAGGAAATATCCTCAGATGAAATCTGGAAAGAAGCTTTCTGAGAAACTGCTTAGTGTTCGGTTAATTCATCTCACAGAGTTACATCTGTATTTCGTGGATCTCTTTGCTAGCCTTATTTCTGTGGAATCTGAGAACAGATATTTCGGATTCCATTGAAGACTATAGGGCTAAAGGAAATATCCTCCGATAACAAAGAGAAAGAAGCTTTCTGAGAAACATCTTTGTGTTCTGTGAAATCATCTTACAGAGTTACAGCTTTCCCCTCAAGAAGCCTTTCGCTAAGACAGTTCTTGTGGAATTGGCAAAGTGATATTTGGAAGCCCAAGAGGTCTATGGTGAAAAAGGAAATATCCTCAGATGAAATCTGGAAAGAAGCTTTCTGAGAAACTGCTTAGTGTTCTGTTAATTCATCTCACAGAGTTACATCTGCATTTTCGTGGATCTCTTTGCTAGCCTTATTTCTGTGGAATCTGAGAACAGATATTTCGGATCCCTTTGAAGACTATAGGGCCAAAGGAAATATCCTCCGATAACAAAGAGGAAGAAGCTTTCTGAGAAACTTCTTTGCGTTCTGTGAAATAATCTCACAGAGTTACAGCTTTCCCCTCAAGAAGCCTATCGCTAAGACAGTTCTTGAGAAATTGGCAAAGAGATATTTGGAAGCCCTTAGAAGGCTATGGTGAAAAAGGAAATATCCTCAGATGAAATCTGGAAAGAAGCTTTCTGAGAAACTGCTTAGTGTTCTGTTAATTCATCTCACAGAGTTACATCTGTATTTCGTGGATCTCTTTGCTAGCCTTATTTCTGTGGAATATGAGAACAGATATTTCGGATCCCTTTGAAGACTATAGGGCCAAAGGAAATATCCTCCGATAACAAAGACAAAGAAGCTTTCTGAGAAACATCTTTGCGTTCCGTGAAATCATCTCACAGAGTTACAGCTTTCCCCTCAAGAAGCCTATCGCTAAGACAGTTCTTGTGAAATTGGCAAAGAGATATTTGGAAGCCCTTAGAAGGCTATGGTGAAAAAGGAAATATCCTCAGATGAAATCTGGAAAGAAGCTTTCTGAGAAACTGCTTAGTGTTCTGTTCATTCATCTCACAGAGTTACATCTGTATTTCGTGGATCTCTTTGCTAGCCTTATTTCTGTGGAATCTGAGAACAGATATTTCGGATACCATTGAAGACTATAGGGACAAAGGAAATATCCTCCGATAACAAAGTGCAAGAAGCTTTCTGAGAAACTTCTTTGCGTTCTGTGAAATCATCTCACAGAGTTACAGCTTTCCCCTCAAGAAGCCTTTCGCTAAGACAGTTCTTGTGGTATTGGCAAAGTGATATTTGGAAGCCCTTAGAGGGCTATGGTGAAAAAGGAAATATCCTCAGATGAAATCTGGAAAGAAGCTTTCTGAGAAACTGCTTAGTGTTCGGTTAATTCATCTCACAGAGTTACATCTGTATTTCGTGGATCTCTTTGCTAGCCTTATTTCTGTGGAATCTGAGAACAGATGTTTCGGATCCCATTGAAGACTATAGGGCCAAAGGAAATATCCTCGGATAACAAAGAGAAAGAAGCTTTCTGAGAAACTTCTTTGTGTTCTGTGAAATCATCTCACAGAGTTACAGCTTTCCCCTCAAGAAGCCTTTCACTAAGACAGTTCTTGTGGAATTGGCAAAGTGATATTTGGAAGCCCATAGAGGGCTATGGTGAAAAAGGAAGTATCCTCAGATGAAATCTGGAAAGAAGCTTTCTGAGAAACTGCTTAGTGTTCTGTTAATTCATCTCGCAGAGTTACATCTGTATTTCGTGGATCTCTTTGCTAGCCTTATTTCCGTGGAATCTGAGAACAGATATTTCGGATCCCATTGAAGACAATAGGGCCAAAGGAAATATCCTCCGATAACAAAGAGAAAGAAGCTTTCTGAGAAACTTCTTTGTGTTCTGTGAAATAATCTCACAGAGTTAAAGCTTTCCCCTCAAGAAGCCTTTCGCTAAGACAGTTCTTGTGGAATTGGCAAAGTGATATTTGGAAGTCCACAGAGGGCTATGGTGAAAAAGGAAATATCCTCTGATGAAATCTGGAAAGAAGCTTTCTGAGAAACTGCTTAGTGTTCTCTTAATTCATCTCACAGAGTTTCATCTGTATTTCGTGGATATCTTTGCTAGCCTTATTTCTGTGGAATCTGAGAACAGGTATTTCAGATCACATTGAAGACAATAGGGCCAAATTTAGTATCCTCCGATTAAAAAGAGAAAGAAGCTTTCTTACAAACTTCTTTGTGTTCTGTCAAATCATCTCACAGAGTTGCAGCTTTCCCCTCAAGAAGCCTTTCGCTAAGACAGTTCTTGTGGAATTGGCAAAGTGATATTTGGAAGCCCATAGAGGGCTGTGGTGAAAAAGGATATATCCTCAGATGAAATCTGGAAAGAGCTTTCTGAGAAACTGCTTAGTGTTCTGTTCATTCATCTCACAGACTTACATCTGTATTCCGTGGATCTCTTTGCTAGCCTTATTTCTGTGGAATCTGAGAACAGATATTTCGGATCCCATTGAAGACTATAGGGCCAAAGGAAATATCCTCCGATAACAAAGAGAAAGAAGCTTTCTGAGAAACTTCTTTGCGTTCTGTGAAATCATCTCACAGAGTTACAGCTTTCCCCTTAAGAAACCTTTCGCTAAGACAGTTCTTGTGGAATTGGCAAAGTGATATTTGGAAGCCCATAGAGGGCTACGGTGAAAAAGGAAATATACTCAAATGAAATCTGGAAAGAAGCTTTCTGAGAAACTGCTTAGTGTTCTGTTAATTCATCTCACAAAGTTACATCTGTATTTCGTGGATCTTTTTGCTAGCCTTATTTCTGTGGAATCTGAGAACAGATATTTCGGATCCCTTTGAAGACTATAGGACCAAAGGAAATATCCTCCGATAACAAAGAGAAAGAAGCTTTCTGAGAAACTTCTTTGCGTTCTGTGAAATCATCTCACAGAGTTACAGCTTTCCCCTCAAGAAGCCTTTCGCTAAGACAGTTCTTGTGGAATTGGCAAAGTGATATTTGGAAGCCCTTAGAGGGCTATGGTGAAAAAGGAAATATCCTCAGATGAAATCTGGAAAGAAGCTTTCTGAGAAACTGCTTAGTGTTCGGTTAATTCATCTCAGAGAGTTACATCTGTATTTCGTGGATCTCTTTGCTAGCCTTATTTCTGTGGAATCTGAGAACAGATGTTTCGTATCCCATTGAAGACTATAGGGCCAAAGGAAATATCCTCGGATAACAAAGAGAAAGAAGCTTTCTGAGAAACTTCTTTGTGTTCTGTGAAATCATCTCACAGAGTTACAGCTTTCCCCTCAAGAAGCCTTTCACTAAGACAGTTCTTGTGGAATTGGCAAAGTGATATTTGGAAGCCCATAGAGGGCTATGGTGAAAAAGGAAATATCCTCAGATGAAATCTGGAAAGAAGCTTTCTGAGAAACTGCTTAGTGTTCTGTTAATTCATCTCACAGAGTTACATGTGTATTTCGTGGATCTCTTTGCTAGCCTTATTTCTGTGGAATCTGAGAACAGATATTTCGGATCCCTTTGAAGACTATAGGGCCAAAGGAAATATCCTCCGATAACAAAGAGAAAGAAGCTTTCTGAGAAACTTCTTTGTGTTCTGTGAAATCATCTCACAGAGTTACAGCTTTCCCCTCAAGAAGCCTTTCACTAAGACAGTTCTTGTGGAATTGGCAAAGTGATATTTGGAAGCCCATAGAGGGCTATGGTGAAAAAGGAAGTATCCTCAGATGAAATCTGGAAAGAAGCTTTCTGAGAAACTGCTTAGTGTTCTGTTAATTCATCTCGCAGAGTTACATCTGTATTTCGTGGATCTCTTTGCTAGCCTTATTTCCGTGGAATCTGAGAACAGATATTTCGGATCCCATTGAAGACAATAGGGCCAAAGGAAATATCCTCCGATAACAAAGAGAAAGAAGCTTTCTGAGAAACTTCTTTGTGTTCTGTGAAATAATCTCACAGAGTTAAAGCTTTCCCCTCAAGAAGCCTTTCGCTAAGACAGTTCTTGTGGAATTGGCAAAGTGATATTTGGAAGTCCACAGAGGGCTATGGTGAAAAAGGAAATATCCTCTGATGAAATCTGGAAAGAAGCTTTCTGAGAAACTGCTTAGTGTTCTCTTAATTCATCTCACAGAGTTTCATCTGTATTTCGTGGATATCTTTGCTAGCCTTATTTCTGTGGAATCTGAGAACAGGTATTTCAGATCACATTGAAGACAATAGGGCCAAATTTAGTATCCTCCGATTAAAAAGAGAAAGAAGCTTTCTTACAAACTTCTTTGTGTTCTGTCAAATCATCTCACAGAGTTGCAGCTTTCCCCTCAAGAAGCCTTTCGCTAAGACAGTTCTTGTGGAATTGGCAAAGTGATATTTGGAAGCCCATAGAGGGCTATGGTGAAAAAGGATATATCCTCAGATGAAATCTGGAAAGAGCTTTCTGAGAAACTGCTTAGTGTTCTGTTCATTCATCTCACAGACTTACATCTGTATTCCGTGGATCTCTTTGCTAGCCTTATTTCTGTGGAATATGAGAACAGATATTTCGGATCCCATTGAAGACTATAGGGCCAAAGGAAATATCCTCCGATAACAAAGAGAAAGAAGCTTTCTGAGAAACTTCTTTGCGTTCTGTGAAATCATCTCACAGAGTTACAGCTTTCCCCTTAAGAAACCTTTCGCTAAGACAGTTCTTGTGGAATTGGCAAAGTGATATTTGGAAGCCCATAGAGGGCTACGGTGAAAAAGGAAATATACTCAAATGAAATCTGGAAAGAAGCTTTCTGAGAAACTGCTTAGTGTTCTGTTAATTCATCTCACAAAGTTACATCTGTATTTCGTGGATCTTTTTGCTAGCCTTATTTCTGTGGAATCTGAGAACAGATATTTCGGATCCCTTTGAAGACTATAGGACCAAAGGAAATATCCTCCGATAACAAAGAGAAAGAAGCTTTCTGAGAAACTTCTTTGCGTTCTGTGAAATCATCTCACAGAGTTACAGCTTTCCCCTCAAGAAGCCTTTCGCTAAGACAGTTCTTGTGGAATTGGCAAAGTGATATTTGGAAGCCCTTAGAGGGCTATGGTGAAAAAGGAAATATCCTCAGATGAAATCTGGAAAGAAGCTTTCTGAGAAACTGCTTAGTGTTCGGTTAATTCATCTCAGAGAGTTACATCTGTATTTCGTGGATCTCTTTGCTAGCCTTATTTCTGTGGAATCTGAGAACAGATGTTTCGTATCCCATTGAAGACTATAGGGCCAAAGGAAATATCCTCGGATAACAAAGAGAAAGAAGCTTTCTGAGAAACTTCTTTGTGTTCTGTGAAATCATCTCACAGAGTTACAGCTTTCCCCTCAAGAAGCCTTTCACTAAGACAGTTCTTGTGGAATTGGCAAAGTGATATTTGGAAGCCCATAGAGGGCTATGGTGAAAAAGGAAATATCCTCAGATGAAATCTGGAAAGAAGCTTTCTGAGAAACTGCTTAGTGTTCTGTTAATTCATCTCACAGAGTTACATGTGTATTTCGTGGATCTCTTTGCTAGCCTTATTTCTGTGGAATCTGAGAACAGATATTTCGGATCCCTTTGAAGACTATAGGGCCAAAGGAAATATCCTCCGATAACAAAGAGAAAGAAGCTTTCTGAGAAACTTCTTTGCGTTCTGTGAAATCGTCTCACAGAGTTACAGCTTTCCCTTCAAGAAGACTTTCGCTAAGACACTTCTTGTGGAATTGGCAAAGTGATATTTGGAAGCCCATAGAGGGCTATGGTGAAAAAGGAAATATCCTCAGATGAAATCTGGAAAGAAGCTTTCTGAGAAACTGCTTAGTGTTCGGTTAATTCATCTCACAGAGTTACATGTGTATTTCGTGGATCTCTTTGCTAGCCTTATTTCTGTGGAATCTGAGAACAGATATTTCGGATCCCTTTGAAGACTATAGGGCCAAAGGCAATATCCTCAGATAACAAAGAGCAAGAAGCTTTCTGAGAAACTTCTTTGCGTTCTGTGAAATCATCTCACAGAGTTACAGCTTTCCCCTCAAGAAGCCTTTCGCTAAGACAGTTCTTGTGGAATTGGCAAAGTGATATTTGGAAGCCCATAGAGGGCTATGGTGAAAAAGGAAATATCCTCAGATGAAATCTGGAAAGAAGCTTTCTGAGAAACTGCTTAGTGTTCTTTTAATTCATGTCACAGTGTTACATCTGTATTTCGTGGATCTCCTTGCTAGCCTTATTTCTGTGGAATCTGAGAACAGATATTTCGGATCCCATTGAAGACTATAGAGCCAAAGGAAATAATCTCCGATAACAAAGAGAAAGAAGCTTTCTGAAAAACTTCTTTGCGTTCTGTGAAATCATCTCACAGAGTTACAGCTTTCCCCTCAAGAAGCCTTTCGCTAAGACAGTTCTTGTGGAATTGGCAAAGTGATATTTGGAAGCCCTTAGAGGGAAATGGTGAAAAAGGATATATCCTCAGATGAAAACTGGAAAGAAGATTTTGAGAAACTGCTTAGTGTTCTGTTAATTCATCTCACAGAGTTACATCTGTATTTCGTGGATCTCTTTGCTAGCCTTATTTCTGTGGAATCTGAGAACAGATATTTCTGATCCCTTTGAAGACTATAGGTCCAAAGGAAATATCCTCCGATAACAAAGAGAAAGAAGCTTTCTGAGAAACTTCTTTGTGTTCTGTGAAATCATCTCACAGAGTTACAGCTTTCCCCTTAAGAAGCCTTTCGCTAAGACAGTTCTTGTGGAATTGGCAAAGTGATATTTGGAAGCCCATAGAGGGCTATGGTGAAAAAGGAAATATCCTAAGATGAAATCTGGAAAGAAGCTTTCTGAGAAACTGCTTAGTGTTCTGTTATTTCATCTCACAGAGTTACATCTGTATTTCGTGGATCTCTTTGCTAGCCTTATTTCTGTGGAATCTGAGAACAGATATTTCGGAATCCTTTGAAGATATTGGGCCAAAGGAAATATCCTCCGATAACAAAGAGAAAGAAGCTTTCTGAGAAACTTCTTTGCGTTCTGTGAAATCATCTCACAGAGTTACAGCTTTCCCCTCAAGAAGCCTTTCGCTAAGACAGTTCTTGTGGAATTGGCAAAGAGATATTTGGAAGCCCTTAGAGGGCTATGGTGAAAAAGGAAATATCCTCAGATGAAATCTGGAAAGAAGCTTTCTGAGAAACTGCTTAGTGTTCTTTTAATTCATCTCACAGAGTTACATCTGTATTTCTTGGATCTCTTAGGTAGCCTTATTTCTGTGGAATCTGAGAACAGATATTTCGGATCCCATTGAAGACTATAGGGCCAAAGTAAATATCCTCCGATAACAAATAGAAAGAAGCTTTCTGAGAAACTTCTTTGCGTTCTGTGAAATCATCTCACAGAGTTACAGCTTTTCCCTCAAGAAGCCTTTCGCTAAGACAGTTCTTGTGGATTTGGCAAAGTGATATTTGGAAGCCCATAGAGGGCTATGGTGAAAAAGGAAATATCCTCAGATGAAATCTGGAAAGAAGCTTTCTGAGAAACTGCTTAGTGTTCGGTTAATTCATCTCACAGAGTTACATCTGTATTTCGTGGATCTCTTTGCTAGCCTTATTTCTTTGGAATCTGAGAACAGATATTTCGGATCCCTTTGAAGACTATAGGGCCAAAGGAAATATCCTCCGATAACAAAGAGAAAGAAGCTTTCTGAGAAACTTCTTTGTGTTCTGTGAAATCATCTACCAGAGTTACAGCTTTCCCCGCAAGAAAACTTTCGCTAAGACAGTTCTTGTGGAATTGGCAAAGTGATATTTGGAAGCCCATAGAGGGCTATGGTGAAAAAGGAAATATCCTCAGATGAAATCTGGAAAGAAGCTTTTTGAGAAACTGCTTAGTGTTCTGTTAATTCATCTCGCAGAGTTACATCTGTATTTCGTGGATCTCTTTGCTAGCCTTATTTCTGTGGAATCTGAGAACAGATATTTCGGATCCCATTGAAGACTATAGGGCCAAAGTAAATATCCTCCGATAACAAAGAGAAAGAAGCTTTCTGAGAAACTTCTTTGCGTTCTGTGAAATAATCTCACAGAGTTACATCTTTCTCCTTAAGAAACCTTTCGCTAAGACAGTTCTTGTGGAATTGGCAAAGTGATATTTGGAAGCCCATAGAGGGCTATGGTGAAAAAGGAAATATCCTCAGATGAAATCTGGAAAGAAGCTTTCTGAGAAACTGCTTAGTGTTCGGTTAATTCATCTCACAGAGTTACATCTGTATTTCGTGGATCTCTTTGCTAGCCTTATTTCTGTGGAATCTGAGAACAGATGTTTCGTATCCCATTGAAGACTATAGGGCCAAAGGAAATATCCTCGGATAACAAAGAGAAAGAAGCTTTCTGAGAAACTTCTTTGTGTTCTGTGAAATCATCTCACAGAGTTACAGCTTTCCCCTCAAGAAGCCTTTCACTAAGACAGTTCTTGTGGAATTGGCAAAGTGATATTTGGAAGCCCATAGAGGGCTATGGTGAAAAAGGAAATATCCTCAGATGAAATCTGGAAAGAAGCTTTCTGAGAAACTGCTTAGTGTTCTGTTAATTCATCTCACAGAGTTACATGTGTATTTCGTGGATCTCTTTGCTAGCCTTATTTCTGTGGAATCTGAGAACAGATATTTCGGATCCCTTTGAAGACTATAGGGCCAAAGGAAATATCCTCCGATAACAAAGAGAAAGAAGCTTTCTGAGAAACTTCTTTAGGTTCTGTGAAATCGTCTCACAGAGTTACAGCTTTCCCTTCAAGAAGACTTTCGGTAAGACACTTCTTGTGGAATTGGCAAAGTGATATTTGGAAGCCCATAGAGGGCTATGGTGCAAAAGGAAATATCCTCAGATGAAATCTGGAAAGAAGCTTTCTGAGAAACTGCTTAGTGTTCGGTTAATTCATCTCACAGTGTTACATGTGTATTTCGTGGATCTCTTTGCTAGCCTTATTTCTGTGGAATCTGAGAACAGATATTTGGGATCCCTTTGAAGACTATAGGGCCAAAGGCAATATCCTCAGATAACAAAGAGCAAGAAGCTTTCTGAGAAACTTCTTTGCGTTCTGTGAAATCATCTCACAGAGTTACAGCTTTCCCCTCAAGAAGCCTTTCGCTAAGACAGTTCTTGTGGAATTGGCAAAGTGATATTTGGAAGCCCATAGAGGGCTATGGTGAAAAAGGAAATATCCTCAGATGAAATCTTGAAAGAAGCTTTCTGAGAAACTGCTTAGTGTTCTTTTAATTCATGTCACAGAGTTACATCTGTATTTCGTGGATCTCCTTGCTAGCCTTATTTCTGTGGAATCTGAGAACACATATTTTGGATCCCATTGAAGACTATAGAGCCAAAGGAAATAATCTCCGATAACAAAGAGAAAGAAGCTTTCTGAAAAACTTCTTTGCGTTCTGTGAAATCATCTCACAGAGTTACAGCTTTCCCCTCAAGAAGCCTTTCGCTAAGACAATTCTTGTGGAATTGGCAAAGTGATATTTGGAAGCCCTTAGAGGGAAATGGTGAAAAAGGATATATCCTCAGATGAAAACTGGAAAGAAGATTTTGATAAACTGCTTAGTGTTCTGTTAATTCATCTCACAGAGTTACATCTGTATTTCGTGGATCTCTTTGCTAGCCTTATTTCTGTGGAATCTGAGAACAGATATTTCTGATCCCTTTGAAGACTATAGGTCCAAAGGAAATATCCTCCGATAACAAAGAGAAAGAAGCTTTCTGAGAAACTTCTTTGTGTTCTGTGAAATCATCTCACAGAGTTACAGCTTTCCCCTTAAGAAGCCTTTCGCTAAGACAGTTCTTGTGGAATTGGCAAAGTGATATTTGGAAGCCCATAGAGGGCTATGGTGAAAAAGGAAATATCCTAAGATGAAATCTGGAAAGAAGCTTTCTGAGAAACTGCTTAGTGTTCTGTTATTTCATCTCACAGAGTTACATCTGTATTTCGTGGATCTCTTTGCTAGCCTTATTTCTGTGGAATCTGAGAACAGATATTTCGGATCCCTTTGAAGATATTGGGCCAAAGGAAATATCCTCCGATAACAAAGAGAAAGAAGCTTTCTGAGAAACTTCTTTGTGTTCTGTGAAATAATCTCACAGAGTTAAAGCTTTCCCCTCAAGAAGCCTTTCGCTAAGACAGTTCTTGTGGAATTGGCAAAGTGATATTTGGAAGTCCACAGAGGGCTATGGTGAAAAAGGAAATATCCTCTGATGAAATCTGGAAAGAAGCTTTCTGAGAAACTGCTTAGTGTTCTCTTAATTCATCTCACAGAGTTTCATCTGTATTTCGTGGATATCTTTGCTAGCCTTATTTCTGTGGAATCTGAGAACAGGTATTTCAGATCACATTGAAGACAATAGGGCCAAATTTAGTATCCTCCGATTAAAAAGAGAAAGAAGCTTTCTTACAAACTTCTTTGTGTTCTGTCAAATCATCTCACAGAGTTGCAGCTTTCCCCTCAAGAAGCCTTTCGCTAAGACAGTTCTTGTGGAATTGGCAAAGTGATATTTGGAAGCCCATAGAGGGCTGTGGTGAAAAAGGATATATCCTCAGATGAAATCTGGAAAGAGCTTTCTGAGAAACTGCTTAGTGTTCTGTTCATTCATCTCACAGACTTACATCTGTATTCCGTGGATCTCTTTGCTAGCCTTATTTCTGTGGAATCTGAGAACAGATATTTCGGATCCCATTGAAGACTATAGGGCCAAAGGAAATATCCTCCGATAACAAAGAGAAAGAAGCTTTCTGAGAAACTTCTTTGCGTTCTGTGAAATCATCTCACAGAGTTACAGCTTTCCCCTTAAGAAACCTTTCGCTAAGACAGTTCTTGTGGAATTGGCAAAGTGATATTTGGAAGCCCATAGAGGGCTACGGTGAAAAAGGAAATATACTCAAATGAAATCTGGAAAGAAGCTTTCTGAGAAACTGCTTAGTGTTCTGTTAATTCATCTCACAAAGTTACATCTGTATTTCGTGGATCTTTTTGCTAGCCTTATTTCTGTGGAATCTGAGAACAGATATTTCGGATCCCTTTGAAGACTATAGGACCAAAGGAAATATCCTCCGATAACAAAGAGAAAGAAGCTTTCTGAGAAACTTCTTTGCGTTCTGTGAAATCATCTCACAGAGTTACAGCTTTCCCCTCAAGAAGCCTTTCGCTAAGACAGTTCTTGTGGAATTGGCAAAGTGATATTTGGAAGCCCTTAGAGGGCTATGGTGAAAAAGGAAATATCCTCAGATGAAATCTGGAAAGAAGCTTTCTGAGAAACTGCTTAGTGTTCGGTTAATTCATCTCAGAGAGTTACATCTGTATTTCGTGGATCTCTTTGCTAGCCTTATTTCTGTGGAATCTGAGAACAGATGTTTCGTATCCCATTGAAGACTATAGGGCCAAAGGAAATATCCTCGGATAACAAAGAGAAAGAAGCTTTCTGAGAAACTTCTTTGTGTTCTGTGAAATCATCTCACAGAGTTACAGCTTTCCCCTCAAGAAGCCTTTCACTAAGACAGTTCTTGTGGAATTGGCAAAGTGATATTTGGAAGCCCATAGAGGGCTATGGTGAAAAAGGAAATATCCTCAGATGAAATCTGGAAAGAAGCTTTCTGAGAAACTGCTTAGTGTTCTGTTAATTCATCTCACAGAGTTACATGTGTATTTCGTGGATCTCTTTGCTAGCCTTATTTCTGTGGAATCTGAGAACAGATATTTCGGATCCCTTTGAAGACTATAGGGCCAAAGGAAATATCCTCCGATAACAAAGAGAAAGAAGCTTTCTGAGAAACTTCTTTGTGTTCTGTGAAATCATCTCACAGAGTTACAGCTTTCCCCTCAAGAAGCCTTTCACTAAGACAGTTCTTGTGGAATTGGCAAAGTGATATTTGGAAGCCCATAGAGGGCTATGGTGAAAAAGGAAGTATCCTCAGATGAAATCTGGAAAGAAGCTTTCTGAGAAACTGCTTAGTGTTCTGTTAATTCATCTCGCAGAGTTACATCTGTATTTCGTGGATCTCTTTGCTAGCCTTATTTCCGTGGAATCTGAGAACAGATATTTCGGATCCCATTGAAGACAATAGGGCCAAAGGAAATATCCTCCGATAACAAAGAGAAAGAAGCTTTCTGAGAAACTTCTTTGTGTTCTGTGAAATAATCTCACAGAGTTAAAGCTTTCCCCTCAAGAAGCCTTTCGCTAAGACAGTTCTTGTGGAATTGGCAAAGTGATATTTGGAAGTCCACAGAGGGCTATGGTGAAAAAGGAAATATCCTCTGATGAAATCTGGAAAGAAGCTTTCTGAGAAACTGCTTAGTGTTCTCTTAATTCATCTCACAGAGTTTCATCTGTATTTCGTGGATATCTTTGCTAGCCTTATTTCTGTGGAATCTGAGAACAGGTATTTCAGATCACATTGAAGACAATAGGGCCAAATTTAGTATCCTCCGATTAAAAAGAGAAAGAAGCTTTCTTACAAACTTCTTTGTGTTCTGTCAAATCATCTCACAGAGTTGCAGCTTTCCCCTCAAGAAGCCTTTCGCTAAGACAGTTCTTGTGGAATTGGCAAAGTGATATTTGGAAGCCCATAGAGGGCTATGGTGAAAAAGGATATATCCTCAGATGAAATCTGGAAAGAGCTTTCTGAGAAACTGCTTAGTGTTCTGTTCATTCATCTCACAGACTTACATCTGTATTCCGTGGATCTCTTTGCTAGCCTTATTTCTGTGGAATATGAGAACAGATATTTCGGATCCCATTGAAGACTATAGGGCCAAAGGAAATATCCTCCGATAACAAAGAGAAAGAAGCTTTCTGAGAAACTTCTTTGCGTTCTGTGAAATCATCTCACAGAGTTACAGCTTTCCCCTTAAGAAACCTTTCGCTAAGACAGTTCTTGTGGAATTGGCAAAGTGATATTTGGAAGCCCATAGAGGGCTACGGTGAAAAAGGAAATATACTCAAATGAAATCTGGAAAGAAGCTTTCTGAGAAACTGCTTAGTGTTCTGTTAATTCATCTCACAAAGTTACATCTGTATTTCGTGGATCTTTTTGCTAGCCTTATTTCTGTGGAATCTGAGAACAGATATTTCGGATCCCTTTGAAGACTATAGGACCAAAGGAAATATCCTCCGATAACAAAGAGAAAGAAGCTTTCTGAGAAACTTCTTTGCGTTCTGTGAAATCATCTCACAGAGTTACAGCTTTCCCCTCAAGAAGCCTTTCGCTAAGACAGTTCTTGTGGAATTGGCAAAGTGATATTTGGAAGCCCTTAGAGGGCTATGGTGAAAAAGGAAATATCCTCAGATGAAATCTGGAAAGAAGCTTTCTGAGAAACTGCTTAGTGTTCGGTTAATTCATCTCAGAGAGTTACATCTGTATTTCGTGGATCTCTTTGCTAGCCTTATTTCTGTGGAATCTGAGAACAGATGTTTCGTATCCCATTGAAGACTATAGGGCCAAAGGAAATATCCTCGGATAACAAAGAGAAAGAAGCTTTCTGAGAAACTTCTTTGTGTTCTGTGAAATCATCTCACAGAGTTACAGCTTTCCCCTCAAGAAGCCTTTCACTAAGACAGTTCTTGTGGAATTGGCAAAGTGATATTTGGAAGCCCATAGAGGGCTATGGTGAAAAAGGAAATATCCTCAGATGAAATCTGGAAAGAAGCTTTCTGAGAAACTGCTTAGTGTTCTGTTAATTCATCTCACAGAGTTACATGTGTATTTCGTGGATCTCTTTGCTAGCCTTATTTCTGTGGAATCTGAGAACAGATATTTCGGATCCCTTTGAAGACTATAGGGCCAAAGGAAATATCCTCCGATAACAAAGAGAAAGAAGCTTTCTGAGAAACTTCTTTGCGTTCTGTGAAATCGTCTCACAGAGTTACAGCTTTCCCTTCAAGAAGACTTTCGCTAAGACACTTCTTGTGGAATTGGCAAAGTGATATTTGGAAGCCCATAGAGGGCTATGGTGAAAAAGGAAATATCCTCAGATGAAATCTGGAAAGAAGCTTTCTGAGAAACTGCTTAGTGTTCGGTTAATTCATCTCACAGAGTTACATGTGTATTTCGTGGATCTCTTTGCTAGCCTTATTTCTGTGGAATCTGAGAACAGATATTTCGGATCCCTTTGAAGACTATAGGGCCAAAGGCAATATCCTCAGATAACAAAGAGCAAGAAGCTTTCTGAGAAACTTCTTTGCGTTCTGTGAAATCATCTCACAGAGTTACAGCTTTCCCCTCAAGAAGCCTTTCGCTAAGACAGTTCTTGTGGAATTGGCAAAGTGATATTTGGAAGCCCATAGAGGGCTATGGTGAAAAAGGAAATATCCTCAGATGAAATCTGGAAAGAAGCTTTCTGAGAAACTGTTTAGTGTTCTTTTAATTCATGTCACAGTGTTACATCTGTATTTCGTGGATCTCCTTGCTAGCCTTATTTCTGTGGAATCTGAGAACAGATATTTCGGATCCCATTGAAGACTATAGAGCCAAAGGAAATAATCTCCGATAACAAAGAGAAAGAAGCTTTCTGAAAAACTTCTTTGCGTTCTGTGAAATCATCTCACAGAGTTACAGCTTTCCCCTCAAGAAGCCTTTCGCTAAGACAGTTCTTGTGGAATTGGCAAAGTGATATTTGGAAGCCCTTAGAGGGAAATGGTGAAAAAGGATATATCCTCAGATGAAAACTGGAAAGAAGATTTTGAGAAACTGCTTAGTGTTCTGTTAATTCATCTCACAGAGTTACATCTGTATTTCGTGGATCTCTTTGCTAGCCTTATTTCTGTGGAATCTGAGAACAGATATTTCTGATCCCTTTGAAGACTATAGGTCCAAAGGAAATATCCTCCGATAACAAAGAGAAAGAAGCTTTCTGAGAAACTTCTTTGTGTTCTGTGAAATCATCTCACAGAGTTACAGCTTTCCCCTTAAGAAGCCTTTCGCTAAGACAGTTCTTGTGGAATTGGCAAAGTGATATTTGGAAGCCCATAGAGGGCTATGGTGAAAAAGGAAATATCCTAAGATGAAATCTGGAAAGAAGCTTTCTGAGAAACTGCTTAGTGTTCTGTTATTTCATCTCACAGAGTTACATCTGTATTTCGTGGATCTCTTTGCTAGCCTTATTTCTGTGGAATCTGAGAACAGATATTTCGGAATCCTTTGAAGATATTGGGCCAAAGGAAATATCCTCCGATAACAAAGAGAAAGAAGCTTTCTGAGAAACTTCTTTGCGTTCTGTGAAATCATCTCACAGAGTTACAGCTTTCCCCTCAAGAAGCCTTTCGCTAAGACAGTTCTTGTGGAATTGGCAAAGAGATATTTGGAAGCCCTTAGAGGGCTATGGTGAAAAAGGAAATATCCTCAGATGAAATCTGGAAAGAAGCTTTCTGAGAAACTGCTTAGTGTTCTTTTAATTCATCTCACAGAGTTACATCTGTATTTCTTGGATCTCTTAGGTAGCCTTATTTCTGTGGAATCTGAGAACAGATATTTCGGATCCCATTGAAGACTATAGGGCCAAAGTAAATATCCTCCGATAACAAATAGAAAGAAGCTTTCTGAGAAACTTCTTTGCGTTCTGTGAAATCATCTCACAGAGTTACAGCTTTTCCCTCAAGAAGCCTTTCGCTAAGACAGTTCTTGTGGATTTGGCAAAGTGATATTTGGAAGCCCATAGAGGGCTATGGTGAAAAAGGAAATATCCTCAGATGAAATCTGGAAAGAAGCTTTCTGAGAAACTGCTTAGTGTTCGGTTAATTCATCTCACAGAGTTACATCTGTATTTCGTGGATCTCTTTGCTAGCCTTATTTCTTTGGAATCTGAGAACAGATATTTCGGATCCCTTTGAAGACTATAGGGCCAAAGGAAATATCCTCCGATAACAAAGAGAAAGAAGCTTTCTGAGAAACTTCTTTGTGTTCTGTGAAATCATCTACCAGAGTTACAGCTTTCCCCGCAAGAAACCTTTCGCTAAGACAGTTCTTGTGGAATTGGCAAAGTGATATTTGGAAGCCCATAGAGGGCTATGGTGAAAAAGGAAATATCCTCAGATGAAATCTGGAAAGAAGCTTTTTGAGAAACTGCTTAGTGTTCTGTTAATTCATCTCGCAGAGTTACATCTGTATTTCGTGGATCTCTTTGCTAGCCTTATTTCTGTGGAATCTGAGAACAGATATTTCGGATCCCATTGAAGACTATAGGGCCAAAGTAAATATCCTCCGATAACAAAGAGAAAGAAGCTTTCTGAGAAACTTCTTTGCGTTCTGTGAAATAATCTCACAGAGTTACATCTTTCTCCTTAAGAAACCTTTCGCTAAGACAGTTCTTGTGGAATTGGCAAAGTGATATTTGGAAGCCCATAGAGGGCTATGGTGAAAAAGGAAATATCCTCAGATGAAATCTGGAAAGAAGCTTTCTGAGAAACTGCTTAGTGTTCGGTTAATTCATCTCACAGAGTTACATCTGTATTTCGTGGATCTCTTTGCTAGCCTTATTTCTGTGGAATCTGAGAACAGATGTTTCGTATCCCATTGAAGACTATAGGGCCAAAGGAAATATCCTCGGATAACAAAGAGAAAGAAGCTTTCTGAGAAACTTCTTTGTGTTCTGTGAAATCATCTCACAGAGTTACAGCTTTCCCCTCAAGAAGCCTTTCACTAAGACAGTTCTTGTGGAATTGGCAAAGTGATATTTGGAAGCCCATAGAGGGCTATGGTGAAAAAGGAAATATCCTCAGATGAAATCTGGAAAGAAGCTTTCTGAGAAACTGCTTAGTGTTCTGTTAATTCATCTCACAGAGTTACATGTGTATTTCGTGGATCTCTTTGCTAGCCTTATTTCTGTGGAATCTGAGAACAGATATTTCGGATCCCTTTGAAGACTATAGGGCCAAAGGAAATATCCTCCGATAACAAAGAGAAAGAAGCTTTCTGAGAAACTTCTTTAGGTTCTGTGAAATCGTCTCACAGAGTTACAGCTTTCCCTTCAAGAAGACTTTCGGTAAGACACTTCTTGTGGAATTGGCAAAGTGATATTTGGAAGCCCATAGAGGGCTATGGTGCAAAAGGAAATATCCTCAGATGAAATCTGGAAAGAAGCTTTCTGAGAAACTGCTTAGTGTTCGGTTAATTCATCTCACAGTGTTACATGTGTATTTCGTGGATCTCTTTGCTAGCCTTATTTCTGTGGAATCTGAGAACAGATATTTGGGATCCCTTTGAAGACTATAGGGCCAAAGGCAATATCCTCAGATAACAAAGAGCAAGAAGCTTTCTGAGAAACTTCTTTGCGTTCTGTGAAATCATCTCACAGAGTTACAGCTTTCCCCTCAAGAAGCCTTTCGCTAAGACAGTTCTTGTGGAATTGGCAAAGTGATATTTGGAAGCCCATAGAGGGCTATGGTGAAAAAGGAAATATCCTCAGATGAAATCTTGAAAGAAGCTTTCTGAGAAACTGCTTAGTGTTCTTTTAATTCATGTCACAGAGTTACATCTGTATTTCGTGGATCTCCTTGCTAGCCTTATTTCTGTGGAATCTGAGAACACATATTTTGGATCCCATTGAAGACTATAGAGCCAAAGGAAATAATCTCCGATAACAAAGAGAAAGAAGCTTTCTGAAAAACTTCTTTGCGTTCTGTGAAATCATCTCACAGAGTTACAGCTTTCCCCTCAAGAAGCCTTTCGCTAAGACAATTCTTGTGGAATTGGCAAAGTGATATTTGGAAGCCCTTAGACGGAAATGGTGAAAAAGGATATATCCTCAGATGAAAACTGGAAAGAAGATTTTGAGAAACTGCTTAGTGTTCTGTTAATTCATCTCACAGAGTTACATCTGTATTTCGTGGATCTCTTTGCTAGCCTTATTTCTGTGGAATCTGAGAACAGATATTTCTGATCCCTTTGAAGACTATAGGTCCAAAGGAAATATCCTCCGATAACAAAGAGAAAGAAGCTTTCTGAGAAACTTCTTTGTGTTCTGTGAAATCATCTCACAGAGTTACAGCTTTCCCCTTAAGAAGCCTTTCGCTAAGACAGTTCTTGTGGAATTGGCAAAGTGATATTTGGAAGCCCATAGAGGGCTATGGTGAAAAAGGAAATATCCTAAGATGAAATCTGGAAAGAAGCTTTCTGAGAAACTGCTTAGTGTTCTGTTATTTCATCTCACAGAGTTACATCTGTATTTCGTGGATCTCTTTGCTAGCCTTATTTCTGTGGAATCTGAGAACAGATATTTCGGATCCCTTTGAAGATATTGGGCCAAAGGAAATATCCTCCGATAACAAAGAGAAAGAAGCTTTCTGAGAAACTTCTTTGCGTTCTGTGAAATCATCTCACAGAGTTACAGCTTTCCCCTCAAGAAGCCTTTCGCTAAGACAATTCTTGTGGAATTGGCAAAGAGATATTTGGAAGCCCTTAGAGGGCTATGGTGAAAAAGGAAATATCCTCAGATGAAATCTGGAAAGAAGCTTTCTGAGAAACTGCTTAGTGTTCTTTTAATTCATCTCACAGAGTTACATCTGTATTTCTTGGATCTCTTAGGTAGCCTTATTTCTGTGGAATCTGAGAACAGATATTTCGGATCCCATTGAAGACTATAGGGCCAAAGTAAATATCCTCCGATAACAAATAGAAAGAAGCTTTCTGAGAAACTTCTTTGCGTTCTGTGAAATCATCTCACAGAGTTACAGCTTTTCCCTCAAGAAGCCTTTCGCTAAGACAGTTCTTGTGGATTTGGCAAAGTGATATTTGGAAGCCCATAGAGGGCTATGGTGAAAAAGGAAATATCCTCAGATGAAATCTGGAAAGAAGCTTTCTGAGAAACTGCTTAGTGTTCTGTTATTTCATCTCACAGAGTTACATCTGTATTTCGTGGATCTCTTTGCTAGCCTTATTTCCGTGGAATCTGAGAACAGATATTTCGGATCCCATTGAAGACAATAGGGCCAAAGGAAATATCCTCCGATAACAAAGAGAAAGAAGCTTTCTGAGAAACTTCTTTGTGTTCTGTGAAATAATCTCACAGAGTTAAAGCTTTCCCCTCAAGAAGCCTTTCGCTAAGACAGTTCTTGTGGAATTGGCAAAGTGATATTTGGAAGTCCACAGAGGGCTATGGTGAAAAAGGAAATATCCTCTGATGAAATCTGGAAAGAAGCTTTCTGAGAAACTGCTTAGTGTTCTCTTAATTCATCTCACAGAGTTTCATCTGTATTTCGTGGATATCTTTGCTAGCCTTATTTCTGTGGAATCTGAGAACAGGTATTTCAGATCACATTGAAGACAATAGGGCCAAATTTAGTATCCTCCGATTAAAAAGAGAAAGAAGCTTTCTTACAAACTTCTTTGTGTTCTGTCAAATCATCTCACAGAGTTGCAGCTTTCCCCTCAAGAAGCCTTTCGCTAAGACAGTTCTTGTGGAATTGGCAAAGTGATATTTGGAAGCCCATAGAGGGCTATGGTGAAAAAGGATATATCCTCAGATGAAATCTGGAAAGAGCTTTCTGAGAAACTGCTTAGTGTTCTGTTCATTCATCTCACAGAGTTACATCTGTATTTCGTGGATCTCTTTGCTAGCCTTATTTCTGTGGAATCTGAGAACAGATATTTCGGATCCCTTTGAAGACTATAGGGCCAAAGGAAATATCCTCCGATAACAAAGAGAAAGAAGCATTCTGAGAAACTTCTTTGCGTTCTGTGAAATCATCTCACAGAGTTACAGCTTTCCCCTTAAGAAACCTTTCGCTAAGACAGTTCTTGTGGATTTGGCAAAGTGATATTTGGAAGCCCATAGAGGGCTACGGTGAAAAAGGAAATATACTCAAATGAAATCTGGAAAGAAGATTTCTGAGAAACTGCTTAGTGTTCTGTTAATTCATCTCACAAAGTTACATCTGTATTTCGTGGATCTTTTTGCTAGCCTTATTTCTGGGGAATCTGAGAACAGATATTTCGGATCCCTTTGAAGACTATAGGGCCAAAGGAAATATCCTCCGATAACAAAGAGAAAGAAGCTTTCTGAGAAACTTCTTTGCGTTCTGTGAAATCATCTCACAGAGTTACAGCTTTCCCCTCAAGAAGCCTTTCGCTAAGACAGTTCTTGTGGAGTTGGCAAAGTGATATTTGGAAGCCCATAGAGGGCTATGGTGAAAAAGGAAATATCCTCAGATGAAATCTGGAAAGTAACTTTCTGAGAAACTGCTTAGTGTTTGGTTAATTCATCTCACAGAGTTACATGTGTATTTCGTGGATCTCTTTGCTAGCCTTATATCTGTGGAATCTGAGAACAGATATTTCGGATCCCTTTGAAGACTATAGGGCCAAAGGAAATATCCTCGGAAAACAAAGAGAAAGAAGCTTTCTGAGAAACTTCTTTGCGTTCTGTGAAATCATCTCACAGAGTTACAGCTTTCCCCTCAAGAAGCCTTTCACTAAGACAGTTCTTGTGGAATTGGCAAGGTGATATTTGTAAGCCCATAGAGGGCTAAGTTGAAAAAGGAAATATCCTCAGATGAAATCTGGAAAGAAGCTTTCTGAGAAACTGCTTAGTGTTCTGTTATTTCATCTCACAGAGTTACATCTGTATTTCGTGGATCTCTTTGCTAGCCTTATTTCTGTGGAATCTGAGAACAGATATTTCGGATCCCTTTGAAGATATTGGGCCAAAGGAAATATCCTCCGATAACAAAGAGAAAGAAGCTTTCTGAGAGACTTCTTTGCGTTCTGTGAAATCATCTCACAGAGTTACAGCTTTCCCCTCAAGAAGCCTTTCGCTAAGACAGTTCTTGTGGAATTGGCAAAGAGATATTTGGAAGCCCTTAGAGGGCTATGGTGAAAAAGGAAATATCCTCAGATGAAATCTGGAAAGAAGCTTTCTGAGAAACTGCTTAGTGTTCTTTTAATTCATCTCACGGAGTTACATCTGTATTTCTTGGATCTCTTAGGTAGCCTTATTTCTGTGGAATCTGAGAACAGATATTTCGGATCCCATTGAAGACTATAGGGCCAAAGTAAATATCCTCCGATAACAAATAGAAAGAAGCTTTCTGAGAAACTTCTTTGCGTTCTGTGAAATCATCTCACAGAGTTACAGCTTTTCCCTCAAGAAGCCTTTCGCTAAGACAGTTCTTGTGGATTTGGCAAAGTGATATTTGGAAGCCCATAGAGGGCTATGGTGAAAAAGGAAATATCCTCAGATGAAATCTGGAAAGAAGCTTTCTGAGAAACTGCTTAGTGTTCGGTTAATTCATCTCACAGAGTTACATCTGTATTTCGTGGATCTCTTTGCTAGCCTTATTTCTGTGGAATCTGAGAACAGATATTTCGGATCCCTTTGAAGACTATAGGGCCAAAGGAAATATCCTCCGATAACAAAGAGAAAGAAGCTTTCTGAGAAACTTCTTTGTGTTCTGTGAAATCATCTACCAGAGTTACAGCTTTCCCCGCAAGAAGCCTTTCGCTAAGACAGTTCTTGTGGAATTGGTAAAGTGATATTTGGAAGCCCATAGAGGGCTATGGTGAAAAAGGAAATATCCTCAGATGAAATCTGGAAAGAAGCTTTTTGAGAAACTGCTTAGTGTTCTGTTAATTCATCTCGCAGAGTTACATCTGTATTTCGTGGATCTCTTTGCTAGCCTTATTTCTGTGGAATCTGAGAACAGATATTTCGGATCCCATTGAAGACTATAGGGCCAAAGTAAATATCCTCCGATAACAAAGAGAAAGAAGCTTTCTGAGAAACTTCTTTGCGTTCTGTGAAATAATCTCACAGAGTTACATCTTTCCCCTTAAGAAACCTTTCGCTAAGACAGTTCTTGTGGAATTGGCAAAGTGATATTTGGAAGCCCATAGAGGGCTATGGTGAAAAAGGAAATATCCTCAGATGAAATCTGGAAAGAAGCTTTCTGAGAAACTGCTTAGTGTTCTGTTATTTCATCTCACAGAGTTACATCTGTATTTCGTGGATCTCTTTGCTAGCCTTATTTCCGTGGAATCTGAGAACAGATATTTCGGATCCCATTGAAGACAATAGGGCCAAAGGAAATATCCTCCGATAACAAAGAGAAAGAAGCTTTCTGAGAAACTTCTTTGTGTTCTGTGAAATAATCTCACAGAGTTAAAACTTTCCCCTCAAGAAGCCTTTCGCTAAGACAGTTCTTGTGGAATTGGCAAAGTGATATTTGGAAGTCCACAGAGGGCTATGGTGAAAAAGGAAATATCCTCTGATGAAATCTGGAAAGAAGCTTTCTGAGAAACTGCTTAGTGTTCTCTTAATTCATCTCACAGAGTTTCATCTGTATTTCGTGGATATCTTTGCTAGCCTTATTTCTGTGGAATCTGAGAACAGGTATTTCAGATCACATTGAAGACAATAGGGCCAAATTTAGTATCCTCCGATTAAAAAGAGAAAGAAGCTTTCTTACAAACTTCTTTGTGTTCTGTCAAATCATCTCACAGAGTTGCAGCTTTCCCCTCAAGAAGCCTTTCGCTAAGACAGTTCTTGTGGAATTGGCAAAGTGATATTTGGAAGCCCATAGAGGGCTATGGTGAAAAAGGATATATACTCAGATGAAATCTGGAAAGAGGTTTCTGAGAAACTGCTTAGTGTTCTGTTCATTCATCTCACAGAGTTACATCTGTATTTCGTGGATCTCTTTGCTAGCCTTATTTCTGTGGAATCTGAGAACAGATATTTCGGATCCCATTGAAGACTATAGGGCCAAAGGAAATATCCTCCGATAACAAAGAGAAAGAAGCATTCTGAGAAACTTCTTTGCGTTCTGTGAAATCATCTCACAGAGTTACAGCTTTCCCCTTAAGAAACCTTTCGCTAAGACAGTTCTTGTGGAATTGGCAAAGTGATATTTGGAAGCCCATAGAGGGCTACGGTGAAAAAGGAAATATACTCAAATGAAATCTGGAAAGAAGATTTCTGAGAAACTGCTTAGTGTTCTGTTAATTCATCTCACAAAGTTACATCTGTATTTCGTGGATCTTTTTGCTAGCCTTATTTCTGGGGAATCTGAGAACAGATATTTCGGATCCCTTTGAAGACTATAGGGCCAAAGGAAATATCCTCCGATAACAAAGAGAAAGAAGCTTTCTGAGAAACTTCTTTGCGTTCTGTGAAATCATCTCACAGAGTTACAGCTTTCCCCTCAAGAAGCCTTTCGCTAAGACAGTTCTTGTGGAGTTGGCAAAGTGATATTTGGAAGCCCATAGAGGGCTATGGTGAAAAAGGAAATATCCTCAGATGAAATCTGGAAAGTAACTTTCTGAGAAACTGCTTAGTGTTTGGTTAATTCATCTCACAGAGTTACATGTGTATTTCGTGGATCTCTTTGCTAGCCTTATATCTGTGGAATCTGAGAACAGATATTTCAGATCCCTTTGAAGACTATAGGGCCAAAGGAAATATCCTCGGATAACAAAGAGAAAGAAGCTTTCTGAGAAACTTCTTTGCGTTCTGTGAAATCATCTCACAGAGTTACAGCTTTCCCCTCAAGAAGCCTTTCACTAAGACAGTTCTTGTGGAATTGGCAAGGTGATATTTGTAAGCCCATAGAGGGCTAAGTTGAAAAAGGAAATATCCTCAGATGAAATCTGGAAAGAAGCTTTCTGAGAAACTGCTTAGTGTTCTGTTATTTCATCTCACAGAGTTACATCTGTATTTCGTGGATCTCTTTGCTAGCCTTATTTCTGTGGAATCTGAGAACAGATATTTCGGATCCCTTTGAAGATATTGGGCCAAAGGAAATATCCTCCGATAACAAAGAGAAAGAAGCTTTCTGAGAAACTTCTTTGCGTTCTGTGAAATCATCTCACAGAGTTACAGCTTTCCCCTCAAGAAGCCTTTCGCTAAGACAGTTCTTGTGGAATTGGCAAAGAGATATTTGGAAGCCCTTAGAGGGCTATGGTGAAAAAGGAAATATCCCCAGATGAAATCTGGAAAGAAGCTTTCTGAGAAACTGCTTAGTGTTCTTTTAATTCATCTCACAGAGTTACATCTGTATTTCTTGGATCTCTTAGGTAGCCTTATTTCTGTGGAATCTGAGAACAGATATTTCGGATCCCATTGAAGACTATAGGGCCAAAGTAAATATCCTCCGATAACAAATAGAAAGAAGCTTTCTGAGAAACTTCTTTGCGTTCTGTGAAATCATCTCACAGAGTTACAGCTTTTCCCTCAAGAAGCCTTTCGCTAAGACAGTTCTTGTGGATTTGGCAAAGTGATATTTGGAAGCCCATAGAGGGCTATGGTGAAAAAGGAAATATCCTCAGATGAAATCTGGAAAGAAGCTTTCTGAGAAACTGCTTAGTGTTCGGTTAATTCATCTCACAGAGTTACATCTGTATTTCGTGGATCTCTTTGCTAGCCTTATTTCTGTGGAATCTGAGAACAGATATTTCGGATCCCTTTGAAGACTATAGGGCCAAAGGAAATATCCTCCGATAACAAAGAGAAAGAAGCTTTCTGAGAAACTTCTTTGTGTTCTGTGAAATCATCTACCAGAGTTACAGCTTTCCCCGCAAGAAGCCTTTCGCTAAGACAGTTCTTGTGGAATTGGCAAAGTGATATTTGGAAGCCCATAGAGGGCTATGGTGAAAAAGGAAATATCCTCAGATGAAATCTGGAAAGAAGCTTTTTGAGAAACTGCTTAGTGTTCTGTTAATTCATCTCGCAGAGTTACATCTGTATTTCGTGGATCTCTTTGCTAGCCTTATTTCTGTGGAATCTGAGAACAGATATTTCGGATCCCATTGAAGACTATAGGGCCAAAGTAAATATCCTCCGATAACAAAGAGAAAGAAGCTTTCTGAGAAACTTCTTTGCGTTCTGTGAAATAATCTCACAGAGTTACATCTTTCCCCTTAAGAAACCTTTCGCTAAGACAGTTCTTGTGGAATTGGCAAAGTGATATTTGGAAGCCCATAGAGGGCTATGGTGAAAAAGGAAATATCCTCAGATGAAATCTGGAAAGAAGCTTTCTGAGAAACTGCTTAGTGTTCTGTTATTTCATCTCACAGAGTTACATCTGTATTTCGTGGATCTCTTTGCTAGCCTTATTTCCGTGGAATCTGAGAACAGATATTTCGGATCCCATTGAAGACAATAGGGCCAAAGGAAATATCCTCCGATAACAAAGAGAAAGAAGCTTTCTGAGAAACTTCTTTGTGTTCTGTGAAATAATCTCACAGAGTTAAAGCTTTCCCCTCAAGAAGCCTTTCGCTAAGACAGTTCTTGTGGAATTGGCAAAGTGATATTTGGAAGTCCACAGAGGGCTATGGTGAAAAAGGAAATATCCTCTGATGAAATCTGGAAAGAAGCTTTCTGAGAAACTGCTTAGTGTTCTCTTAATTCATCTCACAGAGTTTCATCTGTATTTCGTGGATATCTTTGCTAGCCTTATTTCTGTGGAATCTGAGAACAGGTATTTCAGATCACATTGAAGACAATAGGGCCAAATTTAGTATCCTCCGATTAAAAAGAGAAAGAAGCTTTCTTACAAACTTCTTTGTATTCTGTCAAATCATCTCACAGAGTTGCAGCTTTCCCCTCAAGAAGCCTTTCGCTAAGACAGTTCTTGTGGAATTGGCAAAGTGATATTTGGAAGCCCATAGAGGGCTATGGTGAAAAAGGATATATCCTCAGATGAAATCTGGAAAGAGCTTTCTGAGAAACTGCTTAGTGTTCTGTTCATTCATCTCACAGAGTTACATCTGTATTTCGTGGATCTCTTTGCTAGCCTTATTTCTGTGGAATCTGAGAACAGATATTTCGGATCCCATTGAAGACTATAGGGCCAAAGGAAATATCCTCCGATAACAAAGAGAAAGAAGCATTCTGAGAAACTTCTTTGCGTTCTGTGAAATCATCTCACAGAGTTACAGCTTTCCCCTTAAGAAACCTTTCGCTAAGACAGTTCTTGTGGAATTGGAAAAGTGATATTTGGAAGCCCATAGAGGGCTACGGTGAAAAAGGAAATATACTCAAATGAAATCTGGAAAGAAGATTTCTGAGAAACTGCTTAGTGTTCTGTTAATTCATCTCACAAAGTTACATCTGTATTTCGTGGATCTTTTTGCTAGCCTTATTTCTGTGGAATCTGAGAACAGATATTTCGGATCCCTTTGAAGACTATAGGGCCAAAGGAAATATCCTCCGATAACAAAGAGAAAGAAGCTTTCTGAGAAACTTCTTTGCGTTCTGTGAAATCATCTCACAGAGTTACAGCTTTCCCCTCAAGAAGCCTTTCGCTAAGACAGTTCTTGTGGAGTTGGCAAAGTGATATTTGGAAGCCCATAGAGGGCTATGGTGAAAAAGGAAATATCCTCAGATGAAATCTGGAAAGTAACTTTCTGAGAAACTGCTTAGTGTTTGGTTAATTCATCTCACAGAGTTACATCTGTATTTCGTGGATCTCTTTGCTAGCCTTATATCTGTGGAATCTGAGAACAGATATTTCGGATCCCTTTGAAGACTATAGGGCCAAAGGAAATATCCTCCGATAACAAAGAGAAAGAAGCTTTCTGAGAAACTTCTTTGTGTTCTGTGAAATCATCTCACAGAGTTACAGCTTTCCCCTCAAGAAGCCTTTCGATAAAACAGTTCTTGTGGAATTGGCAAAGTGATATTTGGAAGCCCATAGAGGGCTATGGTGCAAAAGGAAATATCCTCAGATGAAATCTGGAAAGAAGCTTTCTGAGAAACTGCTTAGTGTTCGGTTAATTCATCTCACAGAGTTACATCTGTATTTCGTGGATCTCTTTGCTATCCTTATTTCTGTGAAATCTGAGAACAGATATTTCGGACCCCTTTGAAGACTATAGGGCCAAAGGAAATATCCTCCGATAACAAAGAGCAAGAAGCTTTCTGAGAAACTTCTTTGCGTTATGTGAAATCATCTCACAGAGTTACAGCTTTCCCCTCAAGAAGCCTTTCGCTAAGACAGTTCTTGTGGAATTGGCAAAGTGATATTTGGAAGCCCTTAGAGGGCTATGGTGAAAATGGAAATATCCTCAGATGAAATCTGGAAAGAAGCTTTCTGAGAAACTGCTTAGTGTTCGGTTAATTCATCTCACAGAGTTACATCTGTATTTCGTGGATCTCTTTGCTAGCCTTATTTCTGTGGAATCTGAGAACAGATATTTCGGATCCCATTGAAGACTATAGGGCCAAAGGAAATATCCTCGGATAACAAAGAGAAAGAAGCTTTCTGAGAAACTTCTTTGCATTCTGTGAAATCATCTCACAGAGTTACAGCTTTCCCCTCAAGAAGCCTTTCACTAAGACAGTTCTTGTGGAATTGGCAAGGTGATATTTGTAAGCCCATAGAGGGCTACGGTGAAAAAGGAAATATCCTCAGATGAAATCTGGAAAGAAGCTTTCTGAGAAACTGCTTAGTGTTCTGTTATTTCATCTCACAGAGTTACATCTGTATTTCGTGGATCTCTTTGCTAGCCTTATTTCTGTGGAATCTGAGAACAGATATTTCCGATCCCATTGAAGACTATAGGGCCAAAGGAAATATCCTCCGATAACAAAGAGAAAGAAGCTTTCTGAGAAACATCTTTGCGTTCTGTGAAATCATCTCACAGAGTTACAGCTTTCCCCTCAAGAAGCCTTTCACTAAGACAGTTCTTGTGGAATTGGCAAAGTGATATTTGGAAGCCCATAGAGGGCTACGGTGAAAAAGGAAATATACTCAAATGAAATCTGGAAAGAAGATTTCTGAGAAACTGCTTAGTGTTCTGTTAATTCATCTCAAAAAGTTACATCTGTATTTCGTGGATCTTTTTGCTAGCCTTATTTCTGTGGAATCTGAGAACAGATATTTCGGATCCCTTTGAAGACTATAGGGCCAAAGGAAATATCCTCCGATAACAAAGAGAAAGAAGCTTTCTGAGAAACTTCTTTGCGTTCTGTGAAATCATCTCACAGAGTTACAGCTTTCCCCTCAAGAAGCCTTTCGCTAAGACAGTTCTTGTGGAGTTGGCAAAGTTATATTTGGAAGCCCATAGAGGGCTATGGTGAAAAAGGAAATATCCTCAGATGAAATCTGGAAAGAAACTTTCTGAGAAACTGCTTAGTGTTTGGTTAATTCATCTCACAGAGTTACATGTGTATTTCGTGGATCTCTTTGCTAGCCTTATATCTGTGGAATCTGAGAACAGATATTTCGGATCCCTTTGAAGACTATAGGGCCAAAGGAAATATCCTCCGATAACAAAGAGAAAGAAGCTTTCTGAGAAACTTCTTTGTGTTCTGTGAAATCATCTCACAGAGTTACAGCTTTCCCCTCAAGAAGCCTTTCGATAAAACAGTTCTTGTGGAATTGGCAAAGTGATATTTGGAAGCCCATAGAGGGCTATGGTGCAAAAGGAAATATCCTCAGATGAAATCTGGAAAGAAGCTTTCTGAGAAACTGCTTAGTGTTCGGATAATTCATCTCACAGAGTTACATCTGTATTTCGTGGATCTCTTTGCTATCCTTATTTCTGTGAAATCTGAGAACAGATATTTCGGACCCCTTTGAAGACTATAGTGCCAAAGGAAATATCCTCCGATAACAAAGAGCAAGAAGCTTTCTGAGAAACTTCTTTGCGTTATGTGAAATCATCTCACAGAGTTACAGCTTTCCCCTCAAGAACCTTTCGCTAAGACAGTTCTTGTGGAATTGGCAAAGTGATATTTGGAAGCCCTTAGAGGGCTATGGTGAAAATGGAAATATCCTCAGATGAAATCTGGAAAGAAGCTTTCTGAGAAACTGCTTAGTGTTCGGTTAATTCATCTCACAGAGTTACATCTGTATTTCGTGGATCTCTTTGCTAGCCTTATTTCTGTGGAATCTGAGAACAGATATTTCGGATCCCATTGAAGACTATAGGGCCAAAGGAAATATCCTCCGATAACAAAGAGAAAGAAGCTTTCTGAGAAACTTCTTTGCGTTCTGTGAAATCATCTCACAGAATTACAGCTTTCCCCTCAAGAAGCCTTTCACTAAGACAGTTCTTGTGGAATTGGCAAGGTGATATTTGTAAGCCCATAGAGGGCTACGGTGAAAAAGGAAATATCCTCAGATGAAATCTGGAAAGAAGCTTTCTGAGAAACTGCTTAGTGTTCTGTTAATTCATCTCACAGAGTTACATCTGCATTTCATGGATCTCTTTGCTAGCCTTATTTCTGTGGAATCTGAGAACAGATATTTCGGATCCCTTTGAAGACTATAGGGCCATAGGAAATAACCTCCGATTACAAAGAGAAAGAAGCTTTCTGAGAAACTTCTTTGTGTTCTGTGAAATCATCTCACAGAGTTACAGCTTTCCCCTCAAGAAGCCTTTCGCTAAGACAGTTCTTGTGGAATTGGCAAAGTGATATTCGGAAGCCCATAGAGGGCTATGGTGAAAAAGGAAATATCCTCAGATGAAATCTGGAAAGAAGCTTTCTGAGAAACTGCTTAGTGTTCTGTTATTTCATCTCACAGAGTTACATCTGTATTTCGTGGATCTCTTTGCTAGCCTTATTTCTGTGGAATCTGAGAACAGATATTTCGGATCCCATTGAAGACTATAGGGCCAAAGGAAATATCCTCCGATAACAAAGAGAAAGAAGCTTTCTGAGAAACTTCTTTGCGTTCTGTGAAATCATCTCACAGAGTTACAGCTTTCCCCTCAAGAAGCCTTTCGCTAAGACAGTTCTTGTGGAATTGGCAAAGAGATATTTGGAAGCCCTTAGAGGGCTATGGTGAAAAAGGAAATATCCTCAGATGAAATCTGGAAAGAAGCTTTCTGAGAAACTGCTTAGTGTTCTTTAAATTCATCTCACAGAGTTACATCTGTATTTCGTGGATCTCTTTGCTAGCCTTATTTCTGTGGAATCTGAGAACAGATATTTCCGATCCCATTGAAGACTATAGGGCCAAAGGAAATATCCTCCGATAACAAAGAGAAAGAAGCTTTCTGAGAAACTTCTTTGCGTTCTGTGAAATCATCTCACAGAGTTACAGCTTTCCCCTCAAGAAGCCTTTCACTAAGACAGTTCTTGTGGAATTGGCAAAGTGATATTTGGAAGCCCATAGAGGGCTATGGTGAAAAAGGAAATATCCTCAGATGAAATCTGGAAAGAAGCTTTCTGAGTAACTGCTTAGTGTTCGGTTAATTCATCTCACAGAGTTACATCTGTATTTCGTGGATCTCTTTGCCAGCCTTATTTCTGTGGAATCTGAGAACAGATATTTCGGATCCCTTTGAAGACTATAGGGCCAAAGGAAATATCCTCCGATAACAAAGAGAAAGAAGCTTTCTGAGAAACTTCTTTGTGTTCTGTGAAATCATCTCCCAGAGTTACAGCTTTACCCGCAAGAAGCCTTTCGCTAAGACAGTTCTTGTGGAATTGGCAAAGTGATATTTGGAAGCCTATAGAGGGCTATGGTGAAAAAGGAAATATCCTCAGATGAAATCTGGAAAGAAGCTTTCTGAGAAACTGCTTAGTGTTCTGTTAATTCATCTCGCAGAGATACATCTGTATTTCGTGGATCTCTTTGCTAGCCTTATTTCTGTGGAATCTGAGAACAGATATTTCGGATCCCATTGAAGACTATAGGGCCAAAGGAAATATCCTCTGATAACAAAGAGAAAGAAGCTTTCTGAAAAACTTCTTTGCGTTCTGTGAAATAATCTCACAGAGTTACAGCTTTCCCCTTAAGAAACCTTTCGCTAAGACAGTTCTTGTGGAATTGGCAAAGTGATATTTGGAAGCCCATAGAGGGCTAGGCTGAAAAAGGAAATATCCTCAGATGAAATCTGGAAAGAAGCTTTCTGAGAAACTGCTTAGTGTTCGGTTAATTCATCTCACAGAGTTACATCTGTATTTCGTGGATCTCGTTGCTAGCCTTATTTCTGTGGAATCTGGGAACAGATATTTCGGATTCCTTTGAAGACTATAGGGCTAAAGGAAATATCCTCCGATAACAAAGAGAAAGAAGCTTTCCGAGAAACTTCTTTGCGTTCTGTGAAATCATCTCACAGAGTTACAGCTTTCCCCTCAAGAAGCCTTTCGCTAAGACAGTCTTGTGGAATTGGCAAAGAGATATTTGGAAGCCCTTAGAGGGCTATGGTGAAAAAGGAAATATCCTCAGATGAAATCTGGAAAGAAGCTTTCTGAGAAACGGCTTAGTGTTCTTTTAATTCATCTCACAGAGTTACATCTGTATTTCGTGGATCTCTTTGCTAGCCTTATTTCTGTGGAATCTGAGACCAGATATTTCGGATCCCATTGAAGACTATAGGGCCAAAGGAAATATCCTCCGATAACAAATAGAAAGAAGCTTTCCGAGAAACTTCTTTGCGTTCTGTGAAATCATCTCACAGAGTTACAGCTTTCCCCTCAAGAAGCCTTTCGCTAAGACAGTTCTTGTGGAATTGGCAAAGTGATATTTGGAAGCCCATAGAGGGCTATGGTGAAAAAGGAAATATCCTCAGATGAAATCTGGAAAGAAGCTTTCTGAGAAACTGCTTAGTGTTCTGTTAATTCATCTCACAGAGTTACATCTGTATTTCGTGGATCTCTTTGCTAGCCTTATATCTGTGGAATCTGAGAACAGATATTTCGGATCCCTTTGAAGACTATAGGGCCAAAGGAAATATCCTCCGATAACAAAGAGAAAGAAGCTTTCTGAGAAACTTCTTTGTGTTCTGTGAAATCATCTCCCAGAGTTACAGCTTTCCCCGCAAGAAGCCTTTCGCTAAGACAGTTCTTGTGGAATTGGCAAAGTGATATTTGGAAGCCCATAGAGGGCTATGGTGAAAAAGGATATATCCTCAGATGAAATCTGGAAAGAAGCTTTCTGAGAAACTGCTTAGTGTTCTGTTAATTCATCTCACAGAGTTACATCTGTATTTCGTGGATCTCTTTGCTAGCCTTATTTCTGTGGAATCTGAGAACAGATATTTCGGATCCCTTTGAAGACTATAGGGCCAAAGGAAATATCCTCCGATAACAAAGAGAAAGAAGCTTTCTGAGAAACTTCTTTGTGTTCTGTGAAATCATCTCACAGAGTTACAGCTTTCCCCTCAAGAAGCCTTTCGCTAAGACAGTTCTTGTGGAATTGGCAAAGTGATATTCGGAAGCCCATAGAGTGCTATGGTGAAAAAGGAAATATCCTCAGATGAAATCTGGAAAGAAGCTTTCTGAGAAACTGCTTAGTGTTCTGTTATTTCATCTCACAGAGTTACATCTGTATTTCGTGGATCTCTTTGCTAGCCTTATTTCTGTGGAATCTGAGAACAGATATTTCGGATCCCATTGAAGACTATAGGGCCAAAGGAAATATCCTCCGATAACAAAGAGAAAGAAGCTTTCTGAGAAACTTCTTTGCGTTCTGTGAAATCATCTCACAGAGTTACAGCTTTCCCCTCAAGAAGCCTTTCGCTAAGACAGTTCTTGTGGAATTGGCAAAGAGATATTTGGAAGCCCTTAGAGGGCTATGGTGAAAAAGGAAATATCCTCCGATGAAATCTGGAAAGAAGCTTTCTGAGAAACTGCTTAGTGTTCTTTAAATTCATCTCACAGAGTTACATCTGTATTTCGTGGATCTCTTTGCTAGCCTTATTTCTGTGGAATCTGAGAACAGATATTTCGGATCCCATTGAAGACTATAGGGCCAAAGGAAATATCCTCCGATAACAAAGAGAAAGAAGCTTTCTGAGAAACTTCTTTGCGTTCTGTGAAATCATCTCACAGAGTTACAGCTTTCCCCTCAAGAAGCCTTTCACTAAGACAGTTCTTGTGGAATTGGCAAAGTGATATTTGGAAGCCCATAGAGGGCTATGGTGAAAAAGGAAATATCCTCAGATGAAATCTGGAAAGAAGCTTTCTGAGAAACTGCTTAGTGTTCGGTTAATTCATCTCACAGAGTTACATCTGTATTTCGTGGATCTCTCTGCCAGCCTTATTTCTGTGGAATCTGAGAACAGATATTTCGGAACCCTTTGAAGACTATAGGGCCAAAGGAAATATCCTCCGATAACAAAGAGAAAGAAGCTTTCTGAGAAACTTCTTTGTGTTCTGTGAAATCATCTCCCAGAGTTACAGCTTTACCCGCAAGAAGACTTTCGCTAAGACAGTTCTTGTGGAATTGGCAAAGTGATATTTGGAAGCCTATATAGGGCTATGGTGAAAAAGGAAATATCCTCAGATGAAATCTGGAAAGAAGCTTTCTGAGAAACTGCTTAGTGTTCTGTTAATTCATCTCGCAGAGATACATCTGTATTTCGTGGATCTCTTTGCTAGCCTTATTTCTGTGGAATCTGAGAACAGATATTTCGGATCCCATTGAAGACTATAGGGCCAAAGGAAATATCCTCTGATAACAAAGAGAAAGAAGCTTTCTGAGAAACTTCTTTGCGTTCTGTGAAATAATCTCACAGAGTTACAGCTTTCCCCTTAAGAAACCTTTCGCTAAGACAGTTCTTGTGGAATTGGCAAAGTGATATTTGGAAGCCCATAGAGGGCTATGCTGAAAAAGGAAATATCCTCAGATGAAATCTGGAAAGAAGCTTTCTGAGAAACTGCTTAGTGTTCTGTTAATTCATCTCACAGAGTTACATCTGTATTTCGTGGATCTCTTTGCTAGCCTTTTTTCTGTGGAATCTGAGAACAGATATTTCGGATCCCTTTGAAGACTATAGGGCCAAAGGAAATATCCTCCGATAACAAAGAGAAAGAAGCTTTCTGAGAAACTTCTTTGCGTTCTGTGAAATCATCTCACAGAGTTACAGCTTTCCCCTCAAGAAGCCTTTCGCCAAGACAGTTCTTGTGGAATTGGCAAAGTGATATTTGGAAGCCCATAGAGTTCTACGGTGAAAAAGGAAATATCCTCATATGAAATCCGGAAAGAAACTTTCTGAGAAACTGCTTAGTGTTCGGTTAATTCATCTCACGGAGTTACATCTGTATTTCGTGGATCTCTTTGCTAGCCTTATTTCTGTGGAATCTGAGAACAGATATTTCGGATCCCTTTGAAGACTATAGGGCCAAAGGAAATATCCTCCGATAAAAAAGAGAAAGAAGCTTTCTGAGAAACTTCTTTGTGTTCTGTGAAATCATCTCACAGAGTTACAGCTTTCCCCTAAAGAAGCCTTTCGATAAGACAGTTCTTGTGGAATTGGCAAAGTGATATTTGGAAGCCCATAGAGGGCTATGGTGAAAAAGGAAATATCCTCAGATGAAATCTGGAAAGAAGCTTTCTGAGAAACTGCTTAGTGTTCGGTTAATTCATCTCAGAGAGTTACATGTGTATTTCGTGGATCTCTTTGCTAGCCTTATTTCTGTGGAATCTGAGAACAGATATTTCGGATCCCATTGAAGACTATAGAGCCAAAGAAAATAATCTTCGATAACAAAGAGAAAGAAGCTTTCTGAAAAACTTCTTTGCGTTCTGTGAAATCATCTCACAGAGTTACAGCTTTCCCCTCAAGAAGCCTTTCGCTAAGACAGTTCTTGTGGAATTGGCAAAGTGATATTTGGAAGCCCTTAGAGGGCTATGGTGAAAAAGGATATATCCTCAGATGAAATCTGGAAAGAAGCTTTTGAGAAACTGCTTAGTGTTCTGTTAATTCATCTCACAGAGTTACATGTGTATTTCGTGGATCTCTTTGCTAGCCTTATTTCTGTGGAATCAGAGAACAGATATTTCGGATCCCTTTGAAGTCTATAGGGCCAAAGTAAATATCCTCCGATAACAAAGAGAAAGAAGCTTTCTGAGAAACTTCTTTGTGTTCTGTGAAATCATCTCACAGAGTTACAGCTTTCCCCTCAAGAAGCCTTTCGCTAAGACAGTTCTTGTGGAATTGGCAAAGTGATATTTGGAAGCCCATAGAGGGCTATGGTGAAAAAGGAAATATCCTCAGATGAAATCTGGAAAGAAGCTTTCTGAGAAACTGGTTAGTGTTCTGTTATTTCATCTCACAGAGTTACATCTGTATTTCGTGGATCTCTTTGCTAGCCTTATTTCTGTGGAATCTGAGAACAGATATTTCGGATCCCTTTGAAGATATAGGGCCAAAGGAAATATCCTCCGATAACAAAGAGAAAGAAGCTTTCTGAGAAACTTCTTTGCGTTCTGTGAAATCATCTCACAGAGTTACAGCTTTCCCCTCAAGAAGCCTTTCGCTAAGACAGTTCTTGTGGATTTGGCAAAGTGATATTTGGAAGCCCCTAGAGGGCTATGGTGAAAAAGGAAATATCCTCAGATGAAATCTGGAAAGAAGCTTTGTGAGAAACTGCTTAGTGTTCGGTTAATTCATCACACAGAGTTACATCTGTATTTCGTGGATCTCTTTGCTAGCCTTATTTCTGTGGAATCTGAGAACAGATATTTCGGATCCCTTTGAAGACTATAGGGCCAAAGGAAATATCCTCCGATAACAAAGAGAAAGACGCTTTCTGAGAAACTTCTTTGTGTTCTGTGAAATCATCTCCCAGAGTTACAGCTTTCCCCTCAAGAAGCCTTTCGCTAAGACAGTTCTTGTGGAATTGGCAAAGTGATATTTGGAAGCCCTTAGAGGGCTATGGTGAAAAAGGAAATATCCTCAGATGAAATCTGGAAAGAAGCTTTCTGAGAAACTGCTTAGTGTTCTGTTAATTCATCTCGCAGAGTTTCATCTGTATTTCGTGGATCTCTTTGCTAGCCTTATTTCTGTGGAATCTGAGAACAGATATTTCGGATCCCATTGAAGACTATAGGGCCAAAGGAAATATCCTCCGATAACAAAGAGAAAGAAGCTTTCTGAGAAACTTCTTTGTGTTCTGTGAAATAATCTCACAGAGTTAAAGCTTTCCCCTCAAGAAGCCTTTCGCTAAGACAGTTCTTGTGGAATTGGCGAAGTGATATTTGGAAGTCCACAGAGGGCTATGGTGAAAAAGGAAATATCCTCTGATGAAATCTGGAAAGAAGCTTTCTGAGAAACTGTTTAGTGTTCTGTTAATTCATCTCACAGAGTTTCATCTGTGTTTCGTGGATATCTTTGCTAGCCTTATTTCTGTGGAATCTGAGAACAGGTATTTCAGATCACATTGAAGACTATAGGGCCAAATTTAGTATCCTCCGATTACAAAGAGAAAGAAGCTTTCTTAGAAACTTCTTTGTGTTCTGTCAAATCATCTCACAGAGTTACAGCTTTCCCCTCAAGAAGCCTTTCGCTAAGACAGTTCTTGTGGAACTGGCAAAGTGATATTTGGAAGCCCATAGAGGGCTATGGTGAAAAAGGAAATATCCTCAGATGAAATCTGGAAAGAAGCTTTCTGAGAAACTGCTTAGTGTTCTGTTAATTCATCTCACAGAGTTACATCTGTATTTCGTGGATCTCTTTGCTAGCCTTATTTCTGTGGAATCTGTGAACAGATATTTCGGATCCCTTTGAAGACGATAGGGCCAAAGGAAATATCCTCCGATAACAAAGAGAAAGACGCTTTCTGAGTAACTTCTTTGTGTTCTGTGAAATCATCCCCCAGAGTTACAGGTTTCCCCTCAAGAAGCCTTTCGCTAAGACAGTTCTTGTGCAATTCGCAAAGTGATATTTGGAAGCCCATAGAGGGCTATGGTGAAAAAGGAAATATCCTCAGATGAAATCTGGAAAGAAGATTTCTGAGAAACTGCATAGTGTTCTGTTAATTCATCTCACAGAGTTACAAGTGTATTTCGTGGATCTCTTTGCTAGCCTTATTTCTGTGGAATCTGAGAACAGATATTTCGGATCCCATTGAAGACTATAGGGCCAAAGGAAATATCCTCCGATAACAAAGAGAAAGAAGCTTTCTGAGAAACTTCTTTGCGTTCTGTTAAATAATCTCACAGAGTTACAGCTTTCCCCTCCAGAAACCTTTCGCTAAGACAGTTCTTGTGGAATTGGCAAAGTGATATTTGAAAGCCCATAGAGGGCTATGGTGGAAAAGGAAATATCCTCAGATGAAATCTGGAAAGAAGCTTTCTGAGAAACTGCTTAGTGTTCGGTTAATTCATCTCAGAGAGTTACATCTGTATTTCGTGGATCTCTTTGCTAGCCTTATTTCTGTGGAATCTGAGAACAGATATTTCGGATCCCTTTGAAGACTATAGGGCCAAAGAAAATACCCTCCGATAACAAAGATAAAGAAGCTTTCTGAGAAACCTCTTTGCGTTCTGTGAAATCATCTCACAGAGTTACAGCTTTTCCCTCAAGAAGCCTTTTGCTAAGACAGTTCTTGTGGAATTGGCAAAGTGATATTTGGAAGCCCATAGAGGGCTATGGTGAAAAAGGATATATCCTCAGATGAAATCTGGAAAGAAGCTTTTGAGAAACTGCTTAGTGTTCTGTTAATTCATCTCACAGAGTTACATCTGTATTTCGTGGATCTCTTTGCTAGCCTTATTTCTGTGGAATCTGAGAACAGATATTTCGGATCCCTTTGAAGACTATAGGGCCAAAGGAAATATCCTCCGATAACAAAGAGAAAGAAGCTTTCTGAGAAACTTCTTTGTGTTCTGTGAAATCATCTCACAGAGCTACAGCTTTACCCTCAAGAAGCCTTTCGCTAAGACAGTTCTTGTGGAATTGGCAAAGTGATATTGGGAAGCCCATAGAGGGCTAAGTTGAAAAAGGAAATATCCTCATATGAAATCTGGAAAGAAGCTTTCTGAGAAACTGCTTAGTGTTCTGTTATTTCATCTCACAGAGTTACATCTGTATTTCGTGGATCTCTTTGCTAGCCTTATTTCTGTGGAATCTGAGAACAGATATTTCGGATCCCATTGAAGACTATAGGGCCAAAGGAAATATCCTCCGATAACAAAGAGAAAGAAGCTTTCTGAGAAACTTCTTTGCGTTCTGTGAAATCATCTCAAAGAGTTACAGCTTTCCCCTCAAGAAGCCTTTCGCTAAGACAGTTCTTGTGGAATTGGCAAAGAGATATTTGGAAGCCCTTAGAGGGCTATGGTGAAAAAGGAAATATCCTCAGATGAAATCTGGAAAGAAGCTTTCTGAGAAACGGCTTAGTGTTCTTTTAATTCATCTCACAGAGTTACATCTGTATTTCGTGGATCTCTTTGCTAGCCTTATTTCTGTGGAATCTGAGACCAGATATTTCGGATCCCATTGAAGACTATAGGGCCAAAGGAAATATCCTCCGATAACAAAGAGAAAGAAGCTTTCTGAGAAACTTCTTTGCGTTCTGTGAAATCATCTCACAGAGTTACAGCTTTCCCCTCAAGAAGCCTTTCGCTAAGACAGTTCTTGTGGAATTGGCAAAGTGATATTTGGAAGCCCATAGAGGGCTATGGTGAAAAAGGAAATATCCTCAGATGAAATCTGGAAAGAAGCTTTCTGAGAAACTGCTTAGTGTTCTGTTAATTCATCTCACAGAGTTACATCTGTATTTCGTGGATCTCTTTGCTAGCCTTATTTCTGTGGAATCTGTGAACAGATATTTCGGATCCCTTTGAAGACTATAGGGCCAAAGGAAATATCCTCCGATAACAAAGAGAAAGAAGCTTTCTGAGTAACTTCTTTGTGTTCTGTGAAATCATCCCCCAGAGTTACAGGTTTCCCCTCAAGAAGCCTTTCGCTAAGACAGTTCTTGTGCAATTCGCAAAGTGATATTTGGAAGCCCATAGAGGGCTATGGTGAAAAAGGAAATATCCTCAGATGAAATCTGGAAAGAAGATTTCTGAGAAACTGCATAGTGTTCTGTTAATTCATCTCGCAGAGTTACATCTGTATTTCGTGGATCTCTTTGCAAGCCTTATTTCTGTGGAATCTGTGAACAGATATTTCGGATCCCTTTGAAGACTATAGGGCCAAAGTAAATATCCTCCGATAACAAAGAGAAAGAAGCTTTCTGAGAAACTTCTTTGCGTTCTGTGAAATAATCTCACAGAGTTACAGCTTTCCCCTCAAGAAACCTTTCGCTAAGACAGTTCTTGTGGAATTGGCAAAGTGATATTTGGAAGCCCATAGAGGGCTATGGTGAAAAAGGAAATATCCTCAGATGAAATCTGGAAAGAAGCTTTCTGAGAAACTGCTTAGTGTTCGGTTAATTCATCACAGAGAGTTACATCTGTATTTCGTGGATCTCTTTGCTAGCCTTATTTCTGTGGAATCTGAGAACAGATATTTCGAATCCCTCTATAAGGCCAAAGAAAATATCCTCCGATAACAAAGATAAAGAAGCTTTCTGAGAAACTTCTTTGCGTTCTGTGAAATCATCTCACAGAGAAACAGCTTTCCCCTCAAGAAGCCTTTCGCTAAGACAGTTCTTGTGGAATTGGCAAAGTGATATTTGGAAGCCCATAGAGGGCTATGGTGAAAAAGGATATATCCTCAGATGAAATCTGGAAAGAAGCTTTTGAGAAACTGCTTAGTGTTCTGTTAATTCATCTCACAGAGTTACATCTGTATTTCGTGGATCTCTTTGCTAGCCTTATTTCTGTGGAATCTGAGAACAGATATTTCGGATCCCTTTGAAGACTATAGGGCCAAAGGAAATATCCTCCGATAACAAAGAGAAAGAAGCTTTCTGAGAAACTTCTTTGTGTTCTGTGAAATCATCTCACAGAGTTACAGCTTTCCCCTCAAGAAGCCTTTCGCTAAGACAGTTCTTGTGGAGTTGGCAAAGTGATATTTGGAAGCACATAGAGGGCTATGGTGAAAAAGGAAATATCCTCAGATGAAATCTGGAAAGAAACTTTCTGAGAAACTGCTTAGTGTTCGGTTAATTCATCTCACAGAGTTACATGTGTATTTCGTGGATCTCTTTGCTAGCCTTATATCTGTGGAATCTGAGAACAGATATTTCGGATCCCTTTGAAGACTATAGGGCCAAAGGAAATATCCTCCGATAACAAAGAGAAAGAAGCTTTCTGAGAAACTTCTTTGTGTTCTGTGAAATCACCTCACAGAGTTACAGCTTTCCCCTCAAGAAGCCTTTCGATAAGACAGTTCTTGTGGAATTGGCAAAGTGATATTTGGAAGCCCATATAGGGCTATGGTGCAAAAGGAAATATCCTCAGATGAAATCTGGAAAGAAGCTTTCTGAGAAACTGCTTAGTGTTCGGTTAATTCATCTCACAGAGTTACAAGTGTATTTCGTGGATCTCTTTGCTAGCCTTATTTCTGTGGAATCTGAGAACAGATATTTCGGATCCCATTGAAGACTATAGGGCCAAAGGAAATATCCTCCGATAACAAAGAGAAAGAAGCTTTCTGAGAAACTTCTTTGCGTTCTGTGAAATCATCTCACAGAGTTACAGCTTTCCCCTCAAGAAGCCTTTCGCTAAGACAGTTCTTGTGGAATTGGCAAAGTGATATTTGGAAGCCCATAGAGGGCTATGGTGGAAAAGGAAATATCCTCAGATGAAATCTGGAAAGAAGCTTTCTGAGAAACTGCTTAGTGTTCGGTTAATTTATCTCAGAGAGTTACATCTGTATTTCGTGGATCTCTTTGCTAGCCTTATTTCTGTGGAATCTGAGAACAGATATTTCGGATCCCTTTGAAGACTATAGGGCCAAAGAAAATACCCTCCGATAACAAAGATAAAGAAGCTTTCTGAGAAACCTCTTTGCGTTCTGTGAAATCATCTCACAGAGTTACAGCTTTTCCCTCAAGAAGCCTTTTGCTAAGACAGTTCTTGTGGAATTGGCAAAGTGATATTTGGAAGCCCATAGAGGGCTATGGTGAAAAAGGATATATCCTCAGATGAAATCTGGAAAGAAGCTTTTGAGAAACTGCTTAGTGTTCTGTTAATTCATCTCACAGAGTTACATCTGTATTTCGTGGATCTCTTTGCTAGCCTTATTTCTGTGGAATCTGAGAACAGATATTTCGGATCCCTTTGAAGACTATAGGGCCAAAGGAAATATCCTCCGATAACAAAGAGAAAGAAGCTTTCTGAGAAACTTCTTTGTGTTCTGTGAAATCATCTCACAGAGTTACAGCTTTACCCTCAAGAAGCCTTTCGCTAAGACAGTTCTTGTGGAATTGGCAAAGTGATATTTGGAAGCCCATAGAGGGCTAAGTTGAAAAAGGAAATATCCTCATATGAAATCTGGAAAGAAGCTTTCTGAGAAACTGCTTAGTGTTCTGTTATTTCATCTCACAGAGTTACATCTGTATTTCGTGGATCTCTTTGCTAGCCTTATTTCTGTGGAATCTGAGAACAAATATTTCGGATCCCATTGAAGACTATAGGGCCAAAGGAAATATCCTCCGATAACAAAGAGAAAGAAGCTTTCTGAGAAACTTCTTTGCGTTCTGTGAAATCATCTCACAGAGTTACAGCTTTCCCCTCAAGAAGCCTTTCGCTAAGACAGTTCTTGTGGAATTGGCAAAGAGATATTTGGAAGCCCTTAGAGGGCTATGGTGAAAAAGGAAATATCCTCAGATGAAATCTGGAAAGAAGCTTTCTGAGAAACGGCTTAGTGTTCTTTTAATTCATCTCACAGAGTTACATCTGTATTTCGTGGATCTCTTTGCTAGCCTTATTTCTGTGGAATCTGAGACCAGATATTTCGGATCCCATTGAAGACTATAGGGCCAAAGGAAATATCCTCCGATAACAAAGAGAAAGAAGCTTTCTGAGAAACTTCTTTGCGTTCTGTGAAATCATCTCACAGAGTTACAGCTTTCCCCTCAAGAAGCCTTTCGCTAAGACAGTTCTTGTGGAATTGGCAAAGTGATATTTGGAAGCCCATAGAGGGCTATGGTGAAAAAGGAAATATCCTCAGATGAAATCTGGAAAGAAGCTTTCTGAGAAACTGCTTAGTGTTCTGTTAATTCATCTCACAGAGTTACATCTGTATTTCGTGGATCTCTTTGCTAGCCTTATTTCTGTGGAATCTGAGAACAGATATTTCGGATCCCTTTGAAGACTATAGGGCCAAAGGAAATATCCTCCGATAACAAAGAGAAAGAAGCTTTCTGAGTAACTTCTTTGTGTTCTGTGAAATCATCCCCCAGAGTTACAGGTTTCCCCTCTGAAGCCTTTCGCTAAGACAGTTCTTGTGCAATTCGCAAAGTGATATTTGGAAGCCCATAGAGGGCTATGGTGAAAAAGGAAATATCCTCAGATGAAATCTGGAAAGAAGATTTCTGAGAAACTGCTTAGTGTTCTGTTAATTCATCTCGCAGAGTTACATCTGTATTTCGTGGATCTCTTTGCAAGCCTTATTTCTGTGGAATCTGAGAACAGATATTTCGGATCCCATTGAAGACTATAGGGCCAAAGGAAATATCCTCCGATAACAAAGACAAAGAAGCTTTCTGAGAAACTTCTTTGCGTTCTGTGAAATAATCTCACAGAGTTACAGCTTTCCCCTCAAGAAACCTTTCGCTAAGACAGTTCTTGTGGAATTGGCAAAGTGATATTTGGAAGCCCATAGAGGGCTCTGGTGAAAAAGGAAATATCCTCAGATGAAATCTGGAAAGAAGCTTTCTGAGAAACTGCTTAGTGTTCGGTTAATTCATCGCAGAGAGTTACATCTGTATTTCGTGGATCTCTTTGCTAGCCTTATTTCTGTGGAATCTGAGAACAGATATTTCGAATCCCTCTATAGGGCCAAAGAAAATATCCTCCGATAACAAAGATAAAGAAGCTTTCTGAGAAACTTCTTTGCGTTCTGTGAAATCATCTCACAGAGAAACAGCTTTCCCCTCAAGAAGCCTTTTGCTAAGACAGTTCTTGTGGAATTGGCAAAGTGATATTTGGAAGCCCATAGAGGGCTATGGTGAAAAAAGATATATCCTCAGATGAAATCTGGAAAGAAGCTTTTGAGAAACTGCTTAGTGTTCTGTTAATTCATCTCACAGAGTTACATCTGTATTTCGTGGATCTCTTTGCTAGCCTTATTTCTGTGGAATCTGAGAACAGATATTTCGGATCCCTTTGAAGACTATAGGGCCAAAGGAAATATCCTCCGATAACAAAGAGAAAGAAGCTTTCTGAGAAACTTCTTTGTGTTCTGTGAAATCATCTCACAGAGTTACAGCTTTCCCCTGAAGAAGCCTTTCGCTAAGACAGTTCTTGTGGAATTGGCAAAGTGATATTTGGAAGCCCATAGAGGGCTATGGTGAAAAAGGAAATATCCTCAGATGAAATTTGGAAAGAAGCTATCTGAGAAACTGCTTAGTGTTCTGTTATTTCATCTCACAGAGTTACATCTGTATTTCGTGGATCTCTTTGCTAGCCTTATTTCTGTGGAATCTGAGAACAGATATTTCGGATCCCTTTGAAGACTATAGGGCCAAAGGAAATATCCTCCGATAACAAAGAGAAAGAAACTTTCTGAGAAACTTCTTTGCGTTCTGTGAAATCATCTCACAGAGTTACAGCTTTCCCCTCAAGAAGCCTTTCGCTAAGACAGTTCTTGTGGAATTGGCAAAGAGATATTTGAAAGCCCTTAGAGGGCTATGGTGAAAAAGGAAATATCCTCAGATGAAATCTGGAAAGAAGCTTTCTGAGAAACTGCTTAGTGTTCTTTTAATTCATCTCACAGAGTTACATCTGTATTTCGTGGATCTCTTTGCTAGCCTTATTTCTGTGGAATCTGAGAACAGATATTTCGGATCCCTTTGAAGACTATAGGGCCAAAGGAAATATCCTCCGATAACAAAGAGAAAGAAGCTTTCTGAGAAACTTCTTTGCGTTCTGTGAAATCATCTCACAGAGTTACAGCTTTCCCTTCAAGAAGCCTTTCGCTAAGACAGTTCTTGTGGAGTTGGCAAAGTGATGTTTGGAAGCCCATAGAGGGCTATGGTGAAAAAGGAAATATCCTCAGATGAAATCTGGAAAGAAACTTTCTGAGAAACTGCTTAGTGTTCGGTTAATTCATCTCACGGAGTTACATCTGTATTTCGTGGATCTCTTTGCTAGCCTTATTTCTGTGGAATCTGAGAACAGATATTTCGGATCCCTTTGAAGACTATAGGTCCAAAGAAAATATCCTCCGATAACAAAGAGAAAGAAGCTTTCTGAGAAACTTCTTTGTGTTCTGTGAAATCATCTCACAGAGTTACAGCTTTCCCCTAAAGAAGCCTTTCGATAAGACAGTTCTTGTGGAATTGGCAAAGTGATATTTGGAAGCCCATAGAGGGCTATGGTGAAAAAGGAAATATCCTCAGATGAAATCTGGAAAGAAGCTTTCTGAGAAACTGCTTAGTGTTCGGTTAATTCATCTCACAGAGTTACATGTGTATTTCGTGGATCTCTTTGCTAGCCTTATTTCTGTGGAATCTGAGAACAGATATTTCGGATCCCATTGAAAACTATAGAGCCAAAGGAAATAATCTTCGATAACAAAGAGAAAGAAGCTTTCTGAAAAACTTCTTTGCGTTCTGTGAAATCATCTCACAGAGTTACAGCTTTCCCCTCAAGAAGCCTTTCGCTAAGACAGTTCTTGTGGAATTGGCAAAGTAATATTTGGAAGCCCTTAGAGGGCTATGGTGAAAAAGGATATATCCTCAGATGAAATCTGGAAAGAAGCTTTTGAGAAACTGCTTAGTGTTCTGTTAATTCATCTCACAGTGTTACATCTGTATTTCGTGGATCTCTTTGCTAGCCTTATTTCTGTGGAATCTGAGAACAGATATTTCTGATCCCTTTGAAGACTATAGGGCCAAAGTAAATATCCTCCGATAACAAAGAGAAAGAAGCTTTCTGAGAAACTTCTTTGTGTTCTGTGAAATCATCTCACAGAGTTACAGCTTTCCCCTCAAGAAGCCTTTCGCTAAGACAGTTCTTGTGGAATTGGCAAAGTGATATTTGGAAGCCCATAGAGGGCTATGGTGCAAAAGGAAATATCCTCAGATGAAATCTGGAAAGAAGCTTTCTGAGAAACTGCTTAGTGTTCGGTTAATTCATCTCACAGAGTTACATGTGTATTTCGTGGATCTCTTTGCTAGCCTTATTTCTGTGGAATCTGAGAACAGATATTTCGGACCCCTTTGAAGACTATAGGGCCAAAGGAAATATCCTCCGATAACAAAGAGCAAGAAGCTTTCTGAGAAACTTCTTTGCGTTCAGTGAAATCATCTCACAGAGTTACAGCTTTCCCCTCAAGAAGCCTTTCGCTAAGACAGTTCTTGTGTAATTGGCAAAGTGATATTTGGAAGCCCTTAGAGGGCTATGGTGAAAAAGGAAATATCCTCAGATGAAATCTGGAAAGAAGCTTTCTGAGAAACTGCTTAGTGTTCAGTTAATTCATCTCACAGAGTTACATCTGTATTTCGTGGATCTCTTTGCTAGCCTTATTTGTGTGGAATCTGAGAACAGATATTTCGGATCCAATTGAAGACTATAGGGCCAAAGGAAATATCCTCGGATAACAAAGAGAAAGAAGCTTCCTGAGAAACTTCTTTGCGTTCTGTGAAATCATCTCACAGAGTTACAGCTTTCCCCTCAAGAAGCCTTTCACTAAGACAGTTCTTGTGGAATTGGCAAGGTGATATTTGGAAGCCCATAGAGGGCTATGGTGAAAAAGGAAATATCCTCAGATGAAATCTGGAAAGAAGCTTTCTGAGAAACTGCTTAGTGTTCTGTTAATTCATCTCACAGAGTTACATCTGCATTTCATGGATCTCCTTGCTAGCCTTATTTCTGTGGAATCTGAGAACAGATATTTCGGATCCCTTTGAAGACTATAGGGCCAAAGGAAATATCCTCCGATAACAAAGAGAAAGAAGCTTTCTGAGAAACTTCTTTGTGTTCTGTGAAATCATCTCACAGAGTTACAGCTTTCCCCTCAAGAAGCCTTTCGCTAAGACAATTCTTGTGCAATTGGCAAAGTGATATTCGGAAGCCCATAGAGGGCTATAGTGAAAAAGGAAATATCCTCAGATGAAATCTGGAAAGAAGCTTTCTGAGAAACTGCTTAGTGTTCTGTTATTTCATCTCACAGAATTACATCTGTATTTCGTGGATCTCCTTGCTAGCCTTATTTCTGTGGAATCTGAGAACAGATATTTCGGATCCCATTGAAGACTATAGAGCCAAAGGAAATAATCTCCGATAACAAAGAGAAAGAAGCTTTCTGAAAAACTTCTTTGCGTTCTGTGAAATCATCTCACAGAGTTACAGCTTTCCCCTAAAGAAGCCTTTCACTAAGACAGTTCTTGTAGAATTGGCAAAGTGATATTTGGAAGTCCTTAGAGGGCTATGGTGAAAAAGGAAATATCCTCAGATGAAATCTGGAAAGAAGCTTTCTGAGAAACTGCTTAGTGTTCTGTTAATTCATCTCACAGAGTTACATCTGTATTTCGTGGATCTCTTTCCTAGCCTTCTTTCTGTGGAATCTGAGAACAGATATTTCGGATCCCTTTGAAGACTATAGGGCCAAAGGAAATACCCTCCGATAACAAAGAGAAAGAAGCTTTCTGAGAAACCTCTTTTTGTTCTGTGAAATCATCTCCCAGAGTTACAGCTTTACCCGCAAGAAGCCTTTCGCTAAGACAGTTCTTGTGGAATTGGCAAAGTGATATTTGGAAGCCCATAGAGGGCTATGGTGGAAAAGGAAATATCCTCAGATGAAATCTGGAAAGAAGCTTTCTGAGAAACTGCTTAGTGTTCTGTTATTTCATCTCACAGAGTTACATCTGTATTTCGTGGATCTCTTTGCTAGCCTTATTTCTGTGGAATCTGAGAAGAGATATTTCGGATCCCATTGAAGACTATAGGGACAAAGGAAATATCCTCCGATAACAAAGAGCAAGAAGCTTTCTGAGAAACTTCTTTGCGTTCTGTGACATCATCTCACAGAGTTACAGCTTTCCCCTCAAGAAGCCTTTCGCTAAGACAGTTCTTGTGGAATTGGCAAAGTGATATTTGGAAGCCCTTAGAGGGCAGTGGTGAAAAAGGAAATATCCTCAGATGAAATCTGGAAAGAAGCTTTCTGAGAAACTGCTTAGTGTTCGGTTAATTCATCTCACAGAGTTACATCTGTATTTCGTGGATCTCTTTGCTAGCCTTATTTCTGTGGAATCTGAGAACAGATATTTCGGATCCCTTTGAAGACTATAGGGACAAAGGAAATATCCTCCGATAACAAAGAGAAAGAAGCTTTCTGAGAAACTTCTTTGTGTTCTGTGAAATCATGTGCCAGAGTTACAGCTTTCCCCTCAAGAAGCCTTTCGCTAAGACAGTTCTTGTGCAATTCGCAAAGTGATATGTGGAAGCCCATAGAGGGCTATGGTGAAAAAGGAATTATCCTCAGATGAAATCTGGAAAGAAGCTTTCTGAGAAACTGCTTATTGTTCTGTTAATTCATCTCGCAGAGTTACATCTGTATTTCGTGGATCTCTTTGCTAGCATTATTTCTGTGGAATCTGAGAACAGATATTTCGGATCCCTTTGAAGACTATAGGGCCAAAGGAAATATCCTCCGATAACAAAGAGAAAGAAGCTTTCTGAGAAATAATCTTTGTGTTCTGTGAAATAATCTCACAGAGTTACAGCTTTCCCCTCAAGAAACCTTTCGCTAAGACAGTTCTTGTGGAATTGGCAAAGTGATATTTGGAAGCCCATAGAGGGCTATGGTGAAAAAGGAAATATCCTCAGATGAAATCTGGAAAGAAGCTTTCTGAGAAACTCCTTAGTGTTCGGTTAATTCATCTCAGAGAGCTACATCTGTATTTCGTGGATCTCTTTGCTAGCCTTATTTCTGTGGAATCTGAGAACAGATATTTCGGATCCCTTTGAAGACTATAGGGCCAAAGGAAATATCCACCGAAAACAAAGAGAAAGAAGCTTTCTGAGAAACTTCTTTGTGTTCTGTGAAATCATCTCACAGAGTTACAGCTTTCCCCTAAAGAAACCTTTCGCTAAGACAGTTCTTGTGGAATTGGCAAAGAGATATTTGGAAGCCCTTAGAGGGCTATGGTGAAAAAGGAAATATCCTCAGATGAAATCGGGAAAGAAGCTTTCTGAGAAACTGCTTAGTGTTCTGTTAATTCATCTCACAGAGTTACATCTGTATTTCGTGGATCTCTTTGCTAGCCTTATTTCTGTGGAATCTGAGAACAGATATTTCGGATCCCTTTGAAGACAATAGAGCCAAAGGAAATATCCTCCGATAACAAGGAGAAAGTAGCTTTCTGAGAAACTTCTTTGCGTTCTGTGAAATCATCTCACAGAATTACAGCTTTCCCCTCAAGAAGCCTTTCGCCAAGACAGTACTTGTGGAATTGGCAAGGTGATATTTGGAAGCCCATAGAGGGCTATGGTGCAAAAGGAAATATCCTCAGATGAAATCTGGAAAGAAGCTTTCTGAGAAACTGCTTAGTGTTCGGTTAATTCATCTCACAGAGTTACATGTGTATTTCGTGGATCTCTTTGCTAGCCTTATTTCTGTGGAATCTGAGAACAGATATTTCGGACCCCTTTGAAGACTATAGGGCCAAAGGAAATATGCTCGGATAACAAAGAGAGAGAAGCTTTCTGAGAAACTTCTTTGCGTTCTGTGAAATCATCTCACAGAGTTACACCTTTCCTCTCAAGAAGCCTTTCACTAAGACAGTTCTTGTGGAATTGGCAAGGTGATATTTGGAAGCCCATAGAGGGCTATGGTGAAAAAGGAAATATCCTCAGATGAAATCTGGAAAGAAGCTTTCTGAGAAACTGCCTAGTGTTCTGTTAATTCATCTCACAGAATTACATCTGCATTTCATGGATCTCCTTGCTAGCCTTATTTCTGTGGAATCTGAGAACAGATATTTCGGATCCCTTTGAAGACTATAGGGCCAAAGGAAATATCCTCCGATTACAAAGAGAAAGAAGCTTTCTGAGAAACTTCTTTGTGTTCTGTGAAATCATCTCACAGAGTTACAGCTTTCCCCTCAAGAAGCCTTTCGCTAAGACAGTTCTTGTGGAATTGGCAAATTGATATTCGGAAGCCCATAGAGGGCTATGGTGAAAAAGGAAATATCCTCAGATGAAATCTGGAAAGAAGCTTTCTGAGAAACTGCTTAGTGTTCTGTTATTTCATCTCACAGAATTACATCTGTATTTCGTGGATCTCCTTGCTAGCCTTATTTCTGTGGAATCTGAGAACAGATATTTCGGATCCCTTTGAAGACTATAGAGCCAAAGGAAATAATCTCCGATAACAAAGAGAAAGAAGCTTTCTGAAAAACTTCTTTGCGTTCTGTGAAATCATCTCACAGAGTTACAGCTTTCCCCTCAAGAAGCCTTTCGCTAAGACAGTTCTTGTAGAATTGGCAAAGTGATATTTGGAAGTCCTTAGAGGGCTAAGGTGAAAAAGGATATATCCTCAGATGAAATCTGGAAAGAAGCTTTTGAGAAACTGCTTAGTGTTCTGTTAATTCATCTCACAGAGTTACATGTGTATTTCGTGGATCTCTTTGCTACCCTTATTTCTGTGGAATCTGAGAACAGATATTTCTGATCCCTTTGAAGACTATAGGGCAAAGGAAATATCCTCCGATAACAAAGAGAAAGAAGCTTTCTGAGAAACTTCTTTGTGTTCTGTGAAATCATCTCACAGAGTTACAGCGTTCCCCTCAAGAAGCCTTTCGATAAGACAGTTATTGTGGAATTGGCAAAGTGATATTTGGAAGCCCATAGAGGGCTATGGTGAAAAAGGAAATATCCTCAGATGAAATCTGGAAAGAAGCTTTCTGAGAAACTGCTTAGTGTTCTGTTAATTCATCTCACAGAGTTACATCTGTATTTCGTGGATCTCTTTGCTAGCCTTATTTCTGTGGAATCTGAGAACAGATATTTCGGATCCCTTTGAAGACTATAGGGCCAAAGGAAGTATCCTCCGATAACAAAGAGAAAGAAGCTTTCTGAGAAACCTCTTTTTGTTCTGTGAAATCATCTCCCAGAGTTACAGCTTTACCCGCAAGAAGCCTTTCGCTAAGACAGTTCTTGTGGAATTGGCAAAGTGATATTTGGAAGCCCATAGAGGGCTATGGTGAAAAAGGAAACATCCTCAGATGAAATCTGCAAAGAAGCTTTCTGAGAAACTGCTTAGTGTTCTGTTATTTCATCTCACAGAGTTACATGTGTATTTCGTGGATCTCTTTGCTAGCCTTATTTCTGTGGAATCTGAGAACAGATATTTCTGATCCCTTTGAAGACTATAGGGCAAAGGAAATATCCTCCGATAACAAAGAGAAAGAAGCTTTCTGAGAAACTTCTTTGTGTTCTGTGAAATCATCTCAAGGAGTTACAGCTTTCCCCTCAAGAAGCCTTTCGATAAGACAGTTATTGTGGAATTGGCAAAGTGATATTTGGAAGCCAATAGAGGGCTATGGTGAAAAAGGAAATATCCTCAGATGAAATCTGGAAAGAAGCTTTCTGAGAAACTGCTTAGTGTTCTGTTAATTCATCTCACAGAGTTACATCTGTATTTCGTGGATCTCCTTGCTAGCCTTATTTCTGTGGAATCTGAGAACAGATATTTCGGATCCCTTTGAAGACTATAGGGCCAAAGGAAATATCCACCGATAACAAAGAGAAAGAAGCTTTCTGAGAAACTTCTTTGTGTTCTGTGAAATCATCTCACAGAGTTACAGCTTTCCCCTAAAGAAGAATTTCGCTAAGACAGTTCTTGTGGAATTGGCAAAGAGATATTTGGAAGCCCTTAGAGGGCTATGGTGAAAAAGGAAATATCCTCAGATGAAATCGGGAAAGAAGCTTTCTGAGAAACTGCTTAGTGTTCTGTTAATTCATCTCACAGAGTTACATCTGTATTTCGTGGATCTCTTTGCTAGCCTTATTTCTGTGGAATCTGAGAACAGATATTTCGGATCCCATTGAAGACTATAGGGACAAAGGAAATATCCTCCGATAACAAAGAGAAAGAAGCTTTCTGAGAAACTTCTTTGCGTTCTGTGAAATCATCTCACAGAGTTACAGCTTTCCCCTCAAGAAGCCTTTCGCTAAGACAGTTCTTGTGGAATTGGCAAAGAGATATTTGGAAGCCCTTAGATGGCTATGGTGAAAAAGGAAATATCCTCAGATGAAATCTGTAAAGAAGCTTTCTGAGAAACGGCTTGGTGTTCTTTTAATTCATCTCACAGAGTTACATCTGTATTTCGTGGATCTCTTTGCTAGCCTTATTTCTGTGGAATCTGAGACCAGATATTTCGGATCCCATTGAAGACTATAGGGCCAAAGGAAATATCCTCCGATAACAAAGAGAAAGAAGCTTTCTGAGAAACTTCTTTGCGTTCTGTGAAATCATCTCACAGAGTTACAGCTTTCCCCTCAAGAAGCCTTTCGCTAAGACAGTTCTTGTGGAATTGGCAAAGTGATATTTGGAAGCCCATAGAGGGCTATGGTGAAAAAGGAAATATCCTCAGATGAAATCTGGAAAGAAGCTTTCTGAGAAACTGCTTAGTGTTCTGTTAATTCATCTCACAGAGTTACATCTGTATTTCGTGGATCTCTTTGCTAGCCTTATTTCTGTGGAATCTGAGAACAGATATTTCGGATCCCTTTGAAGACTATAGGGCCAAAGGAAATATCCTCCGATAACAAAGAGAAAGAAGCTTTCTGAGTAACTTCTTTGTGTTCTGTGAAATCATCCCCCAGAGTTACAGGTTTCCCCTCAAGAAGCCTTTCGCTAAGACAGTTCTTGTGCGATTCGCAAAGTGATATTTGGAAGCCCATAGAGGGCTATGGTGAAAAAGGAAATATCCTCAGATGAAATCTGGAAAGAAGATTTCTGAGAAACTGCTTAGTGTTCTGTTAATTCATCTCGCAGAGTTACATCTGTATTTCGTGGATCTCTTTGCAAGCCTTATTTCTGTGGAATCTGAGAACAGATATTTCGGATCCCATTGAAGACTATAGGGCCAAAGGAAATATCCTCCGATAACAAAGAGAAAGAAGCTTTCTGAGAAACTTCTTTGCGTTCTGTGAAATAATCTCACAGAGTTACAGCTTTCCCCTCAAGAAACCTTTCGCTAAGACAGTTCTTGTGGAATTGGCAAAGTGATATTTGGAAGCCCATAGAGGGCTATGGTGAAAAAGGAAATATCCTCAGATGAAATCTGGAAAGAAGCTTTCTGAGAAACTGCTTAGTGTTCGGTTAATTCATCTCAGAGAGTTACATCTGTATTTCGTGGATCTCTTTGCTAGCCTTATTTCTGTGGAATCTGAGAACAGATATTTCGAATCCCTCTATAGGGCCAAAGAAAATATCCTCCGATAACAAAGATAAAGAAGCTTTCTGAGAAACTTCTTTGCGTTCTGTGAAATCATCTCACAGAGAAACAGCTTTCCCCTCAAGAAGCCTTTTGCTAAGACAGTTCTTGTGGAATTGGCAAAGTGATATTTTGAAGCCCCTAGAGGGCTATGGTGAAAAAGGATATATCCTCAGATGAAATCTGGAAAGAAGCTTTTGAGAAACTGCTTAGTGTTCTGTTAATTCATCTCACAGAGTTACATCTGTATTTCGTGGATCTCTTTGCTAGCCTTATTTCTGTGGAATCTGAGAACAGATATTTCGGATCCCTTTGAAGACTATAGGGCCAAAGGAAATATCCTCCGATAACAAAGAGAAAGAAGCTTTCTGAGAAACTTCTTTGTGTTCTGTGAAATCATCTCACAGAGTTACAGCTTTCCCCTCAAGAAGCCTTTCGCTAATACAGTTCTTGTGGAATTGGCAAAGTGATATTTGGAAGCCCATAGAGGGCTATGGTGAAAAAGGAAATATCCTCAGATGAAATTTGGGAAGAAGCTTTCTGAGAAACTGCTTAGTGTTCTGTTATTTCATCTCACAGAGTTACATCTGTATTTCGTGGATCTCTTTGCTAGCCTTATTTCTGTGGAATCTGAGAACAGATATTTCGGATCCCTTTGAAGACTATAGGGCCAAAGGAAATATCCTCTGATAACAAAGAGAAAGAAACTTTCTGAGAAACTTCTTTGCGTTCTGTGAAATCATCTCACAGAGTTACAGCTTTCCCGTCAAGAAGCCTTTCGCTAAGACAGTTCTTGTGGAATTGGCAAAGAGATATTTGAAAGCCCTTAGAGGGCTATGGTGAAAAAGGAAATATCCTCAGATGAAATCTAGAAAGAAGCTTTCTGAGAAACTGCTTAGTGTTCTTTTAATTCATCTCACAGAGTTACATCTGTATTTCGTGGATCTCTTTGCTAGCCTTATTTCTGTGGAATCTGAGAACAGATATTTCGGATCCCTTAGAAGACTATAGGGCCAAAGGAAATATCCTCCGATAACAAAGAGAAAGAAGCTTTCTGAGAAACTTCTTTGCGTTCTGTGAAATCATCTCACAGAGTTACAGCTTTCCCTTCAAGAAGCCTTTCGCTAAGACAGTTCTTGTGGAGTTGGCAAAGTGATATTTGGAAGCCCATAGAGGGCTATGGTAAAAAAGGAAATATCCTCAGATGAAATCTGGAAAGAAACTTTCTGAGAAACTGCTTAGTGTTCGGTTAATTCATCTCACGGAGTTACATCTGTATTTCGTGGATCTCTTTGCTAGCCTTATTTCTGTGGAATCTGAGAACAGATATTTCGGATCCCTTTGAAGACTATAGGTCCAAAGGAAATATCCTCCGATAACAAAGAGAAAGAAGCTTTCTGAGAAACTTCTTTGTGTTCTGTGAAATCATCTCACAGAGTTACAGCTTTCCCCTAAAGAAGCCTTTCGATAAGACAGTTCTTGTGGAATTGGCAAAGTGATATTTGGAAGCCCATAGAGGGCTATGGTGAAAAAGGAAATATCCTCAGATGAAATCTGGAAAGAAGCTTTCTGAGAAACTGCTTAGTGTTCGGTTAATTCATCTCACAGAGTTACATGTGTATTTCGTGGATCTCTTTGCTAGCCTTATTTCTGTGGAATCTGAGAACAGATATTTCGGATCCCTTTGAAGACTATAGAGCCAAAGGAAATAATCTTCGATAACAAAGAGAAAGAAGCTTTCTGAAAAACTTCTTTGCGTTCTGTGAAATCATCTCACAGAGTTACAGCTTTCCCCTCAAGAAGCCTTTCGCTAAGACAGTTCTTGTGGAATTGGCAAAGTGATATTTGGAAACCCTTAGAGGGCTATGGTGAAAAATGAAATATCCTCAGATGAAATCTGGAAAGAAGCTTTCTGAGAAACTGCTTAGTGTTCAGTTAATTCATCTCACAGAGTTACATCTGTATTTCGTGGATCTCTTTGCTAGCCTTATTTGTGTGGAATCTGAGAACAGATATTTCGGATCCAATTGAAGACTATAGGGCCAAAGGAAATATCCTCGGATAACAAAGAGAAAGAAGCTTCCTGAGAAACTTCTTTGCGTTCTGTGAAATCATCTCACAGAGTTACAGCTTTCCCCTCAAGAAGCCTTTCACTAAGACAGTTCTTGTGGAATTGGCAAGGTGATATTTGGAAGCCCATAGAGGGCTATGGTGAAAAAGGAAATATCCTCAGATGAAATCTGGAAAGAAGCTTTCTGAGAAACTGCTTAGTGTTCTGTTAATTCATCTCACAGAGTTACATCTGCATTTCATGGATCTCCTTGCTAGCCTTATTTCTGTGGAATCTGAGAACAGATATTTCGGATCCCTTTGAAGACTATAGGGCCAAAGGAAATATCCTCCGATTACAAAGAGAAAGAAGCTTTCTGAGAAACTTCTTTGTGTTCTGTGAAATCATCTCACAGAGTTACAGCTTTCCCCTCAAGAAGCCTTTCGCTAAGACAGTTCTTGTGGAATTGGCAAAGTGATATTCGGAAGCCCATAGAGGGCTATAGTGAAAAAGGAAATATCCTCAGATGAAATCTGGAAAGAAGCTTTCTGAGAAACTGCTTAGTGTTCTGTTATTTCATCTCACAGAATTACATCTGTATTTCGTGGATCTCCTTGCTAGCCTTATTTCTGTGGAATCTGAGAACAGATATTTCGGATCCCATTGAAGACTATAGAGCCAAAGAAAATAATCTCCGATAACAAAGAGAAAGAAGCTTTCTGAAAAACTTCTTTGCGTTCTGTGAAATCATCTCACAGAGTTACAGCTTTCCCCTCAAGAAGCCTTTCGCTAAGACAGTTCTTGTAGAATTGGCAAAGTGATATTTGGAAGTCCTTAGAGGGCTATGGTGAAAAAGGATATATCCTCAGATGAAATCTGGAAAGAAGCTTTTGAGAAACTGCTTAGTGTTCTGTTAATTCATCTCACAGAGTTACATGTGTATTTCGTGGATCTCTTTGCTAGCCTTATTTCTGTGGAATCTGAGAACAGATATTTCTGATCCCTTTGAAGACTATAGGGCAAAGGAAATATCCTCCGATAACAAAGAGAAAGAAGCTTTCTGAGAAACTTCTTTGTATTCTGTGAAATCATCTCACAGAGTTACAGCTTTCCCCTCCAGAAGCCTTTTGATAAGACAGTTCTTGTTGAATTGGCAAAGTGATATTTGGAAGCCCATAGAGGGCTATGGTGAAAAAGGAAATATCCTCAGATGAAATCTGGAAAGAAGCTTTCTGAGAAACTGCTTAGTGTTCTGTTAATTCATCTCACAGAGTTACATCTGTATTTCGTGGATCTCTTTCCTAGCCTTATTTCTGTGGAATCTGAGAACAGATATTTCGGATCCCTTTGAAGACTATAGGGCCAAAGGAAATACCCTCCGATAACAAAGAGAAAGAAGCTTTCTGAGAAACCCCTTTTTGTTCTGTGAAATCATCTCCCAGAGTTACAGCTTTACCCGCAAGAAGCCTTTCGCTAAGACAGTTCTTGTGGAATTGGCAAAGTGATATTTGGAAGCCCATAGAGGGCTATGGTGGAAAAGGAAATATCCTCAGATGAAATCTGGAAAGAAGCTTTCTGAGAAACTGCTTAGTGTTCTGTTATTTCATCTCACAGAGTTACATCTGTATTTCGTGGATCTCTTTGCTAGCCTTATTTCTGTGGAATCTGAGAAGAGATATTTCGGATCCCATTGAAGACTATAGGGACAAAGGAAATATCCTCCGATAACAAAGAGCAAGAAGCTTTCTGAGAAACTTCTTTGCGTTCTGTGACATCATCTCACAGAGTTACAGCTTTCCCCTCAAGAAGCCTTTCGCTAAGACAGTTCTTGTGGAATTGGCAAAGTGATATTTGGAAGCCCTTAGAGGGCAGTGGTGAAAAAGGAAATATCCTCAGATGAAATCTGGAAAGAAGCTTTCTGAGAAACTGCTTAGTGTTCGGTTAATTCATCTCACAGAGTTACATCTGTATTTCGTGGATCTCTTTGCTAGCCTTATTTCTGTGGAATCTGAGAACAGATATTTCGGATCCCTTTGAAGACTATAGGGCCAAAGGAAATATCCTCCGATAACAAAGAGAAAGAAGCTTTCTGAGAAACTTCTTTGTGTTCTGTGAAATCATGTCCCAGAGTTACAGCTTTCCCCTCAAGAAGCCTTTCGCTAAGACAGTTCTTGTGCAATTCGCAAAGTGATATTTGGAAGCCCATAGAGGGCTATGGTGAAAAAGGAATTATCCTCAGATGAAATCTGGAAAGAAGCTTTCTGAGAAACTGCTTATTGTTCTGTTAATTCATCTCGCAGAGTTACATCTGTATTTCGTGGATCTCTTTGCTAGCATTATTTCTGTGGAATCTGAGAACAGATATTTCGGATCCCTTTGAAGACTATAGGGCCAAAGGAAATATCCTCCGATAACAAAGAGAAAGAAGCTTTCTGAAAAATAATCTTTGTGTTCTGTGAAATAATCTCACAGAGTTACAGCTTTCCCCTCAAGAAACCTTTCGCTAAGACAGTTCTTGTGGAATTGGCAAAGTGATATTTGGAAGCCCATAGAGGGCTATGGTGAAAAAGGAAATATCCTCAGATGAAATCTGGAAAGAAGCTTTCTGAGAAACTCCTTAGTGTTCGGTTAATTCATCTCAGAGAGCTACATCTGTATTTCGTGGATCTCTTTGCTAGCCTTATTTCTGTGGAATCTGAGAACAGATATTTCGGATCCCTTTGAAGACTATAGGGCCAAAGAAAATATCCTCCGATAACAAAGATAAAGAAGCTTTCTGAGAAACTTCTTTGCGTTCTGTGAAATCATCACACAGAGTTACAGTTTTCCCCTCAAGAAGCCTTTTGCTAAGACAGTTCTTGTGGAATTGGCAAAGTGATATTTGGAAGCCCATAGAGGGCTATGGTGAAAAAGGATATATCCTCAGATGAAATCTGGAAAGAAGCTTTTGAGAAACTGCTTAGTGTTCTGTTAATTCATCTCACAGAGTTACATCTGTATTTCGTGGATCTCTTTGCTAGCCTTATTTCTGTGGAATCTGAGAACAGATATTTCGGATCCCTTTGAAGACTATAGGGCCAAAGGAAATATCCTCCGATAACAAAGAGAAAGAAGCTTTCTGAGAAACTTCTTTGTGTTCTGTGAAATCATCTCACAGAGTTACAGCTTTCCCCTCAAGAAGCCTTTCGCTAAGACAGTTCTTGTGGAATTGGCAAAGTGATATTTGGAAGCCCATAGAGGGCTATGGTGAAAAAGGAAATATCCTCAGATGAAATCTGGAAAGAAGCTTTCTGAGAAACTGCTTAGGGTTCTGTTATTTCATCTCACAGAGTTACATCTGTATTTCGTGGATCTCTTTGCTAGCCTTATTTCTGTGGAATCTGAGAACAGATATTTCGGATCCCTTTGAAGACTATAGGGCCAAAGGAAATATCCACCGAAAACAAAGAGAAAGAAGCTTTCTGAGAAACTTCTTTGTGTTCTGTGAAATCATCTCACAGAGTTACAGCTTTCCCCTAAAGAAACCTTTCGCTAAGACAGTTCTTGTGGAATTGGCAAAGAGATATTTGGAAGCCCTTAGAGGGCTATGGTGAAAAAGGAAATATCCTCAGATGAAATCGGGAAAGAAGCTTTCTGAGAAACTGCTTAGTGTTCTGTTAATTCATCTCACAGAGTTACATCTGTATTTCGTGGATCTCTTTGCTAGCCTTATTTCTGTGGAATCTGAGAAAAGATATTTCGGATCCCATTGAAGTCTATAGGGCCAAAGGAAATATCCTCCGATAACAAGGAGAAAGTAGCTTTCTGAGAAACTTCTTTGCGTTCTGTGAAATCATCTCACAGAATTACAGCTTTCCCCTCAAGAAGCCTTTCGCCAAGACAGTACTTGTGGAATTGGCAAGGTGATATTTGGAAGCCCATAGAGGGCTATGGTGCAAAGGAAATAAACTCAGATGAAATCTGGAAAGAAGCTTTCTGAGAAACTGCTTAGTGTTCGGTTAATTCATCTCACAGAGTTACATGTGTATTTCGTGGATCTCTTTGCTAGCCTTATTTCTGTGGAATCTGAGAACAGATATTTCGGACCCCTTTGAAGACTATAGGGCCAAAGGAAATATCCTCGGATAACAAAGAGAGAGAAGCTTTCTGAGAAACTTCTTTGCGTTCTGTGAAATCATCTCACAGAGTTACAGCTTTCCCCTCAAGAAGCCTTTCACTAAGACAGTTCTTGTGGAATTGGCAAGGTGATATTTGGAAGCCCATAGAGGGCTATGGTGAAAAAGGAAATATCCTCAGATGAAATCTGGAAAGAAGCTTTCTGAGAAACTGCCTAGTGTTCTGTTAATTCATCTCACAGAGTTACATCTGCATTTCATGGATCTCCTTGCTAGCCTTATTTCTGTGGAATCTGAGAACAGATATTTCGGATCCCTTTGAAGACTATAGGGCCAAAGGAAATATCCTCCGATTACAAAGAGAAAGAAGCTTTCTGAGAAACTTCTTTGTGTTCTGTGAAATCATCTCACAGAGTTACAGCTTTCCCCTCAAGAAGCCTTTCGCTAAGACAGTTCTTGTGGAATTGGCAAATTGATATTCGGAAGCCCATAGAGGGCTATGCTGAAAAAGGAAATATCCTCAGATGAAATCTGGAAAGAAGCTTTCTGAGAAACTGCTTAGTGTTCTGTTATTTCATCTCACAGAATTACATCTGTATTTGGTGGATCTCCTTGCTAGCCTTATTTCTGTGGAATCTGAGAACAGATATTTCGGATCCCATTGAAGACTATAGAGCCAAAGGAAATAATCTCCGATAACAAAGAGAAAGAAGCTTTCTGAAAAACTTCTTTGCGTTCTGTGAAATCATCTCACAGAGTTACAGCTTTCCCCTCAAGAAGCGTTTCGCTAAGACAGTTCTTGTAGAATTGGCAAAGTGATATTTGGAAGTCCTTAGAGGGCTAAGGTGAAAAAGGATATATCCTCAGATGAAATCTGGAAAGAAGCTTTTGAGAAACTGCTTAGTGTTCTGTTAATTCATCTCACAGAGTTACATGTGTATTTCGCGGATCTCTTTGCTAGCCTTATTTCTGTGGAATCTGAGAACAGATATTTCTGATCCCTTTGAAGACTATAGGGCAAAGGAAATATCCTCCGATAACAAAGAGAAAGAAGCTTTCTGAGAAACTTCTTTGTGTTCTGTGAAATCATCTCACAGAGTTACAGCGTTCCCCTCAAGAAGCCTTTCGATAAGACAGTTATTGTGGAATTGGCAAAGTGATATTTGGAAGCCCATAGAGGGCTATGGTGAAAAAGGAAATATCCTCAGATGAAATCTGGAAAGAAGCTTTCTGAGAAACTGCTTAGTGTTCTGTTAATTCATCTCACAGAGTTACATCTGTATTTCGTGGATCTCTTTGCTAGCCTTATTTCTGTGGAATCTGAGAACAGATATTTCGGATCCCTTTGAAGACTATAGGGCCAAAGGAAGTATCCTCCGATAACAAACAGAAAGAAGCTTTCTGAGAAACCTCTTTTTGTTCTGTGAAATCATCTCCCAGAGTTACAGCTTTACCCGCAAGAAGCCTTTCGCTAAGACAGTTCTTGTGGAATTGGCAAAGTGATATTTGGAAGCCCATAGAGGGCTATGGTGAAAAAGGAAACATCCTCAGATGAAATCTGCAAAGAAGCTTTCTGAGAAACTGCTTAGTGTTCTGTTATTTCATCTCAGAGAGTTACATGTGTATTTCGTGGATCTCTTTGCTAGCCTTATTTCTGTGGAATCTGAGAACAGATATTTCTGATCCCTTTGAAGACTATAGGGCAAAGGAAATATCCTCCGATAACAAAGAGAAAGAAGCTTTCTGAGAAACTTCTTTGTGTTCTGTGAAATCATCTCACAGAGTTACAGCTTTCCCCTCAAGTAGCCTTTCGATAAGACAGTTATTGTGGAATTGGCAAAGTGATATTTGGAAGCCAATAGAGGGCTATGGTGAAAAAGGAAATATCCTCTGATGAAATCTGGAAAGAAGCTTTCTGAGAAACTGCTTAGTGTTCTGTTAATTCATCTCACAGAGTTACATCTGTATTTCGTGGATCTCTTTGCTAGCCTTATTTCTGTGGAATCTGAGAACAGATATTTCGGATCCCTTTGAAGACTATAGGGCCAAAGGAAATATCCTCCGATAACAAAGAGAAAGAAGCTTTCTGAGAAACCTCTTTTTGTTCTGTGAAATCATCTCCCAGAGTTACAGCTTTACCCGCAAGAAGCCTTTCGCTAAGACAGTTCTTGTGGAATTGGCAAAGTGATATTTGGAAGCCCATAGAGGGCTATGGTGAAAAAGGAAATATCCTCAGATGAAATCTGGAAAGAAGCTTTCTGAGAAACTGCTTAGTGTTCTGTTATTTCATCTCACATAGTTACATCTGTATTTCGTGGATCTCTTTGCTAGCCTTATTTCTGTGGAATCTGAGAACAGATATTTCGGATCCCTTTGAAGACTATAGGGCCAAAGGAAATATCCACCGATAACAAAGAGAAAGAAGCTTTCTGAGAAACTTCTTTGTGTTCTGTGAAATCATCTCACAGAGTTACAGCTTTCCCCTAAAGAAGCCTTTCGCTAAGACAGTTCTTGTGGAATTGGCAAAGAGATATTTGGAAGCCCTTAGAGGGCTATGGTGAAAAAGGAAATATCCTCAGATGAAATCGGGAAAGAAGCTTTCTGAGAAACTGCTTAGTGTTCTGTTAATTCATCTCACAGAGTTACATCTGTATTTCGTGCATCTCTTTGCTAGCCTTATTTCTGTGGAATCTGAGAAAAGATATTTCGGATCCCATTGAAGACTATAGGGCCAAAGGAAATATCCTCCGATAACAAGGAGAAAGTAGCTTTCTGAGAAACTTCTTTGCGTTCTGTGAAATCATCTCACAGAATTACAGCTTTCCCCTCAAGAAGCCTTTCGCCAAGACAGTACTTGTGGAATTGGCAAGGTGATATTTGGAAGCCCATAGAGGGCTATGGTGAAAAAGGAAATATCCTCAGATGAAATCTGGAAAGAAACTTTCTGAGAAACTGCTTAGTGTTCGGTTAATTCATCTCACAGAGTTACATCTGTATTTCGTGGATCTCTTTGCTAGCCTTTTTTCTGTGGAATCTGAGAACAGATATTTCGGATCCCTTTGAAGACTATAGGGCCAAAGGAAATATCCTCCGATAACAAAGAGAAAGAAGCTTTCTGAGAAACTTCTTTGTGTTCTGTGAAATCATCTCACAGAGTTACAGCTTTCCCCTCAAGAACCTTTCGCTAAGACAGTTCTTGTGGAATTGGCAAAGTGATATTTGGAAGCCCATAGAGGGCTATGGTGAAAAAGGAAACATCCTCAGATGAAATCTGGAAAGAAGCTTTCTGAGAAACTGCTTAGTGTTCTGTTATTTCATCTCACAGAGTTACATCTGTATTTCGTGGATCTCTTTGCTAGCCTTATTTCTGTGGAATCTGAGAACAGATATTTCGGATCCCATTGAAGACTATAGGGCCAAAGGAAATATCCTCCGATAACAAATAGAAAGAAGCTTTCTGAGAAACTTCTTTGTGTTCTGTGAAATCATCTCACAGAGTTACAGCTTTCCCCTCAAGAACCTTTCGCTAAGACAGTTCTTGTGGAATTGGCAAAGTGATATTTGGAAGCCCATAGAGGGCTATGGTGAAAAAGGAAACATCCTCAGATGAAATCTGGAAAGAAGCTTTCTGAGAAACTGCTTAGTGTTCTGTTATTTCATCTCACAGAGTTACATCTGTATTTCGTGGATCTCTTTGCTAGCCTTATTTCTGTGGAATCTGAGAACAGATATTTCGGATCCCATTGAAGACTATAGGGCCAAAGGAAATATCCTCCGATAACAAATAGAAAGAAGCTTTCTGAGAAACTTCTTTGTGTTCTGTGAAATCATCTCACAGAGTTACAGCTTTCACCTCAAGAAGCCTTTCGCAAAGACAGTTCTTGTGGAATTGGCAAAGTGATATTTGGAAGCCCATAGAGGGCTATGGTGAAATAGGAAATATCCTCAGATGAAATCTGGAAAGAAGCTTTCTGAGAAACTGCTTAGTGTTCTGTTAATTCATCTCACAGAGTTACATCTGTATTTCGTGGATCTCTTTGCTAGCCTTATTTCTGTGGAATCTGAGAACAGATATTTCGGATCCCTTTGAAGACTATAGGGCCAAAGGAAATATCTTCCGATAACAAAGAGAAAGAAGCTTTCTGAGAAACTTCTTTGTGTTCTGTGAAATCATCTCCCAGAGTTACAGCTTTCCCCGCAAGAAGCCTTTGGCTAAGACAGTTCTTGTGGAATTGGCAAAGTGATATTTGGAAGCCCATAGAGGGCTATGGTGAAAAAGGAAATATCCTCAGATGAAATCTGGAAAGAAGCTTTCTGAGAAACTGCTTAGTGTTCTGTTAATTCATCTCGCAGAGTTACATCTGTATTTCGTGGATCTCTTTGCTAGCCTTATTTCCGTGTAATCTGAGAACAGATATTTCGGATCCTATTGAAGACTATAGGGCCAAAGGAAATATCCTCCGATTACAAAGAGAAAGAAGCTTTCTGAGAAACTTCTTTGTGTTCTGTGAAATAATCTCACAGAGTTAAAGCTTTCCCCTCAAGAAGCCTTTCGCTAAGACAGTTCTTGTGGAATTGGCAAAGTGATATTTGGAAGACCACAGAGGGCTATGGTGAAAAAGGAAATATCCTCAGATGAAATCTGTCAAGAAGCTTTCTGAGAAACTGCTTAGTGTTCTCTTAATTCATCTCACAGTGTTTCATCTGTATTTCGTGGATATCTTTGCTAGCCTTATTTCTGTGGAATCTGAGAACAGGTATTTCAGATAACATTGAAGACTATAGGGCCAAATTTAGTATCCTCCGATTACAAAGAGAAAGAAGCTTTCTTAGAAACTTCTTTGTGTTCTGTCAAATCATCTCACAGAGTTACAGCTTTCCCCTCAAGAAGCCTTTCGCTAAGACAGTTCTTGTGGAATTGGCAAAGTGATATTTGGAAGCCCATAGAGGGCTATGGTGAAAAAGGAAATATCCTCAGATGAAATCTGGAAAGAGCTTTCTGAGAAACTGCTTAGTGTTCTGTTCATTCACCTCACAGAGTTACATCTGTATTTCGTGGATCTCTTTGCTAGCCTTATTTCTGTGGAATCTGAGAACAGATATTTCGGATCCCATTGAAGACTATAGGGCCAAAGGAAATATCCTCCGATAACAAAGAGAAAGAAGCTTTCTGAGAAACTTCTTTGCGTTCTGTGAAATCATCTCACAGAGTTACAGCTTTCCCCTTAAGAAACCTTTCGCTAAGACAGTTCTTGTGGAATTGGCAAAGTGATATTTGGAAGCCCATAGAGGGCTACGGTGAAAAAGGAAATATACTCAGATGAAATCTGGAAAAAAGATTTCTGAGAAACTGCTTAGTGTTCTGTTAATTCATCTCACAAAGTTACATGTGTATTTCGTGGATCTCTTTGCTAGCCTTATTTCTGTGGAATCTGAGAACAGATATTTCGGATCCCTTTGAAGACTATAGGGCCAAAGGAAATATCCTCCGATAACAAAGAGCAAGAAGCTTTCTGAGAAACTTCTTTGCGTTCTGTGAAATAATCTCACAGAGTTACAGCTTTCCCCTCAAGAAGCCTTTCGCTAAGACAGTTCTTGTGGAATTGGCAAAGTGATATTTGGAAGACCACAGAGGGCTATGGTGAAAAAGGAAATATCCTCAGATGAAATCTGGAAAGAAGCTTTCTGAGAAACTGCTTAGTGTTCTCTTAATTCATCTCACAGAGTTTCATCTGTATTTCGTGGATCTCTTTGCTAGCCTTATTTCTGTGGAATCTGAGAACAGGTATTTCAGATCACACTGAAGACTATAGGGCCAAATTTAGTATCCTCCGATTACAAAGTGAAAGAAGCTTTCTTAGAAACTTCTTTGTGTTCTGTGAAATCATCTCACAGAGTTACAGCTTTCCCCTCAAGAAGCCTTTCGCTAAGACAGTTCTTGTGGAATTGGCAAAGTGATATTTGGAAGCCCATAGAGGGCTATGGTGAAAAAGGATATATCCTCAGATGAAATCTGGAAAGAGCTTTCTGAGAAAGTGCTTAGTGTTCTGTTCATTCATCTCACAGAGTTACATCTGTATTTCGTGGATCTCTTTGCTAGCCTTATTTCTGTGGAATCTGAGAACAGATATTTCGGATCCCATTGAAGACTATAGGGCCAAAGGAAATATCCTCCGATAACAAAGAGAAAGAAGCTTTCTGAGAAACTTCTTTGCGTTCTGTGAAATCATGTCACAGAGTTACAGCTTTCCCCTTAAGAAACCTTTCGCTAAGACAGTTCTTGTGTAATTGGCAAAGTGATATTTGGAAGGCCATGGAGGGCTACGGTGAAAAAGGAAATATCCTCAGATGAAATCTGGAAAGAAGCTTTCTTAGAAACTGCTTAGTGTTCTGTTAATTCATCTCACAGAGTTACATCTGTATTTCGTGGATCTCTTTGCTAGCCTTATTTCTGTGGAATCTGAGAACAGATATTTCGGATCCCTTTGAAGACTATAGGGCCAAAGGAAAAATCCTCCGATAACAAAGAGAAAGAAGCTTTCTGAGAAACTTCTTTGCGTTCTGTGAAATCATCTCACAGAGTTACAGCTTTCCCCTCAAGAAGCCTTTCGCTAAGACAGTTCTTGTGGAGTTGGCAAAGTGATATTTGGAAACCCATAGAGGGCTATGGTGAAAAAGGAAATATCCTCAGATGAAATGTGGAAAGAAACTTTCTGAGAAACTGCTTAGTGTTCGGTTAATTCATCTCACGGAGTTACATCTGTATTTCTTGGATCTCTTTGCTAGCCTTATTTCTGTGGAATCTGAGAACAGATATTTCGGATCCCTTTGAAGACTTTAGGGCCAAAGGAAATATCCTCCGATAACAAAGAGAAAGAAGGTTTCTGAGAAACTTCTTTGTGTTCTGTGAAATCATCTCACAGAGTTACAGCTTTCCCCTCAAGAAACCTTTCGCTAAGACAGTTCTTGTGGAATTGGCAAAGTGATATTTGGAAGCCCTTAGAGGGCTATGGTGAAAAAGGAAATATCCTCAGATGAAATCTGGAAAGAAGCTTTCTGAGAAACTGCTTAGTGTTCGGTTAATTCATCTCACAGAGTTACATCTGTATTTCGTGGATCTCTTTGCTAGCCTTATTTCCGTGGAATCTGAGAACAGATATTTCGGATCCCATTGAAGACTATAGGGCCAAAGGAAATATCCTCCGATAACAAAGACAAAGAAGCTTTCTGAGAAACTTCTTTGTGTTCTGTGAAATCATCTCACAGAGTTAAAGCTTTCCCCTCAAGAAGCCTTTCGCTAAGACAGTTCTTGTGGAATTGGCAAAGTGATATTTGGAAGACCACAGAGGGCTATGGTGAAAAAGGAAATATCCTCAGATGAAATCTGGAAAGAAGCTTTCTGAGAAACTTCTTAGTGTTCGGTTAATTCATCTCACAGAGTTACATCTGTATTTCGTGGATCTCTTTGCTAGCCTTATTTCCGTGGAATCTGAGAACAGATATTTCGGATCCCATTGAAGACTATAGGGCCAAAGGAAATATCCTCCGATAACAAAGAGAAAGAAGCTTTCTGAGAAACTTCTTTGTGTTCTGTGAAATAATCTCACAGAGTTAAAGCTTTCCCCTCAAGAAGCCTTTCGCTAAGACAGTTCTTGTGGAATTGGGAAAGTGATATTTGCAAGACCACAGAGGGCTATGGTGAAAAAGGAAATATCCTCAGATGAAATCTGGAAAGAAGCTTTCTGAGAGACTGCTTAGTGTTCTCTTAATTCATCTCACAGTGTTTCATCTGTATTTCGTGGATATCTTTGCTAGCCTTATTTCTGTGGAATCTGAGAACAGGTATTTCAGATCACATTGAAGACTATAGAGCCAAATTTAGTATCCTCCGATTACAAAGAGAAAGAAGCTTTCTTACAAACTTCTTTGTGTTCTGTGAAATCATCTGCCAGAGTTACAGCTTTCCCCTCAAGAAGCCTTTCGCTAAGACAGTTCTTGTGGAATTGGCAAAGTGATATTTGGAAGCCCATAGAGGGCTATGGTGAAAAAGGATATATCCTCAGATGAAATCTGGAAAGAGCTTTCTGAGAAACTGCTTAGTGTTCTGTTCATTCATCTCACAGAGTTACATCTGTATTTCGTGGATCTCTTTGCTAGCCTTATTTCTGTGGAATCTGAGAACAGATATTTCGGATCCCATTGAAGACTATAGGGCCAAAGGAAATATCCTCCGATAACAAAGAGAAAGAAGCTTTCTGAGAAACTTCTTTGCGTTCTGTGAAATCATGTCACAGAGTTACAGCTTTCCCCTTAAGAAACCTTTCGCTAAGACAGTTCTTGTGGAATTGGCAAAGTGATATTTGGAAGCCCATAGAGGGCTACGGTGAAAAAGGAATTATCCTCAGATGAAATCTGGAAAGAAGCTTTCTGAGAAACTGCTTAGTGTTCTGTTAATTCATCTCACAGAGTTACATCTGTATTTCGTGGATCTCTTTGCTAGCCTTATTTCTGTGGAATCTGAGAACAGATATTTCGGATCCCTTTGAAGACTATAGGGCCAAAGGAAATATCCTCCGATAACAAAGAGAAAGAAGCTTTCTGAGAAACTTCTTTGCGTTCTGTGAAATCATCTCACAGAGTTACAGCTTTCCCCTCAAGAAGCCTTTCGCTAAGACAGTTCTTGTGGAGTTGGCAAAGTGATATTTGGAAGCCCATAGAGGGCTATGGTGAAAAAGGAAATATCCTCAGATGAAATGTGGAAAGAAACTTTCTGAGAAACTGCTTAGTGTTCGGTTAATTCATCTCACGGGTTACATCTGTATTTCGTGGATCTCTCTGCTAGCCTTATTTCTGTGGAATCTGAGAACAGATATTTCGGATCCCTTTGAAGACTATAGGGCCAATGGAAATATCCTCCGATAACAAAGAGAAAGAAGCTTTTTGAGAAACTTCTTTGTGTTCTGTGAAATCATCTCACAGAGTTACAGCTTTCCCCTCAAGAAACCTTTCGCTAAGACAGTTCTTGTGGAATTGGCAAAGTGATATTTGGAAGCCCTTAGAGGGCTATGGTGAAAAAGGAAATATCCTCAGATGAAATCTGGAAAGAAGCTTTCTGAGAAACTGCTTAGTGTTCGGTTAATTCATCTCACAGAGTTGCATCTGTATTTCGTGGATCTCTTTGCTAGCCTTATTTCCGTGGAATCTGAGAACAGATATTTCGGATCCCATTGAAGACTATAGGGCCAAAGGAAATATCCTCCGATAACAAAGAGAAAGAAGCTTTCTGAGAAACTTCTTTGTGTTCTGTGAAATAATCTCACAGAGTTAAAGCTTTCCCCTCAAGAAGCCTTTCGCTAAGACAGTTCTTGTGGAATTGGCAAAGTGATATTTGGAAGACCACAGAGGGCTATGGTGAAAAAGGAAATATCCTCAGATGAAATCTGGAAAGAAGCTTTCTGAGAAACTGCTTAGTGTTCTCTTAATTCATCTCACAGTGTTTCATCTGTATTTCGTGGATATCTTTGCTAGCCTTATTTCTGTGGAATCTGAGAACAGGTATTTCAGATCACATTGAAGACTATAGGGCCAAATTTAGTATCCTCCGATTACAAAGAGAAAGAAGCTTTCTTACAAACTACTTTGTGTTCTGTGAAATCATCTGCCAGAGTTACAGCTTTCCCCTCAAGAAGCCTTTCGCTAAGACAGTTCTTGTGGAATTGGCAAAGTGATATTTGGAAGCCCATAGAGGGCTATGGTGAAAAAGGAAATATCCTCAGATGAAATCTGGAAAGAAGCTTTCCTGGAAACTGCTTAGTGTTCTGTTAATTCATCTCACAGAGTTACATCTGTATTTCGTGGATCTGTTTGCTAGCCTTATTTCTGTGGAATCTGAGAACAGATATTTCGGATCCCTTTGAAGACTATAGGGCCAAAGGAAATATCTTCCGATAACAAAGAGAAAGAAGCTTTCTGAGAAACTTCTTTGTGTTCTGTGAAATCATCTCCCAGAGTTACAGCTTTCCCCGCAAGAAGCCTTTGGCTAAGACAGTTCTTGTGGAATTGGCAAAGTGATATTTGGAAGCCCATAGAGGGCTATGGTGAAAAAGGAAATATCCTCAGATGAAATCTGGAAAGAAGCTTTCTGAGAAACTGCTTAGTGTTCTGTTAATTCATCTCGCAGAGTTACATCTGTATTTCGTGGATCTCTTTGCTAGCCTTATTTCCGTGGAATCTGAGAACAGATATTTCGGATCCCATTGAAGACTATAGGGCCAAAGGAAATATCCTCCGATTACAAAGAGAAAGAAGCTTTCTGAGAAACTTCTTTGTGTTCTGTGAAATAATCTCACAGAGTTAAAGCTTTCCCCTCAAGAAGCCTTTCGCTAAGACAGTTCTTGTGGAATTGGCAAAGTGATATTTGGAAGACCACAGAGGGCTATGGTGAAAAAGGATATATCCTCAGATGAAATCTGGAAAGAGCTTTCTGAGAAACTGCTTAGTGTTCTGTTCATTCATCTCACAGAGTTACATCTGTATTTCGTGGATCTCTTTGCTAGCCTTATTTCTGTGGAATCTGAGAACAGATATTTCGGATCCCATTGAAGACTATAGGGCCAAAGGAAATATCCTCCGATAACAAAGAGAAAGAAGCTTTCTGAGAAACTTCTTTGCGTTCTGTGAAATCATCTCACAGAGTTACAGCTTTCCCCTTAAGAAACCTTTCGCTAAGACAGTTCTTGTGGAATTGGCAAAGTGATATTTGGAAGCCCATAGAGGGCTACGGTGAAAAAGGAAATATACTCAGATGAAATCTGGAAAAAAGATTTCTGAGAAACTGCTTAGTGTTCTGTTAATTCATCTCACAAAGTTACATCTGTATTTCGTGGATCTCTTTGCTAGCCTTATTTCTGTGGAATCTGAGAACAGATACTTCGGATCCCTTTGAAGACTATAGGGCCAAAGGAAATATCCTCCGATAACAAAGAGAAAGAAGCTTTCTGAGAAACTTCTTTGTGTTCTGTGAAATCATCTCACAGAGTTACAGCTTTCCCCTCTAGAAGCCTTTCGCTAAGACAGTTCTTGTGGAGTTGGCAAAGTGATATTTGGAAGCCCATAGAGGGCTATGGTGAAAAAGGAAATATCCTCAGATGAAATCTGGAAAGAAACTTTCTGAGAAACTGCTTAGTGTTCGGTTCATTCATCTCACAGAGTTACATGTGTATTTCGTGGATCTCTTTGCTAGCCTTATTTCTGTGGAATCTGAGAACAGATATTTCGGATCCCTTTGAAGACTATAGGGCCAAAGGAAATATCCTCCGATAACAAAGACCAAGAAGCTTTCTGAGAAACTTCTTTGCGTTCTGTGAAATAATCTCACAGAGTTACAGCTTTCCCCTCAAGAAGCCTTTCGCTAAGACAGTTCTTGAGGAATTGGCAAAGTGATATTTGGAAGGCCATGGAGGGCTACGGTGAAAAAGGAAATATCCTCAGATGAAATCTGGAAAGAAGCTTTCTTAGAAACTGCTTAGTGTTCTGTTAATTCATCTCACAGAGTTACATCTGTATTTCGTGGATCTCTTTGCTAGCCTTATTTCTGTGGAATCTGAGAACAGATATTTCGGATCCCTTTGAAGACTATAGGGCCAAAGGAAATATCCTCCGATAACAAAGAGAAAGAAGTTTTCTGAGAAACTTCTTTGCGTTCTGTGAAATCATCTCACAGAGTTACAGCTTTCCCCTCAAGAAGCCTTTCGCTAAGACAGTTCTTGTGGAGTTGGCAAAGTGATATTTGGAAACCCATAGAGGGCTCTGGTAAAAAGGAAATATCCTCAGATGAAATGTGGAAAGAAACTTTCTGAGAAACTGCTTAGTGTTCGGTTAATTCATCTCACGGAGTTACATCTGTATTTCTTGGATCTCTTTGCTAGCCTTATTTCTGTGGAATCTGAGAACAGATATTTCGGATCCCTTTGAAGACTATAGGGCCAAAGGAAATATCCTCCGATAACAAAGAGAAAGAAGCTTTCTGAGAAACTTCTTTGTGTTCTGTGAAATCATCTCACAGAGTTACAGCTTTCCCCTCTAGAAGCCTTTCGCTAAGACAGTTCTTGTGGAGTTGGCAAAGTGATATTTGGAAGCCCATAGAGGGCTATGGTGAAAAAGGAAATATCCTCAGATGAAATCTGGAAAGAAACTTTCTGAGAAACTGCTTAGTGTTCGGTTCATTCATCTCACAGAGTTACATGTGTATTTCGTGGATCTCTTTGCTAGCCTTATTTCTGTGGAATCTGAGAACAGATATTTCGGATCCCTTTGAAGACTATAGGGCCAAAGGAAATATCCTCCGATAACAAAGAGCAAGAAGCTTTCTGAGAAACTTCTTTGCGTTCTGTGAAATAATCTCACAGAGTTACAGCTTTCCCCTCAAGAAGCCTTTCGCTAAGACAGTTCTTGTGGAATTGGCAAAGTGATATTTGGAAGACCACAGAGGGCTATGGTGAAAAAGGAAATATCCTCAGATGAAATCTGGAAAGAAGCTTTCTGAGAAACTGCTTAGTGTTCTCTTAATTCATCTCACAGAGTTTCATCTGTATTTCGTGGATCTCTTTGCTAGCCTTATTTCTGTGGAATCTGAGAACAGGTATTTCAGATCACACTGAAGACTATAGGGCCAAATTTAGTATCCTCCGATTACAAAGTGAAAGAAGCTTTCTTAGAAACTTCTTTGTGTTCTGTGAAATCATCTCACAGAGTTACAGCTTTCCCCTCAAGAAGCCTTTCGCTAAGACAGTTCTTGTGGAATTGGCAAAGTGATATTTGGAAGCCCATAGAGGGCTATGGTGAAAAAGGATATATCCTCAGATGAAATCTGGAAAGAACTTTCTGAGAAAGTGCTTAGTGTTCTGTTCATTCATCTCACAGAGTTACATCTGTATTTCGTGGATCTCTTTGCTAGCCTTATTTCTGTGGAATCTGAGAACAGATATTTCGGATCCCATTGAAGACTATAGGGCCAAAGGAAATATCCTCCGATAACAAAGAGAAAGAAGCTTTCTGAGAAACTTCTTTGCGTTCTGAGAAATCATGTCACAGAGTTACAGCTTTCCCCTTAAGAAACCTTTCGCTAAGAGAGTTCTTGTGGAATTGGCAAAGTGATATTTGGAAGGCCATGGCGGGCTACGGTGAAAAAGGAAATATCCTCAGATGAAATCTGGAAAGAAGCTTTCTTAGAAACTGCTTAGTGTTCTGTTAATTCATCTCACAGAGTTACATCTGTATTTCGTGGATCTCTTTGCTAGCCTTATTTCTGTGGAATCTGAGAACAGATATTTCGGATCCCTTTGAAGACTATAGGGCCAAAGGAAATATCCTCCGATAACAAAGAGAAAGAAGCTTTCTGAGAAACTTCTTTGCGTTCTGTGAAATCATCTCACAGAGTTACAGCTTTCCCCTCAAGAAGCCTTTCGCTAAGACAGTTCTTGTGGAGTTGGCAAAGTGATATTTGGAAACCCATAGAGGGCTATGGTGAAAAAGGAAATATCCTCAGATGAAATGTGGAAAAAAACTTTCTGAGAAACTGCTTAGTGTTCGGTTAATTCATCTCACGGAGTTACATCTGTATTTCTTGGATCTCTTTGCTAGCCTTATTTCTGTGGAATCTGAGAACAGATATTTCGGATCCCTTTGAAGACTATAGGGCCAAAGGAAATATCCTCCGATAACAAAGAGAAAGAAGCTTTCTGAGAAACTTCTTTGTGTTCTGTGAAATCATCTCACAGAGTTACAGCTTTCCCCTCAAGAAGCCTTTCGCTAAGACAGTTCTTGTGGAATTGGCAAAGTGATATTTGGAAGCCCATAGAGGGCTATGGTGAAAAAGGAAATATCCTCAGATGAAATCTGGAAAGAAGCTTTCTGAGAAACTGCTTAGTGTTCGGTTAATTCATCTCACAGAGTTACATGTGTATTTCGTGGATCTCTTTGCTAGCCTTATTTCTGTGGAATCTGAGAACAGATATTTCGGATCCCTTTGAAGACTATAGGGCCAAAGGAAATATCCTCCGATAACAAAGAGCAAGAAGCTTTCTGAGAAACTTCTTTGCGTTCTGTGAAATCATCTCACAGAGTTAAAGCTTTCCCCTCAAGAAACCTTTCGCTAAGACAGTTCTTGTGGAATTGGCAAAGTGATATTTGGAAGCCCTTAGAGGGCTATGGTGAAAAAGGAAATATCCTCAGATGAAATCTGGAAAGAAGCTTTCTGAGAAACTGCTTAGTGTTCGGTTAATTCATCTCACAGAGTTACATCTGTATTTCGTGGATCTCTTTGCTAGCCTTATTTCCGTGGAATCTGAGAACAGATATTTCGGATCCCATTGAAGACTATAGGGCCAAAGGAAATATCCTCCGATAACAAAGAGAAAGAAGCTTTCTGAGAAACTTCTTTGTGTTCTGTGAAATAATCTCACAGAGTTAAAGCTTTCCCCTCAAGAAGCCTTTCGCTAAGACAGTTCTTGTGGAATTGGCAAAGTGATATTTGCAAGACCACAGAGTTCTATGGTGAAAAAGGAAATATCCTCAGATGAAATCTGGAAAGAAGCTTTCTGAGAAACTGCTTAGTGTTCTCTTAATTCATCTCACAGTGTTTCATCTGTATTTCGTGGATATCTTTGCTAGCCTTATTTCTGTGGAATCTGAGAACAGGTATTTCAGATCACATTGAAGACTATAGAGCCAAATTTAGTATCCTCCGATTACAAAGAGAAAGAAGCTTTCTTACAAACTTCTTTGTGTTCTGTGAAATCATCTGCCAGAGTTACAGCTTTCCCCTCAAGAAGTCTTTCGCTAAGACAGTTCTTGTGGAATTGGCAAAGTGATATTTGGAAGCCCATAGAGGGCTATGGTGAAAAAGGATATATCCTCCGATGAAATCTGGAAAGAGCTTTCTGAGAAACTGCTTAGTGTTCTGTTCATTCATCTCACAGAGTTACATCTGTATTTCGTGGATCTCTTTGCTAGCCTTATTTCTGTGGAATCTGAGAACAGATATTTCGGAGCCCATTGAAGACTATAGGGCCAAAGGAAATACCCTCCGATAACAAAGAGAAAGAAGGTTTCTGAGAAACTTCTTTGCGTTCTGTGAAATAATCTCACAGAGTTACAGCTTTCCCCTTAAGAAACCTTTCGCTAAGACAGTTCTTGTGGAATTGAAAAGTGATATTTGGAAGCCCATAGAGGGCTACGGTGAAAAAGGAAATATCCTCAGATGCAATCTGGAAAGAAGATTTCTGAGAAACTGCTTAGTGTTCGGTTAATTCATCTCAGAGAGCTACATCTGTATTTCGTGGATCTCTTTGCTAGCCTTATTTCTGTGGAATCTGAGAACAGATATTTCTGATCCCTTTGAAGACTATAGGGCCAAAGGAAATATCCTCCGATAACAAAGATAAAGAAGCTTTCTGAGAAACTTCTTTGCATTCTGTGAAATCATCACACAGAGTTACAGCTTTCCCCTCAAGAAGCCTTTTGCTAAGACAGTTCTTGTGGAATTGGCAAAGTGATATTTGGAAGCCCATAGAGGGCTATGGTGAAAAATGATATATCCTCAGATGAAATCTGGAAAGAAGCTTTTGAGAAACTGCTTAGTGTTCTGTTAATTCATCTCACTGAGTTACATCTGTATTTCGTGGATCTCTTTGCTAGCCTTATTTCTGTGGAATCTGAGAACAGATATTTCGGATCCCTTTGAAGACTATAGGGCCAAAGGAAATATCCTCCGATAACAAAGAGAAAGAAGCTTTCTGAGAAACTTCTTTGCGTTCTGTGAAATCATGTCACAGAGTTACAGCTTTCCCCTTAAGAAACCTTTCGCTAAGACAGTTCTTGTGGAATTGGCAAAGTGATATTTGGAAGCCCATAGAGGGCTACGGTGAAAAAGGAAATATCCTCAGATGAAATCTGGAAAGAAGCTTTCTTAGAAACTGCTTAGTGTTCTGTTAATTCATCTCACAGAGTTACATCTGTATTTCGTGGATCTCTTTGCTAGCCTTATTTCTGTGGAATCTGAGAACAGATATTTCAGATCCCTTTGAAGACTATAGGGCCAAAGGAAATATCCTCCGATAACAAAGAGAAAGAAGCTTTCTGAGAAACTTCTTTGCGTTCTGTGAAATCATCTCACAGAGTTACAGCTTTCCCCTCAAGAAGCCTTTCAGTAAGACAGTTCCTGTGGAGTTGGCAAAGTGATATTTGGAAGCCCGTAGAGGGCTATGGTGAAAAAGGAAATATCCTCAGATGAAATGTGGAAAGAAACTTTCTGAGAAACTGCTTAGTGTTCGGTTAATACATCTCACGGAGTTACATCTGTATTTCTTGGATCTCTTTGCTAGCCTTATTTCTGTGGAATCTGAGAACAGATATTTCAGATCCCTTTGAAGACTATAGGGCCAAAGGAAATATCCTCCGATAACAAAGAGAAAGAAGCTTTCTGAGAAACTTCTTTGTGTTCTGTGAAATCATCTCACAGAGTTACAGCTTTCCCCTCAAGAAGCCTTTCGCTAAGACAGTTCTTGTGGAATTGGCAAAGTGATATTTGGAAGCCCATAGAGGGCTATGGTGAAAAAGGAAATATCCTCAGATGAAATCTGGAAAGAAGCTTTCTGAGAAACTGCTTAGTGTTCGGTTAATTCATCTCACAGAGTTACATGTGTATTTGGTGGATCTCTTTGCAAGCCTTATTTCTGTGGAATCTGAGAACAGATATTTCGGATCCCTTTGAAGACTATAGGGCCAAAGGAAATATCCTCCGATAACAAAGAGCAAGAAGCTTTCTGAGAAACTTCTTTGCGTTCTGTGAAATCATCTCACAGAGTTACAGCTTTCCCCTCAAGAAGCATTTCGCTAAGACAGTTCTTGTGGAATTGGCAAAATGATATTTGGAAGCCCTTAGAGGGCTATGGTGAAAAAGGAAATATCCTCAGATGAAATCTGGAAAGAAGCTTTCTGAGAAACTGCTTAGTGTTCGGTTAATTCATCTCACAGAGTTACATCTGTATTTCGTGGATCTCTTTGCTAGCCTTATTTCCGTGGAATCTGAGAACAGATATTTCGGATCCCATTGAAGACTATAGGGCCAAAGGAAATATCCTCCGATAACAAAGAGAAAGAAGCTTTCTGAGAAACTTCTTTGTGTTCTGTGAAATAATCTCACAGAGTTAAAGCTTTCCCCTCAAGAAGCCTTTCGCTAAGACAGTTCTTGTGGAATTGGCAAAGTGATATTTGGAAGACCACAGAGGGCTATGGTGAAAAAGGAAATATCCACAGATGAAATCTGGAAAGAAGCTTTCTGAGAAACTGCTTAGTGTTCTCTTAATTCATCTCACAGTGTTTCATCTGTATTTCGTGGATATCTTTGCTAGCCTTATTTCCGTGGAATCTGAGAACAGATATTTCGGATCCCATTGAAGACTATAGGGCCAAAGGAAATATCCTCCGATAACAAAGAGAAAGAAGCTTTCTGAGAAACTTCTTTGTGTTCTGTGAAATAATCTCACAGAGTTAAAGCTTTCCCCTCAAGAAGCCTTTCGCTAAGACAGTTCTTGTGGAATTGGCAAAGTGATATTTGGAAGACCACAGAGGGCTATGGTGAAAAAGGAAATATCCTCAGATGAAATCTGGAAAGAAGCTTTCTGAGAAACTACTTAGTGTTCTCTTAATTCATCTCACAGTGTTTCATCTGTATTTCGTGGATATCTTTGCTAGCCTTATTTCTGTGGAATCTGAGAACAGGTATTTCAGATCACATTGAAGACTATAGAGCCAAATTTAGTATCCTCCGATTACAAAGAGAAAGAAGCTTTCTTACAAACTTCTTTGTGTTCTGTCAAATCATCTGCCAGAGTTACAGGTTTCCCCTCAAGAAGCCTTTCGCTAAGACAGTTCTTGTGGAATTGGCAAAGTGATATTTGGAAGCCCATAGAGGGCTATGGTGAAAAAGGATATATCCTCAGATGAAATCTGGAAAGAGCTTTCTGAGAAACTGCTTAGTGTTCTGTTCATTCATCTCACAGAGTTACATCTGTATTTCGTGGATCTCTTTGCTAGCCTTATTTCTGTGGAATCTGAGAACAGATATTTCGGATCCCATTGAAGATTATAGGGCCAAAGGAAATATCCTCCGATAACAAAGAGAAAGAAGCTTTCTGAGAAACTTCTTTGCGTTCTGTGAAATAATCTCACAGAGTTACAGCTTTCCCCTTAAGAAACCTTTCGCTAAGACAGTTCTTGTGGAATTGGCAAAGTGATATTTGGAAGCCCATAGAGGGCTACGGTGAAAAAGGAAATATACTCAGATGAAATCTGGAAAGAAGATTTCTGAGAAACTGCTTAGTGTTCGGTTAATTCATCTCAGAGAGCTACATCTGTATTTCGTGGATCTCTTTGCTAGCCTTATTTCTGTGGAATCTGAGAACAGATATTTCGGATCCCTTTGAAGACTATAGGGCCAAAGAAAATATCCTCCGATAACAAAGATAAAGAAGCTTTCTGAGAAACTTCTTTGCGTTCTGTGAAATCATCACACAGAGTTACAGCTTTCCCCTCAAGAAGCTTTTTGCTAAGACAGTTCTTGTGGAATTGGCAAAGTGATATTTGGAAGCCCATAGAGGGCTATGGTGAAAAATGATATATCCTCAGATGAAATCTGGAAAGAAGCTTTTGAGAAACTGCTTAGTGTTCTGTTAATTCATCTCACAGAGTTACATCTGTATTTCGTGGATCTGTTTGCTAGCCTTATTTCTGTGGAATCTGAGAACAGATATTTCGGATCCCTTTGAAGACTATAGGGCCAAAGGAAATATCCTCCGATAACAAAGAGAAAGAAGCTTTCTGAGAAACTTCTTTGCGTTCTGTGAAATCATGTCACAGAGTTACAGCTTTCCCCTTAAGAAACCTTTCGCTAAGACAGTTCTTGTGGAATTGGCAAAGTGATATTTGGAAGCCCATAGAGGGCTACGGTGAAAAAGGAAATATCCTCAGATGAAATCTGGAAAGAAGCTTTCTTAGAAACTGCTTAGTGTTCTGTTAATTCATCTCACAGAGTTACATCTGTATTTCGTGGATCTCTTTGCTAGCCTTATTTCTGTGGAATCTGAGAACAGATATTTCGGATCCCTTTGAAGACCATAGGGCCAAAGGAAATATCCTCCGATAACAAAGAGAAAGAAGCTTTCTGAGAAACTTCTTTGCGTTCTGTGAAATCATCTCACAGAGTTACAGCTTTCCCCTCAAGAAGCCTTTCGCTAAGACAGTTCTTGTGGAGTTGGCAAAGTGATATTTGGAAGCCCATAGAGGGCTACGGTGAAAAAGGAATTATCCTCAGATGAAATGTGGAAAGAAACTTTCTGAGAAACTGCTTAGTGTTCGGTTAATTCATCTCACGGAGTTACATCTGTATTTCTTGGATCTCTTTGCTAGCCTTATTTCTGTGGAATCTGAGAACAGATATTTCGGATCCCTTTGAAGACTATAGGGCCAAAGGAAATATCCTCCGATAACAAAGAGAAAGAAGCTTTCTGAGAAACTTCTTTGTGTTCTGTGAAATCATCTCACAGAGTTACAGCTTTCCCCTCAAGAAGCCTTTCGCTAAGACAGTTCTTATGGAATTGGCAAAGTGATATTTGGAAGCCCATAGAGGGCTATGGTGAAAAAGGAAATATCCTCAGATGAAATCTGGAAAGAAGCTTTCTGAGAAACTGCTTAGTGTTCAGTTAATTCATCTCACAGAGTTACATGTGTATTTCGTGGATCTCTTTGCAAGCCTTATTTCTGTGGAATCTGAGAACAGATATTTCGGATCCCTTTGAAGACTATAGGGCCAAAGGAAATATCCTCCGATAACAAAGAGCAAGAAGCTTTCTGAGAAACTTCTTTGCGTTCTGTGAAATCATCTCACAGAGTTACAGCTTTCCCCTCAAGAAACCTTTCGCTAAGACAGTTCTTGTGGAATTGGCAAAGTGATATTTGGAAGCCCTTAGAGGGCTATGGTGAAAAAGGAAATATCCTCAGATGAAATCTGGAAAGAAGCTTTCTGAGAAACTGCTTAGTGTTCGGTTAATTCATCTCACAGAGTTACATCTGTATTTCGTGGATCTCTTTGCTAGCCTTATTTCCGTGGAATCTGAGAACAGATATTTCGGATCCCATTGAAGACTATAGGGCCAAAGGAAATATCCTCCGATAACAAAGAGAAAGAAGCTTTCTGAGAAACTTCTTTGTGTTCTGTGAAATAATCTCACAGAGTTAAAGCTTTCCCCTCAAGAAGCCTTTCGCTAAGACAGTTCTTGTGGAATTGGCAAAGTGATATTTGCAAGACCACAGAGGGCTATGGTGAAAAAGGAAATATCCTCAGACGAAATCTGGAAAGAAGCTTTCTGAGAAACTGCTTAGTGTTCTCTTAATTCATCTCACAGTGTTTCATCTGTATTTCGTGGATATGTTTGCTAGCCTTATTTCTGTGGAATCTGAGAACAGGTATTTCAGATCACATTGAAGACTATAGGGCCAAATTTAGTATCCTCCGATTACAAAGAGAAAGAAGCTTTCTTACAAACTACTTTGTGTTCTGTGAAATCATCTGCCAGAGTTACAGCTTTCCCCTCAAGAAGCCTTTCGTTAAGACAGTTCTTGTGGAATTGGCAAAGTGATATTTGGAAGCCCATAGAGGGCTATGGTGAAAAAGGATATATCCTCAGATGAAATCTGGAAGGAGCTTTCTGAGAAACTGCTTAGTGTTCTGTTCATTCATCTCACAGAGTTACATCTGTATATCGTGGATCTCTTTGCTAGCCTTATTTCTGTGGAATCTGAGAACAGATATTTCGGAGCCCATTGAAGACTATAGGGCCAAAGGAAATACCCTCCGATAACAAAGAGAAAGAAGGTTTCTGAGAAACTTCTTTGCGTTCTGTGAAATAATCTCACAGAGTTACAGCTTTCCCCTTAAGAAACCTTTCGCTAAGACAGTTCTTGTGGAATTGGCAAAGTGATATTTGGAAGCCCATAGAGGGCTACGGTGAAAAAGGAAATATACTCAGATGCAATCTGGAAAGAAGATTTCTGAGAAACTGCTTAGTGTTCGGTTAATTCATCTCAGAGAGCTACATCTGTATTTCGTGGATCTCTTTGTTAGCCTTATTTCTGTGGAATCTGAGAACAGATATTTCTGATCCCTTTGAAGACTATAGGGCCAAAGGAAATATCCTCCGATAACAAAGATAAAGAAGCTTTCTGAGAAACTTCTTTGCATTCTGTGAAATCATCACACAGAGTTACAGCTTTCCCCTCAAGAAGCCTTTTGCTAAGACAGTTCTTGTGGAATTGGCAAAGTGATATTTGGAAGCCCATAGAGGGCTATGGTGAAAAATGATATATCCTCAGATGAAATCTGGAAAGAAGCTTTTGAGAAACTGCTTAGTGTTCTGTTAATTCATCTCACTGAGTTACATCTGTATTTCGTGGATCTCTTTGCTAGCCTTATTTCTGTGGAATCTGAGAACAGATATTTCGGATCCCTTTGAAGACTATAGGGCCAAAGGAAATATCCTCCGATAACAAAGAGAAAGAAGCTTTCTGAGAAACTTCTTTGCGTTCTGTGAAATCATGTCACAGAGTTACAGCTTTCCCCTTAAGAAACCTTTCGCTAAGACAGTTCTTGTGGAATTGGCAAAGTGATATTTGGAAGCCCATAGAGGGCTACGGTGAAAAAGGAAATATTCTCAGATGAAATCTGGAAAGAAGCTTTCTTAGAAACTGCTTAGTGTTCTGTTAATTCATCTCACAGAGTTACATCTGTATTTCGTGGATCTCTTTGCTAGCCTTATTTCTGTGGAATCTGAGAACAGATATTTCAGATCCCTTTGAAGACTATAGGGCCAAAGGAAATATCCTCCGATAACAAAGAGAAAGAAGCTTTCTGAGAAACTTCTTTGCGTTCTGTGAAATCATCTCACAGAGTTACAGCTTTCCCCTCAAGAAGCCTTTCACTAAGACAGTTCTTGTGGAGTTGGCAAAGTGATATTTGGAAGCCCATAGAGGGCTATGGTGAAAAAGGAAATATCCTCAGATGAAATGTGGAAAGAAACTTTCTGAGAAACTGCTTAGTGTTCGGTTAATTCATCTCACGGAGTTACATCTGTATTTCTTGGATCTCTTTGCTAGCCTTATTTCTGTGGAATCTGAGAACAGATATTTCGGATCCCTTTGAAGACTATAGGGCCAAAGGAAATATCCTCCGATAACAAAGAGAAAGAAGCTTTCTGAGAAACTTCTTTGTGTTCTGTGAAATCATCTCACAGAGTTACAGCTTTCCCCTCAAGAAGCCTTTCGCTAAGACAGTTCTTGTGGAATTGGCAAAGTGATATTTGGAAGCCCATAGAGGGCTATGGTGAAAAAGGAAATATCCTCAGATGAAATCTGGAAAGAAGCTTTCTGAGAAACTGCTTAGTGTTCGGTTAATTCATCTCACAGAGTTACATATGTATTTCGTGGATCTCTTTGCAAGCCTTATTTCTGTGGAATCTGAGAACAGATATTTCGGATCCCTTTGAAGACTATAGGGCCAAAGGAAATATCCTCCGATAACAAAGAGCAAGAAGCTTTCTGAGAAACTTCTTTGCGTTCTGTGAAATCATCTCACAGAGTTACAGCTTTCCCCTCAAGAAGCCTTTCGCTAAGACAGTTCTTGTGGAATTGGCAAAGTGATATTTGGAAGCCCTTAGAGGGCTATGGTGAAAAAGGAAATATCCTCAGATGAAATCTGGAAAGAAGCTTTCTGAGAAACTGCTTAGTGTTCGGTTAATTCATCTCACAGAGTTACATCTGTATTTCGTGGATCTCTTTGCTAGCCTTATTTCCGTGGAATCTGAGAACAGATATTTCGGATCCCATTGAAGACTATAGGGCCAAAGGAAATATCCTCCGATAACAAAGAGAAAGAAGCTTTCTGAGAAACTTCTTTGTGTTCTGTGAAATAATCTCACAGAGTTAAAGCTTTCCCCTCAAGAAGCCTTTCGCTAAGACAGTTCTTGTGGAATTGACAAAGTGATATTTGGAAGACCACAGAGGGCTATGGTGAAAAAGGAAATATCCACAGATGAAATCTGGAAAGAAGCTTTCTGAGAAACTGCTTAGTGTTCTCTTAATTCATCTCACAGTGTTTCATCTGTATTTCGTGGATATCTTTGCTAGCCTTATTTCTGTGGAATCTGAGAACAGGTATTTCAGATCACATTGAAGACTATAGAGCCAAATTTAGTATCCTCCGATTACAAAGAGAAAGAAGCTTTCTTACAAACTTCTTTGTGTTCTGTGAAATCATCTGCCAGAGTTACAGCTTTCCCCTCAAGAAGCCTTTCGCTAAGACAGTTCTTGTGGAATTGGCAAAGTGATATTTGGAAGCCCATAGAGGGCTATGGTGAAAAAGGAAATATCCTCAGATGAAATCTGGAAAGAAGCTTTCTTAGAAACTGCTTAGTGTTCCGTTAATTCATCTCACAGAGTTACATCTGTATTTCGTGGATCTCTTTGCTAGCCTTATTTCTGTGGAATCTGAGAACAGATATTTCGGATCCCTTTGAAGACTATAGGGCCAAAGGAAATATCCTCCGATAACAAAGAGAAAGAAGCTTTCTGAGAAACTTCTTTGTGTTCTGTGAAATCATCTCACAGAGTTACAGCTTTCCCCTCAAGAAGCCTTTCACTAAGACAGTTCTTGTGGAATTGGCAAAGTGATATTTGGAAGCCCATAGAGGGCTATGGTGAAAAAGGAAATATCCTCAGATGAAATCTGGAAAGAAGCTTTCTGAGAAACTGCTTAGTGTTCGGTTAATTCATCTCACAGAGTTACATATGTATTTCGTGGATCTCTTTGCTAGCCTTATTTCTGTGGAATCTGAGAACAGGTATTTCGGATCCCTTTGAAGACTATAGGGCCAAAGGAAATATCCTCCGATAACAAAGAGCAAGAAGCTTTCTGAGAAACTTCTTCGCGTTCTGTGAAATCATCTCACAGAGTTACAGCTTTCCCCTCAAGAAACCTTTCGCTAAGACAGTTCTTGTGGAATTGGCAAAGTGATATTTGGAAGCCCTTAGAGGGCTATGGTGAAAAAGGAAATATCCTCAGATGAAATCTGGAAATAAGCTTTCTGATAAACTGCTTAGTGTTCGGTTCATTCATCTCACAGAGTTACATCTGTATTTCGTGGATCTCTTTGCTAGCCTTATTTCCGTGGAATCTGAGAACAGATATTTCGGATCCCATTGAAGACTATAGGGCCAAAGGAAATATCCTCCGATAACAAAGAGAAAGAAGCTTTCTGAGAAACTTCTTTGTGTTCTGTGAAATAATCTCACAGAGTTAAAGCTTTCCCCTCAAGAAGCCTTTCGCTAAGACAGTTCTTGTGGAATTGGCAAAGTGATATTTGGAAGACCACAGAGGGCTATGGTGAAAAAGGAAATATCCTCAGATGAAATCTGGAAAGAAGCTTTCTGAGAAACTACTTAGTGTTCTCTTAATTCATCTCACAGTGTTTCATCTGTATTTCGTGGATATCTTTGCTAGCCTTATTTCTGTGGAATCTGAGAACAGGTATTTCAGATCACATTGAAGACTATAGGGCCAAATTTAGTATCCTCCGATTACAAAGAGAAAGAAGCTTTCTTACAAACTTCTTTGTGTTCTGTGAAATCATCTGCCAGAGTTACAGCTTTCCCCTCAAGAAGCCTTTCGCTAAGACAGTTCTTGTGGAATTGGCAAAGTGATATTTGGAAGCCCATAGAGGGCTATGGTGAAAAAGGATATATCCTCAGATGAAATCTGGAAAGAGCTTTCTGAGAAACTGCTTAGTGTTCTGTTCATTCATCTCACAGAGTTACATCTGTATTTCGTGGATCTCTTTGCTAGCCTTATTTCTGTGGAATCTGAGAACAGATATTTCGGATCCCTTTGAAGACTATAGGGCCAAAGGAAATATCCTCCGATAACAAAGAGAAAGAAGCTTTCTGAGAAACTTCTTTGCGTTCTGTGAAATAATCTCACAGAGTTACAGCTTTCCCCTTAAGAAACCTTTCGCTAAGACAGTTCTTGTGGAATTGGCAAAGTGATATTTGGAAGCCCATAGAGGGCTACGGTGAAAAAGGAAATATACTCAGATGAAATCTGGAAAGAAGATTTCTGAGAAACTGCTTAGTGTTCGGTTAATTCATCTCAGAGAGCTACATCTGTATTTCGTGGATCTCTTTGCTAGCCTTATTTCTGTGGAATCTGAGAACAGATATTTCGGATCCCTTTGAAGACTATAGGGCCAAAGAAAATATCCTCCGATAACAAAGATAAAGAAGCTTTCTGAGAAACTTCTTTGCGTTCTGTGAAATCATCACACAGAGTTACAGCTTTCCCCTCAAGAAGCCTTTTGCTAAGACAGTTCTTGTGGAATTGGCAAAGTGATATTTGGAAGCCCATAGAGGGCTATGGTGAAAAATGATATATCCTCAGATGAAATCTGGAAAGAAGCTTTTGAGAAACTGCTTAGTGTTCTGTTAATTCATCTCACAGAGTTACATCTGTATTTCGTGGATCTGTTTGCTAGCCTTATTTCTGTGGAATCTGAGAACAGATATTTCGGATCCCTTTGAAGACTATAGGGCCAAAGGAAATATCCTCCGATAACAAAGAGAAAGAAGCTTTCTGAGAAACTTCTTTGCGTTCTGTGAAATCATGTCACAGAGTTACAGCTTTCCCCTTAAGAAACCTTTCGCTAAGACAGTTCTTGTGGAATTGGCAAAGTGATATTTGGAAGCCCATAGAGGGCTACGGTGAAAAAGGAAATATCCTCAGATGAAATCTGGAAAGAAACTTTCTTAGAAACTGCTTAGTGTTCTGTTAATTCATCTCACAGAGTTACATCTGTATTTCGTGGATCTCTTTGCTAGCCTTATTTCTGTGGAATCTGAGAACAGATATTTCGGATCCCTTTGAAGACTATAGGGCCAAAGGAAATATCCTCCGATAACAAAGAGAAAGAAGCTTTCTGAGAAACTTCTTTGCGTTCTGTGAAATCATCTCACAGAGTTACAGCTTTCCCCTCAAGAAGCCTTTCGCTAAGACAGTTCTTGTGGAGTTGGCAAAGTGATATTTGGAAGCCCATAGAGGGCTATGGTGAAAAAGGAATTATCCTCAGATGAAATGTGGAAAGAAACTTTCTGAGAAACTGCTTAGTGTTCGGTTAATTCATCTCACGGAGTTACATCTGTATTTCTTGGATCTCTTTGCTAGCCTTATTTCTGTGGAATCTGAGAACAGATATTTCGGATCCCTTTGAAGACTATAGGGCCAAAGGAAATATCCTCCGATAACAAAGAGAAAGAAGCTTTCTGAGAAACTTCTTTGCGTTCTGTGAAATCATCTCACAGAGTTACAGCTTTCCCCTCAAGAAGCCTTTCGCTATGACAGTTCTTGTGGAGTTGGCAAAGTGATATTTGGAAGCCCATAGAGGGCTATGGTGAAAAAGGAAATATCCTCAGATGAAATGTGGAAAGAAACTTTCTGAGAAACTGCTTAGTGTTCGGTTAATTCATCTCACGGAGTTACATCTGTATTTCGTGGATCTCTTTGCTAGCCTTATTTCTGTGGAATCTGAGAACAGGTATTTCAGATCACTTTGAAGACTATAAGGCCAAATTTAGTATCCTCCGATTACAAAGAGAAAGAAGCTTTCTTACAAACTTCTTTGTGTTCTGCGAAATCATCTGCCAGAGTTACAGCTTTCCCCTCAAGAAGCCTTTCGCTAAGACAGTTCTTGTGGAATTGGCAAAGTGATATTTGGAAGCCCATAGAGGGCTATGGTGAAAAAGGATATATCCTCAGATGAAATCTGGAAAGAGCTTTCTGAGAAACTGCTTAGTGTTCTGTTCATTCATCTCACAGAGTTACATCTGTATTTCGTGGATCTCTTTGCTAGCCTTATTTCTGTGGAATCTGAGAACAGATATTTCGGATCCCATTGAAGACTGTAGGGCCAAAGGAAATATCCTCCGATAACAAAGAGAAAGAAGCTTTCTGAGAAACTTCTTTGCGTTCTGTGAAATCATCTCACAGAGTTACAGCTTTCCCCTCAAGAAGCCTTTCGCTATGACAGTTCTTGTGGAGTTGGCAAAGTGATATTTGGAAGCCCATAGAGGGCTATGGTGAAAAAGGAAATATCCTCAGATGAAATGTGGAAAGAAACTTTCTGAGAAACTGCTTAGTGTTCGGTTAATTCATCTCACGGAGTTACATCTGTATTTCGTGGATCTCTTTGCTAGCCTTATTTCTGTGGAATCTGAGAACAGGTATTTCAGATCACTTTGAAGACTATAAGGCCAAATTTAGTATCCTCCGATTACAAAGAGAAAGAAGCTTTCTTACAAACTTCTTTGTGTTCTGCGAAATCATCTGCCAGAGTTACAGCTTTCCCCTCAAGAAGCCTTTCGCTAAGACAGTTCTTGTGGAATTGGCAAAGTGATATTTGGAAGCCCATAGAGGGCTATGGTGAAAAAGGATATATCCTCAGATGAAATCTGGAAAGAGCTTTCTGAGAAACTGCTTAGTGTTCTGTTCATTCATCTCACAGAGTTACATCTGTATTTCGTGGATCTCTTTGCTAGCCTTATTTCTGTGGAATCTGAGAACAGATATTTCGGATCCCATTGAAGACTATAGGGACAAAGGAAATATCCTCCGATAACAAAGAGAAAGAAGCTTTCTGAGAAACTTCTTTGCGTTCTGTGAAATAATCTCACAGAGTTACAGCTTTCCCCTTAAGAAACCTTTCGCTAAGACAGTTCTTGTGGAATTGGCAAAGTGATATTTGGAAGCCCATAGAGGGCTATGGTGAAAAAGGAAATATACTCAGATGACATCTGGAAAGAAGATTTCTTAGAAACTGCTTAGTGTTCGGTTAATTCATCTCAGAGAGCTATATCTGTATTTCGTAGATCTCTTTGCTAGCCTTATTTCTGTGGAATCTGAGAACAGATATTTCGGATCCCTTTGAAGACTATAGGGCCAAAGAAAATATCCTCCGATAACAAAGATAAAGAAGCTTTCTGAGAAACTTCTTTGCGTTCTGTGAAATCATCACACAGAGTTACAGCTTTCCCCTCAAGAAGCCTTTTGCTAAGACAGTTCTTGTGGAATTGGCAAAGTGATATTTGGAAGCCCATTGAGGGCTATGGTGAAAAAGGATATATCCTCAGATGAAATCTGGAAAGAAGCTTTTGAGAAACTGCTTATTGTTCTGTTAATTCATCTCACAGAGTTACATCTGTATTTCGTGGATCTCTTTGCTAGCCTTATTTCTGTGGAATCTGAGAACAGATATTTCGGATCCCTTTGAAGACTATAGGGCCAAAGGAAATATCCTCCGATAACAAAGAGAAAGAAGCTTTCTGAGAAACTTCTTTGTGTTCTGTGAAATCATCTCACAGAGTTACAGCTTTCCCCTCAAGAAGCCTTACGCTAAGACAGTTCTTGTGGAATTGGCAAAGTGATATTTGGAAGCCCATAGAGGGCTATGGTGAAAAAGGAAATATCCTCAGATGAAATCTGGAAAGAAGCTTTCTGAGAAACTGCTTAGTGTTCTGTTAATTCATCTCACAGAGTTACATCTGTATTTCGTGGATCTCTTTGCTAGCCTTATATCTGTGGAATCTGAGAACAGATATTTCGGATCCCTTTGAAGACTATAGGGCCAAAGGAAATATCCACCGATAACAAAGAGAAAGAAGCTTTCTGAGAAACTTCTTTGTGTTCTGTGAAATCATCTCACAGAGTTACAGCTTTCCCCTAAAGAAGCCTTTCGCTAAGACAGTTCTTGTGGAATTGGCAAAGAGATATTTGAAAGCCCTTAGAGAGCTATGGTGAAAAAGGAAATATCCTCAGATGAAATCGGGAAAGAAGCTTTCTGAGAAACTACTTAGTGTTCTGTTAATTCATCTCACAGAGTTACATCTGTATTTCGTGGATCTCTTTGCTAGCCTTATTTCTGTGGAATCTGAGAAAAGATATTTCGGATCCCATTGAAGACTATAGGGCCAAAGGAAATATCCTCCGATAACAAGGAGAAAGTAGCTTTCTGAGAAACTTCTTTGCGTTCTGTGAAATCATCTCACAGAATTACAGCTTTCCCCTCAAGAAGCCTTTCTCCAAGACAGTACTTGTGGAATTGGCAAGGTGATATTTGGAAGCCCATAGAGGGCTATGGTGAAAAAGGAAATAACCTCAGATGAAATCTGGAAAGAAACTTTCTGAGAAACTGCTTAGGGTTCGGTTAATTCATCTCACAGAGTTACATCTGTATTTCGTGGATCTCTTTGCTAGCCTTTTTTCTGTGGAATCTGAGAACAGATATTTCGGATCCCTTTGAAGACTATAGGGCCAAAGGAAATATCCTCCGATAACAAAGAGAAAGAAGCTTTCTGAGAAACTTCTTTGTGTTCTGTGAAATCATCTCACAGAGTTACAGCTTTCCCCTCAAGAAGCCTTTCGATAAGACAGTTCTTGTGGAATTGGCAAAGTGATATTTGGAAGCCCATAGAGGGCTATGGTGAAAAAGGAAACATCCTCAGATGAAATCTGGAAAGAAGCTTTCTGAGAAACTGCTTAGTGTTCTGTTATTTCATCTCACAGAGTTACATCTGTATTTCGTGCATCTCTTTGCTAGCCTTATTTCTGTGGAATCTGAGAACAGATATTTCGGATCCCATTGAAGACTATAGGGCCAAAGGAAATATCCTCCGATAACAAATAGAAAGAAGCTTTCTGAGAAACTTCTTTGCGTTCTGTGAAATCATCTCACAGAGTTACAGCTTTCACCTCTAGAAGCCTTTTGCAAAGACAGTTCTTGTGGAATTGGCAAAGTGATATTTGGAAGCCCATAGAGGGCTATGGTGAAAAAGGAAATATCCTCAGATGAAATCTGGAAAGAAGCTTTCTGAGAAACTGCTTAGTGTTCTGTTAATTCATCTCACAGAGTTACATCTTTATTTCGTGGATCTCTTTGCTAGCCTTATTTCTGTGGAATCTGAGAACAGATATTTCGGATCCCTTTGAAGACTATAGGGCCAAAGGAAATATCCTCCGATAACAAAGAGAAAGAAGCTTTCTGAGAAACTTCTTTGTGTTCTGTGAAATCATCTCCCAGAGTTACAGCTTTCCCCTCAAGAAGCCTTTGGCTAAGACAGTTCTTGTGGAATTGGCAAAGTGATATTTGGAAGCCCATAGAGGGCTATGGTGAAAAAGGAAATATCCTCAGATGAAATCTGGAAAGAAGCTTTCTGAGAAACTGCTTAGTGTTCTGTTAATTCATCTCGCAGAGTTACATCTGTATTTCGTGGATCTCTTTGCTAGCCTTATTTCCGTGGAATCTGAGAACAGATATTTCGGATCCCATTGAAGACTATAGGGCCAAAGGAAATATCCTCCGATAACAAAGAGAAAGAAGCTTTCTGAGAAACTTCTTTGTGTTCTGTGAAATAATCTCCAGAGTTAAAGCTTTCCCCTCAAGAAGCCTTTCGCTAAGACAGTTCTTGTGGAATTGGCAAAGTGATATTTGGAAGACCACAGAGGGCTATGGTGAAAAAGGAAATATCCTCAGATGAAATCTGTCAAGAAGCTTTCTGAGAAACTGCTTAGTGTTCTCTTAATTCATCTCACAGTGTTTCATCTGTATTTCGTGGATATCGTTGCTAGCCTTATTTCTGTGGAATCTGAGAACAGGTATTTCACATAACATTGAAGAATATAGGGCCAAATTTAGTATCCTCCGATTACAAAGAGAAAGAAGCTTTCTTAGAAACTTCTTTGCGTTCTGTGAAATCATCTCACAGAGTTACAGCTTTCCCCTTAAGAAACCTTTCGCTAAGACAGTTCTTGTGGAATTGGCAAAGTGATATTTGGAAGCCCATAGAGGGCTACGGTGAAAAAGGAAATATACTCAGATGAAATCTGGAAAGAAGATTTCTGAGAAACTGCTTAGTGTTCTGTTAATTCATCTCACAAAGTTACATCTGTATTTCGTGGATCTCTTTGCTAGCCTTATTTCTGTGGAATCTGAGAACAGATATTTCGGATCCCTTTGAAGACTATAGGGCCAAAGGAAATATCCTCCGATAACAAAGAGAAAGAAGCTTTCTGAGAAACTTCTTTGCGTTCTGTGAAATCATCTCACAGAGTTACAGCTTTCCCCTCAAGAAGCCTTTCGCTAAGACAGTTCTTGTGGAGTTGGCAAAGTGATATTTGGAAGCCCATAGAGGGCTATGGTGAAAAAGGAAATATCCTCAGATGAAATCTGGAAAGAAACTTTCTGAGAAACTGCTTAGTGTTCGGTTCATTCATCTCACAGAGTTACATGTGTATTTCGTGGATCTCTTTGCTAGCCTTATTTCTGTGGAATCTGAGAACAGATATTTCGGATCCCTTTGAAGACTATAGGGCCAAAGGAAATATCCTCCGATAACAAAGAGCAAGAAGCTTTCTGAGAAACTTCTTTGCGTTCTGTGAAATAATCTCACAGAGTTACAGCTTTCCCCTCAAGAAGCCTTTCGCTAAGACAGTTCTTGTGGAATTGGCAAAGTGATATTTGGAAGACCACAGAGGGCTATGGTGAAAAAGGAAATATCCTCAGATGAAATCTGGAAAGAAGCTTTCTGAGAAACTGCTTAGTGTTCTCTTAATTCATCTCACAGAGTTTCATCTGTATTTCGTGGATCTCTTTGCTAGCCTTATTTCTATGGAATCTGAGAACAGGTATTTCAGATCACACTGAAGACTATAGGGCCAAATTTATTATCCTCCGATTACAAAGTGAAAGAAGCCTTCTTAGAAACTTCTTTGTGTTCTGTGAAATCATCTCACAGAGTTACAGCTTTCCCTTCAAGAAGCCTTTCGCTAAGACAGTTCTTGTGGAATTGGCAAAGTGATATTTGGAAGCCCATAGAGGGCTATGGTGAAAAAGGATATATCCTCAGATGAAATCTGGAAAGAGCTTTCTGAGAAAGTGCTTAGTGTTCTGTTCATTCATCTCACAGAGTTACATCTGTATTTCGTGGATCTCTTTGCTAGCCTTATTTCTGTGGAATCTGAGAACAGATATTTCGGATCCCATTGAAGACTATAGGGCCAAAGGAAATATCCTCCGATAACAAAGAGAAAGAAGCTTTCTGAGAAACTTCTTTGCGTTCTGTGAAATCATGTCACAGAGTTACAGCTTTCCCCTTAAGAAACCTTTCGCTAAGACAGTTCTTGTGGAATTGGCAAAGTGATATTTGGAAGCCCATAGAGGGCTACGGTGAAAAAGGAAATATCCTCAGATGAAATCTGGAAAGAAGCTTTCTTAGAAACTGCTTAGTGTTCTGTTAATTCATCTCACAGAGTTACATCTGTATTTCGTGGATCTCTTTGCTAGCCTTATTTCTGTGGAATCTGAGAACAGATATTTCGGATCCCTTTGAAGACTATAGGGCCAAAGGAAATATCCTCCGATAACAAAGAGAAAGAAGCTTTCTGAGAAACTTCTTTGTGTTCTGTGAAATCATCTCACAGAGTTAAAGCTTTCCCCTCAATTAGCCTTTCGCTAAGACAGTTCTTGTGGAATTGGCAAAGTGATATTTGGAAGACCACAGAGGGCTATGGTGAAAAAGGAAATATACTCAGATGAAATCTGGAAAGAAGCTTTCTGAGAAACTACTTAGTGTTCTCTTAATTCATCTCACAGTGTTTCATCTGTATTTCGTGGGTATCTTTGCTAGCCTTATTTCTGTGGAATCTGAGAACAGGTATTTCAGATCACATTGAAGACTATAGGGCCAAATTTAGTATCCTCCGATTACAAAGAGAAAGAAGCTTTCTTACAAACTTCTTTGTGTTCTGTCAAATCATCTCACAGAGTTACAGCTTTCCCCTCAAGAAGCCTTTCGCTAAGACAGTTCTTGTGGAATTGGCAAAGTGATATTTGGAAGCCCATAGAGGGCTATGGTGAAAAAGGATATATCCTCAGATGAAATCTGGAAAGAGCTTTCTGAGAAAGTGCTTAGTGTTCTGTTCATTCATCTCACAGAGTTACATCTGTATTTCGTGGATCTCTTTGCTAGCCTTATTTCTGTGGAATCTGAGAACAGATATTTCGGATCCCATTGAAGACTATAGGGCCAAAGGAAATATCCTCCGATAACAAAGAGAAAGAAGCTTTCTGAGAAACTTCTTTGCGTTCTGTGAAATAATCTCACAGAGTTACAGCTTTCCCCTCTAGAAGCCTTTCGCTAAGACAGTTCTTGTGGAATTGGCAAAGTGATATTTGGAAGCCCATAGAGGGCTACGGTGAAAAAGGAAATATACTCAGATGAAATCTGGAAAGAAGATTTCTGAGAAACTGCTTAGTGTTCTGTTAATTCATCTCACAAAGTTACATCTGTATTTCGTGAATCTCTATGCTAGCCTTATTTCTGTGGAATCTGAGAACAGATATTTCGGATCCCTTTGAAGACTATAGGGCCAAAGGAAATATCCTCCGATAACAAAGAGAAAGAAGCTTTCTGAGAAACTTCTTTGCGTTCTGTGAAATCATCTCCCAGAGTTACAGCTTTCCCCTCAAGAAGCCTTTGGCTAAGACAGTTCTTGTGGAGTTGGCAAAGTGATATTTGGAAGCCCATAGAGGGCTATGGTGAAAAAGGAAATATCCTCAGATGAAATCTGGAAAGAAACTTTCTGAGAAACTGCTTAGTGTTCGGTTAATTCATCTCACAGAGTTACATCTGTATTTCGTGGATCTCTTTGCTAGCCTTTTTTCTGTGGAATCTGAGAACAGATATTTCGGATCCCTTTGAAGACTATAGGGCCAAAGGAAATATCCTCCGATAACAAAGAGAAAGAAGCTTTCTGAGAAACTTCTTTGTGTTCTGTGAAATCATCTCACAGAGTTACAGCTTTCCCCTCAAGAAGCCTTTCGCTAAGACAGTTCTTGTGGAATTGGCAAAGTGATATTTGGAAGCCCTTAGAGGGCTATGGTGAAAAAGGAAATATCCTCAGATGAAATCTGGAAAGAAGCTTTCTGAGAAACTGCTTAGTGTTCGGTTAATTCATCTCACAGAGTTACATCTGTATTTCGTGGATCTCTTTGCTAGCCTTATTTCCGTGGAATCTGAGAACAGATATTTCGGATCCCATTGAAGACTATAGGGCCAAAGGAAATATCCTCCGATAACAAAGAGAAAGAAGCTTTCTGAGAAACTTCTTTGTGTTCTGTGAAATAATTTCACAGAGTTAAAGCTTTCCCCTCAATTAGCCTTTCGCTAAGACAGTTCTTGTGGAATTGGCAAAGTGATATTTGGAAGACCACAGAGGGCTATGGTGAAAAAGGAAATATCCTCAGATGAAATCTGGAAAGAAGCTTTCTGAGAAACTACTTAGTGTTCTCTTAATTCATCTCACAGTGTTTCATCTGTATTTCGTGGATATCTTTGCTAGCCTTATTTCTGTGGAATCTGAGAACAGGTATTTCAGATCACATTGAAGACTATAGGGCCAAATTTAGTATCCTCCGATTACAAAGAGAAAGAAGCTTTCTTACAAACTTCTTTGTGTTCTGTCAAATCATCTCACAGAGTTACAGCTTTCCCCTCAAGAAGCCTTTCGCTAAGACAGTTCTTGTGGAATTGGCAAAGTGATATTTGGAAGCCCATAGAGGGCTATGGTGAAAAAGGATATATCCTCAGATGAAATCTGGAAAGAGCTTTCTGAGAAAGTGCTTAGTGTTCTGTTCATTCATCTCACAGAGTTACATCTGTATTTCGTGGATCTCTTTGCTAGCCTTATTTCTGTGGAATCTGAGAACAGATATTTCGGATCCCATTGAAGACTATAGGGCCAAAGGAAATATCCTCCGATAACAAAGAGAAAGAAGCTTTCTGAGAAACTTCTTTGCGTTCTGTGAAATAATCTCACAGAGTTACAGCTTTCCCCTTAAGAAAACTTACGCTTAGACAGTTCTTGTGGAATTGGCAAAGTGATATTTGGAAGCCCATAGAGGGCTACGGTGAAAAAGGAAATATACTCAGATGAAATCTGGAAAGAAGATTTCTGAGAAACTGCTTAGTGTTCTGTTAATTCATCTCACAGTTTTACATCTGTATTTCGTGAATCTCTATGCTAGCCTTATTTCTGTGGAATCTGAGAACAGATATTTCGGATCCCTTTGAAGACTATAGGGCCAAAGGAAATATCCTCCGATAACAAAGAGAAAGAAGCTTTCTGAGAAACTTCTTTGCGTTCTGTGAAATCATCTCCCAGAGTTACAGCTTTCCCCTCAAGAAGCCTTTGGCTAAGACAGTTCTTGTGGAGTTGGCAAAGTGATATTTGGAAGCCCATAGAGGGCTATGGTGAAAAAGGAAATATCCTCAGATGAAATCTGGAAAGAAACTTTCTGAGAAACTGCTTAGTGTTCGGTTAATTCATCTCACAGAGTTACATCTGTATTTCGTGGATCTCTTTGCTAGCCTTTTTTCTGTGGAATCTGAGAACAGATATTTCGGATCCCTTTGAAGACTATAGGGCCAAAGGAAATATCCTCCGATAACAAAGAGAAAGAAGCTTTCTGAGAAACTTCTTTGTGTTCTGTGAAATCATCTCACAGAGTTACAGCTTTCCCCTCAAGAAGCCTTTCGCTAAGACAGTTCTTGTGGAATTGGCAAAGTGATATTTGGAAGCCCATAGAGGGCTATGGTGAAAAAGGAAATATCCTCAGATGAAATCTGGAAAGAAGCTTTCTGAGAAACTGCTTAGTGTTCGGTTAATTCATCTCACAGAGTTACATGTGTATTTCGTGGATCTCTTTGCTAGCCTTATTTCTGTGGAATCTGAGAACAGATATTTCGGATCCCTTTGAAGACTATAGGGCCAAAGGAAATATCCTCCGATAACAAAGAGCAAGAAGCTTTCTGAGAAAGTTCTTTGCGTTCTGTGAAATCATCTCACAGAGTTACAGCTTTCCCCTCAAGAAACCTTTCGCTAAGACAGTTCTTGTGGAATTGGCAAAGTGATATTTGGAAGCCCTTAGAGGGCTATGGTGAAAAAGGAAATATCCTCAGATGAAATCTGGAAAGAAGCTTTCTGAGAAACTGCTTAGTGTTCGGTTAATTCATCTCACAGAGTTACATCTGTATTTCGTGGATCTCTTTGCTAGCCTTATTTCCGTGGAATCTGAGAACAGATATTTCGGATCCCATTGAAGACTATAGGGCCAAAGGAAATATCCTCCGATAACAAAGAGAAAGAAGCTTTCTGAGAAACTTCTTTGTGTTCTGTGAAATAATTTCACAGAGTTAAAGCTTTCCCCTCAATTAGCCTTTCGCTAAGACAGTTCTTGTGGAATTGGCAAAGTGATATTTGGAAGACCAAAGAGGGCTATGGTGAAAAAGGAAATATCCTCAGATGAAATCTGGAAAGAAGCTTTCTGAGAAACTACTTAGTGTTCTCTTAATTCATCTCACAGTGTTTCATCTGTATTTCGTGGATATCTTTGCTAGCCTTATTTCTGTGGAATCTGAGAACAGGTATTTCAGATCACATTGAAGACTATAGGGCCAAATTTAGTATCCTCCGATTACAAAGAGAAAGAAGCTTTCTTACAAACTTCTTTGTGTTCTGTCAAATCATCTCACAGAGTTACAGCTTTCCCCTCAAGAAGCCTTTCGCTAAGACAGTTCTTGTGGAATTGGCAAAGTGATATTTGGAAGCCCATAGAGGGCTATGGTGAAAAAGGATATATCCTCAGGTGAAATCTGGAAAGAGCTTTCTGAGAAAGTGCTTAGTGTTCTGTTCATTCATCTCACAGAGTTACATCTGTATTTCGTGGATCTCTTTGCTAGCCTTATTTCTGTGGAATCTGAGAACAGATATTTCGGATCCCATTGAAGACTATAGGGCCAAAGGAAATATCCTCCGATAACAAAGAGAAAGAAGCTTTCTGAGAAACTTCTTTGCGTTCTGTGAAATAATCTCACAGAGTTACAGCTTTCCCCTTAAGAAAACTTACGCTAAGACAGTTCTTGTGGAATTGGCAAAGTGATATTTGGAAGCCCATAGAGGGCTACGGTGAAAAAGGAAATATACTCAGATGAAATCTGGAAAGAAGATTTCTGAGAAACTGCTTAGTGTTCTGTTAATTCATCTCACAAAGTTACATCTGTATTTCGTGAATCTCTATGCTAGCCTTATTTCTGTGGAATCTGAGAACAGATATTTCTGATCCCTTTGAAGACTATAGGGCCAAAGGAAATATCCTCCGATAACAAAGAGAAAGAAGCTTTCTGAGAAACTTCTTTGCGTTCTGTGAAATCATCTCCCAGAGTTACAGCTTTCCCCTCAAGAAGCCTTTGGCTAAGACAGTTCTTGTGGAGTTGGCAAAGTGATATTTGGAAGCCCATAGAGGGCTATGGTGAAAAAGGAAATATCCTCAGATGAAATCTGGAAAGAAGCTTTCTGAGAAACTGCTTAGTGTTCGGTTAATTCATCTCACAGAGTTACATCTGTATTTCGTGGATCTCTTTGCTAGCCTTTTTTCTGTGGAATCTGAGAACAGATATTTCGGATCCCTTTGAAGACTATAGGGCCAAAGGAAATATCCTCCGATAACAAAGAGAAAGAAGCTTTCTGAGAAACTTCTTTGTGTTCTGTGAAATCATCTCACAGAGTTACAGCTTTCCCCTCAAGAAGCCTTTCGATAAGACAGTTCTTGTGGAATTGGCAAAGTGATATTTGGAAGCTCATAGAGGGCTATGGTGAAAAAGGATATATTCTCAGATGAAATCTGGAAAGAAGCTTTCTGAGAAACTGCTTAGTGTTCTCTTAATTCATCTCACAGAGTTTCATCTGTATTTCGTGGATATCTTTGCTAGCCTTATTTCTGTGGAATCTGAGAACAGGTATTTCAGATCACATTAAAGACTATAGGGCCAAATTTAGTATCCTCCGATTACAAAGTGAAAGAAGCTTTCTTAGAAACTTCTTTGGGTTCTGTGAAATCATCTCACAGAGTTACAGCTTTCCCCTCAAGAAGCCTTTCGCTAAGATAGTTCTTGTGGAATTGGCAAAGTGATATTTGGAAGCCCATAGAGGGCTATGGTGAAAAAGGATATATCCTCAGATGAAATCTGGAAAGAGCTTTCTGAGAAAGTGCTTAGTGTTCTGTTCATTCATCTCACAGAGTTACATCTGTATTTCGTGGATCTCTTTGCTAGCCTTAATTCTGTGGAATCTGAGAACAGATATTTCGGATCCCTTTGAAGACTATAGGGCCAAAGGAAATATCCTCCGATAACAAAGAGAAAGTAGCTTTCTGAGAAACTTCTTTGCGTTCTGTGAAATCATGTCACAGAGTTACAGCTTTCCCCTTAAGAAACCTTTCGCTAAGACAGTTCTTGTGGAATTGGCAAAGTGATATTTGGAAGCCCATAGAGGGCTACGGTGAAAAAGGAAATATCCTCAGATGAAATCTGGAAAGAAGCTTTCTGAGAAACTGCTTAGTGTTCTGTTAATTCATCTCACAGAGTTACATCTGTATTTCGTGGTTCTCTTTGCTAGCCTTATTTCTGTGGAATCTGAGAACAGATATTTCGGATCCCTTTGAAGACTATAGGGCCAAAGGAAATATCCTCCGATAACAAAGAGAAAGAAGCTTTCTGAGAAACTTCTTTGCGTTCTGTGAAATCATCTCAGAGAGTTACAGCTTTCCCCTCAAGAAGCCTTTCGCTCAGACAGTTCTTGTGGAGTTGGCAAAGTGATGTTTGGAAGCCCATAGAGGGCAATGGTGAAAAAGGAAATATCCTCAGATGAAATCTGGAAAGAAACTTTCTGAGAAACTGCTTAGTGTTCGGTTAATTCATCTCACGGAGTTACATCTGTATTTCGTGGATCTCTTTTCTAGCCTTATTTCTGTGGAATCTGAGAACAGATATTTCGGATCCCTTTGAAGACTATAGGGCCAAAGGAAATATCCTCCGATAACAAAGAGAAAGAAGCTTTCTGAGAAACTTCTTTGTGTTCTGTGAAATCATCTCACAGAGTTACAGCTTTCCCCTCAAGAAGCCTTTCGCTAAGACAGTTCTTGTGGAATTGGCAAAGTGATATTTGGAAGCCCATAGAGGGCTATGGTGAAAAAGGAAATATCCTCAGATGAAATCTGGAAAGAAGCTTTCTGAGAAACTGCTTAGTGTTCGGTTAATTCATCTCACAGAGTTACATGTGTATTTCGTGGATCTCTTTGCTAGCCTTATTTCTGTGGAATCTGAGAACAGATATTTCGGATCCCTTTGAAGACTATAGGGCCAAAGGAAATATCCTCCAATAACAAAGAGCAAGAAGCTTTCTGAAACTTCTTTGCGTTCAGTGAAATCACCTCACAGAGTTACAGCTTTCCCCTCAAGAAACCTTTCGCTAAGACAGTTCTTGTGGAATTGGCAAAGTGATATATGGAAGCCCTTAGAGGGCTATGGTGAAAAAGGAAATATCCTCAGATGAAATCTGGAAAGAAGCTTTCTGAGAAACTGCTTAGTGTTCGGTTAATTCATCTCACAGAGTTACATATGTATTTCGTGGATCTCTTTGCTAGCCTTATTTCTGTGGAATCTGAGAACAGATATTTCGGATCCCATTGAAGACTATAGGGCCAAAGGTAATATCCTCGGATAACAAAGAGAAAGAAGCTTTCTGAGAAACTTCTTTGCGTTCTGTGAAATCATCTCACAGAGTTACAGCTTTCCCCTCAAGAAGCCTTTCACTAAGACAGTTCTTGTGGAATTGGCAAAGTGATATTTGGAAGCCCATAGAGGGCTATAGTGAAAAAGGAAATATCCTCAGATGAAATCTGGAAAGAAGCTTTCTGAGAAACTGCTTAGTGTTCTGTTATTTCATCTCACAGAGTTACATCTGTTTTTCGTGGATCTCCTTGCTAGCCTTATTTCTGTGGAATCTGAGAACAGCTATTTCGGATCCCTTTGAAGACTATAGGGCCAAAGGAAATATCCTCCGATAACAAAGAGAAAGAAGCTTTCTGAGAAACTTCTTTGTGTTCTGTGAAATCATCTCACAGAGTTACAGCTTTCCACTCAAGAAGCCTTTCGCTAAGACAGTTCTTGTGGAATTGGCAAAGTGATATTTGGAAGCCCATAGAGGGCTATGGTGAAAAAGGAAATATCCTCAGATGAAATCTGTAAAGAAGCTTTCTGAGAAACTGCTTAGTGTTCTGTTAATTCATCTCACAGAGTTACATGTTTATTTCGTGGATCTCTTTGCTAGCCTTATTTCTGTGGAATCTGAGAACAGATATTTCGGATCCCATTGAAGACTATAGGGACAAAGGAAATATCCTCCGATAACAAAGAGCAAGAAGCTTTCTGAGAAACTTCTTTGCGTTCCGTGAAATCATCTCACAGAGTTACAGCTTTCCCCTCAAGAAGCCTTTCGCTAAGACAGTTCTTGTGGAATTGGAAAAGTGATATTTGGAAGCCCATAGAGGGCTATGGTGAAAAAGGAAATATCCTCAGATGAAATCTGGAAAGAAGCTTTCTGAGAAACTGCTTAGTGTTCGGTTAATTCATCTAACAGAGTTACATCTGTATTTCGTGGATCTCTCTGATAGCCTTATTTCTGTGGAATCTGAGAACAGATATTTCGGATCCCATTGAAGACTATAGGGCCAAAGGAAATATCCTCGGATAACAAAGAGAAAGAAGCTTTCTGAGAAACTTCTTTGTGTTCTGTGAAATCATCTCACAGAGTTACAGCTTTCCCCTCAAGAAGCCTTTCACTAAGACAGTTCTTGTGGAATTGGCAAGGTGATATTTGGAAGCCCATAGAGGGCTATGGTGAAAAAGGAAATATCCTCAGATGAAATCTGGAAAGAAGCTTTCTGAGAAACTGCTTAGTGTTCTGTTAATTCATCTCACAGAGTTACATCTGCATTTCGTGGATCTCTTTGCTAGCCTTATTTCTGTGGAATCTGAGAACAGATATTTCGGATCCCTTTGAAGATTATAGGGCCAAAGGAAATATCCTCCGATTACAAAGAGAAAGAAGCTTTCTGAGAAACTTCTTTGTGTTCTGTGAAATCATCTCACAGAGTTACAGCTTTCCCCTCAAGAAGCCTTTCCTTAAGACAGTTCTTGTAGAATTGGCAAAGTGATATTTGGAAGCCCATAGAGGGCTATGGTGAAAAAGGAAATATCCTCAGATGAAATCTGGAAAGAAGCTTTCTGAGAAACTGCTTAGTGTTCTGTTATTTCATCTCACAGAGTTACATCTGTATTTCGTGGATCTCCTTGCTAGCCTTATTTCTGTGGAATCTGAGAACAGATATTTCGGATCCCATTGAAGACTATAGAGCCAAAGGAAATATCCTCCGATAACAAAGAGAAAGAAGCTTTCTGAGAAACTTCTTTGCGTTCCGTGAAATCATCTCACAGAGTTACAGCTTTCCCCTCAAGAAGCCTTTCGCTAAGACAGTTCTTGTGGAATTGGAAAAGTGATATTTGGAAGCCCATAGAGGGCTATGGTTAAAAAGGAAATATCCTCAGATGAAATCTGGAAAGAAGCTTTCTGAGAAACTGCTTAGTGTTCGGTTAATTCATCTCACAGAGTTACATCTGTATTTCGTGGATCTCTCTGCTAGCCTTATTTCTGTGGAATCTGAGAACAGATATTTCGGATCCCATTGAAGACTATAGGGCCAAAGGAAATATCCTCGGATAACAAAGAGAAAGAAGCTTTCTGAGAAACTTCTTTGTGTTCTGTGAAATCATCTCACAGAGTTACAGCTTTCCCCTCAAGAAGCCTTTCACTAAGACAGTTCTTGTGGAATTGGCAAGGTGATATTTGGAAGCCCATAGAGGGCTATGGTGAAAAAGGAAATATCCTCAGATGAAATCTGGAAAGAAGCTTTCTGAGAAACTGCTTAGTGTTCTGTTAATTCATCTCACAGAATTACATCTGCATTTCGTGGATCTCTTTGCTAGCCTTATTTCTGTGGAATCTGAGAACAGATATTTCGGATCCCTTGGAAGACTATAGGGCCAAAGGAAATATCCTCCGATTACAAAGAGAAAGAAGCTTTCTGAGAAACTTCTTTGTGTTCTGTGAAATCATCTCACAGAGTTACAGCTTTCCCCTCAAGAAGCCTTTCACTAAGACAGTTCTTGTAGAATTGGCAAAGTGATATTTGGAAGCCCATAGAGGGCTATGGTGAAAAAGGAAATATCCTCAGATGAAATCTGGAAAGAAGCTTTCTGAGAAACTGCTTAGTGTTCTGTTAATTCATCTCACAGAGTTACATCTGTATTTCGTGGATCTCTTTGCTAGCCTTATTTCTGAGGAATCTGAGAAGAGATATTTCGGATCCCATTGAAGACTATAGGGACAAAGGAAATATCCTCCGATAACAAAGAGCAAGAAGCTTTCTGAGACACTTCTTTGCGTTCTGTGACATCATCTCAAAGAGTTACAGCTTTCCCCTCAAGAAGCCTTTCGCTAAGACAGTTCTTGTGGAATTGGCAAAGTGATATTTGGAAGCCCTTAGAGGGCAGTGGTGAAAAAGGAAATATCCTCAGATGAAATCTGGAAAGAAGCTTTCTGAGAAACTGCTTAGTGTTCGGTTAATTCATCTCACAGAGTTACATCTGTATTTCGTGGATCTCTTTGCTAGCCTTATTTCTGTGGAATCTGAGAACAGATGTTTCGGTACCCATTGAAGACTATAGGGCCAAAGGAAATATCCTCGGATAACAAAGAGAAAGAAGCTTTCTAAGAAACTTCTTTGCGTTCTGTGAAATCATCTCACAGAGTTACAGCTTTCCCCTCAAGAAGCCTTTCACTAAGACAGTTCTTGTGGAATTGGCAAGGTGATATTTGGAAGCCCATAGAGGGCTACGGTGAAAAAGGAAATATCCTCAGATGAAATCTGGAAAGAAGCTTTCTGAGAAACTGCTTAGTGTTCTGTTAATTCATCTCACAGAGTTACATCTGCATTTCATGGATCTCTTTGCTAGCCTTATTTCTGTGGAATCTGAGAACAGATATTTCGGATCCATTTGAAGACTATAGGGCCAAAGAAAATATCCTCCGATAACAAAGAGAAAGAAGCTTTCTGAGAAACTTCTTTGTGTTCTGTGAAATCATCTCACAGAGTTACAGCTTTCCCCTCAAGAAGCCTTTCGCTAAGACAGTTCTTGTGGAATAGGCAAAGTGATATTTGGAAGCCCATAGAGGGCTATGGTGAAAAAGGAAATATCCTCAGATGAAATCTGGAAAGAAGCTTTCTGAGAAACTGCTTAGTGTTCGGTTAATTCATCTCACAGAGTTACATCTGTATTTCGTGGATCTCTTTGCTAGCCTTATTTCTGTGCAATCTGAGAACAGATATTTCGGATTCCTTTGAAGACTATAGGGCTAAAGGAAATATCCTCCGATAACAAAGAGAAAGAAGCTTTCTGAGAAACATCTTTGTGTTCCGTGAAATCATCTTACAGAGTTACAGCTTTCCCCTCTAGAAGCCTTTCGCTAAGACAGTTCTTGTGGAATTGGCAAAGTGATATTTGGAAGCCCATAGAGGGCTATGGTGAAAAAGGAAATATCCTCAGATGGAATCTGGAAAGAAGCTTTCTGAGAAACTGCTTAGTGTTCTGTTAATTCACCTCACAGAGTTACATCTGTATTTCGTGGATCTCTTTGCTAGCCTTATTTCTGTGGAATCTGAGAAGAGATATTTCGGATCCCATTGAAGACTATAGGGACAAAGGAAATATCCTCCGATAACAAAGAGCAAGAAGCTTTCTGAGAAACTTCTTTGCGTTCTGTGAAATCATCTCACAGAGTTACAGCTTTCCCCTCAAGAAGCCTTTCGCTAAGACAGTTCTTGTGGAATTGGCAAAGTGATATTTGGAAGCCCTTAGAGGGCTGTGGTGAAAAAGGAAATATCCTCAGATGAAATCTGGAAAGAAGCTCTCTGAGAAACTGCTTAGTGTTCTGTTAATTCATCTCACAGAGTTACATCTGTATTTCGTGGATCTCATTGCTAGCCTTATTTCTGTGGAATCTGAGAACAGATATTTCGGATCCCATTGAAGACTATAGGGCCAAGGAAATATCCTCCGATAACAAAGAGAAAGAAGCTTTCTGAGAAACTTCGTGGCGTTCTGTGAAATCACCTCACAGAGTTACAGCTTTCCCTTCAAGAAGCCTTTCGCTAAGACAGTTCTTGTGGAATTGGCAAAGTGATATTTGGAAGCCCATAGAGGGCTATGGTGAAAAAGGAAATATCCTCAGATGAAATCTGGAAAGAAGCTTTCTGAGAAACTGCTTAGTGTTCTGTTAATTCATCTCACAGAGTTACATCTGTATTTCGTGGATCTCTTTGCTAGCCTTATTTCTGTGGAATCTGAGAACAGATATTTCGGATCCCTTTGAAGACTATAGGGCCAAAGGAAATATCCTCCGATAACAAAGAGAAAGAAGCTTTCTGAGAAACTTCTTTGTGTTCTGTGAAATCATCTCACAGAGTTACAGCTTTCCCCTCAAGAAGCCTTTCACTAAGACAGTTCTTGTGGAATTGGCAAAGTGATATTTGGAAGCCCATAGAGGGCTATGATGGAAAATGAAATATCCTCAGATGAAATCTGGAAAGAAGATTTCTGAGAAACTCCTTAGTGTTCTGTTAATTCATCTCACAGAGTTACATCTGTATTTCGTGGATATCTTTGCTAGCCTTATTTCTGTGGAATCTGAGAACAGATATTTCGGATCCCATTGAAGACTATAGGGCCAAAGAAATATCCTCCGATAACAAAGAGAAAGAAGTTTTCTGAGAAACTTCTTTGCGTTCTGTGAAATCATCTCACAGAATTACAGCTTTCCTCTCAAGAAGCCTTTCGCTAAGACAGTTCTTGTGTAATTGGCAAAGTGATATTTGGAAGCCCATAGAGGGCTATGGTGAAAAAGGAAATATCCTCAGATGAAATCTGGAAAGAAGCTTTCTGAGAAACTGCTTAGTGTTCTGTTAATTCATCTCAGAGAGTTACATCTGTATTTCGTGGATCTCTTTGCTAGCCTTATTTCTGTGGAATCTGAGAACAGATATTTCGGATCCCATTGAAGACTCTAGGGCCAAAGGAAATATCCTCGGATAACAAAGAGAAAGAAGCTTTCTGAGAAACTTCTTTGCGTTCTGTGAAATCATCTCACAGAGTTACAGCTTTCCCCTCAAGAAGCCTTTCGCTAAGACAGTTCTTGTGGAATTGGCAAAGTGATATTTGGAAGCCCAAGAGGTCTATGGTGAAAAAGGAAATATCCTCAGATGAAATCTGGAAAGAAGCTTTCTGAGAAACTGCTTAGTGTTCTGTTAATTCATCTCACAGAGTTACATCTGTATTTCGTGGTTCTCTTTGCTAGCCTTATTTCTGTGGAATCTGAGAACAGATATTTCGAATCCCATTGAAGACTATAGGGCCAAAGGAAATATTCTCCGATAACAAAGAGGAAGAAGCTTTCTGAGAAACTTCTTTGCGTTCTGTGAAATCATCTCACAGAGTTACAGCTTTCCCCTCACGAAGCCTTTCGCTAAGATAGTTCTTGTGGAATTGGAAAAGTGATATTTGGAAGCCCATAGAGGGCTGTGGTGAAAAAGGAAATATCCTCAGATGAAATCTGGAAAGAAGCTTTCTGAGAAACTGCTTAGTTTTCTGTTATTTCATCTCACAGAGTTACATCTGTATTTCGTGGATCTCCTTGCTAGCCTTATTTCTGTGGAATCTGAGAACAGATATTTCGGATCCCATTGAAGACTATAGAGCCAAAGGAAATAATCTCCAATAACAAAGAGAAAGAAGCTTTCTGAAAAACTTCTTTGCGTTCTGTGAAATCATCTCACAGAGTTACAGCTTACCCCTCAAGAAACCTTTCGCTAAGACAGTTCTTGTGGAATTGGCAAAGTGATATTTGGAAGCCCATAGAGGGCTATGGTGAAAAAGGAAATATCCTCAGATGAAATCTGGAAAGAAGGTTTCTGAGAAACTGCTTAGTGTTCGGTTAATTCATCTCACAGAGTTACATCTGTATTTCGTGGATCTCTTTGCTAGCCTTATTTCTGTGGAATCTGAGAACAGATATTTCGGATTCCTTTGAAGACTATAGGGCTAAAGGAAATATCCTCCGATAACAAAGAGAAAGAAGCTTTCTGAGAAACATCTTTGTGTTCTGTGAAATCATCTTACAGAGTTACAGCTTTCCCCTCAAGAAGCCTTTCGCTAAGACAGTTCTTGTGGAATTGGCAAAGTGATATTTGGAAGCCCAAGAGGTCTATGGTGAAAAAGGAAATATCCTCAGATGAAATCTGGAAAGAAGCTTTCTGAGAAACTGCTTAGTGTTCTGTTAATTCATCTCACAGAGTTACATCTGTATTTCGTGGTTCTCTTTGCTAGCCTTATTTCTGTGGAATCTGAGAAGAGATATTTCGGATCCCATTGAAGACTATAGGGCCAAAGGAAATATCCTCCGATAACAAAGAGGAAGAAGCTTTCTGAGAAACTTCTTTGCGTTCTGTGAAATCATCTCACAGAGTTACAGCTTTCCCCTCAAGAAGCCTTTCGCTCAGACAGTTCTTGTGGAGTTGGCAAAGTGATGTTTGGAAGCCCATAGAGGGCAATGGTGAAAAAGGAAATATCCTCAGATGAAATCTGGAAAGAAACTTTCTGAGAAACTGCTTAGTGTTCGGTTAATTCATCTCACGGAGTTACATCTGTATTTCGTGGATCTCTTTTCTAGCCTTATTTCTGTGGAATCTGAGAACAGATATTTCGGATCCCTTTGAAGACTATAGGGCCAAAGGAAATATCCTCCGATAACAAAGAGAAAGAAGCTTTCTGAGAAACTTCTTTGTGTTCTGTGAAATCATCTCACAGAGTTACAGCTTTCCCCTCAAGAAGCCTTTCGCTAAGACAGTTCTTGTGGAATTGGCAAAGTGATATTTGGAAGCCCATAGAGGGCTATGGTGAAAAAGGAAATATCCTCAGATGAAATCTGGAAAGAAGCTTTCTGAGAAACTGCTTAGTGTTCGGTTAATTCATCTCACAGAGTTACATGTGTATTTCGTGGATCTCTTTGCTAGCCTTATTTCTGTGGAATCTGAGAACAGATATTTCGGATCCCTTTGAAGACTATAGGGCCAAAGGAAATATCCTCCAATAACAAAGAGCAAGAAGCTTTCTGAAACTTCTTTGCGTTCAGTGAAATCACCTCACAGAGTTACAGCTTTCCCCTCAAGAAACCTTTCGCTAAGACAGTTCTTGTGGAATTGGCAAAGTGATATATGGAAGCCCTTAGAGGGCTATGGTGAAAAAGGAAATATCCTCAGATGAAATCTGGAAAGAAGCTTTCTGAGAAACTGCTTAGTGTTCGGTTAATTCATCTCACAGAGTTACATCTGTATTTCGTGGATCTCTTTGCTAGCCTTATTTCTGTGGAATCTGAGAACAGATATTTCGGATCCCATTGAAGACTATAGGGCCAAAGGTAATATCCTCGGATAACAAAGAGAAAGAAGCTTTCTGAGAAACTTCTTTGCGTTCTGTGAAATCATCTCACAGAGTTACAGCTTTCCCCTCAAGAAGCCTTTCACTAAGACAGTTCTTGTGGAATTGGCAAAGTGATATTTGGAAGCCCATAGAGGGCTATAGTGAAAAAGGAAATATCCTCAGATGAAATCTGGAAAGAAGCTTTCTGAGAAACTGCTTAGTGTTCTGTTATTTCATCTCACAGAGTTACATCTGTATTTCGTGGATCTCCTTGCTAGCCTTATTTCTGTGGAATCTGAGAACAGCTATTTCGGATCCCTTTGAATACTATAGGGCCAAAGGAAATATCCTCCGATAACAAAGAGAAAGAAGCTTTCTGAGAAACTTCTTTGTGTTCTGTGAAATCATCTCACAGAGTTACAGCTTTCCACTCAAGAAGCCTTTCGCTAAGACAGTTCTTGTGGAATTGGCAAAGTGATATTTGGAAGCCCATAGAGGGCTATGGTGAAAAAGGAAATATCCTCAGATGAAATCTGGAAAGAAGCTTTCTGAGAAACTGCTTAGTGTTCTGTTAATTCATCTCACAGAGTTACATGTTTATTTCGTGGATCTCTTTGCTAGCCTTATTTCTGTGGAATCTGAGAACAGATATTTCGGATCCCATTGAAGACTATAGGGACAAAGGAAATATCCTCCGATAACAAAGAGCAAGAAGCTTTCTGAGAAACTTCTTTGCGTTCCGTGAAATCATCTCACAGAGTTACAGCTTTCCCCTCAAGAAGCCTTTCGCTAAGACAGTTCTTGTGGAATTGGAAAAGTGATATTTGGAAGCCCATAGAGGGCTATGGTGAAAAAGGAAATATCCTCAGATGAAATCTGGAAAGAAGCTTTCTGAGAAACTGCTTAGTGTTCGGTTAATTCATCTAACAGAGTTACATCTGTATTTCGTGGATCTCTCTGATAGCCTTATTTCTGTGGAATCTGAGAACAGATATTTCGGATCCCATTGAAGACTATAGGGCCAAAGGAAATATCCTCGGATAACAAAGAGAAAGAAGCTTTCTGAGAAACTTCTTTGTGTTCTGTGAAATCATCTCACAGAGTTACAGCTTTCCCCTCAGGAAGCCTTTCACTAAGACAGTTCTTGTGGAATTGGCAAGGTGATATTTGGAAGCCCATAGAGGGCTATGGTGAAAAAGGAAATATCCTCAGATGAAATCTGGAAAGAAGCTTTCTGAGAAACTGCTTAGTGTTCTGTTAATTCATCTCACAGAGTTACATCTGCATTTCGTGGATCTCTTTGCTAGCCTTATTTCTGTGGAATCTGAGAACAGATATTTCGGATCCCTTTGAAGATTATAGGGCCAAAGGAAATATCCTCCGATTACAAAGAGAAAGAAGCTTTCTGAGAACCTTCTTTGTGTTCTGTGAAATCATCTCACAGAGTTACAGCTTTCCCCTCAAGAAGCCTTTCACTAAGACAGTTCTTGTAGAATTGGCAAAGTGATATTTGGAAGCCCATAGAGGGCTATGGTGAAAAAGGAAATATCCTCAGATGAAATCTGGAAAGAAGCTTTCTGAGAAACTGCTTAGTGTTCTGTTATTTCATCTCACAGAGTTACATCTGTATTTCGTGGATCTCCTTGCTAGCCTTATTTCTGTGGAATCTGAGAACAGATATTTCGGATCCCATTGAAGACTATAGAGCCAAAGGAAATATCCTCCGATAACAAAGAGAAAGAAGCTTTCTGAGAAACTTCTTTGCATTCCGTGAAATCATCTCACAGAGTTACAGCTTTCCCCTCAAGAAGCCTTTCGCTAAGACAGTTCTTGTGGAATTGGCAAAGTGATATTTGGAAGCCCTTAGAGGGCAGTGGTGAAAAAGGAAATATCCTCAGATGAAATCTGGAAAGAAGCTTTCTGAGAAACTGCTTAGTGTTCGGTTAATTCATCTCACAGAGTTACATCTGTATTTCGTGGATCTCTTTGCTAGCCTTATTTCTGTGGAATCTGAGAACAGATGTTTCGGTACCCATTGAAGACTATAGGGCCAAAGGAAATATCCTCGGATAACAAAGAGAAAGAAGCTTTCTAAGAAACTTCTTTGCGTTCTGTGAAATCATCTCACAGAGTTACAGCTTTCCCCTCAAGAAGCCTTTCACTAAGACAGTTCTTGTGGAATTGGCAAGGTGATATTTGGAAGCCCATAGAGGGCTACGGTGAAAAAGGAAATATCCTCAGATGAAATCTGGAAAGAAGCTTTCTGAGAAACTGCTTAGTGTTCTGTTAATTCATCTCACAGAGTTACATCTGCATTTCATGGATCTCTTTGCTAGCCTTATTTCTGTGGAATCTGAGAACAGATATTTCGGATCCATTTGAAGACTATAGGGCCAAAGGAAATATCCTCCGATAACAAAGAGAAAGAAGCTTTCTGAGAAACTTCTTTGTGTTCTGTGAAATCATCTCACAGAGTTACAGCTTTCCCCTCAAGAAGCCTTTCGCTAAGACAGTTCTTGTGGAATAGGCAAAGTGATATTTGGAAGCCCATAGAGGGCTATGGTGAAAAAGGAAATATCCTCAGATGAAATCTGGAAAGAAGCTTTCTGAGAAACTGCTTAGTGTTCGGTTAATTCATCTCACAGAGTTACATGTGTATTTCGTGGATCTCTTTGCTAGCCTTATTTCTGTGCAATCTGAGAACAGATATTTCGGATTCCTTTGAAGACTATAGGGCTAAAGGAAATATCCTCCGATAACAAAGAGAAAGAAGCTTTCTGAGAAACATCTTTGTGTTCCGTGAAATCATCTTACAGAGTTACAGCTTTCCCCTCTAGAAGCCTTTCGCTAAGACAGTTCTTGTGGAATTGGCAAAGTGATATTTGGAAGCCCATAGAGGGCTATGGTGAAAAAGGAAATATCCTCAGATGGAATCTGGAAAGAAGCTTTCTGAGAAACTGCTTAGTGTTCTGTTAATTCACCTCACAGAGTTACATCTGTATTTCGTGGATCTCTTTGCTAGCCTTATTTCTGTGGAATCTGAGAAGAGATATTTCGGATCCCATTGAAGACTATAGGGACAAAGGAAATATCCTCCGATAACAAAGAGCAAGAAGCTTTCTGAGAAACTTCTTTGCGTTCTGTGAAATCATCTCACAGAGTTACAGCTTTCCCCTCAAGAAGCCTTTCGCTAAGACAGTTCTTGTGGAATTGGCAAAGTGATATTTGGAAGCCCTTAGAGGGCTGTGGTGAAAAAGGAAATATCCTCAGATGAAATCTGGAAAGAAGCTCTCTGAGAAACTGCTTAGTGTTCTGTTAATTCATCTCACAGAGTTACATCTGTATTTCGTGGATCTCATTGCTAGCCTTATTTCTGTGGAATCTGAGAACAGATATTTCGGATCCCATTGAAGACTATAGGGCCAAGGAAATATCCTCCGATAACAAAGAGAAAGAAGCTTTCTGAGAAACTTCGTGGCGTTCTGTGAAATCATCTCACAGAGTTACAGCTTTCCCCTCAAGAAGCCTTTCGCTAAGACAGTTCTTGTGGAATTGGCAAAGTGATATTTGGAAGCCCATAGAGGGCTATGGTGAAAAAGGAAATATCCTCAGATGAAATCTGGAAAGAAGCTTTCTGAGAAACTGCTTAGTGTTCTGTTAATTCATCTCACAGAGTTACATCTGTATTTCGTGGATCTCTTTGCTAGCCTTATTTCTGTGGAATCTGAGAACAGATATTTCGGATCCCTTTGAAGACTATAGGGCCAAAGGAAATATCCTCCGATAACAAAGAGAAAGAAGCTTTCTGAGAAACTTCTTTGTGTTCTGTGAAATCATCTCACAGAGTTACAGCTTTCCCCTCAAGAAGCCTTTCACTAAGACAGTTCTTGTGGAATTGGCAAAGTGATATTTGGAAGCCCATAGAGGGCTATGATGGAAAATGAAATATCCTCAGATGAAATCTGGAAAGAAGATTTCTGAGAAACTCCTTAGTGTTCTGTTAATTCATCTCACAGAGTTACATCTGTATTTCGTGGATATCTTTGCTAGCCTTATTTCTGTGGAATCTGAGAACAGATATTTCGGATCCCATTGAAGACTATAGGGCCAAAGAAATATCCTCCGATAACAAAGAGAAAGAAGTTTTCTGAGAAACTTCTTTGCGTTCTGTGAAATCATCTCACAGAATTACAGCTTTCCTCTCAAGAAGCCTTTCGCTAAGACAGTTCTTGTGTAATTGGCAAAGTGATATTTGGAAGCCCATAGAGGGCTATGGTGAAAAAGGAAATATCCTCAGATGAAATCTGGAAAGAAGCTTTCTGAGAAACTGCTTAGTGTTCTGTTAATTCATCTCAGAGAGTTACATCTGTATTTCGTGGATCTCTTTGCTAGCCTTATTTCTGTGGAATCTGAGAACAGATATTTCGGATCCCATTGAAGACTCTAGGGCCAAAGGAAATATCCTCGGATAACAAAGAGAAAGAAGCTTTCTGAGAAACTTCTTTGCGTTCTGTGAAATCATCTCACAGAGTTACAGCTTTCCCCTCAAGAAGCCTTTCGCTAAGACAGTTCTTGTGGAATTGGCAAAGTGATATTTGGAAGCCCAAGAGGTCTATGGTGAAAAAGGAAATATCCTCAGATGAAATCTGGAAAGAAGCTTTCTGAGAAACTGCTTAGTGTTCTGTTAATTCATCTCACAGAGTTACATCTGTATTTCGTGGTTCTCTTTGCTAGCCTTATTTCTGTGGAATCTGAGAACAGATATTTCGGATCCCATTGAAGACTATAGGGCCAAAGGAAATATTCTCCGATAACAAAGAGGAAGAAGCTTTCTGAGAAACTTCTTTGCGTTCTGTGAAATCATCTCACAGAGTTACAGCTTTCCCCTCACGAAGCCTTTCGCTAAGATAGTTCTTGTGGAATTGGAAAAGTGATATTTGGAAGCCCATAGAGGGCTATGGTGAAAAAGGAAATATCCTCAGATGAAATCTGGAAAGAAGCTTTCTGAGAAACTGCTTAGTTTTCTGTTATTTCATCTCACAGAGTTACATCTGTATTTCGTGGATCTCCTTGCTAGCCTTATTTCTGTGGAATCTGAGAACAAATATTTCGGATCCCATTGAAGACTATAGAGCCAAAGGAAATAATCTCCAATAACAAAGAGAAAGAAGCTTTCTGAAAAACTTCTTTGCGTTCTGTGAAATCATCTCACAGAGTTACAGCTTACCCCTCAAGAAACCTTTCGCTAAGACAGTTCTTGTGGAATTGGCAAAGTGATATTTGGAAGCCCATAGAGGGCTATGGTGAAAAAGGAAATATCCTCAGATGAAATCTGGAAAGAAGCTTTCTGAGAAACTGCTTAGTGTTCGGTTAATTCATCTCACAGAGTTACATCTGTATTTCGTGGATCTCTTTGCTGGCCTTATTTCTGTGGAATCTGAGAACAGATATTTCGGATTCCTTTGAAGACTATAGGGCTAAAGGAAATATCCTCCGATAACAAAGAGAAAGAAGCTTTCTGAGAAACATCTTTGTGTTCTGTGAAATCATCTTACAGAGTTACAGCTTTCCCCTCAAGAAGCCTTTCGCTAAGACAGTTCTTGTGGAATTGGCAAAGTGATATTTGGAAGCCCAAGAGGTCTATGGTGAAAAAGGAAATATCCTCAGATGAAATCTGGAAAGAAGCTTTCTGAGAAACTGCTTAGTGTTCTGTTAATTCATCTCACAGAGTTACATCTGTATTTCGTGGTTCTCTTTGCTAGCCTTATTTCTGTGGAATCTGAGAAGAGATATTTCGGATCCCATTGAAGACTATAGGGCCAAAGGAAATATCCTCCGATAACAAAGAGGAAGAAGCTTTCTGAGAAACTTCTTTGCGTTCTGTGAAATCATCTCACAGAGTTACAGCTTTCCCCTCAAGAAGCCTTTCGCTAAGACAGTTCTTGTGGAATTGGCAAAGTGATATTTGGAAGCCCATAGAGGGCTATGGTGAAAAAGGAAATATCCTCAGATGAAATCTGGAAAGAAGCTTTCTGAGAAACTGCTTAGTGTTCTGTTATTTCATCTCACAGAGTTACATCTGTATTTCGTGGATCTCCTTGCTAGCCTTATTTCTGTGGAATCTGAGAACAGATATTTCGGATCCCATTGAAGACTATAGAGCCAAAGGAAATAATCTCCGATAACAAAGAGAAAGAAGCTTTCTGAAAAACTTCTTTGCGTTCTGTGAAATCATCTCACAGAGTTACAGCTTTCCCCTCAAGAAACCTTTCGCTAAGTCAGTTCTTGTGGAATTGGCAAAGTGATATTTGGAAGCCCATAGAGGGCTATGGTGAAAAAGGAAATATCCTCAGATGAAATCTGGAAAGAAGCTTTCTGAGAAACTGCTTAGTGTTCGGTTAATTCATCTCACAGAGTTACATCTGTATTTCGTGGTTCTCTTTTCTAGCCTTATTTCAGTGGAATCTGAGAACAGATATTTCGGATTCCTTTGAAGACTATAGGGCTAAAGGAAATATCCTCCGATAAAAAAGAGAAAGAAGCTTTCTGAGAAACATCTTTGTGTTCTGTGAAATCATCTTACAGAGTTACAGCTTTCCCCTCAAGAAGCCTTTCGCTAAGACAGTTCTTGTGGAATTGGCAAAGTGATATTTGGAAGCCCAAGAGGTCTATGGTGAAAAAGGAAATATCCTCAGATGAAATCTGGAAAGAAGCTTTCTGAGAAACTGCTTAGTGTTCTGTTAATTCATCTCACAGAGTTACATCTGTATTTCCTGGTTCTCTTTGCTAGCCTTATTTCTGTGGAATCTGAGAACAGATATTTCGGATCCCATTGAAGACTATAGGGCCAAAGGAAATATCCTCCGATAACAAAGAGGAAGAAGCTTTCTGAGAAACTTCTTTGCGTTCTGTGAAATCATCTCACAGAGTTACAGCTTTCCCCTCAAGAAGCCTTTCGCTAAGACAGTTCTTGTGGAATTGGCAAAGTGATATTTGGAAGCCCATAGAGGGCTATGGTGAAAAAGGAAATATCCTCAGATGAAATCTGGAAAGAAGCTTTCTGAGAAACTGCTTAGTGTTCTGTTATTTCATCTCACAGAGTTACATCTGTATTTCGTGGATCTCCTTGCTAGCATTATTTCTGTGGAATCTGAGAACAGATATTTCGGATCCCATTGAAGACTATAGAGCCAAAGGAAATAATCTCCGATAACAAAGAGAAAGAAGCTTTCTGAAAAACTTCTTTGCGTTCTGTGAAATCATCTCACAGAGTTACAGCTTTCCCCTCAAGAATCATTTCGCTAAGACAGTTCTTCTGGAATTGGCAAAGTGATATTTGGAAGCCCATAGAGGGCTATGGTGAAAAAGGAAATATCCTCAGATGAAATCTGGAAAGAAGCTTTCTGAGAAACTGCTTAGTGTTCTGTTAATTCATCTCACAGAGTTACATCTGTATTTCGTGGATCTCTTTGCTAGCCTTATTTCTGTGGAATCTGAGAACAGATATTTCGGATCCCATTGAAGACTCTAGTGCCAAAGGAAATACCCTCCGATAACAAAGAGAAAGAAGCTTCCTGAGAAACATCTTTGCGTTCTGTGAAATCATCTCACAGAGTTACAGCTTTCCCCTCAAGAAGCCTTTCGCTAAGACAGTTCTTGTGGAATTGGCAAAGTGATATTTGGAAGCCCATAGAGGGCTATGGTGAAAAAAGAAATATCCTCAGATGAAATCTGGAAAGAAGCTTTCTGAGAAACTGCTTAGTGTTCGGTTAATTCATCTCACAGAGTTACATCTGTATTTCGTGGATCTCTTTGCTAGCCTTATTTCTGTGGAATCTGAGAACAGATATTTCCGATTCCATTGAAGACTATAGGGCTAAAGGAAATATCCTCCGATAACAAAGAGAAAGAAGCTTTCTGAGAAACATCTTTGTGTTCTGTGAAATCATCTTGCAGAGTTACAGCTTTCCCCTCAAAAAGCCTTTCGCTAAGACAGTTATTGTGGAATTGGCAAAGTGATATTTGGAAGCCCAAGAGGTCTATGGTGAAAAAGGAAATATCCTCAGATGAAATCTGGAAAGAAGCTTTCTGAGAAACTGCTTAGTGTTCTGTTAATTCATCTCACAGAGTTACATCTGTATTTCGTGGTTCTCTTTGCTAGCCTTATTTCTGTGGAATCTGAGAACAGATATTTCGGATCCCATTGAAGACTATAGGGCCAAAGGAAATATCCTCCGATAACAAAGAGGAAGAAGCTTTCTGAGAAACTTCTTTGCGTTCTGTGAAATCATCTCACAGAGTTACAGCTTTCCCCTCAAGAAGCCTTTCGCTAAGACAGTTCTTGTGGAATTGGCAAAGTGATAATTGGAAGCCCATAGAGGGCTATGGTGAAAAAGGAAATATCCTCAGATGTAATCTGGAAAGAAGCTTTCTGAGAAACTGCTTAGTGTTCTGTTATTTCATCTCACAGAGTTACATCTGTATTTCGTGGATCTCTTTGCTAGCCTTATTTCTGTGGAATCTGAGAACAGATATTTCGGATCCCATTGAAGACTATAGAGCCAAAGGAAATAATCTCCGATAACAAAGAGAAAGAAGCTTTCTGGAAAACTTCTTTGCGTTCTGTGAAATCATCTCACAGAGTTACAGCTTTCCCCTCAAGAAACCTTTCGCTAAGACAGTTCTTGTGGAATTGGCAAAGTGATATTTGGAAGCCCATAGAGGGCTATGGTGAAAAAGGAAATATCCTCAGATGAAATCTGGAAAGAAGCTTTCTGAGAAACTGCTTAGTGTTCGGTTAATTCATCTCACAGAGTTACATCTGTATTTCGTGGTTCTCTTTGCTAGCCTTATTTCTGTGGAATCTGAGAACAGATATTTCGGATCCCATTGAAGACTATAGGGCCAAAGGAAATATCCTCCGATAACAAAGAGGAAGAAGCTTTCTGAGAAACTTCTTTGCGTTCTGTGAAATCATCTCACAGAGTTACAGCTTTTCCCTCAAGAAGCCTTTCGCTAAGACAGTTCTTGTGGAATTGGCAAAGTGATATTTGGAAGCCCATAGAGGGCTATGGTGAAAAAGGAAATATCCTCAGATGAAATCTGGAAAGAAGCTTTCTGAGAAACTGCTTAGTGTTCGGTTATTTCATCTCACAGAGTTACATCTGTATTTCGTGGATCTCCTTGCTAGCCTTATTTCTGTGGAATCTGAGAACAGATATTTCGGATCCCATTGAAGACTATAGAGCCAAAGGAAATAATCTCCGATAACAAAGAGAAAGAAGCTTTCTGAAAAACTTCTTTGCGTTCTGTGAAATCATCTCACAGAGTTACAGCTTTCCCCTCAAGAAACCTTTCGCTAAGACAGTTCTTGTGGAATTGGCAAAGTGATATTTGGAAGCCCATAGAGGGCTATGGTGAAAAAGGAAATATCCTCAGATGAAATCTGGAAAGAAACTTTCTGAGAAACTTCTTAGTGTTCTGTTAATTCATCTCACAGAGTTACATCTGTATTTCATGGATCTCTTTGCTAGCCTTATTTCTGTGGAATCTGAGAACAGATATTTCGGATTCCTTTGAAGACTATAGGGCTAAAGGAAATATCCTCCGATAACAAAGAGAAAGAAGCTTTCTGAGAAACATCTTTGTGTTCCGTGAAATCATCTCACAGAGTTACAGCTTTCCCCTCAAGAAGCCTTTCGCTAAGACAGTTCTTGTGGAATTGGCAAAGTGATATTTGGAAGCCCTTAGAGGGCTATGGTGAAAAAGGAAATATCCTCAGATGAAATCTGGAAAGAAGCTTTCTGAGAAACTGCTTAGTGTTCTGTTAATTCATCTCACAGAGTTACATCTGTATTTCGTGGATCTCTTTGCTAGCCATATTTCTGTGGAATCTGAGAACAGATGTTTCGGATCCCATTGAAGACTATAGGGCCAAAGGAAATATCCTCCGATAACAAAGAGAAAGAAGCTTTCTGAGAAACTTCTTTGCGTTCTGTGAAATCATCTCACAGAGTTACAGCTTTCCTCTCAAGAAGCCTTTCACTAAGACAGTTCTTGTGGAATTGGCAAGGTGATATTTGGAAGCCCATAGAGGGCTACGGTGAAAAAGGAAATATCCTCAGATGAAATCTGGAAAGAAGCTTTCTGAGAAACTGCTTAGTGTTCTGTTAATTCATCTCACAGAGTTACATCTGCATTTCATGGATCTCTTTGCTAGCCTTATTTCTGTGGAATCTGAGAACAGATATTTCGGATCCCTTTGAAGACTATAGGGCCAAAGGAAATATCCTACGATAACAAAGAGAAAGAAGGTTTCTGAGAAACTTCTTTGTGTTCTGTGAAATCATCTCACAGAGTTACAGCTTTCCCCTCAAGAAGCCTTTCGCTAAGACAGTTCTTGTGGAATACGCAAAGTGATATTTGGAAGCCCATAGAGGGCTATGGTGAAAAAGGAAATATCCTCAGATGAAATCTGGAAAGAAGCTTTCTGAGAAACTGCTTAGTGTTCTGTTATTTCATCTCACAGAGTTACATCTGTATTTCGTGGATCTCCTTGCTAGCCTTATTTCTGTGGAATCTGAGAGCAGATATTTCGGATCCCATTGAAGACTATAGAGCCAAAGGAAATAATCTCCGATAACAAAGAGAAAGAAGCTTTCTGAGAAACATCTTTGTGTTCCGTGAAATCATCTTACAGAGTTACAGCTTTCCCCTCAAGAAGCCTTTCGCTAAGACAGTTCTTGTGGAATTGGCAAAGTGATATTTGGAAGCCCATAGAGGGCTATGGTGAAAAAGGAAATATCCTCAGATGGAATCTGGAAAGAAGCTTTCTGAGAAACTGCTTAGTGTTCTGTTAATTCATCTCACAGAGTTACATCTGTATTTCGTGGATCTCTTTGCTAGCCTTATTTCTGTGGAATCTGAGAAGAGATATTTCGGATCCCATTGAAGACTATAGGGACAAAGGAAATATCCTCCGATAACAAAGAGCAAGAAGCTTTCTGAGAAACTTCTTTGCGTTCTGTGAAATCATCTCACAGAGTTACAGCTTTCCCCTCAAGAAGCCTTTCGCTAAGACAGTTCTTGTGGAATTGGCAAAGTGATATTTGGAAGCCCTTAGAGGGCTGTGGAGAAAAAGGAAATATCCTCAGATGAAATCTGGAAAGAAGCTTTCTGAGAAACTGCTTAGTGTTCTGTTAATTCATCTCACAGAGTTACATCTGTATTTCGTGGATCTCATTGCTAGCCTTATTTCTGTGGAATCTGAGAACAGATATTTCGGATCCCATTGAAGACTATAGGGCCAAGGAAATATCCTCCGATAACAAAGAGAAAGAAGCTTTCTGAGAAAGTTCTTTGCGTTCTGTGAAATCATCTCACAGAGTTACAGCTTTCCCCTCACGAAGCCTTTCGCTAAGACAGTTCTTGTGGAATTGGCAAAGTGATATTTGGAAGCCCATAGAGGGCTATGGTGAAAAAGGAAATATCCTCAGATGAAATCTGGAAAGAAGCTTTCTGAGAAACTGCTTAGTGTTCTGTTAATTCATCTCACAGAGTTACATCTGTATTTCGTGGATCTCTTTGCTAGCCTTATTTCTGTGGAATCTGAGAACAGATATTTCGGATCCCTTTGAAGACTATAGGGCCAAAGGAAATATCCTCCGATAACAAAGAGTAATAAGCTTTCTGAGAAACTTCTTTGTGTTCTGTGAAATCATCTCACAGAGTTACAGCTTTCCCCTCAAGAAGCCTTTCGCTAAGACAGTTCTTGTGGAATTGGCAAAGTGATATTTGGAAGCCCATAGAGGGCTATGGTGAAAAAGGATATATCCTCAGATGAAATTTGGAAAGAAGCTTTCTGAGAAACTGCTTAGTGTTCTGTTCATTCATCTCACAGAGTTACATCTGTATTTCGTGGATCTCTTTCCTAGCCTTATTTCTGTGGAATCTGAGAACAGATATTTCGGATCCCATTGAAGACTATAGGGCCAAAGGAAATATCCTCCGATAACAAAGAGAAAGAAGCTTTCTGAGAAACTTCTTTGCGTTCTGTGAAATCATCTCACAGAGTTACAGCTTTCCTCTCAAGAAGCCTTTCGCTAAGACAGTTCTTGTGGAAATGGCAAAGTGATATTTGGAAGCCCATAGAGGGCTATGGTGGAAAATGAAATATCCTCAGATGAAATCTGGAAGAAGCTTTCTGAGAAACTCCTTAGTGTTCTGTTAATTCATCTCACAGAGTTACATCTGTATTTCGTGGATCTCTTTGCTAGCCTTATTTCTGTGGAATCTGAGAACAGATATTTCGGATCCCATTGAAGACTATAGGGCCAAAGAAATATCCTCCGATAACAGAGAGAAAGAAGTTTTCTGAGAAACTTCTTTGCGTTCTGTGAAATCATCTCACAGAGTTACAGCTTTCCCCTCAAGAAGCCTTTCGCTAAGACAGTTCTTGTGTAATTGGCAAAGTGATATTTGGAAGCCCATAGAGGGCTATGGTGAAAAAGGAAATATCCTCAGATGAAATCTGGAAAGAAGCTTTCTGAGAAACTGCTTAGTGTTCTGTTAATTCATCTCACAGAGTTACATCTGTATTTCGTGGATCTCTTTGCTAGCCTTATTTCTGTGGAATCTGAGAACAGATATTTCGGATCCCATTGAAGACTCTAGGGCCAAAGGAAATATCCTCCGATAACAAAGAGAAAGAAGCTTTCTGAGAAACTTCTTTGCGTTCTGTGAAATCATCTCACGGAGTTACAGCTTTCCCCTCAAGAAGCCTTTCGCTAAGACAGTTCTTGTGGAATTGGCAAAGTGATATATGGAAGCCCATAGAGGGCTATGGTGAAAAAGGAAATATCCTCAGATGAAATGTGGAAAGAAGCTTTCTGAGAAACTGCTTAGTGTTCGGTTAATTCATCTCACAGAGTTACATCTGTATTTCGTGGATCTCTTTGCTAGCCTTATTTCTGTGGAATCTGAGAACAGATATTTCGGATTCCATTGAAGACTATAGGGCTAAAGGAAATATCCTCCGATAACAAAGAGAAAGAAGCTTTCTGAGAAACATCTTTGTGTTCTGTGAAATCATCTTACAGAGTTACAGCTTTCCCCTCAAGAAGCCTTTCGCTAAGACAGTTCTTGTGGAATTGGCAAAGTGATATTTGGAAGCCCATAGAGGGCTATGGTGAAAAAGGAAATATCCTCAGATGAAATCTGGAAAGAAGCTTTCTGAGAAACTGCTTAGTGTTCTGTTAATTCATCTCACAGAGTTACATCTGTATTTCGTGGATCTCTTTGCTAGCCTTATTTCTGTGGAATTTGAGTACAGATATTTCGGATCCCATTGAAGACTATAGGGACAAAGGAAATATCCTCCGATAACAAAGAGCAAGAAGCTTTCTGAGAAACTTCTTTGCGTTCTGTGAAATCATCTCACAGAGTTACAGCTTTCCCCTCAAGAAGCCTTTCGCTAAGACAGTTCTTGTGGAATTGGCAAAGTGATATTTGGAAGCCCATAGAGGTCTATGGTGAAAAAGGAAATATCCTCAGATGAAATCTGGAAAGAAGCTTTCTGAGAAACTGCTTAGTGTTCGGTTAATTCATCTCACAGAGTTACATCTGTATTTCGTGGATCTCTTTGCTAGCCTTATTTCTGTGGAATCTGAGAACAGATGTTTCGTATCCCATTGAAGACTATAGGGCCAAAGGAAATATCCTCGGATAACAAAGAGAAAGAAGCTTTCTGAGAAACTTCTTTGTGTTCTGTGAAATCATCTCACAGAGCTACAGCTTTCCCCTCAAGAAGCCTTTCACTAAGACAGTTCTTGTGGAATTGGCAAAGTGATATTTGGAAGCCCATAGAGGGCTATGGTGAAAAAGGAAATATCCTCAGATGAAATCTGGAAAGAAGCTTTCTGAGAAACTGCTTAGTGTTCTGTTAATTCATCTCACAGAGTTACATCTGTATTTCGTGGATCTCTTTGCTAGCCTTATTTCTGTGAAATCTGAGAACAGATATTTCGGATCCCATTGAATACTATAGGGACAAAGGAAATATCCTCCGCTAACAAAGAGAAAGAAGCTTTTTGAGAAACTTCTTTGCGTTCTGTGAAATCATCTCACAGAGTTACAGCTTTCCACTTAAGAAGCCTTTCGCTAAGACAGTTCCTGTGGAATTGGCAAAGTGATATTTGGAAGCCCATAGAGGGCTATGGTGAAAAAGGAAATATCCTCAGATGAAATCTGGAAAGAAGCTTTCTGAGAAACTGCTTAGTGTTCTGTTAATTCATCTCACAGAGTTACATGTGTATTTCGTGGATCTCTTTGCTAGCCTTATTTCTGTGGAATCTGAGAACAGATATTTCGGACCCCATTGAAGACTATAGGGACAAAGGAAATATCCTCCGATAACAAAGAGCAAGAAGCTTTCTGAGAAACTTCTTTGCGTTCTGTGAAATCATCTCACAGAGTTACAGCTTTCCCCTCAAGAAGCCTTTCGCTAAGACAGTTCTTGTGGAATTGTCAAAGTGATATTTGGAAGCCCTTAGAGGGCTATGGTGAAAAAGGAAATATCCTCAGATGAAATCTGGAAAGAAGCTTTCTGAGAAACTGCTTAGTGTTCTGTTCATTCATCTCACAGAGTTACATCTGTATTTCGTGGATCTCTTTGCTAGCCTTATTTCTGTGGAATCTGAGAACAGATATTTCGGATCCCTTTGAAGACTATAGGGCCAAAGGAAATATCCTCCGATAACAAAGAGTAATAAGCTTTCTGAGAAAGTTCTTTGTGTTCTGTGAAATCATCTCACAGAGTTACAGCTTTCCCCTCAAGAAGCCTTTCGCTAAGACAGTTCTTGTGGAATTGGCAAAGTGATATTTGGAAGCCCATAGAGGGCTATGGTGAAAAAGGATATATCCTCAGATGAAATTTGGAAAGAAGCTTTCTGAGAAACTGCTTAGTGTTCTGTTCATTCATCTCACAGAGTTACATCTGTATTTCGTGGATCTCTTTCCTAGCCTTATTTCTGTGGAATCTGAGAACAGATATTTCGGATCCCATTGAAGACTATAGGGCCAAAGGAAATATCCTCCGATAACAAAGAGAAAGAAGCTTTCTGAGAAACTTCTTTGCGTTCTGTGAAATCATCTCACAGAGTTACAGCTTTCCTCTCAAGAAGCCTTTCGCTAAGACAGTTCTTGTGGAAATGGCAAAGTGATATTTGGAAGCCCATAGAGGGCTATGGTGGAAAATGAAATATCCTCAGATGAAATCTGGAAGAAGCTTTCTGAGAAACTCCTTAGTGTTCTGTTAATTCATCTCACAGAGTTACATCTGTATTTCGTGGATCTCTTTGCTAGCCTTATTTCTGTGGAATCTGAGAACAGATATTTCGGATCCCATTGAAGACTATAGGGCCAAAGAAATATCCTCCGATAACAGAGAGAAAGAAGTTTTCTGAGAAACTTCTTTGCGTTCTGTGAAATCATCTCACAGAGTTACAGCTTTCCCCTCAAGAAGCCTTTCGCTAAGACAGTTCTTGTGTAATTGGCAAAGTGATATTTGGAAGCCCATAGAGGGCTATGGTGAAAAAGGAAATATCCTCAGATGAAATCTGGAAAGAAGCTTTCTGAGAAACTGCTTAGTGTTCTGTTAATTCATCTCACAGAGTTACATCTGTATTTCGTGGATCTCTTTGCTAGCCTTATTTCTGTGGAATCTGAGAACAGATATTTCGGATCCCATTGAAGACTCTAGGGCCAAAGGAAATATCCTCCGATAACAAAGAGAAAGAAGCTTTCTGAGAAACTTCTTTGCGTTCTGTGAAATCATCTCACGGAGTTACAGCTTTCCCCTCAAGAAGCCTTTCGCTAAGACAGTTCTTGTGGAATTGGCAAAGTGATATATGGAAGCCCATAGAGGGCTATGGTGAAAAAGGAAATATCCTCAGATGAAATCTGGAAAGAAGCTTTCTGAGAAACTGCTTAGTGTTCGGTTAATTCATCTCACAGAGTTACATCTGTATTTCGTGGATCTCTTTGCTAGCCTTATTTCTGTGGAATCTGAGAACAGATATTTCGGATTCCATTGAAGACTATAGGGCTAAAGGAAATATCCTCCGATAACAAAGAGAAAGAAGCTTTCTGAGAAACATCTTTGTGTTCTGTGAAATCATCTTACAGAGTTACAGCTTTCCCCTCAAGAAGCCTTTCGCTAAGACAGTTCTTGTGGAATTGGCAAAGTGATATTTGGAAGCCCATAGAGGGCTATGGTGAAAAAGGAAATATCCTCAGATGAAATCTGGAAAGAAGCTTTCTGAGAAACTGCTTAGTGTTCTGTTAATTCATCTCACAGAGTTACATCTGTATTTCGTGGATCTCTTTGCTAGCCTTATTTCTGTGGAATTTGAGTACAGATATTTCGGATCCCATTGAAGACTATAGGGACAAAGGAAATATCCTCCGATAACAAAGAGCAAGAAGCTTTCTGAGAAACTTCTTTGCGTTCTGTGAAATCATCTCACAGAGTTACAGCTTTCCCCTCAAGAAGCCTTTCGCTAAGACAGTTCTTGTGGAATTGGCAAAGTGATATTTGGAAGCCCATAGAGGTCTATGGTGAAAAAGGAAATATCCTCAGATGAAATCTGGAAAGAAGCTTTCTGAGAAACTGCTTAGTGTTCGGTTAATTCATCTCACAGAGTTACATCTGTATTTCGTGGATCTCTTTGCTAGCCTTATTTCTGTGGAATCTGAGAACAGATGTTTCGTATCCCATTGAAGACTATAGGGCCAAAGGAAATATCCTCGGATAACAAAGAGAAAGAAGCTTTCTGAGAAACTTCTTTGTGTTCTGTGAAATCATCTCACAGAGCTACAGCTTTCCCCTCAAGAAGCCTTTCACTAAGACAGTTCTTGTGGAATTGGCAAAGTGATATTTGGAAGCCCATAGAGGGCTATGGTGAAAAAGGAAATATCCTCAGATGAAATCTGGAAAGAAGCTTTCTGAGAAACTGCTTAGTGTTCTGTTAATTCATGTCACAGAGTTACATCTGTATTTCGTGGATCTCTTTGCTAGCCTTATTTCTGTGAAATCTGAGAACAGATATTTCGGATCCCATTGAATACTATAGGGACAAAGGAAATATCCTCCGCTAACAAAGAGAAAGAAGCTTTTTGAGAAACTTCTTTGCGTTCTGTGAAATCATCTCACAGAGTTACAGCTTTCCACTTAAGAAGCCTTTCGCTAAGACAGTTCCTGTGGAATTGGCAAAGTGATATTTGGAAGCCCATAGAGGGCTATGGTGAAAAAGGAAATATCCTCAGATGAAATCTGGAAAGAAGCTTTCTGAGAAACTGCTTAGTGTTCTGTTAATTCATCTCACAGAGTTACATGTGTATTTCGTGGATCTCTTTGCTAGCCTTATTTCTGTGGAATCTGAGAACAGATATTTCGGACCCCATTGAAGACTATAGGGACAAAGGAAATATCCTCCGATAACAAAGAGCAAGAAGCTTTCTGAGAAACTTCTTTGCGTTCTGTGAAATCATCTCACAGAGTTACAGCTTTCCCCTCAAGAAGCCTTTCGCTAAGACAGTTCTTGTGGAATTGGCAAAGTGATATTTGGAAGCCCTTAGAGGGCTATGGTGAAAAAGGAAATATCCTCAGATGAAATCTGGAAAGAAGCTTTCTGAGAAACTGCTTAGTGTTCTGTTCATTCATCTCACAGAGTTACATCTGTATTTCGTGGATCTCTTTGCTAGCCTTATTTCTGTGGAATCTGAGAACAGATATTTCGGATCCCTTTGAAGACTATAGGGCCAAAGGAAATATCCTCCGATAACAAAGAGTAATAAGCTTTCTGAGAAACTTCTTTGTGTTCTGTGAAATCATCTCACAGAGTTACAGCTTTCCCCTCAAGAAGCCTTTCGCTAAGACAGTTCTTGTGGAATTGGCAAAGTGATATTTGGAAGCCCATAGAGGGCTATGGTGAAAAAGGATATATCCTCAGATGAAATTTGGAAAGAAGCTTTCTGAGAAACTGCTTAGTGTTCTGTTCATTCATCTCACAGAGTTACATCTGTATTTCGTGGATCTCTTTCCTAGACTTATTTCTGTGGAATCTGAGAACAGATATTTCGGATCCCATTGAAGACTATAGGGCCAAAGGAAATATCCTCCGATAACAAAGAGAAAGAAGCTTTCTGAGAAACTTCTTTGCGTTCTGTGAAATCATCTCACAGAGTTACAGCTTTCCTCTCAAGAAGCCTTTCGCTAAGACAGTTCTTGTGGAAATGGCAAAGTGATATTTGGAAGCTCATAGAGGGCTATGGTGCAAAATGAAATATCCTCAGATGAAATCTGGAAGAAGCTTTCTGAGAAACTCCTTAGTGTTCTGTTAATTCATCTCACAGAGTTACATCTGTATTTCGTGGATCTCTTTGCTAGCCTTATTTCTGTGGAATCTGAGAACAGATATTTCGGATCCCATTGAAGACTATAGGGCCAAAGAAATATCCTCCGATAACAGAGAGAAAGAAGTTTTCTGAGAAACTTCTTTGCGTTCTGTGAAATCATCTCACAGAGTTACAGCTTTCCCCTCAAGAAGCCTTTCGCTAAGACAGTTCTTGTGGAATTGGCAAAGTGATATTTGGAAGCCCATAGAGGGCTATGGTGAAAAAGGAAATATCCTCAGATGAAATCTGGAAAGAAGCTTTCTGAGAAACTGCTTAGTGTTCTGTTAATTCATCTCACAGAGTTACATCTGTATTTCGTGGATCTCTTTGCTAGCCTTATTTCTGTGGAATCTGAGAACAGATATTTCGGATCCCATTGAAGACTCTAGGGCCAAAGGAAATATCCTCCGATAACAAAGAGAAAGAAGCTTTCTGAGAAACTTCTTTGCGTTCTGTGAAATCATCTCACAGAGTTACAGCTTTCCCCTCAAGAAGCCTTTCGCTAAGGCAGTTCTTGTGGAATTGGCAAAGTGATATATGGAAGCCCATAGAGGGCTATGGTGAAAAAGGAAATATCCTCAGATGAAATCTGGAAAGAAGCTTTCTGAGAAACTGCTTAGTGTTCAGTTAATTCATCTCACAGAGTTACATCTGTATTTCGTGGATCTCTTTGCTAGCCTTATTTCTGTGGAATCTGAGAACAGATATTTCGGATTCCATTGAAGACAATAGGGCTAAAGGAAATATCCTCCGATAACAAAGAGAAAGAAGCTTTCTGAGAAACATCTTTGTGTTCTGTGAAATCATCTTACAGAGTTACAGCTTTCCCCTCAAGAAGCCTTTCGCTAAGACAGTTCTTGTGGAATTGGCAAAGTGATATTTGGAAGCCCATAGAGGGCTATGGTGAAAAAGGAAATATCCTCAGATGAAATCTGGAAAGAAGCTTTCTGAGAAACTGCTTAGTGTTCTGTTAATTCATCTCACAGAGTTACATATGTATTTCGTGGATCTCTTTGCTAGCCTTATTTCTGTGGAATCTGAGAACAGATATTTCGGACCCCATTGAAGACTATAGGGACAAAGGAAATATCCTCCGATAACAAAGAGCAAGAAGCTTTCTGAGAAACTTCTTTGCGTTCTGTGAAATCATCTCACAGAGTTACAGCTTTCCCCTCAAGAAGCCTTTCGCTAAGACAGTTCTTGTGGAATTGTCAAAGTGATATTTGGAAGCCCTTAGAGGGCTATGGTGAAAAAGGAAATATCCTCAGATGAAATCTGGAAAGAAGCTTTCTGAGAAACTGCTTAGTGTTCGGTTAATTCATCTCACAGAGTTACATCTGTATTTCTTGGATCTCTTTGCTATCCTTATTTCTGTATAATCTGAGAACAGATGTTTCGGATCCCATTGAAGACTATAGGGTCAAAGGAAATATCCTCGGATAACAAAGAGAAAGAAGCTTTCTGAGAAACTGCTTATTGTTCTGTTAATTCATCTCACAGAGTTACATGTGTATTTCGTGGATCTCTTTGCTAGCCTTATTTCTGTGGAATCTGAGAACAGATATTTCGGACCCCATTGAAGACTATAGGGACAAAGGAAATATCCTCCGATAACAAAGAGCAAGAAGCTTTCTGAGAAACTTCTTTGCGTTCTGTGAAATCATCTCACAGAGTTACAGCTTTCCCCTCAAGAAGCCTTTCGCTAAGACAGTTCTTGTGGAATTGTCAAAGTGATATTTGGAAGCCCTTAGAGGGCTATGGTGAAAAAGGAAATATCCTCAGATGAAATCTGGAAAGAAGCTTTCTGAGAAACTGCTTAGTGTTCGGTTAATTCATCTCACAGAGTTACATCTGTATTTCTTGGATCTCTTTGCTATCCTTATTTCTGTATAATCTGAGAACAGATGTTTCAGATCCCATTGAAGACTATAGGGCCAAAGGAAATATCCTCGGATAACAAAGAGAAAGAAGCTTTCTGAGAAACTTCTTTGCGTTCTGTGAAATCATCTCACAGAGTTACAGCTTTCCCCTCAAGAAGCCTTTCACTAAGACAGTTCTTGTGCAATTCGCAAAGTGATATTTGGAAGCCCATAGAGGGCTATGGTGAAAAAGGAAATATCCTCAGATGAAATCTGGAAAGAAGCTTTCTGAGAAACTGCTTAGTGTTCTGTTATTTCATCTCACAGAGTTACATCTGTATTTCGTGGATCTCCTTGCTAGCCTTATTTCTGTGGAATCTGAGAACAGATATTTCGGATCCCATTGAAGACTATAGAGCCAAAGGAAATAATCTCCGATAACAAAGAGAAAGAAGCTTTCTGAAAAACTTCTTTGCGTTCTGTGAAATCATCTCACAGAGTTACAGCTTTCCCCTCAAGAAACCTTTCGCTAAGACAGTTCTTGTGGAATTGGCAAAGTGATATTTGGAAGCCCATAGAGGGCTATGGTGAAAAAGGAAATATCCTCAGATGAAATCTGGAAAGAAGCTTTCTGAGAAACTGCTTAGTGTTCGGTTAATTCATCACACAGAGTTTCATCTGTATTTCGTGGATCTCTTTGCTAGCCTTATTTCTGTGGAATCTGAGAACAGATATTTCGGATTCCTTTGAAGACTATAGGGCTAAAGGAAATATCCTCCGATAACAAAGAGAAAGAAGCTTTCTGAGAAACATCTTTGTGTTCCGTGAAATCATCTCACAGAGTTACAGCTTTCCCCTCAAGAAGCCTTTCGCTAAGACAGTTCTTGTGGAATTGGCAAAGTGATATTTGGAAGCCCTTAGAGGGCTATGGTGAAAAAGGAAATATCCTCAGATGAAATCTGGAAAGAAGCTTTCTGAGAAACTGCTTAGTGTTCGGTTAATTCATCTCACAGAGTTACATCTGTATTTCGTGGATCTCTTTGCTAGCCATATTTCTGTGGAATCTGAGAACAGATGTTTCGGATCCCATTGAAGACTATAGGGCCAAAGGAAATATCCTCCGATAACAAAGAGAAAGAAGCTTTCTGAGAAACTTCTTTGCGTTCTGTGAAATCATCTCACAGAGTTACAGCTTTCCTCTCAAGAAGCCTTTCACTAAGTCAGTTCTTGTGGAATTGGCAAGGTGATATTTGGAAGCCCATAGAGGGCTACGGTGAAAAAGGAAATATCCTCAGATGAAATCTGGAAAGAAGCTTTCTGAGAAACTGCTTAGTGTTCTGTTAATTCATCTCACAGAGTTACATCTGCATTTCATGGATCTCTTTGCTAGCCTTATTTCTGTGGAATCTGAGAACAGATATTTCGGATCCCTTTGAAGACTATAGGGCCAAAGGAAATATCCTACGATAACAAAGAGAAAGAAGGTTTCTGAGAAACTTCTTTGTGTTCTGTGAAATCATCTCACAGAGTTACAGCTTTCACCTCAAGAAGCCTTTCGCTAAGACAGTTCTTGTGGAATAGGCAAAGTGATATTTGGAAGCCCATAGAGGGCTATGGTGAAAAAGGAAATATCCTCAGATGAAATCTGGAAAGAAGCTTTCTGAGAAACTGCTTAGTGTTCTGTTATTTCATCTCACAGAGTTACATCTGTATTTCGTGGATCTCCTTGCTAGCCTTATTTCTGTGGAATCTGAGAACAGATATTTCGCATCCCATTGAAGACTATAGAGCCAAAGGAAATAATCTCCGATAACAAAGAGAAAGAAGCTTTCTGAAAAACTTCTTTGCGTTCTGTGAAATCATCTCACAGAGTTACAGCTTTCCCCTCAAGAAACCTTTCGCTAAGACAGTTCTTATGGAATTGGCAAAGTGATATTTGGAAGCCCATAGAGGGCTATGGTGAAAAAGGATATATCCTCAGATGAAATCTGGAAAGAAGCTTTCTGAGAAACTGCTTAGTGTTTGGTTAATTCATCTCACAGAGTTACATCTGTATTTCGTGGATCTCTTTGCTAGCCTTATTTCTGTGGAATCTGAGAACAGATATTTCGGATTCCTTTGAAGACTATAGGGCTAAAGGAAATATCCTCCTATAAAAAAGAGAAAGAAGCTTTCTGAGAAACATCTTTGTGTTCCGTGAAATCATCATACAGAGTTACAGCTTTCCCCTCAAGAAGCCTTTCGCTAAGACAGTTCTTGTGGAATTGGCAAAGTGATATTTGGAAGCCCATAGAGGGCTATGGTGAAAAAGGAAATATCCTCAGATGGAATCTGGAAAGAAGCTTTCTGAGAAACTGCTTAGTGTTCTGTTAATTCATCTCACAGAGTTACATCTGTATTTCGTGGATCTCTTTGCTAGCCTTATTTCTGTGGAATCTGAGAACAGATATTTCGGATCCCATTGAAGACTATAGGGACAAAGGAAATATCCTCCGATAACAAAGAGCAAGAAGCTTTCTGAGAAACTTCTTTGCGTTCTGTGAAATCATCTCACAGAGTTACAGCTTTCCCCTCAAGAAGCCTTTCGCTAAGACAGTTCTTGTGGAATTGGCAAAGTGATATTTGGAAGCCCTTAGAGGGCTGTGGAGAAAAAGGAAATATCCTCAAATGAAATCTGGAAAGAAGCTTTCTGAGAAACTGCTTAGTGTTCTGTTAATTCATCTCACAGAGTTACATCTGTATTTCGTGGATCTCATTGCTAGCCTTATTTTTGTGGAATCTGAGAACAGATATTTCTGATCCCATTGAAGACTATAGGGCCAAGGAAATATCCTCCGATAACTAAGAGAAAGAAGCTTTCTGAGAAAGTTCTTTGCGTTCTGTGAAATCATCTCACAGAGTTACAGCTTTCCCCTCAAGATGCCTTTCGCTAAGACAGTTCTTGTGGAATTGGCAAAGTGATATTTGGAAGCCCATAGAGGGCTATGGTGAAAAAGGAAATATCCTCAGATGAAATCTGGAAAGAAGCTTTCTGAGAAACTGCTTAGTGTTCGGTTAATTCATCTCACAGAGTTACATCTGTATTTCGTGGATCTCTTTGCTAGCCTTATTTCTGTGGAATCTGAGAACAGATATTTCGGATTCCATTGAAGACTATAGGGCTAAAGGAAATATCCTCCGATAACAAAGAGAAAGAAGCTTTCTGAGAAACATCTTTGTGTTCTGTGAAATCATCTTACAGAGTTACAGCTTTCCCCTCAAGAAGCCTTTCGCTAAGACAGTTCTTGTGGAATTGGCAAAGTGATATTTGGAAGCCCAAGAGGTCTATGGTGAAAAAGGAAATATCCTCAGATGAAATCTGGAAAGAAGCTTTCTGAGAAACTGCTTAGTGTTCTGTTAATTCATCTCACAGAGTTACATCTGTATTTCGTGGATCTCTTTGCTAGCCTTATTTCTGTGGAATCTGAGAACAGATATTTCGGATCCCATTGAAGACTAGAGGGCCAAAGGAAATATCCTCCGATAACAAAGAGGAAGAAGCTTTCTGAGAAACTTCTTTGCGTTCTGTGAAATCATCTCACAGAGTTACAGCTTTCCCCTCAAGAAGCCTTTCGCTAAGACAGTTCTTGTGAAATTGGCAAAGAGATATTTGGAAGCCCTTAGAGGGCTATGGTGAAAAAGGAAATATCCTCAGATGAAATCTTGAAAGAAGCTTTCTGAGAAACTGCTTAGTGTTCTGTTAATTCATCTCACAGAGTTACATCTGTATTTCGTGGATCTCTTTGCTAGCCTTATTTCTGTGGAATCTGAGAACAGATATTTCGGATCCCATTGAAGACTATAGGGCCAAAGGAAATATCCTCCGATAACAAAGACAAAGAAGCTTTCTGAGAAACTTCTTTGCGTTCCGTGAAATCATCTCACAGAGTTACAGCTTTCCCCTCAAGAAGCCTTTCGATAAGACAGTTCTTGTGGAGTTGGCAAAGTGATATTTGGAAGCCCATAGAAGGCCATGGTGAAAAAGGAAATATCCTCAGATGAAATCTGGAAAGAAACTTTCTGAGAAACTGCTTAGTGTTCGGTTAACTCATCTCACGGAGTTACATCTGTATTTCGTGGATCTCTTTGCTAGCCTTATTTCTGTGGAATCTGAGAACAGATATTTCGGATCCCATTGAAGACTAGAGGGCCAAAGGAAATATCCTCCGATAACAAAGAGAAAGAAGCTTTCTGAGAAACTTCTTTGTGTTCTGTGAAATCATCTCACAGAGTTACAGCTTTCCCCTCAAGAAGACTTTCGCTAAGACAGTTCTTGTGGAATTGTCAAAGTGATATTTGGAAGCCCATAGAGGGCTATGGTGAAAAAGGAAATATCCTCAGATGAAATCTGGAAAGAAGCTTTCTGAGAAACTGCTTAGTGTTCTGTTAATTCATCTCACAGAGTTACATGTGTATTTCGTGGATCTCTTTGCTAGCCTTATTTCTGTGGAATCTGAGAACAGATATTTCGGATCCCATTGAAGACTATAGGGACAAAGGAAATATCCTCCGATAACAAAGAGCAAGAAGCTTTCTGAGAAACTTCTTTGCGTTCTGTGAAATCATCTCACAGAGTTACAGCTTTCCCCTCAAGAAGCCTTTCGCTAAGACAGTTCTTGTGTTATTGGCAAAGTGATATTTGGAAGCCCTTAGAGGGCTATGGTGAAAAAGGAAATATCCTCAGATGAAATCTGGAAAGAAGCTTTTTGAGAAACTGCTTAGTGTTCGGTTAATTCATCTCACAGAGTTACATCTGTATTTCGTGGATCTCTTTGCTAGCCTTATTTCTGTGGAATCTGAGAACAGATGTTTCGGATCCCATTGAAGACTATAGGGCCAAAGGAAATATCCTCGGATAACAAAGAGAAAGAAGATTTCTGAGAAACTTCTTTGCGTTCTGTGAAATCATCTCACAGAGTTACAGCTTTCCCCTCAAGAAGCCTTTCACTAAGACAGTTCTTGTGGAATTGGCAAAGTGATATTTGGAAGCCCATAGAGGGCTATGGTGAAAAAGTTAATATCCTCAGATGAAATCTGGAAGGAAGCTTTCTGAGAAACTGCTTAGTGTTCTGTTAATTCATCTCACAGAGTTACATCTGTATTTCGTGGATCTCTTTGCTAGCCTTATTTCTGTGGAATCTGAGAACAGATATTTCGGATCCCATTGAAGACTATAGAGACAAAGGATATCCTCCGATAAAAAAGAGAAAGAAGCTTTCTGAGAAACTTCTTTGCGTTCTGTGAAATCATCTCACAGAGTTACAGCATTCCACATAAGAAGCCTTTCGCTAAGACAGTTCCTGTGGAATTGGCAAAGTGATATTTGGAAGCCCATAGAGGGCTATGCTGAAAAAGGAAATATGCTCAGATGAAATCTGGAAAGAAGCTTTCTGAGAAACTCCTTAGTGTTCTGTTAATTCATCTCACAGAGTTACATGTGTATTTCGTGGATCTCTTTGCTAGCCTTATTTCTGTGGAATCTGAGAACAGATATTTCGGATCCCATTGAAGACTATAGGGACAAAGGAAATATCCTCCGATAACAAAGAGCAAGAAGCTTTCTGAGAAACTTCTTTGCGTTCTGTGAAATCATCTCACAGAGTTACAGCTTTCCCCTCAAGAAGCCTTTCGCTAAGACAGTTCTTGTGGTATTGGCAAAGTGATATTTGGAAGCCCTTAGAGGGCTATGGTGAAAAAGGAAATATCCTCAGATGAAATCTGGAAAGAAGCTTTCTGAGAAACTGCTTAGTGTTCGGTTAATTCATCTCAGAGAGTTACATCTGTATTTCGTGGATCTCTTTGCTAGCCTTATTTCTGTGGAATCTGAGAACAGATGTTTCGGATCCCATTGAAGACTATAGGGCCAAAGGAAATATCCTCGGATAACAAAGAGAAAGAAGCTTTCTGAGAAACTTCTTTGCTTTCTGTGAAATCATCTCACAGAGTTACAGCTTTCCCCTCAAGAAGCCTTTCACTAAGACAGTTCTTGTGGAATTGGCAAAGTGATATTTGGAAGCCCATAGAGGGCTATGGTGAAAAAGTTAATATCCTCAGATGAAATCTGGAAAGAAGCTTTCTGAGAAACTGCTTAGTGTTCTGTTAATTCACCTCACAGAGTTACATCTGTATTTCGTGGATCTCTTTGCTAGCCTTATTTCTGTGGAATCTGAGAACAGATATTTCGGATCCCTTTGAAGACTATAGGGCCAAAGGAAATATCCTCCGATAACAAAGAGAAAGAAGTTTTCTAAGAAACTTCATTGCGTTCTTTGAAATCATCTCACAGAGTTACAGCTTTACTCTCAAGAAGCCTTTCACTAAGACAGTTCTTGTGGAATTGGCAAAGAGATATTTGGAAGCCCATAGAGGGCTATGGTGAAAAAGGAAATATCCTCAGATGAAATCTGGAAAGAAGCTCTCTGAGAAACTGCTTAGTGTTCTGTTAATTCATCTCACAGAGTTACATCTGTATTTCCTGGACCTCTTTACCAGCCTTATTTCTGTGGAATCTGAGAACAGATATTTCGGATCCCATTGAAGACTATAGGGCCAAAGGAAATATCCTCCGATAACAAAGACAAAGAAGCTTTCTGAGAAACTTCTTTGCGTTCCGTGAAATCATCTGACAGAGTTACAGCTTTCCCCTCAAGAAGGCTTTCGCTAAGACAGTTCTTGTGGAGTTGGCAAAGTGATATTTGGAAGCCCATAGAGGGCTATGGTGAAAAAGGAAATATCCTCAGATGAAATCTGGAAAGAAACTTTCTGAGAAACTGCTTAGTGTTCGGTTAATTCATCTCACTGAGTTACATCTGTATTTCGTGGATCTCTTTGCTAGCCTTATTTCTGTGGAATCTGAGAACAGATATTTCGGATCCCTTTGAAGACTATAGGGCCAAAGGAAATATCCTCCGATAACAAAGAGAAAGAAGCTTTCTGAGAAACTTCTTTGTGTTCTGTGAAATCATCTCACAGAGTTCCAGCTTTCCCCTCAAGAAGCCTTTCGCTAAGACAGTTCTTGTGGAATTGGCAAAGTGATATTTGGAAGACCGTAGAGGGCTATGGTGAAAAAGGAAATATCCTCATATGAAATCTGGAAAGAAGCTTTCTGAGAATCTGCTTAGTGTTCTGTTAATTCATCTCACAGAGTTACATGTGTATTTCGTGGATCTCTTTGCTAGCCTTATTTCTGTGGAATCTGAGAACAGATATTTCGGATCCCATTGAAGACTATAGGGACAAAGGAAATACCCTCCGATAACAAAGAGCAAGAAGCTTTCTGAGAAACTTCTTTGCGTTCTGTGAAATCATCTCACAGAGTTACAGCTTTCCCCTCAAGAAGCCTTTCGCTAAGACAGTTCTTGTGGAATTGGCAAAGTGATATTTGGAAGCACTTAGAGGGCTATGGTGAAAAAGGAAATAACCTCAGATGAAATCTGGAAAGAAGCTTTCTGAGAAACTGCTTAGTGTTCTGTTAATTCATCTCACAGAGTTACATGTGTATTTCGTGGATCTCTTTGCTAGCCTTATTTCTGTGGAATCTGAGAACAGATATTTCGGACCCCATTGAAGACTATAGGGACAAAGGAAATATCCTCCGATAACAAAGAGCAAGAAGCTTTCTGAGAAACTTCTTTGCGTTCTGTGAAATCATCTCACAGAGTTACAGCTTTCCCCTCAAGAAGCCTTTCGCTAAGACAGTTCTTGTGGAATTGGCAAAGTGATATTTGGAAGCCCTTAGAGGGCTATGTTGAAAAAGGAAATATCCTCAGATGAAATCTGTTAAGAAGATTTCTGAGAAACTGCTTAGTGTTCGGTTAATTCATCTCACAGAGTTACATCTGTATTTCGTGGATCTCTTTGCTAGCCTTATTTCTGTGGAATCTGAGAACAGATGTTTCGGATCCCATTGAAGACTATAGGGCCAAAGGAAATATCCTCGGATAACAAAGAGAAAGAAGCTTTCTGAGAAACTTCTTTGCGTTCTGTGAAATCATCTCACAGAGTTACAGCTTTCCCCTCAAGAAGCCTTTCACTAAGACAGTTCTTGTGGAATTGGCAAAGTGATATTTGGAAGCCCATAGAGGGCTATGGTGAAAAAGGAAATATCCTCAGATGAAATCTGGAAAGAAGCTTTCTGAGAAACTGCTTAGTGTTCTGTTAATTCATCTCACAGAGTTACATCTGTATTTCGTGGATCTCTTTGCTAGCCTTATTTCTGTGGAATTTGAGAACAGATATTTCGGATCCCATTGAAGACTATAGGGACAAAGGAAATATCCTCCGATAACAAAGAGAAAGAAGCTTTCTGAGAAACTTCTTTGCGTTCTGTGAAATCATCTCACAGAGTTACAGCTTTCCCCGCAAGAAGCCTTTCGCTAAGACAGTTCCTGTGGAATTGGCAAAGTGATATTTGGATGCCCTTAGAGGGCTATAGTGAAAAAGGAAATATCCTCATATGAAATCTGGAAAGAAGCTTTCTGAGAAACTGCTTAGTGTTCTGTTAATTCATCTCACAGAGTTACATCTGTATTTCGTGGATCTCTTTGTTAGCCTTATTTCTGTGGAATCTGAGAACAGATATTTCGGATCCCAATGAAGACTATAGGGCCAAAGGAAATATCCTCCGATAACAAAGAGAAAGAAGCTTTCTGAGAAACTTCTTTGCGTTCTGTGAAATCATCTCACAGAGTTACAGCTTTCCCCTCAAGAAGCCTTTCGCTAAGACAGTTCTTGTGGAATTGGCAAAGTGATATTTGGAAGCCCATAGAGGGCTATGGTGAAAAAGGAAATATCCTCAGATGAAATCTGGAAAGTAGCTTTCTGAGAAACTGCTTAGTGTTCGGTTAATTCATCTCACAGAGTTACATCTGTATTTCGTGGATCTCTTTGCTAGCCTAATTTCTGTGGAATCTGAGAACAGATATTTCGGATCCCTTTGAAGACTATAGGGCTAAAGGAAATATCCTCTGATAACAAAGAGAAAGAAGCTTTCTGAGAAACATCTTTGTGTTCTGTGAAATCATCTTACAGAGTTACAGCTTTCCCCTCAAGAAGCCTTTCGCTAAGACAGTTCTTGTGGAATTGGCAAAGTGATATTTGGAAGCCCATAGGGGGCTATGGTGAAAAAGGAAATATCCTCAGATGAAATCTGGAAAGAAGCTTTCTGAGAAACTGCTTAGTGTTCTGTTAATTCATCTCACAGAGTTACATCTGTATTTCGTGGATCTCTTTGCTAGCCTTATTTCTGTGGAATCTGAGAACAGATATTTCGGATCCCATTTAAGACTATAGGGACAAAGGAAATATCCTCCGATAACAAAGAGCAAGAAGCTTTCTGAGAAACTTCTTTGCGTTCTGTGAAATCATCTCACAGAGTTACAGCTTTCCCCTCTAGAAGCCTTTCGCTAAGACAGTTCTTGTGGAATTGGCAAATTGATATTTGGAAGCCCTTAGAGGGCTATGGTGAAAAAGGAAATATCCTCAGATGAAATCTGGAAAGAAGCTTTCTGAGAAACTGCTTAGTGTTCTGTTAATACATCTCACAGAGTTACATCTGTATTTCGTGGATCTCATTGCTAGCCTTATTTCTGTGGAATCTGAGAACAGATATTTCGGATCCCTTTGAAGACTATAGGGCCAAAGGAAATATCCTCCGATAACAAAGAGAAAGAAGTTTTCTGAGAAACTTCATTGCGTTCTTTGAAATCATCTCACAGAGTTACAGCTTTACTCTCAAGAAGCCTTTCACGAAGACAGTTCTTGTGGAATTGGCAAAGAGATATTTGGAAGCCCATAGAGGGCTATGGTGAAAAAGGAAATATCCTCAGATGAAATCTGGAAAGAAGCTTTCTGAGAAACTGCTTAGTGTTCGGTTAATTCATCTCACAGAGTTACATCTGTATTTCCTGGACCTCTTTGCTAGCGTTATTTCTGTGGAATCTGAGAACAGATATTTCGGATCCCATTGAAGACTATAGGGCCAAAGGAAATATCCTCCGATAACAAAGACAAAGAAGCTTTCTGAGAAACTTCTTTGCGTTCCGTGAAATCACCTCACAGAGTTACAGCTTTCCCCTCAAGAAGCCTTTCGCTAAGACAGTTCTTGTGGAGTTGGCAAAGTGATATTTGGACGCCCATAGAGGGCTATGGTGAAAAAGGAAATATCCTCAGATGAAATCTGGAAAGAAGCTTTCTGAGAAACTGCTTAGTGTTCGGTTAATTCATCTCACAGAGTTACATCTGTATTTCGTGGATCTCTTTGCTAGCCTTATTTCTGTGGAATCTGAGAACAGATATTTCGGATCCCAATGAAGACTATAGGGCCAAAGGAAATATCCTCCGATAACAAAGAGAAAGAAGCTTTCTGAGAAACTTCTTTGTGTTCTGTGAAATCATCTCACAAGAGTTCCAGCTTTCCCCTCAAGAAGCCTTTCGCTAAGACAGTTCTTGTGGAATTGGCAAAGTGATATTTGGAAGACCATAGAGGGCTATGTTGAAAAAGGAAATATCCTCAGATGAAATCTGGAAAGAAGCTTTCTGAGAAACTGCTTAGTGTTCTGTTAATTCATCTCACAGAGTTACATGTGTATTTCGTGGATCTCTTTGCTAGCCTTATTTCTGTGGAAACTGAGAACAGATATTTCGGATCCCATTGAAGACTATAGGGACAAAGGAAATATCCTCCGATAACAAAGAGCAAGAAGCTTTCTGAGAAACTTCTTTGCGTTCTGTGAAATCATCTCACAGAGTTACAGCTTTCCCCTCAAGAAGCCTTTCGCTAAGACAGTTCTTGTGGAATTGGCAAAGTGATATTTGGAAGCCCTTAGAGGGCTATGGTGAAAAAGGAAATAACCTCAGATGAAATCTGGAAAGAAGCTTTCTGAGAAACTGCTTAGTGTTCTGTTAATTCATCTCACAGAGTTACATCTGTATTTCGTGGATCTCTTTGCTAGCCTTATTTCTGTGGAATCTGAGAACAGATATATCGGATCCCATTGAAGACTATAGGGACAAAGGAAATATCCTCCGATAACAAAAAGCAAGAAGCTTTCTGAGAAACTTCTTTGCGTTCTGTGAAATCATCTCACAGAGTTACAGCTTTCCCCTCTAGAAGCCTTTCGCTAAGACAGTTCTTGTGGAATTGGCAAAGTGATATTTGGAAGCCCAAGAGGTCTATGGTGAAAAAGGAAATATCCTCAGATGAAATCTGGAAAGAAGCTTTCTGAGAAACTGCTTAGTGTTCTGTTAATTCATCTCACAGAGTTACATCTGTATTTCGTGGATCTCTTTGCTATCCTTATTTCTGTGGAATCTGAGAACAGATATTTCGGATCCCATTGAAGGCTAGAGGGCCAAAGGAAATATCCTCCGATAACAAAGAGGAAGAAGCTTTCTGAGAAACTTCTTTGCGTTCTGTGAAATCATCTCACAGAGTTACAGCTTTCCCCTCAAGAAGCCTTTCGCTAAGACAGTTCTTGTGAAATTGGCAAAGAGATATTTGGAAGCCCTTAGAGGGCTATGGTGAAAAAGGAAATATCCTCAGATGAAATCTGGAAAGAAGCTTTCTGAGAAACTGCTTAGTGTTCTGTTAATACATCTCACAGAGTTACATCTGTATTTCGTGGATCTCATTGCTAGCCTTATTTCTGTGGAATCTGAGAACAGATATTTCGGATCCCTTTGAAGACTATAGGGCCAAAGGAAATATCCTCCGATAACAAAGAGAAAGAAGTTTTCTGAGAAACTTCATTGCGTTCTTTGAAATCATCTCACAGAGTTACAGCTTTACTCTCAAGAAGCCTTTCACGAAGACAGTTCTTGTGGAATTGGCAAAGAGATATTTGGAAGCCCATAGAGGGCTATGGTGAAAAAGGAAATATCCTCAGATGAAATCTGGAAAGAAGCTTTCTGAGAAACTGCTTAGTGTTCGGTTAATTCATCTCACAGAGTTACATCTGTATTTCCTGGACCTCTTTGCTAGCGTTATTTCTGTGGAATCTGAGAACAGATATTTCGGATCCCATTGAAGACTATAGGGCCAAAGGAAATATCCTCCGATAACAAAGACAAAGAAGCTTTCTGAGAAACTTCTTTGCGTTCCGTGAAATCACCTCACAGAGTTACAGCTTTCCCCTCAAGAAGCCTTTCGCTAAGACAGTTCTTGTGGAGTTGGCAAAGTGATATTTGGACGCCCATAGAGGGCTATGGTGAAAAAGGAAATATCCTCAGATGAAATCTGGAAAGAAGCTTTCTGAGAAACTGCTTAGTGTTCGGTTAATTCATCTCACAGAGTTACATCTGTATTTCGTGGATCTCTTTGCTAGCCTTATTTCTGTGGAATCTGAGAACAGATATTTCGGATCCCAATGAAGACTATAGGGCCAAAGGAAATATCCTCCGATAACAAAGAGAAAGAAGCTTTCTGAGAAACTTCTTTGTGTTCTGTGAAATCATCTCACAAGAGTTCCAGCTTTCCCCTCAAGAAGCCTTTCGCTAAGACAGTTCTTGTGGAATTGGCAAAGTGATATTTGGAAGACCATAGAGGGCTATGTTGAAAAAGGAAATATCCTCAGATGAAATCTGGAAAGAAGCTTTCTGAGAAACTGCTTAGTGTTCTGTTAATTCATCTCACAGAGTTACATGTGTATTTCGTGGATCTCTTTGCTAGCCTTATTTCTGTGGAAACTGAGAACAGATATTTCGGATCCCATTGAAGACTATAGGGACAAAGGAAATATCCTCCGATAACAAAGAGCAAGAAGCTTTCTGAGAAACTTCTTTGCGTTCTGTGAAATCATCTCACAGAGTTACAGCTTTCCCCTCAAGAAGCCTTTCGCTAAGACAGTTCTTGTGGAATTGGCAAAGTGATATTTGGAAGCCCTTAGAGGGCTATGGTGAAAAAGGAAATAACCTCAGATGAAATCTGGAAAGAAGCTTTCTGAGAAACTGCTTAGTGTTCTGTTAATTCATCTCACAGAGTTACATCTGTATTTCGTGGATCTCTTTGCTAGCCTTATTTCTGTGGAATCTGAGAACAGATATATCGGATCCCATTGAAGACTATAGGGACAAAGGAAATATCCTCCGATAACAAAAAGCAAGAAGCTTTCTGAGAAACTTCTTTGCGTTCTGTGAAATCATCTCACAGAGTTACAGCTTTCCCCTCTAGAAGCCTTTCGCTAAGACAGTTCTTGTGGAATTGGCAAAGTGATATTTGGAAGCCCAAGAGGTCTATGGTGAAAAAGGAAATATCCTCAGATGAAATCTGGAAAGAAGCTTTCTGAGAAACTGCTTAGTGTTCTGTTAATTCATCTCACAGAGTTACATCTGTATTTCGTGGATCTCTTTGCTATCCTTATTTCTGTGGAATCTGAGAACAGATATTTCGGATCCCATTGAAGGCTAGAGGGCCAAAGGAAATATCCTCCGATAACAAAGAGGAAGAAGCTTTCTGAGAAACTTCTTTGCGTTCTGTGAAATCATCTCACAGAGTTACAGCTTTCCCCTCAAGAAGCCTTTCGCTAAGACAGTTCTTGTGAAATTGGCAAAGAGATATTTGGAAGCCCTTAGAGGGCTATGGTGAAAAAGGAAATATCCTCAGATGAAATCTGGAAAGAAGCTTTCTGAGAAACTGCTTAGTGTTCTGTTAATTCATCTCACAGAGTTACATGTGTATTTCGTGGATCTCTTTGCTAGCCTTATTTCTGTGGAATCTGAGAACAGATATTTCGGATCCCATTGAAGACTATAGGGACAAAGGAAATATCCTCCGATAACAAAGAGCAAGAAGCTTTCTGAGAAACTTCTTTGCGTTCTGTGAAATCATCTCACAGAGTTACAGCTTTCCCCTCAAGAAGCCTTTCGCTAAGACAGTTCTCGTGTTATTGGCAAAGTGATATTTGGAAGCCCTTAGAGTGCTATGGTGAAAAAGGAAATATCCTCAGATGAAATCTGGAAAGAAGCTTTCTGAGAAACTGCTTAGTGTTCGGTTAATTCATCTCACAGAGTTACATCTGTATTTCGTGGATCTCTTTGCTAGCCTTATTTCTGTGGAATCTGAGAACAGATGTTTCGGATCCCATTGAAGACTATAGGGCCAAAGGAAATATCCTCGGATAACAAAGAGAAAGAAGCTTTCTGAGAAACTTCTTTGCGTTCTGTGAAATCATCTCACAGAGTTACAGCTTTCCCCTCAAGAAGCCTTTCACTAAGACAGTTCTTGTGGAATTGGCAAAGTGATATTTGGAAGCCCATAGAGGGCTATGGTGAAAAAGTTAATATCCCCAGACGAAATCTGGAAAGAAGCTTTCTGAGAAACTGCTTAGTGTTCTGTTAATTCATCTCACAGAGTTACATCTGTATTTCGTGGATCTCTTTGCTAGCCTTATTTCTGTGGAATCTGAGAACAGATATTTCGGATCCCATTGAAGACTATAGGGACAAAGGATATCCTCCGATAAAAAAGAGAAAGAAGCTTTCTGAGAAACTTCTTTGCGTTCTGTGAAATCATCTCACAGAGTTACAGCATTCCACATAAGAAGCCTTTCGCTAAGACAGTTCCTGTGGAATTGGCAAAGTGATATTTGGAAGCCCATAGAGGGCTATGGTGAAAAAGGAAATATGCTCAGATGAAATCTGGAAAGAAGCTTTCTGAGAAACTGCTTAGTGTTCTGTTAATTCATCTCACAGAGTTACATGTGTATTTCGTGGATCTCTTCGCTAGCCTTATTTCTGTGGAATCTGAGAACAGATATTTCGGATCCCATTGAAGACTATAGGGACAAAGGAAATATCCTCCGATAACAAAGAGCAAGAAGCTTTCTGAGAAACTTCTTTGCGTTCTGTGAAATCATCTCACAGAGTTCCAGCTTTCCCCTCAAGAAGCCTTTCGCTAAGACAGTTCTTGTGGTATTGGCAAAGTGATATTTGGAAGCCCTTAGAGGGCTATGGTGAAAAAGGAAATATCCTCAGATGAAATCTGGAAAGAAGCTTTCTGAGAAACTGCTTAGTGTTCGGTTAATTCATCTCACAGAGTTACATCTGTATTTCGTGGATCTCTTTGCTAGCCTTATTTCTGTGGAATCTGAGAACAGATGTTTCGGATCCCATTGAAGACTATAGGGCCAAAGGAAATATCCTCGGATAACAAAGAGAAAGAAGCTTTCTGAGAAACTTCTTTGCTTTCTGTGAAATCATCTCACAGAGTTACAGCTTTACTCTCAAGAAGCCTTTCACTAAGACAGTTCTTGTGGAATTGGCAAAGAGATATTTGGAAGCCCATAGAGGGCTATGGTGAAAAAGGAAATATCCTCAGATGAAATCTGGAAAGAAGCTCTCTGAGAAACTGCTTAGTGTTCTGTTAATTCATCTCACAGAGTTACATCTGTATTTCCTGGACCTCTTTACTAGCCTTATTTCTGTGGAATCTGAGAACAGATATTTCGGATCCCATTGAAGACTATAGGGCCAAATGAAATATCCTCCGATAACAAAGACAAAGAAGCTTTCTGAGAAACTTCTTTGCGTTCCGTGAAATCACCTCACAGAGTTCCAGCTTTCCCCTCAAGAAGCCTTTCGCTAAGACAGTTCTTGTGGAATTGGCAAAGTGATATTTGGAAGACCGTAGAGGGCTATGGTGAAAAAGGAAATATCCTCATATGAAATCTGGAAAGAAGCTTTCTGAGAATCTGCTTAGTGTTCTGTTAATTCATCTCACAGAGTTACATGTGTATTTCGTGGATCTCTTTGCTAGCCTTATTTCTGTGGAATCTGAGAACAGATATTTCGGATCCCATTGAAGACTATAGGGACAAAGGAAATACCCTCCGATAACAAAGAGCAAGAAGCTTTCTGAGAAACTTCTTTGCGTTCTGTGAAATCATCTCACAGAGTTACAGCTTTCCCCTCAAGAAGCCTTTCGCTAAGACAGTTCTTGTGGAATTGGCAAAGTGATATTTGGAAGCACTTAGAGGGCTATGGTGAAAAAGGAAATAACCTCAGATGAAATCTGGAAAGAAGCTTTCTGAGAAACTGCTTAGTGTTCTGTTAATTCATCTCACAGAGTTACATCTGTATTTCGTGGATCTCTTTGCTAGCCTTATTTCTGTGGAATCTGAGAACAGATATTTCGGATCCCATTGAAGACTATAGGGACAAAGGAAATATCCTCCGATAACAAAGAGCAAGAAGCTTTCTGAGAAACTTCTTTGCGTTCTGTGAAATCATCTCACAGAGTTACAGCTTTCCCCTCTAGAAGCCTTTCGCTAAGACAGTTCTTGTGGAATTGGCAAATTGATATTTGGAAGTCCTTAGTGTGCTATGGTGAAAAAGGAAATATCCTCAGATGAAATCTGGAAAGAAGCTTTCTGAGAAACTGCTTAGTGTTCTGTTAATTCATCTCACAGAGTTACATCTGTATTTCGTGGATCTCATTGCTAGCCTTATTTCTGTGGAATCTGAGAACAGATATTTCGGATCCCTTTGAAGACTATAGGGCCAAAGGAAGTATCCACCGATAACAAAGAGAAAGAAGTTTTCTGAGAAACTTCATTGCGTTCTTTGAAATCATCTCACAGAGTTACAGCTTTAATCTCAAGAAGCCTTTCACTAAGACAGTTCTTGTGGAATTGGCAAAGAGATATTTGGAAGCCCATAGAGGGCTATGGTGAAAAAGGAAATATCCTCAGATGAAATCTGGAAAGAAGCTTTCTGAGAAACTGCTTAGTGTTCTGTTAATTCATCACACAGAGTTACATCTGTATTTCCTGGATCTCTTTGCTAGCCTTATTTCTGTGGAATCTGAGAACAGATATTTCGGATCCCATTGAAGACTATAGGGACAAAGGAAATATCCTCCGATAACAAAGAGCAAGAAGCTTTCTGAGAAACTTCTTTGCGTTCTGTGAAATCATCTCACAGAGTTACAGCTTTCCCCTCAAGAAGCCTTTCGCTAAGACAGTTCTTGTGGTATTGGCAAAGTGATATTTGGAAGCCCTTAGAGGGCTATGGTGAAAAAGGAAATATCCTCAGATGAAATCTGGAAAGAAGCTTTCTGAGAAACTGCTTAGTGTTCGGTTAATTCATCTCACAGAGTTACATCTGTATTTCGTGGATCTCTTTGCTAGCCTTATTTCTGTGGAATCTGAGAACAGATGTTTCGGATCCCATTGAAGACTATAGGGCCAAAGGAAATATCCTCGGATAACAAAGAGAAAGAAGCTTTCTGAGAAACTTCTTTGCGTTCTGTGAAATCATCTCACAGAGTTCCAGCTTTCCCCTCAAGAAGCCTTTCACTAAGACAGTTCTTGTGGAATTGGCAAAGTGATATTTGGAAGCCCATAGAGGGCTATGGTGAAAAAGTTAATATCCTCAGATGAAATCTGGAAAGAAGCTTTCTGAGAAACTGCTTAGTGTTCTGTTAATTCATCTCACAGAGTTACATGTGTATTTCGTGGATCTCTTTGCTAGCCTTATTTCTGTGGAATCTGAGAACAGATATTTCGGATCCCATTGAAGACTATAGGGACAAAGGAAATACCCTCCGATAACAAAGAGCAAGAAGCTTTCTGAGAAACTTCTTTGCGTTCTGTGAAATCATCTCACAGAGTTACAGCTTTCCCCTCAAGAAGCCTTTCGCTAAGACAGTTCTTGTGGAATTGGCAAAGTGATATTTGGAAGCACTTAGAGGGCTATGGTGAAAAAGGAAATAACCTCAGATGAAATCTGGAAAGAAGCTTTCTGAGAAACTGCTTAGTGTTCTGTTAATTCATCTCACAGAGTTACATCTGTATTTCGTGGATCTCTTTGCTAGCCTTATTTCTGTGGAATCTGAGAACAGATATTTCGGATCCCATTGAAGACTATAGGGACAAAGGAAATACCCTCCGATAACAAAGAGCAAGAAGCTTTCTGAGAAACTTCTTTGCGTTCTGTGAAATCATCTCACAGAGTTACAGCTTTCCCCTCTAGAAGCCTTTCGCTAAGACAGTTCTTGTGGAATTGGCAAATTGATATTTGGAAGTCCTTAGAGTGCTATGGTGAAAAAGGAAATATCCTCAGATGAAATCTGGAAAGAAGCTTTCGGAGAAACTGCTTAGTGTTCTGTTAATTCATCTCACAGAGTTACATCTGTATTTCGTGGATCTCATTGCTAGCCTTATTTCTGTGGAATCTGAGAACAGATATTTCGGATCCCTTTGAAGACTATAGGGCCAAAGGAAATATCCACCGATAACAAAGAGAAAGAAGTTTTCTGAGAAACTTCATTGTGTTCTTTGAAATCATCTCACAGAGTTACAGCTTTAATCTCAAGAAGCCTTTCACTAAGACAGTTCTTGTGGAATTGGCAAAGAGATATTTGGAAGCCCATAGAGGGCTATGGTGAAAAAGGAAATATCCTCAGATGAAATCTGGAAAGAAGCTTTCTGAGAAACTGCTTAGTGTTCTGTTAATTCATCACACAGAGTTACATCTGTATTTCCTGGATCTCTTTGCTAGCCTTATTTCTGTGGAATCTGAGAACAGATATTTCGGATCCCATTGAAGACTATAGGGCCAAAGGAAATATCCTCCGATAACAAAGAGAAAGAAGCTTTCTGAGAAACATCTTTGCATTCCGTGAAATCAACTCACAGAGTTACAGCTTTCCCCTCAAGAAGCCTTTCGCTGAGACAGTTCTTGTGGAGTTGGCAAAGTGATATTTGGAAGCCCATAGAGGGCTATGGTGAAAAAGGAAATATCCTCAGATGAAATCTGGAAAGAAGCTTTCTGAGAATCTGCTTAGTGTTCTGTTAATTCATCTCACAGAGTTACATGTGTATTTCGTGGATCTCTTTGCTAGCCTTATTTCTGTGGAATCTGAGAACAGATATTTCGGATCCCATTGAAGACTATAGGGACAAAGGAAATATCCTCCGATAACAAAGAGCAAGAAGCTTTCTGAGAAACTTCTTTGCGTTCTGTGAAATCATCTCACAGAGTTACAGCTTTCCCCTCAAGAAGCCTTTCGCTAAGACAGTTCTTGTGGAATTGGCAAAGTGATATTTGGAAGCCCTTAGAGGGCTATGGTGAAAAAGGAAATAACCTCAGATGAAATCTGGAAAGAAGCTTTCTGAGAAACTGCTTAGTGTTCTGTTAATTCATCTCAGAGAGTTACATCTGTATTTCGTGGATCTCTTTGCTAGCCTTATTTCTGTGGAATCTGAGAACAGATATTTCGGATCCCATTGAAGACTATAGGGCCAAAGGAAATATCCTCCGATAACAAAGAGCAAGAAGCTTTCTGAGAAACTTCTTTGCGTTCTGTGAAATCATCTCACAGAGTTACAGCTTTCCCCTCTAGAAGCCTTTCGCTAAGACAGTTCTTGTGGAATTGGCAAATTGATATTTGGAAGTCCTTAGAGGGCTATGGTGAAAAAGGAAATATCCTCAGATGAAATCTGGAAAGAAGCTTTCTGAGAAACTGCTTAGTGTTCTGTTAATTCATCTCACAGAGTTACATCTGTATTTCGTGGATCTCATTGCTAGCCTTATTTCTGTGGAATCTGAGAACAGATATTTCGGATCCCTTTGAAGACTATAGGGCCAAAGGAAATATCCACCGATAACAAAGAGAAAGAAGTTTTCTGAGAAACTTCATTGCGTTCTTTGAAATCATCTCACAGAGTTACAGCTTTACTCTCAAGAAGCCTTTCAATAAGACAGTTCTTGTGGAATTGGCAAAGAGATATTTGGAAGCCCATAGAGGGCTATGGTGAAAAAGGAAATATCCTCAGATGAAATCTGGAAAGAAGCTTTCTGAGAAACTGCTTAGTGTGCTGTTAATTCATCACACAGAGTTACATCTGTATTTCCTGGATCTCTTTGCTAGCCTTATTTCTGTGGAATCTGAGAACAGATATTTCGGATCCCTTTGAAGACTATAGGGCCAAAGGAAATATCCTCCGATAACAAAGACAAAGAAGCTTTCTGAGAAACTTCTTTGCATTCCGTGAAATCATCTCACAGAGTTACAGCTTTCCCCTCAAGAAGCCTTTCGATAAGACAGTTCTTGTGGAGTTGGCAAAGTGATATTTGGAAGCCCATAGAGGGCTATGGTGAAAAAGGAAATATCCTCAGACGAAATCTGGAAAGAAATTTTCTGAGAAACTGCTTAGTGTTCGGTTAATTCATCTCACAGAGTTACATCTGTATTTCGTGGATCTCTTTGCTAGCCTTATTTCTGTGGATTCTGAGAACAGATATTTCGGATCCCTTTGAAGACTATAGGGCCAAAGGAAATATCCTCCGATAACAAAGAGAAAGAAGCTTTCTGAGAAACTTCTTTGTGTTCTGTGAAATCATCTCACAGAGCTACAGATTTCCCCTCAAGAAGCCTTTCGCTAAGACAGTTATTGTGGAATTGGCAAAGTGATGTTTGGAAGACCATAGAGGGCTATGTTGAAAAAGGAAATATCATCAGATGAAATCTGGAAAGAAGCTTTCTGAGAAACTGCTTAGTGTTCTGTTAATTCATCTCACAGAGTTACATGTGTATTTCGTGGATCTCTTTGCTAGCCTTATTTCTGTGGAATCTGAGAACAGATATTTCGGATCCCATTGAAGACTATAGGGACAAAGGAAATATCCTCCGATAACAAAGAGCAAGAAGCTTTCTGAGAAACTTCTTTGCGTTCTGTGAAATCATCTCACAGAGTTACAGCTTTCCCCTCAAGAAGCCTTTCGCTAAGACAGTTCTTGTGGAATTGGCAAAGTGATATTTGGAAGCCCTTAGAGGGCTATGGTGAAAAAGGAAATAAACACAGATGAAATCTGGAAAGAAGCTTTCTGAGAAACTGCTTAGTGTTCTGTTCATTCATCTCACAGAGTTACATCTGTATTTCGTGGATCTCTTTCCTAGCCTTATTTCTGTGGAATCTGAGAACAGATATTTCGGATCCCATTGAAAACTATAGGGCCAAAGGAAATATCCTCCGATAACAAAGAGAAAGAAGCTTTCTGAGAAGCTTCTTTGCGTTCTGTGAAATCATCTCACAGAGATACAGCTTTCCTCTCAAGAAGCCTTTCGCTAAGACAGTTCTTGTGGAATTGGCAAAGTGATATTTTGAAGCCCATAGAGGGCTATGGTGGAAAATGAAATATCCTCAGATGAAATCTGGAAAGAAGCTTTACGAGAAACTCCTTAGTGTTCTGTTAATTCATCTCACAGAGTTACATCTGTATTTCGTGGATCTCTTTGCTAGCCTTATTTCTGTGGAATCTGAGAACAGATATTTCGGATCCCATTGAAGACTATAGGGCCAAAGAAATATCCTCCGATAACAAAGAGCAAGAAGTTTTCTGAGAAACTTCTTTGCGTTCTGTGAAATCATCTCACAGAGTTACAGCTTTCCCCTCAAGAAGCCTTTCGATAAGACAGTTCTTGTGGAGTTGGCAAAGTGATATTTGGAAGCCCATAGAAGGCCATGGTGAAAAAGGAAATATCCTCAGATGAAATCTGGAAAGAAACTTTCTTAGAAACTGCTTAGTGTTCGGTTAACTCATCTCACGGAGTTACATCTGTATTTCGTGGATCTCTTTGCTAGCCTTATTTCTGTGGAATCTGAGAACAGATATTTCGGATCCCTTTGAAGACTAGAGGGCCAAAGGAAATATCCTCCGATAACAAAGAGAAAGAAGCTTTCTGAGAAACTTCTTTGTGTTCTGTGAAATCATCTCACAGAGTTACAGCTTTCCCCTCAAGAAGACTTTCGCTAAGACAGTTCTTGTGGAATTGGCAAAGTGATATTTGGAAGCCAATAGAGGGCTATGGTGAAAAAGGAAATATCCTCAGATGAAATCTGGAAAGAAGCTTTCTGAGAAACCGCTTCGTGTTCTGTTAATTCATCTCACAGAGTTACATGTGTATTTTGTGGATCTCTTTGCTAGCCTTATTTCTGTGGAATCTGAGAACAGATATTTCGGATCCCATTGAAGACTATAGGGACAAAGGCAATATCCTCCGATAACAAAGAGCAAGAAGCTTTCTGAGAAACTTCTTTGCGTTCTGTGAAATCATCTCACAGAGTTACAGCTTTCCCTTCAAGAAGCCTTTCGCTAAGACAGTTCTTGTGGTATTGGCAAAGTGATATTTGGAAGCCCTTAGAGGGCTATGGTGAAAAAGAAAATATCCTCAGATGAAATCTGGAAAGAAGCTTTCTGAGAAACTGCTTAGTGTTCGGTTAATTCATCTCACAGAGTTACATCTGTATTTCGTGGATCTCTTTGCTAGCCTTATTTCTGTGGAATCTGAGAACAGATGTTTCGGATCCCATTGAAGACTATAGGGCCAAAGGAAATATCCTCGGATAACAAAGAGAAAGAAGCTTTCTGAGAAACTTCTTTGCGTTCTGTGAAATCATCTCACAGAGTTACAGCTTTCCCCTCAAGAAGCCTTTCACTAAGACAGTTCTTGTGGAATTGGCAAAGTGATATTTGGAAGCCCATAGAGGGCTATGGTGAAAAAGTTAATATCCTCAGATGAAATCTGGAAAGAAGCTTTCTGAGAAACTGCTTAGTGTTCTGTTAATTCATCTCACAGAGTTACATCTGTATTTCGTGGATCTCTTTGCTAGCCTTATTTCTGTGGAATCTGAGAACAGATATTTCGGATCCCATTGAAGTCTATAGGGACAAAGGATATCCTCCGATAACAAAGAGAAAGAAGCTTTCTGAGAAACTTCTTTGCGTTCTGTGAAATCATCTCACAGAGTTACAGCTTTCCACATAAGAAGCCTTTCGCTAAGACAGTTCCTGTGGAATTGGCAAAGTGATATTTGGAAGCCCATAGAGGGCTATGGTGAAAAAGGAAATATCCTCAGATGAAATCTGGAAAGAAGCTTTCTGAGAAACTGCTTAGTGTTCTGTTAATTCATCTCACAGAGTTACATGTGTATTTCGTGGATCTCTTTGCTAGCCTTATTTCTGTGGAATCTGAGAACAGATATTTCGGATCCCAATGAAGACTATAGGGCCAAAGGAAATATCCTCCGATAACAAAGAGAAAGAAGCTTTCTGAGAAACTTCTTTGCGTTCTGTGAAATCATCTCACAGAGTTACAGCTTTCCCCTCAAGAAGCCTTTCGCTAAGACAGTTCTTGTGGAGTTGGCAAAGTGATATTTGGAAGCCCATAGAGGGCTATGGTGAAAAAGGAAATATCCTCAGATGAAATCTGGAAAGAAGCTTTCGGAGAAACTGCTTAGTGTTCTGTTAATTCATCTCACAGAGTTACATCTGTATTTCGTGGATCTCATTGCTAGCCTTATTTCTGTGGAATCTGAGAACAGATATTTCGGATCCCTTTGAAGACTATAGGGCCAAAGGAAATATCCACCGATAACAAAGAGAAAGAAGTTTTCTGACAAACTTCATTGTGTTCTTTGAAATCATCTCACAGAGTTACAGCTTTAATCTCAAGAAGCCTTTCACTAAGACAGTTCTTGTGGAATTGGCAAAGAGATATTTGGAAGCCCTTAGAGGGCTATGGTGAAAAAGGAAATATCCTCAGATGAAATCTGGAAAGAAGCTTTCTGAGAAACTGCTTAGTGTTCTGTTAATTCATCACACAGAGTTACATCTGTATTTCCTGGATCTCTTTGCTAGCCTTATTTCTGTGGAATCTGAGAACAGATATTTCGGATCCCTTTGAAGACTATAGGGCCAAAGGAAATATCCTCCGATAACAAAGAGAAAGAAGCTTTCTGAGAAACATCTTTGCATTCCGTGAAATCAACTCACAGAGTTACAGCTTTCCCCTCAAGAAGCCTTTCGCTGAGACAGTTCTTGTGGAGTTGGCAAAGTGATATTTGGAAGCCCATAGAGGGCTATGGTGAAAAAGGAAATATCCTCAGATGAAATCTGGAAAGAAGCTTTCTGAGAATCTGCTTAGTGTTCTGTTAATTCATCTCACAGAGTTACATGTGTATTTCGTGGATCTCTTTGCTAGCCTTATTTCTGTGGAATCTGAGAACAGATATTTCGGATCCCATTGAAGACTATAGGGACAAAGGAAATATCCTCCGATAACAAAGAGCAAGAAGCTTTCTGAGAAACTTCTTTGCGTTCTGTGAAATCATCTCACAGAGTTACAGCTTTCCCCTCAAGAAGCCTTTCGCTAAGACAGTTCTTGTGGAATTGGCAAAGTGATATTTGGAAGCCCTTAGAGGGCTATGGTGAAAAAGGAAATAACCTCAGATGAAATCTGGAAAGAAGCTTTCTGAGAAACTGCTTAGTGTTCTGTTAATTCATCTCAGAGAGTTACATCTGTATTTCGTGGATCTCTTTGCTAGCCTTATTTCTGTGGAATCTGAGAACAGATATTTCGGATCCCATTGAAGACTATAGGGCCAAAGGAAATATCCTCCGATAACAAAGAGCAAGAAGCTTTCTGAGAAACTTCTTTGCGTTCTGTGAAATCATCTCACAGAGTTACAGCTTTCCCCTCTAGAAGCCTTTCGCTAAGACAGTTCTTGTGGAATTGGCAAATTGATATTTGGAAGTCCTTAGAGGGCTATGGTGAAAAAGGAAATATCCTCAGATGAAATCTGGAAAGAAGCTTTCTGAGAAACTGCTTAGTGTTCTGTTAATTCATCTCACAGAGTTACATCTGTATTTCGTGGATCTCATTGCTAGCCTTATTTCTGTGGAATCTGAGAACAGATATTTCGGATCCCTTTGAAGACTATAGGGCCAAAGGAAATATCCACCGATAACAAAGAGAAAGAAGTTTTCTGAGAAACTTCATTGCGTTCTTTGAAATCATCTCACAGAGTTACAGCTTTACTCTCAAGAAGCCTTTCAATAAGACAGTTCTTGTGGAATTGGCAAAGAGATATTTGGAAGCCCATAGAGGGCTATGGTGAAAAAGGAAATATCCTCAGATGAAATCTGGAAAGAAGCTTTCTGAGAAACTGCTTAGTGTGCTGTTAATTCATCACGCAGAGTTACATCTGTATTTCCTGGATCTCTTTGCTAGCCTTATTTCTGTGGAATCTGAGAACAGATATTTCGGATCCCTTTGAAGACTATAGGGCCAAAGGAAATATCCTCCGATAACAAAGACAAAGAAGCTTTCTGAGAAACTTCTTTGCATTCTGTGAAATCATCTCACAGAGTTACAGCTTTCCCCTCAAGAAGCCTTTCGATAAGACAGTTCTTGTGGAGTTGGCAAAGTGATATTTGGAAGCCCATAGAGGGCTATGGTGAAAAAGGAAATATCCTCAGACGAAATCTGGAAAGAAATTTTCTGAGAAACTGCTTAGTGTTCGGTTAATTCATCTCACAGAGTTACATCTGTATTTCGTGGATCTCTTTGCTAGCCTTATTTCTGTGGATTCTGAGAACAGATATTTCGGATCCCTTTGAAGACTATAGGGCCAAAGGAAATATCCTCCGATAACAAAGAGAAAGAAGCTTTCTGAGAAACTTCTTTGTGTTCTGTGAAATCATCTCACAGAGCTACAGATTTCCCCTCAAGAAGCCTTTCGCTAAGACAGTTATTGTGGAATTGGCAAAGTGATGTTTGGAAGACCATAGAGGGCTATGTTGAAAAAGGAAATATCATCAGATGAAATCTGGAAAGAAGCTTTCTGAGAAACTGCTTAGTGTTCTGTTAATTCATCTCACAGAGTTACATGTGTATTTCGTGGATCTCTTTGCTAGCCTTATTTCTGTGGAATCTGAGAACAGATATTTCGGATCCCATTGAAGACTATAGGGACAAAGGAAATATCCTCCGATAACAAAGAGCAAGAAGCTTTCTGAGAAACTTCTTTGCGTTCTGTGAAATCATCTCACAGAGTTACAGCTTTCCCCTCAAGAAGCCTTTCGCTAAGGCCGTTCTTGTGGAATTGGCAAAGTGATATTTGGAAGCCCTTAGAGGGCTATGGTGAAAAAGGAAATAAACACAGATGAAATCTGGAAAGAAGCTTTCTGAGAAACTGCTTAGTGTTCTGTTCATTCATCTCACAGAGTTACATCTGTATTTCGTGGATCTCTTTCCTAGCCTTATTTCTGTGGAATCTGAGAACAGATATTTCGGATCCCATTGAAAACTATAGGGCCAAAGGAAATATCCTCCGATAACAAAGAGAAAGAAGCTTTCTGAGAAGCTTCTTTGCGTTCTGTGAAATCATCTCACAGAGATACAGCTTTCCTCTCAAGAAGCCTTTCGCTAAGACAGTTCTTGTGGAATTGGCAAAGTGATATTTTGAAGCCCATAGAGGGCTATGGTGGAAAATGAAATATCCTCAGATGAAATCTGGAAAGAAGCTTTCCGAGAAACTCCTTAGTGTTCTGTTAATTCATCTCACAGAGTTACATCTGTATTTCGTGGATCTCTTTGCTAGCCTTATTTCTGTGGAATCTGAGAACAGATATTTCGGATCCCATTGAAGACTATAGGGCCAAAGAAATATCCTCCGATAACAAAGAGCAAGAAGTTTTCTGAGAAACTTCTTTGCGTTCTGTGAAATCATCTCACAGAGTTACAGCTTTCCCCTCAAGAAGCCTTTCGATAAGACAGTTCTTGTGGAGTTGGCAAAGTGATATTTGGAAGCCCATAGAAGGCCATGGTGAAAAAGGAAATATCCTCAGATGAAATCTGGAAAGAAACTTTCTTAGAAACTGCTTAGTGTTCGGTTAACTCATCTCACGGAGTTACATCTGTATTTCGTGGATCTCTTTGCTAGCCTTATTTCTGTGGAATCTGAGAACAGATATTTCGGATCCCTTTGAAGACTAGAGGGCCAAAGGAAATATCCTCCGATAACAAAGAGAAAGAAGCTTTCTGAGAAACTTCTTTGTGTTCTGTGAAATCATCTCACAGAGTTACAGCTTTCCACATGAGAAGCCTTTCGCTAAGACAGTTCCTGTGGAATTGGCAAAGTGATATTTGGAAGCCCATAGAGGGCTATGGTGAAAAAGGAAATATCCTCAGATGAAATCTGGAAAGAAGCTTTCTGAGAAACTGCTTAGTGTTCTGTTAATTCATCTCACAGAGTTACATGTGTATTTCGTGGATCTCTTTGCTAGCCTTATTTCTGTGGAATCTGAGAACAGATATTTCGGATCCCAATGAAGACTATAGGGCCAAAGGAAATATCCTCCGATAACAAAGAGAAAGAAGCTTTCTGAGAAACTTCTTTGCGTTCTGTGAAATCATCTCACAGAGTTACAGCTTTCCCCTCAAGAAGCCTTTCGCTAAGACAGTTCTTGTGGAGTTGGCAAAGTGATATTTGGAAGCCCATAGAGGGCTATGGTGAAAAAGGAAATATCCTCAGATGAAATCTGGAAAGAAGCTTTCGGAGAAACTGCTTAGTGTTCTGTTAATTCATCTCACAGAGTTACATCTGTATTTCGTGGATCTCATTGCTAGCCTTATTTCTGTGGAATCTGAGAACAGATATTTCGGATCCCTTTGAAGACTATAGGGCCAAAGGAAATATCCACCGATAACAAAGAGAAAGAAGTTTTCTGAGAAACTTCATTGTGTTCTTTGAAATCATCTCACAGAGTTACAGCTTTAATCTCAAGAAGCCTTTCACTAAGACAGTTCTTGTGGAATTGGCAAAGAGATATTTGGAAGCCCATAGAGGGCTATGGTGAAAAAGGAAATATCCTCAGATGAAATCTGGAAAGAAGCTTTCTGAGAAACTGCTTAGTGTTCTGTTAATTCATCACACAGAGTTACATCTGTATTTCCTGGATCTCTTTGCTAGCCTTATTTCTGTGGAATCTGAGAACAGATATTTCGGATCCCATTGAAGACTATAGGGCCAAAGGAAATATCCTCCGATAACAAAGAGAAAGAAGCTTTCTGAGAAACATCTTTGCATTCCGTGAAATCAACTCACAGAGTTACAGCTTTCCCCTCAAGAAGCCTTTCGCTGAGACAGTTCTTGTGGAATTGGCAAAGTGATATTTGGAAGCCCATAGAGGGCTATGGTGAAAAAGGAAATATCCTCAGATGAAATCTGGAAAGAAGCTTTCTGAGAATCTGCTTAGTGTTCTGTTAATTCATCTCACAGAGTTACATGTGTATTTCGTGGATCTCTTTGCTAGCCTTATTTCTGTGGAATCTGAGAACAGATATTTCGGATCCCATTGAAGACTATAGGGACAAAGGAAATATCCTCCGATAACAAAGAGCAAGAAGCTTTCTGAGAAACTTCTTTGCGTTCTGTGAAATCATCTCACAGAGTTACAGCTTTCCCCTCAAGAAGCCTTTCGCTAAGACAGTTCTTGTGGAATTGGCAAAGTGATATTTGGAAGCCCTTAGAGGGCTATGGTGAAAAAGGAAATAACCTCAGATGAAATCTGGAAAGAAGCTTTCTGAGAAACTGCTTAGTGTTCTGTTAATTCATCTCAGAGAGTTACATCTGTATTTCGTGGATCTCTTTGCTAGCCTTATTTCTGTGGAATCTGAGAACAGATATTTCGGATCCCATTGAAGACTATAGGGCCAAAGGAAATATCCTCCGATAACAAAGAGCAAGAAGCTTTCTGAGAAACTTCTTTGCGTTCTGTGAAATCATCTCACAGAGTTACAGCTTTCCCCTCTAGAAGCCTTTCGCTAAGACAGTTCTTGTGGAATTGGCAAATTGATATTTGGAAGTCCTTAGAGGGCTATGGTGAAAAAGGAAATATCCTCAGATGAAATCTGGAAAGAAGCTTTCTGAGAAACTGCTTAGTGTTCTGTTAATTCATCTCACAGAGTTACATCTGTATTTCGTGGATCTCATTGCTAGCCTTATTTCTGTGGAATCTGAGAACAGATATTTCGGATCCCTTTGAAGACTATAGGGCCAAAGGAAATATCCACCGATAACAAAGAGAAAGAAGTTTTCTGAGAAACTTCATTGCGTTCTTTGAAATCATCTCACAGAGTTACAGCTTTACTCTCAAGAAGCCTTTCAATAAGACAGTTCTTGTGGAATTGGCAAAGAGATATTTGGAAGCCCATAGAGGGCTATGGTGAAAAAGGAAATATCCTCAGATGAAATCTGGAAAGAAGCTTTCTGAGAAACTGCTTAGTGTGCTGTTAATTCATCACACAGAGTTACATCTGTATTTCCTGGATCTCTTTGCTAGCCTTATTTCTGTGGAATCTGAGAACAGATATTTCGGATCCCTTTGAAGACTATAGGGCCAAAGGAAATATCCTCCGATAACAAAGACAAAGAAGCTTTCTGAGAAACTTCTTTGCATTCCGTGAAATCATCTCACAGAGTTACAGCTTTCCCCTCAAGAAGCCTTTCGATAAGACAGTTCTTGTGGAGTTGGCAAAGTGATATTTGGAAGCCCATAGAGGGCTATGGTGAAAAAGGAAATATCCTCAGACGAAATCTGGAAAGAAATTTTCTGAGAAACTGCTTAGTGTTCGGTTAATTCATCTCACAGAGTTACATCTGTATTTCGTGGATCTCTTTGCTAGCCTTATTTCTGTGGATTCTGAGAACAGATATTTCGGATCCCTTTGAAGACTATAGGGCCAAAGGAAATATCCTCCGATAACAAAGAGAAAGAAGCTTTCTGAGAAACTACTTTGTGTTCTGTGAAATCATCTCACAGAGCTACAGATTTCCCCTCAAGAAGCCTTTCGCTAAGACAGTTATTGTGGAATTGGCAAAGTGATGTTTGGAAGACCATAGAGGGCTATGTTGAAAAAGGAAATATCATCAGATGAAATCTGGAAAGAAGCTTTCTGAGAAACTGCTTAGTGTTCTGTTAATTCATCTCACAGAGTTACATGTGTATTTCGTGGATCTCTTTGCTAGCCTTATTTCTGTGGAATCTGAGAACAGATATTTCGGATCCCATTGAAGACTATAGGGACAAAGGAAATATCCTCCGATAACAAAGAGCAAGAAGCTTTCTGAGAAACTTCTTTGCGTTCTGTGAAATCATCTCACAGAGTTACAGCTTTCCCCTCAAGAAGCCTTTCGCTAAGACAGTTCTTGTGGAATTGGCAAAGTGATATTTGGAAGCCCTTAGAGGGCTATGGTGAAAAAGGAAATAAACACAGATGAAATCTGGAAAGAAGCTTTCTGAGAAACTGCTTAGTGTTCTGTTCATTCATCTCACAGAGTTACATCTGTATTTCGTGGATCTCTTTCCTAGCCTTATTTCTGTGGAATCTGAGAACAGATATTTCGGATCCCATTGAAAACTATAGGGCCAAAGGAAATATCCTCCGATAACAAAGAGAAAGAAGCTTTCTGAGAAGCTTCTTTGCGTTCTGTGAAATCATCTCACAGAGATACAGCTTTCCTCTCAAGAAGCCTTTCGCTAAGACAGTTCTTGTGGAATTGGCAAAGTGATATTTTGAAGCCCATAGAGGGCTATGGTGGAAAATGAAATATCCTCAGATGAAATCTGGAAAGAAGCTTTCCGAGAAACTCCTTAGTGTTCTGTTAATTCATCTCACAGAGTTACATCTGTATTTCGTGGATCTCTTTGCTAGCCTTATTTCTGTGGAATCTGAGAACAGATATTTCGGATCCCATTGAAGACTATAGGGCCAAAGAAATATCCTCCGATAACAAAGAGCAAGAAGTTTTCTGAGAAACTTCTTTGCGTTCTGTGAAATCATCTCACAGAGTTACAGCTTTCCCCTCAAGAAGCCTTTCGATAAGACAGTTCTTGTGGAGTTGGCAAAGTGATATTTGGAAGCCCATAGAAGGCCATGGTGAAAAAGGAAATATCCTCAGATGAAATCTGGAAAGAAACTTTCTTAGAAACTGCTTAGTGTTCGGTTAACTCATCTCACGGAGTTACATCTGTATTTCGTGGATCTCTTTGCTAGCCTTATTTCTGTGGAATCTGAGAACAGATATTTCGGATCCCTTTGAAGACTAGAGGGCCAAAGGAAATATCCTCCGATAACAAAGAGAAAGAAGCTTTCTGAGAAACTTCTTTGTGTTCTGTGAAATCATCTCACAGAGTTACAGCTTTCCCCTCAAGAAGCCTTTCGCTAAGACAGTTCTTGTGGAATTGGCAAAGTGATATTTGGAAGCCCATAGAGGGCTATGGTGGAAAATGAAATATCCTCAGATGAAATCTGGAAAGAAGCTTTCTGAGAAACTCCTTAGTGTTCTGTTAATTCATCTCACAGAGTTACATGTGTATTTCGTGGATCTCTTTGCTAGCCTTATTTCTGTGGAATCTGAGAACAGATATTTCGGATCCCATTGAAGACTATAGGGACAAAGGAAATATCCTCCGATAACAAAGAGCAAGAAGCTTTCTGAGAAACTTCTTTGCGTTCTGTGAAATCATCTCACAGAGTTACAGCTTTCCCCTCAAGAAGCCTTTCGCTAAGACAGTTCTTGTGGAATTGGCAAAGTGATATTTGGAAGCCCTTAGAGGGCTATGGTGAAAAAGGAAATAACCTCAGATGAAATCTGGAAAGAAGCTTTCTGAGAAACTGCTTAGTGTTCTGTTCATTCATCTCACAGAGTTACATCTGTATTTCGTGGATCTCTTTCCTAGCCTTATTTCTGTGGAATCTGAGAACAGATATTTCGGATCCCATTGAAGACTATAGGGCCAAAGGAAATATCCTCCGATAACAAAGAGAAAGAAGCTTTCTGAGAAGCTTCTTTGCGTTCTGTGAAATCATCTCACAGAGATACAGCTTTCCTCTCAAGAAGCCTTTCGCTAATACAGTTCTTGTGGAATTGGCAAAGTGATATTTTGAAGCCCATAGAGGGCTATGGTGGAAAATGAAATATCCTCAGATGAAATCTGGAAAGAAGCTTTCCGAGAAACTGCTTAGTGTTCTGTTAATTCATCTCACAGAGTTACATCTGTATTTCGTGGATCTCTTTGCTAGCCTTCTTTCTGTGGAATCTGAGAACAGATATTTCGGATCCCATTGAAGACTATAGGGCCAAAGAAATATCCTCCGATAACAAAGAGCAAGAAGTTTTCTGAGAAACTTCTTTGCGTTCTGTGAAATCATCTCACAGAGTTACAGCTTTCCCCTCAAGAAGCCTTTCGCTAAGACAGTTCTTGTGTAATTGGCAAAGTGATATTTGGAAGCCCTTAGAGGGCTATGGTGAAAAAGGAAATATCCTCAGATGAAATCTGGAAAGAAGCTTTCTGAGAAACTGCTTAGTGTTCTGTTAATTCATCTCACAGAGTTACATCTGTATTTCGTGGATCTCTTTGCTAGCCTTATTTCTGTGGAATCTGAGAACAGATATTTCGGATCCCATTGAAGACTCTAGGGCCAAAGGAAATATCCTCCGATAACAAAGAGAAAGAAGCTTTCTGAGAAACTTCTTTGCGTTCTGTGAAATCATCTCACAGAGTTACAGCTTTCCCCTCAAGAAGCCTTTCGCTAAGACAGTTCTTGTGGAATTGGCAAAGTGATATTTGGAAACCCCTAGAGGGCTATGGTGAAAAAGGAAATATCCTCAGTTGAAATCTGGAAAGAAGCTTTCTGAGAAACTGCTTAGTGTTCGGTTAATTCAACTCACAGAGTTACATCTGTATTTCGTGGATCTCTTTGCTAGACTTATTTCTGTGGAAACTGAGAACAGATATTTCGGATTCCATTGAAGACTATAGGGCTAAAGGAAATATCCTCCGATAACAAAGAGAAAGAAGCTTTCTGAGAAACATCTTTGTGTTCTGTGAAATCATTTTACAGAGTTACAGCTTTCCCCTCAAGAAGCCTTTCGCTAAGACAGTTCTTGTGGAATTGGCAAAGTGATATTTGGAAGCCCAAGAGGTCTATGGTGAAAAAGGAAATATCCTCAGATGAAATCTGGAAAGAAGCTTTCTGAGAAACTGCTTAGTGTTCTGTTAATTCATCTCACAGAGTTACATCTGTATTTCGTGGATCTCTTTGCTAGCCTTATTTCTGTGGAATCTGAGAACAGATATTTCGGATCCCATTGAAGACTCTAAGGCCAAAGGAAATATCCTCCGATAACAAAGAGGAAGAAGCTTTCTGAGAAACTTCTTTTCGTTCTGTGAAATCATCTCACAGAGTTACAGCTTTCCCCTCAAGAAGCCTTTCGCTAAGACAGTTCTTGTGAAATTGGCAAAGAGATATTTGGAAGCCATTAGAGGGCTATGGTGAAAAAGGAAATATCCTCAGATGAAATCTGGAAAGAAGCTTTCTGAGAAACTGCTTTGTGTTCTGTTAATTCATCTCACAGAGTTACATCTGTATTTCGTGGATCTCTTTGCTAGCCTTATTTCTGTGGAATATGAGAACAGATATTTCGGATCCCATTGAAGACTATAGGGCCAAAGGAAATATCCTCCGATAACAAAGACAAAGAAGCTTTCTGAGAAACTTCTTAGCGTTCCGTGAAATCATGTCACAGAGTTACAGCTTTCCCCTCAAGAAGCCTTTCGATAAGACAGTTCTTGCGGAGTTGGCAAAGTGATATTTGGAAGCCCATAGAAGGCCATGGTGAAAAAGGAAATATCCTCAGATGAAATCTGGAAAGAAACTTTCTTAGAAACTGCTTAGTGTTCGGTTAACTCATCTCACGGAGTTACATCTGTATTTCGTGGATCTCTTTGCTAGCCTTATTTCTGTGGAATCTGAGAACAGATATTTCGGATCCCTTTGAAGACTAGAGGGCCAAAGGAAATATCCTCCGATAACAAAGAGAAAGAAGCTTTCTGAGAAACTTCTTTGTGTTCTGTGAAATCATCTCACAGAGTTACAGCTTTCCCTTCAAGAAGCCTTTCGCTAAGACAGTTCTTGTGGTATTGGCAAAGTGATATTTGGAAGCCCTTAGAGGGCTATGGTGAAAAAGAGAATATCCTCAGATGAAATCTGGAAAGAAGCTTTCTGAGAAACTGCTTAGTGTTCGGTTAATTCATCTCACAGAGTTACATCTGTATTTCGTGGATCTCTTTGCTAGCCTTATTTCTGTGGAATCTGAGAACAGATGTTTCGGATCCCATTGAAGACTATAGGGCCAAAGGAAATATCCTCGGATAACAAAGAGAAAGAAGCTTTCTGAGAAACTTCTTTGCGTTCTGTGAAATCATCTCACAGAGTTACAGCTTTCCCCTCAAGAAGCCTTTCACTAAGACAGTTCTTGTGGAATTGGCAAAGTGATATTTGGAAGCCCATAGAGGGCTATGGTGAAAAAGTTAATATCCTCAGATGAAATCTGGAAAGAAGCTTTCTGAGAAACTGCTTAGTGTTCTGTTAATTCATCTCACAGAGTTACATCTGTATTTCGTGGATCTCTTTGCTAGCCTTATTTCTGTGGAATCTGAGAACAGATATTTCGGATCCCATTGAAGTCTATAGGGACAAAGGATATCCTCCGATAACAAAGAGAAAGAAGCTTTCTGAGAAACTTCTTTGCGTTCTGTGAAATCATCTCACAGAGTTACAGCTTTCCACATAAGAAGCCTTTCGCTAAGACAGTTCCTCTGGAATTGGCAAAGTGATATTTGGAAGCCCATAGAGGGCTATGGTGAAAAAGGAAATATCCTCAGATGGAATCTGGAAAGAAGCTTTCTGAGAAACTGCTTAGTGTTCTGTTAATTCATCTCACAGAGTTACATGTGTATTTCGTGGATCTCTTTGCTAGCCTTATTTCTGTGGAATCTGAGAACAGATATTTCGGATCCCATTGAAGACTATAGGGACAAAGGAAATATCCTCCGATAACAAAGAGAAAGAAGCTTTCTGAGAAACTTCTTTGCGTTCTGTGAAATCATCTCACAGAGTTACAGCTTTCCCCGCAAGAAGCCTTTCGCTAAGACAGTTCCTGTGGAATTGGCAAAGTGATATTTGGAAGACCTTAGAGGGCTATGGTGAAAAAGGAAATATCCTCAGATGAAATCTGGAAAGAAGCTTTCTGAGAAACTGCTTAGTGTTCTGTTAATTCATCTCACAGAGTTACATCTGTATTTCGTGGATCTCTTTGCTAGCCTTATTTCTGTGGAATCTGAGAACAGATATTTCGGATCCCAATGAAGACTATAGGGCCAAAGGAAATATCCTCCGATAACAAAGAGAAAGAAGCTTTCTGAGAAACTTCTTTGCGTTCTGTGAAATCATCTCACAGAGTTCCAGCTTTCCCCTCAAGAAGCCTTTCGCTAAGACAGTTCTTGTGGAATTGTCAAAGTGATATTTGGAAGACCCTAGAGGGCTATGTTGAAAAAGGAAATATCCTCAGATGAAATCTGGAAAGAAGCTTTCTGAGAAACTGCTTAGTGTTCTGTTAATTCATCTCACAGAGTTACATGTGTATTTCGTGGATCTCTTTGCTAGCCTTATTTCTGTGGAATCTGAGAACAGATATTTCGGATCCCATTGAAGACTATAGGGACAAAGGAAATATCCTCCGATAACAAAGAGCAAGAAGCTTTCTGAGAAACTTCTTTGCGTTCTGTGAAATCATCTCACAGAGTTACAGCTTTCCCCTCAAGAAGCCTTTCGCTAAGACAGTTCTTGTGGAATTGGCAAAGTGATATTTGGAAGCCCTTAGAGGGCTATGGTGAAAAAGGAAATAACCTCAGATGAAATCTGGAAAGAAGCTTTCTGAGAAACTGCTTAGTGTTCTGTTAATTCATCTCACAGAGTTACATCTGTATTTCGTGGATCTCTTTGCTAGCCTTCTTTCTGTGGAATCTGAGAACAGATATTTCGGATCCCATTGAAGACTATAGGGACAAAGGAAATATCCTCTGATAACAAAGAGCAACAAGCTTTCTGAGAAACTTCTTTGCGTTCTGTGAAATCATCTCACAGAGTTACAGCTTTCCCCTCTAGAAGCCTTTCGCTAAGACAGTTCTTGTGGAATTGGCAAATTGATATTTGGAAGTCCTTAGAGGGCTATGGTGAAAAAGGAAATATCCTCAGATGAAATCTGGAAAGAAGCTTTCTGAGAAACTGCTTAGTGTTCTGTTAATTCATCTCACAGAGTTACATCTGTATTTCGTGGATCTCTTTGCTAGCCTTATTTCTGTGGAATCTGAGAACAGATATTTCGGATCCCATTGAAGACTCTAGGGCCAAAGGAAATATCCTCCGATAACAAAGAGAAAGAAGGTTTCTGAGAAACTTCTTTGCGTTCTGTGAAATCATCTCACAGAGTTACAGCTTTCCCCTCAAGAAGCCTTTCGCTAAGACAGTTCTTGTGGAATTGGCAAAGTGATATTTGGAAGCCCATAGAGGGCTATGGTGAAAAAGGAAATATCCTCAGATGAAATCTGGAAAGAAGCTTTCTGAGAAACTGCTTAGTGTTCGGTTAATTCATCTCACAGAGTTACATCTGTATTTCGTGGATCTCTTTGCTAGCCTTATTTCTGTGGAATCTGAGAACAGATATTTCGGATTCCATTGAAGACTATAGGGCTAAAGGAAATATCCTCCGATAACAAAGAGAAAGAAGCTTTCTGAGAAACATCTTTGTGTTCTGTGAAATCATCTTACAGAGTTACAGCTTTCCCCTCAAGAAGCCTTTAGCTAAGACAGTTCTTGTGGAATTGGCAAAGTGATATTTGGAAGCCCAAGAGGTCTATGGTGAAAAAGGAAATATCCTCAGATGAAATCTGGAAAGAAGCTTTCTGAGAAACTGCTTAGTGTTCTGTTAATTCATCTCACAGAGTTACATCTGTATTTCGTGGATCTCTTTGCTATCCTTATTTCTGTGGAATCTGAGAACAGATATTTCGGATCCCATTGAAGACTATAGGGCCAAAGGAAATATCCTCCGATAACAAAGAGGAAGAAGCTTTCTGAGAAACTTCTTTGCATTCTGTGAAATCATCTCACAGAGTTACAGCTTTCCCCTCAAGAAGCCTTTCGCTAAGACAGTTCTTGTGAAATTGGCAAAGAGATATTTGGAAGCCCTTAGAGGGCTATGGTGAAAAAGGAAATATCCTCAGATGAAATCTGGAAAGAAGCTTTCTGAGAAACTGCTTAGTGTTCTGTTAATTCATCTCACAGAGTTACATCTGTATTTCGTGGATCTCTTTGCTAGCCTTATTTCTGTGGAATCTGAGAACAGATATTTCGGATCCCATTGAAGACTATAGGGCCAAAGGAAATATCCTCCGATAACAAAGACAAAGAAGCTTTCTGAGAAACTTCTTTGCGATCCGTGAAATCATCTCACAGAGTTACAGCTTTCCCCTCAAGAAGCCTTTCGATAAGACAGTTCTTGTGGAGTTGGCAAAGTGATATTTGGAAGCCCATAGAAGGCCATGGTAAAAAAGGAAATATCCTCAGATGAAATCTGGAAAGAAACTTTCTGAGAAACTGCTTAGTGTTCGATTAACTCATCTCACGGAGTTACATCTGTATTTCGTGGATCTCTTTGCTAGCCTTATTTCTGTGGAATCTGAGAACAGATGTTTCGCATCCCATTGAAGACTATAGGGCCAAAGGAAATATCCTCGGATAACAAAGAGAAAGAAGCTTTCTGAGAAACTTCTTTGCGTTCTGTGAAATCATCTCACAGAGTTACAGCTTTCCCCTCAAGAAGCCTTTCACTAAGACAGTTCTTGTGGAATTGGCAAAGTGATATTTGGAAGCCCATAGAGGGCTATGGTGAAAAAGTTAATACCCTCAGATGAAATCTGGAAAGAAGCTTTCTGAGAAACTGCTTAGTGTTCTGTTAATTCATCTCACAGAGTTACATCTGTATTTCGTGGATCTCTTTGCTAGCCTTATTTCTGTGGAATCTGAGAACAGATATTTCGGATCCCATTGAAGACTATAGGGACAAAGGATATCCTCCGATAAAAAAGAGAAAGAAGCTTTCTGAGAAACTACTTTGCGTTCTGTGAAATCATCTCACAGAGTTACAGCATTCCACATAAGAAGCCTTTCGCTAAGACAGTTCCTGTGGAATTGGCAAAGTGATATTTGGAAGCCCATAGAGGGCTATGGTGAAAAAGGAAATATGCTCAGATGAAATCTGGAAAGAAGCTTTCTGAGAAACTGCTTAGTGTTCTGTTAATTCATCTCACAGAGTTACATGTGTATTTCGTGGATCTCTTTGCTAGCCTTATTTCTGTGGAATCTGAGAACAGATATTTCGGATCCCATTGAAGACTCTAGGGACAAAGGAAATATCCTCCGATAACAAAGAGCAAGAAGCTTTCTGAGAAACCTCTTTGCGTTCTGTGAAATCATCTCACAGAGTTACAGCTTTCCCCTCAAGAAGCCTTTCGCTAAGACAGTTCTTGTGGTATTGGCAAAGTGATATTTGGAAGCCCTTAGAGGGCTATGGTGAAAAAGGAAATATCCTCAGATGAAATCTGGAAAGAAGCTTTCTGAGAAACTACTTAGTGTTCTGTTAATTCATCTCACAGAGTTACATCTGTATTTCGTGGATCTCTTTGCTAGCCTTATTTCTGTGGAATCTGAGAACAGATATTTCGGATCCCATTGAAGACTATAGGGCCAAAGGAAATATCCTCCGATAACAAAGAGGAAGAAGCTTTCTGAGAAACTTCTTTGCGTTCTGTGAAATCATCTCACAGAGATACAGCTTTCCCCTCAAGAAGCCTTTCGCTAAGACAGTTCTTGTGAAATTGGCAAAGAGATATTTGGAAGCCCTTAGAGGGCTATGGTGAAAAAGGAAATATCCTCAGATGAAATCTGGAAAGAAGCTTTCTGAGAAACTGCTTAGTGTTCTGTTAATTCATCTCACAGAGTTACATCTGTATTTCGTGGATCTCTTTGCTAGCCTTATTTCTGTGGAATCTGAGAACAGATATTTCGGATCCCATTGAAGACTATAGGGCCAAAGGAAATATCCTCCGATAACAAAGACAAAGAAGCTTTCTGAGAAACTTCTTTGCGTTCCGTGAAATCATCTCACAGAGTTACAGCTTTCCCCTCAAGAAGCCTTTCGATAAGACAGTTCTTGTGGAGTTGGCAAAGTGATATTTGGAAGCCCATAGAAGGCCATGGTAAAAAAGGAAATATCCTCAGATGAAATCTGGAAAGAAACTTTCTGAGAAACTGCTTAGTGTTCGATTAACTCATCTCACGGAGTTACATCTGTATTTCGTGGATCTCTTTGCTAGCCTTATTTCTGTGGAATCTGAGAACAGATGTTTCGCATCCCATTGAAGACTATAGGGCCAAAGGAAATATCCTCGGATAACAAAGAGAAAGAAGCTTTCTGAGAAACTTCTTTGCGTTCTGTGAAATCATCTCACAGAGTTACAGCTTTCCCCTCAAGAAGCCTTTCACTAAGACAGTTCTTGTGGAATTGGCAAAGTGATATTTGGAAGCCCATAGAGGGCTATGGTGAAAAAGTTAATATCCTCAGATGAAATCTGGAAAGAAGCTTTCTGAGAAACTGCTTAGTGTTCTGTTAATTCATCTCACAGAGTTACATCTGTATTTCGTGGATCTCTTTGCTAGCCTTATTTCTGTGGAATCTGAGAACAGATATTTCGGATCCCATTGAAGACTATAGGGACAAAGGATATCCTCCGATAAAAAAGAGAAAGAAGCTTTCTGAGAAACTACTTTGCGTTCTGTGAAATCATCTCACAGAGTTACAGCATTCCACATAAGAAGCCTTTCGCTAAGACAGTTCCTGTGGAATTGGCAAAGTGATATTTGGAAGCCCATAGAGGGCTATGGTGAAAAAGGAAATATGCTCAGATGAAATCTGGAAAGAAGCTTTCTGAGAAACTGCTTAGTGTTCTGTTAATTCATCTCACAGAGTTACATGTGTCTTTCGTGGATCTCTTTGCTAGCCTTATTTCTGTGGAATCTGAGAACAGATATTTCGGATCCCATTGAAGACTCTAGGGACAAAGGAAATATCCTCCGATAACAAAGAGCAAGAAGCTTTCTGAGAAACCTCTTTGCGTTCTGTGAAATCATCTCACAGAGTTACAGCTTTCCCCTCAAGAAGCCTTTCGCTAAGACAGTTCTTGTGGTATTGGCAAAGTGATATTTGGAAGCCCTTAGAGGGCTATGATGAAAAAGGAAATATCCTCAGATGAAATCTGGAAAGAAGCTTTCTGAGAAACTGCTTAGTGTTCGGTTAATTCATCTCACAGAGTTACATCTGTATTTCGTGGATCTCTTTGCTAGCCTTATTTCTGTGGAATCTGAGAACAGATGTTTCGGATCCCATTGAAGACTATAGGGCCAAAGGAAATATCCTCGGATAACAAAGAGAAAGAAGCTTTCTGAGAAACTTCTTTGCGTTCTGTGAAATCATCTCACAGAGTTACAGCTTTCCCCTCAAGAAGCCTTTCACTAAGACAGTTCTTGTGGAATTGGCAAAGTGATATTTGGAAGCCCATAGAGGGCTATGGTGAAAAAGTTAATATCCTCAGATGAAATCTGGAAAGAAGCTTTCTGAGAAACTGCTTAGTGTTCTGTTAATTCACCTCACAGAGTTACATCTGTATTTCGTGGATCTCTTTGCTAGCCTTATTTCTGTGGAATCGGAGAACAGATATTTCGGATCCCTTTGAAGACTATAGGGCCAAAGGAAATATCCTCCGATAACAAAGAGAAAGAAGTTTTCCGAGAAACTTCATTGCGTTCTTTGAAATCATCTCACAGAGTTACAGCTTTACTCTCAAGAAGCCTTTCACTAAGACAGTTCTTGTGGAATTGGCAAAGAGATATTTGGAAGCCCATAGAGGGCTATGGTGAAAAAGGAAATATCCTCAGATGAAATCTGGAAAGAAGCTCTCTGAGAAACTGCTTAGTGTTCTGTTAATTCATCTCACAGAGTTACATCTGTATTTCCTGGACCTCTTTGCTAGCCTTATTTCTGTGGAATCTGAGAACAGATATTTCGGATCCCATTGAAGACTATAGGGCCAAAGGAAATATCCTCCGATAACAAAGACAAAGAAGCTTTCTGAGAAACTTCTTTACGTTCCGTGAAATCATCTCACAGAGTTACAGCTTTCCCCTCAAGAAGCCTTTCGCTAAGACAGTTCTTGTGGAGTTGGCAAAGTGATATTTGGAAGCCCATAGAGGGCTATGGTGAAAAAGGAAATATCCTCAGATGAAATCTGGAAAGAAACTTTCTGAGAAACTGCTTAGTGTTCGGTTAATTCATCTCACAGAGTTACATCTGTATTTCGTGGATCTCTTTGCTAGCCTTATTTCTGTGGAATCTGAGAACAGATATTTCGGATCCCATTGAAGACTATAGGGCCAAAGGAAATATCCTCCGATAACAAAGAGAAAGAAGCTTTCTGAGAAACTTCTTTGTGTTCTGTGAAATCATCTCACAGAGTTCCAGCTTTCCCCTCAAGAAGCCTTTCGCTAAGACAGTTCTTGTGGAATTGGCAAAGTGATATTTGGAAGACCGTAGAGGGCTATGGTGAAAAAGGAAATATCCTCATATGAAATCTGGAAAGAAGCTTTCTGAGAATCTGCTTAGTGTTCTGTTAATTCATCTCACAGAGTTACATGTGTATTTCGTGGATCTCTTTGCTAGCCTTATTTCTGTGGAATCTGAGAACAGATATTTCGGATCCCATTGAAGACTATAGGGACAAAGGAAATACCCTCCGATAACAAAGAGCAAGAAGCTTTCTGAGAAACTTCTTTTCGTTCTGTGAAATCATCTCACAGAGTTACAGCTTTCCCCTCAAGAAGCCTTTCGCTAAGACAGTTCTTGTGGAATTGGCAAAGTGATATTTGGAAGCACTTAGAGGGCTATGGTGAAAAAGGAAATAACCTCAGATGAAATCTGGAAAGAAGCTTTCTGAGAAACTGCTTAGTGTTCTGTTAATTCATCTCACAGAGTTACATCTGTATTTCGTGGATCTCTTTGCTAGCCTTATTTCTGTGGAATCTGAGAACAGATATTTCGGATCCCTTTGAAGACTATAGGGACAAAGGAAATATCCTCCGATAACAAAGAGCAAGAAGCTTTCTGAGAAACTTCTTTGCGTTCTGTGAAATCATCTCACAGAGTTACAGCTTTCCCCTCTAGAAGCCTTTCGCTAAGACAGTTCTTGTGGAATTGGCAAATTGATATTTGGAAGTCCTTAGAGTGCTATGGTGAAAAAGGAAATATCCTCAGATGAAATCTGGAAAGAAGCTTTCTGAGAAACTGCTTAGTGTTCTGTTAATTCATCTCACAGAGTTACATCTGTATTTCGTGGATCTCATTGCTAGCCTTATTTCTGTGGAATCTGAGAACAGATATTTCGGATCCCTTTGAAGACTATAGGGCCAAAGGAAATATCCACCGATAACAAAGAGAAAGAAGTTTTCTGAGAAACTTCATTGCGTTCTTTGAAATCATCTCACAGAGTTACAGCTTTACTCTCAAGAAGCCTTTCACTAAGACAGTTCTTGTGGAATTGGCAAAGAGATATTTGGAAGCCCATAGAGGGCTATGGTGAAAAAGGAAATATCCTCAGATGAAATCTGGAAAGAAACTTTCTGAGAAACTGCTTAGTGTTCTGTTAATTCATCACACAGAGTTACATCTGTATTTCCTGGATCTCTTTGCTAGCCTTATTTCTGTGGAATCTGAGAACAGATATTTCGGATCCCATTGAAGACTATAGGGCCAAAGGAAATATCCTCCGATAACAAAGACAAAGAAGCTTTCTGAGAAACTTCTTTGCATTCCGTGAAATCAACTCACAGAGTTACAGCTTTCCCCTCAAGAAGGCTTTCGCTGAGACAGTTCTTGTGGAGTTGGCAAAGTGATATTTGGAAGCCCATAGAGGGCTATGGTGAAAAAGGAAATATCCTCAGATGAAATCTGGAAAGAAACTTTCTGATAAACTGCTTAGTGTTCGGTTAATTCATCTCACAGAGTTACATCTGTATTTCGTGGATCTCTTTGCTAGCCTTATTTCTGTGGAATCTGAGAACAGATATTTCGGATCCCTTTGAAGACTATAGGGCCAAAGGAAATATCCTCCGATAACAAAGAGAAAGAAGCTTTCTGAGAAACTTCTTTGTGTTCTGTGAAATCATCTCACAGAGTTACAGATTTCCCCTCAAGAAGCCTTTCGCTAAGACAGTTCTTGTGGAATTGGCAAAGTGATATTTGGAAGACCGTAGAGGGCTATGGTGAAAAAGGAAATATCCTCATATGAAATCTGGAAAGAAGCTTTCTGAGAATCTGCTTAGTGTTCTTTTAATTCATCTCACAGAGTTACATGTGTATTTCGTGGATCTCTTTGCTAGCCTTATTTCTGTGGAATCTGAGAACAGATATTTCGGATCCCATTGAAGACTATAGGGACAAAGGAAATACCCTCCGATAACAAAGAGCAAGAAGCTTTCTGAGAAACTTCTTTGCGTTCTGTGAAATCATCTCACAGAGTTACAGCTTTCCCCTCAAGAAGCCTTTCGCTAAGACAGTTCTTGTGGAATTGGCAAAGTGATATTTGGAAGCACTTAGAGGGCTATGGTGAAAAAGGAAATAACCTCAGATGAAATCTGGAAAGAAGCTTTCTGAGAAACTGCTTAGTGTTCTGTTAATTCATCTCACAGAGTTACATCTGTATTTCGTGGATCTCTTTGCTAGCCTTATTTCTGTGGAATCTGAGAACAGATATTTCGGATCCCATTGAAGACTATAGGGACAAAGGAAATATCCTCCGATAACAAAGAGCAAGAAGCTTTCTGAGAAACTTCTTTGCGTTCTGTGAAATCATCTCACAGAGTTACAGCTTTCCCCTCTAGAAGCCTTTCGCTAAGACAGTTCTTGTGGAATTGGCAAATTGATATTTGGAAGTCCTTAGAGTGCCATGGTGAAAAAGGAAATATCCTCAGATGAAATCTGGAAAGAAGCTTTCTGAGAAACTGCTTAGTGTTCTGTTAATTCATCTCACAGAGTTACATCTGTATTTCGTGGATCTCATTGCTAGCCTTATTTCTGTGGAATCTGAGAACAGATATTTCGGATCCCTTTGAAGACTATAGGGCCAAAGGAAATATCCACCGATAACAAAGAGAAAGAAGTTTTCTGAGAAACTTCATTGCGTTCTTTGAAATCATCTCACAGAGTTACAGCTTTACTCTCAAGAAGCCTTTCACTAAGACAGTTCTTGTGGAATTGGCAAAGAGATATTTGGAAGCCCATAGAGGGCTATGGTGAAAAAGGAAATATCCTCAGATGAAATCTGGAAAGAAGCTTTCTGAGAATCTGCTTAGTGTTCTGTTAATTCATCACACAGAGTTACATCTGTATTTCCTGGATCTCTTTGCTAGCCTTATTTCTGTGGAATCTGAGAACAGATATTTCGGATCCCATTGAAGACTATAGGGCCAAAGGAAATATCCTCCGATAACAAAGACAAAGAAGCTTTCTGAGAAACTTCTTTGCATTCCGTGAAATCAACTCACAGAGTTACAGCTTTCCCCTCAAGAAGCCTTTCGCTGAGACAGTTCTTGTGGAGTTGGCAAAGTGATATTTGGAAGCCCATAGAGGGCTATGGTGAAAAAGGAAATATCCTCAGATGAAATCTGGAAAGAAACTTTCTGAGAAACTGCTTAGTGTTCGGTTAATTCATCTCACAGAGTTACATCTGTATTTCGTGGATCTCTTTGCTAGCCTTATTTCTGTGGAATCTGAGAACAGATATTTCGGATCCCTTTGAAGACTATAGGGCCAAAGGAAATATCCTCCGATAACAAAGAGAAAGAAGCTTTCTGAGAAACTTCTTTGTGTTCTGTGAAATCATCTCACAGAGTTACAGCTTTCCCCTCAAGAAGCCTTTCGCTAAGACCGTTCTTGTGGAATTGGCAAAGTGATATTTGGAAGACCATAGAGGGCTATGGTGAAAAAGGAAATATCCTCTGATGAAATCTGGAAAGAAGCTTTCTGAGAATCTGCTTAGTGTTCTGTTAATTCATCTCACAGAGTTACATGTGTATTTCGTGGATCTCTTTGCTAGCCTTATTTCTGTGGAATCTGAGAACAGATATTTCGGATCCCTTTGAAGACTATAGGGACAAAGGAAATATCCTCGGATAACAAAGAGCAAGAAGCTTTCTGAGAAACTTCTTTGCGTTCTGTAAAATCATCTCACAGAGTTACAGCTTTCCCCTCAAGAAGCCTTTCGCTAAGACAGTTCTTGTGGAATTGGCAAAGTGATATTTGGAAGCCCTTAGAGGGCTATGGTGAAAAAGGAAACAACCTCTGATGAAATCTGGAAAGAAGCTTTCTGAGAAACTGCTTAGTGTTCTGTTAATTCATCTCACAGAGTTACATCTGTATTTCGTGGATCTCTTTGCTAGCCTTATTTCTGTGGAATCTGAGAACAGATATTTCGGATCCCATTGAAGACTATAGGGACAAAGGAAATATCCTCCGATAACAAAGAGCAAGAAGCTTTCTGAGAAACTTCTTTGCGTTCTGTGAAATCATCTCACAGAGTTACAGCTTTCCCCTCTAGAAGCCTTTCGCTAAGACAGTTCTTGTGGAATTGGCAAATTGATATTTGGAAGTCCTTAGAGGGCTATGGTGAAAAAGGAAATATCCTCAGATGAAATCTGGAAAGAAGCTTTCTGAGAAACTGCTTAGTGTTCTGTTAATTCATCTCACAGAGTTACATCTGTATTTCGTGGATCTCATTGCTAGCCTTATTTCTGTGGAATCTGAGAACAGATATTTCGGATCCCTTTGAAGACTATAGGGCCAAAGGAAATATCCACCGATAACAAAGAGAAAGAAGTTTTCTGAGAAACTTCATTGCGTTCTTTGAAATCATCTCACAGAGTTACAGCTTTACTCTCAAGAAGCCTTTCAATTAGACAGTTCTTGTGGAATTGGCAAAGAGATATTTGGAAGCCCATAGAGGGCTATGGTGAAAAAGGAAATATCCTCAGATGAAATTGGAAAGAAGCTTTCTGAGAAACTGCTTAGTGTTCTGTTAATTCATCACACAGAGTTACATCTGTATTTCCTGGATCTCTTTGCTAGCCTTATTTCTGTGGAATCTGAGAACAGATATTTCGGATCCCATTGAAGACTATAGGGCCAAAGGAAATATCCTCCGATAACAAAGACAAAGAAGCTTTCTGAGAAACTTCTTTGCATTACGTGAAATCATCTCACAGAGTTACAGCTTTCCCCTCAAGAAGCCTTTCGATAAGACAGTTCTTGTGGAGTTGGCAAAGTGATATTTGGAAGCCCATAGAGGGCTATGGTGAAAAAGGAAATATCCTCAGATGAAATCTGGAAAGAAGCTTTCTGAGAATCTGCTTAGTGTTCTGTTAATTCATCACACAGAGTTACATCTGTATTTCCTGGATCTCTTTGCTAGCCTTATTTCTGTGGAATCTGAGAACAGATATTTCGGATCCCATTGAAGACTATAGGGCCAAAGGAAATATCCTCCGATAACAAAGACAAAGAAGCTTTCTGAGAAACTTCTTTGCATTCCGTGAAATCAACTCACAGAGTTACAGCTTTCCCCTCAAGAAGCCTTTCGCTGAGACAGTTCTTGTGGAGTTGGCAAAGTGATATTTGGAAGCCCATAGAGGGCTATGGTGAAAAAGGAAATATCCTCAGATGAAATCTGGAAAGAAACTTTCTGAGAAACTGCTTAGTGTTCGGTTAATTCATCTCACAGAGTTACATCTGTATTTCGTGGATCTCTTTGCTAGCCTTATTTCTGTGGAATCTGAGAACAGATATTTCGGATCCCTTTGAAGACTATAGGGCCAAAGGAAATATCCTCCGATAACAAAGAGAAAGAAGCTTTCTGAGAAACTTCTTTGTGTTCTGTGAAATCATCTCACAGAGTTACAGCTTTCCCCTCAAGAAGCCTTTCGCTAAGACCGTTCTTGTGGAATTGGCAAAGTGATATTTGGAAGACCATAGAGGGCTATGGTGAAAAAGGAAATATCCTCTGATGAAATCTGGAAAGAAGCTTTCTGAGAATCTGCTTAGTGTTCTGTTAATTCATCTCACAGAGTTACATGTGTATTTCGTGGATCTCTTTGCTAGCCTTATTTCTGTGGAATCTGAGAACAGATATTTCGGATCCCTTTGAAGACTATAGGGACAAAGGAAATATCCTCGGATAACAAAGAGCAAGAAGCTTTCTGAGAAACTTCTTTGCGTTCTGTGAAATCATCTCACAGAGTTACAGCTTTACTCTCAAGAAGCCTTTCAATTAGACAGTTCTTGTGGAATTGGCAAAGAGATATTTGGAAGCCCATAGAGGGCTATGGTGAAAAAGGAAATATCCTCAGATGAAATTGGAAAGAAGCTTTCTGAGAAACTGCTTAGTGTTCTGTTAATTCATCACACAGAGTTACATCTGTATTTCCTGGATCTCTTTGCTAGCCTTATTTCTGTGGAATCTGAGAACAGATATTTCGGATCCCATTGAAGACTATAGGGCCAAAGGAAATATCCTCCGATAACAAAGACAAAGAAGCTTTCTGAGAAACTTCTTTGCATTACGTGAAATCATCTCACAGAGTTACAGCTTTCCCCTCAAGAAGCCTTTCGATAAGACAGTTCTTGTGGAGTTGGCAAAGTGATATTTGGAAGCCCATAGAGGGCTATGGTGAAAAAGGAAATATCCTCAGATGAAATCTGGAAAGAAACTTTCTGAGAAACTGCTTAGTGTTCGGTTAATTCATCTCACAGAGTTACATCTGTATTTCGTTAATCTCTTTGCTAGCCTTATTTCTGTGGATTCTGAGAACAGATATTTCGGATCCCTTTGAAGACTATAGGGCCAAAGGAAATATCCTCCGATAACAAAGAGAAAGAAGCTTTCTGAGAAACTTCTTTGTGTTCTGTGAAATCATCTCACAGAGTTACAGATTTCCCCTCAAGAAGCCTTTCGCTAAGACAGTTATTGTGGAATTGGCAAAGTGATATTTGGAAGACCATAGAGGGCTATGTTGAAAAAGGAAATATCATCAGATGAAATCTGGAAAGAAGCTTTCTGAGAAACTGCTTAGTGTTCTGTTAATTCATCTCACAGAGTTACATGTGTATTTCGTGGATCTCTTTGCTAGCCTTATTTCTGTGGAATCTGAGAACAGATATTTCGGATCCCATTGAAGACTATAGGGACAAAGGAAATATCCTCCGATAACAAAGAGCAAGAAGCTTTCTGAGAAACTTCTTTGCGTTTTGTGAAATCATCTCACAGAGTTACAGCTTTCCCCTCAAGAAGCCTTTCGCTAAGACAGTTCTTGTGGAATTGGCAAAGTGATATTTGGAAGCCCTTAGAGGGCTATGGTGAAAAAGGAAATAACCTCAGATGAAATCTGGAAAGAAGCTTTCTGAGAAACTGCTTAGTGTTCTGTTCATTCATCTCACAGAGTTACATCTGTATTTCGTGGATCTCTTTCCTAGCCTTATTTCTGTGGAATCTGAGAACAGATATTTCGGATCCCATTGAAGACTATAGGGCCAAAGGAAATATCCTCCGATAACAAAGAGAAAGAAGTTTTCTGAGAAACTTCATTGCGTTCTTTGAAATCATCTCACAGAGTTACAGCTTTACTCTCAAGAAGCCTTTCACTAAGACAGTTCTTGTGGAATTGGCAAAGAGATATTTGGAAGCCCATAGAGGTCTATGGTGAAAAAGGAAATATCCTCAGATGAAATCTGGAAAGAAGCTCTCTGAGAAACTGCTTAGTGTTCTGTTAATTCATCTCACAGAGTTACATCTGTATTTCCTGGACCTCTTTGCTAGCCTTATTTCTGTGGAATCTGAGAACAGATATTTCGGATCCCATTGAAGACTATAGGGCCAAAGGAAATATCCTCCGATAACAAAGACAAAGAAGCTTTCTGAGAAACTTCTTTGCGTTCCGTGAAATCATCTCACAGAGTTACAGCTTTCCCCTCAAGAAGCCTTTCTCTAAGACAGTTCTTGTGGAGTTGGCAAAGTGATATTTGGAAGCCCATAGAGGGCTACGGTGAAAAAGGAAATATCCTCAGATGAAATCTGGAAAGAAACTTTCTGAGAAACTGCTTAGTGTTCGGTTAATTCATCTCACAGAGTTACATCTGTATTTCGTGGATCTCTTTGCTAGCCTTATTTCTGTGGAATCTGAGAACAGATATTTCGGATCCCTTTGAAGACTATAGGGACAAAGGAAATATCCTCCGATAACAAAGAGAAAGAAGCTTTCTGAGAAACTTCTTTGTGTTCTGTGAAATCATCTCACAGAGTTCCAGCTTTCCCCTCAAGAAGCCTTTCGCTAAGACAGTTCTTGTGGAATTGGCACAGTGATATTTGGAAGACCGTAGAGGGCTATGGTGAAAAAGGAAATATCCTCATATGAAATCTGGAAAGAAGCTTTCTGAGAATCTGCTTAGTGTTCTGTTAATTCATCTCACAGAGTTACATGTATATTTCGTGGATCTCTTTGCTAGCCTTATTTCTGTGGAATCTGAGAACAGATATTTCGGATCCCATTGAAGACTATAGGGACAAAGGAAATACCCTCCGATAACAAAGAGCAAGAAGCTTTCTGAGAAACTTCTTTGCGTTCTGTGAAATCATCTCACAGAGTTACAGCTTGCCCTCAAGAAGCCTTTCGCTAAGACAGTTCTTGTGGAATTGGCAAAGTGATATTTGGAAGCACTTATAGGGCTATGGTGAAAAAGGAAATAACCTCAGATGAAATCTGGAAAGAAGCTTTCTGAGAAACTGCTTAGTGTTCTGTTAATTCATCTCACAGAGTTACATCTGTATTTCGTGGATCTCTTTGCTAGCCTTATTTCTGTGGAATCTGAGAACAGATATTTCGGATCCCATTGAAGACTATAGGGACAAAGGAAATATCCTCCGATAACAAAGAGCAAGAAGCTTTCTGAGAAACTTCTTTGCATTCCGTGAAATCATCTCACAGAGTTACAGCTTTCCCCTCAAGAAGCCTTTCGATAAGACAGTTCTTGTGGAGTTGGCAAAGTGATATTTGGAAGCCCATAGAGGGCTATGGTGAAAAAGGAAATATCCTCAGATGAAATCTGGAAAGAAACTTTCTGAGAAACTGCTTAGTGTTCGGTTAATTCATCTCACAGAGTTACATCTGTATTTCGTGGATCTCTTTGCTAGCCTTATTTCTGTGGATTCTGAGAACAGATATTTCGGATCCCTTTGAAGACTATAGGGCCAAAGGAAATATCCTCCGATAACAAAGACAAAGAAGCTTTCTGAGAAACTTCTTTGTGTTCTGTGAAATCATCTCACAGAGTTACAGATTTCCCCTCAAGAAGCCTTTCGCTAAGACAGTTATTGTGGAATTGGCAAAGTGATATTTGGAAGACCATAGAGGGCTATGTTGAAAAAGGAAATATCATCAGATGAAATCTGGAAAGAAGCTTTCTGAGAAACTGCTTAGTGTTCTGTTAATTCATCTCACAGAGTTACATGTGTATTTCGTGGATCTCTTTGCTAGCCTTATTTCTGTGGAATCTGAGAACAGATATTTCGGATCCCATTGAAGACTATAGGGACAAAGGAAATATCCTCCGATAACAAAGAGCAAGAAGCTTTCTGAGAAACTTCTTTGCATTCTGTGAAATCATCTCACAGAGTTACAGCTTTCCCCTCAAGAAGCCTTTCGCTAAGACAGTTCTTGTGGAATTGGCAAAGTGATATTTGGAAGCCCTTAGAGGGCTATGGTGAAAAAGGAAATAACCTCAGATGAAATCTGGAAAGAAGCTTTCTGAGAAACTGCTTAGTGTTCTGTTCATTCATCTCACAGAGTTACATCTGTATTTCGTGGATCTCTTTCCTAGCCTTATTTCTGTGGAATCTGAGAACAGATATTTCGGATCCCATTGAAGACTATAGGGCCAAAGGAAATATCCTCCGATAACAAAGAGAAAGAAGTTTTCTGAGAAACTTCATTGCGTTCTTTGAAATCATCTCACAGAGTTACAGCTTTACTCTCAAGAAGCCTTTCACTAAGACAGTTCTTGTGGAATTGTCAAAGAGATATTTGGAAGCCCATAGAGGGCTATGGTGAAAAAGGAAATATCCTCAGATGAAATCTGGAAAGAAGCTCTCTGAGAAACTGCTTAGTGTTCTGTTAATTCATCTCACAGAGTTACATCTGTATTTCCTGGACCTCTTTGCTAGCCTTATTTCTGTGGAATCTGAGAACAGATATTTCGGATCCCATTGAAGACTATAGGGCCAAAGGAAATATCCTCCGATAACAAAGACAAAGAAGCTTTCTGAGAAACTTCTTTGCGTTCCGTGAAATCATCTCACAGAGTTACAGCTTTCTCCTCAAGAAGCCTTTCGCTAAGACAGTTCTTGTGGAGTTGGCAAAGTGATATTTGGAAGCCCATATAGGGCTACGGTGAAAAAGGAAATATCCTCAGATGAAATCTGGAAAGAAACTTTCTGAGAAACTGCTTAGTGTTCGGTTAATTCATCTCACAGAGTTACATCTGTATTTCGTGGATCTCTTTGCTAGCCTTATTTCTGTGGAATCTGAGAACAGATATTTCGGATCCCTTTGAAGACTATAGGGCCAAAGGAAATATCCTCCGATAACAAAGAGAAAGAAGCTTTCTGAGGAACTTCTTTGTGTTCTGTCAAATCATCTCACAGAATTCCAGCTTTCCCCTCAAGAAGCCTTTCGCTAAGACAGTTCTTGTGGAATTGGCAAAGTGATATTTGGAAGACCGTAGAGGGCTATGGTGAAAAAGGAAATATCCTCATATGAAATCTGGAAAGAAGCTTTCTGAGAATCTGCTTAGTGTTCTGTTAATTCATCTCACAGAGTTACATGTGTATTTCGTGGATCTCTTTGCTAGCCTTATTTCTGTGGAATCTGAGAACAGATATTTCGGATCCCATTGAAGACTATAGGGACAAAGGAAATACCCTCCGATAACAAAGAGCAAGAAGCTTTCTGAGAAACTTCTTTGCGTTCTGTGAAATCATCTCACAGAGTTACAGCTTTCCCCTCAAGAAGCCTTTCGCTAAGACAGTTCTTGTGGAATTGGCAAAGTGATATTTGGAAGCCCTTAGAGGGCTATGGTGAAAAAGGAAATAACCTCAGATGAAATCTGGAAAGAAGCTTTCTGAGAAACTGCTTAGTGTTCTGTTAATTCATCTCACAGAGTTACATCTGTATTTCGTGGATCTCTTTGCTAGCCTTATTTCTGTGGAATCTGAGAACAGATATTTCGGATCCCATTGAAGACTATAGGGACAAAGGAAATATCCTCCGATAACAAAGAGCAAGAAGCTTTCTGAGAAACTTCTTTGCATTCTGTGAAATCATCTCACAGAGTTACAGCTTTCCCCTCTAGAAGCCTTTCGCTAAGACAGTTCTTGTGGAATTGGCAAATTGATATTTGGAAGTCCTTAGAGTGCTATGGTGAAAAAGGAAATATCCTCAGATGAAATCTGGAAAGAAGCTTTCTGAGAAACTGCTTAGTGTTCTGTTAATTCATCTCACAGAGTTACATCTGTATTTCGTGGATCTCTTTGCTAGCCTTATTTCTGTGGAATCTGAGAACAGATATTTCGGATCCCTTTGAAGACTATAGGGCCAAAGGAAATATCCTCCGATAACAAAGAGAAAGAAGCTTTCTGAAAAACTTCTTTGTGTTCTGTGAAATCATCTCACAGAGTTCCAGCTTTCCCCTCAAGAAGCCTTTCGCTGAGACAGTTCTTGTGGAGTTGGCAAAGTGATATTTGGAAGCCCATAGAGGGCTATGGTGAAAAAGGAAATATCCTCAGATGAAATCTGGAAAGAAACTTTCTGAGAAACTGCTTAGAGTTCGGTTAATTCATCTCACAGAGTTACATCTGTATTTCGTGGATCTCTTTGCTAGCCTTATTTCTGTGGAATCTGAGAACAGATATTTCGGATCCCTTTGAAGACTACAGGGCCAAAGGAAATATCCTCCGATAACAAAGAGAAAGAAGCTTTCTGAAAAACTTCTTTGTGTTCTGTGAAATCATCTCACAGAGTTCCAGCTTTCCCCTCAAGAAGCCTTTCGCTAAGACAGTTCTTGTGCAATTGGCAAAGTGATATTTGGAAGACCGTAGAGGGCTATGGTGAAAAAGGAAATATCCTCATATGAAATCTGGAAAGAAGCTTTCTGAGAATCTGCTTAGTGTTCTGTTAATTCATCTCACAGAGTTACATGTGTATTTCGTGGATCTCTTTGCTAGCCTTATTTCTGTGGAATCTGAGAACAGATATTTCGGATCCCATTGAAGACTATAGGGACAAAGGAAATACCCTCCGATAACAAAGAGCAAGAAGCTTTCTGAGAAACTTCTTTGCGTTCTGTGAAATCATCTCACAGAGTTACAGCTTTCCCCTCAAGAAGCCTTTCGCTAAGACAGTTCTTCTGGAATTGGCAAAGTGATATTTGGAAGCCCTTAGAGGGCTATGGTGAAAAAGGAAATAACCTCAGATGAAAACTGGAAAGAAGCTTTCTGAGAAACTGCTTAGTGTTCGGTTCATTCATCTCACAGAGTTACATCTGTATTTCGTGGATCTCTTTCCTAGCCTTATTTCTGTGGAATCTGAGAACAGATATTTCGGATCCCATTGAAGACTATAGGGCCAAAGGAAATATCCTCCGATAACAAAGAGAAAGAAGCTTTCTGAGAAGCTTCTTTGCGTTCTGTGAAATCATCTCACAGAGATACAGCTTTCCTCTCAAAAAGCCTTTCGCTAAGACAGTTCTTGTGGAATTGGCAAAGTGATATTTGGAAGCCCATAGAGGGGTATGGTGAAAAAGGAAATATCCTCAGATGAAATCTGGAAAGAAGCTTTCTGAGAAACCGCTTAGTGTTCTGTTAATTCATCTCACAGAGTTACATGTGTATTTCGTGGATCTCTTTGCTAGCCTTATTTCTGTGGAATCTGAGAACAGATATTTCGGATCCCATTGAAGACTATAGGGACAAAGGCAATATCCTCCGATAACAAAGAGCAAGAAGCTTTATGAGAAACTTCTTTGCGTTCTGTGAAATCATCTCAAAGAGTTACAGCTTTCCCTTCAAGAAGCCTTTCGCTAAGACAGTTCTTGTGGTATTGACAAAGTGATATTTGGAAGCCCTTAGAGGGCTATGGTGAAAAAGAAAATATCCTCAGATGAAATCTGGAAAGAAGCTTTCTGAGAAACTGCTTAGTGTTCGGTTAATTCATCTCACAGAGTTACATCTGTATTTCGCGGATCTCTTTGCTAGCCTTATTTCTGTGGAATCTGAGAACAGATATTTCGGATCCCTTTGAAGACTATAGGGACAAAGGAAATATCCTCCGATAACAAAGAGCAAGAAGCTTTCTGAAGAACTTCTTTGCGTTCTGTGAAATCATCTCACAGAGTTACAGCTTTCCCCTCTAGAAGCCTTTCGCTAAGACAGTTCTTGTGGAATTGGCAAATTGATATTTGGAAGTCCTTAGAGGGCTATGGTGAAAAAGGAAATATCCTCAGATGAAATCTGGAAAGAAGCTTTCTGAGAAACTGCTTAGTGTTCGGTTAATTCATCTCACAGAGTTACATCTGTATTTCGTGGATCTCATTGCTAGCCTTATTTCTGTGGAATCTGAGAACAGATATTTCGGATCCCTTTGAAGACTATAGGGCCAAAGGAAATATCATCCGATAACAATGAGAAAGAAGTTTTCTGAGAAACTTCATTGCGTTCTTTGAAATCATCTCACAGAGTTACAGCTTTACTCTCAAGAAGACTTTCAATAAGACAGTTCTTGTGGAATTGGCAAAGAGATATTTGGAAGCCCATAGAATGCTATGGTGAAAAAGGAAATATCCTCAGATGAAATCTGGAAAGAAGCTTTCTGAGAAACTGCTTAGTGTTCTGTTAATTCATCACACAGAGTTACATCTGTATTTCCTGGATCTCTTTGCTAGCCTTATTTCTGTGGAATCCTAGAACAGATATTTCGGATCCCATAGAAGTCTATAGGTCCAAAGGAAATATCCTCCGATAACAAAGACAAAGAAGCTTTCTGAGAAACTTCTTTGCATTCCGTGAAATCATCTCACAGAGTTACAGCTTTCCCCTCAAGAACCTTTCGATAAGACAGTTCTTGTGGAGTTGGCAAAGTGATATTTGGAAGCCCATAGAGGGCTAAGGTGAAAAAGGAAATATCCTCAGATGAAATCTGGAAAGAAACTTTCTGAGAAACTGCTTACTGTTCGGTTAATTCATCTCACAGAGTTACATCTGTATTTCGTGGATCTCTTTGCTAGCCTTATTTCTGTGGAATCTGAGAACAGATATTTCGGATCCCTTTGAAGACTATAGGGCCAAAGGAAATATCCTCCGATAACAAAGAGAAAGAAGCTTTCTGTGAAACTTCTTTGTGTTCTGTGAAATCATCTCACAGAGGTACAGATTTCCCCTCAAGAAGCCTTTCGCTAAGACAGTTCTTGTGGAATTGGCAAAGTGATATTTGGAAGACCATAGAGGGCTATGGTGAAAAAGGAAATATCCTCAGATGAAATCTGGAAAGAAGCTTTCTGAGAAACTGCTTAGTGTTCTGTTAATTCATCTCACAGAGTTACATCTGTATTTCGTGGATCTCTTTGCTAGCCTTATTTCTGTGGAATCTGAGAACAGATATTTCGGATCCCATTGAAGACTATAGGGACAAAGGAAATATCCTCCGATAACAAAGAGCAAGAAGCTTTCTGAGAAACTTCTTTACGTTCTGTGAAATCATCTCACAGAGTTACAGCTTTCCCCTCAAGAAGCCTTTCGCTAAGACAGTTCTTGTGGAATTGGCAAAGTGATATTTGGAAGCCCTTAGAGGGCTATGGTGAAAAAGGAAATAACCTCAGATGAAATCTGGAAAGAAGCTTTCTGAGAAACTGCTTAGTGTTCTGTTCATTCATCTCACAGAGTTACATCTGTACTTCGTGGATGTCTTTCCTAGCCTTATTTCTGTGGAATCTGAGAACAGATATTTCGGATCCCATTGAAGACTATAGGGCCAAAGGAAATATCCTCCGATAACAAAGAGAAAGAAGCTTTCTGAGAAACTTCTTTGCGTTCTGTGAAATCATCTCACAGAGTTACAGCTTTCCACTTAAGAAGCCTTTCGCTAAGACAGTTCCTGTGGAATTGGCAAAGTGATATTTGGAAGCCCATAGAGGGCTATGGTGAAAAAGGAAATATCCTCAGATGAAATCTGGAAAGAAGCTTTCTGAGAAACTGCTTAGTGTTCTGTTAATTCATCTCACAGAGTTACATGTGTATTTCGTGGATCTCTTTGCTAGCCTTATTTCTGTGGAATCTGAGAACAGATATTTCGGATCCCATTGAAGACTATAGGGACAAAGGAAATATCCTCCGATAACAAAGAGCAAGAAGCTTTCTGAGAAACTTCTTTGCGTTCTGTGAAATCATCTCACAGAGTTACAGCTTTCCCCTCAAGAAGCCTTTCGCTAAGACAGTTCTTGTGGTATTGGCAAAGTGATATTTGGAAGCCCTTAGAGGGCTATGGTGAAAAAGGAAATATCCTAAGATGAAATCTGGAAAGAAGCTTTCTGAGAAACTGCTTAGTGTTCGGTTAATTCATCTCACAGAGTTACATCTGTATTTCGTGGATCTCTTTGCTAGCCTTATTTCTGTGGAATCTGAGAACAGATGTTTCGGATCCCATTGAAGACTATAGGGCCAAAGGAAATATCCTCGGATAACAAAGAGAAAGAAGCTTTCTGAGAAACTTCTTTGCGTTCTGTGAAATCATCTCACAGAGTTACAGCTTTCCCCTCAAGAAGCCTTTCACTAAGACAGTTCTTGTGGAATTGGCAAAGTGATATTTGGAAGCCCATAGAGGGCTAAGGTGAAAAAGTTAATATCCTCAGATGAAATCTGGAAAGAAGCTTTCTGAGAAACTGCTTAGTGTTCTGTTAATTCATCTCACAGAGTTACATCTGTATTTCGTGGATCTCTTTGCTAGCCTTATTTCTGTGGAATCTGAGAACAGATATTTCGGATCCCATTGAAGACTATAGGGACAAAGGATATCCTCTGATAACAAAGAGAAAGAAGCTTTCTGAGAAACTTCTTTGCGTTCTGTGAAATCATCTCACAGAGTTACAGCTTTCCACATAAGAAGCCTTTCGCTAAGACAGTTCCTGTGGAATTGGCAAAGTGATATTTGGAAGCCCATAGAGGGCGATGGTGAAGAAGGAAATATCCTCAGATGAAATCTGGAAAGAAGCTTTCTGAGAAACTGCTTAGTGTTCTGTTAATTCATCTCACAGAGTTACATGTGTATTTCGTGGATCTCTTTGCTAGCCTTATTTCTGTGGAATCTGAGAACAGATATTTCGGATCCCATTGAAGACTATAGGGACAAAGGAAATATCCTCCGATAACAAAGAGCAAGAAGCTTTCTGAGAAACTTCTTTGCGTTCTGTGAAATCATCTCACAGAGTTACAGCTTTCCCCTCAAGAAGCCTTTCGCTAAGACAGTTCTTGTGGTATTGGCAAAGTGATATTTGGAAGCCCTTAGAGGGCTATGGTGAAAAAGGAAATATCCTCAGATGAAATCTGGAAAGAAGCTTTCTGAGAAACTGCTTAGTGTTCGGTTAATTCATCTCACAGATTTACATCTGTATTTCGCGGATCTCTTTGCTAGCCTTATTTCTGTGGAATCTGAGAACAGATATTTCGGATCCCTTTGAAGACTATAGGGACAAAGGAAATATCCTCCGATAACAAAGAGCAAGAAGCTTTCAGAAGAACTTCTTTGCGTTCTGTGAAATCATCTCACAGAGTTACAGCTTTCCCCTCTAGAAGCCTTTCGCTAAGACAGTTCTTGTGGAATTGGCAAATTGATATTTGGAAGTCCTTAGAGGGCTATGGTGAAAAAGGAAATATCCTCAGATGAAATCTGGAAAGAAGCTTTCTGAGAAACTGCTTAGTGTTCTGTTAATTCATCTCACAGAGTTACATCTGTATTTCGTGTATCTCATTGCTAGCCTTATTTCTGTGGAATCTGAGAACAGATATTTCGGATCCCTTTGAAGACTATTGGGCCAAAGGAAATATCATCCGATAACAATGAGAAAGAAGTTTTCTGAAAAAGTTCATTGCGTTCTTTGAAATCATCTCACAGAGTTACAGCTTTACTCTCAAGAAGACTTTCAATAAGACAGTTCTTGTGGAATTGGCAAAGAGATATTTGGAAGCCCATAGAGGGCTATGGTGAAAAAGGAAATATCCTCAGATGAAATCTGGAAAGAAGCTTTCTGAGAAGCTGCTTAGTGTTCGGTTAATTCATCACACAGAGTTACATCTGTATTTCCTGGATCTCTTTGCTAGCCTTATTTCTGTGGAATCCTAGAACAGATATTTCGGATCCCATAGAAGTCTATAGGGCCAAAGGAAATATCCTCCGATAACAAAGACAAAGAAGCTTTCTAAGAAACTTCTTTGCATTCCGTGAAATCATCTCACAGAGTTACAGCTTTCCCCTCAAGAACCTTTCGATAAGACAGTTCTTGTGGAGTTGGCAAAGTGATATTTGGAAGCCCATAGATGGCTAAGGTGAAAAAGGAAATATCCTCAGATGAAATCTGGAAAGAAACTTTCTGAGAAACTGCTTAGTGTTCGGTTAATTCATCTCACAGTGTTACATCTGTATTTCGTGGATCTCTTTGCTAGCCTTATTTCTGTGGAATCTGAGAACAGATATTTCGGATCCCTTTGAAGACTATAGAGCCAAAGGAAATATCCTCCGATAACAAAGAGAAAGAAGCTTTCTGTGAAACTTCTTTGTGTTCTGTGAAATCATCTCACAGAGTTACAGATTTCCCCTCAAGAAGCCTTTCGCTAAGACAGTTCTTGTGGAATTGGCAAAGTGATATTTGGAAGACCATAGAGGGCTATGTTGAAAAAGGAAATATCCTCAGATGAAATCTGGAAAGAAGCTTTCTGAGAAACTGCTTAGTGTTCTGTTAATTCATCTCACAGAGTTACATCTGTATTTCGTGGATCTCTTTGCTAGCCTTATTTCTGTGGAATCTGAGAACAGATATTTCGGATCCCATTGAAGACTATAGGGACAAAGGAAATATCCTCCGATAACAAAGAGCAAGAAGCTTTCTGAGAAACTTCTTTACGTTCTGTGAAATCATCTCACAGAGTTACAGCTTTCCCCTCAAGAAGCCTTTCGCTAAGACAGTTCTTGTGGAATTGGCAAAGTGATATTTGGAAGCCCTTAGAGGGCTATGGTGAAAAAGGAAATAACCTCAGATGAAATCTGGAAAGAAGCTTTCTGAGAAACTGCTTAGTGTTTTGTTCATTCATCTCACAGAGTTACATCTGTATTTCGTGGATCTCTTTCCTAGCCTTATTTCTGTGGAATCTGAGAACAGATATTTCGGATCCCATTGAAGACTATAGGGCCAAAGGAAATATCCTCCGATAACAAAGAGAAAGAAGCTTTCTGAGAAACTTCTTTGCGTTCTGTGAAATCATCTCACAGAGTTACAGCTTTCCTCTCAAGAAGCCTTTCGCTAAGACAGTTCTTGTGGAATTGGCAAAGTGATATTTGGAAGCCCATAGAGGGCTATGGTGGAAAATGAAATATCCTCAGATGAAATCTGGAAAGAAGCTTTCTGAGAAACTCCTTAGTGTTCTGTTAATTCATCTCACAGAGTTACATCTGTATTTCGTGGACCTCTTTGCTAGCCTTATTTCTGTGGAATCTGAGAACAGATATTTCGGATCCCATTGAAGACTATAGGGCCAAAGAAATATCCTCCGATAACAAAGAGAAAGAAGTTTTCTGAGAAACTTCTTTGCGTTCTGTGAAATCATCTCACAGAGTTACAGCTTTCCCCTCAAGAAGCCTTTCGCTAAGACAGTTCTTGTGTAATTGGCAAAGTGATATTTGGAAGCCCATAGAGGGCTATGGTGAAAAAGTTAATATCCTCAGATGAAATCTGGAAAGAAGCTTTCTGAGAAACTGCTTAGTGTTCTGTTAATTCATCTCACAGATTTACATCTGTATTTCGTGGATCTCTTTGCTAGCCTTATTTCTGTGGAATCTGAGAACAGATATTTCGGATCCCATTGAAGACTATAGGGACACAGGATATCCTCCGATAACAAAGAGAAAGAAGCTTTCTGAGAAACTTCTTTGCGTTCTGTGAAATCATCTCACAGAGTTACAGCTTTCCACTTAAGAAGCCTTTCGCTAAGACAGTTCCTGTGGAATTGGCAAAGTGATATTTGGAAGCCCATAGAGGGCTATGGTGAAAAAGGAAATATCCTCAGATGAAATCTGGAAAGAAGCTTTCTGAGAAACTGCTTAGTGTTCTGTTAATTCATCTCACAGAGTTACATCTGTATTTCGTGGATCTCTTTGCTAGCCTTATTTCTGTGGAATCTGAGAACAGATATTTCGGATCCCATTGAAGACTATAGGGACAAAGGAAATATCCTCCGATAACAAAGAGCAAGAAGCTTTCTGAGAAACTTCTTTGCGTTCTGTGAAATCATCTCACAGAGTTAAAGCTTTCCCCTCAAGAAGCCTTTCGCTAAGACAGTTCTTGTGGTATTGGCAAAGTGGTATTTGGAAGCCCTTAGGGGGCTATGGTGAAAAAGGAAATATCCTCAGATGAAATCTGGAAAGAAGCTTTCTGAGAAACTGCTTAGTGTTCGGTTAATTCATCTCACAGAGTTACATCTGTATTTCGTGGATCTCTTTGCTAGCCTTATTTCTGTGGAATCTGAGAACAGATATTTCGGATCCCTTTGAAGACTATAGGGACAAAGGAAATATCCTCCGATAACAAAGAGCAAGAAGCTTTCTGAGAAACTTCTTTGCGTTCCGTGAAATCATCTCACAGAGTTACAGCTTTCCCCTCTAGAAGCCTTTCGCTAAGACAGTTCTTGTGGAATTGGCAAATTGATATTTGGAAGTCCTTAGAGGGCTATGGTGAAAAAGGAAATATCCTCAGATGAAATCTGGAAAGAAGCTTTCTGAGAAACTGCTTAGTGTTCTGTTAATTCATCTCACAGAGTTACATCTGTATTTCGTGGATCTCATTGCTAGCCTTATTTCTGTGGAATCTGAGAAGAGATATTTCGGATCCCTTTGAAGACTATAGGGCCAAAGGAAATATCCTCCGATAACAAAGAGAAAGAAGTTTTCTGAGAAACTTCATTGCGTTCTTTGAAATCATCTCACAGAGTTACAGCTTTACTCTCAAGAAGACTTTCAATAAGACAGTTCTTGTGGAATTGGCAAAGAGATATTTGGAAGCCCATAGACGGATATGGTGAAAAAGGAAATATGCTCAGATGAAATCTGGAAAGAAGCTTTCTGAGAAACTGCTTAGTGTTCTGTTAATTCATCTCACAGAGTTACATGTGTATTTCGTGGATCTCTTTGCTAGCCTTATTTCTGTGGAATCTGAGAACAGATATTTCGGATCCCATTGAAGACTATAGGGCCAAAGGAAATATCCTCCGATAACAAAGAGCAAGAAGCTTTCTGAGAAACTTCTTTGCGTTCTGTGAAATCATCTCACAGAGTTACAGCTTTCCCCTCAAGAAGCCTTTCGCTAAGACAGTTCTTGTGGAATTGGCAAAGTGATATTTTGAAGCCCTTAGAGGGCTATGGTGAAAAAGGAAATATCCTCAGATGAAATCTGGAAAGAAGGTTTCTGAGAAACTGCTTAGTGTTCTGTTAATTCATCTCACAGAGTTACATCTGTATTTCGTGGATCTCATTGCTAGCCTTATTTCTGTGGAATCTGAGAACAGATATTTCGGATCCCATTGAAGACTATAGGGCCAAGGAAATATCCTCCGATAACAAAGAGAAAGAAGCTTTCTGAGAAACTTCTTTGTGTTCTGTGAAATCATCTCACAGAGTTACAGCTTTCCCCTCAAGAAGCCTTTCGCTAAGACAGTTCTTGTGGAATTGGCAAAGTGATATTTGGAAGCCCATAGAGGGCTATGGTGAAAAAGGAAATATCCTCAGATGAAATATGGAAAGAAGCTTTCTGAGAAACTGCTTAGTGTTCTGTTAATTCATCTCACAGAGTTACATGTGTATTTCGTGGATCCCTTTGCTAGCCTTATTTCTGTGGAATCTGAGAACAGATATTTCGGATCCCATTGAAGACTATAGGGACAAAGGAAATATCCTCCGATAACAAAGAGAAAGAAGCTTTCTGAGAAACTTCTTTGCGTTCTGTGAAATCATCTCACAGAGTTACAGCTTTCCCCTCAAGAAGCCTTTCGCTAAGACAGTTCTTGTGGAATTGGCAAAGTGATATTTGGAAGCCCATAGAGGGCTATGGTGAAAAAGGAAATATCCTCAGATGAAATCTGGAAAGAAGCTTTCTGAGAAACTGCTTAGTGTTCGGTTAATTCATCTCACAGAGTTACATCTGTATTTCGTGGATCTCTTTGCTAGCCTTATTTCTGTGGAATCTGAGAACAGATATTTCGGATTCCATTGAAGACTATAGGGCTAAAGGAAATATCCTCCGATAACAAAGAGAAAGAAGCTTTCTGAGAAACATCTTTGTGTTCTGTGAAATCATCTTACAGAGTTACAGCTTTCCCCTCAAGAAGCCTTTCGCTAAGACAGTTCTTGTGGAATTGGCAAAGTGATATTTGGAAGCCCAAGAGGTCTATGGTGAAAAAGGAAATATCTTCAGATGAAATCTGGAAAGAAGCTTTCTGAGAAACTGCTTAGTGTTCTGTTAATTCATCTCACAGAGTTACATCTGTATTTCGTGGATCTCTTTCCTAGCCTTATTTCTGTGGAATCTGAGAACAGATATTTCGGATCCCATTGAAGACTATAGGGCCAAAGGAAATATCCTCCGATAACAAAGAGGAAGAAGCTTTCTGAGAAACTTCTTTGCGTTCTGTGAAATCATCTCACAGAGTTACAGCTTTCCCCTCAAGAAGCCTTTCGCTAAGACAGTTCTTGTGAAATTGGCAAAGAGATATTTGGAAGCCCTTAGAGGGCTATGGTGAAAAAGGAAATATCCTCAGATGAAATCTGGAAAGAAGCTTTCTGAGAAACTGCTTAGTGTTCTGTTAATTCATCTCACAGAGTTACATCTGTATTTCGTGGATCTCTTTGCTAGCCTTATTTCTGTGGAATATGAGAACAGATATTTCGGATCCAATTGAAGACTATAGGGCCAAAGGAAATATCCTCCGATAACAAAGACAAAGAAGCTTTCTGAGAAACTTCTTTGCGTTCCGTGAAATCATCTCACAGAGTTACAGCTTTCCCCTCAAGAAGCCTTTCGATAAGACAGTTCTTGTGGAGTTGGCAAAGTGATATTTGGAAGCCCATAGAAAGCCATGGTGAAAAAGGAAATATCCTCAGATGAAATCTGGAAAGAAACTTTCTGAAAAACTGCTTAGTGTTCGGTTAACTCATATCACGGAGTTACATCTGTATTTCGTGGATCTCTTTGCTAGCCTTATTTCTGTGGAATCTGAGAACACATATTTCGGATCCCTTTGAAGACTAGAGGGCCAAAGGAAATATCCTCCGATAACAAAGAGAAAGAAGCTTTCTGAGAAACTTCTTTGCGTTCTGTGAAATCATCTCACAGAGTTACAGCTTTCCCCTCAAGAAGCCTTTCGCTAAGACAGTTCTTGTGGTATTGGCAAAGTGATATTTGGAAGCCCCTAGAGGGCTATGGTGAAAAGGGAAATATCCTCAGATGAAATCTGGAAAGAAGCTTTCTGAGAAACTGCTTAGTGTTCGGTTAATTCATCTCACAGAGTTACATCTGTATTTCGTGGATCTCTTTGTTAGCCTTATTTCTGTGGAATCTGAGAACAGATGTTTCGGATCCCATTGAAGACTATAGGGCCAAAGGAAATATCCTCGGATAACAAAGAGAAAGAAGCTTTCTGAGAAATTTCTTTGTGTTCCGTGAAATCATCTCACAGAGTTACAGCTTTCCCCTCAAGAAGCCTTTCACTAAGACAGTTCTTGTGGAATTGGCAAAGTGATATTTGGAAGCCCATAGAGGGCTATGGTGAAAAAGTTAATATCCTCAGATGAAATCTGGCAAGAAGCTTTCTGAGAAACTGCTTAGTGTTCTGTTAATTCATCTCACAGAGTTACATCTGTATTTCGTGGATCTCTTTGCTAGCCTTATTTCTGTGGAATCTGAGAACAGATATTTCGGATCCCATTGAAGACTATAGGGACAAAGGATATCCTCCGATAACAAAGAGAAAGAAGCTTTCTGAGAAACTTCTTTGCGTTCTGTGAAATCATCTCACAGAGTTACAGCTTTCCACTTAAGAAGCCTTTCGCTAAGACAGTTCCTGTGGAATTGGCAAAGTGATATTTGGAAGCCCATAGAGGGCTATGGTGAAAAACGAAATATGCTCAGATGAAATCTGGAAAGAAGCTTTCTGAGAAACTGCTTAGTGTTCTGTTAATTCATCTCACAGAGTTACATGTGTATTTCGTGGATCTCTTTGCTAGCCTTATTTCTGTGGAATCTGAGAACAGATATTTCGGATCCCATTGAAGACTATAGGGCCAAAGGAAATATCCTCCGATAACAAAGAGCAAGAAGCTTTCTGAGAAACTTCTTTGCGTTCTGTGAAATCATCTCACAGAGTTACAGCTTTCCCCTCAAGAAGCCTTTCGCTAAGACAGTTCTTGTGGAATTGGCAAAGTGATATTTTGAAGCCCTTAGAGGGCTATGGTGAAAAAGGAAATATCCTCAGATGAAATCTGGAAAGAAGGTTTCTGAGAAACTGCTTAGTGTTCTGTTAATTCATCTCACAGAGTTACATCTGTATTTCGTGGATCTCATTGCTAGCCTTATTTCTGTGGAATCTGAGAACAGATATTTCGGATCCCATTGAAGACTATAGGGCCAAGGAAATATCCTCCGATAACAAAGAGAAAGAAGCTTTCTGAGAAACTTCTTTGTGTTCTGTGAAATCATCTCACAGAGTTACAGCTTTCCCCTCAAGAAGCCTTTCGCTAAGACAGTTCTTGTGGAATTGGCAAAGTGATATTTGGAAGCCCATAGAGGGCTATGGTGAAAAAGGAAATATCCTCAGATGAAATATGGAAAGAAGCTTTCTGAGAAACTGCTTAGTGTTCTGTTAATTCATCTCACAGAGTTACATGTGTATTTCGTGGATCCCTTTGCTAGCCTTATTTCTGTGGAATCTGAGAACAGATATTTCGGATCCCATTGAAGACTCTAGGGCCAAAGGAAATATCCTCCGATAACAAAGAGAAAGAAGCTTTCTGAGAAACTTCTTTGCGTTCTGTGAAATCATCTCACAGAGTTACAGCTTTCCCCTCAAGAAGCCTTTCGCTAAGACAGTTCTTGTGGAATTGGCAAAGTGATATTTGGAAGCCCATAGAGGGCTATGGTGAAAAAGGAAATATCCTCAGATGAAATCTGGAAAGAAGCTTTCTGAGAAACTGCTTAGTGTTCGGTTAATTCATCTCACAGAGTTACATCTGTATTTCGTGGATCTCTTTGCTAGCCTTATTTCTGTGGAATCTGAGAACAGATATTTCGGATTCCATTGAAGACTATAGGGCTAAAGGAAATATCCTCCGATAACAAAGAGAAAGAAGCTTTCTGAGAAACATCTTTGTGTTCTGTGAAATCATCTTACAGAGTTACAGCTTTCCCCTCAAGAAGCCTTTCGCTAAGACAGTTCTTGTGGAATTGGCAAAGTGATATTTGGAAGCCCAAGAGGTCTATGGTGAAAAAGGAAATATCTTCAGATGAAATCTGGAAAGAAGCTTTCTGAGAAACTGCTTAGTGTTCTGTTAATTCATCTCACAGAGTTACATCTGTATTTCGTGGATCTCTTTCCTAGCCTTATTTCTGTGGAATCTGAGAACAGATATTTCGGATCCCATTGAAGACTATAGGGCCAAAGGAAATATCCTCCGATAACAAAGAGGAAGAAGCTTTCTGAGAAACTTCTTTGCGTTCTGTGAAATCATCTCACAGAGTTACAGCTTTCCCCTCAAGAAGCCTTTCGCTAAGACAGTTCTTGTGAAATTGGCAAAGAGATATTTGGAAGCCCTTAGAGGGCTATGGTGAAAAAGGAAATATCCTCAGATGAAATCTGGAAAGAAGCTTTCTGAGAAACTGCTTAGTGTTCTGTTAATTCATCTCACAGAGTTACATCTGTATTTCGTGGATCTCTTTGCTAGCCTTATTTCTGTGGAATATGAGAACAGATATTTCGGATCCAATTGAAGACTATAGGGCCAAAGGAAATATCCTCCGATAACAAAGACAAAGAAACTTTCTGAGAAACTTCTTTGCGTTCCGTGAAATCATCTCACAGAGTTACAGCTTTCCCCTCAAGAAGCCTTTCGATAAGACAGTTCTTGTGGAGTTGGCAAAGTGATATTTGGAAGCCCATAGAAAGCCATGGTGAAAAAGGAAATATCCTCAGATGAAATCTGGAAAGAAACTTTCTGAAAAACTGCTTAGTGTTCGGTTAACTCATATCACGGAGTTACATCTGTATTTCGTGGATCTCTTTGCTAGCCTTATTTCTGTGGAATCTGAGAACACATATTTCGGATCCCTTTGAAGACTAGAGGGCCAAAGGAAATATCCTCCGATAACAAAGAGAAAGAAGCTTTCTGAGAAACTTCTTTGCGTTCTGTGAAATCATCTCACAGAGTTACAGCTTTCCCCTCAAGAAGCCTTTCGCTAAGACAGTTCTTGTGGTATTGGCAAAGTGATATTTGGAAGCCCCTAGAGGGCTATGGTGAAAAGGGAAATATCCTCAGATGAAATCTGGAAAGAAGCTTTCTGAGAAACTGCTTAGTGTTCGGTTAATTCATCTCACAGAGTTACATCTGTATTTCGTGGATCTCTTTGTTAGCCTTATTTCTGTGGAATCTGAGAACAGATGTTTCGGATCCCATTGAAGACTATAGGGCCAAAGGAAATATCCTCGGATAACAAAGAGAAAGAAGCTTTCTTAGAAATTTCTTTGTGTTCCGTGAAATCATCTCACAGAGTTACAGCTTTCCCCTCAAGAAGCCTTTCACTAAGACAGTTCTTGTGGAATTGGCAAAGTGATATTTGGAAGCCCATAGAGGGCTATGGTGAAAAAGTTAATACCCTCAGATGAAATCTGGCAAGAAGCTTTCTGAGAAACTGCTTAGTGTTCTGTTAATTCATCTCACAGAGTTACATCTGTATTTCGTGGATCTCTTTGCTAGCCTTATTTCTGTGGAATCTGAGAACAGATATTTCGGATCCCATTGAAGACTATAGGGACAAAGGATATCCTCCGATAACAAAGAGAAAGAAGCTTTCTGAGAAACTTCTTTGCGTTCTGTGAAATCATCTCACAGAGTTACAGCTTTCCACTTAAGAAGCCTTTCGCTAAGACAGTTCCTGTGGAATTGGCAAAGTGATATTTGGAAGCCCATAGAGGGCTATGGTGAAAAACGAAATATGCTCAGATGAAATCTGGAAAGAAGCTTTCTGAGAAACTGCTTAGTGTTCTGTTAATTCATCTCACAGAGTTACATGTGTATTTCGTGGATCTCTTTGCTAGCCTTATTTCTGTGGAATCTGAGAACAGATATTTCGGATCCCATTGAAGACTATAGGGCCAAAGGAAATATCCTCCGATAACAAAGAGCAAGAAGCTTTCTGAGAAACTTCTTTGCGTTCTGTGAAATCATCTCACAGAGTTACAGCTTTCCCCTCAAGAAGCCTTTCGCTAAGACAGTTCTTGTGGAATTGGCAAAGTGATATTTTGAAGCCCTTAGAGGGCTATGGTGAAAAAGGAAATATCCTCAGATGAAATCTGGAAAGAAGGTTTCTGAGAAACTGCTTAGTGTTCTGTTAATTCATCTCACAGAGTTACATCTGTATTTCGTGGATCTCATTGCTAGCCTTATTTCTGTGGAATCTGAGAACAGATATTTCGGATCCCATTGAAGACTATAGGGCCAAGGAAATATCCTCCGATAACAAAGAGAAAGAAGCTTTCTGAGAAACTTCTTTGTGTTCTGTGAAATCATCTCACAGAGTTACAGCTTTCCCCTCAAGAAGCCTTTCGCTAAGACAGTTCTTGTGGAATTGGCAAAGTGATATTTGGAAGCCCATAGAGGGCTATGGTGAAAAAGGAAATATCCTCAGATGAAATATGGAAAGAAGCTTTCTGAGAAACTGCTTAGTGTTCTGTTAATTCATCTCACAGAGTTACATGTGTATTTCGTGGATCCCTTTGCTAGCCTTATTTCTGTGGAATCTGAGAACAGATATTTCGGATCCCATTGAAGACTATAGGGACAAAGGAAATATCCTCCGATAACAAAGAGCAAGAAGCTTTCTGAGAAACTTCATTGCGTTCTTTGAAATCATCTCACAGAGTTACAGCTTTACTCTCAAGAAGACTTTCAATAAGACAGTTCTTGTGGAATTGGCAAAGAGATATTTGGAAGCCCATAGAGGGCTATGGTGAAAAAGGAAATATCCTCAGATGAAATCTGGAAAGAAGCTTTCTGAGAAACTGCTTAGTGTTCTGTTAATTCATCACACAGAGTTACATCTGTATTTCCTGGATCTCTTTGCTAGCCTTATTTCTGTGGAATCCTAGAACAGATATTTCGGATCCCATTGAAGACTATAGGGCCAAAGGAAATATCCTCCGATAACAAAGACAAAGAAGCTTTCTGAGAAACTTCTTTGCATTCCGTGAAATCATCTCACAGAGTTACAGCTTTCCCCTCAAGAACCTTTCGATAAGACAGTTCTTGTGGAGTTGGCAAAGTGATATTTGGAAGCCCATAGAGGGCTAAGGTGAAAAAGGAAATATCCTCAGATGAAATCTGGAAAGAAACTTTCTGAAAAACTGCTTAGTGTTCGGTTAACTCATATCACGGAGTTACATCTGTATTTCGTGGATCTCTTTGCTAGCCTTATTTCTGTGGAATCTGAGAACAGATATTTCGGATCCCTTTGAAGACTAGAGGGCCAAAGGAAATATCCTCCGATAACAAAGAGCAAGAAGCTTTCTGAGAAACTTCTTTGCGTTCTGTGAAATCATCTCACAGAGTTACAGCTTTCCCCTCAAGAAGCCTTTCGCTAAGACAGTTCTTGTGGTATTGGCAAAGTGATATTTGGAAGCCCCTAGAGGGCTATGGTGAAAAGGGAAATATCCTCAGATGAAATCTGGAAAGAAGCTTTCTGAGAAACTGCTTAGTGTTCTATTAATTCATCTCACTGAGTTACATCTGTATTTCGTGGATCTCTTTGTTAGCCGTATTTCTGTGGAATCTGAGAACAGATGTTTCGGATCCCATTGAAGACTATAGGGCCAAAGGAAATATCCTCGGATAACAAAGAGAAAGAAGCTTTCTGAGAAACTTCTTTGTGTTCTGTGAAATCATCTCACAGAGTTACAGCTTTCCCCTCAAGAAGCCTTTCACTAAGACAGTTCTTGTGGAATTGGCAAAGTGATATTTGGAAGCCCATAGAGGGCTATGGTGAAAAAGTTAATATCCTCAGATGAAATCTGGAAAGAAGCTTTCTGAGAAACTGCTTAGTGTTCTGTTAATTCATCTCACAGAGTTACATGTGTATTTCGTGGATCTCTTTGCTAGCCTTATTTCTGTGGAATCTGAGAACAGATATTTCGGATCCCATTGAAGACTATAGGGCCAAAGGAAATATCCTCCGATAACAAAGAGCAAGAAGGTTTCTGAGAAACTTCTTTGCGTTCTGTGAAATCATCTCACAGAGTTACAGCTTTCCCCTCAAGAAGCTTTTCGCTAAGACATTTCTTGTGGAATTGGCAAAGTGATATTTTGAAGCCCTTAGAGGGCTATGGTGAAAAAGGAAATATCCTCAGATGAAATCTGGAAAGAAGGTTTCTGAGAAACTGCTTAGTGTTCTGTTAATTCATCTCACAGAGTTACATCTGTATTTCGTGGATCTCATTGCTAGCCTTATTTCTGTGGAATCTGAGAACAGATATTTCGGATCCCATTGAAGACTATAGGGCCAAGGAAATATCCTCCGATAACAAAGAGAAAGAAGCTTTCTGAGAAACTTCTTTGTGTTCTGTGAAATCATCTCACAGAGTTACAGCTTTCCCCTCAAGAAGCCTTTCGCTAAGACAGTTCTTGTGGAATTGGCAAAGTGATATTTGGAAGGCAATAGAGGGCTATGGTGAAAAAGGAAATATCCTCAGATGAAATCTGGAAAGAAGCTTTCTGAGAAACTGCTTAGTGTTCTGTTAATTCATCTCACAGAGTTACATGTGTATTTCGTGGATCTCTTTGCTAGCCTTATTTCTGTGGAATCTGAGAACAGATATTTCGGATCCCATTGAAGACTATAGGGACAAAGGAAATATCCTCCGATAACAAAGAGCAAGAAGCTTTCTGAGAAACTTCTTTGCGTTCTGTGAAATCATCTCACAGAGTTACAGCTTTCCCCTCAAGAAGCCTTTCGCTAAGACAGTTCTTGTGGAATTGGCAAAGTGATATTTGGTAGCCCTTAGAGGGCTATGGTGAAAAAGGAAATAACCTCAGATGAAATCTGGAAAGAAGCTTTCTGAGAAACTGCTTAGTGTTCTGTTAATTCATCTCACAGAGTTACATCTGTATTTCGTGGATCTCTTTCCTAGCCTTATTTCTGTGGAATCTGAGAACAGATATTTCGGATCCCATTGAAGACTATAGGGCCAAAGGAAATATCCTCCGATAACAAAGAGAAAGAAGCTTTCTGAGAAACTTCTTTGCGTTCTGTGAAATCATCTCACAGAGTTACAGCTTTCCTCTCAAGAAGCCTTTCGCTAAGACAGTTCTTGTGGAATTGGCAAAGTGATATTTGGTAGCCCATAGAGGGCTATGGTGGAAAATGAAATATCCTCAGATGAAATCTGGAAAGAAGCTTTCTGAGAAACTCCTTAGTGTTCTGTTAATTCATCTCACAGAGTTACATTTGTATTTCGTGGACCTCTTTGCTAGCCTTATTTCTGTGGAATCTGAGAACAGATATTTCGGATCCCATTGAAGACTATAGGGCCAAAGAAATATCCTCCGATAACAAAGAGAAAGAACTTTTCTGAGAAACTTCTTTGCGTTCTGTGAAATCATCTCACAGAGTTACAGCTTTCCCCTCAAGAAGCCTTTCGCTAAGACAGTTCTTGTGTAATTGGCAAAGTGATATTTGGAAGCCCTTAGAGGGTTATGGTGAAAAAGTTAATATCCTCAGATGAAATCTGGAAAGAAGCTTTCTGAGAAACTGCTTAGTGTTCTGTTAATTCATCTCACAGATTTACATCTGTATTTCGTGGATCTCTTTGCTAGCCTTATTTCTGTGGAATCTGAGAACAGATATTTCGGATCCCATTGAAGACTATAGGGACACAGGATATCCTCCGATAACAAAGAGAAAGAAGCTTTCTGAGAAACTTCTTTGCGTTCTGTGAAATCATCTCACAGAGTTACTGCTTTCCACTTAAGAAGCCTTTCGCTAAGACAGTTCCTGTGGAATTGGCAAAGTGATATTTGGAAGCCCATAGAGGGCTATGGTGAAAAAGGAAATATCCTCAGATGAAATCTGGAAAGAAGCTTTCTGAGAAACTGCTTAGTGTTCTGTTAATTCATCTCACAGAGTTACATGTGTATTTCGTGGATCTCTTTGCTAGCCTTATTTCTGTGGAATCTGAGAACAGATACTTCGGATCCCATGGAAGACTATAGGGACAAAGGAAATATCCTCCGATAACAAAGAGCAAGAAGCTTTCTGAGAAACTTCTTTGCGTTCTGTGAAATCATCTCACAGAGTTACAGCTTTCCCCTCAAGAAGCCTTTCGCTAAGACAGTTCTTGTGGTATTGGCAAAGTGGTATTTGGAAGCCCTTAGAGGGCTATGGTAAAAAAGGAAATATCCTCAGATGAAATCTGGAAAGAAGCTTTCTGAGAAACTGCTTAATGTTCGGTTAATTCATCTCACAGAGTTACATCTGTATTTCGTGGATCTCTTTGCTAGCCTTATTTCTGTGGAATCTGAGAACAGATATTTCGGATCCCTTTGAAGACTATAGGGACAAAGGAAATATCCTCCGATAACAAAGAGCAAGAAGCTTTCTGAGAAACTTCTTTGCGTTCTGTGAAATCATCTCACAGAGTTACAGCTTTTCCCTCTAGAAGCCTTTCGCTAAGACAGTTCTTGTGGAATTGGCAAATAGATATTTGGAAGTCCTTAGAGGGCTATGGTGAAAAAGGAAATATCCTCAGATGAAATCTGGAAAGAAGCTTTCTGAGAAACTGCTTAGTGTTCTGTTAATTCATCTCACAGAGTTACATCTGTATTTCGTGGATATCATTGCTAGCCTTATTTCTGTGGAATCTGAGAAGAGATATTTCGGATCCCTTTGAAGACTATAGGGCCAAAGGAAATATCCTCCGATAACAAAGAGAAAGAAGTTTTCTGAGAAACTTCATTGCGTTCTGTGAAATCATCTCACAGAGTTACAGCTTTACTCTCAAGAAGACTTTCAATAAGACAGTTCTTGTGGAATTGGCAAAGAGATATTTGGAAGCCCATAGAGGGCTATGGTGAAAAAGGAAATATCCTCAGATGAAATCTGGAAAGAAGCTTTCTGAGAAACTGCTTAGTGTTCTGTTAATTCATCACACAGAGTTACATCTGTATTTCCTGGATCTCTTTGCTAGCCTTATTTCTGTGGAATCTGAGAACAGATATTTCGGATCCCATTGAAGACTATAGGGCCAAAGGAAATATCCTCCGATAACAAAGACAAAGAAGCTTTCTGAGAAACTTCTTTGCATTCCGTGAAATCATCTCACAGAGTTACAGCTTTCCCCTCAAGAAGCCTTTCGATAAGACAGTTCTTGTGGAGTTGGCAAAGTGATATTTGGAAGCCCATAGAGGGCTATGGTGAAAAAGGAAATATCCTCAGATGAAATCTGGAAAGAAACTTTCTGAGAAACTGCTTAGTGTTCGGTTAATTCATCTCACAGAGTTACATCTGTATTTCGTGGATCTCTTTGCTAGCCTTATTTCTGTGGAATCTGAGAACAGATATTTCGGATCCCTTTGAAGACTATAGGGCCAAAGGAAATATCCTCCGATAACAAAGAGAAAGAAGCTTTCTGAGAAACTTCTTTGTGTTCTGTGAAATCATCTCACAGAGTTACAGATTTCCCCTCAAGAAGCCTTTCGCTAAGACAGTTCTTGTGGAATTGGCAAAATGATATTTGGAAGACCATAGAGGGCTATGTTGAAAAAGGAAATATCCTCAGATGAAATCTGGAAAGAAGCTTTCTGAGAAACTGCTTAGTGTTCTGTTAATTCATCTCACAGAGTTACATGTGTATTTCGTGGATCTCTTTGCTAGCCTTATTTCTGTGGAATCTGAGAACAGATATTTCGGATCCCTTTGAAGACTATAGGGACAAAGGAAATATCCTCCGATAACAAAGAGCAAGAAGCTTTCTGAGAAATTTCTTTCCGTTCTGTGAAATCATCTCACAGAGTTACAGCTTTCCCCTCAAGAAGCCTTTCGCTAAGACAGTTCTTGTGGAATTGGCAAAGTGATATTTGGAAGCCCTTAGAGGGCTATGGTGAAAAAGGAAATAACCTCAGATGAAATCTGGAAAGAAGCTTTCTGAGAAACTGCTTAGTGTTCGGTTAATTCATCTCACAGAGTTACATCTGTATTTCGTGGATCTCTTTCCTAGCCTTATTTCTGTGGAATCTGAGAACAGATATTTCGGATCCCATTGAAGACTATAGGGCCAAAGGAAATATCCTCCGATAACAAAGAGAAAGAAGCTTTCTGAGAAACTTCTTTGCGTTCTGTGAAATCATCTCACAGAGTTACAGCTTTCCTCTCAAGAAGCCTTTCGCTAAGACAGTTCTTGTGGAATTGGCAAAGTGATATTTGGAAGCCCATAGAGGGCTACGGTGGAAAATGAAATATCCTCAGATGAAATCTGGAAAGAAGCTTTCTGAGAAACTCCTTAGTGTTCTGTTAATTCATCTCACAGAGTTACATCTGTATTTCGTGGATCTCTTTGCTAGCCTTATTTCTGTGGAATCTGAGAACAGATATTTCGGATCCCATTGAAGACTATAGGGCCAAAGAAATATCCTCCGATAACAAAGAGAAAGAAGTTTTCTGAGAAACTTCTTTGCGTTCTGTGAAATCATCTCACAGAGTTACAGCTTTCCCCTCAAGAAGCCTTTCGCTAAGACAGTTCTTGTGTAATTGGCAAAGTGATATTTGGAAGCCCTTAGAGGGCTATGGTGAAAAAGGAAATATCCTCAGATGAAATCTGGAAAGAAGCTTTCTGAGAAACTGCTTAGTGTTCTGTTAATTCATCTCACAGAGTTACATCTGTATTTCGTGGATCTCTTTGCTAGCCTTATTTCTGTGGAATCTGAGAACAGATATTTCGGATCCCATTGAAGACTATAGGGCCAAAGGAAATATCCTCGGATAACAAAGAGAAAGAAGCTTTCTGAGAAACTTCTTTGTGTTCTGTGAAATCATCTCACAGAGTTACAGCTTTCCCCTCAAGAAGCCTTTCACTAAGACAGTTCTTGTGGAATTGGCAAAGTGATATTTGGAAGCCCATAGAGGGCTATGGTGAAAAAGGAAATATCCTCAGATGAAATCTGGAAAGAAGCTTTCTGAGAAACTGCTTAGTGTTCGGTTAATTCATCTCACAGAGTTACATCTGTATTTCGTGGATCTCTTTGCTAGCCTTATTTCTGTGGAATCTGAGAACAGATATTTCGGATTCCATTGAAGACTATAGGGCTAAAGGAAATATCCTCCGATAACAAAGAGAAAGAAGCTTTCTGAGAAACATCTTTGTGTTCTGTGAAATCATCTTACAGAGTTACAGCTTTCCCCTCAAGAAGCCTTTCGCTAAGACAGTTCTTGTGGAATTGGCAAAGTGATATTTGGAAGCCCAAGAGGTCTATGGTGAAAAAGGAAATATCCTCAGATGAAATCTGGAAAGAAGCTTTCTGAGAAACTGCTTAGTGTTCTGTTAATTCATCTCACAGAGTTACATCTGTATTTCGTGGATGTCTTTGCTAGCCTTATTTCTGTGGAATCTGAGAACAGATATTTCGGATCCCATTGAAGACTATAGGGCTAAAGGAAATATCCTCCGATAACAAAGAGGAAGAAGCTTTCTGAGAAACTTCTTTGCGTTCTGTGAAATCATCTCACAGAGTTACAGCTTTCCCCTCAAGAAGCCTTTCGCTAAGACAGTTCTTGTGAAATTGGCAAAGAGATATTTGGAAGCCCTTAGAGGGCTATGGTGAAAAAGGAAATATCCTCAGATGAAATCTGGAAAGAAGCTTTCTGAGAAACTGCTTAGTGTTCTGTTAATTCATCTCACAGAGTTACATCTGTATTTCGTGGATCTCTTTGCTAGCCTTATTTCTGTGGAATATGAGAACAGATATTTCGGATCCCATTGAAGACTATAGGGCCAAAGGAAATATCCTCCGGTAACAAAGACAAAGAAGCTTTCTGAGAAACTTCTTTGCGTTCCGTGAAATCATCTCACAGAGTTACAGCTTTCCCCTCAAGAAGCCTTTCGATAAGACAGTTCTTGTGGAGTTGGCAAAGTGATATTTGGAAGCCCATAGAAAGCCATGGTGAAAAAGGAAATATCCTCAGATGAAATCTGGAAAGAAACTTTCTGAGAAACTGCTTAGTGTTCGGTTAACTCATCTCACGGAGTTACATCTGTATTTCGTGGATCTCTTTGCTAGCCTTATTTCTGTGGAATCTGAGAACAGATATTTCGGATCCCTTTGAAGACTAGAGGGCCAAAGGAAATATCCTCCGATAACAAAGAGAAAGAAGCTTTCTGAGAAACGTCTTTGTGTTCTGTGAAATCATCTCACAGAGTTACAGCTTCCCCTCAAGAAGACTTTCGCTAAGACAGTTCTTGTGGAATTGGCAAAGAGATATTTGGAAGCCCTTAGAGGGCTATGGTGAAAAAGGAAATATCCTCAGATGAAATCTGGAAAGAAGCTTTCTGAGAAACTGCTTAGTGTTCTGTTAATTCATCTCACAGAGTTACATCTGTATTTCGTGGATCTCTTTGCTAGCCTTATTTCTGTGGAATATGAGAACAGATATTTCGGATCCCATTGAAGACTATAGGGCCAAAGGAAATATCCTCCGGTAACAAAGACAAAGAAGCTTTCTGAGAAACTTCTTTGCGTTCCGTGAAATCATCTCACAGAGTTACAGCTTTCCCCTCAAGAAGCCTTTCGATAAGACAGTTCTTGTGGAGTTGGCAAAGTGATATTTGGAAGCCCATAGAAAGCCATGGTGAAAAAGGAAATATCCTCAGATGAAATCTGGAAAGAAACTTTCTGAGAAACTGCTTAGTGTTCGGTTAACTCATCTCACGGAGTTACATCTGTATTTCGTGGATCTCTTTGCTAGCCTTATTTCTGTGGAATCTGAGAACAGATATTTCGGATCCCTTTGAAGACTAGAGGGCCAAAGGAAATATCCTCCGATAACAAAGAGAAAGAAGCTTTCTGAGAAACGTCTTTGTGTTCTGTGAAATCATCTCACAGAGTTACAGCTTTCCCCTCAAGAAGACTTTCGCTAAGACAGTTCTTGTGGAATTGGCAAAGTGATATTTGGAAGCTCATAGAGGGCTATGGTGAAAAAGGAAATATCCTCAGATGAAATCTGGAAAGAAGCTTTCTGAGAAACTGCTTAGTGTTCTGTTAATTCATCTCACAGAGTTACATGTGTATTTCGTGGATCTCTTTGCTAGCCTTATTTCTGTGGAATCTGAGAACAGATATTTCGGTTCCCATTGAAGACTATAGGGACAAAGGATATCCTCCGATAACAAAGAGAAAGAAGCTTTCTGAGAAAATTCTTTGCGTTCTGTGAAATCATCTCACAGAGTTACAGCTTTCCACTTAAGAAGCCTTTCGCTAAGACAGTTGCTGTGGAATTGGCAAAGTGATATTTGGAAGCCCATAGAGGGCTATGGTGAAAAAGGAAATATGCTCAGATGAAATCTGGAAAGAAGCTTTCTGAGAAACTGCTTAGTGTTCTGTTAATTCATCTCACAGAGTTACATGTGTATTTCGTGGATTTCTTTGCTAGCCTTATTTCTGTGGAATCTGAGAACAGATATTTCGGATGCCATTGAAGACTATAGGGACAAAGGAAATATCCTCCGATAACAAAGAGAAAGAAGCTTTCTGAGAAACTTCTTTGCGTTCTGTGAAATCATCTCACAGAGTTACAGCTTTCCCCTCAAGAAGCCTTTCGCTAAGACAGTTCTTGTGGAATTGGCAAAGTGATATTTTGAAGCCCTTAGAGGGCTATGGTGAAAAAGGAAATATCCTCAGATGAAATCTGGAAAGAAGGTTTCTGAGAAACTGCTTAGTGTTCTGTTAATTCATCTCACAGAGTTACATCTGTATTTCGTGGATCTCATTGCTAGCCTTATTTCTGTGGAATCTGAGAACAGCTATTTCGGATCCCATTGAAGACTATAGGGCCAAGGAAATATCCTCCGATAACAAAGAGAAAGAAGCTTTCTGAGAAACTTCTTTGTGTTCTGTGAAATCATCTCACAGAGTTACAGCTTTCCCCTCAAGAAGCCTTTCGATAAGACAGTTCTTGTGGAATTGGCAAAGTGATATTTGGAAGCCCATAGAGGGCTATGGTGAAAAAGGAAATATCCTCAGATGAAATCTGGAAAGAAGCTTTCTGAGAAACTGCTTAGTGTTCTGTTAATTCATCTCACAGAGTTACATGTGTATTTCGTGGATCTCTTTGCTAGCCTTATTTCTGTGGAATCTGAGAACAGATATTTCGGATCCCATTGAAGACTATAGGGACAAAGGAAATATCCTCCGATAACAAAGAGCAAGAAGCTTTCTGAGAAATTCCTTTCCGTTCTGTGAAATCATCTCACAGAGTTACAGCTTTCCCCTCAAGAAGCCTTTCGCTAAGACAGTTCTTGTGGAATTGGCAAAGTGATATTTGGAAGCCCTTAGAGGGCTATGGTGAAAAAGGAAATATCCTCAAATGAAATCTGGAAAGAAGCTTTCTGAGAAACTGCTTAGTGTTCGGTTAATTCATCTCACAGAGTTACATCTGTATTTCGTGCATCTCTTTGCTAGCCTTATTTCTGTGGAATCTGAGAACAGATGTTTCGGATCCCATTGAAGACTATAGGGCCAAAGGAAATATCCTCGGATAACAAAGAGAAAGAAGCTTTCTGAGAAACTTCTTTGCATTCCGTGAAATCATCTCACAGAGTTACAGCTTTCCCCTCAAGAACCTTTCGATAAGACAGTTCTTGTGGAGTTGGCAAAGTGATATTTGGAAGCCCATAGAGGGCTAAGTTGAAAAAGGAAATATCCTCAGATGAAATCTGGAAAGAAACTTTCTGAGAAACTGCTTAGTGTTCGGTTAATTCATCTCACAGAGTTACATCTGTATTTCGTGGATCTCTTTGCTAGCCTTATTTCTGTGGAATCTGAGAACAGATATTTCGGATCCCTTTGAAGACTATAGGGCCAAAGGAAATATGCTCCGATAACAAAGAGAAAGAAGCTTTCTGTGAAACTTCTTTGTGTCGTGAAATCATCTCACAGAGTTACAGATTTCCCCTCAAGAAGCCTTTCGCTAAGACAGTTCTTGTGGAATTGGCAAAGTGATATTTGGAAGACCATAGAGGGCTTTGTTGAAAAAGGAAATATCCTCAGATGAAATCTGGAAAGAAGCTTTCTGAGAAACTGCTTAGTGTTCTGTTAATTCATCTCACAGAGTTACATGTGTATTTCGTGGATCTCTTTGCTAGCCTTATTTCTTTGGAATCTGAGAACAGATATTTCGGATCCCATTGAAGACTATAGGGACAAAGGAAATATCCTCCGATAACAAAGAGCAAGAAGCTTTCTGAGAAACTTCTTTGCGTTCTGTGAAATCATCTCACAGAGTTACAGCTTTCCCCTCAAGAAGCCTTTCGCTAAGACAGTTCTTGTGGAATTGGCAAAGTGATATTTGGAAGCCCTTAGAGGGCTATGGTGAAAAAGGAAATAACCTCAGATGAAATCTGGAAAGAAGCTTTCTGAGAAACTGCTTAGTGTTCTGTTCATTCATCTCACAGAGTTACATCTGTATTTCGTGGATCTCTTTCCTAGCCTTATTTCTGTGGAATCTGAGAACAGATATTTCGGATCCCATTGAAGACTATAGGGCCAAAGGAAATATTCTCCGATAACAAAGAGAAAGAAGCTTTCTGAGAAACTTCTTTGCGTTCTGTGAAATCATCTCACAGAGTTACAGCTTTCCTCTCAAGAAGCCTTTCGCTAAGACAGTTCTTGTGGAATTGGCAAAGTGATATTTGGAAGCCCATAGAGGGCTATGGTGGGAAATGAAATATCCTCAGATGAAATCTGGAAAGAAGCTTTCTGAGAAACTCCTTAGTGTTCTGTTAATTCATCTCACAGAGTTACATCTCTATTTCGTGGACCTCTTTGCTAGCCTTATTTCTGTGGAATCTGAGAAGAGATATTTCGGATCCCATTGAAGACTATAGGGACAAAGTAAATATCCTCCGATAACAAAGAGCAAGAAGCTTTCTGAGAAACTTCTTTGCGTTCTGTGAAATCATCTCACAGAGTTACAGCTTTCCCCTGAAGAAGCCTTTCGCTAAGACAGTTCTTGGGGAATTGGCAAAGTGATATTTGGAAGCCCTTAGAGGGCTATGGTGAAAAAGGAAATATCCTCAGATGAAATCTGGAAAGAAGCTTTCTGAGAAACTGCTTAGTGTTCTGTTAATTCATCTCACAGAGTTACATCTGTATTTCGTGAATCTCATTGCTAGCCTTATTTCTGTGGAATCTGAGAACAGATATTTCGGATCCCATTGAAGACTATAGGGCCAAGGAAATATCCTCCGATAACAAAGAGAAAGAAGCTTTCTGAGAAACTTCTTTGTGTTCTGTGAAATCATCTCACAGAGTTACAGCTTTCCCCTCAAGAAGCCTTTCGCTAAGACAGTTCTTGTGGAATTGGCAAAGTGATATTTTGAAGCCCATAGAGGGCAATGGTGAAAAAGGAAATATCCTCAGATGAAATCTGGAAAGAAGCTTTCTGAGAAACTGCTTAGTGTTCTGTTAATTCATCTCACAGAGTTACATGTGTATTTCGTGGATCTCTTTGCTAGCCTTATTTCTGTGGAATCTGAGAACAGATATTTCGGATCCCATTGAAGACTATAGGGACAAAGGAAATATCCTCCGATAACAAAGAGCAAGAAGCTTTCTGAGAAACTCCTTTCCGTTCTGTGAAATCATCTCACAGAGTTACAGCTTTCCCCTCAAGAAGCCTTTCGCTAAGACAGTTCTTGTGGAATTGGCAAAGTGATATTTGGAAGCCCTTAGAGGGCTATGGTGAAAAAGGAAATATCCTGAGATGAAATCTGGAAAGAAGCTTTCTGAGAAACTGCTTAGTGTTCGGTTAATTCATCTCACAGAGTTACATCTGTATTTCGTGCATCTCTTTGCTAGCCTTATTTCTGTGGAATCTGAGAACAGATGTTTCGGATCCCATTGAAGACTATAGGGCCAAAGGAAATATCCTCGGATAACAAAGAGAAAGAAGCTTTCTGAGAAACTTCTTTGCATTCCGTGAAATCATCTCACAGAGTTACAGCTTTCCCCTCAAGAACCTTTCGATAAGACAGTTCTTGTGGAGTTGGCAAAGTGATATTTGGAAGCCCATAGAGGGCTAAGTTGAAAAAGGAAATATCCTCAGATGAAATCTGGAAAGAAACTTTCTGAGAAACTGCTTAGTGTTCGGTTAATTCATCTCACAGAGTTACATCTGTATTTCGTGGATCTCTTTGCTAGCCTTATTTCTGTGGAATCTGAGAACAGATATTTCGGATCCCATTGAAGACTATAGGGCCAAAGGAAATATTCTCCGATAACAAAGAGAAAGAAGCTTTCTGAGAAACTTCTTTGCGTTCTGTGAAATCATCTCACAGAGTTACAGCTTTCCTCTCAAGAAGCCTTTCGCTAAGACAGTTCTTGTGGAATTGGCAAAGTGATATTTGGAAGCCCATAGAGGGCTATGGTGGAAAATGAAATATCCTCAGATGAAATCTGGAAAGAAGCTTTCTGAGAAACTCCTTAGTGTTCTGTTAATTCATCTCACAGAGTTACATCTGTATTTCGTGGACCTCTTTGCTAGCCTTATTTCTGTGGAATCTGAGAAGAGATATTTCGGATCCCATTGAAGACTATAGGGACAAAGGAAATATCCTCCGATAACAAAGAGCAAGAAGCTTTCTGAGAAACTTCTTTGCGTTCTGTGAAATCATCTCACAGAGTTACAGCTTTCCCCTGAAGAAGCCTTTCGCTAAGACAGTTCTTGGGGAATTGGCAAAGTGATATTTGGAAGCCCTTAGAGGGCTATGGTGAAAAAGGAAATATCCTCAGATGAAATCTGGAAAGAAGCTTTCTGAGAAACTGCTTAGTGTTCTGTTAATTCATCTCACAGAGTTACATCTGTATTTCGTGAATCTCATTGCTAGCCTTATTTCTGTGGAATCTGAGAACAGATATTTCGGATCCCAATGAAGACTATAGGGCCAAGGAAATATCCTCCGATAACAAAGAGAAAGAAGCTTTCTGAGAAACTTCTTTGTGTTCTGTGAAATCATCTCACAGAGTTACAGCTTTCCCCTCAAGAAGCCTTTCGCTAAGACAGTTCTTGTGGAATTGGCAAAGTGATATTTGGAAGCCCATAGAGGGCTATGGTGAAAAAGGAAATATCCTCAGATGAAATCTGGAAAGAAGCTTTCTGAGAAACTGCTTAGTGTCCTGTTAATTCATCTCACAGAGTTACATCTGTATTTCGTGGATCTCTTTGCTAGCCTTATTTCTGTGGAATCTGAGAACAGATATTTCGGATCCCATTGAAGACTATAGGGACAAAGGAAATATCCTCCGATAACAAAGAGCAAGAAGCTTTCTGAGAAACTTCTTTCCGTTCTGTGAAATCATCTCACAGAGTTACAGCTTTCCCCTCAAGAAGCCTTTCGCTAAGACAGTTCTTGTGGAATTGGCAAAGTGATATTTGGAAGCCCTTAGAGGGCTATGGTGAAAAAGGAAATATCCTCAGATGAAATCTGGAAAGAAGCTTTCTGAGAAACTGCTTACTGTTCGGTTAATTCATCTCACAGAGTTACATCTGTATTTCGTGGATCTCTTTGCTAGCCTTATTTCTGTGGAATCTGAGAACAGATGTTTCGTATCCCATTGAAGACTATAGGGACAAAGGAAATATCCTCGGATAACAAAGAGAAAGAAGCTTTCTGAGAAACTTCTTTGTGTTCTGTGAAATCATCTCACAGAGTTACAGCTTTCCCCTAAGAAGCCTTTCACTAAGACAGTTCTTGTGGAATTGGCAAAGTGATATTTGGAAGCCCATAGAGGGCTATGGTGAAAAAGGAAATATCCTCAGATGAAATCTGGAAAGAAGCTTTCTGAGAAACTGCTTAGTGTTCTGTTAATTCATCTCACAGAGTTACATGTGTATTTCGTGGATCTCTTTGCTAGCCTTATTTCTGTGGAATCTGAGAACAGATATTTCGGATCCCATTGAAGACTATAGGGACAAAGGAAATATCCTCCGATAACAAAGAGCAAGAAGCTTTCTGAGAAACTTATTTGCGTTCTGTGAAATCATCTCACAGAGTTACAGCTTTCCCCTCAAGAAGCCTTTCGCTAAGACAGTTCTTGTGGAATTGGCAAAGTGATATTTGGAAGCCCATAGAGGGCTATGTTGAAAAAGGAAATATCCTCAGATGAAATCTGGAAAGAAGCTTTCTGAGAAACTGCTTAGTGTTCGGTTAATTCATCTCACACAGTTACATCTGTATTTCGTGGATCTCTTTGCTAGCCTTATTTCTGTGGAATCTGAGAACAGATGTTTCGGATCCCATTGAAGACTATAGGGCCAAAGGAAATATCCTCGGATAACAAAGAGAAAGAAGCTTTCTGAGAAACTTCTTTGCGTTCTGTGAAATCATCTCACAGAGTTACAGCTTTCCCCTCAAGAAGCCTTTCACTAAGACAGTTCTTGTGGAATTGGCAAAGTGATATTTGGAAGCCCATAGAGGGCTATAGTGAAAAAGGAAATATCCTCGGATGAAATCTGGAAAGACGCTTTCTGAGAAACTGCTTAGTGTTCTGTTAATTCATCTCACAGAGTTACAACTGTATTTCGTGGATCTCTTTGATATCCTTATTTCTGTGGAATTTGAGAACAGATATTTCGGATCCCATTGAAGACTATAGGGACAAAGAAAATATCCTCCGATATCAAAGAGAAAGAAGCTTTCTGAGAAACTTCTTTGCGTTCTGTGAAATCATCTAACAGAGTTACAGCTTTCCCCGCAAGAAGCCTTTCGCTAAGACAGTTCCTGTGGAATTGGCAAAGTGATATTTGGAAGCCCTTAGAGGGCTATGGTGAAAAAGGAAATATCCTCAGATGAAATCTGGAAGGAAGCTTTCTGAGAAACTGCTTAGTGTTCTGTTAATTCATCTCACAGAGTTACATCTCTATTTCGTGGATGTCTTTGCTAGCCTTATTTCTGTGGAATCTGAGAACAGATGTTTCGTATCCCATTGAAGACTATAGGGCCAAAGGAAATATCCTCGGATAACAAAGAGAAAGAAGCTTTCTGAGAAACTTCTTTGTGTTCTGTGAAATCATCTCACAGAGTTACAGCTTTCCCCTCAAGAAGCCTTTCGCTAAGACAGTTCTTGTGGAATTGGCAAAGTGATATTTGGAAGCCCATAGAGGGCTATGGTGAAAAAGGAAATATCCTCAGATGAAATCTGGAAAGAAGCTTTCTGAGAAACTGCTTAGTGTTCTGTTAATTCATCTCACAGAGTTACATGTGTATTTCGTGGATCTCTTTGCTAGCCTTATTTCTGTGGAATCTGAGAACAGATATTTCGGATCCCATTGAAGACTATAGGGACAAAGGAAATATCCTCCGATAACAAAGAGCAAGAAGCTTTCTGAGAAACTCCTTTCCGTTCTGTGAAATCATCTCACAGAGTTAAAGCTTTCCCCTCAAGAAGCCTTTCGCTAAGACAGTTCTTGTGGAATTGGCAAAGTGATATTTGGAAGCCCTTAGAGGGCTATGGTGAAAAAGGAAATATCCTCAGATGAAATCTGGAAAGAAGCTTTCTGAGAAACGGCTTAGTGTTCGGTTAATTCACCTCACAGAGTTACATCTGTATTTCGTGCATCTCTTTGCTAGCCTTATTTGTGTGGAATCTGAGAACAGATGTTTCGGATCCCATTGAAGACTATAGGGCCAAAGGAAATATCCTCGGATAACAAAGAGAAAGAAGCTTTCTGAGAAACTTCTTTGCATTCCGTGAAATCATCTCACAGAGTTACAGCTTTCCCCTCAAGAACCTTTCGATAAGACAGTTCTTGTGGAGTTGGCAAAGTGATATTTGGAAGCCCATAGAGGGCTAAGTTGAAAAAGGAAATATCCTCAGATGAAATTTGGAAAGAAACTTTCTGAGAAACTGCTTAGTGTTCGGTTAATTCATCTCACAGTGTTACATCTGTATTTCGTGGATCTCTTTGCTAGCCTTATTTCTGTGGAATCTGAGAACAGATATTTCGGATCCCTTTGAAGACTATAGGGCCAAAGGAAATATCCTCCGATAACAAAGAGAAAGAAGCTTTCTGTGAAACTTCTTTGTGTCGTGAAATCATCTCACAGAGTTACAGATTTCCCCTCAAGAAGCCTTTCGCTAAGACAGCTCTTGTGGAATTGGCAAAGTGATATTTGGAAGACCATAGAGGGCTATGTTGAAAAAGGAAATATCCTCAGATGAAATCTGGAAAGAAGCTTTCTGAGAAACTGCTTAGTGTTCTGTTAATTCATCTCACAGAGTTACATGTGTATTTCGTGGATCTCTTTGCTAGCCTTATTTCTGTGGAATCTGAGAACAGATATTTCGGATCCCATTGAAGACTATAGGGACAAAGGAAATATCCTCCGATAACAAAGAGAAAGAAGCTTTCTGAGAAACTTCTTTGCGTTCTGTGAAATCATCTCACAGAGTTACAGCTTTCCCCTCAAGAAGCCTTTCGCTAAGACAGTTCTTGTGGAATTGGCAAAGTGATATTTTGAAGCCCTTAGAGGGCTATGGTGAAAAAGGAAATATCCTCAGATGAAATCTGGAAAGAAGGTTTCTGAGAAACTGCTTAGTGTTCTGTTAATTCATCTCACAGAGTTACATCTGTATTTCGTGGATCTCATTGCTAGCCTTATTTCTGTGGAATCTGAGAACAGATATTTCGGATCCCATTGAAGACTATAGGGCCAAGGAAATATCCTCCGATAAGAAAGAGAAAGAAGCTTTCTGAGAAACTTCTTTGTGTTCTGTGAAATCATCTCACAGAGTTACAGCTTTCCCCTCAAGAAGCCTTTCGCTAAGACAGTTCTTGTGGAATTGGCAAAGTGATATTTGGAAGCCCATAGAGGGCTATGGTGAAAAAGGAAATATCCTCAGATGAAATCTGGAAAGAAGCTTTCTGAGAAACTGCTTAGTGTTCTGTTAATTCATCTCACAGAGTTACATCTGTATTTCGTGGATCTCTTTGCTAGCCTTATTTCTGTGGAATCTGAGAACAGATATTTCGGATCCCATTGAAGACTATAGGGACAAAGGAAATATCCTCCGATAACAAAGAGCAAGAAGCTTTCTGAGAAACTCCTTTCCGTTCTGTGAAATCATCTCACAGAGTTACAGCTTTCCCCTCAAGAAGCCTTTCGCTAAGACAGTTCTTCTGGAATTGGCAAAGTGATATTTGGAAGCCCTTAGAGGGCTATGGTGAAAAAGGAAATATCCTCAGATGAAATCTGGAAAGAAGCTTTCTGAGAAACTGCTTAGTGTTCGGTTAATTCATCTCACAGAGTTACATCTGTATTTCGTGCATCTCTTTGCTAGCCTTATTTCTGTGGAATCTGAGAACAGATGTTTCGGATCCCATTGAAGACTATAGGGCCAAAGGAAATATCCTCGGATAACAAAGAGAAAGAAGCTTTCTGAGAAACTTCTTTGCATTCCGTGAAATCATCTCACAGAGTTACAGCTTTCCCCTCAAGAACCTTTCGATAAGACAGTTCTTGTGGAGTTGGCAAAGTGATATTTGGAAGCCCATAGAGGGCTAAGTTGAAAAAGGAAATATCCTCAGATGAAATCTGGAAAGAAACTTTCAGAGAAACTGCTTAGTGTTCGGTTAATTCATCTCACAGAGTTACATCTGTATTTCGTGGATCTCTTTGCTAGCCTTATTTCTGTGGAATCTGAGAACAGATATTTCGGATCCCTTTGAAGACTATAGGGCCAAAGGAAATATCCTCCGATAACAAAGAGAAAGAAGCTCTCTGTGAAACTTCTTTGTGTCGTGAAATCATCTCACAGAGTTACAGATTTCCCCTCAAGAAGCCTTTCGCTAAGACAGTTCTTGTGGAATTGGCAAAGTGATATTTGGAAGACCATAGAGGGCTATGTTGAAAAAGGAAATATCCTCAGATGAAATCTGGAAAGAAGCTTTCTGAGAAACTGCTTAGTGTTCTGTTAATTCATCTCACAGAGTTACATGTGTATTTCGTGGATCTCTTTGCTAGCCTTATTTCTGTGGAATCTGAGAACAGATATTTCGGATCCCATTGAAGACTATAGGGACAAAGGAAATATCCTCCGAAAACAAAGAGAAAGAAGCTTTCTGAGAAACTTCTTTGCGTTCTGTGAAATCATCTCACAGAGTTACAGCTTTCCCCTCAAGAAGCCTTTCGCTAAGACAGTTCTTGTGGAATTGGCAAAGTGATATTTTGAAGCCCTTAGAGGGCTATGGTGAAAAAGGAAATATCCTCAGATGAAATCTGGAAAGAAGGTTTCTGAGAAACTGCTTAGTGTTCTGTTAATTCATCTCACAGAGTTACATCTGTATTTCGTGGATCTCATTGCTAGCTTTATTTCTGTGGAATCTGAGAACAGATATTTCGGATCCCATTGAAGACTATAGGGCCAAGGAAATATCCTCCGATAACAAAGAGAAAGAAGCTTTCTGAGAAACTTCTTTGTGTTCTGTGAAATCATCTCACAGAGTTACAGCTTTCCCCTCAAGAAGCCTTTCGCTAAGACAGTTCTTGTGGAATTGGCAAAGTGATATTTGGAAGCCCATAGAGGGCTATGGTGAAAAAGGAAATATCCTCAGATGAAATCTGGAAAGAAGCTTTCTGAGAAACTGCTTAGTGTTCTGTTAATTCATCTCACAGAGTTACATGTGTATTTCGTGGATCTCTTTGCTAGCCTTATTTCTGTGGAATCTGAGAACAGATATTTCGGATCCCATTGAAGACTATAGGGACAAAGGAAATATCCTCCGATAACAAAGAGCAAGAAGCTTTCTGAGAAACTCCTTTCCGTTCTGTGAAATCATCTCACAGAGTTACAGCTTTCCCCTCAAGAACCTTTCGATAAGACAGTTCTTGTGGAGTTGGCAAAGTGATATTTGGAAGCCCATAGAGGGCTAAGTTGAAAAAGGAAATATCCTCAGATGAAATCTGGAAAGAAACTTTCTGAGAAACTGCTTAGTGTTCGGTTAATTCATCTCACAGAGTTACATCTGTATTTCGTGGATCTCTTTGCTAGCCTTATTTCTGTGGAATCTGAGAACAGATATTTCGGATCCCTTTGAAGACTATAGGGCCAAAGGAAATATCCTCCGATAACAAAGAGAAAGAAGCTTTCTGTGAAACTTCTTTGTGTCGTGAAATCATCTCAAAGAGTTACAGATTACCCCTCAAGAAGCCTTTCGCTAAGACAGTTCTTGTGGAATTGGCAAAGTGATATTTGGAAGACCATAGAGGGCTATGTTGAAAAAGGAAATATCCTCAGATGAAATCTGGAAAGAAGCTTTCTGAGAAACTGCTTAGTGTTCTGTTAATTCATCTCACAGAGTTACATGTGTATTTCGTGGATCACTTTGCTAGCCTTATTTCTGTGGAATCTGAGAACAGATATTTCGGATCCCATTGAAGACTATAGGGACAAAGGAAATATCCTCCGATAACAAAGAGCAAGAAGCTTTCTGAGAAACTTCTTTGCGTTCTGTGAAATCATCTCACAGAGTTACAGCTTTCCCCTCAAGAAGCCTTTCGCTAAGACAGTTCTTGTGGAATTGGCAAAGTGATATTTGGAAGCCCTTAGAGGGCTATGGTGAAAAAGGAAATAACCTCAGATGAAATCTGGAAAGAAGCTTTCTGAGAAACTGCTTAGTGTTCTGTTCATTCATCTCACAGAGTTACATCTGTATTTCGTGGATCTCTTTCCTAGCCTTATTTCTGTGGAATCTGAGAACAGATATTTCGGATCCCATTGAAGACTATAGGGCCAAAGGAAATATTCTCCGATAACAAAGAGAAAGAAGCTTTCTGAGAAACTTCTTTCCGTTCTGTGAAATCATCTCACAGAGTTACAGCTTTCCTCTCAAGAAGCCTTTCGCTAAGACAGTTCTTGTGGAATTGGCAAAGTGATATTTGGAAGCCCATAGAGGGCTATGGTGGAAAATGAAATATCCTCAGATGAAATCTGGAAAGAAGCTTTCTGAGAAACTCCTTAGTGTTCTGTTAATTCATCTCACAGAGTTACATCTGTATTTCGTGGACCTCTTTGCTAGCCTTATTTCTGTGGAATCTGAGAAGAGATATTTCGGATCCCATTGAAGACTATAGGGACAAAGGAAATATCCTCCGATAACAAAGAGCAAGAAGCTTTCTGAGAAACTTCTTTGCGTTCTGTGAAATCATCTCACAGAGTTACAGCTTTCCCCTGAAGAAGCCTTTCGCTAAGACAGTTCTTGGGGAATTGGCAAAGTGATATTTGGAAGCCCTTAGAGGGCTATGGTGAAAAAGGAAATATCCTCAGATGAAATCTGGAAAGAAGCTTTCTGAGAAACTGCTTAGTGTTCTGTTAATTCATCTCACAGAGTTACATCTGTATTTCGTGAATCTCATTGCTAGCCTTATTTCTGTGGAATCTGAGAACAGATATTTCGGATCCCATTGAAGACTATAGGGCCAAGGAAATATCCTCCGATAACAAAGAGAAAGAAGCTTTCTGAGAAACTTCTTTGTGTTCTGTGAAATCATCTCACAGAGTTACAGCTTTCCCCTCTAGAAGCCTTTCGCTAAGACAGTTCTTGTGGAATTGGCAAAGTGATATTTGGAAGCCCATAGGGGGCTATGGTGAAAAAGGAAATATCCTCAGATGAAATCTGGAAAGAAGCTTTCTGAGAAACTGCTTAGTGTTCTGTTAATTCATCTCACAGAGTTACATCTGTATTTCGTGGATCTCTTTGCTAGCCTTATTTCTGTGGAATCTGAGAACAGATATTTCGGATCCCATTGAAGACTATAGGGACAAAGGAAATATCCTCCGATAACAAAGAGAAAGAAGCTTTTTGAGAAACTTCTGTGCGTTCTGTGAAATCATCTCACAGAGTTACAGCTTTCCACTTAAGAAGCCTTTCGCTAAGACAGTTCCTGTGGAATTGGCAAAGTGATATTTGGAAGCCCATAGAGGGCTATGGTGAAAAAGGAAATATCCTCAGATGAAATCTGGAAAGAAGCTTTCTGAGAAACTGCTTAGTGTTCTGTTAATTCATCTCACAGAGTTACATGTGTATTTCGTGGATCTCTTTGCTAGCCTTATTTCTGTGGAATCTGAGAACAGATGTTTCGGATCCCATTGAAGACTATAGGGCCAAAGGAAATATCCTCGGATAACAAAGAGAAAGAAGCTTTCTGAGAAACTTCTTTGCGTTCTGTGAAATCATCTCACAGAGTTACAGCTTTCCCCTCCAGAAGCCTTTCACTAAGACAGTTCTTGTGGAATTGGCAAGGTGATATTTGGAAGCCCATAGAGGTCTACGGTGAAAAAGGAAATATCCTCAGATGAAATCTGGAAAGAAGCTTTCTGAGAAACTGCTTAGTGTTCTGTTAATTCAGCCCACAGAGTTACATCTGCATTTCATGGATATCTTTGCTAGCCTTATTTCTGTGGAATCTGAGAACAGATATTTCGGATCCCTTTGAAGACTATAGGGCCAAAGGAAATATCCTCCGATAACAAAGAGAAAGAAGCTTTCTGAGAAACTTCTTTGTGTTCTGTGAAATCATCTCACAGAGTTACAGCTTTCCCCTCAAGAAGCCTTTCGCTAAGACAGTTCTTGTGGAATTGGCAAAGTGATATTTGGAAGCCCATAGAGGGCTATGGTGAAAAAGGAAATATCCTCAGATGAAATCTGTAAAGAAGCTTTCTGAGAAACTGCTTAGTGTTCTGTTATTTCATCTCACAGAGTTACATCTGTATTTCGTGGATCTCCTTGCTAGCCTTATTTCTGTGGAATCTGAGAACAGATATTGCGGATCCCATTGAAGACTATAGAGCCAAAGGAAATAATCTCCGATAACAAAGAGAAAGAAGCTTTCTGAAAAACTTCTTTGCGTTCTGTGAAATCATCTCACAGAGTTACAGCTTTCCCCTCAAGAAGCCTTTCGCTAAGACAGTTCTTGTGGAATTGGCAAAGTGATATTTGGAAGCCCATAGAGGGCTATGGTGAAAAAGGAAATATCCTCAGATGAAATCTGGAAAGAAGCTTTCTGAGAAACTGCTTAGTGTTCGGTTAATTCATCTCACAGAGTTACATCTGTATGTCGTGGATCTCGTTGCTAGCCTTATTTCTGTGGAATCTGAGAACAGATATTTCGGATTCCTTTGAAGACTATAGGGCTAAAGGAAATATCCTCCGATAACAAAGAGAAAGAAGCTTTCTGAGAAACATCTTTGTGTTCTGTGAAATCATCTTACAGAGTTACAGCTTTCCTCTCAAGAAGCCTTTCGCTAAGACAGTTCTTGTGGAATTGGCAAAGTGATATTTGGAAGCCCATAGAGGGCTATGGTGGAAAATGAAATATCCTCAGATGAAATCTGGAAAGAAGCTTTCTGAGAAACTCCTTAGTGTTCTGTTAATTCATCTCACAGAGTTACATCTGTATTTCGTGGACCTCTTTGCTAGCCTTATTTCTGTGGAATCTGAGAAGAGATATTTCGGATCCCATTGAAGACTATAGGGACAAAGGAAATATCCTGCGATAACAAAGAGCAAGAAGCTTTCTGAGAAACTTCTTTGCGTTCTGTGAAATCATCTCACAGAGTTACAGCTTTCCCCTGAAGAAGCCTTTCGCTAAGACAGTTCTTGGGGAATTGGCAAAGTGATATTTGGAAGCCCTTAGAGGGCTATGGTGAAAAAGGAAATATCCTCAGATGAAATCTGGAAAGAAGCTTTCTGAGAAACTGCTTAGTGTTCTGTTAATTCATCTCACAGAGTTACATCTGTATTTCGTGAATCTCATTGCTAGCCTTATTTCTGTGGAATCTGAGAACAGATATTTCGGATCCCATTGAAGACTATAGGGCCAAGGAAATATCCTCCGATAACAAAGAGAAAGAAGCTTTCTGAGAAACTTCTTTGTGTTCTGTGAAATCATCTCACAGAGTTACAGCTTTCCCCTCTAGAAGCCTTTCGCTAAGACAGTTCTTGTGGAATTGGCAAAGTGATATTTGGAAGCCCATAGGGGGCTATGGTGAAAAAGGAAATATCCTCAGATGAAATCTGGAAAGAAGCTTTCTGAGAAACTGCTTAGTGTTCTGTTAATTCATCTCACAGAGTTACATCTGTATTTCGTGGATCTCTTTGCTAGCCTTATTTCTGTGGAATCTGAGAACAGATATTTCGGATCCCATTGAAGACTATAGGGACAAAGGAAATATCCTCCGATAACAAAGAGAAAGAAGCTTTTTGAGAAACTTCTGTGCGTTCTGTGAAATCATCTCACAGAGTTACAGCTTTCCACTTAAGAAGCCTTTCGCTAAGACAGTTCCTGTGGAATTGGCAAAGTGATATTTGGAAGCCCATAGAGGGCTATGGTGAAAAAGGAAATATCCTCAGATGAAATCTGGAAAGAAGCTTTCTGAGAAACTGCTTAGTGTTCTGTTAATTCATCTCACAGAGTTACATGTGTATTTCATGGATCTCTTTGCTAGCCTTATTTCTGTGGAATCTGAGAACAGATATTTCGGATCCCATTTAAGACTATAGGGACAAAGGAAATATCCTCCGATAACAAAGAGCAAGAAGCTTTCTGAGAAACTTCTTTGCGTTCTGTGAAATCATCTCACAGAGTTACAGCTTTCCCCTCAAGAAGCCTTTCGCTAAGACAGTTCTTGTGGAATTGGCAAAGTGATATTTGGAAGCCCTTAGAGGGCTATGTTGAAAAAGGAAATATCCTCAGATGAAATCTGGAAAGAAGCTTTCTGAGAAACTGCTTAGTGTTCGGTTAATTCATCTCACAGAGTTACATCTGTATTTCGTGGATCTCTTTGCTAGCCTTATTTCTGTGGAATCTGAGAACAGATGTTTCGGATCCCATTGAAGACTATAGGGCCAAAGGAAATATCCTCGGATAACAAAGAGAAAGAAGCTTTCTGAGAAACTTCTTTGCGTTCTGTGAAATCATCTCACAGAGTTACAGCTTTCCCCTCAAGAAGCCTTTCACTAAGACAGTTCTTGTGCAATTGGCAAAGTGATATTTGGAAGCCCATAGAGGGCTATGGTGAAAAAGGAAATATCCTCAGATGAAATCTGGAAAGAAGCTTTCTGAGAAACTGCTTAGTATTCTGTTAATTCATCTCACAGAGTTACATCTGTATTTCGTGGATCTCTTTGCTAGCCTTATTTCTGTGAAATCTGAGAACAGATATTTCGGATCCCATTGAAGACTATAGGGACAAAGGAAATATCCTCCGATAACAAAGAGAAAGAAGCTTTTTGAGAAACTTCTTTGCGTTCTGTGAAATCTTCTCACAGAGTTACAGCTTTCCACTTAAGAAGCCTTTCGCTAAGACAGTTCCTGTGGAATTGGCAAAGTGATATTTGGAAGCCCATAGAGGGCTATGGTGAAAAAGGAAATATCCTCAGATGAAATCTGGAAAGAAGCTTTCTGAGAAACTGCTTAGTGTTCTGTTAACTCATCTCACAGAGTTACATGTGTATTTCGTGGATCTCTTTGCTAGCCTTATTTCTGTGGAATTTGAGAACAGATATTTCGGATCCCATTGAAGACTATAGGGACAAAGGAAATATCCTCCGATAACAAAGATAAAGAAGCTTTCTGAGAAACTTCTTTGCGTTCTGTGAAACCATCTCACAGAGTTACAGATTTCCCCGCAAGAAGCCTTTCGCTAAGACAGTTCCTGTGGAATTGGCAAAGTGATATTTGGAAGCCCATAGGGGGCTGTGGTGAAAAAGGAAATATCCTCAGATGAAATCTGGAAAGAAGCTTTCTGAGAAACTGCTTAGTGTTCAGTTAATTCATCTCACAGAGTTACATCTGTATTTCGTGGATCTCTTTGCTAGCCTTATTTCTGTGGAATCTGAGAACAGATATTTCGGATTCCATTGAAGACTATAGGGCTAAAGGAAGTATCCTCCGATAACAAAGAGAAAGAAGCTTTATGAGAAACATCTTTGTGTTCTGTGAAATCATCTTACAGAGTTACAGCTTTCCCCTCAAGAAGCCTTTCGCTAAGACAGTTCTTGTGGAATTGGCAAAGTGATATTTGGAAGCCCAAGAGGTCTATGGTGAAAAAGGAAATATCCTCAGATGAAATCTGGAAAGAAGCTTTCTGAGAAACTGCTTAGTGTTCTGTTAATTCATCTCACAGAGTTACATCTGTATTTCGCGGATCTCTTTGCTAGCCTTATTTCTGTGGAATCTGAGAACAGATATTTCGGATCCCTTTGAAGACTATAGGGCCAAAGGAAATATCCTCCGATAACAAAGAGGAAGAAGCTTTCTGAGAAACTTCTTTGCGTTCTGTGAAATCACCTCACAGAGTTACAGCTTTTCCCTCAAGAAGACTTTCGCTAAGACAGTTCTTGTGGAATTGGCAAAGTGATATTTGGAAGCCCATAGAGGGCTATGGTGAAAAAGTTAATATCCTCAGATGAAATCTGGAAGAAGCTTTCTGAGAAACTGTTTAGTGTTCTGTTAATTCATCTCACAGAGTTACATCTGTATTTCGTGGATCTCTTTGCTAGCCTTATCTCTGTGGAATCTGAGAACAGATATTTCGGATCCCATTGAAGACTATAGGGACAAAGGATATCCTCCGATAACAAAGAGAAAGAAGCTTTCTGAGAAACTTCTTTGCGTTCTGTGAAATCATCTCACAGAGTTACAGCTTTCCACCTAAGAAATCCTTCGCTAAGACAGTTCCTGTGGAATTAGTAAAGTGATATTTGGAAGCCCAAAGATGGCTATGGTGAAAAAGGAAATATCCTCAGATGAAATCTGGAAAGAAGCTTTCTGAGAAACTGCTTAGTGTTCTCTTAATTCATCTCACAGAGTTACATCTGTATTTCATGGATCTCTTTGCTAGCCTTATTTCTGTGGAATCTGAGAACAGATATTTCGGATCCCATTGAAGACTATAGGGCCAAAGGAAATATCCTCCGATAACAAAGAGAAAGAATATTTCTGAGAAACTTCTTTGCGTTCTGTGAAAACATCTCACAGAGTTACAGCTTTCCCCTCAAGAAGCCTTTCGCTAAGACAGTTCTTGTGGAATTGGCAAAGTGATATTTGGAAGCCCTTAGAGGGCTATGGTGAAAAAGGAAATATCCTCAGATGAAATCTGGAAAGAAGCTTTCTGAGAAACTGCTTAGTGTTCTGTTAATTCATCTCACAGAGTTACATCTGTATTTCGTTTATCTCTTTGCTAGCCTTATTTCTGTGGAATCTGAGAACAGATGTTTCGGATCCCATTGAAGACTATAGGGCCAAAGGAAATATCCTCGGATAACAAAGAGAAAGAAGCTTTCTGAGAAACTTCTTTGCGTTCTGTGAAATCATCTCACAGAGTTACAGCTTTCCCCTCCAGAAGCCTTTCACTAAGACAGTTCTTGTGGAATTGGCAAGGTGATATTTGGAAGCCCATAGAGGTCTACGGTGAAAAAGGAAATATCCTCAGATGAAATCTGGAAAGAAGCTTTCTGAGAAACTGCTTAGTGTTCTGTTAATTCAGCCCACAGAGTTACATCTGCATTTCATGGATATCTTTGCTAGCCTTATTTCTGTGGAATCTGAGAACAGATATTTCGGATCCCTTTGAAGACTATAGGGCCAAAGGAAATATCCTCCGATAACAAAGAGAAAGAAGCTTTCTGAGAAACTTCTTTGTGTTCTGTGAAATCATCTCACAGAGTTACAGCTTTCCCCTCAAGAAGCCTTTCGCTAAGACAGTTCTTGTGGAATTGGCAAAGTGATATTTGGAAGCCCATAGAGGGCTATGGTGAAAAAGGAAATATCCTCAGATGAAATCTGTAAAGAAGCTTTCTGAGAAACTGCTTAGTGTTCTGTTATTTCATCTCACAGAGTTACATCTGTATTTCGTGGATCTCCTTGCTAGCCTTATTTCTGTGGAATCTGAGAACAGATATTGCGGATCCCAATGAAGACTATAGAGCCAAAGGAAATAATCTCCGATAACAAAGAGAAAGAAGCTTTCTGAAAAACTTCTTTGCGTTCTGTGAAATCATCTCACAGAGTTACAGCTTTCCCCTCAAGAAGCCTTTCGCTAAGACAGTTCTTGTGGAATTGGCAAAGTGATATTTGGAAGCCCATAGAGGGCTATGGTGAAAAAGGAAATATCCTCAGATGAAATCTGGAAATAAGCTTTCTGAGAAACTGCTTAGTGTTCGGTTAATTCATCTCACAGAGTTACATCTGTATTTCGTGGATCTCGTTGCTAGCCTTATTTCTGTGGAATCTGAGAACAGATATTTCGGATTCCTTTGAAGACTATAGGGCTAAAGGAAATATCCTCCGATAACAAAGAGAAAGAAGCTTTCTGAGAAACATCTTTGTGTTCTGTGAAATCATCTTACAGAGTTACAGCTTTCCCCTCAAGAAGCCTTTCGCTAAGACAGTTCTTGTGGAATTGGCAAAGTGATATTTGGAAGCCCATAGAGGGCTATGGTGAAAAAGGAAATATCCTCAGATGAAATCTGGAAAGAAGCTTTCTGAGAAACTGCTTAGTGTTCTGTTAATTCATCTCACAGAGTTACATCTGTATTTCGTGGATCTCTTTGCTAGCCTTATTTCTGTGGAATCTGAGAAGAGATATTTCGGATCCCATTGAAGACTATAGGGACAAAGGAAATATCCTCCGATAACAAAGAGCAAGAAGCTTTCTGAGAAACGTCTTTGCGTTCTGTGAAATCATCTCACAGATTTACAGCTTTCCCCTGAAGAAGCCTTTCGCTAAGACAGTTCTTGTGGAATTGGCAAAGTGATATTTGGAAGCCCTTAGAGGGCTATGGTGAAAAAGGAAATATCCTCAGATGAAATCTGGAAAGAAGGTTTCTGAGAAACTGCTTAGTGTTCTGTTAATTCATCTCACAGAGTTACATCTGTATTTCGTGGATCTCATTGCTAGCCTTATATCTGTGGAATCTGAGAACAGATATTTCGGATCCCATTGAAGACTATAGGGAAAAGGAAATATCCTCCGATAACAAAGAGAAAGAAGCTTTCTGAGAAACTTCTTTGTGTTCTGTGAAATCATCTCACAGAGTTACAGCTTTCCCCTCAAGAAGCCTTTCGCTAACACAGTTCTTGTGGAATTGGCAAAGTGATATTTGGAAGCCCATAGAGGGCTATGGTGAAAAAGGAAATATCCTCAGATGAAACCTGGAAAGAAGCTTTCTGAGAAACTGCTTAGTGTTCTGTTAATTCATCTCACAGAGTTACATGTGTATTTCGTGGATCTCTTTGCTAGCCTTATTTCTGTGGAATCTGAGAACAGATATTTCGGATCCCATTGAAGACTATAGGGACAAAGGAAATATCCTCCGATAACAAAGAGCAAGAAGCTTTCTGAGAAACTTCTTTCCGTTCTGTGAAATCATCTCACAGAGTTACAGCTTTCCCTTCAAGAAGCCTTTCGCTAAGACAGTTCTTGTGGAATTGGCAAAGTGATATTTGGAAGCCCTTAGAGGGCTATGGTGAAAAAGGAAATATCATCAGATGAAATCTGGAAAGAAGCTTTCTGAGAAACTGCTTAGTGTTCGGTTAATTCATCTCAGAGAGTTACATCTGTATTTCGTGGATCTCTTTGCTATCCTTATTTCTGTGGAATCTGAGAACAGATGTTTCGGATCCCATTGCAGACTATAGGGCCAAAGGAAATATCCTCGGATAACAAAGAGAAAGAAGCTTTCTGAGAAACTTCTTTGTGTTCTGTGAAATCATCTCACAGAGTTACAGCTTTCCCCTCAAGAAGACTTTCACTAAGACAGTTCTTGTGGAATTGGCAAACTGATATTTGGAAGCCCATAGAGGGCTATGGTGAAAAAGTTAATATCCTCAGATGAAATCTGGAAAGAAGCTTTCTGAGAAACTCCTTAGTGTTCTGTTAATTCATCTCACAGAGTTACATCTGTATTTCGTGGATCTCTTTGCTAGCCTTATTTCTGTGGAATCTGAGAACAGATATTTCGGATCCCATTGAAGACTATAGGGACAAAGGATATCCTCCGATAACAAAGAGAAAGAAGCTTTCTGAGAAACTTCTTTGCGTTCTGTGAAATCATCTCACAGAGTTACAGCTTTCCACTTAAGAAGCCTTTCGCTAAGACAATCCTGTGGAATTGGCAAAGTGAGATTTGGAAGCCCATAGAGGGCTATGGTGAAAAAGGAAATATGCTCAGATGAAATCTGGAAAGAAGCTTTCTGAGAAACTGCTTAGTGTTCTGTTAATTCATCTCACAGAGTTACATGTGTATTTCGTGGATCTCTTTGCTAGCCTTATTTCTGTGGAATCTGAGAACAGATATTTCGGATCCCATTGAAGACTATAGGGACAAAGGAAATATCCTCCGATAACAAAGAGCAAGAAGCTTTCTGAGAAACTTCCTTGCGTTCTGTGAAATCATCTCACAGAGTTACAGCTTTCCCCTCAAGAAGCCTTTCGCTAAGACAGTTCTTGTGGTATTGGCAAAGTGATATTTGGAAGCCCTTAGAGGGCTATGGTGAAAAAGGAAATATCCTCAGATGAAATCTGGAAAGAAGCTTTCTGAGAAACTGCTTAGTGTTCTGTTAATTCATCTCACAGAGTTACATCTGTATTTCGTGGATCTCTTTGCTAGCCTTATTTCTGTGGAATCTGAGAACAGATATTTCGGATCCCATTGAAGACTATAGGGACAAAGGATATCCTCCGATAACAAAGAGAAAGAAGCTTTCTGAGAAACTTCTTTGCGTTCTGTGAAATCATCTCACAGAGTTACAGCTTTCCACTTAAGAAGCCTTTCGCTAAGACAATCCTGTGGAATTGGCAAAGTGAGATTTGGAAGCCCATAGAGGGCTATGGTGAAAAAGGAAATATGCTCAGATGAAATCTGGAAAGAAGCTTTCTGAGAAACTGCTTAGTGTTCTGTTAATTCATCTCACAGAGTTACATGTGTATTTCGTTGATCTCTTTGCTAGCCTTATTTCTGTGGAATCTGAGAACAGATATTTCGGATCCCATTGAAGACTATAGGGACAAAGGAAATATCCTCCGATAACAAAGAGCAAGAAGCTTTCTGAGAAACTTCTTTGCGTTCTGTGAAATCATCTCACAGAGTTACAGCTTTCCCCTCAAGAAGCCTTTCGCTAAGACAGTTCTTGTGGTATTGGCAAAGTGATATTTGGAAGCCCTTAGAGGGCTATGGTGAAAAAGGAAATATCCTCAGATGAAATCTGGAAAGAAGCTTTCTGAGAAACTGCTTAGTGTTCGGTTAATTCATCTCACAGAGTTACATATGTATTTCGTGGATCTCTTTGCTAGCCTTATTTCTGTGGAATCTAAGAACAGATGTTTCGGATCCCATTGAAGACTGTAGGGCCAAAGGAAATATCCTCGGATAACAAAGAGAAAGAAGCTTTCTGAGAAACTTCTTTGTGTTCTGTGAAATCATCTGCCAGAGTTACAGCTTTCCCCTCAAGAAGCCTTTCGCTAAGACAGTTCTTCTGGAATTGGCAAAGTGATATTTGGAAGCCCATAGAGGGCTATGGTGAAAAAGGAAATATCCTCAGATGAAATCTGGAAAGAAGCTTTCTGAGAAACTGCTTAGTGTTCTGTTAATTCATCTCACAGAGTTACATCTGTATTTCGTGGATCTCTTTGCTAGCCTTATTTCTGTGGAATCTGAGAACAGATATTTCGGATCCCATTGAAGACTATAGCGACAAAGGAAATATCCTCCGATAACAAAGAGCAAGAAGCTTTCTGAGAAACTTCTTTCCGTTCTGTGAAATCATCTCACAGAGTTACAGCTTTCCCCTCAAGAAGCCTTTCGCTAAGACAGTTCTTGTGGAATTGGCAAAGTGATATTTGGAAGCCCTTAGAGGGCTATGGTGAAAAAGGAAATATCCTCAGATGAAATCTGGAAAGAAGCTTTCTGAGAAACTGCTTAGTGTTCGGTTAATTCATCTCACAGAGTTACATCTGTATTTCGTGGATCTCTTTGCTAGCCTTATTTCTGTGGAATCTGAGAACAGATGTTTCGGATCCCATTGAAGACTATAGGGCCAAAGGAAATATCCTCGGATAACAAAGAGAAAGAAGCTTTCTGTGAAACTTCTTTGTGTTCTGTGAAATCATCTCACAGAGTTACAGCTTTCCCCTCAAGAAGCCTTTCACTAAGACAGTTCTTGTGGAATTGGCAAAGTGATATTTGGAAGCCCTTAGAGGGCTATGTTGAAAAAGAAAATATCCTCAGATGAAATCTGGAAAGAAGCTTTCTGAGAAACTGCTTTGTGTTCGGTTAATTCATCTCACAGAGTTACATCTGTATTTCGTGGATCTCTTTGCTAGCCTTATTTCTGTGGAATCTGAGAACAGATATTTCGGATCCCATTGAAGACTATAGGGCCAAAGGAAATATCCTCGGATAACAAAGAGAAAGAAGCTTTCTGAGAAACTTCTTTGCGTTCTGTGAAATCATCTCACAGAGTTAAAGCTTTCCCCTCAAGAAGCCTTTCACTAAGACAGTTCTTGTGGAATTGGCAAAGTGATATTTTGAAGCCCTTAGAGGGCTATGGTGAAAAAGGAAATATCCTCAGATGAAATCTGGAAAGAAGCTTTCTGAGAAACTGCTTAGTGTTCTGTTAATTCATCTCACAGAGTTACATCTGTATTTCGTGGATCTCTTTGCTAGCCTTATTTCTGTGGAATTTGAGAACAGATATTTCGGATCCCATTGAAGACTATAGGGACAAAGGAAATATCCTCCGATAACAAAGAGAAAGAAGCTTTCTGAGAAACTTCTTTGCGTTCTGTGAAGTCATCTCACAGAGTTACAGCTTTCCCCGCAAGAAGCCTTTCGCTAAGACAGTTCCTGTGGAATTGGCAAAGTGATATTTGGAAGCCCTTAGAGGGCTATGGTGAAAAAGGAAATATCCTCAGATGAAATCTGGAAAGAAGCTTTCTGAGAAACTGCTTAGTGTTCTGTTAATTCATCTCAAAGATATACATCTGTATTTCGTGGATCTCTTTGCTAGCCTTATTTCTGTGGAATCTGAGAACAGATATTTCGGATCCCAATGAAGACTATAGGGCCAAAGGAAATATCCTCCGATAACAAATAGAAAGAAGCTTTCTGAGAAACTTCTTTGCGTTCTGTGAAATCATCTCACAGAGTTACAGCTTTCCCCTCAAGAAGCCTTTCGCTAAGACAGTTCTTGTGGAATTGGCAAAGTGATATTTGGAAGCCCATAGAGGGCTATGGTGAAAAAGGAAATATCCTCAGATGAAATCTGGAAAGAAGCTTTCTGAGAAACTGCTTAGTGTTCGGTTAATTCATCTCACAGAGTTACATCTGTATTTCGTGGATTTCTTTGCTAGCCTAATTTCTGTGGAATCTGAGAACAGATATTTCGGATCCCTTTGAAGACTATAGGGCTAAAGGAAATATCCTCCGATAACAAAGAGAAAGAAGCTTTCTGAGAAACATCTTTGTGTTCTGTGAAATCATCTTACAGAGTTACAGCTTTCCCCTCAAGAAGCCTTTCACTAAGACAGTTCTTGTGGAATTGGCAAAGTGATATTTGGAAGCCCTTAGGGGGCTATGGTGAAAAAGGAAATATCCTCAGATGAAATCTGGAAAGAAGCTTTCTGAGAAACTGCTTAGTGTTCTGTTAATTCATCTCACAGAGTTACATCTGTATTTCGTGGATCACTTTGCTAGCCTTATTTCTGTGGAATCTGAGAACAGATATTTCGGATCCCATTTAAGACTATAGGGACAAAGGAAATATCCTCCGATAACAAAGAGCAAGAAGGTTTCTGAGAATCTTCTTTGCGTTCTGTGAAATCATCTCACTGAGTTACAGCTTTCCCCTCTAGAAGCTTTTCGCTAAGACAGTTCTTGTGGAATTGGCAAATTGATATTTGGAAGCCCTTAGAGGGCTATGGTGAAAAAGGAAATATCCTCAGATGAAATCTGGAAAGAAGCTTTCTGAGAAACTGCTTAGTGTTCTGTTAATACATCTCACAGAGTTACATCTGTATTTCGTGGATCTCATTGCTAGCCTTATTTCTGTGGAATCTGAGAACAGATATTTCGGATCCCTTTGAAGACTATAGGGCCAAAGGAAATATCCTCCGATAACAAAGAGAAAGAAGTTTTCTGAGAAACTTCATTGCGTTCTTTGAAATCATCTCACAGAGTTACAGCTTTACTCTCAAGAAGCCTTTCACTAAGACAGTTCTTGTGGAATTGGCAAAGTGATATTTGGAAGCCCATAGAGGGCTATGGTGAAAAAGGAAATATCCTCAGATGAAATCTGGAAAGAAGCTTTCTGAGAAACTGCTTAGTGTTCTGTTAATTCATCTCACAGAGTTACATCTGTATTTCCTGGACTTCTTAGCTAGCCTTATTTCTGTGGAATCTGAGACCAGATATTTCGGATCCCATTGAAGACTATAGGGCCAAAGGAAATATCCTCCGATAACAAAGACAAAGAAGCTTTCTGAGAAACTTCTTTGCGTTCCGTGAAATCATCTCACAGAGTTACAGCTTTCCCCTCAAGAAGCCTTTCGATAAGACAGTTCCTGTGGAATTGGCAAAGTGATATTTGGAAGCCCTTAGAGGGCTAGGGTGAAAAAGGAAATATCCTCAGATGAAATCTGGAAAGAAACATTCTGAGAAACTGCTTAGTGTTCGGTTAATTCATCTCACTGAGTTACATCTGTATTTCGTGGATCTCTTTGCTAGCCTTATTTCTGTGGAATCTGAGAACAGATATTTCGGATCCCTTTGAAGACTATAGGGCCAAAGGAAATATCCTCCGATAACAAAGAGAAAGAAGCTTTCTGAGAAACTTCTTTGTGTTCTGTGAAATCATCTCACAGAGTTACAGCTTTCCCCTCAAGAAGCCTTTCGCTAAGACAGTTCTTGTGGAATTGGCAAAGTGATGTTTGGAAGCCCATAGAGGGCTATGGTGAAAAAGGAAATATCCTCAGATGAAATGTGGAAAGAAACTTTCTGAGAAACTGCTTAGTGTTCGGTTAATTCATCTCACAGAGTTACATCTGTATTTCGTGGATCTCTTTGCTAGCCTTATTTCTGTGGAATCTGAGAACAGATATTTCGGATCCCTTTGAAGACTATGGGGCCAAAGGACATATCCTCCGATAACAAAGAGAAAGAAGCTTTCTGAGAAACTTCTTTGTGTTCTGTGAAATGATCTCACAGAGTTACATCTTTCCCCTCAAGAATTCTTTCGCTAAGACAGTTCTTGTGGAATTGGCAAAGTGATATTTGGAAGCCCTTAGAGGGCTATGGTGAAAAAGGAAATATCCTCAGAAGAAATCTGGAAAGAAGCTTTCTGAGAAACTGCTTAGTGTTCTGTTAATTCATCTCACAGAGTTACATGTGTATTTCGTTGATCTCTTTGCTAGCCTTATTTCTGTGGAATCTGAGAACAGATATTTCGGATCCCATTGAAGACTATAGGGCCAAAGGAAATATCCTCCGATAACAAAGAGCAAGAAGCTTTCTGAGAAACTTCTTTGCGTTCTGTGAAATCATCTCACAGAGTTACAGCTTTCCCCTCAAGAAGCCTTTCGCTAAGACAGTTCTTGTGGAATTGGCAAAGTGATATTTGGAAGCCCTTAGAGGGCTATGGTGAAAAAGGAAATAACCTCAGATGAAATCTGGAAAGACGCTTTCTGAGAAACTGCTTAGTGTTCTGTTCATTCATCTCACAGAGTTACATCTGTATTTCGTGGATCTCTTTCCTAGCCTTATTTCTGTGGAATCTGAGAACAGATATTTCGGATCCCATTGAAGACTATAGGGCCAAAGGAAATATCCTCCAATAACAAAGAGAAAGAAGCTTTCTGAGAAACTTCTTTGCGTTCTGTGAAATCATCTCACAGAGTTACAGCTTTCCTCTCAAGAAGCCTTTCGCTAAGACAGTTCTTGTGGAATTGGCAAAGTGATATTTGGAAGCCCATAGAGGGCTATGGTGGAAAATGAAATATCCTCAGATGAAATCTGGAAAGAAGCTTTCTGAGAAACTCCTTAGTGTTCTGTTAATTCATCTCACAGAGTTACATCTGTATTTCGTGGATCTCTTTGCTAGCCTTATTTCTGTGGAATCTGAGAACAGATATTTCGGATCCCTTTGAAGACTATAGGGCCAAAGAAATATCCTCCGATAACAAAGAGAAAGAAGTTTTCTGAGAAACTTCTTTGCATTCTGTGAAATCATCTCACAGAGTTACAGCTTTCCCCTCAAGAAGCCTTTCGCTAAGACAGTTCTTGTGTAATTGGCAAAGTGATATTTGGAAGCCCTTAGAGGGCTATGGTGAAAAAGGAAATATCCTCAGAAGAAATCTGGAAAGAAGCTTTCTGAGAAACTGCTTAGTGTTCGTTTAATTCATCTCACAGAGTTACATCTGTATTTCGTGGATCTCGTTGCTAGCCTTATTTCTGTGGAATCTGAGAACAGATATTTCGGATTCCTTTGAAGACTATGGGGCTAATGGAAATATCCTCCGATAACAAAGAGAAAGAAGCTTTCTGAGAAACATCTTTGTGTTCTGTGAAATCATCTTACAGAGTTACAGCTTTCCCCTCAAGAAGCCTTTCGCTAAGACAGTTCTTGTGGAATTGGCAAAGTGATATTTGGAAGCCCATAGAGGGCTATGGTGAAAAAGGAAATATCCTCAGATGAAATCTGGAAAGAAGCTTTTTGAGAAACTGCTTAGTGTTCTGTTAATTCATCTCACAGAGTTACATCTGTATTTCGTGGATCTCTTTCCTAGCCTTATTTCTGTGGAATCTGAGAAGAGATATTTCGGATCCCATTGAAGACTATAGGGACAAAGGAAATATCCTCCGATAACAAAGAGCAAGAAGCTTTCTGAGAAACTTCTTTGCGTTCTGTGAAATCATCTCACAGAGTTACAGCTTTCCCCTGAAGAAGCCTTTCGCTAAGACAGTTCTTGTGGAATTGGCAAAGTGATATTTGGAAGCCCTTAGAGGGCTATGGTGAAAAAGGAAATATCCTCAGATGAAATCTGGAAAGAAGGTTTCTGAGAAACTGCTTAGTGTTCTGTTAATTCATCTCACAGAGTTACATCTGTATTTCGTGGATCTCATTGCTAGCCTTATATCTGTGGAATCTGAGAACAGATATTTCGGATCCCATTGAAGACTATAGGGAAAAGGAAATATCCTCCGATAACAAAGAGAAAGAAGCTTTCTGAGAAACTTCTTTGTGTTCTGTGAAATCATCTCACAGAGTTACAGCTTTCCCCTCAAGAAGCCTTTCGCTAAGACAGTTCTTGTGGAATTGGCAAAGTGATATTTGGAAGCCCATAGAGGGCTATGCTGAAAAAGGAAATATCCTCAGATGAAATCTGGAAAGAAGCTTTCTGAGAAACTGCTTAGTGTTCAGTTAATTCATCTCACAGAGTTACATCTGTATTTCGTGGATCTCTTTGCTAGCCTTATTTCTGTGGAATCTGAGAACAGATATTTCGGATCCCTTTGAAGACTATAGGGCCAAAGGAAATATCCTCCGAAAACAAAGAGAAAGAAGCTTTCTGAGAAACTTCTTTGTGTTCTGTGAAATCATCTCACAGAGTTACAGCTTTCCCCTCAAGAAGCCTTTCGCTAAGACAGTTCTTGTGGAATTGGCAAAGTGATGTTTGGAAGACCATAGAGGGCTATGGTGAAAAAGGAAATATCCTCAGATGAAATCTGGAAAGAAGCTTTCTGAGAAACTGCTTAGTGTTCTGTTAATTCATCACACAGAATTACATCTGTATTTCCTGGATCTCTTTGCTAGCCTTATTTCTGTGGAATCTGAGAACAGATATTTCGGATCCCATTGAAGACTATAGGGCCAAAGGAAATATCCTCCGATAACAAAGACAAAGAAGCTTTCTGAGAAACTTCTTTGCATTCCGTGAAATCATCTCACAGAGTTACAGCTTTCCCCTCAAGAAGCCTTTCGATAAGACAGTTCTTGTGGAGTTGGCAAAGTGATATTTGGAAGCCCATAGAGGGCTATGGTGAAAAAGGAAATATCCTCAGATGAAATCTGGAAAGAAACTTTCTGAGAAACTGCTTAGTGTTCGGTTAATTCATCTCACAGAGTTACATCTGTATTTCGTGGATCTCTTTGCTAGCCTTATTTCTGTGGAATCTGAGAACAGATATTTCGGATCCCTTTGAAGACTATAGGGCCAAAGGAAATATCCTCCGATAACAAAGAGAAAGAAGCTTTCTGAGAAACTTCTTTGTGTTCTGTGAAATGATCTCACAGAGTTACATCTTTCCCCTCAAGAAGCCTTTCGCTAAGACAGTTCTTGTGGAATTGGCAAGGTGATATTTGGAAACCCATAGAGGGCTATGGTGAAAAAGGAAATATCCTCAGAAGAAATCTGGAAAGAAGCTTTCTGAGAAACTGCTTAGTGTTCTGTTAATTCATCTCACAGAGTTACATGTGTATTTCGTGGATCTCTTTGCTAGCCTTATTTCTGTGGAATCTGAGAACAGATATTTCGGATCCCATTGAAGACTATAGGGACAAAGGAAATATCCTCCGATAACAAAGAGCAAGAAGCTTTCTAAGAAACTTCTTTGTGTTCTATGAAATCATCTTACAGAGTTACAGCTTTCCCCTCAAGAAGCCTTTCGCTAAGACAGTTCTTGTGGAATTGGCAAAGTGATATTTGGAAGCCCATAGTGGGCTATGGTGAAAAAGGAAATATCCTCAGATGAAATCTGGAAAGAAGCTTTTTGAGAAACTGCTTAGTGTTCTGTTAATTCATCTCACAGAGTTACATCTGTATTTCGTGGATCTCTTTCCTAGCCTTATTTCTGTGGAATCTGAGAAGAGATATTTCGGATCCCATTGAAGACTATAGGGACAAAGGAAATATCCTCCGATAACAAAGAGCAAGAAGCTTTCTGAGAAACTTCTTTGCGTTCTGTGAAATCATCTCACAGAGTTACAGCTTTCCCCTGAAGAAGCCTTTCGCTAAGACAGTTCTTGTGGAATTGGCAAAGTGATATTTGGAAGCCCATAGAGGGCTATGGTGGAAAATGAAATATCCTCAGATGAAATCTGGAAAGAAGCTTTCTGAGAAACTCCTTAGTGTTCTGTTAATTCATCTCACAGAGTTACATCTGTATTTCGTGGATCTCTTTGCTAGCCTTATTTCTGTGGAATCTGAGAACAGATATTTCGGATCCCATTGAAGACTATAGGGCCAAAGAAATATCCTCCGATAACAAAGAGAAAGAAGTTTTCTGAGAAACTTCTTTGCGTTCTGTGAAATCATCTCACAGAGTTACAGCTTTCCCCTCAAGAAGCCTTTCGCTAAGACAGTTCTTGTGTAATAGGCAAAGTGATATTTGGAAGCCCACAGAGGGCTATGGTGAAAAAGGAAATATCCTCAGATGAAATCTGGAAAGAAGCTTTCTGAGAAACTGCCTAGTTTTCTGTTAATTCATCTCACAGAGTTACATGTGTATTTCCTGGATCTCTTTGCTAGCCTTATTTCTGTGGAATCTGAGAACAGATATTTCGGATCCCATTGAAGACTCTAAGGCCAAAGGAAATATCCTCCGATAACAAAGAGAAAGAAGCTTTCTGAGAAACTTCTTTGCGTTCTGTGAAATCATCTCACAGAGTTACAGCTTTCCCCTCAAGAAGCCTTTCGCTAAGACAGTTCTTGTGGAATTGGCAAAGTGATATTTGGAAGCCCATAGAGGGCTATGGTGAAAAAGGAAATATCCTCAGATGAAATCTGGAAAGAAGCTTTCTGAGAAACTGCTTAGTGTTCGGTTAATTCATCTCACAGAGTTACATCTGTATTTCGTGGATCTCGTTGCTAGCCTTATTTCTGTGGAATCTGAGAACAGATATTTCGGATTCCATTGAAGACTATAGGGCTAAAGGAAATATCCTCCGATAACAAAGAGAAAGAAGCTTTCTGAGAAACATCTTTGTGTTCTGTGAAATCATCTTACAGAGTTACAGCTTTCCCCTCAAGAAGCCTTTCGCTAAGACAGTTCTTGTGGAATTGGCAAAGTGATATTTGGAAGCCCAAGAGGTCTATGGTGAAAAAGGAAATATCCTCAGATGAAATCTAGAAAGAAGCTTTCTGAGAAACTGCTTAGTGTTCTGTTAATTCATCTCACAGAGTTACATCTGTATTTCGTGGATCTCTTTGCTAGCCTTATTTCTGTGGAATCTGAGAACAGATATTTCGGATCCCATTGAAGACTATAGGGCCAAAGGAAATATCCTCCGATAACAAAGAGGAAGAAGCTTTCTGAGAAACTTCTTTGCGTTCTGTGAAATCATCTCACAGAGTTACAGCTTTCCCCTCAAGAAGCCTTTCGCTAAGACAGTTCTTGTGAAATTGTCAAAGAGATATTTGGAAGCTCTTAGAGGGCTATGGTGAAAAAGGAAATAACCTCAGATGAAATCTGGAAAGAAGCTTTCTGAGAAACTGCTTAGTGTTCTGTTCATTCATCTCACGGAGTTACATCTGTATTTCGTAGATCTCTTTCCTAGCCTTATTTCTGTGGAATCTGAGAACAGATATTTCGGATCCCATTGAAGACTATAGGGACAAAGGAAATATCCTCCGATAACAAAGAGCAAGAAGCTTTCTGAGAAACTTCTTTGCGTTCTGTGAAATCATCTCACAGAGTTACATCTTTCCCCTCAAGAAGCCTTTCGCTAAGACAGTTCTTGTGGTATTGGCAAAGTGATATTTGGAAGCCCTTAGAGGGCTATGGTGAAAAAGGAAATATCCTCAGATGAAATCTGGAAAGAAGCTTTCTGAGAAACTGCTTAGTGTTCGGTTAATTCATCTCACAGAGTTACATCTGTATTTCGTGGATCTCTTTGCTAGCCTTATTTCTGTGGAATCTGAGAACAGATGTTTCGGATCCCTTTGAAGACTATAGGGCCAAAGGAAATATCCTCGGATAACAAAGAGAAAGAAGCTTTCTGAGAAACTTCTTTGTGTTCTGTGAAATCATCTCACAGAGTTACAGCTTTCCCCTCAAGAAGCCTTTCACTAAGACAGTTCTTGTGGAATTGGCAAAGTGATATTTGGAAGCCCATAGAGGGCTATGGTGAAAAAGTTAATATCCTCAGATGAAATCTGGAAAGAAGCTTTCTGAGAAACTGCTTAGTGTTCTGTTAATTCATCTCATAGAGTTACATCTGTATTTCGTGGATCTCTTTGCTAGCCTTATTTCTGTGGAATCTGAGAACAGATATTTCGGATCCCTTTGAAGACTATAGGGACAAAGGATATCCTCCGATAACAGAGAAAGAAGCTTTCTGAGAAACTTCTTTGCGTTCTGTGAAATCATCTCACAGAGTTACAGCTTTCCCCTCAAGAAGCCTTTCACTAAGACAGTTCTTGTGGAATTGGCAAGGTGATATTTGGAAGCCCATAGAGGGCTATGGTGAAAAAGGAAATATCCTCAGATGAAATCTGGAAAGAAGCTTTCTGAGAAACTGCTTAGTGTTCTGTTAATTCAGCTCACAGAGTTACATCTGCATTTCATGGATATCTTTGCTAGCCTTATTTCTGTGGAATCTGAGAACAGATATTTCGGATCCCTTTGAAGACTATAGGGCCAAAGGAAATATCCTCCGATAACAAAGAGAAAGAAGCTTTCTGAGAAACTTCTTTGTGTTCTGTGAAATCATCTCACAGAGTTACAGCTTTCCCCTCAAGAAGCCTTTCGCTAAGACAGTTCTTCTGGAATTGGCAAAGTGATATTTGGAAGCCCATACAGGGCTATGGTGAAAAAGGAAATATACTCAGATGAAATCTGGAAAGAAGCTTTCTGAGAAACTGCTTAGTGTTCTGTTATTTCATCTCACAGAGTTACATCTGTATTTCGTGGATCTCCTTGCTAGCCTTATTTCTGTGGAATCTGAGAACAGATATTTCGGATCCCATTGAAGACTATAGAGCCAAAGGAAATAATCTCCGATAACAAAGAGAAAGAAGCTTTCTGAAAAACTTCTTTGCGTTCTGTGAAATCATCTCACAGAGTTACAGCTTTCCCCTCAAGAAGCCTTTCGCTAAGACAGTTCTTGTGGAATTGGCAAAGTGATATTTGGAAGCCCATAGAGGGCTATGGTGAAAAAGGAAATATCCTCAGATGAAATATGGAAAGAAGCTTTCTGAGAAACTGCTTAGTGTTCGGTTAATTCATCTCACAGAGTTACATCTGTTTTTCGTGAATCTCGTTGCTAGCCTTGTTTCTGTGGAATCTGAGAACAGATATTTCGGATTCCTTTGAAGACTATAGGGATAAAGGAAATATCCTCCGATAACAAAGAGAAAGAAGCTTTCTGAGAAACATCTTTGTGTTCTGTGAAATCATCTTACAGAGTTACAGCTTTCCCCTCAAGAAGCCTTTCGCTAAGACAGTTCTTGTGGAATTGGCAAAGTGATATTTGGAAGCCCATAGAGGGCTATGGTGAAAAAGGAAATATCCTCAGATGAAATCTGGAAAGAAGCTTTTTGAGAAACTGCTTAGTGTTCTGTTAATTCATCTCACAGAGTTACATCTGTATTTCGTGGATCTCTTTGCTAGCCTTATTTCTGTGGAATCTGAGAAGAGATATTTCGGATCCCATTGAAGACTATAGGGACAAAGGAAATATCCTCCGATAACAAAGAGCAAGAAGCTTTCTGAGAAACTTCTTTGCGTTCTGTGAAATCATCTCACAGAGTTACAGCTTTCCCCTGAAGAAGCCTTTCGCTAAGACAGTTCTTGTGAAATTGGCAAAGAGATATTTGGAAGCTCTTAGAGGGCTATGGTGAAAAAGGAAATAACCTCAGATGAAATCTGGAAAGAAGCTTTCTGAGAAACTGCTTAGTGTTCTGTTAATTCATCTCACAGAGTTACATGTGTATTTCCTGGATCTCTTTGCTAGCCTTATTTCTGTGGAATCTGAGAACAGATATTTCGGATCCCATTGAAGACTATAGGGACAAAGGAAATATCCTCCGATAACAAAGAGCAAGAAGCTTTCTGAGAAACTTCTTTCCGTTCTGTGAAATCATCTCACAGAGTTACAGCTTTCCCCTCAAGAAGCCTTTCGCTAAGACAGTTCTTGTGTAATTGGCAAAGTGATATTTGGAAGCCCTTAGAGGGCTATGGTGAAAAAGGAAATATCCTCAGTTGAAATCTGGAAAGAAGCTTTCTGAGAAACTGCTTAGTGTTCGGTTAATTCATCTCACAGAGTTACATCTGTATTTCGTGGATCTCTTTGCTAGCCTTATTTCTGTGGAATCTGAGAACAGATGTTTCGTATCCCATTGAAGACTGTAGGGCCAAAGGAAATATCCTCGGATAACAAAGAGAAAGAAGCTTTCTGAGAAACTTCTTTGTGTTCTGTGAAATCATCTCACAGAGTTACAGCTTTCCCCTCAAGAAGCCTTTCGCTAAGACAGTTCTTGTGGAATTGGCAAAGTGATATTTGGAAGCCCATAGAGGGCTATGGTGAAAAAGGAAATATCCTCAGATGAAATCTGGAAAGAAGCTTTCTGAGAAACTGCTTAGTGTTCGGTTAATTCATCTCACAGAGTTACATCTGTATTTCGTGGATCTCTTTGCTAGCCTTATTTCTGTGGAATCTGAGAACAGATATTTCGGATCCCTTTGAAGACTATAGGGCCAAAGGAAATATCCTCCGATAAAAAAGAGAAAGAAGCTTTCTGAGAAACTTCTTTGTGTTCTGTGAAATCATCTCACAGAGTTACAGCTTTCCCCTCAAGAAGCCTTTCGCTAAGACAGTTCTTGTGGAATTGGCAAAGTGATGTTTGGAAGACCATAGAGGGCTATGGTGAAAAAGGAAATATCCTCAGATGAAATCTGGAAAGAAGCTTTCTGAGAAACTGCTTAGTGTTCTGTTAATTCATCACACAGAGTTACATCTGTATTTCCTGGATCTCTTTGCTAGCCTTATTTCTGTGGAATCTGAGAACAGATATTTCGGATCCCATTGAAGACTATAGGGCCAAAGGAAATATCCTCCGATAACAAAGACAAAGAAGCTTTCTGAGAAACTTCTTTGCATTCCGTGAAATCATCTCACAGAGTTACAGCTTTCCCCTCAAGAAGCCTTTCGATAAGACAGTTCTTGTGGAGTTGGCAAAGTGATATTTGGAAGCCCTTAGAGGGCTATGGTGAAAAAGGAAATATCCTCAGATGAAATCTGGAAAGAAGCTTTCTGAGAAACTGCTTAGTGTTCGGTTAATTCATCTCACAGAGTTACATCTGTATTTCGTGGATCTCTTTGCTAGCCTTATTTCTGTGGAATCTGAGAACAGATATTTCGGATCCCTTTGAAGACTATAGGGCCAAAGGAAATATCCTCCGATAACAAAGAGAAAGAAGCTTTCTGAGAAACTTCTTTGTGTTCTGTGAAATCATCTCACAGAGTTACATCTTTCCCCTCAAGAAGCCTTTCGCTAAGACAGTTCTTGTGGAATTGGCAAAGTGATATTTGGAAGCCCATAGAGGGCTATGGTGAAAAAGGAAATATCCTCAGAAGAAATCTGGAAAGAAGCTTTCTGAGAAACTGCTTAGTGTTCTGTTAATTCATCTCACAGAGTTACATCTGTATTTCGTGGATCTCTTTGCTAGCCTTATTTCTGTGGAATCTGAGAACAGATATTTCGAATCCCTTTGAAGACTATAGGGACAAAGGAAATATCCTCCGATAACAAAGAGCAAGAAGCTTTCTGAGAAACTTCTTTGCGTTCTGTGAAATCATCTCACAGAGTTACAGCTTTCCCCTCAAGAAACCTTTCGCTAAGACAGTTCTTGTGAAATTGGCAAAGAGATATTTGGAAGACCTTAGAGGGCTATGGTGAAAAATGAAATATCCTCAGATGAAATCTGGAAAGAAGCTTTCTGAGAAACAGCTTAGTGTTCTGTTAATTCATCTCACAGAGTTACATCTGTATTTCGTGGATCTCTTTGCTCGCCTTATTTCTGTGGAATATGAGAACAGATATTTCGGATCCCATTGAAGACTATAGGGCCAAAGGAAATATCCTCCGATAACAAAGACAAAGAAGCTTTCTGAGAAACTTCTTTGCGTTCCGTGAAATCATCTCACAGAGTTACAGCTTTCCCCTCAAGAAGCCTTTCGATAAGACAGTTCTTGTGGAGTTGGCAAAGTGATATTTGGAAGCCCATAGAAGGCCATCGTGAAAAAGGAAATATCCTCAGATGAAATCTGGAAAGAAACTTTCTGAGAAACTGCTTAGTGTTCGGTTAACTCATCTCACGGAGTTACATCTGTATTTCGTGGATCTCTTTGTTAGCCTTATTTCTGTGGAATCTGAGAACAGATATTTCGGATCCCTTTGAAGACTATAGGGCCAAATGAAATATCCTCCGATAACAAAGAGAAAGAAGCTTTCTGAGAAACTTCTTTGTGTTCTGTGAAATCATCTCACAGAGTTACAGCTTTCCCCTCAAGAAGACTTTCGCTAAGACAGTTCTTGTGGAATTGGCAAAGTGATGTTTGGAAGACCATAGAGGGCTATGGTGAAAAAGGAAATATCCTCAGATGAAATCTGGAAAGAAGCTTTCTGAGAAACTGCTTAGTGTTCTGTTAATTCATCACACAGAGTTACATCTGTATTTCCTGGATCTCTTTGCTAGCCTTATTTCTGTGGAATCTGAGAACAGATATTTCGGATCCCATTGAAGACTATAGGGCCAAAGGAAATATCCTCCGATAACAAAGACAAAGAAGCTTTCTGAGAAACTTCTTTGCATTCCGTGAAATCATCTCACAGAGTTACAGCTTTCCCCTCAAGAAGCCTTTCGATAAGACAGTTCTTGTGGAGTTGGCAAAGTGATATTTGGAAGCCCATAGAGGGCTATGATGAAAAAGGAAATATCCTCAGATGAAATCTGGAAAGAAACTTTCTGAGAAACTGCTTAGTGTTCGGTTAATTCATCTCACAGAGTTACATCTGTATTTCGTGGATCTCTTTGCTAGCCTTATTTCTGTGGAATCTGAGAACAGATATTTCGGATCCCTTTGAAGACTATAGGGCCAAAGGAAATATCCTCCGATAACAAAGAGAAAGAAGCTTTCTGAGAAACTTCTTTGTGTTCTGTGAAATCATCTCACAGAGTTACATCTTTCCCCTCAAGAAGCCTTTCGCTAAGACAGTTCTTGTGGAATTGGCAAAGTGATATTTGGAAGCCCATAGAGGGCTATGGTGAAAAAGGAAATATCCTCAGAAGAAATCTGGAAAGAAGCTTTCTGAGAAACTGCTTAGTGTTCTGTTAATTCATCTCACAGAGTTACATGTGTATTTCGTGGATCTCTTTGCTAGCCTTATTTCTGTGGAATCTTAGAACAGATATTTCGGATCCCATTGAAGACTATAGGGCCAAAGAAATATCCTCCGATAACAAAGAGAAAGAAGTTTTCTGAGAAACTTCTTTGCATTCTGTGAAATCATCTCACAGAGTTACAGCTTTCCCCTCAAGAAGCCTTTCGCTAAGACAGTTCTTGTGTAATTGGCAAAGTGATATTTGGAAGCCCACAGAGGGCTATGGTGAAAAAGGAAATATCCTCAGATGAAATCTGGAAAGAAGCTTTCTGAGAAACTGCCTAGTGTTCTGTTAATTCATCTCACAGAGTTACATGTGTATTTCCTGGATCTCTTTGCTAGCCTTATTTCTGTGGAATCTGAGAACAGATATTTCGGATCCCATTGAAGACTCTAGGGCCAAAGGAAATATCCTCCGATAACAAAGAGAAAGAAGCTTTCTGAGAAACTTCTTTGCGTTCTGTGAAATCATCTCACAGAGTTACAGCTTTCCCCTCAAGAAGCCTTTCGCTAAGACAGTTCTTGTGGAATTGGCAAAGTGATATTTGGAAGCCCATAGAGGGCTATGGTGAAAAAGGAAATATCCTCAGATGAAATCTGGAAAGAAGCTTTCTGAGAAACTGCTTAGTGTTCGGTTAATTCATCTCACAGAGTTACATCTGTATTTCGTGGATCTCTTTGCTAGCCTTATTTCTGTGGAATCTGAGAACAGATATTTCGGATTCCATTGAACACTATAGGGCTAAAGGAAATATCCTCCGATAACAAAGAGAAAGAAGCTTTCTGAGAAACATCTTTGTGTTCTGTGAAATCATCTTACAGAGTTACAGCTTTCCCCTCAAGAAGCCTTTCGCTAAGACAGTTCTTGTGGAATTGGCAAAGTGACATTTGGAAGCCCAAGAGGTCTATGGTGAAAAAGGAAATATCCTCAGATGAAATCTGGAAAGAAGCTTTCTGAGAAACTGCTTAGTGTTCTGTTAATTCATCTCACAGAGTTACATCTGTATTTCGTGGATCTCTTTGCTAGCCTTATTTCTGTGGAATCTGAGAACAGATATTTCGGATCCCACTGAAGACTATAGGGCCAAAGGAAATATCCTCCGATAACAAAGAGGAAGAAGCTTTCTGAGAAACTTCTTTGCGTTCTGTGAAATCATCTCACAGAGTTACAGCTTTCCCCTCAAGAAGCCTTTCGCTAAGACAGTTCTTGTGAAATTGGCAAAGTGATATTTCGAAGCCCATAGAGGGCTATGGTGAAAAAGGAAATATCCTCAGATGAAATCTGGAAAGAAGCTTTCTGAGAAACTGCTTAGTGTTCGGTTAATTCATCTCACAGAGTTACATCTGTATTTCGTGGATCTCTTTGCTAGCCTTATTTCTGTGGAATCTGAGAACAGATATTTCGGATTCCATTGAAGACTATAGGGCTAAAGGAAATATCCTCCGATAACAAAGAGAAAGAAGCTTTCTGAGAAACATCTTTGTGTTCTGTGAAATCATCTCACAGAGTTACAGCTTTCCCCTCAAGAAGCCTTTCACTAAGACAGTTCTTGTGGAATTGGCAAAGTGATATTTGGAAGCCCATAGAGGGCTATGGTGAAAAAGTTAATATCCTCAGATGAAATCTGGAAAGAAGCTTTCTGAGAAACTGCTTAGTGTTCTGTTAATTCATCTCACAGAGTTACATCTGTATTTCGTGGATCTCTTTGCTAGCCTTATTTCTGTGAAATCTGAGAACAGATATTTCGGATCCCTTTGAAGACTATAGGGACAAAGTATATCCTCCGATAACAGAGAAAGAAGCTTTCTGTGAAACTTCTTTGCGTTCTGTGAAATCATCTCACAGAGTTACAGCTTTCCACTTAAGAAGCCTTTCGCTAAGACAGTTCCTGTGGAATTGGCAAAGTGATATTTGGAAGCCCATAGAGGGCTATGGTGAAAAAGGAAATATCCTCAGATGAAATCTGGAAAGAAGCTTTCTGAGAAACTGCTTAGTGTTCTCTTAATTCATCTCACAGAGTTACATCTGTATTTCATGGATCTCTTTGCTAGCCTTATTTCTGTGGAATCTGAGAACAGATATTTCGGATCCCATTGAAGACTATAGGGCCAAAGGAAATATCCTCCGATAACAAAGAGAAAGAATATTTCTGTGAAACTTCTTTGCGTTCTGTGAAATCATCTCACAGAGTTACAGCTTTCCCCTCAAGAAGCCTTTCGCTAAGACAGTTCTTGTGGAATTGGCAAAGTGATATTTGGAAGCCCTTCGAGGGCTATGGTGAAAAAGGAAATATCCTCAGATGAAATCTGGAAGGAAGCTTTCGGAGAAACTGCTTAGTGTTCGTTTAATTCATCTCACAGAGTTACATCTGTATTTCGTGGATCTCTTTGCTAGCCTTATTTCTGTGGAATCTGAGAACAGATGTTTCGGATCCCATTGAAGACTATAGGGCCAAAGGAAATATCCTCGGATAACAAAGAGAAAGAAGCTTTCTGAGAAACTTCTTTGCGTTCTGTGAAATCATCTCACAGAGTTACAGCTTTCCCCTCAAGAAGCCTTTCACTAAGACAGTTCTTGTGGAATTGGCAAGGTGATATTTGGAAGCCCATAGAGGGCTACGGTGAAAAAGGAAATATCCTCAGATGAAATCTGGAAAGAAGCTTTCTGAGAAACTGCTTAGTGTTCTGTTAATTCAGCTCACAGAGTTACATCTGCATTTCATGGATATCTTTGCTAGCCTTATTTCTGTGGAATCTGAGAACAGATATTTCGGATCCCTTTGAAGACTATAGGGCCAAAGGAAATATCCTCCGATAACAAAGAGAAAGAAGCTTTCTGAGAAACTTCTTTGTGTTCTGTGAAATCATCTCACAGAGTTACAGCTTTCCCCTCAAGAAGCCTTTCGCTAAGACAGTTCTTCTGGAATTGGCAAAGTGATATTTGGAAGCCCATAGAGGGCTATGGTGAAAAAGGAAATATCCTCAGATGAAATCTGGAAAGAAGCTTTCTGAGAAACTGCTTAGTGTTCTGTTATTTCATCTCACAGAGTTACATCTGTATTTCGTGGATCTCCTTGCTAGCCTTATTTCTGTGGAATCTGAGAACAGATATTTCGGATCCCATTGAAGACTATAGAGCCAAAGGAAATAATCTCCGATAACAAAGAGAAAGAAGCTTTCTGAAAAACTTCTTTGCGTTCTGTGAAATCATCTCACAGAGTTACAGCTTTCCCCTCAAGAAGCCTTTCGCTAAGACAGTTCTTGTGGAATTGGCAAAGTGATATTTGGAAGCCCATAGAGGGCTATGGTGAAAAAGGAAATATCCTCAGATGAAATATGGAAAGAAGCTTTCTGAGAAACTGCTTAGTGTTCGGTTAATTCATCTCACAGAGTTACATCTGTTTTTCGTGGATCTCGTTGCTAGCCTTGTTTCTGTGGAATCTGAGAACAGATATTTCGGATTCCTTTGAAGACTATAGGGCAAAAGGAAATATCCTCCGATAACAAAGAGAAAGAAGCTTTCTGAGAAACATCTTTGTGTTCTGTGAAATCATCTTACAGAGTTACAGCTTTCCCCTCAAGAAGCCTTTCGCTAAGACAGTTCTTGTGGAATTGGCAAAGTGATATTTGGAAGCCCATAGAGGGCTATGGTGAAAAAGGAAATATCCTCAGATGAAATCTGGAAAGAAGCTTTTTGAGAACCTGCTTAGTGTTCTGTTAATTCATCTCACAGAGTTACATCTGTATTTCGTGGATCTCTTTGCTAGCCTTATTTCTGTGGAATCTGAGAAGAGATATTTCGGATCCCATTGAAGACTATAGGGACAAAGGAAATATCCTCCGATAACAAAGAGCAAGAAGCTTTCTGAGAAACTTCTTTGCGTTCTGTGAAATCATCTCACAGAGTTACAGCTTTCCCCTCAAGAAGCCTTTCGCTAAGACAGTTCTTGTGGAATTGGCAAAGTGATATTTGGAAGCCCTTAGAGGGCTATGGTGAAAAAGGAAATATCCTCAGATGAAATCTGGAAAGAAGGTTTCTGAGAAACTGCTTAGTGTTCTGTTAATTCATCTCACAGAGTTACATCTGTATTTCGTGGATCTCATTGCTAGCCTTATATCTGTGGAATCTGAGAACAGATATTTCGGATCCCATTGAAGAATATAGGGAAAAGGAAATATCCTCCGATAACAAAGAGAAAGAAGCTTTCTGAGAAACTTCTTTGTGTTCTGTGAAATCATCTCACAGAGTTACAGCTTTCCCCTCAAGAAGCCTTTCGCTAAGACAGTTCTTGTGGAATTGGCAAAGTGATATTTGGAAGCCCATAGAGGGCTATGGTGAAAAAGGAAATATCCTCAGATGAAATCTGGAAAGAAGCTTTCTGAGAAACTGCTTAGTGTTCTGTTAATTCATCTCACAGAGTTACATGTGTATTTCCTGGATCTCTTTGCTAGCCTTATTTCTGTGGAATCTGAGAACAGATATTTCGGATCCCATTGAAGACTATAGGGACAAAGGAAATATCCTCCGATAACAAAGAGCAAGAAGCTTTCTGAGAAACTTCTTTCCGTTCTGTGAAATCATCTCACAGAGTTACAGCTTTCCCCTCAAGAAGCCTTTCGCTAAGACAGTTCTTGTGGAATTGGCAAAGTGATATTTGGAAGCCCTTAGAGGGCTATGGTGAAAAAGGAAATATCCTCAGTTGAAATCTGGAAAGAAGCTTTCTGAGAAACTGCTTAGTGTTCGGTTAATTCATCTCACAGAGTTACATCTGTATTTCGTGGATCTCTTTGCTAGCCTTATTTCTGTGGAATCTGAGAACAGATGTTTCGTATCCCATTGAAGACTATAGGGCCAAAGGAAATATCCTCGGATAACAAAGAGAAAGAAGCTTTCTGAGAAACTTCTTTGTGTTCTGTGAAATCATCTCACAGAGTTACAGCTTTCCCCTCAAGAAGCCTTTCGCTAAGACAGTTCTTGTGGAATTGGCAAAGTGATATTTGGAAGCCCATAGAGGGCTATGGTGAAAAAGGAAATATCCTCAGATGAAATCTGGAAAGAAGCTTTCTGAGAAACTGCTTAGTGTTCGGTTAATTCATCTCACAGAGTTACATCTGTATTTCGTGGATCTCTTTGCTAGCCTTATTTCTGTGGAATCTGAGAACAGATATTTCGGATCCCTTTGAAGACTATAGGGCCAAAGGAAATATCCTCCGATAAAAAAGAGAAAGAAGCTTTCTGAGAAACTTCTTTGTGTTCTGTGAAATCATCTCACAGAGTTACAGCTTTCCCCTCAAGAAGCCTTTCGCTAAGACAGTTCTTGTGGAATTGGCAAAGTGATGTTTGGAAGACCATAGAGGGCTATGGTGAAAAAGGAAATATCCTCAGATGAAATCTGGAAAGAAGCTTTCTGAGAAACTGCTTAGTGTTCTGTTAATTCATCACACAGAGTTACATCTGTATTTCCTGGATCTCTTTGCTAGCCTTATTTCTGTGGAATCTGAGAACAGATATTTCGGATCCCATTGAAGACTATAGGGCCAAAGGAAATATCCTCCGATAACAAAGACAAAGAAGCTTTCTGAGAAACTTCTTTGCATTCCGTGAAATCATCTCACAGAGTTACAGCTTTCCCCTCAAGAAGCCTTTCGATAAGACAGTTCTTGTGGAGTTGGCAAAGTGATATTTGGAAGCCCATAGAGGGCTATGGTGAAAAAGGAAATATCCTCAGATGAAATCTGGAAAGAAACTTTCTGAGAAACTGCTTAGTGTTCGGTTAATTCATCTCACAGAGTTACATCTGTATTTCGTGGATCTCTTTGCTAGCCTTATTTCTGTGGAATCTGAGAACAGATATTTCGGATCCCTTTGAAGACTATAGGGCCAAAGGAAATATCCTCCGATAACAAAGAGAAAGAAGCTTTCTGAGAAACTTCTTTGTGTTCTGTGAAATGATCTCACAGAGTTACATCTTTCCCCTCAAGAAGCCTTTCGCTAAGACAGTTCTTGTGGAATTGGCAAAGTGATATTTGGAAGCCCATAGAGGGCTATGGTGAAAAAGGAAATATCCTCAGAAGAAATATGGAAAGAAGCTTTCTGAGAAACTGCTTAGTGTTCTGTTAATTCATCTCACAGAGTTACATCTGTATTTCGTGGATCTCTTTGCTAGCCTTATTTCTGTGGAATCTGAGAACAGATATTTCGGATCCCATTGAAGACTATAGGGACAAAGGAAATATCCTCCGATAACAAAGAGCAAGAAGCTTTCTGAGAAACTTCTTTGCGTTCTGTGAAATCATCTCACAGAGTTACAGCTTTCCCCTCAAGAAACCTTTCGCTAAGACAGTTCTTGTGAAATTGGCAAAGAGATATTTGGAAGCCCTTAGAGGGCTATGGTGAAAAAGGAAATATCCTCAGATGAAATCTGGAAAGAAGCTTTCTGAGAAACAGCTTAGTGTTCTGTTAATTCATCTCACAGAGTTACATCTGTATTTCGTGGATCTCTTTGCTCGCCTTATTTCTGTGGAATATGAGAACAGATATTTCGGATCCCATTGAAGTCTATAGGGCCAAAGGAAATATCCTCCGATAACAAAGACAAAGAAGCTTTCTGAGAAACTTCTTTGTGTTCTGTGAAATCATCTCACAGAGTTACAGCTTTCCCCTCAAGAAGCCTTTCACTAAGACAGTTCTTGTGGAATTGGCAAGGTGATATTTGGAAGCCCATAGAGGGCTACGGTGAAAAAGGAAATATCCTCAGATGAAATCTGGAAAGAAGCTTTCTGAGAAACTGCTTAGTGTTCTGTTAATTCAGCTCACAGAGTTACATCTGCATTTCATGGATATCTTTGCTAGCCTTATTTCTGTGGAATCTGAGAACAGATATTTCGGATCCCTTTGAAGACTATAGGGCCAAAGGAAATATCCTCCGATAACAAAGAGAAAGAAGCTTTCTGAGAAACTTCTTTGTGTTCTGTGAAATCATCTCACAGAGTTACAGCTTTCCCCTCAAGAAGCCTTTCGCTAAGACAGTTCTTCTGGAATTGGCAAAGTGATATTTGGAAGCCCATAGAGGGCTATGGTGAAAAAGGAAATATCCTCAGATGAAATCTGGAAAGAAGCTTTCTGAGAAACTGCTTAGTGTTCTGTTATTTCATCTCACAGAGTTACATCTGTATTTCGTGGATCTCCTTGCTAGCCTTATTTCTGTGGAATCTGAGAACAGATATTTCGGATTCCTTTGAAGACTATAGAGCCAAAGGAAATAATCTCCGATAACAAAGAGAAAGAAGCTTTCTGAAAAACTTCTTTGCGTTCTGTGAAATCATCTCACAGAGTTACAGCTTTCCCCTCAAGAAGCCTTTCGCTAAGACAGTTCTTGTGGAATTGGCAAAGTGATATTTGGAAGCCCATAGAGGGCTATGGTGAAAAAGGAAATATCCTCAGATGAAATATGGAAAGAAGCTTTCTGAGAAACTGCTTAGTGTTCGGTTAATTCATCTCACAGAGTTACATCTGTTTTTCGTGGATCTCGTTGCTAGCCTTGTTTCTGTGGAATCTGAGAACAGATATTTCGGATTCCTTTGAAGACTATAGGGCTAAAGGAAATATCCTCCGATAACAAAGAGAAAGAAGCTTTCTGAGAAACATCTTTGTGTTCTGTGAAATCATCTTACAGAGTTACAGCTTTCCCCTCAAGAAGCCTTTCGCTAAGACAGTTCTTGTGGAATTGGCAAAGTGATATTTGGAAGCCCATAGAGGGCTATGGTGAAAAAGGAAATATCCTCAGATGAAATCTGGAAAGAAGCTTTTTGAGAAACTGCTTAGTGTTCTGTTAATTCATCTCACAGAGTTACATCTGTATTTCGTGGATCTCTTTGCTAGCCTTATTTCTGTGGAATCTGAGAAGAGATATTTCGGATCCCATTGAAGACTATAGGGACAAAGGAAATATCCTCCGATAACAAAGAGAAAGAAGCTTTCTGAGAAACTTCTTTGCGTTCTGTGAAATCATCTCACAGAGTTACAGCTTTCCCCTCAAGAAGCCTTTCGCTAAGACAGTTCTTGTGGAATTGGCAAAGTGATATTTGGAAGCCCTTAGAGGGCTATGGTGAAAAAGGAAATATCCTCAGATGAAATCTGGAAAGAAGGTTTCTGAGAAACTGCTTAGTGTTCTGTTAATTCATCTCACAGAGTTACATCTGTATTTCGTGGATCTCATTGCTAGCCTTATATCTGTGGAATCTGAGAACAGATATTTCGGATCCCATTGAAGACTATAGGGAAAAGGAAATATCCTCCGATAACAAAGAGAAAGAAGCTTTCTGAGAAACTTCTTTGTGTTCTGTGAAATCATCTCACAGAGTTACAGCTTTCCCCTCAAGAAGCCTTTCGCTAAGACAGTTCTTGTGGAATTGGCAAAGTGATATTTGGAAGCCCATAGAGGGCTATGGTGAAAAAGGAAATATCCTCAGATGAAATCTGGAAAGAAGCTTTCTGAGAAACTGCTTAGTGTTCTGTTAATTCATCTCACAGAGTTACATGTGTATTTCCTGGATCTCTTTGCTAGCCTTATTTCTGTGGAATCTGAGAACAGATATTTCGGATCCCATTGAAGACTATAGGGACAAAGGAAATATCCTCCGATAACAAAGAGCAAGAAGCTTTCTGAGAAACTTCTTTCCGTTCTGTGAAATCATCTCACAGAGTTACAGCTTTCCCCTCAAGAAGCCTTTCGCTAAGACAGTTCTTGTGGAATTGGCAAAGTGATATTTGGAAGCCCTTAGAGGGCTATGGTGAAAAAGGAAATATCCTCAGTTGAAATCTGGAAAGAAGCTTTCTGAGAAACTGCTTAGTGTTCGGTTAATTCATCTCACAGAGTTACATCTGTATTTCGTGGATCTCTTTGCTAGCCTTATTTCTGTGGAATCTGAGAACAGATGTTTCGTATCCCATTGAAGACTATAGGGCCAAAGGAAATATCCTCGGATAACAAAGAGAAAGAAGCTTTCTGAGAAACTTCTTTGTGTTCTGTGAAATCATCTCACAGAGTTACAGCTTTCCCCTCAAGAAGCCTTTCGCTAAGACAGTTCTTGTGGAATTGGCAAAGTGATATTTGAAAGCCCATAGAGGGCTATGGTGAAAAAGGAAATATCCTCAGATGAAATCTGGAAAGAAGCTTTCTGAGAAACTGCTTAGTGTTCGGTTAATTCATCTCACAGAGTTACATCTGTATTTCGTGGATCTCTTTGCTAGCCTTATTTCTGAGGAATCTGAGAACAGATATTTCGGATCCCTTTGAAGACTATAGGGCCAAAGGAAATATCCTCCGATAAAAAAGAGAAAGAAGCTTTCTGAGAAACTTCTTTGTGTTCTGTGAAATCATCTCACAGAGTTACAGCTTTCCCCTCAAGAAGCCTTTCGCTAAGACAGTTCTTGTGGAATTGGCAAAGTGATGTTTGGAAGACCATAGAGGGCTATGGTGAAAAAGGAAATATCCTCAGATGAAATCTGGAAAGAAGCTTTCTGAGAAACTGCTTAGTGTTCTGTTAATTCATCACACAGAGTTACATCTGTATTTCCTGGATCTCTTTGCTAGCCTTATTTCTGTGGAATCTGAGAACAGATATTTCGGATCCCATTGAAGACTATAGGGCCAAAGGAAATATCCTCCGATAACAAAGACAAAGAAGCTTTCTGAGAAACTTCTTTGCATTCCGTGAAATCATCTCACAGAGTTACAGCTTTCCCCTCAAGAAGCCTTTCGATAAGACAGTTCTTGTGGAGTTGGCAAAGTGATATTTGGAAGCCCATAGAGGGCTATGGTGAAAAAGGAAATATCCTCAGATGAAATCTGGAAAGAAACTATCTGAGAAACTGCTTAGTGTTCGGTTAATTCATCTCACAGAGTTACATCTGTATTTCGTAGATCTCTTTGCTAGCCTTATTTCTGTGGAATCTGAGAACAGATATTTCGGATCCCTTTGAAGACTATAGGGCCAAAGGAAATATCCTCCGATAACAAAGAGAAAGAAGCTTTCTGAGAAACTTCTTTGTGTTCTGTGAAATGATCTCACAGAGTTACATCTTTCCCCTCAAGAAGCCTTTCGCTAAGACAGTTCTTGTGGAATTGGCAAAGTGATATTTGGAAGCCCATAGAGGGCTATGGTGAAAAAGGAAATATCCTCAGAAGAAATCTGGAAAGAAGCTTTCTGAGAAACTGCTTAGTGTTCTGTTAATTCATCTCACAGAGTTACATCTGTATTTCGTGGATCTCTTTGCTAGCCTTATTTCTGTGGAATCTGAGAACAGATATTTCGGATCCCATTGAAGACTATAGGGACAAAGGAAATATCCTCCGATAACAAAGAGCAAGAAGCTTTCTGAGAAACTTCTTTGTGTTCTGTGAAATCATCTCACAGAGTTACAGCTTTCCCCTCAAGAAACCTTTCGCTAAGACAGTTCTTGTGAAATTGGCAAAGAGATATTTGGAAGCCCTTAGAGGGCTATGGTGAAAAAGGAAATATCCTCAGATGAAATCTGGAAAGAAGCTTTCTGAGAAACAGCTTAGTGTTCTGTTAATTCATCTCACAGAGTTACATCTGTATTTCGTGGATCTCTTTGCTCGCCTTATTTCTGTTGAATATGAGAACAGATATTTCGGATCCCATTGAAGTCTATAGGGCCAAAGGAAATATCCTCCGATAACAAAGACAAACAAGCTTTCTGAGAAACTTCTTAGCGTTCCGTGAAATCATCTCACAGAGTTACAGCTTTCCCCTCAAGAAGCCTTTCGATAAGACAGTTCTTGTGGAGTTGGCAAAGTGATATTTGGAAGCCCATAGAAGGCCATGGTGAAAAAGGAAATATCCTCAGATGAAATCTGGAAAGAAACTTTCTGAGAAACTGCTTAGTGTTCGGTTAACTCATCTCACGGAGTTACATCTGTATTTCGTGGATCTCTTTGTTAGCCTTATTTCTGTGGAATCTGAGAACAGATATTTCGGATCCCTTTGAAGACTATAGGGCCAAATGAAATATCCTCCGATAACAAAGAGAAAGAAGCTTTCTGAGAAACTTCTTTGTGTTCTGTGAAATCATCTCACAGAGTTACAGCTTTCCCCTCAAGAAGACTTTCGCTAAGACAGTTCTTGTGGAATTGGCAAAGTGATATTTGGAAGCCCATAGAGGGCTATGGTGAAAAAGGAAATATCATCAGATGAAATCTGGAAAGAAGCTTTCTGAGAAACTGCTTAGTGTTCTGTTTATTCATCTCACAGAGTTACATTTGTATTTCGTGGATATCTTTGCTAGCCTTATTTCTGTGGAATCTGAGAACAGATATTTCGGATCCCATTGAAGACTATAGGGACAAAGAAAATATCCTCCGATAACAAAGAACAAGAAGCTTTCTGAGAAACTTCTTTGCGTTCTGTGAAATCATCTCACAGAGTTACAGCTTTCCCCTCAAGAAGCCTTTCACTAAGACAGTTCTTGTGGTATTGGCAAAGTGATATTTGGAAGCCCTTAGAGGGCTATGGTGAAAAAGGAAATATCCTCAGATGAAATCTGGAAAGAAGCTTTCTGAGAAACTGCTTAGTGTTCGGTTAATTCATCTCACAGAGTTACATGTGTATTTCGTGGATTTCTTTGCTAGCCTTATTTCTGTGGAATCTGAGAACAGATATTTCGGATCCCTTTGAAGACTATAGGGACAAAGGAAATATCCTCCGATAACAAAGAGCAAGAAGCTTTCTGAGAAACTTCTTTCCGTTCTGTGAAATCATCTCACAGAGTTACAGCTTTCCCCTCAAGAAGCCTTTCGCTAAGACAGTTCTTGTGGAATTGGCAAAGTGATATTTGGAAGCCCTTAGAGGGCTATGGTGAAAAAGGAAATATCCTCAGATGAAATCTGGAAAGAAGCTTTCTGAGAAACTGCTTAGTGTTCGGTTAACTCATCTCACAGAGTTACATCTGTATTTCGTGGATCTCTTTGCTAGCCTTATTTCTGTGGAATCTGAGAACAGATGTTTCGTATCCCGTTGAAGACTATAGGGCCAAAGGAAATATCCTCGGATAACAAAGAGAAAGAAGCTTTCTGAGAAACTTCTTTGTGTTCTGTGAAATCATCTCACAGATTTACAGCTTTCCCCTCAAGAAGCCTTTCGCTAAGACAGTTCTTGTGGAATTGGCAAAGTGATATTTGGAAGCCCATAGAGGGCTATGGTGAAAAAGGAAATATCCTCAGATGAAATCTGTAAAGAAGCTTTCTGAGAAACTGCTTAGTGTTCTGTTATTTCATCTCACAGAGTTACATCTGTATTTCGTGGATCTCCTTGCTAGCCTTATTTCTGTGGAATCTGAGAACAGATATTTCGGATCCCTTTGAAGACTATAGAGCCAAAGGAAATAATCTCCGATAACAAGAGAAAGAAGCTTTCTGAAAAACTTCTTTGCGTTCTGTGAAATCATCTCACAGAGTTACAGCTTTCCCCTCAAGAAGCCTTTCGCTAAGACAGTTCTTGTGGAATTGGCAAAGTGATATTTGGAAGCCCATAGAGGGCTATGGTGAAAAAGGAAATATCCTCAGATGAAATCTGGAAAGAAGCTTTCTGAGAAACTGCTTAGTGTTCGGTTAATTCATCTCACAGAGTTACATCTGTATTTCGTGGATCTCATTGCTAGCCTTATTTCTGTGGAATCTGAGAACAGATATTTCGGATTCCTTTGAAGACTATAGGGCTAAAGGAAATATCCTCCGATAACAAAGAGAAAGAAGCTTTCTGAGAAACATCTTTGTGTTCTGTGAAATCATCTTACAGAGTTACAGCTTTCCCCTCAAGAAGCCTTTCGCTAAGACAGTTCTTGTGGAATTGGCAAAGTGATATTTGGAAGCCCATAGAGGGCTATGGTGAAAAAGGAAATATCCTCAGATGAAATCTGGAAAGAAGCTTTTTGAGAAACTGCTTAGTGTTCTGTTAATTCATCTCACAGAGTTACATCTGTATTTCGTGGATCTCTTTGCTAGCCTTATTTCTGTGGAATCTGAGAAGAGATATTTCGGATCCCATTGAAGACTATAGGGACAAAGGAAATATCCTCCGATAACAAAGAGCAAGAAGCTTTCTGAGAAACTTCTTTGCGTTCCATGAAATCATCTCACAGAGTTACAGCTTTCCCCTGAAGAAGCCTTTCGCTAAGACAGTTCTTGTGGAATTGGCAAAGTGATATTTGGAAGCCCTTAGAGGGCTATGGTGAAAAAGGAAATATCCTCAGATGAAATCTGGAAAGAAGGTTTCTGAGAAACTGCTTAGTGTTCTGTTAATTCATCTCACAGAGTTACATCTGAATTTCGTGGATCTCATTGCTAGCCTTATATCTGTGGAATCTGAGAACAGATATTTCGGATCCCATTGAAGACTATAGGGAAAAGGAAATATCCTCCGATAACAAAGAGAAAGAAACTTTCTGAGAAACTTCTTTGTGTTCTGTGAAATCATCTCACAGAGTTACAGCTTTCCCCTCAAGAAGCCTTTCGCTAAGACAGTTCTTGTGGAATTGGCAAAGTGATATTTGGAAGCCCATAGATGGCTATGGTGAAAAAGGAAATATCCTCAGATGAAATCTGGAAAGAAGCTTTCTGAGAAACTTCTTAGTGTTCTGTTAATTCATCTCACAGAGTTACATGTGTATTTCGTGGATCTCTTTGCTAGCCTTATTTCTGTTGAATCTGAGAACAGATATTTCGGATCCCATTGAAGACTATAGGGACAAAGGAAATATCCTCCGATAACAAAGAGCAAGAAGCTTTCTGAGAAACTTCTTTCCGTTCTGTGAAATCATCTCACAGAGTTACAGCTTTCCCCTCAAGAAGCCTTTCGCTAAGACAGTTCTTGTGGAATTGGCAAAGTGATATTTGGAAGCCCTTAGAGGGCTATGGTGAAAAAGGAAATATCCTCAGATGAAATCTGGAAAGAAGCTTTCTGAGAAACTGCTTAGTGTTCGGTTAACTCATCTCACAGAGTTACATCTGTATTTCGTGGATCTCTTTGCTAGCCTTATTTCTGTGGAATCTGAGAACAGATGTTTCGTTTCCCATTGAAGACTATAGGGCCAAAGGAAATATCCTCGGATAACAAAGAGAAAGAAGCTTTCTGAGAAACTTCTTTGTGTTCTGTGAAATCATCTCACAGAGTTACAGCTTTCCCCTCAAGAAGCCTTTCGCTAAGACAGTTCTTGTGGAATTGGCAAAGTGATATTTGGAAGCCCATAGAGGGCTATGGTGAAAAAGGAAATATCCTCAGATGAAATCTGGAAAGAAGCTTTCTGAGAAACTGCTTAGTGTTCTGATAATTCATCTCACAGAGTTACATTTGTATTTCGTGGATCTCTTTGCTAGCCTTATTTCTGTGGAATCTGAGAACAGATATTTCGGATCCCATTGAAGACTATAGGGACAAAGGAAATATCCTCCGATAACAAAGAGAAAGAAGCTTTTTGAGAAACTTCTTTGCGTTCTGTGAAATCATCTCACAGAGTTACAGCTTTCCACTTAAGAAGCCTTTCGCTAAGACAGTTCCTGTGGAATTGGCAAAGTGATATTTGGAAGCCCATAGAGGGCTATGGTGAAAAAGGAAATATCCTCAGATGAAATCTGGAAAGAAGCTTTCTGAGAAACTGCTTAGTGTTCGGTTAACTCATCTCACAGAGTTACATCTGTATTTCGTGGATCTCTTTGCTAGCCTTATTTCTGTGGAATCTGAGAACAGATGTTTCGTATCCCGTTGAAGACTATAGAGCCAAAGGAAATATCCTCGGATAACAAAGAGAAAGAAGCTTTCTGAGAAACTTCTTTGTGTTCTGTGAAATCATCTCACAGATTTACAGCTTTCCCCTCAAGAAGCCTTTCGCTAAGACAGTTCTTGTGGAATTGGCAAAGTGATATTTGGAAGCCCATAGAGGGCTATGGTGAAAAAGGAAATATCCTCAGATGAAATCTGGAAAGAAGCTTTCTGAGAAACTGCTTGGTGTTCTATCAATTCATCTCACAGAGTTACATTTGTATTTCGTGGATCTCTTTGCTAGCCTTATTTCTGTGGAATCTGAGAACAGATATTTCGGATCCCATTGAAGACTATAGGGACAAAGGAAATATCCTGCGATAACAAAGAGAAAGAAGCTTTTTGAGAAACTTCTTTGCGTTCTGTGAAATCATCTCACAGAGTTACAGCTTTCCACTTAAGAAGCCTTTCGCTAAGACAGTTCCTGTGGAATTGGCAAAGTGATATTTGGAAGCCCATAGAGGGCTATGGTGAAAAAGTTAATATCCTCAGATGAAATCTGGAAAGAAGCTTTCTGAGAAACTGCTTAGTGTTCTGTTAATTCATCTCACAGAGTTACATCTGTATTTCGTGGATCTCTTTGCTAGCCTTATTTCTGTGGAATCTGAGAACAGATATTTCGGATCCCATTGAAGACTATAGGGACAAAGGATATCCTCCGATAACAAAGAGAAAGAAGCTTTCTGAGAAACTTCTTTGCGTTCTGTGAAATCATCTCACAGAGTTACAGCTTTCCACTTAAGAAGCCTTTCGCTAAGACAGTTCCTGTGGAATTGGCAAAGTGATATTTGGAAGCCCATAGAGGGCTATGGTTAAAAAGGAAATATCCTCAGATGAAATCTGGAAAGAAGCTTTCTGAGAAACTGCTTAGTGTTCGGTTAACTCATCTCACAGAGTTACATCTGTATTTCGTGGATCTCTTTGCTAGCCTTATTTCTGTGGAATCTGAGAACAGATGTTTCGTATCCCGTTGAAGACTATAGAGCCAAAGGAAATATCCTCGGATAACAAAGAGAAAGAAGCTTTCTGAGAAACTTCTTTGTGTTCTGTGAAATCATCTCACAGATTTACAGCTTTCCCCTCAAGAAGCCTTTCGCTAAGACAGTTCTTGTGGAATTGGCAAAGTGATATTTGGAAGCCCATAGAGGGCTATGGTGAAAAAGGAAATATCCTCAGATGAAATCTGGAAAGAAGCTTTCTGAGAAACTGCTTGGTGTTCTATCAATTCATCTCACAGAGTTACATTTGTATTTCGTGGATCTCTTTGCTAGCCTTATTTCTGTGGAATCTGAGAACAGATATTTCGGATCCCATTGAAGACTATAGGGACAAAGGAAATATCCTGCGATAACAAAGAGAAAGAAGCTTTTTGAGAAACTTCTTTGCGTTCTGTGAAATCATCTCACAGAGTTACAGCTTTCCACTTAAGAAGCCTTTCGCTAAGACAGTTCCTGTGGAATTGGCAAAGTGATATTTGGAAGCCCATAGAGGGCTATGGTGAAAAAGTTAATATCCTCAGATGAAATCTGGAAAGAAGCTTTCTGAGAAACTGCTTAGTGTTCTGTTAATTCATCTCACAGAGTTACATCTGTATTTCGTGGATCTCTTTGCTAGCCTTATTTCTGTGGAATCTGAGAACAGATATTTCGGATCCCATTGAAGACTATAGGGACAAAGGATATCCTCCGATAACAAAGAGAAAGAAGCTTTCTGAGAAACTTCTTTGCGTTCTGTGAAATCATCTCACAGAGTTACAGCTTTCCACTTAAGAAGCCTTTCGCTAAGACAGTTCCTGTGGAATTGGCAAAGTGATATTTGGAAGCCCATAGAGGGCTATGGTTAAAAAGGAAATATCCTCAGATGAAATCTGGAAAGAAGCTTTCTGAGAAACTGCTTAGTGTTCTCTTAATTCATCTCACAGAGTTACATCTGTATTTCATGGATCTCTTTGCTAGCCTTATTTCTGTGGAATCTGAGAACAGATATTTCGGATCCCATTGAAGACTATAGGGACAAAGGAAATATCCTCCGATAACAAAGAGAAAGAATATTTCTGAGAAACTTCTTTGCGTTCTGTGAAATCATCTCACAGAGTTACAGCTTTCCCCTCAAGAAGCCTTTCGCTAAGACAGTTCTTGTGGAATTGGCAAAGTGATATTTGGAAGCCCTTAGAGGGCTATGGTGAAAAAGGAAATATCCTCAGATGAAATCTGGAAGGAAGCTTTCGGAGAAACTGCTTAGTGTTCTGTTAATTCATCTCACAGAGTTACATCTGTATTTCGTGGATCTCTTTGCTAGCCTTATTTCTGTGGAATCTGAGAACAGATATTTCGGATCCCATTGAAGACTATAGGGACAAAGGAAATATCCTCCGATAACAAAGAGCAAGAAGCTTTCTGAGAAACTTCTTTGCGTTCTGTGAAATCATCTCACAGAGTTACAGCTTTCCCCTCAAGAAACCTTTCGCTAAGACAGTTCTTGTGAAATTGGCAAAGAGATATTTGGAAGCCCTTAGAGGGCTATGGTGAAAAAGGAAATATCCTCAGATGAAATCTGGAAAGAAGCTTTCTGAGAAACAGCTTAGTGTTCTGTTAATTCATCTCACAGAGTTACATCTGTATTTCGTGGATCTCTTTGCTCGCCTTATTTCTGTTGAATATGAGAACAGATATTTCGGATCCCATTGAAGTCTATAGGGCCAAAGGAAATATCCTCCGATAACAAAGACAAACAAGCTTTCTGAGAAACTTCTTAGCGTTCCGTGAAATCATCTCACAGAGTTACAGCTTTCCCCTCAAGAAGCCTTTCGATAAGACAGTTCTTGTGGAGTTGGCAAAGTGATATTTGGAAGCCCATAGAAGGCCATGGTGAAAAAGGAAATATCCTCAGATGAAATCTGGAAAGAAACTTTCTGAGAAACTGCTTAGTGTTCGGTTAACTCATCTCACGGAGTTACATCTGTATTTCGTGGATCTCTTTGTTAGCCTTATTTCTGTGGAATCTGAGAACAGATATTTCGGATCCCTTTGAAGACTATAGGGCCAAATGAAATATCCTCCGATAACAAAGAGAAAGAAGCTTTCTGAGAAACTTCTTTGTGTTCTGTGAAATCATCTCACAGAGTTACAGCTTTCCCCTCAAGAAGACTTTCGCTAAGACAGTTCTTGTGGAATTGGCAAAGTGATATTTGGAAGCCCATAGAGGGCTATGGTGAAAAAGGAAATATCATCAGATGAAATCTGGAAAGAAGCTTTCTGAGAAACTGCTTAGTGTTCTGTTTATTCATCTCACAGAGTTACATTTGTATTTCGTGGATCTCTTTGCTAGCCTTATTTCTGTGGAATCTGAGAACAGATATTTCGGATCCCATTGAAGACTATAGGGACAAAGAAAATATCCTCCGATAACAAAGAGCAAGAAGCTTTCTGAGAAACTTCTTTGCGTTCTGTGAAATCATCTCACAGAGTTACAGCTTTCCCCTCAAGAAGCCTTTCGCTAAGACAGTTCTTGTGGTATTGGCAAAGTGATATTTGGAAGCCCTTAGAGGGCTATGGTGAAAAAGGAAATATCCTCAGATGAAATCTGGAAAGAAGCTTTCTGAGAAACTGCTTAGTGTTCGGTTAACTCATCTCACAGAGTTACATCTGTATTTCGTGGATCTCTTTGCTAGCCTTATTTCTGTGGAATCTGAGAACAGATGTTTCGTATCCCATTGAAGACTATAGGGCCAAAGGAAATATCCTCGGATAACAAAGAGAAAGAAGCTTTCTGAGAAACTTCTTTGTGTTCTGTGAAATCATCTCACAGAGTTACAGCTTTCCCCTCAAGAAGCCTTTCGCTAAGACAGTTCTTGTGGAATTGGCAAAGTGATATTTGGAAGCCCATAGAGGGCTATGGTGAAAAAGGAAATATCCTCAGATGAAATCTGGAAAGAAGCTTTCTGAGAAACTGCTTAGTGTTCTGTTAATTCATCTCACAGAGTTACATTTGTATTTCGTGGATCTCTTTGCTAGCCTTATTTCTGTGGAATCTGAGAACAGATATTTCGGATCCCATTGAAGACTATAGGGACAAAGGAAATATCCTCCGATAACAAAGAGAAAGAAGCTTTTTGAGAAACTTCTTTGCATTCTGTGAAATCATCTCACAGAGTTACAGCTTTCCACTTAAGAAGCCTTTCGCTAAGACAGTTCCTGTGGAATTGGCAAAGTGATATTTGGAAGCCCATAGAGGGCTATGGTGAAAAAGGAAATATCCTCAGATGAAATCTGGAAAGAAGCTTTCTGAGAAACTGCTTAGTGTTCGGTTAACTCATCTCACAGAGTTACATCTGTATTTCGTGGATCTCTTTGCTAGCCTTATTTCTGTGGAATCTGAGAACAGATGTTTCGTATCCCGTTGAAGACTATAGGGCCAAAGGAAATATCCTCAGATAACAAACAGAAAGAAGCTTTCTGAGAAACTTCTTTGTGTTCTGTGAAATCATCTCACAGATTTACAGCTTTCCCCTCAAGAAGCCTTTCGCTAAGACAGTTCTTGTGGAATTGGCAAAGTGATATTTGGAAGCCCATAGAGGGCTATGGTGAAAAAGGAAATATCCTCAGATGAAATCTGTAAAGAAGCTTTCTGAGAAACTGCTTAGTGTTCTGTTATTTCATCTCACAGAGTTACATCTGTATTTCGTGGATCTCCTTGCTAGCCTTATTTCTGTGGAATCTGAGAACAGATATTTCGGATCCCTTTGAAGACTATAGAGCCAAAGGAAATAATCTCCGATAACAAGAGAAAGAAGCTTTCTGAAAAACTTCTTTGCGTTCTGTGAAATCATCTCACAGAGTTACAGCTTTCCCCTCAAGAAGCCTTTCGCTAAGACAGTTCTTGTGGAATTGGCAAAGTGATATTTGGAAGCCCATAGAGGGCTATGGTGAAAAAGGAAATATCCTCAGATGAAATCTGGAAAGAAGCTTTCTGAGAAACTGCTTAGTGTTCGGTTAATTCATCTCACAGAGTTACATCTGTATTTCGTGGATCTCATTGCTAGCCTTATTTCTGTGGAATCTGAGAACAGATATTTCGGATTCCTTTGAAGACTATAGGGCTAAAGGAAATATCCTCCGATAACAAAGAGAAAGAAGCTTTCTGAGAAACATCTTTGTGTTCTGTGAAATCATCTTACAGAGTTACAGCTTTCCCCTCAAGAAGCCTTTCGCTAAGACAGTTCTTGTGGAATTGGCAAAGTGATATTTGGAAGCCCATAGAGGGCTATGGTGAAAAAGGAAATATCCTCAGATGAAATCTGGAAAGAAGCTTTTTGAGAAACTGCTTAGTGTTCTGTTAATTCATCTCACAGAGTTACATCTGTATTTCGTGGATCTCTTTGCTAGCCTTATTTCTGTGGAATCTGAGAAGAGATATTTCGGATCCCATTGAAGACTATAGGGACAAAGGAAATATCCTCCGATAACAAAGAGCAAGAAGCTTTCTGAGAAACTTCTTTGCGTTCCATGAAATCATCTCACAGAGTTACAGCTTTCCCCTGAAGAAGCCTTTCGCTAAGACAGTTCTTGTGGAATTGGCAAAGTGATATTTGGAAGCCCTTAGAGGGCTATGGTGAAAAAGGAAATATCCTCAGATGAAATCTGGAAAGAAGGTTTCTGAGAAACTGCTTAGTGTTCTGTTAATTCATCTCACAGAGTTACATCTGAATTTCGTGGATCTCATTGCTAGCCTTATATCTGTGGAATCTGAGAACAGATATTTCGGATCCCATTGAAGACTATAGGGAAAAGGAAATATCCTCCGATAACAAAGAGAAAGAAACTTTCTGAGAAACTTCTTTGTGTTCTGTGAAATCATCTCACAGAGTTACAGCTTTCCCCTCAAGAAGCCTTTCGCTAAGACAGTTCTTGTGGAATTGGCAAAGTGATATTTGGAAGCCCATAGATGGCTATGGTGAAAAAGGAAATATCCTCAGATGAAATCTGGAAAGAAGCTTTCTGAGAAACTGCTTAGTGTTCTGTTAATTCATCTCACAGAGTTACATGTGTATTTCGTGGATCTCTTTGCTAGCCTTATTTCTGTGGAATCTGAGAACAGATATTTCGGATCCCATTGAAGACTATAGGGACAAAGGAAATATCCTCCGATAACAAAGAGCAAGAAGCTTTCTGAGAAACTTCTTTCCGTTCTGTGAAATCATCTCACAGAGTTACAGCTTTCCCCTCAAGAAGCCTTTCGCTAAGACAGTTCTTGTGGAATTGGCAAAGTGATATTTGGAAGCCCTTAGAGGGCTATGGTGAAAAAGGAAATATCCTCAGATGAAATCTGGAAAGAAGCTTTCTGAGAAACTGCTTAGTGTTCGGTTAACTCATCTCACAGAGTTACATCTGTATTTCGTGGATCTCTTTGCTAGCCTTATTTCTGTGGAATCTGAGAACAGATGTTTCGTTTCCCATTGAAGACTATAGGGCCAAAGGAAATACCTCGGATAACAAAGACAAAGAAGCTTTCTGAGAAACTTCTTTGTGTTCTGTGAAATCATCTCACAGAGTTACAGCTTTCCCCTCAAGAAGCCTTTCGCTAAGACAGTTCTTGTGGAATTGGCAAAGTGATATTTGGAAGCCCATAGAGGGCTATGGTGAAAAAGGAAATATCCTCAGATGAAATCTGGAAAGAAGCTTTCTGAGAAACTGCTTGGTGTTCTATCAATTCATCTCACAGAGTTACATTTGTATTTCGTGGATCTCTTTGCTAGCCTTATTTCTGTGGAATCTGAGAACAGATATTTCGGATCCCATTGAAGACTATAGGGACAAAGGAAATATCCTCCGATAACAAAGAGAAAGAAGCTTTTTGAGAAACTTCTTTGCGTTCTGTGAAATCATCTCACAGAGTTACAGCTTTCCACTTAAGAAGCCTTTCGCTAAGACAGTTCCTGTGGAATTGGCAAAGTGATATTTGGAAGCCCATAGAGGGCTATGGTGAAAAAGTTAATATCCTCAGATGAAATCTGGAAAGAAGCTTTCTGAGAAACTGCTTAGTGTTCTGTTAATTCATCTCACAGAGTTACATCTGTATTTCGTGGATCTCTTTGCTAGCCTTATTTCTGTGGAATCTGAGAACAGATATTTCGGATCCCATTGAAGACTATAGGGACAAAGGATATCCTCCGATAACAAAGAGAAAGAAGCTTTCTGAGAAACTTCTTTGCGTTCTGTGAAATCATCTCACAGAGTTACAGCTTTCCACTTAAGAAGCCTTTCGCTAAGACAGTTCCTGTGGAATTGGCAAAGTGATATTTGGAAGCCCATAGAGGGCTATGGTTAAAAAGGAAATATCCTCAGATGAAATCTGGAAAGAAGCTTTCTGAGAAACTGCTTAGTGTTCTCTTAATTCATCTCACAGAGTTACATCTGTATTTCATGGATCTCTTTGCTAGCCTTATTTCTGTGGAATCTGAGAACAGATATTTCGGATCCCATTGAAGACTATAGGGACAAAGGAAATATCCTCCGATAACAAAGAGAAAGAATATTTCTGAGAAACTTCTTTGCGTTCTGTGAAATCATCTCACAGAGTTACAGCTTTCCCCTCAAGAAGCCTTTCGCTAAGACAGTTCTTGTGGAATTGGCAAAGTGATATTTGGAAGCCCTTAGAGGGCTATGGTGAAAAAGGAAATATCCTCAGATGAAATCTGGAAGGAAGCTTTCGGAGAAACTGCTTAGTGTTCGGTTAATTCATCTCACAGAGTTACATCTGTATTTCGTGGATCTCTTTGCAAGCCTTATTTCTGTGGAATCTGAGAACAGATGTTTCGGATCCCATTGAAGACTATAGGGCCAAAGGAAATATCCTCGGATAACAAAGAGAAAGAAGCTTTCTGAGAAACTCCTTTGCGTTCTGTGAAATCATCTCACAGAGTTACAGCTTTCCCCTCAAGAAGCCTTTCACTAAGACAGTTCTTGTGGAATTGGCAAGGTGATATTTGGAAGCCCATAGAGGGCTACGGTGAAAAAGGAAATATCCTCAGATGAAATCTGGAAAGAAGCTTTCTGAGAAACTGCTTAGTGTTCTGTTAATTCAGCTCACAGAGTTACATCTGCATTTCATGGATATCTTTGCTAGCCTTATTTCTGTGGAATCTGAGAACAGATATTTCGGATCCCTTTGAAGACTATAGGGCCAAAGGAAATATCCTCCGATAACAAAGAGAAAGAAGCTTTCTGAGAAACTTCTTTGTGTTCTGTGAAATCATCTCACAGAGTTACAGCTTTCCCCTCAAGAAGCCTTTCGCTAAGACAGTTCTTCTGGAATTGGCAAAGTGATATTTGGAAGCCCATAGAGGGCTATGGTGAAAAAGGAAATATCCTCAGATGAAATCTGTAAAGAAGCTTTCTGAGAAACTGCTTAGTGTTCTGTTATTTCATCTCACAGAGTTACATCTGTATTTCGTGGATCTCCTTGCTAGCCTTATTTCTGTGGAATCTGAGAACAGATGTTTCGTATCCCTTTGAAGACTATAGGGCCAAAGGAAATATCCTCGGATAACAAAGAGAAAGAAGCTTATGAGAAACTTCTTTGTGTTCTGAGAAATCATCTCACAGAGTTACAGCTTTCCCCTCAAGAAGCCTTTCGCTAAGACAGTTCTTGTGGAATTGGCAAAGTGATATTTGGAAGCCCATAGAGGGCTATGGTGAAAAAGGAAATATCCTCAGATGAAATCTGGAAAGAAGCTTTCTGAGAAACTGCTTAGTGTTCTGTTAATTCACCTCACAGAGTTACATTTGTATTTCGTGGATCTCTTTGCTAGCCTTATTTCTGTGGAATCTGAGAACAGATATTTCGGATCCCATTGAAGACTATAGGGACAAAGGAAATATCCTCCGATAACAAAGAGAAAGAAGATTTTTGAGAAACTTCTTTGTGTTCTGTGAAATCATCTCACAGAGTTACAGCTTTCCACATAAGAAGCCTTTCGGTAAGACATTTCCTGTGGAATTGGTAAAGTGATATTTGGAAGCCCATAGAGGGCTATGGTGAAAAAGGAAATATCCTCAGATGAAATCTGGAAAGAAGCTTTCTGAAAAACTGCTTAGTGTTCTGTTAATTCATCTCACAGAGTTACATGTGTATTTCGTGGATCTCTTTGCTAGCCTTATTTCTGTGGAATCTGAGAACAGATATTTCGGATCCCATTGAAGACTATAGAGCCAAAGGAAATAATCTCCGATAACAAAGAGAAAGAAGCTTTCTGAAAAACTTCTTTGCGTTCTGTGAAATCATCTCACAGAGTTACAGCTTTCCCCTCAAGAAGCCTTTCGCTAAGACAGTTCTTGTGGAATTGGCAAAGTGATATTTGGAAGCCCATAGAGGGCTATGGTGAAAAAGGAAATATCCTCAGATGAAATCTGGAAAGAAGCTTTCTGAGAAACTGCTTAGTGTTCGGTTAATTCATCTCACAGAGTTACATCTGTATTTCGTGGATCTCGTTGCTAGCCTTATTTCTGTGGAATCTGAGAACAGATATTTCTGATTCCTTTGAAGACTATAGGGCTAAAGGAAATATCCTCCGATAACAAAGAGAAAGAAGCTTTCTGAGAAACATCCTTGTGTTCTGTGAAATCATCTTACAGAGTTACAGCTTTCCCCTCTAGAAGCCTTTCGCTAAGACAGTTCTTGTGGAATTGGCAAAGTGATATTTGGAAGCCCATAGAGGGCTATGATGAAAAAGGAAATATCCTCAGATGAAATCTGGAAAGAAGCTTTCTGAGAAACTGCTTAGTGTTCTGTTAATTCATCTCACAGAGTTACATCTGTATTTCGTGGATCTATTTGCTAGCCTTATTTCTGTGGAATCTGAGAAGAGATATTTCGGATCCCATTGAAGACTATAGGGACAAAGGAAATATCCTCCGATAACAAAGAGCAAGAAGCTTTGTGAGAAACTTCTTTGCATTCTGTGAAATCATCTCACAGAGTTACAGCTTTCCCCTCAAGAAGCCTTTCGCTAAGACAGTTCTTGTGGAATTGGCAAAGTGATATTTGGAAGCCCTTAGAGGGCTATGGTGAAAAAGGAAATATCCTCAGATGAAATCTGGAAAGAAGGTTTCTGAGAAACTGCTTAGTGTTCTGTTAATTCATCTCACAGAGTTACATCTGTATTTCGTGGATCTCATTGCTAGCCTTATATCTGTGGAATCTGAGAACAGATATTTCGGATCCCATTGAAGACTATAGGGAAAAGGAAATATCCTCCGATAACAAAGAGAAAGAAGCTTTCTGAGAAACTTCTTTGTGTTCTGTGAAATCATCTCACAGAGTTACAGCTTTCCCCTCAAGAAGCCTTTCGCTAAGACAGTTCTTGTGGAATTGGCAAAGTGATATTTGGAAGCCCATAGAGGGCTACGGTGAAAAAGGAAATATCCTCAGATGAAATCTGGAAAGAAGCTTTCTGAGAAACTGCTTAGTGTTCTGTTAATTCATCTCACAGAGTTACATGTGTATTTCGTGGATCTCTTTGCTAGCCTTATTTCTGTGGAATCTGAGAACAGATATTTCGGATCCCATTGAAGACTATAGGGCCAAAGGAAATATCCTCGGATAACAAAGAGAAAGAAGCTTTCTGAGAAACTTCTTTGTGTTCTGTGAAATCATCTCACAGAGTTACAGCTTTCCCCTCAAGAAGCCTTTCGCTAAGACAGTTCTTGTGGAATTGGCAAAGTGATATTTGGAAGCCCATAGAGGGCTATGGTGAAAAAGGAAATATCCTCAGATGAAATCTGGAAAGAAGCTTTCTGAGAAACTGCTTAGTGTTCTGTTAATTCATCTCACAGAGTTACATTTGTATTTCGTGGATCTCTTTGCTAGCCTTATTTCTATGGAATCTGAGAACAGATATTTCGGATCCCATTGAAGATTATAGGGACAAAGGAAATATCCTCCGATAACAAAGAGAAAGAAGCTTTTTGAGAAACTTCTTTGCGTTCTGTGAAATCATCTCACAGAGTTACAACTTTCCACTTAAGAAGCCTTTCGCTAAGACAGTTCCTGTGGAATTGGCAAAGTGATATTTGGAAGCCCCTAGAGGGCTATGGTGAAAAAGGAAATATCCTCAGATGAAATCTGGAAAGAAGCTTTCTGAGAAACTGCTTAGTGTTCTGTTAATTCATCTCACAGAGTTACATGTGTATTTCGTGGATCTCTTTGCTAGCCTTATATCTGTGGAATCTGAGAACAGATATTTCGGATCCCATTGAAGACTATAGGGACAAAGGAAATATCCTCCGATAACAAAGAGCAAGAAGCTTTCTGAGAAACTTCTTTGCGTTCTGTGAAATCATCTCACAGAGTTACAGCTTTCCCCTCAAGAAGCCTTTCGCTAAGACAGTTCTTGTGGAATTGGCAAAGTGATATTTGGAAGCCCATAGAGGGCTATGGTGAAAAAGGAAATATCCTCAGATGAAATCTGGAAAGAAGCTTTCTGAGAAACTGCTTAGTGTTCGGTTAATTCATCTCACAGAGTTACATCTGTATTTCGTGGATCTCTTTGCTAGCCTTATTTCTGTGGAATATGAGAACAGATATTTCGGATCCCATTGAAGTCTATAGGGCCAAAGGAAATATCCTCCGATAACAAAGACAAAGAAGCTTTCTGAGAAACTTCTTTGCGTTCCGTGAAATCATCTCACAGAGTTACAGCTTTCCCCTCAAGAAGCCTTTCGATAAGACAGTTCTTGTGGAGTTGGCAAAGTGATATTTGGAAGCCCATAGAAGGCCATGGTGAAAAAGGAAATATCCTCAGATGAAATCTGGAAAGAAACTTTCTGAGAAACTGCTTAGTGTTCGGTTAACTCATCTCACGGAGTTACATCTGTATTTCGTGGATCTCTTTGTTAGCCTTATTTCTGTGGAATCTGAGAACAGATATTTCGGATCCCTTTGAAGACTAGAGGGCCAAAGGAAATATCCTCCGATAACAAAGAGAAAGAAGCTTTCTGAGAAACTTCTTTGTGTTCTGTGAAATCATCTCACAGAGTTACAGCTTTCCCCTCAAGAAGACTTTCGCTAAGACAGTTCTTGTGGAATTGGCAAAGTGATATTTGGAAGCCCATAGAGGGCTATGGTGAAAAAGGAAATATCCTCAGATGAAATCTGGAAAGAAGCTTTCTGAGAAACTGCTTAGTGTTCTGTTTATTCATCTCACAGAGTTACATGTGTATTTCGTGGATCTCTTTGCTAGCCTTATTTCTGTGGAATCTGAGAACAGATATTTCGGATCCCATTGAAGACTATAGGGACAAAGGAAATATTCTCCGATAACAAAGAGCAAGAAGCTTTCTGAGAAACTTCTTTGCGTTCTGTGAAATCATCTCACAGAGTTACAGCTTTCCCCTCAAGAAGCCTTTCGCTAAGACAGTTCTTGTGGTATTGGCAAAGTGATATTTGGAAGCCCTTAGAGGGCTATGGTGAAAAAGGAAATATCCTCAGATGAAATCTGGAAAGAAGCTTTCTGAGAAACTGCTTAGTGTTCGGTTAATTCATCTCACAGAGTTACATCTGTATTTCGTGGATCTCTTTGCTAGCCTTATTTCTGTGGAATCTGAGAACAGATGTTTCGGATCCCTTTGAAGACTATAGGGCCAAAGGAAATATCCTCGGATAACAAAGAGAAAGAAGCTTTCTGAGACACTTCTTTGTGTTCTGTGAAATCATCTCACAGAGTTACAGCTTTCCCCTCAAGAAGCCTTTCACTAAGACAGTTCTTGTGGAATTGGCAAAGTGATATTTGGAAGCCCATAGAGGGCTATGGTGAAAAAGTTAATGTCCTCAGATGAAATCTGGAAAGAAGCTTTCTGAGAAACTGCTTAGTGTTCTGTTATTTCATCTCACAGAGTTACATCTGTATTTCGTGGATCTCCTTGCTAGCCTTATTTCTGTGGAATCTGAGAACAGATATTTCGGATCCCATTGAAGACTATAGAGCCAAAGGAAATAATCTCCGATAACAAAGAGAAAGAAGCTTTCTGAAAAACTTCTTTGCGTTCTGTGAAATCATCTCACAGAGTTACAGCTTTCCCCTCAAGAAGCCTTTCGCTAAGACAGTTCTTGTGGAATTGGCAAAGTGATATTTGGAAGCCCATAGAGGGCTATGGTGAAAAAGGAAATATCCTCAGATGAAATCTGGAAAGAAGCTTTCTGAGAAACTGCTTAGTGTTCGGTTAATTCATCTCACAGAGTTACATCTGTATTTCGTGGATCTCGTTGCTAGCCTTATTTCTGTGGAATCTGAGAACAGATATTTCGGATTCCTTTGAAGACTATAGGGCTAAAGGAAATATCCTCCGATAACAAAGAGAAAGAAGCTTTCTGAGAAACATCTTTGTGTTCTGTGAAATCATCTTACAGAGTTACAGCTTTCCCCTGAAGAAGCCTTTCGCTAAGACAGTTCTTGTGGAATTGGCAAAGTGATATTTGGAAGCCCATAAAGGGCTATGGTGAAAAAGGAAATATCCTCAGATGAAATCTGGAAAGAAGCTTTTTGAGAAACTGCTTAGTGTTCTGTTAATTCATCACACAGAGTTACATCTGTATTTCCTGGATCTCTTTGCTAGCCTTATTTCTGTGGAATCTGAGAACAGATATTTCGGATCCCATTGAAGACTATAGGGCCAAAGGAAATATCCTCCGATAACAAAGACTAAGAAACTTTCTGAGAAACTTCTTTGCATTCCGTGAAATCATCTCACAGAGTTACAGCTTTCCCCTCAAGAAGCCTTTCGATAAGACAGTTCTTGTGGAGTTGGCAAAGTGATATTTGGAAGCCCATAGAGGGCTACGGTGAAAAAGGAAATATCCTCAGATGAAATCTGGAAAGAAACTTTCTGAGAAACTGCTTAGTGTTCGGTTAATTCATCTCACAGAGTTACATCTGTATTTCGTGGATCTCTTTGCTAGCCTTATTTCTGTGGAATCTGAGAACAGATATTTCGGATCCCTTTGAAGACTATAGGGCCAAAGGAAATATCCTCCGATAACAAAGAGAAAGAATATTTCTGAGAAACTTCTTTGCGTTCTGTGAAATCATCTCACAGAGTTACAGCTTTCCCCTCAAGAAGCCTTTCGCTAAGACAGTTCTTGTGGAATTGGCAAAGTGATATTTGGAAGCCCTTAGAGGGCTATGGTGAAAAAGGAAATATCCTCAGATGAAATCTGGAAAGAAGCTTTCTGAGAAACTGCTTAGTGTTCGGTTAATTCATCTCACAGAGTTACATCTGTATTTCGTGGATCTCTTTGCTAGCCTTATTTCTGTGGAATCTGAGAACAGAGGTTTCGGATCCCATTGAAGACTATAGGGCCAAAGGAAATATCCTCGGATAACAAAGAGAAAGAAGCTTTCTGAGAAACTTCTTTGCGTTCTGTGAAATCATCTCACAGAGTTACAGCTTTCCCCTCAAGAAGCCTTTCACTAAGACAGTTCTTGTGGAATTGGCAAGGTGATATTTGGAAGCCCATAGAGGGCTACGGTGAAAAAGGAAATATCCTCAGATGAAATCTGGAAAGAAGCTTTCTGAGAAACTGCTTAGTGTTCTGTTAATTCAGCTCACAGAGTTACATCTGCATTTCATGGATATCTTTGCTAGCCTTATTTCTGTGGAATCTGAGAACAGATATTTCGAATCCCTTTGAAGACTATAGGGCCAAAGGAAATATCCTCCGATAACAAAGAGAAAGAAGCTTTCTGAGAAACTTCTTTGTGTTCTGTGAAATCATCTCACAGAGTTACAGCTTTCCCCTCAAGAAGCCTTTCGCTAAGACAGTTCTTCTGGAATTGGCAAAGTGATATTTGGAAGCCCATAGAGGGCTATGGTGAAAAAGTTAATATCCTCAGATGAAATCTGGAAAGAAGCTTTCTGAGAAACTCCTTAGTGTTCTGTTATTTCATCTCACAGAGTTACATCTGTATTTCGTGGATCTCCTTGCTAGCCTTATTTCTGTGGAATCTGAGAACAGATATTTCGGATCCCATTGAAGACTATAGAGCCAAAGGAAATAATCTCCGATAACAAAGAGAAAGAAGCTTTCTGAAAAACTTCTTTGCGTTCTGTGACATCATCTCACAGAGTTACAGCTTTCCCCTCAAGAAGCCTTTCGCTAAGACAGTTCTTGTGGAATTGGCAAAGTGATATTTGGAAGCCCATAGAGGGCTATGGTGAAAAAGGAAATATCCTCAGATGAAATCTGGAAAGAAGCTTTCTGAGAAACTGCTTAGTGTTCGGTTAATTCATCTCACAGAGTTACATCTGTATTTCGTGGATCTCGTTGCTAGCCTTATTTCTGTGGAATCTGAGAACAGATATTTCGGATTCCTTTGAATACTATAGGGCTAAAGGAAATATCCTCCGATTACAAAGAGAAAGAAGCTTTCTGAGAAACATCTTTGTGTTCTGTGAAATCATCTTACAGAGTTACAGCTTTCCCCTCAAGAAGCCTTTCGCTAAGACAGTTCTTGTGGAATTGGCAAAGTGATATTTGGAAGCCCATAGAGGGCTATGGTGAAAAAGGAAATATCCTCAGATGAAATCTGGAAAGAAGCTTATTGAGAAACTGCTTAGTGTTCTGTTAATTCATCTCACAGAGTTACATCTGTATTTGGTGGATCTCTTTGCTAGCCTTATTTCTGTGGAATCTGAGAAGAGATATTTCGGATCCCATTGAAGACTATAGGGACAAAGGAAATATCCTCCGATAACAAAGAGCAAGAAGCTTTCTGAGAAACTTCTTTGCGTTCTGTGAAATCATCTCACAGAGTTACATCTTTCCCCTGAAGAAACCTTTCGCTAAGACAGTTCTTGTGGAACTGGCAAAGTGATATTTGGAAGCCCTTAGAGGGCTATGGTGAAAAGGGAAATATCCTCAGATGAAATCTGGAAAGAAGGTTTCTGAGAAACTGCTTAGTGTTCTGTTAATTCATCTCACAGAGTTACATCTGAATTTCGTGGATCTCATTGCTAGCCTTATTTCTGTGGAATCTGAGAACAGATATTTCGGATCCCATTGAAGACTATAGGGAAAAGGAAATATCCTCCGATAACAAAGAGAAAGAAGCTTTCTGAGAAACTTCTTTGTGTTCTGTGAAATCATCTCACAGAGTTACAGCTTTCCCCTCAAGAAGCCTTTCGCTAAGACAGTTCTTGTGGAATTGGCAAAGTGATATTTGGAAGCCCATAGAGGGCTATGGTGAAAAAGGAAATATCCTCAGATGAAATCTTGAAAGAAGCTTTCTGAGAAACTGCTTAGTGTTCGGTTAATTCATCTCACAGAGTTACATCTGTATTTCGTGGATCTCTTTGCTAGCCTTATTTCTGTGGAATCTGAGAACAGATATTTCGGATCCCTTTGAAGACTATAGGGCCAAAGGAAATATCCTCCGATAAAAAAGAGAAAGAAGCTTTCTGAGAAACTTCTTTGTGTTCTGTGAAATCATCTCACAGAGTTACAGCTTTCCCCTCAAGAAGCCTTTCGCTAAGACAGTTCTTGTGGAATTGGCAAAGTGATGTTTGGAAGACCATAGAGGGCTATGGTGAAAAAGGAAATATCCTCAGATGAAATCTGGAAAGAAGCTTTCTGAGAAACTGCTTAGTGTTCTGTTAATTCATCACACAGAGTTACATCTGTATTTCCTGGATCTCTTTGCTAGCCTTATTTCTGTGGAATCTGAGAACAGATATTTCGGATCCCATTGAAGACTATAGGGCCAAAGGAAATATCCTCCGATAACAAAGACAAAGAAGCTTTCTGAGAAACTTCTTTGCATTCCGTGAAATCATCTCACAGAGTTACAGCTTTCCCCTCAAGAAGCCTTTCGATAAGACAGTTCTTGTGGAGTTGGCAAAGTGATATTTGGAAGCCCATAGAGGGCTATGGTGAAAAAGGAAATATCCTCAGATGAAATCTGGAAAGAAACTTTCTGAGAAACTGCTTAGTGTTCGGTTAATTCATCTCACAGAATTACATCTGTATTTCGTGGATCTCTTTGCTAGCCTTATTTCTGTGGAATCTGAGAACAGATATTTCGGATCCCTTTGAAGACTATAGGGCCAAAGGAAATATCCTCCGATAACAAAGAGAAAGAAGCTTTCTGAGAAACTTCTTTGTGTTCTGTGAAATCATCTCACAGAGTTACAGCTTTCCCCTCAAGAAGCCTTTCGCTAAGACAGTTCTTGTGGAATTGGCAAAGTGATATTTGGAAGCCCATAGAGGGCTATGGTGAAAAAGGAAATATCCTCAGAAGAAATCTGGAAAGAAGCTTTCTGAGAAACTGCTTAGTGTTCTGTTAATTCATCTCACAGAGTTACATGTGTATTTCGTGGATCTCTTTGCTAGCCTTATTTCTGTGGAATCTGAGAACAGATATTTCGGATCCCATTGAAGACTACAGGGACAAAGGAAATATCCTCCGATAACAAAGAGCAAGAAGCTTTCTGAGAAACTTCTTTGCGTTCTGTGAAATCATCTCACAGAGTTACAGCTTTCCCCTCAAGAAGCCTTTCGCTAAGACAGTTCTTGTGAAATTGGCAAAGAGATATTTGGAAGCCCTTAGAGGGCTATGGTGCAAAAGGAAATATCCTCAGATGAAATCTGGAAAGAAGCTTTCTGAGAAACAGCTTAGTGTTCTGTTAATTCATCTCACAGAGTTACATCTGTATTTCGTGGATCTCTTTGCTCGCCTTATTTCTGTGGAATATGAGAACAGATATTTCGGATCCCATTGAAGTCTATAGGGCCAAAGGAAATATCCTCCGATAACAAAGACAAAGAAGCTTTCTGAGAAACTTCTTTGCGTTCCGTGAAATCATCTCACAGAGTTACAGCTTTCCCCTCAAGAAGCCTTTCGATAAGACAGTTCTTGTGGAGTTGGCAAAGTGATATTTGGAAGCCCATAGAAGGCCATGGTGAAAAAGGAAATATCCTCAGATGAAATCTGGAAAGAAACTTTCTGAGAAACTGCTTAGTGTTCGGTTAACTCATCTCACGGAGTTACATCTGTATTTCGTGGATCTCTTTGTTAGCCTTATTTCTGTGGAATCTGAGAACAGATATTTCGGATCCCTTTGAAGACTAGAGGGCCAAAGGAAATATCCTCCGATAACAAAGAGAAAGAAGCTTTCTGAGAAACTTCTTTGTGTTCTGTGAAATCATCTCACAGAGTTACAGCTTTCCCCTCAAGAAGACTTTCGCTAAGACAGTTCTTGTGGAATTGGCAAAGTGATATTTGGAAGCCCATCGAGGGCTATGGTGAAAAAGGAAATATCATCAGATGAAATCTGGAAAGAAGCTTTCTGAGAAACTGCTTAGTGTTCTGTTTATTCATCTCACAGAGTTACATGTGTATTTCGTGGATCTCTTTGCTAGCCTTATTTCTGTGGAATCTGAGAACAGATATTTCGGATCCCATTGAAGACTATAGGGACAAAGGAAATATCCTCCGATAACAAAGAGCAAGAAGCTCTCTGAGAAACTTCTTTGCGTTCTGTGAAATCATCTCACAGAGTTACAGCTTTCTCCTCAAGAAGCCTTTCGCTAAGACAGTTCTTGTGGTATTGGCAAAGTGATATTTGGAAGCCCTTAGAGGGCTATGGTGAAAAAGGAAATATCCTCAGATGAAATCTGGAAAGAAGCTTTCTGAGAAACTGCTTAGTGTTCGGTTAATTCATCTCACAGAGTTACATCTGTATTTCGTGGATGTCTTTGCTAGCCTTATTTCTGTGGAATCTGAGAACAGATGTTTCGGATCCCATTGAAGACTATAGGGCCAAAGGAAATATCCTCGGATAACAAAGAGAAAGAAGCTTTCTGAGAAACTTCTTTGTGTTCTGTGAAATCATCTCACAGAGTTACAGCTTTCCCCTCAAGAAGCCTTTCACTAAGACAGTTCTTGTGAAATTGGCAAAGTGATATTTGGAAGCCCATAGAGGGCTATGGTGAAAAAGTTAATATCCTCAGATGAAATCTGGAAAGAAGCTTTCTGAGAAACTGCTTAGTGTTCTGTTCGTTCATCTCACAGAGTTACATCTGTATTTCGTGGATCTCTTTGCTAGCCTTATTTCTGTGGAATCTGAGAACAGATTTTTCGGATCCCATTGAAGACTATAGGGACAAAGGATATCCTCCGATAACAAAGAGAAAGAAGCTTTCTGAGAAACTTCTTTGCGTTCTGTGAAATCATCTCACAGAGTTACAGCTTTCCACTTAAGAAGCCTTTCGCTAAGACAGTTCCTGTGGAATTGGCAAAGTGATATTTGGAAGCCCATAGAGGGCTATGGTTAAAAAGGAAATATCCTCAGATGAAATCTGGAAAGAAGCTTTCTGAGAAACTGCTTAGTGTTCTCTTAATTCATCTCACAGAGTTACATCTGCATTTCATGGATCTCTTTGCTAGCCTTATTTCTGTGGAATCTGAGAACAGATATTTCGGATCCCATTGAAGACTATAGGGCCAAAGGAAATATCCTCCGATAACAAAGAGAAAGAATATTTCTGAGAAACTTCTTTGCGTTCTGTGAAATCATCTCACAGAGTTACAGCTTTCCCCTCAAGAAGCCTTTCGCTAAGACAGTTCTTGTGGAATTGGCAAAGTGATATTTGGAAGCCCTTAGAGGGCTATGGTGAAAAAGGAAATATCCTCAGATGAAATCTGGAAAGAAGCTTTCGGAGAAACTGCTTAGTGTTCGGTTAATTCATCTCACAGAGTTACATCTGTATTTCGTGGATCTCTTTGCTAGCCTTATTTCTGTGGAATCTGAGAACAGATGTTTCGGATCCCATTGAAGACTATAGGGCCAAAGGAAATATCCTCGGATAACAAAGAGAAAGAAGCATTCTGAGAAACTTCTTTGCGTTCTGTGAAATCATCTCACAGAGTTACAGCTTTCCCCTCAAGAAGCCTTTCACTAAGACAGTTCTTGTGGAATTGGCAAGGTGATATTTGGAAGCCCATAGAGGTCTACGGTGAAAAAGGAAATATTCTCAGATGAAATCTGGAAAGAAGCTTTCTGAGAAACTGCTTAGTGTTCTGTTAATTCAGCTCACAGAGTTACATCTGCATTTCATGGATATCTTTGCTAGCCTTATTTCTGTGGAATCTGAGAACAGATATTTCGGATCCCTTTGAAGACTATAGGGCCAAAGGAAATATCCTCCGATAACAAAGAGAAAGAAGCTTTCTGAGAAACTTCTTTGTGTTCTGTGAAATCATCTCACAGAGTTACAGCTTTCCCCTCAAGAAGCCTTTCGCTAAGACAGTTCTTCTGGAATTGGCAAAGTGATATTTGGAAGCCCATAGAGGGCTATGGTGAAAAAGGAAATATCCTCAGATGAAATCTGTAAAGAAGCTTTCTGAGAAACTGCTTAGTGTTCTGTTATTTCATCTCACAGAGTTACATCTATTTCGTGGATCTCCTTGCTAGCCTTATTTCTGTGGAATCTGAGAACAGATATTTCAGATCCCATTGAAGACTATAGAGCCAAAGGAAATAATCTCCGATAACAAAGAGAAAGAAGCTTTCTGAAAATCTTCTTTGCGTTCTGTGAAATCATCTCACAGAGTTACAGCTTTCCCCTCAAGAAGCCTTTCGCTAAGACAGTTCTTGTGGAATTGGCAAAGTGATATTTGGAAGCCCATAGAGGGCTATGGTGAAAAAGGAAATATCCTCAGATGAAATCTGGAAAGAAGCTTTCTGAGAAACTGCTTAGTGTTCGGTTAATTCATCTCACAGAGTTACATCTGTATTTCGTGGATCTCGTTGCTAGCCTTATTTCTGTGGAATCTGAGAACAGATATTTCGGATTCCTTTGAAGACTATAGGGCTAAAGGAAATATCCTCCGATAACAAAGAGAAAGAAGCTTTCTGAGAAACATCTTTGTGTTCTGTGAAATCATCTTACAGAGTTACAGCTTTCCCCTCAAGAAGCCTTTCGCTAAGACAGTTCTTGTGGAATTGGCAAAGTGATATTTGGAAGCCCATAGAGGGCTATGGTGAAAAAGGAAATATCCTCAGATGAAATCTGGAAAGAAGCTTTTTGAGAAACTGCTTAGTGTTCTGTTAATTCATCTCACAGAGTTACATCTGTATTTCGTGGATCTCTTTGCTAGCCTTATTTCTGTGGAATCTGAGAAGAGATATTTCGGATCCCATTGAAGACTATAGGGACAAAGGAAATATCCTCCGATAACAAAGAGAAAGAATATTTCTGAGAAACTTCTTTGCGTTCTGTGAAATCATCTCACAGAGTTACAGCTTTCCCCTGAAGAAGCCTTTCGCTAAGACAGTTCTTGTGGAATTGGCAAAGTGATATTTGGAAGCCCTTAGAGGGCTATGGTGAAAAAGGAAATATCCTCAGATGAAATCTGGAAAGAAGGTTTCTGAGAAACTGCTTAGTGTTCTGTTAATTCATCTCACAGAGTTACATCTGAATTTCGTGGATCTCATTGCTAGCCTTATATCTGTGGAATCTGAGAACAGATATTTCGGATCCCATTGAAGACTATAGGGAAAAGGAAATATCCTCCGATAACAAAGAGAAAGAAGCTTTCTGAGAAACTTCTTTGTGTTCTGTGAAATCATCTCACAGAGTTACAGCTTTCCCCTCAAGAAGCCTTTCGCTAAGACAGTTCTTGTGGAATTGGCAAAGTGATATTTGGAAGCCCATAGAGGGCTATGGTGAAAAAGGAAATATCCTCAGATGAAATCTGGAAAGAAGCTTTCTGAGAAACTGCTTAGAGTTCTGTTAATTCATCTCACAGAGTTACATGTGTATTTCGTGGATCTCTTTGCTAGCCTTATTTCTGTGGAATCTGAGAACAGATATTTCGGATCCCATTGAAGACTATAGGGACAAAGGAAATATCCTCCGATAACAAAGAGCAAGAAGCTTTCTGAGAAACTTCTTTCCGTTCTGTGAAATCATCTCACAGAGTTACAGCTTTCCCCTCAAGAAGCCTTTCGCTAAGACAGTTCTTGTGGAATTGGCAAAGTGATATTTGGAAGCCCTTAGAGGGCTATGGTGTAAAAGGAAATATCCTCAGATGAAATCTGGAAAGAAGCTTTCTGAGAAACTGCTTAGTGTTCGGTTAACTCATCTCACAGAGTTACATCTGTATTTCGTGGATCTCTTTGCTAGCCTTATTTCTGTGGAATCTGAGAACAGATGTTTCGTATCCCATTGAAGACTATAGGGCCAAAGGAAATATCCTCGGATAACAAAGAGAAAGAAGCTTTCTGAGAAACTTCTTTGTGTTCTGTGAAATCATCTCACAGAGTTACAGCTTTCCCCTCAAGAAGCCTTTCGCTAAGACAGTTCTTGTGGAATTGGCAAAGTGATATTTGGAAGCCCATAGAGGGCTATGGTGAAAAAGTTAATATCCTCAGATGAAATCTGGAAAGAAGCTTTCTGAGAAACTGCTTAGTGTTCTGTTAATTCATCTCACAGAGTTACATTTGTATTTCGTGGATCTCTTTGCTAGCCTTATTTCTGTGGAATCTGAGAACAGATATTTCGGATCCCATTGAAGACTATAGGGACAAAGGAAATATCCTCCGATAACAAAGAGAAAGAAGCTTTTTGAGAAACTTCTTTGCGTTCTGTGAAATCATCTCACAGAGTTACAGCTTTCCACTTAAGAAGCCTTTCGCTAAGACAGTTCCTGTGGAATTGGCAAAGTGATATTTGGAAGCCCATAGAGGGCTATGGTGAAAAAGGAAATATCCTCAGATGAAATCTGGAAAGAAGCTTTCTGAGAAACTGCTTAGTGTTCTGTTAATTCATCTCACAGAGTTACATGTGTATTTCGTGGATCTCTTTGCTAGCCTTATTTCTGTGGAATCTGAGAACAGATATTTCGGATCCCATTGAAGACTATAGGGACAAAGGAAATATCCTCCGATAACAAAGAGCAAGAAGCTTTCTGAGAAACTTCTTTGCGTTCTGTGAAATCATCTCACAGAGTTACAGCTTTCCCCTCAAGAAACCTTTCGCTAAGACAGTTCTTGTGGAATTGGCAAAGTGATATTTGGAAGCCCATAGAGGGCTATGGTGAAAAAGGAAATATCCTCAGATGAAATCTGGAAAGAAGCTTTCTGAGAAACTGCTTAGTGTTCGGTTAATTCATCTCACAGAGTTACATCTGTATTTTGTGGATCTCGTTGCTAGCCTTATTTCTGTGGAATCTGAGAACAGATATTTCGGATTCCTTTGAAGACTATAGGGAAAAGGAAATATCCTCCGATAACAAAGAGCAAGAAGCTTTCTGAAAAACTTCTTTGCGTTCTGTGAAATCATCTCACAGAGTTACAGCTTTCCCCTCAAGAAGCCTTTCGCTAAGACAGTTCTTGTGGAATTGGCAAAGTGATATTTGGAAGCCCATAGAGGGCTATGGTGTAAAAGGAAATATCCTCAGATGAAATCTGGAAAGAAGCTTTCTGAGAAACTGCTTAGTGTTCGGTTAATTCATCTCACAGAGTTACATCTGTATTTCGTGGATCTCGTTGCTAGCCTTATTTCTGTGGAATCTGAGAACAGATATTTCGGATTCCTTTGAAGACTATAGGGCTAAAGGAAATATCCTCCGATAACAAAGAGAAAGAAACTTTCTGAGAAACATCTTTGTGTTCTGTGAAATCATCTTACAGAGTTACAGCTTTCCCCTCTAGAAGCCTTTCGCTAAGACAGTTCTTGTGGAATTGGCAAAGTGATATTTGGAAGCCCATAGAGGGCTATGGTGAAAAAGGAAATATCCTCAGATGAAATCTGGAAAGAAGCTTTCTGAGAAACTGCTTAGTGTTCTGTTAATTCATCTCACAGAGTTACATCTGTATTTCGTGGATCTATTTGCTAGCGTTATTTCTGTGGAATCTGAGAAGAGATATTTCGGATCCCATTGAAGACTATAGGGACAAAGGAAATATCCTCCGATAACAAAGAGCAAGAAGCTTTCTGAGAAACTTCTTTGCATTCTGTGAAATCATCTCACAGAGTTACAGCTTTCCCCTCAAGAAGCCTTTCGCTAAGACAGTTCTTGTGGAATTGGCAAAGTGATATTTGGAAGCCCTTAGAAGGCTATGGTGAAAAAGGAAATATCCTCAGATGAAATCTGGAAAGAAGGTTTCTGAGAAACTGCTTAGTGTTCTGTTCATTCATCTCACAGAGTTACATCTGTATTTCGTGGATCTCTTTGCTAGCCTTATTTCTGTGGAATCTGAGAACAGATATTTCGGATCCCATTGAAGACTATAGGGACAAAGGAAATATCCTCCGATAACAAAGAGCAAGAAGCTTTCTGAGAAACTTCTTTGCGTTCTGTGAAATCATCTCACAGAGTTACAGCTTTCCCCTCAAGAAGCCTTTCGCTAAGACAGTTCTTGTGGAATTGGCAAAGTGATATTTGGAAGCCCATAGAGGGCTATGGTGAAAAAGGAAATATCCTCAGATGAAATCTGGAAAGAAGCTTTCTGAGAAACTGCTTAGTGTTCGGTTAATTCATCTCACAGAGTTACATCTGTATTTCGTGGATCTCGTTGCTAGCCTTATTTCTGTGGAATCTGAGAACAGATATTTCGGATTCCTTTGAAGACTATAGGGAAAAGGAAATATCCTCCGATAACAAAGAGCAAGAAGCTTTCTGAAAAACTTCTTTGCGTTCTGTGAAATCATCTCACAGAGATACAGCTTTCCCCTCAAGAAGCCTTTCGCTAAGACAGTTCTTGTGGAATTGGCAAAGTGATATTTGGAAGCCCATAGAGGGCTATGGTGTAAAAGGAAATATCCTCAGATGAAATCTGGAAAGAAGCTTTCTGAGAAACTGCTTAGTGTTCGGTTAATTCATCTCACAGAGTTACATCTGTATTTCGTGGATCTCGTTGCTAGCCTTATTTCTGTGGAATCTGAGAACAGATATTTCGGATTCCTTTGAAGACTATAGGGCTAAAGGAAATATCCTCCGATAACAAAGAGAAAGAAGCTTTCTGAGAAACATCTTTGTGTTCTGTGAAATCATCTTACAGAGTTACAGCTTTCCCCTCTAGAAGCCTTTCGCTAAGACAGTTCTTGTGGAATTGGCAAAGTGATATTTGGAAGCCCATAGAGGGCTATGATGAAAAAGGAAATATCCTCAGATGAAATCTGGAAAGAAGCTTTCTGAGAAACTGCTTAGTGTTCTGTTAATTCATCTCACAGAGTTACATCTGTATTTCGTGGATCTATTTGCTAGCCTTATTTCTGTGGAATCTGAGAAGAGATATTTCGGATCCCATTGAAGACTATAGGGACAAAGGAAATATCCTCCGATAACAAAGAGCAAGAAGCTTTGTGAGAAACTTCTTTGCATTCTGTGAAATCATCTCACAGAGTTACAGCTTTCCCCTCAAGAAGCCTTTCGCTAAGACAGTTCTTGTGGAATTGGCAAAGTGATATTTGGAAGCCCTTAGAGGGCTATGGTGAAAAAGGAAATATCCTCAGATGAAATCTGGAAAGAAGGTTTCTGAGAAACTGCTTAGTGTTCTGTTAATTCATCTCACAGAGTTACATGTGTATTTCGTGGATCTCATTGCTAGCCTTATATCTGTGGAATCTGAGAACAGATATTTCGGATCCCATTGAAGACTATAGGGAAAAGGAAATATCCTCCGATAACAAAGAGCAAGAAGCTTTCTGAGAAACTTCTTTGTGTTCTGTGAAATCATCTCACAGAGTTACAGCTTTCCCCTCAAGAAGCCTTTCGCTAAGACAGTTCTTGTGGTATTGGCAAAGTGATATTTGGAAGCCCTTAGAGGGCTATGGTGAAAAAGGAAATATCCTCAGATGAAATCTGGAAAGAAGCTTTCTGAGAAACTGCTTAGTGTTCGGTTAATTCATCTCACAGAGTTACATCTGTATTTCGTGGATCTCTTTGCTAGCCTTATTTCTGTGGAATCTGAGAACAGATGTTTCGGATCCCTTTGAAGACTATAGGGCCAAAGGAAATATCCTCGGATAACAAAGAGAAAGAAGCTTTCTGAGAAACTTCTTTGTGTTCTGTGAAATCATCTCACAGAGTTACAGCTTTCCCCTCAAGAAGCCTTTCACTAAGACAGTTCTTGTGGAATTGGCAAAGTGATATTTGGAAGCCCATAGAGGGCTATGGTGAAAAAGTTAATGTCCTCAGATGAAATCTGGAAAGAAGCTTTCTGAGAAACTGCTTAGTGTTCTGTTATTTCATCTCACAGAGTTACATCTGTATTTCGTGGATCTCCTTGCTAGCCTTATTTCTGTGGAATCTGAGAACAGATATTTCGGATCCCATTGAAGACTATAGAGCCAAAGGAAATAATCTCCGATAACAAAGAGAAAGAAGCTTTCTGAAAAACTTCTTTGCGTTCTGTGAAATCATCTCACAGAGTTACAGCTTTCCCCTCAAGAAGCCTTTCGCTAAGACAGTTCTTGTGGAATTGGCAAAGTGATATTTGGAAGCCCATAGAGGGCTATGGTGAAAAAGGAAATATCCTCAGATGAAATCTGGAAAGAAGCTTTCTGAGAAACTGCTTAGTGTTCGGTTAATTCATCTCACAGAGTTACATCTGTATTTCGTGGATCTCGTTGCTAGCCTTATTTCTGTGGAATCTGAGAACAGATATTTCGGATTCCTTTGAAGACTATAGGGCTAAAGGAAATATCCTCCGATAACAAAGAGAAAGAAGCTTTCTGAGAAACATCTTTGTGTTCTGTGAAATCATCTTACAGAGTTACAGCTTTCCCCTCAAGAAGCCTTTCGCTAAGACAGTTCTTGTGGAATTGGCAAAGTGATATTTGGAAGCCCATAAAGGGCTATGGTGAAAAAGGAAATATCCTCAGATGAAATCTGGAAAGAAGCTTTTTGAGAAACTGCTTAGTGTTCTGTTAATTCATCTCACAGAGTTACATCTGTATTTCGTGGATCTCTTTGCTAGCCTTATTTCTGTGGAATCTGAGAAGAGATATTTCGGATCCCATTGAAGACTATAGGGCCAAAGGAAATATCCTCCGATAACAAAGAGCAAGAAGCTTTCTGAGAAACTTCTTTGCGTTCTGTGAAATCATCTCACAGAGTTACATCTTTCCCCTGAAGAAGCCTTTCGCTAAGACAGTTCTTGTGGAATTGGCAAAGTGATATTTGGAAGCCCTTAGAGGGCTATGGTGAAAAGGGAAATATCCTCAGATGAAATCTGGAAAGAAGGTTTCTGAGAAACTGCTTAGTGTTCTGTTAATTCATCTCACAGAGTTACATCTGAATTTCGTGGATCTCATTGCTAGCCTTATATCTGTGGAATCTGAGAACAGATATTTCGGATCCCATTGAAGACTATAGGGAAAAGGAAATATCCTCCGATAACAAAGAGAAAGAAGCTTTCTGAGAAACTTCTTTGTGTTCTGTGAAATCATCTCACAGAGTTACAGCTTTCCCCTCAAGAAGCCTTTCGCTAAGACAGTTCTTGTGGAATTGGCAAAGTGATATTTGGAAGCCCATAGAGGGCTATGGTGAAAAAGGAAATATCCTCAGATGAAATCTTGAAAGAAGCTTTCTGAGAAACTGCTTAGTGTTCGGTTAATTCATCTCACAGAGTTACATCTGTATTTCGTGGATCTCTTTGCTAGCCTTATTTCTGTGGAATCTGAGAAGAGATATTTCGGATCCCTTTGAAGACTATAGGGCCAAAGGAAATATCCTCCGATAAAAAAGAGAAAGAAGCTTTCTGAGAAACTTCTTTGCGTTCTGTGAAATCATCTCACAGAGTTACAGCTTTCCCCTCAAGAAGCCTTTCGCTAAGACAGTTCTTGTGGAATTGGCAAAGTGATGTTTGGAAGACCATAGACGGCTATGGTGAAAAAGGAAATATCCTCAGATGAAATCTGGAAAGAAGCTTTCTGAGAAACTGCTTAGTGTTCTGTTAATTCATCACACAGAGTTACATCTGTATTTCCTGGATCTCTTTGCTAGCCTTATTTCTGTGGAATCTGAGAAGAGATATTTCGGATCCCATTGAAGACTATAGGGCCAAAGGAAATATCCTCCGATAACAAAGACTAAGAAACTTTCTGAGAAACTTCTTTGCATTCCGTGAAATCATCTCACAGAGTTACAGCTTTCCCCTCAAGAAGCCTTTCGATAAGACAGTTCTTGTGGAGTTGGCAAAGTGATATTTGGAAGCCCATAGAGGGCTACGGTGAAAAAGGAAATATCCTCAGATGAAATCTGGAAAGAAACTTTCTGAGAAACTGCTTAGTGTTCGGTTAATTCATCTCACTGAGTTACATCTGTATTTCGTGGATCTCTTTGCTAGCCTTATTTCTGTGGAATCTGAGAACAGATATTTCGGATCCCTTTGAAGACTATAGGGCCAAAGGAAATATCCTCCGATAACAAAGAGAAAGAATATTTCTGAGAAACTTCTTTGCGTTCTGTGAAATCATCTCACAGAGTTACAGCTTTCCCCTCAAGAAGCCTTTCGCTAAGACAGTTCTTGTGGAATTGGCAAAGTGATATTTGGAAGCCCTTAGAGGGCTATGGTGAAAAAGGAAATATCCTCAGATGAAATCTGGAAAGAAGCTTTCTGAGAAACTGCTTAGTGTTCGGTTAATTCATCTCACAGAGTTACATCTGTATTTCGTGGATCTCTTTGCTAGCCTTATTTCTGTGGAATCTGAGAACAGATGTTTCGGATCCCATTGAAGACTATAGGGCCAAAGGAAATATCCTCGGATAACAAAGAGAAAGAAGCTTTCTGAGAAACTTCTTTGCGTTCTGTGAAATCATCTCACAGAGTTACAGCTTTCCCCTCAAGAAGCCTTTCACTAAGACAGTTCTTGTGGAATTGGCAAGGTGATATTTGGAAGCCCATAGAGGGCTACGGTGAAAAAGGAAATATCCTCAGATGAAATCTGGAAAGAAGCTTTCTGAGAAACTGCTTAGTGTTCTGTTAATTCAGCTCACAGAGTTACATCTGCATTTCATGGATATCTTTGCTAGCCTTATTTCTGTGGAATCTGAGAACAGATATTTCGGATCCCTTTGAAGACTATAGGGCCAAAGGAAATATCCTCCGATAACAAAGAGAAAGAAGCTTTCTGAGAAACTTCTTTGTGTTCTGTGAAATCATCTCACAGAGTTACAGCTTTCCCCTCAAGAAGCCTTTCGCTAAGACAGTTCTTGTGGAACTGGCAAAGTGATATTTGGAAGCCCTTAGAGGGCTATGGTGAAAAGGGAAATATCCTCAGATGAAATCTGGAAAGAAGGTTTCTGAGAAACTGCTTAGTGTTCTGTTAATTCATCTCACAGAGTTACATCTGAATTTCGTGGATCTCATTGCTAGCCTTATTTCTGTGGAATCTGAGAACAGATATTTCGGATCCCATTGAAGACTATAGGGAAAAGGAAATATCCTCCGATAACAAAGAGAAAGAAGCTTTCTGAGAAACTTCTTTGTGTTCTGTGAAATCATCTCACAGAGTTACAGCTTTCCCCTCAAGAAGCCTTTCGCTAAGACAGTTCTTGTGGAATTGGCAAAGTGATATTTGGAAGCCCATAGAGGGCTATGGTGAAAAAGGAAATATCCTCAGATGAAATCTTGAAAGAAGCTTTCTGAGAAACTGCTTAGTGTTCGGTTAATTCATCTCACAGAGTTACATCTGTATTTCGTGGATCTCTTTGCTAGCCTTATTTCTGTGGAATCTGAGAACAGATATTTCGGATACCTTTGAAGACTATAGGGCCAAAGGAAATATCCTCCGATAAAAAAGAGAAAGAAGCTTTCTGAGAAACTTCTTTGTGTTCTGTGAAATCATCTCACAGAGTTACAGCTTTCCCCTCAAGAAGCCTTTCGCTAAGACAGTTCTTGTAGAATTGGCAAAGTGATGTTTGGAAGACCATAGAGGGCTATGGTGAAAAAGGAAATATCCTCAGATGAAATCTGGAAAGAAGCTTTCTGAGAAACTGCTTAGTGTTCTGTTAATTCATCACACAGAGTTACATCTGTATTTCCTGGATCTCTTTGCTAGCCTTATTTCTGTGGAATCTGAGAACAGATATTTCGGATCCCTTTGAAGACTATAGGGCCAAAGGAAATATCCTCCGATAACAAAGACAAAGAAGCTTTCTGAGAAACTTCTTTGCATTCCGTGAAATCATCTCACAGAGTTACAGCTTTCCCCTCAAGAAGCCTTTCGATAAGACAGTTCTTGTGGAGTTGGCAAAGTGATATTTGGAAGCCCATAGAGGGCTATGGTGAAAAAGGAAATATCCTCAGATGAAATCTGGAAAGAAACTTTCTGAGAAACTGCTTAGTGTTCGGTTAATTCATCTCACAGATTTACATCTGTATTTCGTGGATCTCTTTGCTAGCCTTATTTCTGTGGAATCTGAGAACAGATATTTCGGATCCCTTTGAAGACTATAGGGCCAAAGGAAATATCCTCCGATAACAAAGAGAAAGAAGCTTTCTGAGAAACTTCTTTGTGTTCTGTGAAATCATCTCACAGAGTTACAGCTTTCCCCTCAAGAAGCCTTTCGCTAAGACAGTTCTTGTGGAATTGGCAAAGTGATATTTGGAAGCCCATAGAGGGCTATGGTGAAAAAGGAAATATCCTCAGAAGAAATCTGGAAAGAAGCTTTCTGAGAAACTGCTTAGTGTTCTGTTAATTCATCTCACAGAGTTACATGTGTATTTCGTGGATCTCTTTGCTAGCCTTATTTCTGTGGAATCTGAGAACAGATATTTCGGATCCCATTGAAGACTATAGGGACAAAGGAAATATCCTCCGATAACAAAGAGCAAGAAGCTTTCTGAGAAACTTCTTTGCGTTCTGTGAAATCATCTCACAGAGTTACAGCTTTCCCCTCAAGAAGCCTTTCGCTAAGACAGTTCTTGTGAAATTGGCAAAGAGATATTTGGAAGCCCTTAGAGGGCTATGGTGCAAAAGGAAATATCCTCAGATGAAATCTGGAAAGAAGCTTTCTGAGAAACAGCTTAGTGTTCTGTTAATTCATCTCACAGAGTTACATCTGTATTTCGTGGATCTCTTTGCTCGCCTTATTTCTGTGGAATATGAGAACAGATATTTCGGATCCCATTGAAGTCTATAGGGCCAAAGGAAATATCCTCCGATAACAAAGACAAAGAAGCTTTCTGAGAAACTTCTTTGCGTTCCGTGAAATCATCTCACAGAGTTACAGCTTTCCCCTCAAGAAGCCTTTCGATAAGACAGTTCTTGTGGAGTTGGCAAAGTGATATTTGGAAGCCCATAGAAGGCCATGGTGAAAAAGGAAATATCCTCAGATGAAATCTGGAAAGAAACTTTCTGAGAAACTGCTTAGTGTTCGGTTAACTCATCTCACGGAGTTACATCTGTATTTCGTGGATCTCTTTGTTAGCCTTATTTCTGTGGAATCTGAGAACAGATATTTCGGATCCCTTTGAAGACTAGAGGGCCAAAGGAAATATCCTCCGATAACAAAGAGAAAGAAGCTTTCTGAGAAACTTCTTTGTGTTCTGTGAAATCATCTCACAGAGTTACAGCTTTCCCCTCAAGAAGACTTTCGCTAAGACAGTTCTTGTGGAATTGGCAAAGTGATATTTGGAAGCCCATCGAGGGCTATGGTGAAAAAGGAAATATCATCAGATGAAATCTGGAAAGAAGCTTTCTGAGAAACTGCTTAGTGTTCTGTTTATTCATCTCACAGAGTTACATGTGTATTTCGTGGATCTCTTTGCTAGCCTTATTTCTGTGGAATCTGAGAACAGATATTTCGGATCCCATTGAAGACTATAGGGACAAAGGAAATATCCTCCGATAACAAAGAGCAAGAAGCTTTCTGAGAAACTTCTTTGCGTTCTGTGAAATCATCTCACAGAGTTACAGCTTCCTCCTCAAGAAGCCTTTCGCTAAGACAGTTCTTGTGGTATTGGCAAAGTGATATTTGGAAGCCCTTAGAGGGCTATGGTGAAAAAGGAAATATCCTCAGATGAAATCTGGAAAGAAGCTTTCTGAGAAACTGCTTAGTGTTCGGTTAATTCATCTCACAGAGTTACATCTGTATTTCGTGGATGTCTTTGCTAGCCTTATTTCTGTGGAATCTGAGAACAGATGTTTCGGATCCCATTGAAGACTATAGGGCCAAAGGAAATATCCTCGGATAACAAAGAGAAAGAAGCTTTCTGAGAAACTTCTTTGTGTTCTGTGAAATCATCTCACAGAGTTACAGCTTTCCCCTCAAGAAGCCTTTCACTAAGACAGTTCTTGTGAAATTGGCAAAGTGATATTTGGAAGCCCATAGAGGGCTATGGTGAAAAAGTTAATATCCTCAGATGAAATCTGGAAAGAAGCTTTCTGAGAAACTGCTTAGTGTTCTGTTCATTCATCTCACAGAGTTACATCTGTATTTCGTGGATCTCTTTGCTAGCCTTATTTCTGTGGAATCTGAGAACAGATTTTTCGGATCCCATTGAAGACTATAGGGACAAAGGATATCCTCCGATAACAAAGAGAAAGAAGCTTTCTGAGAAACTTCTTTGCGTTCTGTGAAATCATCTCACAGAGTTACAGCTTTCCACTTAAGAAGCCTTTCGCTAAGACAGTTCCTGTGGAATTGGCAAAGTGATATTTGGAAGCCCATAGAGGGCTATGGTTAAAAAGGAAATATCCTCAGATGAAATCTGGAAAGAAGCTTTCTGAGAAACTGCTTAGTGTTCTCTTAATTCATCTCACAGAGTTACATCTGCATTTCATGGATCTCTTTGCTAGCCTTATTTCTGTGGAATCTGAGAACAGATATTTCGGATCCCATTGAAGACTATAGGGCCAAAGGAAATATCCTCCGATAACAAAGAGAAAGAATATTTCTGAGAAACTTCTTTGCGTTCTGTGAAATCATCTCACAGAGTTACAGCTTTCCCCTCAAGAAGCCTTTCGCTAAGACAGTTCTTGTGGAATTGGCAAAGTGATATTTGGAAGCCCTTAGAGGGCTATGGTGAAAAAGGAAATATCCTCAGATGAAATCTGGAAGGAAGCTTTCGGAGAAACTGCTTAGTGTTCGGTTAATTCATCTCACAGAGTTACATCTGTATTTCGTGGATCTCTTTGCTAGCCTTATTTCTGTGGAATCTGAGAACAGATGTTTCGGATCCCATTGAAGACTATAGGGCCAAAGGAAATATCCTCGGATAACAAAGAGAAAGAAGCTTTCTGAGAAACTTCTTTGCGTTCTGTGAAATCATCTCACAGAGTTACAGCTTTCCCCTCAAGAAGCCTTTCACTAAGACAGTTCTTGTGGAATTGGCAAGGTGATATTTGGAAGCCCATAGAGGTCTACGGTGAAAAAGGAAATATTCTCAGATGAAATCTGGAAAGAAGCTTTCTGAGAAACTGCTTAGTGTTCTGTTAATTCAGCTCACAGAGTTACATCTGCATTTCATGGATATCTTTGCTAGCCTTATTTCTGTGGAATCTGAGAACAGATATTTCGGATCCCTTTGAAGACTATAGGGCCAAAGGAAATATCCTCCGATAACAAAGAGAAAGAAGCTTTCTGAGAAACTTCTTTGTGTTCTGTGAAATCATCTCACAGAGTTACAGCTTTCCCCTCAAGAAGCCTTTCGCTAAGACAGTTCTTCTGGAATTGGCAAAGTGATATTTGGAAGCCCATAGAGGGCTATGGTGAAAAAGGAAATATCCTCAGATGAAATCTGTAAAGAAGCTTTCTGAGAAACTGCTTAGTGTTCTGTTATTTCATCTCACAGAGTTACATCTGTATTTCGTGGATCTCCTTGCTAGCCTTATTTCTGTGGAATCTGAGAACAGATATTTCAGATCCCATTGAAGACTATAGAGCCAAAGGAAATAATCTCCGATAACAAAGAGAAAGAAGCTTTCTGAAAATCTTCTTTGCGTTCTGTGAAATCATCTCACAGAGTTACAGCTTTCCCCTCAAGAAGCCTTTCGCTAAGACAGTTCTTGTGGAATTGGCAAAGTGATATTTGGAAGCCCATAGAGGGCTATGGTGAAAAAGGAAATATCCTCAGATGAAATCTGGAAAGAAGCTTTCTGAGAAACTGCTTAGTGTTCGGTTAATTCATCTCACAGAGTTACATCTGTATTTCGTGGATCTCGTTGCTAGCCTTATTTCTGTGGAATCTGAGAACAGATATTTCGGATTCCTTTGAAGACTATAGGGCTAAAGGAAATATCCTCCGATAACAAAGAGAAAGAAGCTTTCTGAGAAACATCTTTGTGTTCTGTGAAATCATCTTACAGAGTTACAGCTTTCCCCTCAAGAAGCCTTTCGCTAAGACAGTTCTTGTGGAATTGGCAAAGTGATATTTGGAAGCCCATAGAGGGCTATGGTGAAAAAGGAAATATCCTCAGATGAAATCTGGAAAGAAGCTTTTTGAGAAACTGCTTAGTGTTCTGTTAATTCATCTCACAGAGTTACATCTGTATTTCGTGGATCTCTTTGCTAGCCTTATTTCTGTGGAATCTGAGAAGAGATATTTCGGATCCCATTGAAGACTATAGGGACAAAGGAAATATCCTCCGATAACAAAGAGCAAGAAGCTTTCTGAGAAACTTCTTTGCGTTCTGTGAAATCATCTCACAGAGTTACAGCTTTCCCCTGAAGAAGCCTTTCGCTAAGACAGTTCTTGTGGAATTGGCAAAGTGATATTTGGAAGCCCATAGAGGGCTATGGTGAAAAAGGAAATATCCTCAGATGAAATCTGGAAAGAAGCTTTCTGAGAAACTGCTTAGAGTTCTGTTAATTCATCTCACAGAGTTACATGTGTATTTCGTGGATCTCTTTGCTAGCCTTATTTCTGTGGAATCTGAGAACAGATATTTCGGATCCCATTGAAGACTATAGGGACAAAGGAAATATCCTCCGATAACAAAGAGCAAGAAGCTTTCTGAGAAACTTCTTTCCGTTCTGTGAAATCATCTCACAGAGTTACAGCTTTCCCCTCAAGAAGCCTTTCGCTAAGACAGTTCTTGTGGAATTGGCAAAGTGATATTTGGAAGCCCTTAGAGGGCTATGGTGTAAAAGGAAATATCCTCAGATGAAATCTGGAAAGAAGCTTTCTGAGAAACTGCTTAGTGTTCGGTTAACTCATCTCACAGAGTTACATCTGTATTTCGTGGATCTCTTTGCTAGCCTTATTTCTGTGGAATCTGAGAACAGATGTTTCGTATCCCATTGAAGACTATAGGGCCAAAGGAAATATCCTCGGATAACAAAGAGAAAGAAGCTTTCTGAGAAACTTCTTTGTGTTCTGTGAAATCATCTCACAGAGTTACAGCTTTCCCCTCAAGAAGCCTTTCGCTAAGACAGTTCTTGTGGAATTGGCAAAGTGATATTTGGAAGCCCATAGAGGGCTATGGTGAAAAAGTTAATATCCTCAGATGAAATCTGGAAAGAAGCTTTCTGAGAAACTGCTTAGTGTTCTGTTAATTCATCTCACAGAGTTACATTTGTATTTCGTGGATCTCTTTGCTAGCCTTATTTCTGTGGAATCTGAGAACAGATATTTCGGATCCCATTGAAGACTACAGGGACAAAGGAAATATCCTCCGATAACAAAGAGAAAGAAGATTTTTGAGAAACTTCTTTGCGTTCTGTGAAATCATCTCACAGAGTTACAGCTTTCCACTTAAGAAGCCTTTCGCTAAGACAGTTCCTGTGGAATTGGCAAAGTGATATTTGGAAGCCCATAGAGGGCTATGGTGAAAAAGGAAATATCCTCAGATGAAATCTGGAAAAAAGCTTTCTGAGAAACTGCTTAGTGTTCTGTTAATTCATCTCACAGAGTTACATGTGTATTTCGTCGATCTCTTTGCTAGCCTTATTTCTGTGGAATCTGAGAACAGATATTTCGGATCCCATTGAAGACTATAGGGACAAAGGAAATATCCTCCGATAACAAAGAGCAAGAAGCTTTCTGAGAAACTTCTTTGCGTTCTGTGAAATCATCTCACAGAGTTACAGCTTTCCCCTCAAGAAACCTTTCGCTAAGACAGTTCTTGTGGAATTGGCAAAGTGATATTTGGAAGCCCATAGAGGGCTATGGTGAAAAAGGAAATATCCTCAGATGAAATCTGGAAAGAAGCTTTCTGAGAAACTGCTTAGTGTTCGGTTAATTCATCTCACAGAGTTACATCTGTATTTTGTGGATCTCGTTGCTAGCCTTATTTCTGTGGAATCTGAGAACAGATATTTCGGATTCCTTTGAAGACTATAGGGAAAAGGAAATATCCTCCAATAACAAAGAGCAAGAAGCTTTCTGAAAAACTTCTTTGCGTTCTGTGAAATCATCTCACAGAGTTACAGCTTTCCCCTCAAGAAGCCTTTCGCTAAGACAGTTCTTGTGGAATTGGCAAAGTGATATTTGGAAGCCCATAGAGGGCTATGGTGTAAAAGGAAATATCCTCAGATGAAATCTGGAAAGAAGCTTTCTGAGAAACTGCTTAGTGTTCGGTTAATTCATCTCACAGAGTTACATCTGTATTTCGTGGATCTCGTTGCTAGCCTTATTTCTGTGGAATCTGAGAACAGATATTTCGGATTCCTTTGAAGACTATAGGGCTAAAGGAAATATCCTCCGATAACAAAGAGAAAGAAACTTTCTGAGAAACATCTTTGTGTTCTGTGAAATCATCTTACAGAGTTACAGCTTTCCCCTCTAGAAGCCTTTCGCTAAGACAGTTCTTGTGGAATTGGCAAAGTGATATTTGGAAGCCCATAGAGGGCTATGGTGAAAAAGGAAATATCCTCAGATGAAATCTGGAAAGAAGCTTTCTGAGAAACTGCTTAGTGTTCTGTTAATTCATCTCACAGAGTTACATCTGTATTTCGTGGATCTATTTGCTAGCGTTATTTCTGTGGAATCTGAGAAGAGATATTTCGGATCCCATTGAAGACTATAGTGACAAAGGAAATATCCTCCGATAACAAAGAGCAAGAAGCTTTCTGAGAAACTTCTTTGCATTCTGTGAAATCATCTCACAGAGTTACAGCTTTCCCCTCAAGAAGCCTTTCGCTAAGACAGTTCTTGTGGAATTGGCAAAGTGATATTTGGAAGCCCTTAGAAGGCTATGGTGAAAAAGGAAATATCCTCAGATGAAATCTGGAAAGAAGGTTTCTGAGAAACTGCTTAGTGTTCTGTTAATTCATCTCACAGAGTTACATGTGTATTTCGTGGATCTCTTTGCTAGCCTTATTTCTGTGGAATCTGAGAACAGATATTTCGGATCCCATTGAAGACTATAGGGACAAAGGAAATATCCTCCGATAACAAAGAGCAAGAAGCTTTCTGAGAAACTTCTTTGCGTTCTGTGAAATCATCTCACAGAGTTACAGCTTTCCCCTCAAGAAGCCTTTCGCTAAGACAGTTCTTGTGGAATTGGCAAAGTGATATTTGGAAGCCCATAGAGGGCTATGGTGAAAAAGGAAATATCCTCAGATGAAATCTGGAAAGAAGCTTTCTGAGAAACTGCTTAGTGTTCGGTTAATTCATCTCACAGAGTTACATCTGTATTTCGTGGATCTCGTTGCTAGCCTTATTTCTGTGGAATCTGAGAACAGATATTTCGGATTCCTTTGAAGACTATAGGGAAAAGGAAATATCCTCCGATAACAAAGAGCAAGAAGCTTTCTGAAAAACTTCTTTGCGTTCTGTGAAATCATCTCACAGAGTTACAGCTTTCCCCTCAAGAAGCCTTTCGCTAAGACAGTTCTAGTGGAATTGGCAAAGTGATATTTGGAAGCCCATAGAGGGCTATGGTGTAAAAGGAAATATCCTCAGATGAAATCTGGAAAGAAGCTTTCTGAGAAACTGCTTAGTGTTCGGTTAATTCATCTCACAGAGTTACATCTGTATTTCGTGGATCTCGTTGCTAGCCTTATTTCTGTGGAATCTGAGAACAGATATTTCGGATTCCTTTGAAGACTATAGGGCTAAAGGAAATATCCTCCGATAACAAAGAGAAAGAAGCTTTCTGAGAAACATCTTTGTGTTCTGTGAAATCATCTTACAGAGTTACAGCTTTCCCCTCTAGAAGCCTTTCGCTAAGACAGTTCTTGTGGAATTGGCAAAGTGATATTTGGAAGCCCATAGAGGGCTATGGTGAAAAAGGAATTATCCTCAGATGAAATCTGGAAAGAAGCTTTCTGAGAAACTGCTTAGTGTTCTGTTAATTCATCTCACAGAGTTACATCTGTATTTCGTGGATCTATTTGCTAGCCTTATTTCTGTGGAATCTGAGAAGAGATATTTCGGATCCCATTGAAGAATATAGGGACAAAGGAAATATCCTCCGATAACAAAGAGCAAGAAGCTTTCTGAGAAACTTCTTTGCATTCTGTGAAATCATCTCACAGAGTTACAGCTTTCCCCTCAAGAAGCCTTTCGCTAAGACAGTTGTTGTGGAATTGGCAAAGTGATATTTGGAAGCCCTTAGAGGGCTATGGTGAAAAAGGAAATATCCTCAGATGAAATCTGGAAAGAAGGTTTCTGAGAAACTGCTTAGTGTTCTGTTAATTCATCTCACAGAGTTACATCTGTATTTCGTGGATCTCATTGCTAGCCTTATATCTGTGGAATCTGAGAACAGATATTTCGGATCCCATTGAAGACTATAGGGAAAAGGAAATATCCTCCGATAACAAAGAGAAAGAAGCTTTCTGAGAAACTTCTTTGTGTTCTGTGAAATCATCTCACAGAGTTACAGCTTTCCCCTCAAGAAGCCTTTCGCTAAGACAGTTCTTGTGGAATTGGCAAAGTGATATTCGGAAGCCCATAGAGGGCTACGGTGAAAAAGGAAATATCCTCAGATGAAATCTGGAAAGAAGCTTTCTGAGAAACTGCTTAGTGTTCTGTTAATTCATCTCACAGAGTTACATGTGTATTTCGTGGATCTCTTTGCTAGCCTTATTTCTGTGGAATCTGAGAACAGATATTTCGGATCCCATTGAAGACTATAGGGACAAAGGAAATATCCTCCGATAACAAAGAGCAAGAAGCTTTCTGAGAAACTTCTTTCCGTTCTGTGAAATCATCTCACAGAGTTACAGCTTTCCCCTCAAGAAGCCTTTCGCTAAGACATTTCTTGTGGAATTGGCAAGGTGATATTTGGAAGCCCTTAGAGGGCTATGGTGAAAAAGGAAATATCCTCAGATGAAATCTGGAAAGAAGCTTTCTGAGAAACTGCTTAGTGTTCGGTTAATTCATCTCACAGAGTTACATCTGTATTTCGTGGATCTCTTTGCTAGCCTTATTTCTGTGGAATCTGAGAACAGATGTTTCGTATCCCATTGAAGACTATAGGGCCAAAGGAAATATCCTCGGATAACAAAGAGAAAGAAGCTTTTTGAGAAACTTCTTTGTGTTCTGTGAAATCATCTCACAGAGTTACAGCTTTCCCCTCAAGAAGCCTTTCGCTAAGACAGTTCTTGTGGAATTGGCAAAGTGATATTTGGAAGCCCCTAGAGGGCTATGGTGAAAAAGGAAATATCCTCAGATGAAATCTGGAAAGAAGCTTTCTGAGAAACTGCTTAGTGTTCTGTTAATTCATCTCACAGAATTACATGTGTATTTCGTGGATCTCTTTGCTAGCCTTATTTCTGTGGAATCTGAGAACAGATATTTCGGATCCCATTGAAGACTATAGGGACAAAGGAAATATCCTCCGATAACAAAGAGCAAGAAGCTTTCTGAGAAACTTCTTTGCGTTCTGTGAAATCATCTCACAGAGTTACAGCTTTCCCCTCAAGAAACCTTTCGCTAAGACAGTTCTTGTGGAATTGGCAAAGTGTTATTTGGAAGCCCATAAAGGGCTATGGTGAAAAAGGAAATATCCTCAGATGAAATCTGGAAAGAAGCTTTCTGAGAAACTGCTTAGTGTTCGGTTAATTCATCTCACAGAGTTACATCTGTATTTCGTGGATCTCGTTGCTAGCCTTATTTCTGTGGAATCTGAGAACAGATATTTCGGATTCCTTTGAAGACTATAGGGCTAAAGGAAATATCCTCCGATAACAAAGAGAAAGAAGCTTTCTGAGAAACATCTTTGTGTTCTGTGAAATCATCTTACAGAGTTACAGCTTTCCCCTCAAGAAGCCTTTCGCTAAGACAGTTCTTGTGGAATTGGCAAAGTGATATTTGGAAGCCCATAGAGGGCTATGGTGAAAAAGGAAATATCCTCAGATGAAATCTGGAAAGAAGCTTTCTGAGAAACTGCTTAGTGTTCTGTTAATTCATCTCACAGAGTTACATCTGTATTTCGTGGATCTCCTTGCTAGCCTTATTTCTGTGGAATCTGAGAAGAGATATTTCGGATCCCACTGAAGACTATAGGGACAAAGGAAATATCCTCCGATAACAAAGAGCAAGAAGCTTTCTGAGAAATTTCTTTGCGTTCTGTGAAATCATCTCACAGAGTTACAGCTTTCCCCTGAAGAAGCCTTTTGCTAAGACACTTCTTGTGGAATTGGCAAAGTGATATTTGGAAGCCCTTAGAGGTCTATGGTGAAATAGGAAATATCCTCAGATGAAATCTGGAAAGAAGGTTTCTGAGAAACTGCTTAGTGTTCTGTTAATTCATCTCACAGAGTTACATCTGTATTTCGTGGATCTCATTGCTAGCCTTATATCTGTGGAATCTGAGAACAGATATTTCGGATCCCATTGAAGACTATAGGGAAAAGGAAATATCCTCCGATAACAAAGAGAAAGAAGCTTTCTGAGAAACTTCTTTGTGTTCTGTGAAATCATCTCACAGAGTTACAGCTTTCCCCTCAAGAAGCCTTTCGCTAAGACAGTTCTTGTGGAATTGGCAAAGTGATATTTGGAAGCCCATAGAGGGCTATGGTGAAAAAGGAAATATCCTCAGATGAAATCTGGAAAGAAGCTTTCTGAGAAACTGCTTAGTGTTCTGTTAATTCATCTCACAGAGTTACATGTGTATTTCGTGGATCTCTTTGCTAGCCTTATTTCTGTGGAATCTGAGAACAGATATTTCGGATCCCATTGAAGACTATAGGGACAAAGGAAATATCCTCCGATAACAAAGAGCAAGAAGCTTTCTGAGAAACTTCTTTGCGTTCTGTGAAATCATCTCACAGAGTTACAGCTTTCGCCTGAAGAAGCCTTTCGCTAAGACAGTTCTTGTGGAATTGGCAAAGTGATATTTGGAAGCCCTTAGATGGCTATGTTGAAAAAGGAAATATCCTCAGATGAAATCTGGAAAGAAGCTTTCTGAGAAACTGCTTAGTGTTCGGTTAATTCATCTCACAGAGTTACATCTGTATTTCGTGGATCTCTTTGCTAGCCTTATTTCTGTGGAATCTGAGAACAGATATTTCGGATCCCTTTGAAGACTATAGGGCCAAAGGAAATACCTCCGATTACAAAGAGAAAGAAGCTTTCTGAGAAACTTCTTTGCGTTCTGTGAAATCAACTCACAGAGTTACAGCTTTTCCCTCAAGAAGCCTTTCGCTAAGACAGTTCTTGTGGAATTGGCAAAGTGATATTTTGAAGCCCTTAGAGGGCTATGGTGAAAAAGGAAATATCGTCAGATGAAATCTGGAAAGAAGCTTTCTGAGAAACTGCTTAGTATTCTGTTCAAGCATCTCACAGACTTACATCTGTATTTCGTGGATCTCTTTGCTCGCCTTATTTCTGTGGAATCTGAGAACAGGTATTTCAGATCCCATTGAAGACTATAGGGCCAAAGGAAATATCCTCCGATTACAAAGAGAAAGAAGCTTTCTTAGAAACTTCTTTGTGTTCTCTGAAATCATCTCACAGAGTTACAGCGTTCCCCTCAAGAAGCCTTTCGCTAAGACAGTTCTTCTGGAATTGGCAAAGTGATATTTGGAAACCCATAGGGGGCTATGCTGAAAAAGGAAATATCCTCAGATGAAATCTGGATAGAAGCTTTCTGAGAAACTGCTTAGTGTTCTGTTCATTCATGTCACAGAGTTACATCTGTATTTCATGGATCTCTTTGCTAGCCTTATTTCTGTGGAATCTGAGAACAGATATTTCGGATCCCATTGAAGACTATAGGGCCAAAGGAAATATCCTCCGATAACAAAGAGAAAGAAGCTTTCTTAGAAACTTCTTTGTGTTCTGTGAAATCATCTCACAGAGTTACAGCTTTCCTCTCAAGAAGCCTTTCGCTAAGACAGTTCTTGTGGAATTGGCAAAGTGATATTTGGAAGCCCATAGAGGGCTTTGGTGAAAAAGGAAATACCCTCAGATAAAATCTGGAAAGAAGCTTTCTGAGAAACTGCTTAGTGTCCTGTTCATTCATCTCACAGAGTTACATCTGTATTTCGTGGATCTCTTTGCTAGCATTATTTCTGTGGAATCTGAGAACAGGTATTTCAGATCCCATTGAAGACTATAGGGCCTAAGGAAATATCCTCCGATTACAAAGAGAAAGAAGCTTTCTGAGAAACTTCTTTGCGTTCTGTGAAATCATCTCACAGAGTTACAGCTTTCCCCTCAAGAAGCCTTTCCCTAAGACAGTTCTTGTGGAATTGGCAAAGTGATATTTCGAAGCCCATAGAGGGCTATGGTGAAAAAGGAAATATCCTCAGATGAAATCTGGAAAGAAGCTTTCTGAGAAACTGCTTAGTGTTCTGTTAATTCATCTCACAGAGTTACATCTGTATTTCGTGGATCTCTTTACTAGTCTTATTTCTGTGGAATCTGAGAACAGATACTTCGGATCCCATTGAAGACTATAGGGACAAAGGAAATATCCTCCGATAACAAAGAGAAAGAAGCTTTCTGAGAAACTTCTTTGCAGTCTGTGAAATCATCTCAGAGAGTTACAGCTTTCCCCTAAAGAAGCCTATCGCTAAGACAGTTCTTGTGGAATTGGCAAAGTGATATTTGGAAGCCCATAGAGGGCTATGGTGAAAAAGGAAATATCCTCAGATGAAATCTGGAAAGAAGCTTTCTGAGAAACTGCTTCGTGTTCTGTTCATTCATCTCACAGAGTTACATCTGTATTTCGTGGATCTCTTTGCTAGCCTTATTTCTGTGGAATCTGAGAACAGATATTTCAGATCCCTTTGAAGACTATAGGGCCAAAGGAAATATCCTCCGATTACAAAGAGAAAGAAGCTTTCTGAGAAACTTCTTTGTGTTCTGTGAAATCATCTCACAGAGTTACAGAGTTCCCCTCAAGAAGCCTTTCGCTAAGACAGTTCTTGTGGAATTGGCAAAGTGATATTTGGAAGCCCATAGAGGGCTATGGTGAAAAAGGAAATATCCTCAGATGAAATCTGGAAAGAAGCTTTCTGAGAAACTGCTTAGTGTTCCGTTAATTCATCTCACAGAGTTACATCTGTATTTCGTGGATCTCTTTGCTAGCCTTATTTCTATGGAATCTGAGAACAGGTATTTCAGATCCCATTGGGACTATAGGGCCAAAGGAAATATCCTCCGATTACAAAGAGAAAGAAGCTTTCATAGAAACTTCTTTGTGTTCTGTGAAATCATCTCACAGAGTTACAGCTTTCCCCTAAAGAAGCCTTTCGCTAAGACAGTTCTTGTGGAATTGGCAAAGTGATATTTGGAAGCCCATAGAGGGCTATGGTGAAAAAGGAAATATCCTCAAATGAAATCTGGAAAGAAGCTTTCTGAGAAACTGCTTAGTGTTCTGTTCATTCAACTCACAGAGTTACATCTGTATTTCGTGGATCTCTTTGCTAGCCTAATTTCTGTGGAATCTGAGAACAGATATTTCGGATCCCATTGAAGACTATAGGGCCAAAGGAAATATCCTCCGATAACAAAGACAAAGAAGCTTTCTGAGAAACTACTTTGCGTTCTGTGAAATCATCTCACAGAGTTACAGCTTTCCCCTCAAGAAGCCTTTCGCTAAGACAGTTCTTGTGGAATTGGCAAAGTGATATTTGGAAGACCATAGAGGGCTATGGTGAAAAAGGAAATATCCTCAGATGAAATCTGGAAAGAAGCTTTCTGAGAATCTGCTTAGTGTTCTGTTAATTCATCTCTCAGAGTTACTTCTGTATTTCGTGGATCTCTTTGCTAGCCTTATTTCTGTGGAATCTGAGAACAGATATTTCAGATCCCATTGAAGACTATAGGGCCAAAGGAAATATCCTCCGATAACAAAGAGAAAGAAGCTTTCTGAGAAAATACTTGGCGTTCTGTGAAATCATCTCACAGAGTTACAGCTTTCCCCTCAAGAAGCCTTTCGCTAAGACAGTTCTTGTGGAATTGGCAAAGTGATATTTGGAAGCCCATAGAGGGCTATGGTGAAAAAGGAAATATCCTCAGATGAAATATGGAAAGAAGCTTTCTGAGAAACTGCTTAGTGTTCTGTTAATTCATCTCACAGAGTTACATCTGTATTTCGTGGATCTCTTTGCTAGCCTTATTTCTATGGAATCTGAGAACAGGTAGTTCAGATCCCATTGAAGACTATAGGGCCAAAGGAAATATCCTCCGATTACAAAGAGAAAGAAGCTTTCTTAGAAACTTCTTTGTGTTCTGTGAAATCATCTCACAGAGTTACAGCTTTCCCCTCAAGAAGCCTTTCGCTAAGACAGTTCTTGTGGAATTGGCAAAGTGATATTTGGAAGCCCATAGAGGGCTATGGTGAAAAAGGAAATATCCTCAGATGAAATCTGGAAAGAAGCTTTCTGAGAAACTGCTTAGTGTTTCGTTAATTCATCTAACAGAGTTACATCTGTATTTCGTGGATCTCTTTGGCAGCCTTATTTCTGTGGAATCTGAGAACAGATATTTCGGATCCCTTTGAAGACTATTGGGCCAAAGGAAATATCCTCCGATTACATAGAGAAAGAAGCTTTCTTAGAAACTTCTTTGTGTTCTGTGAAATCATCTCACAGAGTTTCAGCTTTCCCCTCATAAAGCCTTTCGCTAAGACAGTTCTTGTGGAATTGGCAAAGTGATATTTGGAAGCCCATAGAGGGCTATGGTGAAAAAGGAAATATACACAGATGAAATCTGGACGGAAGCTTTCTGAGAATCTGCTTAGTGTCCGGTTAATTCATCTCAGATAGTTACATCTGTATTTCGTGGATCTCTTTGCTAGCCTTATTTCTGTGGAATCTGAGAAGAGATATTTCGGATCCCTTTGAAGACTATAGGGCCAAAGGAAATATCCTCCGATAACAAAGAGAAAGAAGCTTTCTGAGAAACTTCTTGGCCTTTTGTGAAATCATCTCACAGAGTTACAGCTTTCCCCTCAAGAAGCCTTTCGCTAAGACAGTTCTTGTGGAATTGGCAAAGTGATATTTGGAAGCCCATAGAGGGCTATGGTGAAAAAGGAAATATCCTCAGATGAAATCTGGAAAGAAGCTTTCTGAGAAACTGCTTAGTGTTCTGTTAATTCATCTCACAGAGTTACATCTGTATTTCGTGGATCTCTTTGCTAGCCTTATTTCTGTGGAATCTGAGAACAGATATTTCGGATCCCTTTGAAGACTATAGGGCCAAAGGAAATATCCTCCGATAACAAAGAGAAAGAAGCTTTCTGAGGAACTTCTTGGCGTTCTGTGAAATCATCTCACAGAGTTACAGCTTTCCCCTCAAGAAGCCTTTCGCTAAGACAGTTCTTGTGGAATTGGCAAAGTGATATTTGGAAGCCCTTAGAGGGCTATGGTGAAAAAGGAAATATCCTCAGATGAAATCTGGAAAGAAGATTTCTGAGAAACTGCTAAGTGTTTTGTTAATTCATCTCACAGAGTTACATCTGTATTTCGTGGATCTCTTTGGCAGCATTATTTCTGTGGAATCTGAGAACAGATATTTCGGATCCCTTTGAAGACTATAGGGCCAAAGGTAGTATCCTCCGATAACAAAGAGAAAGAAGCTTTCTGAGAAACTTCTTTGCGTTCTGTGAAATCATCTCACAGAGTTACAGCTTTCCCCTCAAGAAGCCTTTCGCTAAGACAGTTCTTGTGGAATTGGCAAAGTGATATTTGGAAGCCCATAGAGGGCTATGTTGAAAAAGGAAATATCCTCAGATGAAATCTGGAAAGAAGCTTTCTGAGAAACTGCTTAGTGTTCTGTTAATTCATCTTACAGAGTTACATCTGTATTTCATGGATCTCTTTGCTAGCCTTATTTCTGTGGAATCTGAGAACAGATATTTCGGATCCCTTTGAAGACTATAGGGCCAAAGGAAATATCCTCCGATAACAAATAGAAAGAAGATTTCTTAGAAACTTCTTTGTTTTCTGTGAAATCATCTCACAGAGTTACAGCTTTCCCCTCAAGAAGCCTTTCGCTAAGACAGTTCTTGTGGAATTGGCAAAGTGATATTTGGAAGCCCATAGAGGGCTACGGTGAAAAAGAAAATATCCTCAGATGAAATCTGGAAAGAAGCTTTCTGAGAAACTGCTTAGTGTTCTGTTAATTCATCTCACAGAGTTGCATCTTTATTTCGTGGATCTCTTTGCTAGCCTTATTTCTGTGGAATCTGAGAACAGATATTTCGGATCCCTTTGAAGACTATAGGGCAAAAGGAAATATCCTCCGATTACAAAGAGAAAGAAGCTTTCTGAGAAACTTCTTTGCGTTCTGTGAAATCGTCTCACAGAGTTACAGCTTTCCCCTCAAGAAGCCTTTCGCTAAGAAAGTTCTTGTGGAATTGGCAAAGTGATATTTGGAAGCCCCTAGAGGGCTATGGTGAAAAAGGAAATATACGCAGATGAAATCTGGAAAGAAGCTTTCTGAGAAACTGCTTAGTGTTCTGTTAATTCATCTCACAGAGTTACATCTGTATTTCGTGGATATCTTTGCTAGCCTTATATCTGTGGAATCTGAGAACAGATATTTCGGATCCCTTTGAAGACTATAGGGCCAAAGGAAATATCCTCCGATAACAAAGAGAAAGAAGCTTTCTGAGGAACTTCTTGGCGTTCTGTGAAATCATCTCACAGGGTTACAGCTTTCCCCTCAAGAAGCCTTTCGCAAAGACAGTTCTTGTGGAATTGGAAAGGTGATATTTGGAATCCCATAGAGGGCTATGGTGAAAAAGGAATTATCCTCAAATGAAATCTGGAAAGAAACTTTCTGATAAACTGCTTAGTGTTCTGTTCATTCATCTCACAGAGTTATATCTGTATTTCGTGGATCTCTTTGCTAGCCTTATTTCTGTGGAATCTGAGAACAGATATTTCGGATCCCTTTGAAGACTATAGGGCCAAAGGAAATATCCTCCGATTACAAAGAGAAAGAAGCTTTCTTAGAAACTTCTTTGTATTCTGTGAAATCATCTCACAGAGTTACAGCATTCCCCTCAAGAAGCCTTTCGCTAAGACAGTTCTTGTGGAATTGGCAAAGTGATATTTGGAAGCCCATAGAGGGCTATGGTGAAAAAGGAATGATCCTCAGATGAAATCTGGAAAGAAGCTTTCTGAGAAACTGCTTAGTGTTCTGTTAATTCATCTCACAGAGTTACATCTTTATTTCGTGGATCTCTTTGCTAACCTTATTTCTGTGGAATCTGAGAACAGATATTTCGGATCCCTTTGAAGACTATAGGGCCAAAGGGAATATCCTCCGATTACAAAGAGAAAGAAGCTTTCTGAGAAACTTCTTTGTGTTCTGTGAAATCATCTCACAGAGTTACAGCTTTCCCCTCAAGAAGCCTTTCGCTAAGACAGTTCCTGTGGAATTGGCAAAGTGATATTTGGAAGCCCCTAGAGGGCTATGGTGAAAAAGGAAATATCCTCAGATGAAATCTGGAAAGAAGCTTTCTGAGAATCTGCTTAGTGTCCGGTTAATTCATCTCAGATAGTTACATCTGTATTTCGTGGATCTCTTTGCTAGCCTTATTTCTGTGGAATCTGAGAAGAGATATTTCGGATCCCTTTGAAGACTATAGGGCCAAAGGAAATATCCTCCGATAACAAAGAGAAAGAAGCTTTCTGAGAAACTTCTTGGCGTTTTGTGAAATCATCTCACAGAGTTACAGCTTTCCCCTCAAGAAGCCTTTCGCTAAGACAGTTCTTGTGGAATTGGCAAAGTGATATTTGGAAGCCCATAGAGGGCTATGGTGAAAAAGGAAATATCCTCAGATGAAATCTGGAAAGAAGCTTTCTGAGAAACTGCTTAGTGTTCTGTTAATTCATCTCACAGAGTTACATCTGTATTTCGTGGATCTCTTTGCTAGCCTTATTTCTATGGAATCTGAGAACAGGTAGTTCAGATCCCAATGAAGACTATAGGGCCAAAGGAAATATCCTCCGATTACAAAGAGAAAGAAGCTTTCTTAGAAACTTCTTTGTGTTCTGTGAAATCATCTCACAGAGTTACAGCTTTCCCCTCAAGAAGCCTTTCGCTAAGACAGTTCTTGTGGAATTGGCAAAGTGATATTTGGAAGCCCATAGAGGGCTATGGTGAAAAAGGAAATATCCTCAGATGAAATCTGGAAAGAAGCTTTCTGAGAAACTGCTTAGTGTTTTGTTAATTAATCTAACAGAGTTACATCTGTATTTCGTGGATCTCTTTGGCAGCCTTATTTCTGTGGAATCTGAGAACAGATATTTCGGATCCCTTTGAAGACTATAGGGCCAAAGGAAATATCCTCCGATTACAAAGAGAAAGAAGCTTTCTTAGAAACTTCTTTGTGTTCTGTGAAATCATCTCACAGAGTTTCAGCTTTCCCCTCATAAAGCCTTTCGCTAAGACAGTTCTTGTGGAATTGGCAAAGTGATATTTGGAAGCCCATAGAGGGCTATGGTGAAAAAGGAAATATCCTCAGATGAAATCTGGAAGGAAGCTTTCTGAGAATCTGCTTAGTGTCCGGTTAATTCATCTCAGATAGTTACATCTGTATTTCGTGGATCTCTTTGCTAGCCTTATTTCTGTGGAACCTGAGAAGAGATATTTCGGATCCCTTTGAAGACTATAGGGCCAAAGGAAATATCCTCCGATAACAAAGAGAAAGAAGCTTTCTGAGAAACTTCTTGGCGTTTTGTGAAATCATCTCACAGAGTTACAGCTTTCCCCTCAAGAAGCCTTTCGCTAAGACAGTTCTTGTGGAATTGGCAAAGTGATATTTGGAAGCCCATAGAGGGCTATGGTGAAAAAGGAAATATCCTCAGATGAAATCTGGAAAGAAGCTTTCTGAGAAACTGCTTAGTGTTCTGTTAATTCATCTCACAGAGTTACATCTGTATTTCGTGGATCTCTTTGCTAGCCTTATTTCTGTTCAATCTGAGAACAGATATTTCGGATCCCTTTGAAGACTATAGGGCCAAAGGAAATATCCTCCGATAACAAAGAGAAAGAAGCTTTCTGAGGAACTTCTTGGTGTTCTGTGAAATCATCTCACAGAGTTACAGCTTTCCCCTCAAGAAGCCTTTCGCTAAGACAGTTCTTGTGGAATTGGCAAAGTGATATTTGGAAGCCCTTAGAGGGCTATGGTGAAAAAGGAAATATCCTCAGATGAAATCTGGAAAGAAGATTTCTGAGAAACTGCTAAGTGTTTTGTTAATTCATCTCACAGAGTTACATCTGTATTTCGTGGATCTCTTTGGCAGCATTATTTCTGTGGAATCTGAGAACAGATATTTCGGATCCCTTTGAAGACTATAGGGCCAAAGGTAGTATCCTCCGATAACAAAGAGAAAGAAGCTTTCTGAGAAACTTCTTTGCGTTCTGTGAAATCATCTCACAGAGTTACAGCTTTCCCCTCAAGAAGCCTTTCGCTAAGACAGTTCTTGTGGAATTGGCAAAGTGATATTTGGAAGCCCATAGAGGGCTATGTTGAAAAAGGAAATATCCTCAGATGAAATCTGGAAAGAAGCTTTCTGAGAAACTGCTTAGTGTTCTGTTAATTCATCTTACAGAGTTACATCTGTATTTCATGGATCTCTTTGCTAGCCTTATTTCTGTGGAATCTGAGAACAGATATTTCGGATCCCTTTGAAGACTATAGGGCCAAAGGAAATATCCTCCGATAACAAATAGAAAGAAGATTTCTTAGAAACTTCTTTGTTTTCTGTGAAATCATCTCACAGAGTTACAGCTTTCCCCTCAAGAAGCCTTTCGCTAAGACAGTTCTTGTGGAATTGGCAAAGTGATATTTGGAAGCCCATAGAGGGCTACGGTGAAAAAGAAAATATCCTCAGATGAAATCTGGAAAGAAGCTTTCTGAGAAACTGCTTAGTGTTCTGTTAATTCATCTCACAGAGTTGCAACTTTATTTCGTGGATTTCTTTGCTAGCCTTATTTCTGTGGAATCTGAGAACAGATATTTCGGATCCCTTTGAAGACTATAGGGCAAAAGGAAATATCCTCCGATTACAAAGAGAAAGAAGCTTTCTGAGAAACTTCTTTGCGTTCTGTGAAATCGTCTCACAGAGTTACAGCTTTCCCCTCAAGAAGCCTTTCGCTAAGAAAGTTCTTGTGGAATTGGCAAAGTGATATTTGGAAGCCCCTAGAGGGCTATGGTGAAAAAGGAAATATACTCAGATGAAATCTGGAAAGAAGCTTTCTGAGAAACTGCTTAGTGTTCTGTTAATTCATCTCACAGAGTTACATCTGTATTTCGTGGATATCTTTGCTAGCCTTATTTCTGTGGAATCTGAGAACAGATATTTCGGATCCCTTTGAAGACTATAGGGCCAAAGGAAATATCCTCCGATAACAAAGAGAAAGAAGCTTTCTGAGGAACTTCTTGGCGTTCTGTGAAATCATCTCACAGGGTTACAGCTTTCCCCTCAAGAAGCCTTTCGCAAAGACAGTTCTTGTGGAATTGGCAAGGTGATATTTGGAATCCCATAGAGGGCTATGGTGAAAAAGGAATTATCCTCAAATGAAATCTGGAAAGAAACTTTCTGAGAAACTGCTTAGTGTTCTGTTCATTCATCTCACAGAGTTATATCTGTATTTCGTGGATCTCTTTGCTAGCCTTATTTCTGTGGAATCTGAGAACAGATATTTCGGATCCCTTTGAAGACTATAGGGCCAAAGGAAATATCCTCCGATTACAAAGAGAAAGAAGCTTTCTTAGAAACTTCTTTGTGTTCTGTGAAATCATCTCACAGAGTTACAGCATTCCCCTCAAGAAGCCTTTCGCTAAGACAGTTCTTGTGGAATTGGCAAAGTGATATTTGGAAGCCCATAGAGGGCTATGGTGAAAAAGGAATGATCCTCAGATGAAATCTGGAAAGAAGCTTTCTGAGAAACTGCTTAGTGTTCTGTTAATTCATCTCACAGAGTTACATCTTTATTTCGTGGATCTCTTTGCTAACCTTATTTCTGTGGAATCTGAGAACAGATATTTCGGATCCCTTTGAAGACTATAGGGCCAAAGGGAATATCCTCCGATTACAAAGAGAAAGAAGCTTTCTGAGAAACTTCTTTGTGTTCTGTGAAATCATCTCACAGAGTTACAGCTTTCCCCTCAAGAAGCCTTTCGCTAAGACAGTTCCTGTGGAATTGGCAAAGTGATATTTGGAAGCCCCTAGAGGGCTATGGTGAAAAAGGAAATATCCTCAGATGAAATCTGGAAAGAAGCTTTCTGAGAAACTGCTTAGTGTTCTGTTAATTCATCTCACAGAGTTTCATCTGTATTTCGTGGATGTCTTTGCTAGCCTTATTTCTGTGGAATCTGAGAACAGATATTTCGGATCCCATTGAAGACTATAGGGCCAAAGGAAATATCCTCCGACTATAAAGAGAAAGAAGCTTTCTGAGAAACTTCTTGGCGTTCTGTGAAATCATCTCACAGAGTTACAGCTTTCCCCTCAAGAAGCCTTTCGCTAAGACAGTTCTTGTGGAATTGGCAAGGTGATATTTGGAAGCCCATAGAGGGCTACGGTTAAAAAGGAAATATCCTCAGATGAAATCTGTAAAGAAGCTTTCTGAGAAACTGCTTAGTGTTCTGTTCATTCATCTCACAGAGTTCCATCTTTATTTCGTGGAACTCTTTGCTAGCCTTATTTCTGTGGAGTCTGAGAACAGATATATCGGATCCCTTTGAAGACTATAGGGCCAAAGGAAATATCCTCCGATTAAAAAGAGAAAGAAGCTTTCTTAGAAACTTCTTTGCGTTCTGTGATATCATCTCACAGAGTTACAGCTTTCCCCTCAAGAAGCCTTTTGCTAAGACAGTTCTTGTGGAATTGGCAAAGTGATATTTGGAAGCCCATAGAGGGCTATGGTGAAAAAGGAAATATCCTCAGATGAAATCTGGAAAGAAGCTTTCTGAGAAACTGCTTAGTGTTCTGTTAATTCATCTCACAGAGTTACATCTGTATTTCGTGGATCTCTTTGCTAGCCTTATTTTTGTGGAATCTGAGAACAGATATTTCGGATCCCATTGAAGACTATAGGGAAAAGGAAATATCCTCCGATAACAAAGAGAAAGAAGCTGTCTTGGAAACTTCTTTGCGTTCTGTGAAATCATCTCACAGAGTTACAGCTTTCCCCTCAAAAAGCCTTTCGCTAAGACAGTTCTTGTGGAATTGGCAAAGTGATATTTGGAAGCCCCTAGAGGGCTATGGTGAAAAAGGAAATATCCTCAGATGAAATCTGGAAAGAAGCTTTCTGAGAAACTGCTTAGTGTTCTGTTAGTTCATCTCACAGAGTTACATCTGTATTTCGTGGATCTCTTTGCTAGCCTTATTTCTGTGGAATCTGAGAACAGATATTTCGGATCCCATTGAAGACTATAGGGAGAAAGGAAATATCCTCCGATAACAAAGAGAGAGAAGCTTTCTGAAAAACTTCTTGGCGTTCTGTGAAATCATCTCACAGAGTTACAGCTTTCCCCTCAAGAAGACTTTCGCTAAGACAGTTCTTGTGGAATTCGCAAGGTGATATTTGGAAGCCCATAGAGGGCTACGGTGAAAAAGGAAATATCCTCAGATGAAATCTGGAAAGAAGCTTTCTGAGAAACTGCTTAGTGTTCTGTTAATTCATCTCACAGAGTTACATCTTTATTTCGTGGATCTCTTTGCTAGCCTTATTTCTGTGGAATCTGAGAACAGATATTTCGGATCCCTTTGAAGACTATAGGGCCAAAGGAAATATCCTCCGATTACAAAGAGAAAGAAGCTTTCTGAGAAACTTATTTGCGTTCTGTGAAACCATCTCACAGAGTTACAGCTTTCCCCTCAAGAAGCCTTTCGCTAAGACAGTTCTTGTGGAATTGGCAAAGTGATATTTGGAAGCCCCTAGAGAGCTATGGTGAAAAAGGAAATATCCTCAGATGAAATCTGGAAAGAAGCTTTCTGAGAAACTGCTTAGTGTTCTGTTCATTCATCTCACAGAGTTACATCTGTATTTCGTGGATCTCTTTGCTAGCCTTATTTCTGTGGAATCTGAGAACAGATATTTCGGATCCCTTTGAAGACTATAGGGCCAAAGGAAATATCCTCCGATAACAAAGAGAAAGAAGCTTTCTGAGGAACTTCTTGGCGTTCTGTGAAATCATCTCACAGAGTTACAGCTTTCCCCTCAAGAAGCCTTTCGCAAAGACAGTTCTTGTGGAATTGGCAAGGTGATATTTGGAAGCCCATAGAGGGCTATTGTGAAAAAGGAAATATCCTCAGATGAAATCTGGAAAGAAGCTTTCTGAGAAACTGCTTACTGTTCTGTTAATTCATCTCACAGAGTTACATCTGTATTTCATGGATCTCTATGCTAGCCTTATTTCTGTGGAATCTGAGAACAGGTATTTCGGATCCCTTTGAAGACTATAGGGCCAAAGGAAATATCCTCCGATTACAAAGAGAAAGAAGCTTTCTTAGAAACTTCTTTGTGTTCTGTGAAATCATCTCACAGAATTACAGCTTTCCCCTCGAGAAGCCTTTCGCTAAGACAGTTCTTGTGGAATTGGCAAAGTGATATTTGGAAGCCCCTAGAGGGCTATGGTGAAAAAGGAAATATCCTCCGATGAAATCTGGAAAGAAGCTTTCTGAGAAACTGCTTAGTGTTCTGTTAATTCATCTCACAGAGTTACATCTGTATTTCGTGGATCTCTTTGCTAGCCTTATTTCTGTGGAATCTGAGAACAGATATTTCGGATCCCTTTGAAGACTATAGGGCCAAAGGAATTATCCTCCGATAACAAAGAGAAAGAAGCTTTCTGAGGAACTTCTTGGCGTTCTGTGAAATCATCTCACAGAGTTACAGCTTTCCCCTCAAGAAGCCTTTCGCAAAGACAGTTCTTGTGGAATTGGCAATGTGATATTTGGAAGCCCATAGAGGGCTATGGTGAAAAAGGAATTATCCTCAGATGAAATCTGGAAAGAAGCTTTCTGAGAAACTGCTTAGTGTTCTGTTAATTCATCTCACAGAGTTACATCTGTATTTCGTGGATCTCTTTGCTAGCCTTATTTCTGTGGAATCTGAGAACAGGTATTTCGGATCCCTTTGAAGACTATAGGGCCAAAGGAAATATCCTCCGATTACAAAGAGAAAGAAGCTTTCTTAGAAACTTCTTTGTGTTCTGTGAAATCATCTCACAGAGTTACAGCTTTCCCCTCGAGAAGCCTTTCGCTAAGACAGTTCTTGTGGAATTGGCAAAGTGATATTTGGAGCCCATAGAGGGCTACGGTGAAAAAGGAATGATCCTCAGATGAAATCTGGAAAGAAGTTTTCTGAGAAACTGCTTAGTGTTCTGTTAATTCATCTCACAGAGTTACATCTTTATTTCGTGGATCTCTTTGCTAACCTTATTTCTGTGGAATCTGAGAACAGATATTTCGGATCCCATTGAAGACTATAGGGCCAAAGGAAATATCCTCCGATAACAAAGAGAAAGAAGCTTTCTGAGAAACTTCTTTGCGTTCTGTGAAATCATCTCACAGAGTTACAGCTTTCCCCTCAAGAAGCCTTTCGCTAAGACAGTTCTTGTGGAATTGGCAAAGTGATATTTGGAAGCCCCTAGAGGGCTATGGTGAAAAAGGAACTATCCACAGATGAAATCTGGAAAGCAGCTTTCTGAGAAACTGCTTAGTGTTCTGTTAATTCATCTCACAGAGTTACATCTGTATTTCGTGGATCTCTTTGCTAGCCTTATTTCTGTGGAATCTGAGAACAGATATTTCGGATCCCTTTGAAGACTATAGGGCCAAGGGAAATATCCTCCGATAACAAAGAAAAAGAAGCTTTCTGAGAAACTTCTTTGCATTATGTGAAATCATCTCACAGAGTTACAGCTTTCCCCTCAAGAAGCCTTTCGCTAAGACAGTTCTTGTGGAATTGGCAAAGTGATATTTGGAACCCCAAGAGGGCAATGGTGAAAAAGAAAATATCGTCAGATGAAAACTGGAAAGAAGCTTTCTGAGAATCTGCTTAGTGTTCTGTTCATTCATCTCACAGAGTTACATCTGTATTTCGTGGATGTCTTTGCTATCCTTATTTCTGTGGAATCTGAGAACAGGTATTTCAGATCCCATTGAAGACTATAGGGCCAAAGGAAATATCCTCCAATTACAAAGAGAAAGAAGCTTTCTGAGAAACTTCTTTGTGTTCTGTGAAATCATCTCACAGAGTTACAGCTTTCCCCTCAAGAAGCCTTTCGCTAAGACAGTTCTTGTGGAATTGGCAAAGTGATATTTGGAAGCCCCTAGAGGACTATGGTGAAAAAGGAAATATCCTCAGATGAAATCTGGAAAGAAGCTTTCTGAGAAACTGCTTAGTGTTCTGTTCATTCATCTCACAGAGTTACATCTTTATTTTGTGGATCTCTTTGCTAGACTTATTTCTGTGGAGTCTGAGAACAGATATTTCGGATCCCTTTGAAGACTATAGGGCCAAAGGAAATATCCTCCGATTAAAAAGAGAAAGAAGCTTTCTTAGAAACTTCTTTGCGTTCTGTGAAATCATCTCACAGAGTTACAGCTTTCCCCTCAAGAAGCCTTTCGCTAAGACAGTTCTTGTGGAATTGGCAAAGTGATATTTGGAAGCCCATAGAGGGCTATGTTGAAAAAGGAAATATCCTCAGATGAAATCTGGAAAGAAGCTTTCTGACAAACTGCTTAGTGTTCTGTTAATTCATCTCACAGGGTTACATCTGTATTTCGTGGATCTCTTTGCTAGCCTTATTTCTGTGGAATCTGAGAACAGATATTTCGGATCCCATTGAAGACAATAGGGCCAAAGGAAATATCCTCCGATAAAAAAGAGAAAGAAGCTTACTGAGAAACTTCTTTGCGTTCTGTGAAATCATCTCACAGAGTTACAGCTTTCCCCTCAAGAAGCCTTTCGCTAAGACAGTTCTTGTGGAATTCGCAAGGTGATATTTGGAAGCCCATAGAGGGCTACGGTGAAAAAGGAAATATCCTCAGATGAAATCTGGAAAGAAGCTTTCTGAGAAACTGCTTAGTGTTCTGTTAATTCATCTCACAGAGTTACATCTTTATTTCGTGGATCTCTTTGCTAGCCTTATTTCTGTGGAATCTGAGAACAGATATTTCGGATCCCTTTGAAGACTATAGGGCCAAAGGAAATATCCTCCGATTACAAAGAGAAAGAAGCTTTCTGAGAAACTTCTTTGCGTTCTGTGAAACCATCTCACAGAGTTACAGCTTTCCCCTCAAGAAGCCTTTCGCTAAGACAGTTCTTGTGGAATTGGCAAAGTGATATTTGGAAGCCCCTAGAGAGCTATGGTGAAAAAGGAAATATCCTCAGATGAAATCTGGAAAGAAGCTTTCTGAGAAACTGCTTAGTGTTCTGTTCATTCATCTCACAGAGTTACATCTGTATTTCGTGGATCTCTTTGCTAGCCTTATTTCTGTGGAATCTGAGAACAGATATTTCGGATCCCTTTGAAGACTATAGGGCCAAAGGAAATATCCTCCGATAACAAAGAGAAAGAAGCTTTCTGAGGAACTTCTTGGCGTTCTGTGAAATCATCTCACAGAGTTACAGCTTTCCCCTCAAGAAGCCTTTCGCAAAGACAGTTCTTGTGGAATTGGCAAGGTGATATTTGGAAGCCCATAGAGGGCTAGGGTGAAAAAGGAAATATCGTCAGATGAAATCTGGAAAGAAGCTTTCTGAGAAACTGCTTACTGTTCTGTTAATTCATCTCACAGAGTTACATCTGTATTTCATGGATCTCTATGCTAGCCTTATTTCTGTGGAATCTGAGAACAGGTATTTCGGATCCCTTTGAAGACTATAGGGCCAAAGGAAATATCCTCCGATTACAAAGAGAAAGAAGCTTTCTTAGAAACTTCTTTGTGTTCTGTGAAATCATCTCACAGAATTACAGCTTTCCCCTCGAGAAGCCTTTCGCTAAGACAGTTCTTGTGGAATTGGCAAAGTGATATTTGGAAGCCCCTAGAGGGCTATGGTGAAAAAGGAAATATCCTCCGATGAAATCTGGAAAGAAGCTTTCTGAGAAACTGCTTAGTGTTCTGTTAATTCATCTCACAGAGTTACATCTGTATTTCGTGGATCTCTTTGCTAGCCTTATTTCTGTGGAATCTGAGAACAGATATTTCGGATCCCTTTGAAGACTATAGGGCCAAAGGAATTATCCTCCGATAACAAAGAGAAAGAAGCTTTCTGAGGAACTTCTTGGCGTTCTGTGAAATCATCTCACAGAGTTACAGCTTTCCCCTCAAGAAGCCTTTCGCAAAGACAGTTCTTGTGGAATTGGCAATGTGATATTTGGAAGCCCATAGAGGGCTATGGTGAAAAAGGAATTATCCTCAGATGAAATCTGGAAAGAAGCTTTCTGAGAAACTGCTTAGTGTTCTGTTAATTCATCTCACAGAGTTACATCTGTATTTCGTGGATCTCTTTGCTAGCCTTATTTCTGTGGAATCTGAGAACAGGTATTTCGGATCCCTTTGAAGACTATAGGGCCAAAGGAAATATCCTCCGATTACAAAGAGAAAGAAGCTTTCTTAGAAACTTCTTTGTGTTCTGTGAAATCATCTCACAGAGTTACAGCTTTCCCCTCGAGAAGCCTTTCGCTAAGACAGTTCTTGTGGAATTGGCAAAGTGATATTTGGAGCCCATAGAGGGCTACGGTGAAAAAGGAATGATCCTCAGATGAAATCTGGAAAGAAGTTTTCTGAGAAACTGCTTAGTGTTCTGTTAATTCATCTCACAGAGTTACATCTTTATTTCGTGGATCTCTTTGCTAACCTTATTTCTGTGGAATCTGAGAACAGATATTTCGGATCCCATTGAAGACTATAGGGCCAAAGGAAATATCCTCCGATAACAAAGAGAAAGAAGCTTTCTGAGAAACTTCTTTGCGTTCTGTGAAATCATCTCACAGAGTTACAGCTTTCCCCTCAAGAAGCCTTTCGCTAAGACAGTTCTTGTGGAATTGGCAAAGTGATATTTGGAAGCCCCTAGAGGGCTATGGTGAAAAAGGAACTATCCACAGATGAAATCTGGAAAGCAGCTTTCTGAGAAACTGCTTAGTGTTCTGTTAATTCATCTCACAGAGTTACATCTGTATTTCGTGGATCTCTTTGCTAGCCTTATTTCTGTGGAATCTGAGAACAGATATTTCGGATCCCTTTGAAGACTATAGGGCCAAGGGAAATATCCTCCGATAACAAAGAAAAAGAAGCTTTCTGAGAAACTTCTTTGCATTATGTGAAATCATCTCACAGAGTTACAGCTTTCCCCTCAAGAAGCCTTTCGCTAAGACAGTTCTTGTGGAATTGACAAAGTGATATTTGGAACCCCAAGAGGGCAATGGTGAAAAAGAAAATATCGTCAGATGAAAACTGGAAAGAAGCTTTCTGAGAATCTGCTTAGTGTTCTGTTCATTCATCTCACAGAGTTACATCTGTATTTCGTGGATGTCTTTGCTATCCTTATTTCTGTGGAATCTGAGAACAGGTATTTCAGATCCCATTGAAGACTATAGGGCCAAAGGAAATATCCTCCAATTACAAAGAGAAAGAAGCTTTCTGAGAAACTTCTTTGTGTTCTGTGAAATTATCTCACAGAGTTACAGCTTTCCCCTCAAGAAGCCTTTCGCTAAGACAGTTCTTGTGGAATTGGCAAAGTGATATTTGGAAGCCCCTAGAGGACTATGGTGAAAAAGGAAATATCCTCAGATGAAATCTGGAAAGAAGCTTTCTGAGAAACTGCTTAGTGTTCTGTTCATTCATCTCACAGAGTTACATCTTTATTTTGTGGATCTCTTTGCTAGACTTATTTCTGTGGAGTCTGAGAACAGATATTTCGGATCCCTTTGAAGACTATAGGGCCAAAGGAAATATCCTCCGATTAAAAAGAGAAAGAAGCTTTCTTAGAAACTTCTTTGCGTTCTGTGAAATCATCTCACAGAGTTACAGCTTTCCCCTCAAGAAGCCTTTCGCTAAGACAGTTCTTGTGGAATTGGCAAAGTGATATTTGGAAGCCCATAGAGGGCTATGGTGAAAAAGGAAATATCCTCAGATGAAATCTGGAAAGAAGCTTTCTGACAAACTGCTTAGTGTTCTGTTAATTCATCTCACAGGGTTACATCTGTATTTCGTGGATCTCTTTGCTAGCCTTATTTCTGTGGAATCTGAGAACAGATATTTCGGATCCCATTGAAGACAATAGGGCCAAAGGAAATATCCTCCGATAAAAAAGAGAAAGAAGCTTACTGAGAAACTTCTTTGCGTTCTGTGAAATCATCTCACAGAGTTACAGCTTTCCCCTCAAGAAGCCTTTCGCTAAGACAGTTCTTGTGGAATTGGCAAATTGATATTTGGAACCCCTAGAGGGCAATGGTGAAAAAGGAAATATCCTCAGAATGAAATCTGGAAAGAAGCTTTCTGAGAAACTGCTTAGTGTTCTGTTCATTCATCTCACAGTGTTACATCTGTATTTCGTGGATCTCTTTGCTAGCCTTATTTCTGTGGAATCTGAGAACAGATATTTCGGATCCCATTGAAGACTATAGGGCCAAAGGAAATATCCTCCGATTACAAAGAGAAAGAAGCTTTCTTAGAAACTTCTTTGCGTTCTGTGAAATCACCTCACAGAGTTACAGCTTTCCCCTCAAGAAGCCTTTCGCTAAGACAGTTCTTGTGGAATTGGCAAAGTGATATTTGGAAGCCCATAGAGGGCTATGGTGAAAAAGGAAATATCCTCAGATGAAATCTGGAAAGAAGCTTTCTGAGAAACTGCTTAGTGTTCTGTTAATTCATCTCACAGAGTTACATCTGTATTTAGTGGATCTCTTTGCTAGCCTTATTTCTGTGGAATCTGAGAACAGGTATTTCGGATCCCATTGAAGACTATAGGGCCAAAGGAAATATCCTCCGATTACAAAGAGAAAGAAGCTTTCTTAGAAACTTCTTTGTGTTCTCTGAAATCATCTCACAGAGTTACAGCTTTCCCCTCAAGAAGCCTTTCGCTAAGACAGTTCTTGTGGAATTGGCAAAGTGATATTTGGAAGCCCCTAGAGGGCTATGGTGAAAAAGGAAATATCCTCAGATGAAATCTGGAAAGAAGCTTTCTGAGAAACTGCTTAGTGTTTTGTTCATTCATCTCACAGAGTTACATCTTTATTTCGTGGAACTCTTTGCTAGCCTTATTTCTGTGGAGTCTGAGAACAGATATTTCGGATCCCTTTGAAGACTATAGGGCCAAAGGAAATATCCTCCGATTAAAAAGAGAAAGAAGCTTTCTTAGAAACTTCTTTGCGTTCTGTGATATCATCTCACAGAGTTACAGCTTTCCCCTCAAGAAGCCTTTCGCTAAGACAGTTCTTGTGGAATTGGCAAAGTGATATTTGGAAGCCCATAGAGGGCTATGGTGAAAAAGGAAATATCCTCAGATGAAATCTGGAAAGAAGCTTTCTGAGAAACTGCTTGGTGTTTTGTTAATTCATCTCAGAGAGTTACATCTGTATTTCGTGGATCTCTTTGGCAGCCTTATTTCTGTGGAATCTGAGAACAGATATTTCGGATCCCATTGAAGACTATAGGGCCAAAGGAAATATCCTCCGATAACAAAGAGAAAGAAGCTTTTTGAGAAACTTCTTTGTGTTCTGTGAAATCATCTCACAGAGTTAAAGCTTTCCCCTCAAGAATCCTTTCGCTAAGACAGTTCTTGTGGAATTGGCAAAGTGATATTTGGAAGCCCATAGAAGGCTATGGTGAAAAAGGAAATATCCTCAGATGAAATCTGGAAAGAAGCTTTCTGACAAACTGCTTAGTGTTCTGTTAATTCATCTCACAGGGTTACATCTGTATTTCGTGGATCTCTTTGCTAGCCTTATTTCTGTGGAATCTGAGAACAGATATTTCGGATCCCATTGAAGACAATAGGGCCAAAGGAAATATGCTCCGATAAAAAAGAGAAAGAAGCTTACTGAGAAACTTCTTTGCGTTCTGTGAAATCATCTCACAGAGTTACAGCTTTCCCGTCAAGAAGCCTTTCGCTAAGACAGTTGTTGTGGAATTGGCAAAGTGATATTTGGAACCCCTAGAGTACAATGGTGAAAAAGGAAATATCCTCAGAATGAAATCTGGAAAGAAGCTTTCTGAGAAACTGCTTAGTGTTCTGATCATTCATCTCACAGAGTTACATGTGTATTTCGTGGATCTCTTTGCTAGCCTTATTTCTATGGAATCTGAGAACAGGTAGTTCAGATCCCATTGAAGACTATAGGGCCAAAGGAAATATCCTCCGATTACAAAGAGAAAGAAGCTTTCTTAGAAACTTCTTTGTGTTCTGTGAAATCATCTCACAGAGTTACAGCTTTCCCCTCAAGAAGCCTTTCGCTAAGACAGTTCTTGTGGAATTGGCAAAGTGATATTTGGAAGCCCATAGAGGTCTATGGTGAAAAAGGAAATATCCTCAGATGAAATCTGGAAAGAAGCTTTCTGAGAAACTGCTTAGTGTTCTGTTAATTCATCTCACAGAGTTACATCTGTATTTCGTGGATCTCTTTGCTAGCCTTATTTCTGTGGAATCTGAGAACAGATATTTCGGATCCCTTTGAAGACTATAGGGCCAAAGGAAATATCCTCCGATTAAAAAGAGAAAGAAGCTTTCTGAGAAACTTCTTGGCGTTCTGTGAAATCATCTCACAGAGTTACAGCTTTCCCCTCAAGAAGCCTTTCGCTAAGACAGTTCTTGTGGAATTCGCAAGGTGATATTTGGAAGCCCATAGAGGGCAACGGTGAAAAAGGAAATATCCTCAGATGAAATCTGGAAAGAAGCTTTCTGAGAAACTGCTTAGTGTTCGGTTAATTCATCTCACAGAGTTACATCTGTATTTCGTGGATCTCTTTGCTAGCCTTATTTCTGTGGAATCTGAGAACAGGTATTTCGGATCCCATTGAAGACTATACGGCCAAAGGAAATAACCTCCGATAACAAAGAGAAAGAAACTTTCTGAGAAACTTCTTTGCATTCTGTGAAATCATCTCACAGAGTTACAGCTTTCCCCTCAAGAAGCCTTTCGCTAAGTCAGTTCTTGTGGAATTGGCAAAGTGATATTTGGAAGCCCATAGAGGGCTATGGTGAAAAAGGAAATATCCTCAGATGAAATCTGGAAGGAAGCTTTCTGAGAAACTTCTTAGTTTTCGGTTAATTCATCTCAGAGAGTGACATCTGTATTTCGTGGATCTCTTGTCTAGCCTTATTTCTGTGGAATCTGAGAACAGATATTTCGGATCCCGTTGAAGACTATAGGGCCAAAGGAAATATCCTCCGATAACAAAGAGAAAGAAGCTTTCTGACAAACTTCTTTGCGTTCTGTGAAATCATCTCACAGAGTTACAGCTTTCCCCTCAAGAAGACTTTCGCTAAGACAGTTCTTGTGGAATTGGCAAAGTGATATTTGGAAGCCCATAGAGGGCTATGGTGAAAAAGGAAATATCCTCAGAGGAAATCTGGAAAGAAGATTTCTGAGAAACTTCTTAGTGTTCTGTTAATTCATCTCACAGAGTTACATCTGTATTTCGTGGATCTCTTTGCTAGCCTTATTTCTATGGAATCTGAGAACAGGTAGTTCAGATCCCATTGAAGACTATAGGGCCAAGGAAATATCCTCCGATTACAAAGAGAAAGAAGCTTTCTTAGAAACTTCTTTGTGTTCTGTGAAATCATCTCACAGAGTTACAGCTTTCCCCTCAAGAAGCCTTTCGCTAAGACAGTTGTTGTGGAATTGGCAAAGTGATATTTGTAAGCCCATAGAGGGCTATGGTGAAAAAGGAAATATCCTCAGATGAAATCTGGAAAGAAGCTTTCTGAGAAACTGCTTGGTGTTTTGTTAATTCATCTCACAGAGTTACATCTGTATTTCGTGGATCTCTTTGGCAGCCTTATTTCTGTGGAATCTGAGAACAGATATTTCGGATCCCATTGAAGACTATAGGGCCAAAGGAAATATCCTCCGATAACAAAGAGAAAGAAGCTTTTTGAGAAACTTCTTTGCGTTCTGTGAAATCATCTCACAGAGTTAAAGCTTTCCCCTCAAGAATCCTTTCGCTAAGACAGTTCTTGTGGAATTGGCAAAGTGATATTTGGAAGCCCATAGAAGGCTATGGTGAAAAAGGAAATATCCTCAGATGAAATCTGGAAAGAAGCTTTCTGACAAACTGCTTAGTGTTCTGTTAATTCATCTCACAGGGTTACATGTGTATTTCGTGGATCTCTTTGCTAGCCTTATTTCTGTGGAATCTGAGAACAGATATTTCGGATCCCATTGAAGACAATAGGGCCAAAGGAAATATGCTCCGATAAAAAAGAGAAAGAAGCTTACTGAGAAACTTCTTTGCGTTCTGTGAAATCATCTCACAGAGTTACAGCTTTCCCGTCAAGAAGCCTTTCGCTAAGACAGTTCTTGAGGAATTGGCAAAGTGATATTTGGAACCCCTAGAGTACAATGGTGAAAAAGGAAATATCCTCAGAATGAAATCTGGAAAGAAGCTTTCTGAGAAACTGCTTAGTGTTCTGTTAATTCATCTCACAGAGTTACATCTTTATTTCGTGGATCTCTTTGCTAGCCTTATTTCTGTGGAATCTGAGAACAGATATTTCGGATCCCTTTGAAGACTATAGGGCCAAAGGAAATATCCTCCGATAACAAAGAGAAAGAAGCTTTCTGAGAAACTTCTTGGCGTTCTGTGAAATCATCTCACAGAATTACAGCTTTCCCCTTAAGAAGCCTTTCGATAAGACAGTTCTTGTGGAATTGGCAAAGTGATATTTGGAAGCCCATAGAGGGCTATGGTGAAAAAGGAAATATCCTCAGATGAAATCTGGAAGGAAGCTTTCTGAGAAACTGCTTAGTGTTCGGTTAATTCATCTCAGAGAGTTACATCTGTATTTCGTGGATCTCTTGGCTAGCCTTATTTCTGTGGAATCTGAGAACAGATATTTCGGATCCCTTTGAAGACTATAAGGCCAAAGGAAATATCCTCCGATAACAAAGAGAAATAAGCTTTCTGAGAAACTTCTTTGCGTTCTGTGAAATCATCTCACAGAGTTACAGCTTTCCCATCAAGAAGCCTTTCGCTAAGACAGTTCTTGTGGAATTGGCAAAGTGATATTTGGAAGCCCATACAGGGCTATGGTGAAAAAGGAAATATCCTCAGATGAAATCTGGAAGGAAGCTTTCTGAGAAACTGCTTAGTGTTCGGTTAATTCATCTCAGAGAGTTACATCTGTATTTCGTGGATCTCTTTGCTAGCCTTATTTCTGTGGAATCTGAGAACAGATATTTCGGATCCCTTTGAAGACTATAGGGCCAAAGGAAATATCCTCCGATAACAAAGAGAAAGAAGCTTTCTGAGAAACTTCTTTGCGTTTTGTGAAATCATCTCACAGAGTTACAGCTTTCCCCTCAAGAAGCCTTTCGCTAAGACAGTTCTTGTGGAATTGGCAAAGTGATATTTGGAACCCCAAGAGGGCAATGGTGAAAAAGGAAATATCCTTAGATGAAAACTCGAAAGAAGCTTTCTGAGAAACTGCTTAGTGTTCTGTTCATTCATCTCACAGAGTTACATCTGTATTTCGTGGATCTCTTTGCTAGCCTTATTTCTGTGGAATCTGAGAACAGGTATTTCAGATCCCATTGAAGACTATAGGGCCAAAGGAAATATCCTCCGATTACAAAGAGAAAGAAGCTTTCTTAGAAACTTCTTTGTGTTCTATGAAATCATCTCACAGAGTTACAGCTTTCCCCTCAAGAAGCCCTTCGCTAAGACAGTTCTTGTGGAATTGGCAAAGTGATATTTTAAGCCCATAGAGGGCTATGGTGAAAAAGGAAATATCCTCAGAAGAAATCTGGAAAGAAGCTTTCTGAGAAACTGCTTAGTGTTCTGTTAATTCATCTCAGAGAATTACATCTGTATTTCGTGGATCTCTTTGCTAGCCTTATTTCTGTGGAATCTGAGAACAGATATTTCGGATCCCTTTGAAGACTATAGGGCCAAAGGAAATATCCTCCGATAACAAAGAGAAAGAAGCTTTCTGAGAAATTTCTTTCCGTTCTGTGAAATCATCTCACAGAGTTACAGCTTTCCCCTCAAGAAGCCATTCGCTAAGACAGTTCTTGTGGAATTGGCAAAGTGATATTTGGAAGCCCATAGAGGGCTATGGTGAAAAAGGAAATATCCTCAGATGAAATCTGGAAGGAAGCTTTCTGAGAAGATGCTTAGTATTCGGTTAATTCATCTCAGAGAGTTACATCTGTATTTCGTGGATCTCTTTGCTAGCCTTATTTCTGTGGAATCTGAGAACAGATATTTCGGATCCCTTTGAAGACTATAGGGCCAAAGGAAATATCCTCCGATAACAAAGAGAAAGAAGCTTTCTGAGAAACTTCTTTGCGTTTTGTGAAATCATCTCACAGAGTTACAGCTTTCCCCTCAAGAAGCCTTTCGCTAAGACAGTTCTTGTGGAATTGGCAAAGTGATATTTGGAACCCCAAGAGGGCAATGGTGAAAAAGGAAATATACTCAGATGAAAACTGGAAAGAAGCTTTCTGAGAAACTGCTTAGTGTTCTGTTCATTCATCTCACAGAGTTACATCTGTATTTCGTGGATCTCTTTGCTAGCCTTATTTCTGTGGAATCTGAGAACAGGTATTTCAGATCCCATTGAAGACTATAGGGCCAAAGGAAATATCCTCCGATAACAAAGACAAAAAAGCTTTCTGAGAAACTTCTTTGTGTTCTGTGAAATCATCTCACAGAGTTACAGCTTTCCCCTCAAGAAGCCTTTCGCTAAGACATTTCTTGTGGAATTGGCAAAGTGATATTTGGAAGCCCATAGAGGGCTATGGTGAAAAAGGAAATATCCTCAGATGAAATCTGGAAAGAAGCTTTCTGAGAAACTGCTTAGTGTTCTGTTCATTCATCTCACAGACTTACATCTTTATTTCGTGGAACTCCTTGCTAGCCTTATTTCTGTGGAGTCTGAGAACAGATATTTCGGATCCCTTTGAAGACTATAGGGCCAAAGGAAATATCCTCCGATTAAAAAGAGAAAGAAGCTTTCTTAGAAACTTCTTTGCGTTCTGTGATATCATCTCACAGAGTTACAGCTTTCCCCTCAAGAAGCCTTTCGCTAAGACAGTTCTTGTGGAATTGGCAAAGTGATATTTGGAAGCCCATAGAGGGCTATGGTGAAAAAGGAAATATCCTCAGATGAAATCTGGAAAGAAGCTTTCTGAGAAACTGCTTAGTGTTCTGTTAATTCATCTCAGTGAGTTACATCTGTATTTCGTGGATCTCTTGGCTAGCCTTATTTCTGTGGAATCTGAGAACAGATATTTCGGATCCCTTTGAAGACTATAGGGCCAAAGGAAATATCCTCCGATAACAAAGAGAAAGAAGCTTTCTGAGAAATTTCTTTGCGTTCTGTGAAATCATCTCACAGAGTTACAGCTTTCCCCTCAAGAAGCCATTCGCTAAGACAGTTCTTGTGGAATTGGCAAAGTGATATTTGGAAGCCCATAGAGGGCTATGGTGAAAAAGGAAATATCCTCAGAGGAAATCTGGAAGGAAGCTTTCTGGGAAACTGCTTAGTGTTCGGTTAATTCATCTCAGAGAGTTACATCTGTATTTCGTGGATCTCTTTGCTAGCCTTATTTCTGTGGAATCTGAGAACAGATATTTCGGATCCCTTTGAAGACTATAGGGCCAAAGGAAATATCCTCCGATAACAAAGAGAAAGAAGCTTTCTGAGAAACTTCTTTGCGTTTTGTGAAATCATCTCACAGAGTTACAGCTTTCCCCTCAAGAAGCCTTTGGCTAAGACAGTTCTTGTGGAATTGGCAAAGTGATATTTGGAACCACAAGAGGGCAATGGTGAAAAAGGAAATATCCTCAGATGAAAACTGGAAAGAAGCTTTCTGAGAAACTGCTTAGTGTTCTGTTCATTCATCTCACAGAGTTACATCTGTATTTCGTGGATCTCTTTGCTAGCCTTATTTCTGTGGAATCTGAGAAGAGGTATTTCAGATTCCATTGAAGACTATAGGGCCAAAGGAAATATCCTCCGATTACAAAGAGAAAGAAGCTTTCTTAGAAACTTCTTTGTGTTCTGTGAAATCATCTCACAGAGTTACAGCTTTCCCCTCAGGAAGCCTTTCGCTAAGACAGTTCTTGTGGAATTGGCAAAGTGATATTTGGAAGCCCATAGAGGGCTATGGTGAAAAAGGAAATATCCTCAGATGAAATCTGGAAGGAAGCTTTCTGAGAAACTGCTTAGTGTTCGGCTAATTCATCTCAGAGAGTTACATCTGTATTTCGTGGATCTCTTTGCTAGCCTTATTTCTGTGGAATCTGAGAACAGATATTTCGGATCCCTTTGAAGACTATAGGGCCAAAGGAAATATCCTCCGATAACAAAGAGAAAGAAGCTTTCTGAGAAACTTCTTTGCGTTCTGTGAAATCATCTCACAGAGTTACAGCTTTCCCCTGAAGAAGCCTTTCGCTAAAACAGTTCTTGTGGAATTGGCAAAGTGATATTTGGAAGCCCATAGAGGGCTATGGTGAAAAAGGAAATATCCTCAGATGAAATCTGGAAAGAAGCTTTCTGAGAAACTGCTTGGTGTTCTGTTCATTCATCTCACAGAGTTACATCTGTATTTCGTGGATCTCTTTGCTAGCCTCATTTCTGTGGAATCCGAGAAAAGGTATTTCAGATCCCTTTGAAGACTATAGGGCCAAAGGAAATGTCCTCCCATTACAAAGAGAAAGAAGCTTTCTTAGAATCTTCTTTGTGTTCTGGGAAATCATCTCACAGAGTTACAGCTTTCCCCTCAAGAAGCCTTTCGCTAAGACAGTTCTTGTGGAATTGGCAAAGTGATATTTGGAACCCCAGAGGGCAATGGTGAAAAAGGAAATATACTCAGATGAAAACTGGAAAGAAGCTTTCTGAGAAACTGCTTAGTGTTCTGTTCATTCATCTCACAGAGTTACATCTGTATTTCGTGGATCTCTTTGCTAGCCTTATTTCTGTGGAATCTGAGAACAGGTATTTCAGATCCCATTGAAGACTATAGGGCCAAAGGAAGTATCCTCCGATAACAAAGACAAAAAAGCTTTCTGAGAAACTTCTTTGTGTTCTGTGAAATCAACTCACAGAGTTACAGCTTTCCCCTCAAGAAGCCTTTCGCTAAGACAGTTCTTGTGGAATTGGCAAAGTGATATTTGGAAGCCCATAGAGGGCTATGGTGAAAAAGGAAATATCCTCAGATGAAATCTGGAAAGAAGCTTTCTGAGAAACTGCTTAGTGTTCTGTTCATTCATCTCACAGACTTACATCTTTATTTCGTGGAACTCTTTGCTAGCCTTATTTATGTGGAGTCTGAGAACAGATATTTCGGATCCCTTTGAAGACTATAGGGCCAAAGGAAATATCCTCCGATTAAAAAGAGAAAGAAGCTTTCTTAGAAACTTCTTTGCGTTCTGTGATATCATCTCACAGAGTTACAGCTTTCCCCTCAAGAAGCCTTTCGCTAAGACAGTTCTTGTGGAATTGGCAAAGTGATATTTGGAAGCCCATAGAGGGCTATGGTGAAAAAGGAAATATCCTCAGATGAAATCTGGAAAGAAGCTTTCTGAGAAACTGCTTAGTGTTCTGTTAATTCATCTCAGTGAGTTACATCTGTATTTCGTGGATCTCTTGGCTAGCCTTATTTCTGTGGAATCTGAGAACAGATATTTCGGATCCCTTTGAAGACTATAGGGCCAAAGGAAATATCCTCCGATAACAAAGAGAAAGAAGCTTTCTGAGAAATTTCTTTGCGTTCTGTGAAATCATCTCACAGAGTTACAGCTTTCCCCTCAAGAAGCCATTCGCTAAGACAGTTCTTGTGGAATTGGCAAAGTGATATTTGGAAGCCCATAGAGGGCTATGGTGAAAAAGGAAATATCCTCAGAGGAAATCTGGAAGGAAGCTTTCTGGGAAACTGCTTAGTGTTCGGTTAATTCATCTCAGAGAGTTACATCTGTATTTCGTGGATCTCTTTGCTAGCCTTATTTCTGTGGAATCTGAGAACAGATATTTCGGATCCCTTTGAAGACTATAGGGCCAAAGGAAATATCCTCCGATAACAAAGAGAAAGAAGCTTTCTGAGAAACTTCTTTGCGTTTTGTGAAATCATCTCACAGAGTTACAGCTTTCCCCTCAAGAAGCCTTTGGCTAAGACAGTTCTTGTGGAATTGGCAAAGTGATATTTGGAACCACAAGAGGGCAATGGTGAAAAAGGAAATATCCTCAGATGAAAACTGGAAAGAAGCTTTCTGAGAAACTGCTTAGTGTTCTGTTCATTCATCTCACAGAGTTACATCTGTATTTCGTGGATCTCTTTGCTAGCCTTATTTCTGTGGAATCTGAGAACAGGTATTTCAGATCCCATTGAAGACTATAGGGCCAAAGGAAATATCCTCCGATTACAAAGAGAAAGAAGCTTTCTTAGAAACTTCTTTGTGTTCTGTGAAATCATCTCACAGAGTTACAGCTTTCCCCTCAGGAAGCCTTTCGCTAAGACAGTTCTTGTGGAATTGGCAAAGTGATATTTGGAAGCCCATAGAGGGCTATGGTGAAAAAGGAAATATCCTCAGATGAAATCTGGAAGGAAGCTTTATGAGAAACTGCTTAGTGTTCTGTTCATTCATCTCACAGACTTACATCTTTATTTCGTGGAACTCTTTGCTAGCCTTATTTCTGTGGAGTCTGAGAACAGATATTTCGGATCCCTTTGAAGACTATAGGGCCAAAGGAAATATCCTCCGATAACAAAGAGAAAGAAGCTTTCTTAGAAACTTCTTTGCGTTCCGTGAAATCATCTCACAGAGTTACAGCTTTCCCATCAGGAAGCCTTTCGCTAAGACAGTTCTTGTGGAATTGGCAAAGTGATATTTGGAAGCCCATAGAGGGCTATGGTGAAAAAGGAAATATCCTCAGATGAAATCTGGAAAGAAGCTTTCTGAGAAACTGCTTGGTGTTCTGTTCATTCATCTCACAGAGTTACATCTGTATTTCGTGGATCTCTTTGCTAGCCTCATTTCTGTGGAATCCGAGAAAAGGTATTTCAGATCCCATTGAAGACTATAGGGCCAAAGGAAATGTCCTCCCATTACAAAGAGAAAGAAGCTTTCTTAGAATCTTCTTTGTGTTCTGTGAAATCATATCACAGAGTTACAGCTTTCCACTCAAGAAGCCTTTCGCTAAGACAGTTCTTGTGTAATTGGCAAAGTGATATTTGGAAGCCCATAAAGGTATATGATGAAAAAGGAAATATCCTCAGATGAAATCTGGAAAGAAGCTTTCTGAGAAACTGCTTAGTGTTCTGTTCATTCATCTCACAGAGTTACATCTGTATTTCGTGGATCTCTTTGCTAGCCTTATTTCTGTGGAATCTGAGAACAGGTATTTCAGATCCCATTGAAGACTATAGGGCCAAAGGAAATATCCTCCGATAACAAAGACAAAGAAGCTTTCTGAGAAACTTCTTTGTGTTCTGTGAAATCATCTCACAGAGTTACAGCTTTCCCCTCAAGAAGCCTTTCGCTAAGACAGTTCTTGTGGAATTGGCAAAGTGATATTTGGAAGCCCATAGAGGGCTATGGTGAAAAAGGAAATATCCTCAGATGAAATCTGGAAAGAAGCTTTCTGAGAAACTGCTTAGTGTTCTGTTAAATCATCTCACAGAGTTACATCTGTATTTCGTGGATCTCTGAGCTAGCCTTATTTCTGTGGAATCTGAGAACAGATATTTCGGATCCCTTTGAAGACTATAGGGCCAAAGGAAATATCCTCCGATTACAAAGAGAAAGAAGCTTTCTGAGAAACTTCTTTGTGTTCTGTGAAATCATCTCACAGAGTTACAGCTTTCCCCTCAAGAAGCCTTACGCTAAGACAGTTCTTGTGGAATTGGCAAAGTGATATTTGGAAGCCCATATGAGGGCTATGGTGAAAAAGGAAATATCCTCAGATGAAATCTGGAAAGAAGCTTTCTGAGAAACTGCTTAGTGTTCTGTTAATTCATCTCACAGAGTTACATCTGTATTTCGTGGATCTCTTTGCTAGCCTTATTTCTGTGGAATCTGAGAACAGATATTTCGGATCCCATTAAAGACTATAGGGCCAAAGGAAATATCCTCCGATAACAAAGAGAAAGTAGATTTCTGAGAAACTTCTTTGTGTTCTGTGAAATCATCTCACAGAGTTACAGCTTTCCCCTGAAGAAGCATTTCGCTAAGACAGTTCTTGTGGAATTGGCAAAGTGATATTTGGAAGCCCTTAGAGGACTATGGTGAAAAAGGAAATATCCTCAGATGAAATCTGGAAAGAAGCTTTCTGAGAAACTGCTTAGTGTTCGCTTAATTTATCTCACAGAGTTACATCTGCATTTCGTGGATCTCTATGCTAGCCTTATTTCTGTGGAATCTGAGAAGAGATATTTCGGATCCATTTGAAGACTATAGGGCCAAAGGAAATATCCTCCGATAACAAAGAGAAAGAAGCTTTCTGAGAAACTTCTTTGCGTTCTGTGAAAACATCTCACAGAGTTACAGCTTTCCCCTCAAGAAGCCTTTCGCTAAGACAGTTCTTGTGGAATTGGCAAAGTGATATTTGGAAGCCCATAGAGGGCTATGGTGAAAAAGGAAATATCCTCAGATGAAATCTGGAAAGAAGGTTTCTGAGAAACTGCTTAGTGTTCTGTTAATTCATCTCACAGAGTTACATCTGTATTTCGTGGATCTCTTTGCTAGCCTTATTTCTGTGAAATCTGAGAACAGATATTTCGGATCCCATTGAAGACTACAGGGCCAAAGGAAATATCCTCCGATAACAAAGAGAAAGAAGCTTTCTGAGAAACTTCTTTGCATTCTGTGAAATCGTCTCACAGAGTTACAGCTTTCCCCTCAAGAAGACTTTCGCTAAGACAGTTATTGTGGAATTGGCAAAGTGATATTTGGAAGCCCATAGAGGGCAATGGTGAAAAAGGAAATATCCTCAGATGAAATCTGGAAAGAAGCTTTCTGAGAAACTGCTTAGTGTTCTTTCATTCATCTCACAGAGTTACATCTGTATTTCGTGGATCTCTTTGCTTGCCTTATTTCTGTGGAATCTGGGAACAGATATTTCCGATCCCATTGAAGACTATAGGGCCAAAGGAAATATCCTCCGATTACAAAGAGAAAGAAGATTTCTGAGAAACTTCTTTGCGTTCTGTGAAAACATCTCGCAGAGTTACAGCTTTCCCCTCAAGAAGCCTTTCGCTAAGACAGTTCTTGTGGAATTGGCAAAGTGATATTTGGAAGCCCATAGAGGGCTATGGTGAAAAAGGAAATATCCTCAGATGAAATCTGGAAAGAAGGTTTCTGAGAAACTGCTTAGTGTTCTGTTAATTCATCTCACAGAGTTACATCTGTATTTCGTGGATCTCTTTGCTAGCCTTATTTCTGTGGTATCTGAGAACAGATATTTCGGATCCCATTGAAGACTACAGGGCCAAAGGAAATATCCTCCGATAACAAAGAGAAAGAAGCTTTCTGAGAAACTTCTTTGCATTCTGTGAAATCGTCTCACAGAGTTACAGCTTTCCCTTCAAGAAGACTTTCGCTAAGACACTTCTTGTGGAATTGGCAAAGTGATATTTGGAAGCCCATAGTGGGCTATGGCGAAAAAGGAAATATCCTCCGATGAAATCTGGAAAGAAGCTTTCTGAGAAACTGCTTAGTGTTCTGTTCATTCATCTCACAGAGTTACATCTGTATTTCGTGGATCTCTTTGCTAGCCTTATTTCTGTGGAATCTGAGAACAGATATTTCGGATCCCATTGAAGACTATAGGGCCAAAGGAAATATCCTCCGATAACAAAGAGAAAGAAGCTGTCTTAGAAACTTCTTTGCGTTCTGTGAAATCATCTCACAGAGTTACAGCTTTCCCCTCAAGAAGCCTTTCGCTAAGACAGTTCTTGTGGAATTGGTAAAGTGATATTTGGAAGCCCATAGAGGGCTATGGTGAAAAAGGAAATATCCTCAGATGAAATCTGGAAAGAAGCTTTCTGAGAAACTGCTGAGTGTTCTGTTAATTCATCTCACAGAGTTACATCTGTATTTCGCGGATCTCTTTGCTAGCCTTATTTCTGTAGAATCTGAGAACAGATATTTCGAATCCCATTGAAGACTATAGGGCCAAAGGAAATATCCTCCGATAACAAAGAGAAAGAAGCTTTCTGAGAAACTTCTTGGCGTTCTGTGAAATCATCTCACCGGGTTACAGCTTTCCCCTCAAGAAGCCTTTCGCTAAACAGTTCTTGTGGAATTGGCAAGGTGATATTTGGAAGCCCATAAAGGGCTACGGTGAAAACGGAAATATCCTCAGATGAAATCTGGAAAGAAGCTTTCTGAGAAACTGCTTAGTGTTCGGTTAATTCATCTCGCAGAGTTACATCTGTATTTCGTGGATCTCTTTGCTAGCCTTATTTCTGTGGAATCTGAGAACAGATATTTCGGATCCCTTTGAAGAGTATAGGGCCAAAGGAAATATCCTCCGACAACAAAGAGAAAGAAGCTTTCTGAGAAACTTCTTTGCATTCTGTGAAATCATCTCACAGAGTTACAGCTTTCCCCTCAAGAAGCCCTTCGCTAAGACAGTTCTTGTGGAATTGGCAAAGTGATATTTGGAAGCCCATAGAGGGCTATGGTGAAAAAGGAAATATCCTAAGATGAAATCTGGAAGGAAGCTTTCTGAGAAACTCCTTAGTGTTCGGTTAATTCAACTCAGAGAGTTACATCGGTATTTCGTGGATCTCTTGGCTAGCCTTATTTCTGTGGAATCTGAGAACAGGTATTTCAGATCCCATTGAAGACTATAGGGCCAAAAAAAATATCCTCCGATTACAAAGAGAAAGAAGCTTTCTTAGAAACTTCTTTGTGTTCTGTGAAATCATCTCACAGAGTTACAGCTTTCCCCTCAAGAAGCCTTTCGCTAAGACAGTTCTTCTGGAATTGGCAAAGTGATATTTGGAAGCTCATAGAGGGCTATGGTGAAAAAGGAAATATCCTCAGATGAAATCTGGAAAGAAGCTTTCTGAGAAACTGCTTAGTGTTCTGTTCATTCATCTCACAGACTTGCATCTTTATTTCGTGGAACTCTTTGCTAGCAGTATTTCTGTGGAGTCTGAGAACAGATATTTCGGATCCCTTTGAAGACTATAGGGCCAAAGGAAATATCCTCCGATTAAAAAGAGAAAGAAGCTTTCTTAGAAACTTCTTTGCGTTCTGTGATATCATCTCACAGAGTTACAGCTTTCCCCTCAAGAAGCCTTTCGCTAAGACAGTTCTTGTGGAATTGGCAAAGTGATATTTGGAAGCCCATAGAGGGCTATGGTGAAAAAGGAAATATCCTCAGATGAAATCTGGAAAGAAGCTTTCTGAGAAACTGCTTAGTGTTCTGTTAATTCATCTCAGATAGTTACATGTGCATTTCGTGGATCTCTTGGCTAGCCTTATTTCTGTGGAATCTGAGAACAGATATTTCGGATCCCTTTGAAGACTATAGGGCCAAAGGAAATATCCTCCGATAACAAAGAGAAAGAAGCTTTCTGAGAAACTTCTTTGCATTTTGTGAAATCATCTCACAGAGTTACAGCTTTCCCCTCAAGAAGCCTTTCGCTAAGACAGTTCTTCTGGAATTGGCAAAGTGATATTTGGAACCCCAAGAGGGCAATGGTGAAAAAGGAAATATCCTCAGATGAAAACTGGAAAGAAGCTTTCTGAGAAACTGCTTAGTGTTCTGTTCATTCATCTCACAGAGTTACATCTGTATTTCGTGGATCTCTTTGCTAGCCTTATTTCTGTGGAATCTGAGAACAGGTATTTCAGATCCCTTTGAAGACTATAGGGCCAAAGGAAATATCCTCCGATAACAAAGAGAAAGAAGCTTTCTGAGAAACTTCTTTGTGTTCTGTGAAATCATCTCACAGAGTTACAGCTTTCCCCTCAAGAAGCCTTTCGCTAAGACAGTTCTTGTGGAATTGGCAAAGTGATATTTGGAAGCCCATAGAGGGCTATGGTGAAAAAGGAAATATCCTCAGATGAAATCTGGAAAGAAGCTTTCTGAGAAACTGCTTAGTTTTCTGTTCATTCATCTCACAGATTTACATCTTTATGTTGTTGAACTCTTTGCTAGCCTTATTTCTGTGGAGTCTGAGAACAGATATTTCGGATCCCTTTGAAGACTATAGGGCCAAAGGAAATATCCTCCGATTAAAAAGAGAAAGAAGCTTTCTTAGAAACTTCTTTGCGTTCTGTGATATCATCTCACAGAGTTACAGCTTTCCCCTCAAGAAGCCTTTCGCTAAGACAGTTCTTGTGGAATTGGCAAAGTGATATTTGGAAGCCAATAGAGGGCTATGGTGAAAAAGGAAATATCCTCAGATGAAATCTGGAAAGAAGCTTTCTGAGAAACTGCTTAGTGTTCTGTTAATTCATCTCACAGAGTTACATCTGTATTTCGTGGATCTCTTTGCTAGCCTTATTTCTGTGGAATCTGAGAACAGATATTTCGGATCCCTTTGAAGACTATAGGGCCAAAGGAAATATCCTCCAATCACAAAGAGAAAGAAGCTTTCGGAGAAACTTCTTTGCGTTCTCTGAAATCATCTCACAGAGTTACAGCTTTCCCCTCAAGAAGCCTTTCGCTAAGACAGTTCTTGTGGAAATGGCAAGGTGATATTTGGAAGCCCATAGAGGGCTACGGTGAAAAAGGAAATATCCTCAGATGAAATCTGGAAAGAAGCTTTCTGAGAAACTGCTTAGTGTTCGGTTAATTCATCTCACAGAGTTACATCAGTATTTCGTGGATCTCTTTGCTAGCCTTATTTCTGTGGAATCTGAGAACAGATATTTTGGATACCTTTGAAGACTATAGGGCCAAAGGAAATATCCTCCGATAACAAAGAGAAAGAAGCTTTCTGAGAAACTTCTTTGCATTCTGTGAAATCATCTCACAGAGTTACAGCTTTCCCCTCAAGAAGACTTTCGCTAAGACAGTTCTTGTGGAATTGGCAAAGTGATATTTGGAAGCCCATAGAGGGCTATGGTGAAAAAGGAAATATCCTCAGATGAAATCTGGAAAGAAGCTTTCTGAGAAACTGCTTAGTGTTCTGTTCATTCATCTCACAGAATTACATCTGTATTTCGTGGATCTCTTTGCTAGCCTTATTTCTGTGGAATCTGAGAACAGATATTTCGGATCCCATTGAAGACTATAGGGCCAAAGGAAATATCCTCCGATAACAAAGAGAAAGAAGCTTTCTGAGAAACTTCTTTGCGTTCTGTGAAATCATCTCACAGAGTTACAGCTTTCCCCTCAAGAAGCCTTTCGCTAAGACAGTTCTTGTGGAATTGGCAAAGTGATATTTGGAAGCCCTTAGAGGACTATGGTGAAAAAGGAAATATCCTCAGATGAAAACTGGAAAGAAGCTTTCTGAGAAACTGCTTAGTGTTCGCTTAATTTATCTCACAGAGTTACATCTGTATTTCGTGGATCTCTTTGCTAGCCTTATTTCTGTGGAATCTGAGAACAGATATTTCGGATCCCTTTGAAGACTATAGGGCCAAAGGAAATATCCTCCGATAACAAAGAGAAAGAAGCTTTCTGAGAAACTTCTTTGTGTTCTGTGAAATCATCTTACAGAGTTACAGCTTTCCCCTCAAGAAGCCTTTCGCTAAGACAGTTCTTGTGGAATTGGCAAAGTGATATTTGGAAGCCCATAGAGGGCAATGGTGAAAAAGGAAATATCCTCAGATGAAATCTGGAAAGAAGCTTTCTGAGAAACTGCTTAGTGTTCTGTTCATTCATCTCACAGAATTACATCTGTATTTCGTGGATCTCTTTACTAGCCTTATTTCTGTGGAATCTGAGAACAGATATTTCGGATCCCTTTGAAGACTATAGGGCCAAAGGAAATATCCTCCGATTACAAAGAGAAAGAAGATTTCTGAGAAACTTCTTTGCTTTCTGTGAAAACATCTCACAGAATTACAGCTTTCCCCTCAAGAAGCCTTTCGCTAAGACAGTTCTTGTGGAATTGGCAAAGTGATATTTGGAAGCCCATAGAGGGCTATGGTGAAAAAGGAAATATCCTCAGATGAAATCTGGAAAGAAGCTTTCTGAGAAACTGCTTAGTGTTCTGTTCATTCATCTCACAGAGTTACATCTGTATTTCGTGGATCTCTTTGCTAGCCTTATTTCTGTGGAATCTGAGAACAGATATTTCGGATCCCATTGAAGACTATAGGGCCAAAGGAAATATCCTCCGATAACAAAGAGAAAGAAGCTGTCTTAGAAACTTCTTTGCGTTCTGTGAAATCATCTCACAGAGTTACAGCTTTCACCTCAAGAAGCCTTTCGCTAAGACTGTTCTTGTGGAATTGGCAAAGTGATATTTGGAAGCCCATAGAGGGTCATGGTGAAAAAGGAAATATCCTCAGATGAAATCTGGAAAGAAGCTTTCTGAGAAACTGCTTAGTGTTCTGTTAATTCATCTCACAGAGTTACATCTGTATTTCGTGGATCTCTTTGCTAGCCTTACTTCTGTGGAATCTGAGAACAGATATTTCGGATCCCATTGAAAACTACAGGGCCAAAGGAAATATCCTCCGATAACAAAGAGAAAGAAGCTTTCTGAGGAACTTCTTGGCGTTCTGTGAAATCATCTCCCAGAGTTACAGCTTTCCCCTCAAGAATCCTTTCGCAAAGACAGTTCTTGTGGAATTGGCAATGTGATATTTGGAAGCCCATAGAGGGCTATGGTGAAAAAGGAATTATCCTCAGATGAAATCTGGAAAGAAGCTTTCTGAGAAACTGCTTAGTGTTCTGTTAATTCATCTCACAGAGTTACATCTGTATTTCGCGGATCTCTTTGCTAGCCTTATTTATGTGGAATCTGAGAACAGATATTTCGGATCCCTTTGAAGACTGTAGGGCCAAAGGAAATATCCTCCGATTACAAAGAGAAAGAAGCTTTCTTAGAAACTTCTTTGTGTTCTGTGAAATCATCTCACAGAGTTACAGCTTTCCCCTCAAGAATCCTTTCGCTAAGACACTTCTTGTGGAATTGGCAAAGTGATATTTGGAAGCCCATAGAGGGCTATGGTGAAAAAGGAAATATACTCAGATGAAATCTGGAAGGAAGCTTTCTGAGAAACTGCTTAGTGTTCGGTTACTTCATCTCAGAGAGTTACATCTGTATTTCGTGGATCTCTTTGCTAGCCTTATTTCTGTGGAATCTGAGAACAGATATTTCGGATCCCTTTGAAGACTATAGGGCCAAAGGAAATATCCTCCGATAACAAAGAGAAAGAAGCTGTCTTAGAAACTTCTTTGCGTTCTGTGAAATCATCTCACAGAGTTACAGCTTTCACCTCAAGAAGCCTTTCGCTAAGACAGTTCTTGTGGAATTGGCAAAGTGATATTTGGAAGCCCATAGAGGGCCATGGTGAAAAAGGAAATATCCTCAGATGAAATCTGGAAAGAAGCTTTCTGAGAAACTGCTTAGTGTTCTGTTAATTCATCTCACAGAGTTACATCTGTATTTCGTGGATCACTTTGCTAGCCTTACTTCTGTGGAATCTGAGAACAGATATTTCGGATCCCATTGAAAACTACAGGGCCAAAGGAAATATCCTCCGATAACAAAGAGAAAGAAGCTTTCTGAGGAACTTCTTGGCGTTCTGTGAAATCATCTCCCAGAGTTACAGCTTTCCCCTCAAGAATCCTTTCGCAAAGACAGTTCTTGTGGAATTGGCAAGGTGATATTTGGAAGCCCATAGAGGGCTATGGTGAAAAAGGAATTATCCTCAGATGAAATCTGGAAAGAAGCTTTCTGAGAAACTGCTTAGTGTTCTGTTAATTCATCTCACAGAGTTACATCTGTATTTCGCGGATCTCTTTGCTAGCCTTATTTCTGTGGAATCTGAGAACAGATATTTCGGATCCCTTTGAAGACTGTAGGGCCAAAGGAAATATCCTCCGATTACAAAGAGAAAGAAGCTTTCTTAGAAACTTCTTTGTGTTCTGTGAAATCATCTCACAGAGTTACAGCTTTCCCCTCAAGAATCCTTTCGCTAAGACAGTTCTTGTGGAATTGGCAAAGTGATATTTGGAAGCCCATAGAGGGCTATGGTGAAAAAGGAAATATACTCAGATGAAATCTGGAAGGAAGCTTTCTGAGAAACTGCTTAGTGTTCGGTTAATTCATCTCAGAGAGTTACATCTGTATTTCGTGGATCTCTTTGCTAGCCTTATTTCTGTGGAATCTGAGAACAGATATTTCGGATCCCATTGAAGACTATAGGGCCAAAGGAAATATCCTCCGATCACAAAGAGAAAGAAGCTTTCTGAGAAACTTCTTGGCGTTCTGTGAAATCATCTCACAAAGTTACAGCTTTCCCCTCAATAAGCCTTTCGCTAAGACAGTTCTGGTGGAATTGGCAAAGTGATATTTGGAAGCCCCTGGAGGGCTACGGTGAAAAAGGAAATATCCTCAGATGAAATCTGGAAAGAAGCTTTCTGAGAAACTGCTTAGTGTTCTGTTAATTCATCTCACAGAGTTACATCTGTATTTCGTGGATCTCTTTGCTAGCCTTATTTCTGTGGAATCTGAGAACAGATATTTCGGATCCCTTTGAAGACTATAGGGCCAAAGGAAATATCCTCCGATAACAAAGAGAAAGAAGCTTTCTGAGGAACTACTTGGCGTTCTGTGAAATCATCTCACAGAGTTACAGCTTTCCCCTCAAGAAGCCTTTCGCTAAGACAGTTCTTGTGGAATTGGCAAGGTGATATTTGGAAGCCCATAGAGGGCTACGGTGAAAAAGGAAATATCCTCAGATGAAATCTGGAAAGAAGCTTTCTGGGAAACTGCTTAGTGTTCGGTTAATTCATCTCAGAGAGTTACATCTGTATTTCGTGGATCTCTTTGCTAGCCTTATTTCTGTGGAATCTGAGAACAGATATTTCGGATCCCTTTGAAGACTATAGGGCCAAAGGAAATATCCTCCGATAACAAAGAGAAAGAAGCTTTCTGAGAAACTTCTTTGCGTTTTGTGAAATCATCTCACAGAGTTACAGCTTTCCCCTCAAGAAGCCTTTGGCTAAGACAGTTCTTGTGGAATTGGCAAAGTGATATTTGGAACCACAAGAGGGCAATGGTGAAAAAGGAAATATCCTCAGATGAAAACTGGAAAGAAGCTTTCTGAGAAACTGCTTAGTGTTCTGTTCATTCATCTCACAGAGTTACATCTGTATTTCGTGGATCTCTTTGCTAGCCTTATTTCTGTGGAATCTGAGAACAGGTATTTCAGATCCCATTGAAGACTATAGGGCCAAAGGAAATATCCTCCGATTACAAAGAGAAAGAAGCTTTCTTAGAAACTTCTTTGTGTTCTGTGAAATCATCTCACAGAGTTACAGCTTTCCCCTCAGGAAGCCTTTCGCTAAGACAGTTCTTGTGGAATTGGCAAAGTGATATTTGGAAGCCCATAGAGGGCTATGGTGAAAAAGGAAATATCCTCAGATGAAATCTGGAAGGAAGCTTTATGAGAAACTGCTTAGTGTTCTGTTCATTCATCTCACAGACTTACATCTTTATTTCGTGGAACTCTTTGCTAGCCTTATTTCTGTGGAGTCTGAGAACAGATATTTCGGATCCCTTTGAAGACTATAGGGCCAAAGGAAATATCCTCCGATAACAAAGAGAAAGAAGCTTTCTTAGAAACTTCTTTGCGTTCCGTGAAATCATCTCACAGAGTTACAGCTTTCCCATCAGGAAGCCTTTCGCTAAGACAGTTCTTGTGGAATTGGCAAAGTGATATTTGGAAGCCCATAGAGGGCTATGGTGAAAAAGGAAATATCCTCAGATGAAATCTGGAAAGAAGCTTTCTGAGAAACTGCTTGGTGTTCTGTTCATTCATCTCACAGAGTTACATCTGTATTTCGTGGATCTCTTTGCTAGCCTCATTTCTGTGGAATCCGAGAAAAGGTATTTCAGATCCCATTGAAGACTATAGGGCCAAAGGAAATGTCCTCCCATTACAAAGAGAAAGAAGCTTTCTTAGAATCTTCTTTGTGTTCTGTGAAATCATATCACAGAGTTACAGCTTTCCACTCAAGAAGCCTTTCGCTAAGACAGTTCTTGTGTAATTGGCAAAGTGATATTTGGAAGCCCATAAAGGTATATGATGAAAAAGGAAATATCCTCAGATGAAATCTGGAAAGAAGCTTTCTGAGAAACTGCTTAGTGTTCTGTTCATTCATCTCACAGAGTTACATCTGTATTTCGTGGATCTCTTTGCTAGCCTTATTTCTGTGGAATCTGAGAACAGGTATTTCAGATCCCATTGAAGACTATAGGGCCAAAGGAAATATCCTCCGATAACAAAGACAAAGAAGCTTTCTGAGAAACTTCTTTGTGTTCTGTGAAATCATCTCACAGAGTTACAGCTTTCCCCTCAAGAAGCCTTTCGCTAAGACAGTTCTTGTGGAATTGGCAAAGTGATATTTGGAAGCCCATAGAGGGCTATGGTGAAAAAGGAAATATCCTCAGATGAAATCTGGAAAGAAGCTTTCTGAGAAACTGCTTAGTGTTCTGTTAAATCATCTCACAGAGTTACATCTGTATTTCGTGGATCTCTGAGCTAGCCTTATTTCTGTGGAATCTGAGAACAGATATTTCGGATCCCTTTGAAGACTATAGGGCCAAAGGAAATATCCTCCGATTACAAAGAGAAAGAAGCTTTCTGAGAAACTTCTTTGTGTTCTGTGAAATCATCTCACAGAGTTACAGCTTTCCCCTCAAGAAGCCTTACGCTAAGACAGTTCTTGTGGAATTGGCAAAGTGATATTTGGAAGCCCATATGAGGGCTATGGTGAAAAAGGAAATATCCTCAGATGAAATCTGGAAAGAAGCTTTCTGAGAAACTGCTTAGTGTTCTGTTAATTCATCTCACAGAGTTACATCTGTATTTCGTGGATCTCTTTGCTAGCCTTATTTCTGTGGAATCTGAGAACAGATATTTCGGATCCCATTAAAGACTATAGGGCCAAAGGAAATATCCTCCGATAACAAAGAGAAAGTAGATTTCTGAGAAACTTCTTTGTGTTCTGTGAAATCATCTCACAGAGTTACAGCTTTCCCCTGAAGAAGCATTTCGCTAAGACAGTTCTTGTGGAATTGGCAAAGTGATATTTGGAAGCCCTTAGAGGACTATGGTGAAAAAGGAAATATCCTCAGATGAAATCTGGAAAGAAGCTTTCTGAGAAACTGCTTAGTGTTCGCTTAATTTATCTCACAGAGTTACATCTGCATTTCGTGGATCTCTATGCTAGCCTTATTTCTGTGGAATCTGAGAAGAGATATTTCGGATCCATTTGAAGACTATAGGGCCAAAGGAAATATCCTCCGATAACAAAGAGAAAGAAGCTTTCTGAGAAACTTCTTTGCGTTCTGTGAAAACATCTCACAGAGTTACAGCTTTCCCCTCAAGAAGCCTTTCGCTAAGACAGTTCTTGTGGAATTGGCAAAGTGATATTTGGAAGCCCATAGAGGGCTATGGTGAAAAAGGAAATATCCTCAGATGAAATCTGGAAAGAAGGTTTCTGAGAAACTGCTTAGTGTTCTGTTAATTCATCTCACAGAGTTACATCTGTATTTCGTGGATCTCTTTGCTAGCCTTATTTCTGTGAAATCTGAGAACAGATATTTCGGATCCCATTGAAGACTACAGGGCCAAAGGAAATATCCTCCGATAACAAAGAGAAAGAAGCTTTCTGAGAAACTTCTTTGCATTCTGTGAAATCGTCTCACAGAGTTACAGCTTTCCCCTCAAGAAGACTTTCGCTAAGACAGTTATTGTGGAATTGGCAAAGTGATATTTGGAAGCCCATAGAGGGCAATGGTGAAAAAGGAAATATCCTCAGATGAAATCTGGAAAGAAGCTTTCTGAGAAACTGCTTAGTGTTCTTTCATTCATCTCACAGAGTTACATCTGTATTTCGTGGATCTCTTTGCTTGCCTTATTTCTGTGGAATCTGGGAACAGATATTTCCGATCCCATTGAAGACTATAGGGCCAAAGGAAATATCCTCCGATTACAAAGAGAAAGAAGATTTCTGAGAAACTTCTTTGCGTTCTGTGAAAACATCTCGCAGAGTTACAGCTTTCCCCTCAAGAAGCCTTTCGCTAAGACAGTTCTTGTGGAATTGGCAAAGTGATATTTGGAAGCCCATAGAGGGCTATGGTGAAAAAGGAAATATCCTCAGATGAAATCTGGAAAGAAGGTTTCTGAGAAACTGCTTAGTGTTCTGTTAATTCATCTCACAGAGTTACATCTGTATTTCGTGGATCTCTTTGCTAGCCTTATTTCTGTGGTATCTGAGAACAGATATTTCGGATCCCATTGAAGACTACAGGGCCAAAGGAAATATCCTCCGATAACAAAGAGAAAGAAGCTTTCTGAGAAACTTCTTTGCATTCTGTGAAATCGTCTCACAGAGTTACAGCTTTCCCTTCAAGAAGACTTTCGCTAAGACACTTCTTGTGGAATTGGCAAAGTGATATTTGGAAGCCCATAGTGGGCTATGGCGAAAAAGGAAATATCCTCCGATGAAATCTGGAAAGAAGCTTTCTGAGAAACTGCTTAGTGTTCTGTTCATTCATCTCACAGAGTTACATCTGTATTTCGTGGATCTCTTTGCTAGCCTTATTTCTGTGGAATCTGAGAACAGATATTTCGGATCCCATTGAAGACTATAGGGCCAAAGGAAATATCCTCCGATAACAAAGAGAAAGAAGCTGTCTTAGAAACTTCTTTGCGTTCTGTGAAATCATCTCACAGAGTTACAGCTTTCCCCTCAAGAAGCCTTTCGCTAAGACAGTTCTTGTGGAATTGGTAAAGTGATATTTGGAAGCCCATAGAGGGCTATGGTGAAAAAGGAAATATCCTCAGATGAAATCTGGAAAGAAGCTTTCTGAGAAACTGCTGAGTGTTCTGTTAATTCATCTCACAGAGTTACATCTGTATTTCGCGGATCTCTTTGCTAGCCTTATTTCTGTAGAATCTGAGAACAGATATTTCGAATCCCATTGAAGACTATAGGGCCAAAGGAAATATCCTCCGATAACAAAGAGAAAGAAGCTTTCTGAGAAACTTCTTGGCGTTCTGTGAAATCATCTCACCGGGTTACAGCTTTCCCCTCAAGAAGCCTTTCGCTAAACAGTTCTTGTGGAATTGGCAAGGTGATATTTGGAAGCCCATAAAGGGCTACGGTGAAAACGGAAATATCCTCAGATGAAATCTGGAAAGAAGCTTTCTGAGAAACTGCTTAGTGTTCGGTTAATTCATCTCGCAGAGTTACATCTGTATTTCGTGGATCTCTTTGCTAGCCTTATTTCTGTGGAATCTGAGAACAGATATTTCGGATCCCTTTGAAGAGTATAGGGCCAAAGGAAATATCCTCCGACAACAAAGAGAAAGAAGCTTTCTGAGAAACTTCTTTGCATTCTGTGAAATCATCTCACAGAGTTACAGCTTTCCCCTCAAGAAGCCCTTCGCTAAGACAGTTCTTGTGGAATTGGCAAAGTGATATTTGGAAGCCCATAGAGGGCTATGGTGAAAAAGGAAATATCCTAAGATGAAATCTGGAAGGAAGCTTTCTGAGAAACTCCTTAGTGTTCGGTTAATTCAACTCAGAGAGTTACATCGGTATTTCGTGGATCTCTTGGCTAGCCTTATTTCTGTGGAATCTGAGAACAGGTATTTCAGATCCCATTGAAGACTATAGGGCCAAAAAAAATATCCTCCGATTACAAAGAGAAAGAAGCTTTCTTAGAAACTTCTTTGTGTTCTGTGAAATCATCTCACAGAGTTACAGCTTTCCCCTCAAGAAGCCTTTCGCTAAGACAGTTCTTCTGGAATTGGCAAAGTGATATTTGGAAGCTCATAGAGGGCTATGGTGAAAAAGGAAATATCCTCAGATGAAATCTGGAAAGAAGCTTTCTGAGAAACTGCTTAGTGTTCTGTTCATTCATCTCACAGACTTGCATCTTTATTTCGTGGAACTCTTTGCTAGCAGTATTTCTGTGGAGTCTGAGAACAGATATTTCGGATCCCTTTGAAGACTATAGGGCCAAAGGAAATATCCTCCGATTAAAAAGAGAAAGAAGCTTTCTTAGAAACTTCTTTGCGTTCTGTGATATCATCTCACAGAGTTACAGCTTTCCCCTCAAGAAGCCTTTCGCTAAGACAGTTCTTGTGGAATTGGCAAAGTGATATTTGGAAGCCCATAGAGGGCTATGGTGAAAAAGGAAATATCCTCAGATGAAATCTGGAAAGAAGCTTTCTGAGAAACTGCTTAGTGTTCTGTTAATTCATCTCAGATAGTTACATGTGCATTTCGTGGATCTCTTGGCTAGCCTTATTTCTGTGGAATCTGAGAACAGATATTTCGGATCCCTTTGAAGACTATAGGGCCAAAGGAAATATCCTCCGATAACAAAGAGAAAGAAGCTTTCTGAGAAACTTCTTTGCATTTTGTGAAATCATCTCACAGAGTTACAGCTTTCCCCTCAAGAAGCCTTTCGCTAAGACAGTTCTTCTGGAATTGGCAAAGTGATATTTGGAACCCCAAGAGGGCAATGGTGAAAAAGGAAATATCCTCAGATGAAAACTGGAAAGAAGCTTTCTGAGAAACTGCTTAGTGTTCTGTTCATTCATCTCACAGAGTTACATCTGTATTTCGTGGATCTCTTTGCTAGCCTTATTTCTGTGGAATCTGAGAACAGGTATTTCAGATCCCTTTGAAGACTATAGGGCCAAAGGAAATATCCTCCGATAACAAAGAGAAAGAAGCTTTCTGAGAAACTTCTTTGTGTTCTGTGAAATCATCTCACAGAGTTACAGCTTTCCCCTCAAGAAGCCTTTCGCTAAGACAGTTCTTGTGGAATTGGCAAAGTGATATTTGGAAGCCCATAGAGGGCTATGGTGAAAAAGGAAATATCCTCAGATGAAATCTGGAAAGAAGCTTTCTGAGAAACTGCTTAGTTTTCTGTTCATTCATCTCACAGATTTACATCTTTATGTTGTTGAACTCTTTGCTAGCCTTATTTCTGTGGAGTCTGAGAACAGATATTTCGGATCCCTTTGAAGACTATAGGGCCAAAGGAAATATCCTCCGATTAAAAAGAGAAAGAAGCTTTCTTAGAAACTTCTTTGCGTTCTGTGATATCATCTCACAGAGTTACAGCTTTCCCCTCAAGAAGCCTTTCGCTAAGACAGTTCTTGTGGAATTGGCAAAGTGATATTTGGAAGCCAATAGAGGGCTATGGTGAAAAAGGAAATATCCTCAGATGAAATCTGGAAAGAAGCTTTCTGAGAAACTGCTTAGTGTTCTGTTAATTCATCTCACAGAGTTACATCTGTATTTCGTGGATCTCTTTGCTAGCCTTATTTCTGTGGAATCTGAGAACAGATATTTCGGATCCCTTTGAAGACTATAGGGCCAAAGGAAATATCCTCCAATCACAAAGAGAAAGAAGCTTTCGGAGAAACTTCTTTGCGTTCTCTGAAATCATCTCACAGAGTTACAGCTTTCCCCTCAAGAAGCCTTTCGCTAAGACAGTTCTTGTGGAAATGGCAAGGTGATATTTGGAAGCCCATAGAGGGCTACGGTGAAAAAGGAAATATCCTCAGATGAAATCTGGAAAGAAGCTTTCTGAGAAACTGCTTAGTGTTCGGTTAATTCATCTCACAGAGTTACATCAGTATTTCGTGGATCTCTTTGCTAGCCTTATTTCTGTGGAATCTGAGAACAGATATTTTGGATACCTTTGAAGACTATAGGGCCAAAGGAAATATCCTCCGATAACAAAGAGAAAGAAGCTTTCTGAGAAACTTCTTTGCATTCTGTGAAATCATCTCACAGAGTTACAGCTTTCCCCTCAAGAAGACTTTCGCTAAGACAGTTCTTGTGGAATTGGCAAAGTGATATTTGGAAGCCCATAGAGGGCTATGGTGAAAAAGGAAATATCCTCAGATGAAATCTGGAAAGAAGCTTTCTGAGAAACTGCTTAGTGTTCTGTTCATTCATCTCACAGAATTACATCTGTATTTCGTGGATCTCTTTGCTAGCCTTATTTCTGTGGAATCTGAGAACAGATATTTCGGATCCCATTGAAGACTATAGGGCCAAAGGAAATATCCTCCGATAACAAAGAGAAAGAAGCTTTCTGAGAAACTTCTTTGCGTTCTGTGAAATCATCTCACAGAGTTACAGCTTTCCCCTCAAGAAGCCTTTCGCTAAGACAGTTCTTGTGGAATTGGCAAAGTGATATTTGGAAGCCCTTAGAGGACTATGGTGAAAAAGGAAATATCCTCAGATGAAAACTGGAAAGAAGCTTTCTGAGAAACTGCTTAGTGTTCGCTTAATTTATCTCACAGAGTTACATCTGTATTTCGTGGATCTCTTTGCTAGCCTTATTTCTGTGGAATCTGAGAACAGATATTTCGGATCCCTTTGAAGACTATAGGGCCAAAGGAAATATCCTCCGATAACAAAGAGAAAGAAGCTTTCTGAGAAACTTCTTTGTGTTCTGTGAAATCATCTTACAGAGTTACAGCTTTCCCCTCAAGAAGCCTTTCGCTAAGACAGTTCTTGTGGAATTGGCAAAGTGATATTTGGAAGCCCATAGAGGGCAATGGTGAAAAAGGAAATATCCTCAGATGAAATCTGGAAAGAAGCTTTCTGAGAAACTGCTTAGTGTTCTGTTCATTCATCTCACAGAATTACATCTGTATTTCGTGGATCTCTTTACTAGCCTTATTTCTGTGGAATCTGAGAACAGATATTTCGGATCCCTTTGAAGACTATAGGGCCAAAGGAAATATCCTCCGATTACAAAGAGAAAGAAGATTTCTGAGAAACTTCTTTGCTTTCTGTGAAAACATCTCACAGAATTACAGCTTTCCCCTCAAGAAGCCTTTCGCTAAGACAGTTCTTGTGGAATTGGCAAAGTGATATTTGGAAGCCCATAGAGGGCTATGGTGAAAAAGGAAATATCCTCAGATGAAATCTGGAAAGAAGCTTTCTGAGAAACTGCTTAGTGTTCTGTTCATTCATCTCACAGAGTTACATCTGTATTTCGTGGATCTCTTTGCTAGCCTTATTTCTGTGGAATCTGAGAACAGATATTTCGGATCCCATTGAAGACTATAGGGCCAAAGGAAATATCCTCCGATAACAAAGAGAAAGAAGCTGTCTTAGAAACTTCTTTGCGTTCTGTGAAATCATCTCACAGAGTTACAGCTTTCACCTCAAGAAGCCTTTCGCTAAGACTGTTCTTGTGGAATTGGCAAAGTGATATTTGGAAGCCCATAGAGGGTCATGGTGAAAAAGGAAATATCCTCAGATGAAATCTGGAAAGAAGCTTTCTGAGAAACTGCTTAGTGTTCTGTTAATTCATCTCACAGAGTTACATCTGTATTTCGTGGATCTCTTTGCTAGCCTTACTTCTGTGGAATCTGAGAACAGATATTTCGGATCCCATTGAAAACTACAGGGCCAAAGGAAATATCCTCCGATAACAAAGAGAAAGAAGCTTTCTGAGGAACTTCTTGGCGTTCTGTGAAATCATCTCCCAGAGTTACAGCTTTCCCCTCAAGAATCCTTTCGCAAAGACAGTTCTTGTGGAATTGGCAATGTGATATTTGGAAGCCCATAGAGGGCTATGGTGAAAAAGGAATTATCCTCAGATGAAATCTGGAAAGAAGCTTTCTGAGAAACTGCTTAGTGTTCTGTTAATTCATCTCACAGAGTTACATCTGTATTTCGCGGATCTCTTTGCTAGCCTTATTTATGTGGAATCTGAGAACAGATATTTCGGATCCCTTTGAAGACTGTAGGGCCAAAGGAAATATCCTCCGATTACAAAGAGAAAGAAGCTTTCTTAGAAACTTCTTTGTGTTCTGTGAAATCATCTCACAGAGTTACAGCTTTCCCCTCAAGAATCCTTTCGCTAAGACACTTCTTGTGGAATTGGCAAAGTGATATTTGGAAGCCCATAGAGGGCTATGGTGAAAAAGGAAATATACTCAGATGAAATCTGGAAGGAAGCTTTCTGAGAAACTGCTTAGTGTTCGGTTACTTCATCTCAGAGAGTTACATCTGTATTTCGTGGATCTCTTTGCTAGCCTTATTTCTGTGGAATCTGAGAACAGATATTTCGGATCCCTTTGAAGACTATAGGGCCAAAGGAAATATCCTCCGATAACAAAGAGAAAGAAGCTGTCTTAGAAACTTCTTTGCGTTCTGTGAAATCATCTCACAGAGTTACAGCTTTCACCTCAAGAAGCCTTTCGCTAAGACAGTTCTTGTGGAATTGGCAAAGTGATATTTGGAAGCCCATAGAGGGCCATGGTGAAAAAGGAAATATCCTCAGATGAAATCTGGAAAGAAGCTTTCTGAGAAACTGCTTAGTGTTCTGTTAATTCATCTCACAGAGTTACATCTGTATTTCGTGGATCACTTTGCTAGCCTTACTTCTGTGGAATCTGAGAACAGATATTTCGGATCCCATTGAAAACTACAGGGCCAAAGGAAATATCCTCCGATAACAAAGAGAAAGAAGCTTTCTGAGGAACTTCTTGGCGTTCTGTGAAATCATCTCCCAGAGTTACAGCTTTCCCCTCAAGAATCCTTTCGCAAAGACAGTTCTTGTGGAATTGGCAAGGTGATATTTGGAAGCCCATAGAGGGCTATGGTGAAAAAGGAATTATCCTCAGATGAAATCTGGAAAGAAGCTTTCTGAGAAACTGCTTAGTGTTCTGTTAATTCATCTCACAGAGTTACATCTGTATTTCGCGGATCTCTTTGCTAGCCTTATTTCTGTGGAATCTGAGAACAGATATTTCGGATCCCTTTGAAGACTGTAGGGCCAAAGGAAATATCCTCCGATTACAAAGAGAAAGAAGCTTTCTTAGAAACTTCTTTGTGTTCTGTGAAATCATCTCACAGAGTTACAGCTTTCCCCTCAAGAATCCTTTCGCTAAGACAGTTCTTGTGGAATTGGCAAAGTGATATTTGGAAGCCCATAGAGGGCTATGGTGAAAAAGGAAATATACTCAGATGAAATCTGGAAGGAAGCTTTCTGAGAAACTGCTTAGTGTTCGGTTAATTCATCTCAGAGAGTTACATCTGTATTTCGTGGATCTCTTTGCTAGCCTTATTTCTGTGGAATCTGAGAACAGATATTTCGGATCCCATTGAAGACTATAGGGCCAAAGGAAATATCCTCCGATCACAAAGAGAAAGAAGCTTTCTGAGAAACTTCTTGGCGTTCTGTGAAATCATCTCACAAAGTTACAGCTTTCCCCTCAATAAGCCTTTCGCTAAGACAGTTCTGGTGGAATTGGCAAAGTGATATTTGGAAGCCCCTGGAGGGCTACGGTGAAAAAGGAAATATCCTCAGATGAAATCTGGAAAGAAGCTTTCTGAGAAACTGCTTAGTGTTCTGTTAATTCATCTCACAGAGTTACATCTGTATTTCGTGGATCTCTTTGCTAGCCTTATTTCTGTGGAATCTGAGAACAGATATTTCGGATCCCTTTGAAGACTATAGGGCCAAAGGAAATATCCTCCGATAACAAAGAGAAAGAAGCTTTCTGAGGAACTACTTGGCGTTCTGTGAAATCATCTCACAGAGTTACAGCTTTCCCCTCATGAAGCCTTTCGCAAAGACAGTTCTTGTGGAATTGGCAAGGTGATATTTGGAAGCCCATAGAGCGCTATGGTGAAAAAGGAATTATCCTCAGATGAAATCTGGAAAGAAGCTTTCTGAGAAACTGCTTAGTGTTCTGTTAATTCATCTCACAGAGTTACATCTGTATTTCGTGGATCTCTTTGCTAGCCTTATTTCTGTGGAATCTGAGAACAGATATTTCGGATCCCATTGAAGACTATAGGGCCAAAGGAAATATCCTCCGATAACAAAGAGAAAGAAGCTTTCTGAGGAACTACTTGGCGTTCTGTGAAATCATCTCACAGAGTTACAGCTTTCCCCTCATGAAGCCTTTCGCAAAGACAGTTCTTGTGGAATTGGCAAGGTGATATTTGGAAGCCCATAGAGGGCTATGGTGAAAAAGGAATTATCCTCAGATGAAATCTGGAAAGAAGCTTTCTGAGAAACTGCTTAGTGTTCTGCTAATTCATCTCACAGAGTTACATCTGTATTTCGCGGATCTCTTTGCTAGCCTTATTTCTGTGGAATCTGAGAACAGATATTTCGGATCCCTTTGAAGACTGTAGGGCCAAAGGAAATATCCTCCGATTACAAAGAGAAAGAAGCTTTCTTAGAAACTTCTTTGTGTTCTGTGAAATCATCTCACAGAGTTACAGCTTTCCCCTCAAGAAGCCTTTCACTAAGACAGTTCTTGTGGAATTGGCAAAGTGATATTTGGAAGCCCATAGAGGGGTATGGTGAAAAAGGAAATATCCTCAGATGAAATCTGGAAGGAAGCTTTCTGAGAAACTGCTTAGTGTTCGGTTAATTCATCTCAGAGAGTTACATCTGTATTTCGCGGATCTCTTTGCTAGCCTTATTTCTGTGGAATCTGAGAACAGATATTTTGGATCCCTTTGAAGCTATAGGGCCAAAGGAAATATCCTCCGATTACAAAGAGAAAGAAGCTTTCTTAGAAACTTCTTTGTGTTCTGTGAAATCATCTCACAGAGTTACAGCTTTCCCCTCAAGAAGCCATTCGCTAAGACAGTTCTTGTGGAATTGGCAAAGTGATATTTGGAAGCCCATAGAGGGCTATGGTGAAAAAGGAAATATCCTCAGATGAAATCAGGAAGGAAGCTTTCTGAGAAACTGTTTAGTGTTCGGTTAATTCATCTCAGAGAGTTACATCTGTATTTCGTGGATCTCTTTGCTAGCCTTATTTCTGTGGAATCTGAGAACAGATATTTCGGATCCCTTTGAAGACTATAGGGCCAAAGGAAATATCCTCCGATAACAAAGAGAAAGAAGCTTTCTGAGAAACTTCTTTGCATTTTGTGAAATCATCTCACAGAGTTACAGCTTTCCCCTCAAGAAGCCTTTCGCTAAGACAGTTCTTGTGGAATTGGCAAAGTGATATTTGGAACCCCAAGAGGGCAATGGTGAAAAAGGAAATATCCTCAGATGAAAACTGGAAAGAAGCTTTCTGAGAAACTGCTTAGTGTTCTGTTCATTCATCTCACAGAGTTACATCTGTATTTCGTGGCTCTCTTTGCTAGCCTTATTTCTGTGGAATCTGAGAACAGGTATATCAGATCCCATTGAAGACTATAGGGCCAAAGGAAATATCCTCCGATTACAAAGAGAAAGAAGCTTTCTTAGAAACTTCTTTGTGTTCTGTGAAATCATCTCACAGAGTTACAGCTTTCCCCTCAAGAAGCCTTTCGCTAAGACAGTTCTTGTGGAATTGGCAAAGTGATATTTGGAAGCTCATAGAGGGCTATGGTGAAAAAGGAAATATCCTCAGATGAAATCTGGAAAGAAGCTTTCTGAGAAACTGCTTAGTGTTCTGTTCATTCATCTCACAGACTTACATCTTTATTTCGTGGAACTCTTTGCTAGCCTTATTTCTGTGGAGTCTGAGAACAGATATTTCGGATCCCTTTGAAGACTATAGGGCCAAAGGAAATATCCTCCGATTAAAAAGAGAAAGAAGCTTTCTTAGAAACTTCTTTGCGTTCTGTGATATCATCTCACAGAGTTACAGCTTTCCCCTCAAGAAGCCTTTCGCTAAGACAGTTCTTGTGGAATTGGCAAAGTGATATTTGGAAGCCCATAGAGGGCTATGGTGAAAAAGGAAATATCCTAAGATGAAATCTGGAAGGAAGCTTTCTGAGAAACTGCTTAGTGTTCGGTTAATTCATCTCAGAGAGTTACATCTGTATTTCGTGGATCTCTTTGCTAGCCTTATTTCTGTGGAATCTGAGAACAGATATTTCGGATCCCTTTGAAGACTATAGGGCCAAAGGAAATATCCTCCGATAACAAAGAGAAAGAAGCTTTCTGAGAAACTTCTTTGCGTTTTGTGAAATCATCTCACAGAGTTACAGCTTTCCCCTCAAGAAGCCTTTCGCTAAGACAGTTCTTGTGGAATTGGCAAAGTGATATTTGGAACCCCAAGAAGGCAATGGTGAAAAAGGAAATATCCTCAGATGAAAACTGGAAAGAAGCTTTCTGAGAAACTGCTTAGTGTTCTGATCATTCATCTCACAGATTTACATCTTTATTTCGTGGAACTCTTTGCTAGCCTTATTTCTGTGGAGTCTGAGAACAGATATTTCGGATCCCTTTGAAGACTATAGGGCCAAAGGAAATATCCTCCGATTAAAAAGAGAAAGAAGCTTTCTTAGAAACTTCTTTGCGTTCTGTGATATCATCTCACAGAGTTACAGCTTTCCCCTCAAGAAGCCTTTCGCTAAGACAGTTCTTGTGGAATTGGCAAAGTGATATTTGGAAGCCCATAGAGGGCTATGGTGAAAAAGGAAATATCCTCAGATGAAATCTGGAAAGAAGCTTTCTGAGAAACTGCTTAGTGTTCTGTTAATTCATCTCACAGCGTTACATCTGTATTTCGTGGATCTCTTTGCTACCCTTATTTCTGTGGAATCTGAGAACAGATATTTCGGATCCCTTTGAAGACTATAGGGCCAAAGGAAATATCCTCCAATAACAAAGAGAAAGAAGCTTTCTGAGAAACTTCTTTGCGTTCTGTGAAATCATCTCCCAGAGTTACAGCTTTCCCCTCAAGAAGCCTTTCGCTAAGACAGTTCTTGTGGAATTGGCAAGGTGATATTTGGAAGCCCATAGAGGGCTACGGTGAAAAAGGAAATATCCTCAGACGAAATCTGGAAGGAAGCTTTCTGAGAAACTGCTTAGTGTTCGGTTAATTCATCTCACAGAGTTACATCAGTATTTCGTGGATCTCTTTGCTAGCCTTATTTCTGTGGAATCTGAGAACAGATATTTTGGATAACTTTGAAGACTATAGGGAAAAAGGAAATATCCTCCGATTAAAAAGAGAAAGAAGCTTTCTTAGAAACTTCTTTGCGTTCTGTGATATCATCTCACAGAGTTACAGCTTTCCCCTCAAGAAGCCTTTCGCTAAGACAGTTCTTGTGGAATTGGCAAAGTGATAATTGGAAGCCCATAGAGGGCTATGGTGAAAAAGGAAATATCCTCAGATGAAATCTGGAAAGAAGCTTTCTGAGAAACTGCTTAGTGTTCTGTTCATTCATCTCACAGAGTTACATCTGTATTTCGTGGATCTCTTGGCTAGCCTTATTTCTGTGGAATCTGAGAACAGATATTTCGGATCCCTTTGAAGACTATAGGGCCAAAGGAAATATCCTCCGATAACAAAGAGAAAGAAGCTTTCTGAGAAATTTCTTTGCGTTCTGTGAAATCATCTCACAGAGTTACAACTTTCCCCTCAATAAGCCATTCGCTAAGACAGTTCTTGTGGAATTGGCAAAGTGATATTTGGAAGCCCATAGAGGGCTATGGTGAAAAAGGAAATATCCTCAGATGAAATCTGGAGGGAAGCTTTCTGAGAAACTGCTTAGTGTTCGGTTAATTCATCTCAGAGAGTTACATCTGTATTTCGTGGATCTCTTTGCTAGCCTTATTTCTGTGGAATCTGAGAACAGATATTTCGGATCCCTTTGAACACTATAGGGCCAAAGGAAATATCCTCCGATAACAAAGAGAAAGAAGCTTTCTGAGAAACTTCTTTACGTTCTGTGAAATCATCTCACAGAGTTACAGCTTCCCCCTCAAGAAGCCTTTCGCTAAGACAGTTCTTGTGGAATTGTCAAAGTGATATTTGGAACCCCAAGAGGGCAATGGTGAAAAAGGAAATATCCTCAGATGAAAACTGGAAAGAAGCTTTCTGAGAAACTGCTTAGTGTTCTGTTCATTCATCTCACAGAGTTACATCTGTATTTCGTGGATCTCTTTGCTAGCCTTATTTCCGTGGAATCTGAGAACAGGTATTTCAGATCCCATTGAAGACTATAGGGCCAAAGGAAATATCCTCCGATTACAAAGAGAAAGAAGCTTTCTTAGAAACTTCTTTGTGTTCTGTGAAATCATCTCACAGAGATACAGCTTTCCCCTCAAGAAGCCTTTCGCTAAGACAGTTCTTGTGGAATTGGCAAAGTGATATTTGGAAGCCCATAGAGGGCTATGGTGAAAAAGGAAATATCCTCAGATGAAATCTGGAAAGAAGCTTTCTGAGAAACTGCTTAGTGTTCTGTTCATTCATCTCACAGACTTACATCTTTATTTCGTGGATCTCTTTGCTAGCCTTATTTCTGTGGAGTCTGAGAACAGATATTTCGGATCCCTTTGAAGACTATAGGGCCAAAGGAAATATCCTCCGATTAAAAAGAGAAAGAAGCTTTCTTAGAAACTTCTTTGCGTTCTGTGATATCATCTCACAGAGTTACAGCTTTCCCCTCAAGAAGCCTTTCGCTAAGACAGTTCTTGTGGAATTGGCAAAGTGATATTTGGAAGCCCATAGAGGGCTATGGTGAAAAAGGAAATATCCTCAGATGAAATCTGGAAAGAAGCTTTCTGAGAAACTGCTTAGTGTTCTGTTAATTCATCTCACAGAGTTACATCTGTATTTCGTGGATCTCTTTGCTAGCCTTATTTCTGTGGAATCTGAGAACAGATATTTCGGATCCCTTTGAAGACTATAGGGCCAAAGGAAATATCCTCCAATCACAAAGAGAAAGAAGCTTTCGGAGAAACTTCTTTGCGTTCTGTGAAATCATCTCACAGAGGTACAGCTTTCCCCTCAAGAAGCCTTTCGCTAAGACAGTTCTTGTGGAATTGGCAAGGTGATATTTGGAAGCCCATAGAGGGCTACGGTGAAAAAGGAAATATCCTCAGATGAAATCTGGAAAGAAGCTTTCTGAGAAACTGCTTAGTGTTCGGTTAATTCATCTCACAGAGTTACATCAGTATTTCGTGGATCTCTTTGCTAGCCTTATTTCTGTGGAATCTGAGAACAGATATTTTGGATACCTTTGAAGACTATAGGGCCAAAGGAAATATCCTCCGATAACAAAGAGAAAGAAGCTTTCTGAGAAACTTCTTTGCATTCTGTGAAATCATCTCACAGAGTTACAGCTTTCCCCTCAAGAAGCCTTTCGCTAAGACAGTTCTTGTGGAATTGGCAAAGTGATATTTGGAAGCCCATGGAGGGCTATGGTGAAAAAGGAAATATCCTCAGATGAAATCTGGAAGGAAGCTTTCTGAGAAACTGCTTAGTGTTCGGTTAATTCATCTCAGAGAGTTACATCTGTATTTCGTGGATCTCTTTGCTAGCCTTATTTCTGTGGAATCGGAGAACAGATATTTCGGATCCCTTTGAAGACTATAGGGCCAAAGGAAATATCCTCCGATAACAAAGAGAAAGAAGCTTTCTGAGAAACTTCTTTGCGTTCTGTGAAATCATCTCACAAAGTTACAGCTTCCCCCTCAAGAAGCCTTTCGCTAAGACAGTTCTTGTGGAATTGGCAAAGTGATATTTGGAAGCCCATAGAGGGCTATGGTGAAAAAGGAAATATCCTCATGTCAAATCTGGAAGGAAGCTCTCTGAGAAACTGCTTAGTGTTCGGCTAATTCATCTCAGAGAGTTACATCTGTATTTCGTGGATCTCTTTGCTAGCCTTATTTCTGTGGAATCTGAGAACAGATATTTCGGATCCGTTTGAAGACTATAGGGCCAAAGGAAATATCCTACGATAACACAGAGAAAGAAGCTTTCTGAGAAACTTTTTTGCTTTCTGTGAAATCATCTCACAGAGTTACAGCTTTCCCCTGAAGAAGCCTTTCGCTAAGACAGTTCTTGTGGAATTGGCAAAGTGATATTTGGAAGCCCATAGAGGGCTATGGTGAAAAAGGAAATATCCTGAAATGAAATCTGGAAAGAAGCTTTCTGAGAAACTGCTTGGTGTTCTGTTCATTCATCTCACAGAGTTACATCTGTATTTCGTGGATCTCTTTGCTAGCCTCATTTCTGTGGAATCCGAGAAAAGGTATTTCAGATCCCATTGAAGACTATAGGGCCAAAGGAAATGTCCTCCCATTACAAAGAGAAAGAAGCTTTCTTAGAATCTTCTTTGGGTTCTGTGAAATAATCTCACAGAGTTACAGCTTTCGCCTCAAGACGCCTTTCGCTAAGACAGTTCTTGTGTAATTGGCAAAGTGATATTTGGAAGCCCATAGAGGTATATGATGAAAAAGGAAATATCCTCAGATCAAATCTGGAAAGAAGCTTTCTGAGAAACTGCTTAGTGTTCTGTTCATTCATCTCACAGAGTTACATCTGTATTTCGTGGATCTCTTTGCTAGCCTTATTTCTGTGGAATCTGAGAACAGATATTTCGGATCCCTTTGAAGACTATAGGGCCAAAGGAAATATCCTCCGATTACAAAGAGAAAGAATCTTTCTTAGAAACTTCTTTGTGTTCCGTGAAATCATCTCACAGAGTTACAGCTTTCCCCTCAAGAAGCCTTTCGCTAAGACAGTTCTTGTGGAATTGGCAAAGTGATATTTGGAAGCCCATAGAGGGCTATGGTGAAAAAGGAAATATCCTCAGATGAAATCTGGAAAGAAGCTTTCTGAGAAACTGCTTAGTGTTCTGTTAATTCATCTCACAGCGTTACATCTTTATTTCGTGGATCTCTTTGCTAGCCTTATTTCTGTGGAATCTGAGAACAGATATTTCGGATCCCTTTGAAGACTATAGGGCCAAAGGAAATATCCTCCGATTAGAAAGAGAAAGAAGCTTTCTGAGAAACTTCTTTGTGTTCTGTGAAATCATCTCACAGAGTTACAGCTTTCCCCTCAAGAAGCCTTTCGCTAAGACAGTTCTTGTGGAATTGGCAAAGTGATATTTGGAAGCCCATAGAGGGCTATGGTGAAAAAGGAAATATCCTCAGATGAAATCTGGAAAGAAGCTTTCTGAGAAACTGCTTAGTGTTCTGTTAATTCATCTCACAGAGTTACATCTGTATTTCGTGGATCTCTTTGCTAGCCTTATTTCTGTGGAATCTGAGAACAGATATTTCGGATCCCTTTGAAGAATATAGGGCCAAAGGAAATATCCTCCAATCACAAAGAGAAAGAAGCTTTCGGAGAAACTTCTTTGCGTTCTCTGAAATCATCTCACAGAGTTACAGCTTTCCCCTCAAGAAGCCTTTCGCTAAGACAGTTCTTGTGGAATTGGCAAAGTGATATTTGGAACCCCAAGAGGGCAATGGTGAAAAAGGAAATATCCTCAGATGAAAACTGGAAAGAAGCTTTCTGAGAAACTGCTTAGTGTTCTGTTCATTCATCTCACAGAGTTACATCTGTATTTCGTGGATCTCTTTGCTAGCCTTATTTCTGTGGAATCTGAGAACAGGTATTTCAGATCCCATTGAAGACTATAGGGCCAAAGGAAATATCCTCCGATTACAAAGAGAAAGAAGCTTTCTTAGAAACTTCTTTGTGTTCTGTGAAATCATCTCACAGAGTTACAGCTTTCCCCTCAAGAAGCCTTTCGCTAAGACAGTTCTTGTGGAATTGGCAAAGTGATATTTGGAAGCTCATAGAGGGCTATGGTGAAAAAGGAAATATCCTCAGATGAAATCTTGAAAGAAGCTTTCTGAGAAACTGCTTAGTGTTCTGTTCATTCATCTCACAGACTTATATCTTTATTTCGTGGAACTCTTTGCTAGCCTTATTTCTGTGGAGTCTGAGAACAGATATTTCGGATCCCTTTGAAGACTATAGGGCCAAAGGAAATATCCTCCGATAACAAAGAGAAAGAAGCTTTCTTAGAAACTTCTTTGTGTTCTGTGAAATCATCTCACAGAGTTACAGCTTTCCCCTCAAGAAGCCTTTCGCTAAGACAGTTCTTGTGGAATTGGCAAAGTGATATTTGGAAGCTCATAGAGGGCTATGGTGAAAAAGGAAATATCCTCAGATGAAATCTTGAAAGAAGCTTTCTGAGAAACTGCTTAGTGTTCTGTTCATTCATCTCACAGACTTATATCTTTATTTCGTGGAACTCTTTGCTAGCCTTATTTCTGTGGAGTCTGAGAACAGATATTTCGGATCCCTTTGAAGACTATAGGGCCAAAGGAAATATCCTCCGATAACAAAGAGAAAGAAGCTTTCTGAGAAACTTCTTTGTGTTCTGTGAAATCATCTCACAGAGTTACAGCTTTCCCCTCAAGAAGCCTTTCGCTAAGACAGTTCTTGTGGAATTGGCAAAGTGATATTTGGAAGCCCATAGAGGGCTAAGGTGAAAAAGGAAATATCCTCAGATGAAATCTGGAAAGAAGCTTTCTGAGAAACTGCTTAGTGTTCTGTTAATTCATCTCACAGCGTTACATCTTTATTTCGTGGATCTCTTTGCTAGCCTTATTTCTGTGGAATCTGAGAACAGATATTTCGGATCCCTTTGAAGACTATAGGGCCAAAGGAAATATCCTCCGATTAGAAAGAGAAAGAAGCTTTCTGAGAAACTTCTTTGTGTTCTGTGAAATCATCTCACAGAGTTACAGCTTTCCCCTCAAGAAGCCTTTCGCTAAGACAGTTCTTGTGGAATTGGCAAAGTGATATTTGGAAGCCCATAGAGGGCTATGGTGAGAAAGGAAATATCCTCAGATGAAATCTGGAAAGAAGCTTTCTGAGAAACTGCTTAGTGTTCTGTTAATTCATCTCACAGAGTTACATCTTTATTTCGTGGATGTCTTTGCTAGCCTTATTTCTGTGGAATCTGAGAACAGATATTTCGGATCCCTTTGAAGACTATAGGGCCAAAGGAAATATCCTCCGATAACAAAGGAAAGAAGCTTTCTGAGAAACTTCTTTGTGTTCTGTGAAATCATCTCACAGAGTTACAGCTTTCCCCTCAAGAAGCCTTTCCCTAAGACAGTTCTTGTGGAATTGGCAAAGTGATATTTGGAAGCCCATAGAGGGCTATGGTTAAAAAGGAAATATCCTCAGATGAAATCTGGAAAGAAGCTTTCTGAGAAACTGCTTAGTGTTCTGTTAAATCATCTCACAGAGTTACATCTGTATTTCGTGGATCTCTTTGCTAGCCTTATTTCTGTGGAATCTGAGAACAGATATTTCGGATCCCTTTGAAGACTATAGGGCCAAAGGAAATATCCTCCGATTACAAAGAGAAAGAAGCTTTCTGAGAAACTTCTTTGTGTTCTGTGAAATCATCTCACAGAGTTACAGCTTTCCCCTCTAGAAGCCTTACGCTAAGACAGTTCTTGTGGAATTGGCAAAGTGATATTTGGAAGCCCATATGAGGGCTATGGTGAAAAAGGAAATATCCTCAGATGAAATCTGGAAAGAAGCTTTCTGAGAAACTGCTTAGTGTTCTGTTAATTCATCTCACAGAGTTACATCTGTATTTCGTGGATCTGTTTGCTAGCCTTATTTCTGTGGAATCTGAGAACAGATATTTCGGATCCCATTAAAGACTATAGGGCCAAAGGAAATATCCTCCGATAACAAAGAGAAAGTAGATTTCTGAGAAACTTCTTTGTGTTCTGTGAAATCATCTCACAGAGTTACAGCTTTCCCCTGAAGAAGCCTTTCGCTAAGACAGTTCTTGTGGAATTGGCAAAGTGATATTTGGAAGCCCTTAGAGGACTATGATGAAAAAGGAAATATCCTCAGATGAAATCTGGAAAGAAGCTTTCTGAGAAACTGCTTAGTGTTCGCTTAATTTATCTCACAGAGTTACATCTGCATTTCGTGGATCTCTTTGCTAGCCTTATTTCTGTGGAATCTGAGAAGAGATATTTCGGATCCCTTTGAAGACTATAGGGCCAAAGGAAATATCCTCCGATAACAAAGAGAAAGAAGCTTTCTGAGAAACTTCTTTGCGTTCTGTGAAAACATCTCACAGAGTTACAGCTTTCCCCTCAAGAAGCCTTTCGCTAAGACAGTTCTTGTGGAATTGGCAAAGTGATATTTGGAAGCCCATAGAGGGCTATGGTGAAAAAGGAAATATCCTCAGATGAAATCTGGAAAGAAGGTTTCTGAGAAACTGCTTAGTGTTCTGTTAATTCATCTCACAGAGTTACATCTGTATTTCGTGGATCTCTTTGCTAGCCTTATTTCTGTGAAATCTGAGAACAGATATTTCGGATCCCATTGAAGACTACAGGGCCAAAGGAAATATCCTCCGATAACAAAGAGAAAGAAGCTTTCTGAGAAACTTCTTTGCATTCTGTGAAATCGTCTCACAGAGTTACAGCTTTCCCCTCAAGAAGACTTTCGCTAAGACAGTTATTGTGGAATTGGCAAAGTGATATTTGGAAGCCCATAGAGGGCTATGGTGAAAAAGGAAATATCCTCAGATGAAATCTGGAAAGAAGCTTTCTGAGAAACTGCTTAGTGTTCTTTCATTCATCTCACAGAGTTACATCTGTATTTCGTGGATGTCTTTGCTAGCCTTATTTCTGTGGAATCTGAGAACAGATATTTCCGATCCCATTGAAGACTATAGGGCCAAAGGAAATATCCTCCGATTACAAAGAGAAAGAAGATTTCTGAGAAACTTCTTTGCGTTCTGTGAAAACATCTCACAGAGTTACAGCTTTCCTCTCAAGAAGCCTTTCGCTAAGACAGTTCTTGTGGAATTGGCAAAGTGATATTTGGAAGCCCATAGAGGGCTATGGTGAAAAAGGAAATATCCTCAGATGAAATCTGGAAAGAAGGTTTCTGAGAAACTGCTTAGTGTTCTGTTAATTCATCTCACAGAGTTACATCTGTATTTCGTGGATCTCTTTGCTAGCCTTATTTCTGTGGTATCTGAGAACAGATATTTCGGATCCCATTGAAGACTACAGGGCCAAAGGAAATATCCTCCGATAACAAAGAGAAAGAAGCTTTCTGAGAAACTTCTTTGCATTCTGTGAAATCGTCTCACAGAGTTACAGCTTTCCCTTCAAGAAGACTTTCGCTAAGACACTTCTTGTGGAATTGGCAAAGTGATATTTGGAAGCCCATAGTGGGCTATGGCGAAAAAGGAAATATCCTCCAATGAAATCTGGAAAGAAGCTTTCTGAGAAACTGCTTAGTGTTCTGTTCATTCATCTCACAGAGTTACATCTGTATTTCGTGGATCTCTTTGCTAGCCTTATTTCTGTGGAATCTGAGAACAGATATTTCGGATCCCATTGAAGACTATAGGGCCAAAGGAAATATCCTCCGATAACAAAGAGAAAGAAGCTGTCTTAGAATCTTCTTTGGGTTCTGTGAAATCATCTCACAGAGTTACAGCTTTCGCCTCAAGACGCCTTTCGCTAAGACAGTTCTTGTGGAATTGGCAAAGTGATATTTGGAAGCCCATAGAGGTATATGATGAAAAAGGAAATATCCTCAGATCAAATCTGGAAAGAAGCTTTCTGAGAAACTGCTTAGTGTTCTGTTCATTCATCTCACAGAGTTACATCTGTATTTCGTGGATCTCTTTGCTAGCCTTATTTCTGTGGAATCTGAGAACAGATATTTCGGATCCCTTTGAAGACTATAGGGCCAAAGGAAATATCCTCCGATTAGAAAGAGAAAGAATCTTTCTTAGAAACTTCTTTGTGTTCCGTGAAATCATCTCACAGAGTTACAGCTTTCCCCTCAAGAAGCCTTTCGCTAAGACAGTTCTTGTGGAATTGGCAAAGTGATATTTGGAAGCCCATAGAGGGCTATGGTGAGAAAGGAAATATCCTCAGATGAAATCTGGAAAGAAGCTTTCTGAGAAACTGCTTAGTGTTCTGTTAATTAATCTCACAGAGTTACATCTGTATTTCGTGGATCTCTTTGCTAGCCTTATTTCTGTGGAATCTGAGAACAGATATTTCGGATCCCTTTGAAGAATATAGGGCCAAAGGAAATATCCTCCAATCACAAAGAGAAAGAAGCTTTCGGAGAAACTTCTTTGCGTTCTCTGAAATCATCTCACAGAGTTACAGCTTTCCCCTCAAGAAGCCTTTCGCTAAGACAGTTCTTGTGGAATTGGCAAAGTGATATTTGGAACCCCAAGAGGGCAATGGTGAAAAAGGAAATATCCTCAGATGAAAACTGGAAAGAAGCTTTCTGAGAAACTGCTTAGTGTTCTGTTCATTCATCTCACAGAGTTACATCTGTATTTCGTGGATCTCTTTGCTAGCCTTATTTCTGTGGAATCTGAGAACAGGTATTTCAGATCCCATTGAAGACTATAGGGCCAAAGGAAATATCCTCCGATTACAAAGAGAAAGAAGCTTTCTTAGAAACTTCTTTGTGTTCTGTGAAATCATCTCACAGAGTTACAGCTTTCCCCTCAAGAAGCCTTTCTTTAAGACAGTTCTTGTGGAATTGGCAAAGTGATATTTGGAAGCTCATAGAGGGCTATGGTGAAAAAGGAAATATCCTCAGATGAAATCTTGAAAGAAGCTTTCTGAGAAACTGCTTAGTGTTCTGTTCATTCATCTCACAGACTTATATCTTTATTTCGTGGAACTCTTTGCTAGCCTTATTTCTGTGGAGTCTGAGAACAGATATTTCGGATCCCTTTGAAGACTATAGGGCCAAAGGAAATATCCTCCGATTAAAAAGAGAAAGGAGCTTTCTGAGAAACTGCTTAGTGTTCTGTTAATTCATCTCAGAGAGTTACATCTGTATTTCGTGGATCTCTTGGCTAGCCTTATTTCTGTGGAATCTGAGAACAGATATTTCGGATCCCTTTGAAGACTATAGGGCCAAAGGAAATATCCTCCGATAACAAAGAGAAAGAAGCTTTCTGAGAAATTTCTTTGCGTTCTGTGAAATCATCTCACAGAGTTACAGCTTTCCCCTCAAGAAGCCATTCGCTAAGTCAGTTCTTGTGGAATTGGCAAAGGTGATATTTGGAAGCCCATAGAGGGCTATGGTGAAAAAGGAAATATCCTCAGATGAAATCTGGAAAGAAGCTTTCTGAGAAACTGCTTAGTGTTCTGTTAATTCATCTCACAGAGTTACATCTGTATTTTGTGGATGTCTTTGCTAGCCTTATTTCTGTGGAATCTGAGAACAGATATTTCGGATCCCTTTGAAGACTATAGGGCCAAAGGAAATATCCTCCGATAACAAAGAGAAAGAAGCTTTCTGAGAAACTTCTTTGTGTTCTGTGAAATCATCTCACAGAGTTACAGCTTTCCCCTCAAGAAGCCTTTCCCTAAGACAGTTCTTGTGGAATTGGCAAAGTGATATTTGGAAGCCCATAGAGGGCTATGGTGAAAAAGGAAATATCCTCAGATGAAATCTGGAAAGAAGCTTTCTGAGAAACTGCTTAGTGTTCTGTTAATTCATCTCACAGAGTTACATCTGTATTTCGTGGATCTCTTTGCTAGCCTTATTTCTGTGAAATCTGAGAACAGATATTTCGGATCCCATTGAAGACTACAGGGCCAAAGGAAATATCCTCCGATAACAAAGAGAAAGAAGCTTTCTGAGAAACTTCTTTGCATTCTGTGAAATCGTCTCACAGAGTTACAGCTTTCCCCTCAAGAAGACTTTCGCTAAGACAGTTATTGTGGAATTGGCAAAGTGATATTTGGAAGCCCATAGAGGGCTATGGTGAAAAAGGAAATATCCTCAGATGAAATCTGGAAAGAAGCTTTCTGAGAAACTGCTTAGTGTTCTTTCATTCATCTCACAGAGTTACATCTGTATTTCGTGGATGTCTTTGCTAGCCTTATTTCTGTGGAATCTGAGAACAGATATTTCCGATCCCATTGAAGACTATAGGGCCAAAGGAAATATCCTCCGATTACAAAGAGAAAGAAGATTTCTGAGAAACTTCTTTGCGTTCTGTGAAAACATCTCACAGAGTTACAGCTTTCCTCTCAAGAAGCCTTTCGCTAAGACAGTTCTTGTGGAATTGGCAAAGTGATATTTGGAAGCCCATAGAGGGCTATGGTGAAAAAGGAAATATCCTCAGATGAAATCTGGAAAGAAGGTTTCTGAGAAACTGCTTAGTGTTCTGTTAATTCATCTCACAGAGTTACATCTGTATTTCGTGGATCTCTTTGCTAGCCTTATTTCTGTGGTATCTGAGAACAGATATTTCGGATCCCATTGAAGACTACAGGGCCAAAGGAAATATCCTCCGATAACAAAGAGAAAGAAGCTTTCTGAGAAACTTCTTTGCATTCTGTGAAATCGTCTCACAGAGTTACAGCTTTCCCTTCAAGAAGACTTTCGCTAAGACACTTCTTGTGGAATTGGCAAAGTGATATTTGGAAGCCCATAGTGGGCTATGGCGAAAAAGGAAATATCCTCCAATGAAATCTGGAAAGAAGCTTTCTGAGAAACTGCTTAGTGTTCTGTTCATTCATCTCACAGAGTTACATCTGTATTTCGTGGATCTCTTTGCTAGCCTTATTTCTGTGGAATCTGAGAACAGATATTTCGGATCCCATTGAAGACTATAGGGCCAAAGGAAATATCCTCCGATAACAAAGAGAAAGAAGCTGTCTTAGAATCTTCTTTGGGTTCTGTGAAATCATCTCACAGAGTTACAGCTTTCGCCTCAAGACGCCTTTCGCTAAGACAGTTCTTGTGGAATTGGCAAAGTGATATTTGGAAGCCCATAGAGGTATATGATGAAAAAGGAAATATCCTCAGATCAAATCTGGAAAGAAGCTTTCTGAGAAACTGCTTAGTGTTCTGTTCATTCATCTCACAGAGTTACATCTGTATTTCGTGGATCTCTTTGCTAGCCTTATTTCTGTGGAATCTGAGAACAGATATTTCGGATCCCTTTGAAGACTATAGGGCCAAAGGAAATATCCTCCGATTAGAAAGAGAAAGAATCTTTCTTAGAAACTTCTTTGTGTTCCGTGAAATCATCTCACAGAGTTACAGCTTTCCCCTCAAGAAGCCTTTCGCTAAGACAGTTCTTGTGGAATTGGCAAAGTGATATTTGGAAGCCCATAGAGGGCTATGGTGAGAAAGGAAATATCCTCAGATGAAATCTGGAAAGAAGCTTTCTGAGAAACTGCTTAGTGTTCTGTTAATTAATCTCACAGAGTTACATCTGTATTTCGTGGATCTCTTTGCTAGCCTTATTTCTGTGGAATCTGAGAACAGATATTTCGGATCCCTTTGAAGAATATAGGGCCAAAGGAAATATCCTCCAATCACAAAGAGAAAGAAGCTTTCGGAGAAACTTCTTTGCGTTCTCTGAAATCATCTCACAGAGTTACAGCTTTCCCCTCAAGAAGCCTTTCGCTAAGACAGTTCTTGTGGAATTGGCAAAGTGATATTTGGAACCCCAAGAGGGCAATGGTGAAAAAGGAAATATCCTCAGATGAAAACTGGAAAGAAGCTTTCTGAGAAACTGCTTAGTGTTCTGTTCATTCATCTCACAGAGTTACATCTGTATTTCGTGGATCTCTTTGCTAGCCTTATTTCTGTGGAATCTGAGAACAGGTATTTCAGATCCCATTGAAGACTATAGGGCCAAAGGAAATATCCTCCGATTACAAAGAGAAAGAAGCTTTCTTAGAAACTTCTTTGTGTTCTGTGAAATCATCTCACAGAGTTACAGCTTTCCCCTCAAGAAGCCTTTCTTTAAGACAGTTCTTGTGGAATTGGCAAAGTGATATTTGGAAGCTCATAGAGGGCTATGGTGAAAAAGGAAATATCCTCAGATGAAATCTTGAAAGAAGCTTTCTGAGAAACTGCTTAGTGTTCTGTTCATTCATCTCACAGACTTATATCTTTATTTCGTGGAACTCTTTGCTAGCCTTATTTCTGTGGAGTCTGAGAACAGATATTTCGGATCCCTTTGAAGACTATAGGGCCAAAGGAAATATCCTCCGATTAAAAAGAGAAAGGAGCTTTCTGAGAAACTGCTTAGTGTTCTGTTAATTCATCTCAGAGAGTTACATCTGTATTTCGTGGATCTCTTGGCTAGCCTTATTTCTGTGGAATCTGAGAACAGATATTTCGGATCCCTTTGAAGACTATAGGGCCAAAGGAAATATCCTCCGATAACAAAGAGAAAGAAGCTTTCTGAGAAATTTCTTTGCGTTCTGTGAAATCATCTCACAGAGTTACAGCTTTCCCCTCAAGAAGCCATTCGCTAAGTCAGTTCTTGTGGAATTGGCAAAGGTGATATTTGGAAGCCCATAGAGGGCTATGGTGAAAAAGGAAATATCCTCAGATGAAATCTGGAAAGAAGCTTTCTGAGAAACTGCTTAGTGTTCTGTTAATTCATCTCACAGAGTTACATCTGTATTTTGTGGATGTCTTTGCTAGCCTTATTTCTGTGGAATCTGAGAACAGATATTTCGGATCCCTTTGAAGACTATAGGGCCAAAGGAAATATCCTCCGATAACAAAGAGAAAGAAGCTTTCTGAGAAACTTCTTTGTGTTCTGTGAAATCATCTCACAGAGTTACAGCTTTCCCCTCAAGAAGCCTTTCCCTAAGACAGTTCTTGTGGAATTGGCAAAGTGATATTTGGAAGCCCATAGAGGGCTATGGTGAAAAAGGAAATATCCTCAGATGAAATCTGGAAAGAAGCTTTCTGAGAAACTGCTTAGTGTTCTGTTAATTCATCTCACAGAGTTACATCTGTATTTCGTGGATCTCTTTGCTAGCCTTATTTCTGTGGAATCTGAGAACAGATATTTCGGATCCCTTTGAAGACTATAGGGCCAAAGGAAATATCCTCCGATTACAAAGAGAAAGAAGCTTTCTGAGAAACTACTTTGTGTTCTGTGAAATCATCTCACAGATTTACAGCTTTCCCCTCACGAAGCCTTTCGCTAAGACAGTTCTTGTGGAATTGGCAAAGTGATATTTGGAAGCCCCTAGAGGGCTATGGTGAAAAAGGAAATATCCTCAGATGAAATCTGGAAAGAAGCTTTCTGAGAAACTGCTTAGTGTTCTGTTAATTCATCTCACAGAGTTACATCTGTATTTCGTGGATGTCTTTGCTAGCCTTATTTCTGTGGAATCTGAGAACAGATATTTCGGATCCCTTTGAAGACTATAGGGCCAAAGGAAATATCCTCCGATAACAAAGGAAAGAAGCTTTCTGAGAAACTTCTTTGTGTTCTGTGAAATCATCTCACAGAGTTACAGCTTTCCCCTCAAGAAGCCTTTCCCTAAGACAGTTCTTGTGGAATTGGCAAAGTGATATTTGGAAGCCCATAGAGGGCTATGGTGAAAAAGGAAATATCCTCAGATGAAATCTGGAAAGAAGCTTTCTGAGAAACTGCTTAGTGTTCTGTTAAATCATCTCACAGAGTTACATCTGTATTTCGTGGATCTCTTTGCTAGCCTTATTTCTGTGGAATCTGAGAACAGATATTTCGGATCCCTTTGAAGACTATAGGGCCAAAGGAAATATCCTCCGATTACAAAGAGAAAGAAGCTTTCTGAGAAACTTCTTTGTGTTCTGTGAAATCATCTCACAGAGTTACAGCTTTCCCCTCAAGAAGCCTTACGCTAAGACAGTTCTTGTGGAATTGGCAAAGTGATATTTGGAAGCCCATATGAGGGCTATGGTGAAAAAGGAAATATCCTCAGATGAAATCTGGAAAGAAGCTTTCTGAGAAACTGCTTAGTGTTCTGTTAATTCATCTCACAGAGTTACATCTGTATTTCGTGGATCTGTTTGCTAGCCTTATTTCTGTGGAATCTGAGAACAGATATTTCGGATCCCATTAAAGACTATAGGGCCAAAGGAAATATCCTCCGATAACAAAGAGAAAGTAGATTTCTGAGAAACTTCTTTGTGTTCTGTGAAATCATCTCACAGAGTTACAGCTTTCCCCTGAAGAAGCCTTTCGCTAAGACAGTTCTTGTGGAATTGGCAAAGTGATATTTGGAAGCCCTTAGAGGACTGTGGTGAAAAAGGAAATATCCTCAGATGAAATCTGGAAAGAAGCTTTCTGAGAAACTGCTTAGTGTTCGCTTAATTTATCTCACAGAGTTACATCTGCATTTCGTGGATCTCTTTGCTAGCCTTATTTCTGTGGAATCTGAGAAGAGATATTTCGGATCCCTTTGAAGACTATAGGGCCAAAGGAAATATCCTCCGATAACAAAGAGAAAGATGCTTTCTGAGAAACTTCTTTGCGTTCTGTGAAAACATCTCACAGAGTTACAGCTTTCCCCTCAAGAAGCCTTTCGCTAAGACAGTTCTTGTGGAATTGGCAAAGTGATATTTGGCAGCCCATAGAGGGCTATGGTGAAAAAGGAAATATCCTCAGATGAAATCTGGAAAGAAGGTTTCTGAGAAACTGCTTAGTGTTCTGTTAATTCATCTCACAGAGTTACATCTGTATTTCGTGGATCTCTTTGCTAGCCTTATTTCTGTGAAATCTGAGAACAGATATTTCGGATCCCATTGAAGACTACAGGGCCAAAGGAAATATCCTCCGATAACAAAGAGAAAGAAGCTTTCTGAGAAACTTCTTTGCATTCTGTGAAATCGTCTCACAGAGTTACAGCTTTCCCCTCAAGAAGACTTTCGCTAAGACAGTTATTGTGGAATTGGCAAAGTGATATTTGGAAGCCCATAGAGGGCTATGGTGAAAAAGGAAATATCCTCAGATGAAATCTGGAAAGAAGCTTTCTGAGAAACTGCTTAGTGTTCTTTCATTCATCTCACAGAGTTACATCTGTATTTCGTGGATCTCTTTGCTAGCCTTATTTCTGTGGAATCTGAGAACAGATATTTCCGATCCCATTGAAGACTATAGGGCCAAAGGAAATATCCTCCGATTACAAAGAGAAAGAAGATTTCTGAGAAACTTCTTTGCGTTCTGTGAAAACATCTCACAGAGTTACAGCTTTCCCCTCAAGAAGCCTTTCGCTAAGACAGTTCTTGTGGAATTGGCAAAGTGATATTTGGAAGCCCATAGAGGGCTATGGTGAAAAAGGAAATATCCTCAGATGAAATCTGGAAAGAAGGTTTCTGAGAAACTGCTTAGTGTTCTGTTAATTCATCTCACAGAGTTACATCTGTATTTCGTGTATCTCTTTGCTAGCCTTATTTCTGTGGTATCTGAGAACAGATATTTCGGATCCCATTGAAGACTACAGGGCCAAAGGAAATATCCTCCGATAACAAAGAGAAAGAAGCTTTCTGAGAAACTTCTTTGCATTCTGTGAAATCGTCTCACAGAGTTACAGCTTTCCCTTCAAGAAGACTTTCGCTAAGACACTTCTTGTGGAATTGGCAAAGTGATATTTGGAAGCCCATAGTGGGCAATGGCGAAAAAGGAAATATCCTCCGATGAAATCTGGAAAGAAGCTTTCTGAGAAACTGCTTAGTGTTCTGTTCATTCATCTCACAGAGTTACATCTGTATTTCGTGGATCTCTTTGCTAGCCTTATTTCTGTGGAATCTGAGAACAGATATTTCGGATCCCATTGAAGACTATAGGGCCAAAGGAAATATCCTCCGATAACAAAGAGAAAGAAGCTGTCTTAGAAACTTCTTTGCGTTCTGTGAAATCATCTCACAGAGTTACAGCTTTCCCCTCAAGAAGCCTTTCGCTAAGACAGTTCTTGTGGAATTGGTAAAGTGATATTTGGAAGCCCATAGAGGGCTATGGTGAAAAAGGAAATATCCTCAGATGAAATCTGGAAAGAAGCTTTCTGAGAAACTGCTGAGTGTTCTGTTAATTCATCTCACAGAGTTACATCTGTATTTCGTGGATCTCTTTGCTAGCCTTATTTCTGTGGAATCTGAGAACAGATATTTCGGATCCCATTGAAGACTATAGGGCCAAAGGAAATATCCTCCGATAACAAAGAGAAAGAAGCTTTCTGAGAAACTTCTTTGTGTTCTGTGAAATCATCTCACAGAGTTACAGCTTTCCACTCAAGAAGCCTTTCGCTAAGACAGTTCTTGTGGAATTGGCAAAGTGATATTTGGAAGCCCATAGAGGGCTATGGTGAAAAAGGAAATATCCTCAGATGAAATCTGGAAAGAAGCTTTCTGAGAAACTGCTTAGTGTTCGGTTCATTCATCTCACAGATTTACATCTGTATTTCGTGGATCTCTTTGCTAGCCTTATTTCTGTGGAATCTGAGAACAGATATTTCGGATCCCTTTGAAGACTATAGGGCCAAAGGAAATATCTTCTGATAACAAAGAGAAAGAAGCTTTCTGAGAAACTTCTTTGCTATCTGTGAAATCATCTCACAGAGTTACAGCTTTCCCCTCCAGAAGCCTTTCGCCAAGAGAGTTCTTGTGGAATTGGCAAAGTGATATTGGAAGCCCATAGAGTGCTATGGTGAAAAAGGAAATATCCTCAGATGAAATCTGGAAAGAAGCTTTCTGAGAAACTGCTTAGTGTTCTGTTAATTCATCTCACAGAGTTACATCTGTATTTCGCGGATCTCTTTGCTAGCCTTATTTCTGTAGAATCTGAGAACAGATATTTCGAATCCCATTGAAGACTATAGGGCCAAAGGAAATATCCTCCGATAACAAAGAGAAAGAAGCTTTCTGAGAAACTTCTTGGCGTTCTGTGAAATCATCTCACCGAGTTACAGCTTTCCCCTCAAGAAGCCTTTCGCTAAACAGTTCTTGTGGAATTGGCAAGGTGATATTTGGAAGCCCATAAAGGGCTACGGTGAAAACGGAAATATCCTCAGATGAAATCTGGAAAGAAGCTTTCTGAGAAACTGCTTAGTGTTCGGTTAATTCATCTCGCAGAGTTACATCTGTATTTCGTGGATCTCTTTGCTAGCCTTATTTCTGTGGAATCTGAGAACAGATATTTCGGATCCCTTTGAAGACTATAGGGCCAAAGGAAATATCCTCCGACAACAAAGAGAAAGAAGCTTTCTGAGAAACTTCTTTGCATTCTGTGAAATCATCTCACAGAGTTACAGCTTTCCCCTCAAGAAGCCCTTCGCTAAGACAGTTCTTGTGGAATTGGCAAAGTGATACTTGGAAGCCCATAGAGGGCTATGGTGAAAAAGGAAATATCCTAAGATGAAATCTGGAAGGAAGCTTTCTGAGAAACTCCTTAGTGTTCGGTTAATTCAACTCAGAGAGATACATCTGTATTTCGTGGATCTCTTTGCTAGCCTTATTTCTGTGGAATCTGAGAACAGGTATTTCAGATCCCATTGAAGACTATAGGGCCAAAAAAAATATCCTCCGATTACAAAGAGAAAGAAGCTTTCTTAGAAACTTCTTTGTGTTCTGTGAAATCATCTCACAGAGTTACAGCTTTCCCCTCAAGAAGCCTTTCGCTAAGACAGTTCTTGTGGAATTGGCAAAGTGATATTTGGAAGCTCATAGAGGGCTATGGTGAAAAAGGAAATATCCTCAGATGAAATCTGGGAAGAAGCTTTCTGAGAAACTGCTTAGTGTTCTGTTCATTCATCTCACAGACTTCCATCTTTATTTCGTGGAACTCTTTGCTAGCAGTATTTCTGTGGAGTCTGAGAACAGATATTTCGGATCCCTTTGAAGACTATAGGGCCAAAGGAAATATCCTCCGATTAAAAAGAGAAAGAAGCTTTCTTAGAAACTTCTTTGCGTTCTGTGATATCATCTCACAGAGTTACAGCTTTCCCCTCAAGAAGCCTTTCGCTAAGACAGTTCTTGTGGAATTGGCAAAGTGATATTTGGAAGCCCATAGAGGGCTATGGTGAAAAAGGAAATATCCTCAGATGAAATCTGGAAAGAAGCTTTCTGAGAAACTGCTTAGTGTTCTGTTAATTCATCTCAGAGAGTTACATGTGCATTTCGTGGATCTCTTGGCTAGCCTTATTTCTGTGGAATCTGAGAACAGATATTTCGGATCCCTTTGAAGACTATAGGGCCAAAGGAAATATCCTCCGATAACAAAGAGAAAGAAGCTTTCTGAGAAACATCTTTGCGTTTTGTGAAATCATCTCACAGAGTTACAGCTTTCCCCTCAAGAAGCCTTTCGCTAAGACAGTTCTTTTGGAATTGGCAAAGTGATATTTGGAACCCCAAGAGGGCAATGGTGAAAAAGGAAATATCCTCAGATGAAAACTGGAAAGAAGCTTTCTGAGAAACTGCTTAGTGTTCTGTTCATTCATCTCACAGAGTTACATCTGTATTTCGTGGATCTCTTTGCTAGCCTTATTTCTGTGGAATCTGAGAACAGGTATTTCAGATCCCATTGAAGACTATAGGGCCAAAGGAAATATCCTCCGATAACAAAGAGAAAGAAGCTTTCTGAGAAACTTCTTTGTGTTCTGTGAAATCATCTCACAGAGTTACAGCTTTCCCCTCAAGAAGCCTTTCGCTAAGACAGTTCTTGTGGAATTGGCAAAGTGATATTTGGAAGCCCATAGAGGGCTATGGTGAAAAAGGAAATATCATCAGATGAAATCTGGAAAGAAGCTTTCTGAGAAACTGCTTAGTTTTCTGTTCATTCATCTCACAGATTTACATCTTTATGTCGTGGAACTCTTTGCTAGCCTTATTTCTGTGGAGTCTGAGAACAGATATTTCGGATCCCTTTGAAGACTATAGGGCCAAAGGAAATATCCTCCGATTAAAAAGAGAAAGAAGCTTTCTTAGAAACTTCTTTGCGTTCTGTGATATCATCTCACAGAGTTACAGCTTTCCCCTCAAGAAGCCTTTCGCTAAGACAGTTCTTGTGGAATTGGCAAAGTGATATTTGGAAGCCAATAGAGGGCTATGGTGAAAAAGGAAATATCCTCAGATGAAATCTGGAAAGAAGCTTTCTGAGAAACTGCTTAGTGTTCTGTTAATTCATCTCACAGAGTTACATCTGTATTTCGTGGATCTCTTTGCTAGCCTTATTTCTGTGGAATCTGAGAACAGATATTTCGGATCCCTTTGTAGACTATAGGGCCAAAGGAAATATCCTCCAATCACAAAGAGAAAGAAGCTTTCGGAGAAACTTCTTTGCGTTCTCTGAAATCATCTCACAGAGTTACAGCTTTCCCCTCAAGAAGCCTTTCGCTAAGACAGTTGTTGTGGAATTGGCAAGGTGATATTTGGAAGCCCATAGAGGGCTACGGTGAAAAAGGAAATATCCTCAGATGAAATCTGGAAAGAAGCTTTCTGAGAAACTGCTTAGTGTTCGGTTAATTCATCTCACAGAGTTACATCAGTATTTCGTGGATCTCTTTGCTAGCCTTATTTCTGTGGAATCTGAGAACAGATATTTTGGATCCCTTTGAAGACTATAGGGCCAAAGGAAATATCCTCCGATAACAAAGAGAAAGAAGCTTTCTGAGAAACTTCTTTGCATTCTGTGAAATCATCTCACAGAGTTACAGCTTTCCCCTCAAGAAGACTTTCGCTAAGACAGTTCTTGTGGAATTGGCAAAGTGATATTTGGAAGCCCATAGAGGGCTACGGTGAAAAAGGAAATATCCTCAGATGAAATCTGGCAAGAAGCTTTCTGAGAAACTGCTTAGTGTTCTGTTATTTCATCTCACAGAGTTACATCTGTATTTCGTGGATCTCTTTGCTAGCCTTATTTCTGTGGAATCTGAGAACAGATATTTCGGATCCCATTGAAGACTATAGGGCCAAAGGAAATATCCTCCGATAACAAAGAGAAAGAAGCTTTCTGAGAAACTTCTTGGCGTTCTGTGAAATCATCTCACAGAGTTATAGCTTTCCCCTCAAGAAGCCTTTCGCTGAGACAGTTCTTGTGGAATTGGCAAGGTGATATTTGGAAGCCCATAGAGGGCTACGGTGAAAAAGGAAATATCCTCAGATGAAATCTGGAAAGAAGCTTTCTGAGAAACTGCTTAGTGTTCGGTTAATTCATCTCACAGAGTTACATCTGTATTTCGTGGATCTCTTTGCTAGCCTTATTTCTGTGGAATCTGAGAACAGATATTTCGGATCCCTTTGAAGACTATAGGGCCAAAGGAAATAACCTCCGATAACAAAGAGAAAGAAGCTTTCTGAGAAACTTCTTTGCATTCTGTGAAATCATCTCACAGAGTTATAGCTTTCCCCTCAAGAAGCCTTTCGCTAAGACAGTTCTTGTGGAATTGGCAAAGTGACATTTGGAAGCCCATAGAGGGCTATGGTGAAAAAGGAAATATCCTCAGTTGAAATCTGGAAGGAAGCTTTCTGAGAAACTGCTTAGTGTTCGGTTAATTCATCTCAGAGAGTTACATCTGTATTTCGTGGATCTCTTGGCTAGCCTTATTTCTGTGGAATCTGAGAACAGATATTTCGGATCCCTTTGAAGACTATAGGGCCAAAGGAAATATCCTCCGATAACAAAGAGAAAAAAGCTGTCTTGGAAACTTCTTTGCGTTCTGTGAAATCATCTCACAGAGTTACAGCATTCCCCTCAAGAAGCCATTCGCTAAGACAGTTCTTGTGGAATTGGCAAAGTGATATTTGGAAGCCCATAGAGGGCTATGGTGAAAAAGGAAATATCCTCAGATGAAATCTGGAAGGAAGCTTTCTGAGAAACTGCTTAGTGTTCGGTTAATTCATCTCAGAGAGTTACATCTGTATTTCGTGGATCTCTTTGCTAGCCTTATTTCTGTGGAATCTGAGAACAGATATTTCGGATCCCTTTGAAGACTATAGGGCCAAAGGAAATATCCTCCGATAACAAAGAGAAAGAAGCTTTCTGAGAAACTTCTTTGTGTTCTGTGAAATCATCTCACAGAGTTACAGCTTTCCCCACAAGAAGTCTTTCGCGAAGACAGTTATTGTGGAATTGGCAAAGTGATATTTGGAAGCCCATAGAGGGCTATGGTGAAAAAGGAAATATCCTCAGATGAAATCTGGAAAGAAGCTTTCTGAGAAACTGCTTAGTGTGCTGTTCATTCATCTCACAGAGTTACATCTTTATTTCTTGGAACTCTTTGCTAGCCTTATTTCTGTGGAGTCTGAGAACAGATATTTCGGATCCCTTTGAAGACTATAGGGCCAAAGGAAATATCCTCCGATTAAAAAGAGAAAGAAGCTTTCTTAGAAACTTCTTTGCGTTCTGTGATATCATCTCACAGAGTTACAGCTTTCCCCTCACGAAGCCTTTCGCTAAGACAGTTCTTGTGGAATTGGCAAAGTGATATTTGGAAGACCCTAGAGGGCTATGGTGAAAAAGGAAATATCCTCAGATGAAATCTGGAAAGAGGCTTTCTGAGAAACTGCTTAGTGTTCTGTTAATTCATCTCACAGAGTTACATCTGTATTTCGTGGATGTCTTTGCTAGCCTTATTTCTGTGGAATCTGAGAACAGATATTTCGGATCCCATTGAAGACTATAGGGCCAAAGGAAATATCCTCCGATAACAAAGAGAAAGAAGCTGTCTTAGAAACTTCTTTGCGTTCTGTGAAATCATCTCACAGAGTTACAGCTTTCCCCTCAAGAAGCCTTTCGCTAAGACAGTTCTTGTGGAATTGGTAAAGTGATATTTGGAAGCCCATAGAGGGCTATGGTGAAAAAGGAAATATCCTCAGATGAAATCTGGAAAGAAGCTTTCTGAGAAACTGCTGAGTGTTCTGTTAATTCATCTCACAGAGTTACATCTGTATTTCGTGGATCTCTTTGCTAGCCTTATTTCTGTGGAATCTGAGAACAGATATTTCGGATCCCATTGAAGACTATAGGGCCAAAGGAAATATCCTCCGATAACAAAGAGAAAGAAGCTTTCTGAGAAACTTCTTTGTGTTCTGTGAAATCATCTCACAGAGTTACAGCTTTCCACTCAAGAAGCCTTTCGCTAAGACAGTTCTTGTGGAATTGGCAAAGTGATATTTGGAAGCCCATAGAGGGCTATGGTGAAAAAGGAAATATCCTCAGATGAAATCTGGAAAGAAGCTTTCTGAGAAACTGCTTAGTGTTCGGTTCATTCATCTCACAGATTTACATCTGTATTTCGTGGATCTCTTTGCTAGCCTTATTTCTGTGGAATCTGAGAACAGATATTTCGGATCCCTTTGAAGACTATAGGGCCAAAGGAAATATCTTCTGATAACAAAGAGAAAGAAGCTTTCTGAGAAACTTCTTTGCTATCTGTGAAATCATCTCACAGAGTTACAGCTTTCCCCTCCAGAAGCCTTTCGCCAAGAGAGTTCTTGTGGAATTGGCAAAGTGATATTGGAAGCCCATAGAGTGCTAGGGTGAAAAAGGAAATATCCTCAGATGAAATCTGGAAAGAAGCTTTCTGAGAAACTGCTTAGTGTTCTGTTAATTCATCTCACAGAGTTACATCTGTATTTCGCGGATCTCTTTGCTAGCCTTATTTCTGTAGAATCTGAGAACAGATATTTCGAATCCCATTGAAGACTATAGGGCCAAAGGAAATATCCTCCGATAACAAAGAGAAAGAAGCTTTCTGAGAAACTTCTTGGCGTTCTGTGAAATCATCTCACCGAGTTACAGCTTTCCCCTCAAGAAGCCTTTCGCTAAACAGTTCTTGTGGAATTGGCAAGGTGATATTTGGAAGCCCATAAAGGGCTACGGTGAAAACGGAAATATCCTCAGATGAAATCTGGAAAGAAGCTTTCTGAGAAACTGCTTAGTGTTCGGTTAATTCATCTCGCAGAGTTACATCTGTATTTCGTGGATCTCTTTGCTAGCCTTATTTCTGTGGAATCTGAGAACAGATATTTCGGATCCCTTTGAAGACTATAGGGCCAAAGGAAATATCGTCCGACAACAAAGAGAAAGAAGCTTTCTGAGAAACTTCTTTGCATTCTGTGAAATCATCTCACAGAGTTACAGCTTTCCCCTCAAGAAGCCCTTCGCTAAGACAGTTCTTGTGGAATTGGCAAAGTGATATTTGGAAGCCCATAGAGGGCTATGGTGAAAAAGGAAATATCCTAAGATGAAATCTGGAAGGAAGCTTTCTGAGAAACTCCTTAGTGTTCGGTTAATTCAACTCAGAGAGATACATCTGTATTTCGTGGATCTCTTTGCTAGCCTTATTTCTGTGGAATCTGAGAACAGGTATTTCAGATCCCATTGAAGACTATAGGGCCAAAAAAAATATCCTCCGATTACAAAGAGAAAGAAGCTTTCTTAGAAACTTCTTTGTGTTCTGTGAAATCATCTCACAGAGTTACAGCTTTCCCCTCAAGAAGCCTTTCGCTAAGACAGTTCTTGTGGAATTGGCAAAGTGATATTTGGAAGCTCATAGAGGGCTATGGTGAAAAAGGAAATATCCTCAGATGAAATCTGGGAAGAAGCTTTCTGAGAAACTGCTTAGTGTTCTGTTCATTCATCTCACAGACTTCCATCTTTATTTCGTGGAACTCTTTGCTAGCAGTATTTCTGTGGAGTCTGAGAACAGATATTTCGGATCCCTTTGAAGACTATAGGGCCAAAGGAAATATCCTCCGATTAAAAAGAGAAAGAAGCTTTCTTAGAAACTTCTTTGCGTTCTGTGATATCATCTCACAGAGTTACAGCTTTCCCCTCAAGAAGCCTTTCGCTAAGACAGTTCTTGTGGAATTGGCAAAGTGATATTTGGAAGCCCATAGAGGGCTATGGTGAAAAAGGAAATATCCTCAGATGAAATCTGGAAAGAAGCTTTCTGAGAAACTGCTTAGTGTTCTGTTAATTCATCTCAGAGAGTTACATGTGCATTTCGTGGATCTCTTGGCTAGCCTTATTTCTGTGGAATCTGAGAACAGATATTTCGGATCCCTTTGAAGACTATAGGGCCAAAGGAAATATCCTCCGATAACAAAGAGAAAGAAGCTTTCTGAGAAACTTCTTTGCGTTTTGTGAAATCATCTCACAGAGTTACAGCTTTCCCCTCAAGAAGCCTTTCGCTAAGACAGTTCTTTTGGAATTGGCAAAGTGATATTTGGAACCCCAAGAGGGCAATGGTGAAAAAGGAAATATCCTCAGATGAAAACTGGAAAGAAGCTTTCTGAGAAACTGCTTAGTGTTCTGTTCATTCATCTCACAGAGTTACATCTGTATTTCGTGGATCTCTTTGCTAGCCTTATTTCTGTGGAATCTGAGAACAGGTATTTCAGATCCCAATGAAGACTATAGGGCCAAAGGAAATATCCTCCGATAACAAAGAGAAAGAAGCTTTCTGAGAAACTTTTTGGGTTCTGTGAAATCATCTCACAGAGTTACAGCTTTCCCCTCAAGAAGCCTTTCGCTAAGACAGTTCTTGTGGAATTGGCAAAGTGATATTTGGAAGCCCATAGAGGGCTATGGTGAAAAAGGAAATATCATCAGATGAAATCTGGAAAGAAGCTTTCTGAGAAACTGCTTAGTTTTCTGTTCATTCATCTCACAGATTTACATCTTTATGTCGTGGAACTCTTTGCTAGCCTTATTTCTGTGGAGTCTGAGAACAGATATTTCGGATCCCTTTGAAGACTATAGGGCCAAAGGAAATATCCTCCGATTAAAAAGAGAAAGAAGCTTTCTTAGAAACTTCTTTGCGTTCTGTGATATCATCTCACAGAGTTACAGCTTTCCCCTCAAGAAGCCTTTCGCTAAGACAGTTCTTGTGGAATTGGCAAAGTGATATTTGGAAGCCAATAGAGGGCTATGGTGAAAAAGGAAATATCCTCAGATGAAATCTGGAAAGAAGCTTTCTGAGAAACTGCTTAGTGTTCTGTTAATTCATCTCACAGAATTACATCTGTATTTCGTGGATCTCTTTGCTAGCCTTATTTCTGTGGAATCTGAGAACAGATATTTCGGATCCCTTTGTAGACTATAGGGCCAAAGGAAATATCCTCCAATCACAAAGAGAAAGAAGCTTTCGGAGAAACTTCTTTGCGTTCTCTGAAATCATCTCACAGAGTTACAGCTTTCCCCTCAAGAAGCCTTTCGCTAAGACAGTTCTTGTGGAATTGGCAAGGTGATATTTGGAAGCCCATAGAGGGCTACGGTGAAAAAGGAAATATCCTCAGATGAAATCTGGAAAGAAGCTTTCTGAGAAACTGCTTAGTGTTCGGTTAATTCATCTCACAGAGTTACATCAGTATTTCGTGGATCTCTTTGCTAGCCTTATTTCTGTGGAATCTGAGAACAGATATTTTGGATCCCTTTGAAGACTATAGGGCCAAAGGAAATATCCTCCGATAACAAAGAGAAAGAAGCTTTCTGAGAAACTTCTTTGCATTCTGTGAAATCATCTCACAGAGTTACAGCTTTCCCCTCAAGAAGACTTTCGCTAAGACAGTTCTTGTGGAATTGGCAAAGTGATATTTGGAAGCCCATAGAGGGCTACGGTGAAAAAGGAAATATCCTCAGATGAAATCTGGCAAGAAGCTTTCTGAGAAACTGCTTAGTGTTCTGTTATTTCATCTCACAGAGTTACATCTGTATTTCGTGGATCTCTTTGCTAGCCTTATTTCTGTGGAATCTGAGAACAGATATTTCGGATCCCATTGAAGACTATAGGGCCAAAGGAAATATCCTCCGATAACAAAGAGAAAGAAGCTTTCTGAGAAACTTCTTGGCGTTCTGTGAAATCATCTCACAGAGTTATAGCTTTCCCCTCAAGAAGCCTTTCGCTAAGACAGTTCTTGTGGAATTGGCAAGGTGATATTTGGAAGCCCATAGAGGGCTACGGTGAAAAAGGAAATATCCTCAGATGAAATCTGGAAAGAAGCTTTCTGAGAAACTGCTTAGTGTTCGGTTAATTCATCTCACAGAGTTACATCTGTATTTCGTGGATCTCTTTGCTAGCCTTATTTCTGTGGAATCTGAGAACAGATATTTCGGATCCCTTTGAAGACTATAGGGCCAAAGGAAATAACCTCCGATAACAAAGAGAAAGAAGCTTTCTGAGAAACTTCTTTGCATTCTGTGAAATCATCTCACAGAGTTATAGCTTTCCCCTCAAGAAGCCTTTCGCTAAGACAGTTCTTGTGGAATTGGCAAAGTGACATTTGGAAGCCCATAGAGGGCTATGGTGAAAAAGGAAATATCCTCAGTTGAAATCTGGAAGGAAGCTTTCTGAGAAACTGCTTAGTGTTCGGTTAATTCATCTCAGAGAGTTACATCTGTATTTCGTGGATCTCTTGGCTAGCCTTATTTCTGTGGAATCTGAGAACAGATATTTCGGATCCCTTTGAAGACTATAGGGCCAAAGGAAATATCCTCCGATAACAAAGAGAAAAAAGCTGTCTTGGAAACTTCTTTGCGTTCTGTGAAATCATCTCACAGAGTTACAGCATTCCCCTCAAGAAGCCATTCGCTAAGACAGTTCTTGTGGAATTGGCAAAGTGATATTTGGAAGCCCATAGAGGGCTATGGTGAAAAAGGAAATATCCTCAGATGAAATCTGGAAGGAAGCTTTCTGAGAAACTGCTTAGTGTTCGGTTAATTCATCTCAGAGAGTTACATCTGTATTTCGTGGATCTCTTTGCTAGCCTTATTTCTGTGGAATCTGAGAACAGATATTTCGGATCCCTTTGAAGACTATAGGGCCAAAGGAAATATCCTCCGATAACAAAGAGAAAGAAGCTTTCTGAGAAACTTCTTTGTGTTCTGTGAAATCATCTCACAGAGTTACAGCTTTCCCCACAAGAAGTCTTTCGCGAAGACAGTTATTGTGGAATTGGCAAAGTGATATTTGGAAGCCCATAGAGGGCTATGGTGAAAAAGGAAATATCCTCAGATGAAATCTGGAAAGAAGCTTTCTGAGAAACTGCTTAGTGTGCTGTTCATTCATCTCACAGAGTTACATCTTCATTTCTTGGAACTCTTTGCTAGCCTTATTTCTGTGGAGTCTGAGAACAGATATTTCGGATCCCTTTGAAGACTATAGGGCCAAAGGAAATATCCTCCGATTAAAAAGAGAAAGAAGCTTTCTTAGAAACTTCTTTGCGTTCTGTGATATCATCTCACAGAGTTACAGCTTTCCCCTCACGAAGCCTTTCGCTAAGACAGTTCTTGTGGAATTGGCAAAGTGATATTTGGAAGACCCTAGAGGGCTATGGTGAAAAAGGAAATATCCTCAGATGAAATCTGGAAAGAGGCTTTCTGAGAAACTGCTTAGTGTTCTGTTAATTCATCTCACAGAGTTACATCTGTATTTCGTGGATGTCTTTGCTAGCCTTATTTCTGTGGAATCTGAGAACAGATATTTCGGATCCCATTGAAGACTATAGGGCCAAAGGAAATATCCTCCGATTACAAAGAGAAAGAAGCTTTCTGAGAAACTTCTTTGTGTTCTGTGAAATCATCTCACAGAGTTACAGCTTTCCCCTCAAGAAGCCTTTCGCTAAGACAGTTCTTGTGGAATTGGCAAAGTGATATTTGGAAGCCCATATGAGGGCTATGGTGAAAAAGGAAATATCCTCAGATGAAATCTGGAAAGAAGCTTTCTGAGAAACTGCTTAGTGTTCTGTTAATTCATCTCACAGAGTTACATCTGTATTTCGTGGATCTCTTTGCTAGCCTTATTTCTATGGAATCTGAGAACAGGTATTTCAGATCCCATTGAAGACTATAGGGCCAATGGAAATATCCTCCGATTACAAAGAGAAAGAAGCTTTCTTAGAAACTTCTTTGTGTTCCGTGAAATCATCTCACAGAGTTACAGCTTTCCCCTCAAGAAGCCTTTCGCTAAGACAGTTCTTGTGGAATTGGCAAAGTGATATTTGGAAGCCCTTAGAGGGCTATGTTAAAAAGGATATATCCTCAGATGAAATCTGGAAAGAAGCTTTCTGAGAAACTGCTTAGTGTTCTGTTAATTCATCTCACAGAGTTACATCTGTATTTCGTGGATCTCTTTGCTAGCCTTATTTCTGTGGAATCTGAGAACAGATATTTCGGATCCCATTGAAGACTATAGGGCCAAAGGAAATATCCTCCGATAACAAAGAGAAAGAAGCTTTCTGAGAAACTTCTTTGTGTTCTGTGAAATCATCTCACAGAGTTACAGCTTTCCCCTCAAGAAGCCTTTCGCTAAGACAGTTCTTGTGGAATTGGCAAAGTGACATTTGGAAGCCCATAGAGGGCTATGGTGAAAAAGGAAATATCCTCAGTTGAAATCTGGAAGGAAGCTTTCTGAGAAACTGCTTAGTGTTCGGTTAATTCATCTCAGAGAGTTACATCTGTATTTCGTGGATCTCTTGGCTAGCCTTATTTCTGTGGAATCTGAGAACAGATATTTCGGATCCCTTTGAAGACTATAGGGCCAAAGGAAATATCCTCCGATAACAAAGAGAAAAAAGCTGTCTTGGAAACTTCTTTGCGTTCTGTGAAATCATCTCACAGAGTTACAGCATTCCCCTCAAGAAGCCATTCGCTAAGACAGTTCTTGTGGAATTGGCAAAGTGATATTTGGAAGCCCATAGAGGGCTATGGTGAAAAAGGAAATATCCTCAGATGAAATCTGGAAGGAAGCTTTCTGAGAAACTGCTTAGTGTTCGGTTAATTCATCTCAGAGAGTTACATCTGTATTTCGTGGATCTCTTTGCTAGCCTTATTTCTGTGGAATCTGAGAACAGATATTTCGGATCCCTTTGAAGACTATAGGGCCAAAGGAAATATCCTCCGATAACAAAGAGAAAGAAGCTTTCTGAGAAACTTCTTTGTGTTCTGTGAAATCATCTCACAGAGTTACAGCTTTCCCCTCAAGAAATCTTTCGCGAAGACAGTTATTGTGGAATTGGCAAAGTGATATTTGGAAGCCCATAGAGGGCTATGGTGAAAAAGGAAATATCCTCAGATGAAATCTGGAAAGAAGCTTTCTGAGAAACTGCTTAGTGTGCTGTTCATTCATCTCACAGAGTTACATCTTTATTTCTTGGAACTCTTTGCTAGCCTTATTTCTGTGGAGTCTGAGAACAGATATTTCGGATCCCTTTGAAGACTATAGGGCCAAAGGAAATATCCTCCGATTAAAAAGAGAAAGAAGCTTTCTTAGAAACTTCTTTGCGTTCTGTGATATCATCTCACAGAGTTACAGCTTTCCCCTCACGAAGCCTTTCGCTAAGACAGTTCTTGTGGAATTGGCAAAGTGATATTTGGAAGACCCTAGAGGGCTATGGTGAAAAAGGAAATATCCTCAGATGAAATCTGGAAAGAGGCTTTCTGAGAAACTGCTTAGTGTTCTGTTAAATCATCTCACAGAGTTACATCTGTATTTCGTGGATGTCTTTGCTAGCCTTATTTCTGTGGAATCTGAGAACAGATATTTCGGATCCCATTGAAGACTATAGGGCCAAAGGAAATATCCTCCGATTACAAAGAGAAAGAAGCTTTCTGAGAAACTTCTTTGTGTTCTGTGAAATCATCTCACAGAGTTACAGCTTTCCCCTCAAGAAGCCTTTCGCTAAGACAGTTCTTGTGGAATTGGCAAAGTGATATTTGGAAGCCCATATGAGGGCTATGGTGAAAAAGGAAATATCCTCAGATGAAATCTGGAAAGAAACTTTCTGAGAAACTGCTTAGTGTTCTGTTAATTCATCTCACAGAGTTACATCTGTATTTCGTGGATCTCTTTGCTAGCCTTATTTCTATGGAATCTGAGAACAGGTATTTCAGATCCCATTGAAGACTATAGGGCCAATGGAAATATCCTCCGATTACAAAGAGAAAGAAGGATTCTGAGAAACTTCTTTGTGTTCCGTGAAATCATCTCACAGAGTTACAGCTTTCCCCTCAAGAAGCCTTTCGCTAAGACAGTTCTTGTGGAATTGGCAAAGTGATATTTGGAAGCCCTTAGAGGGCTATGTTAAAAAGGATATATCCTCAGATGAAATCTGGAAAGAAGCTTTCTGAGAAACTGCTTAGTGTTCTGTTAATTCATCTCACAGAGTTACATCTGTATTTCGTGGATCTCTTTGCTAGCCTTATTTCTGTGGAATCTGAGAACAGATATTTCGGATCCCATTGAAGACTATAGGGCCAAAGGAAATATCCTCCGATAACAAAGAGAAAGAAGCTTTCTGAGAAACTTCTTTGTGTTCTGTGAAATCATCTCACAGAGTTACAGCTTTCCCCTCAAGAAGCCTTTTGCTAAGACAGTTCTTGTGGAATTGGCAAAGTGATATTTGGAAGCCCTTAGAGGACTATGGTGAAAAAGGAAATATCCTCAGATGAAATCTGGAAAGAAGCTTTCTGAGAAACTGCTTAGTGTTCGCTTAATTTATCTCACAGAGTTACATCTGTATTTCGTGGATCTCTTTGCTAGCCTTATTTCTGTGTAATCTGGGAACAGATATTTCGGATCCCTTTGAAGACTATAGGGCCAAAGGAAATATCCTCCGATAACAAAGAGAAAGAAGCTTTCTGAGAAACTTCTTTGTGTTCTGTGAAATCATCTTACAGAGTTACAGCTTTCCCCTCAAGAAGCCTTTCGCTAAGACAGTTCTTGTGGAATTGGCAAAGTGATATTTGGAAGCCCATAGAGGGCAATGGTGAAAAAGGAAATATCCTCAGATGAAATCTGGAAAGAAGCTTTCTGAGAAACTGCTTAGTGTTCTGTTCATTCATCTCACAGAATTACATCTGTATTTCGTGGATCTCTTTGCTAGCCTTATTTCTGTGGAATCTGAGAACAGATATTTCGGATCCCTTTGAAGACTATAGGGCCAAAGGAAATATCCTCCGATTACAAAGAGAAAGAAGATTTCTGAGAAACTTCTTTGCGTTCTGTGAAAACATCTCACAGAATTACAGCTTTCCCCTCAAGAAGCCTTTCGCTAAGACAGTTCTTGTGGAATTGGCAAAGTGATATTTGGAAGCCCATAGAGGGCTATGGTGAAAAAGGAAATATCCTCAGATGAAATCTGGTAAGAAGCTTTCTGAGAAACTGCTTAGTGTTCTGTTCATTCATCTCACAGAGTTACATCTGTATTTCGTGGATCTCTTTGCTAGCCTTATTTCTGTGGAATCTGAGAACAGATATTTCGGATCCCATTCAAGACTATAGGGCCAAAGGAAATATCCTCCGATAACAAAGAGAAAGAAGCTGTCTTAGAAACTTCTTTGCGTTCTGTGAAATCATCTCACAGAGTTACAGCTTTCACCTCAAGAAGCCTTTCGCTAAGACAGTTCTTGTGGAATTGGCAAAGTGATATTTGGAAGCCCATAGAGGCCATGGTGAAAAAGGAAATATCCTCAGATGAAATCTGGAAAGAAGCTTTCTGAGAAACTGCTTAGTGTTCTGTTAATTCATCTCACAGAGTTACATCTGTATTTCGTGGATCTCTTTCCTAGCCTTACTTCTGTGGAATCTGAGAACAGATATTTCGGATCCCATTGAAAACTACAGGGCCAAAGGAAATATCCTCCGATAACAAAGAGAAAGAAGCATTCTGAGGAACTTCTTGGCGTTCTGTGCAATCATCTCCCAGAGTTACAGCTTTCCCCTCAAGAATCCTTTCGCAAAGACAGTTCTTGTGGAATTGGCAAGGTGATATTTGGAAGCCCATAGAGGGCCATGGTGAAAAAGGAATTATCCTCAGATGAAATCTGGAAAGAAGCTTTCTGAGAAACTGCTTAGTGTTCTGTTAATTCATCTCACAGAGTTACATCTGTATTTCGCGGATCTCTTTGCTAGCCTTATTTCTGTGGAATCTGAGAACAGATATTTCGGATCCCTTTGAAGACTGTAGGGCCAAAGGAAATATCCTCCGATTACCAAGAGAAAGAAGCTTTCTTAGAAACTTCTTTGTGTTCTGTGAAATCATCTCACAGAGTTACAGCTTTCCCCTCAAGAATCCTTTCGCTAAGACAGTTCTTGTGGAATTGGCAAAGTGATATTTGGAAGCCCATAGAGGGCTATGGTGAAAAAGGAAATATACTCAGATGAAATCTGGAAGGAAGCTTTCTGAGAAACTGCTTAGTGTTCGGTTAATTCATCTCAGAGAGTTACATCTGTATTTCGTGGATCTCTTTGCTAGCCTTATTTCTGTGGAATCTGAGAACAGATATTTCGGATCCCTTTGAAGACTATAGGGCCAAAGGAAATATCCTCCGATAACAAAGAGAAAGAAGCTGTCTTAGAAACTTCTTTGAATTCTGTGAAATCATCTCACAGAGTTACAGCTTTCACCTCAAGAAGACTTTCGCTAAGACAGTTCTTGTGGAATTGGCAAAGTGATATTTGGAAGCCCATAGAGGGCCATGGTGAAAAAGGAAATATCCTCAGATGAAATCTGGAAAGAAGCTTTCTGAGAAACTGCTTAGTGTTCTGTTAATTCATCTCACAGAGTTACATCTGTATTTCGTGGATCTCTTTGCTAGCCTTACTTCTGTGGAATCTGAGAACAGATATTTCGGATCCCATTGAAAACTACAGGGCCAAAGGAAATATCCTCCGATAACAAAGAGAAAGAAGCTTTCTGAGGAACTTCTTGGCGTTCTGTGAAATCATCTCCCAGAGTTACAGCTTTCCCCTCAAGAATCCTTTCGCAAAGACAGTTCTTGTGGAATTGGCAAGGTGATATTTGGAAGCCCATAGAGGGCTATGGTGAAAAAGGAATTATCCTCAGATGAAATCTGGAAAGAAGCTTTCTGAGAAACTGCTTAGTGTTCTGTTAATTCATCTCACAGAGTTACATCTGTATTTCGCGGATCTCTTTGCTAGCCTTATTTCTGTGGAATCTGAGAACAGATATTTCGGATCCCTTTGAAGACTGTAGGGCCAAAGGAAATATCCTCCGATTACAAAGAGAAAGAAGCTTTCTGAGAAACTTCTTTGTGTTCTGTGAAATCATCTCACAGAGTTACAGCTTTCCCCTCAAGAATCCTTTCGCTAAGACAGTTCTTGTGGAATTGGCAAAGTGATATTTGGAAGCCCATAGAGGGCTATGGTGAAAAAGGAAATATACTCAGATGAAATCTGGAAGGAAGCTTTCTGAGAAACTGCTTAGTGTTCGGTTAATTCATCTCAGAGAGTTACATCTGTATTTCGTGGATCTCTTTGCTTGCCTTATTTCTGTGGAATCTGAGAACAGATATTTCGGATCCCATTGAAGACTATAGGGCCAAAGGAAATATCCTCCGATCACAAAGAGAAAGAAGCTTTCTGAGAAACTTCTTGGCGTTCTGTGAAATCATCTCACAAAGTTACAGCTTTCCCCTCAAGAAGCCTTTCGCTAAGACAGTTCTTGTGGAATTGGCAAAGTGATATTTGGAAGCCCCTGGAGGGCTACGGTGAAAAAGGAAATATCCTCAGATGAAATCTGGAAAGAAGCTTTCTGAGAAACTGCTTAGTGTTCTGTTAATTCATCTCACAGAGTTACATCTGTATTTCGTGGATCTCCTTGCTAGACTTATTTCTGTGGAATCTGAGAACAGATATTTCGGATCCCATTGAAGACTATAGGGCCAAAGGAAATATCCTCCGATAACAAAGAGAAAGAAGCTTTCTGAGAAACTACTTGGCGTTCTGTGAAATCATCTCACAGAGTTACAGCTTTCCCCTCATGAAGCCTTTCGCAAAGACAGTTCTTGTGGAATTGGCAAGGTGATATTTGGAAGCCCATAGAGGGCTATGGTGAAAAAGGAATTATCCTCAGATGAAATCTGGAAAGAAGCTTTCTGAGAAACTGCTTAGTGTTCTGTTAATTCATCTCACAGAGTTACATCTGTATTTCGCGGATCTCTTTGCTAGCCTTATTTCTGTGGAATCTGAGAACAGATATTTCGGATCCCTTTGAAGACTGTAGGGCCAAAGGAAATATCCTCCGATTACAAAGAGAAAGAAGCTTTCTTAGAAACTTCTTTGTGTTCTGTGAAATCATCTCACAGAGTTACAGCTTTCCCCTCAAGAAGCCTTTCACTAAGACAGTTCTTGTGGAATTGGCAAAGTGATATTTGGAAGCCCATAGAGGGCTATGGTGAAAAAGGAAATATCCTCAGATGAAATCTGGAAGGAAGCTTTCTGAGAAACTGCTTAGTGTTCGGTTAATTCATCTCAGAGAGTTACATCTGTATTTCGCGGATCTCTTTGCTAGCCTTATTTCTGTGGAATCTGAGAACAGATATTTTGGATCCCTTTGAAGCTATAGGGCCAAAGGAAATATCCTCCGATTACAAAGAGAAAGAAGCTTTCTTAGAAACTTCTTTGTGTTCTGTGAAATCATCTCACAGAGTTACAGCTTTCCCCTCAAGAAGCCTTTCGCTAAGACAGTTCTTGTGGAATTGGCAAAGTGATATTTGGAAGCCCATATGAGGGCTATGGTGAAAAAGGAAATATCCTCAGATGAAATCTGGAAAGAAGCTTTCTGAGAAACTGCTTAGTGTTCTGTTAATTCATCTCACAGAGTTACATCTGTATTTCGTGGATCTCTTTGCTAGCCTTATTTCTATGGAATCTGAGAACAGGTATTTCAGATCCCATTGAAGACTATAGGGCCAATGGAAATATCCTCCGATTACAAAGAGAAAGAAGCTTTCTTAGAAACTTCTTTGTGTTCCGTGAAATCATCTCACAGAGTTACAGCTTTCCCCTCAAGAAGCCTTTCGCTAAGACAGTTCTTGTGGAATTGGCAAAGTGATATTTGGAAGCCCTTAGAGGGCTATGTTAAAAAGGATATATCCTCAGATGAAATCTGGAAAGAAGCTTTCTGAGAAACTGCTTAGTGTTCTGTTAATTCATCTCACAGAGTTACATCTGTATTTCGTGGATCTCTTTGCTAGCCTTATTTCTGTGGAATCTGAGAACAGATATTTCGGATCCCTTTGAAGACTATAGGGCCAAAGGAAATATCCTCCGATAACAAAGAGAAAGAAGCTTTCTGAGAAACTTCTTTGTGTTCTGTGAAATCATCTCACAGAGTTACAGCTTTCCCCTCAAGAAGCCTTTCGCTAAGACAGTTCTTGTGGAATTGGCAAAGTGATATTTGGAAGCCCTTAGAGGACTATGGTGAAAAAGGAAATATCCTCAGATGAAATCTGGAAAGAAGCTTTCTGAGAAACTGCTTAGTGTTCGCTTAATTTATCTCACAGAGTTACATCTGTATTTCGTGGATCTCTTTGCTAGCCTTATTTCTGTGGAATCTGAGAACAGATATTTCGGATCCCTTTGAAGACTATAGGGCCAAAGGAAATATCCTCCGATAACAAAGAGAAAGAAGCTTTCTGAGAAACTTCTTTGTGTTCTGTGAAATCATCTTACAGAGTTACAGCTTTCCCCTCAAGAAGCCTTTCGCTAAGACAGTTCTTGTGGAATTGGCAAAGTGATATTTGGAAGCCCATAGAGGGCAATGGTGAAAAAGGAAATATCCTCAGATGAAATCTGGAAAGAAGCTTTCTGAGAAACTGCTTAGTGTTCTGTTCATTCATCTCACAGAATTACATCTGTATTTCGTGGATCTCTTTGCTAGCCTTATTTCTGTGGAATCTGAGAACAGATATTTCGGATCCCTTTGAAGACTATAGGGCCAAAGGAAATATCCTCCGATTACAAAGAGAAAGAAGATTTCTGAGAAACTTCTTTGCGTTCTGTGAAAACATCTCACAGAATTACAGCTTTCCCCTCAAGAAGCCTTTCGCTAAGACAGTTCTTGTGGAATTGGCAAAGTGATATTTGGAAGCCCATAGAGGGCTATGGTGAAAAAGGAAATATCCTCAGATGAAATCTGGAAAGAAGCTTTCTGAGAAACTGCTTAGTGTTCTGTTCATTCATCTCACAGAGTTACATCTGTATTTCGTGGATCTCTTTGCTAGCCTTATTTCTGTGGAATCTGAGAACAGATATTTCGGATCCCATTGAAGACTATAGGGCCAAAGGAAATATCCTCCGATAACAAAGAGAAAGAAGCTGTCTTAGAAACTTCTTTGCGTTCTGTGAAATCATCTCACAGAGTTACAGCTTTCACCTCAAGAAGCCTTTCGCTAAGACAGTTCTTGTGGAATTGGCAAAGTGATATTTGGAAGCCCATAGAGGGCCATGGTGAAAAAGGAAATATCCTCAGATGAAATCTGGAAAGAAGCTTTCTGAGAAACTGCTTAGTGTTCTGTTAATTCATCTCACAGAGTTACATCTGTATTTCGTGGATCTCTTTGCTAGCCTTACTTCTGTGGAATCTGAGAACAGATATTTCGGATCCCATTGAAAACTACAGGGCCAAAGGAAATATCCTCCGATAACAAAGAGAAAGAAGCATTCTGAGGAACTTCTTGGCGTTCTGTGAAATCATCTCCCAGAGTTACAGCTTTCCCCTCAAGAATCCTTTCGCAAAGACAGTTCTTGTGGAATTGGCAATGTGATATTTGGAAGCCCATAGAGGGCTATGGTGAAAAAGGAATTATCCTCAGATGAAATCTGGAAAGAAGCTTTCTGAGAAACTGCTTAGTGTTCTGTTAATTCATCTCACAGAGTTACATCTGTATTTCGCGGATCTCTTTGCTAGCCTTATTTCTGTGGAATCTGAGAACAGATATTTCGGATCCCTTTGAAGACTGTAGGGCCAAAGGAAATATCCTCCGATTACAAAGAGAAAGAAGCTTTCTGAGAAACTTCTTTGTGTTCTGTGAAATCATCTCACAGAGTTACAGCTTTCCCCTCAAGAATCCTTTCGCTAAGACAGTTCTTGTGGAATTGGCAAAGTGATATTTGGAAGCCCATAGAGGGCTATGGTGAAAAAGGAAATATACTCAGATGAAATCTGGTAGGAAGCTTTCTGAGAAACTGCTTAGTGTTCGGTTAATTCATCTCAGAGAGTTACATCTGTATTTCGTGGATCTCTTTGCTAGCCTTATTTCTGTGGAATCTGAGAACAGATATTTCGGATCCCATTGAAGACTATAGGGCCAAAGGAAATATCCTCCGATCACAAAGAGAAAGAAGCTTTCTGAGAAACTTCTTGGCGTTCTGTGAAATCATCTCACAAAGTTACAGCTTTCCCGTCAAGAAGCCTTTCGCTAAGACAGTTCTTGTGGAATTGGCAAAGTGATATTTGGAAGCCCCTGGAGGGCTACGGTGAAAAAGGAAATATCCTCAGATGAAATCTGGAAAGAAGCTTTCTGAGAAACTGCTTAGTGTTCTGTTAATTCATCTCACAGAGTTACATCTGTATTTCGTGTATCTCTTTGCTAGCCTTATTTCTGTGGAATCTGAGAACAGATATTTCGGATCCCATTGAAGACTATAGGGCCAAAGGAAATATCCTCCGATAACAAAGAGAAAGAAGCTTTCTGAGAAACTACTTGGCGTTCTGTGAAATCATCTCACAGAGTTACAGCTTTCCCCTCATGAAGCCTTTCGCAAAGACAGTTCTTGTGGAATTGGCAAGGTGATATTTGGAAGCCCATAGAGGGCTATGGTGAAAAAGGAATTATCCTCAGATGAAATCTGGAAAGAAGCTTTCTGAGAAACTGCTTAGTGTTCTGCTAATTCATCTCACAGAGTTACATCTGTATTTCGCGGATCTCTTTGCTAGCCTTATTTCTGTGGAATCTGAGAACAGATATTTCGGATCCCTTTGAAGACTGTAGCGCCAAAGGAAATATCCTCCGATTACAAAGAGAAAGAAGCTTTCTTAGAAACTTCTTTGTGTTCTGTGAAATCATCTCACAGAGTTACAGCTTTCCCCTCAAGAAGCCTTTCACTAAGACAGTTCTTGTGGAATTGGCAAAGTGATATTTGGAAGCCCATAGAGGGCTATGGTGAAAAAGGAAATATCCTCAGATGAAATCTGGAAGGAAGCTTTCTGAGAAACTGCTTAGTGTTCGGTTAATTCATCTCAGAGAGTTACATCTGTATTTCGCGGATCTCTTTGCTAGCCTTATTTCTGTGGAATCTGAGAACAGATATTTTGGATCCCTTTGAAGCTATAGGGCCAAAGGAAATATCCTCCGATTACAAAGAGAAAGAAGCTTTCTTAGAAACTTCTTTGTGTTCTGTGAAATCATCTCACAGAGTTACAGCTTTCCCCTCAAGAAGCCTTTCGCTAAGACAGTTCTTGTGGAATTGGCAAAGTGATATTTGGAAGCCCTTAGAGGGCTATGGTGAAAAAGGAATGATCCTCAGATGAAATCTGGAAAGAAGCTTTCTGAGAAACTGCTTAGTGTTCTGTTAATTCATCTCACAGAGTTACATCTTTACTTCGTGGATCTCTTTGCTAGCCTTATTTCTGTGGAATCTGAGAACAGATATTTCGGATCCCATTGAAGACTGTAGGGCCAAAGGAAATAACCTCCGATAACAAAGAGAAAGAAGCTTTCTGAGAAACTTCTTTGTGTTCTGTGAAATCATCTCACAGAGTTACAGCTTTCCACTCAAGAAGCCTTTCGCTAAGACAGTTCTTGTGGAATTGGCAAAGTGATATTTGGAAGCCCATAGAGGGCTATGGTGAAAAAGGAAATATCCTCAGATGAAATCTGGAAAGAAGCTTTCTGAGAAACTGCTTAGTGTTCGGTTCATTCATCTCACAGATTTACATCTGTATTTCGTGGATCTCTTTGCTAGCCTTATTTCTGTGGAATCTGAGAACAGATATTTCGGATCCCTTTGAAGACTATAGGGCCAAAGGAAATATCTTCTGATAACAAAGAGAAAGAAGCTTTCTGAGAAACTTCTTTGTGTTCTGTGAAATCATCTCACAGAGTTACAGCTTTCCCCTCAAGAAGCCTTTCGCTAAGAGAGTTCTTGTGGAATTGGCAATGTGATATTTGGAAGCCCATAGACGGATATGGTGAAAAAGGAAATATCCTCAGATGAAATCTGGAAAGAAGCTTTCTGAGAAACTGCTAAGTGTTCGGTTCATTCATCTCACAGAGTTACATCTGTATTTCGTGGATCTCTTTGCTAGACTTATTTCTGTGGAATCTGAGAACAGATATTTCGGATCCCATTGAAGACTATAGGGCCAAAGGAAATATCCTCCGATTACAAAGAGAAAAAAGATTTCTGAGAAACTTCTTTGCTATCTGTGAAATCATCTCACAGAGTTACAGCTTTCCCCTCCAGAAGCCTTTCGCCAAGAGAGTTCTTGTGGAATTGGCAAAGTGATATTGGAAGCCCATAGAGTGCTATGGTGAAAAAGGAAATATCCTCAGATGAAATCTGGAAAGAAGTTTTCTGAGAAACTGCTTAGTGTTCTGTTAATTCATCTCACAGAGTTACATCTGTATTTCGCGGATCTCTTTGCTAGCCTTATTTCTGTAGAATCTGAGAACAGATATTTCGAATCCCATTGAAGACTATAGGGCCAAAGGAAATATCCTCCGATAACAAAGAGAAAGAAGCTTTCTGAGAAACTTCTTTGCGTTCTGTGAAATCATCTCACCGAGTTACAGCTTTCCCCTCAAGAAGCCTTTCGCTAAACAGTTCTTGTGGAATTGGCAAGGTGATATTTGGAAGCCCATAAAGGGCTACGGTGAAAACGGAAATATCCTCAGATGAAATCTGGAAAGAAGCTTTCTGAGAAACTGCTTAGTGTTCGGTTAATTCATCTCGCAGAGTTACATCTGTATTTCGTGGATCTCTTTGCTAGCCTTATTTCTGTGGAATCTGAGAACAGATATTTCGGATCCCTTTGAAGACTATAGGGCCAAAGGAAATATCCTCCGACAACAAAGAGAAAGAAGCTTTCTGAGAAACTTCTTTGCATTCTGTGAAATCATCTCACAGAGTTACAGCTTTCCCCTCAAGAAGCCCTTCGCTAAGACAGTTCTTGTGGAATTGGCAAAGTGATATTTGGAAGCCCATAGAGGGCTATGGTGAATAAGGAAATATCCTAAGATGAAATCTGGAAGGAAGCTTTCTGAGAAACTCCTTAGTGTTCGGTTAATTCAACTCAGAGAGTTACATCTGTATTTCGTGGATCTCTTTGCTAGCCTTATTTCTGTGGAATCTGAGAACAGGTATTTCAGATCCCATTGAAGACTATAGGGCCAAAAAATATATCCTCCGATTACAAAGAGAAAGAAGCTTTCTTAGAAACTTCTTTGTGTTCTGTGAAATCATCTCACAGAGTTACAGCTTTCCCCTCAAGAAGCCTTTCGCTAAGACAGTTCTTGTGGAATTGGCAAAGTGATATTTGGAAGCTCATAGAGGGCTATGGTGAAAAAGGAAATATCCTCAGATGAAATCTGGAAAGAAGCTTTCTGAGAAACTGCTTAGTGTTCTGTTCATTCATCTCACAGACTTACATCTTTATTTCGTGGAACTCTTTGCTAGCAGTATTTCTGTGGAGTCTGAGAACAGATATTTCGGATCCCTTTGAAGACTATAGGGCCAAAGGAAATATCCTCCGATTAAAAAGAGAAAGAAGCTTTCTTAGAAACTTCTTTACGTTCTGTGATATCATCTCACAGAGTTACAGCTTTCCCCTCCAGAAGCCTTTCGCCAAGAGAGTTCTTGTGGAATTGGCAAAGTGATATTGGAAGCCCATAGAGTGCTATGGTGAAAAAGGAAATATCCTCAGATGAAATCTGGAAAGAAGCTTTCTGAGAAACTGCTTAGTGTTCTGTTAATTCATCTCACAGAGTTACATCTGTATTTCGCGGATCTCTTTGCTAGCCTTATTTCTGTAGAATCTGAGAACAGATATTTCGAATCCCATTGAAGACTATAGGGCCAAAGGAAATATCCTCCGATAACAAAGAGAAAGAAGCTTTCTGAGAAACTTCTTTGCGTTCTGTGAAATCATCTCACCGAGTTACAGCTTTCCCCTCAAGAAGCCTTTCGCTAAACAGTTCTTGTGGAATTGGCAAGGTGATATTTGGAAGCCCATAAAGGGCTACGGTGAAAACGGAAATATCCTCAGATGAAATCTGGAAAGAAGCTTTCTGAGAAACTGCTTAGTGTTCGGTTAATTCATCTCGCAGAGTTACATCTGTATTTCGTGGATCTCTTTGCTAGCCTTATTTCTGTGGAATCTGAGAACAGATATTTCGGATCCCTTTGAAGACTATAGGGCCAAAGGAAATATCCTCCGACAACAAAGAGAAAGAAGCTTTCTGAGAAACTTCTTTGCATTCTGTGAAATCATCTCACAGAGTTACAGCTTTCCCCTCAAGAAGCCCTTCGCTAAGACAGTTCTTGTGGAATTGGCAAAGTGATATTTGGAAGCCCATAGAGGGCTATGGTGAATAAGGAAATATCCTAAGATGAAATCTGGAAGGAAGCTTTCTGAGAAACTCCTTAGTGTTCGGTTAATTCAACTCAGAGAGTTACATCTGTATTTCGTGGATCTCTTTGCTAGCCTTATTTCTGTGGAATCTGAGAACAGGTATTTCAGATCCCATTGAAGACTATAGGGCCAAAAAATATATCCTCCGATTACAAAGAGAAAGAAGCTTTCTTAGAAACTTCTTTGTGTTCTGTGAAATCATCTCACAGAGTTACAGCTTTCCCCTCAAGAAGCCTTTCGCTAAGACAGTTCTTGTGGAATTGGCAAAGTGATATTTGGAAGCTCATAGAGGGCTATGGTGAAAAAGGAAATATCCTCAGATGAAATCTGGAAAGAAGCTTTCTGAGAAACTGCTTAGTGTTCTGTTCATTCATCTCACAGACTTACATCTTTATTTCGTGGAACTCTTTGCTAGCAGTATTTCTGTGGAGTCTGAGAACAGATATTTCGGATCCCTTTGAAGACTATAGGGCCAAAGGAAATATCCTCCGATTAAAAAGAGAAAGAAGCTTTCTTAGAAACTTCTTTACGTTCTGTGATATCATCTCACAGAGTTACAGCTTTCCCCTCAAGAAGCCTTTCGCTAAGACAGTTCTTGTGGAATTGGCAAAGTGATATTTGGAAGCCCATAGAGGGCTATGGTGAAAAAGGAAATATCCTCAGATGAAATCTGGAAAGAAGCTTTCTGAGAAACTGCTTAGTGTTCTGTTAATTCATCTCAGAGAGTTACATGTGCATTTCGTGGATCTCTTGGCTAGCCTTATTTCTGTGGAATCTGAGAACAGATATTTCGGATCCCTTTGAAGACTATAGGGCCAAAGGAAATATCCTCCGATAACAAAGAGAAAGAAGCTTTCTGAGAAACTTCTTTGCGTTTTGTGAAATCATCTCACAGAGTTACAGCATTCTCCTCAAGAAGCCTTTCGCTAAGACAGTTCTTTTGGAATTGGCAAAGTGATATTTGGAACCCCAAGAGGGCAATGGTGAAAAAGGAAATATCCTCAGATGAAAACTGGAAAGAAGCTTTCTGAGAAACTGCTTAGTGTTCTGTTCATTCATCTCACAGAGTTACATCTGTATTTCGTGGATCTCTTTGCTAGCCTTATTTCTGTGGAATCTGAGAACAGGTATTTCAGATCCCATTGAAGACTATACGGCCAAAGGAAATATCCTCCGATAACAAAGAGAAAGAAGCTTTCTGAGAAACTTCTTTGTGTTCTGTGAAATCATCTCACAGAGTTACAGCTTTCCCCTCAAGAAGCCTTTCGCTAAGACAGTTCTTGTGGAATTGGCAAAGTGATATTTGGAAGCCCATAGAGGGCTATGGTGAAAAAGGAAATATCCTCAGATGAAATCTGGAAAGAAGCTTTCTGAGAAACTGCTTAGTTTTCTGTTCATTCATCTCACAGATTTACATCTTTATATCGTGGAACTCTTTGCTAGCCTTATTTCTGTGGAGTCTGAGAACAGATATTTCGGATCCCTTTGAAGACTATAGGGCCAAAGGAAATATCCTCCGATTAAAAAGAGAAAGAAGCTTTCTTAGAAACTTCTTTGCGTTCTGTGATATCATCTCACAGAGTTACAGCTTTCCCCTCAAGAAGCCTTTCGCTAAGACAGTTCTTGTGGAATTGGCAAAGTGATATTTGGAAGCCAATAGAGGGCTATGGTGAAAAAGGAAATATCCTCAGATGAAATCTGGAAAGAAGCTTTCTGAGAAACTGCTTAGTGTTCTGTTAATTCATCTCACAGAGTTACATCTGTATTTCGTGGATCTCTTTGCTAGCCTTATTTCTGTGGAATCTGAGAACAGATATTTCGGATCCCTTTGAAGACTATAGGGCCAAAGGAAATATCCTCCAATCACAAAGAGAAAGAAGCTTTCGGAGAAACTTCTTTGCGTTCTCTGAAATCATCTCACAGAGTTACAGCTTTCCCCTCAAGAAGCCTTTCGCTAAGACAGTTCTTGTGGAATTGGCAAGGTGATATTTGGAAGCCCATAGAGGGCTACGGTGAAAAAGGAAATATCCTCAGATGAAATCTGGAAAGAAGCTTTCTGAGAAACTGCTTAGTGTTCGGTTAATTCATCTCACAGAGTTACATCAGTATTTCGTGGATCTCTTTGCTAGCCTTATTTCTGTGGAATCTGAGAACAGATATTTTGGATACCTTTGAATACTATAGGGCCAAAGGAAATATCCTCCGATAACAAAGAGAAAGAAGCTTTCTGAGAAACTTCTTTGCATTCTGTGAAATCATCTCACAGAGTTACAGCTTTCCCCTCAAGAAGACTTTCGCTAAGACAGTTCTTGTGGAATTGGCAAAGTGATATTTGGAAGCCCATAGAGGGCTACGGTGAAAAAGGAAATATCCTCAGATGAAATCTGGCAAGAAGCTTTCTGAGAAACTGCTTAGTGTTCTGTTATTTCATCTCACTGAGTTACATCTGTATTTCGTGGATCTCTTTGCTAGCCTTATTTCTGTGGAATCTGAGAACAGATATTTCGGATCCCATTGAAGACTATAGGGCCAAAGGAAATATCCTCCGATAACAAAGAGTAAGAATCTTTCTGAGAAACTTCTTGGCGTTCTGTGAAATCATCTCACAGAGTTATAGCTTTCCCCTCAAGAAGCCTTTCGCTAAGACACTTCTTGAGGAATTGGCAAGGTGATATTTGGAAGCCCATAGAGGGCTACGGTGAAAAAGGAAATATCCTCAGATGAAATCTGGAAAGAAGCTTTCTGAGAAACTGCTTAGTGTTCGGTTAATTCATCTCACAGAGTTACATCTGTATTTCGTGGATCTCTTTGCTAGCCTTATTTCTGTGGAATCTGAGAACAGATATTTCGGATCCCTTTGAAGACTATAGGGCCAAAGGAAATAACCTCCGATAACAAAGAGAAAGAAGCTTTCTGAGAAACTTCTTTGCATTCTGTGAAATCATCTCACAGAGTTACAGCTTTCCCCTCAAGAAGCCTTTCGCTAAGACAGTTCTTGTGGAATTGGCAAAGTGACATTTGGAAGCCCATAGAGGGCTATGGTGAAAAAGGAAATATCCTCAGTTGAAATCTGGAAGGAAGCTTTCTGAGAAACTGCTTAGTGTTCGGTTAATTCATCTCAGAGAGTTACATCTGTATTTCGTGGATCTCTTGGCTAGCCTTATTTCTGTGGAATCTGAGAACAGATATTTCGGATCCCTTTGAAGACTATAGGCCCAAAGGAAATATCCTCCGATAACAAAGAGAAAAAAGCTGTCTTGAAAACTTCTTTGCGTTCTGTGAAATCATCTCACAGAGTTACAGCATTCCCCTCAAGAAGCCATTCGCTAAGACAGTTCTTGTGGAATTGGCAAAGTGATATTTGGAAGCTCATAGAGGGCTATGGTGAAAAAGGAAATATCCTCAGATGAAATCTGGAAGGAAGCTTTCTGAGAAACTGCTTAGTGTTCGGTTAATTCATCTCAGAGAGTTACATCTGTATTTCGTGGATCTCTTTGCTAGCCTTATTTCTGTGGAATCTGAGAACAGATATTTCGGATCCCTTTGAAGACTATAGGGCCAAAGGAAATATCCTCCGATAACAAAGAGAAAGAAGCTTTCTGAGAAACTTCTTTGTGTTCTGTGAAATCATCTCACAGAGTTACAGCTTTCCCCTCAAGAAGTCTTTCGCGAAGACAGTTATTGTGGAATTGGCAAAGTGATATTTGGAAGCCCATAGAGGGCTATGGTGAAAAAGGAAATATCCTCAGATGAAATCTGGAAAGAAGCTTTCTGAGAAACTGCTTAGTGTGCTGTTCATTCATCTCACAGAGTTACATCTTTATTTCTTGGAACTCTTTGCTAGCCTTATTTCTGTGGAGTCTGAGAACAGATATTTCGGATCCCTTTGAAGACTATAGGGCCAAAGGAAATATCCTCCTATTAAAAAGATAAAGAAGCTTTCTTAGAAACTTCTTTGCGTTCTGTGAAATCATCTCACAGAGTTACAGCTTTCCCCTCACGAAGCCTTTCGCTAAGACAGTTCTTGTGGAATTGGCAAAGTGATATTTGGAAGACCCTAGAGGGCTATGGTGAAAAAGGAAATATCCTCAGATGAAATCTGGAAAGAGGCTTTCTGAGAAACTGCTTAGTGTTCTGTTAATTCATCTCACAGAGTTACATCTGTATTTCGTGGATCTCTTTGCTAGCCTTATTTCTGTGGAATCTGAGAACAGATATTTCGGATCCCTTTGAAGACTATAGGGCCAAAGGAAATATCCTCCGATTACAAAGAGAAAGAAGCTTTCTGAGAAACTTCTTTGTGTTCTGTGAAATCATCTCACAGAGTTACAGCTTTCCCCTCAAGAAGCCTTTCGCTAAGACAGTTCTTGTGGAATTGGCAAAGTGATATTTGGAAGCCCATATGAGGGCTCTGGTGAAAAAGGAAATATCCTCAGATGAAATCTGGAAAGAAGCTTTCTGAGAAACTGCTTAGTGTTCTGTTAATTCATCTCACAGAGTTACATCTGTATTTCGTGGATCTCTTTGCTAGCCTTATTTCTATGGAATCTGAGAACAGGTATTTCAGATCCCATTGAAGACTATAGGGCCAATGGAAATATCCTCCGATTACAAAGAGAAAGAAGCTTTCTTAGAAACTTCTTTGTGTTCCGTGAAATCATCTCACAGAGTTACAGCTTTCCCCTCAAGAAGCCTTTCGCTAAGACAGTTCTTGTGGAATTGGCAAAGTGATATTTGGAAGCCCTTAGAGGGCTATGTTAAAAAGGATATATCCTCAGATGAAATCTGGAAAGAAGCTTTCTGAGAAACTGCTTAGTGTTCTGTTAATTCATCTCACAGAGTTACATCTGTATTTCGTGGATCTCTTTGCTAGCCTTATTTCTGTGGAATCTGAGAACAGATATTTCGGATCCCTTTGAAGACTATAGGGCCAAAGGAAATATCCTCCGATAACAAAGAGAAAGAAGCTTTCTGAGAAACTTCTTTGTGTTCTGTGAAATCATCTTATAGAGTTACAGCTTTCCCCTCAAGAAGCCTTTCGCTAAGACAGTTCTTGTGGAATTGGCAAAGTGATACTTGGAAGCCCATAGAGGGCAATGGTGAAAAAGGAAATATCCTCAGATGAAATCTGGAAAGAAGCTTTCTGAGAAACTGCTTAGTGTTCTGTTCATTCATCTCACAGAATTACATCTGTATTTCGTGGATCTCTTTGCTAGCCTTATTTCTGTGGAATCTGAGAACGGATATTTCGGATCCCTTTGAAGACTATAGGGCCAAAGGAAATATCCTCCGATTACAAAGAGAAAGAAGATTTCTGAGAAACTTCTTTGCGTTCTGTGAAAACATCTCACAGAATTACAGCTTTCCCCTCAAGAAGCCTTTCGCTAAGACAGTTCTTGTGGAATTAGCAAAGTGATATTTGGAAGCCCATAGAGGGCTATGGTGAAAAAGGAAATATCCTCAGATGAAATCTGGAAAGAAGCTTTCTGAGAAACTGCTTAGTGTTCTGTTCATTCATCTCACAGAGTTACATCTGTATTTCGTGGATCTCTTTGCTAGCCTTATTTCTGTGGAATCTGAGAACAGATATTTCGGATCCCATTGAAGACTTTAGGGCCAAAGGAAATATCCTCCGATAACAAAGAGAAAGAAGCTGTCTTAGAAACTTCTTTGCGTTCTGTGAAATCATCTCACAGAGTTACAGCTTTCACCTCAAGAAGCCTTTCGCTAAGACAGTTCTTGTGGAATTGGCAAAGTGATATTTGGAAGCCCATAGAGGGCCATGGTGAAAAAGGAAATATCCTCAGATGAAATCTGGAAAGAAGCTTTCTGAGAAACTGCTTAGTGTTCTGTTAATTCATCTCACAGAGTTACATCTGTATTTCGTGGATCTCTTTGCTAGCCTTACTTCTGTGGAATCTGAGAACAGATATTTCGGATCCCATTGAAAACTACAGGGCCAAAGGAAATATCCTCCGATAACAAAGAGAAAGAAGCTTTCTGAGGAACTTCTTGGCGTTCTGTGAAATCATCTCCCAGAGTTACAGCTTTCCCCTCAAGAATCCTTTCGCAAAGACAGTTCTTGTGGAATTGGCAATGTGATATTTGGAAGCCCATAGAGGGCTATGGTGAAAAAGGAATTATCCTCAGATGAAATCTGGAAAGAAGCTTTCTGAGAAACTGCTTAGTGTTCTGTTAATTCATCTCACAGAGTTACATCTGTATTTCGTGGATCTCTTTGCTAGCCTTATTTCTGTGGAATCTGAGAACATATATTTCGGATCCCTTTGAAGACTGTAGGGCCAAAGGAAATATCCTCCGATTACAAAGAGAAAGAAGCTTTCTTAGAAACTTCTTTGTGTTCTGTGAAATCATCTCACAGAGTTACAGCTTTCCCCTCAAGAATCCTTTCGCTAAGACAGTTCTTGTGGAATTGGCAAAGTGATATTTGGAAGCCCATAGAGGGTTATGGTGAAAAAGGAAATATACTCAGATGAAATCTGGAAGGAAGCTTTCTGAGAAACTGCTTAGTGTTCGGTTAATTCATCTCAGAGAGTTACATCTGTATTTCGTGGATCTCTTTGCTAGCCTTATTTCTGTGGAATCTGAGAACAGATATTTCGGATCCCTTGGAAGACTATAGGGCCAAAGGAAATATCCTCCGATAACAAAGAGAAAGAAGCTGTCTTAGAAACTTCTTTGCGTTCTGTGAAATCATCTCACAGAGTTACAGCTTTCACCTCAAGAAGCCTTTCGCTAAGACAGTTCTTGTGGAATTGGCAAAGTGATATTTGGAAGCCCATAGAGGGCCATGGTGAAAAAGGAAATATCCTCAGATGAAATCTGGAAAGAAACTTTCTGAGAAACTGCTTAGTGTTATGTTAATTCATCTCACAGAGTTACATCTGTATTTCGTGGATCTCTTTGCTAGCCTTACTTCTGTGGAATCTGAGAACAGATATTTCGGATCCCATTGAAAACTACAGGGCCAAAGGAAATATCCTCCGATAACAAAGAGAAAGAAGCTTTCTGAGGAACTTCTTGGCGTTCTGTGAAATCATCTCCCAGAGTTACAGCTTTCCCCTCAAGAATCCTTTCGCAAAGACAGTTCTTGTGGAATTGGCAAGGTGATATTTGGAAGCCCATAGAGGGCTATGGTGAAAAAGGAATTATCCTCAGATGAAATCTGGAAAGAAGCTTTCTGAGAAACTGCTTAGTGTTCTGTTAATTCATCTCACAGAGTTACATCTGTATTTCGCGGATCTCTTTGCTAGCCTTATTTCTGTGGAATCTGAGAACAGATATTTCGGATCCCTTTGAAGACTGTAGGGCCAAAGGAAATATCCTCCGATTACAAAGAGAAAGAAGCTTTCTTAGAAACTTCTTTGTGTTCTGTGAAATCATCTCACAGAGTTACAGCTTTCCCCTCAAGAATCCTTTCGCTAAGACAGTTCTTGTGGAATTGGCAAAGTGATATTTGGAAGCCCATAGAGGGCTATGGTGAAAAAGGAAATATACTCAGATGAAATCTGGAAGGAAGCTTTCTGAGAAACTGCTTAGTGTTCGGTTAATTCATCTCAGAGAGTTACATCTGTATTTCGTGGATCTCTTTGCTAGCCTTATTTCTGTGGAATCTGAGAACAGATATTTCGGATCCCATTGAAGACTATAGGGCCAAAGGAAATATCCTCCGATCACAAAGAGAAAGAAGCTTTCTGAGAAACTACTTGGCGTTCTGTGAAATCATCTCACAGAGTTACAGCTTTCCCCTCAAGAAGCCTTTCGCAAAGACAGTTCTTGTGGAATTGGCAAGGTGATATTTGGAAGCCCATAGAGGGCTATGGTGAAAAAGGAATTATCCTCAGATGAAATCTGGAAAGAAGCTTTCTGAGAAACTGCTTAGTGTTCTGTTAATTCATCTCACAGAGTTACATCTTTATTTCGTGGATCTCTTTGCTAGCCTTATTTCTGTGGAATCTGAGAACAGATATTTCGGATCCCTTTGAAGACTATAGGGCCAAAGGAAATAACCTCCGATAACAAAGAGAAAGAAGCTTTCTGAGAAACTTCTTTGCATTCTGTGAAATCATCTCACAGAGTTACAGCTTTCCCCTCAAGAAGCCTTTCGCTAAGACAGTTCTTGTGGAATTGGCAAAGTGATATTTGGAAGCCCATAGAGGGCTATGGTGAAAAAGGAAATATCCTAAGATGAAATCTGGAAGGAAGCTTTCTGAGAAACTGCTTAGTGTTCGGTTAATTCATCTCAGAGAGTTGCATCTGTATTTCGTGGATCTCTTGGCTAGCCTTATTTCTGTGGAATCTGAGAACAGATATTTCGGATCCCTTTGAAGACTATAGGGCCAAAGGAAATATCCTCCGATCACAAAGAGAAAGAAGCTTTCTGAGAAACTTCTTTGCGTTCTGTGAAATCATCTCACAGAGTTACAGCTTTCCCCTCAAGAAGCCATTCGCTAAGACAGTTCTTGTGGAATTGGCAAAGTGATATTTGGAAGCCCATAGAGGGCTATGGTGAAAAAGGAAATATCCTCAGATGAAATCTGGAAGGAAGCGTTCTGAGAAACTGTTTAGTGTTCGGTTAATTCATCTCAGAGAGTTACATCTGTATTTCGTGGATCTCTTTGCTAGCCTTATTTCTGTGGAATCTGAGAACAGATATTTCGGATCCCTTTGAAGACTATAGGGCCAAAGGAAATATCCTCCGATAACAAAGAGAAAGAAGCTTTCTGAGAAACTTCTTTGCATTTTGTGAAATCATCTCACAGAGTTACAGCTTTCCCCTCAAGAAGACTTTCGCTAAGACAGTTCTTGTGGAATTGGCAAAGTGATATTTGGAACCCCAAGAGGGCAATGGTGAAAAAGGAAATATCCTCAGATGAAAACTGGAAAGAAGCTTTCTGAGAAACTGCTTAGTGTTCTGTTCATTCATCTCACAGAGTTACATCTGTATTTCGTGGCTCTCTTTGCTAGCCTTATTTCTGTGGAATCTGAGAACAGGTATATCAGATCCCATTGAAGACTATAGGGCCAAAGGAAATATCCTCCGATAACAAAGAGCAAGAAGCTTTCTTAGAAACTTCTTTGTGTTCTGTGAAATCATCTCACAGAGTTACAGCTTTCCCCTCAAGAAGCCTTTCGCTAAGACAGTTCTTGTGGAATTGGCAAAGTGATATTTGGAAGCTCACAGAGGGCTATGGTGAAAAAGGAAATATCCTCAGATGAAATCTGGAAAGAAGCTTTCTGAGAAACTGCTTAGTGTTCTGTTCATTCATCTCACAGACTTACATCTTTATTTCGTGGAACTCTTTGCTAGCCTTATTTCTGTGGAGTCTGAGAACAGATATTTCGGATCCCTTTGAAGACTATAGGGCCAAAGGAAATATCCTCCGATTAAAAAGAGAAAGAAGCTTTCTTAGAAACTTCTTTGCGTTCTGTGATATCATCTCACAGAGTTACAGCTTTCCCCTCAAGAAGCCTTTCGCTAAGACAGTTCTTGTGGAATGGGCAAAGTGATATTTGGAAGCCCATAGAGGGCTATGGTGAAAAAGGAAATATCCTAAGATGAAATCTGGAAGGAAGCTTTCTGAGAAACTGCTTAGTGTTCGGTTAATTCATCTCAGAGAGTTACATCTGTATTTCGTGGATCTCTTTGCTAGCCTTATTTCTGTGGAATCTGAGAACAGATATTTCGGATCCCTTTGAAGACTATAGGGCCAAAGGAAATATCCTCCGATAACAAAGAGAAAGAAGCTTTCTGAGAAACTTCTTTGCGTTTTGTGAAATCATCTCACAGAGTTACAGCTTTCCCCTCAAGAAGCCTTTCGCTAAGACAGTTCTTGTGGAATTGGCAAAGTGATATTTGGAACCCCAAGAAGGCAATGGTGAAAAAGGAAATATCCTCAGATGAAAACTGGAAAGAAGCTTTCTGAGAAACTGCTTAGTGTTCTGTTCATTCATCTCACAGATTTACATCTTTATTTCGTGGAACTCTTTGCTAGCCTTATTTCTGTGGAGTCTGAGAACAGATATTTCGGATCCCTTTGAAGACTATAGGGCCAAAGGAAATATCCTCCGATTAAAAAGAGAAAGAAGCTTTCTTAGAAACTTCTTTGCGTTCTGTGATATCATCTCACAGAGTTACAGCTTTCCCCTCAAGAAGCCTTTCGCTAAGACAGTTCTTGTGGAATTGGCAAAGTGATATTTGGAAGCCCATAGAGGGCTATGGTGAAAAAGGAAATATCCTCAGATGAAATCTGGAAAGAAGCTTTCTGAGAAACTGCTTAGTGTTCTGTTAATTCATCTCACAGCGTTTCATCTGTATTTCGTGTATCTCTTTGCTAGCCTTATTTCTGTGGAATCTGAGAACAGATATTTCGGATCCCATTGAAGACTATAGGGCCAAAGGAAATATCCTCCAATAACAAAGAGAAAGAAGCTTTCTGAGAAACTTCTTTGCGTTCTGTGAAATCATCTCACAGAGTTACAGCTTTCCCCTCAAGAAGCCTTTCGCTAAGACAGTTCTTGTGGAATTGGCAAGGTGATATTTGGAAGCCCATAGAGGGCTACGGTGAAAAAGGAAATATCCTCAGACGAAATCTGGAAGGAAGCTTTCTGAGAAACTGCTTAGTGTTCGGTTAATTCATCTCACAGAGTTACATCAGTATTTCGTGGATCTCTTTGCTAGCCTTATTTCTGTGGAATCTGAGAACAGATATTTTGGATACCTTTGAAGACTATAGGGAAAAAGGAAATATCCTCCGATTAAAAAGAGAAAGAAGCTTTCTTAGAAACTTCTTTGCGTTCTGTGATATCATCTCACAGAGTTACAGCTTTCCCCTCAAGAAGCCTTTCGCTAAGACAGTTCTTGTGGAATTGGCAAAGTGATAATTGGAAGCCCATAGAGGGCTATGGTGAAAAAGGAAATATCCTCAGATGAAATCTGGAAAGAAGCTTTCTGAGAAACTGCTTAGTGTTCTGTTAATTCATCTCAGAGAGTTACATCTGTATTTCGTGGATCTCTTTGCTAGCCTTATTTCTGAGGAATCTGAGAACAGATATTTCGGATCCCTTTGAAGACTATAGGGCCAAAGGAAATATCCTCCGATAACAAAGAGAAAGAAGCTTTCTGAGAAATTTCTTTGCGTTCTGTGAAATCATCTCACAGAGTTACAACTTTCCCCTCAATAAGCCATTCGCTAAGACAGTTCTTGTGGAATTGGCAAAGTGATATTTGGAAGCCCATAGAGGGCTATGGTGAAAAAGGAAATATCCTCAGATGAAATCTGGAAGGAAGCTTTCTGAGAAACTGCTTAGTGTTCGGTTAATTCATCTCAGAGAGTTACATCTGTATTTCGTGGATCTCTTTGCTAGCCTTATTTCTGTGGAATCTGAGAACAGATATTTCGGATCCCTTTGAAGACTATAGGGCCAAAGGAAATATCCTCCGATAACAAAGAGAAAGAAGCTTTCTGAGAAACTTCTTTACGTTCTGTGAAATCATCTCACAGAGTTACAGCTTCCCCCTCAAGAAGCCTTTCGCTAAGACAGTTCTTGTGGAATTGGCAAAGTGATATTTGGAACCCCAAGAGGGCAATGGTGAAAAAGGAAATATCCTCAGATGAAATCTGGAAAGAAGCTTTCTGAGAAACTGCTTAGTGTTCTGTTCATTCATCTCACAGAGTTACATCTGTATTTCGTGGATCTCTTTGCTAGCCTTATTTCCGTGGAATCTGAGAACAGGTATTTCAGATCTCATTGAAGACTATAGGGCCAAAGGAAATATCCTCCGATTACAAAGAGAAAGAAGCTTTCTTAGAAACTTCTTTGTGTTCTGTGAAATCATCTCACAGAGATACAGCTTTCCCCTCAAGAAGCCTTTCGCTAAGACAGTTCTTGTGGAATTGGCAAAGTGATATTTGGAAGCCCATAGAGGGCTATGGTGAAAAAGGAAATATCCTCAGATGAAATCTGGAAAGAAGCTTTCTGAGAAACTGCTTAGTGTTCTGTTCATTCATCTCACAGACTTACATCTTTATTTCGTGGAACTCTTTGCTAGCCTTATTTCTGTGGAGTCTGAGAACAGATATTTCGGATCCCTTTGAAGACTATAGGGCCAAAGGAAATATCCTCCGATTAAAAAGAGAAAGAAGCTTTCTTAGAAACTTCTTTGCGTTCTGTGATATCATCTCACAGAGTTACAGCTTTCCCCTCAAGAAGCCTTTCGCTAAGACAGTTCTTGTGGAATTGGCAAAGTGATATTTGGAAGCCCATAGAGGGCTATGGTGAAAAAGGAAATATCCTCAGATGAAATCTGGAAAGAAGCTTTCTGAGAAACTGCTTAGTGTTCTGTTAATTCATCTCACAGAGTTACATCTGTATTTCGTGGATCTCTTTGCTAGCCTTATTTCTGTGGAATCTGAGAACAGATATTTCGGATCCCTTTGAAGACTATAGGGCCAAAGGAAATATCCTCCAATCACAAAGAGAAAGAAGCTTTCGGAGAAACTTCTTTGCGTTCTGTGAAATCATCTCACAGAGGTACAGCTTTCCCCTCAAGAAGCCTTTCGCTAAGACAGTTCTTGTGGAATTGGCAAGGTGATATTTGGAAGCCGATAGAGGGCTACGGTGAAAAAGGAAATATCCTCAGATGAAATCTGGAAAGAAGCTTTCTGAGAAACTGCTTAGTGTTCGGTTAATTCATCTCACAGAGTTACATCAGTATTTCGTGGATCTCTTTGCTAGCCTTATTTCTGTGGCATCTGAGAACAGATATTTTGGATACCTTTGAAGACTATAGGGCCAAAGGAAATATCCTCCGATAACAAAGAGAAAGAAGCTTTCTGAGAAACTTCTTTGCATTCTGTGAAATCATCTCACAGAGTTACAGCTTTCCCCTCAAGAAGACTTTCGCTAAGACAGTTCTTGTGGAATTGGCAAAGTGATATTTGGAAGCCCATGGAGGGCTATGGTGAAAAAGGAAATATCCTCAGATGAAATCTGGAAGGAAGCTTTCTGAGAAACTGCTTAGTGTTCGGTTAATTCATCTCAGAGAGTTACATCTGTATTTCGTGGATCTCTTTGCTAGCCTCATTTCTGTGGAATCCGAGAAAAGGTATTTCAGATCCCATTGAAGACTATAGGGCCAAAGGAAATGTCCTCCCATTACAAAGAGAAAGAAGCTTTCTTAGAATCTTCTTTGGGTTCTGTGAAATCATCTCACAGAGTTACAGCTTTCCCCTCAAGAAGCCTTTCGCTAAGACAGTTCTTGTGTAATTGGCAAAGTGATATTTGGAAGCCCATAGAGGTATATGATGAAAAAGGAAATATCCTCAGATCAAATCTGGAAAGAAGCTTTCTGAGAAACTGCTTAGTGTTCTGTTCATTCATCTCACAGAGTTACATCTGTATTTCGTGGATCTCTTTGCTAGCCTTATTTCTGTGGAATCTGAGAACAGATATTTCGGATCCCTTTGAAGACTATAGGGCCAAAGGAAATATCCTCCAATCACAAAGAGAAAGAAGCTTTCGGAGAAACTTCTTTGCGTTCTCTGAAATCATCTCACAGAGTTACAGCTTTCCCCTCAAGAAGCCTTTCGCTAAGACAGTTCTTGTGGAATTGGCAAAGTGATATTTGAAACCCCAAGAGGGCAATGGTGAAAAAGGAAATATCCTCAGATGAAAACTGGAAAGAAGCTTTCTGAGAAACTGCTTAGTGTTCTGTTCATTCATCTCACAGAGTTACATCTGTATTTCGTGGATCTCTTTGCTAGCCTTATTTCTGTGGAATCTGAGAACAGGTATTTCAGATCCCATTGAAGACTATAGGGCCAAAGGAAATATCCTCCGATTACAAAGAGAAAGAAGCTTTCTTAGAAACTTCTTTGTGTTCTGTGAAATCATCTCACAGAGTTACAGCTTTCCCCTCAAGAATCCTTTCGCTAAGACAGTTCTTGTGGAATTGGCAAAGTGATATTTGGAAGCCCATAGAGGGCTATGGTGAAAAAGGAAATATACTCAGATGAAATATGGAAGGAAGCTTTCTGAGAAACTGCTTAGTGTTCGGTTAATTCATCTCAGAGAGTTACATCTGTATTTCGTGGATCTCTTTGCTAGCCTTATTTCTGTGGAATCTGAGAACAGATATTTCGGATCCCATTGAAGACTATAGGGCCAAAGGAAATATCCTCCGATCACAAAGAGAAAGAAGCTTTCTGAGAAACTACTTGGCGTTCTGTGAAATCATCTCACAGAGTTACAGCTTTCCCCTCAAGAAGCCTTTCGCAAAGACAGTTCTTGTGGAATTGGCAAGGTGATATTTGGAAGCCCATAGAGGGCTATGGTGAAAAAGGAATTATCCTCAGATGAAATCTGGAAAGAAGCTTTCTGAGAAACTGCTTAGTGTTCTGTTAATTCATCTCACAGAGTTACATCTGTATTTCGCGGATCTCTTTGCTAGCCTTATTTCTGTGGGATCTGAGAACAGATATTTCGGATCCCTTTGAAGACTGTAGGGCCAAAGGAAATATCCTCCGATTACAAAGAGAAAGAAGCTTTCTTAGAAACTTCTTTGTGTTCTGTGAAATCATCTCACAGAGTTACAGCTTTCCCCTCAAGAAGCCTTTCACTAAGACAGTTCTTGTGGAATTGGCAAAGTGATATTTGGAAGCCCATAGAGGGCTATGGTGAAAAAGGAAATATCCTCAGATGAAATCTGGAAGGAAGCTTTCTGAGAAACTGCTTAGTGTTCGGTTAATTCATCTCAGAGAGTTACATCTGTATTTCGCGGATCTCTTTGCTAGCCTTATTTCTGTGGAATCTGAGAACAGATATTTTGGATCCCTTTGAAGCTATAGGGCCAAAGGAAATATCCTCCGATTACAAAGAGAAAGAAGCTTTCTTAGAAACTTCTTTGTGTTCTGTGAAATCATCTCACAGAGTTACAGCTTTCCCCTCAAGAAGCCTTTCGCTAAGACAGTTCTTGTGGAATTGGCAAAGTGATATTTGGAAGCCCTTAGAGGGCTATGGTGAAAAAGGAATGATCCTCAGATGAAATCTGGAAAGAAGCTTTCTGAGAAACTGCTTAGTGTTCTGTTAATTCATCTCACAGAGTTACATCTTTATTTCGTGGATCTCTTTGCTAGCCTTATTTCTGTGGAATCTGAGAACAGATATTTCGGATCCCTTTGAAGACTATAGGGCCAAAGGAAATAACCTCCGATAACAAAGAGAAAGAAGCTTTCTGAGAAACTTCTTTGCATTCTGTGAAATCATCTCACAGAGTTACAGCTTTCCCCTCAAGAAGCCTTTCGCTAAGACAGTTCTTGTGGAATTGGCAAAGTGATATTTGGAAGCCCATAGAGGGCTATGGTGAAAAAGGAAATATCCTAAGATGAAATCTGGAAGGAAGCTTTCTGAGAAACTGCTTAGTGTTCGGTTAATTCATCTCAGAGAGTTGCATCTGTATTTCGTGGATCTCTTGGCTAGCCTTATTTCTGTGGAATCTGAGAACAGATATTTCGGATCCCTTTGAAGACTATAGGGCCAAAGGAAATATCCTCCGATAACAAAGAGAAAGAAGCTTTCTGAGAAACTTCTTTGCGTTCTGTGAAATCATCTCACAGAGTTACAGCTTTCCCCTCAAGAAGCCATTCGCTAAGACAGTTCTTGTGGAATTGGCAAAGTGATATTTGGAAGCCCATAGAGGGCTATGGTGAAAAAGGAAATATCCTCAGATGAAATCTGGAAGGAAGCGTTCTGAGAAACTGTTTAGTGTTCGGTTAATTCATCTCAGAGAGTTACATCTGTATTTCGTGGATCTCTTTGCTAGCCTTATTTCTGTGGAATCTGAGAACAGATATTTCGGATCCCTTTGAAGACTATAGGGCCAAAGGAAATATCCTCCGATAACAAAGAGAAAGAAGCTTTCTGAGAAACTTCTTTGCATTTTGTGAAATCATCTCACAGAGTTACAGCTTTCCCCTCAAGAAGCCTTTCGCTAAGACAGTTCTTGTGGAATTGGCAAAGTGATATTTGGAACCCCAAGAGGGCAATGGTGAAAAAGGAAATATCCTCAGATGAAAACTGGAAAGAAGCTTTCTGAGAAACTGCTTAGTGTTCTGTTCATTCATCTCACAGAGTTACATCTGTATTTCGTGGCTCTCTTTGCTAGCCTTATTTCTGTGGAATCTGAGAACAGGTATATCAGATCCCATTGAAGACTATAGGGCCAAAGGAAATATCCTCCGATAACAAAGAGAAAGAAGCTTTCTTAGAAACTTCTTTGTGTTCTGTGAAATCATCTCACAGAGTTACAGCTTTCCCCTCAAGAAGCCTTTCGCTAAGACAGTTCTTGTGGAATTGGCAAAGTGATATTTGGAAGCTCATAGAGGGCTATGGTGAAAAAGGAAATATCCTCAGATGAAATCTGGAAAGAAGCTTTCTGAGAAACTGCTTAGTGTTCTGTTCATTCATCTCACAGACTTACATCTTTATTTCGTGGAACTCTTTGCTAGCCTTATTTCTGTGGAGTCTGAGAACAGATATTTCGGATCCCTTTGAAGACTATAGGGCCAAAGGAAATATCCTCCGATTAAAAAGAGAAAGAAGCTTTCTTAGAAACTTCTTTGCGTTCTGTGATATCATCTCACAGAGTTACAGCTTTCCCCTCAAGAAGCCTTTCGCTAAGACAGTTCTTGTGGAATGGGCAAAGTGATATTTGGAAGCCCATAAAGGGCTATGGTGAAAAAGGAAATATCCTAAGATGAAATCTGGAAGGAAGCTTTCTGAGAAACTGCTTAGTGTTCGGTTAATTCATCTCAGAGAGTTACATCTGTATTTCGTGGATCTCTTTGCTAGCCTTATTTCTGTGGAATCTGAGAACAGATATTTCGGATCCCTTTGAAGACTATAGGGCCAAAGGAAATATCCTCCGATAACAAAGAGAAAGAAGCTTTCTGAGAAACTTCTTTGCGTTTTGTGAAATCATCTCACAGAGTTACAGCTTTCCCCTCAAGAAGCCTTTCGCTAAGACAGTTCTTGTGGAATTGGCAAAGTGATATTTGGAACCCCAAGAAGGCAATGGTGAAAAAGGAAATATCCTCAGATGAAAACTGGAAAGAAGCTTTCTGAGAAACTGCTTAGTGTTCTGTTCATTCATCTCACAGATTTACATCTTTATTTCGTGGAACTCTTTGCTAGCCTTATTTCTGTGGAGTCTGAGAACAGATATTTCGGATCCCTTTGAAGACTATAGGGCCAAAGGAAATATCCTCCGATTAAAAAGAGAAAGAAGCTTTCTTAGAAACTTCTTTGCGTTCTGTGATATCATCTCACAGAGTTACAGCTTTCCCCTCAAGAAGCCTTTCGCTAAGACAGTTCTTGTGGAATTGGCAAAGTGATATTTGGAAGCCCATAGAGGGCTATGGTGAAAAAGGAAATATCCTCAGTTGAAATCTGGAAAGAAGCTTTCTGAGAAACTGCTTAGTGTTCTGTTAATTCATCTCACAGCGTTTCATCTGTATTTCGTGTATCTCTTTGCTAGCCTTATTTCTGTGGAATCTGAGAACAGATATTTCGGATCCCATTGAAGACTATAGGGCCAAAGGAAATATCCTCCAATAACAAAGAGAAAGAAGCTTTCTGAGAAACTTCTTTGCGTTCTGTGAAATCATCTCACAGAGTTACAGCTTTCCCCTCAAGAAGCCTTTCGCTAAGACAGTTCTTGTGGAATTGGCAAGGTGATATTTGGAAGCCCATAGAGGGCTACGGTGAAAAAGGAAATATCCTCAGACGAAATCTGGAAGGAAGCTTTCTGAGAAACTGCTTAGTGTTCGGTTAATTCATCTCACAGAGTTACATCAGTATTTCGTGGATCTCTTTGCTAGCCTTATTTCTGTGGAATCTGAGAACAGATATTTTGGATACCTTTGAAGACTATAGGGAAAAAGGAAATATCCTCCGATTAAAAAGAGAAAGAAGCTTTCTTAGAAACTTCTTTGCGTTCTGTGATATCATCTCACAGAGTTACAGCTTTCCCCTCAAGAAGCCTTTCGCTAAGACAGTTCTTGTGGAATTGGCAAAGTGATAATTGGAAGCCCATAGAGGGCTATGGTGAAAAAGGAAATATCCTCAGATGAAATCTGGAAAGAAGCTTTCTGAGAAACTGCTTAGTGTTCTGTTAATTCATCTCAGAGAGTTACATCTGTATTTCGTGGATCTCTTTGCTAGCCTTATTTCTGTGGAATCTGAGAACAGATATTTCGGATCCCTTTGAAGACTATAGGGCCAAAGGAAATATCCTCCGATAACAAAGAGAAAGAAGCTTTCTGAGAAATTTCTTTGCGTTCTGTGAAATCATCTCACAGAGTTACAACTTTCCCCTCAATAAGCCATTCGCTAAGACAGTTCTTGTGGAATTGGCAAAGTGATATTTGGAAGCCCATAGAGGGCTATGGTGAAAAAGGAAATATCCTCAGATGAAATCTGGAAGGAAGCTTTCTGAGAAACTGCTTAGTGTTCGGTTAATTCATCTCAGAGAGTTACATCTGTATTTCGTGGATCTCTTTGCTAGCCTTATTTCTGTGGAATCTGAGAACAGATATTTCGGATCCCTTTGAAGACTATAGGGCCAAAGGAAATATCCTCCGATAACAAAGAGAAAGAAGCTTTCTGAGAAACTTCTTTACGTTCTGTGAAATCATCTCACAGAGTTACAGCTTCCCCCTCAAGAAGCCTTTCGCTAAGACAGTTCTTGTGGAATTGGCAAAGTGATATTTGGAACCCCAAGAGGGCAATGGTGAAAAAGGAAATATCCTCAGATGAAATCTGGAAAGAAGCTTTCTGAGAAACTGCTTAGTGTTCTGTTCATTCATCTCACAGAGTTACATCTGTATTTCGTGGATCTCTTTGCTAGCCTTATTTCCGTGGAATCTGAGAACAGGTATTTCAGATCCCATTGAAGACTATAGGGCCAAAGGAAATATCCTCCGATTACAAAGAGAAAGAAGCTTTCTTAGAAACTTCTTTGTGTTCTGTGAAATCATCTCACAGAGATACAGCTTTCCCCTCAAGAAGCCTTTCGCTAAGACAGTTCTTGTGGAATTGGCAAAGTGATATTTGGAAGCCCATAGAGGGCTATGGTGAAAAAGGAAATATCCTCAGATGAAATCTGGAAAGAAGCTTTCTGAGAAACTGCTTAGTGTTCTGTTCATTCATCTCACAGACTTACATCTTTATTTCGTGGAACTCTTTGCTAGCCTTATTTCTGTGGAGTCTGAGAACAGATATTTCGGATCCCTTTGAAGACTATAGGGCCAAAGGAAATATCCTCCGATTAAAAAGAGAAAGAAGCTTTCTTAGAAACTTCTTTGCGTTCTGTGATATCATCTCACAGAGTTACAGCTTTCCCCTCAAGAAGCCTTTCGCTAAGACAGTTCTTGTGGAATTGGCAAAGTGATATTTGGAAGCCCATAGAGGGCTATGGTGAAAAAGGAAATATCCTCAGATGAAATCTTGAAAGAAGCTTTCTGAGAAACTGCTTAGTGTTCTGTTAATTCATCTCACAGAGTTACATCTGTATTTCGTGGATCTCTTTGCTAGCCTTATTTCTGTGGAATCTGAGAACAGATATTTCGGATCCCTTTGAAGACTATAGGGCCAAAGGAAATATCCTCCAATCACAAAGAGAAAGAAGCTTTCGGAGAAACTTCTTTGCGTTCTGTGAAATCATCTCACAGAGGTACAGCTTTCCCCTCAAGAAGCCTTTCGCTAAGACAGTTCTTGTGGAATTGGCAAGGTGATATTTGGAAGCCGATAGAGGGCTACGGTGAAAAAGGAAATATCCTCAGATGAAATCTGGAAAGAAGCTTTCTGAGAAACTGCTTAGTGTTCGGTTAATTCATCTCACAGAGTTACATCAGTATTTCGTGGATCTCTTTGCTAGCCTTATTTCTGTGGAATCTGAGAACAGATATTTTGGATACCTTTGAAGACTATAGGGCCAAAGGAAATATCCTCCGATAACAAAGAGAAAGAAGCTTTCTGAGAAACTTCTTTGCATTCTGTGAAATCATCTCACAGAGTTACAGCTTTCCCCTCAAGAAGACTTTCGCTAAGACAGTTCTTGTGGAATTGGCAAAGTGATATTTGGAAGCCCATGGAGGGCTATGGTGAAAAAGGAAATATCCTCAGATGAAATCTGGAAGGAAGCTTTCTGAGAAACTGCTTAGTGTTCGGTTAATTCATCTCAGAGAGTTACATCTGTATTTCGTGGATCTCTTTGCTAGCCTCATTTCTGTGGAATCCGAGAAAAGGTATTTCAGATCCCATTGAAGACTATAGGGCCAAAGGAAATGTCCTCCCATTACAAAGAGAAAGAAGCTTTCTTAGAATCTTCTTTGGGTTCTGTGAAATCATCTCACAGAGTTACAGCTTTCCCCTCAAGAAGCCTTTCGCTAAGACAGTTCTTGTGTAATTGGCAAAGTGATATTTGGAAGCCCATAGAGGTATATGATGAAAAAGGAAATATCCTCAGATCAAATCTGGAAAGAAGCTTTCTGAGAAACTGCTTAGTGTTCTGTTCATTCATCTCACAGAGTTACATCTGTATTTCGTGGATCTCTTTGCTAGCCTTATTTCTGTGGAATCTGAGAACAGATATTTCGGATCCCTTTGAAGACTATAGGGCCAAAGGAAATATCCTCCAATCACAAAGAGAAAGAAGCTTTCGGAGAAACTTCTTTGCGTTCTCTGAAATCATCTCACAGAGTTACAGCTTTCCCCTCAAGAAGCCTTTCGCTAAGACAGTTCTTGTGGAATTGGCAAAGTGATATTTGAAACCCCAAGAGGGCAATGGTGAAAAAGGAAATATCCTCAGATGAAAACTGGAAAGAAGCTTTCTGAGAAACTGCTTAGTGTTCTGTTCATTCATCTCACAGAGTTACATCTGTATTTCGTGGATCTCTTTGCTAGCCTTATTTCTGTGGAATCTGAGAACAGGTATTTCAGATCCCATTGAAGACTATAGGGCCAAAGGAAATATCCTCCGATTACAAAGAGAAAGAAGCTTTCTTAGAAACTTCTTTGTGTTCTGTGAAATCATCTCACAGAGTTACAGCTTTCCCCTCAAGAAGCCTTTCGCTAAGACAGTTCTTGTGGAATTGGCAAAGTGATATTTGGAAGCTCATAGAGGGCTATGGTGAAAAAGGAAATATCCTCAGATGAAATCTTGAAAGAAGCTTTCTGAGAAACTGCTTAGTGTTCTGTTCATTCATCTCACAGACTTACATCTTTATTTCGTGGAACTCTTTGCTAGCCTTATTTCTGTGGAGTCTGAGAACAGATATTTCGGATCCCTTTGAAGACTATAGGGCCAAAGGAAATATCCTCCGATTAAAAAGAGAAAGAAGCTTTCTTAGAAACTTCTTTGCGTTCTGTGATATCATCTCACAGAGTTACAGCCTTTCCCTCAAGAAGCCTTTCGCTAAGACAGTTCTTGTGGAATTGGCAAAGTGATATTTGGAAGCCTATAGAGGGCTATGGTGAAAAAGGAAATATCCTCAGATGAAATCTGGAAGGAAGCTTTCTGAGAAACTGCTTAGTGTTCTGTTAATTCATCTCAGAGAGTTACATCTGTATTTCGTGGATCTCTTGGCTAGCCTTATTTCTGTGGAATCTGAGAACAGATATTTCGGATCCCTTTGAAGACTATAGGGCCAAAGGAAATATCCTCCGATAACAAAGAGAAAGAAGCTTTCTGAGAAATTTCTTTGCGTTCTGTGAAATCATCTCACAGAGTTACAGCTTTCCCCTCAAGAAGCCATTCGCTAAGTCAGTTCTTGTGGAATTGGCAAAGGTGATATTTGGAAGCCCATAGAGGGCTATGGTGAAAAAGAAATATCCTCAGATGAAATCTGGAAGGAAGCTTCCTGAGAAACTGCTTAGTGTTCGGTTCATTCATCTCAGAGAGTTACATCTGTATTTCGTGGATCTCTTTGCTAGCCTTATTTCTGTGGAATCTGAGAACAGATATTTCGGATCCCATTGAAGACTATAGGGCCAAAGGAAATATCCTCCGATTACAAAGAGAAAGAAGCTTTCTGAGAAACTTCTTTGTGTTCTGTAAAATCATCTCACAGAGTTACAGCTTTCCCCTCAAGAAGCCTTACGCTAAGACAGTTCTTGTGGAATTGGCAAATTGATATTTGGAACCCCAAGAGGGCAATGGTGAAAAAGGAAATATCCTCAGATGAAAACTGGAAAGAAGCTTTCTGAGAAACTGCTTAGTGTTCTGTTCATTCATCTCACAGAGTTACATCTGTATTTCGTGGATCTCTTTGCTAGCCTTATTTCTGTGGAATCTGAGAACAGGTATTTCAGATCCCATTGAAGACTATAGGGCCAAAAAAAATATCCTCCGATTACAAAGAGAAAGAAGCTTTCTTAGAAACTTCTTTGTGTTCTGTGAAATCATCTCACAGAGTTACAGCTTTCCCCTCAAGAAGCCTTTCGCTAAGACAGTTCTTGTGGAATTGGCAAAGTGATATTTGGAAGCTCATAGAGGGCTATGGTGAAAAAGGAAATATCCTCAGATGAAATCTGGAAAGAAGCTTTCTGAGAAACTGCTTAGTGTTCTGTTCATTCATCTCACAGACTTACATCTTTATTTCGTGGAACTCTTTGCTAGCAGTATTTCTGTGGAGTCTGAGAACAGATATTTCGGATCCCTTTGAAGACTATAGGGCCAAAGGAAATATCCTCTGATTAAAAAGAGAAAGAAGCTTTCTTAGAAACTTCTTTGCGTTCTGTGATATCATCTCACAGAGTTACAGCTTTCCCCTCAAGAAGCCTTTCGCTAAGACAGTTCTTGTGGAATTGGCAAAGTGATATTTGGAAGCCCATAGAGGGCTATGGTGAAAAAGGAAATATCCTCAGATGAAATCTGGAAAGAAGCTTTCTGAGAAACTGCTTAGTGTTCTGTTAATTCATCTCAGAGAGTTACATGTGCATTTCGTGGATCTCTTGGCTAGCCTTATTTCTGTGGAATCTGAGAACAGATATTTCGGATCCCTTTGAAGACTATAGGGCCAAAGGAAATATCCTCCGATAACAAAGAGAAAGAAGCTTTCTGAGAAACTTCTTTGCGTTTTGTGAAATCATCTCACAGAGTTACAGCTTTCCCCTCAAGAAGCCTTTCGCTAAGACAGTTCTTGTGGAATTGGCAAAGTGATATTTGGAACCCCAAGAGGGCAATGGTGAAAAAGGAAATATCCTCAGATGAAAACTGGAAAGAAGCTTTCTGAGAAACTGCTTAGTGTTCTGTTCATTCATCTCACAGAGTTACATCTGTATTTCGTGGATCTCTTTGCTAGCCTTATTTCTGTGGAATCTTAGAGCAGGTATTTCAGATCCCATTGAAGACTATAGGGCCAAAGGAAATATCCTCCGATAACAAAGAGAAAGAAGCTTTCTGAGAAACTTCTTTGTGTTCTGTGAAATCATCTCACAGAGTTACAGCTTTCCCCTCAAGAAGCCTTTCGCTAAGACAGTTCTTGTGGAATTGGCAAAGTGATATTTGGAAGCCCATAGAGGGCTATGGTGAAAAAGGAAATATCCTCAGATGAAATCTGGAAAGAAGCTTTCTGAGAAACTGCTTAGTTTTCTGTTCATTCATCTCACAGATTTACATCTTTATGTCGTGGAACTCTTTGCTAGCCTTATTTCTGTGGAGTCTGAGAACAGATATTTCGGATCCCTTTGAAGACTATAGGGCCAAAGGAAATATCCTCCGATTAAAAAGAGAAAGAAGCTTTCTTAGAAACTTCTTTGCGTTCTGTGATATCATCTCACAGAGTTACAGCTTTCCCCTCAAGAAGACTTTCGCTAAGACAGTTCTTGTGGAATTGGCAAAGTGATATTTGGAAGCCCATAGAGGGCTATGGTGAAAAAGGAAATATCCTCAGATGAAATCTGGAAAGAAGCTTTCTGAGAAACTGCTTAGTGTTCTGTTAATTCATCTCACAGAGTTACATCTGTATTTCGTGGATCTCTTTGCTAGCCTTATTTCTGTGGAATCTGAGAACAGATATTTCGGATCCCTTTGAAGACTATAGGGCCAAAGGAAATATCCTCCAATCAAAAAGAGAAAGAAGCTTTCGGAGAAACTTCTTTGCGTTCTCTGAAATCATCTCACAGAGTTACAGCTTTCCCCTCAAGAAGCCTTTCGCTAAGACAGTTCTTGTGGAATTGGCAAGGTGATAATTGGAAGCCCATAGAGGGCTACGGTGAAAAAGGAAATATCCTCAGATGAAATCTGGAAAGAAGCTTTCTGAGAAACTGCTTAGTGTTCGGTTAATTCATCTCACAGAGTTACATGTGCATTTCGTGGATCTCTTGGCTAGCCTTATTTCTGTGGAATGAGAACAGATATTTCGGATCCCTTTGAAGACTATAGGGCCAAAGGAAATATCCTCTGATAACAAAGAGAAAGAAGCTTTCTGAGAAACTTCTTTGCGTTTTGTGAAATCATCTCACAGAGTTACAGCTTTCCCCTCAAGAAGCCTTTCGCTAAGACAGTTCTTGTGGAATTGACAAAGTGATATTTGGAACCCCAAGAGGGCAATGGTGAAAAAGGAAATATCCTCAGATGAAAACTGGAAAGAAGCTTTCTGAGAAACTGCTTAGTGTTCTGTTCATTCATCTCACAGAGTTACATCTGTATTTCGTGGATCTCTTTGCTAGCCTTATTTCTGTGGAATCTTAGAGCAGGTATTTCAGATCCCATTGAAGACTATAGGGCCAAAGGAAATATCCTCCGATAACAAAGAGAAAGAAGCTTTCTGAGAAACTTCTTTGTGTTCTGTGAAATCATCTCACAGAGTTACAGCTTTCCCCTCAAGAAGCCTTTCGCTAAGACAGTTCTTGTGGAATTGGCAAAGTGATATTTGGAAGCCCATAGAGGGCTATGGTGAAAAAGGAAATATCCTCAGATGAAATCTGGAAAGAAGCTTTCTGAGAAACTGCTTAGTTTTCTGTTCATTCATCTCACAGATTTACATCTTTATGTCGTGGAACTCTTTGCTAGCCTTATTTCTGTGGAGTCTGAGAACAGATATTTCGGATCCCTTTGAAGACTATAGGGCCAAAGGAAATATCCTCCGATTAAAAAGAGAAAGAAGCTTTCTTAGAAACTTCTTTGCGTTCTGTGATATCATCTCACAGAGTTACAGCTTTCCCCTCAAGAAGACTTTCGCTAAGACAGTTCTTGTGGAATTGGCAAAGTGATATTTGGAAGCCCATAGAGGGCTATGGTGAAAAAGGAAATATCCTCAGATGAAATCTGGAAAGAAGCTTTCTGAGAAACTGCTTAGTGTTCTGTTAATTCATCTCACAGAGTTACATCTGTATTTCGTGGATCTCTTTGCTAGCCTTATTTCTGTGGAATCTGAGAACAGATATTTCGGATCCCTTTGAAGACTATAGGGCCAAAGGAAATATCCTCCAATCAAAAAGAGAAAGAAGCTTTCGGAGAAACTTCTTTGCGTTCTCTGAAATCATCTCACAGAGTTACAGCTTTCCCCTCAAGAAGCCTTTCGCTAAGACAGTTCTTGTGGAATTGGCAAGGTGATAATTGGAAGCCCATAGAGGGCTACGGTGAAAAAGGAAATATCCTCAGATGAAATCTGGAAAGAAGCTTTCTGAGAAACTGCTTAGTGTTCGGTTAATTCATCTCACAGAGTTACATCAGTATTTCGTGGATCTCTTTGCTAGCCTTATTTCTGTGGAATCTGAGAACAGATATTTTGGATACCTTTGAAGACTATAGGGCCAAAGGAAATATCCTCCGATAACAAAGAGAAAGAAGCTTTCTGAGAAACTTCTTTGCATTCTGTGAAATCATCTCACAGAGTTACAGCTTTCCCCTCAAGAAGACTTTCGCTAAGACAGTTCTTGTGGAATTGGCAAGGTGATATTTGGAAGCCCATAGAGGGCTACGGTGAAAATGGAAATATCCTCAGATGAAATCTGGAAAGAAGCTTTCTGAGAAACTGCTTAGTGTTCTGTTAATTCATCTCACAGAGTTACATCTGTATTTCGTGGATCTCTTTGCTAGCCTTATTTCTGTGGAATCTGAGAACAGATATTTCGGATCCCTTTGAAGACTATAGGGCCAAAGGAAATATCCTCCAATCACAAAGAGAAAGAAGCTTTCGGAGAAACTTCTTTGCGTTCTCTGAAATCATCTCACAGAGTTACAGCTTTCCCCTCAAGAAGCCTTTCGCTAAGACAGTTCTTGTGGAATTGGCAAAGTGATATTTGGAAGCCCTTAGAGGGCTATGGTGAAAAAGGAAATATCCTCAGTTGAAATCTGGAAGGAAGCTTTCTGAGAAACTGCTTAGTGTTCGGTTAATTCATCTCAGAGAGTTACATCTGTATTTCGTGGATCTCTTGGCTAGCCTTATTTCTGTGGAATCTGAGAACAGATATTTCGGATCCCTTTGAAGACTATAGGGCCAAAGGAAATATCCTCCGATAACAAAGAGAAAAAAGCTGTCTTGGAAACTTCTTTGCGTTCTGTGAAATCATCTCACAGAGTTACAGCATTCCCCTCAAGAAGCCATTCGCTAAGACAGTTCTTGTGGAATTGGCAAAGTGATATTTGGAAGCCCATAGAGGGCTATGGTGAAAAAGGAAATATCCTCAGATGAAATCTGGAAGGAAGCTTTCTGAGAAACTGCTTAGTGTTCGGTTAATTCATCTCAGAGAGTTACATCTGTATTTCGTGGATCTCTTTGCTAGCCTTATTTCTGTGGAATCTGAGAACAGATATTTCGGATCCCTTTGAAGACTATAGGGCCAAAGGAAATATCCTCCGATAACAAAGAGAAAGAAGCTTTCTGAGAAACTTCTTTGTGTTCTGTGAAATCATCTCACAGAATTACAGCTTTCCCCTCAAGAAGCCTTTCGCTGAGACAGTTATTGTGGAATAGGCAAAGTGATATTTGGAAGCCCATAGAGGGCTATGGTGAAAAAGGAAATATCCTCAGATGAAATCTGGAAAGAAGCTTTCTGAGAAACTGCTTAGTGTGCTGTTCATTCATCTCACAGAGTTACATCTTTATTTCTTGGAACTCTTTGCTAGCCTTATTTCTGTGGAGTCTGAGAACAGATATTTCGGATCCCTTTGAAGACTATAGGGCCAAAGGAAATATCCTCCTATTAAAAAGAGAAAGAAGCTTTCTTAGAAACTTCTTTGCGTTCTGTGAAATCATCTCACAGAGTTACAGCTTTCCCCTCACGAAGCCTTTCGCTAAGACAGTTCTTGTGGAATTGGCAAAGTGATATTTGGAAGACCCTAGAGGGCTATGGTGAAAAAGGAAATATCCTCAGATGAAATCTGGAAAGAGGCTTTCTGAGAAACTGCTTAGTGTTCTGTTAATTCATCTCACAGAGTTACATCTGTATTTCGTGGATGTCTTTGCTAGCCTTATTTCTGTGGAATCTGAGAACAGATATTTCGGATCCCATTGAAGACTACAGACCAAAGGAAATATCCTCCGATTACAAAGAGAAAGAAGCTTTCTGAGAAACTTCTTTGTGTTCTGTGAAATCATCTCACAGAGATACAGCTTTCCCCTCAAGAAGCCTCACGCTAAGACAGTTCTTGTGGAATTGGCAAAGTGATATTTGGAAGCCCATATGAGGGCTATGGTGAAAAAGGAAATATCCTCAGATGAAATCTGGAAAGAAGCTTTCTGAGAAACTGCTTAGTGTTCTGTTAATTCATCTCAAAGAGTTACATCTGTATTTCGTGGATCTCTTTGCTAGCCTTATTTCTATGGAATCTGAGAACAGGTATTTCAGATCCCATTGAAGACTATAGGGCCAAAGGAAATATCCTCCGATTACAAAGAGAAAGCAGCTTTCTTAGAAACTTTTTTGTGTTCCGTGAAATCATCTCACAGAGTTACAGCTTTCCCCTCAAGAAGCCTTTCGCTAAGACAGTTCTTGTGGAATTGGCAAAGTGATATTTGGAAGCCCATAGAGGGCTATGTTGAAAAAGGATATATCCTCAGATGAAATCTGGAAAGAAGCTTTCTGAGAAACTGCTTAGTGTTCTGTTAATTCATCTCACAGAGTTACATCTGTATTTCGTGGATCTCTTTGCTAGCCTTATTTCTGTGGAATCTGAGAACAGATATTTCGGATCCCTTTGAAGACTATAGGGCCAAAGGAAATATCCTCCGATAACAAAGAGAAAGAAGCTTTCTGAGAAACTTCTTTGTGTTCTGTGAAATCATCTCACAGAGTTACAGCTTTCCCCTCAAGAAGCCTTTCGCTAAGACAGTTCTTGTGGAATTGGCAAAGTGATATTTGGAAGCCCTTAGAGGACTATGGTGAAAAAGGAAATATCCTCAGATGAAATCTGGAAAGAAGCTTTCTGAGAAACTGCTTAGTGTTCGCTTAATTTATCTCACAGAGTTACATCTGTATTTCGTGGATCTCTTTGCTAGCCTTATTTCTGTGGAATCTGAGAACAGATATTTCGGATCCCATTGAAGACTATAGGGCCAAAGGAAATATCCTCCGATAACAAAGAGAAAGAAGCTTTCTGAGAAACTTCTTTGTGTTCTGTGAAATCATCTTACAGAGTTACAGCTTTCCCCTCAAGAAGCCTTTCGCTAAGACAGTTCTTGTGGAATTGGCAAGGTGATATTTGGAAGCCCATAGAGGGCTATGGTGAAAAAGGAAATATCCTCAGATGAAATCTGGAAAGAAGCTTTCTGAGAAACTGCTTAGTGTTCTGTTCATTCATCTCACAGAGTTACATCTGTATTTCGTGGATCTCTTTGCTAGCCTTATTTCTGTGGAATCTGAGAACAGATATTTCGGATCCCTTTGAAGACTATAGGGCCAAAGGAAATATCCTCCGATTACAAAGAGAAAGAAGATTTCTGAGAAACTTCTTTGCTTTCTGTGAAAACATCTCACAGAATTACAGCTTTCCCCTCAAGAAGCCTTTCGCTAAGACAGTTCTTGTGGAATTGGCAAAGTGATATTTGGAAGCCCATAGAGGGCTATGGTGAAAAAGGAAATATCCTCAGTTGAAATCTGGAAAGAAGCTTTCTGAGAAACTGCTTAGTGTTCTGTTAATTCATCTCACAGAGTTACATCTGTATTTCGTGGATCTCTTTGCTAGCCTTATTTCTGTGGGATCTGAGGACAGATATTTCGGATCCCATTGAAGACTACAGGGCCAAAGGAAATATCCTCCGATAACAAAGAGAAAGAAGCTTTCTGAGAAACTTCTTTGCGTTCTGTGAAATAGTCTCACAGAGTTACAGCTTTCCCTTCAAGAAGACTTTCGCTAAGACACTTCTTGTGGAATTGGCAAAGTGATATTTGGAAGCCCATAGTGGGCTACGGTGAAAAAGGAAATATCCTCCGATGAAATCTGGAAAGAAGCTTTCTGAGAAACTGCTTAGTGTTCTGTTCATTCATCTCACAGAGTTACATCTGTATTTCGTGGATCTCTTTGCTAGCCTCATTTCTGTGGAATCTGAGAACAGATATTTCGGATCCCATTGAAGACTATAGGGCCAAAGGAAATATCCTCCGATAACAAAGAGAAAGAAGCTGTCGTAGAAACTTCTTTGCGTTCTGTGAAATCATCTCACAGAGTTACAGCTTTCCCCTCAAGAAGCCTTTCGCTAAGACAGTTCTTGTGGAATTGGCAAAGTGATATTTGGAAGCCCATAGAGGGCTATGGTGAAAAAGGAAATATCCTCAGATGAAATCTGGAAAGAAGATTTCTGAGAAACTGCTGAGTGTTCTGTTAATTCATCTCACAGAGTTACATCTGTATTTCGTGGATCTCTTTGCTAGTCTTACTTCTGTGGAATCTGAGAACAGATATTTCGGATCCCATTGAACACTACAGGGCCAAAGGAAATATCCTCCGATTACAAAGAGAAAGAAGCTTTCTTAGAAACTTCTTTGCGTTTTGTGAAATCGTCTCACAGAGTTACAGCTTTCCCTTCAAGAAGACTTTCGCTAAGACACTTCTTGTGGAATTGGCAAAGTGATATTTGGAAGCCCATAGTGGGCTATGGTGAAAAAGGAAATATCCTCCGATGAAATCTGGAAAGAAGCTTTCTGAGAAACTGCTTAGTGTTCTGTTAATTCATCTCACAGAGTTACATCTGTATTTCGTGGATCTCTTTGCTAGCCTTATTTCTGTGGAATCTGAGAACAGATATTTCGGATCCCATTGAAGACTATAGGGCCAAAGGAAATATCCTCCGATAACAAAGAGAAAGAAGCTGTCTTAGAAACTTCTTTGCGTTCTGTGAAATCATCTCACAGAGTTACAGCTTTCACCTCAAGAAGCCTTTCGCTAAGACAGTTCTTGTGGAATTGGCAAAGTGATATTTGGAAGCCCATAGAGGGCTATGGTGAAAAAGGAAATATCCTCAGATGAAATCTGGAAAGAAGCTTTCTGAGAAACTGCTTAGTGTTCTGTTAATTCATCTCACAGAGTTACATCTGTATTTCGTGGATCTCTTTGCTAGCCTTACTTCTGTGGAATCTGAGAACAGATATTTCGGATCCCATTGAACACTACAGGGCCAAAGGAAATATCCTCCGATAACAAAGAGAAAGAAGCTTCCTGAGGAACTTCTTGGCGTTCTGTGAAATCATCTCCCAGAGTTACAGCTTTCCCCTCAAGAATCCTTTCGCAAAACAGTTCTTGTGGAATTGGCAAGGTGATATTTGGAAGCCCATAGAGGGCTATGGTGAAAAAGGAAATATACTCAGATGAAATCTGGAAGGAAGCTTTCTGAGAAACTGCTTAGTGTTCGGTTAATTCATCTCAGAGAGTTACATCTGTATTTCGTGGATCTCTTTGCTAGCCTTATTTCTGTGGAATCTGAGAACAGATATTTCGGATCCCATTGAAGACTATAGGGCCAAAGGAAATATCCTCCGATAACAAAGAGAAAGAAGCTTTCTGAGAAACTTCTTTGCGTTCTGTGAAATAGTCTCACAGAGTTACAGCTTTCCCTTCAAGAAGACTTTCGCTAAGACACTTCTTGTGGAATTGGCAAAGTGATATTTGGAAGCCCATAGTGGGCTACGGTGAAAAAGGAAATATCCTCCGATGAAATCTGGAAAGAAGCTTTCTGAGAAACTGCTTAGTGTTCTGTTCATTCATCTCACAGAGTTACATCTGTATTTCGTGGATCTCTTTGCTAGCCTCATTTCTGTGGAATCTGAGAACAGATATTTCGGATCCCATTGAAGACTATAGGGCCAAAGGAAATATCCTCCGATAACAAAGAGAAAGAAGCTGTCTTAGAAACTTCTTTGCGTTCTGTGAAATCATCTCACAGAGTTACAGCTTTCCCCTCAAGAAGCCTTTCGCTAAGACAGTTCTTGTGGAATTGGCAAAGTGATATTTGGAAGCCCATAGAGGGCTATGGTGAAAAAGGAAATATCCTCAGATGAAATCTGGAAAGAAGATTTCTGAGAAACTGCTGAGTGTTCTGTTAATTCATCTCACAGAGTTACATCTGTATTTCGTGGATCTCTTTGCTAGCCTTACTTCTGTGGAATCTGAGAACAGATATTTCGGATCCCATTGAACACTACAGGGCCAAAGGAAATATCCTCCGAAAACAAAGAGAAAGAAGCTTTCTGAAGAACTTCTTGGCGTTCTGTGAAATCATCTCCCAGAGTTACAGCTTTCCCCTCAAGAATCCTTTCGCAAAGACAGTTCTTGTGGAATTGGCAAGGTGATATTTGGAAGCCCATAGAGGGCTATGGTGAAAAAGGAATTATCCTCAGATGAAATCTGGAAAGAAGCTTTCTGAGAAACTGCTTAGTGTTCTGTTAATTCATCTCACAGAGTTACATCTGTATTTCGCGGATCTCTTTGCTAGCCTTATTTCTGTGGAATTTGAGAACAGATATTTCGGATCCCTTTGAAGACTGTAGGGCCAAAGGAAATATCCTCCGATTACAAAGAGAAAGAAGCTTTCTTAGAAACTTCTTTGCGTTTTGTGAAATCGTCTCACAGAGTTACAGCTTTCCCTTCAAGAAGACTTTCGCTAAGACACTTCTTGTGGAATTGGCAAAGTGATATTTGGAAGCCCATAGTGGGCTATGGTGAAAAAGGAAATATCCTCCGATGAAATCTGGAAAGAAGCTTTCTGAGAAACTGCTTAGTGTTCTGTTAATTCATCTCACAGAGTTACATCTGTATTTCGTGGATCTCTTTGCTAGCCTTATTTCTGTGGAATCTGAGAACAGATATTTCGGATCCCATTGAAGACTATAGGGCCAAAGGAAATATCCTCCGATAACAAAGAGAAAGAAGCTGTCTTAGAAACTTCTTTGCGTTCTGTGAAATCATCTCACAGAGTTACAGCTTTCACCTCAAGAAGCCTTTCGCTAAGACAGTTCTTGTGGAATTGGCAAAGTGATATTTGGAAGCCCATAGAGGGCTATGGTGAAAAAGGAAATATCCTCAGATGAAATCTGGAAAGAAGCTTTCTGAGAAACTGCTTAGTGTTCTGTTAATTCATCTCACAGAGTTACATCTGTATTTCGTGGATCTCTTTGCTAGCCTTACTTCTGTGGAATCTGAGAACAGATATTTCGGATCCCATTGAACACTACAGGGCCAAAGGAAATATCCTCCGATAACAAAGAGAAAGAAGCTTCCTGAGGAACTTCTTGGCGTTCTGTGAAATCATCTCCCAGAGTTACAGCTTTCCCCTCAAGAATCCTTTCGCAAAACAGTTCTTGTGGAATTGGCAAGGTGATATTTGGAAGCCCATAGAGGGCTATGGTGAAAAAGGAAATATACTCAGATGAAATCTGGAAGGAAGCTTTCTGAGAAACTGCTTAGTGTTCGGTTAATTCATCTCAGAGAGTTACATCTGTATTTCGTGGATCTCTTTGCTAGCCTTATTTCTGTGGAATCTGAGAACAGATATTTCGGATCCCATTGAAGACTATAGGGCCAAAGGAAATATCCTCCGATCACAAAGAGAAAGAAGCTTTCTGAGAAACTTCTTGGCGTTCTGTGAAATCATCTCACAAAGTTACAGCTTTCCCCTCAAGAAGCCTTTCGCTAAGACAGTTCTTGTGGAATTGGCAAAGTGATATTTGGAAGCCCCTAGAGGGCTACGGTGAAAAAGGAAATATCCTCAGATGAAATCTGGAAAGAAGCTTTCTGAGAAACTGCTTAGTGTTCTCTTAATTCATCTCACAGAGTTACATCTGTATTTCGTGGATATTTTTGCTAGCCTTATTTCTGTGGAATCTGAGAACAGATATTTCGGATCCCATTGAAGACTATAGGGCCAAAGGAAATATCCTCCGATAACAAAGAGAAAGAAGCTTTCTGAGGAACTACTTGGCGTTCTGTGAAATCATCTCACAGAGTTACAGCTTTCCCCTCAAGAAGCCTTTCGCAAAGACAGTTCTTGTGGAATTGGCAAAGTGATATTTGGAAGCCCTTAGAGGGCTATGGTGAAAAAGGAAATATCCTAAGATGAAATCTGGAAGGAAGCTTTCTGAGAAACTGCTTAGTGTTCGGTTAATTCATCTCAGAGAGTTACATCTGTATTTCGTGGATCTCTTGGCTAGCCTTATTTCTGTGGAATCTGAGAACAGATATTTCGGATCCCTTTGAAGACTATAGGGCCAAAGGAAATATCCTCCGATAACAAAGAGAAAGAAGCTTTCTGAGAAACTTCTTTGTGTTCTGTGAAATCATCTCACAGAGTTACAGCTTTCCCCTCAAGAAGCCATTCGCTAAGACAGTTCTTGTGGAATTGGCAAAGTGATATTTGGAAGCCCATAGAGGGCTATGGTGAAAAAGGAAATATCCTCAGATGAAATCTGGAAGGAAGCTTTCTGAGAAACTGCTTAGTGTTCGGTTAATTCATTACAGAGAGTTACATCTGTATTTCGTGGATCTCTTTGCTAGCCTTATTTCTGTGGAATCTGAGAACAGATATTTCAGATCCCTTTGAAGACTATAGGGCCAAAGGAAATATCCTCCGATAACAAAGAGAAAGAAGCTTTCTGAGAAACTTCTTTGCATTTTGTGAAATCATCTCACAGAGTTACAGCTTTCCCCTCAAGAAGCCTTTCGCTAAGACAGTTCTTGTGGAATTGGCAAAGTGATATTTGGAACCCCAAGAGGGCAATGGTGAAAAAGGAAATATCCTCAGATGAAAACTGGAAAGAAGCTTTCTGAGAAACTGCTTAGTGTTCTGTTCATTCATCTCACAGAGTTACATCTGTATTTCGTGGATCTCTTTGCTAGCCTTATTTCTGTGGAATCTGAGAACAGGTATATCAGATCCCATTGAAGACTATAGGGCCAAAGGAAATATCCTCCGATTACAAAGAGAAAGAAGCTTTCTTAGAAACTTCTTTGTGTTCTGTGAAATCATCTCACAGAGTTACAGCTTTCCCCTCAAGAAGCCTTTCGCTAAGACAGTTCTTGTGGAATTGGCAAAGTGATATTTGGAAGCCCATAGAGGGCTATGGTGAAAAAGGATGTATCCTCAGATGAAATTTGGAAAGAAGCTTTCTGAGAAACTGCTTAGTGTTCTGTTCATTCATCTCACAGAGTTACATCTGCATTTCGTGGATCTCTTTCCTAGCCTTATTTCTGTGGAATCTGAAAACAGTTATTTCGGATCCCATTGAAGACTATTGGGCCAAAGGAAATATCCTCCGATAACAAAGAGAAAGAAGCTTTCTTAGAAACTTCTTTGCGTTCTGTGAAATCATCTCACAGAGTTTCAGCTTTCCTCTCAAGAAGCCTTTCGCTAAGACAGTTCTTGTGGAATTGGAAAAGTGATATTTGGAAGGCCATAGAGGGCTATGGTGGAAAATGAAATATCCTCAGATGAAATCTGGAAAGAAGCTTTCTGTGAAACTCCTTAGTGTTCTGTTAATTCATCTCACAGAGTTACATCTGTATTTCGTGGATCTCTTTGCTAGCCTTATTTCTGTGGAATCTGAGAACAGATATTTCGGATCCCATTGAAGACTATAGGGACAAAGAAATATCCAACGATAACAAAGAGAAAGAAGTTTTCTGCGAAACTTCTTTGCGTTCTCTGAAATCATCTCACAGAGTTACAGCTTTACCCTCAAGAAGCCTTTCACTAAGACAGTTCTTGTGGAATTGGCAAAGTGATATTTGGAAGCCCATAGTGGGCTATGGTGAAAAAGGAAATATCCTCAGATGAAATCTGGAAAGAAGCTTTCTGAGAAACTGCTTAGTGTTCTGTTAATTCATCTCAGAGAGTTACATCTGTATTTCGTGGATCTCTTTGCGAGCCTTATTTCTGTGGAATCTGAGAACAGATATTTCGGATCCCATTGAAGACTATAGGGCCAAAGGAAATATCCTCCGATAACAAAGAGAAAGAAGCTTTCTGAGAAACTTCTTTGCGTTCTGTGAAATCATCTCACAGAGTTACAGCTTTCCCCTCAAGAAGTCTTTCGCTAAAACAGTTCTTGTGGAATTGGCAAAGTGATATTTGGAAGCCCTAAGAGGGCTATGGTGAAAAAGGAAATATCCTCAGATGAAATCTGGAAAGAAGCTTTCTGAGAAACTGCTTAGTGTTCGGTTAATTCATCTCACAGAGTCACATCTGTATTTCGTCGATCTCTTTGCTAGCCTTATTTCTGTGGAATCTGAGAACAGATGTTTCGGATCCCTTTGAAGACTATAGGGCCATAGGAAATATCCTCGGACAACAAAGAGAAAGAAGCTTTCTGAGAAACTTCTTTGTGTTCTGTGAAATCATCTCACAGAGTTACAGCTTTCCCCTTAAGAAGCCCTTCACTAAGACAGTTCTTGTGGAATTGGCAAAGTGATATTTGGAAGCCCATAGAGGGCTATGGTGAAAAAGGAAATATCCTCAGATGAAATCTGGAAAGAAGCTTTCTGAGAAACTGCTTAGTGTTCTGTTAATTCATCTCACAGAGTTACATCTGTATTTCGTGGATCTCTTTGCTAGCCTTATTTCTGTGGAATCTGAGAACAGATATTTCGGATCCCATTGAAGACTATAGGGACAAAGGAAATATCCTCCGATAACAAAGAGAAAGAAGCTTTCTGAGAAACTTCTTTGCGTTCTGTGAAATCATCTCACAGAGTTACAGCTTTCCACTTAAGAAGCCTTTCGCTAAGACAGTTTCTGTGGAATTGGCAAAGTGATATTTGGAAGCCCATAGAGGGCTATGGTGAAAAAGGAAATATCCTCAGATGAAATCTGGAAAGAAGCTTTCTGAGAAACTGATTAGTGTTCTGTTAATTCATCTCACAGAGTTACATCTGTATTTCATGGATCTCTTTGCTAGCCTTATTTCTGTGGAATCTGAGAACAGATATTTCGGATCCCATTGAAGACTATAGGGCCCAAGGAAATATCCTCCGATAACAAAGAGAAAGAAGATTTCTGAGAAACTTCTTTGCGTTCTGTGAAATCATCTCACAGAGTTACAGCTTTCCCCTCAAGAAGCCTTTCGCTAAGACAGTTCTTGTGGAATTGGCAAAGTGATATTTGGAAGCCCATAGAGGGCTATGGTGAAAAAGGAAATATCCTCAGATGAAATCTGGAAAGAAGATTTCTGAGAAACTGCTGAGTGTTCTGTTAATTCATCTCACAGAGTTACATCTGTATTTCGTGGATCTCTTTGCTAGCCTTACTTCTGTGGAATCTGAGAACAGATATTTCGGATCCCATTGAACACTACAGGGCCAAAGGAAATATCCTCCGAAAACAAAGAGAAAGAAGCTTTCTGAAGAACTTCTTGGCGTTCTGTGAAATCATCTCCCAGAGTTACAGCTTTCCCCTCAAGAATCCTTTCGCAAAGACAGTTCTTGTGGAATTGGCAAGGTGATATTTGGAAGCCCATAGAGGGCTATGGTGAAAAAGGAATTATCCTCAGATGAAATCTGGAAAGAAGCTTTCTGAGAAACTGCTTAGTGTTCTGTTAATTCATCTCACAGAGTTACATCTGTATTTCGCGGATCTCTTTGCTAGCCTTATTTCTGTGGAATTTGAGAACAGATATTTCGGATCCCTTTGAAGACTGTAGGGCCAAAGGAAATATCCTCCGATTACAAAGAGAAAGAAGCTTTCTTAGAAACTTCTTTGCGTTTTGTGAAATCGTCTCACAGAGTTACAGCTTTCCCTTCAAGAAGACTTTCGCTAAGACACTTCTTGTGGAATTGGCAAAGTGATATTTGGAAGCCCATAGTGGGCTATGGTGAAAAAGGAAATATCCTCCGATGAAATCTGGAAAGAAGCTTTCTGAGAAACTGCTTAGTGTTCTGTTAATTCATCTCACAGAGTTACATCTGTATTTCGTGGATCTCTTTGCTAGCCTTATTTCTGTGGAATCTGAGAACAGATATTTCGGATCCCATTGAAGACTATAGGGCCAAAGGAAATATCCTCCGATAACAAAGAGAAAGAAGCTGTCTTAGAAACTTCTTTGCGTTCTGTGAAATCATCTCACAGAGTTACAGCTTTCACCTCAAGAAGCCTTTCGCTAAGACAGTTCTTGTGGAATTGGCAAAGTGATATTTGGAAGCCCATAGAGGGCTATGGTGAAAAAGGAAATATCCTCAGATGAAATCTGGAAAGAAGCTTTCTGAGAAACTGCTTAGTGTTCTGTTAATTCATCTCACAGAGTTACATCTGTATTTCGTGGATCTCTTTGCTAGCCTTACTTCTGTGGAATCTGAGAACAGATATTTCGGATCCCATTGAACACTACAGGGCCAAAGGAAATATCCTCCGATAACAAAGAGAAAGAAGCTTCCTGAGGAACTTCTTGGCGTTCTGTGAAATCATCTCCCAGAGTTACAGCTTTCCCCTCAAGAATCCTTTCGCAAAACAGTTCTTGTGGAATTGGCAAGGTGATATTTGGAAGCCCATAGAGGGCTATGGTGAAAAAGGAAATATACTCAGATGAAATCTGGAAGGAAGCTTTCTGAGAAACTGCTTAGTGTTCGGTTAATTCATCTCAGAGAGTTACATCTGTATTTCGTGGATCTCTTTGCTAGCCTTATTTCTGTGGAATCTGAGAACAGATATTTCGGATCCCATTGAAGACTATAGGGCCAAAGGAAATATCCTCCGATAACAAAGAGAAAGAAGCTTTCTGAGAAACTTCTTTGCGTTCTGTGAAATAGTCTCACAGAGTTACAGCTTTCCCTTCAAGAAGACTTTCGCTAAGACACTTCTTGTGGAATTGGCAAAGTGATATTTGGAAGCCCATAGTGGGCTACGGTGAAAAAGGAAATATCCTCCGATGAAATCTGGAAAGAAGCTTTCTGAGAAACTGCTTAGTGTTCTGTTCATTCATCTCACAGAGTTACATCTGTATTTCGTGGATCTCTTTGCTAGCCTCATTTCTGTGGAATCTGAGAACAGATATTTCGGATCCCATTGAAGACTATAGGGCCAAAGGAAATATCCTCCGATAACAAAGAGAAAGAAGCTGTCTTAGAAACTTCTTTGCGTTCTGTGAAATCATCTCACAGAGTTACAGCTTTCCCCTCAAGAAGCCTTTCGCTAAGACAGTTCTTGTGGAATTGGCAAAGTGATATTTGGAAGCCCATAGAGGGCTATGGTGAAAAAGGAAATATCCTCAGATGAAATCTGGAAAGAAGATTTCTGAGAAACTGCTGAGTGTTCTGTTAATTCATCTCACAGAGTTACATCTGTATTTCGTGGATCTCTTTGCTAGCCTTACTTCTGTGGAATCTGAGAACAGATATTTCGGATCCCATTGAACACTACAGGGCCAAAGGAAATATCCTCCGAAAACAAAGAGAAAGAAGCTTTCTGAAGAACTTCTTGGCGTTCTGTGAAATCATCTCCCAGAGTTACAGCTTTCCCCTCAAGAATCCTTTCGCAAAGACAGTTCTTGTGGAATTGGCAAGGTGATATTTGGAAGCCCATAGAGGGCTATGGTGAAAAAGGAATTATCCTCAGATGAAATCTGGAAAGAAGCTTTCTGAGAAACTGCTTAGTGTTCTGTTAATTCATCTCACAGAGTTACATCTGTATTTCGCGGATCTCTTTGCTAGCCTTATTTCTGTGGAATTTGAGAACAGATATTTCGGATCCCTTTGAAGACTGTAGGGCCAAAGGAAATATCCTCCGATTACAAAGAGAAAGAAGCTTTCTTAGAAACTTCTTTGCGTTTTGTGAAATCGTCTCACAGAGTTACAGCTTTCCCTTCAAGAAGACTTTCGCTAAGACACTTCTTGTGGAATTGGCAAAGTGATATTTGGAAGCCCATAGTGGGCTATGGTGAAAAAGGAAATATCCTCCGATGAAATCTGGAAAGAAGCTTTCTGAGAAACTGCTTAGTGTTCTGTTAATTCATCTCACAGAGTTACATCTGTATTTCGTGGATCTCTTTGCTAGCCTTATTTCTGTGGAATCTGAGAACAGATATTTCGGATCCCATTGAAGACTATAGGGCCAAAGGAAATATCCTCCGATAACAAAGAGAAAGAAGCTGTCTTAGAAACTTCTTTGCGTTCTGTGAAATCATCTAACAGAGTTACAGCTTTCCCCTCAAGAAGTCTTTCGCTAAGACGGTTCTTGTGGAATTGGCAAAGTGATATTTGGAAGCCCATAGAGGGCTATGGTGAAAAAGGAAATATCCTCAGATGAAATCTGGAAAGAAGCTTTCTGAGAAACTGCTTAGTGTTCTGTTAATTCATCTCACAGAGTTACATCTGTATTTCGTGGATCTCTTTGCTAGCCTTATTTCTGTGGAATCTGAGAACAGATATTTCGGATCCCTTTGAAGAGTATAGGGCCAAAGGAAATATCCTCGGATAACAAAGAGAAAGAAGCTTTCTGAGAAACTTCCTTGTGTTCTGTGAAATCATCTCACAGAGTTACAGCTTTCCCCTCAAGAAGCCTTTCGCTAAGACAGTTCTTGTGGAATTGGAAAAGTGATATTTGGAAGCCCATAGAGGGCTATGGTGAAAAAGGATATATCCTCAGATGAAATTTGGAAAGAAGCTTTCTGAGAAACTGCTTAGTGTTCTGTTCATTCATCTCACAGAGTTACATCTGCATTTCGAGGATCTCTTTCCTAGCCTTATCTCTGTGGAATCTGAGAACAGATATTTCGGATCCCATTGAAGACTATAGGGCCAAAGGAAATATCCTCCGATAACACAAAGAAAGAAGCTTTCTGAGAAACTTCTTTGCGTTCTGTGAAATCATCTCACAGAGTTACAGCTTTCCCTTCAAGAAGCCTTTCGCTAAGACAGTTCTTGTGGAATTGGCAAAGTGATATTTGGAAGCCCCTAGAGGGCTATGGTGAAAAAGGAAATATCCTCAGATGAAATCTGGAAAGAAGCTTTCTGAGAAACTGCTTAGTGTTCTGTTAATTCATCTCACAGAGTTACATCTGTATTTCGTGGATCTCTTTGCCAGCCTTATTTCTGTGGAATCTGAGAACAGATATTTCTTATCCCTTTGAAGACTATAGGGCCAAAGGAAATATCCTCCGATAACAAAGAGAAAGAAGCTTTCTGAGAAACTTCTTTGTATTCTATGAAATCATCTCCCAGAGTTACAGCTTTCCCCGCAAGAAGCCTTTGGCTAAGACAGTTCTTGTGGTATTGGCAAAGTTATATTTGGAAGCCCATAGAGGGCTATGGTGAAAAAGAAATATCCTCAGATGAAATCTGGAAAGAAGCTTTCTGAGAAACTGCTTAGTGTTCTGTTATTTCATCTCACAGAGTTACATCTGTATTTCGTGGATCTCTGTGCTAGCCTTATTTCTGTGGAATCTGAGAACAGATATTTCGGATCCCTTTGAAGACTATAGGGCCAAAGGAAATATCCTCCGATAACAAAGAGAAAGAAGCTTTCTGAGAAACTTCTTTGCGTTCTGTGAAATCATCTCACAGAGTTACAGCTATCCCCTCAAGAAGCCTTTCGCTAAGACAGTTCTTCTGGAATTGGAAAAGAGATATTTGGAAGCCCATAGAGGGCTATGGTGAAAAAGGAAATATCCTCAGATGAAATCTGGAAAGAAGCTTTCTGAGAAACTGCTTAGTGTTCTTTTAATTCATCTCACAGAGTTACATCTGTATTTCGTGGATCTCTTTGCTAGCCTTATTTCTGTGGAATCTGAGAACAGATATTTTGGATCCCATTGAAGACTATAGGGCCAAAGGAAATATCCTCCGATAACAAGGAGAAAGTAGCTTTCTGAGAAACTTCTTTGCGTTCTGTGAAATCATCTCACAGAGTTGCAGCTTTACCCTCAAGAAGCCGTTCGCCAAGACAGTACTTGTGGAATTGGCAAGGTGATATTTGGAAGCCCATAGAGGGCTATGGTGAAAAAGGAAATATCCTCAGATGAAATCTGGAAAGAAACTTTCTGAGAAACTGCTTAGTGTTTGGTTAATTCATCTCACAGAGTTACATCTGTATTTCGTGGATCTCTTTGCTAGCCTTTTTTCTGTGGAATCTGAGAACAGATATTTCGGATCCCTTTGATGACTATAGGGCCAAAGGAAATATCCTCCGATAACAAAGAGAAAGAAGCTTCCTGAGAAACTTCTTTGTGTTCTGTGAAATCATCTCACAGAGTTACAGCTTTCCCCTCAAGAAGCCTTTCGCTAAGACAGTTCTTGTGGAATTGGCAAAGTGATATTTGGAAGCCCTTAGAGGGCTATGGTGAAAAAGGAAATATCCTCAGATGAAATCTGGAAAGAAGCTTTCTGAGAAACTGCTTAGTGTTCTGTTATTTCATCTCACAGAGTTACATCTGTATTTCGTGGATCTCCTTGCTAGCCTTATTTCTGTGGAATCTGAGAACAGATATTTCGGATCCCATTGAAGACTATAGAGCCAAAGGAAATAATCTCCGAAAACACAGAGAAAGAATCTTTCTGAAAAACTTCTTTGCGTTCTGTGAAATCATCTCACAGAGTTACAGCTTTCCCCTCAAGAAACCTTTCGCTAAGACAGTTCTTGTGGAATTGGCAAAGTGATATTTGGAAGCCCATAGAGGGCTGTGGTGAAAAAGGAAATATCCTCAGATGAAATCTGGAAAGAAGCTTTCTGAGAAACTGCTTAGTGTTCGGTTAATTCATCTCACAGAGTTACATCTGTATTTCGTGGATCTCTTTGCTAGCCTTATTTCTGTGGAATCTGAGAACAGATATTTCGGATTCCTTTGAAGACTATAGGGCTAAAGGAAATATCCTCCGATAACAAAGAGAAAGAAGCTTTCTGAGAAACATCTTTGTGTTCTGTGAAATCATCTTACAGAGTTACAGCTTTCCCCTCAAGAATCCTTTCGCTAAGACAGTTCTTGTGGAATTGGCAAAGTGATATTTGGAAGCCCATAGAGGGCTATGGGAAAAAGGAAATATCCTCAGATGAAATCTGGAAAGAAGCTTTCTGAGAAACTGCTTAGTGTTCTGTAAATTCATCTCACAGAGTTACATCTGTATTTCGTGGATCTCTTTGCTAGCCTTATTTCTGTGGAATCTGAGAAGAGATATTTCGGATCCCATTGAAGACTATAGGGACAAAGGAAATATCCTCCGATAACAAAGAGCAAGAAGCTTTCTGAGAAACTTCTTTGCGTTCTGTGAAATCATCTCACAGAGTTACAGCTTTCCCCTCAAGAAGCCTTTCGCTAAGACAGTTCTTGTGGAATTGGCAAAGTGATATTTGGAAGCCCTTAGAGGGCTGTGGTGAAAAAGGAAATATCCTCAGATGAAATCTGGAAAGAAGCTTTCTGAGAAACTGCTTAGTGTTCTGTTAATTCATCTCACAGAGTTACATCTGTATTTCGTGGATCTCTTTGCTAGCCTTATTTCTGTGGAATCTGAGAACAGATATTTCGGATCCCATGAAGATTATAGGGACAAAGGAAATATCCTCCGATAACAAAGAGAAAGAAGCTTTCTGAGAAACTTCTTTGCGTTCTGTGAAATCATCTCACAGAGTTACAGCTTTCCACTTAAGAAGACTTTCGCTAAGACAGTTCCTGTGGAATTGGCAAAGTGATATTTGGAAGCCCATAGAGGGCTATGGTGAAAAAGGAAATATCCTCAGATGAAATCTGGAAAGAAGCTTTCTGAGAAACTGCTTAGTGTTCTGTTAATTCATGTCACAGAGTTACATCTGTATTTCATGGATCTCTTTGCTAGCCTTATTTCTGTGGAATCTGAGAACAGATATTTCGGATCCCATTGAAGACTATAGGGCCAAAGGAAATATCCTCCGATAACAAAGAGAAAGAAGATTTCTGAGAAACTTCTTTGCGTTCTGTGAAATCATCTCACAGAGTTACAGCTTTCCCCTCAAGAAGCCTTTCGCTAAGACAGTTCTTGTGGAATTGGCAAAGTGATATTTGGAAGCCCTTAGAGGGCTATGGTGAAAAAGGAAATATCCTCAGATGAAATCTGGAAAGAAGCTTTCTGAGAAACTGCTTAGTGTTCTGTTATTTCATCTCACAGAGTTACATCTGTATTTCGTGGATCTTCTTGCTAGCCTTATTTCTGTGGAATCTGAGAACAGATGTTTCGGATCCCATTGAAGACTATAGGGCCAAAGGAAATATCCTCGGATAACAAAGAGAAAGAAGCTTTCTGGAAACTTCTTTGTGTTCTGTGAAATCATCTCACAGAGTTACACCTTTCCCCTCAAGAAGCCTTTAGCTAAGACAGTTCTTGTGGAATTGGCAAAATGATATTTGGAAGCCCATAGAGGGCTATGGTGAAAAATTAAATATCCTCTGATGAAATCTGGAAAGAAGCTTTCTGAGAAACTGCTTAGTGTTCTGTTAATTCATCTCACAGAGTTACATCTGTATTTCGTGGATCTCTTTGCTAGCCTTATTTCTGTGGAATCTGAGAACAGATATTTCGGATCCCATTGAAGACTATAGGGCCAAAGGAAATATCCTCGGATAACAAAGAGAAAGAAGCTTTCTGAGAAACTTCTTTGCGTTCTGTGAAATCATCTCACAGAGTTACAGCTTTCCACTTAAGAAGCCTTTCGCTAAGACAGTTCCTGTGGAATTGGCAAAGTGATATTTGGAAGCCCATAGAGGGCTATGGTGAAAAAGGAAATATCCTCAGATGAAATCTGGAAAGAAGCTTTCTGAGAAACTGCTTAGTGTTCTGTTAATTCATCTCACAGAGTTACATCTGTATTTCATGGATCTCTTTGCTAGCCTTATTTCTGTGGAATCTGAGAACAGATATTTCGGATCCCATTGAAGACTATAGGGCCAAAGGAAATATCCTCCGATAACAAAGAGAAAGAAGATTTCTGAGAAACTTCTTTGCGTTCTGTGAAATCATCTCACAGAGTTACAGCTTTCCCCTCAAGAAGCCTTACGCTAAGACAGTTCTTGTGGAATTGGCAAAGTGATATTTGGAAGCCCTTAGAGGGCTATGGTGAAAAAGGAAATATCCTCAGATGAAATCTAGAAAGAAGCTTTCTGAGAAACTGCTTAGTGTTCGGTTAATTCATCTCACAGAGTTACGTCTGTATTTCGTGGATCTCTTTGCTAGCCTTATTTCTGTGGAATCTGAGAACAGATGTTTCGGATCCCATTGAAGACTATAGGGCCAAAGGAAATATCCTCCGTTAACAAAGAGAAAGAAGCTTTCTGAGAAACTTCTTTGCGTTCTGTGAAATCATCTCACAGAGTTACAGCTTTCCCCTCAAGAAGCCTTTCACTAAGACAGTTCTTGTGGAATTGGCAAGGTGATATTTGGAAGCCCATAGAGGGCTACGGTGAAAAAGGAAATATCCTCAGATGAAATCTGGAAAGAAGCTTTCTGAGAAACTGCTTAGTGTTCTGTTAATTCATCTCACAGAGTTACATCTGCATTTCATGGATCTCTTTGCTAGCCTTATTTCTGTGGAATCTGAGAACAGATATTTCGGATCCCTTTGAAGACTATAGGGCCAAAGGAAATATCCTCCGATAACAAAGAGAAAGAAGCTTTCTGAGAAACTTCTTTGCGTTCTGTGAAATCATCTCACAGAGTTACAGCTTTCCCCTCAAGAAGCCTTTCGCTAAGACAGTTCTTGTGGAATTGGCAAAGTGATATTTGGAAGCCCATAGAGGGCTATGGTGAAAAAGGAAATATCCTCAGATGAAATCTGGAAAGAAGCTTTCTGAGAAACTGCTTAGTGTTCGGTTAATTCATCTCACAGAGTTACATCTGTATTTCGTGGATCTCTTTGCTAGCCTTATTTCTGTGGAATCTGAGAAGAGATATTTCGGATCCCATTGAAGACTATAGGGCCAAAGGAAATATCCTCCGATAACAAAGAGAAAGAAGCTTTCTGAGAAACTTCTTTGCGTTCTGTGAAATCATCTCACAGAGTTACAGCTTTCCCCTCAAAAATCCTTTCGCTAAGACTTTTCTTGTGGAATTGGCAAGGTGATATTTTGAAGCCCATAGAGGGCTATGGTGAAAAAGGAAATATCCTCAGATGAAATCTGGAAAGAAGCTTTCTGAGAAACTGCTTAGTTTTCTGTTATTTCATCTCACAGAGTTACATCTGTATTTCGTGGGACTCTTTGCTAGCCTTATTTCTGTGGAATCTGAGAACAGATATTTCGGATCCCATTGAGGACTATATTGCCAAAGGAAATATCCTCCGATAACAAAGAGAAAGAAGCTTTCTGAGAAACTTCTTTGCGTTCTGTGAAATCATCTCACAGAGTTACAGCTTTCCCCTCAAGAAGCCTTTCGCTAAGACAGTTCTTGTGGAATTGGCAAAGTGATATTTGGAAGCCCATAGAGGGCTATGGTGAAAAAGGAAATATCCTCAGATGAAATCTGGAAAGAAGCTTTCTGAGAAACTGCTTAGTGTTGGGTTAATTCATCTCACAGAGTTACATCTGTATTTCGTGGATCTCTTTGCTAGCCTTATTTCTGTGGAATCTGAGAACAGATGTTACGGATCCCATTGAAGACTATAGGGCCAAAGGAAATATCCTCGGATAACAAAGAGAAAGAAGCTTTCTGAGAAACTTCTTTGCGTTCTGTGAAATCATCCCACAGAGTTACAGCTTTCCCCTCAAGAAGCCTTTCACTAAGACTGTTCTTGTGGAATTGGCAAGGTGATATTTGGAAGCCCATAGAGGGCTACGGTGAAAAAGGAAATATCCTCAGATGAAATCTGGAAAGAAGCTTTCTGAGAAACTGCTTAGTGTTCTGTTAATTCATCTCACAGAGTTACATCTGCATTTCATGGATCTCTTTGCTAGCCTTATTTCTGTGGAATCTGAGAACAGATATTTCGGATCCCTTTGAAGACTATAGGGACAAAGGAAATATCCTCCGATAACAAAGAGAAAGAAGCTTTCTGAGAAACTTCTTTGCGTTCTGTGAAATTAGCTCACAGAGTTACAGCTTTCCACTTAAGAAGCCTTTCGCTAAGACAGTTCCTGTGGAATTGGCAAAGTGATATTTGGAAGCCCATAGAGGGCTATGGTGAAAAAGGAAATATCCTAAGATGAAATCTGGAAAGAAGATTTCTGAGAAACTGCTTAGTGTTCTGTTAAGTCATCTCACAGAGTTACATCTGTATTTCGTGGATCTCTTTGCTAGCCTTATTTCTGTGGAATCTGAGAACAGATATTTCGGATCCCATTGAAGACTATAGGGCCAAAGGAAATATCCTCCGATAACAAGGAGAAAGTAGCTTTCTGAGAAACTTCTTTGCGTTCTGTGAAATCATCTCACAGAGTTGCAGCTTTACCCTCAAGAAGCCGTTCGCCAAGACAGTACTTGTGGAATTGGCAAGGTGATATTTGGAAGCCCATAGAGGGCTATGGTGAAAAAGGAAATATCCTCAGATGAAATCTGGAAAGAAACTTTCTGAGAAACTGCTTAGTGTTTGGTTAATTCATCTCACAGAGTTACATCTGTATTTCGTGGATCTCTTTGCTAGCCTTTTTTCTGTGGAATCTGAGAACAGATATTTCGGATCCCTTTGATGACTATAGGGCCAAAGGAAATATCCTCCGATAACAAAGAGAAAGAAGCTTCCTGAGAAACTTCTTTGTGTTCTGTGAAATCATCTCACAGAGTTACAGCTTTCCCCTCAAGAAGCCTTTCGCTAAGACAGTTCTTGTGGAATTGGCAAAGTGATATTTGGAAGCCCTTAGAGGGCTATGGTGAAAAAGGAAATATCCTCAGATGAAATCTGGAAAGAAGCTTTCTGAGAAACTGCTTAGTGTTCTGTTATTTCATCTCACAGAGTTACATCTGTATTTCGTGGATCTCCTTGCTAGCCTTATTTCTGTGGAATCTGAGAACAGATATTTCGATCCCATTGAAGACTATAGAGCCAAAGGAAATAATCTCCGAAAACAAAGAGAAAGAAGCTTTCTGAAAAACTTCTTTGCGTTCTGTGAAATCATCTCACAGAGTTACAGCTTTCCCCTCAAGAAACCTTTCGCTAAGACAGTTCTTGTGGAATTGGCAAAGTGATATTTGGAAGCCCATAGAGGGCTGTGGTGAAAAAGGAAATATCCTCAGATGAAATCTGGAAAGAAGCTTTCTGAGAAACTGCTTAGTGTTCGGTTAATTCATCTCACAGAGTTACATCTGTATTTCGTGGATCTCTTTGCTAGCCTTATTTCTGTGGAATCTGAGAACAGATATTTCGGATTCCTTTGAAGACTATAGGGCTAAAGGAAATATCCTCCGATAACAAAGAGAAAGAAGCTTTCTGAGAAACATCTTTGTGTTCTGTGAAATCATCTTACAGAGTTACAGCTTTCCCCTCAAGAATCCTTTCGCTAAGACAGTTCTTGTGGAATTGGCAAAGTGATATTTGGAAGCCCATAGAGGGCTATGGGAAAAAGGAAATATCCTCAGATGAAATCTGGAAAGAAGCTTTCTGAGAAACTGCTTAGTGTTCTGTAAATTCATCTCACAGAGTTACATCTGTATTTCGTGGATCTCTTTGCTAGCCTTATTTCTGTGGAATCTGAGAAGAGATATTTCGGATCCCATTGAAGACTATAGGGACAAAGGAAATATCCTCCGATAACAAAGAGCAAGAAGCTTTCTGAGAAACTTCTTTGCGTTCTGTGAAATCATCTCACAGAGTTACAGCTTTCCCCTCAAGAAGCCTTTCGCTAAGACAGTTCTTGTGGAATTGGCAAAGTGATATTTGGAAGCCCTTAGAGGGCTGTGGTGAAAAAGGAAATATCCTCAGATGAAATCTGGAAAGAAGCTTTCTGAGAAACTGCTTAGTGTTCTGTTAATTCATCTCACAGAGTTACATCTGTATTTCGTGGATCTCTTTGCTAGCCTTATTTCTGTGGAATCTGAGAACAGATGTTTCGGATCCCATGAAGATTATAGGGACAAAGGAAATATCCTCCGATAACAAAGAGAAAGAAGCTTTCTGAGAAACTTCTTTGCGTTCTGTGAAATCATCTCACAGAGTTACAGCTTTCCACTTAAGAAGCCTTTCGCTAAGACAGTTCCTGTGGAATTGGCAAAGTGATATTTGGAAGCCCATAGAGGGCTATGGTGAAAAAGGAAATATCCTCAGATGAAATCTGGAAAGAAGCTTTCTGAGAAACTGCTTAGTGTTCTGTTAATTCATGTCACAGAGTTACATCTGTATTTCATGGATCTCTTTGCTAGCCTTATTTCTGTGGAATCTGAGAACAGATATTTCGGATCCCATTGAAGACTATAGGGCCAAAGGAAATATCCTCCGATAACAAAGAGAAAGAAGATTTCTGAGAAACTTCTTTGCGTTCTGTGAAATCATCTCACAGAGTTACCGCTTTCCCCTCAAGAAGCCTTTCGCTAAGACAGTTCTTGTGGAATTGGCAAAGTGATATTTGGAAGCCCTTAGAGGGCTATGGTGAAAAAGGAAATATCCTCAGATGAAATCTGGAAAGAAGCTTTCTGAGAAACTGCTTAGTGTTCTGTTAAGTCATCTCACAGAGTTACATCTGTATTTCGTGGATCTCTTTGCTAGCCTTATTTCTGTGGAATCTGAGAACAGATATTTCGGATCCCATTGAAGACTATAGGGCCAAAGGAAATATCCTCCGATAACAAGGAGAAAGTAGCTTTCTGAGAAACTTCTTTGCGTTCTGTGAAATCATCTCACAGAGTTGCAGCTTTACCCTCAAGAAGCCGTTCGCCAAGACAGTACTTGTGGAATTGGCAAGGTGATATTTGGAAGCCCATAGAGGGCTATGGTGAAAAAGGAAATATCCTCAGATGAAATCTGGAAAGAAACTTTCTGAGAAACTGCTTAGTGTTCTGTTAATTCATCTCACAGAGTTACATCTGCATTTCATGGATCTCTTTGCTAGCCTTATTTCTGTGGAATCTGAGAACAGATATTTCGGATCCCTTTGAAGACTATAGGGCCAAAGGAAATATCCTCCGATAACAAAGAGAAAGAAGCTTTCTGAGAAACTTCTTTGCGTTCTGTGAAATCATCTCACAGAGTTACAGCTTTCCCCTCAAGAAGCCTTTCGCTAAGACAGTTCTTGTGGAATTGGCAAAGTGATATTTGGAAGCCCATAGAGGGCTATGGTGAAAAAGGAAATATCCTCAGATGAAATCTGGAAAGAAGCTTTCTGAGAAACTGCTTAGTGTTCGGTTAATTCATCTCACAGAGTTACATCTGTATTTCGTGGATCTCTTTGCTAGCCTTATTTCTGTGGAATCTGAGAAGAGATATTTCGGATCCCATTGAAGACTATAGGGCCAAAGGAAATATCCTCCGATAACAAAGAGAAAGAAGCTTTCTGAGAAACTTCTTTGCGTTCTGTGAAATCATCTCACAGAGTTACAGCTTTCCCCTCAAAAATCCTTTCGCTAAGACTTTTCTTGTGGAATTGGCAAGGTGATATTTTGAAGCCCATAGAGGGCTATGGTGAAAAAGGAAATATCCTCAGATGAAATCTGGAAAGAAGCTTTCTGAGAAACTGCTTAGTTTTCTGTTATTTCATCTCACAGAGTTACATCTGTATTTCGTGGGACTCTTTGCTAGCCTTATTTCTGTGGAATCTGAGAACAGATATTTCGGATCCCATTGAAGACTATATTGCCAAAGGAAATATCCTCCGATAACAAAGAGAAAGAAGCTTTCTGAGAAACTTCTTTGCGTTCTGTGAAATCATCTCACAGAGTTACAGCTTTCCCCTCAAGAAGCCTTTCGCTAAGACAGTTCTTGTGGAATTGGCAAAGTGATATTTGGAAGCCCATAGAGGGCTATGGTGAAAAAGGAAATATCCTCAGATGAAATCTGGAAAGAAGCTTTCTGAGAAACTGCTTAGTGTTCGGTTAATTCATCTCACAGAGTTACATCTGTATTTCGTGGATCTCTTTGCTAGCCTTATTTCTGTGGAATCTGAGAACAGATGTTACGGATCCCATTGAAGACTATAGGGCCAAAGGAAATATCCTCGGATAACAAAGAGAAAGAAGCTTTCTGAGAAACTTCTTTGCGTTCTGTGAAATCATCCCACAGAGTTACAGCTTTCCCCTCAAGAAGCCTTTCACTAAGACTGTTCTTGTGGAATTGGCAAGGTGATATTTGGAAGCCCATAGAGGGCTACGGTGAAAAAGGAAATATCCTCAGATGAAATCTGGAAAGAAGCTTTCTGAGAAACTGCTTAGTGTTCTGTTAATTCATCTCACAGAGTTACATCTGCATTTCATGGATCTCTTTGCTAGCCTTATTTCTGTGGAATCTGAGAACAGATATTTCGGATCCCTTTGAAGACTATAGGGACAAAGGAAATATCCTCCGATAACAAAGAGAAAGAAGCTTTCTGAGAAACTTCTTTGCGTTCTGTGAAATCAGCTCACAGAGTTACAGCTTTCCACTTAAGAAGCCTTTCGCTAAGACAGTTCCTGTGGAATTGGCAAAGTGATATTTGGAAGCCCATAGAGGGCTATGGTGAAAAAGGAAATATCCTAAGATGAAATCTGGAAAGAAGCTTTCTGAGAAACTGCTTAGTGTTCCGTTAAGTCATCTCACAGAGTTACATCTGTATTTCGTGGATCTCTTTGCTAGCCTTATTTCTGTGGAATCTGAGAAGAGATATTTCGGATCCCATTGAAGACTATAGGGACAAAGGAAATATCCTCCGATAACAAAGAGAAAGAAGCTTTCTGAGAAACTTCTTTGCGTTCTGTGAAATCATCTCACAGAGTTACAGCTTTCCCCTCAAGAAGTCTTTCGCTAAGACAGTTCTTGTGGAATTGGCAAAGTGATATTTGGAAGCCCATAGAGGGCTATGGTGAAAAAGGAAATATCCTCAGATGAAATCTGGAAAGAAGCTTTCTGAGAAACTGCTTAGTGTTCTGTTAATTCATCTCACAGAGTTACATCTGTATTTCGTGGATCTCTTTGCTAGCCTTATTTCTGTGGAATCTGAGAACAGATATTTCGGATCCCTTTGAAGAGTATAGGGCCAAAGGAAATATCCTCCGATAACAAAGAGAAAGAAGCTTTCTGAGAAACTTCCTTGTGTTCTGTGAAATCATCTCACAGTGTTACAGCTTTCCCCTCAAGAAGCCTTTCGCTAAGACAGTTCTTGTGGAATTGGAAAAGTGATATTTGGAAGCCCATAGAGGGCTATGGTGAAAAAGGATATATCCTCAGATGAAATTTGGAAAGAAGCTTTCTGAGAAACTGCTTAGTGTTCTGTTCATTCATCTCACAGAGTTACATCTGCATTTCGTGGATCTCTTTCCTAGCCTTATTTCTGTGGAATCTGAGAACAGATATTTCGGATCCCATTGAAGACTATAGGGCCAAAGGAAATATCCTCCGATAACACAGAGAAAGAAGCTTTCTGAGAAACTTCTTTGCGTTCTGTGAAATCATCTCACAGAGTTACAGCTTTCCCTTCAAGAAGCCTTTCGCTAAGACAGTTCTTGTGGAATTGGCAAAGTGATATTTGGAAGCCCCTAGAGGGCTATGGTGAAAAAGGAAATATCCTCAGATGAAATCTGGAAAGAAGCTTTCTGAGAAACTGCTTAGTGTTCTGTTAATTCATCTCACAGAGTTACATCTGTATTTCGTGGATCTCTTTGCCAGCCTTATTTCTGTGGAATCTGAGAACAGATATTTCTTATCCCTTTGAAGACTATAGGGCCAAAGGAAATATCCTCCGATAACAAAGAGAAAGAAGCTTTCTGAGAAACTTCTTTGTATTCTGTGAAATCATCTCCCAGAGTTACAGCTTTCCCCGCAAGAAGCCTTTGGCTAAGACAGTTCTTGTGGAATTGGCAAAGTGATATTTGGAAGCCCATAGAGGGCTATGGTGAAAAAGGAAATATCCTCAGATGAAATCTGGAAAGAAGCTTTCTGAGAAACTGCTTAGTGTTCTGTTATTTCATCTCACAGAGTTACATCTGTATTTCGTGGATCTCTGTGCTAGCCTTATTTCTGTGGAATCTGAGAACAGATATTACGGATCCCTTTGAAGACTATAGGGCCAAAGGAAATATCCTCCGATAACAAAGAGAAAGAAGCTTTCTGAGAAACTTCTTTGCGTTCTGTGAAATCATCTCACAGAGTTACAGCTATCCCCTCAAGAAGCCTTTCGCTAAGACAGTTCTTCTGGAATTGGAAAAGAGATATTTGGAAGCCCTTAGAGGGCTATGGTGAAAAAGGAAATATCCTCAGATGAAATCTGGAAAGAAGCTTTCTGAGAAACTGCTTAGTGTTCTTTTAATTCATCTCACAGAGTTACATCTGTATTTCGTGGATCTCTTTGCTAGCCTTATTTCTGTGGAATCTGAGAACAGATATTTTGGATCCCATTGAAGACTATAGGGCCAAAGGAAATATCCTCCGATAACAAGGAGAAAGTAGCTTTCTGAGAAACTTCTTTGCGTTCTGTGAAATCATCTCACAGAGTTGCAGCTTTACCCTCAAGAAGCCGTTCGCCAAGACAGTACTTGTGGAATTGGCAAGGTGATATTTGGAAGCCCATAGAGGGCTATGGTGAAAAAGGAAATATCCTCAGATGAAATCTGGAAAGAAACTTTCTGAGAAACTGCTTAGTGTTTGGTTAATTCATCTCACAGAGTTACATCTGTATTTCGTGGATCTCTTTGCTAGCCTTTTTTCTGTGGAATCTGAGAACAGATATTTCGGATCCCTTTGATGACTATAGGGCCAAAGGAAATATCCTCCGATAACAAAGAGAAAGAAGCTTCCTGAGAAACTTCTTTGTGTTCTGTGAAATCATCTCACAGAGTTACAGCTTTCCCCTCAAGAAGCCTTTCGCTAAGACAGTTCTTGTGGAATTGGCAAAGTGATATTTGGAAGCCCATAGAGGGCTATGGTGAAAAAGGAAATATCCTCAGATGAAATCTGGAAAGAAGGTTTCTGAGAAACTGCTTAGTGTTCTGTTATTTCATCTCACAGAGTTACATCTGTATTTCGTGGATCTCCTTGCTAGCCTTATTTCTGTGGAATCTGAGAACAGATATTTCGGATCCCATTGAAGACTATAGAGCCAAAGGAAATAATCTCCGATAACAAAGAGAAAGAAGCTTTCTGAAAAACTTCTTTGCGTTCTGTGAAATCATCTCACAGAGTTACAGCTTTCCCCTCAAGAAACCTTTCGCTAAGACAGTTCTTGTGGAATTGGCAAAGTGATATTTGGAAGCCCATAGAGGGCTGTGGTGAAAAAGGAAATATCCTCAGATGAAATCTGGAAAGAAGCTTTCTGAGAAACTGCTTAGTGTTCGGTTAATTCATCTCACAGAGTTACATCTATATTTCGTGGATCTCTTTGCTAGCCTTATTTCTGTGGAATCTGAGAACAGATATTTCGGATTCCTTTGAAGACTATAGGGCTAAAGGAAATATCCTCCGATAACAAAGAGAAAGAAGCTTTCTGAGAAACATCTTTGTGTTCTGTGAAATCATCTTACAGAGTTACAGCTTTCCCCTCAAGAAGCCTTTCGCTAAGACAGTTCTTGTGGAATTGGCAAAGTGATATTTGGAAGCCCATAGAGGGCTATGGGAAAAAGGAAATATCCTCAGATGAAATCTGGAAAGAAGCTTTCTGAGAAACTGCTTAGTGTTCTGTAAATTCATCTCACAGAGTTACATCTGTATTTCGTGGATCTCTTTGCTAGCCTTATTTCTGTGGAATCTGAGAAGAGATATTTCGGATCCCATTGAAGACTATAGGGACAAAGGAAATATCCTCCGATAACAAAGAGCAAGAAGCTTTCTGAGAAACTTCTTTGCGTTCTGTGAAATCATCTCACAGAGTTACAGCTTTCCCCTCAAGAAGCCTTTCGCTAAGACAGTTCTTGTGTATGGCAAAGTGATATTTGGAAGCCCTTAGAGGGCTGTGGTGAAAAAGGAAATATCCTCAGATGAAATCTGGAAAGAAGCTTTCTGAGAAACTGCTTAGTGTTCGGTTAATTCATCTCACAGAGTTACATCTGTATTTCGTGGATCTCATTGCTAGCCTTATTTCTGTGGAATCTGAGAACAGATATTTCGGATCCCATTGAAGACTATAGGGCCAAGGAAATATCCTCCGATAACAAAGAGAAAGAAGCTTTCTGAGAAACTTCTTTGCGTTCTGTGAAATCATCTCACAGAGTTACAGCTTTCCCCTCAAGAAGCCTTTCGCTAAGACAGTTCTTGTGGAATTGGCAAAGTGATATTTGGAAGCCCATAGAGGGCCATGGTGAAAAAGGAAATATCCTCAGATGAAATCTGGAAAGAAGCTTTCTGAGAAACTGCTTAGTGTTCTGTTAATTCATCTCACAGAGTTACATCTGTATTTCGTGGATCTCTTTGCTAGCCTTATTTCTGTGGAATCTGAGAACAGATATTTCGGATCCCATGAAGATTATAGGGACAAAGGAAATATCCTCCGATAACAAAGAGAAAGAAGCTTTCTGAGAAACTTCTTTGCGTTCTGTGAAATCATCTCACAGAGTTACAGCTTTCCACTTAAGAAGACTTTCGCTAAGACAGTTCCTGTGGAATTGGCAAAGTGATATTTGGAAGCCCATAGAGGGCTATGGTGAAAAAGGAAATATCCTCAGATGAAATCTGGAAAGAAGCTTTCTGAGAAACTGCTTAGTGTTCGGTTAATTCATCTCACAGAGTTACATCTGTATTTCGTGGATCTCATTGCTAGCCTTATTTCTGTGGAATCTGAGAACAGATATTTCGGATCCCATGAAGATTATAGGGACAAAGGAAATGTCCTCCGATAACAAAGAGAAAGAAGCTTTCTGAGAAACTTCTTTGCGTTCTGTGAAATCATCTCACAGAGTTACAGCTTTCCACTTAAGAAGACTTTCGCTAAGACAGTTCCTGTGGAATTGGCAAAGTGATATTTGGAAGCCCATAGAGGGCTATGGTGAAAAAGGAAATATCCTCAGATGAAATCTGGAAAGAAGCTTTCTGAGAAACTGCTTAGTGTTCGGTTAATTCATCTCACAGAGTTACATCTGTATTTCGTGGATCTCATTGCTAGCCTTATTTCTGTGGAATCTGAGAACAGATATTTCGGATCCCATTGAAGACTATAGGGCCAAGGAAATATCCTCCGATAACAAAGAGAAAGAAGCTTTCTGAGAAACTTCTTTGCGTTCTGTGAAATCATCTCACAGAGTTACAGCTTTCCCCTCAAGAAGCCTTTCGCTAAGACAGTTCTTGTGGAATTGGCAAAGTGATATTTGGAAGCCCATAGAGGGCTATGGTGAAAAAGGAAATATCCTCAGATGAAATCTGGAAAGAAGCTTTCTGAGAAACTGCTTAGTGTTCTGTTAATTCATCTCACAGAGTTACATCTGTATTTCGTGGATCTCTTTGCTAGCCTTATTTCTGTGGAATCTGAGAACAGATATTTCGGATCCCATGAAGATTATAGGGACAAAGGAAATATCCTCCGATAACAAAGAGAAAGAAGCTTTCTGAGAAACTTCTTTGCGTTCTGTGAAATCATCTCACAGAGTTACAGCTTTCCACTTAAGAAGACTTTCGCTAAGACAGTTCCTGTGGAATTGGCAAAGTGATATTTGGAAGCCCATAGAGGGCTATGGTGAAAAAGGAAATATCCTCAGATGAAATCTGGAAAGAAGCTTTCTGAGAAACTGCTTAGTGTTCTGTTAATTCATCTCACAGAGTTACATCTGTATTTCATGGATCTCTTTGCTAGCCTTATTTCTGTGGAATCTGAGAACAGATATTTCGGATCCCATTTAAGACTATAGGGCCAAAGGAAATATCCTCCGATAACAAAGAGAAAGAAGATTTCTGAGAAACTTCTTTGCGTTCTGTGAATTCATCTCACAGAGTTACAGCTTTCCCCTCAAGAAGCCTTTCGCTAAGACAGTTCTTGTGGAATTGGCAAAGTGATATTTGGAAGCCCTTAGAGGGCTATGGTGAGAAAGGAAATATCCTCAGATGAAATCTGGAAAGAAGCTTACTGAAAAACTCCTTAGTGTTCTGTTATTTCATCTCACAGAGTTACATCTGTGTTTCGTGGATCTTCTTGCTAGCCTTATTTCTGTGGAATCTGAGAACAGATATTTCGGATCCCATTGAAGACTATAGAGCCAAAGGAAATAATCTCCGATAACAAAGAGAAAGAAGCTTTCTGAGAAACTTCTTTGCGTTCTGTGAAATCATCTCACAGAGTTACAGCTTTCCCCTCAAGAAACCTGTCGCTAAGACAGTTCTTGTGGAATTGGCAAAGTGATATTTGGAAGCCCATAGAGGGCTACGGTGAAAAAGGAAATATCCTCAGATGAAATCTGGAAAGAAGCTTTCTGAGAAACTGCTTAGTGTTCTGTTAATTCATCTCACAGAGTTACATCTGCATTTCATGGATCTCTTTGCTAGCCTTATTTCTGTGGAATCTGAGAACAGATATTTCGGATCCCTTTGAAGACTATAGGGCCAAAGGAAATATCCTCCGATAACAAAGAGAAAGAAGCTTTCTGAGAAACTTCTTTGTGTTCTGTGAAATCATCTCACAGAGGTACAGCTTTCCCCTCAAGAAGCCTTTCGCTAAGACAGTTCTTGAGGATTTGGCAAAGTGATATTTGGAAGCCCATAGAGGGCTATGGTGAAAAAGGAAATATCCTCAGATGAAATCTGGAAAGAAGCTTTCTGAGAAACTGCTTAGTGTTCTGTTAATTCATCTCACAGAGTTACATCTGTATTTCGTGGATCTCTTTGCTAGCCTTATTTCTGTGGAATCTGAGAACAGATATTTCGGATCCCATTGAAGACTATAGGGCCAAAGGAAATATCCTCCGATAACAAAGAGAAAGAAGCTTTCTGAGAAACTTCTTTGCGTTCTGTGAAATCATCTCACAGAGTTACAGCTTTCCCCGCAAGAAGCCTTTCGCTAAGACAGTTCTTGTGGAATTGGCAAAGTGATATTTGGAAGCCCATAGAGGTCTATGGTGAAAAAGGAAATATCCTCAGATGAAATCTGGAAAGAAGCTTTCTGAGAAACTGCTTAGTGTTCGGTTAATTCATCTCACAGAGTTACATCTGTATTTCGTGGATCTCTTTGCTAGCCTTATTTCTGTGGAATCTGAGAAGAGATATTTCGGATCCCATTGAAGACTATAGGGCCAAAGGAAATATCCTCCGATAACAAAGAGAAAGAAGCTTTCTGAGAAACTTCTTTGCGTTCTGTGAAATCATCTCACAGAGTTACAGCTTTCCCCTCAAAAATCCTTTCGCTAAGACTTTTCTTGTGGAATTGGCAAGGTGATATTTTGAAGCCCATAGAGGGCTATGGTGAAAAAGGAAATATCCTCAGATGAAATCTGGAAAGAAGCTTTCTGAGAAACTGCTTAGTTTTCTGTTATTTCATCTCACAGAGTTACATCTGTATTTCGTGGGACTCTTTGCTAGCCTTATTTCTGTGGAATCTGAAAACAGATATTTCGGATCCCATTGAAGACTATACTGCCAAAGGAAATATCCTCCGATAACAAAGAGAAAGAAGCTTTCTGAGAAACTTCTTTGCGTTCTGTGAAATCATCTCACAGAGTTACAGCTTTCCCCTCAAGAAGCCTTTCGCTAAGACAGTTCTTGTGGAATTGGCAAAGTGATATTTGGAAGCCCATAGAGGGCTATGGTGAAAAAGGAAATATCCTCAGATGAAATCTGGAAAGAAGCTTTCTGAGAAACTGCTTAGTGTTCGGTTAATTCATCTCACAGAGTTACATCTGTATTTCGTGGATCTCTTTGCTAGCCTTATTTCTGTGGAATCTGAGAACAGATGTTACGGATCCCATTGAAGACTATAGGGCCAAAGGAAATATCCTCGGATAACAAAGAGAAAGAAGCTTTCTGAGAAACTTCTTTGCGTTCTGTGAAATCATCCCACAGAGTTACAGCTTTCCCCTCAAGAAGCCTTTCACTAAGACAGTTCTTGTGGAATTGGCAAGGTGATATTTGGAAGCCCATAGAGGGCTACGGTGAAAAAGGAAATATCCTCAGATGAAATCTGGAAAGAAGCTTTCTGAGAAACTGCTTAGTGTTCTGTTAATTCATCTCACAGTGTTACATCTGCATTTCATGGATCTCTTTGCTAGCCTTATTTCTGTGGAATCTGAGAACAGATATTTCGGATCCCTTTGAAGACTATAGGGACAAAGGAAATATCTTCCGATAACAAAGAGAAAGAAGCTTTCTGAGAAACTTCTTTGCGTTCTGTGAAATCATCTCACAGAGTTACAGCTTTCCACTTAAGAAGCCTTTCGCTAAGACAGTTCCTGTGGAATTGGCAAAGTGATATTTGGAAGCCCATAGAGGGCTATGGTGAAAAAGGAAATATCCTAAGATGAAATCTGGAAAGAAGCTTTCTGAGAAACTGCTTAGTGTTCGGTTAATTCATCTCACAGAGTTACATCTGTATTTCGTGGATCTCTTTGCTAGCCTTCTTTCTGTGGAATCTGAGAAGAGATATTTCGGATCCCATTGAATACTATAGGGACAAAGGAAATATCCTCCGATAACAAAGAGAAAGAAGCTTTCTGAGAAACTTCTTTGCGTTCTGTGAAATCATCTAACAGAGTTACAGCTTTCCCCTCAAGAAGTCTTTCGCTAAGACAGTTCTTGTGGAATTGGCAAAGTGATATTTGGAAGCCCATAGAGGGCTATGGTGAAAAAGGAAGTATCCTCAGATGAAATCTGGAAAGAAGCTTTCTGAGAAACTGCTTAGTGTTCTGTTAATTCATCTCACAGAGTTACATCTGTATTTCGTGGATCTCTTTGCTAGCCTTATTTCTGTGGAATCTGAGAACAGATATTTCGGATCCCTTTGAAGAGTATAGGGCCAAAGGAAATATCCTCCGATAACAAAGAGAAAGAAGCTTTCTGAGAAACTTCCTTGTGTTCTGTGAAATCATCTCACAGAGTTACAGCTTTCCCCTCAAGAAGCCTTTCGCTAAGACAGTTCTTGTGGAATTGGAAAAGTGATATTTGGAAGCCCATAGAGGGCTATGGTGAAAAAGGATATATCCTCAGATGAAATTTGGAAAGAAGCTTTCTGAGAAACTGCTTAGTGTTCTGTTCATTCATCTCACAGAATTACATCTGCATTTCGTGGATCTCTTTCCTAGCCTTATTTCTGTGGAATCTGAGAACAGATATTTCGGATCCCATTGAAGACTATAGGGCCAAAGGAAATATCCTCCGATAACACAGAGAAAGAAGCTTTCTGAGAAACTTCTTTGCGTTCTGTGAAATCATCTCACAGAGTTACAGCTTTCCCTTCAAGAAGCCTTTCGCTAAGACAGTTCTTGTAGAATTGGCAAAGTGATATTTGGAAGCCCCTAGAGGGCTATGGTGAAAAAGGAAATATCCTCAGATGAAATCTGGAAAGAAGCTTTCTGAGAAACTGCTTAGTGTTCTGTTAATTCATCTCACAGAGTTACATCTGTATTTCGTGGATCTCTTTGCCAGCCTTATTTCTGTGGAATCTGAGAACAGATATTTCTTATCCCTTTGAAGACTATAGGGCCAAAGGAAATATCCTCCGATAACAAAGAGAAAGAAGCTTTCTGAGAAACTTCTTTGTATTCTGTGAAATCATCTCCCAGAGTTACAGCTTTCCCCGCAAGAAGCCTTTGGCTAAGACAGTTCTTGTGGAATTGGCAAAGTGATATTTGGAAGCCCATAGAGGGCTATGGTGAAAAAGGAAATATCCTCAGATGAAATCTGGAAAGAAGCTTTCTGAGAAACTGCTTAGTGTTCTGTTATTTCATCTCACAGAGTTACATCTGTATTTCGTGGATCTCTGTGCTAGCCTTATTTCTGTGGAATCTGAGAACAGATATTTCGGATCCCTTTGAAGACTATAGGGCCAAAGGAAATATCCTCCGATAACAAAGAGAAAGAAGCTTTCTGAGAAACTTCTTTGCGTTCTGTGAAATCATCTCACAGAGTTACAGCTATCCCCTCAAGAAGCCTTTCGCTAAGACAGTTCTTCTGGAATTGGAAAAGAGATATTTGGAAGCCCATAGAGGGCTATGGTGAAAAAGGAAATATCCTCAGATGAAATCTGGAAAGAAGCTTTCTGAGAAACTGCTTAGTGTTCTTTTAATTCATCTCACAGAGTTACATCTGTATTTCGTGGATCTCTTTGCTAGCCTTATTTCTGTGGAATCTGAGAACAGATATTTTGGATCCCATTGAAGACTATAGGGCCAAAGGAAATATCCTCCGATAACAAGGAGAAAGTAGCTTTCTGAGAAACTTCTTTGCGTTCTGTGAAATCATCTCACAGAGTTGCAGCTTTACCCTCCAGAAGCCGTTCGCCAAGACAGTACTTGTGGAATTGGCAAGGTGATATTTGGAAGCCCATAGAGGGCTATGGTGAAAAAGGAAATATCCTCAGATGAAATCTGGAAAGAAACTTTCTGAGAAACTGCTTAGTGTTTGGTTAATTCATCTCACAGAGTTACATCTGTATTTCGTGGATCTCTTTGCTAGCCTTTTTTCTGTGGAATCTGAGAACAGATATTTCGGATCCCTTTGATGACTATAGGGCCAAAGGAAATATCCTCCGATAACAAAGAGAAAGAAGCTTCCTGAGAAACTTCTTTGTGTTCTGTGAAATCATCTCACAGAGTTACAGCTTTCCCCTCAAGAAGCCTTTCGCTAAGACAGTTCTTGTGGAATTGGCAAAGTGATATTTGGAAGCCCTTAGAGGGCTATGGTGAAAAAGGAAATATCCTCAGATGAAATCTGGAAAGAAGATTTCTGAGAAACTGCTTAGTGTTCTGTTATTTCATCTCACAGAGTTACATCTGTATTTCGTGGATCTCCTTGCTAGCCTTATTTCTGTGGAATCTGAGAACAGATATTTCGGATCCCATTGAAGACTATAGGGCCAAAGGAAATATCCTCCGATAACAAAGAGAAAGAAGATTTCTGAGAAACTTCTTTGCGTTCTGTGAAATCATCTCACAGAGTTACAGCTTTCCCCTCAAGAAGCCTTTCGCTAAGACAGTTCTTGTGGAATTGGCAAAGTGATATTTGGAAGCCCTTAGAGGGCTATGGTGAGAAAGGAAATATCCTCAGATGAAATCTGGAAAGAAGCTTTCTGAGAAACTCCTTAGTGTTCTGTTATTTCATCTCACAGAGTTACATCTGTATTTCGTGGATCTTCTTGCTAGCCTTATTTCTGTGGAATCTGAGAACAGATATTTCGGATCCCATTGAAGACTATAGAGCCAAAGGAAATAATCTCCGATAATAAAGAGAAAGAAGCTTTCTGAGAAACTTCTTTGCGTTCTGTGAAATCATCTCACAGAGTTACAGCTTTCCCCTCAAGAAACCTTTCGCTAAGACAGTTCTTGTGGAATTGGCAAAGTGATATTTGGAAGCCCATAGAGGGCTGTGGTGAAAAAGGAAATATCCTCAGATGAAATCCGGAAAGAAGCTTTCTGAGAAACTGCTTAGTGTTCTGTTAATTCATCTCACAGAGTTACATCTGTATTTCGTGGATCTCTTTGCTAGCCTTATTTCTGTGGAATCTGAGAACAGATATTTCGGATCCCATTGAAGACTATAGGGCCAAAGGAAATATCCTCCGATAACAAAGAGAAAGAAGCTTTCTGAGAAACTTCTTTGCGTTCTGTGAAATCATCTCACAGAGTTACAGCTTTCGCCTCAAGAAGCCTTTCGCTAAGACAGTTCTTGTGGAATTGGCAAAATGATATTTGGAAGCCCTTAGAGGGCTATGGTGAAAAAGGAAATATCCTCAGATGAAATCTGGAAAGAAGCTTTCTGAGAAACTGCTTAGTGTTCGATTAATTCATCTCACAGAGTTACATCTGTATTTCGTGGATCTCTTTGCTAGCCTTATTTCTGTGGAATCTGAGAACAGATGTTTCGGATCCCATTGAAGACTATAGGGCCAAAGGAAATATCCTCCGATAACAAAGAGAAAGAAGATTTTCGAGAAACTTCTTTGCGTTCTGTTAAATCATCTCACAGAGTTACAGCTTTCCCCTCAAGAAGCCTTTCGCTAAGACAGTTCTTGTGGAATTGGCAAAGTGATATTTGGAAGCCCTTAGAGGGCTATGGTGAAAAAGGAAATATCCTCAGATGAAATCTGGAAAGAAGCTTTCTGAGAAACTGCTTAGTGTTCGGTTAATTCATCTCACAGAGTTACGTCTGTATTTCGTGGATCTCTTTGCTAGCCTTATTTCTGTGGAATCTGAGAACAGATGTTTCGGATCCCATTGAAGACTATAGGGCCAAAGGAAATATCCTCCGTTAACAAAGAGAAAGAAGCTTTCTGAGAAACTTCTTTGCGTTCTGTGAAATCATCTCACAGAGTTACAGCTTTCCCCTCAAGAAGCCTTTCACTAAGACAGTTCTTGTGGAATTGGCAAGGTGATATTTGGAAGCCCATAGAGGGCTACGGTGAAAAAGGAAATATCCTCAGATGAAATCTGGAAAGAAGCTTTCTGAGAAACTGCTTAGTGTTCTGTTAATTCATCTCACAGAGTTACATCTGCATTTCATGGATCTCTTTGCTAGCCTTATTTCTGTGGAATCTGAGAACAGATATTTCGGATCCCTTTGAAGACTATAGGGACAAAGGAAATATCCTCCGATAACAAAGAGAAAGAAGCTTTCTGAGAAACTTCTTTGCGTTCTGTGAAATCATCTCACAGAGTTACAGCTTTCCACTTAAGAAGCCTTTCGCTAAGACAGTTCCTGTGGAATTGGCAAAGTGATATTTGGAAGCCCATAGAGGGCTATGGTGAAAAAGGAAATATCCTAAGATGAAATCTGGAAAGAAGCTTTCTGAGAAACTGCTTAGTGTTCGGTTAATTCATCTCACAGAGTTACATCTGTATTTCGTGGATCTCTTTGCTAGCCTTATTTCTGTGGAATCTGAGAAGAGATATTTCGGATCCCATTGAATACTATAGGGACAAAGGAAATATCCTCCGATAACAAAGAGAAAGAAGCTTTCTGAGAAACTTCTTTGCGTTCTGTGAAATCATCTAACAGAGTTACAGCTTTCCCCTCAAGAAGTCTTTCGCTAAGACAGTTCTTGTGGAATTGGCAAAGTGATATTTGGAAGCCCATAGAGGGCTATGGTGAAAAAGGAAGTATCCTCAGATGAAATCTGGAAAGAAGCTTTCTGAGAAACTGCTTAGTGTTCTGTTAATTCATCTCACAGAGTTACATCTGTATTTCGTGGATCTCTTTGCTAGCCTTATTTCTGTGGAATCTGAGAACAGATATTTCGGATCCCTTTGAAGAGTATAGGGCCAAAGGAAATATCCTCCGATAACAAAGAGAAAGAAGCTTTCTGAGAAACTTCCTTGTGTTCTGTGAAATCATCTCACAGAGTTACAGCTTTCCCCTCAAGAAGCCTTTCGCTAAGACAGTTCTTGTGGAATTGGAAAAGTGATATTTGGAAGCCCATAGAGGGCTATGGTGAAAAAGGATATATCCTCAGATGAAATTTGGAAAGAAGCTTTCTGAGAAACTGCTTAGTGTTCTGTTCATTCATCTCACAGAATTACATCTGCATTTCGTGGATCTCTTTCCTAGCCTTATTTCTGTGGAATCTGAGAACAGATATTTCGGATCCCATTGAAGACTATAGGGCCAAAGGAAATATCCTCCGATAACACAGAGAAAGAAGCTTTCTGAGAAACTTCTTTGCGTTCTGTGAAATCATCTCACAGAGTTACAGCTTTCCCTTCAAGAAGCCTTTCGCTAAGACAGTTCTTGTAGAATTGGCAAAGTGATATTTGGAAGCCCCTAGAGGGCTATGGTGAAAAAGGAAATATCCTCAGATGAAATCTGGAAAGAAGCTTTCTGAGAAACTGCTTAGTGTTCTGTTAATTCATCTCACAGAGTTACATCTGTATTTCGTGGATCTCTTTGCCAGCCTTATTTCTGTGGAATCTGAGAACAGATATTTCTTATCCCTTTGAAGACTATAGGGCCAAAGGAAATATCCTCCGATAACAAAGAGAAAGAAGCTTTCTGAGAAACTTCTTTGTATTCTGTGAAATCATCTCCCAGAGTTACAGCTTTCCCCGCAAGAAGCCTTTGGCTAAGACAGTTCTTGTGGAATTGGCAAAGTGATATTTGGAAGCCCATAGAGGGCTATGGTGAAAAAGGAAATATCCTCAGATGAAATCTGGAAAGAAGCTTTCTGAGAAACTGCTTAGTGTTCTGTTATTTCATCTCACAGAGTTACATCTGTATTTCGTGGATCTCTGTGCTAGCCTTATTTCTGTGGAATCTGAGAACAGATATTTCGGATCCCTTTGAAGACTATAGGGCCAAAGGAAATATCCTCCGATAACAAAGAGAAAGAAGCTTTCTGAGAAACTTCTTTGCGTTCTGTGAAATCATCTCACAGAGTTACAGCTATCCCCTCAAGAAGCCTTTCGCTAAGACAGTTCTTCTGGAATTGGAAAAGAGATATTTGGAAGCCCATAGAGGGCTATGGTGAAAAAGGAAATATCCTCAGATGAAATCTGGAAAGAAGCTTTCTGAGAAACTGCTTAGTGTTCTTTTAATTCATCTCACAGAGTTACATCTGTATTTCGTGGATCTCTTTGCTAGCCTTATTTCTGTGGAATCTGAGAACAGATATTTTGGATCCCATTGAAGACTATAGGGCCAAAGGAAATATCCTCCGATAACAAGGAGAAAGTAGCTTTCTGAGAAACTTCTTTGCGTTCTGTGAAATCATCTCACAGAGTTGCAGCTTTACCCTCCAGAAGCCGTTCGCCAAGACAGTACTTGTGGAATTGGCAAGGTGATATTTGGAAGCCCATAGAGGGCTATGGTGAAAAAGGAAATATCCTCAGATGAAATCTGGAAAGAAACTTTCTGAGAAACTGCTTAGTGTTTGGTTAATTCATCTCACAGAGTTACATCTGTATTTCGTGGATCTCTTTGCTAGCCTTTTTTCTGTGGAATCTGAGAACAGATATTTCGGATCCCTTTGATGACTATAGGGCCAAAGGAAATATCCTCCGATAACAAAGAGAAAGAAGCTTCCTGAGAAACTTCTTTGTGTTCTGTGAAATCATCTCACAGAGTTACAGCTTTCCCCTCAAGAAGCCTTTCGCTAAGACAGTTCTTGTGGAATTGGCAAAGTGATATTTGGAAGCCCTTAGAGGGCTATGGTGAAAAAGGAAATATCCTCAGATGAAATCTGGAAAGAAGATTTCTGAGAAACTGCTTAGTGTTCTGTTATTTCATCTCACAGAGTTACATCTGTATTTCGTGGATCTCCTTGCTAGCCTTATTTCTGTGGAATCTGAGAACAGATATTTCGGATCCCATTGAAGACTATAGGGCCAAAGGAAATATCCTCCGATAACAAAGAGAAAGAAGATTTCTGAGAAACTTCTTTGCGTTCTGTGAAATCATCTCACAGAGTTACAGCTTTCCCCTCAAGAAGACTTTCGTTAAGACAGTTCTTGTGGAATTGGCAAAGTGATATTTGGAAGCCCTTAGAGGGCTATGGTGAGAAAGGAAATATCCTCAGATGAAATCTGGAAAGAAGCTTTCTGAGAAACTCCTTAGTGTTCTGTTATTTCATCTCACAGAGTTACATCTGTATTTCGTGGATCTTCTTGCTAGCCTTATTTCTGTGGAATCTGAGAACAGATATTTCGGATCCCATTGAAGACTATAGAGCCAAAGGAAATAATCTCCGATAATAAAGAGAAAGAAGCTTTCTGAGAAACTTCTTTGCGTTCTGTGAAATCATCTCACAGAGTTACAGCTTTCCCCTCAAGAAACCTTTCGCTAAGACAGTTCTTGTGGAATTGGCAAAGTGATATTTGGAAGCCCATAGAGGGCTGTGGTGAAAAAGGAAATATCCTCAGATGAAATCCGGAAAGAAGCTTTCTGAGAAACTGCTTAGTGTTCTGTTAATTCATCTCACAGAGTTACATCTGTATTTCGTGGATCTCTTTGCTAGCCTTATTTCTGTGGAATCTGAGAACAGATATTTCGGATCCCATTGAAGACTATAGGGCCAAAGGAAATATCCTCCGATAACAAAGAGAAAGAAGCTTTCTGAGAAACTTCTTTGCGTTCTGTGAAATCATCTCACAGAGTTACAGCTTTCGCCTCAAGAAGCCTTTCGCTAAGACAGTTCTTGTGGAATTGGCAAAATGATATTTGGAAGCCCTTAGAGGGCTATGGTGAAAAAGGAAATATCCTCAGATGAAATCTGGAAAGAAGCTTTCTGAGAAACTGCTTAGTGTTCGATTAATTCATCTCACAGAGTTACATCTGTATTTCGTGGATCTCTTTGCTAGCCTTATTTCTGTGGAATCTGAGAACAGATGTTTCGGATCCCATTGAAGACTATAGGGCCAAAGGAAATATCCTCCGATAACAAAGAGAAAGAAGATTTTCGAGAAACTTCTTTGCGTTCTGTTAAATCATCTCACAGAGTTACAGCTTTCCCCTCAAGAAGCCTTTCGCTAAGACAGTTCTTGTGGAATTGGCAAAGTGATATTTGGAAGCCCTTAGAGGGCTATGGTGAAAAAGGAAATATCCTCAGATGAAATCTGGAAAGAAGCTTTCTGAGAAACTGCTTAGTGTTCGGTTAATTCATCTCACAGAGTTACGTCTGTATTTCGTGGATCTCTTTGCTAGCCTTATTTCTGTGGAATCTGAGAACAGATGTTTCGGATCCCATTGAAGACTATAGGGCCAAAGGAAATATCCTCCGTTAACAAAGAGAAAGAAGCTTTCTGAGAAACTTCTTTGCGTTCTGTGAAATCATCTCACAGAGTTACAGCTTTCCCCTCAAGAAGCCTTTCACTAAGACAGTTCTTGTGGAATTGGCAAGGTGATATTTGGAAGCCCATAGAGGGCTACGGTGAAAAAGGAAATATCCTCAGATGAAATCTGGAAAGAAGCTTTCTGAGAAACTGCTTAGTGTTCTGTTAATTCATCTCACAGAGTTACATCTGCATTTCATGGATCTCTTTGCTAGCCTTATTTCTGTGGAATCTGAGAACAGATATTTCGGATCCCTTTGAAGAGTATAGGGCCAAAGGAAATATCCTCCGATAACAAAGAGAAAGAAGCTTTCTGAGAAACTTCTTTGTGTTCTGTGAAATCATCTCACAGAGGTACAGCTTTCCCCTCAAGAAGCCTTTCGCTAAGACAGTTCTTGAGGATTTGGCAAAGTGATATTTGGAAGCCCATAGAGGGCTATGGTGAAAAAGGAAATATCCTCAGATGAAATCTGGAAAGAAGCTTTCTGAGAAACTGCTTAGTGTTCTGTTAATTCATCTCACAGAGTTACATCTGTATTTCGTGGATCTCTTTGCTAGCCATATTTCTGTGGAATCTGAGAACAGATATTTCGGATCCCATTGAAGACTATAGGGCCAAAGGAAATATCCTCCGATAACAAAGAGAAAGAAGCTTTCTGAGAAACTTCTTTGCGTTCTGTGAAATCATCTCACAGAGTTACAGCTTTCCCCTCAAGAAGCCTTTCGCTAAGACAGTTCTTGTGGAATTGGCAAAGTGATATTTGGAAGCCCATAGTGGTCTATGTTGAAAAAGGAAATATCCTCAGATGAAATCTGGAAAGAAGCTTTCTGAGAAACTGCTTAGTGTTCGGTTAATTCATCTCACAGAGTTACATCTGTATTTCGTGGATCTCTTTGCTAGCCTTATTTCTGTGGAATCTGAGAAGAGATATTTCGGATCCCATTGAAGACTATAGGGCCAAAGGAAATATCCTCCGATAACAAAGAGAAAGAAGCTTTCTGAGAAACTTCTTTGCGTTCTGTGAAATCATCTCACAGAGTTACAGCTTTCCCCTCAAAAATCCTTTCGCTAAGACTTTTCTTGTGGAATTGGCAAGGTGATATTTTGAAGCCCATATAGGGCTATGGTGAAAAAGGAAATATCCTCAGATGAAATCTGGAAAGAAGCTTTCTGAGAAACTGCTTAGTGTTCTGTTAATTCATCTCACAGAGTTACATCTGTATTTCGTGGATCTCTTTGCTAGCCTTATTTCTGTGGAATCTGAGAACAGATATTTCGGATCCCATTGAAGACTATAGGGCCAAAGGAAATATCCTCGGATAACAAAGAGAAAGAAGCTTTCTGAGAAACTTCTTTGCGTTCTGTGAAATCATCTCACAGAGTTACAGCTTTCCACTTAAGAAGCCTTTCGCTAAGACAGTTCCTGTGGAATTGGCAAAGTGATATTTGGAAGCCCATAGAGGGCTATGGTGAAAAAGGAAATATCCTCAGATGAAATCTGGAAAGAAGCTTTCTGAGAAACTGCTTAGTGTTCGGTTAATTCATCTCACAGAGTTACATCTGTATTTCGTGGATCTCTTTGCTAGCCTTATTTCTGTGGAATCTGAGAACAGATATTTCGGATCCCATGAAGATTATAGGGACAAAGGAAATATCCTCCGATAACAAAGAGAAAGAAGCTTTCTGAGAAACTTCTTTGCGTTCTGTGAAATCATCTCACAGAGTTACAGCTTTCCACTTAAGAAGACTTTCGCTAAGACAGTTCCTGTGGAATTGGCAAAGTGATATTTGGAAGCCCATAGATGGCTATGGTGAAAAAGGAAATATCCTCAGATGAAATCTGGAAAGAAGCTTTCTGAGAAACTGCTTAGTGTTCTGTAAATTCATCTCACAGAGTTACATCTGTATTTCGTGGATCTCTTTGCTAGCCTTATTTCTGTGGAATCTGAGAACAGATACTTTGGATCCCATTGAAGACTATAGGGCCAAAGGAAATATCCTCCGATAACAAGGAGAAAGTAGCTTTCTGAGAAACTTCTTTGCGTTCTGTGAAATCATCTCACAGAGTTGCAGCTTTACCCTCAAGAAGCCGTTCGCCAAGACAGTACTTGTGGAATTGGCAAGGTGATATTTGGAAGCCCATAGAGGGCTATGGTGAAAAAGGAAATATCCTCAGATGAAATCTGGAAAGAAACTTTCTGAGAAACTGCTTAGTGTTTGGTTAATTCATCTCACAGAGTTACATCTGTATTTCGTGGATCTCTTTGCTAGCCTTTTTTCTGTGGAATCTGAGAACAGATATTTCGGATCCCTTTGATGACTATAGGGCCAAAGGAAATATCCTCCGATAACAAAGAGAAAGAAGCTTCCTGAGAAACTTCTTTGTGTTCTGTGAAATCATCTCACAGAGTTACAGCTTTCCCCTCAAGAAGCCTTTCGCTAAGACAGTTCTTGTGGAATTGGCAAAGTGATATTTGGAAGCCCTTAGAGGGCTATGGTGAAAAAGGAAATATCCTCAGATGAAATCTGGAAAGAAGCTTTCTGAGAAACTGCTTAGTGTTCTGTTATTTCATCTCACAGAGTTACATCTGTATTTCGTGGATCTCCTTGCTAGCCTTATTTCTGTGGAATCTGAGAACAGATATTTCGGATCCCATTGAAGACTATAGAGCCAAAGGAAATAATCTCCGATAACAAAGAGAAAGAAGCTTTCTGAAAAACTTCTTTGCGTTCTTTGAAATCATCTCACAGAGTTACAGCTTTCCCCTCAAGAAACCTTTCGCTAAGACAGTTCTTGTGGAATTGGCAAAGTGATATTTGGAAGCCCATAGAGGGCTGTGGTGAAAAAGGAAATATCCTCAGATGAAATCTGGAAAGAAGCTTTCTGAGAAACTGCTTAGTGTTCGGTTAATTCATCTCACAGAGTTACATCTGTATTTCGTGGATCTCTTTGCTAGCCTTATTTCTGTGGAATCTGAGAACAGATATTTCGGATTCCTTTGAAGACTATAGGGCTAAAGGAAATATCCTCCGATAACAAAGAGAAAGAAGCATTCTGAGAAACATCTTTGTGTTCTGTGAAATCATCTTACAGAGTTACAGCTTTCCCCTCAAGAAGCCTTTCGCTAAGACAGTTCTTGTGGAATTGGCAAAGTGATATTTGGAAGCCCATAGAGGGCTATGGGAAAAAGGAAATATCCTCAGATGAAATCTGGAAAGAAGCTTTCTGAGAAACTGCTTAGTGTTCTGTAAATTCATCTCACAGAGTTACATCTGTATTTCGTGGATCTCTTTGCTAGCCTTATTTCTGTGGAATCTGAGAAGAGATATTTCGGATCCCATTGAAGACTATAGGGACAAAGGAAATATCCTCCGATAACAAAGAGCAAGAAGCTTTCTGAGAAACTTCTTTGCGTTCTGTGAAATCATCTCACAGAGTTACAGCTTTCCCCTCAAGAAGCCTTTCGCTAAGACAGTTCTTGTGGAATTGGCAAAGTGATATTTGGAAGCCCTTAGAGGGCTGTGGTGAAAAAGGAAATATCCTCAGATGAAATCTGGAAAGAAGCTTTCTGAGAAACTGCTTAGTGTTCGGTTAATTCATCTCACAGAGTTACATCTGTATTTCGTGGATCTCCTTGCTAGCCTTATTTCTGTGGAATCTGAGAACAGATATTTCGGATCCCATTGAAGACTATAGGGCCAAGGAAATATCCTCCGATAACAAAGAGAAAGAAGCTTTCTGAGAAACTTCTTTGCGTTCTGTGAAATCATCTCACAGAGTTACAGCTTTCCCCTCAAGAAGCCTTTCGCTAAGACAGTTCTTGTGGAATTGGCAAAGTGATATTTGGAAGCCCATAGAGGGCTATGGTGAAAAAGGAAATATCCTCAGATGAAATCTGGAAAGAAGCTTTCTGAGAAACTGCTTAGTGTTCTGTTAATTCATCTCACAGAGTTACATCTGTATTTCGTGGATCTCTTTGCTAGCCTTATTTCTGTGGAATCTGAGAACAGATATTTCGGATCCCATGAAGATTATAGGGACAAAGGAAATATCCTCCGATAACAAAGAGAAAGAAGCTTTCTGAGAAACTTCTTTGCGTTCTGTGAAATCATCTCACAGAGTTACAGCTTTCCACTTAAGAAGACTTTCGCTAAGACAGTTCCTGTGGAATTGGCAAAGTGATATTTGGAAGCCCATAGAGGGCTATGGTGAAAAAGGAAATATCCTCAGATGAAATCTGGAAAGAAGCTTTCTGAGAAACTGCTTAGTGTTCTGTAAATTCATCTCACAGAGTTACATCTGTATTTCGTGGATCTCTTTGCTAGCCTTATTTCTGTGGAATCTGAGAACAGATATTTTGGATCCCATTGAAGACTATAGGGCCAAAGGAAATATCCTCCGATAACAAGGAGAAAGTAGCTTTCTGAGAAACTTCTTTGCGTTCTGTGAAATCATCTCACAGAGTTGCAGCTTTACCCTCAAGAAGCCGTTCGCCAAGACAGTACTTGTGGAATTGGCAAGGTGATATTTGGAAGCCCATAGAGGGCTATGGTGAAAAAGGAAATATCCTCAGATGAAATCTGGAAAGAAACTTTCTGAGAAACTGCTTAGTGTTTGGTTAATTCATCTCACAGAGTTACATCTGTATTTCGTGGATCTCTTTGCTAGCCTTTTTTCTGTGGAATCTGAGAACAGATATTTCGGATCCCTTTGATGACTATAGGGCCAAAGGAAATATCCTCCGATAACAAAGAGAAAGAAGCTTCCTGAGAAACTTCTTTGTGTTCTGTGAAATCATCTCACAGAGTTACAGCTTTCCCCTCAAGAAGCCTTTCGCTAAGACAGTTCTTGTGGAATTGGCAAAGTGATATTTGGAAGCCCTTAGAGGGCTATGGTGAAAAAGGAAATATCCTCAGATGAAATCTGGAAAGAAGCTTTCTGAGAAACTGCTTACTGTTCTGTTATTTCATCTCACAGAGTTACATCTGTATTTCGTGGATCTCCTTGCTAGCCTTATTTCTGTGGAATCTGAGAACAGATATTTCGGATCCCATTGAAGACTATAGAGCCAAAGGAAATAATCTCCGATAACAAAGAGAAAGAAGCTTTCTGAAAAACTTCTTTGCGTTCTTTGAAATCATCTCACAGAGTTACAGCTTTCCCCTCAAGAAACCTTTCGCTAAGACAGTTCTTGTGGAATTGGCAAAGTGATATTTGGAAGCCCATAGAGGGCTGTGGTGAAAAAGGAAATATCCTCAGATGAAATCTGGAAAGAAGCTTTCTGAGAAACTGCTTAGTGTTCGGTTAATTCATCTCACAGAGTTACATCTGTATTTCGTGGATCTCTTTGCTAGCCTTATTTCTGTGGAATCTGAGAACAGATATTTCGGATTCCTTTGAAGACTATAGGGCTAAAGGAAATATCCTCCGATAACAAAGAGAAAGAAGCTTTCTGAGAAACATCTTTGTGTTCTGTGAAATCATCTTACAGAGTTACAGCTTTCCCCTCAAGAAGCCTTTCGCTAAGACAGTTCTTGTGGAATTGGCAAAGTGATATTTGGAAGCCCATAGAGGGCTATGGGAAAAAGGAAATATCCTCAGATGAAATCTGGAAAGAAGCTTTCTGAGAAACTGCTTAGTGTTCTGTAAATTCATCTCACAGAGTTACATCTGTATTTCGTGGATCTCTTTGCTAGCCTTATTTCTGTGGAATCTGAGAAGAGATATTTCGGATCCCATTGAAGACTATAGGGACAAAGGAAATATCCTCGGATAACAAAGAGCAAGAAGCTTTCTGAGAAACTTCTTTGCGTTCTGTGAAATCATCTCACAGAGTTACAGCTTTCCCCTCAAGAAGCCTTTCGCTAAGACAGTTCTTGTGGAATTGGCAAAGTGATATTTGGAAGCCCTTAGAGGGCTGTGGTGAAAAAGGAAATATCCTCAGATGAAATCTGGAAAGAAGCTTTCTGAGAAAGAAGCTTTCTGAGAAACTTCTTTGCGTTCTGTGAAATCATCTCACAGAGTTACAGCTTTCCCCTCAAGAAGCCTTTCGCTAAGACAGTTCTTGTGGAATTGGGAAAGTGATATTTGGAAGCCCATAGAGGGCTATGTTGAAAAAGGAAATATCCTCAGATGAAATCTGGAAAGAAGCTTTCTGAGAAACTGCTTAGTGTTCTGTTAATTCATCTCACAGAGTTACATCTGTATTTCGTGGATCTCTTTGCTAGCCTTATTTCTGTGGAATCTGAGAACAGATATTTCGGATCCCATGAAGATTATAGGGACAAAGGAAATATCCTCCGATAACAAAGAGAAAGAAGCTTTCTGAGAAACTTCTTTGCGTTCTGTGAAATCATCTCACAGAGTTACAGCTTTCCACTTAAGAAGACTTTCGCTAAGACAGTTCCTGTGGAATTGGCAAAGTGATATTTGGAAGCCCATAGAGGGCTATGGTGAAAAAGGAAATATCCTCAGATGAAATCTGGAAAGAAGCTTTCTGAGAAACTGCTTAGTGTTCTGTAAATTCATCTCACAGAGTTACATCTGTATTTCATGGATCTCTTTGCTAGCCTTATTTCTGTGGAATCTGAGAACAGATATTTCGGATCCCATTGAAGACTATAGGGCCAAAGGAAATATCCTCCGATAACAAAGAGAAAGAAGATTTCTGAGAAACTTCTTTGCGTTCTGTTAAATCATCTCACAGAGTTACAGCTTTCCCCTCAAGAAGCCTTTCGCTAAGACAGTTCTTGTGGAATTGGCAAAGTGATATTTGGAAGCCCTTAGAGGGCTATGGTGAAAAAGGAAATATCCTCAGATGAAATCTGGAAAGAAGCTTCCTGAGAAACTCCTTAGTGTTCTGTTATTTCATCTCACAGAGTTACATCTGTATTTCGTGGATCTTCTTGCTAGCCTTATTTCTGTGGAATCTGAGAACAGATATTTCGGATCCCATTGAAGACTATAGAGCCAAAGGAAATAATCTCCGATAACAAAGAGAAAGAAGCTTTCTGAAAAACTTCTTTGCGTTCTGTGAAATCATCTCACAGAGTTACAGCTTTCCCCTCAAGAAACCTTTCGCTAAGACAGTTCTTGTGGAATTGGCAAAGTGATATTTGGAAGCCCATAGAGGGCTGTGGTGAAAAAGGAAATATCCTCAGATGAAATCCGGAAAGAAGCTTTCTGAGAAACTGCTTAGTGTTCTGTTAATTCATCTCACAGAGTTACATCTGTATTTCGTGGATCTCTTTGCTAGCCTTATTTCTGTGGAATCTGAGAACAGATATTTCGGATCCCATTGAAGACTATAGGGCCAAAGGAAATATCCTCCGATAACAAAGAGAAAGAAGCTTTCTGAGAAACTTCTTTGCGTTCTGTGAAATCATCTCACAGAGTTACAGCTTTCCCCTCAAGAAGCCTTTCGCTAAGACAGTTCTTGTGGAATTGGCAAAATGATATTTGGAAGCCCTTAGAGGGCTATGGTGAAAAAGGAAATATCCTCAGATGAAATCTGGAAAGAAGCTTTCTGAGAAACTGCTTAGTGTTCAGTTAATTCATCTCACAGAGTTACATCTGTATTTCGTGGATCTCTTTGCTAGCCTTATTTCTATGGAATCTGAGAACAGATGTTTCGGATCCCATTGAAGACTATAGGGCCAAAGGAAATATCCTCGGATAACAAAGAGAAAGAAGCTTTCTGGAAACTTCTTTGTGTTCTGTGAAATCATCTCACAGAGTTACAGCTTTCCCCCTCAAGAAGCCTTTCACTAAGACAGTTCTTGTGGAATTGGCAAAGTGATATTTGGAAGCCCATAGAGGGCTATGGTGAAAAAGGAAATATCCTCTGATGAAATCTGGAAAGAAGCATTCTGAGAAACTGCTTAGTGTTCTGTTAATTCATCTCACAGAGTTACATCTGTATTTCATGGATCTCTTTGCTAGCCTTATTTCTGTGGAATCTGAGAACAGATATTTCGGATCCCATTGAAGACTATAGGGCCAAAGGAAATATCCTCCGATAACAAAGAGAAAGAAGATTTCTGAGAAACTTCTTTGCGTTCTGTTAAATCATCTCACAGAGTTACAGCTTTCCCCTCAAGAAGCCTTTCGCTAAGACAGTTCTTGTGGAATTGGCAAAGTGATATTTGGAAGCCCTTAGAGGGCTATGGTGAAAAAGGAAATATCCTCAGATGAAATCTGGAAAGAAGCTTTCTGAGAAACTGCTTAGTGTTCGGTTAATTCATCTCACAGAGTTACGTCTGTATTTCGTGGATCTCTTTGCTAGCCTTATTTCTGTGGAATCTGAGAACAGATGTTTCGGATCCCATTGAAGACTATAGGGCCAAAGGAAATATCCTCCGTTAACAAAGAGAAAGAAGCTTTCTGAGAAACTTCTTTGCGTTCTGTGAAATCATCTCACAGAGTTACAGCTTTCCCCTCAAGAACCCTTTCACTAAGACAGTTCTTGTGGAATTGGCAAGGTGATATTTGGAAGCCCATAGAGGGCTACGGTGAAAAAGGAAATATCCTCAGATGAAATCTGGAAAGAAGCTTTCTGAGAAACTGCTTAGTGTTCTGTTAATTCATCTCACAGAGTTACATCTGCATTTCATGGATCTCTTTGCTAGCCTTATTTCTGTGGAATCTGAGAACAGATATTTCGGATCCCTTTGAAGACTATAGGGCCAAAGGAAATATCCTCCGATAACAAAGAGAAAGAAGATTTCTGAGAAACTTCTTTGTGTTCTGTGAAATCATCTCACAGAGGTACAGCTTTCCCCTCAAGAAGCCTTTCGCTAAGACAGTTCTTGAGGATTTGGCAAAGTGATATTTGGAAGCCCATAGAGGGCTATGGTGAAAAAGGAAATATCCTCAGATGAAATCTGGAAAGAAGCTTTCTGAGAAACTGCTTAGTGTTCTGTTAATTCATCTCACAGAGTTACATCTGTATTTCGTGGATCTCTTTGCTAGCCTTATTTCTGTGGAATCTGAGAACAGATATTTCGGATCCCATGAAGACTATAGGGCCAAAGGAAATATCCTCCGATAACAAAGAGAAAGAAGCTTTCTGAGAAACTTCTTTGCGTTCTGTGAAATCATCTCACAGAGTTACAGCTTTCCCCTCAAGAAGCCTTTCGCTAAGACAGTTCTTGTGGAATTGGCAAAGTGATATTTGGAAGCCCATAGAGGTCTATGGTGAAAAAGGAAATATCCTCAGATGAAATCTGGAAAGAAGCTTTCTGAGAAACTGCTTAGTGTTCGGTTAATTCATCTCACAGAGTTACATCTGTATTTCGTGGATCTCTTTGCTAGCCTTATTTCTGTGGAATCTGAGAAGAGATATTTCGGATCCCATTGAAGACTATAGGGCCAAAGGAAATATCCTCCGATAACAAAGAGAAAGAAGCTTTCTGAGAAACTTCTTTGCATTCTGTGAAATCATCTCACAGAGTTACAGCTTTCCCCTCAAAAATCCTTTCACTAAGACTTTTCTTGTGGAATTGGCAAGGTGATATTTTGAAGCCCATAGAGGGCTATGGTGAAAAAGGAAATATCCTCAGATGAAATCTGGAAAGAAGCTTTCTGAGAAACTGCTTAGTTTTCTGTTATTTCATCTCACAGAGTTACATCTGTATTTCGTGGGACTCTTTGCTAGCCTTATTTCTGTGGAATCTGAGAACAGATATTTCGGATCCCATTGAAGACTATATTGCCAAAGGAAATATCCTCCGATAACAAAGAGAAAGAAGCTTTCTGAGAAACTTCTTTGCGTTCTGTGAAATCATCTCACAGAGTTACAGCTTTCCCCTCAAGAAGCCTTTCGCTAAGACAGTTCTTGTGGAATTGGCAAAGTGATATTTGGAAGCCCATAGAGGGCTATGGTGAAAAAGGAAATATCCTCAGATGAAATCTGGAAAGAAGCTTTCTGAGAAACTGCTTAGTGTTCGGTTAATTCATCTCACAGAGTTACATCTGTATTTCGTGGATCTCTTTGCTAGCCTTATTTCTGTGGAATCTGAGAACAGATGTTTCGGATCCCATTGAAGACTATAGGGTCAAAGGAAATATCCTCGGATAACAAAGAGAAAGAAGCTTTCTGAGAAACTTCTTTGCGTTCTGTGAAATCATCCCACAGAGTTACAGCTTTCCCTTCAAGAAGCCTTTCACTAAGACAGTTCTTGTGGAATTGGCAAGGTGATATTTGGAAGCCCATAGAGGGCTACGTTGAAAAAGGAAATATCCTCAGATGAAATCTGGAAAGAAGCTTTCTGAGAAACTGCTTAGTGTTCTGTTAATTCATCTCACAGAGTTACATCTGCATTTCACGGATCTCTTTGCTAGCCTTATTTCTGTGGAATCTGAGAACAGATATTTCGGATCCCTTTGAAGACTATAGGGACAAAGGAAATATCCTCCGATAACAAAGAGAAAGAAGCTTTCTGAGAAACTTCTTTGCGTTCTGTGAAATCATCTCACAGAGTTACAGCTTTCCACTTAAGAAGCCTTTCGCTAAGACAGTTCCTGTGGAATTGGCAAAGTGATATTTGGAAGCCCATAGAGGGCTATGGTGAAAAAGGAAATATCCTAAGATGAAATCTGGAAAGAAGCTTTCTGAGAAACTGCTTAGTGTTCTGTTAATTCATCTCACAGAGTTACATCTGTATTTCGTGGATCTCTTTGCTAGCCTTCTTTCTGTGGAATCTGAGAAGAGATATTTCGGATCCCATTGAAGACTATAGGGACAAAGGAAATATCCTCCGATAACAAAGAGAAAGAAGCTTTCTGAGAAACTTCTTTGCGTTCTGTGAAATCATCTCACAGAGTTACAGCTTTCCCTTCAAGAAGCCTTTCGCTAAGACAGTTCTTGTGGAATTGGCAAAGTGATATTTTGAAGCCCCTAGAGGGCTATTGTGAAAAAGGAAATATCCTCAGATGAAATCTGGAAAGAAGCTTTCTGAGAAACTGCTTAGTGTTCTGTTAATTCATCTCACAGAGTTACATCTGTATTTCGTGGATCTCTTTGCCAGCCTTATTTCTGTGGAATCTGAGAACAGATATTTCTTATCCCTTTGAAGACTATAGGGCCTAAGGAAATATCCTCCGATAACAATGAGAAAGAAGCTTTCTGAGAAACTTCTTTGTATTCTGTGAAATCATCTCCCAGAGTTACAGCTTTCCCCGCAAGAAGCCTTTAGCTAAGACAGTTCTCGTGGAATTGGCAAAGTGATATTTGGAAGCCCATAGAGGGCTATGGTGAAAAAGGAAATATCCTCAGATGAAATCTGGAAAGAAGCTTTCTGAGAAACTGCTTAGTGTTCTGTTATTTCATCTCACAGAGTTACATCTGTATTTCGTGGATCTCTGTGCTAGCCTTATTTCTGTGGAATCTGAGAACAGATATTTCGGATCCCTTTGAAGACTATAGGGCCAAAGGAAATATCCTCCGATAACAAAGAGAAAGAAGCTTTCTGAGAAACTTCTTTGCGTTCTGTGAAATCATCTCACAGAGTTACAGCTATCCCCTCAAGAAGCCTTTCGCTAAGACAGTTCTTCTGGAATTGGAAAAGAGATATTTGGAAGCCCATAGAGGGCTATGGTGAAAAAGGAAATATCCTCAGATGAAATCTGGAAAGAAGCTTTCTGAGAAACTGCTTAGTGTTCTTTTAATTCATCTCACAGAGTTACATCTGTATTTCGTGGATCTCTTTGCTAGCCTTATTTCTGTGGAATCTGAGAACAGATATTTCGGATCCCATTGAAGACTATAGGGCCAAAGGAAATATCCTCCGATAACAAAGAGAAAGAAGATTTCTGAGAAACTTCTTTGCGTTCTGTGAAATCATCTCACAGAGTTACAGCTTTCCCCTCAAGAAGCCTTTCGCTAAGACAGTTCTTGTGGAATTGGCAAAGTGATATTTGGAAGCCCTTAGAGGGCTATGGTGAAAAAGGAAATATCCTCACATGAAATCTGGAAAGAAGCTTTCTGAGAAACTGCTTAGTGTTCTGTTATTTCATCTCACAGAGTTACATCTGTATTTCGTGGATCTCCTTGCTAGCCTTATTTCTGTGGAATCTGAGAACAGATATTTCGGATCCCATTGAAGACTACAGAGCCAAAGGAAATAATCTCCGATAACAAAGAGAAAGAAGCTTTCTGAAAAACTTCTTTGCGTTCTGTGAAATCATCTCACAGAGTTACAGCTTTCCCCTCAAGAAACCTTTCGCTAAGACAGTTCTTGTGGAATTGGCAAAGTGATATTTGGAAGCCCATAGAGGGCTATGGTGAAAAAGGAAATATCCTTAGATGAAATCTCGAAAGAAGCTTTCTGAGAAACTGCTTAGTGTTCGGTTAATTCATCTCACAGAGTTACATCTGTATTTCGTGGATCTCTTTGCTAGCCTTATTTCTATGGAATCTGAGAACAGATGTTTCGGATCCCATTGAAGACTATAGGGCCAAAGGAAATATCCTCGGATAACAAAGAGAAAGAAGCTTTCTGAGAAACTTCTTTGCGTTCTGTGAAATCATCTCACAGAGTTACAGCTTTCCACTTAAGAAGCCTTTCGATAAGACAGTTCCTGTGGAATTGGCAAAGTGATATTTGGAAGCCCATAGAGGGCTATGGTGAAAAAGGAAATATCCTCAGATGAAATCTGGAAAGAAGCTTTCTGAGAAACTGTTAGTGTTCCGTTAATTCATCTCACAGAGTTACATCTGTATTTCATGGATCTCTTTGCTAGCCTTATTTCTGTGGAATCTGAGAACAGATATTTCGGATCCCATTGAAGACTATAGGGGCAAAGGAAATATCCTCCGATAACAAGGAGCAAGAAGCTTTCTGAGAAACTTCTTTGCGTTCTGTGAAATCCTCTCACAGAGTTACAGCTTTCCCCTCAAGAAGCCTTTCCCTAAGACAGTTCTTGTGGAATTGGCAAAGTGATATTTGGTAGCCCTTAGAGGGCAATGGTGAAAAAGGAAATATCCTCAGATGAAATCTGGAAAGAAGCTTTCTGAGAAACTGCTTAGTGTTCTGTTAATTCATCTCACAGAGTTACATCTGTATTTCGTGGATCTCTTTGCTAGCCTTATTTCTGTGGAATCTGAGAACAGATGTTTCGGATCCCATTGAAGACTATAGGGCCAAAGGAAATATCCTCGGATAACAAAGAGAAAGAAGCTTTCTGAGAAACTTCTTTGTGTTCTGTGAAATCATCTCACAGAGTTACAGCTTTCCCCTCAAGAAGCCTTTCACTAAGACAGTTCTTGTGGAATTGGCAAAGTGATATTTGGAAGCCCATAGAGGGCTATGGTGAAAAAGGAAATATCCTCAGATGAAATCTGGAAAGAAGCTTTCTGAGAAACTGCTTAGTGTTCTGTTAATTCATCTCACAGAGTTACATCTGTATGTCGTGGATCTCTTTGCTAGCCTTATTTCTGTGGAATCTTAGAACAGATATTTCGGATCCCATGAAGACTATAGGGACAAAGGAAATATCCTCCGATGACAAAGAGAAAGAAGCTTTCTGAGAAACTTCTTTGCGTTCTGTGAAATCATCTCACAGAGTTACAGCTTTCCACTTAAGAAGCCTTTCGCTAAGACAGTTCCTGTGGAATTGGCAAAGTGATATTTGGAAGCCCATAGAGGGCTATGGTGAAAAAGGAAATATCCTAAGATGAAATCTGGAAAGAAGCTTTCTGAGAAACTGCTTAGTGTTCTGTTAATTCATCTCACAGAGTTACATCTGTATTTCGTGGATCTCTTTGCTAGCCTTATTTCTGTGGAATCTGAGAAGAGATATTTCGGATCCCATTGAAGACTATAGGGCCAAAGGAAATATCCTCCGATAACAAAGAGCAAGAAGCTTTCTGAGAAACTTCTTTGTGTTCTGTGAAATCATCTCACAGAGTTACAGCTTTCCCCTCAAGAAGCCTTTCGCTAAGACAGTTCTTGTGGAATTGGCAAAGTGATATTTGGAAGCCCATAGAGGGCTATGGTGAAAAAGGAAATATCCTCAGATGAAATCTGGAAAGAAGCTTTCTGAGAAACTGCTTAGTGTTCTGTTAATTCATCTCACAGAGTTACATGTGTATTTCGTGATCTCTTTGCTAGCCTTATTTCTGTGGAATCTGAGAACAGATATTTCGGATCCCATTGAGACTATAGGGACAAAGGAAATATCCTCCGATAACAAAGAGCAAGAAGCTTTCTGAGAAACTTCTTTGCGTTCTGTGAAATCATCTCACAGAGTTACAGCTTTCCCCTCAAGAAGCCTTTCGCTAAGACAGTTCTTGTGGAATTGGCAAAGTGATATTTGGAAGCCCTTAGAGGGCTATGGTGAAAAAGGAAATATCCTCAGATGAAATCTGGAAAGAAGCTTTCTGAGAAACTGCTTAGTGTTCTGTTATTTCATCTCACAGAGTTACATCTGTATTTCGTGGATCTCCTTGCTAGCCTTATTTCTGTGGAATCTGAGAACAGATATTTCGGATCCCATTGAAGACTATAGAGCCAAAGGAAATAATCTCCGATAACAAAGAGAAAGAAGCTTTCTGAAAAACTTCTTTGCGTTCTGTGAAGTCATCTCACAGAGTTACAGCTTTCCCCTCAAGAAACCTTTCGCTAAGACAGTTCTTGTGGAATTGGCAAAGTGATATTTGGAAGTCCATAGAGGGCTGTGGTGAAACAGGAAATATCCTCAGATGAAATCTGGAAAGAAGCTTTCTGAGAAACTGCTTAGTGTTCTGTTAATTCATCTCACAGAGTTACATCTGCATTTCGTGGATCTCTTTGCTAGCCTTATTTCTGTGGAATCTGAGAACAGATATTTCGGATTCCTTTGAAGACTATAGGGCTAAAGGAAATATCCTCCGATAACAAAGAGAAAGAAGCTTTCTGAGAAACATCTTTGTGTTCTGTGAAATCATCTTACAGAGTTACAGCTTTCCCCTCAAGAAGCCTTTCGCAAAGACAGTTCTTGTGGAATTGGCAAAGTGATATTTGGAAGCCCATAGAGGGCTATGGTGAAAAAGGAAATATCCTCAGATGAAATCTGGAAAGAAGCTTTCTGAGAAACTGCTTAGTGTTCTGTTAATTCATCTCACAGAGTTTCATCTGTATTTCGTGGGTCTCTTTGCTAGCCTTATTTCTGTGGAATCTGAGAACAGATATTTCGGATCCCATGAAGACTATAGGGACAAAGGAAATATCCTCCGATAACAAAGAGAAAGAAGCTTTCTGAGAAACTTCTTTGCGTTCTGTGAAATCATCTCACAGAGTTACAGCTTTCCACTTAAGAAGACTTTCGCTAAGACAGTTCCTGTGGAATTGGCAAAGTGATATTTGGAAGCCCATAGAGGGATATGGTGAAAAAGGAAATATCCTCAGATGAAATCTGGAAAGAAGCTTTCTTTGAAACTGCTTAGTGTTCTGTTAATTCATCTCACAGAGTTACATCTGTATTTCATGGATCTCTTTGCTAGCCTTATTTCTGTGGAATCTGAGAACAGATATTTCGGATCCCATTGAAGACTATAGAGCCAAAGGAAATAATCTCCGATAACAAAGAGAAAGAAGCTTTCTGAAAAACTTCTTAGCGTTCTGTGAAATCATCTCACAGAGTTACAGCTTTTCCCTCAAGAAACCTTTCGCTAAGACAGTTTTTGTGGAATTGGCAAAGTGATATTTGGAAGCCCATAGAGGGCTGTGGTGAAAAAGGAAATATCCTCAGATGAAATCTGGAAAGAAGCTTTCTGAGAAACTGCTTAGTGTTTGGTTAATTCATCTCACAGAGTTACATCTGTATTTCGTAGATCTCTTTGCTAGCCTTATTTCTGTGGAATCTGAGAACAGATATTTCGGATCCCATTGAAGACTCTAGGGCCAAAGGAAATATCCTCCGATAACAAAGAGAAAGAAGCTTTCCGAGAAACTTCTTTGCGTTCTGTGAAATCATCTCACAGAGTTACAGCTTTCTCCTCAAGAAGCCTTTCGCTAAGACAGTTCTTGTGGAATTGGCAAAGTGATATTTGGAAGCCCTTAGAGGGCTATGATGAAAAAGGAAATATCCTCAGATGAAATCTGGAAAGAAGCTTTCTGAGAAACTGCTTAGTGTTCAGTTAATTCATCTCACAGAGTTACATCTGTATTTCGTGGATCTCTTTGCTAGCCTTATTTCTATGGAATCTGAGAACAGATGTTTCGGATCTTTGAAGACTATAGGGCCAAAGGAAATATCCTCGGATAACAAAGAGAAAGAAGCTTTCTGAGAAACTTCTTTGTGTTCTGTGAAATTATCTCACAGAGTTACAGCTTTCCCCTCAAGAAGCCTTTCACTAAGACACTTCTTGTGGAATTGGCAAAGTGATATTTGGAAGCCCATAGAGGGCTATGGTGAAAAAGGAAATATCCTCAGATGAAATCTGGAAAGAAGCTTTCTGAGAAACTGCTTAGTGTTCTGTTAATTCATCTCACAGAGTTACATCTGTATTTCGTGGATCTCTTTGCTAGCCTTATTTCTGTGGAATCTGAGAAGAGATATTTCGGATCCCATTGAAGACTATAGGGACAAAGGAAATATCCTCCGATAACAAAGAGAAAGAAGCATTCTGAGAAACTTCTTTGCGTTCTGTGAAATCATCTCACAGAGTTACAGCTTTCCACTTAAGAAGCCTTTCCCTAAGACAGTTCCTGTGGAATTGGCAAAGTGATATTTGGAAGCCCTTAGAGGTCTATGGTGAAAAAGGAAATATCCTCAGATGAAATCTGGAAAGAAGCTTTCTGAGAAACTGCTTAGTGTTCTGTTAATTCATCTCACAGAGTTACATCTGTATTTCATGGATCTCTTTGCTAGCCTTATTTCTGTGGAATCTGAGAACAGATATTTCGGATCCCATTGAAGACTATAGGGCCAAAGGAAATATCCTCCGATAACAAAGAGAAAGAAGATTCCTGAGAAACTTCTTTGCGTTCTGTGAAATCATCTCACAGAGTTACAGCTTTCCCCTCAAGAAGCCTTTCGCTAAGACAGTTCCTGTGGAATTGGCAAAGTGATATTTGGAAGCCCTTAGAGGTCTATGCTGAAAAAGGAAATATCCTCAGATGAAATCTGGAAATAAGCTTTCTGAGAAGCTGCTTAGTGTTCGGTTAATTCATCTCACAGAGTTACATCTGTATTTCGTGGATCTCTTTGCTAGCCTTATTTCTGTGGAATCTGAGAACAGATGTTTCGGATCCCATTGAAGACTATAGGGCCAAAGGAAATATCCTCGGATAACAAAGAGAAAGAAGCTTTCTGAGAAACTTCTTTGCGTTCTGTGAAATCATCTCACAGAGTTACAGCTTTCCCCTCAAGAAGCCTTTCACTAAGACAGTTCTTGTGGAATTGGCAAGGTGATATTTGGAAGCCCATAGAGGGCTACGGTGAAAAAGGAAATATCCTCAGATGAAATCTGGAAAGAAGCTTTCTGAGAAACTGCTTAGTGTTCTGTTAATTCATCTCACAGAGTTACATCTGCATTTCATGGATCTCTTTGCTAGCCTTATTTCTGTGGAATCTGAGAACAGATATTTCGGATCCCTTTGAAGACTATAGGGCTAAAGGAAATATCCTCCGATAACAAAGAGAAAGAAGCTTTCTGAGAAACTTCTTTGTGTTCTGTGAAATCATCTCACAGAGTTACAGCTTTCCCCTCAAGAAGACTTTCGCTAAGACAGTTCTTGTGGAATTGGCAAAGTGATATTTGGAAGCCCATAGAGGGCTATGGTGAAAAAGGAAATATCCTCAGATGAAATATGGAAAGAAGCTTTCTGAGAAACTGCTTAGTGTTCTGTTAATTCATCTCACAGAGTTACATGTGTATTTCGTGATCTCCTTGCTAGCCTTATTTCTGTGGAATCTGAAAAGAGATATTTCGGATCCCATTGAAGACTATAGGGACAAAGGAAACATCCTCCGATAACAAAGAGAAAGAAGCTTTCTGAGAAACTTCTTTGCGTTCTGTGAAATCCTCTCACAGAGTTACAGCTTTCCCCTCAAGAAGCCTTTCGCTAAGACAGTTCTTGTGGAATTGGCAAAGTGATATTTGGAAGCCCTTAGAGGGCTATGGCGAAAAAGGAAATATCCTCAGATGAAATCTGGAAAGAAGCTTTCTGAGAAACTGCTTAGTGTTCTGTTAATTCATCTCAGAGAGTTACATCTGTATTTCGTGGATCTCTTTGCTAGCCTTATTTCTGTGGAATCTGAGAACAGATGTTTCGGATCCCATTGAAGACTATAGGGCCAAAGGAAATATCCTCGGATAACAAAGAGAAAGAAGTTTTCTGAGAAACTTCTTTGTGTTCTGTGAAATCATCTCACAGAGTTACAGCTTTCCCCTCAAGAAGCCTTTCACTAAGACAGTTCTTGTGGAATTGGCAAAGTGATATTTGGAAGCCCATAGAGGGCTATGGTGAAAAAGGAAATATCCTCAGATGAAATCTGGAAAGAAGCTTTCTGAGAAACTGCTTAGTGTTCTGTTAATTCATCTCACAGAGTTACATCTGTATTTCGTGGATCTCTTTGCTAGCCTTATTTCTGTGGAATCTGAGAACAGATATTTCGGATCCCATGAAGACTATAGGGACAAAGGAAATATCCTCCGATAACAACGAGAAAGAAGCTTTCTGAGAAACTTCTTTGCGTTCTGTGAAATCATCTCACAGAGTTACAGCTTTCCACTTAAGAAGACTTTCGCTAAGACAGTTCCTGTGGAATTGGCAAAGTGATATTTGGAAGCCCATAGAGGGCTATGGTGAAAAAGGAAATATCCTCAGATGAAATCTGGAAAGAAGCTTTCTGAGAAACTGCTTAGTGTTCTGTTAATTCATCTCACAGAGTTGCATCTGTATTTCATGGATCTCTTTGCTAGCCTTATTTCTGTGGAGTCTGAGAAAAGATATTTCGGATCCCTTTGAAGACTATAGGGCCAAAGGAAATATCCTCCGATAACAAAGAGAAAGAAGATTTCTGAGAAACTTCTTTGCGTTCTGTGAAATCATCTCACAGAGTTACAGCTTTCCCCTCAAGAAGCCTTTCGCTAAGACAGTTCTTGTGGAATTGGCAAAGTGATATTTGGAAGCCCATAGAGGGCTATGGTGAAAAAGGAAATATCCTCAGATGAAATCTGGAAAGAAGCTTTCTGAGAAACTGCTTAGTGTTCTGTTATTTCATCTCACAGAGTTACATCTGTATTTCGTGGATCTCCTTGCTAGCCTTATTTCTGTGGAATCTGAGAACAGATATTTCGGATCCCATTGAAGACTATAGAGCCAAAGGAAATAATCTCCGATAACAAAGAGAAAGAAGCTTTCTGAAAAACTTCTTTGCGTTCTGTGAAATCATCTCACAGAGTTACAGCTTTCCCCTCAAGAAACCTTTCGCTAAGACAGTTCTTGTGGAATTGGCAAAGTGATATTTGGAAGCCCATAGAGGGCTGTGGTGAAACAGGAAATATCCTCAGATGAAATCTGGAAAGAAGCTTTCTGAGAAACTGCTTAGTGTTCGGTTAATTCATCTCACAGAGTTACATCAGTATTTCGTGGATCTCTTTGCTAGCCTTATTTCTGTGGAATCTGAGAACAGATATTTCGGATTCCTTTAAAGAATATAGGGCTAAAGGAAATATCCTCCGATAACAAAGAGAAAGAAGCTTTCTGAGAAACATCTTTGCGTTCTGTGAAATCATCTTACAGAGTTACAGCTTTCCCCTCAAGAAGCCTTTCGCTAAGACAGTTCTTGTGGAATTGGCAAAGTGATATTTGGAAGCCCTTAGAGGGCTATGGTGAAAAAGGAAATATCCTCAGATGAAATCTGGAAAGAAGCTTTCTGAGAAACTGCTTAGTGTTCTGTTAAGTCATCTCACATAGTTACATGTGTATTTCGTGATCTCCTTGCTAGCCTTATTTCTGTGGAATCTGAGAAGAGATATTTCGGATCCCATTGAAGACTATAGGGACAAAGGAAACTTCCTCCGATAACAAAGAGCAAGAAGCTTTCTGAGAAACTTCTTTGCGTTCTGTGAAATCCTCTCACAGAGTTACAGCTTTCCCCTCAAGAAGCCTTTCGCTAAGACAGTTCTTGTGGAATTGGCAAAGTGATATTTGGAAGCCCTTAGAGGGCTATGGTGAAAAAGGAAATATCCTCAGATGAAATCTGGAAAGAAGCTTTCTGAGAAACTGCTTAGTGTTCTGTTAATTCATCTCACAGAGTTACATCTGTATTTCGTGGATCTCTTTGCTAGCCTTATTTCTGTGGAATCTGAGAACAGATGTTTCGGATCCCATTGAAGACTACAGGGCCAAAGGAAATATCCTCGGATAACAAAGAGAAAGAATTTTTCTGAGAAACTTCTTTGTGTTCTGTGAAATCATCTCACAGAGTTACAGCTTTCCCCTCAAGAAGCATTTCACTAAGACAGTTCTTGTGGAATTGGCAAACTGATATTTGGAAGCACATAGAGGGCTATGGTGAAAAAGGAAATATCCTCAGATGAAATCTGGAAAGAAGCTTTCTGAGAAACTGCTTAGTGTTCTGTTAATTCATCTCACAGAGTTACATCTGTATTTCGTGGATATCTTTGCTAGCCTTATTTCTGTGGAATCTGAGAACAGATATTTCGGATCCTATGAAGACTATAGGGACAAAGGAAATATCCTCCGATAACAACGAGAAAGAAGCTTTCTGAGAAACTTCTTTGCGTTCTGTGAAATCATCTCACAGAGTTACAGCTTTCCACTTAAGAAGACTTTCGCTAAGACAGTTCCTGTGGAATTGGCAAAGTGATATTTGGAAGCCCATAGAGGGCTATGGTGAAAAAGGAAATATCCTCAGATGAAATCTGGAAAGAAGCTTTCTGAGAAACTGCTTAGTGTTCTGTTAATTCATCTCACAGAGTTACATCTGTATTTCATGGATCTTTTTGCTAGCCTTATTTCTGTGGAATCTGAGAACAGATATTTCGGATCCCTTTGAAGACTATAGGGCCAAAGGAAATATCCTCCGATAACAAAGAGAAAGAAGATTTCTGAGAAACTTCTTTGCGTTCTGTGAAATCATCTCACAGAGTTACAGCTTTCCCCTCAAGAAGACTTTCGCTAAGACAGTTCTTTTGGAATTGGCAAAGTGATATTTGGAAGCCCTTAGAGGGCTATGGTGAAAAAGGAAATATCCTCAGATGAAATCTGGAAAGAAGCTTTCTGAGAAACTGCTTAGTGTTCTGTTATTTCATCTCACAGAGTTACATCTGTATTTCGTGGATCTCCTTGCTAGACTTATTTCTGTGGAATCTGAGAACAGATATTTCGGATCCCATTGAAGACTATAGAGCCAAAGGAAATAATCTCCGATAACAAAGAGAAAGAAGCTTTCCGAAAAACTTCTTTGCGTTTTGTGAAATCATCTCACAGAGTTACAGCTTTCCCCTCGAGAAACCTTTCGCTAAGACAGTTCTTGTGGAATTGGCAAAGTGATATTTGGAAGCCCATAGAGGGCTGTGGTGAAACAGGAAATATCCTCAGATGAAATCTGGAAAGAAGCTTTCTGAGAAACTGCTTAGTGTTCGGTTAATTCATCTCACAGAGTTACATCAGTATTTCGTGGATCTCTTTGCTAGCCTTATTTCTGTGGAATCTGAGAACAGATATTTCGGATTCCTTTGAAGAATATAGGGCTAAAGGAAATATCCTCCGATAACAAAGAGCAAGAAGCTTTCTGAGAAACTTCTTTGCGTTCTGTGAAATCATCTCACAGAGTTACAGCTTTCCCCTCAAGAAGCCTTTCGCTAAGACAGTTCTTGTGGAATTGGCAAAGTGATATTTGGAAGCCCTTAGAGGGCTGTGGTGAAAAAGGAAATATCCTCAGATGAAATCTGGAAAGAAGCTTTCTGAGAAACTGCTTAGTGTTCTCTTAATTCATCTCACAGAGTTACATCTGTATTTCGTGGATCTCATTGCTAGCCTTATTTCTGTGGAATCTGAGAACAGATATTTCGGATCCCATTGAAGACTATAGGGCCAAGGAAATATCCTCCGATAACAAAGAGAAAGAAGCTTTCTGAGAAACTTCTTTGCGTTCTGTGAAATCATCTCACAGAGTTACAGCTTTCCCCTCAAGAAGCCTTTCGCTAAGACAGTTCTTGTGGAATTGGCAAAGTGATATTTGGAAGCCCATAGAGGGCTATGGTGAAAAAGGAAATATCCTCAGATGAAATCTGGAAAGAAGCTTTCTGAGAAACTGCTTAGTGTTCTGTTAATTCATCTCACAGAGTTACATCTGTATTTCGTGGATCTCTTTGCTAGCCTTATTTCTGTGGAATCTGAGAACAGATATTTCGGATCCCATGAAGACTATAGGGACAAAGGAAATATCCTCCGATAACAAAGAGAAAGAAGCTTTCTGAGAAACTTCTTTGCGTTCTGTGAAATCATCTCACAGAGTTACAGCTTTCCACTTAAGAAGACTTTCGCTAAGACAGTTCCTGTGGAATTGGCAAAGTGACATTTGGAAGCCCATAGAGGGCTATGGTGAAAAAGGAAATATCCTCAGATGAAATCTGGAAAGAAGCTTTCTGAGAAAATGCTTATTGTTCTGTTAATTCATCTCACAGAGTTACATCTGTATTTCGTGGATCTCTTTGCTAGCCTTATTTCTGTGGAATCTGAGAACAGATATTTCGGATCCTATGAAGACTATAGGGACAAAGGAAATATCCTCCGATAACAACGAGAAAGAAGCTTTCTGAGAAACTTCTTTGCGTTCTGTGAAATCATCTCACAGAGTTACAGCTTTCCACTTAAGAAGACTTTCGCTAAGACAGTTCCTGTGGAATTGGCAAAGTGATATTTGGAAGCCCATAGAGGGCTATGGTGTAAAAGGAAATATCCTCAGATGAAATCTGGAAAGAAGCTTTCTGAGAAACTGCTTAGTGTTCTGTTAATTCATCTCACAGAGTTACATCTGTATTTCATGGATCTTTTTGCTAGCCTTATTTCTGTGGAATCTGAGAACAGATATTTCGGATCCCTTTGAAGACTATAGGGCCAAAGGAAATATCCTCCGATAACAAAGAGAAAGAAGATTTCTGAGAAACTTCTTTGCGTTCTGTGAAATCATCTCACAGAGTTACAGCTTTCCCCTCAAGAAGACTTTCGCTAAGACAGTTCTTTTGGAATTGGCAAAGTGATATTTGGAAGCCCTTAGAGGGCTATGGTGAAAAAGGAAATATCCTCAGATGAAATCTGGAAAGAAGCTTTCTGAGAAACTGCTTAGTGTTCTGTTAATTCATCTCACAGAGTTACATCTGTATTTCATGGATCTCTTTGCTAGCCTTATTTATGTGGAATCTGAGAACAGATATTTCGGATCCCATTGAAGACTATAGGGCCAAAGAAAATATCCTCCGATAAAAAAGAGAAAGAAGATTTCTGAGAAACTTCTTTGCGTTCTGTGAAATCATCTCACAGAGTTACAGCTTTCCCCTCAAGAAGCCTTTCGCTAAGACATTTCTTTTGGAGTTGGCAAAGTGATATTTGGAAGCCCTTAGAGGGCTATGGTGAAAAAGGAAATATCCTCAGATGAAATCTGGAAAGAAGCTTTCTGAGAAACTGCTTAGTGTTCTGTTATTTCATCTCACAGAGTTACATCTGTATTTCGTGGATCTCCTTGCTAGCCTTATTTCTGTGGAATCTCAGAACAGATATTTCGGATCCCATTGAAGACTATAGAGCCAAAGGAAATAATCTCCGATAACAAAGAGAAAGAAGCTTTCTGAAAAACTTCTTTGCGTTCTGTGAAATCAGCTCACAGAGTTACAGCTTTCCCCTCAAGAAACCTTTCGCTAAGACAGTTCTTGTGGAATTGGCAAAGTGATATTTGGAAGCCCATAGAGGGCTGTGGTGAAAAAGGAAATATCCTCAGGTGAAATCTGGAAAGAAGCTTTCTGAGAAACTGCTTAGTGTTCGGTTAATTCATCTCACAGAGTTACATCTGTATTTCGTGGATCTCTTTGCTAGCCTTATTTCTGTGGAATCTGAGAACAGATATTTCGGATCCCATTGAAGACTACAGGGCCAAAGGAAATATCCTCGGATAACAAAGAGAAAGAAGCTTTCTGAGAAACTTCTTTGCATTCTGTGAAATCATCTCACAGAGTTACAGCTTTCCCCTCAAGAAGCCTTTCGCTAAGACAGTTCTTGTGGAATTGGCAAAGTGATATTTGGAAGCCCTTAGAGGGCTATGGTGAAAAAGGAAATATCCTCAGATGAAATCTGGAAAGAAGCTTTCTGAGAAACTGCTTAGTGTTCAGTTAATTCATCTCACAGAGTTACATCTGTATTTCGTGGATCTCTTTGCTAGCCTTATTTCTATGGAATCTGAGAACAGATGTTTCGGATCCCATTGAAGACTATAGGGCCAAAGGAAATATCCTCGGATAACAAAGAGAAAGAAGGTTTCTGAGAAACTTCTTTGTGTTCTGTGAAATCATCTCACAGAGTTAGAGCTTTCCCCTCAAGAAGCCTTTCACTAAGACAGTTCTTGTGGAATTGGCAAAGTGATATTTGGAAGCCCATAGAGGGCTATGGTGAAAAAGGAAATATCCTCAGATGAAATCTGGAAAGAAGCATTCTGAGAATCTGCTTAGTGTTCTGTTAATTCATCTCACAGAGTTACATCTGTATTTCGTGATCTCTTTGCTAGCCTTATTTCTGTGGAATCTGAGAACAGATATTTCGGATCCCATTGAAGACTATAGGGACAAAGGAAATATCCTCCGATAACAAAGAGAAAGAAGCTTTCTGAGAAACTTCTTTGCGTTCTGTGAAATCATCTCACAGAGTTACAGCTTTCCACTTAAGAAGCCTTTCGCTAAGACAGTTCCTGAGGAATTGGCAAAGTGATATTTGGAAGCCCATAGAGGGCTATGGTGAAAAAGGAAATATCCTCAGATGAAATCTGGAAAGAAGCTTTCTGAGAAACTGCTTAGTGTTCTGTTAATTCATCTCACAGAGTTACATCTGTATTTCATGGATCTCTTTGCTAGCCTTATTTCTGTGGAATCTGAGAACAGATATTTCGGATCCCATTGAAGACTATAGGGCCAAAGGAAATATCCTCCGATAACAAAGAGAAAGAAGATTTCTGAGAAACTTCTTTGCATTCTGTGAAATCATCTCACAGAGTTACAGCTTTCCCCTCAAGAAGCCTTTCGCTAAGACAGTTCTTGTGGAATTGGCAAAGTGATATTTGGAAGCCCTTAGAGGGCTAAGGTGAAAAAGGAAGTATCCTCAGATGAAATCTGGAAAGAAGCTTTCTGAGAAACTGCTTAGTGTTCGGTTAATTCATCTCACAGAGTTACATCTGTATTTCGTGGATCTCTTTGCTAGCCTTATTTCTGTGGAATCTGAGAACAGATGTTTCGGATCCCATTGAAGACTATAGGGCCAAAGGAAATATCCTCCGATAACAAAGAGAAAGAAGCTTTCTGAGAAACTTCTTTGCGTTCTGTGAAATCATCTCACGGAGTTACAGCTTTCCCCTCAAGAAGTCTTTCACTAAGACAGTTCTTGTGGAATTGGCAAGGTGATATTTGGAAGCCCATAGAGGGCTACGGTGAAAAAGGAAATATCCTCAGATGAAATCTGGAAAGAAGCTTTCTGAGAAACTGCTTAGTGTTCTGTTAATTCATCTCACAGATTTACATCTGCATTTCATGGATCTCTTTGCTAGCCTTATTTCTGTGGAATCTGAGAACAGATATTTCGGATCCCTTTGAAGACTATAGGGCCAAAGGAAATATCCTCCGATAACAAAGAGAAAGAAGCTTTCTGAGAAACTTCTTTGTGTTCTGTGAAATCATCTCACAGAGGTACAGCTTTCCCCTCAAGAAGCCTTTCGCTAAGACAGTTCTTGTGGAATTGGCAAAGTGATATTTGGAAGCCCATAGAGGGCTATGGTGAAAAAGGAAATATCCTCAGATGAAATCTGGAAAGAATCTTTCTGAGAAACTGCTTAGTGTTCTGTTAATTCATCTCACAGAGTTACATCTGTATTTCGTGGATCTCTTTGCTAGCCTTATTTCTGTGGAATCTGAGAACAGATATTTCGGATCCCTTTGAAGACTATAGGGCCAAAGGAAATATCCTCCGATAACAAAGAGAAAGAAGCTTTCTGAGAAACTTCTTTGTGTTCTGTGAAATCGTCTCACAGAGTTACAGCTTTCCCCTCAAGAAGCCTTTCGCTAAGACAGTTCTTGTGGAATTGGCAAAGTGATATTTGGAAGCCCATAGAGGGCTATGGTGAAAAAGGATATATCCTCAGATGAAATTTGGAAAGAAGCTTTCTGAGAAACTGCTTAGTGTTCTGTTCATTCATCTCACAGAGTTACATCTGTATTTCATGGATCTGTTTCCTAGCCTTATTTCTGTGGAATCTGAGAACAGATATTTCGGATCCCATTGAAGACTATAGGGCTAAAGGAATTATCCTCCGATAACAAAGAGAAAGAAGCTTTCTGAGAAACATCTTTGTGTTCTGTGAAATCATCTTACACAGTTACAGCTTTCCCCTCAAGAAGCCTTTCGCTAAGACAGTTCTTGTGGAATTGGCAAAGTGATATTTGGAAGCCCAAGAGGGCTATGGTGAAAAAGGAAATATCCACAGATGAAATCTGGAAAGAAACTTTCTGAGAAACTGCTTAGTGTTCTGTTAATTCATCTCACAGAGTTACATCTGTATTTCGTGGATCTCTTTGCTAGCCTTATTTCTGTGGAATCTGAGAACAGATATTTCGGATCCCATGAAGAATATAGGGACAAAGGAAATATCCTCCGATAACAAAGAGAAAGAAGCTTTCTGAGAAACTTCTTTGCGTTCTGTGAAATCATCTCACAGAGTTGCAGCTTTCCCCTCAAGAAGCCTTTCGCTAAGACAGTTCTTGTGGAATTGGCAAAGTGATATTTGGAAGCCCTTAGATGGCTGTGGTGAAAAAGGAAATATCCTCAGATGAAATCTGGAAAGAAGCTTTCTGAGAAACTGCTTAGTGTTCTCTTAATTCATCTCACAGAGTTACATCTGTATTTCGTGGATCTCATTGCTAGCCTTATTTCTGTGGAATCTGAGAACAGATATTTCGGATCCCATTGAAGACTATAGGGCCAAGGAAATATCCTCCGATAACAAAGAGAAAGAAGCTTTCTGAGAAACTTCTTTGCGTTCTGTGAAATCATCTCACAGAGTTACAGCTTTCCCCTCAAGAAGCCTTTCGCTAAGACAGTTCTTGTGGAATTGGCAAAGTGATATTTGGAAGCCCTTAGAGGGCTATGGTGAAAAAGGAAATATCCTCAGATGAAATCTGGAAAGAAGCTTTCTGAGAAACTGCTTAGTGTTCTGTTAATTCATCTCACAGAGTTACATCTGTATTTCGTGGATCTCTTTGCTAGCCTTATTTCTGTGGAATCTGAGAACAGATATTTCGGATCCCATGAAGACTATAGGGACAAAGGAAATATCCTCCGATAACAAAGAGAAAGAAGCTTTCTGAGAAACTTCTTTGCGTTCTGTGAAATCATCTCACAGAGTTACAGCTTTCCACTTAAGAAGACTTTCGCTAAGACAGTTCCTGTGGAATTGGCAAAGTGACATTTGGAAGCCCATAGAGGGCTATGGTGAAAAAGGAAATATCCTCAGATGAAATCTGGAAAGAAGCTTTCTGAGAAACTGCTTAGTGTTCTGTTAATTCATCTCACAGAGTTACATCTGTATTTCGTGGATCTCTTTGCTAGCCTTATTTCTGTGGAATCTGAGAACAGATATTTCGGATCCCATTGAAGACTATAGGGCCAAAGGAAATATCCTCCGATAACAAAGAGAAAGAAGATTTCTGAGAAACTTCTTTGCGTTCTGTGAAATCATCTCACAGAGTTACAGCTTTCCCCTCAAGAAGCCTTTCGCTAAGACAGTTCTTGTGGAATTGGCAAAGTGATATTTGGAAGCCCTTAGAGGGCTATGGTGAAAAAGGAAATATCCTCAGATGAAATCTGGAAAGAAGCTTTCTGAGAAACTGCTTAGTGTTCTGTTAATTCATCTCACAGAGTTACATCTGCATTTCATGGATCTCTTTGCTAGCCTTATTTCTGTGGAATCTGAGAACAGATATTTCGGATCCCTTTGAAGACTATAGGGCTAAAGGAAATATCCTCCGATAACAAAGAGAAAGAAGCTTTCTGAGAAACATCTTTGTGTTCTGTGAAATCATCTCACAGAGTTACAGCTTTCCCCTCAAGAAGCCTTTCGCTAAGACAGTTCTTGTGGAATTGGCAAAGTGATATTTGGAAGCCCATAGAGGGCTATGGTGAAAAAGGAAATATCCTCAGATGAAATCTGGAAAGAAGCTTTCTGAGAAACTGCTTAGTGTTCTGTTAATTCGTCTCACATAGTTACATGTGTATTTCGTGATCTCCTTGCTAGCCTTATTTCTGTGGAATCTGAGAAGAGATATTTCGGATCCCATTGAAGACTATAGGGACAAAGGAAACTTCCTCCGATAACAAAGAGCAAGAAGCTTTCTGAGAAACTTCTTTGCGTTCTGTGAAATCCTCTCACAGAGTTACAGCTTTCCCCTCAAGAAGCCTTTCGCTAAGACATTTCTTGTGGAATTGGCAAAGTGATATTTGGAAGCCCTTAGAGGGCTATGGTGAAAAAGGAAATATCCTCAGATGAAATCTGGAAAGAAGCTTTCTGAGAAACTGCTTAGTGTTCTGTTAATTCATCTCAGAGAGTTACATCTGTATTTCGTGGATCTCTTTGCTAGCCTTATTTCTGTGGAATCTGAGAACAGATGTTTCGGATCCCATTGAAGACTACAGGGCCAAAGGAAATATCCTCGGATAACAAAGAGAAAGAATTTTTCTGAGAAACTTCTTTGTGTTCTGTGAAATCATCTCACAGAGTTACAGCTTTCCCCTCAAGAAGCATTTCACTAAGACAGTTCTTGTGGAATTGGCAAAGTGATATTTGGAAGCCCATAGAGGGCTATGTTGAAAAAGGAAATATCCTCAGATGAAATCTGGAAAGAAGCTTTCTGAGAAACTGCTTAGTGTTCTGTTAATTCATCTCACAGAGTTACATCTGTATTTCGTGGATCTCTTTGCTAGCCTTATTTCTGTGGAATCTGAGAACAGATATTTCGGATCCTATGAAGACTATAGGGACAAAGGAAATATCCTCCGATAACAACGAGAAAGAAGCTTTCTGAGAAACTTCTTTGCGTTCTGTGAAATCATCTCACAGAGTTACAGCTTTCCACTTAAGAAGACTTTCGCTAAGACAGTTCCTGTGGAATTGGCAAAGTGATATTTGGAAGCCCATAGAGGGCTATGGTGAAAAAGGAAATATCCTCAGATGAAATCTGGAAAGAAGCTTTCTGAGAAACTGCTTAGTGTTCTGTTAATTCATCTCACAGAGTTACATCTGTATTTCATGGATCTTTTTGCTAGCCTTATTTCTGTGGAATCTGAGAACAGATATTTCGGATCCCTTTGAAGACTATAGGGCCAAAGGAAATATCCTCCGATAACAAAGAGAAAGAAGATTTCTGAGAAACTTCTTTGCGTTCTGTGAAATCATCTCACAGAGTTACAGCTTTCCCCTCAAGAAGACTTTCGCTAAGACAGTTCTTTTGGAATTGGCAAAGTGATATTTGGAAGCCCTTAGAGGGCTATGGTGAAAAAGGAAATATCCTCAGATGAAATCTGGAAAGAAGCTTTCTGAGAAACTGCTTAGTGTTCTGTTATTTCATCTCACAGAGTTACATCTGTATTTCGTGGATCTCCTTGCTAGCCTTATTTCTGTGGAATCTGAGAACAGATATTTCGGATCCCATTGAAGACTATAGAGCCAAAGGAAATAATCTCCGATAACAAAGAGAAAGAAGCTTTCTGAAAAACTTCTTTGCGTTTTGTGAAATCATCTCACAGAGTTACAGCTTTCCCCTCGAGAAACCTTTCGCTAAGACAGTTCTTGTGGAATTGGCAAAGTGATATTTGGAAGCCCATAGAGGGCTGTGGTGAAACAGGAAATATCCTCAGATGAAATCTGGAAAGAAGCTTTCTGAGAAACTGCTTAGTGTTCGGTTAATTCATCTCACAGAGTTACATCAGTATTTCGTGGATCTCTTTGCTAGCCTTATTTCTGTGGAATCTGAGAACAGATATTTCGGATTCCTTTGAAGAATATAGGGCTAAAGGAAATATCCTCCGATAACAAAGAGCAAGAAGCTTTCTGAGAAACTTCTTTGCGTTCTGTGAAATCATCTCACAGAGTTACAGCTTTCCCCTCAAGAAGCCTTTCGCTAAGACAGTTCTTGTGGAATTGGCAAAGTGATATTTGGAAGCCCTTAGAGGGCTGTGGTGAAAAAGGAAATATCCTCAGATGAAATCTGGAAAGAAGCTTTCTGAGAAACTGCTTAGTGTTCTCTTAATTCATCTCACAGAGTTACATCTGTATTTCGTGGATCTCATTGCTAGCCTTATTTCTGTGGAATCTGAGAACAGATATTTCGGATCCCATTGAAGACTATAGGGCCAAGGAAATATCCTCCGATAACAAAGAGAAAGAAGCTTTCTGAGAAACTTCTTTGCGTTCTGTGAAATCATCTCACAGAGTTACAGCTTTCCCCTCAAGAAGCCTTTCGCTAAGACAGTTCTTGTGGAATTGGCAAAGTGATATTTGGAAGCCCATAGAGGGCTATGGTGAAAAAGGAAATATCCTCAGATGAAATCTGGAAAGAAGCTTTCTGAGAAACTGCTTAGTGTTCTGTTAATTCGTCTCACATAGTTACATGTGTATTTCGTGATCTCCTTGCTAGCCTTATTTCTGTGGAATCTGAGAAGAGATATTTCGGATCCTATTGAAGACTATAGGGACAAAGGAAACTTCCTCCGATAACAAAGAGCAAGAAGCTTTCTGAGAAACTTCTTTGCGTTCTGTGAAATCCTCTCACAGAGTTACAGCTTTCCCCTCAAGAAGCCTTTCGCTAAGACAGTTCTTGTGGAATTGGCAAAGTGATATTTGGAAGCCCTTAGAGGGCTATGGTGAAAAAGGAAATATCCTCAGATGAAATCTGGAAAGAAGCTTTCTGAGAAACTGCTTAGTGTTCTGTTAATTCATCTCAGAGAGTTACATCTGTATTTCGTGGATCTCTTTGCTAGCCTTATTTCTGTGGAATCTGAGAACAGATGTTTCGGATCCCATTGAAGACTACAGGGCCAAAGGAAATATCCTCGGATAACAAAGAGAAAGAATTTTTCTGAGAAACTTCTTTGTGTTCTGTGAAATCATCTCACAGAGTTACAGCTTTCCCCTCAAGAAGCATTTCACTAAGACAGTTCTTGTGGAATTGGCAAAGTGATATTTGGAAGCCCATAGAGGGCTATGGTGAAAAAGGAAATATCCTCAGATGAAATCTGGAAAGAAGCTTTCTGAGAAACTGCTTAGTGTTCTGTTAATTCATCTCACAGAGTTACATCTGTATTTCGTGGATCTCTTTGCTAGCCTTATTTCTGTGGAATCTGAGAACAGATATTTCGGATCCTATGAAGACTATAGGGACAAAGGAAATATCCTCCGATAACAACGAGAAAGAAGCTTTCTGAGAAACTTCTTTGCGTTCTGTGAAATCATCTCACAGAGTTACAGCTTTCCACTTAAGAAGACTTTCGCTAAGACAGTTCCTGTGGAATTGGCAAAGTGATATTTGGAAGCCCATAGAGGGCTATGGTGAAAAAGGAAATATCCTCAGATGAAATCTGGAAAGAAGCTTTCTGAGAAACTGCTTAGTGTTCTGTTAATTCATCTCACAGAGTTACATCTGTATTTCATGGATCTTTTTGCTAGCCTTATTTCTGTGGAATCTGAGAACAGATATTTCGGATCCCTTTGAAGACTATAGGGCCAAAGGAAATATCCTCCGATAACAAAGAGAAAGAAGATTTCTGAGAAACTTCTTTGCGTTCTGTGAAATCATCTCACAGAGTTACAGCTTTCCCCTCAAGAAGACTTTCGCTAAGACAGTTCTTTTGGAATTGGCAAAGTGATATTTGGAAGCCCTTAGAGGGCTATGGTGAAAAAGGAAATATCCTCAGATGAAATCTGGAAAGAAGCTTTCTGAGAAACTGCTTAGTGTTCTGTTATTTCATCTCACAGAGTTACATCTGTATTTCGTGGATCTCCTTGCTAGCCTTATTTCTGTGGAATCTGAGAACAGATATTTCGGATCCCATTGAAGACTATAGAGCCAAAGGAAATAATCTCCGATAACAAAGAGAAAGAAGCTTTCTGAAAAACTTCTTTGCGTTTTGTGAAATCATCTCACAGAGTTACAGCTTTCCCCTCGAGAAACCTTTCGCTAAGACAGTTCTTGTGGAATTGGCAAAGTGATATTTGGAAGCCCATAGAGGGCTGTGGTGAAACAGGAAATATCCTCAGATGAAATCTGGAAAGAAGCTTTCTGAGAAACTGCTTAGTGTTCGGTTAATTCATCTCACAGAGTTACATCAGTATTTCGTGGATCTCTTTGCTAGCCTTATTTCTGTGGAATCTGAGAACAGATATTTCGGATTCCTTTGAAGAATATAGGGCTAAAGGAAATATCCTCCGATAACAAAGAGCAAGAAGCTTTCTGAGAAACTTCTTTGCGTTCTGTGAAATCATCTCACAGAGTTACAGCTTTCCCCTCAAGAAGCCTTTCGCTAAGACAGTTCTTGTGGAATTGGCAAAGTGATATTTGGAAGCCCTTAGAGGGCTGTGGTGAAAAAGGAAATATCCTCAGATGAAATCTGGAAAGAAGCTTTCTGAGAAACTGCTTAGTGTTCTCTTAATTCATCTCACAGAGTTACATCTGTATTTCGTGGATCTCATTGCTAGCCTTATTTCTGTGGAATCTGAGAACAGATATTTCGGATCCCATTGAAGAATATAGGGCCAAGGAAATATCCTCCGATAACAAAGAGAAAGAAGCTTTCTGAGAAACTTCTTTGCGTTCTGTGAAATCATCTCACAGAGTTACAGCTTTCCCCTCAAGAAGCCTTTCGCTAAGACAGTTCTTGTGGAATTGGCAAAGTGATATTTGGAAGCCCATAGAGGGCTATGGTGAAAAAGGAAATATCCTCAGATGAAATCTGGAAAGAAGCTTTCTGAGAAACTGCTTAGTGTTCTGTTAATTCATCTCACAGAGTTACATCTGTATTTCGTGGATCTCTTTGCTAGCCTTATTTCTGTGGAATCTGAGAACAGATATTTCGGATCCCATGAAGACTATAGGGACAAAGGAAATATCCTCCGATAACAAAGAGAAAGAAGCTTTCTGAGAAACTTCTTTGCGTTCTGTGAAATCATCTCACAGAGTTACAGCTTTCCACTTAAGAAGACTTTCGCTAAGACAGTTCCTGTGGAATTGGCAAAGTGACATTTGGAAGCCCATAGAGGGCTATGGTGAAAAAGGAAATATCCTCAGATGAAATCTGGAAAGAAGCTTTCTGAGAAACTGCTTATTGTTCTGTTAATTCATCTCACAGAGTTACATCTGTATTTCGTGGATCTCTTTGCTAGCCTTATTTCTGTGGAATCTGAGAACAGATATTTCGGATCCTATGAAGACTATAGGGACAAAGGAAATATCCTCCGATAACAACGAGAAAGAAGCTTTCTGAGAAACTTCTTTGCGTTCTGTGAAATCATCTCACAGAGTTACAGCTTTCCACTTAAGAAGACTTTCGCTAAGACAGTTCCTGTGGAATTGGCAAAGTGATATTTGGAAGCCCATAGAGGGCTATGGTGTAAAAGGAAATATCCTCAGATGAAATCTGGAAAGAAGCTTTCTGAGAAACTGCTTAGTGTTCTGTTAATTCATCTCACAGAGTTACATCTGTATTTCATGGATCTTTTTGCTAGCCTTATTTCTGTGGAATCTGAGAACAGATATTTCGGATCCCTTTGAAGACTATAGGGCCAAAGGAAATATCCTCCGATAACAAAGAGAAAGAAGATTTCTCAGAAACTTCTTTGCGTTCTGTGAAATCATCTCACAGAGTTACAGCTTTCCCCTCAAGAAGACTTTCGCTAAGACAGTTCTTTTGGAATTGGCGAAGTGATATTTGGAAGCCCTTAGAGGGCTATGGTGAAAAAGGAAATATCCTCAGATGAAATCTGGAAAGAAGCTTTCTGAGAAACTGCTTAGTGTTCTGTTATTTCATCTCACAGAGTTACATCTGTATTTCGTGGATCTCCTTGCTAGCCTTATTTCTGTGGAATCTGAGAACAGATATTTCGGATCCCATTGAAGACTATAGAGCCAAAGGAAATAATCTCCGATAACAAAGAGAAAGAAGCTTTCTGAAAAACTTCTTTGCGTTTTGTGAAATCATCTCACAGAGTTACAGCTTTCCCCTCGAGAAACCTTTCGCTAAGACAGTTCTTGTGGAATTGGCAAAGTGATATTTGGAAGCCCATAGAGGGCTGTGGTGAAACAGGAAATATCCTCAGATGAAATCTGGAAAGAAGCTTTCTGAGAAACTGCTTAGTGTTCGGTTAATTCATCTCACAGAGTTACATCAGTATTTCGTGGATCTCTTTGCTAGCCTTATTTCTGTGGAATCTGAGAACAGATATTTCGGATTCCTTTGAAGAATATAGGGCTAAAGGAAATATCCTCCGTTAACAAAGAGCAAGAAGCTTTCTGAGAAACTTCTTTGCGTTCTGTGAAATCATCTCACAGAGTTACAGCTTTCCCCTCAAGAAGCCTTTCGCTAAGACAGTTCTTGTGGAATTGGCAAAGTGATATTTGGAAGCCCTTAGAGGGCTGTGGTGAAAAAGGAAATATCCTCAGATGAAATCTGGAAAGAAGCTTTCTGAGAAACTGCTTAGTGTTCTCTTAATTCATCTCACAGAGTTACATCTGTATTTCGTGGATCTCATTGCTAGCCTTATTTCTGTGGAATCTGAGAACAGATATTTCGGATCCCATTGAAGACTATAGGGCCAAGGAAATATCCTCCGATAACAAAGAGAAAGAAGCTTTCTGAGAAACTTCTTTGCGTTCTGTGAAATCATCTCGCAGAGTTACAGCTTTCCCCTCAAGAAGCCTTTCGCTAAGACAGTTCTTGTGGAATTGGCAAAGTGATATTTGGAAGCCCATAGAGGGCTATGGTGAAAAAGGAAATATCCTCAGATGAAATCTGGAAAGAAGCTTTCTGAGAAACTGCTTAGTGTTCTGTTAATTCATCTCACAGAGTTACATCTGTATTTCGTGGATCTCTTTGCTAGCCTTATTTCTGTGGAATCTGAGAACAGATATTTCGGATCCCATGAAGACTATAGGGACAAAGGAAATATCCTCCGATAACAAAGAGAAAGAAACTTTCTGAGAAACTTCTTTGCGTTCTGTGAAATCATCTCACAGAGTTACAGCTTTCCACTTAAGAAGACTTTCGCTAAGACAGTTCCTGTGGAATTGGCAAAGTGACATTTGGAAGCCCATAGAGGGCTATGGTGAAAAAGGAAATATCCTCAGATGAAATCTGGAAAGAAGCTTTCTGAGAAACTGCTTAGTGTTCTGTTAATTCATCTCACAGAGTTACATCTGTATTTCATGGATCTCTTTGCTAGCCTTATTTATGTGGAATCTGAGAACAGATATTTCGGATCCCATTGAAGACTATAGGGCCAAAGAAAATATCCTCCGATAAAAAAGAGAAAGAAGATTTCTGAGAAACTTCTTTGCGTTCTGTGAAATCATCTCACAGAGTTACAGCTTTCCCCTCAAGAAGCCTTTCGCTAAGACATTTCTTGTGGAATTGGCAAAGTGATATTTGGAAGCCCTTAGAGGGCTATGGTGAAAAAGGAAATATCCTCAGATGAAATCTGGAAAGAAGCTTTCTGAGAAACTGCTTAGTGTTCTGTTATTTCATCTCACAGAGTTACATCTGTATTTCATGGATCTCCTTGCTAGCCTTATTTCTGTGGAATCTCAGAACAGATATTTCGGATCCCATTGAAGACTATAGAGCCAAAGGAAATAATCTCCGATAACAAAGAGAAAGAAGCTTTCTGAAAAACTTCTTTGCGTTCTGTGAAATCAGCTCACAGAGTTACAGCTTTCCCCTCAAGAAACCTTTCGCTAAGACAGTTCTTGTGGAATTGGCAAAGTGATATTTGGAAGCCCATAGAGGGCTGTGGTGAAAAAGGAAATATCCTCAGGTGAAATCTGGAAAGAAGCTTTCTGAGAAACTGCTTAGTGTTCGGTTAATTCATCTCACAGAGTTACATCTGTATTTCGTGGATCTCTTTGCTAGCCTTATTTCTGTGGAATCTGAGAACAGATATTTCGGATCCCATTGAAGACTATAGGGCCAAAGGAAATATCCTCGGATAACAAAGAGAAAGAAGCTTTCTGAGAAACTTCTTTGCATTCTGTGAAATCATCTCACAGAGTTACAGCTTTCCCCTCAAGAAGCCTTTCGCTAAGACAGTTCTTGTGGAATTGGCAAAGTGATATTTGGAAGCCCTTAGAGGGCTATGGTGAAAAAGGAAATATCCTCAGATGAAATCTGGAAAGAAGCTTTCTGAGAAACTGCTTAGTGTTCAGTTAATTCATCTCACAGAGTTACATCTGTATTTCGTGGATCTCTTTGCTAGCCTTATTTCTATGGAATCTGAGAACAGATGTTTCGGATCCCATTGAAGACTATAGGGCCAAAGGAAATATCCTCGGATAACAAAGAGAAAGAAGGTTTCTGAGAAACTTCTTTGTGTTCTGTGAAATCATCTCACAGAGTTACAGCTTTCCCCTCAAGAAGCCTTTCACTAAGACAGTTCTTGTGGAATTGGCAAAGTGATATTTGGAAGCCCATAGAGGGCTATGGTGAAAAAGGAAATATCCTCAGATGAAATCTGGAAAGAAGCATTCTGAGAATCTGCTTAGTGTTCTGTTAATTCATCTCACAGAGTTACATCTGTATTTCGTGATCTCTTTGCTAGCCTTATTTCTGTGGAATCTGAGAACAGATATTTCGGATCCCATTGAAGACTATAGGGACAAAGGAAATATCCTCCGATAACAAAGAGAAAGAAGCTTTCTGAGAAACTTCTTTGCGTTCTGTGAAATCATCTCACAGAGTTACAGCTTTCCACTTAAGAAGCCTTTCGCTAAGACAGTTCCTGAGGAATTGGCAAAGTGATATTTGGAAGCCCATAGAGGGCTATGGTGAAAAAGGAAATATCCTCAGATGAAATCTGGAAAGAAGCTTTCTGAGAAACTGCTTAGTGTTCTGTTAATTCATCTCAGAGAGTTACATCTGTATTTCGTGGATCTCTTTGCTAGCCTTATTTCTGTGGAATCTGAGAACAGATGTTTCGGATCCCATTGAAGACTACAGGGCCAAAGGAAATATCCTCGGATAACAAAGAGAAAGAATTTTTCTGAGAAACTTCTTTGTGTTCTGTGAAATCATCTCACAGAGTTACAGCTTTCCCCTCAAGAAGCATTTCACTAAGACAGTTCTTGTGGAATTGGCAAAGTGATATTTGGAAGCCCATAGAGGGCTAAGGTGAAAAAGGAAATATCCTCAGATGAAATCTGGAAAGAAGCTTTCTGAGAAACTGCTTAGTGTTCTGTTAATTCATCTCACAGAGTTACATCTGTATTTCGTGGATCTCTTTGCTAGCCTTATTTCTGTGGAATCTGAGAACAGATATTTCGGATCCTATGAAGACTATAGGGACAAAGGAAATATCCTCCGATAACAACGAGAAAGAAGCTTTCTGAGAAACTTCTTTGCGTTCTGTGAAATCATCTCACAGAGTTACAGCTTTCCACTTAAGAAGACTTTCGCTAAGACAGTTCCTGTGGAATTGGCAAAGTGATATTTGGAAGCCCATAGAGGGCTATGGTGAAAAAGGTAATATCCTCAGATGAAATCTGGAAAGAAGCTTTCTGAGAAACTGCTTAGTGTTCTGTTAATTCATCTCACAGAGTTACATCTGTATTTCATGGATCTTTTTGCTAGCCTTATTTCTGTGGAATCTGAGAACAGATATTTCGGATCCCTTTGAAGACTATAGGGCCAAAGGAAATATCCTCCGATAACAAAGAGAAAGAAGATTTCTGAGAAACTTCTTTGCGTTCTGTGAAATCATCTCACAGAGTTACAGCTTTCCCCTCAAGAAGACTTTCGCTAAGACAGTTCTTTTGGAATTGGCAAAGTGATATTTGGAAGCCCTTAGAGGGCTATGGTGAAAAAGGAAATATCCTCAGATGAAATCTGGAAAGAAGCTTTCTGAGAAACTGCTTAGTGTTCTGTTATTTCATCTCACAGAGTTACATCTGTATTTCGTGGATCTCCTTGCTAGCCTTATTTCTGTGGAATCTGAGAACAGATATTTCGGATCCCATTGAAGACTATAGAGCCAAAGGAAATAATCTCCGATAACAAAGAGAAAGAAGCTTTCTGAAAAACTTCTTTGCGTTTTGTGAAATCATCTCACAGAGTTACAGCTTTCCCCTCGAGAAACCTTTCGCTAAGACAGTTCTTGTGGAATTGGCAAAGTGATATTTGGAAGCCCATAGAGGGCTGTGGTGAAACAGGAAATATCCTCAGATGAAATCTGGAAAGAAGCTTTCTGAGAAACTGCTTAGTGTTCGGTTAATTCATCTCACAGAGTTACATCAGTATTTCGTGGATCTCTTTGCTAGCCTTATTTCTGTGGAATCTGAGAACAGATATTTCGGATTCCTTTGAAGAATATAGGGCTAAAGGAAATATCCTCCGATAACAAAGAGCAAGAAGCTTTCTGAGAAACTTCTTTGCGTTCTGTGAAATCATCTCACAGAGTTACAGCTTTCCCCTCAAGAAGCCTTTCGCTAAGACAGTTCTTGTGGAATTGGCAAAGTGATATTTGGAAGCCCTTAGAGGGCTGTGGTGAAAAAGGAAATATCCTCAGATGAAATCTGGAAAGAAGCTTTCTGAGAAACTGCTTAGTGTTCTCTTAATTCATCTCACAGAGTTACATCTGTATTTCGTGGATCTCATTGCTAGCCTTATTTCTGTGGAATCTGAGAACAGATATTTCGGATCCCATTGAAGAATATAGGGCCAAGGAAATATCCTCCGATAACAAAGAGAAAGAAGCTTTCTGAGAAACTTCTTTGCGTTCTGTGAAATCATCTCACAGAGTTACAGCTTTCCCCTCAAGAAGCCTTTCGCTAAGACAGTTCTTGTGGAATTGGCAAAGTGATATTTGGAAGCCCATAGAGGGCAATGGTGAAAAAGGAAATATCCTCAGATGAAATCTGGAAAGAAGCTTTCTGAGAAACTGCTTAGTGTTCTGTTAATTCATCTCACAGAGTTACATCTGTATTTCGTGGATCTCTTTGCTAGCCTTATTTCTGTGGAATCTGAGAACAGATATTTCGGATCCCATGAAGACTATAGGGACAAAGGAAATATCCTCCGATAACAAAGAGAAAGAAGCTTTCTGAGAAACTTCTTTGCGTTCTGTGAAATCATCTCACAGAGTTACAGCTTTCCACTTAAGAAGACTTTCGCTAAGACAGTTCCTGTGGAATTGGCAAAGTGACATTTGGAAGCCCATAGAGGGCTATGGTGAAAAAGGAAATATCCTCAGATGAAATCTGGAAAGAAGCTTTCTGAGAAACTGCTTATTGTTCTGTTAATTCATCTCACAGAGTTACATCTGTATTTCGTGGATCTCTTTGCTAGCCTTATTTCTGTGGAATCTGAGAACAGATATTTCGGATCCTATGAAGACTATAGGGACAAAGGAAATATCCTCCGATAACAACGAGAAAGAAGCTTTCTGAGAAACTTCTTTGCGTTCTGTGAAATCATCTCACAGAGTTACAGCTTTCCACTTAAGAAGACTTTCGCTAAGACAGTTCCTGTGGAATTGGCAAAGTGATATTTGGAAGCCCATAGAGGGCTATGGTGTAAAAGGAAATATCCTCAGATGAAATCTGGAAAGAAGCTTTCTGAGAAACTGCTTAGTGTTCTGTTAATTCATCTCACAGAGTTACATCTGTATTTCATGGATCTTTTTGCTAGCCTTATTTCTGTGGAATCTGAGAACAGATATTTCGGATCCCTTTGAAGACTATAGGGCCAAAGGAAATATCCTCCGATAACAAAGAGAAAGAAGATTTCTCAGAAACTTCTTTGCGTTCTGTGAAATCATCTCACAGAGTTACAGCTTTCCCCTCAAGAAGACTTTCGCTAAGACAGTTCTTTTGGAATTGGCGAAGTGATATTTGGAAGCCCTTAGAGGGCTATGGTGAAAAAGGAAATATCCTCAGATGAAATCTGGAAAGAAGCTTTCTGAGAAACTGCTTAGTGTTCTGTTATTTCATCTCACAGAGTTACATCTGTATTTCGTGGATCTCCTTGCTAGCCTTATTTCTGTGGAATCTGAGAACAGATATTTCGGATCCCATTGAAGACTATAGAGCCAAAGGAAATAATCTCCGATAACAAAGAGAAAGAAGCTTTCTGAAAAACTTCTTTGCGTTTTGTGAAATCATCTCACAGAGTTACAGCTTTCCCCTCGAGAAACCTTTCGCTAAGACAGTTCTTGTGGAATTGGCAAAGTGATATTTGGAAGCCCATAGAGGGCTGTGGTGAAACAGGAAATATCCTCAGATGAAATCTGGAAAGAAGCTTTCTGAGAAACTGCTTAGTGTTCGGTTAATTCATCTCACAGAGTTACATCAGTATTTCGTGGATCTCTTTGCTAGCCTTATTTCTGTGGAATCTGAGAACAGATATTTCGGATTCCTTTGAAGAATATAGGGCTAAAGGAAATATCCTCCGTTAACAAAGAGCAAGAAGCTTTCTGAGAAACTTCTTTGCGTTCTGTGAAATCATCTCACAGAGTTACAGCTTTCCCCTCAAGAAGCCTTTCGCTAAGACAGTTCTTGTGGAATTGGCAAAGTGATATTTGGAAGCCCTTAGAGGGCTGTGGTGAAAAAGGAAATATCCTCAGATGAAATCTGGAAAGAAGCTTTCTGAGAAACTGCTTAGTGTTCTCTTAATTCATCTCACAGAGTTACATCTGTATTTCGTGGATCTCATTGCTAGCCTTATTTCTGTGGAATCTGAGAACAGATATTTCGGATCCCATTGAAGACTATAGGGCCAAGGAAATATCCTCCGATAACAAAGAGAAAGAAGCTTTCTGAGAAACTTCTTTGCGTTCTGTGAAATCATCTCACAGAGTTACAGCTTTCCCCTCAAGAAGCCTTTCGCTAAGACAGTTCTTGTGGAATTGGCAAAGTGATATTTGGAAGCCCATAGAGGGCTATGGTGAAAAAGGAAATATCCTCAGATGAAATCTGGAAAGAAGCTTTCTGAGAAACTGCTTAGTGTTCTGTTAATTCATCTCACAGAGTTACATCTGTATTTCGTGGATCTCTTTGCTAGCCTTATTTCTGTGGAATCTGAGAACAGATATTTCGGATCCCATGAAGACTATAGGGACAAAGGAAATATCCTCCGATAACAAAGAGAAAGAAACTTTCTGAGAAACTTCTTTGCGTTCTGTGAAATCATCTCACAGAGTTACAGCTTTCCACTTAAGAAGACTTTCGCTAAGACAGTTCCTGTGGAATTGGCAAAGTGACATTTGGAAGCCCATAGAGGGCTATGGTGAAAAAGGAAATATCCTCAGATGAAATCTGGAAAGAAGCTTTCTGAGAAACTGCTTAGTGTTCTGTTAATTCATCTCACAGAGTTACATCTGTATTTCATGGATCTCTTTGCTAGCCTTATTTATGTGGAATCTGAGAACAGATATTTCGGATCCCATTGAAGACTATAGGGCCAAAGAAAATATCCTCCGATAAAAAAGAGAAAGAAGATTTCTGAGAAACTTCTTTGCGTTCTGTGAAATCATCTCACAGAGTTACAGCTTTCCCCTCAAGAAGCCTTTCGCTAAGACATTTCTTGTGGAATTGGCAAAGTGATATTTGGAAGCCCTTAGAGGGCTATGGTGAAAAAGGAAATATCCTCAGATGAAATCTGGAAAGAAGCTTTCTGAGAAACTGCTTAGTGTTCTGTTATTTCATCTCACAGAGTTACATCTGTATTTCGTGGATCTCCTTGCTAGCCTTATTTCTGTGGAATCTCAGAACAGATATTTCGGATCCCATTGAAGACTATAGAGCCAAAGGAAATAATCTCCGATAACAAAGAGAAAGAAGCTTTCTGAAAAACTTCTTTGCGTTCTGTGAAATCAGCTCACAGAGTTACAGCTTTCCCCTCAAGAAACCTTTCGCTAAGACAGTTCTTGTGGAATTGGCAAAGTGATATTTGGAAGCCCATAGAGGGCTGTGGTGAAAAAGGAAATATCCTCAGGTGAAATCTGGAAAGAAGCTTTCTGAGAAACTGCTTAGTGTTCGGTTAATTCATCTCACAGAGTTACATCTGTATTTCGTGGATCTCTTTGCTAGCCTTATTTCTGTGGAATCTGAGAACAGATATTTCGGATCCCATTGAAGACTATAGGGCCAAAGGAAATATCCTCGGATAACAAAGAGAAAGAAGCTTTCTGAGAAACTTCTTTGCATTCTGTGAAATCATCTCACAGAGTTACAGCTTTCCCCTCAAGAAGCCTTTCGCTAAGACAGTTCTTGTGGAATTGGCAAAGTGATATTTGGAAGCCCTTAGAGGGCTATGGTGAAAAAGGAAATATCCTCAGATGAAATCTGGAAAGAAGCTTTCTGAGAAACTGCTTAGTGTTCAGTTAATTCATCTCACAGAGTTACATCTGTATTTCGTGGATCTCTTTGCTAGCCTTATTTCTATGGAATCTGAGAACAGATGTTTCGGATCCCATTGAAGACTATAGGGCCAAAGGAAATATCCTCGGATAACAAAGAGAAAGAAGGTTTCTGAGAAACTTCTTTGTGTTCTGTGAAATCATCTCACAGAGTTACAGCTTTCCCCTCAAGAAGCCTTTCACTAAGACAGTTCTTGTGGAATTGGCAAAGTGATATTTGGAAGCCCATAGAGGGCTATGGTGAAAAAGGAAATATCCTCAGATGAAATCTGGAAAGAAGCATTCTGAGAATCTGCTTAGTGTTCTGTTAATTCATCTCACAGAGTTACATCTGTATTTCGTGATCTCTTTGCTAGCCTTATTTCTGTGGAATCTGAGAACAGATATTTCGGATCCCATTGAAGACTATAGGGACAAAGGAAATATCCTCCGATAACAAAGAGAAAGAAGCTTTCTGAGAAACTTCTTTGCGTTCTGTGAAATCATCTCACAGAGTTACAGCTTTCCACTTAAGAAGCCTTTCGCTAAGACAGTTCCTGAGGAATTGGCAAAGTGATATTTGGAAGCCCATAGAGGGCTATGGTGAAAAAGGAAATATCCTCAGATGAAATCTGGAAAGAAGCTTTCTGAGAAACTGCTTAGTGTTCTGTTAATTCATCTCACAGAGTTACATCTGTATTTCATGGATCTCTTTGCTAGCCTTATTTCTGTGGAATCTGAGAACAGATATTTCGGATCCCATTGAAGACTATAGGGCCAAAGGAAATATCCTCCGATAACAAAGAGAAAGAAGATTTCTGAGAAACTTCTTTGCATTCTGTGAAATCATCTCACAGAGTTACAGCTTTCCCCTCAAGAAGCCTTTCGCTAAGACAGTTCTTGTGGAATTGGCAAAGTGATATTTGGAAGCCCTTAGAGGGCTATGGTGAAAAAGGAAGTATCCTCAGATGAAATCTGGAAAGAAGCTTTCTGAGAAACTGCTTAGTGTTCGGTTAATTCATCTCACAGAGTTACATCTGTATTTCGTGGATCTCTTTGCTAGCCTTATTTCTGTGGAATCTGAGAACAGATGTTTCGGATCCCATTGAAGACTATAGGGCCAAAGGAAATATCCTCCGATAACAAAGAGAAAGAAGTTTTCTGAGAAACTTCTTTGCGTTCTGTGAAATCATCTCACGGAGTTACAGCTTTCCCCTCAAGAAGTCTTTCACTAAGACAGTTCTTGTGGAATTGGCAAGGTGATATTTGGAAGCCCATAGAGGGCTACGGTGAAAAAGGAAATATCCTCAGATGAAATCTGGAAAGAAGCTTTCTGAGAAACTGCTTAGTGTTCTGTTAATTCATCTCACAGATTTACATCTGCATTTCATGGATCTCTTTGCTAGCCTTATTTCTGTGGAATCTGAGAACAGATATTTCGGATCCCTTTGAAGACTATAGGGCCAAAGGAAATATCCTCCGATAACAAAGAGAAAGAAGCTTTCTGAGAAACTTCTTTGTGTTCTGTGAAATCGTCTCACAGAGTTACAGCTTTCCCCTCAAGAAGCCTTTCGCTAAGACAGTTCTTGTGGAATTGGCAAAGTGATATTTGGAAGCCCATAGAGGGCTATGGTGAAAAAGGATATATCCTCAGATGAAATTTGGAAAGAAGCTTTCTGAGAAACTGCTTAGTGTTCTGTTCATTCATCTCACAGAGTTACATCTGTATTTCATGGATCTGTTTCCTAGCCTTATTTCTGTGGAATCTGAGAACAGATATTTCGGATCCCATTGAAGACTATAGGGCTAAAGGAATTATCCTCCGATAACAAAGAGAAAGAAGCTTTCTGAGAAACATCTTTGTGTTCTGTGAAATCATCTTACACAGTTACAGCTTTCCCCTCAAGAAGCCTTTCGCTAAGACAGTTCTTGTGGAATTGGCAAAGTGATATTTGGAAGCCCAAGAGGGCTATGGTGAAAAAGGAAATATCCACAGATGAAATCTGGAAAGAAAATTTCTGAGAAACTGCTTAGTGTTCTGTTAATTCATCTCACAGAGTTACATCTGTATTTCGTGGATCTCTTTGCTAGCCTTATTTCTGTGGAATCTGAGAACAGATATTTCGGATCCCATGAAGAATATAGGGACAAAGGAAATATCCTCCGATAACAAAGAGAAAGAAGCTTTCTGAGAAACTTCTTTGCGTTCTGTGAAATCATCTCACAGAGTTACAGCTTTCCACTTAAGAAGCCTTTCGCTAAGACAGTTCCTGTGGAATTGGCAAAGTGATATTTGGAAGCCCATAGAGGGCTATGGTGAAAAAGGAAATATCCTAAGATGAAATCTGGAAAGAAGCTTTCTGTGAAACTGCTTAGTGTTCTGTTAATTCATCTCACAGATTTACATCTGTATTTCGTGGATCTCTTTGCTAGCCTTATTTCTGTGGAATCTGAGAAGAGATATTTCGGATCCCATTGAAGACTATAGGGACAAAGGAAATATCCTTCGATAACAAAGAGAAAGAAGCTTTCTGAGAAACTTCTTTGCGTTCTGTGAAATCATCTCACAGAGTTACAGCTTACCCCTCAAGAAACCTTTCGCTAAGACAGTTCTTGTGGAATTGGCAAAGTGATATTTGGAAGCCCATAGAGGGCTATGGTGAAAAAGGAAATATCCTCAGATGAAATCTGGAAAGAAGCTTTCTGAGAAACTGCTTAGTGTTCTGTTAATTCATCTCACAGAGTTACATCTGTATTTCGTGGATCTCTTTGCTAGCCTTATTTCTGTGGAATCTGAGAACAGATATTTCGGATTCCTTTGAAGAGTATAGGGCCAAAGGAAATATCCTCCGATAACAAAGAGAAAGAAGCTTTCTGAGAAACTTCCTTGTGTTCTGTGAAATCATCTCACAGAGTTACAGCTTTCCCCTCAAGAAGCCTTTCGCTACGACAGTTCTTGTGGAATTGGAAAAGTGATATTTGGAAGCCCATAGAGGGCTATGGTGAAAAAGGATATATCCTCAGATGAAATTTGGAAAGAAGCTTTCTGAGAAACTGCTTAGTGTTCTGTTCATTCATCTCACAGAGTTACATCTGCATTTCGTGGATCTCTTTCCTAGCCTTATTTCTGTGGAATCTGAGAACAGATATTTCGGATCCCATTGAAGACTATAGGGCCAAAGGAAATATCCTCCGATAACAAAGAGAAAGAAGCTTTCTGAGAAACTTCTTTGCGTTCTGTGAAATCATCTCACAGAGTTACAGCTTTCCTCTCAAGAAGCCTTTCGCTAAGACAGTTCTTGTGGAATTGGCAAAGTGATATTTGGAAGGCCATAGAGGGCTAAGGTGGAAAATGAAATATCCTCAGATGAAATATGGAAAGAACCTTTCTGTGAAACTCCTTAGTGTTCTGTTAATTCATCTCACAGAGTTACATCTGTATTTCCTGGATCTCTTTGCTAGCCTTATTTCTGTGGAATCTGAGAACAGATATTTCGGATCCCATTGAAGACTATAGGGACAAAGAAATATCCAACGATAACAAAGAGAAAGAAGTTTTCTGAGAAACTTCTTTGCGTTCTGTGAAATCATCTCACAGAGTTACAGCTTTCCCCTCAAGAAGCCTTTCACTAAGACAGTTCTTGTGGAATTGGCAAAGTGATATTTGGAAGCCCATAGTGGGCTATGGTGAAAAAGGAAATATCCTCAGATGAAATCTGGAAAGAAGCTTTCTGAGAAACTGCTTAGTGTTCTGTTAATTCATCTCACAGAGTTACGTCTGTATTTCGTGGATCTCTTTGCTAGCCTTATTTCTGTGGAATCTGAGAACAGATATTTCGGATCCCATTGAAGACTATAGGGCCAAAGGAAATATCCTCCGATAACAAAGAGAAAGAAGCTTTCTGAGAAACTTCTTTGCGTTCTGTGAAATCATCTCACAGAGTTACAGCTTTCCACTTAAGAAGCCTTTCGCTAAGACAGTTCCTGTGGAATTGGCAAAGTGATATTTGGAAGCCCATAGAGGGCTATGGTGAAAAAGGAAATATCCTCAGATGAAATCTGGAAAGAAGCTTTCTGAGAAACTGCTTAGTGTTCTGTTAATTCATCTCACAGAGTTACATCTGTATTTCATGGATCTCTTTGCTAGCCTTATTTCTGTGGAATCTGAGAACAGATATTTCGGATCCCATTGAAGACTATAGGGCCAAAGGAAATATCCTCCGATAACAAAGAGAAAGAAGATTTCTGAGAAACTTCTTTGCGTTCTGTGAAATCATCTCACAGAGTTACAGCTTTCCCCTCAAGAAGCCTTTCGCTAAGACAGTTCTTGTGGAATTGGCAAAGTGATATTTGGAAGCCCATAGAGGGCTATGGTGAAAAAGGAAATATCCTCAGATGAAATCTGGAAAGAAGCTTTCTGAGAAACTGCTTAGTGTTCTGTTATTTCATCTCACAGAGTTACATCTGTATTTCGTGGATCTTCTTGCTAGCCTTATTTCTGTGGAATCTGAGAACAGATATTTCGGATCCCATTGAAGACTATAGAGCCAAAGGAAATAATCTCCGATAACAAAGAGAAAGAAGCTTTCTGAAAAACTTCTTTGCGTTCTGTGAAATCATCTCACAGAGTTACAGCTTTCCCCTCAAGAAGCCTTTCGCTAAGACAGTTCTTGTGGAATTGGCAAAGTGATATTTGGAAGCCCATAGAGGGCTATGGTGAAAAAGGAAATATCCTCAGATGAAATCTGGAAAGAAGCTTTCTGAGAAACTGCTTAGTGTTCGGTTAATTCATCTCACAGAGTTACATCTGTATTTCGTGGATCTCTTTGCTAGCCTTATTTCTGTGGAATCTGAGAACAGATATTTCGGATTCCTTTGAAGACTATAGGGCTAAAGGAAATATCCTCCGATAACAAAGAGAAAGAAGCTTTCTGAGAAACATCTTTGTGTTCTGTGAAATCATCTTACAGAGTTACAGCTTTCCCCTCAAGAAGCCTTTCGCTAAGACAGTTCTTGTGGAATTGGCAAAGTGATATTTGGAAGCCCATAGAGGGCTATGGTGAAAAAGGAAATATCCTAAGATGAAATCTGGAAAGAAGCTTTCTGAGAAACTGCTTAGTGTTCTGTTAATTCATCTCACAGAGTTACATCTGTATTTCGTAGATCTCTTTGCTAGCCTTATTTCTGTGGAATCTGAGAAGAGATATTTCGGATCCCTTTGAAGACTATAGGGACAAAGGAAATATCCTCCGATAACAAAGAGAAAGAAGCTTTCTGAGAAACTTCTTTGCGTTCTGTGAAATCATCTCACAGAGTTACAGCTTTCCCCTCTAGAAGCCTTTCGCTAAGACAGTTCTTGTGGAATTGGCAAAGTGATATTTGGAAGCCCATAGAGGGCTATGGTGAAAAAGGAAATATCCTCAGATGAAATCTGGAAAGAAGCTTTCTGAGAAACTGCTTAGTGTTCTGTTAATTCATCTCACAGAGTTACATCTGTATTTCGTGGATCTCTTTGCTAGCCTTATTTCTGTGGAATCTGAGAACAGATATTTCAGATCCCTTTGAAGAGTATAGGGCCAAAGGAAATATCCTCCGGTAACAAAGAGAAAGAAGCTTTCTGAGAAACTTCCTTGTGTTCTGTGAAATCATCTCACAGAGTTACAGCTTTCCCCTCAAGAAGCCTTTCGCTAAGACAGTTCTTGTGGAATTGGAAAAGTGATATTTGGAAGCCCATAGATGGCTATGGTGAAAAAGGATATATCCTCAGATGAAATTTGGAAAGAAGCTTTCTGAGAAACTGCTTAGTGTTCTGTTCATTCATCTCACAGAGTTACATCTGCATTTCGTGAATCTCTTTCCTAGCCTTATTTCTGTGGAATCTGAAAACAGTTATTTCGGATCCCATTGAAGACTATAGGGCCAAAGGAAATATCCTCCGATAACAAAGAGAAAGAAGCTTTCTGAGAAACTTCTTTGCGTTCTGTGAAATCATCTCACAGAGTTACAGCTTTCCTCTCAAGAAGCCTTTCGCTAAGACAGTTCTTGTGGAATTGGCAAAGTGATATTTGGAAGGCCATAGAGGGCTATGGTGGAAAATGAAATATCCTCAGATGAAATCTGGAAAGAAGCTTTCTGTGAAACTCCTTAGTGTTCTGTTAATTCATCTCACAGAGTTACATCTGTATTTCGTGGATCTCTTTGCTAGCCTTATTTCTGTGGAATCTGAGAACAGATATTTCGGATCCCATTGAAGACTATAGGGACAAAGAAATATCCAACGATAACAAAGAGAAAGAAGTTTTCTGAGAAACTTCTTTGCGTTCTGTGAAATCATCTCACAGAGTTACAGCTTTCCCCTCAAGAAGCCTTTCACTAAGACAGTTCTTGTGGAATTGGCAAAGTGATATTTGGAAGCCCATAGTGGGCTATGGTGAAAAAGGAAATATCCTCAGATGAAATCTGGAAAGAAGCTTTCTGAGAAACTGCTTAGTGTTCTGTTAATTCATCTCACAGAGTTACATCTGTATTTCGTGGATCTCTTTGCTAGCCTTATTTCTGTGGAATCTGAGAACAGATATTTCGGATCCCATTGAAGACTATAGGGCCAAAGGAAATATCCTCCGATAACAAAGAGAAAGAAGCTTTCTGAGAAACTTCTTGGCGTTCTGTGAAATCATCTCACAGAGTTACAGCTTTCCCCTCAAGAAGCCTCTTGCTAAAACAGTTCTTGGGAATTGGCAAAGTGATATTTGGAAGTCCTAAAATTGCTATGTTGAAAAAGGAAATATCCTCAGATGAAATCTGGAAAGAAGCTTTCTGAGAAACTGCTTAGTGTTCGGTTAATTCATCTCACAGAGTTACATCTGTATTTCGTGGATCTCTTTGCTAGTCTTATTTCTGTGGAATCTGAGAACAGATGTTTCGGATCCCATTGAAGACTATAGGGCCAAAGGAAATATCCTCGGATAACAAAGAGAAAGAAGCTTTCTGAGAAACTTCTTTGTGTTCTGTGAAATCATCTCACAGAGTTACAGCTTTCCCCTTAAGAAGCCTTTCACTAAGACAGTTCCTGTGGAATTGGCAAAGTGATATTTGGAAGCCCATAGAGGGCTATGGTGAAAAAGGAAATATCCTCAGATGAAATCTGGAAAGAAGCTTTCTGAGAAACTGATTAGTGTTCTGTTAATTCATCTCACAGAGTTACATCTGTATTTCATTTATCTCTTTGCTAGCCTTATTTCTGTGGAATCTGAGAACAGATATTTCGGATCCCAATGAAGACTATAGGGCCAAAGGAAATATCCTCCGATAACAAAGAGAAAGAAGATTTCTGAGAAACTTCTTTGCGTTCTGTGAAATCATCTCACAGAGTTACAGCTTTCCCCTGAAGAAGCCTTTCGCTAAGACAGTTCTTGTGGAATTGGCAAAGTGATATTTGGAAGCCCATAGAGGGCTATGGTGAAAAAGGAAATATCCTCAGATGAAATCTGGAAAGAAGCTTTCTGAGAAACTGCTTAGTGTTCTGTTATTTCATCTCACAGAGTTACATCTGTATTTCGTGGATCTCCTTGCTAGCCTTATTTCTGTGGAATCTGAGAACAGATATTTCGGATTCCATTGAAGACTATAGAGCCAAAGGAAATAATCTCCGAGAACAAAGAGAAAGAAGCTTTCTGAAAAACTTCTTTGCGTTCTGTGAAATCATCTCACAGAGTTACAGCTTTCCCCTCAAGAAGCCGTTCGCTAAGACAGTTCTTGTGGAATTGGCAAAGTGATATTTGGAAGCCCATAGAGGGCTATGGTGAAAAAGGAAATATCCTCAGATGAAATCTGGAAAGAAGCTTTCTGAGAAACTGCTTAGTGTTCGGTTAATTCATCTCACAGAGTTACATCTGTATTTCGTGGATCTCTTTGCTAGCCTTATTTCTGTGGAATCTGAGAACAGATATTTCGGATTCCTTTGAAGACTATAGGGCTAAAGGAAATATCCTCCGATAACAAAGAGAAAGAAGCTTTCTGAGAAACATCTTTGTGTTCTGTGAAATCATCTTACAGAGTTACAGCTTTCCCCTCAGAAGCCTTTCGCTAAGACAGTTCTTGTGGAATTGGCAAAGTGATATTCGGAAGCCCATAGAGGGCTATGGTGAAAAAGGAAATATCCTCAGATGAAATCTGGAAAGAAGCTTTCTGAGAAACTTCTTAGTGTTCGGTTAATTCATCTCACAGAGTTACATCTGTATTTCGTGGATCTCTTTGCTAGCCTTATTTCTGTGGAATCTGAGAAGAGATATTTCGGATCCCATTGAAGACTATAGGGACAAAGGAAATATCCTCCGATTACAAAGAGAAAGAAGCTTTCTGAGAAACTTCTTTGCGTTCTCTGAAATCATCTCACAGAGTTACAGCTTTCCCCTGAAGAAGCCTTTCGCTAAGACAGTTCTTGTGGAATTGGCAAAGTGATATTTGGAAGCCCTTAGAGGGCTATGGTGAAAAAGGAAATATCCTCAGATGAAATCTGGAAAGAAGCTTTCTGAGAAACTGCTTAGTGTTCTGTTAATTCATCTCACAGAGTTACATCTCTATTTCGTGGATCTCATTGCTAGCCTTATTTCTGTGGAATCTGAGAACAGATATTTCGGATCCCATTGAAGACTATAGGGCCAAGGAAATATCCTCCGATAACAAAGAGAAAGAAGCTTTCTGAGAAACTTCTTTGCGTTCTGTGAAATCATCTCACAGAGTTACAGCTTTCCCCTCAAGAAGCCTTTCGCTAAGACAGTTCTTGTGGAATTGGCAAAGTGATATTTGGAAGCCCATAGAGGGCTATGGTGAAAAAGGAAATATCCTCAGAAGAAATCTGGAAAGAAGCTTTCTGAGAAACTGCTTAGTGTTCTGTTAATTCATCTCACAGAGTTACATGTGTATTGCGTGGATCACTTTGCTAGCCTTATTTCTGTGGAATCTGAGAACAGATATTTCGGATCCCATTGAAGACTATAGGGACAAAGGAAATATCCTCCGATAACAAAGAGCAAGAAGCTTTCTGAAAAACTTCTTTGCGTTCTGTGAAATCATCTCACAGAGTTACAGCTTTCCCCTCAAGAAACCTTTCGCTAAGACAGTTCATGTGGAATTGGCAAAGTGATATTTGGAAGCCCATAGAGGGCTATGGTGAAAAAGGAAATATCCTCAGATGAAATCTGGAAAGAAGCTTTCTGAGAAACTGCTTAGTGTTCTGTTAATTCATCTCACAGAGTTACATCTGAATTTCGTGGATCTCTTTGCTAGCCTTATTTCTGTGGAATCTGAGAACAGATATTTCGGATCCCATTGAAGACTATAGGGACAAAGGAAATATCCTCCGATAACAAAGAGAAAGAAGCTTACTGAGAAACTTCTTTGCGTTCTGTGAAATCATCTCACAGAGTTACAGCTTTCCACTTAAGAAGCCTTTCGCTAAGACAGTTCCTGTGGAATTGGCAAAGTGATATTTGGAAGCCCATAGAGGGCTATGGTGAAAAAGAAAATATCCTCAGATGAAATCTGGAAAGAAGCTTTCTGAGAAACTGCTTAGTGTTCTGTTAATTCAACTCACAGAGTTACATCTGTATTTCATGGATCTCTTTGCTAGCCTTATTTCTGTGGAATCTGAGAAGAGATATTTCGGATCCCATTGAAGACTATAGGGACAAAGCAAATATCCTCCGATAACAAAGAGAAAGAAGCTTTCTGAGAAACTTCTTTGCGTTCTGTGAAATCATCTAACAGAGTTACAGCTTTCCCCTCAAGAAGTCTTTCGCTAAGACAGTTCTTGTGGAATTGGCAAAGTGATATTTGGAAGCCCATAGAGGGCTATGGTGAAAAAGGAAATATCCTCAGATGAAATCTGGAAAGAAGCTTTCTGAGAAACTGCTTAGTGTTCTGTTAATTCATCTCAGAGAGTTACATCTGTATTTCGTGGATCTCTTTGCTAGCCTTATTTCTGTGGAATCTGAGAACAGATATTTCAGATCCCTTTGAAGAGTATAGGGCCAAAGGAAATATCCTCCGATAACAAAGAGAAAGAAGCTTTCTGAGAAACTTCCTTGTGTTCTGTGAAATCATCTCACAGAGTTACAGCTTTCCCCTCAAGAAGCCTTTCGCTAAGACAGTTCTTGTGGAATTGGAAAAGTGATATTTGGAAGCCCATAGAGGGCTATGGTGAAAAAGGATATATCCTCAGATGAAATCTGGAAAGAAGCTTTCTGAGAAACTGCTTAGTGTTCTGTTAATTCATCTCACAGAGTTACATCTGTATTTCGTGGATCTCTTTGCTAGCCTTTTTTTTCTGGAATCTGAGAACAGATATTTCGGATCCCATTGAAGACTATAGGGCCAAAGGAAATATCCTCCGATAACAAAGAGAAAGAAGCTTTCTGAGAAACTTCTTTGCGTTCTGTGAAATCATCTCACAGAGTTACAGCTTTCCCCTCAAGAAGCCTTTCGCTAAGACAGTTCTTGTGGAATTGGCAAAGTGATATTTGGAAGCCCCTAGAGGGCTATGGTGAAAAAGGAAATATCCTCAGATGAAATCTGGAAAGAAGCTTTCTGAGAAAGTGCTTAGTGTTCTGTTAATTCATCTCACAGAGTTACATCTGTATTTCCTGGATCTCTTTGCTAGCCTTATTTCTGTGGAATCTGAGAACAGATGTTTCGGATCCCATTGAAGACTATAGGGCCAAAGGAAATATCCTCCGATTATAAAGAGAAAGAAGCTTTCTGAGAAACTTCTTGGCGTTCTGTGAAATCATCACACAGAGTTACAGCTTTCCCCTCAAGAAGCCTTTCGCTAAGACAGTTCTTGTGGAATAGGCAAGGTGATATTTGGAAGCCCATAGAGATCTATGGTGAAAAAGGAAATATCCTCAGATGAAATCTGGAAAGAAGCTTTCTGAGAAAGTGCTTAGTGTTCGGTTAATTCATCTCACAGAGTTACATCTGTATTTCGTGGATCTCTTTGCTAGCCTTATTTCTGTGGAATCTGAGAACAGATATTTCGGATCCCTTTGAAGACTATACGGCCAAAGGAAATAAACTCCGATAACAAAGAGAAAGAAGCTTTCTGAGAAACTTCTTTGCATTCTTTGAAATCATCTCATAGAGTTACAGCTTTCCCCTCAAGAAGCCTTTCGCTAAGACAGTTCTTGTGGAATTGGCAAAGTGATATTTGGAACCCCAAGAGGGCAATGGTGAAAAAGAAAATATCCTCAGATGAAAACTGGAAGGAGCTTTCTGAGAAACTGCTTAGTGTTCTGTTCATTCATCTCACAGAGTTACATCTGTATTTCGTGGATCTCTTTGCTAGCCTTATTTCTGTGGAATCTGAGAACAGGTATTTCAGATCCCATTGAAGACTATAGGGCCAAAGGAAATATCCTCCGATTACAAAGAGAAAGAAGCTTTCTTAGAAACTTCTTTGTGTTCTGTGAAATCATCTCACAGAGTTACAGCTTTCCCCTCAAAAGCCTTTCGCTAAGGCAGTTCTTTTGGAATTGGCAAAGTGATATTTGGAAGCCCATAGAGGGCTAAGGTGAAAAAGGAAATATCCTCAGATGAAATCTGGAAAGAAGCTTTCTGAGAAACTGCTTAGTGTTCTGTTAATTCATCTCACAGAGTTACATGTGTATTTCGTGGATCTCTTTGCTAGCCTTATTTCTGTGGAATCTGAGAACAGATATTTCGGATCCCTTTGAAGACTATAGGGCCAAAGGAAATATCCTCCGATAACAAAGAGAAAGAAGCTTTCTGAAAAACTTCTTTGCGTTCTGTGATATCATCTCAAAGAGTTACAGCTTTCCCCTCAAGAAGCCTTTTGCTAAGACAGTTCTTGTGGAATTGGCAAGGTGATATTTGGAAGCCCATAGAGGGCTACGGTGAAAAAGGAAATATCCTCAGATGAAATCTGGAAAGAAGCTTTCTGAGAAAATGCTTAGTGTTCGGTTAATTCAGCTCACAGAGTTACATCAGTATTTCGTTGATCTCTTTGCTAGCCTTATTTCTGTGGAATCTGAGAACAGATATTTTGGATACCTTAGAAGACTATTGGGCCAAAGGAAATATCCTCCGATAACAAAGAGAAAGAAGCTTTCTGAGAAACTTCTTTGCATTCTGTGAAATCATCTCACAGAGTTACAGCTTTCCCCTCAAGAAGCCTTTCGCTAAGACAGTTCTTGTGGAATTGGCAAAGTGATATTTGGAAGCCCATAGAGGGCTATGGTGAAAAAGGAAATATCCTCAGATGAAATCTGGAAAGAAGCTTTCTGAGAAACTGCTTAGTGTTCTGTTAATTCATCTCACAGAGTTACATCTGTATTTCGTGGATCTCTTTGCTGGCCTTATTTCTATGGAATCTGAGAACAGGTAGTTCAGATCCCATTGAAGAGTATAGGGCCAAAGGAAATATCCTCCGATTACAAAGAGAAAGAAGCTTTGTTAGAAAGTTCTTTGTGTTCTGTGCAATCATCTCACAGAGTTACAGCTTTCCCCTCAAGAAGCCTTTCGCTAAGACAGTTCTTGTGGAATTGGCAAAGTGATATTTGGAAGCCCATAGAGGGCTATGGTGAAAAAGGAAATATCCTCAGATGAAATCTGGAAAGAAGCTTTCTGAGAAACTGCTTAGTGTTCTGTTAATTCATCTCACAGCGTTACATGTGTGTTTCGTGGATCTCTTTGCTAGCCTTATTTCTGTGGAATCTGAGAACAGATATTTCGGATCCCATTGAAGACTATAGGGACAAAGGAAATATCCTCCGATAACAAAGAGCAAGAAGCTTCCTGAGAAACTTCTTTGCGTTTTGTGAAATCATCTCACAGAGTTACAGCTTTCCCCTCAAGAAGCCTTTCGCTAAGACAGTTCTTGTGGAATTGGCAAAGTGATATTTTGAAGTCCTTAGAGGGCTATGTTGAAAAAGGAAATATCCTCAGATGAAATCTGGAAAGAAGCTTTCTGAGAAACTGCTTAGTGTTCGGTTAATTCATCTCACAGAGTTACATCTGTATTTGGTGGATCTCTTTGCTAGCCTTATTTTTGTGGAATCTGAGATCAGATATTTCGGATCCCATTGAAGACTATAGGGCCAAAGGAAATATCCTCCGATAACAAAGAGAAAGAAGCTTTCTGAGAAACTTCTTTGCGTTCTGTGAAATCATCTCACAGAGTTACAGCTTTCCCCTCAAGAAGCCTTTCGCTAAGACAGTTCTTGTGGAATTGGCAAAGTGATATTTGGAAGCCCATAGAGGGCTATGGTGAAAAAGGAAATATCCTCAGATGAAATCTGGAAAGAAGCTTTCTGAGAAACTGCTTAGTGTTCTGTTAATTCATCTCACAGAGTTACATCTGTATTTCCTGGATCTCTTTGCTAGCCTTATTTCTGTGGAATCTGAGAACAGATATTTCGGATCCCATTGAAGACTATAGGGCCAAAGGAAATATCCTCCGATTATAAAGAGAAAGAAGCTTTCTGAGAAACTTCTTGGCGTTCTGTGAAATCATCACACAGAGTTACAGCTTTCCCCTCAAGAAGCCATTCGCTAAGACAGTTCTTGTGGAATTGGCAAGGTGATATTTGGAAGCCCATAGAGGGCTATGGTGAAAAAGGAAATATCCTCAGATGAAATCTGGAAAGAAGCTTTCTGAGAAACTGCTTAGTGTTCTGTTAATTCATCTCACAGAGTTACATGTGTGTTTCGTGGATCTCTTTGCTAGCCTTATTTCTGTGGAATCTGAGAACAGATATTTCGGATCCCATTGAAGACTATAGGGACAAAGGAAATATCCTCCGATAACAAAGAGCAAGAAGCTTTCTGAGAAACTTCTTTGCGTTCTGTGAAATCATCTCACAGAGTTACAGCTTTCCCCTCAAGAAGCCTTTCGCTAAGACAGTTCTTGTGGAATTGGCAAAGTGATATTTTGAAGCCCTTAGAGGGCTATGTTGAAAAAGGAAATATCCTCAGATGAAATCTGGAAAGAAGCTTTCTGAGAAACTGCTTAGTGTTCGGTTAATTCATCTCACAGAGTTACATCTGTATTTGGTGGATCTCTTTGCTAGCCTTATTTTTGTGGAATCTGAGAACAGATATTTCGGATCCCTTTGAAGACTATAGGGCCAAAGGAAATATCCTCCGATAACAAAGAGAAAGAAGCTTTCTGAGAAACTTCTTTGCGTTCTGTGAAATCATCTCACAGAGTTACAGCTTTCCCCTCAAGAAGCCTTTCGCTAAGACAGTTCTTGTGGAATTGGCAAAGTGATATTTGGAAGCCCCTAGAGGGCTATGGTGAAAAAGGAAATATCCTCAGATGAAATATGGAAAGAAGCTTTCTGAGAAACTGCTTAGTGTTCTGTTAATTCATCTCACAGAGTTACATCTGTATTTCCTGGATCTCTTTGCTAGCCTTATTTCTGTGGAATCTGAGAACAGATATTTCGGATCCCATTGAAGACTATAGGGCCAAAGGAAATATCCTCTGATTATAAAGAGAAAGAAGCTTTCTGAGAAACTTCTTGGCGTTCTGTGAAATCATCTCACAGAGTTACAGCTTTCCCCTCAAGAAGCCATTCGCTAAGACAGTTCTTGTGGAATTGGCAAGGTGATATTTGGAAGCCCATAGAGGGCTAGGGTGAAAAAGGAAATATCCTCAGATGAAATCTGGAAAGAAGCTTTCTGAGAAACTGCTTAGTGTTCTGTTAATTCATCTCACAGAGTTACATCTGTATTTCGTGGATCTCTTTGCTAGCCTTATTTCTGTGGAAACTGAGAACAGATATTTCGGATCCCTTTGAAGACTATACGGCCAAAGGAAATAACCTCCGATAACAAAGAGAAAGAAGCTTTCTGAGAAACTTCTTTGCATTCTGTGAAATCATCTCACAGAGTTACAGCTTTCCCCTCAAGAAGCCTTTCGCTAAGTCAGTTCTTGTGGAATTGGCAAAGTGATATTTGGAAGCCCATAGAGGGCTATGGTGAAAAAGGAAATATCCCCAGATGAAATCTGGAAGGAAGCTTTCTGAGAAACTGCTTAGTGTTCGGTTAATTCACCTCAGAGAGTTACATCTGTATTTCGTGGATCTCTTGGCTAGCTTTATTTCTGTGGAATCTGAGAACAGATATTTCGGATCCCTTTGAAGGCTATAGGGCCAAAGGAAATAACCTCCGATAACAAAGAGAAAGAAGCTTTCTGAGAAACTTCTTTGCGTTCTGTGAAATCATCTCACAGAGTTACAGCTTTCACCTCAAGAAGCCATTCGCTAAGACAGTTCTTGTGGAATTGGCAAAGTGATATTTGGAAGCCCATAGAGGGCTATGGTGAAAAAGGAAATATCCTCAGATGAAATCTGGAAGGAAGCTTTCTGAGAAACTGCTTAGTGTTCGGTTAATTCATCTCAGATATTTATATCTGCATTTCGTGTATCTCTTTGCTAGCCTTATTTCTGTGGAATCTGAGAACAGATATTTCGGATCCCTTTGAAGACTATAGGGCCAAAGGAAATATCCTCCGATAACAAAGAGAAAGAAGCTTTCTGAGAAACTTCTTTGTGTTCTGTGAAATCATCTCACAGAGTTACAGCTTTCCCCTCAAGAAGCCTTTCGCTAAGACAGTTCTTGTGGAATTGGCAAAGTGATATTTGGAAGCCCATAGAGGGCTATGGTGAAAAAGGAAATATCCTCAGATGAAATCTGGAAAGAAGCTTTCTGAGAAACTGCTTAGTGTTCTCTTAATTCATCTCACAGAGTTACATCTTTATTTCGTGGAACTCTTTGCTAGCCTTATTTCTGTGGAGTCTGAGAACAGATATTTCGGATCCCTTTGAAGACTGTAGGGCCAAAGGAAATATCCTGCGATTAAAAAGAGAAAGAAGCTTTCTTAGAAACTTCTTTGCGTTCTGTGATATCATCTCACAGAGTTACAGCTTTCCCCTCAAGAAGCCTTTCGCTAAGACAGTTCTTGTAGAATTGGCAAAGTGATATTTGGAAGCCCATAGAGGGCTATGGTGAAAAAGGAAATATCCTCAGATGAAATCTGGAAAGAAGCTTTCTGAGAAACTGCTTAGTGTTCTGTTAATTCATCTCACAGAGTTACATCTGTATTTCGTGGATCTCTTTGCTAGCCTTATTTTTCTGGAATCTGAGAACAGATATTTCGGATCCCATCGAAGGCTATAGGGCCAAAGGAAATATCCTCCGATAACAAAGAGAAAGAAGCTTTCTGAGAAACTTCTTTGCGTTCTGTGAAATCATCTCACAGAGTTACAGCTTTCCCCTCAAGAAGCCTTTCGCTAAGACAGTTCTTGTGGAATTGGCAAAGTGATATTTGGAAGCCCCTAGAGGGCTATGGTGAAAAAGGAAATATCCTCAGATGAAGTCTGGAAAGAAGCTTTCTGAGAAACTGCTTAGTGTTCTGTTAATTCATCTCACAGAGTTACATCTGTATTTCGTGGATCTCTTTGCTAGCCTTATTTCTGTGGAATCTGAGAACAGATATTTCGGATCCCTTTGAAGACTATAGGGCCAAAGGAAATATCCTCCGATAACAAAGTGAAAGAAGCTTTCTGAAAAACTTCTTAGTGTTCTGTGAAATCATCTCACAGAGTTACAGCTTTCCCCTCAAGAAGCCTTTCGATAAGACAGTTCTTGTGGAATTGGCAAGGTGATATTTGGAAGCCCATAGAGTGCTACGGTGAAAAAGGAAATATCCTCAGATGAAATCTGGAAAGAAGCTTTCTGAGAAAATGCTTAGTGTTCGGTTAATTCAGCTCACAGAGTTACATCAGTATTTCGTGGATCTCTTTGCTAGCCTTATTTCTGTGGAATCTGAGAACAGATATTTTGGATACCTTAGAAGACTATTGGGCCAAAGGAAATATCCTCCGATAACAAAGAGAAAGAAGCTTTCTGAGAAACTTCTTTGCATTCTGTGAAATCATCTCACAGAGTTACAGCTTTCCCCTCAAGAAGCCTTTCGCTAAGACAGTTCTTGTGGAATTGGCAAAGTGATATTTGGAAGCCCATAGAGGGCTATGGTGAAAAAGGAAATATCCTCAGAGGAAATCTGGAAAGAAGCTTTCTGAGAAACTGCTTAGTGTTCTGTTAATTCATCTCACAGAGTTACATCTGTATTTCGTGGATCTCTTTTCTAGCCTTATTTCTATGGAATCTGAGAACAGGTAGTTCAGATCCCATTGAAGACTATAGGGCCAAAGGAAATATCCTCCGATTACAAAGAGAAAGAAGCTTTCTTAGAAACCTCTTTGTGTTCTGTGAAATCATCTCACGGAGTTACAGCTTTCCCCTCAAGAAGCCTTTCGCTAAGACAGTTCTTGTGGAATTGGCAAAGTGATATTTGGAAGCCCATAGAGGGCTACGGTGAAAAAGGAAATATCCTCAGATGAAATCTGGAAAGAAGCTTTCTGAGAAACTGCTTAGTGTTCTGTTAATTCATCTCACAGGGTTACATGTGTGTTTCGTGGATCTCTTTGCTAGCCTTATTTCTATGGAATCTGAGAACAGATATTTCGGATCCCATTTAAGACTATAGGGACAAAGGAAATATCCTCCGATAACAAAGAGCAAGAAGCTTTCTGAGAAACTTCTTTGCGTTCTGTGATATCATCTCACAGAGTTGCAGCTTTCCCCTCAAGAAGCCTTTCGCTAAGACAGTTCTTGTGGAATTGGCAAAGTGATATTTGGAAGCCCATAGAGGGCTATGATGAAAAAGGAAATATCCTCAGATGAAATCTGGAAAGAAGCTTTCTGAGAAACTGCTTAGTGTTCTGTTAATTCATCTCACGGAGTTACATGTGTATTTCGTGGATCTCTTTGCTAGCCTTATTTCTGTGGAATCTGAGAACACATATTTCGGATCCCATTGAAGACTATAGGGACAAAGGAAATATCCTCCAATAACAAAGAGCAAGAAGCTTTCTGAGAAACTTCTTTGCGTTCTGTGAAATCAGCTCACAGAGTTACAGCTTTCCTCTCAAGAAGCCTTTCGCTATGACAGTTCCTGTGGAATTGGCAAAGTGATATTTTGAAGCCCTTAGAGGGCTATGTTGAAAAAGGAAATATCCTCAGATGAAATCTGGAAAGAAGCTTTCTGAGAAACTGCTTAGTGTTCGGTTAATTCATCTCACAGAGTTACATCTGTATTTCGTGGATCTCTTTGCTGGCCTTATTTCTGTGGAATCTGAGAACAGATGTTTCGGATCCCATTGAAGACTATAGGGCCAAAGGAAATATCCTCGGATAACAAAGAGAAAGAAGCTTTCTGAGAAACTTCTTTGCGTTCTGTGAAATCATCTCACAGAGTTACAGCTTTCCCCTCAAGAAGCCTTTCACTAAGACAGTTCTTGTGGAATTGGCAAAGTGATATTTGGAAGCCCATAGAGGGCTATGGTGAAAAAGGAAATATCCTCAGATGAAATCTGGAAAGAAGCTTTCTGAGAAACTGCTTAGTGTTCTGTTAATTCATCTCACAGAGTTACATGTGTATTTCGTGGATCTCTTTGCTAGCCTTATTTCTGTGGAATCTGAGAACAGATATTTCGGATCCCATTGAAGACTATAGGGACAAAGGAAATATCCTCCCATAACAAAGAGCAAGAAGCTTTCTGAGAAACTTCTTTGTGTTCTGTGAAATCAGCTCACAGAGTTACAGCTTTCCCCTCAAGAAGCCTTTCGCTAAGACAGTTCTTGTGGAATTGGCAAAGTGATATTTTGAAGCCCTTAGAGGGCTATGGTGAAAAAGGAAATATCCTCAGATGAAATCTGGAAAGAAGCTTTCTGAGAAACTGCTTAGTGTTCGGTTAATTCATCTCACAGAGTTACATCTGCATTTCGTGGATCTCTTTGCTAGCCTTATTTCTGTGGAATCTGAGAACAGATGTTTCGGATCCCATTGAAGACTATACGGCCAAAGGAAATATCCTCGGATAACAAAGAGAAAGAAGCTTTCTGAGAAACTTCTTTGCGTTCTGTGAAATCATCTCACAGAGTTACAGCTTTCCCCTCAAGAAGCCTTTCACTAAGACAGTTCTTGTGGAATTGGCAAAGTGATATTTGGAAGCCCATAGAGGGCTATGGTGAAAAAGGAAATATCCTCAGATGAAATCTGGAAAGAAGCTTTCTGAGAAACTGCTTAGTGTTCTGTTAATTCATCTCACAGAGTTACATCTGTATTTCGTGGATCTCTTTGCTAGCCTTATTACTGGGGAATTTGAGAACAGATATTTTGGATCCCATTGAAGACTATAGGGACAAAGGAAATATCCTCCGATTACAAAGAGAAAGAAGCTTTCTGAGAAACTTCTTTGCGTTCTGTGAAATCATCTCACAGAATTACAGCTTTGCACTTAAGAAGCCTTTCGCTAAGACAGTTCCTGTGGAATTGGCAAAGTGATATTTGGAAGCCCATAGTGGGCTATGGTGAAAAAGGAAATATCCTCAGATGAAATCTGGAAAGAAGCTTTCTGAGAAACTGCTTAGTGTTCTGTTAATTCATCACACAGAGTTACATCTGTATTTCGTGGATCTCTTTGCTAGCCTTATTTCTGTGGAATCTGAGAACAGATATTTCGGATCCCATTGAAGACTATAGGGCCAAAGGAAATATCCTCCGATAAAAAATAGAAAGAAGCTTTCTGAGAAACTTCTTTGCGTTCTGTGAAATCATCTCACCGAGTTACAGCTATCCCCTCAAGAAGCCTTTCGCTAAGACAGTTCTTGTGGAATTGGCAAAGTGATATTTGGCAGCCCCTAGAGGGCTATGGTGAAAAAGGAAATATCCTCAGATGAAATCTGGAAAGAAGCTTTCTGAGAAACTGCTTAGTGTTCGGTTAATTCATCTCACAGAGTTACATCTGTATTTCGTGGATCGCTTTGCTAGCCTTATTTCTGTGGAATCTGAGAACAGATATTTCGGATCCCTTTGAAGACTATAGGGCCAAAGGAAATATCCTCTGATAACAAAGAGAAAGAAAGTTTCTGAGAAACTTCTTTGCATTCTGTGAAATCATCTCACAGAGTTACAGCTTTCCCCTCAAGAAGCCTTTCGCTAAGACAGTTCTTGTGGAATTGGCAAAGTGATATTTGGAACCCCTAGAGGGCAATGGTGAAAAAGGAAATATCCTCAGAATGAAATCTGGAAAGAAGCTTTCTGAGAAACTGCTTAGTGTTCTGTTCATTCATCTCACAGAGTTACATCTGTATTTCGTGGATCTCTTTGCTAGCCTTATTTCTGTGGAATCTGAGAACAGGTATTTCACATCCCATTGAAGTCTATAGGGCCAAAGAAATATCCTCCGATTACAAAGAGAAAGAAGCTTTCTTAGAAACTTCTTTGTGTTCTGTGAAATCATCTCACAGACTTACAGCTTTCCCCTCAAGAAGCCTTTCGCTAAGACAGTTCTTGTGGAATTGGCAAAGTGATATTTAGAAGCCCATAGAGGGCTATGGTGAAAAAGGAAATATCCTCAGATGAAATCTGGAAAGAAGCTTTCTGAGAAACTGCTTAGTGTTCTGTTAATTCATCTCACAGAGTTACATCTGTATTTCGTGGATCTCTTTGCTAGCCTTATTTCTGTGGAATCTGAGAACAGATATTTCGGATCCCATTGAAGGCTATAGGGCCAAAGGAAATATCCTCGGATAACAAAGAGAAAGAAGCTTTCTGAGAAACTTCTTTGCGTTCTGTGAAATCATCTCACAGAGTTACAGCTTTCGCCTCAAGAAGCCTTTCGCTAAGAAAGTTCTTGTGGAATTGGCAAAGTGATATTTGGAAGCCCCTAGAGGGCTATGGTGAAAAAGGAAATATCCTCAGATGAAATCTGGAAAGAAGCTTTCTGAGAAACTGCTTAGTGTTCTGTTAATTCATCTCACAGAGTTACATGTGTATTTCGTGGATCTCTTTGCTAGCCTTATTTCTGTGGAATCTGAGAACAGATATTTCGGATCCCTTTGAAGACTATAGGGCCAAAGGAAATATCCTCCGATAACAAAGAGAAAGAAGCTTTCTGAAAAACTTCTTAGCGTTCTGTGAAATCATCTCACAGAGTTACAGCTTTCCCCTCAAGAAGCCTTTCGATAAGACAGTTCTTGTGGAATTGGCAAGGAGATATTTGGAAGCCCCTAGAGGGCTACGGTGAAAAAGGAAATATCCTCAGATGAAATCTGGAAAGAAGCTTTCTGAGAAAATGCTTAGTGTTCGGTTAATTCAGCTCACAGAGTTACATCAGTATTTCGTGGATCTCTTTGCTAGCCTTATTTCTGTGGAATCTGAGAACAGATATTTTGGATACCTTAGAAGACTATTGGGCCAAAGGAAATATCCTCCGATAACAAAGAGAAAGAAGCTTTCTGAGAAACTTCTTTGCATTCTGTGAAATCCTCTCACAGAGTTACAGCTTTCCCCTCAAGAAGCCTTTCGCTAAGACAGTTCTTGTGGAATTGGCAAAGTGATATTTGGAAGCCCATAGAGGGCTATGGTGAAAAAGGAAATATCCTCAGATGAAATCTGGAAAGAAGCTTTCTGAGAAACTGCTTAGTGTTCTGTTAATTCATCTCACGGAGTTACATGTGTATTTCGTGCATCTCTTTGCTAGCCTTATTTCTGTGGAATCTGAGAACAGATATTTCGGATCCCATTGAAGACTACAGGGACAAAGGAAATATCCTCCGATAACAAAGAGCAAGAAGATTTCTGAGAAACTTCTTTGCGTTCTGTGAAATCATCTCACAGAGTTACAGCTTTCCCCTCAAGAAGCCTTTAGCTAAGACAGTTCTTGTGGAATTGGCAAAGTGATATTTGGAAGCCCATAGAGGGCTATGGTGAAAAAGGAAATATCCTCAGATGAAATCTGGAAAGAAGCTTTCTGAGAAACTGCTTAGTGTTCTGTTAATTCATCTCACAGAATTACATCTGTATTTCGTGGATCTCATTGCTAGCCTTATTTCTGTGGAATCTGAGAACAGATATTTCGGATCCCATTGAAGACTATAGGGCCAAAGGAAATATCCTCCGATAACAAAGAGAAAGAAGCTTTCTGAGAAACTTCTTTGCGTTCTGTGAAATCATCTCACGGAGTTACAGCTTTCCCCTCAAGAAGCCTTTCGCTAAGACAGTTCTTGTGGAATTGGCAAAGTGATATTTGGAAGCCCATAGAGGGCTATGGTGAAAAAGGAAATATCCTCAAATGAAATCTGGAAAGAAGCTTTCTGAGAAACTGCTTAGTGTTCTGTTAATTCATCTCACGGAGTTACATGTGTATTTCGTGGATCTCTTTGCTAGCCTTATTTCTGTGGAATCTGAGAACACATATTTCGGATCCCATTGAAGACTATAGGGACAAAGGAAATATCCTCCAATAACAAAGAGCAAGAAGCTTTCTGAGAAACTTCTTTGCGTTCTGTGAAATCAGCTCACAGAGTTACAGCTTTCCTCTCAAGAAGCCTTTCGCTATGACAGTTCCTGTGGAATTGGCAAAGTGATATTTTGAAGCCCTTAGAGGGCTATGTTGAAAAAGGAAATATCCTCAGATGAAATCTGGAAAGAAGCTTTCTGAGAAACTGCTTAGTGTTCGGTTAATTCATCTCACAGAGTTACATCTGTATTTCGTGGATCTCTTTGCTGGCCTTATTTCTGTGGAATCTGAGAACAGATGTTTCGGATCCCATTGAAGACTATAGGGCCAAAGGAAATATCCTCGGATAACAAAGAGAAAGAAGCTTTCTGAGAAACTTCTTTGCGTTCTGTGAAATCATCTCACAGAGTTACAGCTTTCCCCTCAAGAAGCCTTTCACTAAGACAGTTCTTGTGGAATTGGCAAAGTGATATTTGGAAGCCCATAGAGGGCTATGGTGAAAAAGGAAATATCCTCAGATGAAATCTGGAAAGAAGCTTTCTGAGAAACTGCTTAGTGTTCTGTTAATTCATCTCACAGAGTTACATGTGTATTTCGTGGATCTCTTTGCTAGCCTTATTTCTGTGGAATCTGAGAACAGATATTTCGGATCCCATTGAAGACTATAGGGACAAAGGAAATATCCTCCCATAACAAAGAGCAAGAAGCTTTCTGAGAAACTTCTTTGTGTTCTGTGAAATCAGCTCACAGAGTTACAGCTTTCCCCTCAAGAAGCCTTTCGCTAAGACAGTTCTTGTGGAATTGGCAAAGTGATATTTTGAAGCCCTTAGAGGGCTATGGTGAAAAAGGAAATATCCTCAGATGAAATCTGGAAAGAAGCTTTCTGAGAAACTGCTTAGTGTTCGGTTAATTCATCTCACAGAGTTACATCTGCATTTCGTGGATCTCTTTGCTAGCCTTATTTCTGTGGAATCTGAGAACAGATGTTTCGGATCCCATTGAAGACTATACGGCCAAAGGAAATATCCTCGGATAACAAAGAGAAAGAAGCTTTCTGAGAAACTTCTTTGCGTTCTGTGAAATCATCTCACAGAGTTACAGCTTTCCCCTCAAGAAGCCTTTCACTAAGACAGTTCTTGTGGAATTGGCAAAGTGATATTTGGAAGCCCATAGAGGGCTATGGTGAAAAAGGAAATATCCTCAGATGAAATCTGGAAAGAAGCTTTCTGAGAAACTGCTTAGTGTTCTGTTAATTCATCTCACAGAGTTACATCTGTATTTCGTGGATCTCTTTGCTAGCCTTATTACTGGGGAATTTGAGAACAGATATTTTGGATCCCATTGAAGACTATAGGGACAAAGGAAATATCCTCCGATTACAAAGAGAAAGAAGCTTTCTGAGAAACTTCTTTGCGTTCTGTGAAATCATCTCACAGAATTACAGCTTTGCACTTAAGAAGCCTTTCGCTAAGACAGTTCCTGTGGAATTGGCAAAGTGATATTTGGAAGCCCATAGTGGGCTATGGTGAAAAAGGAAATATCCTCAGATGAAATCTGGAAAGAAGCTTTCTGAGAAACTGCTTAGTGTTCTGTTAATTCATCACACAGAGTTACATCTGTATTTCGTGGATCTCTTTGCTAGCCTTATTTCTGTGGAATCTGAGAACAGATATTTCGGATCCCATTGAAGACTATAGGGCCAAAGGAAATATCCTCCGATAAAAAATAGAAAGAAGCTTTCTGAGAAACTTCTTTGCGTTCTGTGAAATCATCTCACCGAGTTACAGCTATCCCCTCAAGAAGCCTTTCGCTAAGACAGTTCTTGTGGAATTGGCAAAGTGATATTTGGCAGCCCCTAGAGGGCTATGGTGAAAAAGGAAATATCCTCAGATGAAATCTGGAAAGAAGCTTTCTGAGAAACTGCTTAGTGTTCGGTTAATTCATCTCACAGAGTTACATCTGTATTTCGTGGATCGCTTTGCTAGCCTTATTTCTGTGGAATCTGAGAACAGATATTTCGGATCCCTTTGAAGACTATAGGGCCAAAGGAAATATCCTCTGATAACAAAGAGAAAGAAAGTTTCTGAGAAACTTCTTTGCATTCTGTGAAATCATCTCACAGAGTTACAGCTTTCCCCTCAAGAAGCCTTTCGCTAAGACAGTTCTTGTGGAATTGGCAAAGTGATATTTGGAACCCCTAGAGGGCAATGGTGAAAAAGGAAATATCCTCAGAATGAAATCTGGAAAGAAGCTTTCTGAGAAACTGCTTAGTGTTCTGTTCATTCATCTCACAGAGTTACATCTGTATTTCGTGGATCTCTTTGCTAGCCTTATTTCTGTGGAATCTGAGAACAGGTATTTCACATCCCATTGAAGTCTATAGGGCCAAAGAAATATCCTCCGATTACAAAGAGAAAGAAGCTTTCTTAGAAACTTCTTTGTGTTCTGTGAAATCATCTCACAGACTTACAGCTTTCCCCTCAAGAAGCCTTTCGCTAAGACAGTTCTTGTGGAATTGGCAAAGTGATATTTAGAAGCCCATAGAGGGCTATGGTGAAAAAGGAAATATCCTCAGATGAAATCTGGAAAGAAGCTTTCTGAGAAACTGCTTAGTGTTCTGTTAATTCATCTCACAGAGTTACATCTGTATTTCGTGGATCTCTTTGCTAGCCTTATTTCTGTGGAATCTGAGAACAGATATTTCGGATCCCATTGAAGGCTATAGGGCCAAAGGAAATATCCTCGGATAACAAAGAGAAAGAAGCTTTCTGAGAAACTTCTTTGCGTTCTGTGAAATCATCTCACAGAGTTACAGCTTTCCCCTCAAGAAGCCTTTCGCTAAGAAAGTTCTTGTGGAATTGGCAAAGTGATATTTGGAAGCCCCTAGAGGGCTATGGTGAAAAAGGAAATATCCTCAGATGAAATCTGGAAAGAAGCTTTCTGAGAAACTGCTTAGTGTTCTGTTAATTCATCTCACAGAGTTACATGTGTATTTCGTGGATCTCTTTGCTAGCCTTATTTCTGTGGAATCTGAGAACAGATATTTCGGATCCCTTTGAAGACTATAGGGCCAAAGGAAATATCCTCCGATAACAAAGAGAAAGAAGCTTTCTGAAAAACTTCTTAGCGTTCTGTGAAATCATCTCACAGAGTTACAGCTTTCCCCTCAAGAAGCCTTTCGATAAGACAGTTCTTGTGGAATTGGCAAGGAGATATTTGGAAGCCCCTAGAGGGCTACGGTGAAAAAGGAAATATCCTCAGATGAAATCTGGAAAGAAGCTTTCTGAGAAAATGCTTAGTGTTCGGTTAATTCAGCTCACAGAGTTACATCAGTATTTCGTGGATCTCTTTGCTAGCCTTATTTCTGTGGAATCTGAGAACAGATATTTTGGATACCTTAGAAGACTATTGGGCCAAAGGAAATATCCTCCGATAACAAAGAGAAAGAAGCTTTCTGAGAAACTTCTTTGCATTCTGTGAAATCCTCTCACAGAGTTACAGCTTTCCCCTCAAGAAGCCTTTCGCTAAGACAGTTCTTGTGGAATTGGCAAAGTGATATTTGGAAGCCCATAGAGGGCTATGGTGAAAAAGGAAATATCCTCAGATGAAATCTGGAAAGAAGCTTTCTGAGAAACTGCTTAGTGTTCTGTTAATTCATCTCACGGAGTTACATGTGTATTTCGTGCATCTCTTTGCTAGCCTTATTTCTGTGGAATCTGAGAACAGATATTTCGGATCCCATTGAAGACTACAGGGACAAAGGAAATATCCTCCGATAACAAAGAGCAAGAAGATTTCTGAGAAACTTCTTTGCGTTCTGTGAAATCATCTCACAGAGTTACAGCTTTCCCCTCAAGAAGCCTTTAGCTAAGACAGTTCTTGTGGAATTGGCAAAGTGATATTTGGAAGCCCATAGAGGGCTATGGTGAAAAAGGAAATATCCTCAGATGAAATCTGGAAAGAAGCTTTCTGAGAAACTGCTTAGTGTTCTGTTAATTCATCTCACAGAGTTACATCTGTATTTCGTGGATCTCATTGCTAGCCTTATTTCTGTGGAATCTGAGAACAGATATTTCGGATCCCATTGAAGACTATAGGGCCAAAGGAAATATCCTCCGATAACAAAGAGAAAGAAGCTTTCTGAGAAACTTCTTTGCGTTCTGTGAAATCATCTCACGGAGTTACAGCTTTCCCCTCAAGAAGCCTTTCGCTAAGACAGTTCTTGTGGAATTGGCAAAGTGATATTTGGAAGCCCATAGAGGGCTATGGTGAAAAAGGAAATATCCTCAAATGAAATCTGGAAAGAAGCTTTCTGAGAAACTGCTTAGTGTTCGGTTAATTCATCTCACAGAGTTACATCGGTATTTCATGGATCGCTTTGCTAGCCTTATTTCTGTGGAATCTGAGAACAGATATTTCGGATCCCTTTGAAGACTATAGGGCCAAAGGAAATATCCTCTGATAACAAAGAGAAAGAAAGTTTCTGAGAAACTTCTTTGCATTCTGTGAAATCATCTCACAGAGTTACAGCTTTCCCCTCAAGAAGCCTTTCGCTAAGACAGTTCTTGTGGAATTGGCAAAGTGATATTTGGAACCCCTAGAGGGCAATGGTGAAAAAGGAAATATCCTCAGAATGAAATCTGGAAAGAAGCTTTCTGAGAAACTGCTTAGTGTTCTGTTCATTCATCTCACAGAGTTACATCTGTATTTCGTGGATCTCTTTGCTAGCCTTATTTCTGTGGAATCTGAGAACAGGTATTTCACATCCCATTGAAGACTATAGGGCCAAAGAAATATCCTCCGATTACAAAGAGAAAGAAGCTTTCTTAGAAACTTCTTTGTGTTCTGTGAAATCATCTCACAGAGTTACAGCTTTCCCCTCAAGAAGCCTTTCGCTAAGACAGTTCTTGTGGAATTGGCAAAGTGATATTTAGAAGCCCATAGAGGGCTATGGTGAAAAAGGAAATATCCTCAGATGAAATCTGGAAAGAAGCTTTCTGAGAAACTGCTTAGTGTTCTGTTAATTCATCTCACAGAGTTACATCTGTATTTCGTGGATCTCTTTGCTAGCCTTATTTCTGTGGAATCTGAGAACAGATATTTCGGATCCCATTGAAGGCTATAGGGCCAAAGGAAATATCCTCCGATAACAAAGAGAAAGAAGCTTTCTGAGAAACTTCTTTGCGTTCTGTGAAATCATCTCACAGAGTTACAGCTTTCCCCTCAAGAAGCCTTTCGCTAAGAAAGTTCTTGTGGAATTGGCAAAGTGATATTTGGAAGCCCCTAGAGGGCTATGGTGAAAAAGGAAATATCCTCAGATGAAATCTGGAAAGAAGCTTTCTGAGAAACTGCTTAGTGTTCTGTTAATTCATCTCACAGAGTTACATGTGTATTTCGTGGATCTCTTTGCTAGCCTTATTTCTGTGGAATCTGAGAACAGATATTTCGGATCCCTTTGAAGACTATAGGGCCAAAGGAAATATCCTCCGATAACAAAGAGAAAGAAGCTTTCTGAAAAACTTCTTAGCGTTCTGTGAAATCATCTCACAGAGTTACAGCTTTCCCCTCAAGAAGCCTTTCGATAAGACAGTTCTTGTGGAATTGGCAAGGAGATATTTGGAAGCCCCTAGAGGGCTACGGTGAAAAAGGAAATATCCTCAGATGAAATCTGGAAAGAAGCTTTCTGAGAAAATGCTTAGTGTTCGGTTAATTCAGCTCACAGAGTTACATCAGTATTTCGTGGATCTCTTTGCTAGCCTTATTTCTGTGGAATCTGAGAACAGATATTTTGGATACCTTAGAAGACTATTGGGCCAAAGGAAATATCCTCCGATAACAAAGAGAAGGAAGCTTTCTGAGAAACTTCTTTGCATTCTGTGAAATCCTCTCACAGAGTTACAGCTTTCCCCTCAAGAAGCCTTTCGCTAAGACAGTTCTTGTGGAATTGGCAAAGTGATATTTGGAAGCCCATAGAGGGCTATGGTGAAAAAGGAAATATCCTCAGAGGAAATCTGGAAAGAAGCTTTCTGAGAAACTGCTTAGTGTTCTGTTAATTCATCTCACAGAGTTACATCTGTATTTCGTGGATCTCTTTTCTAGCCTTATTTCTATGGAATCTGAGAACAGGTAGTTCAGATCCCATTGAAGACTATAGGGCCAAAGGAAATATCCTCCGATTACAAAGAGAAAGAAGCTTTCTTAGAAACTTCTTTGTGTTCTGTGAAATCATCTCACGGAGTTACAGCTTTCTCCTCAAGAAGCCTTTCGGTAAGACAGTTCTTGTGGAATTGGCAAAGTGATATTTGGAAGCCCATGGAGGGCTATGGTGAAAAAGGAAATATCCTCAGATGAAATCTGGAAAGAAGCTTTCTGAGAAACTGCTTAGTGTTCGGTTAATTCATCTCACAGAGTTACATCTGTATTTCGTGGATCTCTTTGCTAGCCTTATTTCTGTGGAATCTGAGAACAGATGTTTCGGATCCCATTGAAGACTATAGGGCCAAAGGAAATATCCTCCGATAACAAAGAGCAAGAAGATTTCTGAGAAACTTCTTTGCGTTCTGTGAAATCATCTCACAGAGTTACAGCTTTCCCCTCAAGAATCCTTTCGCTAAGACAGTTCTTGTGGAATTGGCAAAGTGATATTTGGAAGCCCCTAGAGGGCTATGGTGAAAAAGGAAATATCCTCAGATGAAATCTGGAAAGAAGCTTTCTGAGAAACTGCTTAGTGTTCTGTTAATTCATCTCACAGAGTTACATCTGTATTTCGTGGATCTCTTTGCTAGCCTTATTTCTGTGGAATCTGAGAACAGATATTTCGGATCCCATTGAAGACTACAGGGACAAAGGAAATATCCTCCGATAACAAAGAGCAAGAAGATTTCTGAGAAACTTCTTTGCGTTCTGTGAAATCATCTCACAGAGTTACAGCTTTCCCCTCAAGAAGCCTTTAGCTAAGACAGTTCTTGTGGAATTGGCAAAGTGATATTTTGAAGCCCATAGAGGGCTATGGTGAAAAAGGAAATATCCTCAGATGAAATCTGGAAAGAAGCTTTCTGAGAAACTGCTTAGGGTTCTGTTAATTCATCTCACAGACTTACATCTGTATTTCGTGGATCTCATTGCTAGCCTTATTTCTGTGGAATCTGAGAACAGATATTTCGGATCCCATTGAAGACTATAGGGCCAAAGGAAATATCCTCCGATAACAAAGAGAAAGAAGCTTTCTGAGAAACTTCTTTGCGTTCTGTGAAATCATCTCACGGAGTTACAGCTTTCCCCTCAAGAAGCCTTTCGCTAAGACAGTTCTTGTGGAATTGGCAAAGTGATATTTGGAAGCCCTTAGAGGGCTATGGTGAAAAAGGAAATATCCTCAGATGAAATCTGGAAAGAAGCTTTCTGAGAAACTGCTTAGTGTTCGGTTAATTCATCTCAGAGAGTTACATCTGTATTTCGTGGATCGCTTTGCTAGACTTATTTCTGTGGAATCTGAGAACAGATATTTCGGATCCCATTGAAGACTATAGGGCCAAAGGAAATATCCTCCGATAACAAAGAGAAAGAAGCTTTCTGAGAAACTTCTTTGCGTTCTGTGAAATCATCTCACAGAGTTACAGCTTTCCCCTCAAGAAGCCTTTCGCTAAGACAGTTCTTGTGGAATTGGCAAAGTGATATTTGGAAGCCCCTAGAGGGCTATGGTGAAAAAGGAAATATCCTCAGATGAAATCTGGAAAGAAGCTTTCTGAGAAACTGCTTCGTGTTCTGTTAATTCATCTCACAGAGTTACATCTTTATTTCGTGGATCTCTTTGCTAGCCTTATTTCTGTGGAATCTGAGAGCAGATATTTCGGATCCCATTGAAGACTATAGGGCCAAAGGAAATATCCTCCGATAACAAAGAGAAAGAAGCTTTCTGAGGAACTTCTTTGCGTTCTGTGAAATCATCTCACAGAGTTACAGCTTTCCCCTCAAGAAGCCTTTCGCTAAGACAGTTCTTGTGGAATTGGCAAAGTGATATTTTGAAGCCCTTAGAGGGCTATGTTGAAAAAGGAAATATCCTCAGATGAAATCTGGAAAGAAGCTTTCTGAGAAACTGCTTAGTGTTCGGTTAATTCATCTCACAGAGTTACATCTGCATTTCGTGGATCTCTTTGCTAGCCTTATTTCTGTGGAATCTGAGAACAGATGTTTCGGATCCCATTGAAGACTATAGGGCCAAAGGAAATATCCTCGGATAACAAAGAGAAAGAAGCTTTCTGAGAAACTTCTTTGCGTTCTGTGAAATCATCTCACAGAGTTACAGCTTTCCCCTCAAGAAGCCTTTCACTAAGACAGTTCTTGTGGAATTGGCAAAGTGATATTTGGAAGCCCATAGAGGGCTATGGTGAAAAAGGAAATATCCTCAGATGAAATCTGGAAAGAAGCTTTCTGAGAAACTGCTTAGTGTTCTGTTAATTCATCTCACAGAGTTACATCTGTATTTCGTGGATCTCTTTGCTAGCCTTATTACTGTGGAATTTGAGAACAGATATTTTGGATCCCATTGAAGAATATAGGGACAAAGGAAATATCCTCCGATTACAAAGAGAAAGAAGCTTTCTGAGAAACTTCTTTGCGTTCTGTGAAATCATCTCACAGAATTACAGCTTTGCACTTAAGAAGCCTTTCGCTAAGACAGTTCCTGTGGAATTGGCAAAGTGATATTTGGAAGCCCATAGTGGGCTATGGTGAAAAAGGAAATATCCTCAGATGAAATCTGGAAAGAAGCTTTCTGAGAAACTGCTTAGTGTTCTGTTAATTCATCTCACAGAGTTACATCTGTATTTCGTGGATCTCTTTGCTAGCCTTATTTCTGTGGAATCTGAGAACAGATATTTCGGATCCCATTGAAGACTATAGGGCCAAAGGAAATATCCTCCGATAACAAATAGAAAGAAGCTTTCTGAGAAACTTCTTTGCGTTCTGTGAAATCATCTCACCGAGTTACAGCTATCCCCTCAAGAAGACTTTCGCTAAGACAGTTCTTGTGGAATTGGCAAAGTGATATTTGGCAGCCCATAGAGGGCTATGGTGAAAAAGGAAATATCCTCAGATGAAATCTTTAAAGAAGCTTTCTGAGAAACTGCTTAGTGTTCGGTTAATTCATCTCACAGAGTTACATCTGTATTTCGTGGATCTCTTTGCTAGCCTTATTTCTGTGGAATCTGAGAACAGATGTTTCGGATCCCATTGAAGACTATAGGGCCAAAGGAAATATCCTCGTATAACAAAGAGAAAGAAGCTTTCTGAGAAACTTCTTTGCGTTCTGTGAAATCATCTCACGGAGTTACAGCTTTCCCCTCAAGAAGCCTTTCGCTAAGACAGTTCTTGTGGAATTGGCAAAGTGATATTTGGAAGCCCATAGAGGGCTATGGTGAAAAAGGAAATATCCTCAGATGAAATCTGGAAAGAAGCTTTCTGAGAAACTGCTTAGTGTTCGGTTAATTCATCTCACAGAGTTACATCTGTATTTCGTGGATCGCTTTGCTAGCCTTATTTCTGTGGAATCTGAGAACAGATATTTCGGATCCCATTGAAGACTATAGGGCCAAAGGAAATATCCTCCGATAACAATGAGAAAGAAGGTTTCTGAGAAACTTCTTTGCGTTTTGTGAAATCATCTCCCAGAGTTACAGCTTTGCACTTAAGAAGCCTTTAGCTAAGACAGTTCCTGTGGAATTGGCAAAGTGATATTTGGAAACCCATAGAGGGCTATGGTGAAAAAGGAAATATCCTCAGATGAAATCTGGAAAGAAGCTTTCTGAGAAACTGCTTAGTGTTCTGTTAATTCATCTCACAGAGTTACATCTGTATTTCGTGGATCTCTTTGCTAGCCTTATTTCTGTGGAATCTGAGAACAGATATTTCGGATCCCATTGAAGACTATAGGGCCAAAGGAAATATCCTCCGATAACAAATAGAAAGAAGCTTTCTGAGAAACTTCTTTGCGTTCTGTGAAATCATCTCACCGAGTTACAGCTATCCCCTCAAGAAGCCTTTCGCTAAGACAGTTCTTGTGGAATTGGCAAAGTGATATTTGGCAGCCCATAGAGGGCTATGGTGAAAAAGGAAATATCCTCAGATGAAATCTGGAAAGAAGCTTTCTGAGAAACTGCTTAGTGTTCGGTTAATTCATCTCACAGAGTTACATCTGTATTTCCTGGATCTCTTTGCTAGCCTTATTTCTGTGGAATCTGAGAACAGATATTTCGGATCCCTTTGAAGACTATAGGGCTAAAGGAAATATCCTCCGATAACAAAGAGAAAGAAGCTTTCTGAGAAACATCTTTGTGTTCTGTGAAATCATCTTACAGAGTTACAGCTTTCCCCTCAAGAATCCTTTCGCTAAGACAGTTCTTGTGGAATTGGCAAAGTGATATTTGGAAGCCCCTAGAGGGCTATGGTGAAAAAGGAAATATCCTCAGATGAAATCTGGAAAGAAGCTTTCTGAGAAACTGCTTAGTGTTCTGTTAATTCATCTCACAGAGTTACATCTGTATTTCGTGGATCTCTTTGCTAGCCTTATTTCTGTGGAATCTGAGAACAGATATTTCGGATCCCATTGAAGACTACAGGGACAAAGGAAATATCCTCCGATAACAAAGAGCAAGAAGATTTCTGAGAAACTTCTTTGCGTTCTGTGAAATCATCTCACAGAGTTACAGCTTTCCCCTCAAGAAGCCTTTAGCTAAGACAGTTCTTGTGGAATTGGCAAAGTGATATTTTGAAGCCCATAGAGGGCTATGGTGAAAAAGGAAATATCCTCAGATGAAATCTGGAAAGAAGCTTTCTGAGAAACTGCTTAGTGTTCTGTTAATTCATCTCACAGAGTTACAGCTGTATTTCGTGGATCTCATTGCTAGCCTTATTTCTGTGGAATCTGAGAACAGATATTTCGGATCCCATTGAAGACTATAGGGCCAAAGGAAATATCCTCCGATAACAAAGAGAAAGAAGCTTTCTGAGAAACTTCTTTGCGTTCTGTGAAATCATCTCACAGAGTTACAGCTTTCCCCTCAAGAAGCCTTTCGCTAAGACAGTTCTTGTGGAATTGGCAAAGTGATATTTGGAAGCCCATAGAGGGCTATGGTGAAAAAGGAAATATCCTCAGATGAAATCTGGAAAGAAGCTTTCTGAGAAACTGCTTAGTGTTCGGTTAATTCATCTCACAGAGTTACATCTGTATTTCGTGGATCGCTTTGCTAGCCTTATTTCTGTGGAATCTGAGAACAGATATTTCAGATCCCATTGAAGACTATAGGGCCAAAGGAAATATCCTCCGATAACAAAGAGAAAGAAGCTTTCTGAGAAACTTCTTTGCGTTATGTGAAATCATCTCACAGAGTTACAGCTTTCCCCTCAAGAAGCCTTTCGCTAAGACAGTTCTTGTGGAATTGGCAAAGTGATATTTGGAAGCCCCTAGAGGGCTATGGTGAAAAAGGAAATATCCTCAGATGAAATCTGGAAAGAAGCTTTCTGAGAAACTGCTTCGTGTTCTGTTAATTCATCTCACAGAGTTACATCTTTATTTCGTGGATCTCTTTGCTAGCCTTATTTCTGTGGAATCTGAGAGCAGATATTTCGGATCCCATTGAAGACTATAGGGCCAAAGGAAATATCCTCCGATAACAAAGAGAAAGAAGCTTTCTGAGGAACTTCTTGGCGTTCTGTGAAATCATCTCACAGAGTTACAGCTTTCCCCTCAAGAAGCCTTTCGCTAAGACAGTTCTTGTGGAATTGGAAAATTGATATTTGGAAGCCCTTAGAGGGCTATGGTGAAAAAGGAAATATCCTCAGATGAAATCTGGAAAGAAGCTTTCTGAGAAACTGCTTAGTGTTCTGTTAATTCATCTCACAGAGTTACATGTGTATTTCGTGGATCTCTTTGCTAGCCTTATTTCTGTGGAATGTGAGAACAGATATTTCGGATCCCATTGAAGACTATAGGGACAAAGGAAATATCCTCCGATAACAAAGAGCAAGAAGCTTTCTGAGAAACTTCTTTGTGTTCTGTGAAATCAGCTCACAGAGTTACAGCTTTCCCCTCAAGAAGCCTTTCGCTAAGACAGTTCTTGTGGAATTGGCAAAGTGATATTTTGAAGCCCTTAGAGGGCTATGTTGAAAAAGGAAATATCCTCAGATGAAATCTGGAAAGAAGCTTTCTGAGAAACTGCTTAGTGTTCGGTTAATTCATCTCACAGAGTTACATCTGCATTTCGTGGATCTCTTTGCTAGCCTTATTTCTGTGGAATCTGAGAACAGATGTTTCGGATCCCATTGAAGACTATAGGGCCAAAGGAAATATCCTCGGATAACAAAGAGAAAGAAGCTTTCTGAGAAACTTCTTTGCGTTCTGTGAAATCATCTCACAGAGTTACAGCTTTCCCCTCAAGAAGCCTTTCACTAAGACAGTTCTTGTGGAATTGGCAAAGTGATATTTGGAAGCCCATCGAGGGCTATGGTGAAAAAGGAAATATCCTCAGATGAAATCTGGAAAGAAGCTTTCTGAGAAACTGCTTAGTGTTCTGTTAATTCATCTCACAGAGTTACATCTGTATTTCGTGGATCTCTTTGCTAGCCTTATTTCTGTGGAATCTGAGAACAGATATTTCGGATCCCATTGAAGACTATAGGGCCAAAGGAAATATCCTCCGATTACAAAGAGAAAGAAGCTTTCTGAGAAACTTCTTTGCGTTCTGTGAAATCATCTCACCGAGTTACATCTATCCCCTCAAGAAGACTTTCGCTAAGACAGTTCTTGTGGAATTGGCAAAGTGATATTTGGCAGCCCATAGAGGGCTATGGTGAAAAAGGAAATATCCTCAGATGAAATCTTTAAAGAAGCTTTCTGAGAAACTGCTTAGTGTTCGGTTAATTCATCTCACAGAGTTACATCTGTATTTCGTGGATCTCTTTGCTAGCCTTATTTCTGTGGAATCTGAGAACAGATGTTTCGGATCCCATTGAAGACTATAGGGCCAAAGGAAATATCCTCGTATAACAAAGAGAAAGAAGCTTTCTGAGAAACTTCTTTGCGTTCTGTGAAATCATCTCACGGAGTTACAGCTTTCCCCTCAAGAAGCCTTTCGCTAAGACAGTTCTTGTGGAATTGGCAAAGTGATATTTGGAAGCCCATAGAGGGCTATGGTGAAAAAGGAAATATCCTCAGATGAAATCTGGAAAGAAGCTTTCTGAGAAACTGCTTAGTGTTCGGTTAATTCATCTCACAGAGTTACATCTGTATTTCGTGGATCGCTTTGCTAGCCTTATTTCTGTGGAATCTGAGAACAGATATTTCGGATCCCTTTGAAGACTATAGGGCCAAAGGAAATATCCTCCGATAACAAAGAGAAAGAAGGTTTCTGAGAAACTTCTTTGCGTTTTGTGAAATCATCTCCCAGAGTTACAGCTTTGCACTTAAGAAGCCTTTAGCTAAGACAGTTCCTGTGGAATTGGCAAAGTGATATTTGGAAACCCATAGAGGGCTATGGTGAAAAAGGAAATATCCTCAGATGAAATCTGGAAAGAAGCTTTCTGAGAAACTGCTTAGTGTTCTGTTAATTCATCTCACAGAGTTACATCTGTATTTCGTGGATCTCTTTGCTAGCCTTATTTCTGTGGAATCTGAGAACAGATATTTCGGATCCCATTGAAGACTATAGGGCCAAAGGAAATATCCTCCGATAACAAATAGAAAGAAGCTTTCTGAGAAACTTCTTTGCGTTCTGTGAAATCATCTCACCGAGTTACAGCTATCCCCTCAAGAAGCCTTTCGCTAAGACAGTTCTTGTGGAATTGGCAAAGTGATATTTGGCAGCCCATAGAGGGCTATGGTGAAAAAGGAAATATCCTCAGATGAAATCTGGAAAGAAGCTTTCTGAGAAACTGCTTAGTGTTCGGTTAATTGATCTCACAGAGTTACATCTGTATTTCCTGGATCTCTTTGCTAGCCTTATTTCTGTGGAATCTGAGAACAGATATTTCGGATCCCTTTGAAGACTATAGGGCTAAAGGAAATATCCTCCGATAACAAAGAGAAAGAAGCTTTCTGAGAAACATCTTTGTGTTCTGTGAAATCATCTTACAGAGTTACAGCTTTCCCCTCAAGAATCCTTTCGCTAAGACAGTTCTTGTGGACTTGGCAAAGTGATATTTGGAAGCCCCTAGAGGGCTATGGTGAAAAAGGAAATATCCTCAGATGAAATCTGGAAAGAAGCTTTCTGAGAAACTGCTTAGTGTTCTGTCAATTCATCTCACAGAGTTACATCTGTATTTCGTGGATCTCTTTGCTAGCCTTATTTCTGTGGAATCTGAGAACAGATATTTCGGATCCCTTTGAAGACTACAGGGACAAAGGAAATATCCTCCGATAACAAAGAGCAAGAAGATTTCTGAGAAACTTCTTTGCGTTCTGTGAAATCATCTCACAGAGTTACAGCTTTCCCCTCAAGAAGCCTTTAGCTAAGACAGTTCTTGTGGAATTGGCAAAGTGATATTTGGAAGCCCTTAGAGGGCTATGGTGAAAAAGGAAATATCCTCAGATGAAATCTGGAAAGAAGCTTTCTGAGAAACTGCTTAGTGTTCTGTTAATTCATCTCACAGAGTAACATCTGTATTTCGTGGATCTCATTGCTAGCCTTATTTCTGTGGAATCTGAGAACAGATATTTCGGATCCCTTTGAAGAATATAGGGCCAAAGGTAATATCCTCCGATAACAAAGAGAAAGAAGCTTTCTGAGAAACTTCTTTGCGTTCTGTGAAATCATCTCACGGAGTTACAGCTTTCCCCTCAGGAAGCCTTTCGCTAAGACAGTTCTTGTGGAATTGGCAAACTGATATTTGGAAGCCCATAGAGGGCTATGGTGAAAAAGGAAATATCCTCAGATGAAATCTGGAAAGAAGCTTTCTGAGAAACTGCTTAGTGTTCGGTTAATTCATCTCACAGAGTTACATCTGTATTTCGTGGATCGCTTTGCTAGCCTTATTTCTGTGGAATCTGAGAACAGATATTTCGGATCCCTTTGAAGACTATAGGGCCAAAGGAAATATCCTCCGATAACAAAGAGAAAGAAGGTTTCTGAGAAACTTCTTTGCGTTTTGTGAAATCATCTCCCAGAGTTACAGCTTTCTCCTCAAGAAGCCTTTCGCTAAGACAGTTCTTGTGGAATTGGCAAAGTGATATTTGGAAGCCCATATAGGGCTATGGTGAAAAAGAAATGATCCTCAGATGAAATCTGGAAAGAAGTTTTCTGAGAAACTGCTTAGTGTTCTGTTAATTCATCTCACAGAGTTACATCTTTATTTCGTGGATCTCTTTGCTAGCCTTATTCCTGTGGAATCTGAGAACAGATATTTCGGATCCCTTTGAAGACTATAGGGCCAAAGGAAATATCCTCCGATTACAAAGAGAAAGAAGCTTTCTTAGAAACTTCTCTGCGTTCTGTGAAATCATCTCACAGAGTTAAAGCTTTCCCCTCAAGAAGACTTTTGCTAAGACAGTTCTTGTGGAATTGGCAAAGTGATATTTGGAAGCCCATAGAGGGCTGTGGTGAAAAAGGAAATATCCTCAGATGAAATCTGGAAAGAAGCTTTCTGAGAAACTGCTTAGTGTTCTGTTAATTCATCTCACAGAGTTACATCTGTATTTCGTGTATCTCTTTGCTAGCCTTATTTTTGTGGAATCTGAGAACAGATATTTCGGATCCCATTGAAGACTATAGGGCCAAAGGAAATATCCTCCGATAACAAAGAGAAAGAAGCTTTCTGAGAAACTTCTTTGCGTTCTGTGAAATCATCTCACAGAGTTACAGCTTTCCCCTCAAGAAGCCTTTCGCTAAGACAGTTCTTGTGGAATTGGCAAAGTGATATTTGGAAGCCCCTAGAGGGCTATGGTGAAAAAGGAAATATCCTCAGATGAAATCTGGAAAGAAGCTTTCTGAGAAACTGCTTAGTGTTCTGTTAATTCATCTCACAGAGTTACATCTGTATTTCCTGGATCTCTTTGCTAGCCTTATTTCTGTGGAATCTGAGAACAGATATTTCGGATCCCATTGAAGACTATAGGGCCAAAGGAAATATCCTCCGATTATAAAGGGAAAGAAGCTTTCTGAGAAACTTCTTGGCGTTCTGTGAAATCATCTCACAGAGTTACAGCTTTCCCCTCAAGAAGCCTTTCGCTAAGACAGTTCTTGTGGAATTGGCAAGGTGATATTTGGAAACCCATAGAGGGCTACGGTGAAAAAGGAAATATCCTCAGATGAAATCTGGAAAGAAGCTTTCTGAGAAACTGCTTAGTGTTCGCTTAATTCATCTCACAGAGTTACATCTGTATTTCGTGGATCTCTTTGCTAGCCTTATTTCTGTGGAATCTGAGAACAGATATTTCGGATCCCTTTGAAGACTATACGGCCAAAGGAAATAACCTCCGATAACAAAGAGAAAGAAGCTTTCTGAGAAACTTCTTCGCATTCTGTGAAATCATCTCACAGAGTTACAGCTTTCCCCTCACGAAGCCTTTCGCTAAGACAGTTCTTGTGGAATTGGCAAAGTGATATTTGGAAGCCCATAGAGGGCTATGGTGAAAAAGGAAATATCCTCAGATGAAATCTGGAAGGAAGCTTTCTGAGAAAGTGCTTAGTGTTCGGCTAATTCACCTCAGAGAGTTACATCTGTATTTCGTGGATCTCTTGGCTAGCCTTATTTCTGTGGAATCTGAGAACAGATATTTCGGATCCCTTTGAAGACTATAGGGCCAAAGGAAATATCCTCGGATAACAAAGAGAAAGAAGCTTTCTGAGAAACTTCTTTGCGTTCTGTGAAATCATCTCACAGAGTTACAGCTTTCCGTTCAAGAAGCCATTCGCTACGACAGTTCTTGTGGAATTGGCAAAGTGATATTTGGAAGCCCATAGAGGGCTATGGTGAAAAAGGAAATATCCTCAGATGAAATCTGGAAGGAAGCTTTCTGAGAAACTGCTTAGTGTTCTGTTAATTCATCTCACAGAGTTACATCTGTATTTCGTGGATCTCTTTGCTAGCCTTATTTCTGTGGAATCTCAGAACAGATATTTCGGATCCCTTTGAAGACTATAGGGCCAAAGGAAATATCCTCCGATAACAAAGAGAAAGAAGCTTTCTGAGGAACTTCTTGGCGTTCTGTGAAATCATCTCACAGAGTTACAGCTTTGCTCTCAAGAAGCCTTTCGCAAAGACAGTTCTTGTGGAATTGGCAAGGTGATATTTGGAAGCCCATAGAGGGCTATGGTGAAAAAGGAATTATCCTCAGATGAAATCTGGAAAGAAGCTTTCTGAGAAACTGCTTAGTGTTCTGTTAATTCATCTCACAGAGTTACATCTGTATTTCGTGGATCTCTTTGCTAGCCTTATTTCTGTGGAATCTGAGAACACATATTTCGGATCCCTTTGAAGACTATAAGGCCAAAGGAAATATCCTCCGATTACAAAGAGAAAGAAGCTTTCTTAGAAACTTCTTTGTGTTCTGTGAAATCATCTCACAGAGTTACAGCTTTCCCCTCAAGAAGCCTTGCGCTAAGACAGTTCTTGTGGAATTGGCAAAGTGATATTTGGAAGCCCATAGAGGGCTATGGTGAAAAAGGAATGATCCTCAGATGAAATCTGGAAAGAAGTTTTCTGAGAAACTGCTTAGTGTTCTGTTAATTCATCTCACAGAGTTACATCTTTATTTCGTGGATCTCTTTGCTAGCCTTATTTCTGTGGAATCTGAGAACAGATATTTCGGATCCCTTTGAAGACTATAGGGCCAAAGGAAATATCCTCCGATTACAAAGAGAAAGAAGCTTTCTGAGAAACTTCTTTGCGTTCTGTGAAATCATCTCACAGAGTTACAGCTTTCCCCTCAAGAAGCCTTTCGCTAAGACAGTTCTTGTGGAATTGGCAAAGTGATATTTGGAAGCCCCTAGAGGGCTATGGTGAAAAAGGAAATATCCTCAGATGAAATCTGGAAAGAAGCTTTCTGAGAAACTGCTTAGTGTTCTGTTAATTCATCTCACAGAGTTACATCTGTATTTCGTGGATCTCTTTGCTAGCCTTATTTCTGTGGAATCTGAGAACAGGTATTTCAGATCCCATTGAAGACTATAGGGCCAAAGGAAATATCCTCCGATTACAAAGAGAAAGAAGCTTTCTTAGAAACTTCTTTGTGTTCTGTGAAATCATCTCACAGAGTTACAGCTTTCCCCTCAAGAAGCCTTTCGCTAAGACAGTTCTTGTGGAATTGGCAAAGTGATATTTCGAAGCCCATAGAGGGCTATGGTGAAAAAGGAAATATCCTCAGATGAAATCTGGAAAGAAGCTTTCTGAGAAACTGCTTAGTGTTCTGTTAATTCATCTCACAGAGTTACATCTTTATTTCGTGGAACTCTTTGCTAGCCTTATTTCTGTGGAGTCTGAGAACAGATATTTCGGATCCCTTTGAAGACTATAGGGCCAAAGGAAATATCCTCCGATTAAAAAGAGAAAGAAGCTTTCTTAGAAACTTCTTTGCGTTCTGTGATATCATCTCACAGAGTTACAGCTTTCCCCTCAAGAAGCCTTTCGCTAAGACAGTTCTTGTGGAATTGGCAAAGTGATATTTGGAAGCCCATAGAGGGCTATGGTGAAAAAGGAAATATCCTCAGATGAAATCTGGAAAGAAGCTTTCTGAGAAACTTCTTAGTGTTCTGTTAATTCATCTCACAGAGTTACATCTGTATTTCGTGGATCTCTTTGCTAGCCTTATTTTTCTGGAATCTGAGAACAGATATTTTGGATCCCATTGAAGGCTATAGGGCCAAAGGAAATATCCTCCGATAACAAAGAGCAAGAAGCTTTCTGAGAAACTTCTTTGCGTTCTGTGAAATCATCTCACAGAGTTACAGCTTTCCCCTCAAGAAGCCTTTCGCTAAGACAGTTCTTGTGGAATTGGCAAAGTGATATTTGGAAGCCCCTAGAGGGCTATGGTGAAAAAGGAAATATCCTCAGATGAAATCTGGAAAGAAGCTTTCTGAGAAACTGCTTAGTGTTCTGTTAATTCATCTCACAGAGTTACATCTGTATTTCGTGGATCTCTTTGCTAGCCTTATTTCTGTGGAATCTGAGAACAGATATTTCGGATCTCATTGAAGACTATAGGGCCAAAGGAAATATCCTCCGATAACAAAGAGAAAGAAGCTTTCTGAAAAACTTCTTGGCGTTCTGTGAAATCATCCCACAGAGTTACAGCTTTCCCCTCAAGAAGACTTTCGCTAAGACAGTTCTTGTGGAATTGGCAAGGTGATATTTGGAAGCCCATAGAGGGCTACGGTGAAAAAGGAAATATCCTCAGATGAAATCTGGGTAGAAGCTTTCTGAGAAAATGCTTAGTGTTCGGTTAATTCAGCTCACAGAGTTACATCAGTATTTCGTGGATCTCTTTGCTAGCCTTATTTCTGTGGAATCTGAGAAGAGATATTTTGGATACCTTAGAAGACTATTGGGCCAAAGGAAATATCCTCCGATAACAAAGAGAAAGAAGCTTTCTGAGAAACTTCTTTGCATTCTGTGAAATCATCTCACAGAGTTACAGCTTTCCCCTCAAGAAGCCTTTCGCTAAGACAGTTCTTGTGGAATTGGCAAAGTGATATTTGGAAGCCCCTAGAGGGCTATGGTGAAAAAGGAAATATCCTCAGATGAAATCTGGAAAGAAGCTTTCTGAGAAACTGCTTAGTGTTCTGTTAATTCATCTCACAAAGTTACATCTGTATTTCGTGGATCTCTTTGCTAGCCTTATTTCTGTGGAATCTGAGAACAGATATTTCGGATCCCTTTGAAGACTATAGGGCCAAAGGAAATGTCCTCCGATAACAAAGAGAAAGAAGCTTTCTGAGGAACTTCTTGGCGTTCTGTGAAATCATCTCACAGAGTTACAGCTTTCCCCTCAAGAAGCCTTTCGCAAAGACAGTTCTTGTGGAATTGGCAAGGTGATATTTGGAAGCCCATAGAGGGCTATGGTGAAAAAGGAATTATCCTCAGATGAAATCTGGAAAGAAGCTTTCTGAGAAACTGCTTAGTGTTCTGTTAATTCATCTCACAGAGTTACATCTGTATTTCGTGGATCTCTTTGCTAGCCTTATTTCTGTGGAATCTGAGAACAGATATTTCGGATCCCTTTGAAGACTATAGGGCCAAAGGAAATATCCTCCGATTACAAAGAGAAAGAAGCTTTCTGAGAAACTTCTTTGCGTTCTGTGAAATCATCTCACAGAGTTACAGCTTTCCCCTCAAGAAGCCTTTCGCTAAGACAGTTCTTGTGGAATTGGCAAAGTGATATTTGGAAGCCCATAGAGGGCTATGGTGAAAAAGGAATGATCCTCAGATGAAATCTGGAAAGAAGTTTTCTGAGAACCTGCTTAGTGTTCTGTTAATTCATCTCACAGAGTTACATCTTTATTTCGTGGATCTCTTTGCTAACCTTATTTCTGTGGAATCTGAGAACAGATATTTCGGATCCCTTTGAAGACTATAGGACCAAAGGAAATATCCTCCGATTACAAAGAGAAAGAAGCTTTCTTAGAAACTTCTCTGCGTTCTGTGAAATCATCTCACAGAGTTACAGCTTTCCCCTCAAGGAGCCTTTTGCTAAGACAATTCTTGTGGAATTGGCAAAGTGTTATTTGGAAGCCCATAGAGGGCTGTGGTGAAAAAGGAAATATCCTCAGATGAAATCTGGAAAGAAGCTTTCTGAGAAACTGCTTAGTGTTCTTTAATTCATCTCACAGAGTTACATCTTTATTTCGTGGAACTCTTTGCTAGCCTTATTTCTGTGGAGTCTGAGAACAGATATTTCGGATCCCTTTGAAGACTATAGGGCCAAAGGAAATATCCTCCGATTAAAAAGAGAAAGAAGCTTTCTTAGAAACTTCTTTGCGTTCTGTGATATCATCTCACAGAGTTACAGCTTTCCCCTCAAGAAGCCTTTCGCTAAGACAGTTCTTGTGGAATTGGCAAAGTGATATTTGGAAGCCCATAGAGGGCTATGGTGAAAAAGGAAATATCCTCAGATGAAATCTGGAAAGAAGCTTTCTGAGAAACTGCTTAGTGTTCGGTTAATTCATCTCACAGAGTTACATCTGTATTTCGTGGATCTCATTGCTAGCCTTATTTCTGTGGAATCTGAGAACAGATGTTTCGTATCCCATTGAAGACTATAGGGCCAAAGGAAATATCCTCCGATTATAAAGGGAAAGAAGCTTTCTGAGAAACTTCTTGGCGTTCTGTGAAATCATCTCACAGAGTTACAGCTTTCCCCTCAAGAAGCCTTTCGCTAAGACAGTTCTTGTGGAATTGGCAAGGTGATATTTGGAAACCCATAGAGGGCTACGGTGAAAAAGGAAATATCCTCAGATGAAATCTGGAAAGAAGCTTTCTGAGAAACTGCTTAGTGTTCGGTTAATTCATCTCACAGAGTTACATCTGTATTTCGTGGATCTCTTTGCTAGCCTTATTTCTGTGGAATCTGAGAACAGATATTTCGGATCCCTTTGAAGACTATACGGCCAAAGGAAATAACCTCCGATAACAAAGAGAAAGAAGCTTTCTGAGAAACTTCTTCGCATTCTGTGAAATCATCTCACAGAGTTACAGCTTTCCGCTCAAGAAGCCATTCGCTAAGACAGTTCTTGTGGAATTGGCAAAGTGATATTTGGAAGCCCATAGAGGGCTATGGTGAAAAAGGAAATATCCTCAGATGAAATCTGGAAGGAAGCTTTCTGAGAAACTGCTTAGTGTTCTGTTAATTCATCTCACAGAGTTACATCTGTATTTCGTGGATCTCTTTGCTAGCCTTATTTCTGTGGAATCTGAGAACAGATATTTCGGATCCCATTGAAGACTATAGGGCCAAAGGAAATATCCTCCGATAACAAAGAGAAAGAAGCTTTCTGAGAAACTTCTTTGCGTTCTGTGAAATCATCTCACAGAGTTACAGCTTTCCCCTCAAAAAGCCTTTCGCTGAGACAGTTCTTGTGGAATTGGCAAAGTGATATTTGGAACCCCAAGAGGGCAATGGTGAAAAAGAAAATATGCTCAGATGAAAACTGGAAAGAAGCTTTCTGAGAAACTGCTTAGTGTTCTGTTCATTCGTCTCACAGAGTTACATCTGTATTTCGTGGATCTCTTTGCTAGCCTTATTTCTGTGGAATCTGAGAACAGGTATTTCAGATCCCATAGAAGACTATAGGGCCAAAGGAAATATCCTCCGATTAAAAAGAGAAAGAAGCTTTCTTAGAAACTTCTTTGTGTTCTGTGAAATCATCTCACAGAGTTACAGCTTTCCCCTCTAGAAGCCTTTCGCTAAGACAGTTCTTGTGGAATTGGCAAAGTGATATTTGGAAGCCCATAGAGGGCTATGGTGAAAAAGGAAATATCCTCAGATGAAATCTGGAAAGAAGCTTTCTGAGAAACTGCTTAGTGTTCTGTTAATTAATCTCACAGAGTTACATCTTTATTTCGTGGAACTCTTTGCTAGCCTTATTTCTGTGGAGTCTGAGAACAGATATTTCGGATCCCTTTGAAGACTATAGGGCCAAAGGAAATATCCTCCGATTAAAAAGAGAAAGAAGCTTTCTTAGAAACTTCTTTGCGTTCTGTGATATCATCTCACAGAGTTACAGCTTTCCCCTCAAGAAGCCTTTCGCTAAGACAGTTCTTGTGGAATTGGCAAAGTGATATTTGGAAGCCCATAGAGGGCTATGGTGAAAAAGGAAATATCCTCAGATGAAATCTGGAAAGAAGCTTTCTGAGAAACTTCTTAGTGTTCTGTTAATTCATCTCACAGAGTTACATCTGTATTTCGTGGATCTCTTTGCTAGCCTTATTTTTCTGGAATCTGAGAACAGATATTTTGGATCCCATTGAAGGCTATAGGGCCAAAGGAAATATCCTCCGATAACAAAGAGCAAGAAGCTTTCTGAGAAACTTCTCTGCGTTCTGTGAAATCATGTCACAGAGTTACAGCTTTCCCCTCAAGAAGCCTTTCGCTAAGACAGTTCTTGTGGAATTGGCAAAGTGATATTTGGAAGCCCCTAGAGGGCTATGGTGAAAAAGGAAATATCCTCAGATGAAATCTGGAAAGAAGCTTTCTGAGAAACTGCTTAGTGTTCTGTTAATTCATCTCACAGAGTTACATCTGTATTTCGTGGATCTCTTTGCTAGCCTTATTTCTGTGGAATCTGAGAACAGATATTTCGGATCTCATTGAAGACTATAGGGCCAAAGGAAATATCCTCCGATAACAAAGAGAAAGAAGCTTTCTGAAAAACTTCTTGGCGTTCTGTGAAATCATCCCACAGAGTTACAGCTTTCCCCTCAAGAAGACTTTCGCTAAGACAGTTCTTGTGGAATTGGCAAGGTGATATTTGGAAGCCCATAGAGGGCTACGGTGAAAAAGGAAATATCCTCAGATGTAATCTGGGTAGAAGCTTTCTGAGAAAATGCTTAGTGTTCGGTTAATTCAGCTCACAGAGTTACATCAGTATTTCGTGGATCTCTTTGCTAGCCTTATTTCTGTGGAATCTGAGAACAGATATTTTGGATACCTTAGAAGACTATTGGGCCAAAGGAAATATGCTCCGATAACAAAGAGAAAGAAGCTTTCTGAGAAACTTCTTTGCATTCTGTGAAATCATCTCACAGAGTTACAGCTTTCCCCTCAAGAAGCCTTTCCCTAAGACAGTTCTTGTGGAATTGGCAAAGTGATATTTGGAAGCCCATAGAGGGCTATGGTGCAAAAGGAAATATCCTCAGAGGAAATCTGGAAAGAAGCTTTCTGAGAAACTGCTTAGTGTTCTGTTAATTCATCTCACAGAGTTACATCTGTATTTCGTGGATCTCTTTGCTAGCCTTATTTCTATGGAATATGAGAACAGGTATTTCAGATCCCATTGAAGACTATAGGGCCAAAGGAAATATCCTCCGATAACAAAGAGAAAGAAGCTTTCTTAGAAACTTCTTTGTGTTCTGTGAAATCATCTCACAGAGTTACAGCTTTCCCCTCAAGAAGCCTTTCGCTAAGACAGTTCTTGTGGAATTGGCAAAGTGATATTTTGAAGCCCTTAGAGGGCTATGTTGAAAAAGGAAATATCCTCAGATGAAATCTGGAAAGAAGCTTTCTGAGAAACTGCTTAGTGTTCTGTTAATTCATCTCACAGAGTTACATGTGTATTTCGTGGATCTCTTTGCTAGCCTTAAATCTGTGGAATCTGAGAACAGATATTTCGGATCCCATTGAAGACTATAGGGACAAAGGAAATATCCTCCGATAACAAAGAGCAAGAAGCTTTCTGAGAAACTTCTTTGCGTTCTGTAAAATCAGCTCACAGAGTTACAGCTTTCCCCTCAAGAAGCCTTTCGCTAAGACAGTTCTTGTGGAATTGGCAAAGTGATATTTTGAAGCCCTTAGAGGGCTATGTTGAAAAAGGAAATATCCTCAGATGAAATCTGGAAAGAAGCTTTCTGAGAAACTGCTTAGTGTTCGGTTAATTCATCTCACAGAGTTACATGTGTATTTCGTGGATCTCTTTGCTAGCCTTAAATCTGTGGAATCTGAGAACAGATATTTCGGATCCCATTGAAGACTATAGGGACAAAGGAAATATCCTCCGATAACAAAGAGCAAGAAGCTTTCTGAGAAACTTCTTTGCGTTCTGTAAAATCAGCTCACAGAGTTACAGCTTTCCCCTCAAGAAGCCTTTCGCTAAGACAGTTCTTGTGGAATTGGCAAAGTGATATTTTGAAGCCCTTAGAGGGCTATGTTGAAAAAGGAAATATCCTCAGATGAAATCTGGAAAGAAGCTTTCTGAGAAACTGCTTAGTGTTCGGTTAATTCATCTCACAGAGTTACATCTGTATTTCGTGGATCTCTTTGCTAGCCTTATTTCTGTGGAATCTGAGAACAGATGTTTCGGATCCCATTGAAGACTATAGGGCCAAAGGAAATATCCTCGGATAACAAAGAGAAAGAAGCTTTCTGAGAAACTTCTTTGCGTTCTGTGAAATCATCTCACAGAGTTACAGCTTTCCCCTCAAGAAGCCTTTCACTAAGACAGTTCTTGTGGAATTGGCAAAGTGATATTTGGAAGCCCATAGAGGGCTATGGTGAAAAAGGAAATATCCTCAGATGAAATCTGGAAAGAAGCTTTCTGAGAAACTGCTTAGTGTTCTGTTAATTCATCTCACAGAGTTACATCTGTATTTCGTGGGTCTCTTTGCTAGCCTTATTTCTGTGGAATTTGAGAACAGATATTTCGGATCCCTTTGAAGACTATAGGGACAAAGGAAATATCCTCCTATAACAAAGAGAAAGAAGCTTTCTGAGAAACTTCTTTGCGTTCTGTGAAATCATCTCACAGAATTACAGCTTTCCACTTAAGAAGCCTTTCGCTAAGACAGTTCCTTTGGAATTGGCAAAGTGATATTTGGAAGCCCATAGAGGGCTATGGTGAAAAAGGAAATATCCTCAGATGAAATCTGGAAAGAAGCTTTCTAAGAAACTGCTTAGTGTTCTGTTAATTCATCTCACAGAGTTACATCTGTATTTCGTGGATCTCTTTGCTAGCCTTATTTCTGTGGAATCTGAGAACAGATATTTCGGATCCCATTGAAGACTATAGGGACAAAGGAAATATCCTCCGATAACAAAGAGCAAGAAGTTTTCTGAGAAACTTCTTTGCGTTCTGTGAAATCAGCTCACAGAGTTACAGCTTTCCCCTCAAGAAGCCTTTCGCTAAGACAGTTCTTGTGGAATTGGCAAAGTGATATTTTGAAGCCCTTCGAGGGCTATGGTGAAAAAGGAAATATCCTCAGATGAAATCTGGAAGGAAGCTTTCTGAGAAACTGCTTAGTGTTCGGTTAATTCACCTCAGAGAGTTACATCTGTATTTCGTGGATCTCTTGGCTAGCCTTATTTCTGTGGAATCTGAGAACTGATATTTCGGATCCCTTTGAAGACTGTAGGGCCAAAGGAAATATCCTCGGATAACAAAGAGAAAGAAGCTTTCTGAGAAACTTCTTTGCGTTCTGTGAAATCATCTCACAGAGTTACAGCTTTCCGCTCAAGAAGCCATTCGCTACGACAGTTCTTGTGGAATTGGCAAAGTGATATTTGGAAGCCCATAGAGGGCTATGGTGAAAAAGGAAATATCCTCAGATGAAATCTGGAAGGAAGCTTTCTGAGAAAATGCTTAGTGTTCGGTTAATTCATCTCAGAGATTTACATCTGTATTTCGTTGATCTCTTTGCTAGCCTTACTTCTGTGGAATCTGAGAACAGATATTTCGGATCCCTTTGAAGACTATAGGGCCAAAGGAAATATCCTCCGATAACAAAGAGAAAGAAGCTTTCTGAGAAACTTCTTTGCGTTCTGTGAAATCATCTCACAGAGTTACAGCTTTCCCCTCAAAAAGCCTTTCGCTGAGACAGTTCATGTGGAATTGGCAAAGTGATATTTGGAACCCCAAGAGGGCAATGGTGAAAAAGAAAATATCCTCAGATGAAAACTGGAAAGAATCTTTCTGAGAAACTGCTTAGTGTTCTGTTCATTCATCTCACAGAGTTACATCTGTATTTCGTGGATCTCTTTGCTAGCCTTATTTCTGTGGAATCTGAGAACAGGTATTTCAGATCCCATTGAAGACTATAGGGCCAAAGGAAATATCCTCCGATTACAAAGAGAAAGAAGCTTTCTTAGAAACTTCTTTGTGTTCTGTGAAATCATCTCACAGAGTTACAGCTTTCCCCTCAAGAAGCCTTTCGCTAAGACAGTTCTTGTGGAATTGGCAAAGTGATATTTGGAAGCCCATAGAGGGCTATGGTGAAAAAGGAAATATCCTCAGATGAAATCTGGAAAGAAGCTTTCTGAGAAACTTCTTAGTGTTCTGTTAATTCATCTCACAGAGTTACATCTGTATTTCGTGGATCTCTTTGCTAGCCTTATTTTTCTGGAATCTGAGAACAGATATTTTGGATCCCATTGAAGGCTATAGGGCCAAAGGAAATATCCTCCGATAACAAAGAGCAAGAAGCTTTCTGAGAAACTTCTTTGCGTTCTGTGAAATCATCTCACAGAGTTACAGCTTTCCCCTCAAGAAGCCTTTCGCTAAGACAGTTCTTGTGGAATTGGCAAAGTGATATTTGGAAGCCCCTAGAGGGCTATGGTGAAAAAGGAAATATCCTCAGATGAAATCTGGAAAGAAGCTTTCTGAGAAACTGCTTAGTGTTCTGTTAATTCATCTCACAGAGTTACATCTGTATTTCGTGGATCTCTTTGCTAGCCTTATTTCTGTGGAATCTGAGAACAGATATTTCGGATCCCATTGAAGACTATAGGGCCAAAGGAAATATCCTCCGATAACAAAGAGAAAGAAGCTTTCTGAAAAACTTCTTGGCGTTCTGTGAAATCATCCCACAGAGTTACAGCTTTCCCCTCAAGAAGACTTTCGCTAAGACAGTTCTTGTGGAATTGGCAAGGTGATATTTGGAAGCCCATAGAGGGCTACGGTGAAAAAGGAAATATCCTCAGATGAAATCTGGGTAGAAGCTTTCTGAGAAAATGCTTAGTGTTCGGTTAATTCAGCTCACAGAGTTACATCAGTATTTCGTGGATCTCTTTGCTAGCCTTATTTCTGTGGAATCTGAGAACAGATATTTTGGATACCTTAGAAGACTATTGGGCCAAAGGAAATATCCTCCGATAACAAAGAGAAAGAAGCTTTCTGAGAAACTTCTTTGCATTCTGTGAAATCATCTCATAGAGTTACAGCTTTCACCTCAAGAAGCCTTTCCCTAAGACAGTTCTTGTGGAATTGGCAAAGTGATATTTGGAAGCCCATAGAGGGCTATGGTGAAAAAGGAAATATCCTCAGAGGAAATCTGGAAAGAAGCTTTCTGAGAAACTGCTTAGTGTTCTGTTAATTCATCTCACAGAGTTACATCTGTATTTCGTGGATCTCTTTGCTAGCCTTATTTCTATGGAATCTGAGAACAGGTAGTTCAGATCCCATTGAAGATTATAGGGCCAAAGGAAATATCCTCCGATTACAAAGAGAAAGAAGCTTTCTTAGAAACTTCTTTGTGTTCTGTGAAATCATCTCACAGAGTTACAGCTTTCCCCTCAAGAAGCCTTTCGCTAAGACAGTTCTTGTGTAATTGGCAAAGTGATATTTGGAAGCCCATAGAGGGCTATGGTGAAAAAGGAAATATCCTCAGATGAAATCTGGAAAGAAGCTTTCTGAGAAACTGCTTAGTGTTCTGTTAATTCATCTCACAGAGTTACATGTGTATTTCGTGGATCTCTTTGCTAGCCTTATTTCTGTGGAATCTGAGAACAGATATTTCGGATCCCATTGAAGACTATAGGGCCAAAGGAAATATCCTCCGATAACAAAGAGAAAGAAGCTTTCTGAGAAACTTCTTTGCGTTCTGTGAAATCATCTCACAGAGTTACAGCTTTCCCCTCAAGAAGCCGTTCGCTAAGACAGTTCTTGTGGAATTGGCAAAGTGATATTTTGAAGCCCTTAGAGGGCTATGTTGAAAAAGGAAATATCCTCAGATGAAATCTGGAAAGAAGCTTTCTGAGAAACTGCTTAGTGTTCGGTTAATTCATCTCACAGAGTTACATCTCTATTTCGTGGATCTCTTTGCTAGCCTTATTTCTGTGGAATCTGAGAACAGATGTTTCGGATCCCATTGAAGACTATAGGGCCAAAGGAACTATCCTCGGATAACAAAGAGAAAGAAGCTTTCTGAGAAACTTCTTTGTGTTCTGTGAAATCATCTCACAGAGTTACAGCTTTCCCCTCAAGAAGCCTTTCACTAAGACAGTTCTTGTGGAATTGGCAAAGTGATATTTGGAAGCCCATAGAGGGCTATGGTGAAAAAGGAAATATCCTCAGATGAAATCTGGAAAGAAGCTTTCTGAGAAACTGCTTAGTGTTCTGTTAATTCATCTCACAGGGTTACATGTGTATTTCGTGGATCTCTTTGCTAGCCTTATTTCTGTGGAATCTGAGAACAGATATTTCGGATCCCATTGAAGACTATAGGGACAAAGGAAATATCCTCCGATAACAAAGAGCAAGAAGTTTTCTGACAAACTTCTTTGCATTCTGTGAAATCAGCTCACAGAGTTACAGCTTTCCCCTCAAGAAGCCTTTCGCTAAGACAGTTCTTGTGGAATTGGCAAAGTGATATTTTGAAGCCCTTCGAGGGCTATGTTGAAAAAGGAAATATCCTCAGATGAAATCTGGAAAGAAGCTTTCTGAGAAACTGCTTAGTGTTCGGTTAATTCATCTCACAGAGTTATATCTGTATTTCGTGGATCTCTTTGCTAGCCTTATTTCTGTGGAATCTGAGAACAGATGTTTCGGATCCCATTGAAGACTATAGGGCCAAAGGAAATATCCTCGGATAACAAAGAGAAAGAAGCTTTCTGAGAAACTTCTTTGCGTTCTGTGAAATCATCTCACAGAGTTACAGCTTTCCCCTCAAGAAGCCTTTCACTAAGACAGTTCTTGTGGAATTGGCAAAGTGATATTTGGAAGCCCATAGAGGGCTATGGTGAAAAAGGAAATATCCTCAGATGAAATCTGGAAAGAAGCTTTCTGAGAAACTGCTTAGTGTTCTGTTAATTCATCTCACAGAGTTACATGTGTATTTCGTGGATCTCTTTGCTAGCCTTAAATCTGTGGAATCTGAGAACTGATATTTCGGATCCCATTGAAGACTATAGGGACAAAGGAAATATCCTCCGATAACAAAGAGCAAGAAGCTTTCTGAGAAACTTCTTTGCGTTCTGTGAAATCAACTCACAGAGTTACAGCTTTCCCCTCAAGAAGCCTTTCGCTAAGACAGTTCTTGTGGAATTGGCAAAGTGATATTTTGAAGCCCTTAGAGGGCTATGTTGAAAAAGGAAATATCCTCAGATGAAATCTGGAAAGAAGCTTTCTGAGAAACTGCTTAGTGTTCGGTTAATTCATCTCACAGAGTTACATCTGTATTTCGTGGATCTCTTTGCTAGCCTTATTTCTGTGGAATCTGAGAACAGATGTTTCGGATCCCATTGAAGACTATAGGGCCAAAGGAAATATCCTCCGATTACAAAGAGAAAGAAGCTTTCTGAGAAACTTCTTTGCGTTCTGTGAAATCATCTCACAGAGTTACAGCTTTCCCCTCAAGAAGCCTTTCGCTAAGACAGTTCTTGTGGAATTGGCAAAGTGATATTTGGAAGCCCATAGAGGGCTATGGTGAAAAAGGAAATATCCTCAGATGAAATCTGGAAAGAAGCTTTCTGAGAAACTGCTTAGTGTTCTGTTAATTCATCTCACAGAGTTACATCTGTATTTCGTGGGTCTCTTTGCTAGCCTTATTTCTGTGGAATTTGAGAACAGATATTTCGGATCCCTTTGAACACTATAGGGCCAAAGGAAATATCCTCCGATAACAAAGAGAAAGAAGCTTTCTGAGAAACTTCTTTGCGTTCTGTGAAATCATCTCTCAGAATTACAGCTTTCCACTTAAGAAGCCTTTCGCTAAGACAGTTCCTTTGGAATTGGCAAAGTGATATTTGGAAGCCCATAGAGGGCTATGGTGAAAAAGGAAATATCCTCAGATGAAATCTGGAAAGAAGCTTTCTGAGAAACTGCTTAGTGTTCTGTTAATTCATCTCACAGAGTTACATCTGTATTTCGTGGATCTCTTTGCTAGCCTTATTTCTGTGGAATCTGAGAACAGATATTTCGGATCCCATTGAAGACTATAGGGCCAAAGGAAATATCCTCCGATAACAAATAGAAAGAAGCTTTCTGAGAAACTTCTTTGCGTTCTGTGAAATCATCTCACCGAGTTACAGCTATCCTCTCAAGAAGCCTTTCGCTAAGACAGTTCTTGTGGAATTGGCAAAGTGATATTTGGCAGCCCATAGAGGGCTATGGTGAAAAAGGAAATATCCTCAGATGAAATCTGGAAAGAAGCTTTCTGAGAAACTGCTTAGTGTTCGGTTAATTCATCTCACAGAGTTACATCTGTATTTCCTGGATCTCTTTGCTAGCCTTATTTCTGTGGAATCTGAGAACCGATATTTCGGATCCCTTTGAAGACTATAGGGCTAAAGGAAATATCTCCCGATAACAAAGAGAAAGAAGCTTTCTGAGAAACATCTTTGTGTTCTGTGAAATCATCTTACAGAGGTACATCTTTCCCCTCAAGAATCCTTTCGCTACGACAGTTTTTGTGGAATTGGCAAAGTGATATTTAGAAGCCCATAGAGGGCTATGGTGAAAAAGGAAATATCCTCAGATGAAATCTGGAAAGAAGCTTTCTGAGAAACTGCTTAGTGTTCTGTTAATTCATCTCACAGCGTTACATCTGTATTTCGTGGATCTCTTTGCTAGCCTTATTTCTGTGGAATCTGAGAACAGATATTTCGGATCCCATTGAAGACTTCAGGGACAAAGGAAATATCCTCCGATAACAAAGAGCAAGAAGCTTTCTGAGAAACTTCTTTGCGTTCTGTGAAATCATCTCACGGAGTTACAGCTTTCCCCTCAAGAAGCCTTTCGCTAAGACAGTTCTTGTGGAATTGGCAAAATGATATTTGGAAGCCCTTAGAAGGCTATGGTGAAAAAGGAAATATCCTCAGATGAAATCTGGAAAGAAGCTTTCTGAGAAACTGCTTAGTGTTCTGTTAATTCATCTCACAGAGTTACATCTGTATTTCGTGGATCTCATTGCTAGCCTTATTTCTGTGGAATCTGAGAACAGATATTTCGGATCCCATTGAAGACTATAGGGCCAAAGGAAATATCCTCCGATATCAAAGAGAAAGAAGCTTTCTGAGAAACTTCTTTGCGTTCTGTGAAATCATCTCACGGAGTTACAGCTTTCCCCTCAAGAAGCCTTTCGCTAAGACAGTTCTTGTGGAATTGGCAAAGTGATATTTGGAAGCCCATAGAGGGCTATGGTGAAAAAGGAAATATCCTCAGATGAAATCTGGAAAGAAGCTTTCTGAGAAACTGCTTAGTGTTCTGTTAATTCATCTCAGAGAGTTACATCTGTATTTCGTGGATCTCTTTGCTAGCCTTATTTCTGTGGAATCTGAGAACAGATATTTCGGATCCCATTGAAGACTACAGGGACAAAGGAAATATCCTCCGATAACAAAGAGCAAGAAGCTTTCTGAGAAACTTCTTTGCTTTATGTGAAATCATCTCACAGAGTTACAGCTTTCCCCTCAAGAAGCCTTTCGCTAAGACAGTTCTTTTGGAATTGGCAAAGTGATATTTGGAAGCCCATAGAGGGCTATGGTGAAAAAGGAAATATCCTCAGATGAAATCTGGAAAGAAGCTTTCTGAGAAACTGCTTAGTGTTCTGTTAATTCATCTCACAGAGTTACATCTGTATTTCGTGGATCTCATTGCTAGCCTTATTTCTGTGGAATCTGAGAACAGATATTTCGGATCCCATTGAAGACTATAGGGCCAAAGGAAATATCCTCCGATAACAAATAGAAAGAATCTTTCTGAGAAACTTCTTTGCGTTCTGTGAAATCATCTCACCGAGTTACAGCTATCCCCTCAAGAAGCCGTTCGCTAAGACAGTTCTTGTGGAATTGGCAAAGTGATATTTGGCAGCCCATAGAGGGCTATGGTGAAAAAGGAAATATCCTCAGATGAAATCTGGAAAGAAGCTTTCTGAGAAACTGCTTAGTGTTCGGTTAATTCATCTCACAGAGTTACATCTGTATTTCCTGGATCTCTTTGCTAGCCTTATTTCTGTGGAATCTGAGAACCGATATTTCGGATCCCTTTGAAGACTATAGGGCTAAAGGAAATATCTCCCGATAACAAAGAGAAAGAAGCTTTCTGAGAAACATCTTTGTGTTCTGTGAAATCATCTTACAGAGGTACAGCTTTCCCCTCAAGAATCCTTTCGCTACGACAGTTTTTGTGGAATTGGCAAAGTGATATTTAGAAGCCCATAGAGGGCTATGGTGAAAAAGGAAATATCCTCAGATGAAATCTGGAAAGAAGCTTTCTGAGAAACTGCTTAGTGTTCTGTTAATTCATCTCACAGCGTTACATCTGTATTTCGTGGATCTCTTTGCTAGCCTTATTTCTGTGGAATCTGAGAACAGATATTTCGGATCCCATTGAAGACTTCAGGGACAAAGGAAATATCCTCCGATAACAAAGAGCAAGAAGCTTTCTGAGAAACTTCTTTGCGTTCTGTGAAATCATCTCACAGAGTTACAGCTTTCCCCTCAAGAAGCCTTTCGCTAAGACAGTTCTTGTGGAATTGGCAAAGTGATATTTGGAAGCCCTTAGAGGGCTATGGTGAAAAAGGAAATATCCTCAGATGAAATCTGGAAAGAAGCTTTCTGAGAAACTGCTTAGTGTTCTGTTAATTCATCTCACAGAGTTACATCTGTATTTCGTGGATCTCATTGCTAGCCTTATGTCTGTGGAATCTGAGAACAGATATTTCGGATCCCATTGAAGACTATAGGGCCAAAGGAAATATCCTCCGATAACAAAGAGAAAGAAGCTTTCTGAGAAACTTCTTTGCGTTCTGTGAAATCATCTCACGGAGTTACAGCTTTCCCCTCAAGAAGCCTTTCGCTAAGACAGTTCATGTGGAATTGGCAAAGTGATATTTGGAACCCCAAGAGGGCAATGGTGAAAAAGAAAATATCCTCAGATGAAAACTGGAAAGAATCTTTCTGAGAAACTGCTTAGTGTTCTGTTCATTCATCTCACAGAGTTACATCTGTATTTCGTGGATCTCTTTGCTAGCCTTATTTCTGTGGAATCTGAGAACAGGTATTTCAGATCCCATTGAAGACTATAGGGCCAAAGGAAATATCCTCCGATTACAAAGAGAAAGAAGCTTTCTTAGAAACTTCTTTGTGTTCTGTGAAATCATCTCACAGAGTTACAGCTTTCCCCTCAAGAAGCCTTTCGCTAAGACAGTTCTTGTGGAATTGGCAAAGTGATATTTGGAAGCCCATAGAGGGCTATGGTGAAAAAGGAAATATCCTCAGATGAAATCTGGAAAGAAGCTTTCTGAGAAACTTCTTAGTGTTCTGTTAATTCATCTCACAGAGTTACATCTGTATTTCGTGGATCTCTTTGCTAGCCTTATTTTTCTGGAATCTGAGAACAGATATTTTGGATCCCATTGAAGGCTATAGGGCCAAAGGAAATATCCTCCGATAACAAAGAGCAAGAAGCTTTCTGAGAAACTTCTTTGCGTTCTGTGAAATCATCTCACAGAGTTACAGCTTTCCCCTCAAGAAGCCTTTCGCTAAGACAGTTCTTGTGGAATTGGCAAAGTGATATTTGGAAGCCCCTAGAGGGCTATGGTGAAAAAGGAAATATCCTCAGATGAAATCTGGAAAGAAGCTTTCTGAGAAACTGCTTAGTGTTCTGTTAATTCATCTCACAGAGTTACATCTGTATTTCGTGGATCTCTTTGCTAGCCTTATTTCTGTGGAATCTGAGAACAGATATTTCGGATCCCATTGAAGACTATGGGGCCAAAGGAAATATCCTCCGATAACAAAGAGAAAGAAGCTTTCTGAAAAACTTCTTCGCGTTCTGTGAAATCATCCCACAGAGTTACAGCTTTCCCCTCAAGAAGACTTTCGCTAAGACAGTTCTTGTGGAATTGGCAAGGTGATATTTGGAAGCCCATAGAGGGCTACGGTGAAAAAGGAAATATCCTCAGATGAAATCTGGGTAGAAGCTTTCTGAGAAAATGCTTAGTGTTCGGTTAATTCAGCTCACAGAGTTACATCAGTATTTCGTGGATCTCTTTGCTAGCCTTATTTCTGTGGAATCTGAGAACAGATATTTTGGATACCTTAGAAGACTATTGGGCCAAAGGAAATATCCTCCGATAACAAAGAGAAAGAAGCTTTCTGAGAAACTTCTTTGCATTCTGTGAAATCATCTCACAGAGTTACAGCTTTCACCTCAAGAAGCCTTTCCCTAAGACAGTTCTTGTGGAATTGGCAAAGTGATATTTGGAAGCCCATAGAGGGCTATGGTGAAAAAGGAAATATCCTCAGAGGAAATCTGGAAAGAAGCTTTCTGAGAAACTGCTTAGTGTTCTGTTAATTCATCTCACAGAGTTACATCTGTATTTCGTGGATCTCTTTGCTAGCCTTATTTCTATGGAATCTGAGAACAGGTAGTTCAGATCCCATTGAAGATTATAGGGCCAAAGGAAATATCCTCCGATTACAAAGAGAAAGAAGCTTTCTTAGAAACTTCTTTGTGTTCTGTGAAATCATCTCACAGAGTTACAGCTTTCCCCTCAAGAAGCCTTTCGCTAAGACAGTTCTTGTGTAATTGGCAAAGTGATATTTGGAAGCCCATAGAGGGCTATGGTGAAAAAGGAAATATCCTCAGATGAAATCTGGAAAGAAGCTTTCTGAGAAACTGCTTAGTGTTCTGTTAATTCATCTCACAGAGTTACATGTGTATTTCGTGGATCTCTTTGCTAGCCTTATTTCTGTGGAATCTGAGAACAGATATTTCGGATCCCATTGAAGACTATAGGGCCAAAGGAAATATCCTCCGATAACAAAGAGCAAGAAGCTTTCTGAGAAACTTCTTTGCGTTCTGTGAAATCATCTCACAGAGTTACAGCTTTCCCCTCAAGAAGCCGTTCGCTAAGACAGTTCTTGTGGAATTGGCAAAGTGATATTTTGAAGCCCTTAGAGGGCTATGTTGAAAAAGGAAATATCCTCAGATGAAATCTGGAAAGAAGCTTTCTGAGAAACTGCTTAGTGTTCGGTTAATTCATCTCACAGAGTTACATCTCTATTTCGTGGATCTCTTTGCTAGCCTTATTTCTGTGGAATCTGAGAACAGATGTTTCGGATCCCATTGAAGACTATAGGGCCAAAGGAAATATCCTCGGATAACAAAGAGAAAGAAGCTTTCTGAGAAACTTCTTTGTGTTCTGTGAAATCATCTCACAGAGTTACAGCTTTCCCCTCAAGAAGCCTTTCACTAAGACAGTTCTTGTGGAATTGGCAAAGTGATATTTGGAAGCCCATAGAGGGTATGGTGAAAAAGGAAATATCCTCAGATGAAATCTGGAAAGAAGCTTTCTGAGAAACTGCTTAGTGTTCTGTTAATTCATCTCACAGAGTTACATGTGTATTTCGTGGATCTCTTTGCTAGCCTTATTTCTGTGGAATCTGAGAACAGATATTTCGGATCCCATTGAAGACTATAGGGACAAAGGAAATATCCTCCGATAACAAAGAGCAAGAAGTTTTCTGACAAACTTCTTTGCATTCTGTGAAATCAGCTCACAGAGTTACAGCTTTCCCCTCAAGAAGCCTTTCGCTAAGACAGTTCTTGTGGAATTGGCAAAGTGATATTTTGAAGCCCTTCGAGGGCTATGTTGAAAAAGGAAATATCCTCAGATGAAATCTGGAAAGAAGCTTTCTGAGAAACTGCTTAGTGTTCGGTTAATTCATCTCACAGAGTTATATCTGTATTTCGTGGATCTCTTTGCTAGCCTTATTTCTGTGGAATCTGAGAACAGATGTTTCGGATCCCATTGAAGACTATAGGGCCAAAGGAAATATCCTCGGATAACAAAGAGAAAGAAGCTTTCTGAGAAACTTCTTTGTGTTCTGTGAAATCATCTCACAGAGTTACAGCTTTCCCCTCAAGAAGCCTTTCACTAAGACAGTTCTTGTGGAATTGGCAAAGTGATATTTGGAAGCCCATAGAGGGCTATGGTGAAAAAGGAAATATCCTCAGATGAAATCTGGAAAGAAGCTTTCTGAGAAACTGCTTAGTGTTCTGTTAATTCATCTCACAGAGTTACATGTGTATTTCGTGGATCTCTTTGCTAGCCTTAAATCTGTGGAATCTGAGAACTGATATTTCGGATCCCATTGAAGACTATAGGGACAAAGGAAATATCCTCCGATAACAAAGAGCAAGAAGCTTTCTGAGAAACTTCTTTGCGTTCTGTGAAATCAACTCACAGAGTTACAGCTTTCCCCTCAAGAAGCCTTTCGCTAAGACAGTTCTTGTGGAATTGGCAAAGTGATATTTTGAAGCCCTTAGAGGGCTATGTTGAAAAAGGAAATATCCTCAGATGAAATCTGGAAAGAAGCTTTCTGAGAAACTGCTTAGTGTTCGGTTAATTCATCTCACAGAGTTACATCTGTATTTCGTGGATCTCTTTGCTAGCCTTATTTCTGTGGAATCTGAGAACAGATGTTTCGGATCCCATTGAAGACTATAGGGCCAAAGGAAATATCCTCGGATAACAAAGAGAAAGAAGCTTTCTGAGAAACTTCTTTGCGTTCTGTGAAATCATCTCACAGAGTTACAGCTTTCCCCTCAAGAAGCCTTTCGCTAAGACAGTTCTTGTGGAATTGGCAAAGTGATATTTGGAAGCCCATAGAGGGCTATGGTGAAAAAGGAAATATCCTCAGATGAAATCTGGAAAGAAGCTTTCTGAGAAACTGCTTAGTGTTCTGTTAATTCATCTCACAGAGTTACATCTGTATTTCGTGGGTCTCTTTGCTAGCCTTATTTCTGTGGAATTTGAGAACAGATATTTCGGATCCCTTTGAACACTATAGGGCCAAAGGAAATATCCTCCGATAACAAAGAGAAAGAAGCTTTCTGAGAAACTTCTTTGCGTTCTGTGAAATCATCTCTCAGAATTACAGCTTTCCACTTAAGAAGCCTTTCGCTAAGACAGTTCCTTTGGAATTGGCAAAGTGATATTTGGAAGCCCATAGAGGGCTATGGTGAAAAAGGAAATATCCTCAGATGAAATCTGGAAAGAAGCTTTCTGAGAAACTGCTTAGTGTTCTGTTAATTCATCTCACAGAGTTACATCTGTATTTCGTGGATCTCTTTGCTAGCCTTATTTCTGTGGAATCTGAGAACAGATATTTCGGATCCCATTGAAGACTATAGGGCCAAAGGAAATATCCTCCGATAACAAATAGAAAGAAGCTTTCTGAGAAACTTCTTTGCGTTCTGTGAAATCATCTCACCGAGTTACAGCTATCCCCTCAAGAAGCCTTTCGCTAAGACAGTTCTTGTGGAATTGGCAAAGTGATATTTGGCAGCCCATAGAGGGCTATGGTGAAAAAGGAAATATCCTCAGATGAAATCTGGAAAGAAGCTTTCTGAGAAACTGCTTAGTGTTCGGTTAATTCATCTCACAGAGTTACATCTGTATTTCCTGGATCTCTTTGCTAGCCTTATTTCTGTGGAATCTGAGAACCGATATTTCGGATCCCTTTGAAGACTATAGGGCTAAAGGAAATATCTCCCGATAACAAAGAGAAAGAAGCTTTCTGAGAAACATCTTTGTGTTCTGTGAAATCATCTTACAGAGGTACATCTTTCCCCTCAAGAATCCTTTCGCTACGACAGTTTTTGTGGAATTGGCAAAGTGATATTTAGAAGCCCATAGAGGGCTATGGTGAAAAAGGAAATATCCTCAGATGAAATCTGGAAAGAAGCTTTCTGAGAAACTGCTTAGTGTTCTGTTAATTCATCTCACAGCGTTACATCTGTATTTCGTGGATCTCTTTGCTAGCCTTATTTCTGTGGAATCTGAGAACAGATATTTCGGATCCCATTGAAGACTTCAGGGACAAAGGAAATATCCTCCGATAACAAAGAGCAAGAAGCTTTCTGAGAAACTTCTTTGCGTTCTGTGAAATCATCTCACGGAGTTACAGCTTTCCCCTCAAGAAGCCTTTCGCTAAGACAGTTCTTGTGGAATTGGCAAAATGATATTTGGAAGCCCTTAGAAGGCTATGGTGAAAAAGGAAATATCCTCAGATGAAATCTGGAAAGAAGCTTTCTGAGAAACTGCTTAGTGTTCTGTTAATTCATCTCACCGAGTTACATCTGTATTTCGTGGATCTCATTGCTAGCCTTATTTCTGTGGAATCTGAGAACAGATATTTCGGATCCCATTGAAGACTATAGGGCCAAAGGAAATATCCTCCGATATCAAAGAGAAAGAAGCTTTCTGAGAAACTTCTTTGCGTTCTGTGAAATCATCTCACGGAGTTACAGCTTTCCCCTCAAGAAGCCTTTCGCTAAGACAGTTCTTGTGGAATTGGCAAAGTGATATTTGGAAGCCCATAGAGGGCTATGGTGAAAAAGGAAATATCCTCAGATGAAATCTGGAAAGAAGCTTTCTGAGAAACTGCTTAGTGTTCTGTTAATTCATCTCACAGAGTTACATCTGTATTTCGTGGATCTCTTTGCTAGCCTTATTTCTGTGGAATCTGAGAACAGATATTTCGGATCCCATTGAAGACTACAGGGACAAAGGAAATATCCTCCGATAACAAAGAGCAAGAAGCTTTCTGAGAAACTTCTTTGCTTTATGTGAAATCATCTCACAGAGTTACAGCTTTCCCCTCAAGAAGCCTTTCGCTAAGACAGTTCTTTTGGAATTGGCAAAGTGATATTTGGAAGCCCATAGAGGGCTATGGTGAAAAAGGAAATATCCTCAGATGAAATCTGGAAAGAAGCTTTCTGAGAAACTGCTTAGTGTTCTGTTAATTCATCTCACAGAGTTACATCTGTATTTCGTGGATCTCATTGCTAGCCTTATTTCTGTGGAATCTGAGAACAGATATTTCGGATCCCATTGAAGACTATAGGGCCAAAGGAAATATCCTCCGATAACAAATAGAAAGAATCTTTCTGAGAAACTTCTTTGCGTTCTGTGAAATCATCTCACCGAGTTACAGCTATCCCCTCAAGAAGCCGTTCGCTAAGACAGTTCTTGTGGAATTGGCAAAGTGATATTTGGCAGCCCATAGAGGGCTATGGTGATAAAGGAAATATCCTCAGATGAAATCTGGAAAGAAGCTTTCTGAGAAACTGCTTAGTGTTCGGTTAATTCATCTCACAGAGTTACATCTGTATTTCCTGGATCTCTTTGCTAGCCTTATTTCTGTGGAATCTGAGAACCGATATTTCGGATCCCTTTGAAGACTATAGGGCTAAAGGAAATATCTCCCGATAACAAAGAGAAAGAAGCTTTCTGAGAAACATCTTTGTGTTCTGTGAAATCATCTTACAGAGGTACAGCTTTCCCCTCAAGAATCCTTTCGCTACGACAGTTTTTGTGGAATTGGCAAAGTGATATTTAGAAGCCCATAGAGGGCTATGGTGAAAAAGGAAATATCCTCAGATGAAATCTGGAAAGAAGCTTTCTGAGAAACTGCTTAGTGTTCTGTTAATTCATCTCACAGCGTTACATCTGTATTTCGTGGATCTCTTTGCTAGCCTTATTTCTGTGGAATCTGAGAACAGATATTTCGGATCCCATTGAAGACTTCAGGGACAAAGGAAATATCCTCCGATAACAAAGAGCAAGAAGCTTTCTGAGAAACTTCTTTGCGTTCTGTGAAATCATCTCACAGAGTTACAGCTTTCCCCTCAAGAAGCCTTTCGCTAAGACAGTTCTTGTGGAATTGGCAAAGTGATATTTGGAAGCCCTTAGAGGGCTATGGTGAAAAAGGAAATATCCTCAGATGAAATCTGGAAAGAAGCTTTCTGAGAAACTGCTTAGTGTTCTGTTAATTCATCTCACAGAGTTACATCTGTATTTCGTGGATCTCATTGCTAGCCTTATGTCTGTGGAATCTGAGAACAGATATTTCGGATCCCATTGAAGACTATAGGGCCAAAGGAAATATCCTCCGATAACAAAGAGAAAGAAGCTTTCTGAGAAACTTCTTTGCGTTCTGTGAAATCATCTCACGGAGTTACAGCTTTCCCCTCAAGAAGCCTTTCGCTAAGACAGTTCTTGTGGAATTGGCAATGTGATATTTGGAAGCCCATAGAGGGCTATGGTGAAAAAGGAAATATCCTCAGATGAAATCTGGAAAGAAGCTTTCTGAGAAACTGCTTAGTGTTCTGTTAATTCATCTCACAGAGTTACATCTGAATTTCGTGGATCTCTTTGCTAGCCTTATTTCTGTGGAATCTGAGAACAGATATTTCGGATCCCATTGAAGACTACAGGGACAAAGGAAATATCCTCCGATAACAAAGAGCAAGAAGCTTTCTGAGAAACTTCTTTGCGTTCTGTGAAATCATCTCACGGAGTTACAGCTTTCCCCTCAAGAAGCCTTTCGCTAAGACAGTTCTTGTGGAATTGGCAAAGTGATATTTGGAAGCCCATAGAGGGCTATGTTGAAAAAGGAAATATCCTCAGATGAAATCTGGAAAGAAGCTTTCTGAGAAACTGCTTAGTGTTCTGTTAATTCATCTCACAGAGTTACATCTGTATTTCGTGGATCTCTTTGCTAGCCTTATTTCTGTGGTATCTGAGAACAGATATTTCGGATCCCATTGAAGACTACAGGGACAAAGGAAATATCCTCCGATAACAAAGAGCAAGAAGCTTTCTGAGAAACTTCTTTGCTTTATGTGAAATCATCTCACAGAGTTACAGCTTTCCCCTCAAGAAGCCTTTCGCTAAGACAGTTCTTGTGGAATTGGCAAAGTGATATTTTGAAGCCCTTAGAGGGCTATGGTGAAAAAGGAAATATCCTCAGATGAAATCTGGAAAGAAGCTTCCTGAGAAACTGCTTAGTGTTCGGTTAATTCATCTCACAGAGTTATATCTGTATTTCGTGGATCTCTTTGCTAGCCTTATTTCTGTGGAATCTGAGAACAGATGTTTCGGATCCCATTGAAGACTATAGGGCCAAAGGAAATATCCTCGGATAACAAAGAGAAAGAAGCTTTCTGAGAAACTTCTTTGCGTTCTGTGAAATCATCTCACAGAGTTACAGCTTTCCCCTCAAGAAGCCTTTCACTAAGACAGTTCTTGTGGAATTGGCAAAGTGATATTTGGAAGCCCATAGAGGGCTATGGTGAAAAAGGAAATATCCTCAGATGAAATCTGGAAAGAAGCTTTCTGAGAAACTGCTTAGTGTTTTGTTAATTCATCTCACAGAGTTACATGTGTATTTCGTGGATCTCTTTGCTAGCCTTAAATCTGTGGAATCTGAGAACTGATATTTCGGATCCCATTGAAGACTATAGGGACAAAGGAAATATCCTCCGATAACAAAGAGCAAGAAGCTTTCTGAGAAACTTCTTTGCGTTCTGTGAAATCAGCTCTCAGAGTTACAGCTTTCCCCTCAAGAAGCCTTTCGCTAAGACAGTTCTTGTGGAATTGGCAAAGTGATATTTTGAAGCCCTTAGAGGGCTATGTTGAAAAAGGAAATATCCTCAGATGAAATCTGGAAAGAAGCTTTCTGAGAAACTGCTTAGTGTTCGGTTAATTCATCTCACAGAGTTACATCTGTATTTCGTGGATCTCTTTGCTAGCCTTATTTCTGTGGAATCTGAGAACAGATGTTTCGGATCCCATTGAAGACTATAGGGCCAAAGGAAATATCCTCGGATAACAAAGAGAAAGAAGCTTTCTGAGAAACTTCTTTGCGTTCTGTGAAATCATCTCACAGAGTTACAGCTTTCCCCTCAAGAAGCCTTTCGCTAAGACAGTTCTTGTGGAATTGGCAAAGTGATATTTGGAAGCCCATAGAGGGCTATGGTGAAAAAGGAAATATCCTCAGATGAAATCTGGAAAGAAGCTTTCTGAGAAACTGCTTAGTGTTCGGTTAATTCATCTCACAGAGTTACATCTGTATTTCGTGGGTCTCTTTGCTAGCCTTATTTCTGTGGAATTTGAGAACAGATATTTCGGATCCCTTTGAACACTATAGGGACAAAGGAAATATCCTCCGATAACAAAGAGAAAGAAGCTTTCTGAGAAACTTCTTTGCGTTCTGTGAAATCATCTCACAGAATTACAGCTTTCCACTTAAGAAGCCTTTCGCTAAGACAGTTCCTTTGGAATTGGCAAAGTGATATTTGGAAGCCCATAGAGGGCTATGGTGAAAAAGGAAATATCCTCAGATGAAATCTGGAAAGAAGCTTTCTGAGAAACTGCTTAGTGTTCGGTTAATTCATCTCACAGAGTTACATCTGTATTTCGTGGATCTCTTTGCTAGCCTTATTTCTGTGGAATCTGAGAACAGATATTTCGGATCCCATTGAAGACTATAGGGCCAAAGGAAATATCCTCCGATAACAAATAGAAAGAAGCTTTCTGAGAAACTTCTTTGCGTTCTGTGAAATCATCTCACCGAGTTACAGCTATCCCCTCAAGAAGCCTTTCGCTAAGACAGTTCTTGTGGAATTGGCAAAGTGATATTTGGCAGCCCATAGAGGGCTATGGTGAAAAAGGAAATATCCTCAGATGAAATCTGGAAAGAAGCTTTCTGAGAAACTGCTTAGTGTTCGGTTAATTCATCTCACAGAGTTACATCTGTATTTCCTGGATCTCTTTGCTAGCCTTATTTCTGTGGAATCAGAACCGATATTTCGGATCCCTTTGAAGACTATAGGGCTAAAGGAAATATCTCCCGATAACAAAGAGAAAGAAGCTTTCTGAGAAACATCTTTGTGTTCTGTGAAATCATCTTACAGAGGTACAGCTTTCCCCTCAAGAATCCTTTCGCTACGACAGTTTTTGTGGAATTGGCAAAGTGATATTTAGAAGCCCATAGAGGGCTATGGTGAAAAAGGAAATATCCTCAGATGAAATCTGGAAAGAAGCTTTCTGAGAAACTGCTTAGTGTTCTGTTAATTCATCTCACAGCGTTACATCTGTATTTCGTGGATCTCTTTGCTAGCCTTATTTCTGTGGAATCTGAGAACAGATATTTCGGATCCCATTGAAGACTTCAGGGACAAAGGAAATATCCTCCGATAACAAAGAGCAAGAAGCTTTCTGAGAAACTTCTTTGCGTTCTGTGAAATCATCTCACAGAGTTACAGCTTTCCCCTCAAGAAGCCTTTCGCTAAGACAGTTCTTGTGGAATTGGCAAAGTGATATTTGGAAGCCCTTAGAGGGCTATGGTGAAAAAGGAAATATCCTCAGATGAAATCTGGAAAGAAGCTTTCTGAGAAACTGCTTAGTGTTCTGTTAATTCATCTCACAGAGTTACATCTGTATTTCGTGGATCTCATTGCTAGCCTTATTTCTGTGGAATCTGAGAACAGATATTTCGGATCCCATTGAAGACTATAGGGCCAAAGGAAATATCCTCCGATAACAAAGAGAAAGAAGCTTTCTGGGAAACTTCTTTGCGTTCTGTGAAATCATCTCACGGAGTTACAGCTTTCCCCTCAAGAAGCCTTTCGCTAAGACAGTTCTTGTGGAATTGGCAAAGTGATATTTGGAAGCCCATAGAGGGCTATGGTGAAAAAGGAAATATCCTCAGATGAAATCTGGAAAGAAGCTTTCTGAGAAACTGCTTAGTTTTCTGTTAATTCATCTCACAGAGTTACATCTGTATTTCGTGGATCTCTTTGCTAGCCTTATTTCTGTGGAATCTGAGAACAGATATTTCGGATCCCATTGAAGACTACAGGGACAAAGGAAATATCCTCCGATAACAAAGAGCAAGAAGCTTTCTGAGAAACTTCTTTGCTTTATGTGAAATCATCTCACAGAGTTACAGCTTTCCCCTCAAGAAGCCTTTCGCTAAGACAGTTCTTTTGGAATTGGCAAAGTGATATTTGGAAGCCCATAGAGGGCTATGGTGAAAAAGGAAATATCCTCAGATGAAATCTGGAAAGAAGCTTTCTGAGAAACTGCTTAGTGTTCTGTTAATTCATCTCACAGAGTTACATCTGTATTTCGTGGATCTCATTGCTAGCCTTATTTCTGTGGAATCTGAGAACAGATATTTCGGATCCCATTGAAGACTATAGGGCCAAAGGAAATATCCTCCGATAACAAATAGAAAGAAGCTTTCTGAGAAACTTCTTTGCGTTCTGTGAAATCATCTCACCGAGTTACAGCTATCCCCTCAAGAAGCCTTTCGCTAAGACAGTTCTTGTGGAATTGGCAAAGTGATATTTGGCAGCCCATAGAGGGCTATGGTGAAAAAGGAAATATCCTCAGATGAAATCTGGAAAGAAGCTTTCTGAGAAACTGCTTAGTGTTCGGTTAATTCATCTCACAGAGTTACATCTGTATTTCCTGGATCTCTTTGCTAGCCTTATTTCTGTGGAATCTGAGAACCGATATTTCGGATCCCTTTGAAGACTATAGGGCTAAAGGAAATATCTCCCGATAACAAAGAGAAAGAAGCTTTCTGAGAAACATCTTTGTGTTCTGTGAAATCATCTTACAGAGGTACAGCTTTCCCCTCAAGAATCCTTTCGCTACGACAGTTTTTGTGGAATTGGCAAAGTGATATTTAGAAGCCCATAGAGGGCTATGGTGAAAAAGGAAATATCCTCAGATGAAATCTGGAAAGAAGCTTTCTGAGAAACTGCTTAGTGTTCTGTTAATTCATCTCACAGCGTTACATCTGTATTTCGTGGATCTCTTTGCTAGCCTTATTTTTGTGGAATTTGAGAACAGATATTTCGGATCCCATTGAAGTCTTCAGGGACAAAGGAAATATCCTCCGATAACAAAGAGCAAGAAGCTTTCTGAGAAACTTCTTTGCGTTCTGTGAAATCATCTCACAGAGTTACAGCTTTCCCCTCAAGAAGCCTTTCGCTAAGACAGTTCTTGTGGAATTGGCAAAGTGATATTTGGAAGCCCTTAGAGGGCTATGGTGAAAAAGGAAATATCCTCAGATGAAATCTGGAAAGAAGCTTTCTCAGAAACTGCTTAGTGTTCTGTTAATTCATCTCACAGAGTTACATCTGTATTTCGTGGATCTCATTGCTAGCCTTATTTCTGTGGAATCTGAGAACAGATATTTCGGATCCCATTGAAGACTATAGGGCCAAAGGAAATATCCTCCGATAACAAAGAGAAAGAAGCTTTCTGAGAAACTTCTTTGCGTTCTGTGAAATCATCTCACGGAGTTACAGCTTTCCCCTCAAGAAGCCTTTCGCTAAGACAGTTCTTGTGGAATTGGCAAAGTGATATTTGGAAGCCCATAGAGGGCTATGGTGAAAAAGGAAATATCCTCAGATGAAATCTGGAAAGAAGCTTTCTGAGAAACTGCTTAGTGTTCTGTTAATTCATCTCACAGAGTTACATCTGTATTTCGTGGATCTCTTTGCTAGCCTTATTTCTGTGGAATCTGAGAACAGATATTTCGGATCCCATTGAAGACTACAGGGACAAAGGAAATATCCTCCGATAACAAAGAGCAAGAAGCTTTCTGAGAAACTTCTTTGCTTTATGTGAAATCATCTCACAGAGTTACAGCTTTCCCCTCAAGAAGCCTTTCGCTAAGACAGTTCTTGTGGAATTGGCAAAGTGATATTTGGAAGCCTATAGAGGGCTATGGTGAAAAAGGAAATATCCTCAGATGAAATCTGGAAAGAAGCTTTCTGAGAAACTGCTTAGTGTTCTGTTAATTCATCTCACAGAGTTACATCTGTATTTCGTGGATCTCATTGCTAGCCTTATTTCTGTGGAATCTGAGAACAGATATTTCGGATCCCATTGAAGACTATAGGGCCAAAGGAAATATCCTCCGATAACAAAGAGAAAGAAGCTTTCTGAGAAACTTCTTTGCGTTCTGTGAAATCATCTCACGGAGTTACAGCTTTCCCCTCAAGAAGCCTTTCGCTAAGACAGTTCTTGTGGAATTGGCAAAGTGATATTTGGAAGCCCATAGAGGGCTATGGTGAAAAAGGAAATATCCTCAGATGAAATCTGGAAAGAAGCTTTCTGAGAAACTGCTTAGTGTTCTGTTAATTCATCTCACAGAGTTACATCTGTATTTCGTGGATCTCATTGCTAGCCTTATTTCTGTGGAATCTGAGAACAGATATTTCGGATCCCATTGAAGACTATTGGGCCAAAGGAAATATCCTCCGATAACAAATAGAAAGAAGCTTTCTGAGAAACTTCTTTGCGTTCTGTGAAATCATCTCACCGAGTTACAGCTATCCCCTCAAGAAGCCTTTCGCTAAGACAGTTCTTGTGGAATTGGCAAAGTGATATTTGGCAGCCCATAGAGGGCTATGGTGAAAAAGGAAATATCCTCAGATGAAATCTGGAAAGAAGCTTTCTGAGAAACTGCTTAGTGTTCGGTTAATTCATCTCACAGAGTTACATCTGTATTTCCTGGATCTCTTTGCTAGCCTTATTTCTGTGGAATCTGAGAACCGATATTTCGGATCCCTTTGAAGACTATAGGGCTAAAGGAAATATCTCCCGATAACAAAGAGAAAGAAGCTTTCTGAGAAACATCTTTGTGTTCTGTGAAATCATCTTACAGAGGTACAGCTTTCCCCTCAAGAATCCTTTCGCTACGACAGTTTTTGTGGAATTGGCAAAGTGATATTTAGAAGCCCATAGAGGGCTATGGTGAAAAAGGAAATATCCTCAGATGAAATCTGGAAAGAAGCTTTCTGAGAAACTGCTTAGTGTTCTGTTAATTCATCTCACAGCGTTACATCTGTATTTCGTGGATCTCTTTGCTAGCCTTATTTCTGTGGAATTTGAGAACAGATATTTCGGATCCCATTGAAGTCTTCAGGGACAAAGGAAATATCCTCCGATAACAAAGAGAAAGAAGCTTTCTGAGAAACTTCTTTGCGTTCTGTGAAATCATCTCACGGAGTTACAGCTTTCCCCTCAAGAAGCCTTTCGCTAAGACAGTTCTTGTGGAATTGGCAAAGTGATATTTGGAAGCCCATAGAGGGCTATGGTGAAAAAGGAAATATCCTCAGATGAAATCTGGAAAGAAGCTTTCTGAGAAACTGCTTAGTGTTCTGTTAATTCATCTCACAGAGTTACATCTGTATTTCGTGGATCTCTTTGCTAGCCTTATTTCTGTGGAATCTGAGAACAGATATTTCGGATCCCATTGAAGACTACAGGGACAAAGGAAATATCCTCCGATAACAAAGAGCAAGAAGCTTTCTGAGAAACTTCTTTGCTTTATGTGAAATCATCTCACAGAGTTACAGCTTTCCCCTCAAGAAGCCTTTCGCTAAGACAGTTCTTGTGGAATTGGCAAAGTGATATTTGGAAGCCTATAGAGGGCTATGGTGAAAAAGGAAATATCCTCAGATGAAATCTGGAAAGAAGCTTTCTGAGAAACTGCTTAGTGTTCTGTTAATTCATCTCACAGAGTTACATCTGTATTTCGTGGATCTCATTGCTAGCCTTATTTCTGTGGAATCTGAGAACAGATATTTCGGATCCCATTGAAGACTATAGGGCCAAAGGAAATATCCTCCGATAACAAAGAGAAAGAAGCTTTCTGAGAAACTTCTTTGCGTTCTGTGAAATCATCTCACGGAGTTACAGCTTTCCCCTCAAGAAGCCTTTCGCTAAGACAGTTCTTGTGGAATTGGCAAAGTGATATTTGGAAGCCCATAGAGGGCTGTGGTGAAAAAGGAAATATCCTCAGATGAAATCTGGAAAGAAGCTTTCTGAGAAACTGCTTAGTGTTCTTTTAATTCATCTCACAGAGTTACATCTGTATTTCGTGGATCTCTTTGCTAGCCTTATTTCTGTGGAATCTGAGAACAGATGTTGCGGATCCCATTGAAGACTATAGGGCCAAAGGAAATATCCTCGGATAACAAAGAGCAAGAAGCTTTCTGAGAAACTTCTTTGCGTTCTGTGAAATCATCTCACAGAGTTACATCTTTCCCCTCAAGAAGCCTTTCGCTAAGACAGTTCTTGTGGAATTGGCAAAGTGATATTTGGAAGAACTTAGAGGGCTATGGTGAATAAGGAAATATCTTCAGATGAAATCTGGAAAGAAGCTTTCTGAGAAACTGCTTAGTGTTCTGTTAATTCATCTCACAGAGTTACATCTGTATTTCGTGGATCTCTTTGCTAGCCTTATTTCTGTGGAATCTGAGAACAGATATTTCGGATCCCATTGAAGACTATAGGGCCAAAGGAAATATCCTCCGATAACAAAGAGAAAGAAGATTTCTGAGAAACTTCTTTGCGTTCTGTGAAATCATCTCACGGAGTTACAGCTTTCCCCTCAAGAAGCCTTTCGCTAAGACAGTTCTTGTGGAATTGGCAAAGTGATATTTGGAAGCCCATAGAGGGCTATGGTGAAAAAGGAAATATCCTCAGATGAAATCTGGAAAGAAGCTTTCTGAGAAACTGCTTAGTGTTCTGTTAATTCATCTCACAGAGTTACATCTGTATTTCGTGGATCTCTTTGCTAGCCTTATTTCTGTGGAATCTGAGAACAGATATTTCGGATCCCATTGAAGACTACAGGGACAAAGGAAATATCCTCCAATAACAAAGAGCAAGAAGCTTTCTGAGAAACTTCTTTGCTTTATGTGAAATCATCTCACAGAGTTACAGCTTTCCCCTCAAGAAGCCTTTCGCTAAGACAGTTCTTGTGGAATTGGCAAAGTGATATTTGGAAGCCCATAGAGGGCTATGGTGAAAAAGGAAATATCCTCAGATGAAATCTGGAAAGAAGCTTTCTGAGAAACTGCTTAGTGTTCTGTTAATTCATCTCACAGAGTTACATCTGTATTTCGTGGATTTCATTGCTAGCCTTATTTCTGTGGAATCTGAGAACAGATATTTCGGATCCCATTGAAGACTATAGGGCCAAAGGAAATATCCTCCGATAACAAAGAGAAAGAAGATTTCTGAGAAACTTCTTTGCGTTCTGTGAAATCATCTCACGGAGTTACAGCTTTCCCCTCAAGAAGCCTTTCGCTAAGACAGTTCTTGTGGAATTGGCAAAGTGATATTTGGAAGCCCATAGAGGGCTATGGTGAAAAAGGAAATATCCTCAGATGAAATCTGGAAAGAAGCTTTCTGAGAAACTGCTTAGTGTTCGGTTAATTCATCTCACAGAGTTACATCTGTATTTCGTGGATCTCATTGCTAGCCTTATTTCTGTGGAATCTGAGAACAGATATTTCGGATCCCATTGAAGACTATAGGGCCAAAGGAAATATCCTCCGATAACAAAGAGAAAGAAGCTTTCTGAGAAACTTCTTTGCGTTCTGTGAAATCATCTCACGGAGTTACAGCTTTCCCCTCAAGAAGCCTTTCGCTAAGACAGTTCTTGTGGAATTGGCAAAGTGATATTTGGAAGCCCATAGAGGGCTATGGTGAAAAAGGAAATATCCTCAGATGAAATCTGGAAAGAAGCTTTCTGAGAAACTGCTTAGTGTTCTGTTAATTCATCTCACAGAGTTACATCTGTATTTCGTGGATCTCTTTGCTAGCCTTATTTCTGTGGAATCTGAGAACAGATGTTTCGTATCCCATTGAAGACTATAGGGCCAAAGTAAATATCCTCGGATAACAAAGAGCAAGAAGCTTTCTGAGAAACTTCTTTGCGTTCTGTGAAATCATCTCACAGAGTTACAGCTTTCCCCTCAAGAAGCCTTTCGCTAAGACAGTTCTTGTGGAATTGGCAAAGTGATATTTGGAAGAACTTAGAGGGCTATGGTGAAAAAGGAAATATCTTCAGATGAAATCTGGAAAGAAGCTTTCTGAGAAACTGCTTAGTGTTCTGTTAATTCATCTCACAGAGTTACATCTGTATTTCGTGGATCTCTTTGCTAGCCTTATTTCTGTGGAATCGGAGAACTGATATTTCGGATGCCATTGAAGACTATAGGGCCAAAGGAAATATCCTCCGATAACAAAGAGAAAGAAGATTTCTGAGAAACTTCTTTGCGTTCTGTGAAATCATCTCACGGAGTTACAGCTTTCCCCTCAAGAAGCCTTTCGCTAAGACAGTTCTTGTGGAATTGGCAAAGTGATATTTGGAAGCCCATAGAGGGCTATGGTGAAAAAGGAAATATCCTCAGATGAAATCTGGAAAGAAGCTTTCTGAGAAACTGCTTAGTGTTCGGTTAATTCATCTCACAGAGTTACATCTGTATTTCGTGGATCGCTTTGCTAGCCTTATTTCTGTGGAATCTGAGAACAGATATTTCGGATCCCTTTGAAGACTATAGGGCCAAAGGAAATATCCTCCGATAACATAGAGAAAGAAGCTTTCTGAGAAACTTCTTTGTGTTCTGTGAAATCATCTCACCGAGTTACAGCTTTCCCCTCAAGAAGCCTTTCGCTAAGACAGTTCTTGTGGATTTGGCAAAGTGATATTTGGAAGCCCATAGAGGGCTATGGTGAAAATGGATATATCCTCAGATGAAATCTGGAAAGAAGCTTTCTGAGAAACTGCTTAGTGTTCTGTTCATTCATCTCACAGAGTTACATGTGTATTTCGTGGATCTCTTTCCTAGCCTTATTTCTGTGGAATCTGAGAACAGATATTTCGGATCAAATTAAAGACTAAAGGGCCAAAGGAAATATCCTTCGATAACAAAGACAAAGAAGCTTTCTGAGAAACTTCTTTCCGTTCCATGAAATCATCTCACAGAGTTACAGCTTTCCCCTCAGGAAGCCTTTCGCTAAGACAGTTCTTGTGGAATTGGCAAAGTGATATTTGGAAGCCCCTAGAGGGCTATGGTGAAAAAGGAAATATCCTCAGATGAAATCTGGAAAGAAGCTTTCTGAGAAACTGCTTAGTGTTCGGTTAATTCATCTCACAGAGTTACATCTGTATTTCGTGGATCTCTTTGCTAGCCTTATTTCTTTGGAATCTGAGAATAGATATTTCGGATCCCATTGAAAACTATAGGGCCAAAGGAAATATCCTCCGATATCAAAGAGAAAGAAGCTTTCTGAGAAACGTCTTTACGTTCTGTGAAATCATCTCACAGAGTTACAGCTTTCCCCTCAAGAAGCCTTTCGCTAAGACAGTTCTTGTGGAATGGGCAAAGTGATATTTGGAAGACCCTAGAGGGCTATGGTGAAAAAGGAAATATCCTCAGATGAAATCTGGAAAGAAGCTTTCTGAGAAACTGCTTAGTGTTCTGTTAATTCATCTCACAGAGTTACATCTGTATTTCGTGGATCTCTTTGCTAGCCTTATTTCTGTGGAATCTGAGAACAGATATTTCGGATCCCTTTGAAGACTATAGGGCCAAAGGAAATATCCTCCGATAACAAAGAGAAAGAAGCTTTCTGAGAAACTTCTTTGTGTTCTGTGAAATCAACTCACAGAGTTACAGCTTTCCCCTCAAGAAGCCTTTCGCTAAGACAGTTCTTGTGGAATTGGCAAAGTGATATTTGGAAGCCCATAGAAGGCTATGTTGAAAAAGGAAATATCCTCAGATGAAATCTGGAAAGAAGCTTTCTGAGAAACTCCTTAGTGTTCTGTTAATTCATCTCACAGAATTACATATGTATTTCGTGGATCTCTTTGCTAGCCTTATTTCTGTGGAATCTGAGAACAGATATTTCGGATCCCATTGAAGACTACAGGGCCAAAGAAATATCCTCCGATAACAAAGAGAAAGAAGCTTTCTGAGAAACTTCTTTGCGTTCTGTGAAATCATCTTACAGAGTTACAGCTTTAATCTCAAGAAGCCTTTCGCTAAGACAGTTCTTGTGGAATTGGCAAAGAGATATTTGGAAGCCCATGGAGGGCTATGGTGAAAAAGGAAATATCCTCAGATGAAATCTGGAAAGAAGCTTTCTGAGAAACTGCTTAGTGTTTTGTTAATTCCTCTCACAGAGTTACATCTGTACTTCCTGGAACTCTTTGCTAGCCTTATTTCGGTGGAATCTGAGAACAGATATTTCGGATCCCATTGAAGACTATAGGGCCAAAGGAAATATCCTTCGATAACAAAGACAAAGAAGCTTTCTGAGAAACTTCTTTCCGTTCCATGAAATCATCTCACAGAGTTACAGCTTTCCCCTCAGGAAGCATTTCGGTAAGACAGTTCTTGTGGAATTGGCAAAGTGATATTTGGAAGCCCCTAGAGGGCTATGGTGAAAAAGGAAATATCCTCAGATGAAATCTGGAAAGAAGCTTTCTGAGAAACTGCTTAGTGTTCTGTTAATTCATCTCACAGAGTTACATCTGTATTTCGTGGATCTCATTGCTAGCCTTATTTCTGTGGAATCTGAGAACAGATATTTCGGATCCCTTTGAAGACTATAGGGCCAAAGGAAATATCCTCCGATAACAAAGAGAAAGAAGATTTCTGAGAAACCTCTTTGCGTTCTGTGAAATCATCTCACGGAGTTACAGCTTTCCCCTCAAGAAGCCTTTCGCTAAGACAGTTCTTGTGGAATTGGCAAAGTGATATTTGGAAGCCCATAGAGGGCTATGGTGAAAAAGGAAATATCCTCAGATGAAATCTGGAAAGAAGTTTTCTGAGAAACTGCTTATTGTTCGGTTAATTCATCTCACAGATTTACATCTGTATTTCGTGGATCTCATTGCTAGCCTTATTTCTGTGGAATCTGAGAACAGATATTTCGGATCCCATTGAAGACTATAGGGCCAAAGGAAATATCCTCCGATAACAAAGAGAAAGAAGATTTCTGAGAAACTTCTTTGCGTTCTGTGAAATCATCTCACCGAGTTACAGCTATCCCCTCAAGAAGCCTTTCGCTAAGACAGTTCTTGTGGAATTGGCAAAGTGATATTTGGAAGCCCTTAGAGGGCTATGTTGAAAAAGGAAATATCCTCAGATGAAATCTGGAAAGAAGCTTTCTGAGAAACTGCTTAGTGTTCTGTTAATTCATCTCACAGAGTTACATCTGTATTTCCTGGATCTCTTTGCTAGCCTTATTTCTGTGGAATCTGAGAACAGATATTTCGGATCCCTTTGAAGACTATAGGGCTAAAGGAAATATCCTCCGATAACAAAGAGAAAGAAGCTTTCTGAGAAACATCTTTGTGTTCTGTGAAATCATCTTACGGAGTTACAGCTTTCCCCTCAAGAATCCTTTCGCTAAGACAGTTCTTGTGGAATTGGCAAAGTGATATTTGGAAGCCCTTACAGGGCTATGGTGAAAAAGGAAATATCCTCAGATGAAATCTGGAAAGAAGCTTTCTGAGAAATTGCTTAGTTTTCTGTTAATTCATCTCACAGAGTTACATCTGTATTTCGTGGATCTCTTTGCTAGCCTTATTTCTGTGGAATCTGAGAACAGATATTTCGGATCCCATTGAAGACTACAGGGACAAAGGAAATATCCTCCGATAACAAAGAGCAAGAAGCTTTCTGAGAAACTTCTTTGTGTTCTGTGAAATCAACTCACAGAGTTACAGCTTTCCCCTCAAGGAGCCTTTCGCTAAGACAGTTCTTGTGGAATTGGCAAAGTGATATTTTGAAGCCCATAGAGGGCTGTGGTGAAAAAGGAAATATCCTCAGATGAAATCTGGAAAGAAGCTTTCTGAGAAACTGCTTAGTGTTCGGTTAATTCATCTCACAGCGTTACATCTGTATTTCGTGGATCTCTTTGCTAGCCTTATTTCTGTGGAATCTGAGAACAGATATTTCGGATCCCATTGAAGACTTCAGGGACAAAGGAAATATCCTCCGATAACAAAGAGCAAGAAGCTTTCTGAGAAACTTCTTTGCGTTCTGTGAAATCATCTCACAGAGTTACAGCTTTCCCCTCAAGAAGCCTTTCGCTAAGACAGTTCTTGTGGAATTGGCAAAGTGATATTTGGAAGCCCTTAGAGGGCTATGGTGAAAAAGGAAATATCCTCAGATGAAATCTGGAAAGAAGCTTTCTGAGAAACTGCTTAGTGTTCGGTTAATTCATCTCACAGAGTTACATCTGTATTTCGTGGGTCTCTTTGCTAGCCTTATTTCTGTGGAATTTGAGAACAGATATTTCGGATCCCTTTGAACACTATAGGGACAAAGGAAATATCCTCCGATAACAAAGAGAAAGAAGCTTTCTGAGAAACTTCTTTGCGTTCTGTGAAATCATCTCACAGAATTACAGCTTTCCACTTAAGAAGCCTTTCGCTAAGACAGTTCCTTTGGAATTGGCAAAGTGATATTTGGAAGCCCATAGAGGGCTATGGTGAAAAAGGAAATATCCTCAGATGAAATCTGGAAAGAAGCTTTCTGAGAAACTGCTTAGTGTTCGGTTAATTCATCTCACAGAGTTACATCTGTATTTCGTGGATCTCTTTGCTAGCCTTATTTCTGTGGAATCTGAGAACAGATATTTCGGATCCCATTGAAGACTATAGGGCCAAAGGAAATATCCTCCGATAACAAATAGAAAGAAGCTTTCTGAGAAACTTCTTTGCGTTCTGTGAAATCATCTCACCGAGTTACAGCTATCCCCTCAAGAAGCCTTTCGCTAAGACAGTTCTTGTGGAATTGGCAAAGTGATATTTGGCAGCCCATAGAGGGCTATGGTGAAAAAGGAAATATCCTCAGATGAAATCTGGAAAGAAGCTTTCTGAGAAACTGCTTAGTGTTCGGTTAATTCATCTCACAGAGTTACATCTGTATTTCCTGGATCTCTTTGCTAGCCTTATTTCTGTGGAATCAGAACCGATATTTCGGATCCCTTTGAAGACTATAGGGCTAAAGGAAATATCTCCCGATAACAAAGAGAAAGAAGCTTTCTGAGAAACATCTTTGTGTTCTGTGAAATCATCTTACAGAGGTACAGCTTTCCCCTCAAGAATCCTTTCGCTACGACAGTTTTTGTGGAATTGGCAAAGTGATATTTAGAAGCCCATAGAGGGCTATGGTGAAAAAGGAAATATCCTCAGATGAAATCTGGAAAGAAGCTTTCTGAGAAACTGCTTAGTGTTCTGTTAATTCATCTCACAGCGTTACATCTGTATTTCGTGGATCTCTTTGCTAGCCTTATTTCTGTGGAATCTGAGAACAGATATTTCGGATCCCATTGAAGACTTCAGGGACAAAGGAAATATCCTCCGATAACAAAGAGCAAGAAGCTTTCTGAGAAACTTCTTTGCGTTCTGTGAAATCATCTCACAGAGTTACAGCTTTCCCCTCAAGAAGCCTTTCGCTAAGACAGTTCTTGTGGAATTGGCAAAGTGATATTTGGAAGCCCTTAGAGGGCTATGGTGAAAAAGGAAATATCCTCAGATGAAATCTGGAAAGAAGCTTTCTGAGAAACTGCTTAGTGTTCTGTTAATTCATCTCACAGAGTTACATCTGTATTTCGTGGATCTCATTGCTAGCCTTATTTCTGTGGAATCTGAGAACAGATATTTCGGATCCCATTGAAGACTATAGGGCCAAAGGAAATATCCTCCGATAACAAAGAGAAAGAAGCTTTCTGGGAAACTTCTTTGCGTTCTGTGAAATCATCTCACGGAGTTACAGCTTTCCCCTCAAGAAGCCTTTCGCTAAGACAGTTCTTGTGGAATTGGCAAAGTGATATTTGGAAGCCCATAGAGGGCTATGGTGAAAAAGGAAATATCCTCAGATGAAATCTGGAAAGAAGCTTTCTGAGAAACTGCTTAGTTTTCTGTTAATTCATCTCACAGAGTTACATCTGTATTTCGTGGATCTCTTTGCTAGCCTTATTTCTGTGGAATCTGAGAACAGATATTTCGGATCCCATTGAAGACTACAGGGACAAAGGAAATATCCTCCGATAACAAAGAGCAAGAAGCTTTCTGAGAAACTTCTTTGCTTTATGTGAAATCATCTCACAGAGTTACAGCTTTCCCCTCAAGAAGCCTTTCGCTAAGACAGTTCTTTTGGAATTGGCAAAGTGATATTTGGAAGCCCATAGAGGGCTATGGTGAAAAAGGAAATATCCTCAGATGAAATCTGGAAAGAAGCTTTCTGAGAAACTGCTTAGTGTTCTGTTAATTCATCTCACAGAGTTACATCTGTATTTCGTGGATCTCATTGCTAGCCTTATTTCTGTGGAATCTGAGAACAGATATTTCGGATCCCATTGAAGACTATAGGGCCAAAGGAAATATCCTCCGATAACAAATAGAAAGAAGCTTTCTGAGAAACTTCTTTGCGTTCTGTGAAATCATCTCACCGAGTTACAGCTATCCCCTCAAGAAGCCTTTCGCTAAGACAGTTCTTGTGGAATTGGCAAAGTGATATTTGGCAGCCCATAGAGGGCTATGGTGAAAAAGGAAATATCCTCAGATGAAATCTGGAAAGAAGCTTTCTGAGAAACTGCTTAGTGTTCGGTTAATTCATCTCACAGAGTTACATCTGTATTTCCTGGATCTCTTTGCTAGCCTTATTTCTGTGGAATCTGAGAACCGATATTTCGGATCCCTTTGAAGACTATAGGGCTAAAGGAAATATCTCCCGATAACAAAGAGAAAGAAGCTTTCTGAGAAACATCTTTGTGTTCTGTGAAATCATCTTACAGAGGTACAGCTTTCCCCTCAAGAATCCTTTCGCTACGACAGTTTTTGTGGAATTGGCAAAGTGATATTTAGAAGCCCATAGAGGGCTATGGTGAAAAAGGAAATATCCTCAGATGAAATCTGGAAAGAAGCTTTCTGAGAAACTGCTTAGTGTTCTGTTAATTCATCTCACAGCGTTACATCTGTATTTCGTGGATCTCTTTGCTAGCCTTATTTTTGTGGAATTTGAGAACAGATATTTCGGATCCCATTGAAGTCTTCAGGGACAAAGGAAATATCCTCCGATAACAAAGAGCAAGAAGCTTTCTGAGAAACTTCTTTGCGTTCTGTGAAATCATCTCACAGAGTTACAGCTTTCCCCTCAAGAAGCCTTTCGCTAAGACAGTTCTTGTGGAATTGGCAAAGTGATATTTGGAAGCCCTTAGAGGGCTATGGTGAAAAAGGAAATATCCTCAGATGAAATCTGGAAAGAAGCTTTCTCAGAAACTGCTTAGTGTTCTGTTAATTCATCTCACAGAGTTACATCTGTATTTCGTGGATCTCATTGCTAGCCTTATTTCTGTGGAATCTGAGAACAGATATTTCGGATCCCATTGAAGACTATAGGGCCAAAGGAAATATCCTCCGATAACAAAGAGAAAGAAGCTTTCTGAGAAACTTCTTTGCGTTCTGTGAAATCATCTCACGGAGTTACAGCTTTCCCCTCAAGAAGCCTTTCGCTAAGACAGTTCTTGTGGAATTGGCAAAGTGATATTTGGAAGCCCATAGAGGGCTATGGTGAAAAAGGAAATATCCTCAGATGAAATCTGGAAAGAAGCTTTCTGAGAAACTGCTTAGTGTTCTGTTAATTCATCTCACAGAGTTACATCTGTATTTCGTGGATCTCTTTGCTAGCCTTATTTCTGTGGAATCTGAGAACAGATATTTCGGATCCCATTGAAGACTACAGGGACAAAGGAAATATCCTCCGATAACAAAGAGCAAGAAGCTTTCTGAGAAACTTCTTTGCTTTATGTGAAATCATCTCACAGAGTTACAGCTTTCCCCTCAAGAAGCCTTTCGCTAAGACAGTTCTTGTGGAATTGGCAAAGTGATATTTGGAAGCCTATAGAGGGCTATGGTGAAAAAGGAAATATCCTCAGATGAAATCTGGAAAGAAGCTTTCTGAGAAACTGCTTAGTGTTCTGTTAATTCATCTCACAGAGTTACATCTGTATTTCGTGGATCTCATTGCTAGCCTTATTTCTGTGGAATCTGAGAACAGATATTTCGGATCCCATTGAAGACTATAGGGCCAAAGGAAATATCCTCCGATAACAAAGAGAAAGAAGCTTTCTGAGAAACTTCTTTGCGTTCTGTGAAATCATCTCACGGAGTTACAGCTTTCCCCTCAAGAAGCCTTTCGCTAAGACAGTTCTTGTGGAATTGGCAAAGTGATATTTGGAAGCCCATAGAGGGCTATGGTGAAAAAGGAAATATCCTCAGATGAAATCTGGAAAGAAGCTTTCTGAGAAACTGCTTAGTGTTCTGTTAATTCATCTCACAGAGTTACATCTGTATTTCGTGGATCTCATTGCTAGCCTTATTTCTGTGGAATCTGAGAACAGATATTTCGGATCCCATTGAAGACTATTGGGCCAAAGGAAATATCCTCCGATAACAAATAGAAAGAAGCTTTCTGAGAAACTTCTTTGCGTTCTGTGAAATCATCTCACCGAGTTACAGCTATCCCCTCAAGAAGCCTTTCGCTAAGACAGTTCTTGTGGAATTGGCAAAGTGATATTTGGCAGCCCATAGAGGGCTATGGTGAAAAAGGAAATATCCTCAGATGAAATCTGGAAAGAAGCTTTCTGAGAAACTGCTTAGTGTTCGGTTAATTCATCTCACAGAGTTACATCTGTATTTCCTGGATCTCTTTGCTAGCCTTATTTCTGTGGAATCTGAGAACCGATATTTCGGATCCCTTTGAAGACTATAGGGCTAAAGGAAATATCTCCCGATAACAAAGAGAAAGAAGCTTTCTGAGAAACATCTTTGTGTTCTGTGAAATCATCTTACAGAGGTACAGCTTTCCCCTCAAGAATCCTTTCGCTACGACAGTTTTTGTGGAATTGGCAAAGTGATATTTAGAAGCCCATAGAGGGCTATGGTGAAAAAGGAAATATCCTCAGATGAAATCTGGAAAGAAGCTTTCTGAGAAACTGCTTAGTGTTCTGTTAATTCATCTCACAGCGTTACATCTGTATTTCGTGGATCTCTTTGCTAGCCTTATTTCTGTGGAATTTGAGAACAGATATTTCGGATCCCATTGAAGTCTTCAGGGACAAAGGAAATATCCTCCGATAACAAAGAGAAAGAAGCTTTCTGAGAAACTTCTTTGCGTTCTGTGAAATCATCTCACGGAGTTACAGCTTTCCCCTCAAGAAGCCTTTCGCTAAGACAGTTCTTGTGGAATTGGCAAAGTGATATTTGGAAGCCCATAGAGGGCTATGGTGAAAAAGGAAATATCCTCAGATGAAATCTGGAAAGAAGCTTTCTGAGAAACTGCTTAGTGTTCTGTTAATTCATCTCACAGAGTTACATCTGTATTTCGTGGATCTCTTTGCTAGCCTTATTTCTGTGGAATCTGAGAACAGATATTTCGGATCCCATTGAAGACTACAGGGACAAAGGAAATATCCTCCGATAACAAAGAGCAAGAAGCTTTCTGAGAAACTTCTTTGCTTTATGTGAAATCATCTCACAGAGTTACAGCTTTCCCCTCAAGAAGCCTTTCGCTAAGACAGTTCTTGTGGAATTGGCAAAGTGATATTTGGAAGCCTATAGAGGGCTATGGTGAAAAAGGAAATATCCTCAGATGAAATCTGGAAAGAAGCTTTCTGAGAAACTGCTTAGTGTTCTGTTAATTCATCTCACAGAGTTACATCTGTATTTCGTGGATCTCATTGCTAGCCTTATTTCTGTGGAATCTGAGAACAGATATTTCGGATCCCATTGAAGACTATAGGGCCAAAGGAAATATCCTCCGATAACAAAGAGAAAGAAGCTTTCTGAGAAACTTCTTTGCGTTCTGTGAAATCATCTCACGGAGTTACAGCTTTCCCCTCAAGAAGCCTTTCGCTAAGACAGTTCTTGTGGAATTGGCAAAGTGATATTTGGAAGCCCATAGAGGGCTGTGGTGAAAAAGGAAATATCCTCAGATGAAATCTGGAAAGAAGCTTTCTGAGAAACTGCTTAGTGTTCTTTTAATTCATCTCACAGAGTTACATCTGTATTTCGTGGATCTCTTTGCTAGCCTTATTTCTGTGGAATCTGAGAACAGATGTTGCGGATCCCATTGAAGACTATAGGGCCAAAGGAAATATCCTCGGATAACAAAGAGCAAGAAGCTTTCTGAGAAACTTCTTTGCGTTCTGTGAAATCATCTCACAGAGTTACATCTTTCCCCTCAAGAAGCCTTTCGCTAAGACAGTTCTTGTGGAATTGGCAAAGTGATATTTGGAAGAACTTAGAGGGCTATGGTGAATAAGGAAATATCTTCAGATGAAATCTGGAAAGAAGCTTTCTGAGAAACTGCTTAGTGTTCTGTTAATTCATCTCACAGAGTTACATCTGTATTTCGTGGATCTCTTTGCTAGCCTTATTTCTGTGGAATCTGAGAACAGATATTTCGGATCCCATTGAAGACTATAGGGCCAAAGGAAATATCCTCCGATAACAAAGAGAAAGAAGATTTCTGAGAAACTTCTTTGCGTTCTGTGAAATCATCTCACGGAGTTACAGCTTTCCCCTCAAGAAGCCTTTCGCTAAGACAGTTCTTGTGGAATTGGCAAAGTGATATTTGGAAGCCCATAGAGGGCTATGGTGAAAAAGGAAATATCCTCAGATGAAATCTGGAAAGAAGCTTTCTGAGAAACTGCTTAGTGTTCTGTTAATTCATCTCACAGAGTTACATCTGTATTTCGTGGATCTCTTTGCTAGCCTTATTTCTGTGGAATCTGAGAACAGATATTTCGGATCCCATTGAAGACTACAGGGACAAAGGAAATATCCTCCAATAACAAAGAGCAAGAAGCTTTCTGAGAAACTTCTTTGCTTTATGTGAAATCATCTCACAGAGTTACAGCTTTCCCCTCAAGAAGCCTTTCGCTAAGACAGTTCTTGTGGAATTGGCAAAGTGATATTTGGAAGCCCATAGAGGGCTATGGTGAAAAAGGAAATATCCTCAGATGAAATCTGGAAAGAAGCTTTCTGAGAAACTGCTTAGTGTTCTGTTAATTCATCTCACAGAGTTACATCTGTATTTCGTGGATTTCATTGCTAGCCTTATTTCTGTGGAATCTGAGAACAGATATTTCGGATCCCATTGAAGACTATAGGGCCAAAGGAAATATCCTCCGATAACAAAGAGAAAGAAGATTTCTGAGAAACTTCTTTGCGTTCTGTGAAATCATCTCACGGAGTTACAGCTTTCCCCTCAAGAAGCCTTTCGCTAAGACAGTTCTTGTGGAATTGGCAAAGTGATATTTGGAAGCCCATAGAGGGCTATGGTGAAAAAGGAAATATCCTCAGATGAAATCTGGAAAGAAGCTTTCTGAGAAACTGCTTAGTGTTCGGTTAATTCATCTCACAGAGTTACATCTGTATTTCGTGGATCTCATTGCTAGCCTTATTTCTGTGGAATCTGAGAACAGATATTTCGGATCCCATTGAAGACTATAGGGCCAAAGGAAATATCCTCCGATAACAAAGAGAAAGAAGCTTTCTGAGAAACTTCTTTGCGTTCTGTGAAATCATCTCACGGAGTTACAGCTTTCCCCTCAAGAAGCCTTTCGCTAAGACAGTTCTTGTGGAATTGGCAAAGTGATATTTGGAAGCCCATAGAGGGCTATGGTGAAAAAGGAAATATCCTCAGATGAAATCTGGAAAGAAGCTTTCTGAGAAACTGCTTAGTGTTCTGTTAATTCATCTCACAGAGTTACATCTGTATTTCGTGGATCTCTTTGCTAGCCTTATTTCTGTGGAATCTGAGAACAGATGTTTCGTATCCCATTGAAGACTATAGGGCCAAAGTAAATATCCTCGGATAACAAAGAGCAAGAAGCTTTCTGAGAAACTTCTTTGCGTTCTGTGAAATCATCTCACAGAGTTACAGCTTTCCCCTCAAGAAGCCTTTCGCTAAGACAGTTCTTGTGGAATTGGCAAAGTGATATTTGGAAGAACTTAGAGGGCTATGGTGAAAAAGGAAATATCTTCAGATGAAATCTGGAAAGAAGCTTTCTGAGAAACTGCTTAGTGTTCTGTTAATTCATCTCACAGAGTTACATCTGTATTTCGTGGATCTCTTTGCTAGCCTTATTTCTGTGGAATCGGAGAACTGATATTTCGGATGCCATTGAAGACTATAGGGCCAAAGGAAATATCCTCCGATAACAAAGAGAAAGAAGATTTCTGAGAAACTTCTTTGCGTTCTGTGAAATCATCTCACGGAGTTACAGCTTTCCCCTCAAGAAGCCTTTCGCTAAGACAGTTCTTGTGGAATTGGCAAAGTGATATTTGGAAGCCCATAGAGGGCTATGGTGAAAAAGGAAATATCCTCAGATGAAATCTGGAAAGAAGCTTTCTGAGAAACTGCTTAGTGTTCGGTTAATTCATCTCACAGAGTTACATCTGTATTTCGTGGATCGCTTTGCTAGCCTTATTTCTGTGGAATCTGAGAACAGATATTTCGGATCCCTTTGAAGACTATAGGGCCAAAGGAAATATCCTCCGATAACATAGAGAAAGAAGCTTTCTGAGAAACTTCTTTGTGTTCTGTGAAATCATCTCACCGAGTTACAGCTTTCCCCTCAAGAAGCCTTTCGCTAAGACAGTTCTTGTGGATTTGGCAAAGTGATATTTGGAAGCCCATAGAGGGCTATGGTGAAAATGGATATATCCTCAGATGAAATCTGGAAAGAAGCTTTCTGAGAAACTGCTTAGTGTTCTGTTCATTCATCTCACAGAGTTACATGTGTATTTCGTGGATCTCTTTCCTAGCCTTATTTCTGTGGAATCTGAGAACAGATATTTCGGATCAAATTAAAGACTAAAGGGCCAAAGGAAATATCCTTCGATAACAAAGACAAAGAAGCTTTCTGAGAAACTTCTTTCCGTTCCATGAAATCATCTCACAGAGTTACAGCTTTCCCCTCAGGAAGCCTTTCGCTAAGACAGTTCTTGTGGAATTGGCAAAGTGATATTTGGAAGCCCCTAGAGGGCTATGGTGAAAAAGGAAATATCCTCAGATGAAATCTGGAAAGAAGCTTTCTGAGAAACTGCTTAGTGTTCGGTTAATTCATCTCACAGAGTTACATCTGTATTTCGTGGATCTCTTTGCTAGCCTTATTTCTTTGGAATCTGAGAATAGATATTTCGGATCCCATTGAAAACTATAGGGCCAAAGGAAATATCCTCCGATATCAAAGAGAAAGAAGCTTTCTGAGAAACGTCTTTACGTTCTGTGAAATCATCTCACAGAGTTACAGCTTTCCCCTCAAGAAGCCTTTCGCTAAGACAGTTCTTGTGGAATGGGCAAAGTGATATTTGGAAGACCCTAGAGGGCTATGGTGAAAAAGGAAATATCCTCAGATGAAATCTGGAAAGAAGCTTTCTGAGAAACTGCTTAGTGTTCTGTTAATTCATCTCACAGAGTTACATCTGTATTTCGTGGATCTCTTTGCTAGCCTTATTTCTGTGGAATCTGAGAACAGATATTTCGGATCCCTTTGAAGACTATAGGGCCAAAGGAAATATCCTCCGATAACAAAGAGAAAGAAGCTTTCTGAGAAACTTCTTTGTGTTCTGTGAAATCAACTCACAGAGTTACAGCTTTCCCCTCAAGAAGCCTTTCGCTAAGACAGTTCTTGTGGAATTGGCAAAGTGATATTTGGAAGCCCATAGAAGGCTATGTTGAAAAAGGAAATATCCTCAGATGAAATCTGGAAAGAAGCTTTCTGAGAAACTCCTTAGTGTTCTGTTAATTCATCTCACAGAATTACATATGTATTTCGTGGATCTCTTTGCTAGCCTTATTTCTGTGGAATCTGAGAACAGATATTTCGGATCCCATTGAAGACTACAGGGCCAAAGAAATATCCTCCGATAACAAAGAGAAAGAAGCTTTCTGAGAAACTTCTTTGCGTTCTGTGAAATCATCTTACAGAGTTACAGCTTTAATCTCAAGAAGCCTTTCGCTAAGACAGTTCTTGTGGAATTGGCAAAGAGATATTTGGAAGCCCATGGAGGGCTATGGTGAAAAAGGAAATATCCTCAGATGAAATCTGGAAAGAAGCTTTCTGAGAAACTGCTTAGTGTTTTGTTAATTCCTCTCACAGAGTTACATCTGTACTTCCTGGAACTCTTTGCTAGCCTTATTTCGGTGGAATCTGAGAACAGATATTTCGGATCCCATTGAAGACTATAGGGCCAAAGGAAATATCCTTCGATAACAAAGACAAAGAAGCTTTCTGAGAAACTTCTTTCCGTTCCATGAAATCATCTCACAGAGTTACAGCTTTCCCCTCAGGAAGCATTTCGGTAAGACAGTTCTTGTGGAATTGGCAAAGTGATATTTGGAAGCCCCTAGAGGGCTATGGTGAAAAAGGAAATATCCTCAGATGAAATCTGGAAAGAAGCTTTCTGAGAAACTGCTTAGTGTTCTGTTAATTCATCTCACAGAGTTACATCTGTATTTCGTGGATCTCATTGCTAGCCTTATTTCTGTGGAATCTGAGAACAGATATTTCGGATCCCTTTGAAGACTATAGGGCCAAAGGAAATATCCTCCGATAACAAAGAGAAAGAAGATTTCTGAGAAACCTCTTTGCGTTCTGTGAAATCATCTCACGGAGTTACAGCTTTCCCCTCAAGAAGCCTTTCGCTAAGACAGTTCTTGTGGAATTGGCAAAGTGATATTTGGAAGCCCATAGAGGGCTATGGTGAAAAAGGAAATATCCTCAGATGAAATCTGGAAAGAAGTTTTCTGAGAAACTGCTTATTGTTCGGTTAATTCATCTCACAGATTTACATCTGTATTTCGTGGATCTCATTGCTAGCCTTATTTCTGTGGAATCTGAGAACAGATATTTCGGATCCCATTGAAGACTATAGGGCCAAAGGAAATATCCTCCGATAACAAAGAGAAAGAAGATTTCTGAGAAACTTCTTTGCGTTCTGTGAAATCATCTCACCGAGTTACAGCTATCCCCTCAAGAAGCCTTTCGCTAAGACAGTTCTTGTGGAATTGGCAAAGTGATATTTGGAAGCCCTTAGAGGGCTATGTTGAAAAAGGAAATATCCTCAGATGAAATCTGGAAAGAAGCTTTCTGAGAAACTGCTTAGTGTTCTGTTAATTCATCTCACAGAGTTACATCTGTATTTCCTGGATCTCTTTGCTAGCCTTATTTCTGTGGAATCTGAGAACAGATATTTCGGATCCCTTTGAAGACTATAGGGCTAAAGGAAATATCCTCCGATAACAAAGAGAAAGAAGCTTTCTGAGAAACATCTTTGTGTTCTGTGAAATCATCTTACGGAGTTACAGCTTTCCCCTCAAGAATCCTTTCGCTAAGACAGTTCTTGTGGAATTGGCAAAGTGATATTTGGAAGCCCTTACAGGGCTATGGTGAAAAAGGAAATATCCTCAGATGAAATCTGGAAAGAAGCTTTCTGAGAAATTGCTTAGTTTTCTGTTAATTCATCTCACAGAGTTACATCTGTATTTCGTGGATCTCTTTGCTAGCCTTATTTCTGTGGAATCTGAGAACAGATATTTCGGATCCCATTGAAGACTACAGGGACAAAGGAAATATCCTCCGATAACAAAGAGCAAGAAGCTTTCTGAGAAACTTCTTTGTGTTCTGTGAAATCAACTCACAGAGTTACAGCTTTCCCCTCAAGGAGCCTTTCGCTAAGACAGTTCTTGTGGAATTGGCAAAGTGATATTTTGAAGCCCATAGAGGGCTGTGGTGAAAAAGGAAATATCCTCAGATGAAATCTGGAAAGAAGCTTTCTGAGAAACTGCTTAGTGTTCGGTTAATTCATCTCACAGCGTTACATCTGTATTTCGTGGATCTCTTTGCTAGCCTTATTTCTGTGGAATCTGAGAACAGATATTTCGGATCCCATTGAAGACTTCAGGGACAAAGGAAATATCCTCCGATAACAAAGAGCAAGAAGCTTTCTGAGAAACTTCTTTGCGTTCTGTGAAATCATCTCACAGAGTTACAGCTTTCCCCTCAAGAAGCCTTTCGCTAAGACAGTTCTTGTGGAATTGGCAAAGTGATATTTGGAAGCCCTTAGAGGGCTATGGTGAAAAAGGAAATATCCTCAGATGAAATCTGGAAAGAAGCTTTCTGAGAAACTGCTTAGTGTTCTGTTAATTCATCTCACAGAGTTACATCTGTATTTCGTGGATCTCATTGCTAGCCTTATTTCTGTGGAATCTGAGAACAGATATTTCGGATCCCATTGAAGACTATAGGGCCAAAGGAAATATCCTCCGATAACAAAGAGAAAGAAGCTTTCTGAGAAACTTCTTTGCGTTCTGTGAAATCATCTCACGGAGTTACAGCTTTCCCCTCAAGAAGCCTTTCGCTAAGACAGTTCTTGTGGAATTGGCAAAGTGATATTTGGAAGCCCATAGAGGGCTATGGTGAAAAAGGAAATATCCTCAGATGAAATCTGGAAAGAAGCTTTCTGAGAAACTGCTTAGTGTTCTGTTAATTCATCTCACAGAGTTACATCTGTATTTCGTGGATCTCTTTGCTAGCCTTATTTCTGTGGAATCTGAGAACAGATATTTCGGATCCCAATGAAGACTACAGGGACAAAGGAAATATCCTCCGATAACAAAGAGCAAGAAGCTTTCTGAGAAACTTCTTTGCTTTATGTGAAATCATCTCACAGAGTTACAGCTTTCCCCTCAAGAAGCCTTTCGCTAAGACAGTTCTTTTGGAATTGGCAAAGTGATATTTGGAAGCCCATAGAGGGCTATGGTGAAAAAGGAAATATCCTCAGATGAAATCTGGAAAGAAGCTTTCTGAGAAACTGCTTAGTGTTCTGTTAATTCATCTCACAGAGTTACATCTGTATTTCGTGGATCTCATTGCTAGCCTTATTTCTGTGGAATCTGAGAACAGATATTTCGGATCCCATTGAAGACTATAGGGCCAAAGGAAATATCCTCCGATAACAAATAGAAAGAAGCTTTCTGAGAAACTTCTTTGCGTTCTGTGAAATCATCTCACCGAGTTACAGCTATCCCCTCAAGAAGCCTTTCGCTAAGACAGTTCTTGTGGAATTGGCAAAGTGATATTTGGCAGCCCATAGAGGGCTATGGTGAAAAAGGAAATATCCTCAGATGAAATCTGGAAAGAAGCTTTTTGAGAAACTGCTTAGTGTTCGGTTAATTCATCTCACAGAGTTACATCTGTATTTCCTGGATCTCTTTGCTAGCCTTATTTCTGTGGAATCTGAGAACCGATATTTCGGATCCCTTTGAAGACTATAGGGCTAAAGGAAATATCTCCCGATAACAAAGAGAAAGAAGCTTTCTGAGAAACATCTTTGTGTTCTGTGAAATCATCTTACAGAGGTACAGCTTTCCCCTCAAGAATCCTTTCGCTACGACAGTTTTTGTGGAATTGGCAAAGTGATATTTAGAAGCCCATAGAGGGCTATGGTGAAAAAGGAAATATCCTCAGATGAAATCTGGAAAGAAGCTTTCTGAGAAACTGCTTAGTGTTCTGTTAATTCATCTCACAGCGTTACATCTGTATTTCGTGGATCTCTTTGCTAGCCTTATTTCTGTGGAATTTGAGAACAGATATTTCGGATCCCATTGAAGACTTCAGGGACAAAGGAAATATCCTCCGATAACAAAGAGCAAGAAGCTTCCTGAGAAACTTCTTTGCGTTCTGTGAAATCATCTCACAGAGTTACAGCTTTCCCCTCAAGAAGCCTTTCGCTAAGACAGTTCTTGTGGAATTGGCAAAGTGATATTTGGAAGCCCTTAGAGGGCTATGGTGAAAAAGGAAATATCCTCAGATGAAATCTGGAAAGAAGCTTTCTCAGAAACTGCTTAGTGTTCTGTTAATTCATCTCACAGAGTTACATCTGTATTTCGTGGATCTCATTGCTAGCCTTATTTCTGTGGAATCTGAGAACAGATATTTCGGATCCCATTGAAGACTATAGGGCCAAAGGAAATATCCTCCGATAACAAAGAGAAAGAAGCTTTCTGAGAAACTTCTTTGCGTTCTGTGAAATCATCTCACGGAGTTACAGCTTTCCCCTCAAGAAGCCTTTCGCTAAGACAGTTCTTGTGGAATTGGCAAAGTGATATTTGGAAGCCCATAGAGGGCTATGGTGAAAAAGGAAATATCCTCAGATGAAATCTGGAAAGAAGCTTTCTGAGAAACTGCTTAGTGTTCTGTTAATTCATCTCACAGAGTTACATCTGTATTTCGTGGATCTCTTTGCTAGCCTTATTTCTGTGGAATCTGAGAACAGATATTTCGGATCCCATTGAAGACTACAGGGACAAAGGAAATATCCTCCGATAACAAAGAGCAAGAAGCTTTCTGAGAAACTTCTTTGCTTTATGTGAAATCATCTCACAGAGTTACAGCTTTCCCCTCAAGAAGCCTTTCGCTAAGACAGTTCTTGTGGAATGGGCAAAGTGATATTTGGAAGACCCTAGAGGGCTATGGTGAAAAAGGAAATATCCTCAGATGAAATCTGGAAAGAAGCTTTCTGAGAAACTGCTTAGTGTTCTGTTAATTCATCTCACAGAGTTACATCTGTATTTCGTGGATCTCTTTGCTAGCCTTATTTCTGTGGAATCTGAGAACAGATATTTCGGATCCCTTTGAAGACTATAGGGCCAAAGGAAATATCCTCCGATAACAAAGAGAAAGAAGCTTTCTGAGAAACTTCTTTGTGTTCTGTGAAATCAACTCACAGAGTTACAGCTTTCCCCTCAAGAAGCCTTTCGCTAAGACAGTTCTTGTGGAATTGGCAAAGTGATATTTGGAAGCCCATAGAAGGCTATGTTGAAAAAGGAAATATCCTCAGATGAAATCTGGAAAGAAGCTTTCTGAGAAACTCCTTAGTGTTCTGTTAATTCATCTCACAGAATTACATATGTATTTCGTGGATCTCTTTGCTAGCCTTATTTCTGTGGAATCTGAGAACAGATATTTCGGATCCCATTGAAGACTACAGGGCCAAAGAAATATCCTCCGATAACAAAGAGAAAGAAGCTTTCTGAGAAACTTCTTTGCGTTCTGTGAAATCATCTTACAGAGTTACAGCTTTAATCTCAAGAAGCCTTTCGCTAAGACAGTTCTTGTGGAATTGGCAAAGAGATATTTGGAAGCCCATGGAGGGCTATGGTGAAAAAGGAAATATCCTCAGATGAAATCTGGAAAGAAGCTTTCTGAGAAACTGCTTAGTGTTTTGTTAATTCCTCTCACAGAGTTACATCTGTACTTCCTGGAACTCTTTGCTAGCCTTATTTCGGTGGAATCTGAGAACAGATATTTCGGATCCCATTGAAGACTATAGGGCCAAAGGAAATATCCTTCGATAACAAAGACAAAGAAGCTTTCTGAGAAACTTCTTTCCGTTCCATGAAATCATCTCACAGAGTTACAGCTTTCCCCTCAGGAAGCATTTCGGTAAGACAGTTCTTGTGGAATTGGCAAAGTGATATTTGGAAGCCCCTAGAGGGCTATGGTGAAAAAGGAAATATCCTCAGATGAAATCTGGAAAGAAGCTTTCTGAGAAACTGCTTAGTGTTCTGTTAATTCATCTCACAGAGTTACATCTGTATTTCGTGGATCTCATTGCTAGCCTTATTTCTGTGGAATCTGAGAACAGATATTTCGGATCCCTTTGAAGACTATAGGGCCAAAGGAAATATCCTCCGATAACAAAGAGAAAGAAGATTTCTGAGAAACCTCTTTGCGTTCTGTGAAATCATCTCACGGAGTTACAGCTTTCCCCTCAAGAAGCCTTTCGCTAAGACAGTTCTTGTGGAATTGGCAAAGTGATATTTGGAAGCCCATAGAGGGCTATGGTGAAAAAGGAAATATCCTCAGATGAAATCTGGAAAGAAGTTTTCTGAGAAACTGCTTATTGTTCGGTTAATTCATCTCACAGATTTACATCTGTATTTCGTGGATCTCATTGCTAGCCTTATTTCTGTGGAATCTGAGAACAGATATTTCGGATCCCATTGAAGACTATAGGGCCAAAGGAAATATCCTCCGATAACAAAGAGAAAGAAGATTTCTGAGAAACTTCTTTGCGTTCTGTGAAATCATCTCACCGAGTTACAGCTATCCCCTCAAGAAGCCTTTCGCTAAGACAGTTCTTGTGGAATTGGCAAAGTGATATTTGGAAGCCCTTAGAGGGCTATGTTGAAAAAGGAAATATCCTCAGATGAAATCTGGAAAGAAGCTTTCTGAGAAACTGCTTAGTGTTCTGTTAATTCATCTCACAGAGTTACATCTGTATTTCCTGGATCTCTTTGCTAGCCTTATTTCTGTGGAATCTGAGAACAGATATTTCGGATCCCTTTGAAGACTATAGGGCTAAAGGAAATATCCTCCGATAACAAAGAGAAAGAAGCTTTCTGAGAAACATCTTTGTGTTCTGTGAAATCATCTTACGGAGTTACAGCTTTCCCCTCAAGAATCCTTTCGCTAAGACAGTTCTTGTGGAATTGGCAAAGTGATATTTGGAAGCCCTTACAGGGCTATGGTGAAAAAGGAAATATCCTCAGATGAAATCTGGAAAGAAGCTTTCTGAGAAATTGCTTAGTTTTCTGTTAATTCATCTCACAGAGTTACATCTGTATTTCGTGGATCTCTTTGCTAGCCTTATTTCTGTGGAATCTGAGAACAGATATTTCGGATCCCATTGAAGACTACAGGGACAAAGGAAATATCCTCCGATAACAAAGAGCAAGAAGCTTTCTGAGAAACTTCTTTGTGTTCTGTGAAATCAACTCACAGAGTTACAGCTTTCCCCTCAAGGAGCCTTTCGCTAAGACAGTTCTTGTGGAATTGGCAAAGTGATATTTTGAAGCCCATAGAGGGCTGTGGTGAAAAAGGAAATATCCTCAGATGAAATCTGGAAAGAAGCTTTCTGAGAAACTGCTTAGTGTTCGGTTAATTCATCTCACAGCGTTACATCTGTATTTCGTGGATCTCTTTGCTAGCCTTATTTCTGTGGAATCTGAGAACAGATATTTCGGATCCCATTGAAGACTTCAGGGACAAAGGAAATATCCTCCGATAACAAAGAGCAAGAAGCTTTCTGAGAAACTTCTTTGCGTTCTGTGAAATCATCTCACAGAGTTACAGCTTTCCCCTCAAGAAGCCTTTCGCTAAGACAGTTCTTGTGGAATTGGCAAAGTGATATTTGGAAGCCCTTAGAGGGCTATGGTGAAAAAGGAAATATCCTCAGATGAAATCTGGAAAGAAGCTTTCTGAGAAACTGCTTAGTGTTCTGTTAATTCATCTCACAGAGTTACATCTGTATTTCGTGGATCTCATTGCTAGCCTTATTTCTGTGGAATCTGAGAACAGATATTTCGGATCCCATTGAAGACTATAGGGCCAAAGGAAATATCCTCCGATAACAAAGAGAAAGAAGCTTTCTGAGAAACTTCTTTGCGTTCTGTGAAATCATCTCACGGAGTTACAGCTTTCCCCTCAAGAAGCCTTTCGCTAAGACAGTTCTTGTGGAATTGGCAAAGTGATATTTGGAAGCCCATAGAGGGCTATGGTGAAAAAGGAAATATCCTCAGATGAAATCTGGAAAGAAGCTTTCTGAGAAACTGCTTAGTGTTCTGTTAATTCATCTCACAGAGTTACATCTGTATTTCGTGGATCTCTTTGCTAGCCTTATTTCTGTGGAATCTGAGAACAGATATTTCGGATCCCAATGAAGACTACAGGGACAAAGGAAATATCCTCCGATAACAAAGAGCAAGAAGCTTTCTGAGAAACTTCTTTGCTTTATGTGAAATCATCTCACAGAGTTACAGCTTTCCCCTCAAGAAGCCTTTCGCTAAGACAGTTCTTTTGGAATTGGCAAAGTGATATTTGGAAGCCCATAGAGGGCTATGGTGAAAAAGGAAATATCCTCAGATGAAATCTGGAAAGAAGCTTTCTGAGAAACTGCTTAGTGTTCTGTTAATTCATCTCACAGAGTTACATCTGTATTTCGTGGATCTCATTGCTAGCCTTATTTCTGTGGAATCTGAGAACAGATATTTCGGATCCCATTGAAGACTATAGGGCCAAAGGAAATATCCTCCGATAACAAATAGAAAGAAGCTTTCTGAGAAACTTCTTTGCGTTCTGTGAAATCATCTCACCGAGTTACAGCTATCCCCTCAAGAAGCCTTTCGCTAAGACAGTTCTTGTGGAATTGGCAAAGTGATATTTGGCAGCCCATAGAGGGCTATGGTGAAAAAGGAAATATCCTCAGATGAAATCTGGAAAGAAGCTTTTTGAGAAACTGCTTAGTGTTCGGTTAATTCATCTCACAGAGTTACATCTGTATTTCCTGGATCTCTTTGCTAGCCTTATTTCTGTGGAATCTGAGAACCGATATTTCGGATCCCTTTGAAGACTATAGGGCTAAAGGAAATATCTCCCGATAACAAAGAGAAAGAAGCTTTCTGAGAAACATCTTTGTGTTCTGTGAAATCATCTTACAGAGGTACAGCTTTCCCCTCAAGAATCCTTTCGCTACGACAGTTTTTGTGGAATTGGCAAAGTGATATTTAGAAGCCCATAGAGGGCTATGGTGAAAAAGGAAATATCCTCAGATGAAATCTGGAAAGAAGCTTTCTGAGAAACTGCTTAGTGTTCTGTTAATTCATCTCACAGCGTTACATCTGTATTTCGTGGATCTCTTTGCTAGCCTTATTTCTGTGGAATTTGAGAACAGATATTTCGGATCCCATTGAAGACTTCAGGGACAAAGGAAATATCCTCCGATAACAAAGAGCAAGAAGCTTCCTGAGAAACTTCTTTGCGTTCTGTGAAATCATCTCACAGAGTTACAGCTTTCCCCTCAAGAAGCCTTTCGCTAAGACAGTTCTTGTGGAATTGGCAAAGTGATATTTGGAAGCCCTTAGAGGGCTATGGTGAAAAAGGAAATATCCTCAGATGAAATCTGGAAAGAAGCTTTCTCAGAAACTGCTTAGTGTTCTGTTAATTCATCTCACAGAGTTACATCTGTATTTCGTGGATCTCATTGCTAGCCTTATTTCTGTGGAATCTGAGAACAGATATTTCGGATCCCATTGAAGACTATAGGGCCAAAGGAAATATCCTCCGATAACAAAGAGAAAGAAGCTTTCTGAGAAACTTCTTTGCGTTCTGTGAAATCATCTCACGGAGTTACAGCTTTCCCCTCAAGAAGCCTTTCGCTAAGACAGTTCTTGTGGAATTGGCAAAGTGATATTTGGAAGCCCATAGAGGGCTATGGTGAAAAAGGAAATATCCTCAGATGAAATCTGGAAAGAAGCTTTCTGAGAAACTGCTTAGTGTTCTGTTAATTCATCTCACAGAGTTACATCTGTATTTCGTGGATCTCTTTGCTAGCCTTATTTCTGTGGAATCTGAGAACAGATATTTCGGATCCCATTGAAGACTACAGGGACAAAGGAAATATCCTCCGATAACAAAGAGCAAGAAGCTTTCTGAGAAACTTCTTTGCTTTATGTGAAATCATCTCACAGAGTTACAGCTTTCCCCTCAAGAAGCCTTTCGCTAAGACAGTTCTTGTGGAATTGGCAAAGTGATATTTGGAAGCCCATAGAGGGCTATGGTGAAAAAGGAAATATCCTCAGATGAAATCTGGAAAGAAGCTTTCTGAGAAACTGCTTAGTGTTCTGTTAATTCATCTAACAGAGTTACATCTGTATTTCGTGGATCTCATTGCTAGCCTTATTTCTGTGGAATCTGAGAACAGATATTTCGGATCCCATTGAAGACTATAGGGCCAAAGGAAATATCCTCCGATAACAAAGAGAAAGAAGATTTCTGAGAAACTTCTTTGCGTTCTGTGAAATCATCTCACGGAGTTACAGCTTTCCCCTCAAGAAGCCTTTCGCTAAGACAGTTCTTGTGGAATTGGCAAAGTGATATTTGGAAGCCCATAGAGGGCTATGGTGAAAAAGGAAATATCCTCAGATGAAATCTGGAAAGAAGCTTTCTGAGAAACTGCTTAGTGTTCGGTTAATTCATCTCACAGAGTTACATCTGTATTTCCTGGATCTCATTGCTAGCCTTATTTTTGTGGAATCTGAGAACAGATATTTCGGATCCCATTGAAGACTATAGGGCCAAAGGAAATATCTTCCGATAACAAAGAGAAAGAAGCTTTCTGAGAAACTTCTTTGCGTTCTGTGAAATCATCTCACGGAGTTACAGCTTTCCCCTCAAGAAGCCTTTCGCTAAGACAGTTCTTGTGGAATTGGCAAAGTGATATTTGGAAGCCCATAGAGGGCTATGGTGAAAAAGGAAATATCCTCAGATGAAATCTGGAAAGAAGCTTTCTGAGAAACTGCTTAGTGTTCTTTTAATTCATCTCACAGAGTTACATCTGTATTTCGTGGATCTCTTTGCTAGCCTTATTTCTGTGGAATCTGAGAACAGATGTTTCGGATCCCATTGAAGACTATAGGGCCAAAGGAAATATCCTCGGATAACAAAGAGCAAGAAGCTTTCTGAGAAACTTCTTTGCGTTCTGTGAAATCATCTCACAGAGTTACATCTTTCCCCTCAAGAAGCCTTTTGCTAAGACAGTTCTTGTGGAATTGGCAAAGTGATATTTGGAAGAACTTAGAGGGCTATGGTGAATAAGGAAATATCTTCAGATGAAATCTGGAAAGAAGCTTTCTGAGAAACTGCTTAGTGTTCTGTTAATTCATCTCACAGAGTTACATCTGTATTTCGTGGATCTCTTTGCTAGCCTTATTTCTGTGGAATCTGAGAACAGATATTTCGGATCCCATTGAAGACTATAGGGCCAAAGGAAATATCCTCCGATAACAAAGAGAAAGAAGATTTCTGAGAAACTTCTTTGCGTTCTGTGAAATCATCTCACGGAGTTACAGCTTTCCCCTCAAGAAGCCTTTCGCTAAGACAGTTCTTGTGGAATTGGCAAAGTGATATTTGGAAGCCCATAGAGGGCTATGGTGAAAAAGGAAATATCCTCAGATGAAATCTGGAAAGAAGCTTTCTGAGAAACTGCTTAGTGTTCTGTTAATTCATCTCACAGAGTTACATCTGTATTTCGTGGATCTCTTTGCTAGCCTTATTTCTGTGGAATCTGAGAACAGATATTTCGGATCCCATTGAAGACTACAGGGACAAAGGAAATATCCTCCAATAACAAAGAGCAAGAAGCTTTCTGAGAAACTTCTTTGCTTTATGTGAAATCATCTCACAGAGTTACAGCTTTCCCCTCAAGAAGCCTTTCGCTAAGACAGTTCTTGTGGAATTGGCAAAGTGATATTTGGAAGCCCTTAGAGGGCTATGGTGAAAAAGGAAATATCCTCAGATGAAATCTGGAAAGAAGCTTTCTGAGAAACTGCTTAGTGTTCGGTTAATTCATCTCACAGAGTTACATCTGTATTTCGTGGATCTCATTGCTAGCCTTATTTCTGTGGAATCTGAGAACAGATATTTCGGATCCCATTGAAGACTATAGGGCCAAAGGAAATATCCTCCGATAACAAAGAGAAAGAAGCTTTCTGAGAAACTTCTTTGCGTTCTGTGAAATCATCTCACGGAGTTACAGCTTTCCCCTCAAGAAGCCTTTCGCTAAGACAGTTCTTGTGGAATTGGCAAAGTGATATTTGGAAGCCCATAGAGGGCTATGGTGAAAAAGGAAATATCCTCAGATGAAATCTGGAAAGAAGCTTTCTGAGAAACTGCTTAGTGTTCTGTTCATTCATCTCACAGAGTTACATGTGTATTTCGTGGATCTCTTTCCTAGCCTTATTTCTGTGGAATCTGAGAACAGATATTTCGGATCAAATTGAAGACTATAGGGCCAAAGGAAATATCCTCCGATAACAAAGAGAAAGAAGCTTTCTGAGAAACTTCTTTGCGTTCTGTGAAATCATCTCACAGAGTTACAGCTTTCCTCTCAAGAAGCCTTTCGCTAAGACAGTTCTTGTGGAATTGGCAAAGTGATATTTGGAAGCCCATAGAAGGCTATGTTGAAAAAGGAAATATCCTCAGATGAAATCTGGAAAGAAGCTTTCTGAGAAACTCCTTAGTGTTCTGTTAATTCATCTCACAGAGTTACATATGTATTTCGTGGATCTCTTTGCTAGCCTTATTTCTGTGGAATCTGAGAACAGATATTTCGGATCCCATTGAAGACTACAGGGCCAAAGAAATATCCTCCGATAACAAAGAGAAAGAAGCTTTCTGAGAAACTTCTTTGCGTTCTGTGAAATCATCTCACAGAGTTACAGCTTTAATCTCAAGAAGCCTTTCGCTAAGACAGTTCTTGTGGAATTGGCAAAGTGATATTTGGAAGCCCATGGAGGGCTATGGTGAAAAAGGAAATATCCTCAGATGAAATCTGGAAAGAAGCTTTCTGAGAAACTGCTTAGTGTTCTTTTAATTCATCTCACAGAGTTACATCTGTATTTCGTGGATCTCTTTGCTAGCCTTATTTCTGTGGAATCTGAGAACAGATGTTTCGGATCCCATTGAAGACTATAGGGCCAAAGGAAATATCCTCGGATAACAAAGAGCAAGAAGCTTTCTGAGAAACTTCTTTGCGTTCTGTGAAATCATCTCACAGATTTACATCTTTCCCCTCAAGAAGCCTTTCGCTAAGACAGTTCTTGTGGAATTGGCAAAGTGATATTTGGAAGAACTTAGAGGGCTATGGTGAATAAGGAAATATCTTCAGATGAAATCTGGAAAGAAGCTTTCTGAGAAACTGCTTAGTGTTCTGTTAATTCATCTCACAGAGTTACATCTGTATTTCGTGGATCTCTTTGCTAGCCTTATTTCTGTGGAATCTGAGAACAGATATTTCGGATCCCATTGAAGACTATAGGGCCAAAGGAAATATCCTCCGATAACAAAGAGAAAGAAGATTTCTGAGAAACTTCTTTGCGTTCTGTGAAATCATCTCACGGAGTTACAGCTTTCCCCTCAAGAAGCCTTTCGCTAAGACAGTTCTTGTGGAATTGGCAAAGTGATATTTGGAAGCCCATAGAGGGCTATGGTGAAAAAGGAAATATCCTCAGATGAAATCTGGAAAGAAGCTTTCTGAGAAACTGCTTAGTGTTCTGTTAATTCATCTCACAGAGTTACATCTGTATTTCGTGGATCTCTTTGCTAGCCTTATTCCTGTGGAATCTGAGAACAGATATTTCGGATCCCATTGAAGACTACAGGGACAAAGGAAATATCCTCCAATAACAAAGAGCAAGAAGCTTTCTGAGAAACTTCTTTGCTTTATGTGAAATCATCTCACAGAGTTACAGCTTTCCTCTCAAGAAGCCTTTCACTAAGACAGTTCTTGTGGAATTGGCAAAGTGATATTTGGAAGCCCTTAGAGGGCTATGGTGAAAAAGGAAATATCCTCAGATGAAATCTGGAAAGAAGCTTTCTGAGAAACTGCTTAGTGTTCTGTTAATTCATCTCACAGAGTTACATCTGTATTTCGTGGATCTCATTGCTAGCCTTATTTCTGTGGAATCTGAGAACAGATATTTCGGATCCCATTGAAGACTATAGGGCCAAAGGAAATATCCTCCGATAACAAAGAGAAAGAAGATTTCTGAGAAACTTCTTTGCGTTCTGTGAAATCATCTCACGGAGTTACAGCTTTCCCCTCAAGAAGCCTTTCGCTAAGACAGTTCTTGTGGAATTGGCAAAGTGATATTTGGAAGCCCATAGAGGGCTATGGTGAAAAAGGAAATATCCTCAGATGAAATCTGGAAAGAAGCTTTCTGAGAAACTGCTTAGTGTTCGGTTAATTCATCTCACAGAGTTACATCTGTATTTCGTGGATCTCTTTGCTAGCCTTATTTCTGTGGAATCTGAGAACAGATATTTCGGATCCCATTGAAGACTATAGGGCCAAAGGAAATATCCTCCGATAACAAAGAGAAAGAAGCTTTCTGAGAAACTTCTTTGCGTTCTGTGAAATCATCTCACGGAGTTACAGCTTTCCCCTCAAGAAGCCTTTCGCTAAGACAGTTCTTGTGGAATTGGCAAAGTGATATTTGGAAGCCCATAGAGGGCTATGGTGAAAAAGGAAATATCCTCAGATGAAATCTGGAAAGAAGCTTTCTGAGAAACTGCTTAGTGTTCTGTTAATTCATCTCACAGAGTTACATCTGTATTTCGTGGATCTCTTTGCTAGCCTTATTTCTGTGGAATCTGAGAACAGATGTTTCGTATCCCATTGAAGACTATAGGGCCAAAGTAAATATCCTCGGATAACAAAGAGCAAGAAGCTTTCTGAGAAACTTCTTTGCGTTCTGTGAAATCATCTCACAGAGTTACAGCTTTCCCCTCAAGAAGCCTTTCGCTAAGACAGTTCTTGTGGAATTGGCAAAGTGATATTTGGAAGAACTTAGAGGGCTATGGTGAAAAAGGAAATATCTTCAGATGAAATCTGGAAAGAAGCTTTCTGAGAAACTGCTTAGTGTTCTGTTAATTCATCTCACAGAGTTACATCTGTATTTCGTGGATCTCTTTGCTAGCCTTATTTCTGTGGAATCGGAGAACAGATATTTCAGATCCCATTGAAGACTATAGGGCCAAAGGAAATATCCTCCGATAACAAAGAGAAAGAAGATTTCTGAGAAACTTCTTTGCGTTCTGTGAAATCATCTCACGGAGTTACAGCTTTCCCCTCAAGAAGCCTTTCGCTAAGACAGTTCTTGTGGAATTGGCAAAGTGATATTTGGAAGCACATAGAGGGCTATGGTGAAAAAGGAAATATCCTCAGATGAAATCTGGAAAGAAGCTTTCTGAGAAACTGCTTAGTGTTCGGTTAATTCATCTCACAGAGTTACATCTGTATTTCGTGGATCGCTTTGCTAGCCTTATTTCTGTGGAATCTGAGAACAGATATTTCGGATTCCTTTGAAGACTATAGGGCCAAAGGAAATATCCTCCGATAACATAGAGAAAGAAGCTTTCTGAGAAACTTCTTTGTGTTCTGTGAAATCATCTCACCGAGTTACAGCTTTCCCCTCAAGAAGCCTTTCGCTAAGACAGTTCTTGTGGATTTGGCAAAGTGATATTTGGAAGCCCATAGAGGGCTATGGTGAAAATGGATATATCCTCAGATGAAATCTGGAAAGAAGCTTTCTGAGATACTGCTTAGTGTTCTGTTCATTCATCTCACAGAGTTACATGTGTATTTCGTGGATCTCTTTCCTAGCCTTATTTCTGTGGAATCTGAGAACAGATATTTCGGATCAAATTGAAGACTATAGGGCCAAAGGAAATATCCTCCGATAACAAAGAGAAAGAAGCTTTCTGAGAAACTTCTTTGCGTTCTGTGAAATCATCTCACAGAGTTACAGCTTTCCTCTCAAGAAGCCTTTCGCTAAGACAGTTCTTGTGGAATTGGCAAAGTGATATTTGGAAGCCCATAGAAGGCTATGTTGAAAAAGGAAATATCCTCAGATGAAATCTGGAAAGAAGCTTTCTGAGAAACTCCTTAGTGTTCTGTTAATTCATCTCACAGAGTTACATATGTATTTCGTGGATCTCTTTGCTAGCCTTATTTCTGTGGAATCTGAGAACAGATATTTCGGATCCCATTGAAGACTACAGGGCCAAAGAAATATCCTCCGATAACAAAGAGAAAGAAGCTTTCTGAGAAACTTCTTTGCGTTCTGTGAAATCATCTCACAGAGTTACAGCTTTAATCTCAAGAAGCCTTTCGCTAAGACAGTTCTTGTGGAATTGGCAAAGAGATGTTTGGAAGCCCATGGAGGGCTATGGTGAAAAAGGAAATATCCTCAGATGAAATCTGGAAAGAAGCTTTCTGAGAAACTGCTTAGTGTTTTGTTAATTCCTCTCACAGAGTTACATCTGTATTTCCTAAAAATCTTTGCTAGCCTTATTTCGGTGGAATCTGAGAACAGATATTTCGGATCCCATTGAAGACTATAGGGCCAAAGGAAATATCCTTCGATAACAAAGACAAAGAAGCTTTCTGAGAAACTTCTTTCCGTTCCATGAAATCATCTCACAGAGTTACAGCTTTCCCCTCAGGAAGCCTTTCGCTAAGACAGTTCTTGTGGAATTGGCAAAGTGATATTTGGAAGCCCATAGAGGGCTATGGTGAAAAAGGAAATATCCTCAGATGAAATCTGGAAAGAAGCTTTCTGAGAAACTGCTTAGTGTTCGGTTAATTCATCTCACAGAGTTACATCTGTATTTCGTGGATCTCATTGCTAGCCTTATTTCTGTGGAATCTGAGAACAGATATTTCGGATCCCATTGAAGACTATAGGGCCAAAGGAAATATCCTCCGATAACAAAGAGAAAGAAGCTTTCTGAGAAACTTCTTTGCGTTCTGTGAAATCATCTCACGGAGTTACAGCTTTCCCCTCAAGAAGCCTTTCGCTAAGACAGTTCTTGTGGAATTGGCAAAGTGATATTTGGAAGCCCCTAGAGGGCTATGGTGAAAAAGGAAATATCCTCAGATGAAATCTGGAAAGAAGCTTTCTGAGAAACTGCTTAGTGTTCTGTTAATTCATCTCACAGAGTTACATCTGTATTTCGTGGATCTCTTTGCTAGCCTTATTTCTGTGGAATCTGAGAACAGATGTTTCGGATCCCATTGAAGACTATAGGGCCAAAGGAAATATCCTCGGATAACAAAGAGCAAGAAGCTTTCCGAGAAACTTCTTTGCGTTCTGTGAAATCATCTCACAGAGTTACAGCTTTCCCCTCAAGAAGCCTTTCGCTAAGACAGTTCTTGTGGAATTGGCAAAGTGATATTTGGAAGAACTTAGAGGGCTATGGTGAAAAAGGAAATATCTTCAGATGAAATCTGGAAAGAAGCTTTCTGAGAAACTGCTTAGTGTTCTGTTAATTCATCTCACAGAGTTACATCTGTATTTCGTGGATCTCTTTGCTAGCCTTATTTCTGTGGAATCGGAGAACAGATATTTCGGATGCCATTGAAGACTATAGGGCCAAAGGAAATATCCTCCGATAACAAAGAGAAAGAAGATTTCTGAGAAACTTCTTTGCGTTCTGTGAAATCATCTCACGGAGTTACAGCTTTCCCCTCAAGAAGCCTTTCGCTAAGACAGTTCTTGTGGAATTGGCAAAGTGATATTTGGAAGCCCATAGAGGGCTATGGTGAAAAAGGAAATATCCTCAGATGAAATCTGGAAAGAAGCTTTCTGAGAAACTGCTTAGTGTTCGGTTAATTCATCTCACAGAGTTACATCTGTATTTCGTGGATCGCTTTGCTAGCCTTATTTCTGTGGAATCTGAGAACAGATATTTCGGATTCCTTTGAAGACTATAGGGCCAAAGGAAATATCCTCCGATAACATAGAGAAAGAAGCTTTCTGAGAAACTTCTTTGTGTTCTGTGAAATCATCTCACCGTGTTACAGCTTTCCCCTCAAGAAGCCTTTCGCTAAGACAGTTCTTGTGGATTTGGCAAAGTGATATTTGGAAGCCCATAGAGGGCTATGGTGAAAATGGATATATCCTCAGATGAAATCTGGAAAGAAGCTTTCTGAGAAACTGCTTAGTGTTCTGTTCATTCATCTCACAGAGTTACATGTGTATTTCGTGGATCTCTTTCCTAGCCTTATTTCTGTGGAATCTGAGAACAGATATTTCGGATCAAATTGAAGACTATAGGGCCAAAGGAAATATCCTCCGATAACAAAGAGAAAGAAGCTTTCTGAGAAACTTCTTTGCGTTCTGTGAAATCATCTCACAGAGTTACAGCTTTACTCTCAAGAAGCCTTTCGCTAAGACAGTTCTTGTGGAATTGGCAAAGTGATATTTGGAAGCCCATAGAAGGCTATGTTGAAAAAGGAAATATCCTCAGATGAAATCTGGAAAGAAGCTTTCTGAGAAACTCCTTAGTGTTCTGTTAATTCATCTCACAGAGTTACATATGTATTTCGTGGATCTCTTTGCTAGCCTTATTTCTGTGGAATCTGAGAACAGATATTTCGGATCCCATTGAAGACTACAGGGCCAAAGAAATATCCTCCGATAACAAAGAGAAAGAAGCTTTCTGAGAAACTTCTTTGCGTTCTGTGAAATCATCTCACAGAGTTACAGCTTTAATCTCAAGAAGCCTTTCGCTAAGACAGTTCTTGTGGAATTGGCAAAGAGATATTTGGAAGCCCATGGAGGGCTATGGTGAAAAAGGAAATATCCTCAGATGAAATCTGGAAAGAAGCTTTCTGAGAAACTGCTTAGTGTTTTGTTAATTCCTCTCACAGAGTTACATCTGTACTTCCTGGAACTCTTTGCTAGCCTTATTTCGGTGGAATCTGAGAACAGATATTTCGGATCCCATTGAAGACTATAGGGCCAAAGGAAATATCCTTCGATAACAAAGACAAAGAAGCTTTCTGAGAAACTTCTTTCCGTTCCATGAAATCATCTCACAGAGTTACAGCTTTCCCCTCAGGAAGCATTTCGGTAAGACAGTTCTTGTGGAATTGGCAAAGTGATATTTGGAAGCCCATAGAGGGCTATGGTGAAAAAGGAAATATCCTCAGATGAAATCTGGAAAGAAGCTTTCTGAGAAACTGCTTAGTGTTCGGTTAATTCATGTCACAGAGTTACATCTGTATTTCGTGGATCTCTTTGCTAGCCTTATTTCTTTGGAGTCTGAGAACAGATATTTCGGATCCCATTGAAGACTATAGGGCCAAAGGAAATATCCTCCGATATCAAAGAGAAAGAAGCTTTCTGAGAAAAGTCTTTACGTTCTGTGAAATCATCTTACAGAGTTACAGCTTTCCCCTCAAGAAGCCTTTCGCTAAGACAGTTCTTGTGGAATGGGCAAAGTGATATTTGGAAGACCCTAGAGGGCTATGGTGAAAAAGGAAATATCCTCAGATGAAATCTGGAAAGAAGCTTTCTGAGAAACTGCTTAGTGTTCTGTTAATTCATCTCACAGAGTTACATCTGTATTTCGTGGATCTCTTTGCTAGCCTTATTTCTGTGGAATCTGAGAACAGATATTTCGGATCCCATTGAAGACTACAGGGACAAAGGAAATATCCTCCGATAACAAAGAGCAAGAAGCTTTCTGAGAAACTTTTTTGCTTTATGTGAAATCATCTCACAGAGTTACAGCTTTCCCCTCAAGAAGCCTTTCGCTAAGACAGTTCTTGTGGAATTGGCAAAGAGATATTTGGAAGCCCTTAGAGGGCTATGGTGAAAAAGGAAATATCCTCAGATGAAATCTGGAAAGAAGCTTTCTGAGAAACTGCTTAGTGTTCTGTTAATTCATCTCACAGAGTTACATCTGTATTTCGTGGATCTCATTGCTAGCCTTATTTCTGTGGAATCTGAGAACAGATATTTCGGATCCCATTGAAGACTATAGGGCCAAAGGAAATATCCTCCGATAACAAAGAGAAAGAAGCTTTCTGAGAAACTTCTTTGCGTTCTGTGAAATCATCTCACGGAGTTACAGCTTTCCCCTCAAGAAGCCTTTCGCTAAGACAGTTCTTGTGGAATTGGCAAAGTGATATTTGGAAGCCCATAGAGGGCTATGGTGAAAAAGGAAATATCCTCAGATGAAATCTGGAAAGAAGCTTTCTGAGAAACTGCTTAGTGTTCTGTTAATTCATCTCGCAGCGTTACATCTGTATTTCGTGGATCTCTTTGCTAGCCTTATTTCTGTGGAATCTGAGAACAGATGTTTCGGATCCCATTGAAGACTATAGGGCCAAAGGAAATATCCTCGGATAACAAAGAGCAAGAAGCTTTCTGAGAAACTTCTTTGCGTTCTGTGAAATCATCTCACAGAGTTACAGCTTTCCCCTCAAGAAGCCTTTCGCTAACACAGTTCTTGTGGAATTGGCAAAGTGATATTTGGAAGAACTTAGAGGGCTATGGTGAAAAAGGAAATATCTTCAGATGAAATCTGGAAAGAAGCTTTCTGAGAAACTGCTTAGTGTTCGGTTAATTCATCTCACAGAGTCACATCTGTATTTCGTGGATCTCTTTGCTAGCCTTATTTCTGTGGAATTTGAGAACAGATATTTCGGATCCCATTGTTGACTATAGGGACAAAGGAAATATCCTCCGATAACAAAGAGAAAGAAGCTTTCTGAGAAACTTCTTTGCGTTCTGTGAAATCATCTCACTGAATTACAGCTTTCCACTTAAGAAGCCTTTCGCTAAGACAGTTCCTGTGGAATTGGCAAAGTGATATTTGGAAGCCCTTAGAGGGCTATGTTGAAAAAGGAAATATCCTCAGATGAAATCTGGAAAGAAGCTTTCTGAGAAACTGCTTAGTGTTCTGTTAATTCATCTCACAGAGTTACATCTGTATTTCCTGGATCTCTTTGCTAGCCTTATTTCTGTGGAATCTGAGAACAGATATTTCGGATCCCTTTGAAGACTATAGGGCTAAAGGAAATATCCTCCGATAACAAAGAGAAAGAAGCTTTCTGAGAAACATCTTTGTGTTCTGTGAAATCATCTTACAGAGTTACAGCTTTCCCCTCAAGAATCCTTTCGCTAAGACAGTTCTTGTGGAATTGGCAAAGTGATATTTGGAAGCCCATACAGGGCTATGGTGAAAAAGGAAATATCCTCAGATGAAATCTGGAAAGAAGCTTTCTGAGAAATTGCTTAGTTTTCTGTTAATTCATCTCACAGAGTTACATCTGTATTTCGTGGATCTCTTTGCTAGCCTTATTTCTGTGGAATCTGAGAACAGATATTTCGGATCCCATTGAAGACTACAGGGACAAAGGAAATATCCTCCGATAACAAAGAGCAAGAAGCTTTCTGAGAAACTTCTTTGTGTTCTGTGAAATCAACTCACAGAGTTACAGCTTTCCCCTCAAGGAGCCTTTCGCTAAGACAGTTCTTGTGGAATTGGCAAAGTGATATTTTGAAGCCCATAGAGGGCTGTGGTGAAAAAGGAAATATCCTCAGATGAAATCTGGAAAGAAGCTTTCTGAGAAACTGCTTAGTGTTCGGTTAATTCATCTCACAGAGTCACATCTGTATTTCGTGGATCTCTTTGCTAGCCTTATTTCTGTGGAATTTGAGAACAGATATTTCGGATCCCATTGAAGACTATAGGGACAAAGGAAATATCCTCCGATAACAAAGAGAAAGAAGCTTTCTGAGAAACTTCTTTGCGTTCTGTGAAATCATCTCACTGAATTACAGCTTTCCACTTAAGAAGCCTTTCGCTAAGACAGTTCCTGTGGAATTGGCAAAGTGATATTTGGAAGCCCTTAGAGGGCTATGTTGAAAAAGGAAATATCCTCAGATGAAATCTGGAAAGAAGCTTTCTGAGAAACTGCTTAGTGTTCTGTTAATTCATCTCACAGAGTTACATCTGTATTTCGTGGATCTCTTTGCTAGCCTTATTTCTGTGGAATCTGAGAACAGATATTTCGGATCCCATTGAAGACTATAGGGCCAAAGGAAATATCCTCCGATAACAAATAGAAAGAAGCTTTCTGAGAAACTTCTTTTCGTTCTGTGAAATCATCTCACCGAGTTACAGCTATCCCCTCAAGAAGCCTTTCGCTAAGACAGTTCTTGTGGAATTGGCAAAGTGATATTTGGAAGCCCATAGAGGGCTATGGTGAAAAAGGAATTATCCTCAGATGAAATCTGGAAAGAAGCTTTCTGAGAAACTGCTTAGTGTTCGGTTAATTCATCTCACAGAGTTACATCTGTATTTCCTGGATCTCTTTGCTAGCCTTATTTCTGTGGAATCTGAGAACAGATATTTCGGATCCCTTTGAAGACTATAGGGCTAAAGGAAATATCCTCCGATAACAAAGAGAAAGAAGCTTTCTGAGAAACATCTTTGTGTTCTGAGAAATCATCTTACAGAGTTACAGCTTTCCCCTCAAGAATCCTTTCGCTAAGACAGTTCTTGTGGAATTGGCAAAGTGATATTTGGAAGCCCATAGAGGGCTATGGTGAAAAAGGAAATATCCTCAGATGAAATCTGGAAAGAAGCTTTCTGAGAAATTGCTTAGTTTTCTGTTAATTCATCTCACAGAGTTACATCTGTATTTCGTGGATCTCTTTGCTAGCCTTATTTCTGTGGAATCTGAGAACAGATATTTTGGATCCCATTGAAGACTACAGGGACAAAGGAAATATCCTCCGATAACAAAGAGCAAGAAGCTTTCTGAGAAACTTCTTTGCATTCTGTGAAATCATCTCACAGAGTTACAGCTTTCCCCTCAAGAAGCCTTTCGCTAAGACAGTTCTTGTGGAATTGGCAAAGTGATATTTGGAAGCCCTTAGAGGGCTATGGTGAAAAAGGAAATATCCTCAGATGAAATCTGGAAAGAAGCTTTCTGAGAAACTGCTTAGTGTTCTGTTAATTCATCTCACAGAGTTACATCTGTATTTCGTGGATCTCATTGCTAGCCTTATTTCTGTGGAATCTGAGAACAGATATTTCGGATCCCATTGAAGACTATAGGGCCAAAGGAAATATCCTCCGATAACAAAGAGAAAGAAGATTTCTGAGAAACTTCTTTGTGTTCTGTGAAATCAACTCACAGAGTTACAGCTTTCCCCTCAAGGAGCCTTTCGCTAAGACAGTTCTTGTGGAATTGGCAAAGTGATATTTTGAAGCCCATAGAGGGCTGTGGTGAAAAAGGAAATATCCTCAGATGAAATCTGGAAAGAAGCTTTCTGAGAAACTGCTTAGTATTCTGTTCATGCATCTCACAGACTTACATCTGTATTTCGTGGATCTCTTTGCTCGCCTTATTTCTGTGGAATCTGAGAACAGGTATTTCAGATCCCATTGAAGACTATAGGGCCAAAGGAAATATCCTCCGATTACAAAGAGAAAGAAGCTTTCATAGAAACTTCTTTGTGTTCTGTGAAATCATCTCACAGAGTTACAGCTTTCCCCTCAAGAAGCCTTTCACTAAGACAGTTCTTGTGGAATTGGCAAAGTGATATTTTGAAGCCCTTAGAGGGCTATGTTGAAAAAGGAAATATCCTCAGATGAAATCTGGAAAGAAGCTTTCTGAGAAACTGCTTAGTGTTCGGTTAATTCATCTCACAGAGTTACATCTGTATTTCGTGGATCTCTTTGCTAGCCTTATTTCTGTGGAATCTGAGAACAGATATTTCGGATCCCATTGAAGACTATAGGGCCAAAGGAAATATCCTCGGATAACAAAGAGAAAGAAGCTTTCTGAGAAACTTCTTTGCGTTCTGTGAAATCATCTCACAGAGTTACAGCTTTCCCCTCAAGAAGCCTTTCACTAAGACAGTTCTTGTGGAATTGGCAAAGTGATATTTGGAAGCCCTTAGAGGGCTATGGTGAAAAAGGAAATATCCTCAGATGAAATCTGGAAAGAAGCTTTCTGAGAAACTGCTTATTGTTCTGTTAATTCATCTCACAGAGTTACATGTGTATTTCGTGGATCTCTTTGCTAGCCTTAAATCTGTGGAATCTGAGAACAGATATTTCGGATCCCATTGAAGACTATAGGGACAAAGGAAATATCCTCCGATAACAAAGAGCAAGAAGCTTTCTGAGAAACTTCTTTGCGTTCTGTGAAATCAGCTCACAGAGTTACAGCTTTCCCCTCAAGAAGCCTTTCGCTAAGACAGTTCTTGTGGAATTGGCAAAGTGATATTTGGAAGCCCTTAGAGGGCTATGGTGAAAAAGGAAATATCCTCAGATGAAATCTGGAAAGAAGCTTTCTGAGAAACTGCTTAGTGTTCTGTTAATTCATCTCACAGAGTTACATCTGTATTTCGTGGATCTCATTGCTAGCCTTATTTCTGTGGAATCTGAGAACAGATATTTCGGATCCCATTGAAGACTATAGGGCCAAAGGAAATATCCTCCGATAACAAAGAGAAAGAAGATTTCTGAGAAACTTCTTTGTGTTCTGTGAAATCAACTCACAGAGTTACAGCTTTCCCCTCAAGGAGCCTTTCGCTAAGACAGTTCTTGTGGAATTGGCAAAGTGATATTTTGAAGCCCATAGAGGGCTGTGGTGAAAAAGGAAATATCCTCAGATGAAATCTGGAAAGAAGCTTTCTGAGAAACTGCTTAGTATTCTGTTCATGCATCTCACAGACTTACATCTGTATTTCGTGGATCTCTTTGCTCGCCTTATTTCTGTGGAATCTGAGAACAGGTATTTCAGATCCCATTGAAGACTATAGGGCCAAAGGAAATATCCTCCGATTACAAAGAGAAAGAAGCTTTCATAGAAACTTCTTTGTGTTCTGTGAAATCATCTCACAGAGTTACAGCTTTCCCCTCAAGAAGCCTTTCACTAAGACAGTTCTTGTGGAATTGGCAAAGTGATATTTTGAAGCCCTTAGAGGGCTATGTTGAAAAAGGAAATATCCTCAGATGAAATCTGGAAAGAAGCTTTCTGAGAAACTGCTTAGTGTTCGGTTAATTCATCTCACAGAGTTACATCTGTATTTCGTGGATCTCTTTGCTAGCCTTATTTCTGTGGAATCTGAGAACAGATGTTTCGGATCCCATTGAAGACTATAGGGCCAAAGGAAATATCCTCGGATAACAAAGAGAAAGAAGCTTTCTGAGAAACTTCTTTGCGTTCTGTGAAATCATCTCACAGAGTTACAGCTTTCCCCTCAAGAAGCCTTTCACTAAGACAGTTCTTGTGGAATTGGCAAAGTGATATTTGGAAGCCCTTAGAGGGCTATGGTGAAAAAGGAAATATCCTCAGATGAAATCTGGAAAGAAGCTTTCTGAGAAACTGCTTATTGTTCTGTTAATTCATCTCACAGAGTTACATGTGTATTTCGTGGATCTCTTTGCTAGCCTTAAATCTGTGGAATCTGAGAACAGATATTTCGGATCCCATTGAAGACTATAGGGACAAAGGAAATATCCTCCGATAACAAAGAGCAAGAAGCTTTCTGAGAAACTTCTTTGCGTTCTGTGAAATCAGCTCACAGAGTTACAGCTTTCCCCTCAAGAAGCCTTTCGCTAAGACAGTTCTTGTGGAATTGGCAAAGTGATATTTGGAAGCCCTTAGAGGGCTATGGTGAAAAAGGAAATATCCTCAGATGAAATCTGGAAAGAAGCTTTCTGAGAAACTGCTTAGTGTTCTGTTAATTCATCTCACAGAGTTACATCTGTATTTCGTGGATCTCATTGCTAGCCTTATTTCTGTGGAATCTGAGAACAGATATTTCGGATCCCATTGAAGACTATACGGCCAAAGGAAATATCCTCCGATAACAAAGAGAAAGAAGCTTTCTGAGAAACTTCTTTGCGTTCCATGAAATCATCTCACAGAGTTACAGCTTTCCCCTCAGGAAGCCTTTCGCTAAACAGTTCTTGTGGAGTTGGCAAAGTGATATTTGGAAGCCCCTAGAGGGCTATGGTGAAAAAGGAAATATCCTCAGATGAAATCTGGAAAGAAGCTTTCTGAGAAACTGCTTAGTGTTCGGTTAATTCATCTCACAGAGTTACATCTGTATTTCGTGGATCTCTTTGCTAGCCTTATTTCTGTGGAATCTGAGAACAGATATTTCGGATCCCATTGAAGACTATAAGTCCAAAGGAAATATCCTCCGATATCAAAGAGAAAGAAGCTTTCTGAGAAACGTCTTTACGTTCTGTGAAATCATCTCACAGAGTTACAGCTTTCCCCTCAAGAAGCCTTTCGCTAAGACAGTTCTTCTGGAATTGGTAAAGTGATATTTGGAAGCCCATAGAGGACTATGTTGAAAAAGGAAATATCCTCAGATGTAATCTGGAAAAAAGCTTTCTTAGAAACTGCTTAGTGTTCGGTTAATTCATCTCACAGAGTCACATCTGTATTTCGTGGATGTCTTTGCTAGCCTTATTTCTGTGGAATTTGAGAACAGATATTTCGGATCCCATTGAAGACTATAGGGACAAAGGAAATATCCTCCGATAACAAAGAGAAAGAAGCTTTCTGAGAAACTTCTTTGCGTTCTGTGAAATCATCTCACAGAGTTACAGCTTTCCCCTCAAGAAGCCTTTCGCTAAGACAGTTCTTGTGGAATTGGCAAAGTGATATTTGGAAGCCCATAGAGGGCTATGGTGAAAAAGGAAATATCCTCAGATGAAATCTGGAAAGAAGCTTTCTGAGAAACTGCTTAGTGTTCGGTTAATTCATCTCACAGAGTTACATCTGTATTTCCTGGATCTCTTTCCTAGCCTTATTTCTGTGGAATCTGAGAACAGATATTTCTGATCCCTTTGAAGACTATAGGGACAAAGGAAATATCCTCCGATAACAAAGAGAAAGAAGCTTTCTGAGAAACATCTTTGCGTTCTGTGAAATCATCTCACAGAGTTACAGCTTTCCCCTCAAGAAGCCTTTCGCTAAGACAGTTCTTGTGGAATTGGCAAAGTGATATTTGGAAGCCCTTAGAGAGCTATGGTGAAAAAGGAAATATCCTCAGATGAAATCTGGAAAGAAGCTTTCTGAGAAACTGCTTAGTGTTCTGTTAATTCATCTCACAGAGTTACATCTGTATTTCGTGGATCTCATTGCTAGCCTTATTTCTGTGGAATCTGAGAACAGATATTTCGGAACCCATTGAAGACTATACGGCCAAAGGAAATATCCTCCGATAACAAAGAGAAAGAAGCTTTCTGAGAAACTTCTTTACGTTCCATGAAATCATCTCACAGAGTTACAGCTTTCCCCTCAGGAAGCCTTTCACTAAGACAGTTCTTGTGGAATTGGCAAAGTGATATTTGGAAGCCCCTAGAGGGCTATGGTGAAAAAGGAAATATCCTCAGATGAAATCTGGAAAGAAGCTTTCTGAGAAATTGCTTAGTTTTCTGTTAATTCATCTCACAGAGTTACATCTGTATTTCGTGGATCTCTTTGCTAGCCTTATTTCTGTGGAATCTGAGAACAGATATTTCGGATCCCATTGAAGACTACAGGGACAAAGGAAATATCCTCCGATAACAAAGAGCAAGAAGCTTTCTGAGAAACTTCTTTGCGTTCTGTGAAATCATCTCACAGAGTTACAGCTTTCCCCTCAAGAAGCCTTTCGCTAAGACAGTTCTTGTGGAATTGGCAAAGTGATATTTGGAAGCCCTTAGAGGGCTATGGTGAAAAAGGAAATATCCTCAGATGAAATCTGGAAAGAAGCTTTCTGAGAAACTGCTTAGTGTTCTGTTAATTCATCTCACAGAGTTACATCTGTATTTCGTGGATCTCATTGCTAGCCTTATTTCTGTGGAATCTGAGAACAGATATTTCGGATCCCATTGAAGACTATAGGGCCAAAGGAAATATCCTCCGATAACAAAGAGAAAGAAGCTTTCTTAGAAACTTCTTTGTGTTCTGTGAAATCAACTCACAGAGTTACAGCTTTCCCCTCAAGAAGCCTTTCGCTAAGACAGTTCTTGTGGAATTGGAAAAGTGATATTTGGAAGCCCTTAGAGGGCTATGGTGAAAAAGGAAATATCCTCAGATGAAATCTGGAAAGAAGCTTTCTGAGAAACTGCTTAGTATTCTGTTCCTGCATCTCACAGACTTACATCTGTATTTCGTGTATCTCTTTGCTCGCCTTATTTCTGTGGAATCTGAGAACAGGTATTTCAGATCCCATTGAAGACTATTGGGCCAAAGGAAATATGCTCCGATTACAAAGAGAAAGAAGCTTTCATAGAAACTCCTTTGTGTTCTGTGAAATCATCTCACAGAGTTACAGCTTTCCCCTCAAGAAGCCTTTCGCTAAGACAGTTCTTCTGGAATTGGTAAAGTGATATTTGGAAGCCCATAGACGGCTATGTTGAAAAAGGAAATATCCTCAGATGAAATCTGGAAAGAAGCTTTCTTAGAAACTGCTTAGTGTTCGGTTAATTCATCTCACAGAGTTACATCTGTATTTCGTGGATCTCTTTGCTAGCCTTATTTCTGTGGAATCTGAGAACAGATGTTTCGGATCCCATTGAAGACTATAGGGCCAATGGAAATATCCTCGGATAACAAAGAGAAAGAAGCTTTCTGAGAAACTTCTTTGCGTTCTCTGAAATCATCTCACAGAGTTACAGCTTTCCCCTCAAGAAGCCTTTCACTAAGACAGTTCTTGTGGAATTGGCAAAGTGATATTTGGAAGCCCTAGAGGGCTATGGTGAAAAAGGAAATATCCTCAGATGAAATCTGGAAAGAAGCTTTCTGAGAAACTGCTTAGTGTTCGGTTCATTCATCTCACAGAGTTACATCTGTATTTCCTGGATCTCTTTGCTAGCCTTATTTCTGTGGAATCTGAGAACAGATATTTCGGATCCCTTTGAAGACTATAGGGCTAAAGGAAATATCCTCCGATAACAAAGAGAAAGAAGCTTTCTGAGGAACATCTTTGTGTTCTGTGAAATCATCTTACAGAGTTACAGCTTTCCCCTCAAGAATCCTTTCGCTAAGACAGTTCTTGTGGAATTGGCAAAGTGATATTTGGAAGCCCATAGAGGGCTATGGTGAAAAAGGAAATATCCTCAGATGAAATCTGGAAAGAAGCTTTCTGAGAAATTGCTTAGTTTTCTGTTAATTCATCTCACAGAGTTACATCTGTATTTTGTGGATCTCTTTGCTAGCCTTATTTCTGTGGAATCTGAGAACAGATATTTCGGATCCCATTGAAGACTACAGGGACAAAGGAAATATCCTACGATAACAAAGAGCAAGAAGATTTCTGAGAAACTTCTTTGCGTTCTGTGAAATCATCTCACAGAGTTACAGCTTTCCCCTCAAGAAGCCTTTCGCTAAGACAGTTCTTGTGGAATTGGCAAAGTGATATTTGGAAGCCCTTAGAGGGCTATGGTGAAAAAGGAAATATCCTCAGATGAAATCTGGAAAGAAGCTTTCTGAGAAACTGCTTAGTGTTCTGTTAATTCATCTCACAGAGTTACATCTGTATTTCGTGGATCTCATTGCTAGCCTTATTTCTGTGGAATCTGAGAACAGATATTTCGGATCCCATTGAAGACTACAGGGCCAAAGAAATATCCTCCGATAACAAAGAGAAAGAAGCTTTCTGAGAAACTTCTTTGCGTTCTGTGAAATCATCTCACAGAGTTACAGCTTTAATCTCAAGAAGCCTTTCGCTAAGACAGTTCTTGTGGAATTGGCAAAGAGATATTTGGAAGCCCATGGAGGGCTATGGTGAAAAAGGAAATATCCTCAGATGAAATCTGGAAAGAAGCTTTCTGAGAAACTGCTTAGTGTTTTGTTAATTCCTCTCACAGAGTTACATCTGTACTTCCTGGAACTCTTTGCTAGCCTTATTTCGGTGGAATCTGAGAACAGATATTTCGGATCCCATTGAAGACTATAGGGCCAAAGGAAATATCCTTCGATAACAAAGACAAAGAAGCTTTCTGAGAAACTTCTTTCCGTTCCATGAAATCATCTCACAGAGTTACAGCTTTCCCCTCAGGAAGCATTTCGGTAAGACAGTTCTTGTGGAATTGGCAAAGTGATATTTGGAAGCCCCTAGAGGGCTATGGTGAAAAAGGAAATATCCTCAGATGAAATCTGGAAAGAAGCTTTCTGAGAAACTGCTTAGTGTTCGGTTAATTCATCTCACAGAGTTACATCTGTATTTCGTGGATCTCTTTGCTAGCCTTATTTCTTTGGAATCTGAGAACAGATATTTCGGATCCCATTGAAGACTATAGGGCCAAAGGAAATATCCTCCGATATCAAAGAGAAAGAAGCTTTCTGAGAAAAGTCTTTACGTTCTGTGAAATCATCTCACAGAGTTACAGCTTTCCCCTCAAGAAGCCTTTCGCTAAGACAGTTCTTGTGGAATGGGCAAAGTGATATTTGGAAGACCCTAGAGGGCTATGGTGAAAAAGGAAATATCCTCAGATGAAATCTGGAAAGAAGCTTTCTGAGAAACTGCTTAGTGTTCTGTTAATTCATCTCACAGAGTTACATCTGTATTTCGTGGATCTCTTTGCTAGCCTTATTTCTGTGGAATCTGAGAACAGATATTTCGGATCCCATTGAAGACTACAGGGACAAAGGAAATATCCTCCGATAACAAAGAGAAAGAAGATTTCTGAGAAACCTCTTTGCGTTCTGTGAAATCATCTCACGGAGTTACAGCTTTCCCCTCAAGAAGCCTTTCGCTAAGACAGTTCTTGTGGAATTGGCAAAGTGATATTTGGAAGCCCATAGAGGGCTATGGTGAAAAAGGAAATATCCTCAGATGAAATCTGGAAAGAAGCTTTCTGAGAAACTGCTTAGTGTTCGGTTAATTCATCTCACAGAGTTACATCTGTATTTCGTGGATCTCATTGCTAGCCTTATTTCTGTGGAATCTGAGAACAGATATTTCGGATCCCATTGAAGACTACAGGGACAAAGGAAATATCCTCCGATAACAAAGAGCAAGAAGCTTTCTGAGAAACTTCTTTGCGTTCTGTGAAATCATCTCACAGAGTTACAGCTTTCCCCTCAAGAAGCCTTTCGCTAAGACAGTTCTTGTGGAATTGGCAAAGTGATATTTGGAAGCCCTTAGAGGGCTATGGTGAAAAAGGAAATATCCTCAGATGAAATCTGGAAAGAAGCTTTCTGAGAAACTGCTTAGTGTTCTGTTAATTCATCTCACAGAGTTACATCTGTATTTCGTGGATCTCATTGCTAGCCTTATTTCTGTGGAATCTGAGAACAGATATTTCGGATCCCATTGAAGACTACAGGGCCAAAGAAATATCCTCCGATAACAAAGAGAAAGAAGCTTTCTGAGAAACTTCTTTGCGTTCTGTGAAATCATCTCACAGAGTTACAGCTTTAATCTCAAGAAGCCTTTCGCTAAGACAGTTCTTGTGGAATTCGCAAAGAGATATTTGGAAGCCCATGGAGGGCTATGGTGAAAAAGGAAATATCTTCAGATGAAATCTGGAAAGAAGCTTTCTGAGAAACTGCTTAGTGTTTTGTTAATTCCTCTCACAGAGTTACATCTGTACTTCCTGGAACTCTTTGCTAGCCTTATTTCGGTGGAATCTGAGAACAGATATTTCGGATCCCATTGAAGACTATAGGGCCAAAGGAAATATCCTTCGATAACAAAGACAAAGAAGCTTTCTGAGAAACTTCTTTCCGTTCCATGAAATCATCTCACAGAGTTACAGCTTTCCCCTCAGGAAGCATTTCGGTAAGACAGTTCTTGTGGAATTGGCAAAGTGATATTTGGAAGCCCCTAGAGGGCTATGGTGAAAAAGGAAATATCCTCAGATGAAATCTGGAAAGAAGCTTTCTGAGAAACTGCTTAGTGTTCGGTTAATTCATCTCACAGAGTTACATCTGTATTTCGTGGATCTCTTTGCTAGCCTTATTTCTTTGGAATCTGAGAACAGATATTTCGGATCCCATTGAAGACTATAGGGCCAAAGGAAATATCCTCCGATATCAAAGAGAAAGAAGCTTTCTGAGAAAAGTCTTTACGTTCTGTGAAATCATCTCACAGAGTTACAGCTTTCCCCTCAAGAAGCCTTTCGCTAAGACAGTTCTTGTGGAATGGGCAAAGTGATATTTGGAAGACCCTAGAGGGCTATGGTGAAAAAGGAAATATCCTCAGATGAAATCTGGAAAGAAGCTTTCTGAGAAACTGCTTAGTGTTCTGTTAATTCATCTCACAGAGTTACATCTGTATTTCGTGGATCTCTTTGCTAGCCTTATTTCTGTGGAATCTGAGAACAGATATTTCGGATCCCATTGAAGACTACAGGGACAAAGGAAATATCCTCCGATAACAAAGAGAAAGAAGATTTCTGAGAAACCTCTTTGCGTTCTGTGAAATCATCTCACGGAGTTACAGCTTTCCCCTCAAGAAGCCTTTCGCTAAGACAGTTCTTGTGGAATTGGCAAAGTGATATTTGGAAGCCCATAGAGGGCTATGGTGAAAAAGGAAATATCCTCAGATGAAATCTGGAAAGAAGCTTTCTGAGAAACTGCTTAGTGTTCGGTTAATTCATCTCACAGAGTTACATCTGTATTTCGTGGATCTCATTGCTAGCCTTATTTCTGTGGAATCTGAGAACAGATATTTCGGATCCCATTGAAGACTATAGGGCCAAAGGAAATATCCTCCGATAACAAAGAGAAAGAAGCTTTCTGAAAAACTTCTTTGCGTTCTGTGAAATCATCTCACGGAGTTACAGCTTTCCCCTCAAGAAGCCTTTCGCTAAGACAGTTCTTGTGGAATTGGCAAAGTGATATTTGGAAGCCCATAGAGGGCTATGGTGAAAAAGGAAATATCCTCAGATGAAATCTGGAAAGAAGCTTTCTGAGAAACTGCTTAGTGTTCTGTTAATTCATCTCACAGCGTTACATCTGTATTTCGTGGATCTCTTTGCTAGCCTTATTTCTGTGGAATCTGAGAACAGATGTTTCGGATCCCATTGAAGACTATAGGGCCAAAGGAAATATCCTCGGATAACAAAGAGCAAGAAGCTTTCTGAGAAACTTCTTTGCGTTCTGTGAAATCATCTCACAGAGTTACAGCTTTCTCCTCAAGAAGCCTTTCGCTAACACAGTTCTTGTGGAATTGGCAAAGTGATATTTGGAAGAACTTAGAGGGCTATGGTGAAAAAGGAAATATCTTCAGATGAAATCTGGAAAGAAGCTTTCTGAGAAACTGCTTAGTGTTCTGTTAATTCATCTCACAGAGTTACATCTGTATTTCGTGGATCTCTTTGCTAGCCTTATTTCTGTGGAATCTGAGAACAGATATTTCGGATCCCATTGAAGACTATAGGGCCAAAGGAAATATCCTCCGATAACAAAGAGAAAGAAGATTTCTGAGAAACTTCTTCGCGTTCTGTGAAATCATCTCACGGAGTTACAGCTTTCCCCTCAAGAAGCCTTTCGCTAAGACAGTTCTTGTGGAATGGGCAAAGTGATATTTGGAAGCCCATAGAGGGCTATGGTGAAAAAGGAAATATCCTCAGATGAAATCTGGAAAGAAGCTTTCTGAGAAACTGCTTAGTGTTCGGTTAATTCATCTCACAGAGTTACATCTGTATTTCGTGGATCGCTTTGCTAGCCTTATTTCTGTGGAATCTGAGAACAGATATTTCGGATCCCTTTGAAGACTATAGGGCCAAAGGAAATATCCTCCGATAACATAGAGAAAGAAGCTTTCTGAGAAACTTCTTTGTGTTCTGTGAAATCATCTCACCGAGTTACAGCTTTCCCCTCAAGAAGCCTTTCGCTAAGACAGTTCTTGTGGATTTGGCAAAGTGATATTTGGAAGCCCATAGAGGGCTATGGTGAAAATGGATATATCCTCAGATGAAATCTGGAAAGAAGCTTTCTGAGAAACTGCTTAGTGTTCTGTTAATTCATCTCACAGAGTTACATGTGTATTTCGTGGATCTCTTTCCTAGCCTTATTTCTGTGGAATCTGAGAACAGATATTTCGGATCAAATTAAAGACTATAGGGCCAAAGGAAATATCCTTCGATAACAAAGACAAAGAAGCTTTCTGAGAAACTTATTTCCGTTCCATGAAATCATCTCACAGAGTTACAGCTTTCCCCTCAGGAAGCCTTTCGCTAAGACAGTTCTTGTGGAATTGGCAAAGTTATATTTGGAAGCCCCTAGAGGGCTATGGTGAAAAAGGAAATATCCTCAGATGAAATCTGGAAAGAAGCTTTCTGAGAAACTGCTTAGTGTTCGGTTAATTCATCTCACAGAGTTACATCTGTATTTCGTGGATCTCTTTGCTAGCCTTATTTCTTTGGAATCTGAGAATAGATATTTCGGATCCCATTGAAAACTATAGGGCCAAAGGAAATATCCTCCGATATCAAAGAGAAAGAAGCTTTCTGAGAAACGTCTTTACGTTCTGTGAAATCATCTCACAGAGTTACAGCTTTCCCCTCAAGAAGCCTTTCGCTAAGACAGTTCTTGTGGAATGGGCAAAGTGATATTTGGAAGACCCTAGAGGGCTATGGTGAAAAAGGAAATATCCTCAGATGAAATCTGGAAAGAAGCTTTCTGAGAAACTGCTTAGTGTTCTGTTAATTCATCTCACAGAGTTACATCTGTATTTCGTGGATCTCTTTGCTAGCCTTATTTCTGTGGAATCTGAGAACAGATATTTCGGATCCCTTTGAAGACTATAGGGCCAAAGGAAATATCCTCCGATAACAAAGAGAAAGAAGCTTTCTGAGAAACTTCTTTGTGTTCTGTGAAATCAACTCACAGAGTTACAGCTTTCCCCTCAAGAAGCCTTTCGCTAAGACAGTTCTTGTGGAATTGGCAAAGTGATATTTGGAAGCCCATAGAGGGCTATGGTGAAAAAGGAAATATCCTCAGATGAAATCTGGAAAGAAGCTTTCTTAGAAACTGCTTAGTGTTCGGTTAATTCATCTCACAGAGTCACATCTGTATTTCGTGGATCTCTTTGCTAGCCTTATTTCTGTGGAATTTGAGAACAGATATTTCGGATCCCATTGTTGACTATAGGGACAAAGGAAATATCCTCCGATAACAAAGAGAAAGAAGCTTTCTGAGAAACTTCTTTGCGTTCTGTGAAATCATCTCACTGAATTACAGCTTTCCACTTAAGAAGCCTTTCGCTAAGACAGTTCCTGTGGAATTGGCAAAGTGATATTTGGAAGCCCTTAGAGGGCTATGTTGAAAAAGGAAATATCCTCAGATGAAATCTGGAAAGAAGCTTTCTGAGAAACTGCTTAGTGTTCTGTTAATTCATCTCACAGAGTTACATTTGTATTTCGTGGATCTCTTTGCTAGCCTTATTTCTGTGGAATCTGAGAACAGATATTTCGGATCCCATTGAAGACTATAGGGCCAAAGGAAATATCCTCCGATAACAAATAGAAAGAAGCTTTCTGAGAAACTTCTTTTCGCTCTGTGAAATCATCTCACCGAGTTACAGCTATCCCCTCAAGAAGCCTTTCGCTAAGACAGTTCTTGTGGAATGGGCAAAGTGATATTTGGAAGCCCATAGAGGGCTATGGTGAAAAAGGAATTATCCTCAGATGAAATCTGGAAAGAAGCTTTCTGAGAAACTGCTTAGTGTTCGGTTCATTCATCTCACAGAGTTACATCTGTATTTCCTGGATCTCTTTGCTAGCCTTATTTCTGTGGAATCTGAGAACAGATATTTCGGATCCCTTTGAAGACTATAGGGCTAAAGGAAATATCCTCCGATAACAAAGAGAAAGAAGCTTTCTGAGAAACATCTTTGTGTTCTGTGAAATCATCTTACAGAGTTACAGCTTTCCCCTCAAGAATCCTTTCGCTAAGACAGTTCTTGTGGAATTGGCAAAGTGATATTTGGAAGCCCATAGAGGGCTATGGTGAAAAAGGAAATATCCTCAGATGAAATCTGGAAAGAAGCTTTCTGAGAAATTGCTTAGTTTTCTGTTAATTCATCTCACAGAGTTACATCTGTATTTCGTGGATCTCTTTGCTAGCCTTATTTCTGTGGAATCTGAGAACAGATATTTCGGATCCCATTGAAGACTACAGGGACAAAGGAAATATCCTCCGATAACAAAGAGCAAGAAGCTTTCTGAGAAACTTCTTTGTGTTCTGTGAAATCAACTCACAGAGTTACAGCTTTCCCCTCAAGGAGCCTTTCGCTAAGACAGTTCTTGTTGAATTGGCAAAGTGATATTTTGAAGCCCATAGAGGGCTGTGGTGAAAAAGGAAATATCCTCAGATGAAATCTGGAAAGAAGCTTTCTGAGAAACTGCTTAGTGTTCGGTTAATTCATCTCACAGAGTCACATCTGTATTTCGTGGATCTCTTTGCTAGCCTTATTTCTGTGGAATTTGAGAACAGATATTTCGGATCCCATTGAAGACTATAGGGACAAAGGAAATATCCTCCGATAACAAAGAGAAAGAAGCTTTCTGAGAAACTTCTTTGCGTTCTGTGAAATCATCTCACTGAATTACAGCTTTCCACTTAAGAAGCCTTTCGCTAAGACAGTTCCTGTGGAATTGGCAAAGTGATATTTGGAAGCCCTTAGAGGGCTATGTTGAAAAAGGAAATATCCTCAGATGAAATCTGGAAAGAAGCTTTCTGAGAAACTGCTTAGTGTTCTGTTAATTCATCTCACAGAGTTACATCTGTATTTCGTGGATCTCTTTGCCAGCCTTATTTCTGTGGAATCTGAGAACAGATATTTCGGATCCCATTGAAGACTATAGGGCCAAAGGAAATATCCTCCGATAACAAATAGAAAGAAGCTTTCTGAGAAACTTCTTTTCGTTCTGTGAAATCATCTCACCGAGTTACAGCTATCCCCTCAAGAAGCCTTTCGCTAAGACAGTTCTTGTGGAATTGGCAAAGTGATATTTGGAAGCCCATAGAGGGCTATGGTGAAAAAGGAATTATCCTCAGATGAAATCTGGAAAGAAGCTTTCTGAGAAACTGCTTAGTGTTCGGTTAATTCACCTCACAGAGTTACATCTGTATTTCCTGGATCTCTTTGCTAGCCTTATTTCTGTGGAATCTGAGAACAGATATTTCGGATCCCTTTGAAGACTATAGGGCTAAAGGAAATATCCTCCGATAACAAAGAGAAAGAAGCTTTCTGAGAAACATCTTTGTGTTCTGTGAAATCATCTTACAGAGTTACAGCTTTCCCCTCAAGAATCCTTTCGCTAAGACAGTTCTTGTGGAATTGGCAAAGTGATATTTGGAAGCCCATAGAGGGCTATGGTGAAAAAGGAAATATCCTCAGATGAAATCTGGAAAGAAGCTTTCTGAGAAACTGCTTATTGTTCTGTTAATTCATCTCACAGAGTTACATGTGTATTTCGTGGATCTCTTTGCTAGCCTTAAATCTGTGGAATCTGAGAACAGATATTTCGGATCCCATTGAAGACTATAGGGACAAAGGAAATATCCTCCGATAACAAAGAGCAAGAAGCTTTCTGAGAAACTTCTTTGCGTTCTGTGAAATCAGCTCACAGAGTTACAGCTTTCCCCTCAAGAAGCCTTTCGCTAAGACAGTTCTTGTGGAATTGGCAAAGTGATATTTGGAAGCCCTTAGAGGGCTATGGTGAAAAAGGAAATATCCTCAGATGAAATCTGGAAAGAAGCTTTCTGAGAAACTGCTTAGTGTTCTGTTAATTCATCTCACAGAGTTACATCTGTATTTCGTGGATCTCATTGCTAGCCTTATTTCTGTGGAATCTGAGAACAGATATTTCGGATCCCATTGAAGACTATACGGCCAAAGGAAATATCCTCCGATAACAAAGAGAAAGAAGCTTTCTGAGAAACTTCTTTGCGTTCCATGAAATCATCTCACAGAGTTACAGCTTTCCCCTCAGGAAGCCTTTCGCTAAACAGTTCTTGTGGAGTTGGCAAAGTGATATTTGGAAGCCCCTAGAGGGCTATGGTGAAAAAGGAAATATCCTCAGATGAAATCTGGAAAGAAGCTTTCTGAGAAACTGCTTAGTGTTCGGTTAATTCATCTCACAGAGTTACATCTGTATTTCGTGGATCTCTTTGCTAGCCTTATTTCTGTGGAATCTGAGAACAGATATTTCGGATCCCATTGAAGACTATAAGTCCAAAGGAAATATCCTCCGATATCAAAGAGAAAGAAGCTTTCTGAGAAACGTCTTTACGTTCTGTGAAATCATCTCACAGAGTTACAGCTTTCCCCTCAAGAAGACTTTCGCTAAGACAGTTCTTCTGGAATTGGTAAAGTGATATTTGGAAGCCCATAGAGGACTATGTTGAAAAAGGAAATATCCTCAGATGTAATCTGGAAAAAAGCTTTCTTAGAAACTGCTTAGTGTTCGGTTAATTCATCTCACAGAGTCACATCTGTATTTCGTGGATGTCTTTGCTAGCCTTATTTCTGTGGAATTTGAGAACAGATATTTCGGATCCCATTGAAGACTATAGGGACAAAGGAAATATCCTCCGATAACAAAGAGAAAGAAGCTTTCTGAGAAACTTCTTTGCGTTCTGTGAAATCATCTCACAGAGTTACAGCTTTCCCCTCAAGAAGCCTTTCGCTAAGACAGTTCTTGTGGAATTGGCAAAGTGATATTTGGAAGCCCATAGAGGGCTATGGTGAAAAAGGAAATATCCTCAGATGAAATCTGGAAAGAAGCTTTCTGAGAAACTGCTTAGTGTTCGGTTAATTCATCTCACAGAGTTACATCTGTATTTCCTGGATCTCTTTCCTAGCCTTATTTCTGTGGAATCTGAGAACAGATATTTCTGATCCCTTTGAAGACTATAGGGCTAAAGGAAATATCCTCCGATAACAAAGAGAAAGAAGCTTTCTGAGAAACATCTTTGCGTTCTGTGAAATCATCTCACAGAGTTACAGCTTTCCCCTCAAGAAGCCTTTCGCTAAGACAGTTCTTGTGGAATTGGCAAAGTGATATTTGGAAGCCCTTAGAGAGCTATGGTGAAAAAGGAAATATCCTCAGATGAAATCTGGAAAGAAGCTTTCTGAGAAACTGCTTAGTGTTCTGTTAATTCATCTCACAGAGTTACATCTGTATTTCGTGGATCTCATTGCTAGCCTTATTTCTGTGGAATCTGAGAACAGATATTTCGGATCCCATTGAAGACTATACGGCCAAAGGAAATATCCTCCGATAACAAAGAGAAAGAAGCTTTCTGAGAAACTTCTTTACGTTCCATGAAATCATCTCACAGAGTTACAGCTTTCCCCTCAGGAAGCCTTTCGCTAAGACAGTTCTTGTGGAATTGGCAAAGTGATATTTGGAAGCCCCTAGAGGGCTATGGTGAAAAAGGAAATATCCTCAGATGAAATCTGGAAAGAAGCTTTCTGAGAAATTGCTTAGTTTTCTGTTAATTCATCTCACAGAGTTACATCTGTATTTCGTGGATCTCTTTGCTAGCCTTATTTCTGTGGAATCTGAGAACAGATATTTCGGATCCCATTGAAGACTACAGGGACAAAGGAAATATCCTCCGATAACAAAGAGCAAGAAGCTTTCTGAGAAACTTCTTTGCGTTCTGTGAAATCATCTCACAGAGTTACAGCTTTCCCCTCAAGAAGCCTTTCGCTAAGACAGTTCTTGTGGAATTGGCAAAGTGATATTTGGAAGCCCTTAGAGGGCTATGGTGAAAAAGGAAATATCCTCAGATGAAATCTGGAAAGAAGCTTTCTGAGAAACTGCTTAGTGTTCTGTTAATTCATCTCACAGAGTTACATCTGTATTTCGTGGATCTCATTGCTAGCCTTATTTCTGTGGAATCTGAGAACAGATATTTCGGATCCCATTGAAGACTATAGGGCCAAAGGAAATATCCTCCGATAACAAAGAGAAAGAAGCTTTCTGAGAAACTTCTTTGTGTTCTGTGAAATCAACTCACAGAGTTACAGCTTTCCCCTCAAGAAGCCTTTCGCTAAGACAGTTCTTGTGGAATTGGAAAAGTGATATTTGGAAGCCCTTAGAGGGCTATGGTGAAAAAGGAAATATCCTCAGATGAAATCTGGAAAGAAGCTTTCTGAGAAACTGCTTAGTATTCTGTTCATGCATCTCACAGACTTACATCTGTATTTCGTGTATCTCTTTGCTCGCCTTATTTCTGTGGAATCTGAGAACAGGTATTTCAGATCCCATTGAAGACTATTGGGCCAAAGGAAATATGCTCCGATTACAAAGAGAAAGAAGCTTTCATAGAAACTTCTTTGTGTTCTGTGAAATCATCTCACAGAGTTACAGCTTTCCCCTCAAGAAGCCTTTCGCTAAGACAGTTCTTCTGGAATTGGTAAAGTGATATTTGGAAGCCCATAGACGGCTATGTTGAAAAAGGAAATATCCTCAGATGAAATCTGGAAAGAAGCTTTCTTAGAAACTGCTTAGTGTTCTGTTAATTCATCTCACAGAGTTACATCTGTATTTCGTGGATCTCTTTGCTAGCCTTATTTCTGTGGAATCTGAGAACAGATGTTTCGGATCCCATTGAAGACTATAGGGCCAAAGGAAATATCCTCGGATAACAAAGAGAAAGAAGCTTTCTGAGAAACTTCTTTGCGTTCAATGAAATCATCTCACAGAGTTACAGCTTTCCCCTCAAGAAGCCTTTCACTAAGACAGTTCTTGTGGAATTGGCAAAGTGATATTTGGAAGCCCTAGAGGGCTATGGTGAAAAAGGAAATATCCTCAGATGAAATCTGGAAAGAAGCTTTCTGAGAAACTGCTTAGTGTTCGGTTCATTCATCTCACAGAGTTACATCTGTATTTCCTGGATCTCTTTGCTAGCCTTATTTCTGTGGAATCTGAGAACAGATATTTCGGATCCCTTTGAAGACTATAGGGCTAAAGGAAATATCCTCCGATAACAAAGAGAAAGAAGCTTTCTGAGAAACATCTTTGTGTTCTGTGAAATCATCTTACAGAGTTACAGCTTTCCCCTCAAGAATCCTTTCGCTAAGACAGTTCTTGTGGAATTGGCAAAGTGATATTTGGAAGCCCATAGAGGGCTATGGTGAAAAAGGAAATATCCTCAGATGAAATCTGGAAAGAAGCTTTCTGAGAAACTGCTTAGTGTTCGGTTAATTCATCTCACAGAGTCACATCTGTATTTCGTGGATCTCTTTGCTAGCCTTATTTCTGTGGAATTTGAGAACAGATATTTCGGATCCCATTGAAGACTATAGGGACAAAGGAAATATCCTCCGATAACAAAGAGAAAGAAGCTTTCTGAGAAACTTCTTTGCGTTCTGTGAAATCATCTCACTGAATTACAGCTTTCCACTTAAGAAGCCTTTCGCTAAGACAGTTCCTGTGGAATTGGCAAAGTGATATTTGGAAGCCCTTAGAGGGCTTTGTTGAAAAAGGAAATATCCTCAGATGAAATCTGGAAAGAAGCTTTCTGAGAAACTGCTTAGTGTTCTGTTAATTCATCTCACAGAGTTACATGTGTATTTCGTGGATCTCTTTGCTAGCCTTATTTCTGTGGAATCTGAGAACAGATATTTCGGATCCCATTGAAGACTATAGGGCCAAAGGAAATATCCTCCGATAACAAATAGAAAGAAGCTTTCTGAGAAACTTCTTTTCGTTCTGTGAAATCATCTCACCGAGTTACAGCTATCCCCTCAAGAAGCCTTTCGCTAAGACAGTTCTTGTGGAATTGGCAAAGTGATATTTGGAAGCCCATAGAGGGCTATGGTGAAAAAGGAATTATCCTCAGATGAAATCTGGAAAGAAGCTTTCTGAGAAACTGCTTAGTGTTCGGTTAATTCATCTCACAGAGTTACATCTGTATTTCCTGGATCTCTTTGCTAGCCTTATTTCTGTGGAATCTGAGAACAGATATTTCGGATCCCTTTGAAGACTATAGGGCTAAAGGAAATATCCTCCGATAACAAAGAGAAAGAAGCTTTCTGAGAAACATCTTTGTGTTCTGTGAAATCATCTTACAGAGTTACAGCTTTCCCCTCAAGAATCCTTTCGCTAAGACAGTTCTTGTGGAATTGGCAAAGTGATATTTGGAAGCCCCTAGAGGGCTATGGTGAAAAAGGAAATATCCTCAGATGAAATCTGGAAAGAAGCTTTCTGAGAAATTGCTTAGTTTTCTGTTAATTCATCTCATAGAGTTACATCTGTATTTCGTGGATCTCTTTGCTAGCCTTATTTCTGTGGAATCTGAGAACAGATATTTCGGATCCCATTGAAGACTACAGGGACAAAGGAAATATCCTCCGATAACAAAGAGCAAGAAGCTTTCTGAGAAACTTCTTTGCGTTCTGTGAAATCATCTCACAGAGTTACAGCTTTCCCCTCAAGAAGCCTTTCGCTAAGACAGTTCTTGTGGAATTGGGAAAGTGATATTTGGAAGCCCTTAGAGGGCTATGGTGAAAAAGGAAATATCCTCAGATGAAATCTGGAAAGAAGCTTTCTGAGAAACTGCTTAGTGTTCTGTTAATTCATCTCACAGAGTTACATCTGTATTTCGTGGATCTCATTGCTAGCCTTATTTCTGTGGAATCTGAGAACAGATATTTCGGATCCCATTGAAGACTATAGGGCCAAAGGAAATATCCTCCGATAACAAAGAGAAAGAAGCTTTCTGAGAAACTTCTTTGTGTTCTGTGAAATCAACTCACAGAGTTACAGCTTTCCCCTCAAGGAGCCTTTCGCTAAGACAGTTCTTGTGGAATTGGCAAAGTGATATTTTGAAGCCCATAGAGGGCTGTGGTGAAAAAGGAAATATCCTCAGATGAAATCTGGAAAGAAGCTTTCTGAGAAACTGCTTAGTATTCTCTTCATGCATCTCACAGACTTACATCTGTATTTCGTGGATCTCTTTGCTCGCCTTATTTCTGTGGAATCTGAGAACAGGTATTTCAGATCCCATTGAAGACTATAGGGCCAAAGGAAATATCCTCCGATTACAAAGAGAAAGAAGCTTTCATAGAAACTTCTTTGTGTTCTGTGAAATCATCTCACAGAGTTACAGCTTTCCCCTCAAGAAGCCTTTCGCTAAGACAGTTCTTGTGGAATTGGCAAAGTGATATTTTGAAGCCCTTAGAGGGCTATGTTGAAAAAGGAAATATCCTCAGATGAAATCTGGAAAGAAGCTTTCTGAGAAACTGCTTAGTGTTCGGTTAATTCATCTCACAGAGTTACATCTGTATTTCGTGGATCTCTTTGCTAGCCTTATTTCTGTGGAATCTGAGAACAGATGTTTCGTATCCCATTGAAGACTATAGGGCCAAAGGAAATATCCTCGGATAACAAAGAGAAAGAAGCTTTCTGAGAAACTTCTTTGCGTTCTGTGAAATCATCTCACAGAGTTACAGCTTTCCCCTCAAGAAGCCTTTCACTAAGACAGTTCTTGTGGAATTGGCAAAGTGATATTTGGAAGCCCATAGAGGGCTATGGTGAAAAAGGAAATATCCTCAGATGAAATCTGGAAAGAAGCTTTCTGAGAAACTGCTTATTGTTCTGTTAATTCATCTCACAGAGTTACATGTGTATTTCGTGGATCTCTTTGCTAGCCTTAAATCTGTGGAATCTGAGAACAGATATTTCGGATCCCATTGAAGACTATAGGGACAAAGGAAATATCCTCCGATAACAAAGAGCAAGAAGCTTTCTGAGAAACTTCTTTGCGTTCTGTGAAATCAGCTCACAGAGTTACAGCTTTCCCCTCAAGAAGCCTTTCGCTAAGACAGTTCTTGTGGAATTGGCAAAGTGATATTTTGAAGCCCTTGGAGGGCTATGTTGAAAAAGGAAATATCCTCAGATGAAATCTGGAAAGAAGCTTTCTGAGAAATTGCTTAGTGTTCGGTTAATTCATCTCACAGAGTTACATGTGTATTTCGTGGATCTCTTTGCTAGCCTTTTTTCTGTGGAATCTGAGAACAGATATTTCGGATCCCATTGAAGACTATAGGGACAAAGGAAATATCCTCCGATAACAAAGAGCAAGAAGCTTTCTGAGAAACTTCTTTGCGTTCTGTGAAATCAGCTCACAGAGTTACAGCTTTCCCCTCAAGAAGCCTTTCGCTAAGACAGTTCTTGTGGAATTGGCAAAGTGATATTTGGAAGCCCTTAGAGGGCTATGGTGAAAAAGGAAATATCCTCAGATGAAATCTGGAAAGAAGCTTTCTGAGAAACTGCTTAGTGTTCGGTTAATTCATCTCACAGAGTTACATCTGTATTTCGTGGAACTCATTGCTAGCCTTATTTCTGTGGAATCTGAGAACAGATATTTCGGATCCCATTGAAGACTATACGGCCAAAGGAAATATCCTCCGATAACAAAGAGAAAGAAGCTTTCTGAGAAACTTCTTTGCGTTCCATGAAATCATCTCACAGAGTTACAGCTTTCCCCTCAGGAAGCCTTTCGCTAAACAGTTCTTGTGGAATTGGCAAAGTGATATTTGGAAGCCCCTAGAGGGCTATGGTGAAAAAGGAAATATCCTCAGATGAAATCTGGAAAGAAGCTTTCTGAGAAACTGCTTAGTGTTCGGTTAATTCATCTCACAGAGTTACATCTGTATTTCGTGGATCTCTTTGCTAGCCTTATTTCTGTGGAATCTGAGAACAGATATTTCGGATCCCATTGAAGACTATAGGTCCAAAGGAAATATCCTCCGATATCAAAGAGAAAGAAGCTTTCTGAGAAACGTCTTTACGTTCTGTGAAATCATCTCACAGAGTTACAGCTTTCCCCTCAAGAAGACTTTCGCTAAGACAGTTCTTCTGGAATTGGTAAAGTGATATTTGGAAGCCCATAGAGGACTATGTTGAAAAAGGAAATATCCTCAGATGAAATCTGGAAAAAAGCTTTCTTAGAAACTGCTTAGTGTTCGGTTAATTCATCTCACAGAGTCACATCTGTATTTCCTGGATGTCTTTGCTAGTCTTATTTCTGTGGAATTTGAGAACAGATATTTCGGATCCCATTGAAGACTATAGGGACAAAGGAAATATCCTCCGATAACAAAGAGAAAGAAGCTTTCTGAGAAACTTCTTTGCGTTCTGTGAAATCATCTCACAGAGTTACAGCTTTCCCCTCAAGAAGCCTTTCGCTAAGACAGTTCTTGTGGAATTGGCAAAGTGATATTTGGAAGCCCATAGAGGGCTATGGTGAAAAAGGAAATATCCTCAGATGAAATCTGGAAAGAAGCTTTCTGAGAAACTGCTTAGTGTTCGGTTAATTCATCTCACAGAGTTACATCTGTATTTCCTGGATCTCTTTGCTAGCCTTATTTCTGTGGAATCTGAGAACAGATATTTCTGATCCCTTTGAAGACTATAGGGCTAAAGGAAATATCCTCCGATAACAAAGAGAAAGAAGCTTTCTGAGAAACATCTTTGCGTTCTGTGAAATCATCTCACAGAGTTACAGCTTTCCCCTCAAGAAGCCTTTCGCTAAGACAGTTCTTGTGGAATTGGCAAAGTGATATTTGGAAGCCTATAGAGGGCTATGGTGAAAAAGGAAATATCCTCAGATGAAATCTGGAAAGAAGCTTTCTGAGAAACTGCTTAGTGTTCTGTTAATTCATCTCACAGAGTTACATCTGTATTTCGTGGATCTCATTGCTAGCCTTATTTCTGTGGAATCTGAGAACAGATATTTCGGATCCCATTGAAGACTATACGGCCAAAGGAAATATCCTCCGATAACAAAGAGAAAGAAGCTTTCTGAGAAACTTCTTTACGTTCCATGAAATCATCTCACAGAGTTACAGCTTTCCCCTCAGGAAGACTTTCGCTAAGACAGTTCTTGTGGAATTGGCAAAGTGATATTTGGAAGCCCCTAGAGGGCTATGGTGAAAAAGGAAATATCCTCACATGAAATCTGGAAAGAAGCTTTCTGAGAAACTGCTTAGTGTTCGGTTAATTCATCTCACAGAGTTACATCTGTATTTCGTGGATCTCTTTGCTAGCCTTATTTCTGTGGAATCTGAGAACAGATATTTCGGATCCCATTGAAGACTATAGGGCCAAAGGAAATATCCTCCGATAACAAATAGAAAGAAGCTTTCTGAGAAACTTCTTTTCGTTCTGTGAAATCATCTCACCGAGTTACAGCTATCCCCTCAAGAAGCCTTTCGCTAAGACAGTTCTTGTGGAATTGGCAAAGTGATATTTGGAAGCCCATAGAGGGCTATGGTGAAAAAGGAAATATCCTCAGATGAAATCTGGAAAGAAGCTTTCTGAGAAACTGCTTAGTGTTCGGTTAATTCATCTCACAGAGTTACATCTGTATTTCCTGGATCTCTTTGCTAGCCTTATTTCTGTGGAATCTGAGAACAGATATTTCTGATCCCTTTGAAGACTATAGGGCTAAAGGAAATATCCTCCGATAACAAAGAGAAAGAAGCTTTCTGAGAAACATCTTTGTGTTCTGTGAAATCATCTTACAGAGTTACAGCTTTCCCCTCAAGAATCCTTTCGCTAAGACAGTTCTTGTGGAATTGGCAAAGTGATATTTGGAAGCCCATAGAGGGCTATGGTGAAAAAGGAAATATCCTCAGATGAAATCTGGAAAGAAGCTTTCTGAGAAATTGCTTAGTTTTCTGTTAATTCATCTCACAGAGTTACATCTGTATTTCGTGGATCTCTTTGCTAGCCTTATTTCTGTGGAATCTGAGAACAGATATTTCGGATCCCATTGAAGACTACAGGGACAAAGGAAATATCCTCCGATAACAAATAGAAAGAAGCTTTCTGAGAAACTTCTTTTCGTTCTGTGAAATCATCTCACCGAGTTACAGCTATCCCCTCAAGAAGCCTTTCGCTAAGACAGTTCTTGTGGAATTGGCAAAGTGATATTTGGAAGCCCATAGAGGGCTATGGTGAAAAAGGAATTATCCTCAGATGAAATCTGGAAAGAAGCTTTCTGAGAAACTGCTTAGTGTTCGGTTAATTCATCTCACAGAGTTACATCTGTATTTCCTGGATCTCTTTGCTAGCCTTATTTCTGTGGAATCTGAGAACAGATATTTCGGATCCCTTTGAAGACTATAGGGCTAAAGGAAATATCCTCCGATAACAAAGAGAAAGAAGCTTTCTGAGAAACATCTTTGTGTTCTGTGAAATCATCTTACAGAGTTACAGCTTTCCCCTCAAGAATCCTTTCGCTAAGACAGTTCTTGTGGAATTGGCAAAGTGATATTTGGAAGCCCCTAGAGGGCTATGGTGAAAAAGGAAATATCCTCAGATGAAATCTGGAAAGAAGCTTTCTGAGAAATTGCTTAGTTTTCTGTTAATTCATCTCACAGAGTTACATCTGTATTTCATGGATCTCTTTGCTAGCCTTATTTCTGTGGAATCTGAGAACAGATATTTCGGATCCCATTGAAGACTACAGGGACAAAGGAAATATCCTCCGATAACAAAGAGCAAGAAGCTTTCTGAGAAACTTCTTTGCGTTCTGTGAAATCATCTCACAGAGTTACAGCTTTCCCCTCAAGAAGCCTTTCGCTAAGACAGTTCTTGTGGAATTGGGAAAGTGATATTTGGAAGCCCTTAGAGGGCTATGGTGAAAAAGGAAATATCCTCAGATGAAATCTGGAAAGAAGCTTTCTGAGAAACTGCTTAGTGTTCTGTTAATTCATCTCACAGAGTTACATCTGTATTTCGTGGATCTCATTGCTAGCCTTATTTCTGTGGAATCTGAGAACAGATATTTCGGATCCCATTGAAGACTATAGGGCCAAAGGAAATATCCTCTGATAACAAAGAGAAAGAAGCTTTCTGAGAAACTTCTTTGCGTTCTGTGAAATCAACTCACAGAGTTACAGCTTTCCCCTCAAGGAGCCTTTCGCTAAGACAGTTCTTGTGGAATTGGCATAGTGATATTTTGAAGCCCATAGAGGGCTATGGTGAAAAAGGAAATATCCTCAGATGAAATCTGGAAAGAAGCTTTCTGAGAAACTGCTTAGTATTCTCTTCATGCATCTCACAGACTTACATCTGTATTTCGTGGATCTCTTTGCTCGCCTTATTTCTGTGGAATCTGAGAACAGGTATTTCAGATCCCATTGAAGACTATAGGGCCAAAGGAAATATCCTCCGATTACAAAGAGAAAGAAGCTTTCATAGAAACTTCTTTGTGTTCTGTGAAATCATCTCACAGAGTTACAGCTTTCCCCTCAAGAAGCCTTTCGCTAAGACAGTTCTTGTGGAATTGGCAAAGTGATATTTTGAAGCCCTTAGAGGGCTATGTTGAAAAAGGAAATATCCTCAGATGAAATCTGGAAAGAAGCTTTCTGAGAAACTGCTTAGTGTTCTGTTAATTCATCTCACAGAGTTACATCTGTATTTCGTGGATCTCTTTGCTAGCCTTATTTCTGTGGAATCTGAGAACAGATGTTTCGTATCCCATTGAAGACTATAGGGCCAAAGGAAATATCCTCGGATAACAAAGAGAAAGAAGCTTTCTGAGAAACTTCTTTGCGTTCTGTGAAATCATCTCACAGAGTTACAGCTTTCCCCTCAAGAAGCCTTTCACTAAGACAGTTCTTGTGGAATTGGCAAAGTGATATTTGGAAGCCCATAGAGGGCTATGGTGAAAAAGGAAATATCCTCAGATGAAATCTGGAAAGAAGCTTTCTGAGAAACTGCTTATTGTTCTGTTAATTCATCTCACAGAGTTACATGTGTATTTCGTGGATCTCTTTGCTAGCCTTAAATCTGTGGAATCTGAGAACAGATATTTCGGATCCCATTGAAGACTATAGGGACAAAGGAAATATCCTCCGATAACAAAGAGCAAGAAGCTTTCTGAGAAACTTCTTTGCGTTCTGTGAAATCAGCTCACAGAGTTACAGCTTTCCCCTCAAGAAGCCTTTCGCTAAGACAGTTCTTGTGGAATTGGCAAAGTGATATTTTGAAGCCCTTGGAGGGCTATGTTGAAAAAGGAAATATCCTCAGATGAAATCTGGAAAGAAGCTTTCTGAGAAATTGCTTAGTGTTCGGTTAATTCATCTCACAGAGTTACAAGTGTATTTCGTGGATCTCTTTGCTAGCCTTTTTTCTGTGGAATCTGAGAACAGATATTTCGGATCCCATTGAAGACTATAGGGACAAAGGAAATATCCTCCGATAACAAAGAGCAAGAAGCTTTCTGAGAAACTTCTTTGCGTTCTGTGAAATCAGCTCACAGAGTTACAGCTTTCCCCTCAAGAAGCCTTTCGCTAAGACAGTTCTTGTGGAATTGGCAAAGTGATATTTGGAAGCCCTTAGAGGGCTATGGTGAAAAAGGAAATATCCTCAGATGAAATCTGGAAAGAAGCTTTCTGAGAAACTGCTTAGTGTTCGGTTAATTCATCTCACAGAGTTACATCTGTATTTCGTGGAACTCATTGCTAGCCTTATTTCTGTGGAATCTGAGAACAGATATTTCGGATCCCATTGAAGACTATACGGCCAAAGGAAATATCCTCCGATAACAAAGAGAAAGAAGCTTTCTGAGAAACTTCTTTGCGTTCCATGAAATCATCTCACAGAGTTACAGCTTTCCCCTCAGGAAGCCTTTCGCTAAACAGTTCTTGTGGAATTGGAAAAGTGATATTTGGAAGCCCCTAGAGGGCTATGGTGAAAAAGGAAATATCCTCAGATGAAATCTGGAAAGAAGCTTTCTGAGAAACTGCTTAGTGTTCGGTTAATTCATCTCACAGAGTTACATCTGTATTTCGTGGATCTCTTTGCTAGCCTTATTTCTGTGGAATCTGAGAACAGATATTTCGGATCCCATTGAAGACTATAGGTCCAAAGGAAATATCCTCCGATATCAAAGAGAAAGAAGCTTTCTGAGAAACGTCTTTACGTTCTGTGAAATCATCTCACAGAGTTACAGCTTGCCCCTCAAGAAGACTTTCGCTAAGACAGTTCTTCTGGAATTGGTAAAGTGATATTTGGAAGCCCATAGAGGACTATGTTGAAAAAGGAAATATCCTCAGATGAAATCTGGAAAAAAGCTTTCTTAGAAACTGCTTAGTGTTCGGTTAATTCATCTCACAGAGTCACATCTGTATTTCCTGGATGTCTTTGCTAGTCTTATTTCTGTGGAATTTGAGAACAGATATTTCGGATCCCATTGAAGACTATAGGGACAAAGGAAATATCCTCCGATAACAAAGAGAAAGAAGCTTTCTGAGAAACTTCTTTGCGTTCTGTGAAATCATCTCACAGAGTTACAGCTTTCCCCTCAAGAAGCCTTTCGCTAAGACAGTTCTTGTGGAATTGGCAAAGTGATATTTGGAAGCCCATAGAGGGCTATGGTGAAAAAGGAAATATCCTCAGATGAAATCTGGAAAGAAGCTTTCTGAGAAACTGCTTAGTGTTCGGTTAATTCATCTCACAGAGTTACATCTGTATTTCCTGGATCTCTTTGCTAGCCTTATTTCTGTGGAATCTGAGAACAGATATTTCTGATCCCTTTGAAGACTATAGGGCTAAAGGAAATATCCTCCGATAACAAAGAGAAAGAAGCTTTCTGAGAAACATCTTTGCGTTCTGTGAAATCATCTCACAGAGTTACAGCTTTCCCCTCAAGAAGCCTTTCGCTAAGACAGTTCTTGTGGAATTGGCAAAGTGATATTTGGAAGCCCTTAGAGGGCTATGGTGAAAAAGGAAATATCCTCAGATGAAATCTGGAAAGAAGCTTTCTGAGAAACTGCTTAGTGTTCTGTTAATTCATCTCACAGAGTTACATCTGTATTTTGTGGATCTCATTGCTAGCCTTATTTCTGTGGAATCTGAGAACAGATATTTCGGATCCCATTGAAGACTATACGGCCAAAGGAAATATCCTCCGATAACAAAGAGAAAGAAGCTTTCTGAGAAACTTCTTTACGTTCCATGAAATCATCTCACAGAGTTACAGCTTTCCCCTCAGGAAGCCTTTCGCTAAGACAGTTCTTGTGGAATTGGCAAAGTGATATTTGGAAGCCCCTAGAGGGCTATGGTGAAAAAGGAAATATCCTCACATGAAATCTGGAAAGAAGCTTTCTGAGAAACTGCTTAGTGTTCGGTTAATTCATCTCACAGAGTTACATCTGTATTTCGTGGATCTCTTTGCTAGCCTTATTTCTGTGGAATCTGAGAACAGATATTTCGGATCCCATTGAAGACTATAGGGCCAAAGGAAATATCCTCCGATATCAAAGAGAAAGAAGCTTTCTGAGAAACGTCTTTACGTTCTGTGAAATCATCTCACAGAGTTACAGCTTTCCCCTCAAGAAGCCTTTCGCTAAGACAGTTCTTGTGGAATGGGCAAAGTGATATTTGGAAGACCCTAGAGGGCTATGGTGAAAAAGGAAATATCCTCAGATGAAATCTGGAAAGAAGCTTTCTGAGAAACTGTTTAGTATTCTGTTCATGCATCTCACAGACTTACATCTGTATTTCGTGGATCTCTTTGCTCGCCTTATTTCTGTGGAATCTGAGAACAGGTATTTCAGATCCCATTGAAGACTATAGGGCCAAAGGAAATATCCTCCGATTACAAAGAGAAAGAAGCTTTCATAGAAACTTCTTTGTGTTCTGTGAAATCATCTCACAGAGTTACAGCTTTCCCCTCAAGAAGCCTTTCGCTAAGACAGTTCTTCTGGAATTGGTAAAGTGATATTTGGAAGCCCATAGAGGGCTATGTTGAAAAAGGAAATATCCTCAGATGAAATCTGGAAAGAAGCTTTCTTAGAAACTGCTTAGTGTTCGGTTAATTCATCTCACAGAGTCACATCTGTATTTCGTGGATCTCTTTGCTAGCCTTATTTCTGTGGAATTTGAGAACAGATATTTCGGATCCCATTGAAGACTATAGGGACAAAGGAAATATCCTCCGATAACAAAGAGAAAGAAGCTTTCTGAGAAACTTCTTTGCGTTCTGTGAAATCATTTCACTGAATTACAGCTTTCCACTTAAGAAGCCTTTCGCTAAGACAGTTCCTGTGGAATTGGCAAAGTGATATTTGGAAGCCCTTAGAGGGCTATGTTGAAAAAGGAAATATCCTCAGATGAAATCTGGAAAGAAGCTTTCTGAGAAACTGCTTAGTGTTCGGTTAATTCATCTCACAGAGTTACATCTGTATTTCGTGGATCTCTTTGCTAGCCTTATTTCTGTGGAATCTGAGAACAGATATTTCGGATCCCATTGAAGACTATAGGGCCAAAGGAAATATCCTCCGATAACAAATAGAAAGAAGCTTTCTGAGAAACTTCTTTTCGTTCTGTGAAATCATCTCACCGAGTTACAGCTATCCCCTCAAGAAGCCTTTCGCTAAGACAGTTCTTGTGGAATTGGCAAAGTGATATTTGGAAGCCCATAGAGGGCTATGGTGAAAAAGGAAATATCCTCAGATGAAATCTGGAAAGAAGCTTTCTGAGAAACTGCTTAGTGTTCGGTTAATTCATCTCACAGAGTTACATCTGTATTTCCTGGATCTCTTTGCTAGCCTTATTTCTGTGGAATCTGAGAACAGATATTTCTGATCCCTTTGAAGACTATAGGGCTAAAGGAAATATCCTCCGATAACAAAGAGAAAGAAGCTTTCTGAGAAACATCTTTGTGTTCTGTGAAATCATCTTACAGAGTTACAGCTTTCCCCTCAAGAATCCTTTCGCTAAGACAGTTCTTGTGGAATTGGCAAAGTGATATTTGGAAGCCCATAGAGGGCTATGGTGAAAAAGGAAATATCCTCAGATGAAATCTGGAAAGAAGCTTTCTGAGAAATTGCTTAGTTTTCTGTTAATTCATCTCACAGAGTTACATCTGTATTTCGTGGATCTCTTTGCTAGCCTTATTTCTGTGGAATCTGAGAACAGATATTTCGGATCCCATTGAAGACTACAGGGACAAAGGAAATATCCTCCGATAACAAAGAGCAAGAAGATTTCTGAGAAAATTCTTTGCGTTCTGTGAAATCATCTCACAGAGTTACAGCTTTCCACTCAAGAAGCCTTTCGCTAAGACAGTTCTTGTGGAATTGGCAAAGTGATATTTGGAAGCCCTTAGAGGGCTATGGTGAAAAAGGAAATATCCTCAGATGAAATCTGGAAAGAAGCTTTCTGAGAAACTGCTTAGTGTTCTGTTAATTCATCTCACAGAGTTACATCTGTATTTCGTGGATCTCATTGCTAGCCTTATTTCTGTGGAATCTGAGAACAGATATTTCGGATCCCATTGAAGACTATACGGCCAAAGGAAATATCCTCCGATAACAAAGAGAAAGAAGCTTTCTGAGAAACTTCTTTACGTTCCATGAAATCATCTCACAGAGTTACAGCTTTCCCCTCAGGAAGCCTTTCGCTAAGACAGTTCTTGTGGAATTGGCAAAGTGATATTTGGAAGCCCCTAGAGGGCTATGGTGAAAAAGGAAATATCCTCAGATGAAATCTGGAAAGAAGGTTTCTGAGAAACTGCTTAGTGTTCGGTTAATTCATCTCACAGAGTTACATCTGTATTTCGTGGATCTCTTTGCTAGCCTTATTTCTGTGGAATCTGAGAACAGATATTTCGGATCCCATTGAAGACTATAGGGCCAAAGGAAATATCCTCCGATATCAAAGAGAAAGAAGCTTTCTGAGAAACGTCTTTACGTTCTGTGAAATCATCTCACAGAGTTACAGCTTTCCCCTCAAGAAGCCTTTCGCTAAGACAGTTCTTGTGGAATGGGCAAAGTGATATTTGGAAGACCCTAGAGGGCTATGGTGAAAAAGGAAATATCCTCAGATGAAATCTGGAAAGAAGCTTTCTGAGAAACTGCTTAGTGTTCTGTTAATTCATCTCACAGAGTTACATCTGTATTTCATGGATCTCTTTGCTAGCCTTATTTCTGTGGAATCTGAGAACAGATGTTTCGGATCCCTTTGAAGACTATAGGGCCAAAGGAAATATCCTCCAATAACAAAGAGAAAGAAGCTTTCTGAGAAACTTCTTTGTGTTCTGTGAAATCAACTCACAGAGTTACAGCTTTCCCCTCAAGAAGCCTTTCGCTAAGACAGTTCTTGTGGAATTGGCAAAGTGATATTTGGAAGCCCATAGAGGGCTATGGTGAAAAAGGAAATATCCTCAGATGAAATCTGGAAAGAAGCTTTCTGAGAAACTGTTTAGTATTCTGTTCATGCATCTCACAGACTTACATCTGTATTTCGTGGATCTCTTTGCTCGCCTTATTTCTGTGGAATCTGAGAACAGGTATTTCAGATCCCATTGAAGACTATAGGGCCAAAGGAAATATCCTGCGATTACAAAGAGAAAGAAGCTTTCATAGAAACTTCTTTGTGTTCTGTGAAATCATCTCACAGAGTTACAGCTTTCCCCTCAAGAAGCCTTTCGCTAAGACAGTTCTTCTGGAATTGGTAAAGTGATATTTGGAAGCCCATAGAGGGCTATGTTGAAAAAGGAAATATCCTCAGATGAAATCTGGAAAGAAGCTTTCTTAGAAACTGCTTAGTGTTCGGTTAATTCATCTCACAGAGTCACATCTGTATTTCGTGGATCTCTTTGCTAGCCTTATTTCTGTGGAATTTGAGAACAGATATTTCGGATCCCATTGAAGACTATAGGGACAAAGGAAATATCCTCCGATAACAAAGAGAAAGAAGCTTTCTGAGAAACTTCTTTGCATTCTGTGAAATCATTTCACTGAATTACAGCTTTCCACTTAAGAAGCCTTTCGCTAAGACAGTTCCTGTGGAATTGGCAAAGTGATATTTGGAAGCCCTTAGAGGGCTATGGTGAAAAAGGAAATATCCTCAGATGAAATCTGGAAAGAAGCTTTCTGAGAAACTGCTTAGTGTTCGGTTAATTCATCTCACAGAGTTACATCTGTATTTCGTGGATCTCTTTGCTAGCCTTATTTCTGTGGAATCTGAGAACAGATATTTCGGATCCCATTGAAGACTATAGGGCCAAAGGAAATATCCTCCGATAACAAATAGAAAGAAGCTTTCTGAGAAACTTCTTTTCGTTCTGTGAAATCATCTCACCGAGTTACAGCTATCCCCTCAAGAAGCCTTTCGCTAAGACAGTTCTTGTGGAATTGGCAAAGTGATATTTGGAAGCCCATAGAGGGCTATGGTGAAAAAGGAAATATCCTCAGATGAAATCTGGAAAGAAGCTTTTTGAGAAACTGCTTAGTGTTCGGTTAATTCATCTCACAGAGTTACATCTGTATTTCCTGGATCTCTTTGCTAGCCTTATTTCTGTGGAATCTGAGAACAGATATTTCTGATCCCTTTGAAGACTATAGGGCTAAAGGAAATATCCTCCGATAACAAAGAGAAAGAAGCTTTCTGAGAAACATCTTTGTGTTCTGTGAAATCATCTTACAGAGTTACAGCTTTCCCCTCAAGAATCCTTTCGCTAAGACAGTTCTTGTGGAATTGGCAAAGTGATATTTGGAAGCCCATAGAGGGCTATGGTGAAAAAGGAAATATCCTCAGATGAAATCTGGAAAGAAGCTTTCTGAGAAATTGCTTAGTGTTCTGTTAATTCATCTCACAGAGTTACATGTGTATTTCGTGGATCTCTTTGCTAGCCTTATTTCTGTGGAATCTGAGAACAGATATTTCGGATCCCATTGAAGACTATAGGGCCAAAGGAAATATCCTCCGATAACAAAGAGAAAGAAGCTTTCTGAGAAACTTCTTTGCGTTCTGAGAAATCATCTCACAGAGTTACAGCTTTCCCCTCAAGAAGCCTTTCACTAAGACAGTTCTTGTGGAATTGGCAAAGTGATATTTGGAAGCACATAGAGGGCTATGGTGAAAAAGGAAATATCCTCAGATGAAATCTGGAAAGAAGCTTTCTGAGAAACTGCTTAGTGTTCTGTTAATTCATCTCACAGAGTTACATCTGTATTTCGTGGATCTCTTTGCTAGCCTTATTTCTGTGGAATCTGAGAACAGATATTTCGGATCCCATTGAAGACTATATGGACAAAGGAAATATCCTCCGATAACAAAGAGAAAGAAGCTTTCTGAGAAACTTCTTTGCGTTCTGTGAAATCATCTCACAGAGTTACAGCTTTCCCCTCAAGAAGCCTTTCGCTAAGACAGTTCTTGTGGAATTGGCAAAGTGACATTTTGAAGCCCTTAGAGGGCTATGTTGAAAAAGGAAATATCCTCAGATGAAATCTGGAAAGAAGCTTTCTGAGAAACTGCTTAGTGTTCGGTTAATTCATCTCACAGAGTCACATCTGTATTTCGTGGATCTCTTTGCTAGCCTTATTTCTGTGGAATTTGAGAACAGATATTTCGGATCCCATTGAAGACTATAGGGACAAAGGAAATATCCTCCGATAACAAAGAGAAAGAAGCTTTCTGAGAAACTTCTTTGCGTTCTGTGAAATCATCTCACTGAATTACAGCTTTCCACTTAAGAAGCCTTTCGCTAAGACAGTTCCTGTGGAATTGGCAAAGTGATATTTGGAAGCCCTTAGAGGGCTTTGTTGAAAAAGGAAATATCCTCAGATGAAATCTGGAAAGAAGCTTTCTGAGAAACTGCTTAGTGTTCTGTTAATTCATCTCACAGAGTTACATGTGTATTTCGTGGATCTCTTTGCTAGCCTTATTTCTGTGGAATCTGAGAACAGATATTTCGGATCCCTTTGAAGACTATAGGGCCAAAGGAAATATCCTCCGATAACAAATAGAAAGAAGCTTTCTGAGAAACTTCTTTTCGTTCTGTGAAATCATCTCACCGAGTTACAGCTATCCCCTCAAGAAGCCTTTCGCTAAGACAGTTCTTGTGGAATTGGCAAAGTGATATTTGGAAGCCCATAGAGGGCTATGGTGAAAAAGGAATTATCCTCAGATGAAATCTGGAAAGAAGCTTTCTGAGAAACTGCTTAGTGTTCGGTTAATTCATCTCACAGAGTTACATCTGTATTTCCTGGATCTCTTTGCTAGCCTTATTTCTGTGGAATCTGAGAACAGATATTTCGGATCCCTTTGAAGACTATAGGGCTAAAGGAAATATCCTCCGATAACAAAGAGAAAGAAGCTTTCTGAGAAACATCTTTGTGTTCTGTGAAATCATCTTACAGAGTTACAGCTTTCCCCTCAAGAATCCTTTCGCTAAGACAGTTCTTGTGGAATTGGCAAAGTGATATTTGGAAGCCCCTAGAGGGCTATGGTGAAAAAGGAAATATCCTCAGATGAAATCTGGAAAGAAGCTTTCTGAGAAATTGCTTAGTTTTCTGTTAATTCATCTCACAGAGTTACATCTGTATTTCGTGGATCTCTTTGCTAGCCTTATTTCTGTGGAATCTGAGAACAGATATTTCGGATCCCATTGAAGACTACAGGGACAAAGGAAATATCCTCCGATAACAAAGAGCAAGAAGCTTTCTGAGAAACTTCTTTGCGTTCTGTGAAATCATCTCACAGAGTTACAGCTTTCCCCTCAAGAAGCCTTTCGCTAAGACAGTTCTTGTGGAATTGGGAAAGTGATATTTGGAAGCCCTTAGAGGGCTATGGTGAAAAAGGAAATATCCTCAGATGAAATCTGGAAAGAAGCTTTCTGAGAAACTGCTTAGTGTTCTGTTAATTCATCTCACAGAGTTACATCTGTATTTCGTGGATCTCATTGCTAGCCTTATTTCTGTGGAATCTGAGAACAGATATTTCGGATCCCATTGAAGACTATAGGGCCAAAGGAAATATCCTCCGATAACAAAGAGAAAGAAGCTTTCTGAGAAACTTCTTTGTGTTCTGTGAAATCAACTCACAGAGTTACAGCTTTCCCCTCAAGGAGCCTTTCGCTAAGACAGTTCTTGTGGAATTGGCAAAGTGATATTTTGAAGCCCATAGAGGGCTGTGGTGAAAAAGGAAATATCCTCAGATGAAATCTGGAAAGAAGCTTTCTGAGAAACTGCTTAGTATTCTCTTCATGCATCTCACAGACTTACATCTGTATTTCGTGGATCTCTTTGCTCGCCTTATTTCTGTGGAATCTGAGAACAGGTATTTCAGATCCCATTGAAGACTATAGGGCCAAAGGAAATATCCTCCGATTACAAAGAGAAAGAAGCTTTCATAGAAACTTCTTTGCGTTCTGTGAAATCATCTCACAGAGTTACAGCTTTCCCCTCAAGAAGCCTTTCGCTAAGACAGTTCTTGTGGAATTGGCAAAGTGATATTTTGAAGCCCTTAGAGGGCTATGTTGAAAAAGGAAATATCCTCAGATGAAATCTGGAAAGAAGCTTTCTGAGAAACTGCTTAGTGTTCGGTTAATTCATCTCACAGAGTTACATCTGTATTTCGTGGATCTCTTTGCTAGCCTTATTTCTGTGGAATCTGAGAACAGATGTTTCGTATCCCATTGAAGACTATAGGGCCAAAGGAAATATCCTCGGATAACAAAGAGAAAGAAGCTTTCTGAGAAACTTCTTTGCGTTCTGTGAAATCATCTCACAGAGTTACAGCTTTCCCCTCAAGAAGCCTTTCACTAAGACAGTTCTTGTGGAATTGGCAAAGTGATATTTGGAAGCCCATAGAGGGCTATGGTGAAAAAGGAAATATCCTCAGATGAAATCTGGAAAGAAGCTTTCTGAGAAACTGCTTATTGTTCTGTTAATTCATCTCACAGAGTTACATGTGTATTTCGTGGATCTCTTTGCTAGCCTTAAATCTGTGGAATCTGAGAACAGATATTTCGGATCCCATTGAAGACTATAGGGACAAAGGAAATATCCTCCGATAACAAAGAGCAAGAAGCTTTCTGAGAAACTTCTTTGCGTTCTGTGAAATCAGCTCACAGAGTTACAGCTTTCCCCTCAAGAAGCCTTTCGCTAAGACAGTTCTTGTGGAATTGGCAAAGTGATATTTTGAAGCCCTTGGAGGGCTATGTTGAAAAAGGAAATATCCTCAGATGAAATCTGGAAAGAAGCTTTCTGAGAAATTGCTTAGTGTTCGGTTAATTCATCTCACAGAGTTACATGTGTATTTCGTGGATCTCTTTGCTAGCCTTTTTTCTGTGGAATCTGAGAACAGATATTTCGGATCCCATTGAAGACTATAGGGACAAAGGAAATATCCTCCGATAACAAAGAGCAAGAAGCTTTCTGAGAAACTTCTTTGCGTTCTGTGAAATAAGCTCACAGAGTTACAGCTTTCCCCTCAAGAAGCCTTTCGCTAAGACAGTTCTTGTGGAATTGGCAAAGTGATATTTGGAAGCCCTTAGAGGGCTATGGTGAAAAAGGAAATATCCTCAGATGAAATCTGGAAAGAAGCTTTCTGAGAAACTGCTTAGTGTTCTGTTAATTCATCTCACAGAGTTACATCTGTATTTCGTGGAACTCATTGCTAGCCTTATTTCTGTGGAATCTGAGAACAGATATTTCGGATCCCATTGAAGACTATACGGCCAAAGGAAATATCCTCCGATAACAAAGAGAAAGAAGCTTTCTGAGAAACTTCTTTGCGTTCCATGAAATCATCACACAGAGTTACAGCTTTCCCCTCAGGAAGCCTTTCGCTAAACAGTTCTTGTGGAATTGGCAAAGTGATATTTGGAAGCCCCTAGAGGGCTATGGTGAAAAAGGAAATATCCTCAGATGAAATCTGGAAAGAAGCTTTCTGAGAAACTGCTTAGTGTTCGGTTAATTCATCTCACAGAGTTACATCTGTATTTCGTGGATCTCTTTGCTAGCCTTATTTCTGTGGAATCTGAGAACAGATATTTCGGATCCCATTGAAGACTATAGGTCCAAAGGAAATATCCTCCGATATCAAAGAGAAAGAAGCTTTCTGAGAAACGTCTTTACGTTCTGTGAAATCATCTCACAGAGTTACAGCTTTCCCCTCAAGAAGACTTTCGCTAAGACAGTTCTTCTGGAATTGGTAAAGTGATATTTGGAAGCCCATAGAGGACTATGTTGAAAAAGGAAATATCCTCAGATGAAATCTGGAAAAAAGCTTTCTTAGAAACTGCTTAGTGTTCGGTTAATTCATCTCACAGAGTCACATCTGTATTTCCTGGATGTCTTTGCTAGCCTTATTTCTGTGGAATTTGAGAACAGATATTTCGGATCCCATTGAAGACTATAGGGACAAAGGAAATATCCTCCGATAACAAAGAGAAAGAAGCTTTCTGAGAAACTTCTTTGCGTTCTGTGAAATCATCTCACAGAGTTACAGCTTTCCCCTCAAGAAGCCTTTCGCTAAGACAGTTCTTGTGGAATTGGCAAAGTGATATTTGGAAGCCCATAGAGGGCTATGGTGAAAAAGGAAATATCCTCAGATGAAATCTGGAAAGAAGCTTTCTGAGAAACTGCTTAGTGTTCGGTTAATTCATCTCACAGAGTTACATCTGTATTTCCTGGATCTCTTTGCTAGCCTTATTTCTGTGGAATCTGAGAACAGATATTTCTGATCCCTTTGAAGACTATAGGGCTAAAGGAAATATCCTCCGATAACAAAGAGAAAGAAGCTTTCTGAGAAACATCTTTGCGTTCTGTGAAATCATCTCACAGAGTTACAGCTTTCCCCTCAAGAAGCCTTTCGCTAAGACAGTTCTTGTGGAATTGGCAAAGTGATATTTGGAAGCCCTTAGAGGGCTATGGTGAAAAAGGAAATATCCTCAGATGAAATCTGGAAAGAAGCTTTCTGAGAAACTGCTTAGTGTTCTGTTAATTCATCTCACAGAGTTACATCTGTATTTCGTGGATCTCATTGCTAGCCTTATTTCTGTGGAATCTGAGAACAGATATTTCGGATCCCATTGAAGACTATACGGCCAAAGGAAATATCCTCCGATAACAAAGAGAAAGAAGCTTTCTGAGAAACTTCTTTACGTTCCATGAAATCATCTCACAGAGTTACAGCTTTCCCCTCAGGAAGCCTTTCGCTAAGACAGTTCTTGTGGAATTGGCAAAGTGATATTTGGAAGCCCCTAGAGGGCTATGGTGAAAAAGGAAATATCCTCACATGAAATCTGGAAAGAAGCTTTCTGAGAAACTGCTTAGTGTTCTGTTAATTCATCTCACAGAGTTACATCTGTATTTCGTGGATCTCTTTGCTAGCCTTATTTCTGTGGAATCTGAGAACAGATATTTCGGATCCCATTGAAGACTATAGGGCCAAAGGAAATATCCTCCGATATCAAAGAGAAAGAAGCTTTCTGAGAAACGTCTTTACGTTCTGTGAAATCATCTCACAGAGTTACAGCTTTCCCCTCAAGAAGCCTTTCGCTAAGACAGTTCTTGTGGAATGGGCAAAGTGATATTTGGAAGACCCTAGAGGGCTATGGTGAAAAAGGAAATATCCTCAGATGAAATCTGGAAAGAAGCTTTCTGAGAAACTGTTTAGTATTCTGTTCATGCATCTCACAGACTTACATCTGTATTTCGTGGATCTCTTTGCTCGCCTTATTTCTGTGGAATCTGAGAACAGCTATTTCAGATCCCATTGAAGACTATAGGGCCAAAGGAAATATCCTCCGATTACAAAGAGAAAGAAGCTTTCATAGAAACTTCTTTGTGTTCTGTGAAATCATCTCACAGAGTTACAGCTTTCCCCTCAAGAAGCCTTTCGCTAAGACAGTTCTTCTGGAATTGGTAAAGTGATATTTGGAAGCCCATAGAGGGCTATGTTGAAAAAGGAAATATCCTCAGATGAAATCTGGAAAGAAGCTTTCTTAGAAACTGCTTAGTGTTCGGTTAATTCATCTCACAGAGTCACATCTGTATTTCGTGGATCTCTTTGCTAGCCTTATTTCTGTGGAATTTGAGAACAGATATTTCGGATCCCATTGAAGACTATAGGGACAAAGGAAATATCCTCCGATAACAAAGAGCAAGAAGCTTTCTGAGAAACTTCTTTGCGTTCTGTGAAATCAGCTCACAGAGTTACAGCTTTCCCCTCAAGAAGCCTTTCGCTAAGACAGTTCTTGTGGAATTGGCAAAGTGATATTTGGAAGCCCTTAGAGGGCTATGGTGAAAAAGGAAATATCCTCAGATGAAATCTGGAAAGAAGCTTTCTGAGAAACTGCTTAGTGTTCTGTTAATTCATCTCACAGAGTTACATCTGTATTTCGTGGAACTCATTGCTAGCCTTATTTCTGTGGAATCTGAGAACAGATATTTCGGATCCCATTGAAGACTATACGGCCAAAGGAAATATCCTCCGATAACAAAGAGAAAGAAGCTTTCTGAGAAACTTCTTTGCGTTCCATGAAATCATCTCACAGAGTTACAGCTTTCCCCTCAGGAAGCCTTTCGCTAAACAGTTCTTGTGGAATTGGCAAAGTGATATTTGGAAGCCCCTAGAGGGCTATGGTGAAAAAGGAAATATCCTCAGATGAAATCTGGAAAGAAGCTTTCTGAGAAACTGCTTAGTGTTCGGTTAATTCATCTCACAGAGTTACATCTGTATTTCGTGGATCTCTTTGCTAGCCTTATTTCTGTGGAATCTGAGAACAGATATTTCGGATCCCATTGAAGACTATAGGTCCAAAGGAAATATCCTCCGATATCAAAGAGAAAGAAGCTTTCTGAGAAACGTCTTTACGTTCTGTGAAATCATCTCACAGAGTTACAGCTTTCCCCTCAAGAAGACTTTCGCTAAGACAGTTCTTCTGGAATTGGTAAAGTGATATTTGGAAGCCCATAGAGGACTATGTTGAAAAAGGAAATATCCTCAGATGAAATCTGGAAAAAAGCTTTCTTAGAAACTGCTTAGTGTTCGGTTAATTCATCTCACAGAGTCACATCTGTATTTCCTGGATGTCTTTGCTAGCCTTATTTCTGTGGAATTTGAGAACAGATATTTCGGATCCCATTGAAGACTATAGGGACAAAGGAAATATCCTCCGATAACAAAGAGAAAGAAGCTTTCTGAGAAACTTCTTTGCGTTCTGTGAAATCATCTCACAGAGTTACAGCTTTCCCCTCAAGAAGCCTTTCGCTAAGACAGTTCTTGTGGAATTGGCAAAGTGATGTTTGGAAGCCCATAGAGGGCTATGGTGAAAAAGGAAATATCCTCAGATGAAATCTGGAAAGAAGCTTTCTGAGAAACTGCTTAGTGTTCGGTTAATTCATCTCACAGAGTTACATCTGTATTTCCTGGATCTCTTTGCTAGCCTTATTTCTGTGGAATCTGAGAACAGATATTTCTGATCCCTTTGAAGACTATAGGGCTAAAGGAAATATCCTCCGATAACAAAGAGAAAGAAGCTTTCTGAGAAACATCTTTGCGTTCTGTGAAATCATCTCACAGAGTTACAGCTTTCCCCTCAAGAAGCCTTTCGCTAAGACAGTTCTTGTGGAATTGGCAAAGTGATATTTGGAAGCCCTTAGAGGGCTATGGTGAAAAAGGAAATATCCTCAGATGAAATCTGGAAAGAAGCTTTCTGAGAAACTGCTTAGTGTTCTGTTAATTCATCTCACAGAGTTACATCTGTATTTCGTGGATCTCATTGCTAGCCTTATTTCTGTGGAATCTGAGAACAGATATTTCGGATCCCATTGAAGACTATACGGCCAAAGGAAATATCCTCCGATAACAAAGAGAAAGAAGCTTTCTGAGAAACTTCTTTACGTTCCATGAAATCATCTCACAGAGTTACAGCTTTCCCCTCAGGAAGCCTTTCGCTAAGACAGTTCTTGTGGAATTGGCAAAGTGATATTTGGAAGCCCCTAGAGGGCTATGGTGAAAAAGGAAGTATCCTCACATGAAATCTGGAAAGAAGCTTTCTGAGAAACTGCTTAGTGTTCGGTTAATTCATCTCACAGAGTTACATCTGTATTTCGTGGATCTCTTTGCTAGCCTTATTTCTGTGGAATCTGAGAACAGATATTTCGGATCCCATTGAAGACTATAGGGCCAAAGGAAATATCCTCCGATATCAAAGAGAAAGAAGCTTTCTGAGAAACGTCTTTACGTTCTGTGAAATCATCTCACAGAGTTACAGCTTTCCCCTCAAGAAGCCTTTCGCTAAGACAGTTCTTGTGGAATGGGCAAAGTGATATTTGGAAGACCCTAGAGGGCTATGGTGAAAAAGGAAATATCCTCAGATGAAATCTGGAAAGAAGCTTTCTGAGAAACTGTTTAGTATTCTGTTCATGCATCTCACAGACTTACATCTGTATTTCGTGGATCTCTTTGCTCGCCTTATTTCTGTGGAATCTGAGAACAGGTATTTCAGATCCCATTGAAGACTATAGGGCCAAAGGAAATATCCTCCGATTACAAAGAGAAAGAAGCTTTCATAGAAACTTCTTTGTGTTCTGTGAAATCATCTCACAGAGTTACAGCTTTCCCCTCAAGAAGCCTTTCGCTAAGACAGTTCTTCTGGAATTGGTAAAGTGATATTTGGAAGCCCATAGAGGGCTATGTTGAAAAAGGAAATATCCTCAGATGAAATCTGGAAAGAAGCTTTCTTAGAAACTGCTTAGTGTTCGGTTAATTCATCTCACAGAGTCACATCTGTATTTCGTGGATCTCTTTGCTAGCCTTATTTCTGTGGAATTTGAGAACAGATATTTCGGATCCCATGGAAGACTATAGGGACAAAGGAAATATCCTCCGATAACAAAGAGAAAGAAGCTTTCTGAGAAACTTCTTTGCGTTCTGTGAAATCATTTCACTGAATTACAGCTTTCCACTTAAGAAGCCTTTCGCTAAGACAATTCCTGTGGAATTGGCAAAGTGATATTTGGAAGCCCTTAGAGGGCTATGTTGAAAAAGGAAATATCCTCAGATGAAATCTGGAAAGAAGCTTTCTGAGAAACTGCTTAGTGTTCGGTTAATTCATCTCACAGAGTTACATCTGTATTTCGTGGATCTCTTTGCTAGCCTTATTTCTGTGGATTCTGAGAACAGATATTTCGGATCCCATTGAAGACTATAGGGCCAAAGGAAATATCCTCCGATAACAAATAGAAAGAAGCTTTCTGAGAAACTTCTTTTCGTTCTGTGAAATCATCTCACCGAGTTACAGCTATCCCCTCAAGAAGCCTTTCGCTAAGACAGTTCTTGTGGAATTGGCAAAGTGATATTTGGAAGCCCATAGAGGGCTATGGTGAAAAAGGAAATATCCTCAGATGAAATCTGGAAAGAAGCTTTCTGAGAAACTGCTTAGTGTTCGGTTAATTCATCTCACAGAGTTACATCTGTATTTCCTGGATCTCTTTGCTAGCCTTATTTCTGTGGAATCTGAGAACAGATATTTCTGATCCCTTTGAAGACTATAGGGCTAAAGGAAATATCCTCCGATAACAAAGAGAAAGAAGCTTTCTGAGAAACATCTTTGTGTTCTGTGAAATCATCTTACAGAGTTACAGCTTTCCCCTCAAGAATCCTTTCGCTAAGACAGTTCTTGTGGAATTGGCAAAGTGATATTTGGAAGCCCATAGAGGGCTATGGTGAAAAAGGAAATATCCTCAGATGAAATCTGGAAAGAAGCTTTCTGAGAAATTGCTTAGTTTTCTGTTAATTCATCTCACAGAGTTACATCTGTATTTCGTGGATCTCTTTGCTAGCCTTATTTCTGTGGAATCTGAGAACAGATATTTCGGATCCCATTGAAGACTACAGGGACAAAGGAAATATCCTCCGATAACAAAGAGCAAGAAGCTTTCTGAGAAACTTCTTTGCGTTCTGTGAAATCATCTCACAGAGTTACAGCTTTCCACTCAAGAAGCCTTTCGCTAAGACAGTTCTTGTGGAATTGGCAAAGTGATATTTGGAAGCCCTTAGAGGGCTATGGTGAAAAAGGAAATATCCTCAGATGAAATCTGGAAAGAAGCTTTCTGAGAAACTGCTTAGTGTTCTGTTAATTCATCTCACAGAGTTACATCTGTATTTCGTGGATCTCATTGCTAGCCTTATTTCTGTGGAATCTGAGAACAGATATTTCGGATCCCATTGAAGACTATAGGGCCAAAGGAAATATCCTCCGATAACAAAGAGAAAGAAGCTTTCTGAGAAACTTCTTTGTGTTCTGTGAAATCATCTCACAGAGTTACAGCTTTCCCCTCAAGAAGCCTTTCGCTAAGACAGTTCTTGTGGAATTGGCAAAGTGATATTTGGAAGCCCTTAGAGGGCTATGGTGAAAAAGGAAATATCCTCAGATGAAATCTGGAAAGAAGCTTTCTGAGAAACTGCTTAGTGTTCTGTTAATTCATCTCACAGAGTTACATCTGTATTTCGTGGATCTCATTGCTAGCCTTATTTCTGTGGAATCTGAGAACAGATATTTCGGATCCCATTGAAGACTATACGGCCAAAGGAAATATCCTCCGATAACAAAGAGAAAGAAGCTTTCTGAGAAACTTCTTTACGTTCCATGAAATCATCTCACAGAGTTACAGCTTTCCCCTCAGGAAGCCTTTCGCTAAGACAGTTCTTGTGGAATTGGCAAAGTGATATTTGGAAGCCCCTAGAGGGCTATGGTGAAAAAGGAAATATCCTCAGATGAAATCTGGAAAGAAGCTTTCTGAGAAACTGCTTAGTGTTCGGTTAATTCATCTCACAGAGTTACATCTGTATTTCGTGGATCTCTTTGCTAGCCTTATTTCTGTGGAATCTGAGAACAGATATTTCGGATCCCATTGAAGACTATAGGGCCAAAGGAAATATCCTCCGATATCAAAGAGAAAGAAGCTTTCTGAGAAACGTCTTTACGTTCTGTGAAATCATCTCACAGAGTTACAGCTTTCCCCTCAAGAAGCCTTTCGCTAAGACAGTACTTGTGGAATGGGCAAAGTGATATTTGGAAGACCCTAGAGGGCTATGGTGAAAAAGGAAATATCCTCAGATGAAATCTGGAAAGAAGCTTTCTGAGAAACTGCTTAGTGTTCTGTTAATTCATCTCACAGAGTTACATCTGTATTTCATGGATCTCTTTGCTAGCCTTATTTCTGTGGAATCTGAGAACAGATGTTTCGGATCCCTTTGAAGACTATAGGGCCAAAGGAAATATCCTCCAATAACAAAGAGAAAGAAGCTTTCTGAGAAACTTCTTTGTGTTCTGTGAAATCAACTCACAGAGTTACAGCTTTCCCCTCAAGAAGCCTTTCGCAAAGACAGTTCTTGTGGAATTGGCAAAGTGATATTTGGAAGCCCATAGAGGGCTATGGTGAAAAAGGAAATATCCTCAGATGAAATCTGGAAAGAAGCTTTCTGAGAAACTGTTTAGTATTCTGTTCATGCATCTCACAGACTTACATCTGTATTTCGTGGATCTCTTTGCTCGCCTTATTTCTGTGGAATCTGAGAACAGGTATTTCAGATCCCATTGAAGACTATAGGGCCAAAGGAAATATCCTCCGATTACAAAGAGAAAGAAGCTTTCATAGAAACTTCTTTGTGTTCTGTGAAATCATCTCACAGAGTTACAGCTTTCCCCTCAAGAAGCCTTTCGCTAAGACAGTTCTTCTGGAATTGGTAAAGTGATATTTGGAAGCCCATAGAGGGCTATGTTGAAAAAGGAAATATCCTCAGATGAAATCTGGAAAGAAGCTTTCTTAGAAACTGCTTAGTGTTCGGTTAATTCATCTCACAGAGTCACATCTGTATTTCGTGGATCTCTTTGCTAGCCTTATTTCTGTGGAATTTGAGAACAGATATTTCGGATCCCATTGAAGACTATAGGGACAAAGGAAATATCCTCCGATAACAAAGAGAAAGAAGCTTTCTGAGAAACTTCTTTGCGTTCTGTGAAATCATTTCACTGAATTACAGCTTTCCACTTAAGAAGCCTTTCGCTAAGACAGTTCCTGTGGAATTGGCAAAGTGATATGTGGAAGCCCTTAGAGGGCTATGTTGAAAAAGGAAATATCCTCAGATGAAATCTGGAAAGAAGCTTTCTGAGAAACTGCTTAGTGTTCGGTTAATTCATCTCACAGAGTTACATCTGTATTTCGTGGATCTCTTTGCTAGCCTTATTTCTGTGGAATCTGAGAACAGATATTTCGGATCCCATTGAAGACTATAGGGCCAAAGGAAATATCCTCCGATAACAAATAGAAAGAAGCTTTCTGAGAAACTTCTTTTCGTTCTGTGAAATCATCTCACCGAGTTACAGCTATCCCCTCAAGAAGCCTTTCGCTAAGACAGTTCTTGTGGAATTGGCAAAGTGATATTTGGAAGCCCATAGAGGGCTATGGTGAAAAAGGAAATATCCTCAGATGAAATCTGGAAAGAAGCTTTCTGAGAAACTGCTTAGTGTTCGGTTAATTCATCTCACAGAGTTACATCTGTATTTCCTGGATCTCTTTGCTATCCTTATTTCTGTGGAATCTGAGAACAGATATTTCTGATCCCTTTGAAGACTATAGGGCTAAAGGAAATATCCTCCGATAACAAAGAGAAAGAAGCTTTCTGAGAAACATCTTTGTGTTCTGTGAAATCATCTTACAGAGGTACAGCTTTCCCCTCAAGAATCCTTTCGCTAAGACAGTTCTTGTGGAATTGGCAAAGTGATATTTGGAAGCCCATAGAGGGCTATGGTGAAAAAGGAAATATCCTCAGATGAAATCTGGAAAGAAGCTTTCTGAGAAATTGCTTAGTGTTCTGTTAATTCATCTCAGAGAGTTACATGTGTATTTCGTGGATCTCTTTGCTAGCCTTATTTCTGTGGAATCTGAGAACAGATATTTCGGATCCCATTGAAGACTATAGGGACAAAGGAAATATCCACCGATAACAAAGAGCAAGAAGCTTTCTGATAAACTTCTTTGCGTTCTGTGAAATCAGCTCACAGAGTTACAGCTTTCCCCTCAAGAAGCCTTTCGCTAAGACAGTTCTTGTGGAATTGGCAAAGTGATATTTTGAAGCCCTTAGAGGGCTATGTTGAAAAAGGAAATATCCTCAGATTAAATCTCAAAAGAAGCTTTCTGAGAAACTGCTTAGTGTTCGGTTAATTCATCTCACAGAGTTACATCTGTATTTCGTGGATCTATTTGCTAGCCTTATTTCTGTGGAATCTGAGAACAGATGTTTCGGATCCCATTGAAGACTATAGGGCCAAAGGAAATATCCTCGGATAACAAAGAGAAAGAAGCTTTCTGAGAAACTTCTTTGCGTTCTGTGAAATCATCTCACAGAGTTACAGCTTTCCCCTCAAGAAGCCTTTCACTAAGACAGTTCTTGTGGAATTGGCAAAGTGATATTTGGAAGCCCATAGAGGGCTATGGTGAAAAAGGAAATATCCTCAGATGAAATCTGGAAAGAAGCTTTCTGAGAAACTGCTTAGTGTTCTGTTAATTCATCTCACAGAGATACATCTGTATTTCGTGGATCTCTTTGCTAGCCTTAAATCTGTGGAATCTGAGAACAGATATTTCGGATCCCATTGAAGACTATAGGGACAAAGGAAATATCCTCCGATAACAAAGAGCAAGAAGCTTTCTGAGAAACTTCTTTGCGTTCTGTGAAATCAGCTCACAGAGTTACAGCTTTCCCCTCAAGAAGCCTTTCGCTAAGACAGTTCTTGCGGAATTGGCAAAGTGATATTTTGAAGCCCTTAGAGGGCTATGTTGAAAAAGGAAATATCCTCAGATGAAATCTGGAAAGAAGCTTTCTGAGAAACTGCTTAGTGTTCGGTTAATTCATCTCACAGAGTTACATCTGTATTTCGTGGATCTCTTTGCTAGCCTTATTTCTGTGGAATCTGAGAACAAATGTTTCGGATCCCATTGAAGACTATAGGGCCAAAGGAAATATACTCGGATAACAAAGAGAAAGAAGCTTTCTGAGAAACTTCTTTGCATTCTGTGAAATCATCTCACAGAGTTACAGCTTTCCCCTCAAGAAGCCTTTCGCTAAGACAGTTTTTGTGGAATTGACAAAGTGATATTTGGAAGCCCATAGAGGGCTATGGTGAAAAAGGAAATATCCTCAGATGAAATCTGTAAAGAAGCTTTCTGAGAAACTGCTTAGTGTTCTCTTAATTCATCTCACAGAGTTACATCTGTATTTCGTGGATCTCTTTGCTAGCCTTATTTCTGTGGAATCTGAGAACAGATATTTCGGATCCCATTGAAGACTACAGGGACAAAGGAAATATCCTCCGATAACAAAGAGCAAGAAGTATTTGAGAAACTTCTTTGCGTTCTGTGAAATCATCTCAAAGAGTTACAGCTTTACTCTCAAGAAGCCTTTCGCTAAGACAGTTCTTGTGGAATTGGCAAAGAGATATTTGGAAGCCCATGGAGGGCTATGGTGAAAAAGGAAATATCCTCAGATGAAATTTGGAAAGAAGCTTTCTGAGAAACTGCTTAGTGTTCTGTTAATTCCTCTCACAGAGTTACATCTGTATTTCCTGGATCTCTTTGCTGGCCTTATTTCTGTGGAATCTGAGAACAGATATTTCGGATCCCATTGAAGACTATAGGGCCAAAGGAAATATCCTCCGATAACAAAGACAAAGAAGCTTTCATAGAAACTTCTTTGCGTTCCATGAAATCATCTCACAGAGTTACAGCTTTCCCCTCAGGAAGCCTTTCGCTAAGACAGTTCTTGTGGAATTGGCAAAGTGATATTTGGAAGCCCCTAGAGGGCTATGGTGAAAAAGGAAATATCCTCACATGAAATCTGGAAAGAAGCTTTCTGAGAAACTGCTTAGTGTTCGGTTAATTCATCTCACAGAGTTACATCTGTATTTCGTGGATCTCTTTGCTAGCCTTATTTCTGTGGAGTCTGAGAACAGATATTTCGGATCCCATTGAAGACTATAGGGCCAAAGGAAATATCCTCCGACAACAAAGAGAAAGAAGCTTTCTGAGAAACTTCTTTGTGTTCTGTGAAATCAACTCACAGAGTTACAGGTTTCAACTCAAGAAGCCTTTCGCTAAGACAGTTCTTGTGGAATTGGCAAAGTGATATTTGGAAACCCCTAGAGGGCTATGGTGAAAAAGGAAATATCCTCAGATGAAATCTGGAAAGAAGCTTTCTGAGGAACTGCTTAGTATTCTGTTCATGCATCTCACAGACTTACATCAGTATTTCGTGTATCTCTTTGCTCGCCTTATTTCTGTGGAATCTGAGAACAGGTATTTCAGATCCCATTGAAGACTATAGGGCCAAAGGAAATATCCTCCGATTACAAAGAGAAAGAAGCTTTCATAGAAACTTCTTTGTGTTCTGTGAAATCATCTCACAGAGTTACAGCTTTCCCCTCAAGAAGACTTTCGCTAAGACAGTTCTTCTGGAATTGGTAAAGTGATATTTGGAAGCCCATAGAGGGCTATGTTGAAATAGGAAATATCTTCAGATGAAATCTGGAAAGAAGCTTTCTTAGAAACTGCTTAGTGTTCGGTTAATTCATCTCACAGAGTTACATCTGTATTTCGTGGATCTCTTTGCTAGCCTTATTTCTGTGGAATCTGAGAACAGATGTTTCGGATCCCATTGAAGACTATAGGGCCAAAGGAAATATCCTCCGATAACAAAGAGAAAGAAGCTTTCTGAGAAACTTCTTTGCGTTCTGAGAAATCATCTCACAGAGTTACAGCTTTCCCCTCAAGAAGCCTTTCACTAAGACAGTTCTTGTGGAATTGGCAAAGTGATATTTGGAAGCACATAGAGGGCTATGGTGAAAAAGGAAATATCCTCAGATGAAATCTGGAAAGAAGCTTTCTGAGAAACTGCTTAGTGTTCTGTTAATTCATCTCACAGAGTTACATCTGTATTTCGTGGATCTCTTTGCTAGCCTTATTTCTGTGGAATCTGAGAACAGATATTTCGGATCCCATTGAAGACTATATGGACAAAGGAAATATCCTCCGATAACAAAGAGAAAGAAGCTTTCTGAGAAACTTCTTTGCGTTCTGTGAAATCATCTCACAGAGTTACAGCTTTCCCCTCAAGAAGCCTTTCGCTAAGACAGTTCTTGTGGAATTGGCAAAGTGACATTTTGAAGCCCTTAGAGGGCTATGTTGAAAAAGGAAATATCCTCAGATGAAATCTGGAAAGAAGCTTTCTGAGAAACTGCTTAGTGTTCGGTTAATTCATCTCACAGAGTTACATCTGTATTTCGTGGATCTCTTTGCTAGCCTTATTTCTGTGGAATCTGAGAACAGATATTTCGGATCCCATTGAAGACTATAGGGCCAAAGGAAATATCCTCCGATAACAAATAGAAAGAAGCTTTCTGAGAAACTTCTTTTCATTCTGTGAAATCATCTCACCGAGTTACAGCTATCCCCTCAAGAAGCCTTTCGCTAAGACAGTTCTTGTGGAATTGGCAAAGTGATATTTGGAAGCCCATAGAGGGCTATGGTGAAAAAGGAAATATCCTCAGATGAAATCTGGAAAGAAGCTTTCTGAGAAACTGCTTAGTGTTCGGTTAATTCATCTCACAGAGTTACATCTGTATTTCCTGGATCTCTTTGCTAGCCTTATTTCTGTGGAATCTGAGAACAGATATTTCTGATCCCTTTGAAGACTATAGGGCTAAAGGAAATATCCTCCGATAACAAAGAGAAAGAAGCTTTCTGAGAAACATCTTTGTGTTCTGTGAAATCATCTTACAGAGTTACAGCTTTCCCCTCAAGAATCCTTTCGCTAAGACAGTTCTTGTGCAATTGGCAAAGTGATATTTGGAAGCCCATAGAGGGCTATGGTGAAAAAGGAAATATCCTCAGATGAAATCTGGAAAGAAGCTTTCTGAGAAATTGCTTAGTTTTCTGTTAATTCATCTCACAGAGTTACATCTGTATTTCGTGGATCTCTTTGCTAGCCTTATTTCTGTGGAATCTGAGAACAGATATTTCGGATCCCATTGAAGACTACAGGGACAAAGGAAATATCCTCCGATAACAAAGAGCAAGAAGCTTTCTGAGAAACTTCTTTGCGTTCTGTGAAATCATCTCACAGAGTTACAGCTTTCCACTCAAGAAGCCTTTCGCTAAGACAGTTCTTGTGGAATTGGCAAAGTGATATTTGGAAGCCCTTAGAGGGCTATGGTGAAAAAGGAAATATCCTCAGATGAAATCTGGAAAGAAGCTTTCTGAGAAACTGCTTAGTGTTCTGTTAATTCATCTCACAGAGTTACATCTGTATTTCGTGGATCTCATTGCTAGCCTTATTTCTGTGGAATCTGAGAACAGATATTTCGGATCCCATTGAAGACTATAGGGCCAAAGGAAATATCCTCCGATAACAAAGAGAAAGAAGCTTTCTGAGAAACTTCTTTGTGTTCTGTGAAATCATCTCACAGAGTTACAGCTTTCCCCTCAAGAAGCCTTTCGCTAAGACAGTTCTTGTGGAATTGGCAAAGTGATATTTGGAAGCCCTTAGAGGGCTATGGTGAAAAAGGAAATATCCTCAGATGAAATCTGGAAAGAAGCTTTCTGAGAAACTGCTTAGTGTTCTGTTAATTCATCTCACAGAGTTACATCTGTATTTCGTGGATCTCATTGCTAGCCTTATTTCTGTGGAATCTGAGAACAGATATTTCGGATCCCATTGAAGACTATACGGCCAAAGGAAATATCCTCCGATAACAAAGAGAAAGAAGCTTTCTGAGAAACTTCTTTACGTTCCATGAAATCATCTCACAGAGTTACAGCTTTCCCCTCAGGAAGCCTTTCGCTAAGACAGTTATTGTGGAATTGGCAAAGTGATATTTGGAAGCCCCTAGAGGGCTATGGTGAAAAAGGAAATATCCTCAGATGAAATCTGGAAAGAAGCTTTCTGAGAAACTGCTTAGTGTTCAGTTAATTCATCTCACAGAGTTACATCTGTATTTCGTGGATCTCTTTGCTAGCCTTATTTCTGTGGAATCTGAGAACAGATATTTCGGATCCCATTGAAGACTATAGGGCCAAAGGAAATATCCTCCGATATCAAAGAGAAAGAAGCTTTCTGAGAAACTTCTTTACGTTCTGTGAAATCATCTCACAGAGTTACAGCTTTCCCCTCAAGAAGCCTTTCGCTAAGACAGTACTTGTGGAATGGGCAAAGTGATATTTGGAAGACCCTAGAGGGCTATGGTGAAAAAGGAAATATCCTCAGATGAAATCTGGAAAGAAGCTTTCTGAGAAACTGCTTAGTGTTCTGTTAATTCATCTCACAGAGTTACATCTGTATTTCATGGATCTCTTTGCTAGCCTTATTTCTGTGGAATCTGAGAACAGATGTTTCGGATCCCTTTGAAGACTATAGGGCCAAAGGAAATATCCTCCAATAACAAAGAGAAAGAAGCTTTCTGAGAAACTTCTTTGTGTTCTGTGAAATCAACTCACAGAGTTACAGCTTTCCCCTCAAGAAGCCTTTCGCTAAGACAGTTCTTGTGGAATTGGCAAAGTGATATTTGGAAGCCCATAGAGGGCTACGGTGAAAAAGGAAATATCCTCAGATGAAATCTGGAAAGAAGCTTTCTGAGAAACTGTTTAGTATTCTGTTCATGCATCTCACAGACTTACATCTGTATTTCGTGGATCTCTTTGCTCGCCTTATTTCTGTGGAATCTGAGAACAGTTATTTCAGATCCCATTGAAGACTATAGGGCCAAAGGAAATATCCTCCGATTACAAAGAGAAAGAAGCTTTCATAGAAACTTCTTTGTGTTCTGTGAAATCATCTCACAGAGTTACAGCTTTCCCCTCAAGAAGCCTTTCGCTAAGACAGTTCTTCTGGAATTGGTAAAGTGATATTTGGAAGCCCATAGAGGGCTATGTTGAAAAAGGAAATATCCTCAGATGAAATCTGGAAAGAAGCTTTCTTAGAAACTGCTTAGTGTTCGGTTAATTCATCTCACAGAGTCACATCTGTATTTCGTGGATCTCTTTGCTAGCCTTATTTCTGTGGAATTTGAGAACAGATATTTCGGATCCCATTGAAGACTATAGGGACAAAGGAAATATCCTCCGATAACAAAGAGAAAGAAGCTTTCTGAGAAACTTCTTTGCGTTCTGTGAAATCATTTCACTGAATTACAGCTTTCCACTTAAGAAGCCTTTCGCTAAGACAGTTCCTGTGGAATTGGCAAAGTGATATTTGGAAGCCCTTAGAGGGCTATGTTGAAAAAGGAAATATCCTCAGATGAAATCTGGAAAGAAGCTTTCTGAGAAACTGCTTAGTGTTCGGTTAATTCATCTCACAGAGTTACATCTGTATTTCGTGGATCTCTTTGCTAGCCTTATTTCTGTGGAATCTGAGAACAGATATTTCGGATCCCATTGAAGACTATAGGGCCAAAGGAAATATCCTCCGATAACAAATAGAAAGAAGCTTTCTGAGAAACTTCTTTTCGTTCTGTGAAATCATCTCACCGAGTTACAGCTATCCCCTCAAGAAGCCTTTCGCTAAGACAGTTCTTGTGGAATTGGCAAAGTGATATTTGGAAGCCCATAGAGGGCTATGGTGAAAAAGGAAATATCCTCAGATGAAATCTGGAAAGAAGCTTTCTGAGAAACTGCTTAGTGTTCGGTTAATTCATCTCACAGAGTTACATCTGTATTTCCTGGATCTCTTTGCTAACCTTATTTCTGTGGAATCTGAGAACAGATATTTCTGATCCCTTTGAAGACTATAGGGCTAAAGGAAATATCCTCCGATAACAAAGAGAAAGAAGCTTTCTGAGAAACATCTTTGTGTTCTGTGAAATCATCTTACAGAGTTACAGCTTTCCCCTCAAGAATCCTTTCGCTAAGACAGTTCTTGTGGAATTGGCAAAGTGATATTTGGAAGCCCATAGAGGGCTATGGTGAAAAAGGAAATATCCTCAGATGAAATCTGGAAAGAAGCTTTCTGAGAAATTGCTTAGTTTTCTGTTAATTCATCTCACAGAGTTACATCTGTATTTCGTGGATCTCTTTGCTAGCCTTATTTCTGTGGAATCTGAGAACAGATATTTCGGATCCCATTGAAGACTACAGGGACAAAGGAAATATCCTCCGATAACAAAGAGCAAGAAGCTTTCTGAGAAACTTCTTTGCGTTCTGTGAAATCATCTCACAGAGTTACAGCTTTCCACTCAAGAAGCCTTTCGCTAAGACAGTTCTTGTGGAATTGGCAAAGTGATATTTGGAAGCCCATAGAGGTCTATGGTGAAAAAGGAAATATCCTCAGATGAAATCTGGAAAGAAGCTTTCTGAGAAACTGCTTAGTGTTCTGTTAATTCATCTCACAGAGTTACATCTGTATTTCGTGGATCTCATTGCTAGCCTTATTTCTGTGGAATCTGAGAACAGATATTTCGGATCCCATTGAAGACTATAGGGCCAAAGGAAATATCCTCCGATAACAAAGAGAAAGAAGCTTTCTGAGAAACTTCTTTGTGTTCTGTGAAATCAACTCACAGAGTTACAGCTTTCCCCTCAAGAAGCCTTTCACTAAGACAGTTCTTGTGGAATTGGCAAAGTGATATTTGGAAGCCCATAGAGGGCTATGGTGAAAAAGGAAATATCCTCAGATGAAATCTGGAAAGAAGCTTTCTGAGAAACTGCTTAGTATTCTGTTCATGCATCTCACAGACTTACATCTGTATTTCGTGTATCTCTTTGCTCGCCTTATTTCTGTGGAATCTGAGAACAGGTATTTCAGATCCCATTGAAGACTATAGGGCCAAAGGAAATATCCTCCGATAACAAAGAGAAAGAAGCTTTCTGAGAAACTTCTTTGCGTTCTGTGAAATCAGCTCACAGAGTTACAGCTTTCCCCTCAAGAAGCCTTTCGCTAAGACAGTTCTTGTGGAATTGGCAAAGTGATATTTTGAAGCCCTTAGAGGGCTATGTTGAAAAAGGAAATATCCTCAGATGAAATCTGGAAAGAAGCTTTCTGAGAAACTCCTTAGTGTTCTGTTAATTCATCTCACAGAGTTACATCTGTATTTCGTGGATCTCTTTGCTAGCCTTATTTCTGTGGAATCTGAGAACAGATATTTCGGATCCCATTGAAGACTATAGGGCCAAAGAAATATCCTCCGATAACAAAGAGAAAGAAGTTTTTTGAGAAACTTCTTTGCGTTCTGTGAAATCATCTCAAAGAGTTACAGCTCTACTCTCAAGAAGCCTTTCGCTAAGACAGTTCTTGTGGAATTGGCAAAGAGATATTTGGAAGCCCATGGAGGGCTATGGTGAAAAAGGAAATATCCTCAGATGAAATCTGGAAAGAAGCTTTCTGAGAAACTGCTTAGTGTTCTGTTAATTCCTCTCACAGAGTTACATCTGTATTTCGTGGATCTCTTTGCTAGCCTTATTTCTGTGGAGTCTGAGAACAGATATTTCGGATCCCATTGAAGACTATAGGGCCAAAGGAAATATCCTCCGACAACAAAGAGAAAGAAGCTTTCTGAGAAACTTCTTTGTGTTCTGTGAAATCAACTCACAGAGTTACAGGTTTCAACTCAAGAAGCCTTTCGCTAAGACAGTTCTTGTGGAATTGCCAAAGTGATATTTGGAAACCCCTAGAGGGCTATGGTGAAAAAGGAAATATCCTCAGATGAAATCTGGAAAGAAGCTTTCTGAGGAACTGCTTAGTATTCTGTTCATGCATCTCACAGACTTACATCTGTATTTCGTGTATCTCTTTGCTCGCCTTATTTCTGTGGAATCTGAGAACAGGTATTTCAGATCCCATTGAAGACTATAGGGCCAAAGGAAATATCCTCCGATTTTAAAGAGAAAGAAGCTTTCATAGAAACTTCTTTGTGTTCTGTGAAATCATCTCACAGAGTTACAGCTTTCCCCTCAAGAAGCCTTTCGCTAAGACAGTTCTTCTGGAATTGGTAAAGTGATATTTGGAAGCCCATAGAGGGCTATGTTGAAATAGGAAATATCTTCAGATGAAATCTGGAAAGAAGCTTTCTTAGAAACTGCTTAGTGTTCGGTTAATTCATCTCACAGAGTTACATCTGTATTTCGTGGATCTCTTTGCTAGCCTTATTTCTGTGGAATCTGAGAACAGATGTTTCGGATCCCATTGAAGACTATAGGGCCAAAGGAAATATCCTCCGATAACAAAGAGAAAGAAGCTTTCTGAGAAACTTCTTTGCGTTCTGAGAAATCATCTCACAGAGTTACAGCTTTCCCCTCAAGAAGCCTTTCACTAAGACAGTTCTTGTGGAATTGGCAAAGTGATATTTGGAAGCACATAGAGGGCTATGGTGAAAAAGGAAATATCCTCAGATGAAATCTGGAAAGAAGCTTTCTGAGAAACTGCTTAGTGTTCTGTTAATTCATCTCACAGAGTTACATCTGTATTTCGTGGATCTCTTTGCTAGCCTTATTTCTGTGGAATCTGAGAACAGATATTTCGGATCCCATTGAAGACTATATGGACAAAGGAAATATCCTCCGATAACAAAGAGAAAGAAGGTTTCTGAGAAACTTCTTTGCGTTCTGTGAAATCATCTCACAGAGTTACAGCTTTCCCCTCAAGAAGCCTTTCGCTAAGACAGTTCTTGTGGAATTGGCAAAGTGACATTTTGAAGCCCTTAGAGGGCTATGTTGAAAAAGGAAATATCCTCAGATGAAATCTGGAAAGAAGCTTTCTGAGAAACTGCTTAGTGTTCGGTTAATTCATCTCACAGAGTTACATCTGTATTTCGTGGATATCTTTGCTAGCCTTATTTCTGTGGAATCTGAGAACAGATGTTTCGGATCCCATTGAAGACTATAGGGCCAAAGGAAATATCCTCGGATAACAAAGAGAAAGAAGCTTTCTGAGAAACTTCTTTGCGTTCTGTGAAATCATCTCACAGAGTTACAGCTTTCCCCTCAAGAAGCCTTTCTCTAAGACAGTTATTGTGGAATTGGCAAAGTGATATTTGGAAGCCCATAGAGGGCTATGGTGAAAAAGGAAATATCCTCAGATGAAATCTGGAAAGAAGCTTTCTGAGAAACTGCTTAGTGTTCTGTTAATTCATCTCACAGAGTTACATCTGTGTTTCGTGGATCTCTTTGCTAGCCTTATTTCTGTGGAATTTGAGAACAGATATTTCGGATCCCATTGAAGACTAAAGGGACAAAGGAAATATCCTCCGATAACAAAGAGAAAGAAGCTTTCTGAGAAACTTCTTTGCGTTCTGTGAAATCATCTCACAGAATTACAGCTTTCCACTTAAGAAGCCTTTCGCTAAGACAGTTCCTGTGGAATTGGCAAAGTGATATTTGGAAGCCCTTAGAGGGCTATGGTGAAAAAGGAAATATCCTCAGATGAAATCTGGAAAGAAGCTTTCTGAGAAACTGCTTAGTGTTCTGTTAATTCATCTCACAGAGTTACATCTGTATTTCGTGGATCTCTTTGCTAGCCTTATTTCTGTGGAATCTGAGAACAGATATTTCGGATCCCATTGAAGACTATAGGGCCAAAGGAAATATCCTCCGATAACAAATAGAAAGAAGCTTTCTGAGAAACTTCTTTTCGTTCTGTGAAATCATCTCACCGAGTTACAGCTATCCCCTCAAGAAGCCTTTCGCTAAGACAGTTCTTGTGGAATTGGCAAAGTGATATTTGGAAGCCCATAGAGGGCTATGGTGAAAAAGGAAATATCCTCAGATGAAATCTGGAAAGAAGCTTTCTGAGAAACTGCTTAGTGTTCGGTTAATTCATCTCACAGAGTTACATCTGTATTTCCTGGATCTCTTTGCTAACCTTATTTCTGTGGAATCTGAGAACAGATATTTCTGATCCCTTTGAAGACTATAGGGCTAAAGGAAATATCCTCCGATAACAAAGAGAAAGAAGCTTTCTGAGAAACATCTTTGTGTTCTGTGAAATCATCTTACAGAGTTACAGCTTTCCCCTCAAGAATCCTTTCGCTAAGACAGTTCTTGTGGAATTGGCAAAGTGATATTTGGAAGCCCATAGAGGGCTATGGTGAAAAAGGAAATATCCTCAGATGAAATCTGGAAAGAAGCTTTCTGAGAAATTGCTTAGTTTTCTGTTAATTCATCTCACAGAGTTACATCTGTATTTCGTGGATCTCTTTGCTAGCCTTATTTCTGTGGAATCTGAGAACAGATATTTCGGATCCCATTGAAGACTACAGGGACAAAGGAAATATCCTCCGATAACAAAGAGCAAGAAGCTTTCTGAGAAACTTCTTTGCGTTCTGTGAAATCATCTCACAGAGTTACAGCTTTCCACTCAAGAAGCCTTTCGCTAAGACAGTTCTTGTGGAATTGGCAAAGTGATATTTGGAAGCCCATAGAGGTCTATGGTGAAAAAGGAAATATCCTCAGATGAAATCTGGAAAGAAGCTTTCTGAGAAACTGCTTAGTGTTCTGTTAATTCATCTCACAGAGTTACATCTGTATTTCGTGGATCTCATTGCTAGCCTTATTTCTGTGGAATCTGAGAACAGATATTTCGGATCCCATTGAAGACTATAGGGCCAAAGGAAATATCCTCCGATAACAAAGAGAAAGAAGCTTTCTGAGAAACTTCTTTGTGTTCTGTGAAATCAACTCACAGAGTTACAGCTTTCCCCTCAAGAAGCCTTTCACTAAGACAGTTCTTGTGGAATTGGCAAAGTGATATTTGGAAGCCCATAGAGGGCTATGGTGAAAAAGGAAATATCCTCAGATGAAATCTGGAAAGAAGCTTTCTGAGAAACTGCTTAGTATTCTGTTCATGCATCTCACAGACTTACATCTGTATTTCGTGTATCTCTTTGCTCGCCTTATTTCTGTGGAATCTGAGAACAGGTATTTCAGATCCCATTGAAGACTATAGGGCCAAAGGAAATATCCTCCGATAACAAAGAGAAAGAAGCTTTCTGAGAAACTTCTTTGCGTTCTGTGAAATCAGCTCACAGAGTTACAGCGTTCCCCTCAAGAAGCCTTTCGCTAAGACAGTTCTTGTGGAATTGGCAAAGTGATATTTTGAAGCCCTTAGAGGGCTATGTTGAAAAAGGAAATATCCTCAGATGAAATCTGGAAAGAAGCTTTCTGAGAAACTCCTTAGTGTTCTGTTAATTCATCTCACAGAGTTACATCTGTATTTCGTGGATCTCTTTGCTAGCCTTATTTCTGTGGAATCTGAGAACAGATATTTCGGATCCCATTGAAGACTATAGGGCCAAAGAAATATCCTCCGATAACAAAGAGAAAGAAGTTTTTTGAGAAACTTCTTTGCGTTCTGTGAAATCATCTCAAAGAGTTACAGCTCTACTCTCAAGAAGCCTTTCGCTAAGACAGTTCTTGTGGAATTGGCAAAGAGATATTTGGAAGCCCATGGAGGGCTATGGTGAAAAAGGAAATATCCTCAGATGAAATCTGGAAAGAAGCTTTCTGAGAAACTGCTTAGTGTTCTGTTAATTCCTCTCACAGAGTTACATCTGTATTTCGTGGATCTCTTTGCTAGCCTTATTTCTGTGGAGTCTGAGAACAGATATTTCGGATCCCATTGAAGACTATAGGGCCAAAGGAAATATCCTCCGACAACAAAGAGAAAGAAGCTTTCTGAGAAACTTCTTTGTGTTCTGTGAAATCAACTCACAGAGTTACAGGTTTCAACTCAAGAAGCCTTTCGCTAAGACAGTTCTTGTGGAATTGCCAAAGTGATATTTGGAAACCCCTAGAGGGCTATGGTGAAAAAGGAAATATCCTCAGATGAAATCTGGAAAGAAGCTTTCTGAGGAACTGCTTAGTATTCTGTTCATGCATCTCACAGACTTACATCTGTATTTCGTGTATCTCTTTGCTCGCCTTATTTCTGTGGAATCTGAGAACAGGTATTTCAGATCCCATTGAAGACTATAGGGCCAAAGGAAATATCCTCCGATTTTAAAGAGAAAGAAGCTTTCATAGAAACTTCTTTGTGTTCTGTGAAATCATCTCACAGAGTTACAGCTTTCCCCTCAAGAAGCCTTTCGCTAAGACAGTTCTTCTGGAATTGGTAAAGTGATATTTGGAAGCCCATAGAGGGCTATGTTGAAATAGGAAATATCTTCAGATGAAATCTGGAAAGAAGCTTTCTTAGAAACTGCTTAGTGTTCGGTTAATTCATCTCACAGAGTTACATCTGTATTTCGTGGATCTCTTTGCTAGCCTTATTTCTGTGGAATCTGAGAACAGATGTTTCGGATCCCATTGAAGACTATAGGGCCAAAGGAAATATCCTCCGATAACAAAGAGAAAGAAGCTTTCTGAGAAACTTCTTTGCGTTCTGAGAAATCATCTCACAGAGTTACAGCTTTCCCCTCAAGAAGCCTTTCACTAAGACAGTTCTTGTGGAATTGGCAAAGTGATATTTGGAAGCACATAGAGGGCTATGGTGAAAAAGGAAATATCCTCAGATGAAATCTGGAAAGAAGCTTTCTGAGAAACTGCTTAGTGTTCTGTTAATTCATCTCACAGAGTTACATCTGTATTTCGTGGATCTCTTTGCTAGCCTTATTTCTGTGGAATCTGAGAACAGATATTTCGGATCCCATTGAAGACTATATGGACAAAGGAAATATCCTCCGATAACAAAGAGAAAGAAGGTTTCTGAGAAACTTCTTTGCGTTCTGTGAAATCATCTCACAGAGTTACAGCTTTCCCCTCAAGAAGCCTTTCGCTAAGACAGTTCTTGTGGAATTGGCAAAGTGACATTTTGAAGCCCTTAGAGGGCTATGTTGAAAAAGGAAATATCCTCAGATGAAATCTGGAAAGAAGCTTTCTGAGAAACTGCTTAGTGTTCGGTTAATTCATCTCACAGAGTTACATCTGTATTTCGTGGATATCTTTGCTAGCCTTATTTCTGTGGAATCTGAGAACAGATGTTTCGGATCCCATTGAAGACTATAGGGCCAAAGGAAATATCCTCGGATAACAAAGAGAAAGAAGCTTTCTGAGAAACTTCTTTGCGTTCTGTGAAATCATCTCACAGAGTTACAGCTTTCCCCTCAAGAAGCCTTTCTCTAAGACAGTTATTGTGGAATTGGCAAAGTGATATTTGGAAGCCCATAGAGGGCTATGGTGAAAAAGGAAATATCCTCAGATGAAATCTGGAAAGAAGCTTTCTGAGAAACTGCTTAGTGTTCTGTTAATTCATCTCACAGAGTTACATCTGTATTTCATGGATCTCTTTGCTAGCCTTATTTCTGTGGAATTTGAGAACAGATATTTCGGATCCCATTGAAGACTAAAGGGACAAAGGAAATATCCTCCGATAACAAAGAGAAAGAAGCTTTCTGAGAAACTTCTTTGCGTTCTGTGAAATCATCTCACAGAATTACAGCTTTCCACTTAAGAAGCCTTTCGCTAAGACAGTTCCTGTGGAATTGGCAAAGTGATATTTGGAAGCCCTTAGAGGGCTATGGTGAAAAAGGAAATATCCTCAGATGAAATCTGGAAAGAAGCTTTCTGAGAAACTGCTTAGTGTTCTGTTAATTCATCTCACAGAGTTACATCTGTATTTCGTGGATCTCTTTGCTAGCCTTATTTCTGTGGAATCTGAGAACAGATATTTCGGATCCCATTGAAGACTATAGGGCCAAAGGAAATATCCTCCGATAACAAATAGAAAGAAGCCTTCTGAGAAACTTCTTTTCGTTCTGTGAAATCATCTCACCGAGTTACAGCTATCCCCTCAAGAAGCCTTTCGCCAAGACAGTTCTTGTGGAATTGGCAAAGTGATATTTGGAAGCCCATAGAGGGCTATGGTGAAAAAGGAAATATCCTCAGATGAAATCTGGAAAGAAGCTTTCTGAGAAACTGCTTAGTGTTCGGTTAATTCATCTCACAGAGTTACATCTGTATTTCGTGGATCTCTTTGCTAGCCTTATTTCTGTGGAATCTGAGAACAGATATTTCGGATCCCTTTGAAGACTATAGGGCTAAAGGAAATATCCTCCGATAACAAAGAGAAAGAAGCTTTCTGAGAAACATCTTTGTGTTCTGTGAAATCATCTCACAGAGTTACAGCTTTCCCCTCAAGAAGCCTTTCGCTAAGACAGTTCTTGTGGAATTGGCAAAGTGACATTTTGAAGCCCTTAGAGGGCTATGTTGAAAAAGGAAATATCCTCAGATGAAATCTGGAAAGAAGCTTTCTGAGAAACTGCTTAGTGTTCGGTTAATTCATCTCACAGAGTTACATCTGTATTTCGTGGATCTCTTTGCTAGCCTTATTTCTGTGGAGTCTGAGAACAGATATTTCGGATCCCATTGAAGACTATAGGGCCAAAGGAAATATCCTCCGACAACAAAGAGAAAGAAGCTTTCTGAGAAACTTCTTTGTGTTCTGTGAAATCAACTCACAGAGTTACAGGTTTCAACTCAAGAAGCCTTTCGCTAAGACAGTTCTTGTGGAATTGCCAAAGTGATATTTGGAAACCCCTAGAGGGCTATGGTGAAAAAGGAAATATCCTCAGATGAAATCTGGAAAGAAGCTTTCTGAGGAACTGCTTAGTATTCTGTTCATGCATCTCACAGACTTACATCTGTATTTCGTGTATCTCTTTGCTCGCCTTATTTCTGTGGAATCTGAGAACAGGTATTTCAGATCCCATTGAAGACTATAGGGCCAAAGGAAATATCCTCCGATTACAAAGAGAAAGAAGCTTTCATAGAAACTTCTTTGTGTTCTGTGAAATCATCTCACAGAGTTACAGCTTTCCCCTCAAGAAGCCTTTCGCTAAGACAGTTCTTCTGGAATTGGTAAAGTGATATTTGGAAGCCCATAGAGGGCTATGTTGAAATAGGAAATATCTTCAGATGAAATCTGGAAAGAAGCTTTCTTAGAAACTGCTTAGTGTTCGGTTAATTCATCTCACAGAGTTACATCTGTATTTCGTGGATCTCTTTGCTAGCCTTATTTCTGTGGAATCTGAGAACAGATGTTTCGGATCCCATTGAAGACTATAGGGCCAAAGGAAATATCCTCCGATAACAAAGAGAAAGAAGCTTTCTGAGAAACTTCTTTGCGTTCTGAGAAATCATCTCACAGAGTTACAGCTTTCCCCTCAAGAAGCCTTTCACTAAGACAGTTCTTGTGGAATTGGCAAAGTGATATTTGGAAGCACATAGAGGGCTATGGTGAAAAAGGAAATATCCTCAGATGAAATCTGGAAAGAAGCTTTCTGAGAAACTGCTTAGTGTTCTGTTAATTCATCTCACAGAGTTACATCTGTATTTCGTGGATCTCTTTGCTAGCCTTATTTCTGTGGAATCTGAGAACAGATATTTCGGATCCCATTGAAGACTATATGGACAAAGGAAATATCCTCCGATAACAAAGAGAAAGAAGGTTTCTGAGAAACTTCTTTGCGTTCTGTGAAATCATCTCACAGAGTTACAGCTTTCCCCTCAAGAAGCCTTTCGCTAAGACAGTTCTTGTGGAATTGGCAAAGTGACATTTTGAAGCCCTTAGAGGGCTATGTTGAAAAAGGAAATATCCTCAGATGAAATCTGGAAAGAAGCTTTCTGAGAAACTGCTTAGTGTTCGGTTAATTCATCTCACAGAGTTACATCTGTATTTCGTGGATATCTTTGCTAGCCTTATTTCTGTGGAATCTGAGAACAGATGTTTCGGATCCCATTGAAGACTATAGGGCCAAAGGAAAAATCCTCGGATAACAAAGAGAAAGAAGCTTTCTGAGAAACTTCTTTGCGTTCTGTGAAATCATCTCACAGAGTTACAGCTTTCCCCTCAAGAAGCCTTTCTCTAAGACAGTTATTGTGGAATTGGCAAAGTGATATTTGGAAGCCCATAGAGGGCTATGGTGAAAAAGGAAATATCCTCAGATGAAATCTGGAAAGAAGCTTTCTGAGAAACTGCTTAGTGTTCTGTTAATTCATCTCACAGAGTTACATCTGTATTTCGTGGATCTCTTTGCTAGCCTTATTTCTGTGGAATTTGAGAACAGATATTTCGGATCCCATTGAAGACTAAAGGGACAAAGGAAATATCCTCCGATAACAAAGAGAAAGAAGCTTTCTGAGAAACTTCTTTGCGTTCTGTGAATTCATCTCACAGAATTACAGCTTTCCACTTAAGAAGCCTTTCGCTAAGACAGTTCCTGTGGAATTGGCAAAGTGATATTTGGAAGCCCTTAGAGGGCTATGGTGAAAAAGGAAATATCCTCAGATGAAATCTGGAAAGAAGCTTTCTGAGAAACTGCTTAGTGTTCTGTTAATTCATCTCACAGAGTTACATCTGTATTTCGTGGATCTCTTTGCTAGCCTTATTTCTGTGGAATCTGAGAACAGATATTTCGGATCCCATTGAAGACTATAGGGCCAAAGGAAATATCCTCCGATAACAAATAGAAAGAAGCCTTCTGAGAAACTTCTTTTCGTTCTGTGAAATCATCTCACCGAGTTACAGCTATCCCCTCAAGAAGCCTTTCGCCAAGACAGTTCTTGTGGAATTGGCAAAGTGATATTTGGAAGCCCATAGAGGGCTATGGTGAAAAAGGAAATATCCTCAGATGAAATCTGGAAAGAAGCTTTCTGAGAAACTGCTTAGTGTTCGGTTAATTCATCTCACAGAGTTACATCTGTATTTCGTGGATCTCTTTGCTAGCCTTATTTCTGTGGAATCTGAGAACAGATATTTCGGATCCCTTTGAAGACTATAGGGCTAAAGGAAATATCCTCCGATAACAAAGAGAAAGAAGCTTTCTGAGAAACATCTTTGTGTTCTGTGAAATCATCTCACAGAGTTACAGCTTTCCCCTCAAGAAGCCTTTCGCTAAGACAGTTCTTGTGGAATTGGCAAAGTGACATTTTGAAGCCCTTAGAGGGCTATGTTGAAAAAGGAAATATCCTCAGATGAAATCTGGAAAGAAGCTTTCTGAGAAACTGCTTAGTGTTCGGTTAATTCATCTCACAGAGTTACATCTGTATTTCGTGGATCTATTTGCTAGCCTTATTTCTGTGGAATCTGAGAACAGATGTTTCGGATCCCATTGAAGACTATAGGGCCAAAGGAAATATCCTCGGATAACAAAGAGAAAGAAGCTTTCTGAGAAACTTCTTTGCGTTCTGTGAAATCATCTCACAGAGTTACAGCTTTCCCCTCAAGAAGCCTTTCTCTAAGACAGTTATTGTGGAATTGGCAAAGTGATATTTGGAAGCCCATAGAGGGCTATGGTGAAAAAGGAAATATCCTCAGATGAAATCTGGAAAGAAGCTTTCTGAGAAACTGCTTAGTGTTCTGTTAATTCATCTCACAGAGTTACATCTGTATTTCGTGGATCTCTTTGCTAGCCTTATTTCTGTGGAATTTGAGAACAGATATTTCGGATCCCATTGAAGACTAAAGGGACAAAGGAAATATCCTCCGATAACAAAGAGAAAGAAGCTTTCTGAGAAACTTCTTTGCGTTCTGTGAAATCATCTCACAGAATTACAGCTTTCCACTTAAGAAGCCTTTCGCTAAGACAGTTCCTGTGGAATTGGCAAAGTGATATTTGGAAGCCCTTAGAGGGCTATGGTGAAAAAGGAAATATCCTCAGATGAAATCTGGAAAGAAGCTTTCTGAGAAACTGCTTAGTGTTCTGTTAATTCATCTCACAGAGTTACATCTGTATTTCGTGGATCTCTTTGCTAGCCTTATTTCTGTGGAATCTGAGAACAGATATTTCGGATCCCATTGAAGACTATAGGGCCAAAGGAAATATCCTCCGATAACAAATAGAAAGAAGCCTTCTGAGAAACTTCTTTTCGTTCTGTGAAATCATCTCACCGAGTTACAGCTATCCCCTCAAGAAGCCTTTCGCCAAGACAGTTCTTGTGGAATTGGCAAAGTGATATTTGGAAGCCCATAGAGGGCTATGGTGAAAAAGGAAATATCCTCAGATGAAATCTGGAAAGAAGCTTTCTGAGAAACTGCTTAGTGTTCGGTTAATTCATCTCACAGAGTTACATCTGTATTTCGTGGATCTCTTTGCTAGCCTTATTTCTGTGGAATCTGAGAACAGATATTTCGGATCCCTTTGAAGACTATAGGGCTAAAGGAAATATCCTCCGATAACAAAGAGAAAGAAGCTTTCTGAGAAACATCTTTGTGTTCTGTGAAATCATCTTACAGAGTTACAGCTTTCCCCTCAAGAATCCTTTCGCTAAGACAGTTCTTGTGGAATTGGCAAAGTGATATTTGGAAGCCCATAGAGGGCTATGGTGAAAAAGGAAATATCCTCAGATGAAAAATGGAAAGAAGCTTTCTGAGAAATTGCTTAGTTTTCTGTTAATTCATCTCACAGAGTTACATCTGTATTTCGTGGATCTCTTTGCTAGCCTTATTTCTGTGGAATCTGAGAACAGATATTTCGGATCCCTTTGAAGACTACAGGGACGAAGGAAATATCCTCCGATAACAAAGAGCAAGAAGCTTTCTGAGAAACTTCTTTGCGTTCTGTGAAATCATCTCACAGAGTTACAGCTTTCCCCTCAAGAAGCCTTTCGCTAAGACAGTTCTTGTGGAATTGGCAAAGTGATATTTGGAAGCCCTTAGAGGGCTATGGTGAAAAAGGAAATATCCTCAGATGAAATCTGGAAAGAAGCTTTCTGAGAAACTGCTTAGTGTTCTGTTAATTCATCTCACAGAGTTACATCTGTATTTCGTGGATCTCATTGCTAGCCTTATTTCTGTGGAATCTGAGAACAAATATTTCGGATCCCATTGAAGACAATACGGCCAAAGGAAATATCCTCCGATAACAAAGAGAAAGAAGCTTTCTGAGAAACTTCTTTGTGTTCTGTGAAATCAACTCACAGAGTTACAGCTTTCCCCTAAAGAAGCCTTTCGCTAAGACAGTTCTTGTGGAATTGGCAAAGTGATATTTTGAAGCCCATAGAGGGCTATGGTGAAAAAGGAAATATCCTCAGAAGAAATCTGGAAAGAAGCTTTCTGAGAAACTGCTTAGTGTTCGGTTAATTCATCTCACAGAGTTACATCTGTATTTCCTGGATCTCTTTGCTAGCCTTATTTCTGTGGAATCTGAGAACAGATATTTCGGATCCCTTTGAAGACTATAGGTCTAAAGGAAATATCCTCCGATAACAAAGAGAAAGAAGCTTTCTGAGAAACATCTTTGTGTTCTGTGAAATCATCTTACAGAGTTACAGGTTTCCCCTCAAGAATCCTTTCGCTAAGACAGTTCTTGTGGAATTGGCAAAGTGACATTTTGAAGCCCTTAGAGGGCTATGGTGAAAAAGGAAATATCCTCAGATGAAATCTGGAAAGAAGCTTTCTGAGAAACTGCTTAGTGTTCGGTTAATTCATCTCACAGAGTTACATCTGTATTTCGTGGATCTATTTGCTAGCCTTATTTCTGTGGAATCTGAGAACAGATGTTTCGGATCCCATTGAAGACTATAGGGCCAAAGGAAATATCCTCGGATAACAAAGAGAAAGAAGCTTTCTGAGAAACTTCTTTGCGTTCTGTGAAATCATCTCACAGAGTTACAGCTTTCCCCTCAAGAAGCCTTTCTCTAAGACAGTTATTGTGGAATTGGCAAAGTGATATTTGGAAGCCCATAGAGGGCTATGGTGAAAAAGGAAATATCCTCAGATGAAATCTGGAAAGAAGCTTTCTGAGAAACTGCTTAGTGTTCTGTTAATTCATCTCACAGAGTTACATCTGTATTTCGTGGATCTCTTTGCTAGCCTTATTTCTGTGGAATTTGAGAACAGATATTTCGGATCCCATTGAAGACTAAAGGGACAAAGGAAATATCCTCCGATAACAAAGAGAAAGAAGCTTTCTGAGAAACTTCTTTGCGTTCTGTGAAATCATCTCACAGAATTACAGCTTTCCACTTAAGAAGCCTTTCGCTAAGACAGTTCCTGTGGAATTGGCAAAGTGATATTTGGAAGCCCTTAGAGGGCTATGGTGAAAAAGGAAATATCCTCAGATGAAATCTGGAAAGAAGCTTTCTGAGAAACTGCTTAGTGTTCTGTTAATTCATCTCACAGAGTTACATCTGTATTTCGTGGATCTCTTTGCTAGCCTTATTTCTGTGGAATCTGAGAACAGATATTTCGGATCCCATTGAAGACTATAGGGCCAAAGGAAATATCCTCCGATAACAAATAGAAAGAAGCCTTCTGAGAAACTTCTTTTCGTTCTGTGAAATCATCTCACCGAGTTACAGCTATCCCCTCAAGAAGCCTTTCGCCAAGACAGTTCTTGTGGAATTGGCAAAGTGATATTTGGAAGCCCATAGAGGGCTATGGTGAAAAAGGAAATATCCTCAGATGAAATCTGGAAAGAAGCTTTCTGAGAAACTGCTTAGTGTTCGGTTAATTCATCTCACAGAGTTACATCTGTATTTCGTGGATCTCTTTGCTAGCCTTATTTCTGTGGAATCTGAGAACAGATATTTCGGATCCCTTTGAAGACTATAGGGCTAAAGGAAATATCCTCCGATAACAAAGAGAAAGAAGCTTTCTGAGAAACATCTTTGTGTTCTGTGAAATCATCTTACAGAGTTACAGCTTTCCCCTCAAGAATCCTTTCGCTAAGACAGTTCTTGTGGAATTGGCAAAGTGATATTTGGAAGCCCATAGAGGGCTATGGTGAAAAAGGAAATATCCTCAGATGAAAAATGGAAAGAAGCTTTCTGAGAAATTGCTTAGTTTTCTGTTAATTCATCTCACAGAGTTACATCTGTATTTCGTGGATCTCTTTGCTAGCCTTATTTCTGTGGAATCTGAGAACAGATATTTCGGATCCCTTTGAAGACTACAGGGACGAAGGAAATATCCTCCGATAACAAAGAGCAAGAAGCTTTCTGAGAAACTTCTTTGCGTTCTGTGAAATCATCTCACAGAGTTACAGCTTTCCCCTCAAGAAGCCTTTCGCTAAGACAGTTCTTGTGGAATTGGCAAAGTGATATTTGGAAGCCCTTAGAGGGCTATGGTGAAAAAGGAAATATCCTCAGATGAAATCTGGAAAGAAGCTTTCTGAGAAACTGCTTAGTGTTCTGTTAATTCATCTCACAGAGTTACATCTGTATTTCGTGGATCTCATTGCTAGCCTTATTTCTGTGGAATCTGAGAACAAATATTTCGGATCCCATTGAAGACAATACGGCCAAAGGAAATATCCTCCGATAACAAAGAGAAAGAAGCTTTCTGAGAAACTTCTTTGTGTTCTGTGAAATCAACTCACAGAGTTACAGCTTTCCCCTAAAGAAGCCTTTCGCTAAGACAGTTCTTGTGGAATTGGCAAAGTGATATTTTGAAGCCCATCGAGGGCTATGGTGAAAAAGGAAATATCCTCAGAAGAAATCTGGAAAGAAGCTTTCTGAGAAACTGCTTAGTGTTCGGTTAATTCATCTCACAGAGTTACATCTGTATTTCCTGGATCTCTTTGCTAGCCTTATTTCTGTGGAATCTGAGAACAGATATTTCGGATCCCTTTGAAGACTATAGGTCTAAAGGAAATATCCTCCGATAACAAAGAGAAAGAAGCTTTCTGAGAAACATCTTTGTGTTCTGTGAAATCATCTTACAGAGTTACAGCTTTCCCCTCAAGAATCCTTTCGCTAAGACAGTTCTTGTGGAATTGGCAAAGTGATATTTGGAAGCCCTTAGAGGGCTATGGTGAAAAAGGAAATATCCTCAGATGAAATCTGGAAAGAAGCTTTCTGAGAAACTGCTTAGTGTTCTGTTAATTCATCTCACAGAGTTACATCTGTATTTCGTGGATCTCTTTGCTAGCCTTATTTCTGTGGAATCTGAGAACAGATATTTCGGATCCCATTGAAGACTATAGGGCCAAAGGAAATATCCTCCGATAACAAATAGAAAGAAGCCTTCTGAGAAACTTCTTTTCGTTCTGTGAAATCATCTCACCGAGTTACAGCTATCCCCTCAAGAAGCCTTTCGCCAAGACAGTTCTTGTGGAATTGGCAAAGTGATATTTGGAAGCCCATAGAGGGCTATGGTGAAAAAGGAAATATCCTCAGATGAAATCTGGAAAGAAGCTTTCTGAGAAACTGCTTAGTGTTCGGTTAATTCATCTCACAGAGTTACATCTGTATTTCGTGGATCTCTTTGCTTGCCTTATTTCTGTGGAATCTGAGAACAGATATTTCGGATCCCTTTGAAGACTATAGGGCTAAAGGAAATATCCTCCGATAACAAAGAGAAAGAAGCTTTCTGAGAAACATCTTTGTGTTCTGTGAAATCATCTCACAGAGTTACAGCTTTCCCCTCAAGAAGCCTTTCGCTAAGACAGTTCTTGTGGAATTGGCAAAGTGACATTTTGAAGCCCTTAGAGGGCTATGTTGAAAAAGGAAATATCCTCAGATGAAATCTGGAAAGAAGCTTTCTGAGAAACTGCTTAGTGTTCGGTTAATTCATCTCACAGAGTTACATCTGTATTTCGTGGATCTCTTTGCTAGCCTTATTTCTGTGGAATCTGAGAACAGATGTTTCGGATCCCATTGAAGACTATAGGGCCAAAGGAAATATCCTCGGATAACAAAGAGAAAGAAGCTTTCTGAGAAACTTCTTTGCGTTCTGTGAAATCATCTCACAGAGTTACAGCTTTCCCCTCAAGAAGCCTTTCTCTAAGACAGTTATTGTGGAATTGGCAAAGTGATATTTGGAAGCCCATAGAGGGCTATGGTGAAAAAGGAAATATCCTCAGATGAAATCTGGAAAGAAGCTTTCTGAGAAACTGCTTAGTGTTCTGTTAATTCATCTCACAGAGTTACATCTGTATTTCGTGGATCTCTTTGCTAGCCTTATTTCTGTGGAATTTGAGAACAGATATTACGGATCCCATTGAAGACTAAAGGGACAAAGGAAATATCCTCCGATAACAAAGAGAAAGAAGCTTTCTGAGAAACTTCTTTGCGTTCTGTGAAATCATCTCACAGAATTACAGCTTTCCACTTAAGAAGCCTTTCGCTAAGACAGTTCCTGTGGAATTGGCAAAGTGATATTTGGAAGCCCTTAGAGGGCTATGGTGAAAAAGGAAATATCCTCAGATGAAATCTGGAAAGAAGCTTTCTGAGAAACTGCTTAGTGTTCTGTTAATTCATCTGACAGAGTTACATCTGTATTTCGTGGATCTCTTTGCTAGCCTTATTTCTGTGGAATCTGAGAACAGATATTTCGGATCCCATTGAAGACTATAGGGCCAAAGGAAATATCCTCCGATAACAAATAGAAAGAAGCCTTCTGAGAAACTTCTTTTCGTTCTGTGAAATCATCTCACCGAGTTACAGCTATCCCCTCAAGAAGCCTTTCGCCAAGACAGTTCTTGTGGAATTGGCAAAGTGATATTTGGAAGCCCATAGAGGGCTATGGTGAAAAAGGAAATATCCTCAGATGAAATCTGGAAAGAAGCTTTCTGAGAAACTGCTTAGTGTTCGGTTAATTCATCTCACAGAGTTACATCTGTATTTCGTGGATCTCTTTGCTAGCCTTATTTCTGTGGAATCTGAGAACAGATATTTCGGATCCCTTTGAAGACTATAGGGCTAAAGGAAATATCCTCCGATAACAAAGAGAAAGAAGCTTTCTGAGAAACATCTTTGTGTTCTGTGAAATCATCTTACAGAGTTACAGCTTTCCCCTCAAGAATCCTTTCGCTAAGACAGTTCTTGTGGAATTGGCAAAGTGATATTTGGAAGCCCATAGAGGGCTATGGTGAAAAAGGAAATATCCTCAGATGAAATCTGGAAAGAAGCTTTCTGAGAAATTGCTTAGTTTTCTGTTAATTCATCTCACAGAGTTACATCTGTATTTCGTGGATCTCTTTGCTAGCCTTATTTCTGTGGAATCTGAGAACAGATATTTCGGATCCCTTTGAAGACTACAGGGACGAAGGAAATATCCTCCGATAACAAAGAGCAAGAAGCTTTCTGAGAAACTTCTTTGCGTTCTGTGAAATCATCTCACAGAGTTACAGCTTTCCTCTCAAGAAGCCTTTCGCTAAGACAGTTCTTGTGGAATTGGCAAAGTGATATTTGGAAGCCCTTAGAGGGCTATGGTGAAAAAGGAAATATCCTCAGATGAAATCTGGAAAGAAGCTTTCTGAGAAACTGCTTAGTGTTCTGTTAATTCATCTCACAGAGTTACATCTGTATTTCGTGGATCTCGTTGCTAGCCTTATTTCTGTGGAATCTGAGAACAAATATTTCGGATCCCATTGAAGACTATACGGCCAAAGGAAATATCCTCCGATAACAAAGAGAAAGAAGCTTTCTGAGAAACTTCTTTGTGTTCTGTGAAATCAACTCACAGAGTTACAGCTTTCCCCTCAAGAAGCCTTTCGCTAAGACAGTTCTTGTGGAATTGGCAAAGTGATATTTTGAAGCCCATAGAGGGCTATGGTGAAAAAGGAAATATCCTCAGAAGAAATCTGGAAAGAAGCTTTCTGAGAAACTGCTTAGTGTTCGGTTAATTCATCTCACAGAGTTACATCTGTATTTCCTGGATCTCTTTGCTAGCCTTATTTCTGTGGAATCTGAGAACAGATATTTCGGATCCCTTTGAAGACTATAGGTCTAAAGGAAATATCCTCCGATAACAAAAAGAAAGAAGCTTTCTGAGAAACATCTTTGTGTTCTGTGAAATCATCTTACAGAGTTACAGCTTTCCCCTCAAGAATCCTTTCGCTAAGACAGTTCTTGTGGAATTGGCAAAGTGATATTTGGAAGCCCTTAGAGGGCTATGGTGAAAAAGGAAATATCCTCAGATGAAATCTGGAAAGAAGCTTTCTGAGAAACTGCTTAGTGTTCTGTTAATTCATCTCACAGAGTTACATCTGTATTTCGTGGATCTCTTTGCTAGCCTTATTTCTGTGGAATCTGAGAACAGATATTTCGGATCCCATTGAAGACTATAGGGCCAAAGGAAATATCCTCGGATAACAAAGAGAAAGAAGCTTTCTGAGAAACTTCTTTGCGTTCTGTGAAATCATCTCACAGAGTTACAGCTTTCCCCTCAAGAAGCCTTTCTCTAAGACAGTTATTGTGGAATTGGCAAAGTGATATTTGGAAGCCCATAGAGGGCTATGGTGAAAAAGGAAATATCCTCAGATGAAATCTGGAAAGAAGCTTTCTGAGAAACTGCTTAGTGTTCTGTTAATTCATCTCACAGAGTTACATCTGTATTTCGTGGATCTCTTTGCTAGCCTTATTTCTGTGGAATTTGAGAACAGATATTACGGATCCCATTGAAGACTAAAGGGACAAAGGAAATATCCTCCGATAACAAAGAAAAAGAAGCTTTCTGAGAAACTTCTTTGCGTTCTGTGAAATCATCTCACAGAATTACAGCTTTCCACTTAAGAAGCCTTTCGCTAAGACAGTTCCTGTGGAATTGGCAAAGTGATATTTGGAAGCCCTTAGAGGGCTATGGTGAAAAAGGAAATATCCTCAGATGAAATCTGGAAAGAAGCTTTCTGAGAAACTGCTTAGTGTTCTGTTAATTCATCTGACAGAGTTACATCTGTATTTCGTGGATCTCTTTGCTAGCCTTATTTCTGTGGAATCTGAGAACAGATATTTCGGATCCCATTGAAGACTATAGGGCCAAAGGAAATATCCTCCGATAACAAATAGAAAGAAGCCTTCTGAGAAACTTCTTTTCGTTCTGTGAAATCATCTCACCGAGTTACAGCTATCCCCTCAAGAAGCCTTTCGCCAAGACAGTTCTTGTGGAATTGGCAAAGTGATATTTGGAAGCCCATAGAGGGCTATGGTGAAAAAGGAAATATCCTCAGATGAAATCTGGAAAGAAGCTTTCTGAGAAACTGCTTAGTGTTCGGTTAATTCATCTCACAGAGTTACATCTGTATTTCGTGGATCTCTTTGCTAGCCTTATTTCTGTGGAATCTGAGAACAGATATTTCGGATCCCTTTGAAGACTATAGGGCTAAAGGAAATATCCTCCGATAACAAAGAGAAAGAAGCTTTCTGAGAAACATCTTTGTGTTCTGTGAAATCATCTTACAGAGTTACAGCTTTCCCCTCAAGAATCCTTTCGCTAAGACAGTTCTTGTGGAATTGGCAAAGTGATATTTGGAAGCCCATAGAGGGCTATGGTGAAAAAGGAAATATCCTCAGATGAAATCTGGAAAGAAGCTTTCTGAGAAATTGCTTAGTTTTCTGTTAATTCATCTCACAGAGTTACATCTGTATTTCGTGGATCTCTTTGCTAGCCTTATTTCTGTGGAATCTGAGAACAGATATTTCGGATCCCTTTGAAGACTACAGGGACGAAGGAAATATCCTCCGATAACAAAGAGCAAGAAGCTTTCTGAGAAACTTCTTTGCGTTCTGTGAAATCATCTCACAGAGTTACAGCTTTCCTCTCAAGAAGCCTTTCGCTAAGACAGTTCTTGTGGAATTGGCAAAGTGATATTTGGAAGCCCTTAGAGGGCTATGGTGAAAAAGGAAATATCCTCAGATGAAATCTGGAAAGAAGCTTTCTGAGAAACTGCTTAGTGTTCTGTTAATTCATCTCACAGAGTTACATCTGTATTTCGTGGATCTCGTTGCTAGCCTTATTTCTGTGGAATCTGAGAACAAATATTTCGGATCCCATTGAAGACTATACGGCCAAAGGAAATATCCTCCGATAACAAAGAGAAAGAAGCTTTCTGAGAAACTTCTTTGTGTTCTGTGAAATCAACTCACAGAGTTACAGCTTTCCCCTCAAGAAGCCTTTCGCTAAGACAGTTCTTGTGGAATTGGCAAAGTGATATTTTGAAGCCCATAGAGGGCTATGGTGAAAAAGGAAATATCCTCAGAAGAAATCTGGAAAGAAGCTTTCTGAGAAACTGCTTAGTGTTCGGTTAATTCATCTCACAGAGTTACATCTGTATTTCCTGGATCTCTTTGCTAGCCTTATTTCTGTGGAATCTGAGAACAGATATTTCGGATCCCTTTGAAGACTATAGGTCTAAAGGAAATATCCTCCGATAACAAAGAGAAAGAAGCTTTCTGAGAAACATCTTTGTGTTCTGTGAAATCATCTTACAGAGTTACAGCTTTCCCCTCAAGAATCCTATCGCTAAGACAGTTCTTGTGGAATTGGCAAAGTGATATTTGGAAGCCCATAGAGGGCTATGGTGAAAAAGGAAATATCCTCAGATGAAATCTGGAAAGAAGCTTTCTGAGAAACTGCTTAGTGTTCTGTTAATTCATCTCACAGAGTTACATCTGTATTTCGTGGATCTCATTGCTAGCCTTATTTCTGTGGAATCTGAGAACAGATATTTCGGATCCCTTTGAAGACTATAGGGCCAAAGGAAATATCCTCCGATAACAAAGAGAAAGAAGCTTTCTGAGAAACTTCTTTGCGTTCTGTGAAATCATCTCACGGAGTTACAGCTTTCCCCTCAAGAAGCCTTTCGCTAAAACAGTTCTTGTGGAATTGGCAAAGTGATATTTGGAAGCCCATAGAGGGCTATGGTGAAAAAGGAAATATCCTCAGATGAAATCTGGAAAGAAGCTTTCTGAGAAACTGCTTAGTATTCGGTTAATTCATCTCACAGAGTTACATCTGTATATCGTGGATCGCTTTGCTAGCCTTATTTCTGTGGAATCTGAGAACAGATATTTCGGATCCCATTGAAGACTATAGGGCCAAAGGAAATATCCTCCGATAACAAAGAGAAAGAAGCTTTCTGAGAAACTTCTTTGCAGTCTGTAAAATCATCTCACAGAGTTACAGCTTTCCCCTCAAGAAGCCTATCGCTAAGACAGTTCTTGTGGAATTGGCAAAGTGATATTTGGAAGCCCATAGAGGGCTATGGTGAAAAAGGTAATATCCTCAGATGAAATCTGGAAAGAAGCTTTCTGAGAAACTGCTTCGTGTTCTGTTCATTCATCTCACAGAATTACATCTGTATTTCGTGGATCTCATTGCTAGCCTTATTTCTGTGGAATCTGAGAACAGATATTTCGGATCCCTTTGAAGACTATAGGGCCAAATGAAATATCCTCCGATTACAAAGAGAAAGAAGCTTTCATAGAAACTTCTTAGTGTTCTGTGAAATCATCTCACAGAGTTACAGAGTTCCCCTCAAGAAGCCTTTCGCTAAGACAGTTCTTGTGGAATTGGCAAAGTGATATTTGGAAACACATAGAGAGCTATGGTGAAAAAGGAAATATCCTCAGATTAAATCTGGAAAGAAGCTTTCTGAGAAACTGCTTAGTGTTCTGTTAATTCATCTCACAGAGTTACAACTGTATTTCGTGGATCTCTTTGCTAGCCTTATTTCTATGGAATCTGAGAACAGGTATTTCAGATCCCATTGAGACTATAGGGCCAAAGGAAATATCCTCTGATTACAAAGAGAAAGAAGCTTTCATAGAAACTTCTTTGTGTTCTGTAAAATCATCACACAGAGTTACAGCTTTCCCCTCAAGAAGACTTACGCTAAGACAGTTCTTGTGGAATTGGCAAAGTGATATTTGGAAGCCCATAGAGGGCTATGGTGAAAAAGGAAATATCCTCAGATGAAATCTGGAAAGAAGCTTTCTGAGAAACTGCTTTGTTTTTTGTTAATTCATCTCACAGAGTTACATCTGTATTTCGTGGATCTCTTTGCCAGCCTTATTTCTGTGGAATCTGAGAACAGATATTTCGGATCCCTTTTAAGACTATAGGGCCAAAGGAAATATCCTCCGATTACAAAGAGAAAGAAGCTATCTTAGAAACTTCTTTGTGTTCTGTGAAATCATCTCACAGAGTTACAGCTTTCCCCTCAAGAAGCCTTTCGCTAAGACAGTTCTTGTGGAATTGGCAAAGTGATATTTGGAAGCCCATAGAGGGCTATGGTGAAAAAGGAAATATCCTCAGATGAAATCTGGAAAGAAGCTTTCTGGAAACTGCTTAGTGTTTTGTTAATTCATCTCACAGAGTTACATCTGTATTTCGTGGATCTCTTTGGCAGCCTTATTTCTGTGGAATCTGAGAACAGATATTTCGGATCGCTTTGAAGACTATAGGGCCAAAGGAAATATCCTCCGATTACAAAGAGAAAGAAGCTTTCTTAGAAACTTCTTTGTGTTCTGTGAAATCATCTCACAGAGTTACAGCTTTCCCCTCAAGAAGCCTTTCGCTAAGACAGTTCTTGTGGAATTGGCAAAGTGATATTTTGAAGCCCATAGAGGGCTATGGTGAAAAAGGAAATATCCTCAGATGAAATCTGGAAAGAAGCTTTCTGAGAAACTGCTTAGTGTTCTGTTAATTCATCTCACAGAGTTACATCTGTATTTCGTGGATCTCTTTGCTAGCCTTATTTCTGTGGAATTTGAGAACAGATATTTCGGATCCCATTGAAGACTATAGGGCCAAAGGAAATATCCTCCGATAACAAATAGAAAGAAGCTTTCTGAGAAACTTCTTTTCGTTCTGTGAAATCATCTCACCGAGTTACAGCTATCCCCTCAAGAAGCCTTTCGCTAAGACAGTTCTTGTGGAATTCGCAAAGTGATATTTGGAAGCCCATAGAGGGCTATGGTGAAAAAGGAAATATCCTCAGATGAAATCTGGAAAGAAGCTTTCTGAGAAACTGCTTAGTGTTCGGTTAATTCATCTCACAGAGTTACATCTGTATTTCCTGGATCTCTTTGCTAGCCTTATTTCTGTGGAATCTGAGAACAGATATTTCGGATCCCTTTGAAGACTATAGGTCTAAAGGAAATATCCTCCGATAACAAAGAGAAAGAAGCTTTCTGAGAAACATCTTTGTGTTCTGTGAAATCATCTTACAGAGTTACAGCTTTCCCCTCAAGAATCCTTTCGCTAAGACAGTTCTTGTGGAATTGGCAAAGTGATATTTGGAAGCCCATAGAGGGCTATGGTGAAAAAGGAAATATCCTCAGATGAAATCTGGAAAGAAGCTTTCTGAGAAACTGCTTAGTGTTCTGTTAATTCATCTCACAGAGTTAAATCTGTATTTCGTGGATCTCATTGCTAGCCTAATTTCTGTGGAATATGAGAACAGATATTTCGGATCCCATTGAAGACTATAGGGCCAAAGGAAATATCCTCCGATAACAAAGAGAAAGAAGCTTTCTGAGAAACTTCTTTGCAGTCTGTGAAATCATCTCACAGAGTTACAGCTTTCCCCTCAAGAAGCCTATCGCTAAGACAGTTCTTGTGGAATTGGCAAAGTGATATTTGGAAGCCCATAGAGGGCTATGGTGAAAAAGGTAATATCCTCAGATGAAATCTGGAAAGAAGCTTTCTGAGAAACTGCTTCGTGTTCTGTTCATTCATCTCACAGAGTTACATCTGTATTTCGTGGATCTCTTTGCTAGCCTTATTTCTGTGGAATCTGAGAACAGATATTTCGGATCCCTTTGAAGACTATAGGGCCAAAGGAAATATCCTCCGATTACAAAGAGAAAGAAGCTTTCATAGAAACTTCTTTGTGTTCTGTGAAATCATCTCACAGAGTTACAGAGTTCCCCTCAAGAAGCCTTTCGCTAAGACAGTTCTTGTGGAATTGGCAAAGTGATATTTGGAAACACATAGAGAGCTATGGTGAAAAAGGAAATATCCTCAGATTAAATCTGGAAAGAAGCTTTCTGAGAAACTGCTTAGTGTTCTGTTAATTCATCTCACAGAGTTACATCTGTATTTCGTGGATCTCTTTGCTAGCCTTATTTCTATGGAATCTGAGAAGAGGTATTTCAGATCCCATTGAGACTATAGGGCCAAAGGAAATATCCTCCGATTACAAAGAGAAAGAAGCTTTCTTAGAAACTTCTTTGTGTTCTGTGAAATCATCTCACAGAGTTACAGCTTTCCCCTCAAGAAGCCTTTCGCTAAGACAGTTCTTGTGGAATTGGCAAAGTGATATTTGGAAGCCCATAGAGGGCTATGGTGAAAAAGGAAATATCCTCAGATGAAATCTGGAAAGAAGCTTTCTGAGAAACTGCTTAGTGTTCGGTTAATTCATCTAACAGAGTTACATCTGTATTTCCTGGATCTCTTTGCTAGCCTTATTTCTATGGAATTTGAGAACAGGTATTTCAGATCCCATTGAGACTATAGGGCCAAAGGAAATATCCTCCGATTACAAAGAGAAAGAAGCTTTCATAGAAACTTCTTTGTGTTCTGTGAAATCATCTCACAGAGTTACAGCTTTCCCCTCAAGAAGCCTTTCGCTAAGACAGTTCTTGTGGAATTGGCAAAGTGATATTTGGAAGCCCATAGAGGGCTTTTGTGAAAAAGGAAATATCCTCAGATGAAATCTGGAAAGAAGCTTTCTGAGAAACTGCTTAGTGTTCTGTTAATTCATCTCACAGAGTTACATCTGTATTTCGTGGATCTCTTTGCTAGCCTAATTTCTGTGGAATCTGAGAACAGATATTTCGGATCCCATTGAAGACTATAGGGCCAAAGGAAATATCCTCCGATAACAAAGAGCAAGAAGCTTTCTGAGAAACTTCTTTGCGTTCTGTGAAATCATCTCACAGAGTTACAGCTTTCCCCTGAAGAAGCCTTTCGCTAAGACAGTTCTTGTGGAATTGGCAAAGTGATATTTGGAAGCCCTTAGAGGGCTATGGTGAAAAAGGAAATATCCTCAGATGAAATCTGGAAAGAAGCTTTCTGAGAAACTGATAAGTGTTTTGTTAATTCATCTCACAGAGTTACCTCTGTATTTCGTGGATCTCTTTGGCAGCATTATTTCTGTGGAATCTGAGAACAGATATTTCGGATCCCTTTGAAGACTATAGGGCCAAAGGTAGTATCCTCCGATAACAAAGAGAAAGAAGCTTTCTGAGAAACTTCTTTGCGTTCTGTGACATCATCTCACAGAGTTACAGCTTTCCCCTCAAGAAGCCTTTAGCTAAGACAGTTTTTGTGGAATTGGCACAGTGATATTTGGAAGCCCTTAGAGGGCTATGTTGAAAAAGGAAATATCCTCAGATGAAATCTGGAAAGAAGCTTTCTGAGAAACTGCTTAGTGTTCTGTTAATTCATCTCACAGAGTTACATCTGTATTTCGTGGATCTCTTTGCTAGCCTTATTTCTGTGGTATCTGAGAACAGATATTTCGGATCCCTTTGAAGACTATAGGGCCAAAGGAAATATCCTCCGATAACAAAAGAAAGAAGATTTCTTAGAAACTTCTTTGTGTTCTGTGAAAGCATCTCACCGAGTTACAGCTTTCCCCTCAAGAAGCCTTTCGCTAAGACAGTTCTTGTGGAATTGGCAAAGTGATATTTGGAAGCCCATAGAGGGCTATGGTGAAAAAGGAAATATCCTCAGAGGAATACTGGAAAGAAGCTTTCTGAGAAACTGCTTAGTGTTCTGTTAATTCATCTCACGGAGTTACATCTGTATTTCGTGGATCTCTTTGCTAGCCTTATTTCTGTGGAATCTGAGAACAGATATTTCGGATCCCTTTGAAGACTATAGGGCCAAAGGAAATATCCTCCGATTACAAAGAGAAAGAAGCTTTCTTAGAAACTTCTTTGTGTTCTGTGAAATCATCTCACAGAGTTACAGCTTTCCCCTCTAGAAGCCTTTCGCTAAGACAGTTCTTGTGGAATTGGCAAAGTGATATTTGGAAGCCCATAGAGGGCTATGGTGAAAAAGTAAATATACTCAGATGAAATCTGGAAGGAAGCTTTCTGAGAATCTGCTTAGTGTTCGGTTATTTCATCTCAGATAGTTACATCTGTATTTCGTGGATCTCTTTGCTAGCCTTATTTCTGTGGAATCTGAGAAGAGATATTTCGGATCCCTTTGAAGACTATAGGGCCAAAGGTAATATCCTCCGATAACAAAGAGAAAGAAGCTTTCTGAGAAACTTCTTGGCGTTTTGTGAAATAATCTCACAGAGTTACAGCTTTCCCCTCAAGAAGCCTTTCGCTAAGACAGTTCTTTTGAATTGGCAAAGTGATATTTGGAAGCCCATAGAGGGCTATGGTGAAATAGGAAATATCCTCAGATGAAATCTGGAAAGAAGCTTTCTGAGAAACTGCTTAGTGTTCTGTTAATTCATCTCACAGAGTTACATCTGTATTTCGTGGATCTGTTTGCTAGCCTTATTTCTGTGGAATCTGAGAACAGATATTTCGGATCCCTTTGAAGACTATAGGGCCAAAGGAAATATCCTCCGATAACAAAGAGAAAGAAGATTTCTTAGAAACTTCTTTGTGTTCTGTGAAATCATCTCACAGAGTTACAGCTTTCCCCTCAAGAAGCCTTTCGCTAAGACCGTTCTTGTGGAATTGGCAAAGTGATATTTGGAAGCCCATAGAGGGCTATAGTGAAAAAGGAAATATCCTCAGAGGAAATCTGGAAAGAAGCTTTCTGAGAAACTGCTTAGTGTTTGGTTAATTCATCTCACAGAGTTACATCTGTATTTCGTGGATCTCTTTGCTAGCCTTATTTCTATGGAATCTGAGAACAGGTAGTTCAGATCCCATTGAAGACTATAGGGCCAAAGGAAATATCCTCCGATTACAAAGAGAAAGAAGCTTTCTTAGAAACTTCTTTGTGTTCTGTGAAATCATCTCACAGAGTTACAGCTTTCCCCTCAAGAAGCCTTTCGCTAAGACAGTTCTTGTGGAATTGGCAAAGTGATATTTGGAAGCCCATAGAGGGCTATGGTGAAAAAGGAAATATCCTCAGATGAAATCTGGAAAGAAGCTTTCTGAGAAACTGCTTAGTGTTTTGTTAATTCATCTCACAGAGTTACATCTGTATTTCGTGGATCTCTTTGGCAGCCTTGTTTCTGTGGAATCTGAGAACAGATATTTCGGATCGCTTTGAAGACTATAGGGCCAAAGGAAATATCCTCCGATTACAAAGAGAAAGAAGCTTTCTTAGAAACTTCTTTGTGTTCTGTGAAATCATCTCACAGAGTTACAGCTTTCCCCTCAAGAAGCCTTTCGCTAAGACAGTTCTTGTGGAATTGGCAAAGTGATATTTGGAAGCCCATAGAGGGCTATGGTGAAAAAGGAAATATCCTCAGATGAAATCTGGAAGGAAGCTTTCTGAGAATCTGCTTAGTCTTCGGTTAATTCATCTCAGATAGTTACATCTGTATTTCGTGGATCTCTTTGCTAGCCTTATTTCTGTGGAATCTGAGAAGAGATATTTCGGATCCCTCTGAAGACTATAGGGCCAAAGGAAATATCCTCCGATAACAAAGAGAAAGAAGCTTTCTGAGAAACTTCTTGGCGTTTTGTGAAATCATCTCACAGAGTTACAGCTTTCCCCTCAAGAAGCCTTTCGCTAAGACAGTTCTTGTGGAATTGGCAAAGTGATATTTGGAAGCCCATAGAGGGCTATGGTGAAAAAGGAAATATCCTCAGATGAAATCTGGAAAGAAGCTTTCTGAGAAACTGCTTAGTGTTCTGTTAATTCATCTCACAGAGTTACATCTGTATTTCGTAGATCTCTTTGCTAGCCTTATTTCTGTGGAATCTGAGAACAGATATTTCGGATCCCATTGAAGACTATAGGGCCAAAGGAAATATCCTCCGATAACAAGGAGAAAGAAGATTTCTTAGAAACTTCTTTGTGTTCTGTGAAATCATCTCACAGAGTTACAGCTTTCCCCTCAAGAAGCCTTTCGCTAAAACAGTTCTTGTGGAATTGGCAAAGAGATATTTGGAAGCCCATAGAGGGCTATAGTGAAAAAGGAAATATCCTCAGAGGAAATCTGGAAAGAAGCTTTCTGAGAAACTGCTTAGTGTTCTGTTCATTCATCTCACAGAGTTACATCTGTATTTCGTGGATCTCTTTGCTAGCCTTATTTCTGTGGAATCTGAGAACAGATATTTCGGATCCCTTTGAAGACTATAGGGCCAAAGGAAATATCCTCCGATTACAAAGAGAAAGAAGCTTTCTTAGAAACTTCTTTGTGTTCTGTGAAATCATCTCACAGAGTTACAGCTTTCCCCTCAGGAAGCCTTTCGCTAAGACAGTTCTTGTGGAATTGGCAAAGTGATATTTGGAAGCCCATAGAGGGCTATGGTGAAAAAGGAAATATCCTCAGATGAAATCTGGAAAGAAGCTTTCTGAGAAACTGCTTAGTGTTCTGTTAATTCATCTCACAGAGTTACATCTGTATTTCCTGGGTCTCTTTGCTAGCCTTATTTCTGTGAAATCTGAGAACAGATATTTCGGATCCCATTGAAGACTATAGGGCCAAAGGAAATATCCTCTGATTATAAAGAGAAAGAAGCTTTCTCAGAAACTTCTTTGCGTTCTGTGAAATCATCTCACAGAGTTACAGCTTTCCCCTCAAGAGGCCTTTCGCTAAGACAGTTCTTGTGGAATTGGCAAGGTGATATTTGGAAGCCCATAGAGGGCTACGGTGAAAAAGGAAATATCCTCAGATGAAATCTGGAAAGAAGCTTTATGAGAAACTGCTTAGTGTTCGGTTAATTCATCTCACAGAGTTACATCTGTATTTCGTGGATCTCTTTGCTAGCCTTATTTCTGTGGAATCTGAGAACAGATATTTCGGATCCCTTTGAAGACTATAGGGCCAAAGGAAATATCCTCCGATAACAAAGAGAAAGAAGCTTTCTGAGGAACTTCTTGTCGTTCTGTGAAATCATCTCACAGAGTTACAGCTTTCCCCTCAAGAAGCCTTTCATAAAGACAGTTCTTGTGGAATTGGCAAGGTGATATTTGGAAGCCCATAGAGGGCTATGGTGAAAAAGGAATTATCCTCAGATGAAATCTGGAAAGAAGCTTTCTGAGAAACTGCTTAGTGTTCTGTTAATTCATCTCACAGAGTTACATCTGTATTTCGTGGATCTCTTTGCTAGCCTTATTTCTGTGGAATCTGAGAACAGATATTTCGGATCCCTTTGAAGACTATAGGGCCAAAGGAAATATCCTCCGATTACAAAGAGAAAGAAGCTTTCTTAGAAACTCCTTTGTGTTTTGTGAAATCATCTCACAGAGTTACAGCTTTCCCCTCAAGAAGCCTTTCGCTAAGACAGTTCTTGTGGAATTGGCAAAGTGATATTTGGAACCCCAAGAGGGCAATGGTGAAAAAGAAAATATCCTCAGATGAAAACTGGAAAGAAGCTTTCTGAGAAACTGCTTAGTGTTCTGTTCATTCATCTCACAGAGTTACATCTGTATTTCGTGGATCTCTTTGCTAGCCTTATTTCTGTGGAATCTGAGAACAGGTATTTCAGATCCCATTGAAGACTATAGGGCCAAAGGAAATATCCTCCGATTACAAAGAGAAAGAAGCTTTCTTAGAAACTTCTTTGTGTTCTGTGAAAACATCTCACAGAGTTACAGCTTTCCCCTCAAGAAGCCTTTCGCTAAGACAGTTCTTGTGGAATTGGCAAAGTGATATTTGGAAGCCCATAGAGGGCTATGGTGAAAAAGGAAATATCCTCAGATGAAATCTGGAAAGAAGCTTTCTGAGAAACTGCTTTGTGTTTTGTTAATTCATCTCACAGAGTTACATGTGTATTTCGTGGATCTCTTTGCTAGCCTAATTTCTGTGGAATCTGAGAACAGATATTTCGGATCCCATTGAAGACTATAGGGCCAAAGGAAATATCCTCCGATAACAAAGAGAAAGAAGCTTTCTGAGAAACTTCTTTGCGTTCTGTGAAATCATCTCACAGAGTTACAGCTTTCCCCTCAAGAAGTCTTTCGCTAAGACAGTTCTTGTGGAATTGGCAAAGTGATATTTGGAAGCGCTTAGAGGGCTATTGTGAAAAAGGAAATGTCCTCAGATGAAATCTGGAAAGAAGCTTTCTGAGAAACTGATAAGTGTTTTGTTAATTCATCTCACAGAGTTACATCTGTATTTCGTGGATCTCTTTGGCAGCATTATTTCTGTGGAATCTGAGAACAGATATTTCGGATCCCTTTGAAGACTATAGGGCTAAAGGAAATATCCTCCGATAACAAAGAGAAAGAAGCTTTCTGAGAAACATCTTTGTGTTCTGTGAAATCATCTTACAGAGTTACAGCTTTCCCCTCAAGAATCCTTTCGCTAAGACAGTTCTTGTGGAATTGGCAAAGTGATATTTGGAAGCCCATAGAGGGCTATGGTGAAAAAGGAAATATCCTCAGATGAAATCTGGAAAGAAGCTTTCTGAGAAACTGCTTAGTTTTCTGTTAATTCATCTCACAGAGTTACATCTGTATTTCGTGGATCTCTTTGCTAGCCTTATTTCTGTGGAATCTGAGAACAGATATTTCGGATCCCATTGAAGACTACAGGAACAAAGGAAATTTCCTCCGATAACAAAGAGCAAGAAGCTTTCTGAGAAACTTCTTTGCGTTCTGTGAAATCATCTCACAGAGTTACAGCTTTCCCCTCAAGAAGCCTTTCGCTAAGACAGTTCTTGTGGAATTGGCAAAGTGATATTTGGAAGCCCTTAGAGGTCTATGGTGAAAAAGGAAATATCCTCAGATGAAATCTGGAAAGAAGCTTTCTGAGAAACTGCTTAGTGTTTTGTTAATTCATCTCACAGAGTTACATCTGTATTTCCTGGATCTCTTTGCTAGCCTTATTTCTGTGGAATCTGAGAACAGATATTTCGGATCCCATTGAAGACTATAGGGACAAAGGAAATATCCTCCGATAACAAAGAGCAAGAAGCTTTCTGAGAAACTTCTTTGCGTTCTGTGAAATCATCTCACAGAGTTACAGCTTTCCCCTCAAGAAGCCTTTCTCTAAGACAGTTCTTGTGGAATTGGCAAAGTGATATTTGGAAGCCCGTAGAGGGCTATGGTGAAAAAGGAAATATCCTCAGATGAAATCTGGAAAGAAGCTTTCTGAGAAACTGCTTAGTGTTCTGTTAATTCATCTCACAGAGTTACATCTGTATTTCGTGGATCTCTTTGCTAGCCTTATTTCTGTGGAATTTGAGAACAGATATTTCGGATCCCAATGAAGACTATAGGGACAAAGGAAATATCCTCCGATAACAAAGAGAAAGAAGCTTTCTGAGAAACCTCTTTGCGTTCTGTGAAATCATCTCACAGAATTACAGCTTTCCACTTAAGAAGCCTTTCACTAAGACAGTTCCTGTGGAATTGGCAAAGTGATATTTGGAAGCCCCTAGAGGGCTATGGTGAAAAAGGAAATATCCTCAGATGAAATCTGGAAAGAAGCTTTCTGAGAAACTGCTTAGTGTTCTGTTAATTCATCTCACAGAGTTACATCTGTATTTCGTGGATCTCTTTGCTAGCCTAATTTCTGTGGAATCTGAGAACAGATATTTCGGATCCCATTGAAGACTATAGGGACAAAGGAAATATCCTCCGATAACAAATAGAAAGAAGCTTTCTGAGAAACTTCTTTTCGTTCTGTGAAATCATCTCACCGAGTTACAACTATCCCCTCAAGAAGCCTTTCGCTAAGACAGTTCTTGTGGAATTGGCAAAGTGATATTTGGAAGCCCATAGAGGGCTATGGTGAAAAAGGAAATATCCTCAGATGAAATCTGGAAAGAAGCTTTCTGAGAAACTGCTTAGTGTTCTGTTAATTCATCTCACAGAGTTACATCTGTATTTCGTGGATCTCTTGGCTAGCCTTATTTCTGTGGAATCTGAGAACAGATATTTCGGATCCCATTGAAGACTATAGGGCCAAAGTTAATATCCTCCGATAACAAAGAGAAAGAAGCTTTCTGAGAAACTTCTTTGCGTTTTGTGAAATCATCTCACAGAGTTACAGCTTTCCCCTCAAGAAGCCTTTCGCTAAGACAGTTCTTGTGGAATTGGCAAAGTGATATTTGGAACCCCAAGAGGGCAATGGTGAAAAAGAAAATATCCTCAGATGAAAACTGGAAAGAAGCTTTCTGAGAAACTGCTTAGTGTTCTGTTCATTCATCTCACAGAGTTACATCTGTATTTCGTGGATCTCTTTGCTAGCCTTATTTCTGTGGAATCTGAGAACAGGTATTTCAGATCCCATTGAAGACTATAGGGCCAAAAGAAATATCCTCCGATTACAAAGAGAAAGAAGCTTTCTTAGAAACTTCTTTGTGTTCTGTGAAATCATCTCACAGAGTTACAGCTTTCCCCTCAAGAAGCCTTTCGCTAAGACAGTTCTTGTGGAATTGGCAAAGTGATATTTGGAAGCCCATAGAGGGCTATGGTGAAAAAGGAAATATCCTCAGATGAAATCTGGAAAGAAGCTTTCTGAGAAACTGCTTTGTGTTTTGTTAATTCATCTCACAGAGTTACATCTGTATTGCGTGGATCTCTTTGGCAGCCTTATTTCTCTGGAATCTGAGAACAGATATTTCGGATCCCTTTTAAGACTATAGGGCCAAAGGAAATATCCTCCGATTACAAAGAGAAAGAAGCTTTCTGAGAAACTTCTTTGTGTTCTGTGAAATCATCTCACAGAGTTACAGCTTTCCCCTCAAGAAGCCTTTCGCTAAGACAGTTCTTGTGGAATTGGCAAAGTGATATTTGGAAGCCCATAGAGGGCTATGGTGAAAAAGGAAATATCCTCAGATGAAATCTGGAAAGAAGCTTTCTGAGAAACTGCTTAGTGTTCTGTTAATTCATCTCACAGAGTTACATCTGTATTTCGTGGATCTCTTTGCTAGCCTTATTTCTATGGAATCTGAGAACAGGTATTTCAGATCCCATTGAGACTATAGGGCCAAAGGAAATATCCTCCGATTACAAAGAGAAAGAAGCTTTCTGAGAAACCTCTTTGCGTTCTGTGAAATCATCTCACAGAATTACAGCTTTCCACTTAAGAAGCCTTTCACTAAGACAGTTCCTGTGGAATTGGCAAAGTGATATTTGGAAGCCCCTAGAGGGCTATGGTGAAAAAGGAAATATCCTCAGATGAAATCTGGAAAGAAGCTTTCTGAGAAACTGCTTAGTGTTCTGTTAATTCATCTCACAGAGTTACATCTGTATTTCTTGGATCTCTTTGCTAGCCTAATTTCTGTGGAATCTGAGAACAGATATTTCGGATCCCATTGAAGACTATAGGGACAAAGGAAATATCCTCCGATAACAAATAGAAAGAAGCTTTCTGAGAAACTTCTTTTCGTTCTGTGAAATCATCTCACCGAGTTACAACTATCCCCTCAAGAAGCCTTTCGCTAAGACAGTTCTTGTGGAATTGGCAAAGTGATATTTGGAAGCCCATAGAGGGCTATGGTGAAAAAGGAAATATCCTCAGATGAAATCTGGAAAGAAGCTTTCTGAGAAACTGCTTAGTGTTCTGTTAATTCATCTCACAGAGTTACATCTGTATTTCGTGGATCTCTTGGCTAGCCTTATTTCTGTGGAATCTGAGAACAGATATTTCGGATCCCATTGAAGACTATAGGGCCAAAGGAAATATCCTCCGATAACAAAGAGAAAGAAGCTTTCTGAGAAACTTCTTTGGGTTTTGTGAAATCATCTCACAGAGTTACAGCTTTCCCCTCAAGAAGCCTTTCGCTAAGACAGTTCTTGTGGAATTGGCAAAGTGATATTTGGAAGCCCATAGAGGGCTATGGTGAAAAAGGAAATATCCTCAGATGAAATCTGGAAAGAAGCTTTCTGAGAAACTGCTTTGTGTTTTGTTAATTCATCTCACAGAGTTACATCTGTATTTCGTGGATCTCTTTGGCAGCCTTATTTCTGTGGAATCTGAGAACAGATATTTCGGATCCCTTTGAAGACTATAGGGCCAAAGGAAATATCCTCCGATTACAAAGAGAAAGAAGCTTTCTTAGAAACTTCTTTGTGTTCTGTGAAATCATCTCACAGAGTTACAGCTTTCCCCTCAAGAAGCCTTTCGCTAAGACAGTTCTTGTGGAATTGGCAAAGTGATATTTGGAAGCCCATAGAGGGCTATGGTGAAAAAGGAAATATCCTCAGATGAAATCTGGAAAGAAGCTTTCTGAGAAACTGCTTAGTGTTCTGTTAATTCATCTCACAGAGTTACATCTGTATTTCGTGGATCTCTTTGCTAGCCTTATTTCTGTGGAATCTGAGAACAGATATTTCGGATCCCATTGAAGACTATAGGGACAAAGGAAATATCCTCCGATAACAAAGAGAAAGAAGCTTTCTGAGAAACTTCTTTGCGTTCTGTGAAATCATCTCACAGAGTTACAGCTTTCCCCTCAAGAAGCCTTTCGCTAAGACAGTTCTTGTGGAATTGGCAAAGTGATATTTGGAAGCCCTTAGAGGGCTATGGTGAAAAAGGAAATATCCTCAGATGAAATCTGGAAAGAAGCTTTCTGAGAAACTGCTTAGTGTTCTGTTAATTCATCTCACAGAGTTACATCTGTATTTCCTGGATCTCTTTGCTAGCCTTATTTCTGTGGAATCTGAGAACAGATATTTCGGATCCCTTTGAAGACTATAGGGCTAAAGGAAATATCATCCGATAACAAAGAGAAAGAAGCTTTCTGAGAAACATCTTTGTGTTCTGTGAAATCATCTTACAGAGTTACAGCTTTCCCCTCAAGAATCCTTTCGCTAAGACAGTTCTTGTGGAATTGGCAAAGTGATATTTGGAACCCCAAGAGGGCAATGGTGAAAAAGAAAATATCCTCAGATGAAAACTGGAAAGAAGCTTTCTGAGAAACTGCTTAGTGTTCTGTTCATTCATCTCACAGAGTTACATCTGTATTTCGTGGATCTCTTTGCTAGCCTTATTTCTATGGAATCTGAGAACAGGTATTTCAGATCCCATTGAGACTATAGGGCCAAAGGAAATATCCTCCGATTACAAAGAGAAAGAAGCTTTCATAGAAACTTCTTTGCGTTCTGTGATATCATCTCACAGAGTTACAGCTTTCCCCTCAAGAAGCCTTTCGCTAAGACAGTTCTTGTGGAATTGGCAAAGTGATATTTGGAAGCCCATAGAGGGCTATGGTGAAAAAGGAAATATCCTCAGATGAAATCTGGAAAGAAGCTTTCTGAGAAACTGCTTAGTGTTCTGTTAATTCATCTCAGAGAGTTACATCTGTATTTCGTGGATCTCTTTGCTAGCCTAATTTCTGTGGAATCTGAGAACAGATATTTCGGATCCCATTGAAGACTATAGGGCCAAAGGAAATATCCTCCGATAACAAAGAGAAAGAAGCTTTCTGAGAAACTTCTTTGCGTTCTGTGAAATCATCTCACAGAGTTACAGCTTTCCCCTCAAGAAGCCTTTCGCTAAGACAGTTCTTGTGGAATTGGCAAAGTGATATTTGGAAGCCCATAGAGGGCTATGGTGAAAAAGGAAATATCCTCAGATGAAATCTGGAAAGAAGCTTTCTGAGAAACTGCTAAGTGTTTTGTTAATTCATCTCACAGAGTTACATCTGTATTTCGTGGATCTCTTTGGCAGCATTATTTGTGTGGAATCTGAGAACAGATATTTCGGATCCCTTTGAAGACTATAGAGCCAAAGGCAGTATCCTCCGATAACAAAGAGAAAGAAGCTTTCTGAGAAACTTCTTTGCGTTCTGTGAAATCATCTCACAGAGTTACAGCTTTCCCCTCAAGAAGCCTTTCGCTAAGACAGTTCTTGTGGAATTGGCAAAGTGATATTTGGAAGCCCTTAGAGGGCTATGGTGAAAAAGGAAATATCCTCAGATGAAATCTGGAAAGAAGCTTTCTGAGAAACTGCTTAGTGTTCGTTTAATTCATCTCACAGAGTTACATCTGTATTTCCTGGATCTCTTTGCTAGCCTTATTTCTGTGGAATCTGAGAACAGATATTTCGGATCCCTTTGAAGACTATAGGGCTAAAGGAAATATCCTCCGATAACAAAGAGAAAGAAGCTTTCTGAGAAACATCTTTGTGTTCTGTGAAATCATCTTACAGAGTTACAGCTTTCCCCTCAAGAATCCTTTCGCTAAGACAGTTCTTGTGGAATTGGCAAAGTGATATTTGGAAGCCCATAGAGGGGTATGGTGAAAAAGGAAATATCCTCAGATGAAATCTGGAAAGAAGCTTTCTGAGAAACTGCTTAGTTTTCTGTTAATTCATCTCACAGAGTTACATCTGTATTTCGTGCATCTCTTTGCTAGCCTTATTTCTGTGGAATCTGAGAACAGATATTTAGGATCCCATTGAAGACTACAGGGACAAAGGAAATTTCCTCCGATGACAAAGAGCAAGAAGCTTTCTGAGAAACTTCTTTGCATTCTGTGAAATCATCTCACAGAGTTACAGCTTTCCCCTCAAGAAGCCTTTCGCTAAGACAGTTCTTGTGGAATTGGCAAAGTGATATTTGGAAGCCCTTAGAGGGCTATGGTGAAAAAGGAAATATCCTCAGATGAAATCTGGAAACAAGCTTTCTGAGAAACTGCTTAGTGTTCGGTTAATTCATCTCACAGAGTTACATCTGTATTTCCTGGATCTCTTTGCTAGCCTTATTTCTGTGGAATCTGAGAACAGATATTTCGGATCCCTTTGAAGACTATAGGGCTAAAGGAAATATCCTCCGATAACAAAGAGAAAGAAGCTTTCTGAGAAACATCTTTGTGTTCTGTGAAATCATCTTACAGAGTTACAGCTTTCCCCTCAAGAATCCTTTCGCTAAGAGAGTTCTTGTGGAATTGGCAAAGTGATATTTGGAAGCCCATAGAGGGCTATGGTGAAAAAGGAAATATCCTCAGATGAAATCTGGAAAGAAGCTTTCTGAGAAACTGCTTAGTTTTCTGTTAATTCATCTCACAGAGTTACATCTGTATTTCGTGGATCTCTTTGCTAGCCTTATTTCTGTGGAATCTGAGAACAGATATTTCGGATCCCATTGAAGACTACAGGGACAAAGGAAATATCCTCCGATAACAAAGAGCAAGAAGATTTCTGAGAAACTTCTTTGCGTTCTGTGAAATCATCTCACAGATTTACAGCTTTCCCCTCAAGAGGCCTTTCTCTAAGACAGTTCTTGTGGAATTGGCAAAGTGTTATTTGGAAGCCCGTAGAGGGCTATGGTGAAAAAGGAAATATCCTCAGATGAAATCTGGAAAGAAGCTTTCTGAGAAACTGCTTAGTGTTCTGTTAATTCATCTCACAGAGTTACATCTGTATTTCGTGGATCTCTTTGCTAGCCTTATTTCTGTGGAATTTGAGAACAGATATTTCGGATCCCATTGAAGACTATAGGGACAAAGGAAATATCCTCCGATAACAAAGAGAAAGAAGCTTTCTGAGAAACCTCTTTGCGTTCTGTGAAATCATCTCACAGAATTACAGCTTTCCACTTAAGAAGACTTTCACTAAGACAGTTCCTGTGCAATTGGCAAAGTGATATTTGGAAGCCCCTAGAGGGCTATGGTGAAAAAGGAAATATCCTCAGATGAAATCTGGAAAGAAGCTTTCTGAGAAACTGCTTAGTGTTCTGTTAATTCATCTCACAGAGTTACATCTGTATTTCGTGGATCTCTTTGCTAGCCTAATTTCTGTGGAATCTGAGAACAGATATTTCGGATCCCTTTGAAGACTATAGGGACAAAGGAAATATCCTCCGATAACAAATAGAAAGAAGCTTTCTGAGAAACTTCTTTTCGTTCTGTGAAATCATCTCACCGAGTTACAACTATCCCCTCAAGAAGCCTTTCGCTAAGACAGTTCTTGTGGAATTGGCAAAGTGATATTTGGAAGCCCATAGAGGGCTATGGTGAAAAAGGAAATATCCTCAGATGAAATCTGGAAAGAAGCTTTCTGAGAAACTGCTTAGTGTTCTGTTAATTCATCTCACAGAGTTACATCTGTATTTCGTGGATCTCTTGGCTAGCCTTATTTCTGTGGAATCTGAGAACAGATATTTCGGATCCCATTGAAGACTAAAGGGCCAAAGGAAATATCCTCCGATAACAAAGAGAAAGAAGCTTTCTGAGAAACTTCTTTGCGTTTTGTGAAATCACCTCACAGAGTTACAGCTTTCCCCTCAAGAAGCCTTTCGCTAAGACAGTTCTTGTGGAATTGGCAAAGTGATATTTGGAACCCCAAGAGGGCAATGGTGAAAAAGAAAATATCCTCAGATGAAAACTGGAAAGAAGCTTTCTGAGAAACTGCTTAGTGTTCTGTTCATTCATCTCACAGAGTTACATCTGTATTTCGTGGATCTCTTTGCTAGCCTTATTTCTGTGGAATCTGAGAACAGGTATTTCAGATCCCATTGAAAACTATAGGGCCAAAAGAAATATCCTCCGATTACAAAGAGAAAGAAGCTTTCTGAGAAACTTCTTTGTGTTCTGTGAAATCATATCACAGAGTTACAGCTTTCCCCTCAAGAAGCCTTTCGCTAAGACAGTTCTTGTGGAATTGGCAAAGTGATATTTGGAAGCCCATAGAGGGCTATGGTGAAAAAGGAAATATCCTCAGATGAAATCTGGAAAGAAGCTTTCTGAGAAACTGCTTTGTGTTTTGTTAATTCATCTCACAGAGTTACATCTGTATTTCGTGGATCTCTTTGGCAGCCTTATTTCTGTGGAATCTGAGAACAGATATTTCGGATCCCTTTTAAGACTATAGGGCCAATGGAAATATCCTCCGATTACAAAGAGAAAGAAGCTTTCTTAGAAACTTCTTTGTGTTCTGTGAAATCATCTCACAGAGTTACAGCTTTCCCCTCAAGAAGCCTTTCGCTAAGACAGTTCTTGTGGAATTGGCAAAGTGATATTTGGAAGCCCATAGAGGGCTATGGTGAAAAAGGAAATATCCTCAGATGAAATCTGGAAAGAAGCTTTCTGAGAAACTGCTTAGTGTTCTGTTAATTCATCTCACAGAGTTACATCTGTATTTCGTGGATCTCTTTGCTAGCCTTATTTCTGTGGAATCTGAGAACAGATATTTCGGATCCCATTGAAGACTATAGGGACAAAGGAAATATCCTCCGATAACAAAGAGAAAGAAGCTTTCTGAGAAACTTCTTTGCGTTTTGTGAAATCATCTCACAGAGTTACAGCTTTCCCCTCAAGAAGCCTTTCGCTAAGACAGTTCTTGTGGAATTGGCAAAGTGATATTTGGAACCCCAAGAGGGCAATGGTGAAAAAGAAAATATCCTCAGATGAAAACTGGAAAGAAGCTTTCTGAGAAACTGCTTAGTGTTCTGTTAATTCATCTCACAGAGTTACATCTGTATTTCGTGGATCTCTTTGCTAGCCTTATTTCTGTGGAATCTGAGAACAGGTATTTCAGATCCCATTGAAGACTATAGGGCCAAAGGAAATATCCTCCGATTACAAAGAGAAAGAAGCTTTCTTAGAAACTTCTTTGTGTTCTGTGAAATCATCTCACAGAGTTACAGCTTTACCCTCAAGAAGCCTTTCGCTAAGACAGTTCTTGTGGAATTGGCAAAGTGATATTTGGAAGCCCATAGAGGGCTATGGTGAAAAAGGAAATATCCTCAGATGAAATCTGGAAAGAAGCTTTCTGAGAAACTGCTTTGTGTTTTGTTAATTCATCTCACAGAGTTACATCTGTATTGCGTGGATCTCTTTGGCAGCCTTATTTCTATGGAATATGAGAACAGATATTTCGGATCCCTTTTAAGACTATAGGGCCAAAGGAAATATCCTCCGATTACAAAGAGAAAGAAGCTTTCTGAGAAACTTCTTTGTGTTCTGTGAAATCATCTCACAGAGTTACAGCTTTCCCCTCAAGAAGCCTTTCGCTAAGACAGTTCTTGTGGAATTGGCAAAGTGATATTTGGAAGCCCATAGAGGGCTATGGTGAAAAAGGAAATATCCTCAGATGAAATCTGGAAAGAAGCTTTCTGAGAAACTGCTTAGTGTTCTGTTAATTCATCTCACAGAGTTACATCTGTATTTCGTGGATCTCTTTGCTAGCCTTATTTCTATGGAATCTGAGAACAGGTATTTCAGATCCCATTGAGACTATAGTGCCAAAGGAAATATCCTCCGATTACAAAGAGAAAGAAGCTTTCATAGAAACTTCTTTGCGTTCTGTGATATCATCTCACAGAGTTACAGCTTTCCCCTCAAGAAGCCTTTCGCTAAGACAGTTCTTGTGGAATTGGCAAAGTGATATTTGGAAGCCCATAGAGGGCTATGGTGAAAAAGGAAATATCCTCAGATGAAATCTGGAAAGAAGCTTTCTGAGAAACTGCTTAGTGTTCTGTTAATTCATCTCACAGAGTTACATCTGTATTTCGTGGATCTCTTTGCTAGCCTAATTTCTGTGGAATCTGAGAACAGATATTTCGGATCCCTTTTAAGACTATAGGGCCAAAGGAAATATCCTCCGATTACAAAGAGAAAGAAGCTTTCTTAGAAACTTCTTTGTGTTCTGTGAAATCATCTCACAGAGTTACAGCTTTCCCCTCAAGAAGCCTTTCGCTAAGACAGTTCTTGTGGAATTGGCAAAGTGATATTTGGAAGCCCATAGAGGGCTATGGTGAAAAAGGAAATATCCTCAGATGAAATCTGGAAAGAAGCTTTCTGAGAAACTGCTTAGTGTTCTGTTAATTCATCTCACAGAGTTACATCTGTATTTCGTGGATCTCTTTGCTAGCCTAATTTCTGTGGAATCTGAGAACAGATATTTCGGATCCCTTTGAAGACTATAGGGCCAAAGGAAATAACCTCCGAAAAAAAAGAGAAAGAAGCTTTCTGAGAAACTTCTTTGCGTTCTGTGAAATCATCTCACAGAGTTACAGCTTTCCCCTCCAGAAGCCTTTCGCTAAGACAGTTCTTGTGGAATTGGCAAAGTGATATTTGGAAGCCCATAGAGGGCTATGGTGAAAAAGGAAATATCCTCAGATGAAATCTGGAAAGAAGCTTTCTGAGAAACTGCTTAGTGTTCTGTTAATTCATCTCACAGAGTTACATCTGTATTTCGTGGATCTCTTTGCTAGCCTTATTTCTGTGGAATCTGAGAACAGATATTTCAGATCCCATTGAAGACTATAGGGCCAAAGGAAATATCCTCCGATAACAAAGAGAAAGAAGCTTTCTGAGAAACTACTTGGCGTTCTGTGAAATCATCTCACAGAGTTACAGCTATCCCCTCAAGAAGCCTTTCGCTAAGACAGTTCTTGTGGAATTGGCAAAGTGATATTTGGAAGCCCATAGAGGGCTATGGTGAAAAAGGAAATATCCTCAGATGAAATCTGGAAAGAAGCTTTCTGAGAAACTCCTAAGTGTTTTGTTAATTCATCTCACAGAGTTACATCTGTATTTCGTGGATCTATTTGGCAGCATTATTTCTGTGGAATCTGAGAACAGATATTTCGGATCCCATTGAAGACTATAGGGCCAAAGGAAGTATCCTCTGATAACAAAGAGAAAGAAGCTTTCTGAGAAACTTCTTTGCGTTCTGTGAAATCATCTCACAGAGTTACAGCTTTCCCCTCAAGAAACCTTTCGCTAAGACAGTTCTTGTGGAATTGGCAAAGTGATATTTGGAAGCCCATAGAGGGCTATGGTGAAAAAGGAAATATCCTCAGATGAAATCTGGAAAGAAGCTTTCTGAGAAACTGCTTTGTGTTTTGTTAATTCATCTCACAGAGTTACATCTGTATTTCGTGGATCTCTTTGGCAGCCTTATTTCTGTGGAATCTGAGAACAGATATTTCGGATCCCTTTTAAGACTATAGGGCAAAAGGAAATATCCTCCGATTACAAAGAGAAAGAAGCTTTCTGAGAAACTTCTTTGTGTTCTGTGAAATCATCTCACAGAGTTACAGCTTTCCCCTCAAGAAGCCTTTCGCTAAGACAGTTCTTGTGGAATTGGCAAAGTGATATTTGGAAGCCCATAGAGGGCTATGGTGAAAAAGGAAATATCCTCAGATGAAATCTGGAAAGAAGCTCTATGAGAAACTGCTTAGTGTTCTGTTAATTCATCTCACAGAGTTACATCTGTATTTCGTGGATCTCTTTGCTAGCCTTTTTTCTATGGAATCTGAGAACAGATATTTCGGATCCCTTTGAAGACTATAGGGCCAAAGGTAGTATCCTCCGATAACAAAGAGAAAGAAGCTTTCTGAGAAACTTCTTTGCGTTCTGTGAAATCATCTCACAGAGTTACAGCTTTCCCCTCAAGAAGCCTTTCGCTAAGACAGTTCTTGTGGAATTGGCAAAGTGATATTTGGAAGCCTTTAGAGGGCTATGTTGAAAAAGGAAATATCCTCAGATGAAATCTGGAAAGAAGCTTTCTGAGAAACTGCTTAGTGTTCTGTTCATTCATCTCACAGAGTTACATCTGTATTTCGTGGATATCTTTGCTAGCCTTATTTCTGTGGAATCTGAGAACAGATATTTCGGATCCCTTTGAAGACTATAGGGCCAAATGAAATATCCTCCGATAAGAAAGAGAAAGAAGATTTCTTAGAAACTTCTTTGTGTTCTGTGAAGTCATCTCACAGAGTTACAGCTTTCCCCTCAAGAAGCCGTTCGCTAAGACAGTTCTTGTGGAATTGGCAAAGTGATATTTGGAAGCCCATAGAGGGCTATAGTGAAAAAGGAAATATCCTCAGAGGAAATCTGGAAAGAAGCTTTCTGAGAAACTGCTTAGTGTTCTGTTCATTCATCTCACAGAGTTACATCTGTATTTCGTGGATCTCTTTGCTAGCCTTATTTCTGTGGAATCTGAGAACAGATATTTCGGATCCCTTTGAAGACAATAGGGCCAAAGGAAATATCCTCCGATTACAAAGAGAAAGAAGCTTTCTGAGAAACTTCTTTGTGTTCTGTGAAATCATCTCACAGAGTTACAGCTTTCCCCTCCGGAAGCGTTTCGCTAAGACAGTTCTTGTGGAATTGGCAAAGTGATATTTGGAAGCCCATAGAGGGCTATGGTGAAAAAGGAAATATCCTCAGATGAAATCTGGAAAGAAGCTTTCTGAGAAACTGCTTAGTGTTCTGTTAATTCATCTCACAGAGTTACATCTTTATTTCGTGGATCTCTTTGCTAGCCTTATTTCTGTGGAATCTGAGAACAGATATTTCGGATCCCTTTTAAGACTATAGGGCCAAAGGAAATATCCTCCGATTACAAAGAGAAAGAAGCTTTCTGAGATACTTCTTTGCGTTCTGTGAAATCATCTCACAGAGTTACAGCGTTCCCTTCAAGAAGCCTTTCGCTAAGACAGTTCTTGTGGAATTGGCAAAGTGATATTTGGAAGCCCATAGAGGGCTATGGTGAAAAAGGAAATATCCTCAGATGAAATCTGGAAAGAAGCTTTCTGAGAAACTGCTTAGTGTTTTGTTAATTCATCTCACAGAGTTACATCTGTATTTCGTGGATCTCTTTGCTAGCCTTATTTCTGTGGAATCTGAGAACAGATATTTCGGATCCCTTTGAAGACTATAGGGCCAAAGGAAATATCCTCCGATAACAAAGAGAAAGAAGCTTTCTGAGGAACTTCTTGGCGTTCTGTGAAATCATCTCACAGAGTTACAGCTTTCCCCTCAAGAAGCCTTTCGCTAAGACAGTTCTTGTGGAATTGGCAAAGTGATATTTGGAAGCCCATAGAGTGCTATGGTGAAAAAGGAAATATCCTCAGATGAAATCTGGAAAGAAGCTTTCTGAGAAACTGCTAAGTGTTTTGTTAATTCATCTCACAGAGTTACATCTGTATTTCGTGGATCTCTTTGGCAGCATTATTTCTGTGGAATCTGAGAACAGATATTTCGGATCCCATTGAAGACTATAGGGCCAAAGGAAGTATCCTCTGATAACAAAGAGAAAGAAGCTTTCTGAGAAACTTCTTTGCGTTCTGTGAAATCATCTCACAGAGTTACAGCTTTCCCCTCAAGAAACCTTTCGCTAAGACAGTTCTTGTGGAATTGGCAAAGTGATATTTGGAAGCCCATAGAGGGCTATGGTGAAAAAGGAAATATCCTCAGATGAAATCTGGAAAGAAGCTTTCTGAGAAACTGCTTTGTGTTTTGTTAATTCATCTCACAGAGGTACATCTGTATTTCGTGGATCTCTTTGGCAGCCTTATTTCTGTGGAATCTGAGAACAGATATTTCGATCCCTTTTAAGACTATAGGGCAAAAGGAAATATCCTCCGATTACAAAGAGAAAGAAGCTTTCTTAGAAACTTCTTTGTGTTCTGTGAAATCATCTCACAGAGTTACAGCTTTCCCCTCAAGAAGCCTTTCGCTAAGACAGTTCTTGTGGAATTGGCAAAGTGATATTTGGAAGCCCATAGAGGGCTATGGTGAAAAAGGAAATATCCTCAGATGAAATCTGGAAAGAAGCTCTCTGAGAAACTGCTTAGTGTTCTGTTAATTCATCTCACAGAGTTACATCTGTATTTCGTGGATCTCTTTGCTAGCCTTTTTTCTATGGAATCTGAGAACAGATATTTCGGATCCCTTTGAAGACTATAGGGCCAAAGGTAGTATCCTCCGATAACAAAGAGAAAGAAGCTTTCTGAGAAACTTCTTTGCGTTCTGTGAAATCATCTCACAGAGTTACAGCTTTCCCCTCAAGAAGCCTTTCGCTAAGACAGTTCTTGTGGAATTGGCAAAGTGATATTTGGAAGCCCTTAGAGGGCTATGTTGAAAAAGGAAATATCCTCAGATGAAATCTGGAAAGAAGCTTTCTGAGAAACTGCTTAGTGTTCTGTTCATTCATCTCACAGAGTTACATCTGTATTTCGTGGATCTCTTTGCTAGACTTATTTCTGTGGAATCTGAGAACAGATATTTCGGATCCCTTTGAAGACTATAGGGCCAAAGGAAATATCCTCCGATAACAAAGAGAAACAAGATTTCTTAGAAACTTCTTTGTGTTCTGTGAAGTCATCTCACAGAGTTACAGCTTTCCCCTCAAGAAGCCTTTCGCTAAGACAGTTCTTGTGGAATTGGCAAAGTGATATTTGGAAGCCCATAGAGGGCTATAGTGAAAAAGGAAATATCCTCAGAGGAAATCTGGAAAGAAGCTCTCTGAGAAACTGCTTAGTGTTCTGTTAATTCATCTCACAGAGTTACATCTGTATTTCGTGGATCTCTTTGCTAGCCTTATTTCTGTGGAATCTGAGAACAGATATTTCGGATCCCTTTGAAGACTATAGGGCCAAAGGAAATATCCTCCGATTACAAAGAGAAAGAAGCTTTCTGAGAAACTTCTTTGTGTTCTGTGAAATCATCTCACAGAGTTACAGCTTTCCCCTCAGGAAGCCTTTCGCTAAGACAGTTCTTGTGGAATTGGCAAAGTGATATTTGGAAGCCCATAGAGGGCTATGGTGAAAAAGGAAATATCCTCAGATGAAATCTGGAAAGAAGCTTTCTGAGAAACTGCTTTGTGTTTTGTTAATTCATCTCACAGAGTTACATCTGTATTTCGTGGATCTCTTTGGCAGCCTTATTTCTGTGTAATCTGAGAACAGATATTTCGGATCCCTTTTAAGACTATAGGGCCAAAGGAAATATCCTCTGATAACAAAGAGAAAGAAGCTTTCTGAGAAACTTCTTTGCAGTCTGTGAAATCATCTCACAGAGTGACAGCTTTCCCCTCAAGAAGCGTATCGCTAAGACAGTTCTTGTGGAATTGGCAAAGTGATATTTGGAAGCCCATAGAGGGCTATGGTGAAAAAGGAATTATCCTCAGATGAAATCTGGAAGGAAGCTTTCTGAGAAACTGCTTAGTGTTCTGTTAATTCATCTCACAGAGTTACATCTGTATTTCGTGGATCTCTTTGCTAGCCTTATTTCTGTGGAATCTGAGAACAGATATTTCGGATCCCTTTGAAGACTATAGGGCCAAAGGAAATATCCTCCGATTACAAAGAGAAAGAAGCTTTCTTAGAAACTTCTTTGTGTTCTGTGAAATCATCTCACAGAGTTACAGCTTTCCCCTCAAGAAGCCTTTCGCTAAGACAGTTCTTGTGCAATTGGCAAGGTGATATTTGGAAGCCCATAGAGGGCTATGGTGAAAAAGGAAATATCCTCAGATGAAATCTGGAAAGAAGCTTTCTGAGAAACTGCTTAGTGTTCTGTTAATTCATCTCACGGAGTTACATCTGTATTTCGTGGATCTCTTTGCTAGCCTTATTTCTGTGGAATCTGAGAACAGATATTTCGGATTCCTTTGAAGACTATAGGGCCAAAGGAAATATCCTCCGATTACAAAGAGAAAGAAGCTTTCTTAGAAACTTCTTTGTGTTCTGTGAAATCATCTCACAGAGTTACAGCTTTCCCCTCAAGAAGCCTTTCGCTAAGACAGTTCTTGTGGAATTGGCAAAGTGATATTTGAAAGCCCATAGAGGGCTATGGTGAAAAAGGAATGATCCTCAGATGAAATCTGGAAAGAAGCTTTCTGAGAAACTGCTTAGTGTTCTGTTCATTCATCTCACAGAGTTACATCTTTATTTCGTGGATCTCTTTGCTAGCCTTATTTCTGTGGAATCTGAGAACAGATATTTCGGATCCCTTTGAAGACTCTAGGGCCAAAGGAAATATCCTCCGATTACAAAGAGAAAGAAGCTTTCTGAGAAACTTCTTTGCGTTCTGTGAAATCATCTCACAGAGTTACAGCTTTCCCCTCAAGAAGCCTTTCGCTAAGACAGTTCTTGTGGAATTGGCAAAGTGATATTTGGAAGCCCCTAGAGGGCTATGGTGAAAAAGGAAATATCCTCAGATGAAATCTGGAAAGAAGCTTTCTGAGAAACTGCTTAGTATTCTGTTAATTCATCTCACAGAGTTACATCTGTATTTCGTGGATCTCTTTGCTAGCCTTATTTCTGTGGAATCTGAGAACAGATATTTCGGATCCCATTGAAGACTATAGGGCCAAAGGAAATATCCTCCGATTTTAAAGAGAAAGAAGCTTTCTGAGAAACTTCTTGACATTCTGTGAAATCATCTCACAGAGTTACAGCGTTCCCCTCAAGAAGCCTTTCACTAAGACAGTTCTGGTGGAATTGGCAAGGTGATATTTTGAAGCCCATAGAGGGTTACGGTGAAAAAGGAAATATCCTCAGATGAAATCTGGAAGCTTTCTGAGAAAGTGCTTAGTGTTCGGTTAATTCATCTCAGAGAGTTACATCTGTATTTCGTGGATCTCTTGGCTAGCCTTATTTCTGTGGAATCTGAGAACAGATATTTCGGATCCCTTTTAAGACTATAGGGCCAAAGGAAATATCCTCCGATAACAAAGAGAAAGAAGCTTTCTGAGAAACTTCTTTGCAGTCTGTGAAATCATCTCACAGAGTTACAGCTTTCCCCTCAAGAAGCCTATCGCTAAGACAGTTCTTGTGGAATTGGCAAAGTGATATTTGGAAGCCCATAGAGGGCTATGGTGAAAAAGGAAATATCCTCAGATGAAATCTGGAAAGAAGCTTTCTGAGAAACTGCTTCGTGTTCTGTTCATTCATCTCACAGAGTTACATCTGTATTTCGTGGATCTCTTTGCTAGCCTTATTTCTGTGGAATCTGAGAACAGATATTTCGGATCCCTTTGAAGACTATAGGGCCAAAGGAAATATCCTCCGATTACAAAGAGAAAGAAGCTTTCTGCGGAACTTCTTTGTGTTCTGTGAAATCATCTCACAGAGTTACAGAGTTCCCCTCAAGAAGCCTTTCGCTAAGTCATTTCTTGTGGAATTGGCAAAGTGATATTTGGAAACACATAGAGAGCTATGGTGAAAAAGGAAATATCCTCAGATGAAATCTGGAAAGAAGCTTTCTGAGAAACTGCTTAGTGTTCTGTTAATTCATCTCACAGAGTTACATCTGTATTTCGTGGATCTCTTTGCTAGCCTTATTTCTATGGAATCTGAGAACAGGTATTTCAGATCCCATTGAGACTATAGGGCCAAAGGAAATATCCTCCGATTACAAAGAGAAAGAAGCTTTCATAGAAACTTCTTTGTGTTCTGTGAAATCATCACACAGAGTTACAGCTTTCCCCTCAAGAAGCCTTTCGCTAAGACAGTTCTTGTGGAATTGGCAAAGTGATATTTGGAAGCCCATAGAGGGCTATGGTGAAAAAGGAAATATCCTCAGATGAAATCTGGAAAGAAGCTTTCTGAGAAACTGCTTAGTGTTCTGTTAATTCATCTCACAGAGTTACATCTGTATTTCGTGGATCTCTTTGCTAGCCTAATTTCTGTGGAATCTGAGAACAGATATTTCGGATCCCATTGAAGACTATAGGGCCAAAGGAAATATCCTCCGATAAAAAAGAGAAAGAAGCTTTCTGAGAAACTTCTTTGCGTTCTGTGAAATCATCTCACAGAGTTACAGCTTTCCCCTCAAGAAGACTTTCGCTAAGACAGTTCTTGTGGAATTGGCAAAGTGATATTTGGAAGCCCATAGAGGGCTATGGTGAAAAAGGAAATATCCTCAGATGAAATCTGGAAAGAAGCTTTCTGAGAAACTGCTTAGTGTTCTGTTAATTCATCTCACAGAGTTACATCTGTATTTCGTGGATCTCTTTGCTAGCCTAATTTCTGTGGAATCTGAGAACAGATATTTCGGATCCCATTGAAGACTATAGGGCCAAAGGAAATATCCTCCGATAAAAAAGAGAAAGAAGCTTTCTGAGAAACTTCTTTGCGTTCTGTGAAATCATCTCACAGAGTTACAGCTTTCCCCTCAAGAAGACTTTCGCTAAGACAGTTCTTGTGGAATTGGCAAAGTGATATTTGGAAAGCCCATAGAGGGCTATGGTGAAAAAGGAAATATCCTCAGATGAAATCTGGAAAGAAGCTTTCTGAGAAACTGCTTAGTGTTCTGTTAATTCATCTCACAGAGTTACATCTGTATTTCGTGGATCTCTTTGCTAGCCTTATTTATGTTGAATCTGAGAACAGATATTTCAGATCCCATTGAAGACTATAGGGCCAAAGGAAATATCCTCCGATAACAAAGAGAAAGAAGCTTTCTGAGAAACTTCTTTGCGTTCTGTGAAATCATCTCACAGAGTTACAGCTTTCCCCTCAAGAAGCCTTTCGCTAAGACAGTTCTTGTGGAATTGGCAAAGTGATATTTGGAAGCCCTTAGAGGGCTATGTTGAAAAAGGAAATATCCTCAGATGAAATCTGGAAAGAAGCTTTCTGAGAAACTGCTTAGTGTTCTGTTCATTCATCTCACAGAGTTACATCTGTATTTCGTGGATCTCTTTGCTAGCCTTATTTCTGTGGAATCTGAGAACAGATATTTCGGATCCCTTTGAAGACTATAGGGCCAAAGGAAATATCCTCCGATTACAAAGAGAAAGAAGCTTTCTTAGAAACTTCTTTGTGTTCTGTGAAATCATCTCACAGAGTTACAGCTTTCCCCTCGGGAAGCCTTTCGCTAAGACAGTTCTTGTGGAATTGGCAAAGTGATATTTGGAAGCCCATAGAGGGCTATGGTGAAAAAGGAATTATACTCAGATGAAATCTGGAAAGAAGCTTTCTGAGAAACTGCTTTGTGTTTTGTTAATTCATCTCACAGAGTTACATCTGTATTTCGTGGATCTCTTTGGCAGCCTTATTTCTGTGGAATCTGAGAACAGATATTTCGGATCCCTTTTAAGACTATAGGGCCAAAGGAAATATCCTCTGATAACAAAGAGAAAGAAGCTTTCTGAGAAACTTCTTTGCAGTCTGTGAAATCATCTCACAGAGTTACAGCTTTCCCCTCAAGAAGCCTATCGCTAAGACAGTTCTTGTGGAATTGGCAAAGTGATATTTGGAAGCCCATAGAGGGCTATGGTGAAAAAGGAAATATCCTCAGATGAAATCTGGAAAGAAGCTTTCTGAGAAACTGCTTCGTGTTCTGTTCATTCATCTCACAGAGTTACATCTGTATTTCGTGGATCTCTTTGCTAGCCTTATTTCTGTGGAATCTGAGAACAGATATTTCGGATCCCTTTGAAGACTATAGGGCCAAAGGAAATATCCTCAGATTACAAAGAGAAAGAAGCTTTCTGAGAAACTTCTTTGTGTTCTGTGAAATCATCTCACAGAGTTACAGAGTTCCCCTCAAGAAGCCTTTCGCTAAGTCAGTTCTTGTGGAATTGGTAAAGTGATATTTGGAAACACATAGAGAGCTATGGTGAAAAAGGAAATATCCTCAGATGAAATCTGGAAAGAAGCTTTCTGAGAAACTGCTTAGTGTTCTGTTAATTCATCTCACAGAGTTACATCTGTATTTCGTGGATCTCTTTGCTAGCCTTATTTCTATGGAATCTGAGAACAGGTATTTCAGATCCCATTGAGACTATAGGGCCAAAGGAAATATCCTCCGATTACAAAGAGAAAGAAGCTTTCATAGAAACTTCTTTGTGTTCTGTGAAATCATCACACAGAGTTACAGCTTTCCCCTCAAGAAGCCTTTCGCTAAGACAGTTCTTGTGGAATTGGCAAAGTGATATTTGGAAGCCCATAGAGGGCTATGGTGAAAAAGGAAATATCCTCAGATGAAATCTGGAAAGAAGCTTTCTGAGAAACTGCTTAGTGTTCTGTTAATTCATCTCACAGAGTTACATCTGTATTTCGTGGATCTCTTTGCTAGCCTAATTTCTGTGGAATCTGAGAACAGATATTTCGGATCCCATTGAAGACTATAGGGCCAAAGGAAATATCCTCCGATAAAAAAGAGAAAGAAGCTTTCTGAGAAACTTCTTTGCGTTCTGTGAAATCATCTCACAGAGTTACAGCTGTCCCCTCAAGAAGACTTTCGCTAAGACAGTTCTTGTGGAATTGGCAAAGTGATATTTGGAAGCCCATAGAGGGCTATGGTGAAAAAGGAAATATCCTCAGATGAAATCTGGAAAGAAGCTTTCTGAGAAACTGCTTAGTGTTCTATTAATTCATCTCACAGAGTTACATCTGTATTTCGTGGATCTCTTTGCTAGCCTAATTTCTGTGGAATCTGAGAACAGATATTTCGGATCCCATTGAAGACTATAGGGCCAAAGGAAATATCCTCCGATAAAAAAGAGAAAGAAGCTTTCTGAGAAACTTCTTTGCGTTCTGTGAAATCATCTCACAGAGTTACAGCTTTCCCCTCAAGAAGACTTTCGCTAAGACAGTTCTTGTGGAATTGGCAAAGTGATATTTGGAAAGCCCATAGAGGGCTATGGTGAAAAAGGAAATATCCTCAGATGAAATCTGGAAAGAAGCTTTCTGAGAAACTGCTTAGTGTTCTGTTAATTCATCTCACAGAGTTACATCTGTATTTCGTGGATCTCTTTGCTAGCCTTATTTATGTTGAATCTGAGAACAGATATTTCAGATCCCATTGAAGACTATAGGGCCAAAGGAAATATCCTCCGATAACAAAGAGAAAGAAGCTTTCTGAGAAACTACTTGGCGTTCTGTGAAATCATCTCACAGAGTTACAGCTTTCCCCTCAAGAAGCCTTTCGCTAATACAGTTCTTGTGGAATTGGCAAAGTGATATTTGGAAGCCCATAGAGGGCTATGGTGAAAAAGGAAATATCCTCAGATGAAATCTGGAAAGAAGCTTTCTGAGAAACTGCTAAGTGTTTTGTTAATTCATCTCACAGAGTTACATCTGTATTTCGTGGATCTCTTTGGCAGCATTATTTCTGTGGAATCTGAGAACAGATATTTCGGATCCCATTGAAGACTATTGGGCCAAAGGAAGTATCCTCTGATAACAAAGAGAAAGAAGCTTTCTGAGAAACTTCTTTGCGTTCTGTGAAATCATCTCACAGAGTTACAGCTTTCCCCTCAAGAAGCCTTTCGCTAAGACAGTTCTTGTGGAATTGGCAAAGTGATATTTGGAAGCCCATAGAGGGCTATGGTGAAAAAGGAAATATCCTCAGATGAAATCTGGAAAGAAGCTTTCTGAGAAACTGCTTGGTGTTTTGTTAATTCATCTCACAGAGTTACATCTGTATTTCGTGGATCTCTTTGGCAGCCTTATTTCTGTGGAATCTGAGAACAGATATTTCGGATCCCTTTTAAGACTATAGGGCAAAAGGAAATATCCTCCGATTACAAAGAGAAAGAAGCTTTCTTAGAAACTTCTTTGTGTTCTGTGAAATCATCTCACAGAGTTACAGCTTTCCCCTCAAGAAGCCTTTCGCTAAGACAGTTCTTGTGGAATTGGCAAAGTGATATTTGGAAGCCCATAGAGGGCTATGGTGAAAAAGGAAATATCCTCAGATGAAATCTGGAAAGAAGCTCTCTGAGAAACTGCTTAGTGTTCTGTTAATTCATCTCACAGAGTTACATCTGTATTTCGTGGATCTCTTTGCTAGCCTTTTTTCTATGGAATCTGAGAACAGATATTTCGGATCCCTTTGAAGACTATAGGGCCAAAGGTAGTATCCTCCGATAACAAAGAGAAAGAAGCTTTCTGAGAAACTTCTTTGCGTTCTGTGAAATCATCTCACAGAGTTACAGCTTTCCCCTCAAGAAGCCTTTCGCTAAGACAGTTCTTGTGGAATTGGCAAAGTGATATTTGGAAGCCCTTAGAGGGCTATGTTGAAAAAGGAAATATCCTCAGATGAAATCTGGAAAGAAGCTTTCTGAGAAACTGCTTAGTGTTCTGTTCATTCATCTCACAGAGTTACATCTGTATTTCGTGGATCTCTTTGCTAGCCTTATTTCTGTGGAATCTGAGAACAGATATTTCGGATCCCTTTGAAGACTATAGGGCCAAAGGAAATATCCTCCGATAACAAAGAGAAAGAAGATTTCTTAGAAACTTCTTTGTGTTCTGTGAAGTCATCTCACAGAGTTACAGCTTTCCCCTCAAGAAGCCTTTCGCTAAGACAGTTCTTGTGGAATCGGCAAAGTGATATTTGGAAGCCCCTAGAGGGCTATGGTGAAAAAGGAAATATCCTCAGATGAAATCTGGAAAGAAGCTTTCTGAGAAACTGCTTAGTGTTCTGTTAATTCATCTCACAGAGTTACATCTGTATTTCGTGGATCTCTTTGCTAGCCTTATTTCTGTGGAATCTGAGAACAGATATTTCGGATCCCATTGAAGACTATAGGGCCAAAGGAAATATCCTCCGATTTTAAAGAGAAAGAAGCTTTCTGAGAAACTTCTTGGCATTCTGTGAAATCATCTCACAGAGTTACAGCGTTCCCCTCAAGAAGCCGTTCACTAAGACAGTTCTGGTGGAATTGGCAAGGTGATATTTGGAAGCCCATAGAGGGCTACGGTGAAAAAGGAAATATCCTCAGATGAAATCTGGAAGCTTTCTGAGAAAGTGCTTAGTGTTCGGTTAATTCATCTCAGAGAGTTACATCTGTATTTCGTGGATCTCTTGGCTAGCCTTATTTCTGTGGAATCTGAGAACAGATATTTCGGATCCCTTTGAAGACTATAGGGCCAAAGGAAATATCCTCCAATAACAAAGAGAAAGAAGCTTTCTGAGAAACTTCTTTGCGTTCTGTGAAATCATCTCACAGAGTTACAGCTTTCCCCTCAAGAAGCCTTTCGCTAAGACAGTTCTTGTGGAATTGGCAAAGTGATATTTGGAACCCCAAGAGGGCAATGGTGAAAAAGAAAATATCCTCAGATGAAAACTGGAAAGAAGCTTTCTGAGAAACTGCTTAGTGTTCTGTTCATTCATCTCACAGAGTTACATCTGTATTTCGTGGATCTCTTTGCTAGCCTTATTTCTGTGGAATCTGAGAACAGGTATTTCAGATCCCATTGAAGACTATAGGGCCAAAGGAAATATCCTCCGATTACAAAGAGAAAGAAGCTTTCTTAGAAACTTCTTTGTGTTCTGTGAAATCATCTCACAGAGTTACAGCTTTCCCCTCAAGAAGCCTTTCGCTAAGACAGTTCTTGTGGAATTGGCAAAGTGATATTTGGAAGCCCATAGAGGGCTATGGTGAAAAAGGAAATATCCTCAGATGAAATCTGGAAAGAAGCTTTCTGAGAAACTGCTTTGTGTTTTGTTAATTCATCTCACAGAGTTACATCTGTATTTCGTGTATCTCTTTGGCAGCCTTAATTCTGTGGAATCTGTGAACAGATATTTCAGATACTATTGAAGACTATAGGGCCAAAGGAAATATCCTCCGATAACAAAGAGAAAGAAGCTTTCTGAGAAACTACTTGGCGTTCTGTGAAATCATCTCACAGAGTTACAGCTTTCCCCTCAAGAAGCCTTTCGCTAAGACAGTTCTTGTGGAATTGGCAAAGTGATATTTGGAAGCCCATAGAGGGCTATGGTGAAAAAGGAAATATCCTCAGATGAAATCTGGAAAGAAGCTTTCTGAGAAACTGCTAAGTGTTTTGTTAATTCATCTCACAGAGTTACATCTGTATTTCGTGGATCTCTTTGGCAGCATTATTTCTGTGGTATCTGAGAACAGATATTTCGGATCCCATTGAAGACTATAGGGCCAAAGGAAGTATCCTCTGATAACAAAGAGAAAGAAGCTTTCTGAGAAACTTCTTTGCGTTCTGTGAAATCATCTCACAGAGTTACAGCTTTCCCCTCAAGAAACCTTTCGCTAAGACAGTTCTTGTGGAATTGGCAAAGTGATATTTGGAAGCCCATAGAGGGCTATGGTGAAAAAGGAAATATCCTCAGATGAAATCTGGAAAGAAGCTTTCTGAGAAACTGCTTTGTGTTTTGTTAATTCATCTCACAGAGGTACATCTGTATTTCGTGGATCTCTTTGGCAGCCTTATTTCTGTGGAATCTGAGAACAGATATTTCGGATCCCTTTTAAGACTATAGGGCAAAAGGAAATATCCTCCGATTACAAAGAGAAAGAAGCTTTCTTAGAAACTTCTTTGTGTTCTGTGAAATCATCTCACAGAGTTACAGCTTTCCCCTCAAGAAGCCTTTCGCTAAGACAGTTCTTGTGGAATTGGCAAAGTGATATTTGGAAGCCCATAGAGGGCTATGGTGAAAAAGGAAATATCCTCAGATGAAATCTGGAAAGAAGCTCTCTGAGAAACTGCTTAGTGTTCTGTTAATTCATCTCACAGAGTTACATCTGTATTTCGTGGATCTCTTTGCTAGCCTTTTTTCTATGGAATCTGAGAACAGATATTTCGGATCCCTTTGAAGACTATAGGGCCAAAGGTAGTATCCTCCGATAACAAAGAGAAAGAAGCTTTCTGAGAAACTTCTTTGCGTTCTGTGAAATCATCTCACAGAGTTACAGCTTTCCCCTCAAGAAGCCTTTCGCTAAGACAGTTCTTGTGGAATTGGCAAAGTGATATTTGGAAGCCCTTAGAGGGCTATGTTGAAAAAGGAAATATCCTCAGATGAAATCTGGAAAGAAGCTTTCTGAGAAACTGCTTAGTGTTCTGTTCATTCATCTCACAGAGTTACATCTGTATTTCGTGGATCTCTTTGCTAGCCTTATTTCTGTGGAATCTGAGAACAGATATTTCGGATCCCTTTGAAGACTATAGGGCCAAAGGAAATATCCTCCGATAACAAAGAGAAAGAAGATTTCTTAGAAACTTCTTTGTGTTCTGTGAAGTCATCTCACAGAGTTACAGCTTTCCCCTCAAGAAGCCTTTCGCTAAGACAGTTCTTGTGGAATCGGCAAAGTGATATTTGGAAGCCCCTAGAGGGCTATGGTGAAAAAGGAAATATCCTCAGATGAAATCTGGAAAGAAGCTTTCTGAGAAACTGCTTAGTGTTCTGTTAATTCATCTCACAGAGTTACATCTGTATTTCGTGGATCTCTTTGCTAGCCTTATTTCTGTGGAATCTGAGAACAGATATTTCGGATCCCATTGAAGACTATAGGGCCAAAGGAAATATCCTCCGATTTTAAAGAGAAAGAAGCTTTCTGAGAAACTTCTTGGCATTCTGTGAAATCATCTCACAGAGTTACAGCGTTCCCCTCAAGAAGCCTTTCACTAAGACAGTTCTGGTGGAATTGGCAAGGTGATATTTGGAAGCCCATAGAGGGCTACGGTGAAAAAGGAAATATCCTCAGATGAAATCTGGAAGCTTTCTGAGAAAGTGCTTAGTGTTCGGTTAATTCATCTCAGAGAGTTACATCTGTATTTCGTGGATCTCTTGGCTAGCCTTATTTCTGTGGAATCTGAGAACAGATATTTCGGATCCCTTTGAAGACTATAGGGCCAAAGGAAATATCCTCCAATAACAAAGAGAAAGAAGCTTTCTGAGAAACTTCTTTGCGTTCTGTGAAATCATCTCACAGAGTTACAGCTTTCCCCTCAAGAAGCCTTTCGCTAAGACAGTTCTTGTGGAATTGGCAAAGTGATATTTGGAACCCCAAGAGGGCAATGGTGAAAAAGAAAATATCCTCAGATGAAAACTGGAAAGAAGCTTTCTGAGAAACTGCTTAGTGTTCTGTTCATTCATCTCACAGAGTTACATCTGTATTTCGTGGATCTCTTTGCTAGCCTTATTTCTGTGGAATCTGAGAACAGGTATTTCAGATCCCATTGAAGACTATAGGGCCAAAGGAAATATCCTCCGATTACAAAGAGAAAGAAGCTTTCTTAGAAACTTCTTTGTGTTCTGTGAAATCATCTCACAGAGTTACAGCTTTCCCCTCAAGAAGCCTTTCGCTAAGACAGTTCTTGTGGAATTGGCAAAGTGATATTTGGAAGCCCATAGAGGGCTATGGTGAAAAAGGAAATATCCTCAGATGAAATCTGGAAAGAAGCTTTCTGAGAAACTGCTTTGTGTTTTGTTAATTCATCTCACAGAGTTACATCTGTATTTCGTGTATCTCTTTGGCAGCCTTAATTCTGTGGAATCTGTGAACAGATATTTCAGATACTATTGAAGACTATAGGGCCAAAGGAAATATCCTCCGATAACAAAGAGAAAGAAGCTTTCTGAGAAACTACTTGGCGTTCTGTGAAATCATCTCACAGAGTTACAGCTTTCCCCTCAAGAAGCCTTTCGCTAAGACAGTTCTTGTGGAATTGGCAAAGTGATATTTGGAAGCCCATAGAGGGCTATGGTGAAAAAGGAAATATCCTCAGATGAAATCTGGAAAGAAGCTTTCTGAGAAACTGCTAAGTGTTTTGTTAATTCATCTCACAGAGTTACATCTGTATTTCGTGGATCTCTTTGGCAGCATTATTTCTGTGGTATCTGAGAACAGATATTTCGGATCCCATTGAAGACTATAGGGCCAAAGGAAGTATCCTCTGATAACAAAGAGAAAGAAGCTTTCTGAGAAACTTCTTTGCGTTCTGTGAAATCATCTCACAGAGTTACAGCTTTCCCCTCAAGAAACCTTTCGCTAAGACAGTTCTTGTGGAATTGGCAAAGTGATATTTGGAAGCCCATAGAGGGCTATGGTGAAAAAGGAAATATCCTCAGATGAAATCTGGAAAGAAGCTTTCTGAGAAACTGCTTTGTGTTTTGTTAATTCATCTCACAGAGGTACATCTGTATTTCGTGGATCTCTTTGGCAGCCTTATTTCTGTGGAATCTGAGAACAGATATTTCGGATCCCTTTTAAGACTATAGGGCAAAAGGAAATATCCTCCGATTACAAAGAGAAAGAAGCTTTCTTAGAAACTTCTTTGTGTTCTGTGAAATCATCTCACAGAGTTACAGCTTTCCCCTCAAGAAGCCTTTCGCTAAGACAGTTCTTGTGGAATTGGCAAAGTGATATTTGGAAGCCCATAGAGGGCTATGGTGAAAAAGGAAATATCCTCAGATGAAATCTGGAAAGAAGCTCTCTGAGAAACTGCTTAGTGTTCTGTTAATTCATCTCACAGAGTTACATCTGTATTTCGTGGATCTCTTTGCTAGCCTTTTTTCTATGGAATCTGAGAACAGATATTTCGGATCCCTTTGAAGACTATAGGGCCAAAGGTAGTATCCTCCGATAACAAAGAGAAAGAAGCTTTCTGAGAAACTTCTTTGCGTTCTGTGAAATCATCTCACAGAGTTACAGCTTTCCCCTCAAGAAGCCTTTCGCTAAGACAGTTCTTGTGGAATTGGCAAAGTGATATTTGGAAGCCCATAGAGGGCTATGGTGAAAAAGGAAATATCCTCAGATGAAATCTGGAAAGAAGCTTTCTGAGAAACTGCTTTGTGTTTTGTTAATTCATCTCACAGAGTTACATCTGTATTTCGTGGATCTCTTTGGCAGCCTTATTTCTGTGGAATCTGAGAACAGATATTTCGGATCCCTTTTAAGACTATAGGGCCAAAGGAAATATCCTCTGATAACAAAGAGAAAGAAGCTTTCTGAGAAACTTCTTTGCAGTCTGTGAAATCATCTCACAGAGTTACAGCTTTCCCCTCAAGAAGCCTATCGCTAAGACAGTTCTTGTGGAATTGGCAAAGTGATATTTGGAAGCCCATAGAGGGCTATGGTGAAAAAGGAAATATCCTCAGATGAAATCTGGAAAGAAGCTTTCTGAGAAACTGCTTCGTGTTCTGTTCATTCATCTCACAGAGTTACATCTGTATTTCGTGGATCTCTTTGCTAGCCTTATTTCTGTGGAATCTGAGAACAGATATTTCGGATCCCTTTGAAGACTATAGGGCCAAAGGAAATATCCTCCGATTACAAAGAGAAAGAAGCTTTCTGAGAAACTTCTTTGTGTTCTGTGAAATCATCTCACAGAGTTACAGAGTTCCCCTCAAGAAGCCTTTCGCTAAGTCAGTTCTTGTGGAATTGGTAAAGTGATATTTGGAAACACATAGAGAGCTATGGTGAAAAAGGAAATATCCTCAGATGAAATCTGGAAAGAAGCTTTCTGAGAAACTGCTTAGTGTTCTGTTAATTCATCTCACAGAGTTACATCTGTATTTCGTGGATCTCTTTGCTAGCCTTATTTCTATGGAATCTGAGAACAGGTATTTCAGATCCCATTGAGACTATAGGGCCAAAGGAAATATCCTCCGATTACAAAGAGAAAGAAGCTTTCATAGAAACTTCTTTGTGTTCTGTGAAATCATCACACAGAGTTACAGCTTTCCCCTCAAGAAGCCTTTCGCTAAGACAGTTCTTGTGGAATTGGCAAAGTGATATTTGGAAGCCCATAGAGGGCTATGGTGAAAAAGGAAATATCCTCAGATGAAATCTGGAAAGAAGCTTTCTGAGAAACTGCTTAGTGTTCTGTTAATTCATCTCACAGTGTTACATCTGTATTTCGTGGATCTCTTTGCTAGCCTAATTTCTGTGGAATCTGAGAACAGATATTTCGGATCCCATTGAAGACTATAGGGCCAAAGGAAATATCCTCCGATAAAAAAGAGAAAGAAGCTTTCTGAGAAACTTCTTTGCGTTCTGTGAAATCATCTCACAGAGTTACAGCTTTCCCCTCAAGAAGACTTTCGCTAAGACAGTTCTTGTGGAATTGGCAAAGTGATATTTGGAAGCCCATAGAGGGCTATGGTGAAAAAGGAAATATCCTCAGATGAAATCTGGAAAGAAGCTTTCTGAGAAACTGCTTAGTGTTCTGTTAATTCATCTCACAGAGTTACATCTGTATTTCGTGGATCTCTTTGCTAGCCTTATTTATGTTGAATCTGAGAACAGATATTTCAGATCCAATTGAAGACTACAGGGCCGAAGGAAATATCCTCCGATAACAAAGAGAAAGAAGCTTTCTGAGAAACTACTTGGCGTTCTGTGAAATCATCTCACAGAGTTACAGCTTTCCCCTCAAGAAGCCTTTCGCTAATACAGTTCTTGTGGAATTGGCAAAGTGATATTTGGAAGCCCATAGAGGGCTATGGTGAAAAAGGAAATATCCTCAGATGAAATCTGGAAAGAAGCTTTCTGAGAAACTGCTAAGTGTTTTGTTAATTCATCTCACAGAGTTACATCTGTATTTCGTGGATCTCTTTGGCAGCATTATTTCTGTGGAATCTGAGAACAGATATTTCGGATCCCATTGAAGACTATAGGGCCAAAGGAAGTATCCTCTGATAACAAAGAGAAAGAAGCTTTCTGAGAAACTTCTTTGCGTTCTGTGAAATCATCTCACAGAGTTACAGCTTTCCCCTCAAGAAGCCTTTCGCTAAGACAGTTCTTGTGGAATTGGCAAAGTGATATTTGGAAGCCCATAGAGGGCTATGGTGAAAAAGGAAATATCCTCAGATGAAATCTGGAAAGAAGCTTTCTGAGAAACTGCTTTGTGTTTTGTTAATTCATCTCACAGAGTTACATCTGTATTTCGTGGATCTCTTTGGCAGCCTTATTTCTGTGGAATCTGAGAACAGATATTTCGGATCCCTTTTAAGACTATAGGGCAAAAGGAAATATCCTCCGATTACAAAGAGAAAGAAGCTTTCTTAGAAACTTCTTTGTGTTCTGTGAAATCATCTCACAGAGTTACAGCTTTCCCCTCAAGAAGCCTTTCGCTAAGATAGTTCTTGTGGAATTGGCAAAGTGATATTTGGAAGCCCATAGAGGGCTATGGTGAAAAAGGAAATATCCTCAGATGAAATCTGGAAAGAAGCTCTCTGAGAAACTGCTTAGTGTTCTGTTTATTCCTCTCACAGAGTTACATCTGTATTTCGTGGATCTCTTTGCTAGCCTTTTTTCTATGGAATCTGAGAACAGATATTTCGGATCCCTTTGAAGACTATAGGGCCAAAGGTAGTATCCTCCGATAACAAAGAGAAAGAAGCTTTCTGAGAAACTTCTTTGCGTTCTGTGAAATCATCTCACAGAGTTACAGCTTTCCCCTCAAGAAGCCTTTCGCTAAGACAGTTCTTGTGGAATTGGCAAAGTGATATTTGGAAGCCCTTAGAGGGCTATGTTGAAAAAGGAAATATCCTCAGATGAAATCTGGAAAGAAGCTTTCTGAGAAACTGCTTAGTGTTCTGTTCATTCATCTCACAGAGTTACATCTGTATTTCGTGGATCTCTTTGCTAGCCTTATTTCTGTGGAATCTGAGAACAGATATTTCGGATCCCTTTGAAGACTATAGGGCCAAAGGAAATATCCTCCGATAACAAAGAGAAAGAAGATTTCTTAGAAACTTCTTTGTGTTCTGTGAAGTCATCTCACAGAGGTACAGCTTTCCCCTCAAGAAGCCTTTCGCTAAGACAGTTCTTGTGGAATCGGCAAAGTGATATTTGGAAGCCCCTAGAGGGCTATGGTGAAAAAGGAAATATCCTCAGATGAAATCTGGAAAGAAGCTTTCTGAGAAACTGCTTAGTGTTCTGTTAATTCATCTCACAGAGTTACATCTGTATTTCGTGGATCTCTTTGCTAGCCTTATTTCTGTGGAATCTGAGAACAGATATTTCGGATCCCTTTGAAGACTATAGGGCCAAAGGAAATATCCTCCGATAACAAAGAGAAAGAAGCTTTCTGAGGAAGTTCTTGGCGTTCTGTGAAATCATCTCACAGAGTTACAGCTTTCCCCTCAAGAAGCCTTTCGCAAAGACAGTTCTTGTGGAATTGGCAAAGTGATATTTGGAAGCCCATAGAGGGCTATGGTGAAAAAGGAATTATCCTCAGATGAAATCTGGAAAGAAGCTTTCTGAGAAACTGCTTAGTGTTCTGTTAATTCATCTCACAGAGTTACATCTGTATTTCGTGGATCTCTTTGCTAGCCTTATTTCTGTGGAATCTGAGAACAGATATTTCGGATCCCTTTGAAGACTATAGGGCCAAAGGAAATATCCTCCGATTACAAAGAGAAAGAAGCTTTCTTAGAAACTTCTTTGTGTTCTGTGAAACCATCTCACAGAGTTACAGCTTTCCCCTCAAGAAGCCTTTCGCTAAGACAGTTCTTGTGGAATTGGCAAAGTGATATTTGAAAGCCCATAGAGGGCTATGGTGAAAAAGGAATGATCCTCAGATGAAATCTGGAAAGAAGCTTTCTGAGAAACTGCTTAGTGTTCTGTTCATTCATCTCACAGAGTTACATCTTTATTTCGTGGATCTCTTTGCTAGCCTTATTTCTGTGGAATCTGAGAACAGATATTTCGGATCCCTTTGAAGACTCTAGGGCCAAAGGAAATATCCTCCGATTACAAAGAGAAAGAAGCTTTCTTAGAAACTTCTTTGTGTTCTGTGAAACCATCTCACAGAGTTACAGCTTTCCCCTCAAGAAGCCTTTCGCTAAGACAGTTCTTGTGGAATTGGCAAAGTGATATTTGAAAGCCCATAGAGGTCTATGGTGAAAAAGGAATGATCCTCAGATGAAATCTGGAAAGAAGCTTTCTGAGAAACTGCTTAGTGTTCTGTTCATTCATCTCACAGAGTTACATCTTTATTTCGTGGATCTCTTTGCTAGCCTTATTTCTGTGGAATCTGAGAACAGATATTTCGGATCCCTTTGAAGACTCTAGGGCCAAAGGAAATATCCTCCGATTACAAAGAGAAAGAAGCTTTCTGAGAAACTTCTTTGCGTTCTGTGAAATCATCTCACAGAGTTACAGCTTTCCCCTCAAGAAGCCTTTCGCTAAGACAGTTCTTGTGGAATTGGCAAAGTGATATTTGGAAGCCCCTAGAGGGCTATGGTGAAAAAGGAAATATCCTCAGATGAAATCTGGAAAGAAGCTTTCTGAGAAACTGCTTAGTGTTCTGTTAATTCATCTCACAGAGTTACATCTGTATTTCGTGGATCTCTTTGCTAGCCTTATTTCTGTGGAATCTGAGAACAGATATTTCGGATCCCATTGAAGACTATAGGGCCAAAGGAAATATCCTCCGATTTTAAAGAGAAAGAAGCTTTCTGAGAAACTTCTTGGCATTCTGTGAAATCATCTCACAGAGTTACAGCGTTCCCCTCAAGAAGCCTTTCACTAAGACAGTTCTGGTGGAATTGGCAAGGTGATATTTGGAAGCCCATAGAGGGCTACGGTGAAAAAGGAAATATCCTCAGATGAAATCTGGACGCTTTCTGAGAAAGTGCTTAGTGTTCGGTTAATTCATCTCAGAGAGTTACATCTGTATTTCGTGGATCTCTTGGCTAGCCTTATTTCTGTGGAATCTGAGAACAGATATTTCGGATCCCTTTGAAGACTATAGGGCCAAAGGAAATATCCTCCAATAACAAAGAGAAAGAAGCTTTCTGAGAAACTTCTTTGCGTTCTGTGAAATCATCTCACAGAGTTACAGCTTTCCCCTCAAGAAGCCTTTCGCTAAGACACTTCTTGTGGAATTGGCAAAGTGATATTTGGAACCCCAAGAGGGCAATGGTGAAAAAGAAAATATCCTCAGATGAAAACTGGAAAGAAGCTTTCTGAGAAACTGCTTAGTGTTCTGTTCATTCATCTCACAGAGTTACATCTGTATTTCGTGGATCTCTTTGCTAGCCTTATTTCTGTGGAATTTGAGAACAGGTATTTCAGATCCCATTGAAGACTATAGGGCCAAAGGAAATATCCTCCGATTACAAAGAGAAAGAAGCTTTCTTAGAAACTTCTTTGTGTTCTGTGAAATCATCTCACAGAGTTACAGCTTTCCCCTCAAGAAGCCTTTCGCTAAGACAGTTCTTGTGGAATTGGCAAAGTGATATTTGGAAGCCCATAGAGGGCTATGGTGAAAAAGGAAATATCCTCAGATGAAATCTGGAAAGAAGCTTTCTGAGAAACTGCTTTGTGTTTTGTTAATTCATCTCACAGAGTTACATCTGTATTTCGTGGATCTCTTTGGCAGCCTTATTTCTGTGGAATCTGAGAACAGATATTTCGGATCCCTTTTAAGACTATAGGGCCAAAGGAAATATCCTCTGATAACAAAGAGAAAGAAGTTTTCTGAGAAACTTCTTTGCAGTCTGTGAAATCATCTCACAGAGTTACAGCTTTCCCCTCAAGAAGCCTATCGCTAAGACAGTTCTTGTGGAATTGGCAAAGTGATATTTGGAAGCCCATAGAGGGCTATGGTGAAAAAGGAAATATCCTCAGATGAAATCTGGAAAGAAGCTTTCTGAGAAACTGCTTCGTGTTCTGTTCATTCATCTCACAGAGTTACATCTGTTTTTCGTGGATCTCTTTGCTAGCCTTATTTCTGTGGAATCTGAGAACAGATATTTCGGATCCCTTTGAAAACTATAGGGCCAAAGTAAATATCCTCCGATTACAAAGAGAAAGAAGCATTCGGAGAAACTTCTTTGTGTTCTGTGAAATCATCTCACAGAGTTACAGAGTTCCCCTCAAGAAGCCTTTCGCTAAGTCAGTTCTTGTGGAATTGGCAAAGTGATATTTGGAAACACATAGAGAGCTATGGTGAAAAAGGAAATATCCTCAGATGAAATCTGGAAAGAAGCTTTCTGAGAAACTGCTTAGTGTTCTGTTCATTCATCTCACAGAGTTACATCTGTATTTCGTGGATCTCTTTGCTAGCCTTATTTCTATGGAATCTGAGAACAGGTATTTCAGATCCCATTGAGACTATAGGGCCAAAGGAAATATCCTCCGATTACAAAGAGAAAGAAGCTTTCATAGAAACTTCTTTGTGTTCTGTGAAATCATCACACAGAGTTACAGCTTTCCCCTCAAGAAGCCTTTCGCTAAGACAGTTCTTGTGGAATTGGCAAAGTGATATTTGGAAGCCCATAGAGGGCTATGGTGAAAAAGGAAATATCCTCAGATGAAATCTGGAAAGAAGCTTTCTGAGAAACTGCTTAGTGTTTTGTTAATTCATCTCACAGAGTTACATCTGTATTTCGTGGATCTCTTTGCTAGCCTAATTTCTGTGGAATCTGAGAACAGATATTTCGGATCCCATTGAAGACTATAGGGCCAAAGGAAATATCCTCCGATAAAAAAGAGAAAGAAGCTTTCTGGGAAACTTCTTTGCGTTCTGTGAAATCATCTCACAGAGTTCCAGCTTTCCCCTCCAGAAGCCTTTCGCTAAGACAGTTCTTGTGGAATTGGCCAAGTGATATTTGGAAGCCCTTAGAGGGCTATGGTGAAAAAGGAAATATCCTCAGATGAAATCTGGAAAGAAGCTTTCTGAGAAACTGCTTAGTGTTCTGTTAATTCATCTCACAGAGTTACATCTGTATTTCGTGGATCTCTTTGCTAGCCTTATTTCTGTGGAATCTGTGAACAGATATTTCAGATACTATTGAAGACTATAGGGCCAAAGGAAATATCCTCCGATAACAAAGAGAAAGAAGCTTTCTGAGAAACTACTTGGCGTTCTGTGAAATCATCTCACAGAGTTACAGCTTTCCCCTCAAGAAGCCTTTCGCTAAGACAGTTCTTGTGGAATTGGCAAAGTGATATTTGGAAGCCCATAGAGGGCTATGGTGAAAAAGGAAATATCCTCAGATGAAATCTGGAAAGAAGCTTTCTGAGAAACTGCTAAGTGTTTTGTTAATTCATCTCACAGAGTTACATCTGTATTTCGTGGATCTCTTTGGCAGCATTATTTCTGTGGAATCTGAGAACAGATATTTCGGATCCCATTGAAGACTATAGGGCCAAAGGAAGTATCCTCTGATAACAAAGAGAAAGAAGCTTTCTGAGAAACTTCTTTGCGTTCTGTGAAATCATCTCACAGAGTTACAGCTTTCCCCTCAAGAAACCTTTCGCTAAGACAGTTCTTGTGGAATTGGCAAAGTGATATTTGGAAGCCCATAGAGGGCTATGGTGAAAAAGGAAATATCCTCAGATGAAATCTGGAAAGAAGCTTTCTGAGAAACTGCTTTGTGTTTTGTTAATTCATCTCACAGAGGTACATCTGTATTTCGTGGATCTCTTTGGCAGCCTTATTTCTGTGGAATCTGAGAACAGATATTTCGGATCCCTTTTAAGACTATAGGGCAAAAGGAAATATCCTCCGATTACAAAGAGAAAGAAGCTTTCTTAGAAACTTCTTTGTGTTCTGTGAAATCATCTCACAGAGTTACAGCTTTCCCCTCAAGAAGCCTTTCGCTAAGACAGTTCTTGTGGAATTGGCAAAGTGATATTTGGAAGCCCATAGAGGGCTATGGTGAAAAAGGAAATATCCTCAGATGAAATCTGGAAAGAAGCTCTCTGAGAAACTGCTTAGTGTTCTGTTAATTCATCTCACAGAGTTACATCTGTATTTCGTGGATCTCTTTGCTAGCCTTTTTTCTATGGAATCTGAGAACAGATATTTCGGATCCCTTTGAAGACTATAGGGCCAAAGGTAGTATCCTCCGATAACAAAGAGAAAGAAGCTTTCTGAGAAACTTCTTTGCGTTCTGTGAAATCATCTCACAGAGTTACAGCTTTCCCCTCAAGAAGCCTTTCGCTAAGACAGTTCTTGTGGAATTGGCAAAGTGATATTTGGAAGACCATAGAGGGCTATGGTGAAAAAGGAAATATCCTCAGATGAAATCTGGAAAGAAGCTTTCTGAGAAACTGCTTTGTGTTTTGTTAATTCATCTCACAGAGTTACATCTGTATTTCGTGGATCTCTTTGGCAGCCTTATTTCTGTGGAATCTGAGAACAGATATTTCGGATCCCTTTTAAGACTATAGGGCCAAAGGAAATATCCTCTGATAACAAAGAGAAAGAAGCTTTCTGAGAAACTTCTTTGCAGTCTGTGAAATCATCTCACAGAGTTACAGCTTTCCCCTCAAGAAGCCTATCGCTAAGACAGTTCTTGTGGAATTGGCAAAGTGATATTTGGAAGCCCATAGAGGGCTATGGTGAAAAAGGAAATATCCTCAGATGAAATCTGGAAAGAAGCTTTCTGAGAAACTGCTTCGTGTTCTGTTCATTCATATCACAGAGTTACATCTGTATTTCGTGGATCTCTTTGCTAGCCTTATTTCTGTGGAATCTGAGAACAGATATTTCGGATCCCTTTGAAGACTATAGGGCCAAAGGAAATATCCTCCGATTACAAAGAGAAAGAAGCTTTCTGAGAAACTTCTTTGTGTTCTGTGAAATCATCTCACAGAGTTACAGAGTTCCCCTCAAGAAGCCTTTCGCTAAGTCAGTTCTTGTGGAATTGGCAAAGTGATATTTGGAAACACATAGAGAGCTATGGTGAAAAAGGAAATATCCTCAGATGAAATCTGGAAAGAAGCTTTCTGAGAAACTGCTTAGTGTTCTGTTCATTCATCTCACAGAGTTACATCTGTATTTCGTGGATCTCTTTGCTAGCCTTATTTCTATGGAATCTGAGAACAGGTATTTCAGATCCCATTGAGACTATAGGGCCAAAGGAAATATCCTCCGATTACAAAGAGAAAGAAGCTTTCATAGAAACTTCTTTGTGTTCTGTGAAATCATCACACAGAGTTACAGCTTTCCCCTCAAGAAGCCTTTCGCTAAGACAGTTCTTGTGGAATTGGCAAAGTGATATTTGGAAGCCCATAGAGGGCTATGGTGAAAAAGGAAATATCCTCAGATGAAATCTGGAAAGAAGCTTTCTGAGAAACTGCTTAGTGTTTTGTTAATTCATCTCACAGAGTTACATCTGTATTTCGTGGATCTCTTTGCTAGCCTAATTTCTGTGGAATCTGAGAACAGATATTTCGGATCCCATTGAAGACTATAGGGCCAAAGGAAATATCCTCCGATAAAAAAGAGAAAGAAGCTTTCTGGGAAACTTCTTTGCGTTCTGTGAAATCATCTCACAGAGTTCCAGCTTTCCCCTCCAGAAGCCTTTCGCTAAGACAGTTCTTGTGGAATTGGCCAAGTGATATTTGGAAGCCCTTAGAGGGCTATGGTGAAAAAGGAAATATCCTCAGATGAAATCTGGAAAGAAGCTTTCTGAGAAACTGCTTAGTGTTCTGTTAATTCATCTCACAGAGTTACATCTGTATTTCGTGGATCTCTTTGCTAGCCTTATTTCTGTGGAATCTGTGAACAGATATTTCAGATACTATTGAAGACTATAGGGCCAAAGGAAATATCCTCCGATAACAAAGAGAAAGAAGCTTTCTGAGAAACTACTTGGCGTTCTGTGAAATCATCTCACAGAGTTACAGCTTTCCCCTCAAGAAGCCTTTCGCTAAGACAGTTCTTGTGGAATTGGCAAAGTGATATTTGGAAGCCCATAGAGGGCTATGGTGAAAAAGGAAATATCCTCAGATGAAATCTGGAAAGAAGCTTTCTGAGAAACTGCTAAGTGTTTTGTTAATTCATCTCACAGAGTTACATCTGTATTTCGTGGATCTCTTTGGCAGCATTATTTCTGTGGAATCTGAGAACAGATATTTCGGATCCCATTGAAGACTATAGGGCCAAAGGAAGTATCCTCTGATAACAAAGAGAAAGAAGCTTTCTGAGAAACTTCTTTGCGTTCTGTGAAATCATCTCACAGAGTTACAGCTTTCCCCTCAAGAAACCTTTCGCTAAGACAGTTCTTGTGGAATTGGCAAAGTGATATTTGGAAGCCCATAGAGGGCTATGGTGAAAAAGGAAATATCCTCAGATGAAATCTGGAAAGAAGCTTTCTGAGAAACTGCTTTGTGTTTTGTTAATTCATCTCACAGAGGTACATCTGTATTTCGTGGATCTCTTTGGCAGCCTTATTTCTGTGGAATCTGAGAACAGATATTTCGGATCCCTTTTAAGACTATAGGGCAAAAGGAAATATCCTCCGATTACAAAGAGAAAGAAGCTTTCTTAGAAACTTCTTTGTGTTCTGTGAAATCATCTCACAAAGTTACAGCTTTCCCCTCAAGAAGCCTTTCGCTAAGACAGTTCTTGTGGAATTGGCAAAGTGATATTTGGAAGCCCATAGAGGGCTATGGTGAAAAAGGAAATATCCTCAGATGAAATCTGGAAAGAAGCTCTCTGAGAAACTGCTTAGTGTTCTGTTAATTCATCTCACAGAGTTACATCTGTATTTCGTGGATCTCTTTGCTAGCCTTTTTTCTATGGAATCTGAGAACAGATATTTCGGATCCCTTTGAAGACTATAGGGCCAAAGGTAGTATCCTCCGATAACAAAGAGAAAGAAGCTTTCTGAGAAACTTCTTTGCGTTCTGTGAAATCATCTCACAGAGTTACAGCTTTCCCCTCAAGAAGCCTTTCGCTAAGACAGTTCTTGTGGAATTGGCAAAGTGATATTTGGAAGACCATAGAGGGCTATGGTGAAAAAGGAAATATCCTCAGATGAAATCTGGAAAGAAGCTTTCTGAGAAACTGCTTTGTGTTTTGTTAATTCATCTCACAGAGTTACATCTGTATTTCGTGGATCTCTTTGGCAGCCTTATTTCTGTGGAATCTGAGAACAGATATTTCGGATCCCTTTTAAGACTATAGGGCCAAAGGAAATATCCTCTGATAACAAAGAGAAAGAAGCTTTCTGAGAAACTTCTTTGCAGTCTGTGAAATCATCTCACAGAGTTACAGCTTTCCCCTCAAGAAGCCTATCGCTAAGTCAGTTCTTGTGGAATTGGTAAAGTGATATTTGGAAACACATAGAGAGCTATGGTGAAAAAGGAAATATCCTCAGATGAAATCTGGAAAGAAGCTTTCTGAGAAACTGCTTAGTGTTCTGTTAATTCATCTCACAGAGTTACATCTGTATTTCGTGGATCTCTTTGCTAGCCTTATTTCTATGGAATCTGAGAACAGGTATTTCAGATCCCATTGAGACTATAGGGCCAAAGGAAATATCCTCCGATTACAAAGAGAAAGAAGCTTTCATAGAAACTTCTTTGTGTTCTGTGAAATCATCACACAGAGTTACAGCTTTCCCCTCAAGAAGCCTTTCGCTAAGACAGTTCTTGTGGAATTGGCAAAGTGATATTTGGAAGCCCATAGAGGGCTATGGTGAAAAAGGAAATATCCTCAGATGAAATCTGGAAAGAAGCTTTCTGAGAAACTGCTTAGTGTTCTGTTAATTCATCTCACAGTGTTACATCTGTATTTCGTGGATCTCTTTGCTAGCCTAATTTCTGTGGAATCTGAGAACAGATATTTCGGATCCCATTGAAGACTATAGGGCCAAAGGAAATATCCTCCGATAAAAAAGAGAAAGAAGCTTTCTGAGAAACTTCTTTGCGTTCTGTGAAATCATCTCACAGAGTTACAGCTTTCCCCTCAAGAAGACTTTCGCTAAGACAGTTCTTGTGGAATTGGCAAAGTGATATTTGGAAGCCCATAGAGGGCTATGGTGAAAAAGGAAATATCCTCAGATGAAATCTGGAAAGAAGCTTTCTGAGAAACTGCTTAGTGTTCTGTTAATTCATCTCACAGAGTTACATCTGTATTTCGTGGATCTCTTTGCTAGCCTTATTTATGTTGAATCTGAGAACAGATATTTCAGATCCCATTGAAGACTATAGGGCCAAAGGAAATACCTCCGATATCAAAGAGAAAGAAGCTTTCTGAGAAACTTCTTTGCGTTCTGTGAAATCATCTCACAGAGTTACAGCTTTCCCCTCAAGAAACCTTTCGCTAAGACAGTTCTTGTGGAATTGGCAAAGTGATATTTGGAAGCCCATAGAGGGCTATGGTGAAAAAGGAAATATCCTCAGATGAAATCTGGAAAGAAGCTTTCTGAGAAACTGCTTTGTGTTTTGTTAATTCATCTCACAGAAGTATATCTGTATTTCGTGGATCTCTTTGGCAGCCTTATTTCTGTGGAATCTGAGAACAGATATTTCGGATCCCTTTTAAGACTATAGGGCAAAAGGAAATATCCTCCGATTACAAAGAGAAAGAAGCTTTCTTAGAAACTTCTTTGTGTTCTGTGAAATCATCTCACAGAGTTACAGCTTTCCCCTCAGGAAGCCTTTCGCTAAGACAGTTCTTGTGGAATTGGCAAAGTGATATTTGGAAGCCCATAGAGGGCTATGGTGAAAAAGGAAATATCCTCAGATGAAATCTGGAAAGAAGCTCTCTGAGAAACTGCTTAGTGTTCTGTTAATTCATCTCACAGAGTTACATCTGTATTTCGTGGATCTCTTTGCTAGCCTTTTTTCTATGGAATCTGAGAACAGATATTTCGGATCCCTTTGAAGACTATAGGGCCAAAGGTAGTATCCTCCGATAACAAAGAGAAAGAAGCTTTCTGAGAAACTTCTTTGCGTTCTGTGAAATCATCTCACAGAGTTACAGCTTTCCCCTCAAGAAGCCTTTCGCTAAGACAGTTCTTGTGGAATTGGCAAAGTGATATTTGGAAGCCCATAGAGGGCTATGGTGAAAAAGGAAATATCCTCAGATGAAATCTGGAAAGAAGCTTTCTGAGAAACTGCTTTGTGTTTTGTTAATTCATCTCACAGAGTTACATCTGTATTTCGTGGATCTCTTTAGCAGCCTTATTTCTGTGGAATCTGAGAACAGATATTTCGGATCCCTTTTAAGACTATAGGGCCAAAGGAAATATCCTCTGATAACAAAGAGAAAGAAGCTTTCTGAGAAACTTCTTTGCAGTCTGTGAAATCATCTCACAGAGTTACAGCTTTCCCCTCAAGAAGCCTATCGCTAAGACAGTTCTTGTGGAATTGGCAAAGTGATATTTGGAAGCCCATAGAGGGCTATGGTGAAAAAGGAAATATCCTCAGATGAAATCTGGAAAGAAGCTTTCTGAGAAACTGCTTCGTGTTCTGTTCATTCATCTCACAGAGTTACATCTGTATTTCGTGGATCTCTTTGCTAGCCTTATTTCTGTGGAATCTGAGAACAGATATTTCGGATCCCTTTGAAGACTATAGGGCCAAAGGAAATATCCTCCGATTACAAAGAGAAAGAAGCTTTCTGAGAAACTTCTTTGTGTTTTGTGAAATCATCTCACAGAGTTACAGAGTTCCCCTCAAGAAGCCTTTCGCTAAGTCAGTTCTTGTGGAATTGGCAAAGTGATATTTGGAAGCCCATAGAGGGCTATGGTGAAAAAGGAAATATCCTCAGATGAAATCTGGAAAGAAGCTTTCTGAGAAACTGCTTAGTGTTCTGTTAATTCATCTCACAGTGTTACATGTGTATTTCGTGGATCTCTTTGCTAGCCTAATTTCTGTGGAATCTGAGAACAGATATTTCGGATCCCACTGAAGACTATAGGGCCAAAGGAAATATCCTCCGATAAAAAAGAGAAAGAAGCTTTCTGAGAAACTTCTTTGCGTTCTGTGAAATCATCTCACAGAGTTACAGCTTTCCCCTCAAGAAGACTTTCGCTAAGACAGTTCTTGTGGAATTGGCAAAGTGATATTTGGAAGCCCATAGAGGGCTATGGTGAAAAAGGAAATATCCTCAGATGAAATCTGGAAAGAAGCTTTCTGAGAAACTGCTTAGTGTTCTGTTAATTCATCTCACAGAGTTACATCTGTATTTCGTGGATCTCTTTGCTAGCCTTATTTATGTTGAATCTGAGAACAGATATTTCAGATCCCATTGAAGACTATAGGGCCAAAGGAAATATCCTCCGATAACAAAGAGAAAGAAGCTTTCTGAGAAACTACGTGGCGTTCTGTGAAATCATCTCACAGAGTTACAGCTTTCCCCTCAAGAAGCCTTTCGCTAATACAGTTCTTGTGGAATTGGCAAAGTGATATTTGGAAGCCCATAGAGGGCTATGGTGAAGAAGGAAATATCCTCAGATGAAATCTGGAAAGAAGCTTTCTGAGAAACTGCTAAGTGTTTTGTTAATTCATCTCACAGAGTTACATCTGTATTTCGTGGATCTCTTTGGCAGCATTATTTCTGTGGAATCTGAGAACAGATATTTCGGATCCCATTGAAGACTATAGGGCCAAAGGAAGTATCCTCTGATAACAAAGAGAAAGAAGCTTTCTGAGAAACTTCTTTGCGTTCTGTGAAATCATCTCACAGAGTTACAGCTTTCCCCTCAAGAAGCCTTTCGCTAAGACAGTTCTTGTGGAATTGGCAAAGTGATATTTGGAAGCCCATAGAGGGCTATGGTGAAAAAGGAAATATCCTCAGATGAAATCTGGAAAGAAGCTCTCTGAGAAACTGCTTAGTGTTCTGTTTATTCCTCTCACAGAGTTACATCTGTATTTCGTGGATCTCTTTGCTAGCCTTTTTTCTATGGAATCTGAGAACAGATATTTCGGATCCCTTTGAAGACTATAGGGCCAAAGGTAGTATCCTCCGATAACAAAGAGAAAGAAGCTTTCTGAGAAACTTCTTTGCGTTCTGTGAAATCATCTCACAGAGTTACAGCTTTCCCCTCAAGAAGCCTTTCGCTAAGACAGTTCTTGTGGAATTGGCAAAGTGATATTTGGAAGCCCTTAGAGGGCTATGTTGAAAAAGGAAATATCCTCAGATGAAATCTGGAAAGAAGCTTTCTGAGAAACTGCTTAGTGTTCTGTTCATTCATCTCACAGAGTTACATCTGTATTTCGTGGATCTCTTTGCTAGCCTTATTTCTGTGGAATCTGAGAACAGATATTTCGGATCCCTTTGAAGACTATAGGGCCAAAGGAAATATACTCCGATAACAAAGAGAAAGAAGATTTCTTAGAAACTTCTTTGTGTTCTGTGAAGTCATCTCACAGAGTTACAGCTTTCCCCTCAAGAAGCCTTTCGCTAAGACAGTTCTTGTGGAATCGGCAAAGTGATATTTGGAAGCCCCTAGAGGGCTATGGTGAAAAAGGAAATATCCTCAGATGAAATCTGGAAAGAAGCTTTCTGAGAAACTGCTTAGTGTTCTGTTAATTCATCTCACAGAGTTACATCTGTATTTCGTGGATCTCTTTGCTAGCCTTATTTCTGTGGAATCTGAGAACAGATATTTCGGATCCCTTTGAAGACTATAGGGCCAAAGGAAATATCCTCCGATAACAAAGAGAAAGAAGCTTTCTGAGGAAGTTCTTGGCGTTCTGTGAAATCATCTCACAGAGTTACAGCTTTCCCCTCAAGAAGCCTTTCGCAAAGACAGTTCTTGTGGAATTGGCAAAGTGATATTTGGAAGCCCATAGAGGGCTATGGTGAAAAAGGAATTATCCTCAGATGAAATCTGGAAAGAAGCTTTCTGAGAAACTGCTTAGTGTTCTGTTAATTCATCTCACAGAGTTACATCTGTATTTCGTGGATCTCTTTGCTAGCCTTATTTCTGTGGAATCTGAGAACAGATATTTCGGATCCCTTTGAAGACTATAGGGCCAAAGGAAATATCCTCCGATTACAAAGAGAAAGAAGCTTTCTTAGAAACTTCTTTGTGTTCTGTGAAATCATCTCACAGAGTTACAGCTTTCCCCTCAAGAAGCCTTTCGCTAAGACAGTTCTTGTGGAATTGGCAAGGTGATATTTGGAAGCCCATAGAGGGCTACGGTGAAAAAGGAAATATCCTCAGATGAAATCTGGAAAGAAGCTTTCTGAGAAACTGCTTAGTGTTCGGTTAATTCATCTCACAGAGTTACATCTGTATTTCGTGGATCTCTTTGCTAGCCTTATTTCTGTGGAATCTGAGAACAGATATTTCGGATCCCTTTGAAGACTATACGGCCAAAGGAAATAACCTCCGATAACAAAGAGAAAGAAGCTTTCTGAGAAACTTCTTTGCATTCTGTGAAATCATCTCACAGAGTTACAGCTTTCCCCTCAAGAGGCCTTTCGCTAAGACAGTTCTTGTGCAATTGGCAAGGTGATATTTGGAAGCCCATAGAGGGCTATGGTGAAAAAGGAAATATCCTCAGATGAAATCTGGAAAGAAGCTTTCTGAGAAACTGCTTAGTGTTCTGTTAATTCATCTCACAGAGTTACATCTGTATTTCGTGGATCTCTTTGCTAGCCTTATTTCTGTGGAATCTGAGAACAGATATTTCGGATTCCTTTGAAGACTATAGGGCCAAAGGAAATATCCTCCGATTACAAAGAGAAAGAAGCTTTCTTAGAAACTTCTTTGTGTTCTGTGAAACCATCTCACAGAGTTACAGCTTTCCCCTCAAGAAGCCTTTCGCTAAGACAGTTCTTGTGGAATTGGCAAAGTGATATTTGAAAGCCCCTAGAGGGCTATGGTGAAAAAGGAAATATCCTCAGATGAAATCTGGAAAGAAGCTTTCTGAGAAACTGCTTAGTGTTCTGTTCATTCATCTCACAGAGTTACATCTTTATTTCGTGGATCTCTTTGCTAGCCTTATTTCTGTGGAATCTGAGAACAGATATTTCGGATCCCTTTGAAGACTCTAGGGCCAAAGGAAATATCCTCCGATTACAAAGAGAAAGAAGCTTTCTTAGAAACTTCTTTGTGTTCTGTGAAACCATCTCACAGAGTTACAGCTTTCCCCTCAAGAAGCCTTTCGCTAAGACAGTTCTTGTGGAATTGGCAAAGTGATATTTGAAAGCCCATAGAGGGCTATGGTGAAAAAGGAATGATCCTCAGATGAAATCTGGAAAGAAGCTTTCTGAGAAACTGCTTAGTGTTCTGTTCATTCATCTCACAGAGTTACATCTGTATTTCGTGGATCTCTTTGCTAGCCTTATTTCTGTGGAATCTGGGAACAGATATTTCGGATCCCTTTGAAGACTCTAGGGCCAAAGGAAATATCCTCCGATTACAAAGAGAAAGAAGCTTTCTGAGAAACTTCTTTGCGTTCTGTGAAATCATCTCACAGAGTTACAGCTTTCCCCTCAAGAAGCCTTTCGCTAAGACAGTTCTTGTGGAATTGGCAAAGTGATATTTGGAAGCCCCTAGAGGGCTATGGTGAAAAAGGAAATATCCTCAGATGAAATCTGGAAAGAAGCTTTCTGAGAAACTGCTTAGTGTTCTGTTAATCATCTCACAGAGTTACATCTGTGTTTCGTGGATCTCTTTGCTAGCCTTATTTCTGTGGAATCTGAGAACAGATATTTCGGATCCCATTGAAGACTATAGGGCCAAAGGAAATATCCTCCGATTTTAAAGAGAAAGAAGCTTTCTGAGAAACTTCTTGGCATTCTGTGAAATCATCTCACAGAGTTACAGCGTTCCCCTCAAGAAGCCTTTCACTAAGACAGTTCTGGTGGAATTGGCAAGGTGATATTTGGAAGCCCATAGAGGGCTACGGTGAAAAAGGAAATATCCTCAGATGAAATCTGGACGCTTTCTGAGAAAGTGCTTAGTGTTTGGATAATTCATCTCAGAGAGTTACATCTGTATTTCGTGGATCTCTTGGCTAGCCTTATTTCTGTGGAATCTGAGAACAGATATTTCGGATCCCTTTGAAGACTATAGGGCCAAAGGAAATATCCTCCAATAACAAAGAGAAAGAAGCTTTCTGAGAAACTTCTTTGCGTTCTGTGAAATCATCTCACAGAGTTACAGCTTTCCCCTCAAGAAGCCTTTCGCTAAGACAGTTCTTGTGGAATTGGCAAAGTGATATTTGGAACCCCAAGAGGGCAATGGTGAAAAAGAAAATATCCTAAGATGAAAACTGGAAAGAAGCTTTCTGAGAAACTGCTTAGTGTTCTGTTCATTCATCTCACAGAGTTACATCTGTATTTCGTGGATCTCTTTGCTAGCCTTATTTCTGTGGAATTTGAGTACAGGTATTTCAGATCCCATTGAAGACTATAGGGCCAAAGGAAATATCCTCCGATTACAAAGAGAAAGAAGCTTTCTTAGAAACTTCTTTGTGTTCTGTGAAATCATCTCACAGAGTTACAGCTTTCCCCTCAAGAAGCCTTTCGCTAAGACAGTTCTTGTGGAATTGGCAAAGTGATATTTGGAAGCCCATAGAGGGCTATGGTGAAAAAGGAAATATCCTCAGATGAAATCTGGAAAGAAGCTTTCTGAGAAACTGCTTTGTGTTTTGTTAATTCATCTCACAGAGTTACATCTGTATTTCGTGGATCTCTTTGGCAGCCTTATTTCTGTGGAATCTGAGAACAGATATTTCGGATCCCTTTTAAGACTATAGGGCCAAAGGAAATATCCTCTGATAACAAAGAGAAAGAAGCTTTCTGAGAAACTTCTTTGCAGTCTGTGAAATCATCTCACAGAGTTACAGCTTTCCCCTCAAGAAGCCTATCGCTAAGACAGTTCTTGTGGAATTGGCAAAGTGATATTTGGAAGCCCATAGAGGGCTATGGTGAAAAAGGAAATATCCTCAGATGAAATCTGGAAAGAAGCTTTCTGAGAAACTGCTTCGTGTTCTGTTCATTCATCTCACAGAGTTACATCTGTATTTCGTGGATCTCTTTGCTAGCCTTATTTCTGTGGAATCTGAGAACAGATATTTCGGATCCCTTTGAAAACTATAGGGCCAAAGTAAATATCCTCCGATTACAAAGAGAAAGAAGCATTCTGAGAAACTTCTTTGTGTTCTGTGAAATCATCTCACAGAGTTACAGAGTTCCCCTCAAGAAGCCTTTCGCTAAGTCAGTTCTTGTGGAATTGGCAAAGTGATATTTGGAAACACATAGAGAGCTATGGTGAAAAAGGAAATATCCTCAGATGAAATCTGGAAAGAAGCTTTCTGAGAAACTGCTTAGTGTTCTGTTCATTCATCTCACAGAGTTACATCTGTATTTCGTGGATCTCTTTGCTAGCCTTATTTCTATGGAATCTGAGAACAGGTATTTCAGATCCCATTGAGACTATAGGGCCAAAGGAAATATCCTCCGATTACAAAGAGAAAGAAGCTTTCATAGAAACTTCTTTGTGTTCTGTGAAATCATCACACAGAGTTACAGCTTTCCCCTCAAGAAGCCTTTCGCTAAGACAGTTCTTGTGGAATTGGCAAAGTGATATTTGGAAGCCCATAGAGGGCTATGGTGAAAAAGGAAATATCCTCAGATGAAATCTGGAAAGAAGCTTTCTGAGAAACTGCTTAGTGTTCTGTTAATTCATCTCACAGAGTTACATCTGTATTTCGTGGATCTCTTTGCTAGCCTAATTTCTGTGGAATCTGAGAACAGATATTTCGGATCCCATTGAAGACTATAGGGCCAAAGGAAATATCCTCCGATAAAAAAGAGAAAGAAGCTTTCTGAGAAACTTCTTTGCGTTCTGTGAAATCATCTCACAGAGTTACAGCTTTCCCCTCCAGAAGCCTTTCGCTAAGACAGTTCTTGTGGAATTGGCAAAGTGATATTTGGAAGCCCATAGAGGGCTATGGTGAAAAAGGAAATATCCTCAGATGAAATCTGGAAAGAAGCTTTCTGAGAAACTGCTTAGTGTTCTGTTAATTCATCTCACAGAGTTACATCTGTATTTCGTGGATCTCTTTGCTAGCCTTATTTCTGTGGAATCTGAGAACAGATATTTCGGATCCCTTTGAAGACTATAGGGCCAAAGGAAATATCCTCCGATAACAAAGAGAAACAAGATTTCTTAGAAACTTCTTTGTGTTCTGTGAAGTCATCTCACAGAGTTACAGCTTTCCCCTCAAGAAGACTTTCGCTAAGACAGTTCTTGTGGAATTGGCAAAGTGATATTTGGAAGCCCATAGAGGGCTATAGTGAAAAAGGAAATATCCTCAGAGGAAATCTGGAAAGAAGCTTTCTGAGAAACTGCTTAGTGTTCTGTTAATTCATCTCACAGAGATACATCTGTATTTCGTGGATCTCTTTGCTAGCCTTATTTCTGTGGAATCTGAGAACAGATATTTCGGATCCCTTTGAAGACTATAGGGCCAAAGGAAATATCCTCCGATTACAAAGAGAAAGAAGCTTTCTGAGAAACTTCTTTGTGTTCTGTGAAATCATCTCACAGAGTTACAGCTTTCCCCTCAGGAAGCCTTTCGCTAAGACAGTTCTTGTGGAATTGGCAAAGTGATATTTGGAAGCCCATAGAGGGCTATGGTGAAAAAGGAAATATCCTCAGATGAAATCTGGAAAGAAGCTTTCTGAGAAACTGCTTTGTGTTTTGTTAATTCATCTCACAGAGTTACATCTGTATTTCGTGGATCTCTTTGGCAGCCTTATTTCTGTGGAATCTGAGAACAGATATTTCGGATCCCTTTTAAGACTATAGGGCCAAAGGAAATATCCTCTGATAACAAAGAGAAAGAAGCTTTCTGAGAAACTTCTTTGCAGTCTGTGAAATCATCTCACAGAGTTACAGCTTTCCCCTCAAGAAGCCTATCGCTAAGACAGTTCTTGTGGAATTGGCAAAGTGATATTTGGAAGCCCATAGAGGGCTATGGTGAAAAAGGAAATATCCTCAGATGAAATCTGGAAAGAAGCTTTCTGAGAAACTGCTTCGTGTTCTGTTCATTCATCTCACAGAGTTACATCTGTATTTCGTGGATCTCTTTGCTAGCCTTATTTCTGTGGAATCTGAGAACAGATATTTCGGATCCCTTTGAAGACTATAGGGCCAAAGGAAATATCCTCCGATTACAAAGAGAAAGAAGCTTTCTGAGAAACTTCTTTGTGTTCTGTGAAATCATCTCACAGAGTTACAGAGTTCCCCTCAAGAAGCCTTTCGCTAAGTCAGTTCTTGTGGAATTGGTAAAGTGATATTTGGAAACACATAGAGAGCTATGGTGAAAAAGGAATTATCCTCAGATGAAATCTGGAAAGAAGCTTTCTGAGAAACTGCTTAGTGTTCTGTTAATTCATCTCACAGAGTTACATCTGTATTTCGTGGATCGCTTTGCTAGCCTTATTTCTATGGAATCTGAGAACAGGTATTTCAGATCCCATTGAGACTATAGGGCCAAAGGAAATATCCTCCGATTACAAAGAGAAAGAAGCTTTCATAGAAACTTCTCTGTGTTCTGTGAAATCATCACACAGAGTTACAGCTTTCCCCTCAAGAAGCCTTTCGCTAAGACAGTTCTTGTGGAATTGGCAAAGTGATATTTGGAAGCCCATAGAGGGCTATGGTGAAAAAGGAAATATCCTCAGATGAAATCTGGAAAGAAGCTTTCTGAGAAACTGCTTAGTGTTCTGTTAATTCATCTCACAGAGTTACATGTGTATTTCGTGGATCTCTTTGCTAGCCTAATTTCTGTGGAATCTGAGAACAGATATTTCGGATCCCATTGAAGACTATAGGGCCAAAGGAAATATCCTCCGATAAAAAAGAGAAAGAAGCTTTCTTAGAAACTTCTTTGCGTTCTGTGAAATCATCTCACAGAGTTACAGCTTTCCCCTCAAGAAGACTTTCGCTAAGACAGTTCTTGTGGAATTGGCAAAGTGATATTTGGAAGCCCATAGAGGGCTATGGTGAAAAAGGAAATATCCTCAGATGAAATCTGGAAAGAAGCTTTCTGAGAAACTGCTTAGTGTTCTGTTAATTCATCTCACAGAGTTACATCTGTATTTCGTGGATCTCTTTGCTAGCCTTATTTATGTTGAATCTGAGAACAGATATTTCAGATCCCATTGAAGACTATAGGGCCAAAGGAAATATCCTCCGATAACAAAGAGAAAGAAGCTTTCTGAGAAACTACTTGGCGTTCTGTGAAATCATCTCACAGAGTTACAGCTTTCCCCTCAAGAAGCCTTTCGCTAAGACAGTTCTTGTGGAATTGGCAAAGTGATATTTGGAAGCCCATAGAGGGCTATGGTGAAAAAGGAAATATCCTCAGATGAAATCTGGAAAGAAGCTTTCTGAGAAACTGCTAAGTGTTTTGTTAATTCATCTCACAGAGTTACATCTGTATTTCGTGGATCTCTTTGGCAGCATTATTTCTGTGGAATCTGAGAACAGATATTTCGGATCCCATTGAAGACTATAGGGCCAAAGGAAGTATCCTCTGATAACAAAGAGAAAGAAGCTTTCTGAGAAACTTCTTTGCGTTCTGTGAAATCATCTCACAGAGTTACAGCTTTCCCCTCAAGAAGCCTTTCGCTAAGACAGTTCTTGTGGAATTGGCAAAGTGATATTTGGAAGCCCATAGAGGGCTATGGTGAAAAAGGAAATATCCTCAGATGAAATCTGGAAAGAAGCTTTCTGAGAAACTGCTTTGTGTTTTGTTAATTCATCTCACAGAGTTACATCTGTATTTCGTGGATCTCTTTGCTAGCCTTATTTCTGTGGAATCTGAGAACAGATATTTCGGATCCCTTTGAAGACTATAGGGCCAAAGGAAATATCCTCCGATAACAAAGAGAATGAAGATTTCTTAGAAACTTCTTTGTGTTCTGTGAAGTCATCTCACAGAGTTACAGCTTTCCCCTCAAGAAGCCTTTCGCTAAGACAGTTCTTGTGGAATCGGCAAAGTGATATTTGGAAGCCCATAGAGGGCTATGGTGAAAAAGGAAATATCCTCAGATGAAATCTGGAAAGAAGCTTTCTGAGAAACTGCTTAGTGTTCTGTTAATTCATCTCACAGAGTTACATCTGTATTTCGTGGATCTCTTTGCTAGCCTTATTTCTGTGGAATCTGAGAACAGATATTTCGGATCCCTTTGAAGACTATAGGGCCAAAGGAAATATCCTCCGATAACAAAGAGAAAGAAGCTTTCTGACGAACTTCTTGGCGTTCTGTGAAATCATCTCACAGAGTTACAGCTTTCCCTCAAGAAGCCTTTCGCAAAGACAGTTCTTGTGGAATTGGCAAAGTGATATTTGGAAGCCCATAGAGGGCTATGGTGAAAAAGGAATTATCCTCAGATGAAATCTGGAAAGAAGCTTTCTGAGAAACTGCTTAGTGTTCTGTTAATTCATCTCACAGAGTTACATCTGTATTTCGTGGATCTCTTTGCTAGCCTTATTTCTGTGGAATCTGAGAACAGATATTTCGGATCCCTTTGAAGACTATAGGGCCAAAGGAAATATCTTCCGATTACAAAGAGAAAGAAGCTTTCTTAGAAACTTCTTTGTGTTCTGTGAAATCATCTCACAGAGTTACAGCTTTCCCCTCAAGAAGCCTTTCGCTAAGACAGTTCTTGTGGAATTGGCAAGGTGATATTTGGAAGCCCATAGAGGGCTACGGTGAAAAAGGAAATATCCTCAGATGAAATCTGGAAAGAAGCTTTTTGAGAAACTGCTTAGTGTTCGGTTAATTCATCTCACAGAGTTACATCTGTATTTCGTGGATCTCTTTGCTAGCCTTATTTCTGTGGAATCTGAGAACAGATATTTCGGATCCCTTTGAAGACTATACGGCCAAAGGAAATAACCTCCGATAACAAAGAGAAAGAAGCTTTCTGAGAAACTTCTTTGCATTCTGTGAAATCATCTCACAGAGTTACAGCTTTCCCCTCAAGAGGCCTTTCGCTAAGACAGTTCTTGTGCAATTGGCAAGGTGATATTTGGAAGCCCATAGAGGGCTATGGTGAAAAAGGAAATATCCTCAGATGAAATCTGGAAAGAAGCTTTCTGAGAAACTGCTTAGTGTTCTGTTAATTCATCTCACAGAGTTACATCTGTATTTCGTGGATCTCTTTGCTAGCCTTATTTCTGTGGAATCTGAGAACAGATATTTCGGATTCCTTTGAAGACTATAGGGCCAAAGGAAATATCCTCCGATTACAAAGAGAAAGAAGCTTTCTTAGAAACTTCTTTGTGTTCTGTGAAACCATCTCACAGAGTTACAGCTTTCCCCTCAAGAAGCCTTTCGCTAAGACAGTTCTTGTGGAATTGGCAAAGTGATATTTGAAAGCCCATAGAGGGCTATGGTGAAAAAGGAATGATCCTCAGATGAAATCTGGAAAGAAGCTTTCTGATAAACTGCTTAGTGTTCTGTTCATTCATCTCACAGAGTTACATCTTTATTTCGTGGATCTCTTTGCTAGCCTTATTTCTGGGGAATCTGAGAACAGATATTTCGGATCCCTTTGAAGACTCTAGGGCCAAAGGAAATATCCTCCGATTACAAAGAGAAAGAAGCTTTCTTAGAAACTTCTTTGTGTTCTGTGAAACCATCTCACAGAGTTACAGCTTTCCCCTCAAGAAGCCTTTCGCTAAGACAGTTCTTGTGGAATTGGCAAAGTGATATTTGAAAGCCCATAGAAGGCTATGGTGAAAAAGGAATGATCCTCAGATGAAATCTGGAAAGAAGCTTTCTGAGAAACTGCTTAGTGTTCTGTTCATTCATCTCACAGAGTTACATCTTTATTTCGTGGATCTCTTTGCTAGCCTTATTTCTGTGGAATCTGAGAACAGATATTTCGGATCCCTTTGAAGACTCTAGGGCCAAAGGAAATATCCTCCGATTACAAAGAGAAAGAAGCTTTCTGAGAAACTTCTTTGCGTTCTGTGAAATCATCTCACAGAGTTACAGCTTTCCCCTCAAGAAGCCTTTCGCTAAGACAGTTCTTGTGGAATTGGCAAAGTGATATTTGGAAGCCCCTAGAGGGCTATGGTGAAAAAGGAAATATCCTCAGATGAAATCTGGAAAGAAGCTTTCTGAGAAACTGCTTAGTGTTCTGTTAATTCATCTCACAGAGTTACATCTGTATTTCGTGGATCTCTTTGCTAGCCTTATTTCTGTGGAATCTGAGAACAGATATTTCAGATCCCATTGAAGACTATAGGGCCAAAGGAAATATCCTCCGATTTTAAAGAGAAAGAAGCTTTCTGAGAAACTTCTTGGCATTCTGTGAAATCATCTCACAGAGTTACAGCGTTCCCCTCAAGAAGCCTTTCACTAAGACAGTTGTGGTGGAATTGGCAAGGTGATATTTGGAAGCCCATAGAGGGCTACGGTGAAAAAGGAAATGTCCTCAGATGAAATCTGGAAGCTTTCTGAGAAAGTGCTTAGTGTTCGGTTAATTCATCTCAGAGAGTTACATCTGTATTTCGTGGATCTCTTGGCTAGCCTTATTTCTGTGGAATCTGAGAACAGATATTTCGGATCCCTTTGAAGACTATAGGGCCAAAGGAAATATCCTCCAATAACAAAGAGAAAGAAGCTTTCTGAGAAACTTCTTTGCGTTCTGTGAAATCATCTCACAGAGTTACAGCTTTCCCCTCAAGAAGCCTTTCGCTAAGACAGTTCTTGTGGAATTGGCAAAGTGATATTTGGAACCCCAAGAGGGCAATGGTGAAAAAGAAAATATCCTCAGATGAAAACTGGAAAGAAGCTTTCTGAGAAACTGCTTAGTGTTCTGTTCATTCATCTCACAGAGTTACATCTGTATTTCGTGGATCTCTTTGCTAGCCTTATTTCTGTGGAATTTGAGAACAGGTATTTCAGATCCCATTGAAGACTATAGGGCCAAAGGAAATATCCTCCGATTACAAAGAGAAAGAAGCTTTCTTAGAAACTTCTTTGTGTTCTGTGAAATCATCTCACAGAGTTACAGCTTTCCCCTCAAGAAGCCTTTCGCTAAGACAGTTCTTGTGGAATTGGCAAAGTGATATTTGGAAGCCCATAGAGGGCTATGGTGAAAAAGGAAATATCCTCAGATGAAATCTGGAAAGAAGCTTTCTGAGAAACTGCTTTGTGTTTTGTTAATTCATCTCACAGAGTTACATCTGTATTTCGTGGATCTCTTTGGCAGCCTTATTTCTGTGGAATCTGAGAACAGATATTTCGGATCCCTTTTAAGACTATAGGGCCAAAGGAAATATCCTCTGATAACAAAGAGAAAGAAGCTTTCTGAGAAACTTCTTTGCAGTCTGTGAAATCATCTCACAGAGTTACAGCTTTCCCCTCAAGAAGCCTATCGCTAAGACAGTTCTTGTGGAATTGGCAAAGTGATATTTGGAAGCCCATAGAGGGCTATGGTGAAAAAGGAAATATCCTCAGATGAAATCTGGAAAGAAGCTTTCTGAGAAACTGCTTCGTGTTCTGTTCATTCATCTCACAGAGTTACATCTGTATTTCGTGGATCTCTTTGCTAGCCTTATTTCTGTGGAATCTGAGAACAGATATTTCGGATCCCTTTGAAGACTATAGGGCCAAAGGAAATATCCTCCGATTACAAAGAGAAAGAAGCATTCTGAGAAACTTCTTTGTGTTCTGTGAAATCATCTCACAGAGTTACAGAGTTCCCCTCAAGAAGCCTTTCGCTAAGTCAGTTCTTGTGGAATTGGCAAAGTGATATTTGGAAACACATAGAGAGCTATGGTGAAAAAGGAAATATCCTCAGATGAAATCTGGAAAGAAGCTTTCTGAGAAACTGCTTAGTCTTCTGTTCATTCATCTCACAGAGTTACATCTGTATTTCGTGGATCTCTTTGCTAGCCTTATTTCTATGGAATCTGAGAACAGGTATTTCAGATCCCATTGAGATTATAGGGCCAAAGGAAATATCCTCCGATTACAAAGAGAAAGAAGCTTTCATAGAAACTTCTTTGTGTTCTGTGAAATCATCACACAGAGTTACAGCTTTCCCCTCAAGAAGCCTTTCGCTAAGACAGTTCTTGTGGAATTGGCAAAGTGATATTTGGAAGCCCATAGAGGGCTATGGTGAAAAAGGAAATATCCTCAGATGAAATCTGGAAAGAAGCTTTTTGAGAAACTGCTTAGTGTTCTGTTAATTCATCTCACAGAGTTACATCTGTATTTCGTGGATCTCTTTGCTAGCCTAATTTCTGTGGAATCTGAGAACAGATATTTCGGATCCCATTGAAGACTATAGGGCCAAAGGAAATATCCTCCGATAAAAAAGAGAAAGAAGCTTTCTGAGAAACTTCTTTGCGTTCTGTGAAATCATCTCACAGAGTTACAGCTTTCCCCTGCAGAAGCCTTTCGCTAAGACAGTTCTTGTGGAATTGGCAAAGTGATATTTGGAAGCCCTTAGAGGGCTATGGTGAAAAAGGAAATATCCTCAGATGAAATCTGGAAAGAAGCTTTCTGAGAAACTGCTTAGTGTTCTGTTAATTCATCTCACAGAGTTACATCTGTATTTCGTGGATCTCTTTGCTAGCCTTATTTCTGTGGAATCTGAGAACAGATATTTCAGATCCCATTGAAGACTATAGGGCCAAAGGAAATATCCTCCGATAACAAAGAGAAAGAAGCTTTCTGAGAAACTACTTGGCGTTCTGTGAAATCATCTCACAGAGTTACAGCTTTCCCCTCAAGAAGCCTTTCGCTAAGACAGTTCTTGTGGAATTGGCAAAGTGATATTTGGAAGCCCATAGAGGGCTATGGTGAAAAAGGAAATATCCTCAGATGAAATCTGGAAAGAAGCTTTCTGAGAAACTGCTTAGTGTTCTGTTCATTCATCTCACAGAGTTACATCTGTATTTCGTGGATCTCTTTGCTAGCCTAATTACTGTGGAATCTGAGAACAGATATTTCGGATCCCTTTGAAGACTATAGGGCCAAAGGAAATATCCTCCGATTACAAAGAGAAAGAAGCTTTCTGAGAAACTTCTTTGCGTTCTGTGAAATCATCTCACAGAGTTACAGCTTTCCCCTCAAGAAGCCTTTCGCTTAGACAGTTCTTGTGGAATTGGCAAAGTGATATTTGGAAGCCCATAGAGGGATATGGTGAAAAAGGAAATATCCTCAGATGAAATCTGGAAGCTTTCTGAGAAACTGCTTAGTGTTCGGTTAATTCATCTCAGAGAGTTACATCTGTATTTCGTGGATCTCTTGGCTAGCCTTATTTCTGTGGAATCTGAGAACAGATATTTCGGATCCCTTTGAAGACTATAGGGCCAAAGGAAATATCCTCCAATAACAAAGAGACAGAAGCTTTCTGAGAAACTTCTTTGCGTTCTGTGAAATCATCTCACTGAGTTACAGCTTTCCCCTCAAGAAGCCATTCGCTAAGACAGTTCTTGTGGAATTGGCAAAGTGATACTTGGAAGCCCATAGAGGGCTATGGTGAAAAAGGAAATATCCTCAGATGAAATCTGGAAGGAAGCTTTCTGAGAAACTCCTTAGTGTTCGGTTAATTCATCTCAGAGAGTTACATCTGTATTTCGAGGATCTCTTTGCTAGCCTTATTTCTGTGGAATCTGAGAACAGATATTTCGGATCCCTTTGAAGACTATAGGGCCAAAGGAAATATCCTCCGATAACAAAGAGAAAGAAGCTTTCTGAGAAACTTCTTTGCGTTTTGTGAAATCATCTCACAGAGTTACAGCTTTCCCCTCAAGAAGCCTTTCGCTAAGACAGTTCTTGTGGAATTGGCAAAGTGATATTTGGAACCCCAAGAGGGCAATGGTGAAAAAGAAAATATCCTCAGATGAAAACTGGAAAAAAGCTTTCTGAGAAACTGCTTAGTGTTCTGTTAATTCATCTCACAGAGTTACATCTTTATTTCGTGGAACTCTTAGCTAGCCTTATTTCTGTGGAGTCTGAGAACAGATATTTCGGATCCCTTTGAAGACTATAGGGCCAAAGGAAATATCCTCCGATAACATAGAGAAAGAAGCTTTCTGAGAAACTTCTTTGCGTTCTGTGAAATCATCTCACAGAGTTAGAGCATTCCCCTCAAGAAGCCTTTCGCTAAGACAGTTCTTGTGGAATTGGCAAAGTGATATTTGGAAGCCCCTAGAAGGCTATGGTGAAAAAGGAAATATCCTCAGATGAAATCTGGAAAGAAGCTTTCTGAGAAACTGCTTAGTGTTCTGTTAATTCATCTCACAGAGTTACATCTGTATTTCGTGGATCTCTTTGCTAGCCTTATTTCTGTGGAATCTGAGAACAGATATTTCGGATCCCATTGAAGACTATAGGGCCAAAGGAAATATCCACCGATAACAAAGAGAAAGAAGCTTTCTGAAAAACTTCTTGGCGTTCTGTGAAATCATCTCACAGAGTTACAGCTTTCGCCTGAAGAAGCCTTTCACTAAGACAGTTCTTGCGGAATTGGCAAGGTGATATTTGGAAGCCCATGGAGGGCTACGGTGAAAAAGGAAATATCCTCAGATGAAATCTGGAAAGAAGCTTTCTGAGAAACTGATTAGTGTTCGGTTAATTCATCTCACAGAGTTACATCAGTATTTCGTGGATCTCTTTGCTAGCTTTATTTCTGTGGAATCTGAGAACAGATATTTTGGATACCTTTGAAGACTATTGGGCCAAAGGAAATATCCTCCGATAACAAAGAGAAAGAAGCTTTCTGAGAAACTTCTTTGCATTCTGTGAAATCATCTCACAGAGTTACAGCTTTCCCCTCAAGAAGACTTTCGCTAAGACAGTTCTTGTGGAATTGGCAAAGTGATATTTGGAAGCCCATAGAGGGCTATGGTGAAAAAGGAAATATCCTCAGAGGAAATCTGGAAAGAAGCTTTCTGAGAAACTGCTTAGTGTTCTGTTAATTCATCTCACAGAGTTACATCTGTATTTCGTGGATCTCTTTGCTAGCCTTATTTCTATGGAATCTGAGAAAAGGTAGTTCAGATCCCATAGAAGACTATAGGGCCAAAGGAGATATCCTCCGATTACAAAGAGAAAGAAGCTTTCTTAGAAACTTCTTTGTGTTCTGTGAAATCATCTCACAGAGTTACAGCTTTCCCCTCAAGAAGCCTTTCGCTAAGACAGGTCTTGTGGAATTGGCAAAGTGATATTTGGAAGCCCATAGAGGGCTAGGGTGAAAAAGGAAATATCCTCAGATGAAATCTGGAAAAAAGCTTTCTGAGAAACTGCTTAGTGTTCTGTTAATTCATCTCACAGAGTTACATCTGTATTTCGTGGATCTCTTTGCTAGCCTTATTTCTGTGGAATCTGAGAACAGGTATTTCAGATCCCATTGAAGACTATAGGGCCAAAGGAAATATCCTCCGATTACAAAGAGAAAGAAGCTTTCTTAGAAACTTCTTTGTGTTCTGTGAAATCAAATCACAGAGTTACAGCTTTCCCCTCAAGAAGCCTTTCGCAAAGACAGTTCTTGCGGAATTGGCAAAGTGATATTTGAAAGCCCATAGAGGGCTACGGTGAAAAGGAAATATCCTCAGATGAAATCAGAAAAGAAGCTTTCTGAGAAACTGCTTAGTGTTCTGTTAATTCATCTCACAGAGTTACATCTTTATTTCGTGGAACTCTTAGCTAGCCTTATTTCTGTGGAGTCTGAGAACCGATATTTCGGATCCTTTTGAAGATTATAGGGCCCAAGGAAATATCCTCCGATAACAAAGAGAAAGAAGCTTTCTTAGAAACTTCTTTGCGTTCTGTGATATCATCTCACAGAGTTACAGCTTTCCCCTCAAGAAGCCTTTCGCTAAGACAGTTCTTGTGGAATTGGCAAAGTGATATTTGGAAGCCCATAGAGGGCTATGGTGAAAAAGGAAATATCCTCAGATGAAATCTGGAAAGAAGCTTTCTGAGAAACTGCTTAGTGTTCTGTTAATTCATCTCACAGAGTTACATCTGTATTTCGTGGATCTCTTTGCTAGCCTTATTTTTGTGGAATCTGAGAACAGATATTTCGGATCCCATTGAAGGCTATAGGGCCAAAGGAAATATCCTCTGATAACAAAGAGAAAGAAGCTTTCTGAGAAACTTCTTTGCGTTCTGTGAAATCATCTCACAGAGTTACAGCATTCCCCTGAAGAAGCCTTTCGCTAAGACAGTTCTTGTGGAATTGGCAAAGTGATATTTGGAAGCCCCTAGAGGGCTATGGTGAAAAAGGAAATATCCTCAGATGAAATCTGGAAAGAAGCTTTCTGAGAAACTGCTTAGTGTTCTGTTAATTCATCTCACAGAGTTACATCTGTATTTCGTGGATCTCTTTGCTAGCCTTATTTCTGTGGAATCTGAGAACAGATATTTCGGATGCCATTGAAGACTATAGGGCCGAAGGAAATATCCTCCGATAACAAAGAGAAAGAAGCTTTCTGAAAAACTTCTTGGCGTTCTGTGAAATCATCTCACAGAGTTACAGCTTTCCACTGAAGAAGCCTTTCACTAAGACAGTTCTTGCGGAATTGGCAAGGTGATATTTGGAAGCCCATGGAGGGCTACGGTGAAAAAGGAAATATCCTCAGATGAAATCTGGAAAGAAGCTTTCTGAGAAACTGCTTAGTGTTCGGTTAATTCATCTCACAGAGTTACATCAGTATTTCGTGGATCTCTTTGCTAGCCTTATTTCTGTGGAATCTGAGAACAGATATTTCGGATACCTTTGAAGACTATTGGGCCAAAGGAAATATCCTCCGATAACAAAGAGAAAGAAGCTTTCTGAGAAGCTTCTTTGCATTCTGTGAAATCATCTCACAGAGTTACAGCTTTCCCCTCAAGAAGCCTTTCGCTATGACAGTTCTTGTGGAATTGGCAAAGTGATATTTGGAAGCCCATAGAGGGCTATGGTGAAAAGAAATATCCTCAGAGGAAATCTGGAAAGAAGCTTTCTGATAAACTGCTTAGTGTTCTGTTAATTCATCTCACAGAGTTACATCTGTATTTCGTGGATCTCTTTGCTAGCCTTATTTCTATGGAATCTGAGAACAGGTAGTTCAGATCCCATAGAAGACTATAGGGCCAAAGGAAATATCCTCCGTTTACAAAGAGAAAGAAGCTTTCTTAGAAACTTCTTTGTGTTCTGTGAAATCATCTCACAGAGTTACAGCTTTTCCCTCAAGAAGCCTTTCGCTAAGACAGGTCTTGTGGAATTGGCAAAGTGATATTTGGAAGCCCATAGAGGGCTATGGTGAAAAAGGAAATATCCTCAGATGAAATCTGGAAAAAAGCTTTCTGAGAAACTGCTTAGTGTTCTGTTCATTCATCTCACAGAGTTACATCTGTATTTCGTGCATCTCTTTGGCAGCCTTTTTTCTGTGGAATCTGAGAACAGATATTTCGGATCCCATTGAAGACTATAGGGCCAAAGGAAATATCCTCCGATAACCAAGAGAAAGAAGCTTTCTGAGAAACCTCTTTGCGTTCTGTGAAATCATCTCACAGAGTTACAGCTTTCCCCTCAAGAAGCCTTTCGCTAAGACAGTTCTTGTGGAATTGGCAAAGTGATATTTGGAAGCCCATAGAGGGCTATGGTGAAAAAGGAAATATCCTCAGATGTAATCTGGAAAGAAGCTTTCTGACAAACTGCTTAGTGTTCTGTTAATTCATCTCACAGGGTTACATCTGTATTTCGTGGATCTCTTTGCTAGCCTTATTTCTGTGGAATCTGAGAACAGATATTTCGGATCCCATTGAAGACAATAGGGCCAAAGGAAATATCCTCCGATAAAAAAGAGAAAGAAGTTTACTGAGAAACTTCTTTGCGTTCTGTGAAATCATCTCACAGGGTTACAGCTTTCCCGTCAAGAAGCCTTTCGCTAAGACAGTTCTTGTGGAATTGGCAAAATGATATTTGGAAGCCCATAGAGGGCTATGGTGAAAAAGGAAATATCCTCAGATGAAATCTGGAAGGAAGCTTTCTGAGAATCTGCTTAGTGTTTGGTTAATTCATCTCAGAGAGTTACATCTGTATTTCGTGGATCTCTTTGCTAGCCTTATTTCTGTGGAATCTGAGAACAGATATTTCGGATCCCTTTGAAGACTATAGGGCCAAAGGAAATATCCTCCGATAACAAAGAGAAAGAAGGTTTCTGAGAAACTTCTTTGCGTTTTGTGAAATCATCTCCCAGAGTTACAGCTTTCCCCTCAAGAAGCCTTTCGCTAAGACAGTTCTTGTGGAATTGGCAAAGTGATATTTGGAACCCCTAGAGGGCAATGGTGAAAAAGGAAATATCCTCAGAATGATATCTGGAAAGAAGCTTTCTGAGAAACTGCTTAGTGTTCTGTTAATTCATCTCACAGAGTTACATCTGTATTTCGTGGATCTCTTTGCTAGCCTTATTTGTGTGGAATCTGAGAACAGGTATTTCAGATCCCATTGAAGACTATAGGGCCAAAGGAAATATCCTCCGATTACAAAGAGAAAGAAGCTTTCTTAGAAACTACTTTGTGTTCTGTGAAATCATCTCACAGAGTTACAGCTTTCCCCTCAAGAAGCGTTTCGCTAAGACAGTTCTTGTGGAATTGGCAAAGTGATATTTGGAAGCCCATAGAGGGCTATGGTGAAAAAGGAAATATCCTCAGATGAAATCTGGAAAGAAGCTTTCTGAGAAACTGCTTAGTGTTCTGTTAATTCATCTCACAGAGTTACATCTGTATTTCGTGGATCTCTTTGCTAGACTTATTTCTGTGGAATCTGAGAACAGATATTTCGGATCCCTTTGAAGACTATAGGGCCAAAGGAAATATCCTCCGATTACAAAGAGAAAGAAGCTTTCTTAGAAACTTCTTTGCGTTCTGTGAAATCATCTCACAGAGTTACAGCTTTCCCCTCAAGAAGCCTTTCGCTAAGACAGTTCTTGTGGAATTGGCAAAGTGATATTTGGAAGCCCATAGAGGGCTATGGTGAAAAAGGAAATATCCCCAGATGAAATCTGGAAGGAAGCTTTCTGAGAATCTGCTTAGTGTTTGGTTAATTCATCTCAGAGAGTTACATCTGTATTTCGTGGATCTCTTTGCTAGCCTTATTTCTGTGGAATCTGAGAACAGATATTTCGGATCCCTTTGAAGACTATAGGGCCAAAGGAAATATCCTCCGACAACAAAGAGAAAGAAGGTTTCTGAGAAACTTCTTTGCGTTTTGTGAAATCATCTCCCAGAGTTACAGCTTTCCCCTCAAGAAGCCTTTCGCTAAGACAGTTCTTGTGGAATTGGCAAAGTGATATTTGGAACCCCTAGAGGGCAATGGTGAAAAAGGAAATATCCTCAGAATGAAATCTGGAAAGAAGCTTTCTGAGAAACTGCTTAGTGTTCTGTTCATTCATCTCACAGAGTTACATCTGTATTTCGTGGAACTCTTTGCGAGCCTTATTTCTGTGGAATCTGAGAACAGGTATTTCAGATCCCATTGAAGACTATAGGGCCAAAGGAAATATCCTCCGATTACAAAGAGAAAGAAGCTTTCTTAGAAACTTCTTTGTGTTCTGTGAAATCATCTCACAGAGTTACAGCGTTCCCTTCAAGAAGCCTTTCGCTAAGACAGTTCTTGTGGAATTGGCAAGGTGATATTTGGAAGCCCATAGAGGGCTACGGTGAAAAAGGAAATATCCTCAGATGAAATCTGGAAAGAAGCTTTCTGAGAAACTGCTTAGTGTTCTGTTAATTCATCTCACAGAGTTACATCTGTATTTCGTGGATCTCTTTGCTAGCCTTATTTCTGTGGAATCTGAGAACAGATATTTCGGATCCCTTTGAAGACTATACGGCCAAAGGAAATAACCTCCGATAACAAAGAGAAAGAAGCTTTCTGAGAAACTTCTTTGCATTCTCTGAAATCATCTCACAGAGTTACAGCTTTCCCCTCAAGAAGCCTTTCGCTTAGACAGTTCTTGTGGAATTGGCAAAGTGATATTTGGAAGCCCATAGAGGGCTATGGTGAAAAAGGAAATATCCTCCGATGAAATCTGGAAGCTTTCTGAGAAACTGCTTAGTGTTCTGTTAATTCATCTCAGAGAGTTACATCTGTATTTCGTGGATCTCTTTGCTAGCCTTATTTCTATGGAATCTGAGAACAGGTAGTTCAGATCCCATAGAAGACTATAGGGCCAAAGGAAATATCCTCCGATTACAAAGAGAAAGAAGCTTTCTTAGAAACTTCTTTGTGTTCTGTGAAATCATCTCACAGAGTTACAGCTTTCCCCTCAAGAAGCCTTTCGCTAAGACAGGTCTTGTGGAATTGGCAAATGATATTTGGAAGCCCATAGAGGGCTATGGTGAAAAAGGAAATATCCTCAGATGAAATCTGGAAAGAAGCTTTCTGAGAAACTGCTTAGTGTTTTGTTAATTCATCTCACAGAGTTACATCTGTATTTCGTGGATCTCTTTGGCAGCCTTATTTCTGTGGAATCTGAGAACAGATATTTCGGATCCCATTGAAGACTATAGGGCCAAAGGAAATATCCTCCGATAACAAAGAGAAAGAAGCTTTCTGAGAAACCTCTTTGCGTTCTGTGAAATCATCTCACAGAGTTACAGCTTTCCACTCAAGAAGCCTTTCGCTAAGACAGTTCTTGTGGAATTGGCAAAGTGATATTTGGAAGCCCCTAGAGGGCTATGGTGAAAAAGGAAATATCCTCAGATGAAATCTGGAAAGAAGCTTTCTGAGAAACTGCTTAGTGTTCTGTTAATTCATCTCACAGGGTTACATCTGTATTTCGTGGATCTCTTTGCGAGCCTTATTTCTGTGGAATCTGAGAACAGGTATTTCAGATCCCATTGAAGACTATAGGGCCAAAGGAAATATCCTCCGATTACAAAGAGAAAGAAGCTTTCTTAGAAACTTCTTTGTGTTCTGTGAAATCATCTCACAGAGTTACAGCTTTCCCCTCAAGAAGCCTTTCGCTAAGACAGTTCTTGTGGAATTGGCAAAGTGATATTTGGAAGCCCATAGAGGGCTATGGTGAAAAAGGAAATATCCTCAGATGAAATCTGGAAAGAAGCTTTCTGAGAAACTGCTTAGTGTTCTGTTAATTCATCTCACAGAGTTACATCTGTATTTCGTGGATCTCTTTGCTAGCCTTATTTCTATGGAATCTGAGAACAGATATTTCGGATCCCTTTGAAGACTATAGGGCCAAAGGAAATATCCTCCGATTACAAAGAGAAAGAAGCTTTCTTAGAAACTTCTTTGCGTTCTGTGAAATCATCTCACAGAGTTACAACTTTCCCCTCAAGAAGCCTTTCGCTAAGACAGTTCTTGTGGAATTGGCAAAATGATATTTGGAAGCCCTTAGAGGGCTATGGTGAAAAAGGAAATATCCCCAGATGAAATCTGGAAGGAAGCTTTCTGAGAATCTGCTTAGTGTTTGGTTAATTCATCTCAGAGAGTTACATCTGTATTTCGTGGATCTCTTTGCTAGCCTTATTTCTGTGGAATCTGAGAACAGATATTTCGGATCCCTTTGAAGACTATAGGGATAAAGGAAATATCCTCCGATAACAAAGAGAAAGAAGGTTTCTGAGAAACTTCTTTGCGTTTTGTCAAATCATCTCCCAGAGTTACAGCTTTCCCCTCAAGAAGCCTTTCGCTAAGACAGTTCTTGTGGAATTGGCAAAGTGATATTTGGAACCCCTAGAGGGCAATGGTGAAAAAGGAAATATCCTCAGAATGAAATCTGGAAAGAAGCTTTCTGAGAAACTGCTTAGTGTTCTGTTCATTCATCTCACAGAGTTACATCTGTATTTCGTGGATCTCTTTGCTAGCCTTATTTCTGTGGAATCTGAGAACAGGTATTTCAGATCCCATTGAAGACTATAGGGCCAAAGGGAATATCCTCCGATAACAAAGAGAAAGAAGCTTTCTGAGGAACTTCTTGGCGTTCTCTGAAATCATCTCACAGAGCTACAGCTTTCCCCTCAAGAAGCCTTTCGCAAAGACAGTTCTTGTGGAATTGGCAAGGTGATATTTGGAAGCCCATAGAGGGCTATGGTGAAAAAGGAATTATCCTCAGATGAAATCTGGAAAGAAGCTTTCTGAGAAACTGCTTAGTGTTCTGTTAATTCATCTCACAGAGTTACATCTGTATTTCGTGGATCTCTTTGCTAGCCTTATTTCTGTGGAATCTGAGAACAGATATTTCGGATGCCTTTGAAGACTATAGGGCCAAAGGAAATATCCTCCGATTACAAAGAGAAAGAAGCTTTCTTAGAAACTTCTTTGTGTTCTGTGAAATCATCTCACAGAGTTACAGCGTTCCCCTCAAGAAGCCTTTCGCTAAGACAGTTCTTGTGGAATTGGCAAGGTGATATTTGGAAGCCCATAGAGGGCTACGGTGAAAAAGGAAATATCCTCAGATGAAATCTGGAAAGAAGCTTTCTGAGAAACTGCTTAGTGTTCGGTTAATTCATCTCACAGAGTTACATCTGTATTTCGTGGATCTCTTTGCTAGCCTTATTTCTGTGGAATCTGAGAACAGATATTTCGGATCCCTTTGAAGACTATACGGCCAAAGGAAATAACCTCCGATAACAAAGAGAAAGAAGCTCTCTGAGAAACTTCTTTGCGTTCTGTGAAATCATCTCACAGAGTTACAGCTTTCCCCTCAAGAAGCCTTTCGCTAAGACAGTTCTTGTGGAATTGGAAAAGTGATATTTGGAAGCCCATAGAGGGCTATTGTGAAAAAGGAAATATCCTCAGATGAAATCTGGAAGGAAGCTTTCTGAGAATCTGCTTAGTGTTCGGTTAATTCATCTCAGAGAGTTACATCTGTATTTCGTGGATCTCTTTGCTAGCCTTATTTCTGTGTAATCTGAGAACAGATATTTCGGATCCCTTTGAAGACTATAGGGCCAAAGGAAATATCCTCCGATAACAAAGAGAAAGAAGCATTATGAGAAACTTCTTTGCGTTTTGTGAAATCATCTCACAGAGTTACAGCTTTCCCCTCAAGAAGCCTTTCGCTAAGACAGTTCTTGTGGAATTGGCCAAGTGATATTTGGAAGCCCATAGAGGGCTATGGTGAAAAAGGAAATATCCTCAGATGAAATCTGGAAGGAAGCTTTCTGAGAAACTGCTTAGTGTTCGGTTAATTCATCTCAGAGAGTAACATCTGTATTTCGTGGATCTCTTGGCTAGCCTTATTTCTGTGGAATCTGAGAACAGGTATTTCGGATCCCTTTGAAGACTATAGGGCCAAAGGAAATATCCTCCGATAACAAAGAGAAAGAAGCTTTCTGAGAAACTTCCTTGCGTTCTGTGAAATCATCTCACAGAGTTACAGCTTTCCCCTCAAGAAGCCATTCGCTAAGACAGTTCTTGTGGAATTAGCATAGTGATATTTGGAAGCCCATAGAGGGCTATGGTGAAAAAGGAAATATCCTCAGATGAAATCTGGAAGGAAGCTTTCTGAGAAACTGCTTAGTGTTCGGTTAATTCATCTCAGAAAGTTACATCTGCATTTCGTGGATCTCTTTGCTAGCCTTATTTCTGTGGAATCTGAGAACAGATATTTCGGATCCCATTGAAGGCTATAGGGCCAAAGGAAATATCCTCTGATAACAAAGAGAAAGAAGCTTTCTGAGAAACTTCTTTGCGTTCTGTGAAATCATCTCACAGAGTTACAGCATTCCCCTGAAGAAGCCTTTCGCTAAGACAGTTCTTGTGGAATTGGCAAAGTGATATTTGGAAGCCCCTAGAGGGCTATGGTGAAAAAGGAAATATCCTCAGATGAAATCTGGAAAGAAGCTTTCTGAGAAACTGCTTAGTGTTCTGTTAATTCATCTCACAGAGTTACATCTGTATTTCGTGGATCTCTTTGCTAGCCTTATTTCTGTGGAATCTGAGAACAGATATTTCGGATGCCATTGAAGACTATAGGGCCGAAGGAAATATCCTCCGATAACAAAGAGAAAGAAGCTTTCTGAAAAACTTCTTGGCGTTCTGTGAAATCATCTCACAGAGTTACAGCTTTCCACTGAAGAAGCCTTTCACTAAGACAGTTCTTGCGGAATTGGCAAGGTGATATTTGGAAGCCCATGGAGGGCTACGGTGAAAAAGGAAATATCCTCAGATGAAATCTGGAAAGAAGCTTTCTGAGAAACTGCTTAGTGTTCGGTTAATTCATCTCACAGAGTTACATCAGTATTTCGTGGATCTCTTTGCTAGCCTTATTTCTGTGGAATCTGAGAACAGATATTTCGGATACCTTTGAAGACTATTGGGCCAAAGGAAATATCCTCCGATAACAAAGAGAAAGAAGCTTTCTGAGAAGCTTCTTTGCATTCTGTGAAATCATCTCACAGAGTTACAGCTTTCCCCTCAAGAAGCCTTTCGCTATGACAGTTCTTGTGGAATTGGCAAAGTGATATTTGGAAGCCCATAGAGGGCTATGGTGAAAAGAAATATCCTCAGAGGAAATCTGGAAAGAAGCTTTCTGATAAACTGCTTAGTGTTCTGTTAATTCATCTCACAGAGTTACATCTGTATTTCGTGGATCTCTTTGCTAGCCTTATTTCTATGGAATCTGAGAACAGGTAGTTCAGATCCCATAGAAGACTATAGGGCCAAAGGAAATATCCTCCGTTTACAAAGAGAAAGAAGCTTTCTTAGAAACTTCTTTGTGTTCTGTGAAATCATCTCACAGAGTTACAGCTTTTCCCTCAAGAAGCCTTTCGCTAAGACAGGTCTTGTGGAATTGGCAAAGTGATATTTGGAAGCCCATAGAGGGCTATGGTGAAAAAGGAAATATCCTCAGATGAAATCTGGAAAAAAGCTTTCTGAGAAACTGCTTAGTGTTCTGTTCATTCATCTCACAGAGTTACATCTGTATTTCGTGCATCTCTTTGGCAGCCTTTTTTCTGTGGAATCTGAGAACAGATATTTCGGATCCCATTGAAGACTATAGGGCCAAAGGAAATATCCTCCGATAACCAAGAGAAAGAAGCTTTCTGAGAAACCTCTTTGCGTTCTGTGAAATCATCTCACAGAGTTACAGCTTTCCCCTCAAGAAGCCTTTCGCTAAGACAGTTCTTGTGGAATTGGCAAAGTGATATTTGGAAGCCCATAGAGGGCTATGGTGAAAAAGGAAATATCCTCAGATGAAATCTGGAAAGAAGCTTTCTGACAAACTGCTTAGTGTTCTGTTAATTCATCTCACAGGGTTACATCTGTATTTCGTGGATCTCTTTGCTAGCCTTATTTCTGTGGAATCTGAGAACAGATATTTCGGATCCCATTGAAGACAATAGGGCCAAAGGAAATATCCTCCGATAAAAAAGAGAAAGAAGTTTACTGAGAAACTTCTTTGCGTTCTGTGAAATCATCTCACAGAGTTACAGCTTTCCCGTCAAGAAGCCTTTCGCTAAGACAGTTCTTGTGGAATTGGCAAAATGATATTTGGAAGCCCATAGAGGGCTATGGTGAAAAAGGAAATATCCTCAGATGAAATCTGGAAGGAAGCTTTCTGAGAATCTGCTTAGTGTTTGGTTAATTCATCTCAGAGAGTTACATCTGTATTTCGTGGATCTCTTTGCTAGCCTTATTTCTGTGGAATCTGAGAACAGATATTTCGGATCCCTTTGAAGACTATAGGGCCAAAGGAAATATCCTCCGATAACAAAGAGAAAGAAGGTTTCTGAGAAACTTCTTTGCGTTTTGTGAAATCATCTCCCAGAGTTACAGCTTTCCCCTCAAGAAGCCTTTCGCTAAGACAGTTCTTGTGGAATTGGCAAAGTGATATTTGGAACCCCTAGAGGGCAATGGTGAAAAAGGAAATATCCTCAGAATGATATCTGGAAAGAAGCTTTCTGAGAAACTGCTTAGTGTTCTGTTAATTCATCTCACAGAGTTACATCTGTATTTCCTGGATCTCTTTGCTAGCCTTATTTGTGTGGAATCTGAGAACAGGTATTTCAGATCCCATTGAAGACTATAGGGCCAAAGGAAATATCCTCCGATTACAAAGAGAAAGAAGCTTTCTTAGAAACTACTTTGTGTTCTGTGAAATCATCTCACAGAGTTACAGCTTTCCCCTCAAGAAGCGTTTCGCTAAGACAGTTCTTGTGGAATTGGCAAAGTGATATTTGGAAGCCCATAGAGGGCTATGGTGAAAAAGGAAATATCCTCAGATGAAATCTGGAAAGAAGCTTTCTGAGAAACTGCTTAGTGTTCTGTTAATTCATCTCACAGAGTTACATCTGTATTTCGTGGATCTCTTTGCTAGACTTATTTCTGTGGAATCTGAGAACAGATATTTCGGATCCCTTTGAAGACTATAGGGCCAAAGGAAATATCCTCCGATTACAAAGAGAAAGAAGCTTTCTTAGAAACTTCTTTGCGTTCTGTGAAATCATCTCACAGAGTTACAGCTTTCCCCTCAAGAAGCCTTTCGCTAAGACAGTTCTTGTGGAATTGGCAAAATGATATTTGGAAGCCCATAGAGGGCTATGGTGAAAAGAAATATCCTCAGAGGAAATCTGGAAAGAAGCTTTCTGATAAACTGCTTAGTGTTCTGTTAATTCATCTCACAGAGTTACATCTGTATTTCGTGGATCTCTTTGCTAGCCTTATTTCTGTGGAATCTGAGAACAGATATTTCGGATCCCTTTGAAGACTATACGGCCAAAGGAAATAACCTCCGATAACAAAGAGAAAGAAGCTTTCTGAGAAACTTCTTTGCATTCTCTGAAATCATCTCACAGAGTTACAGCTTTCCCCTCAAGAAGCCTTTCGCTTAGACAGTTCTTGTGGAATTGGCAAAGTGATATTTGGAAGCCCATAGAGGGCTATGGTGAAAAAGGAAATATCCTCAGATGAAATCTGGAAGCTTTCTGAGAAACTGCTTAGTGTTCTGTTAATTCATCTCAGAGAGTTACATCTGTATTTCGTGGATCTCTTTGCTAGCCTTATTTCTATGGAATCTGAGAACAGGTAGTTCAGATCCCATAGAAGACTATAGGGCCAAAGGAAATATCCTCCGATTACAAAGAGAAAGAAGCTTTCTTAGAAACTTCTTTGTGTTCTGTGAAATCATCTCACAGAGTTACAGCTTTCCCCTCAAGAAGCCTTTCGCTAAGACAGGTCTTGTGGAATTGGCAAATGATATTTGGAAGCCCATAGAGGGCTATGGTGAAAAAGGAAATATCCTCAGATGAAATCTGGAAAGAAGCTTTCTGAGAAACTGCTTAGTGTTTTGTTAATTCATCTCACAGAGTTACATCTGTATTTCGTGGATCTCTTTGGCAGCCTTATTTCTGTGGAATCTGAGAACAGATATTTCGGATCCCATTGAAGACTATAGGGCCAAAGGAAATATCCTCCGATAACAAAGAGAAAGAAGCTTTCTGAGAAACCTCTTTGCGTTCTGTGAAATCATCTCACAGAGTTACAGCTTTCCACTCAAGAAGCCTTTCGCTAAGACAGTTCTTGTGGAATTGGCAAAGTGATATTTGGAAGCCCCTAGAGGGCTATGGTGAAAAAGGAAATATCCTCAGATGAAATCTGGAAAGAAGCTTTCTGAGAAACTGCTTAGTGTTCTGTTAATTCATCTCACAGGGTTACATCTGTATTTCGTGGATCTCTTTGCGAGCCTTATTTCTGTGGAATCTGAGAACAGGTATTTCAGATCCCATTGAAGACTATAGGGCCAAAGGAAATATCCTCCGATTACAAAGAGAAAGAAGCTTTCTTAGAAACTTCTTTGTGTTCTGTGAAATCATCTCACAGAGTTACAGCTTTCCCCTCAAGAAGCCTTTCGCTAAGACAGTTCTTGTGGAATTGGCAAAGTGATATTTGGAAGCCCATAGAGGGCTATGGTGAAAAAGGAAATATCCTCAGATGAAATCTGGAAAGAAGCTTTCTGAGAAACTGCTTAGTGTTCTGTTAATTCATCTCACAGAGTTACATCTGTATTTCGTGGATCTCTTTGCTAGCCTTATTTCTATGGAATCTGAGAACAGATATTTCGGATCCCTTTGAAGACTATAGGGCCAAAGGAAATATCCTCCGATTACAAAGAGAAAGAAGCTTTCTTAGAAACTTCTTTGCGTTCTGTGAAATCATCTCACAGAGTTACAACTTTCCCCTCAAGAAGCCTTTCGCTAAGACAGTTCTTGTGGAATTGGCAAAATGATATTTGGAAGCCCTTAGAGGGCTATGGTGAAAAAGGAAATATCCCCAGATGAAATCTGGAAGGAAGCTTTCTGAGAATCTGCTTAGTGTTTGGTTAATTCATCTCAGAGAGTTACATCTGTATTTCGTGGATCTCTTTGCTAGCCTTATTTCTGTGGAATCTGAGAACAGATATTTCGGATCCCTTTGAAGACTATAGGGATAAAGGAAATATCCTCCGATAACAAAGAGAAAGAAGGTTTCTGAGAATCTTCTTTGCGTTTTGTCAAATCATCTCCCAGAGTTACAGCTTTCCCCTCAAGAAGCCTTTCGCTAAGACAGTTCTTGTGGAATTGGCAAAGTGATATTTGGAACCCCTAGAGGGCAATGGTGAAAAAGGAAATATCCTCAGAATGAAATCTGGAAAGAAGCTTTCTGAGAAACTGCTTAGTGTTCTGTTCATTCATCTCACAGAGTTACATCTGTATTTCGTGGATCTCTTTGCTAGCCTTATTTCTGTGGAATCTGAGAACAGGTATTTCAGATCCCATTGAAGACTATAGGGCCAAAGGAAATATCCTCCGATTACAAAGAGAAAGAAGCTTTCTTAGAAACTTCTTTGTGTTCTGTGAAATCATCTCACAGAGTTACAGCTTTACCCTCAAGAAGCCTTTCACTAAGACAGTTCTTGTGGAATTGGAAAAGTGATATTTGGAAGCCCATAGAGGGCTATGGTGAAAAAGGAAATATCCTCAGATGAAATCTGGAAAGAAGCTTTCTGAGAAACTGCTTAGTATTCTGTTAATTCATCTCACAGAGTTACATCTGTATTTCGTGCATCTCTTTGCTTGCCTTATTTCTGTGGAATCTGAGAACAGATATTTCGGATCCCATTGAAGACTATAGGGCCAAAGGAAATATCCTCCGATAACAAAGAGAAAGAATCTTTCTGAGAAACTTCTTTGCGTTCTGTGAAATCATCTCACAGAGTTACAGCTTTCCCCTCAAGAAGCCTTTCGCTAAGACAGTTCTTGTGGAATTGGCAAAGTGATATTTGGAAGCCCCTAGAGGGCTATGGTGAAAAAGGAAATATCCTCAGATGAAATCTGGAAAGAAGCTTTCTGAGAAACTGCTTAGTGTTCTGTTAATTCATCTCACAGAGTTACATCTGTATTTCGTGGATCTCTTTGCTAGCCTTATTTCTGTGGAATCTGAGAACAGATATTTCGGATCCCATTGAAGACTATAGGGCCAAAGGGAATATCCTCCGATAACAAAGAGAAAGAAGCTTTCTGAGGAACTTCTTGGCGTTCTCTGAAATCATCTCACAGAGCTACAGCTTTCCCCTCAAGAAGCCTTTCGCAAAGACAGTTCTTGTGGAATTGGCAAGGTGATATTTGGAAGCCCATAGAGGGCTATGGTGAAAAAGGAATTATCCTCAGATGAAATCTGGAAAGAAGCTTTCTGAGAAACTGCTTAGTGTTCTGTTAATTCATCTCACAGAGTTACATCTGTATTTCGTGGATCTCTTTGCTAGCCTTATTTCTGTGGAATCTGAGAACAGATATTTCGGATGCCTTTGAAGACTATAGGGCCAAAGGAAATATCCTCCGATTACAAAGAGAAAGAAGCTTTCTTAGAAACTTCTTTGTGTTCTGTGAAATCATCTCACAGAGTTACAGCGTTCCCCTCAAGAAGCCTTTCGCTAAGACAGTTCTTGTGGAATTGGCAAGGTGATATTTGGAAGCCCATAGAGGGCTACGGTGAAAAAGGAAATATCCTCAGATGAAATCTGGAAAGAAGCTTTCTGAGAAACTGCTTAGTGTTCGGTTAATTCATCTCACAGAGTTACATCTGTATTTCGTGGATCTCTTTGCTAGCCTTATTTCTGTGGAATCTGAGAACAGATATTTCGGATCCCTTTGAAGACTATACGGCCAAAGGAAATAACCTCCGATAACAAAGAGAAAGAAGCTCTCTGAGAAACTTCTTTGCGTTCTGTGAAATCATCTCACAGAGTTACAGCTTTCCCCTCAAGAAGCCTTTCGCTAAGACAGTTCTTGTGGAATTGGAAAAGTGATATTTGGAAGCCCATAGAGGGCTATTGTGAAAAAGGAAATATCCTCAGATGAAATCTGGAAGGAAGCTTTCTGAGAATCTGCTTAGTGTTCGGTTAATTCATCTCAGAGAGTTACATCTGTATTTCGTGGATCTCTTTGCTAGCCTTATTTCTGTGTAATCTGAGAACAGATATTTCGGATCCCTTTGAAGACTATAGGGCCAAAGGAAATATCCTCCGATAACAAAGAGAAAGAAGCATTATGAGAAACTTCTTTGCGTTTTGTGAAATCATCTCACAGAGTTACAGCTTTCCCCTCAAGAAGCCTTTCGCTAAGACAGTTCTTGTGGAATTGGCCAAGTGATATTTGGAAGCCCATAGAGGGCTATGGTGAAAAAGGAAATATCCTCAGATGAAATCTGGAAGGAAGCTTTCTGAGAAACTGCTTAGTGTTCGGTTAATTCATCTCAGAGAGTAACATCTGTATTTCGTGGATCTCTTGGCTAGCCTTATTTCTGTGGAATCTGAGAACAGGTATTTCGGATCCCTTTGAAGACTATAGGGCCAAAGGAAATATCCTCCGATAACAAAGAGAAAGAAGCTTTCTGAGAAACTTCCTTGCGTTCTGTGAAATCATCTCACAGAGTTACAGCTTTCCCCTCAAGAAGCCATTCGCTAAGACAGTTCTTGTGGAATTAGCATAGTGATATTTGGAAGCCCATAGAGGGCTATGGTGAAAAAGGAAATATCCTCAGATGAAATCTGGAAGGAAGCTTTCTGAGAAACTGCTTAGTGTTCGGTTAATTCATCTCAGAGAGTTACATCTGTATTTCGTGGATCTCTTTGCTAGCCTTATTTCTGTGGAATCTGAGAACAGGTATTTCAGATCCTATTGAAGACTATAGGGCCAAAGGAAATATCCTCCGATAACAAAGACAAAGAAGCTTTCTGAGAAACTTCTTTGCAATCTGTGAAATCATCTCACAGAGTTACAGCTTTCCCCTCAAGAAGACTTTCGCTAAGACAGTTCTTGTGGAATTGGCAAAGTGATATTTGGAAGCCCATAGAGGGCTATGGTGAAAAAGGAAATATCCTCAGATGAAATCTGGAAGGAAGCTTTCTGAGAAACTGCTTAGTGTTCGGTTAATTCATCTCAGAGAGTTACATCTGTATTTCGTGGATCTCTTTGCTGGCCTCATTTCTGTTTAATCTGAGAACAGATATTTCGGATCCCTTTGAAGACTATAGGGCCAAAGGAAATAACCTCCCATTACAAAGAGAAAGAAGCTTTCTTAGAATCTTCTTTGTGTTCTGTGAAATCATCTCACAGAGTTACAGCTTTCCCCTCAAGAAGCCTTTCGCTAAGACAGTTCTTGTGTAATTGGCAAAGTGATATTAGGAAGCCCATAGAGGTCTATGATGAAAAAGGAAATATCCTCAGATGAAATCTGGAAAGAAGCTTTCTGAGAAACTGCTTAGTGTTCTGTTCATTCATCTCACAGAGTTACATCTGTATTTCGTGGATCTCTTTGCTAGCCTTATTTCTGTGTAATCTGAGAACAGATATTTCGGATCCCTTTGAAGACTATAGGGCCAAAGGAAATATCCTCCGATAACAAAGAGAAAGAAGCATTATGAGAAACTTCTTTGCGTTTTGTGAAATCATCTCACAGAGTTACAGCTTTCCCCTCAAGAAGCCTTTCGCTAAGACAGTTCTTGTGGAATTGGCCAAGTGATATTTGGAAGCCCATAGAGGGCTATGGTGAAAAAGGAAATATCCTCAGATGAAATCTGGAAGGAAGCTTTCTGAGAAACTGCTTAGTGTTCGGTTAATTCATCTCAGAGAGTAACATCTGTATTTCGTGGATCTCTTGGCTAGCCTTATTTCTGTGGAATCTGAGAACAGGTATTTCGGATCCCTTTGAAGACTATAGGGCCAAAGGAAATATCCTCCGATAACAAAGAGAAAGAAGCTTTCTGAGAAACTTCCTTGCGTTCTGTGAAATCATCTCACAGAGTTACAGCTTTCCCCTCAAGAAGCCATTCGCTAAGACAGTTCTTGTGGAATTAGCATAGTGATATTTGGAAGCCCATAGAGGGCTATGGTGAAAAAGGAAATATCCTCAGATGAAATCTGGAAGGAAGCTTTCTGAGAAACTGCTTAGTGTTCGGTTAATTCATCTCAGAGAGTTACATCTGTATTTCGTGGATCTCTTTGCTTGCCTTATTTCTGTGGAATCTGAGAACAGGTATTTCAGATCCTATTGAAGACTATAGGGCCAAAGGAAATATCCTCCGATAACAAAGACAAAGAAGCTTTCTGAGAAACTTCTTTGCAATCTGTGAAATCATCTCACAGAGTTACAGCTTTCCCCTCAAGAAGACTTTCGCTAAGACAGTTCTTGTGGAATTGGCAAAGTGATATTTGGAAGCCCATAGAGGGCTATGGTGAAAAAGGAAATATCCTCAGATGAAATCTGGAAGGAAGCTTTCTGAGAAACTGCTTAGTGTTCGGTTAATTCATCTCAGAGAGTTACATCTGTATTTCGTGGATCTCTTTGCTAGCCTCATTTCTGTTTAATCTGAGAACAGATATTTCGGATCCCTTTGAAGACTATAGGGCCAAAGGAAATAACCTCCCATTACAAAGAGAAAGAAGCTTTCTTAGAATCTTCTTTGTGTTCTGTGAAATCATCTCACAGAGTTACAGCTTTCCCCTCAAGAAGCCTTTCGCTAAGACAGTTCTTGTGTAATTGGCAAAGTGATATTAGGAAGCCCATAGAGGTCTATGATGAAAAAGGAAATATCCTCAGATGAAATCTGGAAAGAAGCTTTCTGAGAAACTGCTTAGTGTTCTGTTCATTCATCTCACAGAGTTACATCTGTATTTCGTGGATCTCTTTGCTAGCCTTATTTCTGTGGAATCTGAGAACAGATATTTCGGATCCCTTTGAAGACTATAGGGCCAAAGGAAATATCCTCCGAAAACAAAGAGAAAGAAGCTTTCTGAGAAACTTCTTTGCGTTCTGTGAAATCATCTCACAGAGTTACAGCTTTCCCCTCAAGAAGCCTTTCGCTAAGACAGTTCTTGTGGAATTGGCAAAGTGATATTTGGAAGCCCATAGAGGGCTATGGTGAAAAAGGAAATATCCTCAGATGAAATCTGGAAGGAAGCTTTCTGAGAATCTGCTTAGTGTTCGGTTAATTCATCTCAGAGAGTTACATCGGTATTTCGTGGATCTCTTTGCTAACCTTATTTCTGTGGAATCTGAGAACAGATATTTCGGATCCCTTTGAAGACTATAGGGCCAAAGGAAATATCCTCCGATAACAAAGAGAAAGAAGCTTTCTGAGAAACTTCTTTGCGTTTTGTGAAATCATCTCACAGAGTTACAGCTTTCCCCTCAAGAAGCCTTTCGCTAAGACAGTTCTTGTGGAATTGGCCATGTGATATTTGGAATCCCTAGAGGGCAATGGTGAAAAAGGAAATATCCTCAGATGAAAACTGGAAAGAAGCTTTCTGAGAAACTGCTTAGTGTTCTGTTCATTCATCTCACAGAGTTACATCTGTATTTCGTGGATCTCTTTGCTAGCCTTATTTCTGTGGAATCTGAGATCAGGTATTTCAGATCCCATTGAAGACTCTAGGGCCAAAGGAAATATCCTCCGATTACAAAGAGAAAGAATCTTTCTTAGAAACTTCTTTGTGTTCCGTGAAATCATCTCACAGAGTTACAGCTTTCCCCTCAAGAAGCCTTTCGCTAAGACAGTTCTTGTGGAATTGGCAAAGTGATATTTGGAAGCCCGTAGAGGGCTATGGTGAAAAAGGAAATATCCTCAGATGAAATCTGGAAAGAAGCTTTCTGAGAAACTGCTTAGTGTTCTGTTAATTCATCTCACAGAGTTACATCTTTATTTCGTGGATCTCTTTGCTAGCCTTATTTCTGTGGAATCTGAGTACAGATATTTCGGATCCCTTTGAAGACTATAGGGCCAAAGGAAATATCCTCCGATTACAAAGAGAAAGAAGATTTCTTAGAAACTTCTTTGTGTTCTGTGAAATCATCTCACAGAGTTACAGCTTTCTCCTCAAGAAGCCTTTCGCTAAGACAGTTCTTCTGGAATTGACAAAGTGATATTTGGAAGCCCCTAGAGGGCTGTGGTGAAAAAGGAAATATCCTCAGATGAAATCTGGAAAGAAGCTTTCTGAGAAACTGCTTAGTGTTTTGTTAATTCATCTCACAGAGTTACATCTGTATTTCCTGGATCTCCTTGCTAGCCTTATTTCTGTGGAATCTGAGAACAGATATTTCGGATCCCATTGAAGACTATAGGGCCAAAGGAAATATCCTCCGATAACAAAGAGAAAGAAGCTTTCTGAGAAACTTCTTGGCGTTCTGTGAAATCATCTCACAGAGTTACAGCTTTCCCCTCAAGAAGCCTTTCGCTAAGACAGTTCTTGTGGAATTGGCAAGGTGATATTTGGAAGCCCATAGAGGGCTACGCTGAAAAAGGAAATATCCTCAGATGAAATCTGGAAAGAAGCTTTCTGAGAAACTGCTTAGTGTTCTGTTAATTCATCTCACAGAGTTACATCTGTATTTCGTGGATCTCTTGGCTAGCCTTATTTCTGTGGAATCTGAGAACAAATATTTCGGATCCCTTTGAAGACTATAGGGCCAAAGGAAATATCCTCCGATAACAAAGAGAAAGAGGCTTTCTGAGAAACTTCTTTGCGTTCTGTGAAATCATCTCACAGTGTTACAGCTTTCCCCTCAAGAAGCCATTCGCTAAGACAGTTCTTGTGGAATTGGCAAAGTGATATTTTGAAGCCCATAGAGGGCTATGGTGAAAAAGGAAATATCCTCAGATGAAAATTGGAAGGAAGCTTTCTGAGAAACTGCTTAGTGTTCGGTTAATTCATCTCAGAGAGTTACATCTGTATTTCGTGGATCTCTTTGCTAGCCTTATTTCTGTGGAATCTGAGAACAGATATTTCGGATCCCTTTGAAGACTATAGGGCCAAAGGAAATATCCTCCGATAACAAAGAGAAAGAAGCTTTCTGAGAAACTTCTTTGCGTTTTGTGAAATCATCTCACAGAGTTACAGCTTTCCCCTCAAGAAGCCTTTCGCTAAGACAGTTCTTGTGGAATTGGCCAAGTGATATTTGGAAGCCCTAGAGGGCAATGGTGAAAAAGGAAATATCCTCAGATGAAAACTGGAAAGAAGCTTTCTGAGAAACTGCTTAGTGTTCTGTTCATTCATCTCACAGAGTTACATCTGTATTTCGTGGATCTCTTTGCTAGCCTTATTTCTGTGGAATCTGAGAACAGGTATTTCAGATCCCATTGAAGAATATAGGGCCAAAGGAAATATCCTACGATTACAAAGAGAAAGAATCTTTCTTAGAAACTTCTTTGTGTTCCGTGAAATCATCTCACAGAGTTACAGCTTTCCCCTCAAGAAGCCTTTCGCTAAGACAGTTCTTGTGGAATTGGCAAAGTGATATTTGGAAGCCCATAGAGGGCTATGGTGAAAAAGGAAATATCCTCAGATGAAATCTGGAAAGAAGCTTTCTGAGAAACTGCTTAGTGTTCTGTTAATTCATCTCACAGAGTTACATCTGTATTTCGTGGATCTCTTTGCTAGCCTTATTTCTGTGGAATCTGAGTACAGATATTTTGGATCCCTATGAAGACTATAGGGCCAAAGGAAATATCCTCCGATTACAAAGAGAAAGAAGCTTTCTTAGAAACTTCTTTGTGTTCTGTGAAATCATCTCACAGAATTACAGCTTTCCCCTCAAGAAGCCTTTCGCTAAGACAGTTCTTGTGGAATTGGCAAGGTGATATTTGGAAGCCCATAGAGGGCTACGGTGAAAAAGGAAATATCCTCAGATGAAATCTGGAAAGAAGCTTTCTGAGAAACTGCTTAGTGTTCTGTTAATTCATCTCACAGAGTTACATCTGTATTTCCTGGATCTCTTTGCTAGCCTTATTTCTGTGGAATCTGAGAACAGATAGTTCGGATCCCATTGTAGACTATAGGGCCAAAGGAAATATCCTCCGATAACAAAGAGAAAGAAGCTTTCTGAGAAACTTCTTGGCGTTCTGTGAAATCATCTCACAGAGTTACAGCTTTCCCCTCAAGAAGCCTTTCGCTAAGACAGTTCTTCTGGAATTGGCAAGGTGATATTTGGAAGCCCGTAGAGGGCTATGGTGAAAAAGGAAATATCCTCAGATGAAATCTGGAAAGAAGCTTTCTGAGAAACTGCTTAGTGTTCTGTTAATTCATCTCACAGAGTTACATCTGTATTTCGTGGATCTCTTTGCTAGCCTTATTTCTGTGGAATCTGAGAACAGATATTTCGGATCCCATTGAAGACTATAGGGCCAAAGGAAATAACCTCCGATAACAAAGAGAAAGAAGCTTTCTGAGAAACTTCTTTGCATTCTGTGAAATCATCTCACAGAGTTACAGCTTTCCCCTCAAGAAGCCTTTCGCTAAGACAGTTCTTGTGGAATTTGCAAAGTGATATGTGGAAGCCCATAGAGGGCTATGGTGAAAAAGGAAATATCCTCAGATGAAATCTGGAAGGAAGCTTTCTGAGAAACTGCTTAGTGTTCGGTTAATTCATCTCAGAGAGTTACATCTGTATTTCGTGGATCTCTTGGCTAGCCTTATTTCTGTGGAATCTGAGAACAAATATTTCGGATCCCTTTGAAGACTATAGGGCCAAAGGAAATATCCTCCGATAACAAAGAGAAAGAAGCTTTCTGAGAAACTTCTTTGCATTCTGTGAAATCATCTCACAGAGTTACAGCTTTCCCCTCAAGAAGCCATTCGCTAAGACAGTTCTTGTGGAATTGGCAAAGTGATATTTGGAAGCCCATAGAGGGCTATGGTGAAAAAGGAAATATCCTCAGATGAAATCTGGAAGGAAGCTTTCTGAGAAACTGCTTAGTGTTCGGTTAATTCATCTCAGAGAGTTACATCTGTATTTCGTGGATCTCTTTGCTAGCCTTATTTCTGTGGAATCTGAGAACAGATATTTCGGATCCCTTTGAAGACTACAGGGCCAAAGGAAATATCCTCCGATAACAAACAGAAAGAAGCTTTCTGAGAAACTTCTTTGCGTTTTGTGAAATCATCTCACAGAGTTACAGCTTTCCCCTCAAGAATCCTTTCGCTAAGACAGTTCTTGTGGAATTGGCAAAGTGATATTTGGAATCCCAAGAGGGCAATGGTGAAAAAGGAAATATCCTCAGATGAAAACTGGAAAGAAGCTTTCTGAGAAACTGCTTAGTGTTCTGTTCATTCATCTCACAGAGTTACATCTGTATTTCGTGGATCTCTTTGCTAGCCTTATTTCTGTGGAATCTGAGAACAGGTATTTCAGATCCCATTGAAGACTATAGGGCCAAAGGAAATATCCTCCGATTACAAAGAGAAAGAAGCTTTCTTAGAAACTTCTTTGTGTTCTGTGAAATCATCTCACAGAGTTACAGCTTTCCCCTCAAGAAGCCTTTCGCTAAGACAGTTCTTGTGGAATTGGCAAAGTGATATTTGGAAGCCCATAGAGGGCTATGGTGAAAAAGAAAATATCCTCAGATGAAATCTGGAAGGAAGCTTTCTGAGAAACTGCTTAGTGTTCTGTTCATTCATCTCACAGACTTACATCTTTATTTCGTGGAACTCTTTGCTAGCCTTATTTCTGTGGAGTCTGAGAACAGATATTTCGGATCCCTTTGAAGACTATAGGGCCAAAGGAAATATCCTCCGATTAAAAAGAGAAAGAATCTTTCTTAGAAACTTCTTTGCGTTCTGTGATATCATCTCACAGAGTTACAGATTTCCCCTCAAGAAGCCTTTCGCTAAGACAGTTCTTGTGGAATTGGCAAAGTGATATTTGGAAGCCCATAGAGGGCTATGGTGAAAAAGGAAATATCCTCAGATGAAATCTGGAAGGAAGCTTTCTGAGAAACTGCTAGTGTTCGGTTAATTCATCTCAGAGAGTTACATCTGTATTTCGTGGATCTCTTTGCTAGCCTTATTTCTGTGGAATCTGAGAACAGATATTTCGGATCCCTTTGAAGACTATAGGGCCAAAGGAAATATCCTCTGATAACAAAGAGAAAGAAGCTTTCTGAGAAACTTCTTTGCGTTTTGTGAAATCATCTCACAGAGTTACAGCTTTCCCCTCAAGAAGCCTTTCGCTAAGACAGTTCTTGTGGAATTGGCAAAGTGATATTTGGAACTCCAAGAGGGCAATGGTGAAAAAGGAAATATCCTCAGATGAAAACTGGAAAGAAGCTTTCTGAGAAACTGCTTAGTGTTCTGTTCATTCATCGCACAGAGTTACATCTGTATTTCGTGGATCTCTTTGCTAGCCTTATTTCTGTGGAATCTGAGAACAGGTATTTCAGATCCCATTGAAGTCTATAGGGCCAAAGGAAATATCCTCCGATTACATAGAGAAAGAAGCTTTGTTAGAAACTTCTTTGTGTTCTGTGAAATCATCTCACAGAGTTACAGCTTTCCCCTCAAGAAGCCTTTCGCTAAGACAGTTCTTGTGGAATTGGCAAAGTGATATTTGGAAGACCATAGAGGGCTATGGTGAAAAAGGAAATATCCTCAGATGAAATCTGGAAAGAAGCTTTCTGAGAAACTGCTTAGTGTTCTGTTCATTCATCTCACAGAGTTACCTCTTTATTTCGTGGAACTCTTTGCTAGCCTTATTTCTGTGGAGTCTGAGAACAGATATTTCGGATCCCTTTGAAGACTATAGGGCCAAAGGAAATATCCTCCGATTAAAAAGAGAAAGAAGCTTTCTTAGAAACTTCTTTGCGTTCTGTGATATCATCTCACAGAGTTACAGCTTTCCCCTCAAGAAGCCTTTCGCTAAGACAGTACTTGTGGAATTGGCAAAGTGATATTTGGAAGCCCATAGAGGGCTATGGTGAAAAAGGAAATATCCTCAGATGAAATCTGTAAAGAAGCTTTCTGAGAAACTGCTTAGTGTTCTGTTAATTCATCTCACAGAGTTACATCTGTATTTCGTGGATCTCTTGGCTAGCCTTATTTCTGTGGAATCTGAGAACAAATATTTCGGATCCCTTTGAAGACTATAGGGCCAAAGGAAATATCCTCCGATAACAAAGAGAAAGAGGCTTTCTGAGAAACTTCTTTGCGTTCTGTGAAATCATCTCACAGTGTTACAGCTTTCCCCTCAAGAAGCCATTCGCTAAGACAGTTCTTGTGGAATTGGCAAAGTGATATTTGGAAGCCCATAGAGGGCTATGGTGAAAAAGGAAATATCCTCAGATGAAATCTGGAAGGAAGCTTTCTGAGAAACTGCTTAGTGTTCGGTTAATTCATCTCAGAGAGTTACATCTGTATTTCGTGGATCTCTTTGCTAGCCTTATTTCTGTGGAATCTGAGAACAGATATTTCGGATCCCATTGAAGACTATAGGGCCAAAGGAAATAACCTCCGATAACAAAGAGAAAGAAGCTTTCTGAGAAACTTCTTTGCATTCTGTGAAATCATCTCACAGAGTTACAGCTTTCCCCTCAAGAAGCCTTTCGCTAAGACAGTTCTTGTGGAATTTGCAAAGTGATATGTGGAAGCCCATAGAGGGCTATGGTGAAAAAGGAAATATCCTCAGATGAAATCTGGAAGGAAGCTTTCTGAGAAACTGCTTAGTGTTCGGTTAATTCATCTCAGAGAGTTACATCTGTATTTCGTGGATCTCTTGGCTAGCCTTATTTCTGTGGAATCTGAGAACAAATATTTCGGATCCCTTTGAAGACTATAGGGCCAAAGGAAATATCCTCCGATAACAAAGAGAAAGAAGCTTTCTGAGAAACTTCTTTGCATTCTGTGAAATCATCTCACAGAGTTACAGCTTTCCCCTCAAGAAGCCATTCGCTAAGACAGTTCTTGTGGAATTGGCAAAGTGATATTTGGAAGCCCATAGAGGGCTATGGTGAAAAAGGAAATATCCTCAGATGAAATCTGGAAGGAAGCTTTCTGAGAAACTGCTTAGTGTTCGGTTAATTCATCTCAGAGAGTTACATCTGTATTTCGTGGATCTCTTTGCTAGCCTTATTTCTGTGGAATCTGAGAACAGATATTTCGGATCCCTTTGAAGACTACAGGGCCAAAGGAAATATCCTCCGATAACAAACAGAAAGAAGCTTTCTGAGAAACTTCTTTGCGTTTTGTGAAATCATCTCACAGAGTTACAGCTTTCCCCTCAAGAAGCCTTTCGCTAAGACAGTTCTTGTGGAATTGGCAAAGTGATATTTGGAATCCCAAGAGGGCAATGGTGAAAAAGGAAATATCCTCAGATGAAAACTGGAAAGAAGCTTTCTGAGAAACTGCTTAGTGTTCTGTTCATTCATCTCACAGAGTTACATCTGTATTTCGTGGATCTCTTTGCTAGCCTTATTTCTGTGGAATCTGAGAACAGGTATTTCAGATCCCATTGAAGACTATAGGGCCAAAGGAAATATCCTCCAATTACAAAGAGAAAGAAGCTTTCTTAGAAACTTCTTTGTGTTCTGTGAAATCATCTCACAGAGTTACAGCTTTCCCCTCAAGAAGCCTTTCGCTAAGACAGTTCTTGTGGAATTGGCAAAGTGATATTTGGAAGCCCATAGAGGGCTATGGTGAAAAAGAAAATATCCTCAGATGAAATCTGGAAGGAAGCTTTCTGAGAAACTGCTTAGTGTTCTGTTCATTCATCTCACAGACTTACATCTTTATTTCGTGGAACTCTTTGCTAGCCTTATTTCTGTGGAGTCTGAGAACAGATATTTCGGATCCCTTTGAAGACTATAGGGCCAAAGGAAATATCCTCCGATTAAAAAGAGAAAGAATCTTTCTTAGAAACTTCTTTGCGTTCTGTGATATCATCTCACAGAGTTACAGATTTCCCCTCAAGAAGCCTTTCGCTAAGACAGTTCTTGTGGAATTGGCAAAGTGATATTTGGAAGCCCATAGAGGGCTATGGTGAAAAAGGAAATATCCTCAGATGAAATCTGGAAGGAAGCTTTCTGAGAAACTGCTAGTGTTCGGTTAATTCATCTCAGAGAGTTACATCTGTATTTCGTGGATCTCTTTGCTAGCCTTATTTCTGTGGAATCTGAGAACAGATATTTCGGATCCCTTTGAAGACTATAGGGCCAAAGGAAATATCCTCTGATAACAAAGAGAAAGAAGCTTTCTGAGAAACTTCTTTGCGTTTTGTGAAATCATCTCACAGAGTTACAGCTTTCCCCTCAAGAAGCCTTTCGCTAAGACAGTTCTTGTGGAATTGGCAAAGTGATATTTGGAACTCCAAGAGGGCAATGGTGAAAAAGGAAATATCCTCAGATGAAAACTGGAAAGAAGCTTTCTGAGAAACTGCTTAGTGTTCTGTTCATTCATCGCACAGAGTTACATCTGTATTTCGTGGATCTCTTTGCTAGCCTTATTTCTGTGGAATCTGAGAGCAGGTATTTCAGATCCCATTGAAGTCTATAGGGCCAAAGGAAATATCCTCCGATTACATAGAGAAAGAAGCTTTGTTAGAAACTTCTTTGTGTTCTGTGAAATCATCTCACAGAGTTACAGCTTTCCCCTCAAGAATCCTTTCGCTAAGACAGTTCTTGTGGAATTGGCAAAGTGATATTTGGAAGACCATAGAGGGCTATGGTGAAAAAGGAAATATCCTCAGATGAAATCTGGAAAGAAGCTTTCTGAGAAACTGCTTAGTGTTCTGTTCATTCATCTCAGAGAGTTACCTCTTTATTTCGTGGAACTCTTTGCTAGCCTTATTTCTGTGGAGTCTGAGAACAGATATTTCGGATCCCTTTGAAGACTATAGGGCCAAAGGAAATATCCTCCGATTAAAAAGAGAAAGAAGCTTTCTTAGAAACTTCTTTGCGTTCTGTGATATCATCTCACAGAGTTACAGCTTTCCCCTCAAGAAGCCTTTCGCTAAGACAGTACTTGTGGAATTGGCAAAGTGATATTTGGAAGCCCATAGAGGGCTATGGTGAAAAAGGAAATATCCTCAGATGAAATCTGGAAAGAAGCTTTCTGAGAAACTGCTTAGTGTTCTGTTAATTCATCTCCCAGAGTTACATCTGTATTTCGTGGATCTCTTTGCTAGCCTTATTTCTGAGGAATCTGAGAACAGATATTTCGGATCCCAATGAAGACTATAGGGCCAAAGGAAATATCCTCCAATAACAAAGAGAAAGAAGCTTTCTGAGAAACTTCTTTGCATTCTCTGAAATCATCTCACAGAGTTACAGCTTTCCCCTCAAGAAGCCTTTCGCTAAGACAGTTTTTGTGGAATTGGAAAGGTGATATTTGGAAGCCCATAGAGGGCTACGGTGAAAAAGGAAATATCCTCAGATGAAATCTGGAAAGAAGCTTTCTGAGAAACTGCTTAGTGTTCGGTTAATTCATCTCACAGAGTTACATCAGTATTTCGTGCATCTCTTTGCTAGCCTTATTTCTGTGGAATCTGAGAACAGATATTTTGGATACCTTTGAAGACTATAGGGCCAAAGGAAATATCCTCCGATAACAAAGAGAAAGAAGCTTTCTGAGAAACTTCTTGGCGTTCTGTGAAATCATCTCACAGAGTTACAGCTTTCCCCTCAAGAAGCCTTTCGCTAAGACAGTTCTTGTGGAATTGGCAAAGTGATATTTGGAAGCCCATAGAGGGCTATGGTGAAAAAGGAAATATCCTCAGATGAAATCTGGAAGGAAGCTTTCTGAGAAACTGCTTAGTGTTCGGTTAATTCATCTCAGAGAGTTACATCTGTATTTCGTGGATCTCTTTGCTAGCCTCATTTCTGTGGAATGTGAGAACAGATATTTCGGATCCCTTTGAAGACTATATGGCCAAAGGAAATGTCCTCCCATTACAAAGAGAAAGAAGCTTTCTTAGAATCTTCTTTGTGTTCTGTGAAATCATCTCACAGAGTTACAGCTTTCCCCTCAAGAAGCCTTTCGCTAAGACAGTTCTTGTGGAATTGGCAAAGTGATATTTGGAAGCCCATAGAGGGCTATGGTGAAAAAGGAAATATCCTCAGATGAAATCTGGAAAGAAGCTTTCTGAGAAATTGCTTAGTGTTCTGTTAATTCATCTCACAGAGTTACATCTGTATTTCGTGGATCTCTTTGCTAGCCTTATTTCTGTGGAATCTGAGAACAGATATTTCGGATCCCATTGAAGACTATAGGGCCAAAGGAAATAACCTCAGATAACAAAGAGAAAGAAGCTTTCTGAGAAACTTCTTTGCATTCTGTGAAATCATCTCACAGAGTTACAGCTTTCCCCTCAAGAAGCCTTTCGCTAAGACAGTTCTTGTGGAATTTGCAAAGTGATATTTGGAAGCCCATAGAGGGCTATGGTGAAAAAGGAAATATCCTCAGATGAAATCTGGAAGGAAGCTTTCTGAGAAACTGCTTAGTGTTCGGTTAATTCATCTCAGAGAGTTACATCTGTATTTCGTGGATCACTTGGCTAGCCTTATTTCTGTGGAATCTGAGAACAAATATTTCGGATCCCTTTGAAAACTATAGGGCCAAAGGAAATATCCTCCGATAAGAAAGAGAAAGAAGCTTTCTGAGAAACTTCTTTGCGTTCTGTGAAATCATCTCACAGAGTTACAGCTTTCCCCTCAAGAAGCCATTCGCTAAGACAGTTCTTGTGGAATTGGCAAAGTGATATTTGGAAGCCCATAGAGGGCTATGGTGAAAAAGGAAATATCCTCAGATGAAATCTGGAAGGAAGCTTTCTGAGAAACTGCTTAGTGTTCGGTTAATTCATCTCAGAGAGTTACATCTGTATTTCGTGGATCTCTTGGCTAGCCTTATTTCTGTGGAATCTGAGAACAGGTATTTCAGATCCCATTGAAGACTATAGGGTCAAAGGAAATATCCTCCGATTACAAAGAGAAAGAAGCTTTCTGAGAAACTTCTTTGCGTTCTGTGAAATAATCTCACAGAGTTACAGCTTTCACCTCAAGAAGCCTTTCGCTAAGACAGTTCTTGTGGAATTGGCAAAGTGATATTTGGAAGCCCATAGATGGCTATGGTGAAAAAGGAAATATCCTCAGATGAAATCTGGAAAGAAGCTTTCTGAGAAACTGCTTAGTGTTCTGTTAATTCATCTCACAGAGTTACATCTGTATTTCTTGGATCTCTTTGCTAGCCTTATTTTTGTGGAATCTGAGAACATATATTTCGGATCCCATTGAAGACTATAGGGCCAAAGGAAATATCCTCCGATAACAAAGAGAAAGAAGCTTTCTGAGAAACTTCTTTGCGTTCTGTGAAATCATCTCACAGAGTTACAGCTTTCCCCTCAAGAAGCCTTTCGCTAAGACAGTTCTTGTGGAATTGGCAAGGTGATATTTGGAAGCCATAAAGGGCTACGGTGAAAAAGGAAATATCCTCAGATGAAATCTGGAAAGAAGCTTTCTGAGAAACTGCTTAGTGTTCGGTTAATTCATCTCACAGAGTTACATCTGTATTTCGTGGATCTCTTTGCTAGCCTTATTTCTGTGGAATCTGAGAACAGATATTTCGGATCCCTTTGAAGACTATAGAGCCAAAGGAAATAACCTCCGATAACAAAGAGAAAGAAGCTTTGTGAGAAACTTCTTTGCGTTCTGTGAAATCATCTCACAGAGTTACAGCTTTCCCCTCAAGAAGCCTTTCGCTAAGACAGTTCTTGTGGAATTGGCAAAGTGATATTTGGAAGCCCATAGAGGGCTATGGTGAAAAAGGAAATATCCTCAGATGAAATCTGGAAGGAAGCTTTCTGAGAAACTGCTTAGTGTTCGGTTAATTCATCTCAGAGAGTTACATCTGTGTTTCGTGGATCTCTTGGCTAGCCTTATTTCTGTGGAATCTGAGAACAGATATTTCGGATCCCTTTGAAGACTATAGGGCCAAAGGAAATATCCTCCGATAACAAACAGAAAGAAGCTTTCTGAGAAACTTCTTTGCGTTTTGTGAAATCATCTCACAGAGTTACAGCTTTCCCCTCAAGAAGCCTTTCGCTAAGACAGTTCTTGAGGAATTGGCAAAGTTATATTTGGAACCCCAAAAGAGCAATGGTGAAAAAGGAAATATCCTCAGATGAAAACTGAAAGAAGCTTTCTGAGAAACTGCTTAGTGTTCTGTTCATTCATCTCACAGAGTTACATCTGTATTTCGTGGATCTCTTTGCTAGCCTTATTTCTGTGGAATCTGAGAACAGGTATTTCAGATCCCATTGAAGACTATAGGGCCAAAGGAAATATCCTCCGATTACAAAGAGAAAGAAGCTTTCTTAGAAACTTCTTTGTGTTCTGTGAAATCATCTCACAGAGTTACAGCTTTCCCCTCAAGAAGCCTTTCGTGAAGACAATTCTTGTGGAATTGGCAAAGTGATATTTGGGAGCCCATAGAGGGCTATGGTGAAAAAGAAAATATCCTCAGATGAAATCTGGAAAGAAGCTTTCTGAGAAACTGCTTAGTGTTCTGTTCATTCATCTCACAGAGTTACATCTGTATTTCGTGGATCTCTTTGCTAGCCTTATTTCTGTGGAGTCTGAGAACAGATATTTCGGATCCCTTTGAAGACTATAGGGCCAAAGGAAATATCCTCCGATTAATAAGAGAAAGAAGCTTTCTTAGAAACTTCTTTGCGTTCTGTGATATCATCTCACAGAGTTACAGATTTCCCCTCAAGAAGCCTTTCGCTAAGACAGTTCTTGTGGAATTGGGAAAGTGATATTTGGAAGCCCATAGAGGGCTATGGTGAAAAAGGGAATATCCTCAGATGAAATCTGGAAAGAAGCTTTCTGAGAAACTGCTTTGTGTTCTGTTAATTCATCTCAGAGAGTTACATCTGTATATCGTGGATCTCTTGGCTAGCCTTATTTCTGTGGAATCTGAGAACAGATATTTCGGATCCCTTTGAAGACTATAGGGACAAAGGAAATATCCTCTGATAACAAAGAGAAAGAAGCTTTCTGATAAACTTCTTTGCGTTTTGTGAAATCATCTCACAGAGTTACAGCTTTCCCCTCAAGAAGCCTTTCGCTAAGACAGTTCTTGTGGAATTGGCCAAGTGATATTTGGAACCCCTAGAGGGCAATGGTGAAAAAGGAAATATCCTCAGATGAAAACTGGAAAGAAGCTTTCTGAGAAACTGCTTAGTGTTCTGTTCATTCATCTCACAGAGTTACATCTGTATTTCGTGGATCTCTTTGCTAGCCTTATTTCTGTGGAATCTGAGAACAGGTATTTCAGATCCCATTGAAGACTATAGGGCCAAAGGAAATATCCTCCGATTACATAGAGAAAGAAGCTTTCTTAGAAACTTCTTTGTGTTCTGTGAAATCATCTCACAGAGTTACAGCTTTCCCCTCAAGAAGCCTTTCGCTAAGACAGTTCTTGTGGAATTGGCAAAGTGATATTTGGAAGCCCATAGAGGGCTATGGTGAAAAAGGAAATATCCTGAGATGAAATCTGGAAAGAAGCTTTCTGAGAAACTGCTTAGTGTTCTGTTCATTCATCTCACAGAGTTACGTCTTTATTTCGTGGAACTCTTTGCTAGCCTTATTTCTGTGGAGTCTGAGAACAGATATTTCGGATCCCTTTGAAGACTATAGGGCCAAAGGAAATATCCTCCGATTAAAAAGAGAAAGAAGCTTTCTTAGAAACTTCTTTGCGTTCTGTGATATCATCTCACAGAGTTACAGCTTTCCCCTCAAAAAGCCTTTCGCTAAGACAGTTCTTGTGGAATTGGCAAAGTGATATTTGGAAGCCCATAGAGGGCTTTGGTGAAAAAGGAAATATCCTCAGATGAAATCTGGAAAGAAGCTTTCTGAGAAACTTCTTAGTGTTCGGTTAATTCATCTCACAGAGTTACATCAGTATTTCGTGCATCTGTTTGCTAGCCTTATTTCTGTGGAATCTGAGAACAGATATTTTGGATACCTTTGTAGAATATAGGGCCAAAGGAAATATCCTCCGATAACAAAGACAAAGAAGCTTTCTGAGAAACTTCTTTGCATTCTGTGAAATCATCTCACAGAGTTACAGCTTTCCCCTCAAGAAGACTTTCGCTAAGACAGTTCTTGTGGAATTGGCAAAGTGATATTTGGAAGCCCATAGAGGGCTATGGTGAAAAAGGAAATATCCTCAGATGAAATCTGGAAGGAAGCTTTCTGAGAAACTGCTTAGTGTTCGGTTAATTCATCTCAGAGAGTTACATCTGTATTTCGTGGATCTCTTTGCTAGCCTCATTTCTGTGGAATCTGAGAACAGATATTTCGGATCCCTTTGAAGACTATAGGGCCAAAGGAAATATCCTCCGATTACAAAGAGAAAGAAGCTTTCTTAGAAACTTCTTTGCGTTCTGTGAAATCATCTCACAGAGTTACAGCTTTCCCCTGAAGAAGCCTTTTGCTAAGACAGTTCTTTTGGAATTTGCAAAGTGATATTTGGTAGCCCTTAGAGGGCTATGGTGAAAAAGGAAATATCCTCAGATGAAATCTGGTAAGAAGCTTTCTGAGAAACTGCTTACTGTTCTGTTAGTTCATCTCACAGAGTTACATCTGTATTTCGTGGATCTCTTTGCTAGCCTTATTTTTGTGGAATCTGAGAACAGATATTTCGGATCCCATTGAAGACTATAGGGCCAAAGGAAATATCCTCCGATAACAAAGAGAAAGAAGCTTTCTGAGAAACTTCTTTGCGTTCTGTGAAATCATCTCACAGAGTTACAGCTTTCCCCTCAAGAAGCCTTTCGCTAAGACAGTTCTTGTGGAATTGGCAAAGTGATATTTGGAAGCCCATAGAGGGCTATGGTGAAAAAGGAAATATCCTCAGAGAAAATCTGGAAAGAAGCTTTCTGAGAAACTGCTTAGTGTTCTGTTAATTCATCTCACAGAGTTACATCTGTATTTCGTGGATCTCTTTGCTAGCCTTATTTCTATGGAATCTGAGAACAGGTAGTTCAGATCCCATTGAAGACTATAGGGCCAAAGGAAATATCCTCCGATAACAAAGAGAAAGAAGCTTTCTGAGAAACTTCTTTGCGTTCTGTGAAATCATCTCACAGAGTTACAGCTTTCCCCTCAACAAGCCTTTCGCTAAGACAGTTCTTGTGGAATTGGCAAAGTGATATTTGGAAGCCCATAGAGGGCTATGGTGAAAAAGGAAATATCCTCAGATGAAATCTGGAAAGAAGCTTTCTGAGAAACTGCTTAGTGTTTTGTTAATTCATCTCACAGAGTTACATCTGTATTTCGTGGATCTCTTTGGCAGCCTTATTTCTGTGGAATCTGAGAACAGATATTTCGGATCCCATTGAAGACTATAGGGCCAAAGGAAATATCCTCCGATAACAAAGAGAAAGAAGCTTTCTGAGAAACTTCTTTGCGTTCTGTGAAATCATCTCACAGAGTTACAGCTTTCCCCTCAAGAAGCCTTTCGCTAAGACAATTCTTGTGGAATTGGCAAAGTGATATTTGGAAGCCCATAGAGGGCTATGGTGAAAAAGGAAATATCCTCAGATGAAATCTGGAAAGAAGCTTTCTGACAAACTGCCTAGTGTTCTGTTAATTCATCTCACAGGGTTACATCTGTATTTCGTGGATCTCTTTGCTAGCCTTATTTCTGTGGAATCTGAGAACAGATATTTCGGATCCCATTGAAGACAGTAGGGCCAAAGGAAATATCCTCCGATAAAAAGAGAAAGAAGCTTACTGAGAAACTTCTTTGCGTTCTGTGAAATCAGCTCACAGAGTTACAGCTTTCCCCTCAAGAAGCCTTTCGCTAAGACAGTTCTTGTGGAATTGGCAAAATGATATTTGGAAGCCCATAGAGGGCTATGGTGAAAAAGGAAATATCCTGAGATGAAATCTGGAAGGAAGCTTTCTGAGAATCTGCTTAGTGTTTGGTTAATTCAACTCAGAGAGTTACATCTGTATTTCGTGGATCTCTTTGCTAGCCTTATTTCTGTGGAATCTGAGAACAGATATTTCGGATCCCTTTGAAGACTATAGGGCCAAAGGAAATATCCTCCGATAACAAAGAGAAAGAAGGTTTCTGAGAAACTTCTTTGCGTTTTGTGAAATCATCTCCCAGAGTTACAGCTTTCCCCTCAAGAAGCCTTTCGCTAAGACAGTTCTTGTGGAATTGGCAAAGTGATATTTGGAAGCCCATAGAGGGCTATGGTGAAAAAGGAAATATCCTCAGATGAAATCTGGAAAGAAGCTTTCTGAGAAACTGCTTAGTGTACTGTTAATTCATCTCACAGAGTTACATCTGTATTTCGTGGATCTCTTTGCTAGCCTTATTTTTGTGGAATCTGAGAACAGATATTTCGGATCCCATTGAAGGCTATAGGGCCAAAGGAAATATCCTCCGATAACAAAGAGAAAGAAGCTTTCTGAGAAACTTCTTTGCGTTCTGTGAAATCATCTCACAGAGTTACAGCTTTCCCCTCAAGAAGCCTTTCGCTAAGACAGTTCTTGTGGAATAGGCAAAGTGATATTTGGAAGCCTCTAGAGGGCTATGGTGAAAAAGGAAATATCCTCAGATGAAATCTGGAAAGAAGCTTTCTGAGAAACTGCTTAGTGTTCTGTTAATTCATCTCACAGAGTTACATCTGTATTTCGTGGATCTCTTTGCTAGCCTTATTTCTGTGGAATCTGAGAACAGATATTTCGGATCCCATTGAAGACTATATGGCCAAAGGAAATATCCTCCGATAACAAAGAGAAAGAAGCTTTCTGAAAAACTTCTTGGCGTTCTGTGAAATCATCTCACAGAGTTACAGCTTTCTCCTCAAGAAGCCTTTCGCTAAGACAGTTCTTGTGGAATTGGCAAGGTGATATTTGGAAGCCCATAGAGGGCTACGGTGAAAAAGGAAATATCCTCAGATGAAATCTGGAAAGAAGCTTTCTGAGAAACTGCTTAGTGTTCTGTTCATTCATCTCACAGAGTTACATCTGTATTTCGTGGATCTCTTTGCTAGCCTTATTTCTATGGAATCTGAGAACAGGTAGTTCAGATCCCATTGAAGACTATAGGGCCAAAGGAAATATCCTCCGATAACAAAGAGCAAGAAGCTTTCTGAGAAACTTCTTTGCGTTCTGTGAAATCATCTCACAGAGTTACAGCTTTCCCCTCAAGAAGCCTTTCGCTAAGACAGTTCTTGTGGAATAGGCAAAGTGATATTTGGAAGCCCCTAGAGGGCTATGGTGAAAAAGGAAATATCCTCAGATGAAATCTGGAAAGAAGCTTTCTGAGAAACTGCTTAGTGTTCTGTTAATTCATCTCACAGAGTTACATCTGTATTTCGTGGATCTCTTTGCTAGCCTTATTTCTGTGGAATCTGAGAACAGATATTTCGGATCCCATTGAAGACTATATGGCCAAAGGAAATATCCTCCGATAACAAAGAGAAAGAAGCTTTCTGAAAAACTTCTTGGCGTTCTGTGAAATCATCTCACAGAGTTACAGCTTTCTCCTCAAGAAGCCTTTCGCTAAGACAGTTCTTGTGGAATTGGCAAGGTGATATTTGGAAGCCCATAGAGGGCTACGGTGAAAAAGGAAATATCCTCAGATGAAATCTGGAAAGAAGCTTTCTGAGAAACTGCTTAGTGTTCTGTTCATTCATCTCACAGAGTTACATCTGTATTTCGTGGATCTCTTTGCTAGCCTTATTTCTATGGAATCTGAGAACAGGTAGTTCAGATCCCATTGAAGACTATAGGGCCAAAGGAAATATCCTCCGATAACAAAGAGCAAGAAGCTTTCTGAGAAACTTCTTTGCGTTCTGTGAAATCATCTCACAGAGTTACAGCTTTCCCCTCAAGAAGCCTTTCGCTAAGACAGTTCTTGTGGAATTGGCAAAGTGATATTTGGAAGCCCATAGAGGGCTATGGTGAAAAAGGAAATATCCTCAGATGAAATCTGGAAAGAAGCTTTCTGAGAAACTCCTTATTGTTTTGTTAATTCATCTCACAGAGTTACATCTGTATTTCGTGGATCTCTTTGCTAGCCTTATTTCTGTGGAATCTGAGAACAGATATTTCGGATCCCATTGAAGACTATAGGGCCAAAGGAAATATCCTCCGATAACAAAGAGAAAGAAGCTTTCTGAGAAACTTCTTTGCGTTCTGTGAAATCATCTCACAGAGTTACAGCTTTCCCCTCAAGAAGCCTTTCGCTAAGACAATTCTTGTGGAATTGGCAAAGTGATATTTGGAAGCCCATAGAGGGCTATGGTGAAAAAGGAAATATCCTCAGATGAAATCTGGAAAGAAGCTTTCTGACAAACTGCTTAGTGTTCTGTTAATTCATCTCACAGGGTTACATCTGTATTTCGTGGATCTCTTTGCTAGCCTTATTTCTGTGGAATCTGAGAACAGATATTTCGGATCCCTTTGAAGACTATAGGGCCAAAGGAAATAACCTCCGATAACAAAGAGAAAGAAGCTTTGTGAGAAACTTCTTTGCATTCTGTGAAATCATCTCACAGAGTTACAGCTTTCCCCTCAAGAAGCCTTTCGCTAAGACAGTTCTTGTGGAATTGGCAAAGTGATATTTGGAAGCCCATAGAGGGCTATGGTGAAAAAGGAAATATCCTCAGATGAAATCTGGAAGGAAGCTTTCTGAGAAACTGCTTAGTGTTCGGTTAATTCATCTCAGAGAGTTACATCTGTATTTCGTGGATCTCTTGGCTAGCCTTATTTCTGTGGAATCTGAGAACAGATATTTCGGATCCCTTTGAAGACTATAGGGCCAAAGGAAATATCCTCCGATAACAAAGAGAAAGAAGCTTTCTGAGAAGCTTCTTTGCGTTCTATGAAATCATCTCACAGAGTTACAGCTTTCCCCTCAAGAAGCCATTCGCTAAGACAGTTCTTGTGGAATTGGCAAGGTGATATTTGGAAGCCCATAGAGGGCTATGTTGAAAAAGGAAATATCCTCAGATGAAATCTGGAAGGAAGCTTTCTGAGAAACTGCTTAGTGTTCGGTTAATTCATCTCAGAGAGTTACATCTGTATTTCGTGGATCTCTTTGCTAGCCTTATTTCTGTGGAATCTGAGAACAGATATTTCGGATCCCTTTAAAGACTACAGGGCCAAAGGAAATATCCTCCGATAACAAACAGAAAGAAGCTTTCTGAGAAACTTCTTTGCGTTTTGTGAAATCATCTCACAGAGTTACAGCTTTCCCCTCAAGAAGCCTTTCGCTAAGACAGTTCTTGAGGAATTGGCAAAGTGATATTTGGAACCCCAAGAGAGCAATGGTGAAAAAGGAAATATCCTCAGATGAAAACTGGGAAGAAGCTTTCTGAGAAACTACTTAGTGTTCTGTTCATTCATCTCACAGAGTTACATCTGTATTTCGTGGATCTCTTTGCTAGCCTTATTTCTGTGGAATCTGAGAACAGGTATTTCAGATCCCATTGAAGACTATAGGGCCAAAGGAAATATCCTCCGATTACAAAGAGAAAGAAGCTTTCTTAGAAACTTCTTTGTGTTCTGTGAAATCATCTCACAGAGTTACAGCTTTCCCCTCAAGAAGCCTTTCGTGAAGACAATTCTTGTGGAATTGGCAAAGTGATATTTGGAAGCCCATAGAGGGCTATGGTGAAAAAGAAAATATCCTCAGATGAAATCTGGAAAGAAGCTTTCTGAGAAACTGCTTAGTGTTCTGTTCATTCATCTCACAGAGTTACATCTGTATTTCGTGGATCTCTTTGCTAGCCTTATTTCTGTGGAGTCTGAGAACAGATATTTCGGATCCCTTTGAAGACTATAGGGCCAAAGGAAATATCCTCCGATTAATAAGAGAAAGAAGCTTTCTTAGAATCTTCTTTGTGTTCTGTGATATCATCTCACAGAGTTACAGCTTCCCCTCAAGAAGCCTTTCGCTAAGACAGTTCTTGTGGAATTGGCAAAGTGATATTTGGAAGCCCATAGAGGGCTGTGGTGAAAAAGGAAATATCCTCAGATGAAATCTGGAAAGAAGCTTTCTGAGAAACTGCTTAGTGTTCTGTTCATTCATCTCACAGAGTTACATCTGTATTTCGTGGATCTCTTTGCTAGCGTTATTTCTGTGGAATCTGAGAACAGATATTTCGGATCCCTTTGAAGACTATAGGGCCAAAGGAAATATCCTCCGATTACAAAGAGAAAGAAGCTTTCTTAGAAACTTCTTTGCGTTCTGTGAAATCATCTCAGAGAGTTACAGCTTTCCCCTGAAGAAGGCTTTTGCTAAGACAGATCTTGTGGAATTTGGAAAGTGATATTTGGAAGCCCTTAGAGGGCTATGGTGAAAAAGGAAATATCCTCAGATGAAATCTGGTAAGAAGCTTTCTGAGAAACTGCTTAGTGTTCTGTTAGTTCATCTCACAGAGTTACATCTGTATTTCGTGGATCTCTTTGCTAGCCTTATTTTTGTGGAATCTGAGAACAGATATTTCGGATCCCATTGAAGACTATAGGGCCAAAGGAAATATCCTCCGATAACAAAGAGAAAGAAGCTTTCTGAGAAACTTCTTTGCGTTCTGTGAAATCATCTCACAGAGTTACAGCTTTCCCCTCAAGAAGCCTTTCGCTAAGACAGTTCTTGTGGAATTGGCCAAGTGATATTTGGAAGCCCATAGAGGGCTATGGTGAAAAAGGAAATATCCTCAGAGGAAATCTGGAAAGAAGCTTTCTGAGAAACTGCTTAGTGTTCTGTTAATTCATCTCACAGAGTTACATCTGTATTTCGTGGATCTCTTTGCTAGCCTTATTTCTATGGAATCTGAGAACAGGTAGTTCAGATCCCATTGAAGACTATAGGGCCAAAGGAAATATCCTCCGATAACAAAGAGAAAGAAGCTTTCTGAGAAACTTCTTTGCGTTCTGTGAAATCATCTCACAGAGTTACAGCTTTCCCCTCAAGAAGCCTTTCGCTAAGACAGTTCTTGTGGAATTGGCAAAGTGATATTTGGAAGCCCATAGAGGGCTATGGTGAAAAAGGAAATATCCTCAGATGAAATCTGGAAAGAAGCTTTCTGAGAAACTGCTTAGTGTTTTGTTAATTCATCTCACAGAGTTACATCTGTATTTCGTGGATCTCTTTGGCAGCCTTATTTCTGTGGAATCTGAGAACAGATATTTCGGATCCCATTGAAGACTATAGGGCCAAGGTAAATATCCTCCGATAACAAAGAGAAAGAAGCTTTCTGAGAAACTTCTTTGCGTTCTGTGAAATCATCTCACAGAGTTATAGCTTTCCCCTCAAGAAGCCTTTCGCTAAGACAATTCTTGTGGAATTGGCAAAGTGATATTTGGAAGCCCATAGAGGGCTATGGTGAAAAAGGAAATATCCTCAGATGAAATCTGGAAAGAAGCTTTCTGACAAACTGCTTAGTGTTCTGTTAATTCATCTCACAGGGTTACATCTGTATTTCGTGGATCTCTTTGCTAGCCTTATTTCTGTGGAATCTGAGAACAGATATTTCGGATCCCATTGAAGACAATAGGGCCAAAGGAAATATCCTCCGATAAAAAGAGAAAGAAGCTTACTGAGAAACTTCTTTGCGTTCTGTGAAATCAGCTCACAGAGTTACAGCTTTCCCCTCAAGAAGCCTTTCGCTAAGACAGTTCTTGTGGAATTGGCAAAATGATATTTGGAAGCCCATAGAGGGCTATGGTGAAAAAGGAAATATCCTCAGATGAAATCTGGAAGGAAGCTTTCTGAGAATCTGCTTATTGTTTGGTTAATTCAACTCAGAGAGTTACATCTGTATTTCGTGGATCTCTTTGCTAGCCTTATTTCTGTGGAATCTGAGAACAGATATTTCGGATCCCTTTGAAGACTATAGGGCCAAAGGAAATATCCTCCGATAACAAAGAGAAAGAAGGTTTCTGAGAAACTTCTTTGCGTTTTGTGAAATCATCTCCCAGAGTTACAGCTTTCCCCTCAAGAAGCCTTTCGCTAAGACAGTTCTTGTGGAATTGGCAAAGTGATATTTGGAAGCCCATAGATGGCTATGGTGAAAAAGGAAATATCCTCAGATGAAATCTGGAAAGAAGCTTTCTGAGAAACTGCTTAGTGTACTGTTAATTCATCTCACAGAGTTACATCTGTATTTCGTGGATCTCTTTGCTAGCCTTATTTTTGTGGAATCTGAGAACAGATATTTCGGATCCCATTGAAGGCTATAGGGCCAAAGGAAATATCCTCCGATAACAAAGAGAAAGAAGCTTTCTGAGAAACTTCTTTGCGTTCTGTGAAATCATCTCACAGAGTTACAGCTTTCCCCTCAAGAAGCCTTTCGCTAAGACAGTTCTTGTGGAATAGGCAAAGTGATATTTGGAAGCCCCTAGAGGGCTATGGTGAAAAAGGAAATATCCTCAGATGAAATCTGGAAAGAAGCTTTCTGAGAAACTGCTTAGTGTTCTGTTAATTCATCTCACAGAGTTACATCTGTATTTCGTGGATCTCTTTGCTAGCCTTATTTCTGTGGAATCTGAGAACAGATATTTCGGATCCCATTGAAGACTATATGGCCAAAGGAAATATCCTCCAATAACAAAGAGAAAGAAGCTTTCTGAAAAACTTCTTGGCGTTCTGTGAAATCATCTCACAGAGTTACAGCTTTCTCCTCAAGAAGCCTTTCGCTAAGACAGTTCTTGTGGAATTGGCAAGGTGATATTTGGAAGCCCATAGAGGGCTACGGTGAAAAAGGAAATATCCTCAGATGAAATCTGGAAAGAAGCTTTATGAGAAACTGCTTAGTGTTCTGTTAATTCATCTCACAGAGTTACATCTGTATTTCGTGGATCTCTTTGCTAGCCTTATTTCTATGGAATCTGAGAACAGGTAGTTCAGATCCCATTGAAGACTATAGGGCCAAAGGAAATATCCTCCGATAACAAAGAGAAAGAAGCTTTCTGAGAAACTTCTTTGCGTTCTGTGAAATCATCTCACAGAGTTACAGCTTTCCCCTCAAAAAGCCTTTCGCTAAGACAGTTATTGTGGAATTGGCAAAGTGATATTTGGAAGCCCATAGAGGGCTATGGTGAAAAAGGAAATATCCTCAGATGAAATCTTGAAAGAAGCTTTCTGAGAAATTGCTTAGTGTTTTGTTAATTCATCTCACAGAGTTACATCTGTATTTCGTGGATCTCTTTGGCAGCCTTATTTCTGTGGAATCTGAGAACAGATATTTCGGATCCCATTGAAGACTATAGGGCCAAAGGAAATATCCTCCGATAACAAAGAGAAAGAAGCTTTTTGAGAAACTTCTTTGCGTTCTGTGAAATCATCTCACAGAGTTACAGCTTTCCCCTCAAGAAGCCTTTCGCTAAGACAATTCTTGTGGAATTGGCAAAGTGATATTTGGAAGCCCATAGAGGGCTATGGTGAAAAAGGAAATATCCTCAGATGAAATCTGGAAAGAAGCTTTCTGACAAACTGCTTAGTGTTCTGTTAATTCATCTCACAGGGTTACATCTGTATTTCGTGGATCTCTTTGCTAGCCTTATTTCTGTGGAATCTGAGAACAGATATTTCGGATCCCATTGAAGACAATAGGGCCAAAGGAAATATCCTCCGATAAAAAAGAGAAAGAAGCTTACTGAGAAACTTCTTTGCGTTCTGTGAAATCATCTCACAGAGTTACAGCTTTCCAGTCAAGAAGCCTTTCGCTAAGACAGTTCTTGTGGAATTGGCAAAATGATATTTGGAAGCCCATAGAGGGCTATGGTGAAAAAGGAAATATCCTCAGATGAAATCTGGAAGGAAGCTTTCTGAGAAACTGCTTAGTGTACTGTTAATTCATCTCACAGAGTTACATCTGTATTTCGTGGATCTCTTTGCTAGCCTTATTTCTGTGGAATCTGAGAACAGATATTTCGGATCCCTTTGAAGACTATAGGGCCAAAGGAAATATCCTCCGATAACAAAGAGAAAGAAGGTTTCTGAGAAACTTCTTTGCGTTTTGTGAAATCATCTCCCAGAGTTACAGCTTTCCCCTCAAGAAGCCTTTCGCTAAGACAGTTCTTGTGGAATTGGCAAAGTGATATTTGGAAGCCCATAGATGGCTATGGTGAAAAAGGAAATATCCTCAGATGAAATCTGGAAAGAAGCTTTCTGAGAAACTGCTTAGTGTACTGTTAATTCATCTCACAGAGTTACATCTGTATTTCGTGGATCTCTTTGCTAGCCTTATTTTTGTGGAATCTGAGAACAGATATTTCGGATCCCATTGAAGGCTATAGGGCCAAAGGAAATATCCTCCGATAACAAAGAGAAAGAAGCTTTCTGAGAAACTTCTTTGCGTTCTGTGAAATCATCTCACAGAGTTACAGCTTTCCCCTCAAGAAGCCTTTCGCTAAGACAGTTCTTGTGGAATTGGCAAAGTGATATTTGGAAGCCCATAGAGGGCTATGGTGAAAAAAGGAAATATCCTCAGATGAAATCTGGAAAGAAGCTTTCTGAGAAACTGCTTAGTGTTCTGTTCATTCATCTCACAGAGTTACATCTGTATTTCGTGGAACTCTTTGCTAGCCTTATTTCTGTGGAGTCTGAGAACAGATACTTCGGATCTCTTTGAAGACTATAGGGCCAAAGGAAATATCCTCCGATTAAAAAGAGAAAGAAGCTTTCCTAGAAACTTCTTTGCGTTCTGTGATATCATCTCACAGAGTTACAGCTTTCCCCTCAAGAAGCCTTTCGCTAAGACAGTTCTTGTGGAAATGGCAAAGTGATATTTGGAAGCCCATAGAGGGCTATGGTGAAAAAGGAAATATCCTCAGATGAAATCTGGAAAGAAGCTTTCTGAGAAACTGCTTAGTGTTCTGTTAATTCATCTCACAGAGTTACATCTGTATTTCGTGGATCTCTTTGCTAGCCTTATTTTTGTGGAATCTGAGAACAGATATTTCGGATCCCATTGAAGGCTATAGGGCCAAAGGAAATATCCTCCGATAACAAAGAGAAAGAAGCTTTCTGAGAAACTTCTTTGGGTTCTGTGAAATCATCTCACAGAGTTACAGCTTTCCCCTCAAGAAGCCTTTCGCTAAGACAGTTCTTGTGGAATTGGAAAAGTGATATTTGGAAGCCCATAGAGGGCTATGGTGAAAAAGGAAATATCCTCAGATGAAATCTGGAAGGAAGCCTTCTGAGAATCAGCTTAGTGTTCGGTTAATTCATCTCACAGAGTTACATCTGTATTTCGTGGATCTCTTTGCTAGCCTTATTTCTGTGTAATCTGAGAAAAGATATTTCGGATCCCTTTGAAGACTATAGGGCCAAAGGAAATATCCTCCGATAACAAAGAGAAAGAAGCTTTCTGAGAAACTTCTTTGCGTTTTGTGAAATCATCTCACAGAGTTACAGCTTTCCCCTCAAGAAGCCTTTCGCTAAGACAGTTCTTGTGGAATTGGCAAAGTGATATTTGGAAGCCCTAGAGGGCAATGGGGAAAAAGGAAATATCCTCAGATGAAAACTGGAAAGAAGCTTTCTGAGAAACTGCTTAGTGTTCTGTTCATTCATCTCACAGAGTTACATCTGTATTTCGTGGATCTCTTTGCTAGCCTTATTTCTGTGGAATCTGAGAACAGGTATTTCAGATCCCATTGAAGACTATAGGGCCAAAGGAAATACCCTCCGATTACAAAGAGAAAGAATCTTTCTTAGAAACTTCTTTGTGTTCCATGAAATCATCTCACAGAGTTACAGCTTTCCCCTCAAGAAGCCTTTCGCTAAGACAGTTCTTGTGGAATTGGCAAAGTGATATGTGGAAGCCCATAGAGGGCTATGGTGAAAAAGGAAATATCCTCAGATGAAATCTGGAAAGAAGCTTTCTGAGAAACTGCTTAGTGTTCTGTTAATTCATCTCACAGAGTTACATCTGTATTTCGTGGATCTCTTTGCTAGCCTTATTTCTGTGGAATCTGAGAACAGATATTTCGGATCCCATTGAAGACTATAGGGCCAAAGGAAATATCCTCCGATTATAAAGAGAAAGAAGCTTTCTGAGAAACTTCTTGGCGTTCTGTGAAATCATCTCACAGAGTTACATCTTTCCCCTCAAGAAGCCTTTCGCTAAGACAGTTCTTGTGGAATTGGCAAGGTGATATTTGGAAGCCCATAGAGGGCTACGGTGAAAAAGGAAATATCCTCAGATGAAATCTGGAAAGAAGCTTTCTGAGAAACTGCTTAGTGTTCGGTTAATTCATCTCACAGAGTTACATCTGTATTTCGTGGATGTCTTTGCTATCCTTATTTCTGTGGAATCTGAGAACAGATATTTCGGATCCCTTTGAAGACTATAGGGCCAAAGGAAATATCCTCGGATTACAAAGAGAAAGAAGCTTTCTTAGAAACTTCTTTGTGTTCTGTGAAATCATCTCACAGAGTTACAGCTTTCCCCTCAAGAAGCCTTTCGCTAAGACAGTTCTTGTGTAATTGGCAAAGTGATATTTGGAAGCCCATAGAGGGCTATGGTGAAAAAGGAAATATCCTCAGATGAAATCTGGAAAGAAGCTTTCTGAGAAACTGCTTAGTGTTCTGTTAATTCATCTCACAGAGTTACATCTGTATTTCGTGGATCTCTTTGCTAGCCTTATTTCTGTGGAATCTGAGAACAGATATTTCGAATCCCATTGAAGACTATAGGGCCAAAGGAAATATCCTCCGATAACAAAGAGAAAGTAGCTTTCTGAGAAACTTCTTTGCATTCTGTGATATCATCTCACAGAGTTACAGCTTTCCCCTCAAGAAGCCTTTCGCTAAGACAGTTCTTGTGGAATTGGCAAAGTGATATTTGGAAGCCCATAGAGGGCTATGGTGAAAAAGGAAATATCCTCAGATGAAATCTGGAAAGAAGCTTTCTGCGAAACTGCTTAGTGTTCTGTTAATTTATCGCACAGAGTTACATCTGTATTTCGTGGATCTCTTTGCTAGCCTTATTTCTGTGGAATCTGAGAACAGATATTTCGGATCCCTTTGAAGACTATAGGGCCAAAGGAAATATCCTCCGATAACAAAGAGAAAGAAGCTTTCTGAGAAACTTCTTTGCGTTCTGTGAAATAATCTCACAGAACTACAGCTTTCCCCTCAAGAAGCCTTTCGCTAAGACAGTTCTTGTGGAATTGGCAAAGTGATATTTGGAAGCCCATAGAGGGCTATGGTGAAAAAGGAAATATCCTCAGATGAAATCTGGAAGGAAGCTTTCTGAGAATCTGCTTAGTGTTCGGTTAATTCATATCACAGAGTTACATCTCTATTTCGTGGATCTCTTTGCTAGCCTTATTTCTGTGTAATCTGAGAACAGATATTTCGGATCCCTTTGAAGACTATAGGGCCAAAGGAAATATCCTCCGATAACAAAGAGAAAGAAGCTTTCTTAGAAACTTCTTTGCGTTTTGTGAATTCATCTCACAGAGTTACAACTTTCCCCTCAAGAAGCCTTTCGCTAAGACAGTTCTTGTGGAATTCGCAAAGTGATATTTGGAAGCCCTAGAGGGCAATGGTGAAAAAGGAAATATCCTCAGATGAAAACTGGAAAGAAGCTTTCTGAGAAAGTGCTTAGTGTTCTGTTCATTCATCTCACAGAGTTACATCTGTATTTCGTGGATCTCTTGCTAGCCTTATTTCTGTGGAATCTGAGAACAGGTATTTCAGATCCCATTGAAGACTATAGGGCCAAAGGAAATATCCTCCGATTACAAAGAGAAAGAATCTTTCTTAGAAACTTCTTTGTGTTCCGTGAAATCATCTCACAGAGTTACAGCTTTCCCCTCAAGAAGCCTTTCCCTAAGAGAGTTCTTGTGGAATTGGCAAGGTGGTATTTGGAAGCCCATAGAGGCCTACGGTGAAAAAGGAAATATACTCAGATGAAATCTGGAAAGAAGCTTTCTGAGAAACTGCTTAGTGTTCTGTTAATTCATCTCACAGAGTTACATCTCTATTTCGTGGATCTCTTTGCTAGCCTTATTTTTGTGGAATCTGAGAACAGATATTTCGGATCCCATTGAAGACTATAGGGCCAAAGGAAATATCCTCCGATAACAAAGAGAAAGAAGCTTTCTGAGAAACTTCTTTGCGTTCTGTGAAATCATCTCACAGAGTTACAGCTTTCCCCTCAAGAATCCTTTCGCTAAGACAGTTCTTGTGGAATTGGCAAAGTCATATTTGGAAGCCCCTAGAGGGCTATGGTGAAAAAGGAAATATCCTCAGATGAAATCTGGAAAGAAGCTTTCTGAGAAACTGCTTAGTGTTCGGTTAATTCATCTCACAGAGTTACATCTGTATTTCCTGGATCTCTTTGCTAGCCTTATTTCTGTGGAATCTGAGAACAGATATTTCGGATCCCATTGAAGACTATAGGGCTAAAGGAAATATCCTCCGATAACAAAGAGAAAGAAGCTTTCTTAGAAACTTCTTGGCGTTCTGTGAAATCATCTAACAGAGTTACAGCTTTCCCCTCAAGAAGCCTTTCGCTAACACAGTTCTTGTGGAATTGGCAAAGTGATATTTGGAAGCCCATAGAGGGCTACGGTGAGAAAGGAAATATCCTCAGATGAAATCTGGAAAGAAGCTTTCTGAGAAACTGCTTAGTGTTCGGTTAATTCATCTCACAGAGTTACATCTGTATTTCGTGGATCTCTTTGCTAGCCTTATTTCTGTGGAATCTGAGAACAGATATTTCGGATCCCTTTGAAGACTATGGGGCCAAAGGAAATAACCTCCGATAACAAAGAGGAAGAAGCTTTCTGAGAAACTTCTTTGCATTCTGTGAAATCATCTCACAGAGTTACAGCTTTCCCCTCAAGAAGCCTTTCGCTAAGGCAGTTCTTGTGGAATTGGCAAAGTGATATTTGGAAGCCCATAGAGGGCTATGGTGAAAAAGGAAATATCCTCAGATGAAATCTGGAAGGAAGCTTTCTGAGAAACTGCTTAGTGTTCGGTTAATTCATCTCACAGAGTTACATCTGTATTTCGTGGATCTCTTTGCTAGCCTTATTGCTGTGGAATCTGAGAACAGATATTTCGGATCCCTTTGAAGACTATAGGGCCAAAGGAAATATCCTCCGATAACAAAGAGAAAGAAGCTTTCTGAGAAACTTCTTTGCGTTTTGTGAAATCATCTCACAGAGTTACAGCTTTCCCCTCAAGAAGCCTTTCGCTAAGACAGTTCTTGTGGAATTGGCAAAGTGATATTTGGAACCCCAAGATGGCAGTGGTGAAAAAGGAAATATCCTCAGATGAAAACTGGAAAGAAGCTTTCTGAGAAACTGCTTAGTGTTCTGTTCATTCATCTCACAGAGTTACATCTGTATTTCGTGGATCTCTTTGCTAGCCTTATTTCTGTGGAATCTGAGAACAGGTATTTCAGATCCCATTGAAGACTATAGGGCCAAAGGAAATATCCTCCGATTAAAAAGAGAAAGAATCTTTCCTAGAAACTTCTTTGCGTTCTGTGATATCATCTCACAGAGTTACAGCTTTCCCGTAAAGAAGCCTTTCGCTAAGACAGTTCTTGTGGAATTGGCAAAGTGATATTTGGAAGCCCATAGAGGGCTATGGTGAAAAAGGAAATATCCTCAGTTGAAATCTGGAAAGAAGCTTTCTGAGAAACTGCTTAGTGTTCTGTTAATTCACCTCACAGAGTTACATCTGTATTTCGTGGATCTCTTTGCTAGCCTTATTGTTGTGGAATCTGAGAACAGATATTTCGGATCCCATTGAAGACTATAGGGCCAAAGGAAATATCCTCCGATAACAAAGAGAAAGAAGCTTTCTGAGAAACTTCTTTGCATTCTGTGAAATCATCTCACAGAGTTACAGCTTTCCCCTCAAGAAGCCTTTCGCTAAGACAGTTCTTGTGGAATTGGCAAAGTGATATTTGGAAGCCCCTAGAGGGCTATGGTGAAAAAGGAAATATCCTCAGATGAAATCTGGAAAGAAGCTTTCTGAGAAACTGCTTAGTGTTCTGTTAATTCATCTCACAGAGTTACATCTGTATTTCGTGGATCTCTTTGCTAGCCTTATTTCTGTGGAATCTGAGAACAGATATTTCGGATCCCATTGAAGACTATAGGGCGAAAGGAAATATCCTCCGATAACAAAGAGAGAGAAGCTTTCTGAAAAACTTCTTGGCGTTCTGTGAAATCATCTCACAGAGTTACAGCTTTCCCCTCAAGAAGCCTTTCGCTAAGACAGTTCTTGTGGAATTGGCAAGGTGATATTTGGAAGCCCATAGAGGGCTACGGTGAAAAAGGAAATATCCTCAGATGAAATCTGGAAAAAAGCTTTCTGAGAAACTGCTTAGTGTTCTGTTAATTCATCTCACAGAGTTACATCTTTACTTCGTGGATCTCTTTGCTAGCCTTATTTCTGTGGAATCTGAGAACACATATTTCGGATCCCTTTGAAGACTATAGGGCCAAAGGAAATATCCTCCGATTACAAAGAGAAAGAAGCTTTCTGAGAAACTTCTTTGCGTTTTGTGAAATCATCTCACAGAGTTACAGCTTTCCCCTCAAGAAGCCTTTTGCTAAGACAGTTCTTGTGGAATTGGCAAAGTGATATTTGGAAGCCCCTAGAGGGCTATGGTGAAAAAGGAAATATCCTCAGATGAAATCTGGAAAGAAGCTTTCTGAGAAACTGCTTAGTGTTCTGTTAATTCATCTCACAGAGTTACATCTGTATTTCCTGGATCTCTTTGCTAGCCTTATTTCTGTGGAATCTGGGAACAGATATTTCGGATCCCTTTGAAGACTATAGGGCCAAAGGAAATATCCTCCGATAACAAAGAGAAAGAAGCTTTCTGAGGAACTTCTTGGCGTTCTGTGAAATCATCTCACAGAGTTACAGCTTTCCCCTCAAGAAGCCTTTCGCAAAGACAGTTCTTGTGGAATTGGCAAGGTGATATTTGGAAGCCCATAGAGGGCTATGGTGAAAAAGGAATTATCCTCAGATGAAATCTGGAAAGAAGCTTTCTGAGAAACTGCTTAGTGTTCTGTTAATTCATCTCACAGAGTTACATCTGTATTTCGTGGATCTCTTTGCTAGCCTTATTTCTGTGGAATCTGAGAACAGATATTTCGGATCCCTTTGAAGACTATAGGGCCAAAGTAAATATCCTCCGATTACAAAGAGAAAGAAGCTTTCTTAGAAACTTCTTTGTGTTCTGTGAAATCATCTCACAGAGTTACAGCTTTCCCCTCAAGAAGCCTTTCGCTAAGACAGTTCTTGTGGAATTGGCAAAGTGATATTTGGAAGCCCATAGAGGGCTATAGTGAAAAAGGAATGATCCTCAGATGAAATCTGGAAAGAAGTTTTCTGAGAAACTGCTTAGTGTTCTGTTCATTCATCTCACAGAGTTACATCTTTATTTCGTGGATCTCTTTGCTAACCTTATCTCTGTGGAATCTGAGAACAGATATTTCGGATCCCTTTGAAGACTATAGGGCCAAAGGAAATATCCTCCGATTACAAAGAGAAAGAAGCTTTCATAGAAACTTCTTTGCGTTCTGTGAAATCATCTCACAGAGTTACAGCTTTCCCCTCAAGAAGCCTTTCGCTAAGACAGTTCTTTTGGAATTGGCAAAGTGATATTTGGAAGCCCCTAGAGGGCTATGGTGAAAAAGGAAATATCCTCAGATGAAATCTGGAAAGAAGCTTTCTGAGAAACTGCTTAGTGTTCTTTTAATTCATCTCACAGAGTTACATCTGTATTTCGTGGATCTCTTTGCTAGCCTTATTTTTGTTGAATCTGAGAACAGAAATTTCGGATCCCATTGAAGACTATGGGGCCAAAGGAAATATCCTCCGATAACAAAGAGAAAGAAGCTTTCTGAGAAACTTCTTTGCGTTCTGTGAAATCATCTCACAGAGTTACAGCTTTCCCCTCAAGAAGCCTTTCGCTAAGACAGTTCTTGTGGAATTGGCAAAGTGATATTTGGAAGCCCATAGAGGGCTATGGTGAAAAAGGAAATATCCTCAGATGAAATCTGGTAAGAAGCTTTCTGAGAAACTGCTTAGTGTTCTGTTAATTCATCTCACAGAGTTACATCCGTATTTCCTGGATCTCTTTGCTACCCTTATTTCTGTGGAATCTGAGAACAGATATTTCGGATCCCATTGAAGACTATAGGGCCAAAGGAAATATCCTCCGATTATAAAGAGAAAGAAGCTTTCTGAGAAACTTCTTGGCGATCTGTGAAATCATCTCACAGAGTTACAGCTTTCCCCTCAAGAAGCCTTTCGCTAAGACAGTTCTTGTGGAATTGGCAAGGTGATATTTGGAAGCCCATAGAGGGCTACGGTGAAAAAGGAAATATTCTCAGATGAAATCTGGAAAGAATCTTTCTGAGAAACTGCTTAGTGTTCGGTTAATTCATCTCACAGGGTTACATCTGTATTTCGTGGATCTCTTTGCTAGCCTTATTTTTGTGGAATCTGAGAACAGATATTTCGGATCCCTTTGAAGACTATACGGCCAAAGGAAATAACCTCCGATAACAAAGAGAAAGAAGCTTTCTGAGAAACTTCTTTGCATTCTGTGAAATCATCTCACAGAGTTACAGCTTTCCCCTCAAGAAGCCTTTCGCTAAGACAGTTCTTGTGGAATTGGCAAAGTGATATTTGGAAGCCCATAGAGGGCTAAGGTGAAAAAGGAAATATCCTCAGATGAAATCTGGAAAGAAGCTTTCTGAGAAACTGCTTAGTGTTCGGTTAATTCATCTCAGAGAGTTACATCTGTATTTCGTGGATCTCTTGGCTAGCCTTATTTCTGTGGAATCTGAGAACAGATATTTCGGATCCCTTTGAAGACTATAGGGCCAAAGGAAATATCCTCCGATAACAAAGAGAAAGAAGCTTTCTGAGAAACTTCTTTGCGTTCTGTGAAATCATCTCACAGAGTTACAGCTTTCCCCTCAAGAAGCCTTTCGCTAAGACAGTTCTTGTGGAATTGGCCAAGTGATATTTGGAACCCCTAGAGGGCAATGGTGAAAAAGGAAATATCCTCAGATGAAAACTGGAAAGAAGCTTTCTGAGAAACTGCTTAGTGTTCTGTTCATTCATCTCACAGAGTTACATCTGTATTTCGTGGATCTCTTTGCTAGCCTTATTTCTGTGGAATCTGAGAACAGGTATTTCAGATCCCATTGAAGACTATAGGGCCAAAGGAAATATCCTCCGATTACATAGAGAAAGAAGCTTTCTTAGAAACTTCTTTGTGTTCTGTGAAATCATCTCACAGAGTTACAGCTTTCCCCTCAAGAAGCCTTTCGCTAAGACACTTCTTGTGGAATTGGCAAAGTGATATTTGGAAGCCCATAGAGGGCTATGGTGAAAAAGGAAATATCCTGAGATGAAATCTGGAAAGAAGCTTTCTGAGAAACTGCTTAGTGTTCTGTTCATTCATCTCACAGAGTTACGTCTTTATTTCGTGGAACTCTTTGCTAGCCTTATTTCTGTGGAGTCTGAGAACAGATATTTCGGATCCCTTTGAAGACTATAGGGCCAAAGGAAATATCCTCCGATTAAAAAGAGAAAGAAGCTTTCTTAGAAACTTCTTTGCGTTCTGTGATATCATCTCACAGAGTTACAGCTTTCCCCTCAAAAAGCCTTTCGCTAAGACAGTTCTTGTGGAATTGGCAAAGTGATATTTGGAAGCCCATAGAGGGCTTTGGTGAAAAAGGAAATATCCTCAGATGAAATCTGGAAAGAAGCTTTCTGAGAAACTTCTTAGTGTTCGGTTAATTCATCTCACAGAGTTACATCAGTATTTCGTGCATCTCTTTGCTAGCCTTATTTCTGTGGAATCTGAGAACAGATATTTTGGATACCTTTGAAGAATATAGGGCCAAAGGAAATATCCTCCGATAACAAAGACAAAGAAGCTTTCTGAGAAACTTCTTTGCATTCTGTGAAATCATCTCACAGAGTTACAGCTTTCCCCTCAAGAAGACTTTCGCTAAGACAGTTCTTGTGGAATTGGCAAAATGATATTTGGAAGCCCATAGAGGGCTATGGTGAAAAAGGAAATATCCTCAGATGAAATCTGGAAGGAAGCTTTCTGAGAAACTGCTTAGTGTTCGGTTAATTCATCTCAGAGAGTTACATCTGTATTTCGTGGATCTCTTTGCTAGCCTCATTTCTGTGGAATCTGAGAACAGATATTTCGGATCCCTTTGAAGACTATAGGGCCAAAGGAAATATCCTCCGATTACAAAGAGAAAGAAGCTTTCTTAGAAACTTCTTTGCGTTCTGTGAAATCATCTCACAGAGTTACAGCTTTCCCCTGAAGAAGCCTTTTGCTAAGACAGTTCTTGTGGAATTTGCAAAGTGATATTTGGTAGCCCTTAGAGGGCTATGGTGAAAAAGGAAATATCCTCAGATGAAATCTGGTAAGAAGCTTTCTGAGAAACTGCTTAGTGTTCTGTTAGTTCATCTCACAGAGTTACATCTGTATTTCGTGGATCTCTTTGCTAGCCTTTTTTTTGTGGAATCTGAGAACAGATATTTCGGATCCCATTGAAGACTATAGGGCCAAAGGAAATATCCTCCGATAACAAAGAGAAAGAAGCTTTCTGAGAAACTTCTTTGCGTTCTGTGAAATCATCTCACAGAGTTACAGCTTTCCCCTCAAGAATCCTTTCGCTAAGACAGTTCTTGTGGAATTGGCAAAGTGATATTTGGAAGCCCATAGAGGGCTATGGTGAAAAAGGAAATATCCTCAGAGGAAATCTGGAAAGAAGCTTTCTGAGAAACTGCTTAGTGTTCTGTTAATTCATCTCACAGAGTTACATCTGTATTTCGTGGATCTCTTTGCTAGCCTTATTTCTATGGAATCTGAGAACAGGTAGTTCAGATCCCATTGAAGACTATAGGGCCAAAGGAAATATCCTCCGATAACAAAGAGAAAGAAGCTTTCTGAGAAACTTCTTTGCGTTCTGTGAAATCATCTCACAGAGTTACAGCTTTCCCCTCAACAAGCCTTTCGCTAAGACAGTTCTTGTGGAATTGGCAAAGTGATATTTGGAAGCCCATAGAGGGCTATGGTGAAAAAGGAAATATCCTCAGATGAAATCTGGAAAGAAGCTTTCTGAGAAACTGCTTAGTGTTTTGTTAATTCATCTCACAGAGTTACATCTGTATTTCGTGGATCTCTTTGGCAGCCTTATTTCTGTGGAATCTGAGAACAGATATTTCGGATCCCATTGAAGACTATAGGGCCAAAGGAAATATCCTCCGATAACAAAGAGAAAGAAGCTTTCTGAGAAACTTCTTTGCGTTCTGTGAAATCATCTCACAGAGTTACAGCTTTCCCCTCAAGAAGCCTTTCGCTAAGACAATTCTTGTGGAATTGGCAAAGTGATATTTGGAAGCCCATAGAGGGCTATGGTGAAAAAGGAAATATCCTCAGATGAAATCTGGAAAGAAGCTTTCTGACAAACTGCCTAGTGTTCTGTTAATTCATCTCACAGTGTTACATCTGTATTTCGTGGATCTCTTTGCTAGCCTTATTTCTGTGGAATCTGAGAACAGATATTTCGGATCCCTTTGAAGACAGTAGGGCCAAAGGAAATATCCTCCGATAAAAAGAGAAAGAAGCTTACTGAGAAACTTCTTTGCGTTCTGTGAAATCAGCTCACAGAGTTACAGCTTTCCCCTCAAGAAGCCTTTCGCTAAGACAGTTCTTGTGGAATTGGCAAAATGATATTTGGAAGCCCATAGAGGGCTATGGTGAAAAGGGAAATATCCTGAGATGAAATCTGGAAGGAAGCTTTCTGAGAATCTGCTTAGTGTTTGGTTAATTCAACTCAGAGAGTTACATCTGTATTTCGTGGATCTCTTTGCTAGCCTTATTTCTGTGGAATCTGAGAACAGATATTTCGGATCCCTTTGAAGACTATAGGGCCAAAGGAAATATCCTCCGATAACAAAGAGAAAGAAGGTTTCTGAGAAACTTCTTTGCGTTTTGTGAAATCATCTCCCAGAGTTACAGCTTTCCCCTCAAGAAGCCTTTCGCTAAGACAGTTCTTGTGGAATTGGCAAAGTGATATTTGGAAGCCCATAGAGGGCTATGGTGAAAAAGGAAATATCCTCAGATGAAATCTGGAAAGAAGCTTTCTGAGAAACTGCTTAGTGTACTGTTAATTCATCTCACAGAGTTACATCTGTATTTCGTGGATCTCTTTGCTAGCCTTATTTTTGTGGAATCTGAGAACAGATATTTCGGATCCCATTGAAGGCTATAGGGCCAAAGGAAATATCCTCCGATAACAAAGAGAAAGAAGCTTTCTGAGAAACTTCTTTGCGTTCTGTGAAATCATCTCACAGAGTTACAGCTTTCCCCTCAAGAAGCCTTTCGCTAAGACAGTTCTTGTGGAATAGGCAAGGTGATATTTGGAAGCCCCTAGAGGGCTATGGAGAAAAAGGAAATATCCTCAGATGAAATCTGGAAAGAAGCTTTCTGAGAAACTGCTTAGTGTTCTGTTAATTCATCTCACAGAGTTACATCTGTATTTCGTGGATCTCTTTGCTAGCCTTATTTCTGTGGAATCTGAGAACAGATATTTCGGATCCCATTGAAGACTATATGGCCAAAGGAAATATCCTCCGATAACAAAGAGAAAGAAGCTTTCTGAAAAACTTCTTGGCGTTCTGTGAAATCATCTCACAGAGTTACAGCTTTCTCCTCAAGAAGCCTTTCGCTAAGACAGTTCTTGTGGAATTGGCAAGGTGATATTTGGAAGCCCATAGAGGGCTACGGTGAAAAAGGAAATATCCTCAGATGAAATCTGGAAAGAAGCTTTCTGAGAAACTGCTTAGTGTTCTGTTAATTCATCTCACAGAGTTACATCTGTATTTCGTGGATCTCTTTGCTAGCCTTATTTCTATGGAATCTGAGAACAGGTAGTTCAGATCCCACTGAAGACTATAGGGCCAAAGGAAATATCCTCCGATAACAAAGAGCAAGAAGCTTTCTGAGAAACTTCTTTGCGTTCTGTGAAATCATCTCACAGAGTTACAGCTTTCCCCTCAAGAAGCCTTTCGCTAAGACAGTTCTTGTGGAATTGGCAAAGTGATATTTGGAAGCCCATAGAGGGCTATGGTGAAAAAGGAAATATCCTCAGATGAAATCTGGAAAGAAGCTTTCTGAGAAACTCCTTAGTGTTTTGTTAATTCATCTCACAGAGTTACATCTGTATTTCGTGGATCTCTTTGCTAGCCTTATTTCTGTGGAATCTGAGAACAGATATTTCGGATCCCTTTGAAGACTATAGGGCCAAAGGAAATATCCTCCGATAACAAAGAGAAAGAAGCTTTCTGAGAAACTTCTTTGCGTTCTGTGAAATCATCTCACAGAGTTACAGCTTTCCCCTCAAGAAGCCTTTCGCTAAGACAATTCTTGTGGAATTGGCAAAGTGATATTTGGAAGCCCATAGAGGGATATGGTGAAAAAGGAAATATCCTCAGATGAAATCTGGAAAGAAGCTTTCTGACAAACTGCTTAGTGTTCTGTTAATTCATCTCACAGGGTTACATCTGTATTTCGTGGATCTCTTTGCTAGCCTTATTTCTGTGGAATCTGAGAACAGATATTTCGGATCCCATTGAAGACAATAGGGCCAAAGGAAATATCCTCCGATAAAAAAGAGAAAGAAGCTTTCTGAGAAACTTCTTTGCGTTCTGTGAAATCATCTCACAGAGTTACAGCTTTCCCCTCAAGAAGCCTTTCGCTAAGACAGTTCTTGTGGAATTGGCAAGGTGATATTTGGAAGCCATAAAGGGCTACGGTGAAAAAGGAAATATCCTCAGATGAAATCTGGAAAGAAGCTTTCTGAGAAACTGCTTAGTGTTCTGTTCATTCATCTCACAGAGTTACATCTGTATTTCGTGGATCTCTTTGCTAGCCTTATTTCTGTGGAATCTGAGAACAGATATTTCGGATCCCTTTGAAGACTATAGGGCCAAAGGAAATAACCTCCGATAACAAAGAGAAAGAAGCTTTGTGAGAAACTTCTTTGCATTCTGTGAAATCATCTCACAGAGTTACAGCTTTCCCCTCAAGAAGCCTTTCGCTAAGACAGTTCTTGTGGAATTGGCAAAGTGATATTTGGAAGCCCATAGAGGGCTATGGTGAAAAAGGAAATATCCTCAGATGAAATCTGGAAGGAAGCTTTCTGAGAAACTGCTTAGTGTTCGGTTAATTCATCTCAGAGAGTTACATCTGTATTTCGTGGATCTCTTGGCTAGCCTTATTTCTGTGGAATCTGAGAACAGATATTTCGGATCCCTTTGAAGACTATAGGGCCAAAGGAAATATCCTCCGATAACAAAGAGAAAGAAGCTTTCTGAGAAGCTTCTTTGCGTTCTATGAAATCATCTCACAGAGTTACAGCTTTCCCCTAAAGAAGCCATTCGCTAAGACAGTTCTTGTGGAATTGGCAAAGTGATATTTGGAAGCCCATAGAGGGCTATGGTGAAAAAGGAAATATCCTCAGATGAAATCTGGAAGGAAGCTTTCTGAGAAACTGCTTAGTGTTCGGTTAATTCATCTCAGAGAGTTACATCTGTATTTCGTGGATCTCTTTGCTAGCCTTATTTCTGTGGAATCTGAGAACAGATATTTCGGATCCCTTTAAAGACTACAGGGCCAAAGGAAATATCCTCCGATAACAAAAAGAAAGAAGCTTTCTGAGAAACTTCTTTGCGTTCTGTGAAATCATCTCACAGAGTTACAGCTTTCCCCTCAAGAAGCCTTTCGCTAAGACAGTTCTTGAGGAATTGGCAAAGTGATATTTGGAACCCCAAGAGAGCAATGGTGAAAAAGGAAATATCCTCAGATGAAAACTGGAAAGAAGCTTTCTGAGAAACTGCTTAGTGTTCTGTTCATTCATCTCACAGAGTTACATCTGTATTTCGTGGATCTCTTTGCTAGCCTTATTTCTGTGGAATCTGAGAACAGGTATTTCAGATCCCATTGAAGACTATAGGGCCAAAGGAAATATCCTCCGATTACAAAGAGAAAGAAGCTTTCTTAGAAACTTCTTTGTGTTCTGTGAAATCATCTCACAGAGTTACAGCTTTCCCCTCAGGAAGCCTTTCGTGAAGACAATTCTTGTGGAATTGGCAAAGTGATATTTGGAAGCCCATAGAGGGCTATGGTGAAAAAGAAAATATCCTCAGATGAAATCTGGAAAGAAGCTTTCTGAGAAACTGCTTAGTGTTCTGTTAATTCACCTCACAGAGTTACATCTGTATTTCGTGGATCTCTTTGCTAGTCTTATTGTTGTGGAATCTGAGAACAGATATTTCGGATCCCATTGAAGACTATAGGGCCAAAGGAAATATCCTCCGATAACAAAGAGAAAGAAGCTTTCTGAGAAACTTCTTTGCATTCTGTGAAATCATCTCACAGAGTTACAGCTTTCCCCTCAAGAAGCCTTTCGCTAAGACAGTTCTTGTGGAATTGGCAAAGTGATATTTGGAAGCCCCTAGAGGGCTATGGTGAAAAAGGAAATATCCTCAGATGAAATCTGGAAAGAAGCTTTCTGAGAAACTGCTTAGTGTTCTGTTAATTCATCTCACAGAGTTACATCTGTATTTCGTGGATCTCTTTGCTAGCCTTATTTCTGTGGAATCTGAGAACAGATATTTCGGATCCCATTGAAGACTATAGGGCGAAAGGAAATATCCTCCGATAACAAAGAGAGAGAAGCTTTCTGAAAAACTTCTTGGCGTTCTGTGAAATCATCTCACAGAGTTACAGCTTTCCCCTCAAGAAGCCTTTCGCTAAGACAGTTCTTGTGGAATTGGCAAGGTGATATTTGGAAGCCCATAGAGGGCTACGGTGAAAAAGGAAATATCCTCAGATGAAATCTGGAAAAAAGCTTTCTGAGAAACTGCTTAGTGTTCTGTTAATTCATCTCACAGAGTTACATCTTTACTTCGTGGATCTCTTTGCTAGCCTTATTTCTGTGGAATCTGAGAACACATATTTCGGATCCCTTTGAAGACTATAGGGCCAAAGGAAATATCCTCCGATTACAAAGAGAAAGAAGCTTTCATAGAAACTTCTTTGCGTTCTGTGAAATCATCTCACAGAGTTACAGCTTTCCCCTCAAGAAGCCTTTCGCTAAGACAGTTCTTGTGGAATTGGCAAAGTGATATTTGGAAGCCCCTAGAGGGCTATGGTGAAAAAGGAAATATCCTCAGATGAAATCTGGAAAGAAGCTTTCTGAGAAACTGCTTAGTGTTCTTTTAATTCATCTCACAGAGTTACATCTGTATTTCGTGGATCTCTTTGCTAGCCTTATTTTTGTTGAATCTGAGAACAGAAATTTCGGATCCCATTGAAGACTATGGGGCCAAAGGAAATATCCTCCGATAACAAAGAGAAAGAAGCTTTCTGAGAAACTTCTTTGCGTTCTGTGAAATCATCTCACAGAGTTACAGCTTTCCCCTCAAGAAGCCTTTCGCTAAGACAGTTCTTGTGGAATTGGCAAAGTGATATTTGGAAGCCCATAGAGGGCTATGTTGAAAAAGGAAATATCCTCAGATGAAATCTGGTAAGAAGCTTTCTGAGAAACTGCTTAGTGTTCTGTTAATTCATCTCACAGAGTTACATCCGTATTTCCTGGATCTCTTTGCTACCCTTATTTCTGTGGAATCTGAGAACAGATATTTCGGATCCCATTGAAGACTATAGGGCCAAAGGAAATATCCTCCGATTATAAAGAGAAAGAAGCTTTCTGAGAAACTTCTTGGCGATCTGTGAAATCATCTCACAGAGTTACAGCTTTCCCCTCAAGAAGCCTTTCGCTAAGACAGTTCTTGTGGAATTGGCAAGGTGATATTTGGAAGCCCATAGAGGGCTACGGTGAAAAAGGAAATATCCTCAGATGAAATCTGGAAAGAATCTTTCTGAGAAACTGCTTAGTGTTCGGTTAATTCATCTCACAGGGTTACATCTGTATTTCGTGGATCTCTTTGCTAGCCTTATTTTTGTGGAATCTGAGAACAGATATTTCGGATCCCTTTGAAGACTATACGGCCAAAGGAAATAACCTCCGATAACAAAGAGAAAGAAGCTTTCTGAGAAACTTCTTTGCATTCTGTGAAATCATCTCACAGAGTTACAGCTTTCCCCTCAAGAAGCCTTTCGCTAAGACAGTTCTTGTGGAATTGGCAAAGTGATATTTGGAAGCCCATAGAGGGCTAAGGTGAAAAAGGAAATATCCTCAGATGAAATCTGGAAAGAAGCTTTCTGAGAAACTGCTTAGTGTTCGGTTAATTCATCTCAGAGAGTTACATCTGTATTTCGTGGATCTCTTGGCTAGCCTTATTTCTGTGGAATCTGAGAACAGATATTTCGGATCCCTTTGAAGACTATAGGGCCAAAGGAAATATCCTCCGATAACAAAGAGAAAGAAGCTTTCTGAGAAACTTCTTTGCGTTCTGTGAAATCATCTCACAGAGTTACAGCTTTCCCCTCAAGAAGCCTTTCGCTAAGACAGTTCTTGTGGAATTGGCCAAGTGATATTTGGAACCCCTAGAGGGCAATGGTGAAAAAGGAAATATCCTCAGATGAAAACTGGAAAGAAGCTTTCTGAGAAACTGCTTAGTGTTCTGTTCATTCATCTCACAGAGTTACATCTGTATTTCGTGGATCTCTTTGCTAGCCTTATTTCTGTGGAATCTGAGAACAGGTATTTCAGATCCCATTGAAGACTATAGGGCCAAAGGAAATAACCTCCGATTACATAGAGAAAGAAGCTTTCTTAGAAACTTCTTTGTGTTCTGTGAAATCATCTCACAGAGTTACAGCTTTCCCCTCAAGAAGCCTTTCGCTAAGACACTTCTTGTGGAATTGGCAAAGTGATATTTGGAAGCCCATAGAGGGCTATGGTGAAAAAGGAAATATCCTGAGATGAAATCTGGAAAGAAGCTTACTGAGAAACTGCTTAGTGTTCTGTTCATTCATCTCACAGAGTTACGTCTTTATTTCGTGGAACTCTTTGCTAGCCTTATTTCTGTGGAGTCTGAGAACAGATATTTCGGATCCCTTTGAAGACTATAGGGCCAAAGGAAATATCCTCCGATAAAAAAGAGAAAGAAGCTTTCTGAGAAACTTCTTTGCGTTCTGTGAAATCATCTCACAGAGTTACAGCTTTCCCCTCAAGAAGCCTTTCGCTAAGACAGTTCTTGTGGAATTGGCAAGGTGATATTTGGAAGCCATAAAGGGCTACGGTGAAAAAGGAAATATCCTCAGATGAAATCTGGAAAGAAGCTTTCTGAGAAACTGCTTAGTGTTCTGTTCATTCATCTCACAGAGTTACATCTGTATTTCGTGGATCTCTTTGCTAGCCTTATTTCTGTGGAATCTGAGAACAGATATTTCGGATCCCTTTGAAGACTATAGGGCCAAAGGAAATAACCTCCGATAACAAAGAGAAAGAAGCTTTGTGAGAAACTTCTTTGCATTCTGTGAAATCATCTCACAGAGTTACAGCTTTCCCCTCAAGAAGCCTTTCGCTAAGACAGTTCTTGTGGAATTGGCAAAGTGATATTTGGAAGCCCATAGAGGGCTATGGTGAAAAAGGAAATATCCTCAGATGAAATCTGGAAGGAAGCTTTCTGAGAAACTGCTTAGTGTTCGGTTAATTCATCTCAGAGAGTTACATCTGTATTTCGTGGATCTCTTGGCTAGCCTTATTTCTGTGGAATCTGAGAACAGATATTTCGGATCCCTTTGAAGACTATAGGGCCAAAGGAAATATCCTCCGATAACAAAGAGAAAGAAGCTTTCTGAGAAGCTTCTTTGCGTTCTATGAAATCATCTCACAGAGTTACAGCTTTCCCCTAAAGAAGCCATTCGCTAAGACAGTTCTTGTGGAATTGGCAAAGTGATATTTGGAAGCCCATAGAGGGCTATGGTGAAAAAGGAAATATCCTCAGATGAAATCTGGAAGGAAGCTTTCTGAGAAACTGCTTAGTGTTCAGTTAATTCATCTCAGAGAGTTACATCTGTATTTCGTGGATCTCTTTGCTAGCCTTATTTCTGTGGAATCTGAGAACAGATATTTCGGATCCCTTTAAAGACTACAGGGCCAAAGGAAATATCCTCCGATAACAAACAGAAAGAAGCTTTCTGAGAAACTTCTTTGCGTTTTGTGAAATCATCTCACAGAGTTACAGCTTTCCCCTCAAGAAGCCTTTCGCTAAGACAGTTCTTGAGGAATTGGCAAAGTGATATTTGGAACCCCAAGAGAGCAATGGTGAAAAAGGAAATATCCTCAGATGAAAACTGGAAAGAAGCTTTCTGAGAAACTGCTTAGTGTTCTGTTCATTCATCTCACAGAGTTACATCTGTATTTCGTGGATCTCTTTGCTAGCCTTATTTCTGTGGAATCTGAGAACAGGTATTTCAGATCCCATTGAAGACTATAGGGCCAAAGGAAATATCCTCCGATTACAAAGAGAAAGAAGCTTTCTTAGAAACTTCTTTGTGTTCTGTGAAATCATCTCACAGAGTTACAGCTTTCCCCTCAGGAAGCCTTTCGTGAAGACAATTCTTGTGGAATTGGCAAAGTGATATTTGGAAGCCCATAGAGGGCTATGGTGAAAAAGAAAATATCCTCAGATGAAATCTGGAAAGAAGCTTTCTGAGAAACTGCTTAGTGTTCTGTTAATTCACCTCACAGAGTTACATCTGTATTTCGTGGATCTCTTTGCTAGTCTTATTGTTGTGGAATCTGAGAACAGATATTTCGGATCCCATTGAAGACTATAGGGCCAAAGGAAATATCCTCCGATAACAAAGAGAAAGAAGCTTTCTGAGAAACTTCTTTGCATTCTGTGAAATCATCTCACAGAGTTACAGCTTTCCCCTCAAGAAGCCTTTCGCTAAGACAGTTCTTGTGGAATTGGCAAAGTGATATTTGGAAGCCCCTAGAGGGCTATGGTGAAAAAGGAAATATCCTCAGATGAAATCTGGAAAGAAGCTTTCTGAGAAACTGCTTAGTGTTCTGTTAATTCATCTCACAGAGTTACATCTGTATTTCGTGGATCTCTTTGCTAGCCTTATTTCTGTGGAATCTGAGAACAGATATTTCGGATCCCATTGAAGACTATAGGGCGAAAGGAAATATCCTCCGATAACAAAGAGAGAGAAGCTTTCTGAAAAACTTCTTGGCGTTCTGTGAAATCATCTCACAGAGTTACAGCTTTCCCCTCAAGAAGCCTTTCGCTAAGACAGTTCTTGTGGAATTGGCAAGGTGATATTTGGAAGCCCATAGAGGGCTACGGTGAAAAAGGAAATAGCCTCAGATGAAATCTGGAAAAAAGCTTTCTGAGAAACTGCTTAGTGTTCTGTTAATTCATCTCACAGAGTTACATCTTTACTTCGTGGATCTCTTTGCTAGCCTTATTTCTGTGGAATCTGAGAACACATATTTCGGATCCCTTTGAAGACTATAGGGCCAAAGGAAATATCCTCCGATTACAAAGAGAAAGAAGCTTTCATAGAAACTTCTTTGCGTTCTGTGAAATCATCTCACAGAGTTACAGCTTTCCCCTCAAGAAGCCTTTCGCTAAGACAGTTCTTGTGGAATTGGCAAAGTGATATTTGGAAGCCCCTAGAGGGCTATGGTGAAAAAGGAAATATCCTCAGATGAAATCTGGAAAGAAGCTTTCAGAGAAACTGCTTAGTGTTCTTTTAATTCATCTCACAGAGTTACATCTGTATTTCGTGGATCTCTTTGCTAGCCTTATTTTTGTTGAATCTGAGAACAGAAATTTCGGATCCCATTGAAGACTATGGGGCCAAAGGAAATATCCTCCGATAACAAAGAGAAAGAAGCTTTCTGAGAAACTTCTTTGCGTTCTGTGAAATCATCTCACAGAGTTACAGCTTTCCCCTCAAGAAGCCTTTCGCTAAGACAGTTCTTGTGGAATTGGCAAAGTGATATTTGGAAGCCCATAGAGGGCTATGGTGAAAAAGGAAATATCCTCAGATGAAATCTGGTAAGAAGCTTTCTGAGAAACTGCTTAGTGTTCTGTTAATTCATCTCACAGAGTTACATCCGTATTTCCTGGATCTCTTTGCTACCCTTATTTCTGTGGAATCTGAGAACAGATATTTCGGATCCCATTGAAGACTATAGGGCCAAAGGAAATATCCTCCGATTATAAAGAGAAAGAAGCTTTCTGAGAAACTTCTTGGCGATCTGTGAAATCATCTCACAGAGTTACAGCTTTCCCCTCAAGAAGCCTTTCGCTAAGACAGTTCTTGTGGAATTGGCAAGGTGATATTTGGAAGCCCATAGAGGGCTACGGTGAAAAAGGAAATATCCTCAGATGAAATCTGGAAAGAATCTTTCTGAGAAACTGCTTAGTGTTCGGTTAATTCATCTCACAGGGTTACATCTGTATTTCGTGGATCTCTTTGCTAGCCTTATTTTTGTGGAATCTGAGAACAGATATTTCGGATCCCTTTGAAGACTATACGGCCAAAGGAAATAACCTCCGATAACAAAGAGAAAGAAGCTTTCTGAGAAACTTCTTTGCATTCTGTGAAATCATCTCACAGAGTTACAGCTTTCCCCTCAAGAAGCCTTTCGCTAAGACAGTTCTTGTGGAATTGGCAAAGTGATATTTGGAAGCCCATAGAGGGCTAAGGTGAAAAAGGAAATATCCTCAGATGAAATCTGGAAAGAAGCTTTCTGAGAAACTGCTTAGTGTTCGGTTAATTCATCTCAGAGAGTTACATCTGTATTTCGTGGATCTCTTGGCTAGCCTTATTTCTGTGGAATCTGAGAACAGATATTTCGGATCCCTTTGAAGACTATAGGGCCAAAGGAAATATCCTCCGATAACAAAGAGAAAGAAGCTTTCTGAGAAACTTCTTTGCGTTCTGTGAAATCATCTCACAGAGTTACAGCTTTCCCCTCAAGAAGCCTTTCGCTAAGACAGTTCTTGTGGAATTGGCCAAGTGATATTTGGAACCCCTAGAGGGCAATGGTGAAAAAGGAAATATCCTCAGATGAAAACTGGAAAGAAGCTTTCTGAGAAACTGCTTAGTGTTCTGTTCATTCATCTCACAGAGTTACATCTGTATTTCGTGGATCTCTTTGCTAGCCTTATTTCTGTGGAATCTGAGAACAGGTATTTCAGATCCCATTGAAGACTATAGGGCCAAAGGAAATAACCTCCGATTACATAGAGAAAGAAGCTTTCTTAGAAACTTCTTTGTGTTCTGTGAAATCATCTCACAGAGTTACAGCTTTCCCCTCAAGAAGCCTTTCGCTAAGACACTTCTTGTGGAATTGGCAAAGTGATATTTGGAAGCCCATAGAGGGCTATGGTGAAAAAGGAAATATCCTGAGATGAAATCTGGAAAGAAGCTTTCTGAGAAACTGCTTAGTGTTCTGTTCATTCATCTCACAGAGTTACGTCTTTATTTCGTGGAACTCTTTGCTAGCCTTATTTCTGTGGAGTCTGAGAACAGATATTTCGGATCCCTTTGAAGACTATAGGGCCAAAGGAAATATCCTCCGATTAAAAAGAGAAAGAAGCTTTCTTAGAAACTTCTTTGCGTTCTGTGATATCATCTCACAGAGTTACAGCTTTCCCCTCAAAAAGCCTTTCGCTAAGACAGTTCTTGTGGAATTGGCAAAGTGATATTTGGAAGCCCATAGAGGGCTTTGGTGAAAAAGGAAATATCCTCAGATGAAATCTGGAAAGAAGCTTTCTGAGAAACTTCTTAGTGTTCGGTTAATTCATCTCACAGAGTTACATCAGTATTTCGTGCATCTCTTTGCTAGCCTTATTTCTGTGGAATCTGAGAACAGATATTTTGGATACCTTTGAAGAATATAGGGCCAAAGGAAATATCCTCCGATAACAAAGACAAAGAAGCTTTCTGAGAAACTTCTTTGCATTCTGTGAAATCATCTCACAGAGTTACAGCTTTTCCCTCAAGAAGACTTTCGCTAAGACAGTTCTTGTGGAATTGGCAAAGTGATATTTGGGTGCCCATAGAGGGCTATGGTGAAAAAGGAAATATCCTCAAATGAAATCTGGAAGGAAGCTTTCTGAGAAACTGCTTAGTGTTCGGTTAATTCACCTCAGAGAGTTACATCTGTATTTCGTGGATCTCTTTGCTAGCCTCATTTCTGTGGAATCTGAGAACAGATATTTCGGATCCCTTTGAAGACTATAGGGCCAAAGGAAATATCCTCCGATTACAAAGAGAAAGAAGCTTTCTTAGAAACTTCTTTGCGTTCTGTGAAATCATCTCACAGAGTTACAGCTTTCCCCTGAAGAAGCCTTTTGCTAAGACAGTTCTTGTGGAATTTGCAAAGTGATATTTGGTAGCCCTTAGAGGGCTATGGTGAAAAAGGAAATATCCTCAGATGAAATCTGGTAAGAAGCTTTCTGAGAAACTGCTTAGTGTTCTGTTAGTTCATCTCACAGAGTTACATCTGTATTTCGTGGATCTCTTTGCTAGCCTTATTTTTGTGGAATCTGAGAACAGATATTTCGGATCCCATTGAAGACTATAGGGCCAAAGGAAATATCCTCCGATAACAAAGAGAAAGAAGCTTTCTGAGAAACTTCTTTGCGTTCTGTGAAATCATCTCACAGAGTTACAGCTTTCCCCTCAAGAAGCCTTTCGCTAAGACAGTTCTTGTGGAATTGGCAAAGTGATATTTGGAAGCCCATAGAGGGCTATGGTGAAAAAGGAAATATCCTCAGAGGAAATCTGGAAAGAAGCTTTCTGAGAAACTGCTTAGTGTTCTGTTAATTCATCTCACAGAGTTACATCTGTATTTCGTGGATCTCTTTGCTAGCCTTATTTCTATGGAATCTGAGAACAGGTAGTTCAGATCCCATTGAAGACTATAGGGCCAAAGGAAATATCCTCCGATAACAAAGAGAAAGAAGCTTTCTGAGAAACTTCTTTGCGTTCTGTGAAATCATCTCACAGAGTTACAGCTTTCCCCTCAACAAGCCTTTCGCTAAGACAGTTCTTGTGGAATTGGCAAAGTGATATTTGGAAGCCCATAGAGGGCTATGGTGAAAAAGGAAATATCCTCAGATGAAATCTGGAAAGAAGCTTTCTGAGAAACTGCTTAGTGTTTTGTTAATTCATCTCACAGAGTTACATCTGTATTTCGTGGATCTCTTTGGCAGCCTTATTTCTGTGGAATCTGAGAACAGATATTTCGGATCCCATTGAAGACTATAGGGCCAAAGGAAATATCCTCCGATAACAAAGAGAAAGAAGCTTTCTGAGAAACTTCTTTGCGTTCTGTGAAATCATCTCACAGAGTTACAGCTTTCCCCTCAAGAAGCCTTTCGCTAAGACAATTCTTGTGGAATTGGCAAAGTGATATTTGGAAGCCCATAGAGGGCTATGGTGAAAAAGGAAATATCCTCAGATGAAATCTGGAAAGAAGCTTTCTGACAAACTGCCTAGTGTTCTGTTAATTCATCTCACAGGGTTACATCTGTATTTCGTGGATCTCTTTGCTAGCCTTATTTCTGTGGAATCTGAGAACAGATATTTCGGATCCCATTGAAGACTATAGGGCCAAAGGAAATATCCTCCGATAACAAAGAGAAAGAAGCTTTCTGAGAAACTTCTTTGCATTCTGTGAAATCATCTCACAGAGTTACAGCTTTCCCCTCAAGAAGCCTTTCGCTAAGACAGTTCTTGTGGAATAGGCAAAGTGATATTTGGAAGCCCCTAGAGGGCTATGGTGAAAAAGGAAATATCCTCAGATGAAATCTGGAAAGAAGCTTTCTGAGAAACTGCTTAGTGTTCTGTTAATTCATCTCACAGAGTTACATCTGTATTTCGTGGATCTCTTTGCTAGCCTTATTTCTGTGGAATCTGAGAACAGATATTTCGGATCCCATTGAAGACTATATGGCCAAAGGAAATATCCTCCGATAACAAAGAGAAAGAAGCTTTCTGAAAAACTTCTTGGCGTTCTGTGAAATCATCTCACAGAGTTACAGCTTTCTCCTCAAGAAGCCTTTCGCTAAGACAGTTCTTGTGGAATTGGCAAGGTGATATTTGGAAGCCCATAGAGGGCTACGGTGAAAAAGGAAATATCCTCAGATGAAATCTGGAAAGAAGCTTTCTGAGAAACTGCTTAGTGTTCTGTTAATTCATCTCACAGAGTTACATCTGTATTTCGTGGATCTCTTTGCTAGCCTTATTTCTATGGAATTTGAGAACAGGTAGTTCAGATCCCATTGAAGACTATAGGGCCAAAGGAAATATCCTCCGATAACAAAGAGCAAGAAGCTTTCTGCGAAACTTCTTTGCGTTCTGTGAAATCATCTCACAGAGTTACAGCTTTCCCCTCAAGAAGCCTTTCGCTAAGACAGTTCTTGTGGAATTGGCAAAGTGATATTTGGAAGCCCATAGAGGGCTATGGTGAAAAAGGAAATATCCTCAGATGAAATCTGGAAAGAAGCTTTCTGAGAAACTCCTTAGTGTTTTGTTAATTCATCTCACAGAGTTACATCTGTATTTCGTGGATCTCTTTGCTAGCCTTATTTCTGTGGAATCTGAGAACAGATATTTCGGATCCCATTGAAGACTATAGGGCCAAAGGAAATATCCTCCGATAACAAAGAGAAAGAAGCTTTCTGAGAAACTTCTTTGCGTTCTGTGAAATCATCTCACAGAGTTACAGCTTTCCCCTCAAGAAGCCTTTCGCTAAGACAATTCTTGTGGAATTGGCAAAGTGATATTTGGAAGCCCATAGAGGGATATGGTGAAAAAGGAAATATCCTCAGATGAAATCTGGAAAGAAGCTTTCTGACAAACTGCTTAGTGTTCTGTTAATTCATCTCACAGGGTTACATCTGTATTTCGTGGATCTCTTTGCTAGCCTTATTTCTGTGGAATCTGAGAACAGATATTTCGGATCCCATTGAAGACAATAGGGCCAAAGGAAATATCCTCCGATAAAAAAGAGAAAGAAGCTTTCTGAGAAACTTCTTTGCGTTCTGTGAAATCATCTCACAGAGTTACAGCTTTCCCCTCAAGAAGCCTTTCGCTAAGACAGTTCTTGTGGAATTGGCAAGGTGATATTTGGAAGCCATAAAGGGCTACGGTGAAAAAGGAAATATCCTCAGATGAAATCTGGAAAGAAGCTTTCTGAGAAACTGCTTAGTGTTCTGTTCATTCATCTCACAGAGTTACATCTGTATTTCGTGGATCTCTTTGCTAGCCTTATTTCTGTGGAATCTGAGAACAGATATTTCGGATCCCTTTGAAGACTATAGGGCCAAAGGAAATAACCTCCGATAACAAAGAGAAAGAAGCTTTGTGAGAAACTTCTTTGCATTCTGTGAAATCATCTCACAGAGTTACAGCTTTCCCCTCAAGAAGCCTTTCGCTAATACAGTTCTTGTGGAATTGGCAAAGTGATATTTGGAAGCCCATAGAGGGCTATGGTGAAAAAGGAAATATCCTCAGATGAAATCTGGAAGGAAGCTTTCTGAGAAACTGCTTAGTGTTCGGTTAATTCATCTCAGAGAGTTACATCTGTATTTCGTGGATCTCTTGGCTAGTCTTATTTCTGTGGAATCTGAGAACAGATATTTCGGATCCCTTTGAAGACTATAGGGCCAAAGGAAATATCCTCCGATAACAAAGAGAAAGAAGCTTTCTGAGAAGCTTCTTTGAGTTCTATGAAATCATCTCACAGAGTTACAGCTTTCCCCTCAAGAAGCCATTCGCTAAGACAGTTCTTGTGGAATTGGCAAAGTGATATTTGGAAGCCCATAGAGGGCTATGGTGAAAAAGGAAATATCCTCAGATGAAATCTGGAAGGAAGCTTTCTGAGAAACTGCTTAGTGTTCGGTTAATTCATCTCAGAGAGTTACATCTGTATTTCGTGGATCTCTTTGCTAGCCTTATTTCTGTGGAATCTGAGAACAGATATTTCGGATCCCTTTAAAGACTACAGGGCCAAAGGAAATATCCTCCGATAACAAACAGAAAGAAGCTTTCTGAGAAACTTCTTTGCGTTTTGTGAAATCATCTCACTGAGTTACAGCTTTCCCCTCAAGAAGCCTTTCGCTAAGACAGTTCTTGAGGAATTGGCAAAGTGATATTTGGAACCCCAAGAGAGCAATGGTGAAAAAGGAAATATCCTCAGATGAAAACTGGAAAGAAGCTTTCTGAGAAACTGCTTAGTGTTCTGTTCATTATTCTCACAGAGTTACATCTGTATTTCGTGGATCTCTTTGCTAGCCTTATTTCTGTGGAATCTGAGAACAGGTATTTCAGATCCCATTGAAGACTATAGGGCCAAAGGAAATATCCTCCGATTACAAAGAGAAAGAAGCTTTCTTAGAAACTTCTTTGTGTTCTGTGAAATCATCTCACAGAGTTACAGCTTTCCCCTCAAGAAGCCTTTCGTGAAGACAATTCTTGTGGAATTGGCAAAGTGATATTTGGAAGTCCATAGAGGGCTATGGTGAAAAAGAAAATATCCTCAGATGAAATCTGGAAAGAAGCTTTCTGAGAAACTGCTTAGTGTTCTGTTCATTCATCTCACAGAGTTACATCTGTATTTCGTGGATCTCTTTGCTAGCCTTATTTCTGTGGAGTCTGAGAACAGATATTTCGGATCCCTTTGAAGACTATAGGGCCAAAGGAAATATCCTCCGATTAATAAGAGAAAGAAGCTTTCTTAGAAACTTCTTTGCGTTCTGTGATATCATCTCACAGAGTTACAGATTTCCCCTCAAGAAGCCTTTCGCTAAGACAGTTCTTGTGGAATTGGGAAAGTGATATTTGGAAGCCCATAGAGGGCTATGGTGAAAAAGGGAATATCCTCAGATGAAATCTGGAAAGAAGCTTTCTGAGAAACTGCTTTGTGTTCTGTTAATTCATCTCAGAGAGTTACATCTGTATTTCGTGGATCTCTTGGCTAGCCTTATTTCTGTGGAATCTGAGAACAGATATTTCGGATCCCTTTGAAGACTATAGGGACAAAGGAAATATCCTCTGATAACAAAGAGAAAGAAGCTTTCTGAGAAACTTCTTTGCGTTTTGTGAAATCATCTCACAGAGTTACAGCTTTCCCCTCAAGAAGCCTTTCGCTAAGACAGTTCTTGTGGAATTGGCAAAGTGATATTTGGAACCCCTAGAGGGCAATGGTGAAAAAGGAAATATCCTCAGATGAAAACTGGAAAGAAGCTTTCTGAGAAACTGCTTAGTGTTCTGTTCATTCATCTCACAGAGTTACATCTGTATTTCGTGGATCTCTTTGCTAGCCTTATTTCTGTGGAATCTGAGAACAGGTATTTCAGATCCCATTGAAAACTATAGGGCCAAAGGAAATATCCTCCGATTACATAGAGAAAGAAGCTTTCTTAGAAACTTCTTTGTGTTCTGTGATATCATCTCACAGAGTTACAGCTTTCCCCTCAAGAAGCCTTTCGCTAAGACAGTTCTTGTGGAATTGGCAAAGTGATATTTGGAAGCCCATAGAGGGCTATGGTGAAAAAGGAAATATCCTCAGATGAAATCTGGAAGGAAGCTTTCTGAGAAACTGCTTAGTGTTCGGTTAATTCATCTCAGAGAGTTACATCTGTATTTCGTGGATCTCTTTGCTAGCCTCATTTCTGTGGAATCTGAGAACAGATATTTCGGATCCCTTTGAAGACTATAGGGCCAAAGGAAATGTCCTCCCATTACAAAGAGAAAGAAGCTTTCTTAGAATCTTCTTTGTGTTCTGTGAAATCATCTCACAGAGTTACAGCTTTCCCCTCAAGAAGCCTTTGGCTAAGACAGTTCTTGTGGAATTGGCAAAGTGATATTTGGAAGCCCATAGAGGTCTATGATGAAAAAGGAAATATCCTCAGATGAAATCTGGAAAGAAGCTTTCTGAGAAACTGCTTAGTGTTCTGTTCATTCATCTCACAGAGTTACATCTGTATTTCGTGGATCTCTTTGCTAGCGTTATTTCTGTGGAATCTGAGAACAGATATTTCGGATCCCTTTGAAGACTATAGGGCCAAAGGAAATATCCTCCGATTACAAAGAGAAAGAAGCTTTCTTAGAAACTTCTTTGCGTTCTGTGAAATCATCTCAGAGAGTTACAGCTTTCCCCTGAAGAAGGCTTTTGCTAAGACAGTTCTTGTGGAATTTGCAAAGTGATATTTGGAAGCCCTTAGAGGGCTATGGTGAAAAAGGAAATATCCTCAGATGAAATCTGGTAAGAAGCTTTCTGAGAAACTGCTTAGTGTTCTGTTAGTTCATCTCACAGAGTTACATCTGTATTTCGTGGATCTCTTTGCTAGCCTTATTTTTGTGGAATCTGGGAACAGATATTTCGGATCCCATTGAAGACTATAGGGCCAAAGGAAATATCCTCCGATAACAAAGAGAAAGAAGCTTTCTGAGAAACTTCTTTGCGTTCTGTGAAATCATCTCACAGAGTTACAGCTTTCCCCTCAAGAAGCCTTTCGCTAAGACAGTTCTTGTGGAATTGGCCAAGTGATATTTGGAAGCCCATAGAGGGTTATGGTGAAAAAGGAAATATCCTCAGAGGAAATCTGGAAAGAAGCTTTCTGAGAAACTGCTTAGTGTTCTGTTAATTCATCTCAGAGAGTTACATCTGTATTTCGTGGATCTCTTTGCTAGCCTTATTTCTATGGAATCTGAGAACAGGTAGTTCAGATCCCATTGAAGACTATAGGGCCAAAGGAAATATCCTCCGATAACAAAGAGAAAGAAGCTTTCTGAGAAACTTCTTTGCGTTCTGTGAAATCATCACACAGAGTTACAGCTTTCCCCTCAAGAAGCCTTTCGCTAAGACAGTTCTTGTGGAATTGGCAAAGTGATATTTGGAAGCCCATAGAGGGCTATGGTGAAAAAGGAAATATCCTCAGATGAAATCTGGAAAGAAGCTTTCTGAGAAACTGCTTAGTGTTTTGTTAATTCATCTCACAGAGTTACATCTGTATTTCGTGGATCTCTTTGGCAGCCTTATTTCTGTGGAATCTGAGAACAGATTTTTCGGATCCCATTGAAGACTATAGGGCCAAAGTAAATATCCTCCGATAACAAAGAGAAAGAAGCTTTCTGAGAAACTTCTTTGCGTTCTGTGAAATCATCTCACAGAGTTATAGCTTTCCCCTCAAGAAGCCTTTCTCTAAGACAATTCTTGTGGAATTGGCAAAGTGATATTTGGAAGCCCATAGAGGGCTATGGTGAAAAAGGAAATATCCTCAGATGAAATCTGGAAAGAAGCTTTCTGACAAACTGCTTAGTGTTCTGTTAATTCATCTCACAGGGTTACATCTGTATTTCGTGGATCTCTTTGCTAGCCTTATTTCTGTGGAATCTGAGAACAGATATTTCGGATCCCATTGAAGACAATAGGGCCAAAGGAAATATCCTCCGATAAAAAGAGAAAGAAGCTTACTGAGAAACTTCTTTGCGTTCTGTGAAATCAGCTCACAGAGTTACAGCTTTCCCCTCAAGAAGCCTTTCGCTAAGACAGTTCTTGTGGAATTGGCAAAATGATATTTGGAAGCCCATAGAGGGCTATGGTGAAAAAGGAAATATCCTCAGATGAAATCTGGAAGGAAGCTTTCTGAGAATCTGCTTAGTGTTTGGTTAATTCAACTCAGAGAGTTACATCTGTATTTCGTGGATCTCTTTGCTAGCCTTATTTCTGTGGAATCTGAGAACAGATATTTCGGATCCCTTTGAAGACTATAGGGCCAAAGGAAATATCCTCCGATAACAAAGAGAAAGAAGGTTTCTGAGAAACTTCTTTGCGTTTTGTGAAATCATCTCCCAGAGTTACATCTTTCCCCTCAAGAAGCCTTTCGCTAAGACAGTTCTTGTGGAACTGGCAAAGTGATATTTGGAAGCCCATAGATGGCTATGGTGAAAAAGGAAATATCCTCAGATGAAATCTGGAAAGAAGCTTTCTGAGAAACTGCTTAGTGTACTGTTAATTCATCTCACAGAGTTACATCTGTATTTCGTGGATCTCTTTGCTAGCCTTATTTTTGTGGAATCTGAGAGCAGATATTTCGGATCCCATTGAAGGCTATAGGGCCAAAGGAAATATCCTCCGATAACAAAGAGAAAGAAGCTTTCTGAGAAACTTCTTTGCATTCTGTGAAATCATCTCACAGAGTTACAGCTTTCCCCTCAAGAAGCCTTTCGCTAAGACAGTTCTTGTGGAATAGGCAAAGTGATATTTGGAAGCCCCTAGAGGGCTATGGTGAAAAAGGAAATATCCTCAGATGAAATCTGGAAAGAAGCTTTCTGAGAAACTGCTTAGTGTTCTGTTAATTCATCTCACAGAGTTACATCTGTATTTCGTGGATCTCTTTGCTAGCCTTATTTCTGTGGAATCTGAGAACAGATATTTCGGATCCCATTGAAGACTATATGGCCAAAGGAAATATCCTCCGATAACAAAGAGAAAGAAGCTTTCTGAAAAACTTCTTGGCGTTCTGTGAAATCATCTCACAGAGTTACAGCTTTCTCCTCAAGAAGCCTTTCGCTAAGACAGTTCTTGTGGAATTGGCAAGGTGATATTTGGAAGCCCATAGAGGGCTACGGTGAAAAAGGAAATATCCTCAGATGAAATCTGGAAAGAAGCTTTATGAGAAACTGCTTAGTGTTCTGTTAATTCATCTCACAGAGTTACATCTGTATTTCGTGGATCTCTTTGCTAGCCTTATTTCTATGGAATCTGAGAACAGGTAGTTCAGATCCCATTGAAGACTATAGGGCCAAAGGAAATATCCTCCGATAACAAAGAGAAAGAAGCTTTCTGAGAAACTTCTTTGCGTTCTGTGAAATCATCTCACAGAGTTACAGCTTTCCCCTCAAGAAGCCTTTCGCTAAGACAGTTATTGTGGAATTGGCAAAGTGATATTTGGAAGCCCATAGAGGGCTATGGTGAAAAAGGAAATATCCTCAGATGAAATCTGGTAAGAAGCTTTCTGAGAAACTGCTTAGTGTTTTGTTAATTCATCTCACAGAGTTACATCTGTATTTCGTGGATCTCTTTGGCAGCCTTATTTCTGTGGAATCTGAGAACAGATATTTCGGATCCCATTGAAGACTATAGGGCCAAAGGAAATATCCTCCGATAACAAAGAGAAAGAAGCTTTTTGAGAAACTTCTTTGCGTTCTGTGAAATCATCTCACAGAGTTACAGCTTTCCCCTCAAGAAGCCTTTCGCTAAGACAATTCTTGTGGAATTGGCAAAGTGATATTTGGAAGCCCATAGAGGGCTATGGTGAAAAAGGAAATATCCTCAGATGAAATCTGGAAAGAAGCTTTCTGACAAACTGCTTAGTGTTCTGTTAATTCATCTCACAGGGTTACATCTGTATTTCGTGGATCTCTTTGCTAGCCTTATTTCTGTGGAATCTGAGAACAGATATTTCGGATCCCATTGAAGACAATAGGGCCAAAGGAAATATCCTCCGATAAAAAAGAGAAAGAAGCTTACTGAGAAACTTCTTTGCATTCTGTGAAATCATCTCACAGAGTTACAGCTTTCCAGTCAAGAAGCCTTTCGCTAAGACAGTTCTTGTGGAATTGGCAAAATGATATTTGGAAGCCCATAGAGGGCTATGGTGAAAAAGGAAATATCCTCAGATGAAATCTGGAAGGAAGCTTTCTGAGAAACTGCTTAGTGTACTGTTAATTCATCTCACAGAGTTACATCTGTATTTCGTGGATCTCTTTGCTAGCCTTATTTTTGTGGAATCTGAGAACAGATATTTCGGATCCCATTGAAGACTATAGGGCCAAAGGAAATATCCTCCGATAACAAAGAGAAAGAAGCTTTCTGAGAAACTTCTTTGCGTTCTGTGAAATCATCTCACAGAGTCAGAGCTTTCCCCTCAAGAAGCCTTTCGCTAAGACAGTTCTTGTGGAATTGGCTAAGTGATATTAGGAAGCCCATAGAGGGATATGGTGAAAAAGGAAATATCCTCAGATGAAATCTGGAAAGAAGCTTTCTGAGAAACTGCTTAGTGTTCTGTTAATTTATCTCACAGAGTTACATCTGTATTTCGTGGGTCTCTTTGCTAGCCTTATTTCTGTGGACTCTGAGAACAGATATTTCGGATCCCTTTGAAGACTATAGGGCCAAAGGAAATATCCTCCGATAACAAAGAGAAAGAAGCTTTCTTAGAAACTTCTTTGCGTTCTGTGAAATCATCTCACAGAGCTACAGCTTTCCCCTCAAGAAGCCTTTCGCTAAGACAGTTCTTGTGGAATTGGCAAAGTGATATTTGGAAGCCCCTAGAGGGCTATGGTGAAAAAGGAAATATCCTCAGATGAAATCTGGAAAGAAGCTTTCTGAGAAACTGCTTAGTGTTCTGTTAATTCATCTCAGAGAGTTACATCTGTATTTCGTGGATCTCTTTGCTAGCCTTATTTCTGTGGAATCTGAGAACAGATATTTCGGATCCCTTTGAAGACTATAGGGCCAAAGGAAATATCCTCCGATTACAAAGAGAAAGAAGCTTTCTTAGAAACTTCTTTGCGTTCTGTGAAATCATCTCACAGAGTTACAGCTTTCCCCTCAAGAAGCCTTTCGCTAAGACAGTTCTTGTGGAATTGGCAAAGTGATATTTGGAAGCCCATAGAGGGCTATGGTGAAAAAGGAAATATCCTCAGATGAAATCTGGAAAGAAGCTTTCTGAGAAACTGCTTAGTGTTCTGTTCATTCATCTCACAGAGTTACATCTGTATTTCGTGGAACTCTTTGCTAGCCTTATTTCTGTGGAGTCTGACAACAGATACTTCGGATCTCTTTGAAGACTATAGGGCCAAAGGAAATATCCTCCGATTAAAAAGAGAAAGAAGCTTTCTGAGAAACTTCTTTGCGTTCTGTGATATCATCTCACAGAGTTACAGCTTTCCCCTCAAGAAGCCTTTCGCTAAGACAGTTCTTGTGGAAATGGCAAAGTGATATTTGGAAGCCCATAGAGGGCTATGGTGAAAAAGGAAATATCCTCAGATGAAATCTGGAAAGAAGCTTTCTGAGAAACTGCTTTGTGTTCTGTTAATTCATCTCACAGAGTTACATCTGTGTTTCGTGGATCTCTTTGCTAGCCTTATTTTTGTGGAATCTGAGAACAGATATTTCGGATCCCATTGAAGGCTATAGGGCCAAAGGAAATATCCTCCGATAACAAAGAGAAAGAAGCTTTCTGAGAAACTTCTTTGGGTTCTGTGAAATCATCTCACAGAGTTACAGCTTTCCCCTCAAGAAGCCTTTCGCTAAGACAGTTCTTGTGGAATAGGCAAAGTGATATTTGGAAGCCCCTAGAGGGCTATGGTGAAAAAGGAAATATCCTCAGATGAAATCTGGAAAGAAGCTTTCTGAGAAACTGCTTAGTGTTCTGTTAATTCATCTCACAGAGTTACATCTGTATTTCGTGGATCTCTTTGCTAGCCTTATTTCTGTGGAATCTGAGAACAGATATTTCGGATCCCATTGAAGACTATAGGGCCAAAGGAAATATCCTCCGATAACAAAGAGAAAGAAGCTTTCTGAGAAACTTCTTTGCGTTCTGTGAAATCATCTCACAGAGTTACAGCTTTCCCCTCAAGAAGCCTTTCGCTAAGACAGTTCTTGTGGAATTGGAAAAGTGATATTTGGAAGCCCATAGAGGGCTATGGTGAAAAAGGAAATATCCTCAGATGAAATCTGGAAGGAAGCCTTCTGAGAATCAGCTTAGTGTTCGGTTAATTCATCTCACAGAGTTACATCTGTATTTCGTGGATCTCTTTGCTAGCCTTATTTCTGTGTAATCTGAGAAAAGATATTTCGGATCCCTTTGAAGACTATAGGGCCAAAGGAAATATCCTCCGATAACAAAGAGAAAGAAGCTTTCTGAGAAACTTCTTTGCGTTTTGTGAAATCATCTCACAGAGTTACAGCTTTCCCCTCAAGAAGCCTTTCGCTAAGACAGTTCTTGTGGAATTGGCAAAGTGATATTTGGAAGCCCTAGAGGGCAATGGGGAAAAAGGAAATATCCTCAGATGAAAACTGGAAAGAAGCTTTCTGAGAAACTGCTTAGTGTTCTGTTCATTCATCTCACAGAGTTACATCTGTATTTCGTGGATCTCTTTGCTAGCCTTATTTCTGTGGAATCTGAGAACAGGTATTTCAGATCCCATTGAAGACTATAGGGCCAAAGGAAATATCCTCCGATTACAAAGAGAAAGAATCTTTCTTAGAAACTTCTTTGTGTTCCGTGAAATCATCTCACAGAGTTACAGCTTTCCCCTCAAGAAGCCTTTCCCTAAGACAGTTCTTGTGGAATTGGCAAAGTGATATTTGGAAGCCCATAGAGGGCTATGGTGAAAAAGGAAATATCCTCAGATGAAATCTGGAAAGAAGCTTTCTGAGAAACTGCTTAGTGTTCTGTTAATTCATCTCACAGAGTTACATCTGTATTTCGTGGATCTCTTTGGCAGCCTTATTTCTGTGGAATCTGAGAACAGATTTTTCGGATCCCATTGAAGACTATAGGGCCAAAGGAAATATCCTCCGATAACAAAGAGAAAGAAGCTTTCTGAGAAACTTCTTTGCGTTCTGTGAAATCATCTCACAGAGTTATAGCTTTCCCCTCAAGAAGCCTTTCTCTAAGACAATTCTTGTGGAATTGGCAAAGTGATATTTGGAAGCCCATAGAGGGCTATGGTGAAAAAGGAAATATCCTCAGATGAAATCTGGAAAGAAGCTTTCTGACAAACTGCTTAGTGTTCTGTTAATTCATCTCACAGGGTTACATCTGTATTTCGTGGATCTCTTTGCTAGCCTTATTTCTGTGGAATCTGAGAACAGATATTTCGGATCCCATTGAAGACAATAGGGCCAAAGGAAATATCCTCCGATAAAAAGAGAAAGAAGCTTACTGAGAAACTTCTTTGCGTTCTGTGAAATCAGCTCACAGAGTTACAGCTTTCCCCTCAAGAAGCCTTTCGCTAAGACAGTTCTTGTGGAATTGGCAAAATGATATTTGGAAGCCCATAGAGGGCTATGGTGAAAAAGGAAATATCCTCAGATGAAATCTGGAAGGAAGCTTTCTGAGAATCTGCTTAGTGTTTGGTTAATTCAACTCAGAGAGTTACATCTGTATTTCGTGGATCTCTTTGCTAGCCTTATTTCTGTGGAATCTGAGAACAGATATTTCGGATCCCTTTGAAGACTATAGGGCCAAAGGAAATATCCTCCGATAACAAAGAGAAAGAAGGTTTCTGAGAAACTTCTTTGCGTTTTGTGAAATCATCTCCCAGAGTTACATCTTTCCCCTCAAGAAGCCTTTCGCTAAGACAGTTCTTGTGGAACTGGCAAAGTGATATTTGGAAGCCCATAGATGGCTATGGTGAAAAAGGAAATATCCTCAGATGAAATCTGGAAAGAAGCTTTCTGAGAAACTGCTTAGTGTACTGTTAATTCATCTCACAGAGTTACATCTGTATTTCGTGGATCTCTTTGCTAGCCTTATTTTTGTGGAATCTGAGAGCAGATATTTCGGATCCCATTGAAGGCTATAGGGCCAAAGGAAATATCCTCCGATAACAAAGAGAAAGAAGCTTTCTGAGAAACTTCTTTGCATTCTGTGAAATCATCTCACAGAGTTACAGCTTTCCCCTCAAGAAGCCTTTCGCTAAGACAGTTCTTGTGGAATAGGCAAAGTGATATTTGGAAGCCCCTAGAGGGCTATGGTGAAAAAGGAAATATCCTCAGATGAAATCTGGAAAGAAGCTTTCTGAGAAACTGCTTAGTGTTCTGTTAATTCATCTCACAGAGTTACATCTGTATTTCGTGGATCTCTTTGCTAGCCTTATTTCTGTGGAATCTGAGAACAGATATTTCGGATCCCATTGAAGACTATATGGCCAAAGGAAATATCCTCCGATAACAAAGAGAAAGAAGCTTTCTGAAAAACTTCTTGGCGTTCTGTGAAATCATCTCACAGAGTTACAGCTTTCTCCTCAAGAAGCCTTTCGCTAAGACAGTTCTTGTGGAATTGGCAAGGTGATATTTGGAAGCCCATAGAGGGCTACGGTGAAAAAGGAAATATCCTCAGATGAAATCTGGAAAGAAGCTTTATGAGAAACTGCTTAGTGTTCTGTTAATTCATCTCACAGAGTTACATCTGTATTTCGTGGATCTCTTTGCTAGCCTTATTTCTATGGAATCTGAGAACAGGTAGTTCAGATCCCATTGAAGACTATAGGGCCAAAGGAAATATCCTCCGATAACAAAGAGAAAGAAGCTTTCTGAGAAACTTCTTTGCGTTCTGTGAAATCATCTCACAGAGTTACAGCTTTCCCCTCAAGAAGCCTTTCGCTAAGACAGTTATTGTGGAATTGGCAAAGTGATATTTGGAAGCCCATAGAGGGCTATGGTGAAAAAGGAAATATCCTCAGATGAAATCTGGTAAGAAGCTTTCTGAGAAACTGCTTAGTGTTTTGTTAATTCATCTCACAGAGTTACATCTGTATTTCGTGGATCTCTTTGGCAGCCTTATTTCTGTGGAATCTGAGAACAGATATTTCGGATCCCATTGAAGACTATAGGGCCAAAGGAAATATCCTCCGATAACAAAGAGAAAGAAGCTTTTTGAGAAACTTCTTTGCGTTCTGTGAAATCATCTCACAGAGTTACAGCTTTCCCCTCAAGAAGCCTTTCGCTAAGACAATTCTTGTGGAATTGGCAAAGTGATATTTGGAAGCCCATAGAGGGCTATGGTGAAAAAGGAAATATCCTCAGATGAAATCTGGAAAGAAGCTTTCTGACAAACTGCTTAGTGTTCTGTTAATTCATCTCACAGGGTTACATCTGTATTTCGTGGATCTCTTTGCTAGCCTTATTTCTGTGGAATCTGAGAACAGATATTTCGGATCCCATTGAAGACAATAGGGCCAAAGGAAATATCCTCCGATAAAAAAGAGAAAGAAGCTTACTGAGAAACTTCTTTGCATTCTGTGAAATCATCTCACAGAGTTACAGCTTTCCAGTCAAGAAGCCTTTCGCTAAGACAGTTCTTGTGGAATTGGCAAAATGATATTTGGAAGCCCATAGAGGGCTATGGTGAAAAAGGAAATATCCTCAGATGAAATCTGGAAGGAAGCTTTCTGAGAAACTGCTTAGTGTACTGTTAATTCATCTCACAGAGTTACATCTGTATTTCGTGGATCTCTTTGCTAGCCTTATTTTTGTGGAATCTGAGAACAGATATTTCGGATCCCATTGAAGACTATAGGGCCAAAGGAAATATCCTCCGATAACAAAGAGAAAGAAGCTTTCTGAGAAACTTCTTTGCGTTCTGTGAAATCATCTCACAGAGTCAGAGCTTTCCCCTCAAGAAGCCTTTCGCTAAGACAGTTCTTGTGGAATTGGCTAAGTGATATTAGGAAGCCCATAGAGGGATATGGTGAAAAAGGAAATATCCTCAGATGAAATCTGGAAAGAAGCTTTCTGAGAAACTGCTTAGTGTTCTGTTAATTTATCTCACAGAGTTACATCTGTATTTCGTGGGTCTCTTTGCTAGCCTTATTTCTGTGGACTCTGAGAACAGATATTTCGGATCCCTTTGAAGACTATAGGGCCAAAGGAAATATCCTCCGATAACAAAGAGAAAGAAGCTTTCTTAGAAACTTCTTTGCGTTCTGTGAAATCATCTCACAGAGCTACAGCTTTCCCCTCAAGAAGCCTTTCGCTAAGACAGTTCTTGTGGAATTGGCAAAGTGATATTTGGAAGCCCCTAGAGGGCTATGGTGAAAAAGGAAATATCCTCAGATGAAATCTGGAAAGAAGCTTTCTGAGAAACTGCTTAGTGTTCTGTTAATTCATCTCAGAGAGTTACATCTGTATTTCGTGGATCTCTTTGCTAGCCTTATTTCTGTGGAATCTGAGAACAGATATTTCGGATCCCTTTGAAGACTATAGGGCCAAAGGAAATATCCTCCGATTACAAAGAGAAAGAAGCTTTCTTAGAAACTTCTTTGCGTTCTGTGAAATCATCTCACAGAGTTACAGCTTTCCCCTCAAGAAGCCTTTCGCTAAGACAGTTCTTGTGGAATTGGCAAAGTGATATTTGGAAGCCCATAGAGGGCTATGGTGAAAAAGGAAATATCCTCAGATGAAATCTGGAAAGAAGCTTTCTGAGAAACTGCTTAGTGTTCTGTTCATTCATCTCACAGAGTTACATCTGTATTTCGTGGAACTCTTTGCTAGCCTTATTTCTGTGGAGTCTGACAACAGATACTTCGGATCTCTTTGAAGACTATAGGGCCAAAGGAAATATCCTCCGATTAAAAAGAGAAAGAAGCTTTCTGAGAAACTTCTTTGCGTTCTGTGAAATCATCTCACAGAGTTACAGCTTTCCCCTCAAGAAGCCTTTCGCTAAGACAGTTCTTGTGGAATTGGAAAAGTGATATTTGGAAGCCCATAGAGGGCTATGGTGAAAAAGGAAATATCCTCAGATGAAATCTGGAAGGAAGCCTTCTGAGAATCAGCTTAGTGTTCGGTTAATTCATCTCACAGAGTTACATCTGTATTTCGTGGATCTCTTTGCTAGCCTTATTTCTGTGTAATCTGAGAAAAGATATTTCGGATCCCTTTGAAGACTATAGGGCCAAAGGAAATATCCTCCGATAACAAAGAGAAAGAAGCTTTCTGAGAAACTTCTTTGCGTTTTGTGAAATCATCTCACAGAGTTACAGCTTTCCCCTCAAGAAGCCTTTCGCTAAGACAGTTCTTGTGGAATTGGCAAAGTGATATTTGGAAGCCCTAGAGGGCAATGGGGAAAAAGGAAATATCCTCAGATGAAAACTGGAAAGAAGCTTTCTGAGAAACTGCTTAGTGTTCTGTTCATTCATCTCACAGAGTTACATCTGTATTTCGTGGATCTCTTTGCTAGCCTTATTTCTGTGGAATCTGAGAACAGGTATTTCAGATCCCATTGAAGACTATAGGGCCAAAGGAAATATCCTCCGATTACAAAGAGAAAGAATCTTTCTTAGAAACTTCTTTGTGTTCCGTGAAATCATCTCACAGAGTTACAGCTTTCCCCTCAAGAAGCCTTTCCCTAAGACAGTTCTTGTGGAATTGGCAAAGTGATATTTGGAAGCCCATAGAGGGCTATGGTGAAAAAGGAAATATCCTCAGATGAAATCTGGAAAGAAGCTTTCTGAGAAACTGCTTAGTGTTCTGTTAATTCATCTCACAGAGTTACATCTGTATTTCGTGGATCTCTTTGCTAGCCTTATTTCTGTGGAATCTGAGAACAGATATTTCGGATCCCATTGAAGACTATAGGGCCAAAGGAAATATCCTCCGATTATAAAGAGAAAGAAGCTTTCTGAGAAACTTCTTGGCGTTCTGTGAAATCATCTCACAGAGTTACATCTTTCCCCTCAAGAAGCCTTTCGCTAAGACAGTTCTTGTGGAATTGGCAAGGTGATATTTGGAAGCCCATAGAGGGCTACGGTGAAAAAGGAAATATCCTCAGATGAAATCTGGAAAGAAGCTTTCTGAGAAACTGCTTAGTGTTCGGTTAATTCATCTCACAGAGTTACATCTGTATTTCGTGGATGTCTTTGCTATCCTTATTTCTGTGGAATCTGAGAACAGATATTTCGGATCCCTTTGAAGACTATAGGGCCAAAGGAAATATCCTCGGATTACAAAGAGAAAGAAGCTTTCTTAGAAACTTCTTTGCGTTCTGTGAAATCATCTCACAGAGTTACAGCTTTCCCCTCAAGAAGCCTTTCGCTAAGACAGTTCTTGTGTAATTGGCAAAGTGATATTTGGAAGCCCATAGAGGGCTATGGTGAAAAAGGAAATATCCTCAGATGAAATCTGGAAAGAAGCTTTCTGAGAAACTGCTTAGTGTTCTGTTAATTCATCTCACAGAGTTACATCTGTATTTCGTGGATCTCTTTGCTAGCCTTATTTCTGTGGAATCTGAGAACAGATATTTCGAATCCCATTGAAGACTATAGGGCCAAAGGAAATATCCTCCGATAACAAAGAGAAAGTAGCTTTCTGAGAAACTTCTTTGCATTCTGTGAAATCATCTCACAGAGTTACAGCTTTCCCCTCAAGAAGCCTTTCGCTAAGACAGTTCTTGTGGAATTGGCAAAGTGATATTTGGAAGCCCATAGAGGGCTATGGTGAAAAAGGAAATATCCTCAGATGAAATCTGGAAAGAAGCTTTCTGCGAAACTGCTTAGTGTTCTGTTAATTTATCGCACAGAGTTACATCTGTATTTCGTGGATCTCTTTGCTAGCCTTATTTCTGTGGAATCTGAGAACAGATATTTCGGATCCCTTTGAAGACTATAGGGCCAAAGGAAATATCCTCCGATAACAAAGAGAAAGAAGCTTTCTGAGAAACTTCTTTGCGTTTTGTGAAATCATCTCACAGAGTTACAGCTTTCCCCTCAAGAAGCCTTTCGCTAAGACAGTTCTTGTGGAATTGGCAAAGTGATATTTGGAAGCCCTAGAGGGCAATGGGGAAAAAGGAAATATCCTCAGATGAAAACTGGAAAGAAGCTTTCTGAGAAACTGCTTAGTGTTCTGTTCATTCATCTCACAGAGTTACATCTGTATTTCGTGGATCTCTTTGCTAGCCTTATTTCTGTGGAATCTGAGAACAGGTATTTCAGATCCCATTGAAGACTATAGGGCCAAAGGAAATATCCTCCGATTACAAAGAGAAAGAATCTTTCTTAGAAACTTCTTTGTGTTCCGTGAAATCATCTCACAGAGTTACAGCTTTCCCCTCAAGAAGCCTTTCCCTAAGAGTGTTCTTGTGGAATTGGCAAGGTGGTATTTGGAAGCCCATAGAGGCCTACGGTGAAAAAGGAAATATACTCAGATGAAATCTGGAAAGAAGCTTTCTGAGAAACTGCTTAGTGTTCTGTTAATTCATCTCACAGAGTTACATCTCTATTTCGTGGATCTCTTTGCTAGCCTTATTTTTGTGGAATCTGAGAACAGATATTTCGGATCCCATTGAAGACTATAGGGCCAAAGGAAATATCCTCCGATAACAAAGAGAAAGAAGCTTTCTGAGAAACTTCTTTGCGTTCTGTGAAATCATCTCACAGAGTTACAGCTTTCCCCTCAAGAATCCTTTCGCTAAGACAGTTCTTGTGGAATTGGCAAAGTCATATTTGGAAGCCCCTAGAGGGCTATGGTGAAAAAGGAAATATCCTCAGATGAAATCTGGAAGGAAGCTTTCTGAGAATCTGCTTAGTGTTCGGTTAATTCATATCACAGAGTTACATCTCTATTTCGTGGATCTCTTTGCTAGCCTTATTTCTGTGTAATCTGAGAACAGATATTTCGGATCCCTTTGAAGACTATAGGGCCAAAGGAAATATCCTCCGATAACAAAGAGAAAGAAGCTTTCTTAGAAACTTCTTTGCGTTTTGTGAATTCATCTCACAGAGTTACAACTTTCCCCTCAAGAAGCCTTTCGCTAAGACAGTTCTTGTGGAATTCGCAAAGTGATATTTGGAAGCCCTAGAGGGCAATGGTGAAAAAGGAAATATCCTCAGATGAAAACTGGAAAGAAGCTTTCTGAGAAAGTGCTTAGTGTTCTGTTCATTCATCTCACAGAGTTACATCTGTATTTCGTGGATCTCTTGCTAGCCTTATTTCTGTGGAATCTGAGAACAGGTATTTCAGATCCCATTGAAGACTATAGGGCCAAAGGAAATATCCTCCGATTACAAAGAGAAAGAATCTTTCTTAGAAACTTCTTTGTGTTCCGTGAAATCATCTCACAGAGTTACAGCTTTCCCCTCAAGAAGCCTTTCCCTAAGAGAGTTCTTGTGGAATTGGCAAGGTGGTATTTGGAAGCCCATAGAGGCCTACGGTGAAAAAGGAAATATACTCAGATGAAATCTGGAAAGAAGCTTTCTGAGAAACTGCTTAGTGTTCTGTTAATTCATCTCACAGAGTTACATCTCTATTTCGTGGATCTCTTTGCTAGCCTTATTTTTGTGGAATCTGAGAACAGATATTTCGGATCCCATTGAAGACTATAGGGCCAAAGGAAATATCCTCCGATAACAAAGAGAAAGAAGCTTTCTGAGAAACTTCTTTGCGTTCTGTGAAATCATCTCACAGAGTTACAGCTTTCCCCTCAAGAATCCTTTCGCTAAGACAGTTCTTGTGGAATTGGCAAAGTCATATTTGGAAGCCCCTAGAGGGCTATGGTGAAAAAGGAAATATCCTCAGATGAAATCTGGAAAGAAGCTTTCTGAGAAACTGCTTAGTGTTCTGTTAATTCATCTCACAGAGTTACATCTGTATTTCCTGGATCTCTTTGCTAGCCTTATTTCTGTGGAATCTGAGAACAGATATTTCGGATCCCATTGAAGACTATAGGGCTAAAGGAAATATCCTCCGATAACAAAGAGAAAGAAGCTTTCTTAGAAACTTCTTGGCGTTCTGTGAAATCATCTCACAGAGTTACAGCTTTCCCCTCAAGAAGCCTTTCGCTAACACAGTTCTTGTGGAATTGGCAAAGTGATATTTGGAAGCCCATAGAGGGCTACGGTGAGAAAGGAAATATCCTCAGATGAAATCTGGAAAGAAGCTTTCTGAGAAACTGCTTAGTGTTCGGTTAATTCATCTCACAGAGTTACATCTGTATTTCGTGGATCTCTTTGCTAGCCTTATTTCTGTGGAATCTGAGAACAGATATTTCGGATCCCTTTGAAGACTATGGGGCCAAAGGAAATAACCTCCGATAACAAAGAGAAAGAAGCTTTCTGAGAAACTTCTTTGCATTCTGTGAAATCATCTCACAGAGTTACAGCTTTCCCCTCAAGAAGCCTTTCGCTAAGGCAGTTCTTGTGGAATTGGCAAAGTGATATTTGGAAGCCCATAGAGGGCTATGGTGAAAAAGGAAATATCCTCAGATGAAATCTGGAAGGAAGCTTTCTGAGAAACTGCTTAGTGTTCGGTTAATACATCTCAGAGATTTACATCTGTATTTCGTGGATCTCTTGGCTAGCCTTATTTCTGTGGAATCTGAGAACAGATATTTCGGATCCCTTTGAAGACTATAGGGCCAAAGGAAATATCCTCCGATAACAAAGAGAAAGAAGCTTTCTGAGAAACTTCTTTGCGTTCTGTGAAATCATCTCACAGAGTTACAGCTTTCCCCTCAAGAAGCCATTCGCTAAGACAGTTCTTGTGGAATTGGCAAAGTGATATTTGGAAGCCCATAGAGGGCTATGGTGAAAAAGGAAATATCCTCAGATGAAATCTGGAAGGAAGCTTTCTGAGAATCTGCTTAGTGTTCGGTTAATTCATATCACAGAGTTACATCTCTATTTCGTGGATCTCTTTGCTAGCCTTATTTCTGTGTAATCTGAGAACAGATATTTCGGATCCCTTTGAAGACTATAGGGCCAAAGGAAATATCCTCCGATAACAAAGAGAAAGAAGCTTTCTTAGAAACTTCTTTGCGTTTTGTGATTTCATCTCACAGAGTTACAACTTTCCCCTCAAGAAGCCTTTCGCTAAGACAGTTCTTGTGGAATTCGCAAAGTGATATTTGGAAGCCCTAGAGGGCAATGGTGAAAAAGGAAATATCCTCAGATGAAAACTGGAAAGAAGCTTTCTGAGAAAGTGCTTAGTGTTCTGTTCATTCATCTCACAGAGTTACATCTGTATTTCGTGGATCTCTTGCTAGCCTTATTTCTGTGGAATCTGAGAACAGGTATTTCAGATCCCATTGAAGACCATAGGGCCAAAGGAAATATCCTCCGATTACAAAGAGAAAGAATCTTTCTTAGAAACTTCTTTGTGTTCCGTGAAATCATCTCACAGAGTTACAGCTTTCCCCTCAAGAAGCCTTTCCCTAAGAGAGTTCTTGTGGAATTGGCAAGGTGGTATTTGGAAGCCCATAGAGGCCTACGGTGAAAAAGGAAATATACTCAGATGAAATCTGGAAAGAAGCTTTCTGAGAAACTGCTTAGTGTTCTGTTAATTCATCTCACAGAGTTACATCTCTATTTCGTGGATCTCTTTGCTAGCCTTATTTTTGTGGAATCTGAGAACAGATATTTCGGATCCCATTGAAGACTATAGGGCCAAAGGAAATATCCTCCGATAACAAAGAGAAAGAAGCTTTCTGAGAAACTTCTTTGCGTTCTGTGAAATCATCTCACAGAGTTACAGCTTTCCCCTCAAGAATCCTTTCGCTAAGACAGTTCTTGTGGAATTGGCAAAGTCATATTTGGAAGCCCCTAGAGGGCTATGGTGAAAAAGGAAATATCCTCAGATGAAATCTGGAAAGAAGCTTTCTGAGAAACTGCTTAGTGTTCTGTTAATTCATCTCACAGAGTTACATCTGTATTTCCTGGATCTCTTTGCTAGCCTTATTTCTGTGGAATCTGAGAACAGATATTTCGGATCCCATTGAAGACTATAGGGCTAAAGGAAATATCCTCCGATAACAAAGAGAAAGAAGCTTTCTTAGAAACTTCTTGGCGTTCTGTGAAATCATCTCACAGAGTTACAGCTTTCCCCTCAAGAAGCCTTTCGCTAACACAGTTCTTGTGGAATTGGCAAAGTGATATTTGGAAGCCCATAGAGGGCTACGGTGAGAAAGGAAATATCCTCAGATGAAATCTGGAAAGAAGCTTTCTGAGAAACTGCTTAGTGTTCGGTTAATTCATCTCACAGAGTTACATCTGTATTTCGTGGATCTCTTTGCTAGCCTTATTTCTGTGGAATCTGAGAACAGATATTTCGGATCCCTTTGAAGACTATGGGGCCAAAGGAAATAACCTCCGATAACAAAGAGAAAGAAGCTTTCTGAGAAACTTCTTTGCATTCTGTGAAATCATCTCACAGAGTTACAGCTTTCCCCTCAAGAAGCCTTTCGCTAAGGCAGTTCTTGTGGAATTGGCAAAGTGATATTTGGAAGCCCATAGAGGGCTATGGTGAAAAAGGAAATATCCTCAGATGAAATCTGGAAGGAAGCTTTCTGAGAAACTGCTTAGTGTTCGGTTAATACATCTCAGAGATTTACATCTGTATTTCGTGGATCTCTTGGCTAGCCTTATTTCTGTGGAATCTGAGAACAGATATTTCGGATCCCTTTTAAGACTATAGGGCCAAAGGAAATATCCTCCGATAACAAAGAGAAAGAAGCTTTCTGAGAAACTTCTTTGCGTTCTGTGAAATCATCTCACAGAGTTACAGCTTTCCCCTCAAGAAGCCATTCGCTAAGACAGTTCTTGTGGAATTGGCAACGTGATATTTGGAAGCCCATAGAGGGCTATGGTGAAAAAGGAAATATCCTCAGATGAAATCTGGAAGGAAGCTTTCTGAGAATCTGCTTAGTGTTCGGTTAATTCATATCACAGAGTTACATCTCTATTTCGTGGATCTCTTTGCTAGCCTTATTTCTGTGTAATCTGAGAACAGATATTTCGGATCCCTTTGAAGACTATAGGGCCAAAGGAAATATCCTCCGATAACAAAGAGAAAGAAGCTTTCTTAGAAACTTCTTTGCGTTTTGTGAATTCATCTCACAGAGTTACAACTTTCCCCTCAAGAAGCCTTTCGCTAAGACAGTTCTTGTGGAATTCGCAAAGTGATATTTGGAAGCCCTAGAGGGCAATGGTGAAAAAGGAAATATCCTCAGATGAAAACTGGAAAGAAGCTTTCTGAGAAAGTGCTTAGTGTTCTGTTCATTCATCTCACAGAGTTACATCTGTATTTCGTGGATCTCTTGCTAGCCTTATTTCTGTGGAATCTGAGAACAGGTATTTCAGATCCCATTGAAGACTATAGGGCCAAAGGAAATATCCTCCGATTACAAAGAGAAAGAATCTTTCTTAGAAACTTCTTTGTGTTCCGTGAAATCATCTCACAGAGTTACAGCTTTCCCCTCAAGAAGCCTTTCCCTAAGAGAGTTCTTGTGGAATTGGCAAGGTGGTATTTGGAAGCCCATAGAGGCCTACGGTGAAAAAGGAAATATACTCAGATGAAATCTGGAAAGAAGCTTTCTGAGAAACTGCTTAGTGTTCTGTTAATTCATCTCACAGAGTTACATCTCTATTTCGTGGATCTCTTTGCTAGCCTTATTTTTGTGGAATCTGAGAACAGATATTTCGGATCCCTTTGAAGACTATAGGGCCAAAGGAAATATCCTCCGATAACAAAGAGAAAGAAGCTTTCTGAGAAACTTCTTTGCGTTCTGTGAAATCATCTCACAGAGTTACAGCTTTCCCCTCAAGAATCCTTTCGCTAAGACAGTTCTTGTGGAATTGGCAAAGTCATATTTGGAAGCCCCTAGAGGGCTATGGTGAAAAAGGAAATATCCTCAGATGAAATCTGGAAAGAAGCTTTCTGAGAAACTGCTTAGTGTTCTGTTAATTCATCTCACAGAGTTACATCTGTATTTCCTGGATCTCTTTGCTAGCCTTATTTCTGTGGAATCTGAGAACAGATATTTCGGATCCCATTGAAGACTATAGGGCTAAAGGAAATATCCTCCGATAACAAAGAGAAAGAAGCTTTCTTAGAAACTTCTTGGCGTTCTGTGAAATCATCTCACAGAGTTACAGCTTTCCCCTCAAGAAGCCTTTCGCTAACACAGTTCTTGTGGAATTGGCAAAGTGATATTTGGAAGCCCATAGAGGGCTACGGTGAGAAAGGAAATATCCTCAGATGAAATCTGGAAAGAAGCTTTCTGAGAAACTGCTTAGTGTTCGGTTAATTCATCTCACAGAGTTACATCTGTATTTCGTGGATCTCTTTGCTAGCCTTATTTCTGTGGAATCTGAGAACAGATATTTCGGATCCCTTTGAAGACTATGGGGCCAAAGGAAATAACCTCCGATAACAAAGAGAAAGAAGCTTTCTGAGAAACTTCTTTGCATTCTGTGAAATCATCTCACTGAGTTACAGCTTTCCCCTCAAGAAGCCTTTCGCTAAGGCAGTTCTTGTGGAATTGGCAAAGTGATATTTGGAAGCCCATAGAGGGCTATGGTGAAAAAGGAAATATCCTCAGATGAAATCTGGAAGGAAGCTTTCTGAGAAACTGCTTAGTGTTCGGTTAATACATCTCAGAGATTTACATCTGTATTTCGTGGATCTCTTGGCTAGCCTTATTTCTGTGGAATCTGAGAACAGATATTTCGGATCCCTTTGAAGACTATAGGGCCAAAGGAAATATCCTCCGATAACAAAGAGAAAGAAGCTTTCTGAGAAACTTCTTTGCGTTCTGTGAAATCATCTCACAGAGTTACAGCTTTCCCCTCAAGAAGCCATTCGCTAAGACAGTTCTTGTGGAATTGGCAAAGTGATATTTGGAAGCCCATAGAGGGCTATGGTGAAAAAGGAAATATCCTCAGATGAAATCTGGAAGGAAGCTTTCTGAGAATCTGCTTAGTGTTCGGTTAATTCATATCACAGAGTTACATCTCTATTTCGTGGATCTCTTTGCTAGCCTTATTTCTGTGTAATCTGAGAACAGATATTTCGGATCCCTTTGAAGACTATAGGGCCAAAGGAAATATCCTCCGATAACAAAGAGAAAGAAGCTTTCTTAGAAACTTCTTTGCGTTTTGTGAATTCATCTCACAGAGTTACAACTTTCCCCTCAAGAAGCCTTTCGCTAAGACAGTTCTTGTGGAATTCGCAAAGTGATATTTGGAAGCCCTAGAGGGCAATGGTGAAAAAGGAAATATCCTCAGATGAAAACTGGAAAGAAGCTTTCTGAGAAAGTGCTTAGTGTTCTGTTCATTCATCTCACAGAGTTACATCTGTATTTCGTGGATCTCTTGCTAGCCTTATTTCTGTGGAATCTGAGAACAGGTATTTCAGATCCCATTGAAGACTATAGGGCCAAAGGAAATATCCTCTGATTACAAAGAGAAAGAATCTTTCTTAGAAACTTCTTTGTGTTCCGTGAAATCATCTCACAGAGTTACAGCTTTCCCCTCAAGAAGCCTTTCCCTAAGAGAGTTCTTGTGGAATTGGCAAGGTGGTATTTGGAAGCCCATAGAGGCCTACGGTGAAAAAGGAAATATACTCAGATGAAATCTGGAAAGAAGCTTTCTGAGAAACTGCTTAGTGTTCTGTTAATTCATCTCACAGAGTTACATCTCTATTTCGTGGATCTCTTTGCTAGCCTTATTTTTGTGGAATCTGAGAACAGATATTTCGGATCCCATTGAAGACTATAGGGCCAAAGGAAATATCCTCCGATAACAAAGAGAAAGAAGCTTTCTGAGAAACTTCTTTGCGTTCTGTGAAATCATCTCACAGAGTTACAGCTTTCCCCTCAAGAATCCTTTCGCTAAGACAGTTCTTGTGGAATTGGCAAAGTCATATTTGGAAGCCCCTAGAGGGCTATGGTGCAAAAGGAAATATCCTCAGATGAAATCTGGAAAGAAGCTTTCTGAGAAACTGCTTAGTGTTCTGTTAATTCATCTCACAGAGTTACATCTGTATTTCCTGGATCTCTTTGCTAGCCTTATTTCTGTGGAATCTGAGAACAGATATTTCGGATCCCATTGAAGACTATAGGGCTAAAGGAAATATCCTCCGATAACAAAGAGAAAGAAGCTTTCTTAGAAACTTCTTGGCGTTCTGTGAAATCATCTCACAGAGTTACAGCTTTCCCCTCAAGAAGCCTTTCGCTAACACAGTTCTTGTGGAATTGGCAAAGTGATATTTGGAAGCCCATAGAGGGCTACGGTGAGAAAGGAAATATCCTCAGATGAAATCTGGAAAGAAGCTTTCTGAGAAACTGCTTAGTGTTCGGTTAATTCATCTCACAGAGTTACATCTGTATTTCGTGGATCTCTTTGCTAGCCTTATTTCTGTGGAATCTGAGAACAGATATTTCGGATCCCTTTGAAGACTATGGGGCCAAAGGAAATAACCTCCGATAACAAAGAGAAAGAAGCTTTCTGAGAAACTTCTTTGCATTCTGTGAAATCATCTCACAGAGTTACAGCTTTCCCCTCAAGAAGCCTTTCGCTAAGGCAGTTCTTGTGGAATTGGCAAAGTGATATTTGGAAGCCCATAGAGGGCTATGGTGAAAAAGGAAATATCCTCAGATGAAATCTGGAAGGAAGCTTTCTGAGAAACTGCTTAGTGTTCGGTTAATACATCTCAGAGATTTACATCTGTATTTCGTGGATCTCTTGGCTAGCCTTATTTCTGTGGAATCTGAGAACAGATATTTCGGATCCCTTTGAAGACTATAGGGCCAAAGGAAATATCCTCCGATAACAAAGAGAAAGAAGCTTTCTGAGAAACTTCTTTGCGTTCTGTGAAATCATCTCACAGAGTTACAGCTTTCCCCTCAAGAAGCCATTCGCTAAGACAGTTCTTGTGGAATTGGCAAAGTGATATTTGGAAGCCCATAGAGGGCTATGGTGAAAAAGGAAATATCCACAGAGGAAATCTGGAAGGAAGCTTTCTGAGAAACTGCTTAGTGTTCGGTTAATTCATCTCAGAGAGTTACATCTGTATTTCGTGGATCTCTTTGCTAGCCTTATTGCTGTGGAATCTGAGAACAGATATTTCGGATCCCTTTGAAGACTATAGGGCCAAAGGAAATATCCTCCGATAACAAAGAGAAAGAAGCTTTCTGAGAAACTTCTTTGCGTTTTGTGAAATCATCTCACAGAGTTACAGCTTTCCCCTCAAGAAGCCTTTCGCTAAGACAGTTCTTGTGGAATTGGCAAAGTGATATTTGGAACCCCAAGATGGCAGTGGTGAAAAAGGAAATATCCTCAGATGAAAACTGGAAAGAAGCTTTCTGAGAAACTGCTTAGTGTTCTGTTCATTCATCTCACAGAGTTACATCTGTATTTCGTGGATCTCTTTGCTAGCCTTATTTCTGTGGAATCTGAGAACAGGTATTTCAGATCCCATTGAAGACTATAGGGCCAAAGGAAATATCCTCCGATTAAAAAGAGAAAGAATCTTTCCTAGAAACTTCTTTGCGTTCTGTGATATCATCTCACAGAGTTACAGCTTTCCCGTAAAGAAGCCTTTCGCTAAGACAGTTCTTGTGGAATTGGCAAAGTGATATTTGGAAGCCCATAGAGGGCTATGGTGAAAAAGGAAATATCCTCAGTTGAAATCTGGAAAGAAGCTTTCTGAGAAACTGCTTAGTGTTCTGTTAATTCACCTCACAGAGTTACATCTGTATTTCGTGGATCTCTTTGCTAGCCTTATTGTTGTGGAATCTGAGAACAGATATTTCGGATCCCATTGAAGACTATAGGGCCAAAGGAAATATCCTCCGATAACAAAGAGAAAGAAGCTTTCTGAGAAACTTCTTTGCATTCTGTGAAATCATCTCACAGAGTTACAGCTTTCCCCTCAAGAAGCCTTTCGCTAAGACAGTTCTTGTGGAATTGGCAAGGTGATATTTGGAAGCCCATAGAGGGCTACGGTGAAAAAGGAAATATCCTCAGATGAAATCTGGAAAAAAGCTTTCTGAGAAACTGCTTAGTGTTCTGTTAATTCATCTCACAGAGTTACATCTTTACTTCGTGGATCTCTTTGCTAGCCTTATTTCTGTGGAATCTGAGAACACATATTTCGGATCCCTTTGAAGACTATAGGGCCAAAGGAAATATCCTCCGATTACAAAGAGAAAGAAGCTTTCATAGAAACTTCTTTGCGTTCTGTGAAATCATCTCACAGAGTTACAGCTTTCCCCTCAAGAAGCCTTTCGCTAAGACAGTTCTTGTGGAATTGGCAAAGTGATATTTGGAAGCCCCTAGAGGGCTATGGTGAAAAAGGAAATATCCTCAGATGAAATCTGGAAAGAAGCTTTCTGAGAAACTGCTTAGTGTTCTTTTAATTCATCTCACAGAGTTACATCTGTATTTCGTGGATCTCTTTGCTAGCCTTATTTTTGTGGAATCTGAGAACAGAAATTTCGGATCCCATTGAAGACTATGGGGCCAAAGGAAATATCCTCCGATAACAAAGAGAAAGAAGCTTTCTGAGAAACTTCTTTGCGTTCTGTGAAATCATCTCACAGAGTTACAGCTTTCCCCTCAAGAAGCCTTTCGCTAAGACAGTTCTTGTGGAATTGGCAAAGTGATATTTGGAAGCCCCTAGAGGGCTATGGTGAAAAAGGAAATATCCTCAGATGAAATCTGGAAAGAAGCTTTCTGAGAAACTGCTTAGTGTTCTGTTAATTCATCTCACAGAGTTACATCCGTATTTCCTGGATCTCTTTGCTACCCTTATTTCTGTGGAATCTGAGAACAGATATTTCGGATCCCATTGAAGACTATAGGGCCAAAGGAAATATCCTCCGATTATAAAGAGAAAGAAGCTTTCTGAGAAACTTCTTGGCGATCTGTGAAATCATCTCACAGAGTTACAGCTTTCCCCTCAAGAAGCCTTTCGCTAAGACAGTTCTTGTGGAATTGGCAAGGTGATATTTGGAAGCCCATAGAGGGCTACGGTGAAAAAGGAAATATCCTCAGATGAAATCTGGAAAGAATCTTTCTGAGAAACTGCTTAGTGTTCGGTTAATTCATCTCACAGGGTTACATCTGTATTTCGTGGATCTCTTTGCTAGCCTTATTTTTGTGGAATCTGAGAACAGATATTTCGGATCCCTTTGAAGACTATACGGCCAAAGGAAATAACCTCCGATAACAAAGAGAAAGAAGCTTTCTGAGAAACTTCTTTGCATTCTGTGAAATCATCTCACAGAGTTACAGCTTTCCCCTCAAGAAGCCTTTCGCTAAGACAGTTCTTGTGGAATTGGCAAAGTGATATTTGGAAGCCCATAGAGGGCTAAGGTGAAAAAGGAAATATCCTCAGATGAAATCTGGAAGGAAGCTTTCTGAGAAACTGCTTAGTGTTCGGTTAATTCATCTCAGAGAGTTACATCTGTATTTCGTGGATCTCTTGGCTAGCCTTATTTCTGTGGAATCTGAGAACAGATATTTCGGATCCCTTTGAAGACTATAGGGCCAAAGGAAATATCCTCCGATAACAAAGAGAAAGAAGCTTTCTGAGAAACTTCTTTGCGTTCTGTGAAATCATCTCACAGAGTTACAGCTTTCCCCTCAAGAAGCCTTTCGCTAAGACAGTTCTTGTGGAATTGGCAAAGTGATATTTGGAACCCCAAGAGGGCAATGGTGAAAAAGAAAATATCCTCAGATGAAAACTGGAAATAAGCTTTCTGAGAAACTGCTTAGTGTTCTGTTCATTCATCTCACAGAGTTACATCTGTATTTCGTGGATCTCTTTGCTAGCCTTATTTCTGTGGAATCTGAGAACAGGTATTTCAGATCCCATTGAAGACTATAGGGCCAAAGGAAATATCCTCCGATTACAAAGAGAAAGAAGCTTTCTTAGAAACTTCTTTGTGTTCTGTGAAATCATCTCACAGAGTTACAGCTTTCCCCTCAAGAAGCCTTTCGCTAAGACAGTTCTTGTGGAATTGGCAAAGTGATATTTGGAAGCCCATAGAGGGCTATGGTGAAAAAGGAAATATCCTCAGATGAAATCTGAAAAGAAGCTTTCTGAGAAACTGCTTAGTGTTCTGTTCATTCATCTCACAGAGTTACATCTTTATTTTGTGGAACTCTTTGCTAGCCTTATTTCTGTGGAGTCTGAGAACAGATATTTCGGATCCCTTTGAAGACTATAGGGCCAAAGGAAATATCCTCCGATTACAAAGAGAAAGAAGCTTTCTTAGAAACTTCTTTGCGTTCTGTGATATCATCTCACAGAGTTACAGCTTTCCCCTCAAGAAGCCTTTCGCTAAGGCAGTTCTTGTGGAATTGGCAAAGTGATATTTGGAAGCCCATAGAGGGCTATGGTGAAAAAGGAAATATCCTCAGATGAAATCTGGAAAGAAGCTTTCTGAGAAACTGCTTAGTGTTCTGTTCATTCATCTCACAGAGTTACATCTGCATTTCGTGGATCTCTTTGCTAGCCTTATTTCTGTGGAGTCTGAGAACAGATATTTCGGATCCCTTTGAAGACTATAGGGCCAAAGGAAATATCCTCCGATTAAAAAGAGAAAGAAGCTTTCTTAGAAACTTCTTTGCGTTCTGTGATATCATCTCACAGAGTTACAGCTTTCCCCTCAAGAAGCCTTTCGCTAAGACAGTTCTTGTGGAATTGGCAAAGTGATATTTGGAAGCCCATAGAGGGCTAAGGTGAAAAAGGAAATATCCTCAGATGAAATCTGGAAGGAAGCTTTCTGAGAAACTGCTTAGTGTTCCGTTAATTCATCTCACAGAGTTACATCTGTATTTCGTGGATCTCTTTGCTAGCCTTATTTTTGTGGAATCTGAGAACAGATATTTCGGATCCCATTGAAGGCTATAGGGCCAAAGGAAATATCCTCCGATAACAAAGGGAAAGAAGCTTTCTGATAAACTTCTTTGCGTTCTGTGAAATCATCTCACAGAGTTACAGCTTTCCCCTCAAGAAGACTTTCGCTAAGACAGTTCTTGTGGAATTGGCAAAGTGATATTTGGAAGCCCATAGAGGGCTAAGGTGAAAAAGGAAATATCCTCAGATGAAATCTGGAAGGAAGCTTTCTGAGAAACTGCTTAGTGTTCGGTTAATTCATCTCAGAGAGTTACATCTGTATTTCGTGGATCTCTTGGCTAGCCTTATTTCTGTGGAATCTGAGAACAGATATTTCGGATCCCTTTGAAGACTATAGGGCCAAAGGAAATATCCTCCGATTACAAAGAGAAAGAAGCTTTCTTAGAAACTTCTTTGTGTTCTGTGAAATCATCTCACAGAGTTACAGCTTTCCCCTCAAGAAGCCTTTCGCTAAGACAGTTCTTGTGGAATTGGCAAAGTGATATTTGGAAGCCCATAGAGGGCTATGGTGAAAAAGGAAATATCCTCAGATGAAATCTGGAAAGAAGCTTTCTGAGAAACTGCTTAGTGTTCTGTTCATTCATCTCACAGAGTTACATCTTTATTTTGTGGAACTCTTTGCTAGCCTTATTTCTGTGGAGTCTGAGAACAGATATTTCGGATCCCTTTGAAGACTACAGGGCCAAAGGAAATATCCTCCGATTAAAAAGAGAAAGAAGCTTTCTTAGAAACTTCTTTGCGTTCTGTGATATCATCTCACAGCGTTACAGCTTTCCCCTCAAGAAGCCTTTCGCTAAGACAGTTCTTGTGGAATTGGCAAAGTGATATTTGGAAGCCCATAGAGGGCTAAGGTGAAAAAGGAAATATCCTCAGATGAAATCTGGAAAGAAGCTTTCTGAGAAACTGCTTAGTGTTCTGTTCATTCATCTCACAGAGTTACATCTGTATTTCGTGGATCTCTTTGCTAGCCTTATTTCTGTGGAGTCTGAGAACAGATATTTCAGATCCCTTTGAAGACTATAGGGCCAAAGGAAATATCCTCCGATTAAAAAGAGAAAGAAGCTTTCTTAGAAACTTCTTTGCGTTCTGTGATATCATCTCACAGAGTTACAGCTTTCCCCTCAAGAAGCCTTTCGCTAAGACAGTTCTTGTGGAATTGGCAAAGTGATATTTGGAAGCCCATAGAGGGCTAAGGTGAAAAAGGAAATATCCTCAGATGAAATCTGGAAGGAAGCTTTCTGAGAAACTGCTTAGTGTTCTGTTAATTCATCTCACAGAGTTACATCTGTATTTCGTGGATCTCTTTGCTAGCCTTATTTTTGTGGAATCTGAGAACAGATATTTCGGATCCCATTGAAGGCTATAGGGCCAAAGGAAATATCCTCCGATAACAAAGGGAAAGAAGCTTTCTGATAAACTTCTTTGCGTTCTGTGAAATCATCTCACAGAGTTACAGCTTTCCCCTAAAGAAGCCTTTCGCTAAGACAGTTCTTGTGGAATTGGCAAAGTGATATTTGGAAGCCCCTAGAGGGCTATGGTGAAAAAGGAAATATCCTCAGATGAAATCTGGAAAGAAGCTTTCTGAGAAACTGCTTAGTGTTCTGTTAATTCATCTCACAGAGTTACATCTGTATTTCGTGGATCTCTTTGCTAGCCTTTTCTGTGGAATCTGAGAACAGATATTTCGGATCCCATTGAAGACTATAGGGCCAAAGAAAATATCCTCCGATAACAAAGAGAAAGAAGATTTCTGAGGAACTTCTTGGCGTTCTGTGAAATCATCTCACAGAGTTACAGCTTTCCCCTCAAGAAGCCTTTCGCAAAGACAGTTCTTGTGGAATTGGCAAGGAGATATTTGGAAGCCCATAGAGGGCTATGGTGAAAAAGTAATTATCCTCAGATGAAATCTGGAAGGAAGCTTTCTGAGAAACTGCTTAGTGTTCTGTTAATTCATCTCACAGAGTTACATCTGTATTTCGCGGATCTCTTTGCTAGCCTTTTTTCTGTGGAATCTGAGAACAGATATTTCGGATCCCTTTGAAGACTATAGGGCCAAAGGAAATATCCTCCAATTACAAAGAGAAAGAAGCTTTCTTAGAAACTTCTTTGTGTTCTGTGAAATCATCTCACAGAGTTACAGCTTTCCCCTCAAGAAGCCTTTCGCTAAGACAGTTCTTGTGGAATTGGCAAAGTGATATTTGGAAGCCCTTAGTGGGCTATGGTGAAAAAGGAATGATCCTCAGATGAAATCTGGAAAGAAGCTTTCTGAGAAACTGCTTAGTGTTCTGTTCATTCATCTCACAGAGTTACATCTTTATTTCGTGGATCTCTTTGCTAGCCTTATTTCTGTGGAATCTGAGAACAGATATTTCGGATCCCTTTGAAGACTATAGGGCCAAAGGAAATATCCTCCGATTACAAAGAGAAAGAAGCTTTCTGAGAAACTTCTTGGCGATCTGTGAAATCATCTCACAGAGTTACAGCTTTCCCCTCAAGAAGCCTTTCGCTAAGACAGTTCTTTTGGAATTGGCAAGGTGATATTTGGAAGCCCATAGAGGGCTACGGTGAAAAAGGAAATATCCTCAGATGAAATCTGGAAAGAAGCTTTCTGAGAAACTGCTTAGTGTTCGGTTAATTCATCTCACAGGGTTACATCTGTATTTCGTGGATCTCTTTGCTAGCCTTATTTTTGTGGAATCTGAGAACCGATATTTCGGATCCCTTTGAAGACTATACGGCCAAAGGAAATAACCTCCGATAACAAAGAGAAAGAAGCTTTCTGAGAAACTTCTTTGCATTCTGTGAAATCATCTCACAGAGTTACAGCTTTCCCCTCAAGAAGCCTTTCACTAAGACAGTTCTTGTGGAATTGGCAAAGTGATATTTGGAAGCCCATAGAGGGCTAAGGTGAAAAAGGAAATATCCTCAGATGAAATCTGGAAGGAAGCTTTCTGAGAAACTGCTTAGTGTTCGGTTAATTCATCTCAGAGAGTTACATCTGTATTTCGTGGATCTCTTTGCTAGCCTTATTTCTGTGGAATCTGAGAACAGATATTTCGGATCCCTTTGAAGACTATAGGGCCAAAGGAAATATCCTCCGATAACAAAGAGAAAGAAGCTTTCTGAGAAACTTCTTTGCGTTCTGTGAAATCATCCCACAGAGTTACAGCTTTCCCCTCAAGAAGCCATTCGCTAAGACAGTTCTTGTGGAATTGGCAAAGTGATATTTGGAACCCCAAGAGGGCAATGGTGAAAAAGAAAATATCCTCAGATGAAAACTGGAAATAAGCTTTCTGAGAAACTGCTTAGTGTTCTGTTCATTCATCTCACAGAGTTACATCTGTATTTCGTGGATCTCTTTGCTAGCCTTATTTCTGTGGAATCTGAGAATAGGTATTTCAGATCCCATTGAAGACTATAGGGCCAAAGGAAATATCCTCCGATTACAAAGAGAAAGAAGCTTTCTTAGAAACTTCTTTGTGTTCTGTGAAATCATCTCACAGAGTTACAGCTTTCCCCTCAAGAAGCCTTTCGCTAAGACAGTTCTTGTGGAATTGGCAAAGTGATATTTGGAAGCCCATAGAGGGCTATGGTGAAAAAGGAAATATCCTCAGATGAAATCTGGAAAGAAGCTTTCTGAGAAACTGCTTAGTGTTCTGTTCATTCATCTCACAGAGTTACATCTTTATTTCGTGGATCTCTTTGCTAGCCTTATTTTTGTGGAATCTGAGAACAGATATTTCGGATCCCATTGAAGGCTATAGGGCCAAAGGAAATATCCTCCGATAACAAAGGGAAAGAAGCTTTCTGATAAACTTCTTTGCGTTCTGTGAAATCATCTCACAGAGTTACAGCTTTCCCCTCAAGAAGCCTTTCGCTAAGACAGTTCTTGTGGAATTGGCAAAGTGATATTTGGAAGCCCATAGAGGGCTATGGTGAAAAAGGAAATATCCTCAGATGAAATCTGGAAAGAAGCTTTCTGAGAAACTGCTTAGTGTTCTGTTAATTCATCTCACAGAGTTACATCTGTATTTCGTGGATCTCTTTGCTAGCCTTATTTCTGTGGAATCTGAGAACAGATATTTCGGATCCCATTGAAGACTATAGGGCCAAAGAAAATATCCTCCGATAACAAAGAGAAAGAAGATTTCTGAGGAACTTCTTGGCGTTCTGTGAAATCATCTCACAGAGTTACAGCTTTCCCCTCAAGAAGCCTTTCGCAAAGACAGTTCTTGTGGAATTGGCAAAGTGATATTTGGAAGCCCATAGAGGGCTAAGGTGAAAAAGGAAATATCCTCAGATGAAATCTGGAAGGAAGCTTTCTGAGAAACTGCTTAGTGTTCTGTTAATTCATCTCACAGAGTTACATCTGTATTTCGTGGATCTCTTTGCTAGCCTTATTTTTGTGGAATCTGAGAACAGATATTTCGGATCCCATTGAAGGCTATAGGGCCAAAGGAAATATCCTCCGATAACAAAGGGAAAGAAGCTTTCTGATAAACTTCTTTGCGTTCTGTGAAATCTCACAGAGTTACAGCTTTCCCCTCAAGAAGACTTTCGCTAAGACAGTTCTTGTGGAATTGGCAAAGTGATATTTGGAAGCCCATACAGGGCTAAGGTGAAAAAGGAAATATCCTCAGATGAAATCTGGAAGGAAGCTTTCTGAGAAACTGCTTAGTGTTCGGTTAATTCATCTCACAGAGTTACATCTGTATTTCGTGGATCTCTTGGCTAGCCTTATATCTGTGGAATCTGAGAACAGATATTTCGGATCCCTTTGAAGACTATAGGGCCAAAGGAAATATCCTCCGATAACAAAGAGAAAGAAGCTTTCTTAGAAACTTCTTTGTGTTCTGTGAAATCATCTCACAGAGTTACAGCTTTCCCCTCAAGAAGCCTTTCGCTAAGACAGTTCTTGTGGAATTGGCAAAGTGATATTTGGAAGCCCATAGAGGGCTATGGTGAAAAAGGAAATATCCTCAGATGAAATCTGGAAAGAAGCTTTCTGAGAAACTGCTTAGTGTTCTGTTCATTCATCTCACAGAGTTGCATCTTTATTTTGTGGAACTCTTTGCTAGCCTTATTTCTGTGGAGTCTGAGAACAGATATTTCGGATCCCTTTGAAGACTATAGGGCCAAAGGAAATATCCTCCGATTAAAAAGAGAAAGAAGCTTTCTTAGAAACTTCTTTGCGTTCTGTGATATCATCTCACAGAGTTACAGCTTTCCCCTCAAGAAGCCTTTCGCTAAGACAGTTCTTGTGGAATTGGCAAAGTGATATTTGGAAGCCCATAGAGGGCTATGGTGAAAAAGGAAATATCCTCAGATGAAATCTGGAAAGAAGCTTTCTGAGAAACTGCTTAGTGTTCTGTTCATTCATCTCACAGAGTTACATCTGTATTTCGTGGATCTCTTTGCTAGCCTTATTTCTGTGGAGTCTGAGAACAGATATTTCAGATCCCTTTGAAGACTATAGGGCCAAAGGAAATATCCTCCGATTAAAAAGAGAAAGAAGCTTTCTTAGAAACTTCTTTGCGTTCTGTGATATCATCTCACAGAGTTACAGCTTTCCCCTCAAGAAGCCTTTCGCTAAGACAGTTCTTGTGGAATTGGCAAAGTGATATTTGGAAGCCCATAGAGGGCTAAGGTGAAAAAGGAAATATCCTCAGATGAAATCTGGAAGGAAGCTTTCTGAGAAACTGCTTAGTGTTCTGTTAATTCATCTCACAGAGTTACATCTGTATTTCGTGGATCTCTTTGCTAGCCTTATTTTTGTGGAATCTGAGAACAGATATTTCGGATCCCATTGAAGGCTATAGGGCCAAAGGAAATATCCTCCGATAACAAAGGGAAAGAAGCTTTCTGATAAACTTCTTTGCGTTCTGTGAAATCATCTCACAGAGTTACAGCTTTCCCCTCAAGAAGCCTTTCGCAAAGACAGTTCTTGTGGAATTGGCAAGGTGATATTTGGAAGCCCATAGAGGGCTATGGTGAAAAAGTAATTATCCTCAGATGAAATCTGGAAAGAAGCTTTCTGAGAAACTGCTTAGTGTTCTGTTCATTCATCTCACAGAGTTACATCTGTATTTCGCGGATCTCTTTGCTAGCCTTTTTTCTGTGGAATCTGAGAACAGATATTTCGGATCCCTTTGAAGACTATAGGGCCAAAGGAAATATCCTCCAATTACAAAGAGAAAGAAGCTTTCTTAGAAACTTCTTTGTGTTCTGTGAAATCATCTCACAGAGTTACAGCTTTCCCCTCAAGAAGCCTTTCGCTAAGACAGTTCTTGTGGAATTGGCAAAGTGATATTTGGAAGCCCTTAGTGGGCTATGGTGAAAAAGGAATGATCCTCAGATGAAATCTGGAAAGAAGCTTTCTGAGAAACTGCTTAGTGTTCTGTTCATTCATCTCACCGAGTTACATCTTTATTTCGTGGATCTCTTTGCTAGCCTTATTTCTGTGGAATCTGAGAACAGATATTTCGGATCCCTTTGAAGACTATAGGGCCAAAGGAAATATCCTCCGATTACAAAGAGAAAGAAGCTTTCTTAGAAATTTCTTTGCATTCTGTGAAATCATCTCACAGAGTTACAGCTTTCCCCTCAAGAAGCCTTTTGCTAAGACAGTTCTTGTGGAATTGGCAAAGTGATATTTGGAAGCCCATAGAGGGCTATGGTGAAAAAGGAAATATCCTCAGATGAAATCTGGAAAGAAGCTTTCTGAGAAACTGCTTAGTGTTCTGTTCATTCATCTCACAGACTTACATCTGTATTTCGTGGATCTCTTTGCTAGCCTTATTTTTGTGGAATCTGAGAACAGATATTTCGGATCCCATTGAAGACTATAGGGCCAAAGGAAATATCCTCCGATAACAAAGAGAAAGAAGCTTTCTGAGAAACTTCTTTGCGTTCTGTGAAATCATCTCACAGAGTTACAACTTTACCGTCAAGAAGCCTTTCGCTAAGATAGTTCTTGTGGAATTGGCAAAGTGATATTTGGAAGCCCCTAGAGGGCTATGGTGAAAAAGGAAATATCCTCAGATGAAATCTGGAAAGAAGCTTTCTGAGAAACTGCTTAGTGTTCTGTTAATTCATCTCACAGAGTTACATCTGTATTTCAAGGATCTCTTTGCTAGCCTTATTTCTGTGGAATCTGAGAACAGATATTTCGGATCCCATTGAAGACTATAGGGCCAAAGGAAATATCCTCCGATAACAAAGAGAAAGAAGCTTTCTGAGAAACTTCTTTGCGTTCTGTTAAATCATCTCACAGAGTTACAGCTTTCCCCTCAAGAAGCCTTTCGCTAAGACAGTTCTTGTGAAATTGGCAAGGTGATATTTGGAAGCCCATAATGGGCTACGGTGAAAAAGGAAATATCCTCAGATGAAATCTGGAAAGAAGCTTTCTGAGAAACTGCTTAGTGTTCGGTTAATTCATCTCACAGAGTTACATCTGTATTTCGTGGATCTCTTTGCTAGCCTTATTTCTGTGGAATCTGAGAACAGATATTTCGGATCCCTTTGAAGACTGTAGGGCCAAAGGAAATAACCTCCGATAACAAAGAGAAAGAAGCTTTCTGAGAAACTTCTTTGCATTCTGTGAAATCATCTCACAGAGTTACAGCTTTCCCCTCAAGAAGCCTTTCGCTAAGACAGTTCTTGTGGAATTGGCAAAGTGATAATTGGAAGCCCCTAGAGGGCTATGGTGAAAAAGGAAATATCCTCAGATGAAATCTGGAAGGAAGCTTTCTGAGAAACTGCTTAGTGTTCGGTTAATTCATCTCAGAGAGTTACATCTGTATTTCGTGGATCTCTTGGCTAGCCTTATTTCTCTGGAATCTGAGAACAGATATTTCGGATCCCTTTGAAGACTATAGGGCCAAAGGAAATATCCTCCGATAACAAAGAGAAAGAAGCTTTCTGAGAAACTTCTTTGCGTTCTGTGAAATCATCTCACAGAGTTACAGCTTTCCCCTCAAGAAGCCTTTCGCTATGACAGTTCTTGTGGAATTGGCAAAGTGATATTTGGAACCCCAAGAGGGCAATGGTGAAAAAGAAAATATCCTCAAATGAAAACTGGAAAGAAGCTTTCTGAGAAACTGCTTAGTGTTCTGTTCATTCATCTCACAGAGTTACATCTGTATTTCGTGGATCTCTTTGCTAGCCTTATTTCTGTGGAATCTGAGAACAGGTATTTTAGATCCCATTGAAGACTATAGGGCCAAAGGAAATATCCTCCGATTAAAAAGCGAAAGAAGCTTTCTTAGAAACTTCTTTGTGTTCTGTGAAATCATCTCACAGAGTTACAGCTTTCCCCTCAAGAAGCCTTTCGCTAAGACAGTTCTTGTGGAATTGGCAAAGTGATATTTGGAAGCCCCTAGAGGGCTATGGTGAAAAAGGAAATATCCTCAGTTGAAATCTGGAAAGAAGCTTTCTGAGAAACTGCTTAGTGTTCTTTTAATTCATCTCACAGAGTTACATCTGTATTTCGTGGATCTCTTTGCTAGCCTTATTTTTGTGGAATCTGCGAAGAGAAATTTCGGATACCATTGAAGACAATAGGGCCAAAGGAAATATCCTCCGATAACAAAGAGAAAGAAGCTTTCTGAGAAACTTCTTTGCGTTCTGTGAAATCATCTCACAGAGTTACAGCTTTCCCCTCAAGAAGCCTTTCGCTAAGACAGTTCTTGTGGAATTGGCAAAGTGATATTTGGAAGCCCCTAGAGGGCTATGGTGAAAAAGGAAATATCCTCAGATGAAATCTGGAAAGAAGCTTTCTGAGAAACTGCTTAGTGTTCTGTTAATTCATCTCACAGAGTTACATCTGTATTTCCTGGATCTCTTTGCTAGCCTTATTTCTGTGGAATCTGAGAACAGATATTTCGGATCCCATTGAAGACTATAGGGCCAAAGAAAATATCCTCCGATAACAAAGAGAAAGAAGCTTTCTGAGGAACTTCTCGGCGTTCTGTGAAATCATCTCACAGAGTTACAGCTTTCCCCTCAAGAAGCCTTTCGCAAAGACAGTTCTTGTGGAATTGGCAAGGTGATATTTGGAAGCCCATAGAGTGCTATGGTGAAAAAGTAATTATCCTCAGATGAAATCAGGAAGGAAGCTTTCTGAGAAACTGCTTAGTGTTCTGTTAATTCATCTCACAGAGTTACATCTGTATTTCGCGGATCTCTTTGCTAGCCTTTTTTCTGTGGAATCTGAGAACAGATATTTCGGATCCCTTTGAAGACTATAGGGCCAAAGGAAATATCCTCCAATTACAAAGAGAAAGAAGCTTTCTTAGAAACTTCTTTGTGTTCTGTGAAATCATCTCACAGAGTTACAGCTTTCCCCTCAAGAAGCCTTTCGCTAAGACAGTTCTTGTGGAATTGGCAAAGTGATATTTGGAAGCCCTTAGTGGGCTATGGTGAAAAAGGAATGATCCTCAGATGAAATCTGGAAAGAAGCTTTCTGAGAAACTGCTTAGTGTTCTGTTCATTCATCTCACAGAGTTACATCTTTATTTCGTGGATCTCTTTGCTAGCCTTATTTCTGTGGAATCTGAGAACAGATATTTCGGATCCCTTTGAAGACTATAGGGCCAAAGGAAATATCCTCCGATTACAAAGAGAAAGAAGCTTTCTTAGAAATTTCTTTGCATTCTGTGAAATCATCTCACAGAGTTACAGCTTTACCCTCAAGAAGCCTTTCGCTAAGACAGTTCTTGTGGAATTGGCAAAGTGATATTTGGAAGCCCCTAGAGGGCTATGGTGAAAAAGGAAATATCCTCAGATGAAATCTGGAAAGAAGCTTTCTGAGAAACTGCTTAGTGTTCTGTTCATTCATCTCACAGAGTTACATCTGTATTTCGTGGATCTCTTTGCTAGCCTTATTTCTGTGGAATCTGAGAACAGATATTTCGGATCCCATTGAAGACTATAGGGCCAAAGGAAATATCCTCCGATAACAAAGAGAAAGAAGCTTTCTGAGAAACTTCTTTGCGTTCTGTGAAATCATCTCACAGAGTTACAGCTTTCCCCTCAAGAAGCCTTTCGCTAAGACAGTTCTTGTGGAATTGGCAAGGTGATATTTGGAAGCCCATAATGGGCTACGGTGAAAAAGGAAATATCCTCAGATGAAATATGGAAAGAAGCTTTCTGAGAAACTGCTTAGTGTTCGGTTAATTCATCTCACAGAGTTACATCTGTATTTCGTGGATCTCTTTGCTAGCCTTATTTCTGTGGAATCTGAGAACAGATATTTCGGATCCCTTTGAAGACTGTAGGGCCAAAGGAAATAACCTCCGATAACAAAGAGAAAGAAGCTTTCTGAGAAACTTCTTTGCATTCTGTGAAATCATCTCACAGAGTAACAGCTTTCCCCTCAAGAAGCCTTTCGCTAAGACAGTTCTTGTGGAATTGGCAAAGTGATATTTGGAAGCCCCTAGAGGGCTATGGTGAAAAAGGAAATATCCTCAGATGAAATCTGGAAGGAAGCTTTCTGAGAAACTACTTAGTGTTCGGTTAATTCATCTCAGAGAGTTACATTTGTATTTCGTGGATCTCTTGGCTAGCCTTATTTCTGTGGAATCTGAGAACAGATATTTCGGATCCCTTTGAAGACTATAGGGCCAAAGGAAATATCCTCCGATAACAAAGAGAAAGAAGCTTTCTGAGAAACTTCTTTGCGTTCTGTGAAATCATCTCACAGAGTTACAGCTTTCCCCTCAAGAAGCCTTTCGCTATGACAGTTCTTGTGGAATTGGCAAAGTGATATTTGGAACCCCAAGAGGGCAATGGTGAAAAAGAAAATATCCTCAAATGAAAACTGGAAAGAAGCTTTCTGAGAAACTGCTTAGTGTTCTGTTCATTCATCTCACAGAGTTACATCTGTATTTCGTGGATCTCTTTGCTAGCCTTATTTCTGTGGAATCTGAGAACAGGTATTTTAGATCCCTTTGAAGACTATAGGGCCAAAGGAAATATCCTCCGATTACAAAGAGAAAGAAGCTTTCTTAGAAACTTCTTTGTGTTCTGTGAAATCATCTCACAGAGTTACAGCTTTCCCCTCAAGAAGCCTTTCGCTAAGACAGTTCTTGTGGAATTGGCAAAGTGATATTTGGAAGCCCATAGAGGGCTATGGTTAAAAAGGATACATCCTCAGATGAAATCTGGAAAGAAGCTTTCTGAGAAACTGCTTAGTGTTCTTTTCATTCATCTCACAGAGTTACATCTTTATTTCGTGGATCTCTTTGCTAGCCTTATTTCTGTGGAGTCTGAGAACAGATATTTCGGATCCCTTTGAAGACTATAGGGCCAAAGGAATTATCCTCCGATTAAAAAGAGAAAGAAGCTTTCTTAGAAACTTCTTTGCGTTCTGTGATATCATCTCACAGAGTTACAGCTTTACCCTCAAGAAGCCTTTCGCTAAGACAGTTCTTGTGGAATTGGCAAAGTGATATTTGGAAGCCCATAGAGGTCTATGGTGAAAAAGGAAATATCCTCAGATGAAATCTGGAAAGAAGCTTTCTGAGAAACTGCTTAGTGTTCTGTTAATTAATCTCACAGAGTTACATCTGTATTTCGTGGATCTCTTTGCTAGCCTTATTTTTGTGGAATCTGAGAACAGATATTTCGGATCCATTGAAGACTATAGGGCCAAAGAAAATATCCTCCGATAACAAAGAGAAAGAAGCTTTCTGAGAAACTTCTTTGCGTTCTGTGAAATCATCTCACAGAGTTACAGCTTTCCCCTCAAGAAGCCTTTCGCTAAGACAGTTCTTGTGGAATTGGCAAAGTGATATTTGGAAGCCCCTAGAGGGCTATGGTGAAAAAGGAAATATCCTCAGATGAAATCTGGAAAGAAGCTTTCTGAGAAACTGCTTAGTGTTCTTTTAATTCATCTCACACAGTTCCATCTGTATTTCGTGGATCTCTTTGCTAGCCTTATTTTTGTGGAATCTGAGAACAGAAATTTCGGATCCCATTGAAGACTATAGGGCCAAAGGAAATATCCTCCGATAACATAGAGAAAGAAGCTTTCTGAGAAACTTCTTTGCGTTCTGTGAAATCATCTCACAGAGTTACAGCTTTCCCCTCAAGAAGCCTTTCGCTAAGACAGTTCTTGTGGAATTGGCAAAGTGATATTTGGAAGCCCCTAGAGGGCTATGGTGAAAAAGGAAATATCCTCAGATGAAATCTGGAAAGAAGCTTTCTGAGAAACTGCTTAGTGTTCTGTTAATTCATCTCACAGAGTTACATCTGTATTTCCTGGATCTCTTTGCTAGCCTTCTTTCTGTGGAATCTGAGAACAGATATTTCGGATCCCATTAAAGACTATAGGGCCAAAGGAAATATCCTCCGATTATAAAGAGAAAGAAGCTTTCTGAGAAACTTCTTGGCGTTCTGTGAAATCATCTCACAGAGTTACAGCTTTCCCCTCAAGAAGCCTTTCGCTAAGACAGTTCTTGTGGAATTGGCAAGGTGATATTTGGAAGCCCATAGAGGGCTACGGTGAAAAAGGAAATATCCTCAGATGAAATCTGGAAAGAAACTTTCTGAGAAACTGCTTAGTGTTCGGTTAATTCATCTCACAGGGTTACATCTGTATTTCGTGGATCTCTTTGCTAGCCTTATTTCTGTGGAATCTGAGAACAGATATTTCGGATCCCTTTGAAGACTATACGGCCTAAGGAAAAAACCTCCGATAACAAAGAGAAAGAAGCTTTCTGAGAAACTTCTTTGCATTCTGTGAAATCATCTCACAGAGTTACAGCTTTCCCCTCAAGAAGCCTTTCGCTAAGACAGTTCTTGTGGAATTGGCAAAGTGATATTTGGAAGCCCATAGAGGGCTAAGGTGAAAAAGGAAATAACCTCAGATGAAATCTGGAAGGAAGCTTTCTGAGAAACTGCCTAGTGTTCGGTTAATTCATCTCAGAGAGTTACATCTGTATTTCGTGGATCTCTTGGCTAGCCTTATTTCTGTGGAATCTGAGAACAGATATTTCGGATCCCATTGAAGACTATAGGGCCAAAGGAAATATCCTCCGATAACAAAGAGAAAGAAGCTTTCTGAGAAACTTCTTTGCGTTCTGTGAAATCATCTCACAGAGTTACAGCTTTCCCCTCAAGAAGCCATTCGCTAAGACAGTTCTTGTGGAATTGGCAAAGTGATATTTGGAAGCCCATAGAGGGCTATGGTGAAAAAGAAAATATCCTCAGATGAAAACTGGAAATAAGCTTTCTGAGAAACTGCTTAGTGTTCTGTTCATTCATCTCACAGAGTTACATCTGTATTTCGTGGATCTCTTTGCTAGCCTTATTTTTGTGGAATCTGAGAACAGATATTTCGGATCCCATTGAAGGCTATAGGGCCAAAGGAAATATCCTCCGATAACACAGGGAAAGAAGCTTTCTGATAAACTTCTTTGCGTTCTGTGAAATCATCTCACAGAGTTACAGCTTTCCCCTCAAGAAGCCTTTCGCTAAGACAGTTCTTGTGGAATTGGCAAAGTGATATTTGGAAGCCCCTAGAGGGCTATGGTGAAAAAGGAAATATCCTCAGATGAAATCTATAAAGAAGCTTTCTGAGAAACTGCTTAGTGTTCTGTTAATTCATCTCACAGGGTTACATCTGTATTTCGTGGATCTCTTTGCTAGCCTTATTTCTGTGGAATCTGAGAACAGATATTTCGGATCCCATTGAAGACTATAGGGCCAAAGGAAATATCCTCCGATAACAAAGAGAAAGAAGCTTTCTAAAAAACTTCTTGGCGTTCTGTGAAATCATCTCACAGAGTTACAGCTTTCCCCTCAAGAAGCCTTTCGCTAAGACAGTTATTGTGGAATTGGCAAGGTGATATTTGGAAGCCCATAGAGGGCTACGGTGAAAAAGGAAATATCCTCACATGAAATCTAGAAAGAAGCTTTCTGAGAAACTGCTTAGTGTTCGGTTAATTCATCTCACAGAGTTACATCAGTATTTCGTGGATCTCTTTGCTAGCCTTATTTCTGTGGAATCTGAGAACAGATATTTTGGATACCTTTGAAGACTATTGGGCCAAAGGAAATATCATCCGATAACAAAGAGAAAGAAGCTTTCTGAGAAACTTCTTTGCATTCTGTGAAATCATCTCACAGAGTTACAGCTTTCCCCTCAAGAAGCCTTTTGCTAAGACAGTTCTTGTGGAATTGGCAAAGTGATATTTGGAAGCCCATAGAGGGCTATGGTGAAAAAGGAAATATCCTCAGAGGAAATCTGGAAAGAAGCTTTCTGAGAAACTGCTTAGTGTTCTGTTACTTCATCTCACAGAGTTACATCTGTATTTCGTGGATGTCTTTGCTAGCCTTATTTCTATGGAATCTGAGAACAGGTAGTTCAGATCCCATTGAAGACTATAGGGCCAAAGGAAATATCCTCCGATTACAAAGAGAAAGAAGCTTTCTTAGAAACTTCTTTGTGTTCTGTGAAATCATCTCACAGAGTTACATCTTTCCCCTCAAGAAGCCTTTCGCTAAGACAGTTCTTGTGGAATTGGCAAAGTGATATTTGGAAGCCCATAGAGGGCTATGGTGAAAAAGGAAATATCCTCAGATGAAATCTGGAAAGAAGCTTTCTGAGAAACTGCTTAGTGTTTTGTTAATTCATCTCACAGAATTACATCTGTATTTCGTGGATCTCTTTGGCAGCCTTATTTCTGTCTAATCTGAGAACAGATATTTCGGATCCCATTGAAGACTATAGGGCCAAAGGAAATATCCTCCGATAACAAAGAGAAAGAAGCTTTCTGAGAATCTTCTTTACGTTCTGTGAAATCATCTCACAGAGTTACAGCTTTCCCCTCAAGAAGCCTTTCGCTAAGACAGTTCTTGTTGAATTGGCAAAGTGATATTTGGAAGCCCATAGAGGGCTATGGTGAAAAAGGAAATATCCTCAGATGAAATCTGGAAAGAAGCTTTCTGAGAATCTGCTTTGTGTTTGGTTAATTCATCTCAGAGAGTTACATCTGTATTTCGTGGATCTCTTTGCTAGCCTTATTTCTGTGGAATCTGAGAACAGATATTTCGGATCCCTTTGAAGACTATAGGGCCAAAGGAAATATCCTCCGATAACAAAGAGAAAGAAGGTTTCTGAGAAACTTCTTTGCGTTTTGTGAAATCATCTCCCAGACTTACAGCTTTCCCCTCAAGAAGCCTTTCGCTAAGACAGTTCTTGTGGAATTGGCAAAGTGATATTTGGAACCCCTAGAGGGCAATGGTGAAAAAGGAAATATCCTCAGAATGAAATCTGGAAAGAAGCTTTCTGAGAAACTGCTTAGTGTTCTGTTTATTCATCTCACAGAGTTACATCTGTATTTCGTGGATCTCTTTGCTAGCCTTATTTCTGTGGAATCTGAGAACAGGTATTTCAGATCCCATTGAAGACTATAGGGCCAAAGGAAATATCCTCCGATTACAAAGAGAAAGAAGCTTTCTTAGAAACTTCTTTGTGTTCTGTGAAATCATCTCACAGAGTTACAGCTTTCCCCTCAAGAAGCCTTTCGCTAAGACAGTTCTTGTGGAATTGGCAAAGTGATATTTGGAAGCCCATAGAGGGCTATGGTGAAAAAGGAAATATCCTCAGATGAAATCTGGAAAGAAGCTTTCTGAGAAACTGCTTAGTGTTCTGTTAATTCATCTCACAGAGTTACATCTGTATTTCGTGGATCTCTTTGCTAGCCTTATTTCTGTGGAATCTGAGAACAGATATTTCGGATCCCTTTGAAGACTATAGGGCCAAAGGAAATATCCTCCGATTACAAAGAGAAAGAAGCTTTCTTAGAAACTTCTTTGCGTTCTGTGAAATCATCTCACAGAGTTACAGCTTTCCCCTCAAGAAGCCTTTCGCTAAGACAGTTCTTGTGTAATTGGCAAAGTGATATTTGTAAGCCCATAGAGGGCTATGGTGAAAAAGGAAATATCCTCAGATGAAATCTGCAAAGAAGCTTTCTGAGAAACTGCTTAGTGTTCTGTTAATTCATCTCACAGAGTTACATCTGTGTTTCGTGGATCTCTTTGCTAGCCTTATTTCTGTGGAATCTGAGAACAGATATTTCGGATCCCATTGAAGACTATAGGGCCAAAGGAAATATCCACCGATAACAAAGAGAAAGAAGCTTTCTGAGGAACTTCTTGGCGTTCTGTGAAATCATCTCACAGAGTTACAGCTTTCCACTCAAGAAGCCTTTCGCTAAGACAGTTCTTGTGTAATTGGAAAAGTGATATTTGGAAGCACCTAGAGGGCTACGGTGAAAAAGGAAATATCCTCAGATGAAATCTGGAAAGAAGCTTTCTGAGAAACTGCTTAATGTTCTGTTAATTCATCTCACAGAGTTACATCTGTATTTCGTGGATCTCTTTGCTGGCCTTATTTCTGTGGAATCTGAGAACAGATATTTCGGATCCCATTGAAGACTATAGGGCCAAAGGAAATATCCTCCGATAACAAAGAGAAAGAAGCTTTCTGAGAAACTTCTTGGCGTTCTGTGAAATCATCTCACAGAGTTACAGCTTTCCCCTCAAGAAGCCTTTCGCTAAGACAGTTCTTGTGGAATTGGCAAAGTGATATTTGGAAGCCCCTAGAGGGCTACGGTGAAAAAGGAAATATCCTCAGATGAAATCTGGAAAGAAGCTTTCTGAGAAACTGCTTAGTGTTCTGTTAATTCATCTCACAGAGTTACATCTGTATTTCGTGGGTCTCTTTGCTAGCCTTATTTCTGTGGAATCTGAGAACAGATATTTCGGATCCCATTGAAGACTATAGGGCCAAAGGAAATATCCTCCGATAACAAAGAGAAAGAAGCTTTCTGAGGAACTTCTTGGCGTTCTGTGAAATCATCTCACAGAGTTACAGCTTTCCCCTCAAGAAGCCTTTCGCAAAGACAGTTCTTGTGGAATTGGCAAGGTGATATTTCGAAGCCCATAGAGGGCTATGGTGAAAAAGTAATTATCCTCAGATGAAATCTGGAAAGAAGCTTTCTGAGAAACTGCTTAGTGTTCTGTTAATTCATCTCACAGAGTTACATCTTTATTTCGTGGATCTCTTTGCTAGCCTTATTTCTGTGGAATCTGAGAACAGATATTTCGGATCCCTTTGAAGACTATAGGGCCAAAGGAAATACCCTCCGATTACAAAGAGAAAGAAGCTTTCTTAGAAATTCCTTTGCATTCTGTGAAATCATCTCACAGAGTTACAGCTTTCCCCTCAAGAAGCCTTTCGCTAAGACAGTTCTTGTGGAATTGGCAAAGTGATATTTGGAAGCCCATAGAGGGCTATGGTGAAAAAGGAAATATCCTCAGATGAAATCTGGAAAGAAGCTTTCTGAGAAACTGCTTAGTGTTCTGTTAATTCATCTCACAGACTTACATCTGTATTTCGTGGATCTCTTTGCTAGCCTTATTTCTGTGGAATCTGAGAACAGATATTTCGGATCCCTTTGAAGACTATAGGGCCAAAGGAAATATCCTCCGATTACAAAGAGAAAGAAGCTTTCTTAGAAACTTCTTTGCGTTCTGTGAAATCATCTCACAGAGTTACAGCTTTCCCCTCAAGAAGCCTTTCGCTAAGACAGTTCTTGTGTAATTGGCAAAGTGATATTTGTAAGCCCATAGAGGGCTATGGTGAAAAAGGAAATATCCTCAGATGAAATCTGCAAAGAAGCTTTCTGAGAAACTGCTTAGTGTTCTGTTAATTCATCTCACAGAGTTACATCTGTGTTTCGTGGATCTCTTTGCTAGCCTTATTTCTGTGGAATCTGAGAACAGATATTTCGGATCCCATTGAAGACTATAGGGCCAAAGGAAATATCCACCGATAACAAAGAGAAAGAAGCTTTCTGAGGAACTTCTTGGCGTTCTGTGAAATCATCTCACAGAGTTACAGCTTTCCACTCAAGAAGCCTTTCGCTAAGACAGTTCTTGTGTAATTGGAAAAGTGATATTTGGAAGCACCTAGAGGGCTACGGTGAAAAAGGAAATATCCTCAGATGAAATCTGGAAAGAAGCTTTCTGAGAAACTGCTTAATGTTCTGTTAATTCATCTCACAGAGTTACATCTGTATTTCGTGGATCTCTTTGCTGGCCTTATTTCTGTGGAATCTGAGAACAGATATTTCGGATCCCATTGAAGACTATAGGGCCAAAGGAAATATCCTCCGATAACAAAGAGAAAGAAGCTTTCTGAGAAACTTCTTGGCGTTCTGTGAAATCATCTCACAGAGTTACAGCTTTCCCCTCAAGAAGCCTTTCGCTAAGACAGTTCTTGTGGAATTGGCAAAGTGATATTTGGAAGCCCCTAGAGGGCTACGGTGAAAAAGGAAATATCCTCAGATGAAATCTGGAAAGAAGCTTTCTGAGAAACTGCTTAGTGTTCTGTTAATTCATCTCACAGAGTTACATCTGTATTTCGTGGGTCTCTTTGCTAGCCTTATTTCTGTGGAATCTGAGAACAGATATTTCGGATCCCATTGAAGACTATAGGGCCAAAGGAAATATCCTCCGATAACAAAGAGAAAGAAGCTTTCTGAGGAACTTCTTGGCGTTCTGTGAAATCATCTCACAGAGTTACAGCTTTCCCCTCAAGAAGCCTTTCGCAAAGACAGTTCTTGTGGAATTGGCAAGGTGATATTTCGAAGCCCATAGAGGGCTATGGTGAAAAAGTAATTATCCTCAGATGAAATCTGGAAAGAAGCTTTCTGAGAAACTGCTTAGTGTTCTGTTAATTCATCTCACAGAGTTACATCTTTATTTCGTGGATCTCTTTGCTAGCCTTATTTCTGTGGAATCTGAGAACAGATATTTCGGATCCCTTTGAAGACTATAGGGCCAAAGGAAATACCCTCCGATTACAAAGAGAAAGAAGCTTTCTTAGAAATTCCTTTGCATTCTGTGAAATCATCTCACAGAGTTACAGCTTTCCCCTCAAGAAGCCTTTTGCTAAGACAGTACTTGTGGAATTGGCAAAGTGATATTTGGAAGCCCATAGAGGGCTATGGTGAAAAAGGAAATATCCTCAGATGAAATCTGGAAAGAAGCTTTCTGAGAAACTGCTTAGTGTTCTGTTCATTCATCTCACAGAGTTACATCTGTATTTCGTGGATCTCTTTGCTAGCCTTATTTTTGTGGAATCTGAGAACAGATATTTCGGATCCCTTTGAAGACTATAGGGCCAAAGGAAATATCCTCCGATAACAAAGAGAAAGAAGCTTTCTGAGAAACTTCTTTGCGTTCTGTGAAATCATCTCACAGAGTTTCAGCTTTACCCTCAAGAAGCCTTTCGCTAAGACAGTTCTTGTGGAATTGGCAAAGTGATATTTGGAAGCCCCTAGTGGGCTATGGTGAAAAAGGAAATATCCTCAGATGAAATCTGGAAAGAAGCTTTCTGAGAAACTGCTTAGTGTTCTGTTATTTCATCTCACAGAGTTACATCTGTATTTCCTGGATCTCTTTGCTAGCCTTATTTTTGTGGAATCTGAGAACAGATATTTCGGATCCCATTGAAGACTATAGGGCCAAAGCAAATATCCTCCGATAACAAAGAGAAAGAAGCTTTCTGAGAAACTTCTTGGCGTTCTGTGAAATCATCTCACAGAGTTACAGCTTTCCCCTCAAGAAGCCTTTCGCTAAGACAGTTCTTGTGGAATTGGCAAGGTGATATTTGGAAGCCCATAGAGGGCTACGGTGAAAAAGGAAATATCCTCAGATGAAATCTGGAAAGAAGCTTTCTGAGAAACTGCTTAGTGTTCGGTTAATTCATCTCACAGAGTTACATCAGTATTTCGTGGATCTCTTTGCTAGCCTTATTTCTGTGGAATCTGAGAACAGATATTTTGGATACCTTTGAAGACTATAGGGCCAAAGGAAGTATCCTCCGATAACAAAGAGAAAGAAGCTTTCTGAGAAACTTCTTTGCATTCTGTGAAATCATCTCACAGAGTTACAGCTTTCCCCTCAAGAAGCCTTTCGCTAAGACAGTTCTTGTGGAATTGGAAAAGTGATATTTGGAAGCCCATAGAGGGCTATGGTGAAAAAGGAAATATCCTCAGATGAAATCTGAAAGGAAGCTTTCTGAGAAACTGCTTAGTGTTCTGTTAATTCATCTCACAGGGTTACATCTGTATTTCGTGGATCTCTTTGCTAGCCTTATTTCTGTGGAATCTGAGAACAGATATTTCGGATCCCATTGAAGACTATAGGGCCAAAGGAAATATCCTCCGATAACAAAGAGAAAGAAGCTTTCTGAGAAACTTCTTGGCGTTCTGTGAAATCATCTCACAGAGTTACAGCTTTCCCCTCAAGAAGCCTTTCGCTAAGACCGTTCTTGTGGAATTGGCAAAGTGATATTTGGAAGCCCCTAGAGGGCTACGGTGAAAAAGGAAATATCCTCAGATGAAATCTGGAAAGAAGCTTTCTGAGAAACTGCTTAGTGTTCTGTTAATTCATCTCACAGAGTTACATCTGTATTTCGTGGATCTCTTCGCTAGCCTTATTTCTGTGGAATCTGAGAACAGATATTTCGGATCCCATTGAAGACTACAGGGCCAAAGGAAATATCCTCCGATAACAAAGAGAAAGAAGCTTTCTGAGGAACTTCTTGGCGTTCTGTGAAATCATCTCACAGAGTAACAGCTTTCCCCTCAAGAAGCCTTTCGCAAAGACAGTTCTTGTGGAATTGGCAAGGTGATATTTGGAAGCCCTTAGAGGGCTATGGTGAAAAAGGAATGATCCTCAGATGAAATCTGGAAAGAAGCTTTCTGAGAAACTGCTTAGTGTTCTGTTAATTCATCTCAGAGAGTTACATCTGTATTTCGTGGATCTCTTGGCTAGCCTTATTTCTGTGGAATCTGAGAACAGATATTTCGAATCCCTTTGAAGACTATAGGGCCAAAGGAAATATCCTCCGATAACAAAGAGAAAGTCTGAGAAATTACTTTGCGTTCTGTGAAATCATCTCACAGAGTTACAGCTTTCCCCTCAAGAAGCCATTCGCTAAGACAGTTCTTGTGGAATTGGCAAAGTGATATTTGGAAGCCCATAGAGGGCTATGGTGAAAAAGGAAATATCCTCAGATGAAATATGGAAGGAAGCTTTCTGAGAAACTGCTTAGTGTTCGGTTAATTCATCTCAGAGAATTACATCTGTATTTCGTGGATCTCTTTGCTAGCCTTATTTCTGTGGAATCTGAGAACAGATATTTCGGATCCCTTTGAAGATTATAGGGCCAAAGTAAATATCCTCCGATAACAAAGAGAAAGAAGCTTTCTGAGAAACTTCTTTGCGTTCTTTGAAATCATCTCACAGAGTTACAGCTTTCCCCTCAAGAAGCCTTTCGCTAAGACAGTTCTTGTGGAATTGGCAAAGTGATATTTGGAACCCCAAGAGGGCAATGGTGAAAAAGAAAATATCCTCAAATGAAAACTGGAAAGAAGCTTTCTGAGAAACTGCTTAGTGTTCTGTTCATTCATCTCACAGAGTTACATCTGTATTTCGTGGATCTCTTTGCTAGCCTTATTTCTGTGGAATCTGAGAACAGGTATTTTAGATCCCATTGAAGACTATAGGGCCAAAGGAAATATCCTCCGATTACAAAGAGAAAGAAGCTTTCTTTGAAACTTCTTTGTGTTCTGTGAAATCATCTCACAGAGTTACAGCTTTCCCCTCAAGAAGCCTTTCGCTAAGACAGTTCTTGTGGAATTGGCAAAGTGATATTTGGAAGCCCATAGAGGGCTATGGTGAAAAAGGATATATCCTCAGATGAAATCTGGAAAGAAGCTTTCTGAGAAACTGCTTAGTGTTCTGTTAATTCATCTCACAGAGTTACATCTTTATTTCGTGGATCTCTTTGCTAGCCTTATTTCTGTGGAGTCTGAGAACAGATATTTCGGATCCCTTTGAAGACTATAGGGCCAAAGGAAATATCCTCCGATTAAAAAGAGAAAGAAGCTTTCTTAGAAACTTCTTTGCGTTCTGTGATATCATCTCACAGAGTTACAGCTTTACCCTCAAGAAGCCTTTCGCTAAGACAGTTCTTGTGGAATTGGCAAAGTGATATTTGGAAGCCCATAGAGGGCTATGGTGAAAAAGGAAATATCCTCAGATGAAATCTGGAAAGAAGCTTTCTGAGAAACTGCTTAGTGTTCTGTTAATTCATCTCACAGAGTTACATCTGTATTTCGTGGATCTCTTTGCTAGCCTTATTTCTGTGGAATCTGAGAACAGATATTTCGGATCCCTTTGAAGACTATAGGGCCAAAGGAAATATCCTCCGATTACAAAGAGAAAGAAGCTTTCTGAGAAATTTCTTTGCATTCTGTGAAATCATCTCACAGAGTTACAGCTTTCCCCTCAGGAAGCCTTTTGCTAAGACAGTTCTTGTGGAATTGGCAAAGTGATATTTGGAAGCCCATAGAGGGCTATGGTGAAAAAGGAAATATCCTCAGATGAAATCTGGAAAGAAGCTTTCTGAGAAACTGCTTAGTGTTCTGTTAATTCATCTCACAGAGTTACATCTGTATTTCCTGGATCTCTTTGCTAGCCTTATTTTTGTGGAATCTGAGAACAGATATTTCGGATCCCTTTGAAGACTATAGGGCCAAAGGAAATATCCTCCGATAACAAAGAGAAAGAAGCTTTCTGAGAAACTTCTTTGCGTTCTGTGAAATCATCTCACAGAGTTACAGCTTTCCCCTCAAGAAGCCTTTCGCTAAGACAGTTCTTGTGGAATTGGCAAAGTGATATTTGGAAGCCCAAAGAGGGCTATGGTGAAAAAGGAAATATCCTCAGATGAAATCTGGAAAGAAGCTTTCTGAGAAACTGCTTAGTGTTCTTTTCATTCATCTCACAGACTTACATCTTTATTTCGAGGAACTCTTTGCTAGCCTTATTTCTGTGGAGTCTGAGAACAGATATTTCGGATCCCTTTGAAGACTATAGGGCCAAAGGAAATATCCTCCGATAACAAGGAGAAAGAAGCTTTCTTAGAAACTCCTTTGCGTTCTGTGATATCATCTCACAGAGTTACAGATTTCCCCTCAAGAAGCCTTTCGCTAAGACAGTTCTTGTGGAATTGGCAAAGTGATATTTGGAAGCCCATAGAGGGCTATGGTGAAAAAGGAAATATCCTCAGATGAAATCTGGAAAGAAGCTTTCTGAGAAACTGCTTAGTGTTCTGTTAATTCATCTCAGAGAGTTACATCTGTATTTCGTGGATCTCTTGGCTAGCCTTATTTCTGTGGAATCTGAGAACAGATATTTCGAATCCCTTTGAAGACTATAGGGCCAAAGGAAATATCCTCCGATAACAAAGAGAAAGTCTGAGAAATTTCTTTGCGTTCTGTGAAATCATCTCACAGAGTTACAGCTTTCCCCTCAAGAAGCCATTCGCTAAGACAGTTCTTGTGGAATTGGCAAAGTGATATTTGGAAGCCCATAGAGGGCTATGATGAAAAAGGAAATATCCTCAGATGAAATCTGGAAGGAAGCTTTCTGAGAAACTGCTTAGTGTTCGGTTAATTCATCTCAGAGAATTACATCCGTATTTCGTGGATCTCTTTGCTAGCCTTATTTCTGTGGAATCTGAGAACAGATATTTCGGATCTCTTTGAAGATTATAGGGCCAAAGGAAATATCCTCCGATAACAAAGAGAAAGAAGCTTTCTGAGAAACTTCTTTGCGTTCTGTGAAATCATCTCACAGAGTTACAGCATTCCCCTCAAGAAGCCTTTCGCTAAGACAGTTCTTGTGGAATTGGCAAAGTGATATTTGGAACCCCAAGAGGGCAATGGTGAAAAAGAAAATATCCTCAAATGAAAACTGGAAAGAAGCTTTCTGAGAAACTGCTTAGTGTTCTGTTCATTCATCTCACAGAGTTACATCTGTATTTCGTGGATCTCTTTGCTAGCCTTATTTCTGTGGAATCTGAGAACAGGTATTTTAGATCCCATTGAAGACTATAGGGCCAAAGGAAATATCCTCCGATTACAAAGAGAAAGAAGCTTTCTTAGAAACTTCTTTGTGTTCTGTGAAATCATCTCACAGAGTTACAGCTTTCCCCTCAAGAAGCCTTTCGCTAAGACAGTTCTTGTGGAATTGGCAAAGTGATATTTGGAAGCCCATAGAGGGCTATGGTGAAAAAGGATATATCCTCAGATGAAATCTGGAAAGAAGCTTTCTGAGAAACTGCTTAGTGTTCTGTTCATTCATCTCACAGAGTTACATCTTTATTTCGTGGATCTCTTTGCTAGCCTTATTTCTGTGGAGTCTGAGAACAGATATTTCGGATCCCTTTGAAGACTATAGGGCCAAAGGAAATATCCTCCGATTAAAAAGAGAAAGAAGCTTTCTTAGAAACTTCTTTGCGTTCTGTGATATCATCTCACAGAGTTACAGCTTTACCCTCAAGAAGTCTTTCGCTAAGACAGTTCTTGTGGAATTGGCAAAGTGATATTTGGAAGCCCATAGAGGGCTATGGTGAAAAAGGAAATATCCTCAGATGAAATCTGGAAAGAAGCTTTCTGAGAAACTGCTTAGTGTTCTGTTAATTCATCTAACAGAGTTACATCTGTATTTCGTGGATCTCTTTGCTAGCCTTATTTCTGTGGAATCTGAGAACAGATATTTCGTATCCCATTGAAGACTATAGGGCCAAAGGGAATATCCTCCGATAACAAAGAGAAAGAAGCTTTCTGAGAAACTTCTTTGCGTTCTGTGAAATCATCTCACAGAGTTACAGCTTTCCCCTCAAGAAGCCTTTCGCTAAGTCAGTTCTTGTGGAATTGGCAAGGTGATATTTGGAAGCCCATAGAGGGCTACGGTGAAAAAGGAAATATCCTCAGATGAAATCTGGAAGGAAGGTTTCTGAGAAACTGCTTAGTGTTCGGTTAATTCATCTCACAGAGTTACATCTGTATTTCGTGGATCTCTTTGCTAGCCTTATTTTTGTGGAATCTGAGAACAGATATTTCGGATCCCATTGAAGACTATAGGGCCAAAGGAAATATCTTCTGATAACAAAGAGAAAGAAGCTTTCTCAGAAACTTCTTTGCGTTCTGTGAAATCATCTCACAGAGTTACAGCTTTCCCCTCAAGAAGCCTTTCGCTAAGACAGTTCTTATGGAATTGGCAAAGTGATATTTGGAAGCCCCTAGAGGGCTATGGTGAAAAAGGAAATATCCTCAGATGAAATCTGGAAAGAAGCTTTCTGAGAAACTGCTTAGTGTTCTGTTAATTCATCTCACAGAGTTACATCTGTATTTCCTGGATCTCTTTGCTAGCCTTATTTCTGTGGAATCTGAGAACAGATATTTCGGATCCCTTTGAAGACTATAGGGCCAAAGGAAATATCCTCCGATTACAAAGAGAAAGAAGCTTTCTTAGAAACTTCTTTGCGTTCTGTGAAATCATCTCACAGAGTTACAGCTTTCCCCTCAAGAAGCCTTTCGCTAAGACAGTTCTTGTGGAATTGGCAAAGTGATATTTGGAAGCCCCTAGAGGGCTATGGTGAAAAACGAAATATCCTCAGATGAAATCTGGAAAGAAGTTTTCTGAGAAACTGCTTAGTGTTCGGTTAATTCATCTCACAGAGTTACATCTGTATTTCGTGGATCTCTTTGCTAGCCTTATTTCTGTGGAATCTGAGAACAGATATTTCGGATCCCATTGAAGACTATAGGGCCAAAGGAAATATCCTCCGATTATAAAGAGAAAGAAGCTTTCTGAGAAAATTCTTGGCGTTCTGTGAAATCATCTCACAGAGTTACAGCTTTCCCCTCAAGAAGACTTTCGCTAAGACAGTTCTTGTGGAATTGGCAAAGTGATATTTGGAAGCCTATAGAGTGCTATGGTGAAAAAGGAAATATCCTCAGATGAAATCTGGAAGGAAGCTTTCTGAGAAACTTCTTAGTGTTCTCTTAATTCATCTCACAGAGTTACATCTGTATTTCGTGGATCTCTTTGCTAGCCTTATTTCTGTGGAATCTGAGAACAGATATTTCGGATCCCATTGAAGACTATAGGGCCAAAGGAAATATCCTCCGATAACAAAGAGAAAGAAACTCTCTGAGGAACTTCTTGGCGTTCTGTGAAATCATCTCACAGAGTTACAACTTTCCCCTCAAGAAGCCTTTCGCAAAGACAGTTCTTTTGGAATTGGCAAGGTGATATTTGGAAGCCCATAGAGGGCTATGGTGAAAAAGTAATTATCCTCAGATGAAATCTGGAAAGAAGCTTTCTGAGAAACTGCTTAGTGTTCTGTTAATTCATCTCACAGAGTTACATCTGTACTTCGCGGATCTCTTTGCTAGCCTTATTTCTGTGGAATCTGAGAACAGATATTTCGGATCCCTTTGAAGACTGTAGGGCCAAAGGAAATATCCTCCGATTACAAAGAGAAAGAAGCTTTCTTAGAAACTTCTTTGTGTTCTGTGAAATCATCTCACAGAGTTACAGCTTTCCCCTCAAGAAGCCTTTCGCTAAGACAGTTCTTGTGGAATTGGCAAAGTGATATTTGGAAGCCCTTAGAGGGCTATGGTGAAAAAGGAATGATCCTCAGATGAAATCTGGAAAGAAGCTTTCTGAGAAACTGCTTAGTGTTCTGTTAATTCACCTCACAGAGTTACATCTTTATTTCGTGGATCTCTTTGCTAGCCTTATTTCTGTGGAATCTGAGAACAGATATTTCGGATCCCTTTGAAGACTATAGGGCCAAAGGAAATATCCTCCGATTACAAAGAGAAAGAAGCTTTCTGAGAAATTTCTTTGCATTCTGTGAAATCATCTCACAGAGTTACAGCTTTCCCCTCAGGAAGCCTTTTGCTAAGACAGTTCTTGTGGAATTGGCAAAGTGATATTTGGAAGCCCATAGAGGGCTATGGTGAAAAAGGAAATATCCTCAGATGAAATCTGGAAAGAAGCTTTCTGAGAAACTGCTTAGTGTTCTGTTAATTCATCTCACAGAGTTACATCTGTATTTCCTGGATCTCTTTGCTAGCCTTATTTTTGTGGAATCTGAGAACAGATATTTCGGATCCCTTTGAAGACTATAGGGCCAAAGGAAATATCCTCCGATAACAAAGAGAAAGAAGCTTTCTGAGAAACTTCTTTGCGTTCTGTGAAATCATCTCACAGAGTTACAGCTTTCCCCTCAAGAAGCCTTTCGCTAAGACAGTTCTTGTGCAATTGGCAAAGTGATATTTGGAAGCCCCTAGAGGGCTATGGTGAAAAAGGAAATATCCTCAGATGAAATCTGGAAAGAAGCTTTCTGAGAAACTGCTTAGTGTTCTGTTAATTCATCTCACAGAGTTACATCTGTATTTCCTGGATCTCTTTGCTAGCCTTATTTCTGTGGAATCTGAGAACAGATATTTCGGATCCCTTTGAAGACTATAGGGCCAAAGGAAATAACCTCCGATAACAATGAGAAAGAAGTTTTCTGAGAAACTTCTTTGCGTTTTGTGAAATCATCTCACAGAGTTACAGCTTTCCCCTCAAGAAGCCTTTCGCTAAGACAGTTCTTGTGGAATTAGCAAAGTGATATTTGGAACCCCAATAGGGCAATGGTGAAAAAGAAAATATCCTCAAATGAAAACTGGAAAGAAGCTTTCTGAGAAACTGCTTAGTGTTCTGTTCATTCATCTCACAGAGTTACATCTGTATTTCGTGGATCTCTTTGCTAGCCTTATTTCTGTGCAATCTGAGAACAGGTATTTCAGATCCCATTGAAGACTATAGGGCCAAAGGAAATATCCTCCGATTACAAAGAGAAAGAAGTTTTCCTAGAAACTTCTTTGTGTTCTGTGAAATCATCTCACAGAGTTACAGCTTTCCCCTCAAGAAGCCTTTCGCTAAGACAGTTCTTGTGGAATTGGCAAAGTGATATTTGGAAGCCCATAGAGGGCTATGGTGAAAAAGGATATATCCTCAGATGAAATCTGGAAAGAAGCTTTCTGAGAAACTGCTTAATGTTCTGTTCATTCATCTCACAGAGTTACATCTTTATTTCGTGGAACTCTTTGCTAGCCTTATTTCTGTGGAGTCTGAGAACAGATATTTCGGATCCCTTGGAAGACTATAGGGCCAAAGGAAATATCCTCCGATAACAAAGAGAAAGAAGCTTTCTTAGAAACTTCTTTGCGTTCTGTGATATCATCTCACAGAGTTACAGCTTTACCCTGAAGAAGCCTTTCGCTAAGACAGTTCTTGTGGAATTGGCAAAGTGATATTTGGAAGCCCATAGAGGGCTATGGTGAAAAAGGAAATATCCTCAGATGAAATCTGGAAAGAAGCTTTCTGAGAAACTGCTTAGTGTTCTGTTAATTCATCTCACAGAGTTACATCTGTATTTCGTGGATCTCTTTGCTAGCCTTATTTCTGTGGAATCTGAGAACAGATATTTCGGATCCCTTTGAAGACTATAGGGCCAAAGGAAATATCCTCCGATAACAAAGAGAAAGAAGCTTTCTGAGAAACTTCTTTGCGTTCTGTGAAATCATCTCACAGAGTTACAGCTTTCCCCTCAAGAAGCCTTTCGCTAAGACAGTTCTTGTGGAATTGGCAAAGTGATATTTGGAACCCCAAGAGGGCAAGGGTGAAAAAGAAAATATCCTCAAATGAAAACTGGAAAGAAGCTTTCTGAGAAACTGCTTAGTGTTCTGTTAATTCATCTCACAGAGTTACATCTGTATTTCGTGGATCTCTTTGCTAGCCTTATTTCTGTGGAATCTGAGAACAGGTATTTCAGATCCCATTGAAGACTATAGGGCCAAAGGAAATATCCTCCGATTACAAAGAGAAAGAAGCTTTCTTAGAAACTTCTTTGTGTTCTGTGAAATCATCTCACAGAGTTACAGCTTTCCCCTCAAGAAGCCTTTCGCTAAGACAGTTCTTGTGGAATTGGCAAAGTGATATTTGGAAGCCCATAGAGGGCTATGGTGAAAAAGGATATATCCTCAGATGAAATCTGGAAAGAAGCTTTCTGAGAAACTGCTTAGTTTTCTGTTCATTCATCTCACAGAGTTACATCTTTATTTCGTGGAACTCTTTGCTAGCCTTATTTCTGTGGAGTCTGAGAACAGATATTTCGGATCCCTTTGAAGACTATAGGGCCAAAGGAAATATCCTCCGATAACAAAGAGAAAGAAGCTTTCTTAGAAACTTCTTTGCGTTCTGTGATATCATCTCACAGAGTTACAGCTTTACCCTGAAGAAGCCTTTCGCTAAGACAGTTCTTGTGGAATTGGCAAAGTGATATTTGGAAGCCCATAGAGGGCTATGGTGAAAAAGGAAATATCCTCAGATGAAATCTGGAAAGAAGCTTTCTGAAAAACTGCTTAGTGTTCTGTTAATTCATCTCACAGAGTTACATCTGTATTTCGTGGATCTCTTTGCTAGCCTTATTTCTGTGGAATCTGAGAACAGATATTTCGGATCCCTTTGAAGACTATAGGGCCAAAGGAAATATTCTCCGATAACAAAGAGAAAGAAGCTTTCTGAGAAACTTCTTTGCGTTCTGCGAAATCATCTCACAGAGTTACAGCTTTCCCCTCAAGAAGCCTTTCGCTAAGACAGTTCTTGTGGAATTGGCAAAGTGATATTTGGAACCCCAATAGGGCAATGGTGAAAAAGAAAATATCCTCAAATGAAAACTGGAAAGAAGCTTTCTGAGAAACTGCTTAGTGTTCTGTTCATTCATCTCACAGAGTTACATCTGTATTTCGTGGATCTCTTTGCTAGCCTTATTTCTGTGCAATCTGAGAACAGGTATTTCAGATCCCATTGAAGACTATAGGGCCAAAGAAAATATCCTCCGATTACAAAGAGAAAGAAGTTTTCTTAGAAACTTCTTTGTGTTCTGTGAAATCATCTCACAGAGTTACAGCTTTCCCCTCAAGAAGCCTTTCGCTAAGACAGTTCTTGTGAAATTGGCAAAGTGATATTTGGAAGCCCATAGAGGGCTATGGTGAAAAAGGATATATCCTCATATGAAATCTGGAAAGAAGCTTTCTGAGAAACTGCTTAGTGTTCTGTTCATTCATCTCACAGAGTTACATCTTTATTTCGTGGAACTCTTTGCTAGCCTTATTTCTGTGGAGTCTGAGAACAGATATTTCGGATCCCTTTGAAGACTATCGGGCCAAAGGAATTATCCTCCGATTAAAAAGAGAAAGAAGCTTTCTGAGAAACTTCTTTGCGTTCTGTGAAATCATCTCACAGAGTTACAGCTTTCCCCTCAAGAAGCCTTTTGCTAAGACAGTTCTTGTGGAATTGGCAAGGTGATATTTGGAAGCCCATAGAGGGCTACGGTGAAAAAGGAATGATCCTCAGATGAAATCTGGAAAGAAGTTTTCTGAGAAACTGCTTAGTGTTCTGTTAATTCATCTCACAGAGTTACATCTTTATTTCGTGGATCTCTTTGCTAACCTTATTTCTGTGGAATCTGAGAACAGATATTTCGGATCCCTTTGAAGACTATAGGGCCAAAGGAAATATCCTCCGATTACAAAGAGAAAGAAGCTTTCTTAGAAACTTCTTTGCGTTCTGTGAAATCATCTCACAGAGTTACAGCTTTCCCCTCAAGAAGCCTTTTGCTAAGACAGTTCTTGTGGAATTGGCAAAGTGATATTTGGAAGCCCATAGAGGGCTATGGTGAAAAAGGAAATATCCTCAGATGAAATCTGGAAAGAAGCTTTCTGAGAAACTGCTTAGTGTTCTGTTAATTCATCTCACAGAGTTACATCTGTATTTCGTGGATCTCTTTGCTAGCCTAATTTTTGTGGAATCTGAGAACAGATATTTCGGATCCCTTTGAAGACTATAGGGCCAAAGGAAATATCCTTCGATAACAAAGAGAAAGAAGCTTTCTGAGAAACTTCTTTGCGTTCTGTGAAATCATCTCACTGAGTTACAGCTTTCCCCTCAAGAAGCCTTTCGCTAAGACAGTTCTTCTGGAATTGGCAAAGTGATATTTGGAAGCCCATAGAGGGCTAAGGTGAAAAAGGAAATATCCTCAGATGAAATCTGGAAGGAAGCTTTCTGAGAATCTGCTTAGTGTTCGGTTAATTCATCTCAGAGAGTTACATCTGTATTTCGTGGATCTCTTGGCTAGCCTTATTTCTGTGGAATCTGAGAACAGATATTTCGGATCCCTTTGAAGACTATAGGACAAAGGAAATATCCTCCGATAACAAAGAGAAAGAAGCTTTCTGAGAAACTTCTTTGCGTGATGTGAAATCATCTCACAGAGTTACAGCTTTCCCCTCAAGAAGCCATTCGCTAAGACAGTTCTTGTGGAATTGGCAAAGTGATATTTGGAACCCCAAGAGGGCAATGGTGAAAAAGAAAATATCCTCAGATGAAAACTGGAAATAAGCTTTCTGAGAAACTGCTTAGTGTTCTGTTCATTCATCTCACAGAGTTACATCTTTATTTCGTGGATCTCTTTGCTAGCCTTATGTCTGTGGAATCTGAGAACAGGTATTTCAGATCCCATTGAAGACTATAGGGCCAAAGGAAATATCCTCCGATTACAAAGAGAAAGAAGATTTCTTAGAAACTTCTTTGTGTTCTGTGAAATCATCTCACAGAGATACAGCTTTCCCCTCAAGAAGCCTTTCGCTAAGACAGTTCTTGTGGAATTGGCAAAGTGATATTTGGAAGCCCATAGAGGGCTATGGTGAAAAAGGAAATATCCTCAGATGAAATCTGGAAAGAAGCTTTCTGAGAAACTGTTTAGTGTTCTGTTCATTCATCTCACAGAGTTACATCTTTATTTTGTGGAACTCTTTGCTAGCCTTATTTCTGTGGAGTCTGAGAACAGATATTTCGGATCCCTTTGAAGACTATAGGGCCAAAAGAAATATCCTCCGATTAAAAAGAGAAAGAAGCTTTCTTAGAAACTTCTTTGCGTTCTGTGATATCATCTCACAGAGTTACAGCTTTCCCCTCAAGAAGCCTTTCGCTAAGACAGTTCTTGTGGAATTGGCAAAGTGATATTTGGAAGCCCATAGAGGGCTAAGGTGAAAAAGGAAATATCCTCAGATGAAATCTGGAAGGAAGCTTTTTGAGAAACTGCTTAATGTTCTGTTAATTCATCTCACAGAGTTACATCTGTATTTCGTGGATCTCTTTGCTAGCCTTATTTTTGTGGAATCTGAGAACAGATATTTCGGATCCCATTGAAGGCTATAGGGCCAAAGGAAATATCCTCCGATAACAAAGGGAAAGAAGCTTTCTGATAAACTTCTTTGCGTTCTGTGAAATCATCTCACAGAGTTACATCTTTCCCCTCAAGAAGCCTTTTGCTAAGACAGTTCTTGTGGAATTGGCAAAGTGATATTTGGAAGCCCCTAGAGGGCTATGGTGAAAAAGGAAATATCCTCAGATGAAATCTGGAAAGAAGCTTTCTGAGAAACTGCTTAGTGTTCTGTTAATTCATCTCACAGAGTTACATCTGTATTTCGTGGATCTCTTTGCTAGCCTTATTTCTGTGGAATCTGAGAACAGATATTTCGGATCCCATTGAAGACTATAGGGCCAAAGGAAATATCCTCCGATAACAAAGAGAAAGAAGCTTTCTGAAAAACTTCTTGGCGTTCTGTGAAATCAACTCACAGAGTTACAGCTTTACCCTCAAGAAGCCTTTCGCTAAGACAGTTATTGTGGAATTGGCAAGGTGATATTTGGAAGCCCATAGAGGGCTACGGTGAAAAAGGAAATATCCTCAGATGAAATCTGGAAAGAAGCTTTCTGAGAAACTGTTTAGTGTTCGGTTAATTCATCTCACAGAGTTACATCAGTATTTCGTGGATCTCTTTGCTAGCCTTATTTCTGTGGAATCTGAGAACAGATATTTTGGATACCTTTGAAGACTATAGGGCCAACGGAAATATCCTCCGATAACAAAGAGAAAGAAGCTTTCTGAGAAACTTCTTTGCATTCTGTGAAATCATCTCAAAGAGTTACAGCTTTCCCCTCAAGAAGCCTTTCGCTTAGACAGTTCTTGTGGAATTGGCAAAGTGATATTTGCAACCCCAAGAGGGCAACGGTGAAAAAGAAAATATCCTCAAATGAAAACTGGAAAGAAGCTTTCTGAGAAACTGCTTAGTGTTCTGTTCATTCATCTCACAGAGTTACATCTGTATTTCGTGGATCTCTTTGCTAGCCTTATTTCTATGGAATCTGAGAACAGGTATTTCAGATCCCATTGAAGACTATAGGGCCAAAGGAAATATCCTCCGATTACAAAGAGAAAGAAGTTTTCTTAGAAACTTCTTTGTGTTCTGTGAAATCATCTCACAGAGTTACAGCTTTCCCCTCAAGAAGCCTTTCGCTAAGACAGTTCTTGTGGAATTGGCAAAGTGATATTTGGAAGCCCATAGAGGGCTATGGTGAAAAAGGATATATCCTCAGATGAAATCTGGAAAGAAGCTTTCTGAGAAACTGCTTAGTGTTCTGTTCATTCATCTCACAGAGTTACATCTTTATTTCGTGGAACTCTTTGCTAGCCTTATTTCTGTGGAGTCTGAGAACAGATATTTCGGATCCCTTTGAAGACTATAGGGCCAAAGGAAATATCCTCCGATAACAAAGAGAAAGAAGCTTTCTTAGAAACTTCTTTGCGTTCTGTGATATCATCTCACAGAGTTACAGCTTTACCCTGAAGAAGCCTTTCGCTAAGACAGTTCTTGTGGAATTGGCAAAGTGATATTTGGAAGCCCATAGAGGGCTATGGTGAAAAAGGAAATATCCTCAGATGAAATCTGGAAAGAAGCTTCTGAAAAACTGCTTAGTGTTCTGTTAATTCATCTCACAGAGTTACATCTGTATTTCTTGGATCTCTTTGCTAGCCTTATTTCTGTGGAATCTGAGAACAGATATTTCGGATCCCTTTGAAGACTATAGGGCCAAAGGAAATATCCTCCGATAACAAAGAGAAAGAAGCTTTCTGAGAAACTTCTTTGCGTTCTGTGAAATCAACTCACAGAGTTACAGTTTTCCCCTCAAGAAGCCTTTCGCTAAGACAGTTCTTGTGGAATTGGCAAAGTGATATTTGGAACCCCAAGAGCGCAATGGTGAGAAAGAAAATATCCTCAAATGAAAACTGGAAAGAAGCTTTCTGAGAAACTGCTTAGTGTTCTGTTAATTCATCTCACAGGGTTACATCTGTATTTCGTGGATATCTTTGCTAGCCTTTTTTCTGTGGAATCTGAGAACAGATATTTCGGATCCCATTGAAGACAATAGGGCCAAAGGAAATATCCTCCGATAACAAAGAGAAAGAAGCTTACTGAGAAACTTCTTTGCGTTCTGTGAAATCATCTCACAGAGTTACAGCTTTCCCGTCAAGAAGCCTTTCGCTAAGAGAGTTCTTGTGGAATTGGCAAAATGATATTTGGAAGCCCATAGAGGGATAAGGTGAAAAAGGAAATATCCTCAGATGAAATCTGGAAGGAAGCTTTCTGAGAATCTGCTTAGTGTTTGGTTAATTCATCTCAGAGAGTTACATCTGTATTTCGTGGATCTCTTTGCTAACCTTATTTCTGTGGAATCTGAGAACAGATATTTCGGATCCCTTTGAAGACTATAGGGCCAAAGGAAATATCCTCCGATTACAAAGAGAAAGAAGCTTTCTTAGAAACTTCTTTGCGTTCTGTGAAATCATCTCACAGAGTTACAGCTTTCCCCTCAAGAAGCCTTTCGCTAAGACAGTTCTTGTGGAATTGGCAAAGTGATATTTGGAAGCCCATAGAGGGCTATGGTGAAAAAGGAAATATCCTCAGATGAAATCTGGAAAGAAGCTTTCTCAGAAACTGATTAGTGTTCTGTTAATTCATCTCACAGAGTTACATCTGTGTTTCGTGGATCTCTTTGCTAGCCTTATTTCTGTGGAATCTGAGAACAGATATTTCGGATCCCATTGAAGACTATAGGGCCAAAGGAAATATCCTCCGATAACAAAGAGAAAGAAGCTTTCTGAGAAACTTCTTTGTGTTCTGTGAAATCATCTCACAGAGTTACAGCTTTCCCCTCAAGAAGCCTTTCGCTAAGACAGTTCTTGTGGAATTGGCAAAGTGATATTTGGAAGCCCCTAGAGGGCTACGGTAAAAAAGGAAATATCCTCAGATGAAATCTGGAAAGAAGCTTTCTGAGAAACTGCTTAGTGTTCTGTTAATTCATCTCACAGAGTTACATCTGTATTTCGTGGATCTCTTTGCAAGCCTTATTTCTGTGGAATCTGAGAACAGAGATTTCGGATCCCATTGAAGACTATAGGGCCAAAGGAAATATCCTCCGATAACAAAGAGAAAGAAGCTTTCTGAGCAACTTCTTGGCGTTCTGTGAAATCATCTCACAGAGTTACAGCTTTCCCCTCAAGAAGCCTTTCCCTAAAACAGTTCTTGTGTAATTGGCAAAGTGATATTTGGAAGCACCTAGAGGGCTACGGTGAAAAAGGAAATATCCTCAGATGAAATCTGGAAAGAAGCTTTCTGAGAAACTGCTTAGTGTTCTGTTAATTCATCTCACAGAGTTACATCTGTATTTCGTGGATCTCTTTGCTGGCCTTATTTCTGTGGAATCTGAGAACAGATATTTCGGATCCCATTGAAGACTATAGGGCCCAAGGAAATATCCTCCGATAACAAAGAGAAAGAAGCTTTCTGAGGAACTTCTTGGCGTTCTGTGAAATCATCTCACAGAGTTACAGCTTTCCCCTCAAGAAGCCTTTCGCTAAGACAGTTCTTGTGGAATTGGCAAGGTGATATTTGGAAGCCCATAGAGGGCTATGGTGAAAAAGGAATTATCCTCAGATGAAATCTGGAAAGAAGCTTTCTGAGAAACTGCTTAGTGTTCTGTTAATTCATCTCACAGAGTTACATCTGTATATCGTGGATCTCTTTGCTAGTCTTATTTTTGTGGAATCTTAGAACAGATATTTCGGATCCCTTTGAAGACTATAGGGCCAAAGGAAATATCCTCCGATAACAAAGAGAAAGAAGCTTTCTGAGAAACTTCTTTGCGTTCTGTGAAATCATCTCACAGAGTTACAGCTTTCCCCTCAAGAAGCCTTTCGCTAAGACAGTTCTTGTGGAATTGGCAAAGTGATATTTGGAAGCCCATAGAGGGCTATGGTGAAAAAGGAAATATCCTCAGATGAAATCTGGAAGGAAGCTTTCTGAGAAACTGCTTAGTGTTCGGTTAATTCATCTCAGAGAGTTACATCTGTATTTCGTGGATCTCTTTGCTAGCCTAATTTCTGTGGAATCTGAGAACAGATATTTCGGATCCCATTGAAGACTATAGGGCCAAAGGAAATATCCTCCGATAACAAAGAGAAAGAAGCTTTCTGAGAAACTTCTTGTCGTTCTGTGAAATCATCTCACAGAGTTACAGCTTTCCCCTCAAGAAGCCTTTCGCTAAGACAGTTCTTGTGGAATTGGCAAGGTGATATTTGGAAGCCCCTAGAGGGCTACGGTGAAAAAGGAAATATCCTCAGATGAAATCTGGAAAGAAGATTTCTGAGAAACTGCTTAGTGTTCTCTTAATTCATCTCACAGTGTTACATCTGTATTTCGTGGATCTCTTTGCTAGCCTTATTTCTGTGGAATCTGAGAACAGATATTTCGGATCCCTTTGAAGACTATAGGGCCAAAGGAAATATCCTCCGATAACAAAGAGAAAGAAGCTTTCTGAGGAACTTCTTGGCGTTCTGTGAAATCATCTCACAGAGTTACAGCTTTCCCCTCAAGAAGCCTTTCGCAAAGACAGTTCTTGTGGAATTGGCAAGGTGATATTTGGAAGCCCATAGAGGGCTATGGTGAAAAAGTAATTATCCTCAGATGAAATCTGGAAAGAAGCTTTCTGAGAAACTGCTTAGTGTTCTGTTAATTCATCTCACAGAGTTACATCTGTATTTCGCGGATCTCTTTGCTAGCCTCATTTCTGTGGAATCTGAGAACAGATATTTCGGATCCCTTTGAAGACTATAGGGCCAAAGGAAATATCCTCCGATTACAAAGAGAAAGAAGCTTTCTTAGAAACTTCTTTGTGTTCTGTGAAATCATCTCACAGAGTTACAGCTTTCCCCTCAAGAAGCCTTTCGCTAAGACAGTTCTTGTATAATTGGCAAAGTGATATTTGGAAGCCCTTAGAGGGCTATGGTGAAAAAGGAATGATCCTCAGATGAAATCTGGAAATAAGCTTTCTGAGAAACTGCTTAGTGTTCTGTTAATTCATCTCACAGAGTTACATCTTTATTTCGTGGATCTCTTTGCTAGCCTTATTTCTGTGGAATCTGAGAACAGATATTTCGGATCCCTTTGAAGACTATAGGGCCAAAGAAATATCCTCCGATTACAAAGAGAAAGAAGCTTTCTTAGAAATTTCTTTGCATTCTGTGAAATCATCTCACAGAGTTAAAGCTTTGCCCTCAAGAAGCCTTTTGCTAAGACAGTTCTTGTGGAATTGGAAAAGTGATATTTGGAAGCCCATAGAGGGCTATGGTGAAAAAGGAAATATCCTCAGATGAAATCTGGAAAGAAGCTTTCTGAGAAGCTGCTTAGTGTTCTGTTAATTCATCTCACAGAGTTACATCTGTATTTCGTGGATCTCTTTGCTAGCCTTATTTTTGTGTAATCTGAGAACAGATATTTCGGATCCCATTGAAGACTATAGGGCAAAGGAAATATCCTCCGATAACAAAGAGAAAGAAGCTTTCTGAGAAACTTCTTTGCTTTCTGTGAAATCATCTCACAGAGTTACAGCTTTACCCTCAAGAAGCCTTTCGCTAAGACAGTTCTTGTGGAATTGGCAAAGTGATATTTGGAAGACCCTAGAGGGCTATGGTGAAAAAGGAAATATCCTCAGATGAAATCTGGAAAGAAGCTTTCTGAGAAACTGCTTAGTGTTCTGTTAATTCATCTCACAGAGTTACATCTGTATTTCCTGGATCTCTTTGCTAGCCTTATTTCTGTGGAATCTGAGAACAGATATTTCGGATCCCATTGAAGACTATAGGGCCAAAGGAAATATCCTCCGATAACAAAGAGAAGGAAGCTTTCTGAGAAACTTCTTGGCGTTCTGTGAAATCATCTCACAGAGTTACAGCTTTCCCCTCAAGAAGCCTTTCGCTAAGACAGTTCTTGTGGAATTGGCAAGGTGATATTTGGAAGCCCATAAAGGGCTACGGTGAAAAAGGAAATATCCTCAGATGAAATCTGGAAAGAAGCTTTCTGAGAAACTGCTTAGTGTTCGGTTAATTCATCTCACAGAGTTACATCTGTATTTCGTGGATCTCTTTGCTAGCCTTATTTCTGTGGAATCTGAGAACAGATATTTCGGATACCTTTGAAGACTATACGGCCAAAGGAAATATCCTCTGATAACAAAGAGAAAGAAGCTTTCTGAGCAACTTCTTGGCGTTCTGTGAAATCATCTCACAGAGTTACAGCTTTCCCCTCAAGAAGCCTTTCGCTAAGACAGTTCTTGTGTAATTGGCAAAGTGATATTTGGAAGCACCTAGAGGGCTACGGTGAAAAAGGAAATATCCTCAGATGAAATCTGGAAAGAAGCTTTCTGAGAAACTGCTTAGTGTTCTGTTAATTCATCTCACAGAGTTACATCTGTATTTCGTGGATCTCTTTGCTAGCCTTATTTCTGTGGAATCTGAGAACAGATATTTCGGATCCCATTGAAGACTATAGGGCCCAAGGAAATATCCTCCGATAACAAAGAGAAAGAAGCTTTCTGAGGAACTTCTTGGCGTTCTGTGAAATCATCTCACAGAGTTACAGCTTTCCCCTCAAGAAGCCTTTCGCTAAGACAGTTCTTGTGGAATTGGCAAGGTGATATTTGGAACCCCTAGAGGGCTATGGTGAAAAAGGAATTATCCTCAGATGAAATCTGGAAAGAAGCTTTCTGAGAAACTGCTTAGTGTTCTGTTAATTCATCTCACAGAGTTACATCTGTATATCGTGGATCTCTTTGCTAGTCTTATTTTTGTGGAATCTTAGAACAGATATTTCGGATCCCTTTGAAGACTATAGGGCCAAAGGAAATATCCTCCGATAACAAAGAGAAAGAAGCTTTCTGAGAAACTTCTTTGCGTTCTGTGAAATCATCTCACAGAGTTCCAGCTTTCCCCTCAAGAAGCCTTTCGCTAAGACAGTTCTTGTGGAATTGGCAAAGTGATATTTGGAAGCCCCTAGAGGGCTACGGTGAAAAAGGAAATATCCTCAGATGAAATCTGGAAAGAAGATTTCTGAGAAACTGCTTAGTGTTCTCTTAATTCATCTCACAGAGTTACATCTGTATTTCGTGGATCTCTTTGCTAGCCTTATTTCTGTGGAATCTGAGAACAGATATTTCGGATCCCTTTGAAGACTATAGGGCCAAAGGAAATATCCTCCGATAACAAAGAGATAGAAGCTTTCTGAGGAACTTCTTGGCGTTCTGTGAAATCATCTCACAGAGTTACAGCTTTCCCCTCAAGAAGCCTTTCGCAAAGACAGTTCTTGTGGAATTGGCAAGGTGATATTTGTAAGCCCATAGAGGGCTATGGTGAAAAAGTAATTATCCTCAGATGAAATCTGGAAAGAAGCTTTCTGAGAAACTGCTTAGTGTTCTGTTAATTCATCTCACAGAGTTACATCTGTATTTCGTGGATCTCTTTGCTAGCCTTATTTCTGTGGTATCTGAGAACAGATATTTCGGATCCCTTTGAAGACTATAGGGCCAAAGGAAATATCCTCTGATTACAAAGAGAAAGAAGCTTTCTTAGAAACTTCTTTGTGTTCTGTGAAATCATCTCACAGAGTTACAGCTTTCCCCTCAAGAAGCCTTTCGCTAAGACAGTTCTTGTGGAATTGGCAAAGTGATATTTGGAAGCCCATAGAGGGCTATGGTGAAAAAGGAAATATCCTCAGATGAAATCTGGAAAGAAGCTTTCTGAGAAACTGCTTAGTGTTCTGTTAATTCATCTCACAGAGTTACATCTGTATTTCCTGGATCTCTTTGCTAGCCTTATTTCTGTGGAATCTGAGAACAGATATTTCGGATCCCTTTGAAGACATAGGGCCAAAGGAAATATCCTCCAATTACAAAGACAAAGAAGCATTCTTAGAAATTTCTTTGCATTCTGTGAAATCATCTCACAGAGTTACAGCTTTGCCCTCAAGAAGCCTTTTGCTAAGACAGTTCTTGTGGAATTGGCAAAGTGATATTTGGAAGCCCATAGAGGGCTATGGTGAAAAAGGAAATATCCTCAGATGAAATCTGGAAAGAAGCTTTCTGAGAAACTGCTTAGTGTTCTGTTCATTCATCTCACAGAGTTACATCTGTATTTCGTGGATCTCTTTGCTAGCCTTATTTTTGTGGAATCTGAGAACAGATATTTCGGATCCCATTGAAGACTATAGGGCAAAGGAAATATCCTCCGATAACAAAGAGAAAGAAGCTTTCTGAGAAACTTCTTGGCGTTCTGTGAAATCATCTCACAGAGTTACAGCTTTCCCCTCAAGAAGCCTTTCGCTAAGACAGTTCTTGTGGAATTGGCAAGGTGATATTTGGAAGCCCATAAAGGGCTACGGTGAAAAAGGAAATATCCTCAGATGAAATCTGGAAAGAGGCTTTCTGAGAAACTGCTTAGTGTTCGGTTAATTCATCTCACAGAGTTACATCTGTATTTCGTGGATCTCTTTGCTAGCCTTATTTCCGTGGAATCTGAGAACAGATATTTCGGATCCCTTTGAAGACTATAGGGCCAAAGGAAATAACCTCCGATAACAAAGAGAAAGAAGCTTTCTTAGAAACTTCTTTGTGTTCTGTGAAATCATCTCACAGAGTTACAGCTTTCCCCTCAAGAAGCCTTTCGCTAAGACAGTTCTTGTGGAATTGGAAAAGTGATATTTGGAAGCCCATAGAGGGCTATGGTGGAAAAGGAAATATCCTCAGATGAAATCTGGAAAGAAGCTTTCTGAGAAACTGCTTAGTGTTCGGTTATTTCATCTCAGAGAGTAACATCTGTATTTCGTGGATCTCTTTGCTAGCCTTATTTCTGTGGAATCTGAGAACAGATATTTCGGATCCCTTTGAAGACTATAGGGCCAAAGGAAATATCCTCCGATAACAAAGAGAAAGAAGCTTTCTGAGAAACTTCTTTGCGTTCTGTGAAATCATCTCACAGAGTTACAGCTTTCCCCTCAAGAAGCCTTTCGCTAAGACAGTTCTTGTGGAATTGGCAAAGTGATATTTGGAAGCCCATAGAGGGCTATGGTGAAAAAGGAAATATCCTCAGATGAAATCTGGAAAGAAGCTTTCTGAGAAACTGCTTGGTGTTCTGTTCATTCATCTCACAGAGTTACATCTGTATTTCGTGGATCTCTTTGCTAGCCTCATTTCTGTGGAATCCGAGAAAAGGTATTTCAGATCCCATTGAAGACTATAGGGCCAAAGGAAATGTCCTCCCATTACAAAGAGAAAGAAGCTTTCTTAGAATCTTCTTTGTGTTCTGTGAAATCATCTCACAGAGTTACAGCTTTCCCCTCAAGAAGCCTTTCGCTAAGACAGTTCTTGTGTAATTGGCAAAGTGATATTTGGAAGCCCATAGAGGGCTATGGTGAAAAAGGAAATATCCTCAGATGAAATCTGGAAAGAAGCTTTCTGAGAAACTGCTTAGTGTTCTGTTCATTCATCTCACAGAGTTACATCTTTGTTTCGTGGAACTCTTTGCTAGCCTTATTTCTGTGGAGTCTGAGAACAGATATTTCGGATCCCTTTGAAGACTATAGGGCCAAAGGAAATATCCTCCGATTAAAAAGAGAAAGAAGCTTTCTTAGAAACTTCTTTGCGTTCTGTGAAATCATCTCACAGAGTTACAGCTTTCCCCTCAAGAAGCCTTTCGCTAAGACAGTTCTTGTGGAATTGGCAAAGTGATATTTGGAAGCCCATAGAGCTCTATGGTGAAAAAGTAAATATCCGCAGATGAAATCTGGAAAGAAGCTTTCTGAGAAACTGCTTATTGTTCGGTTAATTCATCTCACAGAGTTACATCTGTATTTCGTGGATCTCTTTGCTGGCCTTATTTTTGTGGAATCTGAGAACAAATATTTCGGATCCCATTGAAGACTATAGGGCCATAGGAAATATCCTCCGATAACAAAGAGAAAGAAGCTTTCTGAGAAACTTCTTTGCGTTCTGTGAAATCATCTCACAGAGTTTCAGCTTTCCCCTCAAGAAGCCTTTCACTAAGACAGTTCTTCTGGAATTGGCAAAGTGATATTTGGAAGCCCATAGAGGGCTATGTTGAAAAAGGAAATATCCTCAGATGAAATCTGGAAAGAAGCTTTTGAGAAACTGCTTAGTGTTCGGTTAATTCATCTCACAGAGTTACATCTGTATTTCCTGGATCTCTTTGCTAGCCTTATTTCTGTGTAATCTGAGAACAGATATTTCGGATCCCATTGAAGACTATAGGGCCAAAGGAAATATCCTCCGATAACAAAAAGAAAGAAGCTTTCTGAGAAACTTCTTGGCGTTCTGTGAAATCATCTCACAGAGTTACAGCTTTCCCCTCAAGAAGCCTTTCGCTAAGACAGTTATTGTGGAATTGGAAAGGTGATATTTGGAAGCCCATAGAGGGCTACGGTGAAAAAGGAAATATCCTCAGATGAAATCTGGAAAGAAGCTTTCTGAGAAACTGCTTAGTGTTCGGTTAATTCATCTCACAGAGTTACATCAGTATTTCGTGGATCTCTTTGCTAGCCTTATTTCTGTGGAATCTGAGAACAGATATTTTGGATACCTTTGAAGACTATTGGGCCAAAGGAAATATCCTCCGATAACAAAGAGAAAGAAGCTTTCTGAGAAACTTCTTTGCATTCTGTGAAATCATCTCACAGAGTTACAGCTTTCCCCTCAAGAAGCCTTTCGCTAAGACAGTTCTTGTGGAATTGGCAAAGTGATATTTGGAAGCCCATAGAGGGCTATGGTGAAAAAGGAAATATCCTCAGAGGAAATCTGGAAAGAAGCTTTCTGAGAAACTGCTTAGTGTTCTGTTAATTCATCTCACAGAGTTACATCTGTATTTCGTGGATCTCTTTGCTAGCCTTATTTCTATGGAATATGAGAATAGGTAGGTCAGATCCCATTGAAGACTAGAGGGCCAAAGGAAATATCCTCCGATTACATAGAGAAAGAAACTTTCTTAGAAACATCTTTGTGTTCTGTGAAATCATCTCACAGAGTTACAGCTTTCCCCTCAAGAAGACTTTCGCTAAGACAGTTCTTGTGGAATTGGCAAAGTGATATTTGGAAGCCCATAGAGGGCTATGGTGAAAAAGGAAATATCCTCAGATGAAATCTGGAACGAAGCTTTCTGAGAAACTGCTTAGTGTTTTGTTAATTCATCTCACAGAGTTACATCTGTATTTCGTGGATCTCTTTGGCAGCCTTATTTCTGTGGAATCTGAGAACAGATATTTCGGATCCCATTGAAGACAATAGGGCCAAAGGAAATATCCTCCGATAACAAAGAGAAAGAAGCTTACTGAGAAACTTCTTTGCGTTCTGTGAAATCATCTCACAGAGTTACAGCTTTCCCCTCAAGAAGCCTTTCGCTAAGACAGTTCTTGTGGAATTGGCAAAGTGATATTTTGAAGCCACTAGAGGGCTACGGTGAAAAAGGAAATATCCTCAGATGAAATCTGGAAAGAAGCTTTCTGAGAAACTGCTTAGTGTTCTGTTAATTCATCTCACAGAGTTACATCTGTATTTCGTGGATCTCTTTGCTAGCCTTATTTTTGTGGAATCTGAGAACAGATATTTCGGATCCCATTGAAGACTATAGGGCCAAAGGAAATATCCTCCGATAACAAAGAGAAAGAAGCTTTCTGAGAAACTTCTTGGCGTTCTGTGAAATCATCTCACAGAGTTACAGCTTTCCCCTCAAGAAGCCTTTCGCTAAGACAGTTCTGGTGGAATTGGCAAAGTGATATTTGGAAGCCCCTAGAGGGCTATGGTGAAAAAGGAAATATCCTCAGATGAAATCTGGAAAGAAGCTTTCTGAGAAACTGCTTAGTGTTCTGTTAATTCATCTCACAGAGTTACATCTGTATTTCCTGGATCTCTTTGCTAGCCTTATTTCTTTGGAATCTGAGAACAGATATTTCGGATCCCTTTGAAGACTATAGGGCCAAAGGAAATATCCTCTGATAACAAAGAGAAAGAAGCTTTCTGAGGAACTTCTTGGCGTTCTGTGAAATCATCTCACAGAGTTACAGCTTTTCCCTCAAGAAGCCTTTCGCAAAGACAGTTCTTGTGGAATTGGCAAGGTGATATTTGGAAGCCCATAGAGGGCTATGGTGAAAAAGGAATTATCCTCAGATGAAATCTGGAAAGAAGCTTTCTGAGAAACTGCTTAGTGTTCTGTTAATTCATCTCACAGAGTTACATCTGTATTTCGTGGATCTCTTTGCTAGCCTTACTTCTGTGGAATCTGAGAACAGATATTTCGGATCCCTTTGAAGACTATAGGGCCAAAGGAAATATCCTCCGATTACAAAGAGAAAGAAGCTTTCTTAGAAACTTCTTTGTGTTCTGTGAAATCATCTCACAGAGTTACAGCTTTCCCCTCAAGAAGCCTTTCGCTAAGACCGTTCTTGTGGAATTGGCAAAGTGATATTTGGAAGCCCATAGAGGGCTATGGTGAAAAAGGAATGATCCTCAGATGAAATCTGGAAAGAAGTTTTCTGAGAAACTGCTTAGTGTTCTGTTAATTCATCTCACAGAGTTACTTCTTTATTTCGTGGATCTCTTTGCTAACCTTATTTCTGTGGAATCTGAGAACAGATATTTCGGATCCCTTTGAAGACTATAGGGCCAAAGGAAATATCCTCCGATTACAAAGAGAAAGAAGCTTTCTGAGAAACTTCTTTGCGTTCTGTGAAATCATCTCACAGAGTTACAGCTTTCCCCTCAAGAAGCCTTTCGCTAAGACAGTTCTTGTGGAATTGGCAAAGTGATATTTGGAAGCCCCTAGAGGGCTATGGTGAAAAAGGAAATATCCTCAGATGAAATCGGGAAAGAAGCTTTCTGAGAAACTGCTTAGTGTTCTGTTAATTCATCTCACAGAGTTACATCTGTATTTCCTGGATCTCTTTGCTAGCCTTATTTCGGTGGAATCTGAGAACAGATATTTCGGATCCCATTGAAGACTATAGGGCCAAAGGAAATATCCTCCGATTATAAAGAGAAAGAAGCTTTCTGAGAAACTTCTTGGCGTTCTGTGAAATCATCTCACAGAGTTACAGCTTTCCCCTCGAGACGCCTTTCGCTAAGACAGTTCTTGTGGAATTGAAAAGGTGATATTTGGAAGCCCATAGAGGGCTACGGTGAAAAAGGAAATATCCTCAGATGAAATCTGGAAAGAAGCTTTCTGAGAAACTGCTTAGTGTTCGGTTAATTCATCTCACAGAGTTACATCTGTATTTCGTGGATCTCTTTGCTAGCCTTATTTCTGTGGAATCTGAGAACAGATATTTCGGATCCCATTGAAGACTATACGGCCAAAGGAAATAACCTCCGATAACAAAGAGAAAGAAGCTTTCTGAGAAACTTCTTTGCATTCTGTGAAATCATCTCACTGAGTTACAGCTTTCCCCTCAAGAAGCCTTTCGCTAAGACAGTTCTTGTGGAATTGGCAAAGTGATATTTGGAAGCCCATAGAGGGCTATGGTGAGAAAGGAAATATCCTCAGATGAAATCTGGAAGGAAGCTTTCTGAGAAACTGCTTAGTGTTCGGTTAATTCATCTCAGAGAGTTACATCTGTATTTCGTGGATCTCTTGGCTAGCCTTATATCTGTGGAATCTGAGAACAGATATTTCGGATCCCTTTGAAGACTATAGGGCCAAAGGAAATATCCTCCGATTACAAAGAGAAAGAAGCTTTCTTAGAAATTTCTTTGCATTCTGTGAAATCATCTCACAGAGTTACAGCTTTCCCCTCAAGAAGCCTTTTGCTAAGACAGTTCTTGTGGAATTGGCAAAGTGATATTTGGAAGCCCATAGAGGGCTATGGTGAAAAAGGAAATATCCTCAGATGAAATCTGGAAGTAAGCTTTCTGAGAAACTGCTTAGTGTTCGGTTAATTCATCTCAGAGAGTTACATCTGTATTTCGTGGATCTCTTGGCTAGCCTTATTTCTGTGGAATCTGTGAACAGGTATTTCGGATCCCTTTGAAGACTATAGGGCCAAACGAAATATCCTCCGATAACAAAGAGAAAGAAGTTTTCTGAGAAACTTCTTTGCGTTTTGTGAAATCATCTCACAGAGTTACAGCTTTCCCCTCAAGAATCCTTTCGCTAAGACAGTTCTTGTGGAATTGGCAAAGTGATATTTGGAACCCCAAGAGGGCAATGGTGAAAAAGGAAATATCCTCAGATGAAAACTGGAAAGAAGCTTTCTGAGAAACTGCATAGTGTTCTGTTCATTCATCTCACAGAGTTACATCTGTATTTCGTGGATCTCTTTGCTAGCCTTATTTCTGTGGAATCTGAGAACAGATATTTCGTATCCCATTGAAGACTATAGGGCCAAAGGAAATATCCTCCAATAACAAAGAGAAAGAAGCTTTCTGAGAAACTTCTTTGTGTTCTGTGAAATCATCTCACAGAGTTACAGCTTTCCCCTCAAGAAGCCTTTCGCTAAGACAGTTCTTGTGGAATTGGCAAAGTGATATTTGGAAGCCCAAAGAGGGCTACGGTGAAAAAGGAAATATCCTCAGATGAAATCTGGAAAGAAGCTTTCTGAGAAACTGCTTAGTGTTCTGTTCATTCATCTCACAGACTTACATCTTTATTTCGTGGAACTCTTTGCTAGCCTTATTTCTGTGGAGTCTGAGAACAGATATTTCGGATCCCTTTGAAGACTATAGGGCCAAAGGAAATATCCTCCGATTAAAAAGAGAAAGAAGCTTTCTTAGAAACTTCTTTGCGTTCTGTGATATCATCGCACAGAGTTACAGCTTTACCCTCAAGAAGCCTTTCGCTAAGACAGTTCTTGTGGAATTGGCAAAGTGATATTTGGAAGCCCATAGAGGGCTATGGTGAAAAAGGAAATATCCTCAGATGAAATCTGGAAAGAAGCTTTCTGAGAAACTGCTTAGTGTTCTGTTAATTCATCTCACAGAGTTACATCTGTATTTCGTGGATCTCTTTGCTAGCCTTATTTCTGTGGAATCTGAGAACAGATATTTCGTATCCCATTGAAGACTATAGGACCAAAGGAAATATCCTCCAATAACAAAGAGAAAGAAGCTTTCTGAGAAACTTCTTTGCGTTCTGTGAAATCATCTCACAGAGTTACAGCTTTCCCCTCAAGAAGCCTTTCGCTAAGACAGTTCTTTTGGAATTGGAAAAGTGATATTTGGAAGCCCATAGAGGGCTATGGTGAAAAAGGAAATATCCTCAGATGAAATCTGGAAGGAAGCTTTCTGAGAAACTGCTTAGTGTTTGGTTAATTCATCTCAGAGAGTTACATCTGTATTTCGTGGATCTCTTTGCTAGCCTTATTTCTGTGGAATCTGAGAATAGATATTTCGGATCCCTTTGAAGACTATAGGGCCAAAGGAAATATCCTCCGATAACAAAGAGAAAGAAGCTTTCTGAGAAACTTCTTTGCGTTCTGTGAAATCATCTCACAGAGTTACAGCTTTCCCCTCAAGAAGCCTTTCGCTGAGACAGTTCTTGTGGAATTGGCAAAGTGATATTTGGAAGCCCATAGAGGGCTATGGGGAAAAAGGAAATATGCTCAGATGAAATCTGGAAGGAAGCTTTCTGAGAAACTGCTTGGTGTTCTGTTCATTCATCTCACAGAGTTACATCTGTATTTCGTGGATCTCTTTGCTAGCCTCATTTCTGTGGAATCCGAGAAAAGGTATTTCAGATCCCATTGAAGACTATAGGGCCAAAGGAAATGTCCTCCCATTACAAAGAGAAAGAAGCTTTCTTAGAATCTTCTTTGTGTTCTGTGAAATCATCTCACAGAGTTACAGCTTTCCCCTCAAGAAGCCTTTCGCTAAGACAGTTCTTGTGGAATTGGCAAAGTGATATTTGGAAGCCCATAGAGGTCTATGGTGAAAAAGGAAATATCCTCAGATGAAATCTGGAAAGAAGCTTTCTGAGAAACTGCTTAGTGTTCTGTTCATTCATCTCACAGCGTTATATCTTTATTTCGTGGAACTCTTTGCTAGCCTTATTTCTGTGGAGTCTGAGAACAGATATTTCGGATCCCTTTGAAGACTATAGGGCCAAAGGAAATATCCTCCGATTAAAAAGAGAAAGAAGCTTTCTTAGAAACTTCTTTGCGTTCTGTGATATCATCTCACAGAGTTACAGCTTTCCCCTAAAGAAGCCTTTCGCTAAGACAGTTCTTGTGGAATTGGCAAAGTGATATTTGGAAGCCCATAGTGGGCTATGGTGAAAAAGGAAATATCCTCAGATGAAATCTGGAAAGAAGCTTTCTGAGAAACTGCTTAGTGTTCTGTTAATTCACCTCAAAGAGTTACATCTGTATTTCGTGGATCTCTTTGCTAGCCTTATTTCTGTGGAATCTGAGAACAGATATTTCGTATCCCATTGAAGACTATAGGGCCAAAGGAAATATCCTCCAATAACAAAGAGAAAGAAGCTTTCTGAGAAACTTCTTTGTGTTCTGTGAAATCATCTCACAGAGTTACAGCTTTCCCCTCAAGAAGCCTTTCGCTAAGACAGTTCTTGTGGAATTGGCAAGGTGATATTTGGAAGCCCATAGAGGGCTACGGTGAAAAAGGAAATATCCTCAGATGAAATCTGGAAAGAAGCTTTCTGAGAAACTGCTAAGTGTTCGGTTAATTCATCTCACAGATTTACATCTGTATTTCGTGGATCTCTTTGCTAGCCTTATTTTTGTGGAATCTGAGAACAGATATTTCGGATCCCATTGAAGACTATAGGGCCAAAGGAAATATCCTCCGATAACAAAGAGAAAGACGCTTTCTGAGAAACTTCTTTGCGTTCTGTGAAATCATCTCACAGAGTTACAGCTTTCCCCTCAAGAATCCTTTCGCTAAGACAGTTCTTGTGGAATTGGCAAAGTGATATTTGGAAGCCCATAGAGGGCTACGGTGAAAAAGGAAATATCCTCATATGAAATCTGGAAGGAAGCTTTCTGAGAATCTGCTTAGTGTTCGGTTAATTCATCTCAGAGAGTTACATCTGTATTTCGTGGATCTCTTTGCTAGCCTTATTTCTGTGTAATCTGAGAACAGATATTTCGGATCCCTTTGAAGACTATAGGGCCAAAGGAAATATCCTCCGATAACAAAGAGAAAGAAGCTTTCTGAGAAACTTCTTTGCGTTTTGTGAAATCATCTCACAGAGTTACAGCTTTCCCCTCAAGAAGCCTTTCGCTAAGACAGTTCTTGTGGAATTGGCAAAGTGATATTTGGAAGCCCTAGAGGGCAATGGTGAAAAAGGAAATATCCTTAGATGAAAACTGGAAATAAGCTTTCTGAGAAACTGCTTAGTGTTCTGTTCATTCATCTCACAGAGTTACATCTGTATTTCCTGGATCTCTTTGCTAGCCTTATTTCTGTGGAATCTGAGAACAGGTATTTCAGATTCCATTGAAGACTATAGGGCCAAAGGAAATATCCTCCGATTACAAAGAGAAAGAATCTTTCTTAGAAACTTCTTTGTGTTCCGTGAAATCATCTCACAGAGTTACAGCTTTCCCCTCAAGAAGCCTTTCGCTAAGACAGTTCTTGTGGAATTGGCAAAGTGATATTTGGAAGCCCATAGAGGCCTATGGTGAAAAAGGAAATATCCTCAGATGAAATCTGGAAAGAAGCTTTCTGAGAAACTGCTTAGTGTTCTGTTAATTCATCTCACAGAGTTACATCTTTATTTCGTGGATCTCTTTGCTAGCCTTATTTCTGTGGAATCTGAGGACAGATATTTCGGATCCCTTTGAAGACTATAGGGCCAAAGGAAATATCCTCCGATTACAAAGAGAAAGAAGCTTTCTTAGAAACTTCTTTGTGTTCTGTGAAATCATCTCACAGAATTACAGCTTTCCCCTCAAGAAGCCTTTCGCTAAGACAGTTCTTGTGGAATTGGCAAAGTGATATTTGGAATCCCATAGAGGGCTATGGTGAAAAAGGAAATATCCTCAGATGAAATCTGGAAAGAAGCTTTCTGAGAAACTGCTTTGTGTTCTGTTAATTCATCTCACAGAGTTACATCTGTATTTCGTGGATCTCTTTGCTAGCCTTATTTTTGTGGAATCTGAGAACAGATATTTCGGATCCCATTGAAGACTATAGGGCCAAAGGAAGTATCCTCCGATAACAAAGAGAAAGAAGCTTTCTGAGAAACTTCTTTGCGTTCTGTGAAATCATCTCACAGAGTTACAGCTTTCCCCTCAAGAAGCCTTTCGCTAAGACAGTTCTTGTGGAATTGGCAAAGTGATATTTGGAAGCCCCTAGCGGGCTATGGTGAAAAAGGAAATATCCTCAGATGAAATCTGGAAAGAAGCTTTCTGAGAAACTGCTTAGTGTTCGGTTAATTCATCTCACAGAGTTACATCTGTATTTCCAGGATCTCTTTGCTAGCCTTATTTCTGTGGAATCTGAGAACAGATATTTCGGATCCCATTGAAGACCATAGGGCCAAAGGAAATATCCTCCGATAACAAAGAGAAAGAAGCTTTCTGAGAAACTTCTTGGCGTTCTGTGAAATCATCTCACAGAGTTACAGCTTTCCCCTCAAGAAGCCTTTCGCTAAGACAGTTCTTGTGGAATTGGCAAAGTGATATTTGGAAGCCCATAGAGGGCTACGGTGAAAAAGGAAATATCCTCAGATGAAATCTGGAAGGAAGCTTTCTGAGAAACTGCTTAGTGTTCGGTTAATTCATCTCACAGAGTTACATCTGTATTTCGTGGATCTCTTTGCTAGCCTTATTTCTGTGGAATCTGAGAACAGATATTTCGGATCCCTTTGAAGACTATAGGGCCAAAGGAAATAACCTCCGATAACAAAGAGAAAGAAGCTTTCTAAGAAACTTCTTTGCATTCTGTGAAATCATCTCACAGAGTTACAGCTTTCCCCTCAAGAAGCCTTTCGCTAAGACAGTTCTTGTGGAATTGGCAAAGTGATATTTGGAAGCCCATAGAGGACTATGGTGAAAAAGGAAATATCCTCAGATGAAATCTGGAAGGAAGCTTTCTGAGAAACTGCTTAGTGTTCGGTTAATTCATCTCAGAGAGTTACATCTGTATTTCGTGGATCTCTTTGCTAGCCTTATTTCTGTGGAATCTGAGAACAGATATTTCGGATCCCTTTGAAGACTATAGGGCCAAAGGAAATATCCTCCGATAACAAAGAGAAAGAAGCTTTCTGAGAAACTTCTTTGCGTTCTGTGAAATCATCTCACAGAGTTACAGCTTTCCCCTCAAGAAGCCTTTCGCTAAGACAGTTCTTGTGGAATTGGCAAAGTGATATTTGGAACCCCAAGAAGGCAATGGTGAAAAAGGAAATATCCTCAGATGAAAACTGGAAAGAAGCTTTCTGAGAAACTGCTTAGTGTTCTGTTCATTCATCTCACAGAGTTACATCTGTATTTCGTGGATCTCTTTGCTAGCCTTATTTCTGTGGAATCTGAGAACAGGTATTTCGGATCCCATTGAAGACTATAGGGCCAAAGGAAATATCCTCCGATTACAAAGAGAAAGAAGCTTTCTTAGAAACTTCTTTGTGTTCTGTGAAATCATCTCACAGAGTTACAGCTTTCCCCTCAAGAAGCCTTTCGCTAAGACAGTTCTTGTGGAATTGGCAAAGTGATATTTGGAAGCCCATAGAGGTCTATGGTGAAAAAGGAAATATCCTCAGATGAAATCTGGAAAGAAGCTTTCTGAGAAACTGCTTAGTGTTCTTTTCATTCATCTCACAGAGTTATATCTTTATTTCGTGGAACTCTTTGCTAGCCTTATTTCTGTGGAGTCTGAGAACAGATATTTCGGATCCCTTTGAAGACTATAGGGCCAAAGGAAATAACCTCCGATAACAAAGAGAAAGAAGCTTTCTGAGAAACTTCTTTGCATTCTGTGAAATCATCTCACAGAGTTACAGCTTTACCCTCAAGAAGCCTTTCGCTAAGACAGTTCTTGTGGAATTGGCAAAGTGATATTTGAAAGCCCATAGAGGGCTATGGTGAAAAAGGAAATATCCTCAGATGAAATCTGGAAAGAAGCTTTCTGAGAAACTGCTTAGTGTTCGGTTAATTCATCTCACAGAGTTACATCTGTATTTCCAGGATCTCTTTGCTAGCCTTATTTCTGTGGAATCTGAGAACAGATATTTCGGATCCCATTGAAGACCATAGGGCCAAAGGAAATATCCTCCGATAACAAAGAGAAAGAAGCTTTCTGAGAAACTTCTTGGCGTTCTGTGAAATCATCTCACAGAGTTACAGCTTTCCCCTCAAGAAGCCTTTCGCTAAGACAGTTCTTGTGGAATTGGCAAAGTGATATTTGGAAGCCCATAGAGGGCTACGGTGAAAAAGGAAATATCCTCAGATGAAATCTGGAAGGAAGCTTTCTGAGAAAGTGCTTAGTGTTCGGTTAATTCATCTCACAGAGTTACATCTGTATTTCGTGGATCCCTTTGCTAGCTTTATTTCTGTGGAAAATGAGAACAGATATTTCGGATCCCTTTGAAGACTATAGGGCCAAAGGAAATAACCTCCGATAACAAAGAGAAAGAAGCTTTCTGAGAAACTTCTTTGCATTCTGTGAAATCATCTCACAGAGTTACAGCTTTCCCCTCAAGAAGCCTTTCGCTAAGACAGTTCTTGTGGAATTGGCAAAGTGATATTTGGAAGCCCCTAGAGGGCTTTGGTGAAAAAGGAAATATCCTCAGATGAAATCTGGAAAGAAGCTTTCTGAGAAACTGCTTAGTGTTCTGTTAATTCATCTCACAGAGTTACATCTGTATTTCCTGGATCTCTTTGCTAGCCTTATTTCTGTGGAATCTGAGAAAAGATATTTCGGATCACATTGAAGACTATAGGGCCAAAGGAAATATCCTCCGATAACAAAGAGAAAGAAGCTTTCTGAGAAACTTCTTGGCGTTCTGTGAAATCATCTCACAGAGTTACAGCTTTCCCCTCAAGAAGCCTTTCGCTAAGACAGTTCTTGTGGAATTGGCAAGGTGATATTTGGAAGCCCATAGAGGGCTACGGTGAAAAAGGAAATATCCTCAGATGAAATCTGGAAAGAAGCTTTCTGAGAAACTGCTTAGTGTTCGGTTAATTCATCTCACAGAGTTACATCTGTATTTCGTGGATCTCTTTGCTAGCCTTATTTCTGTGGAATCTGAGTACAGATATTTCGGATCCCTTTGAAGTCTGTAGGGCCAAAGGAAATATCCTACGATAACAAAGAGAAAGAAGCTTTCTGAGAAACTTCTTTGCGTTTTGTGAAATCATCTCACAGAGTTACAGCTTTCCCCTCAAGAAGCCTTTCGCTAAGACAGTTCTTGTGGAATCGGCAAAGTGATATTTGGAAGCCCATAGAGGGCTATGGTGAAAAAGGAAATATCCTCAGATGAAATCTGGAAAGAAGCTTTCTGAGAAACTGCTTAGTGTTCTGTTCATTCATCTCACAGAGTTACATCTTTATTTCGTGGAACTCTTTGATAGCCTTATTTCTGTGGAGTCTGAGAACCGATATTTCGGATCCCTATGAAGACTATAGGGCCAAAGGAAATATCCTCCAATTAAAAAGAGAAAGAAGCTTTCTTAGAAACTTCTTTGCGTTCCGTGATATCATCTCACAGAGTTACAGCTTTCCCCTCAAGAAGCCTTTCGCCAAGACAGTTCTTGTGGAATTGGCAAAGTGATATTTGGAAGCCCATAGAGGGCTATGGTGAGAAAGGAAATATCCTCAGATGAAAACTGGAAAGAAGCTTTCTGAGAAACTGCTTAGTGTTCTGTTAATTCATCTCACAGAGTTACATCTGTATTTCGTGGATCTCTTTGCTAGCCTTATTTCTGTGGAATCTGAGAACAGATATTTCGGATCCCTTTGAAGACTATAGGGCCAAAGGAAATATCCTCCGATTACAAAGAGAAAGAAGCTTTCTTAGAAACTTCTTTGCGTTCTGTGAAATCATCTCACAGAGATACAGCTTTCCCCTCAAGAAGCCTTTCGCTAAGACAGTTCTTGTGGAATTGGCAAAGTGATATTTGGAAGCCCCTAGAGGGCTATGGTGAAAAAGGAAATATCCTCAGATGAAATCTGGAAAGAAGCTTTCTGAGAAACTGCTTAGTGTTCTGTTAATTCATCTCACAGAGTTACATCTGTATTTCGTGGATCTCTTTGCTAGCCTTGTTTCTGTGGTATCTGAGAACAGATATTTCGGATCCCATTGAAGACTATAGGGCGAAAGGAAATATCCTCCGATAACAAAGAGAGAGAAGCTTTCTGAAAAACTTCTTGGCGTTCTGTGAAATCATCTCACAGAGTTACAGCTTTCCCCTCAAGAAGCCTTTCGCTAAGACAGTTCTTGTGGAATTGGCAAGGTGATATTTGGAAGCCCATAGAGGGCTACGGTGAAAAAGGAAATATCCTCAGATAAAATCTGGAAAGAAGCTTTCTGAGAAACTGCTTAGTGTTCGGTTAATTCATCTCACAGAGTTACATCTGTATTTCGTGGATCTCTTTGCTAGCCATATTTCTGTGGAATCTGAGAACAGATATTTCGGATCCCTTTGAAGACTATAGGGCCAAAGGAAATAACCTCCGATAACAAAGAGAAAGAAGCTTTCTGAGAAACTTCTTTGCATTCTTTGAAATCATCTCACAGCGTTACAGCTTTCCCCTCAAGAAGCCTTTCGCTAAGACAGTTCTTGAGAATTGGCAAACTGATATTTGGAAGCCCTAGAGGGCAATGGTGAAAAAGGAAATATCCTCAGATGAAAACTGGAAAGAAGCTTTCTGAGAAACTGCTTAGTGTTCTGTTCATTCATCTCACAGAGTTACATCTGTATTTCGTGGATCTCTTTGCTAGCCTTATTTCTGTGGAATCTGAGAACAGGTATTTCATATTCCATTGAAGACTATAGGGCCAAAGGAAATATCCTCCGATTACAAAGAGAAAGAATCTTTCTTAGAAACTTCTTTGTGTTCCGTGAAATCATCTCACAGAGTTACATCTTTCCCCTCAAGAAGCCTTTCGCTAAGACAGTTCTTGTGGAATTGGCAAAGTGATATTTGGAAGCCCATAGAGGCCTATGGTGAAAAAGGAAATATCCTCAGATGAAATCTGGAAAGAAGCCTTCTGAGAAACTGCTTAGTGTTCTGTTAATTCATCTCACAGAGTTACATCTTCATTTCGTGGATCTCTTTGCTAGCCTTATTTCTGTGGAATCTGAGAACAGATATTTCGGATCCTTTTGAAGACTATAGGGCCAAAGGAAATATCCTCCGATTACAAAGAGAAAGAAGCTTTCTTAGAAACTTCTTTGTGTTCTGTGAAATCATCTCACAGAGTTACAGCTTTCCCCTCAAGAAGCCTTTCGCTAAGACAGTTCTTGTGGAATTGGCAAAGTGATATTTGGAATCCCATAGAGGGCTATGGTGAAAAGGAAATATCCTCAGATGAAATCTGGAAAGAAGCTTTCTGAGAAACTGCTTTGTGTTCTGTTAATTCATCTCACAGAGTTACATCTGTATTTCGTGGATCTCTTTGCTAGCCTTATTTTTGTGGAATCTGAGAACAGATATTTCGGATCCCATTGAAGACTATAGGGCCAAAGGAAATATCCTCCGATAACAAAGAGAAAGAAGCTTTCTGAGAAACTTCTTTGCGTTCTGTGAAATCATCTCACAGAGTTACAGCTTTCCCCTCAAGAAGCCTTTCGCTAAGACAGTTCTTGTGGAATTGGCAAAGTGATATTTGGAAGCCCCTAGAGGGCTATGGTGAAAAAGGAAATATCCTCAGATGAAATCTGGAAAGAAGCTTTCTGAGAAACTGCTTAGTGTTCTGTTAATTCATCTCACAGAGTTACTTCGGTATTTCCTGGATCTCTTTGCTAGCCTTATTTCTGTGGAATCTGAGAACAGATATTTCGGATCCCATTGAAGACTATAGGGCCAAAGGAAATATCCTCCGATAACAAAGAGAAAGAAGCTTTCTGAGAAACTTCTTGGCGTTCTGTGAAATCATCTCACAGAGTTACAGCTTTCCCCTCAAGAAGCATTTCGCTAAGACAGTTCTTGTGGAATTGGCAAAGTGATATTTGGAAGCCCATAGAGGGCTATGGTGAAAAAGGAAATATCCTCAGATGAAATATGGAAGGAAGCTTTCTGAGAAACTGCTTGGTGTTCTGTTCATTCATCTCACAGAGTTACATCTGTATTTCGTGGATCTCTTTGCTAGCCTCATTTCTGTGGAATCCGAGAAAAGGTATTTCAGATCCCATTGAAGACTATAGGGCCAAAGGAAATGTCCTCCCATTACAAAGAGAAAGAAGCTTTCTTAGAATCTTCTTTGTGTTCTGTGAAATCATCTCACAGAGTTACAGCTTTCCCCTCAAGAAGCCTTTCGCTAAGACAGTTCTTGTGGAATTGGCAAAGTGATATTTGGAGGCCCATAGAGGTCTATGGTGAAAAAGGAAATATCCTCAGATGAAATCTGGAAAGAAGCTTTCTGAGAAACTGCTTAGTGTTCTGTTCATTCATCTCACAGAGTTATATCTTTATTTCGTGGAACTCTTTGCTAGCCTTATTTCTGTGGAGTCTGAGAACAGATATTTCGGATCCCTTTGAAGACTATAGGGCCAAAGGAAATATCCTCCGATTAAAAAGAGAAAGAAGCTTTCTTAGAAACTTCTTTGCGTTCTGTGATATCATCTCACAGAGTTACAGCTTTCCCCTAAAGAAGCCTTTCGCTAAGACAGTTCTTGTGGAATTGGCAAAGTGATATTTGGAAGCCCATAGAGGGCTATGGTGAAAAAGGAAATATCCTCAGATGAAATCTGGAAAGAAGCTTTCTGAGAAACTGCTTAGTGTTCTGTTAATTCACCTCAAAGAGTTACATCTGTATTTCGTGGATCTCTTTGCTAGCCTTATTTCTGTGGAATCTGAGAACAGATATTTCGTATCCCATTGAAGACTATAGGGCCAAATGAAATATCCTCCAATAACAAAGAGAAAGAAGCTTTCTGAGAAACTTCTTTGTGTTCTGTGAAATCATCTCACAGAGTTACAGCTTTCCCCTCAAGAAGCCTTTCGCTAAGACAGTTCTTGTGGAATTGGCAAGGTGATATTTGGAAGCCCATAGAGGGCTACGGTGAAAAAGGAAATATCCTCAGATGAAATCTGGAAAGAAGCTTTCTGAGAAACTGCTTAGTGTTCGGTTAATTCATCTCACAGATTTACATCTGTATTTCGTGGATCTCTTTGCTAGCCTTATTTTTGTGGAATCTGAGAACAGATATTTCGGATCCCATTGAAGACTATAGGGCCAAAGGAAATATCCTCCGATAACAAAGAGAAAGAAGCTTTCTGAGAAACTTCTTTGCGTTCTGTGAAATCATCTCACAGAGTTACAGCTTTCCCCTCAAGAAGCATTTCGCTAAGACAGTTCTTGTGGAATTGGCAAAGTGATATTTGGAAGCCCATAGAGGGCTATGGTGAAAAAGGAAATATCCTCAGATGAAATCTGGAAAGAAGCTTTCTGAGAAAGTGCTTAGTGTTCGGTTAATTCATCTCACAGAGTTACATCTGTATTTCGTGGATCTCTTTGCTAGCCTTATTTCTGTGGAATCTGAGAACAGATATTTCGGATCCCATTGAAGACCATAGGGCCAAAGGAAATATCCTCCGATAACAAAGAGAAAGAATCTTTCTGAGAAACTTCTTGGCGTTCTGTGAAATCATCTCACAGAGTTACAGCTTTCCCCTCAATAAGCCTTTCGCTAAGACAGTTCTTGTGGAATTGGCAAAGTGATATTTGGAAGCCCATAGAGGGCTACGGTGAAAAAGGAAATATCCTCAGATGAAATCTGGAAGGAAGCTTTCTGAGAAACTGCTTAGTGTTCGGTTAATGCATCTCACAGAGTTACATCTGTATTTCGTGGATCTCTTTGCTAGCCATATTTCTGTGGAATCTGAGAACAGATATTTCGGATCCCTTTGAAGACTATAGGGCCAAAGGAAATAACCTCCGATAACAAAGAGAAAGAAGCTTTCTGAGAAACTTCTTTGCATTCTTTGAAATCATCTCACAGCGTTACAGCTTTCCCCTCAAGAAGCCTTTCGCTAAGACAGTTCTTGAGAATTGGCAAACTGATATTTGGAAGCCCTAGAGGGCAATGGTGAAAAAGGAAATATCCTCAGATGAAAACTGGAAAGAAGCTTTCTGAGAAACTGCTTAGTGTTCTGTTCATTCATCTCACAGAGTTACATCTGTATTTCGTGGATCTCTTTGCTAGCCTTATTTCTGTGGAATCTGAGAACAGGTATTTCATATTCCATTGAAGACTATAGGGCCAAAGGAAATATCCTCCGATTACAAAGAGAAAGAATCTTTCTTAGAAACTTCTTTGTGTTCCGTGAAATCATCTCACAGAGTTACATCTTTCCCCTCAAGAAGCCTTTCGCTAAGACAGTTCTTGTGGAATTGGCAAAGTGATATTTGGAAGCCCATAGAGGCCTATGGTGAAAAAGGAAATATCCTCAGATGAAATCTGGAAAGAAGCCTTCTGAGAAACTGCTTAGTGTTCTGTTAATTCATCTCACAGAGTTACATCTTCATTTCGTGGATCTCTTTGCAAGCCTTATTTCTGTGGAATCTGAGAACAGATATTTCGGATCCCTTTGAAGACTATAGGGCCAAAGGAAATATCCTCCGATTACAAAGAGAAAGAAGCTTTCTTAGAAACTTCTTTGTGTTCTGTGAAATCATCTCACAGAGTTACAGCTTTCCCCTCAAGAAGCCTTTCGCTAAGACAGTTCTTGTGGAATTGGCAAAGTGATATTTGGAATCCCATAGAGGGCTATGGTGAAAAAGGAAATATCCTCAGAAGAAATCTGGAAGGAAGCTTTCTGAGAAACTGCTTAGTGTTCTGTTAATTCATCTCACAGAGTTACTTCGGTATTTCCTGGATCTCTTTGCTAGCCTTATTTCTGTGGAATCTGAGAACAGATATTTCGGATCCCATTGAAGACTTTAGGGCCAAAGGAAATATCCTCCGATAACAAAGAGTAAGAAGCTTTCTGAGAAACTTCTTGGCGTTCTGTGAAATCATCTCACAGAGTTACAGCTTTCCCCTCAAGAAGCATTTCGCTAAGACAGTTCTTGTGGAATTGGCAAAGTGATATTTGGAAGCCCATAGAGGGCTATGGTGAAAAAGGAAATATCCTCAGAAGAAATCTGGAAGGAAGCTTTCTGAGAAACTGCTTAGTGTTCGGTTAATTCATCTCAGAGAGTTACATCTGTATTTCGTGGATCTCTTTGCTAGCCTTATTTCTGTGGAATCTGAGAACAGATATTTCGGATCCCTTTGAAGACTATAGGGCCAAAGGAAATATCCTCCGATAACAAAGAGAAAGAAGCTTTCTGAGAAACTTCTTTGCGTTCTGTGAAATCATCTCACAGAGTTACAGCTTTCCCCTCAAGAAGCCTTTCGCTAAGACAGTTCTTGTGGAATTGGCAAAGTGATATTTGGAAGCCCATAGAGGTCTATGGTGAAAAAGGAAATATCCTCAGATGAAATCTGGAAAGAAGCTTTCTGAGAAACTGCTTAGTGTTCTGTTCATTCATCTCACAGAGTTATATCTTTATTTCGTGGAACTCTTTGCTAGCCTTATTTCTGTGGAGTCTGAGAACAGATATTTCGGATCCCTTTGAAGACTATAGGGCCAAAGGAAATAACCTCCGATAACAAAGAGTAAGAAGCTTTCTGAGAAACTTCTTTGCATTCTGTGAAATCATCTCACAGAGTTACAGCTTTCCCCTCAAGAAGCCTTTCGCTAAGACAGTTCTTGTGGAATTGGCAAAGTGATATTTGGAAGCCCATAGAGGGCTATGGTGAAAAAGGAAATATCCTCAGATGAAATCTGGAAAGAAGCTTTCTGAGAAACTGCTTAGTGTTCGGTTAATTCATCTCACAGAGTTACATCTGTATTTCCAGGATCTCTTTGCTAGCCTTATTTCTGTGGAATCTGAGAACAGATATTTCGGATCCCATTGAAGACCATAGGGCCAAAGGAAATATCCTCCGATAACAAAGAGAAAGAAGCTTTCTGAGAAACTTCTTGGCGTTCTGTGAAATCATCTCACAAAGTTACAGCTTTCCCCTCAAGAAGCCTTTCGCTAAGACAGTTCTTGTGGAATTGGCAAAGTGATATTTGGAAGCCCATAGAGGGCTACGGGGAAAAAGGAAATATCCTCAGATGAAATCTGGAAGAAAGCTTTCTGAGAAACTGCTTAGTGTTCGGTTAATTCATCTCACAGAGTTACATCTGTATTTCGTGGATCTCTTTGCTAGCTTTATTTCTGTGGAATCTGAGAACAGATATTTCGGATCCCTTTGAAGACTATAGGGCCAAAGGAAATAACCTCCGATAACAAAGTGAAAGAAGCTTTCTGAGAAACTTCTTTGCATTCTGTGAAATCATCTCACAGAGTTACAGCTTTCCCCTCAAGAAGCCTTTCGCTAAGACAGTTCTTGTGGAATTGGCAAAGTGATATTTGGAAGCCCTAGAGGGCAATGGTGAAAAAGGAAATATCCTCAGATGAAAACTGGAAAGAAGCTTTCTGAGAAACTGCTTAGTGTTCTGTTCATTCATCTCACAGAGTTACATCTGTATTTCGTGGATCTCTTTGCTAGCCTTATTTCTGTGGAATCTGAGAACAGGTATTTCAGATCCCATTGAAGAATATAGGGCCAAAGGAAATATCCTCCGATTACAAAGAGAAAGAATCTTTCTTAGAAACTTCTTTGCGTTCTGTGAAATCATCTCACAGAGTTACAGCTTTCCCCTCAAGAAGCCTTTCGCTAAGACAGTTCTTGTGGAATTGGAAAAGTGATATTTGGAAGCCCATAGAGGGCTATGGTGAAAAAGGAAATATGCTCAGATGAAATCTGGAAGGAAGCTTTCTGAGAATCTGCTTAGTGTTCGGTTAATTCATCTCAGAGAGTTACATCTGTATTTCGGGGATCTCTTTGCTAGCCTTATTTCTGTGTAATCTGAGAACAGATATTTCGGATCCCTTTGAAGACTATAGGGCCAAAGGAAATATCCTCCGATAACAAAGAGAAAGAAGCTTTCTGAGAAACTTCTTTGCGTTTTGTGAAATCATCTCACAGAGTTACAGCTTTCCCCTCAAGAAGCCTTTCGCTAAGACAGTTTTTGTGGAATTGGCAAAGTGATATTTGGAAGCACTAGAGGGCAATGGTGAAAAAGGAAATATCCTCAGATGAAAACTGGAAAGAAGCTTTCTGAGAAACTGCTTAGTGTTCTGTTCATTCATCTCACAGAGTTACATCTGTATTTCGTGGATCTCTTTGCTAGCCTTATTTCTGTGGAATCTGAGAACAGGTGTTTCAGATTCCATTGAAGATTATAGGGCCAAAGGAAATATCCTCCGATTACAAAGAGAAAGAATCTTTCTTAGAAACTTCTTTGTGTTCCGTGAAATCATCTCACAGAGTTACAGCTTTCCCCTCAAGAAGCCTTTCGCTAAGACAGTTCTTGTGGAATTGGCAAACTGATATTTGGAAGCCCATAGAGGGCTATGGTGAAAAAGGAAATATCCTCAGATGAAATCTGGAAAGAAGCTTTCTGAGAAACTGCTTTGTGTTCTGTTAATTCATCTCACAGAGTTACATCTGTATTTCCTGGATCTCTTTGCTAGCCTTATTTTTGTGGAATCTGAGAACAGATATTTCGGATCCCTTTGAAGACTATAGGGCCAAAGGAAATATCCTCCGATAACAAAGAGAAAGAAGCTTTCTGAGAAACTTCTTGCGTTCTGTGAAATCATCTCACAGAGTTACAGCTTTCCCCTCAAGAAGCCTTTCGCTAAGACAGTTCTTGTGGAATTGGCAAGGTGATATTTGGAAGCCCATAGAGGGCTACGGTGAAAAAGGAAATATCCTCAGATGAAATCTGGAAAGAAGCTTTCTGAGAAACTGCTTAGTGTTCGGTTAATTCATCTCACAGAGTTACATCTGTATTTCGTGGATCTCTTTGCTAACCTTATTTCTGTGGAATCTGAGAACAGATATTTCGGATCCCTTTGAAGACTATAGGGCCAAAGGAAATATCCTCCGATAACAAAGAGAAAGAAGCTTTCTGAAAAACTTCTTTGGGTTCTGTGAAATCATCTCACAGAGTTACAGCTTTCCCCTCAAGAAGCCATTCGCTAAGACAGTTCTTGTGGAATTGGCAAAGTGATATTTGGAAGCCCATAGAGGGCTATGGTGAAAAAGGAAATATCCTCAGATGAAATCTGGAAGGAAGCTTTCTGAGAAACTGCTTAGTGTTCGGTTAATTCATCTCAGAGAGTTACATCTGTATTTCGTGGATCTCTTTGCTAGCCTTATTTCTGTGGAATCTGAGTACAGATATTTCGGATCCCTTTGAAGTCTATAGGGCCAAAGGAAATATCCTCCGATAACAAAGAGAAAGAAGCTTTCTGAGAAACTTCTTTGCGTTTTGTGAAATCATCTCACAGAGTTACAGCTTTCCCCTCAATAAGCCTTTCGCTAAGACAGTTCTTGTGGAATCGGCAAAGTGATATTTGGAAGCCCATAGAGGGCTATGGTGAAAAAGGAAATATCCTCAGATGAAATCTGGAAAGAAGCTTTCTGAGAAACTGCTTAGTGTTCTGTTCATTCATCTCACAGAGTTACATCTTTATTTCGTGGAACTCTTTGATAGCCTTATTTCTGTGGAGTCTGAGAACCGATATTTCGGATCCCTATGAAGACTATAGGGCCAAAGGAAATATCCTCCGATTAAAAAGATAAAGAAGCTTTCTTAGAAACTTCTTTGCGTTCCTTGATATCATCTCACAGAGTTACAGCTTTCCCCTCAGGAAGCCTTTCGCCAAGACAGTTCTTGTGGAATTGGCAAAGTGATATTTGGAAGCCCATAGAGGGCTATGGTGAGAAAGGAAATATCCTCAGATGAAATCTGGAAAGAAGCTTTCTGAGAAACTGCTTAGTGTTCTGTTAATTCATCTCACAGAGTTACATCTGTATTTCGTGGATCTCTTTGGTAGCCTTATTTCTGTGGAATCTGAGAACAGATATTTCGGATCCCTTTGAAGACTATAGGGCCAAAGGAAATATCCTCCGATTACAAAGAGAAAGAAGCTTTCTTAGAAACTTCTTTGCGTTCTGTGAAATCATCTCACAGAGATACAGCTTTCCCCTCAAGAAGCCTTTCGCTAAGACAGTTCTTGTGGAATTGGCAAAGTGATACTTGGATGCCCCTAGAGGGCTATGGTGAAAAAGGAAATATCCTCAGATGAAAACTGGAAAGAAGCTTTCTGAGAAACTGCTTAGTGTTCTGTTAATTCATCTCACAGAGTTACATCTGTATTTCGTGGATCTCTTTGCTAGCCTTATTTCTGTGGTATCTGAGAACAGATATTTCGGATCCCATTGAAGACTATAGGGCGAAAGGAAATATCCTCCGATAACAAAGAGAGAGAAGCTTTCTGAAAAACTTCTTGGCGTTCTGTGAAATCATCTCACAGAGTTACAGCTTTCCCCTCAAGAAGCCTTTCGCTAAGACAGTTCTTGTGGAATTGGCAAGGTGATATTTGGAAGCCCATAGAGGGCTACGGTGAAAAAGGAAATATCCTCAGATGAAATCTGGAAAGAAGCTTTCTGAGAAACTGCTTAGTGTTCGGTTAATTCATCTCACAGAGTTACATCAGTATTTCGTGGATCTCTTTGCTAGCCTTATTTCTGTGGAATCTGAGAACAGATATTTTGGATACCTTTGAAGACTATAGGGCCAAAGGAAATATCCTCCGATAACAAAGAGAAAGAAGCTTTCAGAGAAACTTCTTTGCGTTCTGTGAAATCATCTCACAGAGTTACAGCTTTCCCCTCAAGAAGCCTTTCGCTAAGACAGTTCTTGTGGAATTGGCAAAGTGATATTTGGAAGCCCTAGAGTGCAGTGGTGAAAAAGGAAATATCCTCAGATGAAAACTGGAAAGAAGCTTTCTGAGAAACTGCTTAGTGTTCTGTTCATTCATCTCACAGAGTTACATCTGTATTTCGTGGATCTCTTTGCTAGCCTTATTTCTGTGGAATCTGAGAACAGGTATTTCAGATCCCCTTGAAGACTATAGGGCCAAAGGAAATATCCTCCGATAACAAAGAGAAAGAAGCTTTTCTGAGAAACTTCTTTGTGTTCTGTGAAATCATCTCACAGAGTTACAGCTTTCCCCTCAAGAAGCCTTACGCTAAGGCAGTTCTTGTGGAATTGGCAAAGTGATATTTCGAATCCCATATGAGGGCTATGGTGAAAAAGGAAATATCCTCAGATGAAATCTGGAAAGAAGCTTTCTGAGAAACTGCTTAGTGTTCTGTTCATTCATCTCACAGAGTTACATCTGTATTTCGTGGATCTCTTTGGTAGCCTTATTTCTATGGAATCTGAGAACAGGTATTTCAGATCCCATTGAAGACTACAGGGCCAATGGAAATATCCTCCGATTACAAAGAGAAAGAAGCTTTCTTAGAAACTACTTTGTGTTCCGTGAAATCATCTCACAGAGTTACAGCTTTCCCCTCAAGAAGCCTTTCGCTAAGACAGTTCTTGTGGAATTGGCAAAGTGATATTTGGAAGCCCATAGAGGGCTATGTTGAAAAAGGACATATCCTCAGATGAAATCTGGAAAGAAGTTTCTGAGAAACTGCTTAGTGTTCTGTTAATTCATCTCACAGAGTTACATCTGTATTTCGTGGATCTCTTTGCTAGCCTTATTTCTGTGGAATCTGAGAACAGATATTTCGTATCCCATTGAAGACTACAGGGCCAAAGGAAATATCCTCCGATAAAAAAGAGAAAGAAGCTTTCTGAGAAACTTCTGTGCGTTCTGTGAAATCGTCTCACAGAGTTACAGCTTTCCCTTCAAGAAGACTTTCGCTAAGACACTTCTTGTGGAATTGGCAAAGTGATATTTGGAAGCCCATAGTGGGCTACGGTGAAAAAGGAAATATCCTCCGATGAAATCTGGAAAGAAGCTTTCTGAGAAACTGCTTAGTGTTCTGTTAATTCATCTCACAGAGTTACATCTGTATTTCGTGGATCTCTTTGCTAGCCTTATTTCTGTGGAATCTGAGAACAGATATTTCGGATCCCATTGAAGACTATAGGGCGAAAGGAAATATCCTCCGATAACAAAGAGAAAGAAGCTGTCTTAGAAACTTCTTTGCGTTCTGTGAAATCATCACACAGAGTTACAGCTTTCCCCTCAAGAAGCCTTTCGCTAAGACAGTTCTTGTGGAATTGGCAAAGTGATATTTGGAAGCCCATAGAGGGCAATGGTGAAAAAGGAAATATCCTCAGATGAAATCTGGAAGGAAGCTTTCTGAGAAACTGCTTAGTGTTCTGTTAATTCATCTCACAGAGTTACATCTGTATTTCGTGGATCTCTTTGCTAGCCTTATATCTGTGGAATCTGAGAACAGATATTTCGGATCCCTTTGAAGACTATAGGGCCAAAGGAAATATCCTCCGATAACAAAGAGAAAGAAGCTTTCTGAGAAACTTCTTTGTGTTCTGTGAAATCATCTCACAGAGTTACAGCTTTCTCCTCAAGAATCCTTTCGCTAAGACAGTTCTTGTGGAATTGGCAAAGTGATATTTGGAAGCCCATAGAGAGCTATGGTGAAAAAGGAAATATCCTCAGATGAAATATGGAAAGAAGCTTTCTGAGAAACTTCTTAGTGTTCTGTTAATTCATCTCAGAGAGTTACATCTGTATTTTGTGGTTCTCTTTGCTAGCCTTATTTCTGTGGAATCTGAGAACAGATATTTCGGATCCCATTGATGACTATAGGGCCAAAGGAAATATCCTCCGATAACAAAGAGAAAGAAGCTTTCTGAGAAACTTCTTTGCGTTCTGTGAAATCATCTCACAGAGTTGCAGCTTTCCCCTGAAGAAGCCTTTCGCTAAGACAGTTCTTGTGGAATTGGCAAAGTGATATTTGGAAGCGCATAGAGGGCTATGGTGAAAAAGGAAATATCCTCAGATGAAATCTGGAAATAAGCTTTCTGAGAAACTGCTTAGTGTTCGGTTAATTCATCTCAGAGAGTTACATCTGTATTTCGTGGATCTCTTTGCTACCCTTATTTCTGTGGAATCTGAGAACAGATATTTTGGATCCCTTTGAAGACTATAGGGCCAAAGGTAATATCCTCCGATAACAAAGAGAAAGAAGCTTTCTAGAAACTTCTTTGTGTTCTGTGAAATCATCTCACAGAGTTACAGCTTTCCCCTCAACAAGCCTTTCACTAAGACAGTTCTTGTGGAATTGGCATAGTGATATTTGGAAGCCCATAGAGGGCTATGGTGAAAAAGGAAATATCCTCAGATGAAATCTGGAAAGAAGCTTTCTGAGAAACTGCTTAGTGTTCTGTTCATTCAACTCAGAGAGTTACATCTGTATTTCGTGGATCTCTTTGCTAGCCTTACTTCTGTGGAATCTGAGAACAGATATTTCGGATCCCTTTGAAGACTATAGGGCCAAAAGAAATATCCTCCGACAACAAAGAGAAAGAAGCTTTCTGAGAAACTTCTTTGCATTCTGTGAAATCATCTCACAGAGTTACAGCTTTCCCCTCAAGAAGCCTTTCGCTAAGACAGTTCTTGTGGAATTGGCAAAGTGATATTTGGAAGCCCATAGAGGGCTATGGTGAAAAAGGAAATATCCTCAGATGAAATCTGGAAAGAAGCTTTCTGAGAAACTGTTAAGTGTTCAGTTAATTCATCTCACAGAGTTACATCGGTATTTCCTGGATCTCTTTGCTAGCCTTATTTCTGTGGAATCTGAGAACAGATATTTCGGATCCCACTGAAGACCATAGGGCCAAAGGAAATATCCTCCAATAACAAAGAGAAAGAAACTTTCTGAGAAACTTCTTTGCGTTCTGTGAAATCATCTCACAGAGTTACAGGTTTCCCCTCAAGAAGTCTTTCGCTAAGACAGTTCTTGTGGAATTGGCAAAGTGATATTTGGAAGCCCTTAGTGGGCTATGGTTAAAAAGGAAATATCCTCAGATGAAATCTGGAAAGAAGCTTTCTGAGAAACTGCTTAGTGTTCGGTTAATTCATCTCACAGAGTTACATCTGTATTTCGTGGATCTCTTTGCTAGCCTTATTTCGGTGGAATCTGAGAACAGATATTTCGGATCCCTTTGAAGACTATAGGGCAAAGGAAATAACCTCTGATAACAAAGAGGAAGAAGCTTTCTGAGAATCTTCTTTGCGTTCTGTGAAATCATCTCACAGAGTTACAGCTTTCGCCTAAAGAAGCCTTTCGCTAAGACAGTTCTTGTGGAATTGGCAAAGTGATATTTGGAAGCCCATAGAGGGCTATGGTGAAAAAGGAAGTATCCTCAGATGAAATCTGGAAATAAGCTTTCTGAGAAACTGCTTAGTGTTCGGTTAATTCATCTCACAGAGTTACATCTCTATTTCGTGGATCTCTTTGCTACCCTTATTTCTGTGGAATCTGAGAACAGATATTTTGGATCCCTTTGAAGACTATAGGGCCAAAGGAAATATCCTCCGATAACAAAGAGAAAGATGCTTTCTGAGAAACTTCTTTGCGTTCTGTGAAATCATCTCACAGAGTTACAGCTTTCCCCTCAACAAGCCTTTCGCTAAGACAGTTCTTGTGGAATTGGCAAAGTGATATTTGGAAGCCCATAGAGGGCTATGTTGAAAAAGGATATATCCTCAGATGAAATCTGGAAAGAAGCTTTCTGAGAAACTGCTTAGTGTTCGGTTAATTCATCTCACAGAGTTACATCTGTATTTCGTGGATCTCTTTGCTAGCCTTATTTTGTGGAATCTGAGAACAGATATTTCGGATCCCTTTCAAGACTATAGGGCCAAAGGAAATATCCTCCGATAACAAAGAGAAAGAAGCTTTCTGAGAAACTTCTTTGTGTTCTGTGAAATCATCTCACAGAGTTACAGCTTTCCCCTCAAGAAGCCTTTCGCTAAGACAGTTCTTGTGGAATTGGCAAAGAGATATTTGGAAGCCCATAGAGGGCTTTGGTGAAAAAGGAAATATCCTCAGATGAAATATGGAAAGAAGCTTTCTGAGAAACTGCTTAGTGTTCGGTTCAATCATCTCACAGAGTTACATCTGTATTTCGTGGATCTCTTTGCTAGACTTATTTCTGTGGAATCTGAGAACAGATATTTCGGATCCCATTGAAGACTATAGGGCCAAAGGAAATATCCTCCGATTACAAAGAGAAAAAAGATTCCTGAGAAACTTCTTTGCTTTCTGTGAAATCATCTCAGAGAGTTACAGCTTTCCCCTCCAGAAGCCTTTCGCTAAGACAGTTCTTGTGGAATTGGCAAAGTGATATTTGGAAGCCCATAGAGGGCTATGGTGAAAAAGGAAATATCCTCAGATGAAATCTGGAAAGCAGCTTTCTGAGAAACTGCTTAGTGTTCGGTTAATTCATCTCAGAGAGTTACATCTGTATTTCGTGGATCTCTTTGCTAGCCTTATTTCTGTTTAATCTGAGAACAGATATTTCGGATCCCTTTGAAGACTATAGGGCCAAAGGAAATATCCTCCGATAACAAAGAGAAAGAAGCTTTCTGAGAAACTTCTTTGCGTTCTGTGAAATCATCTCACAGAGTTACAGCTTTCCCCTCAAGAAGCCTTTCGCTAAGACAGTTCTTGTGGAATTGGAAAAGTGATATTTGGAATCCCATAGAGGGCTATGGTGAAAAAGGATATATCCTCAGATGAAATCTGGAAAGAAGCTTTCTGAGAAACTGCTTAGTGTTCTGTTCATTCATCTCACAGAGTTACATCTGTATTTCCTGGATCTCTTTGCTAGCCTTATTTCTGTGGAATCTGAGAACAGATATTTCGGATCCCATTGAAGACTATAGGGCCAAAGGAAATATCCTCCGATAACAAAGAGAAAGAAGCTGTCTTGGAAACTTCTTTGCGTTCTGTGAAATCATCTCACAGAGTTACAGCTTTGCCCTCAAGAAGCCTTTCGCTAAGACAGTTCTTGTGGAATTGGAAAAGTGATAATTGGAAGCCCATAGAGGGCTATGGTGAAAAAGGAAATATCCTCAGATGAAATCTGGAAAGAAGCTTTCTGAGAAACTGCTTAGTGTTCGGTTAATTCATCTCACAGAGTTACATCTGTATTTCGTGGATCACTTTGCTAGCCTTATTTCTGTGGAATCTGAGAACAGATATTTCGGATCCCATTGAAGACTATAGGGCCAAAGGAAATATCCACCGATAACAAAGAGAAAGAAGCTTTCTGAGAAACTTCTTTGCGTTCTGTGAAATCATCTCACAGAGTTACAGCTTTCCCCTCAAGAAGCCTTTCGCTAAGACAGTTCTTGTGGAATTGGCAAAGTGATATTTGGAAGCCCCTAGCGGGCTATGGTGAAAAAGGAAATATCCTCAGATGAAATCTGGAAAGAAGCTTTCTGAGAAACTGCTTAGTGTTCTGTTAATTCATCTCACAGAGTTACTTCGGTATTTCCTGGATCTCTTTGCTAGCCTTATTTCTGTGGAATCTGAGAACAGATATTTCGGATCCCTTTGAAGACTATAGGGCCAAAGGAAATATCCTCCGATAACAAAGAGAAAGAAGCTTTCTGAGAAACTTCTTGGCGTTCTGTGAAATCATCTCACAGAGTTACAGCTTTCCCCTCAAGAAGCATTTCGCTAAGACAGTTGTTGTGGAATTGGCAAAGTGATATTTGGAAGCCCATAGAGGGCTATGGTGAAAAAGGAAATATCCTCAGATGAAATCTGGAAGGAAGCTTTCTGAGAAACTGCTTAGTGTTCGGTTAATTCATCTCAGAGAGTTACATCTGTATTTCGTGGATCTCTTGGCTAGCCTTATTTCTGTGGAATCTGAGAACAGATATTTCGGATCCCTTTGAAGACTATATGGCCAAAGGAAATATCCTCCGATAACAAAGAGAAAGAAGCTTTCTGAGAAACTTCTTTGGGTTCTGTGAAATCATCTCACAGAGTTACAGCTTTCCCCTCAAGAAGCCATTCGCTAAGACAGTTCTTGTGGAATTGGCAAAGAGATATTTGGAAGCCCATAGAGGACTATGGTGAAAAAGGAAATATCCTCAGATGAAATCTGGAAGGAAGCTTTCTGAGAAACTGCTTAGTGTTCGGTTAATTCATCTCAGAGAGTTACATCTGTATTTCGTGGATCTCTTTGCTAGCCTTATTTCTGTGGAATCTGAGAACAGATATTTCGGATCCCTTTGAAGACTATAGGGCCAAAGGAAATATCCTCCGATAACAAAGAGAAAGAAGCTTTCTGAGAAACTTCTTTGCCTTCTGTGAAATCATCTCACAGAGTTACAGCTTTCCCCGCAAGAAGCCTTTCGCTAAGACAGTTCTTGTGGAATTGGCAAAGTGATATTTGGAACCCCAAGAGGGCAATGGTGAAAAAGGAAATATCCTCAGATGAAAACTGGAAAGAAGCTTTCTGAGAAACTGCTTAGTGTTCTGTTCATTCATCTCACAGAGTTACATCTGTATTTCGTGGATCTCTTTGCTAGCCTTATTTCTGTGGAATCTGAGAACAGGTATTTCGGATCCCATTGAAGACTATAGGGCCAAAGGAAATATCCTCCGATTACAAAGAGAAAGAAGCTTTCTTAGAAACTTCTTTGTGTTCTGTGAAATCATCTCACAGAGTTACAGCTTTCCCCTCAAGAAGCCTTTCGCTAAGACAGTTCTTGTGGAATTGGCAAAGTGATATTTGGAAGCCCATAGAGGTCTATGGTGAAAAAGGAAATATCCTCAGATGAAATCTGGAAAGAAGCTTTCTGAGAAACTGCTTAGTGTTCTGTTCATTCATCTCACAGAGTTATATCTTTATTTCGTGGAACTCTTTGCTAGCCTTATTTCTGTGGAGTCTGAGAACAGATATTTCGGATCCCTTTGAAGACTATAGGGCCAAAGGAAATAACCTCCGATAACAAAGAGAAAGAAGCTTTCTGAGAAACTTCTTTGCATTCTGTGAAATCATCTCACAGAGTTACAGCTTTCCCCTCAAGAAGCCTTTCGCTAAGACAGTTCTTGTGGAATTGGCAAAGTGATATTTGGAAGCCCATAGAGGGCTATTGTGAAAAAGGAAATATCCTCAGATGAAATCTGGAAAGAAGCTTTCTGAGAAACTGCTTAGTGTTCGGTTAATTCATCTCACAGAGTTACATCTGTATTTCCAGGATCTCTTTGCTAGCCTTATTTCTGTGGAATCTGAGAACAGATATTTCGGATCCCATTGAAGACCATAGGGCCAAAGGAAATATCCTCGATAACAAAGAGAAAGAAGCTTTCTGAGAAACTTCTTGGCGTTCCGTGAAATCATCTCACAGAGTTACAGCTTTCCCCTCAAGAAGCCTTTCGCTAAGACAGTTCTTGTGGAATTGGCAAAGTGATATTTGGAAGCCCATAGAGGGCTACGGTGAAAAAGGAAATATCCTCAGATGAAATCTGGAAGGAAGCTTTCTGAGAAACTGCTTAGTGTTCGGTTAATTCATCTCACAGAGTTACATCTGTATTTCGTGGATCTCTTTGCTAGCCTTATTTCTGTGGAATCTGAGAACAGATATTTCGGATCCCTTTGAAGACTATAGGGCCAAAGGAAATAACCTCCGATAACAACGAGAAAGAAGCTTTCTGAGAAACTTCTTTGCATTCTGTGAAATCATCTCACAGAGTTACAGCTTTCCCCTCAAGAAGCCTTTCGCTAAGACAGTTCTTGTGGAATTGGCAAAGTGATATTTGGAAGCCCTAGAGGGCAATGGTGAAAAAGGAAATATCCTCAGATGAAAACTGGAAAGAAGCTTTCTGAGAAACTGCTTAGTGTTCTGTTCATTCATCTCACAGAATTACATCTGTATTTCGTGGATCTCTTTGCTAGCCTTATTTCTGTGGAATCTGAGAACAGGTATTTCAGATCCCATTGAAAACTATAGGGCCAAAGGAAATATCCTCCGATTACAAAGACAAAGAATCTTTCTTAGAAACTTCTTTGCGTTCTGTGAAATCATCTCACAGAGTTACAGCTTTCCCCTCAAGAAGCCTTTCGCTAAGACAGTTCTTGTGGAATTGGAAAAGTGATATTTGGAAGCCCCAAGAGGGCTATGGTGAAAAAGGAAATATGCTCAGATGAAATCTGGAAGGAAGCTTTCTGAGAATCTGCTTAGTGTTCGGTTAATTCATCTCAGAGAGTTACATCTGTATTTCGGGGATCTCTTTGCTAGCCTTATTTCTGTGTAATCTGAGAACAGATATTTCGGATCCCTTTGAAGACTATAGGGCCAAAGGAAATATCCTCCGATAACAAAGAGAAAGAAGCTTTCTGAGAAACTTCTTTGCGTTTTGTGAAATCATCTCACAGAGTTACAGCTTTCCCCTCAAGAAGCCTTTCGCTAAGACAGTTCTTGTGGAATTGGCAAAGTGATATTTGGAAGCCCTAGAGGGCAATGGTGAAAAAGGAAATATCCTCAGATGAAAACTGGAAAGAAGCTTTCTGAGAAACTGCTTAGTGTTCTGTTCATTCATCTCACAGAGTTACATCTGTATTTCGTGGATCTCTTTGCTAGCCTTATTTCTGTGGAATCTGAGAACAGGTATTTCAGATTCCATTGAAGATTATAGGGCCAAAGGAAATATCCTCCGATTACAAAGAGAAAGAATCTCTCTTAGAAACTTCTTTGTGTTCCGTGAAATCATCTCACAGAGTTACAGCTTCCCCCTCAAGAAGCCTTTTGCTAAGACAGTTCTTGTGGAATTGGCAAAGTGATATTTGGAAGCCCATAGAGGCCTATGGTGAAAAAGGAAATATCCTCAGATGAAATCTGGAAAGAAGCTTTCTGAGAAACTGCTTAGTGTTCTGTTAATTCATCTCACAGAGTTACATCTTTATTTCGTGGATCTCTTTGCTAGCCTTATTTCTGTGGAATCTGAGAACAGATATTTCGGATCCCTTTGAAGACTATAGGGCCAAAGGAAATATCCTCCGATTACAAAGAGAAAGAAGCTTTCTTAGAAACTTCTTTGTGTTCTGTGAAATCATCTCACAGAGTTACAGCTGTCCCCTCAAGAAGACTTTCGCTAAGACAGTTCTTGTGGAATTGGCAAAGTGATATTTGGAAGCCCATACAGGGCTATGGTGAAAAAGGAAATATCCTCAGATGAAATCTGGAAAGAAGCTTTCTGAGAAACTGCTTTGTGTTCTGTTAATTCATCTCACAGAGTTACATCTGTATTTCGTGGATCTCTTTGCTAGCCTTATTTTTGTGGAATCTGAGAACAGATATTTCGGATCCCATTGAAGACTACAGGGCCAAAGGAAATATCCTCCGATAACAAAGAGAAAGAAGCTTTCTGAGAAACTTCTTTGTGTTCTGTGAAATCATCTCCCAGAGTTACAGCTTTCCCCTCAAGAAGCCTTTCGCTAAGACAGTTCTTGTGGAATTGGCAAAGTGATATTTGGAAGCCCCTAGAGGGCTTTGGTGAAAAAGGAAATATCCTCAGATGAAATCTGGAAAGAAGCTTTCTGAGAAACTGCTTAGTGTTCTGTTAATTCATCTCACAGAGTTACATCTGTATTTCCTGGATCTCTTTGCTAGCCTTATTTCTGTGGAATCTGAGAAAAGATATTTCGGATCCCATTGAAGACTATAGGGCCAAAGGAAATATCCTCCGATAACAAAGAGAAAGAAGCTTTCTGAGAAACTTCTTGGCGTTCTGTGAAATCATCTCACAGAGTTACAGCTTTCCCCTCAAGAAGCCTTTCGCTAAGACAGTTCTTGTGGAATTGGCAAGGTGATATTTGGAAGCCCATAGAGGGCTACGGTGAAAAAGGAAATATCCTCAGATGAAATCTGGAAAGAAGCTTTCTGAGAAACTGCTTAGTGTTCGGTTAATTCATCTCACAGAGTTACATCTGTATTTCGTGGATCTCTTTGCTAGCCTTATTTCTGTGGAATCTGAGTACAGATATTTCGGATCCCTTTGAAGTCTATAGGGCCAAAGGAAATATCCTCCGATAACAAAGAGAAAGAAGCTTTCTAAGAGACTTCTTTGCGTTCTGTGAAATCATCTCACAGAGTTACAGCTTTCCCCTCAAGAAGCCTTTCGCTAAGACAGTTATTGTGGAATCGGCAAAGTGATATTTGGAAGCCCATAGAGGGCTATGGTGAAAAAGGAAATATCCTCAGATGAAATCTGGAAAGAAGCTTTCTGAGAAACTGCTTAGTGTTCTGTTCATTCATCTCACAGAGTTACATCTTTATTTCGTGGAACTCTTTGATAGCCTTATTTCTGTGGAGTCTGAGAACCGATATTTCGGATCCCTATGAAGACTATAGGGCCAAAGGAAATATCCTCCGATTAAAAAGAGAAAGAAGCTTTCTTAGAAACTTCTTTGCGTTCCGTGATATCATCTCACAGAGTTACAGCTTTCCCCTCAAGAAGCCTTTCGCCAAGACAGTTCTTGTGGAATTGGCAAAGTGATATTTGGAAGCCCATAGAGGGCTATGGTGAGAAAGGAAATATCCTCAGATGAAATCTGGAAAGAAGCTTTCTGAGAAACTGCTTAGTGTTCTGTTAATTCATCTCACAGAGTTACATCTGTATTTCGTGGATCTCTTTGCTAGCCTTATTTCTGTGGAATCTGAGAACAGATATTTCGGATCCCTTTGAAGACTATAGGGCCAAAGGAAATATCCTCCGATTACAAAGAGAAAGAAGCTTTCTGAGAAACTTCTTTGTGTTCTGTGAAATCATCTCACAGAGTTACAGCTTTCCCCTCAAGAAGCCTTTCGCTAAGACAGTTCTTGTGGAATTGGCAAAGTGATATTTGGAAGCCCATAGAGGGCTTTGGTGAAAAAGGAAATATCCTCAGATGAAATCTGGAAAGAAGCTTTCTGAGAAACTGCTTAGTGTTCGGTTCAATCATCTCACAGAGTTACATCTGTATTTCGTGGATCTCTTTGCTAGCCTTATTTCTGTGGAATCTGAGAACAGATATTTCGGATCCCATTGAAGACTATAGGGCCAAAGGAAATATCCTCCGATTACAAAGAGAAAAAAGATTTCTGAGAAACTTCTTTGCTTTCTGTGAAATCATCTCAGAGAGTTACAGCTTTCCCCTCCAGAAGCCTTTCGCTAAGACAGTTCTTGTGGAATTGGCAAGGTGATATTTGGAAGCCCATAGAGGGCTATGGTGAAAAAGGAAATATCCTCAGATGAAATCTGGAAAGAAGCTTTCTGAGAAACTGCTTAGTGTTCGGTTAATTCATCTCAGAGAGTTACATCTGTATTTCGTGGATCTCTTTGCTAGCCTTATTTCTGTTTAATCTGAGAACAGATATTTCGGATCCCTTTGAAGACTATAGGGCCAAAGGAAATATCCTCCGATAACAAAGAGAAAGAAGCTTTCTGAGAAACTTCTTTGTGTTCTGTGAAATCATCTCACAGAGTTACAGCTTTCCCCTCAAGGAGCCTTTTGCTAAGACAGTTCTTGTGGAATTGGAAAAGTGATATTTGGAATCCCATAGAGGGCTAAGGTGAAAAAGGATATATCCTCAGATGAAATCTGGAAAGAAGCTTTCTGAGAAACTGCTTAGTGTTCTGTTCATTCATCTCACAGAGTTACATCTGTATTTCGTGGATCTCTTTGCTAGCCTTATTTCTGTGGAATCTGAGAACAGATATTTCGGATCCCATTGAAGACTATAGGGCCAAAGGAAATATCCTCCGATAACAAAGAGAAAGAAGCTGTCTTGGAAACTTCTTTGCGTTCTGTGAAATCATCTCACAGAGTTACAGCATTGCCCTCAAGAAGCCTTTCGCTAAGACAGTTCTTGTGGAATTGGAAAAGTGATAATTGGAAGCCCATAGAGGGCTATGGTGAAAAAGGAAATATCCTCAGATGAAATCTGGAAAGAAGCTTTCTGAGAAACTGCTTAGTGTTCTGTTAATTCATCTTACAGAGTTACATCTGTATTTCGTGGATCTCTTTGCTAGCCTTATTTCTGTGGAATCTGAGAACAGATATTTCGGATCCCATTGAAGACTATAGGGCCAAAGGAAATATCCTCCGATAACAAAGAGAAAGAAGCTTTCTGAGAAACTTCTTTGCCTTCTGTGTAATCATCTCACAGAGTTACAGCTTTCCCCTCAAGAAGCCTTTCGCCAAGACAGTTCTTATGGAATTGGCAAAGTGATATTTGGGAGCCCATAGAGAGCTATGGTGAAAAAGGAAATATCCTCAGATGAAATATGGAAAGAAGCTTTCTGAGAAACTTCTTAGTGTTCTGTTAATTCATCTCAGAGTGTTCCATCTGTATTTTGTGGATCTCTTTGCTAGCCTTATTTCTGTGGAATCTGAGAACAGATATTTCGGATCCCATTGATGACTATAGGGCCAAAGGAAATATCCTCCGATAACAAAGAGAAAGAAGCTTTCTGAAAAACTTCTTTGCGTTCTGTGAAATCATCTCACAGAGTTACAGCTTTCCCCTGAAGAAGCCTTTCGCTAAGACAGTTCTTGTGGAATTGGCAAAGTGATATTTGGAAGCGCATAGAGGGCTCTGGTGAAAAAGGAAATATCCTCCGATGAAATCTGGAAATAAGCTTTCTGAGAAACAGCTTAGTGTTCGGTTAATTCATCTCAGAGAGTTACATCTGTATTTCGTGGATCTCTTTGCTACCCTTATTTCTGTGGAATCTGAGAACAGATATTTCCGATCCATTTGAAGACTATAGGGCCAATGGAAATATCTTCCGATAACAAAGAGAAAGAAGCTTTCTGAGAAACTTCTTTGCGTTCTGTGAAATCATCTCACAGAATTACAGCTTTCCCCTCAAGAAGCCTTTCGCTAAGACAGTTCTTGTGGAATTGGCAAGGTGATATTTGGAAGCCCATAGAGGGCTACGGTGAAAAAGGAATTATCCTCAGATGAAATCTGGAGAGAAGCTTTCTGAGAAACAGCTTAGTGTTCAGTTAATTCATCTCACAGAGTTACATCTGTATTTCGTGGATCTCTTTGCTAGCCTTATTTCTGTGGTATCTGAGAACAGATATTTCGCATCCCTTTGAAGACTATAGGGCCAAACGAAATATCCTCCGATAAAAAAGAGAAAGAAGCTTTCTGAGAAACTTCTTTGTGTTCTGTGAAAAGATCTCACAGAGTTACAGCTTTCCCCTCAAGAAGGCTTTCGCTAAGACAGTTCTTGTGGAATTGGCAAAGTGATATTTGGATGCCCCTAGAGGGCTATGGTGAAAAAGGAAATATCCTCATATGAAATATGGAAAGAAGCTTTCTGAGAAGCTGCTTAGTGTTCTGTTAATTCATCTCACAGAGTTACATCTGTATTTCGTGGATCTCTTTGCTAGCCTTATTTCTGTGGAATCTGAGAAAAGATATTTCGGATCCCATTGAAGACTATAGGGCCAAAGGAAATATCCTCCGATAACAAAGAGAAAGAAGCTTTCTGAGAAACTTCTTGGCGTTCTGTGAAATCATCTCACAGAGTTACAGCTTTCCCCTCAAGAAGCCTTTCGCTAAGACAGTTCTTGTGGAATTGGCAAGGTGATATTTGGAAGCCCATAGAGGGCTACGGTGAAAAAGGAAATATCCTCAGATGAAATCTGGAAAGAAGCTTTCTGAGAAACTGCTTAGTGTTCGGTTAATTCATCTCACAGAGTTACATCTGTATTTCGTGGATCTCTTTGCTAGCCTTATTTCTGTGGAATCTGAGTACAGATATTTCGGATCCCTTTGAAGTCTATAGGGCCAAAGGAAATATCCTCCGATAACAAAGAGAAAGAAGCTTTCTGAGAGACTTCTTTGCGTTTTGTGAAATCATCTCACAGAGTTACAGCTTTCCCCTCAAGAAGCCTTTCGCTAAGACAGTTCTTGTGGAATCGGCAAAGTGATATTTGGAAGCCCATAGAGGGCTATGGTGAAAAAGGAAATATCCTCAGATGAAATCTGGAAAGAAGCTTTCTGAGAAACTGCTTAGTGTTCTGTTCATTCATCTCACAGAGTTACATCTTTATTTCGTGGAACTCTTTGATAGCCTTATTTCTGTGGAGTCTGAGAACCGATATTTCGGATCCCTATGAAGACTATAGGGCCAAAGGAAATATCCTCCGATTAAAAAGAGAAAGAAGCTTTCTGAGAAACTTCTTTGCGTTCCGTGATATCATCTCACAGAGTTACAGCTTTCCCCTCAAGAAGCCTTTCGCCAAGACAGTTCTTGTGGAATTGGCAAAGTGATATTTGGAAGCCCATAGAGGGCTATGGTGAGAAAGGAAATATCCTCAGATGAAATCTGGAAAGAAGCTTTCTGAGAAACTGCTTAGTGTTCTGTTAATTCATCTCACAGAGTTACATCTGTATTTCGTGGATCTCTTTGCTAGCCTTATTTCTGTGGAATCTGAGAACAGATATTTCGGAACCCTTTGAAGACTATAGGGCCAAAGGAAATATCCTCCGATTACAAAGAGAAAGAAGCTTTCTGAGAAACTTCTTTGTGTTCTGTGAAATCATCTCACAGAGTTACAGCTTTCCCCTCAAGAAGCCTTTCGCTAAGACAGTTCTTGTGGAATTGGCAAAGTGATATTTGGAAGCCCATAGAGGGCTTTGGTGAAAAAGGAAATATCCTCAGATGAAATCTGGAAAGAAGCTTTCTGAGAAACTGCTTAGTGTTCGGTTCAATCATCTCACAGAGTTACATCTGTATTTCGTGGATCTCTTTGCTAGACTTATTTCTGTGGAATCTGAGAACAGATATTTCGGATCCCATTGAAGACTATAGGGCCAAAGGAAATATCCTCCGATTACAAAGAGAAAAAAGATTTCTGAGAAACTTCTTTGCTTTCTGTGAAATCATCTCAGAGAGTTACAGCTTTCCCCTGCAGAAGCCTTTCGCTAAGACAGTTCTTGTGGAATTGGCAAAGTGATATTTGGAAGCCCATAGAGGGCTATGGTGAAAAAGGAAATATCCTCAGATGAAATCTGGAAAGCAGCTTTCTGAGAAACTGCTTAGTGTTCGGTTAATTCATCTCAGAGAGTTACATCTGTATTTCGTGGATCTCTTTGCTAGCCTTATTTCTGTTTAATCTGAGAACAGATATTTCGGATCCCTTTGAAGACTATAGGGCCAAAGGAAATATCCTCCGATAACAAAGAGAAAGAAGCTTTCTGAGAAACTTCTTTGCGTTCTGTGAAATCATCTCACAGAGTTACAGCTTTCCCCTCAAGGAGCCTTTTGCTAAGACAGTTCTTGTGGAATTGGAAAAGTGATATTTGGAATCCCATAGAGGGCTATGGTGAAAAAGGATATATCCTCAGATGAAATCTGGAAAGAAGCTTTCTGAGAAACTGCTTAGTGTTCTGTTCATTCATCTCACAGAGTTACATCTGTATTTCGTGGATCTCTTTGCTAGCCTTATTTCTGTGGAATCTGAGAACAGATATTTCGGATCCCATTGAAGACTATAGGGCCAAAGGAAATATCCTCCAATAACAAAGAGAAAGAAGCTGTCTTGGAAACTTCTTTGCGTTCTGTGAAATCATCTCACAGAGTTACAGCTTTGCCCTCAAGAAGCCTTTCGCTAAGACAGTTCTTGTGGAATTGGAAAAGTGATAATTGGAAGCCCATAGAGGGCTATGGTGAAAAAGGAAATATCCTCAGATGAAATCTGGAAAGAAGCTTTCTGAGAAACTGCTTAGTGTTCTGTTAATTCATCTCACAGAGTTACATCTGTATTTCGTGGATCTCTTTGCTAGCCTTATTTCTGTGGAATCTGAGAACAGATATTTCGGATCCCATTGAAGACTATAGGGCCAAAGGAAATATCCTCCGATAACAAAGAGAAAGAAGCTTTCTGAGAAACTTCTTTGCCTTCTGTGTAATCATCTCACAGAGTTACAGCTTTCCCCTCAAGAAGCCTTTCGCCAAGACAGTTCTTATGGAATTGGCAAAGAGATATTTGGGAGCCCATAGAGAGCTATGGTGAAAAAGGAAATATCCTCAGATGAAATATGGAAAGAAGCTTTCTGAGAAACTTCTTAGTGTTCTGTTAATTCATCTCAGAGAGTTCCATCTGTATTTTGTGGATCTCTTTGCTAGCCTTATTTCTGTGGAATCTGAGAACAGATATTTCGGATCCCATTGATGACTATAGGGCCAAAGGAAATATCCTCCGATAACAAAGAGAAAGAAGCTTTCTGAAAAACTTCTTTGCGTTCTGTGAAATCATCTCACAGAGTTACAGCTTTCCCCTGAAGAAGCCTTTCGCTAAGACAGTTCTTGTGGAATTGGCAAAGTGATATTTGGAAGCGCATAGAGGGCTCTGGTGAAAAAGGAAATATCCTCCGATGAAATCTGGAAATAAGCTTTCTGAGAAACAGCTTAGTGTTCGGTTAATTCATCTCAGAGAGTTACATCTGTATTTCGTGGATCTCTTTGCTACCCTTATTTCTGTGGAATCTGAGAACAGATATTTCCGATCCATTTGAAGACTATAGGGCCAATGGAAATATCTTCCGATAACAAAGAGAAAGAAGCTTTCTGAGAAACTTCTTTGCGTTCTGTGAAATAATCTCACAGAATTACAGCTTTCCCCTCAAGAAGCCTTTCGCTAAGACAGTTCTTGTGGAATTGGCAAGGTGATATTTGGAAGCCCATAGAGGGCTACGGTGAAAAAGGAATTATCCTCAGATGAAATCTGGAGAGAAGCTTTCTGAGAAACAGCTTAGTGTTCAGTTAATTCATCTCACAGAGTTACATCTGTATTTCGTGGATCTCTTTGCTAGCCTTATTTCTGTGGTATCTGAGAACAGATATTTCGCATCCCTTTGAAGACTATAGGGCCAAACGAAATATCCTCCGATAAAAAAGAGAAAGAAGCTTTCTGAGAAACTTCTTTGTGTTCTGTGAAAAGATCTCACAGAGTTACAGCTTTCCCCTCAAGAAGGCTTTCGCTAAGACAGTTCTTGTGGAATTGGCAAAGTGATATTTGGATGCCCCTAGAGGGCTATGGTGAAAAAGGAAATATCCTCATATGAAATATGGAAAGAAGCTTTCTGAGAAGCTGCTTAGTGTTCTGTTAATTCATCTCACAGAGTTACATCTGTATTTCGTGGATCTCTTTGCTAGCCTTATTTCTGTGGAATCTGAGAAAAGATATTTCGGATCCCATTGAAGACTATAGGGCCAAAGGAAATATCCTCCGATAACAAAGAGAAAGAAGCTTTCTGAGAAACTTCTTGGCGTTCTGTGAAATCATCTCACAGAGTTACAGCTTTCCCCTCAAGAAGCCTTTCGCTAAGACAGTTCTTGTGGAATTGGCAAGGTGATATTTGGAAGCCCATAGAGGGCTACGGTGAAAAAGGAAATATCCTCAGATGAAATCTGGAAAGAAGCTTTCTGAGAAACTGCTTAGTGTTCGGTTAATTCATCTCACAGAGTTACATCTGTATTTCGTGGATCTCTTTGCTAGCCTTATTTCTGTGGAATCTGAGAACAGATATTTCGGATCCCTTTGAAGTCTATAGGGCCAAAGGAAATATCCTCCGATAACAAAGAGAAAGAAGCTTTCTGAGAGACTTCTTTGCGTTTTGTGAAATCATCTCACAGAGTTACAGCTTTCCCCTCAAGAAGCCTTTCGCTAAGACAGTTCTTGTGGAATCGGCAAAGTGATATTTGGAAGCCCATAGAGGGCTATGGTGAAAAAGGAAATATCCTCAGATGAAATCTGGAAAGAAGCTTTCTGAGAAACTGCTTAGTGTTCTGTTCATTCATCTCACAGAGTTACATCTTTATTTCGTGGAACTCTTTGATAGCCTTATTTCTGTGGAGTCTGAGAACCGATATTTCGGATCCCTATGAAGACTATAGGGCCAAAGGAAATATCCTCCGATTAAAAAGAGAAAGAAGCTTTCTGAGAAACTTCTTTGCGTTCCGTGATATCATCTCACAGAGTTACAGCTTTCCCCTCAAGAAGCCTTTCGCCAAGACAGTTCTTGTGGAATTGGCAAAGTGATATTTGGAAGCCCATAGAGGGCTATGGTGAGAAAGGAAATATCCTCAGATGAAATCTGGAAAGAAGCTTTCTGAGAAACTGCTTAGTGTTCTGTTAATTCATCTCACAGAGTTACATCTGTATTTCGTGGATCTCTTTGCTAGCCTTATTTCTGTGGAATCTGAGAACAGATATTTCGGAACCCTTTGAAGACTATAGGGCCAAAGGAAATATCCTCCGATTACAAAGAGAAAGAAGCTTTCTGAGAAACTTCTTTGTGTTCTGTGAAATCATCTAACAGAGTTACAGCTTTCCCCTCAAGAAGCCTTTCGCTAAGACAGTTCTTGTGGAATTGGCAAAGTGATATTTGGAAGCCCATAGAGGGCTTTGGTGAAAAAGGAAATATCCTCAGATGAAATCTGGAAAGAAGCTTTCTGAGAAACTGCTTAGTGTTCGGTTCAATCATCTCACAGAGTTACATCTGTATTTCGTGGATCTCTTTGCTAGACTTATTTCTGTGGAATCTGAGAACAGATATTTCGGATCCCATTGAAGACTATAGGGCCAAAGGAAATATCCTCCGATTACAAAGAGAAAAAAGATTTCTGAGAAACTTCTTTGCTTTCTGTGAAATCATCTCAGAGAGTTACAGCTTTCCCCTGCAGAAGCCTTTCGCTAAGACAGTTCTTGTGGAATTGGCAAAGTGATATTTGGAAGCCCATAGAGGGCTATGGTGAAAAAGGAAATATCCTCAGATGAAATCTGGAAAGCAGCTTTCTGAGAAACTGCTTAGTGTTCGGTTAATTCATCTCAGAGAGTTACATCTGTATTTCGTGGATCTCTTTGCTAGCCTTATTTCTGTTTAATCTGAGAACAGATATTTCGGATCCCTTTGAAGACTATAGGGCCAAAGGAAATATCCTCCGATAACAAAGAGAAAGAAGCTTTCTGAGAAACTTCTTTGCGTTCTGTGAAATCATCTCACAGAGTTACAGCTTTCCCCTCAAGGAGCCTTTTGCTAAGACAGTTCTTGTGGAATTGGAAAAGTGATATTTGGAATCCCATAGAGGGCTATGGTGAAAAAGGATATATCCTCAGATGAAATCTGGAAAGAAGCTTTCTGAGAAACTGCTTAGTGTTCTGTTCATTCATCTCACAGAGTTACATCTGTATTTCGTGGATCTCTTTGCTAGCCTTATTTCTGTGGAATCTGAGAACAGATATTTCGGATCCCATTGAAGACTATAGGGCCAAAGGAAATATCCTCCAATAACAAAGAGAAAGAAGCTGTCTTGGAAACTTCTTTGCGTTCTGTGAAATCATCTCACAGAGTTACAGCTTTGCCCTCAAGAAGCCTTTCGCTAAGACAGTTCTTGTGGAATTGGAAAAGTGATAATTGGAAGCCCATAGAGGGCTATGGTGAAAAAGGAAATATCCTCAGATGAAATCTGGAAAGAAGCTTTCTGAGAAACTGCTTAGTGTTCTGTTAATTCATCTCACAGAGTTACATCTGTATTTCGTGGATCTCTTTGCTAGCCTTATTTCTGTGGAATCTGAGAACAGATATTTCGGATCCCATTGAAGACTATAGGGCCAAAGGAAATATCCTCCGATAACAAAGAGAAAGAAGCTTTCTGAGAAACTTCTTTGCCTTCTGTGTAATCATCTCACAGAGTTACAGCTTTCCCCTCAAGAAGCCTTTCGCCAAGACAGTTCTTATGGAATTGGCAAAGTGATATTTGGGAGCCCATAGAGAGCTATGGTGAAAAAGGAAATATCCTCAGATGAAATATGGAAAGAAGCTTTCTGAGAAACTTCTTAGTGTTCTGTTAATTCATCTCAGAGAGTTCCATCTGTATTTTGTGGATCTCTTTGCTAGCCTTATTTCTGTGGAATCTGAGAACAGATATTTCGGATCCCATTGATGACTATAGGGCCAAAGGAAATATCCTCCGATAACAAAGAGAAAGAAGCTTTCTGAAAAACTTCTTTGCGTTCTGTGAAATCATCTCACAGAGTTACAGCTTTCCCCTGAAGAAGCCTTTCGCTAAGACAGTTCTTGTGGAATTGGCAAAGTGATATTTGGAATCGCATAGAGGGCTCTGGTGAAAAAGGAAATATCCTCCGATGAAATCTGGAAATAAGCTTTCTGAGAAACAGCTTAGTGTTCGGTTAATTCATCTCAGAGAGTTACATCTGTATTTCGTGGATCTCTTTGCTACCCTTATTTCTGTGGAATCTGAGAACAGATATTTCCGATCCATTTGAAGACTATAGGGCCAATGGAAATATCTTCCGATAACAAAGAGAAAGAAGCTTTCTGAGAAACTTCTTTGCGTTCTGTGAAATAATCTCACAGAATTACAGCTTTCCCCTCAAGAAGCCTTTCGCTAAGACAGTTCTTGTGGAATTGGCAAGGTGATATTTGGAAGCCCATAGAGGGCTACGGTGAAAAAGGAATTATCCTCAGATGAAATCTGGAGAGAAGCTTTCTGAGAAACAGCTTAGTGTTCAGTTAATTCATCTCACAGAGTTACATCTGTATTTCGTGGATCTCTTTGCTAGCCTTATTTCTGTGGTATCTGAGAACAGATATTTCGCATCCCTTTGAAGACTATAGGGCCAAACGAAATATCCTCCGATAAAAAAGAGAAAAAAGCTTTCTGAGAAACTTCTTTGTGTTCTGTGAAAAGATCTCACAGAGTTACAGCTTTCCCCTCAAGAAGGCTTTCGCTAAGACAGTTCTTGTGGAATTGGCAAAGTGATATTTGGATGCCCCTAGAGGGCTATGGTGAAAAAGGAAATATCCTCATATGAAATATGGAAAGAAGCTTTCTGAGAAGGTGCTTAGTGTTCTGTTAATTCATCTCACAGAGTTACATCTGTATTTCGTGGATCTCTTTGCTAGCCTTATTTCTGTGGTATCTGAGAACAGATATTTCGGATCCCATAGAAGACTATAGGGCGAAAGGAAATATCCTCCGATAACAAAGAGAAAGAAGCTTTCTTAGAGACTTCTTGGCGTTCTGTGAAATCATCTCACAGAGTTACAGCTTTCCCCTCAAGAAGCCTTTCGCTAAGACAGTTCTTGTGGAATTGGCAAGGTGATATATGGAAGCCCATAGAGGGCTACGATGAAAAAGGATATATCCACAGATGAAATCTGGAAAGAAGCTTTCTGAGAAACTGCTTAGTGTTCTGTTAATTCATCTCACAGAGTTACATCTGTATTTCGTGGATCTCTTTGCTAGCCTTATTTCTGTGGAATCTGAGAACAGATATTTCGGATCCCTTTGAAGACTATAGGGCCAAAGGAAATATCCTCCGATTACAAAGAGAAAGAAGCTTTCTTAGAAACTTCTTTGTGTTCTGTGAAATCATCTCACAGAGTTACAGCTTTCCCCTCAAGAAGCCTTTCTCTAAGACAGTTCTTGTGGAATTGGCAAAGTGATATTTGGAAGCCCTTAGAGGGCTATGGTGAAAAAGGAATGATCCTCAGATGAAATCTGGAAAGAAGCTTTCTGAGAAACTGCTTAGTGTTCTGTTAATTCATCTCACAGAGTTACATCTTTATTTCGTGGATCTCTTTGCTAGCCTTATTTCTGTGGAATCTGAGAACAGATATTTCGGATCCCTTTGAAGACTATAGGGCCAAAGGAAATATCCTCCGATTACAAAGAGAAAGAAGCTTTCTTAGAAATTTCTTTGCATTCTGTGAAATCATCTCACAGAGTTACAGCTTTCCCCTCAAGAAGCCTTTTGCTAAGACAGTTCTTGTGGAATTGGCAAAGTGATATTTGGAAGCCCATAGAGGGCTATGGTGAAAAAGGAAATATCCTCAGGTGAAATCTGGAAGGAAGCTTTCTGAGAAACTGCTTAGTGTTCGGTTAATTCATCTCAGAGAGTTACATCTGTATTTCGTGGATCTCTTGGCTGGCCTTATTTCTGTGGAATCTGTGAACAGGTATTTCGGATCCCTTTGAAGACTATAGGGCCAAAGGAAATATCCTCCGATAACAAAGAGAAAGAAGTTTTCTGAGAAACTTCTTTGCGTTTTGTGAAATCATCTCACAGAGTTACAGCTTTCCCCTCAAGAAGCCTTTCGCTAAGACAGTTCTTGTGGAATTGGCAAAGTGATATTTGGAACCCCAAGAGGGCAATGGTGAAAAAGGAAATATCCTCAGATGAAAACTGGAAAGAAGCTTTCTGAGAAACTGCTTAGTGTTCTGTTCATTCATCTCACAGAGTTACATCTGTATTTCGTGGATCTCTTTGCTAGCCTTATTTCTGTGGAATCTGAGAACAGGTATTTCAGATCCCATTGAAGACTATAGGGCCAAAGGAAATATCCTCCGATTACAAAGAGAAAGAAGCTTTCTGAGAAACTTCTTTGCGTTCTGTGAAATCATCTCACAGAGTTACAGCTTTCCCCTCAAGAAGCCTTTCGCTAAGACAGTTCTTGTGGAATTGGCAAGGTGATATTTGGAAGCCCATAGAGGGCTACGGTGAAAAAGGAAATATCCTCAGATGAAATCTGGAAAGAATCTTTCTGAGAAACTGCTTAGTGTTCGGTTAATTCATCTCACAGAGTTACATCAGTATTTCGTGGATCTCTTTGCTAGCCTTATTTCTGTGGAATTTGAGAACAGATATTTCGGATACCTTTGAAGACTATAGGGCCAAAGGAAGTATCCTCCGATAACAAAGAGAAAGAAGCTTTCTGAGAAACTTCTTCGCATTCTGTGAAATCATCTCACAGAGTTACAGCTTTCCCCTCAAGAAGCCTTTCGCTAAGACAGTTCTTTTGGAATTGGAAAAGTGATATTTGGAAGCCCATAGAGGGCTATGGTGAAAAAGGAAATATCCTCAGATGAAATCTGGAAGGAAGCTTTCTGAGAAACTGCTTAGTGTTTGGTTAATTCATCTCAGAGAGTTACATCTGTATTTCGTGGATCTCTTTGCTAGCCTTATTTTTGTGGAATCTGAGAATAGATATTTCGGATCCCTTTGAAGACTATAGGGCCAAAGGAAATATCCTCCGATAACAAAGAGAAAGAAGCTTTCTGAGAAACTTCTTTGCGTTCTGTGAAATCATCTCACAGAGTTACAGCTTTCCCCTCAAGAAGCCTTTCGCTAAGACAGTTCTTGTGGAATTGGCAAAGTGATATTTGGAAGCCCATAGAGGGCTATGGTGAAAAAGGAAATATCCTCAGATGAAATCTGGAAGGAAGCTTTCTGAGAAACTGCTTAGTGTTTGGTTAATTCATCTCAGAGAGTTACATCTGTATTTCGTGGATCACTTTGCTAGCCTTATTTCTGTGGAATCTGAGACTAGATATTTCGGATCCCTTTGGAGACAATAGGGCCAAAGGAAATATCCTCCAATAACAAAGAGAAAGAAGCTTTCTGAGAAACTTCTTTGCGTTCTGTGAAATCATCTCACAGAGTTACAGCTTTCCCCTCAAGAAGCCTTTCGCTAAGACAGTTCTTGTGGAATTGGCAAAGTGATATTTGGAAGCCCATAGAGGGCTATGGTGAAAAAGGAAATATCCTCAGGTGAAATCTGGAAGGAAGCTTTCTGAGAAACTGCTTAGTGTTCGGTTAATTCATCTCAGAGAGTTACATCTGTATTTCGTGGATCTCTTGGCTGGCCTTATTTCTGTGGAATCTGTGAACAGGTATTTCGGATCCCTTTGAAGACTATAGGGACAAAGGAAATATCCTCCGATAACAAAGAGAAAGAAGTTTTCTGAGAAACTTCTTTGCGTTTTGTGAAATCATCTCACAGAGTTACTGCTTTCCCCTCAAGAAGCCTTTCGCTAAGACAGTTCTTGTGGAATTGGCAAAGTGATATTTGGAACCCCAAGAGGGCAATGGTGAAAAAGGAAATATCCTCAGATGAAAACTGGAAAGAAGCTTTCTGAGAAACTGCTTAGTGTTCTGTTCATTCATCTCACAGAGTTACATCTGTATTTCGTGGATCTCTTTGCTAGCCTTATTTCTGTGGAATCTGAGAACAGGTATTTCAGATCCCATTGAAGACTATAGGGCCAAAGGAAATATCCTCCGATTACAAAGAGAAAGAAGCTTTCTGAGAAACTTCTTTGCGTTCTGTGAAATCATCTCACAGAGTTACAGCTTTCCCCTCAAGAAGCCTTTCGCTAAGACAGTTCTTGTGGAATTGGCAAGGTGATATTTGGAAGCCCATAGAGGGCTACGGTGAAAAAGGAAATATCCTCAGATGAAATCTGGAAAGAATCTTTCTGAGAAACTGCTTAGTGTTCGGTTAATTCATCTCACAGAGTTACATCAGTATTTCGTGGATCTCTTTGCTAGCCTTATTTCTGTGGAATTTGAGAACAGATATTTCGGATACCTTTGAAGACTATAGGGCCAAAGGAAGTATCCTCCGATAACAAAGAGAAAGAAGCTTTCTGAGAAACTTCTTTGCATTCTGTGAAATCATCTCACAGAGTTACAGCTTTCCCCTCAAGAAGCCTTTCGCTAAGACAGTTCTTTTGGAATTGGAAAAGTGATATTTGGAAGCCCATAGAGGGCTATGGTGAAAAAGGAAATATCCTCAGATGAAATCTGGAAGGAAGCTTTCTGAGAAACTGCTTAGTGTTTGGTTAATTCATCTCAGAGAGTTACATCTGTATTTCGTGGATCTCTTTGCTAGCCTTATTTTTGTGGAATCTGAGAATAGATATTTCGGATCCCTTTGAAGACTATAGGGCCAAAGGAAATATCCTCCGATAACAAAGAGAAAGAAGCTTTCTGAGAAACTTCTTTGCGTTCTGTGAAATCATCTCACAGAGTTACAGCTTTCCCCTCAAGAAGCCTTTCGCTAAGACAGTTCTTGTGGAATTGGCAAAGTGTTATTTGGAAGCCCATAGAGGGCTATGGTGAAAAAGGAAATATCCTCAGATGAAATCTGGAAGGAAGCTTTCTGAGAAACTGCTTAGTGTTTGGTTAATTCATCTCAGAGAGTTACATCTGTATTTCGTGGATCTCTTTGCTAGCCTTATTTCTGTGGAATCTGAGACTAGATATTTCGGATCCCTTTGGAGACAATAGGGCCAAAGGAAATATCCTCCAATAACAAAGAGAAAGAAGCTTTCTGAGAAACTTCTTTGCGTTCTGTGAAATCATCTCACAGAGTTACAGCTTTCCCCTCAAGAAGCCTTTCGCTAAGACAGTTCTTGTGGAATTGGCAAAGTGATATTTGGAAGCCCATAGAGGGCTATGGTGAAAAAGGAAATATCCTCAGATGAAATCTGGAAGGAAGCTTTCTGAGAAACTGCTTAGTGTTTGGTTAATTCATCTCAGAGAGTTACATCTGTATTTCGTGGATCTCTTTGCTAGCCTTATTTATGTGGAATCTGAGAACAGATATTTCGGATCCCTTTGAAGACATTAGGGCCAAAGGAAATATCCTCCGATAACAAAGAGAAAGAAGCTTTCTGAGAAACTTCTTTGCGTTCTTTGAAATCATCTCACAGAGTTACAGCTTTCCCCTCAAGAAGCCTTTCGCTGAGACAGTTCTTGTGGAATTGGCAAAGTGATATTTGGAAGCCCATAGAGGGCTATGGTGAAAAAGGAAATATCCTCAGATGAAATCTGGAAGGAAGCTTTCTGAGAAACTGCTTGGTGTTCTGTTCATTCATCTCACAGAGTTACATCTGTATTTCGTGGATCTCTTTGCTAGCCTCATTTCTGTGGAATCCGAGAAAAGGTATTTCAGATCCCATTGAAGACTATAGGGCCAAAGGAAATGTCCTCCCATTACAAAGAGAAAGAAGCTTTCTTAGAATCTTCTTTGTGTTCTGTGAAATCATCTCACAGAGTTACAGCTTTCCCCTCAAGAAGCCTTTCGCTAAGACAGTTCTTGTGGAATTGGCAAAGTGATATTTGGAAGCCCATAGAGGTCTATGGTGAAAAAGGAAATATCCTCAGATGAAATCTGGAAAGAAGCTTTCTGAGAAACTGCTTATTGTTCTGTTCATTCATCTCACAGAGTTATATCTTTATTTCGTGGAACTCTTTGCTAGCCTTATTTCTGTGGAGTCTGAGAACAGATATTTCGGATCCCTTTGAAGACTATAGGGCCAAAGGAAATATCCTCCGATTAAAAAGAGAAAGAAGCTTTCTTAGAAACTTCTTTGCGTTCTGTGATATCATCTCACAGAGTTACAGCTTTCCCCTAAAGAAGCCTTTCGCTAAGACAGTTCTTGTGGAATTGGCAAAGTGATATTTGGAAGCCCATAGAGGGCTATGGTGAAAAAGGAAATATCCTCAGATGAAATCTGGAAAGAAGCTTTCTGAGAAACTGCTTAGTGTTCTGTTAATTCACCTCAAAGAGTTACATCTGTATTTCGTGGATCTCTTTGCTAGCCTTATTTCTGTGGAATCTGAGAACAGATATTTCGTATCCCATTGAAGACTATAGGGCCAAAGGAAATATCCTCCAATAACAAAGAGAAAGAAGCTTTCTGAGAAACTTCTTTGTGTTCTGTGAAATCATCTCACAGAGTTACAGCTTTCCCCTCAAGAAGCCTTTCGCTAAGACAGTTCTTGTGGAATTGGCAAGGTGATATTTGGAAGCCCATAGAGGGCTACGGTGAAAAAGGAAATATCCTCAGATGAAATCTGGAAAGAAGCTTTCTGAGAAACTGCTTAGTGTTCGGTTAATTCATCTCACAGATTTACATCTGTATTTCGTGGATCTCTTTGCTAGCCTTATTTTTGTGGAATCTGAGAACAGATATTTCGGATCCCATTGAAGACTATAGGGCCAAAGGAAATATCCTCCGATAACAAAGAGAAAGAAGCTTTCTGAGAAACTTCTTTGTGTTCTGTGAAATCATCTCACAGAGTTACAGCTTTCCCCTCAAGAAGCCTTTCGCTAAGACAGTTCTTGTGGAATTGGCAAAGTGATATTTGGAAGCCCATAGAGGGCTATGGTGAAAAAGGAAATATCCTCAGATGAAATCTGGAAAGAAGCTTTCTCAGAAACTGCTTAGTGTTCTGTTCATTCATCTCACAGAGTTACATCTGTATTTCGTGGATCTCTTTGCTAGCCTTATTTCTGTGGAATCTGAGAACAGTTATTTCGGATCCCATTGAAGACTATAGGGCCAAAGGAAATATCCTCCGATAACAAAGAGAAAGAAGCTGTCTTAGAAACTTCTTTGCGTTCTCTGAAATCATCACACAGAGTTACAGCTTTCCCCTCAAGAAGCCTTTCGCTAAGACAGTTCTTGTGGAATTGGCAAAGTGATATTTGGAAGCCCATAGAGGGCTATGGTGAAAAAGGAAATATCCTCAGATGAAATCTGGAAAGAAGCTTTCTGAGAAACTGCTTAGTGTTCTGTTAATTCATCTCACAGAGTTACATCTGTATTTCGTGGATCTCTTTGCTAGCCTTATTTCTGTGGAATCTGAGAACAGATATTTCGGATCCCTTTGAAGACTATAGGGCCAAAGGAAATATCCTCCGATAACAAAGAGAAAGAAGCTTTCTGAGAAACTTCTTTGCCTTCTGTGTAATCATCTCACAGAGTTACAGCTTTCCCCTCAAGAAGCCTTTCGCCAAGACAGTTCTTATGGAATTGGCAAAGTGATATTTGGGAGCCCATAGAGAGCTATGGTGAAAAAGGAAATATCCTCAGATGAAATATGGAAAGAAGCTTTCTGAGAAACTTCTTAGTGTTCTGTTAATTCATCTCAGAGAGTTCCATCTGTATTTTGTGGATCTCTTTGCTAGCCTTATTTCTGTGGAATCTGAGAACAGATATTTCGGATCCCATTGATGACTATAGGGCCAAAGGAAATATCCTCCGATAACAAAGAGAAAGAAGCTTTCTGAGAAACTTCTTTGCGTTCTGTGAAATCATCTCACAGAGTTACAGCTTTCCCCTGAAGAAGCCTTTCGCTAAGACAGTTCTTGTGGAATTGGCAAAGTGACATTTGGAAGCGCATAGAGGGCTATGGTGAAAAAGGAAATATCCTCCGATGAAATCTGGAAATAAGCTTTCTGAGAAACTGCTTAGTGTTCGGTTAATTCATCTCAGAGAGTTACATCTGTATTTCGTGGATCTCTTTGCTACCCTTATTTCTGTGGAATCTGAGAACAGATATTTCCGATCCATTTGAAGACTATAGGGCCAATGGAAATATCTTCCGATAACAAAGAGAAAGAAGCTTTCTGAGAAACTTCTTTGCGTTCTGTGAAATAATCTCACAGAATTACAGCTTTCCCGTCAAGAAGCCTTTCGCTAAGACAGTTCTTGTGGAATTGGCAAGGTGATATTTGGAAGCCCATAGAGGGCTATGGTGAAAAAGGAATTATCCTCAGATGAAATCTGGAGAGAAGCTTTCTGAGAAACAGCTTAGTGTTCAGTTAATTCATCTCACAGAGTTACATCTGTATTTCGTGGATCTCTTTGCTAGCCTTATTTCTGTGGTATCTGAGAACAGATATTTCGCATCCCTTTGAAGACTATAGGGCCAAACGAAATATCCTCCGATAAAAAAGAGAAAGAAGCTTTCTGAGAAACTTCTTTGTGTTCTGTGAAAAGATCTCACAGAGTTACAGCTTTCCCCTCAAGAAGGCTTTCGCTAAGACAGTTCTTGTGGAATTGGCAAAGTGATATTTGGATGCCCCTAGAGGGCTATGGTGAAAAAGGAAATATCCTCATATGAAATATGGAAAGAAGCTTTCTGAGAAGCTGCTTAGTGTTCTGTTAATTCATCTCACAGGGTTACATCTGTATTTCGTGGATCTCTTTGCTAGCCTTATTTCTGTGGTATCTGAGAACAGATATTTCGGATCCCATTGAAGACTATAGGGCTAAAGGAAATATCCTCCGATAACAAAGAGAGAGAAGCTTTCTGAAAAACTTCTTGGCGTTCTGTGAAATCATCTCACAGAGTTACAGCTTTCCCCTCAAGAAGCCTTTCGCTAAGACAGTTCTTGTGGAATTGGCAAGGTGATATATGGAAGCCCATAGAGGGCTACGATGAAAAAGGATATATCCACAGATGAAATCTGGAAAGAAGCTTTCTGAGAAACTGCTTAGTGTTCTGTTAATTCATCTCACAGAGTTACATCTGTATTTCGCGGAACTCTTTGCTAGCCTTATTTCACTGGAATCTGAGAACAGATATTTCGGATCCCTTTGAAGACTATAGGGCCAAAGGAAATATCCTCCGATTACAAAGAGAAAGAAGCTTTCTTAGAAACTTCTTTGTGTTCTGTGAAATCATCTCACAGAGTTACAGCTTTCCCCTCAAGAAGCCTTTCGCTAAGACAGTTCTTGTGGAATTGGCAAAGTGATATTTGGAAGCCCTTAGAGGGCTATGGTGAAAAAGGAATGATCCTCAGATGAAATCTGGAAAGAAGCTTTCTGAGAAACTGCTTAGTGTTCTGTTAATTCATCTCACAGAGTTACATCTTTATTTCGTGGATCTCTTTGCTAGCCTTATTTCTGTGGAATCTGAGAACAGATATTTCGATCCCTTTGAAGACTATAGGGCCAAAGGAAATATCCTCCGATTACAAAGAGAAAGAAGCTTTCTTAGAAATTTCTTTGCATTCTGTGAAATCATCTCACAGAGTTACAGCTTTCCCCTCAAGAAGCCTTTTGCTAAGACAGTTCTTGTGGAATTGGCAAAGTGATATTTGGAAGCCCATAGAGGGCTATGGTGAAAAAGGAAATATCCTCAGATGAAATCTGGAAGGAAGCTTTCTGAGAAACTGCTTAGTGTTCGGTTAATTCATCTCAGAGAGTTACATCTGTATTTCGTGGATCTCTTGGCTGGCCTTATTTCTGTGGAATCTGTGAACAGGTATTTCGGATCCCTTTGAAGACTATAGGGCCAAAGGAAATATCCTCCGATAACAAAGAGAAAGAAGTTTTCTGAGAAACTTCTTTGCGTTTTGTGAAATCTTCTCACAGAGTTACAGCTTTCCCCTCAAGAAGCCTTTCGCTAAGACAGTTCTTGTGGAATTGGCAAAGTGATATTTGGAACCCCAGGAGGGCATTGGTGAAAAAGGAAATATCCTCAGATGAAAACTGGAAAGAAGCTTTCTGAGAAACTGCTTAGTGTTCTGTTAATTCATCTCACAGAGTTACATCTGTATTTCGTGGATCTCTTTGCTAGCCTTATTTCTGTGGAATCTGAGAACAGATATTTCGGATCCCATTGAAGACTATAGGGCCAAAGGAAATATCCTCCGATAACAAAGAGAAAGAAGCTTTCTGAGAAACTTCTTTGCCTTCTGTGTAATCATCTCACAGAGTTACAGCTTTCCCCTCAAGAAGCCTTTCGCCAAGACAGTTCTTATGGAATTGGCAAAGTGATATTTGGGAGCCCGTAGAGAGCTATGGTGAAAAAGGAAATATCCTCAGATGAAATATGGAAAGAAGCTTTCTGAGAAACTTCTTAGTGTTCTGTTAATTCATCTCAGAGAGTTCCATCTGTATTTTGTGGATCTCTTTGCTAGCCTTATTTCTGTGGAATTTGAGAACAGATATTTCGGATCCCATTGATGACTATAGGGCCAAAGGAAATATCCTCCGATAACAAAGAGAAAGAAGCTTTCTGAGAAACTTCTTTGCGTTCTGTGAAATCATCTCACAGAGTTACAGCTTTCCCCTGAAGAAGCCTTTCGCTAAGACAGTTCTTGTGGAATTGGCAAAGTGACATTTGGAAGCGCATAGAGGGCTATGGTGAAAAAGGAAATATCCTCCGATGAAATCTGGAAATAAGCTTTCTGAGAAACTGCTTAGTGTTCGGTTAATTCATCTCAGAGAGTTACATCTGTATTTCGTGGATCTCTTTGCTACCCTTATTTCTGTGGAATCTGAGAACAGATATTTCCGATCCATTTGAAGACTATAGGGCCAATGGAAATATCTTCCGATAACAAAGAGAAAGAAGCTTTCTGAGAAACTTCTTTGCGTTCTGTGAAATAATCTCACAGAATTACAGCTTTCCCGTCAAGAATCCTTTCGCTAAGACAGTTCTTGTGGAATTGGCAAGGTGATATTTGGAAGCCCATAGAGGGCTATGGTGAAAAAGGAATTATCCTCAGATGAAATCTGGAGAGAAGCTTTCTGAGAAACAGCTTAGTGTTCAGTTAATTCATCTCACAGAGTTACATCTGTATTTCGTGGATCTCTTTGCTAGCCTTATTTCTGTGGTATCTGAGAACAGATATTTCGCATCCCTTTGAAGACTATAGGGCCAAACGAAATATCCTCCGATAAAAAAGAGAAAGAAGCTTTCTGAGAAACTTCTTTGTGTTCTGTGAAAAGATCTCACAGAGTTACAGCTTTCCCCTCAAGAAGGCTTTCGCTAAGACAGTTCTTGTGGAATTGGCAAAGTGATATTTGGATGCCCCTAGAGGGCTATGGTGAAAAAGGAAATATCCTCATATGAAATATGGAAAGAAGCTTTCTGAGAAGCTGCTTAGTGTTCTGTTAATTCATCTCACAGGGTTACATCTGTATTTCGTGGATCTCTTTGCTAGCCTTATTTCTGTGGTATCTGAGAACAGATATTTCGGATCCCATTGAAGACTATAGGGCGAAAGGAAATATCCTCCGATAACAAAGAGAGAGAAGCTTTCTGAAAAACTTCTTGGCGTTCTGTGAAATCATCTCACAGAGTTACAGCTTTCCCCTCAAGAAGCCTTTCGCTAAGACAGTTCTTGTGGAATTGGCAAGGTGATATATGGAAGCCCATAGAGGGCTACGATGAAAAAGGATATATCCACAGATGAAATCTGGAAAGAAGCTTTCTGAGAAACTGCTTAGTGTTCTGTTAATTCATCTCACAGAGTTACATCTGTATTTCGCGGATCTCTTTGCTAGCCTTATTTCACTGGAATCTGAGAACAGATATTTCGGATCCCTTTGAAGACTATAGGGCCAAAGGAAATATCCTCCGATTACAAAGAGAAAGAAGCTTTCTTAGAAACTTCTTTGTGTTCTGTGAAATCATCTCACAGAGTTACAGCTTTCCCCTCAAGAAGCCTTTCGCTAAGACAGTTCTTGTGGAATTGGCAAAGTGATATTTGGAAGCCCTTAGAGGGCTATGGTGAAAAAGGAATGATCCTCAGATGAAATCTGGAAAGAAGCTTTCTGAGAAACTGCTTAGTGTTCTGTTAATTCATCTCACAGAGTTACATCTTTATTTCGTGGATCTCTTTGCTAGCCTTATTTCTGTGGAATCTGAGAACAGATATTTCGATCCCTTTGAAGACTATAGGGCCAAAGGAAATATCCTCCGATTACAAAGAGAAAGAAGCTTTCTTAGAAATTTCTTTGCATTCTGTGAAATCATCTCACAGAGTTACAGCTTTCCCCTCAAGAAGCCTTTTGCTAAGACAGTTCTTGTGGAATTGGCAAAGTGATATTTGGAAGCCCATAGAGGGCTATGGTGAAAAAGGAAATATCCTCAGATGAAATCTGGAAGGAAGCTTTCTGAGAAACTGCTTAGTGTTCGGTTAATTCATCTCAGAGAGTTACATCTGTATTTCGTGGATCTCTTGGCTGGCCTTATTTCTGTGGAATCTGTGAACAGGTATTTCGGATCCCTTTGAAGACTATAGGGCCAAAGGAAATATCCTCCGATAACAAAGAGAAAGAAGTTTTCTGAGAAACTTCTTTGCGTTTTGTGAAATCTTCTCACAGAGTTACAGCTTTCCCCTCAAGAAGCCTTTCGCTAAGACAGTTCTTGTGGAATTGGCAAAGTGATATTTGGAACCCCAGGAGGGCATTGGTGAAAAAGGAAATATCCTCAGATGAAAACTGGAAAGAAGCTTTCTGAGAAACTGCTTAGTGTTCTGTTCATTCATCTCACAGAGTTATATCTGTATATCGTGGATCTCTTTGCTAGCCTTATTTCTGTGGAATCTGAGAACAGGTATTTCAGATCCCATTGAAGACTATAGGGCCAAAGGAAATATCCTCTGATTACAAAGAGAAAGAAGCTTTCTTAGAAACTTCTTTGTGTTCTGTGAAATCATCTCACAGAGTTACAGCTTTCCCCTCAAGAAGCCTTTCGCTAAGACAGTTCTTGTGGAATTGGCAAAGTGATATTTGGAAGCCCAAAGAGGGCTATGGTGAAAAAGGAAATATCCTCAGATGAAATCTGGAAAGAAGCTTTCTGAGAAACTGCTTAGTGTTCTGTTCATTCATCTCACAGACTTACATCTTTATTTCGTGGAACTCTTTGCTAGCCTTATTTCTGTGGAGTCTGAGAACAGATATTTCGGATCCCTTTGAAGACTATAGGGCCAAAGGAAATATCCTCCGATTAAAAAGAGAAAGAAGCTTTCTTAGAAACTTCTTTGCGTTCTGTGATATCATCTCACAGAGTTACAGCGTTACCCTCAAGAAGCCTTTCGCTAAGACAGTTCTTGTGGAATTGGCAAAGTGATATTTGGAAGCCCATAGAGGGCTATGGTGAAAAAGGAAATATCCTCAGATGAAATCTGGAAAGAAGCTTTCTGAGAAACTGCTTAGTGTTCTGTTAATTCATCTCACAGAGTTACATCTTTATTTCGTGGATCTCTTTGCTAGCCTTATTTCTGTGGAATCTGAGAACAGATATTTCGGATCCCTTTGAAGACTATAGGGCCAAAGGAAATATCCTCCGATTACAAAGAGAAAGAAGCTTTCTTAGAAACTTCTTTGCGTTCTGTGAAATCATCTCACAGAGTTACAGCTTTCCCCTCAAGAAGCCTTTCGCTAAGACAGTTCTTGTGGAATTGGCAAGGTGATATTTGGAAGCCCATAGAGGGCTACGGTGAAAAAGGAAATATCCTCAGATGAAATCTGGAAAGAATCTTTCTGAGAAACTGCTTAGTGTTCGGTTAATTCATCTCAGAGAGTTACATCTGTATTTCGTGGATCTCTTTGCTACCCTTATTTCTGTGGAATCTGAGAACAGATATTTCCGATCCATTTGAAGACTATAGGGCCAATGGAAATATCTTCCGATAACAAAGAGAAAGAAGCTTTCTGAGAAACTTCTTTGCCTTCTGTGAAATAATCTCACAGAATTACAGCTTTCCCGTCAAGAAGCCTTTCGCTAAGACAGTTCTTGTGGAATTGGCAAAGTGATATTTGGATGCCCCTAGAGGGCTATGGTGAAAAAGGAAATATCCTCATATGAAATATGGAAAGAAGCTTTCTGAGAAGCTGCTTAGTGTTCTGTTAATTCATCTCACAGGGTTACATCTGTATTTCGTGGATCTCTTTGCTAGCCTTATTTCTGTGGTATCTGAGAACAGATATTTCGGATCCCATTGAAGACTATAGGGCGAAAGGAAATATCCTCCGATAACAAAGAGAGAGAAGCTTTCTGAAAAACTTCTTGGCGTTCTGTGAAATCATCTCACAGAGTTACAGCTTTCCCCTCAAGAAGCCTTTCGCTAAGACAGTTCTTGTGGAATTGGCAAAGTGATATTTGGAAGCCCATAGAGGGCTATGGTGAAAAAGGAAATATCCTCAGATGAAATCTGGAAGGAAGCTTTCTGAGAAACTGCTTAGTGTTCGGTTAATTCATCTCAGAGAGTTACATCTGTATTTCGCGGATCTCTTTGCTAGCCTTATTTCTGTGGAATCTGAGAACAGGTATTTCAGATCCCTTTGAAGACTATAGGGCCAAAGGAAATATCCTCCGATTACAAAGAGAAAGAAGCTTTCTTAGAAACTTCTTTGTGTTCTGTGAAATCATCTCACAGAGTTACAGCTTTCCCCTCAAGAAGCCTTTCGCTAAGACAGTTCTTGTGGAATTGGCAAAGTGATATTTGGAAGCCCATACAGGGCTATGGTGAAAAAGGAAATATCCTCAGATGAAATCTGGAAAGAAGCTTTCTGAGAAACTGCTTTGTGTTCTGTTAATTCATCTCACAGAGTTACATCTGTATTTCGTGGATCTCTTTGCTAGCCTTATTTTTGTGGAATCTGAGAACAGATATTTCGGATCCCATTGAAGACTACAGGGCCAAAGGAAATATCCTCCGATAACAAAGAGAAAGAAGCTTTCTGTGAAACTTCTTTGCGTTCTGTGAAATCATCTCACAGAGTTACAGCTTTCCCCTCAAGAAGCCTTTCGCTAAGACAGTTCTTGTGGAATTGGCAAAGTGATATTTGGAAGCCCCTAGAGGGCTTTGGTGAAAAAGGAAATATCCTCAGATGAAATCTGGAAAGAAGCTTTCTGAGAAACTGCTTAGTGTTCTGTTAATTCATCTCACAGAGTTACATCTGTATTTCCTGGATCTCTTTGCTAGCCTTATTTCTGTGGAATCTGAGAAAAGATATTTCGGATCCCATTGAAGACTATAGGGCCAAAGGAAATATCCTCCGATAACAAAGAGAAAGAAGCTTTCTGAGAAACTTCTTGGCGTTCTGTGAAATCATCTCACAGAGTTACAGCTTTCCCCTCAAGAAGCCTTTCGCTAAGACAGTTCTTGTGGAATTGGCAAGCTGATATTTGGAAGCCCATAGAGGGCTACGGTGAAAAAGGAAATATCCTCAGATGAAATCTGGAAAGAAGCTTTCTGAGAAACTGCTTAGTGTTCGGTTAATTCATCTCACAGAGTTACATCTGTATTTCGTGGATCTCTTTGCTAGCCTTATTTCTGTGGAATCTGAGTACAGATATTTCGGATCCCTTTGAAGTCTATAGGGCCAAAGGAAATATCCTCCGATAACAAAGAGAAAGAAGCTTTCTGAGAGACTTCTTTGCGTTTTGTGAAATCATCTCACAGAGTTACAGCTTTCCCCTCAAGAAGCCTTTCGCTAAGACAGTTCTTGTGGAATCGGCAAAGTGATATTTGGAAGCCCATAGAGGGCTATGGTGAAAAAGGAAATATCCTCAGATGAAATCTGGAAAGAAGCTTTCTGAGAAACTGCTTAGTGTTCTGTTCATTCGTCTCACAGAGTTACATCTTTATTTCGTGGAACTCTTTGATAGCCTTATTTCTGTGGAGTCTGAGAACCGATATTTCGGATCCCTATGAAGACTATAGGGCCAAAGGAAATATCCTCCGATTAAAAAGAGAAAGAAGCTTTCTTAGAAACTTCTTTGCGTTCCGTGATATCATCTCACAGAGTTACAGCTTTCCCCTCAAGGAGCCTTTCGCCAAGACAGTTCTTGTGGAATTGGCAAAGTGATATTTGGAAGCCCATAGAGGGCTATGGTGAGAAAGGAAATATCCTCAGATGAAATCTGGAAAGAAGCTTTCTGAGAAACTGCTTAGTGTTCTGTTAATTCATCTCAAAGAGTTACATCTGTATTTCGTGGATCTCTTTACTAGCCTTATTTCTGTGGAATCTGAGAACAGATATTTCGGATCCCTTTGAAGACTATAGGGCCAAAGGAAATATCCTCCGATTACAAAGAGAAAGAAGCTTTCTGAGAAACTTCTTTGTGTTCTGTGAAATCATCTCACAGAGTTACAGCTTTCCCCTCAAGAAGCCTTTCGCTAAGACAGTTCTTGTGGAATTGGCAAAGTGATATTTGGAAGCCCATAGAGGGCTTTGGTGAAAAAGGAAATATCCTCAGATGAAATCTGGAAAGAAGCTTTCTGAGAAACTGCTTAGTGTTCGGTTCAATCATCTCACAGAGTTACATCTGTATTTCGTGGATCTCTTTGCTAGACTTATTTCTGTGGAATCTGAGAACAGATATTTCGGATCCCATTGAAGACTATAGGGCCAAAGGAAATATCCTCCGATTACAAAGAGAAAAAAGATTTCTGAGAAACTTCTTTGCTTTCTGTGAAATCATCTCAGAGAGTTACAGCTTTCCCCTCCAGAAGCCTTTCGCTAAGACAGTTCTTGTGGAATTGGCAAAGTGATATTTGGAAGCCCATAGAGGGCTATGGTGAAAAAGGAAATATCCTCAGATGAAATCTGGAAAGCAGCTTTCTGAGAAACTACTTAGTGTTCGGTTAATTCATCTCAGAGAGTTACATCTGTATTTCGTGGATCTCTTTGCTAGCCTTATTTCTGTTTAATCTGAGAACAGATATTTCGGATCCCTTTGAAGACTATAGGGCCAAAGGAAATATCCTCCGATAACAAAGAGAAAGAAGCTGTCTCGGAAACTTCTTTGCGTTCTGTGAAATCATCTCACAGAGTTACAGCTTTGCCCTCAAGAAGCCTTTCGCTAAGACAGTTCTTGTGGAATTGGAAAAGTGATAATTGGAAGCCCATAGAGGGCTATGGTGAAAAAGGAAATATCCTCAGATGAAATCTGGAAAGAAGCTTTCTGAGAAACTGCTTAGTGTTCTGTTAATTCATCTCACAGAGTTACATCTGTATTTCGTGGATCTCTTTGCTAGCCTTATTTCTGTGGAATCTGAGAACAGATATTTCGGATCCCATTGAAGACTATAGGGCCAAAGGAAATATCCTCCGATAACAAAGAGAAAGAAGCTTTCTGAGAAACTTCTTTGCCTTCTGTGTAATCATCTCACAGAGTTACAGCTTTCCCCTCAAGAAGCCTTTCGCCAAGACAGTTCTTATGGTATTGTCAAAGTGATATTTGGGAGCCCATAGAGAGCTATGGTGAAAAAGGAAATATCCTCAGATGAAATATGGAAAGAAGCTTTCTGAGAAACTTCTTAGTGTTCTGTTAATTCATCTCAGAGAGTTCCATCTGTATTTTGTGGATCTCTTTGCTAGCCTTATTTCTGTGGAATCTGAGAACAGATATTTCGGATCCCATTGATGACTATAGGGACAAAGGAAATATCCTCCGATAACAAAGAGAAAGAAGCTTTCTGAAAAACTTCTTTGCGTTCTGTGAAATCATCTCACAGAGTTACAGCTTTCCCCTGAAGAAGCCTTTCGCTAAGACAGTTCTTGTGGAATTGGCAAAGTGATATTTGGAAGCGCATAGAGGGCTCTGGTGAAAAAGGAAATATCCTCCGATGAAATCTGGGAATAAGCTTTCTGAGAAACAGCTTAGTGTTCGGTTATTTCATCTCAGAGAGTTACATCTGTATTTCGTGGATCTCTTTGCTACCCTTATTTCTGTGGAATCTGAGAACAGATATTTCCGATCCATTTGAAGACTATAGGGCCAATGGAAATATCTTCCGATAACAAAGAGAAAGAAGCTTTCTGAGAAACTTCTTTGCGTTCTGTGAAATAATCTCACAGAATTACAGCTTTCCCGTCAAGAAGCCTTTCGCTAAGACAGTTCTTGTGGAATTGGCAAGGTGATATTTGGAAGCCCATAGAGGGCTATGGTGAAAAAGGAATTATCCTCAGATGAAATCTGGAGAGAAGCTTTCTGAGAAACAGCTTAGTGTTCAGTTAATTCATCTCACAGAGTTACATCTGTATTTCGTGGATCTCTTTGCTAGCCTTATTTCTGTGGTATCTGAGAACAGATATTTCGCATCCCTTTGAAGACTATAGGGCCAAACGAAATATCCTCCGATAAAAAAGAGAAAGAAGCTTTCTGAGAAACTTCTTTGTGTTCTGTGAAAAGATCTCACAGAGTTACAGCTTTCCCCTCAAGAAGGCTTTCGCTAAGACAGTTCTTGTGGAATTGGCAAAGTGATATTTGGATGCCCCTAGAGGGCTATGGTGAAAAAGGAAATATCCTCATATGAAATATGGAAAGAAGCTTTCTGAGAAGCTGCTTAGTGTTCTGTTAATTCATCTCACAGAGTTACATCTGTATTTCGTGGATCTCTTTGCTAGCCTTATTTCTGTGGTATCTGAGAACAGATATTTCGGATCCCATTGAAGACTATAGGGCGAAAGGAAATATCCTCCGATAACAAAGAGAGAGAAGCTTTCTGAAAAACTTCTTGGCGTTCTGTGAAATCATCTCACAGAGTTACAGCTTTCCCCTCAAGAAGCCTTTCGCTAAGACAGTTCTTGTGGAATTGGCAAGGTGATATATGGAAGCCCATAGAGGGCTACGATGAAAAAGGTTATATCCACAGATGAAATCTGGAAAGAAGTTTTCTGAGAAACTGCTTAGTGTTCTGTTAATTCATCTCACAGAGTTACATCTGTATTTCGTGGATCTCTTTGCTAGCCTTATTTCTGTGGAATCTGAGAACAGATATTTCGGATCCCTTTGAAGACTATAGGGCCAAAGGAAATATCCTCCGATTACAAAGAGAAAGAAGCTTTCTTAGAAACTTCTTTGTGTTCTGTGAAATCATCTCACAGAGTTACAGCTTTCCCCTCAAGAAGCCTTTCGCTAAGACAGTTCTTGTGGAATTGGCAAAGTGATATTTGGAAGCCCTTAGAGGGCTATGGTGAAAAAGGAATGATCCTCAGATGAAATCTGGAAAGAAGCTTTCTGAGAAACTGCTTAGTGTTCTGTTAATTCATCTCACAGAGTTACATCTTTATTTCGTGGATCTCTTTGCTAGCCTTATTTCTGTGGAATCTGAGAACAGATATTTCGGATCCCTTTGAAGACTATAGGGCCAAAGGAAATATCCTCCGATTACAAAGAGAAAGAAGCTTTCTTAGAAATTTCTTTGCATTCTGTGAAATCATCTCACAGAGTTACAGCTTTCCCCTCAAGAAGCCTTTTGCTAAGACAGTTCTTGTGGAATTGGCAAAGTGATATTTGGAAGCCCATAGAGGGCTATGGTGAAAAAGGAAATATCCTCAGATGAAATCTGGAAGGAAGCTTTCTGAGAAACTGCTTAGTGTTCGGTTAATTCATCTCAGAGAGTTACATCTGTATTTCGTGGATCTCTTGGCTGGCCTTATTTCTGTGGAATCTGTGAACAGGTATTTCGGATCCCTTTGAAGACTATAGGGCCAAAGGAAATATCCTCCGATAACAAAGAGAAAGAAGTTTTCTGAGAAACTTCTTTGCGTTTTGTGAAATCATCTCACAGAGTTACAGCTTTCCCCTCAAGAAGCCTTTCGCTAAGACAGTTCTTGTGGAATTGGCAAAGTGATATTTGGAACCCCAAGAGGGCAATGGTGAAAAAGGAAATATCCTCAGATGAAAACTGGAAGGAAGCTTTCTGAGAAACTGCTTAGTGTTCTGTTCATTCATCTCACAGAGTTACATCTGTATTTCGTGGATCTCTTTGCTAGCCTTATTTCTGTGGAATCTGAGAACAGGTATTTCAGATCCCATTGAAGACTATAGGGCCAAAGGAAATATCCTCTGATTACAAAGAGAAGGAAGCTTTCTTAGAAACTTCTTTGTGTTCTGTGAAATCATCTCACAGAGTTACAGCTTTCCCCTCAAGAAGCCTTTCGCTAAGACAGTTCTTGTGGAATTGGCAAAGTGATATTTGGAAGCCCAAAGAGGGCTATGGTGAAAAAGGAAATATCCTCAGATGAAATCTGGAAAGAAGCTTTCTGAGAAACTGCTTAGTGTTCTGTTCATTCATCTCACAGACTTACATCTTTATTTCGTGGAACTCTTTGCTAGCCTTATTTCTGTGGAGTCTGAGAACAGATATTTCGGATCCCTTTGAAGACTATAGGGCCAAAGGAAATATCCTCCGATTAAAAAGAGAAAGAAGCTTTCTTAGAAACTTCTTTGCGTTCTGTGATATCATCTCACAGAGTTACAGCTTTACCCTCAAGAAGCCTTTCGCTAAGACAGTTCTTGTGGAATTGGCAAAGTGATATTTGGAAGCCCATAGAGGGCTATGGTGAAAAAGGAAATATCCTCAGATGAAATCTGGAAAGAAGCTTTCTGAGAAACTGCTTAGTGTTCTGTTAATTCATCTCACAGAGTTACATCTGTATTTCGTGGATCTCTTTGCTAGCCTTATTTCTGTGGAATCTGAGAACAGATATTTCGGATCCCTTTGAAGACTATAGGGCCAAAGGAAATATCCTCCAATAACAAAGAGAAAGATGCTTTCTGAGAAACTTCTTTGCGTTCTGTGAAATCATCTCACAGAGTTACAGCTTTCCCCTCAAGAAGCCTTTCGCGAAGACAGTTCTTGTGGAATTGGCAAGGTGATATTTGGAAGCCCATAGAGGGCTACGGTGAAAAAGGAAATATCCTCAGATGAAATCTGGAAAGAATCTTTCTGAGAAACTGCTTAGTGTTTGTTTAATTCATCTCACAGAGTTACATCAGTATTTCGTGGATCTCTTTGCTAGCCTTATTTCTGTGGAATTTGAGAACAGATATTTTGGATACCTTTGAAGACTATAGGGCCAAAGGAAGTATCCTCCGATAACAAAGAGAAAGAAGCTTTCTGAGAAACTTCTTTGCATTCTGTGAAATCATCTCACAGAGTTACAGCTTTCCCCTCAAGAAGCCTTTCGCTAAGACAGTTCTTTTGGAATTGGAAAAGTGATATTTGGAAGCCCATAGAGGGCTATGGTGAAAAAGGAAATATCCTCAGATGAAATCTGGAAGGAAGCTTTCTGAGAAACTGCTTAGTGTTTGGTTAATTCATCTCAGAGAGTTACATCTCTATTTCGTGGATCTCTTTGCTAGCCTTATTTTTGTGGAATCTGAGAATAGATATTTCGGATCCCTTTGAAGACTATAGGGCCAAAGGAAATATCCTCCGATAACAAAGAGAAAGAAGCTTTCTGAGAAACTTCTTTGCGTTCTGTGAAATCATCTCACAGAGTTACAGCTTTCCCCTCAAGAAGCCTTTCGCTAAGACAGTTCTTGTGGAATTGGCAAAGTGATATTTGGAAGCCCATAGAGGGCTATGGTGAAAAAGGAAATATCCTCAGATGAAATCTGGAAGGAAGCTTTCTGAGAAACTGCTTAGTGTTTGGTTAATTCATCTCAGAGAGTTACATCTGTATTTCGTGGATCTCTTTGCTAGCCTTATTTCTGTGGAATCTGAGACTAGATATTTCGGATCCCTTTGAAGACAATAGGGCCAAAGGAAATATCCTCCAATAACAAAGAGAAAGAAGCTTTCTGAGAAACTTCTTTGCGTTCTTTGAAATCATCTCACAGAGTTACAGCTTTCGCCTCAAGAAGCCTTTCGCTGAGACAGTTCTTGTGGAATTGGCAAAGTGATATTTGGAAGCCCATAGAGGGCTATGATGAAAAAGGAAATATCCTCAGATGAAATCTGGAAGGAAGCTTTCTGAGAAACTGCTTGGTGTTCTGTTCATTCATCTCACAGGGTTAAATCTGTATTTCGTGGATCTCTTTGCTAGCCTCATTTCTGTGGAATCCGAGAAAAGGTATTTCAGATCCCATTGAAGACTATAGGGCCAAAGGAAATGTCCTCCCATTACAAAGAGAAAGAAGCTTTCTTAGAATCTTCTTTGTGTTCTGTGAAATCATCTCACAGAGTTACAGCTTTCCCCTCAAGAAGCCTTTCGCTAAGACAGTTCTTGTGGAATTGGCAAAGTGATATTTGGAAGCCCATAGAGGTCTATGGTGAAAAAGGAAATATCCTCAGATGAAATCTGGAAAGAAGCTTTCTGAGAAACTGCTTAGTGTTCTGTTCATTCATCTCACAGAGTTATATCTTTATTTCGTGGAACTCTTTGCTAGCCTTATTTCTGTGGAGCCTGAGAACAGATATTTCGGATCCCTTTGAAGACTATAGGGCCAAAGGAAATATCCTCCGATTAAAAAGAGAAAGAAGCTTTCTTAGAAACTTCTTTGCGTTCTGTGATATCATCTCACAGAGTTACAGCTTTCCCCTCAAGAAGCCTTTCGCTAAGACAGTTCTTGTGGAATTGGCAAAGTGATATTTGGAAGCCCATAGAGGGGTATGGTGAAAAAGGAAATATCCTCAGATGAAATCTGGAAAGAAGCTTTCTGAGAAACTGCTAAGTGTTCTGTTAATTCACCTCAAAGAGTTACATCTGTATTTCGTGGATCTCTTTGCTAGCCTTATTTCTGTGGAATCTGAGAACAGATATTTCGTATCCCATTGAAGACTATAGGGCCAAAGGAAATATCCTCCAATAACAAAGAGAAAGAAGCTTTCTGAGAAACTTCTTTGCGTTCTGTGAAATCATCTCACAGAGTTACAGCTTTCCCCTCAAGAAGCCTTTCGCTAAGACGGTTCTTGTGGAATTGGCAAGGTGATATTTGGAAGCCCATAGAGGGCTACGGTGAAAAAGGAAATATCCTCAGATGAAATCTGGAAAGAATCTTTCTGAGAAACTGCTTAGTGTTCGGTTAATTCATCTCACAGAGTTACATCAGTATTTCGTGGATCTCTTTGCTAGCCTTATTTCTGTGGAATTTGAGAACAGATATTTTGGATACCTTTGAAGACTATAGGGCCAAAGGAAGTATCCTCCGATAACAAAGAGAAAGAAGCTTTCTGAGAAACTTCTTTGCATTCTGTGAAATCATCTCACAGAGTTACAGCTTTCCCCTCAAGAAGCCTTTCGCTAAGACAGTTCTTTTGGAATTGGAAAAGTGATATTTGGAAGCCCATAGAGGGCTATGGTGAAAAAGGAAATATCCTCAGATGAAATCTGGAAGGAAGCTTTCTGAGAAACTGCTTAGTGTTTGGTTAATTCATCTCAGAGAGTTACATCTGTATTTCGTGGATCTCTTTGCTAGCCTTATTTTTGTGGAATCTGAGAATAGATATTTCGGATCCCTTTGAAGACTATAGGGCCAAAGGAAATATCCTCCGATAACAAAGAGAAAGAAGCTTTCTGAGAAACTTCTTTGCGTTCTGTGAAATCATCTCACAGAGTTACAGCTTTCCCCTCAAGAAGCCTTTCGCTAAGACAGTTCTTGTGGAATTGGCAAAGTGATATTTGGAAGCCCATAGAGGGCTATGGTGAAAAAGGAAATATCCTCAGATGAAATCTGGAAGGAAGCTTTCTGAGAAACTGCTTAGTGTTTGGTTAATTCATCTCAGAGAGTTACATCTGTATTTCGTGGATCTCTTTGCTAGCCTTATTTCTGTGGAATCTGAGACTAGATATTTCGGATCCCTTTGAAGACAATAGGGCCAAAGGAAATATCCTCCAATAACAAAGAGAAAGAAGCTTTCTGAGAAACTTCTTTGCGTTCTGTGAAATCATCTCACAGAGTTACAGCTTTCCCCTCAAGAAGCCTTTCGCTAAGACAGTTCTTGTGGAATTGGCAAAGTGATATTTGGAAGCCCATAGAGGGCTATGTTGAAAAAGGAAATATCCTCAGATGAAATCTGGAAGGAAGCTTTCTGAGAAACTGCTTAGTGTTTGGTTAATTCATCTCAGAGAGTTACATCTGTATTTCGTGGATCTCTTTGCTAGCCTAATTTATGTGGAATCTGAGAACAGATATTTCGGATCCCTTTGAAGACAATAGGGCCAAAGGAAATATCCTCCGATAACAAAGAGAAAGAAGCTTTCTGAGAAACTTCTTTGCGTTCTTTGAAATCATCTCACAGAGTTACAGCTTTCCCCTCAAGAAGCCTTTCGCTAAGACAGTTCTTGTGGAATTGGCAAAGTGATATTTGGAAGCCCATAGAGGGCTATGGTGAAAAAGGAAATATCCTCAGATGAAATCTGGAAGGAAGCTTTCTGAGAAACTGCTTGGTGTTCTGTTCATTCATCTCACAGGGTTAAATCTGTATTTCGTGGATCTCTTTGCTAGCCTCATTTCTGTGGAATCCGAGAAAAGGTATTTCAGATCCCATTGAAGACTATAGGGCCAAAGGAAATGTCCTCCCATTACAAAGAGAAAGAAGCTTTCTTAGAATCTTCTTTGTGTTCTGTGAAATCATCTCACAGAGTTACAGCTTTCCCCTCAAGAAGCCTTTCGCTAAGACAGTTCTTGTGGAATTGGCAAAGTGATATTTGGAAGCCCATAGAGGTCTATGGTGAAAAAGGAAATATCCTCAGATGAAATCTGGAGAGAGGCTTTCTGAGAAACAGCTTAGTGTTCAGTTAATTCATCTCACAGAGTTACATCTGTATTTCGTGGATCTCTTTGCTAGCCTTATTTCTGTGGTATCTGAGAACAGATATTTCGCATCCCTTTGAAGACTATAGGGCCAAACGAAATATCCTCCGATAAAAAAGAGAAAGAAGCTTTCTGAGAAACTTCTTTGTGTTCTGTGAAAAGATCTCACAGAGTTACAGCTTTCCCCGCAAGAAGGCTTTCGCTAAGACAGTTCTTGTGGAATTGGCAAAGTGATATTTGGATGCCCCTAGAGGGCTATGGTGAAAAAGGAAATATCCTCATATGAAATATGGAAAGAAGCTTTCTGAGAAGCTGCTTAGTGTTCTGTTAATTCATCTCACAGAGTTACATCTGTATTTCGTGGATCTCTTTGCTAGCCTTATTTCTGTGGTATCTGAGAACAGATATTTCGGATCCCATTGAAGACTATAGGGCGAAAGGAAATATCCTCCGATAACAAAGAGAGAGAAGCTTTCTGAAAAACTTCTTGGCGTTCTGTGAAATCATCTCACAGAGTTACAGCTTTCCCCTCAAGAAGCCTGTCGCTAAGACAGTACTTGTGGAATTGGCAAGGTGATATATGGAAGCCCATAGAGGGCTACGATGAAAAAGGATATATCCACAGATGAAATCTGGAAAGAAGTTTTCTGAGAAACTGCTTAGTGTTCTGTTAATTCATCTCACAGAGTTACATCTGTATTTCGTGGATCTCTTTGCTAGCCTTATTTCTGTGGAATCTGAGAACAGATATTTCGGATCCCTTTGAAGACTATAGGGCCAAAGGAAATATCCTCCGATTACAAAGAGAAAGAAGCTTTCTTAGAAACTTTTTTGTGTTCTGTGAAATCATCTCACAGAGTTACAGCTTTCCCCTCAAGAAGCCTTTCGCTAAGACAGTTCTTGTGGAATTGGCAAAGTGATATTTGGAAGCCCTTAGAGGGCTATGGTGAAAAAGGAATGATCCTCAGATGAAATCTGGAAAGAAGCTTTCTGAGAAACTGCTTAGTGTTCTGTTAATTCATCTCACAGAGTTACATCTTTATTTCGTGGATCTCTTTGCTAGCCTTATTTCTGTGGAATCTGAGAACAGATATTTCGGATCCCTTTGAAGACTATAGGGCCAAAGGAAATATCCTCCGATTACAAAGAGAAAGAAGCTTTCTTAGAAATTTCTTTGCATTCTGTGAAATCATCTCACAGAGTTACAGCTTTCCCCTCAAGAAGCCTTTTGCTAAGACAGTTCTTGTGGAATTGGCAAAGTGATATTTGGAAGCCCATAGAGGGCTATGGTGAAAAAGGAAATATCCTCAGATGAAATCTGGAAGGAAGCTTTCTGAGAAACTGCTTAGTGTTCGGTTAATTCATCTCAGAGAGTTACATCTGTATTTCGTGGATCTCTTGGCTGGCCTTATTTCTGTGGAATCTGTGAACAGGTATTTCGGATCCCTTTGAAGACTATAGGGCCAAAGGAAATATCCTCCGATAACAAAGAGAAAGAAGTTTTCTGAGAAACTTCTTTGCGTTTTGTGAAATCATCTCACAGAGTTACAGCTTTCCCCTCAAGAAGCCTTTCGCTAAGACAGTTCTTGTGGAATTGGCAAAGTGATATTTGGAACCCCAAGAGGGCAATGGTGAAAAAGGAAATATCCTCAGATGAAAACTGGAAAGAAGCTTTCTGAGAAACTGCTTAGTGTTCTGTTCATTCATCTCACAGAGTTACATCTGTATTTCGTGGATCTCTTTGCTAGCCTTATTTCTGTGGAATCTGAGAACAGGTATTTCAGATCCCATTGAAGACTATAGGGCCAAAGGAAATATCCTCTGATTACAAAGAGAAAGAAGCTTTCTTAGAAACTTCTTTGTGTTCTGTGAAATCATCTCACAGAGTTACAGCTTTCCCCTCAAGAAGCCTTTCGCTAAGACAGTTCTTGTGGAATTGGCAAAGTGATATTTGGAAGCCCAAAGAGGGCTATGGTGAAAAAGGAAATATCCTCAGATGAAATCTGGAAAGAAGCTTTCTGAGAAACTGCTTAGTGTTCTGTTCATTCATCTCACAGACTTACATCTTTATTTCGTGGAACTCTTTGCTAGCCTTATTTCTGTGGAGTCTGAGAACAGATATTTCGGATCCCTTTGAAGACTATAGGGCCAAAGGAAATATCCTCCGATTAAAAAGAGAAAGAAGCTTTCTTAGAAACTTCTTTGCGTTCTGTGATATCATCTCACAGAGTTACAGCTTTACCCTCAAGAAGCCTTTCGCTAAGACAGTTCTTGTGGAATTGGCAAAGTGATATTTGGAAGCCCAGAGAGGGCTATGGTGAAAAAGGAAATATCCTCAGATGAAATCTGGAAAGAAGCTTTCTGAGAAACTGCTTAGTGTTCTGTTAATTCATCTCACAGAGTTACATCTGTATTTCGTGGATCTCTTTGCTAGCCTTATTTCTGTGGAATCTGAGAACAGATATTTCGTATCCCATTGAAGACTATAGGGCCAAAGGAAATATCCTCCAATAACAAAGAGAAAGAAGCTTTCTGAGAAACTTCTTTGCGTTCTGTGAAATCATCTCACAGAGTTACAGCTTTCCCCTCAAGAAGCCTTTCGCGAAGACAGTTCTTGTGGAATTGGCAAGGTGATATTTGGAAGCCCATAGAGGGCTACGGTGAAAAAGGAAATATCCTCAGATGAAATCTGGAAAGAATCTTTCTGAGAAACTGCTTAGTGTTCGGTTAATTCATCTCACAGAGTTACATCAGTATTTCGTGGATCTCTTTGCTAGCCTTATTTCTGTGGAATTTGAGAACAGATATTTTGGATACCTTTGAAGACTATAGGGCCAAAGGAAGTATCCTCCGATAACAAAGACAAAGAAGTTTCTGAGAAACTTCTTTGCATTCTGTGAAATCATCTCACAGAGTTACAGCTTTCCACTCAAGAAGCCTTTCGCTAAGACAGTTCTTGTGGAATTGGAAAAGTGATATTTGGAAGCCCATAGAGGGCTATGGTGAAAAAGGAAATATCCTCAGATGAAATCTGGAAGGAAGCTTTCTGAGAAACTGCTTAGTGTTTGGTTAATTCATCTCAGAGAGTTACATCTGTATTTCGTGGATCTCTTTGCTAGCCTTATTTTTGTGGAATCTGAGAATAGATATTTCGGATCCCTTTGAAGACTATAGGGCCAAAGGAAATATCCTCCGATAACAAAGAGAAAGAAGCTTTCTGAGAAACTTCTTTGCGTTCTGTGAAATCATCTCACAGAGTTACAGCTTTCCCCTCAAGAAGCCTTTCGCTAAGACAGTTCTTGTGGAATTGGCAAAGTGATATTTGGAAGCCCATAGAGGGCTATGGTGAAAAAGGAAATATCCTCAGATGAAATCTGGAAGGAAGCTTTCTGAGAAACTGCTTAGTGTTTGGTTAATTCATCTCAGAGAGTTACATCTGTATTTCGTGGATCTCTTTGCTAGCCTTATTTCTGTGGAATCTGAGACTAGATATTTCGGATCCCTTTGAAGACAATAGGGCCAAAGGAAATATCCTCCAATAACAAAGAGAAAGAAGCTTTCTGAGAAACTTCTTTGCGTTCTGTGAAATCATCTCACAGAGTTACAGCTTTCCCCTCAAGAAGCCTTTCGCTAAGACAGTTCTTGTGGAATTGGCAAAGTGATATTTGGAAGCCCATAGAGGGCTATGGTGAAAAAGGAAATATCCTCAGATGAAATCTGGAAGGAAGCTTTCTGAGAAACTGCTTAGTGTTTGGTTAATTCATCTCAGAGAGTTACATCTGTATTTCGTGGATCTCTTTGCTAGCCTTATTTATGTGGAATCTGAGAACAGATATTTCGGATCCCTTTGAAGACAATAGGGCCAAAGGAAATATCCTCCGATAACAAAGAGAAAGAAGCTTTCTGAGAAACTTCTTTGCGTTCTTTGAAATCATCTCACAGAGTTACAGCTTTCCCCTCAAGAAGCCTTTCGCTGAGACAGTTCTTGTGGAATTGGCAAAGTGATATTTGGAAGCCCATAGAGGGCTATGGTGAAAAAGGAAATATCCTCAGATGAAATCTGGAAGGAAGCTTTCTGAGAAACTGCTTGGTGTTCTGTTCATTCATCTCACAGGGTTAAATCTGTATTTCGTGGATCTCTTTGCTAGCCTCATTTCTGTGGAATCCGAGAAAAGGTATTTCAGATCCCATTGAAGACTATAGGGCCAAAGGAAATGTCCTCCCATTACAAAGAGAAAGAAGCTTTCTTAGAATCTTCTTTGTGTTCTGTGAAATCATCTCACAGAGTTACAGCTTTCCCCTCAAGAAGCCTTTCGCTAAGACAGTTCTTGTGGAATTGGCAAAGTGATATTTGGAAGCCCATAGAGGTCTATGGTGAAAAAGGAAATATCCTCAGATGAAATCTGGAAAGAAGCTTTCTGAGAAACTGCTTAGTGTTCTGTTCATTCATGTCACAGAGTTATATCTTTATTTCGTGGAGCTCTTTGCTAGCTTTATTTCTGTGGAGCCTGAGAACAGATATTTCGGATCCCTTTGAAGACTATAGGGCCAAAGGAAATATCCTCCGATTAAAAAGAGAAAGAAGCTTTCTTAGAAACTTCTTTGCGTTCTGTGATATCATCTCACAGAGTTACAGCTTTCCCCTAAAGAAGCCTTTCGCTAAGACAGTTCTTGTGGAATTGGCAAAGTGATATTTGGAAGCCCATAGAGGGGTATGGTGAAAAAGGAAATATCCTCAGATGAAATCTGGAAAGAAGCTTTCTGAGAAACTGCTAAGTGTTCTGTTAATTCACCTCAAAGAGTTACATCTGTATTTCGTGGATCTCTTTGCTAGCCTTATTTCTGTGGAATCTGAGAACAGATATTTCGTATCCCATTGAAGACTATAGGGCCAAAGGAAATATCCTCCAATAACAAAGAGAAAGAAGCTTTCTGAGAAACTTCTTTGTGTTCTGTGAAATCATCTCACAGAGTTACAGCTTTCCCCTCAAGAAGCCTTTCGCGAAGACAGTTCTTGTGGAATTGGCAAGGTGATATTTGGAAGCCCATAGAGGGCTACGGTGAAAAAGGAAATATCCTCAGATGAAATCTGGAAAGAATCTTTCTGAGAAACTGCTTAGTGTTCGGTTAATTCATCTCACAGAGTTACATCAGTATTTCGTGGATCTCTTTGCTAGCCTTATTTCTGTGGAATTTGAGAACAGATATTTTGGATACCTTTGAAGACTATAGGGCCAAAGGAAGTATCCTCCGATAACAAAGAGAAAGAAGCTTTCTGAGAAACTTCTTTGCATTCTGTGAAATCATCTCACAGAGTTACAGCTTTCCCCTCAAGAAGCCTTTCGCTAAGACAGTTCTTTTGGAATTGGAAAAGTGATATTTGGAAGCCCATAGAGGGCTATGGTGAAAAAGGAAATATCCTCAGATGAAATCTGGAAGGAAGCTTTCTGAGAAACTGCTTAGTGTTTGGTTAATTCATCTCAGAGAGTTACATCTGTATTTCGTGGATCTCTTTGCTAGCCTTATTTTTGTGGAATCTGAGAATAGATATTTCGGATCCCTTTGAAGACTATAGGGCCAAAGGAAATATCCTCCGATAACAAAGAGAAAGAAGCTTTCTGAGAAACTTCTTTGCGTTCTGTGAAATCATCTCACAGAGTTACAGCTTTCCCCTCAAGAAGCCTTTCGCTAAGACAGTTCTTGTGGAATTGGCAAAGTGATATTTGGAAGCCCATAGAGGGCTATGGTGAAAAAGGAAATATCCTCAGATGAAATCTGGAAGGAAGCTTTCTGAGAAACTGCTTAGTGTTTGGTTAATTCATCTCAGAGAGTTACATCTGTATTTCGTGGATCTCTTTGCTAGCCTTATTTCTGTGGAATCTGAGACTAGATATTTCGGATCCCTTTGAAGACAATAGGGCCAAAGGAAATATCCTCCAATAACAAAGAGAAAGAAGCTTTCTGAGAAACTTCTTTGCGTTCTGTGAAATCATCTCACAGAGTTACAGCTTTCCCCTCAAGAAGCCTTTCGCTAAGACAGTTCTTGTGGAATTGGCAAAGTGATATTTGGAAGCCCATAGAGGGCTATGGTGAAAAAGGAAATATCCTCAGATGAAATCTGGAAGGAAGCTTTCTGAGAAACTGCTTAGTGTTTGGTTAATTCATCTCAGAGAGTTACATCTGTATTTCGTGGATCTCTTTGCTAGCCTTATTTATGTGGAATCTGAGAACAGATATTTCGGATCCCTTTGAAGACAATAGGGCCAAAGGAAATATCCTCCGATAACAAAGAGAAAGAAGCTTTCTGAGAAACTTCTTTGCGTTCTTTGAAATCATCTCACAGAGTTACAGCTTTCCCCTCAAGAAGCCTTTCGCTGAGACAGTTCTTGTGGAATTGGCAAAGTGATATTTGGAAGCCCATAGAGGGCTATGGTGAAAAAGGAAATATCCTCAGATGAAATCTGGAAGGAAGCTTTCTGAGAAACTGCTTGGTGTTCTGTTCATTCATCTCACAGGGTTAAATCTGTATTTCGTGGATCTCTTTGCTAGCCTCATTTCTGTGGAATCCGAGAAAAGGTATTTCAGATCCCATTGAAGACTATAGGGCCAAAGGAAATGTCCTCCCATTACAAAGAGAAAGAAGCTTTCTTAGAATCTTCTTTGTGTTCTGTGAAATCATCTCACAGAGTTACAGCTTTCCCCTCAAGAAGCCTTTCGCTAAGACAGTTCTTGTGGAATTGGCAAAGTGATATTTGGAAGCCCATAGAGGTCTATGGTGAAAAAGGAAATATCCTCAGATGAAATCTGGAAAGAAGCTTTCTGAGAAACTGCTTAGTGTTCTGTTCATTCATCTCACAGAGTTATATCTTTATTTCGTGGAACTCTTTGCTAGCCTTATTTCTGTGGAGCCTGAGAACAGATATTTCGGATCCCTTTGAAGACTATAGGGCCAAAGGAAATATCCTCCGATTAAAAAGAGAAAGAAGCTTTCTTAGAAACTTCTTTGCGTTCTGTGATATCATCTCACAGAGTTACAGCTTTCCCCTAAAGAAGCCTTTCGCTAAGACAGTTCTTGTGGAATTGGCAAAGTGATATTTGGAAGCACATAGAGGGCTATGGTGAAAAAGGAAATATCCTCAGATGAAATCTGGAAAGAAGCTTTCTGAGAAACTGCTAAGTGTTCTGTTAATTCACCTCAAAGAGTTACATCTGTATTTCGTGGATCTCTTTGCTAGCCTTATTTCTGTGGAATCTGAGAACAGATATTTCGTATCCCATTGAAGACTATAGGGCCAAAGGAAATATCCTCCGATAACAAAGAGAAAGAAGCTTTCTGAGAAACTTCTTTGTGTTCTGTGAAATCATCTCACAGAGTTACAGCTTTCCCCTCAAGAAGCCTTTCGCTAAGACAGTTCTTGTGGAATTGGCAAGGTGATATTTGGAAGCCCATAGAGGGCTACGGTGAAAAAGGAAATATCCTCAGATGAAATCTGGAAAGCAGCTTTCTGAGAAACTGCTTAGTGTTCTGTTAATTCATCTCAGAGAGTTACATCTGTATTTCGTGGATCTCTTTGCTAGCCTTATTTCTGTTTAATCTGAGAACAGATATTTCAGATCCCTTTGAAGACTATAGGGCCAAAGGAAATATCCTCCGATAACAAAGAGAAAGAAGCTTTCTGAGAAACTTCTTTGCGTTCTGTGAAATCATCTCACAGAGTTACAGCTTTCCCCTCAAGAAGCCTTTCGCTAAGACAGTTCTTGTGGAATTGGAAAAGTGATATTTGGAATCCCATAGAGGGCTATGGTGAAAAAGGATATATCCTCAGATGAAATCTGGAAAGAAGCTTTCTGAGAAACTGCTTAGTGTTCTGTTCATTCATCTCACAGAGTTACATCTGTATTTCGTGGATCTCTTTGCTAGCCTTATTTCTGTGGAATCTGAGAACAGATATTTCGGATCCCATTGAAGACTATAGGGCCAAAGGAAATATCCTCCGATAACAAAGAGAAAGAAGCTGTCTTGGAAACTTCTTTGCGTTCTGTGAAATCATCTCACAGAGTTACAGCTTTGCCCTCAAGAAGCCTTTCGCTAAGACAGTTCTTGTGGAATTGGAAAAGTGATAATTGGAAGCCCATAGAGGGCTATGGTGAAAAAGGAAATATCCTCAGATGAAATCTGGAAAGAAGCTTTCTGAGAAACTGCTTAGTGTTCTGTTAATTCATCTCACAGAGTTACATCTGTATTTCGTGGATCTCTTTGCTAGCCTTATTTCTGTGGAATCTGAGAACAGATATTTCGGATCCCATTGAAGACTATAGGGCCAAAGGAAATATCCTCCGATAACAAAGAGAAAGAAGCTTTCTGAGAAACTTCTTTGCCTTCTGTGTAATCATCTCACAGAGTTACAGCTTTCCCCTCAAGAAGCCTTTCGCCAAGACAGTTCTTATGGAATTGGCAAAGTGATATTTGGGAGCCCATAGAGAGCTATGGTGAAAAAGGAAATATCCTCAGATGAAATATGGAAAGAAGCTTTCTGAGAAACTTCTTAGTGTTCTGTTAATTAATCTCAGAGAGTTCCATCTGTATTTTGTGGATCTCTTTGCTAGCCTTATTTCTGTGGAATCTGAGAACAGATATTTCGGATCCCATTGATGACTATAGGGCCAAAGGAAATATCCTCCGATAACAAAGAGAAAGAAGCTTTCTGAGAAACTTCTTTGCATTCTGTGAAATCATCTCACAGAGTTACAGCTTTCCCCTGAAGAAGCCTTTCGCTAAGACAGTTCTTGTGGAATTGGCAAAGTGATATTTGGAAGCGCATAGAGGGCTATGGTGAAAAAGGAAATATCCTCCGATGAAATCTGGAAATAAGCTTTCTGAGAAACAGCTTAGTGTTCGGTTAATTCATCTCAGAGAGTTACATCTGTATTTCGTGGATCTCTTTGCTACCCTTATTTCTGTGGAATCTGAGAACAGATATTTCCGATCCATTTGAAGACTATAGGGCCAATGGAAATATCTTCCGATAACAAAGAGAAAGAAGCTTTCTGAGAAAATTCTTTGCGTTCTGTGAAATAATCTCACAGAATTACAGCTTTCCCCTCAAGAAGCCTTTCGCTAAGACAGTTCTTGTGGAATTGGCAAGGTGATATTTGGAAGCCCATAGAGGGCTATGGTGAAAAAGGAATTATCCTCAGATGAAATCTGGAGAGAAGCTTTCTGAGAAACAGCTTAGTGTTCAGTTAATTCATCTCACAGAGTTACATCTGTATTTCGTGGATCTCTTTGCTAGCCTTATTTCTGTGGTATCTGAGAACAGATATTTCGCATCCCTTTGAAGACTATAGGGCCAAACGAAATATCCTCCGATAAAAAAGAGAAAGAAGCTTTCTGAGAAACTTCTTTGTGTTCTGTGAAATCATCTCACAGAGTTACAGCTTTCCCCTCAAGAAGGTTTTCGCTAAGACAGTTCTTGTGGAATTGGCAAAGTGATATTTGGAACCCCAAGAGGGCAATGGTGAAAAAGGAAATATCCTCAGATGAAAACTGGAAAGAAGCTTTCTGAGAAACTGCTTAGTGTTCTGTTCATTCATCTCACAGAGTTACATCTGTATTTCGTGGATCTCTTTGCTAGCCTTATTTCTGTGGAATCTGAGAACAGGTATTTCAGATCCCATTGAAGACTATAGGGCCAAAGGAAATATCCTCTGATTACAAAGAGAAAGAAGCTTTCTTAGAAACTTCTTTGTGTTCTGTGAAATCATCTCACAGAGTTACAGCTTTCCCCTCAAGAAGCCTTTCGCTAAGACAGTTCTTGTGGAATTGGCAAAGTGATATTTGGAAGCCCAAAGAGGGCTATGGTGAAAAAGGAAATATCCTCAGATGAAATCTGGAAAGAAGCTTTCTGAGAAACTGCTTAGTGTTCTGTTCATTCATCTCACAGAGTTACATCTTTATTTCGTGGAACTCTTTGCTAGCCTTATTTCTGTGGAGTCTGAGAACAGATATTTCGGATCCCTTTGAAGACTATAGGGCCAAAGGAAATATCCTCCGATTAAAAAGAGAAAGAAGCTTTCTTAGAAACTTCTTTGCGTTCTGTGATATCATCTCACAGAGTTACAGCTTTACCCTCAAGAAGCCTTTCGCTAAGACAGTTCTTGTGGAATTGGCAAAGTGATATTTGGAAGCCCATAGAGGGCTATGGTGAAAAAGGAAATATCCTCAGATGAAATCTGGAAAGAAGCTTTCTGAGAAACTGCTTAGTATTCTGTTAATTCATCTCACAGAGTTACATCTGTATTTCGTGGATCTCTTTGCTAGCCTTATTTCTGTGGAATCTGAGAACAGATATTTCGGATCCCATTGAAGACCACAGGGCCAAAGGAAATATCCTCCGATTACAAAGAGAAAGAATCTTTCTTAGAAACTTCTTTGTGTTCCGTGAAATCATCTCACAGAGTTACATCTTTCCCCTCAAGAAGCCTTTCGCTAAGACAGTTCTTGTGGAATTGGCAAAGTGATATTTGGAAGCCCATAGAGGCCTATGGTGAAAAAGGAAATATCCTCAGATGAAATCTGGAAAGAAGCCTTCTGAGAAACTGCTTAGTGTTCTGTTAATTCATCTCACAGAGTTACATCTTCATTTCGTGGATCTCTTTGCTAGCCTTATTTCTGTGGAATCTGAGAACAGATATTTCGGATCCCTTTGAAGACTATAGGGCCAAAGGAAATATCCTCCGATTACAAAGAGAAAGAAGCTTTCTTAGAAACTTCTTTGTGTTCTGTGAAATCATCTCACAGAGTTACAGCTTTCCCCTCAAGAAGCCTTTCGCTAAGACAGTTCTTGTGGAATTGGCAAAGTGATATTTGGAATCCCATAGAGGGCTATGGTGAAAAAGGAAATATCCTCAGATGAAATCTGGAAAGAAGCTTTCTGAGAAACTGCTTTGTGTTCTGTTAATTCATCTCACAGAGTTACATCTGTATTTCGTGGATCTCTTTGCTAGCCTTATTTTTGTGGAATCTGAGAACAGATATTTCGGATCCCATTGAAGACTATAGGGCCAAAGGAAATATCCTCCGATAACAAAGAGAAAGAAGCTTTCTGAGAAACTTCTTTGCGTTCTGTGAAATCATCTCACAGAGTTACAGCTTTCCCCTCAAGAAGCCTTTCGCTAAGACAGTTCTTGTGGAATTGGCAAAGTGATATTTGGAAGCCCCTAGAGGGCTATGGTGAAAAAGGAAATATCCTCAGATGAAATCTGGAAAGAAGCTTTCTGAGAAACTGCTTAGTGTTCTGTTAATTCATCTCACAGAGTTACTTCGGTATTTCCTGGATCTCTTTGCTAGCCTTATTTCTGTGGAATCTGAGAACAGATATTTCGGATCCCATTGAAGACTATAGGGCCAAAGGAAATATCCTCCGATAACAAAGAGAAAGAAGCTTTCTGAGAAACTTCTTGGCATTCTGTGAAATCATCTCACAGAGTTACAGCTTTCCCCTCAAGAAGCATTTCGCTAAGACAGTTCTTGTGGAATTGGCAAAGTGATATTTGGAAGCCCATAGAGGGCTATGGTAAAAAAGGAAATATCCTCAGATGAAATATGGAAGGAAGCTTTCTGAGAAACTGCTTGGTGTTCTGTTCATTCATCTCACAGAGTTACATCTGTATTTCGTGGATCTCTTTGCTAGCCTCATTTCTGTGGAATCCGAGAAAAGGTATTTCAGATCCCATTGAAGACTATAGGGCCAAAGGAAATGTCCTCCCATTACAAAGAGAAAGAAGCTTTCTTAGAATCTTCTTTGTGTTCTGTGAAATCATCTCACAGAGTTACAGCTTTCCCCTCAAGAAGCCTTTCGCTAAGACAGTTCTTGTGGAATTGGCAAAGTGATATTTGGAGGCCCATAGAGGTCTATGGTGAAAAAGGAAATATCCTCAGATGAAATCTGGAAAGAAGCTTTCTGAGAAACTGCTTAGTGTTCTGTTCATTCATCTCACAGAGTTATATCTTTATTTCGTGGAACTCTTTGCTAGCCTTATTTCTGTGGAGTCTGAGAACAGATATTTCGGATCCCTTTGAAGACTATAGGGCCAAAGGAAATATCCTCCGATTAAAAAGAGAAAGAAGCTTTCTTAGAAACTTCTTTGCGTTCTGTGATATCATCTCACAGAGTTACAGCTTTCCCCTAAAGAAGCCTTTCGCTAAGACAGTTCTTGTGGAATTGGCAAAGTGATATTTGGAAGCCCATAGAGGGCTATGGTGAAAAAGGAAATATCCTCAGATGAAATCTGGAAAGAAGCTTTCTGAGAAACTGCTTAGTGTTCTGTTAATTCACCTCAAAGAGTTACATCTGTATTTCGTGGATCTCTTTGCTAGCCTTATTTCTGTGGAATCTGAGAACAGATATTTCGTATCCCATTGAAGACTATAGGGCCAAATGAAATATCCTCCAATAACAAAGAGAAAGAAGCTTTCTGAGAAACTTCTTTGTGTTCTGTGAAATCATCTCACAGAGTTACAGCTTTCCCCTCAAGAAGCCTTTCGCTAAGACAGTTCTTGTGGAATTGGCAAGGTGATATTTGGAAGCCCATAGAGGGCTACGGTGAAAAAGGAAATATCCTCAGATGAAATCTGGAAAGAAGCTTTCTGAGAAACTGCTTAGTGTTCGGTTAATTCATCTCACAGATTTACATCTGTATTTCGTGGATCTCTTTGCTAGCCTTATTTTTGTGGAATCTGAGAACAGATATTTCGGATCCCATTGAAGACTATAGGGCCAAAGGAAATATCCTCCGATAACAAAGAGAAAGAAGCTTTCTGAGAAACTTCTTTGCGTTCTGTGAAATCATCTCACAGAGTTACAGCTTTCCCCTCAAGAAGCCTTTCGCTAAGACAGTTCTTGTGGAATTGGCAAAGTGATATTTGGAAGCCCATAGAGGGCTATGGTGAAAAAGGAAATATCCTCAGATGAAATCTGGAAAGAAGCTTTCTGAGAAACTGCTTAGTGTTCGGTTAATTCATCTCACAGAGTTACATCTGTATTTCGTGGATCTCTTTGCTAGCCATATTTCTGTGGAATCTGAGAACAGATATTTCGGATCCCTTTGAAGACTATAGGGCCAAAGGAAATAACCTCCGATAACAAAGAGAAAGAAGCTTTCTGAGAAACTTCTTTGCATTCTTTGAAATCATCTCACAGCGTTACAGCTTTCCCCTCAAGAAGCCTTTCGCTAAGACAGTTCTTGAGAATTGGCAAACTGATATTTGGAAGCCCTAGAGGGCAATGGTGAAAAAGGAAATATCCTCAGATGAAAACTGGAAAGAAGCTTTCTGAGAAACTGCTTAGTGTTCTGTTCATTCATCTCACAGAGTTACATCTGTATTTCGTGGATCTCTTTGCTAGCCTTATTTCTGTGGAATCTGAGAACAGGTATTTCATATTCCATTGAAGACTATAGGGCCAAAGGAAATATCCTCCGATTACAAAGAGAAAGAATCTTTCTTAGAAACTTCTTTGTGTTCCGTGAAATCATCTCACAGAGTTACATCTTTCCCCTCAAGAAGCCTTTCGCTAAGACAGTTCTTGTGGAACTGGCAAAGTGATATTTGGAAGCCCATAGAGGCCTATGGTGAAAAAGGAAATATCCTCAGATGAAATCTGGAAAGAAGCCTTCTGAGAAACTGCTTAGTGTTCTGTTAATTCATCTCACAGAGTTACATCTTCATTTCGTGGATCTCTTTGCTAGCCTTATTTCTGTGGAATCTGAGAACAGATATTTCGAATCCCTTTGAAGACTATAGGGCCAAAGGAAATATCCTCCGATTACAAAGAGAAAGAAGCTTTCTTAGAAACTTCTTTGTGTTCTGTGAAATCATCTCACAGAGTTACAGCTTTCCCCTCAAGAAGCCTTTCGCTAAGACAGTTCTTGTGGAATTGGCAAAGTGATATTTGGAATCCCATAGAGGGCTATGGTGAAAAAGGAAATATCCTCAGATGGAATCTGGAAAGAAGCTTTCTGAGAAACTGCTTTGTGTTCTGTTAATTCATCTCACAGAGTTACATCTGTATTTCGTGGATCTCTTTGCTAGCCTTATTTTTGTGGAATCTGAGAACAGATATTTCGGATCCCTTTGAAGACTATAGGGCCAAAGGAAATATCCTCCGATAACAAAGAGAAAGAAGCTTTCTGAGAAACTTCTTTGCGTTCTGTGAAATCATCTCACAGAGTTACAGCTTTCCCCTCAAGAAGCCTTTCGCTAAGACAGTTCTTGTGGAATTGGCAAAGTGATATTTGGAAGCCCCTAGAGGGCTATGGTGAAAAAGGAAATATCCTCAGATGAAATCTGGAAAGAAGCTTTCTGAGAAACTGCTTAGTGTTCTGTTAATTCATCTCACAGAGTTACTTCGGTATTTCCTGGATCTCTTTGCTAGCCTTATTTCTGTGGAATCTGAGAACAGATATTTCGGATCCCATTGAAGACTATAGGGCCAAAGGAAATATCCTCCGATAACAAAGAGAAAGAAGCTTTCTGAGAAACTTCTTGGCGTTCTGTGAAATCATCTCACAGAGTTACAGCTTTCCCCTCAAGAAGCATTTCGCTAAGACAGTTCTTGTGGAATTGGCAAAGTGATATTTGGAAGCCCATAGAGGGCTATGGTGAAAAAGGAAATATCCTCAGAAGAAATCTGGAAGGAAGCTTTCTGAGAAACTGCTTAGTGTTCGGTTAATTCATCTCAGAGAGTTACAACTGTATTTCGTGGATCTCTTTGCTAGCCTTATTTCTGTGGAATCTGAGAACAGATATTTCGGATCTCTTTGAAGACTATAGGGCCAAAGGAAATATCCTCCGATAACAAAGACAAAGAAGCTTTCTGAGAAACTTCTTTGCGTTCTGTGAAATCATCTCACAGAGTTACAGCTTTCCCCTCAAGAAGCCTTTCGCTAAGACAGTTCTTGTGGAATTGGCAAAGTGATATTTGGAACCCCAAGAGGGCAATGGTGAAAAAGGAAATATCCTCAGATGAAAACTGGAAAGAAGCTTTCTGAGAAACTGCTTAGTGTTCTGTTCATTCATCTCACAGAGTTACATCTGTATTTCGTGGATCTCTTTGCTAGCCTTATTTCTGTGGAATCTGAGAACAGGTATTTCAGATCCCATTGAAGACTATAGGGCCAAAGGAAATATCCTCCGATTACAAAGAGAAAGAAGCTTTCTTAGAAACTTCTTTGTGTTCTGTGAAATCATCTCACAGAGGTACAGCTTTCCCCTCAAGAAGCCTTTCGCTAAGACACTTCTTGTGGAATTGGCAAAGTGATATTTGGAAGCCCATAGAGGTCTATGGTGAAAAAGGAAATATCCTCAGATGAAATCTGGAAAGAAGCTTTCTGAGAAACTGCTTAGTGTTCTGTTCATTCATCTCACAGAGTTATATCTTTATTTCGTGGAACTCTTTGCTAGCCTTATTTCTGTGGAGTCTGAGAACAGATATTTCGGATCCCTTTGAAGACTATAGGGCCAAAGGAAATAACCTCCGATAACAAAGAGTAAGAAGCATTCTGAGAAACTTCTTTGCATTCTGTGAAATCATCTCACAGAGTTACAGCTTTCCCCTCAAGAAGCCTTTCGCTAAGACAGTTCTTGTGGAATTGGCAAAGTGATATTTGGAAGCCCATAGAGGGCTATGGTGAAAAAGGAAATATCCTCAGATGAAATCTGGAAAGAAGCTTTCTGAGAAACTGCTTAGTGTTCGGTTAATTCATCTCACAGAGTTACATCTGTATTTCCAGGATCTCTTTGCTAGCCTTATTTCTGTGGAATCTGAGAACAGATATTTCGGATCCCATTGAAGACCATAGGGCCAAAGGAAATATCCTCCGATAACAAAGAGAAAGAAGCTTTCTGAGAAACTTCTTGGCGTTCTGTGAAATCATCTCACAGAGTTACAGCTTTCCCCTCAAGAAGCCTTTCGCTAAGACAGTTCTTGTGGAATTGGCAAAGTGATATTTGGAAGCCCATAGAGGGCTACGGGGAAAAAGGAAATATCCTCAGATGAAATCTGGAAGAAAGCTTTCTGAGAAACTGCTTAGTGTTCGGTTAATTCATCTCACAGAGTTACATCTGTATTTCGTGGATCTCTTTGCTAGCTTTATTTCTGTGGAATCTGAGAACAGATATTTCGGATCCCTTTGAAGACTATAGGGCCAAAGGAAATAACCTCCGATAACAAAGAGAAAGAAGCTTTCTGAGAAACTTCTTTGCATTCTGTGAAATCATCTCACAGAGTTACAGCTTTCCCCTCAAGAAGCCTTTCGCTAAGACAGTTCTTGTGGAATTGGCAAAGTGATATTTGGAAGCCCTAGAGGGCAATGGTGAAAAAGGAAATATCCTCAGATGAAAACTGGAAAGAAGCTTTCTGAGAAACTGCTTAGTGTTCTGTTCATTCATCTCACAGAGTTACATCTGTATTTCGTGGATCTCTTTGCTAGCCTTATTTCTGTGGAATCTGAGAACAGGTATTTCAGATCCCATTGAAGAATATAGGGCCAAAGGAAATATCCTCCGATTACAAAGAGAAAGAATCTTTCTTAGAAACTTCTTTGCGTTCTGTGAAATCATCTCACAGAGTTACAGCTTTCCCCTCAAGAAGCCTTTCGCTAAGACAGTTCTTGTGGAATTGGAAAAGTGATATTTGGAAGCCCATAGAGGGCTATGGTGAAAAAGGAAATATGCTCAGATGAAATCTGGAAGGAAGCTTTCTGAGAATCTGCTTAGTGTTCGGTTAATTCATCTCAGAGAGTTACATCTGTATTTCGGGGATCTCTTTGCTAGCCTTATTTCTGTGTAATCTGAGAACAGATATTTCGGATCCCTTTGAAGACTATAGGGCCAAAGGAAATATCCTCCGATAACAAAGAGAAAGAAGCTTTCTGAGAAACTTCTTTGCGTTTTGTGAAATCATCTCACAGAGTTACAGCTTTCCCCTCAAGAAGCCTTTCGCTAAGACAGTTTTTGTGGAATTGGCAAAGTGATATTTGGAAGCACTAGAGGGCAATGGTGAAAAAGGAAATATCCTCAGATGAAAACTGGAAAGAAGCTTTCTGAGAAACTGCTTAGTGTTCTGTTCATTCATCTCACAGAGTTACATCTGTATTTCGTGGATCTCTTTGCTAGCCTTATTTCTGTGGAATCTGAGAACAGGTATTTCAGATTCCATTGAAGATTATAGGGCCAAAGGAAATATCCTCCGATTACAAAGAGAAAGAATCTTTCTTAGAAACTTCTTTGTGTTCCGTGAAATCATCTCACAGAGTTACAGCTTTCCCCTCAAGAAGCCTTTCGCTAAGACAGTTCTTGTGGAATTGGCAAACTGATATTTGGAAGCCCATAGAGGGCTATGGTGAAAAAGGAAATATCCTCAGATGAAATCTGGAAAGAAGCTTTCTGAGAAACTGCTTTGTGTTCTGTTAATTCATCTCACAGAGTTACATCTGTATTTCGTGGATCTCTTTGCTAGCCTTATTTTTGTGGAATCTGAGAACAGATATTTCGGATCCCATTGAAGACTATAGGGCCAAAGGAAATATCCTCCGATAACAAAGAGAAAGAAGCTTTCTGAGAAACTTCTTTGCGTTCTGTGAAATCATCTCACAGAGTTACAGCTTTCCCCTCAAGAAGCCTTTCGCTAAGACAGTTCTTGTGGAATTGGCAAAGTGATATTTGGAAGCCCCTAGAGGGCTTTGGTGAAAAAGGAAATATCCTCAGATGAAATCTGGAAAGAAGCTTTCTGAGAAATTGCTTAGTGTTCTGTTAATTCATCTCACAGAGTTACATCTGTATTTCCTGGATCTCTTTGCTAGCCTTATTTCTGTGGAATCTGAGAACAGATATTTCGGATCCCATTGAAGACTATAGGGCCAAAGGAAATATCCTCCGATAACAAAGAGAAAGAAGCTTTCTGAGAAACTTCTTGGCGTTCTGTGAAATCATCTCACAGAGTTACAGCTTTCCCCTCAAGAAGCCTTTCGCTAAGACAGTTCTTGTGGAATTGGCAAGGTGATATTTGGAAGCCCATAGAGGGCTACGGTGAAAAAGGAAATATCCTCAGATGAAATCTGGAAAGAAGCTTTCTGAGAAACTGCTTAGTGTTCGGTTAATTCATCTCACAGAGTTACATCAGTATTTCGTGGATCTCTTTGCTAACCTTATTTCTGTGGAATCTGAGAACAGATATTTCGGATCCCTTTGAAGACTATAGGGCCAAAGGAAATATCCTCCGATAACAAAGAGAAAGAAGCTTTCTGAGAAACTACTTTGGGTTCTGTGAAATCATCTCACAGAGTTACAGCTTTCCCCTCAAGAAGCCATTCGCTAAGACAGTTCTTGTGGAATTGGCAAAGTGATATTTGGAAGCCCATAGAGGGCTATGGTGATAAAGGAAATATCCTCAGATGAAATCTGGAAGGAAGCTTTCTGAGAAACTGCTTAGTTTTCGGTTAATTCATCTCAGAGAGTTACATCTGTATTTCGTGGATCTCTTTGCTAGCCTTATTTCTGTGGAATCTGAGTACAGATATTTCGGATCCCTTTGAAGTCTATAGGGCCAAAGGAAATATCCTCCGATAACAAAGAGAAAGAAGCTGTCATAGAAACTTCTTTGCGTTCTCTGAAATCATCACACAGAGTTACAGCTTTCCCCTCAAGAAGCCTTTCGCTAAGACAGTTCTTGTGGAATTGGCAAAGTGATATTTGGAAGCCCATAGAGGGCTATGGTGAAAAAGGAAATATCCTCAGATGAAATCTGGAAAGAAGCTTTCTGAGAAACTGCTTAGTGTTCTGTTAATTCATCTCACAGAGTTACATCTGTATTTCGTGGATCTCTTTGCTAGCCTTATTTCTGTGGAATCTGAGAACAGATATTTCGGATCCCTTTGAAGACTATAGGGCCAAAGGAAATATCCTCCGATAACAAAGAGAAAGAAGCTTTCTGAGAAACTTCTTTGTGTTCTGTGAAATCATCTCACAGAGTTACAGCTTTCCCCTCAAGAATCCTTTCGCTAAGACAGTTCTTGTGGAATTGGCAAAGTGATATTTGGAAGCCCATAGAGAGCTATGGTGAAAAAGGAAATATCCTCAGATGAAATATGGAAAGAAGCTTTCTGAGAAACTTCTTAGTGTTCTGTTAATTCATCTCAGAGTGTTACATCTGAATTTTGTGGTTCTCTTTGCTAGCCTTATTTCTGTGGAATCTGAGAACAGATATTTCGGATCCCATTGGTGACTATAGGGCCAAAGGAAATATCCTCCGATAACAAAGAGAAAGAAGCTTTCTGAGAAACTTCTTTGCGTTCTGTGAAATCATCTCACAGAGTTACAGCTTTCCCCTGAAGAAGCCTTTCGCTAAGACAGTTCTTGTGGAATTGGCAAAGTGATATTTGGAAGCGCATAGGGGGCTATGGTGAAAAAGGAAATATCCTCAGATGAAATCTGTAAAGAAGCTTTCTGAGAAACTGCTTAGTGTTCTGTTCATTCAACTCACAGAGTTACATCTGTATTTCGTGGATCTCTTTGCTAGCCTTACTTCTGTGGAATCTGAGAACAGATATTTCGGATCCCTTTGAAGACTATAGGGCCAAAAGAAATATCCTCCGACAACAAAGAGAAAGAAGCTTTCTGAGAAACTTCTTTGCATTCTGTGAAATCATCTCACAGAGTTACAGCTTTCCCCTCAAGAAGCCTTTCGCTAAGACAGTTCTTGTGGAATTGGCAAAGTGATATTTGGAAGCCCATAGAGGGCTATGGTGAAAAAGGAAATATCCTCAGATGAAATCTGGAAAGAAGCTTTCTGAGAAACTGTTAAGTGTTCAGTTAATTCATCTCACAGAGTTACATCGGTATTTCCTGGATCTCTTTGCTAGCCTTATTTCTGTGGAATCTGAGAACAGGTATTTCGGATCCCATTGAAGACCATAGGGCCAAAGGAAGTATCCTCCAATAACAAAGAGAAAGAAACTTTCTGAGAAACTTCTTTGCGTTCTGTGAAATCATCTCACAGAGTTACAGCTTTCCCCTCAAGAAGCCTTTCGCTAAGACAGTTCTTGTGGAATTGGCAAGGTGATATTTGGAAGCCCATAGAGGGCTACGGTGAAAAAGGAAATATCCTCAGATGAAATCTGGAAAGAAGCTTTCTGAGAAACTGCTTAGTGTTCTGTTCATTCATCTCACAGAGTTACATCTGTATTTCGTGGATCTCTTTGCTAGCCTTATTTCTGTGGAATCTGAGAACAGATATTTCGGATCCCTTTGAAGACTATAGGGCCAAAGGAAATATCCTCCGATTACAAAGAGAAAGAAGCTTTCTTAGAAACTTCTTTGCGTTCTGTGAAATCATCTCACAGAGATACAGCTTTCCCCTCAAGAAGCCTTTCGCTAAGACAGTTCTTGTGGTATTGGCAAAGTGATACTTGGATGCCCGTAGAGGGCTATGGTGAAAAAGGAAATATCCTCAGATGAAATCTGGAAGGAAGCTTTCTGAGAAACTGCTTGGTGTTCCGTTCATTCATCTCACAGAGTTACATCTGTATTTCGTGGATCTCTTTGCTAGCCTCATTTCTGTGGAATCCGAGAAAAGGTATTTCAGATCCCATTGAAGACTATAGGGCCAAAGGAAATGTCCTCCCATTACAAAGAGAAAGAAGCTTTCTTTGAATCTTCTTTGTGTTCTGTGAAATCATCTCACAGAGTTACAGCTTTCCCCTCAAGAACCTTTCCCTAACACAGTTCTTGTGGAATTGGCAAAGTGATATTTGGAAGCCCATAGAGGTCTATGGTGAAAAAGGAAATATCCTCAGATGAAATCTGGAAAGAAGCTTTCTGAGAAACTGCTTAGTGTTCTGTTCATTCATCTCACAGAGTTATATCTTTATTTCGTGGAACTCTTTGCTAGCCTTGTTTCTGTGGAGTCTGAGAACAGATATTTCGGATCCCTTTGAAGACTATAGGGCCAAAGGAAATATCCTCCGATTAAAAAGAGAAAGAAGCTTTCTTAGAAACTTCTTTGCGTTCTGTGATATCATCTCACAGAGTTACAGCTTTCCCCTAAAGAAGAATTTCGCTAAGACAGTTCTTGTGGAATTGGCAAAGTGATATTTGGAAGCCCATAGAGGGCTATGGTGAAAAAGGAAATATCCTCAGATGAAATCTGGAAAGAAGCTTTCTGAGAAACTGCTTAGTGTTCTGTTAATTCACCTCAAAGAGTTACATCTGTATTTCGTGGATCTCTTTGCTAGCCTTATTTCTGTGGAATCTGAGAACAGATATTTCGTATCCCATTGAAGACTATAGGGCCAAAGGAAATATCCTCCAATAACAAAGAGAAAGAAGCTTTCTGAGAAACTTCTTTGCGTTCTGTGAAATCAGCTCACAGAGTTACAGCTTTCCCCTCAAGAAGCCTTTCGCTAAGACAGTTCTTGTGGAATTGGCAAAGTGATATTTGGAAGCCCCTAGAGGGCTATGGTGAAAAAGGAAATATCCTCAGATGAAATCTGGAAAGAAGCTTTCTGAGAAACTGCTTAGTGTTCTGTTAATTCATCTCACAGAGTTACATCTGTATTTCGTGGATCTCTTTGCTAGCCTTATTTCTGTGGAATCTGAGAACAGATATTTCGGATCCCATTGAAGACTATAGGGCCAAAGGAAATATCCTCCGATTATAAAGAGAAAGAAGCTTTCTGAGAAACTTCCTGGCGTTCTGTGAAATCATCTCACAGAGTTACAGCTTTCCCCTCAAGAAGCCTTTCGCTAAGACAGTTCTTGTGGAATTGACAAGGTGATATTTGGAAGCCCATAGAGGGCTACGGTGAAAAAGGAAATATCCTCAGATGAAATCTGGAAAGAAGCTTTCTGAGAAACTGCTTAGTGTTCGGTTAATTCATCTCACAGAGTTACATCTGTATTTCGTGGATCTCTTTGCTAGCCTTATTTCTGTGGAATCTGAGAACAGATATTTCGGATCCCTTTGAAGACTGTACGGCCAAAGGAAATAACCTCCGATAACAAAGAGTAAGAAGCTTTCTGAGAAACTTCTTTGCATTCTGTGAAATCATCTCACAGAGTTTCAGCTTTCCCCTCAAGAAGCCTTTCGCTAAGACAGTTCTTGTGGAATTGGCAAAGTGATATTTGGAAGCCCATAGAGGGCTATGGTGAAAAAGGAAATATCCTCAGATGAAATCTGGAAGGAAGCTTTCTGAGAAACTGCTTAGTGTTCGGTTAATTCATCTCAGAGAGTTACATCTGTATTTCGTGGATCTCTTGGCTAGCCTTATTTCTGTGGAATCTGAGAACAGATATTTCGGATCCCTTTGAAGACTATAGGGCCAAAGGAAATATCCTCCGATAACAAAGAGAAAGAAGCTTTCTTAGAAACTTCTTTGCGTTCTGTGAAATCATCTCACAGAGTTACAGCTTTCCCCTCAAGAAGCCTTTCGCTAAGACAGTTCTTGTGGAATTGGCAAAGTGGTATTTGGAAGCCCTTAGAGGGCTATGGTGAAAAAGGAATGATCCTCAGATGAAATCTGGAAAGAAGCTTTCTGAGAAACTGCTTAGTGTTCTGTTAATTCATCTCACAGAGTTACATCTTTATTTCGTGGATCTCTTTGCTAGCCTTATTTCTGTGGAATCTGAGAACAGATATTTCGGATCCCTTTGAAGACTATAGGGCCAAAGGAAATATCCTCCGATTACAAAGAGAAAGAAGCTTTCTTAGAAATTTCTTTGCATTCTGTGAAATCATCTCACAGAGTTACAGCTTTCCCCTCAAGAAGCCTTTTGCTAAGACAGTTCTTGTGGAATTGGCAAAGTGATATTTGGAAGCCCATAGAGGGCTATGGTGAAAAAGGAAATATCCTCAGATGAAATCTGGAAGGAAGCTTTCTGAGAAACTGCTTAGTGTTCGGTTAATTCATCTCAGAGAGTTACATCTGTATTTCGTGGATCTCTTGGCTAGCCTTATTTCTGTGGAATCTGTGAACAGGTATTTCGGATCCCTTTGAAGACTATAGGGCCAAAGGAAATATCCTCCGATAACAAAGAGAAAGAAGTTTTCTGAGAAACTTCTTTGCGTTTTGTGAAATCATCTCACAGAGTTACACCTTTCCCCTCAAGAAGCCTTTCGCTAAGACAGTTCTTGTGGAATTGGCAAAGTGATATTTGGAACCCCAAGAGGGCAATGGTGAAAAAGGAAATATCCTCAGATGAAAACTGGAAAGAAGCTTTCTGAGAAACTGCTTAGTGTTCTGTTCATTCATCTCACAGAGTTACATCTGTATTTCGTGGATCTCTTGGCTAGCCTTATTTCTGTGGAATCTGAGAACAGGTATTTCAGATCCCATTGAAGACTATAGGGCCAAAGGAAATATCCTCTGATTACAAAGAGAAAGAAGCTTTCTTAGAAACTTCTTTGTGTTCTGTGAAATCATCTCACAGAGTTACAGCTTTCCCCTCAAGAAGCCTTTCGCTAAGACAGTTCTTGTGGAATTGGCAAAGTGATATTTGGAAGCCCAAAGAGGGCTATGGTGAAAAAGGAAATATCCTCAGATGAAATCTGGAAAGAAGCTTTCTGAGAAACTGCTTAGTGTTCTGTTCATTCATCTCACAGAGTTACATCTTTATTTCGTGGAACTCTTTGCTAGCCTTATTTCTGTGGAGTCTGAGAACAGATATTTCGGATCCCTTTGAAGACTATAGGGCCAAAGGAAATATCCTCCGATTAAAAAGAGAAAGAAGCTTTCTTAGAAACTTCTTTGCGTTCTGTGATATCATCTCACAGAGTTACAGCTTTACCCTCAAGAAGCCTTTCGCTAAGACAGTTCTTGTGGAATTGGCAAAGTGATATTTGGAAGCCCATAGAGGGCTATGGTGAAAAAGGAAATATCCTCAGATGAAATCTGGAAAGAAGCTTTCTGAGAAACTGCTTAGTGTTCGGTTAATTCATCTCACAGAGTTACATCAGTATTTCGTGGATCTCTTTGCTAGCCTTATTTCTGTGGAATTTGAGAACAGATATTTTGGATACCTTTGAAGACTATAGGGCCAAAGGAAGTATCCTCCGATAACAAAGAGAAAGAAGCTTTCTGAGAAACTTCTTTGCATTCTGTGAAATCATCTCACAGAGTCACAGCTTTCCCCTCAATAAGCCTTTCGCTAAGACAGTTCTTGTGGAATTGGAAAAGTGATATTTGGAAGCCCATAGAGGGCTATGGTGAAAAAGGAAATATCCTCAGATGAAATCTGGAAAGAAGCTTTCTGAGAAACTGTTAAGTGTTCAGTTAATTCATCTCACAGAGTTACATCGGTATTTCCTGGATCTCTTTGCTAGCCTTATTTCTGTGGAATCTGAGAACAGGTATTTCGGATCCCATTGAAGACCATAGGGCCAAAGGAAGTATCCTCCAATAACAAAGAGAAAGAAACTTTCTGAGAAACTTCTTTGCGTTCTGTGAAATCATCTCACAGAGTTACAGCTTTCCCCTCAAGAAGCCTTTCGCTAAGACAGTTCTTGTGGAATTGGCAAGGTGATATTTGGAAGCCCATAGAGGGCTACGGTGAAAAAGGAAATATCCTCAGATGAAATCTGGAAAGAAGCTTTCTGAGAAACTGCTTAGTGTTCTGTTAATTCATCTCACAGAGTTACATCTGTATTTCGTGGATCTCTTTGCTAGCCTTATTTCTGTGGAATCTGAGAACAGATATTTCGGATCCCTTTGAAGACTATAGGGCCAAAGGAAATATCCTCCGATTACAAAGAGAAAGAAGCTTTCTTAGAAACTTCTTTGCGTTCTGTGAAATCATCTCACAGAGATACAGCTTTCCCCTCAAGAAGCCTTTCGCTAAGACAGTTCTTGTGGTATTGGCAAAGTGATACTTGGATGCCCGTAGAGGGCTATGGTGAAAAAGGAAATATCCTCAGATGAAATCTGGAAGGAAGCTTTCTGAGAAACTGCTTGGTGTTCTGTTCATTCATCTCACAGAGTTACATCTGTATTTCGTGGATCTCTTTGCTAGCCTCATTTCTGTGGAATCCGAGAAAAGGTATTTCAGATCCCATTGAAGACTATAGGGCCAAAGGAAATGTCCTCCCATTACAAAGAGAAAGAAGCTTTCTTTGAATCTTCTTTGTGTTCTGTGAAATCATCTCACAGAGTTACAGCTTTCCCCTCAAGAAGCCTTTCGCTAAGACAGTTCTTGTGGAATTGGCAAAGTGATATTTGGAAGCCCATAGAGGTCTATGGTGAAAAAGGAAATATCCTCAGATGAAATCTGGAAAGAAGCTTTCTGAGAAACTGCTTAGTGTTCTGTTCATTCATCTCACAGAGATATATCTTTATTTCGTGGAACTCTTTGCTAGCCTTATTTCTGTGGAGTCTGAGGACAGATATTTCGGATCCCTTTGAAGACTATAGGGCCAAAGGAAATATCCTCCGATTAAAAAGAGAAAGAAGCTTTCTTAGAAACTTCTTTGCGTTCTGTGATATCATCTCACAGAGTCACAGCTTTCCCCTAAAGAAGCCTTTCGCTAAGACAGTTCTTGTGGAATTGGCAAAGTGATATTTGGAAGCCCATAGAGGGCTATGGTGAAAAAGGAAATATCCTCAGATGAAATCTGGAAAGAAGCTTTCTGAGAAACTGCTTAGTGTTCTGTTAATTCACCTCAAAGAGTTACATCTGTATTTCGTGGATCTCTTTGCTAGCCTTATTTCTGTGGAATCTGAGAACAGATATTTCGTATCCCATTGAAGACTATAGGGCCAAAGGAAATATCCTCCAATAACAAAGAGAAAGAAGCTTTCTGAGAAACTTCTTTGTGTCCTGTGAAATCACCTCACAGAGTTACAGCTTTCCCCTCAAGAAGCCTTTCGCTAAGACAGTTCTTGTGGAATTGGCAAGGTGATATTTGGAAGCCCATAGAGGGCTACGGTGAAAAAGGAAATATCCTCAGATGAAATCTGGAAAGAAGCTTTCTGAGAAACTGCTTAGTGTTCGGTTATTTCATCTCACAGATTTACATCTGTATTTCGTGGATCTCTTTGCTAGCCTTATTTTTGTGGAATCTGAGAACAGATATTTCGGATCCCTTTGAAGACTATAGGGCCAAAGGAAATATCCGCCGATAACAAAGAGAAAGAAGCTTTCTGAGAAACTTCTTTGCGTTCTGTGAAATCATCTCACAGAGTTACAGCTTTCCCCTCAAGAAGCCTTTCGCTAAGACAGTTCTTGTGGAATTGGCAAAGTGATATTTGGAAGCCCATAGAGGGCTATGGTGAAAAAGGAAATATCCTCAGATGAAATCTGGAAAGAAGCTTTCTGAGAAACTGCTTAGTGTTCGGTTAATTCATCTCACAGAGTTACATCTGTATTTCCAGGATCTCTTTGCTAGCCTTATTTCTGTGGAATCTGAGAACAGATATTTCGGATCCCATTGAAGACCATAGGGCCAAAGGAAATATCCTCCGATAACAAAGAGAAAGAAGCTTTCTGAGAAACCTCTTGGCGTTCTGTGAAATCATCTCACAGAGTTACAGCTTTCCCCTCAAGAAGCCTTTCGCTAAGACAGTTCTTGTGGAATTGGCAAAGTGATATTTGGAAGCCCATAGAGGGCTATGGTGAAAAAGGAAATATCCTCAGATGAAATCTGGAAGGAAGCTTTCTGAGAAACTGCTTAGTGTTCGGTTAATTCATCTCAGAGAGTTACATCTGTATTTCGTGGATCTCTTTGCTAGCCTTATTTATGTGGAATCTGAGAACAGATATTTCGGATCTTTTTGAAGACAATAGGGCCAAAGGAAATATCCTCCGATAACAAAGAGAAAGAAGCTTTCTGAGAAACTTCTTTGCGTTCTGTGAAATCATCTCACAGAGTTACAGCTTTTCCCTCAACAAGCCTTTCGCTGAGACAGTTCTTGTGGAATTGGCAAAGTGATATTTGGAAGCCCATAGAGGGCTATGGTGAAAAAGGAAATATCCTCAGATGAAATCTGGAAGGAAGCTTTCTGAGAAACTGCTTGGTGTTCTGTTCATTCATCTCACAGAGTTACATCTGTATTTCGTGGATCTCTTTGCTAGCCTCATTTCTGTGGAATCCGAGAAAAGGTATTTCAGATCCCATTGAAGACTATAGGGCCAAAGGAAATGTCCTCCCATTACAAAGAGAAAGAAGCTTTCTTAGAATCTTCTTTGTGTTCTGTGAAATCATCTCACAGAGTTACAGCTTTCCCCTCAAGAAGCCTTTCGCTAACACAGTTCTTGTGGAATTGGCAAAGTGATATTTGGAAGCCCATAGAGGTCTATGGTGAAAAAGGAAATATCCTCAGATGAAATCTGGAAAGAAGCTTTCTGAGAAACTGCTTAGTGTTCTGTTCATTCATCTCACAGAGTTATATCTTTATTTCGTGGAACTCTTTGCTAGCCTTGTTTCTGTGGAGTCTGAGAACAGATATTTCGGATCCCTTTGAAGACTATAGGGCCAAAGGAAATATCCTCCGATTAAAAAGAGAAAGAAGCTTTCTTAGAAACTTCTTTGTGTTCTGTGAAATCATCTCACAGAGTTACAGCTTTCCCCTCGGGAAGCCTTTCGCTAAGACAGTTCTTGTGGAATTGGCAAAGTGATATTTGGAAGCCCATAGAGGGCTATGGTGAAAAAGGAATTATCCTCAGATGAAATCTGGAAAGAAGCTTTCTGAGAAACTGCTTTGTGTTTTGTTAATTCATCTCACAGAGTTACATCTGTATTTCGTGGATCTCTTTGGCAGCCTTATTTCTGTGGAATCTGAGAACAGATATTTCGGATCCCATTGAAGACTAAAGGGCCAAAGGAAATATCCTCCGATAACAAAGAGAAAGAAGCTGTCTGAGAAACTTCTTTGCGTTCTGTGAAATCATCTCACAGAGTTACAGCTTTCCCCTCAAGAAGCCTTTCGCTAAGACAGTTCTTGTGGAATTGGCAAAGTGATATTTGGAAGCCCCTAGAGGGCTATGGTGAAAAAGGAAATATCCTCAGATGAAATCTGGAAAGAAGCTTTCTGAGAAACTGCTTAGTGTTCTGTTAATTCATCTCACAGAGTTACATCTGTATTTCGTGGATCTCTTTGCTAGCCTTATTTCTGTGGAATCTGAGAACAGATATTTCGGATCCCATTGAAGACTATAGGGCCAAAGGAAATATCCTCCGATTATAAAGAGAAAGAAGCTTTCTGAGAAACTTCCTGGCGTTCTGTGAAATCATCTCACAGAGTTACAGCTTTCCCCTCAAGAAGCCTTTCGCTAAGACAGTTCTTGTGGAATTGACAAGGTGATATTTGGAAGCCCATAGAGGGCTACGGTGAAAAAGGAAATATCCTCAGATGAAATCTGGAAAGAAGCTTTCTGAGAAACTGCTTAGTGTTCGGTTAATTCATCTCACAGAGTTACATCTGTATTTCGTGGATCTCTTTGCTAGCCTTATTTCTGTGGAATCTGAGAACAGATATTTCGGATCCCTTTGAAGACTGTACGGCCAAAGGAAATAACCTCCGATAACAAAGAGTAAGAAGCTTTCTGAGAAACTTCTTTGCATTCTGTGAAATCATCTCACAGAGTTACAGCTTTCCCCTCAAGAAGCCTTTCGCTAAGACAGTTCTTGTGGAATTGGCAAAGTGATATTTGGAAGCCCATAGAGGGCTATGGTGAAAAAGGAAATATCCTCAGATGAAATCTGGAAGGAAGCTTTCTGAGAAACTGCTTAGTGTTCGGTTAATTCATCTCAGAGAGTTACATCTGTATTTCGTGGATCTCTTGGCTAGCCTTATTTCTGTGGAATCTGAGAACAGATATTTCGGATCCCTTTGAAGACTATAGGGCCAAAGGAAATATCCTCCGATAACAAAGAGAAAGAAGCTTTCTTAGAAACTTCTTTGCGTTCTGTGAAATCATCTCACAGAGTTACAGTTTTCCCCTCAAGAAGCCTTTCGCTAAGACAGTTATTGTGGAATTGGCAAATTGGTATTTGGAAGCCCTTAGAAGGCTATGGTGAAAAAGGAATGATCCTCAGATGAAATCTGGAAAGAAGCTTTCTGAGAAACTGCTTAGTGTTCTGTTAATTCATCTCACAGAGTTACATCTTTATTTCGTGGATCTCTTTGCTAGCCTTATTTCTGTGGAATCTGAGAACAGATATTTCGGATCCCTTTGAAGACTATAGGGCCAAAGGAAATATCCTCCGATTACAAAGAGAAAGAAGCTTTCTTAGAAATTTCTTTGCATTCTGTGAAATCATCTCACAGAGTTACAGCTTTCCCCTCAAGAAGCCTTTTGCTAAGACAGTTCTTGTGGAATTGGCAAAGTGATATTTGGAAGCCCATAGAGGGCTATGGTGAAAAAGGAAATATCCTCAGATGAAATCTGGAAGGAAGCTTTCTGAGAAACTGCTTAGTGTTCGGTTAATTCATCTCAGAGAGTTACATCTGTATTTCGTGGATCTCTTGGCTAGCCTTATTTCTGTGGAATCTGTGAACAGGTATTTCGGATCCCTTTGAAGACTATAGGGCCAAAGGAAATATCCTCCGATAACAAAGAGAAAGAAGTTTTCTGAGAAACTTCTTTGCGTTTTGTGAAATCATCTCACAGAGTTACAGCTTTCCCCTCAAGAAGCCTTTCGCTAAGACAGTTCTTGTGGAATTGGCAAAGTGATATTTGGAACCCCAAGAGGGCAATGGTGAAAAAGGAAATATCCTCAGATGAAAACTGGAAAGAAGCTTTCTGAGAAACTGCTTAGTGTTCTGTTCATTCATCTCACAGAGTTACATCTGTATTTCGTGGATCTCTTGGCTAGCCTTATTTCTGTGGAATCTGAGAACAGGTATTTCAGATCCCATTGAAGACTATAGGGCCAAAGGAAATATCCTCTGATTACAAAGAGAAAGAAGCTTTCTTAGAAACTTCTTTGTGTTCTGTGAAATCATCTCACAGAGTTACAGCTTTCCCCTCAAGAAGCCTTTCGCTAAGACAGTTCTTGTGGAATTGGCAAAGTGATATTTGGAAGCCCAAAGAGGGCTATGGTGAAAAAGGAAATATCCTCAGATGAAATCTGGAAAGAAGCTTTCTGAGAAACTGCTTAGTGTTCTGTTCATTCATCTCACAGAGTTACATCTTTATTTCGTGGAACTCTTTGCTAGCCTTATTTCTGTGGAGTCTGAGAACAGATATTTCGGATCCCTTTGAAGACTATAGGGCCAAAGGAAATATCCTCCGATTAAAAAGAGAAAGAAGCTTTCTTAGAAACTTCTTTGCGTTCTGTGATATCATCTCACAGAGTTACAGCTTTACCCTCAAGAAGCCTTTCGATAAGACAGTTCTTGTGGAATTGTCAAAGTGATATTTGGAAGCCCATAGAGGGCTATGGTGAAAAAGGAAATATCCTCAGATGAAATCTGGAAAGAAGCTTTCTGAGAAACTGCTTAGTGTTCGGTTAATTCATCTCACAGAGTTACATCAGTATTTCGTGGATCTCTTTGCTAGCCTTATTTCTGTGGAATTTGAGAACAGATATTTTGGATACCTTTGAAGACTATAGGGCCAAAGGAAGTATCCTCCGATAACAAAGAGAAAGAAGCTTTCTGAGAAACTTCTTTGCATTCTGTGAAATCATCTCACAGAGTTACAGCTTTCCCCTCAATAAGCCTTTCGCTAAGACAGTTCTTGTGGAATTGGAAAAGTGATATTTGGAAGCCCATAGAGGGCTATGGTGAAAAAGGAAATATCCTCAGATGAAATCTGGAAGGAAGCTTTCTGAGAAACTGCTTAGTGTTTGGTTAATTCATCTCAGAGAGTTACATCTGTATTTCGTGGATCTCTTTGCTAGCCTTATTTCTGTGGAATCTGAGAATAGATATTTCGGATCCCTTTGAAGACTATAGGGCCAAAGGAAATATCCTCCGATAACAAAGAGAAAGAAGCTTTCTGAGAAACTTCTTTGCGTTCTGTGAAATCATCTCACAGAGTTACAGCTTTCCCCTCAAGAAGCCTTTCGCTAAGACAGTTCTTGTGGAATTGGCAAAGTGATATTTGGAAGCCCATAGAGGGCTATGGTGAAAAAGGAAATATCCTCAGATGAAATCTGGAAGGAAGCTTTCTGAGAAACTGCTTAGTGTTCGGTTAATTCATCTCAGAGAGTTACATCTGTATTTCGTGGATCTCTTTGCTAGCCTTATTTATGTGGAATCTGAGAACAGATATTTCGGATCCCTTTGAAGACAATAGGGCCAAAGGAAATATCCTCCGATAACAAAGAGAAAGAAGCTTTCTGAGAAACTTCTTTGCGTTCTGTGAAATCATCTCACAGAGTTACAGCTTTCCCCTCAAGAAGCCTTTCGCTGAGACAGTTCTTGTGGAATTGGCAAAGTGATATTTGGAAGCCCATAGAGGGCTATGGTGAAAAAGGAAATATCCTCAGATGAAATCTGGAAGGAAGCTTTCTGAGAAACTGCTTGGTGTTCTGTTCATTCTTCTCACAGAGTTACATCTGTATTTCCTGGATCTCTTTGCTAGCCTCATTTCTGTGGAATCCGAGAAAAGGTATTTCAGATCCCATTGAAGACTATAGGGCCAAAGGAAATGTCCTCCCATTACAAAGAGAAAGAAGCTTTCTTTGAATCTTCTTTGTGTTCTGTGAAATCATCTCACAGAGTTACAGCTTTCCCCTCAAGAAGCCTTTCGCTAAGACAGTTCTTGTGGAATTGGCAAAGTGATATTTGGAAGCCCATAGAGGTCTATGGTGAAAAAGGAAATATCCTCAGATGAAATCTGGAAAGAAGCTTTCTGAGAAACTGCTTAGTGTTCTGTTCATTCATCTCACAGAGATATATCTTTATTTCGTGGAACTCCTTGCTAGCCTTATTTCTGTGGAGTCTGAGGACAGATATTTCGGATCCCTTTGAAGACTATAGGGCCAAAGGAAATATCCTCCGATTAAAAAGAGAAAGAAGCTTTCTTAGAAACTTCTTTGCGTTCTGTGATATCATCTCACAGAGTTACAGCTTTCCCCTAAAGAAGCCTTTCGCTAAGACAGTTCTTGTGGAATTGGCAAAGTGATATTTGGAAGCCCATAGAGGGCTATGGTGAAAAAGGAAATATCCTCAGATGAAATCTGGAAAGAAGCTTTCTGAGAAACTGCTTAGTGTTCTGTTAATTCACCTCAAAGAGTTACATCTGTATTTCGTGGATCTCTTTGCTAGCCTTATTTCTGTGGAATCTGAGAACAGATATTTCGTATCCCATTGAAGACTATAGGGCCAAATGAAATATCCTCCAATAACAAAGAGAAAGAAGCTTTCTGAGAAACTTCTTTGTGTCCTGTGAAATCATCTCACAGAGTTACAGCTTTCCCCTCAAGAAGCCTTTCGCTAAGACAGTTCTTGTGGAATTGGCAAGGTGATATTTGGAAGCCCATAGAGGGCTACGGTGAAAAAGGAAATATCCTCAGATGAAATCTGGAAAGAAGATTTCTGAGAAACTGCTTAGTGTTCGGTTATTTCATCTCACAGATTTACATCTGTATTTCGTGGATCTCTTTGCTAGCCTTATTTTTGTGGAATCTGAGAACAGATATTTCGGATCCCTTTGAAGACTATAGGGCCAAAGGAAATATCCTCCGATAACAAAGAGAAAGAAGCTTTCTGAGAAACTTCTTTGCGTTCTGTGAAATCATCTCACAGAGTTACAGCTTTCCCCTCAAGAAGCCTTTCGCTAAGACAGTTCTTGTGGAATTGGCAAAGTGATATTTGGAAGCCCATAGAGGACTATGGTGAAAAAGGAAATATCCTCAGATGAAATCTGGAAAGAAGCTTTCTGAGAAACTGCTTAGTGTTCGGTTAATTCATCTCACAGAGTTACATCTGTATTTCCAGGATCTCTTTGCTAGCCTTATTTCTGTGGAATCTGAGAACAGATATTTCGGATCCCATTGAAGACCATAGGGCCAAAGGAAATATCCTCCGATAACAAAGAGAAAGAAGCTTTCTGAGAAACCTCTTGGCGTTCTGTGAAATCATCTCGCAGAGTTACAGCTTTCCCCTCAAGAAGCCTTTCGCTAAGACAGTTCTTGTGGAATTGGCAAAGTGATATTTGGAAGCCCATAGAGGGCTATGGTGAAAAAGGAAATATCCTCAGATGAAATCTGGAAGGAAGCTTTCTGAGAAACTGCTTAGTGTTCGGTTAATTCATCTCAGAGAGTTACATCTGTATTTCGTGGATCTCTTTGCTAGCCTTATTTATGTGGAATCTGAGAACAGATATTTCGGATCTTTTTGAAGACAATAGGGCCAAAGGAAATATCCTCCGATAACAAAGAGAAAGAAGCTTTCTGAGAAACTTCTTTGCGTTCTGTGAAATCATCTCACAGAGTTACAGCTTTCCCCTCAACAAGCCTTTCGCTGAGACAGTTCTTGTGGAATTGGCAAAGTGATATTTGGAAGCCCATAGAGGGCTATGGTGAAAAAGGAAATATCCTCAGATGAAATCTGGAAGGAAGCTTTCTGAGAAACTGCTTGGTGTTCTGTTCATTCATCTCACAGAGTTACATCTGTATTTCGTGGATCTCTTTGCTAGCCTCATTTCTGTGGAATCCGAGAAAAGGTATTTCAGATCCCATTGAAGACTATAGGGCCAAAGGAAATATCCTCCAATAACAAAGAGAAAGAAGCTTTCTGAGAAACTTCTTTGTGTTCTGTGAAAAGATCTCACAGAGTTACAGCTTTCCCCTCAAGAAGCCTTTCGCTAAGACAGTTCTTGTGGAATTGGCAAGGTGATATTTGGAAGCCCATAGAGGGCTACGGTGAAAAAGGAAATATCCTCAGATGAAATCTGAAAAGAAGCTTTCTGAGAAACTGCTTAGTGTTCTGTTAATTCATCTCACAGAGTTACATCTTTATTTCGTGGAACTCTTAGCTAGCCTTATTTCTGTGGAGTCTGAGAACCGATATTTCGGATCCCTTTGAAGATTATAGTGCCAAAGGAAATATCCTCCGATAACAAAGAGAAAGAAGCTTTCTTAGAAACTTCTTAGCGTTCTGTGATATCATCTCACAGAGTTACAGCTTTCCCCTCAAGAAGCCTTTCGCTAAGACAGTTCTTGTGGAATTGGCAAAGTGATATTTGGAAGCCCATAGAGGGCTATGGTGAAAAAGGAAATATCCTCAGATGAAATCTGGAAAGAAGCTTTCTGAGAAACTGCTTAGTGTTCTGTTAATTCATCTCACAGAGTTACATCTGTATTTCGTGGATCTCTTTGCTAGCCTTATTTTTGTGGAATCTGAGAACAGATATTTCGGATCCCATTGAAGACTATAGGGCCAAAGGAAATATCCTCCGATTAAAAAGAGAAAGAAGCTTTCTTAGAAACTTCTTTGCGTTCTGTGATATCATCTCACAGAGTTACAGCTTTCCCCTAAAGAAACCTTTCGCTAAGACAGTTCTTGTGGAATTGGCAAAGTGATATTTGGAAGCCCATAGAGGGTTATGGTGAAAAAGGAAATATCCTCAGATGAAATCTGGAAAGAAGCTTTCTGAGAAACTGCTTAGTGTTCTGTTAATTCACCTCAAAGAGTTACATCTGTATTTCGTGGATCTCTTTGCTAGCCTTATTTCTGTGGAATCTGAGAACAGATATTTCGTATCCCATTGAAGACTATAGGGCCAAAGGAAATATCCTCCAATAACAAAGAGAAAGAAGCTTTCTGAGAAACTTCTTTGCGTTCTGTGAAATCATCTCACAGAGTTACAGCTTTCCCCTCAAGAAGCCTTTCGCTAAGACAGTTCTTGTGGAATTGGCAAAGTGATATTTGGAAGCCCATAGAGGGCTATGGTGAAAAAGGAAATATCCTCAGATGAAATCTGGAAAGAAGCTTTCTGAGAAACTGCTTAGTGTTCGGTTAATTCATCTCACAGAGTTACATCTGTATTTCCAGGATCTCTTTGCTAGCCTTATTTCTGTGGAATCTGAGAACAGATATTTCGGATCTCATTGAAGACCATAGGGCCAAAGGAAATATCCTCCGATAACAAAGAGAAAGAAGCTTTCTGAGAAACTTCTTGGCGTTCTGTGAAATCATCTCACAGAGTTACAGCTTTCCCCTCAAGAAGCCTTTCCCTAAGACAGTTCTTGTGGAATTGGCAAAGTGATATTTGGAAGCCCATAGAGGGCTACGGTGAAAAAGGAAATATCCTCAGATGAAATCTGGAAGGAAGCTTTCTGAGAAACTGCTTAGTGTTCGGTTAATTCATCTCACAGAGTTACATCTGTATTTCGTGGATCTCTTTGCTAGCCATATTTCTGTGGAATCTGAGAACAGATATTTCGGATCCCTTTGAAGACTATAGGGCCAAAGGAAATAACCTCCGATAACAAAGAGAAAGAAGCTTTCTGAGAAACTTCTTTGCATTCTGTGAAATCATCTCACAGAGTTACAGCTTTCCCCTCAAGAAGCCTTTCGCTAAGACAGTTCTTGAGAATTGGCAAAGTGATATTTGGAAGCCCTAGAGGGCAATGGTGAAAAAGGAAATATCCTCAGATGAAAACTGGAAAGAAGCTTTCTGAGAAACTGCTTAGTGTTCTGTTCATTCATCTCACAGAGTTACCTCTGTATTTCATGGATCTCTTTGCTAGCCTTATTTCTGTGGAATCTGAGAACAGATATTTCGGATCCCTTTGAAGACTATAGGGCCAAAGGAAATATTCTCCGATTACAAAGAGAAAGAAGCTTTCTTAGAAACTTCTTTGCGTTCTGTGAAATCATCTCACAGAGATACAGCTTTCCCCTCAAGAAGCCTTTCGCTAAGACAGTTCTTGTGGAATTGGCAAAGTGATATTTGGATGCCCCTAGAGGGCTATGGTGAAAAAGGAAATATCCTCAGATGAAATCTGGAAAGAAGCTTTCTGAGAAACTGCTTAGTGTTCTGTTAATTCATCTCACAGAGTTACATCTGTATTTCGTGGATCTCTTTGCTAGCCTTATTTCTGTGGTATCTGAGAACAGATATTTCGGATCCCATTGAAGACTCTAGGGTGAAAGGAAATATCCTCCGATAACAAAGAGAGAGAAGCTTTCTTAAAAACTTCTTGGCGTTCTGTGAAATCATCTCACAGAGTTACAGCTTTCCCCTCAAGAAGCCTTTCGCTAAGACAGTTCTTGTGGAATTGGCAAGGTGATATTTGGAAGCCCATAGAGGGCTACGGTGAAAAAGGAAATATCCTCAGATGAAATCTGGAAAGAAGCTTTCTGAGAAACTGCTTAGTGTTCGGTTAATTCATCTCACAGAGTTACATCAGTATTTCGTGGATCTCTTTGCTAGCCTTATTTCTGTGGAATCTGAGAACAGATATTTTGGATACCTTTGAAGACTATAGGGCCAAAGGAAATATCCTCCGATAACAAAGAGAAAGAAGCTTTCTGAGAAACTTCTTCGCATTCTGTGAAATCATCTCACAGAGTTACAGCTTTCCCCTCAAGAAGCCTTTCGCTAAGACAGTTCTTGTGGAATTGGCAAAGTGATATTTGGAAGCCCTAGAGTGCAGTGGTGAAAAAGGAAATATCCTCAGATGAAAACTGGAAAGAAGCTTTCTGAGAAACTGCTTAGTGTTCTGTTCATTCATCTCACAGAGTTACATCTGTATTTCGTGGATCTCTTTGCTAGCCTTATTTCTGTGGAATCTGAGAACAGGTATTTCAGATCCCCTTTGAAGACTATAGGGCCAAAGGAAATACCCTCCGATTACAAAGAGAAAGAATCTTTCTTCGAAACTTCTTTGTGTTCCGTGAAATCATCTCACAGAGTTACAGCTTTCCCCTCAAGAAGCCTTTCGCTAAGACAGTTCTTGTGGAATTGGCAAAGTGATATTTGGAAGCCCATAGAGGGCTATGGTGAAAAAGGAAATATCCTCAGATGAAAAATGGAAAGAAGCTTTCTGAGAAACTGCTTAGTGTTCTGTTAATTCATCTCACAGAGTTACATCTTTATTTCGTGGATCTCTTTGCTAGGCTTTTTTCAGTGGAATCTGAGAACAGATATTTCGTATCCCCTTGAAGACTATAGGGCCAAAGGAAATATCCTCCGATAACAAAGAGAAAGAAGCTTTCTGAGAAACTTCTTTGTGTTCTGTGAAATCATCTCACAGAGTTACAGCTTTCCCCTCAAGAAGCCTTTCGCAAATACAGTTCTTGTGGAATTGGCAAAGTGATATTTGGAAGCCCCTAGAGGTCTATGGTGAAAAAGGAAATATCCTCAGATGAAATCTGGAAAGAAGCTTTCTGAGAAACTGCTTAGTGTTCTGTTAATTCATCTCACAGAGTTACATCTGTATTTCGTGGATCTCTTTGCTAGCCTTATTTCTGTGGAATCTGAGAACAGATATTTCGGATCCCTTTGAAGACTATAGGGCCAAAGGAAATATCCTCCGATTACAAAGAGAAAGAAGCTTTCTTAGAAACTACTTTGTGTTCCGTGAAATCATCTCACAGAGTTACAGCTTTCCCCTCAAGAAGCCTTTCGCTAAGACAGTTCTTGTGGAATTGGCAAAGTGATATTTGGAAGCCCATAGAGGGCTATGTTGAAAAAGGACATATCCTCAGATGAAATCTGGAAAGAAGCTTTCTGAGAAACTGATTAGTGTTCTGTTAATTCATCTCACAGAGTTACATCTGTATTTCGTGGATCTCTTTGCTAGCCTTATTTCTGTGGAATCTGAGAACAGATATTTCGGATCCCATTGAAGACTACAGGGCCAAAGGAAATATCCTCCGATAAAAAAGAGAAAGAAGCTTTCTGAGAAACTTCTGTGCGTTCTGTGAAATCGTCTCACAGAGTTACAGCTTTCCCTTCAAGAAGACTTTCGCTAAGACACTTCTTGTGGAATTGGCAAAGTGATATTTGGAAGCCCATAGTGGGCTACGGTGAAAAAGGAAATATCCTCCGATGAAATCTGGAAAGAAGCTTTCTGAGAAACTGCTTAGTGTTCTGTTAATTCATCTCACAGAGTTACATCTGTATTTCGTGGATCTCTTTGCTAGCCTTATTTCTGTGGAATCTGAGAACAGATATTTCGGATCCCATTGAAGACTATAGGGCCAAAGGAAATATCACCGATAACAAAGAGAAAGAAGCTGTCTTAGAAACTTCTTTGCGTTCTGTGAAATCATCACACAGAGTTACAGCTTTCCCCTCAAGAAGCCTTTCGCTAAGACAGTTCTTGTGGAATTGGCAAAGTGATATTTGGAAGCCCATAGAGGGCTATGGTGAAAAAGGAAATATCCTCAGATGAAATCTGGAAAGAAGCTTTCTCAGAAACTGCTTAGTGTTCTGTTCATTCATCTCACAGAGTTACATCTGTATTTCGTGGATCTCTTTGCTAGACTTATTTCTGTGGAATCTGAGAACAGATATTTCGGATCCCATTGAAGACCATAGGGCCAAAGGAAATATCCTCCGATAACAAAGAGAAAGAAGCTGTCTTAGAAACTTCTTTGCGTTCTCTGAAATCATCACACAGAGTTACAGCTTTCCCCTCAAGAAGCCTTTCGCTAAGACAGTTCTTGTGGAATTGGCAAAGTGATATTTGGAAGCCCATAGAGGGCTATGGTGAAAAAGGAAATATCCTCAGATGAAATCTTGAAAGAAGCTTTCTGAGAAACTGCTTAGTGTTCTGTTAATTCATCTCACAGAGTTACATCTGTATTTCGTGGATCTCTTTGCTAGCCTTATTTCTGTGGAATCTGAGAACAGATATTTCGGATCCCTTTGAAGACTATAGGGCCAAAGGAAATATCCTCCGATAACAAAGAGAAAGAAGCTTTCTGAGAAACTTCTTTGTGTTCTGTGAAATCATCTCACAGAGTTACAGCTTTCCCCTCAAGAATCCTTTCGCTAAGACAGTTCTTGTGGAATTGGCAACGTGATATTTGGAAGCCCATAGAGAGCTATGGTGAAAAAGGAAATATCCTCAGATGAAATATGGAAAGAAGCTTTCTGAGAAACTTCTTAGTGTTCTGTTAATTCATCTCAGAGAGTTACATCTGTATTTTGTGGTTCTCTTTGCTAGCCTTATTTCTGTGGAATCTGAGAACAGATATTTCGGATCCCATTGATGACTATAGGGCCAAAGGAAATATCATCCTATTACAAAGAGAAAGAAGCTTTCTGAGAAACTTCTTTGCGTTCTGTGAAATCATCTCACAGAGTTACAGCTTTCCCCTCAAGAAGCCTTTCGCTAAGACAGTTCTTGTGGAATTGGCAAAGTGATATTTGGAAGCGCATAGAGGGCTATGGTGAAAAAGGAAATATCCTCAGATGAAATCTGGAAATAAGCTTTCTGAGAAACTGCTTAGTGTTCGGTTAATTCATCTCAGAGAGTTACATCTGTATTTCGTGGATCTCTTTGCTACCCTTATTTCTGTGGAATCTGAGAACAGATATTTCGGATCCCATTGAAGACTATAGGGCCAAAGGAAATATCCTCCGAAAAAAAAGAGAAAGAAGCTTTCTGAGAAACTTCTTTGTGTTCTGTGAAAAGATCTCACAGAGTTACAGCTTTCCCCTCAAGAAGGCTTTCGCTAAGACAGTTCTTGTGGAATTGGCAAAGTGATATTTGGAAGCCCATATAGGGCTATGGTGAAAAAGGAAATATCCTCAGTTGAAATCTGGAAAGAAGCTTTCTGAGAAACTGCTTAGTGATCGGTTAATTCATCTCACAGAGTTACATCTGTATTTCGTGGATCTCTTTGCTAGCCGTTTTTCGGTGGAATCGGAGAACAGATATTTCGGATCCCTTTGAAGACTATAGGGCCAAAGGAAATATCCTGCGATAAAAAAGAGAAAGAAGCTTTCTGAGAATCTTCTTTGCGTTCTGTGAAATCATCTCACAGAGTTACAGCTTTCCCCTAAAGAAGCCTTTCGCTAAGACAGTTCTTGTGGAATTGGCAAAGTGATATTTGGAAGCCCTTTGAGGGCTATGGTGAAAAAGGATATATCCTCAGATGAAATCTGGAAAGAAGCTTTCTGAGAAACTGCTTAGAGTTTGGTTAATTCATCTCAGAGAGTTACATCTGTGTTTCGTGCATCTCTTTGCTAGCCTTATTTCGGTGGAATCTGAGAACAGATATTTCGGATCCCTTTGAAGACTATAGGGCCAAAGGAAATATCCTCCGATAACAAAGAGAAAGAAGCTTTCTGAGAAACTTCTTTGCGTTCTGTGAAATCATCTCACAGAGTTACAGCTTTCCCCTCAAGAAGCCTTTCGCTAAGACAGTTCTTGTGGAATTGGCAAAGTGATATTTGGAAGCCCATAGAGGGCTATGGTGAAAAAGGAAATATCCTCAGATGAAATCTGGAAAGAAGTTTTCTGAGATACTACTTACTGTTCGGTTCATTCATCTCACAGAGTTACATCTGTATTTCGTGGATCTCTTTGCTAGCCTTATTTCTGTGGAATCTGAGAACAGATATTTCGGATCCCATTGAAAACTATAGGGCCAAAGGAAATATCCTCCGATAACAAAGAGAAAGAAGTTTTCTGAGAAACTTCTTTGGGTTCTGTGAAATCATCTCACAGAGTTACAGCTTTCCCCTCAAGAAGCCTTTCGCTAATTCAGTTCTTGTGGAATTAGCAAAGTGATATTTGGAAGCCCTTAGAGGGCTATGGTGAAAAAGGAAATATCCTCAGATGAAATCTGGAAAGAAGCTTTCTGAGAAACTGCTTAGTGTTCTGTTAATTCATCTCACAGAGTTACATCTGTATTTCGTGGATCTCTTTGCTAGCCTTATTTCTGTGGAATCTGAGAACAGATATTTCGGATCCCATTGAAGACCATAGGGCCAAAGGAAATATCCTCCGATAACAAAGAGAAAGAAGCTTTCAGACAAACCTCTTTGCGTTCTGTGAAATCATCTCACAGAGTTACAGCTTTCCCCACAAGAAGCCTTTCGCTAAGACTGTTCTTGTGGAATTGGCAAAGTGATATTTGGAAGCCCCTAGAGGGCTAAGGTGAAAAAGGAAATATCCTCAGATGAAATCTTCAAAGAAGCTTTCTGAGAAACTGCTTAGTGTTCGGTTAATTCATCTCAGCGAGTTACATTTGTATTTCGTGGATCTCTTTGCTAGCCTTATTTCTGTGGAATCTGAGAACAGATATTTCAGATCCCATTGAAGACTATAGGGCCAAAGGAAATATCCTCCGATAACAAAGAGAAAGAAGCTGTCTTGGAAACTTCTTTGCGTTCTGTGAAATCATCTCACAGAGTTACAGCTTTGCCCTCAAGAAGCCTTTCGCTAAGACAGTTCTTGTGGAATTGGAAAAGTGATAATTGGAAGCCCATAGAGGGCTATGGTGAAAAAGGAAATATCCTCAGATGAAATCTGGAAAGAAGCTTTCTGAGAAACTGCTTAGTGTTCTGTTAATTCATCTCACAGAGTTACATCTGTATTTCGTGGATCTCTTTGCTAGCCTTATTTCTGTGGAATCTGAGAACAGATATTTCGGATCCCATTGAAGACTATAGGGCCAAAGGAAATATCGTCCGATAACAAAGAGAAAGAAGCTTTCTGAGAAACTTCTTTGCCTTCTGTGTAATCATCTCACAGAGTTACAGCTTTCCCCTCAAGAAGCCTTTCGCCAAGACAGTTCTTATGGAATTGGCAAAGTGATATTTGGGAGCCCATAGAGAGCTATGGTGAAAAAGGAAATATCCTCAGATGAAATATGGAAAGAAGCTTTCTGAGAAACTTCTTACTGTTCTGTTAATTCATCTCAGAGAGTTCCATCTGTATTTTGTGGATCTCTTTGCTAGCCTTATTTCTGTGGAATCTGAGAACAGATATCTCGGATCCCATTGATGACTATAGGGCCAAAGGAAATATCCTCCGATAACAAAGAGAAAGAAGCTTTCTGAGAAACTTCTTTGTGTTCTGTGAAATCATCTCACAGAGTTACAGCTTTCCCCTGAAGAAGCCTTTCGCTAAGACAGTTCTTGTGGAATTGGCAAAGTGATATTTGGAAGCGCATAGAGGGCTATGGTGAAAAAGGAAATATCCTCAGATGAAATCTGGAAATAAGCTTTCTGAGAAACAGCTTAGTGTTCGGTTAATTCATCTCAGAGAGTTACATCTGTATTTCGTGGATCTCTTTGCTACCTTTATTTCAGTGGAATCTGAGAACAGATATTTCGGATCCATTTGAAGACTATAGGGCCAATGGAAATATCTTCCGATAACAAAGAGAAAGAAGCTTTCTGAGAAACTTCTTTGCGTTCTGTGAAATAATCTCACAGAATTACAGCTTTCCCCTCAAGAAGCCTTTCGCTAAGACAGTTCTTGTGGAATTGGCAAAGTGATATTTGGAAGCCCTTGAGTGCAGTGGTGAAAAAGGAAATATCCTCATATGAAAACTGGAAAGAAACTTTCTGAGAAACTGCTTAGTGTTCTGTTCATTCATCTCACAGAGTTACATCTGTATTTCGTGGATCTCTTTGCTAGCCTTATTTCTGTGGAATCTGAGAACAGGTATTTCAAATCCCCTTTGAAGACTATAGGGCCAAAGGAAATACCCTCCGATTACAAAGAGAAAGAATCTTTCTTAGAAACTTCTTTGTGTTCCGTGAAATCATCTCACAGAGTTACAGCTTTCCCCTCAAGAAGCCTTTCGCTAAGACAGTTCTTGTGGAATTGGCAAAGTGATATTTGGAAGCCCATAGAGGGCTATGGTGAAAAAGGAAATATCCTCAGATGAAATCTGGAAAGAACTTTCTGAGAAACTGCTTAGTATTCTGTTCATTCATCTCACAGAGTTACATCTGTATTTCGTGGATCTCTTTGCTAGCCTTATTTCTATGAAATCTGAGAACAGGTATTTCAGATCCCATTGAAGACTACAGGGCCAATGGAAATATCCTCCGATTACAAAGAGAAAGAAGCTTTCTTAGAAACTTCTTTGTGTTCCGTGAAACCATCTCACAGAGTTACAGCTTTCCCCCGAAGAAGCCTTTCGCTAAGACAGTTCTTGTGGAATTGGCAAAGTGATATTTGGAAGCCCATAGAGGGCTATGTTGAAAAAGGACATATCCTCAGATGAAATCCGGAAAGAAGCTTTCTGAGAAACTGCTTAGTGTTCTGTTAATTCATCTCACAGAGTTACATCTGTATTTCGTGGATCTCTTTGCTAGCCTTATTTCTGTGGAATCTGAGAACAGATATTTCGGATCCCATTGAAGACTACAGGGCCAAAGGAAATATCCTCCGATAAAAAAGAGAAAGAAGCTTTCTGAGAAACTTCTTTGCGTTCTGTGAAATCGTCTCACAGAGTTACAGCTTTCCCTTCAAGAAGACTTTCGCTAAGACACTTCTTGTGGAATTGGCAAAGTGATATTTGGAAGCCCATAGTGGGCTACGGTGAAAAAGGAAATATCCTCCGATGAAATCTGGAAAGAAGCTTTCTGAGAAACTGCTTAGTGTTCTGTTAATTCATCTCACAGAGTTACATCTGTATTTCGTGGATCTCTTTGCTAGCCTTATTTCTGTGGAATCTGAGAACAGATATTTCGGATCCCATTGAAGAATATAGGGCCAAAGGAAATATCACCGATAACAAAGAGAAAGAAGCTGTCTTAGAAACTTCTTTGCGTTCTGTGAAATCATCACACAGAGTTACAGCTTTCCCCTCAAGAAGCCTTTCGCTAAGACAGTTCTTGTGGAATTGGCAAAGTGATATTTGGAAGCCCATAGAGGGCTATGGTGAAAAAGGAAATATCCTCAGATGAAATCTGGAAAGAAGCTTTCTCAGAAACTGCTTAGTGTTCTGTTCATTCATCTCACAGAGTTACATCTGTATTTCGTGGATCTCTTTGCTAGACTTATTTCTGTGGAATCTGAGAACAGATATTTCGGATCCCATTGAAGACCATAGGGCCAAAGGAAATATCCTCCGATAACAAAGAGAAAGAAGCTGTCTTAGAAACTTCTTTGCGTTCTCTGAAATCATCACACAGAGTTACAGCTTTCCCCTCAAGAAGCCTTTCGCTAAGACAGTTCTTGTGGAATTGGCAAAGTGATATTTGGAAGCCCATAGAGGGCTATGGTGAAAAAGGAAATATCCTCAGATGAAATCTGGAAAGAAGCTTTCTGAGAAACTGCTTAGTGTTCTGTTAATTCATCTCACAGAGTTACATCTGTATTTCGTGGATCTCTTTGCTAGCCTTATTTCTGTGGAATCTGAGAACAGATATTTCGGATCCCTTTGAAGACTATAGGGCCAAAGGAAATATCCTCCGATAACAAAGAGAAAGAAGCTTTCTGAGAAACTTCTTTGTGTTCTGTGAAATCATCTCACAGAGTTACAGCTTTCCCCTCAAGAATCCTTTCGCTAAGACAGTTCTTGTGGAATTGGCAACGTGATATTTGGAAGCCCATAGAGAGCTATGGTGAAAAAGGAAATATCCTCAGATGAAATATGGAAAGAAGCTTTCTGAGAAACTTCTTAGTGTTCTGTTAATTCATCTCAGAGAGTTACATCTGTATTTTGTGGTTCTCTTTGCTAGCCTTATTTCTGTGGAATCTGAGAACAGATATTTCGGATCCCATTGATGACTATAGGGCCAAAGGAAATATCCTCCTATTACAAAGAGAAAGAAGCTTTCTGAGAAACTTCTTTGCGTTCTGTGAAATCATCTCACAGAGTTACAGCTTTCCCCTGAAGAAGCCTTTCGCTAAGACAGTTCTTGTGGAATTGGCAAAGTGATATTTGGAAGCGCATAGAGGGCTATGGTGAAAAAGGAAATATCCTCAGATGAAATCTGGAAATAAGCTTTCTGAGAAACTGCTTAGTGTTCGGTTAATTCATCTCAGAGAGTTACATCTGTATTTCGTGGATCTCTTTGCTACCCTTATTTCTGTGGAATCTGAGAACAGATATTTCGGATCCCATTGAAGACCATAGGGCCAAAGGAAATATCCTCCGAAAAAAAAGAGAAAGAAGCTTTCTGAGAAACTTCTTTGTGTTCTGTGAAAAGATCTCACAGAGTTACAGCTTTCCCCTCAAGAAGGCTTTCGCTAAGACAGTTCTTGTGGAATTGGCAAAGTGATATTTGGAAGCCCATAGAGGGCTATGGTGAAAAAGGAAATATCCTCAGTTGAAATCTGGAAAGAAGCTTTCTGAGAAACTGCTTAGTGATCGGTTAATTCATCTCACAGAGTTACATCTGTATTTCGTGGATCTCTTTGCTAGCCGTTTTTCGGTGGAATCGGAGAACAGATATTTCGGATCCCTTTGAAGACTATAGGGCCAAAGGAAATATCCTGCGATAAAAAAGAGAAAGAAGCTTTCTGAGAATCTTCTTTGCGTTCTGTGAAATCATCTCACAGAGTTACAGCTTTCCCCTAAAGAAGCCTTTCGCTAAGACAGTTCTTGTGGAATTGGCAAAGTGATATTTGGAAGCCCTTAGAGGGCTATGGTGAAAAAGGATATATCCTCAGATGAAATCTGGAAAGAAGCTTTCTGAGAAACTGCTTAGAGTTTGGTTAATTCATCTCAGAGAGTTACATCTGTGTTTCGTGCATCTCTTTGCTAGCCTTATTTCGGTGGAATCTGAGAACAGATATTTCGGATCCCTTTGAAGACTATAGGGCCAAAGGAAATATCCTCCGATAACAAAGAGAAAGAAGCTTTCTGAGAAACTTCTTTGCGTTCTGTGAAATCATCTCACAGAGTTACAGCTTTCCCCTCAAGAAGCCTTTCGCTAAGACAGTTCTTGTGGAATTGGCAAAGTGATATTTGGAAGCCCATAGAGGGCTATGGTGAAAAAGGAAATATCCTCAGATGAAATCTGGAAAGAAGTTTTCTGAGATACTACTTACTGTTCGGTTCATTCATCTCACAGAGTTACATCTGTATTTCGTGGATCTCTTTGCTAGCCTTATTTCTGTGGAATCTGAGAACAGATATTTCGGATCCCATTGAAAACTATAGGGCCAAAGGAAATATCCTCCGATAACAAAGAGAAAGAAGTTTTCTGAGAAACTTCTTTGGGTTCTGTGAAATCATCTCACAGAGTTACAGCTTTCCCCTCAAGAAGCCTTTCGCTAATTCAGTTCTTGTGGAATTAGCAAAGTGATATTTGGAAGCCCTTAGAGGGCTATGGTGAAAAAGGAAATATCCTCAGATGAAATCTGGAAAGAAGCTTTCTGAGAAACTGCTTAGTGTTCTGTTAATTCATCTCACAGAGTTACATCTGTATTTCGTGGATCTCTTTGCTAGCCTTATTTCTGTGGAATCTGAGAACAGATATTTCGGATCCCATTGAAGACCATAGGGCCAAAGGAAATATCCTCCGATAACAAAGAGAAAGAAGCTTTCAGACAAACCTCTTTGCGTTCTGTGAAATCATCTCACAGAGTTACAGCTTTCCCCACAAGAAGCCTTTCGCTAAGACTGTTCTTGTGGAATTGGCAAAGTGATATTTGGAAGCCCCTAGAGGGCTAAGGTGAAAAAGGAAATATCCTCAGATGAAATCTTCAAAGAAGCTTTCTGAGAAACTGCTTAGTGTTCGGTTAATTCATCTCAGCGAGTTACATTTGTATTTCGTGGATCTCTTTGCTAGCCTTATTTCTGTGGAATCTGAGAACAGATATTTCGGATCCCTTTGAAGATAGTGGGCCAAAGGAAATATCCTACGATAACACAGAGAAAGAAGCTTTCGGAGAAACTTCTTTGTGTTCTGTGTAATCATCTCACAGAGTTACAGCTTTCCCCTCAAGAAGCCTTTCGCTAAGACAGTTCTTGTGGAATTGGTAAAGTGATATTTGGAAGCCCACAGAGGGCTATGGTGAAAAAGGAAATATCCTCAGATGAAATCTGGAAAGAAGCTTTCTGAGAAACTGCTTAGTGTTCGATTAATTCTTCTCAGAGAGTTACATCTGTATTTCGTGGATCTCTTTGCTAGCCTTATTTCTGTGGAATCTGAGAACAGATATTTCGGATCCCTTTGAAGACTATAGGGCCAAAGGAAATATCCTCCGATAACAAAGAGAAAGAAGCTTTCTCAGAAACTTCTTTGCGTTCTGTGAAATCATCTCACAGAGTTACAGCTTTCCCCTCAAGAAGCCTTTCGCTAAGACAGTTCTTGTGGAATTGGCAAAGTGATATTTGGAAGCCCATAGAGGGCTATGTTGAAAAAGTATATATCCTCAGATGAAATCTGGAAAGAAGCTTTCTGAGAAACTGCTTAGTGTTCTGTTGATTCATCTCAAAGAGTTACATCTGCATTTCGTGGATCTCTTTGCTAGCCTTATTTCTGTGGATTCTGAGAACAGATATTTCGGATCCCTTTGAAGAATATAGGGCCAAAGGAAATATCCTCCGATAACAAAGATATAGAAGCTTTCTGAGAAACTTCTTTGCGTTCTGTGAAATCATCTCACAGAGTTACAGCTTTCGCCTCAAGAAGCCTTTCGCTAAGACAGTTCTTGTGGAATTGGCAAACTGATATTTGGAAGCCCATAGAGGGCTATGGTGAAAAAGGAAATATCCTCAGATGAAATCTGGAAAGAAGCTTTCTGAGAAACTGCTTAGTGTTCGGTTAATTCATCTCAGTGAGTTACATCTGTATTTCGTGGATCTCTTTGCTAGCCTTATTTCTGAGTAATCTGAGAACAGATATTTCGGATCCCATTGAGGACCATAGGGCCAAAGGAAATATCCTCCGATAAAAAAGAGAAAGAAGCTTTCTGAGAAACTTCTTTGAGTTCTGTGAAAAGATCTCACAGAGTTACAGCTTTCCCCTCAAGAAGGCTTTCGCTAAGACAGTTCTTGTGGAATTGGCAAAGTGATATTTGGAAGCCCATAGAGGGCTATGGTGAAAAAGGAAATATCCTCAGTTGAAATCTGGAAAGAAGCTTTCTGAGAAACTGCTTAGTGATCGGTTAATTCATCTCACAGAGTTACATCTGTATTTCGTGGATCTCTTTGCTAGCCTTATTTCTGTGGAATCTGAGAACACATATTTCGGATCCCTTTGAAGACTATAGGGCCAAAGGAAATATCCGCCGATAACAAAGAGAAAGAAGCTTTCTGAGAAACTTCTTTGCGTTCTGTGAAATCATCTCACAGAGTTACAGCTTTCCCCTGAAGAAGCCTTTCGCTAAGACAGTTCTTGTGGAATTGGCAAAGAGATATTTGGAAGCCCATAGAGGGCTACGATGAAAAAGGATATATCCTCAGATGAAATCTGGAAAGAAGCTTTCTGAGAAACTGCTTAGTGTTCTGTTAATTCATCACACAGAGTTACATCTGTATTTCGTGGATCTCTTTGCTAGCCTTATTTCTGTGGAATCTGAGAACAGATATTTCGGATCCCATTGAAGACTATAGGGCCAAAGGAAATATCCTCCGATAACAAAGAGAAAGAAGCTTTCTGAGAAACTTCTTTGCGTTCTGTGAAATACTCTCAAAGAGTTACAGCTTTGCCCTCAAGAAGCCTTTCGCTAAGACAGTTCTTGTGGAATTGACAAGGTAATATTTGGAAGCCCATAGAGGGCTATGGTGAAAAAGGAAATATCCTCAGATGAAATCTGGAAAGAAGCTTTCTGAGAAACTGCTAAGTGTTCGGTTAATTCATCTCACAGAGTTACATCTGTATTTCCTGGATCTCTTTGCTAGCCTTATTTCTGTGGAATCTGAGAACAGATATTTCGGATCCCCTTGAAGACCATAGGGCCAAAGGAAATATCCTCCGTTAACAAAGAGAAAGAAGTTTTCTGAAAACTTCTTTGCGTTCTGTGAAATCATCTCACAGAGTTACAGCTTTCCCCTCAAGAAGCCTTTCTCTAAGACAGTTCTTGTGTTATTGGAAAAGTGATATTTGGAAGCCCTTACAGGGCTATGGTGAAAAAGGAAATATCCTCAGATGAAATCTGGAAAGAAGCTTTCTGAGAAACTGCTTAGTTTTCTGTTAATTCATCTCACAGAGTTACATCTGTGTTTCGTGGATCTCTTTGCTAGCCTTATTTCTGTGGAATCTGAGAACAGATATATCGGATCCCATTGAAGACCATAGGGCCAAAGGAAATATCCTCCGATAACAAAGAGAAAGAAGCTTTCTGAGAAACTTCTTTGCGTTCTGTGAAATCATCTCACAGAGTTACAGCTTTCCCCTCAAGAAGCCTTTCGCTAAGACAGTTATTGTGGAATTGGCAAAGTGATATTTGGAAGCCCATAGAGGGCTATGGTGAAAAAGTAAATATCCTCAGATGAACTCTGGAAAGAAGCTTTCTGAGAAACTGCTTAGTGTTCTGTTAATTCATCTCACAGAGTTACATCTGTATTTCGTGGATCTCTTTGCTACCCTTATTTCTGTGGAATCTGAGAACAGATATTTCGGATCCCATTGAAGACCATAGGGCCAAAGGAAAGATACTCCGATAACAAAGAGAAAGAAGCTTTCTGAGAAACTTCTTTGCGTTCTGTGAAATCATCTCACAGAGTTACAGCTTTCCCCTCAAGAAGCCTTTGGATAAGACAGTTCTTGTGGAATTGGCAAAGTGATATTTGGAAGCCCTTAGAGTGCTGTGGTGAAAAAGGAAATATCCTCAGATGAAATCTGGAAAGAAGCTTTCTAAGAAACTGCTTACTGTTCGGTTAATTCATCTCACAGAGTTACATCTGTATTTCGTGCATCTCTTTGCTAGCCTTATTTCGGTGGAATCTGAGAACAGATATTTCGGATCCCTTTGAAGACTATAGGGCCAAAGGAAATATCCTCCGATAACAAAGAGGAAGAAGCTTTCTGAGAATCTTCTTTTCGTTCTGTGAAATCATCTCACAGAGTTACAGCTTTCCCCTCAAGAAGCCTTTCGCTAAGACAGTTCTTTGGGAATTGGCAAAGTGATATTTGGAAGCCCATAGAGGGCTATGGTGAAAAAGGAAATATCCTCAGATGAAATCTGGAAAGAAGTTTTCTGAGAAACTGCTTAGTGTTCGGTTAATTCATCTCACGGAGTTACATCTGTATTTCGTGGATCTCTTTGCTAGCCTTATTTCTGTGGAATCTGAGAACAGATATTTCGGATCCCTTTGAAGACTATAGGGCCAAAGGAAATATCCGCCGATAACAAAGAGAAAGAAGCTTTCTGAGAAACTTCTTTGCGTTCTGTGAAATCATCTCACAGAGTTACAGCTTTCCCCTGAAGAAGCCTTTCGCTAAAACAGTTCTTGTGGAATTGGCAAAGTGATATTTGGAAGCCCATAGAGGGCTATGGTGAAAAAGGAAATATCCTCAGATGAAATCTGGAAAGAAGCTTTCTGAGAAACTGCTTAGTGTTCGGTTAATTCATCTCAGAGAGTTACATCTGTATTTCGTGGATCTCTTTGCTAGCCTTATTTCTGTGGAATCTGAGAACAGATATTTCAGATCCCTTTGAAGACTATAGGGCCAAAGGAAATATCCTCCGATAACAAAGAGAAAGAAGCTTTCTGAGAATCTTCTTTGCGTTCTGTGAAATCATCTCACAGAGTTACAGCTTTCCCCTCAAGAAGCCTTTCGCTAAGACAGTTCTTGTGGAATCGGCAAAGTGATATTTGGAAGCCCATAGAGAGCTATGGTGAAAAAGGAAATATCCTCAGATGAAATATGGAAAGAAGCTTTCTGAGAAACTTCTAAGTGTTCGGTTAATTCATCTCACAGAGTTACATCTATATTTCGTGGATCTCTTTGTTAGCCTTATTTCTGTGGAATCTGAGAACCGATATTTCGGATCCCATTGAAGACCATAGGGCCAAAGGAAATATCCTCCGATAACAAAGAGAAAGAAGCTTTCTGAGAAACTTCTTTGCGTTCTCTGAAATCATCTCACAGAGTTACAGCTTTCCCCTCAAGAAGCCTTTCGCTAAGACAATTCTTGTGGAATTTGGCAAAGTGATAATTGGAAGCCCTTAGAGGGCAATGGTGAAAAAGGAAATATCCTCAGATGAAATCTGGAAAGAAGCTTTCTGAGAAACTGCTTAGTGTTCGGTTAATTCATCTCAGAGAGTTACATCTGTATTTCGTGGATCTCTTTGCTAGCCTTATTTCGGTGGAATCGGAGAACAGATATTTCGGATCCCTTTGAAGAGTATAGGGCCAAAGGAAATATCCTGCGATAAAAAAGAGAAAGAAGCTTTCTGAGAATCTTCTTTGCGTTCTGTGAAATCATCTCACAGAGTTACAGCTTTCCCCTAAAGAAGCCTTTCGCTAAGACAGTTCTTGTGGAATTGGCAAAGTGATATTTGGAAGCCCTTAGAGGGCTATGGTGAAAAAGGATATATCCTCAGATGAAATCTGGAAAGAAGCTTTCTGAGAAACTGCTTAGAGTTTGGTTAATTCATCTCAGAGAGTTACATCTGTGTTTCGTGCATCTCTTTGCTAGCCTTATTTCGGTGGAATCTGAGAACAGATATTTCGGATCCCTTTGAAGACTATAGGGCCAAAGGAAATATCCTCCGATAACAAAGAGAAAGAAGCTTTCTGAGAAACTTCTTTGCGTTCTGTGAAATCATCTCACAGAGTTACAGCTTTCCCCTCAAGAAGCCTTTCGCTAAGACAGTTCTTGTGGAATTGGCAAAGTGATATTTGGAAGCCCATAGAGGGCTATGGTGAAAAAGGAAATATCCTCAGATGAAATCTGGAAAGAAGTTTTCTGAGAAACTGCTTAGTGTTCGGTTAATTCATCTCAGAGAGTTACATCTGTATTTCGTGGATCTCTTTGCTAGCCGTTTTTCGGTGGAATCGGAGAACAGATATTTCGGATCCCTTTGAAGAGTATAGGGCCAAAGGAAATATCCTGCGATAAAAAAGAGAAAGAAGCTTTCTGAGAATCTTCTTTGCGTTCTGTGAAATCATCTCACAGAGTTACAGCTTTCCCCTAAAGAAGCCTTTCGCTAAGACAGTTCTTGTGGAATTGGCAAAGTGATATTTGGAAGCCCTTAGAGGGCTATGGTGAAAAAGGATATATCCTCAGATGAAATCTGGAAAGAAGCTTTCTGAGAAACTGCTTAGAGTTTGGTTAATTCATCTCAGAGAGTTACATCTGTGTTTCGTGCATCTCTTTGCTAGCCTTATTTCGGTGGAATCTGAGAACAGATATTTCGGATCCCTTTGAAGACTATAGGGCCAAAGGAAATATCCTCCGATAACAAAGAGAAAGAAGCTTTCTGAGAAACTTCTGTGCGTTCTGTGAAATCATCTCACAGAGTTACAGCTTTCCCCTCAAGAAGCCTTTCGCTAAGACAGTTCTTGTGGAATTGGCAAAGTGATATTTGGAAGCCCATAGAGGGCTATGGTGAAAAAGGAAATATCCTCAGATGAAATCTGGAAAGAAGTTTTCTGAGATACTACTTACTGTTCGGTTCATTCATCTCACAGAGTTACATCTGTATTTCGTGGATCTCTTTGCTAGCCTTATTTCTGTGGAATCTGAGAACAGATATTTCGGATCCCATTGAAGACTATAGGGCCAAAGGAAATATCCTCCGATAACAAAGAGAAAGAAGCTTTCTGAGAAACTTCTTTGGGTTCTGTGAAATCATCTCACAGAGTTACAGCTTTCCCCTCAAGAAGCCTTTCGCTAATTCAGTTCTTGTGGAATTAGCAAAGTGATATTTGGAAGCCCTTAGAGGGCTATGGTGAAAAAGGAAATATCCTCAGATGAAATCTGGAAAGAAGCTTTCTGAGAAACTGCTTAGTGTTCTGTTAATTCATCTCACAGAGTTACATCTGTATTTCGTGGATCTCTTTGCTAGCCTTATTTCTGTGGAATCTGAGAACAGATATTTCGGATCCCATTGAAGACCATAGGGCCAAAGGAAATATCCTCCGATAACAAAGAGAAAGAAGCTTTCTGACAAACCTCTTTGCGTTCTGTGAAATCATCTCACAGAGTTACAGCTTTCCCCACAAGAAGCCTTTCGCTAAGACTGTTCTTGTGGAATTGGCAAAGTGATATTTGGAAGCCCCTAGAGGGCTAAGGTGAAAAAGGGAATATCCTCAGATGAAATCTTCAAAGAAGCTTTCTGAGAAACTGCTTAGTGTTCGGTTAATTCATCTCAGCGAGTTACATTTGTATTTCGTGGATCTCTTTGCTAGCCTTATTTCTGTGGAATCTGAGAACAGATATTTCGGATCCCTTTGAAGATAGTGGGCCAAAGGAAATATCCTACGATAACACAGAGAAAGAAGCTTTCGGAGAAACTTCTTTGTGTTCTGTGTAATCATCTCACAGAGTTACAGCTTTCCCCTCAAGAAGCCTTTCGCTAAGACAGTTCTTGTGGAATTGGCAAAGTGATATTTGGAAGCCCACAGAGGGCTATGGTGAAAAAGGAAATATCCTCAGATGTATTCTGGAAAGAAGCTTTCTGAGAAACTGCTTAGTGTTCGATTAATTCTTCTCAGAGAGTTACATCTGTATTTCGTGGGTCTCTTTGCTAGCCTTATTTCTGTGGAATCTGAGAACAGATATTTCGGATCCCTTTGAAGACTATAGGGCCAAAGGAAATATCCTCCGATAACAAAGAGAAAGAAGCTTTCTCAGAAACTTCTTTGCGTTCTGTGAAATCATCTCACAGAGTTACAGCTTTCCCCTCAAGAAGCCTTTCGCTAAGACAGTTCTTGTGGAATTGGCAAAGTGATATTTGGAAGCCCTTAGAGGGCTATGGTGAAAAAGGAAATATCCTCAGATGAAATCTGGAAAGAAGCTTTCTGAGAAACTGCTTAGTTTTCTGTTAATTCATCTCACAGAGTTACATCTGTATATCGTGGATCTCTTTGCTAGCCTTATTTCTGTGGAATCTGAGAACAGATATTTCGGATCCCATTGAAGACCATAGGGCCAAAGGAAATATCCTCCGATAAAAAAGAGAAAGAAGCTTTCTGAGAAACTTCTTTGTGTTCTGTGAAAAGATCTCACAGAGTTACAGCTTTCCCCTCAAGAAGGCTTTCGCTAAGACAGTTCTTGTGGAATTGGCAAAGTGATATTTGGAAGCCCATAGAGGGCTATGGTGAAAAAGGAAATATCCTCAGTTGAAATCTGGAAAGAAGCTTTCTGAGAAACTGCTTAGTGATCGGTTAATTCATCTCACAGAGTTACATCTGTATTTCGTGGATCTCTTTGCTAGCCTTATTTCTGTGGAATCTGAGAACACATATTTCGGATCCCTTTGAAGACTATAGGTCCAAAGGAAATATCCGCCGATAACAAAGAGAAAGAAGCTTTCTGAGAAACTCCTTTGCGTTCTGTGAAATCATCTCACAGAGTTACAGCTTTACCCTGAAGAAGCCTTTCGCTAAGACAGTTCTTGTGGAATTGGCAAAGAGATATTTGGAAGCCCATAGAGGGCTACGATGAAAAAGGATATATCCTCAGATGAAATCTGGAAAGAAGCTTTCTGAGAAACTGCTTAGTGTTCTGTTAATTCATCACACAGAGTTACATCTGTATTTCGTGGATCTCTTTGCTAGCCTTATTTCTGTGGAATCTGAGAACAGATATTTCGGATCCCATTGAATACTATAGGGCCAAAGGAAATATCCTCCGATAACAAAGAGAAAGAAGCTTTCTGAGAAACTTCTTTGCGTTCTGTGAAATACTCTCAAAGAGTTACAGCTTTGCCCTCAAGAAGCCTTTCGCTAAGACAGTTCTTGTGGAATTGACAAGGTAATATTTGGAAGCCCATAGAGGGCTATGGTGAAAAAGGAAATATCCTCAGATGAAATCTGGAAAGAAGCTTTCGGAGAAACTGCTAAGTGTTCGGTTAATTCATCTCACAGAGTTACATCTGTATTTCCTGGATCTCTTTGCTAGCCTTATTTCTGTGGAATCTGAGAACAGATATTTCGGATCCCCTTGAAGACCATAGGGCCAAAGGAAATATCCTCCGTTAACAAAGAGAAAGAAGTTTTCTGAAAACTTCTTTGCGTTCTGTGAAATCATCTCACAGAGTTACAGCTTTCCCCTCAAGAAGCCTTTCTCTAAGACAGTTCTTGTGGTATTGGAAAAGTGATATTTGGAAGCCCTTACAGGGCTATGGTGAAAAAGGAAATATCCTCAGATGAAATCTGGAAAGAAGCTTTCTGAGAAACTGCTTAGTTTTCTGTTAATTCATCTCACAGAGTTACATCTGTATTTCGTGGATCTCTTTGCTAGCCTTATTTCTGTGGAATCTGAGAACAGATATTTCGGATCCCATTGAAGACCATAGGGCCAAAGGAAATATCCTCCGATAACAAAGAGAAAGAAGCTTTCTGAGAAACTTCTTTGCGTTCTGTGAAATCATCTCACAGAGTTACAGCTTTCCCCTCAAGAAGCCTTTCGCTAAGACAGTTCTTGTGGAATTGGCAAAGTGATATTTGGAAGCCCATAGAGGGCTATGGTGAAAAAGTAAATATCCTCAGATGAACTCTGGAAAGAAGCTTTCTGAGAAACTGCTTAGTGTTCTGTTAATTCATCTCACAGAGTTACATCTGTATTTCGTGGATCTCTTTGCTAGCCTTATTTCTGTGGAATCTGAGAACAGATATTTCGGATCCCATTGAAGACCATAGGGCCAAAGGAAAGATACTCCGATAACAAAGAGAAAGAAGCTTTCTGAGAAACTTCTTTGCGTTCTGTGAAATCATCTCACAGAGTTACAGCTTTCCCCTCAAGAAGCCTTTGGATAAGACAGTTCTTGTGGAATTGGCAAAGTGATATTTGGAAGCCCTTAGAGGGCTGTGGTGAAAAAGGAAATATCCTCAGATGAAATCTGGAAAGAAGCTTTCTGAAAAACTGCTTACTGTTCGGTTAATTCATCTCACAGAGTTACATCTGTATTTCGTGCATCTCTTTGCTAGCCTTATTTCGGTGGAATCTGAGAACAGATATTTCGGATCCCTTTGAAGACTATAGGGCCAAAGGAAATATCCTCCGATAACAAAGAGGAAGAAGCTTTCTGAGAATCTTCTTTGCGTTCTGTGAAATCATCTCACAGAGTTACAGCTTTCCCCTCAAGAAGCCTTTCGCTAAGACAGTTCTTGTGGAATTGGCAAAGTGATATTTGGAAGCCCATAGAGGGCTATGGTGAAAAAGGAAATATCCTCAGATGAAATCTGGAAAGAAGCTTTCTGAGAAACTGCTTAGTGTTCGGTTAATTCATCTCACAGAGTTACATCTGTATTTCGTGGATCTCTTTGCTAGCCTTATTTCTGTGGAATCTGAGAACAGATATTTCGGATCCCTTTGAAGACTATAGGGCCAAAGGAAATATCCGCCGATAACAAAGAGAAAGAAGCTTTCTGAGAAACTTCTTTGCGTTCTGTGAAATCATCTCACAGAGTTACAGCTTTCCCCTGAAGAAGCCTTTCGCTAAAACAGTTCTTGTGGAATTGGCAAAGTGATATTTGGAAGCCCATAGAGGGCTATGGTGAAAAAGGAAATATCCTCAGATGAAATCTGGAAAGAAGCTTTCTGAGAAACTGCTTAGTGTTCGGTTAATTCATCTCAGAGAGTTACATCTGTATTTCGTGGATCTCTTTGCTAGCCTTATTTCTGTGGAATCTGAGAACAGATATTTCAGATCCCTTTGAAGACTATAGGGCCAAAGGAAATATCCTCCGATAACAAAGAGAAAGAAGCTTTCTGAGAATCTTCTTTGCGTTCTGTGAAATCATCTCAGAGAGTTACAGCTTTCCCCTCAAGAAGCCTTTCGCTAAGACAGTTCTTGTGGAATCGGCAAAGTGATATTTGGAAGCCCATAGAGAGCTATGGTGAAAAAGGAAATATCCTCAGATGAAATATGGAAAGAAGCTTTCTGAGAAACTGCTAAGTGTTCGGTTAATTCATCTCACAGAGTTACATCTATATTTCGTGGATCTCTTTGTTAGCCTTATTTCTTGGAATCTGAGAACCGATATTTCGGATCCCATTGAAGACCATAGGGCCAAAGGAAATATCCTCCGATAACAAAGAGAAAGAAGCTTTCTGAGAAACTTCTTTGCGTTCTCTGAAATCATCTCACAGAGTTACAGCTTTCCCCTCAAGAAGCCTTTCGCTAAGACAATTCTTGTGGAATTGGCAAAGTGATAATTGGAAGCCCTTAGAGGGCAATGGTGAAAAAGGAAATATCCTCAGATGAAATCTGGAAAGAAGCTTTCTGAGAAACTGCTTAGTGTTCGGTTAATTCATCTCAGAGAGTTACATCTGTATTTCGTGGATCTCTTTGCTAGCCTTATTTCGGTGGAATCGGAGAACAGATATTTCGGATCCCTTTGAAGAGTATAGGGCCAAAGGAAATATCCTGCGATAAAAAAGAGAAAGAAGCTTTCTGAGAATCTTCTTGGCGTTCTGTGAAATCATCTCACAGAGTTACAGCTTTCCCCTAAAGAAGCCTTTCGCTAAGACAGTTCTTGTGGAATTGGCAAAGTGATATTTGGAAGCCCTTAGAGGGCTATGGTGAAAAAGGATATATCCTCAGATGAAATCTGGAAAGAAGCTTTCTGAGAAACTGCTTAGAGTTTGGTTAATTCATCTCAGAGAGTTACATCTGTGTTTCGTGCATCTCTTTGCTAGCATTATTTCGGTGGAATCTGAGAAAAGATATTTCGGATCCCTTTGAAGACTATAGGGCCAAAGGAAATATCCTCCGATAACAAAGAGAAAGAAGCTTTCTGAGAAACTTCTTTGTGTTCTGTGAAATCATCTCACAGAGTTACAGCTTTCCCCTCAAGAAGCCTTTCGCTAAGACAGTTCTTGTGGAATTGGCAAAGTGATATTTGGAAGCCCATAGAGGGCTATGGTGAAAAAGGAAATATCCTCAGATGAAATCTGGAAAGAAGTTTTCTGAGATACTACTTACTGTTCGGTTCATTCATCTCACAGAGTTACATCTATATTTCGTGGATCTCTTTGCTAGCCTTATTTCTGTGGAATCTGAGAACAGATATTTCGGATGCCATTGAAGACTATAGGGCCAAAGGAAATATCCTCCGATAACAAAGAGAAAGAAGCTTTCTGAGAAACTTCTTTGCGTTCTGTGAAATCATCTCACAGAGTTACAGCTTTCCCCTCAAGAAGCCTTTCGCTAATTCAGTTCTTGTGGAATTAGCAAAGTGATATTTGGAAGCCCTTAGAGGGCTATGGTGAAAAAGGAAATATCCTCAGATGAAATCTGGAAAGAAGCTTTCTGAGAAACTGCTTAGTGTTCTGTAAATTCATCTCACAGAGTTACATCTGTATTTCGTGGATCTCTTTGCTAGCCTTATTTCTGTGGAATCTGAGAACAGATATTTCGGATCCCATTGAAGACCATAGGGCCAAAGGAAATATCCTCCGATAACAAAGAGAAAGAAGCTTTCTGACAAACCTCTTTGCGTTCTGTGAAATCATCTCACAGAGTTACAGCTTTCCCCACAAGAAGCCTTTCGCTAAGACAGTTCTTGTGGAATTGGCAAAGTGATATTTGGAAGCCCCTAGAGGGCTAAGGTGAAAAAGGAAATATCCTCAGATGAAATCTTCAAAGAAGCTTTCTGAGAAACTGCTTAGTGTTCGGTTAATTCATCTCAGCGAGTTACATTTGTATTTCGTGGATCTCTTTGCTAGCCTTATTTCTGTGGAATCTGAGAACAGATATTTCGGAACCCTTTGAAGATAGTGGGCCAAAGGAAATATCCTACGATAACACAGAGAAAGAAGCTTTCGGAGAAACTTCTTTGTGTTCTGTGTAATCATCTCACAGAGTTACAGCTTTCCCCTCAAGAAGCCTTTCGCTAAGACAGTTGTTGTGGAATTGGCAAAGTGATATTTGGAAGCCCATAGAGGGCTATGGTGAAAAAGGAAATATCCTCAGATGAAATCTGGAAAGAAGCTTTCTGAGAAACTGCTTAGTGTTCGGTTAATTCATCTCACAGAGTTACATCTGTATTTCGTGGATCTCTTTGCTAGCCTTATTTCTGTGGAATCTGAGAACAGATATTTCGGATCCCTTTGAAGACTATAGGGCCAAAGGAAATATCCGCCGATAACAAAGAGAAAGAAGCTTTCTGAGAAACTTCTTTGCGTTCTGTGAAATCATCTCACAGAGTTACAGCTTTCCCCTGAAGAAGCCTTTCGCTAAAACAGTTCTTGTGGAATTGGCAAAGTGATATTTGGAAGCCCATAGAGGGCTATGGTGAAAAAGGAAATATCCTCAGATGAAATCTGGAAAGAAGATTTCTGAGAAACTGCTTAGTGTTCGGTTAATTCTTCTCAGAGAGTTACATCTGTATTTCGTGGATCTCTTTGCTAGCCTTATTTCTGAGGAATCTGAGAACAGATATTTCGGATCCCTTTGAAAACTAGGGCCAAAGGAAATATCCTCCGATAACAAAGAGAAAGAAGCTTTCTGAGAAACTTCTTTGCGTTCTGTGAAATCATCTCACAGAGTTACAGCTTTCCCCTCAAGAAGTCTTTCGCTAAGACAGTTCTTGTGGAATTGGCAAAGTGATATTTGGAAGCCCATAGAGGGCTATGGTGAAAAAGTATATATCCTCAGGCGAAATCTGGAAAGAAGCTTTCTGAGAAACTGCTTAGTGTTCTGTTGATTCATCTCAAAGAGTTACATCTGTATTTCGTGGATCTCTTTGCTAGCCTTATTTCTGTGGAATCTGAGAACAGATATTTCGGATCCCTTTGAAGACTATAGGGCCAAAGGAGATATCCTCCGATAACAAAGAGAAAGAAGCTTTTTTAGAAACTTCTTTGTGTTCTGTGAAATCATCTCACAGAGTTACAGCTTTCCCCTCAAGAAGCCTTTCGCTAAGACAGTTCTTGTGGAATTGGCAAAGTGATATTTGGAAGCCATAGAGGGCTATGGTGAAAAAGGAAATATCCTCAGATGAAATCTGGAAAGAAGCTTTCTGAGAAACTACTTAGTGTTCTGTTAATTCATCTCACAAAGTTACATCTGTATTTCTTGGATCTCTTTGCTAGCCTTATTTCTGTGGAATCTGAGAACAGGTATATCAGATCCTGTTGAAGACTATAGGGCCAAAGGAAATATCCTCCGATAACAAAGAGAAAGAAGCTTTCTGAGAAACTTCTGTGCGTTCTGTGAAATCATCTCACAGAGTTACAGCTTTCCCCTCAAGAAGCCTTTCGCTAAGACAGTTCTTGTGGAATTGGCAAAGTGATATTTGGAAGCCCATAGAGGGCTATGGTGAAAAAGGAAATATCCTCAGATGAAATCTGGAAAGAAGTTTTCTGAGATACTACTTACTGTTCGGTTCATTCATCTCACAGAGTTACATCTGTATTTCGTGGATCTCTTTGCTAGCCTTATTTCTGTGGAATCTGAGAACAGATATTTCGGATCCCATTGAAGACTATAGGGCCAAAGGAAATATCCTCCGATAACAAGGAGAAAGAAGCTTTCTGAGAAACTTCTTTGTGTTCTGTGAAATCATCTCACGGAGTTACAGCTTTCCCCTCAAGAAGCCTTTCGCTAAGACAGTTCTTGTGGAATTGGCAAAGTGATATTTGGAAGCCCATAGAGGGCTATGGTGAAAAAGGAAATATCCTCAGATGAAATCTGGAAAGAAGCTTTCGGAGAAACTGCTTAGTGTTCTGTTAATTCATCTCAAAGAGTTACATCTGTATTTCTTGGATCTCTTTGCTAGCCTTATTTCTGTGGAATCTGAGAACAGGTATATCAGATCCTATTGAAGACTATAGGGCCAAAGGAAATATCCTCCGATAACAAAGAGAAAGAAGCTTTCTGAGAAACTTCTGTGCGTTCTGTGAAATCATCTCACAGAGTTACAGCTTTCCCCTCAAGAAGCCTTTCGCTAAGACAGTTCTTGTGGAATTGGCAAAGTGATATTTGGAAGCCCATAGAGGGCTATGTTGAAAAAGTATATATCTACAGATGAAATCTGGAAAGAAGCTTTCTGAGAAACTGCTTAGTGTTCTGTTGATTCATCTCAAAGAGTTACATCTGCATTTCATGGATCTCTTTGCTAGCCTTATTTCTGTGGATTCTGAGAACAGATATTTCGGATCCCTTTGAAGAATATAGGGCCAAAGGAAATATCCTCCGATAACAAAGAGAAATAAGCTTTCTGAGAAACTTCTTTGTGTTCTGTGAAATCATCTCACAGAGTTACAGCTTTCCCCTCAAGAAGCCTTTCGCTAAGACAGTTCTTGTGGAATTGGCAAAGTGATATTTGGAAGCCCATAGAGTTCTATGGTGAAAAAGGAAATATCCTCAGATGAAATCTGGAAAGAAGCTTTCTGAGAAACTGCTTAGTGTTCTGTTCATTCATCTCACAGAGTTACATCTGTATTTCATGGATCTCTTTGCTAGCCTTATTTCTGTGGAATCTTAGAACAGATATTTCGGATAACATTGAAGACCATAGGGCCAAAGGAAATATCCTCCGATAACAAAGAGAAAGAAGATTTCTGAGAAATTTCTTTGTGTTCTGTGAAATCATCTCACAGAGTTACAGCTTTCCCCTCAAGAAGCCTTTCGCTAAGACAGTTCTTGTGGAATTGGCAAAGTGATATTTGGAAGCCCATAGATGGCTATGGTGAAAAAGGAAATATCCTCAGATGAAATCTGGAAAGAAGCTTTCAGAGAAACTGCTTAGTGTTCTGTTAATTCATCTCACAGAGTTATTCTGTATTTTTTGGATCTCTTTGCTAGCCTTATTTCTGTGGAATCTGAGAACAGGTGTTTCAGATCCCATTGAAGACTATAGGGCTAAAGGAAATATCCTCCGATAAAAAAGATATAGAAGCTTTCTGAGAAATTTCTTTGCGTTCTGTGAAATCATCTCACAGAGTTACAGCTTTCGCCTCAAGAAGCCTTTCGCTAAGACAGTTCTTGTGGAATTGGCAAACTGATATTTGGAAGCCCATAGAGGGCTATGGTGAAAAAGGAAATATCCTCAGATGAAATCTGGAAAGAAGCTTTCTGAGAAACTGCTTAGTGTTCGGTTAATTCATCTCAGCGAGTTACATCTGTATTTCGTGGATCTCTTTGCTAGCCTTATTTCTGAGTAATCTGAGAACAGATATTTCGGATCCCTTTGAAGACTATAGGGCCAAAGGAAATATCCTCCAATAAAAAAGAGAAAGAAGCTATCTGAGAAACTTCTTTGTGTTCTGTGAAATCATCTCACAGAGTTACAGCTTTCCCCTCAAGAAGCCTTTCGCTAAGACAGTTCTTGTGGAATTGGCAAAGTGATATTCGGAAGCCCTTAGAGGGCTATGGTGAAAAAGGATATATCCTCAGTTGAAATCTGGAAAGAAGCTTTCTGAGAAACTGCTTAGTGTTCTGTTAATTCATCTCACAAAGTTACATCTGTATTTCGTGGATCTCTTTGCTAGCCTTATTTCTGTGGAATCTGTGAACAGATATTTCGGATCCCATTGAAGTCCATAGGGCCAAAGGAAATATCCTCCGATAACACAGAGAAAGAAGCTTTCTGAGAAACTTCTTTGTGTTCTGTGAAATCATCTCACAGAGTTACAGCTTTCCCCTCAAGAAGCCTTTCGCTAAGACAGTTCTTGTGGAATTGGCGAAGTTATATTTGGAAGCCCACAGAGGGCTATGGTGAAAAAGAATATATCCTCAGATGAAATCTGGAAAGAAGCTTTCTGAGAAACTGCTTAGTGTTCGGTTAATTCATCTCAGAGAGTTACATCTGTATTTCGTGCATCTCTTTGCTAGCCTTATTTCGGTGGAATCTGAGAACAGATATTTCGGATCCCATTGAAGACTATAGGGCCAAAGGAAATATCCTCCGATAACAAAGAGAAAGAAGCTTTCTGAGAAACTTCTTTGCGTTCTGTGAAATCATCTCACAGAGTTACAGCTTTCCCCTCAAGAAGCCTTTCGCTAAGACAGTTCTTGTGGAATTGGCAAAGTGATATTTGGAAGCCCATAGAGGGCTAAGATGAAAAAGGAAATATCCACAGATGAAATCTGGAAAGAAGGTTTCTGAGATACTACTTACTGTTCTGTTCATTCATCTCACAGAGTTACATCTGTATTTCGTGGATCTCTTTGCTAGCCTTATTTCTGTGGAATCTGAGAACAGATATTTCGGATCCCTTTGAAGACTATAGGGCCAAAGGAAATATCCTCCGTTAACAAAGAGAAAGAAGCTTTCTGAGAAACTTCTTTGCGTTCTGTGAAATCATCTCACAGAGTTACAGCTTTCCCCTCAAGAAGCCTTTCGCTAATTCAGTTCTTGTGGAATTAGCAAAGTGATATTTGGAAGCCCATAGAGGGCTATGGTGAAAAAGGAAATATCCTCAGATGAAATCTGGAAAGAAGCTTTCTGAGAAACTGCTTAGTGTTCTGTTAATTCATCTCACAGAGTTACATCTGTATTTCGTGGATCTCTTTGCTAGCCTTATTTCTGTGGAATCTGCGAACAGATATTTCGGATCCCATTGAAGACCATAGGGCCAAAGGAAATATCCTCCGATAACAAAGAGAAAGAAGCTTTCTGACAAAATTCTTTGCGTTCTGTGAAATCATCTCACAGAGTTACAGCTTTCCCCACAAGAAGCCTTTCGGTAAGACAGTTCTTGTGGAATTGGCAATGTGATATTTGGAAGCCCCTAGAGGGCTAAGGTGAAAAAGGAAATATCCTCAGATGAAATCTTCAAAGAAGCTTTCTGAGAAACTGCTTAGTGTTCTGTTAATTCATCTCACAATGTTACGTCTGTATTTCGTGGATCTCTTTGCTAGCCTTATTTCTGTGGAATCTGAGAACAGATATTTCGGATCCCATTGAAGACCATAGGGCCAAAGGAAATATCCTCCGATAACACAGAGAAAGAAGCTTTCTGAGAAACTTTTTGTGTTCTGTGAAATCATCTCACAGAGTTACAGCTTTCCCCTCAAGAAGCCTTTCGCTAAGACAGTTCTTGTGGAATTGGCAAAGTGATATTTGGAAGCCCATAGAGGGCTATGGTGAAAAAGGAAATATCCTCAGATGAAATCTGGAAAGAAGATTTCTGAGAAACTGCTTAGTGTTCGGTTAATTCTTCTCAGAGAGTTACATCTGTATTTCGTGGATCTCTTTGCTAGCCTTATTTCTGAGGAATCTGAGAACAGATATTTCGGATCCCTTTGAAAACTAGGGCCAAAGGAAATATCCTCCGATAACAAAGAGAAAGAAGCTTTCTGAGAAACTTCTTTGCGTTCTGTGAAATCATCTCACAGAGTTACAGCTTTCCCCTCAAGAAGTCTTTCGCTAAGACAGTTCTTGTGGAATTGGCAAAGTGATATTTGGAAGCCCATAGAGGGCTATGGTGAAAAAGTATATATCCTCAGGCGAAATCTGGAAAGAAGCTTTCTGAGAAACTGCTTAGTGTTCTGTTGATTCATCTCAAAGAGTTACATCTGTATTTCGTGGATCTCTTTGCTAGCCTTATTTCTGTGGAATCTGAGAACAGATATTTCGGATCCCTTTGAAGACTATAGGGCCAAAGGAAATATCCTCCGATAACAAAGAGAAAGAAGCTTTCTTAGAAACTTCTTTGTGTTCTGTGAAATCATCTCACAGAGTTACAGCTTTCCCCTCAAGAAGCCTTTCGCTAAGACAGTTCTTGTGGAATTGGCAAAGTGATATTTGGAAGCCATAGAGGGCTATGGTGAAAAAGGAAATATCCTCAGATGAAATCTGGAAAGAAGCTTTCTGAGAAACTACTTAGTGTTCTGTTAATTCATCTCACAAAGTTACATCTGTATTTCGTGGATCTCTTTGCTAGCCTTATTTCTGTGGAATCTGAGAACAGATATTTCGGATCCCATTGAATACTATAGGGCCAAAGGAAATATCCTCCGATAACACAGAGAAAGAAGCTTTCTGAGAAATTTCTTTGTGTTCTGTGAAATCATCTCACAGAGTTACAGCTTTCCCCTCAAGAAGCCTTTCGCTAAGACAGTTCTTGTGGAATTGGCAAAGTGATATTTGGAAGCCCACAGAGGGCTATGGTGAAAAAGAAAATCTCCTCAGATGAAATCTGGAAAGGAGCTTTCTGAGAAACTGCTTAGTGTTCGGTTCATTCATCTCACAGAGTTACATCTGTATTTCGTGGATCTCTTTGCTAGCCTTATTTCTGTGGAATCTGAGAACAGATATTTCGGATCCCTTTGAAGACTATAGGGCCAAAGGAAATATCCTCCGATAACAAAGAGAAAGAAGCTTTCTGAGAAACTTCTTTGTGTTCTGTGAAATCATCTCACGGAGTTACAGCTTTCCCCTCAAGAAGCCTTTCGCTAAGACAGTTCTTGTGGAATTGGCAAAGTGATATTTGGAAGCCCATAGAGGGCTATGGTGAAAAAGGAAATATCCTCAGATGAAATCTGGAAAGAAGGTTTCTGAGAAAATGCTTAGTGTTCTCTTCATTCATCTCACAGAGTTACATCTGTGTTTCGTGGATCTCTTTGCTAGCCTTATTTCTGTGGAATCTGAGAACAGATATTTCGGATCCCATTAAAGACCATAGGGCCAAAGGAAATATCCTCCGATTACAAAGAGAATGAAGATTTCTGAGAAACTTCTTTGCGTTCTGTGAAATCATCTCACAGAGTTACAGCTTTCCCCTCAAGAAGCCTTTCGCTAAGACAGTTATTGTGGAATTGGCAAAGTGATATTTGGAAGCCCATAGAGGGCTATGGTGAAAAAGGAAATATCCTCAGATGAAATCTGGAAAGAAGCTTTCTGAGAAACTGCTTAGTGTTCTGTTAATTCATCTCAAAGAGTTACATCTGTATTTCTTGGATCTCTTTGCTAGCCTTATTTCTGTGGAATCTGAGAACAGGTATATCAGATCCTGTTGAAGACTATAGGGCCAAAGGAAATATCCTCCGATAACAAAGAGAAAGAAGCTTTCTGAGAAACTTCTGTGCGTTCTGTGAAATCATCTCACAGAGTTACAGCTTTCCCCTCAAGAAGCCTTTCGCTAAGACAGTTCTTGTGGAATTGGCAAAGTGATATTTGGAAGCCCATAGAGGGCTATGGTGAAAAAGGAAATATCCTCAGATGAAATCTGGAAAGAAGTTTTCTGAGATACTACTTACTGTTCGGTTCATTCATCTCACAGAGTTACATCTGTATTTCGTGGATCTCTTTGCTAGCCTTATTTCTGTGGAATCTGAGAACAGATATTTCGGATCCCATTGAAGACTATAGGGCCAAAGGAAATATCCTCCGATAACAAAGAGAAAGAAGCTTTCTGAGAAACTTCTTTGCGTTCTGTGAAATCATCTCACAGAGTTACAGCTTTCCCCTCAAGAAGCCTTTCGCTAATTCAGTTCTTGTGGAATTAGCAAAGTGATATTTGGAAGCCCTTAGAGGGCTATGGTGAAAAAGGAAATATCCTCAGATGAAATCTGGAAAGAAGCTTTCTGAGAAACTGCTTAGTGTTCTGTTAATTCATCTCACAGAGTTACATCTGTATTTCGTGGATCTCTTTGCTAGCCTTATTTCTGTGGAATCTGAGAACAGATATTTCGGATCCCATTGAAGACCATAGGGCCAAAGGAAATATCCTCCGATAACAAAGAGAAAGAAGCTTTCTGACAAACCTCTTTGCGTTCTGTGAAATCATCTCACAGAGTTACAGCTTTCCCCACAAGAAGCCTTTCGCTAAGACAGTTCTTGTGGAATTGGCAAAGTGATATTGGGAAGCCCCTAGAGGGCTAAGGTGAAAAAGGAAATATCCTCAGATGAAATCTTCAAAGAAGCTTTCTGAGAAACTGCTTAGTGTTCGGTTAATTCATCTCAGCGAGTTACATCTGTATTTCGTGGATCTCTTTGCTAGCCTTATTTCTGTGGAATCTGAGAACAGATATTTCGGATCCCTTTGAAGATAGTGGGCCAAAGGAAATATCCTACGATAACACAGAGAAAGAAGCTTTCGGAGAAACTTCTTTGTGTTCTGTGTAATCATCTCACAGAGTTACAGCTTTCCCTTCAAGAAGCCTTTCGCTAAGACAGTTCTTGTGGAACTGGCAAAGTGATATTTGGAAGCCCACAGAGGGCTATGGTGAAAAAGGAAATATCCTCAGATGAATTCTGGAAAGAAGCTTTCTGAGAAACTGCTTAGTGTTCGATTAATTCTTCTCAGAGAGTTACATCTGTATTTCGTGGATCTCTTTGCTAGCCTTATTTCTGTGGAATCTGAGAACAGATATTTCGGATCCCTTTGAAGACTATAGGGCCAAAGGAAATATCCTCCGATAACAAAGAGAAAGAAGCTTTCTGAGAAACTTCTTTGCGTTCTGTGAAATCATCTCACAGAGTTACAGCTTTCCCCTCAAGAAGCCTTTCGCTAAGACAGTTCTTGTGGAATTGGCAAAGTGATATTTGGAAGCCCATAGAGGGCTATGTTGAAAAAGTATATATCTTCAGATGAAATCTGGAAAGAAGCTTTCTGAGAAACTGCTTAGTGTTCTGTTGATTCATCTCAAAGAGTTACATCTGCATTTCGTGGATCTCTTTGCTAGCCTTATTTCTGTGGATTCTGAGAACAGATATTTCGGATCCCTTTGAAGAATATAGGGCCAAAGGAAATATCCTCCGATAACAAAGAGAAAGAAGCTTTCTGAGAAACTTCTTTGTGTTCTGTGAAATCATCTCACAGAGTTACAGCTTTCCCCTCAAGAAGCCTTTCGCTAAGACAGTTCTTGTGGAATTGGCAAAGTGATATTTGGAAGCCCATAGAGGGCTATGGTGAAAAAGGAAATATCCTCAGATGAAATCTGGAAAGAAGCTTTCTGAGAAACTGCTTAGTGTTCTGTTCATTCATCTCACAGAGTTACATCTGTATTTCATGGATCTCTTTGCTAGCCTTATTTCTGTGGAATCTGAGAACAGATATTTCGGATAACATTGAAGACCATAGGGCCAAAGGAAATATCCTCCGATAACAAAGAGAAAGAAGATTTCTGAGAAATTTCTTTGTGTTCTGTGAAATCATCTCACAGAGTTACAGCTTTCCCCTCAAGAAGCCTTTCGCTAAGACAGTTCTTGTGGAATTGGCAAAGTGATATTTGGAAGCCCATAGAGGGCTATGGTGAAAAAGGAAATATCCTCAGATGAAATCTGGAAAGAAGCTTTCTGAGAAACTGCTTAGTGTTCTGTTAATTCATCTCACAGAGTTATTCTGTATTTTTTGGATCTCTTTGCTAGCCTTATTTCTGTGGAATCTGAGAACAGGTATTTCAGATCCCATTGAAGACTATAGGGCTAAAGGAAATATCCTCCGATAAAAAAGATATAGAAGCTTTCTGAGAAACTTCTTTGCGTTCTGTGAAATCATCTCACAGAGTTACAGCTTTCGCCTCAAGAAGCCTTTCGCTAAGACAGTTCTTGTGGAATTGGAAAACTGATATTTGGAAGCCCATAGAGGGCTATGGTGAAAAAGGATATATCCTCAGATGAAATCTGGAAAGAAGCTTTCTGAGAAACTGCTTAGTGTTCGGTTAATTCATCTCAGCGAGTTACATCTGTATTTCGTGTATCTCTTTGCTAGCCTTATTTCTGAGTAATCTGAGAACAGATATTTCGGATCCCATTGAAGACCATAGGGCCAAAGGAAATATCCTCCGATAACACAGAGAAAGAAGCTTTCTGAGAAACTTCTTTGTGTTCTGTGAAATCATCTCACAGAGTTACAGCTTTCCCCTCAAGAAGCCTTTCGCTAAGACAGTTCTTGTGGAATTGGCAAAGTTATATTTGGAAGCCCACAGAGGGCTATGGTGAAAAAGGATATATCCTCAGATGAAACCTGGAAAGAAGCTTTCTGAGAAACTGCTTAGTGTTCGGTTAATTCATCTCAGAGAGTTACATCTGTATTTCGTGCATCTCTTTGCTAGCCTTATTTCGGTGGAATCTGAGAACAGATATTTCGGATCCCATTGAAGACTATAGGGCCAAAGGAAATATCCTCCGATAACAAAGAGAAAGAAGCTTTCTGAGAAACTTCTTTGCGTTCTGTGAAATCATCTCACAGAGTTACAGCTTTCCCCTCAAGAAGCCTTTCGCTAAGACAGTTCTTGTGGAATTGGCAAAGTGATATTTGGAAGCACATAGAGGGCTAAGGTGAAAAAGGAAATATCCACAGATGAAATCTGGAAAGAAGCTTTCTGAGACACTACTTACTGTTCTGTTCATTCATCTCACAGAGTTACATCTGTATTTCGTGGATCTCTTTGCTAGCCTTATTTCTGTGGAATCTGAGAACAGATATTTCGGATCCCTTTGAAGACTATAGGGCCAAAGGAAATATCCTCCATTAACAAAGAGAAAGAAGCTTTCTGAGAAACTTCTTTGCGTTCTGTGAAATCATCTCACAGCGTTACAGCTTTCCCCTCAAGAAGCCTTTCGCTAATTCAGTTCTTGTGGAATTAGCAAAGTGATATTTGGAAGCCCATAGAGGGCTATGGTGAAAAAGTAAATATCCTCAGATGAAATCTGGAAAGAAGCTTTCTGAGAAACTGCTTAGTGTTCTGTTAATTCATCTCACAGAGTTACATCTATATTTCGTGGATCTCTTTGCTAGCCTTATTTCTGTGGAATCTGCGAACAGATATTTCGGATCCCATTGAAGACCATAGGGCCAAAGGAAATATCCTCCGATAACAAAGAGAAAGAAGCTTTCTGACAAAATTCTTTGCGTTCTGTGAAATCATCTCACAGAGTTACTGCTTTCCCCACAAGAAGCCTTTCGCTAAGACAGTTCTTGTGGAATTGGCAATGTGATATTTGGAAGCCCCTAGAGGGCTAAGGTGAAAAAGGAAATATCCTCAGATGAAATCTGGAAAGAAGCTTTCTGAGAAACTGCTTAGTGTTCTGTTAATTCATCTCACAAAGTTACATGTGTATTTCGTGGATCTCTTTGCTAGCCTTATTTCTGTGGAATCTGAGAACAGATATTTCGGATCCCATTGAAGACCATAGGGCCAAAGGAAATATCCTCCGATAACACAGAGAAAGAAGCTTTCTGAGAAACTTCTTTGCGTTCTGTGAAATCATCTCACAGAGTTACAGCTTTCCCCTCAAGAAGCCTTTCGCTAAGACAGTTCTTGTGGAATTGGCAAAGTGATATTTGGAAGCCCATAGAGGGCTATGGTGAAAAAGTATATATCCTCAGGCGAAATCTGGAAAGAAGCTTTCTGAGAAACTGCTTAGTGTTCTGTTGATTCATCTCAAAGAGTTACATCTGTATATCGTGGATCTCTTTGCTAGCCTTATTTCTGTGGAATCTGAGAACAGATATTTCGGATCCCTTTGAAGATAGTGGGCCAAAGGAAATATCCTACGATAACACAGAGAAAGAAGCTTTCGGAGAAACTTCTTTGTGTTCTGTGTAATCATCTCACAGAGTTACAGCTTTCCCCTCAAGAAGCCTTTCGCTAAGACAGTTCTTGTGGAACTGGCAAAGTGATATTTGGAAGCCCACAGAGGGCTATGGTGAAAAAGGAAATATCCTCAGATGAATTCTGGAAAGAAGCTTTCTGAGAAACTGCTTAGTGTTCGATTAATTCTTCTCAGAGAGTTACATCTGTATTTCGTGGATCTCTTTGCTAGCCTTATTTCTGTGGAATCTGAGAACAGATATTTCGGATCCCTTTGAAGACTATAGGGCCAAAGGAAATATCCTCCGATAACAAAGAGAAAGAAGCTTTCTGAGAAACTTCTTTGCGTTCTGTGAAATCATCTCACAGAGTTACAGCTTTCCCCTCAAGAAGCCTTTCGCTAAGACAGTTCTTGTGGAATTGGCAAAGTGATATTTGGAAGCCCATAGAGGGCTATGTTGAAAAAGTATATATCTTCAGATGAAATCTGGAAAGAAGCTTTCTGAGAAACTGCTTAGTGTTCTGTTGATTCATCTCAAAGAGTTACATCTGCATTTCGTGGATCTCTTTGCTAGCCTTATTTCTGTGGATTCTGAGAACAGATATTTCGGATCCCTTTGAAGAATATAGGGCCAAAGGAAATATCCTCCGATAACAAAGAGAAAGAAGCTTTCTGAGAAACTTCTTTGTGTTCTGTGAAATCATCTCACAGAGTTACAGCTTTCCCCTCAAGAAGCCTTTCGCTAAGACAGTTCTTGTGGAATTGGCAAAGTGATATTTGGAAGCCCACAGAGGGCTATGGTGAAAAAGAAAATCTCCTCAGATGAAATCTGGAAAGGAGCTTTCTGAGAAACTGCTTAGTGTTCGGTTCATTCATCTCACAGAGTTACATCTGTATTTCGTGGATCTCTTTGATAGCCTTATTTCTGTGGAATCTGAGAACAGATATTTCGGATCCCTTTGAAGACTATAGGGCCAAAGGAAATATCCTCCGATAACAAAGAGAAAGAAGCTTTCTGAGAAACTTCTTTGTGTTCTGTGAAATCATCTCACGGAGTTACAGCTTTCCCCTCAAGAAGCCTTTCGCTAAGACAGTTCTTGTGGAATTGGCAAAGTGATATTTGGAAGCCCATAGAGGGCTATGGTGAAAAAGAAAATATCCTCAGATGAAATCTGGAAAGAAGGTTTCTGAGAAAATGCTTAGTGTTCTCTTCATTCATCTCACAGAGTTACATCTGTATTTCGTGGATCTCTTTGCTAGCCTTATTTCTGTGGAATCTGAGAACAGATATTTCGGATCCCATTAAAGACCATAGGGCCAAAGGAAATATCCTCCGATTACAAAGAGAATGAAGATTTCTGAGAAACTTCTTTGCGTTCTGTGAAATCATCTCACAGAGTTACAGCTTTCCCCTCAAGAAGCCTTTCGCTAAGACAGTTATTGTGGAATTGGCAAAGTGATATTTGGAAGCCCATAGAGGGCTATGGTGAAAAAGGAAATATCCTCAGATGAAATCTGGAAAGAAGCTTTCTGAGAAACTGCTTAGTGTTCTGTTAATTCATCTCAAAGAGTTACATCTGTATTTCTTGGATCTCTTTGCTAGCCTTATTTCTGTGGAATCTGAGAACAGGTATATCAGATCCTGTTGAAGACTATAAGGCCAAAGGAAATATCCTCCGATAACAAAGAGAAAGAAGCTTTCTGAGAAACTTCTGTGCGTTCTGTGAAATCATCTCACAGAGTTACAGCTTTCCCCTCAAGAAGCCTTTCGCTAAGACAGTTCTTGTGGAATTGGCAAAGTGATATTTGGAAGCCCATAGAGGGCTATGGTGAAAAAGGAAATATCCTCAGATGAAATCTGGAAAGAAGTTTTCTGAGATACTACTTACTGTTCGGTTCATTCATCTCACAGAGTTACATCTGTATTTCGTGGATCTCTTTGCTAGCCTTATTTCTGTGGAATCTGAGAACAGATATTTCGGATCCCATTGAAGACTATAGGGCCAAAGGAAATATCCTCCGATAACAAAGAGAAAGAAGCTTTCTGAGAAACTTCTTTGCGTTCTGTGAAATCATCTCACAGAGTTACAGCTTTCCCCTCAAGAAGCCTTTCGCTAATTCAGTTCTTGTGGAATTAGCAAAGTGATATTTGGAAGCCCTTAGAGGGCTATAGTGAAAAAGGAAATATCCTCAGATGAAATCTGGAAAGAAGCTTTCTGAGAAACTGCTTAGTGTTCTGTTAATTCATCTCACAGAGTTACATCTGTATTTCGTGGATCTCTTTGCTAGCCTTATTTCTGTGGAATCTGAGAACAGATATTTCGGATCCCATTGAAGACCATAGGGCCAAAGGAAATATCCTCCGATAACAAAGAGAAAGAAGCTTTCTGACAAACCTCTTTGCGTTCTGTGAAATCATCTCACAGAGTTACAGCTTTCCCCACAAGAAGCCTTTCGCTAAGACAGTTCTTGTGGAATTGGCAAAGTGATATTGGGAAGCCCCTAGAGGGCTAAGGTGAAAAAGGAAATATCCTCAGATGAAATCTTCAAAGAAGCTTTCTGAGAAACTGCTTAGTGTTCGGTTAATTCATCTCAGCGAGTTACATCTGTATTTCGTGGATCTCTTTGCTAGCCTTATTTCTGTGGAATCTGAGAACAGATATTTCGGATCCCTTTGAAGATAGTGGGCCAAAGGAAATATCCTACGATAACACAGAGAAAGAAGCTTTCGGAGAAACTTCTTTGTGTTCTGTGTAATCATCTCACAGAGTTACAGCTTTCCCCTCAAGAAGCCTTTCGCTAAGACAGTTCTTGTGGAACTGGCAAAGTGATATTTGGAAGCCCACAGAGGGCTATGGTGAAAAAGGAAATATCCTCAGATGAATTCTGGAAAGAAGCTTTCTGAGAAACTGCTTAGTGTTCGATTAATTCTTCTCAGAGAGTTACATCTGTATTTCGTGGATCTCTTTGATAGCCTTATTTCTGTGGAATCTGAGAACAGATATTTCGGATCCCTTTGAAGACTATAGGGCCAAAGGAAATATCCTCCGATAACAAAGAGAAAGAAGCTTTCTGAGAAACTTCTTTGCGTTCTGTGAAATCATCTCACAGAGTTACAGCTTTCCCCTCAAGAAGCCTTTCGCTAAGACAGTTCTTGTGGAATTGGCAAAGTGATATTTGGAAGCCCATAGAGGGCTATGTTGAAAAAGTATATATCTTCAGATGAAATCTGGAAAGAAGCTTTCTGAGAAACTGCTTAGTGTTCTGTTGATTCATCTCAAAGAGTTACATCTGCATTTCGTGGATCTCTTTGCTAGCCTTATTTCTGTGGATTCTGAGAACAGATATTTCGGATCCCTTTGAAGAATATAGGGCCAAAGGAAATATCCTCCGATAACAAAGAGAAAGAAGCTTTCTGAGAAACTTCTTTGTGTTCTGTGAAATCATCTCACAGAGTTACAGCTTTCCCCTCAAGAAGCCTTTCGCTAAGACAGTTCTTGTGGAATTGGCAAAGTGATATTTGGAAGCCCATAGAGGGCTATGGTGAAAAAGGAAATATCCTCAGATGAAATCTGGAAAGAAGCTTTCTGAGAAACTGCTTAGTGTTCTGTTCATTCATCTCACAGAGTTACATCTGTATTTCATGGATCTCTTTGCTAGCCTTATTTCTGTGGAATCTGAGAACAGATATTTCGGATAACATTGAAGACCATAGGGCCAAAGGAAATATCCTCCGATAACAAAGAGAAAGAAGATTTCTGAGAAATTTCTTTGTGTTCTGTGAAATCATCTCACAGAGTTACAGCTTTCCCCTCAAGAAGCCTTTCGCTAAGACAGTTCTTGTGGAATTGGCAAAGTGATATTTGGAAGCCCATAGAGGGCTATGGTGAAAAAGGAAATATCCTCAGATGAAATCTGGAAAGAAGCTTTCTGAGAAACTGCTTAGTGTTCTGTTAATTCATCTCACAGAGTTATTCTGTATTTTTTGGATCTCTTTGCTAGCCTTATTTCTGTGGAATCTGAGAACAGGTATTTCAGATCCCATTGAAGACTATAGGGCTAAAGGAAATATCCTCCGATAAAAAAGATATAGAAGCTTTCTGAGAAACTTCTTTGCGTTCTGTGAAATCATCTCACAGAGTTACAGCTTTCGCCTCAAGAAGCCTTTCGCTAAGACAGTTCTTGTGGAATTGGAAAACTGATATTTGGAAGCCCATAGAGGGCTATGGTGAAAAAGGATATATCCTCAGATGAAATCTGGAAAGAAGCTTTCTGAGAAACTGCTTAGTGTTCGGTTAATTCATCTCAGCGAGTTACATCTGTATTTCGTGGATCTCTTTGCTAGCCTTATTTCTGAGTAATCTGAGAACAGATATTTCGGATCCCATTGAAGACCATAGGGCCAAAGGAAATATCCTCCGATAACACAGAGAAAGAAGCTTTCTGAGAAACTTCTTTGTGTTCTGTGAAATCATCTCACAGAGTTACAGCTTTCCCCTCAAGAAGCCTTTCGCTAAGACAGTTCTTGTGGAATTGGCAAAGTTATATTTGGAAGCCCACAGAGGGCTATGGTGAAAAAGGATATATCCTCAGATGAAACCTGGAAAGAAGCTTTCTGAGAAACTGCTTAGTGTTCGGTTAATTCATCTCAGAGAGTTACATCTGTATTTCGTGCATCTCTTTGCTAGCCTTATTTCGGTGGAATCTGAGAACAGATATTTCGGATCCCATTGAAGACTATAGGGCCAAAGGAAATATCCTCCGATAACAAAGAGAAAGAAGCTTTCTGAGAAACTTCTTTGCGTTCTGTGAAATCATCTCACAGAGTTACAGCTTTCCCCTCAAGAAGCCTTTCGCTAAGACAGTTCTTGTGGAATTGGCAAAGTGATATTTGGAAGCACATAGAGGGCTAAGGTGAAAAAGGAAATATCCACAGATGAAATCTGGAAAGAAGCTTTCTGAGATACTACTTACTGTTCTGTTCATTCATCTCACAGAGTTACATCTGTATTTCGTGGATCTCTTTGCTAGCCTTATTTCTGTGGAATCTGAGAACAGATATTTCGGATCCCTTTGAAGACTATAGGGCCAAAGGAAATATCCTCCGTTAACAAAGAGAAAGAAGCTGTCTGAGAAACTTCTTTGCGTTCTGTGAAATCATCTCACAGCGTTACAGCTTTCCCCTCAAGAAGCCTTTCGCTAATTCAGTTCTTGTGGAATTAGCAAAGTGATATTTGGAAGCCCATAGAGGGCTATGGTGAAAAAGTAAATATCCTCAGATGAAATCTGGAAAGAAGCTTTCTGAGAAACTGCTTAGTGTTCTGTTAATTCATCTCACAGAGTTACATCTATATTTCGTGGATCTCTTTGCTAGCCTTATTTCTGTGGAATCTGCGAACATTATTTCGGATCCCATTGAAGACCATAGGGCCAAAGGAAATATCCTCCGATAACAAAGAGAAAGAAGCTTTCTGACAAAATTCTTTGCGTTCTGTGAAATCATCTCACAGAGTTACTGCTTTCCCCACAAGAAGCCTTTCGCTAAGACAGTTCTTGTGGAATTGGCAATGTGATATTTGGAAGCCCCTAGAGGGCTAAGGTGAAAAAGGAAATATCCTCAGATGAAATCTGGAAAGAAGCTTTCTGAGAAACTGCTTAGTGTTCTGTTAATTCATCTCACAAAGTTACATGTGTATTTCGTGGATCTCTTTGCTAGCCTTATTTCTGTGGAATCTGAGAACAGATATTTCGGATCCCATTGAAGACCATAGGGCCAAAGGAAATATCCTCCGATAACACAGAGAAAGAAGCTTTCTGAGAAACTTCTTTGCGTTCTGTGAAATCATCTCACAGAGTTACAGCTTTCCCCTCAAGAAGCCTTTCGCTAAGACAGTTCTTGTGGAATTGGCAAAGTGATATTTGGAAGCCCATAGAGGGCTATGGTGAAAAAGTATATATCCTCAGGCGAATTCTGGAAAGAAGCTTTCTGAGAAACTGCTTAGTGTTCTGTTGATTCATCTCAAAGAGTTACATCTGTATATCGTGGATCTCTTTGCTAGCCTTATTTCTGTGGAATCTGAGAACAGATATTTCGGATCCCTTTGAAGATAGTGGGCCAAAGGAAATATCCTACGATAACACAGAGAAAGAAGCTTTCGGAGAAACTTCTTTGTGTTCTGTGTAATCATCTCACAGAGTTACAGCTTTCCCCTCAAGAAGCCTTTCGCTAAGACAGTTCTTGTGGAACTGGCAAAGTGATATTTGGAAGCCCACAGAGGGCTATGGTGAAAAAGGAAATATCCTCAGATGAATTCTGGAAAGAAGCTTTCTGAGAAACTGCTTAGTGTTCGATTAATTCTTCTCAGAGAGTTACATCTGTATTTCGTGGATCTCTTTGCTAGCCTTATTTCTGTGGAATCTGAGAACAGATATTTCGGATCCCTTTGAAGACTATAGGGCCAAAGGAAATATCCTCCGATAACAAAGAGAAAGAAGCTTTCTGAGAAACTTCTTTGCGTTCTGTGAAATCATCTCACAGAGTTACAGCTTTCCCCTCAAGAAGCCTTTCGCTAAGACAGTTCTTGTGGAATTGGCAAAGTGATATTTGGAAGCCCATAGAGGGCTATGTTGAAAAAGTATATATCTTCAGATGAAATCTGGAAAGAAGCTTTCTGAGAAACTGCTTAGTGTTCTGTTGATTCATCTCAAAGAGTTACATCTGCATTTCGTGGATCTCTTTGCTAGCCTTATTTCTGTGGATTCTGAGAACAGATATTTCGGATCCCTTTGAAGAATATAGGGCCAAAGGAAATATCCTCCGATAACAAAGAGAAAGAAGCTTTCTGAGAAACTTCTTTGTGTTCTGTGAAATCATCTCACAGAGTTACAGCTTTCCCCTCAAGAAGCCTTTCGCTAAGACAGTTCTTGTGGAATTGGCAAAGTGATATTTGGAAGCCCATAGAGGGCTATGGTGAAAAAGGAAATATCCTCAGATGAAATCTGGAAAGAAGCTTTCTGAGAAACTGCTTAGTGTTCTGTTCATTCATCTCACAGAGTTACATCTGTATTTCATGGATCTCTTTGCTAGCCTTATTTCTGTGGAATCTGAGAACAGATATTTCGGATCCCTTTGAAGACTATAGGGCCAAAGGAAATATCCTCCGATAACAAAGAGAAAGAAGCTTTCTGAGAAACTTCTTTGTGTTCTGTGAAATCATCTCACGGAGTTACAGCTTTCCCCTCAAGAAGCCTTTCGCTAAGACAGTTCTTGTGGAATTGGCAAAGTGATATTTGGAAGCCCATAGAGGGCTATGGTGAAAAAGGAAATATCCTCAGATGAAATCTGGAAAGAAGGTTTCTGAGAAAATGCTTAGTGTTCTCTTCATTCATCTCACAGAGTTACATCTGTGTTTCGTGGATCTCTTTGCTAGCCTTATTTCTGTGGAATCTGAGAACAGATATTTCGGATCCCATTAAAGACCATAGGGCCAAAGGAAATATCCTCCGATTACAAAGAGAATGAAGATTTCTGAGAAACTTCTTTGCGTTCTGTGAAATCATCTCACAGAGTTACAGCTTTCCCCTCAAGAAGCCTTTCGCTAAGACAGTTATTGTGGAATTGGCAAAGTGATATTTGGAAGCCCATAGAGGGCTATGGTGAAAAAGGAAATATCCTCAGATGAAATCTGGAAAGAAGCTTTCTGAGAAACTGCTTAGTGTTCTGTTAATTCATCTCAAAGAGTTACATCTGTATTTCTTGGATCTCTTTGCTAGCCTTATTTCTGTGGAATCTGAGAACAGGTATATCAGATCCTGTTGAAGACTATAGGGCCAAAGGAAATATCCTCCGATAACAAAGAGAAAGAAGCTTTCTGAGAAACTTCTGTGCGTTCTGTGAAATCATCTCACAGAGTTACAGCTTTCCCCTCAAGAAGCCTTTCGCTAAGACAGTTCTTGTGGAATTGGCAAAGTGATATTTGGAAGCCCATAGAGGGCTATGGTGAAAAAGGAAATATCCTCAGATGAAATCTGGAAAGAAGTTTTCTGAGATACTACTTACTGTTCTGTTCATTCATCTCACAGAGTTACATCTGTATTTCGTGGATCTCTTTGCTAGCCTTATTTCTGTGGAATCTGAGAACAGATATTTCGGATCCCATTGAAGACTATAGGGCCAAAGGAAATATCCTCCGATAACAAAGAGAAAGAAGCTTTCTGAGAAACTTCTTTGCGTTCTGTGAAATCATCTCACAGAGTTACAGCTTTCCCCTCAAGAAGCCTTTCGCTAATTCAGTTCTTGTGGAATTAGCAAAGTGATATTTGGAAGCCCTTAGAGGGCTATAGTGAAAAAGGAAATATCCTCAGATGAAATCTGGAAAGAAGCTTTCTGAGAAACTGCTTAGTGTTCTGTTAATTCATCTCACAGAGTTACATCTGTATTTCGTGGATCTCTTTGCTAGCCTTATTTCTGTGGAATCTGAGAACAGATATTTCGGATCCCATTGAAGACCATAGGGCCAAAGTAAATATCCTCCGATAACAAAGAGAAAGAAGCTTTCTGACAAACCTCTTTGCGTTCTGTGAAATCATCTCACAGAGTTACAGCTTTCCCCACAAGAAGCCTTTCGCTAAGACAGTTCTTGTGGAATTGGCAAAGTGATATTGGGAAGCCCCTAGAGGGCTAAGGTGAAAAAGGAAATATCCTCAGATGAAATCTTCAAAGAAGCTTTCTGAGAAACTGCTTAGTGTTCGGTTAATTCATCTCAGCGAGTTACATCTGTATTTCGTGGATCTCTTTGCTAGCCTTATTTCTGTGGAATCTGAGAACAGATATTTCGGATCCCTTTGAAGATAGTGGGCCAAAGGAAATATCCTACGATAACACAGAGAAAGAAGCTTTCGGAGAAACTTCTTTGTGTTCTGTGTAATCATCTCACAGAGTTACAGCTTTCCCCTCAAGAAGCCTTTCGCTAAGACAGTTCTTGTGGAACTGGCAAAGTGATATTTGGAAGCCCACAGAGGGCTATGGTGAAAAAGGAAATATCCTCAGATGAATTCTGGAAAGAAGCTTTCTGAGAAACTGCTTAGTGTTCGATTAATTCTTCTCAGAGAGTTACATCTGTATTTCGTGGATCTCTTTGATAGCCTTATTTCTGTGGAATCTGAGAACAGATATTTCGGATCCCTTTGAAGACTATAGGGCCAAAGGAAATATCCTCCGATAACAAAGAGAAAGAAGCTTTCTGAGAAACTTCTTTGCGTTCTGTGAAATCATCTCACAGAGTTACAGCTTTCCCCTCAAGAAGCCTTTCGCTAAGACAGTTCTTGTGGAATTGGCAAAGTGATATTTGGAAGCCCATAGAGGGCTATGTTGAAAAAGTATATATCTTCAGATGAAATCTGGAAAGAAGCTTTCTGAGAAACTGCTTAGTGTTCTGTTGATTCATCTCAAAGAGTTACATCTGCATTTCGTGGATCTCTTTGCTAGCCTTATTTCTGTGGATTCTGAGAACAGATATTTCGGATCCCTTTGAAGAATATAGGGCCAAAGGAAATATCCTCCGATAACAAAGAGAAAGAAGCTTTCTGAGAAACTTCTTTGTGTTCTGTGAAATCATCTCACAGAGTTACAGCTTTCCCCTCAAGAAGCCTTTCGCTAAGACAGTTCTTGTGGAATTGGCAAAGTGATATTTGGAAGCCCATAGAGGGCTATGGTGAAAAAGGAAATATCCTCAGATGAAATCTGGAAAGAAGCTTTCTGAGAAACTGCTTAGTGTTCTGTTCATTCATCTCACAGAGTTACATCTGTATTTCATGGATCTCTTTGCTAGCCTTATTTCTGTGGAATCTGAGAACAGATATTTCGGATAACATTGAAGACCATAGGGCCAAAGGAAATATCCTCCGATAACACAGAGAAAGAAGCTTTCTGAGAAATTTCTTTGTGTTCTGTGAAATCATCTCACAGAGTTACAGCTTTCCCCTCAAGAAGCCTTTCGCTAAGACAGTTCTTGTGGAATTGGCAAAGTGATATTTGGAAGCCCATAGAGGGCTATGGTGAAAAAGGAAATATCCTCAGATGAAATCTGGAAAGAAGCTTTCTGAGAAACTGCTTAGTGTTCGGTTAATTCATCTCAGCGAGTTACATCTGTATTTCGTGGATCTCTTTGCTAGCCTTATTTCTGTGGAATCTGAGAACAGATATTTCGGATCCCTTTGAAGATAGTGGGCCAAAGGAAATATCCTACGATAACACAGAGAAAGAAGCTTTCGGAGAAACTTCTTTGTGTTCTGTGTAATCATCTCACAGAGTTACAGCTTTCCCCTCAAGAAGCCTTTCGCTAAGACAGTTCTTGTGGAACTGGCAAAGTGATATTTGGAAGCCCACAGAGGGCTATGGTGAAAAAGGAAATATCCTCAGATGAATTCTGGAAAGAAGCTTTCTGAGAAACTGCTTAGTGTTCGATTAATTCTTCTCAGAGAGTTACATCTGTATTTCGTGGATCTCTTTGATAGCCTTATTTCTGTGGAATCTGAGAACAGATATTTCGGATCCCTTTGAAGACTATAGGGCCAAAGGAAATATCCTCCGATAACAAAGAGAAAGAAGCTTTCTGAGAAACTTCTTTGCGTTCTGTGAAATCATCTCACAGAGTTACAGCTTTCCCCTCAAGAAGCCTTTCGCTAAGACAGTTCTTGTGGAATTGGCAAAGTGATATTTGGAAGCCCATAGAGGGCTATGTTGAAAAAGTATATATCTTCAGATGAAATCTGGAAAGAAGCTTTCTGAGAAACTGCTTAGTGTTCTGTTGATTCATCTCAAAGAGTTACATCTGCATTTCGTGGATCTCTTTGCTAGCCTTATTTCTGTGGATTCTGAGAACAGATATTTCGGATCCCTTTGAAGAATATAGGGCCAAAGGAAATATCCTCCGATAACAAAGAGAAAGAAGCTTTCTGAGAAACTTCTTTGTGTTCTGTGAAATCATCTCACAGAGTTACAGCTTTCCCCTCAAGAAGCCTTTCGCTAAGACAGTTCTTGTGGAATTGGCAAAGTGATATTTGGAAGCCCATAGAGGGCTATGGTGAAAAAGGAAATATCCTCAGATGAAATCTGGAAAGAAGCTTTCTGAGAAACTGCTTAGTGTTCTGTTCATTCATCTCACAGAGTTACATCTGTATTTCATGGATCTCTTTGCTAGCCTTATTTCTGTGGAATCTGAGAACAGATATTTCGGATAACATTGAAGACCATAGGGCCAAAGGAAATATCCTCCGATAACACAGAGAAAGAAGCTTTCTGAGAAATTTCTTTGTGTTCTGTGAAATCATCTCACAGAGTTACAGCTTTCCCCTCAAGAAGCCTTTCGCTAAGACAGTTCTTGTGGAATTGGCAAAGTGATATTTGGAAGCCCATAGAGGGCTATGGTGAAAAAGGAAATATCCTCAGATGAAATCTGGAAAGAAGCTTTCTGAGAAACTGCTTAGTGTTCTGTTAATTCATCTCACAGAGTTATTCTGTATTTTTTGGATCTCTTTGCTAGCCTTATTTCTGTGGAATCTGAGAACAGGTATTTCAGATCCCATTGAAGACTATAGGGCTAAAGGAAATATCCTCCGATAAAAAATATATAGAAGCTTTCTGAGAAACTTCTTTGCGTTCTGTGAAATCATCTCACAGAGTTACAGCTTTCGCCTCAAGAAGCCTTTCGCTAAGACAGTTCTTGTGGAATTGGAAAACTGATATTTGGAAGCCCATAGAGGGCTATGGTGAAAAAGGATATATCCTCAGATGAAATCTGGAAAGAAGCTTTCTGAGAAACTGCTTAGTGTTCGGTTAATTCATCTCAGCGAGTTACATCTGTATTTCGTGGATCTCTTTGCTAGCCTTATTTCTGAGTAATCTGAGAACAGATATTTCGGATCCCTTTGAAGACTATAGGGCCAAAGGAAATATCCTCCAATAAAAAAGAGAAAGAAGCTATCTGAGAAACTTCTTTGCGTTCTGTGAAATCATCTCACAGAGTTACAGCTTTCCCCTCAAGAAGCCTTTCGCTAAGACAGTTCTTGTGGAATTGGCAAAGTGATATTCGGAAGCCCTTAGAGGGCTATGGTGAAAAAGGATATATCCTCAGTTGAAATCTGGAAAGAAGCTTTCTGAGAAACTGCTTAGTGTTCTGTTAATTCATCTCACAAAGTTACATCTGTATTTCGTGGATCTCTTTGCTAGCCTTGTTTCTGTGGAATCTGAGAACAGATATTTCGGATCCCATTGAAGACCATAGGGCCAAAGGAAATATCCTCCGATAACACAGAGAAAGAAGCTTTCTGAGAAACTTCTTTGTGTTCTGTGAAATCATCTCACAGAGTTACAGCTTTCCCCTCAAGAAGCCTTTCGCTAAGACAGTTCTTGTGGAATTGGCAAAGTTATATTTGGAAGCCCACAGAGGGCTATGGTGAAAAAGGATATATCCTCAGATGAAACCTGGAAAGAAGCTTTCTGAGAAACTGCTTAGTGTTCGGTTAATTCATCTCAGAGAGTTACATCTGTATTTCGTGCATCTCTTTGCTAGCCTTATTTCGGTGGAATCTGAGAACAGATATTTCGGATCCCATTGAAGACTATAGGGCCAAAGGAAATATCCTCCGATAACAAAGAGAAAGAAGCTTTCTGAGAAACTTCTTTGCGTTCTGTGAAATCATCTCACAGAGTTACAGCTTTCCCCTCAAGAAGCCTTTCGCTAAGACAGTTCTTGTGGAATTGGCAAAGTGATATTTGGAAGCCCATAGAGGGCTAAGGTGAAAAAGGAAATATCCACAGATGAAATCTGGAAAGAAGCTTTCTGAGATACTACTTACTGTTCTGTTCATTCATCTCACAGAGTTACATCTGTATTTCGTGGATCTCTTTGCTAGCCTTATTTCTGTGGAATCTGAGAACAGATATTTCGGATCCCTTTGAAGACTATAGGGCCAAAGGAAATATCCTCCGTTAACAAAGAGAAAGAAGCTTTCTGAGAAACTTCTTTGCGTTCTGTGAAATCATCTCACAGCGTTACAGCTTTCCCCTCAAGAAGCCTTTCGCTAATTCAGTTCTTGTGGAATTAGCAAAGTGATATTTGGAAGCCCATAGAGGGCTATGGTGAAAAAGTAAATATCCTCAGATGAAATCTGGAAAGAAGCTTTCTGAGAAACTGCTTAGTGTTCTGTTAATTCATCTCACAGAGTTACATCTATATTTCGTGGATCTCTTTGCTAGCCTTATTTCTGTGGAATCTGCGAACAGATATTTCGGATCCCATTGAAGACCATAGGGCCAAAGGAAATATCCTCCGATAACAAAGAGAAAGAAGCTTTCTGACAAAATTCTTTGCGTTCTGTGAAATCATCTCACAGAGTTACTGCTTTCCCCACAAGAAGCCTTTCGCTAAGACAGTTCTTGTGGAATTGGCAATGTGATATTTGGAAGCCCCTAGAGGGCTAAGGTGAAAAAGGAAATATCCTCAGATGAAATCTTCAAAGAAGCTTTCTGAGAAACTGCTTAGTGTTCTGTTAATTCATCTCACAAAGTTACATCTGTATTTCGTGGATCTCTTTGCTAGCCTTATTTCTGTGGAATCTGAGAACAGATATTTCGGATCCCATTGAAGACCATAGGGCCAAAGGAAATATCCTCCGATAACACAGAGAAAGAAGCTTTCTGAGAAACTTCTTTGCGTTCTGTGAAATCATCTCACAGAGTTACAGCTTTCCCCTCAAGAAGCCTTTCGCTAAGACAGTTCTTGTGGAATTGGCAAAGTGATATTTGGAAGCCCATAGAGGGCTATGGTGAAAAAGTATATATCCTCAGGCGAAATCTGGAAAGAAGCTTTCTGAGAAAATGCTTAGTGTTCTGTTGATTCATCTCAAAGAGTTACATCTGTATATCGTGGATCTCTTTGCTAGCCTTATTTCTGTGGAATCTGAGAACAGATATTTCGGATCCCTTTGAAGATAGTGGGCCAAAGGAAATATCCTACGATAACACAGAGAAAGAAGCTTTCGGAGAAACTTCTTTGTGTTCTGTGTAATCATCTCACAGAGTTACAGCTTTCCCCTCAAGAAGCCTTTCGCTAAGACAGTTCTTGTGGAACTGGCAAAGTGATATTTGGAAGCCCACAGAGGGCTATGGTGAAAAAGGAAATATCCTCAGATGAATTCTGGAAAGAAGCTTTCTGAGAAACTGCTTAGTGTTCGATTAATTCTTCTCAGAGAGTTACATCTGTATTTCGTGGATCTCTTTGCTAGCCTTATTTCTGTGGAATCTGAGAACAGATATTTCGGTTCCCTTTGAAGACTATAGGGCCAAAGGAAATATCCTCCGATAACAAAGAGAAAGAAGCTTTCTGAGAAACTTCTTTGCGTTCTGTGAAATCATCTCACAGAGTTACAGCTTTCCCCTCAAGAAGCCTTTCGCTAAGACAGTTCTTGTGGAATTGGCAAAGTGATATTTGGAAGCCCATAGAGGGCTATGGTGAAAAAGTATATATCCTCAGGCGAAATCTGGAAAGAAGCTTTCTGAGAAACTGCTTAGTGTTCTGTTGATTCATCTCAAAGAGTTACATCTGTATATCGTGGATCTCTTTGCTAGCCTTATTTCTGTGGAATCTGAGAACAGATATTTCGGATCCCTTTGAAGATAGTGGGCCAAAGGAAATATCCTACGATAACACAGAGAAAGAAGCTTTCGGAGAAACTTCTTTGTGTTCTGTGTAATCATCTCACAGAGTTACAGCTTTCCCCTCAAGAAGCCTTTCGCTAAGACAGTTCTTGTGGAACTGGCAAAGTGATATTTGGAAGCCCACAGAGGGCTATGGTGAAAAAGGAAATATCCTCAGATGAATTCTGGAAAGAAGCTTTCTGAGAAACTGCTTAGTGTTCGATTAATTCTTCTCAGAGAGTTACATCTGTATTTCGTGGATCTCTTTGCTAGCCTTATTTCTGTGGAATCTGAGAACAGATATTTCGGATCCCTTTGAAGACTATAGGGCCAAAGGAAATATCCTCCGATAACAAAGAGAAAGAAGCTTTCTGAGAAACTTCTTTGCGTTCTGTGAAATCATCTCACAGAGTTACAGCTTTCCCCTCAAGAAGCCTTTCGCTAAGACAGTTCTTGTGGAATTGGCAAAGTGATATTTGGAAGCCCATAGAGGGCTATGTTGAAAAAGTATATATCTTCAGATGAAATCTGGAAAGAAGCTTTCTGAGAAACTGCTTAGTGTTCTGTTGATTCATCTCAAAGAGTTACATCTGCATTTCGTGGATCTCTTTGCTAGCCTTATTTCTGTGGATTCTGAGAACAGATATTTCGGATCCCTTTGAAGAATATAGGGCCAAAGGAAATATCCTCCGATAACAAAGAGAAAGAAGCTTTCTGAGAAACTTCTTTGTGTTCTGTGAAATCATCTCACAGAGTTACAGCTTTCCCCTCAAGAAGCCTTTCGCTAAGACAGTTCTTGTGGAATTGGCAAAGTGATATTTGGAAGCCCATAGAGGGCTATGGTGAAAAAGGAAATATCCTCAGATGAAATCTGGAAAGAAGCTTTCTGAGAAACTGCTTAGTGTTCTGTTCATTCATCTCACAGAGTTACATCTGTATTTCATGGATCTCTTTGCTAGCCTTATTTCTGTGGAATCTGAGAACAGATATTTCGGATAACATTGAAGACCATAGGGCCAAAGGAAATATCCTCCGATAACAAAGAGAAAGAAGATTTCTGAGAAATTTCTTTGTGTTCTGTGAAATCATCTCACAGAGTTACAGCTTTCCCCTCAAGAAGCCTTTCGCTAAGACAGTTCTTGTGGAATTGGCAAAGTGATATTTGGAAGCCCATAGAGGGCTATGGTGAAAAAGGAAATATCCTCAGATGAAATCTGGAAAGAAGCTTTCTGAGAAACTGCTTAGTGTTCTGTTAATTCATCTCACAGAGTTATTCTGTATTTTTTGGATCTCTTTGCTAGCCTTATTTCTGTGGAATCTGAGAACAGGTATTTCAGATCCCATTGAAGACTATAGGGCTAAAGGAAATATCCTCCGATAAAAAAGATATAGAAGCTTTCTGAGAAACTTCTTTGCGTTCTGTGAAATCATCTCACAGAGTTACAGCTTTCGCCTCAAGAAGCCTTTCGCTAAGACAGTTCTTGTGGAATTGGCAAACTGATATTTGGAAGCCCATAGAGGGCTATGGTGAAAAAGGATATATCCTCAGATGAAATCTGGAAAGAAGCTTTCTGAGAAACTGCTTAGTGTTCGGTTAATTCATCTCAGCGAGTTACATCTGTATTTCGTGGATCTCTTTGATAGCCTTATTTCTGAGTAATCTGAGAACAGATATTTCGGATCCCTTTGAAGACTATAGGGCCAAAGGAAATATCCTCCAATAAAAAAGAGAAAGAAGCTATCTGAGAAACTTCTTTGCGTTCTGTGAAATCATCTCACAGAGTTACAGCTTTTCCCTCAAGAAGCCTTTCGCTAAGACAGTTCTTGTGGAATTGGCAAAGTGATATTCGGAAGCCCTTAGAGGGCTATGGTGAAAAAGTAAATATCCTCAGATGAAATCTGGAAAGAAGCTTTCTGAGAAACTGCTTAGTGTTCTGTTAATTCATCTCACAGAGTTACATCTATATTTCGTGGATCTCTTTGCTAGCCTTATTTCTGTGGAATCTGAGAACAGATATTTCGGATCCCTTTGAAGACTATAGGGCCAAAGGAAATATCCTCCGATAACAAAGAGAAAGAAGCTTTCTGAGAAACTCCTTTGTGTTCTGTGAAATCATCTCACGGAGTTACAGCTTTCCCCTCAAGAAGCCTTTCGCTAAGACAGTTCTTGTGGAATTGGCAAAGTGATATTTGGAAGCCCATAGAGGGCTATGGTGAAAAAGGAAATATCCTCAGATGAAATCTGGAAAGAAGGTTTCTGAGAAACTGCTTAGTGTTCTGTTAATTCATCTCAAAGAATTACATCTGTATTTCTTGGATCTCTTTGCTAGCCTTATTTCTGTGGAATCTGAGAACAGGTATTTCAGATCCTATTGAAGACTATAGGGCCAAAGGAAATATCCTCCGATAACAAAGAGAAAGAATCTTTCTGAGAAACTTCTATGCGTTCTGTGAAATCATCTCACAGAGTTACTGCTTTCCCCACAAGAAGCCTTTCGCTAAGACAGTTCTTGTGGAATTGGCAATGTGATATTTGGAAGCCCCTAGAGGGCTAAGGTGAAAAAGGAAATATCCTCAGATGAAATCTTCAAAGAAGCTTTCTGAGAAACTGCTTAGTGTTCTGTTAATTCATCTCACAAAGTTACATCTGTATTTCGTGGATCTCTTTGCTAGCCTTATTTCTGTGGAATCTGAGAACAGATATTTCGGATCCCATTGAAGACCATAGGGCCAAAGGAAATATCCTCCGATAACACAGAGAAAGAAGCTTTCTGAGAAACTTCTTTGCGTTCTGTGAAATCATCTCACAGAGTTACAGCTTTCCCCTCAAGAAGCCTTTCGCTAAGACAGTTCTTGTGGAATTGGCAAAGTGATATTTGGAAGCCCATAGAGGGCTATGGTGAAAAAGTATATATCCTCAGGCGAAATCTGGAAAGAAGCTTTCTGAGAAACTGCTTAGTGTTCTGTTGATTCATCTCAAAGAGTTACATCTGTATATCGTGGATCTCTTTGCTAGCCTTATTTCTGTGGAATCTGAGAACAGATATTTCGGATCCCTTTGAAGATAGTGGGCCAAAGGAAATATCCTACGATAACACAGAGAAAGAAGCTTTCGGAGAAACTTCTTTGTGTTCTGTGTAATCATCTCACAGAGTTACAGCTTTCCCCTCAAGAAGCCTTTCGCTAAGACAGTTCTTGTGGAACTGGCAAAGTGATATTTGGAAGCCCACAGAGGGCTATGGTGAAAAAGGAAATATCCTCAGATGAATTCTGGAAAGAAGCTTTCTGAGAAAATGCTTAGTGTTCGATTAATTCTTCTCAGAGAGTTACATCTGTATTTCGTGGATCTCTTTGCTAGCCTTATTTCTGTGGAATCTGAGAACAGATATTTCGGATCCCTTTGAAGACTATAGGGCCAAAGGAAATATCCTCCGATAACAAAGAGAAAGAAGCTTTCTGAGAAACTTCTTTGCGTTCTGTGAAATCATCTCACAGAGTTACAGCTTTCCCCTCAAGAAGCCTTTCGCTAAGACAGTTCTTGTGGAATTGGCAAAGTGATATTTGGAAGCCCATAGAGGGCTATGTTGAAAAAGTATATATCTTCAGATGAAATCTGGAAAGAAGCTTTCTGAGAAACTGCTTAGTGTTCTGTTGATTCATCTCAAAGAGTTACATCTGCATTTCGTGGATCTCTTTGCTAGCCTTATTTCTGTGGATTCTGAGAACAGATATTTCGGATCCCTTTGAAGAATATAGGGCCAAAGGAAATATCCTCCGATAACAAAGAGAAAGAAGCTTTCTGAGAAACTTCTTTGTGTTCTGTGAAATCATCTCACAGAGTTACAGCTTTCCCCTCAAGAAGCCTTTCGCTAAGACAGTTCTTGTGGAATTGGCAAAGTGATATTTGGAAGCCCATAGAGGGCTATGGTGAAAAAGGAAATATCCTCAGATGAAATCTGGAAAGAAGCTTTCTGAGAAACTGCTTAGTGTTCTGTTCATTCATCTCACAGAGTTACATCTGTATTTCATGGATCTCTTTGCTAGCCTTATTTCTGTGGAATCTGAGAACAGATATTTCGGATAACATTGAAGACCATAGGGCCAAAGGAAATATCCTCCGATAACAAAGAGAAAGAAGATTTCTGAGAAATTTCTTTGTGTTCTGTGAAATCATCTCACAGAGTTACAGCTTTCCCCTCAAGAAGCCTTTCGCTAAGACAGTTCTTGTGGAATTGGCAAAGTGATATTTGGAAGCCCATAGAGGGCTATGGTGAAAAAGGAAATATCCTCAGATGAAATCTGGAAAGAAGCTTTCTGAGAAACTGCTTAGTGTTCTGTTAATTCATCTCACAGAGTTATTCTGTATTTTTTGGATCTCTTTGCTAGCCTTATTTCTGTGGAATCTGAGAACAGGTATTTCAGATCCCATTGAAGACTATAGGGCTAAAGGAAATATCCTCCGATAAAAAAGATATAGAAGATTTCTGAGAAACTTCTTTGCGTTCTGTGAAATCATCTCACAGAGTTACAGCTTTCGCCTCAAGAAGCCTTTCGCTAAGACAGTTCTTGTGGAATTGGCAAACTGATATTTGGAAGCCCATAGAGGGCTATGGTGAAAAAGGATATATCCTCAGATGAAATCTGGAAAGAAGCTTTCTGAGAAACTGCTTAGTGTTCGGTTAATTCATCTCAGCGAGTTACATCTGTATTTCGTGGATCTCTTTGATAGCCTTATTTCTGAGTAATCTGAGAACAGATATTTCGGATCCCTTTGAAGACTATAGGGCCAAAGGAAATATCCTCCAATAAAAAAGAGAAAGAAGCTATCTGAGAAACTTCTTTGCGTTCTGTGAAATCATCTCACAGAGTTACAGCTTTCCCCTCAAGAAGCCTTTCGCTAAGACAGTTCTTGTGGAATTGGCAAAGTGATATTCGGAAGCCCTTAGAGGGCTATGGTGAAAAAGGATATATCCTCAGTTGAAATCTGGAAAGAAGCTTTCTGAGAAACTGCTTAGTGTTCTGTTAATTCATCTCACAAAGTTACATCTGTATTTCGTGGATCTCTTTGCTAGCCTTGTTTCTGTGGAATCTGAGAACAGATATTTCGGATCCCATTGAAGACCATAGGGCCAAAGGAAATATCCTCCGATAACACAGAGAAAGAAGCTTTCTGAGAAACTTCTTTGTGTTCTGTGAAATCATCTCACAGAGTTACAGCTTTCCCCTCAAGAAGCCTTTCGCTAAGACAGTTCTTGTGGAATTGGCAAAGTTATATTTGGAAGCCCACAGAGGGCTATGGTGAAAAAGGATATATCCTCAGATGAAACCTGGAAAGAAGCTTTCTGAGAAACTGCTTAGTGTTCGGTTAATTCATCTCAGAGAGTTACATCTGTATTTCGTGCATCTCTTTGCTAGCCTTATTTCGGTGGAATCTGAGAACAGATATTTCGGATCCCATTGAAGACTATAGGGCCAAAGGAAATATCCTCCGATAACAAAGAGAAAGAAGCTTTCTGAGAAACTTCTTTGCGTTCTGTGAAATCATCTCACAGAGTTACAGCTTTCCCCTCAAGAAGCCTTTCGCTAAGACAGTTCTTGTGGAATTGGCAAAGTGATATTTGGAAGCCCATAGAGGGCTAAGGTGAAAAAGGAAATATCCACAGATGAAATCTGGAAAGAAGCTTTCTGAGATACTACTTACTGTTCTGTTCATTCATCTCACAGAGTTACATCTGTATTTCGTGGATCTCTTTGCTAGCCTTATTTCTGTGGAATCTGAGAACAGATATTTCGGATCCCTTTGAAGACTATAGGGCCAAAGGAAATATCCTCCGTTAACAAAGAGAAAGAAGCTTTCTGAGAAACTTCTTTGCGTTCTGTGAAATCATCTCACAGCGTTACACCTTTCCCCTCAAGAAGCCTTTCGCTAATTCAGTTCTTGTGGAATTAGCAAAGTGATATTTGGAAGCCCATAGAGGGCTATGGTGAAAAAGTAAATATCCTCAGATGAAATCTGGAAAGAAGCTTTCTGAGAAACTGCTTAGTGTTCTGTTAATTCATCTCACAGAGTTACATCTATATTTCGTGGATCTCTTTGCTAGCCTTATTTCTGTGGAATCTGCGAACAGATATTTCGGATCCCATTGAAGACCATAGGGCCAAAGGAAATATCCTCCGATAACAAAGAGAAAGAAGCTTTCTGACAAAATTCTTTGCGTTCTGTGAAATCATCTCACAGAGTTACTGCTTTCCCCACAAGAAGCCTTTCGCTAAGACAGTTCTTGTGGAATTAGCAATGTGATATTTGGAAGCCCCTAGAGGGCTAAGGTGAAAAAGGAAATATCCTCAGATGAAATCTTCAAAGAAGCTTTCTGAGAAACTGCTTAGTGTTCTGTTAATTCATCTCACAAAGTTACATCTGTATTTCGTGGATCTCTTTGCTAGCCTTATTTCTGTGGAATCTGAGAACAGATATTTCGGATCCCATTGAAGACCATAGGGCCAAAGGAAATATCCTCCGATAACACAGAGAAAGAAGCTTTCTGAGAAACTTCTTTGCGTTCTGTGAAATCATCTCACAGAGTTACAGCTTTCCCCTCAAGAAGCCTTTCGCTAAGACAGTTCTTGTGGAATTGGCAAAGTGATATTTGGAAGCCCATAGAGGGCTATGGTGAAAAAGTATATATCCTCAGGCGAAATCTGGAAAGAAGCTTTCTGAGAAACTGCTTAGTGTTCTGTTGATTCATCTCAAAGAGTTACATCTGTATTTCGTGGATCTCTTTGCTAGCCTTATTTCTGTGGAATCTGAGAACAGATATTTCGGATCCCTTTGAAGACTATAGGGCCAAAGGAAATATCCTCCGATAACAAAGAGAAAGAAGCTTTCTTAGAAACTTCTTTGTGTTCTGTGAAATCATCTCACAGAGTTACAGCTTTCCCCTCAAGAAGCCTTTCGCTAAGACAGTTCTTGTGGAATTGGCAAAGTGATATTTGGAAGCCCATAGAGGGCTATGGTGAAAAAGGAAATATCCTCAGATGCAATCTGGAAAGAAGCTTTCTGAGAAACTGCTTAGTGTTCTGTTAATTCATCTCACAAAGTTACATCTGTATTTCGTGGATCTCTTTGCTAGCCTTATTTCTGTGGAATCTGAGAACAGATATTTCGGATCCCATTGAAGACCATAGGGCCAAAGGAAATATCCTCCGATAACACAGAGAAAGAAGCTTTCTAAGAAATTTCTTTGTGTTCTGTGAAATCATCTCACAGAGTTACAGCTTGCCCCTCAAGAAGCCTTTCGCTAAGACAGTTCTTGTGGAATTGGCAAAGTGATATTTGGAAGCCCACAGAGGGCTATGGTGAAAAAGGAAATCTCCTCAGATGAAATCTGGAAAGGAGCTTTCTGAGAAACTGCTTAGTGTTCGGTTCATTCATCTCACAGATTTACATCTGTGTTTCGTGGATCTCTTTGCTAGCCTTATTTCTGTGGAATCTGAGAACAGATATTTCGGATCCCTTTGAAGACTATAGGGCCAAAGGAAATATCCTCCGATAACAAAGAGAAAGAAGCTTTCTGAGAAACTCCTTTGTGTTCTGTGAAATCATCTCACGGAGTTACAGCTTTCCCCTCAAGAAGCCTTTCGCTAAGACAGTTCTTGTGGAATTGGCAAAGTGATATTTGGAAGCCCATAGAGGGCTATGGTGAAAAAGGAAATATCCTCAGATGAAATCTGGAAAGAAGGTTTCTGAGAAACTGCTTAGTGTTCTGTTAATTCATCTCAAAGAATTACATCTGTATTTCTTGGATCTCTTTGCTAGCCTTATTTCTGTGGAATCTGAGAACAGGTATTTCAGATCCTATTGAAGACTATAGGGCCAAAGGAAATATCCTCCGATAACAAAGAGAAAGAATCTTTCTGAGAAACTTCTATGCGTTCTGTGAAATCATCTCACAGAGTTACAGCTTTCCCCTCAAGAAGCCTTTCGCTAAGACAGCTCTTGTGGAATTGGCAAAGTGATATTTGGAAGCCCATAGAGGGCTATGGTGAAAAAGGAAATATCCTCAGATGAAATCTGGAAAGAAGCTTTCTGAGAAACTGCTAAGTGTTCGGTTAATTCATCTCACAGAGTTACATCTATATTTCGTGGATCTCTTGGTTAGCCTTATTTCCGTGGAATCTGAGAACCGATATTTCGGATCCCATTGAAGACCATTGGGCCAAAGGAAATATCCTCCGATAACAAAGAGAAAGAATCTTTCTGAGAAACTTCTTTGCGTTCTGTGAAATCATCTCACAGAGTTACAGCTTTCCCCTCAAGAAGCCCTTCGCTAAGACAGTTCTTGTGGATTTGGCAAAGTGATATTAGGAAGCCCTTAGGGGGCTATGGTGAAAAAGGAAATATCCTCAGATGAAATCAGGAAAGAAGCTTTCTGAGAAACTGCTTAGTGTTCGGTTAATTCATCTCACAGAGTTACATCTGTATTTCGTGGATCTCTTTGCTAGCCTTATTTCGGTGGAATCTGAGAACAGATATTTCGGATCCCTTTAAAGAGTATAGGGCCAAAGGAAATATCCTCGGATAACAAAGAGAAAGAAGCTTGCTTAGAAACTTCTTTGCTTTCTGTGAAATCATCTCACAGAGTTACAGCTTTCCCCTCAAGAAGCCTTTCGCTAAGACAGTTCTTGTGGAATTGGCAAAGTGATATTTGGAAGCCCATAGAGGGCTATGGTGAAAAAGGAAATATCCTCAGATGAATTCTGGAAAGAAGCTTTCTGAGAAACTGCTTAGTGTTCGATTAATTCTTCTCAGAGAGTTACATCTGTATTTCGTGGATCTCTTTGCTAGCCTTATTTCTGTGGAATCTGAGAACAGATATTTCGGATCCCTTTGAAGACTATAGGGCCAAAGGAAATATCCTCCGATAACAAAGAGAAAGAAGCTTTCTGAGAAACTTCTTTGTGTTCTGTGAAATCATCTCACAGAGTTACAGGTTTTCCCTCAAGAAGCCTTTGGCTAAGACAGTTCTTGTGGAATTGGCAAAGTGATATTTGGAAGCCCATAGAGGGCTATGTTGAAAAAGTATATATCTTCAGATGAAATCTGGAAAGAAGCTTTCTGAGAAACTGCTTAGTGTTCTGTTGATTCATCTCAAAGAGTTACATCTGCATTTCGTGGATCTCTTTGCTAGCCTTATTTCTGTGGATTCTGAGAACAGATATTTCGGATCCCTTTGAAGAATATAGGGCCAAAGGAAATATCCTCCGATAACAAAGAGAAAGAAGCTTTCTGAGAAACTTCTTTGTGTTCTGTGAAATCATCTCACAGAGTTACAGCTTTCCCCTCAAGAAGCCTTTCGCTAAGACAGTTCTTGTGGAATTGGCAAAGTGATATTTGGAAGCCCATAGAGGGCTATGGTGAAAAAGGAAATATCCTCAGATGAAATCTGGAAAGAAGCTTTCTGAGAAACTGCTTAGTGTTCTGTTCATTCATCTCACAGAGTTACATCTGTATTTCATGGATCTCTTTGCTAGCCTTATTTCTGTGGAATCTGAGAACAGATATTTCGGATAACATTGAAGACCATAGGGCCAAAGGAAATATCCTCCGATAACAAAGAGAAAGAAGATTTCTGAGAAGTTTCTTTGTGTTCTGTGAAATCATCTCACAGAGTTACAGCTTTCCCCTCAAGAAGCCTTTCGCTAAGACAGTTCTTGTGGAATTGGCAAAGTGATATTTGGAAGCCCATAGAGGGCTTTGGTGAAAAAGGAAATATCCTCAGATGAAATCTGGAAAGAAGCTTTCTGAGAAACTGCTTAGTGTTCTGTTAATTCATCTCACAGAGTTATTCTGTATTTTTTGGATCTCTTTGCTAGCCTTATTTCTGTGGAATCTGAGAACAGGTATTTCAGATCCCATTGAAGACTATAGGGCTAAAGGAAATATCCTCCGATAAAAAAGATATAGAAGCTTTCTGAGAAACTTCTTTGCGTTCTGTGAAATCATCTCACAGAGTTACAGCTTTCGCCTCAAGAAGCCTTTCGCTAAGACAGTTCTTGTGGAATTGGCAAACTGATATTTGGAAGCCCATAGAGGGCTATGGTGAAAAAGGATATATCCTCAGATGAAATCTGGAAAGAAGCTTTCTGAGAAACTGCTTAGTGTTCGGTTAATTCATCTCAGCGAGTTACATCTGTATTTCGTGGATCTCTTTGCTAGCCTTATTTCTGAGTAATCTGAGAACAGATATTTCGGATCCCTTTGAAGACTATAGGGCCAAAGGAAATATCCTCCAATAAAAACGAGAAAGAAGCTATCTGAGAAACTTCTTTGTGTTCTGTGAAATCATCTCACAGAGTTACAGCTTTCCCCTCAAGAAGCCTTTCGCTAAGACAGTTCTTGTGGAATTGGCAAAGTGATATTCGGAAGCCCTTAGAGGGCTATGGTGAAAAAGGATATATCCTCAGTTGAAATCTGGAAAGAAGCTTTCTGAGAAACTGCTTAGTGTTCTGTTAATTCATCTCACAAAGTTACATCTGTATTTCGTGGATCTCTTTGCTAGCCTTGTTTCTGTGGAATCTGAGAACAGATATTTCGGATCCCATTGAAGACCATAGGGCCAAAGGAAATATCCTCCGATAACACAGAGAAAGAAGCTTTCTGAGAAACTTCTTTGTGTTCTGTGAAATCATCTCACAGAGTTACAGCTTTCCCCTCAAGAAGCCTTTCGCTAAGACAGTTCTTGTGGAATTGGCAAAGTTATATTTGGAAGCCCACAGAGGGCTATGGTGAAAAAGGATATATCCTCAGATGAAATCTGGAAAGAAGCTTTCTGAGAAACTGCTTAGTGTTCGGTTAATTCATCTCAGAGAGTTACATCTGTATTTCGTGCATCTCTTTGCTAGCCTTATTTCGGTGGAATCTGAGAACAGATATTTCGGATCCCATTGAAGACTATAGGGCCAAAGGAAATATCCTCCGATAACAAAGAGAAAGAAGCTTTCTGAGAAACTTCTTTGCGTTCTGTGAAATCATCTCACAGAGTTACAGCTTTCCCCTCAAGAAGCCTTTCGCTAAGACAGTTCTTGTGGAATTGGCAAAGTGATATTTGGAAGCCCATAGAGGGCTAAGGTGAAAAAGGAAATATCCACAGATGAAATCTGGAAAGAAGCTTTCTGAGATACTACTTACTGTTCTGTTCATTCATCTCACAGAGTTACATCTGTATTTCGTGGATCTCTTTGCTAGCCTTATTTCTGTGGAATCTGAGAACAGATATTTCGGATCCCTTTGAAGACTATAGGGCCAAAGGAAATATCCTCCGTTAACAAAGAGAAAGAAGCTTTCTGAGAAACTTCTTTGCGTTCTGTGAAATCATCTCACAGCGTTACAGCTTTCCCCTCAAGAAGCCTTTCGCTAATTCAGTTCTTGTGGAATTAGCAAAGTGATATTTGGAAGCCCATAGAGGGCTATGGTGAAAAAGTAAATATCCTCAGATGAAATCTGGAAAGAAGCTTTCTGAGAAACTGCTTAGTGTTCTGTTAATTCATCTCACAGAGTTACATCTATATTTCGTGGATCTCTTTGCTAGCCTTATTTCTGTGGAATCTGCGAACAGATATTTCGGATCCCATTGAAGACCATAGGGCCAAAGGAAATATCCTCCGATAACAAAGAGAAAGAAGCTTTCTGACAAAATTCTTTGCGTTCTGTGAAATCATCTCACAGAGTTACAGCTTTCCCCACAAGAAGCCTTTCGCTAAGACAGTTCTTGTGGAATTGGCAATGTGATATTTGGAAGCCCCTAGAGGGCTAAGGTGAAAAAGGAAATATCCTCAGATGAAATCTTCAAAGAAGCTTTCTGAGAAACTGCTTAGTGTTCTGTTAATTCATCTCACAAAGTTACATCTGTATTTCGTGGATCTCTTTGCTAGCCTTATTTCTGTGGAATCTGAGAACAGATATTTCGGATCCCATTGAAGACCATAGGGCCAAAGGAAATATCCTCCGATAACACAGAGAAAGAAGCTTTCTGAGAAACTTCTTTGTGTTCTGTGAAATCATCTCACAGAGTTACAGCTTTCCCCTCAAGAAGCCTTTCGCTAAGACAGTTCTTGTGGAATTGGCAAAGTGATATTTGGAAGCCCATAGAGGGCTATGGTGAAAAAGGAAATATCCTCAGATGAAATCTGGAAAGAAGCTTTCTGAGAAACTGCTTAGTGTTCGGTTAATTCTTCTCAGAGAGTTACATCTGTATTTCGTGGATCTCTTTGCTAGCCTTATTTCTGTGGAATCTGAGAACAGGTATTTCAGATCCTATTGAAGACTATAGGGCCAAAGGAAATATCCTCCGATAACAAAGAGAAAGAATCTTTCTGAGAAACTTCTATGCGTTCTGTGAAATCATCTCACAGAGTTACAGCTTTCCCCTCAAGAAGCCTTTCGCTAAGACAGCTCTTGTGGAATTGGCAAAGTGATATTTGGAAGCCCATAGAGGGCTACGGTGAAAAAGGAAATATCCTCAGATGAAATCTGGAAAGAAGCTTTCTGAGAAACTGCTAAGTGTTCGGTTAATTCATCTCACAGAGTTACATCTGTATTTCGTGGATCTCTTTGCTAGCCTTATTTCGGTGGAATCTAAGAACAGATATTTCGGATCCCTTTAAAGAGTATAGGGCCAAAGGAAATATCCTCGGATAACAAAGAGAAAGAAGCTTTCTTAGAAACTTCTTTGCTTTCTGTGAAATCATCTCACAGAGTTACAGCTTTCCCCTCAAGAAGCCTTTCGCTAAGACAGTTCTTGTGGAATTGGCAAAGTGATATTTGGAAGCCCATAGAGGGCTATGTTGAAAAAGGATATATTCTCAGATGAAATCTGGAAAGAAGCTTTCTGAGAAACTGCTTAATGTTCTGTTAATTCATCTCAAAGAGTTACATCTGTATTTCGTGGATCTCTTTGCTAGCCTTATTTCTGTGGAACCTGAGAACAGATATTTCGGATCCCATTGAAGGCTATAGGGCCAAAGGAAATATCCTCCGATAACAAAGAGAAAGAAGCTTTCTGAGAAACTTCTTTGCATTCTGTGAAATCATCTCACAGAGTTACAGCTTTCCCCTCAAGAAGCCTTTCGCTAATTCAGTTCTTGTGGAATTAGCAAAGTGATATTTGGAAGCCCATAGAGGGCTATGGTGAAAAAGGAAATATCCTCAGATGAAATCTGGAAAGAAGCTTTCTGAGAAACTTCTTAGTGTTCTGTTAATTCTTCTCACAGAGTTACATCTGTATTTCGTGGATCTCTTTGCTAGCCTTATTTCTGTGGAATCTGAGAACAGATATTTCGGATCCCATTGAAGACCATAGGGCCAAAGGAAATATCCTCCGATAACAAAGAGAAAGAAGCTTTCTGACAAACCTCTTTGCGTTCTGTGAAATCATCTCACAGTGTTACAGCTTTCCCCACAAGAAGCCTTTCGCTAAGACAGTTCTTGTGGAATTGGCACAGTGATATTTGGAAGCCCCTAGAGGGCTAAGGTGAAAAAGGAAATATCCTCAGATGAAATCTTCAAAGAAGCTTTCTGAGAAACTGCTTAGTGTTCGGTTAATTCATCTCAGCGAGTTACATCTTTTTTTCGTGGATCTCTTTGCTAGCCTTATTTCTGTGGAATCTGAGAACAGATATTTCGGATCCCTTTGAAGATAGTGGGCCAAAGGAAATATCCTCCGATAACAAAGAGAAAGAAGCTTTCTGAGAAACTTCTTTGTGTTCTGTGTAATCATCTCACAGAGTTACAGCTTTCCCCTCAAGAAGCCTTTCGCTAAGACAGTTCTTGTGGAATTGGCAAAGTGATATTTGGAAGCCCACAGAGGGCTATGGTGAAAAAGGAAATATCCTCAGATGAATTCTGGAAAGAAGCTTTCTGAGAAACTGCTTAGTGTTCAGTTAATTCTTCTCAGAGAGTTACATCTGTATTTCATGGATCTCTTTGCTAGCCTTATTTCTGTGGAATCTGAGAACAGATATTTCGGATAACATTGAAGACCATAGGGCCAAAGGAAATATCCTCCGATAACAAAGAGAAAGAAGATTTCTGAGAAATTTCTTTGTGTTCTGTGAAATCATCTCACAGAGTTACAGCTTTCCCCTCAAGAAGCCTTTCGCTAAGACAGTTCTTGTGGAATTGGCAAAGTGATATTTGGAAGCCCATAGAGGGCTATGGTGAAAAAGGAAATATCCTCAGATGAAATCTGGAAAGAAGCTTTCTGAGAAACTGCTTAGTGTTCTCTTAATTCATCTCACAGAGTTATTCTGTATTTTTTGGATCTCTTTGCTAGCCTTATTTCTGTGGAATCTGAGAACAGGTATTTCAGATCCCATTGAAGACTATAGGGCTAAAGGAAATATCCTCCGATAAAAAAGACATAGAAGCTTTCTGAGAAACTTCTTTGCGTTCTGTGAAATCATCTCACAGAGTTACAGCTTTCCCCACAAGAAGCCTTTCGCTAAGACAGTTCTTGTGGAATTGGCAAACTGATATTTGGAAGCCCATAGAGGGCTATGGTGAAAAAGGAAATATCCTCAGATGAAATCTGGAAAGAAGCTTTCTGAGAAACTGCTTAGTGTTCGGTTAATTCATCTCAGCGAGTTACATCTGTATTTCGTGGATCTCTTTGCTAGCCTTATTTCTGAGTAATCTGAGAACAGATATTTCGGATCCCTTTGAAGACTATAGGGCCAAAGGAAATATCCTCCAATAAAAAAGAGAAAGAAGCTATCTGAGAAACTTCTTTGCGTTCTGTGAAATCATCTCACAGAGTTACAGCTTTCCCCTCAAGAAGCCTTTCGCTAAGACAGTTCTTGTGGAATTGGCAAAGTGATATTCGGAAGCCCTTAGAGGGCTATGGTGAAAAAGGATATATCCTCAGTTGAAATCTGGAAAGAAGTTTTCTGAGAAACTGCTTAGTGTTCTGTTAATTCATCTCACAATGTTACATCTGTATTTCGTGGATCTCTTTGCTAGCCTTATTTCTGTGGAATCTGAGAACAGATATTTCGGATCCCATTGAAGACCATAGGGCCAAAGGAAATATCCTCCGATAACACAGAGAAAGCAGCTTTCTGAGAAACTTCTTTGTGTTCTGTGAAATCATCTCACAGAGTTACAGCTTTCCCCTCAAGAAGCCTTTCGCTAAGACAGTTCTTGTGGAATTGGCAAAGTGATATTTGGAAGCCCACAGAGGGCTATGGTGAAAAAGGATATATCCTCAGATGAAATCTGGAAAGAAGCTTTCTGAGAAACTGCTTAGTGTTCGGTTAATTCATCTCACAGAGTTACATCTGTATTTCGTGGATCTCTTTGCTAGCCTTATTTCGGTGGAATCTGAGAACAGATATTTCGGATCCCTTTAAAGAGTATAGGGCCAAAGGAAATATCCTCGGATAACAAAGAGAAAGAAGCTTTCTTAGAAACTTCTTTGCTTTCTGTGAAATCATCTCACAGAGTTACAGCTTTCCCCTCAAGAAGCCTTTCGCTAAGACAGTTCTTGTGGAATTGGCAAAGTGATATTTGGAAGCCCATAGAGGGCTATGTTGAAAAAGGATATATTCTCAGATGAAATCTGGAAAGAAGCTTTCTGAGAAACTGCTTAGTGTTCTGTTAATTCATCTCAAAGAGTTACATCTGTATTTCGTGGATCTCTTTGCTAGCCTTATTTCTGTGGAACCTGAGAACAGATATTTCGGATCCCATTGAAGGCTATAGGGCCAAAGGAAATATCCTCCGATAACAAAGAGAAAGAAGCTTTCTGAGAAACTTCTTTGCATTCTGTGAAATCATCTCACAGAGTTACAGCTTTCCCCTCAAGAAGCCTTTCGCTAATTCAGTTCTTGTGGAATTAGCAAAGAGATATTTGGAAGCCCATAGAGGGCTATGGTGAAAAAGGAAATATCCTCAGATGAAATCTGGAAAGAAGCTTTCTGAGAAACTTCTTAGTGTTCTGTTAATTCATCTCACAGAGTTACATCTGTATTTCGTGGATCTCTTTGCTAGCCTTATTTCTGTGGAATCTGAGAACAGATATTTCGGATCCCATTGAAGACCATAGGGCCAAAGGAAATATCCTCCGATAACAAAGAGAAAGAAGCTTTCTGACAAACCTCTTTGCGTTCTGTGAAATCATCTCACAGAGTTACAGCTTTCCCCACAAGAAGCCTTTCGCTAAGACAGTTCTTGCGGAATTAGCAAAGTGATATTTGGAAGCCCCTAGAGGGCTAAGGTGAAAAGGAAATATCCTCAGATGAAATCTTCAAAGAAGCTTTCTGAGAAACTGCTTAGTGTTCGGTTAATTCATCTCAGCGAGTTACATCTGTATTTTGTGGATCTCTTCGCTAGCCTTATTTCTGTGGAATCTGAGAACAGATATTTCGGATCCCTTTGAAGACTATAGGGCCAAAGGAAATATCCTCCAATAAAAAAGAGAAAGAAGCTATCTGAGAAACTTCTTTGCGTTCTGTGAAATCATCTCACAGAGTTACAGCTTTCCCCTCAAGAAGCCTTTCGCTAAGACAGTTCTTGTGGAATTGGCAAAGTGATATTAGGAAGCCCTTAGAGGGCTATGGTGAAAAAGGATATATCCTCAGTTGAAATATGGAAAGAAGCTTTCTGAGAAACTGCTTAGTGTTCTGTTAATTCATCTCACAATGTTACATCTGTATTTCGTGGATCTCTTTGCTAGCCTTATTTCTGTGGAATCTGAGAACAGATATTTCGGATCCCATTGAAGACCATAGGGCCATAGGAAATATCCTCCGATAACACAGAGAAAGAAGCTTTCTGAGAAACTTCTTTGTGTTCTGTGAAATCATCTCACAGAGTTACAGCTTTCCCCTCAAGAAGCCTTTCGCTAAGACAGTTCTTGTGGAATTGGCAAAGTGATATTTGGAAGCCCACAGAGGGCTATGGTGAAAAAGGATATATCCTCAGATGAAATCTGGAAAGAAGCTTTCTGAGAAACTGCTTAGTGTTCTGTTCATTCATCTCACAGAGTTACATCTGTATTTCGTGGATCTCTTTGCTAGCCTTATTTCTGTGGAATCTGCGAACAGATATTTCGGATTCCATTGAAGACCATAGGGCCAAAGGAAATATCCTCCGATAACAAAGAGAAAGAAGCTTTCTGACAAACTTCTTTGCGTTCTGTGAAATCATCTCACAGAGTTACAGCTTTCCCATGAGAAGCCTTTCGCTAAGACAGTTCTTGCGGAATTGGCAAAGTGATATTTGGAAGCCCCTAGAGGGCTAAGTTGAAAAGGAAATATCCTCAGATGAAATCTTCAAAGAAGCTTTCTGAGAAACTGCTTAGTGTTCGGTTAATTCATCTCAGCGAGTTACATCTGTATTTCGTGGATCTCTTTGCTAGCCTTATTTCTGTGGAATCTGAGAACAGATATTTCGGATCCCATTGAAGACCATAGGGCCAAAGGAAATATCCTACGATAACACAGAGAAAGAAGCTTTCGGAGAAACTTCTTTGTTTTCTGTGTAATCATCTCACCGAGTTACAGCTATCCCCACAAGAAGCCTTTCGCTAAGACAGTTCTTGTGGAATTGGCAAAGTGATATTTCGAAGCCCCTAGAGGGCTAAGGTGAAAAAGGAAATATCCTCAGATGAAATCTTCAAAGAAGCTTTCTGAGAAACTGCTTAGTGTTCGGTTAATTCATCTCAGCGAGTTACATCTTTTTTTCGTGGATCTCTTTGCTAGCCTTATTTCTGTGGAATCTGAGAACAGATATTTCGGATCCCTTTGATGATAGTGGGCCAAAGGAAATATCCTACGATAACACAGAGAAAGAAGCTTTCGGAGAAACTTCTTTGTGTTCTGTGTAATCATCTCACAGAGTTACAGCTTTCCCCTCAAGAAGCCTTTCGCTAAGACACTTCTTGTGGAATTGGCAAAGTGATATTTGGAAGCCCACAGAGGGCTATGGTGAAAAAGGAAATATCCTCAGATGAATTCTGGAAAGAAGCTTTCTGAGAAACTGCTTAGTGTTCGTTTAATTCTTCTCAGAGAGTTACATCTGTATTTCGTGGATCTCTTTGCTAGCCTTATTTCTGTGGAATCTGAGAACAGATATTTCGGATCCCTTTGAAGACTATAGGGCCAAAGGAAATATCCTCCGATAACAAAGAGAAAGAAGCTTTCTGAGAAACTTCTTTGCGTTCTGTGAAATCATCTCACAGAGTTACAGCTTTCCCCTCAAGAAGCCTTTCGCTAAGACAGTTCTTGTGGAATTGGCAAAGTGATATTTGGAAGCCCATAGAGGGCTATGGTGAAAAAGGAAATATCCTCAGATGAAATCTGGAAAGAAGCTTTCTGAGAAACTGCTTAGTGTTCTGTTAATTCATCTCACAGAGTTATTCTGTATTTTTTGGATCTCTTTGCTAGCCTTATTTCTGTGGAATCTGAGAACAGGTATTTCAGATCCCATTGAAGACTATAGGGCTAAAGGAAATATCCTCCGATAAAAAAGACATAGAAGCTTTCTGAGAAACTTCTTTGCGTTCTGTGAAATCATCTCACAGAGTTACAGCTTTCCCCTCTAGAAGCCTTTCGCTAAGACAGTTCTTGTGGAATTGGCAAACTGATATTTGGAAGCCCATAGAGGGCTATGGTGAAAAAGGAAATATCCTCAGATGAAATCTGGAAAGAAGCTTTCTGAGAAACTGCTTAGTGTTCGGTTAATTCATCTCAGCGAGTTACATCTGTATTTCGTGGATCTCTTTGCTAGCCTTATTTCTGAGTAATCTGAGAACAGATATTTCGGATCCCTTTGAAGACTATAGGGCCAAAGGAAATATCCTCCAATAAAAAAGAGAAAGAAGCTATCTGAGAAACTTCTTTGCGTTCTGTGAAATCATCTCACAGAGTTACAGCTTTCCCCTCAAGAAGCCTTTCGCTAAGACAGTTCTTGTGGAATTGGCAAAGTGATATTCGGAAGCCCTTAGAGGGCTATGGTGAAAAAGGATATATCCTCAGTTGAAATCTGGAAAGAAGCTTTCTGAGAAACTGCTTAGTGTTCTGTTAATTCATCTCACAATGTTACATCTGTATTTCGTGGATCTCTTTGCTAGCCTTATTTCTGTGGAATCTGAGAACAGATATTTCGGATCCCATTGAAGACCACAGGGCCAAAGGAAATATCCTCCGATAACACAGAGAAAGAAGTTTTCTGAGAAACTTCTTTGTGTTCTGTGAAATCATCTCACAGAGTTACAGCTTTCCCCTCAAGAAGCCTTTCGCTAAGACACTTCTTGTGGAATTGGCAAAGTGATATTTGGAAGCCCACAGAGGGCTATGGTGAAAAAGGATATATCCTCAGATGAAATCTGGAAAGAAGCTTTCTGAGAAACTGCTTAGTGTTCGGTTAATTCATCTCAGAGAGTTACATCTGTATTTCGTGCATCTCTTTGCTAGCCTTATTTCGGTGGAATCTGAGAACAGATATTTCGGATCCCATTGAAGACTATAGGGCCAAAGGAAATATCCTCCGATAACAAAGAGAAAGAAGCTTTCTGAGAAACTTCTTTGCGTTCTGTGAAATCATCTCACAGAGTTACAGCTTTCCCCTCAAGAAGCCTTTCGCTAAGACAGTTCTTGTGGAATTGGCAAAGTGATATTTGGAAGCCCATAGAGGCCTATGGTGAAAAAGGAAATATCCACAGATGAAATCTGGAAAGAAGCTTTCTGAGATACTACTTACTGTTCTGTTCATTCATCTCACAGAGTTACATCTGTATTTCTTGGATCTCTTTGCTAGCCTTATTTCTGTGGAATCTGAGAACAGATATTTCGGATCCCTTTGAAGACAATAGGGCCAAAGAAAATATCCTCCAATAACAAAGAGAAAGAAGCTTTCTGAGAAACTTCTTTGCGTTCTGTGAAATCATCTCACAGAGTTACAGCTTTCCCCTCAAGAAGCCTTTCGCTAATTCAGTTCTTGTGGAATTAGCAAAGTGATATTTGGAAGCCCATAGAGGGCTATGGTGAAAAAGGAATGATCCTCAAATGAAATCTGGAAAGAAGCTTTCTGAGAAACTGCTTAGTGTTCTGTTGATTCATCTCACAGAGTTACATCTGTATTTCGTGGATCTCTTTGCTAGCCTTATTTCTGTGGAATCTGAGAACAGATATTTCGGATAACATTGAAGACCATAGGGCCAAAGGAAATATCCTCCGATAACAAAGAGAAAGAAGCTTTCTGAGAAACTTCTTTGTGTTCTGTGAAATCATCTCACAGAGTTACAGCTTTCCCCTCAAGAAGCCTTTCGCTAAGACAGTTCTTGTGGAATTGGCAAAGTGATATTTGGAAGCCCATAGAGGGCTATGGTGAAAAAGGAAATATCCTCAGATGAAATCTGGAAAGAAGCTTTCGGAGAAACTGCTTAGTGTTCTCTTAATTCATCTCACAGAGTTATTCTGTATTTTTTGGATCTCTTTGCTAGCCTTATTTCTGTGGAATCTGAGAACAGGTATTTCAGATCCCATTGAAGACTATAGGGCTAAAGGAAATATCCTCCGATAAAAAAGAGATAGAAGCTTTCTGAGAAACTTCTTTGCGTTCTGTGAAATCATCTCACAGAGTTACAGCTTTCCCCTCAAGAAGCCTTTCGCTAAGACAGTTCTTGTGGAATTGGCAAACTGATATTTGGAAGCCCATAGAGGGCTATGGTGAAAAAGGAAATATCCTCAGATGAAATCTGGAAAGAAGCTTTCTGAGAAACTGCTTAGTGTTCGGTTAATTCATCTCAGCGAGTTACATCTGTATTTCGTGGATCTCTTTGCTAGCCTTATTTCTGAGTAATCTGAGAACAGATATTTCGGATCCCTTTGAAGACTATAGGGCCAAAGGAAATATCCTCCAATAAAAAAGGGAAAGAAGCTATCTGAGAAACTTCTTTGCGTTCTGTGAAATCATCTCACAGAGTTACAGCTTTCCCCTCAAGAAGCCTTTCGCTAAGACAGTTCTTGTGGAATTGGCAAAGTGATATTCGGAAGCCCTTAGAGGGCTATGGTGAAAAAGGATATATCCTCAGTTGAAATCTGGAAAGAAGCTTTCTGAGAAACTGCTTAGTGTTCGGTTAATTCATCTCAGAGAGTTACATCTGTATTTCGTGCATCTCTTTGCTAGCCTTATTTCGGTGGAATCTGAGAACAGATATTTCGGATCCCATTGAAGACTATAGGGCCAAAGGAAGTATCCTCCGATAACAAAGAGAAAGAAGCTTTCTGAGTAACTTCTTTGCGTTCTGTGAAATCATCTCACAGAGTTACAGCTTTTCCCTCAAGAAGCCTTTCGCTAAGACAGTTCTTGTGGAATTGGCAAAGTGATATTTGGAAGCCCATAGAGGGCTATGGTGAAAAAGGAAATATCCACAGATGAAATCTGGAAAGAAGCTTTCTGTGATACTACTTACTCTTCTGTTCATTCATCTCACAGAGTTACATCTGTATTTCGTGGATCTCTTTGCTAGCCTTATTTCTGTGGAATCAGAGAACAGATATTTCGGATCCCTTTGAAGACTATAGGGCCAAAGGAAATATCCTCCAATAACAAAGAGAAAGAAGCTTTCTGAGAAACTTCTTTGCGTTCTGTGAAATCATCTCACAGAGTTACAGCTTTCCACTTAAGAAGCCTTTCGCTAATTCAGTTCTTGTGGAATTAACAAAGTGATATTTGGAAGCCCTTAGAGGGCTATGGTGAAAAAGGAAATATCCTCAGATGAAATCTGGAAAGAAGCTTTCTGAGAAACTGCTTAGTGTTCTGTTAATTCATCTCACAGAGTTACATCTGTATTTCGTGGATCTCTTTGCTAGCCTTATTTCTGTGGAATCTGCGAACAGATATTTCGGATCCCATTGAAGACCATAGGGCCAAAGGAAATATCCTCCGATAACAAAGAGAAAGAAGCTTTCTGACAAACTTCTTTGTGTTCTGTGAAATCATCTCACAGAGTTACAGCTTTCCCCACAAGAAGCCTTTCGCTAAGACAGTTCTTGCGGAATTGGCAAAGTGATATTTGGAAGCCCCTAGAGGGCTAAGGTGAAAAAGGAAATATCCTCAGATGAAATCTTCAAAGAAGCTTTCTGAGAAACTGCTTAGTGTTCGGTTAATTCATCTCAGCGAGTTACATCTGTATTTCGTGGATCTCTTTGCTAGCCTTATTTCTTTGGAATCTGAGAACAGATATTTCGGATCCCATTGAAGACCATAGGGCCATAGGAAATATCCTACGATAACACAGAGAAAGAAGCTTTCGGAGAAACTTCCTTGTGTTCTGTGTAATCATCTCACAGAGTTACAGCTATCCCCTCAAGAAGCCTTTCGCTAAGACAGTTCTTGTGGAATTGGCAAAGTGATATTTGGAAGCCCACAGAGGGCTATGGTGAAAAAGGAAATATCCTCAGATGAAACCTGGAAAGAAGCTTTCTGAGAAATTGCTTAGTGTTCGGTTAATTCTTCTCAGAGAGTTACATCTGTATTTCGTGGATCTCTTTGCTAGCCTTATTTCTGTGGAATCTGAGAACAGATATTTCGGATCCCTTTGAAAACTATAGGGCCAAAGGAAATATCCTCCGATAACAAAGAGAAAGAAGCTTTCTGAGAAACTTCTTTGCGTTCTGTGAAATCATCTCACAGAGTTACAGCTTTCCCCTCAAGAAGCCTTTCGCTAATTCAGTTCTTGTGGAATTAGCAAAGTGATATTTGGAAGCCCATAGAGGGCTATGGTGAAAAAGGAATGATCCTCAGATGAAATCTGGAAAGAAGCTTTCTGAGAAACTGCTTAGTGTTCTGTTCATTCATCTCACAGAGTTACATCTGTATTTCGTGGATCTCTTTGCTAGCCTTATTTCTGTGGAATCTGCGAACAGATATTTCGGATTCCATTGAAGACCATAGGGCCAAAGGAAATATCCTCCGATAACAAAGAGAAAGAAGCTTTCTGACAAACTTCTTTGCGTTCTGTGAAATCATCTCACAGAGTTACAGCTTTCCCATAAGAAGCCTTTCGCTAAGACAGTTCTTGCGGAATTGGCAAAGTGATATTTGGAAGCCCCTAGAGGGCTAAGGTGAAAAAGAAATATCCTCAGATGAAATCTTCAAAGAAGCTTTCTGAGAAACTGCTTAGTGTTCGGTTAATTCATCTCAGCGAGTTACATCTGTATTTCGTGGATCTCTTTGCTAGCCTTATTTCTGTGGAATCTGAGAACAGATATTTCGGATCCCATTGAAGACCATAGGGCCAAAGGAAATATCCTACGATAACACAGAGAAAGAAGCTTTCGGAGAAACTTCTTTGTGTTCTGTGTAATCATCTCACAGAGTTACAGCTTTCCCCTCAAGAAGCCTTTCGCTAAGACACTTCTTGTGGAATTGGCAAAGTGATATTTGGAAGCCCACAGAGGGCTATGGTGAAAAAGGAAATATCCTCAGATGAATTCTGGAAAGAAGCTTTCTGAGAAACTGCTTAGTGTTCGGTTAATTCTTCTCAGAGAGTTACATCTGTATTTCGTGGATCTCTTTGCTAGCCTTATTTCTGTGGAATCTGAGAACAGATATTTCGGATCCCTTTGAAGACTATAGGGCCAAAGGAAATATCCTCCGATAACAAAGAGAAAGAAGCTTTCTGAGAAACTTCTTTGCGTTCTGTGAAATCATCTCACAGAGTTACAGCTTTCCCCTCAAGAAGCCTTTCGCTAAGACAGTTATTGTGGAATTGGCAAAGTGATATTTGGAAGCCCATAGAGGTCTATGGTGAAAAAGGAAATATCCTCAGATGAAATCTGGAAAGAAGCTTTCTGAGAAACTGCTTAGTGTTCTCTTAATTCATCTCACAGAGTTATTCTGTATTTTTTGGATCTCTTTGCTAGCCTTATTTCTGTGGAATCTGAGAACAGGTATTTCAGATCCCATTGAAGACTATAGGGCTAAAGGAAATATCCTCCGATAAAAAAGACATAGAAGCTTTCTGAGAAACTTCTTTGCGTTCTGTGAAATCATCTCACAGAGTTACAGCTTTCCCCTCAAGAAGCCTTTCGCTAAGACAGTTCTTGTGGAATTGGCAAACTGATATTTGGAAGCCCATAGAGGGCTATGGTGAAAAAGGAAATATCCTCAGATGAAATCTGGAAAGAAGCTTTCTGAGAAACTGCTTAGTGTTCGGTTAATTCATCTCAGCGAGTTACATCTGTATTTCGTGTATCTCTTTGCTAGCCTTATTTCTGAGTAATCTGAGAACAGATATTTCGGATCCCTTTGAAGACTATAGGGCCAAAGGAAATATCCTCCAATAAAAAAGAGAAAGAAGCTATCTGAGAAACTTCTTTGCGTTCTGTGAAATCATCTCACAGAGTTACAGCTTTCCCCTCAAGAAGCCTTTCGCTAAGACAGTTCTTGTGGAATTGGCAAAGTGATATTCGGAAGCCCTTTGAGGGCTATGGTGAAAAAGGATATATCCTCAGTTGAAATCTGGAAAGAAGCTTTCTGAGAAACTGCTTAGTGTTCTGTTAATTCATCTCACAATGTTACATCTGTATTTCGTGGATCTCTTTGCTAGCCTTATTTCTGTGGAATCTGAGAACAGATATTTCGGATCCCATTGAAGACCATAGGGCCAAAGGAAATATCCTCCGATAACACAGAGAAAGAAGTTTTCTGAGAAACTTCTTTGTGTTCTGTGAAATCATCTCACAGAGTTACAGCTTTCCCCTCAAGAAGCCTTTCGCTAAGACAGTTCTTGTGGAATTGGCAAAGTGATATTTGGAAGCCCACAGAGGGCTATGGTGAAAAAGGATATATCCTCAGATGAAATCTGGAAAGAAGCTTTCTGAGAAACTGCTTAGTGTTCGGTTAATTCATCTCAGATAGTTACATCTGTATTTCGTGCATCTCTTTGCTAGCCTTATTTCGGTGGAATCTGAGAACAGATATTTCGGATCCCATTGAAGACTATAGGGCCAAAGGAAATATCCTCCGATAACAAAGAGAAAGAAGCTTTCTGAGAAACTTCTTTGCGTTCTGTGAAATCATCTCACAGAGTTACAGCTTTCCCCTCAAGAAGCCTTTCGCTAAGACAGTTCTTGTGGAATTGGCAAAGTGATATTTGGAAGCCCATAGAGGCCTATGGTGAAAAAGGAAATATCCACAGATGAAATCTGGAAAGAAGCTTTCTGAGATACTACTTACTGTTCTGTTCATTCATCTCACAGAGTTACATCTGTATTTCTTGGATCTCTTTGCTAGCCTTATTTCTGTGGAATCTGAGAACAGATATTTCGGATCCCTTTGAAGACTATAGGGCCAAAGGAAATATCCTCCAATAACAAAGAGAAAGAAGCTTTCTGAGAAACTTCTTTGCGTTCTGTGAAATCATCTCACAGAGTTACAGCTTTCCCCTCAAGAAGCCTTTCGCTAATTCAGTTCTTGTGGAATTAGCAAAGTGATATTTGGAAGCCCATAGAGGGCTATGGTGAAAAAGGAATGATCCTCAGATGAAATCTGGAAAGAAGCTTTCTGAGAAACTGCTTAGTGTTCTGTTCATTCATCTCACAGAGTTACATCTGTATTTCGTGGATCTCTTTGCTAGCCTTATTTCTGTGGAATCTGAGAACAGATATTTCGGATTCCATTGAAGACCATAGGGCCAAAGGAAATATCCTCCGATAACAAAGAGAAAGAAGCTTTCTGACAAACTTCTTTGCGTTCTGTGAAATCAACTCACAGAGTTACAGCTTTCCCCACAAGAAGCCTTTCGCTAAGACAGTTCTTGCGGAATTGGCAAAGTGATATTTGGAAGCCCCTAGAGGGCTAAGGTGAAAAAGGAAATATCCTCAGATGAAATCTTCAAAGAAGCTTTCTGAGAAACTGCTTAGTGTTCGGTTAATTCATCTCAGCGAGTTACATCTGTATTTCGTGGATCTCTTTGCTAGCCTTATTTCTGTGGAATCTGAGAACAGATATTTCGGAACCCTTTGAAGATAGTGGGCCAAAGGAAATATCCTACGATAACACAGAGAAAGAAGCTTTCGGAGAAACTTCTTTGTGTTCTGTGTAATCATCTCACAGAGTTACAGCTTTCCCCTCAAGAAGCCTTTCGCTAAGACAGTTCTTGTGGAATTGGCAAAGTGATATTTGGAAGCCCACAGAGGGCTATGGTGAAAAAGGAAATATCCTCAGATGAATTCTGGAAAGAAGCTTTTTGAGAAACTGCTTAGTGTTCTGTTAATTCTTCTCAGAGAGTTACATCTGTATTTCGTGGATCTCTTTGCTAGCCTTATTTCTGTGGAATCTGAGAAGAGATATTTCGGATCCCTTTGAAGACTATAGGGCCAAAGGAAATATCCTCCGATAACAAAGAGAAAGAAGCTTTCTGAGAAACTTCTTTGCGTTCTGTGAAATCATCTCAGAGAGTTACAGCTTTCCCCTCAAGAAGCCTTTCGCTAAGACAGTTCTTGTGGAATTGGCAAAGTGATATTTGGAAGCCCATAGAGGGCTATGTTGAAAAAGTATATATCCTCAGATGAAATCTGGAAAGAAGCTTTCTGAGAAACTGCTTAGTGTTCTGTTGATTCATCTCAAAGAGTTACATCTGTATTTCGTGGATCTCTTTGCTAGACTTATTTCTGTGGAATCTGAGAACAGATATTTCGGATCCCTTTGAAGACTATAGGGCCAAAGGAAATATCCTCCGATAACAAAGAGAAAGAAGCTTTCTGAGAAACTTCTTTGTGTTCTGTGAAATCATCTCACAGAGTTACAGCTTTCTCCTCAAGAAGCCTTTCGCTAAGACAGTTCTTGTGGAATTGGCAAAGTGATATTTGGAAGCCCATAGAGGGCTATGGTGAAAAAGGAAATATCCTCAGATGAAATCTGGAAAGAAGCTGTCTGAGAAACTGCTTAGTGTTCTCTTCATTCATCTCACAGAGTTACATCGGTATTTCATGGATCTCTTTGCTAGCCTTATTTCTGTGGAATCTGAGAACAGATATTTCGGATAACATTGAAGACCATAGGGCCAAAGGAAATATCCTCCGATAACAAAGAGAAAGAAGATTTCTGAGAAATTTCTTTGTGTTCTGTGAAATCATCTCACAGAGTTACAGCTTTCCCCTCAAGAAGCCTTTCGCTAAGACAGTTCTTGTGGAATTGGCAAAGTGATATTTGGAAGCCCATAGAGGGCTATGGTGAAAAAGGAAATATCCTCAGATGAAATCTGGAAAGAAGCTTTCTGAGAAACTGCTTAGTGTTCTCTTAATTCATCTCACAGAGTTATTCTGTATTTTTTGGATCTCTTTGCTAGCCTTATTTCTGTGGAATCTGAGAACAGGTATTTCAGATCCCATTGAAGACTATAGGGCTAAAGGAAATATCCTCCGATAAAAAAGAGATAGAAGCTTTCTGAGAAACTTCTTTGCGTTCTGTGAAATCGTCTCACAGAGTTACAGCTTTCCCCTCAAGAAGCCTTTCGCTAAGACAGTTCTTGTGGAATTGGCAAACTGATATTTGGAAGCCCATAGAGGGCTATGGTGAAAAAGGAAATATCCTCAGATGAAATCTGGAAAGAAGCTTTCTGAGAAACTGCTTAGTGTTCGGTTAATTCATCTCAGCGAGTTACATCTGTATTTCGTGGATCTCTTTGCTAGCCTAATTTCTGAGTAATCTGAGAACAGATATTTCGGATCCCTTTGAAGACTATACGGCCAAAGGAAATATCCTCCAATAAAAAAGAGAAAGAAGCTATCTGAGAAACTTCTTTGCGTTCTGTGAAATCATCTCACAGAGTTACAGCTTTCCCCTCAAGAAGCCTTTCGCTAAGACAGTTCTTGTGGAATTGGCAAAGTGATATTCGGAAGCCCTTAGAGGGCTATGGTGAAAAAGGATATATCCTCAGTTGAAATCTGGAAAGAAGCTTTCTGAGAAACTGCTTAGTGTTCGGTTAATTCATCTCAGAGAGTTACATCTGTATTTCGTGCATCTCTTTGCTAGCCTTATTTCGGTGGAATCTGAGAACAGATATTTCGGATCCTATTGAAGACTATAGGGCCAAAGGAAGTATCCTCCGATAACAAAGAGAAAGAAGCTTTCTGAGAAACTTCTTTGCGTTCTGTGAAATCATCTCACAGAGTTACAGCTTTTCCCTCAAGAAGCCTTTCGCTAAGACAGTTCTTGTGGAATTGGCAAAGTGATATTTGGAAGCCCATAGAGGGCTATGGTGAAAAAGGAAATATCCACAGATGAAATCTGGAAAGAAGCTTTCTGTGATACTACTTACTGTTCTGTTCATTCATCTCACAGAGTTACATCTGTATTTCGTGGATCTCTTTGCTAGCCTTATTTCTGTGGAATCAGAGAACAGATATTTCGGATCCCTTTGAAGACTATAGGGCCAAAGGAAATATCCTCCAATAACAAAGAGAAAGAAGCTTTCTGAGAAACTTCTTTGCGTTCTGTGAAATCATCTCACAGAGTTACAGCTTTCCACTTAAGAAGCCTTTCGCTAATTCAGTTCTTGTGGAATTAGCAAAGTGATATTTGGAAGCCCTTAGAGGGCTATGGTGAAAAAGGAAATATCCTCAGATGAAATCTGGAAAGAAGCTTTCTGAGAAACTTCTTAGTGTTCTGTTAATTCATCTCACAGAGTTACATCTGTATTTCGTGGATCTCTTTGCTAGCCTTATTTCTGTGGAATCTGCGAACAGATATTTCGGATCCCATTGAAGACCATAGGGCCAAAGGAAATATCCTCCGATAACAAAGAGAAAGAAGCTTTCTGACAAACTTCTTTGTGTTCTGTGAAATCATCTCACAGAGTTACAGCTTTCCCCACAAGAAGCCTTTCGCTAAGACAGTTCTTGCGGAATTGGCAAAGTGATATTTGGAAGCCCCTAGAGGGCTAAGGTGAAAAAGGAAATATCCTCAGACGAAATCTTCAAAGAAGCTTTCTGAGAAACTGCTTAGTGTTCGGTTAATTCATCTCAGCGAGTTACATCTGTATTTCGTGGATCTCTTTGCTAGCCTTATTTCTTTGGAATCTGAGAACAGATATTTCGGATCCCATTGAAGACCATAGGGCCAAAGGAAATATCCTACGATAACACAGAGAAAGAAGCTTTCGGAGAAACTTCCTTGTGTTCTGTGTAATCATCTCACAGAGTTACAGCTATCCCCTCAAGAAGCCTTTCGCTAAGACAGTTCTTGTGGAATTGGCAAAGTGATATTTGGAAGCCCACAGAGGGCTATGGTGAAAAAGGAAATATCCTCAGATGAAATCTGGAAAGAAGCTTTCTGAGAAACTACTTAGTGTTCGGTTAATTCTTCTGAGAGAGTTACATCTGTATTTCATGGATCTCTTTGCTAGCCTTATTTCTGTGGAATCTGAGAACAGATATTTCGGATCCCTTTGAAAACTATAGGGCCAAAGGAAATATCCTCCGATAACAAAGAGAAAGAAGCTTTCTGAGAAACTTCTTTGCGTTCTGTGAAATCATCTCACAGAGTTACAGATTTACCCTCAAGAAGCCTTTCGCTAAGACAGTTCTTGTGGAATTGGCAAAGTGATATTTGTAAGCCCATAGAGGGCTATGGTGAAAAAGGAAATATCCTCAGATGAAATCTGGAAAGAAGCTTTCTGAGAAACTGCTTAGTGTTCGGTTAATTCATCTCAGCGAGTTACATCTGTATTTCGTGGATCTCTTTGCTAGCCTAATTTCTGAGTAATCTGAGAACAGATATTTCGGATCCCTTTGAAGACTATACGGCCAAAGGAAATATCCTCCAATAAAAAAGAGAAAGAAGCTATCTGAGAAACTTCTTTGCGTTCTGTGAAATCATCTCACAGAGTTACAGCTTTCCCCTCAAGAAGCCTTTCGCTAAGACAGTTCTTGTGGAATTGGCAAAGTGATATTCGGAAGCCCTTAGAGGGCTATGGTGAAAAAGGATATATCCTCAGTTGAAATCTGGAAAGAAGCTTTCTGAGAAACTGCTTAGTGTTCGGTTAATTCATCTCAGAGAGTTACATCTGTATTTCGTGCATCTCTTTGCTAGCCTTATTTCGGTGGAATCTGAGAACAGATATTTCGGATCCCATTGAAGACTATAGGGCCAAAGGAAGTATCCTCCGATAACAAAGAGAAAGAAGCTTTCTGAGAAACTTCTTTGCGTTCTGTGAAATCATCTCACAGAGTTACAGCTTTTCCCTCAAGAAGCCTTTCGCTAAGACAGTTCTTGTGGAATTGGCAAAGTGATATTTGGAAGCCCATAGAGGGCTATGGTGAAAAAGGAAATATCCACAGATGAAATCTGGAAAGAAGCTTTCTGTGATACTACTTACTGTTCTGTTCATTCATCTCACAGAGTTACATCTGTATTTCGTGGATCTCTTTGCTAGCCTTATTTCTGTGGAATCAGAGAACAGATATTTCGGATCCCTTTGAAGACTATAGGGCCAAAGGAAATATCCTCCAATAACAAAGAGAAAGAAGCTTTCTGAGAAACTTCTTTGCGTTCTGTGAAATCATCTCACAGAGTTACAGCTTTCCACTTAAGAAGCCTTTCGCTAATTCAGTTCTTGTGGAATTAGCAAAGTGATATTTGGAAGCCCTTAGAGGGCTATGGTGAAAAAGGAAATATCCTCAGATGAAATCTGGAAAGAAGCTTTCTGAGAAACTTCTTAGTGTTCTGTTAATTCATCTCACAGAGTTACATCTGTATTTCGTGGATCTCTTTGCTAGCCTTATTTCTGTGGAATCTGCGAACAGATATTTCGGATCCCATTGAAGACCATAGGGCCAAAGGAAATATCCTCCGATAACAAAGAGAAAGAAGCTTTCTGACAAACTTCTTTGTGTTCTGTGAAATCATCTCACAGAGTTACAGCTTTCCCCACAAGAAGCCTTTCGCTAAGACAGTTCTTGCGGAATTGGCAAAGTGATATTTGGAAGCCCCTAGAGGGCTAAGGTGAAAAAGGAAATATCCTCAGACGAAATCTTCAAAGAAGCTTTCTGAGAAACTGCTTAGTGTTCGGTTAATTCATCTCAGCGAGTTACATCTGTATTTCGTGGATCTCTTTGCTAGCCTTATTTCTTTGGAATCTGAGAACAGATATTTCGGATCCCATTGAAGACCATAGGGCCAAAGGAAATATCCTACGATAACACAGAGAAAGAAGCTTTCGGAGAAACTTCCTTGTGTTCTGTGTAATCATCTCACAGAGTTACAGCTATCCCCTCAAGAAGCCTTTCGCTAAGACAGTTCTTGTGGAATTGGCAAAGTGATATTTGGAAGCCCACAGAGGGCTATGGTGAAAAAGGAAATATCCTCAGATGAAATCTGGAAAGAAGCTTTCTGAGAAACTACTTAGTGTTCGGTTAATTCTTCTGAGAGAGTTACATCTGTATTTCATGGATCTCTTTGCTAGCCTTATTTCTGTGGAATCTGAGAACAGATATTTCGGATCCCTTTGAAAACTATAGGGCCAAAGGAAATATCCTCCGATAACAAAGAGAAAGAAGCTTTCTGAGAAACTTCTTTGCGTTCTGTGAAATCATCTCACAGAGTTACAGATTTACCCTCAAGAAGCCTTTCGCTAAGACAGTTCTTGTGGAATTGGCAAAGTGATATTTGTAAGCCCATAGAGGGCTATGTTGAAAAAGTATATATCCTCAGACGAAATCTGGAAAGAAGCTTTCTGAGAAACTGCTTAGTGTTCTGTTTATTCATCTCAAAGAGTTACATCTGTATTTCGTGGATCTCTTTGCTAGCCTTATTTCTGTGGAATCTGAGAACAGATATTTCGGATCCCTTTGAAGACTATAGGGCCAAAGGAAATATCCTCCGATAACAAAGAGAAAGAAGCTTTCTTAGAAACTTCTTTGTGTTCTGTGAAATCATCTCACAGAGTTACAGCTTTCCCCTCAAGAAGCCTTTCGCTAAGACAGTTCTTGTGGAATTGGCAAAGTGATATTTGGAAGCCCATAGAGGGCTATGGTGAAAAAGGAAATATCCTCAGATTAAATCTGGAAAGAAGCTTTCTGAGAAACTGCTTAGTGTTCTGTTAATTCATCTCACAAAGTTACATCTGTATTTCGTGGATCTCTTTGCTAGACTTATTTCTGTGGAATCTGAGAACAGATATTTCGGATCCCATTGAAGACCATAGGGCCAAAGGAAATATCCTCCGATAACACAGAGAAAGAAGCTTTCTGAGAAACTTCTTTGTGTTCTGTGAAATCATCTCACAGAGTTACAGCTTTCCCCTCAAGAAGCCTTTCGCTAAGACAGTTCTTGTGGAATTGGCAAAGTGATATTTGGAAGCCCCCAGAGGGCTATGTTGAAAAAGGAAATCTCCTCAGATGAAATCTGGAAAGAAGGTTTCTGAGAAACTGCTTAGTGTTCTCTTCATTCATCTCACAGAGTTACATCTGTATTTCGTGGATCTCTTTGCTAGCCTTATTTCTGTGGAATCTGAGAACAGATATTTCGGATCCCATTGAAGACCATAGGGCCAAAGGAAATATCCTCCGAATACAAAGAGAATGAAGATTTCTGAGAAACTTCTTTGCGTTCTGTGAAATCATCTCACAGAGTTACAGCTTTCCCCTCAAGAAGCCTTTCACTAAGACAGTTATTGTGGAATTGGCAAAGTGATATTTGGAAGCCCATAGAGGGCTATGGTGAAATAGGAAATATCCTCAGATGAAATCTGGAAAGAAGCTTTCTGAGAAACTGCTTAGTGTTCTGTTCATTCATCTCACAGAGTTACATCTATATTTCGTGGATCTCTTTGTTAGCCTTATTTTTGTGGAATCTGAACATCGATATTTCGGATCCCTTTGAAGACCATAGGGCCAAAGGAAATATCCTCCGATAACAAAGAGAAAGAAGCTTTCTGAGAAACTTCTTCGCGTTCTGTGAAATCATCTCACAGAGTTACAGCTTTCCCCTCAAGAAGCCTTTCGCTAAGACAGTTCTTGTGGAATTGGCAAAGTGATATTTGGAAGCCCATAGAGGGCTATGTTGAAAAAGGATATATTCTCAGATGAAATCTGGAAAGAAGCTTTCTGAGAAACTGCTTAGTGTTCTCTTAATTCATCTCACAGAGTTATTCTGTATTTTTTGGATCTCTTTGCTAGCCTTATTTCTGTGGAATCTGAGAACAGGTATTTCAGATCCCATTGAAGACTATAGGGCTAAAGGAAATATCCTCCGATAAAAAAGACATAGAAGCTTTCTGAGAAACTTCTTTGCGTTCTGTGAAATCATCTCACAGAGTTACAGCTTTCCCCTCAAGAAGCCTTTCGCTAAGACAGTTCTTGTGGAATTGGCAAACTGATATTTGGAAGCCCATAGAGGGCTATGGTGAAAAAGGAAATATCCTCAGATGAAATCTGGAAAGAAGCTTTCTGAGAAACTGCTTAGTGTTCGGTTAATTCATCTCAGCGAGTTACATCTGTATTTCGTGGATCTCTTTGCTAGCCTTATTTCTGAGTAATCTGAGAACAGATATTTCGGATCCCTTTGAAGACTATAGGGCCAAAGGAAATATCCTCCAATAAAAAAGAGAAAGAAGCTATCTGAGAAACTTCTTTGCGTTCTGTGAAATCATCTCACAGAGTTACAGCTTTCCCCTCAAGAAGCCTTTCGCTAAGACAGTTCTTGTGGAATTGGCAAAGTGATATTCGGAAGCCCTTAGAGGGCTATGGTGAAAAAGGATATATCCTCAGTTGAAATCTGGAAGGAAGCTTTCTGAGAAACTGCTTAGTGTTCTGTTAATTCATCTCACAATGTTACATCTGTATTTCGTGGATCTCTTTGCTAGCCTTATTTCTGTGGAATCTGAGAACAGATATTTCGGATCCCATTGAAGACCATAGGGCCAAAGGAAATATCCTCCGATAACACAGAGAAAGAAGTTTTCTGAGAAACTTCTTTGTGTTCTGTGAAATCATCTCACAGAGTTACAGCTTTCCCCTCAAGAAGCCTTTCGCTAAGACAGTTCTTGTGGAATTGGCAAAGTGATATTTGGAAGCCCACAGAGGGCTATGGTGAAAAAGGATATATCCTCAGATGAAATCTGGAAAGAAGCTTTCTGAGAAACTGCTTAGTGTTCGGTTAATTCATCTCAGAGAGTTACATCTGTATTTCGTGCATCTCTTTGCTAGCCTTATTTCGGTGGAATCTGAGAACAGATATTTCGGATCCCATTGAAGACTATAGGGCCAAAGGAAATATCCTCCGATAACAAAGAGAAAGAAGCTTTCTGAGAAACTTCTTTGCGTTCTGTGAAATCATCTCACAGAGTTACAGCTTTCCCCTCAAGAAGCCTTTCGCTAAGACAGTTCTTGTGGAATTGGCAAAGTGATATTTGGAAGCCCATAGAGGCCTATGGTGAAAAAGGAAATATCCACAGATGAAATCTGGAAAGAAGCTTTCTGAGATACTACTTACTGTTCTGTTCATTCATCTCACAGAGTTACATCTGTATTTCTTGGATCTCTTTGCTAGCCTTATTTCTGTGGAATCTGAGAACAGATATTTCGGATCCCTTTGAAGACTATAGGGCCAAAGGAAATATCCTCCAATAACAAAGAGAAAGAAGCTTTCTGAGAAACTTCTTTGCGTTCTGTGAAATCATCTCACAGAGTTACAGCTTTCCCCTCAAGAAGCCTTTCGCTAATTCAGTTCTTGTGGAATTAGCAAAGTGATATTTGGAAGCCCATAGAGGGCTATGGTGAAAAAGGAATCATCCTCAGATGAAATCTGGAAAGAAGCTTTCTGAGAAACTGCTTAGTGTTCTGTTCATTCATCTCACAGAGTTACATCTGTATTTCGTGGATCTCTTTGCTAGCCTTATTTCTGTGGAATCTGAGAACAGATATTTCGGATTCCATTGAAGACCATAGGGCCAAAGGAAATATCCTCCGATAACAAAGAGAAAGAAGCTTTCTGACAAACTTCTTTAAAGTCTGTGAAATCAACTCACAGAGTTACAGCTTTCCCCACAAGAAGCCTTTCGCTAAGACAGTTCTTGCGGAATTGGCAAAGTGATATTTGGAAGCCCCTAGAGGGCTAAGGTGAAAAGGAAATATACTCAGATGAAATCTTCAAAGAAGCTTTCTGAGAAACTGCTTAGTGTTCGGTTAATTCATCTCAGCGAGTTACATCTGTATTTCGTGGATCTCTTTGCTAGCCTTATTTCTGTGGAATCTGAGAACAGATATTTCGGATCTCATTGAAGACCATAGGGCCAAAGGAAATATCCTACGATAACACAGAGAAAGAAGCTTTCGGAGAAACTTCTTTGTGTTCTGTGTAATCATCTCACAGGGTTACAGCTATCCCCTCAAGAAGCCTTTCGCTAAGACAGTTCTTGTGGAATTGGCAAAGTGATATTTGGAAGCCCACAGAGGGCTAAGGTGAAAAAGGAAATATCCTCAGATGAAATCTGGAAAGAAGCTTTCTGAGAAACTGCTTAGTGTTCGGTTAATTCTTCTCAGAGAGTTACATTTGTATTTCGTGGATCTCTTTGCTAGCCTTATTTCTGTGGAATCTGAGAACAGATATTTCGGATCCCTTTGAAAACTATAGGGCCAAAGGAAATATCCTCCGATAACAAAGAGAAAGAAGCCTTCTGAGAAACTTCTTTGCGTTCTGTGAAATCATCTCACAGAGTTACAGCTTTCCCCTCAAGAAGCCTTTCGCTAAGACAGTTCTTGTGGAATTGGCAAAGTGATATTTGTAAGACCATAGAGGGCTATGTTGAAAAAGTATATATCCTCAGACGAAATCTGGAAAGAAGCTTTCTGAGAAACTGCTTAGTGTTCTGTTGATTCATCTCACAGAGTTACATCTGTATTTCGTGGATCTCTTTGCTAGCCTTATTTCTGTGGAATCTGAGAACAGATATTTCGGATCCCCTTGAAGACTATAGGGCCAAAGGAAATATCCTCCGATAACAAAGAGAAAGAAGCTTTCTTAGAAACTTCTTTGTGTTCTGTGAAATCATCTCAGAGAGTTACAGCTTTCCCCTCAAGAAGCCTTTCGCTAAGACAGTTCTTGTGGAATTGGCAAAGTGATATTTGGAAGCCCATAGAGGGCTATGGTGAAAAAGGAAATATCCTCAGATGAAATCTGGAAAGAAGCTTTCTGAGAAACTGCTTATTGTTCTGTTAATTCATCTCACAGAGTTACATCTGTATTTCGTGGATCTCTTTGCTAGCCTTATTTCTGTGGAATCTGAGAACAGATATTTCGGATCCCATTGAAGACCATAGGGCCAAAGGAAATATCCTCCGAAAACAAAGAGAAAGAAGCTTTCTGACAAACCTCTTTGCGTTCTGTGAAATCATCTCACAGAGTTACAGCTTTCCCCACAAGAAGCCTTTCGCTAAGACAGTTCTTGTGGAATTGGCAAAGTGATATTTGGAAGCCCCTAGAGGGCTAAGGTGAAAAAGGAAATATCCTCAGATGAAATCTTCAAAGAAGATTTCTGAGAAACTGCTTAGTGTTCGGTTAATTCATCTCAGCGAGTTACATCTGTATTTCGTGGATCTCTTTGCTAGCCTTATTTCTGTGGAATCTGAGAACAGATATTTCGGAACCCTTTGAAGATAGTGGGCCAAAGGAAATATCCTACGATAACACAGAGAAAGAAGCTTTCGGAGAAACTTCTTTGTGTTCTGTGTAATCATCTCACAGAGTTACAGCTTTCCCCTCAAGAAGCCTTTCGCTAAGACAGTTCTTGTGGAATTGGCAAAGTGATATTTGGAAGCCCACAGAGGGCTATGGTGAAAAAGGAAATATCCTCAGATGAATTCTGGAAAGAAGCTTTTTGAGAAACTGCTTAGTGTTCTGTTAATTCTTCTCAGAGAGTTACATCTGTATTTCATGGATCTCTTTGCTAGCCTTATTTCTGTGGAATCTGAGAACAGATATTTCGGATAACATTGAAGACCATAGGGCCAAAGGAAATATCCTCCGATAACAAAGAGAAAGAAGATTTCTGAGAAATTTCTTTGTGTTCTGTGAAATCATCTCACAGAGTTACAGCTTTCCCCTCAAGAAGCCTTTCGCTAAGACAGTTCTTGTGGAATTGGCAAAGTGATATTTGGAAGCCCATAGAGGGCTATGGTGAAAAAGGAAATATCCTCAGATGAAATCTGGAAAGAAGCTTTCTGAGAAACTGCTTAGTGTTCTCTTAATTCATCTCACAGAGTTATTCTGTATTTTTTGGATCTCTTTGCTAGCCTTATTTCTGTGGAATCTGAGAACAGGTATTTCAGATCCCATTGAAGACTATAGGGCTAAAGGAAATATCCTCGATAAAAAAGAGATAGAAGCTTTCTGAGAAACTTCTTTGCGTTCTGTGAAATCGTCTCACAGAGTTACAGCTTTCCCCTCAAGAAGCCTTTCGCTAAGACAGTTCTTGTGGAATTGGCAAACTGATATTTGGAAGCCCATAGAGGGCTATGGTGAAAAAGGAAATATCCTCAGATGAAATCTGGAAAGAAGCTTTCTGAGAAACTGCTTAGTGTTCGGTTAATTCATCTCAGCGAGTTACATCTGTATTTCGTGGATCTCTTTGCTAGCCTTATTTCTGAGTAATCTGAGAACAGATATTTCGGATCCCTTTGAAGACTATACGGCCAAAGGAAATATCCTCCAATAAAAAAGAGAAAGAAGCTATCTGAGAAACTTCTTTGCGTTCTGTGAAATCATCTCACAGAGTTACAGCTTTCCCCTCAAGAAGCCTTTCGCTAAGACAGTTCTTGTGGAATTGGCAAAGTGATATTCGGAAGCCCTTAGAGGGCTATGGTGAAAAAGGATATATCCTCAGTTGAAATCTGGAAAGAAGCTTTCTGAGAAACTGCTTAGTGTTCGGTTAATTCATCTCAGAGAGTTACATCTGTATTTCGTGCATCTCTTTGCTAGCCTTATTTCGGTGGAATCTGAGAACAGATATTTCGGATCCCATTGAAGACTATAGGGCCAAAGGAAGTATCCTCCGATAACAAAGAGAAAGAAGCTTTCTGAGAAACTTCTTTGCGTTCTGTGAAATCATCTCACAGAGTTACAGCTTTTCCCTCAAGAAGCCTTTCGCTAAGAGAGTTCTTGTGGAATTGGCAAAGTGATATTTGGAAGCCCATAGAGGGCTATGGTGAAAAAGGAAATATCCACAGATGAAATCTGGAAAGAAGCTTTCTGTGATACTACTTACTGTTCTGTTCATTCATCTCACAGAGTTACATCTGTATTTCGTGGATCTCTTTGCTAGCCTTATTTCTGTGGAATCAGAGAACAGATATTTCGGATCCCTTTGAAGACTATAGGGCCAAAGGAAATATCCTCCAATAACAAAGAGAAAGAAGCTTTCTGAGAAACTTCTTTGCGTTCTGTGAAATCATCTCACAGAGTTACAGCTTTCCACTTAAGAAGCCTTTCGCTAATTCAGTTCTTGTGGAATTAGCAAAGTGATATTTGGAAGCCCTTAGAGGGCTATGGTGAAAAAGGAAATATCCTCAGATGAAATCTGGAAAGAAGCTTTCTGAGAAACTGCTTAGTGTTCTGTTAATTCATCTCACAGAGTTACATCTGTATTTCGTGGATCTCTTTGCTAGCCTTATTTCTGTGGAATCTGCGAACAGATATTTCGGATCCCATTGAAGACCATAGGGCCAAAGGAAATATCCTCCGATAACAAAGAGAAAGAAGCTTTCTGACAAACTTCTTTGTGTTCTGTGAAATCATCTCACAGAGTTACAGCTTTCCCCACAAGAAGCCTTTCGCTAAGACAGTTCTTGCGGAATTGGCAAAGTGATATTTGGAAGCCCCTAGACGGCTAAGGTGAAAAAGGAAATATCCTCAGATGAAATCTTCAAAGAAGCTTTCTGAGAAACTGCTTAGTGTTCGGTTAATTCATCTCAGCGAGTTACATCTGTATTTCGTGAATCTCTTTGCTAGCCTTATTTCTTTGGAATCTGAGAACAGATATTTCGGATCCCATTGAAGACCATAGGGCCAAAGGAAATATCCTACGATAACACAGAGAAAGAAGCTTTCGGAGAAACTTCCTTGTGTTCTGTGTAATCATCTCACAGAGTTACAGCTATCCCCTCAAGAAGCCTTTCGCTAAGACAGTTCTTGTGGAATTGGCAAAGTGATATTTGGAAGCCCACAGAGGGCTATGGTGAAAAAGGAAATATCCTCAGATGAAATCTGGAAAGAAGCTTTCTGAGAAACTACTTAGTGTTCGGTTAATTCTTCTCAGAGAGTTACATCTGTATTTCGTGGATCTCTTTGCTAGCCTTATTTCTGTGGAATCTGAGAACAGATATTTCGGATCCCTTTGAAAACTATAGGGCCAAAGGAAATATCCTCCGATAACAAAGAGAAAGAAGCTTTCTGAGAAACTTCTTTGCGTTCTGTGAAATCATCTCACAGAGTTACAGCTTTCCCCTCAAGAAGCCTTTCGCTAATTCAGTTCTTGTGGAATTAGCAAAGTGATATTTGGAAGCCCATAGAGTGCTATGGTGAAAAAGGAAATATCCTCAGATGAAATCTGGAAAGAAGCTTTCTGAGAAACTGCTTAGTGTTCTGTTAATTCATCTCACAGATTTACATCTGTATTTCGTGGATCTCTTTGCTAGCCTTATTTCTGTGGAATCTGAGAACAGATATTTCGGATCCCATTGAAGACCATAGGGCCAAAGGAAATATCCTCCGATAACAAAGAGAAAGAAGCTTTCTGACAAACCTCTTTGCGTTCTGTGAAATCATCTCACAGAGTTACAGCTTTCCCCACAAGAAGCCTTTCGCTAAGACAGTTCTTGTGGAATTGGCAAAGTGATATTTGGAAGCCGCTAGAGGGCTACGGTGAAAAAGGAAATATCCTCAGATGAAATCTTCAAAGAAGCTTTCTGAGAAACTGCTTAGTGTTCGGTTAATTCATCTCAGCGAGTTACATCTGTATTTCGTGGATCTCTTTGCTAGCCTTATTTCTGTGGAATCTGAGAACAGATATTTCGGATCCCTTTGAAGATAGTGGGCCAAAGGAAATATCCTACGATAACACAGAGAAAGAAGCTTTTGGAGAAACTTCTTTGTGTTCTGTGTAATCATCTCACAGAGTTACAGATTTCCCCTCAAGAAGCCTTTCGCTAAGACAGTTCTTGTGGAATTGGCAAAGTGATATTTGGAAGCCCACAGAGGGCTATGGTGAAAAAGGAAATATCCTCAGATGAATTCTGGAAAGAAGCTTTCTGAGAAACTGCTCAGTGTTCTGTTAATTCTTCTCAGAGAGTTACATCTGTATTTCGTGGATCTCTTTGCTAGCCTTATTTCTGTGGAATCTGAGAACAGATATTTCGGATCCCTTTGAAGACTATAGGGCCAAAGGAAATATCCTCCGATAACAAAGAGAAAGAAGCTTTCTGAGAAACTTCTTTGCGTTCTGTGAAATCATCTCAGAGAGTTACAGCTTTCACCTCAAGAAGCCTTTCGCTAAGACAGTTCTTGTGGAATTGGCAAAGTGATATTTGGAAGCCCATAGAGGGCTATGTTGAAAAAGTATATATCCTCAGATGAAATCTGGAAAGAAGCTTTTTGAGAAACTACTTAGTGTTCTGTTGATTCATCTCAAAGAGTTACATCTGTATTTCGTGGATCTCTTTGCTAGCCTTATTTCTGTGGAATCTGAGAACAGATATTTCGGATCCCTTTGAAGACTATAGGGCCAAAGGAAATATCTTCCGATAACAAAGAGAAAGAAGCTTTCTGAGAAACTTCTTTGTGTTCTGTGAAATCATCTCACAGAGTTACAGCTTTCCCCTCAAGAAGCCTTTCGCTAAGACAGTTCTTGTGGAATTGGCAAAGTGATATTTGGAAGCCCATAGAGGGCTATGGTGAAAAAGGAAATATCCTCAGATGAAATCTGGAAAGAAGATTTCTGAGAAACTGCTTAGTGTTCTGTTCATTCATCTCACAGAGTTACATCTATATTTCGTGGATCTCTTTGTTAGCCTTATTTTTGTGGAATCTGAACACCGATATTTCGGATCCCTTTGAAGACCATAGGGCCAAAGGAAATATCCTCCGATAACAAAGAGAAAGAAGCTTTCTGAGAAACTTCTTCACGTTCTGTGAAATCATCTCACAGAGATACAGCTTTCCCCTCAAGAAGCCTTTCGCTAAGACAGTTCTTGTGGAATTGGCAAAGTGATATTTGGAAGCCCATAGAGGGCTATGGTGAAAAAGGAAATATCCTCAGATGAAATCTGGAAAGAAGCTTTCTGAGAAACTGCTTAGTGTTCTGTTCATTCATCTCACAGAGTTACATCTATATTTCGTGGATCTCTTTGTTAGCCTCATTTTTGTGGAATCTGAACACCGATATTTCGGATCCCTTTGAAGACCATAGGGCCAAAGGAAATATCCTCCGATAACAAAGAGAAAGAAGCGTTCTGAGAAACTTCTTCGCGTTCTGTGAAATCATCTCACAGAGTTACAGCTTTCCCCTCAAGAAGCCTTTTGCTAAGACAGTTCTTGTGGAATTGGCAAAGTGATATTTGGAAGCCCATAGAGGGCTATGTTGAAAAAGTATATATCCTCAGATGAAATCTGGAAGAAGCTTTCTGTGAAACTGCTTAGTGTTCTGTTAATTCATCTCAAAGAGTTACATCTGTATTTCGTGGATCTCTTTGCTAGCCTTATTTCTGTGGAACCTGAGAACAGATATTTCGGATCCCATTGAAGACTATAGGGCCAAAGGAAATATCCTCCGATAACAAAGAGAAAGAAGCTTTCTGAGAAACTTCTTTGCGTTCTGTGAAATCATCTCACAGAGTTACAGCTTTCCCCTCAAGAAGCCTTTCACTAAGACAGTTCTTGTGGAATTGGCAAAGTGATATTTGGAAGCCCCTAGAGGGCTAAGGTGAAAAAGGAAATATCCTCAGATGAAATCTTCAAAGAAGCTTTCTGAGAAATTGCTTAGTGTTCGGTTAATTCATCTCAGCGAGTTACATCTGTATTTCGTGGATCTCTTTGCTAGCCTTATTTCTGTGGAATCTGAGAACAGATATTTCGGATCCCTTTGAAGATATTGGGCCAAAGGAAATATCCTACGATAACACAGAGAAAGAAGCTTTTGGAGAAACTTCTTTGTGTTCTGTGTAATCATCTCACAGAGTTACAGATTTCCCCTCAAGAAGCCTTTCGCTAAGACAGTTCTTGTGGAATTGGCAAAGTGATATTTGGAAGCCCACAGAGGGCTATGGTGAAAAAGGAAATATCCTCAGATGAATTCTGGAAAGAAGCTTTCTGAGAAACTGCTTAGTGTTCTGTTAATTCTTCTCAGAGAGTTACATCTGTATTTCGTGGATCTCTTTGCTAGCCTTATTTCTGTGGAATCTGAGAACAGATATTTCGGATCCCTTTGAAGACTATAGGGCCAAAGGAAATATCCTCCGATAACAAAGAGAAAGAAGCTTTCTGAGAAACTTCTTTGCGTTCTGTGAAATCATCTCAGAGAGTTACAGCTTTCACCTCAAGAAGCCTTTCGCTAAGACAGTTCTTGTGGAATTGGCAAAGTGATATTTGGAAGCCCATAGAGGGCTATGTTGAAAAAGTATATATCCTCAGATGAAATCCGGAAAGAAGCTTTCTGAGAAACTGCTTAGTGTTCTGTTGATTCATCTCAAAGAGTTACATCTGTATTTCGTGGATCTCTTTGCTAGCCTTATTTCTGTGGAATCTGAGAACAGATATTTCGGATCCCTTTGAAGACTATAGGGCCAAAGGAAATATCCTCCGATAACAAAGAGAAAGAAGCTTTCTGAGAAACTTCTTTGTTTTCTGTGAAATCATCTCACAGAGTTACAGCTTTCCCCTCAAGAAGCCTTTCGCTAAGACAGTTCTTGTGGAATTGGCAAAGTGATATTTGGAAGCCCATAGAGGGCTATGGTGAAAAAGGAAATATCCTCAGATGAAATCTGGAAAGAAGGTTTCTGAGAAACTGCTTAGTGTTCTCTTCATTCATCTCACAGAGTTACATCTGTATTTCGTGGATCTCTTTGCTAGCCTTATTTCTGTGGAATCTGAGAACAGATATTTCGGATCCCATTGAAGACCATAGGGCCGAAGGAAATATCCTCCGATTACAAAGAGAATGAAGATTTCTGAGAAACTTCTTTGCGTTCTGTGAAATATCTCACAGAGTTACAGCTTTCCCCTCAAGAAGCCTTTCGCTAAGACAGTTATTGTGGAATTGGCAAAGTGATATTTGGAAGCCCATAGAGGGCTTTGGTGAAAAAGGAAATATCCTCAGATGAAATCTGGAAAGAAGATTTCTGAGAAACTGCTTAGTGTTCTGTTCATTCATCTCACAGAGTTACATCTATATTTCGTGGATCTCTTTGTTAGCCTTATTTTTGTGGAATCTGAACACCGATATTTCGGATCCCTTTGAAGACCATAGGGCCAAAGGAAATATCCTCCGATAACAAAGAGAAAGAAGCTTTCTGAGAAACTTCTTGGCGTTCTGTGAAATCATCTCACAGAGATACAGCTTTCCCCTCAAGAAGCCTTTCGCTAAGACAGTTCTTGTGGAATTGGCAAAGTGATATTTGGAAGCCCATAGAGGGCTATGGTGAAATAGGAAATATCCTCAGATGAAATCTGGAAAGAAGCTTTCTGAGAAACTGCTTAGTGTTCTGTTCATTCATCTCACAGAGTTACATCTATATTTCGTGGATCTCTTTGTTAGCCTTATTTTTGTGGAATCTGAACACCGATATTTCGGATCCCTTTGAAGACCATAGGGCCAAAGGAAATATCCTCCGATAACAAAGGGAAAGAAGCGTTCTGAGAAACTTCTTCGCGTTCTGTGAAATCATCTCACAGAGTTACAGCTTTCACCTCAAGAAGCCTTTCGCTAAGACAGTTCTTGTGGAATTGGCAAAGTGATATTTGGAAGCCCATAGAGGGCTATGTTGAAAAAGTATATATCCTCAGATGAAATCTGGAAGAAGCTTTCTGTGAAACTGCTTAGTGTTCTGTTAATTCATCTCAAAGAGTTACATCTGTATTTCGTGGATCTCTTTGCTAGCCTTATTTCTGTGGAACCTGAGAACAGATATTTCGGATCCCATTGAAGACTATAGGGCCAAAGGAAATATCCTCCGATAACAAAGAGAAAGAAGCTTTCTGAGAAACTTCTTTGCGTTCTGTGAAATCATCTCACAGAGTTACAGCTTTCCCCTCAAGAAGCCTTTCGCTAATTCAGTTCTTGTGGAATTAGCAAAGTGATATTTGGAAGCCCATAGAGTGCTATGGTGAAAAAGGAAATATCCTCAGATGAAATCTGGAAAGAAGCTTTCTGAGAAACTGCTTAGTGTTCTGTTAATTCATCTCACAGATTTACATCTGTATTTCGTGGATCTCTTTGCTAGCCTTATTTCTGTGGAATCTGAGAACAGATATTTCGGATCCCATTGAAGACCATAGGGCCAAAGGAAATATCCTCCGATAACAAAGAGAAAGAAGCTTTCTGACAAACCTCTTTGCGTTCTGTGAAATCATCTCACAGAGTTACAGCTTTCCCCACAAGAAGCCTTTCGCTAAGACAGTTCTTGTGGAATTGGCAAAGTGATATTTGGAAGCCCCTAGAGGGCTAAGGTGAAAAAGGAAATATCCTCAGATGAAATCTTCAAAGAAGCTTTCTGAGAAACTGCTTAGTGTTCGGTTAATTCATCTCAGCGAGTTACATCTGTATTTCGTGGATCTCTTTGCTAGCCTTATTTCTGTGGAATCTGAGAACAGATATTTCGGATCCCTTTGAAGATAGTGGGCCAAAGGAAATATCCTACGATAACACAGAGAAAGAAGCTTTTTGAGAAACTTCTTTGTGTTCTGTGTAATCATCTCACAGAGTTACAGATTTCCCCTCAAGAAGCCTTTCGCTAAGACAGTTCTTGTGGAATTGGCAAAGTGATATTTGGAAGCCCACAGAGTGCTATGGTGAAAAAGGAAATATCCTCAGATGAATTCTGGAAAGAAGCTTTCTGAGAAACTGCTTAGTGTTCTGTTAATTCTTCTCAGAGAGTTACATCTGTATTTCGTGGATCTCTTTGCTAGCCTTATTTCTGTGGAATCTGAGAACAGATATTTCGGATCCCTTTGAAGACTATAGGGCCAAAGGAAATATCCTCCGATAACAAAGAGAAAGAAGCTTTCTGAGAAACTTCTTTGCGTTCTGTGAAATCATCTCAGAGAGTTACAGCTTTCACCTCAAGAAGCCTTTCGCTAAGACAGTTCTTGTGGAATTGGCAAAGTGATATTTGGAAGCCCATAGAGGGCTACGTTGAAAAAGTATATATCCTCAGATGAAATCTGGAAAGAAGCTTTCTGAGAAACTGCTTAGTGTTCTGTTGATTCATCTCAAAGAGTTACATCTGTATTTCGTGGATCTCTTTGCTAGCCTTATTTCTGTGGAATCCGAGAACAGATATTTCGGATCCCTTTGAAGACTATAGGGCCAAAGGAAATATCCTCCGATAACAAAGAGAAAGAAGCTTTCTGAGAAACTTCTTTGTGTTCTGTGAAATCATCTCACAGAGTTACAGCTTTCCCCTCAAGAAGCCTTTCGCTAAGACAGTTCTTGTGGTATTGGCAAAGTGATATTTGGAAGCCCATAGAGGGCTATGGTGAAAAAGGAAATATCCTCAGATGAAATCTGGAAAGAAGGTTTCTGAGAAACTGCTTAGAGTTCTCTTCATTCATCTCACAGAGTTACATCTGTATTTCGTGGATCTCTTTGCTAGCCTTATTTCTGTGGAATCTGAGAACAGATATTTCGGATCCCATTGAAGACAATAGGGCCGAAGGAAATATCCTCCGATTACAAAGAGAATGAAGATTTCTGAGAAACTTCTTTGCGTTCTGTGAAATCATCTCACAGAGTTACAGCTTTCCCCTCAAGAAGCCTTTCGCTAAGACAGTTATTTTGGAATTGGCAAAGTGATATTTGGAAGCCCATAGAGGGCTTTGGTGAAAAAGGAAATATCCTCAGATGAAATCTGGAAAGCAGATTTCTGAGAAACTGCTTAGTGTTCTGTTCATTCATCTCACAGAGTTACATCTATATTTCGTGGATCTCTTTGTTAGCCTTATTTTTGTGGAATCTGAACACCGATATTTCGGATCCCTTTGAAGACCATAGGGCCAAAGGAAATATCCTCCGATAACAAAGAGAAAGAAGCTTTCTGAGAAACTTCTTGGCGTTCTGTGAAATCATCTCACAGAGATACAGCTTTCCCCTCAAGAAGCCTTTCGCTAAGACAGTTCTTGTGGAATTGGCAAAGTGATATTTGGAAGCCCATAGAGGGCTATGGTGAAAAAGGAAATATCCTCAGATGAAATCTGGAAAGAAGCTTTCTGAGAAACTGCTTAGTGTTCTGTTCATTCATCTCACAGAGTTACATCTATATTTCGTGGATCTCTTTGTTAGCCTCATTTTTGTGGAATCTGAACACCGATATTTCGGATCCCTTTGAAGACCATAGGCCCAAAGGAAATATCCTCCGATAACAAAGAGAAAGAAGCGTTCTGAGAAACTTCTTCGCGTTCTGTGAAATCATCTCACAGAGTTACAGCTTTCCCCTCAAGAAGCCTTTCGCTAAGACAGTTCTTGTGGAATTGGCAAAGTGATATTTGGAAGCCCATAGAGGGCTATGTTGAAAAAGTATATATCCTCAGATGAAATCTGGAAGAAGCTTTCTGTGAAACTGCTTAGTGTTCTGTTAATTCATCTCAAAGAGTTACATCTGTATTTCGTGGATCTCTTTGCTAGCCTTATTTCTGTGGAACCTGAGAACAGATATTTCGGATCCCATTGAAGACTATAGGGCCAAAGGAAATATCCTCCGATAACAAAGAGAAAGAAGCTTTCTGAGAAACTTCTTTGCGTTCTGTGAAATCATCTCACAGAGTTACAGCTTTCCCCTCAAGAAGCCTTTCGCTAATTCAGTTCTTGTGGAATTAGCAAAGTGATATTTGGAAGCCCATAGAGTGCTATGGTGAAAAAGGAAATATCCTCAGATGAAATCTGGAAAGAAGCTTTCTGAGAAACTGCTTAGTGTTCTGTTAATTCATCTCACAGATTTACATCTGTATTTCGTGGATCTCTTTGCTAGCCTTATTTCTGTGGAATCTGAGAACAGATATTTCGGATCCCATTGAAGACCATAGGGCCAAAGGAAATATCCTCCGATAACAAAGAGAAAGAAGCTTTCTGACAAACCTCTTTGCGTTCTGTGAAATCATCTCACAGAGTTACAGCTTTCCCCACAAGAAGCCTTTCGCTAAGACAGTTCTTGTGGAATTGGCAAAGTGATATTTGGAAGCCGCTAGAGGGCTACGGTGAAAAAGGAAATATCCTCAGATGAAATCTTCAAAGAAGCTTTCTGAGAAACTGCTTAGTGTTCGGTTAATTCATCTCAGCGAGTTACATCTGTATTTCGTGGATCTCTTTGCTAGCCTTATTTCTGTGGAATCTGAGAACAGATATTTCGGATCCCTTTGAAGATAGTGGGCCAAAGGAAATATCCTACGATAACACAGAGAAAGAAGCTTTTGGAGAAACTTCTTTGTGTTCTGTGTAATCATCTCACAGAGTTACAGATTTCCCCTCAAGAAGCCTTTCGCTAAGACAGTTCTTGTGGAATTGGCAAAGTGATATTTGGAAGCCCACAGAGGGCTATGGTGAAAAAGGAAATATCCTCAGATGAATTCTGGAAAGAAGCTTTCTGAGAAACTGCTCAGTGTTCTGTTAATTCTTCTCAGAGAGTTACATCTGTATTTCGTGGATCTCTTTGCTAGCCTTATTTGTGTGGAATCTGAGAACAGATATTTCGGATCCCTTTGAAGACTATAGGGCCAAAGGAAATATCCTCCGATAACAAAGAGAAAGAAGCTTTCTGAGAAACTTCTTTGCGTTCTGTGAAATCATCTCAGAGAGTTACAGCTTTCACCTCAAGAAGCCTTTCGCTAAGACAGTTCTTGTGGAATTGGCAAAGTGATATTTGGAAGCCCATAGAGGGCTATGTTGAAAAAGTATATATCCTCAGATGAAATCTGGAAAGAAGCTTTTTGAGAAACTACTTAGTGTTCTGTTGATTCATCTCAAAGAGTTACATCTGTATTTCGTGGATCTCTTTGCTAGCCTTATTTCTGTGGAATCTGAGAACAGATATTTCGGATCCCTTTGAAGACTATAGGGCCAAAGGAAATATCTTCCGATAACAAAGAGAAAGAAGCTTTCTGAGAAACTTCTTTGTGTTCTGTGAAATCATCTCACAGAGTTACAGCTTTCCCCTCAAGAAGCCTTTCGCTAAGACAGTTCTTGTGGAATTGGCAAAGTGATATTTGGAAGCCCATAGAGGGCTATGGTGAAAAAGGAAATATCCTCAGATGAAATCTGGAAAGAAGATTTCTGAGAAACTGCTTAGTGTTCTGTTCATTCATCTCACAGAGTTACATCTATATTTCGTGGATCTCTTTGTTAGCCTTATTTTTGTGGAATCTGAACACCGATATTTCGGATCCCTTTGAAGACCATAGGGCCAAAGGAAATATCCTCCGATAACAAAGAGAAAGAAGCTTTCTGAGAAACTTCTTCACGTTCTGTGAAATCATCTCACAGAGATACAGCTTTCCCCTCAAGAAGCCTTTCGCTAAGACAGTTCTTGTGGAATTGGCAAAGTGATATTTGGAAGCCCATAGAGGGCTATGGTGAAAAAGGAAATATCCTCAGATGAAATCTGGAAAGAAGCTTTCTGAGAAACTGCTTAGTGTTCTGTTCATTCATCTCACAGAGTTACATCTATATTTCGTGGATCTCTTTGTTAGCCTCATTTTTGTGGAATCTGAACACCGATATTTCGGATCCCTTTGAAGACCATAGGGCCAAAGGAAATATCCTCCGATAACAAAGAGAAAGAAGCGTTCTGAGAAACTTCTTCGCGTTCTGTGAAATCATCTCACAGAGTTACAGCTTTCCCCTCAAGAAGCCTTTCGCTAAGACAGTTCTTGTGGAATTGGCAAAGTGATATTTGGAAGCCCATAGAGGGCTATGTTGAAAAAGTATATATCCTCAGATGAAATCTGGAAGAAGCTTTCTGTGAAACTGCTTAGTGTTCTGTTAATTCATCTCAAAGAGTTACATCTGTATTTCGTGGATCTCTTTGCTAGCCTTATTTCTGTGGAACCTGAGAACAGATATTTCGGATCCCATTGAAGACTATAGGGCCAAAGGAAATATCCTCCGATAACAAAGAGAAAGAAGCTTTCTGAGAAACTTCTTTGCGTTCTGTGAAATCATCTCACAGAGTTACAGCTTTCCCCTCAAGAAGCCTTTCACTAAGACAGTTCTTGTGGAATTGGCAAAGTGATATTTGGAAGCCCCTAGAGGGCTAAGGTGAAAAAGGAAATATCCTCAGATGAAATCTTCAAAGAAGCTTTCTGAGAAATTGCTTAGTGTTCGGTTAATTCATCTCAGCGAGTTACATCTGTATTTCGTGGATCTCTTTGCTAGCCTTATTTCTGTGGAATCTGAGAACAGATATTTCGGATCCCTTTGAAGATATTGGGCCAAAGGAAATATCCTACGATAACACAGAGAAAGAAGCTTTTGGAGAAACTTCTTTGTGTTCTGTGTAATCATCTCACAGAGTTACAGATTTCCCCTCAAGAAGCCTTTCGCTAAGACAGTTCTTGTGGAATTGGCAAAGTGATATTTGGAAGCCCACAGAGGGCTATGGTGAAAAAGGAAATATCCTCAGATGAATTCTGGAAAGAAGCTTTCTGAGAAACTGCTTAGTGTTCTGTTAATTCTTCTCAGAGAGTTACATCTGTATTTCGTGGATCTCTTTGCTAGCCTTATTTCTGTGGAATCTGAGAACAGATATTTCGGATCCCTTTGAAGACTATAGGGCCAAAGGAAATATCCTCCGATAACAAAGAGAAAGAAGCTTTCTGAGAAACTTCTTTGCGTTCTGTGAAATCATCTCAGAGAGTTACAGCTTTCACCTCAAGAAGCCTTTCGCTAAGACAGTTCTTGTGGAATTGGCAAAGTGATATTTGGAAGCCCATAGAGGGCTATGTTGAAAAAGTATATATCCTCAGATGAAATCCGGAAAGAAGCTTTCTGAGAAACTGCTTAGTGTTCTGTTGATTCATCTCAAAGAGTTACATCTGTATTTCGTGGATCTCTTTGCTAGCCTTATTTCTGTGGAATCTGAGAACAGATATTTCGGATCCCTTTGAAGACTATAGGGCCAAAGGAAATATCCTCCGATAACAAAGAGAAAGAAGCTTTCTGAGAAACTTCTTTGTTTTCTGTGAAATCATCTCACAGAGTTACAGCTTTCCCCTCAAGAAGCCTTTCGCTAAGACAGTTCTTGTGGAATTGGCAAAGTGATATTTGGAAGCCCATAGAGGGCTATGGTGAAAAAGGAAATATCCTCAGATGAAATCTGGAAAGAAGGTTTCTGAGAAACTGCTTAGTGTTCTCTTCATTCATCTCACAGAGTTACATCTGTATTTCGTGGATCTCTTTGCTAGCCTTATTTCTGTGGAATCTGAGAACAGATATTTCGGATCCCATTGAAGACCATAGGGCCGAAGGAAATATCCTCCGATTACAAAGAGAATGAAGATTTCTGAGAAACATCTTTGCGTTCTGTGAAATATCTCACAGAGTTACAGCTTTCCCCTCAAGAAGCCTTTCGCTAAGACAGTTATTGTGGAATTGGCAAAGTGATTTTTGGAAGCCCATAGAGGGCTTTGGTGAAAAAGGAAATATCCTCAGATGAAATCTGGAAAGAAGATTTCTGAGAAACTGCTTAGTGTTCTGTTCATTCATCTCACAGAGTTACATCTATATTTCGTGGATCTCTTTGTTAGCCTTATTTTTGTGGAATCTGAACACCGATATTTCGGATCCCTTTGAAGACCATAGGGCCAAAGGAAATATCCTCCGATAACAAAGAGAAAGAAGCTTTCTGAGAAACTTCTTGGCGTTCTGTGAAATCATCTCACAGAGATACAGCTTTCCCCTCAAGAAGCCTTTCGCTAAGACAGTTCTTGTGGAATTGGCAAAGTGATATTTGGAAGCCCATAGAGGGCTATGGTGAAATAGGAAATATCCTCAGATGAAATCTGGAAAGAAGCTTTCTGAGAAACTGCTTAGTGTTCTGTTCATTCATCTCACAGAGTTACATCTATATTTCGTGGATCTCTTTGTTAGCCTTATTTTTGTGGAATCTGAACACCGATATTTCGGATCCCTTTGAAGACCATAGGGCCAAAGGAAATATCCTCCGATAACAAAGGGAAAGAAGCGTTCTGAGAAACTTCTTCGCGTTCTGTGAAATCATCTCACAGAGTTACAGCTTTCACCTCAAGAAGCCTTTCGCTAAGACAGTTCTTGTGGAATTGGCAAAGTGATATTTGGAAGCCCATAGAGGGCTATGTTGAAAAAGTATATATCCTCAGATGAAATCTGGAAGAAGCTTTCTGTGAAACTGCTTAGTGTTCTGTTAATTCATCTCAAAGAGTTACATCTGTATTTCGTGGATCTCTTTGCTAGCCTTATTTCTGTGGAACCTGAGAACAGATATTTCGGATCCCATTGAAGACTATAGGGCCAAAGGAAATATCCTCCGATAACAAAGAGAAAGAAGCTTTCTGAGAAACTTCTTTGCGTTCTGTGAAATCATCTCACAGAGTTACAGCTTTCCCCTCAAGAAGCCTTTCGCTAATTCAGTTCTTGTGGAATTAGCAAAGTGATATTTGGAAGCCCATAGAGTGCTATGGTGAAAAAGGAAATATCCTCAGATGAAATCTGGAAAGAAGCTTTCTGAGAAACTGCTTAGTGTTCTGTTAATTCATCTCACAGATTTACATCTGTATTTCGTGGATCTCTTTGCTAGCCTTATTTCTGTGGAATCTGAGAACAGATATTTCGGATCCCATTGAAGACCATAGGGCCAAAGGAAATATCCTCCGATAACAAAGAGAAAGAAGCTTTCTGACAAACCTCTTTGCGTTCTGTGAAATCATCTCACAGAGTTACAGCTTTCCCCACAAGAAGCCTTTCGCTAAGACAGTTCTTGTGGAATTGGCAAAGTGATATTTGGAAGCCCCTAGAGGGCTAAGGTGAAAAAGGAAATATCCTCAGATGAAATCTTCAAAGAAGCTTTCTGAGAAACTGCTTAGTGTTCGGTTAATTCATCTCAGCGAGTTACATCTGTATTTCGTGGATCTCTTTGCTAGCCTTATTTCTGTGGAATCTGAGAACAGATATTTCGGATCCCTTTGAAGATAGTGGGCCAAAGGAAATATCCTACGATAACACAGAGAAAGAAGCTTTTTGAGAAACTTCTTTGTGTTCTGTGTAATCATCTCACAGAGTTACAGATTTCCCCTCAAGAAGCCTTTCGCTAAGACAGTTCTTGTGGAATTGGCAAAGTGATATTTGGAAGCCCACAGAGTGCTATGGTGAAAAAGGAAATATCCTCAGATGAATTCTGGAAAGAAGCTTTCTGAGAAACTGCTTAGTGTTCTGTTAATTCTTCTCAGAGAGTTACATCTGTATTTCGTGGATCTCTTTGCTAGCCTTATTTCTGTGGAATCTGAGAACAGATATTTCGGATCCCTTTGAAGACTATAGGGCCAAAGGAAAACCTCCGATAACAAAGAGAAAGAAGCTTTCTGAGAAACTTCTTTGCGTTCTGTGAAATCATCTCAGAGAGTTACAGCTTTCACCTCAAGAAGCCTTTCGCTAAGACAGTTCTTGTGGAATTGGCAAAGTGATATTTGGAAGCCCATAGAGGGCTACGTTGAAAAAGTATATATCCTCAGATGAAATCTGGAAAGAAGCTTTCTGAGAAACTGCTTAGTGTTCTGTTGATTCATCTCAAAGAGTTACATCTGTATTTCGTGGATCTCTTTGCTAGCCTTATTTCTGTGGAATCTGAGAACAGATATTTCGGATCCCTTTGAAGACTATAGGGCCAAAGGAAATATCCTCCGATAACAAAGAGAAAGAAGCTTTCTGAGAAACTTCTTTGTGTTCTGTGAAATCATCTCACAGAGTTACAGCTTTCCCCTCAAGAAGCCTTTCGCTAAGACAGTTCTTGTGGTATTGGCAAAGTGATATTTGGAAGCCCATAGAGGGCTATGGTGAAAAAGGAAATATCCTCAGATGAAATCTGGAAAGAAGGTTTCTGAGAAACTGCTTAGAGTTCTCTTCATTCATCTCACAGAGTTACATCTGTATTTCGTGGATCTCTTTGCTAGCCTTATTTCTGTGGAATCTGAGAACAGATATTTCGGATCCCATTGAAGACAATAGGGCCGAAGGAAATATCCTCCGATTACAAAGAGAATGAAGATTTCTGAGAAACTTCTTTGCGTTCTGTGAAATCATCTCACAGAGTTACAGCTTTCCCCTCAAGAAGCCTTTCGCTAAGACAGTTATTTTGGAATTGGCAAAGTGATATTTGGAAGCCCATAGAGGGCTTTGGTGAAAAAGGAAATATCCTCAGATGAAATCTGGAAAGCAGATTTCTGAGAAACTGCTTAGTGTTCTGTTCATTCATCTCACAGAGTTACATCTATATTTCGTGGATCTCTTTGTTAGCCTTATTTTTGTGGAATCTGAACACCGATATTTCGGATCCCTTTGAAGACCATAGGGCCAAAGGAAATATCCTCCGATAACAAAGAGAAAGAAGCTTTCTGAGAAACTTCTTGGCGTTCTGTGAAATCATCTCACAGAGATACAGCTTTCCCCTCAAGAAGCCTTTCGCTAAGACAGTTCTTGTGGAATTGGCAAAGTGATATTTGGAAGCCCATAGAGGGCTATGGTGAAAAAGGAAATATCCTCAGATGAAATCTGGAAAGAAGCTTTCTGAGAAACTGCTTAGTGTTCTGTTCATTCATCTCACAGAGTTACATCTATATTTCGTGGATCTCTTTGTTAGCCTTATTTTTGTGGAATCTGAACACCGATATTTCGGATCCCTTTGAAGACCATAGGGCCAAAGGAAATATCCTCCGATAACAAAGAGAAAGAAGCGTTCTGAGAAACTTCTTTGCGTTCTGTGAAATCATCTCAGAGAGTTACAGCTTTCACCTCAAGAAGCCTTTCGCTAAGACAGTTCTTGTGGAATTGGCAAAGTGATATTTGGAAGCCCATAGAGGGCTATGTTGAAAAAGTATATATCCTCAGATGAAATCTGGAAAGAAGCTTTCTGAGAAACTGCTTAGTGTTCTGTTGATTCATCTCAAAGAGTTACATCTGTATTTCGTGGATCTCTTTGCTAGCCTTATTTCTGTGGAATCTGAGAACAGATATTTCGGATCCCTTTGAAGACTATAGGGCCAAAGGAAATATCCTCCGATAACAAAGAGAAAGAAGCTTTCTGAGAAACTTCTTTGTGTTCTGTGAAATCATCTCACAGAGTTACAGCTTTCCCCTCAAGAAGCCTTTCGCTAAGACAGTTCTTGTGGAATTGGCAAAGTGATATTTGGAAGCCCATAGAGGGCTATGGTGAAAAAGGAAATATCCTCAGATGAAATCTGGAAAGAAGGTTTCTGAGAAACTGCTTAGAGTTCTCTTCATTCATCTCACAGAGTTACATCTGTATTTCGTGGATCTCTTTGCTAGCCTTATTTCTGTGGAATCTGAGAACAGATATTTCGGATCCCATTGAAGACAATAGGGCCGAAGGAAAAATCCTCCGATTACAAAGAGAATGAAGATTTCTGAGAAACTTCTTTGCTTTCTGTGAAATCATCTCACAGAGTTACAGCTTTCCCCTCAAGAAGCCTTTCGCTAAGACAGTTATTGTGGAATTGGCAAAGTGATATTTGGAAGCCCATAGAGGGCTTTGGTGAAAAAGGAAATATCCTCAGATGAAATCTGGAAAGCAGATTTCTGAGAAACTGCTTAGTGTTCTGTTCATTCATCTCACAGAGTTACATCTATATTTCGTGGATCTCTTTGTTAGCCTTATTTTTGTGGAATCTGAACACCGATATTTCGGATCCCTTTGAAGACCATAGGGCCAAAGGAAATATCCTCCGATAACAAAGAGAAAGAAGCTTTCTGAGAAACTTCTTCGCGTTCTGTGAAATCATCTCACAGAGTTACAGCTTTCACCTCAAGAAGCCTTTCGCTAAGACAGTTCTTGTGGAATTGGCAAAGTGATATTTGGAAGCCCATAGAGGGCTATGTTGAAAAAGTATATATCCTCAGATGAAATCTGGAAGAAGCTTTCTGTGAAACTGCTTAGTGTTCTGTTAATTCATCTCAAAGAGTTACATCTGTATTTCGTGGATCTCTTTGCTAGCCTTATTTCTGTGGAACCTGAGAACAGATATTTCGGATCCCATTGAAGACTATAGGGCCAAAGGAAATATCCTCCGATAACAAAGAGAAAGAAGCTTTCTGAGAAACTTCTTTGCGTTCTGTGAAATCATCTCACAGAGTTACAGCTTTCCCCTCAAGAAGCCTTTCGCTAATTCAGTTCTTGTGGAATTAGCAAAGTGATATTTGGAAGCCCATAGAGTGCTATGGTGAAAAAGGAAATATCCTCAGATGAAATCTGGAAAGAAGCTTTCTGAGAAACTGCTTAGTGTTCTGTTAATTCATCTCACAGATTTACATCTGTATTTCGTGGATCTCTTTGCTAGCCTTATTTCTGTGGAATCTGAGAACAGATATTTCGGATCCCATTGAAGACCATAGGGCCAAAGGAAATATCCTCCGATAACAAAGAGAAAGAAGCTTTCTGACAAACCTCTTTGCGTTCTGTGAAATCATCTCACAGAGTTACAGCTTTCCCCACAAGAAGCCTTTCGCTAAGACAGTTCTTGTGGAATTGGCAAAGTGATATTTGGAAGCCCCTAGAGGGCTAAGGTGAAAAAGGAAATATCCTCAGATGAAATCTTCAAAGAAGCTTTCTGAGAAACTGCTTAGTGTTCGGTTAATTCATCTCAGCGAGTTACATCTGTATTTCGTGGATCTCTTTGCTAGCCTTATTTCTGTGGAATCTGAGAACAGATATTTCGGATCCCTTTGAAGATAGTGGGCCAAAGGAAATATCCTACGATAACACAGAGAAAGAAGCTTTTTGAGAAACTTCTTTGTGTTCTGTGTAATCATCTCACAGAGTTACAGATTTCCCCTCAAGAAGCCTTTCGCTAAGACAGTTCTTGTGGAATTGGCAAAGTGATATTTGGAAGCCCACAGAGTGCTATGGTGAAAAAGGAAATATCCTCAGATGAATTCTGGAAAGAAGCTTTCTGAGAAACTGCTTAGTGTTCTGTTAATTCTTCTCAGAGAGTTACATCTGTATTTCGTGGATCTCTTTGCTAGCCTTATTCCTGTGGAATCTGAGAACAGATATTTCGGATCCCTTTGAAGACTATAGGGCCAAAGGAAATATCCTCCGATAACAAAGAGAAAGAAGCTTTCTGAGAAACTTCTTTGCGTTCTGTGAAATCATCTCAGAGAGTTACAGCTTTCACCTCAAGAAGCCTTTCGCTAAGACAGTTCTTGTGGAATTGGCAAAGTGATATTTGGAAGCCCATAGAGGGCTACGTTGAAAAAGTATATATCCTCAGATGAAATCTGGAAAGAAGCTTTCTGAGAAACTGCTTAGTGTTCTGTTGATTCATCTCAAAGAGTTACATCTGTATTTCGTGGATCTCTTTGCTAGCCTTATTTCTGTGGAATCTGAGAACAGATATTTCGGATCCCTTTGAAGACTATAGGGCCAAAGGAAATATCCTCCGATAACAAAGAGAAAGAAGCTTTCTGAGAAACTTCTTTGTGTTCTGTGAAATCATCTCACAGAGTTACAGCTTTCCCCTCAAGAAGCCTTTCGCTAAGACAGTTCTTGTGGTATTGGCAAAGTGATATTTGGAAGCCCATAGAGGGCTATGGTGAAAAAGGAAATATCCTCAGATGAAATCTGGAAAGAAGGTTTCTGAGAAACTGCTTAGAGTTCTCTTCATTCATCTCACAGAGTTACATCTGTATTTCGTGGATCTCTTTGCTAGCCTTATTTCTGTGGAATCTGAGAACAGATATTTCGGATCCCATTGAAGACAATAGGGCCGAAGGAAATATCCTCCGATTACAAAGAGAATGAAGATTTCTGAGAAACTTCTTTGCGTTCTGTGAAATCATCTCACAGAGTTACAGCTTTCCCCTCAAGAAGCCTTTCGCTAAGACAGTTATTTTGGAATTGGCAAAGTGATATTTGGAAGCCCATAGAGGGCTTTGGTGAAAAAGGAAATATCCTCAGATGAAATCTGGAAAGCAGATTTCTGAGAAACTGCTTAGTGTTCTGTTCATTCATCTCACAGAGTTACATCTATATTTCGTGGATCTCTTTGTTAGCCTTATTTTTGTGGAATCTGAACACCGATATTTCGGATCCCTTTGAAGACCATAGGGTCAAAGGAAATATCCTCCGATAACAAAGAGAAAGAAGCTTTCTGAGAAACTTCTTGGCGTTCTGTGAAATCATCTCACAGAGATACAGCTTTCCCCTCAAGAAGCCTTTCGCTAAGACAGTTCTTGTGGAATTGGCAAAGTGATATTTGGAAGCCCATAGAGGGCTATGGTGAAAAAGGAAATATCCTCAGATGAAATCTGGAAAGAAGCTTTCTGAGAAACTGCTTAGTGTTCTGTTCATTCATCTCACAGAGTTACATCTATATTTCGTGGATCTCTTTGTTAGCCTTATTTTTGTGGAATCTGAACACCGATATTTCGGATCCCTTTGAAGACCATAGGGCCAAAGGAAATATCCTCCGATAACAAAGAGAAAGAAGCGTTCTGAGAAACTTCTTTGCGTTCTGTGAAATCATCTCAGAGAGTTACAGCTTTCACCTCAAGAAGCCTTTCGCTAAGACAGTTCTTGTGGAATTGGCAAAGTGATATTTGGAAGCCCATAGAGGGCTATGTTGAAAAAGTATATATCCTCAGATGAAATCTGGAAAGAAGCTTTCTGAGAAACTGCTTAGTGTTCTGTTGATTCATCTCAAAGAGTTACATCTGTATTTCGTGGATCTCTTTGCTAGCCTTATTTCTGTGGAATCTGAGAACAGATATTTCGGATCCCTTTGAAGACTATAGGGCCAAAGGAAATATCCTCCGATAACAAAGAGAAAGAAGCTTTCTGAGAAACTTCTTTGTGTTCTGTGAAATCATCTCACAGAGTTACAGCTTTCCCCTCAAGAAGCCTTTCGCTAAGACAGTTCTTGTGGAATTGGCAAAGTGATATTTGGAAGCCCATAGAGGGCTATGGTGAAAAAGGAAATATCCTCAGATGAAATCTGGAAAGAAGGTTTCTGAGAAACTGCTTAGAGTTCTCTTCATTCATCTCACAGAGTTACATCTGTATTTCGTGGATCTCTTTGCTAGCCTTATTTCTGTGGAATCTGAGAACAGATATTTCGGATCCCATTGAAGACAATAGGGCCGAAGGAAAAATCCTCCGATTACAAAGAGAATGAAGATTTCTGAGAAACTTCTTTGCTTTATGTGAAATTATCTCACAGAGTTACAGCTTTCCCCTCAAGAAGCCTTTCGCTAAGACAGTTATTGTGGAATTGGCAAAGTGATATTTGGAAGCCCATAGAGGGCTTTGGTGAAAAAGGAAATATCCTCAGATGAAATCTGGAAAGCAGATTTCTGAGAAACTGCTTAGTGTTCTGTTCATTCATCTCACAGAGTTACATCTATATTTCGTGGATCTCTTTGTTAGCCTTATTTTTGTGGAATCTGAACACCGATATTTCGGATCCCTTTGAAGACCATAGGGCCAAAGGAAATATCCTCCGATAACAAAGAGAAAGAAGCTTTCTGAGAAACTTCTTGGCGTTCTGTGAAATCATCTCACAGAGATACAGCTTTCCCCTCAAGAAGCCTTTCGCTAAGACAGTTCTTGTGGAATTGGCAAAGTGATATTTGGAAGCCCATAGAGGGCTATGGTGAAAAAGGAAATATCCTCAGATGAAATGTGGAAAGAAGCTTTCTGAGAAACTGCTTAGTGTTCTGTTCATTCATCTCACAGAGTTACATCTATATTTCGTGGATCTCTTTGTTAGCCTCATTTTTGTGGAATCTGAACACCGATATTTCGGATCCCTTTGAAGACCATAGGCCCAAAGGAAATATACTCCGATAACAAAGAGAAAGAAGCGTTCTGAGAAACTTCTTCGCGTTCTGTGAAATCATCTCACAGAGTTACAGCTTTCCCCTCAAGAAGCCTTTCGCTAAGACAGTTCTTGTGGAATTGGCAAAGTGATATTTGGAAGCCCATAGAGGGCTATGTTGAAAAAGTATATATCCTCAGATGAAATCTGGAAGAAGCTTTCTGTGAAACTGCTTAGTGTTCTGTTAATTCATCTCAAAGAGTTACATCTGTATTTCGTGGATCTCTTTGCTAGCCTTATTTCTGTGGAACCTGAGAACAGATATTTCGGATCCCATTGAAGACTATAGGGCCAAAGGAAATATCCTCCGATAACAAAGAGAAAGAAGCTTTCTGAGAAACTTCTTTGCGTTCTGTGAAATCATCTCACAGAGTTACAGCTTTCCCCTCAAGAAGCCTTTCGCTAATTCAGTTCTTGTGGAATTAGCAAAGTGATATTTGGAAGCCCATAGAGTGCTATGGTGAAAAAGGAAATATCCTCAGATGAAATCTGGAAAGAAGCTTTCTGAGAAACTGCTTAGTGTTCTGTTAATTCATCTCACAGATTTACATCTGTATTTCGTGGATCTCTTTGCTAGCCTTATTTCTGTGGAATCTGAGAACAGATATTTCGGATCCCATTGAAGACCATAGGGCCAAAGTAAATATCCTCCGATAACAAAGAGAAAGAAGCTTTCTGACAAACCTCTTTGCGTTCTGTGAAATCATCTCACAGAGTTACAGCTTTCCCCACAAGAAGCCTTTCGCTAAGACAGTTCTTGTGGAATTGGCAAAGTGATATTTGGAAGCCGCTAGAGGGCTAAGGTGAAAAAGGAAATATCCTCAGATGAAATCTTCAAAGAAGCTTTCTGAGAAACTGCTTAGTGTTCGGTTAATTCATCTCAGCGAGTTACATCTGTATTTCGTGGATCTCTTTGCTAGCCTTATTTCTGTGGAATCTGAGAACAGATATTTCGGATCCCTTTGAAGATAGTGGGCCAAAGGAAATATCCTACGATAACACAGAGAAAGAAGCTTTTGGAGAAACTTCTTTGTGTTCTGTGTAATCATCTCACAGAGTTACAGATTTCCCCTCAAGAAGCCTTTCGCTAAGACAGTTCTTGTGGAATTGGCGAAGTGATATTTGGAAGCCCACAGAGGGCTATGGTGAAAAAGGAAATATCCTCAGATGAATTCTGGAAAGAAGCTTTCTGAGAAACTGCTCAGTGTTCTGTTAATTCTTCTCAGAGAGTTACATCTGTATTTCGTGGATCTCTTTGCTAGCCTTATTTCTGTGGAATCTGAGAACAGATATTTCGGATCCCTTTGAAGACTATAGGGCCAAAGGAAATATCCTCCGATAACAAAGAGAAAGAAGCTTTCTGAGAAACTTCTTTGCGTTCTGTGAAATCATCTCAGAGAGTTACAGCTTTCACCTCAAGAAGCCTTTCGCTAAGACAGTTCTTGTGGAATTGGCAAAGTGATATTTGGAAGCCCATAGAGGGCTATGTTGAAAAAGTATATATCCTCAGATGAAATCTGGAAAGAAGCTTTTTGAGAAACTACTTAGTGTTCTGTTGATTCATCTCAAAGAGTTACATCTGTATTTCGTGGATCTCTTTGCTAGCCTTATTTCTGTGGAATCTGAGAACAGATATTTCGGATCCCTTTGAAGACTATAGGGCCAAAGGAAATATCTTCCGATAACAAAGAGAAAGAAGCTTTCTGAGAAACTTCTTTGTGTTCTGTGAAATCATCTCACAGAGTTACAGCTTTCCCCTCAAGAAGCCTTTCGCTAAGACAGTTCTTGTGGAATTGGCAAAGTGATATTTGGAAGCCCATAGAGGGCTATGGTGAAAAAGGAAATATCCTCAGATGAAATCTGGAAAGAAGATTTCTGAGAAACTGCTTAGTGTTCTGTTCATTCATCTCACAGAGTTACATCTATATTTCGTGGATCTCTTTGTTAGCCTTATTTTTGTGGAATCTGAACACCGATATTTCGGATCCCTTTGAAGACCATAGGGCCAAAGGAAATATCCTCCGATAACAAAGAGAAAGAAGCTTTCTGAGAAACTTCTTCACGTTCTGTGAAATCATCTCACAGAGATACAGCTTTCCCCTCAAGAAGCCTTTCGCTAAGACAGTTCTTGTGGAATTGGCAAAGTGATATTTGGAAGCCCATAGAGGGCTATGGTGAAAAAGGAAATATCCTCAGATGAAATCTGGAAAGAAGCTTTCTGAGAAACTGCTTAGTGTTCTGTTCATTCATCTCACAGAGTTACATCTATATTTCGTGGATCTCTTTGTTAGCCTCATTTTTGTGGAATCTGAACACCGATATTTCGGATCCCTTTGAAGACCATAGGGCCAAAGGAAATATCCTCCGATAACAAAGAGAAAGAAGCGTTCTGAGAAACTTCTTCGCGTTCTGTGAAATCATCTCACAGAGTTACAGCTTTCCCCTCAAGAAGCCTTTCGCTAAGACAGTTCTTGTGGAATTGGCAAAGTGATATTTGGAAGCCCATAGAGGGCTATGTTGAAAAAGTATATATCCTCAGATGAAATCTGGAAGAAGCTTTCTGTGAAACTGCTTAGTGTTCTGTTAATTCATCTCAAAGAGTTACATCTGTATTTCGTGGATCTCTTTGCTAGCCTTATTTCTGTGGAACCTGAGAACAGATATTTCGGATCCCATTGAAGACTATAGGGCCAAAGGAAATATCCTCCGATAACAAAGAGAAAGAAGCTTTCTGAGAAACTTCTTTGCGTTCTGTGAAATCATCTCACAGAGTTACAGCTTTCCCCTCAAGAAGCCTTTCACTAAGACAGTTCTTGTGGAATTGGCAAAGTGATATTTGGAAGCCGCTAGAGGGCTAAGGTGAAAAAGGAAATATCCTCAGATGAAATCTTCAAAGAAGCTTTCTGAGAAATTGCTTAGTGTTCGGTTAATTCATCTCAGCGAGTTACATCTGTATTTCGTGGATCTCTTTGCTAGCCTTATTTCTGTGGAATCTGAGAACAGATATTTCGGATCCCTTTGAAGATATTGGGCCAAAGGAAATATCCTACGATAACACAGAGAAAGAAGCTTTTGGAGAAACTTCTTTGTGTTCTGTGTAATCATCTCACAGAGTTACAGATTTCCCCTCAAGAAGCCTTTCGCTAAGACAGTTCTTGTGGAATTGGCAAAGTGATATTTGGAAGCCCACAGAGGGCTATGGTGAAAAAGGAAATATCCTCAGATGAATTCTGGAAAGAAGCTTTCTGAGAAACTGCTTAGTGTTCTGTTAATTCTTCTCAGAGAGTTACATCTGTATTTCGTGGATCTCTTTGCTAGCCTTATTTCTGTGGAATCTGAGAACAGATATTTCGGATCCCTTTGAAGACTATAGGGCCAAAGGAAATATCCTCCGATAACAAAGAGAAAGAAGCTTTCTGAGAAACTTCTTTGCGTTCTGTGAAATCATCTCAGAGAGTTACAGCTTTCACCTCAAGAAGCCTTTCGCTAAGACAGTTCTTGTGGAATTGGCAAAGTGATATTTGGAAGCCCATAGAGGGCTATGTTGAAAAAGTATATATCCTCAGATGAAATCCGGAAAGAAGCTTTCTGAGAAACTGCTTAGTGTTCTGTTGATTCATCTCAAAGAGTTACATCTGTATTTCGTGGATCTCTTTGCTAGCCTTATTTCTGTGGAATCTGAGAACAGATATTTCGGATCCCTTTGAAGACTATAGGGCCAAAGGAAATATCCTCCGATAACAAAGAGAAAGAAGCTTTCTGAGAAACTTCTTTGTTTTCTGTGAAATCATCTCACAGAGTTACAGCTTTCCCCTCAAGAAGCCTTTCGCTAAGACAGTTCTTGTGGAATTGGCAAAGTGATATTTGGAAGCCCATAGAGGGCTATGGTGAAAAAGGAAATATCCTCAGATGAAATCTGGAAAGAAGGTTTCTGAGAAACTGCTTAGTGTTCTCTTCATTCATCTCACAGAGTTACATCTGTATTTCGTGGATCTCTTTGCTAGCCTTATTTCTGTGGAATCTGAGAACAGATATTTCGGATCCCATTGAAGACCATAGGGCCGAAGGAAATATCCTCCGATTACAAAGAGAATGAAGATTTCTGAGAAACTTCTTTGCGTTCTGTGAAATATCTCACAGAGTTACAGCTTTCCCCTCAAGAAGCCTTTCGCTAAGACAGTTATTGTGGAATTGGCAAAGTGATATTTGGAAGCCCATAGAGGGCTTTGGTGAAAAAGGAAATATCCTCAGATGAAATCTGGAAAGAAGATTTCTGAGAAACTGCTTAGTGTTCTGTTCATTCATCTCACAGAGTTACATCTATATTTCGTGGATCTCTTTGTTAGCCTTATTTTTGTGGAATCTGAACACCGATATTTCGGATCCCTTTGAAGACCATAGGGCCAAAGGAAATATCCTCCGATAACAAAGAGAAAGAAGCTTTCTGAGAAACTTCTTGGCGTTCTGTGAAATCATCTCACAGAGATACAGCTTTCCCCTCAAGAAGCCTTTCGCTAAGACAGTTCTTGTGGAATTGGCAAAGTGATATTTGGAAGCCCATAGAGGGCTATGGTGAAAAAGGAAATATCCTCAGATGAAATCTGGAAAGAAGCTTTCTGAGAAACTGCTTAGTGTTCTGTTCATTCATCTCACAGAGTTACATCTATATTTCGTGGATCTCTTTGTTAGCCTTATTTTTGTGGAATCTGAACACCGATATTTCGGATCCCTTTGAAGACCATAGGGCCAAAGGAAATATCCTCCGATAACAAAGGGAAAGAAGCGTTCTGAGAAACTTCTTCGCGTTCTGTGAAATCATCTCACAGAGTTACAGCTTTCCCCTCAAGAAGCCTTTCGCTAAGACAGTTCTTGTGGAATTGGCAAAGTGATATTTGGAAGCCCATAGAGGGCTATGTTGAAAAAGTATATATCCTCAGATGAAATCTGGAAGAAGCTTTCTGTGAAACTGCTTAGTGTTCTGTTAATTCATCTCAAAGAGTTACATCTGTATTTCGTGGATCTCTTTGCTAGCCTTATTTCTGTGGAACCTGAGAACAGATATTTCGGATCCCATTGAAGACTATAGGGCCAAAGGAAATATCCTCCGATAACAAAGAGAAAGAAGCTTTCTGAGAAACTTCTTTGCGTTCTGTGAAATCATCTCACAGAGTTACAGCTTTCCCCTCAAGAAGCCTTTCGCTAATTCAGTTCTTGTGGAATTAGCAAAGTGATATTTGGAAGCCCATAGAGTGCTATGGTGAAAAAGGAAATATCCTCAGATGAAATCTGGAAAGAAGCTTTCTGAGAAACTGCTTAGTGTTCTGTTAATTCATCTCACAGATTTACATCTGTATTTCGTGGATCTCTTTGCTAGCCTTATTTCTGTGGAATCTGAGAACAGATATTTCGGATCCCATTGAAGACCATAGGGCCAAAGGAAATATCCTCCGATAACAAAGAGAAAGAAGCTTTCTGACAAACCTCTTTGCGTTCTGTGAAATCATCTCACAGAGTTACAGCTTTCCCCACAAGAAGCCTTTCGCTAAGACAGTTCTTGTGGAATTGGCAAAGTGATATTTGGAAGCCCCTAGAGGGCTAAGGTGAAAAAGGAAATATCCTCAGATGAAATCTTCAAAGAAGCTTTCTGAGAAACTGCTTAGTGTTCGGTTAATTCATCTCAGCGAGTTACATCTGTATTTCGTGGATCTCTTTGCTAGCCTTATTTCTGTGGAATCTGAGAACAGATATTTCGGATCCCTTTGAAGATAGTGGGCCAAAGGAAATATCCTACGATAACACAGAGAAAGAAGCTTTTTGAGAAACTTCTTTGTGTTCTGTGTAATCATCTCACAGAGTTACAGATTTCCCCTCAAGAAGCCTTTCACTAAGACAGTTCTTGTGGAATTGGCAAAGTGATATTTGGAAGCCCACAGAGGGCTATGGTGAAAAAGGAAATATCCTCAGATGAATTCTGGAAAGAAGCTTTCTGAGAAACTGCTTAGTGTTCTGTTAATTCTTCTCAGAGAGTTACATCTGTATTTCGTGGATCTCTTTGCTAGCCTTATTTCTGTGGAATCTGAGAACAGATATTTCGGATCCCTTTGAAGACTATAGGGCCAAAGGAAATATCCTCCGATAACAAAGAGAAAGAAGCTTTCTGAGAAACTTCTTTGCGTTCTGTGAAATCATCTCAGAGAGTTACAGCTTTCACCTCAAGAAGCCTTTCGCTAAGACAGTTCTTGTGGAATTGGCAAAGTGATATTTGGAAGCCCATAGAGGGCTATGTTGAAAAAGTATATATCCTCAGATGAAATCTGGAAAGAAGCTTTCTGAGAAACTGCTTAGTGTTCTGTTGATTCATCTCAAAGAGTTACATCTGTATTTCGTGGATCTCTTTGCTAGACTTATTTCTGTGGAATCTGAGAACAGATATTTCGGATCCCTTTGAAGACTATAGGGCCAAAGGAAATATCCTCCGATAACAAAGAGAAAGAAGCTTTCTGAGAAACTTCTTTGTGTTCTGTGAAATCATCTCACAGAGTTACAGCTTTCCCCTCAAGAAGCCTTTCGCTAAGACAGTTCTTGTGGAATTGGCAAAGTGATATTTGGAAGCCCATAGAGGGCTATGGTGAAAAAGGAAATATCCTCAGATGAAATCTGGAAAGAAGCTTTCTGAGAAACTGCTTAGTGTTCTGTTAATTCATCTCACAAAGTTACATCTGTATTTCGTGGATCTCTTTGCTAGCCTTATTTCTGTGGAATCTGAGAACAGATATTTCGGATCCCATTGAAGACTATAGGGCCAAAGGAAATAACCTCCGATAACACAGAGAAAGAAGCTTTCTGAGAAACTTCTTTGTGTTCTGTGAAATCATCTCACAGAGTTACAGCTTTCCCCTCAAGAAGCCTTTCGCTAAGACAGTTCTTGTGGAATTGGCAAAGTGATATTTGGAAGCCCCTAGAGGGCTATGGTGAAAAAGGAAATCTCCTCAGATGAAATCTGGAAAGGAGATTTCTGAGAAACTGCTTAGTGTTCGGTTCATTCGTCTCACAGAGTTACATCTGTATTTCGTGGATCTCTTTGCTAGCCTTATTTCTGTGGAATCTGAGAACAGATATTTCGGATCCCTTTGAAGACTATAGGGCCAAAGGAAATATCCTCCGATAACAAAGAGAAAGAAGCTTTCTGAGAAACTTCTTTGTGTTCTGTGAAATCATCTCACAGAGTTACAGCTTTCCCCTCAAGAAGCCTTTCGCTAAGACAGTTCTTGTGGAATTGGCAAAGTGATATTTGGAAGCCCATAGAGGGCTAGGGTGAAAAAGGAAATATCCTCAGATGAAATCTGGAAAGAAGGTTTCTGAGAAACTGCTTAGTGTTCTCTTCATTCATCTCACAGAGTTACATCTGTATTTCGTGGATCTCTTTGCTAGCCTTATTTCTGTGGAATCTGAGAACAGATATTTCGGATCCCATTGAAGACCATAGGGCCGAAGGAAATATCCTCCGATTACAAAGAGAATGAAGATTTCTGAGAAACTTCTTTGCGTTCTGTGAAATCATCTCACAGAGTTACAGCTTTCCCCTCAAGAAGCCTTTCGCTAAGACAGTTATTGTGGAATTGGCAAAGTGATATTTGGAAGCCCATAGAGGGCTTTGGTGAAAAAGGAAATATCCTCAGATGAAATCTGGAAAGAAGATTTCTGAGAAACTGCTTAGTGTTCTGTTCATTCATCTCACAGAGTTACATCTATATTTCGTGGATCTCTTTGTTAGCCTTATTTTTGTGGAATCTGAACACCGATATTTCGGATCCCTTTGAAGACCATAGGGCCAAAGGAAATATCCTCCGATAACAAAGAGAAAGAAGCTTTCTGAGAAACTTCTTCGCGTTCTGTGAAATCATCTCACAGAGTTACAGCTTTCCCCTCAAGAAGCCTTTCGCTAAGACAGTTCTTGTGGAATTGGCAAAGTGATATTTGGAAGCCCATAGAGGGCTATGTTGAAAAAGTATATATCCTCAGATGAAATCTGGAAAGAAGCTTTCTGAGAAACTGCTTAGTGTTCTGTTAATTCATCTCAAAGAGTTACATCTGTATTTCGTGGATCTCTTTGCTAGCCTTATTTCTGTGGAATCTGAGAACAGATATTTCGGATCCCTTTGAAGACTATAGGGCCAAAGGAAATATCTTCCGATAACAAAGAGAAAGAAGCTTTTTGAGAAACTTCTTTGTGTTCTATGAAATCATCTCACAGAATTACAGCTTTCCCCTCAAGAAGCCTTTCGCTAAGACGGTTCTTGTGGAATTGGCAAAGTGATATTTGGAAGCCCATAGAGGGCTATGGTGAAAAAGGAAATATCCTCATATGAAATCTGGAAAGAAGCTTTCTGAGAAACTGCTTAGTGTTCTGTTAATTCATCTCACAGAGTTACATCTGTATTTCTTGGATCTCTTTGCTAGCCTTATTTCTGTGGAATCTGAGAACAGGTATATCAGATCCTATTGAAGACTATAGGGCCAAAGGAAATATCCTCCGATAACAAAGAGAAAGATGCTTTCTAAGAAACTTCTGTGCGTTCTGTGAAATCATCTCACAGAGTTACAGCTTTCCCCTCAAGAAGCCTTTCGCTAAGACAGTTCTTGTGGAATTGGCCAAGTGATATTTGGAAGCCCATAGAGGGCTATGGTGAAAAAGGAAATATCCTCAGATGAAATCTGGAAAGAAGCTTTCTGAGAAACTGCTTAGTGTTCGGTTAATTCATCTCACAGAGTTACATCTGTATTTCGTGGATCTCTTTGCTAGCCTTATTTCGGTGGAATGTGAGAACAGATATTTCGGATCCCTTTAAAGTGTATAGGGCCAAAGGAAATATCCTCGGATAACAAAGAGAAAGAAGCTTTCTGAGAAACTTCTTTGCTTTCTGTGAAATCACCTCACAGAGTTACAGCTTTCCCCTCGAGAAGCCTTTCGCTAAGACAGTTCTTGTGGAATTGGCAAAGTGATATTTGGAAGCCCTTAGAGGGCTATGTTGAAAAAGGATATATTCTCAGATGAAATCTGGAAAGAAGCTTTCTGAGAAACTGCTTAATGTTCTGTTAATTCATCTCAAAGAGTTACATCTGTATTTCGTGGATCTCTTTGCTAGCCTTATTTCTGTGGAACCTGAGAACAGATATTTCGGATCCCATTGAAGACTGTAGGGCCAAAGGAAATATCCTCCGATAACAAAGAGAAAGAAGCTTTCTGAGAAACTTCTTTGCGTTCTGTGAAATCATCTCACAGAGTTACAGCTTTCCCCTCAAGAAGCCTTTCGCTAAGACAGTTCTTGTGGAATTGGCAAAGTGATATTTGGAAGCCCATAGAGGGCTATGGTGAAAAAGGAAATATCCTCAGATGAAAAATGGAAAGAAGCTTTCTGAGAAACTGCTTAGTGTTCGGTTAATTCACTTCACAGAGTTACATCTGTATTTCGTGGATCTCTTTGCTAGCCTTATTTCTGTGGAATCTGAGAACAGATACTTCGGATCCCATTGAAGACTATAGGGCCAAAGGAAATATCCTCCGATTACAATGAGAAAGAAGATTTCTGAGAAACTTCTTTGCGTTCTGTGAAATCAGCTCACAGAGTTACAGATTTCCCCTCAAGAAGCCTTTCGCTAAGACAGAACTTGTGGAATTGGCAAAGTGATATTTGGAAGCCCATAGAGGGCTATGGTGAAAAAGGAAATATCCTCAGATGAAATCTGGAAAGAAGCTTTCTGAGAAACTGCTTAGTGTTCTGTTATATCATCTCACAGAGTTACATCTGTATTTCTTGGATCTCTTTGCTAGCCTTATTTCTGTGGAATCTGAGAACAGGTATTACAGATCCCATTGAAGACTATAGGGCCAAAGGAAATATCCTCCGATAACAAAGAGAAAGAAGCTCTCTGAGAAACTTCTGTGCGTTCTGTGAAATCATCTCACAGAGTTACAGCTTTCCCCTCAAGAAGCCTTTCGCTAAGACAGTTCTTGTGGAATTGGCAAAGTGATATTTAGAAGCCCATAGAGGGCTATGGTGAAAAAGGAAATATCCTCAGATGAAATTTGGAAAGAAGCTTTCTGAGAAACTGCTAAGGGTTCGGTTAATTCATCTCACAGAGTTACATCTGTATTTCGTGGATCTCTTTGCTAGCCTTATTTCTGTGGAATCTGAGAACAGATATTTCGGATCCCTTTGAAAACTATAGGGCCAAAGGAAATATCCTCCGATAACAAAGAGAAAGAAGCTTTCTGAGAAACTTCTTTGCGTTCTGTGAAATCATCTCACAGAGTTACAGCTTTCCCCTCAAGAAGCCTTTCGCTAAGACAGTTCTTGTGGAATTGGCAAAGTGATATTTGTAAGCCCATAGAGGGCTATGTTGAAAAAGTATATATCCTCAGACGAAATCTGGAAAGAAGCTTTCTGAGAAACTGCCTAGTGTTCTGTTGATTCATCTCAAAGAGTTACATCTGTATTTCGTGGATCTCTTTGCTAGCCTTATTTCTGTGGAATCTGAGAACAGATATTTCGGATCCCTTTGAAGACTATAGGGCCAAAGGAAATATCCTCCGATAACAAAGAGAAAGAAGCTTTCTGAGAAACTTCTTTGTGATCTGTGAAATCATCTCACAGAGTTACAGCTTTCCCCTCAAGAAGCCTTTCGCTAAGACAGTTCTTGTGGAATTGGCAAAGTGATATTTGGAAGCCCATAGAGGGCTATGGTGAAAAAGGAAATATCCTCAGATGAAATCTGGAAAGAAGCTTTCTGAGAAACTGCTTAGTGTTCTGTTAATTCATCTCACAAAGTTACATCTGTATTTCGTGGATCTCTTTGCTAGCCTTATTTCTGTGGAATCTGAGAACAGATATTTCGGATCCCATTGAAGACTATAGGGCCAAAGGAAATAACCTCCGATAACACAGAGAAAGAAGCTTTCTGAGAAACTTCTTTGTGTTCTGTAAAATCATCTCACAGAGTTACAGCTTTCCCCTCAAGAAGCCTTTCGCTAAGACAGTTCTTGTGGAATTGGCAAAGTGATATTTGGAAGCCCCTAGAGGGCTATGGTGAAAAAGGAAATCTCCTCAGATGAAATCTGGAAAGGAGATTTCTGAGAAACTGCTTAGTGTTCGGTTCATTCGTCTCACAGAGTTACATCTGTATTTCGTGGATCTCTTTGCTAGCCTTATTTCTGTGGAATCTGAGAACAGATATTTCGGATCCCTTTGAAGACTATAGGGCCAAAGGAAATATCCTCCGATAACAAAGAGAAAGAAGCTTTCTGAGAAACTTCTTTGTGTTCTGTGAAATCATCTCACAGAGTTACAGCTTTCCCCTCAAGAAGCCTTTCGCTAAGACAGTTCTTGTGGAATTGGCAAAGTGATATTTGGAAGCCCATAGAGGGCTATGGTGAAAAAGGAAATATCCTCAGATGAAATCTGGAAAGAAGATTTCTGAGAAACTGCTTAGTGTTCTGTTCATTCATCTCACAGAGTTACATCTATATTTCGTGGATCTCTTTGTTAGCCTTATTTTTGTGGAATCTGAACACCGATATTTCGGATCCCTTTGAAGACCATAGGGCCAAAGGAAATATCCTCCGATAACAAAGAGAAAGAAGCTTTCTGAGAAACTTCTTCGCGTTCTGTGAAATCATCTCACAGAGATACAGCTTTCCCCTCAAGAAGCCTTTCGCTAAGACAGTTCTTGTGGAATTGGCAAAGTGATATTTGGAAGCCCATAGAGGGCTATGGTGAAAAAGGAAATATCCTCAGATGAAATCTGGAAAGAAGCTTTCTGAGAAACTGCTTAGTGTTCTGTTCATTCATCTCACAGAGTTACATATATACTTCGTGGATCTCTTTGTTAGCCTCATTTTTGTGGAATCTGAACACCGATATTTCGGATCCCTTTGAAGACCATAGGGCCAAAGGAAATATCCTCCGATAACAAAGAGAAAGAAGCGTTCTGAGAAACTTCTTCGCGTTCTGTGAAATCATCTCACAGAGTTACAGCTTTCCCCTCAAGAAGCCTTTCGCTAAGACAGTTCTTGTGGAATTGGCAAAGTGATATTTGGAAGCCCATAGAGGGCTATGTTGAAAAAGTATATATCCTCAGATGAAATCTGGAAGAAGCTTTCTGTGAAACTGCTTAGTGTTCTGTTAATTCATCTCAAAGAGTTACATCTGTATTTCGTGGATCTCTTTGCTAGCCTTATTTCTGTGGAACCTGAGAACAGATATTTCGGATCCCATTGAAGACTATAGGGCCAAAGGAAATATCCTCCGATAACAAAGAGAAAGAAGCTTTCTGAGAAACTTCTTTGCGTTCTGTGAAATCATCTCACAGAGTTACAGCTTTCCCCTCAAGAAGCCTTTCGCTAATTCAGTTCTTGTGGAATTAGCAAAGTGATATTTGGAAGCCCATAGAGTGCTATGGTGAAAAAGGAAATATCCTCAGATGAAATCTGGAAAGAAGCTTTCTGAGAAACTGCTTAGTGTTCTGTTAATTCATCTCACAGATTTACATCTGTATTTCGTGGATCTCTTTGCTAGCCTTATTTCTGTGGAATCTGAGAACAGATATTTCGGATCCCTTTGAAGACCATAGGGCCAAAGGAAATATCCTCCGATAACAAAGAGAAAGAAGCTTTCTGACAAACCTCTTTGCGTTCTGTGAAATCATCTCACAGAGTTACAGCTTTCCCCTCAAGAAGCCTTTCGCTAAGACAGTTCTTGTGGAATTGGCAAAGTGATATTTGGAAGCCCATAGAGGGCTATGGTGAAAAAGGAAATATCCTCAGATGAAATCTGGAAAGAAGATTTCTGAGAAACTGCTTAGTGTTCTGTTCATTCATCTCACAGAGTTACATCTATATTTCGTGGATCTCTTTGTTAGCCTTATTTTTGTGGAATCTGAACACCGATATTTCGGATCCCTTTGAAGACCATAGGGCCAAAGGAAATATCCTCCGATAACAAAGAGAAAGAAGCTTTCTGAGAAACTTCTTCACGTTCTGTGAAATCATCTCACAGAGATGCAGCTTTCCCCTCATGAAGCCTTTCGCTAAGACAGTTCTTGTGGAATTGGCAAAGTGATATTTGGAAGCCCATAGAGGGCTATGGTGAAAAAGGAAATATCCTCAGATGAAATCTGGAAAGAAGCTTTCTGAGAAACTGCTTAGTGTTCTGTTCATTCATCTCACAGAGTTACATCTATATTTCGTGGATCTCTTTGTTAGCCTCATTTTTGTGGAATCTGAACACCGATATTTCGGATCCCTTTGAAGACCATAGGGCCAAAGGAAATATCCTCCGATAACAAAGAGAAAGAAGCTTTCTGAGAAACTTCTTCGCGTTCTGTGAAATCATCTCACAGAGTTACAGCTTTCCCCTCAAGAAGCCTTTCGCTAAGACAGTTCTTGTGGAATTGGCAAAGTGATATTTGGAAGCCCATAGAGGGCTATGTTGAAAAAGTATATATCCTCAGATGAAATCTGGAAGAAGCTTTCTGTGAAACTGCTTAGTGTTCTGTTAATTCATCTCAAAGAGTTACATCTGTATTTCGTGGATCTCTTTGCTAGCCTTATTTCTGTGGAACCTGAGAACAGATATTTCGGATCCCATTGAAGACTATAGGGCCAAAGGAAATATCCTCCGATAACAAAGAGAAAGAAGCTTTCTGAGAAACTTCTTTGCGTTCTGTGAAATCATCTCACAGAGTTACAGCTTTCCCCTCAAGAAGCCTTTCGCTAAGACAGTTCTTGTGGAATTGGCAAAGTGATATTTGGAAGCCCCTAGAGGGCTAAGGTGAAAAAGGAAATATCCTCAGATGAAATCTTCAAAGAAGCTTTCTGAGAAATTGCTTAGTGTTCGGTTAATTCATCTCAGCGAGTTACATCTGTATTTCGTGGATCTCTTTGCTAGCCTTATTTCTGTGGAATCTGAGAACAGATATTTCGGATCCCTTTGAAGATATTGGGCCAAAGGAAATATCCTACGATAACACAGAGAAAGAAGCTTTTGGAGAAACTTCTTTGTGTTCTGTGTAATCATCTCACAGAGTTACAGATTTCCCCTCAAGAAGCCTTTCGCTAAGACAGTTCTTGTGGAATTGGCAAAGTGATATTTGGAAGCCCACAGAGGGCTATGGTGAAAAAGGAAATATCCTCAGATGAATTCTGGAAAGAAGCTTTCTGAGAAACTGCTTAGTGTTCTGTTAATTCTTCTCAGAGAGTTACATCTGTATTTCGTGGATCTCTTTGCTAGCCTTATTTCTGTGGAATCTGAGAACAGATATTTCGGATCCCTTTGAAGACTATAGGGCCAAAGGAAATATCCTCCGATAACAAAGAGAAAGAAGCTTTCTGAGAAACTTCTTTGCGTTCTGTGAAATCATCTCAGAGAGTTACAGCTTTCACCTCAAGAAGCCTTTCGCTAAGACAGTTCTTGTGGAATTGGCAAAGTGATATTTGGAAGCCCATAGAGGGCTACGTTGAAAAAGTATATATCCTCAGATGAAATCTGGAAAGAAGCTTTCTGAGAAACTGCTTAGTGTTCTGTTGATTCATCTCAAAGAGTTACATCTGTATTTCGTGGATCTCTTTGCTAGCCTTATTTCTGTGGAATCTGAGAACAGATATTTCGGATCCCTTTGAAGACTATAGGGCCAAAGGAAATATCCTCCGATAACAAAGAGAAAGAAGCTTTCTGAGAAACTTCTTTGTGTTCTGTGAAATCATCTCACAGAGTTACAGCTTTCCCCTCAAGAAGCCTTTCGCTAAGACAGTTCTTGTGGAATTGGCAAAGTGATATTTGGAAGCCCATAGAGGGCTATGGTGAAAAAGGAAATATCCTCAGATGAAATCTGGAAAGAAGGTTTCTGAGAAACTGCTTAGAGTTCTCTTCATTCATCTCACAGAGTTACATCTGTATTTCGTGGATCTCTTTGCTAGCCTTATTTCTGTGGAATCTGAGAACAGATATTTCGGATCCCATTGAAGACAATAGGGCCGAAGGAAATATCCTCCGATTACAAAGAGAATGAAGATTTCTGAGAAACTTCTTTGCGTTCTGTGAAATCATCTCACAGAGTTACAGCTTTCCCCTCAAGAAGCCTTTCGCTAAGACAGTTATTTTGGAATTGGCAAAGTGATATTTGGAAGCCCATAGAGGGCTTTGGTGAAAAAGGAAATATCCTCAGATGAAATCTAGAAAGCAGATTTCTGAGAAACTGCTTAGTGTTCTGTTCATTCATCTCACAGAGTTACATCTATATTTCGTGGATCTCTTTGTTAGCCTTATTTTTGTGGAATCTGAACACCGATATTTCGGATCCCTTTGAAGACCATAGGGCCAAAGGAAATATCCTCCGATAACAAAGAGAAAGAAGCTTTCTGAGAAACTTCTTCGCGTTCTGTGAAATCATCTCACAGAGATACAGCTTTCCCCTCAAGAAGCCTTTCGCTAAGACAGTTCTTGTGGAATTGGCAAAGTGATATTTGGAAGCCCATAGAGGGCTATGGTGAAAAAGGAAATATCCTCAGATGAAATCTGGAAAGAAGCTTTCTGAGAAACTGCTTAGTGTTCTGTTCATTCATCTCACAGAGTTACATCTATATTTCGTGGATCTCTTTGTTAGCCTTATTTTTGTGGAATCTGAACACCGATATTTCGGATCCCTTTGAAGACCATAGGGCCAAAGGAAATATCCTCCGATAACAAAGAGAAAGAAGCGTTCTGAGAAACTTCTTTGCGTTCTGTGAAATCATGTCAGAGAGTTACAGCTTTCACCTCAAGAAGCCTTTCGCTAAGACAGTTCTTGTGGAATTGGCAAAGTGATATTTGGAAGCCCATAGAGGGCTATGTTGAAAAAGTATATATCCTCAGATGAAATCTGGAAAGAAGCTTTCTGAGAAACTGCTTAGTGTTCTGTTGATTCATCTCAAAGAGTTACATCTGTATTTCGTGGATCTCTTTGCTAGCCTTATTTCTGTGGAATCTGAGAACAGATATTTCGGATCCCTTTGAAGACTATAGGGCCAAAGGAAATATCCTCCGATAACAAAGAGAAAGAAGCTTTCTGAGAAACTTCTTTGTGTTCTGTGAAATCATCTCACAGAGTTACAGCTTTCCCCTCAAGAAGCCTTTCGCTAAGACAGTTCTTGTGGAATTGGCAAAGTGATATTTGGAAGCCCATAGAGGGCTATGGTGAAAAAGGAAATATCCTCAGATGAAATCTGGAAAGAAGGTTTCTGAGAAACTGCTTAGAGTTCTCTTCATTCATCTCACAGAGTTACATCTGTATTTCGTGGATCTCTTTGCTAGCCTTATTTCTGTGGAATCTGAGAACAGATATTTCGGATCCCATTGAAGACAATAGGGCCGAAGGAAATATCCTCCGATTACAAAGAGAATGAAGATTTCTGAGAAACTTCTTTGCGTTCTGTGAAATCATCTCACAGAGTTACAGCTTTCCCCTCAAGAAGCCTTTCGCTAAGACAGTTATTGTGGAATTGGCAAAGTGATATTTGGAAGCCCATAGAGGGCTTTGGTGAAAAAGGAAATATCCTCAGATGAAATCTGGAAAGCAGATTTCTGAGAAACTGCTTAGTGTTCTGTTCATTCATCTCACAGAGTTACATCTATATTTCGTGGATCTCTTTGTTAGCCTTATTTTTGTGGAATCTGAACACCGATATTTCGGATCCCTTTGAAGACCATAGGGCCAAAGGAAATATCCTCCGATAACAAAGAGAAAGAAGCTTTCTGAGAAACTTCTTGGCGTTCTGTGAAATCATCTCACAGAGATACAGCTTTCCCCTCAAGAAGCCTTTCGCTAAGACAGTTCTTGTGGAATTGGCAAAGTGATATTTGGAAGCCCATAGAGGGCTATGGTGAAAAAGGAAATATCCTCAGATGAAATCTGGAAAGAAGCTTTCTGAGAAACTGCTTAGTGTTCTGTTCATTCATCTCACAGAGTTACATCTATATTTCGTGGATCTCTTTGTTAGCCTCATTTTTGTGGAATCTGAACACCGATATTTCGGATCCCTTTGAAGACCATAGGGCCAAAGGAAATATCCTCCGATAACAAAGAGAAAGAAGCGTTCTGAGAAACTTCTTCGCGTTCTGTGAAATCATCTCACAGAGTTACAGCTTTCCCCTCAAGAAGCCTTTCGCTAAGACAGTTCTTGTGGAATTGGCAAAGTGATATTTGGAAGCCCATAGAGGGCTATGTTGAAAAAGTATATATCCTCAGATGAAATCTGGAAGAAGCTTTCTGTGAAACTGCTTAGTGTTCTGTTAATTCATCTCAAAGAGTTACATCTGTATTTCGTGGATCTCTTTGCTAGCCTTATTTCTGTGGAACCTGAGAACAGATATTTCTGATCCCATTGAAGACTATAGGGCCAAAGGAAATATCCTCCGATAACAAAGAGAAAGAAGCTTTCTGAGAAACTTCTTTGCGTTCTGTGAAATCATCTCACAGAGTTACAGCTTTCCCCTCAAGAAGCCTTTCGCTAATTCAGTTCTTGTGGAATTAGCAAAGTGATATTTGGAAGCCCATAGAGTGCTATGGTGAAAAAGGAAATATCCTCAGATGAAATCTGGAAAGAAGCTTTCTGAGAAACTGCTTAGTGTTCTGTTAATTCATCTCACAGATTTACATCTGTATTTCGTGGATCTCTTTGCTAGCCTTATTTCTGTGGAATCTGAGAACAGATATTTCGGATCCCATTGAAGACCATAGGGCCAAAGGAAATATCCTCCGATAACAAAGAGAAAGAAGCTTTCTGACAAACCTCTTTGCGTTCTGTGAAATCATCTCACAGAGTTACAGCTTTCCCCACAAGAAGCCTTTCGCTAAGACAGTTCTTGTGGAATTGGCAAAGTGATATTTGGAAGCCGCTAGAGGGCTAAGGTGAAAAAGGAAATATCCTCAGATGAAATCTTCAAAGAAGCTTTCTGAGAAACTGCTTAGTGTTCGGTTAATTCATCTCAGCGAGTTACATCTGTATTTCGTGGATCTCTTTGCTAGCCTTATTTCTGTGGAATCTGAGAACAGATATTTCGGATCCCTTTGAAGATAGTGGGCCAAAGGAAATATCCTACGATAACACAGAGAAAGAAGCTTTTGGAGAAACTTCTTTGTGTTCTGTGTAATCATCTCACAGAGTTACAGATTTCCCCTCAAGAAGCCTTTCGCTAAGACAGTTCTTGTGGAATTGGCAAAGTGATATTTGGAAGCCCACAGAGGGCTATGGTGAAAAAGGAAATATCCTCAGATGAATTCTGGAAAGAAGCTTTCTGAGAAACTGCTCAGTGTTCTGTTAATTCTTCTCAGAGAGTTACATCTGTATTTCGTGGATCTCTTTGCTAGCCTTATTTCTGTGGAATCTGAGAACAGATATTTCGGATCCCTTTGAAGACTATAGGGCCAAAGGAAATATCCTCCGATAACAAAGAGAAAGAAGCTTTCTGAGAAACTTCTTTGCGTTCTGTGAAATCATCTCAGAGAGTTACAGCTTTCACCTCAAGAAGCCTTTCGCTAAGACAGTTCTTGTGGAATTGGCAAAGTGATATTTGGAAGCCCATAGAGGGCTATGTTGAAAAAGTATATATCCTCAGATGAAATCTGGAAAGAAGCTTTTTGAGAAACTACTTAGTGTTCTGTTGATTCATCTCAAAGAGTTACATCTGTATTTCGTGGATCTCTTTGCTAGCCTTATTTCTGTGGAATCTGAGAACAGATATTTCGGATCCCTTTGAAGACTATAGGGCCAAAGGAAATATCTTCCGATAACAAAGAGAAAGAAGCTTTCTGAGAAACTTCTTTGTGTTCTGTGAAATCATCTCACAGAGTTACAGCTTTCCCCTCAAGAAGCCTTTCGCTAAGACAGTTCTTGTGGAATTGGCAAAGTGATATTTGGAAGCCCATAGAGGGCTATGGTGAAAAAGGAAATATCCTCAGATGAAATCTGGAAAGAAGATTTCTGAGAAACTGCTTAGTGTTCTGTTCATTCATCTCACAGAGTTACATCTATATTTCGTGGATCTCTTTGTTAGCCTTATTTTTGTGGAATCTGAACACCGATATTTCGGATCCCTTTGAAGACCATAGGGCCAAAGGAAATATCCTCCGATAACAAAGAGAAAGAAGCTTTCTGAGAAACTTCTTCACGTTCTGTGAAATCATCTCACAGAGATACAGCTTTCCCCTCAAGAAGCCTTTCGCTAAGACAGTTCTTGTGGAATTGGCAAAGTGATATTTGGAAGCCCATAGAGGGCTATGGTGAAAAAGGAAATATCCTCAGATGAAATCTGGAAAGAAGCTTTCTGAGAAACTGCTTAGTGTTCTGTTCATTCATCTCACAGAGTTACATCTATATTTCGTGGATCTCTTTGTTAGCCTCATTTTTGTGGAATCTGAACACCGATATTTCGGATCCCTTTGAAGACCATAGGGCCAAAGGAAATATCCTCCGATAACAAAGAGAAAGAAGCGTTCTGAGAAACTTCTTCGCGTTCTGTGAAATCATCTCACAGAGTTACAGCTTTCCCCTTAAGAAGCTTTTCGCTAAGACAGTTCTTGTGGAATTGGCAAAGTGATATTTGGAAGCCCATAGAGGGCTATGTTGAAAAAGTATATATCCTCAGATGAAATCTGGAAGAAGCTTTCTGTGAAACTGCTTAGTGTTCTGTTAATTCATCTCAAAGAGTTACATCTGTATTTCGTGGATCTCTTTGCTAGCCTTATTTCTGTGGAACCTGAGAACAGATATTTCGGATCCCATTGAAGACTATAGGGCCAAAGGAAATATCCTCCGATAACAAAGAGAAAGAAGCTTTCTGAGAAACTTCTTTGCGTTCTGTGAAATCATCTCACAGAGTTACAGCTTTCCCCTCAAGAAGCCTTTCGCTAAGACAGATCTTGTGGAATTGGCAAAGTGATATTTGGAAGCCCCTAGAGGGCTAAGGTGAAAAAGGAAATATCCTCAGATGAAATCTTCAAAGAAGCTTTCTGAGAAATTGCTTAGTGTTCGGTTAATTCATCTCAGCGAGTTACATCTGTATTTCGTGGATCTCTTTGCTAGCCTTATTTCTATGGAATCTGAGAACAGATATTTCGGATCCCTTTGAAGATATTGGGCCAAAGGAAATATCCTACGATAACACAGAGAAAGAAGCTTTTGGAGAAACTTCTTTGTGTTCTGTGTAATCATCTCACAGAGTTACAGATTTCCCCTCAAGAAGCCTTTCGCTAAGACAGTTCTTGTGGAATTGGCAAAGTGATATTTGGAAGCCCACAGAGGGCTATGGTGAAAAAGGAAATATCCTCAGATGAATTCTGGAAAGAAGCTTTCTGAGAAACTGCTTAGTGTTCTGTTAATTCTTCTCAGAGAGTTACATCTGTATTTCGTGGATCTCTTTGCTAGCCTTATTTCTGTGGAATCTGAGAACAGATATTTCGGATCCCTTTGAAGACTATAGGGCCAAAGGAAATATCCTCCGATAACAAAGAGAAAGAAGCTTTCTGAGAAACTTCTTTGCGTTCTGTGAAATCATCTCAGAGAGTTACAGCTTTCACCTCAAGAAGCCTTTCGCTAAGACAGTTCTTGTGGAATTGGCAAAGTGATATTTGGAAGCCCATAGAGGGCTATGTTGAAAAAGTATATATCCTCAGATGAAATCTGGAAAGAAGCTTTCTGAGAAACTGCTTAGTGTTCTGTTGATTCATCTCAAAGAGTTACATCTGTATTTCGTGGATCTCTTTGCTAGCCTTATTTCTGTGGAATCTGAGAACAGATATTTCGGATCCCTTTGAAGACTATAGGGCCAAAGGAAATATCCTCCGATAACAAAGAGAAAGAAGCTTTCTGAGAAACTTCTTTGTTTTCTGTGAAATCATCTCACAGAGTTACAGCTTTCCCCTCAAGAAGCCTTTCGCTAAGACAGTTCTTGTGGAATTGGCAAAGTGATATTTGGAAGCCCATAGAGGGCTATGGTGAAAAAGGAAATATCCTCAGATGAAATCTGGAAAGAAGGTTTCTGAGAAACTGCTTAGTGTTCTCTTCATTCATCTCACAGAGTTACATCTGTATTTCGTGGATCTCTTTGCTAGCCTTATTTCTGTGGAATCTGAGAACAGATATTTCGGATCCCATTGAAGACCATAGGGCCGAAGGAAATATCCTCCGATTACAAAGAGAATGAAGATTTCTGAGAAACTTCTTTGCGTTCTGTGAAATATCTCACAGAGTTACAGCTTTCCCCTCAAGAAGCCTTTCGCTAAGACAGTTATTGTGGAATTGGCAAAGTGATATTTGGAAGCCCATAGAGGGCTTTGGTGAAAAAGGAAATATCCTCAGATGAAATCTGGAAAGAAGATTTCTGAGAAACTGCTTAGTGTTCTGTTCATTCATCTCACAGAGTTACATCTATATTTCGTGGATCTCTTTGTTAGCCTTATTTTTGTGGAATCTGAACACCGATATTTCGGATCCCTTTGAAGACCATAGGGCCAAAGGAAATGTCCTCCGATAACAAAGAGAAAGAAGCTTTCTGAGAAACTTCTCGGCGTTCTGTGAAATCATCTCACAGAGATACAGCTTTCCCCTCAAGAAGCCTTTCGCTAAGACAGTTCTTGTGGAATTGGCAAAGTGATATTTGGAAGCCCATAGAGGGCTATGGTGAAAAAGGAAATATCCTCAGATGAAATCTGGAAAGAAGCTTTCTGAGAAACTGCTTAGTGTTCTGTTCATTCATCTCACAGAGTTACATCTATATTTCGTGGATCTCTTTGTTAGCCTTATTTTTGTGGAATCTGAACACCGATATTTCGGATCCCTTTGAAGACCATAGGGCCAAAGGAAATATCCTCCGATAACAAAGGGAAAGAAGCGTTCTGAGAAACTTCTTCGCGTTCTGTGAAATCATCTCACAGAGTTACAGCTTTCCCCTCAAGAAGCCTTTCGCTAAGACAGTTCTTGTGGAATTGGCAAAGTGATATTTGGAAGCCCATAGAGGGCTATGTTGAAAAAGTATATATCCTCAGATGAAATCTGGAAGAAGCTTTCTGTGAAACTGCTTAGTGTTCTGTTAATTCATCTCAAAGAGTTACATCTGTATTTCGTGGATCTCTTTGCTAGCCTTATTTCTGTGGAACCTGAGAACAGATATTTCGGATCCCATTGAAGACTATAGGGCCAAAGGAAATATCCTCCGATAACAAAGAGAAAGAAGCTTTCTGAGAAACTTCTTTGCGTTCTGTGAAATCATCTCACAGAGTTACAGCTTTCCCCTCAAGAAGCCTTTTGCTAATTCAGTTCTTGTGGAATTAGCAAAGTGATATTTGGAAGCCCATAGAGTGCTATGGTGAAAAAGGAAATATCCTCAGATGAAATCTGGAAAGAAGCTTTCTGAGAAACTGCTTAGTGTTCTGTTAATTCATCTCACAGATTTACATCTGTATTTCGTGGATCTCTTTGCTAGCCTTATTTCTGTGGAATCTGAGAACAGATATTTCGGATCCCATTGAAGACCATAGGGCCAAAGGAAATATCCTCCGATAACAAAGAGAAAGAAGCTTTCTGACAAACCTCTTTGCGTTCTGTGAAATCATCTCACAGAGTTACAGCTTTCCCCACAAGAAGCCTTTCGCTAAGACAGTTCTTGTGGAATTGGCAAAGTGATATTTGGAAGCCCCTAGAGGGCTAAGGTGAAAAAGGAAATATCCTCAGATGAAATCTTCAAAGAAGCTTTCTGAGAAACTGCTTAGTGTTCGGTTAATTCATCTCAGCGAGTTACATCTGTATTTCGTGGATCTCTTTGCTAGCCTTATTTCTGTGGAATCTGAGAACAGATATTTCGGATCCCTTTGAAGATAGTGGGCCAAAGGAAATATCCTACGATAACACAGAGAAAGAAGCTTTTTGAGAAACTTCTTTGTGTTCTGTGTAATCATCTCACAGAGTTACAGATTTCCCCTCAAGAAGCCTTTCGCTAAGACAGTTCTTGTGGAATTGGCAAAGTGATATTTGGAAGCCCACAGAGGGCTATGGTGAAAAAGGAAATATCCTCAGATGAATTCTGGAAAGAAGCTTTCTGAGAAACTGCTTAGTGTTCTGTTAATTCTTCTCAGAGAGTTACATCTGTATTTCGTGGATCTCTTTGCTAGCCTTATTTCTGTGGAATCTGAGAACAGATATTTCGGATCCCTTTGAAGACTATAGGGCCAAAGGAAATATCCTCCGATAACAAAGAGAAAGAAGCTTTCTGAGAAACTTCTTTGCGTTCTGTGAAATCATCTCAGAGAGTTACAGCTTTCACCTCAAGAAGCCTTTCGCTAAGACAGTTCTTGTGGAATTGGCAAAGTGATATTTGGAAGCCCATAGAGGGCTATGTTGAAAAAGTATATATCCTCAGATGAAATCTGGAAAGAAGCTTTCTGAGAAACTGCTTAGTGTTCTGTTGATTCATCTCAAAGAGTTACATCTGTATTTCGTGGATCTCTTTGCTAGACTTATTTCTGTGGAATCTGAGAACAGATATTTCGGATCCCTTTGAAGACTATAGGGCCAAAGGAAATATCCTCCGATAACAAAGAGAAAGAAGCTTTCTGAGAAACTTCTTTGTGTTCTGTGAAATCATCTCACAGAGTTACAGCTTTCCCCTCAAGAAGCCTTTCGCTAAGACAGTTCTTGTGGAATTGGCAAAGTGATATTTGGAAGCCCATAGAGGGCTATGGTGAAAAAGGAAATATCCTCAGATGAAATCTGGAAAGAAGCTTTCTGAGAAACTGCTTAGTGTTCTGTTAATTCATCTCACAAAGTTACATCTGTATTTCGTGGATCTCTTTGCTAGCCTTATTTCTGTGGAATCTGAGAACAGATATTTCGGATCCCATTGAAGACTATATGGCCAAAGGAAATAACCTCCGATAACACAGAGAAAGAAGCTTTCTGAGAAACTTCTTTGTGTTCTGTGAAATCATCTCACAGAGTTACAGCTTTCCCCTCAAGAAGCCTTTCGCTAAGACAGTTCTTGTGGAATTGGCAAAGTGATATTTGGAAGCCCCTAGAGGGCTATGGTGAAAAAGGAAATCTCCTCAGATGAAATCTGGAAAGGAGATTTCTGAGAAACTGCTTAGTGTTCGGTTCATTCGTCTCACAGAGTTACATCTGTATTTCGTGGATCTCTTTGCTAGCCTTATTTCTGTGGAATCTGAGAACAGATATTTCGGATCCCTTTGAAGACTATAGGGCCAAAGGAAATATCCTCCGATAACAAAGAGAAAGAAGCTTTCTGAGAAACTTCTTTGTGTTCTGTGAAATCATCTCACAGAGTTACAGCTTTCCCCTCAAGAAGCCTTTCGCTAAGACAGTTCTTGTGGAATTGGCAAAGTGATATTTGGAAGCCCATAGAGGGCTAGGGTGAAAAAGGAAATATCCTCAGATGAAATCTGGAAAGAAGGTTTCTGAGAAACTTCTTAGTGTTCTCTTCATTCATCTCACAGAGTTACATCTGTATTTCGTGGATCTCTTTGCTAGCCTTATTTCTGTGGAATCTGAGAACAGATATTTCGGATCCCATTGAAGACCATAGGGCCGAAGGAAATATCCTCCGATTACAAAGAGAATGAAGATTTCTGAGAAACTTCTTTGCGTTCTGTGAAATCATCTCACAGAGTTACAGCTTTCCCCTCAAGAAGCCTTTCGCTAAGACAGTTCTTGTGGAATTGGCAAAGTGATATTTGGAAGCCCATAGAGGGCTATGTTGAAAAAGTATATATCCTCAGATGAAATCTGGAAGAAGCTTTCTGTGAAACTGCTTAGTGTTCTGTTAATTCATCTCAAAGAGTTACATCTGTATTTCGTGGATCTCTTTGCTAGCCTTATTTCTGTGGAACCTGAGAACAGATATTTCGGATCCCATTGAAGACTATAGGGCCAAAGGAAATATCCTCCGATAACAAAGAGAAAGAAGCTTTCTGAGAAACTTCTTTGCGTTCTGTGAAATCATCTCACAGAGTTACAGCTTTCCCCTCAAGAAGCCTTTTGCTAATTCAGTTCTTGTGGAATTAGCAAAGTGATATTTGGAAGCCCATAGAGTGCTATGGTGAAAAAGGAAATATCCTCAGATGAAATCTGGAAAGAAGCTTTCTGAGAAACTGCTTAGTGTTCTGTTAATTCATCTCACAGATTTACATCTGTATTTCGTGGATCTCTTTGCTAGCCTTATTTCTGTGGAATCTGAGAACAGATATTTCGGATCCCATTGAAGACCATAGGGCCAAAGGAAATATCCTCCGATAACAAAGAGAAAGAAGCTTTCTGACAAACCTCTTTGCGTTCTGTGAAATCATCTCACAGAGTTACAGCTTTCCCCACAAGAAGCCTTTCGCTAAGACAGTTCTTGTGGAATTGGCAAAGTGATATTTGGAAGCCCCTAGAGGGCTAAGGTGAAAAAGGAAATATCCTCAGATGAAATCTTCAAAGAAGCTTTCTGGGAAACTGCTTAGTGTTCGGTTAATTCATCTCAGCGAGTTACATCTGTATTTCGTGGATCTCTTTGCTAGCCTTATTTCTGTGGAATCTGAGAACAGATATTTCGGATCCCTTTGAAGATAGTGGGCCAAAGGAAATATCCTACGATAACACAGAGAAAGAAGCTTTTTGAGAAACTTCTTTGTGTTCTGTGTAATCATCTCACAGAGTTACAGATTTCCCCTCAAGAAGCCTTTCGCTAAGACAGTTCTTGTGGAATTGGCAAAGTGATATTTGGAAGCCCACAGAGGGCTATGGTGAAAAAGGAAATATCCTCAGATGAATTCTGGAAAGAAGCTTTCTGAGAAACTGCTTAGTGTTCTGTTAATTCTTCTCAGAGAGTTACATCTGTATTTCGTGGATCTCTTTGCTAGCCTTATTTCTGTGGAATCTGAGAACAGATATTTCGGATCCCTTTGAAGACTATAGGGCCAAAGGAAATATCCTCCGATAACAAAGAGAAAGAAGCTTTCTGAGAAACTTCTTTGCGTTCTGTGAAATCATCTCAGAGAGTTACAGCTTTCACCTCAAGAAGCCTTTCGCTAAGACAGTTCTTGTGGAATTGGCAAAGTGATATTTGGAAGCCCATAGAGGGCTATGTTGAAAAAGTATATATCCTCAGATGAAATCTGGAAAGAAGCTTTCTGAGAAACTGCTTAGTGTTCTGTTGATTCATCTCAAAGAGTTACATCTGTATTTCGTGGATCTCTTTGCTAGACTTATTTCTGTGGAATCTGAGAACAGATATTTCGGATCCCTTTGAAGACTATAGGGCCAAAGGAAATATCCTCCGATAACAAAGAGAAAGAAGCTTTCTGAGAAACTTCTTTGTGTTCTGTGAAATCATCTCACAGAGTTACAGCTTTCCCCTCAAGAAGCCTTTCGCTAAGACAGTTCTTGTGGAATTGGCAAAGTGATATTTGGAAGCCCATAGAGGGCTATGGTGAAAAAGGAAATATCCTCAGATGAAATCTGGAAAGAAGCTTTCTGAGAAACTGCTTAGTGTTCTGTTAATTCATCTCACAAAGTTACATCTGTATTTCGTGGATCTCCTTGCTAGCCTTATTTCTGTGGAATCTGAGAACAGATATTTCGGATCCCATTGAAGACTATATGGCCAAAGGAAATAACCTCCGATAACACAGAGAAAGAAGCTTTCTGAGAAACTTCTTTGTGTTCTGTGAAATCATCTCACAGAGTTACAGCTTTCCCCTCAAGAAGCCTTTCGCTAAGACAGTTCTTGTGGAATTGGCAAAGTGATATTTGGAAGCCCCTAGAGGGCTATGGTGAAAAAGGAAATCTCCTCAGATGAAATCTGGAAAGGAGATTTCTGAGAAACTGCTTAGTGTTCGGTTCATTCGTCTCACAGAGTTACATCTGTATTTCGTGGATCTCTTTGCTAGCCTTATTTCTGTGGAATCTGAGAACAGATATTTCGGATCCCTTTGAAGACTATAGGGCCAAAGGAAATATCCTCCGATAACAAAGAGAAAGAAGCTTTCTGAGAAACTTCTTTGTGTTCTGTGAAATCATCTCACAGAGTTACAGCTTTCCCCTCAAGAAGCCTTTCGCTAAGACAGTTCTTGTGGAATTGGCAAAGTGATATTTGGAAGCCCATAGAGGGCTAGGGTGAAAAAGGAAATATCCTCAGATGAAATCTGGAAAGCAGGTTTCTGAGAAACTGCTTAGTGTTCTCTTCATTCATCTCACAGAGTTACATCTGTATTTCGTGGATCTCTTTGCTAGCCTTATTTCTGTGGAATCTGAGAACAGATATTTCGGATCCCATTGAAGACCATAGGGCCGAAGGAAATATCCTCCGATTACAAAGAGAATGAAGATTTCTGAGAAACTTCTTTGCGTTCTGTGAAATCATCTCACAGAGTTACAGCTTTCCCCTCAAGAAGCCTTTCGCTAAGACAGTTATTGTGGAATTGGCAAAGTGATATTTGGAAGCCCATAGAGGGCTTTGGTGAAAAAGGAAATATCCTCAGATGAAATCTGGAAAGAAGATTTCTGAGAAACTGCTTAGTGTTCTGTTCATTCATCTCACAGAGTTACATCTATATTTCGTGGATCTCTTTGTTAGCCTTATTTTTGTGGAATCTGAACACCGATATTTCGGATCCCTTTGAAGACCATAGGGCCAAAGGAAATATCCTCCGATAACAAAGAGAAAGAAGCTTTCTGAGAAACTTCTTCGCGTTCTGTGAAATCATCTCACAGAGTTACAGCTTTCCCCTCAAGAAGCCTTTCGCTAAGACAGTTCTTGTGGAATTGGCAAAGTGATATTTGGAAGCCCATAGAGGGCTATGTTGAAAAAGTATATATCCTCAGATGAAATCTGGAAAGAAGCTTTCTGAGAAACTGCTTAGTGTTCTGTTAATTCATCTCAAAGAGTTACATCTGTATTTCGTGGATCTCTTTGCTAGCCTTATTTCTGTGGAATCTGAGAACAGATATTTCGGATCCCTTTGAAGACTATAGGGCCAAAGGAAATATCTTCCGATAACAAAGAGAAAGAAGCTTTTTGAGAAACTTCTTTGTGTTCTATGAAATCATCTCACAGAATTACAGCTTTCCCCTCAAGAAGCCTTTCGCTAAGACGGTTCTTGTGGAATTGGCAAAGTGATATTTGGAAGCCCATAGAGGGCTATGGTGAAAAAGGAAATATCCTCAGATGAAATCTGGAAAGAAGCTTTCTGAGAAACTGCTTAGTGTTCTGTTAATTCATCTCACAGAGTTACATCTGTATTTCTTGGATCTCTTTGCTAGCCTTATTTCTGTGGAATCTGAGAACAGGTATATCAGATCCTATTGAAGACTATGGGGCCAAAGGAAATATCCTCCGATAACAAAGAGAAAGATGCTTTCTAAGAAACTTCTGTGCGTTCTGTGAAATCATCTCACAGAGTTACAGCTTTCCCCTCAAGAAGCCTTTCGCTAAGACAGTTCTTGTGGAATTGGCCAAGTGATATTTGGAAGCCCATAGAGGGCTATGGTGAAAAAGGAAATATCCTCAGATGAAATCTGGAAAGAAGCTTTCTGAGAAACTGCTTAGTGTTCGGTTAATTCATCTCACAGAGTTACATCTGTATTTCGTGGATCTCTTTGCTAGCCTTATTTCGGTGGAATCTGAGAACAGATATTTCGGATCCCTTTAAAGAGTATAGGGCCAAAGGAAATATCCTCGGATAACAAAGAGAAAGAAGCTTTCTGAGAAACTTCTTTGCTTTCTGTGAAATCACCTCACAGAGTTACAGCTTTCCCCTCAAGAAGCCTTTCGCTAAGACAGTTCTTGTGGAATTGGCAAAGTTATATTTGGAAGCCCATAGAGGGCTATGTTGAAAAAGGATATATTCTCAGATGAAATCTGGAAAGAAGCTTTCTGAGAAACTGCTTAATGTTCTGTTAATTCATCTCAAAGAGTTACATCTGTATTTCGTGGATCTCTTTGCTAGCCTTATTTCTGTGGAACCTGAGAACAGATATTTCGGATCCCATTGAAGACTGTAGGGCCAAAGGAAATATCCTCCGATAACAAAGAGAAAGAAGCTTTCTGAGAAACTTCTTTGCGTTCTCTGAAATCATCTCACAGAGTTACAGCTTTCCCCTCAAGAAGCCTTTCGCTAAGACAGTTCTTGTGGAATTGGCAAAGTGATATTTGGAAGCCCATAGAGGGCTATGGTGAAAAAGGAAATATCCTCAGATGAAAAATGGAAAGAAGCTTTCTGAGAAACTGCTTAGTGTTCGGTTAATTCACCTCACAGAGTTACATCTGTATTTCGTGGATCTCTTTGCTAGCCTTATTTCTGTGGAATCTGAGAACAGATATTTCGGATCCCATTGAAGACTATAGGGCCAAAGGAAATATCCTCCGATTACAATGAGAAAGAAGATTTCTGAGAAACTTCTTTGCGTTCTGTGAAATCAGCTCACAGAGTTACAGATTTCCCCTCAAGAAGCCTTTCGCTAAGACAGAACTTGCGGAATTGGCAAAGTGATATTTGGAAGCCCATAGAGGGCTATGGTGAAAAAGGAAATATCCTCAGATGAAATCTGGAAAGAAGCTTTCTGAGAAACTGCTTAGTGTTCTGTTATATCATCTCACAGAGTTACATCTGTATTTCTTGGATCTCTTTGCTAGCCTTATTTCTGTGGAATCTGAGAACAGGTATTACAGATCCCATTGAAGACTATAGGGCCAAAGGAAATATCCTCCGATAACAAAGAGAAAGAAGCTCTCTGAGAAACTTCTGTGCGTTCTGTGAAATCATCTCACAGAGTTACAGCTTTCCCCTCAAGAAGCCTTTCGCTAAGACAGTTCTTGTGGAATTGGCAAAGTGATATTTAGAAGCCCATAGAGGGCTATGGTGAAAAAGGAAATATCCTCAGATGAAATTTGGAAAGAAGCTTTCTGAGAAACTGCTAAGGGTTCGGTTAATTCATCTCACAGAGTTACATCTATATTTCGTGGATCTCTTTGTTAGCCTTATTTCCTTGGAATCTGAGAACCGATATTTCGGATCCCATTGAAGACCATAGGGCCAAAGGAAATATCCTCCGATAACAAAGAGAAAGAGGCTTTCTGAGAAACTTCTTTGCGTTCTGTGAAATCATCTCACAGAGTTACAGCTTTCCCCTCAAGAAGCCCTTCGCTAAAACAGTTCTTGTGGATTTGGCAAAGTGATATTAGGAAGCCCTTAGAGGGCTACGGTGAAAAAGGAAATATCCTCAGATGAAATCTGGAAAGAAGCTTTCTGAGAAACTGCTTAGTGTTCTGTTCATTCATCTCACAGAGTTACATCTGTATTTCCTGGATCTCTTTGCTAGCCTTATTTCTGTGGAATCTGAGAACAGATATTTCGGATCCCATTGAAGACCACAGGGCCAAAGGAAATATCCTCCGATTACAAAGAGAAAGAAGATTTCTGAGAAACTTCTTTGCGTTCTGTGAAATCATCTCACAGAGTTACAGCTTTCCCCTCAAGAAGCCTTTCTCTAAGACAGTTATTGTGGAATTGGCAAAGTGATATTTTGAAGCCCATAGAGAGCTATGGTGAAAAAGGAAATATCCTCAGATGAAATCTGGAAAGAAGCATTCTGAGAAACTGCTAAGTGTTCGGTTAATTCATCTCACAGAGTTACATCTGTATTTCCTGGATCTCTTTGCTAGCCTTATTTCTGTGGAATCTGAGAACAGATATTTCGGATCCCTTTGAAGACTATAGGGCCAAAGGAAATATCCTCCGATAACAAAGAGCAAGAAGCTTTCTGAGAAACTTCTTGGCGTTCTGTGAAATCATCTCACAGAGTTACAGCTTTCCCCACAAGAAGCCTTTCGCTAAAACAGTTCTTCTGGAATTGGCAAAGTGATATTTGGAAGCCCATAGAGGGCTATGTTGAAAAAGGATATATTCTCCGATGAAATCTGGAAAGAAGCTTTCTGAGAAACTGCTTAATGTTCTGTTAATTCATCTCAAAGAGTTACATCTGTATTTCGTGGATCTCTTTGCTAGCCTTATTTCTGTGGAACCTGAGAACAGATATTTCGGATCCCATTGAAGACTGTAGGGCCAAAGGAAATATCCTCCGGTAACAAAGAGAAAGAAGCTTTCTGAGAAACTTCTTTGCGTTCTGTGAAATCATCTCACAGAGTTACAGCTTTCCCCTCAAGAAGCCTTTCGCTAAGACAGTTCTTGTGGAATTGGCAAAGTGATATTTGGAAGCCCATAGAGGGCTATGGTGAAAAAGGAAATATCCTCAGATGAAAAATGGAAAGAAGCTTTCTGAGAAACTGCTTAGTGTTCGGTTAATTCACCTCACAGAGTTACATCTGTATTTCGTGGATCTCTTTGCTAGCCTTATTTCTGTGGAATCTGAGATCAGATACTTCGGATCCCATTGAAGACTATAGGGCCAAAGGAAATATCCTCCGATTACAAAGAGAAAGAAGATTTCTGAGAAACTTCTTTGCGTTCTGTGAAATCAGCTCACAGAGTTACAGATTTCCCCTCAAGAAGCCTTTCGCTAAGACAGAACTTGCGGAATTGGCAAAGTGATATTTGGAAGCCCATAGAGGGCTATGGTGAAAAAGGAAATATCCTCAGATGAAATCTGGAAAGAAGCTTTCTGAGAAACTGCTTAGTGTTCTGTTATTTCATCTCACAGAGTTACATCTGTATTTCTTGGATCTCTTTGCTAGCCTTATTTCTGTGGAATCTGAGAACAGGTATTACAGATCCCATTGAAGACTATAGGGCCAAAGGAAATATCCTCCGATAACAAAGAGAAAGAAGCTCTCTGAGAAACTTCTGTGCGTTCTGTGAAATCATCTCACAGAGTTACAGCTTTCCCCTCAAGAAGCCTTTCGCTAAGACAGTTCTTGTGGAATTGGCAAAGTGATATTTAGAAGCCCATAGAGGGCTATGGTGAAAAAGGAAATATCCTCAGATGAAATTTGGAAAGAAGCTTTCTGAGAAACTGCTAAGGGTTCGGTTAATTCATCTCACAGAGTTACATCTATATTTCGTGGATCTCTTTGTTAGCCTTATTTCCGTGGAATCTGAGAACCGATATTTCGGATCCCATTGAAGACCATAGGGCCAAAGGAAATATCCTCCGATATCAAAGAGAAAGAGGCTTTCTGAGAAACTTCTTTGCGTTCTGTGAAATCATCTCACAGAGTTACAGCTTTCCCCTCAAGAAGCCCTTCGCTAAAACAGTTCTTGTGGATTTGGCAAAGTGATATTAGGAAGCCCTTAGAGGGCTATGTTGAAAAAGGAAATATCCTCAGATGAAATCTGGAAAGAAGCTTTCTGAGAAACTGCTTAGTGTTCTGTTCATTCATCTCACAGAGTTACATCTGTATTTCCTGGATCTCTTTGCTAGCCTTATTTCTGTGGAATCTGAGAACAGATATTTCGGATCCCATTGAAGACCACAGGGCCAAAGGAAATATCCTCCGATTACAAAGAGAAGGAAGATTTCTGAGAAACTTCTTTGCGTTCTGTGAAATCATCTCACAGAGTTACAGCTTTCCCCTCAAGAAGCCTTTCTCTAAGACAGTTATTGTGGAATTGGCAAAGTGATATTTGGAAGCCCATAGAGAGCTATGGTGAAAAAGGAAATATCCTCAGATGAAATCTGAAAAGAAGCTTTCTGAGAAACTGCTAAGTGTTCGGTTAATTCATCTCACAGAGTTACATCTGTATTTCCTGGATCTCTTTGCTAGCCTTATTTCTGTGGAATCTGAGAACAGATATTTCGGATCCCTTTGAAGACTATAGGGCCAAAGGAAATATCCTCCGATAACAAAGAGCAAGAAGCTTTCTGAGAAACTTCTTTGCGTTCTGTGAAATCATCTCACAGAGTTACAGCTTTCCCCACAAGAAGCCTTTCGCTAAAACAGTTCTTGTGGAATTGGCAAACTGATATTTGGAAGCCCATAGAGGGCTATGGTGAAAAAGGAAATATCCTCAGATGAAATCTGGAAAGAAGCTTTCTGAGAAACTGCTTAGTGTTCTGTTAATTCATCTCACAGAGTTACATCTGTATTTCTTGGATCTCTTTGCTAGCCTTATTTCTGTGGAATCTGAGAACAGGTATATCAGATCCCATTGAAGACTATAGGGCCAAATGAAATATCCTCCGATAACAAAGAGAAAGAAGCTTTCTGAGAAACTTCTGTGCGTTCTGTGAAATCATCTCACAGAGTTACAGCTTTCCCCTCAAGAAGCCTTTCGCTAAGACAGTTCTTGTGGAATTGGCAAAGTGATATTTGGAAGCCCATAGAGGGCTATGGTGAAAAAGGAAATATCCTAAGATGAAATCTGGAAAGAAGCTTTCTGAGAAACTGCTTAGTGTTCGGTTAATTCATCTCACAGAGTTACATCTGTATTTCGTGGATCTCTTTGCTAGCCTTATTTCTGTGGAATCTGAGAACAGATATTTCGGATCCCTTTGAAGACTATAGGGCCAAAGGAAATATCCTCCGATAACAAAGAGAAAGAAGCTTTCTGAGAAACTTCTTTGCTTTCTGTGAAATCATCTCACAGAGTTACAGCTTTCCCCTCAAGAAGCCTTTCGCTAAGACAGTTCTTGTGGAATTGGCAAAGTGATATTTGGAAGCCCATAGAGGGCTATGGTGAAAAAGGAAATATCCTCATATGAAATCTGGAAGGAAGCTTTCTGAGAAACTGCTTAGTGTTCGGTTAATTCATCTCAGAGAGTTACATCTGTATTTCGTGGATCTCTTTGCTAGCCTTATTTCTGTGGAATCTGTGAACAGATATTTCGGATCCCTTTGATGACTATAGGGCCAAAGGAAATATCCTCCGATAACAAAGAGAAAGAAGCTTCTGAGAAACTTCTTTGCGTTCTGTGAAATCATCTCACAGAGTTACAGCTTTCCCCTCAAGAAGCCTTTCGCTAAGACAGTTCTTGTGGAATTGGAAAAGTGATATTTGGAAGCCCATAGAGGGCTATGGTGAAAAAGGAAATATCCTCAGATGAAATCTGGAAAGAAGTTTCTGAGAAACTGCTTGGTGTTCTGTTAATTGATCTCACAGACTTACATCTGTATTTCGTGAATCTCTTTGCTAGCCTCATTTCTGTGGAATCCGAGAAAAGGTATTTCAGATCCCATTGAAGACTATAGGGCCAAAGGAAATGTCCTCCCATTACAAAGAGAAAGAAGCTTTCTTAGAATCTTCTTTGTGTTCTGTGAAATCATCTCACAGAGTTACAGCTTTCCCCTCAAGAAGCATTTCGCTAAGACAGTTCTTGTGTAATTGGCAAAGTAATATTTGGAAGCCCATAGAGGTCTATGATGAAAAAGGAAATATCCTCAGATGAAATCTGGAAAGAAGCTTTCTGAGAAACTCCTTAGTGTTTTGTTCATTCATCTCACAGAGTTACATCTGTATTTCGTGGATCTCTTTGCTAGCCTTATTTCTGTGGAATCTGAGAACAGATATTTCGGATCCCTTTGAAGACTATAGGGCCAAAGGAAATATCCTCCGATAACAAAGAGAAAGAAGCTTTCTGAGAAACTTCTTTGCGTTCTGTGAAATCATCTCACAGAGTTACAGCTTTCCCCTCAAGAAGCCTTTCGCTAAGACAGTTCTTGTGGAATTGGAAAAGTGATATTTGGAAGCCCATAGAGGGCTATGGTGAAAAAGGAAATATCCACAGAGGAAATCTGGAAGGAAGATTTCTGAGAATCTGCTTAGTGTTCGGTTAATTCATCTCAGAGAGTTACATCTGTATTTCGTGGATCTCTTTGCTAGCCTTATTTCTGTGTAATCTGAGAACAGATATTTCGGATCCCTTTGAAGAATATAGGGCCAAAGGAAATATCCTCCGATAACAAAGAGAAAGAAGCTTTCTGAAAAACTTCTTTGCGTTTTGTGAAATCATCTCACTGAGTTACAGCTTTCCCCTCAAGAAGCCTTTCGCTAAGACAGTTCTTGTGGAATTGGCAAAGTGATATTTGGAAGCCCTAGAGGGCAATGGTGAAAAAGGAAATATCCTCAGATGAAAACTGTAAAGAAGCTTTCTGAGAAACTGCTTAGTGTTCTGTTCATTCATCTCACAGAGTTACATCTGTATTTCGTGGATCTCTTTGCTAGCCTTATTTCTGTGGAATCTGAGAACAGATATTTCGGATCCCTTTGAAGACTATAGGGCCAAAGGAAATATCCTCCGATAACAAAGAGAAAGAAGCTTTCTGAGAAACTTCTTTGCGTTCTGTGAAATCATCTCACAGAGTTATAGCTTTCCCCTCAAGAAGCCTTTCGCTAAGACAGTTCTTGTGGAATTGGCAAAGTGATATTTGGAACCCCTACAGTACTATGGTGAAAAAGGAAATATCCTCAGATGAAATCCGGAAAGAAGCTTTCTGAGAAACTGCTTAGTGTTCGGTTAATTCATCTCACAGAGTTACATCTGTATTTCGTGTATCTCTTTTCTAGCCTTATTTCTGTGGAATCTGAGAACAGATATTTCGGATCCCTTTGAAGACTATAGGGCCAAAGGAAATATCCTCCGATAACAAAGAGAAAGAAGCTTTCTGAGAAACTTTTTTGAGTTCTGTGAAATCATCTCACAGAGTTACAGCTTTCCCCTCATGATGCCTTTCGTTAAGACAGTTCTTGTGGAATTGGCAAAGTGATATTTGGAAGCCCATAGAGGGCTATGGTGAAAAAGGAAATATCCTCATATGAAATCTGGAAAGAAGCTTTCTGAGAAACTGCTTAGTGTTCTGTTCATTCATCTCACAGAGTTACATCTGTATTTCGTGGATCTCTTTGCTAGCCTTATTTCTGTGGATTCTGAGAACAGATATTTCGGATCCCATTGAAGAACATAGGGCCAAAGGAAATATCCTCCGATTACAAAGAGAAAGAAGATTTCTGAGAATCTTCATTGCGTTCTGTGAAATCATCTCACAGAGTTACAGCTTTCCCCTCAAGAAGCCTTTCGCTAAGACAGTTATTGTGGAATTGGCAAAGTGATATTTGGAAGCCCATAGAGGGCCATGGTGAAAAAGGATATATCCTCAGATGAAATCTGGAAAGAAGCTTTCTGAGAAACTGCTTAGTGTTCTGTTCATTCATCTCACAGAGTTACATCTATATTTCGTGGATCTCTTTGCTAGCCTTATTTCTGTGGAATCTGAGAACCGATATTTCGGATCCCATTGAAGACCATAGGGCCAAAGGAAATATCCTCCGATAACAAAGAGAAAGAAGCTTTCTGAGAAACTTCTTCGCGTTCTGTGAAATCAACTCACAGAGTTACAGCTCTCCCCTCAAGAAGCCTTTCGCTAAGACAGTTCTTGTGGAATTGGCAAAGTGATATTTGGAAGCACAAAGAGGGCTATGGTGAAAAAGGAAATATCCTCAGATGAAATCTGGAAAGAAGCTTTCTGAGAAACTGCTTAGTGTTCTGTTCATTCATCTCACAGAGTTACATCTGTATTTCATGGATCTCTTTGCTAGCCTTATTTCTGTGGAATCTAAGAACAGATATTTCGGATCCCATTGAAGACCATAGGGCCAAAGGAAATACCCTCCGATAACAAAGAGAAAGAAGCTTTCTGAGAAACTTCTGTGCGTTCTGTGAAATCATCTCACAGAGTTACAGCTTTCCCCTCAAGAAGCCTTTCGCTAAGACAGTTCTTGTGGAATTGGCAAAGTGATATTTGGAAGCCCATAGAGGGCTATGGTGAAAAAGGAAATATCCTCAGATGAAATCTGGAAAGAAGCTTTCTGAGAAACTGTTTAGTGTTCGGTTAATTCATCTCACAGAGTTACATCTGTATTTCGTGGATCTCTTTGCTAGCCTTATTTCTGTGGAATCTGAGAACAGATATTTCGGATCCCTTTGAAGACCATAGGGCCAAAGGAAATATCCTCCGATAACAAAGAGAAAGAAGCTTTCTGAGAAACTTCTTTGCTTTCTGTGAAATCATCTCACAGAGTTACAGCTTTCCCCTCAAGAAGCCTTTCGCTAAGACAGTTCTTGTGGAATTGGCAAAGTGATATTTGGAAGCCCATAGAGGGCTATGGTGAAAAAGGAAATATCCTCAGATGAAATCTGGAAAGAAGCTTTCTGAGAAACTACTTAGTGTTCGGTTAATTCATCTCAGAGAGTTACATCTGTGTTTCGTGGATCTCTTTGCTAGCCTTATTTCTGTGGAATCTGAGAACAGATATTTCGGATCCCTTTGAAGACTATAGGGCCAAAGGAAATATCCTCCGATAACAAAGAGAAAGAAGCTTTCTGAGAAACTTCCTTGCGTTCTGTGAAATCATCTCACAGAGTTACAGCTTTCCCCTCAAGAAGCCTTTCGCTAAGACAGTTCTTGTGGAATTGGCAAAGTGATATTTGGAAGCCCATAGAGGGCTATGGTGAAAAAGGAAATATCCTCAGATGAAATCTGGAAAGAAGTTTCTGAGAAACTGCTTGGTGTTCTGTTAATTGATCTCACAGAGTTACATCTGTATTTCGTGAATCTCTTTGCTAGCCTCATTTCTGTGGAATCCGAGAAAAGGTATTTCAGATCCCATTGAAGACTATAGGGCCAAAGGAAATGTCCTCCCATTACAAAGAGAAAGAAGCTTTCTTAGAATCTTCTTTGTGTTCTGTGAAATCATCTCACAGAGTTACAGCTTTCCCCTCAAGAAGCATTTCGCTAAGACAGTTCTTGTGGAATTGGCAAAGTGATATTTGGAAGCCCATAGAGGTCTATGATGAAAAAGGAAATATCCTCAGATGAAATCTGGAAAGAAGCTTTCTGAGAAACTGCTTAGTGTTCTGTTCATTCATCTCACAGAGTTACATCTGTATTTCGTGGATCTCTTTGCTAGCCTTATTTCTGTGGAATCTGAGAACAGATATTTCGGATCCCTTTGAAGACTATAGGGCCAAAGGAAATATCCTCCGATAACAAAGAGAAAGAAGCTTTCTGAGAAACTTCTTTGCGTTCTGTGAAATCATCTCACAGAGTTATAGCTTTCCCCTCAAGAAGCCTTTCGCTAAGACAGTTCTTGTGGAATTGGCAAAGTGATATTTGGAACCCCTAGAGTACTATGGTGAAAAAGGAAATATCCTCAGATGAAATCCGGAAAGAAGCTTTCTGAGAAACTGCTTAGTGTTCGGTTAATTCATCTCACAGAGTTACATCTGTATTTCGTGGATCTCTTTTCTAGCCTTATTTCTGTGGAATCTGAGAACAGATATTTCGGATCCCTTTGAAGACTATAGGGCCAAAGGAAATATCCTCCGATAACAAAGAGAAAGAAGCTTTCTGAGAAACTTTTTTGAGTTCTGTGAAATCATCTCACAGAGTTACAGCTTTCCCCTCATGATGCCTTTCGTTAAGACAGTTCTTGTGGAATTGGCAAAGTGATATTTGGAAGCCCATAGAGGGCTATGGTGAAAAAGGAAATATCCTCATATGAAATCTGGAAAGAAGCTTTCTGAGAAACTGCTTAGTGTTCTGTTCATTCATCTCACAGAGTTACATCTGTATTTCGTGGATCTCTTTGCTAGCCTTATTTCTGTGGATTCTGAGAACAGATATTTCGGATCCCATTGAAGAACATAGGGCCAAAGGAAATATCCTCCGATTACAAAGAGAAAGAAGATTTCTGAGAATCTTCTTTGCGTTCTGTGAAATCATCTCACAGAGTTACAGCTTTCCCCTCAAGAAGCCTTTCGCTAAGACAGTTATTGTGGAATTGGCAAAGTGATATTTGGAAGCCCATAGAGGGCTATGGTGAAAAAGGATATATCCTCAGATGAAATCTGGAAAGAACTTTCTGAGAAACTGCTTAGTGTTCTGTTCATTCATCTCACAGAGTTACATCTATATTTCGTGGATCTCTTTGCTAGCCTTATTTCTGTGGAATCTGAGAACCGATATTTCGGATCCCATTGAAGACCATAGGGCCAAAGGAAATATCCTCCGATAACAAAGAGAAAGAAGCTTTCTGAGAAACTTCTTCGCGTTCTGTGAAATCATCTCACAGAGTTACAGCTCTCCCCTCAAGAAGCCTTTCGCTAAGACAGTTCTTGTGGAATTGGCAAACTGATATTTGGAAGCACTAAGAGGGCTATGGTGAAAAAGGAAATATCCTCAGATGAAATCTGGAAAGAAGCTTTCTGAGAAACTGCTTAGTGTTCTGTTCATTCATCTCACAGAGTTACATCTGTATTTCATGGATCTCTTTGCTAGCCTTATTTCTGTGGAATCTAAGAACAGATATTTCGGATCCCATTGAAGACCATAGGGCCAAAGGAAATATCCTCCGATAACAAAGAGAAAGAAGCTTTCTGAGAAACTTCTGTGCGTTCTGTGAAATCATCTCACAGAGTTACAGCTTTCCCCTCAAGAAGCCTTTCGCTAAGACAGTTCTTGTGGAATTGGCAAAGTGATATTTGGAACCCCTAGATTACTATGGTGAAAAAGGAAATATCCTCAGATGAAATCCGGAAAGAAGCTTTCTGAGAAACTGCTTAGTGTTCGGTTAATTCATCTCACAGAGTTACATCTGTATTTCGTGGATCTCTTTTCTAGCCTTATTTCTGTGGAATCTGAGAACAGATATTTCGGATCCCTTTGAAGACTATAGGGCCAAAGGAAATATCCTCCGATAACAAAGAGAAAGAAGCTTTCTGAGAAACTTTTTTGAGTTCTGTGAAATCATCTCACAGAGTTACAGCTTTCCCCTCATGATGCCTTTCGTTAAGACAGTTCTTGTGGAATTGGCAAAGTGATATTTGGAAGCCCATAGAGGGCTATGGTGAAAAAGGTAATATCCTCATATGAAATCTGGAAAGAAGCTTTCTGAGAAACTGCTTAGTGTTCTGTTCATTCATCTCACAGAGTTACATCTGTATTTCGTGGATCTCTTTGCTAGCCTTATTTCTGTGGATTCTGAGAACAGATATTTCGGATCCCATTGAAGAACATAGGGCCAAAGGAAATATCCTCCGATTACAAAGAGAAAGAAGATTTCTGAGAATCTTCTTTGCGTTCTGTGAAATCATCTCACAGAGTTACAGCTTTCCCCTCAAGAAGCCTTTCGCTAAGACAGTTATTGTGGAATTGGCAAAATGATATTTGGAAGCCCATAGAGGGCTATGGTGAAAAAGGATATATCCTCAGATGAAATCTGGAAAGAAGCTTTCTGAGAAACTGCTTAGTGTTCTGTTCATTCATCTCACAGAGTTACATCTATATTTCGTGGATCTCTTTGCTAGCCTTATTTCTGTGGAATCTGAGAACCGATATTTCGGATCCCATTGAAGACCATAGGGCCAAAGGAAATATCCTCCGATAACAAAGAGAAAGAAGCTTTCTGAGAAACTTCTTCGCGTTCTGTGAAATCATCTCACAGAGTTACAGCTCTCCCCTCAAGAAGCCTTTCGCTAAGACAGTTCTTGTGGAATTGGCAAAGTGATATTTGGAAGCACTAAGAGGGCTATGGTGAAAAAGGAAATATCCTCAGATGAAATCTGGAAAGAAGCTTTCTGAGAAACTGCTTAGTGTTCTGTTCATTCATCTCACAGAGTTACATCTGTATTTCATGGATCTCTTTGCTAGCCTAATTTCTGTGGAATCTAAGAACAGATATTTCGGATCCCATTGAAGACCATAGGGCCAAAGGAAATATCCTCCGATAACAAAGAGAAAGAAGCTTTCTGAGAAACTTCTGTGCGTTCTGTGAAATCATCTCACAGAGTTACAGCTTTCCCCTCAAGAAGCCTTTCGCTAAGACAGTTCTTGTGGAATTGGCAAAGTGATATTGGAAGCCCATAGAGGGCTATGGTGAAAAAGGAAATATCCTCAGATGAAATCTGGAAAGAAGCTTTCTGAGAAACTGTTTAGTGTTCGGTTAATTCATCTCACAGAGTTACATCTGTATTTCGTGGATCTCTTTGCTAGCCTTATTTCTGTGGAATCTGAGAACAGATATTTCGGATCCCTTTGAAGACTATAGGGCCAAAGGAAATATCCTCCGATAACAAAGAGAAAGAAGCTTTCTGAGAAACTTCTTTGCTTTCTGTGAAATCATCTCACAGAGTTACAGCTTTCCCTTCAAGAAGCCTTTCGCTAAGACAGTTCTTGTGGAATTGGCAAAGTGATATTTGGAAGCCCATAGAGGGCTATGGTGAAAAAGGAAATATCCTCAGATGAAATCTGGAAGGAAGCTTTCTGAGAAACTGCTTAGTGTTCGGTTAATTCATCTCAGAGAGTTACATCTGTATTTCGTGGATCTCTTTGGTAGCCTTATTTCTGTGGAATCTGAGAACAGATATTTTGGATCCCTTTGAAGACTATAGGGCCAAAGGAAATATCCTCCGATAACAAAGAGAAAGAAGCTTTCTGAGAAACTTCTTTGCGTTCTGTGAAATCATCTCACAGAGTTACAGCTTTCCCCTCAAGAAGCCTTTCGCTAAGACAGTTCTTGTGGAATTGGCAAAGTGATATTTGGAAGCCCATAGAGGGCTATGGTGAAAAAGGAAATATCCTCAGATGAAATCTGGAAAGAAGTTTCTGAGAAACTGCTTGGTGTTCTGTTAATTGATCTCACAGAGTTACATCTGTATTTCGTGAATCTCTTTGCTAGCCTCATTTCTGTGGAATCCGAGAAAAGGTATTTCAGATCCCATTGAAGACTATAGGGCCAAAGGAAATGTCCTCCCATTACAAAGAGAAAGAAGCTTTCTTAGAATCTTCTTTGTGTTCTGTGAAATCATCTCACAGAGTTACAGCTTTCCCCTCAAGAAGCCCTTCGCTAAGACAGTTCTTGTGTAATTGGCAAAGTGATATTTGGAAGCCCATAGATGTCTATGATGAAAAAGGAAATATCCTCAGATGAAATCTGGAAAGAAGCTTTCTGAGAAACTGCTTAGTGTTCTGTTCATTCATCTCACAGAGTTACATCTGTATTTCGTGGATCTCTTTGCTAGCCTTATTTCTGTGGAATCTGAGAACAGGTATTTCGGATCCCTTTGAAGACTATAGGGCCAAAGGAAATATCCTCCGATAACAAAGAGAAAGAAGCTTTCTGAGAAACTTCTTTGCGTTCTGTGAAATCATCTCACAGAGTTACAGCATTCCCCTCAAGAAGCCTTTCGCTAAGACAGTTCTTGTGGAATTGGAAAAGTGATATTTGGAAGCCCATAGAGGGCTATGGTGAAAAAGGAAATATCCACAGAGGAAATCTGGAAGGAAGCTTTCTGAGAATCTGCTTAGTGTTCGGTTAATTCATCTCAGAGAGTTACATCTGTATTTCTTGGATCTCTTTGCTAGCCTTATTTCTGTGTAATCTGAGAACAGATATTTCGGATCCCTTTGAAGAATATAGGGCCAAAGGAAATATCCTCCGATAACAAAGAGAAAGAAGCTTTCTGAGAAACTTCTTTGTGTTTTGTGAAATCATCTCACTGAGTTACAGCTTTCCCCTCAAGAAGCCTTTCGCTAAGACAGTTCTTGTGGAATTGGCAAAGTGATATTTGGAAGCCCTAGAGGGCAATGGTGAAAAAGGAAATATCCTCAGATGAAATCTGGAAGGAAGCTTTCTGAGAAACTGCTTAGTGTTCGGTTAATTCATCTCAGAGAGTTACATCTGTATTTCGTGGATCTCTTTGCTAGCCTTATTTCTGTGGAATCTGAGAACAGATATTTCGGATCCCTTTGAAGACTATAGGGCCAAAGGAAATATCCTCCGATAACAAAGAGAAAGAAGCTTTCTGAGAAACTTCTTTGCGTTCTGTGAAATCATCTCACAGAGTTACAGCTTTCCCCTCAAGAAGCCTTTCGCTAAGACAGTTCTTGTGGAATTGGCAAAGTGATATTTGGAAGCCCATAGAGGGCTATGGTGAAAAAGGAAATATCCTCAGATGAAATCTGGAAAGAAGCTTTCTGAGAAACTGCTTGGTGTTCTGTTAATTGATCTCAGAGAGTTACATCTGTATTTCGTGGATCTCTTTGCTAGCCTCATTTCTGTGGAATCCGAGAAAAGGTATTTCAGATCCCTTTGAAGACTATAGGGCCAATGGAAATGTCCTCCCATTACAAAGAGAAAGAAGCTTTCTTAGAATCTTCTTTGTATTCTGTGAAATCATCTCACAGAGTTACAGCTTTCCCCTCAAGAAGCCTTTCGCTAAGACAGTTCTTGTGTAATTGGCAAAGTGATATTTGGAAGCCCATAGAGGTCTATGATGAAAAAGGAAATATCCTCAGATGAAATCTGGAAAGAAGCTTTCTGAGAAACTGCTTAGTGTTCTGTTCATTCATCTCACAGAGTTACATCTGTATTTCGTGGATCTCTTTGCTAGCCTTATTTCTGTGGAATCTGAGAACAGATATTTCGGATCCCTTTGAAGACTATAGGGCCAAAGGAAATATCCTCCGATAACAAAGAGAAAGAAGCTTTCTGAGAAACTTCTTTGCGTTCTGTGAAATCATCTCACAGAGTTACAGCTTTCCCCTCAAGAAGCCTTTCGCTAAGACAGTTCTTGTGGAATTGGAAAAGTGATATTTGGAAGCCCATAGAGGGCTATGGTGAAAAAGGAAATATCCTCAGATGAAATCTGGAAGGAAGCTTTCTGAGAATCTGCTTAGTGTTCGGTTAATTCATCTCAGAGAGTTACATCTGTATTTCGTGGATCTCTTTGCTAGCCTTATTTCTGTGTAATCTGAGAACAGATATTTCGGATCCCTTTGAAGAATATAGGGCCAAAGGAAATATCCTCCGATAACAAAGAGAAAGAAGCTTTCTGAGAAACTTCTTTGCGTTTTGTGAAATCATCTCACTGAGTTACAGCTTTCCCCTCAAGAAGCCTTTCGCTAAGACAGTTCTTGTGGAATTGGCAAAGTGATATTTGGAAGCCCTAGAGGGCAATGGTGAAAAAGGAAATATCCTCAGATGAAAACTGGAAAGAAGCTTTCTGAGAAACTGTTTAGTATTCTGTTCATTCATCTCACAGAGTTACATCTGTATTTCGTGGATCTCTTTGCTAGCCTTATTTCTGTGGAATCTGAGAACAGGTATTTCAGATTCCATTGAAGACTATAGGGCCAAAGGAAATATCCTCCGATTACAAAGAGAAAGAATCTTTCTTAGAAACTTATTTGTGTTCCGTGAAATCATCTCACAGAGTTACAGCTTTCCCCTCAAGAAGCCTTTCGCTAAGACATTTCTTGTGGAATTGGCAAAGTGATATTTGGAAGCCCATAGAGGGCTATGGTGAAAAAGGATATATCCTCAGATGAAATCTGGAAAGAAGCTTTCTGAGAAACTGCTTAGTGTTCGGTTAATTCATCTCAGAGAGTTACATCTGTATTTCTTGGATCTCTTTGCTAGCCTTATTTCTGTGTAATCTGAGAACAGATATTTCGGATCCCTTTGAAGAATATAGGGCCAAAGGAAATATCCTCCGATAACAAAGAGAAAGAAGCTTTCTGAGAAACTTCTTTGTGTTTTGTGAAATCATCTCACTGAGTTACAGCTTTCCCCTCAAGAAGCCTTTCGCTAAGACAGTTCTTGTGGAATTGGCAAAGTGATATTTGGAAGCCCTAGAGGGCAATGGTGAAAAAGGAAATATCCTCAGATGAAATCTGGAAGGAAGCTTTCTGAGAAACTGCTTAGTGTTCGGTTAATTCATCTCAGAGAGTTACATCTGTATTTCGTGGATCTCTTTGCTAGCCTTATTTCTGTGGAATCTGAGAACAGATATTTCGGATCCCTTTGAAGACTATAGGGCCAAAGGAAATATCCTCCGATAACAAAGAGAAAGAAGCTTTCTGAGAAACTTCTTTGCGTTCTGTGAAATCATCTCACAGAGTTACAGCTTTCCCCTCAAGAAGCCTTTCGCTAAGACAGTTCTTGTGGAATTGGCAAAGTGATATTTGGAAGCCCATAGAGGGCTATGGTGAAAAAGGAAATATCCTCAGATGAAATCTGGAAAGAAGCTTTCTGAGAAACTGCTTGGTGTTCTGTTAATTGATCTCAGAGAGTTACATCTGTATTTCGTGGATCTCTTTGCTAGCCTCATTTCTGTGGAATCCGAGAAAAGGTATTTCAGATCCCTTTGAAGACTATAGGGCCAATGGAAATGTCCTCCCATTACAAAGAGAAAGAAGCTTTCTTAGAATCTTCTTTGTATTCTGTGAAATCATCTCACAGAGTTACAGCTTTCCCCTCAAGAAGCCTTTCGCTAAGACAGTTCTTGTGTAATTGGCAAAGTGATATTTGGAAGCCCATAGAGGTCTATGATGAAAAAGGAAATATCCTCAGATGAAATCTGGAAAGAAGCTTTCTGAGAAACTGCTTAGTGTTCTGTTCATTCATCTCACAGAGTTACATCTGTATTTCGTGGATCTCTTTGCTAGCCTTATTTCTGTGGAATCTGAGAACAGATATTTCGGATCCCTTTGAAGACTATAGGGCCAAAGGAAATATCCTCCGATAACAAAGAGAAAGAAGCTTTCTGAGAAACTTCTTTGCGTTCTGTGAAATCATCTCACAGAGTTACAGCTTTCCCCTCAAGAAGCCTTTCGCTAAGACAGTTCTTGTGGAATTGGAAAAGTGATATTTGGAAGCCCATAGAGGGCTATGGTGAAAAAGGAAATATCCTCAGATGAAATCTGGAAGGAAGCTTTCTGAGAATCTGCTTAGTGTTCGGTTAATTCATCTCAGAGAGTTACATCTGTATTTCGTGGATCTCTTTGCTAGCCTTATTTCTGTGTAATCTGAGAACAGATATTTCGGATCCCTTTGAAGAATATAGGGCCAAAGGAAATATCCTCCGATAACAAAGAGAAAGAAGCTTTCTGAGAAACTTCTTTGCGTTTTGTGAAATCATCTCACTGAGTTACAGCTTTTCCCTCAAGAAGCCTTTCGCTAAGACAGTTCTTGTGGAATTGGCAAAGTGATATTTGGAAGCCCTAGAGGGCAATGGTGAAAAAGGAAATATCCTCAGATGAAAACTGGAAAGAAGCTTTCTGAGAAACTGTTTAGTATTCTGTTCATTCATCTCACAGAGTTACATCTGTATTTCGTGGATCTCTTTGCTAGCCTTATTTCTGTGGAATCTGAGAACAGGTATTTCAGATTCCATTGAAGACTATAGGGCCAAAGGAAATATCCTCCGATTACAAAGAGAAAGAATCTTTCTTAGAAACTTATTTGTGTTCCGTGAAATCATCTCACAGAGTTACAGCTTTCCCCTCAAGAAGCCTTTCGCTAAGACATTTCTTGTGGAATTGGCAAAGTGATATTTGGAAGCCCATAGAGGGCTATGGTGAAAAAGGATATATCCTCAGATGAAATCTGGAAAGAAGCTTTCTGAGAAACTGCTTAGTGTTCTGTTAATTCATCTCACAGAGTTACATCTGTATTTCTTGGATCTCTTTGCTAGCCTTATTTCTGTGGAATCTGAGAACAGATATTTCGGATCCCTTTGAAGACTATAGGGCCAAAGGAAATATCCTCCGATAACAAAGAGAAAGAAGCTTTCTGAGAAACTTCTTTGCGTTCTGTGAAATCATCTCACAGAGTTATAGCTTTCCCCTCAAGAAGCCTTTCGCTAAGACAGTTCTTGTGGAATTGGCAAAGTGATATTTGGAACCCCTAGAGTACTATGGTGAAAAAGGAAATATCATCAGATGAAATCCGGAAAGAAGCTTTCTGAGAAACTGCTTAGTGTTCTGTTCATTCATCTCACAGAGTTACATCTGTATTTCGTGGATCTCTTTTCTAGCCTTATTTCTGTGGAATCTGAGAACAGATATTTCGGATCCCTTTGAAGACTATAGGGCCAAAGGAAATATCCTCCGATAACAAAGAGAAAGAAGCTTTCTGAGAAACTTTTTTGAGTTCTGTGAAATCATCTCACAGAGTTACAGCTTTCCCCTCATGATGCCTTTCGTTAAGACAGTTCTTGTGGAATTGGCAAAGTGATATTTGGAAGCCCTTAGAGGGCTATGGTGAAAAAGGAAATATCCTCATATGAAATCTGGAAAGAAGCTTTCTGAGAAACTGCTTAGTGTTCTGTTCATTCATCTCACAGAGTTACATCTGTATTTCGTGGATCTCTTTGCTAGCCTTATTTCTGTGGATTCTGAGAACAGATATTTCGGATCCCATTGAAGAACATAGGGCCAAAGGAAATATCCTCCGATTACAAAGAGAAAGAAGATTTCTGAGAATCTTCTTTGCGTTCTGTGAAATCATCTCACAGAGTTACAGCTTTCCCCTCAAGAAGCCTTTCGCTAAGACAGTTATTGTGGAATTGGCAAAGTGATATTTGGAAGCCCATAGAGGGCTATGGTGAAAAAGGATATATCCTCAGATGAAATCTGGAAAGAAGCTTTCTGAGAAACTGCTTAGTGTTCTGTTCATTCATCTCACAGAGTTACATCTATATTTCGTGGATCTCTTTGCTAGCCTTATTTCTGTGGAATCTGAGAACCGATATTTCGGATCCCATTGAAGACCATAGGGCCAAAGGAAATATCCTCCGATAACAAAGAGAAAGAAGCTTTCTGAGAAACTTCTTCGCGTTCTGTGAAATCATCTCACAGAGTTACAGCTCTCCCCTCAAGAAGCCTTTCGCTAAGACAGTTCTTGTGGAATTGGCAAAGTGATATTTGGAAGCACTAAGAGGGCTATGGTGAAAAAGGAAATATCCTCAGATGAAATCTGGAAAGAAGCTTTCTGAGAAACTGCTTAGTGTTCTGTTCATTCACCTCACAGAGTTACATCTGTATTTCATGGGTCTCTTTGCTAGCCTTATTTCTGTGGAATCTAAGAACAGATATTTCGGATCCCATTGAAGACCATAGGGCCAAAGGAAATATCCTCCGATTACAAAGAGAAAGAATCTTTCTTAGAAACTTCTTTGTGTTCCGTGAAATCATCTCACAGAGTTACAGCTTTCCCCTCAAGAAGCCTTTCGCTAAGACATTTCTTGTGGAATTGGGAAAGTGATATTTGGAAGCCCATAGAGGGCTATGGTGAAAAAGGATATATCCTCAGATGAAATCTGGAAAGAAGCTTTCTGAGAAACTGCTTAGTGTTCTGTTAATTCATCTCACAGAGTTACATCTGTATTTCGTGGATCTCTTTGCTAGCCTTATTTCTGTGGAATCTGAGAACAGATATTTCGGATCCCTTTGAAGACTATAGGGCCAAAGGAAATATCCTCCGATAACAAAGAGAAAGAAGCTTTCTGAGAAACTTCTTTGCGTTCTGTGAAATCATCTCACAGAGTTATAGCTTTCCCCTCAAGAAGCCTTTCGCTAAGACAGTTCTTGTGGAATTGGCAAAGTGATATTTGGAACCCCTAGAGTACTATGGTGAAAAAGGAAATATCCTCATATGAAATCTGGAAAGAAGCTTTCTGAGAAACTGCTTAGTGTTCTGTTCATTCATCTCACAGAGTTACATCTGTATTTCGTGGATCTCTTTGCTAGCCTTATTTCTGTGGATTCTGAGAACAGATATTTCGGATCCCATTGAAGAACATAGGGCCAAAGGAAATATCCTCCGATTACAAAGAGAAAGAAGATTTCTGAGAATCTTCTTTGCGTTCTGTGAAATCATCTCACAGAGTTACAGCTTTCCCCTCAAGAAGCCTTTCGCTAAGACAGTTATTGTGGAATTGGCAAAGTGATATTTGGAAGCCCATAGAGGGCTATGGTGAAAAAGGATATATCCTCAGATGAAATCTGGAAAGAAGCTTTCTGAGAAGCTGCTTAGTGTTCTGTTCATTCATCTCACAGAGTTACATCTGTATTTCATGGATCTCTTTGCTAGCCTTATTTCTGTGGAATCTAAGAACAGATATTTCGGATCCCATTGAAGACCATAGGGCCAAAGGAAATATCCTCCGATAACAAAGAGAAAGAAGCTTTCTGAGAAACTTCTGTGCGTTCTGTGAAATCATCTCAGAGAGTTACAGCTTTCCCCTCAAGAAGCCTTTCGCTAAGACAGTTCTTGTGGAATTGGCAAAGTGATATTTGGAAGCCCATAGAGGGCTATGGTGAAAAAGGAAATATCCTCAGATGAAATCTGGAAAGAAGCTTTCTGAGAAACTGTTTAGTGTTCGGTTAATTCATCTCACAGAGTTACATCTGTATTTCGTGGATCTCTTTGCTAGCCTTATTTCTGTGGAATCTGAGAACAGATATTTCGGATCCCTTTGAAGACTATAGGGCCAAAGGAAATATCCTCCGATAACAAAGAGAAAGAAGCTTTCTGAGAAACTTCTTTGCTTTCTGTGAAATCATCTCACAGAGTTACAGCTTTCTCCTCAAGAATCCTTTCGCTAAGACAGTTCTTGTGGAATTGGCAAAGTGATATTTGGAATCCCATAGAGGGCTATGGTGAAAAAGGAAATATCCTCAGATGAAATCTGGAAGGAAGCTTTCTGAGAAACTGCTTAGTGTTCGGTTAATTCATCTCAGAGAGTTACATCTGTATTTCGTGGATCTCTTTGCTAGCCTTATTTCTGTGGAATCTGAGAAAAGGTATTTCAGATCCCATTGAAGACTATAGGGCCAATGGAAATGTCCTCCCATTACAAAGAGAAAGAAGCATTCTTAGAATCTTCTTTGTATTCTGTGAAATCATCTCACAGAGTTACAGCTTTCCCCTCAAGAAGCCTTTCGCCAAGACAGTTCTTGTGTAATTGGCAAAGTGATATTTGGAAGCCCATAGAGGTCTATGATGAAAAAGGAAATATCCTCAGATGAAATCTGGAAAGAAGGTTTCTGAGAAACTGCTTAGTGTTCTGTTCATTCATCTCACAGAGTTACATCTGTATTTCGTGGATCTCTTTGCTAGCCTTATTTCTGTGGAATCTGAGAACAGATATTTCGGATCCCTTTGAAGACTATAGGACCAAAGGAAATATCCTCCGATAACAAAGAGAAAGAAGCTTTCTGAGAAACTTCTTTGCGTTCTGTGAAATCATCTCACAGAGTTACAGCTTTCCCCTCAAGAAGCCTTTCGCTAAGACAGTTCTTGTGGAATTGGAAAATTGATATTTGGAAGCCCATAGAGGGCTATGGTGAAAAAGGAAATATCCTCAGATGAAATCTGGAAGGAAGCTTTCTTAGAATCTGCTTAGTGTTCGGTTAATTCATCTCAGAGAGTTACATCTGTATTTCGTGGATCTCTTTGCTAGCCTTATTTCTGTGTAATCTGAGAACAGATATTTCGGATCCCTTTGAAGAATATAGGGCCAAAGGAAATATCCTCCGATAACAAAGAGAAAGAAGCTTTCTGAGAAACTTCTTTGCGTTTTGTGAAATCATCTCACAGAGTTACAGCTTTCCCCTCAATAAGCCTTTCGCTAAGACAGTTCTTGTGGAATTGTCAAAGTGATATTTGGAAGCCCTAGAGGGCAATGGTGAAAAAGGAAATATCCTCAGATGAAATCTGGAAAGAAGCTTTCTGAGAAACTGCTTAGTGTTCTGTTCATTCATCTCACAGAGTTACATCTGTATTTCGTGGATCTCTTTGCTAGCCTTATTTCTGTGGAATCTGAGAACAGATATTTCGGATCCCTTTGAAGACTATAGGGCCAAAGGAAATATCCTCCGATAACAAAGAGAAAGAAGCTTTCTGAGAAACTTCTTTGCGTTCTGTGAAATCATCTCACAGAGTTATAGCTTTCCCCTCAAGAAGCCTTTCGCTAAGACAGTTCTTGTGGAATTGGCAAAGTGATATTTGGAACCCCTAGAGGACTATGGTGAAAAAGGAAATATCCTCAGATGAAATCCGGAAAGAAGATTTCTGAGAAACTGCTTAGTGTTCGGTTAATTCATCTCACAGAGTTACATCTTTATTTCGTGGATCTCTTTTCTAGCCTTATTTCTGTGGAATCTGAGAACAGATATTTCGGAACCCTTTGAAGACTATAGGGCCAAAGGAAATATCCTCCAATAACAAAGAGAAAGAAGCTTTCTGAGAAACTTTTTTGAGGTCTGTGAAATCATCTCACAGAGTTACAGCTTTCCCCTCAAGAAGCCTTTCGCTAAGACAGTTCTTGTGGAATTGGCAAAGTGATATTTGGAAGCCCATAAAGGGCTATGGTGAAAAAGGAAATATCCTCAGATGAAATCTGGAAAGAAACTTTCTGAGAAACTGCTTAGTGTTCTGTTCATTCATCTCACAGAGTTACATCTGTATTTCGTGGATCTCTTTGCTAGCCTTATTTCTGTGGATTCTGAGAACAGATATTTCGGATCCCATTGAAGAACATAGGGCCAAAGGAAATATCCTCCGATTACAAAGAGAAAGAAGATTTCTGAGAATCTTCTTTGCGTTCTGTGAAATCATCTCACAGAGTTACAGCTTTCCCCTCAAGAAGCCTTTCGCTAAGACAGTTATTGTGGAATTGGCAAAGTGATATTTGGAAGCCCATAGAGGGCTATGGTGAAAAAGGATATATCCTCAGATGAAATCTGGAAAGAAGCTTTCTGAGAAACTGCTTAGTGTTCTGTTCATTCATCTCACAGGGTTACATCTATATTTCGTGGATCTCTTTGTTAGCCTTATTTCTGTGGAATCTGAGAACCGATATTTCGGATCCCATTGAAGACCATAGGGCCAAAGGAAATATCCTGCGATAACAAAGAGAAAGAAGCTTTCTGAGAAACTTCTTCGCGTTCTGTGAAATCATCTCACAGAGTTACAGATTTACCCTCAAGAAGCCTTTCGCTAAGACATTTCTTGTGGAATTGGCAAAGTGATATTTGGAAGCCCATAGAGGGCTATGGTGAAAAAGGATATATCCTCAGATGAAATCTGGAAAGAAGCTTTCTGAGAAACTGCTTAGTGTTCGGTTAATTCATCTCAGAGAGTTACATCTGTATTTCTTGGATCTCTTTGCTAGCCTTATTTCTGTGTAATCTGAGAACAGATATTTCGGATCCCTTTGAAGAATATAGGGCCAAAGGAAATATCCTCCGATAACAAAGAGAAAGAAGCTTTCTGAGAAACTTCTTTGTGTTTTGTGAAATCATCTCACTGAGTTACAGCTTTCCCCTCAAGAAGCCTTTCGCTAAGACAGTTCTTGTGGAATTGGCAAAGTGATATTTGGAAGCCCTAGAGGGCAATGGTGAAAAAGGAAATATCCTCAGATGAAATCTGGAAGGAAGCTTTCTGAGAAACTGCTTAGTGTTCGGTTAATTCATCTCAGAGAGTTACATCTGTATTTCGTGGATCTCTTTGCTAGCCTTATTTCTGTGGAATCTGAGAACAGATATTTCGGATCCCTTTGAAGACTATAGGGCCAAAGGAAATATCCTCCGATAACAAAGAGAAAGAAGCTTTCTGAGAAACTTCTTTGCGTTCTGTGAAATCATCTCACAGAGTTACAGCTTTCCCCTCAAGAAGCCTTTCGCTAAGACAGTTCTTGTGGAATTGGCAAAGTGATATTTGGAAGCCCATAGAGGGCTATGGTGAAAAAGGAAATATCCTCAGATGAAATCTGGAAAGAAGCTTTCTGAGAAACTGCTTGGTGTTCTGTTAATTGATCTCAGAGAGTTACATCTGTATTTCGTGGATCTCTTTGCTAGCCTCATTTCTGTGGAATCCGAGAAAAGGTATTTCAGATCCCTTTGAAGACTATAGGGCCAATGGAAATGTCCTCCCATTACAAAGAGAAAGAAGCTTTCTTAGAATCTTCTTTGTATTCTGTGAAATCATCTCACAGAGTTACAGCTTTCCCCTCAAGAAGCCTTTCGCTAAGACAGTTCTTGTGTAATTGGCAAAGTGATATTTGGAAGCCCATAGAGGTCTATGATGAAAAAGGAAATATCCTCAGATGAAATCTGGAAAGAAGCTTTCTGAGAAACTGCTTAGTGTTCTGTTCATTCATCTCACAGAGTTACATCTGTATTTCGTGGATCTCTTTGCTAGCCTTATTTCTGTGGAATCTGAGAACAGATATTTCGGATCCCTTTGAAGACTATAGGGCCAAAGGAAATATCCTCCGATAACAAAGAGAAAGAAGCTTTCTGAGAAACTTCTTTGCGTTCTGTGAAATCATCTCACAGAGTTACAGCTTTCCCCTCAAGAAGCCTTTCGCTAAGACAGTTCTTGTGGAATTGGAAAAGTGATATTTGGAAGCCCATAGAGGGCTATGGTGAAAAAGGAAATATCCTCAGATGAAATCTGGAAGGAAGCTTTCTGAGAATCTGCTTAGTGTTCGGTTAATTCATCTCAGAGAGTTACATCTGTATTTCGTGGATCTCTTTGCTAGCCTTATTTCTGTGTAATCTGAGAACAGATATTTCGGATCCCTTTGAAGAATATAGGGCCAAAGGAAATATCCTCCGATAACAAAGAGAAAGAAGCTTTCTGAGAAACTTCTTTGCGTTTTGTGAAATCATCTCACTGAGTTACAGCTTTTCCCTCAAGAAGCCTTTCGCTAAGACAGTTCTTGTGGAATTGGCAAAGTGATATTTGGAAGCCCTAGAGGGCAATAGTGAAAAAGGAAATATCCTCAGATGAAAACTGGAAAGAAGCTTTCTGAGAAACTGTTTAGTATTCTGTTCATTCATCTCACAGAGTTACATCTGTATTTCGTGGATCTCTTTGCTAGCCTTATTTCTGTGGAATCTGAGAACAGGTATTTCAGATTCCATTGAAGACTATAGGGCCAAAGGAAATATCCTCCGATTACAAAGAGAAAGAATCTTTCTTAGAAACTTATTTGTGTTCCGTGAAATCATCTCACAGAGTTACAGCTTTCCCCTCAAGAAGCCTTTCGCTAAGACATTTCTTGTGGAATTGGCAAAGTGATATTTGGAAGCCCATAGAGGGCTATGGTGAAAAAGGATATATCCTCAGATGAAATCTGGAAAGAAGCTTTCTGAGAAACTGCTTAGTGTTCTGTTAATTCATCTCACAGAGTTACATCTGTATTTCTTGGATCTCTTTGCTAGCCTTATTTCTGTGGAATCTGAGAACAGATATTTCGGATCCCTTTGAAGACTATAGGGCCAAAGGAAATATCCTCCGATAACAAAGAGAAAGAAGCTTTCTGAGAAACTTCTTTGCGTTCTGTGAAATCATCTCACAGAGTTATAGCTTTCCCCTCAAGAAGCCTTTCGCTAAGACAGTTCTTGTGGAATTGGCAAAGTGATATTTGGAACCCCTAGAGTACTATGGTGAAAAAGGAAATATCATCAGATGAAATCCGGAAAGAAGCTTTCTGAGAAACTGCTTAGTGTTCTGTTCATTCATCTCACAGAGTTACATCTGTATTTCGTGGATCTCTTTTCTAGCCTTATTTCTGTGGAATCTGAGAACAGATATTTCGGATCCCTTTGAAGACTATAGGGCCAAAGGAAATATCCTCCGATAACAAAGAGAAAGAAGCTTTCTGAGAAACTTTTTTGAGTTCTGTGAAATCATCTCACAGAGTTACAGCTTTCCCCTCATGATGCCTTTCGTTAAGACAGTTCTTGTGGAATTGGCAAAGTGATATTTGGAAGCCCTTAGAGGGCTATGGTGAAAAAGGAAATATCCTCATATGAAATCTGGAAAGAAGCTTTCTGAGAAACTGCTTAGTGTTCTGTTCATTCATCTCACAGAGTTACATCTGTATTTCGTGGATCTCTTTGCTAGCCTTATTTCTGTGGATTCTGAGAACAGATATTTCGGATCCCATTGAAGAACATAGGGCCAAAGGAAATATCCTCCGATTACAAAGAGAAAGAAGATTTCTGAGAATCTTCTTTGCGTTCTGTGAAATCATCTCACAGAGTTACAGCTTTCCCCTCAAGAAGCCTTTCGCTAAGACAGTTATTGTGGAATTGGCAAAGTGATATTTGGAAGCCCATAGAGGGCTATGGTGAAAAAGGATATATCCTCAGATGAAATCTGGAAAGAAGCTTTCTGAGAAACTGCTTAGTGTTCTGTTCATTCATCTCACAGAGTTACATCTATATTTCGTGGATCTCTTTGCTAGCCTTATTTCTGTGGAATCTGAGAACCGATATTTCGGATCCCATTGAAGACCATAGGGCCAAAGGAAATATCCTCCGATAACAAAGAGAAAGAAGCTTTCTGAGAAACTTCTTCGCGTTCTGTGAAATCATCTCACAGAGTTACAGCTCTCCCCTCAAGAAGCCTTTCGCTAAGACAGTTCTTGTGGAATTGGCAAAGTGATATTTGGAAGCACTAAGAGGGCTATGGTGAAAAAGGAAATATCCTCAGATGAAATCTGGAAAGAAGCTTTCTGAGAAACTGCTTAGTGTTCTGTTCATTCACCTCACAGAGTTACATCTGTATTTCATGGGTCTCTTTGCTAGCCTTATTTCTGTGGAATCTAAGAACAGATATTTCGGATCCCATTGAAGACCATAGGGCCAAAGGAAATATCCTCCGATTACAAAGAGAAAGAATCTTTCTTAGAAACTTCTTTGTGTTCCGTGAAATCATCTCACAGAGTTACAGCTTTCCCCTCAAGAAGCCTTTCGCTAAGACATTTCTTGTGGAATTGGGAAAGTGATATTTGGAAGCCCATAGAGGGCTATGGTGAAAAAGGATATATCCTCAGATGAAATCTGGAAAGAAGCTTTCTGAGAAACTGCTTAGTGTTCTGTTAATTCATCTCACAGAGTTACATCTGTATTTCGTGGATCTCTTTGCTAGCCTTATTTCTGTGGAATCTGAGAACAGATATTTCGGATCCCTTTGAAGACTATAGGGCCAAAGGAAATATCCTCCGATAACAAAGAGAAAGAAGCTTTCTGAGAAACTTCTTTGCGTTCTGTGAAATCATCTCACAGAGTTATAGCTTTCCCCTCAAGAAGCCTTTCGCTAAGACAGTTCTTGTGGAATTGGCAAAGTGATATTTGGAACCCCTAGAGTACTATGGTGAAAAAGGAAATATCCTCATATGAAATCTGGAAAGAAGCTTTCTGAGAAACTGCTTAGTGTTCTGTTCATTCATCTCACAGAGTTACATCTGTATTTCGTGGATCTCTTTGCTAGCCTTATTTCTGTGGATTCTGAGAACAGATATTTCGGATCCCATTGAAGAACATAGGGCCAAAGGAAATATCCTCCGATTACAAAGAGAAAGAAGATTTCTGAGAATCTTCTTTGCGTTCTGTGAAATCATCTCACAGAGTTACAGCTTTCCCCTCAAGAAGCCTTTCGCTAAGACAGTTATTGTGGAATTGGCAAAGTGATATTTGGAAGCCCATAGAGGGCTATGGTGAAAAAGGATATATCCTCAGATGAAATCTGGAAAGAAGCTTTCTGAGAAGCTGCTTAGTGTTCTGTTCATTCATCTCACAGAGTTACATCTGTATTTCATGGATCTCTTTGCTAGCCTTATTTCTGTGGAATCTAAGAACAGATATTTCGGATCCCATTGAAGACCATAGGGCCAAAGGAAATATCCTCCGATAACAAAGAGAAAGAAGCTTTCTGAGAAACTTCTGTGCGTTCTGTGAAATCATCTCAGAGAGTTACAGCTTTCCCCTCAAGAAGCCTTTCGCTAAGACAGTTCTTGTGGAATTGGCAAAGTGATATTTGGAAGCCCATAGAGGGCTATGGTGAAAAAGGAAATATCCTCAGATGAAATCTGGAAAGAAGCTTTCTGAGAAACTGTTTAGTGTTCGGTTAATTCATCTCACAGAGTTACATCTGTATTTCGTGGATCTCTTTGCTAGCCTTATTTCTGTGGAATCTGAGAACAGATATTTCGGATCCCTTTGAAGACTATAGGGCCAAAGGAAATATCCTCCGATAACAAAGAGAAAGAAGCTTTCTGAGAAACTTCTTTGCTTTCTGTGAAATCATCTCACAGAGTTACAGCTTTCTCCTCAAGAATCCTTTCGCTAAGACAGTTCTTGTGGAATTGGCAAAGTGATATTTGGAATCCCATAGAGGGCTATGGTGAAAAAGGAAATATCCTCAGATGAAATCTGGAAGGAAGCTTTCTGAGAAACTGCTTAGTGTTCGGTTAATTCATCTCAGAGAGTTACATCTGTATTTCGTGGATCTCTTTGCTAGCCTTATTTCTGTGGAATCTGAGAAAAGGTATTTCAGATCCCATTGAAGACTATAGGGCCAATGGAAATGTCCTCCCATTACAAAGAGAAAGAAGCATTCTTAGAATCTTCTTTGTATTCTGTGAAATCATCTCACAGAGTTACAGCTTTCCCCTCAAGAAGCCTTTCGCCAAGACAGTTCTTGTGTAATTGGCAAAGTGATATTTGGAAGCCCATAGAGGTCTATGATGAAAAAGGAAATATCCTCAGATGAAATCTGGAAAGAAGGTTTCTGAGAAACTGCTTAGTGTTCTGTTCATTCATCTCACAGAGTTACATCTGTATTTCGTGGATCTCTTTGCTAGCCTTATTTCTGTGGAATCTGAGAACAGATATTTCGGATCCCTTTGAAGACTATAGGACCAAAGGAAATATCCTCCGATAACAAAGAGAAAGAAGCTTTCTGAGAAACTTCTTTGCGTTCTGTGAAATCATCTCACAGAGTTACAGCTTTCCCCTCAAGAAGCCTTTCGCTAAGACAGTTCTTGTGGAATTGGAAAATTGATATTTGGAAGCCCATAGAGGGCTATGGTGAAAAAGGAAATATCCTCAGATGAAATCTGGAAGGAAGCTTTCTTAGAATCTGCTTAGTGTTCGGTTAATTCATCTCAGAGAGTTACATCTGTATTTCGTGGATCTCTTTGCTAGCCTTATTTCTGTGTAATCTGAGAACAGATATTTCGGATCCCTTTGAAGAATATAGGGCCAAAGGAAATATCCTCCGATAACAAAGAGAAAGAAGCTTTCTGAGAAACTTCTTTGCGTTTTGTGAAATCATCTCACAGAGTTACAGCTTTCCCCTCAATAAGCCTTTCGCTAAGACAGTTCTTGTGGAATTGTCAAAGTGATATTTGGAAGCCCTAGAGGGCAATGGTGAAAAAGGAAATATCCTCAGATGAAATCTGGAAAGAAGCTTTCTGAGAAACTGCTTAGTGTTCTGTTCATTCATCTCACAGAGTTACATCTGTATTTCGTGGATCTCTTTGCTAGCCTTATTTCTGTGGAATCTGAGAACAGATATTTCGGATCCCTTTGAAGACTATAGGGCCAAAGGAAATATCCTCCGATAACAAAGAGAAAGAAGCTTTCTGAGAAACTTCTTTGCGTTCTGTGAAATCATCTCACAGAGTTACAGCTTTCCCCTCAAGAAGCCTTTCGCTAAGACAGTTCTTGTGGAATTGGAAAAGTGATATTTGGAAGCCCATAGAGGGCTATGGTGAAAAAGGAAATATCCTCAGATGAAATCTGGAAGGAAGCTTTCTGAGAATCTGCTTAGTGTTCGGTTAATTCATCTCAGAGAGTTACATCTGTATTTCGTGGATCTCTTTGCTAGCCTTATTTCTGTGTAATCTGAGAACAGATATTTCGGATCCCTTTGAAGAATATAGGGCCAAAGGAAATATCCTCCGATAACAAAGAGAAAGAAGCTTTCTGAGAAACTTCTTTGCGTTTTGTGAAATCATCTCACTGAGTTACAGCTTTTCCCTCAAGAAGCCTTTCGCTAAGACAGTTCTTGTGGAATTGGCAAAGTGATATTTGGAAGCCCTAGAGGGCAATGGTGAAAAAGGAAATATCCTCAGATGAAAACTGGAAAGAAGCTTTCTGAGAAACTGTTTAGTATTCTGTTCATTCATCTCACAGAGTTACATCTGTATTTCGTGGATCTCTTTGCTAGCCTTATTTCTGTGGAATCTGAGAACAGGTATTTCAGATTCCATTGAAGACTATAGGGCCAAAGGAAATATCCTCCGATTACAAAGAGAAAGAATCTTTCTTAGAAACTTATTTGTGTTCCGTGAAATCATCTCACAGAGTTACAGCTTTCCCCTCAAGAAGCCTTTCGCTAAGACATTTCTTGTGGAATTGGCAAAGTGATATTTGGAAGCCCATAGAGGGCTATGGTGAAAAAGGATATATCCTCAGATGAAATCTGGAAAGAAGCTTTCTGAGAAACTGCTTAGTGTTCTGTTAATTCATCTCACAGAGTTACATCTGTATTTCTTGGATCTCTTTGCTAGCCTTATTTCTGTGGAATCTGAGAACAGATATTTCGGATCCCTTTGAAGACTATAGGGCCAAAGGAAATATCCTCCGATAACAAAGAGAAAGAAGCTTTCTGAGAAACTTCTTTGCGTTCTGTGAAATCATCTCACAGAGTTATAGCTTTCCCCTCAAGAAGCCTTTCGCTAAGACAGTTCTTGTGGAATTGGCAAAGTGATATTTGGAACCCCTAGAGTACTATGGTGAAAAAGGAAATATCATCAGATGAAATCCGGAAAGAAGCTTTCTGAGAAACTGCTTAGTGTTCTGTTCATTCATCTCACAGAGTTACATCTGTATTTCGTGGATCTCTTTTCTAGCCTTATTTCTGTGGAATCTGAGAACAGATATTTCGGATCCCTTTGAAGACTATAGGGCCAAAGGAAATATCCTCCGATAACAAAGAGAAAGAAGCTTTCTGAGAAACTTTTTTGAGTTCTGTGAAATCATCTCACAGAGTTACAGCTTTCCCCTCATGATGCCTTTCGTTAAGACAGTTCTTGTGGAATTGGCAAAGTGATATTTGGAAGCCCTTAGAGGGCTATGGTGAAAAAGGAAATATCCTCATATGAAATCTGGAAAGAAGCTTTCTGAGAAACTGCTTAGTGTTCTGTTCATTCATCTCACAGAGTTACATCTGTATTTCGTGGATCTCTTTGCTAGCCTTATTTCTGTGGATTCTGAGAACAGATATTTCGGATCCCATTGAAGAACATAGGGCCAAAGGAAATATCCTCCGATTACAAAGAGAAAGAAGATTTCTGAGAATCTTCTTTGCGTTCTGTGAAATCATCTCACAGAGTTACAGCTTTCCCCTCAAGAAGCCTTTCGCTAAGACAGTTATTGTGGAATTGGCAAAGTGATATTTGGAAGCCCATAGAGGGCTATGGTGAAAAAGGATATATCCTCAGATGAAATCTGGAAAGAAGCTTTCTGAGAAACTGCTTAGTGTTCTGTTCATTCATCTCACAGAGTTACATCTATATTTCGTGGATCTCTTTGCTAGCCTTATTTCTGTGGAATCTGAGAACCGATATTTCGGATCCCATTGAAGACCATAGGGCCAAAGGAAATATCCTCCGATAACAAAGAGAAAGAAGCTTTCTGAGAAACTTCTTCGCGTTCTGTGAAATCATCTCACAGAGTTACAGCTCTCCCCTCAAGAAGCCTTTCGCTAAGACAGTTCTTGTGGAATTGGCAAAGTGATATTTGGAAGCACTAAGAGGGCTATGGTGAAAAAGGAAATATCCTCAGATGAAATCTGGAAAGAAGCTTTCTGAGAAACTGCTTAGTGTTCTGTTCATTCACCTCACAGAGTTACATCTGTATTTCATGGGTCTCTTTGCTAGCCTTATTTCTGTGGAATCTAAGAACAGATATTTCGGATCCCATTGAAGACCATAGGGCCAAAGGAAATATCCTCCGATTACAAAGAGAAAGAATCTTTCTTAGAAACTTCTTTGTGTTCCGTGAAATCATCTCACAGAGTTACAGCTTTCCCCTCAAGAAGCCTTTCGCTAAGACATTTCTTGTGGAATTGGGAAAGTGATATTTGGAAGCCCATAGAGGGCTATGGTGAAAAAGGATATATCCTCAGATGAAATCTGGAAAGAAGCTTTCTGAGAAACTGCTTAGTGTTCTGTTAATTCATCTCACAGAGTTACATCTGTATTTCGTGGATCTCTTTGCTAGCCTTATTTCTGTGGAATCTGAGAACAGATATTTCGGATCCCTTTGAAGACTATAGGGCCAAAGGAAATATCCTCCGATAACAAAGAGAAAGAAGCTTTCTGAGAAACTTCTTTGCGTTCTGTGAAATCATCTCACAGAGTTATAGCTTTCCCCTCAAGAAGCCTTTCGCTAAGACAGTTCTTGTGGAATTGGCAAAGTGATATTTGGAACCCCTAGAGTACTATGGTGAAAAAGGAAATATCCTCATATGAAATCTGGAAAGAAGCTTTCTGAGAAACTGCTTAGTGTTCTGTTCATTCATCTCACAGAGTTACATCTGTATTTCGTGGATCTCTTTGCTAGCCTTATTTCTGTGGATTCTGAGAACAGATATTTCGGATCCCATTGAAGAACATAGGGCCAAAGGAAATATCCTCCGATTACAAAGAGAAAGAAGATTTCTGAGAATCTTCTTTGCGTTCTGTGAAATCATCTCACAGAGTTACAGCTTTCCCCTCAAGAAGCCTTTCGCTAAGACAGTTATTGTGGAATTGGCAAAGTGATATTTGGAAGCCCATAGAGGGCTATGGTGAAAAAGGATATATCCTCAGATGAAATCTGGAAAGAAGCTTTCTGAGAAGCTGCTTAGTGTTCTGTTCATTCATCTCACAGAGTTACATCTGTATTTCATGGATCTCTTTGCTAGCCTTATTTCTGTGGAATCTAAGAACAGATATTTCGGATCCCATTGAAGACCATAGGGCCAAAGGAAATATCCTCCGATAACAAAGAGAAAGAAGCTTTCTGAGAAACTTCTGTGCGTTCTGTGAAATCATCTCAGAGAGTTACAGCTTTCCCCTCAAGAAGCCTTTCGCTAAGACAGTTCTTGTGGAATTGGCAAAGTGATATTTGGAAGCCCATAGAGGGCTATGGTGAAAAAGGAAATATCCTCAGATGAAATCTGGAAAGAAGCTTTCTGAGAAACTGTTTAGTGTTCGGTTAATTCATCTCACAGAGTTACATCTGTATTTCGTGGATCTCTTTGCTAGCCTTATTTCTGTGGAATCTGAGAACAGATATTTCGGATCCCTTTGAAGACTATAGGGCCAAAGGAAATATCCTCCGATAACAAAGAGAAAGAAGCTTTCTGAGAAACTTCTTTGCTTTCTGTGAAATCATCTCACAGAGTTACAGCTTTCTCCTCAAGAATCCTTTCGCTAAGACAGTTCTTGTGGAATTGGCAAAGTGATATTTGGAATCCCATAGAGGGCTATGGTGAAAAAGGAAATATCCTCAGATGAAATCTGGAAGGAAGCTTTCTGAGAAACTGCTTAGTGTTCGGTTAATTCATCTCAGAGAGTTACATCTGTATTTCGTGGATCTCTTTGCTAGCCTTATTTCTGTGGAATCTGAGAAAAGGTATTTCAGATCCCATTGAAGACTATAGGGCCAATGGAAATGTCCTCCCATTACAAAGAGAAAGAAGCATTCTTAGAATCTTCTTTGTATTCTGTGAAATCATCTCACAGAGTTACAGCTTTCCCCTCAAGAAGCCTTTCGCCAAGACAGTTCTTGTGTAATTGGCAAAGTGATATTTGGAAGCCCATAGAGGTCTATGATGAAAAAGGAAATATCCTCAGATGAAATCTGGAAAGAAGGTTTCTGAGAAACTGCTTAGTGTTCTGTTCATTCATCTCACAGAGTTACATCTGTATTTCGTGGATCTCTTTGCTAGCCTTATTTCTGTGGAATCTGAGAACAGATATTTCGGATCCCTTTGAAGACTATAGGACCAAAGGAAATATCCTCCGATAACAAAGAGAAAGAAGCTTTCTGAGAAACTTCTTTGCGTTCTGTGAAATCATCTCACAGAGTTACAGCTTTCCCCTCAAGAAGCCTTTCGCTAAGACAGTTCTTGTGGAATTGGAAAATTGATATTTGGAAGCCCATAGAGGGCTATGGTGAAAAAGGAAATATCCTCAGATGAAATCTGGAAGGAAGCTTTCTTAGAATCTGCTTAGTGTTCGGTTAATTCATCTCAGAGAGTTACATCTGTATTTCGTGGATCTCTTTGCTAGCCTTATTTCTGTGTAATCTGAGAACAGATATTTCGGATCCCTTTGAAGAATATAGGGCCAAAGGAAATATCCTCCGATAACAAAGAGAAAGAAGCTTTCTGAGAAACTTCTTTGCGTTTTGTGAAATCATCTCACAGAGTTACAGCTTTCCCCTCAATAAGCCTTTCGCTAAGACAGTTCTTGTGGAATTGTCAAAGTGATATTTGGAAGCCCTAGAGGGCAATGGTGAAAAAGGAAATATCCTCAGATGAAATCTGGAAAGAAGCTTTCTGAGAAACTGCTTAGTGTTCTGTTCATTCATCTCACAGAGTTACATCTGTATTTCGTGGATCTCTTTGCTAGCCTTATTTCTGTGGAATCTGAGAACAGATATTTCGGATCCCTTTGAAGACTATAGGGCCAAAGGAAATATCCTCCGATAACAAAGAGAAAGAAGCTTTCTGAGAAACTTCTTTGCGTTCTGTGAAATCATCTCACAGAGTTATAGCTTTCCCCTCAAGAAGCCTTTCGCTAAGACAGTTCTTGTGGAATTGGCAAAGTGATATTTGGAACCCCTAGAGGACTATGGTGAAAAAGGAAATATCCTCAGATGAAATCCGGAAAGAAGATTTCTGAGAAACTGCTTAGTGTTCGGTTAATTCATCTCACAGAGTTACATCTTTATTTCGTGGATCTCTTTTCTAGCCTTATTTCTGTGGAATCTGAGAACAGATATTTCGGAACCCTTTGAAGACTATAGGGCCAAAGGAAATATCCTCCAATAACAAAGAGAAAGAAGCTTTCTGAGACACTTTTTTGAGGTCTGTGAAATCATCTCACAGAGTTACAGCTTTCCCCTCAAGAAGCCTTTCGCTAAGACAGTTCTTGTGGAATTGGCAAAGTGATATTTGGAAGCCCATAAAGGGCTATGGTGAAAAAGGAAATATCCTCAGATGAAATCTGGAAAGAAACTTTCTGAGAAACTGCTTAGTGTTCTGTTCATTCATCTCACAGAGTTACATCTGTATTTCGTGGATCTCTTTGCTATCCTTATTTCTGTGGATTCTGAGAACAGATATTTCGGATCCCATTGAAGAACATAGGGCCAAAGGAAATATCCTCCGATTACAAAGAGAAAGAAGATTTCTGAGAATCTTCTTTGCGTTCTGTGAAATCATCTCACAGAGTTACAGCTTTCCCCTCAAGAAGCCTTTCGCTAAGACAGTTATTGTGGAATTGGCAAAGTGATATTTGGAAGCCCATAGAGGGCTATGGTGAAAAAGGATATATCCTCAGATGAAATCTGGAAAGAAGCTTTCTGAGAAACTGCTTAGTGTTCTGTTCATTCATCTCACAGGGTTACATCTATATTTCGTGGATCTCTTTGTTAGCCTTATTTCTGTGGAATCTGAGAACCGATATTTCGGATCCCATTGAAGACCATAGGGCCAAAGGAAATATCCTCCGATAACAAAGAGAAAGAAGCTTTCTGAGAAACTTCTTCGCGTTCTGTGAAATCATCTCACAGAGTTACAGATTTACCCTCAAGAAGCCTTTCGCTAAGACAGTTCTTGTGGAATTGGCAAAGTGATATTTGGAAGCCCATAGAGGGCTATGGTGAAAAAGGAAATATCCTAAGATGAAATCTGGAAAGAAGCTTTCTGAGAAACTGCTTAGTGTTCTGTTAATTCATCTCACAGAATTACATCTGTTTTTCCTGGATCTCTTTGCTAGCCTTATTTCTGTGGAATCTGAGAACAGGTATTTCAGATCCCAATGAAGACTATAGGGCCAAAGGAAATATCCTCCGATAACAAAGAGAAAGAAGCTTTCTGAGAAACTTCTGTGCGTTCTGTGAAATCATCTCACAGAGTTACAGCTTTCCCCTCAAGAAGCCTTTCGCTAAGACAGTTCTTGTGGAATTGGCAAAGTGATATTTCAAAGCCCCTAGAGGGCTATGGTGAAAAAGGAAATTTCCTCAGATGAAATTTGGAAAGAAGCTTTCTGAGAAACTGCTAAGTGTTCGGTTAATTCATCTCACAGAGTTACATCTATATTTCGTGGATCTCTTTGTTAGCCTTATTTCCGTGGAATCTGAGAACCGATATTTCGGATCCCATTGAAGACCATAGGGCCAAAGGAAATATCCTCCGATAACAAAGAGAAAGAAGGTTTCTGAGAAACTTTTTTGCGTTCTGTGAAATCATCTCACAGAGTTACAGCTTTCCCCTCAAGAAGCCCTTCGCTAAGACAGTTCTTGTGGATTTGGCAAAGTGATATTTGGAAGCCCATAGAGGGCTATGGTGAAAAAGGAAATATCCTCAGATGAAATCTGGAAGGAAGCTTTCTAAGAAACTGCTTAGTGTTCTGTTAATTCATCTCACAGAATTACATCTGTATTTCGTGGATCTCTTTGCTAGCCTTATTTCTGTGGAATCTGAGAACAGGTATTTCAGATTCCATTGAAGACTATAGGGCCAAAGGAAATATCCTCCGATTACAAAGAGAAAGAATCTTTCTTAGAAACTTCTTTGTGTTCCGTGAAATCATCTCACAGAGTTACAGCTTTCCCCTCAAGAAGCCTTTCGCTAAGACATTTCTTGTGGAATTGGGAAAGTGATATTTGGAAGCCCATAGAGGGCTATGGTGAAAAAGGATATATCCTCAGATGAAATCTGGAAAGAAGCTTTCTGAGAAACTGCTTAGTGTTCTGTTAATTCATCTCACAGAGTTACATCTGTATTTCGTGGATCTCTTTGCTAGCCTTATTTCTGTGGAATCTGAGAACAGATATTTCGGATCCCTTTGAAGACTATAGGGCCAAAGGAAATATCCTCCGATAACAAAGAGAAAGAAGCTTTCTGAGAAACTTCTTTGCGTTCTGTGAAATCATCTCACAGAGTTATAGCTTTCCCCTCAAGAAGCCTTTCGCTAAGACAGTTCTTGTGGAATTGGCAAAGTGATATTTGGAACCCCTAGAGTACTATGGTGAAAAAGGAAATATCCTCAGATGAAATCCGGAAAGAAGCTTTCTGAGAAACTGCTTAGTGTTCGGTTAATTCATCTCACAGAGATACATCTGTATTTCGTGGATCTCTTTGCTAGCCTTATTTCTGTGGAATCTGAGAACAGATATTTCGGATCCCTTTGAAGACTATAGGGCCAAAGGAAATATCCTCCGATAACAAAGAGAAAGAAGCTTTCTGAGAAACTTTTTTGAGTTCTGTGAAATCATCTCACAGAGTTACAGCTTTCCCCTCATGATGCCTTTCGTTAAGACAGTTCTTGTGGAATTGGCAAAGTGATATTTGGAAGCCAATAGAGGGCTATGGTGAAAAAGGAAATATCCTCATATGAAATCAGGAAAGAAGCTTTCTGAGAAACTGCTTAGTGTTCTGTTCATTCATCTCACAGAGTTACATCTGTATTTCGTGGATCTATTTGCTAGCCTTATTTCTGTGGATTCTGAGAACAGATATTTCGGATCCCATTGAAGAACATAGGGCCAAAGGAAATATCCTCCGATTACAAAGAGAAAGAAGATTTCTGAGAATCTTCTTTGCGTTCTGTGAAATCATATCACAGAGTTACAGCTTTCCCCTCAAGAAGCCTTTCGCTAAGACAGTTATTGTGGAATTGGCAAAGTGATATTTGGAAGCCCATAGAGGGCTATGGTGAAAAAGGATATATCCACAGATGAAATCTGGAAAGAAGCTTTCTGAGAAACTGCTTAGTGTTCTGTTCATTCATCTCACAGAGTTACATCTATATTTCGTGGATCTCTTTGCTAGACTTATTTCTGTGAAATCTGAGAACCGATATTTCGGATCCCATTGAAGACCATAGGGCCAAAGGAAATATCCTCCGATAACAAAGAGAAAGAAGCTTTCTGAGAAACTTCTTCGCGTTCTGTGAAATCATCTCACAGAGTTACAGCTCTCCCCTCAAGAAGCCTTTCGCTAAGACAGTTCTTGTGGAATTGGCAAAGTGATATTTGGAAGCACTAAGAGGGCTATGGTGAAAAAGGAAATATCCTCAGATGAAATCTGGAAAGAAGCTTTCTGAGAAGCTGCTTAGTGTTCTGTTCATTCATCTCACAGAGTTACATCTGTATTTCATGGATCTCTTTGCTAGCCTTATTTCTGTGGAATCTAAGAACAGATATTTCGGATCCCATTGAAGACCATAGGGCCAAAGGAAATATCCTCCGATAACAAAGAGAAAGAAGCTTTCTGAGAAACTTCTGTGCGTTCTGTGAAATCATCTCACAGAGTTACAGCTTTCCCCTCAAGAAGCCTTTCGGTAAGACAGTTCTTGTGGAATTGGTAAAGTGATATTTGGAAGCCCATAGAGGGCTATGGTGAAAAAGGAAATATCCTCAGATGAAATCTGGAAAGAAGCTTTCTGAGAAACTGTTTAGTGTTCGGTTAATTCATCTCACAGAGTTACATCTGTATTTCGTGGATCTCTTTGCTAGCCTTATTTCTGTGGAATCTGAGAACAGATATTTCGGATCCCTTTGAAGACTACAGGGCCAAAGGAAATATCCTCCGATAACAAAGAGAAAGAAGCTTTCTGAGAAACTTCTTTGCTTTCTGTGAAATCATCTCACAGAGTTACAGTTTTCTCCTCAAGAAGCCTTTCGCTAAGACAGTTCTTGTGGAATTGGCAAAGTGATATTTGGAATCCCATAGAGGGCTATGGTGAAAAAGGAAATATCCTTAGATGAAATCTGGAAGGAAGCTTTCTGAGAAACTGCTTAGTGTTCGGTTAATTCATCTCAGAGAGTTACATCTGTATTTCGTGGATCTCTTTGCTAGCCTTATTTCTGTGGAATCTGAGAAAAGGTATTTCAGATCCCATTGAAGACTATAGGGCCAATGGAAATGTCCTCCCATTACAAAGAGAAAGAAGCATTCTTAGAATCTTCTTTGTATTCTGTGAAATCATCTCACAGAGTTACAGCTTTCCCCTCAAGAAGCCTTTCGCCAAGACAGTTCTTGTGTAATTGGCAAAGTGATATTTGGAAGCCCATAGAGGTCTATGATGAAAAAGGAAATATCCTCAGATGAAATCTTGAAAGAAGCTTTCTGAGAAACTGCTTAGTGTTCTGTTCATTCATCTCACAGAGTTACATCTGTATTTCGTGGATCTCTTTGCTAGCCTTATTTCTGTGGAATCTGAGAACAGATATTTCGGATCCCTTTGAAGACTATAGGGCCAAAGGAAATATCCTCCGATAACAAAGAGAAAGAAGCTTTCTGAGAAACTTCTTTGCGTTCTGTGAAATCATCTCACAGAGTTACAGCTTTCCCCTCAAGAAGCCTTTCGCTAAGACAGTTCTTGTGGAATTGGAAAAGTGATATTTGGAAGCCCATAGAGGGCTATGGTGAAAAAGGAAATATCCTCAGATGAAATCTGGAAGGAAGCTTTCTTAGAATCTGCTTAGTGTTCGGTTAATTCATCTCAGAGAGTTACATCTGTATTTCGTGGATCTCTTTGCTAGCCTTATTTCTGTGTAATCTGAGAACAGATATTTCGGATCCCTTTGAAGAATATAGGGCCAAAGGAAATATCCTCCGATAACAAAGAGAAAGAAGCTTTCTGAGAAACTTCTTTGCATTCTGTTAAATCATCTCACAGAGTTATAGCTTTCCCCTCAAGAAACCTTTCGCTAAGACAGTTCTTGTGGAATTGGCAAAGTGATATTTGGAACCCCTAGAGGACTATGGTGAAAAAGGAAATATCCTCAGATGAAATCCGGAAACAAGATTTCTGAGAAACTGCTTAGTGTTCGGTTAATTCATCTCACAGAGTTACATCTGTATTTCGTGGATCTCTTTTCTAGCCTTATTTCTGTGGAATCTGAGAACAGATATTTCGGAACCCTTTGAAGACTATAGGGCCAAAGGAAATATCCTCCAATAACAAAGAGAAAGAAGCTTTCTGAGAAACTTTTTTGAGTTCTGTGAAATCATCTCACAGAGTTACAGCTTTCCCCTCAAGAAGCCTTTCGCTAAGACAGTTCTTGTGGAATTGGCAAAGTGATATTTGGAAGCCCATAAAGGGCTATGGTGAAAAAGGAAATATCCTCAGATGAAATCTGGAAAGAAACTTTCTGAGAAACTGCTTAGTGTTCTGTTCATTCATCTCACAGAGTTACATCTGTATTTCGTGGATCTCTTTGCTATCCTTATTTCTGTGGATTCTGAGAACAGATATTTCGGATCCCATTGAAGAACATAGGGCCAAAGGAAATATCCTCCGATTACAAAGAGAAAGAAGATTTCTGAGAATCTTCTTTGCGTTCTGTGAAATCATCTCACAGAGTTACAGCTTTCCCCTCAAGAAGCCTTTCGCTAAGACAGTTATTGTGGAATTGGCAAAGTGATATTTGGAAGCCCATAGAGGGCTATGGTGAAAAAGGATATATCCTCAGATGAAATCTGGAAATAAGCTTTCTGAGAAACTGCTTAGTGTTCTGTTCATTCATCTCACAGGGTTACATCTATATTTCGTGGATCTCTTTGTTAGCCTTATTTCTGTGGAATCTGAGAACCGATATTTCGGATCCCATTGAAGACCATAGGGCCAAAGGAAATATCCTCCGATAACAAAGAGAAAGAAGCTTTCTGAGAAACTTCTTCACGTTCTGTGAAATCATCTCACAGAGTTACAGATTTACCCTCAAGAAGCCTTTCGCTAAGACAGTTCTTGTGGAATTGGCAAAGTGATATTGGGAAGCCCATAGAGGGCTATGGTGAAAAAGGAAATATCCTCAGATGAAATCTGGAAAGAAGCTTTCTGAGAAACTGCTTAGTGTTCTGTTAATTCATCTCACAGAGTTACATCTGTATTTCGTGGATCTCTTTGCTAGCCTCATTTCTGTGGAATCCGAGAAAAGGTATTTCAGATCCCAATGAAGACTATAGGGCCAAAGGAAATGTCCTCCCATTACAAAGAGAAAGAAGCTTTCTTAGAATCTTCTTTGTGTTCTGTGAAATCATCTCACAGAGTTACAGCTTTCCCCTCAAGAAGCCTTTCGCTAAGACAGTTCTTGTGGAATTGGCAAAGTGATATTTGGAAGCACTTAGAGGGCTATGGTGAAAAAGGAAATATCCTCAGATGAAATCTGGAAAGAAGCTTTCTGAGAAACTGCTTAGTGTTCTGTTCATTCATCTCACAGAGTTACATCTGTATTTCATGGATCTCTTTGCTAGCCTTATTTCTGTGGAATCTGAGAACAGATATTTCGGATCCCTTTGAAGACCATAGGGCCAAAGGAAATATCCTCCGATAACAAAGAGAAAGAAGATTTCTGAGAAACTTCTTTGTGTTCTGTGAAATCATCTCACAGAGTTACAGATTTCCCCTCAAGAAGCCTTTCGCTAAGACAGTTCTTGTGGAATTGGCAAAGTGATATTTGGAAGCCCATAGAGGGCTATGGTGAAAAAGGAAATATCCTCAGATGAAATACGGAAGGAAGCTTTCTGAGAAACTGCTTAGTGTTCTGTTAATTCATCTCACAGAGTTACATCTGTATTTCGTGGATCTCTTTGCTAGCCTTATTTCTGTGGAATCTGAGAACAGACTTTCGGATCCCATTGAAGACTATAGGGCCAAAGGAAATATCCTTCGATTACAAAGAGAAAGAAGATTTCTGAGAAACTTCTTTGCGTTCTGTGAAATCATCTCACAGAGTTACAGCTTTCCCCTCAAGAAGCCTTTCGCTAGGACAGTTCTTGTGGAATTGGCAAAGTGATATTTGGAAAACCATAGAGGGCTATGGTGAAAAAGGAAATATCCTCAGATGAAATCTGGAAAGAAGTTTCTGAGAAACTGCTTGGTGTTCTGTTAATTGATCTCACAGAGTTACATCTGTATTTCGTGGATCTCTTTGCTAGCCTCATTTCTGTGGAATCCGAGAAAAGGTATTTCAGATCCCATTGAAGACTATAGGGCCAAAGGAAATGTCCTCCCATTACAAAGAGAAAGAAGCTTTCTTAGAATCTTCTTTGTGTTCCGTGAAATCATCTCACAGAGTTTCAGCTTTCCCCTCAAGAAGCCTTTCGCTAAGACAGTTCTTGTGTAATTGGCAAAGTGATATTTGGAAGCCCTTAGAGGTCTATGATGAAAAAGGAAATATCCTCAGATGAAATCTGGAAAGAAGCTTTCTGAGAAACTGCTTAGTGTTCTGTTCATTCATCTCACAGAGTTACATCTGTATTTCGTGGATCTCTTTGCTAGCCTTATTTCTGTGGAATCTGAGAACAGATATTTCGGATCCCTTTGAAGACTATAGGGTCAAAGGAAATATCCTCCGATAACAAAGAGAAAGAAGCTTTCTGAGAAACTTCTTTGCGTTCTGTGAAATCATCTCACAGAGTTACAGCTTTCCCCTCAAGAAGCCTTTCGCTAAGACAGTTCTTATGAAATTGGCAAAGTGATATTTGGAAGCCCATAGAGGGCTATGGTGAAAAAGGAATGATCCTCAGATGAAATCTGGAAAGAAGTTTTCTGAGAAACTGCTTAGTGTTCTGTTAATTCATCTCACAGAGTTACATCTTTATTTCGTGGATCTCTTTGCTAACCTTATTTCTGTGGAATCTGAGAACAGATATTTCGGATCCCTTTGAAGACTATAGGGCCAAAGGAAATATCCTCCAATTACAAAGAGAAAGAAGCTTTCTTAGAAACTTCTTTGCGTTCTGTGAAATCATCTCACAGAGTTACAGCTTTCCCCTCAAGAAGCCTTTTGCTAAGAGAGTTCTTGTGGAATTGGCAAAGTGATATTTGGAAGCCCATAGAGGGCTATGGTGAAAAAGGAAATATCCTCAGATGAAATCTGGAAAGAAGCTTTCTGAGAAACTGCTTAGTGTTCTGTTAATTCATCTCACAGAGTTACATCTGTATTTCGTGGATCTCTTTGCTAGCCTTATTTTTGTGGAATCTGAGAACAGATATTTCGGATCCCATTGAAGACTATAGGGCCAAAGGAAATATCCTCCGATAACAAAGAGAAAGAAGCTTTCTGAGAAACTTCTTTGCGTTCTGTGAAATCATCTCACAGAGTTACAGCTTTCCCCTCAAGAAGCCTTTCGCTAAGACAGTTCTTGTGGAATTGGCAAAGTGATATTTGGAAGCCCCTAGAGGGCTTTGGTGAAAAAGGAAATATCCTCAGATGAAATCTGGAAAGAAGCTTTCTGAGAAACTGCTTAGTGTTCTGTTAATTCATCTCACAGAGTTACATCTGTATTTCCTGGATCTCTTTGCTAGCCTTATTTCTGTGGAATCTGAGAACAGATATTTCGGATCCCTTTGAAGACTATAGGGCCAAAGGAAATATCCTCCGATAACAAAGAGAAAGAAGCTTTCTGAGAAACTTCTTTGCGTTTTGTGAAATCATCTCACCGAGTTACAGCTTTCCCCTCAAGAAGCCTTTCGCTAAGACAGTTCTTGTGGAATTGGCAAAGTGATATTTGGAAGCCCTAGAGGGGAATGGTGAAAAAGGAAATATCCTCAGATGAAAACTGGAAAGAAGCTTTCTGAGAAACTGCTTAGTGTTCTGTTCATTCATCTCACAGAGTTACATCTGTATTTCGTGGATCTCTTTGCTAGCCTTATTTCTGTGGAGTCTGAGAACAGGTATTTCAGATCCCATTGAAGATTATAGGGCCAAAGGAAATATCCTCCGATTACAAAGAGAAAGAATCTTTCTTAGAAACTTCTTTGTATTCCGTGAAATCATCTCACAGAGTTACAGCTTTCCCCTCAAGAAGCCTTTCGCTAGGACAGTTCTTGTGGAATTGGCAAAGTGATATTTGGAAGCCCATAGAGGGCTATGGTGAAAAAGGAAATATCCTCAGATGAAATCTGGAAAGAAGCTTTCTGAGAAAATGCTTAGTGTTCTGTTAATTCATCTCACAGAGTTACATCTTTATTTCGTGGATCTCTTTGCTAGCCTTATTTCTGTGGAATCTGAGAACCGATATTTCGGATCCCATTGAAGAGCATAGGGCCAAAGGAAATATCCTCCGATATCAAAGAGAAAGAAGCTTTCTGAGAAACTTCTTCGCGTTCTGTGAAATCATCTCACAGAGTTACAGCTCTCCCCTCAAGAAGCCTTTCGCTAAGACAGTTCTTGTGGAATTGGCAAAGTGATATTTGGAAGCACTAAGAGGGCTATGGTGAAAAAGGAAATATCCTCAGATGAAATCTGGAAAGAAGCTTTCTGAGAAACTGCTTAGTGTTCTGTTCATTCATCTCACAGAGTTACATCTGTATTTCATGGATCTCTTTGCTAGCCTTATTTCTGTGGAATCTAAGAACAGATATTTCAGATCCCATTGAAGACCATAGGGCCAAAGGAAATATCCTCCGATAACAAAGAGAAAGAAGCTTTCTGAGAAACTTCTGTGCGTTCTGTGATATCATCTCACAGAGTTACAGCTTTCCCCTCAAGAAGCCTTTCGCTAAGACAGTTCTTGTGGAATTGGCAAAGTGATATTTGGAAGCCCATAGAGGGCTATGGTGAAAAAGGAAATATCCTCAGATGAAATCTGGAAGGAAGCTTTCTGAGAAACTGCTTAGTGTTCGGTTAATTCATCTCAGAGAGTTACATCTGTATTTCGTGGATCTCTTTGCTAGCCTTATTTCTGTGGGATCTGAGAACAGATATTTCGGATCCCTTTGAAGACTATAGGGCCAAAGGAAAAATCCTCCGATAACAAAGAGAAAGAAGCTTTCTGAGAAACTTCTTTGCGTTCTGTGAAATCATCTCACAGAGTTACAGCTTTCCCCTCAAGAAGCCTTTCGCTAAGACAGTTCTTGTGGAATTGGCAAAGTGATATTTGGAAGCCCATAGAGGGCTATGGTGAAAAAGGAAATATCCTCAGATGAAATCTGGAATGAAGCTTTCTGAGAAACTGCTTGGTGTTCTGTTAATTGATCTCACAGAGTTACATCTGTATTTCGTGGATCTCTTTGCTAGCCTCATTTCTGTGGAATCCGAGAAAAGGTATTTCAGATCCCATTGAAGACTATAGGGCCAAAGGAAATGTCCTCCCATTACAAAGAGAAAGAAGCTTTCTTAGAATCTTCTTTGTGTTCTGTGAAATCATCTCACAGAGTTACAGCTTTCCCCTCAAGAAGCCTTTCGCTAAGACAGTTCTTGTGGAATTGGAAAAGTGATATTTGGAAGCCCATAGAGGGCTATGGTGAAAAAGGAAATATCCTCAGATGAAATCTGGAAGGAAGCTTTCTGAGAATCTGCTTAGTGTTCGGTTAATTCATCTCAGAGAGTTACATCTGTATTTCGTGGATCTCTTTGCTAGCCTTCTTTCTGTGTAATCTGAGAACAGATATTTCGGATCCCTTTGAAGAATATAGGGCCAAAGGAAATATCCTCCGATAACAAAGAGAAAGAAGCTTTCTGAGAAACTTCTTTGCGTTTTGTGAAATCATCTCACAGAGTTACAGCTTTCCCCTCAAGAAGCCTTTCGCTAAGACAGTTCTTGTGGAATTGGCAAAGTGATATTTGGAAGCCCTAGAGGGCAATGGTGAAAAAGGAAATATCCTCAGATGAAAACTGGAAAGATGCTTTCTGAGAAACTGCTTAGTGTTCTGTTCATTCATCTCAGAGAGTTACATCTGTATTTCGTGGATCTCTTTGCTAGCCTTATTTCTGTGGAATCTGAGAACAGGTATTTCAGATTCCATTGAAGACTATAGGGCCAAAGGAAATATCCTCCGATTACAAAGAGAAAGAATCTTTCTTAGAAACTTCTTTGTGTTCCGTGAAATCATCTCACAGAGTTACAGCTTTCCCCTCAAGAAGCCTTTCGCTAAGACAGTTCTTGTGGAATTGGCAAAGTGATATTTGGAAGCCCTAGAGGGCAATGGTGAAAAAGGAAATATCCTCAGATGAAAAGTGGAAAGAAGCTTTCTGAGAAACTGCTTAGTGTTCTGTTCATTCATCTCACAGAGTTTCATCTGTATTTCGTGGATCTCTTTTCTAGCCTTATTTCTGTGGAATCTAAGAACAGATATTTCGGATCCCATTGAAGACCATAGGGCCAAAGGAAATATCCTCCGATAACAAAGAGAAAGAAGCTTTCTGAGAAACTTCTGTGCGTTCTGTGAAATCATCTCACAGAGTTACAGCTTTCCCCTCAAGAAGCCTTTCGCTAAGACAGTTCTTGTGGAATTGGCAAAGTGATATTTGGAAGCCCATAGAGGGCTATGGTGAAAAAGGAAATATCCTCAGATGAAATCTGGAAGGAAGCTTTCTGAGAAACTGCTTAGTGTTCGGTTAATTCATCTCAGAGAGTTACATCTGTATTTCGTGGATCTCTTTGCTAGCCTTATTTCTGTGGGATCTGAGAACAGATATTTCGGATCCCTTTGAAGACTATAGGGCCAAAGGAAAAATCCTCCGATAACAAAGAGAAAGAAGCTTTCTGAGAAACTTCTTTGCGTTCTGTGAAATCATCTCACAGAGTTACAGCTTTCCCCTCAAGAAGCCTTTCGCTAAGACAGTTCTTGTGGAATTGGCAAAGTGATATTTGGAAGCCCATAGAGGGCTATGGTGAAAAAGGAAATATCCTCAGATGAAATCTGGAATGAAGCTTTCTGAGAAACTGCTTGGTGTTCTGTTAATTGATCTCACAGAGTTACATCTGTATTTCGTGGATCTCTTTGCTAGCCTCATTTCTGTGGAATCCGAGAAAAGGTATTTCAGATCCCATTGAAGACTATAGGGCCAAAGGAAATGTCCTCCCATTACAAAGAGAAAGAAGCTTTCTTAGAATCTTCTTTGTGTTCTGTGAAATCATCTCACAGAGTTACAGCTTTCCCCTCAAGAAGCCTTTCGCTAAGACAGTTCTTGTGGAATTGGAAAAGTGATATTTGGAAGCCCATAGAGGGCTATGGTGAAAAAGGAAATATCCTCAGATGAAATCTGGAAGGAAGCTTTCTGAGAATCTGCTTAGTGTTCGGTTAATTCATCTCAGAGAGTTACATCTGTATTTCGTGGATCTCTTTGCTAGCCTTCTTTCTGTGTAATCTGAGAACAGATATTTCGGATCCCTTTGAAGAATATAGGGCCAAAGGAAATATCCTCCGATAACAAAGAGAAAGAAGCTTTCTGAGAAACTTCTTTGCGTTTTGTGAAATCATCTCACAGAGTTACAGCTTTCCCCTCAAGAAGCCTTTCGCTAAGACAGTTCTTGTGGAATTGGCAAAGTGATATTTGGAAGCCCTAGAGGGCAATGGTGAAAAAGGAAATATCCTCAGATGAAAACTGGAAAGATGCTTTCTGAGAAACTGCTTAGTGTTCTGTTCATTCATCTCAGAGAGTTACATCTGTATTTCGTGGATCTCTTTGCTAGCCTTATTTCTGTGGAATCTGAGAACAGGTATTTCAGATTCCATTGAAGACTATAGGGCCAAAGGAAATATCCTCCGATTACAAAGAGAAAGAATCTTTCTTAGAAACTTCTTTGTGTTCCGTGAAATCATCTCACAGAGTTACAGCTTTCCCCTCAAGAAGCCTTTCGCTAAGACAGTTCTTGTGGAATTGGCAAAGTGATATTTGGAAGCCCTAGAGGGCAATGGTGAAAAAGGAAATATCCTCAGATGAAAAGTGGAAAGAAGCTTTCTGAGAAACTGCTTAGTGTTCTGTTCATTCATCTCACAGAGTTTCATCTGTATTTCGTGGATCTCTTTTCTAGCCTTATTTCTGTGGAATCTAAGAACAGATATTTCGGATCCCATTGAAGACCATAGGGCCAAAGGAAATATCCTCCGATAACAAAGAGAAAGAAGCTTTCTGAGAAACTTCTGTGCGTTCTGTGAAATCATCTCACAGAGTTACAGCTTTCCCCTCAAGAAGCCTTTCGCTAAGACAGTTCTTGTGGAATTGGCAAAGTGATATTTGGAAGCCCATAGAGGGCTATGGTGAAAAAGGAAATATCCTCAGATGAAATCTGGAAAGAAGCTTTCTGAGAAACTGTTTAGTGTTCGGTTAATTCATCTCACAGAGTTACATCTGTATTTCGTGGATCTCTTTGCTAGCCTTATTTCTGTGGAATCTGAGAACAGATATTTCGGATCCCTTTGAAGACTATAGGGCCAAAGGAAATATCCTCCGATAACAAAGAGAAAGAAGCTTTCTGAGAAACTTCTTTGCTTTCTGTGAAATCATCTCACAGAGTTACAGCTTTCCCCTCAAGAAGCCTTTCGCTAAGACAGTTCTTGTGGAATTGGCAAAGTGATATTTGGAAGCCCATAGAGGGCTATGGTGAAAAAGGAAATATCCTCAGATGAAATCTGGAAGGAAGCTTTCTGAGAAACTGCTTAGTGTTCGGTTAATTCATCTCAGAGAGTTACATCTGTATTTCGTGGATCTCTTTGCTAGCCTTATTTCTGTGGAATCTGAGAAGAGATATTTCGGATCCCTTTGAAGACTATAGGGCCAAAGGAAATATCCTCCGATAACAAAGAGAAAGAAGCTTTCTGAGAAACTTCTTTGCGTTCTGTGAAATCATCTCACAGAGTTACAGCTTTCCCCTCAAGAAGCCTTTCGCTAAGACAGTTCTTGTGGAATTGGCAAAGTGATATTTGGAAGCCCATAGAGGGCTATGGTGAAAAAGGAAATATCCTCAGATGAAATCTGGAAAGAAGCTTTCTGAGAAACTGCTTGGTGTTCTGTTAATTGATCTCACAGAGTTACATCTGTATTTCGTGGATCTCTTTGCTAGCCTCATTTCTGTGGAATCCGAGAAAAGGTATTTCAGATCCCATTGAAGACTATAGGGCCAAAGGAAATGTCCTCCCATTACAAAGAGAAAGAAGCTTTCTTAGAATCTTCTTTGTGTTCTGTGAAATCATCTCACAGAGTTACAGCTTTCCCCTCAAGAAGCCTTTCGCTAAGACAGTTCTTGTGTAATTGGCAAAGTGATATTTGGAAGCCCATAGAGGTCTATGATGAAAAAGGAAATATCCTCAGATGAAATCTGGAAAGAAGCTTTCTGAGAAACTGCTTAGTTTTCTGTTCATTCATCTCACAGAGTTACATCTGTATTTCGTGGATCTCTTTGCTAGCCTTATTTCTGTGGAATCTGAGAACAGATATTTCGGATCTCTTTGAAGACTATAGGGCCAAAGGAAATATCCTCCGATAACAAAGAGAAAGAAGCTTTCTGAGAAACTTCTTTGCGTTCTGTGAAATCATCTCACAGAGTTACAGCTTTCCCCTCAAGAAGCCTTTCGCTAAGACAGTTCTTGTGGAATTGGAAAAGTGATATTTGGAAGCCCATAGAGGGCTATGGTGAAAAAGGAAATATCCTCAGATGAAATCTGGAAGGAAGCTTTCTGAGAATCTGCTTAGTGTTCGGTTAATTCATCTCAGAGAGTTACATCTGTATTTCGTGGATCTCTTTGCTAGCCTTATTTCTGTGTAATCTGAGAACAGATATTTCGGATCCCTTTGAAGAATATAGGGCCAAAGGAAATATCCTCCGATAACAAAGAGAAAGAAGCTTTCTGAGAAACTTCTTTGCGTTTTGTGAAATCATCTCACAGAGTTACAGATTTCCCCTCAAGAAGCCTTTCGCTAAGACAGTTCTTGTGGAATTGGCAAAGTGATATTTGGAAGCCCTAGAGGGCAATGGTGAAAAAGGAAATATCCTCAGATGAAAAGTGGAAAGAAGCTTTCTGAGAAACTGCTTAGTGTTCTGTTCATTCATCTCACAGAGTTACATCTGTATTTCGTGGATCTCTTTGCTAGCCTTATTTCTGTGGAATCTGAGAACAGGTATTTCAGATTCCATTGAAGACTATAGGGCCAAAGGAAATATCCTCCGATTACAAAGAGAAAGAATCTTTCTTAGAAACTTCTTTGTGTTCCGTGAAATCATCTCAGAGAGTTACAGCTTTCCCCTCAAGAAGCCTTTCGCTAAGACAGTTCTTGTGGAATTGGCAAAGTGATATTTGGAAGCCCATAGAGGGCTATGGTGAAAAAGGAAATATCCTCAGATGAAATCTGGAAAGAAGCTTTCTGAGAAACTGCTTAGTGTTCTGTTAATTCATCTCACAGAGTTACATCTTTATTTCGTGGATCTCTTTGCTAGCCTTATTTCTGTGGAATCTGAGAACAGATATTTCGGATCCCTTTGAAGACTATAGGGCCAAAGGAAATATCCTCCGATAACAAAGAGAAAGAAGCTTTCTGAGAAACTTCTTTGCGTTCTGTGAAATCATCTCACAGAGTTATAGCTTTCCCCTCAAGAAGTCTTTCGCTAAGACAGTTCTTGTGGAATTGGCAAAGTGATATTTGGAACCCCTAGAGGACTATTGTGAAAAAGGAAATATCCTCAGATGAAATCCGGAAAGAAGCTTTCTGAGAAACTGCTTAGTGTTCGGTTAATTCATCTCACAGAGTTATATCTGTATTTCGTGGATCTCTTTTCTAGCCTTATTTCTGTGGAATCTGAGAACAGATATTTCGGAACCCTTTGAAGACTATAGGGCCAAAGGAAATATCCTCCGATAACAAAGAGAAAGAAGCTTTCTGAGAAACTTTTTTGAGTTCTGTGAAATCATCTCACAGAGTTACAGCTTTCCCCTCAAGAAGCCTTTCGCTAAGACAGTTCTTGTGGAATTGGCAAAGTGATATTTGGAAGCCCAGAGAGGGCTATGGTGAAAAAGGAAATATCCTCATATGAAATCTGGAAAGAAGCTTTCTGAGAAACTGCTTAGTGTTCTGTTCATTCATCTCACAGAGTTACATCTGTATTTCGTGGATCTCTTTGCTATCCTTATTTCTGTGGATTCTGAGAACAGATATTTCAGATCCCATTGAAGAACATAGGGCCAAAGGAAATATCCTCCGATTACAAAGAGAAAGAAGATTTCTGAGAATCTTCTTTGCGTTCTGTGAAATCATCTCACAGAGTTACAGCTTTCCCCTCAAGAAGCCTTTCGCTAAGACAGTTATTGTGGAATTGGCAAAGTGATATTTGGAAGCCCATAGAGGGCTATGGTGAAAAAGGATATATCCTCAGATGAAATCTGGAAAGAAGCTTTCTGAGAAACTGCTTAGTGTTCTGTTCATTCATCTCACAGAGTTACATCTATATTTCGTGGATCTCTTTGTTAGCCTTATTTCTGTGGAATCTGAGAACCGATATTTCGGATCCCATTGAAGACCATAGGGCCAAAGGAAATATCCTCCGATAACAAAGAGAAAGAAGCTTTCTGAGAAACTTCTTCGCATTCTGTGAAATCATCTCACAGAGTTACAGCTCTCCCCTCAAGAAGCCTTTCGCTAAGACAGTTCTTGTGGAATTGGCAAAGTGATATTTGGAAGCACTTAGAGGGCTACGGTGAAAAAGGAAATATCCTCAGATGAAATCTGGAAAGAAGCTTTCTGAGAAACTGCTTAGTGTTCTGTTCATTCATCTCACAGAGTTACATCTGTATTTCATGGATCTCTTTGCTAGCCTTATTTCTGTGGAATCTGAGAACAGATATTTCGGATCCCATTGAAGACCATAGGGCCAAAGAAAATATCCTCCGATAACAAAGAGAAAGAAGATTTCTGAGAAACTTCTTTGTGTTCTGTGAAATCATCTCACAGAGTTACAGATTTCCCCTCAAGAAGCCTTTCGCTAAGACAGTTCTTGTGGAATTGGCAAAGTGATATTTGGAAGCCCATAGAGGGCTATGGTCAAAAAGGAAATATCCTCAGATGAAATACGGAAGGAAGCTTTCTGAGAAACTGCTTAGTGTTCTGTTAATTCATCTCACAGAGTTACATCTGTATTTCGTGGATCTCTTTGCTAGCCTTATTTCTGTGGAATCTGAGAACAGATTTTCGGATCCCATTGAAGACTATAGGGCCAAAGGAAATATCCTTCGATTACAAAGAGAAAGAAGATTTCTGAGAAACTTCTTTGCGTTCTGTGAAATCATCTCACAGAGTTACAGCTTTCCCCTCAAGAAGCCTTTCGCTAGGACAGTTCTTGTGGAATTGGCAAAGTGATATTTGGAAAACCATAGAGGGCTATGGTGAAAAAGGAAATATCCTCAGATGAAATCTGGAAAGAAGTTTCTGAGAAACTGCTTGGTGTTCTGTTAATTGATCTCACAGAGTTACATCTGTATTTCGTGGATCTCTTTGCCAGCCTCATTTCTGTGGAATCCGAGAAAAGGTATTTCAGATCCCATTGAAGACTACAGGGCCAAAGGAAATGTCCTCCCATTACAAAGAGAAAGAAGCTTTCTTAGAATCTTCTTTGTGTTCTGTGAAATCATCTCACAGAGTTTCAGCTTTCCCCTAAAGAAGCCTTTCACAAAGACAGTTCTTGTGGAATTTGCAAGGTGATATTTGGAAGCCCATAGAGGGCTACGGTAAAAAAGGAATTATCCTCAGATGAAATCTGGAAAGAAGCTTTCTGAGAAACTGCTTAGTGTTCTGTTAATTCATCTCACAGAGTTACATCTGTATTTCGTGGATCTCTTTGCTAGCCTTATTTCTGTGGAATCTGAGAACAGATATTTCGGATCCCTTTGAAGACTATAGGGCCAAAGGAAAAATCCTCCGATTACAAAGAGAAAGAAGCTTTCTTAGAAACTTCTTTGTGTTCTGTGAAATCATCTCACAGAGTTACAGCTTTCCCCTCAAGAAGCCCTTCGCTAAGACAGTTCTTGTGGATTTGGCAAAGTGATATTTGGAAGCCCATAGAGGGCAATGATGAAAAAGGAAATATCCTCAGATGAAATCTGGAAGGAAGCTTTCTGAGAAACTGCTTAGTGTTCTGTTAATTCATCTCACAGAATTACATCTGTTTTTCTTGGATCTCTTTGCTAGCCTTATTTCTGTGGAATCTGAGAACAGGTATTTCAGATCCCAATGAAGACTATAGGGAAAAAGGAAATATCCTCCGATAACAAAGAGAAAGAAGCTTTCTGAGAAACTTCCGTGCGTTCTGTGAAATCATCTCACAGATTTACAGCTTTCCCCTCCAGAAGCCTTTCGCTAAGACAGTTCTTGTGGAATTGGCAAGGTGATATTTGGAAGCCCATAGAGGGCTACGGTGAAAAAGGAAATATCCTCAGATGAAATCTGGAAAGAAGCTTTCTGAGAAACTGCTTAGTGTTCGGTTAATTCATCTCACAGAGTTACATCAGTATTTCGTGGATCTCTTTGCTAGCCTTATTTCTGTGGAATCTGAGAACAGATATTTTGGATACCTTTGAAGACTATAGGGCCAAAGGAAATATCCTCCGATAACAAAGAGAAAGAAGCTTTCTGAGAAACTTCTTTGCATTCTGTGAAATCATCTCACAGAGTTACAGCTTTCCCCTCAAGAAGACTTTCGCTAAGACAGTTCTTGTGGAATTGGCAAAGTGATATTTGGAAGACCATAGAGGGCTATGGTGAAAAAGGAAATATCCTCAGATGAAATCTGGAAGGAAGCTTTCTGAGAAACTGCTTAGTGTTCGGTTAATTCATCTCAGAGAGTTACATCTGTATTTCGTGGATCCCTTTGCTAGCCTTATTTCTGTGGAATCTGAGAACAGATATTTCGGATCCCTTTGAAGACTATAGGGCCAAAGGAAATATCCTCCGATAACAAAGAGAAAGAAGCTTTCTGAGAAACTTCTTTGCGTTCTGTGAAATCATCTCACAGAGTTACAGCTTTCCCCTCAAGAAGCCTTTCGCTAAGACAGTTCTTGTGGAATTGGCAAAGTGATATTTGGAAGCCCATTGAGGGCTATGGTGAAAAAGGAAATATCCTCAGATGAAATCTGGAAGGAAGCTTTCTGAGAAACTGCTTAGTGTTCGGTTAATTCATTTCAGAGAGTTACATCTGTATTACGTGGGTCTCTTTGCTAGCCTTATTTCTGTGGAATCTGAGAACAGATATTTCGGAACCCTTTGAAGACTATAGGGCCAAAGGAAATATCCTCCGATAACAAAGAGAAAGAAGCTTTCTGAGAAACTTCTTTGCGTTCTGTGAAATCATCTCACAGAGTTACAGCTTTCCCCTCAAGAAGCCTTTCGCTAGGACAGTTCTTGTGGAATTGGCAAAGTGATATTTGGAAGACCATAGAGGGCTATGGTGAAAAAGGAAATATCCTCAGATGAAATCTGGAAAGAAGTTTCTGAGAAACTGCTTGGTGTTCTGTTAATTGATCTCACAGAGTTACATCTGTATTTCGTGGATCTCTTTGCTAGCCTCATTTCTGTGGAATCCGAGAAAAGGTATTTCAGATCCCATTGAAGACTATAGGGCCAAAGGAAATGTCCTCCCATTACAAAGAGAAAGAAGCTTTCTTAGAATCTTCTTTGTGTTCTGTGAAATCATCTCACAGAGTTTCAGCTTTCCCCTCAAGAAGCCTTTCGCTAAGACAGTTCTTGTGTAATTGGCAAAGTGATATTTGGAAGCCCATAGAGGTCTATGATGAAAAAGGAAATATCCTCAGATGAAATCTGGAAAGAAGCTTTCTGAGAAACTGCTTAGTGTTCTGTTCATTCATCTCACAGAGTTACATCTGTATTTCCTGGATCTCTTTGCTAGCCTTATTTCTGTGGAATCTGAGAACAGATATTTCGGATCCCTTTGAAGACTATAGGGCCAAAGGAAATATCCTCCGATAACAAAGAGAAAGAAGCTTTCTGAGAAACTTCTTTGCGTTCTGTGAAATCATCTCACAGAGTTACAGCTTTCCCCTCAAGAAGCCTTTCGCTAAGACAGTTCTTGTGAAATTGGCAAAGTGATATTTGGAAGCCCCTAGAGGGCTGTGGTGAAAAAGGAAATATCCTCAGATGAAATCTGGAAAGAAGCTTTCTGAGAAACTGCTTAGTGTTCTGTTAATTCATCTCACAGAGTTACCTCTGTATTTCGTGGATCTCTTTGCTAACCTTATTTCTGTGGAATCTGAGAACAGATATTTCGGATCCCTTTGAAGACTATACGGCCAAAGGAAATATCCTCCGATAGCAAAGAGAAAGAAGCTTTCTGAGGAACTTCTTGGCGTTCTGTGAAATCATCTCACAGAGTTACAGCTTTCCCCTAAAGAAGCCTTTCGCAAAGACAGTTATTGTGGAATTTGCAAGGTGATATTTGGAAGCCCATAGAGGGCTATGGTAAAAAAGGAATTATCCTCAGATGAAATCTGGAAAGAAGCTTTCTGAGAAACTGCTTAGTGTTCTGTTAATTCATCTCACAGAGTTACATCTGTATTTCGTGGATCTCTTTGCTAGCCTTATTTCTGTGGAATCTGAGAACAGATATTTCGGATCCCTTTGAAGACTATAGGGCCAAAGGAAAAATCCTCCGATTACAAAGAGAAAGAAGCTTTCTTAGAAACTTCTTTGTGTTCTGTGAAATCATCTCACAGAGTTACAGCTTTCCCCTAAAGAAGTCTTTCGCTAAGACAGTTCTTGTGGAATTGGCAAAGTGATATTTGGAAGCCCATAGAGGGCTATGGTGAAAAAGGAATGATCCTCAGATGAAATCTGGAAAGAAGTTTTCTGAGAAACTGCTTAGTGTTCTGTTAATTCATCTCACAGAGTTACATCTTTATTTCGTGGATCTCTTTGCTAACCTTATTTCTGTGGAATCTGAGAACAGATATTTCGGATCCCTTTGAAGACTATAGGGCCAAAGGAAATATCCTCCAATTACAAAGAGAAAGAAGCTTTCTTAGAAACTTCTTTGCGTTCTGTGAAATCATCTCACAGAGTTACAGCTTTCCCCTCAACAAGCCTTTTGCTAAGAGAGTTCTTGTGGAATTGGCAAAGTGATATTTGGAAGCCCATAGAGGGCTATGGTGAAAAAGGAAATATCCTCAGATGAAATCTGGAAAGAAGCTTTCTGAGAAACTGCTTAGTGTTCTGTTAATTCATCTCACAGAGTTACATCTGTATTTCGTGGATCTCTTTGCTAGCCTTATTTTTGTGTAATCTGAGAACAGATATTTCGGATCCCATTGAAGACTATAGGGCCAAAGGAAATATCCTCCCATAACAAAGAGAAAGAAGCTTTCTGAGAAACTTCTTTGCGTTCTGTGAAATCATCTCACAGAGTTACAGCTTTCCCCTCAAGAAGCCTTTCGCTAAGACAGTTCTTGTGGAATTGGCAAAGTGATATTTGGAAGCCCATAGAGGGCTATGGTGAAAAAGGAAATATCCTCAGATGAAATCTGGAAAGAAGCTTTCTGAGAAACTGCTTGGTGTTCTGTTAATTGATCTCACAGAGTTACATCTGTATTTCGTGGATCTCTTTGCTAGCCTCATTTCTGTGGAATCCGAGAAAAGGTATTTCAGATCCCATTGAAGACTATAGGGCCAAAGGAAATGTCCTCCCATTACAAAGAGAAAGAAGCTTTCTTAGAATCTTCTTTGTGTTCTGTGAAATCATCTCACAGAGTTACAGCTTTCCCCTCAAGAAGCCTTTCGCTAAGACAGTTCTTGTGTAATTGGCAAAGTGATATTTGGAAGCCCATAGAGGTCTATGATGAAAAAGGAAATATCCTCAGATGATATCTGGAAAGAAGCTTTCTGAGAAACTGCTTAGTTTTCTGTTCATTCATCTCACAGAGTTACATCTGTATTTCGTGGATCTCTTTGCTAGCCTTATTTCTGTGGAATCTGAGAACAGATATTTCGGATCCCTTTGAAGACTATAGGGCCAAAGGAAATATCCTCCGATAACAAAGAGAAAGAAGCTTTCTGAGAAACTTCTTTGCGTTCTGTGAAATCATCTCACAGAGTTACAGCTTTCCCCTCAAGAAGCCTTTCGCTAAGACAGTTCTTGTGGAATTGGCAAAGTGATATTTGGAACCCCTAGAGGACTATTGTGAAAAAGGAAATATCCTCAGATGAAATCCGGAAAGAAGCTTTCTGAGAAACTGCTTAGTGTTCGGTTAATTCATCTCACAGAGTTATATCTGTATTTCGTGGATCTCTTTTCTAGCCTTATTTCTGTGGAATCTGAGAACAGATATTTCGGAACCCTTTGAAGACTATAGGGCCAAAGGAAATATCCTCCGATAACAAAGAGAAAGAAGCTTTCTGAGAAACTTTTTTGAGTTCTGTGAAATCATCTCACAGAGTTACAGCTTTCCCCTCAAGAAGCCTTTCGCTAAGACAGTTCTTGTGGAATTGGCAAAGTGATATTTGGAAGCCCAGAGAGGGCTATGGTGAAAAAGGAAATATCCTCAGATGAAATCTGGAAAGAAGCTTTCTGAGAAACTGCTTAGTGTTCTGTTCATTCATCTCACAGAGTTACATCTGTATTTCGTGGATCTCTTTGCTATCCTTATTTCTGTGGATTCTGAGAACAGATATTTCGGAACCCTTTGAAGACTATAGGGCCAAAGGAAATATCCTCCGATAACAAAGAGAAAGAAGCTTTCTGAGAAACTTCTTTGCGTTCTGTGAAATCATCTCACAGAGTTACAGCTTTCCCCTCAAGAAGCCTTTCGCTAGGACAGTTCTTGTGGAATTGGCAAAGTGATATTTGGAAGACCATAGAGGGCTATGGTGAAAAAGGAAATATCCTCAGATGAAATCTGGAAAGAAGTTTCTGAGAAACTGCTTGGTGTTCTGTTAATTGATCTCACAGAGTTACATCTGTATTTCGTGGATCTCTTTGCTAGCCTCATTTCTGTGGAATCCGAGAAAAGGTATTTCAGATCCCATTGAAGACTATAGGGCCAAAGGAAATGTCCTCCCATTACAAAGAGAAAGAAGCTTTCTTAGAATCTTCTTTGTGTTCTGTGAAATCATCTCACAGAGTTTCAGCTTTCCCCTCAAGAAGCCTTTCGCTAAGACAGTTCTTGTGTAATTGGCAAAGTGATATTTGGAAGCCCATAGAGGTCTATGATGAAAAAGGAAATATCCTCAGATGAAATCTGGAAAGAAGCTTTCTGAGAAACTGCTTAGTGTTCTGTTCATTCATCTCACAGAGTTACATCTGTATTTCGTGGATCTCTTTGCTAGCCTTATTTCTGTGGAATCTGAGAACAGATATTTCGGATCCCTTTGAAGACTATAGGGCCAAAGGAAATATCCTCCGATAACAAAGAGAAAGAAGCTTTCTGAGAAACTTCTTTGCGTTCTGTGAAATCATCTCACAGAGTTACAGCTTTCCCCTCAAGAAGCCTTTCGCTAAGACAGTTCTTGTGAAATTGGCAAAGTGATATTTGGAAGCCCCTAGAGGGCTGTGGTGAAAAAGGAAATATCCTCAGATGAAATCTGGAAAGAAGCTTTCTGAGAAACTGCTTAGTGTTCTGTTAATTCATCTCACAGAGTTACCTCTGTATTTCGTGGATCTCTTTGCTAACCTTATTTCTGTGGAATCTGAGAACAGATATTTCGGATCCCTTTGAAGACTATACGGCCAAAGGAAATATCCTCCGATAGCAAAGAGAAAGAAGCTTTCTGAGGAACTTCTTGGCGTTCTGTGAAATCATCTCACAGAGTTACAGCTTTCCCCTAAAGAAGCCTTTCGCAAAGACAGTTATTGTGGAATTTGCAAGGTGATATTTGGAAGCCCATAGAGGGCTATGGTAAAAAAGGAATTATCCTCAGATGAAATCTGGAAAGAAGCTTTCTGAGAAACTGCTTAGTGTTCTGTTAATTCATCTCACAGAGTTACATCTGTATTTCGTGGATCTCTTTGCTAGCCTTATTTCTGTGGAATCTGAGAACAGATATTTCGGATCCCTTTGAAGACTATAGGGCCAAAGGAAAAATCCTCCGATTACAAAGAGAAAGAAGCTTTCTTAGAAACTTCTTTGTGTTCTGTGAAATCATCTCACAGAGTTACAGCTTTCCCCTAAAGAAGTCTTTCGCTAAGACAGTTCTTGTGGAATTGGCAAAGTGATATTTGGAAGCCCATAGAGGGCTATGGTGAAAAAGGAATGATCCTCAGATGAAATCTGGAAAGAAGTTTTCTGAGAAACTGCTTAGTGTTCTGTTAATTCATCTCACAGAGTTACATCTTTATTTCGTGGATCTCTTTGCTAACCTTATTTCTGTGGAGTCTGAGAACAGATATTTCGGATCCCTTTGAAGACTATAGGGCCAAAGGAAATATCCTCCAATTACAAAGAGAAAGAAGCTTTCTTAGAAACTTCTTTGCGTTCTGTGAAATCATCTCACAGAGTTACAGCTTTCCCCTCAACAAGCCTTTTGCTAAGAGAGTTCTTGTGGAATTGGCAAAGTGATATTTGGAAGCCCATAGAGGGCTTGGTGAAAAAGGAAATATCCTCAGATGAAATCTGGAAAGAAGCTTTCTGAGAAACTGCTTAGTGTTCTGTTAATTCATCTCACAGAGTTACATCTTTATTTCGTGGATCTCTTTGCTAGCCTTATTTTTGTGGAATCTGAGAACAGATATTTCGGATCCCATTGAAGACTATAGGGCCAAAGGAAATATCCTCCCATAACAAAGAGAAAGAAGCTTTCTGAGAAACTTCTTTGCGTTCTGTGAAATCATCTCACAGAGTTACAGCTTTCCCCTCAAGAAGCCTTTCGCTAAGACAGTTCTTGTGGAATTGGCAAAGTGATATTTGGAAGCCCATAGAGGGCTATGGTGAAAAAGGAAATATCCTCAGATGAAATCTGGAAAGAAGCTTTCTGAGAAACTGCTTGGTGTTCTGTTAATTGATCTCACAGAGTTACATCTGTATTTCGTGGATCTCTTTGCTAGCCTCATTTCTGTGGAATCCGAGAAAAGGTATTTCAGATCCCATTGAAGACTATAGGGCCAAAGGAAATGTCCTCCCATTACAAAGAGAAAGAAGCTTTCTTAGAATCTTCTTTGTGTTCTGTGAAATCATCTCACAGAGTTACAGCTTTCCCCTCAAGAAGCCTTTCGCTAAGACAGTTCTTGTGTAATTGGCAAAGTGATATTTGGAAGCCCATAGAGGGCTATGGTGAAAAAGGATATATCCTCAGATGAAATCTGGAAAGAAGCTTTCTGAGAAACTGCTTAGTGTTCTGTTCATTCATCTCACAGAGTTACATCTATATTTCGTGGATCTCTTTGTTAGCCTTATTTCTGTGGAATCTGAGAACCGATATTTCGGATCCCATTGAAGACCATAAGGCCAAAGGAAATATCCTCCGATAACAAAGAGAAAGAAGCTTTCTGAGAAACTTCTTCGCATTCTGTGAAATCATCTCACAGAGTTACAGCTCTCCCCTCAAGAAGCCTTTCGCTAAGACAGTTCTTGTGGAATTGGCAAAGTGATATTTGGAAGCACTTAGAGGGCTACGGTGAAAAAGGAAATATCCTCAGATGAAATCTGGAAAGAAGCTTTCTGAGAAACTGCTTAGTGTTCTGTTCATTCATCTCACAGAGTTACATCTGTATTTCATGGATCTCTTTGCTAGCCTTATTTCTGTGGAATCTGAGAACAGATATTTCGGATCCCATTGAAGACCATAGGGCCAAAGAAAATATCCTCCGATAACAAAGAGAAAGAAGATTTCTGAGAAACTTCTTTGTGTTCTGTGAAATCATCTCACAGAGTTACAGATTTCCCCTCAAGAAGCCTTTCGCTAAGACAGTTCTTGTGGAATTGGCAAAGTGATATTTGGAAGCCCATAGAGGGCTATGGTCAAAAAGGAAATATCCTCAGATGAAATACGGAAGGAAGCTTTCTGAGAAACTGCTTAGTGTTCTGTTAATTCATCTCACAGAGTTACATCTGTATTTCGTGGATCTCTTTGCTAGCCTTATTTCTGTGGAATCTGAGAACAGATTTTCGGATCCCATTGAAGACTATAGGGCCAAAGGAAATATCCTTCGATTACAAAGAGAAAGAAGATTTCTGAGAAACTTCTTTGCGTTCTGTGAAATCATCTCACAGAGTTACAGCTTTCCCCTCAAGAAGCCTTTCGCTAGGACAGTTCTTGTGGAATTGGCAAAGTGATATTTGGAAAACCATAGAGGGCTATGGTGAAAAAGGAAATATCCTCAGATGAAATCTGGAAAGAAGTTTCTGAGAAACTGCTTGGTGTTCTGTTAATTGATCTCACAGAGTTACATCTGTATTTCGTGGATCTCTTTGCTAGCCTCATTTCTGTGGAATCCGAGAAAAGGTATTTCAGATCCCATTGAAGACTATAGGGCCAAAGGAAATGTCCTCCCATTACAAAGAGAAAGAAGCTTTCTTAGAATCTTCTTTGTGTTCTGTGAAATCATCTCACAGAGTTTCAGCTTTCCCCTCAAGAAGCCTTTCGCTAAGACAGTTCTTGTGTAATTGGCAAAGTGATATTTGGAAGCCCATAGAGGTCTATGATGAAAAAGGAAATATCCTCAGATGAAATCTGGAAAGAAGCTTTCTGAGAAACTGCTTAGTGTTCTGTTCATTCATCTCACAGAGTTACATCTGTATTTCGTGGATCTCTTTGCTAGCCTTATTTCTGTGGAATCTGAGAACAGATATTTCGGATCCCATTGAAGACTATAGGGTCAAAGGAAATATCCTCCGATAACAAAGAGAAAGAAGCTTTCTGAGAAACTTCTTTGCGTTCTGTGAAATCATCTCACAGAGTTACAGCTTTCCCCTCAAGAAGCCTTTCGCTAAGACAGTTCTTGTGAAATTGGCAAAGTGATATTTGGAAGCCCCTAGAGGGCTGTGGTGAAAAAGGAAATATCCTCAGATGAAATCTGGAAAGAAGCTTTCTGAGAAACTGCTTAGTGTTCTGTTAATTCATCTCACAGAGTTACCTCTGTATTTCGTGGATCTCTTTGCTAGCCTTATTTCTGTGGAATCTGAGAACAGATATTTCGGATCCCTTTGAAGACTATACGGCCAAAGGAAATATCCTCCGATAACAAAGAGAAAGAAGCTTTCTGAGGAACTTCTTGGCGTTCTGTGAAATCATCTCACAGAGTTACAGCTTTCCCCTAAAGAAGCCTTTCACAAAGACAGGTCTTGTGGAATTTGCAAGGTGATATTTGGAAGCCCATAGAGGGCTACGGTAAAAAAGGAATTATCCTCAGATGAAATCTGGAAAGAAGCTTTCTGAGAAACTGCTTAGTGTTCTGTTAATTCATCTCACAGAGTTACATCTGTATTTCGTGGATCTCTTTGCTAGCCTTATTTCTGTGGAATCTGAGAACAGATATTTCGGATCCCTTTGAAGACTATAGGGCCAAAGGAAAAATCCTCCGATTACAAAGAGAAAGAAGCTTTCTTAGAAACTTCTTTGTGTTCTGTGAAATCATCTCACAGAGTTACAGCTTTCCCCTCAAGAAGCCCTTCGCTAAGACAGTTCTTGTGGATTTGGCAAAGTGATATTTGGAAGCCCATAGAGGGCAATGATGAAAAAGGAAATATCCTCAGATGAAATCTGGAAGGAAGCTTTCTGAGAAACTGCTTAGTGTTCTGTTAATTCATCTCACAGAATTACATCTGTTTTTCTTGGATCTCTTTGCTAGCCTTATTTCTGTGGAATCTGAGAACAGGTATTTCAGATCCCAATGAAGACTATAGGGAAAAAGGAAATATCCTCCGATAACAAAGAGAAAGAAGCTTTCTGAGAAACTTCCGTGCGTTCTGTGAAATCATCTCACAGAGTTACAGCTTTCCCCTCCAGAAGCCTTTCGCTAAGACAGTTCTTGTGGAATTGGCAAGGTGATATTTGGAAGCCCATAGAGGGCTACGGTGAAAAAGGAAATATCCTCAGATGAAATCTGGAAAGAAGCTTTCTGAGAAACTGCTTAGTGTTCGGTTAATTCATCTCACAGAGTTACATCAGTATTTCGTGGATCTCTTTGCTAGCCTTATTTCTGTGGAATCTGAGAACAGATATTTTGGATACCTTTGAAGACTATAGGGCCAAAGGAAATATCCTCCGATAACAAAGAGAAAGAAGCTTTCTGAGAAACTTCTTTGCATTCTGTGAAATCATCTCACAGAGTTACAGCTTTCCACTCAAGAAGACTTTCGCTAAGACAGTTCTTGTGGAATTGGCAAAGTGATATTTGGAAGCCCATAGAGGGCTATGGTGAAAAAGGAAATATCCTCAGATGAAATCTGGAAGGAAGCTTTCTGAGAAACTGCTTAGTGTTCGGTTAATTCATCTCAGAGAGTTACATCTGTATTTCGTGGATCCCTTTGCTAGCCTTATTTCTGTGGAATCTGAGAACAGATATTTCGGATCCCTTTGAAGACTATAGGGCCAAAGGAAATATCCTCCGATAACAAAGAGAAAGAAGCTTTCTGAGAAACTTCTTTGCGTTCTGTGAAATCATCTCACAGAGTTACAGCTTTCCCCTCAAGAAGCCTTTCGCTAAGACAGTTCTTGTGGAATTGGCAAAGTGATATTTGGAAGCCCATTGAGGGCTATGGTGAAAAAGGAAATATCCTCAGATGAAATCTGGAAGGAAGCTTTCTGAGAAACTGCTTAGTGTTCGGTTAATTCATTTCAGAGAGTTACATCTGTATTTCGTGGATCTCTTTGCTAGCCTTATTTCTGTGGAATCTGAGAACAGATATTTCGGAACCCTTTGAAGACTATAGGGCCAAAGGAAATATCCTCCGATAACAAAGAGAAAGAAGCTTTCTGAGAAACTTCTTTGCGTTCTGTGAAATCATCTCACAGAGTTACAGCTTTCCCCTCAAGAAGCCTTTCGCTAGGACAGTTCTTGTGGAATTGGCAAAGTGATATTTGGAAGACCATAGAGGGCTATGGTGAAAAAGGAAATATCCTCAGATGAAATCTGGAAAGAAGTTTCTGAGAAACTGCTTGGTGTTCTGTTAATTGATCTCACAGAGTTACATCTGTATTTCGTGGATCTCTTTGCTAGCCTCATTTCTGTGGAATCCGAGAAAAGGTATTTCAGATCCCATTGAAGACTATAGGGCCAAAGGAAATGTCCTCCCATTACAAAGAGAAAGAAGCTTTCTTAGAATCTTCTTTGTGTTCTGTGAAATCATCTCACAGAGTTTCAGCTTTCCCCTCAAGAAGCCTTTCGCTAAGACAGTTCTTGTGTAATTGGCAAAGTGATATTTGGAAGCCCATAGAGGTCTATGATGAAAAAGGAAATATCCTCAGATGAAATCTGGAAAGAAGCTTTCTGAGAAACTGCTTAGTGTTCTGTTCATTCATCTCACAGAGTTACATCTGTATTTCGTGGATCTCTTTGCTAGCCTTATTTCTGTGGAATCTGAGAACAGATATTTCGGATCCCTTTGAAGACTATAGGGCCAAAGGAAATATCCTCCGATAACAAAGAGAAAGAAGCTTTCTGAGAAACTTCTTTGCGTTCTGTGAAATCATCTCACAGAGTTACAGCTTTCCCCTCAAGAAGCCTTTCGCTAAGACAGTTCTTGTGAAATTGGCAAAGTGATATTTGGAAGCCCCTAGAGGGCTGTGGTGAAAAAGGAAATATCCTCAGATGAAATCTGGAAAGAAGCTTTCTGAGAAACTGCTTAGTGTTCTGTTAATTCATCTCACAGAGTTACCTCTGTATTTCGTGGATCTCTTTGCTAACCTTATTTCTGTGGAATCTGAGAACAGATATTTCGGATCCCTTTGAAGACTATACGGCCAAAGGAAATATCCTCCGATAGCAAAGAGAAAGAAGCTTTCTGAGGAACTTCTTGGCGTTCTGTGAAATCATCTCACAGAGTTACAGCTTTCCCCTAAAGAAGCCTTTCGCAAAGACAGTTATTGTGGAATTTGCAGGGTGATATTTGGAAGCCCATAGAGGGCTACGGTAAAAAAGGAATTATCCTCAGATGAAATCTGGAAAGAAGCTTTCTGAGAAACTGCTTAGTGTTCTGTTAATTGATCTCACAGAGTTACATCTGTATTTCGTGGATCTCTTTGCTAGCCTTATTTCTGTGGAATCTGAGAACAGATATTTCGGATCCCTTTGAAGACTATAGGGCCAAAGGAAAAATCCTCCGATTACAAAGAGAAAGAAGCTTTCTTAGAAACTTCTTTGTGTTCTGTGAAATCATCTCACAGAGTTACAGCTTTCCCCTAAAGAAGTCTTTCGCTAAGACAGTTCTTGTGGAATTGGCAAAGTGATATTTGGAAGCCCATAGAGGGCTATGGTGAAAAAGGAATGATCCTCAGATGAAATCTGGAAAGAAGTTTTCTGAGAAACTGCTTAGTGTTCTGTTAATTCATCTCACAGAGTTACATCTTTATTTCGTGGATCTCTTTGCTAACCTTATTTCTGTGGAATCTGAGAACAGATATTTCGGATCCCTTTGAAGACTATAGGGCCAAAGGAAATATCCTCCAATTACAAAGAGAAAGAAGCTTTCTTAGAAACTTCTTTGCGTTCTGTGAAATCATCTCACAGAGTTACAGCTTTCCCCTCAACAAGCCTTTTGCTAAGAGAGTTCTTGTGGAATTGGCAAAGTGATATTTGGAAGCCCATAGTGGGCTATGGTGAAAAAGGAAATATCCTCAGATGAAATCTGGAAAGAAGCTTTCTGAGAAACTGCTTAGTGTTCTGTTAATTCATCTCACAGAGTTACATCTGTATTTCGTGGATCTCTTTGCTAGCCTTATTTTTGTGGAATCTGAGAACAGATATTTCGGATCCCATTGAAGACTATAGGGCCAAAGGAAATATCCTCCCATAACAAAGAGAAAGAAGCTTTCTGAGAAACTTCTTTGCGTTCTGTGAAATCATCTCACAGAGTTACAGCTTTCCCCTCAAGAAGCCTTTCGCTAAGACAGTTCTTGTGGAATTGGCAAAGTGATATTTGGAAGCCCTAGAGGGGAATGGTGAAAAAGGAAATATCCTCAGATGAAAACTGGAAAGAAGCTTTCTGAGAAACTGCTTAGTGTTCTGTTCATTCATCTCACAGAGTTACATCTGTATTTCGTGGATCTCTTTGCTAGCCTTATTTCTGTGGAGTCTGAGAACAGGTATTTCAGATCCCATTGAAGACTATAGGGCCAAAGGAAATATCCTCCGATTACAAAGAGAAAGAATCTTTCTTAGAAACTTCTTTGTATTCCGTGAAATCATCTCACAGAGTTACAGCTTTCCCCTCAAGAAGCCTTTCGCTAGGACAGTTCTTGTGGAATTGGCAAAGTGATATTTGGAAGCCCATAGAGGGCTATGGTGAAAAAGGAAATATCCTCAGATGAAATCTGGAAAGAAGCTTTCTGAGAAAATGCTTAGTGTTCTGTTAATTCATCTCACAGAGTTACATCTTTATTTCGTGGATCTCTTTGCTAGCCTTATTTCTGTGGAATCTGAGAACAGATATTCCGGATCCCTTTGAAGACTATAGGGCCAAAGGAAATATCCTACGATTACAAAGAGAAAGAAGCTTTCTTAGAAACTTCTTTGTGTTCTGTGAAATCATCTCACAGAGTTACAGCTTTCCCCTCAAGAAGCCTTTCGCTAAGACAGTTCTTGTGCAATTGGCAAAGTGATATTTGGAAGCCCCTAGAGGGCTATGGTGAAAAAGGAAATATCCTCAGATGAAATCTGGAAAGAAGCTTTCTGAGAAACTGCTTAGTGTTCTGTTAATTCATCTCACAGAGTTACATCTGTATTTCGTGGATGTCTTTGCTAGCCTTATTTCTGTGGAATCTGAGAACAGATATTTCGGATCCCTTTGAAGACTATAGGGCCAAAGGAAATATCCTCCGATAACAAAGAGAAAGAAGCTTTCTGAGAAACTTCTTTGTGTTCCGTGAAATCAACTCACAGAGTTACAGCTTTCCCCTCAAGAAGCCTTTCGCTAAGACAGTTCCTGTGGAATTGGCAAAGTGATATTTGGAAGCCCTTAGAGGGCTATGGTGAAAAAGGAAATATCCTCAGATGAAATCTGGAAAGAAGCTTTCTGAGAAACTGCTTAGTGTTCTGTTAATTCATCTCACAGAGTTACATCTTTATTTCGTGGATCTCTTTGCTAGCCTTATTTCTGTGGAATCTGAGAACAGATATTTCGGAACCCTTTGAAGACTATAGGGCCAAAGGAAATAACCTCCGATAACAAAGAGAAAGAAGCTTTCTGAGAAACTTTTTTGCATTCTGTGAAATCATCTCACAGTGTTACAGCTTTCCCCTCAAGAAGACTTTCGCTAAGACAGTTCTTGTGGAATTGGCAAAGTGATATTTGGAAGCCCATAGAGGGCTATGGTGAAAAAGGAAATATCCTCAGAAGAAATCTGGAAGGAAGCTTTCTGCGAAACTGCTTAGTGTTCGGTTAATTCATCTCAGAGAGTTACATCTGTATTTCGTGGATCTCTTGGCTAGCCTTATTTCTGTGGAATCTGAGAACAGATATTTCGGAACACTTTGAAGACTATAGGGCCAAGGGAAATATCCTCCGATAACAAAGAGAAAGAAGCTTTCTGAGAAACTTCTTTGCGTTCTGTGAAATCATCTCACAGAGTTACAGATTTCCCCTCAAGAAGCCTTTCGCTAAGACAGTTCTTGTGGAATTGGCAAAGTGATATTTGGAAGCCCATAGAGGGCTATGGTGAAAAAGGAAATATCCTCAGATGAAATCTGGAAAGAAGCTTTCTGAGAAACTGCTTAGTGTTCTCTTAATTCATCTCAGAGAGTTACATCTGTATTTCGTGGATCTCTTGGCTAGCCTTATTTCTGTGGAATCTGAGAACAGATATTTCGGATCCATTTGAAGACTATAGGGCCAAAGGAAATATCCTCCGATAACAAAGAGAAAGAAGCTTTCTGAGAAACTTCTTTGCGTTCTGTGAAATCATCTCACAGAGTTACAGCTTTCCCCTCAAGAAGCCATTCGCTAAGACAGTTCTTGTGGAATTGGCAAAGTGATATTTGGAAGCCCATAGAGGGCTATGGTGAAAAAGGAAATATCCTCAGATGAAATCTGGAAGGAAGCTTTTTGAGAAACTGCTTAGTGTTCGGTTAATTTATCTCACAGAGTTACATCTTTATTTCGTGGATCTCTTTGCTAGCCTTATTTCTGTGTAATCTGAGAACAGACATTTCGGATCCCTTTGAAGACTATAGGGGCAAAGGAAATAACCTCCGATAACAAAGAGAAAGAAGCTTTCTGAGAAACTTTTTTGCATTCTGTGAAATCATCTCACAGAGTTACAGCTTTCCCCTCAAGAAGACTTTCGCTAAGACAGTTCTTTTGGAATTGGCAAAGTGATATTTGGAAGCCCTTAGAGGGCTATGGTGAAAAAGGAAATATCCTCAGATGAAATCTGGAAGGAAGCTTTCTGAGAAACTGCTTAGTGTTCGGTTAATTCATCTCACAGAGTTACATCTGTATTTCGTGGATCTCTTGGCTATCCTTATTTCTGTGGAATCTGAGAACAGATATTTCGGATCCCTTTGAAGACTATAGGGCCAAAGGAAATATCCTCCGATAACAAAGAGAAAGAAGCTTTCTGAGAAACTTCTTTGCGTTCTGTGAAATCATCTCACAGAGTTACAGCTTTCCCCTCAAGAAGCCATTCGCTAAGACAGTTCTTGTGGAATTGGCAAAGTGATATTTGGAAGCCCATAGAGGGCTATGGTGAAAAAGGAAATATCCTCAGATGAAATCTGGAAGGAAGCTTTCTGAGAAACTGCTTAGTGTTCAGTTAATTCATCTCAGAGAGTTACATCTGTATTTAGTGGAACTCTTTGCTAGCCTTATTTCTGTGGAATCTGAGAACAGATATTTCGGATTCCTTTGAAGACTATAGGGCCAAAGGAAATATCCTCCGATAACAAAGAGAAAGAAGCTTTCTGAGAAACTTCTTTGCGTTCTCTGATATCATCTCACAGAGTTACAGATTTCCCCTCAAGAAGCCTTTCGCTAAGACAGTTCTTGTGGAATTGGCAAAGTGATATTTGGAAGCCCATAGAGGGCTATGGTGAAAAAGGAAATATCCTCAGATGAAATATGGAAAGAAGCTTTCTGAGAAACTGCTTAGTGTTCTGTTAATTCATCTCAGACAGTTACATCTGTATTTCGTGGATCTCTTGGCTAGCCTTATTTCTGTGGAATCTGAGAACAGATATTTCGGATCCCTTTGAAGACTATAGGGCCAAAGGAAATATCCTCCGATAACAAAGAGAAAGAAGCTTTCTGAGAAACTTCTTTGCGTTCTGTGAAATCATCTCACAGAGTTACAGCTTTCCCCTCAAGAAGCCATTCGCTAAGACAGTTCTTGTGGAATTGGCAAAGTGATATTTGGAAGCCCATAGAGGGCTATGGTGAAAAAGGAAATATCATCAGATGAAATCTGGAAGGAAGCTTTCTGAGAAACTGCTTAGTGTTCGGTTAATTCATCTCAGAGAGTTACATCTGTATTTCGTGGATCTCTTTGCTAGCCTTATTTCTGTGGAATCTGAGAACAGATATTTCGGATCCCTTTGAAGACTATAGGGCCAAAGAAAATATCCTCCGATAACAAAGAGAAAGAAGCTTTCTGAGAAACTTCTTTGCGTTTTGTGAAATCATCACACAGAGTTACAGCTTTCCCCTCAAGAAGCCTTTCGCTAAGACAGTTCTTGTGGAATTGGCAAAGTGATATTTGAAACCCCAAGAGGGCAATGGTGAAAAAGGAAATATCCTCAGATGAAAACTGGAAAGAAGCTTTCTGAGAAACTGCTTAGTGTTCTGTTCATTCATCTCACAGAGTTACATCTGTATTTCGTGGATCTCTTTGCTAGCCTTATTTCTGTGGAATCTGAGAACAGGTATTTCAGATCCCATTGAAGACTATAGGGCCAAAGGAAATATTCTCCGATTACAAAGAGAAAGAAGCTTTCTTAGAAACTTCTTTGCGTTCTGTGAAATCATCTCAGAGAGTTACAGCTTTCCCCTCAAGAAGCCTTTCGCTAAGACAGTTCTTGTGGAATTGGCAAAGTGATATTTGGAAGCCCATAGAGGGCTATGGTGAAAAAGGAAATATCCTCAGATGAAATCTGGAAAGAAGCTTTCTGAGAAACTGCTTAGTGTTCTGTTCATTCATCTCACAGAGTTACATCTTTATTTCGTGGAACTCTTTGCTAGCCTTATTTCTGTGGAGTCTGAGAACAGATATTTCGGATCCCTTTGAAGACTATAAGGCCAAAGGAAATATCCTCCGATTAAAAAGAGAAAGAAGCTTTCTTAGAAACTTCTTTGCGTTCTGTGATATCATTTCACAGAATTACAGCTTTCCCCTCAAGAAGCCTTTCGCTAAGACAGTTCTTGTGGAATTGGCAAAGTGATATTTGGAAGCCCATAGAGAGCTATGGTGAAAAAGGAAATATCCTCAGATGAAATCTGGAAAGAAGCTTTCTGAGAAACTGCTTAGTGTTCTGTTAATTCATCTCACAGAGTTACATCTGTATTTCGTGGATCTCTTTGCTAGCCTTATTTCTGTGGAATCTGAGAACAGATATTTCGGATCCCATTGAAGACTATAGGGCCAAAGGAAATATCCTCCAATAACAAAGAGAAAGAAGCTTTCTGAGAAACTTCTTTGCGTTCTGTGAAATCATCTCACAGAGTTACAGCTTTCCCCTCAAGAAGCCTTTCGCTAAGACAGTTCTTGTGGAATTGGCAATGTGATATTTGGAAGCCCATAGAGGGCTATGGTGAAAAAGGAAATATCCTAAGATGAAATCTGGAAAGAAGCTTTCTGAGAAACTGCTTAGTGTTCTGTTCATTCATCTCACAGAGTTACATCTGTATTTCGTGGATCTCTTTGCTAGCCTTATTTCTGTGGAGTCTGAGAACAGATATTTCGGATACCTTTGAAGACTATAGGGCCAAAGGAAATATCCTCCGATTAAAAAGAGAAAGAAGCTTTCTTAGAAACTTCTTTGCGTTCTCTGATATCATTTCACAGAGTTACAGCTTTCCCCTCAAGAAGCCTTTCGCTAAGACAGTTCTTGTGGAATTGGCAAAGTGATATTTGGAAGCCCATAGAGGGCTATGGTGAAAAAGGAAATATCCTCAGATGAAATCTGGAAAGAAGCTTTCTGAGAAACTGCTTAGTGTTCTGTTCATTCATCTCACAGAGTTACATCTGTATTTCGTGGATCTCTTTGCTAGCCTTATTTCTGTGGAATCTGAGAACAGATATTTCGGATGCCATTAAAGACTATAGGGCCAAAGGAAATATCCTCCGATAACAAAGAGAAAGAAGCTTTCTGAGAAACTTCTTTGCGTTCTGTGAAATCATCTCACAGAGTTACAGCTTTCCCCGCAAGAAGCCTTTCGCTAAGACAGTTCTTGTGGAATTGGCAAAGTGATATTTGGAAGCCCCTAGAGGGCTATGGTGAAAGAGGAAATATCCTCAGATGAAATCTGGAAAGTAGCTTTCTGAGAAACTGCTTAGTGTTCTGTTAATTCATCTCACAGAGTTACATCTGTATTTCGTGGATCTCTTTGCTAGCCTTATTTCCGTGGAATCTGAGAACAGATATTTTGGATCCCATTGAAGACTATAGGGCCAAAGGAAATATCCTCTGATAACAAAGAGAAAGAAGCTTTCTGATGAACTTCTTGGCGTTCTGTGAAATCATCTCACAGAGTTACAGCTTTCCCCTCAAGAAGCCTTTCGCAAAGACAGTTCTTGTGGAATTGGCAAGGTGATATTTGGAAGCCCAGAGAGGGCTATGGTGAAAAAGGAATTATCCTCAGATGAAATCTGGAAAGAAGCTTTCTGAGAAACTGCTTAGTGTTCTGTTAATTCATCTCACAGAGATACATCTGTATTTTGCGGATCTCTTTGCTAGCCTTATTTCTGTGGAATCTGAGAACAGATATTTCAGATCCCTTTGAAGACTATAGTGCCAAAGGAAATATCCTCCGATTACAAAGAGAAAGAAGCTTTCTGAGAAACTTCTTTGTGTTCTGTGAAATCATTTCACAGAGTTACAGCTTTCCCCTCAAGAAGCCTTTCGCTAAGACAGTTCTTGTGGAATTGGCAAAGTGATATTTGGAAGCCCTTAGAGGGCTATGGTGAAAAAGGAATGATCCTCAGATGAAATCTGGAAAGAAGCTTTCTGAGAAACTGCTTAGTGTTCTGTTAATTCATCTCACAGAGTTACATCTTTATTTCGTGGATCTCTTTGCTAGCCTTATTTCTGTGGAATCTGAGAACAGATATTTCGGATCCCTTTGAAGACTATAGGGCCATAGGAAATAACCTCCGATAACAAAGAGAAAGAAGCTTTCTGAGAAACTTTTTTGCATTCTGTGAAATCATCTCACAGAGTTACAGCTTTCCCCTCAAGAAGACTTTCGCTAAGACAGTTCTTGTGGAATTGGCAAAGTGATATTTGGAAGCCCATAGAGGGCTATGGTGAAAAGGGAAATATCCTCAGATGAAATCTGGAAGGAAGCTTTCTGAGAAACTGCTTAGTGTTCGGTTAATTCATCTCAGAGAGTTACATCTGTATTTCGTGGATCTCTTGGCTAGCCTTATTTCTGTGGAATCTGAGAACAGATATTTCGGATCCCTTTGAAGACTATAGGGCCAAAGGAAATATCCTCCGATCACAAAGAGAAAGAAGCTTTCTGAGAAACTTCTTTGCGTTCTGTGAAATCATCTCACAGAGTTACAGCTTTCCCCTCAAGAAGCCATTCGCTAAGTCAGTTCTTGTAGAATTGGCAAAGTGATATTTGGAAGCCCATAGAGGGCTATGGTGAAAAAGGAAATATCCTCAGATGAAATCTGGAAGGAAGCTTTCTGAGAAACTGCTTAGTGTTCGGTTAATTCATCTCAGAAAGTTACATCTGTATTTCGTGGATCTCTTTGCTAGCCTTATTTCTGTGGAATCTGAGAACAGATATTTCGGATCCGTTTGAAGACTATAGGGCCAAAGGAAATATCCTCCGATAACAAAGAGAAAGAAGCTTTCTGAGAAACGTCTTTGCGTTTTGTGAAATCATCTCACAGAGTTACAGCTTTCCCCTCAAGAAGCCTTTCGCTAGGACAGTTCTTGTGGAATTGGCAAAGTGATATTTGGAACCCCAAGACGGCAATGGTGAAAAAGGAAATATCCTTAGATGAAAACTGGAAAGAAGCTTTCTGAGAAACTGCTTAGTGTTCTGTTCATTCATCTCACAGAGTTACATCTGTATTTCGTGGGTCTCTTTGCTAGCCTTATTTCTGTGGAATCTGAGAACAGGTATTTCAGATCCCATTGAAGACTATAGGGCCAAAGGAAATATTCTCCGATTACAAAGAGAAAGAAGCTTTCTTAGAACTTCTTTGCGTTCTGTGAAATCATCTCACAGAGTTACAGCTTTCCCCTCAAGAAGCCTTTCGCTAAGACAGTTCTTGTGGAATTGGCAAAGTGATATTTGGAAGCCCATAGAGGGCTATGGTGAAAAAGGAAATATCCTCAGATGAAATCTGGAAAGAAGCTTTCTGAGAAACTGCTTAGTGTTCTGTTCATTCATCTCACAGAGTTACATCTTTATTTCGTGGAACTCTTTGCTAGCCTTATTTCTGTGAAGTCTGAGAACAGATATTTCGGATCCCTTTGAAGACTATAGGGCCAAAGGAAATATCCTCCGATTAAAAAGAGAAAGAAGCTTTCTTAGAAACTTCTTTGCGTTCTGTGATATCATTTCACAGAGTTACAGCTTTCCCCTCAAGAAGCCTTTCGCTAAGACAGTTCTTGTGGAATTGGCAAAGTGATATTTGGAAGCCCATAGAGGGCTATGGTGAAAAAGGAAATATCCTCAGATGAAATCTGGAAAGAAGCTTTCTGAGAAACTGCTTAGTGTTCTGTTCATTCATCTCACAGAGTTACATCTGTATTTCGTGGATCTCTTTGCTAGCCTTATTTCTGTGGAATCTGAGAACAGGTATTTCAGATCCCATTGAAGACTATAGGGCCAAAGGAAATATTCTCCGATTACAAAGAGAAAGAAGCTTTCTTAGAACTTCTTTGCGTTCTGTGAAATCATCTCACAGAGTTACAGCTTTCCCCTCAAGAAGCCTTTCGCTAAGACAGTTCTTGTGGAATTGGCAAAGTGATATTTGGAAGCCCATAGAGGGCTATGGTGAAAAAGGAAATATCCTCAGATGAAATCTGGAAAGAAGCTTTCTGAGAGACTGCTTAGTGTTCTGTTCATTCATCTCACAGAGTTACATCTTTATTTCGTGGAACTCTTTGCTAGCCTTATTTCTGTGGAGTCTGAGAACAGATATTTCGGATCCCTTTGAAGACTATAGGGCCAAAGGAAATATCCTCCGATTAAAAAGAGAAAGAAGCTTTCTTAGAAACTTCTTTGCGTTCTGTGATATCATTTCACAGAGTTACAGCTTTCCCCTCAAGAAGCCTTTCGCTAAGACAGTTCTTGTGGAATTGGCAAAGTGATATTTGGAAGCCCATAGAGGGCTATGGTGAAAAAGGAAATATCCTCAGATGAAATCTGGAAAGAAGCTTTCTGAGAAACTGCTTAGTGTTCTGTTCATTCATCTCACAGAGTTACATCTGTATTTCGTGGATCTCTTTGCTAGCCTTATTTCTGTGGAATCTGAGAACAGATATTTCGGATCCCATTGAAGACTATAGGGCCAAAGGAAATATCCTCCGATAACAAAGAGAAAGAAGCTTTCTGAGAAACTTCTTTGCGTTCTGTGAAATCATCTCACAGAGTTACAGCTTTCGTCTCAAGAAGCCTTTCGCTAAGACAGTTCTTGTGGAATTGGCAAAGTGATATTTGGAAGCCCCTAGAGGGCTATGGTGAAAAAGGAAATATCCTCAGATGAAATCTGCAAAGAAGCTTTTTGAGAAACTGCTTAGTGTTCTGTTAATTCATCTCACAGAGTTACATCTGTATTTCGTGGATCTCTTTGCTAGCCTTATTTCTGTGGAATCTGAGAACAGGTATTTCAGATCCCATTGAAGACTATAGGGCCAAAGGAAATATTCTCCGATTACAAAGAGAAAGAAGCTTTCTTAGAACTTCTTTGCGTTCTGTGAAATCATCTCACAGAGTTACAGCTTTCCCCTCAAGAAGCCTTTCGCTAAGACAGTTCTTGTGGAATTGGCAAAGTGATATTTGGAAGCCCATAGAGGGCTATGGTGAAAAAGGAAATATCCTCAGATGAAATCTGGAAAGAAGCTTTCTGAGAAACTGCTTACTGTTCTGTTCATTCATCTCACAGAGTTACATCTTTATTTCGTGGAACTCTTTGCTAGCCTTATTTCTGTGGAGTCTGAGAACAGATATTTCGGATCCCTTTGAAGACTATAGGGCCAAAGGAAATATCCTCCGATTAAAAAGAGAAAGAAGCTTTCTTAGAAACTTCTTTGCGTTCTGTGATATCATTTCACAAAGTTACAGCTTTCCCCTCAAGAAGCCTTTCGCTAAGACAGTTCTTGTGGAATTGGCAAAGTGATATTTGGAAGCCCATAGAGGGCTATGGTGAAAAAGGAAATATCCTCAGATGAAATCTGGAAAGAAGCTTTCTGAGAAACTGCTTAGTGTTCTGTTCATTCATCTCACAGAGTTACATCTGTATTTCGTGGATCTCTTTGCTAGCCTTATTTCTGTGGAATCTGAGAACAGATATTTCGGATCCCATTGAAGACTATAGGGCCAAAGGAAATATCCTCCGATAACAAAGAGAAAGAAGCTTTCTGAGAAACTTCTTTGCGTTCTGTGAAATCATCTCACAGAGTTACAGCTTTCCCCTCAAGAAGCCTTTCGCTAAGACAGTTCTTGTGGAATTGGCAAAGTGATATTTGGAAGCCCCTAGAGGGCTATGGTGAAAAAGGAAATATCCTCAGATGAAATCTGGAAGGAAGCTTTCTGAGAAACTGCTTAGTGTTCGGTTAATTCATCTCAGAGAGTTACATCTGTATTTCGTGGATCTCTTTGCTAGCCTTATTTCTGTGGAATCTGAGAACAGGTATTTCAGATCCCATTGAAGACTATAGGGCCAAAGGAAATATTCTCCGATTACAAAGAGAAAGAAGCTTTCTTAGAACTTCTTTGCGTTCTGTGAAATCATCTCACAGAGTTACAGCTTTCCCCTCAAGAAGCCTTTCGCTAAGACAGTTCTTGTGGAATTGGCAAAGTGATATTTGGAAGCCCATAGAGGGCTATGGTGAAAAAGGAAATATCCTCAGATGAAATCTGGAAAGAAGCTTTCTGAGAAACTGCTTAGTGTTCTGTTCATTCATCTCACAGAGTTACATCTTTATTTCGTGGAACTCTTTGCTAGCCTTATTTCTGTGGAGTCTGAGAACAGATATTTCGGATCCCTTTGAAGACTATAGGGCCAAAGGAAATATCCTCCGATTAAAAAGAGAAAGAAGCTTTCTTAGAAACTTCTTTGCGTTCTGTGATATCATTTCACAGAGTTACAGCTTTCCCCTCAAGAAGCCTTTCGCTAAGACAGTTCTTGTGGAATTGGCAAAGTGATATTTGGAAGCCCATAGAGGGCTATGGTGAAAAAAGAAATATCCTCAGATGAAATCTGGAAAGAAGCTTTCTGAGAAACTGCTTAGTGTTCTGTTAATTCATCTCACAGAGTTACATCTGTATTTCGTGGATCTCTTTGCTAGCCTTATTTCTGTGGAATCTGATAACAGATATTTCGGATCCCACTGAAGACAATAGGGCCAAAGGAAATATCCTCCGATAACAAAGAGAAAGAAGCTTTCTGAGAAACTTCTTTGCGTTCTGTGAAATCATCTCACAGAGTTACAGCTTTCGCCTCAAGAAGCCTTTCGCTAAGACAGTTCTTGTGGAATTGGCAAAGTGATATTTGGAAGCCCCTAGAGGGCTATGGTGAAAAAGGAAATATCCTCAGATGAAATCTGCAAAGATGCTTTCTGAGAAACTGCTTAGTGTTCTGTTAATTCATCTCACAGAGTTACATCTGTATTTCGTGGATCTCTTTGCTAGCCTTATTTCTGTGGAATCTGATAACAGGTATTTCAGATCCCATTGAAGACTATAGGGCCAAAGGAAATATTCTCCGATTACAAAGAGAAAGAAGCTTTCTTAGAACTTCTTTGCGTTCTGTGAAATCATCTCACAGAGTTACAGCTTTCCCCTCAAGAAGCCTTTCGCTAAGACAGTTCTTGTGGAATTGGCAAAGTGATATTTGGAAGCCCATAGAGGGCTATGGTGAAAAAGGAAATATCCTCAGATGAAATCTGGAAAGAAGCTTTCTGAGAAACTGCTTAGTGTTCTGTTCATTCATCTCACAGAGTTACATCTTTATTTCGTGGAACTCTTTGCTAGCCTTATTTCTGTGGAGTCTGAGAACAGATATTTCGGATCCCATTGAAGACTATAGGGCCAAAGGAAATATCCTCCGATTAAAAAGAGAAAGAACCTTTCTTAGAAACTTCTTTGCGTTCTGTGATATCATTTCACAGAGTTACAGCTTTCCCCTCAAGAAGCCTTTCGCTAAGACAGTTCTTGTGGAATTGGCAAAGTGATATTTGGAAGCCCATAGAGGGCTATGGTGAAAAAGGAAATATCCTCAGATGAAATCTGGAAAGAAGCTTTCTGAGAAACTGCTTAGTGTTCTGTTCATTCATCTCACAGAGTTACATCTGTATTTCGTGGATCTCTTTGCTAGCCTTATTTCTGTGGAATCTGAGAACAGATATTTCGGATCCCATTGAAGACTATAGGGCCAAAGGAAATATCCTCCGATAACAAAGAGAAAGAAGCTTTCTGAGAAACTTCTTTGCGTTCTGTGAAATCATCTCACAGAGTTACAGCTTTCGCCTCAAGAAGCCTTTCGCTAAGACAGTTCTTGTGGAATTGGCAAAGTGATATTTGGAAGCCCCTAGAGGGCTATGGTGAAAAAGGAAATATCCTCAGATGAAATCTGCAAAGAAGCTTTCTGAGAAACTGCTTAGTGTTCTGTTAATTCATCTCACAGAGTTACATCTGTATTTCGTGGATCTCTTTGCTAGCCTTATTTCTGTGGAATCTGAGAACAGGTATTTCAGATCGCATTGAAGACTATAGGGCCAAAGGAAACATTCTCCGATTACAAAGAGAAAGAAGCTTTCTTAGAACTTCTTTGCGTTCTGTGAAATCATCTCACAGAGTTACAGCTTTCCCCTCAAGAAGCCTTTCGCTAAGACAGTTCTTGTGGAATTGGCAAAGTGATATTTGGAAGCCCATAGAGGGCTATGGTGAAAAAGGAAATATCCTCAGATGAAATCTGGAAAGAAGCTTTCTGAGAAACTGCTTAGTGTTCTGTTCATTCATCTCACAGAGTTACATCTTTATTTCGTGGAACTCTTTGCTAGCCTTATTTCTGTGGAGTCTGAGAACAGATATTTCGTATCCCTTTGAAGACTATAGGGCCAAAGGAAATATCCTCCGATTAAAAAGAGAAAGAAGCTTTCTTAGAAACTTCTTTGCGTTCTGTGATATCATTTCACCGAGTTACAGCTTTCCCCTCAAGAAGCCTTTCGCTAAGACAGTCCTTGTGGAATTGGCAAAGTGATATTTGGAAGCCCATAGAGGGCTATGGTGAAAAAGGAAATATCCTCAGATGAAATCTGGAAAGAAGCTTTCTGAGAAACTGCTTAGTGTTCTGTTCATTCATCTCACAGAGTTACATCTGTATTTCGTGGATCTCTTTGCTAGCCTTATTTCTGTGGAATCTGAGAACAGATATTTCGGATCCCATTGAAGACTATAAGGCCAAAGGAAATATCCTCCGATAACAAAGAGAAAGAAGCTTTCTGAGAAACTTCTTTGCGTTCTGTGAAATCATCTCACAGAGTTACAGCTTTCCCCTCAAGAAGCCTTTCGCTAAGACAGTTCTTGTGGAATTGGCAAAGTGATATTTGGAAGCCCCTAGAGGGCTATGGTGAAAAAGGAAATATCCTCAGATGAAATCTGCAAAGAAGCTTTCTGAGAAACTGCTTAGTGTTCTGTTAATTCATCTCACAGAGTTACATCTGTATTTCGTGGATCTCTTTGCTAGCCTTATTTCTGTGGAATCTGAGAACAGATATTTTGGATCCCATTGAAGACTATAGGTCCAAAGGAAATATCCTCCGATAACAAAGAGAAAGAAGCTTTCTTAGAACTTCTTTGCGTTCTGTGAAATCATCTCACAGAGTTACAGCTTTCCCCTCAAGAAGCCTTTCGCAAAGACAGTTCTTGTGGAATTGGCAAGGTGATATTTGGAAGCCCATAGAGGGCTATGGTGAAAAAGGAATTATCCTCAGATGAAATCGGGAAAGAAGTTTTCTGAGAAACTGCTTAGTGTTCTGTTAATTCATCTCACAGAGTTACATCTGTGTTTCGCGGATCTCTTTGCTAGCCTTATTTCTGTGGAATCTGAGAACAGATATTTCAGATCACTTTGAAGACTATAGGGCCAAAGGAAATATCCTCCGATTACAAAGAGAAAGAAGCTTTCTGAGAAACTTCTTTGCGTTCTGTGAAATCATCTCACAGAGTTACAGCTTTCCCCTCAAGAAGCCATTCGCTAAGTCAGTTCTTGTGGAATTGGCAAAGTGATATTTGGAAGCCCATAGAGGGCTATGGTGAAAAAGGAAATATCCTCAGATGAAATCTGGAAGGAAGCTTTCTGAGAAACTGCTTAGTGTTCGGTTAATTCATCTCAGAGAGTTACATCTGTATTTCGTGGATCTCTTTGCTAGCCTTATTTTTGTGGAATCTGAGAACAGATATTTCGGATCCCTTTGAAGACTATAGGGCCAAAGGAAATATCCTCCGATAACAAAGAGAAAGAAGCTTTCTGACAAACTTCTTTGCGTTTTGTGAAATCATCTCACAGAGTTACAGCTTTCCCCTCAAGAAGCCTTTCGCTAAGACACTTCTTGTGGAATTGGCAAAGTGATATTTGGAACCCCAAGAGGGCAATGGTGAAAAAGGAAATATCCTCAGATGAAAACTGGAAAGAAGCTTTCTGAGAAACTGCTTAGTGTTCTGTTCATTCATCTCACAGAGTTACATCTGTATTTCGTGGATCTCTTTGCTAGCCTTATTTCTGTGGAATCAGAGAACAGGTATTTCAGATCCCATTGAAGACTATAGGGCCAAAGAAAATATCCTCCGATTACAAAGAGAAAGAAGCTTTCTTAGAAACTACTTTGTGTTCTGTGAAATCATCTCACAGAGTTACAGCTTTCCCCTCAAGAAGCCTTTCGCTAAGACAGTTCTTGTGGAGTTGGCAAAGTGATATTTGGAAGACCATAGAGGGCTATGGTGAAAAAGGAAATATCCTCAGATGAAATCTGGAAAGAAGCTTTCTGAGAAACTGCTTAGTGTTCTGTTCATTCATCTCATAGACTTACATCTTTATTTCGTGGAACTCTTTGCTAGCCTTATTTCTGTGGAGTCTGAGAACAGATATTTCGGATCCCTTTGAAGACTATAGGGCCAAAGGAAATATCCTCCGATTAAAAAGAGAAAGAAGCTTTCTTAGAAACTTCTTTGCGTTCTGTGATATCATCTCACAGAGTTACAGATTTCCCCTCAAGAAGACTTTCGCTAAGACAGTTCTTGTGGAATTGGCAAAGTGATATTTGGAAGCCCATAGAGGGCTATGGTGAAAAAGGAAATATCCTCAGATGAAATCTGGAAAGAATCTTTCTGAGAAACTGCTTAGTGTTCTGTTAATTCATCTCACAGAGTTACATCTGTATTTCGTGGATCTCTTGGCTAGCCTTATTTCTGTGGAATCTGAGAACAGATATTTCGGATCCCTTTGAAGACTATAGGGCCAAAGGAAATATCCTCCGATCACAAAGAGAAAGAAGCTTTCTGAGAAACTTCTTTGCGCTCTGTGAAATCATCTCACAGAGTTACAGCTTTCCCCTCAAGAAGCCATTCGCTAAGTCAGTTCTTGTGGAATTGGAAAAGTTATATTTGGAAGCCCATAGAGGGCTATGGTGAAAAAGGAAATATCCTCAGATGAAATCTGGAAGGAAGCTTTCTGAGAAACTGCTTAGTGTTCGGTTAATTCATCTCAGAGAGTTACATCTGTATTTCGTGGATCTCTTTGCTAGCCTTATTTCTGTGAAATCTGAGAACAGATATTTCGGATCCCTTTGAAGAGTATAGGGCCAAAGGAAATATCCTCCGATAACAAAGAGAAACAAGCTTTCTGAGAAACTTCTTTGCGTTTTGTGAAATCATCTCACAGAGTTACAGCTTTCCCCTCAAGAAGCCTTTCGCAAAGACAGTTCTTGTGGAATTGGCAAAGTGATATTTGGAACCCCAAGAGGGCAATGGTGAAAAAGGAAATATCCTCAGATGAAAACTGGAAAGAAGCTTTCTGAGAAACTGCTTAGTGTTCTGTTCATTCATCTCACAGAGTTACATCTGTATTTCGTGGATCTCTTTGCTAGCCTTATTTCTGTGGAATGTGAGAACAGGTATTTCAGATCCCATTGAAGACTATAGGGCCAAAGGAAATATCCTCCGATTAAAAAGAGAAAGAAGCTTTCTTAGAAACTTCTTTGCGTTCTGTGATATCATCTCACAGAGTTACAGATTTCCCCTCAAGAAGACTTTCGCTAAGACAGTTCTTGTGGAATTGGCAAAGTGATATTTGGAAGCCCATAGAGGGCTATGGTGAAAAAGGAAATATCCTCAGATGAAATCTGGAAAGAAGCTTTCTGAGAAACTGCTTAGTGTTCTGTTAATTCATCTCTGAGAGTTACATCTGTATTTCGTGGATCTCTTGGCTAGCCTTATTTCTGTGGAATCTGAGAACAGATATTTCGGATCCCTTTGAAGACTATAGGGCCAAAGGAAATATCCTCCGATAACAAAGAGGAAGAAGCTTTCTGAGAAACTTCTTTGCGTTCTGTGAAATCATCTCACAGAGTTACATCTTTCCCCTCAAGAAGCCATTCGCTAAGACAGTTCTTGTGGTATTGGCAAAGTGATATTTGGAAGCCCATAGAAGGCTATGGTGAAAAAGGAAATATCCTCAGATGAAATCTGGAAGGAAGCTTTCTGAGAAACTGCTTAGTGTTCGGTTAATTCATCTCAGAGAGTTACATCTGTATTTCGTGGATCTCTTTGCTAGCCTTATTTCTGTGGAATCTGAGAACTGATATTTCGGATCGCTTTTAAGACTATAGGGCCAAAGGAAATATCCTCCGATAACAAAGAGAAAGAAGCTTTCTGAGAAACTTCTTTGCGTTTTGTGAAATCATCTCACAGAGTTACAGATTTCCCCTCAAGAAGCCTTTCGCTAAGACAGTTCTTGTGGAATTGGCAAAGTGATATTTGGAACCCCAAGAGGGCAATGGTGAAAAAGGAAATATCCTCAGATGAAAACTGGAAAGAAGCTTTCTGAGAAACTGCTTAGTGTTCTGTTCATTCATCTCACAGAGTTACATCTGTATTTCGTGGATCTCTTTGCTAGCCTTATTTCTGTGGAATCTGAGAACAGGTATTTCAGATCCCATTGAGGACTATAGGGCCAAAGGAAATATCCTCCGAATACAAAGAGATAGAAGCTTTCTTAGAAACTTCTTTGTGTTCTGTGAAATCATCTCACAGAGTTACAGCTTTCCCCTCAAGAAGCCTTTCGCTAAGACAGTTCTTGTGGAATTGGCAAAGTGATATTTGGAAGCCCATAGAGGGCTATGGTGAAAAAGGAAATATCCTCAGATGAAATCTGGAAAGAAGCTTTCTGAGAAACTGCTTAGTGTTCTGTTCATTCATCTCACAGAGTTACATCAGTATTTCATGGATCTCTTTGCTAGCCTTATTTCTGTGGAATCTGAGAACAGATATTTAGGATACCTTTGAAGACTATAGGGCCAAAGGAAATATCCTCCGATAACAAGGAGAAAGAAGCTTTCTGAGAAACTTCTTTGCATTCTGTGAAATCATCTCACAGAGTTACAGCTTTCCCCTCAAGAAGACTTTCGCTAAGACAGTTCTTGTGGAATTGGCAAAGTGATATTTGGAAGCCCATAGAGGGCTATGGTGAAAAAGGAAATATCCTCAGATGAAATCTGGAAAGAAGCTTTCTGAGAGACTGCTTAGTGTTCTGTTCATTCATCTCACAGAGTTACATCTTTATTTCGTGGAACTCTTTGCTAGCCTTATTTCTGTGGAGTCTGAGAACAGATATTTCGGATCCCTTTGAAGACTATAGGGCAAAAGGAAATATCCTACGATTAAAAAGAGAAAGAAGCTTTCTTAGAAACTTCTTTGCGTTCTGTGATATCATTTCACAGAGTTACAGCTTTCCCCTCAAGAAGCCTTTCGCTAAGACAGTTCTTGTGGAATTGGCAAAGTGATATTTGGAAGCCCATAGAGGGCTATGGTGAAAAAGGAAATATCCTCAGATGAAATCTGGAAAGAAGCTTTCTGAGAAACTGCTTAGTGTTCTGTTCATTCATCTCACAGAGTTACATCTGTATTTCGTGGATCTCTTTGCTAGCCTTATTTCTGTGGAATCTGAGAACAGATATTTCGGATCCCATTGAAGACTATAGGGCCAAAGGAAATATCCTCCGATAACAAAGAGAAAGAAGCTTTCTGAGAAACTTCTTTGCGTTCTGTGAAATCATCTCACAGAGTTACAGCTTTCGCCTCAAGAAGCCTTTCGCTAAGACAGTTCTTGTGGAATTGGCAAAGTGATATTTGGAAGCCCCTAGAGGGCTATGGTGAAAAAGGAAATATCCTCAGATGAAATCTGCAAAGAAGCTTTCTGAGAAACTGCTTAGTGTTCTGTTAATTCATCTCACAGAGATACATCTGTATTTCGTGGATCTCTTTGCTAGCCTTATTTCTGTGGAATCTGAGAACAGGTATTTCAGATCCCATTGAAGACTATAGGGCCAAAGGAAATATTCTCCGATTACAAAGAGAAAGAAGCTTTCTTAGAACTTCTTTGCGTTCTGTGAAATCATCTCACAGAGTTACAGCTTTCCCCTCAAGAAGCCTTTCGCTAAGACAGTTCTTGTGGAATTGGCAAAGTGATATTTGGAAGCCCATAGAGGGCTATGGTGAAAAAGGAAATATCCTCAGATGAAATCTGGAAAGAAGCTTTCTGAGAAACTGCTTAGTGTTCTGTTCATTCATCTCACAGAGTTACATCTTTATTTCGTGGAACTCTTTGCTAGCCTTATTTCTGTGGAGTCTGAGAACAGATATTTCGGATCCCTTTGAAGACTATAGGGCCAAAGGAAATATCCTCCGATTAAAAAGAGAAAGAAGCTTTCTTACAAACTTCTTTGCGTTCTGTGATATCATTTCACAGAGTTACAGCTTTCCCCTCAAGAAGCCTTTCGCTAAGACAGTTCTTGTGGAATTGGCAAAGTGATATTTGGAAGCCCATAGAGGGCTATGGTGAAAAAGGAAATATCCTCAGATGAAATCTGGAAAGAAGCTTTCTGAGAAACTGCTTAGTGTTCTGTTCATTCATCTCACAGAGTTACATCTGTATTTCGTGGATCTCTTTGCTAGCCTTATTTCTGTGGAATCTGAGAACAGATATTTCGGATCCCATTGAAGACTATAGGGCCAAAGGAAATATCCTCCGATAACAAAGAGAAAGAAGCTTTCTGAGAAACTTCTTTGCGTTCTGTGAAATCATCTCACAGAGTTACAGCTTTCCCCTCAAGAAGCCTTTCGCTAAGACAGTTCTTGTGGAATTGGCAAAGTGATATTTGGAACCCCAAGACGGCAATGGTGAAAAAGGAAATATCCTTAGATGAAAACTGGAAAGAAGCTTTCTGAGAAACTGCTTAGTGTTCTGTTCATTCATCTCACAGAGTTACATCTGTATTTCGTGGGTCTCTTTGCTAGCCTTATTTCTGTGGAATCTGAGAACAGGTATTTCAGATCCCATTGAAGACTATAGGGCCAAAGGAAATATTCTCCGATTACAAAGAGAAAGAAGCTTTCTTAGAACTTCTTTGCGTTCTGTGAAATCATCTCACAGAGTTACAGCTTTCCCCTCAAGAAGCCTTTCGCTAAGACAGTTCTTGTGGAATTGGCAAAGTGATATTTGGAAGCCCATAGAGGGCTATGGTGAAAAAGGAAATATCCTCAGATGAAATCTGGAAAGAAGCTTTCTGAGAAACTGCTTAGTGTTCTGTTCATTCATCTCACAGAGTTACATCTTTATTTCGTGGAACTCTTTGCTAGCCTTATTTCTGTGGAGTCTGAGAACAGATATTTCGGATCCCTTTGAAGACTATAGGGCCAAAGGAAATATCCTCCGATTAAAAAGAGAAAGAAGCTTTCTTAGAAACTTCTTTGCGTTCTGTGATATCATTTCACAGAGTTACAGCTTTCCCCTCAAGAAGCCTTTCGCTAAGACAGTTCTTGTGGAATTGGCAAAGTGATATTTGGAAGCCCATAGAGGGCTATGGTGAAAAAGGAAATATCCTCAGATGAAATCTGGAAAGAAGCTTTCTGAGAAACTGCTTAGTGTTCTGTTAATTCATCTCACAGAGTTACATCTGTATTTCGTGGATCTCTTTGCTAGCCTTATTTCTGTGGAATCTGATAACAGATATTTCGGATCCCACTGAAGACAATAGGGCCAAAGGAAATATCCTCCGATAACAAAGAGAAAGAAGCTTTCTGAGAAACTTCTTTGCGTTCTGTGAAATCATCTCACAGAGTTACAGCTTTCGCCTCAAGAAGCCTTTCGCTAAGACAGTTCTTGTGGAATTGGCAAAGTGATATTTGGAAGCCCCTAGAGGGCTATGGTGAAAAAGGAAATATCCTCAGATGAAATCTGCAAAGATGCTTTCTGAGAAACTGCTTAGTGTTCTGTTCATTCATCTCACAGAGTTACATCTGTATTTCGTGGATCTCTTTGCTAGCCTTATTTCTGTGGAATCTGAGAACAGGTATTTCAGATCCCATTGAAGACTATAGGGCCAAAGGAAATATTCTCCGATTACAAAGAGAAAGAAGCTTTCTTAGAACTTCTTTGCGTTCTGTGAAATCATCTCACAGAGTTACAGCTTTCCCCTCAAGAAGCCTTTCGCTAAGACAGTTCTTGTGGAATTGGCAAAGTGATATTTGGAAGCCCATAGAGGGCTATGGTGAAAAAGGAAATATCCTCAGATGAAATCTGGAAAGAAGCTTTCTGAGAAACTGCTTAGTGTTCTGTTCATTCATCTCACAGAGTTACATCTTTATTTCGTGGAACTCTTTGCTAGCCTTATTTCTGTGGAGTCTGAGAACAGATATTTCGGATCCCTTTGAAGACTATAGGGCCAAAGGAAATATCCTCCGATTAAAAAGAGAAAGAAGCTTTCTTAGAAACTTCTTTGCGTTCTGTGATATCATTTCACAGAGTTACAGCTTTCCCCTCAAGAAGCCTTTCGCTAAGACAGTTCTTGTGGAATTGGCAAAGTGATATTTGGAAGCCCATGGAGGGCTATGGTGAAAAAGGAAATATCCTCAGATGAAATCTGGAAAGAAGCTTTCTGAGAAACTGCTTAGTGTTCTGTTCATTCATCTCACAGAGTTACATCTGTATTTCGTGGATCTCTTTGCTAGCCTTATTTCTGTGGAATCTGAGAACAGATATTTCGGATCCCATTGAAGACTATAGGGCCAAAGGAAATATCCTCCGATAACAAAGAGAAAGAAGCTTTCTGAGAAACTTCTTTGCGTTCTGTGAAATCATCTCACAGAGTTACAGCTTTCGCCTCAAGAAGCCTTTCGCTAAGACAGTTCTTGTGGAATTGGCAAAGTGATATTTGGAAGCCCCTAGAGGGCTATGGTGAAAAAGGAAATATCCTCAGATGAAATCTGCAAAGAAGCTTTCTGAGAAACTGCTTAGTGTTCTGTTAATTCATCTCACAGAGTTACATCTGTATTTCGTGGATCTCTTTGCTAGCCTTATTTCTGTGGAATCTGAGAACAGGTATTTCAGATCGCATTGAAGACTATAGGGCCAAAGGAAATATTCTCCGATTACAAAGAGAAAGAAGCTTTCTTAGAACTTCTTTGCGTTCTGTGAAATCATCTCACAGAGTTACAGCTTTCCCCTCAAGAAGCCTTTCGCTAAGACAGTTCTTGTGGAATTGGCAAAGTGATATTTGGAAGCCCATAGAGGGCTATGGTGAAAAAGGAAATATCCTCAGATGAAATCTGGAAAGAAGCTTTCTGAGAAACTGCTTAGTGTTCTGTTCATTCATCTCACAGAGTTACATCTTTATTTCGTGGAACTCTTTGCTAGCCTTATTTCTGTGGAGTCTGAGAACAGATATTTCGGATCCCTTTGAAGACTATAGGGCCAAAGGAAATATCCTCCGATTAAAAAGAGAAAGAAGCTTTCTTAGAAACTTCTTTGCGTTCTGTGATATCATTTCACAGAGTTACAGCTTTCCCCTCAAGAAGCCTTTCGCTAAGACAGTCCTTGTGGAATTGGCAAAGTGATATTTGGAAGCCCATAGAGGGCTATGGTGAAAAAGGAAATATCCTCAGATGAAATCTGGAAAGAAGCTTTCTGAGAAACTGCTTAGTGTTCTGTTCATTCATCTCACAGAGTTACATCTGTATTTCGTGGATCTCTTTGCTAGCCTTATTTCTGTGGAATCTGAGAACAGATATTTCGGATCCCATTGAAGACTATAAGGCCAAAGGAAATATCCTCCGATCACAAAGAGAAAGAAGCTTTCTGAGAAACTTCTTTGCGTTCTGTGAAATCATCTCACAGAGTTACAGCTTTCCCCTCAAGAAGCCTTTCGCTAAGACAGTTCTTGTGGAATTGGCAAAGTGATATTTGGAAGCCCCTAGAGGGCTATGGTGAAAAAGGAAATATCCTCAGATGAAATCTGCAAAGAAGCTTTCTGAGAAACTGCTTAGTGTTCTGTTAATTCATCTCACAGAGTTACATCTGTATTTCGTGGATCTCTTTGCTAGCCTTATTTCTGTGAAATCTGAGAACAGATATTTCGGATCCCTTTGAAGAGTATAGGGCCAAAGGAAATATCCTCCGATAACAAAGAGAAACAAGCTTTCTGAGAAACTTCTTTGCGTTTTGTGAAATCATCTCACAGAGTTACAGCTTTCCCCTCAAGAAGCCTTTCGCAAAGACAGTTCTTGTGGAATTGGCAAAGTGATATTTGGAACCCCAAGAGGGCAATGGTGAAAAAGGAAATATCCTCAGATGAAAACTGGAAAGAAGCTTTCTGAGAAACTGCTTAGTGTTCTGTTCATTCATCTCACAGAGTTACATCTGTATTTCGTGGATCTCTTTGCTAGCCTTATTTCTGTGGAATCTGAGAACAGGTATTTCAGATCCCATTGAGGACTATAGGGCCAAAGGAAATATCCTCCGAATACAAAGAGATAGAAGGTTTCTTAGAAACTTCTTTGTGTTCTGTGAAATCATCTCACAGAGTTACAGCTTTCCCCTCAAGAAGCCTTTCGCTAAGACAGTTCTTGTGGAATTGGCAAAGTGATATTTGGAAGCCCCTAGAGGGCTATGGTGAAAAAGGAAATATCCTCAGATGAAATCTGCAAAGAAGCTTTCTGAGAAACTGCTTAGTGTTCTGTTAATTCATCTCACAGAGTTACATCTGTATTTCGTGGATCTCTTTGCTAGCCTTATTTCTGTCGAATCTGAGAACAGATATTTTGGATCCCATTGAAGACTATAGGTCCAAAGGAAATATCCTCCGATAACAAAGAGAAAGAAGCTTTCTGAGGAACTTCTTTGCGTTCTGTGAAATCATCTCACAGAGTTACAGCTTTCCCCTCAAGAAGCCTTTCGCAAAGACAGTTCTTGTGGAATTGGCAAGGTGATATTTGGAAGCCCATAGAGGGCTATGGTGAAAAAGGAATTATCCTCAGATGAAATCGGGAAAGAAGTTTTCTGAGAAACTGCTTAGTGTTCTGTTAATTCATCTCACAGAGTTACATCTGTGTTTCGCGGATCTCTTTGCTAGCCTTATTTCTGTGGAATCTGAGAACAGATATTTCAGATCACTTTGAAGACTATAGGGCCAAAGGAAATATCCTCCGATTACAAAGAGAAAGAAGCTTTCTGAGAAACTTCTTTGCGTTCTGTGAAATCATCTCACAGAGTTACAGCTTTCCCCTCAAGAAGCCATTCGCTAAGTCAGTTCTTGTGGAATTGGCAAAGTGATATTTGGAAGCCCATAGAGGGCTATGGTGAAAAAGGAAATATCCTCAGATGAAATCTGGAAGGAAGCTTTCTGAGAAACTGCTTTGTGTTCGGTTAATTCATCTCAGAGAGTTACATCTGTATTTCGTGGATCTCTTTGCTAGCCTTATTTTTGTGGAATCTGAGAACAGATATTTCGGATCCCTTTGAAGACTATAGGGCCAAAGGAAATATCCTCCGATAACAAAGAGAAAGAAGCTTTCTGACAAACTTCTTTGCGTTTTGTGAAATCATCTCACAGAGTTTCAGCTTTCCCCTCAAGAAGCCTTTCGCTAAGACACTTCTTGTGGAATTGGCAAAGTGATATTTGGAACCCCAAGAGGGCAATGGTGAAAAAGGAAATATCCTCAGATGAAAACTGGAAAGAAGCTTTCTGAGAAACTGCTTAGTGTTCTGTTCATTCATCTCACAGAGTTACATCTGTATTTCGTGGATCTCTTTGCTAGCCTTATTTCTGTGGAATCAGAGAACAGGTATTTCAGATCCCATTGAAGACTATAGGGCCAAAGAAAATATCCTCCGATTACAAAGAGAAAGAAGCTTTCTTAGAAACTTCTTTGTGTTCTGTGAAATCATCTCACAGAGTTACAGCTTTCCCCTCAAGAAGCCTTTCGCTAAGACAGTTCTTGTGGAGTTGGCAAAGTGATATTTGGAAGACCATAGAGGGCTATGGTGAAAAAGGAAATATCCTCAGATGAAATCTGGAAAGAAGCTTTCTGAGAAACTGCTTAGTGTTCTGTTCATTCATCTCATAGACTTACATCTTTATTTCGTGGAACTCTTTGCTAGCCTTATTTCTGTGGAGTCTGAGAACAGATATTTCGGATCCCTTTGAAGACTATAGGGCCAAAGGAAATATCCTCCGATTAAAAAGAGAAAGAAGCTTTCTTAGAAACTTCTTTGCGTTCTGTGATATCATCTCACAGAGTTACAGATTTCCCCTCAAGAAGACTTTCGCTAAGACAGTTCTTGTGGAATTGGCAAAGTGATATTTGGAAGCCCATAGAGGGCTATGGTGAAAAAGGAAATATCCTCAGATGAAATCTGGAAAGAAGCTTTCTGAGAAACTGCTTAGTGTTCTGTTAATTCATCTCACAGAGTTACATCTGTATTTCGTGGATCTCTTGGCTAGCCTTATTTCTGTGGAATCTGAGAACAGATATTTCGGATCCCTTTGAAGACTATAGGGCCAAAGGAAATATCCTCCGATCACAAAGAGAAAGAAGCTTTCTGAGAAACTTCTTTGCGTTCTGTGAAATCATCTCACAGAGTTACAGCTTTCCCCTCAAGAAGCCATTCGCTAAGTCAGTTCTTGTGGAATTGGAAAAGTTACATTTGGAAGCCCATAGAGGGCTATGGTGAAAAAGGAAATATCCTCAGATGAAATCTGGAAGGAAGCTTTCTGAGAAACTGCTTAGTGTTCGGTTAATTCATCTCAGAGAGTTACATCTGTATTTCGTGGATCTCTTTGCTAGCCTTATTTCTGTGAAATCTGAGAACAGATATTTCGGATCCCTTTGAAGAGTATAGGGCCAAAGGAAATATCCTCCGATAACAAAGAGAAACAAGCTTTCTGAGAAACTTCTTTGCGTTTTGTGAAATCATCTCACAGAGTTACAGCTTTCCCCTCAAGAAGCCTTTCGCAAAGACAGTTCTTGTGGAATTGGCAAAGTGATATTTGGAACCCCAAGAGGGCAATGGTGAAAAAGGAAATATCCTCAGATGAAAACTGGAAAGAAGCTTTCTGAGAAACTGCTTAGTGTTCTGTTCATTCATCTCACAGAGTTACATCTGTATTTCGTGGATCTCTTTGCTAGCCTTATATCTGTGGAATCTGAGAACAGGTATTTCAGATCCCATTGAAGACTATAGGGCCAAAGGAAATATCCTCCGATTAAAAAGAGAAAGAAGCTTTCTTAGAAACTTCTTTGCGTTCTGTGATATCATCTCACAGAGTTACAGATTTCCCCTCAAGAAGACTTTCGCTAAGACAGTTCTTGTGGAATTGGCAAAGTGATATTTGGAAGCCCATAGAGGGCTATGGTGAAAAAGGAAATATCCTCAGATGAAATCTGGAAAGAAGCTTTCTGAGAAACTGCTTAGTGTTCTGTTAATTCATCTCTGAGAGTTACATCTGTATTTCGTGGATCTCTTGGCTAGCCTTATTTCTGTGGAATCTGAGAACAGATATTTCGGATCCCTTTGAAGACTATAGGGCCAAAGGAAATATCCTCCGATAACAAAGAGGAAGAAGCTTTCTGAGAAACTTCTTTGCGTTCTGTGAAATCATCTCACAGAGTTACATCTTTCCCCTCAAGAAGCCATTCGCTAAGACAGTTCTTGTGGTATTGGCAAGGTGATATTTGGAAGCCCATAGAGGGCTATGGTGAAAAAGGAAATATCCTCAGATGAAATCTGGAAGGAAGCTTTCTGAGAAACTGCTTAGTGTTCGGTTAATTCATCTCAGAGAGTTACATCTGTATTTCGTGGATCTCTTTGCTAGCCTTATTTCTGTGGAATCTGAGAACTGATATTTCGGATCGCTTTTAAGACTATAGGGCCAAAGGAAATATCCTCCGATAACAAAGAGAAAGAAGCTTTCTGAGAAACTTCTTTGCGTTTTGTGAAATCATCTCACAGAGTTACAGATTTCCCCTCAAGAAGCCTTTCGCTAAGACAGTTCTTGTGGAATTGGCAAAGTGATATTTGGAAGCCCATAGAGGGCTATGGTGAAAAAGGAAATATCCTCAGATGAAATCTGGAAGGAAGCTTTCTGAGAAACTGCTTAGTGTTAGGTTAATTCATCTCAGAGAGTTACATCTGTATTTCGTGGATCTCTTTGCTAGCCTTATTTCTGTGGAATCTGAGAACAGATATTTCGGATCCCTTTGAAGACTATAGGGCCAAAGGAAATATCCTCCGATAACAAAGAGAAAGAAGCTTTCTTAGAAACTTCTTTGCGTTCTGTGAAATCATCTCACAGAGTTACAGCTTTCCCCTCAAGAAGCCTTTCGCTAAGACAGTTCTTGTGGAATTGGGAAAGTGATATTTGGAAGCCCATAGAGGGCTATGGTGAAAAAGGAAATATCCTCAGATGAAATCTGGAAAGAACCTTTCTGAGAAACTGCTTGGTGTTCTGTTCATTCATCTCACAGAGTTACATCTGTATTTCGTGGATCGCTTTGCTAGCCTCATTTCTGTGGAATCCGAGAAAAGGTATTTCAGATCCCATTGAAGACTATAGGGCCAAAGGAAATGTCCTCCCATTACAAAGAGAAAGAAGCTTTCTTAGAATCTTCTTTGTGTTCTGTGAAATCATCTCACAGAGTTACAGCTTTCCCCTCAAGAAGCCTTTCGCTAAGACAGTTCTTGTGTAATTGGCAAAGTGATATTTGGAAGCCCATAGAGGTCTATGATGAAAAAGGAAATATCCTCAGATGAAATCTGGAAAGAAGCTTTCTGAGAAACTGCTTAGTGTTCTGTTCATTCATCTCACAGAGTTACATCTGTATTTCGTGGATCCCTTTGCTAGCCTTATTTCTGTGGAATCTGAGAACAGATATTTCGGATCCCTTTGAAGACTATAGGGCCAAAGGAAATATCCTCCGATAACAAAGAGAAAGAAGCTTTCTGAGAAACTTCTTTGCGTTCTGTGAAATCATCTCACAGAGTTACAGCTTTCGCCTCAAGAAGCCTTTCGCTAAGACAGTTCTTGTGGAATTGGCAAAGTGATATTTGGAAGCCCCTAGAGGGCTATGGTGAAAAAGGAAATATCCTCAGATGAAATCTGCAAAGAAGCTTTCTGAGAAACTGCTTAGTGTTCTGTTAATTCATCTCACAGAGATACATCTGTATTTCGTGGATCTCTTTGCTAGCCTTATTTCTGTGGAATCTGAGAACAGGTATTTCAGATCCCATTGAAGACTATAGGGCCAAAGGAAATATTCTCCGATTACAAAGAGAAAGAAGCTTTCTTAGAACTTCTTTGCGTTCTGTGAAATCATCTCACAGAGTTACAGCTTTCCCCTCAAGAAGCCTTTCGCTAAGACAGTTCTTGTGGAATTGGCAAAGTGATATTTGGAAGCCCATAGAGGGCTATGGTGAAAAAGGAAATATCCTCAGATGAAATCTGGAAAGAAGCTTTCTGAGAAACTGCTTAGTGTTCTGTTCATTCATCTCACAGAGTTACATCTTTATTTCGTGGAACTCTTTGCTAGCCTTATTTCTGTGGAGTCTGAGAACAGATATTTCGGATCCCTTTGAAGACTATAGGGCCAAAGGAAATATCCTCCGATTAAAAAGAGAAAGAAGCTTTCTTAGAAACTTCTTTGCGTTCTGTGATATCATTTCACAGAGTTACAGCTTTCCCCTCAAGAAGCCTTTCGCTAAGACAGTTCTTGTGGAATTGGCAAAGTGATATTTGGAAGCCCATAGAGGGCTATGGTGAAAAAGGAAATATCCTCAGATGAAATCTGGAAAGAAGCTTTCTGAGAAACTGCTTAGTGTTCTGTTAATTCATCTCACAGAGTTACATCTGTATTTCGTGGATCTCTTTGCTAGCCTTATTTCTGTGGAATCTGATAACAGATATTTCGGATCCCACTGAAGACAATAGGGCCAAAGGAAATATCCTCCGATAACAAAGAGAAAGAAGCTTTCTGAGAAACTTCTTTGCGTTCTGTGAAATCATCTCACAGAGTTACAGCTTTCGCCTCAAGAAGCCTTTCGCTAAGACAGTTCTTGTGGAATTGGCAAAGTGATATTTGGAAGCCCCTAGAGGGCTATGGTGAAAAAGGAAATATCCTCAGATGAAATCTGCAAAGATGCTTTCTGAGAAACTGCTTAGTGTTCTGTTCATTCATCTCACAGAGTTACATCTGTATTTCGTGGATCTCTTTGCTAGCCTTATTTCTGTGGAATCTGAGAACAGGTATTTCAGATCCCATTGAAGACTATAGGGCCAAAGGAAATATTCTCCGATTACAAAGAGAAAGAAGCTTTCTTAGAACTTCTTTGCGTTCTGTGAAATCATCTCACAGAGTTACAGCTTTCCCCTCAAGAAGCCTTTCGCTAAGACAGTTCTTGTGGAATTGGCAAAGTGATATTTGGAAGCCCATAGAGGGCTATGGTGAAAAAGGAAATATCCTCAGATGAAATCTGGAAAGAAGCTTTCTGAGAAACTGCTTAGTGTTCTGTTCATTCATCTCACAGAGTTACATCTTTATTTCGTGGAACTCTTTGCTAGCCTTATTTCTGTGGAGTCTGAGAACAGATATTTCGGATCCCTTTGAAGACTATAGGGCCAAAGGAAATATCCTCCGATTAAAAAGAGAAAGAAGCTTTCTTAGAAACTTCTTTGCGTTCTGTGATATCATTTCACAGAGTTACAGCTTTCCCCTCAAGAAGCCTTTCGCTAAGACAGTTCTTGTGGAATTGGCAAAGTGATATTTGGAAGCCCATGGAGGGCTATGGTGAAAAAGGAAATATCCTCAGATGAAATCTGGAAAGAAGCTTTCTGAGAAACTGCTTAGTGTTCTGTTCATTCATCTCACAGAGTTACATCTGTATTTCGTGGATCTCTTTGCTAGCCTTATTTCTGTGGAATCTGAGAACAGATATTTCGGATCCCATTGAAGACTATAGGGCCAAAGGAAATATCCTCCGATAACAAAGAGAAAGAAGCTTTCTGAGAAACTTCTTTGCGTTCTGTGAAATCATCTCACAGAGTTACAGCTTTCGCCTCAAGAAGCCTTTCGCTAAGACAGTTCTTGTGGAATTGGCAAAGTGATATTTGGAAGCCCCTAGAGGGCTATGGTGAAAAAGGAAATATCCTCAGATGAAATCTGCAAAGAAGCTTTCTGAGAAACTGCTTAGTGTTCTGTTAATTCATCTCACAGAGTTACATCTGTATTTCGTGGATCTCTTTGCTAGCCTTATTTCTGTGGAATCTGAGAACAGGTATTTCAGATCGCATTGAAGACTATAGGGCCAAAGGAAATATTCTCCGATTACAAAGAGAAAGAAGCTTTCTTAGAACTTCTTTGCGTTCTGTGAAATCATCTCACAGAGTTACAGCTTTCCCCTCAAGAAGCCTTTCGCTAAGACAGTTCTTGTGGAATTGGCAAAGTGATATTTGGAAGCCCATAGAGGGCTATGGTGAAAAAGGAAATATCCTCAGATGAAATCTGGAAAGAAGCTTTCTGAGAAACTGCTTAGTGTTCTGTTCATTCATCTCACAGAGTTACATCTTTATTTCGTGGAACTCTTTGCTAGCCTTATTTCTGTGGAGTCTGAGAACAGATATTTCGGATCCCTTTGAAGACTATAGGGCCAAAGGAAATATCCTCCGATTAAAAAGAGAAAGAAGCTTTCTTAGAAACTTCTTTGCGTTCTGTGATATCATTTCACAGAGTTACAGCTTTCCCCTCAAGAAGCCTTTCGCTAAGACAGTCCTTGTGGAATTGGCAAAGTGATATTTGGAAGCCCATAGAGGGCTATGGTGAAAAAGGAAATATCCTCAGATGAAATCTGGAAAGAAGCTTTCTGAGAAACTGCTTAGTGTTCTGTTCATTCATCTCACAGAGTTACATCTGTATTTCGTGGATCTCTTTGCTAGCCTTATTTCTGTGGAATCTGAGAACAGATATTTCGGATCCCATTGAAGACTATAAGGCCAAAGGAAATATCCTCCGATCACAAAGAGAAAGAAGCTTTCTGAGAAACTTCTTTGCGTTCTGTGAAATCATCTCACAGAGTTACAGCTTTCCCCTCAAGAAGCCTTTCGCTAAGACAGTTCTTGTGGAATTGGCAAAGTGATATTTGGAAGCCCCTAGAGGGCTATGGTGAAAAAGGAAATATCCTCAGATGAAATCTGCAAAGAAGCTTTCTGAGAAACTGCTTAGTGTTCTGTTAATTCATCTCACAGAGTTACATCTGTATTTCGTGGATCTCTTTGCTAGCCTTATTTCTGTGAAATCTGAGAACAGATATTTCGGATCCCTTTGAAGAGTATAGGGCCAAAGGAAATATCCTCCGATAACAAAGAGAAACAAGCTTTCTGAGAAACTTCTTTGCGTTTTGTGAAATCATCTCACAGAGTTACAGCTTTCCCCTCAAGAAGCCTTTCGCAAAGACAGTTCTTGTGGAATTGGCAAAGTGATATTTGGAACCCCAAGAGGGCAATGGTGAAAAAGGAAATATCCTCAGATGAAAACTGGAAAGAAGCTTTCTGAGAAACTGCTTAGTGTTCTGTTCATTCATCTCACAGAGTTACATCTGTATTTCGTGGATCTCTTTGCTAGCCTTATTTCTGTGGAATCTGAGAACAGGTATTTCAGATCCCATTGAGGACTATAGGGCCAAAGGAAATATCCTCCGAATACAAAGAGATAGAAGGTTTCTTAGAAACTTCTTTGTGTTCTGTGAAATCATCTCACAGAGTTACAGCTTTCCCCTCAAGAAGCCTTTCGCTAAGACAGTTCTTGTGGAATTGGCAAAGTGATATTTGGAAGCCCCTAGAGGGCTATGGTGAAAAAGGAAATATCCTCAGATGAAATCTGCAAAGAAGCTTTCTGAGAAACTGCTTAGTGTTCTGTTAATTCATCTCACAGAGTTACATCTGTATTTCGTGGATCTCTTTGCTAGCCTTATTTCTGTCGAATCTGAGAACAGATATTTTGGATCCCATTGAAGACTATAGGTCCAAAGGAAATATCCTCCGATAACAAAGAGAAAGAAGCTTTCTGAGGAACTTCTTTGCGTTCTGTGAAATCATCTCACAGAGTTACAGCTTTCCCCTCAAGAAGCCTTTCGCAAAGACAGTTCTTGTGGAATTGGCAAGGTGATATTTGGAAGCCCATAGAGGGCTATGGTGAAAAAGGAATTATCCTCAGATGAAATCGGGAAAGAAGTTTTCTGAGAAACTGCTTAGTGTTCTGTTAATTCATCTCACAGAGTTACATCTGTGTTTCGCGGATCTCTTTGCTAGCCTTATTTCTGTGGAATCTGAGAACAGATATTTCAGATCACTTTGAAGACTATAGGGCCAAAGGAAATATCCTCCGATTACAAAGAGAAAGAAGCTTTCTGAGAAACTTCTTTGCGTTCTGTGAAATCATCTCACAGAGTTACAGCTTTCCCCTCAAGAAGCCATTCGCTAAGTCAGTTCTTGTGGAATTGGCAAAGTGATATTTGGAAGCCCATAGAGGGCTATGGTGAAAAAGGAAATATCCTCAGATGAAATCTGGAAGGAAGCTTTCTGAGAAACTGCTTTGTGTTCGGTTAATTCATCTCAGAGAGTTACATCTGTATTTCGTGGATCTCTTTGCTAGCCTTATTTTTGTGGAATCTGAGAACAGATATTTCGGATCCCTTTGAAGACTATAGGGCCAAAGGAAATATCCTCCGATAACAAAGAGAAAGAAGCTTTCTGACAAACTTCTTTGCGTTTTGTGAAATCATCTCACAGAGTTACAGCTTTCCCCTCAAGAAGCCTTTCGCTAAGACACTTCTTGTGGAATTGGCAAAGTGATATTTGGAACCCCAAGAGGGCAATGGTGAAAAAGGAAATATCCTCAGATGAAAACTGGAAAGAAGCTTTCTGAGAAACTGCTTAGTGTTCTGTTCATTCATCTCACAGAGTTACATCTGTATTTCGTGGATCTCTTTGCTAGCCTTATTTCTGTGGAATCAGAGAACAGGTATTTCAGATCCCATTGAAGACTATAGGGCCAAAGAAAATATCCTCCGATTACAAAGAGAAAGAAGCTTTCTTAGAAACTTCTTTGTGTTCTGTGAAATCATCTCACAGAGTTACAGCTTTCCCCTCAAGAAGCCTTTCGCTAAGACAGTTCTTGTGGAGTTGGCAAAGTGATATTTGGAAGACCATAGAGGGCTATGGTGAAAAAGGAAATATCCTCAGATGAAATCTGGAAAGAAGCTTTCTGAGAAACTGCTTAGTGTTCTGTTCATTCATCTCATAGACTTACATCTTTATTTCGTGGAACTCTTTGCTAGCCTTATTTCTGTGGAGTCTGAGAACAGATATTTCGGATCCCTTTGAAGACTATAGGGCCAAAGGAAATATCCTCCGATTAAAAAGAGAAAGAAGCTTTCTTAGAAACTTCTTTGCGTTCTGTGATATCATCTCACAGAGTTACAGATTTCCCCTCAAGAAGACTTTCGCTAAGACAGTTCTTGTGGAATTGGCAAAGTGATATTTGGAAGCCCATAGAGGGCTATGGTGAAAAAGGAAATATCCTCAGATGAAATCTGGAAAGAAGCTTTCTGAGAAACTGCTTAGTGTTCTGTTAATTCATCTCACAGAGTTACATCTGTATTTCGTGGATCTCTTGGCTAGCCTTATTTCTGTGGAATCTGAGAACAGATATTTCGGATCCCTTTGAAGACTATAGGGCCAAAGGAAATATCCTCCGATCACAAAGAGAAAGAAGCTTTCTGAGAAACTTCTTTGCGTTCTGTGAAATCATCTCACAGAGTTACAGCTTTCCCCTCAAGAAGCCATTCGCTAAGTCAGTTCTTGTGGAATTGGAAAAGTTACATTTGGAAGCCCATAGAGGGCTATGGTGAAAAAGGAAATATCCTCAGATGAAATCTGGAAGGAAGCTTTCTGAGAAACTGCTTAGTGTTCGGTTAATTCATCTCAGAGAGTTACATCTGTATTTCGTGGATCTCTTTGCTAGCCTTATTTCTGTGAAATCTGAGAACAGATATTTCGGATCCCTTTGAAGAGTATAGGGCCAAAGGAAATATCCTCCGATAACAAAGAGAAACAAGCTTTCTGAGAAACTTCTTTGCGTTTTGTGAAATCATCTCACAGAGTTACAGCTTTCCCCTCAAGAAGCCTTTCGCAAAGACAGTTCTTGTGGAATTGGCAAAGTGATATTTGGAACCCCAAGAGGGCAATGGTGAAAAAGGAAATATCCTCAGATGAAAACTGGAAAGAAGCTTTCTGAGAAACTGCTTAGTGTTCTGTTCATTCATCTCACAGAGTTACATCTGTATTTCGTGGATCTCTTTGCTAGCCTTATATCTGTGGAATCTGAGAACAGGTATTTCAGATCCCATTGAAGACTATAGGGCCAAAGGAAATATCCTCCGATTAAAAAGAGAAAGAAGCTTTCTTAGAAACTTCTTTGCGTTCTGTGATATCATCTCACAGAGTTACAGATTTCCCCTCAAGAAGACTTTCGCTAAGACAGTTCTTGTGGAATTGGCAAAGTGATATTTGGAAGCCCATAGAGGGCTATGGTGAAAAAGGAAATATCCTCAGATGAAATCTGGAAAGAAGCTTTCTGAGAAACTGCTTAGTGTTCTGTTAATTCATCTCTGAGAGTTACATCTGTATTTCGTGGATCTCTTGGCTAGCCTTATTTCTGTGGAATCTGAGAACAGATATTTCGGATCCCTTTGAAGACTATAGGGCCAAAGGAAATATCCTCCGATAACAAAGAGGAAGAAGCTTTCTGAGAAACTTCTTTGCGTTCTGTGAAATCATCTCACAGAGTTACATCTTTCCCCTCAAGAAGCCATTCGCTAAGACAGTTCTTGTGGTATTGGCAAGGTGATATTTGGAAGCCCATAGAGGGCTATGGTGAAAAAGGAAATATCCTCAGATGAAATCTGGAAGGAAGCTTTCTGAGAAACTGCTTAGTGTTCGGTTAATTCATCTCAGAGAGTTACATCTGTATTTCGTGGATCTCTTTGCTAGCCTTATTTCTGTGGAATCTGAGAACTGATATTTCGGATCGCTTTTAAGACTATAGGGCCAAAGGAAATATCCTCCGATAACAAAGAGAAAGAAGCTTTCTGAGAAACTTCTTTGCGTTTTGTGAAATCATCTCACAGAGTTACAGATTTCCCCTCAAGAAGCCTTTCGCTAAGACAGTTCTTGTGGAATTGGCAAAGTGATATTTGGAAGCCCATAGAGGGCTATGGTGAAAAAGGAAATATCCTCAGATGAAATCTGGAAGGAAGCTTTCTGAGAAACTGCTTAGTGTTAGGTTAATTCATCTCAGAGAGTTACATCTGTATTTCGTGGATCTCTTTGCTAGCCTTATTTCTGTGGAATCTGAGAACAGATATTTCGGATCCCTTTGAAGACTATAGGGCCAAAGGAAATATCCTCCGATAACAAAGAGAAAGAAGCTTTCTTAGAAACTTCTTTGCGTTCTGTGAAATCATCTCACAGAGTTACAGCTTTCCCCTCAAGAAGCCTTTCGCTAAGACAGTTCTTGTGGAATTGGGAAAGTGATATTTGGAAGCCCATAGAGGGCTATGGTGAAAAAGGAAATATCCTCAGATGAAATCTGGAAAGAACCTTTCTGAGAAACTGCTTGGTGTTCTGTTCATTCATCTCACAGAGTTACATCTGTATTTCGTGGATCGCTTTGCTAGCCTCATTTCTGTGGAATCCGAGAAAAGGTATTTCAGATCCCATTGAAGACTATAGGGCCAAAGGAAATGTCCTCCCATTACAAAGAGAAAGAAGCTTTCTTAGAATCTTCTTTGTGTTCTGTGAAATCATCTCACAGAGTTACAGCTTTCCCCTCAAGAAGCCTTTCGCTAAGACAGTTCTTGTGTAATTGGCAAAGTGATATTTGGAAGCCCATAGAGGTCTATGATGAAAAAGGAAATATCCTCAGATGAAATCTGGAAAGAAGCTTTCTGAGAAACTGCTTAGTGTTCTGTTCATTCATCTCACAGAGTTACATCTGTATTTCGTGGATCCCTTTGCTAGCCTTATTTCTGTGGAATCTGAGAACAGATATTTCGGATCCCTTTGAAGACTATAGGGCCAAAGGAAATATCCTCCGATAACAAAGAGAAAGAAGCTTTCTGAGAAACTTCTTTGCGTTCTGTGAAATCATCTCACAGAGTTACAGCTTTCCCCTCAAGAAGCCTTTCGCTAAGACAGTTCTTGTGGAATTGGCAAAGTGAAATTTGGAAGCCCCTAGAGGGCTATGGTGAAAAAGGAAATATCCTCAGATGAAATCTGGAAAGAAGCTTTCTGAGAAACTGCTTAGTGTTCTGTTCATTCATCTCACAGAGTTACATCTTTATTTCGTGGAACTTTTTGCTAGCCTTATTTCTGTGGAGTCTGAGAACAGATATTTCGGATCCCTTTGAAGACTATAGGGCCAAAGGAAATATCCTCCGATTAAAAAGAGAAAGAAGCTTTCTTAGAAACTTCTTTGCGTTCTGTGATATCATCTCACAGAGTTACAGCTTTCCCCTCAAGAAGCCTTTCGCTAAGACAGTTCTTGTGGAATAGGCAAAGTGATATTTGGAAGCCCATAGAGGGCTATGGTGAAAAAGGAAATATCCTCAGATGAAATCTGGAAAGAAGCTTTCTGAGAAACTGCTTAGTGTTCTGTTAATTCATCTCACAGAGTTACATCTGTATTTCGTGGATCTCTTTGCTAGCCTTATTTCTGTGGAATCTGAGAACAGATATTTCGGATCCCATTGAAGACTCTAGGGCCAAAGGAAATATCCTCCAATAACTAAGAGAAAGAAGATTTCTGAGAAACTTCTTTGCGTTCTGTGAAATCATCTCACAGAGTTACAGCTTTCCCCTCAAGAAGCCTTTCGCTAAGACAGTTCTTGTGGAATTGGCAAGGTGATATTTGGAAGTCCATAGAGGGCTACGGTGAAAAAGGAAATATCCTAAGATGAAATCTGGAAAGAAGCTTTCTGAGAAACTGCTTAGTGTTCGGTTAATTCATCTCAAAGAGTTACATCAGTATTTCATGGATCTCTTTGCTAGCCTTATTTCTGTGGAATCTGAGAATAGATATTTTGGATACCTTTGAAGTCTATAGGGCCAAAGGAAATATCCTCCGATAACAAGGAGAAAGAAGCTTTCTGAGAAACTTCTTTGCATTCTGTGAAATCATCTCACAGCGTTACAGCTTTCCCCTCAAGAAGACTTTCGCTAAGACAGTTCTTGTGGAATTGGCAAAGTGATATTTGGAAGCCCCTAGAGGGCTATGGTGAAAAAGGAAATATCCTCAGATGAAATCTGGAAGGAAGCTTTCTGAGAAACTGCTTAGTGTTCGGTTAATTCATCTCAGAGAGTTACATCTGTATTTCGTGGATCTCTTTGCTAGCCTTATTTCTGTGGGATCTGAGAACAGATATTTCGGATCCCTTTGAAGACTATTGGGCCAAAGGAAATATCCTCCGATAACAAAGAGAAAGAAGCTTTCTGAGAAACTTCTTTGCGTTCTGTGAAATCATCTCACAGAGTTACAGCTTTCCCCTGAAGAAGCCTTTTGCTAAGACAGTTCTTGTGGAATTGGCAAAGTGATATTTGGAAGCCCATAGAGGGCTATGGTGAAAAAGGAAATATCCTCAGATGAAATCTGGAAAGAAGCTTTCTGAGAAACTGCTTGGTGTTCTGTTCATTCATCTCACAGAGTTACATCTGTATTTCGTGGATCTCTTTGCTAGCCTCATTTCTGTGGAATCCGAGAAAAGGTATTTCAGATCCCATTGAAGACTATAGGGCCAAAGGAAATGTCCTCCCATTACAAAGAGAAAGAAGCTTTCTTAGAATCTTCTTTGTGTTCTGTGAAATCATCTCACAGAGTTACAGCTTTCCCCTCAAGAAGCCTTTCGCTAAGACAGTTCTTGTGTAATTGGCAAAGTGATATTTGGAAGACCATAGAGGTCTATGATGAAAAAGGAAATATCCTCAGATGAAATCTGGAAAGAAGCTTTCTGAGAAACTGCTTAGTGTTCTGTTCATTCATCTCACAGAGTTACATCTGTATTTCGTGGATCTCTTTGCTAGCCTTATTTCTGTGGAATCTGAGAACAGATATTTCGGATCCCTTTGAAGACTATAGGGCCAAAGGAAATATCCTCCGATAACAAAGAGAAAGAAGCTTTCTGAGAAACTTCTTTGCGTTCTGTGAAATCATCTCACAGAGTTACAGCTTTCCCCTGAAGAAGCCTTTCGCTAAGACAGTTCTTGTGGAATTGGCAAAGTGATATTTGGAAGCCCATAGAGGGCTATGGTGAAAAAGGAAATATCCTCAGATGAAATCTGGAAAGAAGCTTTCTGACAAACTGCTTAGTGTTCTGTTAATTCATCTCACAGGGTTACATCTGTATTTCGTGGATCTCTTTGCTAGCCTTATTTCTGTGGAATCTGAGAACAGATATTTCGGATCCCATTGAAGACTCTAGGGCCAAAGGAAATATCCTCCGATAACAAAGAGAAAGAAGCTTTCTGAGAAACTTCTTTACGTTCTGTGAAATCATCTCACAGAGTTACAGCTTTGCCCTCAAGAAGCCTTTCGCTAAGACAGTTCTTGTGTAATTGGCAAAGTGATATTTGGAAGCCCATAGAGGGCTATGGTGAAAAAGGAAATATCCTCAGATGAAATCTGGAAAGAAGCTTTCTGACAAACTGCTTAGTGTTCTGTTAATTCATCTCACAGGGTTACATCTGTATTTCGTGGATCTCTTTGCTAGCCTTATTTCTGTGTAATCTGAGAACAGATATTTCGGATCCCATTGAAGAAAATAGGGCCAAAGGAAATATCCTCCGATAAAAAAGAGAAAGAAGCTTACTGAGAAACTTCTTTGCGTTCTGTGAAATCATCTCACAGAGTTACAGCTTTCCCGTCAAGAAGCCTTTCGCTAAGACAGTTCTTGTGGAATTGGCAAAATGATATTTGGAAGCCCATAGAGGGCTATGGTGAAAAAGGAAATATCCTCAGATGAAATCTGGAAGGAAGCTCTCTGAGAATCTGCTTAGTGTTCTGTTAATTCATCTCAGAGAGTTACATCTGTGTTTCGTGGATCTCTTTGCTAGCCTTATTTCTGTGGAATCTGAGAACAGATATTTCAGATCCCTTTGAAGACTATAGGGCCAAAGGAAATATCCTCCGATTACAAAGAGAAAGAAGCTTTCTGAGAAACTTCTTTGTGTTCTGTGAAATCATTTCACAGAGTTACAGCTTTCCCCTCAAGAAGCCTTTCGCTAAGACAGTTCTTGTGGAATTGGCAAAGTGATATTTGGAAGCCCTTAGAGGGCTATGGTGAAAAAGGAATGATCCTCAGATGAAATCTGGAAAGAAGCTTTCTGAGAAACTGCTTAGTGTTCTGTTAATTCATCTCACAGAGTTACATCTTTATTTCGTGGATCTCTTTGCTAGCCTTATTTCTGTGGAATCTGAGAACAGATATTTCGGATCCCTTTGAAGACTATAGGGCCAAAGGAAATAACCTCCGATAACAAAGAGAAAGAAGCTTTCTGAGAAACTTTTTTGCATTCTGTGAAATCATCTCACAGAGTTACAGCTTTCCCCTCAAGAAGACTTTCGCTAAGACAGTTCTTGTGGAATTGGCAAAGTGATATTTGGAAGCCCATAGAGGGCTATGGTGAAAAGGGAAATATCCTCAGATGAAATCTGGAAGGAAGCTTTCTGAGAAACTGCTTAGTGTTCGGTTAATTCATCTCAGAGAGTTACATCTGTATTTCGTGGATCTCTTGGCTAGCCTTATTTCTGTGGAATCTGAGAACAGATATTTCGGATCCCTTTGAAGACTATAGGGCCAAAGGAAATAATCTCCGATAACAAAGAGAAAGAAGCTTTCTGAGAAACTTCTTTGCGTTCTGTGAAATCATCTCACAGAGTTACAGCTTTCCCCTCAAGAAGCCATTCGCTAAGTCAGTTCTTGTGGAATTGGCAAAGTGATATTTGGAAGCCCATAGAGGGCTATGGTGAAAAAGGAAATATCCTCAGATGAAATCTGGAAGGAAGCTTTCTGAGAAACTGCTTAGTGTTCGGTTAATTCATCTCAGAGAGTTACATCTGTATTTCGTGGATCTCTTTGCTAGCCTTATTTCTGTGGAATCTGAGAACAGATATTTCGGATCCGTTTGAAGACTATAGGGCCAAAGGAAATATCCTCTGATAACAAAGAGAAAGAAGCTTTCTGAGAAACTTCTTTGCGTTTTGTGAAATCATCTCACAGAGTTACAGCTTTCCCCTCAAGAAGCCTTTCGCTAGGACAGTTCTTGTGGAATTGGCAAAGTGATATTTGGAACCCCAAGACGGCAATGGTGAAAAAGGAAATATCCTTAGATGAAAACTGGAAAGAAGCTTTCTGAGAAACTGCTTAGTGTTCTGTTCATTCATCTCACAGAGTTACATCTGTATTTCGTGGGTCTCTTTGCTAGCCTTATTTCTGTGGAATCTGAGAACAGGTATTTCAGATCCCATTGAAGACTATAGGGCCAAAGGAAATATTCTCCGATTACAAAGAGAAAGAAGCTTTCTTAGAACTTCTTTGCGTTCTGTGAAATCATCTCACAGAGTTACAGCTTTCCCCTCAAGAAGCCTTTCGTTAAGACAGTTCTTGTGGAATTGGCAAAGTGATATTTGGAAGCCCATAGAGGGCTATGGTGAGAAAGGAAATATCCTCAGATGAAATCTGGAAAGAAGCTTTCTGAGAAACTGCTTAGTGTTCTGTTCATTCATCTCACCGAGTTACATCTTTATTTCGTGGAACTCTTTGCTAGCCTTATTTCTGTGGAGTCTGAGAACAGATATTTCGGATCCCTTTTAAGACTATAGGGCCAAAGGAAATATCCTCCGATTAAAAAGAGAAAGAAGCTTTCTTAGAAACTTCTTTGCGTTCTGTGATATCATTTCACAGAGTTACAGCTTTCCCCTCAAGAAGCCTTTCGCTAAGACAGTTCTTGTGGAATTGGCAAAGTGATATTTGGAAGCCCATAGAGGGCTATGGTGAAAAAGGAAATATCCTCAGATGAAATCTGGAAAGAAGCTTTCTGAGAAACTGCTTAGTGTTCTGTTCATTCATCTCACAGAGTTACATCTGTATTTCGTGGATCTCTTTGCTAGCCTTATTTCTGTGGAATCTGAGAACAGATATTTCGGATCCCATTGAAGACTATAGGGCCAAAGGAAATATCCTCCGATAACAAAGAGAAAGAAGCTTTCTGAGAAACTTCTTTGCGTTCTGTGAAATCATCTCACAGAGTTACAGCTTTCGCCTCAAGAAGCCTTTCGCTAAGACAGTTCTTGTGGAATTGGCAAAGTGATATTTGGAAGCCCCTAGAGGGCTATGGTGAAAAAGGAAATATCCTCAGATGAAATCTGCAAAGAAGCTTTCTGAGAAACAGCTTAGTGTTCTGTTAATTCATCTCACAGAGTTACATCTGTATTTCGTGGATCTCTTTGCTAGCCTTATTTCTGTGGAATCTGAGAACAGGTATTTCAGATCCCATTGAAGACTATAGGGCCAAAGGAAATATTCTCCGATTACAAAGAGAAAGAAGCTTTCTTAGAACTTCTTTGCGTTCTGTGAAATCATCTCACAGAGTTACAGCTTTCCCCTCAAGAAGCCTTTCGCTAAGACAGTTCTTGTGGAATTGGCAAAGTGATATTTGGAAGCCCATAGAGGGCTACGGTGAAAAAGGAAATATCCTCAGATGAAATCTGGAAGGAAGCTTTCTGAGAAACTGCTTAGTGTTCTGTTCATTCATCTCACAGAGTTACATCTTTATTTCGTGGAACTCTTTGCTAGCCTTATTTCTGTGGAGTCTGAGAAGAGATATTTCGGATCCCTTTGAAGACTATAGGGCCAAAGGAAATATCCTCCGATTAAAAAGAGAAAGAAGCTTTCTTAGAAACTTCTTTGCGTTCTGTGATATCATTTCACAGAGTTACAGCTTTCCCCTCAAGAAGCCTTTCGCTAAGACAGTTCTTGTGGAATTGGCAAAGTGATATTTGGAAGCCCATAGAGGGCTATGGTGAAAAAGGAAATATCCTCAGATGAAATCTGGAAAGAAGCTTTCTGAGAAACTGCTTAGTGTTCTGTTCATTCATCTCACAGAGTTACATCTGTATTTCGTGGATCTCTTTGCTAGCCTTATTTCTGTGGAATCTGAGAACAGATATTTCGGATCCCATTGAAGACTATAGGGCCAAAGGAAATATCCTCCGATAACAAAGAGAAAGAAGCTTTCTGAGAAACTTCTTTGCGTTCTGTGAAATCATCTCACAGAGTTACAGCTTTCGCCTCAAGAAGCCTTTCGCTAAGACAGTTCTTGTGGAATTGGCAAAGTGATATTTGGAAGCCCCTAGAGGGCTATGGTGAAAAAGGAAATATCCTCAGATGAAATCTGCAAAGAAGCTTTCTGAGAAACTGCTTAGTGTTCTGTTAATTCATCTCACAGAGTTACATCTGTATTTCGTGGATCTCTTTGCTAGCCTTATTTCTGTGGAATCTGAGAACAGGTATTTCAGATCCCATTGAAGACTATAGGGCCAAAGGAAATATTCTCCGATTACAAAGAGAAAGAAGCTTTCTTAGAACTTCTTTGCGTTCTGTGAAATCATCTCACAGAGTTACAGCTTTCCCCTCAAGAAGCCTTTCGCTAAGACAGTTCTTGTGGAATTGGCAAAGTGATATTTGGAAGCCCATAGAGGGCTATGTTGAGAAAGGAAATATCCTCAGATGAAATCTGGAAAGAAGCTTTCTGAGAAACTGCTTAGTGTTCTGTTAATTCATCTCACAGAGTTACATCTGTATTTCGTGGAACTCTTTGCTAGCCTTATTTCTGTGGAGTCTGAGAACAGATATTTCGGATCCCTTTGAAGACTATAGGGCCAAAGGAAATATCCTCCGATTAAAAAGAGAAAGAAGCTTTCTTAGAAACTTCTTTGCGTTCTGTGATATCATTTCACAGAGTTACAGCTTTCCCCTCAAGAAGCCTTTCGTTAAGACAGTTCTTGTGGAATTGGCAAAGTGATATTTGGAAGCCCATAGAGGGCTATGGTGAAAAAGGAAATATCCTCAGATGAAATCTGGAAAGAAGCTTTCTGAGAAACTGCTTAGTGTTCTGTTCATTATTCTCACAGAGTTACATCTGTATTTCGTGGATCTCTTTGCTAGCCTTATTTCTGTGGAATCTGAGAACAGATATTTCGGATCCCATTGAAGACTATAGGGCCAAAGGAAATATCCTCCGATAACAAAGAGAAAGAAGCTTTCTGAGAAACTTCTTTGCGTTCTGTGAAATCATCTCACAGAGTTACAGCTTTCCCCTCAAGAAGCCTTTCGCTAAGACAGTTCTTGTGGAATTGGCAAAGTGATATTTGGAAGCCCCTAGAGGGCTATGGTGAAAAAGGAAATATCCTCAGATGAAATCTGCAAAGAAGCTTTCTGAGAAACTGCTTAGTGTTCTGTTAATTCATCTCACAGAGTTACATCTGTATTTCGTGGATCTCTTTGCTAGCCTTATTTCTGTGGAATCTGAGAACAGATATTTTGGATCCCATTGAAGACTATAGGTCCAAAGGAAATATCCTCCGATAACAAAGAGAAAGAAGCTTTCTAAGGAACTTCTTTGCGTTCTGTGAAATCATCTCACAGAGTTACAGCTTTCCCCTCAAGAAGCCTTTCGCAAAGACAGTTCTTGTGGAATTGGCAAGGTGATATTTGGAAGCCCATAGAGGGCTATGGTGAAAAAGGAATTATCCTCAGATGAAATCTGCAAAGAAGCTTTCTGAGAAACTGCTTAGTGTTCTGTTAATTCATCTCACAGAGTTACATCTGTATTTCGTGGATCTCTTTGCTAGCCTTATTTCTGTGGAATCTGAGAACAGGTATTTCAGATCCCATTGAAGACTATAGGGCCAAAGGAAATATTCTCCGATTACAAAGAGAAAGAAGCTTTCTTAGAACTTCTTTGCGTTCTGTGAAATCATCTCACAGAGTTACAGCTTTCCCCTCAAGAAGCCTTTCGCTAAGACAGTTCTTGTGGAGTTGGCAAAGTGATATTTGGAAGACCATAGAGGGCTATGGTGAAAAAGGAAATATCCTCAGATGAAATCTGGAAAGAAGCTTTCTGAGAAACTGCTTAGTGTTCTGTTCATTCATCTCATAGACTTACATCTTTATTTCGTGGAACTCTTTGCTAGCCTTATTTCTGTGGAGTCTGAGAACAGATATTTCGGATCCCTTTGAAGACTATAGGGCCAAAGGAAATATCCTCCGATTAAAAAGAGAAAGAAGCTTTCTTAGAAACTTCTTTGCGTTCTGTGATATCATCTCACAGAGTTACAGATTTCCCCTCAAGAAGACTTTCGCTAAGACAGTTCTTGTGGAATTGGCAAAGTGATATTTGGAAGCCCATAGAGGGCTATGGTGAAAAAGGAAATATCCTCAGATGAAATCTGTAAAGAAGCTTTCTGAGAAACTGCTTAGTGTTCTGTTAATTCATCTCACAGAGTTACATCTGTATTTCGTGGATCTCTTGGCTAGCCTTATTTCTGTGGAATCTGAGAACAGATATTTCGGATCCCTTTGAAGACTATAGGGCCAAAGGAAATATCCTCCGATCACAAAGAGAAAGAAGCTTTCTGAGAAACTTCTTTGCGTTCTGTGAAATCATCTCACAGAGTTACAGCTTTCCCCTCAAGAAGCCATTCGCTAAGTCAGTTCTTGTGGAATTGGAAAAGTTATATTTGGAAGCCCATAGAGGGCTATGGTGAAAAAGGAAATATCCTCAGATGAAATCTGGAAGGAAGCTTTCTGAGAAACTGCTTAGTGTTCGGTTAATTCATCTCAGAGAGTTACATCTGTATTTCGTGGATCTCTTTGCTAGCCTTATTTCTGTGAAATCTGAGAACAGATATTTCGGATCCCTTTGAAGAGTATAGGGCCAAAGGAAATATCCTCCGATAACAAAGAGAAACAAGCTTTCTGAGAAACTTCTTTGCGTTTTGTGAAATCATCTCACAGAGTTACAGCTTTCCCCTCAAGAAGCCTTTCGCTAAGACAGTTCTTGTGGAATTGGCAAAGTGATATTTGGAACCCCAAGAGGGCAATGGTGAAAAAGGAAATATCCTCAGATGAAAACTGGAAAGAAGCTTTCTGAGAAACTGCTTAGTGTTCTGTTCATTCATCTCACAGAGTTACATCTGTATTTCGTGGATCTCTTTGCTAGCCTTATTTCTGTGGAATCTGAGAACAGGTATTTCAGATCCCATTGAAGACTATAGGGCCAAAGGAAATATTCTCCGATTACAAAGAGAAAGAAGCTTTCTTAGAACTTCTTTGCGTTCTGTGAAATCATCTCACAGAGTTACAGCTTTCCCCTCAAGAAGCCTTTCGCTAAGACAGTTCTTGTGGAATTGGCAAAGTGATATTTGGAAGCCCATAGAGGGCTATGGTGAAAAAGGAAATATCCTCAAATGAAATCTGGAAAGAAGCTTTCTGAGAAACTGCTTAGTGTTCTGTTCATTCATCTCACAGAGTTACATCTTTATTTCGTGGAACTCTTTGCTAGCCTTATTTCTGTGGAGTCTGAGAACAGATATTTCGGATCCCTTTGAAGACTATAGGGCCAAAGGAAATATCCTCCGATTAAAAAGAGAAAGAAGCTTTCTTAAAAACTTCTTTGCGTTCTGTGATATCATCTCACAGAGTTACAGATTTCCCCTCAAGAAGACTTTCGCTAAGACAGTTCTTGTGGAATTGGCAAAGTGATATTTGGAAGCCCTTAGAGGGCTATGGTGAAAAAGGAAATATCCTCAGATGAAATCTGGAAAGAAGCTTTCTGAGAAACTGCTTAGTGTTCTGTTAATTCATCTCTGAGAGTTACATCTGTATTTCGTGGATCTCTTGGCTAGCCTTATTTCTGTGGAATCTGAGAACAGATATTTCGGATCCCTTTGAAGACTATAGGGCCAAAGGAAATATCCTCCGATAACAAAGAGGAAGAAGCTTTCTGAGAAACTTCTTTGCGTTCTGTGAAATCATCTCACAGAGTTACATCTTTCCCCTCAAGAAGCCATTCGCTAAGACAGTTCTTGTGGTATTGGCAAAGTGATATTTGGAAGCCCATAGAGGGCTATGGTGAAAAAGGTAATATCCTCAGATGAAATCTGGAAGGAAGCTTTCTGAGAAACTGCTTAGTGTTCGGTTAATTCATCTCAGAGAGTTACATCTGTATTTCGTGGATCTCTTTGCTAGCCTTATTTCTGTGGAATCTGAGAACTGATATTTCGGATCGCTTTTAAGACTATAGGGCCAAAGGAAATATCCTCCGATAACAAAGAGAAAGAAGCTTTCTGAGAAACTTCTTTGCGTTTTGTGAAATCATCTCACAGAGTTACAGATTTCCCCTCAAGAAGCCTTTCGCTAAGACAGTTCTTGTGGAATTGGCAAAGTGATATTTGGAACCCCAAGAGGGCAATGGTGAAAAAGGAAATATCCTCAGATGAAAACTGGAAAGAAGCTTTCTGAGAAACTGCTTAGTGTTCTGTTCATTCATCTCACAGAGTTACATCTGTATTTCGTGGATCTCTTTGCTAGCCTTATTTCTGTGGAATCTGAGAACAGGTATTTCAGATCCCATTGAGGACTATAGGGCCAAAGGAAATATCCTCCGAATACAAAGAGAAAGAAGCTTTCTGAGAAACTTCTTGGCGTTCTGTGAAATCATCTCACAGAGTTACAGCTTTCCCCTCAAGAAGCCTTTCGCTAAGACAGTTCTTGTGGAATTGGCAAGGTGATATTTGGAAGCCCATAGAGGGCTACGGTGAAAAAGGAAATATCCTCAGATGAAATCTGGAAAGAAGCTTTCTGAGAAACTGCTTAGTGTTCGGTTAATTCATCTCACAGAGTTACATCTGTATTTCATGGATCTCTTTGCTAGCCTTATTTCTGTGGAATCTCAGAACAGATATTTCAGATCCCTTTGAAGACTATAGGGCCAAAGGAAATAACCTCCGAATACAAAGAGAAAGAAGCTTTCTGAGAAACTTCTTTGCATTCTGTGAAATCATCTCACAGAGTTACAGCTTTCCCCTCAAGAAGCCTTTCGCTAAGACAGTTCTTGTGGAATTGGCAAAGTGATATTTGGAAGCCCATAGAGGGCTATGGTGAAAAAGGAAATATCCTCAGATGAAATCTGGAAAGAAGCTTTCTGAGAAACTGCTTAGTGTTCTGTTCATTCATCTCACAGAGTTACATCTTTATTTCGTGGAACTCTTTGCTAGCCTTATTTCTGTGGAGTCTGAGAACAGATATTTCGGATCCCTTTGAAGAGTATAGGGCCAAAGGAAATATCCTCCGATAACAAAGAGAAAGAAGCTTTCTTAGAAACTTCTTTGCGTTCTGTGAAATCATCTCACAGAGTTACAGCTTTCCCCTCAAGAAGCCTTTCGCTAAGACAGTTCTTGTGGAATAGGCAAAGTGATATTTGGAAGCCCATAGAGGGCTATGGTGAAAAAGGAAATATCCTCAGATGAAATCTGGAAAGAAGCTTTCTGAGAAACTGCTTAGTGTTCTGTTAATCATCTCACAGAGTTACATCTGTATTTCGTGGATCTCTTTGCTAGCCTTATTTCTGTGGAATCTGAGAACAGATATTTCGGATCCCATGGAAGACTCTAGGGCCAAAGGAAATATCCTCCAATAACTAAGAGAAAGAAGCTTTCTGAGAAACTTCTTTGCGTTCTGTGAAATCATCTCAGAGAGTTACAGCTTTCCCCTCAAGAAGCCTTTCGCTAAGACAGTTCTTGTGGAATTGGCAAGGTGATATTTGGAAGCCCATAGAGGGCTACGGTGAAAAAGGAAATATCCTCAGATGTAATCTGGAAAGAAGCTTTCTGAGAAACTGCTTAGTGTTCTGTTCATTCATCTCACAGAGTTCCATCTGTATTTCGTGGATCTCTTTGCTAGCCTTATTTTTGTGGAATCTGAGAACAGATATTTTGGATCCCCTTGAAGACTACAGGGCCAAAGGAAATATCCTCCGATAACAAAGAGAAAGAAGCTTTCTGAGAAACTTCTTTGCGTTCTGTGAAATCATCTCACAGAGTTACAGCTTTCCTCTCAAGAAGCCTTTCGCTAAGACAGTTCTTGTGGAATTGGCAAAGTGATATTTGGAAGCCCATAGAGGGCTATGGTGAAAAAGGAAATATCCTCAGATGAAATCTGGAAAGAAGCTTTCTGAGAAACTGCTTAGTGTTCTGTTAATTCATCTCACAGAGTTACATCTGTATTTCGTGGATCTCTTTGCTAGCCTTATTTCTGTGAAATCTGAGAACAGATATTTCGGATCCCATTGAAGACTATAGGGCCAAAGGAAATATCCTCCGATAACAAAGAGAAAGAAGCTTTCTGAGAAACTTCTTTGTGTTCTGTGAAATCATCTCACAGAGTTACAGCTTTCGCCTCAAGAAGCCTTTCGCTAAGACAGTTCTTGTGGAATCGGCAAAGTGATATTTGGAAGCCCATAGAGGGCTAGGGTGAAAAAGGAAATATCCTCAGATGAAATCTGGAAAGAAGCTTTCTGAGAAACTGCTAAGTGTTCGGTTAATTCATCTCACAGAGTTACATCTGTATTTCGTGGATCTCTTTGCTAGCCGTATTTCTGTCGAATCTAAGAGCAGATATCTCGGATCCCTTTGTAGATCATAGGGCCAAAGGAAATATCCTCTGATAACAAAGAGAAAGAAGCTTTCTGAGAAACTTCTTTGCATTCAGTGAAATCATCTCACAGAGTTACAGCTTTCCCCTCAAGAAGCCTTTCCCTAAGACAGTTCTTGTGGAATTGGCAAAGTGATATTTGGAAGCCCATAGAGGGCTATGGTGAAAAAGGAAATATCCTCAGATGAAATCTGGAAAGAAGCTTTCTGAGAAACTGCTTAGAGTTCTGTTAATTCATCTCACAGAGTTACATCTGTATTTCCTGGATCTCTTTGCTAGCCTTATTTCTGTGGAATCTGAGAACAGGTATTTCAGATCCCATTGAAGACTATAGGGACAAAGTAAATATCCTCCGATTACAAAGAGAAAGAAGCTTTCTGAGAAACTTCTTTGTGTTCTGTGAAATCATCTCACAGAGTTACAGCTTTCCCCTCAAGAAGCCTTTCGCTAACACAGTTCTTGTGGAATTGGCAAAGTGATATTTGGAAGCCCATAGAGAGCTATGGTGAAAAAGGAAATATCCTCAGATGAAATCTGGAAAGAAGCTTTCTGAGAAACTGCTTAGGGTTCTGTTAATTCATCTCACAGAGTTACATCTGTATTTCGTGGATCTCTTTGCTAGCCTTCTTTCTGTGGAATCTGAGAACAGATATTTCGGATCCCTTTGAAGACTATAGGGCTATAGGAAATATCCTCCGATAACAAAGAGAAAGAAGCATTCTGAGAAACTTCTTTGTGTTCTGTGAAATCATCTCACAGAGTTACAGCTTTCCCCTCAAGAAGCCTTTCGCTAAGACAGTTCTTGTGGAATTGGTAAAGTGATATTTGGAAGCCCATAGAGGGCTATGGTGAAAAAGCAAATATCCTCAGATGAAATCTGGAAAGAAGCTTCCTGAGAAACTGCTTAGTGTTCTGTTCATTCATCTCACAGAGTTACATCTGTATTTCGTGGATCTCTTTGCTAGCCTTATTTCTGTGGAATCTGAGAACAGATATTTTGGATCCCCTTGAAGACTACAGGGCCAAAGGAAATATCCTCCGATAACAAAGAGAAAGAAGCTTTCTGAGAAACTTCTTTGCGTTCTGTGAAATCATCTCACAGAGTTACAGCTTTCCCCTCAAGAAGCCTTTCGCTAAGACAGTTCTTGTGGATTTGGCAAAGTGATATTTGGAAGCCCAAAGAGGGCTATGGTGAAAAAGTAAATATCCTCAGATGAACTCTGGAAAGCAGCTTTCTGAGAAACTGCTTAGTGTTCTGTTAATTCATCTCAGAGAGTTACATCTGTATTTGGTGGATCTCTTTGGTAGCCTTATTTCTGTGGAATCTGAGAACAGATATTTCGGATCCCATTGAAGACCATAGGGCCAAAGGAAATATCCTCCGATTACAAAGAGAAAGAAGCTTTCGTAGAAACTTCTTTGTGTTCTGTGAAATCATCTCACAGAGTTACAGCTTTCACCTCAAGAAGCCTTTTGCTAAGACAGTTCTTGTGGAATTGGCAAAGTGATATTTGGAAGCCCATAGAGGGCTATGGTGAAAAAGGAAATATCCTCAGATGAAATCTGGAAAGAAGCTTTCTGAGAAACTGCTTAGTGTTCTGTTCATTCATCTCACAGAGTTACATCTGTATTTCGTGGATCTCTTTACTAGCCTTATTTCTGTGGAATCTGAGAACAGGTATTTCAGATCCCTTTGAAGACTATAGGGCCAAATTTAATATCCTCCGATTACAAAGAGAAAGAAGCTTTCTTAGAAACTTTTTTGTGTTCTGTGAAATCATCTCACAGAGTTACAGCTTTCTCCTCAAGAAGCCTTTCGCTAAGACAGTTCTTGTGGAATTGGCAAAGTGATATTTGGAAGCCCAAAGAGGGCTATGGTGAAAGAGGAAATATCCTCAGATGTAATCTGGAAAGAAGCTTTCTGAGAAACTGCTTAGTGTTCTGTTAATTCATCTCACAGAGTTACATCTGTATTTCCTGGATCTCTTTGCTAGCCTTATTTCTGTGGAATCTGAGAACAGGTATTTCAGATCCCATTGAAGACTATAGGGACAAAGTAAATATCCTCCGATTACAAAGAGAAAGAAGCTTTCTGAGAAACTTCTTTGTGTTCTGTGAAATCATCTCACAGAGTTACAGCTTTCCCCTCAAGAAGCCTTTCGCTAACACAGTTCTTGTGGAATTGGCAAAGTGATATTTGGAAGCCCATAGAGAGCTATGGTGAAAAAGGAAATATCCTCAGATGAAATCTGGAAAGAAGCTTTCTGAGAAACTGCTTAGGGTTCTGTTAATTCATCTCACAGAGTTACATCTGTATTTCGTGGATCTCTTTGCTAGCCTTCTTTCTGTGGAATCTGAGAACAGATATTTCGGATCCCTTTGAAGACTATAGGGCTATAGGAAATATCCTCCGATAACAAAGAGAAAGAAGCATTCTGAGAAACTTCTTTGTGTTCTGTGAAATCATCTCACAGAGTTACAGCTTTCCCCTCAAGAAGCCTTTCGCTAAGACAGTTCTTGTGGAATTGGTAAAGTGATATTTGGAAGCCCATAGAGGGCTATGGTGAAAAAGCAAATATCCTCAGATGAAATCTGGAAAGAAGCTTCCTGAGAAACTGCTTAGTGTTCTGTTCATTCATCTCACAGAGTTACATCTGTATTTCGTGGATCTCTTTGCTAGCCTTATTTCTGTGGAATCTGAGAACAGATATTTTGGATCCCCTTGAAGACTACAGGGCCAAAGGAAATATCCTCCGATAACAAAGAGAAAGAAGCTTTCTGAGAAACTTCTTTGCGTTCTGTGAAATCATCTCACAGAGTTACAGCTTTCCCCTCAAGAAGCCTTTCGCTAAGACAGTTCTTGTGGATTTGGCAAAGTGATATTTGGAAGCCCAAAGAGGGCTATGGTGAAAAAGTAAATATCCTCAGATGAACTCTGGAAAGCAGCTTTCTGAGAAACTGCTTAGTGTTCTGTTAATTCATCTCAGAGAGTTACATCTGTATTTGGTGGATCTCTTTGGTAGCCTTATTTCTGTGGAATCTGAGAACAGATATTTCGGATCCCATTGAAGACCATAGGGCCAAAGGAAATATCCTCCGATTACAAAGAGAAAGAAGCTTTCGTAGAAACTTCTTTGTGTTCTGTGAAATCATCTCACAGAGTTACAGCTTTCACCTCAAGAAGCCTTTTGCTAAGACAGTTCTTGTGGAATTGGCAAAGTGATATTTGGAAGCCCATAGAGGGCTATGGTGAAAAAGGAAATATCCTCAGATGAAATCTGGAAAGAAGCTTTCTGAGAAACTGCTTAGTGTTCTGTTCATTCATCTCACAGAGTTACATCTGTATTTCGTGGATCTCTTTACTAGCCTTATTTCTGTGGAATCTGAGAACAGGTATTTCAGATCCCTTTGAAGACTATAGGGCCAAATTTAATATCCTCCGATTACAAAGAGAAAGAAGCTTTCTTAGAAACTTTTTTGTGTTCTGTGAAATCATCTCACAGAGTTACAGCTTTCTCCTCAAGAAGCCTTTCGCTAAGACAGTTCTTGTGGAATTGGCAAAGTGATATTTGGAAGCCCAAAGAGGGCTATGGTGAAAGAGGAAATATCCTCAGATGTAATCTGGAAAGAAGCTTTCTGAGAAACTGCTTAGTGTTCTGTTAATTCATCTCACAGAGTTACATCTGTATTTCCTGGATCTCTTTGCTAGCCTTATTTCTGTGGAATCTGAGAACAGATATTTCTGATCCCTTTGAAGACTATAGGGCCAAAGGAAATATCCTCCCATAACAAAGAGAAAGAAGCTTTCTGAGAAACTTCTTTGTGTTCTGTGAAATCATCTCACAGAGTTACAGCTTTCCTCTCAAGAAGCCTTTCGCTAAGACAGTTCTTGTGGAATTGGCAAAGTGATATTTGGAAGCCCATTGAAGGCTATGGTGAAAAAGGAAATATCCTCAGAGGAAATCTGGAAAGAAGCTTTCTGAGAAACTGCTTAGTGTTCTGTTAATTCATCTCACAGAGTTACATCTGTATTTCGTGGATCTCTTTACTAGCCTTATTTCTGTGAAATCTGAGAACAGATATTTCGGATCCCATTGAAGACTATAGGGCCAAAGGAAATATCCTCCGATAACAAAGAGAAAGAAGCTTTCTGAGAAACTTCTTTGTGTTCTGTGAAATCATCTCACAGAGTTACAGCTTTCGCCTCAAGAAGCCTTTCGCTAAGACAGTTCTTGTGGAATCGGCAAAGTGATATTTGGAAGCCCATAGAGGGCTATGGTGAAAAAGGAAATATCCTCAGATGAAATCTGGAAAGAAGCTTTCTGAGAAACTGCTTAGTGTTCGGTTAATTCATCTCACAGAGTTACATCTGTATTTCGTGGATCTCTTTGCTAGCCGTATTTCTGTCGAATCTAAGAACAGATATTTCGGATCCCTTTGTAGATCATAGGGCCAAAGGAAATATCCTCCGATAACAAAGAGAAAGAAGCTTTCTGAGAAACTTCTTTGCGTTCAGTGAAATCATCTCACAGAGTTACAGCTTTCCCCTCAAGAAGCCTTTCGCTAAGACAGTTCCTGTGGAATTGGCAAAGTGATATTTGGAAGCCCATAGAGGGCTATGGTGAAAAAGGAAATATCCTCAGATGAAATCTGGAAAGAAGCTTTCTGAGAAACTGCTTAGAGTTCTGTTAATTCATCTCACAGAGTTACATCTGTATTTCCTGGATCTCTTTGCTAGCCTTATTTCTGTGGAATCTGAGAACAGGTATTTCAGATCCCATTGAAGACTATAGGGACAAAGGAAATATCCTCCGATAACAAAGAGAAAGAAGCTTTCTGAGAAACTTCTTTGTGTTCTGTGAAATCATCTCACAGAGTTACAGCTTTCCCCTCAAGAAGCCTTTCAATAAGACAGTTCCTGTGGAATTGGCAAAGTGATATTTGGAAGCCCAAAGAGGGCTATGGTGAAAAAGGAAATATCCTCAGATGAAATCTGGAAAGAAGCTTTCTGAGAAACTGCTTAGTGTTCTGTTCATTCATCTCACAGAGTTACATCTGTATTTCGTGGATCTCTTTGCTAGCCTTATTTCTGTGGAATCTGAGAACAGATATTTCGGATCCCTTTGAAGACTATAGGGCTATAGGAAATATCCTCCGATAACAAAGAGAAAGAAGCTTTCTGAGAAACTTCTTTGCGTTCTGTGAAATCATCTCACAGAGTTCCAGCTTTCCTCTCAAGAAGCCTTTCGCTAAGACAGTTCTTGTGGATTTGGCAAAGTGATATTTGGAAGCCCATAGAGGGCTATGGTGAAAAAGGAAATATCCTCAGATGAAATCTGGAAAGAAGCTTTCTGAGAAACTGCTTAGTGTTCTGTTAATTCATCTCACAGAGTTACATCTGTATTTCGTGGATCTCTTTACTAGCCTTATTTCTGTGGAATCTGAGAACAGGTATTTCAGATCCCTTTGAAGACTATAGGGCCAAATTTAATATCCTCCGATTACAAAGAGAAAGAAGCTTTCTTAGAAACTTTTTTGTGTTCTGGGAAATCATCTCACAGAGTTACAGCTTTCTCCTCAAGAAGCCTTTCGCTAAGACAGTTATTGCGGAATTGGCAAAGTGATATTTGGAAGCCCATAGAGGGCTATGGTGAAAGAGGAAATATCCTCAGATGTAATCTGGAAAGAAGCTTTCTGAGAAACTGCTTAGTGTTCTGTTCATTCATCTCACAGAGTTCCATCTGTATTTCGTGGATCTCTTTGCTAGCCTTATTTTTGTGGAATCTGAGAACAGATATTTTGGATCCCCTTGAAGACTACAGGGCCAAAGGAAATATCCTCCGATAACAAAGAGAAAGAAGCTTTCTGAGAAACTTCTTTGCGTTCTGTGAAATCATCTCACAGAGTTACAGCTTTCCTCTCAAGAAGCCTTTCGCTAAGACAGTTCTTGTGGAATTGGCAAAGTGATATTTGGAAGCCCATAGAGGGCTATGGTGAAAAAGGAAATATCCTCAGATGAAATCTGGAAAGAAGCTTTCTGAGAAACTGCTTAGTGTTCTGTTAATTCATCTCACAGAGTTACATCTGTATTTCGTGGATCTCTTTGCTAGCCTTATTTCTGTGAAATCTGAGAACAGATATTTCGGATCCCATTGAAGACTATAGGGCCAAAGGAAATATCCTCCGATAACAAAGAGAAAGAAGCTTTCTGAGAAACTTCTTTGTGTTCTGTGAAATCATCTCACAGAGTTACAGCTTTCGCCTCAAGAAGCCTTTCGCTAAGACAGTTCTTGTGGAATCGGCAAAGTGATATTTGGAAGCCCATAGAGGGCTAGGGTGAAAAAGGAAATATCCTCAGATGAAATCTGGAAAGAAGCTTTCTGAGAAACTGCTAAGTGTTCGGTTAATTCATCTCACAGAGTTACATCTGTATTTCGTGGATCTCTTTGCTAGCCGTATTTCTGTCGAATCTAAGAGCAGATATCTCGGATCCCTTTGTAGATCATAGGGCCAAAGGAAATATCCTCCGATAACAAAGAGAAAGAAGCTTTCTGAGAAACTTCTTTGCGTTCAGTGAAATCATCTCAGAGAGTTACAGCTTTCCCCTCAAGAAGCCTTTCCCTAAGACAGTTCTTGTGGAATTGGCAAAGTGATATTTGGAAGCCCATAGAGGGCTATGGTGAAAAAGGAAATATCCTCAGATGAAATCTGGAAAGAAGCTTTCTGAGAAACTGCTTAGAGTTCTGTTAATTCATCTCACAGAGTTACATCTGTATTTCCTGGATCTCTTTGCTAGCCTTATTTCTGTGGAATCTGAGAACAGGTATTTCAGATCCCATTGAAGACTATAGGGACAAAGTAAATATCCTCCGATTACAAAGAGAAAGAAGCTTTCTGAGAAACTTCTTTGAGTTCTGTGAAATCATCTCACAGAGTTACAGCTTTCCCCTCAAGAAGCCTTTCGCTAAGACAGTTCTTGTGGAATTGGCAAAGTGATATTTGGAAGCCCATAGAGAGCTATGGTGAAAAAGGAAATATCCTCAGATGAAATCTGGAAAGAAGCTTTCTGAGAAACTGCTTAGGGTTCTGTTAATTCATCTCACAGAGTTACATCTGTATTTCGTGGATCTCTTTGCTAGCCGTATTTCTGTCGAATCTAAGAGCAGATATCTCGGATCCCTTTGTAGATCATAGGGCCAAAGGAAATATCCTCCGATAACAAAGAGAAAGAAGCTTTCTGAGAAACTTCTTTGCGTTCAGTGAAATCATCTCAGAGAGTTACAGCTTTCCCCTCAAGAAGCCTTTCCCTAAGACAGTTCTTGTGGAATTGGCAAAGTGATATTTGGAAGCCCATAGAGGGCTATGGTGAAAAAGGAAATATCCTCAGATGAAATCTGGAAAGAAGCTTTCTGAGAAACTGCTTAGAGTTCTGTTAATTCATCTCACAGAGTTACATCTGTATTTCCTGGATCTCTTTGCTAGCCTTATTTCTGTGGAATCTGAGAACAGGTATTTCAGATCCCATTGAAGACTATAGGGACAAAGTAAATATCCTCCGATTACAAAGAGAAAGAAGCTTTCTGAGAAACTTCTTTGTGTTCTGTGAAATCATCTCACAGAGTTACAGCTTTCCCCTCAAGAAGCCTTTCGCTAAGACAGTTCTTGTGGAATTGGCAAAGTGATATTTGGAAGCCCATAGAGAGCTATGGTGAAAAAGGAAATATCCTCAGATGAAATCTGGAAAGAAGCTTTCTGAGAAACTGCTTAGGGTTCTGTTAATTCATCTCACAGAGTTACATCTGTATTTCGTGGATCTCTTTGCTAGCCTTCTTTCTGTGGAATCTGAGAACAGATATTTCGGATCCCTTTGAAGACTATAGGGCTATAGGAAATATCCTCCGATAACAAAGAGAAAGAAGCATTCTGAGAAACTTCTTTGTGTTCTGTGAAATCATCTCACAGAGTTACAGCTTTCGCCTCAAGAAGCCTTTCGCTAAGACAGTTCTTGTGGAATCGGCAAAGTGATATTTGGAAGCCCATAGAGGGCTATGGTGAAAAAGGAAATATCCTCAGATGAAATCTGGAAAGAAGCTTTCTGAGAAACTGCTAAGTGTTCGGTTAATTCATCTCACAGAGTTACATCTGTATTTCGTGGATCTCTTTGCTAGCCGTATTTCTGTCGAATCTAAGAACAGATATTTCGGATCCCTTTGTAGATCATAGGGCCAAAGGAAATATCCTCCGATAACAAAGAGAAAGAAGCTTTCTGAGAAACTTCTTTGCGTTCTGTGAAATCATCTCACAGAGTTACAGCTTTCCCCTCAAGAAGCCTTTCGCTAAGACAGTTCTTGTGGAATTGGCAAAGTGATATTTGGAAGCCCATAGAGGGCTATGGTGAAAAAGGAAATATCCTCAGATGAAATCTGGAAAGAAGCTTCCTGAGAAACTGCTTAGTGTTCTGTTCATTCATCTCACAGAGTTACATCTGTATTTCGTGGATGTCTTTGCTAGCCTTATTTCTGTGGAATCTGAGAACAGATATTTTGGATCCCCTTGAAGACTACAGGGCCAAAGGAAATATCCTCCGATAACAAAGAGAAAGAAGCTTTCTGAGAAACTTCTTTGCGTTCTGTGAAATCATCTCACAGAGTTACAGCTTTCCCCTCAAGAAGCCTTTCGCTAAGACAGTTCTTGTAGATTTGGCAAAGTGATATTTGGAAGCCCATAGAGGGCTATGGTGAAAAAGGAAATATCCTCAGATGAAATCTGGAAAGCAGCTTTCTGAGAAACTGCTTAGTGTTCTGTTAATTCATCTCAGAGAGTTACATCTGTATTTGGTGGATCTCTTTGGTAGCCTTATTTCTGTTGAATCTGAGAACAGATGTTTCGGATCCCATTGAAGACCATACTGCCAAAGGAAATATCCTCCGATTACAAAGAGAAAGAAGCTTTCGTAGAAACTTCTTTGTGTTCTGTGAAATCATCTCACAGAGTTACAGCTTTCACCTCAAGAAGCCTTTCGCTAAGACAGTTCTTGTGGAATTGGCAAAGTGATATTTGGAAGCCCATAGAGGGCTATGGTGAAAAAGGAAATATCCTCAGATGAAATCTGGAAAGAAGCTTTCTGAGAAACTGCTTAGTGTTCTGTTCATTCATCTCACAGAGTTACATCTGTATTTCGTGGATCTCTTTACTAGCCTTATTTCTGTGGAATCTGAGAACAGGTATTTCAGATCCCTTTGAAGACTATAGGGCCAAATTTAATATCCTCCGATTACAAAGAGAAAGAAGCTTTCTTAGAAACTTTTTTGTGTTCTGTGAAATCATCTCACAGAGTTACAGCTTTCTCCTCAAGAAGCCTTTCGCTAAGACAGTTCTTGTGGAATTGGCAAAGTGATATTTGGAAGCCCATAGAGGGCTATGGTGAAAGAGGAAATATCCTCAGATGTAATCTGGAAAGAAGCTTTCTGAGAAACTGCTTAGTGTTCTCTTAATTCATCTCACAGAGTTACATCTGTATTTCGTGGATCTCTTTGCTAGCCTTATTTCTGTGAAATCTGAGAACAGATATTTCGGATACCATTGAAGACTATAGGGCCAAAGGAAATATCCTCCGATAACAAAGAGAAAGATGCTTTCTGAGAAACTTCTTTGCGTTCTGTGAAATCATCTCACAGAGTTACAGCTTTCGCCTCAAGAAGCCTTTCGCTAAGACAGTTCTTGTGGAATCGGCAAAGTGATATTTGGAAGCCCATAGAGGGCTATGGTGAAAAAGGAAATATCCTCAGATGAAATCTGGAAAGAAGCTTTCTGAGAAACTGCTTAGTGTTCGGTTAATTCATCTCACAGAGTTACATCTGTATTTCGTGGATCTCTTTCCTAGCCGTATTTCTGTCGAATCTAAGAACAGATATTTCGGATCCCTTTGTAGATCATAGGGCCAAAGGAAATATCCTCCGATAACAAAGAGAAAGAAGCTTTCTGAGAAACTTCTTTGCGTTCAGTGAAATCATCTCACAGAGTTACAGCTTTCCCCTCAAGAAGCCTTTCGCTAAGACAGTTCTTGTGAAATTGGCAAAGTGATATTTGGAAGCCCATAGAGGGCTATGGTGAAAAAGGAAATATCCTCAGATGAAATCTGGAAAGAAGCTTTCTGAGAAACTGCTTAGAGTTCTGTTAATTCATCTCACAGAGTTACATCTGTATTTCCTGGATCTCTTTGCTAGCCTTATTTCTGTGGAATCTGAGAACAGGTATTTCAGATCCCATTGAAGACTATAGGGACAAAGGAAATATCCTCCGATTACAAAGAGAAAGAAGCTTTCTGAGAAACTTCTTTGTGTTCTGTGAAATCATCTCACAGAGTTACAGCTTTCCCCTCAAGAAGCCTTTCGCTAAGACTGTTCTTGTGGAATTGGCAAAGTGATATTTGGAAGCCCATAGAGGGCTATGGTGAAAAAGGAAATATCCTCAGATGAAATCTGGAAAGAAGCTTTCTGAGAAACTGCTTAGTGTTCTGTTAATTCATCTCACAGAGTTACATCTGTATTTCGTGGATCTCTTTGCTAGCCTTTTTTCTGTGGAATCTGAGAACAGATATTTCGGATCCCTTTGAAGACTATAGGGCTATAGGAAATATCCTCCGATAACAAAGAGAAAGAAGCTTTCTGAGAAACTTCTTTGCGTTCTGTGAAATGATCTCACAGAGTTACAGCTTTCCTCTCAAGAAGCCTTTCGCTAAGACAGTTCTTGTGGAATTGGCAAAGTGATATTTGGAAGCCCATAGAGGGCTATGGTGAAAAAGGAAATATCCTCAGAGGAAATCTGGAAAGAAGCCTTCTGAGAAACTGCTTAGTGTTCTGTTAATTCATCTCACAGAGTTACATCTGTATTTTGTGGATCTCCTTGCTAGCCTTATTTCTGTGAAATCTGAGAACAGATATTTCGGATCCCATTGAAGACTATAGGGCCAAAGGAAATATCCTCCGATAACAAAGAGAAAGAAGCTTTCTGAGAAACTTCTTTGTGTTCTGTGAAATCATCTCACAGAGTTACAGCTTTCGCCTCAAGAAGCCTTTCGCTAAGACAGTTCTTGTGGAATCGGCAAAGTGATATTTGGAAGCCCATAGAGGGCTAGGGTGAAAAAGGAAATATCCTCAGATGAAATCTGGAAAGAAGCTTTCTGAGAAACTGCTTAGTGTTCGGTTAATTCATCTCACAGAGTTACATCTGTATTTCGTGGATCTCTTTGCTAGCCGTATTTCTGTCGAATCTAAGAACAGATATTTCGGATCCCTTTGTAGATCATAGGGTCAAAGGAAATATCCTCCGATATCAAAGAGAAAGAAGCTTTCTGAGAAACTTCTTTGCGTTCAGTGAAATCATCTCACAGAGTTACAGCTTTCCCCTCAAGAAGCCTTTCGCTAAGACAGTTCTTGTGGAATTGGCAAAGTGATATTTGGAAGCCCATAGAGGGCTATGGTGGAAAAGGAAATATCCTCAGATGAAATCTGGAAAGAAGCTTTCTGAGAAACTGCTTAGAGTTCTGTTAATTCATCTCACAGAGTTACATCTGTATTTCCTGGATCTCTTTGCTAGCCTTATTTCTGTGGAAGCTGAGAACAGGTATTTCAGATCCCATTGAAGACTATAGGGACAAAGGAAATATCCTCCGATTACAAAGAGAAAGAAGCTTTCTGAGAAACTTCTTTGTGTTCTGTGAAATCATCTCACAGAGTTACAGCTTTCCCCTCAAGAAGCCTTTCGCTAAGACAGTTCTTGTGGTATTGGCAAAGTGATATTTGGAAGCCCATAGAGGGCTATGGTGAAAAAGGAAATATCCTCAGATGAAATCTGGAAAGAAGCTTTCTGAGAAACTGCTTAGTGTTCTGTTAATTCATCTCACAGAGTTACATCTGTATTTCGTGGATCTCTTTGCTAGCCTTATTTCTGTGGAATCTGAGAACAGATATTTCGGATCCCTTTGAAGACTATAGGGCTATAGGAAATATCCTCCGATAACAAAGAGAAAGAAGCTTTCTGAGAAACTTCTTTGTGTTCTGTGAAATCATCACACAGAGTTACAGCTTTCCCCTTAAGAAGCCTTTCGCTAAGACAGTTCTTGTGGAATTGGCAAAGTGATATTTGGAAGCCCATAGAGGGCTATGGTGAAAAAGGAAATATCCTCAGATGAAATCTGGAAAGAAGCTTTCTGAGAAACTGCTTAGTGTTCTGTTAATTCATCTCAGAGAGTTACATCTGTATTTGGTGGATCTCTTTGGTAGCCTTATTTCTGTGGAATCTGAGAACAGATATTTCGGATCCCATTGAAGACCATAGGGCCAAAGGAAATATCCTCCAATTACAAAGAGAAAGAAGCTTTCGTAGAAACTTCTTTGTGTTCTGTGAAATCATCTCACAGATATTACAGCTTTCACCTCAAGAAGCCTTTCGCTAAGACAGTTCTTGTGGTATTGGCAAAGTGATATTTGGAAGCCCTAGAGGGCTATGGTGAAAAAGGAAATATCCTCAGATGAAATCTGGAAAGAAGCTTTCTGAGAAACTGCTTAGTGTTCTGTTCATTCATCTCACAGAGTTACATCTGTATTTCGTGGATCTCTTTACTAGCCTTATTTCTGTGGAATCTGAGAACAGGTATTTCAGATCCCTTTGAAGAATATAGGGCCAAATTTAATATCCTCCGATTACAAAGAGAAAGAAGCTTTCTTAGAAACTTTTTTGTGTTCTGTGAAATCATCTCACAGAGTTACAGCTTTCTCCTCAAGAAGCCTTTCGCTAAGACAGTTCTTGTGGAATTGGCAAAGTGATATTTGGAAGCCCATAGAGGGCTATGGTGAAAGAGGAAATATCCTCAGATGTAATCTGGAAAGAAGCTTTCTGAGAAACTGCTTAGTGTTCTGTTAATTCATCTCACAGAGTTACATCTGTATTTCGTGGATCCCTTGCTAGCCTTATTTCTGTGGAATCTGAGAACAGATATTTCTGATCCCATTGAAGACTCTAGGGCCAAAGGAAATATCCTCCGATAACAAAGGGAAAGAAGCTTTCTGAGAAACTTCTTTGCGTTCTGTGAAATCATCTCACACAGTTACAGCTTTCCTCTCAAGAAGCCTTTCGCTATGACAGTTCTTGTGGAATTGGCAAAGTGATATTTGGAAGCCCATAGAGGGCTATGGTGAAAAAGGAAATATCCTCAGATGAAATCTGGAAAGAAGCTTCTGAGAAACTGCTTAGTGTTCTGTTAATTCATCTCACAGAGTTACATCTGTATTTCGTGGATCTCTTTGCTAGCCTTATTTCTGTGAAATCTAAGAACAGATATTTCGGATCCCATTGAAGACTATAGGGCCAAAGGAAATATCCTCCGATAACAAAGAGAAAGAAGCTTTCTGAGAAACTTCTTTGTGTTCTGTGAAATCATCTCACAGAGTTACAGCTTTCGCCTCAAGAAGCCTTTCGCTAAGACAGTTCTTGTGGAATCGGCAAAGTGATATTTGGAAGCCCATAGAGGGCTATGGTGAAAAAGGAAATATCCTCAGATGAAATCTGGAAAGAAGCTTTCTGAGAAACTGCTAAGTGTTCGGTTAATTCATCTCACAGAGTTACATCTGTATTTCGTGGATCTCTTTGCTAGCCGTATTTCTGTCGAATCTAAGAACAGATATTTCGGATCCCTTTGTAGATCATAGGGCCAAAGGAAATATCCTCCGATAACAAAGAGAAAGAAGCTTTCTGAGAAACTTCTTTGCGTTCAGTGAAATCATCTCACAGAGTTACAGCTTTCACCTCAAGAAGCCTTTCGCTAAGACAGTTCTTGTGAAATTGGCAAAGTGATATTTGGAAGCCCATAGAGGGCTATGGTGAAAAAGGAAATATCCTCAGATGAAATCTGGAAAGAAGCTTTCTGAGAAACTGCTTAGAGTTCTGTTAATTCATCTCACAGAGTTACATCTGTATTTCCTGGATCTCTTTGCTAGCCTTATTTCTGTGGAATCTGAGAACAGGTATTTCAGATCCCATTGAAGACTATAGGGACAAAGGAAATATCCTCCGATTACAAAGAGAAAGAAGCTTTCTGAGAAACTTCTTTGTGTTCTGTGAAATCATCTCACAGAGTTACAGCTTTCCCCTCAAGAAGCCTTTCGCTAAGACAGTTCTTGTGGAATTGGCAAAGTGATATTTGGAACCCCTAGAGGGCTATGGTGAAAAAGGAAATATCCTCAGATGAAATCTGGAAAGAAGCTTTCTGAGAAACTGCTTAGTGTTCTGTTAATTCATCTCACAGAGTTACATCTGTATTTCGTGGATCTCTTTGCTAGCCTTTTTTCTGTGGAATCTGAGAACAGATATTTCGGATCCCTTTGAAGACTATAGGGCTATAGGAAATATCCTCCGATAACAAAGAGAAAGAAGCTTTCTGAGAAACTTCTTTGCGTTCTGTGAAATCATCTCACAGAGTTACAGCTTTCCTCTCAAGAAGCCTTTCGCTAAGACAGTTCTTGTGGAATTGGCAAAGTGATATTTGGAAGCCCATAGAGGGCTATGGTGAAAAAGGAAATATCCTCAGATGAAATCTGGAAAGAAGCTTTCTGAGAAACTGCTTAGTGTTCTGTTAATTCATCTCACAGAATTACATCTGTATTTTGTGGATCTCTTTGCTAGCCTTATTTCTGTGAAATCTGAGAACAGATATTTCGGATCCCATTGAAGACTATAGGGCCAAAGGAAATATCCTCCGATAACAAAGAGAAAGAAGCTTTCTGAGAAACTTCTTTGTGTTCTGTGAAATCATCTCACAGAGTTACAGCTTTCGCCTCAAGAAGCCTTTCGCTAAGACAGTTCATGTGGAATCGGCAAAGTGATATTTGGAAGCCCATAGAGGGCTATGGTGAAAAAGGAAATATCCTCAGATGAAATCTGGAAAGAAGCTTTCTGAGAAACTGCTTAATGTTCGGTTAATTCATCTCACAGAGTTACATCTGTATTTCGTGGATCTCTTTGCTAGCCGTATTTCTGTCGAATCTAAGAACAGATATTTCGGATCCCTTTGTAGATCATAGGGCCAAAGGAAATATCCTCCGATAACAAAGAGAAAGAAGCTTTCTGAGAAACTTCTTTGCGTTCAGTGAAATCATCTCACAGAGTTACAGCTTTCCCCTCAAGAAGCCTTTCGCTAAGACAGTTCTTGTGGAATTGGCAAAGTGATATTTGGAAGCCCATAGAGGGCTATGGTGAAAAAGGAAATATCCTCAGATGAAATCTGGAAAGAAGCTTTCTGAGAAACTGCTTAGAGTTCTGTTAATTCATCTCACAGAGTTACATCTGTATTTCCTGGATCTCTTTGCTAGCCTTATTTCTGTGGAATCTGAGAACAGGTATTTCAGATCCCATTGAAGACTATAGGGACAAAGGAAATATCCTCCGATTACAAAGAGAAAGAAGCTTTCTGAGAAACTTCTTTGTGTTCTGTGAAATCATCTCACAGAGTTACAGCTTTCGCCTCAAGAAACCTTTCGCTAAGACAGTTCTTGTGGAATCGGCAAAGTGATATTTGGAAGCCCATAGAGGGCTATGGTGAAAAAGGAAATATCCTCAGATGAAATCTGGAAAGAAGCTTTCTGAGAAACTGCTAAGTGTTCGGTTAATTCATCTCACAGAGTTACATCTGTATTTCGTGGATCTCTTTGCTAGCCGTATTTCTGTCGAATCTAAGAACAGATATTTCGGATCCCTTTGTAGATCATAGGGCCAAAGGAAATATCCTCCGATAACAAAGAGAAAGAAGCTTTCTGAGAAACTTCTTTGCGTTCAGTGAAATCATCTCACAGAGTTACAGCTTTCCCCTCAAGAAGCCTTTCGCTAAGACAGTTCTTGTGAAATTGGCAAAGTGATATTTGGAAGCCCATAGACGGCTATGGTGAAAAAGGAAATATCCTCAGATGAAATCTGGAAAGCAGCTTTCTGAGAAACTGCTTAGAGTTCTGTTAATTCATCTCACAGAGTGACATCTGTATTTCCTGGATCTCTTTGCTAGCCTTATTTCTGTGGAATCTGAGAACAGGTATTTCAGATCCCATTGAAGACTATAGGGACAAAGGAAATATCCTCCGATTACAAAGAGAAAGAAGCTTTCTGAGAAACTTCTTTGTGTTCTGTGAAATCATCTCACAGAGTTACAGCTTTCCCCTCAAGAAGCCTTTCGCTAAGACAGTTCTTGTGGAATTGGCAAAGTGATATTTGGAAGCCCATAGAGGGCTATGGTGAAAAAGGAAATATCCTCAGATGAAATCTGGAAAGAAGCTTTCTGAGAAACTGCTTAGTGTTCTGTTAATTCATCTCACAGAGTTACATCTGTATTTCGTAGATCTCTTTACTAGCCTTTTTTCTGTGGAATCTGAGAACAGATATTTCGGATCCCTTTGAAGACTATAGGGCTATAGGAAATATCCTCCGATAACAAAGAGAAAGAAGCTTTCTGAGAAACTTCTTTGCGTTCTGTGAAATCATCTCACAGAGTTACAGCTTTCCTCTCAAGAAGCCTTTCGCTAAGACAGTTCTTGTGGAATTGGCAAAGTGATATTTGGAAGCCCATAGAGGGCTATGGTGAAAAAGGAAATATCCTCAGATGAAATCTGGAAAGAAGCTTTCTGAGAAACTGCTTAGTGTTCTGTTAATTCATCTCACAGAATTACATCTGTATTTTGTTGATCTCTTTGCTAGCCTTATTTCTGTGAAATCTGAGAACAGATATTTCGGATCCCATTGAAGACTATAGGGCCAAAGGAAATATCCTCCGATAACAAAGAGAAAGAAGCTTTCTGAGAAACTTCTTTGTGTTCTGTGAAATCATCTCACAGAGTTACAGCTTTCGCCTCAAGAAGCCTTTCGCTAAGAGAGTTCTTGTGGAATCGGCAAAGTGATATTTGGAAGCCCATAGAGGGCTATGGTGAAAAAGGAAATATCCTCAGATGAAATCTGGAAAGAAGCTTTCTGAGAATCTGCTTAGTGTTCGGTTAATTCATCTCACAGAGTTACATCTGTATTTCGTGGATCTCTTTGCTAGCCGTATTTCTGTCGAATCTAAGAACAGATATTTCGGATCCCTTTGTAGATCATAGGGCCAAAGGAAATATCCTCCGATAACAAAGAGAAAGAAGCTTTCTGAGAAACTTCTTTGCGTTCAGTGAAATCATCTCACAGAGTTACAGCTTTCCCCTCAAGAAGCCTTTCGCTAAGACAGTTCTTGTGGAATTGGCAAAGTGATATTTGGAAGCCCATAGAGGGCTATGGTGAAAAAGGAAATATCCTCAGATGAAATCTGGAAAGAAGCTTTCTGAGAAACTGCTTAGAGTTCTGTTAATTCATCTCACAGAGTTACATCTGTATTTCCTGGATCTCTTTGCTAGCCTTATTTCTGTGGAATCTGAGAACAGGTATTTCAGATCCCATTGAAGACTATAGGGACAAAGGAAATATCCTCCGATTACAAAGAGAAAGAAGCTTTCTGAGAAACTTCTTTGTGTTCTGTGAAATCATCTCACAGAGTTACAGCTTTTCCCTCAAGAAGCCTTTCCCTAAGACAGTTCTTGTGGAATTGGCAAAGTGATATTTGGAAGTCCATAGAGGGCTATGGTGAAAAAGGAAATATCCTCAGATGAAATCTGGAAAGAAGCTTTCTGAGAAACTGCTTAGTGTTCTGTTAATTCATCTCACAGAGTTACATCTGTATTTCGTGGATCTCTTTGCTAGCCTTATTTCTGTGGAATCTGAGAACAGGTATTTCAGATCCCTTTGAAGACTATAGGGCCAAATTTACTATCCTCCGATTACAAAGAGAAAGAAGCTTTCTTAGAAACTTTTTTGTGTTCTGTGAAATCATCTCACAGAGTTACAGCTTTCTCCTCAAGAAGCCTTTCGCTAAGACAGTTCTTGTGGATTTGGCAAAGTGATATTTGGAAGCCCATAGAGGGCTATGGTGAAAAAGGAAATATCCTCAGATGAAATCTGGAAAGCAGCTTTCTGAGAAACTGCTTAGTGTTCTGTTAATTCATCTCAGAGAGTTACATCTGTATTTGGTGGATCTCTTTGGTAGCCTTATTTCTGTGGAATCTGAGAACAGATATTTCTGATCCCATTGAAGACTATAGGGCCAAAGGAAATATCCTCCCATAACAAAGAGAAAGAAGCTTTCTGAGAAACTTCTTTGCGTTCGGTGAAATCATCTCACAGAGTTACAGCTTTCCTCTCAAGAAGCCTTTCGCTAAGACAGTTCTTGTGGAATTGGCAAAGTGATATTTGGAAGCCCATAGAAGGCTATGGTGAAAAAGGAAATATCCTCAGAGGAAATCTGGAAAGAAGCTTTCTGAGAAACTGCTTAGTGTTCGGTTAATTCATCTCACAGAGTTACATCTGTATTTCGTGGATCTCTTTACTAGCCTTATTTCTGTGAAATCTGAGAACAGATATTTCGGATCCCATTGAAGACTATAGGGCCAAAGGAAATATCCTCCGATAACAAAGAGAAAGAAGCTTTCTGAGAAACTTCTTTGTGTTCTGTGAAATCATCTCACAGAGTTACAGCTTTCGCCTCAAGAAGCCTTTCGCTAAGACAGTTCTTGTGGAATCGGCAAAGTGATATTTGGAAGCCCATAGAGGGCTATGGTGAAAAAGGAAATATCCTCAGATGAAATCTGGAAAGAAGCTTTCTGAGAAACTGCTTAGTGTTCGGTTAATTCATCTCACAGAGTTACATCTGTATTTCGTGGATCTCTTTGCTAGCCGTATTTCTGTCGAATCTAAGAACAGATATTTCGGATCCCTTTGTAGATCATAGGGCCAAAGGAAATATCCTCCGATAACAAAGAGAAAGAAGCTTTCTGAGAAACTTCTTTGCGTTCAGTGAAATCATCTCACAGAGTTCCAGCTTTCCTCTCAAGAAGCCTTTCGCTAAGACAGTTCTTGTGGATTTGGCAAAGTGATATTTGGAAGCCCATAGAGGGCTATGGTGAAAAAGGAAATATCCTCAGATGAAATCTGGAAAGAAGCTTTCTGAGAAACTGCTTAGTGTTCTGTTCATTCATCTCACAGAGTTCCATCTGTATTTCGTGGATCTCTTTGTTAGCCTTATTTTTGTGGAATCTGAGAACAGATATTTTGGATCCCCTTGAAGACTACAGGGCCAAAGGAAATATCCTCCGATAACAAAGAGAAAGAAGCTTTCTGAGAAACTTCTTTGCGTTCTGTGAAATCATCTCACAGAGTTACAGCTTTCCTCTCAAGAAGCCTTTCGCTAAGACAGTTCTTGTGGAATTGGCAAAGTGATATTTGGAAGCCCATAGAGGGCTATGGTGAAAAAGGAAATATCCTCAGATGAAATCTGGAAAGAAGCTTTCTGAGAAACTGCTTAGTGTTCTGTTAATTCATCTCACAGAGTTACATCTGTATTTCGTGGATCTCTTTGCTAGCCTTATTTCTGTGAAATCTGAGAACAGATATTTCGGATCCCATTGAAGACTATAGGGCCAAAGGAAATATCCTCCGATAACAAAGAGAAAGAAGCTTTCTGAGAAACTTCTTTGTGTTCTGTGAAATCATCTCACAGAGTTACAGCTTTCGCCTCAAGAAGCCTTTCGCTAAGACAGTTCTTGTGGAATCGGCAAAGTGATATTTGGAAGCCCATAGAGGGCTAGGGTGAAAAAGGAAATATCCTCAGATGAAATCTGGAAAGAAGCTTTCTGAGAAACTGCTTAGTGTTCGGTTAATTCATCTCACAGAGTTACATCTGTATTTCGTGGATCTCTTTGCTAGCCGTATTTCTGTCGAATCTAAGAACAGATATTTCGGATCCCTTTGTAGATCATAGGGCCAAAGGAAATATCCTCCGATATCAAAGAGAAAGAAGCTTTCTGAGAAACTTCTTTGCGTTCAGTGAAATCATCTCACAGAGTTACAGCTTTCCCCTCAAGAAGCCTTTCGCTAAGACAGTTCTTGTGGAATTGGCAAAGTGATATTTGGAAGCCCATAGAGGGCTATGGTGGAAAAGGAAATATCCTCAGATGAAATCTGGAAAGAAGCTTTCTGAGAAACTGCTTAGAGTTCTGTTAATTCATCTCACAGAGTTACATCTGTATTTCCTGGATCTCTTTGCTAGCCTTATTTCTGTGGAAGCTGAGAACAGGTATTTCAGATCCCATTGAAGACTATAGGGACAAAGGAAATATCCTCCGATTACAAAGAGAAAGAAGCTTTCTGAGAAACTTCTTTGTGTTCTGTGAAATCATCTCACAGAGTTACAGCTTTCCCCTCAAGAAGCCTTTCGCTAAGACAGTTCTTGTGGAATTGGCAAAGTGATATTTGGAAGCCCATAGAGGGCTATGGTGAAAAAGGAAATATCCTCAGATGAAATCTGGAAAGAAGCTTTCTGAGAAACTGCTTAGTGTTCTGTTAATTCATCTCACAGAGTTACATCTGTATTTCGTGGATCTCTTTGCTAGCCTTATTTCTGTGGAATCTGAGAACAGATATTTCGGATCCCTTTGAAGACTATAGGGCTATAGGAAATATCCTCCGATAACAAAGAGAAAGAAGCTTTCTGAGAAACTTCTTTGTGTTCTGTGAAATCATCACACAGAGTTACAGCTTTCCCCTTAAGAAGCCTTTCGCTAAGACAGTTCTTGTGGAATTGGCAAAGTGATATTTGGAAGCCCATAGAGGGCTATGGTGAAAAAGGAAATATCCTCAGATGAAATCTGGAAAGAAGCTTTCTGAGAAACTGCTTAGTGTTCTGTTAATTCATCTCAGAGAGTTACATCTGTATTTGGTGGATCTCTTTGGTAGCCTTATTTCTGTGGAATCTGAGAACAGATATTTCGGATCCCATTGAAGACCATAGGGCCAAAGGAAATATCCTCCAATTACAAAGAGAAAGAAGCTTTCGTAGAAACTTCTTTGTGTTCTGTGAAATCATCTCACAGATATTACAGCTTTCACCTCAAGAAGCCTTTCGCTAAGACAGTTCTTGTGGTATTGGCAAAGTGATATTTGGAAGCCCTAGAGGGCTATGGTGAAAAAGGAAATATCCTCAGATGAAATCTGGAAAGAAGCTTTCTGAGAAACTGCTTAGTGTTCTGTTCATTCATCTCACAGAGTTACATCTGTATTTCGTGGATCTCTTTACTAGCCTTATTTCTGTGGAATCTGAGAACAGGTATTTCAGATCCCTTTGAAGACTATAGGGCCAAATTTAATATCCTCCGATTACAAAGAGAAAGAAGCTTTCTTAGAAACTTTTTTGTGTTCTGTGAAATCATCTCACAGAGTTACAGCTTTCTCCTCAAGAAGCCTTTCGCTAAGACAGTTCTTGTGGAATTGGCAAAGTGATATTTGGAAGCCCATAGAGGGCTATGGTGAAAGAGGAAATATCCTCAGATGTAATCTGGAAAGAAGCTTTCTGAGAAACTGCTTAGTGTTCTGTTAATTCATCTCACAGAGTTACATCTGTATTTCGTGGATCTCTTTGCTAGCCTTATTTCTGTGGAATCTGAGAACAGATATTTCGGATCCCATTGAAGACTCTAGGGCCAAAGGAAATATCCTCCGATAACAAAGGGAAAGAAGCTTTCTGAGAAACTTCTTTGCGTTCTGTGAAATCATCTCACAGAGTTACAGCTTTCGCCTCAAGAAGCCTTTCGCTAAGACAGTTCTTGTGGAATCGGCAAAGTGATATTTGGAAGCCCATAGAGGGCTATGGTGAAAAAGGAAATATCCTCAGATGAAATCTGGAAAGAAGCTTTCTGAGAAACTGCTAAGTGTTCGGTTAATTCATCTCACAGAGTTACATCTGTATTTCGTGGATCTCTTTGCTAGCCGTATTTCTGTCGAATCTAAGAACAGATATTTCGGATCCCTTTGTAGATCATAGGGCCAAAGGAAATATCCTCCGATAACAAAGAGAAAGAAGCTTTCTGAGAAACTTCTTTGCGTTCAGTGAAATCATCTCACAGAGTTACAGCTTTCACCTCAAGAAGCCTTTCGCTAAGACAGTTCTTGTGAAATTGGCAAAGTGATATTTGGAAGCCCATAGAGGGCTATGGTGAAAAAGGAAATATCCTCAGATGAAATCTGGAAAGAAGCTTTCTGAGAAACTGCTTAGAGTTCTGTTAATTCATCTCACAGAGTTACATCTGTATTTCCTGGATCTCTTTGCTAGCCTTATTTCTGTGGAATCTGAGAACAGGTATTTCAGATCCCATTGAAGACTATAGGGACAAAGGAAATATCCTCCGATTACAAAGAGAAAGAAGCTTTCTGAGAAACTTCTTTGTGTTCTGTGAAATCATCTCACAGAGTTACAGCTTTCCCCTCAAGAAGCCTTTCGCTAAGACAGTTCTTGTGGAATTGGCAAAGTGATATTTGGAACCCCTAGAGGGCTATGGTGAAAAAGGAAATATCCTCAGATGAAATCTGGAAAGAAGCTTTCTGAGAAACTGCTTAGTGTTCTGTTAATTCATCTCACAGAGTTACATCTGTATTTCGTGGATCTCTTTGCTAGCCTTTTTTCTGTGGAATCTGAGAACAGATATTTCGGATCCCTTTGAAGACTATAGGGCTATAGGAAATATCCTCCGATAACAAAGAGAAAGAAGCTTTCTGAGAAACTTCTTTGCGTTCTGTGAAATCATCTCACAGAGTTACAGCTTTCCTCTCAAGAAGCCTTTCGCTAAGACAGTTCTTGTGGAATTGGCAAAGTGATATTTGGAAGCCCATAGAGGGCTATGGTGAAAAAGGAAATATCCTCAGATGAAATCTGGAAAGAAGCTTTCTGAGAAACTGCTTAGTGTTCTGTTAATTCATCTCACAGAATTACATCTGTATTTTGTGGATCTCTTTGCTAGCCTTATTTCTGTGAAATCTGAGAACAGATATTTCGGATCCCATTGAAGACTATAGGGCCAAAGGAAATATCCTCCGATAACAAAGAGAAAGAAGCTTTCTGAGAAACTTCTTTGTGTTCTGTGAAATCATCTCACAGAGTTACAGCTTTCGCCTCAAGAAGCCTTTCGCTAAGACAGTTCTTGTGGAATCGGCAAAGTGATATTTGGAAGCCCATAGAGGGCTATGGTGAAAAAGGAAATATCCTCAGATGAAATCTGGAAAGAAGCTTTCTGAGAAACTGCTTAATGTTCGGATAATTCATCTCACAGAGTTACATCTGTATTTCGTGGATCTCTTTGCTAGCCGTATTTCTGTCGAATCTAAGAACAGATATTTCGGATCCCTTTGTAGATCATAGGGCCAAAGGAAATATCCTCCGATAACAAAGAGAAAGAAGCTTTCTGAGAAACTTCTTTGCGTTCAGTGAAATCATCTCACAGAGTTACAGCTTTCCCCTCAAGAAGCCTTTCGCTAAGACAGTTCTTGTGGAATTGGCAAAGTGATATTTGGAAGCCCTTAGAGGGCTATGGTGAAAAAGGAAATATCCTCAGATGAAATCTGGAAAGAAGCTTTCTGAGAAACTGCTTAGAGTTCTGTTAATTCATCTCACAGAGTTACATCTGTATTTCCTGGATCTCTTTGCTAGCCTTATTTCTGTGGAATCTGAGAACAGGTATTTCAGATCCCATTGAAGACTATAGGGACAAAGGAAATATCCTCCGATTACAAAGAGAAAGAAGCTTTCTGAGAAACTTCTTTGTGTTCTGTGAAATCATCTCACAGAGTTACAGCTTTCCCCTCAAGATGCCTTTCGCTAAGACAGTTCTTGTGGAATTGGCAAAGTGATATTTGGAAGCCCATAGAGGGCTATGGTGAAAAAGGAAATATCCTCAGATGAAATCTGGAAAGCAGCTTTCTGAGAAACTGCTTAGTGTTCTGTTAATTCATCTCAGAGAGTTACATCTGTATTTGGTGGATCTCTTTGGTAGCCTTATTTCTGTGGAATCTGAGAACAGATATTTCGGATCCCATTGAAGACCATAGGGCCAAAGGAAATATCCTCCAATTACAAAGAGAAAGAAGCTTTCGTAGAAACTTCTTTGTGTTCTGTGAAATCATCTCACAGATATTACAGCTTTCACCTCAAGAAGCCTTTCGCTAAGACAGTTCTTGTGGTATTGGCAAAGTGATATTTGGAAGCCCATAGAGGGCTATGGTGAAAAAGGAAATATCCTCAGATGAAATCTGGAAAGAAGCTTTCTGAGAAACTGCTTAGTGTTCTGTTCATTCATCTCACAGAGTTACATCTGTATTTCGTGGATCTCTTTACTAGCCTTATTTCTGTGGAATCTGAGAACAGGTATTTCAGATCCCTTTGAAGACTATAGGGCCAAATTTAATATCCTCCGATTACAAAGAGAAAGAAGCTTTCTTAGAAACTTTTTTGTGTTCTTTGAAATCATCTCACAGAGTTACAGCTTTCTCCTCAAGAAGCCTTTCGCTAAGACAGTTATTGCGGAATTGGCAAAGTGATATTTGGAAGCCCATAGAGGGCTATGGTGAAAGAGGAAATATCCTCAGATGTAATCTGGAAAGAAGCTTTCTGAGAAACTGCTTAGTGTTCTGTTCATTCATCTCACAGAGTTCCATCTGTATTTCGTGGATCTCTTTGCTAGCCTTATTTTTGTGGAATCTGAGAACAGATATTTTGGATCCCCTTGAAGACTACAGGGCCAAAGGAAATATCCTCCGATAACAAAGAGAAAGAAGCTTTCTGAGAAACTTCTTTGCGTTCTGTGAAATCATCTCACAGAGTTACAGCTTTCCTCTCAAGAAGCCTTTCGCTAAGACAGTTCTTGTGGAATTGGCAAAGTGATATTTGGAAGCCCATAGAGGGCTATGGTGAAAAAGGAAATATCCTCAGATGAAATCTGGAAAGAAGCTTTCTGAGAAACTGCTTAGTGTTCTGTTAATTCATCTCACAGAGTTACATCTGTATTTCGTGGATCTCTTTGCTAGCCTTATTTCTGTGAAATCTGAGAACAGATATTTCGGATCCCATTGAAGACTATAGGGCCAAAGGAAATATCCTCCGATAACAAAGAGAAAGAAGCTTTCTGAGAAACTTCTTTGTGTTCTGTGAAATCATCTCACAGAGTTACAGCTTTCACCTCAAGAAGCCTTTCGCTAAGACAGTTCTTGTGGAATCGGCAAAGTGATATTTGGAAGCCCATAGAGGGCTAGGGTGAAAAAGGAAATATCCTCAGATGAAATCTGGAAAGAAGCTTTCTGAGAAACTGCTAAGTGTTCGGTTAATTCATCTCACAGAGTTACATCTGTATTTCGTGGATCTCTTTGCTAGCCGTATTTCTGTCGAATCTAAGAGCAGATATCTCGGATCCCTTTGTAGATCATAGGGCCAAAGGAAATATCCTCCGATAACAAAGAGAAAGAAGCTTTCTGAGAAACTTCTTTGCGTTCAGTGAAATCGTCTCAGAGAGTTACAGCTTTCCCCTCAAGAAGCCTTTCCCTAAGACAGTTCTTGTGGAATTGGCAAAGTGATATTTGGAAGCCCATAGAGGGCTATGGTGAAAAAGGAAATATCCTCAGATGAAATCTGGAAAGAAGCTTTCTGAGAAACTGCTTAGAGTTCTGTTAATTCATCTCACAGAGTTACATCTGTATTTCCTGGATCTCTTTGCTAGCCTTATTTCTGTGGAATCTGAGAACAGGTATTTCAGATCCCATTGAAGACTATAGGGACAAAGGAAATATCCTCCGATTACAAAGAGAAAGAAGCTTTCTGAGAAACTTCTTTGTGTTCTGTGAAATCATCTCACAGAGTTACAGCTTTCCCCTCAAGAAGCCTTTCGCTAAGACAGTTCTTGTGGAATTGGCAAAGTGATATTTGGAAGCCCATAGAGAGCTATGGTGAAAAAGGAAATATCCTCAGATGAAATCTGGAAAGAAGCTTTCTGAGAAACTGCTTAGGGTTCTGTTAATTCATCTCACAGAGTTACATCTGTATTTCGTGGATCTCTTTGCTAGCCTTCTTTCTGTGGAATCTGAGAACAGATATTTCGGATCCCTTTGAAGACTATAGGGCTATAGGAAATATCCTCCGATAACAAAGAGAAAGAAGCATTCTGAGAAACTTCTTTGTGTTCTGTGAAATCATCTCACAGAGTTACAGCTTTCCTCTCAAGAAGCCTTTCGCTAAGACAGTTCTTGTGGAATCGGCAAAGTGATATTTGGAAGCCCATAGAGGGCTATGGTGAAAAAGGAAATATCCTCAGATGAAATCTGGAAAGAAGCTTTCTGAGAAACTGCTAAGTGTTCGTTTAATTCATCTCACAGAGTTACATCTGTATTTCGTGGATCTCTTTGCTAGCCGTATTTCTGTCGAATCTAAGAACAGATATTTCGGATCCCTTTGTAGATCATAGGGCCAAAGGAAATATCCTCCGATAACAAAGAGAAAGAAGCTTTCTGAGAAACTTCTTTGCGTTCTGTGAAATCATCTCACAGAGTTACAGCTTTCCCCTCAAGAAGCCTTTCGCTAAGACAGTTCTTGTGGAATTGGCAAAGTGATATTTGGAAGCCCATAGAGGGCTATGGTGGAAAAGGAAATATCCTCAGATGAAATCTGGAAAGAAGCTTTCTGAGAAACTGCTTAGAGTTCTGTTAATTCATCTCACAGAGTTACATCTGTATTTCCTGGATCTCTTTGCTAGCCTTATTTCTGTGGAAGCTGAGAACAGGTATTTCAGATCCCATTGAAGACTATAGGGACAAAGGAAATATCCTCCGATTACAAAGAGAAAGAAGCTTTCTGAGAAACTTCTTTGTGTTCTGTGAAATCATCTCACAGAGTTACAGCTTTCCCCTCAAGAAGCCTTTCGCTAAGACAGTTCTTGTGGAATTGGCAAAGTGATATTTGGAAGCCCATAGAGGGCTATGGTGAAAAAGGAAATATCCTCAGATGAAATCTGGAAAGAAGCTTTCTGAGAAACTGCTTAGTGTTCTGTTAATTCATCTCACAGAGTTACATCTGTATTTCGTGGATCTCTTTGCTAGCCTTATTTCTGTGGAATCTGAGAACAGATATTTCGGATCCCTTTGAAGACTATAGGGCTATAGGAAATATCCTCCGATAACAAAGAGAAAGAAGCTTTCTGAGAAACTTCTTTGTGTTCTGTGAAATCATCACACAGAGTTACAGCTTTCCCCTTAAGAAGCCTTTCGCTAAGACAGTTCTTGTGGAATTGGCAAAGTGATATTTGGAAGCCCATAGAGGGCTATGGTGAAAAAGGAAATATCCTCAGATGAAATCTGGAAAGAAGCTTTCTGAGAAACTGCTTAGTGTTCTGTTAATTCATCTCAGAGAGTTACATCTGTATTTGGTGGATCTCTTTGGTAGCCTTATTTCTGTGGAATCTGAGAACAGATATTTCGGATCCCATTGAAGACCATAGGGCCAAAGGAAATATCCTCCAATTACAAAGAGAAAGAAGCTTTCGTAGAAACTTCTTTGTGTTCTGTGAAATCATCTCACAGATATTACAGCTTTCACCTCAAGAAGCCTTTCGCTAAGACAGTTCTTGTGGTATTGGCAAAGTGATATTTGGAAGCCCTAGAGGGCTATGGTGAAAAAGGAAATATCCTCAGATGAAATCTGGAAAGAAGCTTTCTGAGAAACTGCTTAGTGTTCTGTTCATTCATCTCACAGAGTTACATCTGTATTTCGTGGATCTCTTTACTAGCCTTATTTCTGTGGAATCTGAGAACAGGTATTTCAGATCCCTTTGAAGACTATAGGGCCAAATTTAATATCCTCCGATTACAAAGAGAAAGAAGCTTTCTTAGAAACTTTTTTGTGTTCTGTGAAATCATCTCACAGAGTTACAGCTTTCTCCTCAAGAAGCCTTTCGCTAAGACAGTTCTTGTGGAATTGGCAAAGTGATATTTGGAAGCCCATAGAGGGCTATGGTGAAAGAGGAAATATCCTCAGATGTAATCTGGAAAGAAGCTTTCTGAGAAACTGCTTAGTGTTCTGTTAATTCATCTCACAGAGTTACATCTGTATTTCGTGGATCTCTTTGCTAGCCTTATTTCTGTGGAATCTGAGAACAGATATTTCGGATCCCATTGAAGACTCTAGGGCCAAAGGAAATATCCTCCGATAACAAAGGGAAAGAAGCTTTCTGAGAAACTTCTTTGCGTTCTGTGAAATCATCTCACAGAGTTACAGCTTTCGCCTCAAGAAGCCTTTCGCTAAGACAGTTCTTGTGGAATCGGCAAAGTGATATTTGGAAGCCCATAGAGGGCTATGGTGAAAAAGGAAATATCCTCAGATGAAATCTGGAAAGAAGCTTTCTGAGAAACTGCTAAGTGTTCGGTTAATTCATCTCACAGAGTTACATCTGTATTTCGTGGATCTCTTTGCTAGCCGTATTTCTGTCGAATCTAAGAACAGATATTTCGGATCCCTTTGTAGATCATAGGGCCAAAGGAAATATCCTCCGATAACAAAGAGAAAGAAGCTTTCTGAGAAACTTCTTTGCGTTCAGTGAAATCATCTCACAGAGTTACAGCTTTCACCTCAAGAAGCCTTTCGCTAAGACAGTTCTTGTGAAATTGGCAAAGTGATATTTGGAAGCCCATAGAGGGCTATGGTGAAAAAGGAAATATCCTCAGATGAAATCTGGAAAGAAGCTTTCTGAGAAACTGCTTAGAGTTCTGTTAATTCATCTCACAGAGTTACATCTGTATTTCCTGGATCTCTTTGCTAGCCTTATTTCTGTGGAATCTGAGAACAGGTATTTCAGATCCCATTGAAGACTATAGGGACAAAGGAAATATCCTCCGATTACAAAGAGAAAGAAGCTTTCTGAGAAACTTCTTTGTGTTCTGTGAAATCATCTCACAGAGTTACAGCTTTCCCCTCAAGAAGCCTTTCGCTAAGACAGTTCTTGTGGAATTGGCAAAGTGATATTTGGAACCCCTAGAGGGCTATGGTGAAAAAGGAAATATCCTCAGATGAAATCTGGAAAGAAGCTTTCTGAGAAACTGCTTAGTGTTCTGTTAATTCATCTCACAGAGTTACATCTGTATTTCGTGGATCTCTTTGCTAGCCTTTTTTCTGTGGAATCTGAGAACAGATATTTCGGATCCCTTTGAAGACTATAGGGCTATAGGAAATATCCTCCGATAACAAAGAGAAAGAAGCTTTCTGAGAAACTTCTTTGCGTTCTGTGAAATCATCTCACAGAGTTACAGCTTTCCTCTCAAGAAGCCTTTCGCTAAGACAGTTCTTGTGGAATTGGCAAAGTGATATTTGGAAGCCCATAGAGGGCTATGGTGAAAAAGGAAATATCCTCAGATGAAATCTGGAAAGAAGCTTTCTGAGAAACTGCTTAGTGTTCTGTTAATTCATCTCACAGAATTACATCTGTATTTTGTGGATCTCTTTGCTAGCCTTATTTCTGTGAAATCTGAGAACAGATATTTCGGATCCCATTGAAGACTATAGGGCCAAAGGAAATATCCTCCGATAACAAAGAGAAAGAAGCTTTCTGAGAAACTTCTTTGTGTTCTGTGAAATCATCTCACAGAGTTACAGCTTTCGCCTCAAGAAGCCTTTCGCTAAGACAGTTCTTGTGGAATCGGCAAAGTGATATTTGGAAGCCCATAGAGGGCTATGGTGAAAAAGGAAATATCCTCAGATGAAATCTGGAAAGAAGCTTTCTGAGAAACTGCTTAATGTTCGGTTAATTCATCTCACAGAGTTACATCTGTATTTCGTGGATCTCTTTGCTAGCCGTATTTCTGTCGAATCTAAGAACAGATATTTCGGATCCCTTTGTAGATCATAGGGCCAAAGGAAATATCCTCCGATAACAAAGAGAAAGAAGCTTTCTGAGAAACTTCTTTGCATTCAGTGAAATCATCTCACAGAGTTACAGCTTTCCCCTCAAGAAGCCTTTCGCTAAGACAGTTCTTGTGGAATTGGCAAAGTGATATTTGGAAGCCCTTAGAGGGCTATGGTGAAAAAGGAAATATCCTCAGATGAAATCTGGAAAGAAGCTTTCTGAGAAACTGCTTAGAGTTCTGTTAATTCATCTCACAGAGTTACATCTGTATTTCCTGGATCTCTTTGCTAGCCTTATTTCTGTGGAATCTGAGAACAGGTATTTCAGATCCCATTGAAGACTATAGGGACAAAGGAAATATCCTCCGATTACAAAGAGAAAGAAGCTTTCTGAGAAACTTCTTTGTGTTCTGTGAAATCATCTCACAGAGTTACAGCTTTCCCCTCAAGATGCCTTTCGCTAAGACAGTTCTTGTGGAATTGGCAAAGTGATATTTGGAAGCCCATAGAGGGCTATGGTGAAAAAGGAAATATCCTCAGATGAAATCTGGAAAGCAGCTTTCTGAGAAACTGCTTAGTGTTCTGTTAATTCATCTCAGAGAGTTACATCTGTATTTGGTGGATCTCTTTGGTAGCCTTATTTCTGTGGAATCTGAGAACAGATATTTCGGATCCCATTGAAGACCATAGGGCCAAAGGAAATATCCTCCAATTACAAAGAGAAAGAAGCTTTCGTAGAAACTTCTTTGTGTTCTGTGAAATCATCTCACAGATATTACAGCTTTCACCTCAAGAAGCCTTTCGCTAAGACAGTTCTTGTGGTATTGGCAAAGTGATATTTGGAAGCCCATAGAGGGCTATGGTGAAAAAGGAAATATCCTCAGATGAAATCTGGAAAGAAGCTTTCTGAGAAACTGCTTAGTGTTCTGTTCATTCATCTCACAGAGTTACATCTGTATTTCGTGGATCTCTTTACTAGCCTTATTTCTGTGGAATCTGAGAACAGGTATTTCAGATCCCTTTGAAGACTATAGGGCCAAATTTAATATCCTCCGATTACAAAGAGAAAGAAGCTTTCTTAGAAACTTTTTTGTGTTCTTTGAAATCATCTCACAGAGTTACAGCTTTCTCCTCAAGAAGCCTTTCGCTAAGACAGTTATTGCGGAATTGGCAAAGTGATATTTGGAAGCCCATAGAGGGCTATGGTGAAAGAGGAAATATCCTCAGATGTAATCTGGAAAGAAGCTTTCTGAGAAACTGCTTAGTGTTCTGTTCATTCATCTCACAGAGTTCCATCTGTATTTCGTGGATCTCTTTGCTAGCCTTATTTTTGTGGAATCTGAGAACAGATATTTTGGATCCCCTTGAAGACTACAGGGCCAAAGGAAATATCCTCCGATAACAAAGAGAAAGAAGCTTTCTGAGAAACTTCTTTGCGTTCTGTGAAATCATCTCACAGAGTTACAGCTTTCCTCTCAAGAAGCCTTTCGCTAAGACAGTTCTTGTGGAATTGGCAAAGTGATATTTGGAAGCCCATAGAGGGCTATGGTGAAAAAGGAAATATCCTCAGATGAAATCTGGAAAGAAGCTTTCTGAGAAACTGCTTAGTGTTCTGTTAATTCATCTCACAGAGTTACATCTGTATTTCGTGGATCTCTTTGCTAGCCTTATTTCTGTGAAATCTGAGAACAGATATTTCGGATCCCATTGAAGACTATAGGGCCAAAGGAAATATCCTCCGATAACAAAGAGAAAGAAGCTTTCTGAGAAACTTCTTTGTGTTCTGTGAAATCATCTCACAGAGTTACAGCTTTCGCCTCAAGAAGCCTTTCGCTAAGACAGTTCTTGTGGAATCGGCAAAGTGATATTTGGAAGCCCATAGAGGGCTAGGGTGAAAAAGGAAATATCCTCAGATGAAATCTGGAAAGAAGCTTTCTGAGAAACTGCTAAGTGTTCGGTTAATTCATCTCACAGAGTTACATCTGTATTTCGTGGATCTCTTTGCTAGCCGTATTTCTGTCGAATCTAAGAGCAGATATCTCGGATCCCTTTGTAGATCATAGGGCCAAAGGAAATATCCTCCGATAACAAAGAGAAAGAAGCTTTCTGAGAAACTTCTTTGCGTTCAGTGAAATCGTCTCAGAGAGTTACAGCTTTCCCCTCAAGAAGCCTTTCCCTAAGACAGTTCTTGTGGAATTGGCAAAGTGATATTTGGAAGCCCATAGAGGGCTATGGTGAAAAAGGAAATATCCTCAGATGAAATCTGGAAAGAAGCTTTCTGAGAAACTGCTTAGAGTTCTGTTAATTCATCTCACAGAGTTACATCTGTATTTCCTGGATCTCTTTGCTAGCCTTATTTCTGTGGAATCTGAGAACAGGTATTTCAGATCCCATTGAAGACTATAGGGACAAAGGAAATATCCTCCGATTACAAAGAGAAAGAAGCTTTCTGAGAAACTTCTTTGTGTTCTGTGAAATCATCTCACAGAGTTACAGCTTTCCCCTCAAGAAGCCTTTCGCTAAGACAGTTCTTGTGGAATTGGCAAAGTGATATTTGGAAGCCCATAGAGAGCTATGGTGAAAAAGGAAATATCCTCAGATGAAATCTGGAAAGAAGCTTTCTGAGAAACTGCTTAGGGTTCTGTTAATTCATCTCACAGAGTTACATCTGTATTTCGTGGATCTCTTTGCTAGCCTTCTTTCTGTGGAATCTGAGAACAGATATTTCGGATCCCTTTGAAGACTATAGGGCTATAGGAAATATCCTCCGATAACAAAGAGAAAGAAGCATTCTGAGAAACTTCTTTGTGTTCTGTGAAATCATCTCACAGAGTTACAGCTTTCCTCTCAAGAAGCCTTTCGCTAAGACAGTTCTTGTGGAATCGGCAAAGTGATATTTGGAAGCCCATAGAGGGCTATGGTGAAAAAGGAAATATCCTCAGATGAAATCTGGAAAGAAGCTTTCTGAGAAACTGCTAAGTGTTCGTTTAATTCATCTCACAGAGTTACATCTGTATTTCGTGGATCTCTTTGCTAGCCGTATTTCTGTCGAATCTAAGAACAGATATTTCGGATCCCTTTGTAGATCATAGGGCCAAAGGAAATATCCTCCGATAACAAAGAGAAAGAAGCTTTCTGAGAAACTTCTTTGCGTTCTGTGAAATCATCTCACAGAGTTACAGCTTTCCCCTCAAGAAGCCTTTCGCTAAGACAGTTCTTGTGGAATTGGCAAAGTGATATTTGGAAGCCCATAGAGGGCTATGGTGAAAAAGGAAATATCCTCAGATGAAATCTGGAAAGAAGCTTCCTGAGAAACTGCTTAGTGTTCTGTTCATTCATCTCACAGAGTTACATCTGTATTTCGTGGATGTCTTTGCTAGCATTATTTCTGTGGAATCTGAGAACAGATATTTTGGATCCCCTTGAAGACTACAGGGCCAAAGGAAATATCCTCCGATAACAAAGAGAAAGAAGCTTTCTGAGAAACTTCTTTGCGTTCTGTGAAATCATCTCACAGAGTTACAGCTTTCCCCTCAAGAAGCCTTTCGCTAAGACAGTTCTTGTGGATTTGGCAAAGTGATATTTGGAAGCCCATAGAGGGCTATGGTGAAAAAGGAAATATCCTCAGATGAAATCTGGAAAGCAGCTTTCTGAGAAACTGCTTAGTGTTCTGTTAATTCATCTCAGAGAGTTACATCTGTATTTGGTGGATCTCTTTGGTAGCCTTATTTCTGTTGAATCTGAGAACAGATATTTCGGATCCCATTGAAGACCATAGGGCCAAAGGAAATATCCTCCGATTACAAAGAGAAAGAAGCTTTCGTAGAAACTTCTTTGTGTTCTGTGAAATCATCTCACAGAGTTACAGCTTTCACCTCAAGAAGCCTTTCGCTAAGACAGTTCTTGTGGAATTGGCAAAGTGATATTTGGAAGCCCATAGAGGGCTATGGTGAAAAAGGAAATATCCTCAGATGAAATCTGGAAAGAAGCTTTCTGAGAAACTGCTTAGTGTTCTGTTCATTCATCTGACAGAGTTACATCTGTATGTCGTGGATCTCTTTACTAGCCTTATTTCTGTGGAATCTGAGAACAGGTATTTCAGATCCCTTTGAAGACTATAGGGCCAAATTTAATATCCTCCGATTACAAAGAGAAAGAAGCTTTCTTAGAAACTTTTTTGTGTTCTGTGAAATCATCTCACAGAGTTACAGCTTTCTCCTCAAGAAGCCTTTCGCTAAGACAGTTCTTGTGGAATTGGCAAAGTGATATTTGGAAGCCCATAGAGGGCTATGGTGAAAGAGGAAATATCCTCAGATGTAATCTGGAAAGAAGCTTTCTGAGAAACTGCTTAGTGTTCCCTTAATTCATCTCACAGAGTTACATCTGTATTTCGTGGATCTCTTTGCTAGCCTTATTTCTGTGAAATCTGAGAACAGATATTTCGGATACCATTGAAGACTATAGGGCCAAAGGAAATATCCTCCGATAACAAAGAGAAAGAAGCTTTCTGAGAAACTTCTTTGCGTTCTGTGAAATCATCTCACAGAGTTACAGCTTTCGCCTCAAGAAGCCTTTCGCTAAGACAGTTCTTGTGGAATCGGCAAAGTGATATTTGGAAGCCCATAGAGGGCTATGGTGAAAAAGGAAATATCCTCAGATGAAATCTGGAAAGAAGCTTTCTGAGAAACTGCTTAGTGTTCGGTTAATTCATCTCACAGAGTTACATCTGTATTTCGTGGATCTCTTTGCTAGCCGTATTTCTGTCGAATCTAAGAACAGATATTTCGGATCCCTTTGTAGATCATAGGGCCAAAGGAAATATCCTCCGATAACAAAGAGAAAGAAGCTTTCTGAGAAACTTCTTTGCGTTCAGTGAAATCATCTCACAGAGTTACAGCTTTCCCCTCAAGAAGCCTTTCGCTAAGACAGTTCTTGTGAAATTGGCAAAGTGATATTTGGAAGCCCATAGAGGGCTATGGTGAAAAAGGAAATATCCTCAGATGAAATCTGGAAAGCAGCTTTCTGAGAAACTGCTTAGAGTTCTGTTAATTCATCTCACAGAGTTACATCTGTATTTCCTGGATCTCTTTGCTAGCCTTATTTCTGTGGAATCTGAGAACAGGTATTTCAGATCCCATTGAAGACTATAGGGACAAAGGAAATATCCTCCGATTACAAAGAGAAAGAAGCTTTCTGAGAAACTTCTTTGTGTTCTGTGAAATCATCTCACAGAGTTACAGCTTTCCCCTCAAGAAGCCTTTCGCTAAGACTGTTCTTGTGGAATTGGCAAAGTGATATTTGAAAGCCCATAGAGGGCTATGGTGAAAAAGGAAATATCCTCAGATGAAATCTGGAAAGAAACTTTCTGAGAAACTGCTTAGTGTTCTGTTAATTCATCTCACAGAGTTACATCTGTATTTCGTGGATCTCTTTGCTAGCCTTTTTTCTGTGGAATCTGAGAACAGATATTTCGGATCCCTTTGAAGACTATAGGGCTATAGGAAATATCCTCCGATAACAAAGAGAAAGAAGCTTTCTGAGAAACTTCTTTGCGTTCTGTGAAATCATCTCACAGAGTTACAGCTTTCCTCTCAAGAAGCCTTTCGCTAAGACAGTTCTTGTGGAATTGGCAAAGTGATATTTGGAAGCCCATAGAGGGCTATGGTGAAAAAGGAAATATCCTCAGAGGAAATCTGGAAAGAAGCCTTCTGAGAAACTGCTTAGTGTTCTGTTAATTCATCTCACAGAGTTACATCTGTATTTTGTGGATCTCTTTGCTAGCCTTATTTCTGTGAAATCTGAGAACAGATATTTCGGATCCCATTGAAGACTATAGGGCCAAAGGAAATATCCTCCGATAACAAAGAGAAAGAAGCTTTCTGAGAAACTTCTTTGTGTTCTGTGAAATCATCTCACAGAGTTACAGCTTTCGCCTGAAGAAGCCTTTCGCTAAGACAGTTCTTGTGGAATCGGCAAAGTGATATTTGGAAGCCCATAGAGGGCTATGGTGAAAAAGGAAATATCCTCAGATGAAATCTGGAAAGAAGCTTTCTGAGAAACTGCTTAGTGTTCGGTTAATTCATCTCACAGAGTTACATCTGTATTTCGTGGATCTCTTTGCTAGCCGTATTTCTGTCGAATCTAAGAACAGATATTTCGGATCCCTTTGTAGATCATAGGGCCAAAGGAAATATCCTCCGATAACAAAGAGAAAGAAGCTTTCTGAGAAACTTCTTTGCGTTCAGTGAAATCATCTCACAGAGTTACAGCTTTCCCCTCAAGAAGCCTTTCGCTAAGACAGTTCTTGTGGAATTGGCAAAGTGATATTTGGAAGCCCATAGAGGGCTATGGTGGAAAGGAAATATCCTCAGATGAAATCTGGAAAGAAGCTTTCTGAGAAACTGCTTAGAGTTCTGTTAATTCATCTCACAGAGTTACATCTGTATTTCCTGGATCTCTTTGCTAGCCTTATTTCTGTGGAATCTGAGAACAGGTATTTCAGATCCCATTGAAGACTATAGGGACAAAGGAAATATCCTCCGATTACAAAGAGAAAGAAGCTTTCTGAGAAACTTCTTTGTGTTCTGTGAAATCATCTCACAGAGTTACAGCTTTCCCCTCAAGAAGCCTTTCGCTAAGACAGTTCTTGTGGAATTGGCAAAGTGATATTTGGAAGCCCATAGAGGGCTATGGTGAAAAAGGAAATATCCTCAGATGAAATCTGGAAAGAAGCTTTCTGAGAAACTGCTTAGTGTTCTGTTAATTCATCTCACACAGTTACATCTGTATTTCGTGGATCTATTTGCTAGCCTTATTTCTGTGGAATCTGAGAACAGATATTTCGGATCCCATTGAAGACTCTAGGGCCAAAGGAAATATCCTCCGATAACAAAGGGAAAGAAGCTTTCTGAGAAACTTCTTTGCGTTCTGTGAAATCATCTCACACAGTTACAGCTTTCCTCTCAAGAAGCCTTTCGCTATGACAGTTCTTGTGGAATTGGCAAAGTGATATTTGGAAGCCCATAGAGGGCTATGGTGAAAAAGGAAATATCCTCAGATGAAATCTGGAAAGAAGCTTCTGAGAAACTGCTTAGTGTTCTGTTAATTCATCTCACAGAGTTACATCTGTATTTCGTGGATCTCTTTGCTAGCCTTATTTCTGTGAAATCTAAGAACAGATATTTCGGATCCCATTGAAGACTATAGGGCCAAAGGAAATATCCTCCGATAACAAAGAGAAAGAAGCTTTCTGAGAAACTTCTTTGTGTTCTGTGAAATCATCTCACAGAGTTACAGCTTTCGCCTCAAGAAGCCTTTCGCTAAGACAGTTCTTGTGGAATCGGCAAAGTGATATTTGGAAGCCCATAGAGGGCTATGTTGAAAAAGGAAATATCCTCAGATGAAATCTGGAAAGAAGCTTTCTGAGAAACTGCTAAGTGTTCGGTTAATTCATCTCACAGAGTTACATCTGTATTTCGTGGATCTCTTTGCTAGCCGTATTTCTGTCGAATCTAAGAACAGATATTTCGGATCCCTTTGTAGATCATAGGGCCAAAGGAAATATCCTCCGATAACAAAGAGAAAGAAGCTTTCTGAGAAACTTCTTTGCGTTCAGTGAAATCATCTCACAGAGTTACAGCTTTCACCTCAAGAAGCCTTTCGCTAAGACAGTTCTTGTGAAATTGGCAAAGTGATATTTGGAAGCCCATAGAGGGCTATGGTGAAACAGGAAATATCCTCAGATGAAATCTGGAAAGAAGCTTTCTGAGAAACTGCTTAGAGTTCTGTTAATTCATCTCACAGAGTTACATCTGTATTTCCTGGATCTCTTTGCTAGCCTTATTTCTGTGGAATCTGAGAACAGGTATTTCAGATCCCATTGAAGACTATAGGGACAAAGGAAATATCCTCCGATTACAAAGAGAAAGAAGCTTTCTGAGAAACTTCTTTGTGTTCTGTGAAATCATCTCACAGAGTTACAGCTTTCCCCTCAAGAAGCCTTTCGCTAAGACAGTTCTTGTGGAATTGGCAAAGTGATATTTGGAACCCCTAGAGAGCTATGGTGAAAAAGGAAATATCCTCAGATGAAATCTGGAAAGAAGCTTTCTGAGAAACTGCTTAGTGTTCTGTTAATTCATCTCACAGAGTTACATCTGTATTTCGTGGATCTCTTTGCTAGCCTTTTTTCTGTGGAATCTGAGAACAGATATTTCGGATCCCTTTGAAGACTATAGGGCTATAGGAAATATCCTCCGATAACAAAGAGAAAGAAGCTTTCTGAGAAACTTCTTTGCGTTCTGTGAAATCATCTCACAGAGTTACAGCTTTCCTCTCAAGAAGCGTTTCGCTAAGACAGTTCTTGTGGAATTGGCAAAGTGATATTTGGAAGCCCATAGAGGGCTATGGTGAAAAAGGAAATATCCTCAGATGAAATCTGGAAAGAAGCTTTCTGAGAAACTGCTTAGTGTTCTGTTAATTCATCTCACAGAATTACATCTGTATTTTGTGGATCTCTTTGCTAGCCCTATTTCTGTGAAATCTGAGAACAGATATTTCGGATCCCATTGAAGACTATAGGGCCAAAGGAAATATCCTCCGATAACAAAGAGAAAGAAGCTTTCTGAGAAACTTCTTTGTGTTCTGTGAAATCATCTCACAGAGTTACAGTTTTCGCCTCAAGAAGCCTTTCGCTAAGACAGTTCTTGTGGAATCGGCAAAGTGATATTTGGAAGCCCATAGAGGGCTATGGTGAAAAAGGAAATATCCACAGATGAAATCTGGAAAGAAGCTTTCTGAGAAACTGCTTAGTGTTCGGTTAATTCATCTCACAGAGTTACATCTGTATTTCGTGGATCTCTTTGCTAGCCGTATTTCTGTCGAATCTAAGAACAGATATTTCGGATCCCTTTGTAGATCATAGGGCCAAAGGAAATATCCTCCGATAACAAAGAGAAAGAAGCTTTCTGAGAAACTTCTTTGCGTTCAGTGAAATCATCTCACAGAGTTACAGCTTTCCCCTCAAGAAGCCTTTCGCTAAGACAGTTCTTGTGGAATTGGCAAAGTGATATTTGGAAGCCCATAGAGGGCTATGGTGAAAAAGGAAATATCCTCAGATGAAATCTGGAAAGAAGCTTTCTGAGAAACTGCTTAGAGTTCTGTTAATTCATCTCACAGAGTTACATCTGTATTTCCTGGATCTCTTTGCTAGCCTTATTTCTGTGGAATCTGAGAACAGGTATTTCAGATCCCATTGAAGACTATAGGGACAAAGGAAATATCCTCCGATTACAAAGAGAGAGAAGCTTTCTGAGAAACTTCTTTGTGTTCTGTGAAATCATCTCACTGAGTTACAGCTTTCGCCTCAAGAAGCCTTTCGCTAAGACAGTTCTTGTGGAATCGGCAAAGTGATATTTGGAAGCCCATAGAGGGCTATGGTGAAAAAGGAAATATCCTCAGATGAAATCTGGAAAGAAGCTTTCTGAGAAACTGCTAAGTGTTCGGTTAATTCATCTCACAGAGTTACATCTGTATTTCGTGGATCTCTTTGCTAGCCGTATTTCTGTCGAATCTAAGAACAGATATTTCGGATCCCTTTGTAGATCATAGGGCCAAAGGAAATATCCTCCGATAACAAAGAGAAAGAAGCTTTCTGAGAAACTTCTTCGCGTTCAGTGAAATCATCTCACAGAGTTACAGCTTTCCCCTCAAGATGCCTTTCGCTAAGACAGTTCTTGTGAAATTGGCAAAGTGATATTTGGAAGCCCATAGAGGGCTATGGTGAAAAAGGAAATATCCTCAGATGAAATCTGGAAAGAAGCTTTCTGAGAAACTGCTTAGAGTTCTGTTAATTCATCTCACAGAGTTACATCTGTATTTGGTGGATCTCTTTGCTAGCCTTATTTCTGTGGAATCTGAGAACAGGTATTTCAGATCCCATTGAAGAGTATAGGGACAAAGGAAATATCCTCCGATTACAAAGAGAAAGAAGCTTTCTGAGAAACTTCTTTGTGTTCTGTGAAATCATCTCACAGAGTTACAGCTTTCCCCTCAAGAAGCCTTTCGCTAAGACAGTTCTTGTGGAATTGGCAAAGTGATATTTGGAAGCCCATAGAGGGCTATGGTGAAAAAGGAAATATCCTCAGATGAAATCTGGAAAGAAGCTTTCTGAGAAACTGCTTAGTGTTCTGTTAATTCATCTCACAGAGTTACATCTGTATTTCGTGGATCTCTTTACTAGCCTTTTTTCTGTGGAATCTGAGAACAGATATTTCGGATCCCTTTGAAGACTATAGGGCTATAGGAAATATCCTCCGATAACAAAGAGAAAGAAGCTTTCTGAGAAACTTCTTTGCGTTCTGTGAAATCATCTCACAGAGTTACAGCTTTCCTCTCAAGAAGCCTTTCGCTAAGACAGTTCTTGTGGAATTGGCAAAGTGATATTTGGAAGCCCATAGAGGGCTATGGTGAAAAAGGAAATATCCTCAGATGAAATCTGGAAAGAAGCTTTCTGAGAAACTGCTTAGTGTTCTGTTAATTCATCTCACAGAATTACATCTGTATTTTTTGATCTCTTTGCTAGCCTTATTTCTGTGAAATCTGAGAACAGATATTTCGGATCCCATTGAAGACTATAGGGCCAAAGGAAATATCCTCCGATAACAAAGAGAAAGAAGCTTTCTGAGAAACTTCTTTGTGTTCTGTGAAATCATCTCACAGAGTTACAGCTTTCGCCTCAAGAAGCCTTTCGCTAAGAGAGTTCTTGTGGAATCGGCAAAGTGATATTTGGAAGCCCATAGAGGGCTATGGTGAAAAAGGAAATATCCTCAGATGAAATCTGGAAAGAAGCTTTCTGAGAAACTGCTTAGTGTTCGGTTAATTCATCTCACAGAGTTACATCTGTATTTCGTGGATCTCTTTGCTAGGCGTATTTCTGTCGAATCTAAGAACAGATATTTCGGATCCCTTTGTAGATCATAGGGCCAAAGGAAATATCCTCCGATAACAAAGAGAAAGAAGCTTTCTGAGAAACTTCTTTGCGTTCAGTGAAATCATCTCACAGAGTTACAGCTTTCCCCTCAAGAAGCCTTTCGCTAAGACAGTTCTTGTGGAATTGGCAAAGTGATATTTGGAAGCCCATAGAGGGCTATGGTGAAAAAGGAAATATCCTCAAATGAAATCTGGAAAGCAGCTTTCTGAGAAACTGCTTAGACTTCTGTTAATTCATCTCACAGAGTTACATCTGTATTTCCTGGATCTCTTTGCTAGCCTTATTTCTGTGGAATCTGAGAACAGGTATTTCAGATCCCATTGAAGACTATAGGGACAAAGGAAATATCCTCCGATTACAAAGAGAAAGAAGCTTTCTGAGAAACTTCTTTGTGTTCTGTGAAATCATCTCACAGAGTTACAGCTTTTCCCTCAAGAAGCCTTTCCCTAAGACAGTTCTTGTGGAATTGGCAAAGTGATATTTGGAGGTCCCTAGAGGGCTATGGTGAAAAAGGAAATATCCTCAGATGAAATCTGGAAAGAAGCTTTCTGAGAAACTGCTTAGTGTTCTGTTAATTCATCTCACAGAGTTACATCTGTATTTCGTGGATCTCTTTGCTAGCCTTATTTCTGTGGAATCTGAGAACAGATATTTCGGATCCCTTTGAAGACTATAGGGCCAAAGGAAATATCCTCCGATAACAAAGAGAAAGAAGTTTTCTGAGAAACTTCTTTGCGTTCTGTGAAATCATCTCACAGAGTTCCAGCTTTCCTCTCAAAAAGCCTTTCGCTAAGACAGTTCTTGTGGATTTGGCAAAGTGATATTTGGAAGCCCATAGAGGGCTATGGTGAAAAAGGAAATATCCTCAGATGAAATCTGGAAAGCAGCTTTCTGAGAAACTGCTTAGTGTTCTGTTAATTCATCTCAGAGAGTTACATCTGTATTTGGTGGATCTCTTTGGTAGCCTTATTTCTGTGGAATCTGAGAACAGATATTTCGGATCCCATTGAAGACCATAGGGCCAAAGGAAATATCCTCCAATTACAAAGAGAAAGAAGCTTTCGTAGAAACTTCTTTGTGTTCTGTGAAATCATCTCACAGATATTACAGCTTTCACCTCAAGAAGCCTTTCGCTAAGACAGTTCTTGTGGTATTGGCAAAGTGATATTTGGAAGCCCATAGAGGGCTATGGTGAAAAAGGAAATATCCTCAGATGAAATCTGGAAAGAAGCTTTCTGAGAAACTGCTTAGTGTTCTGTTCATTCATCTCACAGAGTTACATCTGTATTTCGTGGATCTCTTTACTAGCCTTATTTCTGTGGAATCTGAGAACAGGTATTTCAGATCCCTTTGAAGACTATAGGGCCAAATTTAATATCCTCCGATTACAAAGAGAAAGAAGCTTTCTTAGAAACTTTTTTGTGTTCTGTGAAATCATCTCACAGAGTTACAGCTTTCTCCTCAAGAAGCCTTTCGCTAAGACAGTTCTTGTGGAATTGGCAAAGTGATATTTGGAAGCCCTTAGAGGGCTATGGTGAAAGAGGAAATATCCTCAGATGTAATCTGGAAAGAAGCTTTCTGAGAAACTGCTTAGTGTTCTGTTAATTCATCTCAGAGAGTTACATCTGTATTTCGTGGATCTCTTTGCTAGCCTTATTTCTGTGGAATCTGAGAACAGATATTTGGGATCCCATTGAAGACTATAGGGCCAAAGGAAATATCCTCCGATAACAAAGAGAAAGAAGCTTTCTGAGAAACTTCTTTGCGTTCTGTGAAATCATCTCACAGAGTTACAGCTTTCCTCTCAAGAAGCCTTTCGCTATGACAGTTCTTGTGGAATTGGCAAAGTGATATTTGGAAGCCCATAGAGGGCTATGGTGAAAAAGGAAATATCCTCAGATGAAATCTGGAAAGAAGCTTTCTGAGAAACTGCTTAGTGTTCTGTTAATTCATCTCACAGAGTTACATCTGTATTTCGTGGATCTCTTTGCTAGCCTTATTTCTGTGAAATCTAAGAACAGATATTTCGGATCCCATTGAAGACTATAGGGCCAAAGGGAATATCCTCCGATAACAAAGAGAAAGAAGCTTTCTGAGAAACTTCTTTGTGTTCTGTGAAATCATCTCACAGAGTTACAGCTTTCGCCTCAAGAAGCCTTTCGCTAAGACAGTTTTTGTGGAATCGGCAAAGAGATATTTGGTAGCCCATAGAGGGCTATGGTGAAAAAGGAAATATCCTCAGATGAAATCTGGAAAGAAGCTTTCTGAGAAACTGCTAAGTGTTCGGTTAATTCATCTCAAAGAGTTACATCTGTATTTCGTGGATCTCCTTGCTAGCCGTATTTCTGTCGAATCTAAGAACAGATATTTCGGATCCCTTTGTAGATCATAGGGCCAAAGGAAATACCCTCCGATAACAAGGAGAAAGAAGCTTTCTGAGAAACTTCTTTGCGTTCAGTGAAATCATCTCACAGAGTTACAGCTTTCCCCTCAAGAAGCCTTTCGCTAAGACAGTTCTTGTGGTATTGGCAAAGTGATATTTGGAAGCCCATAGAGGGCTATGGTGAAAAAGGAAATATCCTCAGATGAAATCTGGAAAGAAGCTTCCTGAGAAACTGCTTAGTGTTCTGTTCATTCATCTCACAGAGTTACATCTGTATTTCGTGGATCTCTTTGCTAGCCTTATTTCTGTGGAATCTGAGAACAGATATTTCGGATCCCATTGAAGACCATAGGGCCAAAGGAAATATATTCCGATAACAAAGAGAAAGAAGCTTTCTGAGAAACTTCTTTGCGTTCTGTGAAATCATCTCACAGAGTTACAGCTTTCCCCTCAAGAAGCCTTTCGCTAAGACAGTTCTTGTGGAATTGGCAAAGTGATATTTGGAAGCCCATAGAGGGCTATGGTGAAAAAGGAAATATCCTCAGATGAAATCTGGAAAGAAGCTTTCTGAGAAACTGCTTAGTGTTCGTTTAATTCATATCAGAGAGTTACATCTGTATTTCGTGGATCTCTTTACTAGCCTTATTTCTGTGGAATCTGAAAACAGATATTTCTGATCCCTTTGAAGACTATAGGGCCAAAGGAAATATCCTCCCATAACAAAGAGAAAGAAGCTTTCTGAGAAACTTCTTTGCGTTCTGTGAAATCATCTCACAGAGTTACAGATTTCCCCTCAAGAAGCCTTTCGCTAAGACAGTTCTTGTGGAATTGGCAAAGTGATATTTGGAAGCCCATAGAGGGCTATGGTGAAAAAGGAAATATCTTCAGATGAAATCTGGAAAGAAGCTTTCTGAGAAACTGCTTAGTGTTCTGTTAATTCATCTCACAGTGTTACATCTATATTTCGTGGATCTCTTTGGTAGCCTTATTTGTGTGGAATCTGAGAACAGATATTTCTGATCCCATTGAAGACTATAGGGCCAAAGGAAATATCCTCCGATAACAAAGAGAAAGAAGGTTTCTGAGAAACTTCTTTGCATTCTGTGAAATCATCTCACAGAGTTACAGCTTTCCCCTCAAGAAGCCTTTCGCTAAGACAGTTCTTGTGGAATTGACAAAGTGATATTTGGAAGCCCATAGAGGGCTATGGTGAAAAAGGAAATATCCTCAGATGAAATCTGGAAAGAAGCTTTCTGAGAAACTGCTAAGTGTTCGGTTAATTCATCTCACAGAGTTACATCTGTATTTTGTGGATCTCTTTGCTAGCCTTATTTCTGTGGAATCTGAGAACAGATATTTCGGATCCCTTTGAAGACTATATCGCCAAAGGAAATATCCTCCGATAACAAAGAGAAAGAAGCTTTCTGAGAAACTTCTTTGCGTTCTGTGAAATCATCTCACAGAGTTACAGCTTTCCCTTCAAGAAGCCTTTCGCTAAGACAGTTCTTGTGGAATTGGCAAAGTGATATTTGGAAGCCCATAGAGGGCTATGGTGAAAAAGGAAATATCCTCAGATGAAATCTGGAAAGAAGCTTTCTGAGAAACTGCTTAGTGTTCTGTTAATTCATCTCACAGAGTTACATCTATATTTCGTGGATCTCTTTGGTAGCCTTATTTGTGTGGAATCTGAGAACAGATATTTCGGATCCCATTGAAGACTATAGGGCCAAAGGAAATATCCTCCGATAACAAAGACAAAGAAGCTTTCTGAGAAACTTCTTTGCGTTCTGTGAAATCATCTCACAGAGTTACAGCTTTCCCCTCAAGAAGCCTTTCGCTAAGACAGTTCTTGTGGAATTGGAAAAGTGATATTTGGAAGCCCTTAGAGGGCTATGGTGAAAAAGGAAATATCCTCAGATGAAATCTGGAAAGAAGCTTTCTGAGAAACTGCTTAGTGTTCTGTTCATTCATCTCACAGAGTTACATTTGTATTTCGTGGATCTCTTTGCTAGCCTTATTTCTGTGGAATCTGAGAACAGATATTTCGGATCCCCTTAAAGACTACAGGGCCAAAGGAAATATCCTCCGATAACGAAGAGAAAGAAGCTTTCTGAGAAACTTCTTTGCGTTCTGTGAAATCATCTCACAGAGTTACAGCTTTCCCCTCAAGAAGCCTTTCGCTAAGACAGTTCTTGTGGAATTGGCAAAGTGATATTTGGAAGCCCTTAGAGGGCTATGGTGAAAAAGGTTATATACTCAGATGAAATCTGGAAAGAAGCTTTCTGAGAAACTGCTTAGTGTTCGGTTAATTCATCTCACAGAGTTACCTCTGTATTTTGTGGATCTCTTTGCTAGCCTTATTTCTGTGGAATCTGAGAACAGATATTTCGGATCCCTTTGAAGACTATAGGGCCAAAGGAAATATCCTCCGATAACAAAGAGAAAGAAGCTTTCTGAGAAACTACTTTGCATTCTGTGAAATCATCACACAGAGTTACAGCTTTCCCCTTAAGAAGCCTTTCGCCAAGACAGTTCTTGTGGAATTGGAAAAGTGATATTTGGAAGCCCATAGAGGGCTACGGTGAAAAAGGAAATATCCTCAGATGAAATCTGGAAAGCAGCTTTCTGAGAAACTGCTTAGAGTTCTGTTAATTCATCTCACAGAGTTACATCTGTATTTCCTGGATCTCTTTGCTAGCCTTATTTCTGTGGAATCTGAGAACAGGTATTTCAGATCCCATTGAAGACTATAGGGACAAAATAAATATCCTCCGATTACAAAGAGAAAGAAGCTTTCTGAGAAACTTCTTTGTGTTCTGTGAAATCATCTAACAGAGTTACAGCTTTCCCCTCAAGAAGCCTTTCGCTAAGACAGTTCTTGTGGAATTGGCAAAGTGATATTTGGAAGCCCATAGAGGGCTATGGTGAAAAAGGAAATATCCTCAGATGAAATCTGGAAAGAAGCTTTCTGAGAAACTGCTTAGTATTCTGTTAATTCATCTCACAGAGTTACATCTGTATTTCGTGGATCTCTTTGCTAGCCTTATTTCTGTGGAATCTGAGAACAGATATTTCAGATCCCTTTGAAGACTATAGGGCTATAGGAAATATCCTCCGATAACAAAGAGAAAGAAGCTTTCTGAGAAACTTCTTTGCGTTCTGTGAAATCATCTCACAGAGTTCCAGCTTTCCTCTCAAGAAGCCTTTCGCTAAGACAGTTCTTGTGGAATTGGCAAAGTGATATTTGGAAGCCCATAGAGGGCTATGGTGAAAAAGGAAATATCCTCAGATGAAGTCTGGAAAGAAGCTTTCTGAGAAACTGCTTAGTGTTCTGTTAATTCATCTCACAGAGTTACATCTGTATTTCGTGGATCTCTTTGCTAGCCTTATTTCTGTGAAATCTGAGAACAGATATTTCGGATCCCATTGAAGACTATAGGGCCAAAGGAAATATCCTTCGATAACAAAGAGAAAGAAGCTTTCTGAGAAACTTCTTTGCGTTCTGTGAAATCATCTCACAGAGTTACAGCTTTCCCATCAAGAAGCCTTTCGCTAAGACAGTTCTTGTGGAATTGGCAAAGTGATATTTGGAAGCCCATAGAGGGCTATGGTGAAAAAGGAAATATCCTCAGATGAAATCTGGAAAGAAGCTTTCTGAGAAACTGCTTAGTGTTCTGTTAATTCATCTCACAGAGATACATCTGTATTTCGTGGATTTCTTTGCTAACCTTATTTCTGTCGAATCTAAGAACAGATATTTCGGATCCCTTTGTAGATCATAGGGCCAAAGGAAATATCCTCCGATAACAAAGAGAAAGAAGCTTTCTGAGAAACTTCTTTGCGTTCAGTGAAATCATCTCACAGAGTTACAGCTTTCCCCTCAAGAAGCCTTTCGCTAAGACAGTTCTTGTGGTATTGGCAAAGTGATATTTGGAAGCCCATAGAGGGCTATGGTGAAAAAGGAAATATCCTCAGATGAAATCTGGAAAGAAGCTTCCTGAGAAACTGCTTAGTGTTCTGTTCATTCATCTCACAGAGTTACATCTGTATTTCGTGGATCTCTTTGCTAGCCTTATTTCTGTGGAATCTGAGAACAGATATTTCGGATCCCATTGAAGACCATAGGGCCAAAGGAAATATCCTCCGATAACAAAGAGAAAGAAGCTTTCTGAGAAACTTCTTTGCGTTCTGTGAAATCATCTCACAGAGTTACAGCTTTCCCCTCAAGAAGCCTTTCGCTAAGACAGTTCTTGTGGAATTGGCAAAGTGATATTTGGAAGCCCATAGAGGGCTATGGTGAAAAAGGAAATATCCTCAGATGAAATCTGGAAAGAAGCTTTCTGAGAAACTGCTTAGTGTTCGTTTAATTCATATCAGAGAGTTACATCTGTATTTCGTGGATCTCTTTGCTAACCTTATTTCTGTGGAATCTGAAAACAGATATTTCTGATCCCTTTGAAGACTATAGGGCCAAAGGAAATATCCTCCCATAACAAAGAGAAAGAAGCTTTCTGAGAAACTTCTTTGCGTTCTCTGAAATCATCTCACAGAGTTACAGATTTCCCCTCAAGAAGCCTTTCGCTAAGACAGTTCTTGTGGAGTTGGCAAAGTGATATTTGGAAGCCCATAAAGGGCTATGGTGAAAAAGGAAATATCTTCAGATGAAATCTGGAAAGAAGCTTTCTGAGAAACTGCTTAGTGTTCTGTTAATTCATCTCACAGTGTTACATCTATATTTCGTGGATCTCTTTGGTAGCCTTATTTGTGTGGAATCTGAGAACAGATATTTCGGATCCCATTGAAGACTATAGGGCCAAAGGAAATATCCTCCGATAACAAAGAGAAAGAAGGTTTCTGAGAAACTTCTTTGCGTTCTGTGAAATCATCTCACAGAGTTACAGCTTTCCCCTCAAGAAGCCTTTCGCTATGACAGTTCTTGTGGAATTGACAAAGTGATATTTGGAAGCCCATAGAGGGCTATGGTGAAAAAGGAAATATCCTCAGATGAAATCTGGAAAGAAGCTTTCTGAGAAACTGCTAAGTGTTCGGTTAATTCATCTCACAGAGTTACATCTGTATTTTGTGGATCTCTTTGCTAGCCTTATTTCTGTGGAATCTGAGAACAGATATTTCGGATCCCTTTGAAGACTATATCGCCAAAGGAAATATCCTCCGATAACAAAGAGAAAGAAGCTTTCTGAGAAACTTCTTTGCGTTCTGTGAAATCATCTCACAGAGTTACAGCTTTCCCTTCAAGAAGCCTTTCGCTAAGACAGTTCTTGTGGAATTGGCAAAGTGATATTTGGAAGCCCATAGAGGGCTATGGTGAAAAAGGAAATATCCTCAGATGAAATCTGGAAAGAAGCTTTCTGAGAAACTGCTTAGTGTTCTGTTAATTCATCTCACATAGTTACATCTATATTTCGTGGATCTCTTTGGTAGCCTTATTTGTGTGGAATCTGAGAACAGATATTTCGGATCCCATTGAAGACTATAGGGCCAAAGGAAATATCCTCCGATAACAAAGATAAAGAAGCTTTCTGAGAAACTTCTTTGCGTTCTGTGAAATCATCTCACAGAGTTACAGCTTTCCCCTCAAGAAGCCTTTCGCTAAGACAGTTCTTGTGGAATTGGCAAAGTGATATTTGGAAGCCCTTAGAGGGCTATGGTGAAAAAGGAAATATCCTCAGATGAAATCTGGAAAGAAGCTTTCTGAGAAACTGCTTAGTGTTCTGTTCATTCATCTCACAGAGTTACATTTGTATTTCGTGGATCTCTTTGCTAGCCTTATTTCTGTGGAATCTGAGAACAGATATTTCGGATCCCCTTAAAGACTACAGGGCCAAAGGAAATATCCTCCGATAACGAAGAGAAAGAAGCTTTCTGAGAAACTTCTTTGCGTTCTGTGAAATCATCTCACAGAGTTACAGCTTTCCCCTCAAGAAGCCTTTCGCTAAGACAGTTCTTGTGGAATTGGCAAAGTGATATTTGGAAGCCCTTAGAGGGCTATGGTGAAAAAGGATATATCCTCAGATGAAATCTGGAAAGAAGCTTTCTGAGAAACTGCTTAGTGTTCGGTTAATTCATCTCACAGAGTTACCTCTGTATTTTGTGGATCTCTTTGCTAGCCTTATTTCTGTGGAATCTGAGAACAGATATTTCGGATCCCTTTGAAGACTATAGGGCCAAAGGAAATATCCTCCGATAACAAAGAGAAAGAAGCTTTCTGAAAACTACTTTGCGTTCTGTGAAATCATCTCACAGAGTTACAGCTTTCCCCTCAAGAAGCCTTTCGCCAAGACAGTTCTTGTGGAATTGGAAAAGTGATATTTGGAAGCCCATAGAGGGCTATGGTGAAAAAGGAAATATCCTCAGATGAAATCTGGAAAGCAGCTTTCTGAGAAACTGCTTAGAGTTCTGTTAATTCATCTCACAGAGTTACATCTGTATTTCCTGGATCTCTTTGCTAGCCTTATTTCTGTGGAATCTGAGAACAGGTATTTCAGATCCCATTGAAGACTATAGGGACAAAATAAATATCCTCCGATTACAAAGAGAAAGAAGCTTTCTGAGAAACTTCTTTGTGTTCTGTGAAATCATCTCACAGAGTTACAGCTTTCCCCTCAAGAAGCCTTTCGCTAAGACAGTTCTTGTGGAATTGGCAAAGTGATATTTGGAAGCCCATAGAGGGCTATGGTGAAAATGGAAATATCCTCAGATGAAATCTGGAAAGAAGCTTTCTGAGAAACTGCTTAGTATTCTGTTAATTCATCTCACAGAGTTACATCTGTATTTCGTGGATCTCTTTGCTAGCCTTATTTCTGTGAAATCTGAGAACAGATATTTCGGATCCCATTGAAGACTATAGGGCCAAAGGAAATATCCTTCGATAACAAAGAGAAAGAAGCTTTCTGAGAAACTTCTTTGCGTTCTGTGAAATCATCTCACAGAGTTACAGCTTTCCCATCAAGAAGCCTTTCGCTAAGACAGTTCTTGTGGAATTGGCAAAGTGATATTCGGAAGCCCATAGAGGGCTATGGTGAAAAAGGAAATATCCTCAGATGAAATCTGGAAAGAAGCTTTCTGAGAAACTGCTTAGTGTTCTGTTCATTCATCTCACAGAGATACATCTGTATTTCGTGGATTTCTTTGCTAACCTTATTTCTGTGGAATCTGAGAACAGATATTTCGGATCCCATTGAAGACTATAGGGCCAAAGGAAATATCCTCCGATAACAAAGAGAAAGAAGCTTTCTGAAAACTACTTTGCGTTCTGTGAAATCATCTCACAGAGTTACAGCTTTCCCCTCAAGAAGCCTTTCGCCAAGACAGTTCTTGTGGAATTGGAAAAGTGATATTTGGAAGCCCATAGAGGGCTATGGTGAAAAAGGAAATAACCTCAGATGAAATCTGGAAAGCAGCTTTCTGAGAAACTGCTTAGAGTTCTGTTAATTCATCTCACAGAGTTACATCTGTATTTCCTGGATCTCTTTGCTAGCCTTATTTCTGTGGAATCTGAGAACAGGTATTTCAGATCCCATTGAAGACTATAGGGACAAAATAAATATCCTCCGATTACAAAGAGAAAGAAGCTTTCTGAGAAACTTCTTTGTGTTCTGTGAAATCATCTCACAGAGTTACAGCTTTCCCCTCAAGAAGCCTTTCGCTAAGACAGTTCTTGTGGAATTGGCAAAGTGATATTTGGAAGCCCATAGAGGGCTATGGTGAAAAAGGAAATATCCTCAGATGAAATCTGGAAAGAAGCTTTCTGAGAAACTGCTTAGTATTCTGTTAATTCATCTCACAGAGTTACATCTGTATTTCGTGGATCTCTTTGCTAGCCTTATTTCTGTGGAAACTGAGAACAGATATTTCAGATCCCTTTGAAGACTATAGGGCTATAGGAAATATCCTCCGATAACAAAGAGAAAGAAGCTTTCTGAGAAACTTCTTTGCGTTCTGTGAAATCATCTCACAGAGTTACAGCTTTCCTCTCAAGAAGCCTTTCGCTAAGACAGTTCTTGTGGAATTGGCAAAGTGATATTTGGAAGCCCATAGAGGGCTATGGTGAAAAAGGAAATATCCTCAGATGAAATCTGGAAAGAAGCTTTCTGAGAAACTGCTTACTGTTCTGTTAATTCATCTCACAGGGTTACATCTGTATTTCGTGGATCTCTTTGCTAGCCTTATTTCTGTGAAATCTGAGAACAGATATTTCGGATCCCATTGAAGACTATAGGGCCAAAGGAAATATCCTTCGATAACAAAGAGAAAGAAGCTTTCTGAGAAACTTCTTTGCGTTCTGTGAAATCATCTCACAGAGTTACAGCTTTCCCATCAAGAAGCCTTTCGCTAAGACAGTTCTTGTGGAATTGGCAAAGTGATATTTGGAAGCCCATAGAGGGCTATGGTGAAAAAGGAAATATCCTCAGATGAAATCTGGAAAGAAGCTTTCTGAGAAACTGCTTAGTGTTCTGTTCATTCATCTCACAGAGATACATCTGTATTTCGTGGATTTCTTTGCTAACCTTATTTCTGTGGAATCTGAGAACAGATATTTCGGATCCCATTGAAGACTATAGGGCCAAAGGAAATATCCTCCGATAACAAAGAGAAAGAAGCTTTCTAAGAAACTACTTTGTGTTCTGTGAAATCATCTCACAGAGTTACAGCTTTCCCCTCAAGAAGCCTTTCGCTAAGATAATTCTTGTGGAATTGGCAAAGTGATATTTGGAAGCCCCTAGAAGGCTATGGTGAAAAAGGAAATATCCTCAGATGAAATCTGGAAAAAAGCTTTCTGAGAAACTGCTTAGTGTTCTGTTCATTCATCTCACAGAGTTACATGTGTATTTCGTGGATCTCTTTGCTAGCCTTATTTCTGTGGAATCTGAGAACAGATATTTTGGATCCCCTTGAAGACTACAGGGCCAAAGGAAATATCCTCCGATAACAAAGAGAAAGAAGCTTTCTGAGAAACTTCTTTGCGTTCTGTGAAATCATCTCACAGAGTTACAGCTTTCCCCTCAAGAAGCCTTTCGCTAAGACAGTTCTTGTGGAATTGGCAAAGTGATATTTGGAATCCCTTACAGGGCTATGGTGAAAAAGGAAATATCCTCAGATGAAATCTGGAAAGAAGCTTTCTGAGAAACTGCTAAGTGTTCGGTTAATTCATCTCACAGAGTTACATCTGTATTTCGTGGATCTCTTTGCTAGCCTTATTTCTGTGGAATCTGAGAACAGATATTTCGGATCCCATTGAAGACCATAGGGCCAAAGGAAATATCCTCCGATAACAAAGAGAAAGAAGCTTTCTGAGAAACTTCTTTGCATTCTGTGAAATCATCTCACAGAGTTACAGCTTTCCCCTCAAGAAGCCTTTCGCTAAGACAGTTCTTGTGGAATTGGCAAAGTGATATTTGGAAGCCCATAGAGGGCTATGGTGACAAAGGAAATATCCTCAGATGAAATCTGGAAAGAAGCTTTCTGAGAAACTTCTTAGTGTTCGTTTAATTCATATCAGAGAGTTACATCTGTATTTCGTGTATCTCGTTGCTAGCCTTATTTCTGTGGAATCTGAGAACAGATATTTCTGATCCCATTGAAGACTATAGGGCCAAAGGAAATATCCTCCGATAACAAAGAGAAAGAAGCTTTCTGAGAAACTTCTTTGCGTTCTGTGAAATCATCTCACAGAGTTACAGCTTTCCCCTCAAGAAGCCTTTCGCTAAGACAGTTCTTGTGGAATTGGCAAAGTGATATTTGGAAGCCCTTAGAGGGCTATGGTGAAAAAGGAAATATCTTCAGATGAAATCTGGAAAGAAGCTTTCTGAGAAACTGCTTAGTGTTCTGTTAATTCATCTCACAGAGTTACATCTATATTTCGTGGATCTCTTTGGTCGCCTTATTTCTGTGGAATCTGAGAACAGATATTTCGGATCCCATTGAAGACTATAGGGCCAAAGGAAATATCGTCCGATAACAAAGAGAAAGAAGCTTTCTGAGAAACTTCTTTGCGTTCTGTGAAATCATCTCACAAGGTTACAGCTTTCCCCTCAAGAAGCCTTTCGCTAAGACAGTTCTTGTGGAATTGGCAAGGTGATATTTGGAAGCCCATAGAGGGCTATGGTGAAAAAGGAAATATCCTCAGATGAAATCTGGAAAGAAGCTTTCTGAGAAACTGCTTAGTGTTCGGTTAATTCATCTCACAGAGTTACATCTGTATTTCGTGTATGTCTTTGCTAGCCTTACTTCTGTGGAATCTGAGAAGAGATATTTCGGATCCCTTTGAAGACTATAGGGCCAAAGGAAACATCCTCCGATAACAAAGAGAAAGAAGCTTTCTGAGAAACTTCTTTGTGTTCTGTGAAATCATCTTACAGAGTTACAGCTTTCCCCTCAAGAAGCCTTTCGCTAAGACAGTTCTTGTGGAATTGGCAAAGTGATATTTGGAAGCCCATATAGGGCTATGGTGAAAAAGGAAATATCCTCAGATGAAATCTGGAAAGAAGCTTTCTGAGAAACTGCTTAGTGTTCTGTACATTCATCTCACAGCGTTACATCTGTATTTCGTGGATCTCTTTGCTAGCCTTATTTCTGTGGAATCTGAGAACAGATATTTCGGATCCCATTGAAGACTATAGGGTCAAAGGAAATATCCTCTGATAACAAAGAGAAAGAAGCTTTCTGAGAAACTTCTTTGCGTTCTGTGAAATCGTCTCACAGAGTTACAGCTTTCCCCTCAAGAAGCCTTTCGCTAAGATAGTTCTTGTGGAATTGGCAAAGTGATATTTGGAAGCCCATCGAGGGCTATGGTGAAAAAGGAAATATCCTCAGACGAAATCTGGAAAGAAGCTTTCTGAGAAACTGCTTAGTGTTCTGTTAATTCATCTCACAGAGTTACATCTGTATTTCGTGGATCTCTTTGCTAGCCTTATTTCTGAGAAATCTGAGAACAGATATTTCGGATCCCATTGAAGACTATAGGGCCAAAGGAAATATCCTCCGATTACAAAGAGAAAGAAGCGTTCTGAGAAACTTCTTTGTGTTCTGTGAAATCATCTCACAGAGTTACAGCTTTCCCCTCAAGAAGCCTTTCGCTAAGACAGTTCTTGTGGAATTGGCAAAGTGATATTTGGAAGCCCATAGAGGGCTATGGTGAAAAAAGAAATATCCTCAGATGAAATCTGGAAAGAAGCTTTCTGAGAAACTGCTAAGTGTTCTGATAATTCATCTCACAGAGTTACATCTGTATTTCGTGGATCTCTTTGCTAGCCTTATTTCTGTCGAATCTAAGAACAGATATTTCGGATCCCATTGAAGACCATAGGGCCAAAGGAAATATCCTCCGACAACAAAGAGAAATAAGCTTTCTGAGAAACTTCTTTGCGTTCTGTGAAATCATCTCACAGAGTTACAGCATTCCCCTCAAGAAGCCTTTCGCTAAGACAGTTCTTGTGGAATTGGCAAAGTGATATTTGGAAGCCCATAGAGGGATATGGTGAAAAAGGAAATATCCTCAGATGAAATCTGGAAAGAAGCTTTCTGAGAAACTGCTTAGTGTTCTGTTAATTCATCTCACAGAGATACATCTGTATTTCGTGGATCTCTTTGCTAACCTTATTTCTGTGGAATCTGAGAACAGATATTTCGGATCCCTTTGAAGACTATAGGGCCAAAGGAAATATCCTCCGATAAAAAAGAGAAAGAAGCTTTCTAAGAAACAACTTTGTGTTCTGTGAAATCATCCCACAGAGTTACAGCTTTCCCCTCAAGAAGCCTTTCGCTAAGACAGTTCTTGTGGAATTGGCAAAGTGATATTTGGAAGCCCCTAGAAGGCTATGGTGAAAAAGGAAATATCCTCAGATGAAATCTGGAAAAAAGCTTTCTGAGAAACTGCTTAGTGTTCTGTTCATTCATCTCACAGACTTACATCTGTATTTCGTGGATCTCTTTGCTAGCCTTATTTCTGTGGAATCTGAGAACAGATATTTTGGATCTCCTTGAAGACTACAGGGCCAAAGGAAATATCCTCCGATAACAAAGAGAAAGAAGCTTTCTGAGAAACTTCTTTGCGTTCTGTGAAATCATCTCACAGAGTTACAGCTTTCCCCTCAAGAAGCCTTTCGCTAAGACAGTTCTTGTGGAATTGGCAAAGTGATATTTGGAAGCCCTTAGAGGGCTATGGTGAAAAAGGATATATCCTCAGATGAAATCTGGAAAGAAGCTTTCTGAGAAACTGCTTAGTGTTCGGTTAATTCATCTCACAGAGTTACCTCTGTATTTCGTGGATCTCTTTGCTAGCCTTATTTCTGTGGAATCTGAGAACAGATATTTCAGATCCCTTTGAAGACTATAGGGCTATAGGAAATATCCTCCGATAACAAAGAGAAAGAAGCTTTCTGAGAAACTTCTTTGCGTTCTGTGAAATCATCTCACAGAGTTCCAGCTTTCCTCTCAAGAAGCCTTTCGCTAAGACAGTTCTTGTGGATTTGGCAAAGTGATATTTGGAAGCCCATAGAGGGCTATGGTGTTAAAGGAAATATCCTCAGATGAAATCTGGAAAGCAGCTTTGTGAGAAACTGCTTAGTGTTCTGTTAATTCATCTCAGAGAGTTACGTCTGTATTTGGTGGATCTCTTTGGTAGCCTTATTTCCGTGGAATCTGAGAACAGATATTTCGGATCCCATTGAAGACCATAGGGCCAAAGGAAATATACTCCGATTACAAAGAGAAAGAAGCTTTCGTAGAAACTACTTTGTGTTCTGTGAAATCATCTCACAGAGTTACAGCTTTCACCTCAAGAAGCCTTTCGCTAAGACAGTTCTTGTGGAATTGGCAAAGTGATATTTGGAAGCCCATAGAGGGCTATGGTGAAAAAGGAAATATCCTCAGATGAAATCTGGAAAGAAGCTTTCTGAGAAACTGCTTAGTGTTCTGTTCATTCATCTCACAGAGTTACATCTGTATTTCGTGGATCTCTTTACTAGCCTTATTTCTGTGGAATCTGAGAACAGGTATTTCAGATCCCTTTGAAGACTATAGGGCCAAATTTAATATCCTCCGATTACAAAGAGAAAGAAGCTTTCTTAGAAACTTTTTTGTGTTCTGTGAAATCATCTCACAGAGTTACAGCTTTCTCCTCAAGAAGCCTTTCGCTAAGACAGTTCTTGTGGAATTGGCAAAGTGATATTTGGAAGCCCATAGAGGGCTATGGTGAAAGAGGAAATATCCTCAGATGTAATCTGGAAAGAAGCTTTCTGAGAAACTGCTTAGTGTTCTGTTAATTAATCTCACAGAGTTACATCTGTATTTCGTGGATCTCTTTGCTAGCCTTATTTCTGTGGAATCTGAGAACAGATATTTCGGATCCCATTTAAGACTATAGGGCCAAAGGAAATATCCTCCGATAACAAATAAAAAGAAGCTTTCTGAGAAACTTCTTTGCGTTCTGTGAAATCATCTCACAGAGTTACAGCTTTCCTCTCAAGAAGCCTTTCGCTATGACAGTTCTTGTGGAATTGGCAAAGTGATATTTGGAAGCCCATAGAGGGCTATGGTGAAAAAGGAAATATCCTCAGATGAAATCTGGAAAGAAGCTTTCTGAGAAACTGCTTAGTGTTCTGTTAATTCATCTCACAGAGTTACATCTGTATTTCGTGGATCTCTTTGCTAGCCTTATTTCTGTGAAATCTGAGAACAGATATTTCGGATCCCATTGAAGACTATAGGGCCAAAGGAAATATCCTTCGATAACAAAGAGAAAGAAGCTTTCTGAGAAACTTCTTTGCGTTCTGTGAAATCATCTCACAGAGTTACAGCTTTCCCCTCAAGAAGCCTTTCGCTATGACAGTTCTTGTGGAATTGGCAAAGTGATATTTGGAAGCCCTTAGAGGGCTATGGTGAAAAAGGAAATATCCTCAGATGAAATCTGGAAAGAAGCTTTCTGAGAAGCTGCTTAGTGTTCTCTTCATTCATCTCACAGAGTTACATTTGTATTTCGTGGATCTCTTTGCTAGCCTTATTTCTGTGGAATCTGAGAACAGATATTTCGGATCCCCTTAAAGACTACAGGGCCAAAGGAAATATCCTCCGATAACGAAGAGAAAGAAGCTTTCTGAGAAACTTCTTTGCGTTCTGTGAAATCATCTCACAGAGTTACAGCTTTCCCCTCAAGAAGCCTTTCGCTAAGACAGTTCTTGTGGAATTGGCAAAGTGATATTTGGAAGCCCTTAGAGGGCTATGGTGAAAAAGGATATATCCTCAGATGAAATCTGGAAAGAAGCTTTCTGAGAAACTGCTTAGAGTTCTGTTAATTCATCTCACAGAGTTACATCTGTATTTCCTGGATCTCTTTGCTAGACTTATTTCTGTGGAATCTGAGAACAGGTATTTCAGATCCCATTGAAGACTATAGGGACAAAATAAATATCCTCCGATTACAAAGAGAAAGAAGCTTTCTGAGAAACTTCTTTGTGTTCTGTGAAATCATCTCACAGAGTTACAGCTTTCCCCTCAAGAAGCCTTTCGCTAAGACAGTTCTTGTGGAATTGGCAAAGTGATATTTGGAAGCCCATAGAGGGCTATGGTGAAAAAGGAAATATACTCAGATGAAATCTGGAAAGAAGCTTTCTGAGAAACTGCTTAGTATTCTGTTAATTCATCTCACAGAGTTACATCTGTATTTCGTGGATCTCTTTGCTAGCCTTATTTCTGTGGAATCTGAGAACAGATATTTCAGATCCCTTTGAAGACTATAGGGCTATAGGAAATATCCTCCGATAACAAAGAGAAAGAAGCTTTCTGAGAAACTTCTTTGCGTTCTGTGAAATCATCTCACAGAGTTCCAGCTTTCCTCTCAAGAAGCCTTTCGCTAAGACAGTTCTTGTGGATTTGGCAAAGGGATATTTGGAAGCCCATAGAGGGCTATGGTGTAAAAGGAAATATCCTCAGATGAAATCTGGAAAGCAGCTTTCTGAGAAACTGCTTAGTGTTCTGTTAATTCATCTCAGAGAGTTACGTCTGTATTTGGTGGATCTCTTTGGTAGCCTTATTTCCGTGGAATCTGAGAACAGATATTTCGGATCCCATTGAAGACCATAGGGCCAAAGGAAATATACTCCGATTACAAAGAGAAAGAAGCTTTCGTAGAAACTTCTTTGTGTTCTGTGAAATCATCTCACAGAGTTACAGCTTTCACCTCAAGAAGCCTTTCGCTAAGACAGTTCTTGTGGAATTGGCAAAGTGATATTTGGAAGCCCATAGAGGGCTATGGTGAAAAAGGAAATATCCTCAGATGAAATCTGGAAAGAAGCTTTCTGAGAAACTGCTTAGTGTTCTGTTCATTCATCTCACAGAGTTACATCTGTATTTCGTGGATCTCTTTACTAGCCTTATTTCTGTGGAATCTGAGAACAGGTATTTCAGATCCCTTTGAAGACTATAGGGCCAAATTTAATATCCTCCGATTACAAAAAGAAAGAAGCTTTCTTAGAAACTTTTTTGTGTTCTGTGAAATCATCTCACAGAGTTACAGCTTTCTCCTCAAGAAGCCTTTCGCTAAGACAGTTCTTGTGGAATTGGCAAAGTGATATTTGGAAGCCCATAGAGGGCTATGGTGAAAGAGGAAATATCCTCAGATGTAATCTGGAAAGAAGCTTTCTGAGAAACTGCTTAGTGTTCTGTTAATTCATCTCACAGAGTTACGTCTGTATTTCGTGGATCTCTTTGCTAGCCTTATTTCTGTGGAATCTGAGAACAGATATTTCTGATCCCATTGAAGACTCTAGGGCCAAAGGAAATATCCTCCGATAACAAAGAGAAAGAAGCTTTCTGAGAATCTTCTTTGCGTTCTGTGAAATCATCTCACAGAGTTACAGCTTTCCTCTCAAGAAGCCTTTCGCTAAGACAGTTCTTGTGGAATTGGCAAAGTGATATTTGGAAGCCCATAGAGGGCTATGGTGAAAAAGGAAATATCCTCAGATGAAATCTGGAAAGAAGCTTTCTGAGAAACTGCTTAGTGTTCTGTTAATTCATCTCACAGAGTTACATCTGTATTTCGTGGATCTCTTTGCTAGCCTTATTTCTGTGAAATCTGAGAACAGATATTTCGGATCCCATTGAAGACTATAGGGCCAAAGGAAATATCCTTCGATAACAAAGAGAAAGAAGCTTTCTGAGAAACTTCTTTGCGTTCTGTGAAATCATCTCACAGAGTTACAGCTTTCCCATCAAGAAGCGTTTCGCTAAGACAGTTCTTGTGGAATTGGCAAAGTGATATTTGGAAGCCCATAGAGGGCTATGGTGAAAAAGAAAATATCCTCAGATGAAATCTGGAAAGAAGCTTTCTGAGAAACTGCTTAGTGTTCTGTTAATTCATCTCACAGAGATACATCTGTATTTCGTGGATTTCTTTGCTAACCTTATTTCTGTGGAATCTGAGAACAGATATTTCGGATCCCATTGAAGAGTATAGGGCCAAAGGAAATATCCTCCGATAACAAAGAGAAAGAAGCTTTCTAAGAAACTACTTTGTGTTCTGTGAAATCATCTCACAGAGTTACAGCTTTCCCCTCAAGAAGCCTTTCGCTAAGATAATTCTTGTGGAATTGGCAGAGTGATATTTGGAAGCCCCTAGAGGGCTATGGTGAAAAAGGAAATATCCTCAGATGAAATCTGGAAAAAAGCTTTCTGAGAAACTGCTTAGTGTTCTGTTCATTCATTTCACAGAGTTACATGTGTATTTCGTGGATCTCTTTGCTAGCCTTATTTCTGTGGAATCTGAGAACAGATATTTTGGATCCCCTTGAAGACTACAGGGCCAAAGGAAATATCCTCCGATAACAAAGAGAAAGAAGCTTTCTGAGAAACTTCTTTGCGTTCTGTGAAATCATCTTACAGAGTTACAGCTTTCCCCTCAAGAAGCCTTTCGCTAAGACAGTTCTTGTGGAATTGGCAAAGTGATATTTGGAATCCCTTAGAGGGCTATGGTGAAAAAGGAAATATCCTCAGATGAAATCTGGAAAGAAGCTTTCTGAGAAACTGCTAAGTGTTCGGTTAATTCATCTCACAGAGTTACATCTGTATTTCGTGGATCTCTTTGCTAGCCTTATTTCTGTGGAATCTGAGAACAGATATTTCGGATCCCATTGAAGACCATAGGGCCACAGGAAATATCCTCCGATAACAAAGAGAAAGAAGCTTTCTGAGAAACTTCTTTGCGTTCTGTGAAATCATCTCACAGAGTTACAGCTTTCCCCTCAAGAAGCCTTTCGCTAAGACAGTTCTTGTGGAATTGGCAAAGTGATATTTGGAAGCCCATAGAGGGCTATGGTGACAAAGGAAGTATCCTCAGATGAAATCTGGAAAGAAGCTTTCTGAGAAACTTCTTAGTGTTCGTTTAATTCATATCAGAGAGTTACATCTGTATTTCGTGGATCTCGTTGCTAGCCTTATTTCTGTGGAATCTGAGAACAGATATTTCTGATCCCATTGAAGACTATAGGGCCAAAGGAAATATCCTCCGATAACAAAGAGAAAGAAGCTTTCTGAGAAACTTCTTTGCGTTCTGTGAAATCATCTCACAGAGTTACAGCTTTCCCCTCAAGAAGCCTTTCGCTAAGACAGTTCTTGTGGAATTGGCAAAGTGATATTTGGAAGCCCTTAGAGGGCTATGGTGAAAAAGGAAATATCTTCAGATGAAATCTGGAAAGAAGCTTTCTGAGAAACTGCTTAGTGTTCTGTTAATTCATCTCACAGAGTTACATCTATATTTCGTGGATCTCTTTGGTAGCCTTATTTCTGTGGAATCTGAGAACAGATATTTCGGATCCCATTGAAGACTATAGGGCCAAAGGAAATATCCTCCGATAACAAAGAGAAAGAAGCTTTCTGAGAAACTTCTTTGCGTTCTGTGAAATCATCTCACAAGGTTACAGCTTTCCTCTCAAGAAGCCTTTCGCTAAGACAGTTCTTGTGGAATTGGCAAGGTGATATTTGGAAGCCCATAGAGGGCTATGGTGAAAAAGGAAATATCCTCAGATGAAATCTGGAAAGAAGCTTTCTGAGAAACTGCTTAGTGTTCGGTTAATTCATCTCAGCGAGTTACATCTGTATTTCGTGGATCTCTTTGCTAGCCTTACTTCTGTGGAATCTGAGAAGAGATATTTCGGATGCCTTTGAAGACTATAGGGCCAAAGGAAACATCCTCCGATAACAAAGAGAAAGAAGCTTTCTGAGAAACTTCTTTGTGTTCTGTGAAATCATCTTACAGAGTTACAGCTTTCCCCTCAAGAAGCCTTTCGCTAAGACAGTTCTTGTGGAATTGGCAAAGTGATATTTGGAAGCCCATATAGGGCTATGGTGAAAAAGGAAATATCCTCAGATGAAATCTGGAAAGAAGCTTTCTGAGAAACTGCTTAGTGTTCTGTACATTCATCTCACAGCGTTACATCTGTATTTAGTGGATCTCTTTGCTAGCCTTATTTCTGTGGAATCTGAGAACAGATATTTCGGATCCCAGTGAAGACTATAGGGTCAAAGGAAATATCCTCTGATAACAAAGAGAAAGAAGCTTTCTGAGAAACTTCTTTGCGTTCTGTGAAATCGTCTCACAGAGTTACAGCTTTCCCCTCAAGAAGCCTTTCGCTAAGACAGTTCTTGTGGAATTGGCAAAGTGATATTTGGAAGCCCATCGAGGGCTATGGTGAAAAAGGAAATATCCTCAGACGAAATCTGGAAAGAAGCTTTCTGAGAAACTGCTTAGTGTTCTGTTAATTCATCTCACAGAGTTACATCTGTATTTCGTGGATCTCTTTGCTAGCCTTATTTCTGAGAAATCTGAGAACAGATATTTCGGATCCCATTGAAGACTATAGGGCCAAAGGAAATATCCTCCGATTACAAAGAGAAAGAAGCGTTCTGAGAAACTTCTATGTGTTCTGTGAAATCATCTCACAGAGTTACAGCTTTCCCCTCAAGAAGCCTTTCGCTAAGACAGTTCTTGTGGAATTGGCAAAGTGATATTTGGAAGCCCCTAGAGGGCTATGGTGAAAAAGGAAATATCCTCAGATGAAATCTGGAAAGAATCTTTCTGAGAAACTGCTAAGTGTTCTGTTAATTCATCTCACAGAGGTACATCTGGATTTCGTGGATCTCTTTGCTAGCCGTATTTCTGTCGAATCTAAGAATAGATATTTCGGATCCCTTTGAAGACCATAGAGCCAAAGGAAATATCCTCCGACAACAAAGAGAAATAAGCTTTCTGAGAAACTTCTTTGCGTTCTGTGAAATCATCTCACAGAGTTACAGCACTCCCCTCAAGACGCCTTTCGCTAAGACAGTTCTTGTGGAATTGGCAAAGTGATATTTGGAAGCCCATAGAGGGCTATGGTGAAAAAGGAAATATCCTCAGATGAAATCTGGAAAGAAGCTTTCTGAGAAACTGCTTAGTGTTCTGTTAATTCATCTCACAGAGATACATCTGTATTTCGTGGATCTCTTTGCTAACCTTATTTCTGTGGAATCTGAGAACAGATATTTCGGATCCCATTGAAGACTATAGGGCCAAAGGAAATATCCTCCGATAACAAAGAGAAAGAAGCTTTCTAAGAAACTACTTTGTGTTCTGTGAAATCATCTCACAGAGTTACAGCTTTCCCCTCAAGAAGCCTTTCGCTAAGACAGTTCTTGTGGAATTGGCAAAGTGATATTTGGAAGCCCCTAGGGGGCTATGGTGAAAAAGGAAATATCCTCAGATGAAATCTGGAAAAAAGCTTTCTGAGAAACTGCTTAGTGTTCTGTTCATTCATCTCACAGAGTTACATCTGTATTTCGTGGATCTCTTTGCTAGCCTTATTTCTGTGGAATCTGAGAACAGATATTTTGGATCCCCTTGAAGACTACAGGGCCAAAGGAAATATCCTCCGATAACAAAGAGAAAGAAGCTTTCTGAGAAACTTCTTTGCATTCTGTGAAATCATCTCACAGAGTTACAGCTTTCCCCTCAAGAAGCCTTTCGCTAAGACAGTTCTTGTGGAATTGGCAAAGTGATATTTGGAAGCCCTTAGAGGGCTATGGTGAAAAAGGATATATCCTCAGATGAAATCTGGAAAGAAGCTTTCTGAGAAACTGCTTAGTGTTCGGTTAATTCATCTCACAGAGTTACCTCTGTTTTTCGTGGATCTCTTTGCTAGCCTTATTTCTGTGGAATCTGAGAACAGATATTTCGGATCCCTTTGAAGACTATAGGGCCAAAGGAAATATCCTCCGATAACAAAGAGAAAGAAGCTTTCTGAGAAACTACTTTGCATTCTGTGAAATCATCTCACAGAGTTACAGCTTTCCCCTCAAGAAGCCTTTCGCAAAGACAGTTCTTGTGGAATTGGAAAAGTGATATTTGGAAGCCCATAGAGGGCTATGGTGAAAAAGGAAATATCCTCGGATGAAATCTGGAAAGAAGCTTTCTGAGAAACTGCTTAGAGTTCTGTTAATTCATCTCACAGAGTTACATCTGTATTTCCTGGATCCCTTTGCTAGCCTTATTTCTGTGGAATCTGAGAACAGGTATTTCAGATCCCTTTGAAGACTATAGGGACAAAATAAATATCCTCCGATTACAAAGAGAAAGAAGCTTTCTGAGAAACTTCTTTGTGTTCTGTGAAATCATCTCACAGAGTTACAGCTTTCCCCTCAAGATGCCTTTCGCTAAGACAGTTCTTGTGGAATTGGCAAAGTGATATTTGGAAGCCCATAGAGGGCTATGGTGAAAAAGGAAATATCCTCAGATGAAATCTGGGAAGAAGCTTTCTGAGAAACTGCTTAGTATTCTGTTAATTCATCTCACAGAGTTACATCTGTATTTCGTGGATCTCTTTGCTAGCCTTATTTCTGTGGAATCTGAGAACAGATATTTCAGATCCCTTTGAAGACTATAGGGCTACAGGAAATATCCTCCGATAACAAAGAGAAAGAAGCTTTCTGAGAAACTTCTTTGCGTTCTGTGAAATCATCTCACAGAGTTCCAGCTTTCCTCTCAAGAAGCCTTTCGCTAAGACAGTTCTTGTGGATTTGGCAAAGTGATATTTGGAAGCCCATAGAGGGCTATGGTGTAAAAGGAAATATCCTCAGATGAAATCTGGAAAGCAGCTTTCTGAGAAACTGCTTAGTGTTCTGTTAATTCATCTCAGAGAGTTACGTCTGTATTTGGTGGATCTCTTTGGTAGCCTTATTTCCGTGGAATCTGAGAACAGATATTTCGGATCCCATTGAAGACCATAGGGCCAAAGGAAATATCCTCCGATTACAAAGAGAAAGAAGCTTTCGTAGAAACTTCTTTGTGTTCTGTGAAATCATCTCACAGAGTTACAGCTTTCACCTCAAGAAGCCTTTCGCTAAGACAGTTCTTGTGGAATTGGCAAAGTGATATTTGGAAGCCCATAGAGGGCTATGGTGAAAAAGGAAGTATCCTCAGATGAAATCTGGAAAGAAGCTTTCTGAGAAACTGCTTAGTGTTCTGTTCATTCATCTCACAGAGTTACATCTGTATTTCGTGGATCTCTTTACTAGCCTTATTTCTGTGGAATCTGAGAACAGGTATTTCAGATCCCTTTGAAGACTATAGGGCCAAATTTAATATCCTCCGATTACAAAGAGAAAGAAGCTTTCTTAGAAACTTTTTTGTGTTCTGTGAAATCATCTCACAGAGTTACAGCTTTCTCCTCAAGAAGCCTTTCGCTAAGACAGTTCTTGTGGAATTGGCAAAGTGATATTTGGAAGCCCATAGAGGGCTATGGTGAAAGAGGAAATATCCTCAGTTGTAATCTGGAAAGAAGCTTTCTGAGAAACTGCTTAGTGTTCTGTTAATTCATCTCACAGAGTTACATCTGTATTTCGTGGATCTCTTTGCTAGCCTTATTTCTGTGGAATCTGAGAACAGATATTTCGGATCCCATTGAAGACTCTAGGGCCAAAGGAAATATCCTCCGATAACAAAGAGAAAGAAGCTTTTTGAGAAACTTCTTTGCAGTCTGTGAAATCATCTCACAGAGTTACAGCTTTCCTCTCAAGAAGCCTTTCGCTATGACAGTTCTTGTGGAATTGGCAAAGTGATATTTGGAAGCCCATAGAGGGCTATGGTGAAAAAGGAAGTATCCTCAGATGAAATCTGGAAAGAAGCTTTCTGAGAAAATGCTTAGTGTTCTGTTAATTCATCTCACAGAGTTACATCTGTATTTCGTGGATCTCTTTGCTAGCCTTATTTCTGTGAAATCTGAGAACAGATATTTCGGATCCCATTGAAGACTATAGGGCCAAAGGAAATATCCTTCGATAACAAAGAGAAAGAAGCTTTCTGAGAAACTTCTTTGCGTTCTGTGAAATCATCTCACAGAGTTACAGCTTTCCCCTCAAGAAGCCTTTCGCTAAGACAGTTCTTGTGGAATTGGCAAAGTGATATTTGGAAGCCCTTAGAGGGCTATGGTGAAAAAGGAAATATCCTCAGATGAAATCTGGAAAGAAGCTTTCTGAGAAACTGCTTAGTGTTCTGTTCATTCATCTCACAGAGTTACATTTGTATTTCGTGGATCTCTTTGCTAGCCTTATTTCTGTGGAATCTGAGAACAGATATTTCGGATCCCCTTAAAGACTACAGGGCCAAAGGAAATATCCTCCGATAACGAAGAGAAAGAAGCTTTCTGAGAAACTTCTTTGCGTTCTGTGAAATCATCTCACAGAGTTACAGCTTTCCCCTCAAGAAGCCTTTCGCTAAGACAGTTCTTGTGGAATTGGCAAAGTGATATTTGGAAGCCCATAGAGGGATATGGTGAAAAAGGATATATCCTCAGATGAAATCTGGAAAGAAGCTATCTGAGAAACTGCTTAGTGTTCGGTTAATTCATCTCACAGAGTTACCTCCGCATTTTGTGGATCTCTTTGCTAGCCTTATTTCTGTGGAATCTGAGAACAGATATTTTGGATCCCTTTGAAGACTATAGGGCCAAAGGAAATATCCTCCGATAACAAAGAGAAAGAAGCTTTCTGAGAAACTACTTTGCATTCTGTGAAATCATCTCACAGAGTTACAGCTTTCCCCTCAAGAAGCCTTTCGCAAAGACAGTTCTTGTGGAATTGGAAAAGTGATATTTGGAAGCCCATAGAGGGCTATGGTGAAAAAGGAAATATCCTCAGATGAAATCTGGAAAGCAGCTTTCTGAGAAACTGCTTAGAGTTCTGTTAATTCATCTCACAGAGTTACATCTGTATTTCCTGGATCTCTTTGCTAGCCTTATTTCTGTGGAATCTGAGAACAGGTATTTCAGATCCCATTGAAGACTATAGGGACAAAATAAGTATCCTCCGATTACAAAGAGAAAGAAGCTTTCTGAGAAACTTCTTTGTGTTCTGTGAAATCATCTCACAGAGTTACAGCTTTCCCCTCAAGAAGCCTTTCGCTAAGACAGTTCTTGTGGAATTGGCAAAGTGATATTTGGAAGCCCATAGAGGGCTATGGTGAAAAAGGAAATATCCTCAGATGAAATCTGGAAAGAAGCTTTCTGAGAAACTGCTTAGTATTCTGTTAATTCATCTCACAGAGTTACATCTGTATTTCGTGGATCTCTTTGCTAGCCTTATTTCTGTGGAATCTGAGAACAGATATTTCAGATCCCTTTGAAGACTATAGGGCTATAGGAAATATCCTCCGATAACAAAGAGAAAGAAGCTTTCTGAGAAACTTCTTTGCGTTCTGTGAAATCATCTCACAGAGTTCCAGCTTTCCTCTCAAGAAGCCTTTCGCTAAGACAGTTCTTGTGGATTTGGCAAAGTGATATTTGGAAGCCCATAGAGGGCTATGGTGTAAAAGGAAATATCCTCAGATGAAATCTGGAAAGCAGCTTTCTGAGAAACTGCTTAGTGTTCTGTTAATTCATCTCAGAGAGTTACGTCTGTATTTGGTGGATCTCTTTGGTAGCCTTATTTCCGTGGAATCTGAGAACAGATATTTCGGATCCCATTGAAGACCATAGGGCCTAAGGAAATATCCTCCGATTACAAAGAGAAAGAAGCTTTCGTAGAAACTTCTTTGTGTTCTGTGAAATCATCTCACAGAGTTACAGCTTTCACCTCAAGAAGCCTTTCGCTAAGACAGTTCTTGTGGAATTGGCAAAGTGATATTTGGAAGCCCATAGAGGGCTATGGTGAAAAAGGAAATATCCTCAGATGAAATCTGGAAAGAAGCTTTCTGAGAAACTGCTTAGTGTTCTGTTAATTCATCTCACAGAGTTACATCTGTATTTCGTGGATCTCTTTGCTAGCCTTATTTCTGTGGAATCTGAGAACAGATATTTCTGATCCCATTGAAGACTCTAGGGCCAAAGGAAATATCCTCCGATAACAAAGAGAAAGAAGCTTTCTGAGAAACTTCTTTGCGTTCTGTGAAATCATCTCACAGAGTTACAGCTTTCCTCTCAAGAAGCCTTTCGCTAAGACAGTTCTTGTGGAATTGGCAAAGTGATATTTGGAAGCCCATAGAGGGCTATGGTGAAAAAGGAAATATCCTCAGATGAAATCTGGAAAGAAGCTTTCTGAGAAACTGCTTAGTGTTCTGTTAGTTCATTTCACAGAGTTACATCTGTATTTCGTGGATCTCTTTGCTAGCCTTATTTCTGTGAAATCTGAGAACAGATATTTCGGATCCCATTGAAGACTATAGGGCCAAAGGAAATATCCTTCGATAACAAAGAGAAAGAAGCTTTCTGAGAAACTTCTTTGCATTCTGTGAAATCATCTCACAGAGTTACAGCTTTCCCATCAAGAAGCCTTTCGCTAAGACAGTTCTTGTGGAATTGGCAAAGTGATATTTGGAAGCCCATAGAGGGCTATGGTGAAAAAGGAAATATCCTCAGATGAAATCTGGAAAGCAGCTTTCTGAGAAACTGCTTAGTGTTCTGTTAATTCATCTCACAGAGATACATCTGTATTTGGTGGATCTCTTTGGTAGCCTTATTTCCGTGGAATCTGAGAACAGATATTTCGGATCCCATTGAAGACCATAGGGCCAAAGGAAATATACTCCGATTACAAAGAGAAAGAAGCTTTCGTAGAAACTTCTTTGTGTTCTGTGAAATCATCTCACAGAGTTACAGCTTTCACCTCAAGAAGCCTTTCGCTAAGACAGTTCTTGTGGAATTGGCAAAGTGATATTTGGAAGCCCATAGAGGGCTATGGTGAAAAAGGAAATATCCTCAGATGAAATCTGGAAAGAAGCTTTCTGAGAAACTGCTTAGTGTTCTGTTCATTCATCTCACAGAGTTACATCTGTATTTCGTGGATCTCTTTACTAGCCTTATTTCTGTGGAATCTGAGAACAGGTATTTCAGATCCCTTTGAAGACTATAGGGCCTAATTTAATATCCTCCGATTACAAAGAGAAAGAAGCTTTCTTAGAAACTTTTTTGTGTTCTGTGAAGTCATCTCACAGAGTTACAGCTTTCTCCTCAAGAAGCCTTTCGCTAAGACAGTTCTTGTGGAATTGGCAAAGTGATATTTGGAAGCCCATAGATGGCTATGGTGAAAGAGGAAATATCCTCAGATGTAATCTGGAAAGAAGCTTTCTGAGAAACTGCTTAGTGTTCTGTTAATTCATCTCACAGAGTTACATCTGTATTTCGTGGATCTCTTTGCTAGCCTTATTTCTGTGGAATCTGAGAACAGATATTTCGGATCCCATTGAAGACTATAGGGCCAAAGGAAATATCCTCCGATAACAAAGAGAAAGAAGCTTTCTGAGAAACTTCTTTGCGTTCTGTGAAATCATCTCACAGAGTTACAGCTTTCCTCTCAAGAAGCCTTTCGCTATGACAGTTCTTGTGGAATTGGCAAAGTGATATTTGGAAGCCCATAGAGGGCTATGGTGAAAAAGGAAATATCCTCAGATGAAATCTGGAAAGAAGCTTTCTGAGAAACTGCTTAGTGTTCGGTTAATTCATCTCACAGAGTTACATCTGTATTTCGTGGATCTCTTTGCTAGCCTTATTTCTGTGAAATCTGAGAACAGATATTTCGGATCCCATTGAAGACTATAGGGCCAAAGGAAATATCCTTCGATAACAAAGAGAAAGAAGCTTTCTGAGAAACTTCTTTGCGTTCTGTGAAATCATCTCACAGAGTTACAGCTTTCCCATCAAGAAGCCTTTCGCTAAGACAGTTCTTGTGGAATTGGCAAAGTGATATTTGGAAGCCCATAGAGGGCTATGGTGAAAAAGGAAATATCCTCAGATGAAATCTGGAAAGAAGCTTTCTGAGAAACTGCTTAGTGTTCTGTTAATTCATCTCACAGAGATACATCTGTATTTCGTGGATTTCTTTGCTAACCTTATTTCTGTGGAATCTGAGAACAGATATTTCGGATCCCATTGAAGACTATAGGGCCAAAGGAAATATCCTCCGATAACAAAGAGAAAGAAGCTTTCTAAGAAACTACTTTGTGTTCTGTGAAATCATCTCACAGAGTTACAGCTTTCCCCTCAAGAAGCCTTTCGCTAAGATAATTCTTGTGGAATTGGCAAAGTGATATTTGGAAGCCCCTAGAGGGCTATGGTGAAAAAGGAAATATCCTCAGATGAAATCTGGAAAAAAGCTTTCTGAGAAACTGCTTAGTGTTCTGTTCATTCATCTCACAGAGTTACATGTGTATTTCGTGGATCTCTTTGCTAGCCTTATTTCTGTGGAATCTGAGAACAGATATTTTGGATCCCCTTGAAGACTACAGGGCCAAAGGAAATATCCTCCGATAACAAAGAGAAAGAAGCTTTCTGAGAAACTTCTTTGCGTTCTGTGAAATCATCTCACAGAGTTACAGCTTTCCCCTCAAGAATCCTTTCGCTAAGACAGTTCTTGTGGAATTGGCAAAGTGATATTTGGAAGCCCATAGAGGGCTATGGTGACAAAGGAAATATCCTCAGATGAAATCTGGAAAGAAGCTTTCTGAGAAACTTCTTAGTGTTCGTTTAATTCATATCAGAGAGTTACATCTGTATTTCGTGGATCTCGTTGCTAGCCTTATTTCTGTGGAATCTGAGAACAGATATTTCTGATCCCATTGAAGATTATAGGGCCAAAGGAAATATCCTCCGATAACAAAGAGAAAGAAGCTTTCTGAGAAACTTCTTTGCGTTCTGTGAAATCATCTCACAGAGTTACAGCTTTCCCCTCAAGAAGCCTTTCGCTAAGACAGTTCTTGTGGAATTGGCAAAGTGATATTTGGAAGCCCTTAGAGGGCTATGGTGAAAAAGGAAATATCTTCAGATGAAATCTGGAAAGAAGCTTTCTGAGAAACTGCTTAGTGTTCTGTTCATTCAACTCACAGAGTTACATCTATATTTCGTGGATCTCTTTGGTAGCCTTATTTCTGTGGAATCTGAGAACAGATATTTCGGATCCCATTGAAGACTATAGGGCCAAAGGAAATATCCTCCGATAACAAAGAGAAAGAAGCTTTCTGAGAAACTTCTTTGCGTTCTGTGAAATCATCTCACAAGGTTACAGCTTTCCCCTCAAGAAGCCTTTCGCTAAGACAGTTCTTGTGGAATTGGCAAGGTGATATTTGGAAGCCCATAGAGGGCTATGGTGAAAAAGGAAATATCCTCAGATGAAATCTGGAAAGAAGCTTTCTGAGAAACTGCTTAGTGTTCGGTTAATTCATCTCACAGAGTTACATCTGTATTTCGTGGATCTCTTTGCTAGCCTTACTTCTGTGGAATCTGAGAAGAGATAATTCGGATCCCTTTGAAGACTATAGGGCCAAAGGAAACATCCTCCGATAACAAAGAGAAAGAAGCTTTCTGAGAAACTTCTTTGTGTTCTGTGAAATCATCTTACAGAGTTACAGCTTTCCCCTCAGGAAGCCTTTCGCTAAGACCGTTCTTGTGGAATTGGCAAAGTGATATTTGGAAGCCCATAGAGGGCTATGGTGAAAAAGGAAATATCCTCAGATGAAATCTGGAAAGAAGCTTTCTGAGAAGCTGCTTAGTGTTCTGTACATTCATCTCACAGCGTTACATCTGTATTTCGTGGATCTCTTTGCTAGCCTTATTTCTGTGGAATCTGAGAACAGATATTTCGGATCCCATTGAAGACTATAGGGTCAAAGGAAATATCCTCTGATAACAAAGAGAAAGAAGCTTTCTGAGAAACTTCTTTGCGTTCTGTGAAATCGTCTCACAGAGTTACAGCTTTCCACTCAAGACGCCTTTCGCTAAGACAGTTCTTGTGGAATTGGCAAAGTGATATTTGGAAGCCCATCGAGGGCTATGGTGAAAAAGGAAATATCCTCAGACGAAATCTGGAAAGAAGCTTTCTGAGAAACTGCTTAGTGTTCTGTTAATTCATCTCACAGAGTTACATCTGTATTTCGTGGATCTCTTTGCTAGCCTTATTTCTGAGAAATCTGAGAACAGATATTTCGGATCCCATTGAAGACTATAGGGCCAAAGGAAATATCCTCCGATTACAAAGAGAAAGAAGCGTTCTGAGAAACTTCTTTGTGTTCTGTGAAATCATATCACAGAGTTACAGCTTTCCCCTCAAGAAGCCTTTCGCTAAGACAGTTCTTGTGGAATTGGCAAAGTGATATTTGGAAGCCCATAGAGGGCTATGGTGAAAAAGGAAATATCCTCAGATGAAATCTGGAAAGAAGCTTTCTGAGAAACTGCTAAGTGTTCTGTTAATTCATCTCACAGAGTTACATCTGGATTTCGTGGATCTCTTTGCTAGCCGTATTTCTGTAGAATCTAAGAACAGATATTTCGGATCCCATTGAAGACCCTAGGGCCAAAGGAAATATCCTCCGACAACAAAGAGAAATAAGCTTTCTGAGAAACTTCTTTGCGTTCTGTGAAATCATCTCACAGAGTTACAGCATTCCCCTCAAGAAGCCTTTCGCTAAGACAGTTCTTGTGGAATTGGCAAAGTGATATTTGGAAGCCCAAAGAGGGCTATGGTGAAAAAGGAAATATCCTCAGATGAAATCTGGAAAGAAGCTTTCTGAGAAACTGCTTAGTGTTCTGTTAATTCATCTCACAGAGATACATCTGTATTTCGTGGATCTCTTTGCTAACCTTATTTCTGTGGAATCTGAGAACAGATATTTCGGATCCCATTGAAGACTATAGGGCCAAAGGAAATATCCTCCGATAACAAAGAGAAAGAAGCTTTCTAAGAAACTACTTTGTGTTCTGTGAAATCATCTCACAGAGTTACAGCCTTCCCCTCAAGAAGCCTTTCGCTAAGACAGTTCTTGTGGAATTGGCAAAGTGATATTTGGAAGCCCCTAGAGGGCTATGGTGAAAAAGGAAATATCCTCAGATGAAATCTGGAAAAAAGCTTTCTGAGAAACTGCTTAGTGTTCTGTTCATTCATCTCACAGAGTTACATCTGTATTTCGTGGATCTCTTTGCTAGCCTTATTTCTGTGGAATCTGAGAACAGATATTTTGGATCCCCTTGAAGACTACAGGGCCAAAGGAAATATCCTCCGATAAGAAAGAGAAAGAAGCTTTCTGAGAAACTTCTTTGCGTTCTGTGAAATCATCTCACAGAGTTACAGCTTTCCCCTCAAGATGCCTTTCGCTAAGACAGTTCTTGTGGAATTGGCAAAGTGATATTTGGAAGCCCTTAGAGGGCTATGGTGAAAAAGGAAATATCCTCAGATGAAATCTGGAAAGAAGCTTTCTGAGAAACTGCTTAGTATTCTGTTAATTCATCTCACAGAGTTACATCTGTATTTCGTGGATCTCTTTGCTAGCCTTATTTCTGTGGAATCTGAGAACAGATATTTCAGATCCCTTTGAAGTCTATAGGGCTATAGGAAATATCCTCCGATAACAAAGAGAAAGAAGCTTTCTTAGAAACTTCTTTGCGTTCTGTGAAATCATCTCACAGAGTTCCAGCTTTCCTCTCAAGAAGCCTTTCGCTAAGACAGTTCTTGTGGATTTGGCAAAGTGATATTTGGAAGCCCATAGAGGGCTATGGTGTAAAAGGAAATATCCTCAGATGAAATCTGGAAAGCAGCTTTCTGAGAAACTGCTTAGTGTTCTGTTAATTCATCTCAGAGAGTTACGTCTGTATTTGGTGGATCTCTTTGGTAGCCTTATTTCGGTGGAATCTGAGAACAGATATTTCGTATCCCAATGAAGACCATAGGGCCAAAGGAAATATCCTCGGATTACAAAGAGAAAGAAGCTTTCGTAGAAACTTCTTTGTGTTCTGTGAAATCATCTCACAGAGTTACAGCTTTCACCTCAAGAAGCCTTTCGCTAAGACAGTTCTTGTGGAATTGGCAAAGTGATATTTGGAAGCCCATAGAGGGCTATGGTGAAAAAGGAAATATCCTCAGATGAAATCTGGAAAGAAGCTTTCTGACAAACTGCTTAGTGTTCTGTTCATTCATCTCACAGAGTTACATCTGTATTTCGTGGATCTCTTTACTAGCCTTATTCCTGTGGAATCTGAGAACAGGTATTTCAGATCCCTTTGAAGACTATAGGGCCTAATTTAATATCCTCCGATTACAAAGAGAAAGAAGCTTTCTTAGAAACTTTTTTGTGTTCTGGGAAATCATCTCACAGAGTTACAGCTTTCTCCTCAAGAAGCCTTTCGCTAAGACAGTTCTTGTGGAATTGGCAAAGTGATATTTGGAAGCCCATCGAGGGCTATGGTGAAAAAGGAAATATCCTCAGACGAAATCTGGAAAGAAGCTTTCTGAGAAACTGCTTAGTGTTCTGTTAATTCATCTCACAGAGTTACATCTGTATTTCGTGGATCTCTTTGCTAGCCTTATTTCTGAGAAATCTGAGAACAGATATTTCGGATCCCATTGAAGACTATAGGGCCAAAGGAAATATCCTCCGATTACAAAGAGAAAGAAGCGTTCTGAGAAACTTCTTTGTGTTCTGTGAAATCATCTCACAGAGTTACAGCTTTCCCCTCAAGAAGCCTTTCGCTAAGACAGTTCTTGTGGAATTGGCAAAGTGATATTTGGAAGCCCCTAGAGGGCTATGGTGAAAAAGGAAATATCCTCAGATGAAATCTGGAAAAAAGCTTTCTGAGAAACTGCTTAGTGTTCTGTTCATTCATCTCACAGAGTTACATCTGTATTTCGTGGATCTCTTTGCTGGCCTTATTTCTGTGGAATCTGAGAACAGATATTTTGGATCCCCTTGAAGACTACAGGGCCAAAGGAAATATCCTCCGATAACAAAGAGAAAGAAGCTTTCTGAGAAACTTCTTTGCGTTCTGTGAAATCATCTCACAGAGTTACAGCTTTCCCCTCAAGAAGCCTTTCGCTAAGACAGTTCTTGTGGAATTGGCAAAGTGATATTTGGAAGCCCTTAGAGGGCTATGGTGAAAAAGGAAATATCCTCAGATGAAATCTGGAAAGAAGCTTTCTGAGAAACTGCTTAGTGTTCGGTTAATTCATCTCACAGAGATACCTCTGTATTTCGTGGATCTCTTTGCTAGCCTTATTTCTGTGGAATCTGAGAACAGATATTTCGGATCCCTTTGAAGACTATAGGGCCAAAGGAAATATCCTCCGATAACAAAGAGAAAGAAGCTTTCTGAGAAACTACTTTGCATTCCGTGAAATCATCTCACAGAGTTACAGCTTTCCCCTCAAGAAGCCTTTCGCAAAGACAGTTCTTGTGGAATTGGAAAAGTGATATTTGGAAGCCCATAGAGGGCTATGGTGAAAAAGGAAATATCCTCAGATGAAATCTGGAAAGAAGCTTTCTGAGAAACTGCTTAGAGTTCTGTTAATGCATCTCACAGAGTTACATCTGTATTTCCTGGATCTCTTTGCTAGCCTTATTTCTGTGGAATCTGAGAACAGGTATTTCAGATCCCATTGAAGACTATAGGGACAAAATAAATATCCTCCGATTACAAAGAGAAAGAAGCTTTCTGAGAAACTTCTTTGTGTTCTGTGAAATCATCTCACAGAGTTACAGCTTTCCCCTCAAGATGCCTTTCGCTAAGACAGTTCTTGTGGAATTGGCAAAGTGATATTTGGAAGCCCATAGAGGGCTATGGTGAAAAAGGAAATATCCTCAGATGAAATCTGGAAAGAAGCTTTCTGAGAAACTGCTTAGTATTCTGTTAATTCATCTCAAAGAGTTACATCTGTATTTCGTGGATCTCTTTGCTAGCCTTATTTCTGTGGAATCTGAGAACAGATATTTCAGATCCCTTTGAAGACTATAGGGCTACAGGAAATATCCTCCGATAACAAAGAGAAAGAAGCTTTCTGAGAAACTTCTTTGCGTTCTGTGAAATCATCTCACAGAGTTCCAGCTTTCCTCTCAAGAAGCCTTTCGCTAAGACAGTTCTTGTGGATTTGGCAAAGTGATATTTGGAAGCCCATAGAGGGCTATGGTGTAAAAGGAAATATCCTCAGATGAAATCTGGAAAGCAGCTTTCTGAGAAACTGCTTAGTGTTCTGTTAATTCATCTCAGAGAGTTACGTCTGTATTTGGTGGATCTCTTTGGTAGCCTTATTTCCGTGGAATCTGAGAACAGATATTTCGGATCCCATTGAAGACCATAGGGCCAAAGGAAATATACTCCGATTACAAAGAGAAAGAAGCTTTCGTAGAAACTTCTTTGTGTTCTGTGAAATCATCTCACAGAGTTACACCTTTCACCTCAAGAAACCTTTCGCTAAGACAGTTCTTGTGGAATTGGCAAAGTGATATTTGGAAGCCCATAGAGGGCTATGGTGAAAAACGAAATATCCTCAGATGAAATCTGGAAAGAAGCTTTCTGAGAAAATGCGTAGTGTTCTGTTCATTCATCTCACAGAGATACATTTGTATTTCGTGGATCTCTTTGCTAGCCTTATTTCTGTGGAATCTGAGAACAGATATTGCGGATCCCCTTAAAGACTACAGGGCCAAAGGAAATATCCTCCGATAACGAAGAGAAAGAAGCTTTCTGAGAAACTTCTTTGCGTTCTGTGAAATCATCTCACAGAGTTACAGCTTTCCCCTCAAGAAGCCTTTCGCTAAGACAGTTCTTGTGGAATTGGCAAAGTGATATTTGGAAGCCCTTAGAGGGCTATGGTGAAAAAGGATATATCCTCAGATGAAATCTGGAAAGAAGCTTTCTGAGAAACTGCTTAGTGTTCGGTTAATTCATCTCACAGAGTTACCTCTGTATTTCGTGGATCTCTTTGCTAGCCTTATTTCTGTGGAATCTGAGAACAGATATTTCGGATCCCTTTGAAGACTATAGGGCCAAAGGAAATATCCTCCGATAACAAAGAGAAAGAAGCTTTCTGAGAAACTACTTTGCATTCTGTGAAATCATCTCACAGAGTTACAGCTTTCCCCTCAAGAAGCCTTTCGCTAAGACAGTTCTTGTGGAATTGGAAAAGTGATATTTGGAAGCCCATAGAGGGCTATGGTGAAAAAGGAAATATCCTCAGATGAAATCTGGAAAGAAGCTTTCTGAGAAACTGCTTAGAGTTCTGTTAATTCATCTCACAGAGTTACATCTGTATTTCCTGGATCTCTTTGCTAGCCTTATTTCTGTGGAATCTGAGAACAGGTATTTCAGATCCCATTGAAGACCATAGGGACAAAATAAATATCCTCCGATTACAAAGAGAAAGAAGCTTTCTGAGAAACTTCTTTGTGTTCTGTGAAATCATCTCACAGAGTTACAGCTTTCCCCTCAAGATGCCTTTCGCTAAGACAGTTCTTGTGGAATTGGCAAAGTGATATTGGGAAGCCCATAGAGGGCTATGGTGAAAAAGGAAATATCCTCAGATGAAATCTGGAAAGAAGCTTTCTGAGAAACTGCTTAGTATTCTGTTAATTCATCTCACAGAGTTACATCTGTATTTCGTGGATCTCTTTGCTAGCCTTATTTCTGTGGAATCTGAGAACAGATATTTCAGATCCCTTTGAAGACTATAGGGCTATAGGAAATATCCTCCGATAACAAAGAGAAAGAAGCTTTCTGAGAAACTTCTTTGCGTTCTGTGAAATCATCTCACAGAGTTCCAGCTTTCCTCTCAAGAAGCCTTTCGCTAAGACAGTTCTTGTGGATTTGGCAAAGTGATATTTGGAAGCCCATAGAGGGCTATGGTGTAAAAGGAAATATCCTCAGATGAAATCTGGAAAGAAGCTTTCTGAGAAACTGCTTAGTGTTCTGTTAATTCATCTCAGAGAGTTACGTCTGTATTTGGTGGATCTCTTTGGTAGCCTTATTTCGGTGGAATCTGAGAACAGATATTTCGTATCCCAATGAAGACCATAGGGCCAAGGGAAATATCCTCGGATTACAAAGAGAAAGAAGCTTTCGTAGAAACTTCTTTGTGTTCTGTGAAATCATCTCACAGAGTTACAGCTTTCACCTCAAGAAGCCTTTCTCTAAGACAGTTCTTGTGGAATTGGCAAAGTGATATTTGGAAGCCCATAGAGGGCTATGGTGAAAAAGGAAATATCCTCAGATGAAATCTGGAAAGAAGCTTTCTGACAAACTGCTTAGTGTTCTGTTCATTCATCTCACAGATTTACATCTGTATTTCGTGGATCTCTTTACTAGCCTTATTCCTGTGGAATCTGAGAACAGGTATTTCAGATCCCTTTGAAGACTATAGGGCCAAATTTAATATCCTCCGATTACAAAGAGAAAGAAGCTTTCTTAGAAACTTTTTTGTGTTCTGGGAAATCATCTCACAGAGTTACAGCTTTCTCCTCAAGAAGCCTTTCGCTAAGACAGTTCTTGTGGAATTGGCAAAGTGATATTTGGAAGCCCATCGAGGGCTATGGTGAAAAAGGAAATATCCTCAGACGAAATCTGGAAAGAAGCTTTCTGAGTAACTGCTTAGTGTTCTGTTAATTCATCTCACAGAGTTACATCTGTATTTCGTGGATCTCTTTGCTAGCCTTATTTCTGAGAAATCTGAGAACAGATATTTCGGATCCCATTGAAGACTATAGGGCCAAAGGAAATATCCTCCGATTACAAAGAGAAAGAAGCGTTCTGAGAAACTTCTTTGTATTCTGTGAAATCATCTCACAGAGTTACAGCTTTCCCCTCAAGAAGCCTTTCGCTAAGACAGTTCTTGTGGAATTGGCAAAGTGATATTTGGAAGCCCATAGATGGCTATGGTGAAAGAGGAAATATCCTCAGATGAAATCTGGAAAAAAGCTTTCTGAGAAACTGCTTAGTGTTCTGTTCATTCATCTCACAGAGTTACATCTGTATTTCGTGGATCTCTTTGCTAGCCTTATTTCTGTGGAATCTGAGAACAGATATTTTGGATCCCCTTGAAGACTACAGGGCCAAAGGAAATATCCTCCGATAACAAAGAGAAAGAAGCTTTCTGAGAAACTTCTTTGCATTCTGTGAAATCATCTCACAGAGTTACAGCTTTCCTCTCAAGAAGCCTTTCGCTAAGACAGTTCTTGTGGAATTGGCAAAGTGATATTTGGAAGCCCTTAGAGGGCTATGGTGAAAAAGGAAATATCCTCAGATGAAATCTGGAAAGAAGCTTTCTGAGAAACTGCTTAGTGTTCGGTTAATTCATCTCACAGAGATACCTCTGTATTTCGTGGATCTCTTTGCTAGCCTTATTTCTGTGGAATCTGAGAACAGATATTTCGGATCCCTTTGAAGACTATAGGGCCAAAGGAAATATCCTCCGATAACAAAGAGAAAGAAGCTTTCTGAGAAACTACTTTGCATTCTGTGAAATCATCTCACAGAGTTACAGCTTTCCCCTCAAGAAGCCTTTCGCAAAGACAGTTCTTGTGGAATTGGAAAAGTGATATTTGGAAGCCCATAGAGGGCTATGGTGAAAAAGGAAATATCCTCAGATGAAATCTGGAAAGAAGCTTTCTGAGAAACTGCTTAGAGTTCTGTTAATGCATCTCACAGAGTTACATCTGTATTTCCTGGATCTCTTTGCTAGCCTTATTTCTGTGGAATCTGAGAACAGGTATTTCAGATCCCATTGAAGACTATAGGGACAAAATAAATATCCTCCGATTACAAAGAGAAAGAAGCTTTCTGAGAAACTTCTTTGTGTTCTGTGAAATCATCTCACAGAGTTACAGCTTTCCCCTCAAGATGCCTTTCGCTAAGACAGTTCTTGTGGAATTGGCAAAGTGATATTTGGAAGCCCATAGAGGGCTATGGTGAAAAAGGAAATATCCTCAGATGAAATCTGGAAAGAAGCTTTCTGAGAAACTGCTTAGTATTCTGTTAATTCATCTCACAGAGTTACATCTGTATTTCGTGGATCTCTTTGCTAGCCTTATTTCTGTGGAATCTGAGAACAGATATTTCAGATCCCTTTGAAGACTATAGGGCTATAGGAAATATCCTCCGATAACAAAGAGAAAGAAGCTTTCTGAGAAACTTCTTTGCGTTCTGTGAAATCATCTCACAGAGTTCCAGCTTTCCTCTCAAGAAGCCTTTCGCTAAGACAGTTCTTGTGGATTTGGCAAAGTGATATTTGGAAGCCCATAGAGGGCTATGGTGTAAAAGGAAATATCCTCAGATGAAATCTGGAAAGCAGCTTTCTGAGAAACTGCTTAGTGTTCTGTTAATTCATCTCAGAGAGTTACGTCTGTATTTGGTGGATCTCTTTGGTAGCCTTATTTCCGTGGAATCTGAGAACAGATATTTCGGATCCCATTGAAGACCATAGGGCCAAAGGAAATATACTCCGATTGCAAGGAGAAAGAAGCTTTCGTAGAAACTTCTTTGTGTTCTGTGAAATCATCTCACAGAGTTACAGCTTTCACCTCAAGAAACCTTTCGCTAAGACAGTTCTTGTGGAATTGGCAAAGTGATATTTGGAAGCCCATAGAGGGCTATGGTGAAAAACGAAATATCCTCAGATGAAATCTGGAAAGAAGCTTTCTGAGAAAATGCGTAGTGTTCTGTTCATTCATCTCACAGAGATACATTTGTATTTCGTGGATCTCTTTGCTAGCCTTATTTCTGTGGAATCTGAGAACAGATATTTCGGATCCCCTTAAAGACTACAGGGCCAAAGGAAATATCCTCCGATAACGAAGAGAAAGAAGCTTTCTGAGAAACTTCTTTGCGTTCTGTGAAATCATCTCACAGAGTTACAGCTTTCCCCTCAAGAAGCCTTTCGCTAAGACAGTTCTTGTGGAATTGGCAAAGTGATATTTGGAAGCCCTTAGAGGGCTATGGTGAAAAAGGATATATCCTCAGATGAAATCTGGAAAGAAGCTTTCTGAGAAACTGCTTAGTGTTCGGTTAATTCATCTCACAGAGTTACCTCTGTATTTCGTGGATCTCTTTGCTAGCCTTATTTCTGTGGAATCTGAGAACAGATATTTCGGATCCCTTTGAAGACTATAGGGCCAAAGGAAATATCCTCCGATAACAAAGAGAAAGAAGCTTTCTGAGAAACTACTTTGCATTCTGTGAAATCATCTCACAGAGTTACAGCTTTCCCCTCAAGAAGCCTTTCGCTAAGACAGTTCTTGTGGAATTGGAAAAGTGATATTTGGAAGCCCATAGAGGGCTATGGTGAAAAAGGAAATATCCTCAGATGAAATCTGGAAAGAAGCTTTCTGAGAAACTGCTTAGAGTTCTGTTAATTCATCTCACAGAGTTACATCTGTATTTCCTGGATCTCTTTGCTAGCCTTATTTCTGTGGAATCTGAGAACAGGTATTTCAGATCCCATTGAAGACTATAGGGACAAAATAAATATCCTCCGATTACAAAGAGAAAGAAGCTTTCTGAGAAACTTCTTTGTGTTCTGTGAAATCATCTCACAGAGTTACAGCTTTCCCCTCAAGATGCCTTTCGCTAAGACAGTTCTTGTGGAATTGGCAAAGTGATATTGGGAAGCCCATAGAGGGCTATGGTGAAAAAGGAAATATCCTCAGATGAAATCTGGAAAGAAGCTTTCTGAGAAACTGCTTAGTATTCTGTTAATTCATCTCACAGAGTTACATCTGTATTTCGTGGATCTCTTTGCTAGCCTTATTTCTGTGGAATCTGAGAACAGATATTTCAGATCCCTTTGAAGACTATAGGGCTATAGGAAATATCCTCCGATAACAAAGAGAAAGAAGCTTTCTGAGAAACTTCTTTGCGTTCTGTGAAATCATCTCACAGAGTTCCAGCTTTCCTCTCAAGAAGCCTTTCGCTAAGACAGTTCTTGTGGATTTGGCAAAGTGATATTTGGAAGCCCATAGAGGGCTATGGTGTAAAAGGAAATATCCTCAGATGAAATCTGGAAAGAAGCTTTCTGAGAAACTGCTTAGTGTTCCGTTCATTCATCTCACAGAGTTACATCTGTATTTCGTGGATCTCTTTACTAGCCTTATTCCTGTGGAATCTGAGAACAGGTATTTCAGATCCCTTTGAAGACTATAGGGCTAAATTTAATATCCTCCGATTACAAAGAGAAAGAAGCTTTCTTAGAAACTTTTTTGTGTTCTGTGAAATCATCTCACAGAGTTACAGCTTTCTCCTCAAGAAGCCTTTCGCTAAGACAGTTCTTGTGGAATTGGCAAAGTGATATTTGGAAGCCCTTAGAGGGCTATGGTGAAAGAGGAAATATCCTCAGATGTAATCTGGAAAGAAGCTTTCTGAGAAACTGCTTAGTGTTCTGTTAATTCATCTCACAGAGTTACATCTGTATTTCGTGGATCTCTTTGCTAGCCTTATTTCTGTGGAATCTGAGAACAGATATTTCTGATCCCATTGAAGACTATAGGGCCAAAGGAAATATCCTCCGATAACAAAGAGAAAGAAGCTTTCTGAGAAACTTCTTTGCGTTCTGTGAAATCATCTCACAGAGTTACAGCTTTCCTCTCAAGAAGCCTTTCGCTAAGACAGTTCTTGTGGAATTGGCAAAGTGATATTTGGAAGCCCATAGAGGGCTATGGTGAAAAAGGAAATATCCTCAGATGAAATCTGGAAAGAAGCTTTCTGAGAAACTGCTTAGTGTTCTGTTAATTCATCTCACAGAGTTACATCTGTATTTCGTGGATCTCTTTGCTAGCCTTATTTCTGAGAAATCTGAGAACAGATATTTCGGATCCCATTGAAGACTATAGGGTCAAAGGAAATATCCTCCGATTACAAAGAGAAAGAAGCGTTCTGAGAAACTTCTTTGTGTTCTGTGAAATCATCTCACAGAGTTACAGCTTTCCCCTCAAGAAGCCTTTCGCTAAGACAGTTCTTGTGGAATTGGCAAAGTGATACTTTGAAGCCCATAGAGGGCTATGGTGAAAAAGGAAATATCCTCAGATGAAATCTGGAAAGAAGCTTTCTGAGAAACTGCTAAGTGTTCTGTTAATTCATCTCACAGAGTTACATCTGGATTTCGTGGATCTCTTTGCTAGCCGTATTTCTGTCGAATCTAAGAACAGATATTTCGGATCCCATTGAAGACCATAGGGCCAAAGGAAATATCCTCCGACAACAAAGAGAAATAAGCTTTCTGAGAAACTTCTTTGCGTTCTGTGAAATCATCTCACAGAGTTACAGCATTCCCCTCAAGAAGCCTTTCGCTAAGACAGTTCTTGTGGAATTGGCAAAGTGATATTTGGAAGCCCCTAGAGGGCTATGGTGAAAAAGGAAATATCCTCAGATGAAATCTGGAAAAAAGCTTTCTGAGAAACTGCTTAGTGTTCTGTTCATTCATCTCACAGAGTTACATCTGTATTTCGTGGATCTCTTTGCTAGCCTTATTTCTGTGGAATCTGAGAACAGATATTTTGGATCCCCTTGAAGACTACAGGGCCAAAGGAAATACCCTCCGATAACAAAGAGAAAAAAGCTTTCTGAGAAACTTCTTTGCGTTCTGTGAAATCATCTCACAGAGTTACAGCTTTCCCCTCAAGAAGCCTTTCGCTAAGACAGTTCTTGTGGAATTGGCAAAGTGATATTTGGAAGCCCTTAGAGGGCTACGGTGAAAAAGGATATATCCTCAGATGAAATCTGGAAAGAAGCTTTCTGAGAAACTGCTTAGTGTTCGGTTAATTCATCTCACAGAGTTACCTCTGTATTTCGTGGATCTCTTTGCTAGCCTTATTTCTGTGGAATCTGAGAACAGATATTTCGGATCCCTTTGAAGACTATAGGGCCAAAGGAAATATCCTCCGATAACAAAGAGAAAGAAGCTTTCTGAGAAACTACTTTGCATTCTGTGAAATCATCTCACAGAGTTACAGCTTTCCCCTCAAGAAGCCTTTCGCAAAGACAGTTCTTGTGGAATTGGAAAAGTGATATTTGGAAGCCCATAGAGGGCTATGGTGAAAAAGGAAATATCCTCAGATGAAATCTGGAAAGAAGCTTTCTGAGAAACTGCTTAGAGTTCTGTTAATTCATCTCACAGAGTTACATCTGTATTTCCTGGATCTCTTTGCTAGCCTTATTTCTGTGGAATCTGAGAACAGGTATTTCAGATCCCATTGAAGACTATAGGGACAAAATAAATATCCTCCGATTACAAAGAGAAAGAAGCTTTCTGAGAAACTTCTTTGTGTTCTGTGAAATCATCTCACAGAGTTACAGCTTTCCCCTCAAGATGCCTTTCGCTAAGACAGTTCTTGTGGAATTGGCAAAGTGATATTTGGAAGCCCATAGAGGGCTATGGTGAAAAAGGAAATATCCTCAGATGAAATCTGGAAAGAAGCTTTCTGAGAAACTGCTTAGTATTCTGTTAATTCATCTCACAGAGTTACATCTGTATTTCGTGGATCTCTTTGCTAGCCTTATTTCTGTGGAATCTGAGAACAGATATTTCAGATCCCTTTGAAGACTATAGGGCTATAGGAATGATCCTCCGATAACAAAGAGAAAGAAGCTTTCTGAGAAACTTCTTTGCGTTCTGTGAAATCATCTCACAGAGTTCCAGCTTTCCTCTCAAGAAGCCTTTCGCTAAGACAGTTCTTGTGGATTTGGCAAAGGGATATTTGGAAGCCCATAGAGGGCTATGGTGTAAAAGGAAATATCCTCAGATGAAATCTGGAAAGCAGCTTTCTGAGAAACTGCTTAGTGTTCTGTTAATTCATCTCAGAGAGTTACGTCTGTATTTGGTGGATCTCTTTGGTAGCCTTATTTCCGTGGAATCTGAGAACAGATATTTCGGATCCCATTGAAGACCATAGGGCCAAAGGAAATATACTCCGATTACAAAGAGAAAGAAGCTTTCGTAGAAACTTCTTTGTGTTCTGTGAAATCATCTCACAGAGTTACAGCTTTCACCTCAAGAAGCCTTTCGCTAAGACAGTTCTTGTGGAATTGGCAAAGTGATATTTGGAAGCCCATAGAGGGCTATGGTGAAAAACGAAATATCCTCAGATGAAATCTGGAAAGAAGCTTTCTGAGAAACTGCTTAGTGTTCTGTTCATTCATCTCACAGAGTTACATTTGTATTTCGTGGATCTCTTTGCTAGCCTTATTTCTGTGGAATCTGAGAACAGATATTTCGGATCCCCTTAAAGACTACAGGGCCAAAGGAAATATCCTACGATAACAAAGAGAAAGAAGCTTTCTGAGAAACTTCTTTGCGTTCTGTGAAATCATCTCACAGAGTTACAGCTTTCCCCTCAAGAAGCCTTTCGCTAAGAGAGTTCTTGTGGAATTGGCAAAGTGATATTTGGAAGCCCTTAGAGGGCTATGGTGAAAAAGGATATATCCTCAGATGAAATCTGGAAAGAAGCTTTCTGAGAAACTGCTTAGTGTTCGGTTAATTCATCTCACAGAGTTACCTCTGTATTTCGTGGATCTCTTTGCTAGCCTTATTTCTGTGGAATCTGAGAACAGATATTTCGGATCCCTTTGAAGACTATAGGGCCAAAGGAAATATCCTCCGATAACAAAGAGAAAGAAGCTTTCTGAGAAACTACTTTGCATTCTGTGAAATCATCTCACAGAGTTACAGCTTTCCCCTCAAGAAGCCTTTCGCAAAGACAGTTCTTGTGGAATTGGAAAAGTGATATTTGGAAGCCCATAGAGGGCTATGGTGAAAAAGGAAATATCCTCAGATGAAATCTGGAAAGAAGCATTCTGAGAAACTGCTTAGAGTTCTGTTAATTCATCTCACAGAGTTACATCTGTATTTCCTGGATCTCTTTGCTAGCCTTATTTCTGTGGAATCTGAGAACAGGTATTTCAGATCCCATTGAAGACTATAGGGACAAAATAAATATCCTCCGATAACAAAGAGAAAGAAGCTTTCTGAGAAACTTCTTTGTGTTCTGTGAAATCATCTCACAGAGTTACAGCTTTCCCCTCAAGATGCCTTTCGCTAAGACAGTTCTTGTGGAATTGGCAAAGTGATATTTGGAAGCCCATAGAGGGCTATGGTGAAAAAGGAAATATCCTCAGATGAAATCTGGAAAGAAGCTTTCTGAGAAACTGCTTAGTATTCTGTTAATTCATCTCACAGAGTTACATCTGTATTTCGTGGATCTCTTTGCTAGCCTTATTTCTGTGGAATCTGAGAACAGATATTTCAGATCCCTTTGAAGACTATAGGGCTATAGGAAATATCCTCCGATAACAAAGAGAAAGAATCTTTCTGAGAAACTTCTTTGCATTCTGTGAAATCATCTCACAGAGTTCCAGCTTTCCTCTCAAGAAGCCTTTCACTAAGACAGTTCTTGTGGATTTGGCAAAGTGATATTTGGAAGCCCATAGAGGGCTATGGTGTAAAAGGAAATATCCTCAGATGAAATCTGGAAAGCAGCTTTCTGAGAAACTGCTTAGTGTTCTGTACATTCATCTCACAGCGTTACATCTGTATTTCATGGATCTCTTTGCTAGCCTTATTTCTGTGGTATCTGAGAACAGATATTTCGGATCCCATTGAAGACTTTAGGGTCAAAGGAAATATCCTCTGATAACAAAGAGTAAGAAGCTTTCTGAGAAACTTCTTTGCGTTCTGTGAAATCGTCTCACAGAGTTACAGCTTTCCCCTCAAGAAGCCTTTCGCTAAGACAGTTCTTGTGGAATTGGCAAAGTGATATTTGGAAGCCCATCGAGGGCTATGGTGAAAAAGGAAATATCCTCAGACGAAATCTGGAAAGAAGCTTTCTGAGAAACTGCTTAGTGTTCTGTTAATTCATCTCACAGAGTTACATCTGTATTTCGTGGATCTCTTTGCTAGCCTTATTTCTGAGAAATCTGAGAACAGATATTTCGGATCCCATTGAAGACTATAGGGCCAAAGGAAATATCCTCCGATAACAAAGAGAAAGAAGCTTTCTGAGAAACTTCTTTGCGTTCTGTGAAATCATCTCACGGAGTTACAGCTTTCCCCTCAAGAAGCCTTTCGCTAAGACAGTTCTTGTGGAATTGGCAAAGTGATATTTGGAAGCCCATAGAGGGCTATGGTGAAAAAGGAAATATCTTCAGATGAAATCTGGAAAGAAGCTTTCTGAGAAACTGCTTAGTGTTCTGTACATTCATCTCACAGCGTAACATCTGTATTTCATGGATCTCTTTGCTAGCCTTATTTCTGTGGAATCTGAGAACAGATATTTCGGATCCCATTGAAGACTTTAGGGTCAAAGGAAATATCCTCTGATAACAAAGAGTAAGAAGCTTTCTGAGAAACTTCTTTGCGTTCTGTGAAATCGTCTCACAGAGTTACAGCTTTCCCCTCAAGAAGCCTTTCGCTAAGACAGTTCTTGTGGAATTGGCAAAGTGATATTTGGAAGCCCATCGAGGGCTATGGTGAAAAAGGAAATATCCTCAGACGAAATTTGGAAAGAAGCTTTCTGAGAAACTGCTTAGTGTTCTGTTAATTCATCTCACAGAGTTACATCTGTATTTCGTGGATCTCTTTGCTAGCCTTATTTCTGAGAAATCTGAGAACAGATATTTCGGATCCCATTGAAGACTATAGGGCCAAAGGAAATATCCTCCGATAACAAAGAGAAAGAAGCTTTCTGAGAAACTTCTTTGCGTTCTGTGAAATCATCTCACAGAGTTACAGCTTTCTCCTCAAGAAGCCTTTCGCTAAGACAGTTCTTGTGAAATTGGCAAAGTGATATTTGGAAGCCCATAGAGGGCTATGGTGAAAAAGGAAATATCTTCAGATGAAATCTGGAAAGAAGCTTTCTGAGAAACTGCTTAGTGTTCTGTACATTCATCTCACAGCGTTACATCTGTATTTCATGGATCTCTTTGCTAGCCTTATTTCTGTGGAATCTGAGAACAGATATTTCGGATCCCATTGAAGACTTTAGGGTCAAAGGAAATATCCTCTGATAACAAAGAGTAAGAAGCTTTCTGAGAAACTTCTTTGCGTTCTGTGAAATCGTCTCACAGAGTTACAGCTTTCCCCTCAAGAAGCCTTTCGCTAAGACAGTTCTTGTGGAATTGGCAAAGTGATATTTGGAAGCCCATCGAGGGCTATGGTGAAAAAGGAAATATCCTCAGACGAAATCTGGAAAGAAGCTTTCTGAGAAACTGCTTAGTGTTCTGTTAATTCATCTCACAGAGTTACATCTGTATTTCGTGGATCTCTTTGCTAGCCTTATTTCTGAGAAATCTGAGAACAGATATTTCGGATCCCATTGAAGACTATAGGGCCAAAGGAAATATCCTCCGATTACAAAGAGAAAGAAGCGTTCTGAGAAACTTCTTTGTGTTCTGTGAAATCATCTCACAGAGTTACAGCTTTCCCCTCAAGAAGCCTTTCGCTAAGACAGTTCTTGTGGAATTGGCAAAGTGATATTTGGAAGCCCCTAGAGGGCTATGGTGAAAAAGGAAATATCCTCAGATGAAATCTGGAAAAAAGCTTTCTGAGAAACTGCTTAGTGTTCTGTTCATTCATCTCACAGAGTTACATCTGTATTTCGTGGATCTCTTTGCTAGCCTTATTTCTGTGGAATCTGAGAACAGATATTTTGGATCCCCTTGAAGACTACAGGGCCAAAGGAAATATCCTCCGATAACAAAGAGAAAGAAGCTTTCTGAGAAACTTCTTTGCGTTCTGTGAAATCATCTCACAGAGTTACAGCTTTCCCCTCAAGAAGCCTTTCGCTAAGACAGTTCTTGTGGAATTGGCAAAGTGATATTTGGAAGCCCATAGAGGGCTATGGTGAAAAAGGAAATATCCTCAGATGAAATCTGGAAAGAAGCTTTCTGAGAAACTGCTTAGTATTCTGTTAATTCATCTCACAGAGTTACATCTGTATTTCGTGGATCTCTTTGCTAGCCTTATTTCTGTGGAATCTGAGAACAGATATTTCAGATCCGTTTGAAGACTATAGGGCTATAGGAATGATCCTCCGATAACAAAGAGAAAGAAGCTTTCTGAGAAACTTCTTTGCGTTCTGTGAAATCATCTCACAGAGTTCCAGCTTTCCTCTCAAGAAGCCTTTCGCTAAGACAGTTCTTGTGGATTTGGCAAAGTGATATTTGGAAGCCCATAGAGGGCTATGGTGTAAAAGGAAATATCCTCAGATGAAATCTGGAAAGCAGCTTTCTGAGAAACTGCTTAGTGTTCTGTTAATTCATCTCAGAGAGTTACGTCTGTATTTGGTGGATCTCTTTGGTAGCCTTATTTCCGTGGAATCTGAGAACAGATATTTCGGATCCCATTGAAGACCATAGGGCCAAAGGAAATATACTCCGATTACAAAGAGAAAGAAGCTTTCGTAGAAACTTCTTTGTGTTCTGTGAAATCATCTCACAGAGTTACAGCTTTCACCTCAAGAAACCTTTCGCTAAGACAGTTCTTGTGGAATTGGCAAAGTGATATTTGGAAGCCCATAGAGGGCTATGGTGAAAAACGAAATATCCTCAGATGAAATCTGGAAAGAAGCTTTCTGAGAAAATGCGTAGTGTTCTGTTCATTCATCTCACAGAGTTACATTTGTATTTCGTGGATCTCTTTGCTAGCCTTATTTCTGTGGAATCTGAGAACAGATATTTCGGATCCCCTTAAAGACTACAGGGCCAAAGGAAATATCCTCCGATAACGAAGAGAAAGAAGCTTTCTGAGAATCTTCTTTGCGTTCTGTGAAATCATCTCACAGAGTTACAGCTTTCCCCTCAAGAAGCCTTTCGCTAAGACAGTTCTTGTGGAATTGGCAAAGTGATATTTGGAAGCCCTTAGAGGGCTACGGTGAAAAAGGATATATCCTCAGATGAAATCTGGAAAGAAGCTTTCTGAGAAACTGCTTAGTGTTCGGTTAATTCATCTCACAGAGTTACCTCTGTATTTCGTGGATCTCTTTGCTAGCCTTATTTCTGTGGAATCTGAGAACAGATATTTCGGATCCCTTTGAAGACTATAGGGCCAAAGGAAATATCCTCCGATAACAAAGAGAAAGAAGCTTTCTGAGAAACTACTTTGCATTCTGTGAAATCATCTCACAGAGTTACAGCTTTCCCCTCAAGAAGCCTTTCGCAAAGACAGTTCTTGTGGAATTGGAAAAGTGATATTTGGAAGCCCATAGAGGGCTATGGTGAAAAAGGAAATATCCTCAGATGAAATCTGGAAAGAAGCTTTCTGAGAAACTGCTTAGAGTTCTGTTAATTCATCTCACAGAGTTACATCTGTATTTCCTGGATCTCTTTGCTAGCCTTATTTCTGTGGAATCTGAGAACAGGTATTTCAGATCCCATTGAAGACTATAGGGACAAAATAAATATCCTCCGATTACAAAGAGAAAGAAGCTTTCTGAGAAACTTCTTTGTGTTCTGTGAAATCATCTCACAGAGTTACAGCTTTCCCCTCAAGATGCCTTTCGCTAAGACAGTTCTTGTGGAATTGGCAAAGTGATATTTGGAAGCCCATAGAGGGCTATGGTGAAAAAGGAAATATCCTCAGATGAAATCTGGAAAGAAGCTTTCTGAGAAACTGCTTAGTATTCTGTTAATTCATCTCACAGAGTTACATCTGTATTTCGTGGATCTCTTTGCTAGCCTTATTTCTGTGGAATCTGAGAACAGATATTTCAGATCCCTTTGAAGACTATAGGGCTATAGGAATGATCCTCCGATAACAAAGAGAAAGAAGCTTTCTGAGAAACTTCTTTGCGTTCTGTGAAATCATCTCACAGAGTTCCAGCTTTCCTCTCAAGAAGCCTTTCGCTAAGACAGTTCTTGTGGATTTGGCAAAGGGATATTTGGAAGCCCATAGAGGGCTATGGTGTAAAAGGAAATATCCTCAGATGAAATCTGGAAAGCAGCTTTCTGAGAAACTGCTTAGTGTTCTGTTAATTCATCTCAGAGAGTTACGTCTGTATTTGGTGGATCTCTTTGGTAGCCTTATTTCCGTGGAATCTGAGAACAGATATTTCGGATCCCATTGAAGACCATAGGGCCAAAGGAAATATACTCCGATTACAAAGAGAAAGAAGCTTTCGTAGAAACTTCTTTGTGTTCTGTGAAATCATCTCACAGAGTTACAGCTTTCACCTCAAGAAGCCTTTCGCTAAGACAGTTCTTGTGGAATTGGCAAAGTGATATTTGGAAGCCCATAGAGGGCTATGGTGAAAAACGAAATATCCTCAGATGAAATCTGGAAAGAAGCTTTCTGAGAAACTGCTTAGTGTTCTGTTCATTCATCTCACAGAGTTACATTTGTATTTCGTGGATCTCTTTGCTAGCCTTATTTCTGTGGAATCTGAGAACAGATATTTCGGATCCCCTTAAAGACTACAGGGCCAAAGGAAATATCCTACGATAACAAAGAGAAAGAAGCTTTCTGAGAAACTTCTTTGCGTTCTGTGAAATCATCTCACAGAGTTACAGCTTTCCCCTCAAGAAGCCTTTCGCTAAGAGAGTTCTTGTGGAATTGGCAAAGTGATATTTGGAAGCCCTTAGAGGGCTATGGTGAAAAAGGATATATCCTCAGATGAAATCTGGAAAGAAGCTTTCTGAGAAACTGCTTAGTGTTCGGTTAATTCATCTCACAGAGTTACCTCTGTATTTCGTGGATCTCTTTGCTAGCCTTATTTCTGTGGAATCTGAGAACAGATATTTCGGATCCCTTTGAAGACTATAGGGCCAAAGGAAATATCCTCCGATAACAAAGAGAAAGAAGCTTTCTGAGAAACTACTTTGCATTCTGTGAAATCATCTCACAGAGTTACAGCTTTCCCCTCAAGAAGCCTTTCGCAAAGACAGTTCTTGTGGAATTGGAAAAGTGATATTTGGAAGCCCATAGAGGGCTATGGTGAAAAAGGAAATATCCTCAGATGAAATCTGGAAAGAAGCATTCTGAGAAACTGCTTAGAGTTCTGTTAATTCATCTCACAGAGTTACATCTGTATTTCCTGGATCTCTTTGCTAGCCTTATTTCTGTGGAATCTGAGAACAGGTATTTCAGATCCCATTGAAGACTATAGGGACAAAATAAATATCCTCCGATAACAAAGAGAAAGAAGCTTTCTGAGAAACTTCTTTGTGTTCTGTGAAATCATCTCACAGAGTTACAGCTTTCCCCTCAAGATGCCTTTCGCTAAGACAGTTCTTGTGGAATTGGCAAAGTGATATTTGGAAGCCCATAGAGGGCTATGGTGAAAAAGGAAATATCCTCAGATGAAATCTGGAAAGAAGCTTTCTGAGAAACTGCTTAGTATTCTGTTAATTCATCTCACAGAGTTACATCTGTATTTCGTGGATCTCTTTGCTAGCCTTATTTCTGTGGAATCTGAGAACAGATATTTCAGATCCCTTTGAAGACTATAGGGCTATAGGAAATATCCTCCGATAACAAAGAGAAAGAATCTTTCTGAGAAACTTCTTTGCATTCTGTGAAATCATCTCACAGAGTTCCAGCTTTCCTCTCAAGAAGCCTTTCACTAAGACAGTTCTTGTGGATTTGGCAAAGTGATATTTGGAAGCCCATAGAGGGCTATGGTGTAAAAGGAAATATCCTCAGATGAAATCTGGAAAGCAGCTTTCTGAGAAACTGCTTAGTGTTCTGTACATTCATCTCACAGCGTTACATCTGTATTTCATGGATCTCTTTGCTAGCCTTATTTCTGTGGTATCTGAGAACAGATATTTCGGATCCCATTGAAGACTTTAGGGTCAAAGGAAATATCCTCTGATAACAAAGAGTAAGAAGCTTTCTGAGAAACTTCTTTGCGTTCTGTGAAATCGTCTCACAGAGTTACAGCTTTCCCCTCAAGAAGCCTTTCGCTAAGACAGTTCTTGTGGAATTGGCAAAGTGATATTTGGAAGCCCATCGAGGGCTATGGTGAAAAAGGAAATATCCTCAGACGAAATCTGGAAAGAAGCTTTCTGAGAAACTGCTTAGTGTTCTGTTAATTCATCTCACAGAGTTACATCTGTATTTCGTGGATCTCTTTGCTAGCCTTATTTCTGAGAAATCTGAGAACAGATATTTCGGATCCCATTGAAGACTATAGGGCCAAAGGAAATATCCTCCGATAACAAAGAGAAAGAAGCTTTCTGAGAAACTTCTTTGCGTTCTGTGAAATCATCTCACGGAGTTACAGCTTTCCCCTCAAGAAGCCTTTCGCTAAGACAGTTCTTGTGGAATTGGCAAAGTGATATTTGGAAGCCCATAGAGGGCTATGGTGAAAAAGGAAATATCTTCAGATGAAATCTGGAAAGAAGCTTTCTGAGAAACTGCTTAGTGTTCTGTACATTCATCTCACAGCGTAACATCTGTATTTCATGGATCTCTTTGCTAGCCTTATTTCTGTGGAATCTGAGAACAGATATTTCGGATCCCATTGAAGACTTTAGGGTCAAAGGAAATATCCTCTGATAACAAAGAGTAAGAAGCTTTCTGAGAAACTTCTTTGCGTTCTGTGAAATCGTCTCACAGAGTTACAGCTTTCCCCTCAAGAAGCCTTTCGCTAAGACAGTTCTTGTGGAATTGGCAAAGTGATATTTGGAAGCCCATCGAGGGCTATGGTGAAAAAGGAAATATCCTCAGACGAAATTTGGAAAGAAGCTTTCTGAGAAACTGCTTAGTGTTCTGTTAATTCATCTCACAGAGTTACATCTGTATTTCGTGGATCTCTTTGCTAGCCTTATTTCTGAGAAATCTGAGAACAGATATTTCGGATCCCATTGAAGACTATAGGGCCAAAGGAAATATCCTCCGATAACAAAGAGAAAGAAGCTTTCTGAGAAACTTCTTTGCGTTCTGTGAAATCATCTCACAGAGTTACAGCTTTCTCCTCAAGAAGCCTTTCGCTAAGACAGTTCTTGTGAAATTGGCAAAGTGATATTTGGAAGCCCATAGAGGGCTATGGTGAAAAAGGAAATATCTTCAGATGAAATCTGGAAAGAAGCTTTCTGAGAAACTGCTTAGTGTTCTGTACATTCATCTCACAGCGTTACATCTGTATTTCATGGATCTCTTTGCTAGCCTTATTTCTGTGGAATCTGAGAACAGATATTTCGGATCCCATTGAAGACTTTAGGGTCAAAGGAAATATCCTCTGATAACAAAGAGTAAGAAGCTTTCTGAGAAACTTCTTTGCGTTCTGTGAAATCGTCTCACAGAGTTACAGCTTTCCCCTCAAGAAGCCTTTCGCTAAGACAGTTCTTGTGGAATTGGCAAAGTGATATTTGGAAGCCCATCGAGGGCTATGGTGAAAAAGGAAATATCCTCAGACGAAATCTGGAAAGAAGCTTTCTGAGAAACTGCTTAGTGTTCTGTTAATTCATCTCACAGAGTTACATCTGTATTTCGTGGATCTCTTTGCTAGCCTTATTTCTGAGAAATCTGAGAACAGATATTTCGGATCCCATTGAAGACTATAGGGCCAAAGGAAATATCCTCCGATTACAAAGAGAAAGAAGCGTTCTGAGAAACTTCTTTGTGTTCTGTGAAATCATCTCACAGAGTTACAGCTTTCCCCTCAAGAAGCCTTTCGCTAAGACAGTTCTTGTGGAATTGGCAAAGTGATATTTGGAAGCCCCTAGAGGGCTATGGTGAAAAAGGAAATATCCTCAGATGAAATCTGGAAAAAAGCTTTCTGAGAAACTGCTTAGTGTTCTGTTCATTCATCTCACAGAGTTACATCTGTATTTCGTGGATCTCTTTGCTAGCCTTATTTCTGTGGAATCTGAGAACAGATATTTTGGATCCCCTTGAAGACTACAGGGCCAAAGGAAATATCCTCCGATAACAAAGAGAAAGAAGCTTTCTGAGAAACTTCTTTGCGTTCTGTGAAATCATCTCACAGAGTTACAGCTTTCCCCTCAAGAAGCCTTTCGCTAAGACAGTTCTTGTGGAATTGGCAAAGTGATATTTGGAAGCCCATAGAGGGCTATGGTGAAAAAGGAAATATCCTCAGATGAAATCTGGAAAGAAGCTTTCTGAGAAACTGCTTAGTATTCTGTTAATTCATCTCACAGAGTTACATCTGTATTTCGTGGATCTCTTTGCTAGCCTTATTTCTGTGGAATCTGAGAACAGATATTTCAGATCCGTTTGAAGACTATAGGGCTATAGGAATGATCCTCCGATAACAAAGAGAAAGAAGCTTTCTGAGAAACTTCTTTGCGTTCTGTGAAATCATCTCACAGAGTTCCAGCTTTCCTCTCAAGAAGCCTTTCGCTAAGACAGTTCTTGTGGATTTGGCAAAGTGATATTTGGAAGCCCATAGAGGGCTATGGTGTAAAAGGAAATATCCTCAGATGAAATCTGGAAAGCAGCTTTCTGAGAAACTGCTTAGTGTTCTGTTAATTCATCTCAGAGAGTTACGTCTGTATTTGGTGGATCTCTTTGGTAGCCTTATTTCCGTGGAATCTGAGAACAGATATTTCGGATCCCATTGAAGACCATAGGGCCAAAGGAAATATACTCCGATTACAAAGAGAAAGAAGCTTTCGTAGAAACTTCTTTGTGTTCTGTGAAATCATCTCACAGAGTTACAGCTTTCACCTCAAGAAACCTTTCGCTAAGACAGTTCTTGTGGAATTGGCAAAGTGATATTTGGAAGCCCATAGAGGGCTATGGTGAAAAACGAAATATCCTCAGATGAAATCTGGAAAGAAGCTTTCTGAGAAAATGCGTAGTGTTCTGTTCATTCATCTCACAGAGTTACATTTGTATTTCGTGGATCTCTTTGCTAGCCTTATTTCTGTGGAATCTGAGAACAGATATTTCGGATCCCCTTAAAGACTACAGGGCCAAAGGAAATATCCTCCGATAACGAAGAGAAAGAAGCTTTCTGAGAATCTTCTTTGCGTTCTGTGAAATCATCTCACAGAGTTACAGCTTTCCCCTCAAGAAGCCTTTCGCTAAGACAGTTCTTGTGGAATTGGCAAAGTGATATTTGGAAGCCCTTAGAGGGCTATGGTGAAAAAGGATATATCCTCAGATGAAATCTGGAAAGAAGCTTTCTGAGAAACTGCTTAGTGTTCGGTTAATTCATCTCACAGAGTTACCTCTGTATTTCGTGGATCTCTTTGCTAGCCTTATTTCTGTGGAATCTGAGAACAGATATTTCGGATCCCTTTGAAGACTATAGGGCCAAAGGAAATATCCTCCGATAACAAAGAGAAAGAAGCTTTCTGAGAAACTACTTTGCATTCTGTGAAATCATCTCACAGAGTTACAGCTTTCCCCTCAAGAAGCCTTTCGCTAAGACAGTTCTTGTGGAATTGGAAAAGTGATATTTGGAAGCCCATAGAGGGCTATGGTGAAAAAGGAAATATCCTCAGATGAAATCTGGAAAGAAGCTTTCTGAGAAACTGCTTAGAGTTGTGTTAATTCATCTCACAGAGTTACATCTGTATTTCCTGGATCTCTTTGCTAGCCTTATTTCTGTGGAATCTGAGAACAGGTATTTCAGATCCCATTGAAGACTATAGGGACAAAATAAATATCCTCCGATTAGAAAGAGAAAGAAGCTTTCTGAGAAACTTCTTTGTGTTCTGTGAAATCATCTCACAGAGTTACAGCTTTCCCCTCAAGATGCCTTTCACTAAGACAGTTCTTGTGGAATTGGCAAAGTGATATTTGGAAGCCCATAGAGGGCTATGGTGAAAAAGGAAATATCCTCAGATGAAATCTGGAAAGAAGCTTTCTGAGAAACTGCTTAGTATTCTGTTAATTCATCTCACAGAGTTACATCTGTATTTCGTGGATCTCTTTGCTAGCCTTATTTCTGTGGAATCTGAGAACAGATATTTCAGATCCCTTTGAAGACTATAGGGCTATAGGAAATATCCTCCGATAACAAAGAGAAAGAAGCTTTCTGAGAAACTTCTTTGCGTTCTGTGAAATCATCTCACAGAGTTCCAGCTTTCCTCTCAAGAAGCCTTTCGCTAAGACAGTTCTTGTGGATTTGGCAAAGTGATATTTGGAAGCCCATAGAGGGCTATGGTGTAAAAGGAAATATCCTCAGATGAAATCTGGAAAGAAGCTTTCTGAGAAACTGCTTAGTGTTCTGTTCATTCATCTCACAGAGTTACATCTGTATTTCGTGGATCTCTTTACTAGCCTTATTCCTGTGGAATCTGAGAACAGGTATTTCAGATCCCTTTGAAGACTATAGGGCCAAATTTAATATCCTCCGATTACAAAGAGAAAGAAGCTTTCTTAGAAACTTTTTTGTGTTCTGTGAAATCATCTCACAGAGTTACAGCTTTCTCCTCAAGAAGCCTTTCGCTAAGACAGTTCTTGTGGAATTGGCAAAGTGATATTTGGAAGCCCTTAGAGGGCTATGGTGAAAGAGGAAATATCCTCAGATGTAATCTGGAAAGAAGCTTTCTGAGAAACTGCTTAGTGTTCTGTTAATTCATCTCACAGAGTTACATCTGTATTTCGTGGATCTCTTTGCTAGCCTTATTTCTGTGGAATCTGAGAACAGATATTTCGGATCCCATTGAAGACTATAGGGTCAAAGGAAATATCCTCCGATTACAAAGAGAAAGAAGCGTTCTGAGAAACTTCTTTGTGTACTGTGAAATCATCTCACAGAGTTACAGCTTTCCCCTCAAGAAGCCTTTCGCTAAGACAGTTCTTGTGGAATTGGCAAAGTGATACTTTGAAGCCCATAGAGGGCTATGGTGAAAAAGGAAATATCCTCAGATGAAATCTGGAAAGAAGCTTTCTGAGAAACTGCTAAGTGTTCTGTTAATTCGTCTCACAGAGTTACATCTGGATTTCGTGGATCTCTTTGCTAGCCGTATTTCTGTCGAATCTAAGAACAGATATTTCGGATCCCATTGAAGACCATAGGGCCAAAGGAAATATCCTCCGACAACAAAGAGAAATAAGCTTTCTGAGAAACTTCTTTGCGTTCTGTGAAATCATCTCACAGAGTTACAGCATTCCCCTCAAGAAGCCTTTCGCTAAGACAGTTCTTGTGGAATTGGCAAAGTGATATTTGGAAGCCCATAGAGGGCTATGGTGAAAAAGGAAATATCCTCAGATGAAATCTGGAAAGAAGCTTTCTGAGAAACTGCTTAGTGTTCTGTTAATTCATCTCACAGAGATACATCTGTATTTTGTGGATCTCTTTGCTAACCTTATTTCTGTGGAATCTGAGAACAGATATTTCGGATCCCATTGAAGACTATAGGGCCAAAGGAAATATCCTCCGATAACAAAGAGAAAGAAGCTTTCTAAGAAACTACTTTGTGTTCTGTGAAATCATCTCACAGAGTTACAGCTTTCCGCTCAAGAAGCCTTTCGCTAAGACAGTTCTTGTGGAATTGGCAAAGTGATATTTGGAAGCCCCTAGAGGGCTATGGTGAAAAAGGAAATATCCTCAGATGAAATCTGGAAAAAAGCTTTCTGAGAAACTGCTTAGTGTTCTGTTCATTCATCTCACAGAGTTACATCTGTATTTCGTGGATCTCTTTGCTAGCCTTATTTCTGTGGAATCTGAGAACAGATATTTTGGATCCCCTTGAAGACTACAGGGCCAAAGGAAATATCCTCCGATAACAAAGAGAAAGAAGCTTTCTGAGAAACTTCTTTGCGTTCTGTGAAATCATCTCACAGAGTTACAGCTTTCCCCTCAAGAAGCCTTTCGCTAAGACAGTTCTTGTGGAATTGGCAAAGTGATATTTGGAAGCCCTTAGAGGGCGATGGTGAAAAAGGATATATCCTCAGATGAAATCTGGAAAGAAGCTTTCTGAGAAACTGCTTAGTGTTCGGTTAATTCATCTCACAGAGTTACCTCTGTATTTCGTGGATCTCTTTGCTAGCCTTAATCTGTGGAATCTGAGAACAGATATTTCGGATCCCTTTGAAGACTATAGGGCCAAAGGAAATATCCTCCGATAACAAAGAGAAAGTAGCTTTCTGAGAAACTACTTTGCATTCTGTGAAATCATCTCACAGAGTTACAGCTTTCCCTCAAGAAGCCTTTCGCAAAGACAGTTCTTGTGGAATTGGAAAAGTGATATTTGGAAGCCCATAGAGGGCTATGGTGAAAAAGGAAATATCCTCAGATGAAATCTGGAAAGAAGCTTTCTGAGAAACTGCTTAGAGTTCTGTTAATTCATCTCACAGAGTTACATCTGTATTTCCTGGATCTCTTTGCTAGCCTTATTTCTGTGGAATCTGAGAACAGGTATTTCAGATCCCATTGAAGACTATAGGGACAAAATAAATATCCTCCGATAACAAAGAGAAAGAAGCTTTCTGAGAAACTTCTTTGTGTTCTGTGAAATCATCTCACAGAGTTACAGCTTTCCCCTCAAGATGCCTTTCACTAAGACAGTTCTTGTGGAATTGGCAAAGTGATATTTGGAAGCCCATAGAGGGCTATGGTGAAAAAGGAAATATCCTCAGATGAAATCTGGAAAGAAGCTTTCTGAGAAACTGCTTAGTATTCTGTTAATTCATCTCACAGAGTTACATCTGTATTTCGTGGATCTCTTTGCTAGCCTTATTTCTGTGGAATCTGAGAACAGATATTTCAGATCCCTTTGAAGACTATAGGGCTATAGGAAATATCCTCCGATAACAAAGAGAAAGAAGCTTTCTGAGAAACTTCTTTGCGTTCTGTGAAATCATCTCACAGAGTTCCAGCTTTCCCCTCAAGAAGCCTTTCGCTAAGACAGTTCTTGTGGATTTGGCAAAGTGATATTTGGAAGCCCATAGAGGGCTATGGTGAAAAAGGAAATATCCTCAGATGAAATCTGGAAAGCAGCTTTCTGAGAAACTGCTTAGTGTTCTGTTAATTCATCTCAGAGAGTTACGTCTGTATTTGGTGGATCTCTTTGGTAGCCTTATTTCCGTGGAATCTGAGAACAGATATTTCGGATCCCAACGAAGACCATAGGGCCAAAGGAAATATCCTCCGATTACAAAGAGAAAGAAGCTTTCGTAGAAACTTCTTTGTGTTCTGTGAAATCATCTCACAGAGTTACAGCTTTCACCTCAAGAAGCCTTTCGCTAAGACAGTTCTTGTGGAATTGGCAAAGTGATATTTGGAAGCCCATAGAGGGCTATGGTGAAAAAGGAAATATCCTCAGATGAAATCTGGAAAGAAGCTTTCTGAGAATCTGCTTAGTGTTCTGTTCATTCATCTCACAGAGTTACATCTGTATTTCGTGGATCTCCTTACTAGCCTTATTCCTGTGGAATCTGAGAACAGGTATTTCAGATCCCTTTGAAGACTATAGGGCCAAATTTAATATCCTCCGATTACAAAGAGAAAGAAGCTTTCTGAGAAACTTTTTTGTGTTCTGTGAAATCATCTCACAGAGTTACAGCTTTCTCCTCAAGAAGCCTTTCGCTAAGACAGTTCTTGTGGAATTGGCAAAGTGATATTGGGAAGCCCTTAGAGGGCTATGGTGAAAAAGGATATATCCTGAGATGAAATCTGGAAAGAAGCTTTCTGAGAAACTGCTTAGTGTTCTGTTAATTCATCTCAGAGAGTTACATCTGTATTTCGTGGATCTCTTTGCTAGCCTTATTTCGGTGGAATCTGAGAACAGATATTTCGGATCCCATTGAAGACTATAAGGCCAAATTAAATATCCTTCGATAACAAAGAGAAAGAAGCTTTCTGAGAAACTTCTTTACATTCTGTGAAATCATCTCACAGAGTTACAGCTTTCCTCTCAAGAAGCCTTTCGCTAAGACAGTTCTTGTGGAATTGGCAAAGTGATATTTGGAAGCCCATAGAGGGCTACGGTGAAAAAGGAAGTATCCTCAGATGAAATCTGGAAAGAAGCTTTCTGAGAAACTGCTTAGTGTTCTGTTCATTCATCTCACAGAGTTACATCTGTATTTCGTGGATCTCTTTGCTAACCTTATTTCTGTGGAATTTAAGAACAGATATTTCCGATCCCTTTGAAGACTATAGGGCCATAGGATATATCCTCCGATTACAAAGAGAAAGAAGCTTTCGTAGAAACTTTTTGTGTTCTGTGAAATCATCTCACAGAGTTAGAGCTTTGCCCTCAAGAAGCCTTTCGCTAAGACAGTTCTTGTGGAATTGGCAATGTGATATTTGGAAGCCCATAGAGGTCTATGGTGAAAAAGGAAATATCCTCAGATGAAATCTGGAAAGAAGCTTTCTGAGAAACTGCTTAGTGTTCTGTTCATTCATCTCACAGAGTTACATCTGTATTTCGTGGATCTCTTTACTAGCCTTATTTCTGTGGAATCTGAGAACAGGTATTTCAGATCCCATTAAAGACTATAGGGCCAAAGGTTATATCCTCCGATTACAAAGAGAAAGAAGCTGTCGTAGAAACTACTTTGTGTTCTGTGAAATCATCTCACAGAGTTACAGCTTTCTCCTCAAGAAGCCTTTCGCTAAGACAGTTATTGTGGAATTGGCAAAGTGATATTTGGAAGCCCATAGAGGGCTATGGTGAAAAAGGAAATATCCTCAGATGAAATCTGGAAAGAAGCTTTCTGAGAAACTGCTTAGTGTTCTGTTAATTCATCTCACGGAGTTACATCTGTATTTCGTGAATCTCTTTGCTAGCCTTATTTCTATGGAATCTGATAACAGATATTTCGGATCCCACTGAAGACTATAGGGCCAAAGGAAATATCCTCCGGTAACATAGAGAAAGAAGTTTTCTGAGAAACTTCTTTGCGTTCTGTGAAATCATCTCACAGAGTTACAGCTTTCCCCTCAAGAAGCCTATCGCTAAGACAGTTCTTGTGGAATTGGAAAAGTGATATTTGGAAGCCCATAGAGGGCTATGGTGAAAAAGGAAATATCCTCAGATGAAATCTCGAAAGAAGCTTTCTGAGAAACTGCTTAGTGTTGTGTTAATTCATCTCACAGAGTTACATCTGTATTTCGTGGATCTCTTTGCTAGCCTTATTTCTGTGAAATCTGAGAACAGATATTGCAGATCCCATTGAAGACCATAGGGCCAAAGGAAATATCCTGCGATAACAAAGAGAAAGAAGCTTTCTGAGAAACTTCCTTGCGTTCTGTGAAATCATCTCACAGAGTTACAGCTTTCCCCTCAAGAAGCCTTTCGCTAAGACAGTTCTTGTGGAATTGGCAAAGTGATATTTGGAAGCCCATAGAGGGCTATGGTGAAAAAGCAAATATCCTCAGATGAAATCTGGAAAGAAGCTTTCTGAGAAACTGCTTAGTGTTCGGTTAATTCATCTCAAAGAGTTACATCTGTATTTCGTGGATCTCTTTGCTAGCCTTATTTCTGAGGAATATGAGAACAGATATTTCGGATCCCTTTGAAGACTACAGGGCCAAAGGAAATATCCCCTGATAACAAAGAGAAAGAAGCTTTCTGAGAAACTACTTTGCGTTCTGTGAAATCATCTCACAGAGTTACAGCTTTCCCCTCAAGAAGCCTTTCGCTACGACAGTTCTTGTGGAATTGGCAAAGTGATATTCTGAAACCCATAGAGGGCTATTGTGAAAAAGGATATATCCTCAGATGAAATCTGGAAAGAAGCTTTCTGAGAAACTGCTTAGTGTTCTGTTAATTCATCTCACAGAGTTACATCAGTATTGCGTGGATCTCTTTCCTAGCCTTATTTCTGTGGAATCTGAGAACAGGTATTTCAGATCCCATTGAAGACTATAGGGACAAAGGAAATATCCTCCGATTACAAAGAGAAAGAAGCTTTCTGAGAAACTTCCTTGTGTTCTGTGAAATCATCTCACAGAGTTACAGCTTTCCCCTCAAGAAGCCTTTCGCTAAGACAGTTCTTGTGGAATTGGCCAAGTGTTATTTGGAAGCCCATAGAGGGCTATGGTGAAAAAGGAAATATCCTCAGATGAAATCTGGAAAGAAGCTTTCTGAGAAACTGCTTAGTGTTCGGTTAATTCATCTCACAGAGTTACATCTGTATTTCGTGGATCTCTTTGCTAACCTTATTTCTGTGGAATCTGAGAACAGATATTGCGGATCTCATTGAAGACTATAGGGCCAAAGGAAATAACCTCCGATAACAAAGAGAAAGAAGCTTTCTGAGAAACTTCTTTGTGTTCTGTGAAATCATCTCACAGAGTTACAGCTTTCCCCTCAAGAAGCCTTTCGCTAAGACAGTTCTTGTGGAATTGGAAAAGTGATATTGGGAAGCCCTTAGAGGGCTATGGTGAAAAAGGATATATCCTCAGATGAAATCTGGAAAGAAGCTTTCTGAGAAACTGCTTAGTGTTCTGTTAATTCATCTCACAGAGTTACATCTGTATTTCTTGGATCTCTTTGCTAGCCTTATTTCTGTGGAATCTGAGAACAGATATTTCGGATACCATTGAAGACTATAGGGCCAAAGGAAATATCCTCTGATAACAAAGAGAAAGAAGCTTTCTGAGAAACTTCTTTGCGTTCTGTGAAATCATCTCACAGAGTTACAGCTTTCCACTCAAGAAGCCTTTCGCTAAGACAGTTCTTGTGGAATTGGCAAAGTGATATTTGGAAGCCCCTAGAGGGCTATGGTGAAAAAGGAAATATCCTCAGATGAAATCTGGAAAGAAGCTTTCTGAGAAACTGCTTAGTGTTCTGTTAATTCATCTCACAGAGTTACATCTATATTTCGTGGATCTCTTTGGTAGCCTTATTTGTGTGGAATCTGAGAACAGATATTTCGGATCCCATTGAAGACTATAGGGCCAAAGGAAATATCCTCCGATAACAAAGACAAAGAAGCTTTCTGAGAAACTTCTTTGCATTCTGTGAAATCATCTCACAGAGTTACAGCTTTCCCCTCAAGAAGCCTTTCGCTAAGACAGTTCTTGTGGAATTGGCAAAGTGATATTTGGAAGCCCTTAGAGGGCTATGGTGAAAAAGGAAATATCCTCAGATGAAATCTGGAAAGAAGCTTTCTGAGAAACTGCTTAGTGTTCTGTTCATTCATCTCCCAGAGTTACATTTGTATTTCGTGGATCTCTTTGCTAGCCTTATTTCTGTGGAATCTGAGAACAGATATTTCGGATCCCCTTGAAGACTACAGGGCCAAAGGAAATATCCTCCGATAACAAAGACAAAGAAGCTTTCTGAGAAACTTCTTTGCCTTCTGTGAAATCATCTCACAGAGTTACAGCTTTCCCCTCAAAAAGCATTTCGCTAAGACAGTTCTTGTGGAATTGGCAAAGTGATATTTGGAAGCCCTTAGAGGGCTATGGTGAAAAAGGATATATCCTCAGATGAAATCTGGAAAGAAGCTTTCTGAAAAACTCCTTAGTGTTCTGTTAATTCATCTCACAGAGTTACCTCTGTATTTCGTGGATCTCTTTGCTAGCCTTATTTCTGTGGAATCTGAGAACAGATATTTCGGATCCCTTTGAAGACTATAGGGCCAAAGGAAATATCCTCCGATAACAAAGAGAAAGAAGCTTTCTGAGAAACTTCTTTGCATTCTGTGAAATCATCTCACAGAGTTACAGCTTTCCCCTCAGGAAGCCTTTCGCTAAGACAGTTCTTGTGGAATTGGGAAAGTGATATTTGGAAGCCCATAGAGGGCTACGGTGAAAAAGGAAATATCCTCAGATGAAATCTGGAAAGAAACTTTCTGAGAAACTGCTTAGTGTTCTGTTAATTCATCTCACAGAGTTACATCTGTATTTCCTGGATATCCTTGCTAGCCTTATTTCTTTGGAGTCTGAGAACAGGTATTTCAGATCCCATTGAAGACTATAGGGACAAAGGAAATATCCTCCGATTACAAAGAGAAAGAAGCTTTCTGAGAAACTTCTTTGTGTTCTGTGAAATCATCTCACAGAGTTACAGCTTTCCCCTCAAGAAGCCTTTCGCTAAGACAGTTCTTGTGGAATTGGCAAAGTGATATTTGGAAGCCCATAGAGGGCTATGGTGAAAAAGGAAATATACTCAGATGAAATCTGGAAAGAAGCTTTCTGAAAAACTGCTTAGTGTTCTGTTAATTCATCTCACAGAGTTACATCTGTATTTCGTGGATCTCTTTGCTAGCCTTATTTCTGTGGAATCAGAGAACACATATTTCGGATCCCTTTGAAGACTATAGGGCTATAGGAAATATCCTCCGATAACAAAGAGAAAGAAGCTTTCTGAGAAACTTCTTTGCGTTCTGTGAAATCATCTCACAGAGTTACAGCTTTCCTCTCAAGAAGCCTTTCGCTAAGACAGTTCTTGTGGATTTGGCAAAGTGATATTTGGAAGCCCATAGAGGGCTATGGTGAAAAAGGAAATATCCTCAGATGAAATCTGGAAAGATGCTTTCTGAGAAACTGCTTAGTGTTCTGTTAATTCATCTCACAGAGTTACATCTCTATTTCGTGGATCTCTTTGCTAGCCTTATTTCTGTGGAATCTGAGAACAGATATTTCGGATCCCATTGAAGACCATAGGGCCAAAGGAAATATCCTCCGATAACAAAGAGAAAGAAGCTTTCTGAGAAACTTCCTTGCGTTCTGTGAAATCATCTCACAGAGTTACAGCTTTCCCCTCAAGAAGCCTTTCGCTAAGACAGTTCTTGTGGAATTGGCAAAGTGATATTTGGAAGCCCATAGGGGGCTAGGGTGAAAAAGGAAATATCCTCAGATGAAATCTGCAAAGAAGCTTTCTGAGAAACTGCTTAGTGTTCGGTTAATTCATCTCACAGAGTTACATATGTGCTTCGTGGATCTCTTTGCTAGCCTTATTTATGTGGAATCTGAGAACAGATATTTCGGATCCCTTTGAAGACAATAGGGCCAAAGGAAATATCCTCCGATAACAAAGAGAAAGAAGCTTTCTGAGAAACTTCTTTGTGTTCTGTGAAATCATCTCACAAAGTCATAGCTTTCCCCTCAAGAAGCCTTTCGCTAAGACAGTTCTTGTGGAATTGGAAAAGTGATATATGGAAGCCCTTAGAGGGCTATGGTGAAAAAGGAAATATCCTCAGATGAAATCTGGAAAGAAGCTTTCTGAGAATCTGCTTAGTGTTCTGTTAATTCATCTCACAGAGCTACATCTGTATTTCGTGGATCTCTTTGCTAGACTTATTTCTGTGGAATCTCAGAAGAGATATTTCGGATCCCATTGAAGACTATAGGGCCAAAGGAAATATCCTCCGATAACAAAAAGAAAGAAGCTTTCTGAGAAACTTGCTTGCGTTCTGTGAAATCATCTCACAGATTTACAGCTTTCTCCTCAAGAAGCCTTTCGCTAAGACAGTTCTTGTGGAATTGGCAAAGGGATATTTGGAAGCCCATAGAGGGCTATGGTGAAAAAGGAAATATCCTCAGATGAAATCTGGAAAGAAGCTTTCTGAGAAACTGCTTAGTGTTCTGTTAATTCATCTCAAAGAGTTACATCTGTATTTCGTGGATCTCTTTGCTAGCCTTATTTCAGTGGAATCTGATAACAGATATTTCGGATCCCATTGAAGACCATAGGGCCAAAGGAAATATCCTCCGATAACAAAGAGAAAGAATCTCTCTGAGAAACTTCCTTGCGTTCTGTGAAATCATCTCACAGAGTTACAGCTTTCCCCTCAAGAAGCCTTTCGCTAAGACAGTTCTTGTGGAATTGGCAAAGTGATATTTGGAAGCCCATAGAGGTCTATGGTGAAAAAGGATATATCCGCAGATGAAATCTGGAAAGAAGCTTTCTGAGAAACTGCTTAGTGTTCTGTTAATTCATCTCACAGAGTTACATCTGTATTTCGTGGATCTCTTTGCTAGCCGTATTTCTGTCGAATCTAAGAACAGATATTTCGGATCCCATTGAAGACCATAGGGCCAAAGGAAATATCCTCCGATAACAAAGAGAAAGAAGCTTTCTGAGAAACTTCTTTGCGTTCTGTGAAATCATCTCACAGAGTTACAGCTTTCCCCTCAAGAAGCTTTTCGCTAAGACAGTTCTTGTGGAATTGGCAAAGTGATATTTGGAAGCCCATAGAGGTCTATGGTGAAAAAGGATATATCCGCAGATGAAATCTGGAAAGAAGCTTTCTGAGAATCTGCTTAGTGTTCTGTTAATTCATCTCACAGAGTTACATCTGTATTTCGTGGATCTCTTTGCTAGCCTTATTTCTGAGGAATCTGAGAACAGATATTTCGGATCCCATTGAAGACTATAGGGCCAAAGGAAATATCCTCCGATTACAAAGAGAAAGAAGCTTTCTGAGAAACTTCTTTGTGTTCTGTGAAATCATCTCACAGAGTTACAGCTTTCCCCTCAAGAAGCCTTTCGCTAAGACAGTTCTTGTGGAATTGGCAAAGTGATATTTGGAAGCCCATAGAGGGCTATGATGAAAAAGGAAATATCCTCAGATGAAATCTGGAAAGAAGCTTTCTGAGAAACTGCTAAGTGTTCTGTTAATTCATCTCACAGAGTTACATCTGGATTTCGTGGATCTCTTTGCTAGCCGTATTTCTGTCGAATCTAAGAACAGATATTTCGGATCCCATTGAAGACCATAGGGTCAAAGGAAATATCCTCCGACAACAAAGAGAAATAAGCTTTCTGAGAAACTTCTTTGCGTTCTGTGAAATCATCTCACAGAGTTACAGCATTCCCCTCAAGAAGCCTTTCGCTAAGACAGTTCTTGTGGAATTGGCAAAGTGATATTTGGAAGCCCATAGAGGGCTATGGTGAAAAAGGAAATAACCTCAGAAGAAATCTGTAAAGAAGCTTTCTGAGAAACTGCGCAGAGTTCGGTTAATTCATCTCACAGAGTTACACCTCTATTTCGTGGATCTCTTTGCTAGCCTTATTTCTGTGGAATCTGAGAACAGATATTTCGGATCCCTTTGAAGACTATAGGGCCAAAGGAAATATCCTCCGATAACAAAGAGAAAGAAGCTTTCTGAGAAACTTCTTTGCGTTCTGTGAAATCATCTCTCAGAGTTACAGCATTCCCCTCAAGAAGCCTATCGCTAAGACAGTTCTTGTGGAATTGGCAAAGTGATATTTGGAAGCCCATAGAGGGCTATGTTGAAAAAGGAAATATCCTCAGATGAAATCTGGAAAGAAGCTTTCTGAGAAACTGCTTAGTGTTCTGTTAATTCATCTCACAGAGTTACATCTGTATTTCGTGGATCTCTTTGCTAGCCTTATTTCTGTGGAATCTGAGAACAGATATTTCTGATCCCTTTGAAGACTATAGGTCCAAAGGAAATATCCTCCGATAACAAAGAGAAAGAAGCTTTCTGAGAAAGTTTTTGCGTTCTGTGAAATCATCTCACAGAGTTACAGCTTTCTTCTCAAGAAGCCTTTCGCTAAGACATTTCTTGTGGATTTGGCAAAGTGATATTTGGAAGACCATAGATGGCTATGGTGAAAAAGGAAATATCCTCAGATGAAATCTGGAAAGAAGCCCTCTGAGAAACTGCTTAGTGTTCTGTTAATTCATCTCACAGAGTTACATCTGTATTTCGTGGATCTCTTTGCTAGTCTTATTTCTGTGAAATCTGAGAACAGATATTTCGGATCCCATTGAAGACTATAGGGCCAAAGGAAATATCCTCCGATAACAAAGAGAAAGAAGATTTCTGAGAAACTTCTTTGTGTTCTGTGAAATCATCTCACAGAGTTACAGCTTTCGCCTCAAGAAGCGTTTCGCTAAGACAGTTCTTGTGGAATCGGCAAAGTGATATTTGGAAGCCCATAGAGGGCTATGGTGAAAAAGGAAATATCCTCAGATGAAATCTAGAAAGAAGCTTTCTGAGAAACTGCTAAGTGTTCGGTTAATTCATCTCACAGAGTTACATCTGTATTTCGTGGATCTCTTTGCTAGCCGTATTTCTGTCGAATCTAAGAACAGGTATTTCGGATCCCATTGAAGACCATAGGGCCAAAGGAAATATCCTCCGATAACAAAGAGAAAGAAGCTTTCTGAGAAACTTCTTTGCGTTCTGTGAAATCATCTCACAGAGTTACAGCTTTCCCCTCAAGAAGCCTTTCGCTAAGACAGTTCTTGTGGAATTGGCAAAGTGATATTTGGAAGCCCATAGAGGGCTATGGTGAAAAAGGAAATATCCTCAGATGAAATCTGGAAAGAAGCTTTCTGAGAAACTGCTTAGTGTTCTCTACTTTCATCTAACAGAGTTACATCTGTATTTCGTGGATCTCTTTGCTAGCCTTATTTCTGTGGAATCTGAGAACAGATATTTCGGATCCCATTGAAGACTATAGGGTCAAAGGAAATATCCTCTGATAACAAAGAGAAAGAAGCTTTCTGAGAAACTTCTTGGCGTTCTGTGAAATCTTCTCACAGAGTTACAGCTTTCCCCTCAAGAAGCCTTTCGCTAAGACAGTTCTTGTGGAATTGGCAAGGTGATATTTGGAAGCCCATAGAGGGCTATGGTGAAAAAGGAAAGATCCTCAGATGAAATCTGGAAAGAAGCTTTCTGAGAAACTGCTTAGTGTTCGGTTAATTCATCTCACAGAGTTACATCTGTATTTCGTGGATCTCTTTGCTAGCCTTACTTCTGTGGAATCTGAGAACAGATATTTCGGATCCCTTTGAAGACTATAGGGCCAAAGGAAATATCTTCCTATAACAAAGAGAAAGAAGCTTTCTTAGAAACTTCTTTGTGTTCTGTGAAATCATCTCACAGAGTTACAGCTTTCCCCTCAAGAAGCCTATCGCTAAGACAGTTTTTGTGGAATTGGCAAAGTGATATTTGGAAGCCCATAGAGGGCTATGGTGAAAAAGGAAATATACTCAGATGAAAACTGGAAAGAAGCTTTCTGAGAAACTGCTTAGTGTTCTGTTAATTCATCTCACAGAGTTACATCTGTATTTCTTGGATGTCTTTGCTAGCCTTATTTGTGTGTAATCTGAGAACAGATATTTCGGATCCCATTGAAGACTATAGGGCCAAAGGAAATATCCTCCGATAACAAAGACAAAGAAGATATCTGAGAAACTTCTTTGCGTTCTGTGAAATCATCTCACAGAGTTACAGCTTTCCCCTCAAGAAGCCTGTCGCTAAGACAGTTCTTGTGGAATTGGCAAAGTGATATTTGGAAGCCCTTAGAGGGCTATGGTGAAAAAGGAAATATCCTCAGATGAAATCTGGAAAGAAGCTTTCTGAGAAACTGCTTAGTGTTCTGTTCATTCATCTCACAGAGTTACATTTGTATTTCGTGGATCTCTTTGCTAGCCTTATTTCTGTGGAATCTGAGAACAGATATTTCGGATCCCCTTGAAGACTACAGGGCCAAAGGAAATATCCTCCGATAACAAAGAGAAAGAAGCTTTCTGAGAAACTTCTTTCCATTCTGTGAAATCATATCACAGAGTTACAGCTTTCCCCTCAAGAAGCCTTTCGCTAAGACAGTTCTTGTGGAATTGGGAAAGTGATATTTGGAAGCCCTTAGAGGGCTACGGTGAAAAAGGAAATATCCTCAGATGAAATCTGGAAAGAAGCTTTCTGAGAAACTGCTTAGTGTTCTGTGAATTCATCTCACAGAGTTACATCTGTATTTCCTGGATCTCTTTGCTAGCCTTATTTCTGTGGAGTCTGAGAACAGGTATTTCGGATCCCATTGAAGACCATAGGGCCAAAGGAAATATCCTCCAATTACAAAGAGAAAGAAGCTTTCGTAGAAACTTCTTTGTGTTCTGTGAAATCATCTCACAGAGTTACAGCTTTCCCCTCAAGAAGCCTTTCGCTTAGACAGTTCTTGTGGAATTGGCAAAGTGATATTTGGAAGCCCATAGAGGGCTATGGTGAAAAAGGAAATATCCTCAGATGAAATCTGGAAAGAAGCTTTCTGAGAAACTGCTTAGTGTTCTGTTCATTCATCTCACAGAGTTACATCTGTATTTCGTGGATCTCTTTACTAGCCTTATTTCTGTGGAATCTGAGAACAGGTATTTCAGATCCCTTTGAAGACTATAGGGCCAAATTTAATATCCTCCGATTACAAAGAGAAAGAAGCTTTCTGAGAAACTTCTTTGCGTTCTGTGAAATCATCTCACACCGTTACAGCTTTCCCCTCAAGAAGCCTTTCGCTAAGACAGTTCTTGTGGAATTGGCAAGGTGATATTTGGAAGCCCATAGAGGGCTATGGTGAAAAAGGAAATATCCTCAGATGAAATCTGGAAAGAAGCTTTCTGAGAAACTGCTTAGTGTTCGGTTAATTCATCTCACAGAGTTACATCTGTATTTCGTGGATCTCCTTGCTAGCCTTACTTCTGTGGAATCTGAGAAGAGATATTTCGGATCCCTTTGAAGACTATAGGGCCAAAGGAAATATCCTCTGATAACAAAGAGAAAGAAGCTTTCTGAGAAACTTCTTTGCGTTCTGTGAAATCATCTCACAGAGTTACAGCTTTCCCCTCAAGAAGCCTTTCGCTAAGACAGTTCTTGTGGAATTGGCAAAGTGATATTTGGAAGCCCGTAGAGGGCTATGGTGAAAAAGGAAATATCCTCAGATGAAATCCGGAAAGAAGCTTTCTGAGAAACTGCTTAGTGTTCTGTTAATTCATCTCACAGAGTTACATCTGTATTTCGTGGATCTCTTTGCTAGCCTTATTTCTATGAAATCTGAGAACAGATATTTCGGATCCCTTTGAAGACTATAGGGCCAAAAGAAATATCCTACGATTACAAAGAGAAAGAAGCTTTCTGAGAAACTTCTTTGTGTTCTGTGAAATCATCTCACAGAGTTACAGCTTTCCCCTCAAGAAGCCTTTCGCTAAGACAGTTCTTGTGGAATTGGCAAAGTGATATTTGGAAGCCCATAGAGGGCTACTGTGAAAAAGGAAATATCCTCAGATGAAATCTGGAAAGAAGCTTTCTGAGAAACTGCTAAGTGTTCTGTTAATTCATCTCACAGAGTTACATCTGTATTTCGTGGATCTCTTTGCTAGCCGTATTTCTGTCGAATCTAAGAACAGATATTTCGGATCCCATTGAAGACCATAGGGCCAAAGGAAATATCCTCCGACAACAAAGAGAAAGAAGCTTTCTGAGAAACTTCTTTGCGTTCTGTGAAATCATCTCACAGAGTTACAGCATTACCCTCAAGAAGCCTTTCGCTAAGACAGTTCTTGTGGAATTGGCAAAGTGATATTTGGAAGCCCATAGAGGGCGATGGTGAAAAAGGAAATAACCTCAGATGAAATCTGTAAAGAAGCTTTCTGAGAAACTGCTTAGTGTTCGGTTAATTCATCTCACAGAGTTACATCTCTATTTCGTGGATCTCTTTGCTAGCCTTATTTCTGTGGAATCTGAGAACAGATATTTCGGATCCCTTTGAAGACTATAGGGCCAAAGGAAATATCCTCCGATAACAAAGAGAAAGAAGCTTTCTGAGAAACTTCTTTGCGTTCTGTGAAATCATCTCACACGGTTACAGCTTTCCCCTCAAGAAGCCTTTCGCTAAGACAGTTCTTGTGGAATTGGCAAGGTGATATTTGGAAGCCCATAGAGGGCTATGGTGAAAAAGGAAATATCCTCAGATGAAATCTGGAAAGAAGCTTTCTGAGAAACTGCTTAGTGTTCGGTTAATTCATCTCACAGAGTTACATCTGTATTTCGTGGATCTCTTTGCTAGCCTTACTTCTGTGGAATCTGAGAACAGATATTTCGGATCCCTTTGAAGACTATAGGGTCAAAGGAAATATCCTCCGATAACAAAGAGAAAGAAGCTTTCTGAGAAACTTCTTTGTGTTCTATGAAATCATCTCACAGAGTTACAGCTTTCCCCTCAAGAAGCCTATCACTAAGACAGTTCTTGTGGAATTGGCAAAGTGATATTTGGAAGCCCATAGAGGGCTATGGTGAAAAAGGAAATATCCTCAGATGAAATCTGGAAAGAAGCTTTCTGAGAAACTGGTTAGTGTTCTGATAATTCATCTCACAGAGTTACATCTGTGTTTCTTGGATCTCTTTGCTAGCCTTATTTCTGTGGAATCTGAGAACAGATATTTCGGATCCCATTGAAGACTATAGGGCCAAAGGAAATATCCTCTGATAACAAAGAGAAAGAAGCTTTCTGAGAAACTTCTTTGCTTTCTGTGAAATCATCTCACAGAGTTACAGCTTTCCACTCAAGAAGCCTTTCGCTAAGACAGTTCTTGTGGAATTGGCAAAGTGATATTTGGAAGCCCATAGAGGGCTATTGTGAAAAAGGAAATATCCTCAGATGAAATCTGGAAAGAAGCTTTCTGAGAAACTGCTAAGTGTTCTGTTAATTCATCTCACAGAGTTACATCTGTATTTTGTGGATCACTTTGCTAGCCGTATTTCTGTCGAATCTAAGAACAGATATTTCGGATCCCATTGAAGACCATAGGGCCAAAGGAAATATCCTCCGACAACAAAGAGAAAGAAGCTTTCTGAGAAACTGCTTAGTGTTCTCTTAATTCATCTCAGAGAGTTACATCTGTATTTCGTGGATCTCTTGGCTAGCCTTATTTCTGTGGAATCTGAGAACAGATATTTCGGGTCCCTTTGAAGACTATAGGGCCAAAGGAAATATCCTCCGATAACAAAGAGAAAGAAGCTTTCTGAGAAACTTCTTTGCGTTCTGTGAAATCATCTCACAGAGTTACAGCTTTCCCCTCAAGAAGCCATTCACTAAGACAGTTCTTGTGGAATTGGCAAAGTGATATTTGTAAGCCCATAGAGGGCTATGGTGAAAAAGGAAATATCCTCAGATGAAATCTGGAAGGAAGCTTTTTGAGAAACTGCTTAGTGTTAGGTTAATTTATCTCACAGAGTTACATCTTTATTTCGTGGATCTCTTTGCTAGCCTTATTTCTGTGGAATCTGAGAACAGACATTTCGGATCCCTTTGAAGACTATAGGGCCAAAGGAAATAACCTCCGATAACAAAGAGAAAGAAGCTTTCTGAGAAACTTTTTTGCATTCTGTGAAATCATCTCACAGAGTTACAGCTTTCCCCTCAAGAAGCCTTTCGCTAAGACAGTTCTTGTGGAATTGGCAAAGTGATATTTGGAAGCCCATAGAGGGCTATGGTGAAAAAGGAAATATCCTCAGATGAAATCTGGAAAGAAGCTTTCTGAGAAACTGCTAAGTGTTCTGTTAATTCATCTCACAGAGTTACATCTGGATTTCGTGGATCTCTTTGCTAGCCGTATTTCTGTCGAATCTAAGAACAGATATTTCGGATCCCATTGAAGACCATAGGGTCAAAGGAAATATCCTCCGACAACAAAGAGAAATAAGCTTTCTGAGAAACTTCTTTGCGTTCTGTGAAATCATCTCACAGAGTTACAGCATTCCCCTCAAGAAGCCTTTCGCTAAGACAGTTCTTGTGGAATTGGCAAAGTGATATTTGGAAGCCCATAGAGGGCTATGGTGAAAAAGGAAATAACCTCAGAAGAAATCTGTAAAGAAGCTTTCTGAGAAACTGCGCAGAGTTCGGTTAATTCATCTCACAGAGTTACACCTCTATTTCGTGGATCTCTTTGCTAGCCTTATTTCTGTGGAATCTGAGAACAGATATTTCGGATCCCTTTGAAGACTATAGGGCCAAAGGAAATATCCTCCGATAACAAAGAGAAAGAAGCTTTCTGAGAAACTTCTTTGCGTTCTGTGAAATCATCTCACAGAGTTACAGCATTCCCCTCAAGAAGCCTATCGCTAAGACAGTTCTTGTGGAATTGGCAAAGTGATATTTGGAAGCCCATAGAGGGCTATGTTGAAAAAGGAAATATCCTCAGATGAAATCTGGAAAGAAGCTTTCTGAGAAACTGCTTAGTGTTCTGTTAATTCATCTCACAGAGTTACATCTGTATTTCGTGGATCTCTTTGCTAGCCTTATTTCTGTGGAATCTGAGAACAGATATTTCTGATCCCTTTGAAGACTATAGGGCCAAAGGAAATATCCTCCGATAACAAAGAGAAAGAAGCTTTCTGAGAAAGTTTTTGCGTTCTGTGAAATCATCTCACAGAGTTACAGCTTTCTTCTCAAGAAGCCTTTCGCTAAGACATTTCTTGTGGATTTGGCAAAGTGATATTTGGAAGACCATAGATGGCTATGGTGAAAAAGGAAATATCTTCAGATGAAATCTGGAAAGAAGCCCTCTGAGAAACTGCTTAGTGTTCTGTTAATTCATCTCACAGAGTTACATCTGTATTTCGTGGATCTCTTTGCTAGTCTTATTTCTGTGAAATCTGAGAACAGATATTTCGGATCCCATTGAAGACTATAGGGCCAAAGGAAATATCCTCCGATAACAAAGAGAAAGAAGATTTCTGAGAAACTTCTTTGTGTTCTGTGAAATCATCTCACAGAGTTACAGCTTTCGCCTCAAGAAGCGTTTCGCTAAGACAGTTCTTGTGGAATCGGCAAAGTGATATTTGGAAGCCCATAGAGGGCTATGGTGAAAAAGGAAATATCCTCAGATGAAATCTAGAAAGAAGCTTTCTGAGAAACTGCTAAGTGTTCGGTTAATTCATCTCACAGAGTTACATCTGTATTTCGTGGATCTCTTTGCTAGCCGTATTTCTGTCGAATCTAAGAACAGGTATTTCGGATCCCATTGAAGACCATAGGGCCAAAGGAAATATCCTCCGATAACAAAGAGAAAGAAGCTTTCTGAGAAACTTCTTTGCGTTCTGTGAAATCATCTCACAGAGTTACAGCTTTCCCCTCAAGAAGCCTTTCGCTAAGACAGTTCTTGTGGAATTGGCAAAGTGATATTTGGAAGCCCATAGAGGGCTATGGTGAAAAAGGAAATATCCTCAGATGAAATCTGGAAAGAAGCTTTCTGAGAAACTGCTTAGTGTTCTCTACTTTCATCTAACAGAGTTACATCTGTATTTCGTGGATCTCTTTGCTAGCCTTATTTCTGTGGAATCTGAGAACAGATATTTCGGATCCCATTGAAGACTATAGGGTCAAAGGAAATATCCTCTGATAACAAAGAGAAAGAAGCTTTCTGAGAAACTTCTTGGCGTTCTGTGAAATCGTCTCACAGAGTTACAGCTTTCCCCTCAAGAAGCCTTTCGCTAAGACAGTTCTTGTGGAATTGGCAAGGTGATATTTGGAAGCCCATAGAGGGCTATGGTGAAAAAGGAAAGATCCTCAGATGAAATCTGGAAAGAAGCTTTCTGAGAAACTGCTTAGTGTTCGGTTAATTCATCTCACTGAGTTACATCTGTATTTCGTGGATCTCTTTGCTAGCCTTACTTCTGTGGAATCTGAGAACAGATATTTCGGATCCCTTTGAAGACTATAGGGCCAAAGGAAATATCTTCCTATAACAAAGAGAAAGAAGCTTTCTTAGAAACTTCTTTGTGTTCTGTGAAATCATCTCACAGAGTTACAGCTTTCTCCTCAAGAAGCCTATCGCTAAGACAGTTTTTGTGGAATTGGCAAAGTGATATTTGGAAGCCCATAGAGGGCTATGGTGAAAAAGGAAATATACTCAGATGAAAACTGGAAAGAAGCTTTCTGAGAAACTGCTTAGTGTTCTGTTAATTCATCTCACAGAGTTACATCTGTATTTCTTGGATGTCTTTGCTAGCCTTATTTGTGTGTAATCTGAGAACAGATATTTCGGATCCCATTGAAGACTATAGGGCCAAAGGAAATATCCTCCGATAACAAAGACAAAGAAGATTTCTGAGAAACTTCTTTGCGTTCTGTGAAATCATCTCACAGAGTTACAGCTTTCCCCTCAAGAAGCCTGTCGCTAAGACAGTTCTTGTGGAATTGGCAAAGTGATATTTGGAAGCCCTTAGAGGGCTATGGTGAAAAAGGAAATATCCTCAGATGAAATCTGGAAAGAAGCTTTCTGAGAAACTGCTTAGTGTTCTGTTCATTCATCTCACAGAGTTACATTTGTATTTCGTGGATCTCTTTGCTAGCCTTATTTCTGTGGAATCTGAGAACAGATATTTCGGATCCCCTTGAAGACTACAGGGCCAAAGGAAATATCCTCCGATAACAAAGAGAAAGAAGCTTTCTGAGAAACTTCTTTCCATTCTGTGAAATCATATCACAGAGTTACAGCTTTCCCCTCAAGAAGCCTTTCGCTAAGACAGTTCTTGTGGAATTGGGAAAGTGATATTTGGAAGCCCTTAGAGGGCTACGGTGAAAAAGGAAATATCCTCAGATGAAATCTGGAAAGAAGCTTTCTGAGAAACTGCTTAGTGTTCTGTGAATTCATCTCACAGAGTTACATCTGTATTTCCTGGATCTCTTTGCTAGCCTTATTTCTGTGGAGTCTGAGAACAGGTATTTCGGATCCCATTGAAGACCATAGGGCCAAAGGAAATATCCTCCAATTACAAAGAGAAAGAAGCTTTCGTAGAAACTTCTTTGTGTTCTGTGAAATCATCTCACAGAGTTACAGCTTTCCCCTCAAGAAGCCTTTCGCTTAGACAGTTCTTGTGGAATTGGCAAAGTGATATTTGGAAGCCCATAGAGGGCTATGGTGAAAAAGGAAATATCCTCAGATGAAATCTGGAAAGAAGCTTTCTGAGAAACTGCTTAGTGTTCTGTTCATTCATCTCACAGAGTTACATCTGTATTTCGTGGATCTCTTTACTAGCCTTATTTCTGTGGAATCTGAGAACAGGTATTTCAGATCCCTTTGAAGACTATAGGGCCAAATTTAATATCCTCCGATTACAAAGAGAAAGAAGCTTTCTGAGAAACTTCTTTGCGTTCTGTGAAATCATCTCACACCGTTACAGCTTTCCCCTCAAGAAGCCTTTCGCTAAGACAGTTCTTGTGGAATTGGCAAGGTGATATTTGGAAGCCCATAGAGGGCTATGGTGAAAAAGGAAATATCCTCAGATGAAATCTGGAAAGAAGCTTTCTGAGAAACTGCTTAGTGTTCGGTTAATTCATCTCACAGAGTTACATCTGTATTTCGTGGATCTCCTTGCTAGCCTTACTTCTGTGGAATCTGAGAAGAGATATTTCGGATCCCTTTGAAGACTATAGGGCCAAAGGAAATATCCTCTGATAACAAAGAGAAAGAAGCTTTCTGAGAAACTTCTTTGCGTTCTGTGAAATCATCTCACAGAGTTACAGCTTTCCCCTCAAGAAGCCTTTCGCTAAGACAGTTCTTGTGGAATTGGCAAAGTGATATTTGGAAGCCCGTAGAGGGCTATGGTGAAAAAGGAAATATCCTCAGATGAAATCCGGAAAGAAGCTTTCTGAGAAACTGCTTAGTGTTCTGTTAATTCATCTCACAGAGTTACATCTGTATTTCGTGGATCTCTTTGCTAGCCTTATTTCTATGAAATCTGAGAACAGATATTTCGGATCCCTTTGAAGACTATAGGGCCAAAAGAAATATCCTCCGATTACAAAGAGAAAGAAGCTTTCTGAGAAACTTCTTTGTGTTCTGTGAAATCATCTCACAGAGTTACAGCTTTCCCCTCAAGAAGCCTTTCGCTAAGACAGTTCTTGTGGAATTGGCAAAGTGATATTTGGAAGCCCATAGAGGGCTACTGTGAAAAAGGAAATATCCTCAGATGAAATCTGGAAAGAAGCTTTCTGAGAAACTGCTAAGTGTTCTGTTAATTCATCTCACAGAGTTACATCTGTATTTCGTGGATCTCTTTGCTAGCCGTATTTCTGTCGAATCTAAGAACAGATATTTCGGATCCCATTGAAGACCATAGGGCCAAAGGAAATATCCTCCGACAACAAAGAGAAAGAAGCTTTCTGAGAAACTTCTTTGCGTTCTGTGAAATCATCTCACAGAGTTACAGCATTACCCTCAAGAAGCCTTTCGCTAAGACAGTTCTTGTGGAATTGGCAAAGTGATATTTGGAAGCCCATAGAGGGCGATGGTGAAAAAGGAAATAACCTCAGATGAAATCTGTAAAGAAGCTTTCTGAGAAACTGCTTAGTGTTCGGTTAATTCATCTCACAGAGTTACATCTCTATTTCGTGGATCTCTTTGCTAGCCTTATTTCTGTGGAATCTGAGAACAGATATTTCGGATCCCTTTGAAGACTATAGGGCCAAAGGAAATATCCTCCGATAACAAAGAGAAAGAAGCTTTCTGAGAAACTTCTTTGCGTTCTGTGAAATCATCTCACACGGTTACAGCTTTCCCCTCAAGAAGCCTTTCGCTAAGACAGTTCTTGTGGAATTGGCAAGGTGATATTTGGAAGCCCATAGAGGGCTATGGTGAAAAAGGAAATATCCTCAGATGAAATCTGGAAAGAAGCTTTCTGAGAAACTGCTTAGTGTTCGGTTAATTCATCTCACAGAGTTACATCTGTATTTCGTGGATCTCTTTGCTAGCCTTACTTCTGTGGAATCTGAGAACAGATATTTCGGATCCCTTTGAAGACTATAGGGTCAAAGGAAATATCCTCCGATAACAAAGAGAAAGAAGCTTTCTGAGAAACTTCTTTGTGTTCTATGAAATCATCTCACAGAGTTACAGCTTTCCCCTCAAGAAGCCTATCACTAAGACAGTTCTTGTGGAATTGGCAAAGTGATATTTGGAAGCCCATAGAGGGCTATGGTGAAAAAGGAAATATCCTCAGATGAAATCTGGAAAGAAGCTTTCTGAGAAACTGGTTAGTGTTCTGATAATTCATCTCACAGAGTTACATCTGTGTTTCTTGGATCTCTTTGCTAGCCTTATTTCTGTGGAATCTGAGAACAGATATTTCGGATCCCATTGAAGACTATAGGGCCAAAGGAAATATCCTCTGATAACAAAGAGAAAGAAGCTTTCTGAGAAACTTCTTTGCGTTCTGTGAAATCATCTCACAGAGTTACAGCTTTCCACTCAAGAAGCCTTTCGCTAAGACAGTTCTTGTGGAATTGGCAAAGTGATATTTGGAAGCCCATAGAGGGCTATTGTGAAAAAGGAAATATCCTCAGATGAAATCTGGAAAGAAGCTTTCTGAGAAACTGCTAAGTGTTCTGTTAATTCATCTCACAGAGTTACATCTGTATTTTGTGGATCACTTTGCTAGCCGTATTTCTGTCGAATCTAAGAACAGATATTTCGGATCCCATTGAAGACCATAGGGCCAAAGGAAATATCCTCCGACAACAAAGAGAAAGAAGCTTTCTGAGAAACTGCTTAGTGTTCTCTTAATTCATCTCAGAGAGTTACATCTGTATTTCGTGGATCTCTTGGCTAGCCTTATTTCTGTGGAATCTGAGAACAGATATTTCGGGTCCCTTTGAAGACTATAGGGCCAAAGGAAATATCCTCCGATAACAAAGAGAAAGAAGCTTTCTGAGAAACTTCTTTGCGTTCTGTGAAATCATCTCACAGAGTTACAGCTTTCCCCTCAAGAAGCCATTCACTAAGACAGTTCTTGTGGAATTGGCAAAGTGATATTTGTAAGCCCATAGAGGGCTATGGTGAAAAAGGAAATATCCTCAGATGAAATCTGGAAGGAAGCTTTTTGAGAAACTGCTTAGTGTTAGGTTAATTTATCTCACAGAGTTACATCTTTATTTCGTGGATCTCTTTGCTAGCCTTATTTCTGTGGAATCTGAGAACAGACATTTCGGATCCCTTTGAAGACTATAGGGCCAAAGGAAATAACCTCCGATAACAAAGAGAAAGAAGCTTTCTGAGAAACTTTTTTGCATTCTGTGAAATCATCTCACAGAGTTACAGCTTTCCCCTCAAGAAGACTTTCGCTAAGACAGTTCTTGTGGAATTGGCAAAGTGATATTTGGAAGCCCATAGAGGGATATGATGAAAAAGGAAATAACCTCAGATGAAATCTGTAAAGAAGCTTTCTGAGAAACTGCTTAGTGTTCGGTTAATTCATCTCACAGAGTTACATCTCTATTTCGTGGATCTCTTTGCTAGCCTTATTTCTGTGGAATCTGAGAACAGATATTTCGGATCCCTTTGAAGACTATAGGGCCAAAGGAAATATCCTCCGATAACAAAGAGAAAGAAGCTTTCTGAGAAACTTCTTTGCGTTCTGTGAAATCATCTCACACGGTTACAGCTTTCCCCTCAAGAAGCCTTTCGCTAAGACAGTTCTTGTGGAATTGGCAAGGTGATATTTGGAAGCCCATAGAGGGCTATGGTGAAAAAGGAAATATCCTCAGATGAAATCTGGAAAGAAGCTTTCTGAGAAACTGCTTAGTGTTCGGTTAATTCATCTCACAGAGTTACATCTGTATTTCGTGGATCTCTTTGCTAGCCTTACTTCTGTGGAATCTGAGAACAGATATTTCGGATCCCTTTGAAGACTATAGGGTCAAAGGAAATATCCTCCGATAACAAAGAGAAAGAAGCTTTCTGAGAAACTTCTTTGTGTTCTGTGAAATCATCTCACAGAGTTACAGCTTTCCCCTCAATAAGCCTATCACTAAGACAGTTCTTGTGGAATTGGCAAAGTGATATTTGGAAGCCCATAGAGGGCTATGGTGAAAAAGGAAATATCCTCAGATGAAATCTGGAAAGAAGCTTTCTGAGAAACTGGTTAGTGTTCTGTTAATTCATCTCACAGAGTTACATCTGTATTTCTTGGATCTCTTTGCTAGCCTTATTTGTGTGGAATCTGAGAACAGATATTTCGGATCCCATTGAAGACTATAGGGCCAAAGGAAATATCCTCTGATAACAAAGAGAAAGAAGCTTTCTGAGAAACTTCTTTGCGTTCTGTGAAATCATCTCACAGAGTTACAGCTTTCCACTCAAGAAGCCTTTCGCTAAGACAGTTCTTGTGGAATTGGCAAAGTGATATTTGGAAGCCCATAGAGGGCTATTGTGAAAAAGGAAGTATCCTCAGATGAAATCTGGAAAGAAGCTTTCTGAGAAACTGCTAAGTGTTCTGTTAATTCATCTCACAGAGTTACATCTGTATTTTGTGGATCTCTTTGCTAGCCGTATTTCTGTCGAATCTAAGAACAGATATTTCGGATCCCATTGAAGACCATAGGGCCAAAGGAAATATCCTCCGACAACAAAGAGAAAGAAGCTTTCTGAGAAACTGCTTAGTGTTCTCTTAATTCATCTCAGAGAGTTACATCTGTATTTCGTGGATCTCTTGGCTAGCCTTATTTCTGTGGAATCTGAGAACAGATATTTCGGGTCCCTTTGAAGACTATAGGGCCAAAGGAAATATCCTCCGATAACAAAGAGAAAGAAGCTTTCTGAGAAACTTCTTTGCGTTCTGTGAAATCATCTCACAGAGTTACAGCTTTCCCCTCAAGAAGCCATTCACTAAGATAGTTCTTGTGGAATTGGCAAAGTGATGTTTGGAAGCCCATAGAGGGCTATGGTGAAAAAGGAAATATCCTCAGATGAAATCTGGAAGGAAGCTTTTTGAGAAACTGCTTAGTGTTCGGTTAATTTATCTCACAGAGTTACATCTTTATTTCGTGGATCTCTTTGCTAGCCTTATTTCTGTGGAATCTGAGAACAGACATTTCGGATCCCTTTGAAGACTATAGGGCCAAAGGAAATAACCTCCGATAACAAAGAGAAAGAAGCTTTCTGAGAAACTTTTTTGCATTCTGTGAAATCATCTCACAGAGTTACAGCTTTCCCCTCAAGAAGACTTTCGCTAAGACAGTTCTTGTGGAATTGGCAAAGTGATATTTGGAAGCCCATAGAGGGCTATGATGAAAAAGGAAATAACCTCAGATGAAATCTGTAAAGAAGCTTTCTGAGAAACTGCTTAGTGTTCGGTTAATTCATCTCACAGAGTTACATCTCTATTTCGTGGATCTCTTTGCTAGCCTTATTTCTGTGGAATCTGAGAACAGATATTTCGGATCCCTTTGAAGACTATAGGGCCAAAGGAAATATCCTCCGATAACAAAGAGAAAGAAGCTTTCTGAGAAACTTCTTTGTGTTCTCTGAAATCATCTCACAGAGTTACAGCTTTCCCCTCAAGAAGCCTATCGCTAAGACAGTTCTTGTGGAATTGGCAAAGTGATATTTGGAAGCCCCTAGAGGGCTATGGTGAAAAAGGAAATATCCTCAGATGAAATCTGGAAAGAAGCCTTCTGAGAAACTGGTTAGTGTTCTGTTAATTCATCTCACGGAGTTACATCTGTATTTCTTGGATCTCTTTGCTAGCCTTATTTCTGTGGAATCTGAGAACAGATATTTCGGATCCCATTGAAGACTATAGGGCCAAAGGAAATATCCTCTGATAACAAAGAGAAAGAAGCTTTCTGAGAAACTTCTTTGCATTCTGTGAAATCATCTCACAGAGTTACAGCTTTCCCCTCAAGAAGCCTTTCGCTAAGACAGTTCTTGTGGAATTGGCAAAGCGATATTTGGAAGCCCCTAGAGAGCTATGGTGAAAAAGGAAATATCCTCAGATGAAACCTGGAAAGAAGCTTTCTGAGAAACTGTTTAGTGTTCTGTTAATTCATCTCACAGAGTTACATCTGTATTTCGTGGATCTCTTTGTTAGCCTTATTTCTGTGGAATCTCAGAACAGATATTTCGGATCCCTTTGAAGACTGTAGGGCCAAAAAAAATATCCTCCGATAACAAAGAGAAAGAAGCTTTCTGAGAAACTTCTTTGCGTTCTGTGAAATCATCTCACAGAGTTACAGCTTTCCCCTCAAGAAGCCTTTCGCTAAGACAGTTCTTGTGGAATTGGCAAAGTGATATTTGGAAGCCCATAGAGGGCTATGGTGAAAAAGGAAATATCCTCAGATGAAATCTGGAAAGAAGCTTTCTGAGAAACTGCTTAGTGTTTGAATAATTCATCTCACAGTGTTACATCTGTATTTCGTGGATCTCTTTGCTAGCCTTATTTCTGTGGAATCTGAGAACAGATATTTCGGATCCCTTTGAAGACTTTAGGGCGAAAGGAAATATCCTCCGATAACAAAGAGAAAGAAGCTTTCTGAGAAACTTCTTTGTGTTCTGTGAAATCATCTCACAGAGTTTCAGCTTTCCCCTCAAGAAGCCTTTCTCTAAGACAGTTCTTGTGGAATTGGCAAAGTGATATTTGGAAGCCCATAGAGGGCTATGGTGAAAAAGGAAATATCCTCAGATGAAATCTGGAAAGAAGCTTTCTGAGAAACTGCTTAGTGTTCGGATAATTCATCTCACAGAGTTACATCTGTATTTCGTGGATCTCTTTGCTAGCCTTATTTTTGTGGAATCTCAGAACAGATATTTCGGATCCCATTGAAGACTATAGGGCCAAAAAAAAAATCCTCCGATAACAAAGAGAAAGAAGCTTTCTGAGAAACTTCTTTGCGTTCTGTGAAATCATTTCACAGAGTTACATCTTTCCCCTCAAGAAGTCTTTCGCTAAGACAGTTCTTGTGGAATTGGCAAAGTGATATTTGGAAGCCCATAGAGGGCTATGGTGAAAAAGGAAATATCCTCAGATGAAATCTGGAAAGAAGCTTTCTGAGAAACTGCTTAGTGTTCTGTTAATTCATCTCACAGAGTTACATCTGTATTTCGTGGATCTCTTTGCTAACCTTATTTCTGTGGAATCTGAGAACAGATATTTCGGATCTCATTGAAGACTATAGGGCCAAAGGAAATATCCTCCGATAACAAAGAGAAAGAAGCTTTCTGAGAAACTTCTTTGTGTTCTGTGAAATCATCTCACAGAGTTACAGCTTTCCCCTCAAGAAGCCTTTCGCTAAGACAGTTCTTGCGGAATTGGCAAAGTGATATTGGGAAGCCCTAAGAGGGCTATGGTGAAAAAGGATATATCCTGAGATGAAATCTGCAAAGAAGCTTTCTGAGAAACTGCTTAGTGTTCTGTTAATTCATCTCAGAGAGTTACATCTGTATTTCGTGGATCTCTTTGCTAGCCTTATTTCAGTGGAATCTGAGAACAGATATTTCGGATCCCATTGAAGACTATAAGGCCAAATTAAATATCCTTCGATAACAAAGAGAAAGAAGCTTTCTGAGAAACTTCTTTACATTCTGTGAAATCATCTCACAGAGTTACAGCTTTCCTCTCAAGAAGCCTTTCGCTAAGACAGTTCTTGTGGAATTGGCAAAGTGATATTTGGAAGCCCATAGAGGGCTACGGTGAAAAAGGAAGTATCCTCAGATGAAATCTGGAAAGAAGCTTTCTGAGAAACTGCTTAGTGTTCTGTTCATTCATCTCACAGAGTTACATCTGTATTTCGTGGATCTCTTTGCTAACCTTATTTCTGTGGAATTTAAGAACAGATATTTCCGATCCCTTTGAAGACTATAGGGCCATAGGATATATCCTCCGATTACAAACAGAAAGAAGCTTTCGTAGAAACTTTTTGTGTTCTGTGAAATCATCTCACAGAGTTAGAGCTTTGCCCTCAAGAAGCCTTTCGCTAAGACAGTTCTTGTGGAATTGGCAATGTGATATTTGGAAGCCCATAGAGGTCTATGGTGAAAAAGGAAATATCCTCAGATGAAATCTGGAAAGAAGCTTTCTGAGAAACTGCTTAGTGTTCTGTTCATTCATCTCACAGAGTTACATCTGTATTTCGTGGATCTCTTTACTAGCCTTATTTCTGTGGAATCTGAGAACAGGTATTTCAGATCCCATTAAAGACTATAGGGCCAAAGGTTATATCCTCCGATTACAAAGAGAAAGAAGCTGTCGTAGAAACTACTTTGTGTTCTGTGAAATCATCTCACAGAGTTACAGCTTTCCCCTCAAGAAGCATTTCGCTAAGACAGTTCTTGTGGAATTGGCAAAGTGATATTTGGAAGCCCTTAGAGGGCTATGGTGAAAAAGGATATATCCTCAGATGAAATCTGGAAAGAAGCTTTCTGAGAAACTCCTTAGTGTTCTGTTAATTCATCTCACAGAGTTACCTCTGTATTTCGTGGATCTCTTTGCTAGCCTTATTTCTGTGGAATCTGAGAACAGATATTTCGGATCCCTTTGAAGACTATAGGGCCAAAGGAAATATCCTCCGATAACAAAGAGAAAGAAGCTTTCTGAGAAACTTCTTTGCATTCTGTGAAATCATCTCACAGAGTTACAGCTTTCCCCTCAGGAAGCCTTTCACTAAGACAGTTCTTGTGGAATTGGGAAAGAGATATTTGGAAGCCCATAGAGGGCTACGGTGAAAAAGGAAATATCCTCAGATGAAATCTGGAAAGAAACTTTCTGAGAAACTGCTTAGTGTTCTGTTAATTCATCTCACAGAGTTACATCTGTATTTCCTGGATATCTTTGCTAGCCTTATTTCTTTGGAGTCTGAGAACAGGTATTTCAGATCCCATTGAAGACTATAGGGACAAAGGAAATATCCTGCGATTACAAAGAGAAAGAAGCTTTCTGAGAAACTTCTTTGTGTTCTGTGCTATCATCTCACAGAGTTACAGCTTTCCCCTCAAGAAGCCTTTCGCTAAGACAGTTCTTGTGGAATTGGCAAAGTGATATTTGGAAGCCCATAGAGGGCTATGGTGAAAAAGGAAATATACTCAGATGAAATCTGGAAAGAAGCTTTCTGAAAAACTGCTTAGTGTTCTGTTAATTCATCTCACAGAGTTACATCTGTATTTCGTGGATCTCTTTGCTAGCCTTATTTCTGTGGAATCAGAGAACACATATTTCGGATCCCTTTGAAGACTATAGGGCTATAGGAAATATCCTCCGATAACAAAGAGAAAGAAGCTTTCTGAGAAACTTCTTTGCGTTCTGTGAAATCATCTCACAGAGTTACAGCTTTCCTCTCAAGAAGCCTTTCGCTAAGACAGTTCTTGTGGATTTGGCAAAGTGATATTTGGAAGCCCATAGAGGGCTATGGTGAAAAAGGAAATATCCTCAGATGAAATCTAGAAATCAGCTTTCTGAGAAACTGCTTAGTGTTCTGTTAATTCATCTCAGAGAGTTACATCTGTATTTGGTGGATCTCTTTGGTAGCCTTATTTCTGTGGAATCTGAGAACAGATATTTCGGATCCCTTTGAAGACCATAGGGCCAAAGGAAATATCCTCCGATTACAAAGAGAAAGAAGCTGTCGTAGAAACTTCTTTGTGTTCTGTGAAATCATCTCACAGAGTTACAGCTTTCTCCTCAAGAAGCCTTTCGCTAAGACAGTTCTTGTGGAATTGGCAAAGTGATATTTGGAAGACCATAGAGGGCTATGGTGAAAAAGGAAATATCCTCAGATGAAATCTGGAAAGAAGCTTTCTGAGAAACTGCTTAGTGTTCTGTTAATTCATCTCACGGAGTTACATCTGTATTTCGTGAATCTCTTTGCTAGCCTTATATCTATGGAATCTGATAACAGATATTTCGGATCCCATTGAAGACTATAGGGCCAAAGAAAATATCCTCCGGTAACATAGAGAAAGAAGTTTTCTGAGAAACTTCTTTGCGTTCTGTGAAATCATCTCACAGAGTTACAGCATTCCCCTCAAGAAGCCTTTCGCTAAGACAGTTCTTGTGGAATTGGCAAAGTGATATTTGGAAGCCCATAGAGGGCGATGGTGAAAAAGGAAATATCCTCAGATAAAATCTCGAAAGAAGCTTTCTCAGAAACTGCTTAGTGTTCTGTTAATTCATCTCACAGAGTTACATCTGTATTTCGTGGATCTCTTTGCTAGACTTATTTCTGTGAAATCTGAGAACAGATATTTCAGATCCCATTGAAGACCATAGGGCCAAAGGAAATATCCTGCGATAACAAAGAGAAAGAAGCTTTCTGAGAAACTTCCTTGCGTTCTGTGAAATCATCTCACAGAGGTACAGCTTTCCCCTCAAGAAGCCTTTCGCTAAGACAGTTCTTGTGGAATTGGCAAAGTGATATTTGGAAGCCCATAGAGGGCTATGGTGAAAAAGCAAATATCCTCAGATGAAATCTGGAAAGAAGCTTTCTGAGAAACTGCTTAGTGTTCTGTTAATTCATCTCACAGAGTTACATCTCTATTTCGTGGATCTCTTTGCTAGCCTTATTTCTGTGGAATCTGAGAACAGATATTTCGGATCCCATTGAAGACCATAGGGCCAAAGGAAATATCCTCCGATAACAAAGAGAAAGAAGCTTTCTGAGAAACTTCCTTGCGTTCTGTGAAATCATCTCACAGAGTTACAGCTTTCCCCTCAAGAAGCCTTTCGCTAAGACAGTTCTTGTGGAATTGGCAAAGTGATATTTGGAAGCCCATAGGGGGCTAGGGTGAAAAAGGAAATATCCTCAGATGAAATCTGGAAAGAAGCTTTCTGAGAAACTGCTTAGTGTTCGGTTAATTCATCTCACAGAGTTACATATGTGCTTCGTGGATCTCTTTGTTAGCCTTATTTATGTGGAATCTGAGAACAGATATTTCGGATCCCTTTGAAGACAATAGGGCCAAAGGAAATATCCTCCGATAACAAAGAGAAAGAAGCTTTCTGAGAAACTTCTTTGTGTTCTGTGAAATCATCTCACAGAGTCATAGCTTTCCCCTCAAGAAGCCTTTCGCTAAGACAGTTCTTGTGGAATTGGAAAAGTGATATATGGAAGCCCTTAGAGGGCTATGGTGAAAAAGGAAATATCCTCAGATGAAATCTGGAAAGAAGCTTTCTGAGAATCTGCTTAGTCTTCTGTTAATTCATCTCACAGAGTTACATCTGTATTTCGTGGATCTCTTTGCTAGACTTATTTCTGTGGAATCTCAGAAGAGATATTTCGGATCCCATTGAAGACTATAGGGCCAAAGGAAATATCCTCCGATAACAAAAAGAAAGAAGCTTTCTGAGAAACTTCCTTGCGTTCTGTGAAATCATCTCACAGATTTACAGCTTTCTCCTCAAGAAGCCTTTCGCTAAGACAGTTCTTGTGGAATTGGCAAAGGGATATTTGGAAGCCCATAGAGGGCTATGGTGAAAAAGGAAATATCCTCAGATGAAATCTGGAAAGAAGCTTTCTGAGAAACTGCTTAGTGTTCTGTTAATTCATCTCACAGAGTTACATCTGTATTTCGTGGATCTCTTTGCTAGCCTTATTTCTGTGGAATCTGAGAACAGATATTTCGGATCCCATTGAAGACCATAGGGCCAAAGGAAATATCCTCCGATAACAAAGAGAAAGAATCTCTCTGAGAAACTTCCTTGCGTTCTGTGAAATCATCTCACAGAGTTACAGCTTTCCCCTCAAGAAGCCTTTCGCTAAGACAGTTCTTGTGGAATTGGCAAAGTGATATTTGGAAGCCCATAGAGGTCTATGGTGAAAAAGGATATATCCGCAGATGAAATCTGGAAAGAAGCTTTCTGAGAAACTGCTTAGTGTTCTGTTAATTCATCTCACAGAGTTACATCTCGATTTCGTGGATCTCTTTGCTAGCCTTATTTCTGTGGAATCTGAGAACAGATGTTTCGGATCCCATTGAAGACCATAGGGCCAAAGGAAATATCCTCCGATAACAAAGAGAAAGAAGCTTTCTGAGAAACTTCTTTGTGTTCTGTGAAATCATCACACAGAGTTACAGCTTTCCCCTTAAGAAGCCTTTCGCTAAGACAGTTCTTGTGGAATTGGCAAAGTGATATTTGGAAGCCCATAGAGGGCTATAGTGAAAAAGCAAATATCCTCAGATGAAATCTGGAAAGAAGCTTTCTGAGAAACTGCTTAGTATTCTGTTAATTCATCTCACAGAGTTACATCTGTATTTCGTGGATCTCTTTGCTAGCCTTATTTCTGTGGAATCTCAGAACAGATATTTCGGATCCCTTTAAAGACTATAGGGCCAAAGGAAATATCCTCCGATAACAACGAGAAAGAAGCTTTCTGAGAAACTTCTTTGCGTTCTGTGAAATCATCTCACAGAGTTACAGCTTTCCCCTCAAGGATCCTTTCCCTAAGACAGTTCTTGTGGAATTGGCAAGGTGATATTTGGGAGCCCATAGAGGGCTATGTTGAAAAAGGAAATATCCTCAGATGAAATCTGGAAAGAAGCTTTCTGAGAAACTGCCTAGTGTTCTGTTAATTCATCTCACAGAGTTACATCTGTATTTTGTGGATCTCTTTTCTAGCCTTATTTCTGTGGAACCTGATAACAGATATTTAGGATCCCATTGAAGACCATAGGGCCAAAGGAAATATCCTCCGATAACAAAGAGAAAGAAGCTTTCTGAGAAACTTCCTTGCGTTCTGAGAAATCATCTCACAGAGTTACAGCTTTCCCCTGAAGAAGCCTTTCGCTAAGACAGTTTTTGTGGAATTGGCAAAGTGATATTTGGAAGCCCATAGAGGTCTATGGTGAAAAAGGAAATATCCGCAGATGAAATCTGGAAAGAAGCTTTCTGAGAAACTGCTTAGTGTTCTGTTCATTCATCTCACAGAGTTACATCTCGATTTCGTGGATCTCTTTGCTAGCCTTATTTCTGTGGAATCTGAGAACAGATATTTCGGATCCCATTGAAGACCATAGGGCCAAAGGAAATATCCTCCGATAACAAAGAGAAAGAAGCTTTCTGAGAAACTTCTTTGTGTTCTGTGAAATCATCTCACAGAGTTACAGCTTTCCCCTTAAGAAGCCTTTCGCTAAGACAGTTCTTGTGGAATTGGCAAAGTGATATTTGGAAGCCCGTAGAGGGCTATAGTGAAAAAGCAAATATCCTCAGATGAAATCTGGAAAGAAGCTTTCTGAGAAATTGCTTAGTGTTCTGTTAATTCATCTCACAGAGTTACATCTGTATTTCGTGGATCTCTTTGCTAGCCTTATTTCTGTGGAATCTCAGAACAGATATTTCGGATCCCTTTAAAGACTATAGGGCCAAAGGAAATATCCTCCGATAACAAAGAGAAAGAAGCTTTCTGAGAAACTTCTTTGCGTTCTGTGAAATCATCTCACAGAGTTACAGCTTTCCCCTCAAGAAGCCTTTCGCTAAGACAGTTCTTGTGGAATTGGCAAGGTGATATTTGGGAGCCCATAGAGGGCTATGTTGAAAAAGGAAATATCCTCAGATGAAATCTGGAAAGAAGCTTTCTGAGAAACTGCCTAGTGTTCTGTTAATTCATCTCACCGAGTTACATCTGTATTTTGTGGATCTCTTTTCTAGCCTTATTTCTGTGGAATCTGATAACAGATATTTCGGATCCCATTGAAGACCATAGGGCCAAAGGAAATATCCTCCGATAACAAAGAGAAAGAAGCTTTCTGAGAAACTTCCTTGCATTCTGTGAAATCATCTCACAGAGTTACAGCTTTCCCCTCAAGAAGCCTTTCGCTAAGACAGTTCTTGTGGAATTGGCAAAGTGATATTTGGAAGCCCATAAAGGGCTATGGTGAAAAAGGAAATATCTTCAGATGAAATCTGGAAAGAAGCTTTCTGAGAAACTGCTTAGTGTTCTGTTAATTCATCTCACAGAGTTACATCTGTATTTCGTGGATCTCTTTGCTAGCCTTATTTCTATGGAATCTGAGAACAGGTATTTCAGATCCCATTGAGACTATAGGGCCAAAGGAAATATCCTCCGATAACGAAGAGAAAGAAGCTTTCTGAGAAACTTCTTTGCGTTCTGTGAAATCATCTCACAGAGTTACAGCTTTCCCCTCAAGAAGCCTTTCGCTAAGACAGTTCTTGTGGAATTGGCAAAGTGATATTCGAAAGCCCATAGAGGGCTATGGTGAAAAAGGAAATATCCTCAGATGAAATCTGGAAAGAAGCCTTCTGAGAAACTGCTTAGTGTTCTGTTAATTCATCTCACAGAGTTACATCTGTATTTCGTGGATCTCTTTGCTAGCCTTATTTCTGTGGAATCTGAGAACAGATATTTTGGATACCTTTGAAGACTATAAGGCCAAAGGAAATATCCTCCGATAACAAAGAGCAAGAAGCTTTCTGAGAAACTTCTTTGCATTCTGTGAAATCATCTCACAGAGTTACAGCTTTCCCCTCAAGAAGACTTTCACTAAGACAGTTCTTGTGGAATTGGCAAAGTGATATTTGGAAGCCCATAGAGGGCTATGGTGAAAAAGGAAATATCCTCAGATGAAATCTGGACGGAAGCTTTCTGAGAAACTGCTTAGTGTTCGGTTAATTCATCTCAGAGAGTTACATCTGTATTTCGTGGATCTCTTTGCTAGCCTCATTTCTGTGGAATCTGAGAACAGATATTTCGGATCCCTTTGAAGTCTATAGGGCCAAAGGAAATATCCTCCGATAACAAAGAGAAAGAAGCTTTCTGAGAAACTTCTTTGCGTTCTGTGAAATCATCTCACAGAGTAACAGCTTTCCCCTCAAGAAGCCTTTCGCTAAGACCGTTCTTGTGGAATTGGCAAAGGGATATTTGGAAGCCCTTAGAGGGCTATGTTGAAAAAGGATATATCCTCAGATGAAATCTGGAAAGAAGCTTTCTGAGAAACTGCTTAGTGTTCTGTTCATTCATCTCACAGAGTTACATCTGTATTTCGTGGATCTCTTTGCTAGCCTTATTTCTGTGGAATCTGAGAACAGATATTTCGGATCCCATTGAAGACTATAGGGCCAAAGGAAATATCCTCCGATAACAAAGAGAAAGAAGCTTTCTGAGAAACTTCTTGGCGTTCTGTGAAATCATCTCACAGAGTTACAGCTTTCCCTTCAAGAAGCCTTTCGCTAAGACAGTTCTTTTGGAATAGGCAAGGTGGTATTTGGAAGCCCATAGAGAGCTACGGTGAAAAAGGAAATATCCACAGATGAAATCTGGAAAGAAGCTTTCTGAGAAACTGCTTAGTGTTCGGTTAATTCATCTCACAGAGTTACATCTGTATTTCGTGGATCTCTTTGCTAGCCTTATTTCTGTGGAATCTGAGAACAGATATTTCGGATCCCTTTGAAGACTATAGGGCCAAAGGAAATATCCTCGGATAACAAAGAGAAAGAAGCTTTCTGAGAAACTTCTTTGTGCTCTGTGAAATCATCTCACAGAGTTACAGCTTTCCCCTCAAGAAGCCTTTCGCTAAGACAGTTCTTGTGGAATTGGCAAAGTGATATTTCGAAGCCCTTAGAGGGCTATGGTGAAAAAGGAAATATCCTCAGATGAAATCTGGAAAGAAGCTTTCTGAGAAACTGCTTCGTGTTCTGTTCATTCATCTCACAGAGTTACATCTGTATTTCGTGGATCTCTTTGCTAGCCTTATTTCTGTGGAATCTGAGAACAGATATTTCGGATCCCATTGAAGACTATAGGGACAAAGGAAATATCCTCCGATAACAAAGAGCAAGAAGCTTTCTGAGAAACTTCTTTGCATTCTGTGAAATCATCTCACAGAGTTACAGCTTTCCCCTCAAGAAGCCTTTCGCTAAGACAGTTCTTGTGGAATTGGCAAAGTGATATTTGGAAGCCCTTAGAGGGCTATGTTGAAAAAGGAAATATCCTCAGATGAAATCTGGAAAGAAGCTTTCTGAGAAACTGCTTACTGTTCGGTTAATTCATCTCACAGAGTTACATCTGTATTTCGTGGATCTCTTTGCTAGCCTTATTTCTGTGGAATCTGAGAACAGATATTTCGGATCCCATAGAAGACTATAGGGACAAAGGAAATATCCTCCGATAACAAAGAGAAAGAAGCTTTCTGAGAAACTTCTTTGCGTTCTGTTAAATCATCTCACAGAGTTACAGCTTTCCACTTAAGAAGCCTTTCGCTAAGACAGTTCCTGTGGAATTTGCAAAGTGATATTTGGAAGCACATAGAGGGCTATGGTGAAAAAGGAAATATCCTCAGATGAAATCTGGAAAGAAGCTTTCTGAGAAACTACTTAGTGTTCTGTTAGTTCATCTCACAGAGTTACATCTGTATTTCATGGATCTCTTTGCTAGCCTTATTTCTGTGGAATCTGAGAACAGATATTTCGGATCCCATTGAAGACCAAAGGGCCAAAGGAAATATCCTCCGATAACAAAGAGAAAGAAGATTTCTGAGAAACTTCTTTGCAGTCTGTGAAATCATCTCACAGAGTTACAGCTTTCCCCTCAAGAAGCATATCGCTAAGACAGTTCTTGTGGAATTGGCAAAGTGATATTTGGAAGTCCATAGAGGGCTATGGTGAAAAAGGAAATATCCTCAGATGAAATCTGGAAAGAAGCTTTCTGAGAAACTGCTTAGTGTTCTGTTAATTCATCTCACAGAGTTTCATCTTTATTTCGTGGATCTCTTTGCTAGCCTTATTTCTGTGGAATCTGAGAACAGATATTTCGGATCCCATTGAAGACTATATGGCCAAAGGAAATATCCTCCGATAACAAAGAGAAAGAAGCTTTCCGAGAAACTTCTTGGTGTCTGTGAAATCATCTCACAGAGTTACAGCTTTCCCCTCAAGAAGCCTTTCGCTAAGACAGTTCTTGTGGAATTGGCAAAGTGATATTTGGAAGCCCATAGAGGGCTATGGTGAAAAAGGAAATATCCTCAGATGAAATCTGGAAAGAAGCTTTCTGAGAAACTGCTTAGTGTTCTGTTAATTCATCTCACAGAGTTACATCTGTATTTCGTGGATCACTTTGCTAGCCTTATTTCTGTGGAATCTGAGAACAGATATTTCGGATCCCTTTGAAGACTATAGGGCCAAAGGAAATATCCTCCGATAACATAGAGAAAGAAGCTTTCTGAGAAACTTCTTTGTGTTCTGTGAAATCATCTCACAGAGTTACAGCTTTCCCTTCAAGAAGCCTTTCGCTAAGACAGTTCTTGTGGAATTGGCAAAGTGATATTTGGAAGCCCATAGAGGGCTATGGTGAAAAAGGAAATATCCTCAGATGAAATCTGGAAAGAAGCTTTCTGAGAAACTTCTTAGTGTTCTGTTAATTCATCTCACAGAGTTACATCTGTATTTCGTGGATCTCTTTGTAGCCTTATTTCTGTGGAATCTGAGAACAGATATTTCGGATCCCTTTGAAGACTATAGGGCCAAAGGAAATATCCTCCGATAACAAAGAGAAAGAAGCTTTCTGAGAAACTTCTTGGCGTTCTGTGAAATCATCTCACAGAGTTACAGCTTTCCCTTCAAGAAGCCTTTCGCTAAGACAGTTCTTTTGGAATAGGCAAGGTGATATTTGGAAGCCCATAGAGAGCTACGGTGAAAAAGGAAATATCCACAGATGAAATCTGGAAAGAAGCTTTCTGAGAAACTGCTTAGTGTTCGGTTAATTCATCTCACAGAGTTACATCTGTATTTCGTGGATCTCTTTGCTAGCCTTATTTCTGTGGAATCTGAGAACAGATATTTCGGATCCCTTTGAAGACTATAGGGCCAAAGGAAATATCCTCCGATAACAAAGAGAAAGAAGCTTTCTGAGAAACTTCCTTGCGTTCTGTGAAATCATCTCACAGAGTTACAGCTTTCCCCTCAAGAAGCCTTTCGCTAAGACAGTTCTTGTGGAATTGGAAAAGTGATATTTGGAAGCCCATAGAGGGCTATGTTGAAAAAGGAAATATCCTCAGATGAAATCTGGAAAGAAGCTTTCTGAGAAACTGCTTAGTGTTCTGTTAATTCATCTCACAGAGTTACATCTGTATTTCGTGGATCTCTTTGCTAGCCTTATTTCTGTGGAATCTGAGAACAGATATATCGGATCCCATTGAAGACTATAGGGCCAAAGGAAATATCCTCCGATAACAAAGAGAAAGAAGCTTTCCGAGAAACTTCTTGGCGTTCTGTGAAATCATCTCACAGAGTTACAGCTTTCCCCTCAAGAAGCCTTTCGCTAAGACAGTTCTTGTGGAATTGGCAAAGTGATATTTGGAAGCCCATAGAGGGCTATGGTGAAAAAGGAAATATCCTCAGATGAAATCTGGAAAGAAGCTTTCTGAGAAACTGCTTAGTGTTCTGTTAATTCATCTCACAGAGTTACATCTGTATTTCGTGGATCACTTTGCTAGCCTTATTTCTGTGGAATCTTAGAACAGATATTTCGGATCCCTTTGAAGACTATAGGGCCAAAGGAAATATCCTCCGATAACATAGAGAAAGAAGCTTTCTGAGAAACTTCTTTGTGTTCTGTGAAATCATCTCACAGAGTTACAGCTTTCCCTTCAAGAAGCCTTTCGCTAAGACAGTTCTTGTGGAATTGGCAAAGTGATATTTGGAAGCCCATAGAGGGCTATGGTGAAAAAGGAAATATCCTCAGATGAAATCTGGAAAGAAGCTTTCTGAGAAACTTCTTAGTGTTCTGTTAATTCATCTCACAGAGTTACATCTGTATTTCGTGGTTCTCTTTGCTAGCCTTATTTCTGTGGAATCTGAGAACAGATATTTCGGATCCCTTTGAAGACTATAGGGCCAAAGGAAATATCCTCCGATTACAAAGAGAAAGAAGCTTTCTTAGAAACTTCTTTGTGTTCTGTGAAATCATCTCACAGAGTTACAGCTTTCCCCTCAAGAAGCCTTACGCTAAGACAGTTCTGGTGGAATTGGCAAAGTAATATTTGGAAGCCCATAGAGGGCTATGGTGAAAAAGGAAATATCCTCAGATGAAATCTGGAAAGAAGCTTTCTGAGAAACTGCTTAGTGTTCTGTTAATTCATCTCACAGAGTTACATCTGTATTTCGTGGATCTCTTTGCTAGCCTTATTTCTATGGAATCTGAGAACAGGTATTTCAGATCCCATTGAAGACTATAGGGCCAATGGAAATATCCTCCAATTACAAAGAGAAAGAAGCTTTCTCAGAAACTTCTTTGTGTTCTGTGAAATCATCTCACAGAGTTACAGCTTTCCGCTCAAGAAGCCTTTCGCTAAGGCAGTTCTTGTGGAATTGGCAAAGTGATATTTGGAAGCCCTTAGAGGACTATGGTGAAAAAGGAATTATCCTCAGATGAAATCTGGAAAGAAGCTTTCTGAGAAACTGCTTAGTGTTCGGTTAATTTATCTCACAGAGTTACATCTGTATTTCGTGGATCTCTTTGCTAGCCTTATTTCTGTGGTATCTGAGAACAAATATTTCGGATCCCTTGGAAGACTATAGGGCCAAAGGAAATATCCTCCGATAACAAAGAGAAAGAAGCTTTCTGAGAAACTTCTTTGCGTTCTGTGAAATCATCTCACAGAGTTACAGCTTTCCCTTCAAGAAGCCTTACGCTAAGACAGTTCTTGTGGAGTTGGCAAAGTGATATTTGGAAGCCCATATGAGGGCTATGGTGAAAAAGGAAATATCCTCAGATGAAATCTGGAAAGAAGCTTTCCGAGAAACTGCTTAGTGTTCTGTTAATTCATCTCACAGAGTTACATCTGTATTTCGTGGATCTCTTTGCTAGCCTTATTTCTATGGAATATGAGAACAGGTATTTCAGATCCTATTGAAGACTATAGGGCCAATGGAAATATCCTCCGATTACAAAGAGAAAGAAGCTCTCTTAGAAACTTCTTTGTGTTCCGTGAAATCATCTCACAGAGTTACAGCTTTCCCATCAAGAAGCCTTTCGCTAAGACAGTTCTTGTGGAATTGGCAAAGTGATATTTGGAAGCCCATAGAGGGCTATGTTGAAAAAGGATATATCCTCAGATGAAATCTGGAAAGAAGCTTTCTGAGAAACTGCTTAGTGTTCTGTTCATTCATCTCACTGAGTTACATCTGTATTTCGTGGATGTCTTTGCTAGCCTTATTTCTGTGGAATCTGAGAACAGATATTTCGGATCCCATTGAAGACTATAGGGCCAAAGGAAATATACTCCGATAACAAAGAGAAAGAAGCTTTCTGAGAAACTTCTTTGCGTTCTGTGAAATCATCTCACAGAGTTACAGCTTTCCCCTCAAGAAGCCTTTCGCTAAGACAGTTCTTGTGGAATTGGCAAAGTGATATTTGGAAGCCCATAGAGGGATATGGTGAAAAAGGAAATATCCTCAGATGAAATCTGGAAAGAAGCTTTCTGAGAAACTGTTAAGTGTTCGGGTAATTCATCTCACAGAGTTACATCTGTATTTCCTGGATCTCTTTGCTAGCCTTATTTCTGTGGAATCTGAGAACAGATATTTCGGATCCCATTGGAGACCATAGGGCCAAAGGAAATATCCTCCAATAACAAAGAGAAATAAACTTTTTGAGAAACTTCTTTGCGTTCTGTGAAATCATCTCACAGAGTTACATCTTTCCCCTCAAGAAGTCTTTCGCTAAGACAGTTCTTGTGGAATTGGCAAAGTGATATTTGGAAGCCCTTAGAGGGCTATGGTTAAAAAGGAAATATCCTCAGATGAAATCTGGAAAGAAGTTTTCTGAGAAACTGCTTAGTGTTCGGTTAATTCATCTCACAGAGTTACATCTGTATTTCGTGGATCTCTTTGCTAGCCTTATTTCGGTGGAATCTGAGAACAGATATTTCGGATCCCTTTGAAGACTATAGGGCCAAAGGAAATAACCTCCAATAACAAAGAGGAAGAAGCTTTCTGAGAATCTTCTTTGCGTTCTGTGAAATCATCCAACAGAGTTACAGCTTTCCCCTAAAGAAGCCTTTCGCTAAGACAGTTCTTGTGGAATTGGCAAAGTGATATTTGGAAGCCCATAGAGGGCTATGGTGAAAAAGGAAATATCCTCAGATGAAATCTGGAAAGAAGCTTTCTGAGAAACTGCTTAGTGTTCTGTTAATTCATCTCACAGAGTTACATCTGTATTTCGTGGATCTCTTTGCTAGCCTTATTTCTGTGGAATCTGAGAACAGATATTTCAGATCCCATTGAAGACTATAGGGCCAAAGGAAATATCCTCCGATAACAAAGAGAAAGAAGCTTTCTGAGAAACTACTTGGCGTTCTGTGAAATCATCTCACAGAGTTACAGCTTTCCCCTCAAGAAGCCTTTCGCTAAGACAGTTCTTGTGGAATTGGCAAAGTGATAATTGGAAGCCCTTAGAGGGCTATGGTGAAAAAGGAAATATCCTCAGATGAAATCTGGAAAGAAGCTTTCTGAGAAACTGCTAAGTGTTTTGTTAATTCATCTCACAGAGTTACATCTGTATTTCGTGGATCTCTTTGGCAGCATTATTTCTGTGGAATCTGAGAACAGATATTTCGGATCCCATTGAAGACTATAGGGCCAAAGGTAGTATCCTCCGATAACAAAGAGAAAGAAGCTTTCTGAGAAACTTCTTTGCGTTCTGTGAAATCATCTCAAAGAGTTACAGCTTTCCCCTCAAGAAGCCTTTCGCTAAGACAGTTCTTGTGGAATTGGCAAAGTGATATTTGGAAGCCCATAGAGGGCTATGGTGAAAAAGGAAATATCCTCAGATGAAATCTGGAAAGAAGCTTTCTGAGAAACTGCTTAGTGTTCTGTTAATTCATATCAGAGAGTTACATCTGTATTTCGTGGATCTCATTGCTAGCCGTATTTCTGTCGAATCTGAGAACAGATATTTCGGATCCCAATGAAGACCTTAGGGCCAAAGGAAATATCCTCCGATAACAAAGAGAAAGAAGCTTTCTGAGAAACTTCTTTGCGTTCTGTGAAATCATCTCACAGAGTTGCAGCTTTCCCCTCAAGAGGCCTTTCGCTAAGACAGTTCTTGTGGAATTGGCAAGGTGATATTTGGAAGCCCATAGAGGGCTATGGTGAAAAAGGGAATATCCTCAGATGAAATCTGGAAAGAAGCTTTCTGAGAAACTGCTTAGTGTTCTGTTAATTCATCTCACAGAGTTACATCTGTATTTCGTGGATCTCTTTGCTAGCCTTATTTCTGTGGAATCTGAGAACAGATATTTCAGATCCCATTGAAGACTATAGGGCCAAAGGAAATATCCTCCGATAACAAAGAGAAAGAAGCTTTCTGAGAAACTACTTGGCGTTCTGTGAAATCATCTCACAGAGTTACAGCTTTCCCCTCAAGAAGCCTTTCGCTAAGACAGTTCTTGTGGAATTGGCAAAGTGATAATTGGAAGCCCTTAGAGGGCTATGGTGAAAAAGGAAATATCCTCAGATGAAATCTGGAAAGAAGCTTTCTGAGAAACTGCTAAGTGTTTTGTTAATTCATCTCACAGAGTTACATCTGTATTTCGTGGATCTCTTTGGCAGCATTATTTCTGTGGAATCTGAGAACAGATATTTCGGATCCCATTGAAGACTATAGGGCCAAAGGTAGTATCCTCCGATAACAAAGAGAAAGAAGCTTTCTGAGAAACTTCTTTGCGTTCTGTGAAATCATCTCAAAGAGTTACAGCTTTCCCCTCAAGAAGCCTTTCGCTAAGACAGTTCTTGTGGAATTGGCAAATTGATATTTGGAAGCCCATAGAGGGCTATGTTGAAAAAGGAAATATCCTCAGATGAAATCTGGAAAGAAGCTTTCTGAGAAACTGCTTAGTGTTCTGTTAATTCATCTCACAGAGTTACATCTGTATTTCGTGGATCTCTTTGCTAGCCTTATTTCTGTGGAATCTGAGAACAGATATTTCGGATCCCATTGATGACTATAGGGCCAAAGGAAATATCCTACGATAACAAAGAGAAAGAAGCTTTCTGAGAAACTTCTTTGCGTTCTGTGAAATCATCTCACAGAGTTACAGCTTTCCCCTCAAGAATCCTTTCGATAAGACAGTTCTTGTGGAATTGGCAAAGTGATATTTGGAAGCCCATAGAGGGCTATGGTGAAAAAGGAAATATCCTCAGATGAAATCTGGAAAGAAACTTTCTGAGAAACTGCTTAGTGTTCGGTTAATTCATCTCTCGGGGTTACATCTGTATTTCGTGGATCTTTTTTCTACCCTTATTTCTGTGGAATCTGAGAACAGATATTTCCGATCCCTTTGAAGACTATAGGGCCAAAGGAAATATCCTCGGATAACAAAGAGAAAGAAGCTTTCTGAGAAACTTCTTTGTGCTCTGTGAAATCATCTCACAGAGTTACAGCTTTCCCTTCAAGAAGCCTTTCGCTAAGACAGTTCTTGTGGAATTGGCAAAGTGATATTTCGAAGCCCTTAGAGGGCTATGGTGAAAAAGGAAATATCCTCAGATGAAATCTGGAAAGAAGCTTTCTGAGAAACTGCTTCGTGTTCTGTTCATTCATCTCACAGAGTTACATCTGTATTTCGTGGATCTCTTTGCTAGCCTTATTTCTGTGGAATCTGAGAACAGATATTTCGGATCCCATTGAAGACTATAGGGACAAAGGAAATATCCTCCGATAACAAAGAGCAAGAAGCTTTCTGAGAAACTTCTTTGCATTCTGTGAAATCATCTCACAGAGTTACAGCTTTCCCCTCAAGAAGCCTTTCGCTAAGACAGTTCTTGTGGAATTGGCAAAGTGATATTTGGAAGCCCTTAGAGGGCTATGTTGAAAAAGGAAATATCCTCAGATGAAATCTGGAAAGAAGCTTTCTGAGAAACTGCTTACTGTTCGGTTAATTCATCTCACAGAGTTACATCTGTATTTCGTGGATCTCTTTGCTAGCCTTATTTCTGTGGAATCTGAGAACAGATATTTCGGATCCCATTGAAGACTATAGGGACAAAGGAAATATTCTCCGATAACAAAGAGAAAGAAGCTTTCTGAGAAACTTCTTTGCGTTCTGTTAAATCATCTCACAGAGTTACAGCTTTCCACTTAAGAAGCCTTTCGCTAAGACAGTTCCTGTGGAATTTGCAAAGTGATATTTGGAAGCACATAGAGGGCTATGGTGAAAAAGGAAATATCCTCAGATGAAATCTGGAAAGAAGCTTTCTGAGAAACTACTTAGTGTTCTGTTAGTTCATCTCACAGAGTTACATCTGTATTTCATGGATCTCTTTGCTAGCCTTATTTCTGTGGAATCTGAGAACAGATATTTCGGATCCCATTGAAGACCAAAGGGCCAAAGGAAATATCCTCCGATAACAAAGAGAAAGAAGATTTCTGAGAAACTTCTTTGCAGTCTGTGAAATCATCTCACAGAGTTACAGCTTTCCCCTCAAGAAGCCTATCGCTAAGACAGTTCTTGTGGAATTGGCAAAGTGATATTTGGAAGTCCATAGAGGGCTATGGTGAAAAAGGAAATATCCTCAGATGAAATCTGGAAAGAAGCTTTCTGAGAAACTGCTTAGTGTTCTGTTAATTCATCTCACAGAGTTTCATCTTTATTTCGTGGATCTCTTTGCTAGCCTTATTTCTGTGGAATCTGAGAACAGATATTTCGGATCCCATTGAAGACTCTAGGGCCAATGGAAATATCCTATGATTACAAAGAGAAAGAAGCTTTCTGAGAAACTTCTTTGCATTCTGTGAAATCATCTCACAGAGTTACAGCTTTGCCCTCAAGAAGCCTTTCGCTAAGACAGTTCTTGTGGAATTGGCAAAGTGATATTTGGAAGCCCATAGAGGGCTATGGTGAAAAAGGAAATATCCTCAGATGAAATCTGGAAAGAAGCTTTCTGAGAAACTGCTTCGTGTTCTGTTCATTCATCTCACAGAGTTACATCTGTATTTCGTGGATGTCTTTGCTAGCCTTATTTCTGTGGAATCTGAGAACAGATATTTCGGATCCCTTTGAAGACTATAGGGCCAAAGGAAATATCCTCCGATTACAAAGAGAAAGAAGCTTTCTTAGAAACTTCTTTGTGTTCTGTGAAATCATCTCACCGAGTTACAGCTTTCCCCTCAAGAAGCCTTTCGCTAAGACAGTTCTTGTGGAATTGGCAAAGTGATATTTGGAAGCCCATAAAGGGCTATGGTGAAAAAGGAAATATCTTCAGATGAAATCTGGAAAGAAGCTTTCTGAGAAACTGCTTAGTGTTCTGTTAATTCATCTCACAGAGTTACATCTGTATTTCGTGGATCTCTTTGCTAGCCTTATTTCTATGGAATCTGAGAACAGGTATTTCAGATCCCATTGAGACTATAGGGCCAAAGGAAATATCCTCCGATAACGAAGAGAAAGAAGCTTTCTGAGAAACTTCTTTGCGTTCTGTGAAATCATCTCACAGAGTTACAGCTTTCCCCTCAAGAAGCCTTTCGCTAAGACAGTTCTTGTGGAATTGGCAAAGTGATATTCGAAAGCCCATAGAGGGCTATGGTGAAAAAGGAAATATCCTCAGATGAAATCTGGAAAGAAGCCTTCTGAGAAACTGCTTAGTGTTCTGTTAATTCATCTCACAGAGTTACATCTGTATTTCGTGGATCTCTTTGCTAGCCTTATTTCTGTGGAATCTGAGAACAGATATTTTGGATACCTTTGAAGACTATAAGGCCAAAGGAAATATCCTCCGATAACAAAGAGCAAGAAGCTTTCTGAGAAACTTCTTTGCATTCTGTGAAATCATCTCACAGAGTTACAGCTTTCCCCTCAAGAAGACTTTCACTAAGACAGTTCTTGTGGAATTGGCAAAGTGATATTTGGAAGCCCATAGAGGGCTATGGTGAAAAAGGAAATATCCTCAGATGAAATCTGGACGGAAGCTTTCTGAGAAACTGCTTAGTGTTCGGTTAATTCATCTCAGAGAGTTACATCTGTATTTCGTGGATCTCTTTGCTAGCCTCATTTCTGTGGAATCTGAGAACAGATATTTCGGATCCCTTTGAAGTCTATAGGGCCAAAGGAAATATCCTCCGATAACAAAGAGAAAGAAGCTTTCTGAGAAACTTCTTTGCGTTCTGTGAAATCATCTCACAGAGTAACAGCTTTCCCCTCAAGAAGCCTTTCGCTAAGACCGTTCTTGTGGAATTGGCAAAGGGATATTTGGAAGCCCTTAGAGGGCTATGTTGAAAAAGGATATATCCTCAGATGAAATCTGGAAAGAAGCTTTCTGAGAAACTGCTTAGTGTTCTGTTCATTCATCTCACAGAGTTACATCTGTATTTCGTGGATCTCTTTGCTAGCCTTATTTCTGTGGAATCTGAGAACAGATATTTCGGATCCCATTGAAGACTATAGGGCCAAAGGAAATATCCTCCGATAACAAAGAGAAAGAAGCTTTCTGAGAAACTTCTTGGCGTTCTGTGAAATCATCTCACAGAGTTACAGCTTTCCCTTCAAGAAGCCTTTCGCTAAGACAGTTCTTTTGGAATAGGCAAGGTGGTATTTGGAAGCCCATAGAGAGCTACGGTGAAAAAGGAAATATCCACAGATGAAATCTGGAAAGAAGCTTTCTGAGAAACTGCTTAGTGTTCGGTTAATTCATCTCACAGAGTTACATCTGTATTTCGTGGATCTCTTTGCTAGCCTTATTTCTGTGGAATCTGAGAACAGATATTTCGGATCCCTTTGAAGACTATAGGGCCAAAGGAAATATCCTCGGATAACAAAGAGAAAGAAGCTTTCTGAGAAACTTCTTTGTGCTCTGTGAAATCATCTCACAGAGTTACAGCTTTCCCCTCAAGAAGCCTTTCGCTAAGACAGTTCTTGTGGAATTGGCAAAGTGATATTTCGAAGCCCTTAGAGGGCTATGGTGAAAAAGGAAATATCCTCAGATGAAATCTGGAAAGAAGCTTTCTGAGAAACTGCTTCGTGTTCTGTTCATTCATCTCACAGAGTTACATCTGTATTTCGTGGATCTCTTTGCTAGCCTTATTTCTGTGGAATCTGAGAACAGATATTTCGGATCCCATTGAAGACTATAGGGACAAAGGAAATATCCTCCGATAACAAAGAGCAAGAAGCTTTCTGAGAAACTTCTTTGCATTCTGTGAAATCATCTCACAGAGTTACAGCTTTCCCCTCAAGAAGCCTTTCGCTAAGACAGTTCTTGTGGAATTGGCAAAGTGATATTTGGAAGCCCTTAGAGGGCTATGTTGAAAAAGGAAATATCCTCAGATGAAATCTGGAAAGAAGCTTTCTGAGAAACTGCTTACTGTTCGGTTAATTCATCTCACAGAGTTACATCTGTATTTCGTGGATCTCTTTGCTAGCCTTATTTCTGTGGAATCTGAGAACAGATATTTCGGATCCCATAGAAGACTATAGGGACAAAGGAAATATCCTCCGATAACAAAGAGAAAGAAGCTTTCTGAGAAACTTCTTTGCGTTCTGTTAAATCATCTCACAGAGTTACAGCTTTCCACTTAAGAAGCCTTTCGCTAAGACAGTTCCTGTGGAATTTGCAAAGTGATATTTGGAAGCACATAGAGGGCTATGGTGAAAAAGGAAATATCCTCAGATGAAATCTGGAAAGAAGCTTTCTGAGAAACTACTTAGTGTTCTGTTAGTTCATCTCACAGAGTTACATCTGTATTTCATGGATCTCTTTGCTAGCCTTATTTCTGTGGAATCTGAGAACAGATATTTCGGATCCCATTGAAGACCAAAGGGCCAAAGGAAATATCCTCCGATAACAAAGAGAAAGAAGATTTCTGAGAAACTTCTTTGCAGTCTGTGAAATCATCTCACAGAGTTACAGCTTTCCCCTCAAGAAGCATATCGCTAAGACAGTTCTTGTGGAATTGGCAAAGTGATATTTGGAAGTCCATAGAGGGCTATGGTGAAAAAGGAAATATCCTCAGATGAAATCTGGAAAGAAGCTTTCTGAGAAACTGCTTAGTGTTCTGTTAATTCATCTCACAGAGTTTCATCTTTATTTCGTGGATCTCTTTGCTAGCCTTATTTCTGTGGAATCTGAGAACAGATATTTCGGATCCCATTGAAGACTATATGGCCAAAGGAAATATCCTCCGATAACAAAGAGAAAGAAGCTTTCCGAGAAACTTCTTGGTGTCTGTGAAATCATCTCACAGAGTTACAGCTTTCCCCTCAAGAAGCCTTTCGCTAAGACAGTTCTTGTGGAATTGGCAAAGTGATATTTGGAAGCCCATAGAGGGCTATGGTGAAAAAGGAAATATCCTCAGATGAAATCTGGAAAGAAGCTTTCTGAGAAACTGCTTAGTGTTCTGTTAATTCATCTCACAGAGTTACATCTGTATTTCGTGGATCACTTTGCTAGCCTTATTTCTGTGGAATCTGAGAACAGATATTTCGGATCCCTTTGAAGACTATAGGGCCAAAGGAAATATCCTCCGATAACATAGAGAAAGAAGCTTTCTGAGAAACTTCTTTGTGTTCTGTGAAATCATCTCACAGAGTTACAGCTTTCCCTTCAAGAAGCCTTTCGCTAAGACAGTTCTTGTGGAATTGGCAAAGTGATATTTGGAAGCCCATAGAGGGCTATGGTGAAAAAGGAAATATCCTCAGATGAAATCTGGAAAGAAGCTTTCTGAGAAACTTCTTAGTGTTCTGTTAATTCATCTCACAGAGTTACATCTGTATTTCGTGGATCTCTTTGTAGCCTTATTTCTGTGGAATCTGAGAACAGATATTTCGGATCCCTTTGAAGACTATAGGGCCAAAGGAAATATCCTCCGATAACAAAGAGAAAGAAGCTTTCTGAGAAACTTCTTGGCGTTCTGTGAAATCATCTCACAGAGTTACAGCTTTCCCTTCAAGAAGCCTTTCGCTAAGACAGTTCTTTTGGAATAGGCAAGGTGATATTTGGAAGCCCATAGAGAGCTACGGTGAAAAAGGAAATATCCACAGATGAAATCTGGAAAGAAGCTTTCTGAGAAACTGCTTAGTGTTCGGTTAATTCATCTCACAGAGTTACATCTGTATTTCGTGGATCTCTTTGCTAGCCTTATTTCTGTGGAATCTGAGAACAGATATTTCGGATCCCTTTGAAGACTATAGGGCCAAAGGAAATATCCTCCGATAACAAAGAGAAAGAAGCTTTCTGAGAAACTTCCTTGCGTTCTGTGAAATCATCTCACAGAGTTACAGCTTTCCCCTCAAGAAGCCTTTCGCTAAGACAGTTCTTGTGGAATTGGAAAAGTGATATTTGGAAGCCCATAGAGGGCTATGTTGAAAAAGGAAATATCCTCAGATGAAATCTGGAAAGAAGCTTTCTGAGAAACTGCTTAGTGTTCTGTTAATTCATCTCACAGAGTTACATCTGTATTTCGTGGATCTCTTTGCTAGCCTTATTTCTGTGGAATCTGAGAACAGATATATCGGATCCCATTGAAGACTATAGGGCCAAAGGAAATATCCTCCGATAACAAAGAGAAAGAAGCTTTCCGAGAAACTTCTTGGCGTTCTGTGAAATCATCTCACAGAGTTACAGCTTTCCCCTCAAGAAGCCTTTCGCTAAGACAGTTCTTGTGGAATTGGCAAAGTGATATTTGGAAGCCCATAGAGGGCTATGGTGAAAAAGGAAATATCCTCAGATGAAATCTGGAAAGAAGCTTTCTGAGAAACTGCTTAGTGTTCTGTTAATTCATCTCACAGAGTTACATCTGTATTTCGTGGATCACTTTGCTAGCCTTATTTCTGTGGAATCTTAGAACAGATATTTCGGATCCCTTTGAAGACTATAGGGCCAAAGGAAATATCCTCCGATAACATAGAGAAAGAAGCTTTCTGAGAAACTTCTTTGTGTTCTGTGAAATCATCTCACAGAGTTACAGCTTTCCCTTCAAGAAGCCTTTCGCTAAGACAGTTCTTGTGGAATTGGCAAAGTGATATTTGGAAGCCCATAGAGGGCTATGGTGAAAAAGGAAATATCCTCAGATGAAATCTGGAAAGAAGCTTTCTGAGAAACTTCTTAGTGTTCTGTTAATTCATCTCACAGAGTTACATCTGTATTTCGTGGTTCTCTTTGCTAGCCTTATTTCTGTGGAATCTGAGAACAGATATTTCGGATCCCTTTGAAGACTATAGGGCCAAAGGAAATATCCTCCGATTACAAAGAGAAAGAAGCTTTCTTAGAAACTTCTTTGTGTTCTGTGAAATCATCTCACAGAGTTACAGCTTTCCCCTCAAGAAGCCTTACGCTAAGACAGTTCTTGTGGAATTGGCAAAGTGATATTTGGAAGCCCATAGAGGGCTATGGTGAAAAAGGAAATATCCTCAGATGAAATCTGGAAAGAAGCTTTCTGAGAAACTGCTTAGTGTTCTGTTAATTCATCTCACAGAGTTACATCTGTATTTCGTGGATCTCTTTGCTAGCCTTATTTCTATGGAATCTGAGAACAGGTATTTCAGATCCCATTGAAGACTATAGGGCCAATGGAAATATCCTCCAATTACAAAGAGAAAGAAGCTTTCTCAGAAACTTCTTTGTGTTCTGTGAAATCATCTCACAGAGTTAGAGCTTTCCGCTCAAGAAGCCTTTCGCTAAGGCAGTTCTTGTGGAATTGGCAAAGTGATATTTGGAAGCCCTTAGAGGACTATGGTGAAAAAGGAATTATCCTCAGATGAAATCTGGAAAGAAGCTTTCTGAGAAACTGCTTAGTGTTCGGTTAATTTATCTCACAGAGTTACATCTGTATTTCGTGGATCTCTTTGCTAGCCTTATTTCTGTGGTATCTGAGAACAAATATTTCGGATCCCTTGGAAGACTATAGGGCCAAAGGAAATATCCTCCGATAACAAAGAGAAAGAAGCTTTCTGAGAAACTTCTTTGCGTTCTGTGAAATCATCTCACAGAGTTACAGCTTTCCCTTCAAGAAGCCTTACGCTAAGACAGTTCTTGTGGAGTTGGCAAAGTGATATTTGGAAGCCCATATGAGGGCTATGGTGAAAAAGGAAATATCCTCAGATGAAATCTGGAAAGAAGTTTTCCGAGAAACTGCTTAGTGTTCTGTTAATTCATCTCACAGAGTTACATCTGTATTTCGTGGATCTCTTTGCTAGCCTTATTTCTATGGAATATGAGAACAGGTATTTCAGATCCTATTGAAGACTATAGGGCCAATGGAAATATCCTCCGATTACAAAGAGAAAGAAGCTCTCTTAGAAACTTCTTTGTGTTCCGTGAAATCATCTCACAGAGTTACAGCTTTCCCATCAAGAAGCCTTTCGCTAAGACAGTTCTTGTGGAATTGGCAAAGTGATATTTGGAAGCCCATAGAGGGCTATGTTGAAAAAGGATATATCCTCAGATGAAATCTGGAAAGAAGCTTTCTGAGAAACTGCTTAGTGTTCTGTTCATTCATCTCACTGAGTTACATCTGTATTTCGTGGATGTCTTTGCTAGCCTTATTTCTGTGGAATCTGAGAACAGATATTTCGGATCCCATTGAAGACTATAGGGCCAAAGGAAATATACTCCGATAACAAAGAGAAAGAAGCTTTCTGAGAAACTTCTTTGCGTTCTGTGAAATCATCTCACAGAGTTACAGCTTTCCCCTCAAGAAGCCTTTCGCTAAGACAGTTCTTGTGGAATTGGCAAAGTGATATTTGGAAGCCCATAGAGGGATATGGTGAAAAAGGAAATATCCTCAGATGAAATCTGGAAAGAAGCTTTCTGAGAAACTGTTAAGTGTTCGGGTAATTCATCTCACAGAGTTACATCTGTATTTCCTGGATCTCTTTGCTAGCCTTATTTCTGTGGAATCTGAGAACAGATATTTCGGATCCCATTGGAGACCATAGGGCCAAAGGAAATATCCTCCAATAACAAAGAGAAATAAACTTTTTGAGAAACTTCTTTGCGTTCTGTGAAATCATCTCACAGAGTTACATCTTTCCCCTCAAGAAGTCTTTCGCTAAGACAGTTCTTGTGGAATTGGCAAAGTGATATTTGGAAGCCCTTAGAGGGCTATGGTTAAAAAGGAAATATCCTCAGATGAAATCTGGAAAGAAGTTTTCTGAGAAACTGCTTAGTGTTCGGTTAATTCATCTCACAGAGTTACATCTGTATTTCGTGGATCTCTTTGCTAGCCTTATTTCGGTGGAATCTGAGAACAGATATTTCGGATCCCTTTGAAGACTATAGGGCCAAAGGAAATAACCTCCAATAACAAAGAGGAAGAAGCTTTCTGAGAATCTTCTTTGCGTTCTGTGAAATCATCCAACAGAGTTACAGCTTTCCCCTAAAGAAGCCTTTCGCTAAGACAGTTCTTGTGGAATTGGCAAAGTGATATTTGGAAGCCCATAGAGGGCTATGGTGAAAAAGGAAATATCCTCAGATGAAATCTGGAAAGAAGCTTTCTGAGAAACTGCTTAGTGTTCGGTTAATTCATCTCACAGAGTTACATCTGTATTTCGTGGATCTCTTTGCTAGCCTTATTTCTGTGGATTCTGAGAACAGATATTTCGGATCCCTTTGAAGACTATAGGGCCAAAGGAAATATCCTCCGATAACAAAGAGAAAGAAGCTTTCTGAGAAACTTCTTTGCGTTCTGTGAAATCATCTCACAGAGTTACAGCTTTCCCCTCAAGAAGCCTTTCGCTAAGACAGTTCTTGTGGAATTGGCAAAGAGATATTTGGAAGCCCATAGAGGGCTACGTTGAAAAAGGATATATCCTCAGATGAAATCTGGAAAGAAGCTTTCTGAGAAACTGCTTAGTGTTCTGTTAATTCACCTCACAGAGTTACATCTGTATTTCGTGGATCTCTTTGCTAGCCTTATTTCTGTGGAATCTGAGAACAGATATTTCGGATCCCATTGAAGACTATAGGGCCAAAGGAAATATCCTGCGATAACAAAGAGAAAGAAGCTTTCTGAGAAACTTCTTTGCGTTCTGTGAAATACTCTCACAGAGTTACAGCTTTGCCCTCAAGAAGCCTTTCGCTAAGGCAGATCTTGTGGAATTGGCAAGGAGATATTTGGAAGCCCATAGAGGGCTATGGTGAAAAAGGAAATATCCTCAGATGAAATCTGGAAAGAAGCTTTCTGAGAAACTGCTAAGTGTTCGGTTAATTCATCTCACAGAGTTACATCTGTATTTCCTGGTTCTCTTTGGTAGCCTTATTTCTGTGGAATCTGAGAACAGATATTTCGTATCCTATTGAAGACCATAGGGCCAAAGGAAATATCCTCCGATAACACAGAGAAAGAAGCTTTCTGAGAAACTTCTTTGTGTTCTGTGAAATAATCTCACAGAGTTACAGCTTTCCCCTCAAGAAGCCTTTCGCTACGACAGTTCTTGTGGAATTGGCAAAGTGATATTTGGAAGCCCACAGAGGGCTATGGTGAAAAAGGACATATCCTCAGATGAAATCTGGAAAGAAGCTTTCTGAGAAACTTCTTAGTGTTCGGTTAATTCATCTGAGAGAGTTACATCTGTATTTCGTGGATCTCTTTGCTAGCCTTATTTCTGTGGAATCTGAGAACAGATATTTCGGATCCCATTGAAGACTGTAGGGCCAAGGGAAATATCCTCCGATAACAAAGAGATAGAAGCTTTCTGAGAAACTTCTTTGTGTTCTGTGAAATCATCTCACAGAGTTACAGCTTTCCCCTCAAGAAGCCTTTCGCTAAGACAGTTCTTGTGGAATTGGCAAAGTGATATTTGGAACCCCTAGAGGGCTATGGTGAAAAAGGAAATATCCTCAGATGAAATCTGGAAAGAAGCTTTCTGAGAAACTGCATAGTGTTAGGTTCATTCATCTCACAGAGTTACATCTGTATTTCGTGGATCTCTTTGCTAGCCTTATTTCTGTGGAATCTGAGAACAGATATTTCGGATCCCATTGAAGACTATAGGGCCAAAGGAAATATCCTCCGATTACAAAGAGAAAAAAGATTTCTGACAAACTTCTTTGCTTTCTGTGAAATCATCTCACAGAGTTACAGCTTTCCCCTCCAGAAGCCTTTCGCTAAGACAGTTCTTGTGGAATTGGCAAAGTGATATTTGGAAGCCCATAGAGGGCTATGGTGAAAAAGGAAATATCCTCAGATGAAATCTGGAAAGAAGCTTTCTGAGAAACTGCTTAGTGTTCTGTTAATTCATCTCACAGAGTTACATCTGTATTTCGTGGATCTCTTTGCTAGCCTTATTTCTGTGGAATCTGAGAACAGATATTTCGGATCCCATTGAAGACTACAGGGCCAAAGGAAATATCCTCCGATAACAAAGAGAAAGAAGCTTTCTGAGAAACTTCTTTGCGTTCTGTGAAATCACCTCACAGAGTTACAGCTTTCCCCTCAAGAAGCCTTTCGCTAAGACAGTTCTTGTGGAATTGGCAAAGTGATATTTGGAAGCCCATAGAGGGCTATGTTGAAAAAGGATATATCCTCAGATGAAATCTGGAAAGAAGCTTTCTGAGAAACTGCTTAGTGTTCTGTTAATTCATCTCACAGAGTTACATCTGTATTTCCTGGATCTCTTTGCTAGCCTTATTTCTGTGGAATCTGAGAACAGATATTTCGGATCCCATTGAAGACTATAGGGCCAAAGGAAATATCATCCGATTAAAAAGAGAAAGAAGCTTTCTGAGAAACTTCTTTGCGTTCTGTGAAATCATCTCACAGAGTTACAGCTTTCCCCTCAAGAAGCCTTTCGCTAAGACAGTTCTTGTGGAATTGGCAAAGTGTTTTGGAAGCCCTTAGAGGACTATGGTGAAAAAGGAAATATCCTCAGATGAAATCTGGAAAGAAGCTTTCTGAGAAACTGCTTAGTGTTCTGTTCATTCATCTCACAGAGTTACATCTGTATTTCGTGGATCTCTTTGCTAGCCTTATTTATGTGGAATCTGAGAACAGATATTTCGGATCCCATTGAAGACTATAGGGCCAAAGGAAATATCCTCCGATTACAAAGAGAAATGAGATTTCTGAGAAACTTCTTTGCGTTCTGTGAAATCATCTCACAGAGTTACAGCTTTCCCCTCAAGAAGCCTTTCGCTAAGACAGTTCTGTGGAATTGGCAAAGTGATATTTGGAAGCCCATAGAGGGCTATGGTGAAAAAGGAAATATCCTCAGATGAAATCTGGAAAGAAGCTTTCTGAGAAACTGCTTAGTGTTCTGTTCATTCATCTCACAGAGTTACACCTGTATTTCGTGGATCTCTTTGCTAGCCTTATTTCTGTGGAATCTGAGAACAGGTATTTCAGATCCCATTGAAGACTATAGGGCCAAAGGAAATATCCTCCGATTACAAAGAGAAAGAAGCTTTGTGAGGAACTTCTTTGTGTTCTGTGAAATCATCTCACAGAGTTACATCTTTCCCCTCAAGAAGTCTTTCGCTAAGACAGTTCTTGTGGAATTGGCAAAGTGATATTTGGAAGCCCTTAGAGGGCTATGGTTAAAAAGGAAATATCCTCAGATGAAATCTGGAAAGAAGTTTTCTGAGAAACTGCTTAGTGTTCGGTTAATTCATCTCACAGAGTTACATCTGTATTTCGTGGATCTCTTTGCTAGCCTTATTTCGGTGGAATCTGAGAACAGATATTTCGGATCCCTTTGAAGACTATAGGGCCAAAGGAAATAACCTCCAATAACAAAGAGGAAGAAGCTTTCTGAGAATCTTCTTTGCGTTCTGTGAAATCATCCAACAGAGTTACAGCTTTCCCCTAAAGAAGCCTTTCGCTAAGACAGTTCTTGTGGAATTGGCAAAGTGATATTTGGAAGCCCATAGAGGGCTATGGTGAAAAAGGAAATATCCTCAGATGAAATCTGGAAAGAAGCTTTCTGAGAAACTGCTTAGTGTTCGGTTAATTCATCTCACAGAGTTACATCTGTATTTCGTGGATCTCTTTGCTAGCCTTATTTCTGTGGATTCTGAGAACAGATATTTCGGATCCCTTTGAAGACTATAGGGCCAAAGGAAATATCCTCCGATAACAAAGAGAAAGAAGCTTTCTGAGAAACTTCTTTGCGTTCTGTGAAATCATCTCACAGAGTTACAGCTTTCCCCTCAAGAAGCCTTTCGCTAAGACAGTTCTTGTGGAATTGGCAAAGAGATATTTGGAAGCCCATAGAGGGCTACGTTGAAAAAGGATATATCCTCAGATGAAATCTGGAAAGAAGCTTTCTGAGAAACTGCTTAGTGTTCTGTTAATTCACCTCACAGAGTTACATCTGTATTTCGTGGATCTCTTTGCTAGCCTTATTTCTGTGGAATCTGAGAACAGATATTTCGGATCCCTTTGAAGACTATAGGGCCAAAGGAAATATCCTCCGATAACAAAGAGAAAGAAGCTTTCTGAGAAACTTCTTTGCGTTCTGTGAAATACTCTCACAGAGTTACAGCTTTGCCCTCAAGAAGCCTTTCGCTAAGACAGTTCTTGTGAAATTGGCAAGGTGATATTTGGAAGCCCATAGAGGGCTATGGTGAAAAAGGAAATATCCTCAGATGAAATATGGAAAGAAGCTTTCTGAGAAACTGCTAAGTGTTCGGTTAATTCATCTCACAGAGTTACATCTGTATTTCCTGGATCTCTTTGCTAGCATTATTTCTGTAGAATCTGAAACAGATATTTCTGATCCCATTGAAGACCATAGGGCCAAAGGAATTATCCTCCGTTAACAAAGAGAAAGAATCTTTCTGAAAACTTCTTTGCGTTCTGTGAAATCATCTCACAGAGTTACAGCTTTCCCCTCAAGAAGCCTTTCGCTAAGACAGTTCTTGTGGAATAGGCAAAGTGATATTTGGAAGCCCTTAGAGGGCTATGGTGAAAAAGGAAATATACTCAGATGAAATCTGGAAAGAAGCTTTCTGAGAAACTGCTTAGTGTTCTGTTAATTCATCTCACAGAGTTACATCTGTATTTCGTGGATCTCTTGCTGGCCTTATTTCTGTGGAATCTGAGAACAGATATTTCTGATCCCTTTGAAGACTATAGGTCCAAAGGAAGTATCCTCCGATAACAAAGAGGAAAAAGCTTTCTGAGAATCTTCTTTGCGTTCTGTGAAATCATCTCACAGAGTTACCGCTTTCCCCTCAAGAAGCCTTTCGCTAAGACAGTTCTTGTGGAATTGGCAAAGTGATATTTGGAAGCCCATAGAGGGCTATGGTGAAAAAGGAAATATCCTCAGATGAAATCTGGAAAGAAGCTTTCTGAGAAACTGCTTAGTGTTCTGTTCATTCATCTCACAGAGTTACATCTGTATTTCGTGGATCTCTTTGCTAGCCTTATTTCTGTGGAATCTGAGAACAGATATTTCGGATCCCTTTGAAGACTATAGGGCCAAAGGAAATATCCGCCGATAACAAAGAGAAAGAAGCTTTCTGAGAAACTTCTTTGCGTTCTGTGAAATAATCTCACAGAGTTACAGCTTTCCCCTGAAGAAGCCTTTCGCTAAGACAGTTCTTGTGGAATTGGCAAAGAGATATTTGGAAGCCCATAGAGGGCTACGTTGAAAAAGGATATATCCTCAGATGAAATCTGGAAAGAAGCTTTCTGAGAAACTGCTTAGTGTTCTGTTAATTCATCTCACAGAGTTACATCTGTATTTCGTGGATCTCTTTGCTAGCCTTATTTCTGTGGAATCTGAGAACAGATATTTCGGATCCCATTGAAGACTATAGGGCCAAAGGAAATATCCTGCGATAACAAAGAGAAAGAAGCTTTCTGAGAAACTTCTTTGCGTTCTGTGAAATACTCTCACAGAGTTACAGCTTTGCCCTCAAGAAGCCTTTCGCTAAGGCAGATCTTGTGGAATTGGCAAGGAGATATTTGGAAGCCCATAGAGGGCTATGGTGAAAAAGGAAATATCCTCAGATGAAATCTGGAAAGAAGCTTTCTGAGAAACTGCTAAGTGTTCGGTTAATTCATCTCACAGAGTTACATCTGTATTTCCTGGTTCTCTTTGGTAGCCTTATTTCTGTGGAATCTGAGAACAGATATTTCGTATCCCATTGAAGACCATAGGGCCAAAGGAAATATCCTCCGATAACAAAGAGAAAGAAGCTTTCTGAGAAACTTCTTTGTGTTCTGTGAAATAATCTCACAGAGTTACAGCTTACCCCTCAAGAAGCCTTTCGCTACGACAGTTCTTGTGGAATTGGCAAAGTGATATTTGGAAGCCCACAGAGGGCTATGGTGAAAAAGGACATATCCTCAGATGAAATCTGGAAAGAAGCTTTCTGAGAAACTTCTTAGTGTTCGGTTAATTCATCTGAGAGAGTTACATCTGTATTTCGTGGATCTCTTTGCTAGCCTTATTTCTGTGGAATCTGAGAACAGATATTTCGGATCCCATTGAAGACTGTAGGGCCAAGGGAAATATCCTCCGATAACAAAGAGATAGAAGCTTTCTGAGAAACTTCTTTGTGTTCTGTGAAATCATCTCACAGAGTTACAGCTTTCCCCTCAAGAAGCCTTTCGCTAAGACAGTTCTTGTGGAATTGGCAAAGTGATATTTGGAACCCCTAGAGGGCTATGGTGAAAAAGGAAATATCCTCAGATGAAATCTGGAAAGAAGCTTTCTGAGAAACTGCATAGTGTTAGGTTCATTCATCTCACAGAGTTACATCTGTATTTCGTGGATCTCTTTGCTAGCCTTATTTCTGTGGAATCTGAGAACAGATATTTCGGATCCCATTGAAGACTATAGGGCCAAAGGAAATATCCTCCGATTACAAAGAGAAAAAAGATTTCTGACAAACTTCTTTGCTTTCTGTGAAATCATCTCACAGAGTTACAGCTTTCCCCTCCAGAAGCCTTTCGCTAAGACAGTTCTTGTGGAATTGGCAAAGTGATATTTGGAAGCCCATAGAGGGCTATGGTGAAAAAGGAAATATCCTCAGATGAAATCTGGAAAGAAGCTTTCTGAGAAACTGCTTAGTGTTCTGTTAATTCATCTCACAGAGTTACATCTGTATTTCGTGGATCTCTTTGCTAGCCTTATTTCTGTGGAATCTGAGAACAGATATTTCGGATCCCATTGAAGACTACAGGGCCAAAGGAAATATCCTCCGATAACAAAGAGAAAGAAGCTTTCTGAGAAACTTCTTTGCGTTCTGTGAAATCACCTCACAGAGTTACAGCTTTCCCCTCAAGAAGCCTTTCGCTAAGACAGTTCTTGTGGAATTGGCAAAGTGATATTTGGAAGCCCATAGAGGGCTATGTTGAAAAAGGATATATCCTCAGATGAAATCTGGAAAGAAGCTTTCTGAGAAACTGCTTAGTGTTCTGTTAATTCATCTCACAGAGTTACATCTGTATTTCGTGGATCTCTTTGCTAGCCTCATTTCTGTGGAATCTGAGAACAGATATTTCGGATCCCTTTGAAGACTATAGGGCCAAAGGAAATATCCTCCGATAACAAAGAGAAAGAAGCTTTCTGAGAAACTTCTTTGCGTTCTGTGAAATCATCTCACAGAGTAACAGCTTTCCCCTCAAGAAGCCTTTCGCTAAGACAGTTCTTGTGGAATCGGCAAAGTGATATTTGGAAGCCCATAGAGGGCTATGGTGAAAAAGGAAATATCTTCAGATGAAATCTGGAAAGAAGCTTTCTGAGAAACTGCTTAGTGTTCTGTTAATTCATCTCACAGAGTTACCTCTGTATTTCGTGGATATCTTTGCTAGCCTTATTTCTGTGGAATCTGAGAACAGATATTTCGGATCCCATTGAAGACTACAGGGCGAAAGGAAATATCCTCCGATAACAAAGAGAAAGAAGCTTTCTGAGAAACTTCTTTGTGTTCTGTGAAATCATCTCACAGAGTTACAGCTTTCCCCTCAAGAAGCCTTTCGCTAAGACAGTTCTTGTGGAATTGGCAAAGTGATATTCGAAAGCCCATAGAGGGCTACGGTGAAAAAGGAAATATCCTCAGATGAAATCTGGAAAGAAGCCTTCTGAGAAACTGCTTAGTGTTCTGTTAATTCATCTCACAGAGTTACATCTGTATTTCGTGGATCTCTTTGCTAGCCTTATTTCTGTGGAATCTGAGAACAGATATTTTGGATACCTTTGAAGACTATAAGGCCAAAGGAAATATCCTCCGATAACAAAGAGCAAGAAGCTTTCTGAGAAACTTCTTTGCATTCTGTGAAATCATCTCACAGAGTTACAGCTTTCCCCTCAAGAAGACTTTCGCTAAGACAGTTCTTGTGGAATTGGCAAAGTGATATTTGGAAGCCCATAGAGGGCTATGGTGAAAAAGGAAATATCCTCAGATGAAATCTGGACGGAAGCTTTCTGAGAAACTGCTTAATGTTCGGTTAATTCATCTCAGAGAGTTACATCTGTATTTCGTGGATCTCTTTGCTAGCCTCATCTCTGTGGAATCTGAGAACAGATATTTCGGATCCCTTTGAAGACTATAGGGCCAAAGGAAATATCCTCTGAGAACAAAGAGAAAGAAGCTTTCTGAGAAACTTCTTTGCGTTCTGTGAAATCATCTCACAGAGTAACAGCTTTCCCCTCAAGAAGCCTTTCGCTAAGACAGTTCTTGTGGAATTGGCAAAGTGATATTTGGAAGCCCATAGAGGGCTATGTTGAAAAAGGATATATCCTCAGATGAAATCTGGAAAGAAGCTTTCTGAGAAACTGCTTAGTGTTCTGTTAATTCATCTCACAGAGTTACATCTGTATTTCGTGGATCTCTTTGCTAGCCTTATTTCTGTGGAATCTGAGAACAGATATTTCGGATCCCGTTGAAGACTATAGGGCCAAAGGAAATATCCTCCGATAACAAAGAGAAAGAAGCTTTCTGAGAAACTTCTTGGCGTTCTGTGAAATCATCTCACAGAGTTACAGCTTTCCATTCAAGAAGCCTTTCGCTAAGACAGTTCTTTTGGAATTGGCAAGGTGATATTTGGAAGCCCATAGAGAGCTACGGTGAAAAAGGAAATATCCACAGATGAAATCTGGAAAGAAGCTTTCTGAGAAACTGCTTAGTGTTCGGTTAATTCATCTCACAGAGTTACATCTGTATTTCGTGGATCTCTTTGCTAGCCTTATTTCTGTCGAATCTGAGAACAGATATTTCGGATCCCTTTGAAGACTATAGGGCCAAAGGAAATATCCTCCGATAACAAAGAGAAAGAAGCTTTCTGAGAAACTTCTTTGCGTTCTGTGAAATCATCTCACAGAGTTACAGCTTTCCCCTCAAGAAGCCTTTCGCTAAGACAGTTCTGTGGAATTGGCAAAGTGATATTTGGAAGCCCTTAGAGGGCTATGGTGAAAAAGGAAATATCTTCAGATGAAATCTGGAAAGAAGCTTTCTGAGAAACTGCTTAGTGTTCTGTTCATTCATCTCACAGAGTTACCTCTGTATTTCGTGGATATCTTTCCTAGCCTTATTTCTGTGGAATCTGAGAACAGATATTTCGGATCCCATTGAAGACTACAGGGCCAAAGGAAATATCCTCCGATAACAAAGAGAAAGAAACTTTCTGAGAAACTTCTTTGCGTTCTGTGAAATCATCTCACAGAGTTACAGCATTCCCCACAAGAAGACTTTTGCTAAGACACTTCTTGTGGAATTGGCAAAGTGATATTTGGAAGCCCCTAGAGGGCTATGGTGAAAAAGGAAATATCCTCAGATGAAATCTGGAAAGAAGCTTTCTGAGAAACTTCTTAGTGTTCGGTTAATTCATCTAGGAGAGTTACATCTGTATTTCGTGGATCTCTTGGCTAGCCTTATTTCTGTGGAATCTGAGAACAGATATTTCGGATCCCTTTGAAGACTATAGGGCCAAAGGAAATATCCTCCGATAACAAAGAGAAAGAAGCTTTCTGAGAAACTTCTTTGCGTTCTGTGAAATCATCTCACAGAGTTACAGCTTTCCCCTCAAGAAGCCATTCGCTAAGACAGTTCTTGTGGAATTGGCAAAGTGATATTTGGAAGCCCATAGAGGGCTATGGTGAAAAAGGAAATATCCTCAGATGAAATCTGGAAGGAAGCTTTCTGAGAAACTGCTTAGTGTTCGGTTAATTCATCTCAGAGAGTTACATCTGTATTTCGTGGATCTCTTTGCTAGCCTTATTTCTGTGGAATCTGAGAACAGATATTTCGGATCCCTTTTAAGACTATAGGGCCAAAGGAAATATCCTCCGATAACAAAGAGAAAGAAGCTTTCTGAGGAACTTCTTTGTGTTCTGTGAAATCATCTCACAGAGTTACAGCTTTCCCCTCAAGAAGCCTTTCGCTAAGACAGTTCTTGTGGAATTGGCAAAGTGATATTCGAAAGCCCATAGAGGGCTATGGTGAAAAAGGAAATATCCTCAGATGAAATCTGGAAAGAAGCCTTCTGAGAAACTGCTTAGTGTTCTGTTAATTCATCTCACAGAGTTACATCTGTATTTCGTGGATCTCTTTGCTAGCCTTATTTCTGTGGAATCTGAGAACAGATATTTTGGATACCTTTGAAGACTATAAGGCCAAAGGAAATATCCTCCGATAACAAAGAGCAAGAAGCTTTCTGAGAAACTTCTTTGCATTCTGTGAAATCATCTCACAGAGTTACAGCTTTCCCCTCAAGAAGACTTTCGCTAAGACAGTTCTTGTGGAATTGGCAAAGTGATATTTTGAAGCCCATAGAGGGCTATGGTGAAAAAGGAAATATCCTCAGATGAAATGTGGACGGAAGCTTTCTGAGAAACTGCTTAGTGTTCGGTTAATTCATCTCCGAGAGTTACATCTGTATTTCGTGGATCTCTTTGCTAGCCTCATTTCTGTGGAATCTGAGAACAGATATTTCGGATCCCTTTGAAGACTATAGGGCCAAAGGAAATATCCTCCGATAACAAAGAGAAAGAAGCTTTCTGAGAAACTTCTTTGCGTTCTGTGAAATCATCTCACAGAGTAACAGCTTTCCCCTCAAGAAGCCTTTCGCTAAGACAGTTCTTGTGGAATTGGCAAAGTGATATTTGGAAGCCCATAGAGGGCTATGTTGAAAAAGGATATATCCTCAGATGAAATCTGGAAAGAAGCTTTCTGGGAAACTGCTTAGTGTTCTGTTTATTCATCTCACAGAGTTACATCTGTATTTTGTGGATCTCTTTGCTAGCCTTATTTCTGTGGAATCTGAGAACAGATATTTCGGATCCCATTGAAGACTATAGGGCCAAAGGAAATATCCTCCAATAACAAAGAGAAAGAAGCTTTCTGAGAAACTTCTTGGCGTTCTGTGAAATCATCTCACAGAGTTACAGCTTTCCCTTCAAGAAGCCTTTCGCTAAGACAGTTCTTTTGGAATTGGCAAGGTGATATTTGGAAGACCATAGAGAGCTACGGTGAAAAAGGAAATATCCACAAATGAAATCTGGAAAGAAGCTTTCTGAGAAACTGCTTAGTGTTCGGTTAATTCATCTCACAGAGTTACATCTGTATTTCGTGTATCTCTTTGCTAGCCTTATTTCTGTGGAATCTGAGAACAGATATTTCGGATCCCTTTGAAGACTATAGGGCCAAAGGAAATATCCTCCGATAACAAAGAGAAAGAAGCTTTCTGAGAAACTTCTTTGTGTTCTGTGAAATCATCTCACAGAGTTACAGCTTTCCCCTCAAGAAGCCTTTCGCTAAGACAGTTCTTGTGGAATTGGAAAAGTGATATTTGGACGCCCATAGAGGGCTATGGTGAAAAAGGAAATATCCTCAGATGAAATCTGGAAAGAAGCTTTCTGAGAAACTGCTTAGTGTTCTGTTCATTCATCTCACAGAGTTACATCTGTATTTCGTGGATCTATTTGCTAGCATTATTTCTGTGGAATCTGAGAACAGGTATTTCAGATCCCATTGAAGACTATAGGGCCAAAGGAAATATTCTCCGATTACAAAGAGAAAGAAGCTTTCCTAGAAACTTCTTTGTGTTCTGTGAAATCATCTCTCAGAGTTACAGCTTTCCCCTCAAGAAGCCTTTCGCTAAGACAGTTCTTGTGGAATTGGCAAAGTGATATTTGGAAGCCCATAGAGGGCTATGTTGTAAAAGGAAATATCCTCAGATGAAATCTGGAAAGAAGCTTTCTGAGAAACTGCTTAGTGTTCTGTTAATTCATGTCACAGAGTTACATCTGTATTTCGTGGATCTCTTTGCTAGCCTTATTTCTGTGGAATCTGAGAACAGATATTTCGGATCCCATTGAAGACTATAGGGCCAAAGGAAATATCCTCCGATAACAAAGAGAATGAAGCTTTCCGAGAAACTTCTTGGCGTTCTGTGAAATCATCTCACAGAGTTACAGCTTTCCCCTCAAGAAGCCTTTCGCTAAGACAGTTCTTGTGGAATTGGCAAAGTGATATTTGGAAGCCCCTAGAGGGCTATGGTGAAAAAGGAAATATCCTCAGATGAAATCTGGAAAGAAGCTTTCTGAGAAACTGCTTAGTGTTCTGTTAATTCATCTCACAGAGTTACATCTGTATTTCGTGGATCACTTTGCTAGCCTTATTTCTGTGGAATCTGAGAACAGATATTTCGGATCCCTTTGAAGACTATAGGGCCAAAGGAAATATCCTCCGATAACAAAGAGAAAGAAGCTTTCTGAGAAACTTCTTTGCGTTTTGTGAAATCATCTCACAGAGTTACAGCTTTCCCCTCAAGAAGCCTTTCGCTAAGACAGTTATTGTGGAATTGGCAAAGTGATATTTGGAACCCCAAGAGGGCAATGGTGTAAAAGGAAATATCCTCAGATGAAAACTGCAAAGAAGCTTTCTGACAAACTGCTTAGTGTTCTGTTCATTCATCTCACAGAGTTACATCTGTATTTCGTGGATCTCTTTGCTAGCCTTATTTCTGTGGAATCTGAGAACAGGTATTTCAGATCCCATTGAAGACTATAGGGCCAAAGGAAATATCCTCCGATTACAAAGAGAAAGAAGCTTTCTGAGGAACTTCTTTGTGTTCTGTGAAATCATCTCACAGAGTTACAGCTTTCCCCTCAAGAAGCCTTTCGCTAAGACAGTTCTTGTGGAATTGGCAAAGTGATATTCGAAAGCCCATAGAGGGCTATGGTGAAAAAGGAAATATCCTCAGATGAAATCTGGAAAGAAGCCTTCTGAGAAACTGCTTAGTGTTCTGTTAATTCATCTCACAGAGTTACATCTGTATTTCGTGGATCTCTTTGCTAGCCTTATTTCTGTGGAATCTGAGAACAGATATTTTGGATACCTTTGTGACTATAAGGCCAAAGGAAATATCCTCCGATAACAAAGAGCAAGAAGCTTTCTGAGAAACTTCTTTGCATTCTGTGAAATCATCTCACAGAGTTACAGCTTTCCCCTCAAGAAGACTTTCGCTAAGACAGTTCTTGTGGAATTGGCAAAGTGATATTTGGAAGCCCATAGAGGGCTATGGTGAAAAAGGAAATATCCTCAGATGAAATCAGGACGGAAGCTTTCTGAGAAACTGCTTAGTGTTCGGTTAATTCATCTCAGAGAGTTACATCTGTATTTCGTGGATCTCTTTGCTAGCCTCATTTCTGTGGAATCTGAGAACAGATATTTCGGATCCCATTGAAGACTATAGGGCCAAAGGAAATATCCTCCGATAACAAAGAGGAAGAAGCTTTCTGAGAAACTTCTTTGCGTTCTGTGAAATCATCTCACAGAGTAACAGCTTTCCCCTCAAGAAGCCTTTCGCTAAGACTCTTCTTGAGGAATTGGCAAAGTGATATTTGGAAGCCCATAGAGGGCTATGTTGAAAAAGGATATATCCTCAGATGAAATCTGGAAAGAAGCTTTCTGAGAAACTGCTTAGTGTTCTGTTAATTCATCTCACAGAGTTACATCTGTATTTCGTGGATCTCTTTGCTAGCCTTATTTCTGTGGAATCTGAGAACAGATATTTCGGATCCCATTGAAGACTATAGGGCCAAAGGAAATATCCTCCGATAACAAAGAGGAAGAAGCTTTCTGAGAAACTTCTTTGCGTTCTGTGAAATCATCTCACAGAGTAACAGCTTTCCCCTCAAGAAGCCTTTCGCTAAGACAGTTCTTGTGGAATTGGCAAAGTGATATTTGGAAGCCCATAGAGGGCTATGTTGTAAAAGGAAATATCCTCAGATGAAATCTGGAAAGAAGCTTTCTGAGAAACTGCTTAGTGTTCTGTTAATTCATGTCACAGAGTTACATCTCTATTACGTGGATCTCTTTGCTAGCATTATTTCTGTGGAATCTGAGAACAGGTATTTCAGATCCCATGGAAGACTATAGGGCCAAAGGAAATATTCTCCGATTACAAAGAGAAAGAAGCTTTCCTAGAAACTTCTTTGTGTTCTGTGAAATCATCTCTCAGAGTTACAGCTTTCCCCTCAAGAAGCCTTTCGCTAAGACAGTTCTTGTGGAATTGGCAAAGTGATATTTGGAAGCCCATAGAGGGCTATGTTGTAAAAGGAAATATCCTCAGATGAAATCTGGAAAGAAGCTTTCTGAGAAACTGCTTAGTGTTCTGTTAATTCATGTCACAGAGTTACATCTGTATTTCGTGGATCTCTTTGCTAGCCTTATTTCTGTGGAATCTGAGAACAGATATTTCGGATCCCATTGAAGACTATAGGGCCAAAGGAAATATCCTCCGATAACAAAGAGAATGAAGCTTTCCGAGAAACTTCTTGGCGTTCTGTGAAATCATCTCACAGAGTTACAGCTTTCCCCTCAAGAAGCCTTTCGCTAAGACAGTTCTTGTGGAATTGGCAAAGTGATATTTGGAAGCCCCTAGAGGGCTATGGTGAAAAAGGAAATATCCTCAGATGAAATCTGGAAAGAAGCTTTCTGAGAAACTGCTTAGTGTTCTGTTAATTCATCTCACAGAGTTACATCTGTATTTCGTGGATCACTTTGCTAGCCTTATTTCTGTGGAATCTGAGAACAGATATTTCGGATCCCTTTGAAGACTATAGGGCCAAAGGAAATATCCTCCGATAACAAAGAGAAAGAAGCTTTCTGAGAAACTTCTTTGCGTTTTGTGAAATCATCTCACAGAGTTACAGCTTTCCCCTCAAGAAGCCTTTCGCTAAGACAGTTATTGTGGAATTGGCAAAGTGATATTTGGAACCCCAAGAGGGCAATGGTGTAAAAGGAAATATCCTCAGATGAAAACTGCAAAGAAGCTTTCTGACAAACTGCTTAGTGTTCTGTTCATTCATCTCACAGAGTTACATCTGTATTTCGTGGATCTCTTTGCTAGCCTTATTTCTGTGGAATCTGAGAACAGGTATTTCAGATCCCATTGAAGACTATAGGGCCAAAGGAAATATCCTCCGATTACAAAGAGAAAGAAGCTTTCTGAGGAACTTCTTTGTGTTCTGTGAAATCATCTCACAGAGTTACAGCTTTCCCCTCAAGAAGCCTTTCGCTAAGACAGTTCTTGTGGAATTGGCAAAGTGATATTCGAAAGCCCATAGAGGGCTATGGTGAAAAAGGAAATATCCTCAGATGAAATCTGGAAAGAAGCCTTCTGAGAAACTGCTTAGTGTTCTGTTAATTCATCTCACAGAGTTACATCTGTATTTCGTGGATCTCTTTGCTAGCCTTATTTCTGTGGAATCTGAGAACAGATATTTTGGATACCTTTGTGACTATAAGGCCAAAGGAAATATCCTCCGATAACAAAGAGCAAGAAGCTTTCTGAGAAACTTCTTTGCATTCTGTGAAATCATCTCACAGAGTTACAGCTTTCCCCTCAAGAAGACTTTCGCTAAGACAGTTCTTGTGGAATTGGCAAAGTGATATTTGGAAGCCCATAGAGGGCTATGGTGAAAAAGGAAATATCCTCAGATGAAATCAGGACGGAAGCTTTCTGAGAAACTGCTTAGTGTTCGGTTAATTCATCTCAGAGAGTTACATCTGTATTTCGTGGATCTCTTTGCTAGCCTCATTTCTGTGGAATCTGAGAACAGATATTTCGGATCCCATTGAAGACTATAGGGCCAAAGGAAATATCCTCCGATAACAAAGAGGAAGAAGCTTTCTGAGAAACTTCTTTGCGTTCTGTGAAATCATCTCACAGAGTAACAGCTTTCCCCTCAAGAAGCCTTTCGCTAAGACTCTTCTTGAGGAATTGGCAAAGTGATATTTGGAAGCCCATAGAGGGCTATGTTGAAAAAGGATATATCCTCAGATGAAATCTGGAAAGAAGCTTTCTGAGAAACTGCTTAGTGTTCTGTTAATTCATCTCACAGAGTTACATCTGTATTTCGTGGATCTCTTTGCTAGCCTTATTTCTGTGGAATCTGAGAACAGATATTTCGGATCCCATTGAAGACTATAGGGCCAAAGGAAATATCCTCCGATAACAAAGAGGAAGAAGCTTTCTGAGAAACTTCTTTGCGTTCTGTGAAATCATCTCACAGAGTAACAGCTTTCCCCTCAAGAAGCCTTTCGCTAAGACAGTTCTTGTGGAATTGGCAAAGTGATATTTGGAAGCCCATAGAGGGCTATGTTGTAAAAGGAAATATCCTCAGATGAAATCTGGAAAGAAGCTTTCTGAGAAACTGCTTAGTGTTCTGTTAATTCATGTCACAGAGTTACATCTCTATTACGTGGATCTCTTTGCTAGCATTATTTCTGTGGAATCTGAGAACAGGTATTTCAGATCCCATGGAAGACTATAGGGCCAAAGGAAATATTCTCCGATTACAAAGAGAAAGAAGCTTTCTTAGAAACTTCTTTGTGTTCTGTGAAATCATCTCTCAGAGTTACAGCTTTCCCCTCAAGAAGCCTTTCGCTAAGACAGTTCTTGTGGAATTGGAAAAGTGATATTTGGAAGCCCAAAGAGGGCTATGGTGAAAAAGGAAATATCCTCAGATGAAATCTGGAAAGAAGCTTTCTGAGAAACTGCTTAGTGTTCTGTTAATTCATCTCACAGAGTTACATCTGTATTTCGTGGATGTCTTTGCTAGCCTTATTTCTGTGTAATCTGAGAACAGATATTTCGGATCCCTTTGAAGACTATAGGGCCAAAGGAAATATCCTCCGATAACATAGAGAAAGAAGCTTTCTGAGAAACTTCTTTGTGTTCTGTGAAATCATCTCACAGAGTTACATCTTTCCCCTCAAGAAGCCTTTCGCTAAGACACTTCTTGTGGAATTGGCAAAGCGATATTTGGAAGCCCATAGAGGGCTACGGTGAAAAAGGAAATATCCTCAGATGAAATCTGGAAAGAAGCTTTCTGAGAAACTTCTTAGTGTTCTGTTAATTCATCTCACAGAGTTACATCTGTATTTCGTGGATCTCTTTGCTAGCCTTATTTCTATGGAATCTGAGAACAGATATTTCGGATCCCTTTGAAGACTATAGGGCCAAAGGAAATATCCTCCCGTTACAAAGAGAAAGAAGCTTTCTTAGAAACTTCTTTGTGTCCGTGAAATCATCTCACAGAGTTACAGCTTTCCCCTCAAGAAGCCTTTCGCTAAGACAGTTCTTGTGGAATTGGCAAAGTGATATTTGGAAGCCCTTAGAGGACTATGGTGAAAAAGGAAATATCCTCAGATGAAATCTGGAAAGAGGCTTTCTGAGAAACTGCTTAGTGTTCTGTTCATTCATCTCACTGAGTTACATCTGTATTTCGTGGATGTCTTTGCTAGCATTATTTCTGTGGAATCTGAGAACAGATATTTCGGATCCCATTGAAGAATATAGGGCCAAAGGAAATATACTCCGATAACAAAGAGAAAGAAGCTTTCTGAGAAACTTCTTTGCGTTCTGTGAAATCATCTCACAGTGTTACAGCTTTCCCCTCAAGAAGCCTTTCGCTAAGACAGTTCTTGTGGAATTGGCAAAGTGATATTTGGAAGCCCATAGAGGGATATGGTGAAAAAGGAAATATCCTCAGATGAAATCTGGAAAGAAGCTTTCTGAGAAACTGTTAAGTGTTCGGTTAATTCATCTCACAGAGTTACATCTGTATTTCCTGGATCTCTTTGCTAGCCTTATTTCTGTGGAATCTGAGAACAGATATTTCGGATCCCATTGGAGACCATAGGGCCAAAGGAAATATCCTCCAATAACAAAGAGAAATAAACTTTTTGAGAAACTTCTTTGCGTTCTGTGAAATCATCTCACAGAGTTACAGCTTTCCCCTCAAGAAGTCTTTCGCTAAGACAGTTCTTGTGGAATTGGCAAAGTGATATTTGGAAGCCCATATGAGGGCTATGGTGAAAAAGGAAATATCCTCAGATGAAATCTGGAAAGAAGCTTTCTGAGAAACTGCTTAGTGTTCTGTTAATTCATCTCACAGAGTTACATCTGTATTTCGTGGATCTCTTTGCTAGCCTTATTTCTATGGAATATGAGAACAGGTATTTCAGATCCCATTGAAGACTATAGGGCCAATGGAAATATCCTCCGATTACAAAGAGAAAGAAGCTCTCTTAGAAACTTCTTTGTGTTCCGTGAAATCATCTCACAGAGTTAAAGCTTTCCCATCAAGAAGCCTTTCGCTAAGACAGTTCTTGTGGAATTGGCAAAGTGATATTTGGAAGCCCATAGAGGGCTATGTTGAAAAAGGATATATCCTCAGATGAAATCTGGAAAGAAGCTTTCTGAGAAACTGCTAAGTGTTCGGTTAATTCATCTCACAGAGTTACATCTGTATTTCCTGGATCTCTTTGCTAGCCTTATTTCTGTGGAATCTGAGAACAGATATTTCGGATCCCATTGAAGACCATAGGGCCAAAGGAAATATCCTCCGTTAACAAAGAGAAAGAAGTTTTCTGAAAACTTCTTTGCTTTCTGTGAAATCATCTCACAGAGTTACAGCTTTCCCCTCAAGAAGCCTTTCGCTAAGACAGTTCTTGTGGAATTGGCAAAGTGATATTTGGAAGCCCTTAGAGGGCTATGGTGAAAAAGGAAATATCCTCAGATGAAATCTGGAAAGAAGCTTTCTGAGAAACTGCTTAGTGTTCTGTTAATTCATCTCACAGAGTTACATCTGTATTTCGTGGATCTCTTTGCTAGCCTTATTTCTGTGGAATCTGAGAACAGATATTTCGGATCCCTTTGAAGACCATAGGGCCAAAGGAAAGATCCTCCGATAACAAAGAGAAAGAAGCTTTCTGAGAAACTTCTTTGCGTTCTGTGAAATCATCTCACAGAGTTACAGCTTTCCCCTCAAGAAGCCTTTGGATAAGACAGTTCTTGTGGAATTGGGAAAGTGATATTTGGAAGCCCTTAGAGGGCTATGGTGAAAAAGGAAATATCCTCAGATGAAATCTGGAAAGAAGCTTTCTGAGAAACAGCTTAGTGTTCGGGTAATTCATCTCAGCGAGTTACATCTGTATTTCGTGGATCTCTTTGCTAGCCTTATTTCTGTGTAATCTGAGAACAGATATTTCGGATCCCTTTGAAGACTATAGGGCCAAAGGAAATATCCTCCGTTAAAAAAGAGAAAGAAGCTATTTGAGAAACTTCTTTGCGTTCTGTGAAATCATCTCACAGAGTTACAGCTTTCCCCTCAAGAAGCCTTTCGCTAAGACAGTTCTTCTGGAATTGGCAAAGTGATATTTGGAAGCCCATAGAGGGCTATGGTGAAAAAGGAAATATCCTCAGATGAAATCTGGAAAGAAGCTTTCTGAGAAACTGCTTAGTGTTCTCTTAATTCATCTCACAGAGTTATTCTGTATTTCTTGGATCTCTTTGGTAGCCTTATTTCTGTGGAATCTGAGAACAGGTATTTCAGATCCCATTGAAGACTATAGGGCTAAAGAAAATATCCTCCGATAAAAAAGAGATAGAAGCTTTCTGAGAAACTTCTTTGCGTTCTGTGAAATCATCTCACAGAGTTACAGCTTTCCCCTCAAGAAGCCTTTCGCTAAGACAGTTCTTGTGGAATTGGCAAAGTGATATTTGGAAGCCCACAGAGGGCTATGGTGAAAAAGGAAATATCCTCAGATGAAATCTGGAAAGAAGCTTTCTGAGAAACTGCTTAGTGTTCGGTTAATTCATCTCAGCGAGTTACATCTGTATTTCGTGGATCTCTTTGCTAGCCTTATTTCTGTGTAATCTGAGAACAGATATTTCGGATCCCTTTGAAGACTCTAGGGCCAAAGGAAATATCCTCCGATAAAAAAGAGAAAGAAGCTATCTGAGAAACTTCTTTGCGTTCTGTGAAATCATCTCACAGAGTTACAGCATTCCCCTCAAGAAGCCTTTCGCTAAGACAGTTCTTGTGGAATTGGCAAAGTGATATTTGGAAGCCCACAGAGGGCTATGGTGAAAAAGGAAATATCCTGAGATGAAATCTGGAAAGAAGCTTTCTGAGAAACTGCTTAGTGTTCGGTTAATTCATCTCAGCGAGTTACATCTGTATTTCGTGGATCTCTTTGCTAGCCTTATTTCTGTGTTATCTGAGAACAGATATTTCGGATCCCTTTGAAGACTATAGGGCCAAAGGAAATATCCTCCGATGAAAAAGAGAAAGAAGCTACCTGAGAAACTTCTTTGCGTTCTGTGAAATCATCTCACAGAGTTACAGCTTTCCCCTCAAGAAGCCTTTCGCTAAGACAGTTCTTGTGGAATTCGCAAAGTGATATTCGGAAGCCCATAGATGGCTATGGTGAAAAAGGATATATCCTCAGATGAAATCTGGAAGAAGCTTTCTGAGAAACTGCTTAGTGTTCTGTTAATTCATCTCACAAAGTTACATCTGTATTTCGTGGATCTCTTTGCTAGCCTTATTTCTGTGGAATCTGAGATCAGATATTTCGGATCCCATTGAAGACCATAGGGCCAAAGGAAATATCCTCCGATAACACAGAGAAAGAAGCTTTCTGAGAAACTTCTTTGTGTTCTGTGAAATCATCTCACAGAGTTACAGCTTTCCCTTCAAGAAGCCTTTCGCTAAGACAGTTCTTGTGGAATTGGCAAAGTGATATTTGGAAGCCCACAGAGGGCTATGGTGAAAAAGGAAATCTCCTCAGATGAAATCTGGAAAGAAGCTTTCTGAGAAACTGCTTAGTCTTCGGTTAATTCATCTCAGAGAGTTACATCTGTATTTCGTGGATCTCTTTGCTAGCCTTATTTCTGTGGAATCTGAGAACAGATATTTCGGATCCCTTTGTAGACTATAGGGCCAAAGGAAATATCCTCCGATAACAAAGAGAAAGAAGCTTTCTGAGAAAATTCTTTGCTTTCTGTGAAATCATCTCACAGAGTTACAGCTTTCCCCTCAAAAGCCGTTCGCTAAGGCAGTTCTTGTGGAATTGGCAAAGTGATATTTGGAACCCCTAGAGGGCTATGGTGAAAAAGGAAATATCCTCAGATGAAATTTGGAAAGAAGCTTTCTGAGAAACTGCTAAGTGTTCGGTTAATTCATCTCACAGAGTTACATCTATATTTCGTGGATCTCTTTGTTAGCCTTATTTCCGTGGAATCTGAGAACCGATATTTCGGATCCCATTGAAAACCATAGGGCCAAAGGAAATATCCTCCGATAACAAAGAGAAAGAAGCTTTCTGAGAAACTTCTTTGCGTTCTGTGAAATCATCTCACAGAGTTACAGCTTTCCCCTCAAGAAGCCCTTTGCTAAGACAGTTCTTGTGGATATGACAAAGTGATATTAGGAAGCCCTTAGAGGGCTATGGTGAAAAAGGAAATATCCTCAGATGAAATCTGGAAAGAAGCTTTCTGAGAAACTGCTTAGTGTTCGGTTAATTCATCTCACAGAGTTACATCTGTATTTCGTGGATCTCTTTGCTAGCCTTATTTCGGTGGAATCTGAGAACAGATATTTCGGATCCCTTTAAAGAGTATAGGGCCAAAGGAAATATCCTCCGATAACAAAGAGAAAGAAGCTTTCTGAGAAACTTCTTTGTTTTCTGTGAAATCATCTCACAGAGTTACAGCTTTCCCCTCAAGAAGCCATTCGCTAAGACAGTTCTTGTGGAATTGGCAAAGTGATATTTGGAAGCCCATTGAGGGGTATGTTGAAAAAGGATATATCCTCAGATGAAATCTGGAAAGAAGCTTTCTGAGAAACTTCTTAGTGTTCTGTTAATTCATCTCACAGAGTTACCTCTGTATTTCGTGGATCTCTTTGCTAGCCTTATTTCTGTGGAATATGAGAACAGATATTTCGGATCTCATTGAAGACTATAGGGCCAAAGGAAATATCCTCCGATAACAAAGAGAAAGAAGCTTTCTGAGAAACTTCTTTGCGTTCTGAGAAATCATCTCACAGAGTTACAGCTTTCCCCTCAAGAAGCCTTTCGCTAAGACAGTTCTAGTGGAATTGGCAAAGTGATATTTGGAAGCCCATAGAGGACTATGGTGAAAAAGGAAATATCCTCAGATGAAATCTGGAAAGAAGCTTTCTGAGAAACTGCTTAGTGTTCGGTTAATTCATCTCACAGAGTTACATCTGTATTTCGTGGATCTCTTTGCTAGCCTTATTTCTGTGGAATCTGAGAACAGATATTTCGGATCCCTTTGAAGATTATAGGGCCAAAGGAAATATCCTCCGATAACAAAGAGAAAGAAGCTTTCTGAGAAACTTCTTTGTGTTCTGTGAAATCATCTCACGGAGTTACAGCTTTCCCCTCAAGAAGCCTTTCGCTAAGACAGTTCTTGTGGAATTGGCAAAGTGATATTTGGAAGCCCATAGAGGGCTATGGTGAAAAAGGAAATATCCTCAGATGAAATCTGGAAAGAAGCTTTCTGAGAAACTGCTTAGTGTTCTGTTCATTCATCTCACAGAGTTACATCTGTATTTCGTGCATCTCTTTGCTAGCCTTATTTCTGTGGAATCTGAGAACAGATATTTCGGATCCCATTGAAGACCATAGGGCCAAAGGAAATATCCTCCGATAACACAGAGAAAGAAGCTTTCTGAGAAACTTCTTTGTGTTCTGTGAAATCATCTCACAGAGTTACAGCTTTCCCTTCAAAAGCCTTTCGCTAAGACAGTTCTTGTGGAATTGGCAAAGTGATATTTGGAAGCCCACAGAGGGCTATTGTGAAAAAGGAAATCTCCTCAGATGAAATCTGGAAAGAAGCTTTCTGAGAAACTGCTTAGTGTTCGGTTAATTCATCTCAGAGAGTTACATCTGTATTTCGTGGATCTCTTTGCTAGCCTTATTTCGGTGGAATCTGAGAACAGATACTTCGGATCCCTCTGAAGACTATAGGGCCAAAGGAAATAACCTCCAATAACAAAGAGGAAGAAGCTTTCTGAGAATCTTCTTTGCGTTCTGTGAAATCATCCAACAGAGTTACAGCTTTCCCCTAAAGAAGCCTTTCGCTAAGACAGTTCTTGTGGAATTGGCAAAGTGATATTTGGAAGCCCATAGAGGGCTATGGTGAAAAAGGAAATATCCTCAGATGAAATCTGGAAAGAAGCTTTCTGAGAAACTGCTTAGTGTTCTGTTAATTCATCTCACAGAGTTACATCTGTATTTCGTGGATCTCTTTGCTAGCCTTATTTCTGTGGATTCTGAGAACAGATATTTCGGATCCCTTTGAAGACTATAGGGCCAAAGGAAATATCCGCTGATAACAAAGAGAAAGAAGCTTTCTGAGAAACTTCTTTGCGTTCTGTGAAATCATCTCACAGAGTTACAGCTTTCCCCTCAAGAAGCCTTTCGCTAAGACAGTTCTTGTGGAATTGGCAAAGAGATATTTGGAAGCCCATAGAGGGCTACGTTGAAAAAGGATATATCCTCAGATGAAATCTGGAAAGAAGCTTTCTGAGAAACTGCTTAGTGTTCTGTTAATTCATCTCACAGAGTTACATCTGTATTTCGTGGATCTCTTTGCTAGCCTTATTTCTGTGGAATCTGAGAACAGATATTTCGGATCCCATTGAAGACTACAGTGCCAAAGGAAATATCCTCCGATAACAAAGAGAAAGAAGCTTTCTGAGAAACTTCTTTGCGTTCTGTGAAATCACCTCACAGAGTTACAGCTTTCCCCTCAAGAAGCCTTTCGCTAAGACAGTTCTTGTGGAATTGGCAAAGTGATATTTGGAAGCCCATAGAGGGCTATGTTGAAAAAGGATATATCTTCAGATGAAATCTGGAAAGAAGCTTTCTGAGAAACTGCTTAGTGTTCTGTTAATTCATCTCACAGAGTTACATCTGTATTTCGTGGATCTCTTTGCTAGCCTTATTTCTGTGGAATCTGAGAACAGATATTTCGGATCCCATTGAAGACTATAGGGCCAAAGGAAATATCATCCGATTAAAAAGAGAAAGAAGCTTTCTGAGAAACTTCTTTGCGTTCTGTGAAATCATCTCACAGAGTTACAGCTTTCCCCTCAAGAAGCCTTTCGCTAAGACAGTTCTTGTGGAATTGGCAAAGTGATATTTGGAAGCCCTTAGAGGACTATGGTGAAAAAGGAAATATCCTCAGATGAAATCTGGAAAGAAGTTTTCTGAGAAACTGCTTAGTGTTCTGTTCATTCATCTCACAGAGTTACATCTGTATTTCGTGGATCTCTTTGCTAGCCTTATTTATGTGGAATCTGAGAACAGATATTTCGGATCCCATTGAAGACTATAGGGCCAAAGGAAATATCCTCCGATTACAAAGAGAAAGAAGATTTCTGAGAAACTTCTTTGCGTTCTGTGAAATCATCTCACAGAGTTACAGCTTTCCCCTCAAGAAGCCTTTCGCTAAGACAGTTCTGTGGAATTGGCAAAGTGATATTTGGAAGCCCATAGAGGGCTATGGTGAAAAAGGAAATATCCTCAGATGAAATCTGGAAAGAAGCTTTCTGAGAAACTGCTTAGTGTTCTGTTCATTCATCTCACAGAGTTACATCTGTATTTCGTGGATATCTTTGCTAGCCTTATTTCTGTGGAATCTGAGAACAGATATTTCGGATCCCATTGAAGACTACAGGGCCAAAGGAAATATCCTCCGATAACAAAGAGAAAGAAGCTTTCTGAGAAACTTCTTTGCGTTCTGTGAAATCATCTCACAGAGTTACAGCTTTCCCCTCAAGAAGACTTTCGCTAAGACCCTTCTTGTGGAATTGGCAAAGTGATATTTGGAAGCCCATAGAGGGCTATGGTGAAAAAGGAAATATCCTCAGATGAAATCTGGAAAGAAGCTTTCTGGGAAACTGCTTAGTGTTCTGTTTATTCATCTCACAGAGTTACATCTGTATTTCGTGGATCTCTTTGCTAGCCTTCTTTCTGTGGAATCTGAGAACAGATATATCGGATCCCATTGAAGACTATAGGGCCAAAGGAAATATCCTCCGATAACAAAGAGAAAGAAGCTGTCTTGGAAACTTCTGTGCGTTCTGTGAAATCATCTCACAGAGTTTCAGCTTTCCCCTCAAGAAGCCTTTCGCTAAGACAGTTCTTGTGGAATTGGCAAAGTGATATTTGGAAGCCCATAGAGGGCTATGGTGAAAAAGGAAATATCCTCAGATGAAATCTGGAGAGAAGCTTTCTGAGAAACAGCTTAGTGTTCAGTTAATTCATCTCACAGAGTTACATCTGTATTTCGTGGATCTCTTTGCTAGCCTTATTTCTGTGGTATCTGAGAACAGATATTTCGGATCCCTTTGAAGACTATAGGGCCAAACGAAATATCCTCCGATAAAAAAGAGAAAGAAGCTTTCTGAGAAACTTCTTTGTGTTCTGTGAAAAGATCTCACAGAGTTACAGCTTTCCCCTCAAGAAGGCTTTCGCTAAGACAGTTCTTGTGGAATTGGCAAAGTGATATTTGGAAGCCCATAGAGGGCTATGGTGAAAAAGGAAATATCCTCAGATGAAATCTGGAAAGAAGCTTTCTGAGAAACTGTTAAGTGTTCGGTTAATTCATCTCACAGAGTTACATCTGTATTTCCTGGATCTCTTTGCTAGCCTTATTTCTGTTGAATCTGAGAACAGATAATTCCGATCCCATTGAGGACCATAGGGCCAAAGGAAATATCCACCAATAACAAAGAGAAAGAAACTTTCTGAGAAACTTCTTTGCATTCTGTGAAATCATCTCACAGAGTTACAGCTTTCCCCTCAAGAAATCTTTCCTAAGACAGTTCTTGTGGAATTGGCAAAGTGATATTTGGAAGCCCTTAGAGGGCTATGGTTAAAAAGGAAATATCCTCAGATGAAATCTGGAAAGAAGCTTTCTGAGAAACTGCTTAGTGTTCGGTTAATTCATCTCACAGAGTTACATCTGTATTTCGTGGATCTCTTTGCTACCCTTATTTCTGTGGAATCTGAGAACAGATATTTCGGATCCATTGAAGACTATAGGGCCAAGGGAAATATCCTCTGATAATAAAGAGGAAGAAGCTTTCTGAGAATCTTCTTTGCGTTCTGTGAAATCATCTCACAGAGTTACAGCTTTCCCCTAAAGAAGCCCTTCGCTAAGACAGTTCTTGTGGAATTGGCAAAGTGATATTTGGAAGCCCATAGAGGGCTATGGTGAAAAAGGAAATATCCTCAGATGAAATCTGGAAAGAAGCTTTCTGAGAAACTGCTTAGTGTTCGGTTAATTCATCTCACAGAGTTACATCTGTATTTCCTGGATCTCTTTGCTAGTCTTTTTTCTGTGGAATCGGAGAACAGATATTTCGGATCCCATTGAAGACTATAGGGCCAAAGGAAATATCCTCCGATAACAAAGAGAAAGAAGCTTTCTGAGAAACTTCTTTGCGTTCTGTGAAATACTCTCACAGAGTTACAGCTTTGCCCTCAAGAAGCCTTTCGCTAAGACAGTTCTTGTGGAATTGACAAGGTGATATTTGGAAGCCCATAGAGGGCTATGGTGAAAAAGGAAATATCCTCAGATGAAATCTGGAAAGAAGCTTTCTGAGAAACTGCTAAGTGTTCGGTTAATTCATCTCACAGAGTTACATCTGTATTTCCTGGATCTCTTTGCTAGCCTTATTTCTGTGGAATCTGAGAACAGATATTTCGGATCCCATTGAAGACCATAGGGCCAAAGGAAATATCCTCCGTTAACAAAGAGAAAGAAGTTTTCTGAAAACTTCTTTGCTTTCTGTGAAATCATCTCACAGAGTTACAGCTTTCCCCTCAAGAAGCCTTTCGCTAAGACAGTTCTTGTGGAATTGGCAAAGTGATATTTGGAAGCCCTTAGAGGGCTATGGTGAAAAAGGAAATATCCTCAGATGAAATCTGGAAAGAAGCTTTCTGAGAAACTGCTTAGTGTTCTGTTAATTCATCTCACAGAGTTACATCTGTATTTCGTGGATCTCTTTGCTAGCCTTATTTATGTGGAATCTGAGAACAGATATTTCGGATCCCTTTGAAGACCATAGGGCCAAAGGAAAGATCCTCCGATAACAAAGAGAAAGAAGCTTTCTGAGAAACTTCTTTGCGTTCTGTGAAATCATCTCACAGAGTTACAGCTTTCCCCTCAAGAAGCCTTTGGATAAGACAGTTCTTGTGGAATTGGCAAAGTGATATTTGGAAGCCCTTAGAGGGCTATGGTGAAAAAGGAAATATCCTCAGATGAAATCTGGAAAGAAGCTTTCTGAGAAACAGCTTAGTGTTCGGGTAATTCATCTCAGCGAGTTACATCTGTATTTCGTGGATCTCTTTGCTAGCCTTATTTCTGTGTAATCTGAGAACAGATATTTCGGATCCCTTTGAAGACTATAGGGCCAAAGGAAATATCCTCCGATAAAAAAGAGAAAGAAGCTATTTGAGAAACTTCTTTGCGTTCTGTGAAATCATCTCACAGAGTTACAGCTTTCCCCTCAAGAAGCCTTTCGCTAAGACAGTTCTTGTGGAATTGGCAAAGTGATATTTGTAAGCCCATAGAGGGCTATGGTGAAAAAGGAAATATCCTCAGATGAAATCTGGAAAGAAGCTTTCTGAGAAACTGCTTAGTGTTCTGTTAATTCATCTCACAGAGTTATTCTGTATTTCTTGGATCTCTTTGGAAGCCTTATTTCTGTGGAATCTGAGAACAGGTATTTCAGATCCCATTGAAGACTATAGGGCTAAAGGAAATATCCTCCGATAAAAAAGAGATAGAAGCTTTCTGAGAAACTTCTTTGCGTTCTGTGAAATCATCTCACAGAGTTACAGCTTTCCCCTCAAGAAGCCTTTCGCTAAGACAGTTCTTGTGGAATTGGCAAAGTGATATTTGGAAGCCCACAGAGGGCTATGGTGAAAAAGGAAATATCCTCAGATGAAATCTGGAAAGAAGCTTTCTGAGAAACTGCTTAGTGTTCGGTTAATTCATCTCAGCGAGTTACATCTGTATTTCGTGGATCTCTTTGCTAGCCTTATTTCTGTGTAATCTGAGAACAGATATTTCGGATCCCTTTGAAGACTCTAGGGCCAAAGGAAATATCCTCCGATAAAAAAGAGAAAGAAGCTATCTGAGAAACTTCTTTGCGTTCTGTGAAATCATCTCACAGAGTTACAGCATTCCCCTCAAGAAGCCTTTCGCTAAGACAGTTCTTGTGGAATTGGCAAAGTGATATTTGGAAGCCCACAGAGGGCTATGGTGAAAAAGGAAATATCCTGAGATGAAATCTGGAAAGAAGCTTTCTGAGAAACTGCTTAGTGTTCGGTTAATTCATCTCAGCGAGTTACATCTGTATTTCGTGGATCTCTTTGCTAGCCTTATTTCTGTGTTATCTGAGAACAGATATTTCGGATCCCTTTGAAGACTATAGGGCCAAAGGAAATATCCTCCGATGAAAAAGAGAAAGAAGCTATCTGAGAAACTTCTTTGCGTTCTGTGAAATCATCTCACAGAGTTACAGCTTTCCCCTCAAGAAGCCTTTCGCTAAGACAGTTCTTGTGGAATTCGCAAAGTGATATTCGGAAGCCCATAGATGGCTATGGTGAAAAAGGATATATCCTCAGATGAAATCTGGAAGAAGCTTTCTGAGAAACTGCTTAGTGTTCTGTTAATTCATCTCACAAAGTTACATCTGTATTTCGTGGATCTCTTTGCTAGCCTTATTTCTGTGGAATCTGAGATCAGATATTTCGGATCCCATTGAAGACCATAGGGCCAAAGGAAATATCCTCCGATAACACACAGAAAGAAGCTTTCTGAGAAACTTCTTTGTGTTCTGTGAAATCATCTCACAGAGTTACAGCTTTCCCTTCAAGAAGCCTTTCGCTAAGACAGTTCTTGTGGAATTGGCAAAGTGATATTTGGAAGCCCACAGAGGGCTATGGTGAAAAAGGAAATCTCCTCAGATGAAATCTGGAAAGAAGCTTTCTGAGAAACTGCTTAGTCTTCGGTTAATTCATCTCAGAGAGTTACATCTGTATTTCGTGGATCTCTTTGCTAGCCTTATTTCTGTGGAATCTGAGAACAGATATTTCGGATCCCTTTGTAGACTATAGGGCCAAAGGAAATATCCTCCGATAACAAAGAGAAAGAAGCTTTCTGAGAAAATTCTTTGCTTTCTGTGAAATCATCTCACAGAGTTACAGCTTTCCCCTCAAAAGCCGTTCGCTAAGACAGTTCTTGTGGAATTGGCAAAGTGATATTTGGAACCCCTAGAGGGCTATGGTGAAAAAGGAAATATCCTCAGATGAAATTTGGAAAGAAGCTTTCTGAGAAACTGCTAAGTGTTCGGTTAATTCATCTCACAGAGTTACATCTATATTTCGTGGATCTCTTTGTTAGCCTTATTTCCGTGGAATCTGAGAACCGATATTTCGGATCCCATTGAAGACCATAGGGCCAAAGGAAATATCCTCCGATAACAAAGAGAAAGAAGCTTTCTGAGAAACTTCTTTGCGTTCTGTGAAATCATCTCACAGAGTTACAGCTTTCCCCTCAAAAAGCCCTTCGCTAAGACAGTTCTTGTGGATATGGCAAAGTGATATTAGGAAGCCCTTAGAGGGCTATGGTGAAAAAGGAAATATCCTCAGATGAAATCTGGAAAGAAGCTTTCTGAGAAACTGCTTAGTGTTCGGTTAATTCATCTCACAGAGTTACATCTGTATTTCGTGGATCTCTTTGCTAGCCTTATTTCGGTGGAATCTGAGAACAGATATTTCGGATCCCTTTAAAGAGTATAGGGCCAAAGGAAATATCCTCCGATAACAAAGAGAAAGAAGCTTTCTGAGAAACTTCTTTGTTTTCTGTGAAATCATCTCACAGAGTTACAGCTTTCCCCTCAAGAAGCCATTCGCTAAGACAGTTCTTGTGGAATTGGCAAAGTGATATTTGGAAGCCCATTGAGGGGTATGTTGAAAAAGGATATATCCTCAGATGAAATCTGGAAAGAAGCTTTCTGAGAAACTTCTTAGTGTTCTGTTAATTCATCTCACAGAGTTACCTCTGTATTTCGTGGATCTCTTTGCTAGCCTTATTTCTGTGGAATCTGAGAACTGATATTTCGGATCCCATTGAAGACTATAGGGCCAAAGGAAATATCCTCCGATAACAAAGAGAAAGAAGCTTTCTGAGAAACTTCTTGCGTTCTGAGAAATCATCTCACAGAGTTACAGCTTTCCCCTCAAGAAGCCTTTCGCTAAGACAGTTCTAGTGGAATTGGCAAAGTGATATTTGGAAGCCCATAGAGGACTATGGTGAAAAAGGAAATATCCTCAGATGAAATCTGGAAAGAAGCTTTCTGAGAAACTGCTTAGTGTTCGGTTAATTCATCTCACAGAGTTACATCTGTATTTCGTGGATCTCTTTGCTAGCCTTATTTCTGTGGAATCTGAGAACAGATATTTCGGATCCCTTTGAAGATTATAGGGCCAAAGGAAATATCCTCCGATAACAAAGAGAAAGAAGCTTTCTGAGAAACTTCTTTGTGTTCTGTGAAATCATCTCACGGAGTTACAGCTTTCCCCTCAAGAAGCCTTTCGCTAAGACAGTTCTTGTGGAATTGGCAAAGTGATATTTGGAAGCCCATAGAGGGCTATGGTGAAAAAGGAAATATCCTCAGATGAAATCTGGAAAGAAGCTTTCTGAGAAACTGCTTAGTGTTCTGTTCATTCATCTCACAGAGTTACATCTGTATTTCGTGCATCTCTTTGCTAGCCTTATTTCTGTGGAATCTGAGAACAGATATTTCGGATCCCATTGAAGACCATAGGGCCAAAGGAAATATCCTCCGATAACACAGAGAAAGAAGCTTTCTGAGAAACTTCTTTGTGTTCTGTGAAATCATCTCACAGAGTTACAGCTTTCCCTTCAAAAGCCTTTCGCTAAGACAGTTCTTGTGGAATTGGCAAAGTGATATTTGGAAGCCCACAGAGGGCTATTGTGAAAAAGGAAATCTCCTCAGATGAAATCTGGAAAGAAGCTTTCTGAGAAACTGCTTAGTGTTCGGTTAATTCATCTCAGAGAGTTACATCTGTATTTCGTGGATCTCTTTGCTAGCCTTATTTCTGTGGAATCTGAGAACAGATATTTCGGATCCCTTTGTAGACTATAGGGCCAAAGGAAATATCCTCCGATAACAAAGAGAAAGAAGCTTTCTGAGAAACTTCTTTGCTTTCTGTGAAATCATCTCACAGAGTTACAGCTTTCCCCTCAAGGAGCCGTTCGCTAAGACAGTTCTTGTGGAATTGGCAAAGTGATATTTGGAACCCCTAGAGGGCTATGGTGAAAAAGGAAATATCCTCAGATGAAATTTGGAAAGAAGCTTTCTGAGAAACTGCTAAGTGTTCGGTTAATTCATCTCACAGAGTTACATCTATATTTCGTGGATCTCTTTGTTAGCCTTATTTCCGTGGAATCTGAGAACCGATATTTCGGATCCCATTGAAGACCATAGGGCCAAAGGAAATATCCTCCGATAACAAAGAGAAAGAAGCTTTCTGAGAAACTTCTTTGTGTTCTGTGAAATCATCTCACGGAGTTACAGCTTTCCCCTCAAGAAGCCTTTCGCTAAGACAGTTCTTGTGGAATTGGCAAAGTGATATTTGGAAGCCCATAGAGGGCTATGGTGAAAAAGGAAATATCCTCAGATGAAATCTGGAAAGAAGCTTTCTGAGAAACTGCTTAGTGTTCTGTTCATTCATCTCACAGAGTTACATCTGTATTTCGTGGATCTCTTTGCTAGCCTTATTTCTGTGGAATCTGAGAACAGATATTTCGGATCCCATTGAAGACCACAGGGCCAAAGAAAATATCCTCCGATTACAAAGAGAAAGAAGATTTCTGAGAAACTTCTTTGCGTTCTGTGAAATCATCTCACAGAGTTACAGCTTTCCCCTCAAGAAGCCTTTCGCTAAGACAGTTATTGTGGAATTGGCAAAGTGATATTTGGATGCCCATAGAGAGCTATGGTGAAAAAGGAAATTTCCTCAGATGAAATCTGGAAAGAAGCTTTCTGAGACACTGCTTAATGTTCGGTTAATTCATCTCAGCGAGTTACATCTGTATTTCGTGGATCTCTTTGCTAGCCTTATTTCTGTGGAATCTGAGAACAGATATTTCGCATCCCTTTGAAGACTATAGGTCCAAAGGAAATATCCTCCGATAAAAAGAGAAAGAAGCTTTCTGAGAAACTTCTTTGCGTTCTGTGAAATCATCTCACAGAGTTACAGCTTTCCCCTCAAGAAGCCTTTCGCTAAGACAGTTCTAGTGGAATTGGCAAAGTGATATTTGGAAGCCCATAGAGGACTATGGTGAAAAAGGAAATATCCTCAGATGAAATCTGGAAAGAAGCTTTCTGAGAAACTGCTTAGTGTTCGGTTAATTCATCTCACAGAGTTACATCTGTATTTCATGGATCTCTTTGCTAGCCTTATTTCTGTGGAATCTGAGAACAGATATTTCGGATCCCTTTGAAGATTATAGGGCCAAAGGAAATATCCTCCGATAACAAAGAGAAAGAAGCTTTCTGAGAAACTTCTTTGTGTTCTGTGAAATCATCTCACGGAGTGACAGCTTTCCCCTCAAGAAGCCTTTCGCTAAGACAGTTCTTGTGGAATTGGCAAAGTGATATTTGGAAGCCCATAGAGGGCTATGGTGAAAAAGGAAATATCCTCAGATGAAATCTGGAAAGAAGCTTTCTGAGAAACTGCTTAGTGTTCTGTTCATTCATCTCACAGAGTTACATCTGTATTTCGTGGATCTCTTTGCTAGCCTTATGTCTGTGGAATCTGAGAACAGATATTTCGGATCCCATTGAAGACCATAGGGCCAAAGGAAATATCCTCCGATAACACAGAGAAAGAAGCTTTCTGAGAAACTTCTTTGTGTTCTGTGAAATCATCTCACAGAGTTACAGCTTTCCCCTCAGGAAGCCTTTCGCTAAGACAGTTCTTGTGGAATTGGCAAAGTGATATTTGGAAGCCCTTAGAGGGCTATGGTGATAAAGGAAATATCCTCAGATGAAATCTGGAAAGAAGCTTTCTGAGAAACTGCTTAGTGTTCTGTTCATTCATCTCACAGAGTTACATCTGTATTTCCTGGATCTCTTTGCTAGCCTTATTTCTGTGGAATCTGAGAACAGATATTTCGGATCCCATTGAAGACCATAGGGCCAAAGGAAATATCCTCCGATTACAAAGAGAAGGAAGATTTCTGAGAAACTTCTTTGCGATCTGTGAAATCATCTCACAGAGTTACAGATTTCCCCTCAAGAAGCCTTTCGCTAAGACAGTTCTTGTGGAATTGGCAAAGTGATATTTGGAAGCCCATAGAGGGCTATGGTGAAAAAGGAAATATCCTCAGATGAAATCTGGAAAGAAGCTTTCTGAGAAACTGCTTAGTGTTCTGTTAATTCATCTCACAGAGTTACATCTGTATTTCTTGGATCTCTTTGCTAGCCTTATTTCTGTGGAATCTGAGAACAGGTATTTCAGATCCCAATGAAGACTATAGGGCCAAAGGAAATATCCTCCGATAACAAAGAGAAAGAAGCTTTCTGAGAAACTTCTGTGCGTTCTGTGAAATCATCTCACAGAGTTACAGCTTTCCCCTCAAGAAGCCTTTCGCTAAGACAGTTCTTGTGGAATTGGCAAAGTGATATTTGGAAGCCCATAGACGGCTATGGTGAAAAAGGAAAGATCCTCAGATGAAATTTGGAAAGAAGCTTTCTGAGAAACTGCTAAGTGTTCGGTTAATTCATCTCACAGAGTTACATCTATATTTCGTGGATCTCTTTGTTAGCCTTATTTCCGTGGAATCTGAGAACCGATATTTCGAATCCCATTGAAGACCATAGGGCCAAAGGAAATATCCTCCGATAAAAAAGAGAAAGAAGCTTTCTGAGAAACTTCTTTGTGTTCTGTGAAATCATCTCACAGAGTTACAGCTTTCCCCTCAAGAAGCCGTTCGCTAAGACAGTTCTTGTGGAATTGGCAAAGTGATATTTGGAACCCCTAGAGGGCTATGGTGAAAAAGGAAATATCCTCAGATGAAATTTGGAAAGAAGCTTTCTGAGAAACTGCTAAGTGTTCGGTTAATTCATCTCACAGAGTTACATCTATATTTCGTGGATCTCTTTGTTAGCCTTATTTCCGTGGAATCTGAGAACCGATATTTCGGATCCCATTGAAGACCATAGGGCCAAAGGAAATATCCTCCGATAACAAAGAGAAAGAAGCTTTCTGAGAAACTTCTTTGCGTTCTGTGAAATCATCTCACAGAGTTACAGCTTTCCCCTCAAGAAACCCTTCGCTAAGACAGTTCTTGTGGATTTGGCAAAGTGATATTAGGAAGCCCTTAGAGGGCTATGGTGAAAAAGGAAATATCCTCAGATGAAATCTGGAAAGAAGCTTTCTGAGAAACTGCTTAGTGTTCGGTTAATTCATCTCACAGAGTTACATCTGTATTTCCTGGATCTCTTTGCTAGCCTTATTTCGGTGGAATCTGAGAACAGATATTTCGGATCCCTTTAAAGAGTATAGGGCCAAAGAAAATATCCTCCGATAACAAAGAGAAAGAAGCTTTCTGAGAAACTTCTTTGCTTTCTGTGAAATCATCTCACAGAGTTACAGCTTTCCCCTCAAGAAGCCATTCGCTAAGACAGTTCTTGTGGAATTGGCAAAGTGATATTTGGAAGCCCATAGAGGGCTATGTTGAAAAAGGATATATCCTCAGATGAAATCTGGAAAGAAGCTTTCTGAGAAACTTCTTAGTGTTCTGTTAATTCATCTCACAGAGTTACATCTGTATTTCGTGGATCTCTTTGCTAGCCTTATTTCTGTGGAATCTGAGAACAGATATTTCGGATCCCATTGAAGACTATAGGGCCAAAGGAAATATCCTCCGATAACAAAGAGAAAGAAGCTTTCTGAGAAACTTCTTTGCGTTCTGTGAAATCATCTCACAGAGTTACAGCTTTCCCCTCAAGAAGCCTTTGGCTAAGACAGTTCTAGTGGAATTGGCAAAGTGATATTTGGAAGCCCATAGAGGGCTATGGTGAAAAAGGAAATATCCTCAGATGAAATCTGGAAAGAAGCTTTCTGAGAAACTGCTTAGTGTTCTGTTCATTCATCTCACAGAGTTACATCTGTATTTCGTGGATCTCTTTGCTAGCCTTATTTCTGTGGAATCTGAGAACAGATATTTCGGATCCCATTGAACACCACAGGGCCAAAGAAAATATCCTCCGATTACAAAGAGAAAGAAGATTTCTGAGAAACTTCTTTGCGTTCTGTGAAATCATCTCACAGAGTTACAGCTTTCCCCTCAAGAAGCCTTTCGCTAAGACAGTTATTGTGGAATTGGCAAAGTGATATTCGGATGCCCATAGAGAGCTATGGTGAAAAAGGAAATTTCCTCAGATGAAATCTGGAAAGAAGCTTTCTGAGACACTGCTTAATGTTCGGTTAATTCATCTCAGCGAGTTACATCTGTATTTCGTGGATCTCTTTCCTAGCCTTATTTCTGTGGAATCTGAGAACAGATATTTCGGATCCCTTTGAAGACTATAGGTCCAAAGGAAATATCCTCCGATAAAAAGAGAAAGAAGCTTTCTGAGAAACTTCTTTCCGTTCTGTGAAATCATCTCACAGAGTTACAGCTTTCCCCACAAGAAGCCTTTCGCTAAGACAGTTCTTGTGGAATTGGCAAAGTGATATTTGGAAGCCCATAGAGGGCTATGGTGAAAAAGGAAATATCCTCAGATGAAATCTGGAATGAAGCTTTCTGAGAAACTGCTTAGTGTTCGGTTAATTCATCTCAGCGAGTTACATCTGTATTTCGTGGATCTCTTTGCTAGCCTTATTTCTGTGGAATCTGAGAACAGATATTTCGGATCCCTTTGAAGACTATAGGGCCAAAGGAAATATCCTCCGATAAAAAAGAGAAAGAAGCCTTCTGAGAAACTTCTTTGCGTTCTGTGAAATCATCTCACAGAGTTACAGCTTTCCCCTCAAGAAGCCTTTCGCTAAGACAGTTCTTGTGGAATTGGCAAAGTGATATTCGGAAGCCCATAGAGGGCTATGGTGAAAAAGGATATATCCTCAGTTGAAATCTGGAAAGAAGCTTTCTGAGAAACTGCTTAGTGTTCTGTTAATTCATCTCACAGAGTTACATCTGTATTTCGTGGATCTCTTTGTTAGCCTTATTTCTGTGGAATCTGAGAAGAGATATTCGGATCCCATTGAAGACCATAGGGCCAAAGGAAATACCCTCCGATAAAAAAGAGAAAGAAGCTTTCTAAGAAACTTCTTTGCATTCTGTGAAATCATCTCACAGAGTTACAGCTTTCCCCTCAAGAAGCCTTTCGCTAAGACAGTTCTTGTGGAATTGGCAAAGTGATATTTGGAAGCCCATAGAGGGCTAGGGTGAAAAAGGAAATCTCCTCAGATGAAATCTGGAAAGAAGCTTTCTGAGAAACTGCTTAGTGTTCGGTTAATTCATCTCAGCGAGTTACATCTGTATTTCGTGGATCTCTTTGCTAGCCTTATTTCTGTGGAATCTGAGAACAGATATTTCGGATCCCTTTGAAGACTATAGGGCCAAAGGAAATATCCTCCGATAAAAAAGAGAAAGAAGCTTTCTGAGAAACTTCTTTGCGTTCTGTGAAATCATCTCACAGAGTTACAGCTTTCCCCTCAAGAAGCCTTTCGCTAAGACAGTTCTTGTGGAATTGGCAAAGTGATATTCGGAAGCCCATAGAGGGCTATGGTGAAAAAGGATATATCCTCAGTTGAAATGTGGAAAGAAGCTTTCTGAGAAACTGCTTAGTGTTCTGTTAATTCATCTCACAAAGTTACATCTGTATTTCGTGGATCTCTTTGCTAGCCTTATTTCTGTGGAATCTGAGAACAGATATTCGGATCCCATTGAAGACCATAGGGCCAAAGGAAATATCCTCCGATAACAAAGAGAAAGAAGCTTTCTGAGAAACTTCTTTGCGTTCTGTGATATCATCTCACAGAGTTACAGCTTTCCCCTCAAGAAGCCTTTCGCTAAGACAATTCTTGTGGAATTGGCAAAGTGATATTTGGAAGCCCATAGAGGGCTAGGGTGAAAAAGGAAATATCCTCAGATGAAATCTGGAAAGAAGCTTTCTGAGAAACTGCTTAGGGTTCAGTTAATTCATCTCAGAGAGTTACATCTGTATTTCGTGGATCTCTTTGCTAGCCTTATTTCTGTGGAATCTGAGAACAGATATTTCGGATCCCTTTGAAGACTATAGGGCCAAAGGAAATATCCTCCGATAACAAAGAGAAAGAAGCTTTCTGAGAAACTTCTTTGCTTTCTGTGAAATCATCTCACAGAGTTACAGCTTTCCCCTCAAGAAGCCTTTCGCTAAGACAGTTCTTGTGGAATTGGCAAAGTGATATTTGGAAGCCCATAGAGGGCTATGGTGAAAAAGGATATATCTTCAGATGAAATCTGGAAAGAAGCTTTCTGAGAAACTGCTTAGTGTTCTGTTCATTCATCTCACAGAGTTACATCTGTATTTCATGGATCTCTTTGCTAGCCTTACTTCTGTGGAATCTGAGAACAGAGATTTCGGATCCCATTGAAGACCATAGGGCCAAAGGAAATATCCTCCGATAACAAAGAGAAAGAAGATTTCTGAGAAACTTCTTTGTGTTCTGTGAAATCATCTCACAGAGTTACAGATTTCCCCTCAAGAAGCCTTTCGCTAAGACAGTTCTTGTGGAATTGGCAAAGTGATATTTGGAAGCCCACAGAGGGCTATGGTGAAAAAGGAAATATCCTCAGATGAAATCTGGAAAGAAGCTTTCTGAGAAACTGCTTAGTGTTCTGTTAATTCATCTCACAGAGTTACATCTGTATTTCGTGGATCTCTTTGTAACCTTATATCTGTGGAATCTGAGAACAGATATTTCGGATCCCAATGAAGACGATAGGGCCAAAGGAAATATCCTCCGATAACAAAGAGAAAGAAGCTTTCTGAGAAACTTCTTTGCGTTCTGTGAAATCATCTCAAAGAGTTACAGCTTTCCCCTCAAGAAGCCTTTCGCTAAGACAGTTCTTGTGGAATTGGCAAAGTGATATTTGGAAGCCCATAGAGGGCTATGGTGAAAAAGGAAATCTCCTCAGTTGAAATCTGGAAAGAAGCTTTCTGAGAAACTGCTTAGTGTTCGGTTAATTCATCTCAGAGAGTTACATCTGTATTTCGTGGATCTCTTTGCTAGCCTTATTTCTGTGGAATCTGAGAACAGATATTTCGGATCCCTTTGAAGACTATAGGGCCAAAGGAAATATCCTCCGATAACAAAGAGATAGAAGCTTTCTGAGAAACTTCTTTGCTTTCTGTGAAATCATCTCACAGAGTTACAGCTTTCCCCTCAAGAAGCCTTTCGCTAAGACAGTTCTTGTGGAATTGGCAAAGTGATATTTGGAAGCCCTTAGAGGGCTATGGTGATAAAGGAAATATCCTCAGATGAAATCTGGAAAGAAGCTTTCTGAGAAACTGCTTAGTGTTCGGTTAATTCATCTCACAGAGTTACATCTGTATTTCATGGATCTCTTCGCTAGCCTTATTTCTGTGGAATCTGAGAACAGATATTTCGGATCCCTTTAAAGAGTATAGGGCCAAAGGAAATATCCTCCGATAACAAAGAGAAATAAGCTTTCTGAGAAACTTCTTTGCTTTCTGTGAAATCATCTCACAGAGTTACAGCTTTCCCCTCAAGAAGCCTTTCGCTAAGACAGTTCTTGTGGAATTGGCAAAGTGATATTTGGAAGCCCATAGAGGGCTATGGTGAAAAAGGAAATATCCTCAGATGAATCTGGAAAGAAGCTTTCTGAGAAACTGCTTAGTGTTCGGTTAATTCATCTCACAGAGTTACATCTGTATTTCGTGGATGTCTTTGCTAGCCTTATTTCTGTGGAATCTGAGAACAGATATTTCGGATCCCTTTGAAGACTATAGGGCCAAAGGAAATATCCTCCGATAACAAAGAGAAAGAAGCTTTCTCAGAAACTTCTTTGTGTTCTGTGAAATCATCTCACAGAGTTACAGCTTTCCCCTCAAGAAGCCTTTCGCTAAGACAGTTCTTGTGGAATTGGCAAAGTGATATTTGGAAGCCCAAAGAGGGCTATGGTGAAAAAGGAAATATCCTCAGATGAAATCTGGAAAGAAGCTTTCTGAGAAACTGCTTAGTGTTCTGTTCATTCATCTCACAGAGTTACATCTGTATTTCGTGGATCTCTTTGCTAGACTTATTTCTGTGGAATCTGAGAACAGATATTTCGGATCCCATTGAAGACCACAGGGCCAAAGGAAATATCCTCCGATTACAAAGAGAAAGAAGATTTCTGAGAAACTTCTTTGCGTTCTGTGAAATCATCTCACAGAGTTACAGCTTTCCCTTCAAGCAGCCTTTCGCTAAGACAGTTCTTGTGGAATTGGCAAAGTGATATTCGGAAGCCCATAGAGGACTATGGTGAAAAATGAAATATCCTCAGATGAAATCTGGAAAGAAGCTTTCTGAGAAATTGCTTAGTGTTCGGTTAATTCATCTCACAGAGTTACATCTGTATTTCGTGGATCTCTTTGCTTGCCCTATTTCTGTGGAATCTGAGAACAGATATTTCGGATCCCTTTGAAGACTATAGGGCCAAAGGAAATATCCTCTGATAACAAAGAGAAAGAAGCTTTCTGAGAAACTTCTTTGTGTTCTGTGAAATCATCTCAGAGAGTTACAGCTTTCCCCTCAAGAAGCCTTTCGCTAAGACAGTTCTTGTGAAATTCGCAAAGTGATATTTGGAAGCCCATAGAGGGCTATGGTGAAAAAGGAAATATCCTCAGATGAAATCTGGAAAGAAGCTTTCTGAGAAACTGCTTAGTGTTATGTTAATTCATCTCACAGAGTTACATCTGTATTTCGTGGATCTCTTTGCTAGCCTTATTTCTGTGGAATCTGAGAACAGATATTTCGGATCCCTTTGAAGACCACAGGGCCAAAGGAAATATCCTCCGATTACAAAGAGAAAGAAGATTTCTGAGAAACTTCTTTGAGTTCTGTGAAATCATCTCACAGAGTTACAGCTTTCCCCTCAAGAAGCCTTTCGCTAAGACAGTTCTTGTGGAATTGGCAAAGTGATATTTGGAAGCCCTTAGAGGGCTATGGTGAAAAAGGAAATATGCTCAGATGAAATCTGGAAAGAAGCTCTCTGAGAAACTGCTTATTGTTCGTTTAATTCATCTCACAGAGTTACATCTGTATTTCGTGGATCTCTTTGCTTGCCTTATTTCTGTGGAATCTGAGAACAGATATTTCTGATCCCATTGAAGACCATAGGGCCAAAGGAAATATCCTCCGATAACAAAGAGAAAGAAGCTTTCTGAGAAACTTCTTTGCGTTCTGTGAAATCATCTCACAGAGTTACAGCTTTCCCCTCAAGAAGCCTTTCGCTAAGACAGTTCTTGTGGAATTGGCAAAGTGATATTTGGAAGCCCTTAGAGGGCTATGGTGAAAAAGGAAATATCCTCAGATGAAATCTGGAAAGAAGCTTTCTGAGAAACTGCTTAGTGTTCGGTTAATTCATCTCAGAGAGTTACATCTGTATTTCGTGGATCTCTTTCCTAGCCTTATTTCGGTGGAATCTGAGAACAGATATTTCGGATCCCTTTGAAGAGTATAGGGCCAAAGGAAATATCCTCCGATAACAAAGAGAAAGAAGCTTTCTGAGAATCTTCTTTGCATTCTGTGAAATCATCTCACAGAGTTACAGCTTTCCCCTCAAGAAGGCTTTCTCTAAGACAGTTCTTGTGGAATTGGAAAAGTGATATTTGGAAGCCCATAGAGGGCTATGGTGAAAAAGGAAATATCCTCAGATGAAATCTGGAAAGAAGCTTTCTGAGAAACTGCTTAGTGTTCGGTTAATTCATCTCACAGAGTTACATCTGTATTTCGTGAATCTCTTTGCTAGCCTTATTTCTGTGGAATCTGAGAACAGATATTTCGGATCCCTTTGAAGACTATAGGGCCAAAGGAAATATCCTCTGATAACAAAGAGAAAGAAGCTTTCTGAGAAACTTCTTTGCTTTCTGTGAAATCATCTCACAGAGTTACAGCTTTCCCCTCAAGAAGCCATTCGCTAAGACAGTTCTTGTGGAATTGGCAAAGTGATATTTGGAAGCCCATAGAGGGCTATGTTGAAAAAGGATATATCCTCAGATGAAATCTGGAAAGAAGCTTTCTGAGAAACTTCTTAGTGTTCTGTTAATTCATCTCACAGAGTTACATCTGTATTTCGTGGATCTCTTTGCTAGCCTTATTTCTGTGGAATCTGAGAACAGATATTTCGGATCCCATTGAAGACTATAGGGCCAAAGGAAATATCCTCCGATAACAAAGAGAAAGAAGCTTTCTGAGAAACTTCTTTGCGTTCTGTGAAATCATCTCACAGAGTTACAGCTTTCCCCTCAAGAAGCCTTTGGCTAAGACAGTTCTAGTGGAATTGGCAAAGTGATATTTGGAAGCCCATAGAGGGCTATGGTGAAAAAGGAAATATCCTCAGATGAAATCTGGAAAGAAGCTTTCTGAGAAACTGCTTAGTGTTCTGTTCATTCATCTCACAGAGTTACATCTGTATTTCGTGGATCTCTTTGCTAGCCTTATTTCTGTGGAATCTGAGAACAGATATTTCGGATCCCATTGAACACCACAGGGCCAAAGAAAATATCCTCCGATTACAAAGAGAAAGAAGATTTCTGAGAAACTTCTTTGCGTTCTGTGAAATCATCTCACAGAGTTACAGCTTTCCCCTCAAGAAGCCTTTCGCTAAGACAGTTATTGTGGAATTGGCAAAGTGATATTCGGATGCCCATAGAGAGCTATGGTGAAAAAGGAAATTTCCTCAGATGAAATCTGGAAAGAAGCTTTCTGAGACACTGCTTAATGTTCGGTTAATTCATCTCAGCGAGTTACATCTGTATTTCGTGGATCTCTTTCCTAGCCTTATTTCTGTGGAATCTGAGAACAGATATTTCGGATCCCTTTGAAGACTATAGGTCCAAAGGAAATATCCTCCGATAAAAAGAGAAAGAAGCTTTCTGAGAAACTTCTTTGCGTTCTGTGAAATCATCTCACAGAGTTACAGCTTTCCCCACAAGAAGCCTTTCGCTAAGACAGTTCTTGTGGAATTGGCAAAGTGATATTTGGAAGCCCATAGAGGGCTATGGTGAAAAAGGAAATATCCTCAGATGAAATCTGGAATGAAGCTTTCTGAGAAACTGCTTAGTGTTCGGTTAATTCATCTCAGCGAGTTACATCTGTATTTCGTGGATCTCTTTGCTAGCCTTATTTCTGTGGAATCTGAGAACAGATATTTCGGATCCCTTTGAAGACTATAGGGCCAAAGGAAATATCCTCCGATAAAAAAGAGAAAGAAGCTTTCTGAGAAACTTCTTTGCGTTCTGTGAAATCATCTCACAGAGTTACAGCTTTCCCCTCAAGAAGCCTTTCGCTAAGACAGTTCTTGTGGAATTGGCAAAGTGATATTCGGAAGCCCATAGAGGGCTATGGTGAAAAAGGATATATCCTCAGTTGAAATCTGGAAAGAAGCTTTCTGAGAAACTGCTTAGTGTTCTGTTAATTCATCTCACAGAGTTACATCTGTATTTCGTGGATCTCTTTGTTAGCCTTATTTCTGTGGAATCTGAGAAGAGATATTCGGATCCCATTGAAGACCATAGGGCCAAAGGAAATACCCTCCGATAAAAAAGAGAAAGAAGCTTTCTAAGAAACTTCTTTGCATTCTGTGAAATCATCTCACAGAGTTACAGCTTTCCCCTCAAGAAGCCTTTCGCTAAGACAGTTCTTGTGGAATTGGCAAAGTGATATTTGGAAGCCCATAGAGGGCTAGGGTGAAAAAGGAAATCTCCTCAGATGAAATCTGGAAAGAAGCTTTCTGAGAAACTGCTTAGGGTTCGGTTAATTCATCTCAGCGAGTTACATCTGTATTTCGTGGATCTCTTTGCTAGCCTTATTTCTGTGGAATCTGAGAACAGATATTTCGGATCCCTTTGAAGACTATAGGGCCAAAGGAAATATCCTCCGATAAAAAAGAGAAAGAAGCTTTCTGAGAAACTTCTTTGCGTTCTGTGAAATCATCTCACAGAGTTACAGCTTTCCCCTCAAGAAGCCTTTCGCTAAGACAGTTCTTGTGGAATTGGCAAAGTGATATTCGGAAGCCCATAGAGGGCTATGGTGAAAAAGGATATATCCTCAGTTGAAATGTGGAAAGAAGCTTTCTGAGAAACTGCTTAGTGTTCTGTTAATTCATCTCACAAAGTTACATCTGTATTTCGTGGATCTCTTTGCTAGCCTTATTTCTGTGGAATCTGAGAACAGATATTCGGATCCCATTGAAGACCATAGGGCCAAAGGAAATATCCTCCGATAACAAAGAGAAAGAAGCTTTCTGAGAAACTTCTTTGCGTTCTGTGAAATCATCTCACAGAGTTACAGCTTTCCCCTCAAGAAGCCTTTCGCTAAGACAGTTCTTGTGGAATTGGCAAAGTGATATTTGGAAGCCCATAGAGGGCTAGGGTGAAAAAGGAAATCTCCTCAGATGAAATCTGGAAAGAAGCTTTCTGAGAAACTGCTTAGGGTTCAGTTAATTCATCTCAGAGAGTTACATCTGTATTTCGTGGATCTCTTTGCTAGCCTTATTTCTGTGGAATCTGAGAACAGATATTTCGCATCCCTTTGAAGACTATAGGGCCAAAGGAAATATCCTCCGATAACAAAGAGAAAGAAGCTTTCTGAGAAACTTCTTTGCTTTCTGTGAAATCATCTCACAGAGTTACAGCTTTCCCCTCAAGAAGCCTTTCGCTAAGACAGTTCTTGTGGAATTGGCAAAGTGATATTTGGAAGCCCATAGAGGGCTATGGTGAAAAAGGATATATCTTCAGATGAAATCTGGAAAGAAGCTTTCTGAGAAACTGCTTAGTGTTCTGTTCATTCATCTCACAGAGTTACATCTGTATTTCATGGATCTCTTTGCTAGCCTTACTTCTGTGGAATCTGAGAACAGATATTTCGGATCCCATTGAAGACCATAGGGCCAAAGGAAATATCCTCCGATAACAAAGAGAAAGAAGATTTCTGAGAAACTTCTTTGTGTTCTGTGAAATCATCTCACAGAGTTACAGATTTCCCCTCAAGAAGCCTTTCGCTAAGACAGTTCTTGTGGAATTGGCAAAGTGATATTTGGAAGCCCACAGAGGGCTATGGTGAAAAAGGAAATATCCTCAGATGAAATCTGGAAAGAAGCTTTCTGAGAAACTGCTTAGTGTTCTGTTAATTCATCTCACAGAGTTACATCTGTATTTCGTGGATCTCTTTGTAACCTTATATCTGTGGAATCTGAGAACAGATATTTCGGATCCCAATGAAGACGATAGGGCCAAAGGAAATATCCTCCGATAACAAAGAGAAAGAAGCTTTCTGAGAAACTTCTTTGCGTTCTGTGAAATCATCTCAAAGAGTTACAGCTTTCCCCTCAAGAAGCCTTTCGCTAAGACAGTTCTTGTGGAATTGGCAAAGTGATATTTGGAAGCCCATAGAGGGCTATGGTGAAAAAGGAAATCTCCTCAGTTGAAATCTGGAAAGAAGCTTTCTGAGAAACTGCTTAGTGTTCGGTTAATTCATCTCAGAGAGTTACATCTGTATTTCGTGGATCTCTTTGCTAGCCTTATTTCTGTGGAATCTGAGAACAGATATTTCGGATCCCTTTGAAGACTATAGGGCCAAAGGAAATATCCTCCGATAACAAAGAGATAGAAGCTTTCTGAGAAACTTCTTTGCTTTCTGTGAAATCATCTCACAGAGTTACAGCTTTCCCCTCAAGAAGCCTTTCGCTAAGACAGTTCTTGTGGAATTGGCAAAGTGATATTTGGAAGCCCTTAGAGGGCTATGGTGATAAAGGAAATATCCTCAGATGAAATCTGGAAAGAAGCTTTCTGAGAAACTGCTTAGTGTTCGGTTAATTCATCTCACAGAGTTACATCTGTATTTCATGGATCTCTTCGCTAGCCTTATTTCTGTGGAATCTGAGAACAGATATTTCGGATCCCTTTAAAGAGTATAGGGCCAAAGGAAATATCCTCCGATAACAAAGAGTAATAAGCTTTCTGAGAAACTTCTTTGCTTTCTGTGAAATCATCTCACAGAGTTACAGCTTTCCCCTCAAGAAGCCTTTCGCTAAGACAGTTCTTGTGGAATTGGCAAAGTGATATTTGGAAGCCCATAGAGGGCTATGGTGAAAAAGGAAATATCCTCAGATGAATCTGGAAAGAAGCTTTCTGAGAAACTGCTTAGTGTTCGGTTAATTCATCTCACAGAGTTACATCTGTATTTCGTGGATGTCTTTGCTAGCCTTATTTCTGTGGAATCTGAGAACAGATATTTCGGATCCCTTTGAAGACTATAGGGCCAAAGGAAATATCCTCCGATAACAAAGAGAAAGAAGCTTTCTGAGAAACTTCTTTGTGTTCTGTGAAATCATCTCACAGAGTTACAGCTTTCCCCTCAAGAAGCCTTTCGCTAAGACAGTTCTTGTGGAATTGGCAAAGTGATATTTGGAAGCCCAAAGAGGGCTATGGTGAAAAAGGAAATATCCTCAGATGAAATCTGGAAAGAAGCTTTCTGAGAAACTGCTTAGTGTTCTGTTCATTCATCTCACAGAGTTACATCTGTATTTCGTGGATCTCTTTGCTAGACTTATTTCTGTGGAATCTGAGAACAGATATTTCGGATCCCATTGAAGACCACAGGGCCAAAGGAAATATCCTCCGATTACAAAGAGAAAGAAGATTTCTGAGAAACTTCTTTGCGTTCTGTGAAATCATCTCACAGAGTTACAGCTTTCCCTTCAAGCAGCCTTTCGCTAAGACAGTTCTTGTGGAATTGGCAAAGTGATATTCGGAAGCCCATAGAGGACTATGGTGAAAAATGAAATATCCTCAGATGAAATCTGGAAAGAAGCTTTCTGAGAAATTGCTTAGTGTTCGGTTAATTCATCTCACAGAGTTACATCTGTATTTCGTGGATCTCTTTGCTTGCCCTATTTCTGTGGAATCTGAGAACAGATATTTCGGATCCCTTTGAAGACTATAGGGCCAAAGGAAATATCCTCTGATAACAAAGAGAAAGAAGCTTTCTGAGAAACTTCTTTGTGTTCTGTGAAATCATCTCAGAGAGTTACAGCTTTCCCCTCAAGAAGCCTTTCGCTAAGACAGTTCTTGTGGAATTCGCAAAGTGATATTTGGAAGCCCATAGAGGGCTATGGTGAAAAAGGAAATATCCTCAGATGAAATCTGGAAAGAAGCTTTCTGAGAAACTGCTTAGTGTTCTGTTAATTCATCTCACAGAGTTACATCTGTATTTCGTGGATCTCTTTGCTAGCCTTATTTCTGTGGAATCTGAGAACAGATATTTCGGATCCCTTTGAAGAACACAGGGCCAAAGGAAATATCCTCCGATTACAAAGAGAAAGAAGATTTCTGAGAAACTTCTTTGAGTTCTGTGAAATCATCTCACAGAGTTACAGCTTTCCCCTCAAGAAGCCTTTCGCTAAGACAGTTCTTGTGGAATTGGCAAAGTGATATTTGGAAGCCCTTAGAGGGCTATGGTGAAAAAGGAAATATGCTCAGATGAAATCTGGAAAGAAGCTCTCTGAGAAACTGCTTATTGTTCGTTTAATTCATCTCACAGAGTTACATCTGTATTTCGTGGATCTCTTTGCTTGCCTTATTTCTGTGGAATCTGAGAACAGATATTTCTGATCCCATTGAAGACCATAGGGCCAAAGGAAATATCCTCCGATAACAAAGAGAAAGAAGCTTTCTGAGAAACTTCTTTGCGTTCTGTGAAATCATCTCACAGAGTTACAGCTTTCCCCTCAAGAAGCCTTTCGCTAAGACAGTTCTTGTGGAATTGGCAAAGTGATATTTGGAAGCCCTTAGAGGGCTATGGTGAAAAAGGAAATATCCTCAGATGAAATCTGGAAAGAAGCTTTCTGAGAAACTGCTTAGTGTTCGGTTAATTCATCTCAGAGAGTTACATCTGTATTTCGTGGATCTCTTTCCTAGCCTTATTTCGGTGGAATCTGAGAACAGATATTTCGGATCCCTTTGAAGAGTATAGGGCCAAAGGAAATATCCTCCGATAACAAAGAGAAAGAAGCTTTCTGAGAATCTTCTTTGCATTCTGTGAAATCATCTCACAGAGTTACAGCTTTCCCCTCAAGAAGGCTTTCTCTAAGACAGTTCTTGTGGAATTGGAAAAGTGATATTTGGAAGCCCATAGAGGGCTATGGTGAAAAAGGAAATATCCTCAGATGAAATCTGGAAAGAAGCTTTCTGAGAAACTGCTTAGTGTTCGGTTAATTCATCTCACAGAGTTACATCTGTATTTCGTGAATCTCTTTGCTAGCCTTATTTCTGTGGAATCTGAGAACAGATATTTCGGATCCCTTTGAAGACTATAGGGCCAAAGGAAATATCCTCTGATAACAAAGAGAAAGAAGCTTTCTGAGAAACTTCTTTGCGTTCTGTGAAATCATCTCACAGAGTTACAGCTTTCCCCTCAAGAAGCCTTTCGCTAAGACAGTTCTTTGGGAATTGGCAAAGTGATATTTGGAAGCCCATAGAGGGCTATGGTGAAAAAGGAAATATCCTCATATGAAATCTGGAAAGAAGCTTTTTGAGATACTGCTTAGTGTTCTGTTCATTCATCTCACAGAGTTACATCTGTATTTCGTGGATCTCTTTGCTAGCCTTATTTCTGTGGAATCTGAGAACAGATATTTCGGATCCCTTTAAAGAGTATAGGGCCAAAGGAAATATCCTCCGATAACAAAGAGAAATAAGCTTTCTGAGAAACTTCTTTGCTTTCTGTGAAATCATCTCACAGAGTTACAGCTTTCCCCTCCAGAAGCCTTTCGCTAAGACAGTTCTTGTGGAATTGGCAAAGTGATATTTGGAAGCCCATAGAGGGCTATGGTGAAAAAGGAAATATCCTCAGATGAATCTGGAAAGAAGCTTTCTGAGAAACTGCTTAGTGTTCGGTTAATTCATCTCACAGAGTTACATCTGTATTTCGTGGATGTCTTTGCTAGCCTTATTTCTGTGGAATCTGAGAACAGATATTTCGGATCCCTTTGAAGACTATAGGGCCAAAGGAAATATCCTCCGATAACAAAGAGAAAGAAGCTTTCTGAGAAACTTCTTTGTGTTCTGTGAAATCATCTCACAGAGTTACAGCTTTCCCCTCAAGAAGCCTTTCGCTAAGACAGTTCTTGTGGAATTGGCAAAGTGATATTTGGAAGCCCAAAGAGGGCTATGGTGAAAAAGGAAATATCCTCAGATGAAATCTGGAAAGAAGCTTTCTGAGAAACTGCTTAGTGTTCTGTTCATTCATCTCACAGAGTTACATCTGTATTTCGTGGATCTCTTTGCTAGACTTATTTCTGTGGAATCTGAGAACAGATATTTCGGATCCCATTGAAGACCACAGGGCCAAAGGAAATATCCTCCGATAACAAAGAGAAAGAAGCTTTCTGAGAAACTTCTTTGCGTTCTGTGAAATCATCTCACAGAGTTACAGCTTTCCCCTCAAGAAGCCTTTCGCTAAGACAGTTCTTGTGGAATTGGCAAAGTGATATTTGGAAGCCCTTAGAGGGCTATGGTGAAAAAGGAAATATCCTCAGATGAAATCTGGAAAGAAGCTTTCTGAGAAACTGCTTAGTGTTCGGTTAATTCATCTCAGAGAGTTACATCTGTATTTCGTGGATCTCTTTCCTAGCCTTATTTCGGTGGAATCTGAGAACAGATATTTCGGATCCCTTTGAAGAGTATAGGGCCAAAGGAAATATCCTCCGATAACAAAGAGAAAGAAGCTTTCTGAGAATCTTCTTTGCATTCTGTGAAATCATCTCACAGAGTTACAGCTTTCCCCTCAAGAAGGCTTTCTCTAAGACAGTTCTTGTGGAATTGGAAAAGTGATATTTGGAAGCCCATAGAGGGCTATGGTGAAAAAGGAAATATCCTCAGATGAAATCTGGAAAGAAGCTTTCTGAGAAACTGCTTAGTGTTCGGTTAATTCATCTCACAGAGTTACATCTGTATTTCGTGAATCTCTTTGCTAGCCTTATTTCTGTGGAATCTGAGAACAGATATTTCGGATCCCTTTGAAGACTATAGGGCCAAAGGAAATATCCTCTGATAACAAAGAGAAAGAAGCTTTCTGAGAAACTTCTTTGAGTTCTGTGAAATCATCTCACAGAGTTACAGCTTTCCCCTCAAGAAGCCTTTCGCTAAGACAGTTCTTTGGGAATTGGCAAAGTGATATTTGGAAGCCCATAGAGGGCTATGGTGAAAAAGGAAATATCCTCATATGAAATCTGGAAAGAAGCTTTTTGAGATACTGCTTAGTGTTCTGTTCATTCATCTCACAGAGTTACATCTGTATTTCGTGGATCTCTTTGCTAGCCTTATTTCTGTGGAATCTGAGAACACATATTTCGGATCCCATTGAAGACAATAGGGCCAAAGGAAATATCCTCTGAAAACAAAGAGAAAGAAGCTTTCTGAGAAACTTCTTTGCATTCTGTGAAATCATCTCACAGAGTTACAGCTTTCCCCTCAAGAAGACTTTCGCTAATTCAGTTCTTGTGGAATTAGCAGAGTGATATTTGGAAGCCCATAGAGGGATATGGTGAAAAAGGAAATATCCTCAGATGAAATCTGGAAAGAAGCTTTCTGAGAAACTGCTTAGTGTTCTGTTAATTCATCTCACAGAGTTACATCTGTATTTCGTGGATCTCTTTGCTAGCCTTATTTCTGTGGAATCTGTGAACAGATATTTCGGATCCCACTGAAGACCATAGGGCCAAAGGAAATATCCTCCAATAACAAAGAGAAAAAAGCTTTCTGAGAATCTTCTTTGCGTTCTGTGAAATCATCTCACAGAGTTACAGCTTTCCCCACAAGAAGCATTTCGCTTAGACAGTTCCTGTGGAATTGTCAAAGTGATATTTGGAAGCCCATAGAGGGCTATGGTGAAAAAGGAAATATCCTCAGATGAAATCTGGAAAGAAGCTTTCTGAGAAACTGCTTAGTGTTCGGTTAATTCATCTCACAGAGTTACATCTGTATTTCGTGGATCTCTTTGCTAGCCTTATTTCTGTGGAATCTGAGAACAGATATTTCGGATCCCTTTGAAGACTATAGGGCCAAAGGAAATATCCTCCGATAACAAAGAGAAAGAAGCTTTCTGAGAAACTTCTTTGCGTTCTGTGAAAACATCTCACAGAGTTACAGCTTTCCCCTCAAGAAGCCTTTCGTTAAGTCAGTTCTTGTGGAATTGGCAAAGTGATATTTGGAAGCCCATAGAGGGCTATGGTGAAGAAGGATATATCCTCAGTTGAAATCTGGAAAGAAGCTTTCTGAGAAACTGCTTAGTGTTCTGTTCATTCATCTCACAGAGTTACATCTGTTTTTCGTGGATCTCTTTGCTAGCCTTATTTCTGTGGAATCTGAGAACAGATATTTCGGATCCCTTTGAAGACTATAGGGCCAAAGGAAATATCCTCCGATAACAAAGAGAAAGAAGCTTTCTGAGAAACTTCTTTGCGTTCTGTGAAATCATCTCACAGAGTTACAGCTTTCCCCTCAAGAAGCCTTTCGCTAAGACAGTTCTTGTGTTATTGGCAAGGTGATATTTGGAAGCCCTTAGAGGGCTATGGTGAAAAAGGAAATATCCTCAGATGAAATCTGGAAAGAAGCTTTCTGAGAAACTGCTTAGTGTTCGGTTAATTCATCTCAGCGAGTTATATCTGTATTTCGTGGATCTCTTTGCTAGCCTTATTTCTGTGGAATCTGAGAACAGATATTTCGGATCCCTTTGAAGAGTATAGGGCCAAAGGAAATATCCTCCGATAAGAAAGAGAAAGAAGCTTTCTGAGAAACTTCTTTGTGTTCTGTGAAATCATCTCACAGAGTTACAGCTTTCCCCTCAAGAAGCCTTTCGCTAAGACAGTTCTTGTGGAATTGGCAAAGTGATATTTGGAAGCCCATAGAGGGCTATGGTGAAAAAGGAAATATCCTCAGATGAAATCTGGAAAGAAGCTTTCTGAGAAACTGCTTAGTGTTCTGTTAATTCATCTCACAGAGTTACATCTGTAATTCGTGGATCTCTTTGCTAGCCTTATTTCTGTGGAATCTGAGAACAGATATTTCGGATCCCATTGAAGACTATAGGGCCAAAGGAAATATCCTCCGATAACAAAGAGAAAGAAGCTTTCTGAGAAACTTCTTTGTGTTCTCTGAAATCATCTCACAGAGTTACAGCTTTCCCCTCAAGAAGCCTTTCGCTAAGACAGTTCTTGTGGAATTGGCAAAGTGATATTTGGAAGCCCATAGAGGGCTATGGTGAAAAAGGAAATATCCTCAGATGAAATCTGGAAAGAAGCTTTCTGAGAAACTGCTTAGTGTTCTGTTAATTCATCACACAGAGTTACATCTATATTTCGTGGATCTCTTTGGTAGGCTTATTTGTGTGGAATCTGAGAACACATATTTCGGATCCCATTGAAGACTATAGGGCCAAAGGAAATATCCTCCGATAACAAAGAGAAAGAAGCTTTCTGAGAAACTTCCTTGCGTTCTGTGAAATCATCTCACAGAGTTACAGCTTTCCCCTCAAGAAGCCTTTGCTAAGACATTTCTTCTGGAATTGGCAAAGTGATATTTGGAAGCCCTTAGAGGGCTATGGTGAAAAAGGAAATATCCTCAGATGAAATCTGGAAAGAAGCTTTCTGAGAAACTGCTTAGTGTTCGGTTAATTCATTTCAGAGAGTTACATCTGTATTTCGTGGATCTCTTTGCTAGCCTTATTTCTGTGGAATCTGAGAACAGATATTTCGGATCCCTTTGAAGTCTATAGGGCCAAAGGAAATATCCTCCGATAACAAAGAGAAAGAAGTTTTCTGAGAAACTTCTTTGAGTTCTGTGAAATCATCTCACAGAGTTACAGCTTTCCCCTCAAGAAGCCTTTCTCTAAGACAGTTATTGTGGAATTGGCAAAGTGATATTTGGAAGCCCATAGAGGGCTATGGTGAAAAAGGAAATATGCTCAGATGAAATCTGGAAAGAAGATTTCTGAGATACTGCTTATTGTTCGTTTAATTCATCTCACAGAGTTACATCTGTATTTCGTGTATCTCTTTGCTAGCCTTATTTCTGTGGAATCTGAGAACAGATATTTCTGATCCCATTGAAGACCATAGGGCCAAAGGAAATATCCTCCGATAACAAAGAGAAAGAAGCTTTCTGAGAAACTTCTTTGCGTTCTGTGAAATCATCTCACAGAGTTAGAGCTTTCCCCTCAAGAAGCCTTTCGCTAAGACAATTCTTGTGGAATTGGCAAAGTGATATTTGGAAGCCCATAGAGGGCTATGGTGAAGAAGGATATATCCTCAGATGAAATCTGGAAAGAAGCTTTCTGAGAAACTGCTTAGTGTTCTGTTCATTCATCTCACAGAGTTACATCTGTTTTTCGTGGATCTCTTTGCTAGCCTTATTTCTGTGGAATCTGAGAACAGATATTTCGGATCCCTTTGAAGACTATAGGGCCAAAGGAAATATCCTCCGATAACAAAGAGAAAGAAGCTTTCTGAGAAACTTCTTTGCGTTCTGTGAAATCATCTCACAGAGTTACAGCTTTCCCCTCAAGAAGCCTTTCGCTAAGACAGTTCTTGTGTTATTGGCAAGGTGATATTTGGAAGCCCTTAGAGGGCTATGGTGAAAAAGGAAATATCCTCAGATGAAATCTGGAAAGAAGCTTTCTGAGAAACTGCTTAGTGTTCGGTTAATTCATCTCAGCGAGTTATATCTGTATTTCGTGGATCTCTTTGCTAGCCTTATTTCTGTGGAATCTTAGAACAGATATTTCGGATCCCTTTGAAGAGTATAGGGCCAAAGGAAATATCCTCCGATAAGAAAGAGAAAGAAGCTTTCTGAGAAACTTCTTTGTGTTCTGTGAAATCATCTCACAGAGTTACAGCTTTCCCCTCAAGAAGCCTTTCGCTAAGACATTTCTTGTGGAATTGGCAAAGTGATATTTGGAAGCCCATAGAGGGCTATGGTGAAAAAGGAAATATCCTCAGATGAAATCTGGAAAGAAGCTTTCTGAGAAACTGCTTAGTGTTCTGTTAATTCATCTCACAGAGTTACATCTGTAATTCGTGGATCTCTTTGCTAGCCTTATTTCTGTGGAATCTGAGAACAGATATTTCGGATCCCATTGAAGACTATAGGGCCAAAGGAAATATCCTCCGATAACAAAGAGAAAGAAGCTTTCTGAGAAACTTCTTTGTGTTCTCTGAAATCATCTCACAGAGTTACAGCTTTCCCCTCAAGAAGCCTTTCGCTAAGACAGTTCTTTGGGAATTGGCAAAGTGATATTTGGAAGCCCATAGAGGGCTATGGTGAAAAAGGAAATATCCTCAGATGAAATCTGGAAAGAAGCTTTCTGAGAAACTGCTTAGTGTTCTGTTAATTCATCACACAGAGTTACATCTATATTTCGTGGATCTCTTTGGTAGGCTTATTTGTGTGGAATCTGAGAACACATATTTCGGATCCCATTGAAGACTATAGGGCCAAAGGAAATATCCTCCGATAACAAAGAGAAAGAAGCTTTCTGAGAAACTTCCTTGCATTTTGTGAAATCATCTCACAGAGTTACAGCTTTCCCCTCAAGAAGCCTTTGCTAAGACATTTCTTCTGGAATTGGCAAAGTGATATTTGGAAGCCCTTAGAGGGCTATGGTGAAAAAGGAAATATCATCAGATGAAATCTGGAAAGAAGCTTTCTGAGAAACTGCTTAGTGTTCGGTTAATTCATTTCAGAGAGTTACATCTGTATTTCGTGGATCTCTTTGCTAGCCTTATTTCTGTGGAATCTGAGAACAGATATTTCGGATCCCTTTGAAGTCTATAGGGCCAAAGGAAATATCCTCCGATAACAAAGAGAAAGAAGTTTTCTGAGAAACTTCTTTGAGTTCTGTGAAATCATCTCACAGAGTTACAGCTTTCCCCTCAAGAAGCCTTTCTCTAAGACAGTTATTGTGGAATTGGCAAAGTGATATTTGGAAGCCCATAGAGGGCTATGGTGAAAAAGGAAATATGCTCAGATGAAATCTGGAAAGAAGATTTCTGAGAAACTGCTTATTGTTCGTTTAATTCATCTCACAGAGTTACATCTGTATTTCGTGGATCTCTTTGCTAGCCTTATTTCTGTGGAATCTGAGAACAGATATTTCTGATCCCATTGAAGACCATAGGGCCAAAGGAAATATCCTCCGATAACAAAGAGAAAGAAGCTTTCTGAGAAACTTCTTTGCGTTCTGTGAAATCATCTCACAGAGTTAGAGCTTTCCCCTCAAGAAGCCTTTCGCTAAGACAATTCTTGTGGAATTGGCAAAGTGATATTTGGAAGCCCATAGAGGGCTATGGTGAAAAAGGAAATATCCTCAGATGAAATCTGGAAAGAAGCTTTCTGAGAAACTGCTTAGTGTTCTGCTAATTCATCTCACAGAGTTACATCTGTATTTCGTGGATCTCTTTGCTAGCCTTATTTCTGTGGAATCTGAGAACAGATATTTCGAATCCCATTGAAGACTATAGGGCCATAGGAAATATCGTCTGATAACAAAGAGAAAGAAGCTTTCTGAGAAACTTCTTTGCGTTCTGTGAAATAATCTCACAGAGTTACAGCTTTGCCCTCAAGAAGCCTTTCGCTAAGACAGTTCTTGTGGAATTGGCAAGGTGATATTTGGAAGCCCATAGAGGGCTATGGTGAAAAAGGAAATATCCTCAGATGAAATCTGGAAAGAAGATTTCTGTGAAACAGCTTAGTGTTCGGTTAATTCATCTCACAGAGTTACATCTGTATTTCGTGGATCTCTTTGCTAGCCTTATTTCTGTGGTATCTGAGAACAGATATTTCGGATCCCTTTGAAGACTATAGGGCCAAAGGAAATATCCTCCGATTACAAAGGGAAAGAAGATTTCTGAGAAACTTCTTAGTGTTCTGTGAAAAGATCTCTCACACTTACAGATTTCCCCTCCAGAAGGCTTTCGCTAAGACAGTTCTTGTGGAATTGGCAAAGTGATATTTGGAAGCCCATAGATGGATATGGTGAAAAAGGAAATATCCTCAGATGAAATCTGGAAAGAAGCTTTCTGAGAAATCTTAGTGTTCTGTTCATTCATCTCACAGAGTTACATCTGTATTTCGTGGATCTCTTTGCTAGCCTTATTTCTGTGGAATCTGAGAACAGATATTTCGGATCCCTTTGAAGACTATAGGGCCAAAGGAAATATCCTCCGATAACAAAGAGAAAGAAGCTTTCTGAGAAACTTCTTTGCTTTCTGTGAAATCATCTCACAGAGTTACAGCTTTCCCCTCAAGAAGCCTTTCGCTAAGACAGTTCTTGTGGAATTGGCAAAGTGATATTTGGAAGCCCATAGAGGGCTATGGTGAAAAAGGATATATCTTCAGATGAAATCTGGAAAGAAGATTTCTGAGAAACTGCTTAGTGTTCTGTTCATTCATCTCACAGAGTTACATCTGTATTTCATGGATCTCTTTGCTAGCCTTACTTCTGTGGAATCTGAGAACAGATATTTCGGATCCCATTGAAGACCATAGGGCCAAAGGAAATATCCTCCGATAACAAAGAGAAAGAAGATTTCTGAGAAACTTCTTTGTGTTCTGTGAAATCATCTCACAGAGTTACAGATTTCCCCTCAAGAAGCCTTTCGCTAAGACAGTTCTTGTGGAATTGGCAAAGTGATATTTGGAAGCCCACAGAGGGCTATGGTGAAAAAGGAAATATCCTCAGATGAAATCTGGAAAGAAGCTTTCTGAGAAACTGCTTAGTGTTCTGTTAATTCATCTCACAGAGTTACATCTGTATTTCGTGGATCTCTTTGTAACCTTATATCTGTGGAATCTGAGAACAGATATTTCGGATCCCAATGAAGACGATAGGGCCAAAGGAAATATCCTCCGATAACAAAGAGAAAGAAGCTTTCTGAGAAACTTCTTTGCGTTCTGTGAAATCATCTCAAAGAGTTACAGCTTTCCCCTCAAGAAGCCTTTCGCTAAGACAGTTCTTGTGGAATTGGCAAAGTGATATTTGGAAGCCCATAGAGGGCTATGGTGAAAAAGGAAATCTCAGTTGAAATCTGGAAAGAAGCTTTCTGAGAAACTGCTTAGTGTTCGGTTAATTCATCTCACAGAGTTACATCTGTATTTCGTGGATCTCTTTGCTAGCCTTATTTCTGTGGAATCTGAGAACAGATATTTCGGATCCCTTTGAAGACTATAGGGCCAAAGGAAATATCCTCCGATAACAAAGAGATAGAAGCTTTCTGAGAAACTTCTTTGCTTTCTGTGAAATCATCTCACAGAGTTACAGCTTTCCCCTCAAGAAGCCTTTCGCTAAGACAGTTCTTGTGGAATTGGCAAAGTGATATTTGGAAGCCCTTAGAGGGCTATGGTGATAAAGGAAATATCCTCAGATGAAATCTGGAAAGAAGCTTTCTGAGAAACTGCTTAGTGTTCGGTTAATTCATCTCACAGAGTTACATCTGTATTTCATGGATCTCTTCGCTAGCCTTATTTCTGTGGAATCTGAGAACAGATATTTCGGATCCCTTTAAAGAGTATAGGGCCAAAGGAAATATCCTCCGATAACAAAGAGAAATAAGCTTTCTGAGAAACTTCTTTGCTTTCTGTGAAATCATCTCACAGAGTTACAGCTTTCCCCTCAAGAAGCCTTTCGCTAAGACAGTTCTTGTGGAATTGGCAAAGTGATATTTGGAAGCCCATAGAGGGCTATGGTGAAAAAGGAAATATCCTCAGATGAATCTGGAAAGAAGCTTTCTGAGAAACTGCTTAGTGTTCGGTTAATTCATCTCACAGAGTTACATCTGTATTTCGTGGATGTCTTTGCTAGCCTTATTTCTGTGGAATCTGAGAACAGATATTTCGGATCCCTTTGAAGACTATAGGGCCAAAGGAAATATCCTCCGATAACAAAGAGAAAGAAGCTTTCTGAGAAACTTCTTTGTGTTCTGTGAAATCATCTCACAGAGTTACAGCTTTCCCCTCAAGAAGCCTTTCGCTAAGACAGTTCTTGTGGAATTGGCAAAGTGATATTTGGAAGCCCAAAGAGGGCTATGGTGAAAAAGGAAATATCCTCAGATGAAATCTGGAAAGAAGCTTTCTGAGAAACTGCTTAGTGTTCTGTTCATTCATCTCACAGAGTTACATCTGTATTTCGTGGATCTCTTTGCTAGACTTATTTCTGTGGAATCTGAGAACAGATATTTCGGATCCCATTGAAGACCACAGGGCCAAAGGAAATATCCTCCGATTACAAAGAGAAAGAAGATTTCTGAGAAACTTCTTTGCGTTCTGTGAAATCATCTCACAGAGTTACAGCTTTCCCTTCAAGCAGCCTTTCGCTAAGACAGTTCTTGTGGAATTGGCAAAGTGATATTCGGAAGCCCATAGAGGACTATGGTGAAAAATGAAATATCCTCAGATGAAATCTGGAAAGAAGCTTTCTGAGAAATTGCTTAGTGTTCGGTTAATTCATCTCACAGAGTTACATCTGTATTTCGTGGATCTCTTTGCTTGCCCTATTTCTGTGGAATCTGAGAACAGATATTTCGGATCCCTTTGAAGACTATAGGGCCAAAGGAAATATCCTCTGATAACAAAGAGAAAGAAGCTTTCTGAGAAACTTCTTTGTGTTCTGTGAAATCATCTCAGAGAGTTACAGCTTTCCCCTCAAGAAGCCTTTCGCTTAGACAGTTCTTGTGGAATTCGCAAAGTGATATTTGGAAGCCCATAGAGGGCAATGGTGAAAAAGGAAATATCCTCAGATGAAATCTGGAAAGAAGCTTTCTGAGAAACTGCTTAGTGTTCTGTTAATTCATCTCACAGAGTTACATCTGTATTTCGTGGATCTCTTTGCTAGCCTTATTTCTGTGGAATCTGAGAACAGATATTTCGGATCCCTTTGAAGACCACAGGGCCAAAGGAAATATCCTCCGATTACAAAGAGAAAGAAGATTTCTGAGAAACTTCTTTGAGTTCTGTGAAATCATCTCACAGAGTTACAGCTTTCCCCTCAAGAAGCCTTTCGCTAATACAGTTCTTGTGGAATTGGCAAAGTGATATTTGGAAGCCCTTAGAGGGCTATGGTGAAAAAGGAAATATGCTCAGATGAAATCTGGAAAGAAGCTTTCTGAGAAACTGCTTATTGTTCGTTTAATTCATCTCACAGAGTTACATCTGTATTTCGTGGATCTCTTTGCTAGCCTTATTTCTGTGGAATCTGAGAACAGATATTTCTGATCCCATTGAAGACCATAGGGCCAAAGGAAATATCCTCCGATAACAAAGAGAAAGAAGCTTTCTGAGAAACTTCTTTGCGTTCTGTGAAATCATCTCACAGAGTTACAGCTTTCCCCTCAAGAAGCCTTTCGCTAAGACAGTTCTTGTGGAATTGGCAAAGTGATATTTGGAAGCCCTTAGAGGGCTATGGTGAAAAAGGAAATATCCTCAGATGAAATCTGGAAAGAAGCTTTCTGAGAAACTGCTTAGTGTTCGGTTAATTCATCTCAGAGAGTTACATCTGTATTTCGTGGATCTCTTTCCTAGCCTTATTTCGGTGGAATCTGAGAACAGATATTTCGGATCCCTTTGAAGAGTATAGGGCCAAAGGAAATATCCTCCGATAACAAAGAGAAAGAAGCTTTCTGAGAATCTTCTTTGCATTCTGTGAAATCATCTCACAGAGTTACAGCTTTCCCCTCAAGAAGGCTTTCTCTAAGACAGTTCTTGTGGAATTGGAAAAGTGATATTTGGAAGCCCATAGAGGGCTATGGTGAAAAAGGAAATATCCTCAGATGAAATCTGGAAAGAAGCTTTCTGAGAAACTGCTTAGTGTTCGGTTAATTCATCTCACAGAGTTACATCTGTATTTCGTGAATCTCTTTGCTAGCCTTATTTCTGTGGAATCTGAGAACAGATATTTCGGATCCCTTTGAAGACTATAGGGCCAAAGGAAATATCCTCTGATAACAAAGAGAAAGAAGCTTTCTGAGAAACTTCTTTGAGTTCTGTGAAATCATCTCACAGAGTTACAGCTTTCCCCTCAAGAAGCCTTTCGCTAAGACAGTTCTTTGGGAATTGGCAAAGTGATATTTGGAAGCCCATAGAGGGCTATGGTGAAAAAGGAAATATCCTCATATGAAATCTGGAAAGAAGCTTTTTGAGATACTGCTTAGTGTTCTGTTCATTCATCTCACAGAGTTACATCTGTATTTCGTGGATCTCTTTGCTAGCCTTATTTCTGTGGAATCTGAGAACACATATTTCGGATCCCATTGAAGACAATAGGGCCAAAGGAAATATCCTCTGAAAACAAAGAGAAAGAAGCTTTCTGAGAAACTTCTTTGCATTCTGTGAAATCATCTCACAGAGTTACAGCTTTCCCCTCAAGAAGACTTTCGCTAATTCAGTTCTTGTGGAATTAGCAGAGTGATATTTGGAAGCCCATAGAGGGATATGGTGAAAAAGGAAATATCCTCAGATGAAATCTGGAAAGAAGCTTTCTGAGAAACTGCTTAGTGTTCTGTTAATTCATCTCACAGAGTTACATCTGTATTTCGTGGATCTCTTTGCTAGCCTTATTTCTGTGGAATCTGTGAACAGATATTTCGGATCCCATTGAAGACCATAGGGCCAAAGGAAATATCCTCCAATAACAAAGAGAAAAAAGCTTTCTGAGAATCTTCTTTGCGTTCTGTGAAATCATCTCACAGAGTTACAGCTTTCCCCACAAGAAGCATTTCGCTAAGACAGTTCCTGTGGAATTGTCAAAGTGATATTTGGAAGCCCATAGAGGGCTATGGTGAAAAAGGAAATATCCTCAGATGAAATCTGGAAAGAAGCTTTCTGAGAAACTGCTTAGTGTTCGGTTAATTCATCTCACAGAGTTACATCTGTATTTCGTGGATCTCTTTGCTAGCCTTATTTCTGTGGAATCTGAGAACAGATATTTCGGATCCCTTTGAAGACTATAGGGCCAAAGGAAATATCCTCCGATAACAAAGAGAAAGAAGCTTTCTGAGAAACTTCTTTGCGTTCTGTGAAAACATCTCACAGAGTTACAGCTTTCCCCTCAAGAAGCCTTTCGTTAAGACAGTTCTTGTGGAATTGGCAAAGTGATATTTGGAAGCCCATAGAGGGCTATGGTGAAGAAGGATATATCCTCAGTTGAAATCTGGAAAGAAGCTTTCTGAGAAACTGCTTAGTGTTCTGTTCATTCATCTCACAGAGTTACATCTGTTTTTCGTGGATCTCTTTGCTAGCCTTATTTCTGTGGAATCTGAGAACAGATATTTCGGATCCCTTTGAAGACTATAGGGCCAAAGGAAATATCCTCCGATAACAAAGAGAAAGAAGCTTTCTGAGAAACTTCTTTGCGTTCTGTGAAATCATCTCACAGAGTTACAGCTTTCCCCTCAAGAAGCCTTTCGCTAAGACAGTTCTTGTGTTATTGGCAAGGTGATATTTGGAAGCCCTTAGAGGGCTATGGTGAAAAAGGAAATATCCTCAGATGAAATCTGGAAAGAAGCTTTCTGAGAAACTGCTTAGTGTTCGGTTAATTCATCTCAGCGAGTTATATCTGTATTTCGTGGATCTCTTTGCTAGCCTTATTTCTGTGGAATCTGAGAACAGATATTTCGGATCCCTTTGAAGAGTATAGGGCCAAAGGAAATATCCTCCGATAAGAAAGAGAAAGAAGCTTTCTGAGAAACTTCTTTGTGTTCTGTGAAATCATCTCACAGAGTTACAGCTTTCCCCTCAAGAAGCCTTTCGCTAAGACAGTTCTTGTGGAATTGGCAAAGTGATATTTGGAAGCCCATAGAGGGCTATGGTGAAAAAGGAAATATCCTCAGATGAAATCTGGAAAGAAGCTTTCTGAGAAACTGCTTAGTGTTCTGTTAATTCATCTCACAGAGTTACATCTGTAATTCGTGGATCTCTTTGCTAGCCTTATTTCTGTGGAATCTGAGAACAGATATTTCGGATCCCATTGAAGACTATAGGGCCAAAGGAAATATCCTCCGATAACAAAGAGAAAGAAGCTTTCTGAGAAACTTCTTTGTGTTCTCTGAAATCATCTCACAGAGTTACAGCTTTCCCCTCAAGAAGCCTTTCGCTAAGACAGTTCTTGTGGAATTGGCAAAGTGATATTTGGAAGCCCATAGAGGGCTATGGTGAAAAAGGAAATATCCTCAGATGAAATCTGGAAAGAAGCTTTCTGAGAAACTGCTTAGTGTTCTGTTAATTCATCACACAGAGTTACATCTATATTTCGTGGATCTCTTTGGTAGGCTTATTTGTGTGGAATCTGAGAACACATATTTCGGATCCCATTGAAGACTATAGGGCCAAAGGAAATATCCTCCGATAACAAAGAGAAAGAAGCTTTCTGAGAAACTTCCTTGCGTTCTGTGAAATCATCTCACAGAGTTACAGCTTTCCCCTCAAGAAGCCTTTGCTAAGACATTTCTTCTGGAATTGGCAAAGTGATATTTGGAAGCCCTTAGAGGGCTATGGTGAAAAAGGAAATATCCTCAGATGAAATCTGGAAAGAAGCTTTCTGAGAAACTGCTTAGTGTTCGGTTAATTCATTTCAGAGAGTTACATCTGTATTTCGTGGATCTCTTTGCTAGCCTTATTTCTGTGGAATCTGAGAACAGATATTTCGGATCCCTTTGAAGTCTATAGGGCCAAAGGAAATATCCTCCGATAACAAAGAGAAAGAAGTTTTCTGAGAAACTTCTTTGAGTTCTGTGAAATCATCTCACAGAGTTACAGCTTTCCCCTCAAGAAGCCTTTCTCTAAGACAGTTATTGTGGAATTGGCAAAGTGATATTTGGAAGCCCATAGAGGGCTATGGTGAAAAAGGAAATATGCTCAGATGAAATCTGGAAAGAAGATTTCTGAGATACTGCTTATTGTTCGTTTAATTCATCTCACAGAGTTACATCTGTATTTCGTGGATCTCTTTGCTAGCCTTATTTCTGTGGAATCTGAGAACAGATATTTCTGATCCCATTGAAGACCATAGGGCCAAAGGAAATATCCTCCGATAACAAAGAGAAAGAAGCTTTCTGAGAAACTTCTTTGCGTTCTGTGAAATCATCTCACAGAGTTAGAGCTTTCCCCTCAAGAAGCCTTTCGCTAAGACAATTCTTGTGGAATTGGCAAAGTGATATTTGGAAGCCCATAGAGGGCTATGGTGAAGAAGGATATATCCTCAGTTGAAATCTGGAAAGAAGCTTTCTGAGAAACTGCTTAGTGTTCTGTTCATTCATCTCACAGAGTTACATCTGTTTTTCGTGGATCTCTTTGCTAGCCTTATTTCTGTGGAATCTGAGAACAGATATTTCGGATCCCTTTGAAGACTATAGGGCCAAAGGAAATATCCTCCGATAACAAAGAGAAAGAAGCTTTCTGAGAAACTTCTTTGCGTTCTGTGAAATCATCTCACAGAGTTACAGCTTTCCCCTCAAGAAGCCTTTCGCTAAGACAGTTCTTGTGTTATTGGCAAGGTGATATTTGGAAGCCCTTAGAGGGCTATGGTGAAAAAGGAAATATCCTCAGATGAAATCTGGAAAGAAGCTTTCTGAGAAACTGCTTAGTGTTCGGTTAATTCATCTCAGCGAGTTATATCTGTATTTCGTGGATCTCTTTGCTAGCCTTATTTCTGTGGAATCTGAGAACAGATATTTCGGATCCCTTTGAAGAGTATAGGGCCAAAGGAAATATCCTCCGATAAGAAAGAGAAAGAAGCTTTCTGAGAAACTTCTTTGTGTTCTGTGAAATCATCTCACAGAGTTACAGCTTTCCCCTCAAGAAGCCTTTCGCTAAGACATTTCTTGTGGAATTGGCAAAGTGATATTTGGAAGCCCATAGAGGGCTATGGTGAAAAAGGAAATATCCTCAGATGAAATCTGGAAAGAAGCTTTCTGAGAAACTGCTTAGTGTTCTGTTAATTCATCTCACAGAGTTACATCTGTAATTCGTGGATCTCTTTGCTAGCCTTATTTCTGTGGAATCTGAGAACAGATATTTCGGATCCCATTGAAGACTATAGGGCCAAAGGAAATATCCTCCGATAACAAAGAGAAAGAAGCTTTCTGAGAAACTTCTTTGTGTTCTCTGAAATCATCTCACAGAGTTACAGCTTTCCCCTCAAGAAGCCTTTCGCTAAGACAGTTCTTTGGGAATTGGCAAAGTGATATTTGGAAGCCCATAGAGGGCTATGGTGAAAAAGGAAATATCCTCAGATGAAATCTGGAAAGAAGCTTTCTGAGAAACTGCTTAGTGTTCTGTTAATTCATCACACAGAGTTACATCTATATTTCGTGGATCTCTTTGGTAGGCTTATTTGTGTGGAATCTGAGAACACATATTTCGGATCCCATTGAAGACTATAGGGCCAAAGGAAATATCCTCCGATAACAAAGAGAAAGAAGCTTTCTGAGAAACTTCCTTGCATTTTGTGAAATCATCTCACAGAGTTACAGCTTTCCCCTCAAGAAGCCTTTGCTAAGACATTTCTTCTGGAATTGGCAAAGTGATATTTGGAAGCCCTTAGAGGGCTATGGTGAAAAAGGAAATATCATCAGATGAAATCTGGAAAGAAGCTTTCTGAGAAACTGCTTAGTGTTCGGTTAATTCATTTCAGAGAGTTACATCTGTATTTCGTGGATCTCTTTGCTAGCCTTATTTCTGTGGAATCTGAGAACAGATATTTCGGATCCCTTTGAAGTCTATAGGGCCAAAGGAAATATCCTCCGATAACAAAGAGAAAGAAGATTTCTGAGAAACTTCTTTGAGTTCTGTGAAATCATCTCACAGAGTTACAGCTTTCCCCTCAAGAAGCCTTTCTCTAAGACAGTTATTGTGGAATTGGCAAAGTGATATTTGGAAGCCCATAGAGGGCTATGGTGAAAAAGGAAATATGCTCAGATGAAATCTGGAAAGAAGATTTCTGAGAAACTGCTTATTGTTCGTTTAATTCATCTCACAGAGTTACATCTGTATTTCGTGGATCTCTTTGCTAGCCTTATTTCTGTGGAATCTGAGAACAGATATTTCTGATCCCATTGAAGACCATAGGGCCAAAGGAAATATCCTCCGATAACAAAGAGAAAGAAGCTTTCTGAGAAACTTCTTTGCGTTCTGTGAAATCATCTCACAGAGTTAGAGCTTTCCCCTCAAGAAGCCTTTCGCTAAGACAATTCTTGTGGAATTGGCAAAGTGATATTTGGAAGCCCATAGAGGGCTATGGTGAAAAAGGAAATATCCTCAGATGAAATCTGGAAAGAAGATTTCTGTGAAACAGCTTAGTGTTCGGTTAATTCATCTCACAGAGTTACATCTGTATTTCGTGGATCTCTTTGCTAGCCTTATTTCTGTGGTATCTGAGAACAGATATTTCGGATCCCTTTGAAGACTATAGGGCCAAAGGAAATATCCTCCGATAACAAAGAGAAAGAAGCTTTCTGAGAAACTTCTTAGTGTTCTGTGAAAAGATCTCTCACACTTACAGATTTCCCCTCAAGAAGGCTTTCGCTAAGACAGTTCTTGTGGAATTGGCAAAGTGATATTTGGAAGCCCATAGATGGATATGGTGAAAAAGGAAATATCCTCAGATGAAATCTGGAAAGAAGCTTTCTGAGAAATCTTAGTGTTCTGTTCATTCATCTCACAGAGTTACATCTGTATTTCGTGGATCTCTTTGCTAGCCTTATTTCTGTGGAATCTGAGAACAGATAGGTCGGATCCCTTTGAAGACTATAGGGCCAAAGGAAATATCCTCCGACAACAAAGAGAAAGAGGCTTTCTGAGAAACTTCTTTGCGTTCTGTGAAATCATCTCACAGAGTTACAGCTTTCCCCTCAAGAAGCCTTTCGCTAAGACAGTTCTTGTGGAATTGGCAAAGTGATATTTGGAAGCCCATAGATGGCTATGGTGAAAAAGGAAATATCGTCAGATGAAATCTGGGAAGAAGCTTTCTGAGAAACGGCTTAGTGTTCGGTTAATTCAACTCAGAGAGTTACATCTCTATTTCGTGGATCTCTTTGCTAACCTTATTTCTGTGGAATCTGAGAACAGATATTTCGGATCCCATTGAAGACTACAGGGCCAAAGGAATTATCCTCCGATAACAAAGAGAAAGAAGCTTTCTGAGAAACTTCTTTGCGTTCTGTGAAATCATCTCACAGAGTTACAGATTTCCCCTCAAGAAGACTTTCGCTAAGACAGTTATTGTGGAATTGGCAAAGTGATATTTGGAAGCCCATAGAGGGCTATGGTGAAAAAGGAAATATCCTCAGATGAAATCTGGAAAGAAGATTTCTGAGAAACTGCTAAGTGTTCGGTTAATTCATCTCACAGAGTTACATCTGTATTTCCTGGATCTCTTTGCTAGCCTTATTTCTGTGGAATCTGAGAACAGATATTTCGGATCCCATTGAAGACCATATGGCCAAAGGAAATATCCTCGGATAACAAAGAGAAAGAAGCTTTCTGAGAAACTTCTTTGCGTTCTGTGAAATCATCTCACAGAGTTACAGCTTTCCCCTCAAGAAGCCTTTCGCTAAGACAGTTCTTGTGGAATTGGCAAAGTGATATTTGGAAGCCCATAGACGGCTATGGTGAAAAAGGAAATATGCTCAGATGAAATTTGGAAAGAAGCTTTCTGAGAAACTGCTAAGTGTTCGGTTAATTCATCTCACAGAGTTACATCTATATTTCGTGGATCTCTTTGTTAGCCTTATTTCCGTGGAATCTGAGAACCGATATTTCGAATCCCATTGAAGACCATAGGGCCAAAGGAAATATCCTCGGATAACAAAGAGAAAGAAGCTTTCTGAGAAACTTCTTTGCGTTCTGTGAAATCATCTCACAGAGTTACAGCTTTCCCCTCAAGAAGCCTTTCGCTAAGACAGTTCTTGTGGAATTGGCAAAGTGATATTTGGAAGCCCATAGAGGGCTATGGTGAAAAAGGAAATATCCTCAGATGAAATCTGGAAAGAAGCTTTCTGAGAAACTGCTTAGTGTTCGGTTAATTCATCTCAGAGAGTTACATCTGTATTTCGTGGATCTCTTTCCTAGCCTTATTTCGGTGGAATCTGAGAACAGATATTTCGGATCCCTTTGAAGAGTATAGGGCCAAAGGAAATATCCTCCGATAACAAAGAGAAAGAAGCTTTCTGAGAATCTTCTTTGCATTCTGTGAAATCATCTCACAGAGTTACAGCTTTCCCCTCAAGAAGGCTTTCTCTAAGACAGTTCTTGTGGAATTGGAAAAGTGATATTTGGAAGCCCATAGAGGGCTATGGTGAAAAAGGAAATATCCTCAGATGAAATCTGGAAAGAAGCTTTCTGAGAAACTGCTTAGTGTTCGGTTAATTCATCTCACAGAGTTACATCTGTATTTCGTGAATCTCTTTGCTAGCCTTATTTCTGTGGAATCTGAGAACAGATATTTCGGATCCCTTTGAAGACTATAGGGCCAAAGGAAATATCCTCTGATAACAAAGAGAAAGAAGCTTTCTGAGAAACTTCTTTGAGTTCTGTGAAATCATCTCACAGAGTTACAGCTTTCCCCTCAAGAAGCCTTTCGCTAAGACAGTTCTTTGGGAATTGGCAAAGTGATATTTGGAAGCCCATAGAGGGCTATGGTGAAAAAGGAAATATCCTCATATGAAATCTGGAAAGAAGCTTTTTGAGATACTGCTTAGTGTTCTGTTCATTCATCTCACAGAGTTACATCTGTATTTCGTGGATCTCTTTGCTAGCCTTATTTCTGTGGAATCTGAGAACACATATTTCGGATCCCATTGAAGAAAATAGGGCCAAAGGAAATATCCTCTGAAAACAAAGAGAAAGAAGCTTTCTGAGAAACTTCTTTGCATTCTGTGAAATCATCTCACAGAGTTACAGCTTTCCCCTCAAGAAGACTTTCGCTAATTCAGTTCTTGTGGAATTAGCAGAGTGATATTTGGAAGCCCATAGAGGGATATGGTGAAAAAGGAAATATCCTCAGATGAAATCTGGAAAGAAGCTTTCTGAGAAACTGCTTAGTGTTCTGTTAATTCATCTCACAGAGTTACATCTGTATTTCGTGGATCTCTTTGCTAGCCTTATTTCTGTGGAATCTGTGAACAGATATTTCGGATCCCATTGAAGACCATAGGGCCAAAGGAAATATCCTCCAATAACAAAGAGAAAAAAGCTTTCTGAGAATCTTCTTTGCGTTCTGTGAAATCATCTCACAGAGTTACAGCTTTCCCCACAAGAAGCATTTCGCTAAGACAGTTCCTGTGGAATTGTCAAAGTGATATTTGGAAGCCCATAGAGGGCTATGGTGAAAAAGGAAATATCCTCAGATGAAATCTGGAAAGAAGCTTTCTGAGAAACTGCTTAGTGTTCGGTTAATTCATCTCACAGAGTTACATCTGTATTTCGTGGATCTCTTTGCTAGCCTTATTTCTGTGGAATCTGAGAACAGATATTTCGGATCCCTTTGAAGACTATAGGGCCAAAGGAAATATCCTCCGATAACAAAGAGAAAGAAGCTTTCTGAGAAACTTCTTTGCGTTCTGTGAAAACATCTCACAGAGTTACAGCTTTCCCCTCAAGAAGCCTTTCGTTAAGTCAGTTCTTGTGGAATTGGCAAAGTGATATTTGGAAGCCCATAGAGGGCTATGGTGAAGAAGGATATATCCTCAGTTGAAATCTGGAAAGAAGCTTTCTGAGAAACTGCTTAGTGTTCTGTTCATTCATCTCACAGAGTTACATCTGTTTTTCGTGGATCTCTTTGCTAGCCTTATTTCTGTGGAATCTGAGAACAGATATTTCGGATCCCTTTGAAGACTATAGGGCCAAAGGAAATATCCTCCGATAACAAAGAGAAAGAAGCTTTCTGAGAAACTTCTTTGCGTTCTGTGAAATCATCTCACAGAGTTACAGCTTTCCCCTCAAGAAGCCTTTCGCTAAGACAGTTCTTGTGTTATTGGCAAGGTGATATTTGGAAGCCCTTAGAGGGCTATGGTGAAAAAGGAAATATCCTCAGATGAAATCTGGAAAGAAGCTTTCTGAGAAACTGCTTAGTGTTCGGTTAATTCATCTCACAGAGTTACATCTGTATTTCGTGGATCTCTTTGCTAGCCTTATTTCTGTGGAATCTGAGAACAGATATTTCGGATCCCTTTGAAGATTATAGGGCCAAAGGAAATATCCTCCGATAACAAAGAGAAAGAAGCTTTCTGAGAAACTTCTTTGTGTTCTGTGAAATCATCTCACAGAGTTACAGCTTTCCCCTCAAGAAGCCTTTCGCTAAGACAGTTCTTGTGGAATTGGCAAAGTGATATTTGGAAGCCCATAGAGGGCTATGGTGAAAAAGGAAATATCCTCAGATGAAATCTGGAAAGAAGCTTTCTGAGAAACTGCTTAGTGTTCTGTTAATTCATCTCACAGAGTTACATCTGTAATTCGTGGATCTCTTTGCTAGCCTTATTTCTGTGGAATCTGAGAACAGATATTTCGGATCCCATTGAAGACTATAGGGCCAAAGGAAATATCCTCCGATAACAAAGAGAAAGAAGCTTTCTGAGAAACTTCTTTGTGTTCTCTGAAATCATCTCACAGAGTTACAGCTTTCCCCTCAAGAAGCCTTTCGCTAAGACAGTTCTTGTGGAATTGGCAAAGTGATATTTGGAAGCCCATAGAGGGCTATGGTGAAAAAGGAAATATCCTCAGATGAAATCTGGAAAGAAGCTTTCTGAGAAACTGCTTAGTGTTCTGTTAATTCATCACACAGAGTTACATCTATATTTCGTGGATCTCTTTGGTAGGCTTATTTGTGTGGAATCTGAGAACACATATTTCGGATCCCATTGAAGACTATAGGGCCAAAGGAAATATCCTCCGATAACAAAGAGAAAGAAGCTTTCTGAGAAACTTCCTTGCGTTCTGTGAAATCATCTCACAGAGTTACAGCTTTCCCCTCAAGAAGCCTTTGCTAAGACATTTCTTCTGGAATTGGCAAAGTGATATTTGGAAGCCCTTAGAGGGCTATGGTGAAAAAGGAAATATCCTCAGATGAAATCTGGAAAGAAGCTTTCTGAGAAACTGCTTAGTGTTCGGTTAATTCATTTCAGAGAGTTACATCTGTATTTCGTGGATCTCTTTGCTAGCCTTATTTCTGTGGAATCTGAGAACAGATATTTCGGATCCCTTTGAAGTCTATAGGGCCAAAGGAAATATCCTCCGATAACAAAGAGAAAGAAGTTTTCTGAGAAACTTCTTTGAGTTCTGTGAAATCATCTCACAGAGTTACAGCTTTCCCCTCAAGAAGCCTTTCTCTAAGACAGTTATTGTGGAATTGGCAAAGTGATATTTGGAAGCCCATAGAGGGCTATGGTGAAAAAGGAAATATGCTCAGATGAAATCTGGAAAGAAGATTTCTGAGAAACTGCTTATTGTTCGTTTAATTCATCTCACAGAGTTACATCTGTATTTCGTGGATCTCTTTGCTAGCCTTATTTCTGTGGAATCTGAGAACAGATATTTCTGATCCCTTTGAAGACCATAGGGCCAAAGGAAATATCCTCCGATAACAAAGAGAAAGAAGCTTTCTGAGAAACTTCTTTGCGTTCTGTGAAATCATCTCACAGAGTTACAGCTTTCCCCTCAAGAAGCCTTTCGCTAAGACAATTCTTGTGGAATTGGCAAAGTGATATTTCGAAGCCCATAGAGGGCTATGTTGAAAAAGGATATATCCTCAGATGAAATCTGGAAAGAACCTTTCTGAGAAACTGCTTAGTGTTCTGCTAATTCATCTCACAGAGTTACATCTGTATTTCGTGGATCTCTTTGCTAGCCTTATTTCTGTGGAATCTGAGAACAGATATTTCGAATCCCATTGAAGACTATAGGGCCATAGGAAATATCGTCTGATAACAAAGAGAAAGAAGCTTTCTGAGAAACTTCTTTGCGTTCTGTGAAATAATCTCACAGAGTTACAGCATTCCCCTCAAGAAGCCTTTCGCTAAGACAGTTCTTGTGGAATTGGCAAGGTGATATTTGGAAGCCCATAGAGGGCTATGGTGAAAAAGGAAATATCCTCAGATGAAATCTGGAAAGAAGCTTTCTGAGAAACTGCTTAGTGTTCTGTTAATTCATCTCACAGAGTTACATCTGTAATTCGTGGATCTCTTTGCTAGCCTTATTTCTGTGGAATCTGAGAACAGATATTTCGGATCCCATTGAAGACTATAGGGCCAAAGGAAATATCCTCCGATAACAAAGAGAAAGAAGCTTTCTGAGAAACTTCTTTGTGTTCTCTGAAATCATCTCACAGAGTTACAGCTTTCCCCTCAAGAAGCCTTTCGCTAAGACAGTTCTTGTGGAATTGGCAAAGTGATATTTGGAAGCCCATAGAGGGCTATGGTGAAAAAGGAAATATCCTCAGATGAAATCTGGAAAGAAGCTTTCTGAGAAACTGCTTAGTGTTCTGTTAATTCATCACACAGAGTTACATCTATATTTCGTGGATCTCTTTGGTAGGCTTATTTGTGTGGAATCTGAGAACACATATTTCGGATCCCATTGAAGACTATAGGGCCAAAGGAAATATCCTCCGATAACAAAGAGAAAGAAGCTTTCTGAGAAACTTCCTTGCGTTCTGTGAAATCATCTCACAGAGTTACAGCTTTCCCCTCAAGAAGCCTTTGCTAAGACATTTCTTCTGGAATTGGCAAAGTGATATTTGGAAGCCCTTAGAGGGCTATGGTGAAAAAGGAAATATCCTCAGATGAAATCTGGAAAGAAGCTTTCTGAGAAACTGATTAGTGTTCGGTTAATTCATTTCAGAGAGTTACATCTGTATTTCGTGGATCTCTTTGCTAGCCTTATTTCTGTGGAATCTGAGAACAGATATTTCGGATCCCTTTGAAGTCTATAGGGCCAAAGGAAATATCCTCCGATAACAAAGAGAAAGAAGTTTTCTGAGAAACTTCTTTGAGTTCTGTGAAATCATCTCACAGAGTTACAGCTTTCCCCTCAAGAAGCCTTTCTCTAAGACAGTTATTGTGGAATTGGCAAAGTGATATTTGGAAGCCCATAGAGGGCTATGGTGAAAAAGGAAATATGCTCAGATGAAATCTGGAAAGAAGATTTCTGAGAAACTGCTTATTGTTCGTTTAATTCATCTCACAGAGTTACATCTGTATTTCGTGGATCTCTTTGCTAGCCTTATTTCTGTGGAATCTGAGAACAGATATTTCTGATCCCATTGAAGACCATAGGGCCAAAGGAAATATCCTCCGATAACAAAGAGAAAGAAGCTTTCTGAGAAACTTCTTTGCGTTCTGTGAAATCATCTCACAGAGTTACAGCTTTCCCCTCAAGCAGCCTTTCGCTAAGACAATTCTTGTGGAATTGGCAAAGTGATATTTGGAAGCCCATAGAGGGCTATGTTGAAAAAGGATATATCCTCAGATGAAATCTGGAAAGAACCTTTCTGAGAAACTGCTTAGTGTTCTGCTAATTCATCTCACAGAGTTACATCTGTATTTCGTGGATCTCTTTGCTAGCCTTATTTCTGTGGAATCTGAGAACAGATATTTCGAATCCCATTGAAGACTATAGGGCCATAGGAAATATCGTCTGATAACAAAGAGAAAGAAGCTTTCTGAGAAACTTCTTTGCGTTCTGTGAAATAATCTCACAGAGTTACAGCTTTGCCCTCAAGAAGCCTTTCGCTAAGACAGTTCTTGTGGAATTGGCAAGGTGATATTTGGAAGCCCATAGAGGGCTATGGTGAAAAAGGAAATATCCTCAGATGAAATCTGGAAAGAAGATTTCTGTGAAACAGCTTAGTGTTCGGTTAATTCATCTCACAGAGTTACATCTGTATTTCGTGGATCTCTTTGCTAGCCTTATTTCTGTGGTATCTGAGAACAGATATTTCGGATCCCTTTGAAGACTATAGGGCCAAAGGAAATATCCTCCGATAACAAAGAGAAAGAAGCTTTCTGAGAAACTTCTTAGTGTTCTGTGAAAAGATCTCTCACACTTACAGATTTCCCCTCAAGAAGGCTTTCGCTAAGACAGTTCTTGTGGAATTGGCAAAGTGATATTTGGAAGCCCATAGATGGATATGGTGAAAAAGGAAATATCCTCAGATGAAATCTGGAAAGAAGCTTTCTGAGAAATCTTAGTGTTCTGTTCATTCATCTCACAGAGTTACATCTGTATTTCGTGGATTTCTTTGCTAGCCTTATTTCTGTGGAATCTGAGAACAGATAGGTCGGATCCCTTTGAAGACTATAGGGCCAAAGGAAATATCCTCCGACAACAAAGAGAAAGAGGCTTTCTGAGAAACTTCTTTGCGTTCTGTGAAATCATCTCACAGAGTTACAGCTTTCCCCTCAAGAAGCCTTTCGCTAAGACAGTTCTTGTGGAATTGGCAAAGTGATATTTGGAAGCCCATAGATGTCTATGGTGAAAAAGGAAATATCGTCAGATGAAATCTGGGAAGAAGCTTTCTGAGAAACGGCTTAGTGTTCGGTTAATTCAACTCAGAGAGTTACATCTCTATTTCGTGGATCTCTTTGCTAACCTTATTTCTGTGGAATCTGAGAACAGATATTTCGGATCCCATTGAAGACTACAGGGCCAAAGGAATTATCCTCCGATAACAAAGAGAAAGAAGCTTTCTGAGAAACTTCTTTGCGTTCTGTGAAATCATCTCACAGAGTTACAGATTTCCCCTCAAGAAGACTTTCGCTAAGACAGTTATTGTGGAATTGGCAAAGTGATATTTGGAAGCCCATAGAGGGCTATGGTGAAAAAGGAAATATCCTCAGATGAAATCTGGAAAGAAGATTTCTGAGAAACTGCTAAGTGTTCGGTTAATTCATCTCACAGAGTTACATCTGTATTTCCTGGATCTCTTTGCTAGCCTTATTTCTGTGGAATCTGAGAACAGATATTTCGGATCCCATTGAAGACCATATGGCCAAAGGAAATATCCTCGGATAACAAAGAGAAAGAAGCTTTCTGAGAAACTTCTGTGCGTTCTGTGAAATTATCTCACAGAGTTACAGCTTTCCCCTCAAGAAGCCTTTCGCTAAGACAGTTCTTGTGGAATTGGCAAAGTGATATTTGGAAGCCCATAGACGGCTATGGTGAAAAAGGAAAGATCCTCAGATGAAATTTGGAAAGAAGCTTTCTGAGAAACTGCTAAGTGTTCGGTTAATTCATCTCAAAGAGTTACATCTATATTTCGTGGATCTCTTTGTTAGCCTTATTTCCGTGGAATCTGAGAACCGATATTTCGAATCCCATTGAAGACCATAGGGCCAAAGGAAATATCCTCGGATAACAAAGAGAAAGAAGCTTTCTGAGAAACTTCTTTGTGTTCTGTGAAATCATCTCACAGAGTTAGAGCTTTCCCCTCAAGAAGCCCTTTGCTAAGACAGTTCTTGTGCATTTGGCAAAGTGATATTAGGAAGCCCTTAGAGGGCTATGGTGAAAAAGGAAATATCCTCAGATGAAATCTGGAAAGAAGCTTTCTGAGAAACTGCTTAGTGTTCGGTTAATTCATCTCACAGAGTTACATCTGTATTTCATGGATCTCTTCGCTAGCCTTATTTCGGTGGAATCTGAGAACAGATATTTCGGATCCCTTTGAAGACTATAGGGCCAAAGGAAATATCCTCCGATAACAAAGAGAAAGAAGCTTTCTGAGAAACTTCTTTGCGTTCTGTGAAATCATCTCACAGAGTTACAGCTTTCCCCTCAAGAAGCCTTTCGCTAAGACAGTTCTTGTGTTATTGGCAAGGTGATATTTGGAAGCCCTTAGAGGGCTATGGTGAAAAAGGAAATATCCTCAGATGAAATCTGGAAAGAAGCTTTCTGAGAAACTGCTTAGTGTTCGGTTAATTCATCTCAGCGAGTTATATCTGTATTTCGTGGATCTCTTTGCTAGCCTTATTTCTGTGGAATCTGAGAACAGATATTTCGGATCCCTTTGAAGAGTATAGGGCCAAAGGAAATATCCTCCGATAAGAAAGAGAAAGAAGCTTTCTGAGAAACTTCTTTGTGTTCTGTGAAATCATCTCACAGAGTTACAGCTTTCCCCTCAAGAAGCCTTTCGCTAAGACATTTCTTGTGGAATTGGCAAAGTGATATTTGGAAGCCCATAGAGGGCTATGGTGAAAAAGGAAATATCCTCAGATGAAATCTGGAAAGAAGCTTTATGAGAAACTGCTTAGTGTTCTGTTAATTCATCTCACAGAGTTACATCTGTAATTCGTGGATCTCTTTGCTAGCCTTATTTCTGTGGAATCTGAGAACAGATATTTCGGATCCCATTGAAGACTATAGGGCCAAAGGAAATATCCTCCGATAACAAAGAGAAAGAAGCGTTCTGAGAAACTTCTTTGTGTTCTCTGAAATCATCTCACAGAGTTACAGCTTTCCCCTCAAGAAGCCTTTCGCTAAGACAGTTCTTTGGGAATTGGCAAAGTGATATTTGGAAGCCCATAGAGGGCTATGGTGAAAAAGGAAATATCCTCAGATGAAATCTGGAAAGAAGCTTTCTGAGAAACTGCTTAGTGTTCTGTTAATTCATCACACAGAGTTACATCTATATTTCGTGGATCTCTTTGGTAGGCTTATTTGTGTGGAATCTGAGAACACATATTTCGGATCCCATTGAAGACTATAGGGCCAAAGGAAATATCCTCCGATAACAAAGAGAAAGAAGCTTTCTGAGAAACTTCCTTGCATTTTGTGAAATCATCTCACAGAGTTACAGCTTTCCCCTCAAGAAGCCTTTGCTAAGACATTTCTTCTGGAATTGGCAAAGTGATATTTGGAAGCCCTTAGAGGGCTATGGTGAAAAAGGAAATATCCTCAGATGAAATCTGGAAAGAAGCTTTCTGAGAAACTGCTTAGTGTTCGGTTAATTCATTTCAGAGAGTTACATCTGTATTTCGTGGATCTCTTTGCTAGCCTTATTTCTGTGGAATCTGAGAACAGATATTTCGGATCCCTTTGAAGTCTATAGGGCCAAAGGAAATATCCTCCGATAACAAAGAGAAAGAAGTTTTCTGAGAAACTTCTTTGAGTTCTGTGAAATCATCTCACAGAGTTACAGCTTTCCCCTCAAGAAGCCTTTCTCTAAGACAGTTATTGTGGAATTGGCAAAGTGATATTTGGAAGCCCATAGAGGGCTATGGTGAAAAAGGAAATATGCTCAGATGAAATCTGGAAAGAAGATTTCTGAGAAACTGCTTATTGTTCGTTTAATTCATCTCACAGAGTTACATCTGTATTTCGTGGATCTCTTTGCTAGCCTTATTTCTGTGGAATCTGAGAACAGATATTTCTGATCCCATTGAAGACCATAGGGCCAAAGGAAATATCCTCCGATAACAAAGAGAAAGAAGCTTTCTGAGAAACTTCTTTGCGTTCTGTGAAATCATCTCACAGAGTTAGAGCTTTCCCCTCAAGAAGCCTTTCGCTAAGACAATTCTTGTGGAATTGGCAAAGTGATATTTGGAAGCCCATAGAGGGCTATGGTGAAAAAGGAAATATCCTCAGATGAAATCTGGAAAGAAGATTTCTGTGAAACAGCTTAGTGTTCGGTTAATTCATCTCACAGAGTTACATCTGTATTTCGTGGATCTCTTTGCTAGCCTTATTTCTGTGGTATCTGAGAACAGATATTTCGGATCCCTTTGAAGACTATAGGGCCAAAGGAAATATCCTCCGATAACAAAGAGAAAGAAGCTTTCTGAGAAACTTCTTAGTGTTCTGTGAAAAGATCTCTCACACTTACAGATTTCCCCTCAAGAAGGCTTTCGCTAAGACAGTTCTTGTGGAATTGGCAAAGTGATATTTGGAAGCCCATAGATGGATATGGTGAAAAAGGAAATATCCTCAGATGAAATCTGGAAAGAAGCTTTCTGAGAAATCTTAGTGTTCTGTTCATTCATCTCACAGAGTTACATCTGTATTTCGTGGATCTCTTTGCTAGCCTTATTTCTGTGGAATCTGAGAACAGATAGGTCGGATCCCTTTGAAGACTATAGGGCCAAAGGAAATATCCTCCGACAACAAAGAGAAAGAGGCTTTCTGAGAAACTTCTTTGCGTTCTGTGAAATCATCTCACAGAGTTACAGCTTTCCCCTCAAGAAGCCTTTCGCTAAGACAGTTCTTGTGGAATTGGCAAAGTGATATTTGGAAGCCCATAGATGGCTATGGTGAAAAAGGAAATATCGTCAGATGAAATCTGGGAAGAAGCTTTCTGAGAAACGGCTTAGTGTTCGGTTAATTCAACTCAGAGAGTTACATCTCTATTTCGTGGATCTCTTTGCTAACCTTATTTCTGTGGAATCTGAGAACAGATATTTCGGATCCCATTGAAGACTACAGGGCCAAAGGAATTATCCTCCGATAACAAAGAGAAAGAAGCTTTCTGAGAAACTTCTTTGCGTTCTGTGAAATCATCTCACAGAGTTACAGATTTCCCCTCAAGAAGACTTTCGCTAAGACAGTTATTGTGGAATTGGCAAAGTGATATTTGGAAGCCCATAGAGGGCTATGGTGAAAAAGGAAATATCCTCAGATGAAATCTGGAAAGAAGATTTCTGAGAAACTGCTAAGTGTTCGGTTAATTCATCTCACAGAGTTACATCTGTATTTCCTGGATCTCTTTGCTAGCCTTATTTCTGTGGAATCTGAGAACAGATATTTCGGATCCCATTGAAGACCATATGGCCAAAGGAAATATCCTCGGATAACAAAGAGAAAGAAGCTTTCTGAGAAACTTCTGTGCGTTCTGTGAAATCATCTCACAGAGTTACAGCTTTCCCCTCAAGAAGCCTTTCGCTAAGACAGTTCTTGTGGAATTGGCAAAGTGATATTTGGAAGCCCATAGACGGCTATGGTGAAAAAGGAAATATGCTCAGATGAAATTTGGAAAGAAGCTTTCTGAGAAACTGCTAAGTGTTCGGTTAATTCATCTCACAGAGTTACATCTATATTTCGTGGATCTCTTTGTTAGCCTTATTTCCGTGGAATCTGAGAACCGATATTTCGAATCCCATTGAAGACCATAGGGCCAAAGGAAATATCCTCGGATAACAAAGAGAAAGAAGCTTTCTGAGAAACTTCTTTGCGTTCTGTGAAATCATCTCACAGAGTTACAGCTTTCCCCTCAAGAAGCCTTTCGCTAAGACAGTTCTTGTGGAATTGGCAAAGTGATATTTGGAAGCCCATAGAGGGCTATGGTGAAAAAGGAAATATCCTCAGATGAAATCTGGAAAGAAGCTTTCTGAGAAACTGCTTAGTGTTCGGTTAATTCATCTCAGAGAGTTACATCTGTATTTCGTGGATCTCTTTCCTAGCCTTATTTCGGTGGAATCTGAGAACAGATATTTCGGATCCCTTTGAAGAGTATAGGGCCAAAGGAAATATCCTCCGATAACAAAGAGAAAGAAGCTTTCTGAGAATCTTCTTTGCATTCTGTGAAATCATCTCACAGAATTACAGCTTTCCCCTCAAGAAGGCTTTCTCTAAGACAGTTCTTGTGGAATTGGAAAAGTGATATTTGGAAGCCCATAGAGGGCTATGGTGAAAAAGGAAATATCCTCAGATGAAATCTGGAAAGAAGCTTTCTGAGAAACTGCTTAGTGTTCGGTTAATTCATCTCACAGAGTTACATCTGTATTTCGTGAATCTCTTTGCTAGCCTTATTTCTGTGGAATCTGAGAACAGATATTTCGGATCCCTTTGAAGACTATAGGGCCAAAGGAAATATCCTCTGATAACAAAGAGAAAGAAGCTTTCTGAGAAACTTCTTTGAGTTCTGTGAAATCATCTCACAGAGTTACAGCTTTCCCCTCAAGAAGCCTTTCGCTAAGACAGTTCTTTGGGAATTGGCAAAGTGATATTTGGAAGCCCATAGAGGGCTATGGTGAAAAAGGAAATATCCTCATATGAAATCTGGAAAGAAGCTTTTTGAGATACTGCTTAGTGTTCTGTTCATTCATCTCACAGAGTTACATCTGTATTTCGTGGATCTCTTTGCTAGCCTTATTTCTGTGGAATCTGTGAACAGATATTTCGGATCCCATTGAAGACCATAGGGCCAAAGGAAATATCCTCCAATAACAAAGAGAAAAAAGCTTTCTGAGAATCTTCTTTGCGTTCTGTGAAATCATCTCACAGAGTTACAGCTTTCCCCACAAGAAGCATTTCGCTAAGACAGTTCCTGTGGAATTGTCAAAGTGATATTTGGAAGCCCATAGAGGGCTATGGTGAAAAAGGAAATATCCTCAGATGAAATCTGGAAAGAAGCTTTCTGAGAAACTGCTTAGTGTTCGGTTAATTCATCTCACAGAGTTACATCTGTATTTCGTGGATCTCTTTGCTAGCCTTATTTCTGTGGAATCTGAGAACAGATATTTCGGATCCCTTTGAAGACTATAGGGCCAAAGGAAATATCCTCCGATAACAAAGAGAAAGAAGCTTTCTGAGAAACTTCTTTGCGTTCTGTGAAAACATCTCACAGAGTTACAGCTTTCCCCTCAAGAAGCCTTTCGTTAAGTCAGTTCTTGTGGAATTGGCAAAGTGATATTTGGAAGCCCATAGAGGGCTATGGTGAAGAAGGATATATCCTCAGTTGAAATCTGGAAAGAAGCTTTCTGAGAAACTGCTTAGTGTTCTGTTCATTCATCTCACAGAGTTACATCTGTTTTTCGTGGATCTCTTTGCTAGCCTTATTTCTGTGGAATCTGAGAACAGATATTTCGGATCCCTTTGAAGACTATAGGGCCAAAGGAAATATCCTCCGATAACAAAGAGAAAGAAGCTTTCTGAGAAACTTCTTTGCGTTCTGTGAAATCATCTCACAGAGTTACAGCTTTCCCCTCAAGAAGCCTTTCGCTAAGACAGTTCTTGTGTTATTGGCAAGGTGATATTTGGAAGCCCTTAGAGGGCTATGGTGAAAAAGGAAATATCCTCAGATGAAATCTGGAAAGAAGCTTTCTGAGAAACTGCTTAGTGTTCGGTTAATTCATCTCACAGAGTTACATCTGTATTTCGTGGATCTCTTTGCTAGCCTTATTTCTGTGGAATCTGAGAACAGATATTTCGGATCCCTTTGAAGAGTATAGGGCCAAAGGAAATATCCTCCGATAAGAAAGAGAAAGAAGCTTTCTGAGAAACTTCTTTGTGTTCTGTGAAATCATCTCACAGAGTTACAGCTTTCCCCTCAAGAAGCCTTTCGCTAAGACAGTTCTTGTGGAATTGGCAAAGTGATATTTGGAAGCCCATAGAGGGCTATGGTGAAAAAGGAAATATCCTCAGATGAAATCTGGAAAGAAGCTTTCTGAGAAACTGCTTAGTGTTCTGTTAATTCATCTCACAGAGTTACATCTGTAATTCGTGGATCTCTTTGCTAGCCTTATTTCTGTGGAATCTGAGAACAGATATTTCGGATCCCATTGAAGACTATAGGGCCAAAGGAAATATCCTCCGATAACAAAGAGAAAGAAGCTTTCTGAGAAACTTCTTTGTGTTCTCTGAAATCATCTCACAGAGTTACAGCTTTCCCCTCAAGAAGCCTTTCGCTAAGACAGTTCTTGTGGAATTGGCAAAGTGATATTTGGAAGCCCATAGAGGGCTATGGTGAAAAAGGAAATATCCTCAGATGAAATCTGGAAAGAAGCTTTCTGAGAAACTGCTTAGTGTTCTGTTAATTCATCACACAGAGTTACATCTATATTTCGTGGATCTCTTTGGTAGGCTTATTTGTGTGGAATCTGAGAACACATATTTCGGATCCCATTGAAGACTATAGGGCCAAAGGAAATATCCTCCGATAACAAAGAGAAAGAAGCTTTCTGAGAAACTTCCTTGCGTTCTGTGAAATCATCTCACAGAGTTACAGCTTTCCCCTCAAGAAGCCTTTGCTAAGACATTTCTTCTGGAATTGGCAAAGTGATATTTGGAAGCCCTTAGAGGGCTATGGTGAAAAAGGAAATATCCTCAGATGAAATCTGGAAAGAAGCTTTCTGAGAAACTGCTTAGTGTTCGGTTAATTCATTTCAGAGAGTTACATCTGTATTTCGTGGATCTCTTTGCTAGCCTTATTTCTGTGGAATCTGAGAACAGATATTTCGGATCCCTTTGAAGTCTATAGGGCCAAAGGAAATATCCTCCGATAACAAAGAGAAAGAAGTTTTCTGAGAAACTTCTTTGAGTTCTGTGAAATCATCTCACAGAGTTACAGCTTTCCCCTCAAGAAGCCTTTCTCTAAGACAGTTATTGTGGAATTGGCAAAGTGATATTTGGAAGCCCATAGAGGGCTATGGTGAAAAAGGAAATATGCTCAGATGAAATCTGGAAAGAAGATTTCTGAGAAACTGCTTATTGTTCGTTTAATTCATCTCACAGAGTTACATCTGTATTTCGTGGATCTCTTTGCTAGCCTTATTTCTGTGGAATCTGAGAACAGATATTTCTGATCCCTTTGAAGACCATAGGGCCAAAGGAAATATCCTCCGATAACAAAGAGAAAGAAGCTTTCTGAGAAACTTCTTTGCGTTCTGTGAAATCATCTCACAGAGTTACAGCTTTCCCCTCAAGAAGCCTTTCGCTAAGACAATTCTTGTGGAATTGGCAAAGTGATATTTCGAAGCCCATAGAGGGCTATGTTGAAAAAGGATATATCCTCAGATGAAATCTGGAAAGAACCTTTCGGAGAAACTGCTTAGTGTTCTGCTAATTCATCTCACAGAGTTACATCTGTATTTCGTGGATCTCTTTGCTAGCCTTATTTCTGTGGAATCTGAGAACAGATATTTCGAATCCCATTGAAGACTATAGGGCCATAGGAAATATCGTCTGATAACAAAGAGAAAGAAGCTTTCTGAGAAACTTCTTTGCGTTCTGTGAAATAATCTCACAGAGTTACAGCATTCCCCTCAAGAAGCCTTTCGCTAAGACAGTTCTTGTGGAATTGGCAAGGTGATATTTGGAAGCCCATAGAGGGCTATGGTGAAAAAGGAAATATCCTCAGATGAAATCTGGAAAGAAGCTTTCTGAGAAACTGCTTAGTGTTCTGTTAATTCATCTCACAGAGTTACATCTGTAATTCGTGGATCTCTTTGCTAGCCTTATTTCTGTGGAATCTGAGAACAGATATTTCGGATCCCATTGAAGACTATAGGGCCAAAGGAAATATCCTCCGATAACAAAGAGAAAGAAGCTTTCTGAGAAACTTCTTTGTGTTCTCTGAAATCATCTCACAGAGTTACAGCTTTCCCCTCAAGAAGCCTTTCGCTAAGACAGTTCTTGTGGAATTGGCAAAGTGATATTTGGAAGCCCATAGAGGGCTATGGTGAAAAAGGAAATATCCTCAGATGAAATCTGGAAAGAAGCTTTCTGAGAAACTGCTTAGTGTTCTGTTAATTCATCACACAGAGTTACATCTATATTTCGTGGATCTCTTTGGTAGGCTTATTTGTGTGGAATCTGAGAACACATATTTCGGATCCCATTGAAGACTATAGGGCCAAAGGAAATATCCTCCGATAACAAAGAGAAAGAAGCTTTCTGAGAAACTTCCTTGCGTTCTGTGAAATCATCTCACAGAGTTACAGCTTTCCCCTCAAGAAGCCTTTGCTAAGACATTTCTTCTGGAATTGGCAAAGTGATATTTGGAAGCCCTTAGAGGGCTATGGTGAAAAAGGAAATATCCTCAGATGAAATCTGGAAAGAAGCTTTCTGAGAAACTGCTTAGTGTTCGGTTAATTCATTTCAGAGAGTTACATCTGTATTTCGTGGATCTCTTTGCTAGCCTTATTTCTGTGGAATCTGAGAACAGATATTTCGGATCCCTTTGAAGTCTATAGGGCCAAAGGAAATATCCTCCGATAACAAAGAGAAAGAAGTTTTCTGAGAAACTTCTTTGAGTTCTGTGAAATCATCTCACAGAGTTACAGCTTTCCCCTCAAGAAGCCTTTCTCTAAGACAGTTATTGTGGAATTGGCAAAGTGATATTTGGAAGCCCATAGAGGGCTATGGTGAAAAAGGAAATATGCTCAGATGAAATCTGGAAAGAAGATTTCTGAGAAACTGCTTATTGTTCGTTTAATTCATCTCACAGAGTTACATCTGTATTTCGTGGATCTCTTTGCTAGCCTTATTTCTGTGGAATCTGAGAACAGATATTTCTGATCCCATTGAAGACCATAGGGCCAAAGGAAATATCCTCCGATAACAAAGAGAAAGAAGCTTTCTGAGAAACTTCTTTGCGTTCTGTGAAATCATCTCACAGAGTTACAGCTTTCGCCTCAAGCAGCCTTTCGCTAAGACAATTCTTGTGGAATTGGCAAAATGATATTTGGAAGCCCATAGAGGGCTATGTTGAAAAAGGATATATCCTCAGATGAAATCTGGAAAGAACCTTTCTGAGAAACTGCTTAGTGTTCTGCTAATTCATCTCACAGAGTTACATCTGTATTTCGTGGATCTCTTTGCTAGCCTTATTTCTGTGGAATCTGAGAACAGATATTTCGAATCCCATTGAAGACTATAGGGCCATAGGAAATATCGTCTGATAACAAAGAGAAAGAAGCTTTCTGAGAAACTTCTTTGCGTTCTGTGAAATAATCTCACAGAGTTACAGCTTTGCCCTCAAGAAGCCTTTCGCTAAGACAGTTCTTGTGGAATTGGCAAGGTGATATTTGGAAGCCCATAGAGGGCTATGGTAAAAAAGGAAATATCCTCAGATGAAATCTGGAAAGAAGATTTCTGTGAAACAGCTTAGTGTTCGGTTAATTCATCTCACAGAGTTACATCTGTATTTCGTGGATCTCTTTGCTAGCCTTATTTCTGTGGTATCTGAGAACAGATATTTCGGATCCCTTTGAAGACTATAGGGCCAAAGGAAATATCCTCCGATAACAAAGAGAAAGAAGCTTTCTGAGAAACTTCTTAGTGTTCTGTGAAAAGATCTCTCACACTTACAGATTTCCCCTCAAGAAGGCTTTCGCTAAGACAGTTCTTGTGGAATTGGCAAAGTGATATTTGGAAGCCCATAGATGGATATGGTGAAAAAGGAAATATCCTCAGATGAAATCTGGAAAGAAGCTTTCTGAGAAATCTTAGTGTTCTGTTCATTCATCTCACAGAGTTACATCTGTATTTCGTGGATTTCTTTGCTAGCCTTATTTCTGTGGAATCTGAGAACAGATAGGTCGGATCCCTTTGAAGACTATAGGGCCAAAGGAAATATCCTCCGACAACAAAGAGAAAGAGGCTTTCTGAGAAACTTCTTTGCGTTCTGTGAAATCATCTCACAGAGTTACAGCTTTCCCCTCAAGAAGCCTTTCGCTAAGACAGTTCTTGTGGAATTGGCAAAGTGATATTTGGAAGCCCATAGATGTCTATGGTGAAAAAGGAAATATCGTCAGATGAAATCTGGGAAGAAGCTTTCTGAGAAACGGCTTAGTGTTCGGTTAATTCAACTCAGAGAGTTACATCTCTATTTCGTGGATCTCTTTGCTAACCTTATTTCTGTGGAATCTGAGAACAGATATTTCGGATCCCATTGAAGACTACAGGGCCAAAGGAATTATCCTCCGATAACAAAGAGAAAGATGCTTTCTGAGAAACTTCTTTGCGTTCTGTGAAATCATCTCACAGAGTTACAGATTTCCCCTCAAGAAGACTTTCGCTAAGACAGTTATTGTGGAATTGGCAAAGTGATATTTGGAAGCCCATAGAGGGCTATGGTGAAAAAGGAAATATCCTCAGATGAAATCTGGAAAGAAGATTTCTGAGAAACTGCTAAGTGTTCGGTTAATTCATCTCACAGAGTTACATCTGTATTTCCTGGATCTCTTTGCTAGCCTTATTTCTGTGGAATCTGAGAACAGATATTTCGGATCCCATTGAAGACCATATGGCCAAAGGAAATATCCTCGGATAACAAAGAGAAAGAAGCTTTCTGAGAAACTTCTGTGCGTTCTGTGAAATTATCTCACAGAGTTACAGCTTTCCCCTCAAGAAGCCTTTCGCTAAGACAGTTCTTGTGGAATTGGCAAAGTGATATTTGGAAGCCCATAGACGGCTATGGTGAAAAAGGAAAGATCCTCAGATGAAATTTGGAAAGAAGCTTTCTGAGAAACTGCTAAGTGTTCGGTTAATTCATCTCAAAGAGTTACATCTATATTTCGTGGATCTCTTTGTTAGCCTTATTTCCGTGGAATCTGAGAACCGATATTTCGAATCCCATTGAAGACCATAGGGCCAAAGGAAATATCCTCGGATAACAAAGAAAAAGAAGCTTTCTGAGAAACTTCTTTGTGTTCTGTGAAATCATCTCACAGAGTTAGAGCTTTCCCCTCAAGAAGCCCTTTGCTAAGACAGTTCTTGTGCATTTGGCAAAGTGATATTAGGAAGCCCTTAGAGGGCTATGGTGAAAAAGGAAATATCCTCAGATGAAATCTGGAAAGAAGCTTTCTGAGAAACTGCTTAGTGTTCGGTTAATTCATCTCACAGAGTTACATCTGTATTTCATGGATCTCTTCGCTAGCCTTATTTCGGTGGAATCTGAGAACAGATATTTCGGATCCCTTTAAAGAGTATAGGGCCAAAGGAAATATCCTCCGATAACAAAGAGAAAGAAGCTTTCTGAGAAACTTCTTTGCTTTCTGTGAAATCATCTCACAGAGTTACAGCTTTCCCCTCAAGAAGCCTTTCGCTAAGACAGTTCTTGTGGAATTGGCAAAGTGATATTTGGAAGCCCATAGAGGGCTATGGTGAAAAAGGAAATATCCTCAGATGAATCTGGAAAGAAGCTTTCTGAGAAACTGCTTAGTGTTCGGTTAATTCATCTCACAGAGTTACATCTGTATTTCGTGGATGTCTTTGCTAGCCTTATTTCTGTGGAATCTGAGAACAGATATTTCGGATCCCTTTGAAGACTATAGGGCCAAAGGAAATATCCTCCGATAACAAAGAGAAAGAAGCTTTCTGAGAAACTTCTTTGTGTTCTGTGAAATCATCTCACAGAGTTACAGCTTTCCCCTCAAGAAGCCTTTCGCTAAGACAGTTCTTGTGGAATTGGCAAAGTGATATTTGGAAGCCCAAAGAGGGCTATGGTGAAAAAGGAAATATCCTCAGATGAAATCTGGAAAGAAGCTTTCTGAGAAACTGCTTAGTGTTCTGTTCATTCATCTCACAGAGTTACATCTGTATTTCGTGGATCTCTTTGCTAGACTTATTTCTGTGGAATCTGAGAACAGATATTTCGGATCCCATTGAAGACCACAGGGCCAAAGGAAATATCCTCCGATTACAAAGAGAAAGAAGATTTCTGAGAAACTTCTTTGCGTTCTGTGAAATCATCTCACAGAGTTACAGCTTTCCCCTCAAGCAGCCTTTCGCTAAGACAGTTCTTGTGGAATTGGCAAAGTGATATTCGGAAGCCCATAGAGGACTATGGTGAAAAATGAAATATCCTCAGATGAAATCTGGAAAGAAGCTTTCTGAGAAAATGCTTAGTGTTCGGTTAATTCATCTCACAGAGTTACATCTGTATTTCGTGGATCTCTTTGCTTGCCCTATTTCTGTGGAATCTGAGAACAGATATTTCGGATCCCTTTGAAGACTATAGGGCCAAAGGAAATATCCTCCGATAACAAAGAGAAAGAAGCTTTCTGAGAAACTTCTTTGTGTTCTGTGAAATCATCTCACAGAGTTACAGCTTTCCCCTCAAGAAGCCTTTCGCTAAGACAGTTCTTGTGGAATTCGCAAAGTGATATTTGGAAGCCCATAGAGGGCTATGGTGAAAAAGGAAATATCCTCAGATGAAATCTGGAAAGAAGCTTTCTGAGAAACTGCTTAGTGTTCTGTTAATTCATCTCACAGAGTTACATCTGTATTTCGTGGATCTCTTTGCTAGCCTTATTTCTGTGGAATCTGAGAACAGATATTTCGGATCCCTTTGAAGACCACAGGGCCAAAGGAAATATCCTCCGATAACAAAGAGAAAGAAGCTTTCTGAGAAACTTCTTTGCGTTCTGTGAAATCATCTCACAGAGTTACAGCTTTCCCCTCAAGAAGCCTTTCGCTAAGACAGTTCTTGTGGAATTGGCAAAGTGATATTTGGAAGCCCATAGATGTCTATGGTGAAAAAGGAAATATCGTCAGATGAAATCTGGGAAGAAGCTTTCTGAGAAACGGCTTAGTGTTCGGTTAATTCAACTCAGAGAGTTACATCTCTATTTCGTGGATCTCTTTGCTAACCTTATTTCTGTGGAATCTGAGAACAGATATTTCGGATCCCATTGAAGACTACAGGGCCAAAGGAATTATCCTCCGATAACAAAGAGAAAGAAGCTTTCTGAGAAACTTCTTTGCGTTCTGTGAAATCATCTCACAGAGTTACAGATTTCCCCTCAAGAAGACTTTCGCTAAGACAGTTATTGTGGAATTGGCAAAGTGATATTTGGAAGCCCATAGAGGGCTATGGTGAAAAAGGAAATATCCTCAGATGAAATCTGGAAAGAAGATTTCTGAGAAACTGCTAAGTGTTCGGTTAATTCATCTCACAGAGTTACATCTGTATTTCCTGGATCTCTTTGCTAGCCTTATTTCTGTGGAATCTGAGAACAGATATTTCGGATCCCATTGAAGACCATATGGCCAAAGGAAATATCCTCGGATAACAAAGAGAAAGAAGCTTTCTGAGAAACTTCTGTGCGTTCTGTGAAATTATCTCACAGAGTTACAGCTTTCCCCTCAAGAAGCCTTTCGCTAAGACAGTTCTTGTGGAATTGGCAAAGTGATATTTGGAAGCCCATAGACGGCTATGGTGAAAAAGGAAAGATCCTCAGATGAAATTTGGAAAGAAGCTTTCTGAGAAACTGCTAAGTGTTCGGTTAATTCATCTCAAAGAGTTACATCTATATTTCGTGGATCTCTTTGTTAGCCTTATTTCCGTGGAATCTGAGAACCGATATTTCGAATCCCATTGAAGACCATAGGGCCAAAGGAAATATCCTCGGATAACAAAGAGAAAGAAGCTTTCTGAGAAACTTCTTTGTGTTCTGTGAAATCATCTCACAGAGTTAGAGCTTTCCCCTCAAGAAGCCCTTTGCTAAGACAGTTCTTGTGCATTTGGCAAAGTGATATTAGGAAGCCCTTAGAGGGCTATGGTGAAAAAGGAAATATCCTCAGATGAAATCTGGAAAGAAGCTTTCTGAGAAACTGCTTAGTGTTCGGTTAATTCATCTCACAGAGTTACATCTGTATTTCATGGATCTCTTCGCTAGCCTTATTTCGGTGGAATCTGAGAACAGATATTTCGGATCCCTTTAAAGAGTATAGGGCCAAAGGAAATATCCTCCGATAACAAAGAGAAAGAAGCTTTCTGAGAAACTTCTTTGCTTTCTGTGAAATCATCTCACAGAGTTACAGCTTTCCCCTCAAGAAGCCTTTCGCTAAGACAGTTCTTGTGGAATTGGCAAAGTGATATTTGGAAGCCCATAGAGGGCTATGGTGAAAAAGGAAATATCCTCAGATGAATCTGGAAAGAAGCTTTCTGAGAAACTGCTTAGTGTTCGGTTAATTCATCTCACAGAGTTACATCTGTATTTCGTGGATGTCTTTGCTAGCCTTATTTCTGTGGAATCTGAGAACAGATATTTCGGATCCCTTTGAAGACTATAGGGCCAAAGGAAATATCCTCCGATAACAAAGAGAAAGAAGCTTTCTGAGAAACTTCTTTGTGTTCTGTGAAATCATCTCACAGAGTTACAGCTTTCCCCTCAAGAAGCCTTTCGCTAAGACAGTTCTTGTGGAATTGGCAAAGTGATATTTGGAAGCCCAAAGAGGGCTATGGTGAAAAAGGAAATATCCTCAGATGAAATCTGGAAAGAAGCTTTCTGAGAAACTGCTTAGTGTTCTGTTCATTCATCTCACAGAGTTACATCTGTATTTCGTGGATCTCTTTGCTAGACTTATTTCTGTGGAATCTGAGAACAGATATTTCGGATCCCATTGAAGACCACAGGGCCAAAGGAAATATCCTCCGATTACAAAGAGAAAGAAGATTTCTGAGAAACTTCTTTGCGTTCTGTGAAATCATCTCACAGAGTTACAGCTTTCCCCTCAAGCAGCCTTTCGCTAAGACAGTTCTTGTGGAATTGGCAAAGTGATATTCGGAAGCCCATAGAGGACTATGGTGAAAAATGAAATATCCTCAGATGAAATCTGGAAAGAAGCTTTCTGAGAAAATGCTTAGTGTTCGGTTAATTCATCTCACAGAGTTACATCTGTATTTCGTGGATCTCTTTGCTTGCCCTATTTCTGTGGAATCTGAGAACAGATATTTCGGATCCCTTTGAAGACTATAGGGCCAAAGGAAATATCCTCCGATAACAAAGAGAAAGAAGCTTTCTGAGAAACTTCTTTGTGTTCTGTGAAATCATCTCACAGAGTTACAGCTTTCCCCTCAAGAAGCCTTTCGCTAAGACAGTTCTTGTGGAATTCGCAAAGTGATATTTGGAAGCCCATAGAGGGCTATGGTGAAAAAGGAAATATCCTCAGATGAAATCTGGAAAGAAGCTTTCTGAGAAACTGCTTAGTGTTCTGTTAATTCATCTCACAGAGTTACATCTGTATTTCGTGGATCTCTTTGCTAGCCTTATTTCTGTGGAATCTGAGAACAGATATTTCGGATCCCTTTGAAGACCACAGGGCCAAAGGAAATATCCTCCGATTACAAAGAGAAAGAAGATTTCTGAGAAACTTCTTTGAGTTCTGTGAAATCATCTCACAGAGTTACAGCTTTCCCCTCAAGAAGCCTTTCTCTAAGACAGTTATTTTGGAATTGGCAAAGTGATATTTGAAAGCCCATAGAGGGCTATGGTGAAAAAGGAAATATGCTCAGATGAAATCTGGAAAGAAGCTTTCTGAGAAACTGCTTATTGTTCGTTTAATTCATCTCACAGAGTTACATCTGTATTTCGTGGATCTCTTTGCTAGCCTTATTTCTGTGGAATCTGAGAACAGATATTTCTGATCCCTTTGAAGACCATAGGGCCAAAGGAAATATCCTCCGATAACAAAGAGAAAGAAGCTTTCTGAGAACCTTCTTTGCGTTCTGTGAAATCATCTCACAGAGTTACAGTTTTCCCCTCAAGAAGCCTTTCGCTAAGACAGTTCTTGTGGAATTGGCAAAGTGATATTTGGAAGCCCTTAGAGGGCTATGGTGAAAAAGGAAATATCCTCAGATGAAATCTGGAAAGAAGCTTTCTGAGAAACTGCTTAGTGTTCGGTTAATTCATCTCAGAGAGTTACATCTGTATTTCGTGGATCTCTTTCCTAGCCTTATTTCGGTGGAATCTGAGAACAGATATTTCGGATCCCTTTGAAGAGTATAGGGCCAAAGGAAATATCCTCCGATAACAAAGAGAAAGAAGCTTTCTGAGAATCTTCTTTGCATTCTGTGAAATCATCTCACAGAGTTACAGCTTTCCCCTCAAGAAGGCTTTCTCCAAGACAGTTCTTGTGGAATTGGAAAAGTGATATTTGGAAGCCCATAGAGGGCTATGGTGAAAAAGGAAATATCCTCAGATGAAATCTGGAAAGAAGCTTTCTGAGAAACTGCTTAGTGTTCGGTTAATTCATCTCACAGAGTTACATCTGTATTTCGTGAATCTCTTTGCTAGCCTTATTTCTGTGGAATCTGAGAACAGATATTTTGGATCCCTTTGAAGACTATAGGGCCAAAGGAAATATCCTCTGATAACAAAGAGAAAGAAGCTTTCTGAGAAACTTCTTTGAGTTCTGTGAAATCATCTCACAGAGTTACAGCTTTCCCCTCAAGAAGCCTTTCGCTAAGACAGTTCTTTGGGAATTGGCAAAGTGATATTTGGAAGCCCATAGAGGGCTATGGTGAAAAAGGAAATATCCTCATATGAAATCTGGAAAGAAGATTTCTGAGATACTGCTTAGTGTTCTGTTCATTCATCTCACAGAGTTACATCTGTATTTCGTGGATCTCTTTGCTAGCCTTATTTCTGTGGAATCTGAGAACACATATTTCGGATCCCATTGAAGACAATAGGGCCAAAGGAAATATCCTCTGAAAACAAAGAGAAAGAAGCTTTCTGAGAAACTTCTTTGCATTCTGTGAAATCATCTCACAGAGTTACAGCTTTCCCCTCAAGAAGACTTTCGCTAATTCAGTTCTTGTGGAATTAGCAGAGTGATATTTGGAAGCCCATAGAGGGATATGGTGAAAAAGGAAATATCCTCAGATGAAATCTGGAAAGAAGCTTTCTGAGAAACTGCTTAGTGTTCTGTTAATTCATCTCACAGAGTTACATCTGTATTTCGTGGATCTCTTTGCTAGCCTTATTTCTGTGGAATCTGTGAACAGATATTTCGGATCCCATTGAAGACCATAGGGCCAAAGGAAATATCCTCCAATAACAAAGAGAAAGAAGCTTTCTGAGAATCTTCTTTGCGTTCTGTGAAATCATCTCACAGAGTTACAGCTTTCCCCACAAGAAGCATTTCGCTAAGACAGTTCCTGTGGAATTGGCAAAGTGATATTTGGAAGCCCATAGAGGGCTATGGTGAAAAAGGAAATATCCTCAGATGAAATCTGGATAGAAGCTTTCTGAGAAACTGCTTAGTGTTCGGTTAATTCATCTCACAGAGTTACATCTGTATTTCGTGGATCTCTTTGCTAGCCTTATTTCTGTGGAATCTGAGAACAGATATTTCGGATCCCTTTGAAGACTATAGGGCCAAAGGAAATATCCTCCGATAACAAAGAGAAAGAAGCTTTCTGAGAAACTTCTTTGCGTTCTGTGAAAACATCTCACAGAGTTACAGCTTTCCCCTCAAGAAGCCTTTCGTTAAGACAGTTCTTGTGGAATTGGCAAAGTGATATTTGGAAGCCCATAGAGGGCTATGGTGAAGAAGGATATATCCTCAGTTGAAATCTGGAAAGAAGCTTTCTGAGAAACTGCTTAGTGTTCTGTTCATTCATCTCACAGAGTTACATCTGTTTTTCGTGTATCTCTTTGCTAGCCTTATTTCTGTGGAATCTGAGAACAGATATTTCGGATCCCTTTGAAGACTATAGGGCCAAAGGAAATATCCTCCGATAACAAAGAGAAAGAAGCTTTCTGAGAAACTTCTTTGCGTTCTGTGAAATCATCTCACAGAGTTACAGCTTTCCCCTCAAGAAGCCTTTCGCTAAGACAGTTCTTGTGTTATTGGCAAGGTGATATTTGGAAGCCCTTAGAGGGCTATGGTGAAAAAGGATATATCCTCAGATGAAATCTGGAAAGAAGCTTTCTGAGAAACTGCTTAGTGTTCGGTTAATTCATCTCAGCGAGTTATATCTGTATTTCGTGGATCTCTTTGCTAGCCTTATTTCTGTGGAATCTGAGAACAGATATTTCGGATCCCTTTGAAGAGTATAGGGCCAAAGGAAATATCCTCCGATTACAAAGAGAAAGAAGATTTCTGAGAAACTTCTTTGCGTTCTGTGAAATCATCTCACAGAGTTACAGATTTTCCCTCAAGAAGCCTTTCGCTAAGACAGTTCTTGTGGAATTGGCAAAGTGATATTTGGAAGCCCATAGAGGGCTATGGTGAAAAAGGAAATATCCTCAGATGAAATCTGGAAAGAAGCTTTCTGAGAAACTGCTTAGTGTTCTGTTAATTCATCTCACAGAGTTACATCTGTATTTCTTGGATCTCTTTGCTAGCCTTATTTCTGTGGAATCTGAGAACAGGTATTTCAGATCCCAATGAAGACTATAGGGCCAAAGGAAATATCCTCCGATAACAAAGAGAAAGAAGCTTTCTGAGAAACTTCTGTGCGTTCTGTGAAATCATCTCACAGAGTTACAGCTTTCCCCTCAAGAAGCCTTTCGCTAAGACAGTTCTTGTGGAATTGGCAAAGTGATATTTGGAAGCCCATAGACGGCTATGGTGAAAAAGGAAAGATCCTCAGATGAAATTTGGAAAGAAGCTTTCTGAGAAACTGCTAAGTGTTCGGTTAATTCATCTCACAGAGTTACATCTATATTTCGTGGATCTCTTTGTTAGCCTTATTTCCGTGGAATCTGAGAACCGATATTTCGAATCCCATTGAAGACCATAGGGCCAAAGGAAATATCCTCGGATAACAAAGAGAAAGAAGCTTTCTGAGAAACTTCTTTGTGTTCTGTGAAATCATCTCACAGAGTTAGAGCTTTCCCCTCAAGAAGCCCTTTGCTAAGACAGTTCTTGTGCATTTGGCAAAGTGATATTTGGAAGCCCTTAGAGGGCTATGGTGAAAAAGGAAATATCCTCAGATGAAATCTGGAAAGAAGCTTTCTGAGAAACTGCTTAGTGTTCGGTTAATTCATCTCACAGAGTTACATCTGTATTTCATGGATCTCTTCGCTAGCCTTATTTCTGTGGAATCTGAGAACAGATATTTCGGATCCCTTTAAAGAGTATAGGGCCAAAGGAAATATCCTCCGATAACAAAGAGAAAGAAGCTTTCTGAGAAACTTCTTAGCTTTCTGTGAAATCATCTCACAGAGTTACAGCTTTTCCCTCAAGAAGCCTTTCGCTAAGACAGTTCTTGTGGAATTGGCAAAGTGATATTTGGAAGCCCATAGAGGGCTATGGTGAAAAAGGAAATATCCTCAGATGAATCTGGAAAGAAGCTTTCTGAGAAACTGCTTAGTGTTCGGTTAATTCATCTCACAGAGTTACATCTGTATTTCGTGGATGTCTTTGCTAGCCTTATTTCTGTGGAATCTGAGAACAGATATTTCGGATCCCTTTGAAGACTATAGGGCCAAAGGAAATATCCTCCGATAACAAAGAGAAAGAAGCTTTCTGAGAAACTTCTTTGTGTTCTGTGAAATCATCTCACAGAGTTACAGCTTTCCCCTCAAGAAGCCTTTCGCTAAGACAGTTCTTGTGGAATTGGCAAAGTGATATTTGGAAGCCCAAAGAGGGCTATGGTGAAAAAGGAAATATCCTCAGATGAAATCTGGAAAGAAGCTTTCTGAGAAACTGCTTAGTGTTCTGTTCATTCATCTCACAGAGTTACATCTGTATTTCCTGGATCTCTTTGCTAGACTTATTTCTGTGGAATCTGAGAACAGATATTTCGGATCCCATTGAAGACCACAGGGCCAAAGGAAATATCCTCCGATTACAAAGAGAAAGAAGATTTCTGAGAAACTTCTTTGCGTTCTGTGAAATCATCTCACAGAGTTACAGCTTTCCCCTCAAGCAGCCTTTCGCTAAGACAGTTCTTGTGGAATTGGCAAAGTGATATTCGGAAGCCCATAGAGGACTATGGTGAAAAATGAAATATCCTCAGATGAAATCTGGAAAGAAGCTTTCTGAGAAAATGCTTAGTGTTCGGTTAATTCATCTCACAGAGTTACATCTGTATTTCGTGGATCTCTTTGCTTGCCCTATTTCTGTGGAATCTGAGAACAGATATTTCGGATCCCTTTGAAGACTATAGGGCCAAAGGAAATATCCTCCGATAACAAAGAGAAAGAAGCTTTCTGAGAAACTTCTTTGTGTTCTGTGAAATCATCTCACAGAGTTACAGCTTTCCCCTAAAGAAGCCTTTCGCTAAGACAGTTCTTGTGGAATTCGCAAAGTGATATTTGGAAGCCCATAGAGGGCTATGGTGAAAAAGGAAATATCCTCAGATGAAATCTGGAAAGAAGCTTTCTGAGAAACTGCTTAGTGTTCTGTTAATTCATCTCACAGAGTTACATCTGTATTTCGTGGATCTCTTTGCTAGCCTTATTTCTGTGGAATCTGAGAACAGATATTTCGGATCCCTTTGAAGAACACAGGGCCAAAGGAAATATCCTCCGATTACAAAGAGAAAGAAGATTTCTGAGAAACTTCTTTGAGTTCTGTGAAATCATCTCACAGAGTTACAGCTTTCCCCTCAAGAAGCCTTTCTCTAAGACAGTTATTTTGGAATTGGCAAAGTGATATTTGGAAGCCCATAGAGGGCTATGGTGAAAAAGGAAATATGGCCAGATGAAATCTGGAAAGAAGATTTCTGAGAAACTGCTTATTGTTCGTTTAATTCATCTCACAGAGTTACATCTGTATTTCGTGGATCTCTTTGCTAGCCTTATTTCTGTGGAATCTGAGAACAGATATTTCTGATCCCATTGAAGACCATAGGGCCAAAGGAAATATCCTCCGATAACAAAGAGAAAGAAGCTTTCTGAGAAACTTCTTTGCGTTCTGTGAAATCATCTCACAGAGTTACAGCTTTCCCCTCAAGAAGCCTTTCGCTAAGACAGTTCTTGTGGAATTGGCAAAGTGATATTTGGAAGCCCTTAGAGGGCTATGGTGAAAAAGGAAATATCCTCAGATGAAATCTGGAAAGAAGCTTTTTGAGATACTGCTTAGTGTTCTGTTCATTCATCTCACAGAGTTACATCTGTATTTCGTGGATCTCTTTGCTAGCCTTATTTCTGTGGAATCTGAGAACACATATTTCGGATCCCATTGAAGACAATAGGGCCAAAGGAAATATCCTCTGAAAACAAAGAGAAAGAAGCTTTCTGAGAAACTTCTTTGCATTCTGTGAAATCATCTCACAGAGTTACAGCTTTCCCCTCAAGAAGACTTTCGCTAATTCAGTTCTTGTGGAATTAGCAGAGTGATATTTGGAAGCCCATAGAGGGATATGGTGAAAAAGGAAATATCCTCAGGTGAAATCTGCAAAGAAGCTTTCTGAGAAACTGCTTAGTGTTCTGTTAATTCATCTCACAGAGTTACATCTGTATTTCGTGGATCTCTTTGCTAGCCTTATTTCTGTGGAATCTGTGAACAGATATTTCGGATCCCATTGAAGACCATAGGGCCAAAGGAAATATCCTCCAATAACAAAGAGAAAGAAGCTTTCTGAGAATCTTCTTTGCGTTCTGTGAAATCATCTCACAGAGTTACAGCTTTCCCCACAAGAAACATTTCGCTAAGACAGTTCCTGTGGAATTGTCAAAGTGATATTTGGAAGCCCATAGAGGGCTATGGTGAAAAAGGAAATATCCTCAGATGAAATCTGGAAAGAAGCTTTCTGAGAAACTGCTTAGTGTTCGGTTAATTCATCTCACAGAGTTACATCTGTATTTCGTGGATCTCTTTGCTAGCCTTATTTCTGTGGAATCTGAGAACAGATATTTCGGATCCCTTTGAAGACTATAGGGCCAAAGGAAATATCCTCCGATAACAAAGAGAAAGAAGCTTTCTGAGAAACTTCTTTGCGTTCTGTGAAAACATCTCACAGAGTTACAGCTTTCCCCTCAAGAAGCCTTTCGTTAAGACAGTTCTTGTGGAATTGGCAAAGTGATATTTGGAAGCCCATAGAGGGCTATGGTGAAGAAGGATATATCCTCAGTTGAAATCTGGAAAGAAGCTTTCTGAGAAACTGCTTAGTGTTCTGTTCATTCATCTCACAGAGTTACAACTGTTTTTCGTGGATCTCTTTGCTAGTCTTATTTCTGTGGAATCTGAGAACAGATATTTCGGATCCCTTTGAAGACTATAGGGCCAAAGGAAATATCCTCCGATAACAAAGAGAAAGAAGCTTTCTGAGAAACTTCTTTGCGTTCTGTGAAATCATCTCACAGAGTTACAGCTTTCCCCTCAAGAAGCCTTTCGCTAAGACAGTTCTTGTGTTATTGGCAAGGTGATATTTGGAAGCCCTTAGAGGGCTATGGTGAAAAAGGAAATATCCTCAGATGAAATCTGGAAAGAAGCTTTCTGAGAAACTGCTTAGTGTTCGGTTAATTCATCTCAGCGAGTTATATCTGTATTTCGTGGATCTCTTTGCTAGCCTTATTTCTGTGGAATCTGAGAACAGATATTTCGGATCCCTTTGAAGAGTATAGGGCCAAAGGAAATATCCTCCGATAAGAAAGAGAAAGAAGCTTTCTGAGAAACTTCTTTGTGTTCTGTGAAATCATCTCACAGAGTTACAGCTTTCCCCTCAAGAAGCCTTTCGCTAAGACAGTTCTTGTGGAATTGGCAAAGTGATATTTGGAAGCCCATAGAGGGCTATGGTGAAAAAGGAAATATCCTCAGATGAAATCTGGAAAGAAGCTTTCTGAGAAACTGCTTAGTGTTCTGTTAATTCATCTCACAGAGTTACATCTGTAATTCGTGGATCTCTTTGCTAGCCTTATTTCTGTGGAATCTGAGAACAGATATTTCGGATCCCATTGAAGACTATAGGGCCAAAGGAAATATCCTCCGATAACAAAGAGAAAGAAGCTTTCTGAGAAACTTCTTTGTGTTCTCTGAAATCATCTCACAGAGTTACAGCTTTCCCCTCAAGAAGCCTTTCGCTAAGACAGTTCTTGTGGAATTGGCAAAGTGATATTTGGAAGCCCATAGAGGGCTATGGTGAAAAAGGAAATATCCTCAGATGAAATCTGGAAAGAAGCTTTCTGAGAAACTGCTTAGTGTTCTGTTAATTCATCACACAGAGTTACATCTATATTTCGTGGATCTCTTTGGTAGGCTTATTTGTGTGGAATCTGAGAACACATATTTCGGATCCCATTGAAGACTATAGGGCCAAAGGAAATATCCTCCGATAACAAAGAGAAAGAAGCTTTCTGAGAAACTTCCTTGCGTTCTGTGAAATCATCTCACAGAGTTACAGCTTTCCCCTCAAGAAGCCTTTGCTAAGACGTTTCTTGTGGAAATGGCAAAGTGATATTTGGAAGCCCTTAGAGGGCTATGGTGAAAAAGGAAATATCCTCAGATGAAATCTGGAAAGAAGCTTTCTGAGAAACTGCTTAGTGTTCGGTTAATTCATTTCAGAGAGTTACATCTGTATTTCGTGGATCTCTTTGCTAGCCTTATTTCTGTGGAATCTGAGAACAGATATTTCGGATCCCTTTGAAGACTATAGGGCCAAAGGAAATATCCTCCGATAACAAAGAGAAAGAAGTTTTCTGAGAAACTTCTTTGTGTTCTTTGAAATCATCTCACAGAGTTACAGCTTTCCCCTCAAGAATCCTTTCGCTAAGACAGTTCTAGTGGAACTGGCAAAGTGATATTTGGAAACCCATAGAGGGCTATGGTGAAAAAGGAAATATCCTCAGATGAAATCTGGAAAGAAGCTTTCTGAGAAACTGCTTAGTGTTCTGTTAATTCATCTCACAGAGTTACATCTGTATTTCGTGGATCTCTTTGCTAGCCTTATTTCTGTGGAATCTGAGAAGAGATATTTCGGATCCCATTGAAGACTATAGGGCCAAAGGAAATATCCTCCAATAACAAAGAGAAAGAAGCTTTCTGAGAAACTTCTTTGCGTTCAGTGAAATCATCTCACAGAGTTACAGCTTTCCCCTCAAGAAGCCTTTCGCTAAGACAGTTCTTGTGGAATTGGCAAAATGATATTTGGAAGCCCATTTAGGGCTATGGTGAAAAAGGAAATATCCTCAGATGAAATATGGAAAGAAGTTTTCTGAGAAACTGCTTAGTGTTCTGTTAATTCATCTCACAGAGTTACACCTGTATTTCGTGGATCTCTTTGCTAGCCTTATTTCTGTGGAATCTGAGAACAGATATTTCGGATTCCATTGAAGACTATAGGGCCAAAGGAAATATCCTCCGATAACAAAGAGGAAGAAGCTTTCTGAGAAACTTCTATGCGTTCTGAGAAATCATGTCACAGAGTTACAGCTTTCCCCTCAAGAAGCCTTTCGCTAAGACAGTTCTTGTGGAATTGGCAAAGTGATATTTGGAAGCCCATAGAGGGCTATGGTGAAAAAGGAAATATCCTCAGATGAAATCTGGAAAGAACCTTTCTGAGAAACTGCTTAGTGTTCAGTTAATTCATCTCACAGAGTTACATCTGTATTTCGTGGATCTCTTTGCTAGCCTTATTTCTGTGGAATCTGAGAACAGATATTTCGGATCCCATTGAAGACTATAGGGCCAAAGGAAATATCCTCCGATAACAAAGAGAAAGAAGCTTTTTGAGAAACTTCTTTGTGTTCTGTGAAATCATCTCACAGAGTTACAGCTTTCCCTTCAAGAAGCGTTTCGCTAAGACAGTTCTTGTTGATTGGCAAAGTGATATTTGGAAGCCCATAGAGGGCTATAGTGAAAAAGGAAATATCCTCAGATGAAATCTGGAAAGAAGCTTTCTGAGAAACTGCTAAGTGTTCGGTTAATTCATCTCACAGAGTTACATCTGTAGTTCGTGGATCTCTTTGCTAGCCGTATTTCTGTCGAATCTAAGAACAGATATTTCGGATCCCATTGTAGATCATAGGGCCAAAGGAAATATCCTCCGATAACAAAGAGAAAGAAGCTTTCTGAGAAACTTCTTTGCGTTCAGTGAAATCATCTCACAGAGTTACAGCTTTCCCCTCAAGAAGCCTTTCGCTAAGACAGTTCTTGTGGAATTGGCAAAGTGATATTTGGAAGCCCATAGAGGGCTATGGTGAAAAAGGAAATATCCTCAGATGAAATCTGGAAAGAAGCTTTCTGAGAAACTGCTTAGTGTTCTGTTAATTCATCTCACAGAGTTACATCTGTATTTCGTGGATCTCTTTGCTAACCTTATTTCTGTGGAATCTGAGAACAGATATTTCGGATCCCATTGAAGACTATAGGGCCAAAGGAAATATCCTCCGATAACAAAGAGAAAGAAGCTTTCTGAGAAACTACTTTGTGTTCTGTGAAATCATCTCACAGAGTTACAGCTTTCCCCTCAAGAAGCCTTTCGCTAAGACAGTTCTTGTGGAATTGGCAAAGTGATATTTGGAAGCCCATAGAGGGCTATGGTGAAAAAGGAAATATCCTCAGATGAAATCTGGAAAGAAGCTTTCTGAGAAACTGCTTAGTGTTCTGTTCATTCATCTCACAGAGTTACATCTGTATTTCGTGGATCTCTTTGCTAGCCTTATTTCTGTGGAATCTGAGAACAGATATTTTGGATCCCCTTGAAGACTACAGGGCCAAAGGAAATATCCTCCGATAACAAAGAGAAAGAAGCTTTCTGAGAAACTTCTTTGCGTTCTGTGAAATCATCTCACAGAGTTACAGCTTTCCCCTCAAGAAGACTTTCGCTAAGACAGTTCTTGTGGAATTGGCAAAGTGATATTTGGAAGCCCATAGACGGCTATGGTGAAAAAGGAAATATCCTCAGATGAAATCTGGAAAGAAGCTTTCTGAGAAACTGCTTAGTGTTCTGTTAATTCATCTCACAGAGTTACATCTGTATTTCGTGGATCTCTTTACTAGCCTTATTTCTGTGGAATCTGAGAACAGGTATTTCAGATCCCTTTGAAGACTATAGGGCCAAATTTAATATCCTCCGATTACAAAGAGAAAGAAACTTTCTTAGAAACTTTTTTGTGTTCTGTGAAATCATCTCACAGAGTTACAGCTTTCTCCTCAAGAAGCCTTTCGCTAAGACAGTTCTTGTGGAATTGGCAAAGTGATATTTGGAAGCCCATAGAGGGCTATGATGAAAGAGGAAATATCCTCAGATGTAATCTGGAAAGAAGCTTTCTGAGAAACTGCTTAGTGTTCTGTTAATTCATCTCACAGTGTTACATCTGTATTTCGTGGATCTCTTTGCTAGCCTTATTTCTGTGGAATCTGAGAACAGATATTTCTGATCCCATTGAAGTCTATAGGGCCAAAGGAAATATCCTCCGATAACAAAGAGAAAGAAGCTTTCTGAGAAACTTCTTGGCGTTCTGTGAAATCATCTCACAGAGTTACAGCTTTCCTCTCAAGAAGCCTTTCGCTAAGACAGTTCTTGTGGAATTGGCAAAGTGATATTTGGAAGCCCATAGAGGGCTATGGTGAAAAAGGAAATATCCTCAGATGAAATCTGGAAAGAAGCTTTCTGAGAAACTGCTAAGTGTTCGGTTAATTCATCTCACAGAGTTACATCTGTAGTTCGTGGATCTCTTTGCTAGCCGTATTTCTGTCGAATCTAAGAACAGATATTTCGGATCCCATTGTAGATCATAGGGCCAAAGGAAATATCCTCCGATAACAAAGAGAAAGACGCTTTCTGAGAAACTTCTTTGCGTTCAGTGAAATCATCTCACAGAGTTACAGCTTTCCCCTCAAGAAGCCTTTCGCTAAGACAGTTCTTGTGGAATTGGCAAAGTGATATTTGGAAGCCCATAGAGGGCTATGGTGAAAAAGGAAATATCCTCAGATGAAATCTGGAAAGAAGCTTTCTGAGAAACTGCTTAGTGTTCTGTTAATTCATCTCACAGAGTTACATCTGTATTTCGTGGATCTCTTTGCTAACCTTATTTCTGTGGAATCTGAGAACAGATATTTCGGATCCCATTGAAGACTATAGGGCCAAAGGAAATATCCTCCGATAACAAAGAGAAAGAAGCTTTCTGAGAAACTACTTTGTGTTCTGTGAAATCATCTCACAGAGTTACAGCTTTCCCCTCAAGAAGCCTTTCGCTAAGACAGTTCTTGTGGAATTGGCAAAGTGATATTTGGAAGCCCATAGAGGGCTATGGTGAAAAAGGAAATATCCTCAGATGAAATCTGGAAAGAAGCTTTCTGAGAAACTGCTTAGTGTTCTGTTCATTCATCTCACAGAGTTACATCTGTATTTCGTGGATCTCTTTGCTAGCCTTATTTCTGTGGAATCTGAGAACAGATATTTTGGATCCCCTTGAAGACTACAGGGCCAAAGGAAATATCCTCCGATAACAAAGAGAAAGAAGCTTTCTGTGAAACTTCTTTGCGTTCTGTGAAATCATCTCACAGAGTTACAGCTTTCCCCTCAAGAAGACTATCGCTAAGACAGTTCTTGTGGAATTGGCAAAGTGATATTTGGAAGCCCATAGACGGCTATGGTGAAAAAGGAAATATCCTCAGATGAAATCTGGAAAGAAGCTTTCTGAGAAACTGCTTAGTGTTCTGTTAATTCATCTCACAGAGTTACATCTGTATTTCGTGGATCTCTTTACTAGCCTTATTTCTGTGGAATCTGAGAACAGGTATTTCAGATCCCTTTGAAGACTATAGGGCCAAATTTAATATCCTCCGATTACAAAGAGAAAGAAACTTTCTTAGAAACTTTTTTGTGTTCTGTGAAATCATCTCACAGAGTTACAGCTTTCTCCTCAAGAAGCCTTTCGCTAAGACAGTTCTTGTGGAATTGGCAAAGTGATATTTGGAAGCCCATAGAGGGCTATGATGAAAGAGGAAATATCCTCAGATGTAATCTGGAAAGAAGCTTTCTGAGAAACTGCTTAGTGTTCTGTTAATTCATCTCACAGTGTTACATCTGTATTTCGTGGATCTCTTTGGTAGCCTTATTTCTGTGGAATCTGAGAACAGATATTTCTGATCCCATTGAAGTCTATAGGGCCAAAGGAAATATCCTCCGATAACAAAGAGAAAGAAGCTTTCTGAGAAACTTCTTTGCGTTCTGTGAAATCATCTCACAGAGTTACAGCTTTCCTCTCAAGAAGCCTTTCGCTAAGACAGTTCTTGTGGAATTGGCAAAGTGATATTTGGAAGCCCATAGAGGGCTATGGTGAAAAAGGAAATATCCTCAGATGAAATCTGGAAAGAAGCTTTCTGAGAAACTGCTTAGTGCTCTGTTAATTCATCTCACAGAGTTACATCTGTATTTCGTGGATCTCTTTGCTAGCCTTATTTCTGTGAAATCTGAGAACAGATATTTCGGATCCCTTTGAAGACTATAGGGCCAAAGGAAATATCCTCCGATAACAAAGAGAAAGAAGCTTTCTGAGAAACTTCTTTGTGTTCTGTGAAATCATCTCACAGAGTTACAGCTTTCGCCTCAAGAAGCCTTTCGCTAAGACAGTTCTTGTGGAATCGGCAAAGTGATATTTGGAAGCCCATAGAGGGCTATGGTGAAAAAGGAAATATCCTCAGATGAAATCTGGAAAGAAGCTTTCTGAGAAATCTTAGTGTTCTGTTCATTCATCTCACAGAGTTACATCTGTATTTCGTGGATTTCTTTGCTAGCCTTATTTCTGTGGAATCTGAGAACAGATAGGTCGGATCCCTTTGAAGACTATAGGGCCAAAGGAAATATCCTCCGACAACAAAGAGAAAGAGGCTTTCTGAGAAACTTCTTTGCGTTCTGTGAAATCATCTCACAGAGTTACAGCTTTCCCCTCAAGAAGCCTTTCGCTAAGACAGTTCTTGTGGAATTGGCAAAGTGATATTTGGAAGCCCATAGATGTCTATGGTGAAAAAGGAAATATCGTCAGATGAAATCTGGGAAGAAGCTTTCTGAGAAACGGCTTAGTGTTCGGTTAATTCAACTCAGAGAGTTACATCTCTATTTCGTGGATCTCTTTGCTAACCTTATTTCTGTGGAATCTGAGAACAGATATTTCGGATCCCATTGAAGACTACAGGGCCAAAGGAATTATCCTCCGATAACAAAGAGAAAGAAGCTTTCTGAGAAACTTCTTTGCGTTCTGTGAAATCATCTCACAGAGTTACAGATTTCCCCTCAAGAAGACTTTCGCTAAGACAGTTATTGTGGAATTGGCAAAGTGATATTTGGAAGCCCATAGAGGGCTATGGTGAAAAAGGAAATATCCTCAGATGAAATCTGGAAAGAAGATTTCTGAGAAACTGCTAAGTGTTCGGTTAATTCATCTCACAGAGTTACATCTGTATTTCCTGGATCTCTTTGCTAGCCTTATTTCTGTGGAATCTGAGAACAGATATTTCGGATCCCATTGAAGACCATATGGCCAAAGGAAATATCCTCGGATAACAAAGAGAAAGAAGCTTTCTGAGAAACTTCTGTGCGTTCTGTGAAATTATCTCACAGAGTTACAGCTTTCCCCTCAAGAAGCCTTTCGCTAAGACAGTTCTTGTGGAATTGGCAAAGTGATATTTGGAAGCCCATAGACGGCTATGGTGAAAAAGGAAAGATCCTCAGATGAAATTTGGAAAGAAGCTTTCTGAGAAACTGCTAAGTGTTCGGTTAATTCATCTCAAAGAGTTACATCTATATTTCGTGGATCTCTTTGTTAGCCTTATTTCCGTGGAATCTGAGAACCGATATTTCGAATCCCATTGAAGACCATAGGGCCAAAGGAAATATCCTCGGATAACAAAGAGAAAGAAGCTTTCTGAGAAACTTCTTTGTGTTCTGTGAAATCATCTCACAGAGTTAGAGCTTTCCCCTCAAGAAGCCCTTTGCTAAGACAGTTCTTGTGCATTTGGCAAAGTGATATTAGGAAGCCCTTAGAGGGCTATGGTGAAAAAGGAAATATCCTCAGATGAAATCTGGAAAGAAGCTTTCTGAGAAACTGCTTAGTGTTCGGTTAATTCATCTCACAGAGTTACATCTGTATTTCATGGATCTCTTCGCTAGCCTTATTTCGGTGGAATCTGAGAACAGATATTTCGGATCCCTTTAAAGAGTATAGGGCCAAAGGAAATATCCTCCGATAACAAAGAGAAAGAAGCTTTCTGAGAAACTTCTTTGCTTTCTGTGAAATCATCTCACAGAGTTACAGCTTTCCCCTCAAGAAGCCTTTCGCTAAGACAGTTCTTGTGGAATTGGCAAAGTGATATTTGGAAGCCCATAGAGGGCTATGGTGAAAAAGGAAATATCCTCAGATGAATCTGGAAAGAAGCTTTCTGAGAAACTGCTTAGTGTTCGGTTAATTCATCTCACAGAGTTACATCTGTATTTCGTGGATGTCTTTGCTAGCCTTATTTCTGTGGAATCTGAGAACAGATATTTCGGATCCCTTTGAAGACTATAGGGCCAAAGGAAATATCCTCCGATAACAAAGAGAAAGAAGCTTTCTGAGAAACTTCTTTGTGTTCTGTGAAATCATCTCACAGAGTTACAGCTTTCCCCTCAAGAAGCCTTTCGCTAAGACAGTTCTTGTGGAATTGGCAAAGTGATATTTGGAAGCCCAAAGAGGGCTATGGTGAAAAAGGAAATATCCTCAGATGAAATCTGGAAAGAAGCTTTCTGAGAAACTGCTTAGTGTTCTGTTCATTCATCTCACAGAGTTACATCTGTATTTCGTGGATCTCTTTGCTAGACTTATTTCTGTGGAATCTGAGAACAGATATTTCGGATCCCATTGAAGACCACAGGGCCAAAGGAAATATCCTCCGATTACAAAGAGAAAGAAGATTTCTGAGAAACTTCTTTGCGTTCTGTGAAATCATCTCACAGAGTTACAGCTTTCCCCTCAAGCAGCCTTTCGCTAAGACAGTTCTTGTGGAATTGGCAAAGTGATATTCGGAAGCCCATAGAGGACTATGGTGAAAAATGAAATATCCTCAGATGAAATCTGGAAAGAAGCTTTCTGAGAAAATGCTTAGTGTTCGGTTAATTCATCTCACAGAGTTACATCTGTATTTCGTGGATCTCTTTGCTTGCCCTATTTCTGTGGAATCTGAGAACAGATATTTCGGATCCCTTTGAAGACTATAGGGCCAAAGGAAATATCCTCCGATAACAAAGAGAAAGAAGCTTTCTGAGAAACTTCTTTGTGTTCTGTGAAATCATCTCACAGAGTTACAGCTTTCCCCTCAAGAAGCCTTTCGCTAAGACAGTTCTTGTGGAATTCGCAAAGTGATATTTGGAAGCCCATAGAGGGCTATGGTGAAAAAGGAAATATCCTCAGATGAAATCTGGAAAGAAGCTTTCTGAGAAACTGCTTAGTGTTCTGTTAATTCATCTCACAGAGTTACATCTGTATTTCGTGGATCTCTTTGCTAGCCTTATTTCTGTGGAATCTGAGAACAGATATTTCGGATCCCTTTGAAGACCACAGGGCCAAAGGAAATATCCTCCGATAACAAAGAGAAAGAAGCTTTCTGAGAAACTTCTTTGCGTTCTGTGAAATCATCTCACAGAGTTACAGCTTTCCCCTCAAGAAGCCTTTCGCTAAGACAGTTCTTGTGGAATTGGCAAAGTGATATTTGGAAGCCCATAGATGTCTATGGTGAAAAAGGAAATATCGTCAGATGAAATCTGGGAAGAAGCTTTCTGAGAAACGGCTTAGTGTTCGGTTAATTCAACTCAGAGAGTTACATCTCTATTTCGTGGATCTCTTTGCTAACCTTATTTCTGTGGAATCTGAGAACAGATATTTCGGATCCCATTGAAGACTACAGGGCCAAAGGAATTATCCTCCGATAACAAAGAGAAAGAAGCTTTCTGAGAAACTTCTTTGCGTTCTGTGAAATCATCTCACAGAGTTACAGATTTCCCCTCAAGAAGACTTTCGCTAAGACAGTTATTGTGGAATTGGCAAAGTGATATTTGGAAGCCCATAGAGGGCTATGGTGAAAAAGGAAATATCCTCAGATGAAATCTGGAAAGAAGATTTCTGAGAAACTGCTAAGTGTTCGGTTAATTCATCTCACAGAGTTACATCTGTATTTCCTGGATCTCTTTGCTAGCCTTATTTCTGTGGAATCTGAGAACAGATATTTCGGATCCCATTGAAGACCATATGGCCAAAGGAAATATCCTCGGATAACAAAGAGAAAGAAGCTTTCTGAGAAACTTCTGTGCGTTCTGTGAAATTATCTCACAGAGTTACAGCTTTCCCCTCAAGAAGCCTTTCGCTAAGACAGTTCTTGTGGAATTGGCAAAGTGATATTTGGAAGCCCATAGACGGCTATGGTGAAAAAGGAAAGATCCTCAGATGAAATTTGGAAAGAAGCTTTCTGAGAAACTGCTAAGTGTTCGGTTAATTCATCTCAAAGAGTTACATCTATATTTCGTGGATCTCTTTGTTAGCCTTATTTCCGTGGAATCTGAGAACCGATATTTCGAATCCCATTGAAGACCATAGGGCCAAAGGAAATATCCTCGGATAACAAAGAGAAAGAAGCTTTCTGAGAAACTTCTTTGTGTTCTGTGAAATCATCTCACAGAGTTAGAGCTTTCCCCTCAAGAAGCCCTTTGCTAAGACAGTTCTTGTGCATTTGGCAAAGTGATATTAGGAAGCCCTTAGAGGGCTATGGTGAAAAAGGAAATATCCTCAGATGAAATCTGGAAAGAAGCTTTCTGAGAAACTGCTTAGTGTTCGGTTAATTCATCTCACAGAGTTACATCTGTATTTCATGGATCTCTTCGCTAGCCTTATTTCGGTGGAATCTGAGAACAGATATTTCGGATCCCTTTAAAGAGTATAGGGCCAAAGGAAATATCCTCCGATAACAAAGAGAAAGAAGCTTTCTGAGAAACTTCTTTGCTTTCTGTGAAATCATCTCACAGAGTTACAGCTTTCCCCTCAAGAAGCCTTTCGCTAAGACAGTTCTTGTGGAATTGGCAAAGTGATATTTGGAAGCCCATAGAGGGCTATGGTGAAAAAGGAAATATCCTCAGATGAATCTGGAAAGAAGCTTTCTGAGAAACTGCTTAGTGTTCGGTTAATTCATCTCACAGAGTTACATCTGTATTTCGTGGATGTCTTTGCTAGCCTTATTTCTGTGGAATCTGAGAACAGATATTTCGGATCCCTTTGAAGACTATAGGGCCAAAGGAAATATCCTCCGATAACAAAGAGAAAGAAGCTTTCTGAGAAACTTCTTTGTGTTCTGTGAAATCATCTCACAGAGTTACAGCTTTCCCCTCAAGAAGCCTTTCGCTAAGACAGTTCTTGTGGAATTGGCAAAGTGATATTTGGAAGCCCAAAGAGGGCTATGGTGAAAAAGGAAATATCCTCAGATGAAATCTGGAAAGAAGCTTTCTGAGAAACTGCTTAGTGTTCTGTTCATTCATCTCACAGAGTTACATCTGTATTTCGTGGATCTCTTTGCTAGACTTATTTCTGTGGAATCTGAGAACAGATATTTCGGATCCCATTGAAGACCACAGGGCCAAAGGAAATATCCTCCGATTACAAAGAGAAAGAAGATTTCTGAGAAACTTCTTTGCGTTCTGTGAAATCATCTCACAGAGTTACAGATTTCCCCTCAAGCAGCCTTTCGCTAAGACAGTTCTTGTGGAATTGGCAAAGTGATATTCGGAAGCCCATAGAGGACTATGGTGAAAAATGAAATATCCTCAGATGAAATCTGGAAAGAAGCTTTCTGAGAAAATGCTTAGTGTTCGGTTAATTCATCTCACAGAGTTACATCTGTATTTCGTGGATCTCTTTGCTTGCCCTATTTCTGTGGAATCTGAGAACAGATATTTCGGATCCCTTTGAAGACTATAGGGCCAAAGGAAATATCCTCCGATAACAAAGAGAAAGAAGCTTTCTGAGAAACTTCTTTGTGTTCTGTGAAATCATCTCACAGAGTTACAGCTTTCCCCTCAAGAAGCCTTTCGCTAAGACAGTTCTTGTGGAATTCGCAAAGTGATATTTGGAAGCCCATAGAGGGCTATGGTGAAAAAGGAAATATCCTCAGATGAAATCTGGAAAGAAGCTTTCTGAGAAACTGCTTAGTGTTCTGTTAATTCATCTCACAGAGTTACATCTGTATTTCGTGGATCTCTTTGCTAGCCTTATTTCTGTGGAATCTGAGAACAGATATTTCGGATCCCTTTGAAGACCACAGGGCCAAAGGAAATATCCTCCGATTACAAAGAGAAAGAAGATTTCTGAGAAACTTCTTTGAGTTCTGTGAAATCATCTCACAGAGTTACAGCTTTCCCCTCAAGAAGCCTTTCTCTAAGACAGTTATTTTGGAATTGGCAAAGTGATATTTGAAAGCCCATAGAGGGCTATGGTGAAAAAGGAAATATGCTCAGATGAAATCTGGAAAGAAGCTTTCTGAGAAACTGCTTATTGTTCGTTTAATTCATCTCACAGAGTTACATCTGTATTTCGTGGATCTCTTTGCTAGCCTTATTTCTGTGGAATCTGAGAACAGATATTTCTGATCCCTTTGAAGACCATAGGGCCAAAGGAAATATCCTCCGATAACAAAGAGAAAGAAGCTTTCTGAGAACCTTCTTTGCGTTCTGTGAAATCATCTCACAGAGTTACAGTTTTCCCCTCAAGAAGCCTTTCGCTAAGACAGTTCTTGTGGAATTGGCAAAGTGATATTTGGAAGCCCTTAGAGGGCTATGGTGAAAAAGGAAATATCCTCAGATGAAATCTGGAAAGAAGCTTTCTGAGAAACTGCTTAGTGTTCGGTTAATTCATCTCAGAGAGTTACATCTGTATTTCGTGGATCTCTTTCCTAGCCTTATTTCGGTGGAATCTGAGAACAGATATTTCGGATCCCTTTGAAGAGTATAGGGCCAAAGGAAATATCCTCCGATAACAAAGAGAAAGAAGCTTTCTGAGAATCTTCTTTGCATTCTGTGAAATCATCTCACAGAGTTACAGCTTTCCCCTCAAGAAGGCTTTCTCCAAGACAGTTCTTGTGGAATTGGAAAAGTGATATTTGGAAGCCCATAGAGGGCTATGGTGAAAAAGGAAATATCCTCAGATGAAATCTGGAAAGAAGCTTTCTGAGAAACTGCTTAGTGTTCGGTTAATTCATCTCACAGAGTTACATCTGTATTTCGTGAATCTCTTTGCTAGCCTTATTTCTGTGGAATCTGAGAACAGATATTTTGGATCCCTTTGAAGACTATAGGGCCAAAGGAAATATCCTCTGATAACAAAGAGAAAGAAGCTTTCTGAGAAACTTCTTTGAGTTCTGTGAAATCATCTCACAGAGTTACAGCTTTCCCCTCAAGAAGCCTTTCGCTAAGACAGTTCTTTGGGAATTGGCAAAGTGATATTTGGAAGCCCATAGAGGGCTATGGTGAAAAAGGAAATATCCTCATATGAAATCTGGAAAGAAGATTTCTGAGATACTGCTTAGTGTTCTGTTCATTCATCTCACAGAGTTACATCTGTATTTCGTGGATCTCTTTGCTAGCCTTATTTCTGTGGAATCTGAGAACACATATTTCGGATCCCATTGAAGACAATAGGGCCAAAGGAAATATCCTCTGAAAACAAAGAGAAAGAAGCTTTCTGAGAAACTTCTTTGCATTCTGTGAAATCATCTCACAGAGTTACAGCTTTCCCCTCAAGAAGACTTTCGCTAATTCAGTTCTTGTGGAATTAGCAGAGTGATATTTGGAAGCCCATAGAGGGATATGGTGAAAAAGGAAATATCCTCAGATGAAATCTGGAAAGAAGCTTTCTGAGAAACTGCTTAGTGTTCTGTTAATTCATCTCACAGAGTTACATCTGTATTTCGTGGATCTCTTTGCTAGCCTTATTTCTGTGGAATCTGTGAACAGATATTTCGGATCCCATTGAAGACCATAGGGCCAAAGGAAATATCCTCCAATAACAAAGAGAAAGAAGCTTTCTGAGAATCTTCTTTGCGTTCTGTGAAATCATCTCACAGAGTTACAGCTTTCCCCACAAGAAGCATTTCGCTAAGACAGTTCCTGTGGAATTGGCAAAGTGATATTTGGAAGCCCATAGAGGGCTATGGTGAAAAAGGAAATATCCTCAGATGAAATCTGGATAGAAGCTTTCTGAGAAACTGCTTAGTGTTCGGTTAATTCATCTCACAGAGTTACATCTGTATTTCGTGGATGTCTTTGCTAGCCTTATTTCTGTGGAATCTGAGAACAGATATTTCGGATCCCTTTGAAGACTATAGGGCCAAAGGAAATATCCTCCGATAACAAAGAGAAAGAAGCTTTCTGAGAAACTTCTTTGCGTTCTGTGAAAACATCTCACAGAGTTACAGCTTTCCCCTCAAGAAGCCTTTCGTTAAGACAGTTCTTGTGGAATTGGCAAAGTGATATTTGGAAGCCCATAGAGGGCTATGGTGAAGAAGGATATATCCTCAGTTGAAATCTGGAAAGAAGCTTTCTGAGAAACTGCTTAGTGTTCTGTTCATTCATCTCACAGAGTTACATCTGTTTTTCGTGGATCTCTTTGCTAGCCTTATTTCTGTGGAATCTGAGAACAGATATTTCGGATCCCTTTGAAGACTATAGGGCCAAAGGAAATATCCTCCGATAACAAAGAGAAAGAAGCTTTCTGAGAAACTTCTTTGCGTTCTGTGAAATCATCTCACAGAGTTACAGCTTTCCCCTCAAGAAGCCTTTCGCTAAGACAGTTCTTGTGTTATTGGCAAGGTGATATTTGGAAGCCCTTAGAGGGCTATGGTGAAAAAGGATATATCCTCAGATGAAATCTGGAAAGAAGCTTTCTGAGAAACTGCTTAGTGTTCGGTTAATTCATCTCAGCGAGTTATATCTGTATTTCGTGGATCTCTTTGCTAGCCTTATTTCTGTGGAATCTGAGAACAGATATTTCGGATCCCTTTGAAGAGTATAGGGCCAAAGGAAATATCCTCCGATTACAAAGAGAAAGAAGATTTCTGAGAAACTTCTTTGCGTTCTGTGAAATCATCTCACAGAGTTACAGATTTTCCCTCAAGAAGCCTTTCGCTAAGACAGTTCTTGTGGAATTGGCAAAGTGATATTTGGAAGCCCATAGAGGGCTATGGTGAAAAAGGAAATATCCTCAGATGAAATCTGGAAAGAAGCTTTCTGAGAAACTGCTTAGTGTTCTGTTAATTCATCTCACAGAGTTACATCTGTATTTCTTGGATCTCTTTGCTAGCCTTATTTCTGTGGAATCTGAGAACAGGTATTTCAGATCCCAATGAAGACTATAGGGCCAAAGGAAATATCCTCCGATAACAAAGAGAAAGAAGCTTTCTGAGAAACTTCTGTGCGTTCTGTGAAATCATCTCACAGAGTTACAGCTTTCCCCTCAAGAAGCCTTTCGCTAAGACAGTTCTTGTGGAATTGGCAAAGTGATATTTGGAAGCCCATAGACGGCTATGGTGAAAAAGGAAAGATCCTCAGATGAAATTTGGAAAGAAGCTTTCTGAGAAACTGCTAAGTGTTCGGTTAATTCATCTCACAGAGTTACATCTATATTTCGTGGATCTCTTTGTTAGCCTTATTTCCGTGGAATCTGAGAACCGATATTTCGAATCCCATTGAAGACCATAGGGCCAAAGGAAATATCCTCGGATAACAAAGAGAAAGAAGCTTTCTGAGAAACTTCTTTGTGTTCTGTGAAATCATCTCACAGAGTTAGAGCTTTCCCCTCAAGAAGCCCTTTGCTAAGACAGTTCTTGTGCATTTGGCAAAGTGATATTTGGAAGCCCTTAGAGGGCTATGGTGAAAAAGGAAATATCCTCAGATGAAATCTGGAAAGAAGCTTTCTGAGAAACTGCTTAGTGTTCGGTTAATTCATCTCACAGAGTTACATCTGTATTTCATGGATCTCTTCGCTAGCCTTATTTCTGTGGAATCTGAGAACAGATATTTCGGATCCCTTTAAAGAGTATAGGGCCAAAGGAAATATCCTCCGATAACAAAGAGAAAGAAGCTTTCTGAGAAACTTCTTAGCTTTCTGTGAAATCATCTCACAGAGTTACAGCTTTTCCCTCAAGAAGCCTTTCGCTAAGACAGTTCTTGTGGAATTGGCAAAGTGATATTTGGAAGCCCATAGAGGGCTATGGTGAAAAAGGAAATATCCTCAGATGAATCTGGAAAGAAGCTTTCTGAGAAACTGCTTAGTGTTCGGTTAATTCATCTCACAGAGTTACATCTGTATTTCGTGGATGTCTTTGCTAGCCTTATTTCTGTGGAATCTGAGAACAGATATTTCGGATCCCTTTGAAGACTATAGGGCCAAAGGAAATATCCTCCGATAACAAAGAGAAAGAAGCTTTCTGAGAAACTTCTTTGTGTTCTGTGAAATCATCTCACAGAGTTACAGCTTTCCCCTCAAGAAGCCTTTCGCTAAGACAGTTCTTGTGGAATTGGCAAAGTGATATTTGGAAGCCCAAAGAGGGCTATGGTGAAAAAGGAAATATCCTCAGATGAAATCTGGAAAGAAGCTTTCTGAGAAACTGCTTAGTGTTCTGTTCATTCATCTCACAGAGTTACATCTGTATTTCCTGGATCTCTTTGCTAGACTTATTTCTGTGGAATCTGAGAACAGATATTTCGGATCCCATTGAAGACCACAGGGCCAAAGGAAATATCCTCCGATTACAAAGAGAAAGAAGATTTCTGAGAAACTTCTTTGCGTTCTGTGAAATCATCTCACAGAGTTACAGCTTTCCCCTCAAGCAGCCTTTCGCTAAGACAGTTCTTGTGGAATTGGCAAAGTGATATTCGGAAGCCCATAGAGGACTATGGTGAAAAATGAAATATCCTCAGATGAAATCTGGAAAGAAGCTTTCTGAGAAAATGCTTAGTGTTCGGTTAATTCATCTCACAGAGTTACATCTGTATTTCGTGGATCTCTTTGCTTGCCCTATTTCTGTGGAATCTGAGAACAGATATTTCGGATCCCTTTGAAGACTATAGGGCCAAAGGAAATATCCTCCGATAACAAAGAGAAAGAAGCTTTCTGAGAAACTTCTTTGTGTTCTGTGAAATCATCTCACAGAGTTACAGCTTTCCCCTAAAGAAGCCTTTCGCTAAGACAGTTCTTGTGGAATTCGCAAAGTGATATTTGGAAGCCCATAGAGGGCTATGGTGAAAAAGGAAATATCCTCAGATGAAATCTGGAAAGAAGCTTTCTGAGAAACTGCTTAGTGTTCTGTTAATTCATCTCACAGAGTTACATCTGTATTTCGTGGATCTCTTTGCTAGCCTTATTTCTGTGGAATCTGAGAACAGATATTTCGGATCCCTTTGAAGAACACAGGGCCAAAGGAAATATCCTCCGATTACAAAGAGAAAGAAGATTTCTGAGAAACTTCTTTGAGTTCTGTGAAATCATCTCACAGAGTTACAGCTTTCCCCTCAAGAAGCCTTTCTCTAAGACAGTTATTTTGGAATTGGCAAAGTGATATTTGGAAGCCCATAGAGGGCTATGGTGAAAAAGGAAATATGGCCAGATGAAATCTGGAAAGAAGATTTCTGAGAAACTGCTTATTGTTCGTTTAATTCATCTCACAGAGTTACATCTGTATTTCGTGGATCTCTTTGCTAGCCTTATTTCTGTGGAATCTGAGAACAGATATTTCTGATCCCATTGAAGACCATAGGGCCAAAGGAAATATCCTCCGATAACAAAGAGAAAGAAGCTTTCTGAGAAACTTCTTTGCGTTCTGTGAAATCATCTCACAGAGTTACAGCTTTCCCCTCAAGAAGCCTTTCGCTAAGACAGTTCTTGTGGAATTGGCAAAGTGATATTTGGAAGCCCTTAGAGGGCTATGGTGAAAAAGGAAATATCCTCAGATGAAATCTGGAAAGAAGCTTTTTGAGATACTGCTTAGTGTTCTGTTCATTCATCTCACAGAGTTACATCTGTATTTCGTGGATCTCTTTGCTAGCCTTATTTCTGTGGAATCTGAGAACACATATTTCGGATCCCATTGAAGACAATAGGGCCAAAGGAAATATCCTCTGAAAACAAAGAGAAAGAAGCTTTCTGAGAAACTTCTTTGCATTCTGTGAAATCATCTCACAGAGTTACAGCTTTCCCCTCAAGAAGACTTTCGCTAATTCAGTTCTTGTGGAATTAGCAGAGTGATATTTGGAAGCCCATAGAGGGATATGGTGAAAAAGGAAATATCCTCAGGTGAAATCTGCAAAGAAGCTTTCTGAGAAACTGCTTAGTGTTCTGTTAATTCATCTCACAGAGTTACATCTGTATTTCGTGGATCTCTTTGCTAGCCTTATTTCTGTGGAATCTGTGAACAGATATTTCGGATCCCATTGAAGACCATAGGGCCAAAGGAAATATCCTCCAATAACAAAGAGAAAGAAGCTTTCTGAGAATCTTCTTTGCGTTCTGTGAAATCATCTCACAGAGTTACAGCTTTCCCCACAAGAAACATTTCGCTAAGACAGTTCCTGTGGAATTGTCAAAGTGATATTTGGAAGCCCATAGAGGGCTATGGTGAAAAAGGAAATATCCTCAGATGAAATCTGGAAAGAAGCTTTCTGAGAAACTGCTTAGTGTTCGGTTAATTCATCTCACAGAGTTACATCTGTATTTCGTGGATCTCTTTGCTAGCCTTATTTCTGTGGAATCTGAGAACAGATATTTCGGATCCCTTTGAAGACTATAGGGCCAAAGGAAATATCCTCCGATAACAAAGAGAAAGAAGCTTTCTGAGAAACTTCTTTGCGTTCTGTGAAAACATCTCACAGAGTTACAGCTTTCCCCTCAAGAAGCCTTTCGTTAAGACAGTTCTTGTGGAATTGGCAAAGTGATATTTGGAAGCCCATAGAGGGCTATGGTGAAGAAGGATATATCCTCAGTTGAAATCTGGAAAGAAGCTTTCTGAGAAACTGCTTAGTGTTCTGTTCATTCATCTCACAGAGTTACAACTGTTTTTCGTGGATCTCTTTGCTAGTCTTATTTCTGTGGAATCTGAGAACAGATATTTCGGATCCCTTTGAAGACTATAGGGCCAAAGGAAATATCCTCCGATAACAAAGAGAAAGAAGCTTTCTGAGAAACTTCTTTGCGTTCTGTGAAATCATCTCACAGAGTTACAGCTTTCCCCTCAAGAAGCCTTTCGCTAAGACAGTTCTTGTGTTATTGGCAAGGTGATATTTGGAAGCCCTTAGAGGGCTATGGTGAAAAAGGAAATATCCTCAGATGAAATCTGGAAAGAAGCTTTCTGAGAAACTGCTTAGTGTTCGGTTAATTCATCTCAGCGAGTTATATCTGTATTTCGTGGATCTCTTTGCTAGCCTTATTTCTGTGGAATCTGAGAACAGATATTTCGGATCCCTTTGAAGAGTATAGGGCCAAAGGAAATATCCTCCGATAAGAAAGAGAAAGAAGCTTTCTGAGAAACTTCTTTGTGTTCTGTGAAATCATCTCACAGAGTTACAGCTTTCCCCTCAAGAAGCCTTTCGCTAAGACAGTTCTTGTGGAATTGGCAAAGTGATATTTGGAAGCCCATAGAGGGCTATGGTGAAAAAGGAAATATCCTCAGATGAAATCTGGAAAGAAGCTTTCTGAGAAACTGCTTAGTGTTCTGTTAATTCATCTCACAGAGTTACATCTGTAATTCGTGGATCTCTTTGCTAGCCTTATTTCTGTGGAATCTGAGAACAGATATTTCGGATCCCATTGAAGACTATAGGGCCAAAGGAAATATCCTCCGATAACAAAGAGAAAGAAGCTTTCTGAGAAACTTCTTTGTGTTCTCTGAAATCATCTCACAGAGTTACAGCTTTCCCCTCAAGAAGCCTTTCGCTAAGACAGTTCTTGTGGAATTGGCAAAGTGATATTTGGAAGCCCATAGAGGGCTATGGTGAAAAAGGAAATATCCTCAGATGAAATCTGGAAAGAAGCTTTCTGAGAAACTGCTTAGTGTTCTGTTAATTCATCACACAGAGTTACATCTATATTTCGTGGATCTCTTTGGTAGGCTTATTTGTGTGGAATCTGAGAACACATATTTCGGATCCCATTGAAGACTATAGGGCCAAAGGAAATATCCTCCGATAACAAAGAGAAAGAAGCTTTCTGAGAAACTTCCTTGCGTTCTGTGAAATCATCTCACAGAGTTACAGCTTTCCCCTCAAGAAGCCTTTGCTAAGACGTTTCTTGTGGAAATGGCAAAGTGATATTTGGAAGCCCTTAGAGGGCTATGGTGAAAAAGGAAATATCCTCAGATGAAATCTGGAAAGAAGCTTTCTGAGAAACTGCTTAGTGTTCGGTTAATTCATTTCAGAGAGTTACATCTGTATTTCGTGGATCTCTTTGCTAGCCTTATTTCTGTGGAATCTGAGAACAGATATTTCGGATCCCTTTGAAGACTATAGGGCCAAAGGAAATATCCTCCGATAACAAAGAGAAAGAAGTTTTCTGAGAAACTTCTTTGTGTTCTTTGAAATCATCTCACAGAGTTACAGCTTTCCCCTCAAGAATCCTTTCGCTAAGACAGTTCTAGTGGAACTGGCAAAGTGATATTTGGAAACCCATAGAGGGCTATGGTGAAAAAGGAAATATCCTCAGATGAAATCTGGAAAGAAGCTTTCTGAGAAACTGCTTAGTGTTCTGTTAATTCATCTCACAGAGTTACATCTGTATTTCGTGGATCTCTTTGCTAGCCTTATTTCTGTGGAATCTGAGAAGAGATATTTCGGATCCCATTGAAGACTATAGGGCCAAAGGAAATATCCTCCAATAACAAAGAGAAAGAAGCTTTCTGAGAAACTTCTTTGCGTTCAGTGAAATCATCTCACAGAGTTACAGCTTTCCCCTCAAGAAGCCTTTCGCTAAGACAGTTCTTGTGGAATTGGCAAAATGATATTTGGAAGCCCATTTAGGGCTATGGTGAAAAAGGAAATATCCTCAGATGAAATATGGAAAGAAGTTTTCTGAGAAACTGCTTAGTGTTCTGTTAATTCATCTCACAGAGTTACACCTGTATTTCGTGGATCTCTTTGCTAGCCTTATTTCTGTGGAATCTGAGAACAGATATTTCGGATTCCATTGAAGACTATAGGGCCAAAGGAAATATCCTCCGATAACAAAGAGGAAGAAGCTTTCTGAGAAACTTCTATGCGTTCTGAGAAATCATGTCACAGAGTTACAGCTTTCCCCTCAAGAAGCCTTTCGCTAAGACAGTTCTTGTGGAATTGGCAAAGTGATATTTGGAAGCCCATAGAGGGCTATGGTGAAAAAGGAAATATCCTCAGATGAAATCTGGAAAGAACCTTTCTGAGAAACTGCTTAGTGTTCAGTTAATTCATCTCACAGAGTTACATCTGTATTTCGTGGATCTCTTTGCTAGCCTTATTTCTGTGGAATCTGAGAACAGATATTTCGGATCCCATTGAAGACTATAGGGCCAAAGGAAATATCCTCCGATAACAAAGAGAAAGAAGCTTTTTGAGAAACTTCTTTGTGTTCTGTGAAATCATCTCACAGAGTTACAGCTTTCCCTTCAAGAAGCGTTTCGCTAAGACAGTTCTTGTTGATTGGCAAAGTGATATTTGGAAGCCCATAGAGGGCTATAGTGAAAAAGGAAATATCCTCAGATGAAATCTGGAAAGAAGCTTTCTGAGAAACTGCTAAGTGTTCGGTTAATTCATCTCACAGAGTTACATCTGTAGTTCGTGGATCTCTTTGCTAGCCGTATTTCTGTCGAATCTAAGAACAGATATTTCGGATCCCATTGTAGATCATAGGGCCAAAGGAAATATCCTCCGATAACAAAGAGAAAGAAGCTTTCTGAGAAACTTCTTTGCGTTCAGTGAAATCATCTCACAGAGTTACAGCTTTCCCCTCAAGAAGCCTTTCGCTAAGACAGTTCTTGTGGAATTGGCAAAGTGATATTTGGAAGCCCATAGAGGGCTATGGTGAAAAAGGAAATATCCTCAGATGAAATCTGGAAAGAAGCTTTCTGAGAAACTGCTTAGTGTTCTGTTAATTCATCTCACAGAGTTACATCTGTATTTCGTGGATCTCTTTGCTAACCTTATTTCTGTGGAATCTGAGAACAGATATTTCGGATCCCATTGAAGACTATAGGGCCAAAGGAAATATCCTCCGATAACAAAGAGAAAGAAGCTTTCTGAGAAACTACTTTGTGTTCTGTGAAATCATCTCACAGAGTTACAGCTTTCCCCTCAAGAAGCCTTTCGCTAAGACAGTTCTTGTGGAATTGGCAAAGTGATATTTGGAAGCCCATAGAGGGCTATGGTGAAAAAGGAAATATCCTCAGATGAAATCTGGAAAGAAGCTTTCTGAGAAACTGCTTAGTGTTCTGTTCATTCATCTCACAGAGTTACATCTGTATTTCGTGGATCTCTTTGCTAGCCTTATTTCTGTGGAATCTGAGAACAGATATTTTGGATCCCCTTGAAGACTACAGGGCCAAAGGAAATATCCTCCGATAACAAAGAGAAAGAAGCTTTCTGAGAAACTTCTTTGCGTTCTGTGAAATCATCTCACAGAGTTACAGCTTTCCCCTCAAGAAGACTTTCGCTAAGACAGTTCTTGTGGAATTGGCAAAGTGATATTTGGAAGCCCATAGACGGCTATGGTGAAAAAGGAAATATCCTCAGATGAAATCTGGAAAGAAGCTTTCTGAGAAACTGCTTAGTGTTCTGTTAATTCATCTCACAGAGTTACATCTGTATTTCGTGGATCTCTTTACTAGCCTTATTTCTGTGGAATCTGAGAACAGGTATTTCAGATCCCTTTGAAGACTATAGGGCCAAATTTAATATCCTCCGATTACAAAGAGAAAGAAACTTTCTTAGAAACTTTTTTGTGTTCTGTGAAATCATCTCACAGAGTTACAGCTTTCTCCTCAAGAAGCCTTTCGCTAAGACAGTTCTTGTGGAATTGGCAAAGTGATATTTGGAAGCCCATAGAGGGCTATGATGAAAGAGGAAATATCCTCAGATGTAATCTGGAAAGAAGCTTTCTGAGAAACTGCTTAGTGTTCTGTTAATTCATCTCACAGTGTTACATCTGTATTTCGTGGATCTCTTTGCTAGCCTTATTTCTGTGGAATCTGAGAACAGATATTTCTGATCCCATTGAAGTCTATAGGGCCAAAGGAAATATCCTCCGATAACAAAGAGAAAGAAGCTTTCTGAGAAACTTCTTGGCGTTCTGTGAAATCATCTCACAGAGTTACAGCTTTCCTCTCAAGAAGCCTTTCGCTAAGACAGTTCTTGTGGAATTGGCAAAGTGATATTTGGAAGCCCATAGAGGGCTATGGTGAAAAAGGAAATATCCTCAGATGAAATCTGGAAAGAAGCTTTCTGAGAAACTGCTAAGTGTTCGGTTAATTCATCTCACAGAGTTACATCTGTAGTTCGTGGATCTCTTTGCTAGCCGTATTTCTGTCGAATCTAAGAACAGATATTTCGGATCCCATTGTAGATCATAGGGCCAAAGGAAATATCCTCCGATAACAAAGAGAAAGACGCTTTCTGAGAAACTTCTTTGCGTTCAGTGAAATCATCTCACAGAGTTACAGCTTTCCCCTCAAGAAGCCTTTCGCTAAGACAGTTCTTGTGGAATTGGCAAAGTGATATTTGGAAGCCCATAGAGGGCTATGGTGAAAAAGGAAATATCCTCAGATGAAATCTGGAAAGAAGCTTTCTGAGAAACTGCTTAGTGTTCTGTTAATTCATCTCACAGAGTTACATCTGTATTTCGTGGATCTCTTTGCTAACCTTATTTCTGTGGAATCTGAGAACAGATATTTCGGATCCCATTGAAGACTATAGGGCCAAAGGAAATATCCTCCGATAACAAAGAGAAAGAAGCTTTCTGAGAAACTACTTTGTGTTCTGTGAAATCATCTCACAGAGTTACAGCTTTCCCCTCAAGAAGCCTTTCGCTAAGACAGTTCTTGTGGAATTGGCAAAGTGATATTTGGAAGCCCATAGAGGGCTATGGTGAAAAAGGAAATATCCTCAGATGAAATCTGGAAAGAAGCTTTCTGAGAAACTGCTTAGTGTTCTGTTCATTCATCTCACAGAGTTACATCTGTATTTCGTGGATCTCTTTGCTAGCCTTATTTCTGTGGAATCTGAGAACAGATATTTTGGATCCCCTTGAAGACTACAGGGCCAAAGGAAATATCCTCCGATAACAAAGAGAAAGAAGCTTTCTGTGAAACTTCTTTGCGTTCTGTGAAATCATCTCACAGAGTTACAGCTTTCCCCTCAAGAAGACTATCGCTAAGACAGTTCTTGTGGAATTGGCAAAGTGATATTTGGAAGCCCATAGACGGCTATGGTGAAAAAGGAAATATCCTCAGATGAAATCTGGAAAGAAGCTTTCTGAGAAACTGCTTAGTGTTCTGTTAATTCATCTCACAGAGTTACATCTGTATTTCGTGGATCTCTTTACTAGCCTTATTTCTGTGGAATCTGAGAACAGGTATTTCAGATCCCTTTGAAGACTATAGGGCCAAATTTAATATCCTCCGATTACAAAGAGAAAGAAACTTTCTTAGAAACTTTTTTGTGTTCTGTGAAATCATCTCACAGAGTTACAGCTTTCTCCTCAAGAAGCCTTTCGCTAAGACAGTTCTTGTGGAATTGGCAAAGTGATATTTGGAAGCCCATAGAGGGCTATGATGAAAGAGGAAATATCCTCAGATGTAATCTGGAAAGAAGCTTTCTGAGAAACTGCTTAGTGTTCTGTTAATTCATCTCACAGTGTTACATCTGTATTTCGTGGATCTCTTTGGTAGCCTTATTTCTGTGGAATCTGAGAACAGATATTTCTGATCCCATTGAAGTCTATAGGGCCAAAGGAAATATCCTCCGATAACAAAGAGAAAGAAGCTTTCTGAGAAACTTCTTTGCGTTCTGTGAAATCATCTCACAGAGTTACAGCTTTCCTCTCAAGAAGCCTTTCGCTAAGACAGTTCTTGTGGAATTGGCAAAGTGATATTTGGAAGCCCATAGAGGGCTATGGTGAAAAAGGAAATATCCTCAGATGAAATCTGGAAAGAAGCTTTCTGAGAAACTGCTTAGTGCTCTGTTAATTCATCTCACAGAGTTACATCTGTATTTCGTGGATCTCTTTGCTAGCCTTATTTCTGTGAAATCTGAGAACAGATATTTCGGATCCCTTTGAAGACTATAGGGCCAAAGGAAATATCCTCCGATAACAAAGAGAAAGAAGCTTTCTGAGAAACTTCTTTGTGTTCTGTGAAATCATCTCACAGAGTTACAGCTTTCGCCTCAAGAAGCCTTTCGCTAAGACAGTTCTTGTGGAATCGGCAAAGTGATATTTGGAAGCCCATAGAGGGCTATGGTGAAAAAGGAAATATCCTCAGATGAAATCTGGAAAGAAGCTTTCTGAGAAACTGCTAAGTGTTCGGTTAATTCATCTCACAGAGTTACATCTGTATTTCGTAGATCTCTTTGCTAGCCGTATTTCTGTCGAATCTAAGAACAGATATTTCGGATCCCTTTGTAGATCATAGGGCCAAAGGAAATATCCTCCGATAACAAAGAGAAAGAAGCTTTCTAAGAAACTTCTTTGCGTTCAGTGAAATCATCTCACAGAGTTACAGCTTTCCCCTCAAGAAGCATTTCGCTAAGACAGTTCTTGTGGAATTGGCAAAGTGATATTTGGAAGCCCATAGAGGGCTATGGTGAAAAAGGAAGTATCCTCAGATGAAATCTGGAAAGAAGCTTTCTGAGAAACTGCTTAGAGTTCTGTTAATTCATCTCACAGAGTTACATCTGTATTTCCTGGATCTCTTTGCTAGCCTTATTTCTGTGGAATCTGAGAACAGGTATTTCAGATCCCATTGAAGACTATAGGGACAAAGTAAATATCCTCCGATTACAAAGAGAAAGAAGCTTTCCTAGAAACTTTTTTGTGTTCTGTGAAATCATCTCACAGAGTTACAGCTTTCTCCTCAAGAAGACTTTCGCTAAGACAGTTCTTGTGGAATTGGCAAAGTGATATTTGGAAGCCCATAGAGGGCTATGGTGAAAGAGGAAATATCCTCAGATGTAATCTGGAAAGAAGCTTTCTGAGAAACTGCTTAGTGTTATGTTAATTCATCTCACAGAGTTACATCTGTATTTCGTGGATCTCTTTGCTAGCCTTATTTCTGTGGAATCTGAGAACAGATATTTCTGATCCCATTGAAGACTATAGGGCCAAAGGAAATATCCTCCGATAACAAAGAGAAAGAAGCTTTCTGAGAAACTTCTTTGCGTTCAGTGAAATCATCTCACAGAGTTACAGCTTTCCCCTCAAGAAGCCTTTCGCTAAGACAGTTCTTGTGGAATTGGCAAAGTGATATTTGGAAGCCCATAGAGGGCTATGGTGAAAAATGAAATATCCTCAGATGAAATCTGGAAAGAAGCTTTCTGAGAAACTGCTTAGAGTTCTGTTAATTCCTATCACAGAGTTACATCTGTATTTCCTGGATCTCTTTGGTAGCCTTATTTCTGTGGAATCTGAGAACAGGTAGTTCAGATCCCATTGAAGACTATAGGGGCAAGGTAAATATCCTCCGATTACAAAGAGAAAGAAGCTTTCTGAGAAACTTCTTTGTGTTCTGTGAAATCATCTCACAGAGTTACAGCTTTCCCCTCAAGAAGCCTTTCGCTAAGACAGTTCTTGTGGAATTGGCAAAGTGATATTTGGAAGCCCATAGAGGGCTATGGTGAAAAAGGAAATATCCTCAGAGGAAATCTGGAAAGAAGCTTTCTGAGAAACTGCTTAGTGTTCTGTTAATTCATCTCACAGAGTTACATCTGTATTTCGTGGACCTCTTTGCTAGCCTTATTTCTGTGGAATCTGAGAACAGATATTTCGGATCCCTTTGAAGACTATAGGGCTATAGGAAATATCCTCCGATAACAAAGAGAAAGAAGCTTTCTGAGAAACTTCTTTGCGTTCTGTGAAATCATCTCACAGAGTTCCAGCTTTCCTCTCAAGAAGCCTTTCGCTAAGACAGTTCTTGTGGATTTGGCAAAGTGATATTTGGAAGCCCATAGAGGGCTATGGTGAAAAAGGAAATATCCTCAGATGAAATCTGGAAAGAAGCTTTCTGAGAAACTGCTTAGAGTTCTGTTAATTCATCTCACAGAGTTACATCTGTATTTCCTGGATCTCTTTGCTAGCCTTATTTCTGTTGAATCTGAGAACAGGTATTTCAGATCCCATTGAAGACTATAGGGACAAAGTAAATATCCTCCGATTACAAAGAGAAAGAAGCTTTCTTAGAAACTTTTTTGTGTTCTGTGAAATCATCTCACAGAGTTACAGCTTTCTCCTCAAGAAGCCTTTCGCTAAGACAGTTCTTGTGGAATTGGCAAAGTGATATTTGGAAGCCCATAGAGGGCTATGGTGAAAGAGGAAATATCCTCAGATGTAATCTGGAAAGAAGCTTTCTGAGAAACTGCTTAGTGTTATGTTAATTCATCTCACAGAGTTACATCTGTATTTCATGGATCTCTTTGCTAGCCTTATTTCTGTGGAATCTGAGAACAGATATTTCTGATCCCATTGAAGACTATAGGGCCAAAGGAAATATCCTCCGATAACAAAGAGAAAGAAGCTTTCTGAGAAACTTCTTTGCGTTCTGTGAAATCATCTCACAGAGTTACAGCTTTCCCCTCAAGAAGCCTTTCGCTAAGACAGTTCTTGTGGAATTGGCAAAGTGATATTTGGAAGCCCATAGACAGCTATGGTGAAGAAGGAAATATCCTCAGATGAAATCTGGAAAGAAGCTTTCTGAGAAACTGCTTAGTGTTCTGTTAATTCATCTCACAGAGTTACATCTGTATTTCGTGGATCTCTTTGCTAGCCTTATTTCTGTGGAATCTGAGAACAGATATTTCGGATCCCTTTGAAGACTATAGGGCTATAGGAAATATCCTCCCATAACAAAGAGAAAGAAGCATTCTGAGAAACTTCTTTGTGTTCTGTGAAATCATCTCACAAGTTACAGCTTTCGCCTCAAGAAGCCTTTCGCTAAGACAGTTCTTGTGGAATCGGCAAAGTGATATTTGGAAGCCCATAGAGGGCTATGGTGAAAAAGGAAATATCCTCAGATGAAATCTGGAAAGAAGCTTTCTGAGAAACTGCTAAGTGTTCGTTTAATTCATCTCACAGAGTTATGTCTGTATTTCGTGGATCTCTTTGCTAGCCGTATTTCTGTCGAATCTAAGAACAGATATTTCGGATCCCTTTGTAGATCATAGGGCCAAAGGAAATATCCTCCGATAACAAAGAGAAAGAAGCTTTCTGAGAAACTTCTTTGCGTTCAGTGAAATCATCTCACAGAGTTACAGCTTTCCCCTCAAGAAGCCTTTCGCTAAGACAGTTCTTGTGGAATTGGCAAAGTGATATTTGGAAGCCCATAGAGGGCTATGGTGAAAAAGCAAATATCCTCAGATGAAATCTGGAAAGAAGCTTCCTGAGAAACTGCTTAGTGTTCTGTTCATTCATCTCACAGAGTTACATCTGTATTTGGTGGATCTCTTTGCTAGCCTTATTTCTGTGGAATCTGAGAACAGATATTTTGGATCCCCTTGAAGACTACAGGGCCAAAGGAAATATCCTCCGATAACAAAGAGAAAGAAGCTTTCTGAGAAACTTCTTTGCATTCTGTGAAATCATCTCACAGAGTTACAGCTTTCCCCTCAAGAAGCCTTTCGCTAAGACAGTTCTTGTGGAATTGGCAAAGTGATATTTGGAAGCCCATAGACGGCTATGATGAAAGAGGAAATATCCTCAGATGTAATCTGGAAAGAAGCTTTCTGAGAAACTGCTTAGTGTTCTGTTAATTCATCTCACAGTGTTACATCTGTATTTCGTGGATCTCTTGCTAGCCTTATTTCTGTGGAATCTGAGAACAGATATTTCTGATCCCATTGAAGACTATAGGGCCAAAGGAAATATCCTCCGATAACAAAGAGAAAGAAGCTTTCTGAGAAACTTCTTTGCGTTCTGTGAAATCATCTCAGAGAGTTACAGCTTTCCTCTCAAGAAGCCTTTCGCTAAGACAGTTCTTGTGGAATTGGCAAAGTGATATTTGGAAGCCCATAGAGGGCTATGGTGAAAAAGGAAATATCCTCAGATGAAATCTGGAAAGAAGCTTTCTGAGAAACTGCTTAGTGTTCTGTTAATTCATCTCACAGAGTTACATCTGTATTTCGTGGATCTCTTTGCTAGCCTTATTTCTGTGAAATCTGAGAACAGATATTTCGGATCCCTTTGAAGACTATAGGGCCAAAGGAAATATCCTCCGATAACAAAGAGAAAGAAGCTTTCTGAGAAACTTCTTTGTGTTCTGTGAAATCATCTCACAGAGTTACAGCTTTCGCCTCAAGAAGCCTTTCACTAAGACAGTTCTTGTGGAATCGGCAAAGTGATATTTGGAAGCCCATAGAGGGCTATGGTGAAAAAGGAAATATCCTCAGATGAAATCTGGAAAGAAGCTTTCTGAGAAACTGCTAAGTGTTCGGTTAATTCATCTCACAGAGTTACATCTGTATTTCGTGGATCTCTTTGCTAGCCGTATTTCTGTCGAATCTAAGAACAGATATTTCGGATCCCTTTGTAGATCATAGGGCCAAAGGAAATATCCTCCGATAACAAAGAGAAAGAAGCTTTCTAAGAAACTTCTTTGCGTTCCGTGAAATCATCTCACAGAGTTACAGCTTTCCCCTCAAGAAGCCTTTCGCTAAGACAGTTCTTGTGGAATTGGCAAAGTGATATTTGGAAGCCCATAGAGGGCTATGGTGAAAAAGGAAATATCCTCAGATGAAATCTGGAAAGAAGCTTTCTGAGAAACTGCTTAGAGTTCTGTTAATTCATCTCACAGAGTTACATCTGTATTTCCTGGATCTCTTTGCTAGCCTTATTTCTGTTGAATCTGAGAACAGGTATTTCAGATCCCATTGAAGACTATAGGGACAAAGTAAATATCCTCCGATTACAAAGAGAAAGAAGCTTTCTTAGAAACTTTTTTGTGTTCTGTGAAATCATCTCACAGAGTTACAGCTTTCTCCTCAAGAAGCCTTTCGCTAAGACAGTTCTTGTGGAATTGGCAAAGTGATATTTGGAAGCCCATAGAGGGCTATGGTGAAAGAGGAAATATCCTCAGATGTAATCAGGAAAGAAGCTTTCTGAGAAACTGCTTAGTGTTATGTTAATTCATCTCACAGAGTTACATCTGTATTTCATGGATCTCTTTGCTAGCCTTATTTCTGTGGAATCTGAGAACAGATATTTCTGATCCCATTGAAGACTATAGGGCCAAAGGAAATATCCTCCGATAACAAAGAGAAAGAAGCTTTCTGAGAAACTTCTTTGCGTTCTGTGAAATCATCTCACAGAGTTCCAGCTTTCCTCTCAAGAAGCCTTTCGCTAAGACAGTTCTTGTGGATTTGGCAAAGTGATATTTGGAAGCCCATAGAGGGCTATGGTGAAAAAGGAAATATCCTCAGATGAAATCTGGAAAGAAGCTTTCTGAGAAACTGCTTAGTGTTCTGTTCATTCATCTCACAGAGTTACATCTGTATTTCGTGGATCTCTTTACTAGCCTTATTTCTGTGGAATCTGAGAACAGGTATTTCAGATCCCTTTGAAGACTATAGGGCCAAATTTAATATTCTCCGATTACAAAGAGAAAGAAGCTTTCTTAGAAACTTTTTTGTGTTCTGTGAAATCATCTCACAGAGTTACAGCTTTCTCCTCAAGAAGCCTTTCGCTAAGACAGTTCTTGTGGAATTGGCAAAGTGATATTTGGAAGCCCATAGAGGGCTATGGTGAAAGAGGAAATATCGTCAGATGTAATCTGGAAAGAAGCTTTCTGAGAAACTGCTTAGTGTTCTGTTCATTCATCTCACAGAGTTACATCTGTATTTCGTGGATCTCTTTGCTCGCCTTATTTCTGTGGAATCTGAGAACAGATATTTTGGATCCCCTTGAAGACTACAGGGCCAAAGGAAATATCCTCCGATAACAAAGAGAAAGAAGCTTTCTGAGAAACTTCTTTGTGTTCTGTGAAATCATCTCACAGAGTTACAGCTTTCCTCTCAAGAAGCCTTTCGCTAAGACAGTTCTTGTGGAATTGGCAAAGTGATGTTTGGAAGCCCTTAGAGGGCTATGGTGAAAAAGGAAATATCCTCAGATGAAATCTGGAAAGAAGCTTTCTGAGAAACTGCTTAGTGTTCGGTTAATTCATCTCACAGAGTTACATCTGTATTTCGTGGATCTCTTTGCTAGCCTTATTTCTGTGAAATCTGAGAACAGATATTTCGGATCCCATTGAAGACTATAGGGCCAAAGGAAATATCCTCCGATAACAAAGAGAAAGAAGCTTTCTGAGAAACTTCTTTGTGTTCTGTGAAATCATCTCACAGAGTTACAGCTTTCGCCTCAAGAAGACTTTCGCTAAGACAGTTCTTGTGGAATCGGCAAAGTGATATTTGGAAGCCCATAGAGGGCTAGGGTGAAAAAGGAAATATCCTCAGATGAAATCTGGAAAGAAGCTTTCTGAGAAACTGCTAAGTGTTCGGTTAATTCATCTCACAGAGTTACATCTGTATTTCGTGGATCTCTTTGCTAGCCGTATTTCTGTCGAATCTAAGAACAGATATCTCGGATCCCTTTGTAGATCATAGGGCCAAAGGAAATATCCTCCGATAACAAAGAGAAAGAAGCTTTCTGAGAAACTTCTTTGCGTTCTGTGAAATCATCTCACAGAGTTACAGCTTTCCCCTCAAGAAGCCTTTCGCTAAGGCAGTTCTTGTGGAATTGGCAAAGTGATATTTGGAAGCCCATAGAGGGCTATGGTGAAAAAGGAAATATCCTCAGATGAAATCTGGGAAGAAGCTTTCTGAGAAACTGCTTAGAGTTCTGTTAATTCATCTCACAGAGTTACATCTGTATTTCCTGGATCTCTTTGCTAGCCTTATTTCTGTGGTATCTGAGAACAGGTATTTCAGATCCCATTGAAGACTATAGGGACAAAGTAAATATCCTCCGATTACAAAGAGAAAGAAGCTTTCTGAGAAACTTCTTTGTGTTCTGTCAAATCATCTCACAGAGTTACAGCTTTCCCCTCAAGAAGCCTTTCGCTAAGACAGTTCTTGTGGAATTGGCAAAGTGATATTTGGAAGCCCATAGACAGCTATGGTGAAAAAGGAAATATCCTCAGATGAAATCTGGAAAGAAGCTTTCTGAGAAACTGCTTAGTGTTCTGTTAATTCATCTCACAGAGTTACATCTGTATTTCGTGGATCTCTTTGCTAGCCTTATTTCTGTGGAATCTGAGAACAGATATTTCGGATCCCTTTGAAGACTATAGGGCTATAGGAAATATCCTCCCATAACAAAGAGAAAGAAGCATTCTGAGAAACTTCTTTGTGTTCTGTGAAATCATCTCACAGAGTTACAGCTTTCGCCTCAAGAATCCTTTCGCTAAGACAGTTCTTGTGGAATCGGCAAAGTGATATTTGGAAGCCCATAGAGGGCTATGGTGAAAAAGGAAATATCCTCAGATGAAATCTGGAAAGAAGCTTTCTGAGAAACTGCTAAGTGTTCGTTTAATTCATCTCACAGAGTTATGTCTGTATTTCGTGGATCTCTTTGCTAGCCGTATTTCTCTCGAATCTAAGAACAGATATTTCGGATCCCTTTGTAGATCATAGGGCCAAAGGAAATATCCTCCGATAACAAAGAGAAAGAAGCTTTCTGAGAAACTTCTTTGCGTTCAGTGAAATCATCTCACAGAGTTACAGCTTTCCCCTCAAGAAGCCTTTCGCTAAGACAGTTCTTGTGGAATTGGCAAAGTGATATTTGGAAGCCCATAGAGGACTATGGTGAAAAAGCAAATATCCTCAGATGAAATCTGGAAAGAAGCTTCCTGAGAAACTGCTTAGTGTTCTGTTCATTCATCTCACAGAGTTACATCTGTATTTCGTGGATCTCTTTGCTAGCCTTATTTCTGTGGAATCTGAGAACAGATATTTTGGATCCCCTTGAAGACTACAGGGCCAAAGGAAATATCCTCCGATAACAAAGAGAAAGAAGCTTTCTGAGAAACTTCTTTGCGTTCTGTGAAATCATCTCACAGAGTTACAGCTTTCCCCTCAAGAAGCCTTTCGCTAAGACAGTTCTTGTGGAATTGGCAAAGTGATATTTGGAAGCCCATAGACGGCTATGATGAAAGAGGAAATATCCTCAGATGTAATCTGGAAAGAAGCTTTCTGAGAAACTGCTTAGTGTTCTGTTAATTCATCTCACAGTGTTACATCTGTATTTCGTGGATCTCTTGCTAGCCTTATTTCTGTGGAATCTGAGAACAGATATTTCTGATCCCATTGAAGACTATACGGCCAAAGGAAATATCCTCCGATAACAAAGAGAAAGAAGCTTTCTGAGGAACTTCTTGGCGTTCTGTGAAATCATCTCACAGAGTTACAGCTTTCCCCTAAAGAAGCCTTTCGCTAAGACAGTTCTTGTGGAATTGGCAAAGTGATATTTGGAAGCCCATAGAGGGCTATGGTGAAAAAGGAAATATCCTCAGATGAAATCTGGAAAGAAGCTTTCTGAGAAACTGCTTAGTGTTCTGTTAATTCATCTCACAGAGTTACATCTGTATTTCGTGGATCTCTTTGCTAGCCTTATTTCTGTGAAATCTGAGAACAGATATTTCGGATCCCTTTGAAGACTATAGGGCCAAAGGAAATATCCTCCGATAACAAAGAGAAAGAAGCTTTCTGAGAAACTTCTTTGTGTTCTGTGAAATCATCTCACAGAGTTACAGCTTTCGCCTCAAGAAGCCTTTCGCTAAGACAGTTCTTGTGGAATCGGCAAAGTGATATTTGGAAGCCCATAGAGGGCTATGGTGAAAAAGGAAATATCCTCAGATGAAATCTGGAAAGAAGCTTTCTGAGAAACTGCTAAGTGTTCGGTTAATTCATCTCACAGAGTTACATCTGTATTTCGTGGATCTCTTTGCTAGCCGTATTTCTGTCGAATCTAAGAACAGATATTTCGGATCCCTTTGTAGATCATAGGGCCAAAGGAAATATCCTCCGATAACAAAGAGAAAGAAGCTTTCTAAGAAACTTCTTTGCGTTCAGTGAAATCATCTCACAGAGTTACAGCTTTCCCCTCAAGAAGCCTTTCGCTAAGACAGTTCTTGTGGAATTGGCAAAGTGATATTTGGAAGCCCATAGAGGGCTATGGTGAAAAAGGAAATATCCTCAGATGAAATCTGGAAAGAAGCTTTCTGAGAAACTGCTTAGAGTTCTGTTAATTCATCTCACAGAGTTACATCTGTATTTCCTGGATCTCTTTGCTAGCCTTATTTCTGTTGAATCTGAGAACAGGTATTTCAGATCCCATTGAAGACTATAGGGACAAAGTAAATATCCTCCGATTACAAAGAGAAAGAAGCTTTCTTAGAAACTTTTTTGTGTTCTGTGAAATCATCTCACAGAGTTACAGCTTTCTCCTCAAGAAGCCTTTCGCTAAGACAGTTCTTGTGGAATTGGCAAAGTGATATTTGGAAGCCCATAGAGGGCTATGGTGAAAGAGGAAATATCCTCAGATGTAATCTGGAAAGAAGCTTTCTGAGAAACTGCTTAGTGTTATGTTAATTCATCTCACAGAGTTACATCTGTATTTCATGGATCTCTTTGCTAGCCTTATTTCTGTGGAATCTGAGAACAGATATTTCTGATCCCATTGAAGACTATAGGGCCAAAGGAAATATCCTCCGATAACAAAGAGAAAGAAGCTTTCTGAGAAACTTCTTTGCGTTCTGTGAAATCATCTCACAGAGTTACAGCTTTCCCCTCAAGAAGCCTTTCGCTAAGACAGTTCTTGTGGAATTGGCAAAGTGATATTTGGAAGCCCATAGACAGCTATGGTGAAAAAGGAAATATCCTCAGATGAAATCTGGAAAGAAGCTTTCTGAGAAACTGCTTAGTGTTCTGTTAATTCATCTCACAGAGTTACATCTGTATTTCGTGGATCTCTTTGCTAGCCTTATTTCTGTGGAATCTGAGAACAGATATTTCGGATCCCTTTGAAGACTATAGGGCTATAGGAAATATCCTCCCATAACAAAGAGAAAGAAGCATTCTGAGAAACTTCTTTGTGTTCTGTGAAATCATCTCACAGAGTTACAGCTTTCGCCTCAAGAAGCCTTTCGCTAAGACAGTTCTTGTGGAATCGGCAAAGTGATATTTGGAAGCCCATAGAGGGCTATGGTGAAAAAGGAAATATCCTCAGATGAAATCTGGAAAGAAGCTTTCTGAGAAACTGCTAAGGGTTCGGTTAATTCATCTCACAGAGTTACATCTGTATTTCGTGGATCTCTTTGCTAGCCGTATTTCTGTCGAATCTAAGAACAGATATTTCGGATCCCTTTGTAGATCATAGGGCCAAAGGAAATATCCTCCGATAACAAAGAGAAAGAAGCTTTCTAAGAAACTTCTTTGCGTTCAGTGAAATCATCTCACAGAGTTACAGCTTTCCCCTCAAGAAGCCTTTCGCTAAGACAGTTCTTGTGGAATTGGCAAAGTGATATTTGGAAGCCCATAGAGGGCTATGGTGAAAAAGGAAATATCCTCAGATGAAATCTGGAAAGAAGCTTTCTGAGAAACTGCTTAGAGTTCTGTTAATTCATCTCACAGAGTTACATCTGTATTTCCTGGATCTCTTTGCTAGCCTTATTTCTGTTGAATCTGAGAACAGGTATTTCAGATCCCATTGAAGACTATAGGGACAAAGTAAATATCCTCCGATTACAAAGAGAAAGAAGCTTTCTTAGAAACTTTTTTGTGTTCTGTGAAATCATCTCACAGAGTTACAGCTTTCTCCTCAAGAAGCCTTTCGCTAAGACAGTTCTTGTGGAATTGGCAAAGTGATATTTGGAAGCCCATAGAGGGCTATGGTGAAAGAGGAAATATCCTCAGATGTAATCTGGAAAGAAGCTTTCTGAGAAACTGCTTAGTGTTATGTTAATTCATCTCACAGAGTTACATCTGTATTTCATGGATCTCTTTGCTAGCCTTATTTCTGTGGAATCTGAGAACAGATATTTCTGATCCCATTGAAGACTATAGGGCCAAAGGAAATATCCTCCGATAACAAAGAGAAAGAAGCTTTCTGAGAAACTTCTTTGCGTTCTGTGAAATCATCTCACAGAGTTACAGCTTTCCCCTCAAGAAGCCTTTCGCTAAGACAGTTCTTGTGGAATTGGCAAAGTGATATTTGGAAGCCCATAGACAGCTATGGTGAAAAAGGAAATATCCTCAGATGAAATCTGGAAAGAAGCTTTCTGAGAAACTGCTTAGTGTTCTGTTAATTCATCTCACAGAGTTACATCTGTATTTCGTGGATCTCTTTGCTAGCCTTATTTCTGTGGAATCTGAGAACAGATATTTCGGATCCCTTTGAAGACTATAGGGCTATAGGAAATATCCTCCCATAACAAAGAGAAAGAAGCATTCTGAGAAACTTCTTTGTGTTCTGTGAAATCATCTCACAGAGTTACAGCTTTCGCCTCAAGAAGCCTTTCGCTAAGACAGTTCTTGTGGAATCGGCAAAGTGATATTTGGAAGCCCATAGAGGGCTATGGTGAAAAAGGAAATATCCTCAGATGAAATCTGGAAAGAAGCTTTCTGAGAAACTGCTAAGTGTTCGTTTAATTCATCTCACAGAGTTATGTCTGTATTTCGTGGATCTCTTTGCTAGCCGTATTTCTGTCGAATCTAAGAACAGATATTTCGGATACCTTTGTAGATCATAGGGCCAAAGGAAATATCCTCCGATAACAAAGAGAAAGAAGCTTTCTGAGAAACTTCTTTGCGTTCAGTGAAATCATCTCACAGAGTTACAGCTTTCCCCTCAAGAAGCCTTTCGCTAAGACAGTTCTTGTGGAATTGGCAAAGTGATATTTGGAAGCCCATAGAGGGCTATGGTGAAAAAGCAAATATCCTCAGATGAAATCTGGAAAGAAGCTTCCTGAGAAACTGCTTAGTGTTCTGTTCATTCATCTCACAGAGTTACATCTGTATTTCGTGGATCTCTTTGCTAGCCTTATTTCTGTGGAATCTGAGAACAGATATTTTGGATCCCCTTGAAGACTACAGGGCCAAAGGAAATATCCTCCGATAACAAAGAGAAAGAAGCTTTCTGAGAAACTTCTTTGCGTTCTGTGAAATCATCTCACAGAGTTACAGCTTTCCCCTCAAGAAGCCTTTCGCTAAGACAGTTCTTGTGGAATTGGCAAAGTGATATTTGGAAGCCCATAGACGGCTATGATGAAAGAGGAAATATCCTCAGATGTAATCTGGAAAGAAGCTTTCTGAGAAACTGCTTAGTGTTCTGTTAATTCATCTCACAGTGTTACATCTGTATTTCGTGGATCTCTTGCTAGCCTTATTTCTGTGGAATCTGAGAACAGATATTTCTGATCCCATTGAAGACTATAGGGCCAAAGGAAATATCCTCCGATAACAAAGAGAAAGAAGCTTTCTGAGAAACTTCTTTGCGTTCTGTGAAATCATCTCACAGAGTTACAGCTTTCCTCTCAAGAAGCCTTTCGCTAAGACAGTTCTTGTGGAATTGGCAAAGTGATATTTGGAAGCCCATAGAGGGCTATGGTGAAAAAGGAAATATCCTCAGATGAAATCTGGAAAGAAGCTTTCTGAGAAACTGCTTAGTGTTCTGTTAATTCATCTCACAGAGTTACATCTGTATTTCGTGGATCTCTTTGCTAGCCTTATTTCTGTGAAATCTGAGAACAGATATTTCGGATCCCTTTGAAGACTATAGGGCCAAAGGAAATATCCTCCGATAACAAAGAGAAAGAAGCTTTCTGAGAAACTTCTTTGTGTTCTGTGAAATCATCTCACAGAGTTACAGCTTTCGCCTCAAGAAGCCTTTCGCTAAGACAGTTCTTGTGGAATCGGCAAAGTGATATTTGGAAGCCCATAGAGGGCTATGGTGAAAAAGGAAATATCCTCAGATGAAATCTGGAAAGAAGCTTTCTGAGAAACTGCTAAGTGTTCGGTTAATTCATCTCACAGAGTTACATCTGTATTTCGTGGATCTCTTTGCTAGCCGTATTTCTGTCGAATCTAAGAACAGATATTTCGGATCCCTTTGTAGATCATAGGGCCAAAGGAAATATCTTCCGATAACAAAGAGAAAGAAGCTTTCTAAGAAACTTCTTTGCGTTCAGTGAAATCATCTCACAGAGTTACAGCTTTCCCCTCAAGAAGCCTTTCGCTAAGACAGTTCTTGTGGAATTGGCAAAGTGATATTTGGAAGCCCATAGAGGGCTATGGTGAAAAAGGAAATATCCTCAGATGAAATCTGGAAAGAAGCTTTCTGAGAAACTGCTTAGAGTTCTGTTAATTCATCTCACAGAGTTACATCTGTATTTCCTGGATCTCTTTGCTAGCCTTATTTCTGTTGAATCTGAGAACAGGTATTTCAGATCCCATTGAAGACTATAGGGACAAAGTAAATATCCTCCGATTACAAAGAGAAAGAAGCTTTGTTAGAAACTTTTTTGTGTTCTGTGAAATCATCTCACAGAGTTACAGCTTTCTCCTCAAGAAGCCTTTCGCTAAGACAGTTCTTGTGGAATTGGCAAAGTGATATTTGGAAGCCCATAGAGGGCTATGGTGAAAGAGGAAATATCCTCAGATGTAATCTGGAAAGAAGCTTTCTGAGAAACTGCTTAGTGTTATGTTAATTCATCTCACAGAGTTACATCTGTATTTCATGGATCTCTTTGCTAGCCTTATTTCTGTGGAATCTGAGAACAGATATTTCTGATCCCATTGAAGACTATAGGGCCAAAGGAAATATCCTCCGATAACAAAGAGAAAGAAGCTTTCTGAGAAACTTTTTTGCGTTCTGTGAAATCATCTCACAGAGTTACAGCTTTCCCCTCAAGAAGCCTTTCGCTAAGACAGTTCTTGTGGAATTGGCAAAGTGATATTTGGAAGCCCATAGAGGGCTATGGTGAAAAAGGAAATATCCTCAGATGAAATCTGGAAAGAAGCTTTCTGAGAAACTGCTTAGAGTTCTGTTAATTCATCTCACAGAGTTACATCTGTATTTCCTGGATCTCTTTGCTAGCCTTATTTCTGTGGAATATGAGAACAGGTAGTTCAGATCCCATTGAAGACTATAGGGACAAAGTAAATATCCTCCGATTACAAAGAGAAAGAAGCTTTCTGAGAAACTTCTTTGTGTTCTCTGAAATCATCTCACAGAGTTACAGCTTTCCCCTCAAGAAGCCTTTCGCTAAGACAGTTCTTGTGGAATTGGCAAAGTGATATTTGGAAGCCCATAGAGGGCTATGGTGAAAAAGGAAATATCCTCAGATGAAATCTGGAAAGAAGCTTTCTGAGAAACTGCTTAGTGTTCTGTTAATTCATCTCACAGAGTTACATCTGTATTTCGTGGATCTCTTTGCTAGCCTTATTTCTGTGGAATCTGAGAACAGATATTTCGGATCCCTTTGAAGACTATAGGGCTATAGGAAATATCCTCCGATAACAAAGAGAAAGAAGCTTTCTGAGAAACTTCTTTGCGTTCTGTGAAATCATCTCACAGAGTTCCAGCTTTCCTCTCAAGAAGCCTTTCGCTAAGACAGTTCTTGTGGATTTGGCAAAGTGATATTTGGAAGCCCATAGAGGGCTATGGTGAAAAAGGAAATATCCTCAGATGAAATCTGGAAAGAAGCTTTCTGAGAAACTGCTTAGTGTTCTGTTAATTCATCTCACAGAGTTACATCTATATTTCGTGGATCTCTTTACTAGCCTTATTTCTGTGGAATCTGAGAACAGGTATTTCAGATCCCTTTGAAGACTATAGGGCCAAATTTAATATCCTCCGATTACAAAGAGAAAGAAGCTTTCTTACAAACTTTTTTGTGTTCTGTGAAATCATCTCACAGAGTTACAGCTTTCTCCTCAAGAAGCCTTTCGCTAAGACAGTTCTTGTGGAATTGGCAAAGTGATATTTGGAAGCCCATAGAGGGCTATGGTGAAAGAGGAAATATACTCAGATGTAATCTGGAAAGAAGCTTTCTGAGAAACTGCTTAGGGTTCTGTTCATTCATCTCACAGAGTTATATCTGTATTTCGTGGATCTCTTTGCTAGCCTTATTTCTGTGGAATCTGAGAACAGATATTTTGGATCCCCTTGAAGACTACAGGGCCAAAGGAAATATCCTCCGATAACAAAGAGAAAGAAGCTTTCTGAGAAACTTCTTTGTGTTCTGTGAAATCATCTCACAGAGTTACAGCTTTCGCCTCAAGAAGACTTTCGCTAAGACAGTTCTTGTGGAATCGGCAAAGTGATATTTGGAAGCTCATAGAGGGCTATGGTGAAAAAGGAAATATCCTCAGATGAAATCTGGAAAGAAGTTTTCTGAGAAACTGCTAAGTGTTCGGTTAATTCATCTCACAGAGTTACATCTGTATTTCGTGGATCTCTTTGCTAGCCGTATTTCTGTCGAATCTAAGAACAGATATTTCGGATCCCTTTGTAGATCATAGGGCCAAAGGAAATATCCTCCGATAACAAAGAGAAAGAAGCTTTCTGAGAAACTTCTTTGCGTTCAGTGAAATCATCTCACAGAGTTACAGCTTTCCCCTCAAGAAGCCTTTCGCTAAGACAGTTCTTGTGGAATTGGTAAAGTGATATTTGGAAGCCCATAGAGGGCTATGGTGAAAAAGCAAATATCCTCAGATGAAATCTGGAAAGAAGCTTCCTGAGAAACTGCTTAGTGTTCTGTTCATTCATCTCACAGAGTTACATCTGTATTTCGTGGATCCCTTTGCTAGCCTTATTTCTGTGGAATCTGAGAACAGATATTTTGGATCCCCTTGAAGACTACAGGGCCAAAGGAAATATCCTCCGATAACAAAGAGAAAGAAGCTTTCTGAGAAACTTCTTTGCGTTCTGTGAAATCATCTCACAGAGTTACAGCTTTCCCCTCAAGAAGCCTTTCGCTAAGACAGTTCTTGTGGAATTGGCAAAGTGATATTTGGAAGCCCATAGAGGGCTATGGTGAAAAAGGAAATATCCTCAGATGAAATCTGGAAAGAAGCTTTCTGAGAAACTGCTTAGTGTTCTGTTCATTCATCTCACAGAGTTACATCTGTATTTCGTGGATCTCTTTACTAGCCTTATTTCTGTGGAATCTGAGAACAGGTATTTCAGATCCCTTTGAAGACTATAGGGCCAAATTTAATATCCTCCGATTACAAAGAGAAAGAAGCTTTCTTAGAAACTTTTTTGTGTTCTGTGAAATCATCTCACAGAGTTACAGCTTTCTCCTCAAGAAGCCTTTCGCTAAGACAGTTCTTGTGGAATTGGCAAAGTGATATTTGGAAGCCCATAGAGGGCTATGGTGAAAGAGGAAATATCCTCAGATGTAATCTGGAAAGAAGCTTTCTGAGAAACTGCTTAGTGTTCTGTTAATTCATCTCACAGAGTTACATCTGTATTTCGTGGATCTCTTTGCTAGCCTTATTTCTGTGGAATCTGAGAACGGATATTTCTGATCCCATTGAAGACTATAGGGCCAAAGGAAATATCCTCCCATAACAAAGAGAAAGAAGCTTTCTGAGAAACTTCTTTGCGTTCTGTGAAATCATCTCACAGAGTTACAGCTTTCCTCTCAAGAAGCCTTTCGCTAAGACAGTTCTTGTGGAATTGGCAAAGTGATATTTGGAAGCCCTTAGAGGGCTATGGTGAAAAAGGAAATATCCTCAGAGGAAATCTGGAAAGAAGCTTTCTGAGAAACTGCTTAGTGTTCTGTTCATTCATCTCACAGAGTTACATCTGTATTTCGTGGATCTCTTTACTAGCCTTATTTCTGTGAAATCTGAGAACAGATATTTCGGATCCCATTGAAGACTATAGGGCCAAAGGAAATATCCTCCGATAACAAAGAGAAAGAAGCTTTCTGAGAAACTTCTTTGTGTTCTGTGAAATCATCTCACAGAGTTACAGCTTTCGCCTCAAGAAGCCTTTCGCTAAGACAGTTCTTGTGGAATCGGCAAAGTGATATTTGGAAGCCCATAGAGGGCTATGGTGAAAAAGGAAATATCCTCAGATGAAATCTGGAAAGAAGCTTTCTGAGAAACTGCTTAGTGTTCGGTTAATTCATCTCACAGAGTTACATCTGTATTTCGTGGATCTCTTTACTAGCCGTATTTCTGTCGAATCTATGAACAGATATTTCGGATCCCTTTGTAGATCATAGGGCCAAAGGAAATATCCTCCGATAACAAAGAGAAAGAAGCTTTCTGAGAAACTTCTTTGCGTTCCGTAAAATCATCTCACAGAGTTACAGCTTTCCCCTCAAGAAGCCTTTCGCTAAGAGAGTTCCTGTGGAATTGGCAAAGTGATATTTGGAAGCCCATAGAGGGCTATGGTGAAAAAGGAAATATCCTCAGATGAAATCTGGAAAGAAGCTTTCTGAGAAACTGCTTAGAGTTCTGTTAATTCATCTCACAGAGTTACATCTGTATTTCCTGGATCTCTTTGCTAGCCTTATTTCTGTGGAATCTGAGAACAGGTATTTCAGATCCCATTGAAGACTATAGGGACAAAGGAAATATCCTCCGATTACAAAGAGAAAGAAGCTTTCTGAGAAACTTCTCTGTGTTCTGTGAAATCATCTCACAGAGTTACAGCTTTCCCCTCAAGAAGCCTTTCGCTAAGACAGTTCCTGTGGAATTGGCAAAGTGATATTTGGAAGCCCATAGAGGGCTATGGTGAAAAAGGAAATATCCTCAGATGAAATCTGGAAAGAAGCTTTCTGAGAAACTGCTTAGTGTTCTGTTCATTCATCTCACAGAGTTACATCTGTATTTCGTGGATCTCTTTGCTAGCCTTATTTCTGTGGAATCTGAGAACAGATATTTCGGATCCCTTTGAAGACTATAGGGCTATAGGAAATATCCTCCGATAACAAAGAGAAAGAAGCTTTCTGAGAAACTTCTTTGCGTTCTGTGAAATCATCTCACAGAGTTCCAGCTTTCCTCTCAAGAAGCCTTTCGCTAAGACAGTTCTTGTGGAATTGGCAAAGTGATATTTGGAAGCCCATAGAGGGCTATGGTGAAAAAGGAAATATCCTCAGAGGAAATCTGGAAAGAAGCTTTCTGAGAAACTACTTAGTGTTCTGTTAATTCATCTCACAGAGTTACATCTGTATTTCGTGGATCTCTTTGCTAGCCTTATTTCTGTGAAATCTGAGAACAGATATTTCGGATCCCATTGAAGACTATAGGGCCAAAGGAAATATCCTCCGATAACAAAGAGAAAGAAGCTTTCTGAGAAACTTCTTTGTGTTCTGTGAAATCATCTCACAGAGTTACAGCTTTCGCCTCAAGAAGCCTTTCGCTAAGACAGTTCTTGTGGAATCGGCAAAGTGATATTTGGAAGCCCATAGAGGGCTATGGTGAAAAAGGAAATATCCTCAGATGAAATCTGGAAAGAAGCTTTCTGAGAAACTGCTTAGTGTTCGGTTAATTCATCTCACAGAGTTACATCTGTATTTCTGGGATCTCTTTGCTAGCCGTATTTTTGTCGAATCTAAGAACAGATATTTCGGATCCCTTTGTAGATCATAGGGCCAAAGGAAATATCCTCCGATAACAAAGAGAAAGAAGCTTTCTGAGAAACTTCTTTGCGTTCAGTGAAATCATCTCACAGAGTTACAGCTTTCCCCTCAAGAAGCCTTTCGCTAAGACAGTTCCTGTGGAATTGGCAAAGTGATATTTGGAAGCCCATAGAGGGCTATGGTGAAAAAGGAAATATCCTCAGATGAAATCTGGAAAGAAGCTTTCTGAGAAACTGCTTAGAGTTCTGTTAATTCATCTCACAGAGTTACATCTGTATTTCCTGGATCTCTTTGCTAGCCTTATTTCTGTGGAATCTGAGAACAGGTATTTCGGATCCCATTGAAGACTATAGGGACAAAGTAAATATCCTCCGATTACAAAGAGAAAGAAGCTTTCTGAGAAACTTCTTTGTGTTCTGTGAAATCATCTCACAGAGTTACAGCTTTCCCCTCAAGAAGCCTTTCGCTAAGACAGTTCTTGTGGAATTGGCAAAGTGATATTTGGAAGCCCATAGAGAGCTATGGTGAAAAAGGAAATATCCTCAGATGAAATCTGGAAAGAAGCTTTCTGAGAAACTGCTTAGGGTTCTGTTAATTCATCTCACAGAGTTACATCTGTATTTCGTGGATCTCTTTGCTAGCCTTCTTTCTGTGGAATCTGAGAACAGATATTTCGGATCCCTTTGAAGACTATAGGGCTATAGGAAATATCCTCCGATAACAAAGAGAAAGAAGCATTCTGAGAAACTTCTTTGTGTTCTGTGAAATCATCTCACAGAGTTACAGCTTTCTCCTCAAGAAGCCTTTCGCTAAGACAGTTCTTGTGGAATTGGCAAAGTGATATTTGGAAGCCCATAGAGGGCTATGGTGAAAGAGGAAATATCCTCAGATGTAATCTGGAAAGAAGCTTTCTGAGAAACTGCTTAGTGTTCTGTTAATTCATCTCACAGAGTTACATCTGTATTTCGTGGATCTCTTTGCTAGCCTTATTTCTGTGGAATCTGAGAACGGATATTTCTGATCCCATTGAAGACTATAGGGCCAAAGGAAATATCCTCCCATAACAAAGAGAAAGAAGCTTTCTGAGAAACTTCTTTGCGTTCTGTGAAATCATCTCACAGAGTTACAGCTTTCCTCTCAAGAAGCCTTTCGCTAAGACAGTTCTTGTGGAATTGGCAAAGTGATATTTGGAAGCCCATAGAGGGCTATGGTGAAAAAGGAAATATCCTCAGAGGAAATCTGGAAAGAAGATTTCTGAGAAACTGCTTAGTGTTCTGTTAATTCATCTCACAGAGTTACATCTGTATTTCGTGGATCTCTTTACTAGCCTTATTTCTGTGAAATCTGAGAACAGATATTTCGGATCCCATTGAAGACTATAGGGCCAAAGGAAATATCCTCCGATAACAAAGAGAAAGAAGCTTTCTGAGAAACTTCTTTGTGTTCTGTGAAATCATCTCACAGAGTTACAGCTTTCGCCTCAAGAAGCCTTTCGCTAAGACAGTTCTTGTGGAATCGGCAAAGTGATATTTGGAAGCCCATAGAGGGCTATGGTGAAAAAGGAAATATCCTCAGATGAAATCTGGAAAGAAGCTTTCTGAGAAACTGCTTAGTGTTCGGTTAATTCATCTCACAGAGTTACATCTGTATTTCGTGGATCTCTTTACTAGCCGTATTTCTGTCGAATCTATGAACAGATATTTCGGATCCCTTTGTAGATCATAGGGCCAAAGGAAATATCCTCCGATAACAAAGAGAAAGAAGCTTTCTGAGAAACTTCTTTGCGTTCCGTAAAATCATCTCACAGAGTTACAGCTTTCCCCTCAAGAAGCCTTTCGCTAAGACAGTTCCTGTGGAATTGGCAAAGTGATATTTGGAAGCCCATAGAGGGCTATGGTGAAAAAGGAAATATCCTCAGATGAAATCTGGAAAGAAGCTTTCTGAGAAACTGCTTAGAGTTCTGTTAATTCATCTCACAGAGTTACATCTGTATTTCCTGGATCTCTTTGCTAGCCTTATTTCTGTGGAATCTGAGAACAGGTATTTCAGATCCCATTGAAGACTATAGGGACAAAGGAAATATCCTCCGATTACAAAGAGAAAGAAGCTTTCTGAGAAACTTCTCTGTGTTCTGTGAAATCATCTCACAGAGTTACAGCTTTCCCCTCAAGAAGCCTTTCGCTAAGACAGTTCCTGTGGAATTGGCAAAGTGATATTTGGAAGCCCATAGAGGGCTATGGTGAAAAAGGAAATATCCTCAGATGAAATCTGGAAAGAAGCTTTCTGAGAAACTGCTTAGTGTTCTGTTCATTCATCTCACAGAGTTACATCTGTATTTCGTGGATCTCTTTGCTAGCCTTATTTCTGTGGAATCTGAGAACAGATATTTCGGATCCCTTTGAAGACTATAGGGCTATAGGAAATATCCTCCGATAACAAAGAGAAAGAAGCTTTCTGAGAAACTTCTTTGCGTTCTGTGAAATCATCTCACAGAGTTCCAGCTTTCCTCTCAAGAAGCCTTTCGCTAAGACAGTTCTTGTGGAATTGGCAAAGTGATATTTGGAAGCCCATAGAGGGCTATGGTGAAAAAGGAAATATCCTCAGAGGAAATCTGGAAAGAAGCTTTCTGAGAAACTGCTTAGTGTTCTGTTAATTCATCTCACAGAGTTACATCTGTATTTCGTGGATCTCTTTGCTAGCCTTATTTCTGTGAAATCTGAGAACAGATATTTCGGATCCCATTGAAGACTATAGGGCCAAAGGAAATATCCTCCGATAACAAAGAGAAAGAAGCTTTCTGAGAAACTTCTTTGTGTTCTGTGAAATCATCTCACAGAGTTACAGCTTTCGCCTCAAGAAGCCTTTCGCTAAGACAGTTCTTGTGGAATCGGCAAAGTGATATTTGGAAGCCCATAGAGGGCTATGGTGAAAAAGGAAATATCCTCAGATGAAATCTGGAAAGAAGCTTTCTGAGAAACTGCTTAGTGTTCGGTTAATTCATCTCACAGAGTTACATCTGTATTTCGGGGATCTCTTTGCTAGCCGTATTTTTGTCGAATCTAAGAACAGATATTTCGGATCCCTTTGTAGATCATAGGGCCAAAGGAAATATCCTCCGATAACAAAGAGAAAGAAGCTTTCTGAGAAACTTCTTTGCGTTCAGTGAAATCATCTCACAGAGTTACAGCTTTCCCCTCAAGAAGCCTTTCGCTAAGACAGTTACTGTGGAATTGGCAAAGTGATATTTGGAAGCCCATAGAGGGCTATGGTGAAAAAGGAAATATCCTCAGATGAAATCTGGAAAGAAGCTTTCTGAGAAACTGCTTAGAGTTCTGTTAATTCATCTCACAGAGTTACATCTGTATTTCCTGGATCTCTTTGCTAGCCTTATTTCTGTGGAATCTGAGAACAGGTATTTCAGATCCCATTGAAGACTATAGGGACAAAGTAAATATCCTCCGATTACAAAGAGAAAGAAGCTTTCTGAGAAACTTCTTTGTGTTCTGTGAAATCATCTCACAGAGTTACAGCTTTCCCCTCAAGAAGCCTTTCGCTAAGACAGTTCTTGTGGAATTGGCAAAGTGATATTTGGAAGCCCATAGAGAGCTATGGTGAAAAAGGAAATATCCTCAGATGAAATCTGGAAAGAAGCTTTCTGAGAAACTGCTTAGGGTTCTGTTAATTCATCTCACAGAGTTACATCTGTATTTCGTGGATCTCTTTGCTAGCCTTCTTTCTGTGGAATCTGAGAACAGATATTTCGGATCCCTTTGAAGACTATAGGGCTATAGGAAATATCCTCCGATAACAAAGAGAAAGAAGCATTCTGAGAAACTTCTTTGTGTTCTGTGAAATCATCTCACAGAGTTACAGCTTTCGCCTCAAGAAGCCTTTCGCTAAGACAGTTCTTGTGGAATCGGCAAAGTGATATTTGGAAGCCCATAGAGGGCTATGGTGAAAAAGGAAATATCCTCAGATGAAATCTGGAAAGAAGCTTTCTGAGAAACTGCTAAGTGTTCGGTTAATTCATCTCACAGAGTTACATCTGTATTTCGTGGATCTCTTTGCTAGCCGTATTTCTGTCGAATCTAAGAACAGATATTTCGGATCCCTTTGTAGATCATAGGGCCAAAGGAAATATCCTCCGATAACAAAGAGAAAGAAGCTTTCTGAGAAACTTCTTTGCGTTCTGTGAAATCATCTCACAGAGTTACAGCTTTCCCCTCAAGAAGCCTTTCGCTAAGACAGTTCTTGTGGAATTGGCAAAGTGATATTTGGAAGCCCATAGAGGGCTATGGTGAAAAAGCAAATATCCTCAGATGAAATCTGGAAAGAAGCTTCCTGAGAAACTGCTTAGTGTTCTGTTCATTCATCTCACAGAGTTACATCTGTATTTCGTGGATCTCTTTGCTAGCCTTATTTCTGTGGAATCTGAGAACAGATATTTTGGATCCCCTTGAAGACTACAGGGCCAAAGGAAATATCCTCCGATAACAAAGAGAAAGAAGCTTTCTGAGAAACTTCTTTACGTTCTGTGAAATCATCTCACAGAGTTACAGCTTTCCCCTCAAGAAGCCTTTCTCTAAGACAGTTCTTGTGTATTTGGCAAAGTGATATTTGGAAGCCCATAGAGGCCTATGGTGAAAAAGGAAATATCCTCAGATGAAATCTGGAAAGCAGCTTTCTGAGAAACTGCTTAGTGTTCTGTTAATTCATCTCAGAGAGTTACATCTGTATTTGGTGGATCTCTTTGGTAGCCTTATTTCTGTGGAATCTGAGAACAGGTATTTCAGATCCCTTTGAAGACTATAGGGACAAAGGAAATATCCTCCGATTACAAAGAGAAAGAAGCTTTCTGAGAAACTTCTTTGTGTTCTGTGAAATCATCTCACAGAGTTACAGCTTTCCCCTCAAGAAGCCTTTCGCTAAGACAGTTCTTGTGGAATTGGCAAAGTGATATTTGGAAGCCCATAGAGGGCTATGGTGAAAAAAGAAATATCCTCAGATGAAATCTGGAAAGAAGCTTTCTGAGAAACTGCTTAGTGTTCTGTTAATTCATCTCACTGAGTTACATCTGTATTTCGTGGATCTCTTTGCTAGCCTTATTTCTGTGGAATCTGAGAACAGATATTTCGGATCCCTTTGAAGACTATAGGGCTATAGGAAATATCCTCTGTTAACAAAGAGAAAGAAGCTTTCTGAGAAACTTCTTTGCGTTCTGTGAAATCATCTCACAGAGTTACAGCTTTCCTCTCAAGAAGCCTTTCGTTAAGACAGTTCTTGTGGAATTGGCAAAGTGATATTTGGAAGCCCATAGAGGGCTATGGTGAAAAAGGAAATATCCTCAGAGGAAATCTGGAAAGAAGCTTTCTGAGAAACTGCTTAGTGTTCTGTAAATTCATCTCACAGAGTTACAGCTGTGTTTTGTGGATCTCTTTGCTAGCCTTATTTCTGTGAAATCTGAGAACAGATATTTCGGATCCAATTGAAGACCATAGGGCCAAAGGAAATATCCTCCAATTACAAAGAGAAAGAAGCTTTCGTAGAAACTTCTTTGTGTTCTGTGAAATCATCTCACAGATATTACAGCTTTCACCTCAAGAAGCCTTTCGCTAAGACAGTTCTTGTGGTATTGGCAAAGTGATATTTGGAAGCCCATAGAGGGCTATGGTGAAAAAGGAAATATCCTCAGATGAAATCTGGAAAGAAGCTTTCTGAGAAACTGCTTAGTGTTCTGTTCATTCATCTCACAGAGTTACATCTGTATTTCGTGGATCTCTTTACTAGCCTTATTTCTGTGGAATCTGAGAACAGGTATTTCAGATCCCTTTGAAGACTATAGGGCCAAATTTAATATCCTCCGATTACAAAGAGAAAGAAGCTTTCTTAGAAACTTCTTTGTGTTCTGTGAAATCATCTCACAGAGTTACAGCTTTCTCCTCAAGAAGCCTTTCGCTAAGACAGTTCTTGTGGAATTGGCAAAGTGATATTTGGAAGCCCATAGAGGGCTACGGTGAAAGAGGAAATATCCTCAGATGTAATCTGGAAAGAAGTTTTCTGAGAAACTGCTTAGTGTTCTGTTAATCCATCTCACAGAGTTACATCTGTATTTCGTGGATCTCTTTGCTAGCCTTATTTCTGTGGAATCTGAGAACAGATATTTCAGATCCCATTGAAGACTCTAGGGCCAAAGGAAATATCCTCCGATAACAAAGAGAAAGAAGTTTTCTGAGAAACTTCTTTGCGTTCTGTGAAATCATCTCACAGAGTTACAGCTTTCCTCTCAAGAAGCCTTTCGCTATGACAGTTCTTGTGGAATTGGCAAAGTGATATTTGGAGGCCCATAGAGGGCTATGGTGAAAAAGGAAATATCCTCAGATGAAATCTGGAAAGAAGCTTTCTGAGAAACTGCTTAGTGTTCTGTTAATTCATCTAACAGAGTTACATCTGTATTTCGTGGATCTCTTTGCTAGCCTTATTTCTGTGAAATCTAAGAACAGATATTTCGGATCCCATTGAAGACTATAGGGCCAAAGGAAATATCCTCCGATAACAAAGAGAAAGAAGCTTTCTGAGAAACTTCTTTGTGTTCTGTGAAATCATCTCACAGAGTTACAGCTTTCGCCTCAAGAAGCCTTTCGCTAAGACAGTTCTTGTGGAATCGGCAAAGTGATATTTTGAAGCCCATAGAGGGCTATGGTGAAAAAGGAAATATCCTCAGATGAAATCTGGAAAGAAGCTTTCTGAGAAACTGCTAAGTGTTCGGTTAATTCATCTCACAGAGTTACATCTGTATTTCGTGGATCTCTTTGCTAGCCGTATTTCTGTCGAATCTAAGAACAGATATTTCGGATCCCTTTGTAGATCATAGGGCCAAAGGAAATATCCTCCGATAACAAAGAGAAAGAAGCTTTCTGAGAAACTTCTTTGCGTTCAGTGAAATCATCTCACAGAGTTACAGCTTTCCCCTCAGGAAGCCTTTCGCTAAGACAGTTCTTGTGAAATTGGCAAAGTGATATTTGGAAGCCCATAGAGGGCTATGGTGAAAAAGGAAATATCCTCAGATGAAATCTGGAAAGAAGCTTTCTGAGAAACTGCTTAGAGTTCTGTTAATTCATCTCACAGAGTTACATCTGTATTTCCTGGATCTCTTTGCTAGCCTTATTTCTGTGGAATCTGAGAACAGGTATTTCAGATCCCATTGAAGACTATAGGGACAAAGGAAATATCCTCCGATTACAAAGAGAAAGAGTCTTTCTGAGAAACTTCTTTGTGTTCTGTGAAATCATCTCACAGAGTTACAGCTTTCCCCTCAAGAAGCCTTTCGCTAAGACAGTTCTTGTGGAATTGGCAAAGTGATATTTGGAAGCCCATAGAGGGCTATGGTGAAAAAGGAAATATCCTCAGATGAAATCTGGAAAGAAGCTTTCTGAGAAACTGCTTAGTGTTCGGTTAATTCATCTCACAGAGTTACATCTGTATTTCGTGGATCTCTTTGCTAGCCTTATTTCTGTGGAATCTGAGAACAGATATTTCGGATCCCTTTGAAGACTATAGGGCTATAGGAAATATCCTCCGATAACAAAGAGAAAGAAGTTTTCTGAGAAACTTCTTTGCGTTCTGTGAAATCATCTCACAGAGTTCCAGCTTTCCTCTCAAGAAGCCTTTCGCTAAGACAGTTCTTGTGGATTTGGCAAAGTGATATTTGGAAGCCCATAGAGGGCTATGGTGAAAAAGGAAATATCCTCAGATGAAATCTGGAAAGCAGCTTTCTGAGAAACTGCTTAGTGTTCTGTTAATTCATCTCAGAGAGTTACATCTGTATTTGGTGGATCTCTTTGGTAGCCTTATTTCTGTGGAATCTGAGAACAGATATTTCGGATCCCATTGAAGACCATAGGGCCAAAGTAATATCCTCCAATTACAAAGAGAAAGAAGCTTTCGTAGAAACTTCTTTGTGTTCTGTGAAATCATCTCACAGATATTACAGCTTTCACCTCAAGAAGCCTTTCGCTAAGACAGTTCTTGTGGTATTGGCAGAGTGATATTTGGAAGCCCATAGAGGGCTATGGTGAAAAAGGAAATATCCTCAGATGAAATCTGGAAAGAAGCTTTCTGAGAAACTGCTTAGTGTTCTGTTCATTCATCTCACAGAGTTACATCTGTATTTCGTGGATCTCTTTACTAGCCTTATTTCTGTGGAATCTGAGAACAGGTATTTCAGATCCCTTTGAAGACTATAGGGCCAAATTTAATATCCTCCGATTACAAAGAGAAAGAAGCTTTCTTAGAAACTTTTTTGTGTTCTGTGAAATCATCTCACAGAGTTACAGCTTTCTCCTCAAGAAGCCTTTCGCTAAGACAGTTCTTGTGGAATTGGCAAAGTGATATTTGGAAGCCCCTAGAGGGCTATGGTGAAAGAGGAAATATCCTCAGATGTAATCTGGAAAGAAGCTTTCTGAGAAACTGCTTAGTGTTCTGTTAATTCATCTCACAGAGTTACATCTGTATTTCGTGGATCTCTTTGCTAGCCTTATTTCTGTGGAATCTGAGAACAGATATTTCGGATCCCATTGAAGACTCTAGGGCCAAAGGAAATATCCTCCGATAACAAAGAGAAAGAAGCTTTCTGAGAAACATCTTTGCGTTCTGTGAAATCATCTCACAGAGTTACAGCTTTCCTCTCAAGAAGCCTTTCGCTATGACAGTTCTTGTGGAATTGGCAAAGTGATATTTGGAAGCCCATAGAGGGCTATGGTGAAAAAGGAAATATCCTCAGATCAAATCTGGAAAGAAGCTTTCTGAGAAACTGCTTAGTGTTCTGTTAATTCATCTAACAGAGTTACATCTGTATTTCGTGTATCTCTTTGCTAGCCTTATTTCTGTGAAATCTAAGAACAGATATTTCGGATCCCATTGAAGACTATAGGGACAAAGGAAATATCCTCCGATAACAAAGAGAAAGAAGCTTTCTGAGAAACTTCTTTGTGTTCTGTGAAATCATCTCACAGAGTTACAGCTTTCGCCTCAAGAAGACTTTCGCTAAGACAGTTCTTGTGGAATCGGCAAAGTGATATTTGGAAGCCCATAGAGGGCTATGGTGAAAAAGGAAATATCCTCAGATGAAATCTGGAAAGAAGCTTTCTGAGAAACTGCTAAGTGTTCGGTTAATTCATCTCACAGAGTTACATCTGTATTTCGTGGATCTCTTTGCTAGCCGTATTTCTGTCGAATCTAAGAACAGATATTTCGGATCCCTTTGTAGATCATAGGGCCAAAGGAAATATCCTCCGATAACAAAGAGAAAGAAGCTTTCTGAGAAACTTCTTTGCGATCAGTGAAATCATCTCACAGAGTTACAGCTTTCCCCTCAAGAAGCCTTTCGCTAAGACAGTTCTTGTGAAATTGGCAAAGTGATATTTGGAAGCCCATAGAGGGCTATGGTGAAAAAGGAAATATCCTCAGATGAAATCTGGAAAGAAGCTTTCTGAGAAACTGCTTAGAGTTCTGTTAATTCATCTCACAGAGTTACATCTGTATTTCCTGGATCTCTTTGCTAGCCTTATTTCTGTGGAATCTGAGAACAGGTATTTCAGATCCCATTGAAGACTATAGGGACAAAATAAATATCCTCCGATTACAAAGAGAAAGAAGCTTCCTGAGAAACTTCTTTGTGTTCTGTGAAATCATCTCACAGAGTTACAGCTTTCCCCTCAAGAAGCCTTTCGCTAAGACAGTTCTTGTGGAATTGGCAAAGTGATATTTGGAAGCCCATAGAGGGCTATGGTGAAAACGGAAATATCCTCAGATGAAATCTGGAAAGAAGCTTTCTGAGAAACTGCTTAGTGTTCTGTACATTCATCTCACAGAGTTACATCTGTATTTCGTGGATCTCTTTACTAGCCTTATTTCTGTGGAATCTGAGAACAGGTATTTCAGATCCCTTTGAAGACTATAGGGCCAAATTTAATATCCTCCGATTACAAAGAGAAAGAAGCTTTCTTAGAAACTTTTTTGTGTTCTGTGAAATCATCTCACAGAGTTACAGCTTTCGCCTCAAGAAGCCTTTCGCTAAGACAGTTCTTGTGGAATCGGCAAAGTGATATTTGGAAGCCCATAGAGGGCTATGGTGAAAAAGGAAATATCCTCAGATGAAATCTGGAAAGAAGCTTTCTGAGAAACTGCTAAGTGTTCGGTTAATTCATCTCACAGAGTTACATCTGTATTTCGTGGATCTCTTTGCTAGCCGTATTTCTGTCGAATCTAAGAACAGATATTTCGGATCCCTTTGTAGATCATAGGGCCAAAGGAAATATCCTCCGATAACAAAGAGAAAGAAGCTTTCTGAGAAACTTCTTTGCCTTCAGTGAAATCATCTCACAGAGTTACAGCTTTCCCCTCAAGAAGCCTTTCGCTAAGACAGTTCTTGTGGAATTGGCAAAGTGATATTTGGAAGCCCCTAGAGGGCTATGGTGAAAAAGGAAATATCTTCAGATGAAATCTGGAAAGAAGCTTTCTGAGAAACTGCTTAGTGTTCTGTTAATTCGTCTCACAGTGTTACATCTATATTTCGTGGATCTCTTTGGTAGCCTTATTTGTGTGGAATCTGAGAACAGATATTTCGGATCCCATTGAAGACTATAGGGCCAAAGGAAATATCCTCCGATAACAAAGAGAAAGAAGGTTTCTGAGAAACTTCTTTGCGTTCTGTGAAAGCATCTCACAGAGTTACAGCTTTCCCCTCAAGAAGCCTTTCGCTAAGACAGTTCTTGTGGAATTGGCAAAGTGATATTTGGAAGCCCTTAGACGGCTATGGTGAAAGAGGAAATATCCTCAGATGTAATCTGGAAAGAAGCTTTCTGAGAATCTGCTTAGTGTTCTGTCAATTCATCTCACAGAGTTACATCTGTATTTCGTGGATCTCTTTGCTAGCCTTATTTCTGTGGAATCTGAGAACAGATATTTCGGATCCCATTGAAGACTATAGGGCCAAAGGAAATATCCTCCGATAACAAAGAGAAAGAAGCTTTCTGAGAAACTTCTTTGCGTTCTGTGAAATCATCTCACAGAGTTACAGCTTTACTCTCAAGAAGCCTTTCGCTAAGACAGTTCTTGTGGAATTGGCAAAGTGATATTTGGAAGCCCATAGAGGGCTATGGTGAAAAAGGAAAAATCCTCAGATGAAATCTGGAAAGAAGCTTTCTGAGAAACTGCTTAGTGTTCTGTTAATTCATCTCACAGAGTTACATCTGTATTTCGTGGATCTCTTTGCTAGCCTTATTTCTGTGAAATCTGAGAACAGATATTTCGGATCCCATTGAAGACTATAGGGCCAAAGGAAATATCCTTCGATAACAAAGAGAAAGAAGCTTTTTGAGAAACTTCTTTGCATTCTGTGAAATCATCTCACAGAGTTACAGCTTTCCCATCAAGAAGACTTTCGCTAAGATAGTTCTTGTGGAATTGGCAAAGTGATATTTGGAAGCCCATAGAGGGCTATGGTGAAAAAGGAAATATCCTCAGATGAAATCTGGAAAGAAGCTTTCTGAGAAACTGCTTAGTGTTCTGTTAATTCATCTCACAGAGATACATCTGTATTTCGTGGATTTCTTTGCTAACCTTATTTCTGTGGAATCTGAGAACAGATATTTCGGATCCCATTGAAGACTATAGGGCCAAAGGAAATATCCTCCGATAACAAAGAGAAAGAAGCTTTCTAAGAAACTACTTTGTGTTCTGTGAAATCATCTCACAGAGTTACAGCTTTCCCCTCAAGAAGCCTTTCGCTAAGACAATTCTTGTGGAATTGGCAAAGTGATATTTGGAAGCCCCTAGAGGGCTATGGTGAAAAAGGAAATATCCTCAGATGAAATCTGGAAAAAAGCTTTCTGAGAAACTGCTTAGTGTTCTGTTCATTCATCTCACAGAGTTACATCTGTATTTCGTGGATCTCTTTGCTAGCCTTATTTCTGTGGAATCTGAGAACAGATATTTCTGATCCCATTGAAGACTATAGGGCCAAAGGAAATATCCTCCGATAACAAAGAGAAAGAAGCTTTCTGAGAAACTTCTTTGCGTTCTGTGAAATCATCTCACAGAGTTACAGCTTTCCCCTCAAGAAGCCTTTCGCTAAGACAGTTCTTGTGGAATTGGCAAAGTGATATTTGGAAGCCCATAGAGGGCTATGGTGAAAAAGGAAATATCTTCAGATGAAATCTGGAAAGAAGCTTTCTGAGAAACTGCTTAGTGTTCTGTTAATTCATCTCACAGAGTTACATCTATATTTCGTGGATCTCTTTGGTAGCCTTATTTCTGTGGAATCTGAGAACAGATATTTCGGATCCCATTGAAGACTATAGGGCCAAAGGAAATATCCTCCGATAACAAAGAGAAAGAAGCTTTCTGAGAAACTACTTTGCGTTCTGTGAAATCATCTCACAAGGTTACAGCTTTCCCCTCAAGAAGCCTTTCGCTAAGACAGTTCTTGTGGAATTGGCAAGGTGATATTTGGAAGCCCATAGAGGGCTATGGTGAAAAAGGAAATATCCTCAGATGAAATCTGGAAAGAAGTTTTCTGAGAAACTGCTTAGTGTTCGGTTAATTCATCTCACAGAGTTACATCTGTATTTCGTGGATCTCTTTGCTAGCCTTATTTCTGTGGAATCTGAGAACAGATATTTCGGATCCCTTTGAAGACTATAGGGCTATAGGAAATATCCTCCGATAACAAAGAGAAAGAAGTTTTCTGAGAAACTTCTTTGCGTTCTGTGAAATCATCTCACAGAGTTCCAGCTTTCCTCTCAAGAAGCCTTTCGCTAAGACAGTTCTTGTGGATTTGGCAAAGTGATATTTGGAAGCCCATAGAGGGCTATGGTGAAAAAGGAAATATCCTCAGATGAAATCTGGAAAGCAGCTTTCTGAGAAACTGCTTAGTGTTCTGTTAATTCATCTCAGAGAGTTACATCTGTATTTGGTGGATCTCTTTGGTAGCCTTATTTCTGTGGAATCTGAGAACAGATATTTCGGATCCCATTGAAGACCATAGGGCCAAAGGAAATATCCTCCAATTACAAAGAGAAAGAAGCTTTCGTAGAAACTTCTTTGTGTTCTGTGAAATCATCTCACAGATATTACAGCTTTCACCTCAAGAAGCCTTTCGCTAAGACAGTTCTTGTGGTATTGGCAAAGTGATATTTGGAAGCCCATAGAGGGCTATGGTGAAAACGGAAATATCCTCAGATGAAATCTGGAAAGAAGCTTTCTGAGAAACTGCTTAGTGTTCTGTACATTCATCTCACAGAGTTACATCTGTATTTCGTGGATCTCTTTACTAGCCTTATTTCTGTGGAATCTGAGAACAGGTATTTCAGATCCCTTTGAAGACTATAGGGCCAAATTTAATATCCTCCGATTACAAAGAGAAAGAATCTTTCTTAGAAACTTTTTTGTGTTCTGTGAAATCATCTCACAGAGTTACAGCTTTCGCCTCAAGAAGCCTTTCGCTAAGACAGTTCTTGTGGAATCGGCAAAGTGATATTTGGAAGCCCATAGAGGGCTATGGTGAAAAAGGAAATATCCTCAGATGAAATCTGGAAAGAAGCTTTCTGAGAAACTGCTAAGTGTTCGGTTAATTCATCTCACAGAGTTACATCTGTATTTCGTGGATCTCTTTGCTAGCCGTATTTCTGTCGAATCTAAGAACAGATATTTCGGATCCCTTTGTAGATCATAGGGCCAAAGGAAATATCCTCCGATAACAAAGAGAAAGAAGCTTTCTGAGAAACTTCTTTGCGTTCAGTGAAATCATCTCACAGAGTTACAGCTTTCCCCTCAAGAAGCCTTTCGCTAAGACAGTTCTTGTGGAATTGGCAAAGTGATATTTGGAAGCCCCTAGAGGGCTATGGTGAAAAAGGAAATATCTTCAGATGAAATCTGGAAAGAAGCTTTCTGAGAAACTGCTTAGTGTTCTGTTAATTCATCTCACAGTGTTACATCTATATTTCGTGGATCTCTTTGGTAGCCTTATTTGTGTGGAATCTGAGAACAGATATTTCGGATCCCATTGAAGACTATAGGGCCAAAGGAAATATCCTCCGATAACAAAGAGAAAGAAGGTTTCTGAGAAACTTCTTTGCGTTCTGTGAAATCATCTCACAGAGTTACAGCTTTCCCCTCAAGAAGCCTTTCGCTAAGACAGTTCTTGTGGAATTGGCAAAGTGATATTTGGAAGCCCTTAGACGGCTATGGTGAAAGAGGAAATATCCTCAGATGTAATCTGGAAAGAAGCTTTCTGAGAATCTGCTTAGTGTTCTGTCAATTCATCTCACAGAGTTACATCTGTATTTCGTGGATCTCTTTGCTAGCCTTATTTCTGTGGAATCTGAGAACAGATATTTCGGATCCCATTGAAGACTATAGGGCCAAAGGAAATATCCTCCGATAACAAAGAGAAAGAAGCTTTCTGAGAAACTTCTTTGCGTTCTGTGAAATCATCTCACAGAGTTACAGCTTTACTCTCAAGAAGCCTTTCGCTAAGACAGTTCTTGTGGAATTGGCAAAGTGATATTTGGAAGCCCATAGAGGGCTATGGTGAAAAAGGAAAAATCCTCAGATGAAATCTGGAAAGAAGCTTTCTGAGAAACTGCTTAGTGTTCTGTTAATTCATCTCACAGAGTTACATCTGTATTTCGTGGATCTCTTTGCTAGCCTTATTTCTGTGAAATCTGAGAACAGATATTTCGGATCCCATTGAAGACTATAGGGCCAAAGGAAATATCCTTCGATAACAAAGAGAAAGAAGCTTTTTGAGAAACTTCTTTGCATTCTGTGAAATCATCTCACAGAGTTACAGCTTTCCCATCAAGAAGCCTTTCGCTAAGATAGTTCTTGTGGAATTGGCAAAGTGATATTTGGAAGCCCATAGAGGGCTATGGTGAAAAAGGAAATATCCTCAGATGAAATCTGGAAAGAAGCTTTCTGAGAAACTGCTTAGTGTTCTGTTAATTCATCTCACAGAGATACATCTGTATTTCGTGGATTTCTTTGCTAACCTTATTTCTGTGGAATCTGAGAACAGATATTTCGGATCCCATTGAAGACTATAGGGCCAAAGGAAATATCCTCCGATAACAAAGAGAAAGAAGCTTTCTAAGAAACTACTTTGTGTTCTGTGAAATCATCTCACAGAGTTACAGCTTTCCCCTCAAGAAGCCTTTCGCTAAGACAATTCTTGTGGAATTGGCAAAGTGATATTTGGAAGCCCCTAGAGGGCTATGGTGAAAAAGGAAATATCCTCAGATGAAATCTGGAAAGAAGCTTTCTGAGAAACTGCTTAGTGTTCTGTTAATTCATCTCACAGAGTTACATCTGTAATTCGTGGATCTCTTTGCTAGCCTTATTTCTGTGGAATCTGAGAACAGATATTTCGGATCCCTTTGAAGACTATAGGGCTATAGGAAATATCCTCCGATAACAAAGAGAAAGAAGTTTTCTGAGAAACTTCTTTGCGTTCTGTGAAATCATCTCACAGAGTTCCAGCTTTCCTCTCAAGAAGCCTTTCGCTAAGACAGTTCTTGTGGATTTGGCAAAGTGATATTTGGAAGCCCATAGAGGGCTATGGTGAAAAAGGAAATATCCTCAGATGAAATCTGGAAAGCAGCTTTCTGAGAAACTGCTTAGTGTTCTGTTAATTCATCTCAGAGAGTTACATCTGTATTTGGTGGATCTCTTTGGTAGCCTTATTTCTGTGGAATCTGAGAACAGATATTTCGGATCCCTTTGAAGACCATAGGGCCAAAGGAAATATCCTCCGATAACAAAGAGAAAGAAGCTTTCGTAGAAACTACTTTGCATTCTGTGAAATCATCTCACAGAGTTACAGCTTTCCCCTCAAGAAGCCTTTCGCTAAGACAGTTCTTGTGGAATTGGAAAAGTGATATTTGGAAGCCCATAGAGGGCTATGGTGAAAAAGGAAATATCCTCAGATGAAATCTGGAAAGAAGCTTTCTGAGAAACTGCTTAGAGTTCTGTTAATTCATCTCACAGAGTTACATCTGTATTTCCTGGATCTCTTTGCTAGCCTTATTTCTGTGGAATCTGAGAACAGGTATTTCAGATCCCATTGAAGACTATAGGGACAAAATAAATATCCTCCGATTACAAAGAGAAAGAAGCTTTCTGAGAAACTTCTTTGTGTTCTGTGACATCATCTCACAGAGTTACAGCTTTCCCCTCAAGATGCCTTTCGCTAAGACAGTTCTTGTGTAATTTTCAAAGTGATATTTGGAAGCCCATAGAGGGCTATGGTGAAAAAGGAAATATCCTCAGATGAAATCTGGAAAGAAGCTTTCTGAGAAACTGCTTAGTATTCTGTTAATTCATCGCACAGAGTTACATCTGTATTTCGTGGATCTCTTTGCTAGCCTTATTTCTGTGGAATCTGAGAACAGATATTTCAGATCCCTTTGAAGACTATAGGGCTATAGGAAATATCCTCCGATAACAAAGAGAAAGAAGCTTTCTGAGAAACTTCTTTGCGTTCTGTGAAATCATCTCACAGAGTTCCAGCTTTCCTCTCAAGAAGCCTTTCGTTAAGACAGTTCTTGTGGATTTGGCAAAGTGATATTTGGAAGCCCATAGAGGGCTATGGTGTAAAAGGAAATATCCTCAGATGAAATCTGGAAAGCAGCTTTCTGAGAAACTGCTTAGTGTTCTGTTAATTCATCTCAGAGAGTTACGTCTGTATTTGGTGGATCTCTTTGGTAGCCTTATTTCCGTGGAATCTGAGAACAGATATTTCGGATCCCATTGAAGACCATAGGGCCAAAGGAAATATCCTCCGATTACAAAGAGAAAGAAGCTTTCTGAGAAACTTCTTTGTGTTCTGTGAAATCATCTCACAGAGTTACAGCTTTCCCCTCAAGAAGCCTTTCGCTAAGACAGTTCTTGTGGAATTGGCAAAGTGATATTTGGAAGCCCATAGAGGGCTATGGTGAAAAAGGAAATATCCTCAGATGAAATCTGGAAAGAAGCTTTCTGAGAAACTGCTAGGTGTTCGGTTAATTCATCTCACAGAGTTACATCTGTATTTCGTGGATCTCTTTGCTAGCCTTATTTCTGTGGAATCTGAGAACAGATATTTCGGATCCCATTGAAGACCATAGGGCCAAAGGAAATATCCTCCGATAACAAAGAGAAAGAAGCTTTCTGAGAAACTTCTTTGCGTTCTGTGAAATCATCTCACAGAGTTACAGCTTTCCCCTCAAGAAGCCTTTCGCTAAGACAGTTCTTGTGGAATTGGCAAAGTGATATTTGGAAGCCCATAGAGGGCTATGGTGAAAAAGGAAATATCCTCAGATGAAATCTGGAAAGAAGCTTTCTGAGAAACTTCTTAGTGTTCGTTTAATTCATATCAGAGAGTTACATCTGTATTTCGTGGATCTCGTTGCTAGCCTTATTTCTGTGGAATCTGAGAAGAGATATTTCTGATCCCATTGAAGACTATAGGGCCAAAGGAAATATCCTCCGATAACAAAGAGAAAGAAGCTTTCTGAGAAACTTCTTTGCGTTCTGTGAAATCATCTCACAGAGTTACAGCTTTCCCCTCAAGAAGCCTTTCGCTAAGACAGTTCTTGTGGAATTGGCAAAGTGATATTTGGAAGCCCATAGAGGGCTATGGTGAAAAAGGAAATATCTTCAGATGAAATCTGGAAAGAAGCTTTCTGAGAAACTGCTTAGTGTTCTGTTAATTCATTTCACAGAGTTACATCTATATTTCGTGGATCTCTTTGGTAGCCTTATTTCTGTGGAATCTGAGAACAGATATTTCGGATCCCATTGAAGACTATAGGGCCAAAGGAAATATCCTCCGATAACAAAGAGAAAGAAGCTTTCTGAGAAACTACTTTGCGTTCTGTGAAATCATCTCACAAGGTTACAGCTTTCCCCTCAAGAAGCCTTTCGCTAAGACAGTTCTTGTGGAATTGGCAAGGTGATATTTGGAAGCCCATAGAGGGCTATGGTGAAAAAGGAAATATCCTCAGATGAAATCTGGAAAGAAGTTTTCTGAGAAACTGCTTAGTGTTCGGTTAATTCATCTCACAGAGTTACATCTGTATTTCGTGGATCTCTTTGCTAGCCTTATTTCTGTGGAATCTGAGAACAGATATTTCGGATCCCTTTGAAGACTATAGGGCTATAGGAAATATCCTCCGATAACAAAGAGAAAGAAGTTTTCTGAGAAACTTCTTTGCGTTCTGTGAAATCATCTCACAGAGTTCCAGCTTTCCTCTCAAGAAGCCTTTCGCTAAGACAGTTCTTGTGGATTTGGCAAAGTGATATTTGGAAGCCCATAGAGGGCTATGGTGAAAAAGGAAATATCCTCAGATGAAATCTGGAAAGCAGCTTTCTGAGAAACTGCTTAGTGTTCTGTTAATTCATCTCAGAGAGTTACATCTGTATTTGGTGGATCTCTTTGGTAGCCTTATTTCTGTGGAATCTGAGAACAGATATTTCGGATCCCATTGAAGACCATAGGGCCAAAGGAAATATCCTCCAATTACAAAGAGAAAGAAGCTTTCGTAGAAACTTCTTTGTGTTCTGTGAAATCATCTCACAGATATTACAGCTTTCACCTCAAGAAGCCTTTCGCTAAGACAGTTCTTGTGGTATTGGCAAAGTGATATTTGGAAGCCCATAGAGGGCTATGGTGAAAACGGAAATATCCTCAGATGAAATCTGGAAAGAAGCTTTCTGAGAAACTGCTTAGTGTTCTGTACATTCATCTCACAGAGTTACATCTGTATTTCGTGGATCTCTTTACTAGCCTTATTTCTGTGGAATCTGAGAACAGGTATTTCAGATCCCTTTGAAGACTATAGGGCCAAATTTAATATCCTCCGATTACAAAGAGAAAGAATCTTTCTTAGAAACTTTTTTGTGTTCTGTGAAATCATCTCACAGAGTTACAGCTTTCGCCTCAAGAAGCCTTTCGCTAAGACAGTTCTTGTGGAATCGGCAAAGTGATATTTGGAAGCCCATAGAGGGCTATGGTGAAAAAGGAAATATTCTCAGATGAAATCTGGAAAGAAGCTTTCTGAGAAACTGCTAAGTGTTCGGTTAATTCATCTCACAGAGTTACATCTGTATTTCGTGGATCTCTTTGCTAGCCGTATTTCTGTCGAATCTAAGAACAGATATTTCGGATCCCTTTGTAGATCATAGGGCCAAAGGAAATATCCTCCGATAACAAAGAGAAAGAAGCTTTCTGAGAAACTTCTTTGCGTTCAGTGAAATCATCTCACAGAGTTACAGCTTTCCCCTCAAGAAGCCTTTCGCTAAGACAGTTCTTGTGGAATTGGCAAAGTGATATTTGGAAGCCCCTAGAGGGCTATGGTGAAAAAGGAAATATCTTCAGATGAAATCTGGAAAGAAGCTTTCTGAGAAACTGCTTAGTGTTCTGTTAATTCATCTCACAGTGTTACATCTATATTTCGTGGATCTCTTTGGTAGCCTTATTTGTGTGGAATCTGAGAACAGATATTTCGGATCCCATTGAAGACTATAGGGCCAAAGGAAATATCCTCCGATAACAAAGAGAAAGAAGGTTTCTGAGAAACTTCTTTGCGTTCTGTGAAATCATCTCACAGAGTTACAGCTTTCCCCTCAAGAAGCCTTTCGCTAAGACAGTTCTTGTGGAATTGGCAAAGTGATATTTGGAAGCCCTTAGACGGCTATGGTGAAAGAGGAAATATCCTCAGATGTAATCTGGAAAGAAGCTTTCTGAGAATCTGCTTAGTGTTCTGTCAATTCATCTCACAGAGTTACATCTGTATTTCGTGGATCTCTTTGCTAGCCTTATTTCTGTGGAATCTGAGAACAGATATTTCGGATCCCATTGAAGACTATAGGGCCAAAGGAAATATCCTCCGATAACAAAGAGAAAGACGCTTTCTGAGAAACTTCTTTGCGTTCTGTGAAATCATCTCACAGAGTTACAGCTTTACTCTCAAGAAGCCTTTCGCTAAGACAGTTCTTGTGGAATTGGCAAAGTGATATTTGGAAGCCCATAGAGGGCTATGGTGAAAAAGGAAAAATCCTCAGATGAAATCTGGAAAGAAGCTTTCTGAGAAACTGCTTAGTGTTCTGTTAATTCATCTCACAGAGTTACATCTGTATTTCGTGGATCTCTTTGCTAGCCTTATTTCTGTGAAATCTGAGAACAGATATTTCGGATCCCATTGAAGACTATAGGGCCAAAGGAAATATCCTTCGATAACAAAGAGAAAGAAGCTTTTTGAGAAACTTCTTTGCATTCTGTGAAATCATCTCACAGAGTTACAGCTTTCCCATCAAGAAGCCTTTCGCTAAGATAGTTCTTGTGGAATTGGCAAAGTGATATTTGGAAGCCCATAGAGGGCTATGGTGAAAAAGGAAATATCCTCAGATGAAATCTGGAAAGAAGCTTTCTGAGAAACTGCTTAGTGTTCTGTTAATTCATCTCACAGAGATACATCTGTATTTCGTGGATTTCTTTGCTAACCTTATTTCTGTGGAATCTGAGAACAGATATTTCGGATCCCATTGAAGACTATAGGGCCAAAGGAAATATCCTCCGATAACAAAGAGAAAGAAGCTTTCTAAGAAACTACTTTGTGTTCTGTGAAATCATCTCACAGAGTTACAGCTTTCCCCTCAAGAAGCCTTTCGCTAAGACAATTCTTGTGGAATTGGCAAAGTGATATTTGGAAGCCCCTAGAGGGCTATGGTGAAAAAGGAAATATCCTCAGATGAAATCTGGAAAGAAGCTTTCTGAGAAACTGCTTAGTGTTCTGTTAATTCATCTCACAGAGTTACATCTGTAATTCGTGGATCTCTTTGCTAGCCTTATTTCTGTGGAATCTGAGAACAGATATTTCGGATCCCTTTGAAGACTATAGGGCTATAGGAAATATCCTCCGATAACAAAGAGAAAGAAGTTTTCTGAGAAACTTCTTTGCGTTCTGTGAAATCATCTCACAGAGTTCCAGCTTTCCTCTCAAGAAGCCTTTCGCTAAGACAGTTCTTGTGGATTTGGCAAAGTGATATTTGGAAGCCCATAGAGGGCTATGGTGAAAAAGGAAATATCCTCAGATGAAATCTGGAAAGCAGCTTTCTGAGAAACTGCTTAGTGTTCTGTTAATTCATCTCAGAGAGTTACATCTGTATTTGGTGGATCTCTTTGGTAGCCTTATTTCTGTGGAATCTGAGAACAGATATTTCGGATCCCTTTGAAGACCATAGGGCCAAAGGAAATATCCTCCGATAACAAAGAGAAAGAAGCTTTCGTAGAAACTACTTTGCATTCTGTGAAATCATCTCACAGAGTTACAGCTTTCCCCTCAAGAAGCCTTTCGCTAAGACAGTTCTTGTGGAATTGGAAAAGTGATATTTGGAAGCCCATAGAGGGCTATGGTGAAAAAGGAAATATCCTCAGATGAAATCTGGAAAGAAGCTTTCTGAGAAACTGCTTAGAGTTCTGTTAATTCATCTCACAGAGTTACATCTGTATTTCCTGGATCTCTTTGCTAGCCTTATTTCTGTGGAATCTGAGAACAGGTATTTCAGATCCCATTGAAGACTATAGGGACAAAATAAATATCCTCCGATTACAAAGAGAAAGAAGCTTTCTGAGAAACTTCTTTGTGTTCTGTGAAATCATCTCACAGAGTTACAGCTTTCCCCTCAAGAAGCCTTTCGCTAAGACAGTTCTTGTGGAATTGGCAAAGTGATATTTGGAAGCCCATAGAGGGCTATGGTGAAAAAGGAAATATCCTCAGATGAAATCTGGAAAGAAGCTTTCTGAGAAACTGCTAAGTGTTCTGTTAATTCATCTCACAGAGTTACATCTGGATTTCGTGGATCTCTTTGCTAGCCGTATTTCTGTCGAATCTAAGAACAGATATTTCGGATCCCATTGAAGACCATAGGGCCAAAGGAAATATCCTCCGACAACAAAGAGAAATAAGCTTTCTGAGAAACTTCTTTGCGTTCTGTGAAATCATCTCACAGAGTTACAGCATTCCCCACAAGAAGCCTTCAGCTAAGACAGTTCTTGTGGAATTGGCAAAGTGATATTTGGAAGCCCATAGAGGGCTATGGTGAAAAAGGAAATATCCTCAGATGAAATCTGGAAAGAAGCTTTCTGAGAAACTGCTTAGTGTTCTGTTCATTCATCTCACAGAGTTACATTTGTATTTCGTGGATCTCTTTGCTAGCCTTATTTCTGTGGAATCTGAGAACAGATATTTCGGATCCCCTTAAAGACTACAGGGCCAAAGGAAATATCCTCCGATAACGAAGAGAAAGAAGCTTTCTGAGAAACTTCTTTGCGTTCTGTGAAATCATCTCACAGAGTTACAGCTTTCCCCTCAAGAAGCCTTTCGCTAAGACAGTTCTTGTGGAATTGGCAAAGTGACATTTGGAAGCCCTTAGAGGGCTATGGTGAAAAAGGATATATCCTCAGATGAAATCTGGAAAGAAGCTTTCTGAGAAACTGCTTAGTGTTCGGTTAATTCATCTCACAGAGTTACCTCTGTATTTCGTGGATCTCTTTGCTAGCCTTATTTCTGTGGAATCTGAGAACAGATATTTCGGATCCCTTTGAAGACTATAGGGCCAAAGGAAATATCCTCCGATAACAAAGAGAAAGAAGCTTTCTGAGAAACTACTTTGCATTCTGTGAAATCATCTCACAGAGTTACAGCTTTCCCCTCAAGAAGCCTTTCGCTAAGACAGTTCTTGTGGAATTGGAAAAGTGATATTTGGAAGCCCATAGAGGGCTATGGTGAAAAAGGAAATATCCTCAGATGAAATCTGGAAAGAAGCTTTCTGAGAAACTGCTTAGAGTTCTGTTAATTCATCTCACAGAGTTACATCTGTATTTCCTGGATCTCTTTGCTAGCCTTATTTCTGTGGAATCTGAGAACAGGTATTTCAGATCCCATTGAAGACTATAGGGACAAAATAAATATCCTCCGATTACAAAGAGAAAGAAGCTTTCTGAGAAACTTCTTTGTGTTCTGTGACATCATCTCACAGAGTTACAGCTTTCCCCTCAAGATGCCTTTCGCTAAGACAGTTCTTGTGGAATTTTCAAAGTGATATTTGGAAGCCCATAGAGGGCTATGGTGAAAAAGGAAATATCCTCAGATGAAATCTGGAAAGAAGCTTTCTGAGAAACTGCTTAGTATTCTGTTAATTCATCGCACAGAGTTACATCTGTATTTCGTGGATCTCTTTGCTAGCCTTATTTCTGTGGAATCTGAGAACAGATATTTCAGATCCCTTTGAAGACTATAGGGCTATAGGAAATATCCTCCGATAACAAAGAGAAAGAAGCTTTCTGAGAAACTTCTTTGCGTTCTGTGAAATCATCTCACAGAGTTCCAGCTTTCCTCTCAAGAAGCCTTTCGCTAAGACAGTTCTTGTGGATTTGGCAAAGTGATATTTGGAAGCCCATAGAGGGCTATGGTGTAAAAGGAAATATCCTCAGATGAAATCTGGAAAGCAGCTTTCTGAGAAACTGCTTAGTGTTCTGTTAATTCATCTCAGAGAGTTACGTCTGTAGTTGGTGGATCTCTTTGGTAGCCTTATTTCCGTGGAATCTGAGAACAGATATTTCGGATCCCATTGAAGACCATAGGGCCAAAGGAAATATCCTCCGATTACAAAGAGAAAGAAGCTTTCGTAGAAACTTCTTTGTGTTCTGTGAAATCATCTCACAGAGTTACAGCTTTCACCTCAAGAAGCCTTTCGCTAAGACAGTTCTTGTGGAATTGGCAAAGTGATATTTGGAAGCCCTTAGAGGGCTATGGTGAAAAAGGATATATCCTCAGATGAAATCTGGAAAGAAGCTTTCTGAGAAACTGCTTAGTGTTCGGTTAATTCATCTCACAGAGTTACCTCTGTATTTCGTGGATCTCTTTGCTAGCCTTATTTCTGTGGAATCTGAGAACAGATATTTCGGATCCCTTTGAAGACTATAGGGCCAAAGGAAATATCCTCCGATAACAAAGAGAAAGAAGCTTTCTGAGAAACTACTTTGCATTCTGTGAAATCATCTCACAGAGTTACAGCTTTCCCCTCAAGAAGCCTTTCGCAAAGACAGTTCTTGTGGAATTGGAAAAGTGATATTTGGAAGCCCATAGAGGGCTATGGTGAAAAAGGAAATATCCTCAGATGAAATCTGGAAAGATGCTTTCTGAGAAACTGCTTAGAGTTCTGTTAATTCCTCTCACAGAGTTACATCTGTATTTCGTGGATCTCTTTACTAGCCTTATTTCTGTGGAATCTGAGAACAGGTATTTCAGATCCCTTTGAAGACTATAGGGCCAAATTTAATATCCTCCGATTACAAAGAGAAAGAAGCTTTCTTAGAAACTTTTTTGTGTTCTGTGAAATCATCTCACAGAGTTACAGCTTTCTCCTCAAGAAGCCTTTTGCTAAGACAGTTCTTGTGGAATTGGCAAAGTGATATTTGGAAGCCCTTAGAGGGCTATGGTGAAAGAGGAAATATCCTCAGATGTAATCTGGAAAGAAGCTTTCTGAGAAACTGCTTAGTGTTCTGTTAATTCATCTCACAGAGTTACATCTGTATTTCGTGGATCTCTTTGCTAGCCTTATTTCTGTGGAATCTGAGAACAGATATTTCGGATCCCTTTGAAGACTATAGGGCCAAAGGTAATATCCTCCGATAACAAAGAGAAAGAAGCTTTCAGAGAAACTTCTTTGCGTTCTGTGAAATCATCTCACACGGTTACAGCTTTCCCCTCAAGAAGCCTTTCGCTAAGACAGTTCTTGTGGAATTGGCAAGGTGATATTTGGAAGCCCATAGAGGGCTATGGTGAAAAAGGAAAGATCCTCAGATGAAATCTGGAAAGAAGCTTTCTGAGAAACTGCTTAGTGTTCGGTTAATTCATCTCACAGAGTTACATCTGTATTTCGTGGATCTCTTTGCTAGCCTTACTTCTGTGGAATCTGAGAACAGATATTTCGGATCCCTTTGAAGACTATAGGGCCAAAGGAAATATCCTCCGATAACAAAGAGAAAGAAGCTTTCTGAGAAACTTCTTTGTGTTCTGTGAAATCATCTCACAGAGTTACAGCTTTCCCCTCAAGAAGCCTATCGCTAAGACAGATTTTGTGGAATTGGCAAAGTGATATTTGGAAGCCCATAGAGGGCTATGGTGAAAAAGGAAATATACTCAGATGACAACTGGAAAGAAGCTTTCTGAGAAACTGCTTAGTGTTCTGTTAATTCATCTCACAGAGTTACATCTGTATTTCTTGGATGTCTTTGCTAGCCTTATTTGTGTGTAATCTGAGAACAGATATTTCGGATCCCATTGAAGACTATAGGGCCAAAGGAAATATCCTCCGATAACAAAGACAAAGAAGCTTTCTGAGAAATTTCTTTGCGTTCTGTGAAATCATCTCACAGAGTTACAGCTTTCCCCTCAAGAAGCCTTTCGCTAAGACAGTTCTTGTGGAATTGGCAAAGTGATATTTGGAAGCCCGTCGAGGGCTATGGTGAAAAAGGAAATATCCTCAGATGAAATCTGGAAAGAAGCTTTCTGAGAAACTGCTTAGTGTTCTGTTAATTCATCTCACAGAGTTACATCTGTATTTCGTGGATCTCTTTGCTAGCCTTATTTCTGAGAAATCTGAGAACAGATATTTCGGATCCCATTGAAGACTATAGGGCCAAAGGAAATATCCTCCGATTACAAAGAGAAAGAAGCTTTCTGAGAAACTTCTTTGTGTTCTGTGAAATCATCTCACAGAGTTACAGCTTTCCCCTCAAGAAGCCTTTCGCTAAGACAGTTCTTGTGGAATTGGCACAGTGATATTTGGAAGCCCATAGAGGGCTATGGTGAAAAAGGAAATATCCTCAGATGAAATCTGGAAAGAAGCTTTCTGAGAAACTGCTAAGTGTTCTGCTAATTCGTCTCACAGAGTTACATCTGGATTTCGTGGATCTCTTTGCTAGCCGTATTTCTGTCGAATCTAAGAACAGGTATTTCGGATCCCATTGAAGACCATAGGGTCAAAGGAAATATCCTCCGACAACAAAGAGAAATAAGCTTTCTGAGAAACTTCTTTGCGTTCTGTGAAATCATCTCACAGAGTTACAGCAATCCCCTCAAGAAGCCTTTCCCTAAGACAGTTCTTGTGGAATTGGCAAAGTGATATTTGGAAGCCCATAGAGGGCTATGGTGAAAAAGGAAATAACCTCAGAAGAAATCTGTAAAGAAGCTTTCTGAGAAACTGCTTAGAGTTCGGTTAATTCATCTCACAGAGTTACACCTCTATTTCGTGGATCTCTTTGCTAGCCTTATTTCTGTGGAATCTGAGAACAGATATTTCGGATCCCTTTGAAGACTATAGGGCCAAAGGAAATATCCTCCGATAACAAAGAGAAAGAAGCTTTCTGAGAAACTTCTTTGCGTTCTGTGAAATCATCTCACAGAATTACAGCTTTCCCCTCAAGAAGCCTATCGCTAAGACAGTTCTTGTGGAATTGGCAAAGTGATATTTGGAAGCCCATAGAGGGCTATGTTGAAAAAGGAAATATCCTCAGATGAAATCTGGAAAGAAGCTTTCTGAGAAACTGCTTAGTGTTCTGTTAATTCATCTCACAGAGTTACATCTGTATTTCGTGGATCTCTTCGCTAGCCTTATTTCTGTGAAATCTGAGAACAGATATTTCGGATCCCATTGAAGACTATAGGGCCAAAGGAAATATCCTCCGATAACAAAGAGAAAGAAGCTTTCTGAGAAACTTCTTTGTGTTCTGTGAAATCATCTCACAGAGTTACAGCTTTCGCCTCAAGAAGCGTTTCGCTAAGACAGTTCTTGTGGAATCGGCAAAGTGATATTTGGAAGCCCATAGAAGGCTATGGTGAAAAAGGAAATATCCTCAGATGAAATCTGGAAAGAAGCTTTCTGAGAAACTGCTAAGTGTTCGGTTAATTCATCTCACAGAGTTACATCTGTATTTCGTGGATCTCTTTGCTAGCCGTATTTCTGTCGAATCTAAGAACAGATATTTCGGATCCCATTGAAGACCATAGGGCCAAAGGAAATATCCTCTGATAACAAAGAGAAAGAAGCTTTCTGAGAAACTTCTTGGCGTTCTGTGAAATCGTCTCACAGAGTTACAGCTTTCCCCTCAAGAAGCCTTTCGCTAAGACAGTTCTTGTGGAATTGGCAAAGTGATATTTCGAAGCCCATAGAGGGCTATGGTGAAAAAGGAAATAACCTCAGATGAAATCTGTAAAGAAGCTTTCTGAGAAACTGCTTAGTGTTCGGTTAATTGATCTCACAGAGTTACATCTCTATTTCGTGGATCTCTTTGCTAGCCTTATTTCTGTGGAATCTGAGAACAGATATTTCGGATCCCTTTGAAGACTATAGGGCCAAAGGTAATATCCTCTGATAACAAAGAGAAAGAAGCTTTCTGAGAAACTTCTTTGCGTTCTGTGAAATCATCTCACACGGTTACAGCTTTCCCATCAAGAAGCCTTTCGCTAAGACAGTTCTTTTGGAATTGGCAAGGTGATATTTGGAAGCCCATAGAGTGCTATGGTGAAAAAGGAAATATCCTCAGATGAAATCTGGAAAGAAGCTTTCTGAGAAACTGCTTAGTGTTCGGTTAATTCATCTCACAGAGTTACATCTGTATTTCGTGGATCTCTTTGCTAGCCTTACTTCTGTGGAATCTGAGAACAGATATTTCGGATCCCTTTGAAGACAATAGGGCCAAAGGAAATATCCTCCGATAACAAAGAGAAAGAAGCTTTCTGAGAAACTTCTTTGTGTTCTGTGAAATCATCTCACAGAGTTACAGCTTTCCCCTCAAGAAGCCTATCGCTAAGACAGATTTTGTGGAATTGGCAAAGTGATATTTGGAAGCCCATAGAGGGCTATGGTGAAAAAGGAAATATACTCAGATGAAAACTGGAAGGAAGCTTTCTGAGAAACTGATTAGTGTTCTGTTAATTCATCTCACAGAGTTACATCTGTATTTCTTGGATGTCTTTGCCAGCCTTATTTGTGTGTAATCTGAGAACAGATATTTCGGATCCCATTGAAGACTATAGGGCCAAAGGAAATATCCTCCGATAACAAAGACAAAGAAGCTTTCTGAGAAACTTCTTTGCGTTCTGTGAAATCATCTCACAGAGTTACAGCTTTCCCCTCAAGAAGCCTTTCGCTAAGACAGTTCTTGTGGAATTGGCAAAGTGATATTTGGAAGCCCTTAGAGGGCTATGGTGAAAAAGGAAATATCCTCAGATGAAATCTGGAAAGAAGCTTTCTGAGAAACTGCTTAGTGTTCTGTTCATTCATCTCACAGAGTTACATTTGTATTTCGTGGATCTCTTTGCTAGCCTTATTTCTGTGGAATCTGAGAACAGATATTTCGGATCCCCTTGAAGACTACAGGGCCAAAGGAAATATCCTCCGATAACAAAGAGAAAGAAGCTTTCTGAGAAACTTCTTTGCGTTCTGTGAAATCATCTCACAGAGTTACAGCTTTCCCCTCAAGAAGCATTTCGCTAAGACAGTTCTTTTGGAATTGGCAAAGTGATATTTGGAAGCCCTTAGAGGGCTATGGTGAAAAAGGATATATCCTCAGATGAAATCTGGAAAGAAGCTTTCTGGGAAACTCCTTAGTGTTCTGTTAATTCATCTCACAGAGTTACCTCTGTATTTCGTGGATCTCTTTGCTAGCCTTATTTCTGTGGAATCTGAGAACAGATATTTCGGATCCCTTTGAAGACTATAGGGCCAAAGGAAATATCCTCCGATAACAAAGAGAAAGAAGCTTTCTGAGAAACTTCTTTGCATTCTGTGAAATCATCTCACAGAGTTACAGCTTTCCCCTCAAGAAGCCTTTCGCTAAGACAGTTCTTGTGGAATTGGGAAAGTGATATTTGGAAGCCCTTAGAGGGCTACGGTGAAAAAGGAAATATCCTCAGATGAAATCTGGAAAGAAGCTTTCTGAGAAACTGCTTAGTGTTCTGTTAATTCATCTCACAGAGTTACATCTGTATTTCGTGGATGTCTTTGCTAGCCGTATTTCTGTCGAATCTAAGAACAGATATTTCGGATCCCATTGAAGACCATAGGGCCAAAGGAAATATCCTCCGACAACAAAGAGAAAGAAGCTTTCTGAGAAACTTCTTTGCGTTCTGTGAAATCATCTCACAGAGTTACAGCATTCCCCTCAAGAAGCCTTTCGCTAAGACAGTTCTTGTGGAATTGGCAAAGTGATATTTGGAAGCCCATAGAGGGCTATGGTGAAAAAGGAAATAACCTCAGATTAAATCTGTAAAGAAGCTTTCTGAGAAACTGCTTAGTGTTCGGTTAATTCATCTCACAGAGTTACATCTCTATTTCGTGGATCTCTTTGCTAGCCTTATTTCTGTGGAATCTGAGAACAGATATTTCGGATCCCTTTGAAGACTATAGGGCCAAAGGAAATATCCTCCGATAACAAAGAGAAGGAAGCTTTCTGAGAAACTTCTTTGCATTCTGTGAAATCATCTCACACGGTTACAGCTTTCCCCTCAAGAAGCCTTTCGCTAAGACAGTTCTTGTGGAATTGGCAAGGTGATATTTGGAAGCCCATAGAGGGCTATGGTGAAAAAGGAAATATCCTCAGATGAAATCTGGAAAGAAGCTTTCTGAGAAACTGCTTAGTGTTCGGTTAATTCATCTCACAGAGTTACATCTGTATTTCGTGGATCTCTTTGCTAGCCTTACTTCTGTGGAATCTGAGAACAGATATTTCGGATCCCTTTGAAGACTATAGGGTCAAAGGAAATATCCTCCGATAACAAAGAGAAAGAAGCTTTCTGAGAAACTTCTTTGTGTTCTGTGAAATCATCTCACAGAGTTACAGCTTTCCCCTCAAGAAGCCTATCGCTAAGACAGTTCTTGTGGAATTGGCAAAGTGATATTTGGAAGCCCTTAGAGGGCTATGGTGAAAAAGGAAATATCCTCAGATGAAATCTGGAAAGAAGCTTTCTGAGAAACTGCTTAGTGTTCTGTTCATTCATCTCACAGAGTTACATTTGTATTTCGTGGATCTCTTTGCTAGCCTTATTTCTGTGGAATCTGAGAACAGATATTTCGGATCCCCTTGAAGACTACAGGGCCAAAGGAAATATCCTCCGATAACAAAGAGAAAGAAGCTTTCTGAGAAACTTCTTTGCGTTCTGTGAAATCATCTCACAGAGTTACAGCTTTCCCCTCAAGAAGCATTTCGCTAAGACAGTTCTTTTGGAATTGGCAAAGTGATATTTGGAAGCCCTTAGAGGGCTATGGTGAAAAAGGATATATCCTCAGATGAAATCTGGAAAGAAGCTTTCTGGGAAACTCCTTAGTGTTCTGTTAATTCATCTCACAGAGTTACCTCTGTATTTCGTGGATCTCTTTGCTAGCCTTATTTCTGTGGAATCTGAGAACAGATATTTCGGATCCCTTTGAAGACTATAGGGCCAAAGGAAATATCCTCCGATAACAAAGAGAAAGAAGCTTTCTGAGAAACTTCTTTGCATTCTGTGAAATCATCTCACAGAGTTACAGCTTTCCCCTCAAGAAGCCTTTCGCTAAGACAGTTCTTGTGGAATTGGGAAAGTGATATTTGGAAGCCCTTAGAGGGCTACGGTGAAAAAGGAAATATCCTCAGATGAAATCTGGAAAGAAGCTTTCTGAGAAACTGCTTAGTGTTCTGTTAATTCATCTCACAGAGTTACATCTGTATTTCGTGGATGTCTTTGCTAGCCGTATTTCTGTCGAATCTAAGAACAGATATTTCGGATCCCATTGAAGACCATAGGGCCAAAGGAAATATCCTCCGACAACAAAGAGAAAGAAGCTTTCTGAGAAACTTCTTTGCGTTCTGTGAAATCATCTCACAGAGTTACAGCATTCCCCTCAAGAAGCCTTTCGCTAAGACAGTTCTTGTGGAATTGGCAAAGTGATATTTGGAAGCCCATAGAGGGCTATGGTGAAAAAGGAAATAACCTCAGATTAAATCTGTAAAGAAGCTTTCTGAGAAACTGCTTAGTGTTCGGTTAATTCATCTCACAGAGTTACATCTCTATTTCGTGGATCTCTTTGCTAGCCTTATTTCTGTGGAATCTGAGAACAGATATTTCGGATCCCTTTGAAGACTATAGGGCCAAAGGAAATATCCTCCGATAACAAAGAGAAGGAAGCTTTCTGAGAAACTTCTTTGCATTCTGTGAAATCATCTCACACGGTTACAGCTTTCCCCTCAAGAAGCCTTTCGCTAAGACAGTTCTTGTGGAATTGGCAAGGTGATATTTGGAAGCCCATAGAGGGCTATGGTGAAAAAGGAAATATCCTCAGATGAAATCTGGAAAGAAGCTTTCTGAGAAACTGCTTAGTGTTCGGTTAATTCATCTCACAGAGTTACATCTGTATTTCGTGGATCTCTTTGCTAGCCTTACTTCTGTGGAATCTGAGAACAGATATTTCGGATCCCTTTGAAGACTATAGGGTCAAAGGAAATATCCTCCGATAACAAAGAGAAAGAAGCTTTCTGAGAAACTTCTTTGTGTTCTGTGAAATCATCTCACAGAGTTACAGCTTCCCCCTCAAGAAGCCTATCGCTAAGACAGTTCTTGTGGAATTGGCAAAGTGTTATTTGGAAGCCCATAGAGGGCTATGGTGAAAAAGGAAATATCCTCAGATGAAATCTGGAAAGAAGCTTTCTGAGAAACTGGTTAGTGTTCTGTTAATTCATCTCACAGAGTTACATCTGTATTTCTTGGATCTCTTTGCTAGCCTTATTTCTGTGGAATCTGAGAACAGATATTTCGGATCCCATTGAAGACTATAGGGCCAAAGGAAATATCCTCTGATAACAAAGAGAAAGAAGCTTTCTGAGAAACTTCTTTGCGTTCTGTGAAATCATCTCACAGAGTTACAGCTTTCCACTCAAGAAGCCTTTCGCTAAGACAGTTCTCGTGGAATTGGCAAAGTGATATTTGGAAGCCCATACAGGGCTATTGTGAAAAAGGAAATATCCTCAGATGAAATCTGGAAAGAAGCTTTCTGAGAAACTGCTAAGTGTTCTGTTAATTCATCTCACAGAGTTACATCTGTATTTTGTGGATCTCTTTGCTAGCCGTATTTCTGTCGAATCTAAGAACAGATATTTCGGATCCCATTGAAGACCATAGGGCCAAAGGAAATATCCTCCGACAACAAAGAGAAAGAAGCTTTCTGAGAAACTGCTTAGTGTTCTCTTAATTCATCTCAGAGAGTTACATCTGTATTTCGTGGATCTCTTGGCTAGCCTTATTTCTGTGGATTCTGAGAACAGATATTTCGGGTCCCTTTGAAGACTATAGGGCCAAAGGAAATATCCTCCGATAACAAAGAGAAAGAAGCTTTCTGAGAAACTTCTTTGCGTTCTGTGAAATCATCTCACAGAGTTACAGCTTTCCCCTCAAGAAGCCATTCGCTAAGACAGTTCTTGTGGAATTGGCAAAGTGATATTTGGAAGCCCATAGAGGGCTATGGTGAAAAAGGAAATATCCTCAGATGAAATCTGGAAGGAAGCTTTTTGAGAAACTGCTTAGTGTTCGGTTAATTTATCTCACAGAGTTACATCTTTATTTCGTGGATCTCTTTGCTAGCCTTATTTCTGTGGAATCTGAGAACAGACATTTCGGATCCCTTTGAAGACTATAGGGCCAAAGGAAATAACCTCCGATAACAAAGAGAAAGAAGCTTTCTGAGAAACTTTTTTGCATTCTGTGAAATCATCTCACAGAGTTACAGCTTTCCCCTCAAGAAGACTTTCGCTAAGACAGTTCTTGTGGAATTGGCAAAGTGATATTTGGAAGCCCATAGAGGGCTATGATGAAAAAGGAAATAACCTCAGATGAAATCTGGAAAGAAGCTTTCTGAGAAACTGCTTAGTGTTCTGTTAATTCATCTCACAGAGTTACATCTGTATTTGGTGGATCTCTTTGGTAGCCTTATTTCTGTGGAATCTGAGAACAGATATTTCGGATCCCATTGAAGACCATAGGGCCAAAGGAAATATCCTCCAATTACAAAGAGAAAGAAGCTTTCGTAGAAACTTCTTTGTGTTCTGTGAAATCATCTCACAGATATTACAGCTTTCACCTCAAGAAGCCTTTCGCTAAGACAGTTCTTGTGGTATTGGCAAATTGATATTTGGAAGCCCATAGAGGGCTGTGGTGAAAAAGGAAATATCCTCAGATGAAATCTGGAAAGAAGCTTTCTGAGAAACTGCTTAGTGTTCTGTTCATTCATCTCACAGAGTTACATCTGTATTTCGTGGATCTCTTTACTAGCCTTATTTCTGTGGAATCTGAGAACAGGTATTTCAGATCCCTTTGAAGACTATAGGGCCAAATTTAATATCCTCCGATTACAAAGAGAAAGAAGCTTTCTTAGAAACTTTTTTGTGTTCTGTGAAATCATCTCACAGAGTTACAGCTTTCTCCTCAAGAAGCCTTTCGCCTAGACAGTTCTTGTGGAATTGGCAAAGTGATATTTGGAAGCCCATAGAGGGCTATGGTGAAAAAGGAAATATCCTCAGATGTAATCTGGAAAGAAGCTTTCTGAGAAACTGCTTAGTGTTCTGTTAATTCATCTAACAGAGTTACATCTGTATTTCGTGGATCTCTTTGCTAGCCTTATTTCTGAGGAATCTGAGAACAGATATTTCGGATCCCATTGAAGACTCTAGGGCCAAAGGAAATATCCTCCGATAACAAAGAGAAAGAAGCTTTCTGAGAAACTTCTTTGCGTTCTGTGAAATCATCTCACAGAGTTACAGCTTTCCTCTCAAGAAGCCTTTCGCTATGACAGTTCTTGTGGAATTGGCAAAGTGATATTTGAAAGCCCATAGAGGGCTATGGTGAAAAAGGAAATATCCTCAGATGAAATCTGGAAAGAAGCTTTCTGAGAAACTGCTTAGTGTTCTGTTAATTCATCTCACAGAGTTACATCTGTATTTCGTGGATCTCTTTGCTAGCCTTATTTCTGTGAAATCTAAGAACAGATATTTCGGATCCCTTTGAAGACTATAGGGCCAAAGGAAATATCCTCCGATAACAAAGAGAAAGAAGCTTTCTGAGAAACTTCTTTGTGTTCTGTGAAATCATCTCACAGAGTTACAGCTTTCGCCTCAAGGAGCCTTTCGCTAAGACAGTTCTTGTGGAATCGGCAAAGTGATATTTGGAAGCCCATAGAGGCCTATGGTGAAAAAGGAAATATCCTCAGATGAAATCTGGAAAGAAGCTTTCTGAGAAACTGCTAAGTGTTCGGTTAATTCATCTCACAGAGTTACATCTGTATTTCGTGGATCTCTTTGCTAGCCTTATTTCTGTGGAATCAGAGAACACATATTTTGGATCCCTTTGAAGACTATAGGGCTATAGGAAATATCCTCCAATAACAAAGAGAAAGAAGCTTTCTGGGAAACTTCTTTGCGTTCTGTGAAATCATCTCACAGAGTTACAGCTTTCCTCTCAAGAAGCCTTACGCTAAGACAGTTCTTGTGGATTTGGCAAAGTGATATTTGGAAGCCCATAGAGGGCTATGGTGAAAAAGGAAATATCCTCAGATGAAATCTAGAAAGCAGCTTTCTGAGAAACTGCTTAGTGTTCTGTTAATTCATCTCAGAGAGTTACATCTGTATTTGGTGGATCTCTTTGATAGCCTTATTTCTGTGGAATCTGAGAACAGATATTTCGGATCCCATTGAAGACCATGGGGCCAAAGGAAATATCCTCCGATTACAAAGAGAAAGAAGCTTTCGTAGAAACTTCTTTGTGTTCTGTGAAATCATCTCACAGAGTTACAGCTTCCCCCTCAAGAAGCCTATCGCTAAGACAGTTCTTGTGGAATTGGCAAAGTGTTATTTGGAAGCCCATAGAGGGCTATGGTGAAAAAGGAAATATCCTCAGATGAAATCTGGAAAGAAGCTTTCTGAGAAACTGGTTAGTGTTCTGTTAATTCATCTCACAGAGTTACATCTGTATTTCTTGGATCTCTTTGCTAGCCTTATTTCTGTGGAATCTGAGAACAGATATTTCGGATCCCATTGAAGACTATAGGGCCAAAGGAAATATCCTCTGATAACAAAGAGAAAGAAGCTTTCTGAGAAACTTCTTTGCGTTCTGTGAAATCATCTCACAGAGTTACAGCTTTCCACTCAAGAAGCCTTTCGCTAAGACAGTTCTCGTGGAATTGGCAAAGTGATATTTGGAAGCCCATACAGGGCTATTGTGAAAAAGGAAATATCCTCAGATGAAATCTGGAAAGAAGCTTTCTGAGAAACTGCTAAGTGTTCTGTTAATTCATCTCACAGAGTTACATCTGTATTTTGTGGATCTCTTTGCTAGCCGTATTTCTGTCGAATCTAAGAACAGATATTTCGGATCCCATTGAAGACCATAGGGCCAAAGGAAATATCCTCCGACAACAAAGAGAAAGAAGCTTTCTGAGAAACTGCTTAGTGTTCTCTTAATTCATCTCAGAGAGTTACATCTGTATTTCGTGGATCTCTTGGCTAGCCTTATTTCTGTGGATTCTGAGAACAGATATTTCGGGTCCCTTTGAAGACTATAGGGCCAAAGGAAATATCCTCCGATAACAAAGAGAAAGAAGCTTTCTGAGAAACTTCTTTGCGTTCTGTGAAATCATCTCACAGAGTTACAGCTTTCCCCTCAAGAAGCCATTCGCTAAGACAGTTCTTGTGGAATTGGCAAAGTGATATTTGGAAGCCCATAGAGGGCTATGGTGAAAAAGGAAATATCCTCAGATGAAATCTGGAAGGAAGCTTTTTGAGAAACTGCTTAGTGTTCGGTTAATTTATCTCACAGAGTTACATCTTTATTTCGTGGATCTCTTTGCTAGCCTTATTTCTGTGGAATCTGAGAACAGACATTTCGGATCCCTTTGAAGACTATAGGGCCAAAGGAAATAACCTCCGATAACAAAGAGAAAGAAGCTTTCTGAGAAACTTTTTTGCATTCTGTGAAATCATCTCACAGAGTTACAGCTTTCCCCTCAAGAAGACTTTCGCTAAGACAGTTCTTGTGGAATTGGCAAAGTGATATTTGGAAGCCCATAGAGGGCTATGATGAAAAAGGAAATAACCTCAGATGAAATCTGGAAAGAAGCTTTCTGAGAAACTGCTTAGTGTTCTGTTAATTCATCTCACAGAGTTACATCTGTATTTGGTGGATCTCTTTGGTAGCCTTATTTCTGTGGAATCTGAGAACAGATATTTCGGATCCCATTGAAGACCATAGGGCCAAAGGAAATATCCTCCAATTACAAAGAGAAAGAAGCTTTCGTAGAAACTTCTTTGTGTTCTGTGAAATCATCTCACAGATATTACAGCTTTCACCTCAAGAAGCCTTTCGCTAAGACAGTTCTTGTGGTATTGGCAAATTGATATTTGGAAGCCCATAGAGGGCTGTGGTGAAAAAGGAAATATCCTCAGATGAAATCTGGAAAGAAGCTTTCTGAGAAACTGCTTAGTGTTCTGTTCATTCATCTCACAGAGTTACATCTGTATTTCGTGGATCTCTTTACTAGCCTTATTTCTGTGGAATCTGAGAACAGGTATTTCAGATCCCTTTGAAGACTATAGGGCCAAATTTAATATCCTCCGATTACAAAGAGAAAGAAGCTTTCTTAGAAACTTTTTTGTGTTCTGTGAAATCATCTCACAGAGTTACAGCTTTCTCCTCAAGAAGCCTTTCGCCTAGACAGTTCTTGTGGAATTGGCAAAGTGATATTTGGAAGCCCATAGAGGGCTATGGTGAAAGAGGAAATATCCTCAGATGTAATCTGGAAAGAAGCTTTCTGAGAAACTGCTTAGTGTTCTGTTAATTCATCTAACAGAGTTACATCTGTATTTCGTGGATCTCTTTGCTAGCCTTATTTCTGAGGAATCTGAGAACAGATATTTCGGATCCCATTGAAGACTCTAGGGCCAAAGGAAATATCCTCCGATAACAAAGAGAAAGAAGCTTTCTGAGAAACTTCTTTGCGTTCTGTGAAATCATCTCACAGAGTTACAGCTTTCCTCTCAAGAAGCCTTTCGCTATGACAGTTCTTGTGGAATTGGCAAAGTGATATTTGAAAGCCCATAGAGGGCTATGGTGAAAAAGGAAATATCCTCAGATGAAATCTGGAAAGAAGCTTTCTGAGAAACTGCTTAGTGTTCTGTTAATTCATCTCACAGAGTTACATCTGTATTTCGTGGATCTCTTTGCTAGCCTTATTTCTGTGAAATCTAAGAACAGATATTTCGGATCCCTTTGAAGACTATAGGGCCAAAGGAAATATCCTCCGATAACAAAGAGAAAGAAGCTTTCTGAGAAACTTCTTTGTGTTCTGTGAAATCATCTCACAGAGTTACAGCTTTCGCCTCAAGGAGCCTTTCGCTAAGACAGTTCTTGTGGAATCGGCAAAGTGATATTTGGAAGCCCATAGAGGCCTATGGTGAAAAAGGAAATATCCTCAGATGAAATCTGGAAAGAAGCTTTCTGAGAAACTGCTAAGTGTTCGGTTAATTCATCTCACAGAGTTACATCTGTATTTCGTGGATCTCTTTGCTAGCCTTATTTCTGTGGAATCAGAGAACACATATTTTGGATCCCTTTGAAGACTATAGGGCTATAGGAAATATCCTCCAATAACAAAGAGAAAGAAGCTTTCTGGGAAACTTCTTTGCGTTCTGTGAAATCATCTCACAGAGTTACAGCTTTCCTCTCAAGAAGCCTTACGCTAAGACAGTTCTTGTGGATTTGGCAAAGTGATATTTGGAAGCCCATAGAGGGCTATGGTGAAAAAGGAAATATCCTCAGATGAAATCTAGAAAGCAGCTTTCTGAGAAACTGCTTAGTGTTCTGTTAATTCATCTCAGAGAGTTACATCTGTATTTGGTGGATCTCTTTGATAGCCTTATTTCTGTGGAATCTGAGAACAGATATTTCGGATCCCATTGAAGACCATGGGGCCAAAGGAAATATCCTCCGATTACAAAGAGAAAGAAGCTTTCGTAGAAACTTCTTTGTGTTCTGTGAAATCATCTCACAGAGTTACAGCTTTCCCCTCAAGAAGCCTTTCGCTTAGACAGTTCTTGTGGAATTGGCAAAGTGATATTTGGAAGCCCATAGAGGGCTATGCTGAAAAAGGAAATATCCTCAGATGAAATCTGGAAAGAAGCTTTCTGAGAAACTTCTTAGTGTTCTGTTCATTCATCTCACAGAGTTACATCTGTATTTCGTGGATCTCTTTACTAGCCTTATTTCTGTGGAATCTGAGAACAGGTATTTCAGATCCCTTTGAAGACTATAGGGCCAAATTTAATATCCTCCGATTACAAAGAGAAAGAAGCTTTCTTAGAAACTTTTTTGTGTTCTGTGAAATCATCTCACAGAGTTACAGCTTTCTCCTCAAGAAGCCTTTCGCTAAGACAGTTCTTGTGGAATTGGCAAAGTGATATTTGGAAGCCCATAGAAGGCTATGGTGAAAGAGGAAATATCCTCAGATGAAATCTGGAAAGAAGCTTTCTGAGAAACTGCTTAGTGTTCTGTTAATTCATCACACAGAGTTACATCTGTATTTCGTGGATCTCTTTGCTAGCCTTATTTCTGTGGAATCTGAGAACAGATATTTCTGATCCCATTGAAGACTATAGGGCCAAAGGAAATATCCTCCGATAACAAAGAGAAAGAAGCTTTCTGAGAAACTTCTTTGCGTTCTGTGAAATCATCTCACACCGTTACAGCTTTTCCCTCAAGAAGCCTTTCGCTAAGACAGTTCTTGTGGAATTGGCAAGGTGATATTTGGAAGCCCATAGAGGGCTATGGTGAAAAAGGAAATATCCTCAGATGAAATCTGGAAAGAAGCTTTCTGAGAAACTGCTTAGTGTTCGGTTAATTCATGTCACAGAGTTACATCTGTATTTCGTGGATCTCTTTGCTAGCCTTACTTCTGTGGAATCTGAGAAGAGATATTTCGGATCCCTTTGAAGACTATAGGGCCAAAGGAAATATCCTCCGATAACAAAGAGAAAGAAGCTTTCTGAGAAACTTCTTGGCGTTCTGTGAAATCATCTCACAGAGTTACAGCTTTCCCCTCAAGAAGCCTTTCGCTAAGACAGTTCTTGTGGAATTGGCAAAGTGATATTTGGAAGCCCGTAGAGGGCTATGTTGAAAAAGGAAATATCCTCAGATTAAATCGGGAAAGAAGCTTTCTGAGAAACTGCTTAGTGTTCTGTTAATTCATCTCACAGAGTTACATCTGTATTTCGTGGATCTCTTTGCTAGCCTTATTTCTGTGGAATCAGAGAACACATATTTCGGATCCCTTTGAAGACTATAGGGCTATAGGAAATATCCTCCGATAACAAAGAGAAAGAAGCTTTCTGGGAAACTTCTTTGCGTTCTGTGAAATCATCTCACAGAGTTACAGCTTTCCTCTCAAGAAGCCTTACGCTAAGACAGTTCTTGTGGATTTGGCAAAGTGATATTTGGAAGCCCATAGAGGGCTATGGTGAAAAAGGAAATATCCTCAGATGAAATCAAGAAAGCAGCTTTCTGAGAAACTGCTTAGTGTTCTGTTAATTCGTCTCAGAGAGTTACATCTGTATTTGGTGGATCTCTTTGGTAGCCTTATTTCTGTGGAATCTGAGAACAGATATTTCGGATCCCATTGAAGACCATAGGGCCAAAGGAAATATCCTCCGATTACAAAGAGAAAGAAGCTTTCGTAGAAACTTCTTTGTGTTCTGTGAAATCATCTCACAGAGTTACAGCTTTCCCCTCAAGAAGCCTTTCGCTTAGACAGTTCTTGTGGAATTGGCAAAGTGATATTTGGAAGCCCATAGAGGGCTATGGTGAAAAAGGAAATATCCTCAGATGAAATCTGGAAAGAAGCTTTCTGAGAAACTGCTTAGTGTTCTGTTCATTCATCTCACAGAGTTACATCTGTATTTCGTGGATCTCTTTACTAGCCTTATTTCTGTGGAATCTGAGAACAGGTATTTCAGATCCCTTTGAAGACTATAGGGTCAAATTTAATATCCTCAGATTACAAAGAGAAAGAAGCTTTCTTAGAAACTATTTTGTGTTCTGTGAAATCATCTCACAGAGTTACAGCTTTCTCCTCAAGAAGCCTTTCGCTAAGACAGTTCTTGTGGAATTGGCAAAGTGATATTTGGAAGCCCATAGAGGGCTATGGTGAAAGAGGAAATATCCTCAGATGAAATCTGGAAAGAAGCTTTCTGAGAAACTGCTTAGTGTTCTGTTAATTCATCTCACAGAGTTACATCTGTATTTCGTGGATCTCTTTGCTAGCCTTATTTCTGTGGAATCTGAGAACAGATATTTCTGATCCCATTGAAGACTATAGGGCCAAAGGAAATATCCTCCGATAACAAAGAGAAAGAAGCTTTCTGAGAAACTTCTTTGCGTTCTGTGAAATCATCTCACACCGTTACAGCTTTCGCCTCAAGAAGCCTTTCGCTAAGACAGTTCTTGTGGAATTGGCAAGGTGATATTTGGAAGCCCATAGAGGGCTATGGTGAAAAAGGAAATATCCTCAGATGAAATCTGGAAAGAAGCTTTCTGAGAAACTGCTTAGTGTTCGGTTAATTCATCTCACAGAGTTACATCTGTATTTCGTGGATCTCTTTGCTAGCCTTACTTCTGTGGAATCTGAGAAGAGGTATTTCGGATACCTTTGAAGACTATAGGGCCAAAGGAAATATCCTCCGATAACAAAGAGAAAGAAGCTTTCTGAGAAACTTCTTTGCGTTCTGTGAAATCATCTCACAGAGTTACAGCTTTCCCCTCAAGAAGCCTTTCGCTAAGACATTTCTTGTGGAATTGGCAAAGTGATATTTGGAACCCCGTAGAGGGCTATGGTGAAAAAGGAAATATCCTCAGATGAAATCGGGAAAGAAGCTTTCTGAGAAACTGCTTAGTGTTCTGTTAATTCATCTCACAGAGTTACATCTGTATTTCGTGGATCTCTTTGCTAGCCTTATTTCTATGAAATCTGAGAACAGATATTTCGGATCCCATTGAAGACTATAGGGCCAAAGGAAATATCCTCCGATTACAAAGAGAAAGAAGCTTTCTGAGAAACTTCTTTGTGTTCTGTGAAATCATCTCACAGAGTTACAGCTTTCCCCTCAAGAAGCCTTTCGCTAAGACAGTTCTTGTGGAATTGGCAAAGTGATATTTGGAAGCCCATAGAGGGCTACGGTGAAAAAGGAAATAACCTCAGATGAAATCTGTAAAGAAGCTTTGTGAGAAACTGCTTAGTGTTCGGTTAATTCATCTCACAGAGTTACATCTCTATTTCGTGGATCTCTTTGCTAGCCTTATTTCTGTGGAATCTGAGAACAGATATTTCGGATCCCTTTGAAGACTATAGGGCCAAAGGAAATATCCTCCGATAACAAAGAGAAAGAAGCTTTCTGAGAAACTTCTTTGCGTTCTGTGAAATCATCTCACACGGTTACAGCTTTCCCCTCAAGAAGCCTTTCGCTAAGACAGTTCTTGTGGAATTGGCAAGGTGATATTTGGAAGCCCATAGAGGGCTATGGTGAAAAAGGAAATATCCTCAGATGAAATCTGGAAAGAAGCTTTCTGAGAAACTGCTTAGTGTTCGGTTAATTCATCTCACAGAGTTACATCTGTATTTCGTGGATCTCTTTGCTAGCCTTACTTCTGTGGAATCTGAGAACAGATATTTCGGATCCCATTGAAGACTATAGGGCCAAAGGAAATATCCTCTGATAACAAAGAGAAAGAAGCTTTCTGAGAAACTTCTTTGCGTTCTGTGAAATCATCTCACAGAGTTACAGCTTTCCACTCAAGAAGCCTTTCGCTAAGACAGTTCTTGTGGAATTGGCAAAGTGATATTAGGAAGCCCATAGAGGGCTATTGTGAAAAAGGAAATATCCTCAGATGAAATCTGGAAAGAAGCTTTCTGAGAAACTGCTAAGTGTTCTGTTAATTCATCTCACAGAGTTACATCTGTATTTTGTGGATCTCTTTGCTAGCCGTATTTCTGTCGAATCTAAGAACAGATATTTCGGATCCCATTGAAGACCATAGGGCCAAAGGAAATATCCTCCGACAACAAAGAGAAAGAAGCTTTCTGAGAAACTTCTTTGTGTTCTGTGAAATCATCTCACAGAGTTACAGCTTTCCCCTCAAGAAGCCTATCGCTAAGACAGTTCTTGTGGAATTGGCAAAGTGATATTTGGAAGCCCCTAGAGGGCTATGGTGAAAAAGGAAATATCCTCAGATGAAATCTGGAAAGAAGCTTTCTGAGAAACTGCTTAGTGTTCTGTTAATTCATCTCACAGAGTTACATCTGTATTTCTTGGATCTCTTTTCTAGCCTTATTTCTGTGGAATCTGAGAACAGATATTTCGGATCCCATTGAAGACTATAGGGCCAAAGGAAATATCCTCTGATAACATAGAGAAAGAAGCTTTCTGAGAAACTTCTTTGCGTTCTGTGAAATCATCTCACAGAGTTACAGCTTTCCACTCAAGAAGCCTTTCGCTAAGACAGTTCTTGTGGAATTGGCAAAGCGATATTTGGAAGCCCCTAGAGGGCTATGGTGAAAAAGGAAATATCCTCAGATGAAACCTGGAAAGAAGCTTTCTGAGAAACTGCTTAGTGTTCTGTTAATTCATCTCACAGAGTTACATCTGTATTTCGTGGATCTCTTTGTTAGCCTTATTTCTGTGGAATCTCAGAACAGATATTTCGGATCCCTTTGAAGACTATAGGGCCAAAAAAAATATCCTCCGATAACAAAGAGAAAGAAGCTTTCTGAGAAACTTCTTTGCGTTCTGTGAAATCATCTCACAGAGTTACAGCTTTCCCCTCAAGAAGCCTTTCGCTAAGACAGTTCTTGTGGAATTGGCAAAGTGATATTTGGAAGCCCATAGAGGGCTATGGTGAAAAAGGAAATATCCTCAGATGAAATCTGGAAAGAAGCTTTCTGAGAAACTGCTTAGTGTTTGAATAATTCATCTCACAGTGTTACATCTGTATTTCGTGGATCTCTTTGCTAGCCTTATTTCTGTGGAATCTGAGAACAGATATTTCGGATCCCTTTGAAGACTTTAGGGCGAAAGGAAATATCCTCCGATAACAAAGAGAAAGAAGCTTTCTGAGAAACTTCTTTGCGTTCTGTGAAATCATCTCACAGAGTTACAGCTTTCCCCTCAAGAAGCCTTTCGCTAAGACAGTTCTTGTGGAATTGGCAAAGTGATATTTGGAAGCCCATAGAGGGCTACGGTGAAAAAGGAAATATCCTCAGATGAAATCTGGAAAGAAGCTTTCTGAGAAACTGCTTAGTGTTCTGTTCATTCATCTCACAGAGTTACATCTGTATTTCGTGGATCTCTTTGCTAACCTTATTTCTGTGGAATCTAAGAACAGATATTTCCGATCCCTTTGAAGACTATAGGGCCATAAGATATATCCTCCGATTACAAAGAGAAAGAAGCTTTCGTAGAAACTTTTTGTGTTCTGTGAAATCATCTCACAGAGTTAGAGCTTTGCCCTCAAGAAGCCTTTCGCTAAGACAGTTCTTGTGGAATTGGCAATGTGATATTTGGAAGCCCATAGAGGTCTATGGTGAAAAAGGAAATATCCTCAGATGAAATCTGGAAAGAAGCTTTCTGAGAAACTGCTTAGTGTTCTGTTCATTCATCTCACAGAGTTACATCTGTATTTCGTGGATCTCTTTACTAGCCTTATTTCTGTGGAATCTGAGAACAGGTATTTCAGATCCCATTTAAGACTATAGGGCCAAAGGTTATATCCTCCGATTACAAAGAGAAAGAAGCTGTCGTAGAAACTACTTTGTGTTCTGTGAAATCATCTCACAGAGTTACAGCTTTCTCCTCAAGAAGCCTTTCGCTAAGACAGTTCTTGTGGAATTGGCAAAGTGATATTTGGAAGCCCATAGAGGGCTATGGTGAAAAAGGGAATATCCTCAGATGAAATCTGGAAAGAAGCTTTCTGAGAAACTGCTTAGTGTTCTGTTAATTCATCTCACGGAGTTACATCTGTATTTCGTGAATCTCTTTGCTAGCCTTATTTCTATGGAATCTGATAACAGATATTTCGGATCCCACTGAAGACTATAGGGCCAAAGGAAATATCCTCCGGTAACATAGAGAAAGAAGTTTTCTGAGAAACTTCTTTGCGTTCTGTGAAATCATCTCACAGAGTTACAGCTTTCCCCTCAAGAAGCCTTTCGCTAAGACAGTTCTTGTGGAATTGGCAAAGTGATATTTGGAAGCCCATAGAGGGCTATGGTGAAAAAGGAAATATCCTCAGATGAAATCTCGAAAGAAGCTTTCTGAGAAACTGCTTAGTGTTGTGTTAATTCATCTCACAGAGTTACATCTGTATTTCGTGGATCTCTTTGCTAGCCTTATTTCTGTGAAATCTGAGAACAGATATTTCAGATCTCATTGAAGACCATAGGGCCAAAGGAAATATCCTGCGATAACAAAGAGAAAGAAGCTTTCTGAGAAACTTCCTTGCGTTCTGTGAAATCATCTCACAGAGTTACAGCTTTCCCCTCAAGAAGCCTTTCGCTAAGACAGTTCTTGTGGAATTGGCAAAGTGATATTTGGAAGCCCATAGAGGGCTATGGTGAAAAAGCAAATATCCTCAGATGAAATCTGGAAAGAAGCTTTCTGAGAAACTGCTTAGTGTTCGGTTAATTCATCTCAAAGAGTTACATCTGTATTTCGTGGATCTCTTTGCTAGCCTTATTTCTGAGGAATATGAGAACAGATATTTCGGATCCCTTTGAAGACTACAGGGCCAAAGGAAATATCCCCTGATAACAAAGAGAAAGAAGCTTTCTGAGAAACTACTTTGCGTTCTGTGAAATCATCTCACAGAGTTACAGCTTTCCCCTCAAGAAGCCTTTCGCTACGACAGTTCTTGTGGAATTGGCAAAGTGATATTCTGAAACCCATAGAGGGCTATTGTGAAAAAGGATATATCCTCAGATGAAATCTGGAAAGAAGCTTTCTGAGAAACTGCTTAGTGTTCTGTAAATTCATCTCACAGAGTTACATCAGTATTGCGGGGATCTCTTTGCTAGCCTTATTTCTGTGGAATCTGAGAACAGGTATTTCAGATCCCATTGAAGACTATAGGGACAAAGGAAATATCCTCCGATTACAAAGAGAAAGAAGCTTTCTGAGAAACTTCCTTGTGTTCTGTGAAATCATCTCAGAGAGTTACAGCTTTCCCCTCAAGAAGCCTTTTGCTAAGACAGTTCTTGTGGAATTGGCCAAGTGTTATTTGGAAGCCCATAGAGGGCTATGGTGAAAAAGGAAATATCCTCAGATGAAATCTGGAAAGAAGCTTTCTGAGAAACTGCTTAGTGTTCTGTTAATTCATCTCACAGTGTTACATCTGTATTTCGTGGATATCTTTGCTAACCTTATTTCTGTGGAATCTGAGAACAGATATTGCGGATCTCATTGAAGACTATAGGGCCAAAGGAAATATCCTCCGATAACAAAGAGAAAGAAGCTTTCTGAGAAACTTCTTTGTGTTCTGTGAAATCATCTCACAGAGTTACAGCTTTCCCCTCAAGAAGCCTTTCGCTAAGACAGTTCTTGTGGAATTGGAAAAGTGATATTGGGAAGCCCTTAGAGGGCTATGGTGAAAAAGGATATATCCTCAGATGAAATCTGGAAAGAAGCTTTCTGAGAAACTGCTTAGTGTTCTGTTAATTCATCTCACAAAGTTACATCTGTATTTCTTGGATCTCTTTGCTAGCCTTATTTCTGTGGAATCTGAGAACAGATATTTCGGATACCATTGAAGACTATAGGGCCAAAGGAAATATCCTCTGATAACAAAGAGAAAGAAGCTTTCTGAGAAACTTCTTTGCGTTCTGTGAAATCATCTCACAGAGTTACAGCTTTCCACTAAAGAAGCCTTTCGCTAAGACAGTTCTTGTGGAATTGGCAAAGTGATATTTGGAAGCCCCTAGAGGGCTATGGTGAAAAAGGAAATATCCTCAGATGAAATCTGGAAAGAAGCTTTCTGAGAAACTGCTTAGTGTTCTGTTAATTCATCTCACAGAGTTACATCTATATTTCGTGGATCTCTTTGGTAGCCTTATTTGTGTGGAATCTGAGAACAGATATTTCGGATCCCATTGGAGACTATAGGGCCAAAGGAAATATCCTCCGATAACAAAGACAAAGAAGCTTTCTGAGAAACTTCTTTGCATTCTGTGAAATCATCTCACAGAGTTACAGCTTTCCCCTCAAGAAGCCTTTCGCTAAGACAGTTCTTGTGGAATTGGCAAAGTGATATTTGGAAGCCCTTAGAGGGCTATGGTGAAAAAGGATATATCCTCAGATGAAATCTGGAAAGAAGCTTTCTGAGAAACTGCTTAGTGTTCTGTTCATTCATCTCACAGAGTTACATTTGTATTTCGTGGATCTCTTTGCTAGCCTTATTTCTGTGGAATCTGAGAACAGATATTTCGGATCCCCTTGAAGACTTCAGGGCCAAAGGAAATATCCTCCGATAACAAAGACAAAGAAGCTTTCTGAGAAACTTCTTTGCCTTCTGTGAAATCATCTCACAGAGTTACAGCTTTCCCCTCAAGAAGCATTTAGATAAGACAGTTCTTGTGGAATTGGCAAAGTGATATTTGGAAGCCCTTAGAGGGCTATGGTGAAAAAGGATATATCCTCAGATGAAATCTGGAAAGAAGCTTTCTGAGAAACTCCTTAGTGTTCTGTTAATTCATCTCACAGAGTTACCTCTGTATTTCGTGGATCTCTTTGCTAGCCTTATTTCTGTGGAATCTGAGAACAGATATTTCGGATCCCTTTGAAGACTATATGGCCAAAGGAAATATCCTCCGATAACAAAGAGAAAAAGCTTTCTGAGATACTTCTTTGCATTCTGTGAAATCATCTCACAGAGTTACAGCTTTCCCCTCAAGAAGCCTTTCGCTAAGACAGTTCTTGTGGAATTGGGAAAGTGATATTTGGAAGCCCATAGAGGGCTACGGTGAAAAAGGAAATATCCTCAGATGAAATCTGGAAAGAAGCTTTCTGAGAAACTGCTTAGTGTTCTGTTAATTCATCTCACAGAGTTACATCTGTATTTCCTGGATATCTTTGCTAGCCTTATTTCTTTGGAGTCTGAGAACAGGTATTTCAGATCCCATTGAAGACTATAGGGACAAAGGAAATATCCTCCGATTACAAAGAGAAAGAAGCTTTCTGAGAAACTTCTTTGTGTTCTGTGAAATCATCTCACAGAGTTACAGCTTTGCCCTCAAGAAGCCTTTCGCTAAGACAGTTCTTGTGGAATTGGCAAAGTGATATTTGGAAGCCCATAGAGGGCTATGGTGAAAAAGGAAATATACTCAGATGAAATCTGGAAAGAAGCTTTCTGAAAAACTGCTTAGTGTTCTGTTAATTCATCTCACAGAGTTACATCTGTATTTCGTGGATCTCTTTGCTAGCCTTATTTCTGTGGAATCAGAGAACACATATTTCGGATCCCTTTGAAGACTATAGGGCTATAGGAAATATCCTCCGATAACAAAGAGAAAGAAGCTTTCTGAGAAACTTCTTTGCGTTCTGTGAAATCATCTCACAGAGTTACAGCTTTCCTCTCAAGAAGCCTTTCGCTAAGACAGTTCTTGTGGATTTGGCAAAGTGATATTTGGAAGCCCATAAAGGGCTATGGTGAAAAAGGAAATATCCTCAGATGAAACGGAGAAAGCAGCTTTCTGAGAAACTGCTTAGTGTTCTGTTAATTCATCTCAGAGAGTTACATCTGTATTTGGTGGATCTCTTTGGTAGCCTTATTTCTGTGGAATCTGAGAACAGATATTTCGGATCACATTGAAGACCATAGGGCCAAAGGAAATATCCTCCGATTACAAAGAGAAAGAAGCTTTCGTAGAAACTTCTTTGTGTTCTGTGAAATCATCTCACAGAGTTACAGTTTGCACCTCTAGAAGCCTTTCGCTAAGACAGTTCTTGTGGAATTGGCAAAGTGATATTTGGAAGCCCATAGAGGGCTATGGTGAAAAAGGAAATATCCTCAGATGAAATCTGGAAAGAAGCTTTCTGAGAAACTGCTTAGTGTTCTGTTCATTCATCTCACAGAGTTACATCTGTATTTCGTGGATCTCTTTGCTAACCTTATTTCTGTGGAATCTAAGAACAGATATTTCCGATCCCTTTGAAGACTATAGGGCCTTAGGATATATCCTCCGATTACAAAGAGAAAGAAGCTTTCGTAGAAACTTCTTTGTGTTCTGTGAAATCATCTCACAGAGTTACAGCTTTGCCCTCAAGAAGCCTTTCGCTAAGACAGTTCTTGTGGAATTGGCAATGTGATATTTGGAAGCCCATAGAGGTCTATGGTGAAAAAGGAAATATCCTCAGATGAAATCTGGAAAGAAGCTTTCTGAGAAACTGCTTAGTGTTCTGTTCATTCATCTCACAGAGTTACATCTGTATTTCGTGGATCTCTTTACTAGCCTTATTTCTGTGGAATCTGAGAACAGGTATTTCAGATCCCATTAAAGACTATAGGGCCAAAGGTTATATCCTCCGATTACAAAGAGAAAGAAGCTGTCGTAGAAACTTCTTTGTGTTCTGTGAAATCATCTCACAGAATTACAGCTTTCTCCTCAAGAAGCCTTTCGCTAAGACAGTTCTTGTGGAATTGGCAAAGTGATATTTGGAAGCCCATAGAGGGCTATGGTGAAAAAGGAAATATCCTCAGATGAAATCTGGAAAGAAGCTTTCTGAGAAACTGCTTAGTGTTCTGTTAATTCATCTCACGGAGTTACATCTGTATTTCGTGAATCTCTTTGCTAGCCTTATTTCTATGGAATCTGATAACAGATATTTCGGATCCCATTGAAGACTATAGGGCCAAAGGAAATATCCTCCGGTAACATAGAGAAAGAAGTTTTCTGAGAAACTTCTTGGCGTTCTGTGAAATCATCTCACAGAGTTACAGCTTTCCCCTCAAGAAGCCTTTCGCTAAGACAGTTCTTGTGGAATTGGCAAAGTGATATTTGGAAGCCCATAGAGGGCTATGGTGAAAAAGGAAATATCCTCAGATGAAATCTGGAAAGAAGCTTTCTGAGAAACTGCTTAGTGTTCTGTTAATTCATCTCACAGAGTTACATCTGTATTTCGTGGATCTCTTTGCTAGCCTTATTTCTGTGAAATCTGAGAACAGATATTTCGGATCCCATTGAAGACCATAGGGCCAAAGGAAATATCCTGCGATAACAAAGAGAAAGAAGCTTTCTGAGAAACTTCCTTGCGTTCTGTGAAATCATCTCACAGAGTTACAGCTTTCCCCTCAAGAAGCCTTTGGCTAAGACAGTTCTTGTGGAATTGGCAAAGTGATATTTGGAAGCCCATAGAGGGCTATGGTGAAAAAGCAAATATCCTCAGATGAAATCTGGAAAGAAGCTTTCTGAGAAACTGCTTAGTGTTCGGTTAATTCATCTCAGAGAGTTACATCTGCATTTCGTGGATCTCTTTGCTCGCCTTATTTCTGAGGAATATGAGAACAGATATTTCAGATCCCTTTGAAGACTATAGGGCCAAAGGAAATATCCTCCGATAACAAAGAGAAAGAAGCTTTCTGAGAAACTTCTTTGCATTCTGTGAAATCATCTCACAGAGTTACAGCTTTCCCCTCAAGAAGCCTTTCGTTAAGACAGTTCTTGTGGAATTGGCAAAGTGATATTCTGAAGCCCATAGAGGGCTATTGTGAAAAAGGATATATCCTCAGACGAAATCTGGAAAGAAGCTTTCTGAGAAACTGCTTAGTGTTCTGTTAATTCATCTCACAGAGTTATATCAGTATTGCGTGGATCTCTTTGCTAGCCTTATTTCTGTGGAATCTGAGAACAGGTATTTCAGATCCCATTGAAGACTATAGGGACAAAGGAAATATCCTCCGATTACAAAGAGAAAGAAGCTTTCTGAGAAACTTCCTTGTGTTCTGTGAAATCTTCTCACAGAGTTACAGCTTTCCCCTCAAGAAGCCTTTCGCTAAGACAGTTCTTGTGGAATTGGCAAAGTGATATTGGGAAGCCCTTAGAGGGCTATGGTGAAAAAGGATATATCCTCAGATGAAATCTGGAAAGAAGCTTTCTGAGAAACTGCTTAGTGTTCTGTTAATTCATCTCAGAGAGTTACATCTGTATTTCGTGGATCTCTTAGCTAGCCTTATTTCGGTGGAATCTGAGAACAGATATTTCGGATCCCATTGAAGACTATAAGGCCAAATTAAATATCCTCCGATAACAAAGAGAAAGAAGTTTTCTGAGAAACTTCTTTACATTCTGTGAAATCATCTCACAGAGTTACAGCTTTCCTCTCAAGAAGCCTTTCGCTAAGACAGTTCTTGTGGAATTGGCAAAGTGATATTTGGAAGCCCATAGAGGGCTACGGTGAAAAAGGAAATATCCTCAGATGAAATCTGGAAAGAAGCTTTCTGAAAAACTGCTTAGTGTTCTGTTCATTCATCTCACACAGTTACATCTGTATTTCGTGGATCTCTTTGCTAACCTTATTTCTGTGGAATCTAAGAACAGATATTTCCGATCCCTTTGAAGACTATAGGGCCATAGGATATATCCTCCGATTACAAAGAGAAAGAAGCTTTCGTAGAAACTTTTTGTGTTCTGTGAAATCATCTCACAGAGTTAGAGCTTTGCCCTCAAGAAGCCTTTCGCTAAGACAGTTCTTGTGGAATTGGCAATGTGATATTTGGAAGCCCATAGAGGTCTATGGTGAAAAAGGAAATATCCTCAGATGAAATCTGGAAAGAAGCTTTCTGAGAAACTGCTTAGTGTTCGGGTAATTCATCTCAGCGAGTTACATCTGTATTTCGTGGATCTCTTTACTAGCCTTATTTCTGTGGAATCTGAGAACAGGTATTTCAGATCCCATTAAAGACTATAGGGCCAAAGGTTATATCCTCCGATTACAAAGAGAAAGAAGCTGTCGTAGAAACTTCTTTGTGTTCTGTGAAATCATCTCACAGAGTTACAGCTTTCTCCTCAAGAAGCCTTTCGCTAAGACAGTTCTTGTGGAATTGGCAAAGTGATATTTGGAAGACCATAGAGGGCTATGGTGAAAAAGGAAATATCCTCAGATGAAATCTGGAAAGAAGCTTTCTGAGAAACTGCTTAGTGTTCTGTTAATTCATCTCACAGAGTTACATCTGTATTTCGTGGATCTCTGGGCTAGCCTTATTTCTGTGGAATCTCAGAAGAGATATTTCGGATCCCATTGAAGACTATAGGGCCAAAGGAAATATCCTCCGATAACAAAGAGAAAGAAGCTTTCTGAGAAACTTCTTTGCGTTCTGTGAAATCATCTCACTGAGTTACAGCTTTCCCCTCAAGAAGCCTTTCGCTAAGACAGTTCTTGTGGAATTGGCAAAGTGATATTTGGAAGCCCAAAGAGGGCTATGGTGAAAAAGGAAATATCCTCAGATGAAATCTGGAAAGAAGCTTTCTGAGAAACTGCTTAGTGTTCTGTTAATTCATATCAGAGAGTTACATCTGTATTTCGTGGATCTCATTGCTAGCCGTATTTCTGTCGAATCTGAGAACAGATATTTCGGATCCCAAGGAAGACCTTAGGGCCAAAGGAAATATCCTCCGATAACAAAGAGAAAGAAGCTTTCTGAGAAACTTCTTTGCGTTCTGTGAAATCATCTCACAGAGTTGCAGCTTTCCCCTCAAGAAGCCTTTCGCAAAGACAGTTCTTGTGGAATTGGCAAGGTGATATTTGGAAGCCCATAGAGGGCTATGGTGAAAAAGGGAATATCCTCAGATGAAATCTGGAAAGAAGCTTTCTGAGAAACTGCTTAGTGTTCTGTTAATTCATCTCACAGAGTTACATCTGTATTTCGTGGATCCCTTTGCTAGCCTTATTTCTGTGGAATCTGAGAACAGATATTTCAGATCCCATTGAAGACTATAGGGCAAAAGGAAATATCCTCCGATAACAAAGAGAAAGAAGCTTTCTGAGAAACTACTTGGCGTTCTGTGAAATCATCTCACAGAGTTACAGCTTTCCCCTCAAGGAGCCTTTCGCTAAGACAGTTCTTGTGGAATTGGCAAAGTGATATTTGGAAGCCCTTAGAGGGCTATGGTGAAAAAGGAAATATCCTCAGATGAAATCTGGAAAGAAGCTTTCTGAGAAACTGCTAAGTGTTCTGTTAATTCATCTCACAGAGTTACATCTGGATTTCGTGGATCTCTTTGGCAGCATTATTTCTGTGGAATATGAGAACAGATATTTCGGATCCCATTGAAGACTATAGGGCCAAAGGTAGTATCCTCTGATAACAAAGAGAAAGAAGCTTTCTGAGAAACTTCTTTGCGTTCTGTGAAATCATCTCACAGAGTTACAGCTTTCCCCTCAAGAAGCCTTTCGCTAAGACAGTTCTTGTGGAATTGGCAAAGTGATATTTGGAAGCCCATAGAGGGCTATGTTGAAAAAGGAAATATCCTCAGATGAAATCTGGAAAGAAGCTTTCTGAGAAACTGCTTAGTGTTCTGTTAATTCATCCCACAGAGTTACATGTGTATTTCGTGGATCTCTTTTCTAGCCTTATTTCTGTGGAATCTGAGAACAGATATTTCGGATCCCATTGATGACTATAGGGCCAAAGGAAATATCCTCTGATAACAAAGAGAAAGAAGCTTTCTGAGAAACTTCTTTGCGTTCTGTGAAATCATCTCACAGAGTTACAGCTTTCACCTCAAGAAGCCTTTCGCTAAGACAGTTCTTGTGGAATTGGCAAAGTGATATTTGGAAGCCCATAGAGGGCTATGGTGAAAAAGGAAATATCCTCAGATGAAATCTGGAAAGAAACTTTCTGAGAAACTGCTTAGTGTTCGGTTAATTCATCTCACGGGGTTACATCTGTATTTCGTGGATCTTATTGCTAGCCTTATTTCTGTGGAATCTGAGAACAGATATTTCCGATCCCTTTGAAGACTATAGGGCCAAAGGAAATATCCTCCGATAACAAAGAGAAAAAAGCTTTCTGAGAAACTTCTTTGTGTTCTGTGAAATCATCTCACAGAGTTACAGCTTTCCCCTCAAGAAGACTTTCGCTAAGACAGTTCTTGTGGAACTGGCAAAGTGATATTTGGAAGACCATAGAGGGCTATGGTGAAAAAGGAAATATCCTCAGATGAAATCTGGAAAGAAGCTTTCTGAGAAACTGCTTAGTGATCTGTTAATTCATCTCACAGAGTTACATCTGTATTTCGTGGATCTCTTTGCTAGCCTTATTTCTGTGGAATCTGAGAACAGATATTTCGGATCCCATTGAAGACTATAGGGCCAAAGGAAATATCCTCCGATAACAAAGAGAAAGAAGCTTTCTGAGAAACTTCTTTGCATTCTGTGAAATCATCTCACAGAGTTACAGCTTTCCCCTCAAGAAGCCTTTCGCTAAGACAGTTCTTGTGGAATTGGCAAAGTGATATTTGAAGCCCATAGAGGGCTATGGTGAAAAAGGAAATATCCTCAGATGAAATCTGGAAAGAAGCTTTCTGAGAAACTGCTTAGTGTTCTGTTAATTCATCTCACAGAAATACATGTGTATTTCGTGGATCTCTTTGCTAGCCTTATTTCTGTGGAATCTGAGAACAGATATTTCGGATCCCATTGAAGACTATAGGGACAAAGGAAATATCCTCCGATAACAAAGAGAAAGAAGATTTCTGAGAAACTTCTTTGCAGTCTGTGAAATCATCTCACAGAGTTACAGCTTTCCCCTCAAGAAGCCTATCGATAAGACAGTTCTTGTGGAATTGGCAAAGTGATATTTGGAAGTCCATAGAGGGCTATGGTGAAAAAGGAAATAGCCTCAGATGAAATCTGGAAAGAAGCTTTCTGAGAAACTGCTTAGTGTTCTGTTAATTCATCTCACAGAGTTTCATCTTTATTTCGTGGATCCCTTTGCTAGCCTTATTTCTGTGGAATCTGAGAACAGATATTTCGGATCCCATTGAAGACTATAGGGCCAAAGGAAATATCCTCTGATTACAAAGAGAAAGAAGCTTTCTGAGAAACTTCTTTGCATTCTGTGAAATCATCTCACAGAGTTACAGCTTTCCCCTCAAGTAGCCTTTCGCTAAGACAGTTCTTGTGGAATTGGCAAAGTGATATTTGGAAGCCCATAAAGGGCTATGGTGAAAAAGGAAATATCCTCAGATGAAATCTGGAAAGAAGCTTTCTGAGAAACTGCTTCGTGCTCTGTTCATCCATCTTACAGAGCTACATCTGTATTTCGTGGATCTCTTTGCTAGCCTTATTTCTGTGGAATCTGAGAACAGATATTTCGGATCCCTTTGAAGACTATAGGGCCAAAGGAAATATCCTCCGATTACAAAGAGAAAGAAGCTTTCTTAGAAACTTCTTTGTGTTCTGTGAAATCATCTCACCGAGTTACAGCTTTCCCCTCAAGAAGCCTTTCGCTAAGACAGTTCTTGTGGAATTGGCAAAGTGATATTTGGAGCCCATAAAGGGCTATGGTGAAAAAGGAAATATCTTCAGATGAAATCTGGAAAGAAGCTTTCTGAGAAACTGCTTAGTGTTCTGTTAATTCATCTCACAGAGTTACATCTGTATTTCGTGGATCTCTTTGCTAGCCTTATTTCTATGGAATCTGAGAACAGGTATTTCAGATCCCATTGAGACTATAGGGCCAAAGGAAATATCCTCCGATTCCAAAGAGAAAGAAGCTTTCTTAGAAACTTCTTTGTGTTCTGTGAAATCATCTCACAGAGTTACAGCTTTCACCTCAAGAAACCTTTCGCTAAGCCAGTTCTTGTGGAATTGCCAAAGTGATATTTGGAAGCCCATAGAGGGCTATAGTGAAAAAGCAAATATCCTCAGATGAAATCTGGAAAGAAGCTTTCTGAGAAACTGCCTAGTGTTCTGTTAATTCATCTCACAGAGTTACATCTGTATTTTGTGGATCTCTTTTCTAGCCTTATTTCTGTGGAATCTGATAACAGATATTTCGGATCCCATTGAAGACCATAGGGCCAAAGGAAATATCCTCCGATAACAAAGAGAAAGAAGCTTTCTGAGAAACTTCCTTGCATTCTGTGAAATCATCTCACAGAGTTACAGCTTTCCCCTCAAGAAGCCTTTCGCTAAGACAGTTCTTGTGGAATTGGCAAAGTGATATTTGGAAGCCCATAGACGTCTATGGTGAAAAAGGAAATATCCGCAGATGAAATCTGGAAAGAAGCTTTCTGAGAAACTGCTTAGTGTTCTGTTCATTCATCTCACAGAGTTACATCTCGATTTCGTGGATCTCTTTGCTAGCCTTATTTCTGTGGAATCTGAGAACAGATATTTCGGATCCCATTGAAGACCATAGGGCCAAAGGAAATATCCTCCGATAACAAAGAGAAAGAAGCTTTCTGAGAAACTTCTTTGTGTTCTGTGAAATCATCTCACAGAGTTACAGCTTTCCCCTTAAGAAGCCTTTCGCTAAGACAGTTCTTGTGGAATTGGCAAAGTGATATTTGGAAGCCCATAGAGGGCTATAGTGAAAAAGCAAATATCCTCAGATGAAATCTGGAAAGAAGCTTTCTGAGAAACTGCTTAGTGTTCATTTCATTCATCTCACAGAGTTACATCTGTATTTCGTGGATCTCTTTGCTAGCCTTATTTCTGTGGAAACTGAGAACAGATATTTCGGATCCCTTTGAAGACTATAGGGCCAAAAAAAATATCCTCCGATAACGAAGAGAAAGAAGCTTTCTGAGAAACTTCTTTGCGTTCTGTGAAATCATCTCACAGAGTTACAGCTTTCCCCTCAAGAAGTCTTTCGCTAAGACAGTTCTTGTGGAATTGGCAAGGTGATATTTGGAAGCCCATAGTGGGCTATGGTGAAAAAGAATTACCCTCAGATGAAATCTTCAAAGAAGCTTTCTGAGAAACTGCTAAGTGTTCGGTTAATTCATCTCACAGATTTACATCTGTATTTCATGGATCTCTTTGCTAGACGTATTTCTGTCGAATCTGAGAACAGATATTTTGGATCCTCTTGAAGACCATAGGGCCAAAGGAAATATCCTCCGATAACAAAGAGAAAGAAGTTTTCTGAGAAACTTCTTTGCGTTCTGTGAAATCATCTCACTGAGTTACAGCTTTCCCCTCAAGAAGCCTTTCGCTAAGACAGTTCTTGTGGAATTGGCAATGTGATATTTGGGAGCCCATAGAGGGCTATGGTGAAAAAGGAAATATCCTCAGATGAAATCTGGAAGGAAGCTTTCTGAGAAACGGCTTAGTGTTCGGATAATTCATCTCACCGAGTTACATCTGTGTTTCGTGGATCTCTTTGCTAGCCTTATTTCTGTGGAATCTGAGAATAGATATTTCGGATCCCATTGAAGACTATAGGGCCAAAAAAAAATCCTCCGATAACAAAGAGAAAGAAGCTTTCTGAGAAACTTCTTTGTGTTCTGTGAAATCATCTCGCAGAGTTACAGCTTTCCCCTCAAGAAGCCTTTCGCTAAGACAGTTCTTGTGGAATTGGCAAAGTGATATATGGAAGCCCATAGAGGGCTATGGTGAAAAAGGAATTATCCTCAGATGAAATCTGGAAAGAAGCTTTCTGAGAAACTGCTTAGTGTTCTGTTAATTCATCTCACAGAGTTACATCTGTATTTCGTGGATCTCTGTGCTAGCCTTATTTCTGTGGAATCTCAGAAGAGATATTTCGGATCCCTTTGAAGACTATAGGGCCAAAGGAAATATCCTCTGATAACAAAGAGAAAGAAGCTTTCTGAGAAACTTCTTTGCGTTCTGTGAAATCATCTCACTGAGTTACAGCTTTCCCCTCAAGAAGCCTTTCGCTAAGACAGTTCTTGTGGAATTGGCAAAGTGATATTTGGAAGCCCATAGAGGGCTATGGTGAAAAAGGAAATATCCTCAGATGAAATCTGGAAAGAAGCTTTCTGAGAAACTGCTTCGTGTTCTGTTCATTCATCTCACAGACTTACATCTGTATTTCGTGGATCTCTTTGCTAGCCTTATTTCTGTGGAATCTGAGAACAGATATTTCGGATCCCATTGAAGACTATAGAGACAAAGGAAATATCCTCCGATAACAAAGAGCAAGAAGCTTTCTGAGAAACTTCTTTGCATTCTGTGAAATCATCTCACAGAGTTACAGCTTTCCCCTCAAGAAGCCTTTCGCTAAGACAGTTCTTGTGGAATTGGCAAAGTGATATTTGGAAGCCCTTAGAGGGCTATGTTGAAAAAGGAAATATCGTCCGATGAAATCTGGAAAGAAGCTTTCTGAGAAACTGCTTACTGTTCGGTTAATTCATCTCACAGAGTTACATCTGTATTTCGTGGATCTCTTTGCTAGCCTTATTTCTGTGGAATCTGAGAACAGATATTTCGGATCCCATTGATGACTATAGGGCCAAAGGAAATATCCTCGGATAACAAAGAGAAAGAAGCTTTCTGAGAAACTTCTTTGTGTTCTGTAAAATCATCTCACAGAGTTACAGCTTTCCCCTCAAAAAGCCTTTCACTAAGACAGTTCTTTTGGAATTGGCAAAGTGATATTTGGAAGCCCATAGAGGGCTATGGTGAAAAAGGAAATATCCTCAGATGAAATCTGGAAAGAAGCTTTCTGAGAAACTGCTTAGTGTTCTGTTAATTCATCTCACAGAGTTACATCTGGATTTCGTGGATCTCTTTGCTAGCCTTATTTCTGTGGAATCTGAGAACAGATATTTCGGATCCCATTGAAGACTATAGGGACAAAGGAAATATCCTCCGATAACAAAGAGAAAGAAGCTTTCTGAGAAACTTCTTTGTGTTCTGTTAAATCATCTCACAGAGTTACAGCTTTCCACTTAAGAAGCCTTTCGATAAGACAGTTCCTGTGGAATTTGCAAAGTGATATTTGGAAGCCCATAGAGGGCTACGGTGAAAAAGGAAATATCCTCAGATGAAATCTGGAAAGAAGCTTTCTGAGAAACTGCTTAGTGTTCTGCTAATTCATCTCACAGAGTTACATCTGTATTTCGTGGATCTCTTTGCTAGCCTTATTTCTGTGGAATCTGAGAACAGATACTTCAGATCCCATTGAAGACTATAGGGCCAAAGGAAATATCCTCCGATAACAAAGAGAAAGAAGCTTTCTGAGAAACTACTTGGCGTTCTGTGAAATCATCTCACAGAGTTACAGCTTTCCCCTCAAGAAGCCTTTCGCTAAGACAGTTCTTGTGGAATTGGCAAAGTGATATTTGGAAGCCCTTAGAGGGTTATGGTGAAAAAGGAAATATCCTCAGATGAAATCTGGAATGAAGCTTTCTGAGAAACTGCTAAGTGTTTTGTTAATTCATCTCACAGATTTACATCTGTATATCGTGGATCTCTTTGGCAGCATAATTTCTGTAGAATCTGAGAACAGATATTTCGGATCCCTTTGAAGACTATAGGGCCAAAGGTAGTATCCTCCGATAACAAAGAGAAAGAAGCTTTCTGAGAAACTTCTTTGCGTTCTGTGAAATCATCTCACAGAGTTACAGCTTTCCCCTCAAGAAGCCTTTCGCTAAGACAGTTCTTGTGGAATTGGCAAAGTGATATTTGGAAGCCCATAGAGGGCTATGTTGAAAAAGGAAATATCCTCTGATGAAATCTGGAAAGAAGCTTTCTGAGAAACTGCTTAGTGTTCTGTTAATTCATCTCACAGAGTTACATCTGTATTTCGTGGATCTCTTTGCTAGCCTTATTTCTGTGGAATCTGAGAACAGATATTTCGGATCCCATTGATGACTATAGGGCCAAAGGAAATATCCTCCGATAACAAAGAGAAAGAAGCTTTCTGAGAAACTTCTTTGCGTTCTGTGAAATCATCTCACAGAGTTACAGCTTTCCCCTCAAGAAGCCTTTCGCTAAGACAGTTCTTGTGGAATTGGCAAAGTGATATTTGGAAGACCATAGAGGGCTATGGTGAAAAAGGAAATATCCTCAGATGAAATCTGGGAAGAAGCTTTCTGAGAAACTGCTTAGTGTTCTGTTAATTCATCTCACAGAGTTACATCTGTATTTCGTGGATCTCTTTGCTAGCCTTATTTCTGTGGAATCTGAGAACAGATATTTCGGATCCCATTGAAGACTATAGGGCCAAAGGAAATATCCTCCCATAACAAAGAGAAAGAAGCTTTCTTGGAAACTTCTGTGTGTTCTGTGAAATCATCTCACAGAGTTACAGCTTTCCCCTCAAGAAGCCTTTCGCTAAGACAGTTCTTGTGGAATTGGCAAAGTGATATTTGGAAGCCCATAGAGGGCTATGGTGAAAAAGGAAATATCCTCAGATGAAATCTGGAAAGAAGCTTTCTGAGAAACTGCTTAGTGTTCTGTTAATTCATCTCACAGAAATACATGTGTATTTCGTGGATCTCTTTGCTAGCCTTATTTCTGTGGAATCTGAGAACAGATATTTCGGATCCCATTGAAGACTGTAGGGACAAAGGAAATATCCTCCGATAACAAAGAGAAAGAAGATTTCTGAGAAACTTCTTTGCAGTCTGTGAAATCATCTCACAGAGTTACAGCTTTCCCCTCAAGAAGCCTATCGCTAAGACAGTTCTTGTGGAATTGGCAAAGTGATATTTGGAAGTCCATAGAGGGCTATGGTGAAAAAGGAAATATCCTCAGATGAAATCTGGAAAGAAGCTTTCTGAGAAACTGCTTAGTGTTCTGTTAATTCATCTCACAGAGTTTCATCTTTATTTCGTGGATCTCTTTGCTAGCCTTATTTCTGTGGAATCTGAGAACAGATATTTCGGATCCCATTGAAGACTATAGGGCCAAAGGAAATATCCTCTGATAACAAAGAGAAAGAAGCTTTCTGAGAAACTTCTTTGCATTCTGTGAAATCATCTCACAGAGTTACAGCTTTCCCCTCAAGAAGCCTTTCGCTAAGACAGTTCTTGTGGAATTGGCAAAGTGATATTTGGAAGCCCATAGAGGGCTATGGTGAAAAAGGAAATATCCTCAGATGAAATCTGGAAAGAAGCTTTCTGAGAAACTGCTTCGTGCTCTGTTCATTCATCTCACAGAGTTACATCTGTATTTCGTGGATCTCTTTGCTAGCCTTATTTCTGTGGAATCTGAGAACAGATATTTCGGATCCCTTTGAAGACTATAGGGCCAAAGGAAATATCCTCCGATTACAAAGAGAAAGAAGCTGTCTTAGAAACTTCTTTGTGTTCTGTGAAATCATCTCACCGAGTTACAGCTTTCCCCTCAAGAAGCCTTTCGCTAAGACAGTTCTTGTGGAATTGGCAAAGTGATATTTGGAGCCCATAAAGGGCTATGGTGAAAAAGGAAATATCTTCAGATGAAATCTGGAAAGAAGCTTTCTGAGAAACTGCTTAGTGTTCTGTTAATTCATCTCACAGAGTTACATCTGTATTTCGTGGATCTCTTTGCTAGCCTTATTTCTATGGAATCTGAGAACAGGTATTTCAGATCCCATTGAGACTATAGGGCCAAAGGAAATATCCTCCGATTACAAAGAGAAAGAAGCTTTCTGAGAAACTTCTTTGCGTTCTGTGAAATCATCTCACAGAGTTACAGCTTTCCCCTCAAGAAGCCTTTCGCTAAGACAGTTCTTGTGGAATTGGCAAAGTGATATTTGGAAGCCCATAGAGGGCTATGGTGAAAAAGGAAATATCCTCAGATGAAATCTGGAAAGAAGCTTTCTGAGAAACTGCTAAGTGTTTTGTTAATTCATCTCACAGAGTTACATCTGGATTTCGTGGATCTCTTTGGCAGCATTATTTCTGTGGAATCTGAGAACAGATATTTCGGATCCCATTGAAGACTATAGGGCCAAAGGTAGTATCCTCCGATAACAAAGAGAAAGAAGCTTTCTGAGAAACTTCTTTGCGTTCTGTGAAATCATCTCAAAGAGTTACAGCTTTCCCCTCAAGAAGCCTTTCGCTAAGACAGTTCTTGTGGAATTGGCAAAGTGATATTTGGAAGCCCATAGAGGGCTATGTTGAAAAAGGAAATATCCTCAGATGAAATCTGGAAAGAAGCTTTCTGAGAAACTGCTTCGTGTTCTGTTCATTCATCTCACAGAGTTACATCTGTATTTCGTGGATCTCTTTGATAGCCTTATTTCTGTGGAATCTGAGAACAGATATTTCGGATCCCATTGATGACTATAGGGCCAAAGGAAATATCCTACGATAACAAAGAGAAAGAAGCTTTCTGAGAAACTTCTTTGCGTTCTGTGAAATCATCTCACAGAGTTACAGCTTTCCCCTCAAGAAGCCTTTCGCTAAGACAGTTCTTGTGGAATTGGCAAAGTGATATTTGGAAGCCCTTAGAGGGCTATGGTGAAAAAGGAAATATCCTCAGATGAAATCTGGAAAGAAACTTTCTGAGAAACTGCTTAGTGTTCGGTTAATTCATCTCTCGGGGTTACATCCGTATTTCGTGGATCTTTTTGCTAGCCTTATTTCTGTGGAATCTGAGAACAGATATTTCCGATCCCTTTGAAGACTATAGGGCCAAAGGAAATATCCTCGGATAACAAAGAGAAAGAAGCTTTCTGAGAAACTTCTTTGTGTTCTGTGAAATCATCTCACAGAGTTACAGCTTTCCCCTCAAGAAGCCTTTCGCTAAGACAGTTCTTGTGGAATTGGCAAAGTGATATTTGGAAGCCCATAGAGGGCTATGGTGAAAAAGGAAATATCCTCAGATGAAATCTGGAAAGAAGCTTTCTCAGAAACTGCTTCGTGTTCTGTTCATTCATCTCACAGAGTTACATCTGTATTTCGTGGATCTCTTTGCTAGCCTTATTTCTGTGGAATCTGAGAACAGATATTTCGGATCCCATTGAAGACTATAGGGACAAAGGAAATATCCTCCGATAACAAAGAGCAAGAAGCTTTCTGAGAAACTTCTTTGCATTCTGTGAAATCATCTCACAGAGTTACAGCTTTCCCCTCAAAAGCCTTTCGCTAAGACAGTTCTTGTGGAATTGGCAAAGTGATATTTGGAAGCCCTTAGAGGGCTATGTTGAAAAAGGAAATATCCTCCGATGAAATCTGGAAAGAAGCTTTCTGAGAAACTGCTTACTGTTCGGTTAATTCATCTCACAGAGTTACATCTGTATTTCGTGGACCTCTTTGCTAGCCTTATTTCTGTGGAATCTGAGAACAGATATTTCGGATCCCATTGATGACTATAGGGCCAAAGGAAATATCCTCGGATAACAAAGAGAAAGAAGCTTTCTGAGAAACTTCTTTGTGTTCTGTGAAATCATCTCACAGAGTTACAGCTTTCCCCTCAAAAAGCCTTTCACTAAGACAGTTCTTTTGGAATTGGCAAAGTGATATTTGGAAGCCCATAGAGGGCTATGGTGAAAAAGGAAATATCCTCAGATGAAATCTGGAAAGAAGCTTTCTGAGAAACTGCTTAGTGTTCTGTTAATTCATCTCACAGAGTTACATCTGGATTTCGTGGATCTCTTTGCTAGCCTTATTTCTGTGGAATCTGAGAACAGATATTTCGGATCCCATTGAAGACTATAGGGACAAAGGAAATATCCTCCGATAACAAAGAGAAAGAAGCTTTCTGAGAAACTTCTTTGTGTTCTGTTAAATCATCTCACAGAGTTACAGCTTTCCACTTAAGAAGCCTTTCGCTAAGACAGTTCCTGTGGAATTTGCAAAGTGATATTTGGAAGCCCATAGAGGGCTACGGTGAAAAAGGAAATATCCTCAGATGAAATATGGAAAGAAGCTTTCTGAGAAACTGCTTAGTGTTCTGCTAATTCATCTCACAGAGTTACATCTGTATTTCGTGGATCTCTTTGCTAGCCTTATTTCTGTGGAATCTGAGAACAGATACTTCAGATCCCATTGAAGACTATAGGGCCAAAGGAAATATCCTCCGATAACAAAGAGAAAGAAGCTTTCTGAGAAACTACTTGGCGTTCTGTGAAATCATCTCACAGAGTTACAGCTTTCCCCTCAAGAAGCCTTTCGCTAAGACAGTTCTTGTGGAATTGGCAAAGTGATATTTGGAAGCCCTTAGAGGGTTATGGTGAAAAAGGAAATATCCTCAGATGAAATCTGGAATGAAGCTTTCTGAGAAACTGCTAAGTGTTTTGTTAATTCATCTCACAGAGTTACATCTGTATATCGTGGATCTCTTTGGCAGCATTATTTCTGTGGAATCTGAGAACAGATATTTCGGATCCCATTGAAGACTATAGGGCCAAAGGTAGTATCCTCCGATAACAAAGAGAAAGAAGCTTTCTGAGAAACTTCTTTGCGTTCTGTGAAATCATCTCACAGAGTTACAGCTTTCCCCTCAAGAAGCCTTTCGCTAAGACAGTTCTTGTGGAATTGGCAAAGTGATATTTGGAAGCCCATATAGGGCTATGTTGAAAAAGGAAATATCCTCTGATGAAATCTGGAAAGAAGCTTTCTGAGAAACTGCTTTGTGTTCTGTTAATTCATCTCACAGAGTTACATCTGTATTTCGTGGATCTCTTTGCTAGCCTTATTTCTGTGGAATCTGAGAACAGATATTTCGGATCCCATTGATGACTATAGGGTCAAAGGAAATATCCTCCGATAACAAAGAGAAAGAAGCTTTCTGAGAAACTTCTTTGCGTTCTGTGAAATCATCTCACAGAGTTACAGCTTTCCCCTCAAGAAGCCTTTCGCTAAGACAGTTCTTGTGGAATTGGCAAAGTGATATTTGGAAGCCCTTAGAGGGCTATGTTGAAAAAGGAAATATCCTCCGATGAAATCTGGAAAGAAGCTTTCTGAGAAACTGCTTAGTGTTCTGCTAATTCATCTCACAGAGTTACATCTGTATTTCGTGGATCTCTTT